>NC_088786.1:23936909-33936909 GCF_949628265.1 Cloeon dipterum | reverse complement strand
GAAAAAAATGCGGAAAAACCCAAAACCGGCGGGTTTTTCCAGCCGGTTTTTCCCGCACAAAAAACCAGTGGTGCATTTTTGCGCATTGCAAAATTGGCGAACCCTGATTATAAATAGAAACAGTGTTTCTATAAAAAATAAACTAATAATATTTCACCTTAAAGTGCAGTAACTCTTAAATATTAGTTGTGTAAAGACCACCTGACACATTCTGCAAATATAGACGGTAAAATATTTATTCTATTTAAATTTGCTAAGCAATAAGCGTGCAAATAAATCGCTCTAAGCTTTCAAATTCGCAGTCTGTTTGCTCATTGCTGTGGATCGTTATGGCGATCATCATTTTCCACGCAGTCCGCAATTTTTCGGGGGTTTGGTATTATCTTTCAGAGCCAGCAGACCTGCAACGACCTATACCATCGCCTCCTGACAGGCTGCAAGATTGATGACTCGCCCCTCAAACTTTTCCGACGCATGAATATTCGAAAATCACGCGGGGCACGAAACACACGCCAGCAGCTCGAAATTCGGTCTAATATATAGTATAAGCGACATAGCGATTTTTCTGCCTGTGCATTTTTAAACCATTATCCGTGGCGTGCAGCATGAGAGTTGAGGAGCAAGGGGTGTGCTCGCGACATTAATAGTAAATAAATGCTCTCCATTGACCGTTATGAATTTTGAATGAGACAGTTTGAGCGCGCAACTCGCGGGAAAAACATATGCCAATAACTTTATGCTCGCCTGCCACCCGTTTTGCGGCCGACAGCACGCGAGAATCATTATTGTAGACTCCATAATCTGTGTGTATATTATGACATGATGCCTGGCACTTGTTAATAATTCATTTTCAGCTTTTCCCCTGTTTAAAAATTTTCAGATTAGTATTACATATGTACTTTTTTCTCCAAACTCATGATGCTATAAAGAAAATTAAATTTGTTTGAAGATTTGCACTGAAATTGCCGTGCTATTTTAATAGTAAAATAAATTTTGCTTATTTTATGCGCATCAAACTTTTAAAAACTGTTACGCTACTGACTTAAAAATCACTTATCAGCAAAACCTGATTGCCCTTAATGTAATTTAATTTTAAGTAATGGTTTTTGCCGTGTAATTTTAGACGGTGGTTGGCTGAACAGTAGGCTGCAGTCGAATTTTCACCCGGCGGCTGGCAGCTGGCGAGGCTGACAAACTTTTAAAAGTGAAGTTTGATAGTGCGTTACAGCCCGAATTTTTTCTATGGCACTTTTTGTATTTTTCCGACTCTGACCGGCGGCTGGCGGCTAAACACGTGACCCAAAATATGCCGGCTGACGTGGCGCTGCGCGGCTGGCTGAAAACTCCAATTTGAAGTCAAGACACCAAATGATGTTTAAAGACTTAAGAATCAAATCTGTGAAATGCATCAATGCATCACATTAACTATTTTTTAACCTCGGTAATGTATTTTTTTTTAATTTATTGCTCTTACATCTTACGCCATTGGATATATTTGAAGTTTTAGGTTCCCACAGCCTAAATACCAAATGCATTCCACGCATATTTCTCAATACGAGCACTTGTGTGTTTGGTATGTGCAAATGGACAGTGGTAATTACGAAACGTCGCTGGCACATTCATGTGTGTACTAAGCATTCGCGAACGGCATATTATAATAAAGAGTGAGTGTGTGTGCACGCTCTCGCTCGCCCGCCGAACGTACTCGTTTCTGAACACAATCGAGGCAAATATTGACTATTCGAGAGCAAATGTCAGAGCACATTTGAATATTTGAGCGCATGCACCAGTGATGACTGATGTAGTTAGCTGATAAAGTTAACGCTTGAGTCGCTATTAGCCTACTTTCATAGCCACAACGCTCTCAAAACTAAATTATACACATGCAAATTCAAAAAGTGGCAAATGAGTGCTTAAACATTTTGCAAAGGCAAAAATTAATTACAGTCATCTTAAAATTTTATCTATTTTTAAAATAAACCAAAGCATTTTTTAATAGATTTGTTTGACAAAAATGTCGTGTTGACTAATTTTTACGGATATATTTTTTATTTTAAATTATGATGTCTCAGCCAAGAATAATCATTATGAAGTCCAGACTGAATCTACTTTGTGTGCTTCTTGAAATCAGGATGGGATGCTAAAAAAATGGATAATTAAAGAGCATAAAAATTTATTGTATATTCTCGTACTTAACAGCGGCTGTTTCGACCCCTTCATCAGCATTACTTTACCTGTATTAAAACAATATTAAAAAATAAAATTGTGTGAAACATCTCCACTTACCCTCCCTGCAACGGAAGTTCCTTTAAAAAAATTAAAGCCATTTTTTTATTATGATCCAATTTCAAAAAATCTTTATTTCTTAGGAAAACATTTAAATAATAATGCACATTAAATTATTTGGTCCAGGAGAGTTATCCGTGCAAAGGATAGAATTTTCTATCGTGTACAAAGTAATAGCTCTCCTTGCCGTTCTCGTCGTTTGCTGCTCTCCGCTTTTTCCTTATAACCATTGGATTGCGTGTTTTGCAGGGGTGAATCCACCCTTAATGGTGCACAACATCAAAGCACGGCACAAAATAATTGATATGAAAACCGCTGCCACTTTCTCATCCTGGCTGCCGGCGCCACCCACCTTTGTGCTTTGCGGCCAGCGGGACACGTGACCGAATGTATATGTATATCGGCTGGAAAGAAGCGCGTGGTCACCCGAGCAGCCACCCCCGCGATACCTGCTGCGCGCGTTACCTCCAGCTGCCCCTCGTCGAATTAGCCGCTATTTGACCCATCGCAGCCGCCACTACCGCCACCACGCACTTTATTTTTATGCACGCTCGCCTGTTGGAATCATTATCGTTTTATTATTCGCCACGCGCCGCACAGCAAATTGTTTTTTTTCTGCCGCGGCCGCGTGCGTCCGCTCCACTTTCTCATACATCACCCCGGTGACACGTGCAATTTGCTAATGAGATCTTTTTACAGGAAGTGGATTGCATGAATATGAAAAATGAGCTCGCCGCGATAAAAGTGAATTGATGGGATTATCTCTTTTTGCGCATTAAACTCCCATTAAAAGTCATTAAATTATTTATCGAGTTTAATTTAAGAGATTTAGTATGCAAATTTGATTACCGCAAAGAGGAAACGCGGAGGAAATCAGAAAAAGCTGTCGGAATTGGATTTTCGATCAGGAACAGAAAGGTCGTGGCCAGATAATTGGCTCGGCAATTCAAATTACAACCCTCTCGATCATTTGCAAATATCATTTGGGCTCCGGCACTTTCGAGCGCGCGGCGGCTTGTTTGCTCACTCAATTTTTATGTCAAGGCAATAATTACAAGCGCATTTGCCCCGAATAGAGCAGGGAGTGAGAGAGAGAGAGAGCGTATTAAATAACGCTTTAATTACGCGGGACGGCGATGGCGGCGGCGGCAGCAGATATAAATTATCAATAAACATGAAAGAGCACGCGAATCAACGGACTAACCAACAGCGGCACCACGCAGGCAGGCAACCCGCCTCGCTCAATGCACACCCAGTGTTGTATAATATCGCGCACGGGGGGATGGAGGGGGTGGCCGAGCTGCAAGCACTCATTGTATGAACTGCTGCTGGCTCAATATTCCAGGGCACTTTGAGCACCGCTCTCCACGCTACCCCTGATTTGTTGCTGTTTTTTTACAACGACAGAAAGTACGGCTGGTGTACGAATTTGTAATAATTTCAAAAATATACGAAATTTCTTGTACAACTTTGGAGTAATTCAACACTTCAGATTAACAATCAAAGAGAAACAAAAAAATGTAGCATTTAAAATTATTTTTTTGCCCTTGTTTATCATTTTTAGGGCTGAAATTGGGAAAGGCTTGATTTTTAATTGTGAAAGGAGTGTCCTTTGGACAAACATCAACAGGTTCTTTATGGTCTGGTCATCATTTCTGTTGCAATCGAGGAAAGAGTGAGGCTCACAAGATTGAACAAATTAAAATTTCGCTTCTAAACCATAAGTTTAAAAAAATATTGATTTTTTGACTAATAAATTGATATACTTGCACACGGTGATCGCATTGTTATTTATTAATTGCAGGAAAGTGAAAATGAAATCACGCGGCGCACGGACAGTATTTATTTGCTTCGATTATCCGCACGGCGTGCAGTTCAGAGTGTGCAGAAATGGAGTGTTCGGGCCGTGTTTAAAGTTTGGATTGTAGAATATTAAAATGATTGCTCTTCGTCAAATATAATGTCTTGTTTGAATTACATACCGGTGGGATGAGAGCAGAGGTAAATATTATAGCGAGGCACGACGAGAGCGAGATGATATTATACTACACCAGGCTTTCGGATCCAAAGCTAGCGATGGGCAAATATTTGCCCCTGTGTATGCGAGAGGAAAAAGAAAGAGAGCGAGCGAACGAGCGCGGCTGGCTGGCTGGATGGCTGCTCTCGTCCGCCGACTCCACTTTTTAGTCGAAATTAAAAGCACATACAGCAAGCGAGCGAGCGGGCGGGCGGGCAACCGACCGACCGCCGGGGCTTTTGCACAGGGGTTAAATATAATTCGATGATGTCGGCCGATCAACAAAATTGCTTTGACACAGCACACGCCGGGAAAAAAGCAGCGCGCGGCCGAAGGGCAGTTTTCGCTCGGCTAGTTAAACGCGCGCGCAGGACGCGCTTGTTGACACTCGGAATTTATTTTTCATGTCCGCGCACACGTCTTAATCGGTTGAGTCAATTTACATTTGCCATTACTCGCGACCGAGCACGAAAAATAAATACATTCGCGGCCGGCCGACGACGACGACGAGACACTTGCCTTTTAAACAATCGTCAGAAAGCCGCCCAAAACACGGTTGTGCTCGTGCGTAAATATTATTGTGAAATAAAAGGCAAAATAAATGAATGAACAAGAGTAGGAGGAGGAAAGCTCTTTGGGAAATTAACGACGTGCGCGTATATATGTGGAAATGAAAAGCACAGGTGCTACGCTACTTTTGATGGCAGATGCTACAAATTGGCTCAAATTTTGACACATCAAACAGCGAAGGGTGTGTGCGTTTGTGTCTGTTCGTCCGTGGGGCAGCGCATTTCACAATAATTGCAGTGCCGGAGCCGATGTGTGTGCATGCACGTGTGAAATGACTCGGCGAAAATTTTACCGCATCGATCACGATGAGCATTACGAGTCTCCTGATTTTTTGCGACGCCCAGCAGCACTTCGCACATCACCATATTTAGCCTATCATCATATTTCGCAATATTGACAACTCTGTTAACTCTGCTGGATTTTTTGTTTTCATAAATGCACAAAAAAAATACTTTGAATTATCCTTTAGAATTCTACCAAATTAAAATAGTTTTTTGAACAATATACTTACGTTTAAAATTACTTATTATCCTCACATGCAATGATAACTTGAATCTAACAATAAGTATGTTATCGAAGAAATTAACCGAACTTGTCCTCGTTGATTTTCTTCAACACATATATAAAAACGTTTGGTCTTTGGAGCTTTCCTCAATTGCCTCGTGAATAGGACGTACTGGATGACGTCGAAACTATAGCTGAGATTAAAAACGACAATTTTTGCAACGAGGATGAAGCCTGGTTTAATTTATTGCCATTATGACCACAACATCGAGTGGTCGCCTATTTCAAAAATTCATATATAAAAAGTTAAAATGACAAAACAGTCTCCATGACCATTCTTGGAGCTTGTGAATTCGCGGTAAGGCAGAATGGTGATTACTATATTATTTTCGTACACATACACCTTCGACGATTGTTCTCCACATGCCCATTGTGTGTTTTGGAATTTAAAATACAATCAGATTCATCAATGTTTATGCTGGAAAATGTTATAGTTTTGTAAAAAATCAACTAGACTTCTAGATTTCGCGAGAGTTGATTTCTTCCATTAAAACATACGAACTGATTTCGAGCGCTGCAGTCATTGAAGCCAACGAGAGAAGAACCAACGTTTGAAGAGAGGAAATTAGCTCAATCATTTCATTGAGCGCAGCTTCGATTCTCAGCTGTGCTGCGCGGAGCAATGATAATATTTACTAGATGAGCGTGCATATTATGTCATCGTCGTCTTCATCATCATCGGGCCAAACACTTGACTTTCGGCCATGGCATCTTCGTGGGAGGTCTTCGGGGTCCTCGGTGCCCGGTAGCCGCGACTCTGAGTAGGGAGGGTGTCAACAAATAAAATTCATTCGCCCACGCCGCGACCAGCCCATTAAGAAAACGGCATTCCACTAAAAGAAACGACGCTAACAAGTGGCAGCGCCTGCACTCACTGAAACAACAATATTCGTGGTGGTCCATAATGAGCGGCTGGGCCGTTTTTATTGTTGTGCGCGCCCGCAGAGGTACACACACATAACTGGCTGGCATTGTGTATGTGTGTGTGTGTGTGCATGCGTGGCGGCGGCTTGTTGATTTTATAAAGTAGCGACAACACATTAAAAATATGTTTAAATAATTGTGCCCGGCCATTGTGCCTTTTTTGTGAGCACGGCGAAGGGAAGGAGGTGCTAATTTGCGCCGTATAAAAAGTGATACGTTCCGCACCGCGCGACCTTTTTATTCATCCTTTCAATCCGCGCTCGAGAGGCGTCAAAAATATTCTTGTTTGCCCTTGTTTTATAGCTTTCCGGAACAGCTAATGTGTTTCGTATCTTCTTGGGGACGATTCATACAAGTCGAAATTTTAAATTAGCGAGGACACGATGGTAAATTATGAAAGGCGTTTTTATTTCTAGCTCTGCAAATTCTTGAATTTTATGGCTCCAAGAAAGCAAAAAATATAAAGATTTAATTACTGTTTATTCAATACTCAAAAAGATTTTTAATATAATGTGATAGGTGCGCAATGTTCTTTGTTCACAGCGTATATTCTTTTTTGCCTTGTCAAGACTGACAAGAGGAAGATTTACTTTACGAGTCAAGTAATAATATTGGATTGTTTTATTTAAAAACTAAATAGAGAGATGTGATTTTTTGGAAAAAAACAGTCGACTTTGTTTAAACAGATTTTAGATAAAAATAAATGGTTTCTTAGTCGATTTTAACGGTAATAAATGCATTGTTCATTCGTACCTGTGGCTCAAACTGCATTTTTTTAAAAAGGAATTTGTCATTTTTCACATATTTTTATATCCCCTACTTTGCACGTCCCGTGGTTAACGTGGTTAACGAGCTCACTGAGTCCCAACAACACCGCTGATTGTGATCGGATATCATGGGACCCGAGTTATTGGGTTCAAAATAAATATAAATATATATGTGTCCATTCCAAAAACTTCTCGACATTCCTGTAAAATAAGGTATTTTTCCTAAAGCCACTGGAAAGTTGCAAAGTGACATCAAGTGACGAGTTTGCTTCCGGTGCACCTCCCAGCCCTTTGATCTCTAAATTTTATTCCCTTAAAAAAAACATATATTTTGCGTATGGAACCCCTGCAATGGGCGATCCGGGCTGGAAAAATGCCTGTTTTCTAAATAGACATGTTTTGACCAGGCACGCCTGTCACGATTATCATTATATTTACTGTAATAACAAGAAATATCATATTGTAAGGCCGGTTTCGATTGTAAATGTTTATACTGTGATGGATATATATGAAGCCCTACCTCTTTTTGGAATGCAAGAAGATACCATTGACTCTCATGCGTGCTAGTGTACTGTAATATTTATGTGTCTGTTGTACACCATTGGTGTTTCTTTAAAAAAATATATATATTTTGCGTTTGAAATTTCGGAAACTTCAGAGGCAACAAGTTAAGAAATGGCTTACAATTAGTTGAACACTACGTTTTTTTGCTCCCAAGGAATGAAAATTACTAAAAATAAACCTAAAATATCACAGCTAAATTAATTTTTCGTGTGCTCCAAAATGTTTCCTCGATTTAAAACCCATTTTCACGGATCAAAACACATTATCGAGCAGGAAATTGCCAACTGGAAAAACTCTTTCAATTGGAAAATGACAGCTTTTACTCGTTTTTAGCCGATTTAAGACGGTGAAAGAAGTTTCAGTGTTTTCAGACGGTTTCAAGTATGGATCAAATCACATGATTGATGGTCCCGTGAACAATGGAATCTCTGGAACTTTGTTCAACCGTCTAAAATTCACAGTGCTAGAGATGTTGAAAGTGGAATGATACTGGGCAACAATTGAAAATTATTTGAATTGTTGGATGCCATAAACAATTGATCGATAAACAATTTGTTCAACAATTTGCAATAAAAAAGGACCTTCCTACAATAAAAATTCAAATTTTGCCAATTTTCTCCAAAATTTACAGTGCTTGAACATATTTTCTTGGCATATTCCGATTCCTCTCGTCGAGATCTGTCCAACGGTGTATGCCACTTATTGGGGAAACTCTTGATTTTGAAATTAAATCGGATTTCAAGTAACGAGACAGCCATTACCATTTGAAAAGCACGCTAACTTTCCAGCCAGTTTTCTCAAAAAATTACAGCGCTCCTTAGGTCAATTAAGGCTTTAACTGAATCCTAAGGGACGATTTTATGCATTGGCAACAAGCATTTTCCAGGCTTTTGCAGTATCATTCCTCTTTGAAATGACAGCGTAACTTCTCATTTATGAAAATTAACGTTGAGACTTTCTTTAAACAAAAAGTTGAGCCACTCGTCTCTAACGGTTTCAATCGCTTTATTTGGCTTGAGTAAGTTAGGCAACTTTTCAACATAGGTGTTGCAACGGTTGCATAACTCTTCCAGACTTGCCAGAGGCGCTCAGCGCTATTTCTAGCTTCCTCTTGGATCGTTCGTTGTGCCCACGCACCCGAAGAGTCTCTTTTGAAGGCATTTGCGTCAATCACGTCGAGCTTGAATTAATTAGCAAGTAGTGTAGCAAAAGGTGTGCACGCAGGCATTGCCCTCGTTCACTAGAGTTGAGAGTCAAAAGGTTCGTCTCTGGGGGCATTAGCAATTCTGTTTGTCGTGTCATTCCAAATACACACATGCATCACATGTGAGAAAAGCGGCTTTGCATCTGTTCGCGCGCGAGGAACAGAGTATACACTCAACACACACACACACAGCCTCTGTGCTCTCTGCTGTTTGACCGCAACGCAGCGATTGTGGAACCTTTATTTAATAATTGAACGCCCGTAATTACGTTTCCTTGTGTCAATTCGTCGAAAGGCAAAATGATACCATCCTTTAAATCGTCATCTCAACGCTGGGAAATTAGTTAACTACGTCATTCGACATGTTTAAGTTTTTTAAAAGCGAAATTTAAGCTCAAGGGCAGGAACAAAGATTGTCACATCGAAAGCTCAAAATTTAACCTTTCACTTTTTATCTCGGTGAAAGAAGCACTCGTTCAAGGACTCATTAATTCGTAATTAGCACTGAATATCTACGCTCATAAATTTTTCACGGCCTCTCCTGTGCCGTGCATGCGCCTCTCTTGCGAGAGATAAGGAAGTTGGCGCGCTCACATCCACGCATTTAAGCTAAATAATTAAAACGACGAGTTAGCTGAGCAGCGTCATAAAGGCAGAGTCTTGCGCGCTGTTATTCCATTAATTTCTTTGCAGCGAGAACCAACCCGTGTGTGTGTGTGTGTGTGTGTGCGCGTCGCCGGTGCCTTGATGATGTTTGCTTGCGCTGCGGTTCCCACAAGACCTTCCGACCGCATTCACATACGTGTACTATAAGTCGTCTCTCGCTCGTCGTTGTCATCCAGCGCACATGCAGTGTTTGCCCAAGTAATGGACGCGGCGAGAAGGTCGCCCTTGTTCTTTCATTTCGCCGCCGCCAAACCGTTGGACGACGACACACACACACACACACACACAGCCGTCGTCGACCGCCGATCTCCACTTCCACTAGAGTATACGACAAGCAGACCTGCTCGCGGTCAAACGAAGAAAATAAAAATATAAGTTTATTAGGCGAGAGGTTTAAATTACGCGCAGATTTTCAACGAAAGTATTCAAGGCGACGTTGGCAGAAAAATATTTAAAGTGGAATGATAGTGATTTTTTTATTTTAAAAATGAAATTTCATGTAAAGATAACTCTAACCGACCTATTTTTTCTATGTACTTCTGACCACAAGTGCCCCCAAATCCAATTTTTCGAATTTTACCGGTTACGCCCTCTATTTTTCTCAAATTTACTATTTTTGAAAATAAAAATCGTCTGAAAATTTCAGCTGGCCGTTAAAGAACGTTTAATTTTTTTTGGGAAAAATCAAAATACCCAAAATTAAGTTAATTTATTCAAGAATCATCTCAGAAAAAATGTTTTTTTCATTTTAATAATTTCAAGGATTTTCAGAGGCAAACTCGGACCCTTATGGCTATCAGAGACTGCGTATAATATAAAAAATAAATTTTTAATTGATTTTCAAGGACAGATTCATTGGTTACCATGTGCGAAAATTTCAAATTTTTCTGATAATGAAGACGTAATTAAAATGATAATTGAGTAGCGCGCAGGCCACCTTCTGTAATGCAACCAGAAACGACGGCGTGAAACGCCCCCTCTGTTGGCTAGCAGCGCTGGGCGCTGACCAATCAGATTGTTTTTGCCAATTTTCCCCGAAATTTACAGTGCTGCACTGTGTTTTCTCACATGATTTGGAATCCTCTCATCGAGATCTATCGGACAGCCAGAGTCTTTTTTTGGGGAAATGCGGAATTTCAGAAAAAATCGTGATTACACAATTCCGTTGAAAATTCTCCATGTAAAACAATGCTAAGTTTGAGGCCGATTTTCTCGAAAATTTACAGTGCTGTCTATGTATTTTTTAACTGTACATGATTTTTAGGACCCAATCTGTATGTGTGTTAAAGGATTTTGCGGGGAAATTCACTATCATTCCTCTTTAAGTAGAGCTGACTTCTGAACAATTTAAACAAAGCTTCCGCCTGAGCAGACCTCTGAGATGTTTATCTAATTAACTCAATCCTGCGGTGTTATTGCTACATCTTAAACCTGTTATGTTGGGATATCCGCAGTTTCACTCCTGTAACATTTGAGCAAATTTGACGAGAGCAAAACTCAAACAACAATTTCCAAGCTGTAAAGTCTTGAAAGTGTTGCAAAAATCGTGAAAGGGTATGATGAATACTCGCTTGTATCCACAATTTTTGGCTCACGTCAGTGAGTTTTCCTCTTGAAAAAAGAACTAGATTGGATTGCGGTGCAAAAGAATGGCACCGACGAAGGTGTTATATCATTCGGGGTGCGGAACGGCCCTTTTCTACTTACTTGCGGGGCATGAAAAATTCAGACATTAGGTGCTGGGATGTGTCAACCGCGAGGAAAAATGAAAAGCAAGCAGAACGCGAGTGAAAAATAAAAAGGACTGTTAAAATAAACCATCACATCAGTCAGGCACTTCTTGTTCCTTTCTTTCTGTGCCTTCTGTCAATATCCATTCTCGGTATAAGCGCCATAATATCTCGTCAGTGTCAATATTAAAAGGTGGAGAGTAAAAAATGAAGCTTGGTTGGCTGGCTGGCTCGTTCGTCGGGGCCGCGGAGACTTACTTTCAGCCGCGCGCGGTTTCAAACGACGACGATGATGATGAGGAGAAAAAGGAAAAACGGGTAGAAAAATTTACACAGAACTTATAGAGCGCCACAAGAGACTTTGCGTTGCTATGCTTTTTCATTCCCACAAATGTTTGCATAAGAAACAAAGGAACTCATCGCGTCTAACTTTCCAGCAGCGCTTCAGAGACACATTTCGAGATGGAAATCAAAAGGAGCTAGAGGGAGAGAGAAGAGCCAATTATGAATTAGACTTTTATTTATTACACAGCGGCCCTGTTGGGCGGCGCTGTATTACGCAGTGTTATTCGAAAACTGAGTGAGTTTATTACATGACATAATACATAATATTATTAACCAAGTACAGAGCTTGCGGCTAATGGAACTTTGACGTTAGTCGAAAACATTCCAAACATTCCAAAAACCCCAACAAACAATGGAATTCACTTTTAAAAATCAGATTCCATATTTTTGTATCGCCCACAAAATAGATATATAATTAAGTGAAAAAACAAGTTTCTAGATTCTAGCCCAACTGCATATATGGATCGGTGTGTTGGTGCTAGTGATTCATTTCTAAAGAAAGCTACATCATCAGTCAGTCGATTGTCGATTCCTATCCTAATTAGATTGCTTCTTGAAATGTTACACATCGGTGTGAGCTGTTCATTATCACTTCTTTGTAAGAACAGTAGTTGTTGTTGTTGAAACAAGTTTAATTTGATTCCGCACATTTCGGCACATTTAAAAATCTGCACTACTTAAAACGATACAAAACTATGATATAATATTGTAAATAATGCAGTAAACTGAATACTGTTGAAAATATATTTTAAAGTTAATCAGATTCTAGTCATTGGTATAGATTCCAATATTGGGCCAAAACGACCCACGCGCTAGCGTCAACTACCAGCCTGTTAGTAGTGGATACCCTGTTTTTCGTGGTTAAAATTAGGTGTGAAAAACAATATAATGTACTATTGTTGAACGAAAGATAACTTCGTGTTTGGTTCACAGGTTGGTCACAGGGCCGTGGATCGTGACCTGCAAATTGAAACGAACCGAATGTTGTGAAAATGATAGAAAATCATAATATATGATTGTTAGAAAGGTGGCAGCGTGCAATTATGTGAGTTCTTCTTGTGCGGCTATCATTAAAAGACGGTGGTGCGGTGATGAGCTGATGATAAGCAGCAGAAAGTTGTTAAAAGCAATCACGGAAACGATTTTGCAGATTTTGAAAGCAGTGAATCGCATCTGGCGCAACAACGAGTGCCGCTTCATTATTATGTTAGTGGCAAAAGTTGCAGCGCTATCAAGGCAGGAAGAAGTAGTGGTGCTGTTGCGAAATATGCGTTTTCTGACCTGCGACATCGCGCCTGTGAGGACGGGCTCCAAGGAAGAGGTCGGCGACGAGGAGGCGGTCGAGCCCTGCATCGAGATTCCGTCCAAGCCGTTCACCGTGGTAATTTTCTTGCGTAGAATTCCCACAAGCCGCTCCAACCTGGAAAAATAAGGACAATCATGGGTTTGGAATATCGTTTTGCGAATGAAAGGAGTTCAAAAAAGGGAAGAATCGAAGAATTTTTCATTAACGTCACGAGGGGATGATTAAAACGGATCGTAATTCCACGAACTTTATTTTAATATTTCAATTATCTTTCCAAACAGGATCATGGCTGATTGGTTCAAGGGCATGCTCTGAGAATCTCGCTCTTGATAATATGAAAATTTTGTCGCGCAATGGTGGTAGCTAATGGGATAAAATATGCACAAGGAAATGAAATCCTTTTCTTTCTGACCGGCTCGCTAGCTCTCTCTTTGGAGGCATAAATCAGCATGCACACAGTCAACTTGCTCCAGCTCACCGAGCTAAGAACTAATATCATGAGCAAACACCAGGAATTAATCAGCAGCAGCATTCACAAGTATATCATAGTGAGCCGGTGCAAGAAGTTCTAATATCTTTGAGCGCTTTTCTTTCCTCCCTTGGTTGGTAGAGGCGCTGAGAAAAATTGTCTTAAGTAGTAGTGAGAAAAGTATTCACAAAAAAGGTATCTCAAAAATTAAATATTACGATGTTAAAAACTGAAAACTTGAAAAAAGCGTTGTAAAGTGATGGATAAAAGTCAAATGTTCAGATATTTTGTCTAATATTTGGACTGAAGCTAAGAATCGTCATGAAAAATGATCAGCTGAAAAAATTAAATGTTCTTTATATGAAATTATAAATCGATATTAGTTAGATTGTACTACGAAATAATTCAATTTCATTTTTTAATTTTCGCATTACCAATAACAAAACCATTCTCCCTCCTTACTTTTAATGTTCTATTTATCAAGAACGTAATTTGAAAATTTAAAAAGACGTTAAATGAAAATTGGAGTCATTTTTGTGGAATTAAGATGGAAAAATCCCATAAAATGCAGCACCAAAACAAACTTCTTCAACGAGGATAAATTATGTTTTTAAAAAACTCTGGAATATCCTAAATTATATTAGTGTGGGATTCGGCCTTTATCCTTAGGATTCCATTAATAAAAACAACAGCGTGATTGATGTTGGGTTAATTATTTTTCAGACCACTGCATTTAAATTCTTCTCAGCAATTTTCCACTGGTTTTGCCGACCATCTTCACTCTTCACCTCAACCTTTAGTAGGTGTTTATCAATACTTTTGAATATATCAATAATTTGTGTTGCCAGAAATCGATATTTCAATTCCAGGCGCAGCAGCGTGTTTAGTGCGCATTCTGACGCTGCGACGAAAGGACGGAATTTTGTTCACTTGAGAGAGCGATTCGGCAGGCTGAGGCTGGTTGCTGGGTCTCAGAAGGGCTGATACGCCACCGTGAAAGGCGCAGCAGCTCTGCTGCTCTGGGCTTCTCTTAATATCTAAATGACTACTTTATTACACAGTGTATTAGCCCCAAGGCCCGGCGCTGCAAAGGAGGATGCTGAGCACACAAACCCGGCATTGCGGAGCGAGCGAGCGGGCGGGCGAGCACGGGGAAAGTCTTCTCCAACTTCCGACTTTGTACTTTATTACACGAGAGAGGGAAAAATAATTGGGAAAGCTCGGCGTCTGGAAGCGACGGCGCAGAGAGTCGGGTTGGAGCGAGCGAGGTTTGATTTTGCTCCTCTCGGGCCAGATGAAATACGGCTTTAATTTGTGTATGTTTAGTAAACATAAACGGCTCCTCGCTGCACACGCTAATAAGCCAATCCCGGAGTTGGCTCTGGATTAATTTCGCCACGTGTTTTGCATACTTACTTTTGAACGTGCGCTTCGGTGTCGGCTCTCGATTCGCGCGCCTGCTTCAGCTCGTCGCTCAACTGCTGTTTTTCCTTCTGCAGCTGCGTCACCTGATCTGCCAGAACTCCAGCAACTGCAAACCCCACACAAGATACAACATTTCACTCAGTTAAATTATGAACCAGCTAATTAGAAAGAGAAAGTGGCCGAAAATTAGGCAATCACCATTTGAGTTTCCAGCGGGACTTGAGCTAGAGGTAGTTTCCGCGTTGCCCGACAGCAGGTCCCCTGACAAGCTGCTTTCATCTTCATCGATGCTGCTCTCGGCTCGGCTTCTGCGAAATACATAAATCGAAACTGTAGGTGTAAAAAAGACTGTTTTAACTTTAAGATTGAGTTGCAATCCAGCCGCGTCGCGAGCAGGAAAAATGCCATCTTTGGCGGCGCGGTTATCGCGAGTCACACCTTAAAGGAAGCGCCCATAATGATACATTGGGAGATAAATTATCTAAAAAAAGAGTGTGTCTCACCGAGAGCACTTTTCACATCCTGCAAGCGGCAAACATCTTTGATATACTCAGGGGAACAATTTTTATCAGCCCGACGAGATAAAATACAACTCGTGACTCAAGGGAACGAAAATCTTTGGTTATGTAAGGCGTAAAAAATGGACCGAAAACTTTGTGCTCAATCATTTTTCGAGATAACAACGAAGGATGTGTTATACCCGTGGAGACTGCCTCTGGAGGTTCGATGGTTTCGTCTGCGAGGAGCGGCCTGCGGTCTCATAGACGGAGGCGCTTCTCTTCGTTGTCTTTCATTGCCTCGGTGGTTGTGCTGAAACACCAAATTCGTTCAATTATCAATTTTAGATGCGGAAATTTGATTTTAAGTTTGAATTATTTAATTTTCTGTGGAAAAGATCAAAAGCACAAATTTCATCAAATCGAAGCTATTAAATTGCTCATCCCCGGACGCAATTAAACAGACACGAGCACCGTCTTGGCCAACTGCAAAGCACACACACACGAAATCCAGGCACCAGCAGCAGTTGGGGCGGAGGGTAGCATCATCCCGTGCGCGCGTATTACTATTTATCCATGCATTATGTACAATAAAGCTCGCCCAGGGTATTTTCCATGTAACTTTCCACCACAATGCACTCCCACATGACTGGCCAGTTTATACATGAGCACCACGGGCTCCAGAGTAATAACCAGTTCAAATATTTGTTCACAACAAACGTACCACCGCCGCCGCCGCCACCACCCATCCCCGGCCGTGTGCAGCGGATGGTATTAGCGCTGAAATTATCTGCCGCATCACTACATACACGCTTCGCAGGTTCATAATTCAGGCGCGCGGCAATAAAAATCGCCGCACAACCGACCGTCCGACCGGACGCCATATTGTTATTGCTCTGCCATTAGCATAATAGGCGCCGGGCAAACACGGATATTTTTTAATCAATCTCGCAAAATGGCATCTGTGTACACTCGACTCTGGCAAAAGTAAACGTGCTCTCTTTCTCTCTCGCCCGCTCGCGCCAAATTATTATTGCCGTAATGCTTCATTGTTTTTTGTATTTTATTTTTCCACGATCGAGTGTTTATTCGACTCACTTTTTACTCATTTGCGCGTGGTGAGTTTACTCAATTACATTTTCTGGCGTGCACCTGTTTGCAGGAGATTTATAATTATTTGCTGCCCGGTTTTTGCTCGCATCGCTGGAGCTCTTTTGATGCTACATTTGATTCGATTAGTTTAAACAAACACATTTTATGGCTGAACTTTGATTCGTTAAAATTCCAAATTATGTAAAAGCAACAACTTTTTTATGCGGGCTAATTGTAAGCTCGATATTTGCATAGCAATATGATTTAAATTGCTTGGTGGTTATAGGTTTTAATTATAATTATTTAAACGGGTATTTTTTTTGTTTTCTTTTGCTTATTTTATCCCTGTCCGAGGACCAAGAAGGGCGCGCACTGCACTGGCACGAATGCTGAAACGCGGGTCCCAATAACACCGCGCACCAGGCCGCACAGGGACCCAGCCCACTAAAGGGCCACTTGCCTCCGCACCGAGGACTGCATTGAAACGCTAGACATTCGTCCCGTGAAGCCAAATCACGCATGCTGGAAAGGTGCAAACCAGCAAGTAGCGAGTAACCTTCCTGTGAGCACGTCGTTTAATTTCATAAAAATGCAGAGGAGTAAAAACATAGGTTTTTCAGATGACAGTTTTACAACTCAGTTACGGAGTTAATAGACGATCTTATCATCTTTCTGTTTTTTTTTTAACGATTTTGATACAAAAAATACAAACACTATATCAAAATGGTTAAAGGTGTCCCTTTTTGCCAAATACAGCTTCATGCCGAGTATTTTTGTTTTCACAGGCAGCGATATTTTCGTCTAGGGCCGAATTTTAACGTTTCGCCTTGAAAATAACATCCGTCGGCGGTGCAAAGGTACAAAAGGAAAGGTGCGTAAATGCAGCGGTTTACGGCAACCATCACGTATTCGTGTTTTGGTCCCCTCCCGTTGTTTAAATACGTATGTATTTTCAATTTGTTTGATTTTCCTAAGGTCGGATGTCCTCACTTGGTGCATTATATATTGAGGTTTCCGCTGCTTCTTGGGTGTTCTTTTTTGGCGGGACCACAAAATAAAGCTGACCCTGCCTTCAGGGCAAACAATGGAAGTGCCGCGAAGTCGACCAAAATATTTTACCTGCTCGCCAACGGAAATCACGTGCTTGCAGGATAACCGCACTTTGGGACAGTTTAACTTGCAGAATTGAAAAGTCAAAATTTCGAACGGAAATTCGCCTATTAAATTAAGCGAGGTGACGAGAGTGTCACAAAAAACGGTGAAAACCATCCAAGCGCAGGCAAGGCCGAGTTAATAAGGCTGATTCAGCTAATGGAGCCCCATCTTATTGTGCGTGTCACTCGATATCATACGTGAAACCCGAGAAGTTCTATTATTTTAGTGGCGCGCTCACACAACAGCTGCCATTGTCCTCGTCATGCAGTTGTTGATGCCCGAGCAAGGAAAAGAGGGAAATCCATCCACTTACATGGGCTAATATTTGCCGTGCCTTTAACCAATGGCAAACGCAGACCTCGGTAACTTGACTCTCTCGCTCGCCTGGAGAAAAAATCTCGACTTGCTGCGAACAACAATGGCCGCCGCCGCCGTCGTCGCCGCCGCCGCGCTGATGCAGCCTCATCATCAATCTATAGCGCGAGCGAGCGGAGAGAAAACCAAGCATGCAAGGCAAACAACCAATGACTCGGCCCTTTCCGTCTGGCCCCAAAACGCAATGGTGTCAACTCATTTGCATATCGAGTCCTTTTTGTTTTAGGGATGCTTCAGCTGGCGGCCTGACGCAAATATTTGTCTTTTTGTCAAACTTTTTGAGTGGTTCCTCTAACTTGGTGCTCACTTTACCATAGTTGCTAAACCGTCTATCACCAAACTACGAAATCAGTTGAATGTTGGATATATTTGTATGGGTAGACTAAAATGTTAAAGGCTTCAACTTAGTCGTTTTAAATTTGTTTTCTGAATGAAAACTCTTTGAATGTGCTTTGCTCCATAAAAGGAGTTTAAATTATTTCAAAAGGAAAAGTTCGAGGGGCTTACCGAATATATCTTCGAAATAATAAATTGGTCATTCATTTATCCTTGTGACAAACCTACTTTTACTCTTCTAATTCCACAGCATGTATTTTTATGAAACTTGTCAGACCATTAAGATATTAAAATCTGCCTCAATAAATATTAAAAACAGAAAAATAAGATTTTAACATTTAACTGAGAGATTTGGGAATTTTGTTTACTCCTATGTTAGGTTCTCATTTTGCAATTTACGCGTAGGTAAGGTGATTACACTTTAACCTGCGAAATAAAGTGGCACCCTCTGAATCAACAAAGGCAGCTGAAACAAGAGGCGGCGCAGAGCGAAACAATTGTGACCGACTGGGCCGGAATCTGCAGATTTTGCTCTTTTGGCGTGCGGACACGAACGAGAGGGAAAGGAAGTGCAAATATGTTTAAGTGCTTCAAATAGAATTAGAAATCCCCACATTCTAGTTTGATCGAGGTGGAGAGAGCACACACCGACTGCTGGCACATATTTATTCTACGCAAACCCAAAGCAAGCAGACATTTCTAAACACTCAGCTGCCGCCGCGCGCCACGCTGACATTTGAAAAGAGCCAGCGCAAATATTTTTGTTTGATTGAAACAGCACTCAAATCGCAGTGTACAAACGGGTAAAAGACCATCATCAACATCGCACGAGAGATGATGATGATGGTAGTCAATAGTCAAGATGATCTTGTTCTCATCCGCTACTTTATATAGACACAGTGTGTATTTGTACTTACACTTACACAATGTCTATAGAACCTCCAGACTCGAGCTATTTACCATTCACTTTGCACCCCAATTCAGACACCTCCGCCGCGCTACCCGTTTCTTCCTAATTGATTCATCAAATCTCGATCAACAAATCGGCTTGAACGCAAACAAAATCACAGCACAAATCGCCAATGAAAAATGATTAAAATCTGTTTAATGAGTTTTCAAAGCGACACTTTCAGCCTTTCGCTGGAGAAGATTGTTGTGTGCGTGCTTTGCAATTTGCATGCAAAATCTGCCGAGTCTCTTAACATTTTTATGAATATCAATTTGTCACCGTGATGCTTTGCAACATTTAAGATCTGTGAGTCTGCTCCATTCCACCAGAGGCAGCAAGTATGCAACCCGCGCAACCGGCGAATTCATCAGCTCTAAACTACCACACCATCTGTTGGCGAAGCATGCGAACAGCGCTACCTACTTAATGTCAATTTTACTTCTCGTCCCCGCGAAGCCTATTTAATGCTGTTTATCCTTGCAATTGGATTACGCGGGGAGACAAGGTGGCAACTGTTTTTGGCCAAAAGAACAATCACTGTGAACGCTTCTTGTGATTCCCAATTACAAATAGACCTCACTAATCCACTCACTGTTTCAAAGAAGTGGCGAGGGTCGGTAAAATCCTGGAAGGTGCCGTTTGCCATCCTCAGCCGGGACATGACAGCCTCGTCACGCATTCGACTCGCTTCCCGAATTTCTCTGACCATTTCTGTCAACAATAAATTTTAACATAAACTCAACGCATCGATCCTCCACCATTTTAACTTACCAGTAAACATGCCAGGCTGATATTCAGGACCGAGTTTCCTCCAGGACGTGTTCTGCCTCGCTTTGACAGCCTCGAGCTGCAACTTTGTTTCGTTCAGCTCGCGCTGCAGATTTTGATTAGACGCTCTTAGCGCTCCCATTTCCATTAGTAGCTGCTGGACCAGGTTTCCCTGCATGGCAAGAGTGGCAGCTGAAGAAGCCTCGCCTTCTTCTTCGTCGTTGCAATCGGTGTTTGAAGAGTCGTTGTCTTTTTCCTCCGGGGGAATGTTGAGGCACGGGTCGCTGAAGCGCCGATTGTCGGGCCTGGGTGAGTGTTGAGCGGACTTGTCATCCGTGCTCACCTGCGGAGGCAAACTAGCATAGTCGTCTTCATCAGGGATCCACAAGTGACCTGTAACAAAGAATGTCCAGTTTAATTTAAAATTTAGATAATTTATAATACTAATAAGTGCCCATTTATGTCAGGTTCAGAACTTCAATTGATTTCGTTTTAAAATATAACTGATAACATTCATAATAATATTATTATTTCTTCATTTAAATTTTCTTTTCATAAATTTTTATTTTTCGTGATTTGAGGCATTCCAGATGGGTTTTTTAAGAATTATTTAAAAAAATACCCATCCGTCTTATCTAGGGCTATAATTTTTTGTTTCTTCTGAGCACCTGATTAGGTTTTAGACAACAAGTAAGCACACTTTACACAATTTAGAGTATATTGTTTAGTCAAACTTAAAATTGTCTAGAGCTCTCTTTGAATCCCAAAACAGTTTGAAACTTCCGAGACCTTTTGAAATCATCTGAATCACGCTTCTACAAGTAATTTTTTTCCCAAAGATTGGATTTGACTTAACAGGCAATCCATAATATAATTTAAACAGACTTTATCTTTGTTCCTTTAAAAAAATTCTTCCATTCTGACAAAATTCGGCTTCATGAAAAACACAACTGGCTCCAACCTCAGCCAACAATTAAATTAAGTCCGTTTTAATTATACTACAGAACAACCAACCTCTAGTGTCAACATTTTAATTAACAGGAAATATATAAGAATTATTTGTTGCTTTTCAAAGAGAAAAGCCACAAAAATGTTGCATAATGTCCATAGCTTCAAATGAAACAGTAAATAACTTACGAAATATTTCTTTTTGGTTGGGGGAAGCAAGGAATGCAATCCGCATGAAAAAAACTGTATTTAATGGCAGCAATAATGGCTGCAATGAAAACCCATCCACTTCAAACCCATCTGAATTGACCCTGCCGACAAATCTGCCTACTTAAGAATAATTTTTTTTAACAATATAATATGTTGTTCTAGTTTGCTCAGCCTCATTTTTAAGAAAAAAAAACTAAATGCTTTGAAAATATTGGAAAGTTTGCTTGGACAAGACAGTTTAGACAGTCAATGTGAAATTGAATCATAGAAATAACACTACGCATTAAACAAAATGATCTAAACAAATGAAAATCACTATTTTAAACAGATTGTGTGAGCTCATAATTTACTGATAAATCATGTATTTTATACTTGATCCACTTAAACTGTGACTTCTGGACAAGGAACATTACACTTCCAAATTCTCAATTATTGCTAATTTTCACCTCTTTAAAATTACATTATGGGTTTGTCTTGTTAGGCTTAACAATTTAATTAACTACAATTGAAAACTCCATTACCATTGGTAAATCTTGTTGGTGGCAGTTTTTGGGCTTCTCTCGCATTTAATTCAGGGGACCAGACGTCCCAGGTTGGATTCACCATGGCCGGTCGCATCGTTCTTGGCGATGACCACGGTCCGTAGACAGGCAAGGAGGTTGGCTCCGAGGGAAGGACCACGTAAGGGCCGCCCGGCTCGCGGTAGACGGGCTGATTGTGAGTGAATGGAGGGCCGTAGGGAAAGGTGGGCTTCCGCAGCAGGTCCGAGTAGGGAGGCGGCGCGGGGTTGGAGAAATTGTGTGGGCCGAGCACGCCGAAGTAGGGGTCGCAGAGGCTGTAGCCCTTGTTGAACAGCGTCGTCGGGTATGTGCTATTGAGGAAGTTGCCCGAGTAACCGTGCGTGGTCCTCGGCGCCTTCTTGCTCTGCTTCGGCGCCCCCGACCGGCCGGCCTCCTTCTCTCGCCGGCTGCTCCCTCTCGAGCTGCAACAATGTTTACAAAAATAATAATCACACACTGTGTGTGCCTAGGCTATCTCACCTTGGGCGTTCCATCGGACGAAAATAAAAGAGTAACCAGGGGCAACCTAACGGCTTGCCAACAGCTGATCTACGCTGAGGTGCCTCACATGATGAGTCTGCAATCAGACCGGCGTGTCAGTGTGCATAAATTAGATGCCAGCTTGTAGAGGAGGAAAGGAGAGCGAGAGCAGGAGAGATATATCAGATTGCAAAACCACAAAATCAGCCGACATGTACGGTTTCCCAAATACATACATGTCATGAATATGTATGTTTAAAGCGATAACTCGACAGAATAAATAATTCATGACATTCCCTCGAGAACGTTAACAACGCATTAAAATTCAAGACTCTCACCTTTTGTGACGCATTGAACAGTTCCACGCAAATTTCTCTCAAGGAAAACTGTTGCTCGCAGGCGATGTGGGGGCGTCGGCAGGTTGTCTCTGGCATTTAATTGCGGGTGTCAGCCGACCACCCACGTCGGCAGAAAAAGGGTCAACATGAAGTGAGTCTTCATAAAAGAGGAAGAAAAGCAAGCGACCGGTGGTACTCTTGCCAAGCAAATAATACGACGAGCAGCGAGCAGCAAAACCGCAGCTGACCGCAACAACAAACCCCTCGCGTGCTACTTGCTGGCTGCTCCGGGTTTGCAGTGCGGCCAACCGAGGGCAGCACGCATCTGTGAGTGTGGATTACTGCCGCAAAAATGGCGCCAACACAAAATCGGGAAACTTTGTTTCCTTTGTTTCACACAACACACACAGTACTTTTATTTTCTAAGTTGGTGTATCCCTATATTGGGATATTAAATTGAACTGTCGGCAAGAATTTGCAACATCTAGTACCTCGATTAGCTTAATAATTAAATAATGACCATAAACTGACAATGAGCTCGTAAAACCACCTATTAGGTCGGGATTTTGATTATTCCAATCCGGGATTAATTTATCTTTAGCTGTTGAATCTGATTTTATTTGTTGTTAAGGTAATCATAATATAAATTATTTTTAAATATTTTAATATTCAATATTTATTTGTTGTTTATTTTTAGAGGAAAAGTCCGCATCCCAAAATTTCTGTAATATATTTGACCGTGAAGAGTGGAACAAGCGCAGTGTCTCCATAGAGTGTCTGATTAATCAGTGTGCGCCAGACTGGGCGGCGGATTTACCAGGCTTGCGCATGTTATTAATATTCTTCTTGATGTAGTTGGTCTGCTGCTGGACCGCGTCGGCTGAGAGTGGTGCGACGCGTGAATAATACTCCCTGTACTTGGCGTGGTCAGCAACACACTTGACGGCGGCCAGCCCTTTTTCACTGGGATCTTTGCTGATGACGCGCCGCGTTGCCGAGGCGACAGCTGCTGCCTGGCACTTAATTTTGGACTCGTTTGCCGCGGGCAGATTCAGCCGCAATTTGTCGCCAAAATGCAGCAGTGCTGCGTTTGAGAGGCCTGGGAAATTCAAATAGACGCGAGTTCAGCAATTTGCGAAATATGTATAATATTAACCTGTTGCGTCGCCGTTGGCCTTTTCTATGGTCAGTTTCTGCATGACTGTTTGCTTCTCCACCTCCTCGTCCAAGGTATTCTCGAGCTCGTTCTTCCAGCTCTCAGCGGCTTTTGTGAGTGGGCTGCAGATGGAATGGATAGGCTCGCCTCTTTCGCCGACTTTGCGATTTATGTTCTCCATAACAGGCTCTATGAAGCCGAGCACCACTTCAAACTTTTTGTCATTTTCTTTCCGGCTCTCTTGCAGACTCTTTTTGATGACTATGTCTTCATCCAATCTGGTCACCAACGATGATGTAATAGTTTGCAAAGCTTCCTGAAAACCTTCTATTGCAAGTTATTTATTCAAATTTAAAAATCCTCATCACCTGCAATCTTCTCATTTCAATTTTTGTAAAGTTTGCCGCATTTTCAACCGCTTCAAGGCGTTTCGACAGCTCAGCGTTGGCGCTTTTTTCACTTCTCCTCGCATGCTTCAAGTGCTTCACCTCTCTGGCCAGCTCGCTGTTCTCCCTCTTCAGCTCCTCGACTTGCTGCTTCAGATTGTACAGAACGTCATTCTCAATTTCACTGATCCTCTGCTGCAGGTCTGTGTAATCTACATCATTGCGTCCACCATCGTCCTTCACAGCGTAGCTCCTTCCTTCGATGGCTTTGCTCAGTTTCGCCAAGTACATCTTCACGTGCGTCTCCAGTTTAGCCAGCCTGCTTGTGGCCTTTAGCAGGTCGGTTTTCATTTCTCTCACCTCTGATCCTTCTGGGGCCGAGACCATTTGCAGACTGTTGATCTTGGTGATGACTTCCACAGCTTTGGCCAGCTCCTGCTTGTTCTCCTCCACAACATCCTGCAGCAACTGCGTCTGGAGAAACTGCTCCTCGCGAAATTGGCCCCACTGCTCGCTCAAAGTGGCGAATTCTCTTTCTCTTCCATCTCCATCTCCTGCGATCCTGTCCAGAGCTTTGCCTAGTTGGTGAATTTCTTTGTCTAGCACTAAAATAAATAATTTAATGCACATCCAAAATAATGTATTATGTTTACAAACCTAAAATCTGTTCTCTCACGTTTGTCTCGCAGCTCTCCCTTTTTCCAAAGCACATTTCCAGATTAGCTACAAACTGCTGCGTGTTGGAAATGTGTTTCTGCATGTTGTCACCGTATTCCTGCACGTAGGCAATCAAGTCTTTGATCTCACTGGCGTTCCCGTCAACAGCTTTTTGCAAAATCTGCAGTTGCTCATCGGAATTCAGCTCCACCGTGGCAAATTGATCAGAGAGGTTGTGGAACTTGTTCTCCAGAGAATCTACTTTGGTCTGAATGGAAGCAACGCAACTCCTCAAGCTGTCCCTTTCAAACTGAGCGGACAGCTTGCTGTTTTCGAGACATTCCAGTCGAGCGACGAACTTGGAAAACGATTCCTCGCATTTTGCCTCCAATTTACCAATCAGCTCAAGGTTCGTTTCTTGATTCAGCTTGATGTCACAACCTTGGCGTTGCAAGAGCTTATTCATGTCCTGCAAACACAACTCATAGCTCTTCACTTTTTCCATAGTCGATTCCATCAAAAGTTTTGTGTCTGGAAAATTCTGGTCCGCGGTGAAGAGTGACTTGCTGAACTCGAAAATTTTAGAGAAAATTCTCATACTCCCAGCAATTTTTGAAGAATGCCAAATTTCTAAACATTTCAAAATATAACAGCAAGCTTTAAACAATGACTTCAGATTTTATGCAACAATCAAACTGCCCCAACATAGCAAATTGATGAAACTATGAAAACTATTAAGGTTTATTAGGGAAAAAAATGGCAAAAAGATGCTATAACATTTTTTTATTGTGGTTATACGTAAAACAAATTCATAATGATCATTTAAAGTGTGTAATTTAGTGTAATTTCATTTCAAATATTAAAAATTATCTCATGTAAAAGGATAAAACCTCAGCAGGGCCCCATTCATCTAGCAGTTCTTCATTCTAAGGTATAAAGTATGAATAAGAACGCAATCATACAAATGAATCCAATGCATTTTTTACCAGAGCCAGCTGCAGGAGGAGTGCAGTTGCTGTAAGTTGTCTTTGAGCGAGGTGGTGTGTCCTTGAGGGTGAAAGGTGCTGGCATGTGTGGGCGGTATGTGGCAGCACGTTGATTGTGGGGGTGAACTCTATAGCTTGGCGTGTCTCTGAAATTGAAAGGCTGTGGTTGGTGCTGCTCTGTGGGGCTTTGCAGTGGTAGGCCTTCACTTGCATCTTGATGGTTGTTTTTAATCAAGTCCTGGATTTTGCGGTAGTTGCTCATCATTTCTTCGGTCACATTGCATCTTCTCTGGTTGAAAATTTTTGAGTATTGCTCTGCAATCAGGCAAACCATCTGGTGAAGTTCGTTCTTTTCCGTCACCTTCTTTTCCAGGGAATTCTTGCAGTGGTTCTTCTGCACTCGACACACCACAAAATTACTCTGTGAATAAAACATGAAATATGTACTGCGTGTAGTTTAGAGTTTCAAAAGTTTATTACCAATGATTTGTACTCCTGAAGCTGCTTGAAAACTCCAATGAGGTCAGCCCATGGCTCCTCATTCTCCACCAGCCATTGCTCTAAGTCCAACTCGGCAGCAAGTGCAGCATCATTTGCCTTCTTCAACTCAAGCTTTGCAGCTCTCAGCTGAGCTTTCATGGAGGCGCATTTCACGGCTCGCTGCTCTTGAATCTGAAATTGTGATTTTGCTATATGAGCTGATCAAAAATTTAGGAAAAATTCAACCTTTTCAACAGAAATGTCACCACAGAGAGCAAAACTTTTCAATCGTTGTATTTTCTCTATCTTCTCGTCATATCTGGCGGACATTTCTTCCAAGTGGCACTCGAGAGTGGCAGCTAAGTCTGTGGCGATTGCTTCAGCTTGTCTGGCAGACAGAATGCCCTTCATGATAGTCAACAAGGTTTCCATTTTCTCTAGTGGATCATCTTTTTGAGTTGTCTCTGCAGCCAAAATCTTGTTGAGCAGCTCTTCTTTTTCAGCAGTCAAGGTGGCAATCTTTCTGTGCGCTTGATCCAGAGCCAAGTTCAATCCAGCTACTACACATTCAGGTTTTTCCACGACTTTGCGGATGCAGTTCTTGATGTCCTTGGCCCTGGATGCGTACCTCAGTGTATTGCATGTTTCCTCGTACGCTCTATTTGATGGCGAAACATTGCCTATCATCACGGTGTACGAATTTCCGCCTAGAGCCCCCTTCAGCAGTCTTGTCAGCTTCGAATCACGATACGGCACGTGACTACGGCCATTTGCGAGGGCCTGGATGCAGTTGCCGAGGGCGAGGAGCGACTTGTTGATGTTGGCGCCTTCGTGGAGTCTCTGGGCGTTGTTATTGTTGGCAGCTGCCCGTTCAGATCCAGCCAGATCGATCATGTTGAGCCTGACCACATTTTTTGACACCAAAGTGCCGTTCTCATCCTTCCTAGTCAGCTTCATTCTCACCTGGAAGACAGCGTGCGATCGCGAAGATTCCGCATTTGCATCAGTTGGGTGTTGGGTCCTTTGGGAATTGCCATTTTGAAGCATCAGCATGACTTGTTCCAGACTTGAGGGACAAAACCAGCGCAGACCTTGGACGAAAATCTCTGATCCATCCTCTTGTAATTTCAGGCAGTTTGAACTGGGGCTGAGAAGATCTCTGACCTGTGGTGGGAAGTTTTTATGTAATTATAGGAAAATATTAAAAGTGGCGTTTTACATTTTCATTGTACACTTCAAGGTAAGAAACGTTGATCACAAATGAGATATTCTTTTCATTTTCTATCCTGGTGTATATGTCGTTCAAGAGCAGGAAGATTAATCCTTTTTCATCTGGATTGCCTAGCATGGTGTGAGTTTTGCCTGATCCTGTTGGCCCATATGCAAAAACTAAACAGGAAAAAATTAATTTTTGAATGAGTTACACTGCACGTAGCTTACTGGAGCAATTAAAGCCGTCGATTAGCTTGGAAATGGTCTCCTGGATCGAAGCGCCGTATATATCTCTGTTGTTGCAGTCTGGTCCAAAGACGCGGTCAAAGCCGAAAATGAGGTCTTTGTTGCCCCTAGCCCTGTCTCCAGCAAAGTCATGCCCCCAGGCATCTGCGGCGGCATTTTCAACCTTTGGGCCAAGCATAAGGGTCTGGTCACTGAGCACCCTGATTGTGTTCCTAAGATAAACTAATCATTAGTTTTACTTAAAAATAATAATTTTAATTTACCAAGCACGGGCCTCATTTCCCAGCAATGGACGCACCCTCACGACCACTTTGAGTGGGACATGCTGAACAGTGGATCTTTTTGAAGATGCTGTAGATCCTGAGCCTTGAGAAGAACCTTGGCAGGCATACATGTTGGAGTTACCTGCAAAATGGGTCTGAAATTAAATTTTACAAGAAAAACTAAAACAATGCAGTATGCGCAGTTACTAACAAAATACTTGCAACAATTACAGCTAACAGGACACAAACAATAAGCTGACTTTTTATGATTAAATTCTAACAAAGGCATTAAAAAAATGGATATGTATCCATCCATCAAAAAGATTAAATTACAAAATTGATTTGAAATACACGTCTTCGACCTCAACATGCTAAGCACCGCTAATTATGAGCACAAACTCCCTAATTCCTGCGTGGAATGGTTTGTGGTGAAGTTGAGGAGCGCCCTTTGCATAACCACCCTTCTCAGAGAGAAATGAATTGCCGGGCGAGGGTGGAGCTGGCAATGACGCTTTTCTCATGATTTATTGCTCCCCAACACACATAAACGTTCACCCCTATAAATTCAGCCTTCGATAGCGTATTAACTGATAAGAGTCATATGTGTGCCGTGCAAATGGCGTGTCTCACCAAACGCGCCTCACGCTCAACTTTGGAGAAAGACTGGCTCTAGAGATGTGTGGAATGTTTACGGAATTCGTCACAAATTTGTAAAAATGGAATCAGGAAAAATATCTTCTCATCTTATAAAATACTTCAGCCATTCTAATTTTTTTGAAGCATAACTGTCCCATACAACACAATTATTCCTCTCGGATTTTTTTAAATAAAAAGTTTACAGCTCAACTGAGACTGGTTTTTTAAAGATTATTAATTAGATTATTCAGTGGATTATATCCCTTTTACGAGAGCTAAAAGTTTTTATTGACGATGTTGCCTTCAATATTAATTTTATAGAGTTTGCACTCATCGCATTTTCTGCCCTTTAACCTCCCTGCCCTGACTTATCAATCTTCAAGTTCTGATAGCAGTTCTGCTGCCTTTTTAGTATACATTAGTTAGTAGACACGAGACTAATTGGAAATTTATTTCGAAGAAGCGGAGTTCCCAGAATTTCCAAATGCCGCATCGCGTTAATCCCAACATATGCAGTTTAGAATGGCAAGAGCCTCGGAGTGAAACAAAGAGGAAGTTGTCGGGTCAAACTAACGGAAAAGGAGTTAAGATCTCATTTCCTCTCTGGGGAGTGCAAGTGGCTCGCTTTTTTATTCGAATACGCCCCGGGAGGGTCAAAATCGCCTTACTTACTGGGAAGACATACACAACAAGTCGCCGAAAAGCAGCCTCGTGCTAAAGCCGGCACTCCAGACTCTTGTATGTTTGAACAAGGGTGTGGATCGGCGAACGAAAAATATGCGTTTGTGTGTGCGGCCGAGTCGAAGCTGCTCGCAAATACACTCCTGTGTATGTACTCACTACGCACGCAAGAAAAGTCGTGTGTGCGCCCGCTTTATAACAAAACGAGCACCCTAACCAAACATATAGACTGCCCTGCTGAATATTACATGATCATCGACCCTCTGACCCGTAGAAACATATTTTTGCTGCCCGTGCCCATGCACACTCAACTCCTTTTCGTTGCTTAAATTAACATACCGACAGTTCTTGCAACGTGACACTTGCTTTTTTATTACTTTTCCACAACCAATCGACCGATGGATTTTCACCGATGCGGGAAAAAGCTTGGCCAGAAAAAACAGAGCGGCCAAATAATTCGAGCAAATTTCTACTTCAGCTCAACGACTTAAGAAAACAACTCTAAAACGATATATGTTGCTTTAGCCTGCTCTGTTCTCCCAATCTAATGAGCGCACGCAATTTACCGTCCTTACACGCAATGAATGTGAGAAATTTCCAAATACTTGGCATGGATGCTTGCTCCTTTTGTGGAATTGCTGACATATTTTGAGCCTAAAATTGTTCGATGAAAGAATGCATAGGCTGCATCTTGACCTGATATACTAATTAATTTTATTTCGAGTGTACTTCCTAATAAGTTGAGCATATTTTTTATTTAGTTATTTTCTCTTTTGAATAAATTCTCTATGCCCAGAAACCAGAAACATGATGCAATATCCCATAAAAACAATTTAAATCATTTAGCTCCAGGAATATTAAATTTTTTCTTTTCTTTTAATTTGACACATCTGGCTTCCATGAGGCGGAGAATCAAGTTTGACTGATTTTCCTTGAAATCCACTTCTGCTCACGCGCTCATCGCAAATATTTGCTCAGCAGGTGCATTATATAGAGACGCAAGATTTGCTGACACGGTATTTTACGTTATAGGGCCCCTTTGCCGCGTGTTTTCGCCTGCGCCTCTCGAATATGTCGGTTTATGGAGGTGTCAATAACTAGTTCGCTGTCGTGCGAGTAAAAGGTGTGTTAAAGCGAAGGTGTTAAAGGAAGACAGCATATAAAGGGAATCACGCTGGCAGAATATTGAGATTGGTCGTAGACACGCGATGGGGTAATGTGACGCACACACCCCCGTCTGCATGCCAGTCAGGTCTAGACATCTCACCTTCTGCTGTGAATAACGTAAAATACAACGAGAAAAGGGCGAAGGAGAGCCGACGCTTCAGCTCTCGCTAACCGCGCCTGATAAATTGCTATTGTAGGCCCTGGCGTGTGAAATTAATTTGCCTGCATTTTTCTCTGTAAATCAACCCCGCCCGCCCAGGGAGATTGATAGCGAAGCTTGGGAAAAATCTACTCGATGGAAATACACCTTTCAGCCCCTCCAGTTTGCAACGCTTGTAGACGTCATCCTACAATTATTTATTTTCTTGAAATAAATTTCAAATTTCAGTTATTTTTTCCCCATTTTGTTTGTTACGAGTGCGAATTAAATTGATGAGAACGGTGTATTGCCATCAAGGTATATTTTAATAGAATACAATTGAAAAAGCGTTAAAAAATCACCATTTAATCGAATTTCTGATGAATTCCGGCGAAAAATCATAAATTCAAGCCATTCCAAGAAATACCGCTTTAAAACTTAACCAAATAAAGAGAATAAAAACTGTCATTTCTACGAGTTTTATATTTAACGCGTTTCAAATAAATTGGGAAAATATCGGGCTGAAGTGAGGCTCGCGAATGTAAAACACTACTATCGTTCCTTTTATCTGCATTTAATGCGAGCCAATTTGCGTTCAAGCGAGAGTGACGCGGCTTGTGTCAAGGGAGCGGAAAACAGCGATGAAAAGTTCCACTTTCACTTTCCCGTGAGGCCGTATTGCCATATTGCCCAAATGCAATCAATTGGAACGCACTTACAAACTAAGCGAGAGACGAACTGTTAAAAGTTTGCCAGCAGACACTGACGTGAGAGGCATCTTCATCAGTCTCTATAACAGCGGGTTGTTCTTTGGAAGTGGAAGCCCACCGAACCTCTTTGCCGTCAACTGACGGCCCAATATTTAATTAACAATCGATGCCTTCAACAAACACAAGATCTCCTTTCCGTTCAACTGCCACGCGGAGAAGCCGGAAAACAAGCACTCGGCATTACTAGGAAAGAGAGGAACGGTTTTGGCCCATTATTTTTGTTTTTGAGCCACTTTAACGAATGTATCGCGTGGGTTGGTAAGTCTTTTGGCACTGCTGGTGAGCGGATTTCTGGACCAAACTAAAAAAAAAACAGGCACAAAAGTTCAGCAAGGTGTTTTCCCGGTATTGCGAGACCTACTTTTCTGGAAGATTCTATTTTTAGTGAAAGAGGATCATTCTATAGTTCAAATTGATGCGGCAAGAATAAATCAGCAAGATTCATCACACTCAAAATAAATACGTTTTAACCTCCTGAAAGGCAGCTATTAAAAATACAGCTTCAAAAGAGATTTTTTTAAAATAAAATGCTTTGGAGACAAGTTCAATATTATTTTCTGTTTTGATATTCCAGATATTTTTGCGTCCAATACGTATTTAGACTTCCTTGAAATTAAACTTCAAACCGGCGGTGATTTTCATTAGAGGACTTAATAAATTGATTTTTTTTTTCATTTTAAAATATTTTCCCAAGAGGAAATTAACCTGCATGTTAAGATTAATGTAGAATTTAAATTGAGATTCTATGAAGCGTTGAAGGAGAAAAGATAAAAGCCGAAATTTGAGGCAGGCAGTATTATAGCAACACACAACCAGTTGATTCAAAGGGCCAGCGATCACAACATAAACTATAAATTCTGCCGCCGGTTTTTGGCATGTACATTGTGTAATAATGGACGTGGCACAACAGAAAACCAGCGTACGCATGCACATAATGTACGACTTTGTAAATATAATGACCCTGTCAGTGATTTAATGTTGGTGCGTCGGTGCGTGTTGTGTCGGATGGATAAAGCCAAAGGGTGTATCGCGTTGCAAAATCTGCCGGCCGTAACCGGCGCAGAAAAATTAAAAGTTACAGCCGTGCAATCATAAAGCAGACGTAAACGGCGACTTTATCAGATTATTGGAGTTTAAACTGTGCCAGAAAGTGCCGTCCGTACTTTACGAGCTCATGAGCGGCATGATTCCGCTTTATACACTATTTTCGTTGCACCGCCGCTCGGCACCTCCGGAAAAAAACAGTGTGTTGGCAGAAGCCCATTAAATCTTTTCCTGCCGTCGGTGCAACTTCCGCTTTTGCAGCGCAGGCCCCGCGGTGACCTCGGACCTCGCAATTAACAAAATAGAAAACGTCGTGCAGAGCTCAGAGGATTCATTTCATAAATAATTTGTGCAAATATGTCAGAAAATATCTACAAAATTTCTACAGCATATTTTAAAAGGGATAATTAAGGATTGTTCAATTTTAGGGACCACCAACGCCGATTTAGTAATAAAAAAATTAAAATAAATTATTCTCTTTTCGAATAATTACGTGTCTGATTTAATCTTAAGCCAATGAACTAAACAACGTTATATAGTAGTCAGGAAAAACATATTTCTTTTATAGCATGAAAATGTTTTTCATAAAACTACTAAACGTGGTTTCATAAGATATCAAATTTCGTTCTAATAAATTAACATTCTCAAGTTGAAAATTGAATATCGTGTATTTAAAAAAATAATTCACTCTCATTTGTGACAAATCAGTAACATAGCGTTATTGCTTTACAAACATCGAGCATCAAGTTAAGTAGTTTGCCTGTTTCTATATAATTATTGCAACATTTTATTTACCAATCAAGGAAGCGCAAAAGTTCATATGTTTTCAACCAACGCGGGACCGATATTAAACTAAGTATTAAACTGACCTTTCAATCCGCGTCGCCAGTAAAAAGCTGCTTCACGTGGTGCAGGGGATCACGATTTGGGCTACACTCTGCTTACTCCTACTCACAACTCTCAGCACGGAGCATTAGTTTTCGGCAAGCCAACGCACCAAATTCCCAGATTCTTCGCATTACTCGATATTGGAATTCACTCTCTTGGCAAAAAATCTTTCTCTTCGGGCATCCAACAAAAAATGCTACAGTTTCGCTCAACGAACAAAATAATATTTAGAATTTTCTAAATAACATTGCGATCATTTTTAGCCACGCTTTAAAATATTGCAAACACAATGAAAAAGATTGAGGAGTTTTGGTTTGAAAGTAATTCATGTTGAATTTTTGCTGGCTGGTGCCAATTAATTTGATTAACTCGTCGCGGCACACTTGCCAGTGTAATTAACGACCCTCTCGCTGCATGCAGCATAGCCTAACGTGCACGTGAACCGAATCTCATTACGTCGGCTGTGATTAGCTAAATTTATCAGCTGATCAGGATTTATTGGGATAATTATCAGCGCTGCGCCGGTTTTAATGAAGAGCCTCGTCCACAATCGCTGCATGCATCATTTTTGCCAGCGCTTGGCTGCACGTCAAATCGCACCGAATGGAGTTCCTATCGCGAATGATCTAATTAAAGTCATCACATCAGAGGAATATTCAATCGCAGAGCATTTAGGATTACTTTTCAGCTCGGGAAATATGTTTTGCAACTCGCACCGCCCAAAGCATTGTAATGTAACCGTATTTTTTTAAACTTTTTGATAAATACAATTGTGGAAAGCGGCTACAACAAACCGCATACTCTCCTCTACCTGCTGCAAAAGGGTATATTTCCATTAGCAATAGAATATTATTTGCGAGTGAATAATGAGAATTTATACGGATTAAAACCCGTGGCAGTTTGTCAGACGCGTGCTAAAGCACCACATGATGCACCTTTCTCGTGCACTGCACCGCGCGCGTGTATCAATTTGCCGAATGACAGCGCAGCATTATAAATATCGTATGATGACACACAAACACACACACACCACCATATTCATAGCATATTAAAACAAGCGAGTCGTTCCATTCGCAGAAGTGCATGTGTGCTTTATTACAAAGTCGGGTTCACTTATATCTCATATTCATATTCGCAGCGCCAATTTCGCGCTGCACTCAGCGAGGAAGCAAGCAAAACGAGAGCATGCACTTATACCCGAACACAATGATATGCAGAATGGATGCTCATGTTGGTGCTTTTCTACCCTTTCATGCTCTGGCGAAGCACTGCACCTGTTTTGTACGGCACATATTGCGGATGTTGTGTGGAAACAGGGTATTCATACGCTGCGTGTACCTTTGAAAACACACCGAGATGTATTTTAATTTATGAAATAGCAATATTTACGAGTATTTTTAGACAAAATAGATGTCAGAGATTTTTGCCTTGATAATAAATATGCTTAAATTCTTTTCAGATATTTATATAAGTTTTTTCTTCTAGTTTAATTTCTTTTTCATTTTTTAACTAAAAGGAATGGTGTGTTCCTGATCTCAATCTACTTGATGTCCATCAAGTGTCTACTAATTTTATGTGTCGATAAAAGCCCCCCTATTTTCTGCACGGGCTCACTCCACATGTGCAACAATTTGCAGGGCGAGCTGCGAGAGCAAAATCAGATTAACCCACTTGCAGCGCTTGGGTGGTGCATTAAGGTAGCAAGGAGTGCAATAATTCGCAGGTGCATTCCGCTTCTGACTGCCGCATTACCGGCGGCCATGGACTGCGCCCTGCTGGGGTCGGTTGCTGCCCCCGGCACAGTTTGTAAGTCCTGCGGCCTGGATGAACACACACACATTACTCGCCGGAGCAACAAAGCAGAGACACGTGCGAACGCGCGAGAGGCAGCTCGAAAGATTATTAGCGCTGGGGAACACTGGAGTGCCTCTAATATAATGCGGACCGGCCACACATCACTTGAGAAGCTGCATTATTCAATGTGATAATCCCCTGTGTGTTTTGCAATGCATTGTTTCTCTCAGTGGGTCATTAGGGGGTGCGAGCCAGACAACAATTAATGGTTCCTGAGAGCGACTCAATTCATTTAGAGGCAGAGAAAAACGTGGCTCAAGAGATCATTAAGCGTTCGGGAGAACGAATTAAATATCACTAAAATATTCTGAATTTTGAAAGAATCTCAGGTGAAAAAAACGTGAAATGATGTGATTTTCCTATGATTTCCTAGTTAAAATTTGTCCCTTTTTACTATTTAGCTATTTAGTAAGACTTGCAGTCTTAAATACATAGTCTTTAATGTAATTATTGTATTGAACTTTGCAAGAGTAAATACTGGGAAATTAATTATGGGGCTGGTACAAGGACCACGCTTATTTAGGCGTGAAGCACTTTACTTTTTAGACCAAGCAAAGGACAATGTTTAAAACGATAATGATATTTAAAAGAAAGTGAGGCCTTAATTGCATCTTTTCAAAGTAGAGAAAAACATGTCTGGTAATATTGTTAATGCCAACGCATAAAATAATCTTTTTTGTGCTTCCAATTCCAGTCGCTAGCTGCAATGGCCTAAAAAGAAACTCTTTCAAGCGCGAGAAAGTTTTCTTATAAACAACCCTCTTCTTTGACCCGGAATTTGAATACCACACATCAATTTGAATAAATTTAAATAAAATGCCATTGTAGATATGCCTTTTTTGCACAACGCTAATCGCCTTCAAGAGAATGGAGTTCGCTATGTAAAACCGTGGCACGCGTAAAAACCTCTCAACATGCATGTATGAGTGCCTTATGCAATCTGCTGGTTCGATTGTACGTATATGGATTTCTTCTTGTTCGCAAGAGTGCTCAAAGGGATCAAGTTTTGCTTGCTCTGAATGGGGTGCAGACAAAAACCGAGCTCAACAAAAGGCACAAGTAGTCCGCCGGCAGCAATCAAAATCTCCACATGCATCTCTGGCGGAGCAGAGTGCGAGAGAGGCGTATCAGGCACACGCTTTTGCTGACGATCTTGATTTCTCAATGCACTCATGTTGAGCAAAAGAAAGGATCGCACATCGCTTCATGGCCTCGAGACCTGAATGCATTTATGGGATCACATGCCTCGATGGCTGGGAATTGGAGAATGCGTGCAAAAAGCATGCAAGTAATTTGCAAACTTGCAGTGCACCGTTCTAATTTGTCAGTTAATTACAAATGACCTTGCCTCGAGCTAGAGGGAGATAAATTGATGCAAAAATTGAAGATGAGAGGAATTGCTTAGTGTACATCTCTAGCCGTACGCTCGCATTGTTTAGTGTGTAGTGGATGCGGAGCCAAGCTCCTACTCCTTTTTCACTTTTGGTTCAGGGTATTGTTAGTAATTATTGTCGGGCGATATTTGTTAGAAATTCATTTAAGCAACAGAGAGAGATTTTGAAAGATAATCAGTTTTCGCCGGAATCGCAAGCAATCAAGTCGCATCAAGTGTTCCTTCTTATTTCAATTTGTTCTTCAGACAATTCTCTTAAAATTTTAAATTAATTAAGTTTGAAATTGATAATTGTTGTCAAGAAATTTATTGATTTCGATTTCAATTCTGTTTAAAGGTCCTTTTATGGTCCCTTTATTCTGTTAGTCATAGTCGACAAGAGACTTTCTGGTTAAAAAGGAGAACTTACTGTTCTTCACCTCCGATATTTATTTGTCACCTCCTACCCCTAAAAGTGTATGCTTTGCGTGCACTTGTAATGTGAGAATCTGAGCGATGTTTGGTGGTTGAACGCGGGCTAATATGCACCTACATTTTTTGAATCTCTTCATTCCGATTCAGGAGGATTGCGAAAGCCTTCCAACTCGCTACTTGCTGCGGTGCACCTTTCCATGAGCATGCGTGAATTAATTTCAGGGGATGAATGTTAAACGTGTCAATGACATGAGCTGCCATGGTCCTTTTCTGGACTAGGCTTCCTCCAATGAGGCCCGTGAGCCCATGTTATACGTTTGCGGAGTTTTCGCGAGATTTTTTCGCTAGCAGAGTGGTGAATCGGCGAATCGATAAAAAATGATAACGATATTCTTGGGAAAAATAGGGAAAAAGGTGAAAACCTCCGATTTGCGTGAAAATATAGTGAAAACTTAGCGTACAATTAGTTCTAATTCTATTTTATGCTTTTTTAGATATCCATATTTATTCATTTTTTGAAAGTCGTTTGATGAATGCGTTGATCTGCGACTTCAATATGCTCGATCAATATATATTATACACCTTGTCGTGCGCTAGCACTTTGACAAGGCAACTTGCTTCTTGCTCGCTGCACTATGTCGGAGAGCACATTAAACACAACAAACGCGAAATGCCCCAAGGAATGCGAAAGGCGAGCGTTGACCAACACTATGTGACGGCTCCATTATAACATGAATGTATTAGGCTGTCGCACTATAAGCTCGATAAGTTTTGCGTCCCTCCCCAGAGTGGATCTCTCGGGCGAATTCGTGTGCAAGCTGCTGCGGTTTTGCCCGGTGCATTATGCTTGCATTAATCACAAGGCGCATACACACTCGCTGCTGCTGCCGACGACGTAATCGCTCTTGGCCCTCACGATTTATGGCGCCGCTGCCGTTTGATATATGTCGCTTCGTGCCTGCTGCTGGAAACTTATTGAAATCGCGCAGCCATCGTTAATGGCTAATCAAAACTATCCGATCTAGCAGTATAATTTGTAGACCCTGGACGTTTATTTTCTCCCAATTTATACGATTCTCTTTGAAATTTATGTGCACGAGATAACGCCAAAAGTTATACATTTACTGTGTTCTTTTTTAACAATCTGGGGAGGGAGAATTGTGTTGCTATTTTTCCTTCGACAGATGCTGCCCACACTTTGCAAGGTCGGCGGAGATTAAATCTCTTAAGGGATGTCATTTTTAGGTTTTATGTGCCGCATACAACTTTTTAACTGCGGCAGGTAGCGTTGTGCAATTTCCTTGGTTCCTATTTTATTGAAGCCGCTGTGGAATGAGAGGCAACTTTCCAATAAGCCGCTGAGCCATTAAACTGCTGCAGGACTCCCGAGACTGCCGCAAATTGAGGCCGCCGGATGGATGGATTTTAAGACCGTCATCGCTCTTGTTCCGGTTGAAAGTGAAGCGAAGCAGGCATATCGAGCTTTCTTTTCGCGTTGAATAGCGCATATTCTGAATCAGAATAAATAGGCCACCTTTTTATCGCTGCTAAACAAAGATTTGCTATCCTTTAGAAACAGATGAATTGGCAACACATGCTGGGATTGAGACGTTTATCAAAAGGAAAAGAGCCGAGTACCGATTTTTATTTTGGTTCAAAAAGCAATTTTCTTCCCCGCCGTCAATCCTGTGAAGAATATATAGATTCTCTAATTCCTTTTTCCACTCGCTATTGAAGAACTAGGAACGGTCTTATTTGCACAGCAATGTATGGTTGTCGCGTGACAGCCTCGAAAGTTCAATCGAGAGAGACTGAATTAAACGCTACAAAAGCGGCTGCAATGAATTGCATTCGGCTCTTAGTGCTTTTGAAGGCGACTCAGCTCGAAACTAGCCGTGCTCTACTCGACAACTTATCAACAGAGTTGCAATGTGGGCCAGCGCTAATACAGCCGTCATTGAAAATTGAACGTAAACATAAATTGCTTTTTGCAGCACGGAAATTGATGAGGAAATATTACTATGGGGCAGAGTAAATGGCAAATTGCTCTTCTTGCTTTGTTCTCCTCTGTTTCGTAAGAGCAACAAAACGGACGAGGAAGAAGCTAATTCAAAGTTAGTTGGAAAACCTGCGTAATTTCATAGAAGAGAAATGAGAGAAGTTGGCAATAAAAGGCACTTCGTTTTCCACGAGTCCTTTGCTATCCTTCACAATTAGATGTGAAAGAAAATCCATAGGAAAAATTGTGTGCCCAACATAAAGGACAAATCGAAATTGCCTTATCATGTTGCTTACATTTACATAAAAAAAAACTTACAGTTCGTCTCTAGAACAAAAACGAAGCACGACTTTTCAATTCTAAAACGAAGACAGAAAACTTTCCTTTTTCCTGAATTTTAATTCCACAAAACATACAGCCCCGTGTTTTTTGATGGCAATAAATCGATCATGCAAACAACTAAAGCAAAATAAAAAGCCAAACAACCAAACTTTCCACTGAACAATTTTTGTACAACATAATGTCTGGCGTTTCAATTAAAGACCTCGGTGCGGGGAGGGGAAAAGATGCCACATTGGGCCCAAGCTCCTTTGCGGCCACTCAGACCTTTCAGTTTATTGGGACCTGGGACCCAGTGAGCTCATAGCCCACGAGAAGTGCTGTGCAGAGGTTCTAAAAAAACACTATGAAGAAAAGCAATGCACATTAGATGGTAATGCATATAAATTGCTGACACGGAAATTGAATCAAGCGTGTAAAATTTGAGTACGAAGGAAAGAAGAGCTGGAGAGCAAAGTGTCATTTGTAATTCATATTAATCCAACGCGCATCTAATTTGATAAAAGGCCCGGCGCGCGTGTATGAGCCTCTCGGCGTACAAAAGCGCTAAAAGGACTTGACACATGGGTGCGTGAAGCCGGTGCAAAGAGACGCACCTCCAGGGCCACTTTGGGCGCTAATTTTATTAGTGGCCGAGATTATTTGGCTGCTTTTTAAAACGGAGCCGCCGGCAGCGAGTTAGGCGGCGCAAAAAGCCATCTTCTTTCTCATTTCCACCAGGCTTGCTGCTCGCAGATAAAAGCCCCTGTAAAAATACTTTCAAAGAGCCACGAACGCGCGCCGCGTACGTGCGGCTGGCAATTTATTTGGCCCGTACACGACGTACACGCACGTTGTGTGTTGTGCATAACATATTCCAGCAGGCAGCGGGCGCACTGCGGTTCATTTTGTCACGACGCAGTGATTAGCATCGCACGCGCTCATCCTTCCGCCCTCTCATCAAGCAGAGAGTACTCCCGTCCGCTTCTCGGAGCGAACGCAACAATTCCTGGAGCCGGATTATGCACACACAACGACTTGCTCAACCAGCCAGCTCGGCTTACAGAGGTCTCATATTTGATACACGCAGTCCACACGGATAATACCCCCATTATTCGGTATTGTACTATTGTCGAGCGTTATCTGTCGGCAACGCAGCGGCCGCAGTTTCATCAAAATGTCGTTGCTACAATTTTACACAAATTTTGCAACTTGGAATTTTTGTAAGCTGCATGTGACGGATCACGTTTATTAATTGCAAAACCGACTACTTTCATCAACCGATCGTGCATTTTTTCTCTCTATATTTATCTGGACTCATAGTCAATAACACCCTCTATATCAGGATAACTAAAAATATCACCAACCTGAAAATATTTAGACAGTCAGAAAAATTCGAACCATATTTTAGATATTTAAAACAAACTCAAAATATACCCATTTTTAAAAAAACTCCCTAAAAAAATTGCAAGGCATTTTTTTGGTTCAAATGTTGATACTCTAGCTTCATTAGATATTCTTCATTTTGCAAGGCAGATTTTCCGAGATTTCACCCTGATTATCCGGGACAACGGCCCCACATTTTTCCGTCAATCTAAGTTATCTTGACACCTCTTTAGCACCCTCTTTAGCAGCGTGCTAAATATTCAAAATGGTGATCGACAAATACTTGAAAAGTAGCAGATTCTGATGATAAATCTTTCGTGCATATTTCAAAGAAAAACGGCAATGCAAACAAAATCTTTTAGGTAATACCGTAAAAATCGGTAAAAACATTGCTTTGAACAGCTGAACGCACATCACTAAATTTAGAACTATTTAATGATAAATTTAAAGTAATCAAAAATGAATCAATTCTAAAAAAGGAATTATTAAATAAGAACCCCAATCTAGGTTGCGTTTAATTCTCTCTTAAAAATGTGTTTGCAAGATTGTGTAATTGAACGACTGTCCTAAACCTGCCATGGATATCAAACGTACGATGTTAACGAGATATTTGATTCGTGAAATAAAATTTAATAAGCAGCAGCAACAATTTTTTGGAATGCGTCCCTATTCGTTGTAGATTCCAATTAAACCTTTCCGCTCTGCTGGAGAATTCCGTTTTAAGTACAAAAGCATTGCATGCCGTCTGGAATGGCGCAGAGAACTATCATCAGCTCGAGCCATTATCCATGGCGGTGCGCGCAATTAATCAGAGCTCGCACTTCCAAGTAAGAAATTACTCATGTGTGTTGTGAACAATTATTTGCACAGTTTCACTGCACGGTATCACGATTATTGTGCTCATTGAAGCAGAAGAATTCCCCAGCAGCAAAACGGAGAAACACTGATCCTTTGCGAGATCATATTTGTTGTTTATTCGATAAAATCGGATTCAATGATTCCTGCAGACAAACTTAAAGGGTGTAATGATAGCCATTCCTTTATTCCTTATGTTCATTCAAAAAATCGTGAGTGGAAAAATTAGTTAGACCAAAAACAAACCATTACATCAAAGGCAAGGTTCGCCAATTTTGCAATGACTAAAAATGCACCCAAAAAATACCCAGTTTTTTCCGAATTTAAACCGAAAAAGTCATATTTTGCGCCAAAAACCCCTGATAAAAGGTCGATAGAATGATATCAAAAATATTTAGTCATTTATTCACCATGAAATAAATTCAGCGTTCTGTTTCTCGGTTTCATAGGCTGAAAAATTTTTGACAGCAAGATAGTTTTCATGACTGCTCGACCGTACATTTAATTCTGCAACACTACGTTATGCTAATTGAGCATTCCCTTGCATCTTGTTATTCCTCGTGGCTGCAAGAAGTGAATAATTCCCTTCAACTTCACGAAGTTGCGTTGTTTACATCGCTGCGAGATCCGAGTCGTAACGATACAAACAGACTAAATTAACGGAGCTTGACAAACATTACAATACCGCGTGTGATTCCCCGTGGGGCGGCGATGAAAGCAATTTCGACTTAAGCCGTCGCAAGTCAAGGCTGAGATGAGAGACAGACACTTTGCTAAATTAGTTTCTGGTCGATATTTTGGCATATTTTGCATCGCTACGCAAAATGTATTGTATACTACATACAATGTTTAGGCAATCAAAGCAGTTTTGACTAACAATAAGATGAATTATATTATTATACGCATGGACGTATAAATGTAGGTCAAGAAAATAGGCCTGTTTTGAATCTTGCAAATAATTGGAATCACATTTATGTCCAGCGGGGTCCAGATTCGTACAATGCGCAGATATGGCGTCCGGTGGAGTATGGCGTGAAAAAACGGTCACGTGAAAATGCACGAAAAGAACCAAGTTTTGTGACGTAATTTGCATTACTTGTACTAATTGTGTCTTTTGGATCGTAAAAACAAACTCTTGACATTCGTACGGGAATCCAGTGAGAACTTTTTGCTTCCCACATTCAGACGCCATCTTGGATCTGCGCAGTGGGAACCAATTTTATCGCACATCTGGACCCCGCTGTTTATCTCTTCATTCAGAAGGGAATTTGAGAGATTGATGCGAATAATCTTGTTTAAATTATCAATCATCATAATGTAAATTGCGGTACGTAATTTTTCTGGGACGAAAATAATTTATAAAACCATGAGCATGTAAATAGTTCGCATTCCTAAGAAAGGAAAAAGCTAAAAGCCGCCCAGGAAACTTCAGTAATGACAATAAATTAAAAATAAGTGTTTATGCACTTAACACATTCATATAACTTACGTTTCTAATGTAATTTTCCATCCCAATTCGGTCCAGTGTCCAGTTCGGCGATTCTAAGGTCAAAGTGAACGTCATTAGCCGCAAATAAGTACCACAACATGCACCAGTGTCACTAGACCACACTATAATAGCGTAGTGTAGGCGGACCAGCGACCAGCTGACTCACCGTTGACCATGACCGAGTGGCAGGACCAGCTGCCGGCCAGCTTAAGCACAATAATCGTATCTCGGCCCGGCCCGGCCAGCAGGACGTGCTGTTTTGTTAGTGCGGCTCAGCACGTTGCTCCTTGATCTTGGTGCCAAGGTCAGGCAAGACGCCACAGGAGGTGCTGGCTGCTGCTGTCCATTGCGGTTTTCGCTAAAAATCCTTGAAAAGTGGAAATGACCGATTTAGACAGAATTCACTCAGAGAAAAAGTACTCAATTAGAGACACTAGGGCCGCAAGTGACTCTATTTGAGTCACTTGGGTGAGCGGGTCGATTTTTCCTAAGCTACACGCAGGCTACACGTTAGTTGTACTAAACTTACCGGGTCGAATTTCATGTTTGTGTTTCCGATGCCGAAACCGGGCTTCTGCCGCCGAAATGTTGACAATTCGACACTAGGCTCCTCGAGGCACATTAATAACACCACTATCGCACTGATTTCACGCACACAACACAGCTGAAAAGACTGAAAAATGACGGAGAAAACGCATAACGAACTTAACCACAGAACCATACGCGGGAAACTAAATGCATGCCAGCTGTGAATTGAGACTTTCAAGTGAAAACAATGGAACTGATTGGCCGATTTAAATTATTTTGACCAATCACGAGTGCTGCCGAATGCACCCAAATTTAATTTTAGCCACAGGCGGGAAATGAATATTGCAAAAAAGCATGTCCAAATGAAGACAGATTTTATTGTTCTTTCAAAACAATGCTATAAGTTTGGGAAATTAATTTAAAAGCCAAATAAACTTTTAATTTGAATTAAAAAATAAATATTTATTGAGCAGTTATTTGCGAGATTGGAGGTCGATTGGACGCGATTTTTCAGCGTGGAAATTTTTAGGTGGCAGTCATATTTGCTTAAAGTACTTGTTAATAGATGGTGAAATTCCAAATTTGAAGCTCGGGAATGGGGGCGTTCCCTATTTTTTCGGTATCTCAAAAATACCCGAAAAACGAATTGTGTCAATGAATTCTAAACTGCAACTCTTGACTGCATTGAGGTATCACCTTGAAATTTTCACTATCCAACCTAGTTTTTGATCCTGAACAAGTTTTGCATTTACAAAAAATTCGCAGGTCGAAGGTCAAGGTCACCTTTTGCGACCTTTTTTTGAAAATTCAAAATTAAGGGATGATAGCCCCCTACGATTTTTTTGGGGTTCAGGGCTGAAATGTAGCCCGTGAAATTCTGCACAAGTACACCAAGTTTCATAGGTGCAATCGCGATAGTTTTGCTGCAATTCGAATTTGAAGTTTGAAAACCTGCTCGAGGCCGCTTGACCGCGCATGCACTTTGAGCGGCGAGTTTGCCTCTCGTTCTTCAAGTTGATTTTTTTCGCAATTCACTTGCTTAGAAACACCAAGAGGGCCTAGGGTAGACCAAGGAAGGTCAAAATCGACCTTCAGGGTCTGTCCCTGACGCGACCCTGAGATACAAAATTTCAAAAATTTCCAATTTCATCGAACTTGGTGTCTTTTTATAGGTTTTCACCACAGTACAGCTCAAATATACAGCCAAATCTGCCGAATTACAATCCTGAAACCGGTTCTTGAAATAATTGGGGTACTAGCCAAAAATCCAGACGTTAAAAATGGTCAAATTTTGAAATCTTTAATTTATGATATGATTCGTCTGTTTTGTACACACAAAGTTCATATTGAGTGTTAAAAATAAACGATTGTTTTTTTTTAAAAAGTGAAAAAATTTATTTTGAGCAAATAACAAATAAATTACATGTTTAAAATTTTTAATTTGAAAAAGAAAGGAAACAAAAATTTTTGGTTTTTAAAAGTAGCTTATTTGCCAGTGCATTTAATAACATTTTTTCATAGTATTAAGCATAAGATCCTTTATTATCAACACATATTATGAACTTCATGTGTGCAAAATAGAAGCATCTTTTCATAAATTTAAGATTTTAAAATTTTGACCATTTTGCACATCACGTCTGGATGAATGTCTACCACAATTACTTCAAGAACTGGTTTCAGGATTTTCATTCGGCTGTTTTGGCTGTATATTTGAGCTGTACAGTGGTGAAAACCTATAAAAAGACACCAAGTTCGATGAAATTGGAAATTTTTGAAATTTTGTATCTCAGGGTCACGTCAGGGACAGACCCTGAAGGTCGATTTTGACCTTCCTTGGTCTACCCTAGGCCCTCTTGGTGTTTCTAAGCAAGTGAATTGCGAAAAAAATCAACTTGAAGAACGAGAGGCAAACTCGCCGCTCAAAGTGCATGCGCGGTCAAGCGGCCTCGAGCAGGTTTTCAAACTTCAAATTCGAATTGCAGCAAAACTATCGCGATTGCACCTATGAAACTTGGTGTACTTGTGCAGAATTTCACGGGCTACATTTCAGCCCTGAACCCCAAAAAAATCGTAGGGGGCTATCATCCCTTAATTTTGAATTTTCAAAAAAAGGTCGCAAAAGGTGACCTTGACCTTCGACCTGCGAATTTTTTGTAAATGCAAAACTTGTTCAGGATCAAAAACTAGGTTGGATAGTGAAAATTTCAAGGTGATACCTCAATGCAGTCAAGAGTTGCAGTTTAGAATTCATTGACACAATTCGTTTTTCGGGTATTTTTGAGATACCGAAAAAATAGGGAACGCCCCCATTCCCGAGCTTCAAATTTGGAATTTCACCATCTATTAACAAGTACTTTAAGCAAATATGACTGCCACCTAAAAATTTCCACGCTGAAAAATCGCGTCCAATCGACCTCCAATCTCGCAAATAACTGCTCTATTAAATTTAAAAAATGAGTTTATTAAAAGTAAGTTAAATAATAATGATTAAATTAAAAAAAAATAACTTTTTTGTAATCACGGGTGCTCTACTAGAAATGGTCAATATTGGTCGTTGAATGGTCTGGGTTTCTCTTTCAATTTATATTTTATTTTCAATTTTTAGCTTGTGTTTATTCACTACTACTTGATGCAAAGAAAAAAATTGTCTTATCTAAAGTATTTCACGAACGAACTCGTGCCGCAACAATTTTCTTTAAAAAGTAACCATGCTTCAAAGGATTATTTTTAAAAAAATATGCAGTTGATGTCAAAGTATATCTAAATTGTATTTTATTTGCAAATTGTGCCTGACGAAAATTACATTTTTGGTGATCGACTTATAACAATTGGTCACGGTTGCTTCAAATTGAAGGAATGTTATTGTCTTCAAGAATATAAAGATAAGAAATTGTAAATTTTGAATTTGAAATCTCGACAGCAATAAATTCATAGTTCAGCCATTAATTCGACAGTTTGTCTTGCGTGTCTTCTAGAGCACTGTGCGGTGTCAATTTTCATTACCATGGTAACCGCATTTTTTTAAATAAAAAACCACAACCGCACCACAACCGCATCGGTCTTGACCAAAACCGTAGTTGCGGTAACCGCAAAATTACCGCAAAACCGCAATTTATTTAATGTTTTAGAACAAAATAGTTTTCTTTTGGCAAAGCTTAAATTTAATTATTTCTGCGTTCAACTCCATATCGCGGGTTTTAACCATCATAATTGCAAAATCTTTTCACCGTTAGACTCGTCTTGACCTCCCCTGAGCAGCTGAAGGGTTTAGGGGTTCTTAAACCCTTCGGACATTTCATAGCTCTGGATAATTTTATTAATTTACATTTTATTAAAAACATTTTTTTTAGTTTTGGTTGAATGGGCGGGGTGGTAATTCAGTAGGAATTTAGGATGATTTTAAATGTTTTGAAGCCAGGTCGATGCAAATGGAAGCAGGTTAATTTTTTTATTAAAATTGAAGCAATGGGGTTGAGAGGGGATGAGGGTAAGCTCCCCATAAACACTTGGGCTGTTAGTGGAGGTCAAGGCGAGTCTAACGGTAGGAAATTTTTGCAATTCTGATTGTTGGAACCTAAGATTTGGAGGTTCAAAGAACCCAAAAAGTGGAAAAATGTAACTATCAAGATATCCAAAAAATTACGCCATTCTGAAAAATTTGGCCCGGTTTTTAATTGCGGGCACACATTTAAGTGGCTCTTGATCCGATCAACTTGTCCACTAAAAGAAGCCCATTTATTCAATTTATGATGCATCAATAACGTTGTAGTAGTTGTGATTGGCTTGATATTAGATTTAACACTTAATTTATTCAAAGAAAGGATATTTTTTTAAATTTTTGGTATATTATAAAAAGTGCCGTGCCCATTCCCAGAAATTACAACAACGTTATACATATACCCGTCCCGCGAGACGCCCTACCCATCCCGCGTGACTGCAGGACGCCCTACCCGTCCCGCGAGACGCCCTACCCATCCCGCGTGACTGCAGGACGCCCTACCCGTCCCGCGAGACGCCCTACCCATCCCGCGTGACTGCAGGACGCCCTACCCGTCCCGCGAGACGCCCTACCCATCCCGCGTGACTGCAGGACGCCATACCCGTCCCGCGAGACGCCCTACCCATCCCGCGTGACTGCAGGATGCCATACCCGTCCCGCGAGACGCCCTACCCATCCCACGTGACTGCAGGACGCCCTACCCGTCCCGCGAGACGCCCTACCCATCCCGCGTGACTGCAGGACGCCCTACCCGTCCCGCGAGACGCCCTACCCATCCCGCGTGACTGCAGGACGCCATACCCGTCCCGCGAGACGCCCTACCCATCCCGCGTGACTGCAGGACGCCATACCCGTCCCGCGAGACGCCCTACCCATCCCGCGTGACTGCAGGACGCCCTACCCGTCCCGCGAGACGCCCTACCCATCCCGCGTGACTGCAGGACGCCCTACCCGTCCCGCGGGACGCCCTACCCATCCCGCGTGACTGCAGGACGCCATACCCGTCCCGCGAGACGCCCTACCCATCCCGCGTGACTGCAGGACGCCCTACCCGTCCCGCGAGACGCCCTACCCATCCCGCGTGACTGCCGGACGCCCTACCCGTCCCGCGAGACGCCCTACCCATCCCGCGTGACTGCAGGACGCCCTACCCGTCCCGCGTGACTGCAGGACGCCCTACCCGTCCCGCGGGACGCCCTACCCATCCCGCGTGACTGCAGGACGCCATACCCGTCCCGCGAGACGCCCTACCCATCCCGCGTGACTGCAGGACGCCATACCCGTCCCGCGAGACGCCCTACCCATCCCGCGTGACTGCAGGACGCCCTACCCGTCCCGCGAGACGCCCTTACCATCCCGCGTGACTGCAGGACGCCCTACCCGTCCCGCGGGACGCCCTACCCATCCCGCGTGACTGCAGGACGCCATACCCGTCCCGCGAGACGCCCTACCCATCCCGCGTGACTGCAGGACGCCATACCCGTCCCGCGAGACGCCCTACCCATCCCGCGTGACTGCAGGACGCCCTACCCGTCCCGCGGGACGCCCTACCCATCCCGCGTGACTGCAGGACGCCAAACCCGTCCCGCGAGACGCCCTACCCATCCCGCGTGACTGCAGGACGCCATACCCGTCCCGCGAGACGCCCTACCCATCCCGCGTGACTGCAGGACGCCCTACCCGTCCCGCGGGACGCCCTACCCATCCCGCGTGACTGCAGGACGCCCTACCCGTCCCGCGAGACGCCCTACCCATCCCGCGTGACTGCAGGACGCCCTACCCGTCCCGCGAGACGCCCTACCCATCCCACGTGACTGCAGGACGCCCTACCCGTCCCGCGAGACGCCCTACCCATCCCGCGTGACTGCAGGACGCCATACCCGTCCCGCGAGACGCCCTACCCATCCCGCGTGACTGCAGGACGCCCTACCCGTCCCGCGAGACGCCCTACCCATCCCGCGTGACTGCAGGACGCCCTACCCGTCCCGCGGGACGCCCTACCCATCCCGCGTGACTGCAGGACGCCAAACCCGTCCCGCGTGACTGCGGGACGCCCTACCCGTCCCGCGAGACGCCCTACCCATCCCGCGTGACTGCAGGACGCCCTACCCGTCCCGCGGGACGCCCTACCCATCCCGCGTGACTGCAGGACGCCAAACCCATCCCGCGAGACGCCCTACCCATCCCGCGTGACTGCAGGACGCCATACCCGTCCCGCGAGACGCCCTACCCATCCCGCGTGACTGCAGGACGCCATACCCGTCCCGCGAGACGCCCTACCCATCCCGCGTGACTGCAGGACGCCATACCCGTCCCGCGAGACGCCCTACCCATCCCGCGTGACTGCAGGACGCCAAACCCGTCCCGCGTGACTGCAGGACGCCATACCCGTCCCGCGAGACGCCCTACCCATCCCGCGTGACTGCAGGACGCCATACCCGTCCCGCGAGACGCCCTACCCATCCCGCGTGACTGCAGGACGCCCTACCCGTCCCGCGGGACGCCCTACCCATCCCGCGTGACTGCAGGACGCCATACCCGTCCCGCGAGACGCCCTACCCATCCCGCGTGACTGCAGGACGCCAAACCCGTCCCGCGTGACTGCGGGACGCCCTACCCGTCCCGCGAGACGCCCTACCCATCCCGCGTGACTGCAGGACGCCATACCCGTCCCGCGAGACGCCCTACCCATCCCGCGTGACTGCAGGACGCCCCACCCGTCCCGCGGGACGCCCTACCCATCCCGCGTGACTGCAGGACGCCATACCCGTCCCGCGAGACGCCCTACCCATCCCGCGTGACTGCAGGACGCCCTACCCGTCCCGCGAGACGCCCTACCCATCCCGCGTGACTGCAGGACGCCCTACCCGTCCCGCGGGACGCCCTACCCATCCCGCGTGACTGCAGGACGCCATACCCGTCCCGCGAGACGCCCTACCCATCCCGCGTGACTGCAGGACGCCCTACCCGTCCCGCGGGACGCCCTACCCATCCCGCGTGACTGCAGGACGCCATACCCGTCCCGCGAGACGCCCTACCCATCCCGCGTGACTGCAGGACGCCCTACCCGTCCCGCGGGACGCCCTACCCATCCCGCGTGACTGCAGGACGCCATACCCGTCCCGCGAGACGCCCTACCCATCCCGCGTGACTGCAGGATGCCATACCCGTCCCGCGAGACGCCCTACCCATCCCGCGTGACTGCAGGACGCCATACCCGTCCCGCGAGACGCCCTACCCATCCCGCGTGACTGCAGGACGCCAAACCCGTCCCGCGTGACTGCGGGACGCCCTACCCGTCCCGCGAGACGCCCTACCCATCCCGCGTGACTGCAGGACGCCATACCCGTCCCGCGAGACGCCCTACCCATCCCGCGTGACTGCAGGACGCCATACCCGTCCCGCGGGACGCCCTACCCATCCCGCGTGACTGCAGGACGCCATACCCGTCCCGCGAGACGCCCTACCCATCCCGCGTGACTGCAGGACGCCCTACCCGTCCCGCGAGACGCCCTACCCATCCCGCGTGACTGCAGGACGCCCTACCCGTCCCGCGGGACGCCCTACCCATCCCGCGTGACTGCAGGACGCCATACCCGTCCCGCGAGACGCCCTACCCATCCCGCGTGACTGCAGGACGCCCTACCCGTCCCGCGAGACGCCCTACCCATCCCGCGTGACTGCAGGACGCCCTACCCGTCCCGCGGGACGCCCTACCCATCCCGCGTGACTGCAGGACGCCATACCCGTCCCGCGTGACTGCAGGACGCCCTACCCGTCCCGCGGGACGCCCTACCCATCCCGCGTGACTGCAGGACGCCATACCCGTCCCGCGAGACGCTTACCCATCCCGCGTGACTGCAGGACGCCATACCCGTCCCGCGAGACGCCCTACCCATCCCGCGTGACTGCAGGACGCCATACCCGTCCCGCGAGACGCCCTACCCATCCCGCGTGACTGCAGGACGCCATACCCGTCCCGCGAGACGCCCTACCCATCCCGCGTGACTGCAGGACGCCCTACCCGTCCCGCGGGACGCCCTACCCATCCCGCGTGACTGCAGGACGCCATACCCGTCCCGCGAGACGCCCTACCCATCCCGCGTGACTGCAGGACGCCAAACCCGTCCCGCGTGACTGCGGGACGCCCTACCCGTCCCGCGAGACGCCCTACCCATCCCGCGTGACTGCAGGACGCCATACCCGTCCCGCGAGACGCCCTACCCATCCCGCGTGACTGCAGGACGCCCTACCCGTCCCGCGGGACGCCCTACCCATCCCGCGTGACTGCAGGACGCCATACCCGTCCCGCGAGACGCCCTACCCATCCCGCGTGACTGCAGGACGCCCTACCCGTCCCGCGAGACGCCCTACCCATCCCGCGTGACTGCAGGACGCCCTACCCGTCCCGCGGGACGCCCTACCCATCCCGCGTGACTGCAGGACGCCATACCCGTCCCGCGAGACGCCCTACCCATCCCGCGTGACTGCAGGACGCCCTACCCGTCCCGCGAGACGCCCGACCCATCCCGCGTGACTGCAGGGCGCCCTACCCGTCCCGCGGGACGCCCTACCCATCCCGCGTGACTGCAGGACGCCATACCCGTCCCGCGAGACGCCCTACCCATCCCGCGTGACTGCAGGATGCCATACCCGTCCCGCGAGACGCCCTACCCATCCCGCGTGACTGCAGGACGCCCTACCCGTCCCGCGAGACGCCCTACCCATCCCGCGTGACTGCAGGACGCCATACCCGTCCCGCGAGACGCCCTACCCATCCCGCGTGACTGCAGGACGCCATACCCGTCCCGCGAGACGCCCTACCCATCCCGCGTGACTGCAGGACGCCCTACCCGTCCCGCGAGATGCCCTACCCATCCCGCGTGACTGCAGGACGCCATACCCGTCCCGCGAGACGCCCTACCCATCCCGCGTGACTGCAGGACGCCCTACCCGTCCCGCGTGACTGCAGGACGCCCTACCCGTCCCGCGGGACGCCCTACCCATCCCGCGTGACTGCAGGACGCCATACCCATCCCGCGGGACGCCCTACCCATCCCGCGTGACTGCAGGACGCCATACCCGTCCCGCGAGACGCCCTACCCATCCCGCGTGACTGCAGGACGCCCTACCCGTCCCGCGAGACGCCCTACCCATCCCGCGTGACTGCAGGACGCCCTACCCGTCCCGCGAGACGCCCTACCCATCCCGCGTGACTGCAGGACGCCCTACCCGTCCCGCGTGACTGCAGGACGCCATACCCGTCCCGCGAGACGCCCTACCCATCCCGCGTGACTGCAGGACGCCAAACCCATCCCGCGACACGCCCTACCCATCCCGCGTGACTGCAGGACGCCAAACCCGTCCCGCGTGACTGCGGGACGCCCTACCCGTCCCGCGAGACGCCCTACCCATCCCGCGTGACTGCAGGACGCCATACCCATCCCGCGGGACGCCCTACCCATCCCGCGTGACTGCAGGACGCCATACCCGTCCCGCGAGACGCCCTACCCATCCCGCGTGACTGCAGGACGCCCTACCCGTCCCGTGAGACGCCCTACCCATCCCGCGTGTCTGCAGGACGCCCTACCCGTCCCGCGAGACGCCCTACCCATCCCGCGTGACTGCAGGACGCCCTACCCGTCCCGCGTGACTGCAGGACGCCCTACCCGTCCCGCGGGACGCCCTACCCATCCCGCGTGACTGCAGGACGCCATACCCGTCCCGCGAGACGCCCTACCCATCCCGCGTGACTGCAGGACGCCATACCCGTCCCGCGAGACGCCCTACCCATCCCGCGTGACTGCAGGACGCCCTACCCGTCCCGCGAGACGCCCTTACCATCCCGCGTGACTGCAGGACGCCCTACCCGTCCCGCGGGACGCCCTACCCATCCCGCGTGACTGCAGGACGCCAAACCCATCCCGCTTGACTGCAGGACGCCCTACCCGTCCCGCGAGACGCCCTACCCATCCCGCGTGACTGCAGGACGCCCTACCCGTCCCGCGGGACGCCCTACCCATCCCGCGTGACTGCAGGACGCCAAACCCATCCCGCGTGACTGCAGGATGCCATACCCGTCCCGCGAGACGCCCTACCCATCCCGCGTGACTGCAGGACGCCCTACCCGTCCCGCGAGACGCCCTACCCGTCCCGCGTGACTGCAGGACGCCACACCCGTCCCGCGGGACGCCCTACCCATCCCGCGTGACTGCAGGATGCCCTACCCGTCCCGCGAGACGCCCTACCCGTCCCGCGTGACTGCGGGACGCCATACCCGTCCCGCGTGACTGCGAGACGCCTTACCCGTCCCGCGTGACTGCGGGACGCCCTACCCGTCCCGCGTGACCGCGGGACGCCCCACCCGTCCCGCGTGACTGCGGGACGCCCTACCCGTCCCGCGTGATTGCGGGACGCCATACCCGTCCCGCGGGATGCCCTACCCGTTACGCGTGACGCCCTAAAACCATCACGCGCGACGCCCTACTCGTCCCGCGCGACGCCCTACCCGTGCTAAACAGTCGCATAATAAAAAAGGTAAATTTTGATTCGAGTAATTGTCTTCTTCAAACCAATTCAGTTACTTAGTTCGTTCAAAGACGAGTCAAACGGAACTTATTTTTTTGCAAATAGGACCACCAAAACCTGCCGAATTCGAGATTTGGTGCTCATCAAGCATTTTATCGCATCCGTCTCGATAAAAAAACTTTGTGCACCCAAATCTCGGGTTGTGGTGGTCCTATTTACAAAAAAAGGGTTCCGTTTGACTCGTCTTGAGGTGAACTAAGTAATTGGATTAGTTTGAAGAAGACAATTACTCGTAAACGTCGTGCCAAAGTGTCGAAACGGTCGAAAAAATGCTATATTTCGCGTTATTGAGGGGTAAAAAGGGGGTTGGGGGTTGGTGGGTCTCGTAACCCTTTAGTGCACTTGGGGACGTATACACATGTATATTTTATAAAATTAAAATTAATGAATGCTCTGTAAACTATCAAATCGTTCATGCTGCGGAAAAAAGTCCGATCTCGAACTTGCCACTTTGTAGCAAAAGTCTGACGGACTCTCTGTCCAACGGTAAAATTGTCCGATCTCCCTATATTGTGGCAAAACTAGATTCTGACCACAGTCACGTGATCAGCGTGACGTCAGCTTCAATTTGAGACCCATGATGAAAAACAGTGAGATCGGACAATTTTACCGTTGGACAGAAAGTCCGTCGGACTTTTGCTACAAAGTGGCAAGTTCGACTAGTTCGAGATCGGACTATTTTCCGCGGCACGAACGAAATATGATATTTAGTGCGTTTTTGCCTTGCTCTCTGTATTAGGGAAAGGAGACATAATTATATTTTCGATGTGATAGAATATATTATAGTTTTTAAATTCGTTAGTCCCACGGTAGTCATTATTTCGATTGATCAGGTTGATTCTCTATAGTTCACAATGCTCTTTCCTCGTCGTTAGCGAAATTATTTACAGTAAATCTTTCTACAAGGTTGGTAATTAAAAGCTTGACTAAAGAGGATAATTAGCCTGACGGCAATATGCGCTAAAGTTTTCTAGGCAACGAAGTGGCTCAATTAAAGCGATGCATCAGCCCGTGCACTCTTCTGTGCCGTCAAGTGCAAGTAAGTGCTGGAGCAGCACACCACGTTCCGAGTCGGTCTTGACTCGCGGCTGACACTCGGCTCTCCGTTCTCTTTCTTTCCCTGCTAATGGCATCAGGTGCTATAAAACATTTGCACAATCATTTCTACGCCGACGGTCGCCGCCATAAAATATGTCACACACTGCGCTCAAAACAATGGCGCGCAGCTGCCATTTTTCTCTCGGCTGCAACTCACCGGCCTAGAGCGAAAGAAATCAACCGGAAAGTCTCGCTCTGGGGTGCAAACAGAAATCCTGCTCGATCACTTTTTCCTTTTTCCCGTCAAATTCATTCCGTTATATAAAAGGGGATAGATTTCAGCTTGCGCATTTAATGGGTTCGTTTTAATCAAGAGTTTCCGACTCGTCAATGCAAGCGATTGGGACAAAAAAGAGTCGGAAGCACTCAGGTTTTTTTTCTTTTGCACGCGCTAAATAACTTTGATAAACTTTCGCACCGACCGGATTTTCTTTTTTCGCATTTCTGTGGATCCTGTTCCTTTTTGTTCTACGTCTTTATTATTATAAAGTTGCGGACCTCTATTTAGATTTCGCTGCCCTTTCTTGTATATTCTCCCAAGGACGAATAATACTATTAATTTGCAGCCTGCAAAGCGGATTATATTTCCAATTAAAAATTCACTCAATCTCAGATGAGATTCTTTCAACGTATCTTTTTAGCTAAAAGTGAATAGTTATCGATTATCGACTGCCGAGTCAGATTTTTAAAAAAGAAGCGTAAAAATACTCACTGTAAAATTGTTTATTATTAACTACTATTACGATAAATTTTTATTTTTTAAATTGTTAGTTAAAATCTCGAGAGAAGCTTGTCGGATTTCTAATTTATTCTTGTTTTGGTTTATTATCAATGAAGGCTGACCCATTCGATAATGTCAGCTGATAAAATTGTCAGGTTTTTATTATTCAATAATGCACTTTTATGCCACACATAACAATTCCAACAGTCAGAAATAAAGATACTAAATTAAATTTAATATTATTTGGTTACTCGACTGTACCAGAATAAAATTAAGCTTCCACGGTGTAAAGTGAGTAATTTTTTATGTTTTGAGATAAGAAAAAACTTGGAGGAAAGATCTGTTTCACCGCTGAAAAATAAATTGCTTCGCTATTAACAGAGAAGTACTGCTCTCTCCAAAACATTTCTGCAATAAAAAAACCAAATTGAAACCTTTGATGAAATAAGTGGCCGGATCGGTGCATTCAGCCAGGCTGAAAACCAACAGATCACTAGTAGCGATGATCCGGGTTGTCATTTTCCCTAAAACGAACAACCCTTCCGTCATTTGAGTTCACCTGAGCACGGCTGATGATTGTGCTCAACAAACGCGCGCAGTTCTGCTGGTTGCGTTCAAGGCCAAAATTTTATGATGTTAAGCCTCTTACACATTCATTCACAATGTTTTATTCCAATTATCAAAAGTAAGCTGCTTACACGTTTAACAGCCATTAATTACTCCGACGCTGCGAATAATGAAAATCAGCACAGGGCGGTGTGTGTGCGGCCATAAATAATATCGCCGCTGGCTGTTTGCTACCGAGAAAAATGAAAAATGCTCTCTGGCGTGCGCAGAGAAACGGCAGCCGGGCGTATTATTTCGAGTTTTAATTAAAAGTTGCCGCATGCAAGAGCAGCAGCAGCAGCAGCAGCCGGACCTTTCTGCGTTTCGTCCAATTGAATATTGATTTCCGGCCGCGGACTGAGACGAGCAGCGCATGCAAACCGCGAAACTCTCCTCATTCCTGGCTTCGAACCGCGGCTGCTCCTTTTTAGAGGTCGTAATAAAGAATGCTTTTGTTTGCATGTCAATATTTTCTCATGGGCTTTGTGCACACCAAGAGCGCGCGCGTCTTGTGTGTCGCTCGCTATACACAAAACCCAGAAGAATGTGTATCAGACGGGTTAAGGCGGCGGCGGCGTCGGCGGCGGAGCGAGATGCAGAAAGAAAGGGTGCTCCCATAACCATCAGAATTCTTGCTATCTTTCTTTATGCGTCTTTTCCATCCGCGCTAGTCGCGCGGCGGATGCAGCGTGTTTTGTCAAGAAGAAACGTTCCTTGGGATTTTCCTCTCCGCCAATGATCTTGCTCCCAGACTCTCGCAATGATTGTACATATGGAGTCGGCACTTACAATATTGAAAAGCCATGAGCACCCGGGAACTTGGGAACAAATGCGGATCACTCGAGAGCTCGATTCTTCTTTGACAGAGGAACGCTTCGAATCATCCGAAAAACAGCTCCTCGGTTCTTGAGATCCAAGGAGCACCAAAACAATTTAAAATAGAACATAAACAAAGGTGTTTGAGCCATGTCGCTATTCTGTTTGCTTTCAATCTATCTGGATGGAATTGAAAAGTCCCATTTGACAGAAAAAAAACTCTCGTTGCGGATGCTTCAACGGAGAAAATCAAGTTCTGCGGCAATATTTTGATCAAATTTTAGTTCAGTCAAACACAATAAGCTGGAAAAAGTCGGATCTGGCGCTGACGATTTGGACTAATCGCATTATTTTGATAATCTCCCTGCGACGAATGGCTCCCTCAGCTGGCGTGGATCCTGATAATTGAAAAGCAAAAGTTTCCCTGCAGCGCGCTGGCTGTAATTAGCAAGTCAATAAAATCTAATTACTCCGTGCCGCCGCTCGCTGCTCGAAACGTATTTTTCCTTTATCATTCTGTTGGCTGGTGCTGCCGACGCGAAAGTTTAAGCTGAAATTGAAATACTTTGGTTTGCCCGACGCTTTTCTGCCGCTACCCTTTTCGTGCCTGCGAATTTTCGACGGGAGCGCTGGAAAAAGTTTGCGCGCGCCTACATTTGTTTGCAAAGTTGCTCTCCGAGTGATTACGAGTTCTTGAAATTAAACCGTACCCGATGCTTTCCGCAAAGCAAGGCTGAAGCGACGGCGGCCGCACACAGAAATGCAAGAAACCTAAAATCCCTCAATTACCAAACTTTTTGCGACGGACAAATTATAAAACTAGCTCTCGCCTCGTGTGACCCAGAAACTATAAGACTCAGCTATACGATCTGCCTTGAGCTTTAAGTGGTGTGGATTTTTAGTGTGTTTAGTTAGGACCCGGGTTTCAGCATTCGTGCTAGGACAGTGCGCGCCCTTCCCAGTCCTCGGAGAGGGATAAAAAAAAACAACATCAAATTCAATAAAACAAAATAGGGTCATTTCGTACTTAAAAAAACCTCCACCTGTGCGGATTTATAGCAAGGATGGGCGGCTGGAATATAGGGAACAATTTCAATTCAATTCAGATTTGTTTCTCCAAGCAAGTTATTATAAATTAAAATCATTATTATTAATATCACATTCCCGTTTGGGAGGAATAAGGCTTTTAAGAGCATTAGCAATCAACTCACTGAAACTCGTTATCAAAATATAAGCAAAATTTGCTACTAATAAATCGAACCACTCGCCAGACTACAGCTTATTCTACACAAAATTTAATTTAAAATCCTTTTACAATATTCGGGAAACTAGGAACTCGGACACAATTTTATCACAGACAGGAAATTAGAAAATTGTGCTCGCATGGAGTTTAAATTTTATTAAAACAATAAATTTGGTTACAGGGCGAGAAAGGCTATCGACTGGTTTACCCTTCCCTCAAAGTTTACATGGGCACCCCTCTGGCTGAGCGCCCCCCAGCCCGGTAAATATTTCACAAACAATAATAGCAAATAATTTTAATGTAAGTTTTCAATTTAATATCATTATTTAGTTTCAACTCGTTTAGGTACAAAAAATATCATTTCCTTGTAAGATCTCACAAGGAAGATAATGACCGAAAGAGACGGAGAAGAGGAAGTTATAGATGACAGCTTGGAAGCGTCCTGCCGGCCTTGTGCTGAGGCGATAGGCTCAATATATCATTTGTCTGCTGTCACGCTCAAGTGTCTTTTAAAGTGGAGGCACCACGCTCGTCCCGATTTGCACATTCTAAATTGTCCTCACTGTGCGCATCGCGTGTGAATGGAAAAAACGTAGATTTTAGGTAGATTGCCTTTGGTGGCAGATGCTCGAGGTGGATTTTTACAGGCCCCGCGCGTCTAGCTTCTGCAGATAAATTTTTCAGCGCTTACGCGGGGTGCATGTCGTGTTCCAAATGGGAAAACAGAGCGCGGACTTGGTCAACAGAGAACGCATTTTTCAGCGTCGCTTGTTCCCAGCTGCCACAAATCGTGCTGTTTTGACAGTTGTGACATTTTATCGCAGGCAAAAATCATCCAATGACCCCAACCGGCTGAGGATTTATTTCACAGCGTGTGGGTGTGTGTATGCGGCTGCTATGTCGCGCGCACGTAACTCTCGTAATTTGATTAATATGCCACGATTCCTCGTCGTTTTTGCCAGGTGCTACGCCGCTCGCGGATTGTTTTTCCAGAGTGCAATTTTCGTTGTTTGCCAGTGAAATAATAAACACACTGCTCTATGAAAACTTTTAATTAATGCTTTCATTTATGAATAAACGGAGGTTTTTGCAAATTTCCCAGTGCTATGCCATTCGTTAGCTTTTGAAATTGAAACGTTAGGCAACCGGACGGACCGTGAATACGAAATGGTTGCATACCCAGCGCTAGATAAGGCGGCGTTACGAGAGAGAAACACTTAAATTTCACTATATTCCGTTGCGAGAGGAACGGCGTTTTTACAGCTAGAAGCTCGCTCGGTCCGGAGATAAATTTAGACGTGGAATGAGATTTTATATTCATTAGGGTAATGTTCTCAGCCAGCCTTAGCTCATAATTAACTGCGTCTGAGAGCAAAAAATTGTACCTTGCTCTCGCTCTCACATTCATGCACGTGTCTCGACGCAAAAAGTCCGAGTAATAAACCTAATTAGCTGCGAATTCAATTTCAGCCCTAATGAGAATCTCCGACATTCAAATCTGCATGAAATAAAAATGTCAGTTCATTGAGTCGACATTCCTGACGAAAAATTTAGCAGCGACAAAATGTCTTGCCCTTTATATAAACAAACGCTTTCCATTTCGGACGAATTAAATATTTTTTTTGTTCTTCTCGTTCCGCATGACAAACAGCAAAAGTTGAGCTCCGAGAGGGAACGAGAATGAAATGAAAAGAAGACAGAGTTTAAACCGTTTTGGTGGCTGCGACAATTTGTCACGGCCCACCAGAAAAAGAAAGTGGCGGAGAAAATTAGCTTATTAAAGCGTCACAAGTTTGGTGATGGATAGCATCAAGGCTGGGGCCGGCGCCCGCGTCTTTGACAATACATCATCATGCTCGGTGGTGCACCTTCAAGATGACAGCCAGATACCAAAAGTCTCATTCTGCGTGTGCGTGTGTACACAGAAAATGGAGCACGAAGAAGGGCAAACTTTCACAGGGCGCTGCACCACCACCACCACCAGCACGACGGATGACTTGTTCAAAAGTTTGTCTCGCCTCCCTCCCGGCCAGCGTAATATGGGCATAGTTTTCTAACTTGTTGCGCCGCGCAAAAAAATGCACGTCTCGATAACAAACATCACGCATCGGCCTTGTTTAATGGGAACGCCAAGTCACACACAGAATTCCGCGGCAAGTTTGTTTCTCTGCCGTCTCCTCGAGCTAGGGCTCCAGAGTTTATTAGGCTTATTGACAGTGACAGTGATGAAGAGGGTGCGCGCCCCAAATTATTTCGAGACGGCTTCTGACGGTCGAAAGGAATTTGACTGATCTCTGACACGAAGTCAAGATCAAAGTGCAGCTACGTGGTGATTAGGACCAATCTTCGCAAACGTGTGCGTTGATTCAACATTATCTCATTGATATAACTTTGAGAACAAACTTTCCTAAGACGTCCCTCCTCGGCGTGGGAGCCAAAATATGTAAATGGGCGCAAGGAATAGCATTTATGTTAATAATTGAATAATATGAAGTTTGAAAACCATTGAATAAATATTTTTTTACTAACTATACGAATAACAAAGTTGACATAAAAGAAAAATCTATAAAATGTTACTTTTCTCGGTTGAGATGTATAGCGAGCCGTTTTCGCCCGCTGCTTAAAATAAATTGTGATAAAATGAGTGAGAATTTTCCTAAATTGTGAATTATAACTCCTTTATTGTAATTGTATTTCCGCAATGCGAATAGAGATTAGAGATGTATCTTCAAGTGTTTGTCAATTAAATAAGTGTTGCAGAATAATGAAATTCGCTATATCTACAAAGTTAAACGCGGGCAAAAGCTTTCTTCGCTGCATAGAAATGTCAGATATTGAAAGCAGTATGGATAGAAGAAATCTGCATGTTTTAGCGCAAACACACAAAATTATTTACAAAAACAGTCCATTTTGTGACTTTTTTAACCTGTTTTTCAAAGAATGAAACTGCTGGTCCCGTTTATAAGTGTGGAAGTGCCCGAAAATTGATTTTCAGTGCCACCGTCTGTGGAACAATCTTCCTTGAATGAAAACAAAGCGTATTCCAAGCATCATTAAAGGAACAGTTATTCCAGAGTTTATATTGAATCATTTCCTCAACCTCTTTTTAATAATTATGCTGTTCTATAATTTATAATTTGTCTGGATAAGGCATTCATTGTAAGGGAGCTAAATAACACTGCTAAACCATAATAAATACCATTAGAAACTATAACTATGGGTTGCTTTTTAAAATGTATGTTGACGTACACATACCAAATGTATGGAAATTGTTAGCAAACTCTAATTGAAACTCATGTTCCATTCTTGCTCATGAATTAGGGCTGCAACCAGCAGGTACAACTAGTGGAGTAGGACATTTCTGTAGAAATACGGAACAATAATAGCTTAAATAAATTGCAACCAGGAAGCTGCATTTAATTAATTTAATTTACAAATAGAAATTTGACAAACTTGTGTTCTTCGACTTAATTTTCCTCTAAATGAATTCTCAGTTTTCACAAATTTTGTTTAACTTTCAATTAATATAATATATATTTTGCCTGAAAAGAAATATTAACAGCCCTCAGAATTGTTATGAACCTTGTAATTTTGTCAAGAAGTGAATTTTCATCAAGTTTGCAATCGCATGTCACCCAAAGTGCTTTGAAAACTAGAGAAATTACTGCAAAAAGAAGTGAATATGCCAGAAACAAGGAACTAATAAATCACAGCAGCGCTCTCATATCAGAAGCCGGTCTTGCCAAAACACCGGCGCAATGGTAAAGAGTGTGCTTTTGAATTTAATCTCGGACGGCGGGAGGCTGACACACCTGCTTTCTGCTGCATAATAACTCAAACGGGACCGCAAATATTAATGCGCGCGCGTATAGCAGCAAACAGCCAACTGCTTGCTCCTTACACGAGCGCAGCGAATTTAAATTAATTATGCGCCAGACCGGTGCCGTTGGCGAATGAGTGAGGCTTGCAGAGAGATGTCGGCCGCCGCGTGCAAATTACTCTCGGCTTTGCTCTGAGAATGGCGCTAAAGGGACTAGGGGTGGCCAAAACCCGCTCCATGTGTGTCACTGGGCCAATGCAACAACAGCTCGTTCAAGAGATTCCGTGTGCCGGCACTGCGCCTGACAGACGCAATTAGCACTTTTCTAGGACAGAATCACGTTGTCCTCGGCAACAGGGAAATCGATCCAAGTACAGAGATCTCGTATAGAAAATGTGTTACAAAATCTAAACAGCGCAAAGCTGAAAATTTTTCTCTTTATGTGGTGCTGAGCGAAGTATTTTCTGATGTAAGAAATTATCTCACAAAATGAAATTAATACAGCTACAGTAATAACAGTTTTAAAAGATGTTATTTAGGTGTCAACTTTCAATCCTCAGGTATTTGCTTCACAAACCATGTCGATAAGAGAGTTAAAACCTCAATTTTTGCAACTTCTAAAATAAAAAATTTGTCAAAATCCTCTATTAATACAACTATTAAATTATTTAATCTAGCAATAATTTCTCCCATCGCTTCATATGGCATTTAGGCTTTCTGGCCATTTTTATCGTTAAATAATGATCTAAAGTGCTAAGTCCCGATTTTTTTTCAAACGTGCCCTTTGTGTTGACAAACGGATGAAGTCCAGGTTGGTGTATTAGTTAATTCAGTCAGATTTCTTTGTAAATGATCTAAAAAACAAATACTCTCTCCCCAGCACAGTTGCATATGAAAAGTTTGTAAATAACTTAACATTAAAAAGGCAGTCAATCGATCCAGAATTTTATACAACCCCAGAAATGTTAAATAATGATTGGGCGAAGAGTAATTGCAAAGACCGTGATATGCTAACAAGATACTCTTTTCCCGGATATCAGTTTTTAATCTGTTCCAACCAATGTTTTCATCTAGAAACTTGTGATAAATGTAACTGCACATACTGTAATTCAAAATTAGCTATCATGTATCACCTAATAGACTGTGACAAAAACCTATGACTCTTTCCAAGGCCGCCGCCTATAAAAAGTTGTAATTTTTCCATGTTTATACATATAGTTGTACGCCGTTGGCGTTTAATAAATCAATAAATCAATTAAAAAAGGTTCAATTTTATGACAGAATTCAGGAGGGAACTGATTTCCTGTAATCATTTGCTAGCACCTTAACAATAGTTGATAGGTTTCAATTAATCAATCCGACTGGATGCTTTCACTATATGCCACTAAATGCTTGAATTAAATAGTTTAAAGTGCTTTAGGGAGTAAAAATGATCATCTTTAATTTAAATTATTGTTGTTGATGCAGAAAGAGTTTAAACCTAAAATAATGCAGGGCGTTTGGAGTAAAAAAATTGCACAATTTATTTAAGCTTTTTTAATAAGCTTCCGCTCTCAATTGTGTACGTAGCAACAAAACATTTTAAAACGCTAGGCAGGCCGAGGCAGAGCATTATTTCGAGGCTCGCCATGATTAATGGCAGTGCCATAAAAGTTGGTAAGTTTTGTTTCGAGCTAACCTAAGTTAAAGGAAAGAAAAAGCGGCAAAGTTTGCCTGCTCTGTTTACCAGCAGCGAATTCGAGTGGCATTCGCTCTGCGCTTTTCCTGTGAGAAGGGAAAAATTACAAAGCCGGCAAGAAATCGGGCTATAATAATGATGAATTCGCAGCGGGAAGCGGACAACTTTTTGCAGAAGTGTGCCGTGCCAAAAGAAGCCAGGCTCGATCTCCACTCGCAGCAGCAGCAGCAATTATACGAAATGGGGTTTCCAGAGCTCGCCGCGCACACCGTTCTTGCCACTATGCGGTTATTTAATTACGGCGAGTTTTGAGTGCTGCACGCCGCCTGTTTAAACGAAGTCTCCGGCATAATTTTATGTAGTTTTCCACCCTGAGAACAAAACATTCACACAGCAGACTGGATCGCTCTTGCCAAGACGCTGGGAAACACTTTTCATAAATGACAAAATGCTCAATGAGGCGTTCTTTCTAAAGTGTGCTCGTGTGGTTATACTTTGACTGTCGCAGAAACATATTTGAATTTCAATTTCACCAGATAAGTTTCAACGCCAAAACAACCCTCCCTGCGAGTAAAATCATGTAAACGAAACTTTATTTCTGAAATGTCAGAGCTCTTTTGAGTTGGAAACAACGCAGTGCTGTTTGATTAAACTTTTCAGAGAGCCCACACCGATATTTGGTGTTGACATCACCAGAAAATCCGAAATATATAAAGAAATCTATATTTAGCTTATTTAATCCCAAATTCATTTAATTGTTTGTTCCAGTGATGGAATGCCAACATATTTTAATTACCTCAGCTTTGAAACACGCGGAAATATAAAACCAAAACCAGATCAGTTACGCGGGCTTACTAACGACGAATTCTGGGAAAAATAATCAGTATTCTTCCGCCAATTAAGCAGCTGTGCGCGCAATCAATATTTGAGATGAAAAGACAACAGAGGAAGGCCGTGATTGCCGATCAGAAATGCAGATAGATAACAACGCATGAATCACAGTGTCGCAGCGCGGCAACGGTGCGTGTGATCCGCCGCCGGCTCACTTGCCACACAACATCTCTATTATTTATTTACGCGTTCATCTTGAGAAGGGTATACATCAAGCCAGCCGCGAAAGAGAGACAGACGCATCTCCGACAACCGAACGTGTGTGCTCGAAATCTCCTAATGGAAGACGTTCATCAAATAGGCCGCCCGACGGAAGTAATGCCACGTGAGATTCTCGCTCCACGTCCCTGTGCGCGCGCGCTGCAAAAAGACCCATAATACGGTCGTTCGAGGCTCTAAGGATTTCAACATTGAAGGTTTCGCTTTTTAGGCTGCTTTCTTTTTATTTATCTTAACATGTTCAGATGTAAAAACGGCAGTAAAATACAATATGGAATCTGGCCCGTCTCGTGAAATCTGCTGGGGTTGTAAATTTTATGCTTTTTATTTTAGTGTTGATACGTTCATCATTTCGGCAAGCCTCTTGCCATACCCCTTGAGCTTGATTTTTCATTTTATTGATCTGACGGACGTCTCTTTTAGTGTATTGCCGGTGCGTGAACAGCATCAGAATTTCAATGAAAATATCTCTTGATAAATTCTGACGCTGAAGATCTCTCCTAGATTGGTATTTTAAAAAGACGAGTGTCTAGAGTATTGATCTTGATATGAACTTTAGTAGATTTTCTAAGGGATCTATAAACTCGCAATCATTGCAGAACTTTTATAATCAAAATTGAAAATTCCACGTTATTTTATCGATACAGCTAAAATAGAGAGCTTGTAAATTTAAAATCACCCCTATGTTATTTTAAAGTTTTGATGGGCAGTAAAGGGATAAATTTGGAGAGAGCTAATAGGACAGTTTCATGCTGTAGTAATCCGGGATTTAAATAAATAAAGCTACATTTAAAGATAATTTATATTTCTTATGTATTGATCAAATTGCTTTATAACACAATAATTAGCGATTTTGTTTGAAAGCGATCAGTTGCTTCTTATCATAATCAGCGGGGTCCAGATTCGTTTGACGCGCAGATATGGCGTCCGGTGGAGTATGGTGCGAAAAACTGTCACGTGAAAATGTGCGAAAAGAAGCAAATTGTTACATAATTTGCATTACTTGTACTAATTGTGTCTTTTGGTTCATAAAAACAAACTCTTGACACTCTTACTGCAATCCAAACAGAGCTTTTTGTTTCCCACATTGGATCAGCGCAGTGGGAACCAATTTTATTGCACATCTGGCCCCCGCTGATCATAATTATGATGAAAGATGTAAATCTGGTCATCATATTATTGTTAGACCCAGCAATGACATGAATGGAATGCGTGAACATATAAACTTTTCTCTTTCATCTTTCTGCTTTGGATCAGCAGTTCCTCTCCATCAGCATATTCCTGAAATTCGCAAACTTTATTTTTTGCTTGCCGTTTTGGCAGCGAGATTTGCGTCACTCTGCCGACCGACGTACGTACGCTGTGTGATCCATAATACAGCGAGGCGTGACTGGAATGGGTGAGAACGCGAAAAGCAGGCCCGGGCGGAGATATTTGTATCACGAGCGTCGGCGGCACGATTCGATCGCATCTTATATATATCTAAACGGTGAAAAAATTATATGGCCATCATCGCCAACTGTTTGCTTTTCGGCTCGGCTGCCGGGCCAATATGCATGAATTGCTTATGGAGTACACGAGACACGAGGCGCGTTTATGCCGTCTGTTGAAGTGCACCCACGATATGAAAGAGCTAACCGTTATTATTTCTTCATAATGTGACGCGTCTGGCTAGCGAAACAAAACAAAAATAAATTGCGCTCTGCAATCAGACTTTGTTGCGAGCGCTCTAAAAGGCTGCGCGTGTTGTATCTGAGGGGAACAATGTGATCTGGAAGCAGTGACATGCACTGTTGGTTCTACGAACCCCCATTGCCACGCTCGCCAAAACGCAATAAAGGAAATAAAAACTTGTGGATTGCTCTCCATAGATGCAATTAACTTAAGTTAGATACAACCGGCTGCCAAGAAATATTTTAAATTATTCCAATTTTATTGTTTCTGGCTTATCTACCGAGACTGCCTGGTATATCATGAAAGAGCTGTCTTTTTACAGTTGGAAATGTTGGAAAAGCTTTTGCATAAATAAATATGATATAACTTGAGCTGGTATTCTGACAGCATTCTTCAATAGCAACAGCACAACTTAAAATTACTTCAAGTCAATTTATTTTCTTTAATTTATTTGTCATGAGTCATTAAAATATTATTTTGTACTTTTTGAAGAATTGATTTAAGGACAATTTAAAATTAGAAAATAATTTACCAGAATGAACCGGGTCCTTCTCAATTAAACGCTCGGAACTCTTAAGATGCGACTTGCTGGCTCGTGTTTCCGGCGAAAACTAATTTAAATTAAAAGCTCTCTCTGTTGCTTTAACGAATTTCTAACAAATATCGTCTAACAATCATTAATAACAATACCCTAGACCAAAAGTGAAAAAGGAGTGGGAGCTCGGCTCCGCAACCACTACAGATGTATTTTAACATCCTGTAAATTTCAGTATATTAATTTTTTGCACTAAAAATTTAACGGTTTTTGGTCCCCTGCTTGTTCAATTATTTTCTGAAAATATAAATTTTTATATCAGATTGTTAAATATCAATTTTTCTGATTCATATTTATCCTTTATTGGCATTTTGATGTATGTATAGACGAAGATGTACTTCCCATTCATGCGAAAATTCGCAGTTGTGAAATACTTGTTCAGATTTCCCCGGGGTACGTTTGTCCTATTGGGGCACAAAATTAATATGGAAATGGATTTGAAGCAGACAACGACTTTTTTGTCGCTTCATGCATACCAAGCGCGATGCAATTACAAAATTGATAACTTTTTTGTACGCAAGCAGCGCCGCACAAGTAATTACTGCTCGGTCATCAGCGCCGTATATTGCATCATCCTCGGGTAAGGGCAGACTGTCAGTCAGATTACAGTCCTATTAAGGTGGATGCGTACGGACTGTGAGAGGCCGTCGGGATAAATTGCGAGCTGCACGCTTCATTAGGTTGACTAGACGCAACTTCAAAAGCTTGCCAATGAAGTGCTTCTTTCTCCGAGACGTCAACGGAAGAAGAGTGCCTTCCATTGAGGGCGGATGTTTTTTCTGAGCCAAGGGCGAGCAAACAAACGTCGTTTAAAACTTCGCTCGCGGAAATTTCTGTTTAATGCGATACCTTGGCAGGTACGATTCGCACTAGAGCGAGTTGGATGAGAGCAAATAAGCACTCCGGCTCACAATCAGCTTGTTTTGCGCGATCAAGTGGAAAATGAATTCCTCGTAAGCGCGTGCAGTTGACTCCGCGTTTCGAATTTTCCAGTATTTTCATTTCCGAGAGCGATACGCTTTTATTAAAATGGCAGGCAAACTTCCTCCTCTTCAAAAGTTTGAATAAAGGTATCTTGAAAGGGTGAATAAACGTGAAAAGCTTTTTACTCCTTGTCCCACGAGAAATTCAAGAAAATATTTGTACTGTGTTTGCACAAGACAGGGAAATTTAAAATATTAAACTTTGTTTCTGAAAATTGTACATTTCAAAAAGGAACCCCGTCAAGTATAACTGAAAATTAAGAAATAAACTATAACCACAAGGAAAGTGTCATTTCCTGATATTTTGTACAATACACAGTACTTTAGAATACAATAAAGTGCAAATCATCACCGTCTTATCACAAAATATTTGCATAGATGCATCAAAATTGATATGGAAATATTTGGAAGGAACAATATCAACATTTCTGTGCTTTTTTAAATTTAAATTTTAAATATCAAAGATCCCTGCATGTGCAACTTCATAAATTCCGAGATAAATTCATCGTCTCTTCAAAAATGAGGGCAAAGTAAACCTTGATTCTTCCACTCTCTTAAAAAAATTCGATACCGCATGTTAAGCACTGCGGTGAGGGCGTCCTCGAAAGCAGTAACGAAGACTGGGCCGCTAATGCATGGTATCGTGTCGCGTAATAAAAATTCGCGCTACAATATGATAATGTATGCCAAGAATACTTTGCGCTGGCGCGCGATAACTCGGCCCTTTTTATGCAGCTAATAAAAGCGGTGTGGCACCGACATGAAAATGTTTCACTTCTAATGGAGAGCGAAAATTTTTATTTCAAATAAATAAGCCGCCGTGAAACCTCTGGTATAAAAGCTTTTCAAGGAAGCACTCCGCTGCTTTTCTGATGCACACGCTAGCTGCATAATTCGACGATAGTCTCTGGCCGTCGTGTTTACAAATTAACTGTAAGAGCCGACCGTTTTCTTACTAGACGCGTTCGTACTCAAGAAAATTGCCCGGCTCCGTCGTGCACGAGTTGCTCCGCTGTGTATTGTTTGTCGAGCGTATTGTTTTAATTCCAACTGCAAGGCGAGCTTATTGTGTCATGAAAGCTGTCAGCGCAAAACACTATGGAAGTTATGATAATACTATGAGTCGGGCAGAAAAGCAGGCGTCGACGCGAAGGAAAAAGGTGTAGCCAACGTCATTCACTCCGTACACGACTCGCCCTCACCCCCTGTCAGACGTAAGTCACCAGACATTTCGAGGAAGCCGCTAAAGCGAAAAAATTTGTTTGGTGAGTTGTGGATGAACACTTACATAATATAACTTTTTGTTCGCGTATATTCAAACTAATAAAAAATTCAAATTGTCTGATATTCCCACTAACTTGTTTTTCATTTTGTTTATCAGGATATTTGACGAACGCAAAATCGATCAATGCTTTTTAGCTTTGTTTTCGCAGTAAATACCATTCTAAATAAACGTAATCACCTAGAAATTTCAGCAGTGAAAGCAGAGAACACATATTATTTAATGTGTATTTCGTAATTTCGCAATTACGCAAAATGACATCGTGTCGAGTGGCGCTTACCTATACAAAGGATTTTGCCGCTTATGGATATTTAACCGGACTGGAACATGATTTCACATTCGACGGTCGCACGCGACCTTTAGGCCACTGCAAAATACGAATTCGGGGCCCACGATTGCTCGCAACTCGTCCAAAAGTCAACTTGTTGCTCACTTGAGAACGTGATAATAGGATCGGCCGACCAAGTTTGATGAGTGGCGCCGGCGTTTGAGTTAACAAGAGCAGGCTCTTCATTTCTGGCGTCTTATTTGGAATTATTGGCGTGCGGCCAGCCTCACTTCCAGACCTTTGCGTTGGCAAACTTTGGCACTTGGTTGCTGCTTGCCACAAATGAGAAGGTGCATAATCAATGTTTTTTTAGCACGGTCATCACAATTTCTTTTCCATTTTTTTGGCGAGAAGAATGAGAAAAAAATAAATGGAGATATAAATGTACAATTTTGGGATAATTCAACATTACCTGCGATTTATTAACTATTAATTTAAAAAAATACATCCATAGAAACGCTAACAAATAATTCCAACTGTCATACAAATTGTTTAAAAAAATAAACTCGCAAAAAAATCCGTCGCTCCAATTTACCCTTTAAGCCTTCCAAAAATTGCACGAATTTTCGCTTTATCGCCTCAATCCTTCGCCGAGGCTTCTATAGAACATACATTTCATACATTAATTACAAAATTGCGCAAGGTTCTCGGCGCCCCTTCATCAAAATTGAATTGCATGGCGGAGAATTCTAGCAAGAGCAGGCTCTTGTTCCAAGCGAATGAAGCTGATTACAGGAAGAAGGCAGACGTGTTTCACTTGGATATTCATATCTCAGTCAGCCGAGCAGTTGAGCAGTCGGCATCCAACTTAAGGAAACATATTTAACTTTGGGACGGTGGTAGACGAGCGCAGCGCAATATCGTCGAGGCCGAAAAGGCCTGAAGTGGACTTTAAACAGAGCGAAGTGAGCAGAAAAATGGCCGTTGCAGCGCGCACGGAGAGTGATTGCGGAACTTTGCCTTCGCGCGAAGACGTTCGCTCTCGTAGGCATTGAAAGCATAGGCTGTTTGAGTATTCCAGTCACAGTGACACTCACACACACTGCGAGAAAATGACACAAGAGCCGAGCGAAACGACGCTGCTGACTCTTCATTTATTTCTTTCCCTCTTTCCTTCTCTCTCTCTCTCTCTAAATATTTTGCTGCGTAGACGGCTCTCCTTACATGTCTTCTATCTAATTACCCGAGTTAATTGCTGCGAGAAAGGCGTCGTTCCAGCGCACGTGTGGCACGTAATTTCATCGTCTGGACGCCAGAAGGAATTGGTTTTAATAAGGTGCGACGCGAGTAATCCGGCATGCGGTCTAATTGCAACAATTATACCAGCTCTTGTGACTAGAATTATTATGATTGACGGACACGAAATTCATCGTAATCAGCTAAACTGTCCCGCATTACAACTACTTCTAAACTCAAATCCGCTGAGAGATTTATTAACTTAAGGTATTCGTTAAAATTAACTGTGGGTAAATTTTGTTTCGCATGAAGTAGTGCAAAGGTTGATTAATGTAAATTAATATTCCTTCAAAGGTAGTGAGACAAGTTTTCAGACCGAAGCATAAAGTTATTGCGGTGAAGCAGGATTCTAGCTAATTAATTTAAAGTGTCTGAGTGGGTTTGGAAATAATTCAGAATTGTTATATTCTTGGTAGCTTCGAAACTAAAGACGCAAGTAGAAGGTTTTTCTTCGAAGGGAAGGAAAAACAGTAATTAATACGGCCACGTGCCGCCAAGCGGCGCGAGAATTATTCAAACCGCCTGTCAAGTCGAACTTATGCAAATGTAAGGCACATCTGTCGAGCGGGCTGCATAGCATTACACGTGAAACTATTCAAATCGCACATCGGCGTGCAAACTTTCGAATCGAATTGTATGTTTGCCCGGCCTGGCGAGCTTCCCAAAGGGCCGTAACCGGAATAATCGCCGAGCGAAATCCATCGCTTGGCGTGCTGTTTTGTTGTCTCAAACCTGCGCGCGCTACGGCGGCCGGGCGAGAGCGAGCGGTTCTCGTGAGTGTAAGCCACTTTAATTGCCGGATTAGGGCTGCGTTTAACAGCTCGGCTGCGTGCAAATGCACGCAGAGTGACGCATAATGCGCGATTGTTGACCAAAGGGGACAAACTTGCTGGTCGGCGACGCGCTCATCAGGCGCAAGAGGATGATCAATAGAGCTGCTGGAAAACCGCCGCCTTTCCGCCAGCGTCGGCCGGCTCTGCTGCTCCAGCCAAGTGCATCGTCAATATTGAATGTGACCCTCGCCAATGCAAATTTAACGGTTATGACCACTATTCGCTGCTGCTGCTGCTGCTCGGAACAAATCGGCCGTGTAGTGTGAGCATGGTTAGTTCAGTACACCTTTGTTGTTAGTTTTCTCGTCTAGAAAAGAAAATGAGTTTGCAATTACAATGCAGAAATAACTAATTACCTTCTTTTAGCTTTAAGTGCATAGGTGACTTTTCTATATAAAATTTAAATGCTTTCATTTTAGATTTTTTCGCATTTTCTAAATCAATTTTTTAATTTAATATTCAATAAAAAATCAAGCTCACAAAATGTTCGGCTTAAAGGTCCCTTTTATTTTTGTAATATCTCCTTTCTGTGGTACAAAATTTTCACCTTCATCCTAAAAATACAAATACACAGCACAAAATGTACATAATTTAGATCATGTTTAATCTCATAATTTTTTTCCTCTTTGATGATGCAGAATTTTCAACCGCTGGAGCTGAACAGTAATTACATGATCACGAGGAGCAAGTCGCGATAATAAAGGCCGCGATGCTGCCTCTCTCGCTTGTAAGCACGTTCACCCAGTATGTGTTTTGTACTCCTCCACTTCGCTAATTTGCGTTTGATTATCATGAGGCGCCTCTTGTCGAGAATTTTGCACGGTCTGTGACAACGCACTTGCTAAACTTTGCCTCGTAACTTGTTTCAAAGTGGAATAATGTGTTGGTTGGTTATATTTGCGTGGGCAAGAAACTGAGGCCGAGACGTGCAAAAGTGCTGATTGGAAATAAACACGGCATAGGCACTAATTACGTTACCACGTAATAATTTGAACACATAAGAAATCTCAACTTTGCTAATGAGAAGAGCTGTTAGACGGAGAGAAATTTTCTGCACTAGATTAATTCAGACGCAAAACAAATACGTTTTTATCTTGCGAACCGTTTTCAGCAGCCAGACTTAACCATTAATCACAATTTGGGGCGCAGCCGTTTTGTAATCCAGCTCGAAAATTTAATATAGCCGGAGCATATATATACGTCTGGACCGAATTCGCCACATTTAACCTCACTCTTCCTTTGCTGAGTTAAACCAAGCAACTATGAAATATTGCAAAAAGCAGAAAATCCAATATGCAGACAGATTTTTAGGCACGCGCTGCAAACTTTCTCGAATAGCCAGAAGATAAGCCGCGGAAATTGTTGAGCGCCCGCCATGTTTGCCTCCTTCAACGCCGTTCAGCGAGTCTCAACGCCGACTAATAATATTTTTTGCTTCCGTCGCGCCTCTGCACGTCTTATTAGCGCGGTAAATTAGCATAGAGATGGTTTTTGTCCAAGGGTGAGCACATATCCCGATATTTTGCTCACCTCACCGGCAGCGCGAGAGAGCCCATGCAGTTTACCAACGACACTGAAGGGCGGAGGAGAGAGGAGAGGAGAGCGAGAGCGAGAGAGCTGCTTGTGGCTCGTGCCCAGTAATATAAGAAGTGAATGTGCGCTGGCATTAAATTAAACAGCTCCGTTTCGTGCGAGCGTCTTCAGCTGCTTTTTGTCTCTCGCGACGACAAAACAATGTTACGGGCCGGGTCTGCTGCTTCTGCTGTTGCCCGTTTTATTACATTACGACGCGGCAGGCGAAAGCTGTGGTGAAATGCTAGGTTTTCATGAAATATGCAAAATACATTCATGGAACGGCTTGCGAGCAACAGATGACGTCACGCACTCACTGCGCGTGCCATGCACACATAAGCCATCACTGATCCCGTTTCGAATTAATACATAAATCGGCATTTCGAGGAAGGTAGGTTGGTTTCAGATATTTGCACTGCCGGGTTTCCTTCTCTGGAGATTTTACGGAGGTTGCAAGAATTCGGACTTAATGATTTCGCAGCTGCAGATATGGGGTCTCCGCGCAGGGACCAGATTGTAAAAAGTAACGAGCTCACGAAAGAGGACATGCCAGGCTAGTCTATCTGGATTTTCGCATTCGCTCGTTAGCTGTGTTTGTGTCCCCCCAGTTTTTGCGTTGCTTGCAAGAAATTGGGTTTTTACGCTATTTTCCTTTTATTATACGGCTTTTCCTACATCTCGTTGCCAGAAACGGCCCGAGAAACAAATTGTCCCGGAATCCCGCAATTCCGTTTCCGCGAACCCTTTTAAAATCTCAATTATCAAACGGTCCAGCAGCGATGATGCGACGCAAAATATACATTTTAATAAGAGCCTGCGCCTGTGCAGTAATTACTCATTTCCATAGCGAGATGGATTTATATCTGAGGCTGCTGTCCCCGCGGTACATGTGCTCATTCCGGTGGCGCGTCTGCTCTCTTTTTTAAATTAAAGCGCACGTTCCCTTGCATTTTTAATCCAGAGGCGGGCAGAGAATTATAAATCTCGCGCTCAGCTCGCTCCTTATCTGTCGGCCGCTCTTAGGGTTTTAATTAAAAAGAAGCAGCTCGATACAGGCCAGAAAACTTTGTTCGCACCCTTTCGGAGGACGGTAAAGTTGCTTGATAAACTCGTGCACACAGGGTCACTCTCTTTTGTGTGCAGAAGCTTTAAAACCACCACCACCGCCGCCGCCGCCGCACTTTGATACGACAGACAGAGGGGGTGGTGGTGCAAGAGGGTAAACAGTTTACATCATGATCTTGCGGAAGTCCGGCCGGTCCTGGTGGAGTTATTTGTGAGAGGGTTCCTCAAATATCCAAACAGAATTTATAACCATCACTAAAAACGAAAAATTTTCGGTCTTTGAGCTTGCCCCTTTTACTCCTAATTGTTTGAAGCTTCAACTCTCTCCGAATTGAGAGCACAGCCATTTTCTGAGCTGCGTTTTCATCACAAGTTTTCTTGTGTTTAGCGCTGTTTTGCGCTAATCAACTCGCTGCAGACAAGCCGGCGTGAAATGCAGCATGTCTGCCTTTGTTTTGCGGCGTGTTTGCGTTTGTCCATTGAGGCGTTAATTTTGTTTTCACGCTGTTGCAGCACCTTAATTGAACTCTGTACATTTTAATTAAGCATGGCTTGAATCACGCTCGAAGAGCCTTTTGTACAGCAGTGTGGTGGGCATGCCGCATAATGGGAACTGCACGTTTATTTATTTCGTATTTCCCTCCTCTCGGAATCGCTCAAAACTGGTCAACTGTTAGAAGCTGTGAACCACAAAAATGTTATTAATAATATGAAAAACTAGGGCGTGATGCGAGGAGAAAAAATCCAGGTGGAAAATCGAGGCGACATTTTAAACGATTGGCCAGCGCCCAAAGAGTGGCAAATTTCATGCATTTTAAGTGTACACCCCGTTGCGAGAGAAAAAAAGGGGGAAGCACTCTTGGCAACTGCAATAGCGTGTTAGAGTGATTGCTCCGGGAAAGTTGGCTGTCAATCGACCCAGCCGCTATTTTAAAACAGTCAATAGCTGCGGAGAGGAGGCTTTCCAGTGTGTCGAGGGACATTAGGATCTAAGCCAAGAGCGCGCGCCTTCAGCTCTGCCTGGAGCGTGCGCGCGGGGCAATTTTTTGCCTAAAATACTACATAATGACCGGCTGGCTTGTCAAGAGAAGCACCGATAAGAAGGGACAGGCCGTGATTACCGACTGAATCATTACTCTTTATGACGAGTTTTTGTCTCAGAAGCGCTCTCTAGGGATGTCCGCCTCCTCTCTTTATATAGGTTGCGAAAAGCTCATTGATTTTCTTGTAGGAATAGATTCAACATAGCACAAATAAATTGTTTCCGCGGGTTCAAATTCTCTTTTAAAAATAAAAATAATTAATTCGATGAATTGAAATTTGGTCTAAATACAAATAAAAAATTGTAATTTCACTGTGTAAAGGTTACAAGGAGCGATCTCTTACATAACCAACCAATTTCCTAACTATTATTATTTTCTTCGTATAGAGTTGTCTGTCATTACAAGGAAACGATCGCATGTCAGGCTTATATTAATGTGTGCCTTACATGTACACAACAAATTGTCTCGTTCAGTGCTGGGAGAGAAATTGAAACAGTTTCCGAAATATTTACTTCTTGTTTATGAAGAGCGTTGGTTGGCGGTAAGAGGCAATCAAATTGCCAAGTCACACATTGTGTACCGCGGTGAGGTTTGTTCCGAACAAACATCTTTGCTTGGTGCCCAAGAGAGAGATAGAGAGAGAGAGAGAGGATGCGAGCAGTCTCCTCTGGTCCGCAGCTAAAATTGATGATATTTGAGCGTGAGAGAAGCGTAATCTTGTTTATCCTGGGGCCTGGAAATGAAGAGACGCCAGAATAGCATTAATCCTTTTGATCGTGCCATGGCGCTGCACAAATATAATTACCGGCGAGGTGGATTTTAAGCCTACGCGCAATAATACATTTAGACAAAGCTGCACACAGCATTGATTTAATTAGATTTAATGCCTCAGTGATCATCATTGCGGTCTTTTGTTCGGCTCTTGGAACACGTTAAATTTGGCTGTGTTTAAGTGCAGCCTGGCTCGGCAAAGCCGGCGCTAAGCTGCGCTCCTTTATTTCGAAACGTCATTATTTATTCAGCGTATTTAACCCAGCCGCATAAATGCATTATTCAGCATCGATTGACTCCCGCCCGCGTTCGCTGCTGTTTACTGCGAGACGCGGCTTCACATTTGAAATTCGAAATTCAATAGCACTTCATCAACGGATACAAAATAAAGGAATTCGCTAATCAAATTTCGTGTTTTGGACGTCGAACCTGCTGCCAGAGTTGGATATATTCAACGAATCACTTTTGTCTGGTTTAATTTTCATTTCATTTGTTCCTTCTCGCTCTTGTTTCAATTCATTTGCAGGAATAATTGCTGAAGCCGAGTCGATGAGCGCGAGCAAATACATGCACATTTTCAAAACATCATACGTAACCAGGCACAGGCACAAAATGCAGCACAAATAAAGCTGGAATCATTTGAAAATTATTCAGGCTCGAACTTTAACAATGACATGTCATGTAACATCGATCAATGAACTTTATTTGTTTTAAAAATATGTAAATTTATCATATTTTTTAATTTCAGAATTTAAATGCAGCTTTCTCAGAGTGTTGCGAACTGTTTACTAAGAATTCTCTCGATTGCATCCACATAATATCAGCCCTTTGAAAGGTATAAAAATTAATTATTTTCATCACTCCTTTCATTCAACCTAAAGTTTAAAAAAAACTAGTAGGATAAACATCTTAGGATCTCGGATTAAAGATGGGGATGTCTGATGCCGACGAATTTGTACGTGACGCTGAAGACACCGATTTGATATTATTGCCGTCAAGATGAATATTGAATGTTTTGTCAATTAGTGTGATTGATTGTATTGAACTCATACTGTCACAATTATTATTTTCCGATACATCATTTTAATTGAAATTTGGTGATTTTAAATCATTTTTCAAATTTAAATCAATTTCATTTTGATTTTCTCAACCAAATCCAAATAAATAAATGTTAAAATTAAATCCTGCCTCAAATTAGAACATTTAAACGTTATTCGTGTGTTACTCTTTACACCGTTAAAAGTATACAATTTAACATTTCTTTGGTTGTCAAGTCCTGACCTTGAGAAAATCGTTTAATAATCTCTGCTAATCATTTAAGCCACAGAACACTGTTCATGTGTGGTGCTGCAAAGGTTTAGTTTTGAATAGAAAATACGCAGTGTGCAAATTGACCATAATATGCTAGCTTAAGAGTTTAATGCGTCAGATAAAGGTTAATTTGAGCTCAAATAAGCATAGTAATCAAGCGATGACAATTTTACAGTAGCATTCTCTACTGTTTCCTGTTGGCCTTTAAATTTTATTAAATAACCCGGTAATTACTCTGGCCAAAGTGCTAAACACACACATTGTAGAGAAAACTCGCAGTGAGGCGCGGTAACTGCGTCCGTTCGCCATAACATTCCGACAGTTTGTATTGCGAGCGACGGAAGAGCGCGAATTACGCAATAAAATTGTGCGCATCGCGTGTATTTATATCGGACGCAATTTTTTTGCTCCCGTTTTAGTTTGTTCCGGCCGCTGCAGGCCCAGCACTTCGTTGCAGCTGCCGTAAAAATGGTGTTCAGCCGGTCCAGCGGATTGTTTTCATTGCGCTCGTGCGCGCGTGGAGCAATTTAATTCCGCGCTTTTTTTAATTTACCTTTTCGGCGCAATTGATTGCGCGGCTGCAGTCGAGCGGGCACGCCGCCGTTGTAAAGTAAAAAGGCGTGACGCCCACACTTTTTTAATTAAACTGAGGGGGCCACCATGCATCATTTGGCAAATCCACTTAATCTTGCTTTAATTCCCGCCAGCACGCCCGCACACCTGTCAAAAGCCGAAAGAGAGCGAGCCATTCGAATGTTTGCCGTGCTTCAAAATGCTCGCAACCCACGGGACGGCCGGTGCTTGTGCAAACGTGATTGCTGTCGCCATCAGCGGCCGAATGATGGTAATCACGCGCATGATTTGCTATTCAAGACCCATCTCAAACACACGCCCACGCCTGTATGGGCACCGAATTGCTTCCGCACTGATACCGCGCTGATGCGCAGCCTGGATTTAGGCTGCACATCGCTTTTAAGTGTTTGCCAAAGCACTCTCCATGGCATTTGCGTGGTGAATGTCAAAAACCCTAGCGACACATGTAGCGACCCTGACCGCGTGATCGTGGATTTGATTCGCCGAGCATGACGACAGAAGAGCCGGATCAAAGTTTTTGTTTTTTTAATGGCAGAATTTTATTGAAAGTAAATAAAAAACAAAAAAGGCTGTTTCTAAAATATGTAAAACAAATTTTCACGAAATATCAGTTCTCCAACTTAGCGGAAATTTTTACCTGCCATTTTAGTAACTAATGTAATTCAAGACTTCGAGTTAATTATAATTCTAATTAATGTAATTGACCTATTTTAACGAGTTGTTCTAGTAAATATTGACTCAAAGTAAATAAAGTCACTAAATAAATCAAATCGAAGCACGTACACAACGCTAACGAGTCAACAACTCCTATTTTATTGTAATGAAAACTTAGGAACAAACATTTCTTATAACTAATAGTGTGGAACATCTTTGGCGTAAGTAAATTTCCTTATTATAGTTATTTTAAAGTATTTTATTTATATTTCACAAATTTTCTGATCATATTTGATAGATCTGTGGCTGCTTCTTTGACGGGAACTGCCAATAGAGCACTTGGTTCTAAACAATTTTCCAAAGTACCGTTGAAATAGATCAACACACGGTTTAAAATTTAAGACAGGATGGTTTTCCACGGAAAAGGGTAACTGATTTTTACGATTTTTACAGAAAATGTATTTCTTGACGAAAAAATTATAGTAATATTTACCATCTGCTATTATATAAACTTCTGTATTAGTTGAAAATTTTCAGATTGTTAAATTAAATTTGAAAATCAACTTAGAACCAATTTTTTTGATCAATGTTGGCTAAAGGATCGATGTAAATTATTGATATTGAGTAATAAATTATCACAATTAAAAAGAAATATAAGAGAAAATTAAGGACACATGGAATTAAAAACAAAAATCATAAGATTAAAATCCGACGTCGATTATATAGGTAAAATTTTATTTTAAACGGTAGAAAATGTTTCGATGAAGCACTGAAAACGGAGACTATGATACGAGCGTTATTTTTGAGTATCTATGTCTAAAAGTTGTATAGCTTTGGTAAATTTAAGCGGTCTTTTGGTCTAAATTAGACTACATATATAGACCGAGTAAGAGGAGATGTTTAAAAGGTTTAAATGTTGCATGGTATAACTATATTCATTTTCTGGAGTATATATCAGACACGCAGATAAAAAAATTTACCCAACCTTACTAATCAAATAAGATATTTCAATTAGATAGGAATATATATACAAGTAATATAGTTAATTAGAAATGTTGAGATGAATCAATCATGAATCCTAGGAAATCTGCGTCAGCAAGTTTGTTGATTCTGGCCTATAGGCATTTCAAGGGAAAAGCCCACATTAATTGGCTTGCGTGCTGAGAGGCCACAGCGAAAGGTTTAGATTTCAAATTCCCTTCAGACCGTGTTGAAAACATATACAAGAAAAATTAAATCAAATTCCAGTGAAATGTCAACGTTTTCCCCTCTGTTATCTCAAAGAGCTGTTGTGTACGCGCATGAAGTAATAAAATAATCCGTGTCGATCAGCGTGTGTGTGTGTGTGTGCATTTAATTAATTTGATCGAGTATATGCATGGCAATAAAATATAAATTGCGTTGTGGAGCCGCATCATAACAAACAATTATCAGCAATTTGATCAGGAACGAGCGGCAGACGCGTCGATTTTAATCAGCATGCATCAATCTCGGATGGCGCAAGTGGATGCAAACTAATTTCCGAGTGTCATAAAGTGTGCTCTCGTGCACGCAGCTCATTTATTTTGTGTTTAATCAGCAACACCCTCTGCCTCCCACCCCTGCCCGTCGAGCCGGGGCGTGCATGTATCTAGCTAAACAGAGATTGCGAATTTCGCTAGTAATTATCACGCAGCGACGGGGCGAAAATCGTCGTTTTCCATTTCCTTTCATTAAAATCCGCTATGAAATTATGTGACCAACTTATCTGCTGCTTCATGCTTGAGCTAGTGAAACCGGTTTAATGTGTGCTTCCTCTTGTCACCGGCGCGCGTTGCAATGCTCGTTCGGGCACACATCCCATCTTCTGCGCCCCCGCCGCGAGTAGCACGCGCGTCGCACGCTAGATTGCCGCCTTTAAAGGGACCAACTCAGCCGGCAAAGTTGCGAGCACCGCGCCCCAATGTGAATTCGTCTCCTTTTGTGCACTTTTGGCACCACGGCCTAAAAACTTCCAGCTGGTGGACTTTCATTGTCAGCTTTAATGACACACGAGCTGCCTGATTGATTTTTTTTCCAATTTTTATAAATAAAATGTGAAACACACAATAATGAAGGGGTTAGTTGGGAGATAAATTAGAGCATTTTCACTTGCCGGGCACCATTTTCTTAAAAACAGCCAAGCAAAAAATTATAAAGTTACCAAACATTTCAAAAGGAGTGTGGAAATGATTTGATAAGCAAAAGGAACTTTTTGTTTTTGCCAGCATCTGGACTGCTTTTTAAAAAGTGTACTCCGTGGAAGAGCGAGTATTCAATTTTAGTTTACAACTCGCTTGTCATATTTTAAATTAATCAATTGTCTCTGGATATTTGGTTGTTTTTGCTATGAATCTGCGAAATCACCAGAATGATTTTTAGAATTTATTTAAACTTAATATGTCATTCTTTCAATGTAAAAGCTTAAAGGTCTCTTTCTGCGTAAGTCAATAAATAATGAAATACAGAAATTCAAGCTTTGACATTGCACCAACTCAAAGGGAAAAGTTTTCCCCAGTGAATTATCCCGTCATCCTTTGTGGTGTGCTAGGCAGACGGTTTTAACGGTGGTGAAAACATCTTACGAGACATCTGAACACACAAAAAGGCGTTAAGGTTGTTCCAGCGACCAAAAATGGGGTTACAACCGAGTCTGCCACGCGAGATAAGCATCTTGAGGCGCAGACAGTCCACATACTCGCTCTTGTCACCAGAATATCCATTTGCTCGAGTGACGGTGCCAAGGTCAGCTTCCGGAGCGCGTATCTGGTCAATATTTCGCCATCAGCTAAGGCGGACAGACAGCGAGAGGGAGCGAGTAGTGTTTGTGCGTTTCCGCCTTTGGGTCGAAGCGCCAGACCGACCAAATCGATTGCTCATATGCCCAATTGAATGCTGCTTTTTTACGATACACACACACAGAGAAATTTGAGCGACCAACTTTTATCGGGAAATGTTGCTGAGAATAGCTGGGCGGCGCCGGTGCAAACTGCCTCTCCGCCTTTTTTATTATTGAATCGTGTGCTCGAGAGGTTTCGGCGCAGGCAGAATTTGCTGCCTTTTTTATTATGCATGTAGATTAAATTCCCATTTCTCTATCAGAAAGCGGCCGGCTAACCTGGCACACTATTTTCACCGCTTTATTTATTGCCTTCTGCTTCAGCGTGACATCAAAGGATCTAATAATGAAACATTAGATTTATGTGGCTTGGAGAGCTGCTTTTTGGCCGCCAAAGGAGGCCTCTTTCACGGACGAAATTGCCACTGCCACCCTCGGATTTCTCAATTTCTCTCTCAAAGCTTCTTTTTTGTCATATTTCAATATGCTGTACACTCGCAACTCTATGTATGTTACCTTCGCAAGCCACATCTAAAATCGTTTTTTTTCTGTACGAAGCAGCGGACATTCGTCAGAGAAAGTTAAGTATCCAACTGAAATAAGTGGATCTGGTCAGTTTGAATTCTCGTCTAGAAAAAAGCAGCAATTTGTAGGAGCAGTAGTCGGATGAAATAAAACACGACAAAGTTTACTCAACTACAGATTTTTACTTGTTTTTTTTTTTACTTGGACCGGCCTAAACGGATGGCCAAAGAGTACGTCGCAAAGTAGAGTTTTATTTGAATCATATTTACACCTGTGCATTACTAATAAGGGTGAAATTGGGTTTGTCTTTACTGTCAGAGTTTATTGTAAATTTTAATATCAATTAATTGGGACACAATTAGTCAGTTAATTTATATAATTAATTTAAGTACATTATTTGGAGAGAGTTTCACCACCAGAGAGGGATATGGGGGTAGAAACATCTGGAGATTTCCAGCAGCATCTTAAGTGGGGGAGAGACCAGAGCCCCCACAAATTGTATTTGGAAGAGAGCCTAATCAAAAATAGTATCCACCCTGGTTTTTATAGCATTTGAAGTGTTATGAGGAGTATCGCTTCAATATCGACAGTTCCAACAAAATATTAATTCTAGAAATAAATTTTCGTGCATATATACAAACAGTTTTCATTTGAACTTGTGCAAATACATAATATTTTGTTAAGTTTCAGCAGCAACTTTGTTAGCGAAAGCAATTCTTTGTTTTGCAAGCCGTTCCTCATTCGCCTGGCTGGTTATGCAATGTGCTTGACAAGCAATGTTTCGCAGGTTGCATAAATCCGGAATTACGCTCCGAGCATGAACTCATTGTGAGGAGAGTTTGGAAATTATTATAATTCTGCCGTGCCTCCTTGTGTTATCGTTGAGAGTTCCCGAGAATCCTCTCTTTGTTTCGAGATAAGTTGCGTGCAAAAAGTTCTGCTTTTCAGAAAATCATAAATGTTCGTGGAGCGCTGTTCAGCAGTGCGCGGTCACTCTCGCTGAAAAGGGCAAACCACTTGGAGAGGCCAATTCAATATTCCGTTTGCACGCACACCTTTCCGCAAATTTATCGCGCCGCAGCTAAGCTCGCCGGCCAATTAGTGTGCGGCGTGTCTCTGGCGTGAAGTGCGCAATTTGTACTGAAACAATCGGTGCGGCGGCCCCCGCGCGCGCGTTTGGGCACACCCGTGCATTTTGTGCCAAGTGCAGCGCAGCCATAAACGTTCGGCGCGGCGCATAATAACACACATTGGAAGCGGAGGAAGTGGAAGCTCGGTCACACAATGCCCGCCCTAAATAAATCAGGCGCGGCCCGGCTTTATTAAACCCGGGCCCCAGCAGCACCTCCACTTTGCTATCTGTCTTTCCTGCAGCGCCGCAGATAATCGAGACGATAATATATTGAAAGGCTTGTTTTAGAGGAGCACGAGGAGAGAGACGCCATTATTAATTCAAGGTGCGAAAATTGATCGTGAAGAGCAAAGGGCGCCGATTTCCGTGCCCGACGCCTTCCTGCCGACTACAAAGACTCGCGATTCGTGCCAGCTGAGGCAATAATTGCTCGGCTGAATGGGAGCCGAAAATAAGGCCTTTTATGTATTCACGCAGACGCCTCCTTCGGCACTTTCTCCTTTTAACCTGGACATAAAAGCGCTGAGCAGTGTCGCCGAATTTGGAAGCTCCTTCAGACGATTTGCTCGGCTCTATAAAAATGCGAGCACCACTCGACATCTTTGGTTCGTATGCTGGAAATTCTTGCTGTCACACTAGAAATTTGATCATTCAAACGTTTCTCAAGCTTCAACTGCAATTTCCAGTATGATGATGATGACTTTCTCTATAGCTTTCAATCGATTAACCTTTTCCCCCCATCTCTATTCAAAGTTTTCAGATAATCAGGCTTCCAAATAAATCATTAACTGCCCCCAATCATTAACGTAATACCTATGGATTTAACTTAGTAAAAAATGTCATCCATATGAATATTTTTTACCATTGATTAGACAAAATTAAAATGGATATGTATAATTACTATAATCTGTTTAATTTTCAATTTAGGAACAGCTCGTTGGTATTTTGAACATATGTAGGCTTAGAAGGGAATAGAGGTGAATGTGAATTAAAGGCCGTGGCAGGTTGTCATAGTCAATCGAAATAATTTACGCGTTTACTACCAATTTTGAGGATATCTCTGGAAAAATTATAGATGAATGAATTGGAAAATATTTAGTTTCATGGAAATGATTTATATTTGAAATTGGACACGATTGATAAAAAAACTAACGATCCGTGTTTATTTGAAACATAAAATCACAGATCACAGAAGAACGAAAAAACCCGGTTTTTTGCATCCGTAATTAGAGAAAAGAGAACTTGATAGAATAAATGTGTTGACAAAAGGTCTCTGCTAAACGATCATGATACGCGTGCCAAAAAAATTAGGCTTCCCTGCTCTGTTTTCGGTAAGAGCGAGCAGAAATAAACAAATTAATCTGATTAAAATAGGAAGCAATAAATTTCTTGTGGAGCTTGCACCATATTCTGGTTGTAAAAAGCGAAGTCCAATGTGTTGAGCGGTGTGCCAAAAACTTAATGCGCGCTGCATAATGTAATTGCAGTGGAACAATGTTTAGAGTGGGTGTTATGCTGGAAAAGAGCAGCGGCAAAAATTATTTATTATTTGCGGGCGAGCGCGGCGCGCGCGCGCCCTATTTTACAGCATAATGCAATAAAATCCAAGTCCATATAAATACACAAGTCTTTCTCGCCCCCCTTTTTTCTCTCTCGAGCTATGTGTGTGTTCTTTCGCCTGTTGTGTTATGCAGTGGGTCATTTAGCCGATAATAAATTTTAATACGACGCGCCGAATTTAATGCCCCGGCTTTATGTGCTGAATTTTAAAATAACTTTCATTTTTGCGAAGCTATGTATTTTACGAGCAAACTTTGGCACAATTTCAGCGTTACTTTGAATTATGCACACACCATAATGCGTGCGCGACGCCAAAGTAGCCAGCAGAGCAGCCAAGCCAAGGGTCCGAGCCTTTGTGGCTGCCGCGCTGAATATGCGATTGGTACATTAACGCCGCGTGCGTATAAAAGTCTTGTCAAAGTACGTCGAAAATGGGAGCTGTCGCCTTTGTTTGTCTGCAAGCCGGATTTAGAATTCAGCACTACTTTTGTCAACTGGGCTTTGCAGCTTTTCCGCGATCTCACTATATGGGAACGAGAACTGAGTCGGCTCCGCACTAAAAGTGGGCGTATCATTGCGTTATACAAAGCGGTTGCATTTAATGAAAATTTTAGTCACATGAATATGCTTGTTTGAAATATGATGAAGCTCATGCAGAGATTGGTACACATCTCCAGCAAGACGTGTACTGCACAGCGAGGCTTCTGTTTTTGTGATGAAAATGTAGCATGGAAAGCGAGGAATTTGGCCAGCACACAGCGCTGGAAATTTCATTTGGTAATAGCGAGGCACGTGAAAGAATTTCGAGGCCATCATTTTTATTAAATAAAAATCTACATACCCATTGGGCGGAGGAGTTATTTTTATTTAAGGATTTCAAGCAGCATACAAATCTGGAAAAACATAGTTTCACAACGAATACGAATTTTTTTTTCTTCTTTGTTTGTGTTCCATTAATTAATTAGGGACACAAGCAACAGATTTTGGTTATCATCCATTTTTCATGTTTGTACATTATGAGCTCTGGGAGTAGACGTACAGTTTTCGTTCTATTTCACGCTGTGGAAAAACAGAACATGCGTATTCTTCGAATTCAATTAAGCCTCACTTTCTTTTTGCTCTACATTTTTTCATATGACTCTGCTATAGAAGTTAGAAAAAGAAAAACAAACATTACGACATAGTCCCGAAATTTTTATTTTTAGAATGAATACGAGAAAAAGCATAATGAAAACATCTCTAATGGATGGGATTTCCAAGAATCAAAGTTGAAATTTTACCTCTGGGATGATTACCTGCTTGTTTCCCCATAGCAATTTTTGAGATGGACTGATAAAGCAGAAAACCCAAAAATAATCATTTTCCTCTTTGAATGGGGCAGATAAACAAAACAAAAAACAGGGTCCCGCACTATTTTTCTTTTATTTTTGCCCAAATTATCTTGGTTGCTCTCATTCAGCTTTGGCCTCTTGTGATTGAATTGCGTTCATTTCAATTCTCGGCGGTGTTTCACACAGCCTCGCCAGTGGGCCATCATCATCTTCAATTCCAATTACTTTTTAATAAAAACCCGCCGGCTAGACGGTTGATTGATTGTTTGTTTTCGCTCGGGCGACGACTGCCAAATTGAAAATCCTCATTTGAAGTTCTCTGCGCAGCGTCGTCGACAGCACCGAGCTTAATAAGTGGTAACAATCAATACACCGGCATCGGCCTCTCGTTTCAGAAGTTTCAAAATATAATTTGAAAGGCAAGTTGCTGAAATAGAAGATGTGAAAGCTCGTCTTGCGTTTGTTTATCGGGCCAAAATGTGGAACTATGTTATAGGAGCCGAGCGCCGGTCGATAAGGTTACAGAACTTGAAGCAGCAGCAGCAGCAGGAGCTAGCGACGGATATCAAATAAATGAAACGCAGATTTGCGGTCCTCTCGCTTTAATCCTGCTGGCCACAGGGGTTTCGTATCGTTCCGATCTCTCCGCTAAATAGTTCAAGTTTCGCTCGGCCAGCATTCCCATCAGTGGCTTGTGACTTTGACGTAGTGGAAAAGAAGGAAGGAAGAAGATGTTTCCTCGCGGAAAATGTGCGATCTCTCAGCGCAGCTGCAGCCGAGCCGAGCTAGTTGATGGTCAAAAATGAACGTGATCTTTCTTACTCGCTGACAGATGACAAAAATTCTCTTCATGCATGCTGAACATTTGCCGGCTGTCAGTCCGGCAACTTATCTCTTTATCATATCCAGAGCAGCGCCGGCGGAGAACCAGCACTTTGAGCACCGCCGACGCTCATGCAGTCTTTTCATTCCGGCCGAGTTCATATTGGATCTCTCTCTCTCTCGCACCGAGCTGTTGAATGAAGCTGCTGGCCATTGGCGGATAAATTTAATTCCGCGCCTTTTCTGCTTGGCACGCTGCACGCTGCTGCTTTTTCCTCCCAATTTAATTTGACCGCCGGCTAACGAGTCTGATTTTGACTGGACACTGACGCTTTTTGCCGTCCCCGGTGCTCTAGACAAAAAGCCAATTGGACCACCGCACGTGTACTCGGAATGAACTGAAAATTCAGGCTCATTTAAAACCCGCAAGTGCGGCAAGCGTCCCTTGCTTGCACCGCGCTTCCGAGCAATTAAATGTGCTTTTCATTGTGCTGTCAAAGAGCGCGCGAGAGAAACAGGTCACGTAAATGTAAATAAATAGAAGCGAGGCGGCGGGCGTAGAAAAGCACAAACATCAACAGCGAAAACTCCCACTTATCCGCTTTGTTTGTTTTTCTTGGATTGATTTAATAAACAATTTTGCATGCATAACGCACGGCGCGGAGTGCAATTTATGCAACTGCTATCTCTGACGCCACTTCTCAGCAGAAATCCGTATCTTTGGTTTCGGTCGGGACTGGCAAACAAACGCTGCGTTCACTGCAGGATAAGAGCGATAAAAATGCACTCTCAGCGAAAATGTGCCGACCCGATTGAGTTCATGCTCCGTCAAACAATTGAAGCGTTCTAGTTTTAAAATGGATATTTTCATTTCATTTACTTGATTTTGATGATATTTGATAAACACAAAATGTGCACGACGTACACAGAAGCATAGCTTTAAACATTAAATTATACAGATTTTATTTTCACTGCTTATAGCCAATCACATTGCGTGGATTGGAAAGGATTTGTCTTTATTAAAGTTAAGTTATTTGCTAAACTATTACTCCCATTGGAGTGATAGGTCACTTTCTTACAAATTCAAAAATGTAAACCGTTTACGAGTTGTCTCGTGAACATATATTTGTTGACATAGAAGGCTTCTGTTGTAGAGCACTGTGCGGTTGCGGTTTTGGTACTAAAAAACCGCAAACCGCTCACCACAACCGCAGATGCGGTTATAATTTTGCGGTTGCGGTGCGGTTGCGGTTTCATTTTTGCGGTTGCGGTGGAACCGCAAAAAACCGCAAATCTTGAGAAACAAAATTTACCATTTTTATTATGCGACTGTTTGGCACGGATAAGGCGTCCCGCGGATAGGGCGTTACGCGTAACGGGGAGGGCGTTACGCGTAACGGGTAGGGCGTTACGCATAACGGGGAGGGCGTTACGCGTAACGGGTAGGGCGTTACGCGGGACGGGTAGGGCGTTACGCGTAACGGGTAGGGCGTTACGCGTAACGGGGAGGGCGTTACGCGTAACGGGTAGGGCGTTACGCGGGACGGGTAGGGCGTTACGCGTAACGGGTAGGGCGTTACGCGTAACGGGTAGGCCGTTACGCATAACGGGGAGGGCGTTACGCGTAACGGGTAGGGCGTTACGCGGGACGGGTAGGGCGTTACGCGTAACGGGTAGGGCGTTACGCGTAACGGGTAGGCCGTTACGCATAACGGGGAGGGCGTTACGCGTAACGGGTAGGGCGTTACGCGGGACGGGTAGGGCGTTACGCGTAACGGGTAGGGCGTTACGCGTAACGGGTAGGGCGTTACGCGTAACGGGTAGGCCGTTACGCATAACGGGGAGGGCGTTACGCGTAACGGGTAGGGCGTTACGCGTAACGGGTAGGCCGTTACGCGTAACGGGGAGGGCGTTACGCGTAACGGGTAGGGCGTTACGCGGGACGGGTAGGGCGTTACGCGTAACGGGGAGGGCGTTACGCGTAACGGGGAGGGCGTTACGCGTAACGGGGAGGGCGTTACGCGTAACGGGTAGGCCGTTACGCATAACGGGGAGGGCGTTACGCGTAACGGGTAGGGCGTTACGCGTAACGGGTAGGGCGTTACGCGTAACGGGTAGGGCGTTACGCGTAACGGGTAGGCCGTTACGCGTAACGGGGAGGGCGTTACGTGTAACGGGTAGGGCGTTACGCATAACGGGTAGGGCGTTACGCGTAACGGGTAGGCCGTTACGCGTAACGGGTAGGGCGTCGCGCGGGACGGGTATATGTATAACGTTGTTGTAATTTCTGGGAATGGGCACGGCACTTTTTATAATATACCAAAAATTTAAAAAAATCTCCTTTCTTTGAATAAATTAAGTGTTAAATCTAATATCAAGCCAATCAACTACTACAACGTTATTGATGCATCATAAATGGAATAAATGGGCTTCTTTTAGTGGACAAGTTGATCGGATGAGCCACTTAAATGTGTGTCCGCAATTAAAAACCTGGCCAAATTTTTCAGAATGGCGTAATTTTTAGGATATCTTGATAGTTATTTCAAAACTTAATATAAATGACATTTTTCCACTTTTTGGGTTCTTTGAACCTCCAAATCTCAGGTTCCAACAATCAGAATTGCAAAAATTTCCTACCGTTAGACTCGCCTTGACCTCCACTAACAGCCCAAGTGTTTATGGGGAGCTTACCCTCATCCCCTCTCAACCCCATTGCTTCAATTTTAATAAAAAAATTAATCTGCTTCCATTTGCATCGACCTGGCTTCAAAACATTTAAAATCATCCTAAATTCCTACTGAATTACCACCCCGCCCATTCAACCAAAACTAAAAAAAATGTTTTTAATAAAATGTAAATTAATAAAATTATCCAGAGCTATGAAATGTCCGAAGGGTTTAAGAACCCCTAAACCCTTCAGCTGCTCAGGGGAGGTCAAGACGAGTCTAACGGTGAAAAGTTTTTGCAATTATGATGGTTAAAACCCGCGATATGGAGTTGCACGCAGAAATAATTAAATTTAAGCCTTGCCAAAAGAAAACTATTTTGTTCTAAAACATTAAATAAATTGCGGTTTTGCGGTAATTTTGCGGTTACCGCAACTACGGTTTTGGTCAAGACCGATGCGGTTGTGGTGCGGTTGCGGTTTTTGATTTAAAAAAATGCGGTTACCATGGTAATGAAAATTGACACCGCACAGTGATCTATTCTGTTGTCCAAAGCAGTGGTCAAAGGAACTCTGGGTCAGTTAAAGAGACTGAAATGAGAAGATAAACGTTTAGGCACCGATTGGCCAAGAATCGCGCCATTTTGAGACTTTTTAACCCTGCTAGCACAAAACCGTATTTTGAACTCAAAACCCAAGAAAATTGCCTTCGAATAACCCTTCGAAATACTATGAAAAGTTCAAAATGTGGCTTTTTTGTGCATCAATGATTCTTCTACTAAAAATGTAACTTCTAAATTTACTGGATTTGAGACAGTTGCTCTTGAGGTCACTTCTAGATAGAGAAAAATGTTGTTTAAATGTTTAAAAGTCCTTTTTACATTTCAAAGTATAACTAACAAAAGTTAGGAGGAAAATAGCTATTTTATCTACTCTATTTATATATGTATATCGGTTATATTTTTTTATCGGAAATTGGTATTTTTGCTGCTCTTCCAGTTTGGGCTTCAGGTTATCCCCAGCCCTACGACGGAGAAGGACGCTGCAACCTGCTGCGCAGCCGAAACTAGAAGAGCTGGGTTTGTATGTAAAAATATGGAAAGATAAAAAGCTCACTAACCTCTGAGGAAGCTGCCTTTATTTTAAAAAGACACTTATGAGTATGTCGATTGCATCTGTCTTCATAGACTTATGTGCCAACAATAATAACCAGTTGAAATCTCATAGACAGTTTCGAAGGAGATTTTGAATAGCTGGCGAAATATACAGAAAACAGAAAAAAGACGACGTACAAATGGTGACCTCCCTTGGCAAGAAAATTGCTCAAGAAAACGGTGTCAGCTAATTTGACGGAACTCTTAGTTATTTTTCAATTAGCTCTGAAACCAGTTTTGTGCTTTGTTCTGCTTATTTGAATAGATAAGTTCTTCCAGCGGACAGGAGCTTCATTCCAAATTAGTTTAATTGCGCATTAGACGGCGCTTTTTAAATCTTGATAGCGCTGATTTCTCAGCAGTTTATGCAAATGGCACTCAGGCAGGCTGACAACGTGCGCGCAATCTTTTAATCTGTTCAGCTACGAGAGAGACGTGCCTAGCTGGAATTTCTCGCGCACTCAGCAGCCGAAAGCGATATACACAGAGCGCGCGCTTTTCCAATATATCCGCGCTCGCAGATATTCGGCACACGTATGCAGCCGGCGGAGCAAAATGGAGAGCAATAATCGGCGGCGAGTCGAATAATATTTGGGCGTCGAAAGAAGTATTTGGCATGCGCGCATTCATGTTACTCGCGCGACGCCGCCGCCGTCGGAGGAGCGGAGCAGGCGAATCTCGCCCACTCGCCAGTCGCCCTTCCGCCTCGCAGCAGTCGACACGCAGCTCTCGCAGCCACCCTCTCCGCCCGCCAGCCTTCACGTGTGCAGCATATATTCGGTGTGTGCTTCGCGATCGTGGCAAGTGCTGACCCTCGACCTGAGCACCGCGGCCCTTCGCGCCCCAGCAGGTGAGTGCGCCGCCTCGTGCGGATGACAAACAATATATAGCCGCTTGATTTATAATTCAGCGTTAATTATTTCGCGCATCTCGTCGAGACAGGCAAATTTATCGCTGCTTTTGTTATTGCAGAATGCTCTGCCACTCCCTTCCAGTCTGAGTTAAAACTTTTTCACCTGCGGCTAGCCGCTTTTATATTGATTGCTGCATAATTTCGCCCTTGCGAGAGCCCTTTGAAGCACGGCAAACTTTTTAAAAGCGACTATACTCTTCAATTTACAAAGGTCGGCGGCGCAAAGCCATGAAATCCGCAACGGCGCACCTAGTCGGCGTTTGCATATTAGTTTCCCTCTTTCTCTCTACTATTTACGCCATGAGAAGGATGGCTCATTTAAAATGGCAGAGCGTACGTGGAGAAAAAAGGTTGCATGCATCAAAAGAAATTTTTCGCATGCTTTAATCGTGGATTAACATTTCATTAAGACTCCATTTTACGTTCGATGCTAATTTTGAATCGAGAGCCCCATGCTTCTTCTAAATTAAACAACTTTGCATTGCAAATTGATAAATTATGAATGTGTAATAATCGTCATGATAGCAGTCATTTCCACCTAACAGTTGGACATTAAAACTATTTCCCTCCGAAAATTCATTTACTTTTCTTCAATTAGGAATATGAAACTTTCTAAAAGGGCTATATCATAAATATTTTAGACGTATCAAATATTATCTCTACAATTTATGGGCTCTTTAACATATTTTTTTTAATTCTAGGGAAATTTAGATGGAAGGGAGCCTTTTTTGCAGAAATACACATGTTCACGAGACACGCTTTTCACGGGTTTCACTTTTTATTTAATACGCAGGAAAATATCCTATATCACTCCTGCGCTGTGATTGCAAATTCCGTGAAACCAATTAATTACCATCATTACCTTGACTGTGATACGAGCAATTTTAGCTGTCAGAAGCCACCAAAGCAAACAAGAGCAGCGAATGGTGATATCTATTATTATTATTTATCTTGTCTGTTGTATAATTTTTGTGCTAAAAAAGCCTGCATTCCTAAATAACTGGATTTTACCTCTGAATGTTAGGGGGAGTGAAAATAACCTTTTAAATGCACATAAGATATTTAGTCAATTACTGCTAAAGAGTGCTTTGGAGTTTGCAAAACTAAGCCTGTTGTCACGATGGAGTTGCAAGAAGAAAGAAAAGATACCATTAAAACTTTTCGGAAAACAACCTCGACGCTCCTTTCGTCCTCTATAGTTAATGGATTTTGCTCCAAGTGTCGTGGCAGATAAGGTTCAGTGTCTAAATTGTCGCGCACCTGTGACAATTTATTCATTTCCTTGTATATATGACACGAAATCAGATCAGCGCGCCGGAAAGAACGGTCTCATTTTTCTCGCTTGCCGGCCGAGGCTTCAGCACATTGTATGCAAATGAGACGTCCGATCCAATATGGATTCGCCAAGTTCCGCGTGCAATTTTAGTCTGGCGTCGCCGCACATACGAATTTGTCGGGCGGCTGCGGAGCGCAGCTTGCAGGTTCGCTCTCGCCTATTGAAAGAATCAATTTATTGCTCGGCTGTGTTGTGTGTATGGCGTGAGGTGGAGGCCTTGATTTAAAAGCGCCGCTTCCACTTCCAATAAAGCATCCAACGAGAAAGAGAGAGAGAGAGAGAGAATGAGAGAGGGATGAGAAATGGAAAGAATATAAGAATGGAATACGCGCAGACAGACTGTCTCTCTGTATAAATAATTCACGAGTTGTACCAGCGCGCGTAATTGAAATTTTGATCACATCCAATAAACACGACCCGCGATGACCGAGTCTGAGCCGTTGAGCCTCTCGAACCTGAAAATGTCGCCACCCTTGCGGATTCTTTTATTTGCCAATCATCAGCCGAAAAGTCGCCCTTCACAGCGCGCGCTCACGCAAATTGATTTTTCCAATTGGGAAACACAACTGTTCAATTATTCATGAAGAGCTCCGGTGACTAGTCAGCGGCGCGGTTAAAATGGAAGAGTACTGTCTGCTCTCCCAACAAGAAACGGTGGAAGATAAGAGGTGCAGGCAAAGTATTTCTGTACCGAACGAATATCGATATTTCTTTTCAAATCGTTTTTCATTCATAAACGCGACGGCTTCACACCCGTGAACAGTTATTTTTTTTGTGCAATCGAAACTTTTAATCGAGGATTTGATTTTTAAACTGAACACTGACACCATATAGTGGTAGAAAATTAAAAACCTGTCCACATAAGGTACTAAATTTTTTATCTGGATCATTTGGGCAGTGCAGAACAATGTTATGTCTGGGAAAGGGAAAATTATTTTTAAAATAAATCGATCAGAGGGTACTTTTCCAGTAATCAAATGTTATGCTCGTCGTTTCAACCGTCTAGAGGTAAAATATTAGAAATAATTAGAATAACACAATTTTAAACCAGTTTGACCTAAATTTTGCTCTCATTACGCATTCATTAGCCTTAGCCCCTCACACGTGTAATGCTGTAGCGTGAGAATTAATTATAATATATAGTAGTCACCGCAAACCTAATATAATTTAGCACTGGTGGTGTTTCATCTTGAGAGATTAGCGCTAATGCCGACAGAATTAAATCGCGCGTACACATGTTTAAGATGATGCGTCTAAAAGTGAAGTAGCATGGTGATCATTAACGCGGGAGGCGGAATCCTAGTGTTTGTGCGTCTCCGGAGCAAGTTATTAAGCCGGCAGAACGGGTTATTTAAATTCATACTTAATGAGGGCCAACATATTCCTATCACGGATTTGGCTATGGCAGTGCAAGAAAAGCGGCCGCCTACCAAGATATGGCGGGTGATAAGTCAGAGCAACGGGGACACCTCCTCCTACATTAATGTAATGGGCCGCAGCGATCATTATAAAATTCATAGTTACGACACGACGCTCTCCACTTTTATCCCATTCAGCCTCATAAATTTCAAATGCCGGTCTGGCTCAGCCATTCAGACTGGCAATTCGAACGAATAATTGAGTTTTATTCACAGAATTTCGGGCTGCTATTTGAATACATTGCCAACTGCTATTAATCTTGCCTTAACTAAAGCCAAATTAAAACAGTGAATTTTTGCTGTTTCATTATTATTATCATCATTACCAAAGCCACATGAAATGAAGATAAACGAGTCGCCCGTGAAATGACAAAATCATTGTCAACGAACGCATGCACACAATAATAACTCTCCCTCCTGCTCTCTCCGCAGAGGAGCGTAAAATTACAGGGTTCGCGCAGAAAAACACGTGTCGAGCAAAGCACCGACCGTCGGTGGTGGTCTTGGGGTGGGAAAAGTTGTGGGGCTTTGCACTTTCTTCTGATTCTAGGTGTACGTATAAGCTTGCGGCTTAATTTCACATGCAGATGAAACCGGAGCCGCTCGCCAGAAAAACTAGCCTAATGCATTCTTAATGCCAGGCGTAAAATTCACAGCCGTAATGAAGGAAGGCCGCATTTTGACTCTCATTACCGGGTGTATCATGTTTTGTATGCAAATTTCATTCCATTAGCGACACAACTTGTCCTTTTATTGCTCGCAGAGAGAGAGACGTTAATTCGCAGAAATCCCGTCATCGCTGCCAGCAGCCGAGGGAAACTTTTGTGACGATAACACCGCACATGTCCAAAGCAACCCAAGAAAAGAGTCTGTCTCTCTTTTGCTCCGGCAAAAGTTTCTTATTCTCGCCTGCTTTTTTGTGCCCAGCTTCTTTGGAAACTCGATACGTTTGGTTATCTTTTGAGAGATAGGGCGCGAGATTCTAGACTCGCGCGGCGCGCGCCTCCAGAGAGGCACACGCACACAGACTGCGCGGCGCCAAAGCACTAATGACGATGGCGATGATGACAGAGAAGATAATGGAAATGAAACCAATATAATTTCACATGGAGTGCTACACAGCAATCAAGCAAATAGTCTGCTTTGAACGTTCCGGATCCGGAATTATCTCTAGCTGCGTGTCGCTTTGTCACAAAGGTGGACCGAGCATTGATGAAAATGACGTTGAACACAATCTGTTTCTCTCGAAGAATTTTATAAATTGCGTCTTGCGAAACTAGGTTGCAGGAGTAAAATTCTTCTTCTAAGAAAGACGCAATTTTCTTTGCTTAGCGGAGTGAATAATTTGTTTCTGCAACACTACTTTAAAAAATGCATTTTACCTAGTTTTTCTCCGTAAATCATTTAAAAAAAAATTAAATTTCTCATTGAAACTCTTTAAAATGAAAGGGAGTCGTCATGAAAATTGTTAAAAACCCCTCATTCCATCAAATTTTATTAGGACTTCCTTGTTTTCGTCAAAGGATGGTTTCAAATTCGTAATTAAATCATCTCATTCAGCTCTCCAGCAAACATGAAAGACCACTTCTTCCGAGAAGTGCAAAATGTGTTTAATGCGCACTTCGCAGCCTCTTAGCAATCAGATTAGACCAACTCGCTCCTTGCAGATTGTGCGTGCAGGGCTTTTGCGGCGCTCAAAAGCTGCGTGGACAAAGAACGGAGTGAGTGTCTGAACGTTCAAAAGGCAGAGATACTTTTGCGGGCCGTGCATCGTTCTTCCTGCTCCTTTGTAATGAGAGCAGCTTGTGCGTGCGCGAGAGGTTATTACTCAAAGCGCCTTTTAATAGTGTCGAGAGCGAAACGAAATCGTGTTATTGCCTGCGCTAAATTCCGCTTCTGTCTGCTCTGTGTGCGTGTGTGCAGGTGAAGCTGGGCTAAAAAACAGCTAGCACCGTGCCCGGCCGGCCTAAAAGGGGTTTATACGCGTGCACATATTCATGGGCGGTGCTTCGGCTCTAATCTCCGCTCGGATTAAACCCCCCGTGTAGTGTCGTCGTTGCAGCATTTCGTTACAGAAACGGCCTTGGAGCTGCTCGCTTCTAGTGGGCCAACACGCGCCAGAAAAATGCCGGCCGCGGTGAACTGCATTGTTTTATTCATCCCTGCGCCGGGAATATGTACACGCCGTGTTTGTTAATTTCTCTCGCTGATGAAAATGTATGCTAATTGCTCTCTCGCCTCCGTGCACTCGCAAAATTTTTAATTAACAGCTCGCTGGATTTTTCCTGTTTTGTTCATAGCGAAAATAATGTTGAACTATATTTATAAACAACAGGAGCCACATATGCAAGCTTTTATTTGCTTCAAACAAATTATTATTATACGTATTGTGAACATTAAACAAGCTTTGTTGTCATGTCCATTCATGCTAAGCTAATCAATTGAACAATACAAATACGTGCCTTGCAATATGATTGGTGATGCAAATAACTATTAGTCTGTTAATTAGACTATTAGGTGCCGTAAAATTAAAAATAATGTATTCGTAAGTTCAATTGAAACCTTGTTTGAACTTTTTATTGAAAAGGTAAATGAATAAAATATAATGCAAGTTGAGAACTGTTTGAAAATGTACTATTTTCCCTGTCCGATCCTGACTTGAACAGCCTTATTTTTTTATTAAAAACTGATGATGAAATCGAAAACTCCAAACTCCTGACGAATATATCGAATGAAATGCGAAATTAATATTGTCGATTTTTCTTTCGGGCTGTGCGCAAGTAATCGAGCCCCGAAATGCATCTGTTTTCACCTTTAATACTTGTCCATTTTCTTCTGAGAGGGTTTCAAAGCTGAATAAACGAGAAGGGAAAGAGATTTTGAATTTTCAAAATTTTTTGTATCAAAACGCTAGTTATGTCATTGTGCCCAACTAAAGCTAGAAGAAACGTCTATAAATGTATATAATTATCATGTAAAAGGTGCAAACATGAGAGCCAGATGCCAAAAGACGCCGTTGCGTCCGTCACAAATGCAAAATGCATGTGTGTGTGTGTGTGGCTTGTCGATGTGGACGGTGTTTTGCTGCGCGTTGGGTTTGTGTGTTTGTGTGCGAGCGCAATAACCGGGTTATCGTCCCTTTTCGCCTTTGTTTGTGCGTGCCGCTGTAGCTAACGCACTGGCTGCGACGCGAAAACAAAAGTTTTCATTAATATATAATCGCGAGGCTGGTATAGTTGAGAGAGGGCGAGAGCGGCGCTGGCCTGCCAGACAATATTAATTCCGCGGATGGCAAAGCGAGATAGTATTCAAAGGCTGCGAAAATAATTTGTTCCGTGTCTTTTGCGCATTCCCTTTGTCTCCGACCGTGCGCGACGCAAAAAAAATTGTGTGTACGTACACTCAGTGTTTTTTTTTGCGTTATGGTGCGCCTGCTCTGGCTTTATGTGCAAAGTGCGACGGCGGTGGTGGCGGCGGCGGAGGACAACACGAAAAAGCCAACGAGTTATGGGTTCGTCGACGAATGGGTTTAATTACCGAAATCATTGGCTTCTTTTTGCCACCACGCGTTCGCCTCCTACGAGACTAAAATTATACAATAGATATATATTAATAGTGGAGAGTTAATTGGTTAACTTCTGTGATTTATAACACGCTTTGAAATTTGCGTGTCTAATAATTTTTTAAATTTTGTTTTAACGGTTTTAATTATCCCCTATACAAAGCTTTATTAAGCCTTTTAAGTGGTTTCATAACCGTTTGTCAAGCGCAAAGTGTGCGTTTGTAGTGAAGCTATCAAATATTTGCAAAATTCAAATTTTGAGGAAGGGTTAAAGGTTAGCTCTCAAACAATGCTGAAACCTAGGTATCTGTGTGGAGAAATAAAGCCATTTTTATTTTTCTTTCGACAAGCCTACGGTATGCTTTAATTGTAGTCACTTTGGACACTTTTCTGTGATTGTTAGACACATTTTCCCGACGAAATATTGTGGCTTACATTTATTTATACGTTTTTCGCCAACACAGTTGAATCTTTGATACTTCAACTGCAGGCTCTCCAGTCGAGTGAGAGTTTTTATATAAGCTCATCCATTAGCAGTCAGTCAAGTTCAGTGACACTGCTCTTGCTTTGCAACGAGCCTCCTGGTGAGCGCATTAAACCCAGCGGCAGCATTAGGCGGATGAGTTTTATAATCAATTGGGTCACTCAAGTGCGAACGGAGAGCGCAATTAAGTGCCAAAAAGGGCTGGCTGTCTTCGATTGTTTCAGCTGGCGCGAGACACTCTTTCTTCCAGCAGCTGCACACCAGCCTTTGTGCAATTTGGCAGCAGCCATCTTTTGATTGATCAACACATTGTTGAGGGAAACTGGAGCGGATTCAAGCGGCTCGGCCCGAGAGACTCGTCGCCGGTCCTTACGTACACTTCTCGCTAGACTCTTTCTCTCTTCTCCGGCTGGCGCGCTGATGCAATTCCGCTCACGAATCGGCACACATGCGAGAAAGTGACCAACTTGCTTGCTATGTGTGCCTTTTTCTCCTTGTTTTATGGAGCGGGCCGAAAGGGTCTGGCCTCTCCAACTCTCTTTCACCCCCCCGACAAAAGTTTGCTCGGCGCGGATAGTTTTTCATGGTGCCGCGAGACGGAAGAGAGCGGGAATCAAATAACGCCCCCTGGGCAGGTAATAAACGCGCGCTAATCCGCACTTTTATGAACCGCAGAAAACCTATTTCAGCAGATTGATGGCGGGAAAGCACCTCTAATGGCTATTTACAGCTTTAGGCACCAAAGTGCCAAGTTTCATCTTTTTGTTTACGATTCGCGCTGCTTCGAATGTTGCAGAATTACGGATTCGAGCAAGCGAGTGGAAACTTGACGCGCGGATATTTCATCTCATCAAACAGGATTTAAAGCGCAGAGTTTATTACACAGCAATCAAGTGCATTAATTAGCTAGTTAATTCCTCACTAGTTAAATTAGCTTTGATGTGCAATGTAATGAAATTGAACAAAATTGATATTGTGTATTTCAAATTATTCTACAAACACGATATTAAATATTAAAATAATTTTCTTCCTTCTACAGTATTATCCACTGTATCACTGACTCTGACGGCTGGATGTTGGGTTCTAAGGGGATCCTGGAATATTTTGGTCGTTTGAAGCGAATGGGCAGCAGGTAAAATTGTAGTTTTTACTCGGACGTGTAATGCGAACGAGCCGCAGGAGAGTAAATAGGACACCATCTGTATAAGCATCGAGCTACGAGGTCGACAAAGCGTGAAAATATGCATTAAACATGACCTTCCGCTCTCCCTTCGCACAGAGTGGCTCCTGGTTATCAAAAATACATATTATATATGTATTTAAATATACGCTTGTGCGGTCCTGCACGCATCTTGCGGCCCGCTCCTTGGCCGGACGAGCGAGAGCAGCCTGCTGCCGTTGCCGCTGCTGCTTTTTCTCATTTTCCTGCCCGATTTTCTCGCCTCCCTGCTTTCCAACTTTGTGCTTTTCATAAAAACCGAGCAGCCGAGCAGATGGCTTCGTTTCGCAAATTTCCGCCAGGCAGCAAGAGGAAAACAGAGGCGCTCCCAATAAAACGAGTGATTTATTGAAAAAAGCTGTGCCTTTGCCACCCCTCGTCCGCGCGAGAACTGATATGAATAACTGTTGAGCAGTCATAATTTCGTTTGAAAAATTGCCTCGCGGATAAATCTTTGAGGCAGATGACATATTGAGCCGAGGATTACTGCACTAGAGAAAAAGCGCAAATGAATTCTGTGTATGCAGACATCTTGATCGTGCAAACGCATTAAAAATGTTTGCCCTGCAAAGTTCTAACTTGGAAATTGTTGAAAAGCCCTCTCGGCTGTGCGCGAATCAGAGGGCCTGCGGCCCGGCGCGCACACAATATTTCCTCGGGCGAGGTTTGTTGACAGAGAACAAACTCGCGCACGCTGGCGGGCCACATTATCATATAGTTTCAGCCGGCATAGAGCGCGCGCGGTTGTGATAATATTTGCTGGTGCGCGCAAGAGGCGAACACACAGCCGAGTTTTATACTACTTCATTTTCCGAGCTTTTAAGAGCTATTACGGCGCGCGCAACGACTTACAATACGGCCAATATGTGCCTGCTAGGTTAGTGCCAACTATCAGCAAACACTGGCAAAATATTATGGTGCGCGCGGCACTAAAGATTTTTCCTCTTTATGGCTTCGGGAAGTTGCGGATTAGCTTCCAATGTGCACGACAAATAAACAAACAGAGGCCGCTCGCTGCAAATGCACCAGCCGCACACACTGCATAGCTGCCTCTTCAGGGGCTTCTCTTTGTGCTCTTCCACCGAGCTCGCGGCTCCTGCTGGTAATTTTGCAGTATTTTTTTTCTCTTGTACGCCCTCGCTCGGCTCATTTTCCGTTATGCTAGATTGTCTGTTGATTCAGCAAGTTATTGGATCGGCGTTCTTCTGACGCTTTTATCGCCACGCTTCCCGGACAAACGCGGAGTCTGTTTGCTCTCCGATGGTGCCGCGGAAATGCAGACTTATTATTATTAGCCCAGCGCAAGGTCTGCAGCGTGATATTAAGTAATGAGATTGCCTCAGCCTCCAGTCGATCAAGACCGACCTAAGTCAGTCTAAATTTCACAGCCCAAGAGAGATTAGAGTGTTTTACGACTCCGAACTTTGGTTACCGCGCGTTTAAGATGCCGACCGCTGTTGCTAGACTCGCACAAAACGCGAAATGCGGAACGGTAAAAGCAGATCCGAATCCTCCTGGGAGTTGGTTGCGATCCAATTGAGCGGATTTAATGGCATTAGCCGTCGGCAGTCTTGTCAATACGGCTCATTCGCGTGCAATTTCGATTAGGCCTAATGGAAATAATTTCCCGGGAAAACTTGAACCACCCTTGCGAGATGGAAAACTGAATTATGCGCGTTGGGAACTTCGCGCGGAACAAAGCAATTCAATTTGCCATCCTTGTGATCATCTCCCGCCGCCAATATGCGCTTTTGGCGAATTATCGTATGGTAGCCAGCAGCCGGAGAGGGCGCGGCAATGAAATAAAAATGAAATGCGCTGCTTTGTGCTGCGCTCGCCACCCGAGGCGATTTTTGATTAACTCTCTGCACCAAGTTGTATTTGCAAGAGCGCACATGCAATTAAAAGCGACCGCCTTTGTGCGCCGCTGCCCTGATGGCTCTAACCGGCGCTTGACATATGGGTCAATTGGCGCAAGATTGGATTTTTTCATTAGGGCCGAATTGCTCTCATTGCTCTCTGCGACGCAACTCCATCAGTCAGCATTGTTTGCGACTGCGGTAATTCGTATCTCGATCACGTTGGGCTTGGTTGTTATTCAAAAAAATCATTCGGCAAAAGTTCAGCGAGGCGAGACGAACAAAGAAAAATAGCGGAATCTGGTGAAAAATCATCAGCGTCCAATTTTTAGGCGGGAAATTGGCAGAAGCGGCTGAGTGAACAAGCTGCGTCAAAGGCGTAAAATAACACTAAAAAACTGCCAATCCGTTCTCACGAGGATAGACCGTTTGACGTGTCACATATTGTACCTTCCATTTTTCATAGGATTATATATACTCGGTAAGTTAATTGAATTATCGATTTTTCCATCGGAAGCTGAAATGTCAGCAGCATTTTCACAAACGAGCGAGCGGCCGATGACACCGGCTGATGTAACACAAAAACCTTTTTATCGCAGTCACGTTTTTCGATCTGCTTCTAATCATAACACCCCGTAACCTCGCCGGCACAGACGTTATTTCAGCCGCCGGAGAAACTTGTGCGAGTAAGTTGGACCAGTAAAAAGTGCGTTCGGCTGTATTTTATTCCTCTGGTAAATATATTGGGGCGTCGTTAGTTTGGCGCGAGCGCGTAAAAAATAACGACACTTGGCACTCGCAGAAATATCGCTTCCTTTAAGATGCCATAAAGCGGCGCGCAACATTTAATAATGTGTATATCACCACGAAGACAAAGCGACGCACAGACATATAATGCGTGAGAAACGTGGAAATGTGCAGCAAAGTGCGGTGCGGAGCACGCGCGAGGAAACCCGAGGTGGAAAAGCACGCGCGCACTGAGCCACCAGAGAAAAATTAGATGAGTTTCATTAGCGCCGCTCCTTCAGAGAAATGGACTCGCTATTTATGGCTAGGGCTGAGCTGGAATTCTGATTTTCACCCACTTTCCAGTGGTTGGGCATTCGCTCGAGGAAATCTTGAGCAAGAGGAACACAACTCCATTAAAAAAAACAGACAGTTTTCACGAGGAAAGACAAGATGATGAAATTGAGTTGCACTAACAAAATTAGTTTTACTGCTTCAAACCGTACAATTTAGAGAGGCTGTTTTTTTATTTTACTTTTCTCTGCAAAATTAACCCCTGACTGAGTGAAGTTGTAATTAAACGTAAGAGATAGTTTTGGTTTATAACAGATTCTGGTGCTAATGATTCTCCTATATCTATAGTTTATGCATCAAATTGGTTGCTAAAATCAAATAAAAATCTTCACTGATTGCCGAAAGCATGAAGAAATATTGATAAATAATGGCAGTTGAAAAAAAGAATACGTGGAATCAATCAATGTGCGCGGGCAATCAGACATGGAATCCTTTTTGGCGTTTCCAAGAATTCCCAATTTCGTCAGTTACCTTGGAAATTTTCCAAAAGGACGCAAATTATATTTTCTGAAAAAGGCACAAAGCAGGAATTTGAACAAAACAAAAGAGAAAATTGGCCTTTATTAAAACCTCGGCCGACACTATATACTGATGGCGGAACGTGCAAAAACATGGTTGAGCGGGGGCACAGAGTAATTCGCCGTGAAAAACAAGATGCGGCTGTGAAGTGGCTAGCCAAGGGCAAGGAATTTCCGACGGCGATGTAACGCGCGCGTCGAGGCAACTAGTAGGTCGGAAAAAGCGTGCCAAAACCACAAGAGAGCAACAAAAATACTCAGCACTGACAGAGCACTAGGGAAATTTACGCGTCCACTCCCTTCGCAGACCAACCCCGTACAAGTTGCGATAAACAACAGCAAGGTTGCCCTGGACAAAACACCGTTTGTAGAGTATATGCAAGATGCACTTAAGGCGAAAGGAATTGCAAGCGAACCTCGCAAGAAGATTATCACTGCCCACACGATGAAAGCAACTTCTCCGAATCCCCTGGAGAAAATCGTCTCTGTATTTTCTCCAGGTCGGATCAAACACTTTTCCTCGTCGCCCACTCGTCGATCGGCAACGACTTTCGCGAAATGGACGATCTCTTAAATTCAGTTAGCTCGAGTGGCCCGTCCCTTTCGCTGGGGACAACCAGCAGCCAGATGTACAGCAACACAGTCTCGACGCCTGCAGAGTATTTCGGAAACTTTTCTCGGCTATGTCAAAAGGAATTGGCAGTTCGCTCCGTCAGCTCGAGTGGGCGGCCGATGTTATTTTCTCTTTCGACGGTGAATAATATTTGTGTGACAAGAACCCTCATTTATAACTTGGCTGCATGCACAATGACACTCGATTCGTCCCACGAATTGGATCAAACTGGAATTTGAATACATTTTTGTGTGCTGTTCTCAATCGATACTGAATGTGTTAGCAAAGATTTCGTATCCAGCTAAATTGCGTTACAGCTTTCGAGAAATGTGGATGGTAAAAAATTCCATCTAGAAAACATCAAACATCAACCTCATTGTTAGTTAGGTTCTTTTCTCGTGCCGTGCAGCATGAATTAAATTCCTGACAGAAGGTATTTGAAAGCGCAAAGGGCACATCACAAACAACTAACTGTCAGTTGTTGGTTCTCTGATGAGCGTGTTTCATAATTGTGGTGTCACGTTTCATTACGAAAGACAATCGAAGTTAGCCAGGCTGGCATCCACTGGACCCGTTATGCAATCCGCTCGTCAAACGCGCCGAGCAGGTTGCATAGCTACACACATTCGTCAAGGGCCGTTGTGTGTTGATGCATACAATTGAGTATTTATATATACATGCAGAGTGGTTTAAAACAAACGCATCGGCTGCACTCTCCGCGTGCTCTAATTAATTGCAATAGTTTCCTGCACCGACGGCTGCAAATCGCGTTTCGCAGGGCAGACGTGCGGCGCAGCCAAGGCCTGGTCGGTGGGTGGGTCGGTGGGGGGCACACGGCTCTCCATTAGGCGCGCAAGGAGCGGGTTTCGCTTTTGATAATTAGCTGCACACACACACTCACTCGGTTGTGCCAATTAGGTGCGAACGCGTGTGGCTCTGCCTACCTGTTTTCCGGCAGATCGATTGATCTAACAACTGCTATTGTGTTGTGCCGAGCCCAACCTGCTGCCTCCGCGTGCAAACAGAACCGCAGATGTTTCGATTATTATCATCATATTTTTCTATGCGCGTGTATCGGGAAAATTCTCGAGACGCCGGCAACAAAGGAACAATGGCACGTGCGGCATCAGAGCACTCGCCTTGCTTTATAGATTTTATCTATATAGACTTTCTCTTTGGCATGCATAAATATTTCACCCCGGAGGGTCCTCTAGTTTGTGTCGGATGGGTTAAAAATTTACGAGTGATGCTGATTCCTTTTGTTAGCTGCCTAACAAGGTATCGATTTGTAACACAATATGATATTTGAATGTATGCATATTATAATCTGCCTTCAAAGTACATCTGACAAATGGCTTCCATGATACTTTTTTATCCAATAAATATATTTTGATTTGTGAATGAAGTATTTATCAAACACAAAATGTGCACAACAGACAAGAAATAAATGGAGATCAACGTTCACTGCTAGTTTTTACGTTGGCGGCTTGTGATAGAGTAGAGTAAAATTGTTTTTATTACAGTATAGGATATAAATGGTAGATTTTAACTGGTTTGCATTCACAGTCCTTACGCACGCAGGAGTGTTGAGTCATTTTAACAGATCAAATAGTGAAAACCGTGAATATTTCAACCATCAACTAAACAAGCTCTGTTCCAATTTTGGTTGAACATTGTACGGGTGGTAAAAAACGCTGGGTTTATCTCGGATCATGCCTTGAAAAGCTGATTAGACATTAATTATTTTAACCGCATCAGTGAACATCTATCAAGCAACTCTCTGACGAAATGAGTGTCTGCTAGTGTGTATTTCAGCCTGAATTCCATTAGTGTTGACACAGAAAGAGCTCTTTTTAAAAATCTGATTTGGAGGACTCTAATTTGTGAAAATAACTTAAATTAAAAAATTGCCAATTCACCTCTATTCCGTAGCTCGCAATTGGAGCTATCGCTAGATTGAGAAGCGATTCAGTGTCTCCAATTGTCATATATTAACATACGAAGGGAGAAAATTTGAAATTATAAAAAGCGTATGTGCCACAAGCAGAACTCCTTTGATCTATTTTTTTTTTAAATTTTCATTAAAAACTTTTCCGATTAAAAATGAAAGCATTGTGTCATGCCTATAAATATAAAATGCCTCTCAGCTTGCTTGTTCGACATTTTATGTACACTCTCCGTGTCAGCGCGACTGAAATCAATCACAATCAGTTTATTGTATATCGCAATGGAAAGCACGAACTGCGCTAGGCATAATTTAGCCGCTTTTGCTGGATATGTGTGCATATATACGTATATATATGTGTATTTTGTAAACACAGCTCTCGCCTGGAACTGGCAAAATATATTTTGCAGAGCTGCTGTCTGCTGGGACGATGAAAGTGGCGGTATCAATTTTAATATCCCCGACGAGCATTATTATGGACTGCAAAAGGCCATTCCACCCGCTTTTTCCTTTGCTCTCTCTCTCTCTGTCCAGAGAGGGTACTCGAATTTGGGCCGGCCCTCAGCCGCTTTCTTCTTGCTGCCTTAGTATGTATGTTGCTGCCACTTTGCGGGAATTAAACGCGGCAAGAAAAAAAGGGTCCATTTCGTGGCGGGCAATAACTTTTGCGAGACATTTTTCAGCTTTAGCTTCTCTCTCTTTATGAATGAGTACTAAATGGAAAATTGCGTCCTTTTTATGTTGTGAGGCCAGCGGAAAAATTTAACTATTAAGCAACAGTTGCCCTAAAAAAGTGAAATTTACTCGACCTAGATAGCAGCTTCTCCGAATTTATTGTGCCACATAATCGTGAACGTAAAAGTACAGACAGAAATAAAGAGGCATGTTTATCGCAGCAAATTTAAAATTGAAAGAAGACAAGATAAGCCAATTTGCTGACGTTGAAATAGGAATGAAAAAAAACTTGCATTCATTGAGACATGGCCGTTAAAAACGACAGTCGTCATTGCTTTTGTAAATTTTATGGCTAACGTCTACTTTAGAGTCTGTCGTTGAGTCTTTTGATAAGGGAGCTCGACATAGGCTGCTCAAATGGCCGAGTAAGTGGCTTCAAAGTAGGCCATGTCGCGCGTAATGTGCCGCTGCCGCCGCCACCGCTTTTGTACTTTGGCTCATGTAAAGCGTGGCCAGATTAAATCCTAAACAAGCAGCTGTGCGGCGTTGTTCGAATGTTAAGCGTATTATTTTTACATCCGCTTTTTACCCGCCCTCGTGTAATTTCCCTTTGGCTCATCTTACGTTCAGCAGCTGCCCCGCACCATCGTTGTTCGCATTTTTCATTCCGCAATTGCAGTTTGATGCAGCGTGTTTTGCGCTAATTTACGAGCGGCTTTTTCCACCGACGAGTGCTGCGCTTTATCCTCAAATTGGCTTTGCTCCTTTTGTTCTGCGAGCTTCTCTCTTGTTTTTGTGCCCAGCTTAATACATATTTTGCTGCTTCTATGTGGATTTGCGTTAGAGTAGCGCAGAGCAACGCGGTGGCGGCTTTGGTTGTGAAATTGCATTTTCATTATGACGCTAGCAAGTACAGATACAGTCTCCATTTTAATTGCATTAGAGCGTTGAGTGTTCTGATATAATCCTGATAGTTTCCTGCATACATTGTTAGCGACGCAACGCGGAAATTATCCTTTTTAGAAACAGAAGCTAAACAAATTTAATAAAAGGATATTTCTGGAAATAAATTACGCACAAAGAGTGAATGGCGAATAAATCTTTCAAACGGCAATAGTTCGAAGAAATACCCCAGTCCTCAGAGGAAGGAAACCAAGTTTCAAATTAATAGGTCATTAAAACGGCAATGATCAACCCTCAGAGCCATTAGGAAGATTTGTCTTGGCCTATAGCCGCTTCGTTAACTCGCACCGACACACTCATCTCCATTCCAGCCACGTGAGATTCACACCGGTTGCCGGCGAAGAAGACGTGCGGTGCGTCGCGCTAGAAGAAAATAATGAGCCAATATTCAGATCCTTTCCACCCTCCGATCGCAGTAGGCGAAAGGAAAGCTGCTGAAGCACCCTTTTATCCGTCTCCGTTCTTGTAACTCGCGCGAATCGCCGAAAAACAAATTGTTTCCTTGGTGCGCGCGGACTGAGAGGAATCAGTGCGAATTTCAATCGGGATTTGGCCCAACTGATGGCTCGTCTCCGTTTCCAATAAGCGGGCGACAGCTGATGCGCCGGAGCCACCCGATTACTCGCCACTTGGCCGAGTGCGTTTCACTCGCAATCAGTGATTGTGCGGCCGGTTATTTTTGGTGGCCGCAGCCGACTCGAACAATTCAATTTCGAGTGGCTAACTTTGCGGGCTAACTCAATTTGTTCGGCACCAACAACAGCGCCTGCATTGTGTACACTGTTTGTCAGGCTACTGGCATTCACCCTTTCGTCTGCGAAAACAAACCGAGGAGGGAACCTACTGCGGCGTGAAATCGTAGTAATTTTGATTTTCGGAGAGAAGTCGCTCAGCTCGTGCGTCAGCTTTTTGCCTCCCGACCGCAAAAAGGAAACTTCTTTCCTTTTTATGCCAATATTAAAATTCGCCGGTCGTTTTGCGTCTCAAGTGCTGGCTGAGTTTTATTGCTGTTTGCGCGAGCGAAAGTTCCTTGGCTGCTGGTCAAGAGCTCAGGAGGAAAATGTTCAATTGCCCGGCAGATTTCCCGTTTTGGCTCTTTCAAAAGGCCTCTGCTTTCTGCTGAAGTGGACCGGGTGAATGTTGCAGATAAATTATTACATCCGATCAAGGAAGCGATTTGTTCTTTAAGGTCTTCTTTAAGTGAAAGTAGATAGATCCCATATTTCTTTACGCTCGCAAATCGCTGATTTACACAAAGGAGATAAATGAGGTAGTTACGAATATCAAAATATTACAAATAAATAAGTTAAAATGGAAGAAGATCCAGAATTTTTTTCTACTTAAATAAATAAAAGGTGGAACTTTGTGCTTGGTAATATATTCTTTAAATATAAGTTTGTAAGGGACGGTGATTAGCGGAGATTCTAAGAAGATAGACACTTGCTGTCTTTTTCACTGCGCTTAGCATTGAACTTCCCAGTGCGAGATTTCTATACTCTTCAAAATCCGCTCTTAAAATCATGTGTCGAGATTTTTTCCTTCAAAACCACATGTGGAAAAACGCGGAAATCACAGTTTTTCGCCACCCTCGCTGACTTTCTGTGTCATACGAAAGTTCACTTCTGATTCATTAAACGGGGGCAAACTTTTTGTCCAACTTTCTTTCCGCCAGCACACAAGGTGAGCGGAAAAAGTGGAGAAACAGGGAGTGTGTGGCACCCGTCGCGGCGCACACGCTAACAAGTCGGCTGCTTTTTCCTTCTTGCGCCGCCGGCGGGGCCGAATAAAGGGCTCACATATGCGGCGCGAAATTTCGCCCCTCGCGCGCGCACACCCCGTAATCACATTTGCCAGGCATATGCGTGCGCGAGGCCGCACCGCGCGCACATAAAGCAGGTGAGAGCAACAGGAAAAACGGCAAAAATGCGCTCCCCTGGCCATAAAGCGGCCCCGAAAGAGCAGTGCTTCATCACGGTTGCGCCGCAGGCAGCCGGAATTTTCATATTATCCCTTTGAAACGGAGACCACCTAATTAGACTCACTTAGCCCAGCCGGCCCGCTGCTGCAAATTGAATTTGTCCGGCTCGGCTCGCTCGCACCCATTACCCGGACATGCTTCGTTGTCACTAACGAGCAATCAATACGTGGCCCTTAAATCAGCCAGCTTGCAACACGAAGCATCATCCAGAAGGCGATTTCACTTTCTTCAAAGGGGCGACGCTGCACCCTCGTCTTCCAGCGCCCTGCTTTTTGCTGGATATTAGGGCCAGTAGATTCTCATCAATATTTGCGTGCGTAATAAAGTCAGCCAGCCACGACCCGAGTATTAGATATCGATCCGACCGAGAGGAATGCACTTTATCAACACTTTCTGAGCGTCATCTGCATTCTACCCTTAATTCAATTTCAATCCAGGCCTGTTCTCGTCGAGGGGCATCAACATTTTTTAATAAACGTCTGCGAGTGAAATGAAAAAAGATATTATTCTCGGCCTCCTTGCAGCAGCTAGCTCGATTGTAAAATTTGTGTCACTTCAGTGCAACTGACATAAAACTCGTATTTCTTAATCTCCGTGAGCACTTTGTGAGTTTTAATTAAAAGATTTACGCGGCTTCACCCGCACGTCAATGCCGGCCGAATTCGGCCGAAAAAGGCGGGCGGCAATAATCTTTGCACTCTGCTCGTCGCCGCGAGAGGGAAAAGAAGGAGTCTCACCAGTGCAGCAGGTCGTTCGCTTTAATTTGCGCGCGAGCTGTTAAAAAGATTTCCATCTGGGGTTTACTGCACGCGCTGCTCCGCCTGCGATAAATTGTGCTTTGTAGACGAAGCCCGTGTCCAATTTGGCGAGGATCAACTTGTGCCGTGTCAAACTTTTGGTCTCTTTTCGCCGTCCTGCGAAAGAGTTTGGCGAACAAGGCCCCTTTGTCCTGCTGCCACGCACGCTCTCCCAACATGACTAGAAGCAAAGCTGCTGAGTAATTGTGTTTAATCAGCAAATTGCGTATTCAACTCTAATGAGGGTAGGTGTACATTCCCGGCGACCTTGCGTGCATTCAAGTCGAGCCATTAAACTAGATATTTTACAACTCAGCCGCGGTAATAAAGCCACTGGGAAAATTTGCGAGAGCAGAACCATCTTTTGTTTACTCAAGCTGAGGCGAAGGAATTCGAGGGTTGGTTCGTTCAACCTACTTCCTTCCACGGCAAACACTGCATCGTTTCTATATTGAATCAGTGTAGACGAGCGAGTAATTAACATCTGCCAAGTTGTAGCATTCATTCGAGGGTCACAGTTAAAACAATTGTGAGACGAAGCTATAAATGTTTTTAAAGAATTTTCGATTGCTAGAAAGAAACTCAAAAATTTGTTCATTGCATATTTACTTTTCATTCAATTCTGATTGGCTATAGAATGTTAGAAACTCCTTAGGATGTTTTTTAAATATATATTTAGGTAATTTAGTGAACAAACGATGCAAAATTTACTGCCAATGATTTTCTATCGTTTTGTACCTTTGAAGGCAATTTTTGAGGGAATTTTCAGAACCCAGCAAGTTTTTAAAGTTGCATATAAAAACATGTAACTTTAATTTCATCCCACACATATTATTTTGGCATGATCGCCGTTTATCACATTTTTGCTCTCGTCCAGCTGTTGTGGATGGGACATCAAAAGGAGGCTGATAACTTTTTAATTGGCAGTGTCATCGATTGAACGTAACCTTGCTGGTGCCAACAACAGGATCCTCTTCCGTCGGCGCAAAACACATTTCGTGTTGGCAATCAAGCGTTATTCGTCGATCAAACTGCGGATGGTGTTCACAGTAGGTCGATTGCGGTCGTCCGCCACAATAATATCCTGTACATATTTCGGATTATACTGCCACCGCACTACTGCCCGATGTGCGTTATTGAAACGACGCTCGGCCGGGACGCTGCCCCAAATGCTCTGTCGACCCTGTGAAGGGCGGCTTATTATGTGCAAGCCCGCTTTATCCGTGATATGCACATATTTATGCGATGATAACAATCAACGGCAGGCACGCGGCCTGAATCCAGTCTGTTTGCTCAACATCGTGGGCCAGAATGTAATTTCAGATTTGCAGGTGATTGATTACAAAACTGCGAAACCAATAAAGCTCGATATCCCGGCGTAAAATATTTGGTCTTCTCGCTTTTGGCTTCGATATCGATTCAGCTGGCCAATTATAATCTGCCGTCGACACATCTTTGCTTAACGCCCCACTGTTTTCACTGCGCTGAAAGGTAATCAGTGCGTTCAGCACAAACACGGTCCCGCGGGAGGCTGTTTGATCGAGCTGATTAAAAAGGATCAAGCTAGATTTAGCGGAATGAAAGTAAAAAAGCGCTGGTTTAATAGATCACACTGGCAAATATTTTTGCCCGACGTTCACAGTGAGTTTTTAGCAATTTTTTACAAAACATATGCACAAGGGAAACTTTAAAACTGAATTGGAAAAAATTAACAGTCAGGTCACAGGGGTCTCGCTTTAGTTTGCACCAGGAAAAATAGGATCGCTTTTTTGCGTGCAAACGACAGGCAATATCTAATTTCAATAGCTTTTGATTCGGCCCAAACATTTCGGTTATGGTATCAAAAGCTGGTCTTCTCGTTCAGACCGTTCGTATGGTAAAAAATCGAGCTCTCAGCCAGCTTTTTTTCCGTTGGGAGGAAAAATAAAAAACAGCGGAGCTTTATCGGCAAAGTAGACTCTTAAATGCAAACCATCCGTATTTACGTTTATTGTGCATGGAAATGAGCCGCCGCAGTCTCGGATTGGCACACATCAAGAGAGATAAAATAAAAAATAGCGAGCCGAGCAAAATCATTTCAACTTCTCGGTCGGATAACTCTACAGCTGTCTAAATCAAAGCGGAAAACAAAAAGCGAAAACTTTTTGCATACCTGCGCGGCTGATATGCAAATGAGCGCGTACGTTTCCTCCGATTCCGCGTGCACGAAATGATAAATTGCATTTCTACAAGTGCCATTGGTGATTCTGTTAAGGGATAATTTATGCCGGCGTATTACGCGTGTTTGGGGCTCTCCGCGCCGCGCCGACCTGACTGGCTTACAAATTGTCGATCAAGTGTGCAGAAAAATAAACTTTCCGCTCACACACTGCCGACTTTTCGCCGCCATCGATGCAATATGCCGGGCCGCAAAACGATCGCAGACACGACCGTTCGCTGCTAATGCTATTTTAAAACTCATTTCGTGTGTCGTTATTTTAATTAAAAACTACCACCGCCCTTTTGGGACGCACTCTCTGTTTAGTAGGTTAACTGAAACGGCCTTTTTCTCTTTTTGCCTCCCTCACCTTTCATCTCGCGTCTAATTATTTCTGCGACTGGGCATTGAATTCCAGCCCTTTTGATGCGCTTGCTCGATGAAAACCAACGCGCATAAATTCAAACATTCACAGCGAATTTGATACGAAAAGTCTTATTTTATCTGCAACAGCAAATTTTAAATAAAACTGAAGTTACAATTACAGTAGTTTGTGGAAAGAAAAATTATAGATCAAATTACATAGCGATATTTGCGCAATCCTAGGACTCTGTTTAATCAAATGGAAAATTTACTCAACCTATCTAGCATTTTCTTCTCATTTTAATCTTTCATAAAAAATATGTTACTCCCGTGTAAACTGACGGAGTTGCATTTTTCTATAGATAGATCTAAATTGCGTTTCGCAATTCATGCTGAGGTAGCTTCAATAAGTTGCAAAGATCGTGATAAGATGCAACCAATCAAGGCGTGTCTGCCGAAGAAAGCAGCTCGCCGTTAACAGGAAAACTTTGTGCAGTTATGCAACTGGGCAATCTGATCGTTTAAGCTCAGTTGAATTATTTCAGACAAGCTTGCGTCGTGCGAGCAAAAACTTGCAGCTGCAGCAGAGCAATCTTCAATGAATTATGATGAATAATAGACAAAGAGTTGCATTGTACTCTCGCGCCCGTCCGCCGATTTGAATTGCAGCCGAGTGCAGCCAAGAGAAATAAAGTGCCTAAGTAGTTGCGGCTGCCGCGCGCGCATTGTTCCCGTTAAAAAAATTCACAGCACGTCTCGCAGCTTTATTACCGGCCAGAGCGAAGAAAAATGCGGTGGTTAAATTTACTTTAGTTATCCGCACATCATGCTCGTTGGGACACACGGAGCAAGAAAGAAATAAATACACGTGCTGCTGCGGCTGGACACGGCGCGAAAAATGGCGTTCAACTTATTCTTGGAATATTAAAGTTTGCGTTGCAGCAGCAATGCTGGCTAGCTGTAACTGGCTGGCTTCGGCCCCATTAAACTTTTGCAGTGCTGTGTGCAAAGTTATTCCTCTCCACGTTATTATGATAAAACAGGCTTTGGCCAGAAGCTCATTTAAATATGAAGAATACTCCAGTCTGAACGTATAAACATTCGCCGGCGGCCGGGCGGCGAGTAAAGTAATTTCAGGCCGGCCCTCGCTTTCTTTCTCTCCCATGCTGTACAACACGGACGAGTGTCGAGAGTGCACGCTGCGTTCGCGTTGTTGGGGCTTGACCTTTTTTGCCGCGTTCGCTCTCTGCAACACAAAGAATTTTATGAAGCAGAAATACGTCCACATTTCCACGCATAAACATGGTGGGTGTGGAAAAATACAGGCTCAAGAGCCGCAACCTCTGTGCGGTATAGTATATTGTGCGCTCATGTCAGATATTTATTTTTGGCCCGACGATTCAATCCGCCGCCGCCACGGATTCCGCTGTTATTTTCAAACAACACGTGAGCACCGCTCTTTTTATTATTTTGGGCCAACGCGAGACTTTTTACGACCTTCCAGTCCCGATATGCGTTCAATATTGTCTTCCATGGAAATTCCACGAATGGCTTGCAGACGTAAACATTCTCTTTTGAATTGACGCTCTTATTGCCCCAAATATTAAACCATCAAAATTCCATTTTTCACATAAAAGTGTTCGATGTTAGGGATGTTAGCAAATAGCAAACACTTCATTCACAGGAAACTTGTTAGGACACTACATACTTTGTTGCTAGGGGTGGATTCATGTTATTGCCTGTCGTGATGTAAACTGAGTTCAATGGCAAAAATTTGCTCGAGTTGAAAATCTTAAAATAATTTACGGAGCTATCCCAAAAGAGTTCTTTGCTCGATCGGGAAAATTTGTTTAGCGGAAATATTTGATTAGAAACGAAACTATTTAATTTCTTGTATCTTTATTCTGATATTTTTGTATTAATAATTTTTGCAATTTTTGTATAGTGTATAAAATTGCACAAATCCTGTTAGCGGAATATGTTTCCTCTTTTTAAAAGTAGTGACTTAAATTCAATTTTTTTAGCTTTAGGTCTAATATTAAATGTGAGTTGGATTTTGAAATTTTCTTAGTCAAAAGTGGAGCCAATATCGTGTTAATTTGAAGCGAGTGCCTGATTCTCTCGTTCAGTTCTAGAATATTGGAAGTTTCTAGAAAATTTAGCAAAAACTTTGGCTTAAAGTTTCGTTTAATAAAACTTGATGCAACCATCTAATTAAAAATCTTAGATTACTGTGAGGATAAAAGTGTTGCAACCAATGTCCAAAAATAATTAATGCAATTTAATTGCCGATCAATTTTCATTCCATTTATTTGCGACTTTGCCGTCACAAAAGTTCACTCACCATCAGCTGTGCAGTGGGAAAAGTTTTACTAAATTACGCCCGACCATTCGCTGCTCGCTTTTTGTCATTTCAATTACACTCGGCATGCTTGAAGGCAGCCGACCGCATTGCTAATTAAGCCTCGCTGCGCAATTAATTGAGTAACGCTCGCCGACGTTTTGCGCCGAATGCAAATGCATCTCATAAGCGAAGTGAAAAGCGCGGCGAACGAGAGCAGCGGGCTCTTGTGTCGCGTCCGCCGCAGAGATGCAAGTTCAATTACACAGATGTGTATGTATCCGCATTCACCGCGACGCTGTGCAGGAATGCATAATCGGCGGTGCAAATATTTGTCTTGCTTTCATCCGGCATGATTGCAGTTTGGCCTCGTTTTCTGACCTACTCGCCGACTCCCGCCCCGCGTCGCCTTTTCTTCCTTCTCTCTCTCTCGCCGCTCTAATCCGCTTTCGTATATAATAATGACAGGGCGAATTATGCTCGAAAACGCGGATGCGAGGCAGCTAATTACTCTCTGCTCTAATCGCCTCCGCCGAAACACCGCCTCCAACTGCCAAATTGCATCAAGGAAGGCTCTCGTGCCACGCCGACCGTCCGACTAATTTAAAGTGTCGGAAACAGTTTTTTACGCGCACGCTGCAAAACAAAACTCGATTTACGGGTCGTTAAAAAGCACGCGATTTAAAAACGCCAGAATTTTTCGCAGCGGGGTCCAGATGTGCGGTAAAATTTTTTGCCACTGCGCAGATCCAAGATGGCGTCTGAATGTGGGAAACAAAAAGCTCTCTTTAGATTGCCGTACGAGTGTCAAGAGTTTGTTTTTACGATCCAAAAGACACAATTAATACAAGTAATGCAAATTATGCGTCACAATATTGACGAAAACTTGCTTTTTTTCGCGCATTTTCACGTGACCGTTATTTCGCGCCATACTATCTGCGCGTCTCGCACGAAACTGGCCCCCGCTGATTTTTCGAGTGAAACATTTTAATTAACATCTAATGTATCAAGCTATAATATGCATCTTCGTGAAGGGAAATACTGGGGAAGTCCCTACTTATCTAACAATAAGTCGCCAACGTCAATAGAGGGTGCCACTGTTAATTTACAACCTTCAGATGATTGCTCAACGATTTCAATTGCAATCCCGTTACCGAGGATTCCTGGTCTAAAAGACTTAATTTGACGTTTCGGAAACCCAAATCAGTTCAACCAATCGTTGCAGAAACGACAGGGGAGATTCTTGTCATGGAAAATTGTCAATATGTTTTGATATAAACGAAATAAGATGAAAATATCACATTTTTAACAAGCTGAATGCAACTCGATCCAACTTTTTTGCCGGTCTGAATATTGAAGCTTTCAATAGAACGAAGTTGGCGTATTCTATAAATGTTTGTCTATATCACGTGATGCACTCTAATAAAATAAATGCATTGTTTGACGAAAGCTGCAAAATTCTGCACAACGGGCATGATTAATTCTGATGAAATCGATCTCTGGAGTTGAATGAAAAATTCATCAGCTCCACGCCGATGCGACGAATGGGAGAGCATATCAAATTGTGTCAATCCCTTGCAGCCAAGAGTTCTCAAACTCGTAAGCTCATTAGCGATCCCGCAAACTTGGTATCTATTTCCAGCATCGCAATTAATGGCTTTTTCGCCGCAGCTATAAGCCATTTAGAGCGGGCGAATTTTTCACGCGTGCAACTCGGTGCACAAATGCACAATCAATCTTGCGGTAAACCGTTCTAAATAACCGACTTTGGGCTGCTATTGTAATCTCGGCGTGTATCACTAGCGGAGCAAATGTTAATTTTCGCTCCACTTTTCGTATCCGTATCTCGCGCAGACATTTGTCATTGTGAAAGTCTCTGTCGGTCGGCGCAGGAAAAAGCGGCAGCGGCGGCGCGACGACGAAATGATAATGCCGCCGCGCGCGTTCAACACATATCAAAGGAAAAGGCCCGACAGTTCTCGGCTACATACATGTATGCATTAGTCTTAGAAAAAGTAAGTTTTATCTCGGGCCCTGGCTAAAAGGCGCACTGCTGCTTGTCTTTTTTAGTCGCAAACGCCGCAAGACCAGAGCGAAACCCTTTCTTTCTCTCTTTCTCTCCCTTCTTCAGCCTATATATCTCGCATTGCAAATTCTTCACTTTCCCGCGCCCTCTTATCTTCCGCGTTGGCAAACACTGGATATTGATTCTCATTTCACTCGGCGCTTTGACATTCGCGTGATGAAATCGTTGGCGGAGAACACGTGCTAAATTACGCATTGAATTTCTCGACCTAAAATGCATAAAATTAGGTCGATATTCCAAACTGTTTAAATGTACAGATTTTTGTGCTTTTAGACCACACTATCATATTACTTTTAAATAGAAATTCAATTAAAATTGGAATTTATTTTTCTCTTTAAATTATCTCCACGTTGAAACGTTTCTAACATGCCAAAGAGTAAAATGTTTTATGATAAGAACAAATTTGCAGGAGCAAAATTATTTTGCAGCTTTAGAACGAAAGCAATTGCTTTGCAGATATTTATGTTCGTTAAGACATGTCAGTTTCTTTCTACATATAGCATATAAAACAGCCGCTCAAATGAAATTCCCAAGTCTAAGCCTTGAATGAAATAAAAATAATTTACTCAGTCTGTTTTATACCATTAGAAAAATTTATATTAAATTTTCTGTCTGCGATATTAAATTTATCTTTTGCAATTTGTGTTGGTTATTTAATCAATTTACTAGTCAAGGAAACTTATTAGTTTTGATATTAACAACAAGTTCTTTTACCCTTATATAACAGAAAAATACGCAACGAAATTTCCTGAATATTTATTTTTTAAATTATTCAATTTTACAATAGTAAATTCTCCCCTTTAACAATTAGAGGAAAATGTGAAATTTTTAACTCGTGGTGTTCAAATTCTTCGGGTTTCCACAGTATCGAGCTTTTGTGAAATTCTAAACTTAATTGGCCTTTAATTTAACCACAGCTGTACATAATTGGCCAACTAATTGGTGCTGGACACTCGTGAAAAAGGGTGAAATATTATTTCTAGCACTTTTGCGGAGTGCACGTCCAATTAGTGATGACCGCAGTTCTTCAAAAGTGGGTATTGCTATATTTTTTCACACGCGAAGCTTTCAAAAAGTAGCAGAAAAATGGACGCCTAATGTTCGGTTGTCTGCGCGAAGAAGAATCGAGCTGTCGCACTGTGCAAAAAGGTGGTAGCAGTGGGAAAAGAGAAGAGAAATGGAATTTAATAATCAACAGTGGCGGCAAACGCGAGGAAAGGCTGGTGTCGTCGAGCCGCTGAATGCAACCGCATATTAGCTTGTTTGCAACACGCCGGCTTCGTCCCCCGCGCGCGCCCCTGCCGACGTACGTGGTGTGCGGCGTGTGCGGCCTGGTTATTTTCCTTATTGTCGTAAAAGACAACAGCACGCTCAGGTGCAGTCCACGAAACTCTGCATTCAGGCAGAGTCCTAATGAAAATACCGGCTCGCTCTCTCCAGATAACTTTTAATTAATTATGCAGATAAAAGTGCAACTTTCACTTTGTTTCGGCCCCGCGAGAGTGCGGATTTTAATTTGCGCCGCCACGGAAATTACTTTCTTCTTGATTAGCTCGTCGACATGCCGAGCGTGAAAGATGAAAGTTTCCTCTCCCCCTTTGCCTCAAGTTCTTAATGCACTTTGCTCGTTATGCATCCGTGTCAACAGTTCCGTCACACAGGTTGCCTATTTAAAAAATAATACATAACTGTTTCCTTTATTCACTTGGTCTACATAATTGTATGGCTGTAATCAAAAGTTTTATCACATTTACCTCAATTAAACCCTTAATAAAAAATAGCCTGATTTTTTTATTGTCTCCACCAAACATTAATTTCAACTAAACTTAAACTAAAAGTTTGATGAAGTTTAAGTTATTTTTCATCCCCAGCATTTTCATTTCTGAAACCAATAGTTGAATGTGCTTTGAAAATTCAAATAGTAATGCTGTATGTATAAATCGATTTCTGTGCTGACCACTGAATTGTGAGTACACATGCAGCGGCGAGAAATGCACTTGTTAGGCAGCCGGGCGCACACTACTGTGGGAACACGCGAATCAATAGCCGCTAGTGGAAAGAGCGTCCAGCGCGGGTGGGTGTATGCAGACAGAAGCACTCGGCTGGCCTCCTCGCAGCGTTAATTATTCCGAACCAATGAGTGCGAGATGAATGGGCATCGGACAATAATTAGCACAATTAGGATGCAGCCATCGAGTAATGAAGCAACGGCCGTTAGTTAGCTTGCGACACAACATCACATTTGTTATTTCATACAATGCCAGCCGAATGTAATTTGAGCACGCTGCCCGGCCGCACAGTCGCACGCCAACCTTCTGTTCATTTCGATTTTCATTTATATAACAGCGCTGCGATTTTGCAGCTGGTGACTACGCGTGAGAATTTTTCAGGGATTTTTGCGGTAATCCCCTCGATTTCCATCCAATGCTAATCATCTTATGAAAACTTTTAACGAGATCCCCTTTCCCCGATTGAAACTAAAGTTTTAATTGCTAATTCGAGAGTGGGGACGAACTTTTTCTTACAAAATCCGAATTGATCAATATCTATGCTTCCCCCATAGCATGTATATTCATAGATTTTAATAATAAAAGCATAAGAGGTTAAGTGCAAACTCTGGAATTATTAACAGCTAGATAAAACTGCAATTAGAAATAAATGACTTGACTTATGGGTTTATTTCAACGAAATCAAGAATATGCAGAGACTGGGTTACATTTTTCGCCATGATTACTTGATTTTCACTCCCCGGAATTGATGCAATAGTTTAATTCACGGCAAAGAAGCTCTTAAAAGTTGACCTATAATTTTTCTGCGCCCCTTCTCTAGCTCAAAAAATTTGGGAGGCCAACAGACACATGCTCTTGAAACTCAGCAGTTTTAATTTTCATGAACCAAAATAAAAAACACAAAAATCAATAAGACCGCTTATAATATATACACTTTTTCAATTTCTTGAGGGTGATCTACAAATCAGTTTTAATTTTTCTCAAGCAATGATCCTTCCACTTATACCACTGCTGTAGTTATCCCAACAATTTTACAAAAATTCAAATCACGTACTTCTGTGATAAATGATGGTTAAGAGTATTAAAATAATTTAATTTCGAATGGATTGTTATTCTAAAATTATGAACGATTTGTAGCGGAACAACAGCGCGGTCCTGCTTTTTGTTGGGAGCCAACCATTGTCGGCGGTTTGAATTATATTGCAATTTTGCATTATTGTTTAAAGTGGAATGATACTGGGCAACAATTGAAAATTATTTTAATGGTTGGATACCATAAACAATTGATCGATTAACAATTTGTTCAACAGTTTGCAATAATAAAAAATAACCTTCCTACAGTAAAAATTCAAATTTTGCCAATTTGCTCCAAAATTCACAGTGCTTGAACATATTTTCTTGGCACATTTCGATTCCTCTCGTCGAGATCTGTCCAACGGTGTATGCCACTTATTGGGGAAACTCTTGGTTTTGAAATTAAATCGGATTTCAAGTAAGGAGACAGCCATTACCATTTGAAAAGCACGGTAACTTTCCAGCCAATTTTCTAAAAAAATTACAGCGCTTCTTACGTCAACTAAGGCTTTAACTGAATCCTAAGGGGCGAGGTTATGCATTGGCAACAAGCATTTTCCAGGCTTTTCCAGCATCATTTTTTGTGCAGAACCCGATTCAAAGGGGTGAGTCCAACCATCAGTTAACAAAAGAATTTATCACTTATAATTGTAAAACAATTTCAGTTCTTGTACTTGATTTAAGTATCCGATCGGATTTCAACTGTAACCCAATCCACGAACAAAATTCGTCAATCTGAATTTATCGGTCTTCATCATTTCAACCCCCTCTTCATTCTCCCAAAGATTTATATAAAAAAAAATCCAGGACGTAATTAGTTAATGGCGCTACACATGCCTGGCACCACACACACACACACGGTATGTACATATATGCAAATCACTCAACGAGGTGGGAGCGTCTACAAGTTGCATTAACGACGAGGATAACAAATTGACAACTAACTCGATTGCGCACTCTTCACGTGAAAGCGGGCAGGTTCGTCAACAGGCGATGGCAAAATCTTGTCCAACGGCGCGGGAGGCAAACTAATTTATGACCGGCGCCGCTCACACATTGCGGTGCATGCATGGTAATTAAACCGTGTTTGCCCCTTCATTGGAAATTCGCTCGTTGGCTCGCACACTCGCCCGACAATAGAGTGTCAAGCTGGTTTTCAAATTCAAGCTAGGTTGGCAGGTGCAACGGCGTTATGGTTCAAATTTCGCAGCGTATCCAGTTGAGTGGTGGCTTGTGTTTCGTCTTTATAAATATTGGATGGCCACAAAACACGGCTGCGTTCAATAAATTATCCTAGAGAGACTTATGAATATTCAGGAGGGCTCTTTGCGTGATGCGAATTGATATTGAGTGCGGAGGATCAGTGGTGGTGGCAAAACGATGATATTCGCGAAAATGAAACTCATTTCGCCAGTGAAAATAAAAGTGATAAATGTTTCCTTTTTGGTAAACACAGCGAAATAAAATGAGTCTCGTATCGGTGTAATCACCATCAAAAGATAGGGCGAAAAAGCAATTTCGTTTGGCGCAAACTTGTTTTTAGGGGCGAGGAATTATCTCTATACACAGTGTTCTGCAATGCCAAAAAAGCAGGCTTATGGTATCGAAAATATCAAACTGCCGAAATAATAATGAAGACCGCTTTTTATTTTATTCATCGCCCCATCATGAGCGTAAAATTTGACTGCCGTTACGGCACTTGGCTGGTTCCGCAACTCGCTTCCTTCATTTCCCGCGCCAGAATTCCTGCTCATTCCGCGGTTTCCGTATTTTTCCCATTAAAGAGTCTCCGCCGAAGAAAGAAAAAAGAGGAGAGAGCTGAGAAAAGTAATTTCCCTAGAAGTCATTAACGCTCTTAAAAATAATTACTTGAACGAAATTCCAGCGCAGCAAAAGCTTTTCTTCTGCCTCCATTACAGGCGATTTTTAACACTTTCATTTCTGACAAAAAGTTAGGCTGCAAAAATTGCTAAACCTTCTTATTCACGCCATTGTTGTAATTACTTTTGAAAACTTACCCGAGACAATTATTTCTCACTCAGTCAAAATATGATGATGGAGAGCCTGACAAAGCCCACTTTAAAGTGGAATGATGCTGGGCAACAATTGAAAATTATTTAAATGGTTGGATACCATAAACAATTGATCGATTAACAATTTGTTCAACAATTTGCAATAATAAAAAACAGTAAAAATTCAAATTTTGCCAATTTGCTCCAAAATTCACAGTGCTTGAACATATTCTCTTGGCACATTCCTCTCGTCGAGATCTGTCCAACGGTGTATGCCACTTATTGGGGAAACTCTTGGTTTTGAAATTAAATCGGATTTCAAGCAAGGAGACAGCCCTTACCATTTGAAAAGCATGCTCACTTTCCAGCCAATTTTCTCGAAAAATTACAGTGCTTCTTAGGTCAATTTAGGCTTCAACTTAATCCTAAGGGACGAGTTTATGCATTGGCAACTAGCATTTTCCAGGCTTTTGCAGTATCATTCCTCTTTAAATAATGCATCATCCAGCTTTCTATAGAGACAAACCAAAATATTTTAAATCGCAGAGGTAATCAATCTCCTAAACATTGTATTATATTTTGAGGCACCGCAGACGCACAAACCGAGTTTCGTAACAGTTGTTATGACAACACCATTCCTCTTCTGCTGAATTCTAACCGTAAAATGTTAAGTGCTGAGGAATTCCACAACACAGCCTAATTAATTCACAATGCTATGGTTCTGAGCACTTGTGAACACAAAACAATGCCTGATAAAGTTGTGAATAGCAATCGTAAATAAGGCAGTAACCGTCCACTAATGCAATATGAAATAGTTGTAGAACTATCGCCATCGGAGGAGTGAAACAATGCGCAACTATTTTACGGCTGCCGATGCCGGAGCTGAGGTTCCTGCTGTCATAAAATTCAAATTTCAGCCAGCATTTGCATAATTCGTGCTCGCGGCGGCCTGAAATTTATCTGTTTGCAATTCGAGTAATATTATGCGCCGACTCCCGCTGGCTGGGTTCCGTTTTAAAGTTTAAAATTTAATTTGCACGCGCGTCGGCCCGCAGCAGAGCGCGAGCATTATTGCGTTTCTCTAAAAATTACAGCAGCACTCGCTCACCCCACAGACTCGCTCGCTCTCACACTCGCTCTCAGGCGGAATTCGGCAAAACAGAGACTAACTTTAAATTAGTGCGGTGGGTCATAAAAAATAAACAGCATCACCAAACCCCTCCAGCTGGCCAGCAGACGAGACGGCACGGAAATATTCCCTTGGCCAACGAACAGTTTTGCACAGAAAAATATGGAACTGGCGAACTTAGGGAAGTGGTAAAATTACTGGATGTGCGGTCCACTCAATTTATTTTCGTTTTGTTGTTTGTAGCTAAATGAGTTATAAAATGTTTCCGAATTTTAATTCCTTTCAGTTTTAAATTTTTGCTCAGCGTCCCAGAAAAAACCTTTTACCGTGATTAAAACATTTTTGTTCCTCTTTCAGTTGGTTTCAGAACCCCCTATTCAGAATTTAATATTTGTTTCTCACAAAAACGTGAAATTTGCCATATTAATAAGTGGATTGCCCCTATTTGAGCGATTTTTTTTAATTTTTCAATTTTTTGTCTTTTATTTCTATGCTAAAGAGAAAATTTACTGCGGAGGCAAAAAGACGCTTATCCGCACCAAGCCCAAAAGATTCAGCAAACAAGATTTTCGAAGTCTGAACGCCCTATTTTTCACGCCCCTGACCCACGTTATTGTGTCTAATAAAATTCGCCGTGCACGCGAGTGTGTTTGGACGGGGATATGGTTATGCACACATCGCGCTGGTAGAGAGGCTGACCCTGGCCGGTGGGCATATTATAATGCAGCTTGGTTCGCCGCCAAAAGTCGGCCGACGCTTGAGATTTATCATTTTGTTGTTCTCCAGGCTGCGTTCTAATTAAATTAAGAGCCACTTGGCCGTTGCGCGGAAAAACTGCCTGCGGGGCCAGTGCATGGGTAAATAACGTGTGAGTGCCACCGGCGAGTGCTAGATTTGATCTCGCCCCGCCAAATTACTCTCCACCACACCGACGCTGGATTTTAATATCCGTGCAGATGACGGATTTTACGACCCGAGACTTAATTGTCGGCGCAATTAAATTGAGTAAACTGCTGATTTCCGCATGGTTAACTTTGCTGCGTTCCAGGGCGATATAGCAAAAGTAGAAAGCCCTATTTGAGAAGGGGGACGAGAATTTTATGAAAATTGCAGGTCTGTTTTTGAAGATAATGGAGCTTGAAAAATCTAGCCATGGAAATAATTTGAATTCCACCACAAATTCCTTGTCATTAAAATACGTGGCACAAAATCCACTCTTATCTATGTCATTGCTATAAAGAATTGCACATGCAAACCAATAAAGTTTTGTGGTTGCCTGCACTGATAAAATGTGAGCTGCATCATTTAAGAACCCATATAATCTGTTGGTTTCACGAGAGCGCATTTGCTTCTGAAGAGCATATAAAATTTTTACGTCTCCTGACACTCTTCTTATTTTCCTTGCCGAATGGGCGCGAATCAATTGTAATAAAAGTTTTGGTCCTGAAATGCAACACGAGCACTATAATATTGGCATGTTAAGTGCAGTTGGCCCGGTCGTCAGAGGGCCACCGACCACAATTACCCTTTCAATCATTCACGGCACACCACCGACCAGCTCAAAGTGAAAAACTTTTACAGCCCCTCACGCCCTGCGATGATGGATTGCTGCTCAACAAACATACTTTTCCAATTTGCACTTTGGGCGTGCGTGCAAGCTGGAATCATGCTGATACGACCTCGCAAAATCGCCTTTCATTATGCTTGAAACGTCCCGTTAAGTGATTGCCGAGAATCCCACTCTGTTTTGTGGTTACTATTGAAGCTTCGTTGCACTCTTTGAATCTGAATTTTTAGCAGCAAGATCGGTGCGATTACTTAACGTGTTTGTGATTGCGATAGTTAATTTTTCTTTCCATATATCTTAAATTAATTAATTAACTTTAAAACCAAGCCTGGCTCATATTGTTGGCTTTGCGAGCCCTTTTTAAAAGAGAATCCGAGTGATGTGGGTCAACATTTTTCGCTCCTTTAAAAACTATGCACAATTTTTTAATAAAAAAATTAACACAGGCAATTTTACGCCGTAGAAGAGAAATAATTTTTTGGGAAATACATTTCAAAAATGAATTGCATAGGTGGAAATAATAGGAAAGAGAAGGATTAGGGAGAAACAGGTTGAAAAAGTTGAGATTGAGTGAGAACCTTTGAATCGCAACCCGTTAGAAGTATTATTTCGTCTGGCAGAAGTCAAAAAGGGGTAAAAATGCAGGCGAATCGGGCGAAAGTACTATAAATTATGTGCGCTGTCAAGGAGACACCCTATTCCCGCGCAGCCGTGGCTCATAAATAAGAAATCCGCGCGGCTGATAAAAAGCGAAGATGAGCCAGCAGGCAGAATGGAAAATCGAGCCGCTATTAATCAAAAGAGCGCCGACCGCACGGCTGGCGAAATTGCAGCATGCGTCTCTCCTTCTCTCGCTCTCTTCCGCTCCTTCGCAAATCTGACCCGCCGCGTGGAAAAAAATTGGGCTGTGTTCGGCCGCACCCTTTCGGCCATTACTTGTTGGGCACGGTCGGAAAAAGCGATCGGCCGCTGCGATATTGACAAGCTCCGGCAGCAAATATCGACACGAAACGCAATGACGCAATGAAGACTAATGACGAACCTGTTCTTTGCCCTCGCTATCCACCCGCTGAATACATTTTTTGGCAAATGACGTGCGATTGTGTTTGTCTGCACCACCTAAATCTCTTTCCGAGTCGCTGCTGTTGTGTGTGTGTTCTGTGATCAAAGCAAGCGTCGCGTGGAATCATCGCTAGATTTTGACAACGCGGATGAAAGGCGGAAAAATGCTTGTCGTTTCGAATAAACCTCAAAAAATGAATTCTTGATGAACACAAATGAAGCTCGTTTCTTGCGCCTAAATTCGCTCCTGGCAATTTTCCTTTACGGCCGTGCCCATGCATCTTTCTTTCCGCTTGACCAGTGACGCCGCAAACATTGCCGCTATTTATTGGCCGAGTTTTCATCCAAAGTTCGGCCAAAAGTAACTTTGGAAGAGAGATAGATCTAATTAGGGAGCAAACTTTTTAAATGAGACTAAAGCCGCGCTTCGGCAGTTCAAGGGATATCTGCACACCTCACTTGCTTTGCAAACATTTCCGAGGCTTTAGGAAAAGGATTAGACTCCAATTTAAAGTGCGAAATCTTAGAGATTTGTGGTGATCTCTTTACCTCAAAAGTTGGTTAATAAACAAATCGTTAAAATGAGTCGGCTTCATTTTTAATCAAGGGGGATGGCTGTCTTTGAAGTTAATGCATTTGCCGCACTCATTGGCGCCGAACAGCCTCGACTTGCACTACCAAATTCTTGCGAAGCAAAAAGTCAAACTTTCCGGGGCCCTCGGTAAGAGCAAGGAGGAATGCGTTGAGAACAATCGGCATGATTTATTTATACAGCCGACGCAGGCAAGTTTTGGCGCTGCATAGCAAATGATTTCGCGCGGGAACTTAAATTTAATGTCGGAGAAATGAAATATGTATGTGCGCGGTCCCGTCGGCGTTTAAGCTTCTTGCTGAAGACCCTTTTGTGTTAATGAATTGTATTCGAGCAGGCGGGTTCTCAACTGTGATGGACCGCGCGCGTCATTAGTCGGGTGGCGAAGAAATCGAGTCGATAACAATGCGGGCCTGCCTGCCTGCCTGCCGTTCTCAACGCGCGTTTGTCCCCTTTGCAATGAATGGCCACTTGCGGCGTCCGACTGCTGCACCGCAAAGTGGCATCCGGGTCGCCGGAATCCTCTCAATAACAAGGCCCGGAAATGCTCATTAAAGGAGCTAGCATGCCCTTTGCTTACGAGGCTTCGTCAAAACGGGCTTGGCCGTGTGCTCGAGAATTACAATTAGAAACGAGGATCATTCTCCCGAGGGGGCTGAATGCGCGTGTCCTAATTAGGCAAGGAAACCTGTTCGCCGCGAGACTTCTCTCCGGTCATAAACGCACTGGAAACACTGAAAATGTAAGAAAGTCGTGTTTGTGCTTGTCATAAAAATTAATTCGCAGTCTCAACTCTGCAACAGATTTATAAGGATTTACTGCGAATATGCTTGTGTTAAAAATATATTTTCCTTTCTAAGAAAATCACAAGGAAGCGTAAAAGCAAAATATGCAAGAAGATTTTATTCCGTTCATGAGCTTTAGTGAAGCATGATTTTCCTGAAAATGGGAATGTTTCTACGAGAGATTTTGATATTGTATTCATTGCTTGGGTAAAAAACAAAAAGCGAGAAAATATGGGCTTCTTTCCCGGAAAATCAGGGAGAAAACAGCCGCTATGACTTTACAAAATCAATATTGAATTTTAAATAAGCTACGTTTTTCACCACGGATATAATAATTTATTGGCTAGTTTTTTTCATCTTAATTTTCATAGAAATGTACTTTAATTTGTGTTTTTTAAATCTCTTATACATTAGAAAAATGTACTCTGCAATTTTGTTCAAACGAAAGTTTAATACCTGTGGGTGAAATAGCAGCTTATAAACTAATTTTGTTCAACAGTCCAAAGCGCGAAATAACTTTTAAAGCGTTTACATTACAAATGTTTCTAAGTCTCGGCTGAAAGCTTAAAGCACTTCCTGATGCCAAAAGTGCCGGTGAAGCTGGCCAAATGACGTGATTTCCCTGCTCTTCAGATGCAAAGTAGAGACCACACAATCCTTTTCAGTGAGGATCCCGCCTATAGCTGCAGCCAGGTTTCGGTAATTTCGGTTTGCACGAGCGAGCTTTCTCACTTGAAAACGAGAGAGGGTGCGGCCGATCTCAAAGCGGATTCATCTGCTGACCGCGAGAGGGAAAGTAAACGGGTCTTTGATGTCCCCTGTCCGGTCGTCCTTGCTATCCCCCTCATGGTGGGACAAGAGTTGAATAAGGAGCACCGCATTAAATTTCCACTTATTTGCAATGCGTCCAGCCGGCAAAGGGCGACCGTGCTGCTCGCACAACGGGCGTATTTAAAATGAGCGAAATAAACTTGTTCCAAGAGGAAATCTCGAGATGATCCGGTCGTAAAAACGCTCTGATACTCTCTAGCTGGAGGCAAACTCGGTTGCATACGCGCCGAAAAAAGCCCAGTGGCGGGCACGTAGTGCGGCAGAAGCAATATTATCAATATCATCCCAGTGATGCCGTAAAAAGGCCTGCCGCGTGTATAAAATAGGATTTCGGGAAACCCCTCAAGACATTATTGCGAATATATGTATAGATAGCTGGCCAGCGCGTTGTTGGACCTGAAAAACGGCGTCGACTGCCAGCGCGGCACAGGAAACAATAACTTTGCGCCAACCGACGCATGCATTGCCCATGAAAGCGCCGGCTTTTTGCGAAAGGAAATCACGTGCAGTTCGGACGCGCCGCGGGAAATGCATGGGGATATTTTTTGTGAGACTTTTATCAGGCATGAAATTTCGGGCCAAACTGGAAACTCAATGGAGAATATTCCCTCTCACACAAAGTGGTTTGGGCTTTCAGAGGCTTTTCTCATGCAAACTTGCTTTGATTCGATCGATTTTTGATAATGCAAGCCAATTTCTATAATCAATAACGAAGATATATGTATTGAAGCAGCCATGATATTTATAAAAAAAAACAGGCACGCACGTTAGGAGAGTTTTAAAAATAAATTAAGTATCAAGGATCAAATATAAAAATCAATGATTGTTTCTGATTGTAAACAATAAAGGGGAAACAATTAATTCACACACTTTCCCTGCCGTATATCAGCTAAATAATCGCATAATTGTTAGGCAGAATTAACTTTGGAGAATTGCCACATCGGCCGTGGAAATAATTAACCTACTCAGTTGCAATAGAAATAGGTTACAAATGAAAAATTTGTTTTCAAATCAACCAACTGAAAAAATTACAAAGCCTTAAAGGGCACATACCGACAAAAAAACCAGATGGTTCTGTTTAGTAAATCTTCTAAATCTTGAATTTTGAAAGATAACAATTTCACGTTTATTAAAACCAAATTCTGAGGCACCCAAAACACCTAATTAAGTGCAAGACAATCTTCTTTCGATGTATAAACACAAATAATTAGAATGTTTCTGGAAAATTTACGCTCAACTGGTGTATATATGGCAGCTATAGGAAATTTCTAGCGGCTGACGTGTCCAGAATAAATACAATAATTATAACTTAGCGCTTCAACAGATATTTAGGTGCAAATGTGATTCTAACCATCCTTTTTAAAACGCTGGTGCGCACTCGCGTGACCATTAATTGGCACTTGAATTTCATGAATGCCACCGTGCTCGAAAAACAATTAACAAATTATTCCACTCGCGCGCGCACACGAGTCGACGGCGGAAAAGGACCGGCGGAGCAGATCAGGCCCCGGGTGTTAATTCGTGAGCAAGCACACTTGTAACTTCATTAACGGTTTGCGGCATTTTTGCACGCGCTAAACTCCACCCGCTCGCTCGGATGGCTGGGTGGCTGGCAGCCGCAACTTGGAGTTTGTAATTTGATTTCGTTCGTTCGTTCGCGCTCGCTCGCGCGCTACCCGCCCGGCCGCTCACAGGTGGCGGACGTGATTTCGGCCGTCCGCCACCAAGTTTGCTAATAAATCATCGCAACTTTTAACTGCTGCCGAGGCTCGCTTCATTTTTCTCGCCATGTTTCCGACCGCAAATCCTGACGGGACGCGGCAAATCGCTTTTCGCGCGCAGCATCAATCGGCGCAGCACTCGCCGAAATGAGAAATAAAGCCGTGCACGGCACACGCATCCAGGTCGTGCCTCACTACGGCGTCACTGCTCGCGCGTATTGAATTATTCAAAACGAATTCTTCCTCGCCATGCGTGACTCGGCATACACAACGTGTTTTTTTCATTATTGAATTACATCATGGTATCGCGCCCCTTGTTTTCAAACGCCCAACGGCTGGCGCGCCCAAGTGTATGAAGATATCTTGCATAGTTGAGCTTGCAACAAAAAGGCACTCCCTTGAGTCCCAATCCGCGCGCCCATCAGGAAGATTGTCAATAGGCAACTCATGCGAAAGCAAATCTGAACTAGGCTGTAGATAGAATCAAACTGAGATACCGGTTGTCAACATACTGCAGGGTTCCAATCAGCTGCGTCCTGGAATCAACTTGCAAGATTATACCGATTACAAGATAACAGCAAGAAATGGCATGCAATGCTAGCAGAATACTGCAAAAACGATCAGACATATCTAAACCATTAGCCAGATAATACAGAATGAAAAGGCAAAAATGTTTGCAGAACATCTCCACTTGAAGACATTTAATTTGAATTAGCACCTTAACAGTTCAAAAAATAACAATGTTAAACATTTGGCCATAGAAAATAATTGATTGTGGAATTTGGAGTAAAATTCAAACATAAAATTTGTGTAGCCTCTAAAGTCTAAAAATGAAATCTAAATCAGAGTAATTTGTGCGAAGGCTGAACTGCTTTGGACTCTGCATCAATGTAACATAATTAGTCGGCGCGGAGTCAACGAGTCGGAAAATTTCTATTTAGCAGCGCACACGTTGCAAATTCAATAGAGGTGATAAAGAGCTCACTTGCACTGGACACGCGGAGAACCAATAAAAGTTTATTTGCTGCATGCTCACCGCGGTGGTTGTCACAGCGAGATTAATCACCGCGAATAAACCGAAGCAAAAATTATCACCGCATGCATGGCATTGTGTAATCGCAGCAGCATAACCAGTAAGCGCACACGCTTTAATCAGCCTCGATAATTTATCGCCACGCAGCAGGCGTCGTAAACAAATGAATGGTGGGCCGTGGGGTGCGATGTGTGTATAATTTAATCATAATGGCGAGCGTGCAGGATGCAACTGGAGGAGCAAAGGTCACTATCTGCATCACGCGGAGCGCAAATTAATCTCCAGAGACAGAGTTGGCGGCGGAAAACAGCCGCCGTGTTTTTTATTGCTCCTTTCCTCTACGGCGTTGCCTGGCTGACCGCCGGGAAAAATTTATTTTCCTGCAATTTCAACGTTATTGCAGTGTTAAAATGCATAATTCAACTGCGATGTGGAAAATGCAGCTCCGTCTAATCCTCTTTGGCAGCATTTTTCTGTTGCTTTTACTCAACACGATCTTTTGACAGCTTTGCTACAAGGAAAAGCCTGTATGATTCACGTTTTGTATAAATCCGCTGATTGTAGGGTGTCTTGTAGTTCAACCTACACATATTTCTTAATTACCAGTGAAACTCTGATTCACTGTTTTTGTGTAGCTAAAATTTCAAAATACAAAGCAGTTCGAGAGCATAAGATCCGAAGCCTTAAATTAGCATTGAACGAGGAAAGGAAATTGCTTTTGCGTCTAAATGCAAAAAGATAAATGATGTCAAGGAGATAATAAACGTACAGATACAAAAGAGCTATTTTAGCACAGTATAATGTCTTTGTCTCTATAGGTACGCAAAACAAGAACGCGCTCTTTCCACAGAGATGTTCCCAAATTTATCTTTTGTTATTGTTTTTGCTGAACGGAGTTTTCATGCTAGTCTAGGCCTAATTTTCTCCTTTTTCAATTATAGACCATGAAGAAATTCTAGATGGTGGGTGATCAATAATGGCGACGAAAACGGGGTCGGGTGTCTAAAATAAAATTAGAAAAATGCGCCCATTTTTCACGAGGCACATCCATTTTGCTTTTTCCTGCGAATTTCACACCAGTGCGCGTTTTTCTTGCTCGCTCTCGCGACTCATGGCTCACTTCCAAAAGGACGGCGGCGGCGGCCCCGACAATCTCTTTTTGCGCCTGGGGCTGCTTCTTGCGCGCACCCTGGCCGGCCGGCCGGCTGGCTGCTCCGAATTCATGCTCTGCTCTCTTCTCTGATATGCTGCAAGGTGCCAGCAATTATGCATGAGCACTCACTCGCGCTCTGCAGCACAGCTTTGCCTCTGCGGAGACGTAGAAAAAGAGTTAGGTATAATTTTTGCGCTCATCCCTCACACACACACACACACGACGTCATTGCAAGCGACATGCACGTTAGTAGTTTTTTGCGGTTCCCGGGAGAGTTGTCCACTCGTATGGAACGAGTTGCCGGTCGGCTCGCTCTGCTCTTTTTGCATTCTGCTGAGGTGCACAAGCAGCCCCTGGAGCGACGCAAATCGTTTTAACTTCGCCCCTTTAGCTTATTTAATTTATAATTTGCAGGTGGCGTGAATTTTTAAACCACGCGCTTCCGCGCCGTAAAAAGAGGCAGGTGCGTGTCTTGCGCCCTTTTTTCGTCTCGGTTTCATCAACTCTCGCGCTCGTTTTCGCCGAGTGCATGCATCGGAGATGGCGAATTTTGGGTTGTGGATATTAGTTTCCCCCAGTTTTATTGGGCTCCGAGGAGTCGTAATTTTGGCCAGATAAAAAGTTTTTGGTCCTCAACTAGTTTTGCTTAATTAACCAAGCACGGCTCCTTAGATGTTAAGAATTTGATTTTATGACCTCAGCCTCATTACTGCTCCTGCGATTTAAAAATTCTCGCTCGATGAGGTCTACTGCCGTAGAATTATTCTGAAAATTATCTCTTGGGTGAGTAGTGAAGCGAAATATAAACAGAGAGTCACGTTCTACCGTCACTGTGTGCTAGAAAAATTATTTTTCATTTTTAACGAGTTCCAAGTGTTATTGTACACCGAGTGTCTCTAGATTAAATTTTTTACAATGCAAAACTTGTGCAAATGAGCGCTCCGTGCGCAATATCTCATCTCGTTTGTTTCATCACAGTGGACTGAAATTCCATCCCTGGCGGCGAAATTTTTAATGCGCGCTCCAAGGAGTTTGCTCGGCAAGTAGGAGTCAAATTAAGGCGCTGCCAAGTGTGTATCGCGCGCGACGACGGCGCAGAGAAAAATTAAAAGCACATCAGCAGTGAGTGGAGAAAAAATGTCTTTCTTTCCTTCTCTCTCTCCATTTTTTTTTAATCTGCTGAAAGCAAACACGGAAACAGAAATACATCGCGCTGTTTTTCAGCTGTCATTTCTCCTCACCCCGAGAGCCAAGCCGGCGGAGAGAATCTGAGACGGATTTTGTACATTTCCACACTCCAGCCGTTGGCAAGTTGATAAGGAACTGTTAGTTTCGCACCTCGCTAGCGTAAGACGCAGGATTCGAAACTTTGGGCTGTGTTATGCAAATGCCGGGACGGCTGCGTGTGTCATAATACTGGCAGGAGTGAAATGAAATTCGGCTCGGCATGCATAATTAGCGCGAAAGTGGAGGAAGAGAGCGAGAGAAAGGCACTCTACGGGCGCGAGTTGAAGCAAGAAGCCACCGCGCGACTGGATGCCAACTTGACACTCTTGCGCTCGCCGCCGTGCAATAGCATAGTTAGTTGTTGGCTCCGAATCCCGAGCCTGTTATTTATTGCCGGAGCCGCGCTGCAAAACGACCGAGACGACCTCCATTTGCAGCGAAATAAAATTTATTCCCGAGCGCACGCTATATATGCTCGAGCCGGCTTCTGCTTTCCAATTTTAAACCGTTTGTTCTGAATGGCCTGGAAATGGTGAAAAATGCTCCATCTTTTTAAATTAGCGGAGACCTGAGTTGTTGCCAGTTGCCACACGGTTGCGGAATACGAACAAACCGTCAAGGATAAATTACGAGAACCAAGCTGCCACATAAATTTTAGATAGCAAAAATACTATTTGATACGGTAAGACAAAAATTTTATTAATAGGTCTCAACTCTAGGAAGGTCAGCTTAAGTGAATAATGTATGACATATGATTAAAAATTATCTCGTGAAGGGCAACAACTATTCCAGTCCCCAGGCCTCGTCATATTTTTCATCTAGAAATAAAATCCGCACTGAAAACGATCAACTGAACACACTGATTATGAGAATAACTATTAGCAAGTGTTGAAATGTTGTGGAAATCCCGCCAATTTAATAATTCAACTGCCCAAATTTTCTTCATTTATTTGAATTGTCCAATTCTGCTTCTAATATCTTGAAAAATCGGAATGATCGAGAACAGGAAAATTTGTTTTTTATTTTAATAAAGTCTGCTATACTGTTGGTATGTTAATAGTTTATTTAACAGGACGTAAATGCACTGGAATAATCATTTTTAATTGGATCAAATGACTGTCGCACATCCCCCGACCATTTTAGAAATGTTCACATCTTTGTAATTGTGTCCCAGAGCTTATTTGCTTTGCCCTTTGTGCAGTATAGAGCACCAAGTTAAGTGGACTGGCCTTAATTTTTAATGCCACTGCATGCATTTCTTGCGAAACACGAGCGAATACGGCCGACTTATTTGTTTGCCAATCCCGGTGAAATTCCTTGTAAGATCGCCCCTTTGTGCATCGCAGCTCGCTTTAATTACTTAGCTGCCAGCACAAAAGAAGCACAGATGAGCAAGCATAGGCGTCGCATCGCGTTGGTGTCGTTCAAAATGAGAGAATAAGACACATATGCAGTTGCCCATAATAGGATTCGTTCTTGCTAAAATAATGGAGCAGAAAGCCGAGTTACGCGCGTGAATGAGGTGTGGAATATCTCCGTTAATTGCACCAGAGGACGTCGGGTGGGAAAACTGAAAAGATGACGTCGTCAGAAACTTGTCTTGTTCGCCAACGCTGGCGGAATTATTTAAGCTGCACGCGTCAGGCTTAATTATTGAAATTACGGTGCTGTTCAATTAAAAGAGCTCGCGCGCCTGCCATTCAAATTAGCGGAACATTTATTTTCGCGTTAGCCCGTCTGAAATTCAGACCGGTTGCACGCTCTTCCGACCGAAACTTTTATATTGTTTAGCTGCTGGCGCTTTTATAATCCTTCGTGATTGGCAAATTTGGTGCCTCAAAAGCAGCGCCGTTTCTAATTTTGATACTGCTGCGCGACGAGCAACAACTCTTGGCTTTACGCTTGATCAAACATTATACGTTCGTGAGTTTGAATCAACTTTGCGCCGAGCCATTATGTGCTTAATCCAACGAGCTTGGCAATAAACTGAAAGACGGTCATAAAAATAGCTCCGCGTGGAATTAGCTGGGTGGATTTCCCGAGCTCCTTTAGCGTAATGAATCCTAACAAATGCTCACTTTTCCTCGTCTAATGTTGCAGAAGGGAAACAGTCAGCCGACCGGCAGGCAAACACACACAAGAAGTAACAGCGTCGACTGCATTCTTGGTCAAAAGTAAGTAAATTTATGTGTGGCCAGAATTTATTTATACACCACGCGGTCGTCCTCTTTTGTGGTGGGACAAACTTCCGCGTTGCCCCGGCCCGACTGGTTCAATTGCGTGAGAGAGTCTGAAGCTCGCTGACCGCAATTTGGAATTCAGCTTTGCTCACAGGCCCAACTTTTCGGACGTGATAAATATGTATGTACAGAACATTGCCTGAAATTGCGTTTTTAGGGGACGCAATCGATTTGTGAGGTCCAAAATCTGCTGCAATACCGATTGATCTCGATAAATAAGGGGCTTCATCGAACCTTCAAATGGATAGGAGTATTTTTTCTCTTTTTCTAAGCGCCAGACTGGATAGTGAAAGGTAAGGGATGAAGGTAATTCAAATGAAAAGGATTTTTTTTTAAAAAAAGTGGATGCAACGGATACAACAAAAACATGTTCGTCAATAATTGAACTCAAAACAATTTGGACAAAACTTTAGCAAGTCATTCCAATACATATCGCAATTGGTGCATTCTATAAAACGGCGTCCCGCACCCGCACCCGATTTTATTATTGATTTTTAATGGGCGCGTGCGGCTGCTTGAAAGGGGAATCACGCTTTTGAATGCAAAAGCAGACAGAGGCTCCTTGCTAGCTTCTGCCGGGTTGATGGATTGGCCGATGTTTAGAATTAAAATCACGTTTCGGGCGGAACAGCGGGGCTTGCGGCATTTATAAGTCAATTTAAATGCATAAAAAGGGCGGCGCGCTTTTATCTAGCTACTCGGGCCCGGCAGCAGGTAGACAAAAGTGTGTCTGATTAAGTCACAAGCCTTTACCTGCCTCGGCGCTCTTTCATCTTTTTTGCCAAAGAGATTTGCTCCCTCAGCCAAATTTTTTTATTACGCACACCCGCCTCTTTTTTTTCCTCCCAGCCAGTTCCGAGAGAAAACAGTTATGAAAGATCGATTGTTGAGCTCGTAAAACCACGTTAGCTTTTTATTCAATAACGCACGGGCTAAGCAAACCTCTGTTTATGACGTGGTTCGATTCGGTATGGAATTTTAGTACGCGTAGATAAGAACTGTTTTCCTTTCCCGACACGAAAAAATCGTCGCGTCTAATGGTCCGCGAGCTATTTTTTCGCCCACATACTCGTGTGTGCGAGTCGCGGCGGTTCATGCGGGCGCAATGTGTCTGGTAAAAAAGTGGGTTTATCACGGCAAAAACACACACACACACACACACACTGAGACATCCGCAGGAATAAAAATGGAGCCAGCATATTCAGCAGCCGTCAAGACCTCGCGTTTAAAAATGTGCACACGCGCGTCTCATCCGCTATTCCACGTCCTTTGTTGCCTTTTCCCCGCACCATTCCGGCGGTCGCCCTTGCAGCAAAACGATAACTGGTCCGAGGGATGAAATATTAAATAAGCCCGTTCTCGACTCTCTTGTCCTCGGCAGATTCTCTGGAAATTCGAAAACATCCTGACGGATGAACGGGCACATTAAAAGAATGCACGCACGCGGCAAACGTTGCAGTCTCGGCACGTTTCCCTCGTGTTTTCCGCGTTTATTCAAAAAATTTCGGCCTCATTGGAATGCGTGAGTCGTGGCAACAATGAAGACGTCAAACGGCATTCATTGATTTATTTCTGCGTGACGGGGGGCACACGCTATTTGCATTGCTGATAAACCAATCGCTCTCGTCGCCGCCCGCCCGCGCTCGTTCGCTCATTGCCGACTGTGTCAAGTGTTTGCGCCCGCGAGAGCTCGCAAAAATATTACCGTATTTTCCCTACGCTCCGATTAAAAACAGGACTGTTGCCAAGACCGCTGTTTACTTATCGTCAGCCAAAAAACAACGGATGCTTGAGTTTCCAGGAAAAGTGCCGTGAATGGATTTTTTATTTGCGAATGATCGAGCGGTATTGCTTCAAAGTTTAAACAACAACAGTGTTTAAATTTTGGTTGATATGCATCGTTGATTTTTGTATTTTTTCAACCTGGGACTGTATTTACTTTGGTACAATCCAACCCTCCATAGATTTAGCGGATGTATTAGAGAGGAAAACAACCCTGTGGCATCAGATAAAAGCTCATATTTATTTTTTTAACTCTGATACAAAACCTTGGTTGCCTTTAATACATTTATTTCACATTAAAAAATATTCCATTGTGAATAATTTGGATTATCGTTAAGTTTTCCTAACTTGATTTCAAATTCGTTTTCCGCCTCAAAAACGCTTTGCCGAGATTGCGTTCTCGCGACGAGAAGGAGTTTGCTTTGGATTTTAATCTGCTCTTCACGGCTGCACGCGGGGCTGGCGGAGGGCGGGCAGGCAGAGGAATCATTACTTTCTATTGGCGTCGCACCAGAGAGGCAGAGAACGCGGCTTATACACGTACGCGAGCAAATAGAATGGCTGACGAGAGGAAGAATCCGAGGAGAGCGTCTTCGACGAGCATGGTGCCCTCCATGAATATTTAAAAGCATTACCAACAAGTTAGTAAGTGCATTCGAACTAATCAGGCATTAACCTTGCCTCTGCTCTAGACGGCGTCGCCTGCTTCCGATCGTTAACAATGACCGCGAGCAAATTCGAAATAATTCATTCGTCTGATGGGATTCACAAGCGAAAGTCTTGTTTGCATTTTATACGCTTTCATTTCGCCTAAATTGTTTCATTAGCGCGAACAAACCCATTTTACAAAATCAATCATTCGCAATCGTGAAAATCGACTGAGTCTCACACAGCGTCATTAGCAGCGTCAGATAATTTCTGCAGAGAGTTGGAAATTAATTTCATTCCTGGAACTTTTCAGCAACTCATTCGACATTTGAAAATTGACGTTGATAAATCGCAGCATAGGACTCTTTACCGCAGCTGGATTGGAAAGTTTTTAATTTTGTGATACAGCTAGCAAGAAGCAGGGGTACTCATGAATATTAATCGGCTTCCAGGAAATAGGGATGAATTATTCTACAAAATCTCTCTATCCAATCAAAATTCCAATTTATGGAGTTTTGTTCAAGCCTTCCTGGAAGCGTTCGGAGCGATATATTTATGCGTTTTGACTACGCAGCGTTGCAACCGACATTGATAAATTCTAAACCTATTAGTACATATATAGATGCCAAATTGGTAAATTACGACCGCTTGTAATTAAACCAATTAGCGCTGCTTGTGGCCATGCGAGTGGGCAAAAGACCAATCACCTCGAAGCGGTTGCACCCTCATGAATATTCGGCAGCACGGCCAGAGGAGGCCACAGTGGAAAGCGAGGGGTCGTCGGCGACGGTTAATAATAGAACTGGCCGGTCGACGTTTGCTCTTATTAGTGTCATTGCCGGCGGCGTCGCTGCTTGTTGTTTGTCGTTTGACCGACAACCGTGGTCATTTGAGTTGCAAATAGTTTTCGGGTGCGAACTCGGCCTCTTTGTCCGTCGGCCCGGCTTTTCCGCAGAACGCTAAATATTGACACAAACCCGTTCATTTGGCGTCCGCTCCAAACCTGATATGTAAGAAAGGCAGGCTGCGGTTTTTGCAGGCCTCGCCGACTCAAAGGGTACACGGTGGCCGGGTCAATGTTTGCCGCCGTTTAATTATTTGCTCGAACATTCACTTTGAGGGTGTAGCGAGGTGCGATCGCGAGAGTCTGCTGAGATTAAAAACGCTTGCCAGCTGTGAAAATTCAGACGCCACTCTAAAAATCGGTCGCTTTTCGTTACGAGTCCCCGTGGCTACAATTCTGCCAGCGCAAAAAGTGAAAAGTGTCGTTAGCTTGGCATTAGTGATTATAACGAGTCGCAATGCGTCCGCCGCCCCACGCGTCTGACCTGTTTTCAACTCTTTCAAGTGTTTGCAACCCGCGTCACTCAAATACCAAGCGGGTTGCATAAATACACACAGGCCAGTGGGTCTGAAAAGGTCCGTGCAAAACTGCTGAGGGATTTAAAAATAAACAAATAAACAAAAGTTAGCAAGAGCAGCTGTTCTGATTTTTCGTTTTTGCAACATTAAATAGTTAAATAAAACGTTTGTGTCACATTTAAACAGGTTGTTTTATCTAATTTCAAGATGAAAAGCTTTTCATACGTCTCTTTTATATTAAAAAGTAACAAAGAGAGACGAAGATTTGAGGTAAACCAGATAATCTTCTGTAATCATTCTCATCTTTTTCTCTTCCCCGCGGCTTCTGCTCCATTTTATATTTCAGCCAGCTGATTAGGGATAAAAAGCTATTTTTCTGTAATGTTTTCAACTTTCTCCGCTTCAAAGAAGCAAAAACAGGTTTCAAAAGGATAAAAAATCAGAATTAGAAGCATTTAATAGCGAAATATTTGATAGCCTTAATAAATAAACGATCAAAGGCTAAAGTTTCTTCCAAAAGATAATTTCAGCGCTGCACCGAAGTGGAAAGTTTTGAAATTTGCAAAGGCGGCCGCACTCGAGGCAAAATTTGAATGCGAGTAATCAGGCTCACTTCACGTCAAACTCGCATCAAGCTTAAGTAATGTGTGTATTAGCTGTGAGCGAGGCAAGTTTTTAAGCACCTGCAAGACGCAGCTGAGGTGGAAGGGAGGCAGGGGGTATTGTTCAGCAAAATGTGGCCGAACGAGAGAGGGGGGGGGGGGGAAGCGCGATGTTAAGGTAAAGTGATGTGACGTGTAAGCTGGTTTGTATCACGAGAGGGTGTGTGGTTCTCAAGGGGGACAAGGGACAAGTGAATGTGAGCGCTGCAGGCACTTTGCCGCGCACAAATAATTTAACCTGACGAAATTGAAACTGCGGATCACTTTGCGGAGACCGAATTATCTCTGAAATGCAGACACGAATTCCCTATAATGGACCAATCCACGTGGGTGACGAACATTCTAAGCGATGGAAATCCGTGTGACATCAAATGGATTGAATCTCTCAATGTCAGCACAAATGCTGCCAGTTTGTCTCAATCAACTCAATATAAATTTGTATTTAAGGGATCGTGACAATTTTATTGTTCTAGTTTAAAAATGTCAAAAAAAATTTATTGTACATTGAAATAAAATAAATTGCTCTACTTTATTTGCGTAAATATTTGGTACAACGTTGTAATATCTCACGTGCTGTCCGAACATTTGCAAAAATGTCAAATTCTGAATTGGCTGGACTCAAAATGTTTTCAAACAATATAATATGAATTAAAAATAAACTTTTAACTTTCTCTCTTGCCTTGAGTTTGGAAAATCGTGCATTGCAAAGTTTATCAAGTAGTTCGCAGCCACTGATCTGTGAGGTAATAGCTCCATACTCGCACCGTTCACTTAAAATGAAAGGAACGCCGTGGGAAATAGGTCACGAGTTGGGGGAGCTATTTAATTTGCCGATTTGCCAGCTCACTCGCTCTCTCTTTCTGACGAGAGCAAGAAGAGCTTTCCCTCTTTCCTGTTTGTTCTCGTCTCTTCGATTGCCTTTCCCTCGTTGTTTGATGAAAAAAAGCGCAGGATCAAGAGCAAGAGCGCGGTTGTAAAAAATAAACAGCACGGAGGGAAGGAAGCGAGCCCTGAAACTAGCTGTTGTGCGAAAGGCTGCGGACATCATCCCTCTGAGAGTGTGTTTGTGTGTGCGGGGCTAGGGGGAAACAAAGGCCGGAATTATTGTTCAGTGTCGCTGCAATGCAATGCCTCTTTTACTCCGTCTTGGGCACAACTCGTAAAACAAGAGTGTTGCTCGTTTTCGGCGCGAGTTGATTCACATCAGGATTTCTTCCTCATTCCAACTTGTTTTGGAAATTGCTCCATCGTCTGAAAAGCATGGCTCGCTTCGTGCTAACCTAGCTGATATATACGCTAAATTTGACCCATCAAGCGCAGACATTCCTGAGCTTGTAGCCATTTTTCGTCTTTCTGCTTGGATTACTTGCCGCGGCCCTCTCAGTCCTTGAAATTGAAAAAAAGAGCCAGATTTTTTTAACAAGATTTTATACGATTAAAATTGTCTTCTTTGCACACGGAAAACAAAAAGTCATAATTCAAAATATGTCCATTTCCTCGTGTAAATCGCTTCTTCATGCAAATCTTAACATCTCGAGCAAGTTATGCGGCCAGGTTTCCAAATTGGACGCCTAACTTGGGGTGGAAATTCACCTCCGTTATGGCAATGCGGACGGAAAGTTTAATGAAATTTATGCCACGTCCGCAATTTTCCGGCCTACTGCAAATTAAACGGTCAACCAGCCTAACTGAGCATCCCATTTTATTGTGTGTGATTTTGCGTCAGAGTCGTTCGTTCGTTTGTCTGCTGCTGCTGCTGCACATTCATATCACCCGGCGTATTGTTCCATTTCAGTGTGACTTTTGCGTAGTTTGCAAACCGGTTTCCACTGCTGGTGCTTTTGAATTGAATTAAAAGCCGTGACCTGCTGACTGTCGCGCACAAACTCGAATTAACAAGCCAGCTCAGCTTTTTATCCGAGCGGCGGCTGAGTTTATTATTTATACACACACACACACACACTGCTCTTCTCTCTTTCCCTCCCTCGTCGCTCATCCTGATGCCTTCTTCTTGATTAAGATAATTATTTGCTCCGTGAGAATTCTTAAGCTCGTCACGTTCGCAGCTCGCAGGCAGACGTCCGACGCGCGTCAAAATGAAAACGACTGAGAAACGAGTCGGTTAATGAACCGTCTGCATAACTAACAACAGCCCGAGGAATGTTTGCTCTATTTCGTCTGGAGGCAGGTTCGTTTGACGAAGGGGTCGACGAGAGCCATTGGAACTGAGCTCTTTAATCTTCGTTTTAAGCAGAAATCTGATTGCATCACTCGGACGAAGTCTTCCGTAATTAGTTATTCTTTTGATATGTGATATGAGTTTTAGAAAAGGAATAAAAGATTGTAAGTTTGTTGCAGAAGAATAAACATTATGTGATTTTCAACGAACAGGCCAAGAATTTAAAACCATATTTAACTTAAATTTAAAATAAATAAATATAATTTGTTGCTTATTATTAATTCTCCGGAGATGCAACTAAACATCCAATAGCTCGCAGAGGTTACAAAATGAGGTTCCCTTTGTAGATGTGGAGCTGAATTACCATGTCGGCGCATGATGATAATCTTAAGCCCATTGTCAAGAAGTCCGACTGGAAGAACCGTATTAAAATAACTCCGAGTTGATGGATGCTCTGGTTAGCGAGTAACTACCACGAATAAAACTAGCAGAGCGAAAAAAGCTTGTTGCTGAAACTAATTGGCAATTATGGATGAACAGTCTGAACAGGATTAAGGGAATCGATATCATTAGCTGCAACTGCTCTTATTAATTTTGAAAAACATCTCAGGCACGATTAAATTCGAAAAGCTTGAAGGATTATCATTACACATTTACACACACTGCAGCAGTTTCGTCATTAATTAAATCTCAGTTCGTAAAACATACCAAATCCAACGAAATGCGTGTGCGTGAGTGCGCCTTCTCACTCACGCACACACAGAGAAATAATAATTTAATTCCTCTGCAGCAGCAGCAGCTTCATTACGAGAGAGCGGCAAGAATAATCCTCGTCTGCAAAAGCCACAAGTTGGCCGCGGGCGTCACTGCACAAAGCGCGTTTTATTTAAAACACGGCCTATTTTGGAGGGCTTGCGCTCTCTCTCTCTCTCTCTCTCTCTCTCTCTCTCTCTCTCTCTCGCGTCTGAAATATGGCTGTCCACCGCACCAGTGCGCGATACACGCTGCTCTCATTTATCTCGCGGCATAAATATTGCGCTCGCTGAATGTGACAGCCGAGCATATCATAATTGTGTAGCGCGCTCACACAGAGGGGCGTCGTCGCAGCGTGTGTGTGTGTGTGTGTTTTGTCTGTCTGTCTGTGCGAGAATGTGTGCCACATCAAGAGCAACGGCAGCCCTCAAAGAAAGCATGCATAATGTAATTGTAGAACGCCGGCCGGCCGGCCAGCCGACTATGGCCATGTTGTGTGTCCTTTTGGCTGCGAGCAAACACAGCCACGGCCCACGATTCGACCTCTGACAGAGAGGACTGTTAATCCCATTAATCCTCAAGTGGAGCCGCACTCAACGTCCGAATACGCCCGCGAATTGCACCGGTTTAAGGTCAATTGGGCGCAAAACATGTCAAATAATGTATAGAAGGCGAATTATAAATGTTCACTTTTTAAAATACTTGAATTTATTGTAAGTTTCAAGCTGCTCCACTTGATGTAATGCACGGAGGAAGAGAGGCAAAAGAGAAATTTTTGAAACAAATCTTTAAAATTCCAGCAATGGGACAGCCACTGTTGCAGCCCCTCAGGCCTGTTCAGCAGTATTTTGAAAAAATTGATGAAAATCTGAAAAATAAAAATTGTAAACAAATTTTTTGATAGATTTTTATGAACTAGGAAAATTTGATAAAAAATGTAACTTCCTTTTCCGTGTTAAAAATTAGTTATTTTACTATTTCAACCAGATGAAGGCAGGAAGATTATTTGTACCAAGTTATTAAATTAGTGCTTTTCTTAATTAAATGTAATATAAATGGCTACTGCCCAAGACCAATCCAGATCCAAATCTTAATATTTGTCGATATTTTAATTAAAAATGCTCTAGAAATTTGGCATTTGTTGAATAATAATATTTATTTAATGTTTCTCTGATACTAATTGTAATTTTGAGTCCAAAAATATGAATAAATCTAACGTCTATTCCTAACCTTTTTTCGTAACATTTCCTTACTACCTTTTTGCATATTCTTCCGTTTTAAAACTGTTTTTAGAAAATAGATTTGAACCCCAACTTTTCATTTTGGTAAAAGCAAATTTAGAATTTGCCCAAAGCTGAGTGTGTGACGTGTTTTCCTGCCAAAAAGAGCAAACGCAGCTGTTACCACGTTTGCACGGTTTGCACCTACTCGTGCCTGCGGCTCATGCAGAGCGTTAAAATGAAAAGAAGCATCTAACTGAGTGGCTGACACGATTAAAATTCCGGCAGAAGCAGCTAATTTCGTGTTGTTGTTGTTGCTGCATAAATTTCGCTGCTCTTCTGGGCCGCGACCTCTGCGCGCGTATTACACACACCCACTCGCATCCACAGGCGACACAACAGCAGCAGTGATTCGCTCCTCCAGCACGTACGCCGTTTAAAGGCAGCAGACGCGCCGTCCTCGTCCTACACCGCACACTCGGCTGGGCTGACCTGGCCTGCTTTGGCCGTTTGCATGTACACACATAACTTTATTACTCAGAGCGAGGTGCATAGCCAAGTTCAGCCGAGTTTGCTGTCGTCGCTTTTGCCTCTCTGACGACGGTCTCTTGTCTATGTGTGTGTGTGTGTGTATATGTGCACACAAATGCAATTATCCTTGGGGCGCGTGCAGAAGCGGGCAGCTTGCAGCGCCCATTGTTGTTTGGTGCGGTCGCATCGGACGCGGCGTCGTTGGCTTGCTGTAATCGCGGCACTGCACCCTGTTGACCACGCTGGCGTCGTGCGGTTTCAACCGTGTTTTCCCTTGAAGATCGCTAAATTAACAGCAGAGCGAACAGTTTAGCTGGAAGCCTTCCAATGCCCCGCGCACGATCCAAAAGTCAGCATGGCGCCGCGGTTGTTAGAGTCGGCTAACATGACACACTATAATCTGCGGTAGGAAGTAATTGTTTGACGAAAATTCAATTATTGCGTCTTTCCTGACTACAACTTGGTCACTGAATCAAAACTGAGTGAGCAGTGGTTATGCTTCCCGCACAACAGAAATGTCCGACGGCACAGTTTCCTTCTCTCTATACTCATCAGTGAGTGCGTGGTTTTGTTGTGGGTGGCAATCATGTTAAATTTCAATTCATTCATGTCCTCTTATATCTATAATGGTTATGTAAATTTTTTAATAACAGTGGGAGCACTAATTTTGATATTTCCCAATTAACCAGCTGAGCCGTGGGCCAAGCCACGCGGTCAGCTATTGCCGCGACGTTTAAAGTTGAAAAAGACTTGTGCAAAAATATTAATCCAATTAGTTATCTCTAAATTTGATTAACTAAGTCAACCGTTGAGTAAAATGGCTGGCTGCCATTACCTAAACTAAATTGCGTTGGAGTTCAGGGGTTATACTACCCCTCATGAGTTGAAACCTCGCCTGCAATCAGTTGAACAAGAACTTTGGCTCGCGATAGTGAATGAAGAGCATTGTTAGTAAGTGAGTTAAGAGTAACGGTAAGTAGTGGCAACTGCGAGAAGGATATTATTAATGAGAAGCGACCAAGAGAGCAACCCAATCAGCCAGCTATTGCGCATGAGGCATCTGCAAAGAATCGATCAATCTCATAGTAATTATAAAAGGCAATTAACCTGATAATTATTTTACGAAAACAATTAAATGGATAGACTTAACATCAATAAATCACAGCAAGAAATATTTTTTGCTGCCCATCCGAAGCTAGAGTATAAAATACTATACTTTTATATTATATATAATTATTGGCATTATAAAATATCGAATGGAAATGATTTGTTGATCACTTGATTTGCAAACACAGTCCTTACTGTTGGTGGAGGGATTTGACTCTAACAAAAAATTAAATAAACAGACTGATGATGTCTTGGTTGTCCAAAGTCGGCGTTTAATATAACTTTACGGTAATTTCAGGGGTTCTCTAAAATTTTCCAGTTTGAAAACTATCCAGCAGAAAAAAATGTACCTTTGACGCACTTTCAATTTAATGATTTGAACAGTCCTTTTTGTTAAAAATGAGATTCAATTATTCATCAAAGAAAGCCTCAATTTTCCTTTGTGATTCGTTCATTTGAGTGTGTAGTTATTTAATTAAAAGCGAGCACTCAAAACTATGTAATTTAACATTCCACCCATAAGTGAGCTTATTAAAAAGGAGGAAGATGGCGGACATTAATTTAGTTTAGTCAAAGAGCAGTGCTCAGCTTCATTTTCTGTGTTAGGAATCCATCGTGCTCTTTATGGAAATGGCGGTTGAGTGCATTCCACTGAATATGAAAGGAGGAATTTGCAAATAAAAAACTACAATAGGCATGTACGCTGCCTGTGGCGAGCTTTTTTTAATTAATCAAAGGGTGCTGCCATTAGATTTTCTCTTTTTCACTTGCAAATCCTCTCAGTGCTGCAACAATAAAGGACTGCTAGAATGAAAAGCGTGGCAACATGTACTGAGGCGAATAAGAGCGGAGTGCCCGTTTAGCATACATTCGAGGGCGAGAGCAACAATGGCCGGCAGTCGGTTTCTTGGTCAAAGTGCGTCGTGGCCACAATTTTGTGCCGCCCAGCAGTTGAAAACGAGTCTAATCCGCACTTTATTACGCGGCGCCTGAAGAGTCTGCGACGAATTTCTCGTCAAAGCGACGGAAGAAAAAAATCCGGGAGTAGTGCGCGCTTTGAAGTCGAAAAGAGCCGTGGAATTAATTAAAAAGCAGCCCAACCGCCACCCGAGCCGTTCTTTAGGTATTAAAATTAATACACTTTCCTTTAATGAAGGCGCGGAGACGGAGCAAAAAGAGCTGCTAATGTGCGCAGATGAATAATCTCGCCCTTCCCGCCCGCATGTGCGTCACCCGTTTGGTGCGCATTATTTCACTTTTTTTTCGCAGTCAGATTGTGCGCCGGTGAGCACATATTATCTGCGAAACACATCGGTTGACATATATAGAAATCCATTGCAACGCTGGAAAGAGCTTATCTCCGGATTGCACGCTCGCTGACTGCGTGGCAATGCTAAGGTTTTCTGCCCCTGGCCGCTCAAAGGGTTGCTAAAGCCGAAAGCAAACTCGCAGAGACGCTTCAATTAGGATTAATCAACAGATCTCTCCGGAGCACCGACTCGCATTATGACGGCAAAATTTGTGTGCTCGGCGCACAAACTGAGTTGTTTGCATTATAAGCTGATTACTGTTGCTTGTATTGAGCTTAATTTGCGTTTGGTTTGGTTGTTGAATTTATCTATTTATGTGATTGTTATGTGATCACTGCTATTGTGTGTTACGTATGTGAATTTGCTGAATCAGAGCATTGCTCTATTTCTACCACAAATATTTTCAGTTTTTACAATCGGAAAATTTCCATATTATTTTGTTGATTTAATCAAAAGCCTGAGTCTTTTAGATCTTATCCCTGTATATCTATGCAGAAAACATGTTTTTTTATTTCGTTAAAAGTGTTTGCAAAAATATATGCTATTGCTATGAGTTTCATCAAACTGGCAACAAAGTCTGCATTTTAAGTAGTTTTCTTTAGCCTCTAGAAACAAAGGACGTACTCCTCTAGAGAATAAATCGGCCAAAGATCACACAGGAAGTCTTGGGGCCGGTGAACCAATCTATTTTTTAATATTGGAAACCTAATTACTAACTAATATGTATTTTTGGTAGTGCCTTCTGTGCTGCATGAGGTTATGTAGACCAGTAGGGTTTAACTACCAACTAACTTCCACCCTAAAAAACGAATGAATAAAATTGCGAGTGAATTATGTTCATACTAGTCTGCGTTTGTGGGTTGTGAAGGTGGACCTGGTACAGCACTCTCAAAGAATGCTTTCTGAATATGTATTTAACTATTTCATTTATCACCGTCAGGCTGATTTGATCTACTTCAGTTTGGTAATGTTTATTTAATTGATGTAAACACGTGATAAATCCCATACAAAGCGGAGCAAAATGATTTAATTGAAGAAAATAATTTTATCATACAAGCATAATAGAAATTTTCGGGCCAGTAAGATAAGAAGCATGTGCACGGAATGATTTTGCAAATTGCAGCACGTGCTTATCTCTCGGTTAGAGTGCGCCATATTTTGCTCGTCACACGGATATAAAAGGCAAGCACACAGCACGCACGCTGCGTTTGAGTTATTGCCAGGGCCAGGAATGAGCTTTTGAATCAAGATGTTGTTGGGTGTGCGCGCGGCGCTGCTCCCAACGGGACAAAAGAGCATTTGGAAAATTCCAGCGTCACAGCCGGACAGCGCCAAGTTTACAGCAGGCCGTGAGTGAATATAAAGGAGATAAAGCAGCGCGGGGGTGCATTAAAGCGGGATGCTCCCTCTCACAGCGCCGCCACCGACGCCTCTTTTCGACACAATTTATCAACTTAACGGCCACTAACATACGAACCCAAATGGCCCAATAATTTGGCGCTTTTATTTAAAGTGGCGTCTGCATTTTTCGCCGGGGATGTGTTGCCTTTTATTGGGCTATCACGACTTTTAAAAAAGTTATTTATGCCTGAGCGAATCTAATTTAGGGTGCATTCCGCCCAATCCAATACCACCAGAGACCATAATCGTATATTACCCCCCTTTTCACGCTGTGCGGCTTGAGCCGAGCGCTTTATTTGGCCGGCTGTCGGCCCGCTGTAAAATAAAGCCACCCTAGAGATAATATTTTCAATTTGCATTCGAGCAAACATGCATTTAAACGACTCACTTAGAATCTCGACTCTCGCTAGAGCAGATACCGATCGATTTGTGACTCTCGAAAATTGATTGATTTCGACAGCGGGACAAAAAGTGGATTATAATCGATTTGACCTTTCAATTACAGCGGAAGACGGAGGAAAACGCGATAAAAATGAGTTTTTGGCGTGGAGTGATTCCTTTTGCCAATTACCCGGTCCATCCTTTCTTCCTCTAAAATCAATTTGCTCCAACTGGTCGATCACACATTCGCTCGGTACATTTAAAATCTACTAAAACTAGAAATTATCCATATCCCCCAGCAAAATCGCATCCTTTCTGATTATATTCTCATTCCATCCTTCAAGTTCAGCAAAGCCTATATCAGGGCTCATAATCGATGAAGCGCGGCTGATCACGATAATTTCGCTCGCGAGTGGCATCAGCGTGCTTTACGCCGGGCTGTAATGTGCGAACCGTGTTCAGCGCGCCTGATAAAAGCTGCAGTGCCCGTCATAAAGCAAAACAGCGGCCGAATAATGTGGCACGCCGAAGGCAGAAGCAATACGCGCACCAGCTGTGGGCGTTTATGTGCTAGATAAAAACACGCGCGCGTGTGTGTGTGTGTGTGTGTGTCGTTACGTGCGCAGCTCGGATATTTGAAAACACCAAAGCAATATTGTTTTGGGTGTGGATTATCCCATAGCTCCGAAATTGCGTCCGCAAGCGCGTTAAATTTATATTAAATCTTTAGTAATTTATTTAAAAAAAGACTGAGCAATAAATCATCTAAATCCTCGCAGATTAATTTCATTGTTGAAAGCAGGACAATCGGCCTGGATGGAGATCGCAATGCATTTCATTTACTCGCTGTGAACAAATAAAAAGGTGAATCCCGTTACGGGTAACGCCCGTTGGATAAATAATGGATCCGAGGAGGCACAGAGGACGTTCTCACTGAAAGGAAATGAGCACTTCGCCCCAGCGGAGGAAATGAGCTGCGGGACCTATGCCCGCGAGCCACAACTTGTCGCAAGAAGCAATTGCATCAGCATTGATCTGATAGTACACAATAAAGTGCACGTGGCGTAATTGATCAGCCGGTGGAGGCCGAGTGCGCTGCAAAAACTAGTTAAAAGTTTGATTACATGCTAACAATAGACGAGGGCGTAGAAAAGTGGCTGCGAACGGACGTGGAATATATGGAACTTGACGAGCAGGAATTTCGCTCACAAAGAGCGAGTTCTAATTAAAACCTTGATGAGGCCATGGATCAAAATCTTTTGCTTTATTAAAATTAAATTCCAGCTGGAGAGGCTTAAATTTAGCCTCTTGCGTCATCCAAACGGCCCCAGAGATCGTGACCCGATTCTGCACACCCTCTGTAGATGTGATTATTTTCAATTACTTTTACTCTTAATTAGAATCAGAGCTGCAGAGTACGTTAAAGTTCAATGCAACTAATATTACATTGCTGCCGAAGGACTTACAACAGATAATTTGTTAGCAGAACTTATCTTATTATTGAGCAATTCAATAAGCATTTCAAGTGGGTAAAAGTAGTTCAATGGTTCACGACGTAGTGGTCGTTACTCTGGATGAGTTTTCTGCGTGCAGCATTGAGCTGAAATTCTAGTTTGCCTTTGGAATTGGAAGGTGTATGAAAACACGCCCATTTATTCGCATGTGTGAATGGCTTCACGAAATTTTTTCATGTTTGGTTTGAACTTGGACCCAGGTGCTGGCACGTCGGCGGTTCCTTACAGGACCGAGCTCATCCCTTGTGACCTGTTATGTTCCGTACATGACTCGTTGCTAGCTGTAAGCTAAAGCAGAAATGCCTTTCTCACACATGAGCAAACCATTCCATCAATGCGGAGTATTCCATGGAAGTGTGTTGCATTGTTCAGTGAATAACAAAATTTAATGCCGGTGAGGAATTTTTCCATTCATATATTAAAATGGTGTCGAAAAAAAGAGCAGGGGAAATTTATTTTGGGGAACTGCTAAAAGGAATTACATTCCAACCGTGCCCGCTGCCAACCGAATTTCTGGTTTTGCTAAAATACACACGATCAAAAGTAACGAGAGCCCTCGTACTGCAGGCGTAAAATCAGACACGCACTCTGTTCCCAAAGTGAATTTCGGCGGCGCTGTGCCGCCGTGCAAGTGGTGTACGATTGTCGTCGTCGGCACACACGTGGAAATTATTTCGTCGCATTACCCTTGTGAGGGCAGCTGGCTGGAAATGAGAGAGAGAGAGAGAGAGAGAGAGAGAGAGAGAGAGAGAGAGAGAGAGAGAGAGAGAGAGAGAGCAATCCCGTGCGGTTGAAATGCCGTCGGTGCGCGTGCATGGGCGCGTTTTCAATTCGCACAGGAACGACGCGGCTCGAATCAAGAGCGTTTAAATTTTGCTCGCGGCTGGTTGACAACCAAAGCAGGCGGCGTCACCGTCGGCGGCGAGTAATTTCGGCTTCACATGCGTCGGCTGCAGCAGCTTTATGACGTGTCACAGTCATTTGTTTGTTTGTTTGTTTGTTTGATACTGTGCGCGAATGACAAAACATCAGCCGCGCTCGTGACGTGTAGATGACTTGACTGTCTCTCGCGCGCGTCTCCGCCGCTTTTTGTCGAACGCGTCGTGTCACGCAACCCTTTCACTAAATCACTCGCTCTTGTCTGCTCTCTTGCTCGTAGAGTGACGCTCGATACGACCAAAGTTGGGTTATTTGTTCGCAAGCCGTTTCAGCTGACAGCCTTCGCGAATCACGACTGCCACCGTTTCGTTTTGTGTTTCTATTTCGGCGCTGATTGTCATCGGTGGTCGGGCCTCGTGTATATTTACTCCTGCTAATTACAAAACGTGACGGGTGGCATTAGAGTTGTTCTCGCTTTATTTACACTTGGGTGACAGTTGAAAAATTGTCACTCTCCTTCCTTTTAGTTTGCCTTCTACGAACTGACATTAAATCTATACGGCACTTGAAACAAAAGGAACAAATTCAGCTTCAACGTCTTTTCATCCAGCTAACCAGCTCCAATCTTTGTTAAAAGGAGACTTCTTGATGATGACAAAAGCACTTGTTCTAAAATACAAATAATGACGCTTTATATTTCTTCAAGCATCATAAATCACACCGGTCTGGAGATGTGTATCTTGTTTAAACGACCAAACAGTAATGATTCTCACGCCAAGTTGTTGAATAAATTCTTTGGGCAAATTTACAGTGTTTGTCTTGAACGGGGAGGCAAAAAATTGAAAACATTTGTTGGGTGTGCCACGCGGTGTTTGTTGTTCTTGAAAAGCCACAAATCTCTTCGGTTCGCCGACGAGCGGCTATTTCAGCTTCTTGCCTGGAAAACTATTCATCAAGTCGGTGGCTGCTGGGCAAAAAACAGAAGCTCTCGTGCGCTCCACTTGAAATTCCTCATTTCGCAAGACTTCCTTCCGTGCGGCACAAGGCAAAACGACGAAATCCGTTTGACCCGAGGACGCGCACCCGAGTCGGCCAAATCAAATTATTTAAATGAGTGTCGAGAGCGAGCTGCGTGTCGGAATAAATAAAATACTGGTTCTGCTCAACTGGCTGCCTCTCGCAGAAAATTTCCTTCTTATTTCTGTGCGCGTTGTCTGTTTGAGCCGCCCGCAAGGGCCCGCCGCCCGCCTTTCATATTCTCCCCGCATCGTGCCCGCTGCTTCTCCATTACGGAGATATTTCACATCGCAGAAATTAATAATTGAAAATTGATGCCACCGCGCCTGGCATTATCTGCTGGCGCGCATCAGTAATTTGACAGTCGCTATGCTCGCACTTTTCTCGCCGATCGAACCCACGCTCCAGTTTGGCCGATGAATAATGAAGCTCAGCCAGTTCATCGCCTCGTGCCTGCCCAGCATTTTTGTCTCGCCGCTACACTTGTTTTTCTTCTCACCACCGAAGATTTACATCTCTGATTTTGTTCCATCTCCACTGGAATTGCAAATTCCATCCATAAAATTTATCGTGCAAAGTATAAAGAGTTGTAAAAAAAAAGAAACACGTACTGTGCAAATATTATTTTTTTCAACTGGATTTTAAAAATTCAAAAAATTAAATTACACCGACCATTTATGGATTTATAAAAGGATTGGATACAATATTTATTTCCAGTCCACACAACTCTCCCGTTCCAACTCTTTCTTTCCAATTAATATAAAAATATTAAGCTAATAAATTCTGGGAAAGGATTACATAGTGAGAAAAACAACCGAAACTAGCAGATAAAAATGATTGAAAACGTGAAGAGCCATGCTGAGCTGCCAAAAATGCTGACAGCTGATAAAATATTTGACTTGGAGGCGAAAGATTCTCAGAAACCTTGATCGAGTGATTATCTCAAAAGCTTTCCCTCCAATGGTGAATCTTTTCAAGTTCTTGTGTCCCCTGTCACCTTCTTTGACGTCATAGCAGACCTGTTTTCCGCAAGTTACCGACATTTTTTCCATTGATATGTTTTACTTTCGCAAGTTTAAAACTATTTTGTAGTTTTTTCACTACACATTTGCATAATAAAATTAAAAGTTTGATATAGAGAATGACAAAAACATTTTAAAACACTGAAAAGAGAACGCCAGAGCAGAAGCTTTTAGGCAAATATTTTTGGACGCAATGAAACAAATTATAGGCGCCGCTGAGTGCTGGATAGCATCGCGCGCGCTGAAACACAAATCTTGTAATTCCGCAAACCCAGAGCTGAGTGCGTGTAATCCCAATTTTAAACGGCTTGCCGCAAAATAAATTAAAACAGTGCGAGCGCACGCACGTCAGTGCGAACAAAAGGATTCAGCGCCGCCCGTTTGTTTCCCGCAATAAATTCGAATCTGATTAACTTAACTGTCGCGGCCGCGCTTATTTATCTGCGTCACGTGCGCGACCGACGCGTTTATGGGGATAATGAAAAGTGTTATCGCTTTCGTGACGCGTTGGCAAAATGATGGCTTAGCACACTGTCCACCAGGAATTTATCTCGGCGCCTGCTGTGAAACACACTCGTCTCATTCGACCCGCCAAACGCGGACGTAATTGATTGCGAATCTCGAGCGACCACATCACTCATCATTACCACATATTTCAGCCCAGAAGGTCTGACAACTGCGAAACACGCTTTTACTCTCCATCACTCCTCGGCTCGAGTTGAAAAATGCGGGTTTCGCACTTGCCACCGCGCTCACTCAGTGAAAATTTTGGATTAAACTCTGATATGGCATTTACAAAGTAATGTTTCGGGAAGGCCGAAAAATAGAAAGCGGAAAGACTGGGTGCTGGAATTAAACACGGATGAGCGTCAGCCCGTTTTTCCCGCTGTGAGCGTATATTTGAGAGATTAAACCAAACGGCTGTGCGTGTATAAATAATCGGCTCGCGTGTGCGGTTCGTCTCGCGAACGCCGGCTAATGCGGCAAGGCAGCTTCCTCTGGGGTTGTCTGGCCCGCGGCCAAAACGCTCGCCGGCAGACGAGACGGAAAAGCTGCAGCCGGACCAGCAGCCGGCCGTTGGTCCTCGCTCTGATTTCTCTAATGATCTGATCCGAGGGCAGGCCGCAAATGTGCGAATTCCTCGCGCGTCGCCAGATTTTAATCTGATTTCACGCTCGCTTACCTCCCTCCGCCTTGCAAGATCCTGCCGATCGGGAGAAAGTGATTCTGCCCAGTGCCCACTGCCGCTTGCCAAAACGCTGCTGTGAGCAATTGCCCGCCGTCAAAATGCACCCACCGGGCCGTCGATGGAATATTGAGTTTGCCAATCCGCACTTCCTCCCACGCATCCGTGCTGATTGTAAATTAGTGCCAGCAAATTCGGTGCTCTCTCTGCGCCGGATTTTATCCGGAACTAGTGTAATAAATCCATTAGCATTGTATGTATCCTTTTTTTAGGGCGAAGAATATCAAGTTTCTAACAATTCATTTGAGAGTGAACGTAAAAAAGTAAACACAGAGAAATTATTTTGAACTGAAAGGAATTTACAAAAGCTGCTAATGGGCAGTTGGTCAATTTTGTAAATAAAATTATATCGCATGCTCTCACTTACCGTACAATTTACTGTTTCGTCCATTGATATATTTTCAATAAAACAAAACAAAAATTAAACCACTTTAGTCATTAAAATGAAGCCCCCTCTTTTTTTGCTCTTTTTATTCCTGTCCGAGGACCGGGAAGGGCGCGCACTGCACCAGCACGGATGCTGAAATCCGGGTCCCAATAACACCACGCACCAGGCCGCACAGGGACCAAGCCCACTCAAGGGCCACTTTCCTCCGCACCGAGGACTTTTTAAAACGCTAGAAATTCGTCCCGTGATGCCAAATCAGGCATGCTGGAAAGGTGCAAACCAGCAAGTAGCGAGATGGCCTAGAGCTATATAGCCGGCAGGGAGGCTTTCCAGGCGGTCACCCATCCAGCTATACCGGCATACACGTACGCTGCTTAACTTGCTACACCCTAGAAAAATATTATCCATCACGAAAGTTCTATTTAGAAAATACCTTGTTCATCGCTGAAGTCCTAGCTACTGCTGGCCAATCACAAGGATTTTGTAACAGAAAGACGTGAAATATTTTAGGATTTTAATTAACATCACAAAATGAAGAATACAAAAATCCTTTTAATTTAAATTTTAAGTTGCCACTTACAAAGTCATCGGAAATTCTGGTGTACTTTAATATATTCTAACATGTGCCATTTCTTTACAATTCTGAACAGAGGCACTAAAAATAATTTTCACCACGAGCTACATTTATGCTATGCCACGAACTTTTGGTACAATCGATTTAATTTCAATGAACTCTTTCGTTTATTATCTCGCGAACAGCTCATTCAGTTTATAGCCTCCATAAGTGAAAAGTTTACGCTCACTCAAATTTACATCTTGCGGCTCACCGACAACACACACACACACGTTACTCCTGGTCCCAAGGGAAAACTGCGGAAAATCGTTAATTTTTGTGTACTTCCTGCGTTGTGAAATATAACTGAGGGGAAAGCACGGGCAATAAGAAATAACGGTGCTCGCACGCGGTTTTCCGTCGAATGAGTTATGTCGTAAAACCGAATTGCTTTTTCTTCCTTTTTGCAAAACGTTTTCGGGCCACTCGCTGATAAATTCGGACCCACTCGCTGAAACGAGGTCCGTTTTACTCGCGGGTCCCCGGTCGCAATTCTGTTTTGATGCTTTGCTTTCGGCATTAAAGAAAGTTAAACGAGCCATAAAGGCCGGGCCAGCCTCGTGTAGCCATTTTCTTTGCCTCCGTCTTGAACTGAAAAATTGTTCTTTATGAAGCTCGAGTGCATAGCGAGCAGAGGAATGATTTATCGTAATGCCTTTTTAAAGCAAATCCTCCGTCGCTGTAAACTAGATTTCACGGCGCGCGCGGAGAGCTCGCGGAGTAAAAAAGCGAGGGTGAGTCGGGGCTGGCTCGAGAAATGAAAATTTAAAGAGGTCGACGCCAGCCAGCCAGTCTTTCTCCGAAAACATCTTTCATGATTAATCAGCACTCGGATTAGAAGCAGCAGCGCTCTCATCATCACCTAATTAGCAATTCCGGCGCTATACACACTCACTCCTTGTTCCTTCGCGCGCCTGAATTAATTTTTCGCTGTTCTTATTTTTTTGCCCCATAAAATGAGAAACCGAGAGAGCCTGGCCGCGGGCTGCAACGTAATTAGCGACGCCTTGTCTACTCACAAAATTGTAGCACGCACGCACTCACGCGCTCTTTGCGTGTGTGCGCGTCAAGTTTAATTAAACTATTAAGCCGCCGGTATTAGGGTGTCATTTTTTCATGAGATTGCCACGATGGAGGGCTTTATGGTGCTCCCATGCAAGACCAACGACTGCTCCTCGTCCGTCAGTGTCGATGTAATACAGCAGGTGAACCCGGCTAATTTAGCTTTTGAGCTCGTGTCAATTCATCTTTTCCAAACTGATTTTTGAAATGTTTGAAGCAAGCATTTGCATCTTTAAATAAATTTATTTCGCCTCTCTTATCGTATGCTTTGTAACAAAAAAAGTGATTTGTAAAATAAAACAGTAAATCATTAAAATTTTATCTCTATGTAGAGAAAAAAACAGCGTCGTTTACTTAAAAGTATATCAAGTCAGTGGTTCAATGCTGGATAAAAAAACTTATGGGTTATTTCATATTTTTGCCCAACTTTGCTCAAGAAGGAAAACTCAACACAATCTCTTCGTAAACAACAACATCAATCGGCCAGCTCTTAGAAACAAAATGAAGGCGTTCATGCAACTTTCTTTTTCTCTTTAAAATAATTAAAACAGCAAAGCGCCAAATTTTGCAACTGGAACAATACGTGGGTGGCCCAATTATTGCCCGAGGCTCGAAGTGTGCCTCAGTGGGAGCAGCTGCAGACGCTGTAATCAGATTGTACTGTGTTTGCCCACGCAATTTGCACGCCCTAATAACGCTCGCTAAAGCGCTGATCCGCTCGCGTAATATGCAATTGAGCTGCAGCGCGCGCAAAGAGCTCGTGGGCGGGCGTCATTATTCAAGAAGCGTGTTGACGAAGTGGCAGCTGGAAAAATCAGCGCCCCAGAGACTAGTTTTCGCATCGTGATGGGCGACACGTGCGCTGCGAACGGTCGGCGCGCGAGATTTAGGGCCTGTTTAATTATAGCCTTCGGAGGAAACGCGCCGCACGAGGCGTCAGTTGCTGCTGCCTAGCTTTTTCTCCTTTTTAGCGGCAATAAACAGACTCGTTCTCGAGTTCGGTGCGCGCGCGGCCCTCTTTATATGATGTTCTTTCATCCGGCCAGCAGCACATTAGGGAGCGAGAGAGAGAGAGCGAGAGAGCAATTGCCTAATGCTTTCTCTTCTCGCTCTCTCGTTCTTTCGCCCTCGCCGCATCATGCTGTTTTAATTCCCGAGCTTGATATTCGGTTCCGAGCTGTTTTAAGCTGTCAAGGAATCGCTCCTGCAGAGAGGTGAAGCCCCAAAGCGCAGGCCGTTTGATGAATGATTGCCTGCGATCAACTCTGTGTTTGTTAATCCATCATTAAATTTATTTGAGTACACAAACCTGTAGAAATCTCAATAGTAATAACGTCGGGCAAATTTAGGAGTTTTAACAGCTATTATTGAAAAGAAAATTACAGTCATTTTGCTTTAGAAATATCCCTAAACCTTTAATTGGCGTAAGGCACGGTATAATGATAAACAGCAATATATTATTCTTCAACGTATTCTATTAACCTATATTATTTTCATTTATTCCGCTATGATAAAGGATAAATAACCTTTTACAACGATGATAATTAAGTAATTATTTCATCTGTTTTCTATTCTAGGTATGTAAATAAATGTGGACTTTGCATGAGCGATAAACCGTAAAAAAAAACCTTTTGGTTAATTAATATTGTTCATTGGATATTTTTAAAATGTTTATCCGCCAGGCTAATGATTCAAAGACACTTTTTATAAGTTATAAAATTAGAAATTTAAGTAATTTTCACTTGTTACAAATATAACGAGGGAAATTGGTCAATTAGTCCTAATTAAAAAATAATTCAAGGCACTTGATCAAATCTAAATTGAGGGAAAATCTTCTCCCACGACCCCATTCGCACAAAGTGGATAAAAGTCGTTCAACAAACAGTGCACGCACTCCATTTTATTACCAAAGTGAACTTTTGACTGACACGTCCTCGTCGGCGAGGATAAAGGTTTTAGCGAGACACCCGCGCCGCTTTTAAGCCAATAATGCATCTCGACGGGTTGCGGCAGCGAATCCATCTCTCGCCACCATCGGCGCTTTGAAACAACGAACACGCGATAAAACAGCCACGCCACGATCTGCTCTGCGCTGCGAATTTTTATCTGACACGGTATTCCTTTCCCGCGCGTTCTCGCGGGCCGAAACGCGAGCAGCTGCTGCTCTTTTTTGTACAGAAAATGCAAACCGCACGCAAAAACGCGAGCCAGAGTTATTATTTCGTTACAAAAATGCGGAGAAAACGGAGGATCCATTTCCCTAATGAAGTGCCGGAGTTGTGCTCGCTCTATAGGAATGCCATCGAGCCGAATTTATACACATATACGCGCGCGCGTTTTTGCACTCTGCCGCCGCCGCCGACACTCTTGTCTAGGGAGATATTTATGCCGGCGTGTTGCGGCTGATGCGTGTGCTTACATTTTATCGACCTTCGCAACACAAAAGCAATTTGCACCGCCACCACCGGCATCGTCTCCTGCGAGAGCGCTTTTTGTGATTAAAATACATTTTTTCCCGTGGCCCCCGCTGCAGTTAACAATGACGAATGAACCGTTAGAGAGACAGAAATTTCGCTTGTTGCCTGCACCGGCCGAGAGCAGAAAAAAATCTGCGCCGTCTTCCCACACTTGCCGCGGGTTTTAATTAAAAAAAATGGTCATTCCCAGTGCTTTATCGGTCTGACTGACAACGCAACGGGCGTTAAATTTGCACGAATTGGCGGGCGTGTGTCATTTAGTCCGTTTGCCAGGCCCCTCGACGCTTATTAATCAGCATCAGTGATATTAATAAAGCAAATGGGAACAGAGACACAATGCATGCTAATGAAACCGTATTATACGTTCGCATGAATTTGCGACCGCGCAGTTTATTTGGCGAAAAATGCAAGCGGATAATATCGGAATTTGCCGCGCGCTTGCTCCGTAATTGGAATTTGCTTAGCGTCGAGGGCGTCGGAAGAGTCGATGCATAGCTGACGCCTTCTGTTTTCGCGTTTCATTACCTCATATTTGTGATTTTGCAAATGAATTGCCGACATCAAAGGCGAATTAGATCAATCTACATGCGCCATTCGATTCATCATCACATTAAAAGACACACAAGCATGCTCTCTCTCTCTTGTACCGATATGACTGCCGGCGTTTGATGATGGGGAAACAAGCGCACTCACGTTGTGTAATTCTGCAATGCACGTTGTTAATTCTGTTTTGCTATTTGAATTTTCCTCTAAAAAGAGCGCAGCTTTTAATCTGTTCCACTTTATGAACATAGCATCCACTTGGAAAGTATTTCCACGTAATGATAAAACAATTTGAATGTAATGATGATCATTTTAATGGAAACCTAAGAGGAATGCTTTGAATTTATGTAGTGCACGAATGAAAAACTCTTTTGTGCAGTAGTTTTATTCGCATTTTGAAAACTCGTATTAAAACCGATAAATTTGCTGCATTATTTCTCCTTTCACGGCGAGTTCAGCCGATTGGCAAAGTAAGTTGGCGTCCTACTTTCCTATAACAGTCCTAACAGTCTAAACAGACAAAATCTAAAAACACCTGACTCCAATTATGGCCTTCGCTACGAAGTTTGCCTTCTCACTCGAGCGCACTCGCTTCCCCCCTGTTCTGCTGGATGTAATTTACGCTTCGATTTCTACTTCTGGAAACGACCCTTGTGATCATACCATACGTCTCGACGCGGCACCGGCGGTGCCTGAGAAAGGGCTGAATTGTAAATTCTGCGACGGGCGCCGCTGGGACCACACGCTCGGATGTGTTCCATGAAAATCATTCTTTTTATTAGGAGGCGAGCCCGAATCTCGGCCGACATTCTTTTTCCTTTCTCCTCCTGCGGCAGCGTTAAGTAAAAAAAGTCTGCGGAGAAAAGCTTTTAACCCTCGAGTCCCTGAAACACAGATTTAATTGATTTCCTTTCACTGGCCAAAAGAGAAAATCCTTTCAATGAGAAGAAAAGGGCCGCCGCGCGCGCACCACGTCAAAACACGGACGTGCCTGTCAACTCAGCAGCTGTCTGTTTTATCGCGCAAAATGAGTTCTCCCGGCTGCGAGTAATAAATAAAGAAAGAGTGCCGAGCCGAGTGAAAGAAAGAACGGACTGCTGGGAGCGCGAAAGAAAGAGAGAATGGAGCCAACTTCTGCGACTGACTCGCCCGCCTAATCCGATCGGATAAGTTTGCGGTTATGCAACCTGCTTGGCACATACGTGTGCTGTGGTTGCATAATGGCCCCGACAACTGCTGCTCGGGAGCAGATGGGGGCGTCAAATTGGCGCAAGTGAATAGGTGCAGACTGATTTTATTAATGGAATGTCAGATAATTGAACTTTAACCTGTCCGCTCAAGGCAGTCAGCAAGTGACCTAAATTGAAAAACTGTTTATTTATTTTTTAATTCAGCGACTATAAAAGCAGAGAATGTTTAAACAAAGCTGATGAAGTTTTTTCAATTTGTTTGCTACATTTTTTTTGCATCGGTAGCTCTTATCCAGCGGGGTCCAGATTCGTGCGACGCGCAGATATGGCGTCCGGTGGAATATGGCGCGAAAAAGCGTGCACGTAAGAAAGCAAGTTTTGGTCAATTGTGACATAATTTGCATTATTTGTACTAACTGTGTCTTTTGGATCATAAAAACAAACTCTTGATACTCGTACGCGAATCCAAAGAGAGCTTTTTGTTTCCCACATTCAGACGCCATCTTGGATCTGCGCAGTGCGAACCAATTTTATCGCAGATCTGGCTCCCGCTGCTTATATCATAATAAAAAATGCCATATTTGTGTAGCAAATCTATAATTTCAACTCTCGAATTTTAGCGCCATAAAAGGCGTAGTTACGACTCGAGAGCCCTAATTCCTTTACAAACATTAAAACGAATTTTGTGATGACAGCATCTTTCAGCTGGATAAATTACAAGCTTAATTAATTTTCTTTGAATGAGTCCACGAGTTGAGCAGATGTCTGGAGTAAATTACGTACTGTCGTGTCACGGTAGCAATTTATTTAATCTGGCGGCAAAGGTGCTCGATAAATTGTTTTCCTCGTAAGAAGCAATAAAATAAACCGAGCGACAGCGGGGCAGGCAAAAAATAAATTGAGTCGACACTTGAGCGAAACCGTATCCGGGGCTCTCTTTATTACAATAAAGGAGAGATAAATCTTTAGAACGAGAGCGCATGCAACAACTTGCTGCTCGCATCCAGAGTGAAACAAAAGGGCGAAAGTTGTCCGGCGCGGCGGCGTGTCACGTCCTCCGCAGCTGAGGTCACGATCCGCCATAAAAATGCAGTAACGTGCCTAATTAATTGCTCAGCCTCGCGCCACCAGGGGGCCTGACGTTGCGCGCAAAAACTCCATTGTGCGTATTTGCATGCTTATCTTTAATGAAACGTGACCTCTCACGAGCCGGGCTGACTGTGAGGGGAGACGCACAAAGGGCGCCACTTGGAAAAAGTTTAGGCCCGCCGGAACCAAAAGCTCGACTCGCTCATTCCACTCGACGCTTGCTGTGTTGGAAATGTCCCCTTGAAATGACGCTCTGAGAAGGATTTAAATGTTCACTTTCAGATTTTCATGCAAACATTCAAATTTTGTCAAATCTCATACTAAAAAAGTTGGAAATGAATTTACCTGAACTGTTTTAAAGCTAAAGAAGCCGATTGGGACACATTAACTGTAAGATTGATGTTAAATTTAATTTATTTCTAGTGTATGTTGGTAGCCATTGCAAAATCGACGTTGAAAATTGAATAATATTTTAAGTCGATTTGAAAAATAATGTAATTTGTGGATCTAGTTTACAAATACTTTTAAACTTTACAGTTCAACTGTCCAATTCATGATTTAGATTAATCGAAGGCAGCGCTAGGATCTGTTAAGGTCAAATAGTGCCTCAATTGCACGCAAATATTTCTCTTATTTTTTTTTAAACGCCTCGAGAATTAAAAAAAAATCAATTGATAGACGACCAATTACAACAAACGTTTCTATGGCCCTTCTTCAATTTCACTCGTTTGTTTCAGACTTGGAAAATTGAAGCATCTTCACGCCGAGGAAAGTTCAGGTGAGCAAAAACTACTCCGTCAAAATTTCCTGACGAAATGCAATTATTGTATTATTTCGCGACCGAAATTAAGTTAGAAACTACTTTGACTAAGGAATAATAATCTTGGCAGCCTTTGTGAGCTTTTCTCCTTTGAATTTGTAGAATCCCCGCTCCGTTCGCGCGGGCGCGCTTTTTCAATTTGCGCCCGGAATTTATTTAATTTGGCCCCTTGTGCGCTCTTTTGCGCAGACAAAAGGAATCCTCTCCAGGCCAATAGCGGATTTCCCTAGAGGTGGCTCAAAAGCGGGTAACGAGGCACCGAATTGCAGGCAAGAATGTATCGACGCGGCTTATTGGGCGCGCGAGAGTCGGCCCCGAACCGCAACGCAGAATTAATATTAATCGGGCAACTTTAACCAGCTATTAATTCTGCACCGAGCGTGCGCGCACACGTCTAATGAAATTGAAGCTGCAGACCAGTGACTTATTCGCACGAGGCCGCAAAGCACCGTATTTCAACGTCAGTGCTGCTTTGCCCAAGCGATTACTTTGCCGCCAGCGGATGGAATTGTTTGCCAATCAACAGGATGGACCGAGACTGCTGGAAACGGGGCCGGAAAAACGGATATTTCGCTGTTTCGACCGGCGCCCGTGCGTGCACATTTACACTGATTTCACGCCGCAATTGATTGAATGGCCAATTGAAAAAGCGGTGTCCTGCAGTTGATGGCGTTTCAATATTTGATCGCGTCCGCGCGTTGGGCCAATGTTTTTAATATTGCCTGTGCACGCGGAGGAATAAAATGCTGGCTAGCTCCGACGGTCGACTGCTTTTGTCCGTCCACGTTCTGTTCGTACTGCAGATGGGTATTCAGCGAACAAGTGATCCCTTTCCTGGCATATCGCTCGGTCGATGCTGGCGTGTATACAAAACATGTGTTTACAGCGGTAACTGCCCAGAAAAGAACAAAATAATCATCATGTTCGGGCAAACGAGGTATACACGCACAAAACGCGAGGTCGGCTTTAAGCTGGAAACACGATATATTTTGCTGTATTGTTTTCGTGCGTCATTCATCATCCCGTTTCGTTCATAAATTAAATAAATGAATTACTCGGATGGCGTGCATACACAAAATGTTATTAATTCGCTTCGGGTATTTAATAAAATCCTTTCAGCGTGCAAATTAATTGCTAGCTTCGAATGTTGTAAAGCAGTAACTAATTTCGCATTGATGAAATAAATGAATGTTCGATATTTTTGTTATATTTTTTCCATACATAAAAGATAAGCTTTCATGTTAATGAAAAACAGCTAGAACTCCTTGTCTCATTAAATTTGCCTGTTTGTCATCATATTGCGCTTCAATTTAAAATTCCAGCCAACCGGGAAATTTTAAGCAATTTCATCCGATATCAAAATCAACTAAACCAAAAAAATATAATTATCAATCATCATAATAATTGTAGCGGAACAACAACGCGGACCTGCTTTTAGTTGGAAGCCAACAATTGTCGGCGGTTTGAATTATTGTAATTTTGCATTATTGTTTAACAGCAGAAAGATGATTTTAAAATAAGAATTCAGTTTTCGTCCGTCAGCCACACGGTGCTGACGTGATTCGTTTAATTTTGCAGAACTCGATTCAAAGGGGTGTGAGTCCAACCATCAGTTAGCAAAAGAATTTATCACTTATTATTGTAAACCATTTCAGTTCTGGTATTTGATTAAGTGTCCGATCGGATTTCCAACTGTAACTATTACACCAACCAAATTCGTCAATCTGAATTCATCGGTCTTCATCATTTCATCCCTCTTTCTATCCTCCAAATAATAATACAACACACCTAAAAACTGGTAATTTTAATATAGAAGAACGAATTAAAATATTAAAAAGCGGCCCTAAATCATAATTTTCCCCAAACCTTGATTTTTCGATAACATTGCAGCAAATTTTCCATTTGCATGTGATTTCTCTAATGCTGGAGTTTTCCCAGGCTTAAGCAAGATACGATCTTCAGAATTAAAATATCTCTAGAGTAACATAAATTTTACACCTCTTGAAATTGCAATCGGAACATCCAGCAGACTTAGTTAATTGGGCAAGATAAAATGCAGGCAGTAAAAGACGGCGTGTCGTTAGCTGGGCACGATAAAATGAAAATCCATCACTGGCAGTGAAAAGAGGCCGGATTAAAACGAGTGGCGGCGATTGAGTGCGTCGCATGCAAATTCCCACTTAGAGCCGTCGGGAAGAGGGAAATTTCATCGTCGAGACGAAATGTACCAGTTGTGTGAAAGTCTGCAGATGCCGTCAGTGGTGCAGCTGCCGGCCAGTGCAGAGAAAGACGAACGACGACGCGGGCGGCAAACCCCCACGAGGAATCAAAGCGAGGCATAAATCCCGCGCGCCGTCTCAGTGATAAAAAGTTCGCAAAATGAAGCTGCCAAGACGAAATCATCTCTCCAAGGAAGTTTTAATTTCTTCTCGGGACGTAAAATATTTTACGGGGCTGCCACTGTTGCTGTGTTTGCCGGCGGCGCGCTTTTTAATGCCGTCTGCGCGCGCGAATACATTTTCTTAATGAAGAATAATCGTGGTGAAACGTGGAATTGTGGCAACGCACTTTTTGCCCAAAGTGCTTAATGCCTTTTGTGCGACAAAGGCGCGGCGGGTTTATTTTATCGCGTCGTCGGCGTCATTCGACTGCTTCGCGGTATTTCATTACGAGTGCCCCGCCCGCGATGCCGATTCGGCGTAAAAGCCGTCTGTGCTTCCGGGAATGCCAGGTATGGAATTATATACAGCGAGACGAACAATGAGTTTGGAAAACGCTGCCGGGGCATGAGATGCGTGGTTATAAAGTATAGCTCGCCGGAGCGAAGTGTGCCAGCTGCTTGGCTGCATTATTCCCACAAGGAATTCCCATCTCTGCATAGCTCGATGCGGCTTCGATGGCTGCTTCCTCTTGCTCCTGCCATATCGAGAGAGGAGGAAAATGCAACTACTTAACGTACCGTGAAATTTATTCTTCGGGCGACTGCCTTCCTTTATGACACTTTTTCTCAGCACCGCAACGTCGTATTAGCGGCGCAATGATCGAGCAACAGCGTAGTCAGTAAATATCCAATTTATAACACATATCCAAGAGAAGGTAAACGTGTTTTGAATTCAAAATTCATACAACGGCTCCTGGCATTGTATCATTTGAGCCAGCAGTGTCGGCAGTTATTTTCATGAATAACTAAATTGATCCACTCCAGATGATGTTGTTTTCCTTGTAGAATCAAAGACTAAAAAACGCAAAGGACACGGAACTTAAGTGGAGAGACTTCATTTGGGGCGGGTGTCTATTTCAAGATGCCCAAATCGTTCCCTTATCAATATGTACTAATTGATTTCGAGTTATTAAATTAAACTCAGCTGAATTCGGCGAATCCAACTCGCCCTATTTCATACTCATTTATATGCCTTGCTGTTTGTTGGGAATGGTAGGATGACGTCCATAGACCGGCATTGGTCGCTAAGGTAACTGTCATGCTGCATGAAAAATTCTGCGAAACCAACTTTTCACTCCTCCTGAACACGAAACTCAGTGGATTAAAAAGCGTGAATACCACCGGCTTAAGTGGCAAGAGGCCAAACGAATTTGTCGTTTTGAAGAGCGCCTTTTCTCCAAAAACCATCATTTGGTTCAGAGCCATCCTCCGAATTCTTCTGTTTCCTAAATTCAGCCTGGCGCCCCACATTCCGGCAGGAATTCGTTTAAAAGCCGTTGAAAGACAAAAAAAAGTTAATAAGAACGTTTCCAGTCACCGAGCATCAGATTCGCGTGCAATCTGTTGTCCCGCATGACGTGCACGCGGGGAAGGCCAACCCCATCCAGCCATACCAGAACTGCCAGCCTCTCCCTAGAGCTAATCTTGCTGTCCAGGTTGCAGAAGAAGGACACGTCCTCCAGCTTGTTCGAAATGTCGTTAAAAAAGGCTACATGTTTGCTGTGAGCCTGCAACCTGCAATTCGTAGAGAAATATCCGGCACCACCGAGCAGATTCTCGTACGGCCGAGAATGTTTGCCGCAATTCACAAAAATAAAGCGTTTCACTAAAATCTTTTTTCCAGATTCGCTGATTTGAATGTCGTGATAAACGCGCATAATCCAGCAAAGTTTTTCAGCTGCACGGAAATCGCGTTGATTTCGATTCCCTTTAAGAACACTCGTATTTTCTCGCTTTTATACAAAGAGTATATTTGAGACCACTTTTTGATCTATTCCTAAGCTTGTAATATAGCCTTTTCAATGCATCTGAAATCAAGAGTCAAATAAGCATATGGATCTTCACTAACAATATTTTATACCATTTTATACTGAACACGATATCGGCTTACACATATCATGCATCCAATTGGTTTCATGATATAAATAGCTTATCAAATAATTGTACAAATAATATGATTAAGATATATATTGCAGTATTAAAGAATATGTTTTTATGACTGTGATCATTATACCGTCCTGATCTTTTCTTGTTTGCTTCCCACCTGGAATAAATCGCATTACTCGACGAACTTTTATAAGAGCGAAGAAAGATTATGCAAAAAAACGTACGTCTGCAAACCTAAACGCACGAACAATTTATAGAGTTGGAACCAAATTTGCGTTATGAGCACCGGTGCAATCAAATGGTTTAAAAAAATAATTTTTATCCTTCATTTTCCTTTTCCAACGTGATCAGTCAGTTTTGTCAGTTTGTTCAAGGATTTAAAATAACAAAAGCAGATTCCTGGAAATAATACAACTGTCTCTTGATCTGCACGCAGCCAAGCGTTTCTGTCACCGCTCGTGTTATTTCAATGGTAAAGTCGAGTAATTAGCTCTCAAAGAGAAAAGCGTGCGGAATAACGCTCATACTTCGAATTTCAGCGAAAATGCCTTCAGGCGTCCAGACGTAAATTCACGAGACAATCTTAATTTTCAAAAAGGATGTTCCCGCTCCAACAGGCTCCGCTGCGTGTTGTCGCCATTATCAAAGAGCAAACAAAACCTTATTGTCGCGCGATGAAAATAGCTTAAGCACCATCTGCGATTTCCAGGAAATTAATGCTGCGACGTACTTTTGTTTGCTTCGCAGAGAAGGATTTTTGCGTGCACATATATGATTTCTCATTTAATTGTTCATACAAAGCGTTTCATTGTCTTTAAAATAAAACGCTATTTTTACTACCTTGATTAAAAATCGAAGCATTTTACTATTGTCTAAAAATGCAAACAAAACAAAATTCACTAGTAAATAAATGCACACCTTAACAACTAAACCGAAATCCCTTTCCTCACCACGCTCTTTTTCTGATTGAGTTTGGTATATGCTCGGAAAATGGCCGAGAGCCAAGAAACCTGTGTGTTTGACATAAACTGCCGTGTTTGAGTCATGACACATAAATCCGCGTCCCACATTGTTTGCATACTGCACTCTTTCAACCAGTGCAAAAAATGCATTTTTTCCGCAGGATTTGTCACATTATTTGCTGTACATGTCCTCGTTTTTATTCTCTCAGGGGACGGATTCGCTCGGCCTAGATACTCTCGCCTATTATTTGGCATAGATTTATTGTTTTACATATTGACGCGCCGACTGGAGAGGATGTAAATGTCACATTTTTGCTGCTCCTGTCTCTCGGATCGTGGCAGAAACGGTGAAGAACAAATATTTCTCTTCCTTGTTAAGAGAAAAACACGCTGCTGTCTCTTTTTTTCCACCGAAGGCGGTGAATTCGTGGACAAGAGATCGATACAAACGACCGAAGAGAAAAAAGTTATGCGCTGTTTACCGAGCCTTTCTGTTTGCATTGAAAAGAATGCCGCTTTGTTGTAAGAACGCTGTACTTAAATCTTCCAAAGGCATTTGATAGTCGACATCGATTCACTCGGAAAACACGAAAAAATGGCGTGGTTCGAGGCAATCTGGGGATTGATTACGGCTTGTCACGAAATTTGTCTTTCTACCTGCTCACGCTGCTACATTTACTCAGTGACGCATTATTTTGGTAACACAATACCGTAATAGAAACCGCTTTTCACGCTGCAGACGAATGTTTAATGTATTTTTTGAAACAACGCAAAATTTTCTGACGGGGAAAAATTGGACACCGACGCAAATAAATGCTACAGGTATGAAAGCGTGCGTGAGTTTCATTACATATCCTCGCGCGCGCGTGTTCCGTTTACGGCGTCGTCAGGAATTGCAAATGACCGGCTTCTCAGGGGAAATTCTGTTTGGACGCTGGCTAGTTTTGCTTCTTCGCTTGTCGTGCCTTGCGGCCTGTGATGATAGTGGTAATAAAATTAGCCTGCCACACATGTAAACCGGGCGTGTATGCATAATGTAGGCTGGCACATAGGCTGGTTGGATGCGGCTGCTCTCTCACGGTCGGCTGCCCTCTTGCAGCGAATGTGAGAGTGGAATAACAATGTTGTAGTTGGAGCGTACCCGACTAAATCAAGTGTCATCCACATAAACTAATTACGCGTCTCAATTAGGCGATGACAATTTAATATTCGGCCGTTTGCTGACTTTGAGGCCGAGCAAATATCGACATCAGCTGACACAAGTGGTGCTTTATCGACCAGTTTTCGTTGCTAGTTGAACTTTCAGTCTGCCTGCCGAACATTTTGTTTTCAACTTTGCTCTCTTTAATTATTAAATATTTTAATGCTTCATAGGTTGATAGAAGATATATCTATCACCGGGGGCCAGGTTGCAATCTGTGTTGGTTCCCGCCGGTCAGAAGTGAACATGGCGTCGAAGTAATGGAGGCCAATCAGGAGACAGTCCAGCGGCCAATCAGAAGTGTCGAAAAATAGGCGTGCCGAACTAATAATTTCATTCTGGCGTATATTGTTACATTTCATCAGCCTGATGTGCCATCTAACGGTCGATTCGCCAATTACCGGGCTAATCAGCTGGTCAGTAAAGAAATAACAACAAAAATATTCATGATGCTATGAAGCTATTTTCATGATAAATTTCATTTTACGATTTTAACTTTCCCGCCGTACTCTACCAGACGCCATAACTGCGCGTCGCGTGAATCCGGCCTCCGGTGCATTTTATACCTTAAATTTAAAGATTTTTAAAATGTCAGCATATGTATGGTCTGTCTCCCTCTGTTGTTAAATTTTTAAAACATTTTCCTTATGAAGAGAAATTAACCCTTACAGAAAAATATACCACTTGAAAAAGGGCATAAATGGAGATTTTGCTAGTAAATGTCAACAAAAGCCTCAAGTTGTTTGAATTTTGCTACAAACGATGCCCTAAAACCAACAACAATAAATAATTTAAAACTGTCTTTTTTGCTTCATCTTAAAATGTTTGAATGATATGTCGAATTACGACAATTAACGCCAGTCAATTTCTTATATTTTGTAAGAGAAAGCCTTAAACAAACAGAAAAGCAGACTTGGTGGATTTTCTGAATAATTTCCAAGCGCTCACGCAAATTTTTGCTTGAAAGGATCTCACGATGCTGACTTTGCAAGAAGTGAATGGGCTCTCGCAACCGCCAAATTCAATTGGTTGCCGTCAAAACCAGCTTATCGGCCTTCGTCTGCTCAAGATTAAACTCGCGTTGACAGCGACCTTTTTACCAAGGCATTCATCGCAATTTGAGTGGAAATTAAATTCGTGCGCTGCAGTGACGATTGAAAGGGGGTTCGAGCGCAGCACACATGCACAATGCTTCACTCCCGTTCTTAATAATGTTATCATTTCTTCCAATTCCGTGGCGGAGAGAATGGCAAATATTGGCGTCGTGCAGCAAAGCAAGTACACAAACACACAAATAGATTGATTTCGCGTCCTCTCGTCCATCAAGACTGCCGGCAAACTCTTTTCATTACAAAGGGAGAGCCTGCACTAAGCAGAGAAATATTAAAAAAGTTACCGGCTGATAATCCCGAATGTGAGCCCTTATTTGAAAGTTTGCCGTCCCCGCGGACAAACATGCATCGACTTTCTTAACAGAGACTATCTTGCTACACCTGGCGCCCGAATGCATAAATCGCGGCCGTCTGACCTTTGCAGTGCTCTCGATTCGCGCCCTGAGGGGATTAGCGAGCCCATTGTTGCCTTTACACGCGGAGTTGCCCTCTTGCCAGCGAAACGAGCTGCTCTTCTGCCCGACTACCCATCTTTTATCTCGACGCATGAATACACTCCTGGAGCCAACACCGGCACGACGCAATGATACTCTGTCAAGTGAGCGGAATATTCAGCGCTGCGGCCCATTTGCGCCTTGCACGGCGCTCGGCCTCGCTGAAATTGCGGCGCAAGAATGAAAACGCGTGCTGCCAACAAGACCGCTCTTTAGGGCGTGTTTTCGACCGAGTGCTTCTAGCTTTGATGAGTCTATTTTGAGGGCGGCATCCCTTAAAGCTCGCCTAGATCTACTCTCGAAAGTGCACATAAACACACGGAGCGCGCGTGAGAATGGTATATCTCCCCCTGTGCATGCATCTTCAACGCGCGCCCCGGAGCCCGTCTTCACACTGTCACATTGCGCATCGATTTTGCCATCATGTTGCTCAATTTCTTCTATTTGAGCTTTGCTGGATACGTTTCTTGACTTACCAAGCACTCAAAAGCGTGCGTGACAGCCAAAAAGCGAAAGAATTGAATTTTAAGAAAATTTTCAATTCGCTTTTATTTTGCGTTAAGATTTAAATTCTTAAATTAACTTAAATTTATAATATAAACACTACTTCTAATCTGAAGGGATAAACCAATATTTAGATGGAAAATCTAAAAACTTTAATGTAGACCTCAATTTTTTAAGTTGTATAGACTTTTCTCCTGGACTAATATACGAACAGTATTTTTGAATGTTAAGAAATGATTTTACGTGAAATAGCTTTGAAATGTTTCTCAAGGCAAAAGTACTTTATTATGGTTGATAGTTGTAGACGTGGTTTTTCGGCAAGAACACATCTTTATAATTTTTGACACCATTTAGATGGCTTCTACCAGATTTCCTAATTTTTCTTAACACATATTCAAATTTTATTTTGATTTAGGGTTGCAAATTTTCATCGCTAAAAGAGTAGAATTATTGTTTTTTCTTTGTAATCTTTATTGTTGTAACAAAGCCAGTAAGACTTAAATTTAATACTCTAACGTTTCATTGTTTATGCATAGCTGACAACTGTCTTCAAAGCTTCATGGGATCATTAAAATCTGTATTAAAATTAAAAAAAAATAAAAAGTGTGATAAAAAAATCAAAAGATTTCCAGCCTTATTTATACATCTTGCAACAGAAACTAAATACGATTTTAAGTTTCAATGGTTTTAACTTGAAAGCTAAACCAAAAATTTGCTTTCTAAATCCAATATTTGTTTAAAAAGCACCTTTAAAATTTCTAAAACCGTCTGGAGAAGCTCAGATAAAAAAATTGGAAGCAACAACAGAGACATTACAAGATAGAGCTATTATAGAGGCATTAAGAAAACTTCGGGTGATTTTTTACGTTTTTTTTAATGATTTTAGCAATTTAAATTTGGGCTCAAAGTCTTAAGATTCCATTATTCGTGCTTATTTAGTGTAAAGAAGCTAAACAGGCTCACGTTTCCACATTAATTCCAAAAATAAAAGTCCCAACCGCGTATCATTCTGTGTTGAATCACACACTGGGCCTTTCCATGTTTGATGGTAATCACGCGCATATCGCTCAATATTTGGAAAACTCCCAAACGGCAAACTTTGACCGATTTACCAATTCAAGTCATAATTCACGGGACGAACGGCTGAAAATATTTGGAGCAAGCCAATCTGCAGCGCCATAAATTATTTGATTGTGTATGCACCGCCACGAGCGAGAGAGGAGTAAAGGGAGCCGCCTCGCTACTCCATCTCCGTCCATCCTCTTAGTGCGTGTAGCAAGAAAAGGCTCTTGCCGACCGGCGGTCGGGCCGGGGATCTTGACAAGACGCGCGGTGGTCACTTCTCTCGGCCACCAGAGACAACCCAAATCTCTCCTCGACTCATGTCAACCGGGCGGCTACCTTGGTCTGTAATAATAAAGTAGGAACACCCTCGAGACCGGCGGCCAAAGCTGCTCTCGCCCGCTCGCTCGCTACTGTAATCGAATTTGCGGAAGCGCCGATGAAATTTTAACAACGACTAGACAGCAGATGAAATTTGAACCCCCAATCAACGTACCCCGTTTTGTTCAATTAGGCGTGATGTATGCGCTTCGCTGAAAAAAAAACCAGTGCTTAGCTGCGAGATTAGCGTGCACGCGTCACCGGCGTGATTTAATGCTGAATTAATTAGAAAAAATACAGTGTGCGCGCAGCGAGACGACGCGCTTTGTTTGATACATGTTGTGCACGGTGGCTGCTGCGTTGCGGATTAATAAATTTTTCATTTTTGCTCGCTCGCTGGCATCGCTAGCATTCATTTGAAGTTGCGGTGCTACCTTTGTGGCGTCATAAACACGGCAGATATTCGAGCCGCCGCAGGCACTGAAATGTTTTGCGTGAAACAAAACAAATACCCACGGCTCGTTTGAACACACTGCACCCTTTCAAGTGCGCTGGACAGTTGACAGCAGCGGATTTCACCTCTCAGCTTAACTGACTAATCGCCAGTATTGTTTGCGTTTTCATAGAATTAAAATAAAAATTCCTGCCTGTCATGGATGGATTTTCGCTGTCCTTGAGAGAGAGAAAAAAAATCAGCATCCTGCTGATTTAGCAGAGTGCCAGCAGCAGGTGCTTCTTCTCTCATTATTTGCTCATAAAAATGGAAATATACGCGACGCGAAAGTATTAAAAACGGCCTGGAGGCAAAAAAGAGGTGCGGCAAATGGAAAGAGGGAGGAGAAGTAGAACAAAACAGCAATTCTGTGTAGATCGAGTGCTCAATCTTGCCGGCAGTCAAACTCCTCTCGATCAGCTCGCCTGTGTTTCACGCAAATGCATGAATATAAATTATATTTATTTATTTCGCGAGCGCAGCGCCATCTATCAAAGTGCCACGCCGATTTGAAGGCAACGAGTTGGAGCGCGCAATTTTATCTATTCGCCAGCACATATACACACAGGAGCCTCTACATCATCACCTTTTATTCAGCAGCTGTCAGCAGCAAAGATTTTTTCCACGCTTCCTATTTGCATGAAAAATTCAGCCCCCAACTCTCTTCCACCCACCATTACGGCTCTGGAGAGGAAAGCGCGGCGAGTATTAATCAAAAAGTGTCCGTGCTGCGCCCAAAGGGGCAATCTGATGCGACACGCCGCGCCAATTTGAATTAAAAATTAAGTGTCCGCCTTCATCGGGCGTGAATAATTTGCTAGCTGACGCTATTTTTGTGCTCGCCACACGCGCTAGGATTGCCAGACGCCTTCGTGAAACGTATTTTGTTTCAGGATTTTTTGCTTGGCATTTATTTTATGATAAAACTACACCGCCAACACAAGCCCATCCTACGCATCAAAACGATTCGCGGGAAAAATCTTTTGAGATATATTTATTGCCATCATTTTCGTACTTATTTACGTGATGCATGTTCATTTAATTTTTATATCAAGTCCCCTTGTCTCCGGGTCGCAAATACACCAAAAACCTTTTTCACGCAATAATGTTTAGTCACCATTCTAGATACAAGTTACAAAAACAGGCACCATAAAACATCACGAAACATGGAATTAACACAATTTAATGAGCGCAGTTCAATTAAAATCAATTCTTGGTGCGGTCGTAAAAAAATTAATATTAGTGTCGTTTCCTTTTTTTAATAATGTGAATTTAGTTTTTGGGATTTTGGTAACCCTAACCTAACTTCTGTTGCCATGCGGTTAGTTAGTTGGATTGTTAAAAAAATAGCTGCTAGTGTTTCTTGGGCGAAACTGCGGCTGTGGGAGCCCTTGGTGCGCAGCAGGCCTCTCTTAATTTTATCACTTGCCGGAGCACAACACAAAAGCGTGGCCCAAGTTTGCCGTGCCGCCTTTTGTGTAAAATTTAAGTAGTCTGCCGCCTCTTCGTGTGTTCTCTTATTTTGGCGAAAGGTGCGCACACTCTCATTAGGTAAATTGCGCCCGTGGCAAGCGCTTTGTCAACCAAAAAGATTCTCGTTTCCCAAGACTGTTCTTCGCAATTTCATTTACCTGCGCCACCTGCGCCAACGCAGAAAACACAATTAAATCTCAGCCGAGCCGATGGAAGCTCGGCAGCCGTGGGATATTTTGCTTTTTCGGAAGAGCATTGAAAAGCATGAAATTCGGAAACAAAAGAATGCTTTGATTCTGTCGGTGGTGCTCGCGACCGAGCCCGCAGACGCGTGGCGCGCATTTATTTATGGCCCCTTTTGAAAGGATAATAAATAAAAGCAGCCATTGTGTCGACGGGACGCGTACAAAAGGGAAGCACCACCTCTGACACTGCCTCTGTGTTGTTTCCAGCTTTATTTTGCACTTTCGGCTTTGTTATGCTAACAGATAAAACGTGGATTTCGATTTTGCAACGCGAAACTGAATTTTAATTTCGCATTCAGAATCGGGCATGCAAATCCAGGAAAGCGTGTAGCGCAGACAAACCCAGGTCAAACTGATGATGAGAGCAGTGTCGTGTAAAAATGATCTAATTTGTTTATACACACGAATAAAAAATAGTACTGCTACGGTATTTTGACCTACATAGCAAAAAAGGACATGGGTATAAAAGTAGTACTAGCCATTAGCAAGCAAATAGCAGGATAAATTTGATTATGATTGTCTGTAGAAAATGGAAACTTGAGAGCAATGCATTAAGTACTTTTCATTCATTATTTTAAACTTTCCCTCTTTAATAAACAAATTCTAATACTTTCTATTCTGCCTGTACTGTAAAAGGTTCAAACTTTTTTATTTTTCCCTAAAGAGTAATAACGTATCTGAATGAAAATTAAATTTGAGTTTCAAAAATTTAATGCTACTTATTTTCCCCCATGGTTCGTTGTCATGACGCCAACAGCTTCGTTCAAATTTTGAGGGACAGTTTATGATAACTAAACACGCATTTCATTGTCGTTTGACCATTACATGATCCAAACCCAGTGAAAAAAAATACTACAAACCAGTTTTTTTCATGCTGGTTTCAGCCTTTTTATCATGGCGCAACATATGAAAAAAGTGGCGGGTCATTCAACAAAAATAACAGTGGGTACTCGGGCAGCGCGATCAAAAATCACTTGGGCTGACCAGCAGATCAGATCCACAATTAGCTAATGCGTTTGAAACGATGCGCGTCAGCGGTCGGGAAGGGCGGAAACCCGCCTTCCATTCCGTGCGATATCATTGACCGACTTTTTGCACAGCAGCTTTTTGCCGAACGCAAGCCATTAGCAGAGGCAGCGAGTGCGGGCGTTTGCCGGCGAGAAAGAGTGTACACACAGCGAGCGAACGAGGAGAGTGATACGAGCGCAAAGTCTGCTCTTTCAGTTTCCTGCCGGCTTCCGCTGCAATCGGCCCGCAGACATTACCACGTATTTGCGATAAGAGCCCTTGCTCGCTCGCTCACTCGCTCTCGAACGCACACACAGGTAGATAGCGTGTGTAATAGCGAGACACATTCGCAGCCTCTCCCCGGGCGCCAATTGAATGGAAAAGATTCCAGCTCTCTCTCTCTCTCGCATCACACTCATAACAATGCGCACGTGCGGCGCCAGATATCCTGCCCGAGTGTTTAGCCGGCCCAATTACTGCACCGTGTGTGCATCCGTGAATCCGTCTCACACACGCAGGTGGAGAGAGAGAGAGAGAGTATAGGTCCTTTCCGTCGTCGGCCCGGGCTGCCTTTGTTCGGATCGGTGCTCCAGGGAGCCATTAATGTGATTACCATTACCCCGCGTGCAGCCTCTTTCTCTGTCTTTGAGTGCTGCGCTATATGAGAGACTTTTCAATCTCCACTGCAGCCGTCCTGAATTTCCAATTTATCATGCGGCGTTATCGCGTGTAGCCCGTGGGGGTCACGGGAGACGCTGTCGCTGCTTTTGAGCCGATGTAAAAAAAAAATCTGGAGCACGAGATTCACTTTAAGCAGGCCTTGATTATCAGCCGAGCAGCATTTTGGGATTTTGCCTGGACGATAAAGTTGATGAAGAGCTGTTCCCTTATCAACAGAGGAGCAGCGGATAAATTGTGCTCCTTATCAAGAATCCGGCTACTCGGAATTCCAATCTTGTTTAATTTTGTGTAAATTTATTACAATACAGATTTTAGAGAGGAAAATGCTTCCCAAAGCACATTTTCTTGTCAGGTGAATTTTTAATAAAAAGCTTTTAGTTTCCAACATGCAACAAAAACCTAAAATGTTTCCAGGCAGTTCTTAGAATCACGGCGTTGACAAATAGCCTTTTTTATAAATGAAGGTATTTTTTCCCTTAAAAATAATAAATATACTTTTATGGGCATATAAGCTAAATTTAATGAATATATTTTTAGCGATTGTTACGTTATTTTAATGAACTGCATTGGTTATCTGGGTGCCAATTATTTTGCATGCCTTTTCAAACCCGTAACATCGACGTTACTCCCAAATGAACGGCAATGATTTGAATCTATACCTGCGGGCTTGGTCCAGTAGAACAGTCGGCCTGGAGCAGCAGTACTGAGATTTTCGCTAAACTCTTTCAGAGGCCGGGCTCATCGGTGGCTAAAATGTTCCTCTTAGTAATTATTCACACAGGCTATAACCGTGCGTGAGTGTGTTTTTGTTTCAATACGTACGCTTTTCTCTGCTTTTTAACGAGAAGCAAGGACCAGCTCCAGCCCAAAAGGCTTTGCTTTTGTGCGCTCGCACGGTTAAGCCCGTTTTAATACTTAAACAGAGACAGTGCAGGCATAAAATTGGAGCGCAGTAACATTAAAGCCTCGTAGTCTTTTTGCAACCGGAAATTTTTGTGAAGCACTGTATAACTTTTACGACTCGAATTATAAGCACATTTGTGCAACAGAAATTTGGATTGCGCAGCACGACGCCCATTAAAAATTAAGCAAGTGAAACCACGTCGGTGATATAATTAAATTAAATAAAATCCACTGCATTTCGCGCTCTCAATTTAGCAATGCGTCGCGTGAACATTTCGGATTTGCATTTATTTCCACCGAGCCTCCTCGACGCCTGAAATCATTCCGGCTGACATCGCATTTCCACGCGGATGGAACAAGAAAATATGCAATGTCGGAGACTCAAAGCTTTCACTCTGTACTCCTCGTCAAAGGAAGCAAAAAGAGTCCGTGTAGAGTGTGAGTAAATTTTCTTTATATATATTTCCATTTTGTCTCTATCTGAAATAGAACAACAGGCGCCATTCACCTGAAAACTTTGCCATTGATCCGCCCAAGCGAGTGCCAAGTTGAGACACAAAGTCAAAGTCGCATTCAAGCGAACGATTGCTGCTCAAACACGTTTTGCAACCCGAGACACTCTCTGCAATTTACGAGAGCACAATCTGTTGTGATTTATAAACATAAGCATATGGGGAAAAGCCCAAGTAAGCCTGCAAGCGGTGTTTCGTTAGGCAACCTGCGTAGCAGACGCGAGCAAATGTTTGCATACTCTCTCCTTTATTTTATGATGCTCACACTCTCTGGCTGGTTTGTATTTGAATAAAAAAATTCGCTTGCTCTTCTTCCTCTAACAAGACGATATGAAGCAGCACGATATGTTTATTTTGACGAAGTGGCTCTTTGGTACAAGCAAAGGATGTTTTGTCCCAACGGTTTTCTCTTTGGAGTGTGCGAAAAGGTTTTCAAAAATCCGTTGCTATTTTCTTACTGCGCCTATGTTTGTTTTAAATGGCCACGCCTCGTACAAATTTAAGCTGAATTTCATATTTTTTTTAAAGTTTCACCAACGATTGAAATAAACTGTCGTAAATATCCCGGACTCGTTTTATTTTCCATAATATAATTGAAATGGACTTCTTCCTCTTTACACGAAGAAAAACACAACTGGCTCCAACACCAGCCATGAACATGATTTATTTACCTCTTGAGAAAATTAGATTGATTGAATGTTGGAGGTTGACTCTCTCGAGGAATAGAATTTTCTATATCACGCCTCTTAAAATAAGCGTCACTGCACCTGTGTGCTTCTAGGAAAAAGCAATCCCATCTCTGACGGATAACGCAAAAAACAGGACGCTCTGGAGATGAAAATAATCTCAAAGCTGATATCCATTGTTCAATTTTGCTTCAAAGAGAGTGTTTCTCCCACGCTGATACATATTGATTTCAATATCAAGCAGGTTTAAAAAAAAGGATCCGTTTTCCGAGTGGAGAGCTTTTCCATTTTCGTCGTGCTTTTAAAAGCTCTCGTCGGCAGACACAGCGTATTCGGTTTGTAATTTCCGTTTTCCCCATGCTGTTGCAGATTTTGGACATGTGCCACCAGCTGCGAGCGCTCGAACGGCCCGACCGGCGATGAGCGGCGCATCGACAGCCATGCGAAAGAGGCGAGCAGGAAGCGGTGAATTAGGAGCCGTCTTAAATGCGGCTCTGTTGATTTTATTGATGGGCGCCGAGGCTCAAACGCAGCAGCAGCTGGCGCCGCAAGAACACGCCGGGCAGCAGAAGCCTGCCGCTAAGCCGCTTACGCTTGTGTCAGGTACGAAAACGCTGGAGCAAGTGCGCAAACACAGCTCATTAGCGAGAGTCTCCCAAGAACGCAGTACACGTGCCGTTTTCATGAATAACTTTCTTAGTATACATACGTATGTAGTGCAACTTCAAAGTGGCTTACATGCACGTCGCTGGATTACGGAAGCAGCCACTTTTTATGCCGAGCTCACCGATTTGTTGATTTTCAAAAGTGAGAACCCTTGGGACTTTGCAGTCTGTCTGCCACAGCGAGCAAACTTCTTTAATATAACTTTCGCGCTAGGCTCTTTCTCCGCGATTGTTGCAATCTAATAGTGTGCGCTAATGGAATTCCGCCTCTATAACGGCTACCTGCTGTAAAGAGGATAAAGGCGGAGGCGTCAATTTCAGCCGGTGTGCATTATTGATGGGCAGTAAACATCGAAGATAGGAATTTTAGTAGGAAAATTGCTACGGTGGAATTTTTTTTATCGTGTAATGATTTTTTTATGATTTTCGATTGGGTACTATTTTTTAATTCATAACCATGTCGTTGAATCGCTTTCAAAAGCGTTTGAAATGGAAAGGGACGTGCAAAATTACGATTGATTTTTATACGTGTTGCCGATATGTTGTTCGGGCGGCCAAATATAAAAAATAATAATAATTTTGAAATCATTCTGATGCTCCCTGAAAGATATCATAAAATTTTTCGATTTTTTTCCATGAGCCACACCCCCTTTCACTGACGAATTTTCTTCAAAAAGAGTGGTTTCTACCATGTTGATTGATTTCTTATTGACCTGTTTTTATTTTCAGAAGCCCATACGCAAAAGCTAAAATTTACTGGGATAACAGTTTTTATGAAAACAATGTTGAAATGATTATTTACCTTTATTTTTATAAGTTATTTACATTTAGCGGGAGTTCCGTGGCGTAGGGTTTCAAAACAGATTACATTTTCTAATGTTAAAGAAATTTTGAAGCTTTATCTGAACCAAAATCGACTATAATACTGATTATTTCATGTCCCATGCGTCCCATGGTATTCGTTCGTGATGTTATCGTGCACATATGGCCTGTTGCCAGCTGAGAATTTGTCCTCCTTTAGCATGGTGAAAAAGTATAGCGTTGAAACTGGTTAAAATGATAATAACTTCTTCAAAGTTCCCTTTCCATCAACGTAAAAATTATTTTTTCTAGAGCTAAGCACATAGAGTGCTATATATACTCAAGAAGGTGCATAATAGAATTCAAATTCCTCTGTCTTCTTGTGTTGAAGAAGTCTCCTTGGGTATAATTGCGGTAATGGGTTCAACTTCTTTGCATAATTATTCCCGGCAAGAACGCTTTGCCGGCAAGATAATGGCATTGAAATTAAAGAGCACCTCAGCGCAGAAATTACTTCATCTATTACAAGTCGGTGTGGCACCGTTCTCCGAAGGCAGCCAGCCAGCCAGCACCGTGCATGGATAACAATGTTCCAGGCTGGCAATTGAGTCATCGTGCGCGCACGTTGTGCGGTTGCATTGTTCCCACCGCACAATCTCGGGCTAGATCATCTTTCCGTCCCGTGTGGTGGCAATTGCAATTACGATTTGGCACGGATCAATGCTTTTAAATAACCGGCTGCTGCATGAGCTGTACATCGGCTATGTTCTCGGCTGCCGTACAACGTGTACCCATCCATCCAAACTGCGATTGCATGAATTTTAATAAGGCAGCCGCGCCGGGTGGCTTCATTCCAATTGGAAAATTTGATGCAGAAACAGGCGGGCAGGGTTTCTCGCTCCACCAGCAAAAAAATGGATTTAAATAAGAGATTATAAATCGGTGAATTTTCTGGCTACAAAAAGATAATACGTTGGAAGTATAACGAGTCTCTACACATTCTTCATCTATCTGGAAGTATTTTAGAGGGGAAAAGAAGAAATGTGATGTGTCCCCGATATTTATTTTGATAAAACAATGGCTTAATTATACTTCAAAGTAATCAAATGACTATTTTTTTCAATTGTTAGAAATATTATGGCTACTGGTTGTTTGTATAGCCATCCCAATCTATAAGTTTGTCATTGTCAGCGGGGGCCAGATTCGTGCGACGCGCAGATATGGCGTCCGGTGGAGTATGGCGCGAAAAAACGATCACGTGAAAATGTGCGAAAAGAACCAAGTTTTGGTCAATATTGTGACATAATTTGCATTACTCTTAACTAATTGTGTCTTTCGGATCGTAAAAACTAGCTCTTGACAATCTTGAAAATCCAAAGAGAGCTGTTTGTTTCCCACATTCAGACGCCATCTTGGATCTGCGCAGTCGGAACCAATTTTATCGCCCATCTGGCCCCCCGCTGGTCTTTGTAAAATAAATAAAAAAGCAGGAAATTTTGAAAATTAGTTAACTGAAAAGATAGCTCTCAGAAATGTTACAATTTCCGAATCAGATGAATTTATTTTTGGACTAATTGCGAATAACTTGGTTTAATTTCACATCCTTGTGGCATTGGTGATTTCGTTAGGGATGAAAAACGAGCTGGCTTGATTGTATTCACTACGTGAACAAATTAGTACGAGCTCTTACTGTTAGAATAGAGCAAGAACGTAGCATTTTCACTTGACAGTCAAGTAAAGAAGAGTTAACAAGCATAAGGTGTTATCAAATTAAAGCGGCTGCACTCTGTGCTTCTAGTAGAAGCGTTCGTCTGTTCCAGTTAGTTAGCCAATCACGTTTCCTTTGTTACTTCCGCTGCAAGTCACCTGTTTGTTAGTTATGCAACTCTGCAACGCTCGCTCTGCTTGCTGACTTGACTTTTGTCGGGCGCTTGATATAATTATACGCGCCTCCGCTGCCAGCAACTCTTACTGCTTCCACTCTTAAAAAGAAGAAGGTGTCGCTTTTTCCCTCGACGTGAGCAACTGGATACTCGCCTCGCGCAGCAGAGGCAACAATGAAGTTTGTTAGCCGCTCTTTGGAACACACCGCCAACTGCTGAGTTTGTTAGAAATCGGAGCTAGCTGCCGCTCCAAAGTGTTTGCGACACACCAATAGAAGAAGTGCAGCATTCGCTTTTCGTTGTGACACAATCCACACAATTAAAAAAGGGACGCTCGAGTGCGAAGCGAGAGTACAGAAGGTCGCGATTTTGTTGTCAAAGCTCGTGTTTTTTTTTTGTTGTTGACCGAACTAGCAGGACGAGTTGAAAAGGGCTAGGTGAATGGGTCAGCCGGTTCAATTAATTTCAAGACGACGTGGCGACGCACAGGACCATTTTTCACCCTATCAAGTTAATTACGGTCTGTCCGCTCAGCCCGAGACTTTTTGTGGCCACTCCGTTCCGCGCCATTGAAAACAAATTGAAAGTTTTGGCCCGATAGTTTTTGCGTTTCGCACCAATGAACCGTGTTCCAGCCTGGAAAGTTATTTTTCCATTTTTTCCCTTTGCCCATCCGAGCAGCGAAAAAATGTTTGTTAACATTCTCAAAATGTTAAGGAGACTTGATAAAACTATTAAATAACTCACAGTACTAGAGTACGAAAATTTTGACTCATTTTTCCACAAGCCAACAATAATATCTAAAATATTTTGAATGGTATATTTTCTTTTGGAGGGCAGCAGATTTATTTTGGCTACGTGCTGTTTAAAACAAGGTAGACTGGTACAGTTCGTTTTTGCGATCATGCTTTGGGAGCGGAATGTTCTGGTGAAAGAGAGAACAAACAAACAATTGCATGAGAGCACTTTGTGAGCTACAGCGTAAGCTTTAACAAAAACTTTTACATTCTGAACGTTTTTTGAACATGTGACTTTGCGTTGAATTATTTAATATTAGCTAAACATCATACGCACGAATGAATATGCCTGATATTAAAAAGGATCTGCCGTTTACGGAAAAGAAACTTAAACTTTGTCCAAAATACTTTACGCTTTTTTATTTCGTGTGACACATTTTAAGCTTTATGGCAGCCAAGAGGAGCGCTCAAAGTTGTTTCTTACTCGAAATTTGAGCAGTTTCTTGAAGGCCGATTATGCATATTTTACTCCTCGTACACCCAGCGAGAAAGAAGTGCTTTCAGAGTTTGCGACGAGAGCATTAAATAATAATAAATCCAAAGCAGGGATGCTTTTAGTCGGCGAGAGCGAGATCAAAGAGTCTCGTACCTCGGGGAAGCAAAGGCTGAAATCATTTCGGCAGCGAAATCAAAATAAATGAAAGCCACAGAACTAAGCGAAGCCAATAGTTTCGGCGCCCTACGCGTCCGATAACGCGTTTCACTCGGAGCAATGCTTTGTGGGCGGAATCTTTTCCAACGCAGGCATATAAATTTAATTAAATTCCAGCTGATTGCGCGCACGAGTCCGCTTCAGAATTTAAATCCTCATAATTGGTAGGAAGCTCGTTATTTCGGCGTTTTTTTGTATATTGCACTGCTACAAAAGAAACGACAAGGGGGAGAAAAGCGGGTTGCCGCAGGAAAAAGCTTTCACGGCCGTGCTGTGGTTCATTCATCATTGAAAACTGTTTCTTTGTGTACGCGGCAGTGAGCAGTGCCAATATAGACAGGTGATCGATTTTCAATAAAGAGAAAGAAAGCACGGCTGCAACTGCAAGGGAAACCTATTGGTTATTACTTCCTGCGGCCAAAGCGCTTGCTAAGATTTATATTCCTTTCAGCCAACCGTATGACCTTTCCTTGCAACGTTTTTTATCCTTGTTTGAGGATAGAGAGATCCTTCAAAATCACTGCTCTTTATTTCCTCCAGCAGGTGAAATATATACTTATTTTTACGAATATATATATATTAATGCCAATGTGAATTTATTTGCTCCACAAACCAAACAGACAGGTGATTATAAATTAAATACACGAGCTGCTTGAAAAGTTGTCCAAGAGAGAATTTGAAATTCAGAATTGTATTTTAGAAAAAAGTGATCAAGATAGAACCCATTGTATAAACTGTAGAGGCAAAATCTTACTAAAAGGTCAAATTTTATCTATCTAAATGGAAATTAATTTCGTGTGGAGAGCCGAGATCAACATTTCCTAATAAATGGGATACGAACGTTGAGGAATTATTCAGTTCACTGACGCGTGGAACATTTCACAATCCTGGCATTTCCAATTTTATCTTTATTGAAAATTGTGTCAATCCCAAATGTCTGGAACATATTTAGCAATTTCACACGATGATCGAGCTAAATATACGAATTCGAGAATTCCGGCGTTTCAATGGGGAATACAATTAAATATTATTCTGTCGTGCGTGAATTGTGATTGACAAAACTCCATTTTCGGTGCGATGTGAAAGGGCTGTGCAGCAATATCGGAGATTGGTGTGCGTCGTGATGAATTGTCGGCGGCGCTGATGTGTTCCTGCCAATGACGTCTGCATGCACGCCTCGCGGATTACCATCCTTCGGTCTCGATACCAGCAGACTCTGTGTATTTCACTTTTGGTGGCTTAGCCGCACGTGCCGATGGGAGCAAAACCGCCAACCGACGGACGCAACGAGTGCGCTTGTATCAATATGAATGGCTGCATACTTGTGATAGAGACAAACGACGTGGTTTCACGAGGTGTGTCTCGCAATTTGTGCGGAATAAAAGGAGCACACGCTCGCGAACTCTCTCTTGAAAGCCGGTAATAATTTTCCTACAGGTCCATTTTTCTTTCCGGACATATTGACTTTGAAAGATTGATTCTGGAGTAGTTTATTGTTTTCCTGTACATTGGAGTGAAAAATGATGGGGTCTAATTGTAATATCTCGGACTTATTGCTAAAAATAATGGGTACTTTGTTTCTGGTCTTTTCTAATCGATTTTTATTTGCCACGAATTACACTTCCAAAGAAATAGAAACACTGGAATTGTTGTTATTTATAATACACAATCAACATGGATCCCTACGGTCTCAATTTACATTGTGATATGCGTCACCCAGACTTTTATTGTAGCGCAAAGCGAATCACAAGCCGCAAACAAACGCAATAATGAAACGAAACGCAAAAATATCACATGCGCATATGTATGAATGGGTGCAATAAACGCGTAACAACTCGGGACATAAAATGCAAATGGAAATCGGCGTTTGTTGGTTCGACTCTGTGAGCGCGGGACACGTTCGCGTCCCCCTTTTTGTCTGGGTGCGCAGCTCTTTTCTGAATTTGCATGAAATGAAACAAAGTGCATTCAGAAGTGGGACGGCGAGGCGACGTCTCCCGGTGCAGACAATCACCTCTGGGAATCTATAACTCGGCGCGGCACCTGTTTTCTTAACGCTCTCTGCCCTTTTATGACGCCAATGTGGATCCCGGCCGGAATCGCATAAATGAAAAACGCCGCCATCAACTTTTACGGCCGCCCGTCCAACAATGGAGCGCTGCGCACGTCAATGGCCTTGTGTACATGCAAATAATGCACCGCGCGCACAGCAGCCCAGTCTGCTGAATTTGTTATCCGTGTGCGGCGAGTAAATAATTTTATTTGCAACCGCGGCACAGGCAAATATCCATCATTCATGCTAGTACACAATTCAGTAGTGGGCTGTAAATAATCAATCGCGCCGGCAGACAATGCATGCTTTGATTGACCTTTCTCGTCCAACTGATTTTCGCTGGCGAAACATTTCATTAGACCCAAACGCGCGGACGTAGAATTGAAATGCACTGTTTGTTTAAAATTGGTGGCCCATGTATTTGTTTGTTTTTGCCGGGGCAAAATTCATTTGTCTACGGTGGACATTGCCAAAAACGTGCAAACAAGGCGTGCATTCACAAAATAGCATTTCAGGCTCGTCAAACAAGACGACTGGAAATGTATGCCATGATCAGGACTAGAACAGAAACAGCTTTCACTGATATCGATGAATTACATAAGTCTTTGCTGGGCCCGAAATTTCCAATGCAGCTGACAGCGTGTGCGACGTAACTTTGTTCGAATACACCGTTGAACAAGTGCGAGAAAGGACCTGAAAAATGCAGTTCATTAAATTCAATCATGTTGTTTTTCAAATTTAAAATTCTACCAATTGCATAAATGGCAACATCTTCTCCGCCATGGGTTTCGGACTTTTCGAAGATGGGTGCAAAGTGCCTATAGTACAGTTCATCCCTATCTTCCATCAGGGTAGGGTCTTTCCAAAGGTAGTCTCCTGCGCCAAGGGCCCCCTCTTTACGGTGCACATTAAACCCAGGACCGTTAGCGTAGGTCAAGGTCTCGTAAACGGGCTTCTTATCAGACTCGTTGTGTGCAAAACCTGTAGCAACGAATTGCTTTCATCTTACTTATTTGATAAGAAAGCGTATGTATTACCAAGTATGTCGTTTCCCCTATCTGGATAACCATTAAAAGTTAGCGAGTGCGAGTGATCAGCGGTGACTACTATGAGGGTGTTTTCCCTCGAGGTCATCGCCACGGCCGCCGCAATGGCTTCATCGAACATTATCGCCTCGGTCAATGCAAGCTTCGCATAGTTGTCATGATGAGCGTGGTCGATCCTTCCGCCCTCGACCTGATATCAGATTTTAATCTTTACATTCTGGAGACACATAAAATTTTATTCTTACAATCAGCACGAATCCGTTCTCCGCTTTTTGCAGCATCTGAATGGCCTTGACTGTCATATTCACGATGGACGGTTGCTCTGTATTTTCTCTCTCCAGTTCATACGCCATGTGACCAAAGTCGAACAGGCCAAGCACTTTTTCTTCGGTGCTAAGTTCATCCATTTGGCCTTTGGTGGTGACAAAGCGGTGACTGACTCCCTCCGCTTTGCGATTTTCCTCCCAAATGGCAGTCAAGTTTAATCCATCCTCGCGTTGGCAGGAGCCATCACCATTTCCAAAGCCAAGCTGCTGCTGGCCGCCTCCAAAGATAACCTAAAAATAATAATTGGTGTCAGTCGGATGATCTAGGCTCTACCTTTGTTCCTTTTTTACGTTGATATCTTTGCCAGGAGAGTCCTCAACAAGCTGCTTGGCGATGTCTTTCATGCAATCTCTGTATTGAGACGGGATCTCACTGTCACATTCCCAATCTCTATCTGACACGTGAGCATACGCCGCCGCCGGGGTGGCGTGGGTGATTCTTGTGGTTGTAACCAATCCCGTGCGTTTACCAGCATCTTGAGCCCACTTGAGTATGGAGTCGACCTTGGCTGCCTCAAAAACGGCAGGGTCACATTCCCCAGTTGGCAAAGTTGCGTCGATGCCGAAAGTTCCTGACTTGGTCTTTATGCCACTAAACATTGCTGTCGCAGTTCCAGCAGAGTCAGGAACTTGCGCGTCAGTGTTGTAGGTCTGCAAGAAACTCTTCAATATTCGGGAGTGGCATAAAAATAATGTAATTTTTACCTTGATCAATCCAACGCCAGGGAAAAGTTCAAATGAGTGGTAGTTTTCCTCGCCCAATTCGCCATTGATTTGCCCTTTGTAAATTCGTGACGCTGTAATCGTCGTCAAGCCCATTCCATCACCAACAAATACTATAACGTTCTTCGCCCGGTTGACGCTTAACTTTTTAGTCAGTTGATTCCGGATTCGATTTTTGCCCTCCTGGTACCAGAAATCCTTATCTAAAATATATTTTAGCCCCATAAATTTGAAAATTTATATTTCTAATTAATATAACTCACCTTCTATCGGTACAACTTTGAGATTCCTGCATATCACAGATGGCTGCAGTAGCATAACGCATGCACCAATGACTCCGAAAACCTTCATCTTCAATTTATGGTAGACGTTTGTATGTTCTTGGTTCCACCGCTCTTGTACATCCGTTGCTGCTTCCCTGTGCTATTTTATAGATTTTTTTGTGGTGGGATATATGGGATAGGAAACGTGATGTGAGCACTGAGAACTGATAATTGAACACGCGGTACCTGTCTGGGCCGCATTCGTCCACTTGGCCTCAAACACGATATTATAAAGAGAGGCATAAAATTTTATTAGTCTATCTAATAATATACATGAGGAAGGCACGTGTCATATTCTTCATAAACGGTGATAAGAGAGATACATAAATAACGAAGGCTCGTCCTAACGAGCGCACAGTGTGCCCACCGATACACATCGTGCTCTATTATCTCACTCAGCGTGGGCATCGAGTGCAAAGCGTGCTGGCCACGACTCCTTAACGCGGAAACTGCGTGCACCTGTCTCTTGAGGCCAGACAAGCCACGCGCTTGAAGCAACCAGCGTCACGTGAATGCCACACAATTGCGGTGTGGAGCTTTATATTGTCGAAAAACCTTCATTTTCTTATATGACGCAATTTAAAATGTGCTCGAATCGGTGGTTATCAACTTTTATCGAATCGTGTTAGGATATTTGATAAAAAAAATTGCTTCATATTCATTCTAACAGTCTCACAAATTTGATTACGCCGACTGATTAGAAATTTGAGTCAGTGTAATCAGCCTAAAAAAGCAATTCGATTAGATTTTAAAAATCAAAATTATTCTTATTTGCCTAGAAAGAGCTGAATCTTTATATGTTATGCACTAATCGAATTTAAAAACGAGAAATATTTTAAATTAAAAAAAAGATGACATAATTATATCGCTTTTTATTGCCCCCCTTCTTTTTAAACAATTTTTAGTTTCAAATTGAGTTCAACAAATTTCAGACCTTAAAACAATATACGATTTTCCTTATCAAAAACTAGAATTTTGTCTAAAATTTGAAGGAAGGTTATGGGATAATTCGTGTCGCCTCATTTTGCTCTCGTTTTGCTCGTTGAGCAAAAGGGTAACCTTTCTCAGCTTAATCCCCAACAACCCGCCATTACGGCCGATGAAATTTAACGCGCCGCAATGACGGTCAGACCACAGCAAAAATGCGTGCATGCCGTGACCAGACGACGATGGATAAAGGAGACCGCACAAAACCAGACTGCGCGTCCAAAACCACTAGCAACAGAGAAGAAATAATGCGCCATGATCGATATTTCATGTAGTTTCATAATTCATGGTGTTTTAAAACTACTGGATTTGGTTGAAAAAGGCCGACTGTCTCGAAAAATTTCTAAAAATTTCAACTAACTTAATTTAAACTCATTAAAAATATTGGCTTCTCCTCAAAGAATTTATATTTCCTATTTTTCATTTAACTTTATCAGGTTTGATTTCATACATTTAAACTAATAAATTTAATTGCCAATATAAAAGTGAATGAAGAACGATTGCGTGTTATTTTCGCAGGAGGCAGTAACTCGTCGCTGGGCGTCGAGTGGCACCACGGCGAAGAGGTGAAAGATCAGCGGCGGAGTACGACGCCGGTCGCCGCCGCCCTGGAGGACGAAGATGCGTCGTGGACGAGCACCACGGAGCCGGCGATGCGGCTGACCCAGCCGCCGCTGAAACGGCCCTCGTTCCTGGAGCACGTGCACCTGCACCCGCCCGACGGCCAGCGCCGCTACGGCCCTTACTTCGAAGACGGTCTCGGCCCTTTCAACGTGACGGCGCGCGTCGGCTCCACCGTGCTGCTCGACTGTCGCATTGGCATGCTCCAGGACAAGACGGTGCGTTTATTTTCCTTGTATTGCACTCCACCCGCACTCGGCTGCCTTTATTAGCACGCAAAATAAAACTGCACACGTAAGAGGAATTTAGCAAGAGGAAGGTTGGCTTGCCCTGGGATTTCAAAACGGCCCGGCACGAGCTGCTTTATTTTTGGTTCAAGAGTTTTCCTCCGCCCATTCCTCTCTTTTACTCCGGGCTGCTTTTGATTTTAGTAAAAAGATTCAAGTGTTTCCAAATATTTTCAGCGGAAAACAGCTTTTAATGCAGAGAGGTTGCTAAGAGTTACAAAGAGGTAACTCGTGAGGACTTTTTTAAACTTTTAATTTTTGCATCAGTGGTGAATTTTTGTTGTTGTATTATTTTATAAAAGTAGTTGTAAAAATTTATAATAATTTATTTTAATACACTATAGAATGATTCAAGTTATTCAAACAGCATTTTAAATTTAAAATAAAAATTACAAACATATATTTTATTCTTTTTTTAATTTTTATTAAATGTTTATTAATTTTTTACAATTGTAAACTTTTAAACAAATAAACTAATAATAGCTATCACACATTAAATTTGTTTTATAAATTTAACGAAACTATCATGACAGTTATATATTGTAACTGAATCTATGAGAACCTTTACTCTGTTATGTCAAATCAATGATAAACTTCAATATAATAATAATTTAAAATTGGTCATATAAGTTCTCAAAACGTAAGTAAGTGATGGGTACCTAAATTACCCACTCAACTTTGTGCAATTGTTTGATAATTATGGATCGCAGAAAGTTAAATTGTTATTTAGTGGGCTTAATTGATATCTGCTGAACCACTACCAATTAAAAAACTGAAAGCAATTCCTCTTTACTCTCTCTGTCTAAAATACACCGTCAGCAATATTAAGCATTTTTCTATTTATTATATTTCAACATCTGAATAATTTTCATTTTGGAAAAAATCATTACTGCGGAAATACTATGCTCTGAAACCCCTTCCTTTTTCTTTTCTCAAAAAACATTAATTAAATATCAAGTCTTACAGCTCAATATTAATTGAAGGATGCATAATCAGCACACTGCATTAAAATTAGGGGAATATCTAGCTGGAAATTCGGTATAGAAAATAAGGTAAAAAAGAGTGTTATGATATTTGGTCGCAGAGTTGAGAGAGTGAAAAAAGAAAAGGAAAGGCGTCTGGCGCACGCAATATTTCAACAACTCATTCGTGTTGCTCTCTTGTTCTGTTGCTCAAAGCCGAGTTTCCCGACCCTCAATAATTTATTTGTGGCCGCCTCGCGCACACTGACTTGAGAGCAAACATGCAGCGGCATTGTAGTCCAATTAGCGGCGGTGTGGGCGGGCGAGGCTTTTAGTAAATCAAAACTTATTAATTTGCGCCGAGTGGCGAAGTTTCTGCAAATATTAATCTCGGGCCGGGCGTGATTAAGTGATTTATGGCTGCTGCGTGGCCGGGCTTCGCGTCTGGGTCCGGGCTTTCAGCACAACTCACGATTAAGCCGCTTTTATTGAATTACAGGTAACGTGGATCCAGCGCAAGGAGGACTCGATCCATTTGCTGACAGTCGGAAAGCAGGCTTACAGCAACGACGCAAGGTTCAGCCTCAATTTCCGCTACCCAAACAACTGGCGTTTGCAAATTTTGTTCGTGAGCCGGCGGGACGAGGCCACGTACGAGTGCCAGGTTGCCACCCACCCGCCGAGGGTGCTGCAAGTCAGACTCAGGGTCAGCGGTGAGTATCTGCCAAGTTTTTTTCCCCACTTTTCTCACTGCCGGAGCGGAAAGAATCTCATCTTCTTGCTTATGCAACCGACCGCACACAAATTCTCGGCGGAGACTCTTCGCTCTATCTTACGTGGGTTGCATAAGAAAGAGAATAAAACAGGGACAGGATAATGGCGGCTTGCATTCAGCTCAGCGTGTAAATACGTGTGCGGTGTTGTTGTATGCAAAAAGAAAGGTCACAGATTGCCCACGGGATACAACAGCCTAGTTCCATTATCGCGCCATCCCAATGAAAGGCAAATTACCTGTCTGACCGGTGCGTTGTGGCTCTTGTAGTTTCAAACAAAAGAGAAAAGATGTTGTTGAATTAAATAGGGTGGTTTTCAAAACAATGTCTGACATTGAATTCAATTTTGAGATAGAAATTTCTATTGTAATGTAATATTGCAGGTTTAGCGATAGACAGAAACTATATATTTTAATGATTGGGGTTAACAAATAATGAGTTATTTTGATTTATCTTTTTTAGAAACAACATTGAAATGATTATTGATTTTATTAAACGCATATGCGTCCAACAATTTAAAATCTACACAATTTCTCAATTTTAACATATTTTTTAAGCTTCCCTCAGAGTCAATTTTCTTACCGTACACGTTTGAATATGATATTTTTCACATATCTCGCCACAAAAATTACATTCATAATGGAAAGCTGCATTATTACAGAAAGCAAAATGATAGCCATGATAAGCAAATCTAGCAAAAATATGTATGTCTGTCGGGAAAATCTGGACCACGCCAGTTCTCATTAATCATCGTTTCAGTCTCAAAGAATTCGTCACAAATAAGCAGTCTATTTGTTTTCTTAGATTCACAAAATTTTGGATGCACATCAGTCTCTGGTAAATTAAATCTATTTTTCAAGTCAGTTGTGTACCAATTAGAGTCTTTCCCAATCAATTCATACATATATAACGAGATTTATTGTACTTTGAAATTCCAAGCAATTTCTTAAGATAGCGGGTTTTAACTCTTTCTAGGGTTTCCAAAATCAGTATTAGTTAGATGTGGCCAGATAATTTCAATTCCATATAAGGCTGTTGGCTAGATTTTAAGGTCAAAGAATTTAACAACATTGAAATAAAAGTTCTGATTTTGAATCATCATTTTGAATTTAGATTGGCACGTCTCCAACCGATGCTTAAAAATTAGCTTAGCACCCAGCATTACTGATTTGGTTACTGCCATCCTTTTATTCCTTCGCGATTTAGCCAAAATACTCAAATTTCATGCCACCTCACTTTGTCACCTACGCGTGCACGCAATCAAACAAATGCGCTAGACTGCGTAGAGCAAACGCCTCATTTTAACCGCTCCACTACTAATTGTAAGTCCAGTCTGTACAGCTCGTTATGCATTTCATTCGGACTAATTGGCGGCAAATTGAAGCCGCTTGCGATTTGCAGTAACAAGCAACAAATTAGCAGAGGCCAATTCTGCGATGCACGCGCGTCCGCCGCATTCTGATTCCGAGCGAGTGCGGTCGGTCTGTGCGGCAATCGGGTGCGGACGGACGGCTTTTGCCTATCTCCCAAAAGCAGCAGCCGCTGCAGAGTACATCGGGAACAGCTTGTTCTCTCTCCGCGCGCAACACACAAATTCACTGCCAGGCTGGCAGGCGGACGGACCAGAAATTTGTTGCGAATTTAAACACACACAAAGCGAGAGAGAGAGAGCGACTGCATCGCAGGGCCGACCGAATTCACGTGTAAACAAAGCGCCGAGAGAGCAGGATAACGCAGGCATGTGTGTCAAATTCGTAGAGGATATTATGTGCCGACGTGTCAACAGTTTAGGCTGTGACCCTTTGGGGAGGTGGAATTCACTGATACAGCGCGGTACACTCGCGCATGCCGGCGCCACCGCAGCGGAAAACAAAGCGCACCGGAATGTCAATCCGACTTAAGCTGACTGCCGTGAAACTGAAGTCGCACTAACAGTTTCTACTATATGAACACTTTTTTGTCGCTGAGAAAATTTAAAGGGGTTAAATAATATCTTTTGGCTCATGAATTTATGTACAAAATGTGTTTAAAACCAGATTAATTGTGTTTAGTTGATTTAGTCATTGTTTAATCTACATTTTGCTGTCTAATTAACACTTATTGTTAGTCTATCAGCTTTAGCGGCTTTTATCTTATATTTTGTTCTTTGATAAATTTTGAAAACTTCATACTACAGGAAGAAATGAAAGAATAATATATTGAAATATTTAAGCTGGGCCATTGCAGTTCATTGAAATTAAATAATCTTGATTTTTCTTTCCTTTCTATAGCCATCATTAAACACAGATAATTTTCCAAACCATACTTCTTATGCACTCTGATATTTGCATATACGGCATGTATTGCCAAAAGAGATTGACGGTTATTGTCACAAGGCTGAAAATGTTTTAAAAGTTTGATCTTTTGCCCAAGATAGCTGATTTATTAACTAAATTACCTGATTTTCCGTGAATTTTAAGCTGAACGATATGGTTTTTGACTAAACATCTTTAAATTTTGACATTTTTTAGCCAGTCGTTCTAAAATGAGAAGTTAAATAATTGAATAGAATGAATGCAATTTTTGTGATGTTGCTGGGCCATTTTAAAAAGAGCGTCGCTTGCAATGGACAATCACATTTTCCTCCTTTCCACTCAGCGGCGGCAGCAGCAGCAGCAGGATCGGCGCCGCACTTGTAAATCAAGCCATAATACGATACCACTCTGGAACACAACAACAGAGCTCTCGTCGCAAAGATCTGGAGGCGAGCCAAAATGCTGCAATCACTATCGGCAGGCCATCAGCGCGCAATGAAACTCCTTCTTTTCATTTGCCGTCGGCGATAATGGCTGCTCGCTCGCGCCAGTCGCACCAATTTATTTATTCGGCGTGAAAATAAAGCTCTTCGCTTCGGCACGCCAAGTGGAAAATCTACTTTACGAGAGCCGGAGGTGGAAAATATTGGCCGGATTATTGTTGTTTCATCAGACAAACCGATACACGCTGGAAAACAAAACTGGCAGCAGCAGCATCATCAATCGCACTGAAAAATTCAGCGAAAAGGCTTCCGGCGGTGCGCGCGCACGTGATCCGCGCAAATTATTTCCAACCATAAAACCAAGCTGGTCGGCCTATATTGAAAATATTCAATTTGTCGCCACGAGAGGAGCGCTTTCTTGCTCTGCCGGGCTGAAAGGACAATCGAGCCGGTGGCTGCACACCACGATGTGATTAAATTTCATCGCCCTGCGGCACCGTGAAACGGCGAAATCACATTTCACGGTCATTACTTAATCTCCCGAGTGCAGTTTGCGAGAGACATTTTTGTAGCTGCTCGGCGGCGACGAAAAGTAGAAAAACACGGTGTAAGCCGGTTAAGCTTAAATTTCATAACGCCGCGCTAATCTCACAATCTGATCGCGAATCAGGGTCTAAATTGCTCTTTAAAGAAGCCGCGAGAAAAGAGTCTTTGAGGCGCAATAAACACCAGGGGCGTGCAGGGCATTAAGCCAAGGAGAGACAGTTACTTGCTCCATTAAACTCGGTGCAAAGAAAGATCGCGCACGGGGTAATCACCATCAAGCAAGTCTCTCAACTTTGATTAGCCAAAAGTGGGTCGAAGTGCTCTCCGAATTAGTGGCAAACAAACCGAAGGATTAAAAATTTAGTGCATGCATGCAACCTGTTAAGCAGCACACTCGACCCTGCTAAATGTTGAAGCAAGCAATCTGCAGTGCATCACACGCCAGCTCAAAAAATTAAACCATCCCTCAAGTGGGGCGGCGCCGGAAGAAACCTTGTCCGAGGCAGCAGCCTGGAAGGTGAAGAGACTCCGGCCGCCCGCAAGTTTAAAGCGAGCTCAAGTGATTTATCGTGGGGTAAGTCGGGCTTGCTGCGGCCCAGCTACATCACTATCCATCTCACGTACATACTAAACTCCATTGTGCCCCGGCGAGCAGGAAGATTGTTGCTTTTTTATGCGCCCGGCAGCAAACACACACATTCACAAAAAAGACATGCTCACTCCTTGGCCAGTCACGCGCGCGTTTATTTATTTTTATACGTATCTGGTGCACAAACAAAGTGGCACGAACTTTGCTTAATGCTGCTGCTGCTGCTGCTGCTGGGCAGGAAGAAGGAAGAGAGAGTGCAGCGGGTAGACGTCGTCGTCAGGAAAGACACAGACAGGAAATTCGCTCTCCCACGGCCTCATCTTGCTCCGCCGCCGCCGCGTTTTTTTGTTGTTGCCCGACCTGGCAATAACGCGTGCGTGCGAGCCGCAGACAAACTTTCCGCGGCTTTTTGCGCCCCCCGCGTTTAATTAGAGAACGGAGCAGCTCGTGTTTGCCTAGGACCGGGCGCATTTTTTGGCCCCGCGCACTCGCCAACCTTTTTCTCCGCCGGCCCGCTTATTGGAAAGCAAGTGAGCCGGCCGCCGCCGACCGAAGAATAATGCAGGCACTGCGGAAAGACGTCTGCTCTGCTTGTTTCTGCTGGATTTATGGCCGTGGCGGGCTGATTGCTCCAGATCCATAAGCAGTTGCCGACCGACCGCCCCTGGGATCTTTTTGGTCCGGCCATTCATTCTGGCTCGTAGGATTAAATATATATATCTTGCGTGTGCTCGTCGTGGCCAATCAGATTTCGCGAGATCGTTTAGGAAATATGTGCCATCAGAGGCAACAGTTTGCGTCGACGACAAACAGTCTGCTCTCATTATTGGAAATCGGATCGGCGCCGCTGTCCCCAGCAGATTACCTTCTGCTGCTTCAGTAAATATTTATTAACCGTCTTTTCTCCCTCTTCCTCCGACGGATCAAATGTGTACTCTTGATTTCTGTGGACACTATACTTTTATGCAATTTTATCTGTGGTCACATAATACTATTTTTTGCTAAGAACAGAGAAGGGCGCGCACATATGAATGCTGAAACCCGGGTCCCGCGAACGGATAACATGGACGCTCCACAGGGACACAACTCACTGAAGGGCCGCTTGCCTCCGCACCGAGGACTTTTTTTGAAACGCTGGACATTCGTCCCGTGATGCCAAATCACGCATGCTGGAAAGGTGCAAACCAGCAAGTAGCAAGTTGGCCTAGAGCTATATGTATAGCCGGCAGGGAGGCTTTCCAGGTGGTCCACCCATCCATCTACCGACTACACGCATGCTGCTTAACTTCGGTGATCTAACTAGAACCGTTGTGTCCAGTATGCTACACCCTAGAATTTCTGATATTGTATCATAGATTGCAAGTAAAAGATAATTGTGTTTGAAATCTGGAATTAGTTTTAAGAAATACCCAAACTGGTTATGATAACATTTCATTAATCCACATTAAAAAATTTATAGAAAAAGATAAAATCGGATATTCCTTGTTCAAAATAGTTGTCTTCGTATTTATTTGATGAAAACATTTATTTGTGCCTGCTAGTTTTGACTATCAACTGCAGACCTATTTCTTGAATTAAAAATTAACTTAATTAATGCATACAGTAACAAATATACAAGGTGAAACATTAAATTTACAGTTAAAAAACGTATTTCATGACAAGAACTCGCTTTGCTGGTGGGTGAAGTCTAAATAAATGTGTCTTTCGCCAAGCGCAATCCTTAACAAAAATATCAATCAATATCTACAGATTTTAGGAATATTTTTGACTCACATTTAAATATATCCCTCCACTGAGATAGACGCTGCGGGGGCTCACCTTCGATGAATGAATGAATACGAAATTTTCTGAATAAATAAATTTAAGGATAGTTGATATTTTTTCATTAAAATTGTTCAAATTTTACAGTTTTAATTAAGACTAGAACACCATAAATACTACCTTTTGGGATTGATTTCTCTTAACTCAACATCGTCTAAATCGACTGATCAAATCAGCTTTCGACAATGGACCGCCCACTGAATTGTTGCCTAGAGCAACACGATATGACAGTGCAAAGTTTCGGCTGAAGTGGCTAAACTTTCATGCTCGAAATGCTTCAATTTTGACCCATTACACTCTTGAGCATTATTAACCGTCAGTCGGCGGGTTAATTTGCGAGAATTAGCTCCATAGCAGCGTGCAAAGTGGCTCTCTTCAGTCCGCTCACAAAGAGCGAGCGCTCTTCAATATTGAGCGGGTCTGATTGATCAGTACACTTTGGGCTGTTGTTGCCGGAGATGGTTGATTTATGATGCTGACACCAGACTAATGATCGCAACACTGTCCATCAAGTCGTAAAATATGCACGCCGAGACCGCCCGCCATCAAAAGCAGCCTCCTTTTATCGAACACTATGCAGCTCAAATTTCCCTGCATTTTGCTGAAATTGCGCGGACGGAATTTTTGACTTGTCACCAAAGCTTGCCGGCAACACTCGATATTTCATTCATGTTCAGGCTGTAGATCAGCGTTGGCAGCTGCACCCGCGACAAGTGGCGGGGTGAATATCGAATATCCATACCCGAGTTTGTGTGTGTGTGTTCGTCTGCACTTCCTTTATTAGCCACGTTCGCTCACGTATCGCGGCGGCGAAGGGATTTCAGCGAGCAATATTAAAGCAATCCTGATTTATAGAGCAGCGAGAACGTGACGCACTCCTTATTAGTGTGCTCCGCCGCAACCGCGAGCAATTTTTAATTCGACGACAGCGTTCACGCGTACAATCGGATTTTAATCTAGTCTTTAGAAAATGAAATTTAAAAACTCCTTCGTGTTTGCTTAAATTGAAATAAATTTTAATTTCATAATACAAATGCTGAGAAGCTGTCTCTTTGCATGAGAATAGATGATTCTCAAAGAAGAGTTCCTGGAAAAGAACGATTGAATCGTTTATTTATGACAACTTGAGCTCCGGAAGCAGTGAAAAAGAAACTTTGCTCGTGCATAACAAACGCCGCGTATCTTTATAAAGAGCAATTTAAAAGCGGCATAATTTCGCTCCGACTTTCTCGCTTTGCGTCTTCTTTCCGGCTGCAGTAATGCAGCAAGATTACAGGCTACTTTTATTTCACCTACAAGCATATTATCACCGCATCGCATACAATAAGCACATGTGTTACATTGCCACATACACGGCAGCAGTCATGAATTTGCAATAAAGAACAGCAGTGAATATTTTTCCGCCGATTTATCACGGCACAATTACAGTGTCATTCCCAGTTATTGCTTCTTCCCACTGCGCGATCGACGCGTGTGTTTCCCTTTCGATTGCAATGAAACTCTGAAATTTACTGCTCTGCTGTCTGCTCTCATTGATTTCCGCCTCTTGCTTTATTTTTACCCGTGCACACGGTGGTCGCCACAGCAGGGGCAGTAAATTTCCAATTATTTATTCGCGGCATCGTGTCTCCAACGAGTTTTACTGCTCCTTTATGGCCCTTTTCAACTTTTAAAACTTTGCAATTCTCCTCCGCCCGGCCTTTTGCTCCGATCGCGAGCACGGCCAGAATCTACATATTGATAGCTGTGCTGGAGAGCGGAAATTTTCGACCGGCTGCGGCTGCTTACGCCAAAGCAGATGCAAATTCCAAATTAAATTCCGAGCCGGACTTGATTAAATTGGGATTGCGTATTTCCAGCTCCGGAACTGCACATCCTGGACGAGCACGGGCACGCCGTGTGGGATCGTTACTACAAGGTAGGCAGCAGGGTGGAATTGCTGTGCGAAGCCTCGAGGGTGCAAGAGTCGCCATCGACGGTTGAGTGGAGGCAGGCTGGCGTGTCCCTTGCCGCAGTGGCGAAAAACCATTCACGCCCAGATCTCAGGTAAAACACGAGCGACAATTATTCCATCTCTGGGAATATTCTGCATGCAAAACAGCCAATTAGGGTTTACGGCTAATTGGCGGAATTGACACTGCATGTGATGCTTGACTTCAATCGTAGCTTGCGGGACGTAATTGGATTGTCTCTTTACGTAGTCATCAAATACTTCACAACTATCAAAGAAAAATAATTATTTATGGAATGTGAGGACCAAAATAAAATTATTTGAGCTATCAAGTAAACCGTGATCAAGCTGAAGACCTTCAGACCAACATTAGTAATAAAAAACTGCGGAAATTCCTGAAGACAATTTTGCTTTGTAATGTGGGTGGTGTGCTTCAAACACATTTGGAAAGAAATTGCATGATTTCAGATATGGTTGCTTATATAAAGTGCTGTAATAAATGTAACTTTTCGAAAAAACACACAGAGTTGTTGACCAAATTAACCACAATTTAAAATATTAAAATAAATAAATTTTGGAGCAATGTTTACATTTACGATCATGGTGTTTTAATATGAAAAATTGTCATTTAACGTACGCACCATATTGATTTTGCTAGATATATTCGTGTGTCAGTTGCATGCAACTCCGGTTTGATCCAATTGACAGAGTAGAGCCAATCAGACCACTAATCGAGGCCTGATTCGATCAAGGCGGGTTGGAGGTGTGTTTGTGATAGTGTGAAAGACGCTTCGGTGTGTGTATGTGTGTGTGTGTGTGTGTTGACGTGAGTATATATAGTAAAGCCACTAATTCGCAGTGTCACCTCTGGCACTCTGGTGGGCAAGGACACTGTGCGAACGGTGCTGACGCTGCAGCGGGCCCGCAAGCAGGACTCTGGCAATTACACTTGCGTCGTCGCTGACATCGCCGAGGCGACGGTCACCGTGCACATCTTGAATGGTGAGTCAGCCTGTCCGTCACGTGAGTGGCACAATTTACGGACCACCTCCGCCCAGGCAGCACGCCGATAAATATCGGTCTGGGCGCGCCGCAGAATGGATCGGAAAACAATTCGCGTTTTGCGCTAAAAATGTGTGGTCAGCGTCGGAAACTTGAGTTAATAACACATTTTTGCAGATAGAAAAGCAATATATAGATTTCTGTCGAGTTTTAATACAGTTTAATTTGAAGATCTTCATAAACAAATAAAATTTCCCTGTTAAGGAACAATATTAAAGTAGTACTACTACTTCTTTTTGCTGTGGAGGCTGTGGCAATCAATTCAGTATTTTTCCTCTGGGACCAGCAGCAATGCCAGAAATAAAAAACGTACGAGCACTAGCATAAATCATAAACATCCAAAAATAAGTAAGGAGATAAACTCATCCTTGATTTCAGTAATTAGAAATCAGTCAGAAATATGATTCAAATTTTATTTAGAATTCAATCGCCAATCCCTAAACATTTGCATAAAAAACTAGGCTATTTTTTCTTTATATTCAATTTATAAAAAAGCATCAATTCTAAAGCACAACAAAAATTTACTCAAAATCAACTCACGTTAACTTAAATTTACAAGTGAATAATTAAAATCTTAGTTGGAATAATTCCAGTTTTTTGGTGGATTTCAATCTACTCCTGGTCAGAGTATTTTCTATTAAACGATAAAATAATTAATGAATTTATCAGGATTAATGCAACACGATTAAAATTGAAACACTGAGTTTTGTGACACGAGGAGACCATAAATTCTGATCGACACGTAAGCTGTATCGAGCACGAGCGTGGCAAGGTTACATTTTTAAACCGCTGCTGGGCGGGCTCATCAAAAATTCAGCGCCGTCCTAATCCAGCCACCGCTGGCAGCCTTTTTAAATCATAATCTCATTTATAAAGCATGGATCATCATTACGAAGCGCGCGCGCTCTTTTGTTTCGAAACAAATATAAAAATATGGGCTAGAGGCAAATACTCTTGAATTGTTAATGCGCCGTGATGGTGATATATTGATTCTGGTTTATACGTACGGTGTTAAAGGGGAGAGACGTTTGGGGCTCCGCGCGCGCTCTCCTCGGGACCGTACGTTATTTTTCAACTTTCTTCCGCGCAAAAAAAGGATGCAGCGTGGAAACGAAATATGCGGCCGCGCGTTTGTATCGCGGAGAGAGCTGCCGAGCAAAAAACGCGCGGCCGCGCATTTTTAGCAAAATTGCGCTCTGCTGCTGAAATATGCCAGCGGCGCTTTTTGTTCCTCCTCGCAGCAGCCAAATTTAAGCATTTCCGAGCAATTTATCTCCAATTGACGCAGACAAAGTGCCTTTCCCGGCTCTTGGACGCGCGCACACCCGCCGAAATAAGCCGGGCCAAACATTTGCTCTTCTTTTTCTATATTTGCCAACGATAATCGTGCAATATTTCAAGCACCGTGAGCCGCAGGACAAAATTTGGTCTCGCCGTGGACTTTGGAGATTGCTTGTCAGATGGATGTATTTACGATGGCCCCGCCGAGAGAAAGACGCATTATTTACCCTCTCGCTGCTTGTAAAAGGATCATGCTCGGCTGACATCCCGGCTTGATGGATTAAATTTATTCCGAGGCAAAGGCTGGCTTCTTATTTCGCTTGCGTGCAGCGTGTTGTACATGTTCTCATCGAAAGCAACTTTACTGCGCTCGTAATCTCGTTGCTCTCGCCGCCTCTTTCTCTCCGCGGTTTCCAGTTCAACATTCGAACAATCCGCCTAGATTATGTGCTCCTTTTCGCCTTTCCTCCCGCGCAGATGCTGCGCCTTAGAAACAATCCAGAGTGTTTTCGAATAGCTCTCATATATGTATTTTATTCTAAAGGAAAATCTCCATCATCTTTCTTAAATTTAACCAAGAGAGGAATTAATAAAGAGTTCTCTTTTCTCCCAATTTCACCCTTTTGAAAAGAAGATATTAATAGCAGTAGTGATCAAAGCGACCTGCAGGATGGAATCCGCAATTATCCGCACAAAACGACGATTTAACGGGAGAGTGAAGAAGTTTCCGAAAATTAAAAGAAAGAATTTTCGCTGACAAGGCGAGGTGAAGCTCGTAAAGACACTGACAGGCTCAGCATACCTCATCTCGCCCTATTTCTTGAAGCAAGGCAAAGCACGTTATATTTTTAATTAAAAATAATGAAACTTTACGGTCGTTTGACACAAGTCTCGCTCGGCTCTTCTCCTCTGTGAATATTTCGGTCTGTCTGCCACGAGACGACGAGTTATTTTCAATTTTCCACTACTTGTCTTGCGAGATATGCGCTCGGCGAATTCTGAAACTCATGAGCTCACTCACTCAGTTCTCCCCCTTTTAATAAATTTTCTATCAAAATCGTATTCTCTTTAAAGAATCAAAATTAAATATTAAAGAAGGATTTTTTGGTGTTTGGTTGATAAAGTTGGCAAGGATTTGTAAATTATAAGAATTTAATTAATATTCCATATTATGGTCTTTATTCTACCGAGTGAAGTTTTTCAATTCACTTTTGCAAAATTTCCATTTGAATCAGGCTTTTTAAATATTTATTTTTTATTTACTACACACAAATTACTTAAATAATGGCCCTACTCTTTGTACCACTTAAAAATTTTTTTAAATTCAGTTGAATTAGATCTCCCCTTGAGAGTATATTTTTTGGGAAATAACTGCGTATGTAAGACTGTTAACCTTTTTAAACACACTCTGTTCTGAAGTTTCAATCTAAAAAAAAATCAAAATTTTAGTCGTTGTACTCTCACCTCAAGATCATTCCAGTAGTTTTAAAATGATTCATTTCTCTTGTGCACTTTTTTTTTTTTGCTCTTTTTATCCTTGTCCGTCCGAGGACCGGGAAGGGCGCGCACTGCACTAGCACGAATGCTGAAACCCGGGTCCCAATAACACCGCGAACGGATAACATGGGCGCACCAGGCCGCACAGGGACCCAGCCCACTGAAGGGCCACTTGCCTCTGCACCGAGGACTGCATTGAAACGCTAGACATTTGTCCCGTGAAGCCAAATCACGCATGCTGGAACGGTGCAAACCAGCAAGTAGCGAGTCGGCGCCGGTGCGCCTCCCAGCCCGTCGAGCAATTTGAGCAATTCGAGTCACTAAACTAACCACTTTTTGCCATCTCTGACATTGGGTAGCCAGTATTAGATCTCCGAACTGCTCAAATACCTCACATTGCTTTGACACTCCTGAGAGTGCCTTAACAATGCGAGCCAACGGGCTGGTCAATGCGAGCCAACGGGCTGGCCACTTCTTATAAATAAATCTAAGAAACATTGAGTCCTTTCAAGGTCATGCAATCATTGATCCAATTTCATAGACTGCATTAAATTCGCCGCACATTGTGGCATAGACCGAAGCCATTTAGAGCTGAGCGAAATAAGCAAATCTTTGAAAACCTATACAATTATTTTCTTCTTCTATTTTCCCATTTGCGCATCACAAAAGTGCTGCGGTATGCCGTGGAACGTTGGATTGCAACCTACATTTTTCCTGCTCCAAGTCGCAGCGGTGCTGGATTGGATTATTAAACTCGCAAAATGCAAATTCCAGACGTCAAATTTTATCTGTGCGCTGCAACGACAGCCGAGTGGGTATTTGTGTCTGGCGCTATTGGCCTTCAAGTATGATGCCATTCAGATAAAACGCGCACACCGTGCAGATGCAATCCCGAAGTCTCTCCAATTGATATCTCGCCGGCTGTGTTGCATATTGCAATCCAATCTCTTATATGCAAATGCAAAGGAAACTCGGCAGTGACGAATCCAATGCCAGATGCTGCTCCACTAGTCAAATGTGATGAGAGCAGATCTACTCGATTTGTTAGGCGTGTATACGCATGACTGCGTAAAACTATGCTCTCTGCTTGAGAATTGTGTCTGGATAAACTTTAGTTTACAGAAAATAATGATGTCTCCGGGGATTTTCCTTTAATGGAGACTTTTTTTAGCCGGCTCTTATAAAAGTTCTTCTGCTTATTCTGTGCTCTCAAGGCGCACTTTTATTTAAAAAAATGTGTTCTTTTTTATGAATGCAAGCTCAGGCACAGTAATATTCTCTCATTTCCTCAGGAAGTTTTTTTTTCAATATTATTTATATAGTAGTTTTGATGCTTGAATCACAATTTCAACAAACACGACTTAAAATCATGTAGAATAAATTCCCTTTGATTGTTTTTTATGTATTATGTCCTTATTTAAAATATATGCACAAATTTTAACATTATTTTTTATCAATACACCCAGAGAGCTGTACAGAGCCAAAATTGAAACAATTTTTAAAATGCTAAACTATTAAATATTCCATAATTAACCTGTTGAGTGCAATGAGCACAATTGTTCAGTTTTTCTAACTTGTTTGCTCAATAAGAGACTAAATATCAAAATTGTTCATGAGGAAAAATTGACGTTGATGCTGGATTTTGACCTTAGAAAAAATTTCACACACAAAAGATGCATTTAATTTGTTTTATCCTCGTTTACAGCGTGGTTCCCGATCCAACTTCATTATTTCATCCTATTCGCTCCACGGTCATCATCAAAACGCTGCGTTTCTTTAGAATTGTTATGGCTTTAAGTAACTTCTCTCGGAGGAAAATAACATAATATGAGGTTAGGGGTTTTAAAATTAAATAGGAAAAATATGCAAACTTCATTAAAGCTTCTACATAGGCTGTAACAGATTAAAATATTTAGTTACAAAAATTCTAACTAATAGTCAACGCTACACATTGTAGGAATCTTTTAAATATATTCTGGTTCTTTCAAACTCTATTGTGAGCTGGCTTTTTTAGATTTATTTCAATATTTTAGTGAGGAATATCCAAAATCTTTCAGTTCCTTTTTTTAACAAGCCCGTCGGCTCGAATAGTTAAGGCATTCTCAGGAGTGCCAAAACAATGGGAGATATTTGAGCAGTTCGGGGATCTATTTCTTGCTGCCCAATGTCAGAAATGGCAAAGGTGGTTAGTTTAGTGACTTGAAATGCTCAAATAGTTAAACGGGCTGGGAGGCACACCAGTTCCGACTCGACACTTGCTGGTTTTGCACCTTTCCAGCGGCTTTAGGGACAAAAATGTCTAGAGTTTAAAAAAGACCTCGGTGGGAGGAGGCAAAAAGATGGCCACATTGGGCTCAAGCTCCTCTGCGTCCATTCGGGCCCCATGTTCCACCCAGTGAGCCCTTACCCCTCGGGATGTGCTGAGCAGAGGTTTTAAAAAATCTTGTAAGAATGAATCCTCGAGTGTCTCCTCTGAAAAAATAAGAATTTTTAATACTTCAGTGCAAAACTCAGTAGAATCCTAAGAACTGACGAATTTTAATTTTAGTTCCTTGACCAAAAAGTGCATCGAAACTTTCAGAAATCATTATACCAATCCGATCCATTCTCCTAGTTGATATTGTATTCATCAGATAGCAATGAATTAATTAATAATTTGCGTCTCCTTGCAGGCGAGCTTCCGGCCGCGGTGCAGCACGGAACGTCTGGTCAAGCCCCAGTGACCCCGCTGCTCGGTGTGCTTGTCATACTGTCACACCTGGTGGTCACGTGCCAGTCCAGGTGACGTCTCGTGGGACTCGAAGGTAACTTTGATCGACGCGCAAATAAATAAAAGGGCCGGCGCCTTAATTGCGTTCAAAAGTATAAATCTCGTGCTGCCGCACTGGCACCGCCTCGCGCATGCAATTAATAATGAACGCCCGGCGCTCGCAGCGTGTGCGCAATTTGCATACGGGAAACGGTTATTTCGCTACTCGTGCGAGAGAGTGCTGCAATCGCAAACAATAATAATTCATTGCAATAAGCAGCAGCAGCGGCAGCCAAGGTGCGCTTTAATTTTAATTTGCTCAGCTCCCTTCCGCGCCTCTCAACTTGTAAAGGATTAATCAGGCGCAGTTTTGCTTGATTGCAGCGCTTTGACGCGATTAATGATTCGAGAGAGCACACGCTGCTGTTCAGTCAATATTTCCGTATTTCTCGCTCCGCAAGGAGTTTGTTGTGTTTTGCTGCCGCCTTCCACTCGACAGAGAGCCACTCGAGTATAATTTAATAAATGAACCCATATACGTGCGATTTAGCGTATGGAAAGTTCGGAAAATGCAGCCATGAATTCACAGAGGCGTGTTTAATTTAACTGGATACAGTCGACATCGTAAAATAGATAATATGACAATCGAGTGCTTCGTGCGGAATCTTGATTGCGCTCAATAAATTCTTGGATTTTGCTATTTGATCAAGTTTAGCAAAGCTTCCACTGCTAACTTAAGCTGGAAACGCATCCAATCGTAGCGTCAGTTGAATATCAAAGCCTGAGACGTGGCTTTCATTCTAAATTGTTTTCCTTAATGCTGATCGTCAACTACGTGATGATGAACCTCCTTCATTCAATTAGTTACTCTGCTTGATTCCAAATTCAATTTATTTTAACTAGAGAAGGAAGTAACCGAACTGCTAATTTAGTGACGCGAATGTATTCACGGCTCTTTTTGCCACCGCTCATATTTGATTGAGCAGGAAGTGCGGCCGTCATAAATATGAGGAATATGAAACGAACATTTCCACTTTTGGAATTTCATGATGTTGAAAGCAGGAATTTCACGCTTTGAGATATGTTTTTTTTTTAATAAAAAAAAAGGATAAAATGGGCCAGTGCGCTTTTTTGAGAGGGGGTTGTATGCAGGGAGAGCGAGTGTTAAGGTTGACAGGATTTCATCACACATATTCGTTTGTGCTCTGATATGCATACGTTAAAAAAGTATTCCAAAATTGCCAAAATTGTGAGATATATTTAAAAGCAGATAAAAACACTGATTCATATGAGCCAAATGTGTACCTGATGAATCCACAAGCCCAAATACTGCCATTTCTGCGCTGTGTAAATTTCGATATTGAAATATTTTTAATTAAAAACATTTGTTAAACCAACAAAAAGTTTTAATTAAGGGAAAGTGGAAATTGAATGGTGGGAACATTAATTTGAAGGCATGATATTTCACAATGCCATACATATTATATTTTCTAAGAAAACCTTCCCTTACTTTCTGAACTCTAGAAAACTACTTAACTTTATAGTCAGAGCTATTCCAATGAGTGATAAGATGTCTGTAATAAACGAACTTCTCCGCAATATAAAAAGTATTATTCCGTTTATGAATTGATGAAATCTGGACTGATGTACGAAATCACAGACTCACCGAAAGAGCTGCTTTCAAGATTGCTTGTCAAACTTTCATGTGTTGCTTGGATAATAACCAAGATTTTTTATTTTTATTTCAATAAAAACAATTTCAGCTGTCGCAAACCACAAGAATAAATATTATTATGTCTCATGCTTCTTTTGTGTTTGATAAAAATCACTATTTGAAATTTCTATTCTGCAAAGATGCTTATGGCAAAATTATTGTTTTCTAGTCTTGATTGTAAAAACTTTTTATTGAACAAAATAAAATTTTGCCAGCGCACTGAGGTCGTTGTCGTGAAAGCAGCTCTTGTGGGGCGTAACTTTTTATTACTATATCTCTCTCTCCACTGGTGCATTTTCACGGCCGTAAAACGTTACTATGTGTACTTCAAAACGAATTTTTCCGGTGTCTACATCGTGTGTCAGCACAATCGTCATCATTTGTCGAGGTTAATGGGGTAATCAGAGTTTTCGATTGCAGATCGGATCAGCCCTGGCCGACGCTAGAGAAGGTCGAACCAAAAGTCTAATACCTGTTTCATCCCAACACGAGAGGGTGCGAATTCAGCGAGATCGCCTCGAGTGAGCAGAAACTATGAACACACATGCGTGCCAAAGTGTGTTGCGCACCGCGGACTCGTGCGTTTTTATACCTGGTGCAGAGGATGCTGTGTTTCAAGATTAAAAAGAGAACTATATTTCACAATAGTCATATCAAAAAAGTTTTTTTGAAAGAAGCAGCGGAACCAATTAAGGAACGGTCGTGTGCTTTTTGGAAGAAGTGAGAGCGAAACAGACTCGTGGAAGTTGAGCCGGTTTCTCGTCGTGAATATGTGTCTGTAAAATAACGGATCAATTGTGAGCATGAGTTTCTATGTTAATTAACCTGATTATTATAAATTGTAACAATATTAGAGATTGGGAAATATATCAATGTGTTGTTTCAAACAATAAAATGGATAAAATGCTATTGATTGATTTCATTGCATAAAATGACTTAATATTAAATTAATTATCATAATATATACGATTATAATTTTCAGTTGGAGGAATAAAAAAATATGGAAAAGTCAAAAAGGTATTTTACAATGATAGGATTAGTTAAGAAAGTAAATAAGAGCACCAGTGCAAATTCTAACTAAAGCATGCATAATAAAGGCATGAAATTTTGCCGGTTGTGACGACAGCAATAAAGCAGTCCGGCGTGCTCCAACTAGGTGGCAGCTGGGGTTCCACCCCGGTGCACACCCCTGCGCTCACCCTTGCGTCGAGCGACACGAGAGTAAAACTCGCGAACTCCGACAGTCAAGCTGCGATTTCGTTTGAAAAAAGGCGGAATTTCCCTCACTCCGAAATACATAAGACGAAAAATTCCACGCTTCTGGAGCCTGGTCCGCTTTGCAATATGTGAGGGCCGATTCGTCGGTGAGCCCGGGATGGAGCAGTACAAGGTGTTGGGCCACATTGGCGAGGGGGCCCACGGGGTGGTGCAGCGGGCATTGCACAGGCCCACGGGCCGCGACGTGGCCTTGAAGAAGCTGTACGTGCGCCGACCCGACGAGCAGGTGCCGATCCAGATTCTCAGGGAGATCAAACTGCTGCAGAAGGTGCAGTGCAAACACGTAGGGCTGCCGCGGTAATTAATCTAGAGTGTAGCCGATGCACTAATCCGGTTTGATTGGCAGGTGATTAAATTACTCGAAGTGCTGCCGCAGGGCATCTGCTTTGTGCTTGTTTTCGAGTACATGCCCACCGGACTGGCGGAAATGATCAAAGACGCGCGCGCTCCTTTGACAGAGGCCCAAATCAAGAGATACTTGGAAATGCTGCTACAAGGAGTCGAATATCTGCACGCGCAGTATATCATGCACAGAGTAAGATCCTTGCCTTTCACTTCTGTTCTGTCTTTCACGCAGCAAGCGCGCGCGTGTGTGTGTGTAGGACCTGAAACCGGCGAACCTGCTCGTCAGCTACAAAGGCGTTTTGAAAATCGCCGATCTCGGCCAGGCGCGTATGTTTGACGAAAGGGCCACCGAGGAGAGGCCGTACTCGCACCAAGTTGCGTCCAGGTGGTACAGGGCGCCCGAACTGCTCTACGGCGCTAAAGTGTACACCGAGGCTGTTGACTTGTGGGCCGTGGGCTGTGTTTTTGGAGAAATGATCACCAAAGCGCCGATCTTCCGGGTATTTTTTCCTAATTTTTGGTTGGATCTAATTCATTTTTATAAGATAGGACATTTTATTTTACTGTCAGTAAAGTCGAAAGAATGAAACTTAAAATATTTTGGAAACTTCTGCTTTTTCAATCTTGATTAACTTTGTTTTTTAATAAATTGCACCGTTAGATGAGTTTCCAGAGCATCATTTGTGAAAGTTTTAACTGTAGAAACATATCTAGGGAACTTCGTCTTTGAACGAAGCATATTATAGCAGAAAAATTACTCTTATTACTCTAATTCAACTAAAAGTTTGTTTAATCTCAATAAAACTAAAATCTCGTTTGCAATATATAATAATGTTTTAATTGTTCCGCAAAAAACGGTCAAGCTAGCCAATTTGTTTTTTTTAAATTAGTTTTTTGCTCGAATTGGTTTGATTAGTAAAAAAATAATCTTGCATTTTCTTGCATTTTGGACAGCTGCTGTTTTGCTCTCTCAGACCTCATCAGCAGTGCTTTAACTGAACGGCAAAATTCAATCTGCTCCAGTAAATTTAAATTCACCGAACACAATTATATTTTAGAGAAACAAGTGACGAAATCTTGCAAGACCCCACCATTTGCGAAAAAAAAACTTTCTAGAAAGATTTCACAAGCACAAAATTCCATAATTTATTTTGAAGCAATTTTGAAAAGCAGCAAAGTCAGCCATTAGAGTTAATTATATCCTTTATGGTTTGAATTTCATACGAGACAAATTATTTCCAAATTTTCCAATTGAAACTAATTATATTAAACTCGTATATCTTTTAGGGTGAGAGTGACATCGAACAGCTGTGTGTTGTGCAGAAACTGATGGGAACTCCAAGCACCAAAGATTGGTCTCAATTAGAATCGCTTCCAGACTACAATAAAATAACATTCCTGCCTATGAAAGCTGTGCCGTTCGAACAGGTGATCCCGCGATGTAGTTCTTCCGCTTTGGATTTGGCAAAGAGATTCCTGGTGTATAATCCTGATGCAAGAATTTCAGCGAAAGCAGTGGGTGCAATCTTTAAAAGAAATGACAACTTTTATTGACTCCGATTTTCACAGGCGCTTGAACACAAGTATTTCTTTAGCATGCCTCTTCCGTGTCCCATGCCGGAGATGCCCAAGCCTTTCGATGGGCACCGAGAAAAAATCAATTCTAAAGAATGCGACACTGGTGACTCAAGTGGGCTGCTTTTTCAAAAGTTTAATAAAATCCAAATTAATTGAAACATCATCTTTCTTTTCTCTAAATTTCCGGACACCAATTGTTTGCAAGTGGGTCAGAAACAAAGAAGGTGCGAAGTGAAATCGCTCCATCGCCGGCGTAAAGGTCAGTGAAGCATTTTGGTGCGCTTGGCACAATAAAAAGAAAATCATCGAGCGAAATATTTTCGTCGTAGTGGCGAATGTTGGGACGCACTTGAGCCCTGCCGAAGCTCTGGAAACCCAGGCCGACAAAGTCGACACCAACATACAACAAGAACCACGGCTCAAAGTCGTTGCAGTTGCCGTCCACCCTCACTGCGGTATACATGTGAAATCCTGCAAAAATGTTTGAAATTAACTTCTCCCGCTGATGTGAGAAGCATTTTATATATTATATTATATAGGCTTTGAAATATCAATGAAAGACTGCAGCTAGTAGGGCATTATTTCAGTTTAATTTAAGGCAAAATTTTACCGAGCTGTACATTGACAATAATTACATTCAATGGATCAATCGTTGTTGGTAGTGTTTAGCAGGTAATGAAACTGAGAGGCTGGGAGACGAAGAAAGTATGGAGGGAGATTGCACCATCGAAATCAAACAAGTCCAAGAAACATTGAGGTGCATCCGGCACAACATAATTAATTGCGGCGCGCGGAATATTTTCGCTGTAGTGGCGAATGTTAGGTCGAACAACTGGCTTTCCGAAGCTCTGGAAACCAAGTCCAACGAAAGTATCTCCGGTATACATCAAGAACCACGGGTCGAATTTATCGCATGAGCCAGTGGGATACATTTCAGTGTAGTAGTGAATTCCTGAAATTAAACAAATCCCATGCATTCCAATCGGTGTATATAAGGCTAATTTATTGTGTGGCTTGATCGATCAGCTTGAGGCCCCGATTTAAGTAAAGAAATTTATAGAAAAAAATTGACTCACCCATGCCAGGCACGCAGTTGCACAGAAGGTAATTGGTGTTGGCCTCCAGATCAAATCTGTCGAGGGGAATCTGCACTGCATTTTTGTAACTGTCTCCTTTCTGCACCCACAGCTCAACGATGGTTCCTTCAGACAAGTCAGTGCGGCCACCGTTGTCAAGCACGGCTATATGATAAACCCAGAATTAGTTTAAAGCAGTTGAAACTAAATCAACTATGCATTACTGGGGTTGACAAAGAATGCAGTGCCTGTCCAGACGTTGCGTCCGAATATGGTCGTGCGGCGGAAAGAGGGGACGATTTCGTAACTGTAGTTTCCAGACACACTGGCAATGTCCTCATCGGGGATCTGGAAATTGTAATGTAGTTTTGTCCCGTGAATTAATGGAAAGACTTACGCTGTACTGCTCTCCTGCAATGAATCCGTTGAGGTCAAACAACACGCAGTACCTCTCGTTGTCGTTCTCGCAGTGGATGGTGAACGGATCTCCAGCATCTCCCGGCACTTGGACCCAGCTTATGGCGTCATTGTCCAGTCCACCTTTGGTCGTCGGAATGCTGTAAAGGCTGTCGTCAGCGACAGTCGGAGACCACTTAGCTGTTGAAGAGACACACACAAAGAAAAAATAAATCTAGATTCTGGGCAGACTCTGCCGCAAAGGGAAAGTATTCCTTTCGGCAGTGTCCGTTTAGGTTAGCCAAATTAAAGCAAAGAATGCGAGTCGGTGGCTTCAAATTGCATTCCCACGCCCGTGTTTGTCGCCCCCGCAGCAAGCAAGCAAGGGGTGGGTATGCAACACCCTCGACTCTCTCGCTCTCATTCCGCTGGCTCCTCTCATCCATCATGCATGTTGCCGGGCGCAAGATATAATGCTCATCACGCGTATACTCACCCACCAAAGCGTCGTGGATTCCAGCTGCAACACACAAGAAAATCGATTAGGGAAATATTTTTCTCCGCTTTTTTCTCATTTGCCGCGTGGGAAAGTGTGCACTTCACGCTGCTCGCGAGCAAAAAGGACGACGACACGCACGCCCGAATTTTGAAAGGCGTCGAGAGAGCTAGCGCACTCCGCAAGAAGTATCATCTCCTCGAAACCACTTAATACAAGTAGTGAGAGGGCTTTCATTTATCCTCCTCGTCGTTAAAAATAATTCTATTCGAATCCTAATCACATTGGAATGTAATACTAAATTTCAGCCTTAAAAGATGGACGAATTTTTACATTCTTCGGCCAAATCTCTAGCTTGTCAGATCCGATATATAATATATCACGCGGAGCAGATACAGCAGAGGCTGTGCGGTGATTAAATCTCCATCCCAAAAAGTTTTGCGGGAGCGCCTCCTCTCTAATGGGAATGAAAACTTTAAATTGTTATCTCTCAACTCGCGAACGCCGTCCCGGCAAATACACCAATCACTGTACATATATAAATCAGAGCAGAGTGGAGAGGCGCACCGGTGATATCAATTGCTCTCAAAAACTGCGCGCTCCGTGATTGATTTTCGCGGCAAAACTTTATGCTCCGGCCCTTTTTTCCCGAGCCGCCGCTCTTCAGAAAGACATTAGTTCTCATCAAACGCAGCAATTTCGAACGGAATTGGCAGTGCATGGATCAGTCAATGGTGGTAAAAGTTTCTGCGGGAAAACCTGCTGCTGGCCACGGTAAAAGTTTTACTCCCCAACACTTAGGAAAAAGTGTACCGTGTTTGGTAAGATCGTTTACAATAATTAGCTGAAATAAAATACCTACTTGTTTATTTCTGTCATATCTGCGTTAAAAATGAAATGATTAAAAATTATAAAGTAAGAAATTTCTCTTACAGCAAACCAATTAATAATTAAACTGGCTTTTCACTTTTTTAATCTATTTTCTAATTTTAACAAAATTGAAAGAAAACAACGTGCACACTTTTTGTATGATTTTTGGGTTTAAAAATTGAGGTTAAATATTTTTTTTACGAATTTGCCACTTTTATAGTCTTTATTCTAAAGGCTAACCCATATTTAAAATGCATCAATTACCTCCCCTATCAATTGACAAATATTTAATTTCAGATAACCTTTTTTTCTCTGATTTCATTCTAATTTTAGCGACCTCTGGAGCAGTCAAAGCTCTTTTGTAGAATTATGCGTTTATCGTTTTCAAGGTGTTCAAAAGGCTGTGCGAGAAAGTCACACTTCTTTTGGCTGGAACACACACACACAGAAGAGAAGCGTCGTCACTCGTCACTCTAATTATATTTAATTGAATAAGTTTGCGAGTGTCTCTCGGCAGCAAGGGGGAGAGAAGAAGTAATAATTTCGTCACCTGCGCGCACTCCTCGTCAAAAGCAACGTGTCAGCCCCCCATAAATACCCACCCACCCACCCCCGCTGACGGGGGTGAATCTCGTCACGTCGAAAGTCACTGCTCGGTTCGATCTTCGGAAAGCAAGCCTCCCGACGCGGAGTAGGTTCCTTGTCATTTCTCGCCGCGCGCGTGAGCCGGGCAAACATAACTCTGTAATTAGCACATTTCAGCGCGCCGCGCGCGTCTTCTAATCCGACGAGCCCTCCGCTTTTATATATACACCAGCGAGTGTCATGTGGATGTGCATGTACAGGTGTAACGTGCTCGCGTGTGTAGGTAGCAAGGAAAGGTGCCACCGAGGCTACAAATTAACGTTGCGCGTGCTCCTTTGGAATAATGTCGATGGCGGAATTATGCGGGGAATTAAGCACACTCCAGGCTGCATTTTGACTAAATAATGATCGCCACTTTGACACCCTAGGGGGAAGCGCACAACGTTTGCAGCACGCCGTCGTCTCTAGCGTGCTCGGTCCGTATACATAGCGGGCTTAAATTAGGAATTAATGTTAGACAAATTTATCTTATACCGGTGGGAAGATACGCGGAGCGGTTCTCCTATCAAGTAACCCAGAAATACGATACCTATAAGGCTGTGAAAATAAGATTATCTAATTTTTTCAGAGTTTCCAACCTTCAAAACCATCAAGCTATCATACTATTTGATTTAAATTAAACAGTCTACGTCAAATAAAAAGAAATCATCCAAAGAAACAGTGAATGTTTCCCGAGAAACTCCCAGCTAAACGGTCATTGTTGAAACTTGCTTCTATGCGGTTGCAAAGTAAGATTGAGCGTCAAGAAACAAGCGTAATTACTGCTCTCAAACTTCATATCCTGTGATCTTAAAAGTTGACGCAAAAAATTTCCTTTCTTCCGGGGAAGAGTCCGTTGTCAAATCCTGCGGCTAATTAAACTACCATTATTCATATCTAATTTGGCCTGAATTATTATCCCATCACTTTTTTTATCAAGCAAGGCAAAGCTCGGCGCCTCCATCCATAATATCCAAGTTCCAAAGAAAGAAAGAAAGAAAGTTCTAAAACGATTAAAACTTCTTTCTCTCCGTTGATTTACCCTTTTCATCGGCGACGGAAATTGCGTTAAAAAAGTCGTTGCGCATTTGCGAGCGAGCACTCTACCTAGCGCCCCTAATGAAATATTGATTTTGTGGAAAAGGCGGGTTTATCAACTTCAAAGTAATTACTTCCAAATTGGCCACTCGAAGACAAGAGCGACGCTCGAATCTGGAGAACCAGATATGAGATGCGATGAAAATTATCTCCATCGCGACGTTAACGCGCGCAGTCAGAGAAGTTGAGCCTTTCCTGCCTACGTTTGTACGCGCAATCGACCAACTATCCGAATTCCCGCGATAGCTTTTCAAAGGTGATTTTTTTTATTTTGACTGCGATTAGGCCGTCCACTTGCGTTGCCGGTAATCCCTTAATGCCTCGCGCGCGCACGACGCTCCTAAATCATTATAGATGATCGCCTCGATTCCCTTTAGTGTGCTACAAACCGCCCACCGTCGAACACACACGCTGGCTAGCCTGCTTCTATTGACCCTAACATGCATGTTAGAACGTGCCATAAATTATAAAAAAATCCTTTGCAGAGAACTGTGTGAAACTATGGTCATTTTTGTTAAACGGTTATGTTTGAATCCTCCTCCATTAACATCAAAGTTTAAATAAAAATCACCTTTTTAACCCTGATTTTATAGGGATTTAAAATTTCATTCTGTTCATTTGCAACAAGATTTACGTCAAATTTTCTTTAAAAGAAACACAAAATCAGTTCGGTTAATCGCCTTTTAAATGGTATTTTGCATTTTTCTTTACTTTTAAACTGTTACCTCGAATCTTTCTGATAAAAAATGTATTTTTGCTGGATATTAAAAATAATTCGTTGATGGATTTGGCTCATCATAATATTTAAATACAATTTTTTATATACAATCAGCGGGGTCCAGATGTGCGATGAAATTAGTTCCCATTGCGCAGATCCAAGATGGCGTCTGAAAGCTCTCTTTGGATTGCCGTACCGGTGTCAAGAGTTTGTTTTTACGATCCAAAAGACACAATTAGTTAAGTGTAATGCAAATTATGTCAAAATATTGACCAAAACACCAAAACTTGCTTCTTTTCGTGACCGTTTTTTCGCGCCATGCTCCACCGGACGCCATGTTTGCGCGCTCGCTGTATATAATCTTATTTTTTTCCAAGGTAAAGTGATCTATTTTTGTCATATCGAAAAAATTAGTCCAAATCATGAAAAGTTAAACGAATCTATTTATTTTATTACTTTTTCCAATAGCAAAATTCTAATAAAATCCTTGTAAACCAAAATATGAAATTTCAATGTTAAATATGTGAAATGTAAAGCAAAGGATAACATCCGGAAAGAGAGTATGAAAGTAAGGCGCGGTGGCTCCACCTGTTGGCAACTTTAATGATTTCTGCAAAGGGCATACTGGAATATTTCCTTATCGGATTAGAAATATTGATTTTGGTTTATTTTTGATACGGTATTAATTTGCTATAATCGCAGAAAAAATATTGATGCAAATTTCGAAAAGTTCTCCAATCTCCGTTAGGGAAAATTTAAATTGTGATGGTTGAGCGGGGCAACTCTTCGTTATAGCACAGTACCAGTGTTATCAAATTTCCCGGGTGGAAAAACAAATTTGCATCCATCACGCGTATACAAAAGGCCTTTGAAAAATCTCATCTGGCGAAAATCGGGCGAGGCTGTCGGGGCGGCGGCGGTGCACATACAGAGAGAGAGAGAGAGCAGAGCGTGTGTATCGTGTTGAACCGCATTTTGCTGATGATGTGTCACATCCAGGAATATAAATAGACTGCCTTTCGTTCTCCCTATACACTGACCGCTAATTATTATTCTGCCACGGACAGTCATTCATTACAGGCGAAGCAACAAGCTGGCCTAATAACCGGCCGCTGGGGAGCGAAGCAGGCAGGCACGGAAAAACGCGCGATAAAAAGCGACTCAGTGCTAATTGCGAATCGCACGTTGCATAATTTTATCCAACGGCGCAGAGCAGCGCGTTTTCAGCCGAGTGTTCATTGTGGGCGGATAAGAACTCAATTAACGGGAGACAATCTGTTGCTGCGCGGGGGCGCAAATGCGGCGCTGTGAAAAATGAGCCTCGGAATGCTTGATTAATGACGGCTTGAGTTGAAGCAGCAAATACCCTGCTGTGCAAGCAAATGTACTAAGCCGAGCTGCAGAAAATTTTTATTCTAATTTTTGCATACACTGTGACAACAAAAAATGAAGCTTTCGTTTATTGTGTCACCTGAATTTTGTTCATAAAAATGGAATGCTTTAAAAACTATTTAAATTTACAAATTTTCCATGAATTTGAACAGTATTTCATTGATTTTATTGTTTTGCTACTTTATTTTATAAAATTAAATAACTTTCCAGGAAAGTTAAACAAGTTTTAGTGAAAATTGTTGAGCTTCTTCAAACTTTCCAAAGTCTCAAGACATGTTCCTCATTAGGAAGGAAAGCTGATTAAATTTACCATGCTCGTTTTTTAATTGGCAAGTTCAAAGAACAGTATTTTAACAGGGCATCGTAAAAAGTCCTTTGAAAGGTAGATTAAATTTATCTTAAGGAGAAACCAAGTATAAATCTTTCAGCTCTTGTTAGTTTTTCCAAGCCATTGATCCAAAAAGTTTTTACAAATTATTATAATCTGCCGACAAAATTAGATCGAAAAAGTAAACATATTTTTAAAAGTGCTGTGAACTTATAAACAAAAAAAGGCGAGTAAATATTTGGCTTTCATGAACCCATCTTTAAGCTCCAGTGGGTTTTGAAATAAAATTATAAACATGACCTTCAAAGCATCAACTGTTTCCCAAAAGAGCCTTTGCGCTCACACACAGAGAATACCGCATATAATCTGATAACACTGTCATCACAATTCGTCAGCAGCTTTCACATTTGATACACTTTTTTAATCACGCTGCACGCGCCGTTCGCTAACAAAATTGACACCGCGTGCCGTGCGCGGCTTTGACCATTTCGATCAATCAATATCAGCAAACAAAGCTCGAACTAACAGCCTCTGACGCAACAAACAAGAGCCTCGAATCTTTAGTTGAAAAATAATGCGCTGGCGTTTGAAACTTTGTATTCGAATTTGCTGACTTTTAACAAGCGCAATGAGTGAGTGAGAGAAGAGCGAAACAAAAATGACGGCGGGTGCTGAACACGGCAAGTTGGCAGAGCAGAACAAAATGAAACAATTTAATTGAGTTCTCTTGTCACAAGTTCTCTGGAGAGTCATATAATTTTTTTCCGGTGACGTTTTCAAGTGGCATATTCCGAGCAGAGCAAACTTGCGACTGTGGGGCGTGCGCCAAGCTAAGAAAACACACGAGAAATTTCGGTACACGCTGCGGGATCGAGTGGGAAAGGGGCAAATTGGGGCGGCTGTCGCAGGCAGGGTGGTTCCGCCCAAACGGCCGGCAGCGATTTTGCCTTGCTCTCGCACGATATCCGACGGCCGTTTGCTTGTTCCGCGCTAACTTTGATATTAATTGAACGACCCGCTTTAATGAGTTATTCGCAGAGATATTGCCGACGACCGTTGTTTACGCAGCGACGAGAGCGAATTATTAGATTACACGAGCGCGTTACATAAGTCATGGCGCTAATTATTACATTTCTCGTCCGCACTCGCTCTTCTCCGAGGAATGGTAATTATTGCCGCGCGGGAGCGTCTCCCTTTATGGCCGGCACAACATTTAATTTCGCCCGGCCGGCACGTTTATTTCTTCAAACGACGACACTAATTATTGTCGGCCAATTATCGTTCTGTTTGCTCAGTTAATGCGGACGGGGGCGACGGCGGCGGTGGATTCGCACTGTAAATGTATAGCAACAAGCGGCACTTTTATATAACCGCCTCGACCGCAAACACGCAGTGGCATTATTTGCACTTTTTATGAAAACGACACGTTCTCATATAATGATACATTTAACGACAGTATGTAACTGTTACTGACTTGCAAGATTGCTGTGAATGAATCACACCGAGTTGGAAGCAATTATAAAGAAGTTGAAAAAAATGTTTGAAACTAATTAATTAATTTTGTGATATGTTACGAGCACCACTTTTTCCTTAAATCAAAATTTAAAAAATTAACTCATTAAAACATTCTATCAGACTGAAGCAATGTTAAATGGTAACTATTGCAGCGACCAAATTTTGTCACTTATTTACTCGATTTGTATACCACGGATATCACTATTTGTAATGTTGTGTCAATCAGATGTATCATTATGAACACCAAGCTCAATTTTTAAATGATGAATTTTTGGTGAACGGTGAGAAAAGTGTCATATTTTTAAATGTTCAACAAAGAGAATTAGTCCAAGAGAAGAGTTGTAAAAATTGATAAGGACGATTGTAGGCTTACAATTAGTGAGTTGCACGCATAATTGCGTTTTATAAAATATGATAATTAACTCTTAAGTCTGATTGGTGTATTCAGGAAAATTTCTGAATCCAAAGAAAGCGAAATCCAAGTTTTCTCAAACGATTTTAGCAATTTTTTGTAGAAACGATGCTAATAAAACGTTCAAAACAAATCGATAAACTTAAAAAGTGCAACAAAATTCAAAAATTGAATTTAAAGACCATATTACAGACTTAAAACGTGTTCTTTGTAGGTAGGAAACATATTGCATACCTGCAGAGGTCACAGCAAGGACGGCGCAAAGCACAACGAGAAGCTTCATTTTTAAATCTTTTGTACTGTGCTCCTCTCGACGGCCAGCGAAAGAATGCTTAACCGGTCAATCAGGATTCGTTTTTATTCTCTTGTACGTCTTGCATTATCACTGCCTTGCGGCTCTCGCCTGACGCTGTGTGGTTTTTGTCGGCGTTACGTAAACAGAGATTAAACACGAGTCCTAAGGTCAAAACCTACATACTCCTTGGAGACGGGCTTTTGCAGAAATTGTGAATGCTTTCTCGTATGGGTGAGCTTGTGTTTGAACAGAGTAAATATATACGCTTCGCTGCGGCAGAGTTGAAAAACAAACCAAGCATTTTCTTTATTATAATTGGACCGAAAAGGTGCAGTTTATATTTTGGATGCGAATTTCACGAACAGAACAAACGTATCAATCATGCGCGCGTACGGGCAAAGAAAACTATTTTCCTCATCAAACAAAATGATATTCATTTCACTTTCAGAGAGAACAAGGAAGTCAGTCTGGCTGGTTCTCTGTTTCTGACATTTTCCCGGCGCTGAGAGCAGAAGAATGGATTTCCGAGCAAAGGAAATTTATACATTTACAGGCAGGTACACAACTCGCAGAGCAACAAATTGCTCCTGGAAAAGCAATTGCTCGCGTGTGCGCAGTCTTTAATTAAGTTGGCGAGTTTGATCGTGTTGGAACACTCGCTTGATAGAGGTGCTGACGTGCGGTTGTCAGGATTGAAGGAATTATTATGTAATTTCGCTTGTTCGACTCGCTTGCCCGCTGAGATAGTCACGTTTTCGGTGGTGCGGCCGCACTTGATCGATCGTTAATCTTGAATTAATATTTGTGTAAGCTTGATTGATTTCCAATGATAAGGATGCGTTAACTAGTTTTCTTGTCAACAGTTTATAATATTTTTTGTCAACTCATCAATTATGATTCATTATTATACTGTGCAAACCAAAAGGTAAAATAGTTTTATTTCGCTAGGTCCATTTCATTTGGCATATATTCAATCATGCTCACAATCGCTATATTACCCCTATGTAATGTCCCCTCGCACCCTGTAATTTTGGCGTCGGCGCCGGGGACACCCCTGTGCTCTAGGCCCCGCGTGACAAAATTCCCAGCGCTTGTCTAGCCCTCTCTTGTCACCGTGCAGTGAGACTTGGCCGACGTCGAGGTCTTCCTCGGCAGGCAAATACTCGCGAAATGCCGGAATTTAGTTTCCCTGAACTCCCTGGACAACACGTTTCCAATGAGGGCTACTGGGCCCCAGTTTTCCTGCGCCATTCCGTCTAAAAAGTAAGCGAAATAAAGACTCCATTGCAATTGATAATAAATTTTTACTAGCGGATATTTTATTATTTTCATTACTGATTTTTCCCATTTTCTGCCCAACTTGATTCAACGCATAGAAAGAAAAGTTTTTGTAATAAATTGCGTAGTTCGTTTAACAAAATCAACCCAGTGCGGAGTTTCTTTATAGTGATACAAAATAAATCTTAACAAACATTTAAGAAAATTAAATTGATTTTTTCCACACCGTTTATTGTCCTTTCAGTTGAGCTAAATTAAGGGAAACAAATTGACCATCAGCAGCGCAGGTTCCAATATTCTCACGCTCTTGGTTTACTACTCCGCACTAACCTTTATGCTAATTTTACGGCCTTTTCTTTCCGAATAGAAAATTGCCCGCGACGTACAAGGACGTAAAAATTATTGCTGAGGAAAAACGTTCAATTTAAAGCTCGTAAAAATAGTCGCAGTGCCGCACACGCGTACGTGAGTTTTTCAAAATACTCTTCTCGTAAAAGGCTGCTCCGCATGGGCAAATAAAAAAATAAATGCCGGTGAAAAAGGCATTCATAAAAGGAGACGAGCAGAGCAGATTGTAATCAAATGCGGCTGCAGATCTAATATTAGATATAAACAGGCGAGCGGCGTTTGTGGGCGAGCATATATATATATATACGGTGGTTGCGTCGGGGCAAGGCACTTTGCATTAAACGTACCTACGCGCGCGTTGTATACCTTTGATGCAATAATAACACGGTTCACTTCTTGCTTTGTGCTCGCGATAGGCACACGCACCGCACTCGCGCAGCAGCAATATTGACACGGACGGCCTGCAGAGCAGAGGATGGTCCGACTCGGCGCACGGGCTGATTATTCAACTCGGCACATTATTATTGATGCCCTTTCTGATGATAGCGAGCCGCTTGGCAAACAATAAACCGTGACCACTGTGCACAGCGGCCCTCGAATTATCAACTCTGGCAACGGAGACCCGAACCGCACTCCAACTCTGTAATGCTTCGCGCGCACTTTGCACAACTTTGCCAGTTTGGGACGCGGACGGGTCGTTACTGCTGATTGGATTGCAAGCTGCTTGATTAACAATTGAGCGGTGGCCGCCGCGTCCGCTTCGATTATTATTGATATTCACAAATTCTCTCCAGAGTGCCTCGTATGTGCCGATTGATTTGCGATATAGCGCGGCACCAATTTCCTCTAGTCCTCCAACCCCAACAGAAAAGAGAAAAGGACCGAGCTTTGAGTGAAACTCTAAAGAGATGGAAATAAATTTAAATTTGGAAAGAAGAAGAAACTAGGAAGATAAATAAAGGAATGTTAAAAATATTATTTTAAACCCATGAATTTTGTTAATAACTATAAAATCTAATTTCAAGGGGAAAATGGGCCAATCAATATTCCATTCATCCCTATGATGTTTCAATTGTTTTGTGTGATCTTTACTGATCGATTTTAGACCAAATTTCCTGAGTGTTTGGATCACCGGGGTCTGGATTCACGCGACGCGCAGATATGGCGTCTGATAGAGTACGGCGGGAAAGTTACGAACGTAAATTGAAATTGACTTGGAACATTCATCATGAAAATCCCTTCAGTACAATGAATATTTTTTTAGTTGTTATTTCTTTAGTAACAGCTGATTAGCCTGGCAATTGGCGAATCGACCATTAGATGGCACATCAGGCTAAAGGAAATGTAACAAAATACGCGAAAATGAAATTATTTGGTCGGCACGCCTCCTTTTTGACGCTTCTGATTGGCCGCTGGACTGTCTCCTGATTGGCATCAATTATTTCGACGCCATATTGACTTCTGACCGGCGGGAACCAACACAGATTGCAACCTGGACCCCGGTGGTGTGGCTGTGGAATATACTTTGTCTTGTAAATGTGACTCCAAAGCTTGTGTTCTTGAAATGGCATGTGTACTTGTTTCCTTGCTTGAATGCTTTATTTTATGTAGTTTGTACGATAAACCCTGTAATTTTTCATGCACCGCCTAGAATAATCATTGAGAGGAATCAAATTCGGACGTTAAAACGTCATCAAAATGTTTTAGAAAATCAGCAAAATAATTCACACAATCCTAATTTTTACTGAAAAATTGCACATATTTTCATCATAGCAAATTTTGTGGTGTTCAAATGTTCAAACTACCAACTTATACGATCAAAATCTGTAAATCGCTTATAGTTTTTCCTCTTTGTGCTGTGATGTTCAAAAGTTGTCACTCATTGTATGACAAAAACTAAAAAATATCATTCAATAGATAAATGGCCTTCATCCATAGTAAACTAAAACTAGTTGAAATGCACAGCTGTTTTTCCCTTTTGGCGCATATATCCACATTATTATAAGAGAGGGCATCAATCACGAGTAAAATAAGAATACGTGTTGACATTGATGAAGTCACCTGTACGACCTTTTTACCTGTAGTCGCGAAATTCCCATTTGTCATTTTTCCCACATGACAGATGAGCTGCATGCACACACACACACACACGCCAGGCCCAACTTTCATAATGGCTAAAAAATATTGCTTCCCCGCTGCTGGAAAAGTGCGATAAAAATAAAACGACTTTGCTTGGAGTGTGTGGCGATGCGAGGCCTGAATTTGGCGGCGGCCGGGACTGCGCACATTATTTGTCTTTTGCCGCAACGAGTGCCGCCTTATTTGACTCGGGTAGAAGAAACTCGATCGGCGGACTGATTGACGCTTTGTTCTCACGGCAAAAAGGGACCATTCATCCATTGTGAGCGCTTTGGGAGCAGACGCTGGTAATTCAGTGGGACGCCATTATTTGACGAGCCGGGTGTAACACTTATTGTAAGCCACAAAGAGCTTTTTGTTGCTACTTTCTGGGCTAACTCTAACAGATGTCTCATTTTCCACTAGTCCTATTTCTATTACTGTGTGCTATACTAAAAATAAATTTCCCTCCTAACATACGGCTACAGTTGCGAAGTATAAGTGCTTTTCATGTTTTCTATACGTGCAGCGATCGAATAGAACATATTTTTTATATATTTTATTACTATAGCATCGTTTGTTCAACTGTAGCTAAATGTTATAAAAGTGCATTACTCTCGAACACAAACAAAGATTGTAAAATTACGCTTTTCATGTTATGCAATAGGTTCGAAGAAACGTTAATTTTCTGCGTTTTAAAAAGTAGCTCCATTTGCAGATGTGATGGAACTGGAATAGCACGCAAGCTGCGCAAACATTTCAGCACATTTGTAGCAACAGCACAGAGCAAATAACAAAGTCAGCAAAAATTAATACAACACGACCCCGTTTGTAGGCCTCATCGGTTGGGAAACACTCGGCATTTCCGTAGAGTGCATCGCGTAAATTAATTACTCGGCTGGACAAGCGGGGCGAGCGAGCACTGCTTGTGCATTATTTGTCCAATGCAGCAGCAGCTTTATGTTGGCGTTCGCAGGTGAGTTGGCTGATAAAAGGCCAGGACCGTATTATTCATAATGCACAGCGTGGAGAGTGATGCACCGGATCGCGGACGCAAATTCAAATTGCTATAACACACACACAGCGTCCGTACATACACTCGAGAGTGGTTATTTGTTCACTGCGATATTGCGGCGGTTGCATTAAATTGTTGTCCTTTATCTGCGTTGCCTGGCGCCTGTGTCAATAAACGATTTTATTGGAGCGCAACACACACTCAGCGCTGCCTGGCTTACTGCTGCACCCGTGCGCTATTATTTCATGCGGAAGCACAAACACACGCATTCGAATTTGCACTATTTTGCCCGCCCACCCGCGCTTCTGTGTGTTTGCGTACCGAATTTCAGCTTGATCAATCGAGAGCAATGGCATTAGCATCGTGCGTCTATTTATAGCCACTGCTCGGAGCAAATTACTCGCTGTGAAATCGCGTCAGCACAATCCGTATGCAATTGCAGGTTCCATTGAGTTGGAGAAATAATTTAAAATAAAATGGATATTGCTTCCACAGGAGAAGCTTAGAAATTTTCTATTTTTTGTCTCTTATATTCAGAAAATTGCAGTTAGTGATTTTGTCATTTTGTAATTCTCTTTTCTTCCGGTTTTTAGCTTCTCGAATAAGTCAAATAAATTTCAAGATACTTAGACACACTCTTAACTGAGCTACAAATCGATCAAAGCTTTAAATAAGGTAACCGGAAAAATAAATCATAAATCTCCTGGAATTTTCGTGATGAAAGTCTTTTCAAAGGAAGAGTAAGGGCGGTGTTTGGTAAGTTTGTCTATTTTTCATTAGGCTCAGCAATGAGTGCCGTCAGCATGTCCCAACGGCTTTTAATTCAGATTGTCCTTTAATTCTATGGAGTACGGACTTTATTATTTACTGCTGTTCAAATTCTTGGGGCACGAGATAATTTTTTCACTTCAATTTGTCCCCTTATGCAGCCCATCCATCTAGCCGTATTATGATTATAACTTCTCATTTTTTATTTCCTCTTTTCTCCTTAAAGAAATAAAAAAGAAAAACAAGTTATTGCTTTGTAAGAAAATTTTGTCCCTCAAAATTCCCTTGGACAATTTCCAGAAATAATCTACTTTTAAAATGCAACACCACATTGAAGTGGTGCTCGAAAACATGAAAGCAGTTTTTTCATTCACCCCTTTTGTTACGCTGTGTTGGGCAACGTACACGGCCATAATTTGGCCAAGTAAGCAAGACCGGTCCAGCTGCGGCGGTGGCGCAAGCGGAGCCTTGTTATTAGGCCGCGCGCACAGCACGAGGCCAGTAATGGCTCATGAATCGTTTGATGGCTCTTATCCCGCTCGTCTCCCTTTTTTCGGGTAATGCTCCCTTCTGGCTGCTGTTTTACTGCGGCTCACGCTCCGTGTGCGGCTTGTTTTATAACGCAAACATGATGAGATGACCCTCAGTTCCTCCGCATTGTGTCGACCAACGAAATCAATAATACGAGATTTTCAGAGGCTGTTTTTGATGCTAATTACTCGATGGAGTTAATCATCCGTTTCTGCCCCACACGGGCATGCGAACGCGGCGAACAGACACGCTTCAGTCGGCCTAACTACGTGTGAAAAGATAATTACCAAAATTGCGCTTCTGGCGGAGAGAACGAGTCGTGTGTGATTGTTGGCTGACAGCACTTTTAACTGACGCCGCCTGCCTGCCCGGATGACAAACTAGTTAATTAGTCTGCTGCACATGAACATGCTCGGCTAGCACGAGCACGAGAGAGCAGAAAGCTGGTTGCCAGCCAGGGTGGATTCCGTGAAAGAGGATTGTTTGCATCAGCGTTTATTGTTCAAAGTTGGAAATGGTTAGAGAATTATTCTTTTGATGTAAAATTGAATGAATTAAGCACTGGATTTAAATAAATTTATTCATTAATGTGAGTATTTTTCCAGTGAGATACTTTCTAGATTTTAAATTCAGCTAAGAGACTGAAAGTTTATGATTTATTTTTTATAAAAATTATCGCATGTCAGAATTGCTTGTGAGAAACTTTGTTAAAACTAATCAATTTATAAAATTTTCTAATAGCTGTTAAGAGATTTTAATTTATTCACAAACATAAAATTGAATCAATGTGCAGGACATGGAAATAAAAAAAATTATGTATGGTGTTTTAGCTGGAAAGGGGAGTTCGCGCAGTGAGCATCACATTCAATTCGATTTGCATTTCTCTACTTCGCTTATTGCACTCTTCATCATCATTGTTAATGTGGAAATTGGCAAATAAGAAGCTATCTCATCCAATTGAGAAATTATTAATAATTTTTCCAAATGACAAAAAGGCGGCTTTTCTACCCAACTCTATTGTATAAATCTCAAGAGGGTAAAAATCTTATTTCAGTAGCAAAGAGCAAAAGAGTATGATGGCAAGCGATAAAGATGCGACCAAGGTTTTGTACAATGTATGCAAATGTTTCTGTTATTCCAGTGGCGACGTTATCTCGGAAGCTCTCTGAATAATTTCTACAATGACGCGGAAATTTAATCGCAAACAACGACAGTGGAAAATTCAAGAGCTGCCTCTGGAGGCTCTATTGAGTTTCAATAAAACTACGATAAATCAAAGTTTCCATCCCATTGAATCGGTCATAAAACGCGTTTTAGAGCCGCACTTTGCCGGCGCCGCTCTACTTATTACTGCAGTAAGCGAGCGAACGGGCGAGGGAGCGCACCATTATTGGCCTCCCCCGCGCCTTTTCGGCCTTTTCGACATGTACACTTTTACGAGGTGCGATGCTGCACCTCCTGACACTGCTGTGCGAGGTCACCTGATGCGCACGCAGGTCACGTCCGACCCTTAGTGTAGCGTGTGTGTATTGAAAATTTGTGAATCAGGATCGCATTATTTCCGTTACCACCCCGCCAGGATAGAAGAAGTGTCTACCCGCGTTGAATGCTACGCAGGAAAAGCCACCCCTCACTCCTTGCCTGCTGCTACTCACGTGGAAGCAATTATTTTTCGCTTCTGCCTCACTTGATTTACTCCATTGTGGTCAAAGAAATGAACTTGTAGAGGGAAAATATTTACACGAACACCTCTCACACTGTGAAAATTTCCCAAACGGATTCCAGATTAAGTTTAAAGGATTTCAAAAGTAATATTTGTAGAAAGACGCCGGACAGGATTCAAATTTTAATGTTTCCCTGTTTTATCTATCCATAAAAATATACAAATCAGACTAAAAAAGCTGCCGAAAGCACCCTCTATAAATGTTTTCACCTGGATGTTTGCTAAGAATATACACAGAGGTGTTTGAAGCAAAACTGGTGCTGTCTAGCCAGCTATGTATTCGTAACTACCACGTGTTTGTGTCAACATTTTCACACACTAGAAGCTGCCGTGCGTGCACAAAGGCGCAGACGAACAAAAACACCTTGAGGAGTTGGTAAACATGTCTTCTAATTGGTTAAAGTGCTGCTCTTCTCAGGTGTCTTTTGTAATTGGAATTATTTGAGATGGCCCTATCATTATCCTCGTTAAAATATTTAATTTTACCAGCCTCGGTTTAGATTTTCAGAAGGAGTTTGCAAACCTCTCTTTTGTTCCGAATATAGTCCTGGCGCAGAAGTCAACAGGAAACTGCGGCCCAAAATGGCAAGTAGCAGAGAGTGCGGCTTCTATCCGTCTCAAAATTGCTTTGAGAACTGTGGATTTGATTGGTCGCGTGGCTGGAACAATAAAAGCCTTTGGCTGGTCGACGCGGCTTCTCGTCTGGCTAGAGAAAGGCTAATTAGTCGCAGTGCAGAACAATCACTAATGTTTCACGGAATGGTCGGCCTGCGTGGCTTTCTCTTGAGATCAAACAGCGTAAAGCGAGCGGCTGCTTTACGGTTATTGTCATTGCACGTCGGTGCGAGCGAGCGGCAACGTGCTAATGAAAAGATTAAGCCTGGTGGGCGGCGGGGGTGTTGTTGTTCCGCCGCATGTTTTGTCGTTCGGGCCCGAAATTGCTTAAAAAAGCGGCACAGCGCGCAGTTAGCTAACTTATTGTTTTTACGCGAGGAAAGTGCCGTGCGGCGGGAGAGCGAGAGGCAAGAAACGAGTTTCAAAAGTGTAATTATGGAACAAAAGGAAGACGCGGGAGCAAGCGCAATTTTATTTATGTCTAACAGCCCACACAACCATGGCTGGCCAAAATTAGCAGTGGATTTTAATTACGAAAGAGCCTCGCCCGTTAATGACTGAAATCTTTTAAACTGCTTTTTGAACAGTGCTATCTTGATTGATTGAACATTACTCAGCTAAACAGTTGGATTACACTTTGCTCCGTTAGGCAATCCTAGATAAGCAATTACGTTTTTAAATAGTTGGTATGAAAGGTTAATTGATAAGTGGATAAGATCTATAAATCGTCAAGAAATTTGTGACAAATCATTATGTCACGATCATCATCCGATTAAGTGTGGAATATACACTCAAAATAATTGCGAAAAATGCTCTGAAATTTAAAATTTTAAGATAATTTGCAGATTTAGGGTGTAACTTCATGTTTTTGAGTCATGTGTTGTTTATATTCCCCTTATAATTAAATAAGTAACTCGTGAAAGCATTTGAAATGGAAGAAATAGTCCTCAGCACTTTTTATTTTTTCTTCATTTCACTGTTTGACCGAATCAAACTCTCTTTTTGCAGAACAGGTGCATATAATTTGTAACACAAATAATAAAATTGCCAATTCACAGCAATGCCGGGTTGTCTACACCCCTTCCAAGCTCATTCAACGCGTTAATTTTAAAGCAGTCTTAATTTATTTATAATTCGGTGCCTATATATACCTGTGCTTTTAATTTCCTCTGGCAAACGAATTTAATTCTGTGGACTCTTTTCCAGAAAGGTCTATTTGGTGACGTTTTTGCCGTGTGCAAAGAGAGAGATAGAGAGAGAGCAAGTAAGTATAGGCCAAAGAGAGGATGCTCACATGGTTGCCTCGGCAAGGACTGCGAGATGTATGTACACTAGTGTCGCGCCGCGTGTCTCCCGAGCGCGCGCCTCTCGCAAAAGAGAGCAATTTGCCTGGCTAATAGTATATGGTGCGAGAGAGTGTGTAAAGAATCTCTATTACGGGCCATGTAATCTTCATCATAAAAGACTATCGCGCATAAATTTTAACACTCTGTGTATTTTTGCTAAATGAAAATGGCGCTCGCCCTTCTCCTGCTCCGCCGGGAACGGAATATTGTTTAAGCTTTGAATATATATGCGTCGCGCCCGGCAAAGTAAAGAAAATTAAAATTCTGCAGCTCCGTGCGCGCCGCTCTTCTTAATATCCACACAAGGACATTTTTAATAATGGTATTAGACGTCGTAAATTTCGTGCAGTGAAGCTGCTTTTTGCCCGTTTAATTTTATTTATATGCATGAGCGAACAGAAATTCGCCCTTTACGTATATAGGAATATTTGCCGCCTCGTGCTCTTTGGGATATGCAAATCGGCCCGGCTTTTCAAACTACATTTTGTTATATTTACTTCGCGCACAATATTCTCCAAGCGTATATGATGTGTGTTCACTTTGGAAGCAAATGAGGTCGATTTAAAGAGCTTCTCAGACTTTATGATCGGAATTTCCATTGCTAGAATGGATATTTTGGGGATTAACTCATCTGCTATCATTTTCTTTTGTCATAATTAAGAACTGATAGGTTTTTATTTACTCCAAATTCAGACTTCTTTAATTTTAAATAAACTCCCCCTAATGATGTTGAAAAAAATTCACTTTTCAAAAGATATGTAAATGTATAAATTTTAGCATAAAATATGTTTGATAATAATTCATTTAAAAGAAAAGTAGGTGTGTTTATAATTTTCAGGGAAATGTTTTACACTTAAAATAATTTAACACGCAATGATTATTTTTTAAATTCTAAATTTTCATGCTAACCGTTGTATTAGTGAATCTAGTAATGTGTGTGCATTTAATTTTCTTTCTCCTTGAGCTGGTTTATTTACAAATACACTCAATAGACAAATATCCACTGGACGATTCCTTCAAAATGACCAAAAGTCATATCTATTACTTTATGTATACTAGTTCAGCTTTCTGCATGACGCCCCATTTCATGTGAGTTGATTTTATTACTTTATATAGTCTTCGGAGTCTTTGTAAAAATGTAATTTAGCACAATGTTCAATATGAAGTCATGAAGAATTAAAAAGAAACCAAGCACAGAATTGCGAAAATCCTTGATGTGACCAGTCATTGGGGTCATTTTAATTAATTTATCAAACAACAAATTATGTTATTATAAACCATCACGGCAATATTTTGAATTTTAGTTAAACCATCAAGGTGTCTTCAAATTTCCATTGAATAATTGCAACGGAATGAAGAGACCAACTTTTAATCTCACTTGACTGCCCCCTTCAAAAGGAAAAGATCTGCAGAACTTGATGAGAAATAGAACAGTTGAAACTAGCCAGACTCAAAAAGGCAGAGGCCGCGAGTGCCGAAAGTTGATGACCCTCCAGAATTTGCAAGGAAGCAGGCAAAACTTGCTCTGCCGGCTGGCTGGTTGGCATGCACACACGAGTTTAGCGTGTAATTAGTTTAGCAGCCGTGGATGATAACGTCAAGCTGGAGAGAGTACATACATGTGCAGGCATAGCCGGCCGCCCAGTTCGCTGCTGCTGCTGCTGCAGCCAGCTATCTGCGTAGTGAATCAAGCAAGAAAGAGGCGTGCCGTTACGGGCCGTGATATATGAATAGCGCTTTCCACCCCTTCAGTGCCACGGCCGTCGGGGGTGCAAGGAGAAGCAAGGAAGAAGACGGAGAGCGCACTAGACACTGCAGTTCTCACGGTAAAGAAGCCTTAATTGGTTCTTTATCTTCCTGCGCCTAGGCAAATAATATTGCACTTAATCACCTTCGTCGCGAGATTTACGGCTGCAAACAATAACAAGCGCGCGTGCTTGTTTCGAACGTGCTCCTCGGTAGAAAATTGTTGTTCGCTAGCTCTTTCCACGTTTAGAGAGCGGCGGAATTCGGCCGTTTGAAAAATGACTCCGGTGATGGCTTTTGCATTAGAGCTGCGGTGGCGGCGCGAGCAGGAAATTACCATCGCATTTGATATGACACATCAGTATATCATTTACATGAACAAGTAGTCGCGGGCGCGCGGCCATAATTTAACTAAGACTGCCGCGTCACTTTTTTAGAGGAAAAGCAGGCGGGCTGGCTGCGAGAGGCGGCTGATAAGAACCAGCGAAATTACTTGCTCGCTTTCCTGCCAGGATTCACCGAGGTATTTTTCAATTCCGCACAGGCGTTCATTACACTACACACCGCGCCACGTGGTGTATCTACATCCAGCAGCAGCGTCAAAAAGCTGCAAAGCTTGTTATGTGTGACAGAGGCGCTAAAATTTTATCACGCTTGTGAGCCACGTGCGAAATTCTCGTCTCAAGGCGGCCCACGCATTTTTCTTCAGAGAGGTGACCCGAAGAAAGGTGGGAATTTAATATGGAAATAGTGGGTGTTGCGTGTGCGGCTTTGCGTCTCTCGTTTCCTTGATAAAGTGAAGCCAACAAGTCAAGCTAAAGGGCCTCTTGTGCCGCTGTAGTTGATGCAAATTACATCAAGTCAAGGTAATATGTTTTTTACAATTAGCGCGGCGGTATTGCGCCGTGCGTACGCACGTGTGTGTTCCTCCAAGAGGAAACGTTTCGCTTTTGAATCTGGTGGGCGTGACTATACATTCGCTTACACGCAGTTTTTGCGAGTAATGAAAATCAAGTTATCCTAGGCTGCTCATTGATTAACCAAGGGGGAATAAATTTAAAGTTAAATATGCTACGATCAAACATGTATTAAATTGTAAGCGGATGGAAATAAAATATTTTTAAAGAGGATTTTCTGTGGTAATTAATATATGGACTGTCTGATGTCTTGGTTGCTTCTCAAGAATCTTATCCACTGAAGCAACCAAATTTGGTGCACGTTTGTGCAGGCCTGTTGAACGCGCTGGCCATTGTGGCGTGTTTGATGAGGCGAACAAGAACCTGACGCGCATGGAAAGCTAGCGAATAAGTTTCGTCCATCCATTACGCTGGGATAGATAATTGCGGAAGGCGCGCACATTACAATAATCTTGTGCGAGCGCGCGCGGCTTACACGTTGCTCGGCTCGCACCTGAGCTCCACGGCCGGGCTATAAATAAACTCCTTGCTCCCATGCGCGTTGCCCGCTTAATCACACACACATACACATGCGGAGAGGGCACGGGCCTAATGGCGCGGCCGGCAGGTCCAGCGGCTGGATTTGCATGGAAAGAATGGCCGGGCAGATGGTGAAGTAATTGGCCGCCGCACGAGTATGTAGCGGAATCACCTTGCTACAGCTCAAAAGAAGCTGCTTTCACTTTCTTCGCCGTCCTGTTGTAGGTGGCACACTGAATGGCGGCTTGGTAATTTGCGCTGGGACGTGCAAACATTGCCTTTTTCGCCAAACTCGGCATTGAAGGATGAAAGACTTCAAAGGAGACCGAATTCTTAAGCCGACTTCTTTCACATCCCACTCGCTGAGCTGCTTGCAGGAAATTTTCCTTTTGCATCGAAGGATTATTTTTGTTCCTTGATCTGAATGGAGAACAAAGTTGGCCGGATTTTCATTAGCCCCCTGTGCGCTTCGATCAGATTGTACTTTCAAATTTGGTGCGGTCCACTGCGGCGCGAATAAAATCCTAGACGGCCGCGCTTATCTGACATGCCGCAATATAAATTCAGAGCCTTCTGCTCGCACCTGCTGCTGATTTCAATTTGCATGCGTATCTCGCGGAATTGGGGTTTATGAAAATTTCCAGAGTTACAACCGGGTAATAACTCTATCTCTGGTGAATTCATTGCGACGCACTTTGTCCACGCTTCTTGTCCTTTATACGCACGAGTTTTCTGCAATCTCTGACTTTTAATAACTATTCCTAGTCAAAGTGTGTTTTTATGCGGTTCAAAATAATTTCTTTCTCACTGTCACATCAAGGGCGCCTTTTCTTGGTAAAACACCGCTTTTATAAGAATGAAACTCAAACAATATTGCTGCCTCTCTTGAAAAATCCTCAGCAACTCCTTGGAAAGGGAATCACTTTAATTATAATTTTCCTCCGGCTTTTAAAGAACTGAATCTCTTCAACGGGGATAAGAGATTGTGTTGCTTTTTCGTCATGTTGATATATGCAACACGAATGTACAAGGAAGTCAAGCCGGTTGCATACTTTACACAGCTTAAATTGCAGATGCAGAAGTACATCTCGTCAGCATTGTCAAGCTATTAACATTACGACTTAAACAAAGCTATCCATCCAGCTATAAGCATTACAATCTTGAATAGCACTCTTCAACAGTGGGAAAATTAACTAAAACCAGATTTTAAAATTAGTCTTCATTAAATAATTAGTTAGTTTCTATGCAATTAGAAAAAATACACTCACAAAGTATTAGATACGTGGGATGAATGTTATCAGCAACAGGTCAGTGGTAGCTACCAATTCACATCCAGGTGGCAGAGAGCTGGTTGAAATCTTTCTAATTTAGTCTGGTGAAAAGCGTTCTCAACTCAGCGGGTGGGTTGGTTGTTATTCCGGTTGAGCTGCAAATCGACTGAAAACGGGATTACACTGACTGCGTATATTTAACGCATTTGCCTGCTGCAATCATGAATGATTTGAGGTTCTTCCGACGTACGAAACTGTACGTTAAAATGATAATATTTCTACTCGTCCTTACAATCATTAACGAAGCAAAGTGCAAACAGCAAATTCGCTAAGGAAAATAGGACATAATGCATAAAAAATAAAAACAATTTTTTTACTTGTTCATTGCTGATATTTGCAATTAAAAAGCATGAACAATGTGAAAATAAAAATATAAAACTCAATTTGGGAAAATTTAAAAAAAAATTCTGAGTGAACTTTTGGCAATCTCCACAGCAACTGTCAAATTTTGTTTATACCTCAAATTGTTATTAATCCTGACATTTTGTTAAAATTCATAAACAGGTTAAAATCAAGAATATTTAGGAAAGGGCGTCGATTCTGGAAGTTGATCTAAAATTTCAGGATACGAAGCAAAAGCAGGGTAAAGCTGTGAAAAGTATTCCATCATGTCCTACGAGGGTTGGAGATGGGCTCTCACACCGCTTGTGCATCTTTTCAAAAAGTCAGAAACCTCAAGTGGAGTGCGATTTACGTTTCACGTGGCTGTGGCAGTTGGCGGCGAGCGCGTGAATGAGCTGCACCCGCCGCTCCATCCTCTGCATTTTTACAAGATGCACGGTGAAGGGAGACGTTTTAGCGGTCGGGTAGCGTTTAAATAAATTCCGCTGGTAGGAACGGGGACGACGTTCGTCACGCGGCTGCACACGAATGCAAAAAAAAGAGGACGATGCCATATTTCCGGACGTATGTTCATCGCACCCGCATTTGCGTGAACGTCCGTCGCACGATTCGAGGCATTCAAAGCGCGGGCCTCTGCTCTTTTCTCCGAGTTCAGTGCTCGAATTAAAAAGCGAGAGTAGGAGCAATAAAGGCTTATTGCTTTTCAATCAGCCCGCAAAGTTGGAGTCCAAGTTGTTCGGTGGTGACACCTGCGACGCACTGCCGCCGGCGTCCCGTAATCGCATTCACCCTCTTATGCAAATTACACCTAAGACGGAGCAAGCAGTCTCTCGCTCTCGCGCACCACCACTTGTACTGCCGTCGTTCGCCCGCCCGCCCGCCCGCTCTCCGGCGTCATTTTTAATATTATGTAAAATCCTGTTATATGAGGGATCTAAAATGTAACAGCGGGCTTGCTCTTTTTTCTCTCTCAGCGCTCACGAGACGCTGCAGCTTTATCTTCCCCTGCCGCCCTCTCGCTCGTCATTCCGCGTCATTGTGATAGCTTCATCCCTCAAAAAATGTGACGCTCTTTAGATGAGTGTAACCTTTACGCAGCCACAGCCTGCCTCCTCGCCAATATTCGTGGCCTCGAGAGGAAGAAAACATCAGATGCGGTGTCAACTTTGATTTTTTTATGCGGAAAGGATGATCAATTCTAAATACTTGACTGAATATTTTTATATTTTATCATTAATTTGTAGTATATAAGGAATATTCTTAAAAGTCTGTAGTTTTTTTAACTTATAATAGTTATAATGTAATTACTGGAGTTAGTCGTACTGTTTGCTACAGAAAATCTTTAGTTTTATCTTCAAATTAGTACAAATGGCTATTTCCCCCAAAACAAATTGTAGACATCATCGATCTCAATATGTAAGGTTCCTACTGAAGTTTTGTTACGTATGTTACATACTTGAATTGGATAACTCACACTGTCTCCTAAATGGAAATCACTGTTGGATAGATCGCGACGAGTGGAATCGAAATCAAGCGAAAAGATCAGTATGAAATCGTTCTTTGAGATGTTTGGCAAAATGTGAATTTGAATCGAACTCTTATCGACCATATACTGCATTAATTTCATGATAATGTGTACACGACTGTATTAAATTATGCTGGCTTGTGCAGCTATGTATAAGCACTAGCCGTTAATTCTTCGGAATTGGCTGGACTTCCAAAGATTACAAATAAATATTCTTCTTTAAAAAAAACTGACCTAATTTTATTATTGCGCATTGTAGAGATAAACTGTTGCTAAATTCCACAAGCAATAACTCAATTAACCACCTGCTTTATCCAAGAATGCAAAATATTCTTATTTGTGCACATGTAAAGCTCTAATTTAAAATGCTCTATTTTTTACTCTTAAAAACGTTAGTTAAAAAATCTTTTTTATAGTTGGTTAATTTTATGTTGGAATGATACATTTAATTAAATCGCAAAATTAATATACATCAAGCATATATAAACAATTAACGTTCTAAATGTCTCCACACTTTGTCTCCACTTTGTTTACTTTTTGTTTACCCAAGGATCATAAAAATTTCAATCATAGTCAGCCTCTCTAATATTAGCAACCAAGGGCTAGGCGAAATTCGATTTTCCACGGATTCTAAAACAGATTTAGCTGGCTTTAGCGCTGCTTGATTCTAGTTCAATTAATAAATGAACAATACTAATACGACGGTTTGACATTATTAAGTAAAATATTATTGAATGAATTACTAATTAATTATAACATAAGACAGATTCAAAATTGATCGAGTGGCTTAAAATTACATGATTCATGCTCACTCGATAATCCTACAATAATAAGAAGAAAAAGTGCAATCGCTTGTCTATATTTCAGAGTCCTTTATTCAGATGAGCCGCCCAACCCCCCAACGATAATCAAAGCCAGCTAAATGACGCAAATATTAATTAGCTATCTGGTGTGCACTGTGGTTCGCTGAGTTTCTGCGGTGTGTGACGCTCTCTCAGGGTTGGGTCCGACACAAGCCTCAATACCGTTTCATTAGCCGCCGCCTATTGTTTCGCTTCTCAACGCGCTGTTTACGGCCGGATAGCCGTGCTGGACTCGTAAAAGCCCTTTCAGCACCCGTACTGTACTCACTCGGGACCGGCGAATAGTAAAAAACCACAATTCTATCTTGTGCGCCGTGCTCAGCCATTCTAATTCTCGGTGCCATTGTTCTCTGGCAAATTTAATCAAGCCTGGCAGCATAATTCCTGTTAGATGTGCCAAAAAGGAGGACGGAATCGGCCAAGCAAGCTGTTTGTGCAAATAGTTGTTATCTCGTGAGCCACGCTTCGATGCGCTACGCACGCGGCACTGCCAAAATTCTGAGATAGCGCGCCGAGCGCACCCTTTCCTAACTTTGAGTCAGCGAGTTCCTATATTTTCGCAGCGCAAGAAACACAACTCGCGGCGAGTGAAAAAGTTTCCGCGATTTAATTTCATACTCGTGCATGTATAAAAGCGAGAAAGAGAGGACTCTGTATGGAAGTAGGGACTTTCTCGGATAGAATAATTTGAAAATTTAACTCCAACTCGACAGAGACGCTAAAGAGTTGACTAGAAAGTTTAATTAAAAAGAAGAGTGTGCACGTCGAAGAAGGACTCGAGAGAAATACCGTCGAGCGTTCTCTCTCTCTAATTTTATTAAAGCAACTTTCGCACTGGCATGATGTTTCATTAAGGGCGCGTGATAGTTAGTGGACAGCGGCGCTAATAAGAAGAAACGAGCCGAAGTGATGTCTCTACTTAGCAAATAGTTGCTCTTCTTGTCGTCCGGTGCGAGCGCCCGGCAAAGCCGCAACCAAGGACAAACATTTACGTTTGGCTAAACGTGCTGCCTGCGTACGCAACATTTTAAAGGACACGGAAAGCTATTTGGTAGTGGCTGAATTAAAGGCCTCATCCCCTTCCATTACCTCTAGATGCTGTACATTAAAAGGAATGAGAACTTACTGCAGCACTGTGGCAATCTCGGAAGTAACTTTTGGGAATGTCTTAACTTTCGTATGTGCCGTGTTGCGACGCCAAAGTATGTTATTCTCTCTCTCCCCCGGTTAAAGCGCCCAAGCCAAGAAAGTTGCCGTTTCGAAAGTGTTTTCTGAAAGGCAGCTCCGTCCGTGGCTTTGAAAAACATATATTATTTTTTATTGCGTTTGTGACTCTATTGTGCAGTACACTTCAAACAGTTCACACTACTTTCCTTTTTACTACAACATTGGCCAGGATTTCCACTGAAAATCTAATTATTAAGTTTCAAAAGTGCCAGAGGCATAATCACATCGCAAAGCTTACGTAAATTCTATAAATTATAATTATAACTGGCCAAATGTTCGGTGCTCAAAAGTAAAATAATAAAGGCTTGTTTCATTAACTGAAAACGTTGACTAAAAATACAGCGTAGGGCCTAATACAAGTTATATATCCTTTAAAATAAAATAAGAATGCAGCATTCAGAAATCTGTCTGTTTGGCTTCCAATTATTTAAGCAACAATAGGAGGGAATATATTAGGGTGAAACCAACACTTTTCTCGCTATCACGGCAGAGTAGAACGCAGGGGGCATTTCCCAGTAATAATTTTTATGGAGCCATATATTTTTATTTAAAATATCTATCTTGCATTAATGTCTAGATTCGATTACTCTTAATCCCTCATTTTTACCATATTAATTGTATACATGGGAAAAATTTATTGTGTTAATAATAAATCATATTTAATTGATTTCCACCTCTTAAGCATTTAAAATTATAGCACTATCTTTGAGAGACAAAATTCCATATAAGCTGAAATTACACAGAGAATTGCAATTGAAAAATGCCGTAACTATATACAGCTAAACCACAGTTACTACCTCTTTTTGGCGGCAAAATGCTGAGCACGATATAACCACACCAAAAGTGGCTGATTCAAAATTCAAAAATTCAAAATTCAAAAAAAATTTTATTCTGTTATGGTAAAATATTTACAGTTGCCATTTAGAATATGTCAAGTGTTTACTATAAACTAAAATCACTAAAATTACAATTAAAGTATTCAAATCTGTCATAAAAGCAGTGGGTAATCAAAAGTTTCTTTGTTGTATTTACAAAATTGTTGTAATTCCCAATTTGTCGAATTTGCTTTGGTAATTTATTATATACTCTTGGTATCATCACTTCAGGGCTTTGTGAGCACAGGATCATCGAGGTAGAGGGCACTACGAGTTCCTGCTGGTCAGCATTCATGCTGCGTGTTATGCGAGTATTCACTTCTGCGACATCACTCGTTCGCAAGATTTTTTCTGGGTGCTTTCGGACGTATTTTGCGCACTCGAGGACATAAAGGGAAAAAACAGGCAGAATTTCTAATTGACGAAACAGTGGACGGCAGGATTCAATTTCTTGGCCTGGTCTACGTTTTCTTCTCTTCTTTGCCATCGTCCTCAATATCCTCTTTTGTGAGACGAGTACGTCACTCAGATGGGTTGATGCTCCCCAGACAATCAAAGAGTAGAGGATGTGACTCTGAACGTGCGCAAAGTAGACTTGCCGCATAATTTTATCTGTTACTCTATCTTGCATTTTTACAAAAAGGAAAGTAGCACTCCGGAGTTTAGCACATACTTGGTCGCACTGTTCCTTCCAGTTCATTGTGTCGGAGAGAATTACTCCGAGTACCTTGCTTTGGGATGCTACTTCGACCCTTTTTTCACCGATGTACACTTCTGGCTGCAAAATCTTCCTTGTTTGTGCTGTGTGTACTTGAAGAATCTTGGTTTTTTCAGCATTCAACCTTAAGCCATTGGCCTTAGCGAATTGGCAAACTTTGTCGTTCACTTCGTTTGTCAGTTGGTTTACGCTTTCGTAGGTTGCTGCTCTGGTGGTTATTGACAGGTCATCAGCGTAGAGAGCAAGGCTGCAAGCAACGGATTCCAGTGAAAGATCATTCTCATACATTGTAAAACCAAGAGGTCCAAGCACTGTTCCCTGAGGAACACCAACAGAGCATATGACGGATTCAGAGTTGACTAGCATATTCGTTCGAGATTTCTCATCAAGAGTACTGAGCTGAACTATTTGTCTGCGAGAGACTAGGAATGATTCCACCCACATCACAGCCGATTCACCCAATCCGTATTTCCTTAACTTTTGGGCCAAAATTCTGGGCACGAGACATCCGAACGCATTGGAATAGTCGTAGAGTAACAAGTTTATTTTTTCCCTCTTTTCCATTGATGAATAGATTCCAGAGACAATGTCAATGAGTGCTGTAGTTGTGCTTTTCCCCTTCCGAAAGCCATGCTGGTATGAAGATAGTGTCCCGTTCTCCTCAAGGAAGTAATCAAGTCTTAAAAGAAAGCATTTCTCAACCACCTTGGAAACGGAGGATGTAAGCGCGATCGGCCTGTAACTACTCGCATCAGACTTTTCACCCTTGTTCTTATACACAGGTTTAATGATGGACAGCTTCAATATATCTGGAAAATGACCTTCAGTAAAGGAAGCATTAATAATTGCAATTAATGATTGCAATTTCAAGTTGCTGATGCGGCAGATTTTCAATGTTCCCTTGAGACAAAAAAACGGCATTTTCGCTCCAATAAGTGATATTTCAACGACGCGTCGGGTAATTTATTCGCGCAGCAGCGGTCTGCTCGCTGCCGTTTTTGCAACTTTCGGGGACAACCATGTGCGACCATTATCTTGAATGCATATTAGCCGATAAAATTCTGAGCCATTTCACATTAGGCATTGCGCCTATTTTGGTGCCCTCTCGCTCGCTCGCTCTCTCGGTTTTGCTGGTGCAATAAAGGGTTTTGCTCTCGCCCGACGCCGTAAGTGTAACGATATTGCTTGAATGCATATCGACCCGCCGAGGGAAACGAGGCCTCCGCCATCCTTCCTCTCTCGCGGCCTAGGAATTTACATCTTGAAATAAGATCAGAATTAAATTTCGCTCGGATAAAAGTTAATGAAGCTTGGAATACGCAAATTTGTGTTGCACTCCCTCTTCTGTCTCATTATACGTTCAAACCCCAGGGTAATTCGCTAATTCAAACTTCACGATCGTCTCTTGATTACATTTATGCTTTATTTGTTTCCTGCGCTCTCTAAAGTCTCAAAATTTATGCTTAAATGCTGTTGGAGCGTTTATTTCATTTGCATCAATTTCTAATAAATTACATTACCAACTGAAATGCAAATGATTTTGAGACGCCATCCCACCATGATGAAAGGAAGCATGTTCAATTCAAGTTGATTTGATGGCTTTGACGCAATCAGAGCATGTGAGTCGTTTTGATCAAATGTTTGCTGAAAATTCAATAACGTTACATATTGAAAACCATCCGAATTAATTTTAATACGCTTGAAAAATCCTAGCAGAAAAATTCATTACAGCTAATTATTAGAATATTTAAATCTTTGATCTAAATCTTCGATTAATTTGTTTTAATTATCTGATATTAAATTCACTGTATGAATTATCTCTGCAGCTCTGTGCGAAAATAATTGTGCAGAAGATAAGTAATGCGTCTGGCTAATTAAATAGAATGTCATTATCTGCGCTTATTGCATCGAGCGCGCAGAATATCAGAACGAAGCCGGGAGAGAGAATAGTGGGCTGCATGGCAGGAGTGAATTGTAATTAAATCCACTTACGGCCGCGTCGTATCGCAGGCTGTGCAGAGATACAACTTTGCTCTCGGGCTGGCACAATGGCGTGGGCCGCCACTCGGGATGAGTAAACACGAGCGCAAACACGTCCCATAAATCTGTCCGCAATCATAGTGAATGTAACGAGCAAGAAACAACTCGGCGTCATCAACTGTTTGCACGGACTGCATTGTCACAGCCGCCTCCGCTGCCGCGGATATGCAACCAGTTGCGTCCGGCCGTCGAGCGGATTGCCTACCTGCGCAACAATTAAAATTGCAAGAGTTGATGCGACACGTTCCTCGTTTCTTGCGCAAGGTGGAATCGTTTGAAAGAAGCACGTCGGCCGAGTGAGTATTCATTTCTCGCGGGACAAATGGAGGAAACCAGGCTTGCGTTTTCTTTCTTCAAGAAGGTTTTTGTTCTGAATTCCTGAGAGCGTAGGAAATGTCTATTTTTTACAATAGCTCGTCGACGGTTTTATGTTGAGAAAATGCCGCCCTACTTTTTAACATACACTCCCTTTAATAACTGTGCATAAAAATCGGTTCGTTTAAATAAAATTTTGCCGGAAAACGTAACAAGTATTTATAATATCAAATAATTTCAACTTACTTAATGTTGAATATTTATCGATATATTTTTACATTTTTGAACCGACTTATTTGCCAGTTGAGATCATTATATGTATGTGGCAAAATTTGTCCGGCTTTAGGGAAGTAAAAATAGTTTTATTTAACTTTAAACTCACAGTTGATACTTTCATGACAAATAAAACTGCGATATTTACAGAAAAAAAGAGTCAGAGGTGTCATTAGGCTCAATTTTACAACAATTTTAGCTTACAATTCACCAGTTGCGAAAGCCCTTTGATGTTCAAAGTCGCCAATAGGTGGCGCCAGGGGTTATTTTTTTTTTTTATTTGAATGCATCTATGTTTCAATTTAAGACTCAATTCTGCTACTGTGCATCTAGTGCGTTCGCCGGGACGGGAATGTCTCAGGACTCCCGGAATCTCCCGGGAATTCCCGGCGCCAGGAGCCAAATTTTTAGAAGGGAACCACGGTCGGGACGGGAGCGGGAAAGTTTTGCCGGGAGCGGGAATTCCCGGTAACCTAGTCAAAATTCATATTTCACAACTAGCTTATAATTTTCATAGAATGATTAAAAAAATTGTTAGGAATGTTTTGTATATTAGATATTTTTCACGATTTGATAACTTTATTAACTGTCCTAATTTCAATTTGTGGAGTACAAGCTGTAATATTTCTTTTCTGTCATCCAATATTACTAAAAATGTTACAGAATTTTCTTTCATTGACGTGTGATGATTCTCGCAACTTAAAAGAGTCGAAAGAGTAGTTCTTGATCAATATAAAATGCATTTTTTGTAGGTTTTGTTTGAGTAATCTCTGCATTTTTACAAAAATTGAATTTTATTTGCAACGTAGTATTTAACGTGGCCCAGTAAAAATTGCCTCAGTAAATTTTTAAATCATTCCAAAGTATAATTTTCAACTTCAACACAGATATAAAAGAGCATAGTAAGTTTGTATTTGTAAATATGCGAGCTAAGATTTAAGTTATCAACGCACATGGTGTCTACTTTCGATTTTTAAATTTTTGGCGGGAAATCGGGAGCGGGAAAAATCGGGAAATAAGATTCGGGAGCGGGAATTCCCGGGAAAAATATTTGGTAAGGGCACCAGGAAATTCCGGTAACAGGAAACATTTTTTCGGGAGCGGGACTCCCAGGGAGAAAAATTTGCTTCCGAAGGACGCACTAGTGCATTCTGCCCTTGAAACGATTTCTTTTAATGTGCTGAATGCTGAAAACAAAAATCAGTCGAGCCAATTCACCGTAGAAAATCCTACTGTTGTGCATTCAGCCCTTAAAAATGTTTATTTTGGTTCAGCTTAAAAATAAGAAATATATGGAAGCACAATCTGTCTGTGACTTTGAACACGAAAAGCTTCGCAAAATGGGAATTAATAATTATACTTTTGAATCTATACAGTAAATAATTTAAATCACAATTTTAACTTAAAATATTAAAGATATCGCAAGGCTTGATAAGCAAAACATGTAAAATATAATATATTTTTCTTTCATATAGAAAAAAAGTAAAAGTATGTACGCTTGCAAGTCATTTTAAGACAGTTTCATTTTTGTTTAAAAACATATTTGCTGTTGGGTTTTTATGTTCCGGGAAAATCGCTGTTGGAAATGAATCTCAAAAGTATGCAGCGCGTTTGTGAGCTGTCGCCCGCAGCAATATTTTCTTTAGCAACTTCCTCAGCTCGTTTTTCTCATTTCATTGCAAGCTGAGAGAAAAAATTGCTTTAATTATTTCTGCGCACTTAAACGTTGGCGACGGATTTTTTTTCCAGCTCGGAAACCAACGCGGCCAATTTTCCACGATTTTCGCAGAGTCGCGGTGGAGGGAAAACTTGAAAATAAAGCGGTGAGTGCAGTGTATAGTGTAGTGAAGATATTTTTCACGTTGCGGTAAGTCCCACCGGCATAAAATATGGCCGCTGCAGGAAGCATAAAGGCTTGAACACAAAGCAAACGGCGACTAAGGTGCGCTACAAGGAGAGAAGAGTGCAGAAATACATTTTGCAGCAGATAAAAATGCAGTTGAGTTTTTCTCGCTTTCACGAAGCATTCAATTGCCTTTGTCTCAACTTGTTCTGTGACATATCACTATGCTTTTAAATTTTTAAAATGGTTTGTACGTGTGTAGCTTTGATATAAATCTTAGTTACCATTTTGTTCAGTAAGAATCACCGGGGTCTGGATTCACTTGACGCGCAGATATGGCGTCTGGTAGAGTACGGCGGGAAAGTTACAAACGTAAAATGAAATTTATTATGAAAATAACTTCAGCACAATGAATATTTTTCTTGTTATTTCTTTACTAACAGCTGATTAGCCCAGTAATTGGCGAATCGACCATTAGATGGCACATCAGGTTAATGGAAATGTAACAAAATACGAGGGAATGAAATTATTTGGTCGGCACGCCTCTTTTTTGACGCTTCTGATTGGCCGCTGGACTGTCTCCTGATTGGCATCCATTATTTCGACGCCATATTGATTTCTGACCGGCGGGAACCAATACAGATCGCAACCTGGACCCCGGTGGTAAGAATAATGTTTTCATTAGTTAAAGTAACTGACAAAATGTAATGATTAACTTAATATATTAAATGGAAACTTTTTAGCTGATAAGCTCTTTAAAAATGCTTTCTTTCCTTATTATTCCGGGTTTTCCTTTAGTGTTTTCCAAAGGAATAACAGGAAAATTAGCAGATATTGTTTCTTTGATTAATAAACTATTTGTAAATAACTTTTAAAACTCTGCTGGATATGTGAATATTTTTAATGATTTCCAGTATAAATGCAAATCTGAAAAGATGGAAGAAATTTTACTATTCACACACAAAATGCTCTCCGCAGGTGAATGCCGCACTTAGTGAAAATTCTTCCTTGATGCGGCGCTCAAGTGTTGAGAGGTGAAAAGAAGAAGCATCTTGGCGCAGTATCTCAGTGAGGAGCGCAACGTTGACTTCCTTCCCTTGCTTCTTTCTCCTCTCGAAAGCAGTGCTTTACTCGCCCACCAGGACAAAAGACACAGTGAAGTATGGATTAGCAGGCAGGGAAGAGCAGCATAATGCTCGCTGCTCTTTTCACTTGTCAGGGGCGGGCGGGCAGCATAGTACAAAGGATTAAATACATACTAGTGCATCACATAAAGTATACGTCTCGTAAAATAAATACGAGGATGAAAAAGCGCCTACAGGGCAGCATTATTTGAATTCTCCAAAAATACGACGACATTTTGAGAGAAAGTTGGTCCGCTCTCTAACCACTCTCTAAAAAAGGCTATGGAAATTTACGTAAATACTTTATGGAAATGAATTTGCGTGTTAAAGACTTCACCTCTCCCTGCCAGCCTACTGCCTCTGCAAACAAACGAGCAATCAACCGCAGGTTTAAGATGGACGGAGGGATTTTTCCTGATTTTTATGCGTCCCCTTTTCACTCTATCAAACTCACAAAGAGACTCATTTTGCAAAAAAGTATGAAGAATCACAAGTGGTATCCGCCTCTCCGAGAAGTAAAATATGAAGAAGAGAGAAAATTATTTCGCCGAGTACAACTTTTAGTGCGGGCGAGGATTCTTTTCAACGCGTGGCAGGAGCAAATCAAATCTCTTTTGTTCCTTACCAGAAATAAAGGGAAAAGCAGCAGGACGGAAATGAAAAGAGTGCTGTTGATAATTAATAACCGTCCACGATCAGGCAGTCGGCCATTAATTGTGAAAGTGCGGGAAATGCATCCGCTGCGATCATTCGTACACATATATCCAGCGGCGTCGGCGGCGGTATTTCTGAGCCTTCGCCTTGCAACACACCGAGGCATTTCCCCTAAGTTGCGGTTAGACTGGATCATTAGCTGGCTGCGGTTTGCTCCTTGGGGGATGAATGACGCTAAATTTCTGCCCGCTGGATTATTCTTCTCTCGCTTTCTTCTGGTGCCAAGCAGCTCTTTGGTTTCTCGTTTCCCCAACCGTTCTTCCTTTGTTCTGCGCGCGCCGTTCTCTCTCTCTCTAATATCCTGTTTTCCCTTCTTTCAAAGGTAATCCGGCTAAGGAAAACAATAACACGAATTAGGCACGCAATTAAGTCCTCTTTGTCGAGGTGCGCACAAAGGAAATCTATTAATTTGAGCCGCGCCGCAGTCGAGACGCGAATTATAAAACAATAATTCGAGCCAAATGAGCCTCATTATTCTTCAAGACTCTCGTCACAATCAAATTAATTAGTTCCTGCGCAGCGCACTTTTTGATTTCGTGGAAAAGCGGCTAACGTGAACATAACAGCCCTTTTTTGCTTCCTCGTCGTGGTATAATTTTACCGCCATTTTTCTTGACGTCAGTCAACAACTTGACTCAAACCTGCTAATTTATTGATAATTATTTTAACTAATCAAAAGAAGAGCGCAGCATTTAAAAAAGTTTATTTATTCTTTCTGTCGGTTTAAATATGTATGTAATTAAGCAACCATGAAAGGTAACTTATTAATAAATTAATAAATGAACGACCAGACGGCTTTTGTAGATTTCATGTTGACATAACTGTACAAGATTACCTCTATTCTAATTAATTAAATACTACCAAACTAATTTGTTTTAGCTTTCTGGAAGAAATTGATTTGAATATTGAACATCAAAGCAGTAAACAAATAAAAAAAAACATTAAAAAATCAAGACTGTTGTCCCTGGGAGGGGGCAAGTTCAATCAACCTTTCATTTTGCGGCTCGCGTGGATATCCATCATTGCTGTTTTAGCCAGCGAGTCCGTCTGGGGGCTCCTGGTGCGCTCATTGTGCCGCGTGTGACACGGCAAAGTAAACAATAAATCAAAGCTCCAGAACCACTACTGCTGGTGCTGCTCACGGGAGGAAACAATGAGCATCTGTTTGAATAATATTGCGTGTACGTAAAGGCGCGCGCCGACTCGTCTTTTATTGTGTGCACAGCGGCTGTGTAATGACTTGAGCACGCGGACCATTGCGAGATAAATGAGACTTTCTCGGCGATAACAACAATGAGCAGACCACGCCTTAATCTAGCTCAGCTGCCTTTCTTACAATTCGCGTCTGTGAATGCACGCTGCCGTTTTCTGGTAATGAAGTCTCTGATGAATTCTCCGTTGCCGCCACCGCCGCCGTCGCCGCCGCTAAAGTTGAGCCTCCTTCGCAGAGCTCGCGCGCTCGCTTGCATTTTTTTCTGTATCAGATTAATTATAATCCATCTCGCAATTCAAAGGATTATCTCACGTCTGCTGCAAATGAATACACAGATGAATAAAAGGCTCAAATAATTAATTATACGAGCGAGGCAGCAGCTTCCAGCAGGTCTCTCTCTCTCTCTCTCTCTCTCGTGTTCGCTGCTGTCTCTTTGCACTCCCGCGCTGGATTTGTTTACCTTCAGCTTACAATTAAAGCGGCGGCAGCAGAAACACACACTCAGCCAAGAGTTCTCACGTGATTTATAACTTTGAAAAGAAACGGATTTCCTCTCTTGAGATCTGAAAGAAACACAATTTGCTTCATGACACGAATCCTTTTGAAATACGTACGATGAAAGCAAAAATTTATTTCCAGTCTTTCTCTGAATTCACACGGATATTCCTTACATTGAAATTATAATATTTTGCTATACCTTCTCTTTACAAAGTGTAGGCTTCTGTAAATTAGGGCTCTTTTAATAAATCAGTGATTTTTTTTTTAAATCAAAGTAAAATAAGCAAAATATTTTTATCCCATGATGATGGGGGTAATGTGGATGTATGTCTTATTTTTTTAATCTCACAAAATTCACAGCATAAATTAAAATATATATGGATTAACTTTTAATCGAATTGAATGAGGAAAGAGTAAAACATTAATGTATATTGTTTTTTTTAGTTCGACAGATATAATCACAAAGCTGAAACCACTTTGACTGCTCGTGAAAAGAGAATTTCAAAAGGGAAACACGTATTTGCGGAGAAAATAAGAACGACTAAATCAAGGTTATATTGGACATTCCCCATCAAAAGCCTCACCTTTTGTGCAGAAAATGTGAAAATTTGGAGCTCCCCTTTGATTTATAGCTGAAAATGACGTGCGCGTTCATAAAAATTGCCGCCATTCAGCTGGCAGCGAGAGGAAGTAAAAGATGAAAGCAGACTTTTCATTTTTGCAGCACGTCATACGAGGTCTAGACCACCTTTTGGCCCTCGGCTTTCCAGCAGAACGATCCATCTCCCTCTGCCAGCGCGCTTGCTTGCTTGCCTGCCTGCCTGCCGTACGTATGTGTGTGTGTTCCCGCGCGGTATATATTTCTGCAGACGTTCTCACACACTCGCTTTCTCCTCTTCTTTGACCTGACGCACGACACACTAACTTTTCCTCCTGCTGCCCAGATAAAATACAATTTCAACTTTTATTCCAGGGGTCAGTCGCATGCTTTTCTCCGAGGCCATTTCACACGCTGGTGAATCTGAAAGCATTTGTTTCCGCCGCTGTGGATTTCCTTTAAACTCGTATAAAAGTATTACTCGCTGGTCAAACACATTTCCTTTGCCTCTCGAATCCTCGAATTGTGTGTGGCTCCGAGGGGCAAAGGAACCCCTCGATGTACGCACAAAGCTTGCACGCCAGCAGCTTTTATTCGGCTTTTAAATATTTGACCCGACAGACAATTTCGTCTGTTCGCGTTCGACGCACGGCCTTTGTTTTCCAATCTCGTTGTCATTCTTGCGAGATTCTGGTCCTGCTCTCTATGCGACTGGGAGTCAGATTTTTTTTTTGCATCTCGGCCACCAATTGGATTCGCGTAACTTTTGAGAATGCCGCCTGCCTCCAACCATTGTGCATGGAACAAAAGGCGCAGACAAGTTGCAGACAACATCTGTTGAGCAATAAATTCGCCGTGAAGGACGTGCGCTTTTGAAATATATTCCACCTCAAAAGTAGGGTGTTGTGTTGTAGCTGCATTAATAATTCAATATTTGTGTCTGACAAGCAGATAATCTTACAGCCTGCTCGTGTCAGATAAACACATTATGAATAACGATTTTTGTTCCCAATCAGCATCACTGACGAAATTTCGAGCAGATCGAACAGTACGAGAACCATTTTTCATCAAGCAGGGCCATCAATTTCGTAAATTAGATCAGATCTCGCGCGGCTGAGACGCAAAGTTGGCGCTCTAAATCACGCATTATTACGCGTGCCATTATTATCAATTCTGGCGCGACATTTATGTATTGCCGCCCGGGTTGCGCTGCTCCCCGTGCTGTGCGAAGTAAAATAAAAATATCTAGATTTATCGCCGCGAGACATTTGGACCGAAAAATATTATTCGAAGAATCAACAAGCTGGCGGTGGCGTCTCGCGACGCTGCACACAGTTATAAAATTAACTTTATGATACCCCACAGCCATTAGTAAATGGAAAATTATTCTTTCGCAAGTTGAATTTGTAGGCGGGCATAAATCCTGCTTGCCGCGCCGGTGCCGCTGGTCTGCGGAGATATATAATAATAAGTCACTGCTTTTGTAAAGTATTTTTTTTTTGTGCGAGCTGGCTTTGTCTTCTCTCTTTTGTGAGCGCGCGGCGGCTCTGCTGCTCTGTGTAGTTAGCAAAAATAAGTTTACTACATGCTTGGCTAAATTTTAAGAAGGCATCATAATTCCGTAAAAACGCTGTTTTCTTCTTGCCATTATCCCCCAGCTGTTTTGTATACACACACACACCAACCAACGAACCAACCGACCGACCGACGAACCAACCGCTCAGCTCTGCCGACGTAACCAGCTACTTTATCGCGCGCGCACTTTGTATTAAACTTTTCATTAATTTCGCCAAAGTACATAAAGCAGCCGGTCTCCGTCCTTCTCGGCGCGCGAATAAAAGTTTATTTAATAACATTGCAGAATATTATTCTCTCTTTGTGTGTATTAAAACTACGTGCTAGCCGAGCTTCCGACATTAACTTTCATTTGGAACTTTTTATCATCAGCATTTATAGCCCCCTGAGCTTGTAATGCACGCTGTAATAATAAAATTATTGGCAAACGGCTGTCCCGCCTAGCAATTTCCCTGCCTCTCCCGCCGCCGCCTAAATTGGCCAATTTTCATTTGCACCCGGCGTGGCGTGTCTTCCCTCTGAATATTCAACAAAACGCCTCCATACTATTCAGCTGGCAGGGACCATTTCAGCGACGAGTTCAATTTTTTTCACCAGTGAACAAAGCTTTTTGACTCAGTTTCAATAATATGTGATTTTAAACAAATCTATTTACCGTGGAGACTTCTCCTAAAACCTACACTAAATTATTGATGATTTGCGCTCATCCAAGCTGATTAAATTGAGCTATGGCCAATTGCAATTATTTGCTCTCCAACAACTAACCACCGACAAAGCTTGTTCAAACAGTCAAAATCAGCAATAATTGAAGCAGATGATTGGGTACAGCTCTGTTAATTTGAGATTTGTTCAGTCATCAATTAAGTGAAAGACAAATAATGATTGTATATTCACCGAAAGATCGCCAAAAGGCCATGGGAGTTGTTGGTAGTATCGAAGCGCCGCAACTTGCAATTATAAATTTCCAAGTCGTAGTGATCCTCCGGGGGCTGCAAAGGGCGAAGTCCGCAGCTCGGAAATTCAGGTTCGGTGCAGGGGTGGTGAAATTTCTTAAGAAGCTGCAAGCAAAGCAGAGGCGTCTCGTGCAAAGCCGGGAGAATTTATTTTAGCGGCGGCGGCACAATGTGCTGAGCAGGCAAAATTATGACTTTAGGAACAGGAGACAGGTCTGCACAATGGGATGATATTATGAGGAGTTGCTTAACTGTTTTGAATTGTTGTGTTAGAAAACTTTTTAAAGGAGCAAAAAAGGGGTTTTGTGTGTTCAGTGTAAAGCATAAAAGTGGGTAATATATGGCGACGTTGGCGCTGCCACGTTGAATAGCAGAGAAAGCATCTCTCTTTCTCTCCGCCGCCGCTGAAAGAGGCGCCGGGAAAGCGTCAAGATTTTTATTTCGCTGCTGCTGCTGCTCGGCAAAGAGTTGCGATTACGCGCCGAGAGTGCAGTGTGACAAGAAGTGCACGAAGAGATTTTTCCGCAAGTCAGTTGCGCTTTTGCCGAGATAAAACGACGCTAATCCGTCATTACGATTGACGTTTCGGCCTCAAAGAGGCCGCAGCAACATCAGCAGCGGGTCGTGTGCTCTTGAGCGTTTGTTAATTGCGCGCGCGAATGGGGGCGCTCGGCCCGTTTGCACGCATTGTCTCGGCGCAAAGGGGCGCCCGCTTGCCAGGCAAACAAAAACAGAAAACAAGCAGGCAATTCTCTCTACGCCCCTACCGCCGTTCTCTTCTTGATTCTCGGCTCAAAAATTAATCTCAAAGTTGGCGGCGCGTCATATCACCCGCTTCCATCGCCGCCGCACCTTTGCCCGTTTTCAATTTAAAACTTTTGTCTGCGCGCGCGGAGCGCTGCCGAGTTAATTTGATGCCGATTTTTGCATCGCTCCGAATCTGCACTATTCGCCGCATATCGTAATGAGTTTGATGAAAAGCTTTGATACAAAGCACGGCCGAGAGAGTGAAATTGCGAAAACAGTTCTGCTTGTCGGGTGGGCAAGTTTGAAACAAGTTGGCGTGCGCGCGGCTTGTGTTTGAAAACTGCTAAGGGCTGTAAACGGTGTGTTTGCCACTCACCCAATACGACTCAACATAATATACATAAATGGCACGTATTATATGCCACGAGGCTGAAACCAACAAATACACACACACGCGCGGGCGTCCAGCAGCTCCTGAGCATGCTTCGCCCCCGCGGCTACCTGCAATTAATTTACACACGGGAACGCAGACGTTTCCAAATTCAAGAAGTGAGATTCAAGCTCGCGGTAACATTCAACTTGGCTGCGAGCTGCCTCGAACAACAGCGTGGAATGAACCCGCACCAGGGGTGTGGTTCTCTAATAAGCAAACATGCATGAGATGCACAGTTATTTCATTGACCAAATTCCACGGATAATCTCTGATACCTTGCCAAACTGATTAAAAGCTGAATAACTATAAACAAATCTTCCAAGAATTCATGGCTGACAATCTCTTTAAGATCTCTAAATAATCGACCTTTTTAGGCACCCGCATCGTGTGCAATCAAAAATTGAAGGCAGACGTTTCGCTGGCATAATCAAGACAAACTTCTTGTCACATGGTTTTCATAATAAAATTTGTAAAAAATTAACTTTGTACGCGATTGGATACTGTGTGTGGAAATACTGTGATAAACGTATCAATTTCCGTCGTTTTCTAAACTGTGATAGGTGTTATCAAAACTCTGCCTCAAGCCGCGATATCAAGCGCGAAGTGATCACCTACTTTATCTGAGTCTGATTCAAATTTTTGTTTTATTAAGTTAGTATTCATTCCTAGCCCTAAACAATAAATAGGTTTACTTGAAATTCCATTTGAGTTTGGCACATTTTTTATAGTTATTCCCTATAAATCCTACTATTTCGTAAAATTCAAGCAAAGGAAATAAGACAAGTCGTAATGAACTGAATATACAAGCAAAAGAAGTTACATTCTCATTCATTTATAGTTCATCCAATATTTTCAATTCTATATATTTTTTCATCCGAAGCGATTAATTAATATTTCTGCCCAATATTTTGCATACCAGTGGTTGAAAAAGTCTTGATTTTTATTTATTTATAATGTTAAATAGGGGGAAAATATAATATTCAAATTTAGAGGCAACCGATTTTTCAAAGTGAAAAATTAGGGGGGGGGGTTAAATTCCAACCCTAGAATTAACCTTAGGCAGATACACAAAATTTTGAAAATTTGAAAGCTCTAATATTCGTTTGCCTTCTTATTACAACCCAAGGCATCAGCTGGAGATGAGTAAAGTGTGACCAATAACATCATTTAAGGAACATGACACAACGCAGGCCCCGTAAAGAATGAGCTCACAATCAGTCCAGGATGTTTAATTAAAATGCCAGATATTTATTTTAAAATATTTTCCACACGTTACAGCAATAACAAGGAGACTCAATCTGCAAAATAAAATCAACTAAGATAACAGATGACTGACTTCTTATTTTCAGACAAGAAAATCCGCGTGTAAGAGTCAATTTTTCAGCGCATTTATTTCACTTGGCGGCACCTCTGACGGCTGCGTAAAACACGACTCGCAGTGGCGGATGGAGCCATTGGCGATAGTTAAAGGAACGACACACACGCGCCCAACGCCCGCTTGCACGTAGAAAATAAGACAGTGGCGTGGCGCCGAGTGCTGTGTTTACGGCCGGGGCAGAGCATGCCGCGCACTTCTTATTAGAGTCTTAAAAAATGTTTACGGCCCGGCGAGGTGTGACTTGTTTTGCAAAGGTTGCCTTCTTCTCGCACCTGTTGTATTTACGGCCGGCACCCCTCGCCTTTGTCAGGTGCAGCACGGACTAATTCTAAATTAGCAGCAGCGAAAGGACGCATGTTTGCATGCCGGTGGCGCCGGGCCGGAGCAGCCGACGCTAATTGTTTGACAAGCTGTTATTTTATTACAAAACTTGTATTAATATGGAGCAGAATTTCCGCCTCGGCGGGGAGGAAAAAAGTTTGCGCTGTTCTTAAAGAAGCGCTGTGCATGTGCAAAATTGAAACTGGAAAAGAATGCCTGACTATATGTAGCAATAAAAGTGATTCATTATTTGTGCACGATGATTAGCCGAACCTTTAAATAATTAATACGAATAAATTATCAAGTGGCTGATTTGGGCCCTTTTAGATTTTTTTTAGATTTAACGTTATTGCCAACCAACAATTAGGATGACTGCACATGAATATATTGGGTGTTTAATTTGTTTGTCTCATTAGAACACTCACAAGAAGTCACAATTAGTTACAGGTTCCTTAATATATCATTAACTCCTTCCAGATCAGTAGAATTTTTTGTGATTGCCGTTCTATCAATACTAAGATATTCCTTGGATCGAAATTTGACTTTTTAAAATAATTTAAATATCTTACTTAACACAAATCATTTTTAAAATCCAATAAAAATATAAGATGCAACAGAAATTTTCTAGAACATTTCCAGCAAGACTGGAGAGACTTTTAACTCCTCTGGTATTTTTTGTGGTTTTTGTGGTAATTATATGCAGCGTAATATTAAAAATGAACAATTCCTTGTCAAATAGTAGATACAAAACAAATCGGAAATATTTTTAGAGCAGAATAATTTATTAAACGCATTAAATGCACATCACACTTGACATGGCGTTGCTTGATGGCTAAGAAGCCTCACAAATTATTGATAGAAATTTTCCGTACTAGTGTCACCTTCATCTGCGTGACCTACATCTGGTTCTTGTCTTCTCGGGACTTGCATTTTTTCTGGTGTCCAAGATTTGGAATTCACAATTTTTTTGCAAGCCAAAATGGCAAATGGAGCGAGAAAAATCAACAAAGGGCAAACGGTCAAGGCTAGCACAAGGAAAATAATTATGTAAATTATCTCCACATCGTGTCCAACAGTTTTCAGTGTTTTTGAAATTTGATCAAATTTAGTGCTTGTCGAATTGTCTTGATTGATTGATTGATAGTCGATGCTAATAGTTTTCAACTCGACATTGGTTTTTTCCAGTAGTTCTTTCTGAATTTCTGCGGATTGATTAAGGTCTGTTTTCATTTTTCGAATGTTCTCGTTCATGATTTTCAGCGCCCCGTTCATTTTTTCCGCTTGCACTTCCAATGCATTTTGCAAAGCAGACGTTACCGTTGTCTGACCTTTTATAGATTTGTATCTTGCAACACAACTAGAGGGCAAAAACCATTTTCCCAAATAATTTGGTAACGGGACCGACGGTGTAACTATATATCCATGAGGCACAAAGCGTCTGCAATAGTTACCGATCTCTGAAAAATTTAATTTTAGTCCTTTGTATCCTGTGCTCTAAAAGTAAAATGCAATCTCACTTCTTTCACTGAAGAATGTTGGGTAGATCAAGGTGGCACATTTGTCAACACAAATCAGTGATTGGTGGTTGGAGGAAGAAAAGCATCTGCACATTATGCAATGTGGCAAGTACGTGTCGCAATAATGGTTGCCTGGAAAAATAATTTTGTGCACTGGATAACCAAATTATTACAAAATTTTCTGTACTCACAAGAAATTGTCCTTAATGACACTGAAAAAGCTATGACGAGAAACAAACCTAACCTACTCGAACCACCCATGATGGGCGTCTGGCTGTACCAAAAATAGTAAACTTCCTCCGATATATTTTGAGGTGATACGATATCGCCCTTGCGATAACTGCATGATAAACACACAGCCGGATAAATGGAAATAACGCTTTCATGTAGTAACAAGATTTAAATTTAACTCTATATTAATTTTACAAAATAAATTACGACGAACTTCACCCTTGTCGGAAACTAAAGAGCTTTATTTTAACTCAGATGATTTTAAGCTCGTACTTCATGAAAAGCTTGAAAGGGATTAAATCTTTAGCTCAACAAAGCAAGCGGCCCGGCTTATTTATTATTTTTTTATTTTGAGGAAAAATTATATGCTAGCCTCCCAAACCTCGAATTTTTACTCGCATGATTTGTGTTGCTTTCCAAAACGCTGCTATATCGTAGAGACTTCTTACAATTTTATCAGATGAGGTATGCAAAAACTCGCCTATAAATTTTGTGAATACGCCAGGCTCGGACGGGAAAGTTTGCAGAGTGCGATAGGTACAAACAAAGAAAAATTACCGTAAACGCGTGTGAGGCGGTGGTGCTCAAGAATTGAGGTATATTATATAGCATGTACAGCAAAAGTCGAGCCGGCATAGCAAAGGGTTGCTATACTGATTGATCGGGGGGCTGCACCGGCGCCACCTACAACGTCTCAATTTATGTCTGCAGGTGTTAGGCTACAAACAGAGAAACCCAGTGAACCCAAGTAAACACGGCCGCAGCACACCCCAGTCAATAGTGCCGCCGAGTGGCCCGCCAAACCAACCCTCATGCCACCGGGGGAGAAAACTTTCTGCGTGCTTTCGCTTGCTTGCTTGCTTTCGCTGGCACTTGAAGGGAAAAAAGTTATTCCTCAATCCACCTAGCTAAGCTAGCTGCTTGCTACACGCCGCCACCGACGACTTGCTCACAGCGAGAGGGCGGGTGGGCGGGCGGGCAGGACGAGCGTGGAAACGCGCTCTCGTCACGTTGTATACACACACTCATACGCACACACTTTTTGATCTGCCTATTTCCGTCTCCGGTGCGTTTACCTGCTTACTTGCCTTTGCAAATAATCCACAAGGCAAATACACTCCACGCAGCCGGTGACATGTGTGACATTTGGTCTTTTCAACTTTCGCGGGACGACGAAAGGAAATCGATTCTTGATGAGAGGATCTTGCCGGTGTAAGCAAAACGAAATTAAGCAGTCAAGAAGTGGCACCTTGGCGATTGGATTGCAGGCAGCAGGAATTAATCAGCTCACGGGAAATTAGCATGTGAAGCGTATTTAACTAGCACTCTGCCCGTGAATCCATAATAATACAATGGGGGGTAGCAGTGCTAATTAGACCGCAACATATCGTCCTGCAGGCACAACAGAAACGGCCCTCATTTCACTCAGTGCCCCGCGCGCTTGACGTGAGTGTGTCTGGTGCGTATGACGCCGCCTGCCGCCTGGGTGTTCGCATCCTTGTGTGCGCAGCGCAATGGACAGCATAAATGCAGTCGCAAACTAATTGATTGTTACATGCTTGGCGAGCAGACGGGAAATCGCGCTGGATGAGCACGCGGCACATAACTCATTTGCTTGCAGCTCGAGCGGTACATCTGATATCCATGCCAACGCACACAGATTTGTCAGAGATATTATGCATAGAATACACAGCATTCTTCAGAATAGAGGTCACGAGAGGGAATGCAATTATTGCACTCAAACTCACCGCAACATGTTGAGTTCAAATTTCAAATCGATTTCAACACCTGACTGCATCGCAAAATTGTTTACAGTCGCTAAATAAATATTTTTGTATTTGTTCACAAATGAAAATAACGATTTCAGAACCATTTGTGTTTGGTGCACAAGAAGATAAGACTTAAATCAAATTATTTTTATCTTGTAAAATTTTCACATGTGATTATTTATTGTTGGGATTAAAGAAACCTCACTTTCAAGTACCTTTTTAACTCTTGTTAAAAAGGAAGTAAAAATGGGGCAAAATGCTTGATTTTTACTCCGCTCACGCTAGTGTGAATCAGCTACTAGAGTACTCATGAAAAAATACGTCTTTTTTGAATGGGTATTTTCCAACGGGGTTTGCGGACGGATACGAATGCGGCGAGGTTGTTAATCCCACACCACAATTCAAGATAACTTCCTAGATAAAAAATAATCAACAGTTGCGGAAGATAAGCTCCGTTATTGTAAGAATATTTATTTAACATATTTTGCACTTTCGAAACGAAAAATGTTTTATGATGTACGTGATGTAATAAAAACTTCCTGGTTGCATAAAAACTGTATCATTGCCAATTATTTACAACAAGGAAAAACCAATTTCGAGTGTCAAAAACTAAAATAAAAATTACGTAACATTTAGATCTGTCCCTTACTTACCGTACTTTAGACACTAATTCAACTGATTCAGATGTAAAGATAGCGTAGGGTTATTTCAAATTAAAACTAGGCTTCAATATAGTTTTATTTTTATTTGTTTTAGTTCAAAGTGAACAGATTTTACTGCTCTAAACTGATTAATTGTATCCGGCTCTAGAACGAAATGATAACGAAGGCGTCTTTTCCTTGGATTCGTTGAAACTGTAAGCAATGAGAGAACGGAAACGTGTCAGCCGTTCGATTCTCATGGGTTTGGCCCTGTGCTATGCATGAATATGTGTGTTAGAAGCAAGCAGACGTGTATTATGATACACGTGTGTGTTGTGCATAATTATCGGCATTGTGTTGATGACAGAACAGCCGCCTCGTTTGCATGCAAAGGACTTAAGTCGGCAGGTAAGCAGGCTGAGAACCGACAACAGGACAAGGCAAAACTCTCCGACGAGGCACCAACGTAGCAAGGAAACTTGTCATTTCTATTGTTTTGATTTATGGTTTAAGAGGAAACACAAATATAATTAAAAATATTCCTGAAATGTTCAAGCTAAACGATATGATAAAAGGTATTGATGAAAAAGGTGTAGAGAGAATTTCAAAAGAGTCAAAAGTTTTTAGTTTTAATTAAAATTTACCATACATTTCATTAACTTCTTCCATGGTAACATTTTCTGCTTGTGAGCCTGTCTTCAGTGTGGCTCTCTTTTTCATGCAAAAGCAAACAGATATCAGAACGAGAAACAACAACAAACTACAACCCAACAAACTCAGCTCAATCCAAAATATCAATTTTGAGTAGCTCAATAGCTCGTCAGAAGTTTCATGCAGCTGCTTGGATAATTTTTCGTACTTTGTATTTAGATCTTTTGATTCTTCTCTGGATTGTTTCAGCACGGTGCAGATTGGGTCACATCGCTGTACCGAAAGTAAATCTCTTAATATAGCGGGATCTTTTTCATACATTCCCTTCTCAATAGTTAGCCGATGTCTCTTTATGCTTGGAGAAATTGTGTAATTGCAGTACAGGGTGTTATCTGAGAATATAAATTTTTATACCATATAATCCTTACAAAAATAAATATTTTTCTTACCATTTTCGTTCAAGACACTGGTATATCCCACGCCTTCACAAACATCCACGCAAGGTAATTGGACATCGGTCGGTTTACCATTCAAACAATAACATGTCACATTAGCGTTGCAAGGAACGCAGTCTGACAAGTACTCGTAGCAATTCCTTCCATCTACAAATATTATAATTATTTATCTCACAAAATAGTTCAATCAAGCAAGGCTTACTGGAAGTATGAAGCAAAGCTGACAGCACGGCAATGAAGAGCCAAACTAAACTCATCAAACAACCCATCAGGAGTGAAATGGTTTCTGCGTCAACGAGGTCGACGTCGTAACAATAAAAGAGGAAGCCGCAGAATTCAACGCAGAATTTTTCATGCGGTTTTTGTGTTTTTTAAAGCTGTCATTTCCTTGATTTTTTCCTGTCATGTTGAAAGTTCAAATCGTTTCAATCAATCGGCAATCATTGATTTATGTTATACAGGGTATGCAAGCCCTGGAACGACCTGCCACCAAGTTTAAATGACTGTGACGCATCAAAATTCCCCTCCTTGTGCGAGCAGTTCCTGTGGTGCAATTTTTAAAGTGTTAGTGTTAATTTATTAATTTACGGCACGTGACGACGACGAATCAATTTTTTGTTTCGGGCGTTCATGCAGATCCTGCTTGTCATTTCTTGCTGTTGTTCATTAATTTTAAAAATTGATGCATATACATATTTAAAATGAGCAATAAACAGTAATAATTAACAACATTGTATTTAATATGCAAAACATTGAGTTTTAATTTATATTTTCGTAGCAGAAGTCGCAAGATAATTGAAATGCAATCAGCAATAAGCGGTTGCGGTCGAGTTATTTCTGCAGCAAGGCTGTCGGCGCTGCTCAATCAGCAGTGCAATCCCGAGTGCACACCCACTCAGCAATTGAGGAAAATGCTGCGGCGCGTCTCTTCGCATACGTGCTGAGGGGTCGGCGATGGCAAACGACGGGATTGAGGTTAAAGTTTGATCGAGCCGAGGATATTGTGTCATAGCTCGCAGGCCTGATGGATGGAACAAAGTTTGTTGACTGGCTACGCGACCGGAATATCGGCGACGCGCGCGCACGCCGGGATTAAATACGCTCGGCCAGGCCAAACGCCGTATTTGGCTCATCAGGTTCGCCATTACGGACAAAGCTGTATCATTTTCTTTATTTTTCTCTTCTCCAGGCCCTTGCTCTGCGAGCACACACACACACGCGCGCCATAATTTCTCGGGAGAATTGCCCGCTCCGGCCGAGTGACGAGGTTAATGAAAGACCTGCTTCTTTTTCCTTCGCGTTGTGCTTGATTAGGTTTCGCGCTCTTCGAAGAGACCACCGCCGTTTTGCGGATCATCCTCCCCGGGGATCACTTGACGATTTTTTGCCACTCAACACGACCAACTCGCTAAATTTATTGCTCTGAAGATGTGCCACTGTGCAGCTTTATTGCCACCTGTCCCCTGAGCAAAAATTTTATAATTCCCCTTACTGAAGGAAAATTGATAGACCTGCACAATAAAACCTTTTTGCATAACATGTAAAAATATAAAATGGTTTAAAGAGGAATTCTTTTAAATAATTGTGATAATATGAGAACATAAAATATTAACACAATTGCCGCCTCTATCTCCGCTCTCTTACAAGAGCAAGACAAGTTTTTAATTTTTGACGGTTTAGCTAGCATTATACGACACGAAAATCTCATTTCATACAGTAAGGACTTTATTTGTTTTTATTCAAAAACGATTTTTCGAAGTGTCTATTGGCCTAGAGTTGGTCATGGAACTCCGCTCTCTGTTTAAATTACGCACTAAATAGTTAAAAACCTTAAATATATTTAATATACCTTTATTGGCATCAACAAAAAATAACAAATTTGCTGTAAACTGAGATTCTTGTTCCAAAAAATTAAATTCCACTATGTGCAAGAGTGAATATAGGATTAAACTACAAAAAATTCAAATTTTCCAATTATTTCGGAAATTAAAAGAGGAATGATACTGCAAAAGCCTGGAAAATGCTTGTTGCCAATGCATAAACTCATCCTTTAGGATTCAGTTAAAGCCTAAATTGACCTAAGAAGCACTGTAATTTTTTGAGAAAATTGACTGGAAAGTTACCGTGCTGTTCAAATGGTAAAAGGGCTGTCTCCTTACTTGAAATCCGATTTAATTTCAAAACCAAGAGTTTCCCCAATAAGTGGCATACACCGTTGGACAGATCTCGACGAGAGGAATCGGAATATGCCAAGAAAATATGTTCAAGCACTGTAAATTTTGGAGAACATTGGCAAAATTTGAATTTTTACTGTAGGAACGTCTTTTTTTATTATTGCAAATTGTTGAACAAATTTTTTATCGGTCAATTGTTTAAGGCATCCAACAATTTAAATAATTTTCAATTGTTGCCAGTATCATTCCACTTTAATCCTTGTAAACTATAAAGATTGGTTTATGAAATATGGCATCAAGGCTTTTTTGGTCTCGTGTAGTAACCTTCCTCTTTATAAAAGCTTGATAAAGCATTTTTTCAACGCTGTTTAAATTTTTAAACTCACCTGCGGGTGCTAACACGATCCAACATGAGATGAACAATAGCGCGAAATGGCAAACACTGCACAGACAGCGATGCCATTGTTTTTGCGGCTCACTTCACGCACCATTAGCCTGAACGTATTATTTACGTGTGTAATAATAATGCAATGATGTGGATCATTACGTGCACATGATGGAGCGGCAGAACAAACTGAGCGACTCGCTTGCCACAGCCTGCCATTGTTGTTTAGCAAACTGAATGATAATTATGACGCTTCGTGTTATTTAAATTCACGTGAGCTGCAATTACGGCTCATTGGTGAGATGTAATTATGACAGGCAAGCTGGCTGACCTGATTTCGATACCACTCTTGCTCGCACGAAATTTGTTTGTTTAGAGAATGAATAATAAATCATTCGTGGCACGCTTTCTGCCATGTTCAATAATCGGGTTTATTTTAGCTTAGAAATGGAACCCACACATCTAATTAAAGTTTTAACAATGTCATTAAAAATAAACTAGAAATTTCCATGGATATAACAATGATCGGGAATAAAAGGCTGCCACTGCTCATGGAGACCGTGGGTAGCGACGTTAATTAAAGAGAAAATTATAATTACATCAGTCAGAAAGTGGAAATTAGCTCGTCGAGTGCGCGCTGACTCTTTTAAGCTTTTCCCTTTTGATCGAGTGAGGCGGAAATCAAACTGGCGCGCTCGCAAATGAAAATAATTATTTGATGAATTCAGAATAATGCGATCTGCGTTGTGTCTTTGCCGCGAAATCCCAAGCTGAGTGAGAGCTCCGCAGCGTCTCTCATCACTTATTCCCATTGACTCGTCATTATTTTGGCCGGGCAACGTGCACAATGGCGTCAGCCACCCGTCCCTTTTCTGCATGCACTCACACAGCAGCAGCGTGTGTTCCAGCGGCAATGTCTGTCGATTTTAAATTAATTATATATACGCTAGCGACGTGCAGTGTACGTATGATAAAAGGCGGCAGTAATGAAAAGAGAGGGAGAGAGAGACCGGCGAGAGTAAAAATCAGCCAAGTAGAAACTGGCAAGATACAGCACAGAAGCAGCCCTCTAATAAGGAGAACAATTAACTTTGATGATGAGTTGGGAGGCTCACGACTCGCGATGCCAGCTGACAATACATTCAGTCCTTCTCTGCAGCGATAGACCGTTACGTATATCTCATTTTTGCCTTCATGAATGAGAAACCCACGAAAAATAAAATGGAATCGATGAATGACTCTTTTTATCTATGCTGAAGCTTGAGTCAAGAATGGAATAAATTATCTATATCCATATAAGTGAGTAAATTCAAATTTATGCTTGAATAAAATATTTTTTAACCCTGTACTGAATATTATACCGAAAATATTGCTTCACAACAAAATGAGGATCTTCTTTGAAGGGAAATGACGGAAGTAATATAAAGATTTGCATCATCGTCTCGACTTCGACTTAAATTATTTTCTTTATTTCCAATCCTAAAATAAGGAAAACTAACTTGTAACAGAAATCGTTCTTGGTATTTGTCTATGAATCCAGATTCACTTAAAGGGTTTCAACTTGAAAATCAAAATCGTTAATGTATTTCAGCGGGGGTCAGATGTGCAATAAAATTGGTTCGCAATGCGCAGATCCAAGATGGCGTCTGAATGTGGGAAACAAAAAACTCTCTTTGGATTCCCGTACGAGTGTCAAGCGTTTGTTTTTACGGTCCAAAAGACACAATTAGTTAAGAGTAACACAAATTATGTCACAATGTTGACCAAAACTTGCTTCTTTTCGCGCATTTTCACGTGACCGTTTTTTCGCGCCATTCTCCACCGGACGCCATATCTGCGCGTCGCACGAATCTGGCCTCCTCTGTTTTTTTTTTAAAAAGTCTCTTCAATAATATTATGTTCACGTGTGTTGTTTTTTTTTTTAAAGAAATTAAGTCAGTTATTAAATTTCCACTGTTCAGCAAACCTCGAGTGAAAATTTTTCCTCTAGAAAAAGAATTATGTCTAATGCTAATGAACTCGGCTTTTTAGAGAAGCTTGGACGCGATCCTAGCTCACTACTTAATGGCATCCTGACGTGAGATGCACCAACACGAGTCCATTTACACCCACTTTTTTACAAAAGTCACAGCAATGCGTCTGGTCGTAATTCATTTTAATTTTCAAAGGCTTTTTGGGCGCACCGCACCTAACCAACATAAGCACGAGCCGCAAGAGCGGCCGCCAGTAATTTCATACCCCTTTGTCTCTTAAAACGGGCGAGAAAAATGTTGCTTGGCGCAAGTTTTGTCCAAGCGTGGGGGTGTATGTTTTGCGAATAAAAGGACGGACACCAGAGGAGCAGAGTTTTAAGCGGATTTTGACACCTTGTACGTGTGTAAAATTTCACAGATGCGTTGGCAGAACCTCGTCAAACAAAAAAATAAAAGCGGTGCGTGCTTGGGAAGTTTTTTTTCTTGTTGGGAAATATGTGAAACGCGACGAAGAATAATGAAAAAAGCGTTTCACGCGGAAATGAGGACGACGGCTCACACACTTTTTACACGCGCGGACAAAAAGCAAGCAAGACGCGAGAAGCGTATAGGCGTTGAGTTTTATAATAACCAAAGTTGAGGAGAGAGCGAGCGAGAGAGAGACTTTTGAATAAATTTGTTTCTGCGTGTAGAGCAGTGCGTGAGTTTTGCGTCGGAAAACAGTACCCTTGAGTGCAATAGTCCATCATAACAAAATGTTTATACGCAGAGAGCAATATTCTCTCCTTCCGTGTGCAAACGGAAACGGAATTTTCTCCTTTTTGCGCCGTGGAGAAATGCAATTGGAAATATGTTTGGGACTTGTTTAACTGCTAACCGCATCTCGTCGGTTCGTAGCAGTCGTTTCACACGACCGCAACATACACGCGCGTGCGGCGTTTCTGGATTTAAAATGGGAAAAAAGCAGGCGAGAGCTACTCAACGGAGCGAGAGGCAGCCAGAGCGAAAAAGTTTAACAACATTGCTCCCAACTCCTCGATCGAGGAGTGTAGTTGTTTAGCTGCTCAGCCCCGGCTTTCCCGGCTATGTAGTGGTATAAATTTGAATGGCATTTTCACTCTATCAATAACACGGCTATAAAGGATTTTATTGCCGCCACGCGCTCGCTGCGCTCTTTCCATTTGCAGCGCGCAAAAGTTAAATTAATTCTGCAGCAGGCAATAATTTTTTATCTGTCTTATCGAGCACGCCCTTTGCTGTTCCGACTCGTGTTTATGCAGTGAAATCAGCTTCATGGAGCAACATGAAAGGTGTAATAAAATTTATTATCAAAGAGCAAAAGGTGAAAGTGCCGGAATGAAAACTCTAAGCTAATTAATCCTGAGTTTCAAGACCGAAATTTAATTACAAATGTATTAATATGGATTTAAAAATATTGTTATGCTGTAAAATTACTATGGTTGAGTGAGAAGAATTATCACAAAAAGGCTCCAGAGTTCAATTTCTTTAGCGATTAAACTAATTGGATTAGATTTAATCGGGACAAGCGCAATTAGTTTTGCAACCGAAATCGCGAATGAAAATCTGGCATGAAATAGCTCCGAAGTAAGCTCTTTGAATATTTATGACTTTGGTGTTGACCTAGTTAGTTTGTACACCCACGCCATATTAAATAAGCAGCCGCACGTAAGAAAAATGCTAGAAACTGCAAGATACAAGGAAAGGCTTGCCGACGAGAGAGTGCATTGAATTTATAATTGTTTTCATTTGGCTCGCCTCGTAATTATTCATTAAGCAGTGCTGTGAAGCGATTTAAATTCATAATGGAACAGGCAGCCGAGCAAAATTTCCTCCTGAGTGCCGACAAACACATACTTTTTACCGCTCGGCAAGTAAGCAAGCCAAGCAAGCAATACACTCCACTTATTAATTTTGCACCGACAAACAATGCCTGTATATTTATGAAGCGCAAACGCAAAAACTTACCTATAACAACGACGAGCGGTGTAAAAAAGCGGTAAAAAGTGCATGCATATGTATGTACTTGCGCTCAAAGGTCGAGAGCGCCGGCAATTTCGCCCCGACGCTCGTGCCATTTAAATGGCATAAATTAGTTTATACGAATGAAAAACACGACTGACTGCTGCTGTCGAGAGATATATACGTTTTTCCTTTTGGCCATCATCCGTGCGCGCCGCTCGCAATTGCCATCATTTTGAAATAAAATGATATCGCTTCTGAATAATACAAAAAAGGCAGACGACGGCTGAGAGCAGAAAAAGGCAGTGTGAGAGAGAGAACGCTTTGGATGACGCCGGAGAGGATAAAAAGTTCTCTCTGTGTTTATAAAAGGCTTCAGTATCAATGCGAGGCGCGGCAGTTTAACAATCGGCTACAACTTTTAATTAATCCGTCTCGTTGAGCACTGATTTTCAACTGGGCTTTTTGATTGTGATTTGGTGCCATCATTTTAATTGTGGGGTGGACCTTCTGAATCCATTAAAATCTTTTTCCGGGCTTCATGCTCGTTAAAGTCAAAACTCCGAAGGAAAATGTTGAGGCATTAAAATAAAAATCTGATTGAGATGACCCGAATACTCCATAAAACATAAAGTTGTGAAAAATAGCATATCATATCTGTTAAATAAATATTACTTCTGCAATTAAAACATAATAATTACCATTTATATTATTTTAATATGATCATCTTCATTTAATTCATAATTTTTGCAACTCATACATTTAAATAACGAGGCTGCTGTTCTTGGCCAATGCAAAATTTAAAGAAAATTACTCTGGTTTTCTAGAGGCAATATAAAAGAAGATAATATAACCCGCAAGAACAAATATTTACCCTATTCCCGTGCACACAGAAAGCAGTTTTCTTTTTCTCCGTTTGTATTCGCGTCCGATGAAAAATGATACGATACGAAATGATGCAATCAAAAGTATCATTTTGCTCATTTTTCTTTTTCACGCAGTTTCGTTAACTTTCAAGAAGGAGTTCTCTCTCTCTCTCTCTCTCTCTCTCTCTCTCTCTCATTCGCTTTCTTCCCACTATTTTTTCCCGCATTCTATTTTCCTTGCAGCGTAGGCAGGCGTCGGGTGGTTACGGGTGAAGTGTTTTGAAAAATGATGCCTGCCACTTTCAGATAATATCATTCGCCGCACCAGGCGCCCACCGCTTTTTATTTACCTTGCCGCGCGCGCGCCTAATACTGCGACGAAACCAAAAGGTGCGCGCCGCGAAAATATCGAATTACCCTGACTGACAAAGCTGCAACTTAGCGTGTACCCTCCGACTGTATCTGCAGCAGACTGATAAATGATTCTAATGAAAGTTCGGCTCCAGTGACAAATCTCTCTTTCCGCTTTTTTATTTATACACGCCGGGCAAAATTAGGCTCTCGAGCTTCGCCGGAAATCAATAAAGGAAAAGACGACGCAGCGCGTCATCTCATCTCTCTCATATCTGACTATTTATACTTTCCTGCTCTTCCTCTTCGCTGTGTGTTTTCGGAGGAAACAAAAATAATAAACGTCGGCTGCAATAAAAATTGAAGAACTCCTTTTTATGTTATTATCTCGGCCGCTGCGCCATCGCGTCGAGCCGGGCAATTTATATCGGCCGGGTCCATATCCGTTTAACCCCCTCGATGTTTACCCAGAAGAAGTTTGATTACTCCTCATCTTTCGATCACAGAGCCCAGCGCAACGGAGGGTACCAGAGAATGGAAAACTTTTCTGCCTCGACTCCTGATGACATCATTGGTCAAGCCCGCAGATATTCCGCACTGATACGCTCCTTGCGGTTGCCCAAGTTATTATTACTATTATACGGCGTAAGCGGTGAGCGCGTGTCCGGCCAGCCGCCGCGCGTGCAGCCCCCTCCAACGGATTTCAATTGTGCTCGATCATCGGTGAATTTCATCACCTGAACGAAGATGATATTTTTCCAATATCACTTTCGCTCTGTTGCGATTCACAGTCGTCGCTGCGGAGGCGGCGCGAAAATGGCAGAGGCGGAAATGTGCACACGCGGTGCTGCGTAATTTTAACATTGCTCTTAGTTCACACCAGTTTCGCTTTTTACAACCACGGTGTTAATCCATGCGAATTTCTTGTTTTCCTATGCAGAACGAGGACACGGTTGAAAATTTCTTTTCATTGCAGAAAATCGAAAATAAACATTCCTCTGATCGTAACAGAAAGGAGTATTTTTTAAGTATTTGCCTTGAATTTGTTGTTAATTAACAGTGACAGACTCTAATTTTACAGATTCAATTTGCGATTAAAAAATAGCTCATAAAATTTTTCAATGCTGAACAGTTTTAAGGTTTTTTATTTAAATCTAGTATAAAAAAATAGAATTTAATGACCAGGGATGAAAGCGAGAAATGGGGAGCGACTTGTGTTCATCTTTGTTCGTGACCAAACTAAGAAAAGAAATATGGAGGACCAACGCTTTTTAGTAGGCGATTTCCATTTCTGCCATTCCACAGTTTGAATGAACCTTTTCTCGGGATAAATAATTACAGCATGAGGCAATATTTAGAAAGCGTCCCCCAGAGCTTTAATTCGTCGTCTTCTCTTAATTAAGTTTTTGTAAGCGCATCTCTCATTCTTGCTCTGTATAAAACTTTAATTAAACGGAAATTAGGAATAACATTGATGATTCTTTCCCATCAGACCGAGAAGTGCAAAGAGAAGCGGCAAGCGTGAGTCCACGATATAAATTAAAACCAAAATTAATTGAATTTACACTTTGTTAAATGTTACCTAGCGCGTAACTGTTTTTTATATGTATCAATGAATGAGTTTGTGAAGCTAGATTATCCAGAATAAATATCAACTGCATTGGCAATTGAACCAAAAGAAAACTGCACAGTGAACTCGTATTTATGCCATTCGATCGTTTTACATTACTAAAATGTTTCAACAATTTAGTTCGTTTAGAAAAAAGTGTTTCTCTTATCTAGCACTTAATTGAATTGCTACTTGATTTAATATATTGACAATTTACATGAAAAATAGTATAGTACACGTTAATTTAGCAACAATTAGTATGTGCTTATAGGTATAGCTAAAATGTAAATACTACATACATATTTAATGGAAATAAGCCAGCCTAAAATTTTCTTAGATTTCTAGACTTATAACGCAGCCATAAAATAAAAAGTTTTTGCTTGCTTCAAATTTGTGACTGCGAATGAAAGCGCTGACGCGAGTGTCAGAAGTTGGAATTAATCCAGCTCCGTAGCAAAGCACATCTTGATTAATTGAATTTGAAAATTGGGGAAAGGAAAGGCGCTCCAGGTGTTTTCAGCCCCCTTGTTATCGCAAGAAGAGTGGCACGTGCCTTAAAAGAATGTGAATAAGAGACTCTCTCTCTCTTTCTCGTCGCCAGTGAATGCACACCATGTCTAGCAACTCTTCATCCTGTTTCCTCTCTCTCACTTCTGCAGAAATTCCCTGACTGTTAATTAACTCTTTGATTGGATCTTCTCATTTCAACGTGAGAGCACCTGCTTGCTCGGCGCTGCGAGGCAAAGAAAGTAAAACGAGGCCGGCAAAGGTGTGCTGTGTGTGTTTATGGCGAATGGGTGCGAGAAAGGCAGCAGAGCGGCGCCTCGTGCTTCTCATTCAACGTGCTCTCGGCTCTGTCAAAGAAGTTATTTCGACTTTGTTTCAAAACTGCTGAGAACAGGCTCGAGAGCAGAAGAGGAAAATGATCCAACTTTCGCATTAATCGCGATTTCCATTTCTGCCATTCCAGAGTTTAAATGAACCTTTTCTCAGGATAAATAATTATAGCGAGCGTGAGGGAATATTATTTGGAAAGCGTCCCCCAGAGTTTTAATTCGTCGTCTTCTCTTAATAAAGTTTTTGTAAGCGCATCTCTCATTCTTGCTCTCTATGAAACATTAATTAAACGCAAATTAGGAATGAGGGAGAGGGATGAACGGGGATATTTTCACCTCCCAGTGTCAATATACCCGAAGGCGTGCGCTCGCTCGGACCACTCCGAGTTCGCAGATCTCTTGCAGTGGGCCTCGCAGAGCCGGATTTCTAGAAGGGGGAGCTCCGTTTTTTCACCTAGTGGACGGAATCATTTTATGCCGTCAGCTCAAGAGGCTGAGGATGACGAGAGCAGCTGACATCTCGACTATACTGACACACTCCAGAATAATTTCGAGGACTCGCGCTTCCCTGCGTCTGTCCGGCATGATTGATTATTCCAAGTGCAGCTTTTTTCCGCGCCGACAAACGCAATTGCCATTGCCACTCTCCGACGATCATTTCCTGGGCTGCGAAATTTGCAAGCGGCCCATTAAAGATGATGAAAGCGCTCACTCTCATTAGGCGGGTCGTCAGAATGGGGGTAAGACGATACGATCGCTGCCGGCAGACAAGTTGGAGCGAGACAAAAAGCAGGCCTGCTGGGTTTTCTGATTACACACTCACTCACCTTGGCCGTCGTAAGTCAAATAAGGGGACGGGCCCGTCGTCCGGCCGGCTGCGGCGCGCAGGAAATTGCATTCGTTGTGAATCAGCCAGCTCGGCATTTCACTGTCATAGCGGGCGCGGGCGACGCTTGCTGCTGGCTGGACCACCCCCGCTGTTTAGGCCTTGATAGATGGGGGTGGCCCTGCAGCCACATCCATATGGAACAGCAAAGACACGTCCTTAACAGATAAGGCCCGGAAAAAGCAGAGCGCGCGCGTCCATTTTTACTGCAGGGCGGCGCGCGCGCTCGCGTCATTTTCACGCATTGAAAATGACCCTCGAGTCTCATTCGGCGCGCGGCTTATGGGGCCATTTCGCCCGCCTGCAAAAATGGGACCTCTTAAGCTCGTGTCATTCACTCCGGAAAATGCCTGGAAAATGCGGTCAAATCGAGCAACAGATGATGCCTTCGCCAGCAGCGGGCGCGCTTCTTGTCATTTCGCGTTCTTAAGAAGAAATTAATTCCCGCCTGCTTCAATTAACAGTCTTTGAAAGTTTGCCCGACAGGCATTATTTCTATTCGATGATGCACCCGGCTGCGAGTGGCGCAGTGTGTTTCGATTTCATGTGCGAGGAAGAGTCAGTCGCTCTTTGATTGCCCTCATTCCTGCTCCTTGAGTCGAGATGGAAAGAAAATTGTATGATAATAAAAAGCAGTGCCCCCCGAGGCGTTAAGCATTTGATTTGAGCTAGTGAGATTGCGATTGCACTCCACGTGACGCTTTTATGGTTGCGCAGAGAGAAGCTGGGAAATAACGACCTTTTTTAAATTTGGATTTATCTGATGTGATTTGAACCGCGAGGGAGTTGTTGGACGGAATGTGCAAAACGGATATGGGGCACTCCATGCACTTTTCATGCGAAATTGTTACTGTGTCTTGATGGCGTCGTAAATGTTTTACCTTATTTATACTAACAGTGAGTGAGAGGTTGCAAAATAAAATTGATAAAAAAATATACGTCCGCTCAAAGTATCACATCCGTATTTAGCAGGATGAAATCATAATCTAAAACTGTTTAATAATTTCAGAAGCTTCCGGCTAAATTAAAACGAGTATTTGGAGTCTTGTTGGTGATCATAAACATTCCAAGTTTGTAATATTTCGCCCGATGAAGTTAATTTTCTTTTATAAACTGCGAGCGACCGAACTGGTTTAATGCAATGTAAAAAATGTAAAGGTTTTTCTCTTTCTAAAAAGTAAATTCTGGAGACTAGCTAAAGTGAGATTTTAATTAACTAAAAATAATTGACCAACACTTTCGACCCATACATTTCACGGGGTAGTAGAACGTAAAGGTCTTTTAGGGAAGAAATTTGGACCGATTGGACGTGTTAAACTGTTTTGGGCGTTGTAAACGGCTTTAGAGGAAAAAGTGGTTCAATAGTGCCTATTTTGAATCTAGTACTTTGTGATATGTGAGGGCACAGGACGACAAGATGAAGACAAGTCTTGGTCTTAATGTAGTAAAAAAGTGAATTAGATGAACAGAAAATGATCATGAATTCCCGTCCCTGTAATGTTTGTAAGCTTACAATACATAAGACAGTAAAACAGCTCCAGTAATGAAAACAAACTTATTAATTTAACCATTAAAAATAAGAACTGTTTGCTGCTTAGTTGTTCTATTACTTTACCAACCCATCAAAAATTACACCACATTTTCGCAAAAGGAAGGACAATTTTGGCGTTGCAGCCATTTTATTCGTAACGTTTTGCTAATTAAAAATAAAAAAAACGCCACAGCCAAAAACTTTTCCAGGCATTATTGCGTGAAATTGTAATTAATTAATGCGGAAAAAGAGGAACGAGCTCTATTTTAGAAAGAAAAGCCAGACAAAACTCACAATCAGCACGCATGACTGATATGACTTTAGGCAACCGGCGCTGCGTACTTGACAAGCACGTTGCATAGCCGGACCGTTTGAAACGCTGCTCACCCAGTCAGAGAAATTTGGATCACCTACTCTTGTGCTTTTGCTGAAAAACATCCGGCGGCGCCGAGAAAAAAATCTGCGTTGCCATAAATTTGAGAAATAGCATACAAATTCCTGAGGAAAAGGCAAATCCCCGGTGTCTGGGCAGGCGCGTCGTTCTTCTCTCTTTTTTATACGCGACATAAAATAAGGATAGGAAAAGAGCACTTTCCTATTTCCACGGCCTTAAATGCTATCATCATCATTTCCTCAGGCAAAAAAAGCCGCCGCCGCCGCCGCCACCGCACAGCAGCAAGAGCGGGGATTCCGTTTTGCACTTCTTTAGCATAGCGCGGCAGCCATTCATCACACCTCGGAGCAAGAAGCTCTCGCGTGTGTGTGTGTGTGTTGCAGCCGCGGATGCAAGATCAGCACGCGTGGAACGGTGCCAACAGCAAACACACCCTGAATAAGGATAATATCATCCGGCGCTGCCAACCGTCTCTTTTTTCCCCTCCGCCAGCCGCCCGCGCGAGATCCATTATCTAAAATTACGGCGAGTGCTTGATTACGGGCCAAGTGCTCATTGAATTGAACACCACGTCGAATGTGTGACGCATTAAAATAACATAACACCTTCCTGCAGAGATTAAAACGAGGAGCCGGGCGGGCAAGATAATGTCGGCTGACGTGAACCATGAAAATGGCGAGTAGAGAGCAGTGTGCCACGCGCACACCTTTTCTTTTGCATGAGCAGGCGGCACCGATGCCATCGCCCGTGAGCCCTCCGCTGTCTGCCTGCCTGCCTTTTGAATGAATGGAAAAGTGACAGACCCACTGGGAACGGGCCAAAGTCTCGAGCCGCCCGCCGCCCGCCGCTGCTTTTCTGCAGATGAGTTTCGCCGCCTTTTCTGCCTTCTGCGATTTTTCAATGGACTCGTTTGGTGAAAACGCTTGCAAAAGCAGGTGATTCGGTCCTCGCGTTTTCCTTTTCAAGTCAGCTACGCTTCCACTTTGTGTTTCGCAACTGAGGCGCGTTCGTTCGCACTTTCACGGATTTTTAATTTGTATTTTGCCTACAAAAATGTTTCAATACCCTAGTTCCTATAAAAAATTGTACATGAACGCCAAATGTAATTTCAGAAAATCCTTTGATACGAATGAAAACAACCGCAAACTTCAAACATTTGCGGAAATTTTACGTCAGCACTCGTTGACACTTTTAATTAGCAGCATGCGCCATCGGAAATGTAAAATCGGATGCGGATCAGCTAATGACAGTTTAAGCCATCGGTACATCATCCAATTACAGTTCCCCGCTGGTTCATTTCAATTTGCGAATAAAATTTTAATGAGAAATGTGATCACTTGCACTCGCACAGCCACATGCATAATAAATGTCCTCTGCTGCGTGATAATTATACAACACACAGACACACACTCACAGGAATTGGCCCAAGCACATTTCCAAACAGATTGCGCTTGGCACATACTTAAAAGTAGCGTATATGTGCGGTTAATAATTACGTTGAAGAGCGAGCTGAGGAGGAAGGAAGGTGCGGCGTGAGAACGACGGGCGTCTGAGGACCAGCCGCTCACGCACGCGTTCCTGCTGGCAAACTTTGCGCGCGTATAAGAATGGTAGGTGCTAAAAGGTGTTGGGTTTTCTGGCGACAGTTTCTCCCTAACGACTCACTGATTGCCTTCCATCTTCCTTCCACGTCTGTTCCCCAGAGAAACAATGCATGCTGTTGAGTGTTCGAAACTTACTCGCGCGCAAGCCGTTCGTCGCTCCTCTCTCTCTCTTCACCCGAGAGTGCCAAACTTTTGTCACTAAATTACAGCACGGGGCGCCAAGTGAAGAGGCAGAGAATCTCGCCGAAACACACACACACACACTCGCTTGCTCTCACACGCCCGGAAACGAGGCTGATGCCATTTTTTGCGCCTCATAATCTATTCATGCGCGAGTTAGACACACTTGCTTTCGCTGATAAAGCCGTGTCTCGCTCCGTTTGATATTGGCACACATACACACACACAAGCCGTCCTTTGTGGTCTCCTTTGCGTCCTTGATGCTCATATCCCCGAGCGAGCAGCTGCACCGGGCTGCTGCTTCTTGATGCGTCGCCCCCGCTGAAAAATGCAACAATGCCTTGCAGCTGCGGTTTGTGCTTTGATCAGCACATCTGGTCGGCGCTCACGTTTTCTGATTGAGTTCTCTCTTGTATTAATACGACACTAGATTCACGCTGGGATGGGTTGGTAGTTGTTCTATGATAATCCCCCGGTATAGTCTGCAAATTCAATTGAAACGGTTATTTTTATGCAGGAAATGGCGCAGAGAATTGCAGTGTCGTTGGCATACTTTTACCGACAGTACACGTTCGTTCAAAAATGCAACATCAATAATATTATAAAACATTTCAATAAATTAGTTTTTTAATCCATTTAAAAACGCGACAAATATGGCGTCCGGTGGAGAATGGCGTGGAAAAACGGTTACGTGAAAAAGCGCGAAAAGAACCAGGTTTTCGTCAATATTGTGACATAATTTGCATTACTTGCACTAATTGTGTCTTTTGGATCGTAAAAACAAACTCTTGACACTCGTACGGGAATCAAAAGAGGGCTTTTCGCTTCCCACATTCAGACGCCATCTTGGATCTGCGTAGTGAGAACCAATTTTATCGCACATCTGGACCCCGCTGAGTTGAATCATAGTATAAAGAAAAAGGCGATCGTCTTGAAATCCTACCGACCTAAAAAATCTTTCTTAGCAAACATAAATTGAGGTTGTACTTTGCTGTATATTTTTAATTTTGGTTGAAAGAGCAAGCGGGCAAATGATTGAGTTAAAATGACTTCACCACGTCAACTATTTGCTTAGGTTAAAAGGGTAGAACATTCAAAACACCTATGCGCTCTTTTAAAGCTTTAACGAGCGTTACGAACCAGCCGAGCAACAGCAACTTCCATGTTTCATGACCCACATACACCCGTCCCAACGAGCATTTCGACTTTTCCAGCGGCGTGTGTCGAAAAACAAACGGAAAATAATAAAACAAATAAACGAGTGCACTCAACAAACGGGCGCCGGCCGGTGTTTACTAAACGGCGAATGAAAGACAAACACCGCACCGCGCACACTGTGGGCTCCGTGCATATACGAGCATCATGAGTTGATGAATGGCTCGCCCGCTATCCAAACACATAAAAAACGGTCGTCGCCGGACTGAAAAAAGGCCGCGGAATTGGAGAGCACGATGCAAATCGCTCCTCGTAAACGTCAGTGAAATAAACGCCGTCGGTAATTCCCAAATAAGTGGTCGCGCGGCGCGGAATAAAAGAATCGGCCGCCGGCCGCCACAGCAGTGCATATAAATTTGCGGCGCGATAATAAGCGCGTGCTGCAAGATTTTTAATTAAAAAAGCCAGCTCTCGTAAAATATTAGCACGCCGGCAGAATAAAATAATATCGTGTGCACAGACAGCAGCGTGTTGTGTGCAGCCAGCTTATTGCCGCGCCGATGTGGGCCACCGAGTAATTAGAAACGAGCGCGCCGCGCGGCCGATATATATGCACGGAGCGGTGCGTTAGCCGCCACTACTGAAGTCAGAGACAGGCTACCCCCATGGCTTTGCTGCCACATCAAAGAATTAAAAAACTGACTGCGCGCCGCCCAGCCAACAATTATTACACTACAAGAGATAAAGCGGCGAAAAATAAAGAGTAGAGAGCAGCATAGCGTCCGGCCGACCAACCGACGCAGAGTTGTTAAATTTCAAAAATTTACAACTTCAAAAGAATGCTGCCGGGCATAAAGCAGCAACCTGCAATATTGTTCGAGCGCCCGAAAACCGGCGGTGGTCTTTGTTGCGGATTTCCGCCCGCCCCGTGTGTGCGTGCAAAACCCCGAGCCCTCTTTGCAATTTGATTCCGCAGCCGTCGAGGCGACACGCTCTCGCAATTGGGTTTGGATGCTGCGCGCTGTGTGGTTCCACGCAAAACAGCGGCAATTATTTCGAGAATTTAGTCGCTCGATTTGTCGGCTGCTTTTTCCTCCCGGCGCGCGCTCGGCCGTGCTGCACGAATTTAATTAAGGGGTGTTCTCTGGCGCACTTAATTGCTATTCAACACTGCCTTTTTGATAACCTAGCTGTTTCAAATTAACAGCAGGTTTCACTTTTCGACAGCTATTTTGCTGCAATTATTAAAGTGTACACGCCACGCTGTAATTGTAATTAATAATCCTTTTGGTACTTTGGGCTATGATTAGAGCTGGAAAGGTTGGGTGGCTTTTCTTGGAAGGCGGGATCTATATTTAATTTTAAATCCTTTTGGTCATATTATAGTCTAGACACTTTTAATGATTTTATATTAGGTTTCACTGCTCTGCTATCTTGACAAGATGAATGTCCCAAGTCTTGACGCAAAGTGCTTGAAAACGCAGTGGGTTTGAAATAATTAAATTATATTTTGGAGCCACTTTTGCTCCTTTTTAGTCAGGAAATATGAAAAATACTATCAATTCGAAGAAAATATAAAGAGATGCAGTAGGTAGATTTTAAAGAGTGATGATACTGCACAAGTCTGGAAAATGCTTGTTGCCAATGCATAAAATCGTCCCTTAGGATTCATTTAAAGCCTAAATTGACCTAAGGAGCACTGTAATTTTTCGAGAAAATTGGCTGGAAAGTTACCGTGCTTTTCCAATGGTAATGGCTGTTTCCTTACTTAATTGAAATCCGATTTAATTTCAAAACCAAGAGTTTCCCCAATAAGTGGCATAAACCGTTGGACAGATCTCGACGAGAGGAATCGGAATATGCCAAGAAAATATGTTCAAGCACTGTAAATTTTGAAGAAAATTGGCAAAATTTGAATTTTTATTGTAGGAAGGTCCTTTTTTTAGTTTTGCAAATTGTTGAACAAATTGTTTATCGATCAATTGTTTATGGCATCCAACATTTCAAATAATTTTCAATTGTTGCCCTGTATCATTCCACTTTCGATCTCATACAATCATGATTGAATGTCCGAGCGATGGAACTTTCGGTGATCCTTCAAATGATATCTCATTTTAAAATTATTCAAAAGTTTTAAAATTGTTCAAACCTTTTAAATCTAATCCACTTCAAAGCCCAGTCAAGCCTGGTGTCCTTTTTTAATCATCTCTCACTCAGGCGGCCACAGGCCGCGAGGCCGGCCGTTGGCGGCGCTCAATGGCACCAACTAGACCATCTGCTACATCAATTCCAAACTCACCACGAAGCTCTGTAAGTCAGCTTTCCATCGATTTCCACAATCTAACTTATTTTTCCTCATTGAAACCCTGAAATTACGGAAAATAATTAGCTTTGAATCTCACTCGCTAACTTCAGAGGGTGCTTACGCCTTGGCAAACGAAACTACAATGTTGAATATTTAGTTTGGATACACCTGAATTTCCTAGGTATAAGAGACTTTTGAAAATGATCGAAACGGAGCTGAAATATGCCTATTTTGAACTTTGCTGCGTGGGAAACCTTTTGTTGAATATTTCTTTCGCAATACAATCACCGTTATTAACTTTCCGTTCTTCGAACCCATAGCAAGAGCAAAGAAAGCAGGCGCTGTTGAGTCTAATCAGGTTATAAAAACACAACAAAATCAGAGTTTTTACTCTGGCGCGCGGTTTCCGTTTTCCTTCTCGCAGGCTATGAAAAAGCTCACTCCACTCACGCAAGCAAGCAAGCCAGCTCGGGCTGCATTAGTATTCACGAGGTGGAGTGTCATTTGATATCGCGCGGCCGTGACAACAACTCACTCGGATGCAACTCATTGCCTCGCTCGCTGCACAAGTGCTGGAAAATATAATTACGCGACGCCGAGCAAGTGCCCCGCAGGCTGTTGTTCAGCTCTCGTTACGCCCGTGACACAGGAAGACGGTAACAATGAAAATTCTTACCGCTCTTGTTCTTCGAAAATGAGCACTGCCAGAGCGTTTAAAATGTAATTGCGCAGCACAGAAATGGAAATAATAGACCGCTAAGGCCGGCACAATGCAACAAATAATATCGCACCTCGCGTTTTCCTAGCGAAACTTGGCAATTTTCGCTCGAGAACTCGGTTTAATTGTCAAGTTTGTTTAATGCGGTTCGTTCACGGCGTCGAGAACTTTTCTCTTCTCAGCCCTTTTGTTACGGCGCGGTAGAGCCGGCCGGCGCCGTTTAATCCTCCGGTCGTGATTTAAGGGCTGCTATAAATTCAGCTCGCCGCGTTTACTACACAGAGGGCAATAATAATTAGATATTAATCGATAGCTTGAGAATTCCAGTCGCCGCCCCGGTGAGATGGAAGCGCCAGCTGCTACGCAGTCAAGGTTTTACAAATATTACTACATCCGTGCTAATACCACAGACGGGCCAACTTGCAGTCTCAATTATGTTATTCGGGATTAAACGCGAAATCCATCTATTGGCCCGACTACTCGCACTAAGCACGGTTTGATCTCGCCAAATTTACTGCTCTGCCTAACTCCGACCGAATCCAGACTCTAAAAAGCGGAATCTCTATTTCGCTTCATCATGGCTTATGGCCAGCAGAGAATTGCCGAGAATTCTCTAGCAGAAAAAAATACTATTGTTCTACTTTTTAGTAAGTGAATTGCTGGTGAATTCATTCAATTTGGGTTATTTCTCCAAAACAAATTATTTATTACAAAACCAACATGTTTATTTAAATTTTAAAATCAAGAAAATCACATAAAGAAGAAATTAGGTATTTGTAGTGATAGCGAAATACTACAACATTGAACAGGACAAAAATTTCGCAATATTTAGGACACAATTTTTAGATAAAATAAATGTGAACCAAACAATTTTCCAAACTTAAATTACAGAACCGGAAATTATTAGCGAGTAATGAGCTCAAAAGGAGGAACTCATCTGAATGAAATTTTGAAGTGTAAGGTGTAAAAATTATTTGGTAGTTTTAGAAAAATCATTTAAATTTTGTAAATTGAAGAATTATCGTCTTCATCTGGACAAAGACACCATGATTGCATGCATAGTTTCCACCCATTGTAATTATTAACTCTTTGTAAAGTGAATAGATAGAAAGTAAAATTGCAACGAAGAGCTTTTTGCCTTGGAAGGCCGTCAAAAGATCCGCAGCATTGATTTTCCGGGAGGGCCGAGGGACCGTCACATTTCCTTACTAATTCCGTCTCGGTCAGCCAACCGCCGAGATTTACAGCCGGGCAATTTTTCCAAGCTGCCGGTCTAGAAAAATAGCCGGGCGGACCGGCACTTGCCACTTTTCCGCGAATAACTCACGGCGAGCGGGAAATATGCAAATGTGCGGCCGTTGGAGCGCGCGCGATGCAGGGGCGATTCCGGCGCAAAGGGGCCCATAATGAGGTTGTTGCGCACATGCTCAGATTAGTTCGAGCCCGCCAGTTTGTTATTTCGCCAATCCTGCCGGACTAATTTACGGCCGGCCGGCTTATAACATAACTGGGAGCCACAATACACTTGAGCGGCACTTTGTTTTAAGTAGTTGCACTCGATACACACGCCCGGCAGCGGGCCAGGGACGTATTATTCCGCCACCAACGCGTTATTCATGGCCCACGGTCATCTAAGCAATAAAGTTTCAGACACAATTCACCCCGGCGAGCAGCGTGCTTGGCGCTGTAGTGCTTCCCACTCGGGCAATAATGAATTTCAATTGCCCGCTCTTGCGCTGCGATATTTGCGACTCTCGAGTCTCTGCAACTCGGCAATCAGAAATTTCCAGCAGCTCTCAAGCTAATTGATCGAAAGTTTTACTGCGTCGGTGGCGATAGGGCTGTTTGAGTTTTCCCCGGCACTCGGGCGTGCGCCACACGGCCGCCGTCTCTTATTAATTGGGGGCTCAGCTCATATAGCAGCCGAGGATGAAAATCACCGGCCGATCCCACTTTGGCAAATATTGGTAGCGTTGTTTGTACGCATACATAAACAAATATGGGCGCTATATTGTTTGCTTCTAAAGGGCACGTCTGATACTCTCATATTTACCTTTGGACTGTAAATTGCTTGGGGGACGAAAACGATGAATTTAAAGAACAACGAGCCTGTTTTATAATTTATTCCCAATATAAAAGTTCCAATACAACAGTAAATTAAGTTATCAACTTTTAAATAGTGTTTGGTTTGGTTTTTATTTGCACATGTTATGTATGATTTCCATCTCAATCGTATCTACTACATGTTCTGACTTTGCAAAAGTACAAAAACATATCACCTATCTGCTTCTTAAAAAATCATAAGCTGTCCAATGTAATTACCAATAAGAAAAATGTTTAAAACCGGAAATTTAGCTCCAAATACCGCAAAAAAACGACAAATTTGCTAAACTTTGGAAATTCACGGCCATAAGATTTTATTAAAATTATTATTACAAGTATTAATAAAAATTTAAAGTAAATAATGTTTGCATTTGTGGATTGAAAAGTAGGCTATTGAAGAAAATACAATATTTACACAATTTCGCACTGTACAGTGGGTGTTAAGGTCCCTCCACGCAATTATTTACCTGAAAAACAAAATCCTAATGTCCACAAATCTAAATTAACTGGAGTTTATTCTGAATCGCAAGCCATTGAAAACAATTATTCGCATTCATTTCTGGGTATATTCGAATCATATCTCAAGGGATGAAATTTCGAGAAACCGCCCCACTCACCCTCTCTCATCCTCTCTGCGCCACAACTTTCCTTTAAACAAATTTTACACTGCAAAAAGAAAACTTGAAACTTTATAATCACAAATTTCTTGACAGGTATTTTTTTTAATTTTAATTGAAGAACAAGAAAATCATTAACTTGGTCATTAATTAGAATTTCCTACGCATGGGTCGAATTAATTGCAAAATGAAAGAGTGCATTGTCCATGTTCTCTAACAAGTGTCTGGTAACGCGAGAGCGTAATTGCAAAGTTTAACCAGTTTCCCAGGGGCATCACTTCTAAAGAAAATCGCATTTAATCACTCAAGTTTCTTCGCGAGTGGGCATGGCTACATAGAGAATGATAATGATCAAAACCGCGGACAAAGTTCTATGCACGTTGCAAGATTGTAATTCAATGCACAGGACACGTCAGCGCAGCAAGACAAATTAAAAGCAAGCAGCTCGATTTGCAGCAATTTCCTTGCACACTCTCGAGCAGGGCGCGAATAACTTTCGCTTTGAGGTGTGCACGTTAATCAGCAGAGAAACCAGCTCGCGTTTTGGCCTCGACGCGCGCGTGGCTATAACTCAACTCTATGCAAATGCCAGGGAATTGTCTTACACGGGCGGGGGTGAATGCACTCGCGTGCGCATCCCTTGTTGCAATAACGGGGCACCGGCAAAATGAATTGCTTCTGCTGCTTCGATCGGCGCGTCGAACGCTTGCATATATTTATGGAAATTTCGAGCAGTAAAACTTGCGGCCGGAATTTGTATACATTTGAACTACTTTCATCGGGGAGTAGCTCGGCGTCGGAAAATGAAAAGAGGGCATGCGCTAAAATATCCTTCGTGGAAAATCTCCTTAACAGGAGCGATTCTGGTGCAGGAAAATGCACGGCGCTGCAAATTAAGAAAAATTTCTTGGAATTTATGGAAATATATTGACACGGAATCTCTGTCAATGTAGCGTTTCTCGGTATGTATTGAACTGGTGGCCTTGCATTAGCGCAAAGCTATGAAGCTGCTGGTACTGTTGATCCAATATTCCGCAAGAATAGTCAGTTGCAAGCGCTGCATCCATCATGGATGCACACATTAAAACTAATTTTCCGCCATCGGAATTACGTTTTGCAGCATTGCTTGCTCCATTGAAGGCGATTTTCTGCGTTCATGCTTCGCCATCAGCAATATGAAACTGGCAAAGGTCGGTAAAATCAACTAATTCCATGCACTTGTCGGTCGCCAACGAGGTCGAACCATTTTGCAGTCGCGCAAAAGGCAGCTTCAGCAGATTTATTTCCATCAGGGTGAGCTACAGCCAGGAAAAGCTCAAGAAATTTTATACTAGCTTCAGTGTAAATATTTGATCCCTTTTAATCCGTTTGCTAGCTGAAACCATGACGCTTTTGGCTAAAACAGACAACAGCATTGTAAATTAGATAAGTTTTTTTGGGGACTAGAAATTCTTAGAACAATTACTTTAGTAAAAGAGTTATTCCCAGATCGTGTGTCATGAGCACACAATTAGAATCTTTTCAGAACTTTAAATGTATGATTTAAGATTTGAGACCGGACCAGTAGAGTGGCAGCATGGTTGCGACGCCTATGTTACCTTTAAAATGCTCAGACGGTATGAGATATAGCATCGTTGACTCTCCTAAAAGTCGTGCTTGGAGGCGATTTAACTATAATCAAACTGGAGCCACTCGGATTCCGGGATATTATGAATAGTAAAATCTGCATCGACTCATCGCCGGCAGGTTTCTTCCTTTCCTTCCGGGCATTCTAAAACTCTCAGGCATGCGGCGAATGCACTGCAAAAAATGATTGTACTTTTGATGTAAAATAATATGAATACAGATAATAAATAGCCTTAAGAAACAACAAAGGTAACTAATTTAAATCAATCTGAGAACATTAGGGTCGTCGGCAAGATTTGATAAATTTATTTAACTAAAATTATTTTGGGAAGGAATTTAGCAATTATTGCTAATTCAAATCACCACAATTGAAATTTTTTGCATTTTAAATATCGGATATTAAAGCATGTCAAAAATAAGCATTGTAAAAATAAATGCTCTACATTATTTGTGGCACTTTGCTGGATTTGCAAGATTTCCAACTAAAGATTTAATTTAGCAGCTGGAACTCTTCTGACCATGGGCCTGAAGTTAATTTTGCAAAACACCGCTGAGCTATTTATCTAAAGCACTGTTTATGCTTGGCGAGCGCGCATCAGTGCAGTGTTCCGAGAGCAGAATTGTCAAAGCCGTGTTGAGGTCTGCAAGCCGCTGCACGCCGAGTGCAACGCTCGTCCGTAATCAAAATTATGTTTGCTCACACGTGTACTGTGGACACAGACCTTCAAAGCAAGCAGCGACTCAAAGGATCTTCCATTTGGAAACTCCATTTGGCCAAATGTGGTGGTCGGCTATATACAAATGTATCAAATCACCTGCAATGCAAGATTTCTCTGCTTTGACTAGGGGCCTTGCGCAACGATTTCTTTGATTCGAGAGGTAGCTGTTAGCGACACATCTTTTTCATCACTTGTCGCGATCTTAATGAGGGACTGATTGTAAGAGCAGGTGATAAAGGAGCCTGGAAGGTACGATATTCTTTTGATAGCGCCTGTATAATCGGCTGTCTGCTGCATAATGCGCTCTTTGATGGCGGTATACTTAATAAGGTTTGTTTAAACTGAAAGGAATTGCCTTCATCTTTTTCTCATTGAAATTGTAATTAGATATGCCATGGTGGAGGAATAAAAGTTTACGTTTGTGCGCAATAAATCTAGGCTAATTGGCCTAGAACGTGATTTTCAATAACTGAAAATGAAAATAGTGGCTCTGGATTTTTCTGCATTTAAAAAATAAATTAAAATCTAGAGTTAATTTTTCATTAAAAATTGAATAACGAATTTAGTACATTCCAAAGGTTTAAAATCATCTTTAAAATAATGGAGAGTACGAAATCCTTTTCACTCCTTGGCCTCATTACGGGCTGAAATCAATCCTCTGGTGAGCGCAGTTATAAATCGACTGCGCTGCTGGAATAAATTATAAGATATTGAGAGCACGCGCGTATTGCTTTTATGTGATTTCAATGAAGAAAAATGTGCACGCGGCTGGCAATATGGTGTGTGTCCCTTTATGTGCAACACTCGTCTCTGCCCAAGTGTAAAGATATATATGAAAAAACGCGGCGCCGAGAAAAGGTACAGGCTGGTACTACAGAACAGCTTTTTGCGCTTTATGGACACACTTCACTATATACTGCTTAGACGCAGAGGCCTCCGCTGCTGCGGGGTAAAAACAAACAAGAAAAATAGAGCGGTCACCACGCTGAAGATGAGAAAATATCTATAAACACAGGCGGAGGGAGCTGGAGATCGGAAAGTGCGAAGTGGCCTTAGGATAATATTTGCACGCTCAAATTGGCATCAAATTTCACGAGTTTATCATGACGAGCCCTCCAAGCACTGCATATAAACTTTATGACCTATTTTAGATGTTTTTGCTCACAGTGCAAAAATGTTAATGTGGAGAGAAAATAAATCACGAAATTCTATTTAAGCCCTATTAAGATCTCATTAGCGCAACTTTACCTGAAAAATAAATACTTACACTTTATTTGTTTTTTATATTTGAAATTCACACGAGTGATTCCAAAAAAATTCGCTTGAATGGAGCAAAAGTCTTTAATGTGCAAAAACGTGCAAATCGGCGATGGCGAATGATTCAAAAAATCGTTCTATTCGAAACAAAGGCAATAAAACGCAGCTTTGTTTTTTCTCTTTCGGGCAAAGACGCAGAGAGCGATACAATCAAAAAAGCATTACAATATACCTTGGGCAGCCCTTTGGTGACGCCGGCAGCGAATCTTTTCCGCATCAAGGCGCTTCTATTTGCCAGCGTCATACTACCCAATTGAGATGCATGGACACAAGCTGCCATTTCCCAGCTGACTCACACACGCGTTTCTTTATATTGTGTGCTCTTCTCCTTTTTTCGCGTTCTTTGTCACAGTTGGAACGGACAAAAGAGAGCGAGCGCGGGCGGGCGGGCGGGCGAAAAGGTCGGTCTATTCGAGAGGGCGAGTTAAAGTTTCCCCCATACGCTCTTCTCCGGCGGTTAATTCCATCAATTGGAGCACACGCGCAGGTGAGGGCAATCGCATTATCCGCCGGCGGGGGCCAGGGACAGGTAATGACTTGATTTGGGTATTGAGGCATTTTTCACGCCAAGTTACGACTCGCGCGGCCAATGCGGAGCCGGGTAGAAAAAGTAAAAATTGATTACAATCCATGAGTTGGCTGCGTTCTCCGGTGCCTCCCGCGGGACTTCTTTTAAAAGATGAGAATATGTGGGTGACCCTGTAACTTATTCTCCCTTTTTACGGCCTCTTTCGACCAGCCCCGGCCTCTTTTTCTCCTGGTAGCCGATGGCATTGGCAGGTAAATAATGGAACAATCCTTTGGGGAACTTTTGCGAGTTGAATTTTTAATGCAAGCTGGCATCTTCTATCTGAAAATCGGCTTGCACCCAAAAGCTGATTTTTCCCTTTTGATCCAAGCCTATACTGCAGGAAAACAAAGAGTAACGAGTTTTCGACCAGAGAGTCACGAGTCGTAGCACCAATGTGTATTCTTTGATATTCTCAGCAATCACGAATCCCCATAAAGATTTTAAATTTGCAGATATTACGGATCTTGGTTGTAATAGATGTCTCATATTTAAGTGGAGCAATCTAAAAAATTAGGTGTGCTTTTGAGTCCTCTCACCGTGCTATACCGGATGAACGAACGCCAAATTAAATGTCATTGGTCAAAGTAAAACGTTTTGAAGGTCATTTTAATCAAACTTAGGGAGTTTGTCATGGCTTAATTGTATAATTCTGTGAAAATTCTATAATGGCGGAATATCTTGTCACGGCGGAATCAACTTGCAACCTTAAATTTTTGCAAACCCTGTGACCGCCAAATATCGGTTGCTTCCCGTCGGAAATGTAAAATCCGCACACATGGGAGTGTTCCTCCTCCTTCAACCCCCTGCTAAAATTGACAATGCCAAAATTTCCTGTATCGTGTGACTCACAAATCCGATAAATCAGTACAAATTACACTTAATTAGCTTCTCTCAAGCATGAAAAGGTGGTTAATTTCAAAATCCGTGCAACAATAACATAATAAAAAGTGTACGAATATACGTAAACTTTTTAAACGTGGAATAAGTGAAATATGGTAAATTGCGGTTACTTACTTTTCTCTGTTAACACCCATTCCGGCTATTCGTTACAATTAAATCCGTAAAATCAACTGCCCGAAGCTTGAATATTTTGCATTCCTAGGGGACACAAACAGGTTGTAATTTCAAATTGAATCTCAAGCTATAAGTTCAATCCAGTTGAGTGTATGTGAGCATGCAAACGGAAGAATCGAACGTTCCAAATGTGTATTTGCATCGACAGCAAAAGCAGCTGGAAAAGCGATTTTTGAGACCTCGAGAGGGTTCGTCTCGCAGTGTGGAATACTATCTGGCGAAACAGCCTTTTAAGCTGAGAAAGAGCGACTTATATTCTAAAATCGGAAAAGCATTACATTTCGGATGGTGGCTGGTGGATGGCGGTAACCCTCTTATATTGCCGCCGCGCGCTCACCACAACGCCGCGCATATAGAAAACTATTTGTTTCTGTGGGAGCGTCGCCGAGAAAAACTCTTCCACCTAATATCACCGCTCCAGATAACGCTTATATGCAAACAGCAAAACAGTCGGCCGCGCTGCTACGGCTGTCCCGTTCGTGTGTACGTGTTCGGAAAATAAATCCGAGAGTGCTTAATGTGGAGGAAAAGTATACGGCTCGCGAGCTGCAATTGAATTACAGCCCATAACGTCTTAACAAGTAATAAAGCGGCCGAATTAGTAGCGCTAATCCGGACGAGGCAATCCCGGCCGGATGGACGGCCGGCGAAGAATCTAATAAGAATGTGATTACACGCATGACGAGTGCACAGCACAATAAGCATCTGTCGGCGTTGTTATTTCGCCGGCCGGAGCCATAAAACACGGCCAGCCAGACGCACACTTATTCGCTCGCTCTCGACGGCGTCGGTCGGCGTCGGCGGCGGAATGGGTGCGATGCGAGATCGCAATTATAAGCCAGCCAGCGCGGAAAGAGGAGAACACACCATACCCGCTCTCTCTATCCGTCTGCCTGCCTGTCCGACTCTTATTTCTCCGTCGGGCAAACACGCGCGAGTACTTGATGATTTCCTAACAAAATTAGCGATGATGAGATTTTGCGGCCGTGCATCCCTTCTGCTCCACGCGAATGAATTGTTTCGCCGCCTCGCACGCAATCGATATTTATGCCACTGACATGAGGAGGTTAATTGCATGTTACAAATAAATAAATCTTGAAGTGAAAAAATAGCAAATGGAAAACAACTATTGATCGAACAAATACATTTTTGGCAAGTTTTTCTTTAGATGTGTTTGAATGTTTGATATGTTTGAAAATTTAAATATGGAATTTTTGCAGGCTAAAGAGATGAAATAGGTTGTAAAATGCATTTTAATTACTGAGGCAAGCAGAAAATAGGATAATGCGCATTTTTATTGACCAAAGAATATTGAATTTATCTGTGTAAATATAAGGTGATTTGTATCAATTTATGTATTTGAATTTAATTTTAGTCAGCGGGGGCCAGATTCGTGCGACGCGCAGATATGGCGTCCAGTGGAGTATGGCGCGAAAAACCGTCACGTGAAAATGCGCGGAAAGAACAAAGTTTTCGTCAATATTGTGACATAATTTGAATTACTTGTACTAATTGTGTCTTTTGGACCGTAAAAACAAACGCTTGACACTCGTACGGGAATCCAAAAAGAGCTTTTTGTTTCCCACATTCAGACGCCATCTTGGATCTGCGCCGTGGGAACCAATTCTATAGCACATCTAGCCCCCGCTGATTTTAGTACAATTTAAATTTGAGACTTTTCCTTAGTTGTTTTTTGTAAATATAAATTATCTTGAATGGAAATAAATAAACAAAAAGATTTGTAACTATAACCAGTCCTTATAAATTTCAGAAATAAATTCAGACTTAAAACTTTGAGAAAAAAAGTAAAAAAACATGAGGGATCAAGTAAAATTATTTTAAAATGGCAACTCCAACAGGGGCCAAACGGGCATGGAAGGGTAACAAATTGGAAAATTGTAATTTTACTTTATTTATACCGGCTTGTTGTCGCAAAATTCCTGTACGTCTCAAGGCCGTAAGTAATAGGCTGTTTATTTAATTAGTAAATCGTAATTGTAAACATCAGGCATGTCATTAATAGATTCGCATTGACGTTCCATGACCGTGAGATGCACACTGAAGGAGTTTTATCGGTATATTGTTCAACCACTTACCTTCTCTCTCACTGGTCAGATTATCTCAGTCATTTTCCTTTGCAGAAAACAGATTGAAATGGAATTATTATAGATCTTAGGCTTTGCTTGAATACGTGATGTCTATGGTCTGGGGTGGAAAAAGACTGGAGAGCGTACGCTCAAGGAAAACTGGCAGAAATCCAGTGGAGTTGTGAGAGCATATTGACATTGAGTGACCTGAACGACTTGTAATCCAAGTAGAAGGAGAAAGAGATCTGATGCAATTTTTTTTCAAATTAAATCCCCAGTGATGTTAAAAAAGGTATTTCCGTTCAATCTATAAAATATTATTCCGATATGTCACGTGCGAGCGCGGTGGGGTTTTCGTGCTTCTATTTTCCTTATCGGGACTCAATTTTCGCGTCGCTTAATTTCACGCCGAGTTATCGCGGTGATGGAGAAACGGGATCCGTGCACTGGTGCGCGCGGCTCCTGCGAATTACATGTCGTGCGCGCCGAGCACATCTCTCTGTGCGATCCGATTTTTCTCAATCACGCGCTCGCGTTCGCACGTCCATCATCACAAGGCCTACGCGCTTTCCTCAATTACCTCTGGCCCGTCGCGGATAATTTCATTAAAGCGCTGACCTCACCGCTAATAAAGTCAATCAATCAATTACCTTCACACCGACACCAGTTGGCGGCGATTGATTGCAAAGGGTGCTGCAAAAATCCCCCTCTTGCTCGCAGCCCCCAGCCTGATTATTTTTCAGAGCCGCCGCCGCCGCACACGCCGATGTCACCGCAATTCGGCGTTTTCTGGTTTCAAACGCTCTTTGAAAGCGCAGTCGAAAAACGCCGCAACTTGTTGTGTGGAAAATTGTTTTGATCTCTCGGCCCGTTTTTCATTTTGTGGCAAATAAATCACTCTGTCACACTCGCTAACTCTGGCGTCAATGGGAAATTGGTGGTTTAGAGGGGCCTGTATGTATGCGCGTGATTTGGTTTGAATTGGTTGTTATGCACATGACGTTAATCCGGATTCGCATATTTTTATGCTTTTTGAATTTATCCTTTTTGAAGCATTGCGCGGAATCCACCCATCCATCCAATTGTGAATAATTAACATTAAAATTTTTTTCCATGTTAAAAATTTGTGTTTGTCAGCTACCTGTCACAAATGATCAATGATTAATAATTTCTAGAAGTCTAGTTCTAAAAATGTGTTTCAATCCCTCATAAAATAGGTTGTTGGGAACTTTTAAAAGTTTGAATTTTCTGTCCTTTACATCTGCATCTCAGGAATCCTTAGATATCAAGTAATTAGTAAAAATATCAAGAATCAAGATTGTTCCCCCAAACCGTTGACAATTTAGACTTTTCGTAAAAGAGGAGCGTCTTATTATAGCCGTAAATAAATTGGCAGAAAAGCCAAAGCATCAGAGATCGGAAAATTCTGAATTTCTTTCCCTAAGTTAAATAATTTTAAAAAATTTCAATGGAATAATTTCAAGCGTAGCCATAATTTTTATTTATTTCGAAACATACACTTGCAACGTATAAAAATGCAAATTTATGTAAACAAAATAGAACAATTCAACTGAAAACAAAATTAATCCTTCCTTTTAAATTGACTTAAAAACTTTCATATAAAAAATACGTATTCTTTCAATTATATTTTTCAAGTCAATTGAGTGTTTAAAAAATGTAAAATTTTCATTATGATTTATGTTCCTTTCTTCTAAAATTTCAAGGCGTTTCATTTCAAATCTCCCACGGGTCCGCAGCCATGAAAACGCACCCTAGTTCGCCGATTTCGCCTCCATCAAATACCTTTTCGTCTAGTTGTATATTGACGTGTCTCAAGAGCGTATGAGTATGCTCTTCATTAGCATCTGACGCAGGCACATCCGCGCGTATAATTCCGATTGACATTTACCCTGTTAGGCCTAACTGCAAAAGCGAAGGAGGCTTCAAACTTATGGATTTGCTTGATTGCAATCGAGTCGCTGGAATGAGCAGCGGCGGCGGCGGTGAGGAGGTCGGCAGGCAGTTCCGGCTAAACTTCCGCCATTGGCTGTTTGGCCGCGCGCTCATTGTTGGCATATTATATAGAAAGCGAGGAGCAGTAGTAGTTGTCTGATGGGCCAATTTACTGGTCTCTCAAGTGGAATGAAAGAACGACGCCTCTGACAAATGGGTCCAACTTGAGCTCGCGCGCCGCGTGCGGATAACAAAGCGGCCAGATCTGTGCTGAAAAATACTCGCCGAGCGGCTTTCGCACACACCCACAACCAGCCAAATGAAGTCTTTTTATACCAGCTAAAAGCGAGGGGAGATGCTTCAACACGTGATTAGCATTTTATTCTGAAATTCAGATTGCTGTAACGATGTTGGAAAATCCCCTTACATATACCGACAGAGAGCGTCGACAAACTCGCTTTGAAGAAGGAAAAAGAACTCTGAGCAAACTGTTCGTGCAATTACGGTGCAAATCAAATATACAGAGCAACAAATGAAAATGAAATTGCTTGCTGGATATGAAATGTGTGAGTTTAATCATTTCAGGCAAGTCCAGAAGAAGAACTCATTAGTAATTATTGTTTTCTGTTCCTTGTGACAGCAACAAGAAAATAATAATAATAATTAGCTCTCCAACGACTGTCCTGCTTTTGCGACAAAATTTGATTACAATCAAACACGCCCGAGATATGTAGCTGCGATCGTATGCAAATGAGGCGGCGGAAGACGCGCGAAAGCCGGAGAGAGAAATACACAAAACACACGGCTTGTCCATAAATTGCTTGCTGCGTGGTCCGTGCCTTGCCGTGGTCGTGGTGTATAGCGCGCGCTAACTTTAGCGATTCCAAAAGCGGCCGCCTGCGGATGGCTTACGCTGCTATATTATTACTGGCAGGGTGTTTTATGAGTACAGATCACGCCAGGGGTGTATACCAAAGGAAGAGCAATATATATATGTAAGCACACTTTGATACTCATGATTTGTTTTCCCCAGGGAAGTAGGACGCCAATAATATGCAATGTATGCCCATAACAACCATCATCTCTGGGAACAGAGCGGCGGCGGCGGAGGCAACATCGATTGTGAGTGTGTGTGTGTGTGTGTGTGTGTTTGGGAAAAAATAGAGAACGAGCGTCTGCGTGCCGCGCACTTCCACGTATGCAGATTTGTTAGGCGCCTTTTAAGTTCAAGAAACTCGCTCTCTCTGCTCTGCTCTATCATGCCGACGTACAATTTAATGGAAATGCATGCACGGTGGCTGAATTAGAGGGTGCTTTTCGATTTCGAACACCACACCTTCTTTCTTGCACCGGCGAGTTTTCCTCGAAAGCGTTGGCTTCGTGCAGCAGCTCGTGGCGTTTCCGGACACGTCACCCTGTTTATTCTAGATGCATTCTGCAGATATTTTATGAATGACTGTGTCATTCTTAACACACGAGTTTGCTCTAGTTTCGACTTTCTCTCGCAAGCCGCTCAGAAATATTATTGATGGTGTCTCCAGACAAGCCGAGTATAAATGACTGCCGTTTTTGCATTGCCGATGAAAATGCAATTTGTTGCTAAAGAGTCGCAAAAGCAAAACAAGGACGTCGCACTCGTGCACAGCTCGGAGACTGCTGCTGCTGTTGCCCAGTTGGATATTAAATAATCCTTTCTCTGCAAAATAATGGAATACAAGTAGGAATTATTATTAAAATTAAACTTGTAGTGTTGTTTCTTTTTGTCATGTTATTGTTAGTTAATTTTTGACTGTACCTAACAATATGAAAATTTTTTTTAAAGAGGAATGATACTGGAAAAGCCTGGAAACTGCTTGTTGCCAATGCATAACCTCATCCCTTAGGATTCAGTTAAAGCCTAAATTGACCTAAGGAGCGCTGTAATTTTTTGAGAAAATTGGCTGGAAAGTTAGCGTGCTTTTCAAATGGTAATGGCTGTCTCCTTACTTGAAATCCGATTTAATTTCAAAACCAAGAGTTTCCCCAATTAGTGGCATACACCGTTGGACAGATCTCGACGAGAGGAATCGAAATATGCCAAGAAAATATGTTCAAGCACTGCAAATTTTGGAGAAAATTGGCAAAATTTGAATTTTTATTGCAGGAAGGTCCTTTTTTATTATTGCGAATTGTTGAACAAATTGTTTATCGGTCAATTGTTTAAGGCATTCAACAATTTAAATAATTTTTAATTGTTGCCCAGTATCATTCCACTTTAAAACTTTTGTTTTCTTTTAACGACCATTGTTGTTGGCGAATTTCATCAAACTCTAAGCAAAAAGCGGGGTTATAAGATCTCGTGACGTTTGGAAGCTCAGAATAAATATTTAAATTTCATAGACATCTCTTTAATGGGATTTGAAGCCCCTGGCACATATCAATCCTCTTAATTTGTTTCCATAATTTCATCTTCCACCGTTCATGCCCATAAATATTTAACAGCCTTCAAGCTCTTAAAGTTTCGGCAACTGCTCTCGGGAGGCATGCGCACCGAATTACAGTTGATTTTTTTTTTATCTTGAAAAAATGTAGGCATTAACAAGATCAAAAAGACCAGTAAGTGCTGCTTGCCTGTTTACAACTCTCCGGCGGGAAAGTTCATCGTGCAGCAATTTCCACTGCTCCGGCAAAGTTGCTCTCCTTCTTGATAGCAAAGTACAATTTTCTCGAGATATATTTCACATGGCTCTCGCTCATTACCGGGACGAGTTCACACTGCGTACGCCTCTCATCTGACTGCGGGTCCACTTTGCTAAATGAACGTCCTTCTCGGGATCAGAAAGGCCTACGAGGCGTCTTGGATTCGTACTCACGCACATACATACAATACACGAGAAACGGATAAACAAGGAACGAACGGTGGCGGGCAGCAGGGGAAGGAAAATACGGCACCTTTTTCTGCATCTGTGTTACACACTTTCTTTTATTATTATTATTCTCTTTTTACAGCTGCGAGGGAGAGAGAGAGAGGGAGAGAGAAAAAGCAGGCGCGAGTTTCTCGTATTTTCTTTGCCCCTTTCATCGCTGCTGTCAAAGCTTGTGTTGAAAATAAATAAAAGGAACGAAACTGCTGCTGCTGGTTTAATCTGAACGGCAAACACGAATCAAGCAGGTGATCGACGAATTCGACAATTTCGCGATCTTTTAATAATGCGTCGCAGAGTGGCAGCTGCTTTATATATAAGCGAGGAATGCCGGCTTCTTGCCGCCGCCGTAATTTAATTCCCGCGCGCGCAGAAACATTTGCGTCACGCTGGTTGCACAGAGCAATGTGTGACAAGTCTTTAGAAATTTGAAGCAAAGAAAATCACGGATGCTTCACTAAGCAAAGGACAATGCCGAGGCAAATACAAGAAAAGGGAGGAATGAATTCGCGCGCGCGGCAGTTCAAAAGCAACATTTCATCTTCTCGTCCTTTTTCTCTCTCGCTCGTCGGCGCTCTGATGCTTGCGACTGTGTTTTTTCCTCTGGCGCGCGACGACATGCATCACAAGTTCGCCTCGTCGCGTTCTCTTCAAATTTCGTATTAAGACAGAGGCATTTTCCGCTCGGGAATCGCGAGTAATGTTGCTCGCGCGCGCGAATTGCCGGGCCGACAATTTAATTTGCAAGCTCTCGCGCGCGCGTCGATGTAATAAAGCGCGTCTCTCCGCCCGCCGCTGAGCTTTTCCGATCCCGTCCGCTCGCTTTGTGCGCGCGCCGTCGACCGGCATTATCAATAAGGCAATAAATAAGATTTTTTCCGCACGCAGATAGCAGGCAGCTGTGTATAAAAGAGCCGAGCGCCGCATTATGGGCTAGCTACAGGGGGTGTCTGACATGGCTACACGCCAGAACAGCTGACACTCTTTTTATGCTGCAACAGGTTTGATGAAGATTTTCTGTTTTTTGCACGCACAAATGAGAGAGAACGACCGACCGCCGCGTCACTAGCCATTGTTGCCGCGCCACCCCAGCGAGAGTGACTTTATTCCCGCTTCTAAACGCCTGCCAAGGAGGATAAAACTGCCTATGCAACCAGTGTGTCCTGCTTGCCCAGCCGGATGCCTAACCTTTGCCAATGCAGGCTGAAAATAAAAACGACGATGTGCTAACAGAGAGATTGCTGATGTTTTATTTCTCTTTCCACTTGTTAATTTATTTTTTTATAGGTGTAAAAAACATTTTGTGTCCATCAACTCATATTTTAATTTAATTTTTAACAGAACAATTGTAATATATTCATTTGATATCAACAACTGGAAGGGTAAACACTCATTTCGGTGATATTGTTATTTTTAATTGCACCAAAAACGCACAGTTTAAATTAAAAATTGCCAAATTTCTCAAAAAATGTCATTTGTTCGCTTGATTTCGATCCCCTTTTATCGAAATTTTTCCAACAGTGTGTGAATTTTGAGGAAAAATTCCCTAAAAAGTGAATTTTAACAACGAGGAGCTTGATTAGCATGGAAAAACTTTATAAAATATCTAAGGTTAAAGCAGACAATTATTTTTGAAAATAGTCAGTGTGTCATCCTTGTTTATTTAAATATTAACACATCTTTTGAGGCAAGAACAAACCAGATTTTTAATTTAAATTGAAGAGACTGTTTAAACTGCACTGCAAAACAAGACTTTTTTAAATATCCGGGAAATTTGATGATGATCTAAAACTTGGTTCAATTGTCTTAATTCACTTGATTCACTAAGTTTAAAAACAGCTAAATATCCTAAATATCTGTATATCTAAATCTCCACGTCTTATAATAACAAAGTGAGTACACACATTTAATCATATCCTCTCCGGGGTTGAGACATATATTTATCCAAACCTTTTTTCGGCCAAGCTTTCGATAGCTATTTTAATTACTAATGTTCCCATATATTTACAAACTAATTGAGTGTTTCAAAATCGATAGCACCTGATTTGAATGAATGAATTCTTAATGATTCAGGAAATAATAGTTTCTAACGTGATTTCTGCTGTCTGCAAATTCAGATTCAATGGCGAATGATGAATAAATCAATTAAAATGCGTGGTTCAAAGTCTAATGAGTGGTTCATGCTTATTTAATATTAAAAAAGTAAAAAATCGTAAAGATCGTCCTGTAACCCCAGCCTTATTTAAAATTCCCTTTCCTCTGCTTCAAAACGTGATTGTGGTATAAATGCAAAGCTTTTCCCAAAGAAGGTTTACCGAATCGTTCTGAATGAACGACCAGACACTTTGGAATTTATTATTCCCCTTGTCATCTACGGCAAAAATTCGTGACGGAAAGAAGCGGAAAATACGGCATCCCCAGCGAAATGAGCTCCGAAGAGCAATATAAATTTATTTTCTCAATCCTTTCCACGAGGGGTTTCACCTGCGAGCATTGCGTACGGCTGCATGCATTATTTGAAAGTTAAGGTGTGCGCTTGACAGACGAACATGTATATTATATAGGCGTGCCAGCAGATATAACCAACATCCAATATTGTAGAGCACCTTTCAAAATGACACTTGTCACGAACGTCAACTTGCATGTCGAAGTAGCACTGGCGCGCGTATACCCCCATATTTTCCCCCACACACCAACGCGTGTGTAGAGGTGGAGAGACGAGCTGCTAGCTGCTCTCTTTCCAGATGAGAAAAAACGAAGAGGGAAATTGAATTTCTCTTTTAAAACTATATTTTCGCTTGTTCAAAAGGAGTCCGCGCCAGACCTCGTGCGGTGAGGATATTTTACGCTTGCCAACCGCTTCTTCCACTTTGCGGTTTTTTCTGCGTGCCACGCAAAATACACCCGTTAAGTCGCGATCTCGGCTTTTCAAAAGGACACTTCTGACTGTCTTGGGAAAATGTATAGCTTGTGTGCGTAGATTATCGAACATTTCTTCTTAAAAACTGGATCGAATTATGTAAAATTAATTTTTTATTTAGATGTTAATTCCTCTTAAAATTTTTCAATGTACATTTTTAGTTTATAATATTAAAATTATTATAATTAACTCTGCTAGTGTAATTTCATGTTGGTCTTTCTCCAGCGTATTTTAGGAATAAAATATCAGTGGACTCTGCCACCTTGAAATGCATCTCCAACTTTTTTTATTCATGAAACATGATTGTTTTATATTGAAAATAAATTAAACCAGGCTTCATCCTCGTTGTTCTTTAAATTCGTCGTTTTAATTCCTGAATCAATAGACACAAAAAACACCAAACACTACTTAACAAATATCATCAACCTGCTATTCATGAGGCAGTTGAAAATTTTAAAATATGATTGTTTTACGATGCAATATTTGCGAGCAATTCGGCTATCACACAGTTTACAAAATACAAACAGTCAAAAAACTATTTCCAAACAGATGTTGGCTGGCATAATTCGCTAGCAGCAATAAAACAGTAAACCGGGCAAAGTTCTCATTATTCAATCGCGAGCAAACAACTTGCAGTCGCGCGGCATAAATATAAAAGTTTTGGCGAGAGAATAAATTATTCCGACGGGTGAAACTTGTCATTCAGTGCGCGCTTGCGAACAGTCGGCCGCGATCTGCTGTTGGCACATTTCAAAGTCCATTAATTCTGCTAATGAATTATCTGCGTATTTAGCCTCCATTGTGGTGAGAGCGAGGAGCGATCTGGATGACGGCCTGCACACATACGCGCGTATTACCGTATTATTTCGTCCGTCTTGGTGCACGTCGCGCGCGCGTGGGAAGATGCGCACTCAGGCGCAAGACAGCACAGGTGCTTTATTGCCGTTGCTCGCACCTTCGCAATATTGTACCAAGAGGAGACCTCGCCCCCGACACAACAACACACACGCGTGCCCTCCATATATGCACACACGCTGCACGATAAATAAATAAAGCATAAAATTGGCCCGATGAGAAATTTATGTTGGCGAAAGTGGCTCCATCGCCGTCGTAAATCTGCAGGAGACACAAAATGCAGCTCTTTTCGGTCACAAACTCTTACCTCTGAGCGAGATTTTAAACGCATCATGTGGCCTAATTTATGCAATGCTTATTTTTAATGATATCTACAACCTCTGATTTTTTGTAAAAGGCCCAAGGAAATTAAAAAAAACGTGAATATTGATTTTGGAGCTAAAATGTTTTATTATCTCCAACCATACGAGATTATACAGGCAAATTTTCTATCTTCTCATATTTTTCACTTTACTTACTATTTATTTATTTATTATTTTTGTACAGTAAGTTTTGATAAGACTGTTGAGTGTTACGCTATTGGCATCATGCTCTTGAATCATCTTTTGCGAGCAAAAAATTATAGTAGCAATGTCTCAAATATTGTTATCGCATTTACCTCGTCTCAAAAAATAAATAATGAACTCACTCAGCTCTTCTTGGAATTCCTCATAACCCTCAAATAAATTTTGTATTGTTTTCGTTTTTGCTACTTCCCACGAAGCGGAAATGTCAAAAATATGTTTTGTGCCATTAATAGCATCCTGTTATCAACAAGGAAAAGTCGCTCATAGATGTAATTATATTTATTTTGGGATTTGCGGCATTTGTTTTGCAGGGTATTGGTAAAAAAAATAATACCAGAAAAACATTTTTAGAACGGTATCTTCTTTCCATCCAAAATCAAATTCATGAAAGTGAAATCAAGGTGTCATAGAATAAGCTTTCCTTTCAAATTTGCATTCAAACGGTTTGTGGATTTTTAACTAAACCTCCAAATTGTCCATCTAAAAGTTGTAGTGAGTGTGCTTGTGCACAATCAAGAGGAAGCGAAACGCTGCGGGGAAAAATCTGGCTCGAGCGTCGGGGCCGATTTGCATTTTAATTTCAATGCAGCAGACGTGGCGCGCAGCTCAAAAATGGATCAGCAGAGGCGTTTGATGCTTTGCCCGCAAAAGTGGCACGCACAACGCCCGAATTAGTATGCGTTGCATTGTGGACCAATGCTGCTGCGGCGGCGGCGGCGGTGGTGGAGGGAGAAAGCGGCGAATGTGTGCGGCTGCTGGTCTTAAGGTACACCGACGAATAACCTGTGGAAGCAGAGCCTAGGCTCGAGTACTCGGCGGCTCGTGAGAGAGTCCCCCCGGGAAATCACAGCCTGGCTAAAACACATGCCCTTTCCAATGTTGTAATCTCTCTTTCTAGGCCTGCTGCCTGCATGCATACTTTGCATAATGAGTTGACGGCATTTCATTCACGTCACTCCCGCCGACTATGAGCACTGTTCGTGTGCGCTCGGCTGCTATTACTGACCAATATGCGGCACAGATTCAATTTAACTCCAATCGATTCTCGCGGTGTATGCTAAAACCAACCAAAGAGCGGTCCACCTCAAACAGAGATTCGCTGACCTGATCTGTTTCTGCCACAATATTAAGGAAAAATGTTCTGTGTAGGCCAAACATGAAATTTTTTTATTTTTTTTTTATTTTTGGCGTTTTGGGATTTTTGAAAAAGCTCTCCCACTCGTATAAAATATATTGTCTTAATAATGAATCGCATAATTTTACATTTTTCAGCGTCTTTTAGGATGCAATTAATTTTATTGCCTGCCCCACTCTCACAGAAGCAATTTTAAAATTCTATTTGCGACCAGCGATACCTCTTGAACCTTGAAAATAGGCTGAAAATCATATCATAAAATATGAGTGAAATTGTACACAACTGCGCCCTTTCGTCCCAGAAAAGAGGACAAATTTAACAGCATTTCTCGCCCGCAAAGAGCATTAAAGCTCGCGCATCTCTCGTTTGACTGGAACACATGACTAATTGAGAGCGGGAGTCAATGCAATCAAAATTTCATCGGCCTAAATCCGATTAAATCATTTGCAGTGCCGCTAATGAGTGTCGTGCGCGCCATCAAAAGGCGATTTTTCTTTTACTGCCTGATTAGGAATTTATGCAGGCATGGCTGCTGCTGCCGGGCGTCTAATTGCCGAAACACCTGTCATCCGTTTTATTGCCTGCTGCAATGCGATGCAAACGGGGAATTTTAAGTGTGGTAATCTTTTTAATCGCTCGCGTTTTTACGGCCGACTCCGGCTCGCAGCCTCCAGACTCGGACGCTAAATGCCTCTTTTTAATATGCACATCCGCGCGTCTCGCACACGTCGCTCACTGCATATCAAGTGCTCTCGCTGGGAAAAAAACACGCCACTGCCAACAAACTTTATTCGCCCAGAAATCACACGCGTTTTTTCCACGTTCCCCCACTAAATTACATTCAAATGGCTGGAACGACGCGGATTCATTCAGTTGGATTTGTTACAAAGGATATTTTTGCCAGATTGTACGGAACAGCTTTCGATCGTTGAAAGGGAGAGGGAGGATTTATTTTTGACATAATTCGTCGCTGACGGCAAACATTGAAATGTTTGTTTGCTGCATTTCAAAATATTTGATTATGTGAGATGAATTTATTTTCAAAATAGGGATGAAAAAGGATAATCATAATTGACATCATATTTAATTTATTATTCATAATATTGTAAAATTTGTTTATGCAAGGAAAGCTGTGTGAATGATTTTCCTGCTCTTTGCAAGTATCATTTGTGGCGGGATTATGTGACAGAAATATTGAACCACTTCTTTTTTAACAATCATGTTCAAACAGTCCATCGTTTTTCAGCAATGCTAGTGTCTGCAGCCCATTCTTCCCTACGAAACGTTTGTGATTCAGTTGATTTTAATTTATGTTAATGATTTCAAACAATTTAAGACTTACTTGTTAGAAGAATAAATAATATAAAAATCATAAAAATAATTATTTAATTGCAGGTAACCACCTGAGAACACCGACCCCGTGAAAATGCTCACAACGGTGGGTGTTAGTGCTCCACTTTAAAAGCTGCATCGAATTTTCGTGGCAATTTCTACCCACACACAAAAGCAAATACGTATTATCTTAATACGACGAAATTGGTCTGCTTGTAGAACACGGCTTTTTGTGCCGAAAAATTTCGCTGTAATTCCAGTGCATATGCAAATCCAGGCAATAATCCACCTGGGAGGCGAAATTTTTACGAGTGCGCCGCACGCGAGCGCTGAGCCTGCTGTTGGCGGAGGCGGAGGGGCTGGCGGGCGAGCCGCGGGCGGGCGGGCAAGGCACAGACACAGACGTCAAATTAAGCCTGCAATGCAAATATCCGCTAAGACACATAACAAGATAATCTCTTCATCCTTTCAGCAGGCGCTCTCTCGCGGAGGCGACTAATCGCAAAGTAATTATTGGGTTGACAGCCGAAAACTCGAGACACACGCACACTTACTCTACATCATCAAAAGAAGACGGGTAATTACGATGCAAATCCCTAACACAATTGAACAATGAAGCTTATGTGATGTATGCGAGAACAACATAACTAGGGTGCATTAAACGAGAAGCGTCGCAGACGGATTTGGACCCGGAAGGTATTAATTTTCCAAGAGTGCAGTGTCTGCGGGTGCTGTCTCACTCCATGCGGTCTTCAATTAGAACCTCCACGACGTTCGTTAGACTGCGACTTCATTACTAGTGGTCTATCGTTTAAGCCACCATGGCTTAGTTAGAAATCTTCTTCGTTAAAAATAATCCGATTTGATTTGACTAAATATAATCTATCGAATTACTTGTTAATTTTGTTAATTAAAACAAATAAAAAAATGGTGCTCTGGCAAACGTAATCTGATGTTAATAAACTGATATGTATTTAATTAAACAAATGATGCGGTACTTTTTAGTTTTTATATAATACATTCTCAAAAACTAAAAAAATCAATTTTGAATGACACGAAAATGAAAACGAACAATTTGGGGGATCTGAACAAACACATTTTAAAAAAACAACGTCACAAAGGCTTAACAGGATTATTCCAAACCAGGGAATTATTTCGCACGTTCCCATTGCAGCTGTTTTTATTTATCAGGGCTTATTCAGCAGTTAAAAACTGATGAAACAAAAAACAGAATTAACATCAGTTGATTCTGAAGCACTCTAGCATATGAAAAAAGGGAAACAATTTGAAGTGCCGATACTCACCTTCTCTGCACTAAGAAAAATTGACAAGCCCAAATATCCAACCTTTTATATCTAATCAGCAGAAAATTCTGTTTACGAAAAAATAAAACTCAAGGAAACATTCTTTCGTGCAACTAAACAAGGGCCCCACTAATGAGGTTTATATACAGCGGTGGCCAGATTCGTGCGACGCGCAGATATGGCGTCCGGTGGATTATGGCGCGAAAATAAGCGAGTTTTGGTCAATATTGTGACATAATTTGCATTACTTGTACTAATTGTGTCTTTGGATCGTAAAAACAAACTCGTAGGGCAATCCAAAGAGAGCTTTTTGCTTCCCACATTCAGACGCCATCTTGGATCTGCGCAGTGGGAATCAATTTGGACCCCGCTGTTTATATAGATTATTTTTTACTGCCGTTTCATTTGACAAATTTTATTTCTGTGCAGCAACGTATACGAAGAGGCGCATTATTTGAAACCCGACTACAGCAACCAACATATATATACACTTTGTCCGTGCATGATGCGAGTGGCGAAATGAAAACACGAAGAGACACATCGTGATTGGATGAGCCGAGGATGAAAAAAGCGACGTCTTTTGTCTTTGCATATATATAGAGATAGAAGAGAGCGCAGTCAGAATATCATTATTATTATTATTATGTGACCTATAGGGTAGAACAACACGTATGCAGCAGGGGATGCGAGCACTGCTGAGAAACCTCTGCAAATATAATTCTCTTGAATATTCATTACTCGGCAGCTAAAATACTATTGCCGAGCAGCACTGGTGCCGCTGCCGCGCGCGCAATGTAATATGCGAAACAAAGGCTGCTGGGACCCGACCGACTGAGGAGACCCTAGAATAATAATAATTATTATTATTGCTAGCGCCCGACGACGCCGCCGACGCCGCTCGCTTTCGCCACAATGGAGCGCTGTCTATTGTTGTATGTGGCGGATATGCAAGCGTGCATGTCTTCCGTTGGTTGGAAAAGTGCAGTCGCACTCTTGGGTTTGTCTGTGTGCAGCTAGAAACTAGAAACAGGCCCACGGTGCTGTCGCTCTGCAATGTAGTGCATTTCGCCCGCGGGGAAAATTCATGCAAGGCTTTGACGTGCACGCGGATAGACAGATGAGCTTTGCTACCGACTGAATGAGCCGCACACCGGCTGCTGCTAATTTGAAATCTGAAATAATTGCTTCGTTAACGAGGCAGAATACGGTGTCTAGTGTCTACCCTCCAAATCCAGTACTGCATCTCTATTGAAACTAGACTAATGTATTAAAACTAAAAAGGAGAGAATTGTACAATCAGGAAAAGCTATAAAAATAATGAAATTTTCTAACTAAGGGTGGATGACTATTAGAGAAACTGGAGAAGCATAATTCAAATCCTACGTTTTCGCACTTTACAAATCGCTCTTCCGGAGCCACAGGACTAATCAGCTTGTATTAAAATTAAATATTTTTGTTTATTCTTCCTCTACAAAAGTCATAAAAGCATATAAATAAAATTTCAATTCGTCAATAATTTACATAGGGAAAAATGGGCTGACAGAAACTAGCATTTAATTTGCCTTCAAAACAAAATCCATTACCACTAGTATTAGCTGCAGGGATTTCTGGAACAACGGTCGTTCAAAAAGTCTTACTTCACTTATTGATTAACAGAAAACCCTCAAGGCCAAAATTCCATACATTTTTTGTACTGAAACTATTTCAAAGAGTGTAATAATTCTACTTCTTATATCACGAAAATTCTAGTGGGAAATTTTCCGTGTACTCTTTTGAATAGCCACCCATTCTTAGTTAATTCAGCGTAAATAATTAATAATAGCCATTTTGTAGTTTTCATACAAAAACTTATCATTTTGGAAACTGAGTGTTTGCCACTCTCCTAAAAACGATTTTAACAGTACTTAAGGCAGCGATTTTTAATCCCTGTTCGAAGACCTGAAAGGTGATTATTCTAGATATTCAATGATATCTTGATCAGAGTTTGCAAAAATTTTAGTTTAATGAGTTATATTCGTTTTTATTTCATTTTATGCTCATCGGCATCGTATCTTGACACCATTTAAGAAGATTTATTTAATATACCTTCCACTATAAATTTTTTAATCAGAGCTTCCTTAATTGTGGATCCTCAAAGTTAAAGCAAATGACTGCAAGCTTTGTGCAAAATCAATATGCAAAATGGTCGAAAGCTGGCGATTTCATCAGTTCAGAAGCCGCTTTTTACAAACAATATGCCTCCTTCACGTCGTAGTTGAGCGGAACTGTAGGAGTGCGTCTGCATGCGCCTTTTCAATTCACCTCCGTCTGGTATAGGAAGTCTTTTCAAAGGCAAACCGGTGCGCAAAGAGGCCGAAAATCAACTTAAGCCAAGAGCGCAGAACTGGAAATCGACTTTTATATCACAAGACGTCATTAATGATCTCCTCTCGAAGAAGAAGAAGAAGACGAACAGACAATTTGCTTTGGTGGCCCGAAGGCAGCAAAACACGAGCTAAACTGCCGCCTGCTCTCTTGTGAAATAGACGCGTGCAGCCTACCAGTTAAGCGCACACCAAGTCCCGCGGCGATGAATCTTGATACAAATAGGATGCGACGAACACGCGCCTTAATAATGGCAGCGAAAACGTTTTCCCTGTACCTACATTATGGGACATTTTAACGCTGCAATTTAATTTATCAGATTAAATTTCAGCAGGTTAATCCAGTTATTTAAATGCTGCTCGGCGCGTTTTTTCGCCTCGGCACACGCCTGCTGCTGATGGATCTTTATTCATTACACAGAGTCAACACCGCGCCGCCTGCAAAACTCGATACGCGCCAGCTCGGGGGACGTGTGCGAGGCGGCCTCGGAGGCGGCAGGCAGACAGTCGGTGCAATTTATCGCGGTCGTCTGGCAGAGCCGCAAACTTTCGCCCCCCATCGAGCGGGCGTCGCGAATATCTCGAGAATTTTCCAAATGAGCGACCGTCTGATCGGCGCTTTAAAACTCTTTTCGAACCCTTTGTTGCACGTCCCCGCACGAGGTTGAGCAGAAAATCTGCCCTGTTCTCTGTGTCGTCTCGGCGCGGAGGAGGCAGACGTCGTGTTTGCCGTTTGATAAAGAGGCGCGTCTGCTGATTAGCATACATTGTGGTTAAAAGAGGCGAGCTCCCCGCCGGCTCTTTTTGCCGAACCACAATATGATGTGGGTCCTGTCGATTGTTGGTAGGTTGGTTGGTCTTCGGGTTTGTAAGATGTTTAAGAAGGAGCAGACGCGGCGAAGGGCTCTACCCCCGCGCTGGAGATGTGACTAGCAGTCTGTTCCGCATGAGTGGGATTTAGCGCACGAGTGCAACCTCGTTAGTTCCCATTTGAGACCCGCGTTCCGTCGCATAATAGAATGGAAAATGCCGAAGCCAGCCGCCGCCGCGCACCTTTCTTCTGTACTCCGCAATTGTGAGCCAGGTACGCGCGCGGCCCCGTCGCTTCGCCTCTCTCGCAGAAGAATCGCGCGCGCACCGAGATAAAGAATTAATTCCTCTTGTGTCTGCTCTCATTACCGCGCGCTTCTCCGACTGCCTCTCTCTCTCTCTCTTTCTCTCGCAGTCCCTCGTCTCGTGACTAATTGCAGCTTACGCCCTGCTCGAGTAGCCGAGGATCAGCCGCCGAATGGCAGACCTTTCAGGTCGCTGCCTCCGGAATTTATGTCGCTTAAGTGCCGGCCTGAAAAGTTGTCCGTGATTAGAGAGCGCCGAGGTGCTGACGCCGACTATTAACGAGAGATTCGGAATTCGGAACTTGAACACTCCCTCCCTCTCTTACTGTACGTTGGTTTGTTGCGAGTTTCCATGCATTGCTTACCTGGATTTGCTTCTAGGGAAATTGTCGCAATGCACGTACAAGCGGCTCTGATGACGCTATCATCATCTACATAAAAAATAACTGTCATTACGGTTGGGAATTTAAGACGGTCAACTTAATGTATGAGCTTCTGATTCACTACATCGCACTATATGAAAACTGACAAGCCGTTAAAATATAATTTTTGATTGGTTTTTATTACTAAAAATAATTATTTCAATTCTATTCATATTAAATTTTCTGTAAATGAAAATCATTTAAACCTGTTGATCCTAAAGGGAGAGAAGGTTCTGGTTAAAACCATTCCAAATGTGTATTCTGTTTTAAATGCACATTTTGCGCATATTTCAGACGTATCCATATATGGTCCAGGTTACGATGAATGTATTTGACATTTTTTTATATAGTAGACTTATCATTCCGTTGAGAACTGTGATCTGTTGACGACTTATGTAAGTCTCTGGAAAGTTTTGGGCTGATATTGTTTCTCAAACGCTCTTTAATTTTTTTAAATATTTTTTTTCATGGGCAGTTATGACGCAACGTTGATATACTAGCCCGAAAATTAATTAAAATCGCTAACAACTCTGCACACAAAACAGTCCAAATCCCATTAAAATATGGATGGAAATAGCATCCAACGAAGCATGCAAGATGTCAAAATTATTTTTTAGTAGAAGCTTCTTTTCATTTTAACTAACCTAAGCGTGCGGTAATAAAGAGAAACATGGGGAGGAAAGATACATACAGCCCCAATCTCACGTTTTAAAGATCTTCTTGTGATACTAATTGCTCTATCGCTATTATTGGACAATCAAATTTATCTTTCATCAAACACACTCAATCCCACAATTCCAGTTAAAGAAACTATTGCAACTAACCCAAACTGTTCTTTGCTACCCGAGTACATCTCTGGGCACCACAGACTATTGAATTTAGACTCTACTTCTCAACTGGAACATTTTCCTGATCCTCGCTACTCGCTGCCAGCATCAAATCCCTAGACAGCTTCAGTACGATACGAAGCATTGCAAAGTGATGCCTGAGTTGCGTTAAACCTCACGCCCGCAGTCAATCAAAGTTGGCAGCTGTAAAATAATAACCGCGGTCACTTTGCAGCGTGACACAGTGCTCCCGCCGCTCGATTTCATCTGCAACCTTTGAACTATCATGTCAAATTGAAAATTTAACACGGGTGCATTCCAGCGTCATGAATAAAGCTTCGGTGGCGCGTCGTTCTGCCGGGGAAATTCATTGCGGCATGAGAGAGAGTGGGCGAAACACTGCTCAACCCCCACACACACATTGCAATTATTACGAAATGTCGTAAAAAAGACATAAGCAACGTGGTCGTGATACTATTTTTTGCCCGCATTACGTTGATTACTTATTATTACGTGCACGGAGCGTAATAAAACAGCATCTCGACGTTCAAGCGGGAGCAGTGCTCGACTCACTGGTGCGTGTATATTCGTTTCGAGCTCTCCTTCTGTACTCTCGAGCACCACTCCTAGATGCATTTCTATGAGTCCGTCCAGCTTCACGCTGCTGCAGTGCAAATACAGCGATGTTGTAGCACTCAAGTTTGATTCGCAATGCAGACTTGTATCAGGAATGTGCGTTCCTTATTGGCGTCGCATTGTTTAAAGAGCGCACCCGCGCGTTTCAAACGCGCGACCTACATTCGCAAATGCAAATTGCTTGCCGTCTGAAATATTGAATCAATTAGTTGCAGCGTGGTAAACAACCTTTGTTAACGAACTCACCCATAAGCTGTTTACTATTGAATGCTGTATTATTCCCAAGAAGTGATAGAACACGCTTTATTCATTATGTCAAATTAAATAAAGAATAAATTTCAGTGGAACTAGAGAAAAGTAGAAGTGTTTTGCAGAGATTTTATTTCAATTTATATTCTCTCCCGTTACTGTTTTCCCTCTCATTAGCAATACTGACGCATCACTTTGAATAAGGACATGGACATTGAACAATTTTAATTTTATGGGTTTAGCCAAACTTCTGAAAATGGGATCGTCGTCAGTGTTTCCAGAGTCGGCCTCGCTGTGTCGACTAATTTTTGGGATCAGAAGGTTCCAGAATTTGTATAAGTGCTTACTAGATGACGTAAAAATATACTGGCCGCTGCATTTTGTTCTGTGATTATTCGCATTCGTTGTTGCCGACACTGATTTTTTGATTATTTCGCACAGTATTTTTGTGATGTCAATGTCCTTTAAACCAAATCTTAGGCTTTAATTATTTGAGGCATTTCGTTTTTAAAACGTCTAAATATCAGATTGTTTTCATTTGATAGGAATAATTAATTAATTACATGCGATGGTTAAACGTTGAAAATAAAAATTGGAGCACTCCCAAAAGGGACAATATCAGCCAACATCACTTGTGTTTTAAAAGAAAAGCCAAAGCCTCTCAGAAAAGTGTTGAAGTTAAATTGAACCCAAATTCAGCGGGGACCAGATTCGTGCGACGCGCAGATATGGCGTCCGGTGGAGTAAAGCAGTCACGTGAAAGTGCGCGAAAAGAACCAAGTTTTGGTCAATATTGTGACATAATTTGCATTACTTGTACTAATTGTGTCATTTGGACCGTAAAACAAACTCTTGACACTCGTACGGGAATATAAAGAGAGCTTTCTGTTTCTCACATTCAGACGCCATCTTGGATCTGCGCAGTGCGAACCAATTTTAACGCACATCTGGCCCCCACTGCCCAAAATAGCTATGAAAAATTAAAAAAAGAATTATTTCAAATTCACACTATTTTCAGCGATTTTAATAACTCTAATGTTTAGTTTAGTTCGAAACATTATAATTAATCTGAATTTCCACACTGCTTGCTAGAAGCTACATAGCAATATTCAGACGTTGCGCGGAACCACAGCGCTACACCTCGAATCGGGTCGAACGGCGTTTGGTCAGAGTCGACTTTTATTTACTCTGGGGCGAGTCAAAGGCGGCTTGCATCTTAATCAGCGCGACAGCGGCGGCTAAACAAAACTTTGCAAAGTTGGCGGCGAACGAGCAGGGCCGCCCACGTTTGGGGGAATGGCGCTAAATTGGGCGCCTCCAAACTTGCTCTCTCGCTCCTTATGAATTTGCAAGGCGCGCACCAGCACTACTTTTTATCCGGGCGCCCCACCTTGGATGTGCGCGCCTCTTTCTTACCTCATTTCTCATTTATACTGCTGCCGTTCTTGGTGTTTGTGCGTGCGCGCCCGACCCGGAGATATTGTCATTATTTTTAAAACAAACTTTGTTGGCAGCAAGCGCGCGCGTTATAAAAAGTTTTATTACCCAGCGACAAACAAAATACTAATATTTTATAGATTTTCCCCGCTGCCACCTTCTGCCAACTTGCTCGACGATTAATCATCTTTTACCTTTACTTTCGCTGCTATATGCCAGTGGGATTCGGTTTAATGTAGATAGAAATTGAGCGACAACCTGCTGGGTATTTGTATCTTGTCAAAACTTGGCTTATAATCGTAATTAAATCTGTGTGTTTATTACTTTCGTAAACTTCTCGTGTAGATACATATTATACTAAGAGGCTTCCAATTAAAGATAGTCATTCTGTAGGCATATGCAAACAATTACCGGTTTAAAGAATGAATTTAAAAATTTTAACGGGTAGGCACATTTTGATATGTTATTAAATATTCTTTTATGATGTTTTATAATTATTTTGGTGATTATGTACTACACAAAATGTGACTCGACTAAGCTTTCCAATCCAAAAATTTAATTAAAACCTGTTTAAAACAATTTTAGTTCACTAGGAGCAGAATCAGATCACTTAATTTAACAAATGAAATATTTGATGTCACATCATTGATAGGTGAAAACCCTACCCTGTGCAACAAACAACAGTCAATCATAAATTGATTAAATAGGTCTGATGAAATAAAACATTTCAAAATATTCAGTTTTAAATTTGAAGAATCCTTAAGTTTGGATTTTTACAGATGTTTTGAGAGATCGATAATAATCCTAGCTTCCATTTTAAATAATATGAAATTGGCAGTTTGTAGGATAAACAATGAGCAACAATCTAAATAAGACCAACAATTAAATCCAGACTTTCCATGTTTTCTTGAAATTTTCCCAGCTAGACTAATGTAGGCAGACACAAGAACCGACATTAGCATAGCTTGATACTTGAATCCGATTGTTGTTCATTTGACTGTTTGATTTGATTAACACAGACAGTGAAATGAAATTCAACAATTAACCGAAAATAGAGCACTCGTGATCCAAAGCCATTGACGTATCTCGTGTCTTTACCATCCTTAAGCTAGACCATGATTGTTTGTCTTGATTTCAACACAGCTTAATTGTGATAAAAATGCTCTTTTTGTTTTTTTCAGTGAGCAGAGAGACACTAGAAGACACAAACTTTGCAAAAGATTTTATCAGATAATTTACTTATCCGATCGACCTTTTATAGATTTAATTTAAGCTGATTATTGAATTCCTGAGTCCATTATCCACTTCAAAATAATGACTGTTTTTAGTTTACTCATTGTCAGCATTCAGTCTCATCATCATCATCAAATATAATTGTTTATTGAATCTTAGGTTTTATGTGGAATAAGCAAATCTTATGAGCTTCAAGCATTGATTTTTGCTTTTTTGCTATCAAGATATGACGGTGTTTATTTTCTAGCTACTTAAAGAATTGCACCTAGAAAGCATGAAGTTTTTTTTCATTCTTAATTTTCAAGCGAGCAACATGTCTTCGCTCCTTAATGGAACGACCCAAACAACCCCCAGAAAAACAAGGTACACCACCTGCCAAACAACACGCTATCTTTTTTGTTATTTCTCAGGGCGTTAGCGTCCAGACGGCGGAGATTCGGCTCCAGTTGTCGGAAAAGAGACAAAGAAGTGAAAAGTGCAATTCAGCAGCGGCGGCGGTGGCCACGGGGGGCTGTTCGCCGCCGGGGGAGCGGCGCGCACTCGCTCGGCGGGCGGAGGCGGCGCGCGCGCGCCGCCAGCACGCAGCGCCGCGGCCGCGGAGCCGGCAGTCCGTTTGTGGCCGTCGCAAGTCGTCGTCGCTCGCTACCGCTCTCGCTCTCTCGCCAGTCCGCTCGCTCGTTTCCCAGCAGCCGCAGCCGCCGCCGCCGCCGCAGCAGCCAGCCGTCCTCGTTGCCCCTCGGTCGACAGCAGCCAGTGTTCACCATGAGGGGCGCCACGATCGCCCTGGCCGTCGGCCTCTTCGCGACCGCGTGTCTCGCCCAGCCGGAGGAGAGCCACGGTAACTGGGACCCTGACGATCCAGGTAGGACACTTTCTTTGCGACGCGCAGATTCGGTCGCAAGTAAAGAGCTTGACCACCGCAGGCGGCTCCGTCGTGTATGGCGGTTGATATACTTACTTGAAATTATTTAAATGTTTAATTTAATATGAATCTAAATGAATTGCAGTTTAGTTAGATAGATAATTATTTATAATATTGTAATGTACGGTGAAAATGTGAGAATAATTACGATTTAATTGACACCAACGTGTACATCTATGGAGAATCTTAACCCTTTTTATACACGACGACATTTTATTATTTGTACAGAAAAGATATTGATGGATATCTACTAACTCTTCATCGCAATTTAAACATTTGTCGTTATTTGTCATACCGAAATGAAAACTTTTATTGGTACAAATGAGCAAATGGTAACCACGGAAAGAATTTCTTGTAAACTTTGCTGGAGATAGATAAAAGTGTGGACCAGTTAAATGTTTATTTTTCTAAATTCATGTTATAAACAAAATTTTCGTAGTTTGTTGAGGAAGCAAGAGAACAATTTGATTTTAAATCGATTACATAAGAATCCTGTTTGAATAATTTCAGGAACCAGTCTTGATTTTTATATGCTATCAACACATAGCTTTTTTTAGGGAGCGATACTTGGTATTTTCTAAACTGTTTAGATCATTGAAAGACAAAAGATTCCAAATAGCCTCAGTTGCAGTGAGAGGACAGTTATTAGTTACTGCATTTGAGTTAAAAATAAAAACTTAAAATAGATAATACAGAATAAAATAATCGTAACCATCCTATCTATCATTAATTTTATGTCAATAATAGCGACCGTTACTTTTAGATTATTGTTTTTTACCCAATGTTTACAAAATTTTGCAATACCTATCAACATGTATGATAATCGACTTCCCAATCTTAAGAGTTTGTTCCATAAGATATCCAAAAATTGAATTTGTTATCTTACGATTGTGTTAAAAATTTACAACAACAATTAACTGCTCCGTGAGATAATACATTTTGCTTTGAAAATAAGCAAAACATATATATCCGAATATATCTGATTTTAACCAAATTGCTTGCAACACCAAAGGTTCGCGCACGCATTCATTCACGAGCTGCCTCGCTTCCGCTTTAATTTCCCCGTCGCTCGCAACGCAAACAAAGAGGAAAGTTGAGAGAGCCCGAGGGCGGCGAGCTCATTTCACGTGAAATGCATCAATTTTGTTGCCCTGTTGAGAGCATATTTTTATTGTGTTTCCGAGTGTAAAATTTTATTCTGCCGTAAAATTCCGCACCTTTTCAAACGAATTCGTAGGGTGGCGAGCGGCAACATGGCGCCCCAAGTTTTACACCCCTCCGTCGAATTTTGACGAGTTTAATTGTCAATATATTCATATCAGTTTTATTGCCCGCCGAGGAGAAACGTCCCGGTGCAGGGAAAAATACGCCAGCCTTTTTATTCAAAGTGCCAATATTTCTCGGAGCCGGTGTTATTGCTCTGGATATTTTAACGTTCGTTGCATGCGATGAGTGAGTGAAAATAACGGAAATTTATAAAATACCGTAGAGCAGCTGAAAAGTACATTATGTACGAAAGCGAGCCTCTCAATATCACTAGGTGCTTTTATGAATATTTCATAAATTGGAGCGACGGGCGGAACAAACGTTCCGGTTGTATTCATTTCACCGCGGCGGCAAAAGACGCTTTCCCCCTTCGCCTCCTCCCTCGTCTTTTCATCAATTGGGGAATCCGTCCGACAATTGATCACCGAGAGAAGAAAGAAAGAAAGAAGGAAAACTGGCGCGCACAAGATGAAAATCTGCAGGGAGTCGGCTGGTAATTATTACCCTGGGAAATTAGCCGGTTGGCTCCAGAAGGGAAATACCTAGCGCTCGGCGCGCTGCTCTTCCTTTATTCCGTATTATTATTGCGCGTGAAATTGAGTTTCGCACCGGCGATCATTAAAAATTACGCCGTCCTATGCGAACACGCATAAAACTGACTAACGAGAGGGAGCGGCGTTCTTAATCAAATTATCCCGGCGCAAAAAATGAAATTATAAATGCTAATGAAATGACAAAGTTTGTCTTGCAAGACTTGCGCTCGCGCGCCATCGCCGGGAGAAACTTTTGTAATGGAAAAATAATTGATTGAAAAACGCAATTTCAACCAAGATCAAATAAACTGCATTAAGAATTATGTATATGTACGTGCGCGCTTTTATTACCTCTGCTTTCTTACGCTGTCACGTGGCAAATTGTTTCCAAGTACAACAAGTTTTACATCGGCAACATAAAATGCTATCTCTAAAAAATATATATACTTTCGTTTTATGGCACTCGCACGACAGACGCCGAGTCCAAACAGAAACCAGAGCAGATTTCTCTCTCTCTCTCTCTCTTTCTCCCTCCTTGCTGTTTGCTAATAATCCGGAATTTAGCAGCGAAATACCAACGTACAACTGCCGGGGCAAAAGAAGCAAAGTTTGTTATCAAACTGCCATTCCGCCTTCTCGGAAACATGCTACACACCGGGCCTAGCGCGGCGCAGAATGCAAATACATTATTTTAAAATGCATCACTGCCCGCCTGGTCGTACACTGCGAGTTAATCTTTTGAGGCAGAGAGCGCAAAAAAGGCCACTCACCAGCGATAAGTTTATAAATCCTTGTCGCAAGAAGCCGCCGCCGCCGCTTTTTGTTCCGCAAAGTGCGAGCTGCTAAAAAGCAGCAAGTTTGCAGCGAGCAAAAAGCGGTATGCGGTTTAGTGAAATTGTACCCGGCGAACGGGTCAGCCCGAGTGACGAACTGCGGGCTTAGCCGCCCAGTTTTCCTCGATTGCATTCCGAAACTCGGCATAAACGTGCGTCTACCGAAAAAGTCTGCTCACTAATCGATTCCACGAGCCAACTTCAATCTCGTTAAATGACAAGCCGCTTAGCTATAGCATAATGATGTTTACAGGAGCTGCGCGTTTTTTGATTTTAAATCGGTTATTATGTTTACTGAATTTCAATTTCATCAAGAAACACTATATTTTATCACTATTCCCCAAGAATTAAAAATTCTGTTCATTTGGTTCTGTGAAATTGGATTGAAATCCTTCTAGCGCCTGATTCGATCTCTTCATGAAAGGGAAAATTGAAGCGTGATTTCGATTTTTTAAAGGCTAAAAGGAATCCTTTTTGATCTCTATTATGAAATGCTTAAGATGATGTGAGGTGGATGCAATTGCACGCTCCTTTGAAGATTCTAAGATGACGGGCTGAGCGAGTAGGTAAGCCGATTTAATTGGTTCGCAGAATCTGCTTCAGCGTGATTCATGTGCGGTTAACTATTGATGTCAGCGAATGTCACGAGTTTCTTTTGCAAGCCCGGTGCTTCCGAGAACGCATCCTCTGAGCTATAAAGCGCAACAACAGAAGAGACATTATATGTCTTGGCTGATCCTTTTTAGCATGCATCGAATTTCAGCCGACGTTCATTAAAGCGGGTGAGTTTGTCTCGATAATCACAGTTGGTAAGCGACTCTGCATGCGTCGGAAATTCGTAATCAAAGCGAGGAGGCCTTCCTATACGGAAGACTCGCAATTGATTGACGTCTCTCGTGAAAGAAAGCTCCTTTGTCCGCCAGACAATGAGTCCCTTCACTCTTTTTACTAGCGCGGTGACGGGGGTAAATAAAGAAAACGTAATTTAACTCAAGCAGGCACAAAGAATTCGTCATTTCACGCTTGCGAAGCAGAAAAATTGATCAAACACGCACTCTCGTTACCCGCTGATTAACATCATTTCTTTCGCACAGAAGGTGAACAATGTATTGGAAAATTTCGTGCCAACTTCAATTTTCGGCGGCACGGCAAAAAGTTTGAGTACATATAATATTTGTTGTTCCTCCGCATGTTTCTCGGCAAACCGCGCCACCCCCGTGGCCCACTGAGCGCGTGCCGGTGTTTTCTCTCTTTTTTTCACATTTTGATTGAAGCACTCGGCCGGCAGTTTGTTTGGCCAGCAACGTGTAAATTCGGGCCCGAGTTCCCACGCGGCCGTTGTTCGCTGCCGGCTGCACATAATTTTATGGATGCGCCACCGCGATCGATGCCTTTTTGCAAACATGGCGTGCCCAGAGATGATGCGAACTCACCTGCTCATTTAACAACAAGAGTTAATAATGCAGGTCGACATATCGATTCGAGCATAATTATATGACTTTTCACGCCCCACAACAGCAGCTCGTTAAATTTGAATAGATGAGAAGATAAGCAGTTAATTCACTTTCTGATTGCTATCGTGTTGGTCATTGAAATCAACTTCCGAGCGCTCAAAATTGTTAACTCTTGTACATTGCCTCAATTTTAGTTTTGGGCTGAACTTTGAATTCATGGAAATTTGGGTGAATGGCAAACATTGCTCAATATTGCTCAGCAGGACGCCAACATACAGAAAGGAACCAATTTCTGAATTAATTACAGCATATGTGGTTTCCTCTCTACGATTCAATTTGTTTCTGCGCGAACTCGCAATTTCGCCGATCTGCATGCCACCAATAGCATTTGGACCGCTTTTCGCACGCCTGTTTGATATCCAATTCACGGTTGATCGGCGCTCGCACACAAATGTGCGGAACAAACACATCAGCCGAATTTTATTTGTTTAATGCCGGACGTGCTCAATTAATTTTTAACAAATGGCTGAGCAAAAAAATGGAAAAGCAAACGTGCCAGAGGAAAATCGATCTGCCACACAGAACTAATGACTGTTTGCCCAAACCAAGCAACCACTTCAAAGCGAGGGGAAGGCGGCAGAACGTGTGTTCACATTATAATAACCGCTGTTGTGTATTGTATCTAACTGCCTCATAAACTATTTGTGCAGCTGATTACAGCAACTTGACTGCTAATTATTTTTTGTTGGTTTCCTGAAAGGACATTATTTATTAGAGGGGTAGTTTTAAAAACAGCAATTCAAAAGAAATCAATCTTTTTTAACCTTTTTTATTTGTGCATGCTAAAAATATAATAATTCTATCATCGATTGGCATAAAAATCAGATTTTTAATCTAGATCAGCGCCGTCCTTTGCAAGCGCATAATTTCTCTACGACGAATAATCTGAAGTACCGCTGCAAAACCAATTTAATTCATCGAGATGCGGGAGCTTTGAATATTCAATTATCGTTAGAACTCTTCTCTTACGCTCCAAGCAGTCGCTTTCAGATCAGGAGTAATTTAAAAACATGGCTGCATTCTGTATAACGAGTTGCGGAAGACTCTATTTGCAGGCGCGGAATCGTCGGGCGTGCGAGAGAGAGAGAGAGAAGGGAGAAAGAGCAGGGAGGCGGAGGCAGGGAGCGAGATCCACTGCACGGCTGAGTGCTCGAGTGACCTTATTATTGCCGTAGAGAGTTCAACAATAAGTTTCCAGTCATTAAATCAGACGCTCACATAAGTTTGTCAGGACGGCGCCCGCCGTAATATCACTTTTGCTGCAATACTGCACACACGCCACTGTGTGTTGAGCGGCAGCGCCGTTTCATTTGACGTGTGAATAATACAAAGTCGTTAAAACAAAGCTCGCCGCGTTCGCCAGCAATTCAACCAGCTGCGTTGGATGAAAAGGTGCCTTTAATCGCCGGCCGAAGCGCTTAATTGAATTTTAATTCGTGAAATTGGCACTAAAAATCCAGCTGCCCATCTCTAATTACGCAAATACATATACATATGTGCGAGCAGAGAGTGCATCGACGACATAAAGCACGCCAGACTGAATACTCACCGACATAATGTAAAATGGGAATAAAGTGCGCTCAGTTTGTGACCTTTGAAAGGGACGTGTCAAATAGTCACAATAAATTTAATTTTTTAAGCAGAAAAATGAGCAGACATAACTACTGAGAAGTAAATTGAATTCGTTTAAATAAATATTTCATTTCTAAATAATTTTTTTTATTAAGATAGAAATAAATGAATGAATTATTATTTATTAGACACTAAAAGTGTAAAGCAGACAAGATAAAAATGAATATCACCTCTCTCTGCTCTCTTTTGCTTTGGAGACAGCTAGGGTAAAATTGTTCTTATCGCAGTCAAGGAAAAGATAGAAATTAATATGTTTTTCAAAGAATTTGCACTCACAATCTTCACTTGCGCAGGAGTGATTTCTTACAGATTGAAAAGTAACACCAGTGACAAGCATAGTCAGAACTTAATTTAAATTTATATGACAATTTCTGAGAAGAAAATTTATTAACAAATAACTCTGATATGACATTCTTTTACCCCCCGTGGTCTATTCTCAGAACCACTGTTTCTGCAATATTGCTTTTACACTTTATTGAAAATAAAAATTTTCCCCTCCATTCAGTACAGAATGACCGTCTTTCACGTCCCTCCAACCTGCCCAGCATTAAACAGGTCGACTTTTGCACGCTCGCTTTAATCTGCAGTGGTGGATGGGTCAGAATATATATTTTATGTATGCGCGATGATGGAAATGCATGCAAAAACGCTGTGCTATGACGCACTCTTTTCAGCATAATTTCCCGTCTGGAGTTGATATCTTATCACGGAGACGAGATCAACAGCGATGAAACCGCTGCCAAATTATTGTGCAGATAAAAGTGGCTAGAACAGCACGCGCGGCGTTGGAATGAGACCATCATCCAGATTAAAAAGAGCTCTTTTGCTATTGAGTTTTTGTGCGCGCGGAACAAATCAAAGGGCTGCAGAAGCAATTCCAGCATGCAAATTGCAGGAAAAAGAAGGCTGTACTTTGTTTTAGAGGCGGCAGTTTCCACTCTGCAAATTCAGTTTCATCGGTGCGAATGTAGGGCAATTTAACTCTGTTCGCTGTGACGGCAGCGGATCCGCGTGCAAAGTGATATTTTGATATGCTTTGAATTTATCTCGCTCCGCTGGTAACATATATAGAAATATCGCCTTTCTGCCGGCTGCTCAATAAATCTCTATTTCCTGTTCAGTTTATGGACGATTATTTTGGCTTCCACTGTGCGCTACTTCCAGGCAGCACAAAGAAGCACTTGCTGTTTATTTGATATTTGCAACACGGCATTCCCTTCTGCGAAACAAGCTCCGACTCGCAGCGGCAAAGCTTCCTTACGTCCCAGTACAATTGCGGTCTTGTCTGCCCCTTTGTGAATCGACTTTCTCATTATCGAACGGCGATGGACTTAGTTGTCGCAGCTTGTGCAGAAAAAGCAGTGAGAAAGAGAGAGAGAGAGAGCACGCCAAATGGCGAATCAGGGCTCAAGGCTGGCGAGCCGCGTTTTGTTTTGAGCCGGGGAAATTGAATGCGCGCCGACTGCAAATAGGTCAGAGGCGAGCCGAAGGCAGGGAGGCTGCCGTGCCCTTTCTTTCGCCAGAGTCGAGGCAGGCAGGGCGACGCTTTGCTAGTAATTTTGCTCAAGTAGATTCGCACACACAGCGACACAATTGGTATGTGTCGGGCGAGGCGCGCCAAACAAACAACCCATCTCCTTAAATGCACGGCGGCAGGCACTTGAGAGCTCGGATGAGTAAGCAAAGATTACTGTCGGCTAAACGTCATGAATACCGTAGCAGCACCGCACAATGAGCGCCGAGATGGGCCTGTTTTGTGTGATTAAAATAATGCCAAACAGCAGACGCTCGGCGTGCACGCACACTAGTTTCCGTCTGCGAAATGGGTGCACCAAAGTTTCTCGGAATATCTCGCACGCGCCTTTGTTCCGGCCGAAATAAACGCTTTTTGCCCGCTGCGACTAAATGCCGGCGGCGCAAACTTTTGCCGCCAGATTTGCCAGCGCCCCGGAATTATTTACGAAATGCATAATCCCCTGCTTTTTTCGCCGGTTCAGAGTCGCCGGCTGAGAGAGAGAGAGCTAAAGAAAGTGAGATAGAGAGAGAAAGAGAGAGGCGAATTAGTTTGTTTCGAGCCTTCGCTCTCCGCCCACCGGACCGATCGCAGCAGACAATGGTGGTTCTGCTTTTTGCTGATCTGCGCCGTGGCCACCGATTCCGGCTAATCCACTTTGGGCCGAGCAGACTGGCCTGACGTGATCGCTCTATCTTTCAGCGGCCAGACGTGCCAATGTCACTCGCTCCCCGCTCCGAGTGGCCTGTCAATTAGGCCGTCGAACCGCGAAAATCATGCGGGAAAATGTTCAATTTTGAATTATGAGAGCGTATCGTTTCCTCATTTTCACGTGCCGGGATGATCAAGGAGGAAAGAGCAGTATAAAAAGAGTCGTGTCATTGACGCTCTCTCACGTTCGCAGGCAACTGCCTCACGGAAATTGCTTTCCCACTGAAAATGAATTCCGTCAAATGTTGCCTCTCGCTTTTCCGCCGTATCTGCCTAAAATAGCGCGCCGTGCCAAGGTGTCCGTTGTGGTTGCGAGCGACGCTACCCTTCCTCCGTCGCTTTTAATGCACGTACGTATACTCACGCCCGCGCTCACCTTGATTCGGAAAATGGAGCCGTGTCATTTGCACGCCACGCTCCTCTAAAAAGCGAGATTTCTCGCTCGCTCGCTGCCGACGACGACAATCACGCTATCCCTTTTCTGTCACGACTCTGCCATTGATTTTGAGCCGAGCAGCTTTTAGTTTCATTGATGAGAGAGCCCACCCAACCCCAAAATTGAACGGCCTGCCGCTACTGTAAAATTGAGATAAAACACAGGCGATGGAGCCGTTTTGTTGAACAAATAATGCTCGCATTTGTGTAAAACATTTATTCTGACAGAATCAAATTTTGATAATTCAAAGCCTAATTGAAATTCCGAGAGATGAATGCTGTTGAAAGCAATTATTATCGGAAAAACGATTAACCGAACACAAAGGAGAACAATTTTCGCGTCGATTGTGTCGATTGCTTTCCAACTTTGTCCATTCGGAGCCATCACAGCTGTTTGCCCCGAATTCAATCGGCGTGGGAGCGCAAAACGCGGAAGAAAAACAAGTCCCCGCGGTGGAGGAGGCCAAAGTTGCAGTAATGACTCCCAAGTGCTTCCATGCAAGAGCACGCTAGTTGAAACCTGCCCGCGGCAGAATAACAAACGTAAATACACGGTCGTCGGAAGACAAAAGAGGAGCTAGCAGGAGTGGCGGCGGTTTCAAAGTGGTTTACGCGCTTCGCCCCCGCGAGGAGAAAAAAATAAACGCCTCCTTTGTTTGTGTGTATACGCGCGCGCGTGTGTGTGTGGGAGAAAATGCGGACGGAATCTGCGAGACAGGACCAAGACTCATCTCGCTGGCAGAAGCGTAATCCGCGTTCTGAAAAGCGTCCACTAACAATGCGAGAGAGAGACGAAAGAAGAAAGTATAGGCGTGTTGAAAAGCTTTGCGGGCCTAATTCTGTTAGCCGTCTCAATTAATGCGGGTATGAATGTGCTCGCTCAAAATGTGCGCCAACGACGAGAAGCAGGAAAAATTCTCTTCATCCAGACAACAGACGTTGTGCTTCCGGCGTAAAATAATAGACGGCCATCTCGCCGGTATGAGTGAGGAAAATCCTTTTCATTGCTAAATTAGTTCCAAGTGGTTTCTTCCCCCTGCGATAGTTGGCTGGATAATAATGAATGCATTGTTTTTGCTAAATACTTAATTTTAAAATAAATAATAGAAAATAGTTCGTCTGGATTAAGCATTACAAAATAACATGAAAATTATCGAAGCAAACAATTTTTTACCATCTCAAATAATCCGAGATCTATAATTTGCTAATGGCCACGATCAGGGAAGTAAAAACCGGCAGCTCAGCTGTTTTCCCCCTTCTGCAAATTAAACTGTTTTCTTCTCAAGATGCTTGCGGAGGCGTGCACAAAATCAGCCGCTTTTTAACGCGCAGGGAGCAATTAGCCTAATGGTTTGAGCGCCAACTTTTGTCTCTCGAAGGATGAGCAGACAGCTATATTTTGTATGCAGAGTGACGCGTCTACACAAGTGCTTTTCGCTGCCACGCCCTATCATTAGGCTTGTCAACTGGTGCTCCTTTTTCCGTGATATATCGTTCGTTCGGCCAGTTGCATTAATTGTGTCCATTTGAATGCGTCGTGCAGCGGCAGACCGGTCTGCGTCCCGGCTGAATAGAATGCTAAAACTGTGGCGGCGCGGCACCCGGCGCTGCCGCACGCTTTAATTGGATTGCTGCTCTTTGTGATTTCGGCTCTCCGCCGGCGAGAACACGCCGCGCGTGGTCTCAACCAAATCTATGATGATGGGCTGTGACACGGAATTATGCTGCAGAACGTCGGCTCACTGCAAAATTGAAGAGGGTGCCTGCCGCCGGAGCAATCTTTTAAAAAGGTGCGGGAACTGCCGCTGTGCACTCTCGCGCGGAGTGGAAAATCGCGTTCTGAGGTAAAAAGGAAAAATTGTGTCGACTTTTTTTAATATTCGTTCACACACTTTTTGGGGAGGTAAAATTGTATAAATGTGCTGATTTACTTTGAAAATTATTTTAAAATGAATTCGAATCAGTTGTTAAGTCTAGTTCAAGACATTATTTAAATTTACTTTTAAGAGGATAAGATGATAGTAATTAATAAATCAAGTCAGTTAAATTCAATTTTAGAACAATTTAAATAAAATAAATATCAATGGTTATTTTTTTAGGATAAACAGAGCAACAGAGACAAATGTAAATGATAAATTTTGAATGTGTTCTGTTTAAATTTTTGTCCAACCGTTTACTTTTATCTGTATGTCCAGACCTTGAACTTGAAAGCATATTTCTATAATATATCTTTGCTCTTTCAATAATTGCCTATGTCTCTTTGCAAAGCAACGAGAAAACTCTTCCATGTAAATTTTAATAGAACTACCTGGAGCCGGTCGCATTCGAGTTGGATTGAAGAAACTTTGCGTTCAAACTTGTTTACTCTTATAATTACTGGCATGCCGGTTGGCTTTCCTTGCTGTGCGCGAATTGCACTCAGTCCAATTGGCTTCTTGCGTGCCAGGCTCGTGTATTACAGAGTGGAACCATTTGTCCCACAGCAGCAGCATTTCCATATACGCGCGCGTCTCGGCGGCTCTCCTACCGAGCGAAATGAAATTTTCATTTACCCCGGGCGGTAGCAGCAGTGGCAGCGGCAGGCCGGTCGGCCTGCACGGACGTTTCAGCTGGGAGCACTTTGCCTGCATTTTTTCTCATCAAAATTTAAGCTCGGCCCGGCAGGCCAGCGACTCTCTTTACCTTTGTTATTGTTTTGGCAATGCACACCCGTAGCCGCCCGCTCGCCCGCTCTTTTCGCACCTGCCGCCGCCCATTGTGCCGCCGGTCATTGTGTAATTATAACCAAATATTGCCGCACAATGGAGACGTATTTGCCGCCGTTTACGCCCGTTTTAATTCACAAACTCAGCACGTGCAGTGCGTTGTTTTAACTTCATTCCGCCCGCACACACACACACACACACACACGCACTGCCCCCGCGCTTAATATTTAATGGCGTCGAGCGCCTGCGAGCGGGCACGTATGCAACCCGCTGCTCCGACGCCGGCTGCGCGTTGCATACCCACTCACCTACTGGCAGCCAGTATCGGCACGTTTCCCTAACTGATTCCGCTCTTTGATCACCGGAGAAACTTCTTCCAGATTCAATCCGCCTGATTTCGTTTCCCGGGAATCAATTTTACTCGAGCGGAGCGCGCTTTCCGCGTTTTCGCCTCGGTGTTGCTAATGGGATTCCCTTTTGACAAAGTGAATAACTGCACGCAGTTATTGGAGCGTTAGTTGTTGTTTGAGCACCGCTTCACAAGCATAATCACCGCGGAGGGCTTCTCAAGGTGCAAAGTTCACTCGGTAATCAGCTTGTTGAGCTGGAACGCGGCTGCAGGTGTCGCAAATTCTGACCTCACAGAGCGACGTTAGTTTTTGAGCGATTCCGATTAGGCAGACAGCCTCTGCGGAGTTTGGCCTCGACCTCGATTTCAGCACCCAGCGGCTGTTTATAATATATCACGTTCATTGGCCAGCGTTAGGGCTTAATTACGATTGAGCCGGTAATGATGTCATCAAGCGGCGCGTTCTGATTTCCAGCTGCAGCCGAGGGGGCCCGGCTTTCTCCCTAGGCTGCTATATGCATGTCTCACATTTATTACCACTGCCGTGCCTCCAGGAAGCACAGGCTTTATTCCTTTCTCGCTCGGATGTCAAACTGTCCGTGTGTGAGTGCGATGTCCAGCCTTCCAACTCCGACTCACCGGGCTCTCTCTCTCTCTCTCTCTCTCTCTCTCTCTCTCTCTCTCTCTCTCTCGCTCCTCTTCTCGGCCTGACCGCAAACCTCGTACTGCACGGCAGCAGAATTATAATTGCCCAACACTTTGAATAATTTAAAGCAGCCTCCTGTTCTAGCTCTGAGCAGCGGTTGTGCACTCGGCCAAGCGACACTCGCCGTGTATTTGGAATAATGTGTGCGACGTTTCTTCAATGCCGCAGGGAATAAAATTTCGGGATTTAACGCTCACCCGTGCAATTTGGCCGCACGCTTTCCTCTTTTAATTTTTAACGCTAATCCATTTTAATCGGGTGAATTTGTGTGTGCAAAATCCGCAGACACTCGGCCGGCGTGAATTAGATTCCAGTGGTTTTGTGGCAGTGGCTCACTTTTATTATCAATTTTAGAGCACGCTTGCACAATGCCGTCATGTGGTTAAAGAGACCTATGGTTCTGTTAATATCAGAGTATTGACATCCACAGAAATGGTGTTTTATGCTGGCGTTGATTAAATTCCGAAAAACTTTTGAGTTGGAAATGTGAAAATGACAAATTTTTTGTCAAAGCTAATAATCAAATTTACCCGTGCCGATTTAGAATTATTTAAAAAAATGTTTGATTAAGTGTTTAGGAGTATTATTAGCATTGAGATCGAATAAAAATAATATTCCTTCAAATTTCTAAATTGCATGCACAATTTTACAGTCGTGAAACCCAATGCTATGTATACAAATCTCAAGAGACTTAAAAACCTCTTGTGCAGAATTTTTAATAAGCAAAGCCATTAAAATCTGCTGAAATTGACGGCTCTGCTAAACACGAGAGAGGAGCATTGTGAACAATTAGAGCCAGAGGCATTCAGTGTGCCATTAGGCTGGCGTATCGGTTGCTATCAGATTTCCAGCGGTTGCAGGAATATCATCAAACCGTGATACGGCGTGGAGAAGCACGCACCAGTGGTGGCGGCTGCCGCGTCGCACGAGCTATTGTTGTTAAAACAGGCGCACACTCACTCGAAGTCGCACAGACGTAAAATATTATCTTTGTTCTGGCCGGCGCCGCACGGTTTTGTATTACGTTTGTTTGCTTCTCATTACCGCTTTGAGTAGCGGAGCTGTATGGCAGTAGTGCGCGCTCTGGAGATGATGATGATGATGATACCCTTGCCTAATGAGATGGAGAGACTGCTGGCCAGTAATGATGGACACAGTCTGCCCCTTTAGCAGCGGGTTTTGTGCGTGTGACTGTGTGTATAATGGATTAGAAGCGAGCCAGCCACCCTGCTCGCCCCAAATCCGCACCGCCGCTGCAGCAGCCGAGCGAGCACCTACGAGGGCACGCTGCCGTCTGTCCGTCGTCCCCTACCCTGCTGAGTTTTTACCGTTTTGCCTCATTAAGGATTGTTATCTACATTCTGCAGGCGTTTTATGCTAATTTGGCAACGGTGTGAGCTTTGAGTTCGGCGCCGCCACCCTAATTTCTTTTGATCACAATTTAGCGGCTTGCCTGGGTCAATTATGCCAGACTACATACTAACGGCACTGTTTATCTATGCCTGAATGCGAGTGCGAATTTTAACTATTGCCTGCTGCTGCTGCGAACTTTGCTACTTGCTCTGCACGCGAATGTGGGATTAATTTTCCCCGGCATTTTGGTCCCACGGGCATGGTGGGATTGAAGCAACAGCGAGACTCAGTTAGAGAGTACATTTTAACCTCAAAATTACTAAAACCTTTTTTTCTAAATTCCCTCTGTTGTGAGTTTGCATTTAAATATTCATGCTGAAATATTCCAAATGCTTAATGTAATTGATTATGGATTATTATTTATGTTTAAACAAGTGCAATCTCAGAGCTTTAAAATAAATGTAAAATTTTAATAGATTTTTTCTTTAAAGCCTGGACAACTATCTTATCCAGACATTTCAGATGTTTGTTCGAACCAAATCATATCTTATTGTGTAGTTATTGCGATGTCTTTTCATTAATTTGCACCATTCTTCAAGATGCTTCTTTTGAAATAAGAATCAAAGCAAAGGTATTTGATTTGGACAAAATCTCCTTTCTGGTTCTCGCCTCTTGCTGCTGTTTCGTTTCAATTTGTTCCGGGAATAAATGGCTGCCCACGAAAGTCGAGGCTCGCGCTCAAATTGAAATTATTCCGCGCCGAAAATGAAGGCGCGCTCGACTGGACCGAATAAATATCAAGGTTGAGCACACCGCGGATCGTTGCGGTGCGCCTAGCCTCCGCCCACATTTCCATTGAAAATGAGATTCTTCGGTTGATATTTAATCAGATACGAAATTGAAATAGTAGAGCGCTTTCCGCAAAACAAACAAGAAATTGGAGTTTGGCATCGATTTATTTTGTGCCGCTGAGCAAAAATTCGCATGCGGGACGGGAGCAAGCAAGCAGAGCCGTGGAAACGCGAATGCGGCAATAACTGCCATCAAGTTTTGCTCTTTCGCCGCGTCGATGGGGTCACGTGTGGAGGCGGCGGCGAAAAAATAATAAGCCATAAATTACCTGCCGATTTTCGGCAGTCGAACAAGTTTCTGTTTTTATTTAAGATATCAAATATCTGAAACATCGATTATTGATTTCCGGTCGGGCGCGTTGGTGAGATAAAAATCGCCCTGGGGACAACTTTATTTGGCGCACACGTGAAATATCATAGGACGCTGCCATAACATTTGCTTAACCTGCGTAAATATTGATTCTGTGCAAAAAGCAATCATCGGTAGGCAAGGCAGTCGTAAAGCCTTTTGCCCAACGATTATTTGTTCTCGGCTGATTAATGCCGCGGAGCAATCGCAAAAATTTCTGCCAACTGTCTAGCGTATTTGCTTCGACCGAGATTCTCTTCACTTGCTATCAAAAAACTCCGTCTGATATAATTTTTTTTCAATGCTTTTCTTTGAAGGAAAGGAGGACGTATTTAAAGGCACCAGTTTATATTGCAGCCTCTTAAATGCCATTAATAAATATCCTAAAATTACTGATTTTGTTTTTCCTGGAAATGAAATCGTTGAAAAAATTGTAATTTTCATACAGTTATGGCAAGCATCAATCCACGTGGTAGCTAATGAAATAATTCATCAACGGTGGCGAGGCTGCAGCGGCCGGGAGCCTGAAAACCTATTTTCATTATTCCGGCCGTGGAGGAGAGAGAAATAGCAGTTTAATTACATTTCGCAGAAAGAGAGAGAGAGAGAGAGAGAGAGAGAGAGAGAGAGAGAGAGAGGGGGGCGGTGGAGGATGAAGAAAAAGCAGGAAGGGAAGAGCTAATGAATCCAACCGCTCGGCCATTTATCTTTCATATAAGAGGTTAAAAAGAGATTAATCTTGTGATTTCTCGGGCCTGTACACTACAGCTGAGGCTGCGATGGCGGCAGATGTACACACGGCACAAACCCTCAGACTGCCTTCCTTCCTTCCGGTCTACGCCGCCCTGAGAAAGATAGGCCCAGCGCCGCGTTTAATTGAGAAATAATCATTTGGCCGGCTACGTCTGCTTGCTTGCTAACGATTTATTATCGTGCCGACGAGAGAGAGAGAGAGCTGCGCCGAGCAGAATATAGCCTCAATTATGGACGTGCGGCTTGAGGGTGAATCTCTTGCACGAACGCCGGCTTGACCGGAGGCCCAAATTGTTTCTCCGCGCAGCGAGGGAGAGCACGAGAACGCGCGCGGCAATTGTTCCTCGTTTTGCGCGCGTGGATCGGAGTTATGGCTGGGATTTCCATTACACAATGCTCCCAGCAAATGCCTTTCAAATTGCGTGTGAAGCAGCGAACAAAGAGAGAGAGAGATGACTCCAGTCAAAAAAAAAATGTTCACTATATGGTTGCCACTTTCAGTTTTTTTTTAGAAAACGACTACAACTGTTATCAAATAAATACACCACAAAATAATGTTACTGATTGGAATCGATTACATTGCGGATATTGGAGGTTTATTTTACAATACAAGATACGAAAGCAGCAATTAGGCAGGCTTGGAAGTTGATAGCGTATAGCTGTTGTTATTATTGGGGAGTTTAACGCGAACAGGCACGCGTGCCAAAGTCGAGTAGGCTTGAGCTAATTGCTTCATTAGTTTACGAATATTTGTGCCGCATATTTCCCATCGACATGCAAACAGTGCATTAAATTGCTGTGTATTTTTCCGGCCAAACTGCAGCGCACTGTTGACGTCATTAGAAGGAGCAGCAACTCGTCTGTGCACTGCTGCTACACTTCTTCTGCCTCATCCGTGCAACTTCAAACGCATTCAAATTTCAAACCATGCATGTGTTTGACGTTACCCAACATGACGGTGCAGATCAAAGGCAGCCGCTCAAAGGGAATAAAAAAATCGCGCGCAGGCATTTTTCTACATCTTATTTCGCCCTTCCGCTTTACCAACGCACTGAGCAGAAGGCGGTTGCTTGGTTTGTTTATTTGTTTATTTATTTATTTACCCCCGTACGCATGCATTTTTTTCTTCCCTTTTGCTGCTCCTCGCATATGGAATTAGTTTACGCCCGAATTAATCCGTCGGCAGAGCGGCCCGGTCGATTTGCACATTTGCATAATTCATGCCGCGCGCAGCCGGCCGGTTTTGAACATTTGCAGCCGCGGCAATTAGCGTCTCGAGAGCTCATTTGAATGGCGACTAATGAAGAAAGCATTCTTCAGCTTTTTGTCATTTCCAAAGAGAATTTGATATCCTGCTTGGATTTGCAGCGGCGGAAACGGAACGGCTAGAGGCAGGGACACTCTACAACAGCAGCTTAGCACTAATGAGCCCAAAGCACTCGTTCCTCTCTCGTGTCCCACGGCTGGTGTGCCGTGGCCTCGTTCGCCCGACCAAACATCCAACCAACCAACCAACCAACCAACCAGCCGAGCGGCGAACGCTGCGCAAAAGAAGCATCGCTTGAAAGATTTAAACCTCCAGGACCCAACTTCGCCGCTGCTTTAATTCGTGCGGCTAATGATAGGCTCGCCGCCAGTGCATGTTTGAACAGGCTCCGAAAAGACGCATCGCGCGGTTAATTAGATCAATATTTGACTTATTTATTCAGCATCCGTTGCTGCGGCGGGAAGATTAGTCGCCACTGGCCATAATCGAGTTTTGAGAGCAGCTTCGCTCTTGTCGCTTTCAGCCTGCAGGAAAGTCCGCCGCTGTGCAATCTCCGGCCGTCGAATAATACTACTTTTTTCGTGTTTATTCAAATGACCAGAGAGCAAAATGGCCTTTTACGAGCGTCAAAGAACACCGCATGAAACGTTGCCAGTCGATCTCATTAAATTGTACCAATCAGACCGTCCGCCACATCTGACTGACCCGTCGCCGCTCGCTTTTCACTTGAATAAATAAAACAGGCGGCAACAGTCAGAGGAACGGAAGAGCAGGGTCGAAGGTGTGACACACGCGCCGACCACTTGACCCGAAACTTGTTTGCAAAGTGCGACAGTCTGCGCTCGGTGTAAATCGAATGATGCGACCGCCATCAAATTTAATGCGATGAGTTTTGCATCCTTTCAGCCGCACGTTCCACTTATTGCCATCTCTTTTGATTGAAAATTTCTCGAAATCACTTTCAAAGTCCAGTGATTTTCCAGGTGATTTCAGAGAACTAAATGATTTCGATTTTATTATTTATTCATCACTTGACGGCCAAATACATTCAATACACTTCTTAAAACAGACATATCCATTGCCAAACCAAAACATCAAACCCCTTGCAAAGGTGCGCATTGTATTTAATTGCGATGCAATTACGTTTCAAAACTAATACAGCATTTTATTAACCAATCTCATTTGCTGCGTGGTATCAAAGCCCATTAGAAGAAAATTGACATCAAATTGTGCTGTTACACTCTGGATTGTTATTTCATTTCAATAAATCTTCTTACATTGCGCCAAGAAAGATTTATCAAATCTGCAGAAAAATATTGGCGCCGCATTGGCTTCACTGTCCAAAGAAAATCCAACGTAATAAGGGACACCCTCCTGCCATTCGTAATAATAATTGAAGTACGGGGTGCTGTCATAGAAGTAACCGTTGTTCTCCTCTGAGTTGCTACACCAATACTTAATACCTTGATCATTGGCGTAAAACTCATCCAAAAGAACTGAACCAAGCACTGCGAACGGATATTAAATTTTCATTCGTGAAGTAAAAATAATGGTTTTAGTTTTTTTTCTAATAAATATTTAAAACAATCTCAATATTATTCAAACTTCTATTTTACCTTGCTTCCTCAGCATGGATTCTTTTTCATCTATGAGGTATTTGCTTGCATTTCGCAAATATGCACTTAAGGTTCTCAAAGTATCTGATATATACTGATCAGCTGTAGGGAGACTTCCATTCGCCCTCGCACACTTGCCAGCAGCAACCAACGGAGGATAGCGCTTAGTGAGGAGTATGTTATTTTAACATGAATAACATTAAAATCGTTGTTTACGCATACATCCTTTTTGTCGATGACTTTATTGACAATAACATCTTCTACAAGAGTTGGAAGAAAATTTGCTACTAAAAATTAAAAGCTTTAAATAACTCACCGATTTAATATTGTATATTTACTTATATCCAAGCAAGCATCTTTTAAAGTCAAACTTTTTGGTCGCAAATATCGATAGATGCACCGTGAACTGTAATTTAATTTTCAAATTATGACCAGAATTTATTATTTCATAGTACTGAATTTATTTTGTATTTTAATATACCTAACTACTTCCTCAGTAAATGAGAGATTATCCACATATTCTACATAGCTCTTAATATCCGAGTTGACGGGAACTAGATCAACCAACATATTGATTAGTGCTCCTTAATCGTGTAATAGTGCAAAAAGGTTGAGCGATATGTTCACAGCTAACCTTTGCCATATTCATATATTTGGTCACGAATCATTTGTTCAATGTCGCTTTCCGATTTACTAGTGGTGATAGCAAGTTCTCTTCTATCAAAAATGTTGTCTAGGTTTCTATTCCAGAATTTTTCCAATGAAGCTGACTTTTTGGTAAAACATTTCATGAAATTGAACACAAAAAGGCATTCATCTTGACTCTTGTTGAACTGGTCTGAAGATGATTAAAAATTTTATGCAAATAACAGATTGGAAAACAGAAAACAATTATTAACCCAGCATCTGGTTGCATTCCCAAAACCTGTCGAGGGCCTCATTAACCAAGAGTGCCGACTTCCAATCTTCTTCCTTTTGCTGTTCCATCAACAGCATTTTCAGTGCATCCAGGTTGTTGGATGCTTTTTTAAATAGCTTTGTAGGATATTTTTTCAGTAAGGTACTGAAATCTGCAATATAAATATTTACACATTTATTTAACAATGCCACACTCCACTATCTATACCTTGAACTAGTGTAGACACTTTCACCCTTCCTATAGCCTTCACTACTGCGTCCTCCCAAATTTTACCACTCTCATAGATCTGAATAATTCATTCGTTGCTTTTAAAATTAATAATTAGGATAATTATTAATTATTAGTGTACCAATCCTAGCATTTCCGCCAAGCACGTCATGCAACACTTAAATTCGAAATGTTGGAAACGTAGTAAATATATGGAAGGATCTAAATCAAGTGACACCCCCCTTGGCAAGTGGTCTTCAGATTTTGATGAAATTCGGTGGAGATGTTGCCCTAGGGGACCTAAGTTGAACCCTAAAATATTAGGTGAAAATTCCAAAAATTGCCCATTTTACAGGGGTTCAAAATTTGAGATTTTTGAAAAAGGTGATGTTTTCGGCGATTTGTAACTTTGACTCTGTTTGTAGTAAACACAAAAATTTTGTATCCAAAATGATCTACGTTTAACGCCAAACAACTTCCCCAAGATAAAAAACTTCGTAGGTCAAAAGTCAAGGTCACTAAATTGGGGTCAAACTTTTCGAAAAAATCCCACATACCCTAGTACATAAAATTTTGAAAATTCAAAATAGCCAAAATGTGCCTCATATCCATGGTAACAACATATAAAAAATTGGCGAGACTTATTTTTTTCTTTTTCAAGATATTTTGAATTGAGTGTTAAAAATCGATGTTTCCGGGTCTTTTGATCGCAAATAAAAACACGTTTTCCGCTTAATCTCAGCTTCTATGGGTCCGATTCAGAAAAACCGCACACCATTTGATACGTAATGACCTCCCCTAGGTAATGCAAGTGATCATAAGGGTGTCCACCCCCTTCAAACCCTTAACCACCCCCTGGAAATCCGAAAAAAAATATTTTTTCATATACTTACTATCTAAATCGATTAATTAAGCAAAATACTAATCAAACATGTTATAAAAATAATTAAAATATTAAATATTTTCATTTTCTTTGTAGAAATACCTTCAAAAAAGTAAAATCGCTAATAATAAAAATTATTTAAGTTTATTTTAAATATACAATTAAATTGTGTATAGTTTATTCAAAACAACTTAATTTTTTATATTTATTAAGAATTTTAAAATATATTTTATATTCTAAATTGTTCTTTTATTATTATAAATAAATGCAACCATTAGCAACAATGTTTGAAAACACTCAATTTTTACCAAATGCCAATGGTTAAACAATTACTAATAGTTGTATTTATTTATAATAATAAAATAAACACTGTAGAATAGAAAATATATTCAAAAATTCATTGTAAAAATATAAAATTCAGTCATTTTGAATAAACAAAAAACGCAAAATTATTATATATTTAAAATAAACTTATATAACTTTTTATGAGCAATTTTACTTTTTTGAAGGTATTTCTACAAAGAAAATGAAACTATTTAATATTTTAATTATTTTTATAACATGTTTGATTAGTATTTTGCTTAATTAATCGATTTAGATAGTAAATATATGAAAAAATATTTTTTCGGATTTCCAGGGGGTGGTTAAGGGTTCGAAGGGGGTGGACACCCTTATGATCACTTGCATTACCTAGGGGAGGTCATTACGTATCAAATGGTGTGCGGTTTTTCTGAATCGGACCCATAGAAGCTGAGATTAAGCGGAAAACGTGTTTTTATTTGCGATCAAAAGACCCGGAAACATCGATTTTTAACACTCAATTCAAAATATCTTGAAAAAGAAAAAAATAAGTCTCGCCAATTTTTTATATGTTGTTACCATGGATATGAGGCACATTTTGGCTATTTTGAATTTTCAAAATTTTATGTACTAGGGTATGTGGGATTTTTTCGAAAAGTTTGACCCCAATTTAGTGACCTTGACTTTTGACCTACGAAGTTTTTTATCTTGGGGAAGTTGTTTGGCGTTAAACGTAGATCATTTTGGATACAAAATTTTTGTGTTTACTACAAACAGAGTCAAAGTTACAAATCGCCGAAAACATCACCTTTTTCAAAAATCTCAAATTTTGAACCCCTGTAAAATGGGCAATTTTTGGAATTTTCACCTAATATTTTAGGGTTCAACTTAGGTCCCCTAGGGCAACATCTCCACCGAATTTCATCAAAATCTGAAGACCACTTGCCAAGGGGGGTGTCACTTGATTTAGATCCTTCCATATAAAATTGAAGAAAATACTTTCATTTTGTATGAGAAAGATATCAGGTCGGTGGTGTTAAACTTATCGATGTCACCTGAATGGTGGATTGAGCAATAAAATCAATAAATATTTTGCAATTATTACGGTTAGAAATTCTGTGCGTTAATTTGCATTCATTGAAGACCTCTTGGAGGTGGGATTCGGCCTTCACGCGAACCTTTAAAAAATAATTGCATTAATTGCTTTAATGCGAATACTTGTTCTACCGTGCAAATGGGTCGATGCCACATATTACAATCATCAATGCCTAGAGTTGGTCCTTCAGCCTCTGAATTCCGTGCAATAACACAGTATTTTGTGGCTGGTTGAGGGGGTGTACCTAGAAGAATTTAAAACACACAAACATCAATAAAATTTTTATAAAGGACGCGAAAGTCCATTCTAAATACCTTCATAATAAGAGTAGACCGTTCGGTTGTTGAGGTTAACACTTGGTTTTAAAAAGTCTTTGAATTCAGCTGAGCACCATCTGACAAGAAAATTAGCGTGAAAATTAGGGTTGTGAAAAAATCAGTTACCGGTATCTTTCATTCTCGCATCCCATATTGGTACCTGAAGTCCAGTAAACTGAACCAGGCTCCAAAATGCTATTCATGCACTGTAATTTCTCATAGGATTGAACAGACACGAGATGCATTCCCAGAGAACAGCAAAAATCAAGGGCAGCTTTCCAATGCATCTTAATCAAGAATGCAATATTAATTATTCAATAAATGTTAAAAAAACATCAATTAACCTCTTGCTTTGCTTTTAAATAGCGAACTCCACACGATGTCACCCAGTCACCCAAGAGATGAGCCTCTGTAAAATAAAAAGTTTACAGTATAATTAGGTAAAATGAAAATTTGCTGTAAATAAATGCCGCAAAAAATGCAGGCCTCTGATCATAAGAGTTTAATCAGTTCAATAAGAATATTAAACTTACTTAGAATCATTCGGCTACCATTATCGTATTTTGCAGCATATTCCACCTACACGAGGAGATTAAAATAATAATTTAAATATTGCAAAGGATTTTACCATAACTTTGCAGTAGTTTAGGTCTGTGCAATACGGTAAATCACAAGTGTCGGTGGCATTCTATTATTTTGAAATATTTATTATTTTGAACTATATTATCTGAAAATATATAGCAACCTTTATTTCAAAATCAGAAACTATTTCTTCCACCTTTTTGCCTTCTCTCTGGCAGGCGAAATTAGCACTTTTCGACGAACATTGCATTTGCCGCACGCCAAACGGCGTTCCGGCCTTCGTGTACTGCCGGTCGACGACCAAACACGAGCCATCGTCACGCGGGTTCACCATGTCCCAGAATTTGCCTTGCGAATCCCACGGGCCCACATCGTCGTGCATACAGAAGCGGTACTGGCCAGCGCATCCTTGCCGAGTGGCCGCCGTCCAGAAACTCGTCTTCACCAACTCACGATCTTCGGTTGAATTACCTATTTTATGAAATTGATGAGACAAAATTTTAGACCGAAATATTGAGGTCGCGTTTAGAAGCACGAATTTCAGAAGGCCGAAAGTGTACATTTTTATACACCAAAAGCAGTCGGCCTTCTGCATTTTTGGCAAAAAAAAAAATCACGCAATTATTTAAGCATACCGGGATAGATAAAGATTTTGATGGCAGCAATGTTGAGTGCGGTAAGAAACTCATCTGTGACTCTAATAGGCTTCATTCCCATGCTGCAACACAACTTAATGTTCTCTGTCCAGGTTACCTTTAAATTGGAGCAATGTGAATGTTTGAATTGATGCTTCAGTAATAATAAAGGTCACCTTTTGGTATCCAAATACGTATGAAGTAAAAGAAAACCTGTTAATCCCAAAATCTCTTTGCCACTCCGCCCAAATACCGTTCACCTTGCCTCCTTTGCGGACATATTTTAACTGGCTCTAATTAGCATCGAAATAAATCTTTACGGTTTATCTTTCCACTTGGGTCCATTGTGTCCTTCACCCGGTAAATAGTAAAACGTTTTTGTTCAGCAAAGAAAATAAAATATTAATCTCACATTTTTTATTTCGCACGATTTAAAGCAAGAGACCGCTTTACATTTGTACTGAAAGAGTTGGATTGTAATATTGTGTTTGTCTGTATTTTTCATTTAAAGTATACTTCGCAGAAAAAGTAGTTAGGATCGGCGCATTCCATGCGGACGAGTGTCTTGGTCATCATAGAGAGCGCAAGACACCTTTCCTTACGAGAGATTTCGGCGGGGAGGTCGAAAGCTGTGTTGTTGATGCGGGTCTTGCTGCCCGCGCACCACGAGTACGCCGCGTTTCCGCAGTTTTTCCCTTCGGCCATTCCACTCGTCCATATGAAAAAGTATTCTATAATTACTGTCAATTAAAATCACTGAAAATTTGAACAGCTCACTCTGGTTCTTTTGCTGCTCTAATGTCATATGTTCCAAGTTGGGTACAAGACAATTCAAATTTTTTTCACCCTCTTCCACCGTCACCAGTTGCATTTTCCGTTTGGCACACGTGAGAATGGCGTCAGCAAAACGCACCTGCGCATACGAACTCGTTCTCAAATTAAAAAAAAATGATAAATTTAATTTGAAATTTGTCATGACATGGATAAATTAATTGAATATTAGAAACGCACTTGATTGTGACTGCTGTAGAACAAGCGGCCGCATTTGTAAAACACGTCTCCAAGTTCAGCATTTTTCGAAATGAACGCAGAAAGGGCAGCTAAATTAATTAATGAACTCAATATTTATTAAAAGTTTAGGATAATAAAAATATCAACAAACAATCGGCCATAACTGACGTGAAATCTACAGAATTCAATGAATTATTTGTATGCTTATTAGAGCTTCTTCAGTTTTTTTCCGAATAGTTACCCTCTGTTAATGCGGAACTTAGGAAAGTCTGTGATTATGTATAGATAGTGTAGGTTGCATATTATTTTGCTGTACGTATATTGAATACTCTGAGTCTGGAATCGTGCACGGAGCAATCACCTGTTGTACATTTTTGCAGCTTTGGTGCCTTCGTGGACGATGCCGCATGCTAGTCGTAGTGATTTTTAAGAGAAAAGATTGCCAAATAAATATTTACCATTGGTTGCAAGAAGGAGAAGCAAATAATTAAAACTACCAGTGAAAGCATAGCTGCCCATGTGCCACTGATCACTGATTGTGAGGCTGCTTTCAGTTCGAATTAGCTTGACGATCTGTTTCATTTTACTGAAAGTGTTTCCCTTCTTTTATTTCCGCTTAACTGTTTCAACAAGCAGGATGCGCTGCTAATGCTCTGCCTGTAGCTTGTGTTTTCTGTTTTACGTCTCAACATCTGTTAGGTTCAAAATTTAATCATGTTTTAATGTTTATTTATTTATTTCCTATAAAATACCTAAATATACATAATTTAATTTATAAATTAATACCCATTATTACCAGTTCTGCAAAATATTTAACTTCAAAAGTAAAACAATCGATCAGTATATAAGGTAGAGTACATTTCAACTTCCACGTGAATTACTGCTTACAGTCAAAGTAGTAATGACAAGCAGATGTGATGATGTTTGGTGTATGATTAAAATTTGTTGATTCTCTTTTGCGCAGTTTTACTAGTCTTTTGGTAGAACTTGAATTACTTTTGAGCGTTTCTAACTTTTTGAAAATTCGTTTTATGCGGATATACGCATATTTGCATGTCAATACTTTGTTGCCAATCAGTTTACTACATTTTACCCGAAGCAAAATTTATCAACAATTTATTATAAATAAAAAACGGCTACCACAATAATAATCAACTAGAAAATTAAAAAATGCATATATGATGTATTTCAAATGAAATGTAGCATCAATATATTCCGCTTAGACGTTTTTTACAGGAATTTGTTTGTTCTTGTGATCTGATAAGCCTTCAAGGCTTATTTTGACGTATTTTTAGAACCTCATCCCTGTAAATAATCTGGCTTAACAAATTAAAATTTTATCTGAATCTGATGGAAAATTCTTCGGACACTTAAAATAAATGATAAATTTGAATAAGAAAATTCGTAATATATTGATCAGAATTTAAGGGAATTTCAACTCCATACAGCTTTACAGCTGTTTTTAATTTGCCATGCCACTCTAGAGATTTTTACCATGTAAAATTTGGTCTATGGCTCTTGCTTGCCAGATTTTGAAATAACGGAAATGAATGGTGCAATAACTATACCATCGGTCTATCGCGTGCGTCAGCCATATCCCACACGTCATTGGAAAACTGCAGGAACTAGAAACACTGGCACATCATTAGTAAAGTTTCCACTGTATTTCGCAATTCGCTCGCTTTCAGGGTGTTCTAGATTTCGTGCAATGACTTTGTTTTCACCTTGGTATCACTTTGCCAAGGTTAAATTTTGGCTCTGAGCTCTGATTACAAATATGAAATTAATAAGAAGCAAAAAGTTCCATAAAATTTTATCGGCCAAGACTGGAAGTAAACGCTCGGTGATTAAAAGACACATATTTACGCGATATAGAGTCGGATGATACTTTCAACGAGTTTTTAATTACAATAATGTCAGTGAACGCAGTGTATTTCATTTCTCAAAACCGCAGTTTGCTCTTTAAGACGCCAAGGATGCCAACAAATAATATTTAAATATCAATTGAAATTGCATCTTTCATAAATTTATAATATTGCTTTCCACTTATCAATTTTCCACAAAACATATCCTTTTATCTAAAATCATAAGTTAATTATTTGCAGTAGAAAGGTCCAAACTTTTATTTTATATCAATATTTCAGGTCACATAGGGATAAGAATGAGCTATCGAACTTGCAGAAAAACAACTGTGAATCAGCTGCATCATCATCCACAAACGTAAAAAAATATTGGTCAATACTACTGAAGAGTAGATTGTACTGGTTCTTGTCAATGATGTTTTGTAATTCTTGGGGTAGCACGGCTGAGGTGCTGCACCATCGGAATTCCCCTTTGGAGTCCACAAAATATTCATCCAAAAGCACCGCACCAAAACCTACAAAATTAATTATTTAGTTAATTAATAGCAAGTAATTCGTTAGTCATCGGTGGTAAAACGACAGAGCCAAGAGTTAAATTACTTATACCCTTTTGGGATGGATTTCCGATTGATTCTTTTGCATTATCAAGGAACGAAAATATTTCTCCAGTGTTCAATTCTTCAGCTGTTACTAGGCTACCGTTTGCTCGTTCGCACATTGCAGCTGCTACCAGTGGAGAATAGAACTGAAAAGGTGGAGTTATTGTAATTTAAACATCACATTTTAATCATAAGCAGTGCATATACCTTCTTGTCAATAAATATATTCGCACGAATGTTCCCTCCTTCAGCAATAGGCATAAAATTAGCCGCTGTAGGAAAAATTCATTAGTTGCATATATACAGAATTAAATTTTAATAGAATGATTACACAGAGCGGTACAAGCATCCAAATCAGTAAGATTTTTCGGTCGTAAATAATGATTGATACACTTTGAACTGCGTTTTCATACATGGAAATAATAAATATAAACGAAGTCCATTTGTTAATATTAAAAATTATTTTTCAATTACCTAACAAACTCTTCCGTGTATGAAATTTTGTTAACAAACGCCAAATTATCCCTGGGAGCTTTTGATATCGGGTCAGGATCTATAATTGAATTTTCATTTTGTGACGTGAAATATTTTTAATGGAAATTTGATTACTTGTGAATATATTAGCATTTTCTACCATTTCTTCAATTTCTCTTAATGATTTACGCATGGTATAAACATATTCCCTTGAATCAAAAATGTTATGCAAATTCATGTTCCAGAATTTTCCGAGTGAAGCGGTCTCGTTGGTAAAACATTTGATGAAATTGTGTATGAAAAAACACTCATCTTGGGATGTGTTGAATTGGACTAGTAATTAAGAATGTTTTTTTATTATTATTAATCACACTGAGCATGAGACAAATGAACAAACCTATTCGGGTGCATTCCCAAAACCTGTCAAGTGCCTCATTCACAAACAGAGTGGACTTCCAAGCTTGCTCTTTGTTCTGCTCTAAAACCATCATTTTCAACGCATCCAAATTATCAGCTGCTTTTTTAAAAAGTTTGGTAGGATATTTTTTCATCAGCGAACGGAAATCTTCAAATTTTTCACGATTTTGTTACTGTGATTCTGAAAATTAATGCAAAGTATACCTTCAAGCACTTGGGACTGTTTAACTCGTCGCATCGCTTTCTCGATTGAGTCAACCCACAATTTTCCACTATCATAAAGCTATAATAAAGAAATTTTAAAATTCAAACTTAAAGAGATTTTATTAGATAATTATTTACCAATCCGAGAAGCTCTGCCATGCACGTCATCAAACACTTGATTTGCATAGTAAATAATTGAGAAATTCGTGATTTATTAATTTAATACCTTCATTTTGTATGAAAAAGTGTCCAGCTCTGAGGAGCTAAATTTTGCAATATCACCTGAAATGGAAGTGTGCGATTACATTGAATTTCAAATTTGTAATATTACGTTGCGTGAGACGATGAGTCATTTTGCACTCGTTAAAAATCTCTTGCAGATGTGATTCGGCCATTACGCGAGCCTTCCAAAAATGTGTCGTATAATTAATCTTTGCTCTTTGAGTTTAAAATATGTGGATTACTTCACAAATTACGCTCTTAGAAGCCATATTGGTGCATAGATCAATACCCAAGATGGGACCTTCAGTTTCTGATTTTTTTAGTATCACGCAATATTTTTTAGAAGGATTAGCACGTTCCCCTAAAACAATTAAAATTAAAATGAATTGAAATATAAAAAAGGATAAACACCAACCATTCTTGTCAAAATTAAGCGTACTGTTGCGTAGATTGACACTTGGTTTTATGAAGTCTTTGAACTCAGATGAACACCATCTAAAGACTTACTGTTTTAGTGTTTCTTAAATAAAATGTATTCAAAAACCGATAACGCTGATTTGCGCATCCCCCATTGGTTCCCGAAGTCCAGTATACGACATTGTTCTCTAGAATATTATCGAGGCAGTTCAACTTTTCCTGGGATTGTACTGATATGATATTCATTCCAAGGGAGCAACAGAAGTTCATTGCACTTCTCCAATCCATCTAATGGCAAAATGATTGAAGTGATGACAAAAATGGTATCTGTTCTAAAGTAACGCAACCACTCACGATTTTATCGGACATTAAATAGCGAACTCCGCAAGATGTCTTCCACGTTCCCAAAAGGTTCGGCTCTTAAAAAAACTTTCATTTTTCATTCTTGACTAAAACTATGAGCTATTGCTGCACCCCAATAATATAATAATTTAAATTGCAAACAAAAATCTGACTTATTTTTGGTAAAGTTTAGGATTTATCGCACTATAAATACGCACTTATTAGAAGATAATCTCCGTTTTCGGTTTTAGCAGAAAAGTTTTTCTGTTTAAGAAGAATATTTTAATATTTAACATTAAAATGTTTTTCTAAAAATGAAGACAGGTTACGTTTACTCCACAATACTCTAAATCTGAACAGTATGGAAGATCGCAATTTGTTCTGACTCTCTGAAAAAAAAAATCATTTTACTTGTGTGTTGCTAAATTTCATAAATTAGTTGTTACAAACCTCTTCATCAGATTCTTGGTCCTTATTTACAAGGTCATCTGCTCTGTAATCTTCTTTCTGGCAGGCGAAATTAGCACTTTGCGACGAACATTGCACTTGCCGCACGCCAAACGGCGTTCCGGCCTTCGCGTACTGCCTATCGACGACCAAACACGAGCCATCGTCACGCGGATTCACCATGTCCCAGAATTTGTCTTGCGAATCCCACGGGCCCACATCGTCATGCATACAGAATCGATACTGACCCGCGCATCCTTGCCGAGTTGCTGCCGTCCAGAAACTTGTTTTCACCAGCTCTCGGTCTCCCGATAAATTTCCTCAAATTTTATAAATTTATTATCAATAATAAGCTTTTGGCTGGGTGCTTAAAAAGTTGTTAACACTGCTTAAAACTAACCATTATCGTCCAAAATATTTATGAAATTGCTCTCATTGAATGCAGTATTTAGAGCAATGATTAGATCGTCTGTGACTCTGACAGGTTTCATTCCAATTCTGCAACACATTTTCATATTTTCCGTCCACGAAACCTTAAATCACATTTTCTTAATAATTTAGCTACAATTATCTGATATTCATACAACGACAAAATGAATTTTTAAATAATCCATCTTTGACCTTTTATACCTTTTTGTGGCCAAATATGAAGGTCGTATATGAAAATTGGTCGATCCCAGGTTGCTTAATCCAATCAGCCCAAACGCCATTCAACAACCGGCCTTACACAAATTTCATTTTAAATATTTATTGAAATTATTGAAGGATATAAAAGATTTTATACGTTTTATCTTTTTCGTACTGTCGAAGAAAGTATTCTTAATTATAGGGATAAAAAAATTAATCCTGAAGATTTGTTTTATGAGAAATTTCATACGTCAATAACGCAAGCCTCGCTTCTCATGCAGAACACCGATTTGCACTTATACTGAGAGCAAGATTCAAGGTATATAAAATTACGTTTTTATAATCATGGCATATACTTCACAAAAGAAATAATTCTTCTCGCCGCAATTCATGCGGACAAGGGATTTGGTCATTCTGGAGAGCACAAGACATCGTTCCTTGCGATCCACTTCGGCAGGCAGGTCGAGAGCTTTGGCGTTGATGCGGGTCTTGTTGCCGGCGCACCACGAGTACGCTGCGTTTCCGCAGTTAATCCCCTCAGCCATTCCGCTCGTCCAAATGAAAAAGTATTCTACACAATCCAGGTTCGCGAAGCAGTGCATTTATAAATATTCTTAATTATATACTTTGGTTCTTTTGTTCCTCAATTGACATCTGATCCAAATCAGGCACCAGACAGTTCATGTTGTTCGCTCCGTCTTCCACTGCCACCAGTTGCATTTTCTTTTTGGCGCATGTAAGAACAGCATCACCAAAACGACCCTACCAAAGATTCAAAATTTGGTTGCTTTGGTTTTTTTTAATCGATCAGTAAAAAATAAAGTTTGTTCTGTTGTTTTTTTCTATTGAATAAACCAAATTACTGGCTTACTTGATTGTGACTGGTGTAGAAGAGACGCCCGCACTTGTAAAAAACGTCTCCCAGCTCTACATTGGTTGAAACAAATGCTGAAACTGCGGCTGGAAGAATATAAATTCACTTGATGCGTATTTTTAAATAGCATAATAACAGTTCATCATACAGGTTGCCAACACTGATGAGAAATCTAGAGATAAATTCATAAGATTAATTAAACTCTTGTTCACTTTATTTTTAATCTCATAATTACCATCCGTTAAAGCAGAGCTGAGGAAATTCTACTCGAAAATATTTTAAATTATTTTAATTCAAATTTAATAAATATTATACAACCCTCAGTCTTGAATCGTGCAGGGAGCAATCCCCTTTGGAGCATTTCTGCAACTTAGCTGCCTTTGTGGTCGATGCCGATTGCTTTAGATCATATCATGAACAATCGAATCATTGAATGATCGCTGAAGTATAAGAAATGTGCATTACCATGGGCCGCAACAAGAGGCAAAAACATATTGCTGCCGCAATCATTCTGGCGCTTGTTTGTAAGCACCAATTTTCTGTCCGAAACTGGTGTAAAATTTTGTATGATTTTCAGACTATGTGTGTCTACCACTTCCGCTGAACAAAGCACCATTTATTGCGAAATGCAACTGGTTGGTTTCCTCTAAAATTTTCCCACTAAACAAAGAAAGAACATTTGAAACTAAACAATAATTTCTATCCATATTTTGCTTTTAAAAGACGGTTTCCTTGACGGTAGTCGAACTAAATAAATTATAATAGCATTTTTTAAAATTATATTCGAAATTTGCCCATGTGAATGTCTTGTTAAAATTACTTAAGGTTTATTTATTCAGGTTATTCTTTATTTTATTCTATCCCCTTTCTTCAATTACCTCGAATATGAAATAGTTTATTTAACACCATTTTTCAATGGAATGACATTTTGAGGGCATTGATAAAGTTGACCTGCCGTTGCCGAATGTCAGGCCAAAAAATGTTTTGTCCCTGAGCAAGGGATCAAGCTCTTGTTAATTGGCTTATGAACAGACTAATTACGCTGCATCCTATGAACAATTTAAAAAAACATGCTCTACTTTTAAAATAATATAGATTGTTTAATGAATTTCCAATGCTTTCCTATTATTTAAAACAAAACTTTTCCTTTTTTTCAAACATTCTCAGGATGATTTTATAATTTTCTTTCCAATTTGACATTTCCATTTTTTTGGGTAACATTCTTGTTCATCAATGAAACATTTTTTGAATATTCAACGCTACAGGTATCTTTAGAAGTAATTGAAACACACAAATTTAAAAGACAAAGTAAAAAATTCTAAATCAAACACGCACTGGTAATAAGAAGTGATATTTTTTCTCCAAAAACCAAAACGTGCAAAATGTACTAAATAATGGTAAAATAGAGGAAGATTCAAAATGAACAAAGAAAATGGAACAGGAGACTAAAATACTAAGGAGCAAACTAATATGTATTCACGACAAAAGTGCTTTAGTTGATATAAATGATGCACTTTTTACGTGCGTGGATTTTCCTAAAACAAAAACTTAAAATAAGTTTGAATCAAGCAAACTAAATTTCCCTGTTCAGAATTCTACATACTGAAATAATCGAAACATATATGTAACACACACTGGACTATTTTAAATTAGGTTTCCTTCATACATTTCAATTCATTGAGTTACACAAATCCAAGAATGATTTATCAAATCTGCAGAAAAACGTAGGTACCACAGTTAAACTGCTACCTACTGCTATTTTCAAGTATTCCACTTTTCCATGCATATCTTTACTATAATAATAGAAATTGGATTGAGCAGTGTAATCAATTATTGCTCTAAAATCTGTTGGTAACTCAGTTGAAGTACTGCACCAACGCATCACGCCTCCGGAGTCGATGAAATAATCATCCAACAACACTTTTTCCACATCTCCACATGGAAATGGGAACACAATTAGAATCTTGTTAATTGCTTTCGATGCTAACTTTTACCTGACTCCAAATTAAAACTCACTGTCACCCTTTTGACATAAGTGCTTGCATTTTTTGAGATATCGTATATGCCTGCAATATTTGCATAGTCAGATGTGACTAGGCTTCCATTTGCTCGCCCGCACATGCTAGCTGCAACTACTGGAGGGAAGCGCTGCACAATTTAAGTGCAGTTTTTAGAATCCAACTTAAATTCCGTCATGCAAGGTACCTTCTTAGTGTCAACAATTTTTATCATGAACACATCTTCATATGCAGTCGCCTCAAAATTTGTATCTAACAGGTTTTCCTCTTAGCACAAATAAATATATTTGATTGCGTTATACTCACATATTTCTATGCAGGCTTCTCTTGAAGTCAAATTCTTTGGTTTTAACACATTGTACAGGCAGTTTGAACTGTAGATTATTTTGCAAGGAATTACAATTTAGCGACACCAAGGTGGAACAGGTTCAGTTTTCTAAAACCTTATTGTAGTCTTAAAGTAGCGATCGATACATCGAAAAAAAACAGACATTCTTATAGCCTCATCTACATGATCTACATATACTTATCTCTAACTGAATTTATTTTTTAGAAAAAGAACCTGATAATTTTATCACCGTCTCTCTTTTTTTGAAATCTTACTGTATTTCGAAGCGAACAATAGTGTCCACAAAGCACCGTTGGATGATGAGAGGATTTGAAATATTGTCAAGAGTGCAGTACATTTTCAAGAATTTTGGCTAAATTATAATTTTTTGTAGCAATTAAGGTGCTCTATTGAATAATGCATATATTTTACAAAAAATTATAAACTAACAGATTGATCAACCTGCTTATTGTAACTAACAAATTTAAATTATTAGAATTTTTGGTCCTGTATCAATCCAATAAAAAAATATTTTACCTGACCAATTCTTCTGTGTACGAGATTCTATTCACGTATTCTATATAGCTCTCGGGGTTAGAAGAGACTTGTTCTGTATCTATCAATTAAAATAATTTAACTTGAACAATTGTTATGTAAAATCAAACTATTTTACCTGGAAGTGACAAGGAATATGGCAAAATCAATTCAATTTCGTGCAATGAAAGTCGCATTGAGTTTGCATATTCTTCTGAATCGAACAAATTGTTTAAATCCTTGTTCCAAAATTTTTCCAACGATGAAGATCCATTGGTAAAGCACTTGAGGAAATCGTGAATGAAAGAACACTCATCTTTGATCGTGTTGATTTTATCTGTTAGTAAAAATATAATAATTTTGCATAAAAATATAGGAGCTGAGATCTTTTTTTCCTTTATGCTATACTATTGTGATAGTTTGAAATTAAATTCAGCACTAACTTAAAGTATAGAATATACTGAAAAATAAAATGAATGATCGTGTAGTGACGATTAAAGGGCTATCTACTAACCAAGTGGAATGCATTCCCAAAATCTGTCGAGTGCCTGATTGACAAACATCGTTGCTTTCCAGGCTAGTGTTTTTTTCTGCTCTAGGAGAACCATTCTTAATGCGTCTAAATTTTCAGCTGCTTTTTTAAAAAGGCTTGTTGGATATTTTTTCACGAATGAACGATAATCTATATTTTTTAAACATGTGAGCAAGAGTCAAAATGCAATTTTGAATCTCAATTACCCTGGATAGCAAGATCATCTACTTTAATTCTCCCCATCGCTTTTTCGACAGCGTCCTCCCAGAACGTCCTGCCATTGTACAGCTTATGAGAGATTTTTCATTAGATGTGATTTAAGTTCTGATTTTGAATATTTACTAGTCCAAGAAGTTCAGCAACGCAAGTGGCCAAACACTCATTCGCAATAATAATCAGATTTAAATTTAATGTGCTTATTTCATTGCTACCTTCATTCTGTAGGAAAATCGGTTCAAATCTGTCGTGTTGAGGTTATTGATTTCTCCTAAATGCAGATGTTGGATTTTTCTAGTTTTTATTTTGTAGTTATAGTAGTTCACGTACGATTCGTCACTTGATGAGTTTCCTTGCACTCGTTAAAAACTTCCTGCAGATGCGATTTTGCCATTACCCGGGCCTTTTTGAAAAAAAAATATATATTAAAATGTGCAGCTTAACTTTCGAACGCGTTACTTCACAAATGGGTTTTTTTATAACCCATTCACATGAATCAATGCCCAAAGCAGAGCCATAAGTTGCAACTTTCTTAATCATCACGCACCAAGTTTTAGAATAATTAGCGGGTATCGGTACTACAAAAATGTAAAGATTCCAAATTATTAATGCTAGAAAATATTGATGAGTAGATGGTCTAACTGAGGGGATCCAGGTTCAGCACGTCTGTGTTCAGGCTCACACTTGGTTTGACAAAATCTTTGAATTCAGTTGAGCACCATCTAGAACACACAGAAATAAATGGCAAAATAGTACAAATTAAAGCAATATTTGTACCGGAACCGTTTATTAGAACAACCGTTGTCCGTTCCTGATGTCCAGTAGCTCGTAAACATATCCTCTTGTAAAATTTTGTCTAAACAACTCAGCTTTTCATAAGAGTGCACTGACACAAGACGCATTCCTAGAGAACAGCAAAACTCATAGGCGGATTCCCAATGCATCTATACTTAAAACTATATTTATTGCGAAAAGTAAAATAAAGCCATTCTACTTGCCTGTGTGTCGGGTATTAAATAGCGAACTCCACAAGCGGTCATCCACTTACCCAAACGGTTAGGCTCTAAATTAAAATAAAAAATGGAAGTATATGATGCATCAATATCAATTTCAGAAGAATTTCTTAAGAAATGTAATGCAGTCTTCACCAAAGAAGCTGCATTTAATTTCTTCTGTCAATAATGGCATTTTTCACCGGGATCTACTATCAAGAATTAATAGAAGAAGTTTGAAACATAGCATACTGTATAGAATCCGTTCGCCAGTTTTATAAAGTGCTGAGAATTCCATCTGTAATGGTTTTATTTGTAAGTAGTTCCTTATTTAATGTTTTTCTGCTGCATCAAAAATATAAAACTGCGGAAAACCTTTAGGACTAACATTGAGCTTGCAATATTGGGGGATAATTGTGCAATGTGGAAGGTCGCAGGCATCTTTAGCTTTCTGTATCATAAAATAATATTCAAGTTATTTGATTGTCTTCAAACAAACATGAACCTGATCTGCTGATTCTTCTTTATCGTTGACCAAGTCATTTATCCTGGAGCCTTCTTTCTGGCAAGCAAAATTAGCGATGGGCGACAAGCACTGCACCTGCCGCACGCCGAACGGTGTTCCGGCCTTCGCGTACTGCCGGTCAACGACCAAACACGAGCCATCGTCACGCGGGTTTACCATGTCCCAGAAATTGTCCTGTGAGTCCCACGGGCCCACGTCGTTGTGCCAACAGAAGCGATACTGGCCCGCACATCCTTGCCGGGTGGCCGCCGTCCAAAAACTCGTCTTCACCAATGATCGGTCCTCCGATGAGTTCCCTTTAAATTTTCCGTGTTAGCGTTCTTATTATTGCACAGTATTTTCGAATTAAGATAAGAAACGTAAACGCGAAAAATAAGAAGAAGTCTTTTTCAAATCAATTCAAACTGCTGATTTAAATTTGTTATAATGACCACAACGACAGGCAGTCTAGATAAATACTTCATTTAGGTGGTAAAAAATAAACCCTCAGACTAACTGGGGCTGTAAAAGAAATCGAAGCTGCTGTTTTCATTGTTGGCTGAATTTAGCGTGTTGAGCATCTCATCGGTGACTTTGATCGGCTTCATGCCAATACTGCAGCACAGCTTTAGATTCTCCGTCCAAGTTACCTTGGAAGTCCGCGATAAATTAACAAAAATAAAATAAATGGAATATTTAGGTTACCTTTTTGTGCCCAAATATATAAGAAGTGTATTTCATGCCTCTTATACCAAATTTAGTTTTCAATTCCGCCCAAACACCATTTAGCTTGATACCTTTTAAGTATATGCTTTGATTTGAAGAAATAATTAAAAATTTAATTGATTTACGGTCCAACTTGTTCGTATTTTCGTCAAAGTATGATTTCTAAAACATAAAAATGCTAATTTTATTTTCTCAACGAAACGCAAACTCGTACAAAGTCTGGATTGCACTCCTTCATGCAAGAGACTGATCTACACTTGAACTGGGAAAACATTATGGGCTTGCGCAAATTTCTCTGCAAAAATTCATACTTCACAGAAGAAGTAATTAGGTTCACTGCAGCCCACTCGCACAAGCTCCTTGGTCATTCTGGAAAGCGCAAGACACCTTTCCTTGCGTGAAACTTCCGAGGGGAGGCCAAAAGATGCGGCTGTTATGCTCGTTCTGTTGCCAGCGCACCACGAGTACCCCGCTTTCAAACAGTCTTTTCCCTCAGCCATCCCGCTGGTCCAGATGAAAAAATATTCTTTTTGGGATGTCCATGACCTCATTTAGAACGGTTTATTATGGTATTTATTAACACTCACTCTGGTTTTTTTGTTCATCTTCTGTCATTTCATCAAAATTGGCTGCAAGACAATTCATGTCTTTTATACCGTCTTCCAACGAGACCAAATGCATTTTCCGCTTGGCGCATACGACGATTGCATCCGAAAATCGAGCCTGTCGTGATTTAAAATAAGCTATTCAATAATATACGTTCCCCGCTTTTATTATGAAAAATATACACGTGTCACCTAGTATTACACCTACCCGATTGTGGCTTCTGTAGAAGAAACGACCACACTTGTAAAACGCGTCTCCCAACTCCACATTTGTTAACAGCAATGCCGAAACAGGAGCTATATGGAATTAACAGATGAATATCAAATGTAAAACTGTATTATAAGCAGTGTATTATATATGCTTGAAATCATTATCTTACAGTCGGATAAAACTGATACGAAATCTACGGAGCAATATATTTGATAAATTCTGGAGATAAATTTCGTTTAGCTTAATATTACCATCCGGCAGTGCAGAGCTGAGAAAACTCTAGGAAAAAATTAGCTCGAAATTTTCAGTGCATATTATAAATATTTGATAATACTTTCAGTTTTGAATCATGTAGAGAACAATCGCCTACATTACAGTTTTGCACCTTTGCTGGCTTGGTGGTTGACAACGCTTCCTTTTTCAATAAATCATATATAACAAAATATTAATGGAGAAACGTTTTATACAAATTTTTTAACTAACAGCGATTGGGCCAATGAAGAAGAAAATCACAAGCATCGCAACCACTTGCGTCTATGCTGTGTGAAAATTCAAATCGAAACAACCGAAATTCAGTTTTATTTTACAGGGTACGATTCCATTTCCGCTACAAGTTGGAGGCTTGTTGACTGCCTAACCTGATTTCAATAATTACGTCCCAGACCGTTTTTCAACATTTCCCTAAGAAATGAATACAAGCATCGCAGCCATCCTAGCAAACGCATCTTATAATCAAGCTGATTTTTAAATTTTTGTTTATTAAAAAAAAGTCTCCTGATTGCCAATATTCCGCAGAACTGAAACTCGTTATTGGGTTGTTGTTCCTCGAACGTCACGCATGGCTTAATTTTCGTTGCTTAATTGGTTTTCACACCTGTTTTCTAGCAACTAGCGCTGGCTGCAGGCGGACGTGATGACGTTCGACCAACAACGAAATTTCCAGTTTGATAAAAATTCTCTTATTTTCAAACGAAACTATTAAATCTCAATATTTATTTGGTTATATTATTCAGTCTTAATTTTTCGATTGCCAATTAATCGAAATTGTAACATTAATTCGCTTGTTTCATGCCTCGTCTAGACTGTGATTTGCGAAATCTTTTAATATTCACAGTCAAACAGACTTTTTATAACACATTTTTATTATATTCCACGCGTTCAGGTTTATCGAAAGAAAATTCAGGCGGGTTAATTGCTTTAAAGCAAAATCCAAACGCTTTATTTAGACACATACGCCACGTGAAACATTGTTTCAGGAGCTACACAAATGTATCACGTGTGTTTCACTTAATTTATTTAAAACAGTTCAAGCACACACTTTTTTATTTGTTCCCAAAGAAAAATTCCAGTTTTAATCCCGACTTCACCACTGAACAACAAAACACACTCAAATCTCGTGAATAGAATCAATGCAAAATCAGTGCGTACATTTCATTTGGCTATTATTGTCTTACACAGTGCCAAAAATGATTTATCAAACTTGCAGAAAAATGAAGGGACCAAGTTATTTTTATAGTTCACAGGGAGTGATGAATATTTCTTCGAAGCTTCATCGTAGTAGAAAATTAAGTTTTGAGAGAAGCCAAAAGTGTTAAGCATTTCTTTTGGCACCTCAGCTGAGGTACTGCACCAACGATTCAATCCTTGAGGGTCTTCATAAATTTCATCCAAAAGCATGGAAGGATTGACTGAAAATGTAATTGGAAATTGTAAATAATATGGATTAAATTTGAATCCAAAATGCCGCTTTCACTTTGCTCCATCTTCATTAGGTCCTTGGCTGCTGACAATATTAATGCTAAACGTTGGAACTGTGCTTTCGCGATGCTCGTTAAAATTCCTGCATTGCTGAAGTCAGCAGACGTAATCAAACTTCCATTCGCTCGATAGCAAAGGGCAGCAGCGGCCGTTGGAGAGCCACAACACTGAATTATTCAATCAAAAATCTATTCGAAACATCTGCGAATATGCGTGGGAAATACCTGCGTCTGGTTAAGCGCTTTACTCTGCAAAATGTCTTCATAACCAGATATCGGTTCAAAATATTTGTCTGAAAACAAACATATAAGAGAACAGTTTGAAATTAACTTATCACACACAGCACACCTTTCACTAAGCAAGCTTCCTTTGAAATATTTTTTGGCCGCAAAGCTTTAAAGCTGCAACGCGAGCTAAAATGATTTTATCACAATTTCAGTAAGATCCAAAAAATGTACAGCTATTTTACTAAATTTTTCTTTTGTATTATGTTTACTTCCCGCATTTACCTTGTGAACTCTTCTGAGAATGATTCCTGATCAACGTATTCAATGTATTGCTGCAATTTCCTATAGTCTTTTGTATAATCTAATAAAACATTAAATAATTTTAATTATGTTTTTTCTATAAAGAATACAAACCAAGCTTTAAATCCGGCGAACTCATCTTCGAAAGTGAGTCCAAAAGCGAAATTTCATTAAAAGATTTTGATAACGTCATAGCATAGTCTCTTGAACTGAATAAGTTGTTTAAATCTCTGTTCCAGAATTTTTCCAGCGATGAATCATTGGTAAAACATTTGATGACATTATGTACAAACGAACAATCATCTTGTGTTTTGTTAGAGCGTGCTGAAAGAATATAAAACATTGTAGGCCTATAGTCCTAATGATAAATCATAAAAATCAGCAGCTTTTTAATTGATTTCAAAATAAAATGAACGAAATTATATATGTATCTAACTATACGGTAGGAGAGTTGAATAAATCCATCCATTAACCTATTGTTTTGCATTCCGAAAACTTGTCAATTGCCATGTTAATGAACAAAGTAGATTTCCAAGCTTCTTCTTTGTTCTTCTCCAAGAGCGTCATTCTCAGGGCGTTCAAATCATCTGATGCTTTCTTAAATAAGCTTACAGGGTATTTTTTCATGACAGAACGGAAATCTAAATAGTATTTTGAATATAGTATTAGTCATGCAAAAATTCCCAATTGCTGATTATTTACCTTCAAGCGCTCTTGGATCTTTTACTTTTTTAATCGCTTTCTCAACCTCATCTTCCCAAAAAGCTCCATTGTCATAAACCTGCCACGTACCTTTAGTACTTGAGCTGAACATTTTGTATTCATTTTACCAATCCAAGAAGTTCCGCGATACAACTCGAAAAACACTGTACATGATTATTATTAAAACAAAATCAAGCACGCTCATTCAAATACAGTATAAAAACTACCTTCATTTTGAATGAAGAACGTGCTACGTCAGTGTTGTTGAATTTTTCAATGTCTCCTGAGATATAAGAGTTATTCAGTTATGAGAATTATTAATAAGAAAGCTACGTTGCGTGACGCGATGTGTCGCTCTGCACTCATTGAAAACCTCTTGCAGATGTGACTGCGCCTTCACGCGACCCTTTTTTCCAAAGTTATAATGTAGAATATTTTTCATAGTGTGTAATTATATATTAACTTCGCAAATAGGTTTCCGAAACGACATTGCACACATGTCAACACCCAAAACTGGCCCCAAAGTCGGTGATTTTTGAATTACCACGCATAATTTAGAAGTCATTTGAGGAGGTAACATCGATACCATCACTTAAAAGCATAATTAATAGATAAATAGCTGCGGACAGTTAAAATTAGATGTGGACTAACTAAGTGGCTGGAAGTTTATTGTTTTGTTGTCGAGATTTAAACTTGGTTTGATGTAGTCTCTAAATTCAGGTGAGCACCAGCTGGTATGATTACGGATTGAAGTAAAGAAATAAGATGTGGTTACAAAAACGTATTTACCGGTATCGCTGATCTGAACAATTAACGTTTGTTCCCGATGTCCAATACCCCATCATATCAATCTCTAAAACACTATCCAGGCAGTTTAACTTTTCATAGGACTGCACAGATAAGAGACGCATTCCCAATGAACAGCAGAATTCAAGCGCACCAAACCAATCTTTCTATAAATTCATCGGACAGTGCTAGTTGATTTTTATGTTAATTTTTTAATATATTACCATTTGGTTGTGAATTAAAAATCGAACCCCGCAAGCTGATTTCCAATCTCCCAAGGAACGAGGCTCTTAATTTAAAAAAATACATTCAAATCCTCTCTTAAGTAAAATAAGATTTCATTTTTCCCAAGCATAAGATTATAATTATTTTTCCTTTCGAGAGGCATACTTACTGAAAAGAATACGTTCTTTGTTTTCTTTAGAAGCAGTGGAAAATTGCTGTGAAATTTTTCTTCAGTGGTAGAAAAACAAGAAATTAAGGAAGAACAAACATTCAGTTGACAATAATTCAAGTCCGAGCAAATGGGAGAGTTGCAAGATCTCTGGACTCTCTGTTCAATTACACCCATTAGACTACTTTTTATTTTTTAACAATAGATAAACTCAACAGTGCTTTTTTCTTGATCTCCATTTACGAATTCATCGACTCTTTGGCCCTCTCTCTGACAGGCGAAATTTGTACTTGGGGACGAGCACTTCATCTGTCGCACCCCAAACGGCGTCCCGGTCTTTGTGTACTCCCTGTCGACGGCGAGACACGATCCATCGTCGCGCGGGTTTACTTTGTCCCAAAACTTGTCCTGCGAGTCCCACGGACCTATGTCGTCGTACAAGCAGTAGCGGTACTGGCCTGCGCACCCTAGCCGAGTGACCGCGGTCCAGAAACTAGTTTTTATCACAAATCGTTCTTCTGTTGTATTTGTCTCAGATTCATATTCTGCAGTCACCATGCAACATAAATAATTTAAAATAAAAACACGGTAATTAATGAAAGCTAATTAATGTTACTTTGCAAATGGATAAATTAATTTGAGAATTTATGGAAATCGCAACTGGTAATTTAAATATTGCAAACATATAATTCTCTGCTGGGGCAAGAAAAAGATTTTCTTGGCAATATGTGTTGAGTAGAACATTACTTGCTGTAAATCATCTTAGTTAAAAAATTAAAAGCTGATCTTTGATAGATGCATCATATAATTATATTTGATAGAAGTGTCACTAACCAGGAGTGTAAAAGATTGTGATTTTGTTGCTTGCATTGCCCACGGTGTTAAGCGCGGAAAGCAGCTCATCCGTGACTTTGATCGGCTTCATTCCCAAGCTGCAACAAATCTTTAAGTTTTCCGTCCAATTCACCTGGAAACAGTCATATAATAAATTATTTAGCTTTGAAAATCACAGCCTCGTTACTTTTTTGTAGCCAAATAAATAGCTAGTGTATGAATATTTGTTGTAGCCAATCGTCTTTTGCCACTCCGCCCAAACACCACTCACAGATTGACCTAAAACCCCTTGAGCATATTTTAATTGATAAATTTTGCTTACGTTTTATTTTTCCAGTCCCGCTTTCAAAGAGAGAGTCCTGTGGGATGACTTTGTTATGCATATTGGGCTAAACAGTGGATATTTCATACATTTTTACTAGTTTCGCATATCTGGTTGCTCATGCATGCAACGGTTTTACACTTGTACTAAAATAAAATCTTTTCTCAATATCAGTAGTACATATATATTTCATTTTCTTACTTCGCAAAAGAAGTAATTAGGAGTGGTGCAGCTCATACGAACGAGTGTCTTGGTCATCACGGAAAGAGCGAGACACCTTTCGTTTTTTGAAACCTCCAGAGGCAGGTCGAACGCTTTCGCGTCGATGCTGGTCCTGTTTCCTGCGCACCAAGAGTACGCCGCGTTTCCGCAGATGCTCCCCTCGGCCATTCCGCTCGTCCAGACAAAAAAGTATTCTATGCAAGTTTTTTTTTAAACCACGGGGATTTTTTTTAAAGAAAAATCACTCTGGTTCTGTTGCTCCTCTTTTGACATTTCTTTCAAGTTAGGCACAAGACAGTTCATGTTCTTTGTTCCGTCTTCCACCGCAACCAGTTGCATTTTCCGCTTGGCGCACACGAGAGCGGCCTCTCCGAATCGACGCTGAGGCAATTTGCGATAGAATCAGCCATTCATTAAAAAATAATTATTTTGCAAACTACTTTGTTTCGTGTTATAATGAAGTACGCAAACCAGCACGTCAAATATAATTCATATAGGTGGAGATTATTTTGTTTGTGCAATAATATTCTGGTGCAACAATTATTTCTCGTTATATACGTAGAATATGCCATTTTTTTACCGAGCAATATTGAATAATGATATACCAAATATTCCTAACAGTATTAATCATGATTTGCAAAAATATGGCAACGCTAACTCTAGAAATCATTTTGGCTTTTCTATCTTCACCGAAAAATGCGTGATTTAAAATTTAATTTTTGTTACATTTATTTATATAATTTGGTCATCAATCACAAAAAGTATATCTTGACTCTCTTTGGAGCAAAATAATAATTGTTATTGCGTAGGTCGAAAGGAGCGCTTGCAGAAGAAGTCGAGGGATTTTTTAGGATATTTATTATAAAATGTCTAGTTTGCTTTTTCCGTTTATATATTTACAAGACCTACTTGATTGTGACTGGTGTAAAAGAGGCGGCCACACCTGAAAAAGACGTCCCCTAGGTCCACATTAGTTGACCAAAATGCAGTAATGGAATCTGAAAATTTAATCGCACAGTTATTTTTCACGCCGACATTTATTTTACGCCAAATTACTGGCAGCCAAAACTGGTACGAAATCTGAAAATAGAACGTGGTTAATGCAACGATTCCTTTATTATAAAATGTTATAAAACCCTCTGATAGGGCAGCGCTGAGGAAACTCTGTTCAAAAAGATATACAGTCAAATTTGAAACTTATATTCTGTGATTGTTTTACCCTGAGTCTTGAATCATGAAGCCTGCAATCGCCCGTAGTGCAATTTTGCGGCACTTGCGATTTGGTTGGATTCGTAGTTGTTGCCGCTTGCTAAAGGAATGTAATTAAACCGTGGTATTTTGCTAATATTGATTTTTTTTACAATAGGTTTTAGCATGGAAAAGACTAAAATCAGCAGATATATCATCGTAGAGCTGGCGCATAGTGCGCGGCTCACTACGATACAACCAAAAATTTTGTTTTTCGTTTCTCTTGTTTCGTACATCACTTCCGCTAGCAAGGCAATGCCATACAGCTGGATGCTTTTTGAACGCCATAGTGGTCTATTTCTTTTTTGTATATACAACTCATGTTATATACGTTTTAAAAACGAGCAATAAAAATATTAAATCGTCAGCGACGGGACATCTCTTTATTACTCAGAATGTGCGATCAAAAAATCAAATGTTCATCTGTACCACTCGTCTCAATATTTCCAAAACCCCGGAACTTTCTATTGCTAAATTTTTAAGATTTACTTTTCTCCACTAAAGCATCGCTTAGGTTAGTTGAGGTTTAAAATTCCTGGATATTTATTTTCTGCACATGTCAAAGTGAACGGTAATATAATTGCAATTATTTTATAATCACTGGGCAAGCAATGAATATTAATAATATTATAAAGTGTATTAGTATATAAAATAGTATGAATGTTCCCAGCATTAATTTTTTTTAATATAGCGGATAAGAGCATGTAATTGTAATACACTAACAATAGTTCGTATAAATAATCATATTTGACAACTCCAATTATAGTAAACAGCGATGTGAGCTTTATCGAAATTTAAAGTTTTAAAGCTTTTATATTATATTTTGTATTTGACTATATTGTAACTGCGCATATTCAAAAATTCCTAGTAGCAGAGTTTCGACGCTCCAATTTTTGTTTTGTTTTTTCCTACTGTAGCAGTAAGCGGATATGATGGCGTCTATAGTGAACGTCGTCCTTCACAATATGCTCACATCTGCGCTCTGTTTTATTGAAATATGTTTCCATAGTTTCATAGTGTGTCACTGCATATTACATTTAAATTTCATTTTTTATTTAAATTCAAAATTATGAAATTATCTCTGATACTTAACCATTCGCATTAAAAGCTGACAACGTTTAAACCATTGTGGGGTTCAGGGTTCGATCCGAAGGAAATGGAAATAAGGTTCCTTTGTAGAACTCGTAGTATTTAATCCATAATTTAGACATATCCGTAATTAAGACCCGGAAGTACGTCGGGTCTATTATAGTTAATATATAAGTGTCAAAGATGCGCACGTCATTATATGCTCCCGGCTGGAGAGGTAAATGTGACATGACCGTATGCGTGCGAGGGTGAGCGATCAGTGAGGAGAAGTAGACAGGGTAAATGAGATAAGCTTATCACACAGAATAGCGACATCTATAGGTCGAGATTGATACAAACTTAGTTAACGCTAATAGTGCGGGAACCGCCACATCATTTTGCTTGCAATTTGTACTGCATTAACAACGCATAGTGCTTTCAAATCATTTGGTAACTCAGTTGAAATTCTGCATCGCATCGCGACGCTTGTGTTGATACACGTCATTAAAAGTTTCAATTCAGTGCAGACCTATCGATAAAAACGCTTGCGCATCTATATTATGAAGTTATCGTAGTCAAATAGGATCACTTTCACTATAGTCTATATGTCTCTCATTGCTGAGCAGATAATAACCTGATTGTTGGTTATTGCGATCTAGATCATTTTTTAACATTTTCCCTCGACTAAATATAAACTCAAGTAAGGTTTAGCTATCCTAACTAATATGTTTCTCGCAATAAAACTGAACTAATGAATTAAAATATGATATCAACTAGTGGTAACGATCATGGTTTCCTATATTCCAGAGATGGAACTAGGTTTTTGGATTTTATGCTTTTCGAATGTATTGATCGGCTTATATTTGTTTCTTAAATATTTTTTTGTCGCAGCACTGGCTGTGAGCGGATGTACATTTTTGCCAAATTTCAAGCTTGTTTTATTTTACTTTGCTAAATTAAAGTTTAACTTTCATTTGCAAATATAAAAAATACAACGCAAAAATTCCCGTTGCATTAACAATTGTTGAATTTCTTTAAGTTCATCCAGGTTATGATCATCTGATCTGCAAAATCAAATATTAGATAGGAGGCATACTTAAAGATTTGTATAAAAAACTTATATTTTTAAAATAATTTTTTATTTTTCACTCTTATAAGGTTCAGAAATAAAAATCTTGGTGGTGCATCTGAACAAAATCATAAACTGAACGTTGATTTCAACTAATAAACAGTGCATGTAACTTGTTGTTGAAATATACGTAGGATAAATTTTCCATTGTCTTAAGTGAATTTCGAAATAAAAAGTTTACAATTATTTCAAGTTGCAAGAGAGAAAACAGTGCTTCGTGACAACCGCTCTTCCTCCAACTACAGAAGACACAATTGTATTTGTAGAAGCAAGAGTGTGTCTTATCAGTTCTTACCCATATTTAGCAGTGCAGCATACACAACCCAAAATAAATTTTTATTATTTGCTAACAAACAAGGTAAATTTTGAATTCAATGCAAATTTCGAGTTCTTGAACTTCAATTTGACGCAATCGTTTTGCACAGTGCCAAGAAAGATTTGTCAAACTTGCAGAAAAATGTAACGACTGTTGAGCCCATGGAGGTTACAGGATATAAAACCAATTTCGCCCTATAATCCTCATACAAGCAAACTAAGTTTATGGAGTTCGCTACCAAAAACTCAGACACATCATTTGGTGCCTCAGCTGACGTACTGCACCAACGAATCATTCCTTTAGAGTCTTTATATATTTCATCCATAAGAATATTGGAAGTACCTGGAAATTTAAATGGAATTGTCATCATAATCGTGCAATAATTTTATTCCTCTTGCTACTGTTCACCTTTTGGTTGCATCACTTCCATGCCACCTTTCATAATAAAAAGTTGCATCGCATTCGACGTTATATTGGTGAGGATTGATACATGACTGAAGTCAGCAGACGTAATCAGACTTCCATTGGCTTCATGACAAATTGCAGCAGCAGCCATCGGATGGTAAAAGCTCTGAAGAATAAATCAATTAACAATTCGAAATTTTTGGCACATTTGCTTAGACACCTGTGTCACTTCCAACGTTTTTCTCTTTAAGATGTCATCAAATCCTGTAATGGACTCAAAATATTTTTCTAGAAAAAGCCTATCAGATGTCGGGTTTAAACTGTTTACTCACAATCGTACCTTTTGTTAAACAAGCGTCATTCAAAGTCAAATTTTTCGGTCTTAATAGCTCAAAGGTGCACATTGAGCTGAAAATTTTCCAAATTTTTAAGGCTTTCTAGGGCGTAGATTGACAAATTTAGCTCTGCATTATATCATGCTGTATTTTTAGACATTTAAATTAGCTCACCCAGTGAACTCCTCTGAGAAAGACTGGGAATCAACATATTCAATATATTGCTGAAGTCTCAAGTAGTCATTATTTTTTGTTACACCTATAATAATATTTATTTTGAATTACGTTAATTACGTTTATAACGGAAAAACGAACCATAATTTTCATAATAGTAATTCGAAAGATGTTCCATCGTCATAAAATCGGAAGGCATTTGTGATATTGTCAAAGCGTATTCTCTTGAATCAAATAAGTTGTGTAAATCTCTGTTCCAGAATTTTTCCAATGATGTGGAACCGTTGGTAAAACATTTGAGGAAACTATATACATATGAGCATTCAACCTCCTTATTTGATCGAACTGTGAACGCAATATAATTTCATTAGTACTAAAAGAGTCTTAGTTTTTATAAGCTTGATCATGAAATGTTCAATCGAGATACTATGTGCAACTGAAGGACTGCGACGAGCTAAAATAATTTGCTAACCGATCGTATTGCATTCCGAAAACTTTTCAAGCGCCATGTTAATGAACAAAGTAGATTTCCAAGTTTCTTCCTTGTTCTGCTCTATAAGCATCATTCTCAGGGCATTCAAATTATCGGATGCTTTCTTAAATAAGCTTGCAGGGTATTTTTTCATGAGAGAACGGAAATCTAAATAGTATTTTGAGTAGAATTAGTCGTGCGAAAATTACCTATTGCTGATTATTTACCTTCAAGCGCTCTTGGATCTTTTACTTTTTTAATCGCTTTCTCAACTTCATCTTCCCAAAACGCTCCATTATCATAAACCTGCCACGTGCCTTTAGTACTTTAGTTGAACATTTTGCATGCATTTTACCAATCCAAGAAGTTCCGCGATACAACTCGAAAAACACTACACATGATTATTAAAACAAAATCAAGCACGCTCATTCAAATACAGTATAAAAACTACCTTCATTTTGAATGAAGAACGTTCAATGTCGGTGTTGTTGAATTTTTCAATGTCCCCTGAGATATAAGAGGTATTATATTATAAGAATAATTAATAAGAAACCTCACGTTGCGTGACGCGATGCGTCGCTTTGCACTCATTGAAAACCTCTTGCAGATGTGACTGCGCCTTCACGCGACCCTTTTTCCAAAGTTATAATGTAGAATATTTTGCATAGTGTGTAATTATATATTAACTTCGCAAATAGGTTTCCGAAACGACATTTCACAACTATCAACAGTCAAAATTGGCCCCAAAGTCGGTGATTTTTTCAATACCACGCATAATTTGGAAGTCGAACCAGGAGGGTACGGAACTTAAAACATAAGATAAATAGCTGCATACAATTAAATTTAGATGTGAACAAACAATATAGTTGGAAGTTTGTTGTGCTGTTGTCGAGATTTAAACTTGGTTTGATGAAGTCTCTAAATTCAGGTGAGCACCAACTGGTATGATTACAGTTTCAAGTATGCAAAATTGTGGCTAAAATTTCCTATATATAAACCGGTATCGCTGATTTGAACAATTCATGTTCGTTCCAGAAGTCCAGTATCCGTACTGTTCTTCCCCTAAAATGCTATCTAAGCAGATTAATTTTTCATAGGACTGCACAGATATGAGACGCATTCCGAGGGAACAGCAAATGTGATGAGCACGAGACCAAGGCATCTATAAGCACATATTATATTTTTTCCTTAATTTTATTTACAAAAGCTTACATCTTCTTTGTAGAATAAATATCGAACTCCGCAAGCTGTTTTCCACTTCCCCAAAAGGTGTGGTTCTGTAACGAAGGAAATTTACATTCAAACGCCTTCGATATTACAAAAAGAGTTTAAGAGTTCAGGATCCAATTTAAACTACACTATAGTAAATGTTTAGACATTTCCGACACTTCGTAATAAAATGTTCGTACTAAAAAGAAGTCGATCTTTGTTTTTATATAGTCCAGTGTTAGATTCCTGAAAAATGAACTCAAAGTTAGAGATACAACTTAAGTAAAGAAGTACTAACATCAAGTGAACAGTAACTAAGATCCAAGCAGATGGGCTGTTCGCAAGCATCATTGACCTTCTATAGAAGTTCAAATAGTTTTTGGTTATATTTTTTTTAATAACAATCAAGAAACCTCAATATCACTTTCTTGGTCTCCATTTACAAAATCATCTACTTTCTTGCCCTCTTTCTGACAAGCAAATTTGGTGCCACGTGACAAGCATTGTATCTGCCGCACCCCGAACGGCGTCCCGGTCTTTGTGTACTCCCTGTCGATGGCGAGACACGATCCATCGTCGCGCGGGTTTACCGTGTCCCAAAAATTGTCCTGCGAGTCCCATGGTCCTATGTCGTCGTACAAGCAGAAGCGGTACTGGCCTGCGCACCCTTGCCGCGTGGCCGCCGTCCAGAAAGCAGTTTTTATCAAATTTCTTTCCTCAGTTATGTTTGAGTCGACTTTAAGCATTGCAATCCCCATATATGAAAAATTTCGTGGAAAACCTGCAATCATCAATTTATGAACCAAATGATGTAAAAAGGTATTAAGGATAATTAAATAATGTGAAAAGTACATTGCAATCAGCCTAATGAAATTAAGCAATGGTTCAAGGATTTTAGAGTTATGTTTTAAGTTGAAAGCATTTAATAATAGAAATTAACATATTGATTATTTGAATAAGCCTTGCAAAACAAATACTGACCAGGATTGTAAAAGATACTGATTTTAGTGCTCTCGTTTCCCACGTTGTTAAGCGCGAAAAGCAGCTCATCCGTGACTTTGATCGGCTTCATTCCCAAGCTGCAACAAATCTTTAAATTTTCCGACCAAGTCACCTGGTAACGGTCATAAAATTAATTATTTCGCTCTGAAAATCACAGCCTCGTTACTTTTTTGTAGCCAAATATATAGCTAGTATATGAATATTTCTTGACACCAATCGTCTGTTTCCACTCTGCCCAAACACCACTCACAGATTGACCTAAAAACCCCTTGAGCATATTTTATTTGACAAATTTTATGCTTACGTTTTATTTTTCCAGTCCCGCTTTCAAAGAGAGCGTTCTGTGGGATGACTTTGTTATGTATTGGGCTAAATAGTGGATAATTTCGTACATTTTTACTAGTTTCGCACATCTGGTTGCTCGTGCATGAAACAGTTTTACACTTGTACTAAAATATATTTTTTTCTCAATATCAGTAGTACATATTTTAATTTCTTACTTCACAAAAGAAGTAATTAGGAGTGGTGCAGCTCATACGAACGAGTGTCTTGGTCATCGTGGAAAGAGCAAGACACCTTTCCTTTTTTGAAATCTCCAGAGGCAGGTCGAACGCATTCGCGTCGATGATGGTCCTGTTTCCTGCGCACCACGAGTACGCCGCGTTTCCGCAGTTGCTCCCCTCGGCCATTCCGCTCGTCCAGACGAAATAGTATTCTTTAATGCAATGCTTTTGTTTGCACCATTTTATTTTATTAAATATGAAAAATCACTCAGATCCTTTTGCTCCTCTGCCGTCATATTGTCCAAATTGGGGACAAGACAATTCATGTTATTTGCTCCTTCTTCCACCGTAACCAATTGCATTTTCCTCTTGGCACACACGACTGTGGCTGCTCCATATGGAGCCTTGGGTTTTGTGGAAGAAAATTGGTCATTGAATTGAAAAAGCGTTTGCACTTAACATCGTTTCATACATAAAAAAATATTTGTGTTCACAATATGATAGCAATTATGCCAATTAGTACTAGTAAAATTTTGCCATTAAATTACAACTATATGCTATATTGGATCAGAGATAGGTCTATTAGTTATAAAATTCAATTTAAATCATCACCGTTTTAAAACTGTTACTGGCACATAAATTTACAACAATTTTATGGAGAGAGATATTTGGATTGTTTTAACAGGCCCTTAGCCTATAAAATAAAAACCATTATCATTGATTTTTTCCAATTCAACTTTGATTTCCTTGTTTATAATTATATTTTTCGAAGCAATAGACACTTACTTGATTGTGGCTAGAGTAAAAGAGGCGTCCGCACTTGTAAAATACATCCCCCAAGTCCGCATTAGCTGATAAAAATGCCGAATAAGGAGCTGAAAATTTAATTTATTTTTTAGTTTTCCTGACCAAAACATTTTAAAATTGCGTTATCATACTGTCTGCCAAAACTGATACAAATTCTAAAAAGGCAGAATTGTTTAGTTTATTGACACTATCAAAATTATATATTGATTCACCGTCGGATAGAGCAGAGCTAAGGAAAGTCTGTTCAAAAATATAGACAGTCAAAATGAAAATCTGTATTCTTTGTTGCTCTTTACCCTGAGTCTTGAATCATGGAGTTTGCAATCGCTCACATTGCACCTTTGCGGAACTTGCACTTTGGTTGGCTTCGTGGTAGTTGCCGCTTGCACTTTGGTTGGCTTTTTCGTAGTTGCCGCATACTAAAGAAACGAAATCAAATTATGATAGTTTACGATAGCTCATTCTTTACAATAGGATTTAACGTGGAACAGACTAAAATCAGGAGAACTATCATTGTGGAGCTTGCAGTTAGCGATTCATTTTAAAACTGCCGAAGCATCATTTCAGCGTTTTCTAGCGTTGTATGCCGTTTCCGTTCAATGCGATCCAGCGGATGCTTTTTGATCGTCAGAGCCCAATTTCTGCTGTCAGTATGGTTCGACTTTGTTACTCTTCTTTCTGATAGATATGTTTTCCCAAAATTTCTTGACCTGATGAAATTAAACATAACCGTAGAGATATTTTGAAAGGATGAAATTAACTTTAATTTTTGTTTGAATTCGTATTGGGCTTATTTTAAAGCATAAAACCAACAAAATACGATGATCCTGTGGGTACGTGGATCCGTGACAGAAATGCGTCTTTTGGTATTACAATTCGTCTTATTTATTAGGTCTCGTGGTAGAAGTATCAGTAATCAAGACTCGTAGGGCGGGTCTGACATGAAATAGCATTATTTATAGAATTTTCTCGCACCAAATCTCATCCTAGCCGGAGAGAGTTCGTTTGCTGCGACTGCTTTGCGAGGTTGATAGTGTAGTGGGGGAGAAGGTGCAGTAAGGGTGCACTGCTTGTCTCACACCTTTGTACTGCCACCTGGCGATACAGGTTAAAATGCAAACTAGTTAATAGGGCAGTAGTGGCTAGAAGGCACCACAATCCTAATTTTAATTCCAATGAAAAATACGAAGTAATTTAGGGCCACGGGTCAGAAGCTTTTTCAAGCTAGATTTATTAGCTTATCATAAGGAAATCGTGATAGATTACCTCGCGCCCTCACAAAAGCGAATGCTATACTACTTATACTAGTCTAATTTTTTAAAAGCATTTATAACGGGAGATACAAGTGATGGCAATTAATTTTATGGCTCTTACAGATTTGACGAATACTTGGGTGCAATATATTTTTATATAATCAAAATTGTTCTCTATCGAAAAATCATATTTCAAATGTGTCGTTTGATATTTCTCAACAACGGAAAGGCCCTCCGCCATTTCCCATGTTTTGGCTTGCAACAGCAGCCCAGAGCGGATATGATGATGACGTTTATCGAACATTTCCACTCACATCTACGTCCAATTTTATTAGCAAGTTGAAGTTTCAGTAATGTGACATGTGTCCCCTTAAAATATTTGTATTTAAAATTATTAATTTCGTAATTAGTGTATACTTAGATATTCTAATTAAAATCTATAAATGTTTTGGTATTAAATGAGTGTTTATATCCATTAATACTGTGGCGCCTTCCCGCCACTACTGTCGCAGCAACTAGTTTCCATCAAACCCACATCGCCAAGTGGCAGGCTAAAGGTGCGATAACTTTTGCACCCTCACTGCACCTTTAACCTCAACCGATAGCAGTCCAAACCAAAATTTTCTCTCCAGCCACAATTGAGATTTCATGCGAGTAAGATTTAGAAGTTTTAACGTCAGATCCGAACTATGGGGTTAGAATTTTTTTTAACTGTATAAAAATTGTTAAATTTTCAAATATGATATATTCATTTATTTTAAATTGTTTGCTGTAATTGTGATTTAATTTCATGTGTTATTTCACACGAGTCTTAATTTAACTGATACTTCAAGCTACGAGTTCGCAATAAACCAGACGAATAATCTACCTGTCAGCGACGCGGGGCAGGGGCCGCCGAATGGGTGCAATCGGCCCTGCCGGCACGCCTTCTCTCTATCACGAGGTCGGAGCCTGTTCTTCTAGCCATGGTAGACTTTAAAGGGTGCAGGGTGGACAAGAAGGGAAAATGACGATTTTTATTTTTGCACTCTTGGTAACACAAAAATCACCTCAAATTTATCTCCTTCTGAAGAATCAGGCAACAAATTTTTCTTGAGTTGATTAGATTGGTGAGCAAACTCACTAGAATGAAGTCATTTTTGAGCAACACAAACCAGACAAACGTACATCATGAAAAGATTCAGAATCCCGTTTCCCACATCTCTCATAAAATTTAGATTACATAATCGGAGCCTTCTAAACGGTTTTACTTGGTTTGATATTACAATTCAGTACAGACCTACCGATAATAACGCTTGCATTACTTTCACGATAGCCAATGTGTCTCTCAGTGCTGAGCAGAGAATAACCTGATTGCTGGTTATTGCGATCTACACCATTTTTAACATTTTCCCTCGACAATATAAAACAGAAGCAAGGTTTAGCTTTCCTAACTAATGACTCTCGAAATAAAGCTAAATTATTGAATTAAAATATGATATAAAATATTGGTATCGAACATGGTTTCCAATATTCCAGCCATGAAACTAGGGTTTTGGATTTATGCTCTTCGAACGTAATGATCGGTATATCTTTGTTCCTGTAATATTTTTATCTTTTTCGTCGCAGCTCTGGCTGTGAGCGGATGTGCATTTTTGCCAAATATCAAGCTTAACGTATTTTACTTTGCTAATTTTAACTTTCACTTGCAAATATAACAAATATAACGCAAAAATTCCCGTTGCATTAAAAATTGTTTAATTTCTTTAAGTTCATCCCAGCTTTGGTCATCTGATCTGCAAAAACTAGTATTAGATAGGAAGCACACTTGAAGAGTTGTAAAAAATTATTATTTTTTAATATCATTTTTATTTTTCACTCTTATAAGGTTCAGAAATAAAAATCTTGATGGTGCATCTTAACAAAATCATAAACTGAACATTGATTTCAACTTAATATACAGTGCATGTAACTTTTTGTTAAAATGTATGTGGGATAAATTTTACATTGTTTCAAGTGAAGAGCCATTTTAAGTGAATTTAAAAAAAATGTACAATTATTTTCAGTTGCAAGAGGAAAAACCCGTACTCCGTGACAACCACTCTTCCTACAGATGACATAATTTGTTTTGTAGAAGCAAAAGAATGTTTCTTATCAGTTCTTACCCTTATTCTGCAGCGCAGCTTACGGAACTCAAAACCAATTTTTATGCCCTTGGCCATATATTATTTACTCACAAACAAGGTAAAATTTGAATTGACTTTATTATTATTATTATTATTATAGCTTGTTTAATCTCACTATAAAAAAATGTTAAAAAGCAGTTTGTCAAAAATTAAAAATAAATGAACTGTTTAACATTTAAATTTAATGCAAATTTCGAGTACTTGAACTTCAATTTGATGCATTCGTTTTGCATAGTGCCAAGAAGGATTTTTCAAACTTGCAGAAAAATGTAAGGACTGAGGAGGACAAGCTTACAGGACTTGCCGAATAATTAAATCTCGTTACATCGTACATGGAAACCAAGGCTTGGGTGGAATTTAAAAAATTATACTCATCTTTTGGTGCCTCAGCGGAGGTACTGCACCAACGAATCACTCCTTTAGAGTCTTTATAAATTTCATCCATCAATATCTTGTTATAGACTGAAAATTGAAATGGAATTTTCATCATAACCATGCTATATTCCTCTTCCTCCTGTTCACCTGTTGAAAGAAACAGGTCCTTTCGTTTTTTCATTGAATTATAATTGTTTGCGGTATTCGTGATGTTTATGAGGATTGATGCATTACTGAAGTCAGCAGACGTAATCAGACTTCCATTCGCTTCATGACAAATTGCAGCAGCAGCCATTTGAGAGTATGAGCTCTGAACGAATTGAATAAATTAAAAATTCGAAATTTTTGGCACAAATGCTTGGGTACCTGTGATTCTTCCAATATTTTACTCTTCAAGATGTCATCGTATCCTGTAATGGGCTCAAAATATTTTTCTAGAAAAAGCCTTTCAGACGTCGGGTTTTAACTGGCTAATCACTAGCAAACCTTTTGTTAAACAAGCGTCATTTAAAGTCAAATTTTTTGGTCTCAATAGCTTAAAGGTGCAATTTGAGCTGAAAATTTTCACAATCGTTAAATCTGTCATGGGCACACACTAGCAATTATATATCTTGCTGCATTTTTGAACATTTTTCAATTAGCTCACCTAGTGAACTCCACTGAGAATGATTGGGAATCAACATATTCAATATATTGCTGGAGTCTCTGGTAGTCGTCATTTTTTGTTACATCTATAAAAATACTTATTTTGAATCAGGTCAATCACGTATATATCGGAACATAAACGAACCAAGCAAGTTATATGCGCTATTCGAAAAAGATTCCATCGTCGAGATTTCAAAAAGTCCTTTTGAAATTGTCAAGGCGTATTCTCTTGAATCAAATAATTGGTGTAAATCTCTGTTCCAGAATTTTTCCAATGATGTGGAACCGTTCGTAAAACATTTGAGGAAATTATATACATAAGAGCATTCAACATCCTTATTTGATTGAACTGTGAACACAATATATTTTAATTATTACTAAAAGATCTTGTTAAATACAAGAAATATCATAAAATATAAAGTTGATATATTATGCAACTTTAGGACTGATGAACTAAAATAATTTGCTAACCGATCGTATTGCATTCCGAAAACTTTTCAAGCGCCATGTTAACGAACAAAGTAGATTTCCAAGCTTCTTCTTTGCTCTGCTCTACGAGCATCATCCTAAGGGCGTTCAAATTATCGGATGCTTTCTTAAATAAGCTTGTAGGGTATTTTTTCATGAGAGAACGGAAATCTGAAACGTATTTTATAAGTATTAGTCTTGCAAAAACTCCCAATTGCTGATTGTTTACCTTCAAGCGCTCTTGGATCTTTTACTTTTTTAATCGCTTTCTCAACTTCATCTTCCCAAAACGCTCCATTATCATACACCTGCCACGTGCCTTTAGTACTTTAGTTGAACATTTTGTATTCATTTTACCAATCCAAGAAGTTCCGCGATACAACTCGAAAAACACTGTTCATGATTATTAAAATAAAATCAAGCCCGGTCATTCAAATATAAAACCTACCTTCATTTTGAATGAAGAACGTTCTATGTCTGTGTTGTTGAATTTTTCAATTTCCCCTGAGAAACAAAAGCTATAAAGTATATTAGAATTATTAATAAAAAAAACCTTACGTTGCGTGACGCGATGTGTCGCTTTGCACTCATTGAAAACCTCTTGCAGATGTGACTGCGCCTTCAATCGACCCTTTTTCCAAAGTTATAATGTAGAATATATTGCATAAAGTGTAATTATATCAAAAACTTCGCAAATAGGTTTCCGCATTGACTTTTCACAACTGTCAACAGTCAAAATTGACCCCAAAGTCGGTGATTTTTGCAACACCACGCATAATTTTGAACTCGTTTCAGGAGTAATCGGATCTTAAAGCAAGAAGAATCAATAACTGCGAACAATAAAAATTAGATGTGAACAAACCAGACTGCTGGAAGTTCAATGTTTTGTTGTCGAGATTTAAACTTGGTTTGATGTAGTCTCTAAATTCAGGTGAGCACCAACTGGTATGATTTTAGATTAAAGTCTGGGAATTTATGGTTACAGAAATATATTTACCGATATCGCTGATTTGAACAGTTCATGTTCGTTCCAGAAGTCCAGTATCCGTACTTTTCTTCCCCTAAAATACTATCTAGGCAGATTAATTTTTCGTATGACTGCACAGATATGAGATTCATTCCCAGGGAACAGCAAAAGTCAAGAGCAAGAGACCAAGTCATCTATAAGCACATATATCATATTTTTTTCCTTAATTTTATTTAAAATGTACACTTCTTTTAGAATCTCACATTTAGATTGTGGAATAAATATCGAACTCCGCAAGCTGTTTTCCATTCCCCCAAAAGGTGTGGTTCTGCAACGTTCGAAATATACATTGAAACGCATTCAATAATATAAAATGATAAGAGTTTTCAGAATCCAATTTAAATCTACACTAGCAAATGTTTAGACATTTCATAATAAAATTTTCGTACTAAAAAGAAGTCGGTCTTTGTTTTTATATTGTCCAGTGTAAAATTGCTGAAAAATGAACTCAAAGTTAAAGAGATAAAACTTAAGTAAAGAAGTACTAACATTGAGTGAACAGTATTTTAGGTCTGAGCAGATGGGATAGTCGCAAGCTTTATTGACCTTCTATAAAGGTTCAAATAGTTTTTGATTATTTTCTTTTTTAATAAAAATCAAGAAACCTCAATATCATTTCCTTGGTCTCCATTTACAAAATCATCGACTCTCTTTCCCTCTTTCTGACAAGCAAAATTGGTGCCGCCAGACAAGCATTGCATCTGCCGCACCCCAAACGGCGTCCTAGTCTTTGTGTACTCCCTGTCGATGGCGAGACACGATCCATCGTCGCGCGGGTTTACCGTGTCCCAAAACTTGTCCTGCGAGTCCCACGGACCTATGTCGTCGTACAAGCAGTAGCGGTACTGGCCTGCGCACCCTTGCCGCGTGGCCGCCGTCCAGAAAGCAGTTTTTATCAAATTTCTTTCCTCAGTTATGTTTGGGTCGCTATTACGCACTGCGCCGGGGTCACCATAAAAGACAAATTACTTCAATTATCAATTTATGAACCAAATGTTTTAACAACTTATTTAGAATAATTAACTAAAGTGAAAATTACAGTGCAATCAACCTAATAAAATAAGTTTCAAATTGATTTTATTGTGTAAATTGTAATGAACCTATTCAAATTAAGCAATGACTCAAGAATAATGCGTTTTAGAGTTATGTTCTAAGTTGAAAGCGTTAAAAGCATATTTAATAATCAGAAATTAGTGTATTGATTAATTCCAAATGCTTCGTTTCCCATGCAAAAAAAAATACTGACCAGGAGTGGTAAAGATACTGATTTTAGTGCTCTCGTTTCCCACGTTGTTAAGCGCGTAAAGCAGCTCATCCGTGACTTTGATCGGCTTCATTCCCAAGCTGCAACAAATCTTTAAGTTTTCCGTCCAAGTCACCTGGTATCGGTCATAAAATCAATTATTTAGCTCTGAAAAGCATAGACTCGTTACTTTTTTGTAACCAAATATATAGCTTGTGTATGAATATTTGTTATAGCCAATCGTCTGTTTCCACTCTGCCCAAACACCACTCACAGACCGTCCTAAAAACCCCTTGAGCATATTTTATTTGACAAATTTTATGCTTTAAAAATTACGTTTTATTTTTCCAGTCCCGCTTTCAAAGAGAGAGTTCTGTGGGATGACTTTGTTATGCATTGGGCTAAATAGTGGATAATTTCGTACATTTTTACTAGTTTCGCACATCTGGTTGCTCATGCATGAAACAGTTTTACACTTGTACTAAAATAAAATATTTTCTCAATATCAGTAGTATCTATATTTTAATTTCTTACTTCACAAAAGAAGTAATTAGGAGTGGTGCAGCTCATACGAACGAGTGTCTTGGTCATCGTGGAAAGAGCAAGACACCTTTCCTTTTTTGCAATCTCCAGAGGCAGGTCGAACGCATTCGCGTCGATGATGGTCCTGTTTCCTGCGCACCACGAGTACGCCGCGTTTCCGCAGTTGCTCCCCTCGGCCATTCCGCTCGTCCAGACGAAATAGTATTCTTTAATGCAATGCTTTTGTTTGCACCATTTTATTTTATTAAATATGAAAAATCACTCAGATCCTTTTGCTCCTCTGCCGTCATATTGTCCAAATTGGGGACAAGACAATCCAAGTTATTTGCTCCTTCTTCCACCGTAACCAATTGCATTTTCCTCTTGGCACAAACTATTGCGGCTGCTCCATATTGAGCCTTGTGCATTGTGCAAGAAAATTAGTCATTATATTGAAAAAGCGTTCTAAGTTTACATCGTTTCACATAAAAAAAATATATATGTAGCGGTACAACAACGCGGTCCTGCTTTTTGTTGGAAGCCAACAATTGTCGGCGGTTTGAATTATTGTAATTTTACATTATTGTTTAACAGCAGAAAGATGATTTTAAAATAAGAATTTAGTTTTCGTCCGTCAGCCACACGGTGCTGACGTGATTCGTTTAACAGAGCAGAGCCCGATTCAAAGGGGTGTTTCCAACCGTCAGTTAAACTAAAGAATTTTTACTCATTTGTAAACCATTTCAGTTCTGGTATTTTATTAAGCGTCTGATCGGATTTCATCGGTCTTCATCATTTTCATCCCTCTTCATTCCCCAAATATAATATATTCATGAAATGACAGCCATTATGCCAATTATCACACGTAATATTTTCCAATAGGTATAACCTAGTTCAATATTGGATCACAGATGTTTCTATTAGTTATTTATTCCATATTATCGCTGTTACTTGCTCATAAATTTTCAAAAATCTTTGTGCAACCATAAATATTTTTTTACAGTTTTCGTAGTTGTCAAAACAAGACAATATTTTTGGTCTGTGCTTAAGATATATAATAAATTGTAAAGATGCGGACAAATTTTCTTCATTAAAGAATAGACTATATCTTTTAAATTAATTTTGGATGAGAGAAATTTGAATAGTTTTTATTCTATAAAAAAATATCGAATCATTGATTTTTACAATATAGCTGTGATATCCTTATATGTATATTTTTTCGAAGCAATAGACACTTACTTGATTGTGGCTAGAGTAAAAGAGGCGTCCGCACTTGTAAAATACATCCCCCAAGTCCGCATTAGCTGATAAAAATGCCGAAAAAGGAGCTGAAAATTTAATTTCTTTTTTAGTTTTCCTGACAAAAACATTGTAAAAATGCGTTATCATACTGTCTGCCAAAACTGATACAAATTCTAAAAAAGCAGTATTAGTTAGTTTAATGACATTATCAAAATTATATATTAATTTACCCTCGGATAGAGCAGAGCTAAGGAAAGTCTGTTCAAAAATATATACAGTCAAAATGAAAACCTGTATTCTTTGTTGCTCTTTACCCTGAGTCTTGAATCATGGAGTTTGCAATCGCCCTCAGTGCAATTTTGCGGCACTTGCACTTTGGTTGGCTTCGTGGTAGTTGCCGCTCGCACTTTAGTTGGCTTTGTCGTAGTTGCCGCATGCTAAAGAAACGAAATCAAACTATGATAGTTTACGATAGTTCATTATTTACAATAGGGTTTAACGTGGAACAGACTAAAATCAGGAGAACTATCATTGTAGAGCGTGCAGTTAGCGATTCATTTTAAAACAGCCGAAGCATCATTTCAGCGTTTTCTAGCGTTGTATACCATTTCCGTTCAATGCTTTTCAGCGGATGCTTTTTGACCGTCAGCGCCCTATTTCTGCTGGTAGTGGCTCAACTTTGTTACTGAAATTTCTGATATACATGTTTCCCCAGTATTGCTATGCATGATGATGTTAAATATATCCGTAGAGTAATTTCGAAAGGATTTAAATAATTTTATTATTTTTTGGTTTGAATTCGTATTGGGCATATTGTAAAGCAAAAAAACCAACAAAATACGATGATACAGAGTCTAATTTGTTATAAAAGGTTATAACGGGAGATACAAGTGATGACAGTTATTTTTATGGCTCTTACAGATTTGACAAATACTTGGGTGAAATATATTAAAATCAAAAATGTTCTGAATCGAAAATTCAAATTTCAAATGTTTCGTTGGATATTTCTCAACAACGGAAAAACCAGCGCCATTTTCCATGTTTTCGCTCGCAACAGCAACCTAGAGCGGATATGATGATGACGTTTATCGAACATTTCCACTCACATCTGCATCCAATTTTACTAGCCAAGTTTCAGTAATGTGACGTTTTCCTTAGAATTATATAGCTTTAAAGTTATCAATTTCAAAATGACTGTACACTGAATTGTCGTAATTAAAATCTTTAAATTTTGTAGTATTAAATGAATGTTTATTTCCATTCATACAAAATATAAGAGCTGTTTGTTCTTATCTATTATGTAACGCTTGATTAGTATAGACTTGTTTATTCTTGCTTGGTCAACGAATTAATACAAATTAATTTTTCACAGATTATTGTTTTTACACTGGGAACACAATAACCACCTTAAATTAATCTGCCTTCAGAAGAATCTATCTACGAACAAGATATTTTTCTGAGCGGATTGGATTGGTAAAGTCGCTTTGCTGTCATTATCTTAAAAAAAAATGATTGACTCGCACTCACTAGAATGCAGGCATTTTGGAGCAACACAAACCAGTTTTAGAAATCATAAAATCTAGATGAACATTTACTTTTCTGAACATATTTATTTACTTAGCAAGTACTGGAATTACCTGGCCCCCATCTCCGTAGAAAGTGCAAATAAAAAAGTACGCATAATCTTCAAAGAGTAAAATACAACAATATCAAGCTAAATAATGTATGCACACACGCAGGAAGAAAGGTCACTTTTGGTTTAGTCTGAACTGCTAAAAAATGCATGACTAACATTTAAAGCGCAAGATCCTCCTCAAACAATAGAACAATCACAGCCCAGCGTAATTCAATTAGGCCCACCACAATTTTCTACTGCTGGCCATTTTTGCTCGGCTTTCCTTTTTGCTGCGGAACTTAATGCGGCTCAGAGCCCGTCGCGAGAGAATAAAACGGAATCCTTATTCTCGGGATTAAAACGGAGCACGCTCATTGTTCTCGGGCGGGACGCATCCGCTGCGCTCCTTATGTTTCGGGGGTCAGATTATTGCGAGGGCTGATATGATAAACTCGCACACAATTCCGCGGTTACCAGCCATAATCCGGACGAGGAGGAACGCACTTTAAATGTTGGCGCTCGCTCGCTCGCACGGTGCGGTTGTAATTCCGCGCTCGGTGCGGTGATGTATGGCGCGCACTCAATGCACCCACCCCGCTCGGATCGTAACACGTGCAAACGAGAACCAGGGGGTTGTTGTTCGCACCTCGCCCAAGCGCAGCACGTGTTATTCTAATTCCGACTCCTCGGTAGGCTGTTTGTGTTTTGCAGCATCATTTGCCGCAGCGGTGATAATAGGATGAGACTGCTAATATGTTATTCAAATATTCGTGTTTGCTTAGCATGCTCGCGCGGCTTAAAAGATAGCCGCTTTGTGCGTGTGAATACAGCCCTTCGCCTCTTTTTTATTCGTTGGCTGGCTTTGCCCCTACACTTGCTGCGTTTCATTTGGCCCTTGCTGACGAAGGGAATAACAAATCAAAGAGAGCTGGATGCCTGCCGCTCTCACGGCCTCCGCGCAAACTTTCAGATTGTTTTCCTTACTTGGTAATGCGCTTTGCCCGCGCAACTTTTTACTTTCAGCTTTTCACATGAAATTTTATGTCAAACCCTTTCATGCAGACGTCCTCTCAATGAAATCAGAGATTCAGTGAGACTGCTAAGGTTGAACTCCATTTGAGATCTAAAGAATTGTACCTATGTTAATTATTTTTCCTTTTCTTTGCATAGATGACTTGTTGATCTCCCTCTATCTGTCACACTTGAGTCAGATAAACTAAGGGCAGGATATTTAGCGAAAATAAACGCTCTCTGTATTTCTGTAGTGAAAAATATCATTCTTCCGGGCTATCCTTTAAATATTAAAGTTGATAAATTCAGAAATTTTTTAAACCATTACGAGAAAGGGTTGGGAAACTTTGGAATTAATTATTATTATTGTTGTTTATTCTTGCCAAAGTCAAACACATAAAAATTACAGCAAGAAATGGCATACAATGCTAGCAGAATACTTCAAAAACGATTAGATACATTATATAAAATCACGCCGCACTGAGCCAAATAAAGAGTTTCGATTATAATAAATAAATAAATTTAATACATCCATGACACGTTTTTGCTACAAATGAGCACGCTTTACTCAATTTTTTGTCACAGTAAAATCGTCTAAAAATGCTAAAAAATACTATCTCAATCCGATAACCGTCTTAATCCACCATGAAGCCTTCTAAGCGCCTTAAAATTCTCGGAATGGTCAACAGTGTTTGTCGAAAATGGTCGAGTTTATTTAAAAATGTAACGAAGTCTTGCTAATCAATTTCCAATCAAATGATTATGATATTAAAACTTCGAGTTTTCTTGTCGACTTATTTAGCTCCTCTTGAAAATCATTTTTCTAGAGAAAGAAAAAATTGGTTTAAATGTTTTATTTAATTTTTTTTTTAATCTCAAGTGTTGATTTTATTTTTTAAGTTGGGTAAGCCTGTCCTTTTTCACTTTCGTTTAATTAATTAATTCCCTGCATAAACCCCCCCCCCCCCACCCAATATCAAGCGAATACTAAGCCAATAAGTAATGTCCTTATTCCCGATTTTTGTTCGCAAATGCACCGTTGAAAATTGGCACACACTGCAGCACAAATTACGTTCTTGTGCTACAATTTCTATTTATTCAAATCAGTGATTGCGGCGATCGATTTAGGCGTTGGGAGTGGCGAAACACGCTCAAGGCAGGGTGAATAAATCTCGGAGCAAATACCCATTGATTAGCTCCCGATAAATCTGCTCGCAGCGTCTCATTATTATTCTTTATTGCGCAATTGAACGGGCTGAGTCGTCTGCTCTGGCGCGGTAAAATAAATTTGCAGAGAGCTGCTTTGCATAGTGCCGCTCGCACTCATCCGGCTGCCGTAAGTTGTTCTTAATAATTGAATGTCGTCACTTCCCATTTGGGCGAATAATTAATCGAGCCAGCAGCAACGGAGGCGGGCGGCCCAGGGGAAACGAGACGAGCGGCGTGTAAATCACTGCGCCTGCTTTTTATGCTGCGCCGCACTTAATTTCGAAAGTGTTGTTATTTATGGCCGGGGGTGGCGCGTTTGTAGTGTAATAATTTGATAGCATAAATTACTCCCGCGTCTATTATCATTACAACGCGGCGTAGCGGTTTAAATCTTTTTAAAACCTTGCTCGCCGCCAAATGACGTTGCATTATTTATCGGCGTGCGGGTTTCTGTTGGTGCAATAAGCCAGTCGGTGCGATACCATCCGCCGTCCGATGAAAGGTAGATAAAGCCAACTGATTTACAGCCTCTCCGCCCGGGCGCTGCATAAATCAAAATTAAACGCGCGCCATTTTAAGGCCGACAACTTCACAAAGGACACGCTGATCAAAATGCATTGTATTTTTTACGCGCTCGCGCTAGATTAATTTATCGCCGGGCTAGCTAGCTCTCTCTCTCACTTTGCCGGCCAAGTTGATTATTTCCAACAATGAGAGAGCGGATCAACTGCTTTGTGTCGGCGCGCGCGCGCGCGGCTAACTCGTTTATACGTGATGAATTGAATGATAATTTGTAACTTGCTCTGTTATCATGCATTATTTATAAACACTGCCCGGGCTGAATTTATAATTCGGCGCTGAATCTAATTAATGTCGCCACATTAAAGTTTGCGTTTCGGCTCACGGCTCGAATTGCACCGCACACAAACATACACACACGCCACACTCGACTGACCGGAACAGAACGAACCTTTGCATTAATACGTAATCAAGGCTGCCTGCTAAATTTAGAAATAGCCAGATTTTAATCCATTGCCACCACGCAACATTGACATTTTGCCGGGTTTAGTGGCTCTCTACCACATTTGAGCTATGGCTTTCATATGCTAAGTATCAGAAAAATTGTGTGTGACATTTCACTGTACGTTTGAAATGGTATATCCTACTTATAGAAAGGCAATGCTTGCTTTTAAACTATTAAATATGCGTGGGCCACTCTTTTCCTCAAATTATATTTTTGTTCCATTATCGAGTTTTTCTATGAGAAACCGGATTTGTCTTTGACGTAGCTTCAAAACTTTCAAACACAGGCGAATCTAATCTGAGATGGTGCTTTTTCGCCGGGAGAGCGAGCAGCGTGTTTTCACAAGGTTTCGTAACTTGCTATCTATTTTATTGTGCTCGCACAATCAGCTACGAGTGCAGTCAATCGTTTTAAATTCAGAATCATCTGCAGTTGATTTTGTAGCACTGGCATTTGTTTTGGAAATAAAATATTGCCAGTGGGGCCTGAGGTGCCCAAACAGTGTGTTGTTCAGTACATGGGATATGATTTTTACCTAATTTCATCAATCCTTTGTAAATCCAATGCACTGATTTGATCCATTTATATTTTTTGATTGATGCACTTATTAAAAACTGCAGAAAAATGTACAATTAGGTATCAGTTTTCATCTTCCTTGCTTCAGTCAGACTAATATCTCTTTATTCGCAGTTCAGGAAAGGATACTAGCGTATTTTTTTCAAATTCCTTTTTTTTAAATCTGCAGAAATATTTACCTCTTTTAGATTGTGAAATTACAAAATCGCTGTCATTATATTAGTATCCTGTTTAGTTCGCACCTCAACTTAAAAACTCTTCTCTGACACTTTTTCATTGTGGGTGTCGAGGAGCCGTGACAGAAAAAAGCATCTTTTCGTATATTATTCATCTTGTTTATTTCGGACTCGTGGCATTTGTAGTAAGATTAAGACTCAAGACTTTGAAATGACGCACAAATAATACGATCAATAATTTTAACGTGAGAGTATCTGTTTCGAACATTAACAATTATTATACATTTAAATCAATTCTAGTGCGGTTCTGATAAGAAATAGCTTCTAGAATATTCTCGCACGAAATTTCGATCCTAGTCGGAGATAACATTTTCGTTTTGACTGCGACCTTTACACCGCCACCTGGCGATACAGGTTAAATGCAAACTATTTGGGATAGAAGTGGTGGAAAGGCGCCACATCATAATTAAATTTTTTGCAACCAGCAAAAGTCGAAAAGTAGGTCAGATGCAAACCCAATTTAATAATGCACGAAAACCTGATATCTGCATAAAAAGGGGCAACTGCAGGATCAAAGCAGGTATAAAACGTTCCAGTAAAAGGACAAAAACTAACGCACGTTTTCTTTGATCTCTGAAAACTGACTGTCAGGCGAATTTGCTCGCGTGAACAGCGCGCCGGTTTTGTTGTCTGACGCTATAACCGCACGTCCTAAATTTGCCTTCTTTGTTCTTTGTTGCAGGTATGTGCCGCAAATCCAATATATGCCGCTTGTCGTTACACCAGAATCGGCGTCATAATAAGCAAGAATGCTGAGCACCAGCCATCCACTCCTTTGGTTTGTGCAGAACGACAGGTAAGGGGCGCCGCGAGTGTGCAGGCAGCGCCACAAACAGCGCCGCACGCCTCTGAAAAAGATGGCAATCCGATGCAAATGTGTCACCGGCGTTCTATCTTTACGCAACATTCCATCCGTTCGCCCCGAAACACAAACATACTCGTGCTGCGTTGAATCAGAATAAAAAAAATAAAAAAAAATCGAGAGGGGTCGTGTTGTGCAATCTATTGATCGCTGCCGGCGTGTTTTGGGCATTAGTGTTCGTGTTGACGGAAAATTCGTAAATTTCTAACAGAACGTTGTCGAAAACGAAAACATCGAATCCAAATTCTCAGAAGGCGGGAATCATGTGTTTTGGAATTTATAGAGTTGATCCTAAAATAGCTGGAAATTCTACAAAATGATTTTATTCGAGCTTATTTTGACACGTGTGTTGCTATTTGCTTTCCGAGAACACCGTCAGGGGCCGTACTTTAATAAATTTGTATTTTGAAATCAGTCCGCCCAAATCAATTGATCATTTTTGACTCTAAATGGAAATACCAATCGTTATTTAAAAATTCAATTTATCAGGACTTGTAACATGCGTTTTACACTTGAAATTCACGAGCACGCACTTTGCAACATCGGAGCTCATATATTGAACAAAAGCCAACGGCAAAGCGTATGGGTTACGCTTGAGTGGCATTCGGAATGCAATTGCCTGAAGAGCGGCTAAATTGAATGAAGGATCCGTCCGCCTGGCGTCGGATAAAATTTGAAGCGCCGGCGCCTGAAACATATATGCATCCGGATGAAATATTAGCAGGAATGTGCGGCATGCTTCTTGCACTCGGGCGAGCGGAACGAGAGCACGCCGTGATTTGCAGAAAGGCGCGCCTTTGTTGCCGCCACCGCCGCCGCCGCGGCGACTGGGCCCAGGTAAAGCCAATTGCTCCCGCGGCGGCAAATATGCGCGGTGGCTAACGATTGTACTGGACTAGAGCCCGATTGCGTTTGTTTAACTATAAATTATTCCGCGCACATGAGATGTTTTAATCCGCACGCCCGCGCGCTGAATTGCGACGGAGGCGTTTGATGGCCGCTGTTTTGCTGCAAAGGCTAATTACGTTAGCTAATCTGGATCGAATTAAAATGACATTGTCCGGCGAATTAGCACTAATTGAATTGGCAGCCGTGTCCATGGCGAACGAAAGCCGCATACGCATAGTTCCGTGGTGCAGATGGCTTTTGACTTGCGAAATGAAAATTCCGAGCATGCAGCGATTCGAACGGAAATCGGGCCTCTTCAATTTCATAGACACGTCACGAAATTCCATTAGCCGCCAGCATTGTTGTTGCTTTAATAATGACCTGGCAAGGTGGGCGACAATTTATGAGCGATGAATAATGCAAAGCCGGCTCGCCACAATCAAATGCAAAGCAAGTCGGCGTAAGGAGTGCGTGCGCAAAGCGCCAGACCAAAACAGGATTAAGCCGCTCGTGAAGACTTCCTCCCTTCATCCCCCCACCCCCTTCTTTCTCTCTCTCTCTCGCGTCGAGAGAGAAAAAAGAGAGATAGAGAGAGAGAGCGGCCCACAGAATATGTAAGCCATTTTTCACACGCGTGCAGCAGGTCATTTGCTTTTCGTTCGCCGACCAAACAACGAATAATTCACGTGGCAGGCGTTGAATTTTTCAAAAAGCCCCGCAGTCAATCTGGAGCGGAATGAATCCAGTGTATTTACCGCAAAGTGGTGCTGTGAAAAATGGAACAGTAAAATATTCCGGCCGGCTGGCTCTCGTCGGTGATAAATCTTTGATTGAAACCAATTTCCTTTCTCTTTCTCTGGCTGCTCCGTCTGGGCCCGAACGCGTTGCATAAAACATCAGGCCCCAGAGCCGAACGCGCATTTAAAATTTTTATTCCGGCCCGCGCCACTGTTTGTTTACATTAAAAGATCTGTTTAACTTTCAACCCTTCCGACTTGCTCGTATATCGACCGTGGGCGGTCCAGGGGCACGTGTCGCACCTCGCCCGGTGATCTACAATGTAATTACCCTCTCCCGAAAGCAATCAAATAAACAACTCGCAACCTCCCGACTTAATATTTGCTGCACGCAAATTGCTTCGTTTAAATTAGAACAAAGTCGTTGGTTGGCGTCGCAACGGGATGTGTGTAGCTTTGCTCTAATAAGCTGAATTAAAGGCGCCGGGGCGAATTGTTCCTCGCGAGCACAGCGAATCGCGTGAATGGCTTTTGTATTAAAAGTGCTGGCGCCGTTGAAAATCATATAGCCTGCTACCAACGTAATCTGCTGTGCAGTGGAGTTGAGATTATATTCAAACCAAAGCTTTGAATGTATTTACATTCTTTTAAAGGCACTTAAATACAGGGAAATAAAAATCTCGTAATAGAAAATTCTGAATTTGGTATCATTTGGAAAAGAATAAACCTGTCAACATACAATTTGTGGGTTGAATGTGATTCTTCGGGTGTATAGATTTTCTTTGACACTTTCCAGACTGTTTTCTGCATATAATAATAAACATTGGCCTGCCCAGAGAAATCTTAATCCCTCTAAAACGTCTTTGAATTACCCTTATATCGTGGTAAAATTAATTAAGCGATATTAGTAGCTTTTGAGTGACGACAAGATGATCAGTGCAAAACTTAAAAACTCTGCGGTGCTCGTCTAGATATCAAATTGCGTTCTTAATATAATATTGCAAACATTAATTGAGCAAATGATGGCGGCTGTGATGTGGTATCAGCTTGCTGAAGGCTGTTGCGAAAGCGTGCGAGGTCAACGACTCAATCTCGACGACGGGCATTAATTCTGCTCGCGCATCGCACGTCAGCCAATTAAGACGCTTGATAAATAATTTAAGGAGAGAGGCGCTTAAGACGTATCGTGTTGGCTTGGTGTGACCCCGCTCGACAAACAATGCCCCGTAGACGCGGCAATATATTTTAATAAAAACGAGCCGGCGTGTGCCCGGCAATTAATTAATTTATCCTGTTGCCTCCGCTGAAACAAAACGCCTCTTCCAAGGAGCCGGGTGCTGCGTGCGTTGTCGGCGGTCTAGCCGTTTTTGTTCTTGGCACTCGACGTCGATTCCAGGCGAAATTTCCAGCCAAAGTAAATATACGTTTTTGCCGTTTGCGTTGTTTTCGCCGCACTTGAAACTGCTTTGAGAATGGCTTTCACGAAAATGCTGCAGGTAAAAAAGTTGCGCTGACAACTCCAACGCCATAACCATAACCACGTCTCTGAATTTCACTTCATTACTCGCGCGATCAGCGCTCGGCGGTGACGCACAATAGAAAAGTTTTTAAACTGGCTTGAGGGCCTCTTGTTTTTATTTTGGCGGTCTTTATAATAACTTGTCCAATAAAAATTCACTTCTCAAAGAAAGTGGGCGAGGGAGTTGTCGAGTGCCGAGCCGGGAAAATACAATATTGATTAGCGCTGGCAGGTATGGCCATATCATGCCGGCGCTTTGTCCGGGGTCAAACTCCATGGCTAATTAATGAGCGTTCACGAATTGATTACCCCCTCAGGGTGGCCCAGAGTACACGTTAAATATTTCTCAAACAGCAAAATGCCCCTCACTCTGCCGTGAGAAGGCTGGCGCCTTTATTAAAAATGCCGGCCGCTCTTCACCTAATTTATCCTTCGGCAAGCTTTAGAGTGAAACAATTTACAGGCTCTGCGTTTGATGTATTGGCAATTTGAGCCGAAATTTCAAACAAAAGCAGGACGAGACTCGAGGTCATTTTAATTTTCCCCCGTCGGGAAAAGAGGGTAGATTCGAATTTCACACGCGTGTTCTTTATTTAGAGGCTCCTCCCAGCGGACACCTCATGAAAAATACATTTAAATTTTCTTCCATGTTTGCATAACGATTTATTTTTACGCACAATAATCGTAGCCGGGCTGCATATTAAATTCAGTCCGGATGTGCCTGAAAAAGCATTTTGAAAATTTTCACGGCACAAGAGGGAGCGAGGCCGGGAAATTTGCATTTTCCCCGAGCGTCGGCTGAAACAAATTCGGCGTGAGGAAAAAGCGGAAAAGTGAATCCCATGGGCGCTTTCGCGGGCGTGTTAAGCCATCACTCTCCGCCGCGCGCGCCTGCAATCAATCGTGTTCGGACCTCGGTCCTCTCTGCGTGCTTGCATACACGTAAAAATTTTTGTTTATTTACGCGCCGGCAATTTACGGACGCGACACAGGCTGGATTAAATATTCGGTCGCGCGCGCAGCACGCTTAACAATGTGCAGCTTCGAAATTTATGGACGACGCCATTACGGCCGGCATTTGAGCAAAAGTTCCGGTCACGTGGGATGCGATAGAGTCAAGTTTTATTGAGTGTGTGCTGTCTGTGCAGCTGATGGCTTTTGGAAATAAAACGGCACGTTTCGTTCATTAAACGTGGCGCCCCCGGCGGTGGCGAAAAAATTATTTCCACCCGCTCACATTCGTCCAGCCGACCGTCCCCTCACTCACTCAGCGATTTGGCCGTGCACGTACTCGAGATGATGCTCTTTTTCGGAGCGCGCGTGTGTGAATGCTTCTTTTGATCGTTCGCATGCTGACAATCTAGCTAATTGCGATCACTCGTTGATGACGCTTTTTGCTCCGCGTTTGAGGCACTGCTTCACGCTTGGTTTAAACGCTCGATGGGTGCTTATGAACGGCGGAAATTTGAATTTTGGACGATGATTGCAGCTTCAAAAGCGCGCAGACATGAAGAGACCGAGCCGATTACATTTTTTTTTTTCAAAAAATTCGGCGCTGATAGAGAGTGACCGGAATGAATAATGATTACTAGTTTAGTTGAGGGCTCTGAGGTTTTATTCAGCGGCATCCAACTTTGTATACAAACGAAGGTGAATTCCCAAACTTTTTAAAGGGAAAAAGTTAACTTTCATGCATCATATGCTTGTGAACTTTTGCGGCCTCATTAGTGGCAACCTTTTCATCTAATTCAACCTCAAAAATGAGAGTTGTTGACGCTTTATTCATGCATAATCCGCACTCATGAAATTTTCAACTCTGTTGAAATGCAGCGATGAGCAGAGAGAGAGAGAGAGACTACAACATTCACTGCTCTGCCACATCACACAAAGCACACAATTTGTTTCAATTATTCGGCAGCGGTCCCAGTTGCCAGCGCTCTCTCTCTCTCTCTCTCTCTCTCTCTCTCGCAGCATCATCATCAGAGATAGAGAAAGAGAGAGAGGGGGGACCATATGAATTATATTTCGCGTGGCCCCACCAACAAACATCATTTATGTTCGCGCTGGCTATGCAAACAGTAGCTCTCGGAATTAATAATCTACACATATGCATAGTGAGCGAGCGAGCAAACACGAGATGATGAGTCCCGTTCGCTTATTACACGTTTACTATTGATTGCATTAAAATTCACTTTGCTCTTGGGTGGAACAGAGGCCGGCTGCTGCTTGCCCCGTCCGTCCGTCCAACGACCGGCCATTCGTTTGTGCAGACTCTATCAAAGCAGTAATCCGCAGATGCATATATGTTTGTAAGGCACGTACATATGCACACATACACGTGCGCACCGGCCAGCTGATTATGAAAGGCAGAATTGAAACTATGCTCGTGCTATGCTGCAATCGCTTCCTCTCGAACCAGGCTAATTTCATTTGAGCAAAGAAGGATTAAGCGCGGTGCAAGTGAAAGCGTCCGCAAACACGGTATTTGACCTTTTGGACGTTGCATGGCGTTTGAGAGGCTTAGCTTTGACGGGATTGAGCAGTGGATTAGAAAAATGCATCCAGTGAAATTACCAGAAACTAAAATCTGCGTTAAAATTTTCCAAATAAACGATCAACACAAATTTCCGGACATTGAATCAATTATAAAATATACCGCAATATTTTAAATCCATTTTCAGCATGCTCAGACCAGAAAAAACGTTGATTTTCATTTCTGCAAGCACTGATACATTTATTTCCGTAATAAATCCCTTTCATTGATCAATTTTCGCATTTTATAAGGTAATAAACTATTTGTTCAAAAACTGTTCATTTTTACTGATATCTAAAAAATTCAATAAACAATTTTTCTTAATAGCTTGCTGCATATTTGCAAAATTGTCGTGTCATCGAAAGGCTTATACCAACATAGATATCGTTAACAAAATACGATAACGCGATTTACTGAAGCAACAGACTGCTCTAATCTGCACCGCGTGCGCCGAGATCGCAAATCGGTAACCCAAAATGAAATTCCGGTAATCAGCAGCCCATTTAAGGACTCTCGAGTGAGCACGAAGAGCGAGTGCCAAATAAACTGGGATGCGTGCGTGTGTGTGTGAGCAAAGGCAAAGCGACGCTCGTATTTACTCAGGCAGAGATCGCATTCCGCCTCGGAATATCGGCAAGCGGAGCAGCGAGTTTATAATTTAATTCAACGAAAGCTAGAGCGTCGGCGGCGCGGGTGCGCGTGCACGTATAATTCCGCAGCTTGCCTAAACATCTGAAGCGAGATAAGCGCAAGTCGAGTGTGCACAGACAAACTACTAATGCACACGTACACCCGCCAGGCGACTGTTTCATATAGCATGCGCGTCGTACGTAATCTTCATGGGGGTACGCGTTTGATAAGTGGTAATGTGAGCACAACAATAATGAGGGTGCCAGCAGCTAGCGTGAAACGCGACAAGTTATGCGTAGTTATTTCGCTGCTCGCGTTATTGAACTCGCGATTTTGAAATCCAAGACGCACGCTGCATTTAATACATGGAACGCATGGAACGCCAACCACCCAGTTTAATTAATTTTGAGGAAAATTACAAAATTTTAAACTCGATAATATAGCTTGAACTTTATCAAAAGCGATCAAAAAGCTAAGAAGCTACAAATGGCTTCAAGTCAGGAGAGTTTACAGAGTCAAAATTTTAAAAATGAATATTATTTTGATTTTTCTAGCACTGGAAATTATCTATTTTGACCCCTCAGGTCTCATCAGCAGTACTTAAAATCCACTCTGCATAATTAAAAGCGAAGGATTCTACATCACCAGCCGTTGAATGCAATTTTGTGCACTAAATGTAGTAAATAAGCACAAACAAAAATAATAATTCCGCATGAGTGCCACCTCCAAAACTCAGTCCACTTTCACGATTCAATTTCAGAGATATGTTACATCACGAAGTTACAAGAAAGCATTTTGCTTTTCTATTAGTCATAGATTTAAAATTTATAGAGCTATATTTGTTTTCATATTATTAGTTTTTAACTAACTGCGGAACGCTGACGGCGGCCATAACGTGCGCTGTCCACTGGGGTGATTGCCGCTGCTTAGTGTCAGATCTATCAGTGTATTCACAGCGGCTTTTCCATTAGTGTGTGTGTTGAATCATGCGAAAGCGGCGCTCGCTCACTCGTGCAGAGACCCGGCTCTCGAAAACGGCAAGCCACTTTGGCCCGCGAGTAATTAAATATAAAAGGGGCGGTCGAGAGGACCGACGTGTAAAATAATAATTCACACCCCATTCACTTTCAACGGTGCGGGGGCGAACAATCATCTGGCGGATTTGAGCCAAAACTCACTGTGCTCATTAAGGGATGTGATAAATTTTAGGCTGCATTAACGCAACTGCTGGTGTGATGGCGGTTGTAATCTTGCGCTGGTTTGTAGCTCTCGAGTAATTAGGATAATTTGACGTGTGCGGCGAACGCCCCTTTGATCACGGCTCAAATTGAAACAGCCGAGCAACATCCTCTTAATTTCAATCAAGGACGAAGCAAATGGGAAAAGACCCAACGGCATTAACTAATTAGCAAGTTTTCAGGAAGGTTTTGCGCTCTGAAATTTTCATTATTTGAAGTTGAATATGCTTAAAGTTAAACTAAACATTCATCAAACAAAGCTCGGTACGTAAAAACACAGTTGGATCAAACTCAAAAGGCGGTGGGCGTCACTTTGCAAACACGCGCGTCGTGTTCCACCCACCCACCGTGGAATTACGGAAGGTGCCGTGGTTAATAAACCAAAATGAAAGGGCGCTCGCAGCTAAAAGGGATAAATTACGCTCAGCAGATTCAAATCGGTCTAATGTAATTGCCGGCCGATGGAAATATCAGGCAACGCGCGTCAATCGAAAGCGAAAAGCAACTTATGCAACCGGCTTGTCACTTCCGCCCGGCGGCTTGCCTAGCACGAGAAGCAGTTCGTGCGAGTTGCCGCCGCCGCTGCTGCTTTAAAGTTGAGCGAGCGCACTTTGAACATTTTAAGAAGCTCTCGGCTGACTTGTTATTTCGCTCGTCTGCGAAATAAGCCGGCCGGCGCAACTTTGGCCCCTCAACATGGCTATATTATTGCCGTGGCTGCCGGCGAAAAGGCGGCTAGTGACTTTTGCTGTTTTACTGCAGCAGCGGCAGCCCCAGCTATTCTCACACACACACACACACACATACATAGCCACTCATCGTATAATATGGCCTCGCCGCTGCCGTAGGTAGTAGCCAGCTCGAGTGGCGAGGAGCCTCATAAACGTTCACACAATTACCGCCGCCGAGCCCGAAACTGAGAGCCGGATAATCTGCAACGGTCTCGGGAGACCGTGATAAGGGATTAGACCAGCGCACGTGCAGCAAACAAAGCATCCGGTCTTAATTGGTGATCGTGCTCAATTTTTTAAACTCGGAACAGTGCATTTGAAGGCTCTCCGTACAAATTTGGAGTCTGAATTAGCACACTGTTTACTGGTATTTTTGGCACCCACAGTTTAAATCCTTTTAATATAATTTTATTGGTGTGAATAACTTTTTGCTCATCCATCGTCATTACTCTTTACCACTCTATATTAACATCGATTTTTACTGTGGAACCTGAGCGATATTAAATCAATAAAACTATTAAACGTGCGACAAATATTCGAAAAGTCATTGTTTACAGGCAGCGGGGGCCAGATTCGTGCGACGCGCAGATATGGCGTCCGGTGGAGAATGGCGTGAAAAAACGGTCACGTGAAAATGTGCGAAAAGAACCAAGTTTTCGTCAATATTGTGACAAAATTTGCATTACTTGTACTATTGAGTCTTTTGAATCGTAAAAACAAACTCTTGACACTCGTACGCAAATCCAAAGAGATCTTTTTGTTTCCCGCATGCAGACGCCATCTTGGATCTGCGCAGTGGGAACCAATTTTATCGCACATCTGGCCCCCCGCTGTTTACAGGCACGAATGAACCAATTTATTGAATCATAAGTTATACTACAATAAAAATATTGCAAATCATTTAAAACCTATATTTAGATAATTTTGTTGACTCGCTATTACCAATCATCAATTTCAATCAGCTGTGAAGCCGGTTCCGATCTGATTCGGATAAGCACGAGTGATATTTGCCGGCGTGGGAAAAGCAGTCGGAATCTCGAAATTGAATTTGGAGAGTTTCGCTTATTTACAAAATAGCGGTGGTAGGTGGAAAGGGGTTGCGTGACTGGGGTGTGGGCCACCTCATCTGCCGTCACCGCACAGCCACAACAGCACGTCTGCTCATTGTGCCCGTCGAGAGACGTCACCCTCTTCTCGGCAAGTCTTTGTCGTCGAGATTCTAATATCACTTGATTACGTACAAGCAGCCGCCGCTGCCGTACCGCCTTCCCCGACCAATAAAACGCGCCAGCCACGCAGCTGTTCCCTTGTATGCACGCCGACAGAGAACTCTCCGCTCCAACTTGTTCGTTTTTCATATAATTTACTCGCGCAATCACTTTTATAGAGTGTTTGTTACGCCGTGGCACGCGGAATTGATGAGGGCGCGCGACATCGATTTTTTTTCTCCCTCTCGCCCTCTCCACGCGCACAAATTACCTGCTGGAGGTGGAAAAAAATCAGGCGTTATATTTGGAAACTTTTTCGGCCGCTTAAAGTAGTGATTGAACTTGAACTTAATCACGCAGCGTGCTGCGAGGCAAAGTTATCAACAGGGGAGCGAAACTGCTTTCAGGGAAGCAACAAAATTTAGATTTTATTTGCTTCCATGGCCTCCCTTTTTTCCGCCTTTGGAAAAAGAAAGTGGTTTTCTTGGTAAGATACCGTCGAAGGGTACTCTTACTTTTTAATCCAGGAAAAATACGTTCGCGTTAAAAACATTCAAAATGAAGCATCTTAAAAAAATTCAAGTATTCATCAAAATTCCCTTACTTTGTTTAAGTATTTCTTATTAACAGTTTTTTAATTTTCAAATCACTTCTAACAAAATCAAAATCATTTGGCAAGAAATTTGAACTTAAAAATGTTGACTATTTTGTACCTCATAATTTAAATAACAAACCCACAGTATATTTTCAGCTGTACCTGCTGGCTAGGAAGAGTTTTGGCCTAGTTGAGACGTGTCGGCAGCGGAAAACTTGGCCACCTGCTTTACCCGAGCCATTTTGCAAATCCAAGGAGCTTAATGCAACACTCGCTCGCTGTTTGTCCGATATATGTACATTTTGCGCCAGGACTGTGTGCTAAAACTTTAATGTTCGCTACACGCTGCGCTCGCTCGCACACACACACATTAATTCGAGTATATAGAAACAGCGTAATGAGAAAGGTTGCCTGCGAAGGTTGTGTTCGGGCGATACGCGAGCCTGCATGTCGGCAACGTGTTAGCTAGCACCAGCCCAGCGTTAATTGCACGAAAAAGTTGATAATGGGCGCGGAGAGAGCGGCAGCAGCAGCAGCAGCAAGCCACTCGGTGTATTTCCTCACCTCCTTTTCGTTGGCTCAGCTCGAGTGCTAAAAATGTAAAACCGAGGCGTGAACAACGACGCTTAAATGGACAAAAAATTCCTGGAAATAAATCCAAGCACAGAGTTTTTATCGAGGGCATGGACTTTAAACCAAGTATTTATTTAAATACATCACACGCCATAATTTGTAACACGAAATTTGAACCCATAACCTCTCAACTGAAGGGTTTTTTTAGGCTTTTTCCTTCTGTAATTTCATCGCGTTATAAAAAGCGTACTCTGGTTTCCATGGGTTAAATGCACGATGATTAGTTTATTTTTTGATGAGGTAAAACAAATTGGCAGGGGAAAGCATGAAATTTTGTGACGGAGGTAAAACTGTTTCTCAGAGCAAACGAAATCAGCTCGTTAAATCGTGCTTGCGTAAAGTAGGAGTTCGTGCGTACACGAGATTGGGAAAGCCAGGGGCAAATTAAGTTTTTGGTGACGCAAAAACCTGCTTTACTATCACTTTTGCCGGGGTCCTTTGAAGTCGTCTGCACGCCAAACAAGATGCGCGTGCAGGCAGGCGACGAAAACACGTCCAGGGGCTGCTAATTTGCAGATTAAAATTAAACAAATTGCGCAGAGGTCGCTTTCGAGAAATGTTAGACTGGGCTGCGAAAATATTTGTACGGTCGCCTGCACCCCTTTGAAGCTACACACGTATAGCGTTTATATCCGAAACGCCCACACGGAACGAAACTCGCAGGTAACGTGTTTTAATCGTTTTTCGCCGGTCGGTGCTCTCTTACTTCCGAACCTAATTTATTGCAGCTAGGGCGGGGGATAAAAAATAAGAAGGGGCTGCGGAGCAAAGCTGGAAACCGACGGCGAATAAAGTTGGCTGCCAGATGCTGTTTGTAGCGCGCAGCCAGAAGTAATGGACTCGTTGAACAAAATGAGTTAAAAGATAGAGCAGATGAGGTGAGCAGCAGGTGAAAGGAGAAAAAGCGGGCGGGCGGGCGCCCTTTCTTGTGCTCGCTCGCGGCGCAACTGCGGAATATCGCAAAATGAAAAATTAGCCCCGCAACCGCTCTCACTCCTCCACTCTGCGTATAATTTAATGCAATAAAGAATTCCCCGGCCGTTCGGCTCGAGGGCAAAAAATCGCCGACTCGACGCTTCGCCCAGAGACAAACTGGAGATCGAACCGGGCGACCCCCATGGCTGCTTGTCCCCTCTATCAAATAATATCATCGCCGCAAACCTTTGGACTGTGTGTGTGTTCGCTCTAACCCGCTTTTCCGGGTGCGCCCTCACGTAAGATAATTTTAAAACGAACCCGAGCATAATTTAGCGAGAGGGACGTACGTGAGAGAGAAAATAATTGAAAAATTCAACAGAAAAACGCTTGTCAGCCTGCAGCGCGGTTAAGCGCGAGCGCTCTCCTTTTATGTTAGTTTGCCCACTTGTTCTGCCGCTTTTCTCTCTTTTCGGCCCTTTATTTTGCGCCCGCCCGCCCGCTACGTTATGATGGGTGCCTCGCTCTCGCGCATAAAGAGGAAGCGCTAGGCCTTTCTCTCCGCTCTCTGTCTTGTTGCGCCTCGAAACACAACAACAATATTCTCTCATCTCCATAATGGCAACATTCTTGAGCCTGCTTGCGAAACAGATGCGATCTTCATTCTTTTATAAACTCACTGTGCGCGCTCGAACCGAAATTACGCCAACTTTGCTTTCAGTTGCCAACCAGGGAGTGAGTGTGTCAGCCGCCGGAGAACCTTGCCGAATCGCATTTACATTTCAAATACTATGCGTGTCATTGTGTTGTGTAACAACTGCCTGGGATCGAGGCCGGAATCGAAATTGATTGCGGGCATGTTTTTCTGCTCGTTAGGCGCGAAATTTTCTACACGGCACCGGGGCGTAATTCGCCCTCGCAAAAGTCTCGTCGTTAGTTTTAATTTGATGAAAAAAAAATTAGACACTTTATCTCGAAGCATTCCGTCCAAAAGTTAATTTACTACAACAAAGCTTCACGTGCCTGCGAGTGAAGAGCATTTTACATGCATAAAAAGTTGTGCTCTCGACAGGGAAACACGAGCGTGCGCATAAAAACGGGCGAGGCAGCAAAGGTAATTAGAGACACGTGGAAAAAATCTGAGAAGACGCTCTCTTTTTCAACATCTGCCGGGTCATTACCACTCGGCAAGCACTTGAGTGCGTTACGCGAGAGAAAGGACTGCAATGGAGACAGCACGGATGCATTATTCAACGCTCCAGAGTACATTATGTACGGAAAGGGTGAAAAGAGGAAGCTGCCCTGAGCCGCACATGCACGTGCAGCATTACCAGCAGAGTGATGAACGAACCAACAGCCAGCCTCTCCGGAGAGTAAAAACCAATTAGTGCCGATTGCAGGAGAGAGAGAGAAAGAGTAACCCCTGAAAGATCTGATAAGATGAGGCGAATGCACTCCGCCGCGCCGCAAAAGTCCTCCTTTAATTTGGCCGCGTGTAAAATTTTATTGCCGACGGCGCATAAATTTTATCGTGCATAATTCTCGTGTTAGATTTTATCTTTATTATTGTGTATTAACTCGCTGTAGAACTGTACTCGCAGCGGGTGAGATTTTTACCCGCTCAGGAGGCGGTGTAATTTTAATATATCGAGACGCCCACCTTTTTACTGCTCCCTTAAAGCGGAGGCAGCAGGCAGGCTGCTCTGTTGCTCTCGCTTTTATTGCCTTTTAACGTCATCCCATTTATTAATTGGCGCAGGCGAATCAAACGCCATCGCGCACGAATCAAAATTGCTTTTTATCACCCGCGCACGCCTCTGCGGCGCCCAACTTACTTTTTTTCCACCTTCATCATCATTACAGCGGCCTGGATACCGTTGATTGCATACACTCTGCTAAATTGCCACCTCGACAGTCCATAGGGGGCTTTTGCCGCTAATTATTTGCATTACTCCTCTCGGCAAAAAATGTATTTAACTCAGAATGGTTTAACTATGCACGGGTCGACGTTGGATGGGTGAAAAATAGGACAATGAAGATTAAAGAGAATCATAAGCCGAAATTTTTTGTGGCGTGTAGGAAACTGTTCCGACCCCAAGGCCTCATTAGGACATGCATAACAAAATCAATATTACATAATTAACTACGTGCGGAATATTCTAAAGAGTGCAATCACAAAGCGAGAAATTCACGAGTCCATGTGCTATTCCCGGCAAATGTGTGGAAATATTTTCTCATTGGAGAATTTGGTTTCGAAAACATAAAAATTAGAAAATTACACGCTTTAGGACAGAATGAAACTAACAAAACGGCTTTACTCCTATGTAAAAAAAGTTTTCTTCCCGACAGAGTGAAAAGCGAACAAGCGTGAAAGCGAATACGTCCTGCTTTTATAGTTGCGAGCTAAAATATTCAGCAGCAGAGGGTGGCGGACCGAGCGTTGCTGTCAAGCGTCCGGCGCGCTGCATGTGCGGTGTATAAAATATGATCCCACTCAGCCAGGCGCAACACGGAACAAGAAAAACGAGCGGACAAAAGCAACAAAGTCATTACGATTCCCATCTCAGCCAGGTCGGCACAAAAACTCTCAGCGCCGACATTTCCGGCGTCATTAAGGGTGTCCTTATCCGAAACTAATCCCTCTTTTAATCCAATATCTGGGCGCGGGTGGGCGGATCGAGGCGCAGCGAGCGGAAAGTCGCTTTGATGGCTGTCCATGCCAAGGGTGCGGCCAGAGAAAAGATGATCCGCCGCCGGCGCCGCTGCCACACACGCGCCACGTACCTCAGGCAATATTGTACGCGTTCGGAATAATATCCGCCGCAACTAAAAATGTGCGTGTGTGTCTGTACATATGTAGTCTATCTGCTGGAGAGCAGGGAAAGAAGCAAAGTTCACGTTCGTACAGACGCGGCGTGTGCGCCAAAGCGAGCCTTCTCCCAATTTATGTTCGCCCGAGAAGGCAACTATAGGCGCAAGGTGATCTCTAGTGCGATGGGATTGAAATAAATACGAACGTGAGCCGCATGTGCAGCATGAATATCAATTGGCTGCGCATAGCCATATTAGCGATCAAATGTCATGCAAATAAATTCGCCTGCCACGAACGTCAAGTCTCCAATTTCAGAGAAAAAACTTCCATCCTTGATTATGGTTGTCTTGCTTGCAGCTAATGAACTGTAACTTGAAACTCGTTTGATTTACAAGTTCTGTGAGCCAGCAACACGACAAGTAATACTAGAAAAAATAGCAAGTAATATAGATACTTCAAAGCAAGAATTAACATTATTTACTCATTTATTAATGTACTCAATTGATTGAAATTTCTAAAAATAAATTTCCTACAGGCCCAGAAAAAATGCTTCATCTATTAAAAATGCCCAAACAGACTTTTTATCAAAATAATATAGAAATATAGACCAATAGGAAATTTAATTTGAGATTGAAAAATAAATAGTAAATGGGAAATTTGGAGTGGAAAAGTTCTTATCCGGCTCAGTGCGGCGAGAAATTACCCAATTACCCATGTAGTATTTTCGCTTTTGCAATATTTTGCTCTTTCTGTTTGCCTTTTCTTTTAATATTATAATATTTTGGAATTAACAGGAAGAATAAACAAGCGTAAAAAATAAAAGCCAGCTGTTGTGGCAACAAAATTAAATTCACGCCGCATTTTTTAGCTCCAGGATATTTTGAATCACTAGTCATTGAAAACGATCATCTCCATTTTTCCTGACTGAGCAATATTGAAAAATGTATTTGACATATATTATTCTCGTGATGCGTCACATAATCATACAAAACTAATAATCATCATAATTTTACAATTTGTAAGGATATGAAAATCGATAAAATCATGATGGATATATTCCTTTTTTGCTAGGATATGAATTACGTCATTTTAAAAATGGTTTTACTTTTACTAACGGCAGGTCGTCCATTCTGTCAGACAACCTTTTTCAAATAATGTCATTGCTAATGTAACATCAAGAGGAAAGCATAAAAGGTATATCGAGTGACTGTCCAGTGAGTTTGAACAGTTATGGAAAAGCATTGATGTATTGACTTTCGTCCATAATTAGCAATCAAACATAAAGGACACTCGCTTTCCCTTTGCTGGCGTTGTCAAACACCCTTTCTGCTCCATCATTATTAACCTGTTCTTGTTCGCGATGAAAAAAATCTCTGTGTGTGCTTTGTGGCGAATTTTTCTTTCTCGCATCCTTTGATGCGCTGCGCAGTAATTGGCTCGGAATGAGTATATATTTTTTGCAAACGCGAGTGGGTGTTTTGCCATGGAAACTGCTGCAAATCGGTCTGTTGTTTACACTGCTGGTATATTTGCTACATAATTAGCAAAAACTGAATAAACGGCTTGAAAGTTATTTTGAAATTCATCCGTCGACCTGAATCAACGGTGAAGTTAGTAAGCGATTTTCCACTCTGCTCGGAAAAGAAAAGACTGTGGAAAAGAGCGATAATAATATTTCTCGCACTCACTCGCACTCAATCACGTCCGCCCCAGAGATGCGTCTAGACTGTACACCCACTCGGCGCACAGTTGTCGACATTCGCCGCGGAAACAAACATCTCCCGCCGCGTCTGATGCTTTTTGCCCGGCGGCGTCAGAAGGTTTCTAGTTTAAGGCCGCCGCCATATATAACGGTCCGCTTAAGTGACTTGAGTTATAAAGGAAATACATCATAATAAAAAAAATTCTCGCAGAGCGGCCGGCGGCTCAGCAGCCTTTGCCTGCAGCCGGCCGGGCCTGCATCCAGCTGTATTCCTCCACGGTTTAAAGGTTGACACCATGCGGCAATATATCACATCGCATTGCCTTAATAATTGTGTCAGAAAACGCGTATGTGTGTGCGCGCGCGAGAGCCAGTGAGGCTGAAACTATAAAAAGCGATACGCCGTGAGCCACTTTGCAAGAAAGAAAAGGGCGCGAAATCTGCAGTGCGGGCATCGGCCCCCCGAGGTGTTCCAGTTCGATTTCCACCTATTTTTCACACACCATTGACAGATTGTGGGCCGAACCATGAATCAATCGCGCGCTGTCCATTCGTAATGGACTCCGTCGTGTCGCTGCTGACGTTTTTATATGCGCGCAGAACAGCGTCCGGCGGACCCTGTTAATTAGAGAAATCCATTAAATCGGGCAAAAGTAGTGTTTCCAGTTCGCCCCAGGTTGCTACTGCCGTTTCGACTCTGATTTCGCGTTCGACAGCACTATTTAGCTCTCCCTTGTTAATTTTCACTGCCGAGGTCGGATTTTCGCTGCAATCCAATAAAGGTGAAAGTGTTCCGTCAGACTTGAAATATGTTGTCACTCGGCATGATGAATGGTATTAACATTTTGAAGAGCCACACATACATACGAGTAATGACGGATTGCGGTTATAAAGCTGTGGCGCGGCACGAGAGGGCGAATTTTTGCGCCTGCCAACCCCTCTGGACGCCAGAGTTGTCAAGCGGGTGTCATTTCAAGGGCTCGGCCCGTCGTTGCAATTGAAATATCCAACAGAGGTGGCATAAACGGGCCCGAAAGTAATGCTTTTACTGCTCGATTCAATTGCGATTTCACTTTGAAATAAATTTGACGCCTCTGCATTGTTGTTGAGCGCGGCAATCAATCGCGGGCAGCGCAATACATATTTTCAAGCCGGCAACCACTTTCAATATCTTCGTCGCGATTCGCTCATTGTACGAAATTGCTTTTTGCACGACGGAAAAATTGGCTCGCGTGTGTTTGTGATTGGGAAAAGCAAATATGTATTAAGCTTTTTCGAATTATCGGCCGACGAGCCTCCGTAGATTTGGAAAATCGATTCTTTTATTGCTCTCCGTTATTACTTTTCTATGTTCCTTTTCAATTTGCTGCAACTACTACCTCCAAGGCTGAAGAGAAATGTGGCAATGGCCCGCTAGTTCGTAGAATTCGTTGGCCTATCGCACAATTTATTGTAGCTTGCACGAAATATGTCAGTTCAAATGTATTGCAGCACTTTGTAGAAAATTTTGAGACTGGGATAATTTTGTTTTCCCACGCAGGAATATTATAATGTAAAATACATAAACTCGCATCTTTGTTTAAGGTTGAAATTGCATTTTTACGAGTTAAAACTTTGCCGACAACCTAAATAGTTTTTTGCCGCGTCAGACAAAGTGGATGAAACAATTTTGCAGTCGAGCCATAAACAAAACTTTAATTTACTCGCTGCTCTCTGGCTTCTGCCGGTGGCGTTTTAATGCATGTAGTCGCGCAAAAATGTTTAGGGTACGCGATGTATTTTCATATATAAGAGCGGAAAACCGCGCTTAAATTTGCAAAAGACCGCGAACAAAAGCCAGCAGCCATTATTTCACTCGCAGAGCAAAGTAGATTAGAGCAAACGAAGCTGCCGGTTAAAAGATTTGAGCCGCTCGTATAATGCAACAAATGAAGAATTTGACGCAGCGGCAGCGGCAGCAGCACGCACAACGGTGAAAACAGTAATTAGTGGGCCCACCGCAAGCAGCAGGCAGAAGATATAAATTCGCGCAGCGCCGGCCGTTCCAAAACTTATACTGCAATGCTCACCACTAAATTTTTAAAGCAAACTCGTTTCACTTTCGCAATGCTGGGTGAAACAAACTGGCCCAGTATTGTTAGCACAAGCGGTGCTCGCCATCCATAACAAGAGGGAGGGTTTTTAACATGCTCGTCTTTTAAGTTGAAATATTCCGAATAGTTGGTGGCCAACTTTTTTACTCGCCGGCGCAGTTTTTCCCCGCGGCGGCTGCAGGAAAGTTGCACGCCAAGTTGCGGCGGCTTAGAGTGAGAAATTTGAACGCTTTCTCCGCTAATCGCGGTTGACATCCCCTAGCGAGGTGCATCCATCCAGAGGCGCATTCAGCTGCTCATTAGGGCGTCTCCCTCGTCTCGCAAACTTGATTTTTTTTCTACTCGCCTCACGTCAAGTGTAAATAATTTCTTGCCAGCGGCTAAAATGCAAGAGAGGGAAGGTCGACAAGTGGAAGTGGGGCTCTGCAGTGAGTGAAGCAAAATGATATTAAGTCAGTCGTCGTCGTTCCAAGATGGAAAATCAAGCTCGTTACACGTGCATTGCACTCTCAGCCTCTAGTTTATGAATTTCCATCTCCAGAGTAATGTTAATTAATTTTAATTTAAGAATTTGGCAAAAAAATATAAAGGCGAAGAAAATCGATGAAATGAACTAAATTGTGAGCAAGAAACATTTTCATGCGCACGCACTGCACGAGACGCAAGTTTGGCCCCCAAGGAGGCGTGCAGCAAACAGCATTATTGTTAGCGGCGCAATTTCCGCGCCAGCGACAAAGCTATTTTGTGTAAATCGGCGTCGTTACAAGTATTCTTTCTCGGGTGGGCGAATATAAATTGGGCTGCCTCGCAGTTGTTCTCTCGGCGTGTCGATATTTTGGCGAAACGTGCTGTTCAATTGGAATATTCCCGGTGCGGTGCGGTGTGTGTGTTCCACTGGAGCTGTGATACACTCTCGTATTATTAATCTACGTCGTTCGCAGATGCGATAAGGCCAGATGACATTGAATTGCGTGTTGTCACGCACTCGCCCGCCCGCCCGCCCTCCCGCCGCCTTGCTGTTTATGCAACGTGCCGCGCACTTCGGACCACTTGTACCTCTACAGTGTATGCACACCATCGCATGCACGGTACGCCTTGTGTGCATTCAATCAAAATCCACCCTCAGCATGGAGCAACTCGCGTCCTTGCTGCAGGCACGTAACTGAAACGTATTTGTACGGCTCCTTCCGGGCGGGAATTCTCTGCTCCTGGCACAATGATCGAACAGTTAAGTTTTATGCTGTAAAAGCTACTGGTATATTACAATAAAATGCAGATGGGATTTGGATTGCCGTGAGTTCTTTACAAAAATCGATATTTTCTTATTTTAAATATGAGAGAAAATAAATCATTTCCTTCCAATTCGATGTGACCCATTACATTCTTCATTTTTCAGCCAAAGTTTAAAATTTACGATAGTCTTTAATAATATTAGCAGGGTTGCAAAAAACCTACATTTAAAAATGCAGTGCAGTTTTAAAAACTTTTTTTTTTCAATATTTACCAGTTTTTTGCAGACCATGTTTGCTCCTCAGTTTTCAATAATTTTCTAATTATTAACTCATGAGCTCAACTTGAAATTTTTTTGTAAAAATTGAGGCAGCAAATAGCAATTTAAAAGAAAAAATATAGACATTAGAGGAAATTTTGACCACTTTGACCGCAAATTTTAGATTTTCAAAGGGGAAAATGGAATAAATTCAATTCTTACATTCCTTGCGCAAGAAATTGGTAAAAATTGAGTTGTAAAAACCGGGTGGTAAGCAAATGCAGCCCTGAATATTAGCCTGCATAATATTATTTTCGTTCTGAACGCAAGTACTTTACAAGGAGAGAAAGAAAGCTTAAAAGCATAATTAAATGAGATAAATTTTTACGAAGACGATTGGATCGTTTTTGCTACATTTACAGAAGGTTCATTATTTATAACGTTATTATAATTTGTAAATACCAATGAAGACCTACGCACTCAACGAGGGATGAAGTAGAAATTACATGAAGCTGCGTTGGTGTAAAACGATACATTTAATTTGCATAGAGCAAGAAGTTTCTAGAACACCACATAAAATTAATTAGCTCGCAATTCACCGAAGAGGTTGCTTGCAATATCAACAGAAAACATGAATGTTGGTAAAAAGGAATCCTCGCATTTACAACTGAGAGTATCGCTGGTGAAGAACCGACACACTTGTTCGGATAGTTTCAATAAATCAAGCTATCCATATAGAAGCTGTACACGTAACAAAGACGCACTACGATATACAACACAATTTCGCGAACGCAATCTGATTCCTGTGCAGTGCCGGCTCTGTCGGAATTGCGTGTCTCCCGAAATGTGATCCTCTTACGCGAGCGACGTGTAATTGAAACCGAGATCCATTCATCTCGCCCGCGCAGTGCATATGTATTTGTTTACAAAATCAAAGCGTCTTCGTGATGTATGACGAGGAAACCGGAGCTCACTCGCGCTCTTGTCGCTGTAAATATAGTGTACTCTTTGGCTTGCCACCGGCAATAATTATGAATTAAGTCTCGCATAATGGCTATTGAAGACGTGCTCGCCTCGAGCACGCATACATTTAATTCGCATAATTATATTCTGCTGCGGTTGTAAACGAGAGGCAAATAATAATAATGCGCCACGAAAGCGGAGAGTTAATAGGCTTACGCGAGTCGCGCGCACGGTTCATTGGAATGCTTCCCTTTGAGCGTGGCGAGTGAATCTGTTCTCGGCTGCCGAGAGACAAGCTCTTGACGAGAAACCGCCCTCGAGGATTACAGACTGGCGTGGCTAGCAGCTGCTCTGGTGCTCAAAATCGCCGCTTGTTCGAGAGGAAACCCATCAAATCTGCTCTGCTCCACTCTCTGCACTGCTATGATGGGTATTTGACTTTGAAGTCACTTACTTGTAAGCAATATCGGACGGATTGCGGAGGAATTAACTCATTAAAGCTCTAGAAACACTCGAGTCCATTACTCATTGCGCAAAAATAGTATGAACGTGATGCTAGCTCAAGTGCAATATTTTTAAAAGCTTACAGAATAGTGAAGATGCTTGTTAAAATATCTTATGGGAAGATCCCATAATTAAAAAAAAGGAATTCACCAGTTGCATAAACCCTAAGTGTTCGAAGCCGCCAACAGATGGCGCCACCGTAGACTTTCGATTTTAAGGCACTTCCGCTGCGATTTCAGACTCAATCTAGCTACTGTGCATTCTTCAATTAATTTGCTATTTTTTGACGTGCTGAAAACCAAAATCGGTTCTGCCAATCGCCGTAGAATCGTGAAAAACTATTTTTTGAAATAAAAAAATATTTTACAACGTTTCTACGGCGAATGGCTGAACCGATTTTGGTTTTCAGCACGTCAAAAAAAAGCAAATTCATTAAAAAAAGCAAAACAGCTAGATTGAGACTGAAATCGCAGCGGAAATGCCTTAAAATCGCTTAAAACAAATTTTTTAAGAAAGTCTGTGGTTGCGCTATCTGTTGGCGGCTTCAATAACTAAGGGTTTATGCAACTGGTCAATTACTTAATAAAAAGATTTTGGCGTTGTTTGTATGTATTTAATAGATAGCGTTCCAACAAAATTGCTGCGCCAAGGAAAAAGGAGAAAAATTTTGGTTTGAAACAAATGAGAAAAAAACGTTATTGCCGTTCCTGTTGTATCTGGGACTTTCAGTCGGGCATGTCGAGAAGAACAAGCTAAAAAAGAATACATACCTCCGAATTAAAGCTTGCTCTGTTTGTGTAGTATAAACTGCTTCCAGTTAGACATCTGAGCCGCCCGCATTTTGATCGGCGGCTGGCTTTCCGGCTCCGAGCCGTCAATACAGACATCGGCGGCTGGCTGGCAAAATTTCATCGGCTCGGCTGGCGGCCGGCTTGCAGCCGGCTTATGTGCTTTTTAAGACTGCATAACTCAAAAATCGCAACTAACAACTTACACGCGATGCGTATAACACGCTGTTAACTGCAGCGATCGCAAAAACCCGCATTTTTCGGGAAAAAAACAAACTGCATTGCTAAAAAATATTTTAGAGTTTTTTTTATGAAATTTTGCGATTTTTTTCTGAATCACATGCATTTTTATAGAACTTCAAAAATGCTCATGATGCTGGATGACCAAAAGTAGGGATTTTTCAAAAAATCGGTGGGTTAATTCCTCTGAAAGACCGTAAATTTTAACACTCAACAGTCATCGTAATTTTACAAAATTTCTGACTTTTGACGCGAAATGTGACCATTTTTGGGTGTTTCGAAAAAATGCAGAAAAACCTAAATCTGGAGGATTTTCCCGCTGGTATTATACGCAAAAAATAGTGGTTAATTTTTGCACATTGCAAAATTGGGGAGCCCTGGTAAGCTATACAAGTATGCTATAAAATGGATGACAAAGTAATGTTAAAATTAAGTGTTTTGTATTACATTTTTGTTTTTCCTTTCAAATGGCCATAATTTAAGTTTATTTTTAGGAATGAAGAAGCAATGAAATTTTAAGATGAAAGAAGCGAATTAGGTGGGAAATCGGTTTTCAAATTGGAAAAACACGTTGCGAACAGGGTTTGCCAATTTCACAATGCGCAAAAAATCAGCTGGCAACAAACCCACAGTTTTGGGGTCTCCCGTATTTTTCAGAATTTAACCCCTAAAAAGTCATATTTCGCGCCGTAAAAAGCTGAAATTTTGGAAAATTGCGTTGATCGAAGATTTAAAATGTTCAGGCTCTTAGTGAAACCATCAGTGGCTTTTATACTGATTTTGTAAAAATCCCTGTTTTTGGTTATCCATCATGAGAATTTTCCATAAAAATGCATGTGCTATTTAAAAAAAATGCTCTAAATTGCAGAAAAAACGCTTAAAACAGTTTTTTGCACATTGGGGGTTTTTCCAAAAAAAATGCGGTTTTGCGGAGGAAAAATGCGGTTGCAAGTTACATAAATTTGCAACTCACAAGAAAAACAGCGTTTTTTAAGACAGTCGACTTACTGAGTACGAACTACTTCAGAAAAAATTTCCATGAAACAGAGAACAGTGCAAAGTTTTTTTTTAACTTTGGGGCACGTGAAATGAAAAAATGGAAAAGACAAAAATTATGGGTGGCTGGCTGGCTGGCGCGGCTCAGCTGGCTGAGCCGATTAAAAAGGTCGGCGGCTGGCGGCTCGAGAAAAGGACCGGCTGAGTCGGCTGGCGCGGCGCGGCGCGGCTGGCTCTGATGTCTACTTCCAGTTTATTTTGTCCATGTGCGTCTCCATTTTGATATTCTCATGTTTGTGTAAAATAAATTTCATTCCAATAATCTGCTCCGATACAATCGGGATATATTATGTTGTTTAACTAGTCCAAAAATTTGATTTATTTTTTTGCAGACAAAAAATGCTGTTGAGCCCTTTTCCTGATCTTTATGGTAAACTAAGATAATAAAAAAATCACGCAATCCCAACCAACTTGGATTTTTATACACTCAGAACTCGTGGAGCAGCGGTAAAAACGAAATCCAGAGGAAGGCCCCAAAAGTGAAATTCGCACCGTGCATGCGAATATGCTTCTTGCAACGATACATATTCCACCTCGATGTTTGCCGATATTGCTTAGAGGAGGAGCCGGGAATTTGCAAGGCACTCGACTCGATCGGTGAGAAGCCTCCGCATCTCGACCGCCATTGAGTCGCGGCGAAGTGCCCTCGGCAGCACGTTCAGAAGTTGGCGCATGCAATCAGCATGGTGTAATTGAGTGAAAAGGCAGTTTAAGGGTATGTGTGTGTGTACTTGCAGCGACGATGGCAAAGAGGGCTTTAATTGAAATAATTATCTCGGCAGCGCAGGTGACGTTAAAACAACGAAACAAAAGGGCGTGTGTCTGCGCGCTAGCAAGTTGCAGAGCAGCTCCTCCTGCTGCCTAGCTGCTTGTCATTATAACGTGCGGTGCAGGCAGGCGTTATTTGCCGAAAGGAGAGCGCCGGCACAATACATGCCCTCGTGCACAATTACTGGAATTATTAGGGCCCGCGTTAGTTTGCTCGTCGCTGAGCAAATACTGCATGTCAGATATGCCGACAACGTGCATGTTGTGTGTGTGTGTTTAATAATCTCAGCCGGGGAACACTAATTGCAATTTTAATTACAAGGCAAATTTGTTTGGTCGCCGCCAATGGGAATATTTGCTCCTTTCTGAATTGGTCTGCAGCTAACTTTTATTACAGAATGACAGGAAAAACCATCCAATTAGTGTTTTCAATTAATGGATTTTCCGTTTGGAAAGCCTAACATTTATTTAATCGAAACAAAAATGCAGTACAGCGGAATTCTCTTATTATTTCATCACATTTGTGTGCGTTTTCTTGGTCTTCCCGTCAAATCTTAAGCCTAATTTATCAACGCAATATGAAAACTAAATTAGCAATTAGCGGTGGGTCCCTTTCGTGAGCGCAATCTCTCGGCCCTTCCGCTTTGGCCCAGTAATCTTTTCCGCATCTCCGTTGTCTCCTTGACGGCCATTAAAAGGGACCAGAAGTACTTTGCGTCGCCATATAAGCCAAGTATTATATATGTGAGCCGTCGGGCCAGGCCGAGAAGACGGACGTATGGCGCGCACCTTCCACGCCGGTCGTCATGATAAAATAAATGGAGCGGGCAAAATGTACACATTTCGGTCAGCTGGCCGTCATCAGAGCTTAATAGTCTCATTTATAATAGGCACCGTAGAAGGGGGTAGGGGTAGGGGGAGCGGTCAAATGCTGTGCAGTGCATTACCAGTCATTACCGTGCGCGCCGGCCGTTTATTAACGCAAGAACGGACTGCTTTTGCTTTTGCGCGTTTTAATAGAGGAAAGAAAATGGCATAAATCTCGCCGGGCAGTCGTAACTTGAAAATCACGCATTCTAATTTCTATTTGAGGAGACTCGCGTGCGGTCTAATGCCCTTTTGATGCCGTGTCTGCAGATAAGCCGCGTTTGTACCTTCGCCGCCTTTCGTCGCCGCGATAATTCCGTCCCGCAACGAGTTTTCAATTACGTCAAAGAGCGGTTTTATTTATCGGCGAGGGACAGATTGGAAAAGTTATGTTGGCAGTAAATACGGTCTGGTGTTATTTCCCCCGAAAAAAGAGCCTGAATTATGCAATCCGCCCAGAAATAATAAAAATATTCAGTCCCTTTATCAGCCAGATTCCGCTTAAATCCGCCTGTGTGTTTTTATTCCTTCGTCGTCGGCGGCGGCGGCGGCGACGATAAAATCGGAAATATATGATATTCCATAAAACACAAAAGAATAAAAGGAAAGAGCGCAATATCAATCAACGCTGCCGGCAACAATGTCCACCTGACGTTTACTTACAATTTACAGACGATCGCCGGCGTGCGCATTCAATATTCATGCCGATTGCGTGCCTAGCGAGATAATGGCCGCCGGGGCAATAATTTTTCCTCCCAATGTTTACCTAACAAATCGCACGAATATTTCACCCGAGAATTATGATACTCGCATTTATAAATAACGAAACAGACGCGAGCGACGTCTGCAGCTAACGTAGGCGGCTTTATGACATCTCATTCCTATACAATAAAAGCGCCTCCGATTGCGACACCCTGCTTTCCAGCACTTTTGTCACGCCGATCAATTCGAGAAGTTAATTGGCCATAACTAAGGCGAATAATGCGTGCGCGTGGCCCTGTAGCAGCAAAAAGAGGCCTTCCTGCTTGCCTGCCTGCTATGCTTGCGGTGCCACTTTCTTCGGCTACACCGGCAGGATAACAATGGAGGATATAATGTATCGATTTGCCATTAATCTTGCACCTGAGCTCTCACTCCTCTCTTGATCTTTTTAGGCAAAAGCAGGCAAGTTCTCCGGCAGGCAGGCGGGTGGGCTGGCTGGTTGGTTGGTTGGCGGGCGACGACGGACACGAACTGCTTTTCTTCTCTCTCGCTCGCTCGACTCTAAGGAGTCACGTATATGCCTCAACACCTTCCAGCTCCTCCAATTTATTCTATTCTCCGCCGCTACACCTTTCCACATAATAATTGATGGTGGTGTTCTTTTCACCTATGCCGAAATCGAGAGCCCTTCGCCACCGCCTTCGCCGTCACTTTGCTCTCTCGCTTTTTCCGTTCGCCAAGCACTCGTGCAAAATTAATAGTACGGCTATATTTAAATTGGAAAAAGGATGTGAGTGCCTCCCACCTTCTTCAAATATCGATGAAAATGAAAAAAAAAATGCCTTTTCATGGGAATCACATCTTGTTGATTGAACTTTGTTGTGCAAGGATTCGTCATTGGGTATGAAATTCAATAGGTTGAAGGTTCTAAGCTTAAAGAAACGCCATATTTTGGAAATTCTAGGACTTATGGAAATAGAAAAGAGCTTGTTCGTCTTCTTCAATAAATTTGACCTCTTTTAAATTAAATATTTATTTTTATCAACCAGGCAGCTCAAAATTTTCCAGCTTTAAAAATATTTGATAAAATATTATAACAAGCTGAATGATTATTTGGAATTTGCACGCAAGCCCACCACACGAGGACGATATTGCGTTGTTTAAAAGTATAAATGGACATCGTAAATAGCGGGAGCTTTAGAAGATTTATAGTCCGAGTGCTTCTGCACGTGTGTTGGTAAATTTGCGTGAAATATAAGCGAACGCGGAGTTGAAAAAGCGGGGCGGTGGCGGCAAATCGATGGACCGTTTAATAATTCAGGCCATTTCGCGGGCTGAACGACTTTGGCGCAGCTAAAATATTGACACTGATACTCGGGCAGGCAAAAGCAGCTCTCACCTTTTTACTCACACACGCGCGCGCCGCCCGGCCTTTTTCTCACACCGTGTCCGCATTGCTGTTTTTCAGCGGCTGACAAAATATTGTTCTTCTCCGTGTAACTGGCGGAAAGGGAGAAACGCAACAAAGCGTGTGCGTTTCTACACTATATATACAGTTTTAGGGAAAGGCAAAGTTGGACGGGGCTTAAAAGGTTGGCAGGTCTGACCCCGATTGACACACACACACGCATTTGTGACACGACGGACAATATCATCTGCGCTCCAACAGCCAAGTCCGAGCTGACACGCACCGGGATATACACTACTTAGTCGCTGATGGCCAGCTGGCACCTACTTTTCGGCGCAAAAGTTCAGGCCTAATGCTACTTTGTCAAGAAATGGCGTCGGCCGGCGAGATTGCTGCAGTCATGGATGACGAGTGCCGCCACCGCTGCTGCCGCTGCCGCTGCTGAGCAAGTTGATGGTGGTAGTTTAAGAAAGAAGGAACAAGTTGAAAAGTTGCAGGTGAAACTTGCTGATTTAGCAGCGAAATGAAAAAGAGGGGTTGCTCGCTGTTGTTTGCGTTGGGGCGACGGCGCCGCTGCCGCCGCCGCTGCTGTGCTGAACAACAATATTGTAAAAGTAAAGTTGGAATGAAACTTGGCCCGACGCTTCATTTGCATGATGAAGGGCAAAAATAATTAAATTTTATTCCGGCGCTGGCGGCTGGCAAAGCGGCTCGGGTCGTTTAGATCGAGCGTGAGCACGAATCGTTTAATTTATTAAAATCCATCCATCCATCCGGCGGAGCGGCGTCGAATCCGAATGGGACCTGGCTGCCTTTGTTGTTATCTCGTCGGGCCGCTCGTTTGCTCGCTCGCCCACCCGTCCGCCAGCAAGCCACCCTCTCGCTCCAAGCAGTTTTATCTCTTCGGCAATGCACCATATTTGCCACACGCACGCTCACACACAATTTTTCGATACTCTAATGAGCGGAATGTGCGAGGCGTCGCTCGTATTTCCCTATTTCCGAAACAATAACCGACCGACCGAATCACGCCTGATGCCGCCGCCGGCGAATCTTGCCAAAATTGGATTTGGCCGGCGCCGTTTTTCGCACACACAGGCACGGATGCAAAAATGGCAAAAATGTTTCCCCAGCTTTTTTACACCGCTGTGGCTATTCTCCGGGTCATTAGGCGGAGTTATCTCCAATAACTGCCGGTCTCTCTCTCTCTCTCTCTCTCTCTCTCTCTCTCTCTCTCTCTCTCTCTCTTTCACTTTTTCCGCTGCTCGATATGCAAACTTTTCTTATGGTTTGAGCAAAAAAAGATAAAAAAAATAAAAAACGACCAACTTGATTGCCGGAGCGGCCGGCGACTCTCTCATTGAAATTTTAACGGTGCCGCTCTCGCAGCGAGTGGCTTGAAGCAGGACCGATATTTCTTCCTTCTTTCTTGCCGAGTGTGTGCCGCAGTGGTTCTCCTCCACTTCATGGGGCACGAGGATATTGCGTGCCACTACAATATGCCCGTCACTAAACCCACTTGGCTTTTTCCTCCTTGCCAGGCAGCTAGAAGAGAGCCAGCAAGCCGACGAGGGTCGCACGTTTAGGCAACCAGCCGAGCAGCCAACTATTTGCATACCTGAATAGGTGTTGCGGGTCCGAAAAATAATGGCGCTGTCTGTTTGCAAGTGGAAAAACGCCAGTTCACCCCTAGCCATCGATCGACCGTCGCGATTCTGCCCAGCCCCCGAAAAAATAAAAATATATAAGATGTTTGGCTCTTGTCACTGTCAAGGACGATCGACTTGTCTCTTATCTCCGTTTTTGGGGCAAAACATCAAGTCTCATGAAGATACGATTGGGTTCTGGAGGACAACAAACGGCCAAACCCCCTTTTTAAGTGATCGAATTCTATTTTTAAATATTGGTGACGCTTCTCATTCTCATTCGTGCGGATTGAGATTCGAAAAATACGCAATTTATTTGTTTGTTTTTTCTCATTCAAGTCAATTTATGTATGGTGGTACTTGGACAAAAATACAAATTCAGATTAAAAAGGCTACAAAAGCTCGAGGAAAACCCACAAATCATTGCAATACAACTGTTGCAATGTGTGCATGACCCACTTTAAATACAAAGGAATCATGATTGGTCAATACCCACTGAAAATTAAACTACAATGAATCATTTCAACAGAAAAAATGGAATATTTATTACACTCTTCATTTCAGGACCTGAGAATGAAATATTTCCCGAATGCCATTGAAAGAAACGATTATTGGAGAAGGTAGCAAAAAAAGAGCTGGAATTTTTAGGCGAAGCTTGCTGTGAGCTTCCGCTTGCGCCTCTGTCTTCGGGGGACATTTAATAACCCCTTTCGGGATATGAAAAAGGGAATTGGAGAAAAAAAGGAGTCGGGAAATTGTGTAAGTAGGCATATTTGGAACGGCGCTGGGGATGAATTTTATAGGAGACGAGGCAGCGGCGCGCGGCGGCAGCAGCGAATTTTAAAGGTGATAGCGAGTGCGGGCACGCAAGTTTTGTTTCGCGCCAAGGCAGAAGAATACGCGCGGGCGGGAGGGCGGGCGGGTGGTGGCAACATCGTCGATTTGAAATTCATGAAGATATGAATTATTTACGAGGCGGATAATTTGAATTGTTTTGATTCCTACCCGAGAGCCCCGAGGATTAATCCCTGGCTGACGCGTCAGTCTCGCAAACAGCGCGGCGGCGAATCGCGGCCGCATCGGAATGAATTATTTATCGGCGCGCATTAATAGCGAAAACACACACAGTCGCGGATGCGATAATAATGCAACCGGCCGAAGCGCGCGTTGCTTTCCGGGCCACTGGAGCGGAGAAAGACGCTGCGCTGACGGCGAGCGTCCAAACGTTTTCATTCTTACCACCGCCGAGCAGACTCTCGACTCAGCAGCGTGTGTATGTATCGATTCGACGCTCGAGCGAACGTATACACTAACTTCATGACTGCTGCTACTTTGTGTGTTGTGATTTTTCGCCGCGAAAAGCCGTATTTGCTCGCTCTCTTGCTTAAGATCTCCTCCCCGAGGAGCGAGTTAAGCAGGCCTGTCTGCCCGGCCCGAATTTACGAGCTCTCAATATGGCCTCTCGTGCCGCTATGCAAATCTTGATCTAGCTCGCCTCGCAACTCTCTGCGCGCGCTCTATCTCGACGTCAAATGCCGCGGTAAAGCAAAGCTCAACATTTTTTTTCTCTAGCCCAACCGTGATGATTTAAAATGGACACACTTAATAGGTTGCATTGTTTATTTTCAGGAGAATAATTGTTTAAAATGTGTATTTAAAGGGTTATTTTTAAAGTCAAAAAAGTTTATTTAACACTCGGTTAAAAATTTATTTTAAAGAGTTTAACAAAATATTTTAGTTAACAGTTGCCAATGCTTTTAAAAATATTCTTCGGTGTTAAACTTAGCAAGAAACTAATATTTTATAAAAACTGTCTGGGAATTTAAATTACTAAATTATTGTTACATACCTACATAACTTTGATCGGTACCAAACGAATCTAACAATAAATCATGCAGTAAAAAGCTACCATTAAAACCAATTTCAGCTATTAACTGTATAATGTCATCCATACTGGCGCCCTTGCGAGCTCTTTGACTGTGGACAAAGCTACCATTTAACCGTGACGTACAATACTAATCTAGATTTGATATTTGACATAATATGCAATTAATTTTCAACGAAAATTTATACAGAATTTCAAGAAGCAAAACCAAATAGATCCGCATATCATTGGATCCGTCAAAAACAAACGTAACCGAATTATCGGAGATGAATCAACTGCAAACTTGTTAACAGTGCCCTTTGGGCAGACGTGAAAGAATTCAATAGAGACCAACAAAGTTGCTGGTGTACATGAGCTTGCACAATTTCGCAGAGGGATGTTCGAATTTGCAATGCAAAGTACGCGAGCAAGCCGCATTATTATAAAAGTCGTCTGCAGCGGAGCGAGTGCTGGAAGCGCAATTGGCGTCTACAGACAGATATGCTCGCTCGCTCTCTCGACTGCGGCGGAATCCAAATGCAAAGATTGTTTTCTGCACCTGCCAGCATCTGGGATCTGCGCCGCTCGCTGCAAAGAGGATTGTGTTTTTCAATACACACGCCTGCCTGCCTGCGAAAGCGAGCACCGATATCGTTTGTTATGTCAGCGTGAAAAAGTTATATTTCTCATAATAGCCTTTTGCGCGCTGCTTGTGTTCCGCGCGGCCTCCGAGTAAATAACACTGCTACTGCTGCTGCTTGTCGGCGAGTACACGTAATGATGCACATGTGGCGTTGATGCAGAAACGCCCGCCGCCGCTGCTTTTTGTTGCCGTCCAATCTGCAAGGCGGGTGACGTTTAATATTTCGCCGCCGCCGCTTGCTTTTGATGCCGCCGGTCGCCCCGGCGCTAGACGCAAGTTTCGTCTGCTGATCTGTTCGTTTGTTATTATAACGTACACATGCGCGGTACAAATGACGGGAATACTTCTTCAGCTGCTCCGCTCGCGCTCCTCTTTGTCAGCGAGTGCACTCGGCTTTGTAAGACGCTGTCTGTCATCTACGCTAACGTTCCATTATTATGAAAAGGGCCCTTCGCATTTAATTTTTCCGTGCCTCGCCCCCCGACGTCGTCTTTTCGTTTCGAGTGAAAAGAGTGAAATATGCGTGCGAAGGCAGAAAAGGAAGCGTGCCGCTCGGCGCTTCTCCTCCTAACGTAAATATTTTGCCACCCTTTATATGTATGTGTTAGCAATTACGTGTACACACCCCCGGCAGATATTCACTTGCTCTCGACTGTTGCTGCTCGAGTAGAAAGATATATAGTGTTCGTACGTTTATTTCTCATCCATTGTGTGCTCAAACAAGAAGTGGTTGACTTTTATAGCTCTTTGTGGCCGAGGCAAAAAGGAAAAATCTTTTAAACTGTGGCAGCTGTAAAAGTGTGTTTAACAGTAAACTCGATTGTTTCTGCTAATTCCTTTGTTGAAGCAAAGTCGCTTTCTTTCCTTTGATTAAAGGCTGAAACGCGAGTCATTTGAATTATAAGCAGCGCAGCAACAAAGGGCTAATGGACTAAGCGCTCGTATAAAGCGAGATTCTTTTCATTTTGCGTTTAAATAGAAATCACACTCCCAATCTTCAAAAATAAAAAATAATAATAATTTAGTCGCATAAAAATGTATAGCTATCTCCTTGAAAACTTTTCCTCGTATTTTTTGTTGGTATACCTTCGTCTCTCTGAACTTCATGAATTTCAATCCCATTCGAAAGCACGTTTCAGCAGGTTTTCCAAGAGTGCTCCTGAAGAGATTCGATCCAATTGGAAAGTACAGACTTGCTTGGAGTGAGTCTAGTCTGCTTCACGGCCGCCTACGTGACCTAAAACTTGCTCTCTCTCTCTCTCTCACGCTCGTTAGAACGAATGGCCGCCATGGCCGGTCGGCAGCATTTCGGTGCTTATGCAAGCCGCCCGACCTGCATGCCGTCCGCGTTGCCTACTCTAAATTAAACCGCTCTCGTCGATGAGAACAACGTTGAGGAGCGAACGGCCGTGAATTTTTCAGCGAGTTGCGAGTTTTAATGAGCGCCCAGTTCGTTCGTATTGCATCAGTCGGAAAGAGTTGCTTCTCTTTGCATTATTTGCGTGCAGCGTGTTTATAATTCAGTTTGCCGGTGCGCAAGGGAGTAGGCAGGGGATAATTTAAAACTGTTAATAAAAGAGAAGCTGCCACTTCTTCTGCCGCCGCTCGCTCGCTCTCTCTTCCTTTGATGAGAGCTTTGCTTCTTTTATACACACACAGCAAAAGGAGGCAGACGGAGGAGAAGGAGAAGAAGCGGTTGCCTAATAGAATGAAGTGAGCAACCGACCGACTCTCGCTGCCTTCGGTAATGAGCTCTACAAACAGCGTGCAAGAGGACCGATTTTGCTCGTCGACAAATTCCGGCCGATATGCATATATTTATATATATTCAACACGGACGCGACAAGTAGTGGCGCTGCTGGCGTTTGCAGCCGAGCGGTTGACCGCACGGCTTTCCAATTACACTTGCCAAACAAAAATTCGAGCTGCACGCTCGTGTTGCTAAATCGAGCGCAGGTGAGCGCGGAATTGACAGCCGCACGTCCAGCACGCTGACTTTAAATGATGACGCCGCGTTTGTTTATCTAAATGGCTGAACGATTTGTGCTCATATGCACTCATAAATCTGCTTTCGGCAATGAATGTGGTCCCGTTTGGATAGCGCAGAATCAATACAAGTGAGCTTTTTAGAACAATGCTTGCCTTGGAGTATCAATATCATTGCAGACATTTTGTCGAAGAAGTATAACTTTGGATAACTTCATTGACATTTTTCTCTGTGGGTAAGGGATGTGCAAACATTATTATAATGTTTCTGAAAAGCAGTAAAATTGGTTATATTTCGGGACGACAGTAGGAAGATCGACGGTTAATTTAAAATTACGGATTTTAATATATATTTTTCAAGACACCGCTGGATTTTTGCATCAGAAAAATTCTTTAGTTTTCAGTGTTTTCCATGATTTAATATAAAACGCTTGCGGGAATTCTGTGTAGTTACCCAAAAGTTTTTAAAGCTTAGCGTAGTACGTGCCCAGCAATAATTGACACTGCCCATCCTCGCGGAAAAATGAACTGTTCAATTTTTCTGATAATTTCGAGCAAAACCTAAAATAAATTTTTGATTAACCCAACTTTCCAAATAAACCAGACAAACGGTTCTGTAGTTTTTGCTGGTTTGCATACCTTTCCAGCATGCGTAAATTAATTTCACGGGATGAATGTCTAGCTTTTCAATAAAATATCCCGTAACATGAGCTGGTCCTTTTCTGTACCGGGGTTCCTCCTATGAAGCCCGTGCGCCCATGTTAAATATTCGTTCGCGATGTTATTGGAACGCGGAGTTTTCGCGTGTTGTTCGATATCAGGTGGTAGCCCATCTCGAGAGCGGTGAACCAATAAAAAAAGTTAAAGAATCCACGAGAACTAAATTTTTTGCCACTCTATGCAGAAACACACGTATGACAAGCAGGTTCTGTATACATTGATCGCTTTTAATTCGAATAGGTCGATATAACATTTGGCTCTTTCCCGACTTTCTGAGTTTGAAGCTGGCTAATAAAATGTAATTTCAAGCCAGTAGGGAAAATTTGCATTCGTTGAATCAGTCGGCATCAGCAAAACGTCACACATCTCACTAATTAAAATCATTGATCAGCCTGCGCAATACGGGTTCGCCGGCGATTACAACACTTTTTACACGCGACTCGTTCCACGGCGTGTGCTCTCGCTGATTTGCCGAGGAGAGACGGGTGGAAAATCGACGTGCGAGAATGCATCGGGCGGAAAATGCTCGGCTCTCGGAAGGGGTGCGCGCGGAATTATTATTATATTGAAATTTGATGAAGGTCCTGATGATTTTTAAAGCACCACCGCGCGCCGTCGTCATCAATTTACGTGAGTTTCATCGTAATGAAGTGGAATTTAATAATAAAATTATCTCCGTAAGGCAGCCGGGCGGAAAAAGACGGCGGCGGCGAGCACGTGAGGCAATGCAGTCATTCGTTCCGCGCGCGGGGGTGGAAAAGCGCGGCTCTCTCGCTTTCGTTTTTCCCTTTTGCCCGCCCGCGTGATGGATCGACAAGCGAAACAATGATAAGAAAGAAGTCTTCGCGTCCGCGTCCGCGCAAATATGACACAAGGGGGTGGTAATGAAAAAGAAAGCAAGTCTCGCGCGCCGACACAGTTATTGGCCGGCTAAACGGTCATTATTCTTAATACTCGCTGACGCAATCACATTTGTTACACGCGAGAGAGGCACATTTTTTGTCACATTGCGCAATAAAGCGGCCCGGCTAAAAAATGTGCCGCAGCGTCGTTTCGGCCTTTTATATTTGCACCAGCAGCAGCAGCAACGGCGGCGGCGTCGGCTGCGCGCGCTCTTGTTAATTTAGACTAATGGAATTATGCGTCTAACGCATTTACTGGGCCCGTGACGCGTATTTATGTCGCCAATTACTCATGCTGCTTCGGCTAAGTGCGCTTCAAATTAATATCTATATGCTTTTGTGATTAGAACAGTGAATCATTGTTAGCCATGCATTCATTCAATATTTTCTTCAAACGAGAGACACATCAAACGTGGGCTCTCTGAATCAAATCTTATGCGCTCTCTCGGAACTTGGAATGGCCCTGGAGGAGGCAAAATAATGCAAATCAGGCAAAGTTTGAGATAAGTACGGCGCGGCGAGGGTCGAGCCAATAAAACGGCCCTGAGGGAATGTTTTTCATCAAGAGAATTATTGCTTTTTAAGTTAATAAAGATTTATGCCTTGAGGAGTTATTCCTCATGCGTTAAGTCTATTCAAGCGTGAAGACAAGAAGATCCGGCTTTTTCTCCTGCTTTCGGGGCCGTTCAAGTAGAGACAATAATGTTATTTTGTTATACGGGGGGTAAATGGATCTGCCTGGTAAAAGGTTTCGGCCGTGTTTTGCGATCAAAGGAGGCAAAGCAAGTCAAGAAAGAGCAAACCCCCGCCTCGGCTGGCTTTCCTCCAGATAAGGCTCTCGAATGATTACACCCAGCCTGCTTTCGTTCGGGTGGCGTGTGTGCATTCTGGCCCGCCATATTTATCAGCGCCGGCATTAAATGTTTTATATATAAATAATAAACGAACGAAAGAACGAGAACTTTTAATAACGCCGCGAATCTTTTGAGTGCCGCCAACACAAGCTCGCTCGCGGGGGAAGTGGGCCACGCCACTTATGCTAATGCCCTCACGACTAGGTGTTTTAACTACACTCTCTGCGCCATTTGGTGTCGCATCTAATGGCCTTTCATTTACATAAAAACGCCGTCAGACTGATTTCTTCCCCCGCAGCATATTCTCGCCAGCCAGCCAAAGCTGAATCGATGAAATTTCGATGGCCAATTCGGCTCGAGATGAGTTTTGGCTATTCTTCCCAAAACTGCGATTAGCGCCAGCACTAAAAATTATTTAAAAATCAGGTTGTTAAATTAATAAAGATGGTTTGAATAACCTCAACTAAAAATGCAATTTTTTAATGTTTTTTAAGCTTATTTATTAACTTTTTTCGAACAATCTACATAAAATTATTTTTTGTCGACCATAATATCAGCTTATTAATGTAATATTTTTATGGGGCCTCTCGGGATGAATTTTAAAAATTGTTAATATTCTATATTTTTATCCCGATGCTTTATTTTTACGTTGACCCTTTCTAACTGTAAATATTTACCCAAAATAAATATCTGACTCGTGAATAAAAAATGATTGTTCTTGTTTCGTTGATATAAATTACTTTTCCCCGAAACTTAACTAGATTAATGTCCGTCAATTAATTACACGTGTATTCCATGTATCTCGTGTAAATAAACACCGCTCTCTCTTCATCTACAGAGCTCTGACGAAGTTTCTTGTAAGCAAGTACTCGTTTTACTCTGCAAGCGACTCAGGCCGGGCAGCAGCCAAACCTTTGGCTTTGCCTAATATAGCCTAGTGCTACAGGCCAGGTGGGCGCCGACCATTCCGGCCCATTTTCCGGCGTCTCGCTCTTTCCTTCACTCCCATTAACGAGTGTGTTGGGCCGTCGTCGAACCGATGCCAACCGATGGCTCTACTAACCCGCAAGGCTCGCGATACCTCTCATACCCCTAGACGCCACATTTCAACTTTGAAAGAAATTCTTCAAAATTTGCGGCAGTCTTTACATTTCTGAAATTTTGTCAACATGAGCTTAAAAAGGTTTGAATTCAGTAGATATATGTTGAGGGTTGACTCCCCGTTGAGCGGGTTAGTAAACATTTTGTCGGGACTTTTTTAATCCATACGCTTTTAACACATAAAAAACAAACTCAGCTCCTGACAAACAAACCAGAATTATGATTTTCGGCAAAAAAAAACATAGACGCCCGGATCGAATAAACAAAAAGCCGCCCTTTTTTCGCAAAAATTCGAGGGCTCCATTATTATTTAACGCCCGTGCTCTGTGTAAACCGCGAAAGGTCAGAGAGCGAGCGCATCACAGCCGAAACTTTTAAGAACCGTATGTTGCCTGCTGTAAAAAGCCGAATTTGGCATTTTCCACTGTGTATGCGTGGCAGTAGTAAAAATATTGTTTGACGCTATCTTCGCCATAAAACTTACATCCCCAGATTACTGCTGTTAGCTTTTGTGCGCGCGGCGGTGGCGGCGGCGGCGGCGAATGAAAAGGTAAAAGCGAAAGTACAGCATACACACAGAGTGCGAGAGATTGTTGTTATTGTTGGTGGCCTACTGCGTAAAAATGAGAAAGGGCAAATCGATAGGACGTGAGAGCAGCAGGCTGTGCTGTGTGCAGTATTAAAAATTCCCGCGAGCCGCTCGGCTTTCGTTCGTTTTTGCCTTGCGAGTGTGGGTGTACCTTCGGCCAAAACCTTTCTTTCTCATAAATACCGCTGCACGACCTGAGGCGCTGCTTCTCGAGCTTTGATTCCCTTTTCTTTTCCCGGCTTGCCGAGAGAAAGAGAAAAAGAAAAGGGGCGAAGATGCGCAGATGGAGATTTCCTTGTGCCTCTTCTTTTAATTCAGAGACTTTTAAATAAACAAAGGAGTGCCGGCGGCATTCTCTTCCAGTTACCCTGCTCGCCGCCTCCATAACAAAGGCGGATTCTTTTGGTCAACATTACATGCTCATGTATATAACATTTTTCTCGGATGAATGGAAACAATTTCTCATATTGCTGCGAACCCCGCGTGTGTTTGTCTTTCTGCATAGGAATGCAAGTAATTGAACCGAAACCTCAGACTTGACCAAGCAGAAGCTCCACCTACCAATATTCTGTTTATTCGTCGGAGAATGCCGTGCGGGATTCGAAAGCGATGGAAATTCCTCGCAGTCGTAATTACATTTTTTCAACCGACTCCGTTTTAATTGAACTCAATGTAATCAAGCGTGCAATTATCAAAGGAGCAAAATTTCACAAAGTTGGCCGGCATATAATGAAGTTTAAATTTAATATGAGCCGTCCCGGCGTGCTTTTTCGCAAACAAAGGGGATAATTATCTAGAGTGTTGCAAAGAAATTGCGTCTTGAAATTAGAGTGGCGTTTCACACGGTGCACTACTGTTTTATCCCCGGAGAAATGTCGTGCGCGGGAGAACGCACATTTTTTAAAAGGAGAGCCAAAGTTTAGAAAGCTGCCAGCTCTCGCTCCGCCGTTTGTCGAGTCGTTAAATGAACTTTGTTCATTTCCAAAACAGAAATTGGAGTGCTGCGCGTGAGTATGAAATCATTGCGCCTGCACCCACACAAATATGTGTATGTATATAAAGCGACGCACAAAAACGCGTTTTCCGAATGGGCGAGTGTCGAGAGCGGAGAGGGCGGCTGTCGTTGTTGCATTGTTCAGCGCCTCTGCCGCAATTTAAAAGGGGTGCGCGCAACACAATTAAGACGCGGCGGTGGCTGCAGAGGTGTTGCGCCTGCCTTTCGCAAATAAGTTTCGCACTGCTTGCTCGGGAATAAGAAAGAAGAAGTGTTTGCTAGCTGCTCACCGAGAATAAGAGGGGGCGAAACGAGTTGCGACTTTCGCAGCAGTGAGGCAATAAACGCCACAATGCCGTGGAAAAAGTTATTATTTCACTTTACGCACCTGGAAATTAAGGAAATGGGGAATGCAGGGGCGCGAGAGTAACGAGGGAGCCAAGCCGCAGGTAAGCGACGCCACCGTTCACGGTTTTAAATTTAATTGCAGCGCCGAGGCACTTTGGAATTGCGCCTGAACGACTGCTTCGACTCCCTCCTCTCAAGCCAGCAATAATTGCTAATGTCGCTCGTCTTGAGTGCGTGATCAAACGTTAATGCAGATTGTCCTCAATTAAAATAATTTTTCACGCGTAAGGAAGTCGCTCGAAAGCACCAAAATGTAAATTTTAATACTTCCTTCAATTCTTGATTTTTTAAGGGGATTTCCGTTTAAAAAAGGAATGAAGTCAGTCATGAATTATCCTGTTGAGATGTTCACTTCAGGATCTAAAGATTAATAACGGGTTTCATACAAGAGTAAAGGATTCTTAAATTGGCCTTGAGGATTTTGTCACTCCAGTTATGATCAGCCAAAATTGGAAGGGATCATTTTGGCTTACTTACGAAATCACGAGACATTTTTTGTCAATGATATTAATTTGGTTTGAGTTGTTGAATCTTTTAAAAAGTACCTTCAGTGTGTTAGTTTGGAAAAACTGTCACCTAAAGCACATAGTTTATTTCTGACCCGTGAGGAAAAAATCTAATAAGCTACGAAATTCAACACAAGAAGTAAATATTGAATCCTATCATGCATTGTTTGTATCTGTTGTACACATCTTATCGTTCAAAGGACATTAATAAGCTTGGATTACATATACTCGATTATTATATCAATTATGAATGGTTCAATTTTACAAGATAGAAACGGCAGCTAGCAATTACCTGGGATCAATTGACTCAATTGATTGTTTCAGAAACCGACATTTAATGTTGTTTTAAAAGTTGCCTCAAGCACAAGCACCACGGTTCCTCCCTTAAGTGCAGAATAATTCGAAACTTTTGGCGCACATGGAGCCTCCGTTTGTGATCACCAAATAAAACTGTCGAGCATGCAGCTAGCACACTGGAATTGGCGACACTTTCATTTTAAGCGACTTTGGTGCGCAGCCCGAGGGGATAAATTTATTCATTCAAAAAGTTTGTTCGCAAGTGTTAAGTACAGTTGCCGCGAGAGTTATCATTAAGGCTGTGCGTAATATCGTGACTTATGTGATTCCCCACAGCGCTAATGAACAAGTGCGCGAGTTTGCAGCCTCTTTCGGCCGCCGCCGCGGAAGATTTGCGTGCCTGTGTGTATATGAGCACACATCGCGCGCGTAGGCACCGAGTTTAATAAGATGCCGAAGCGCGCATTAGCATGAAATCTCCATCGGGAGGATGATGATAGCGCGCACAGGAAATAATAACAAGCACCAAAGTGCCGCTTTATACAGTCTGGCGCGTGCAGTAAACGAGTCCTCGGTCGCTCGCTCGCTCGCGCGCCGAGTAGGATGTGCTCGAAATTTATTTTGCTGCCGTCGCGCTGCATTCGAGCATTCCGTTCACGTCCTTTTTGTCTCCGTCTTTTCTGCAAACTGCATCTGTGCACGCTCCGCCAGTCATGCACACACGCTCTTGGCGAAATCAATGGCGAGCAGGCGACGACGCGCTTTTCTTCCTCGCCTGCCGTTAACAAACCAGATTATTCTGATTGAGCGGATCTGCTCCGGCGTAAAAAGTTTCCGCACTTTGCACCGCCACCACGCTGCATGCAATCGTAGCTGGCAAAGCCTCATTCCATTGTTGGGCTGAAATTGGAGCAATTACTATGTTCAATTGCCTTCTGATGAGTCTGTTTGATGAGCAGACTTTGTTTCCAACCATCGAGATTCGATTAGCTCATTTGGGTTTCCATCTACAATCAGATTTCCTTTCATGTCATAATTGGCCAGTCAAATTGTAATACTATTAATATATCATTTGTACCTTATATTTTAACTTTTCTTGCTTTATCTACATATATTCACTTTTCATTATCACCCATAGAACTATTTTTTGATTGATTTATTGATAACAGTCAGAATTTTCGATTGAATGCAGCGTCGAGTAAAGCCATTTGTGGCTGTTCAGGCATAGATTACATTTCCTGCGTGCATCCCTTTTTCTAGTTTTTTATTCGTGTGTGGAAAACAGCACAATGAAGCCTGGGAAATGTAGGCAAATGAGCAACCATCAGGGACTTCCCTGGGAGTAATTAATACTCGAAACAATATTTGCTCGTAAACTTGGCTCAACAAATCAGAGCGGTTTTCATTTGCATAGCGGAGTAAATCAGTTAAATTAGCAAAACACTGCTTTATAACCTGGCTCGGAATCAGAGCAGCTTTTGATTACTTTGGAGTATCCGAAGCCTCGCATTCAGTTAAGTCTGTCAGCGAGGCATCAAGAGCTGCTCGCAGGCAAATCTGACGAGGTTAGTTATTTCGGCCGCGCGCTCAAGGTGACACACACGTGGGAGCCACGCACGCCTGGCTGCTCGTGACATTTTGTCGGATTTGTAATTAAAACTGACATTTCAAATGGATGCTGCCGCTTCTGCTGTGCTTCCCTTGGGTATTGCAATTTGTTTACGACGCTGATGGAATATAATTAGGCTTTGCAGCGCCGCGGTGCATGTGTCGGCGGAATTAGCCCGGGAAATTTTGCGTCCCGGCGAAGCCTGCTGTAACCCAGTTCCGCGCCGTCGGCTCTCTAAACTGTCCACTGCCAATTTGCGGGCCAACAATAGCAAACTTTATTTATAATAGAAAATTGAAAAGCAAAGTTTCCACCTTAAAAGTTTATCGCGGCTTTTTTATGCCGCGAGCGCAATCGCGATGCTGCGAATGATTCGAACGAAAGGTTTGAAATTTATCGTGCAGCTGGGCAACTTTCAACAACTCCATTAAACTTTGATGCCGAGCAGCTTTTGAATTGAAAATTGACCCGATTCCGCTTTGTACGTGAGTGTATGTGCCGTGCATTCCCGCGCGTGCATGCATGTGAGCGCAAAAAGCAAAGGCGCGCGGTGCTCTTTATTTTGCATTTAATCAGGCCGTCGAGATTAAGCGAACACGTCTGTCCGGGGCGCGGCGGATAACTGGTGTGCGAGAGCGCCATGATGACAAACAGCATCCAGTTAATTCCGTCAAAGTGGTCGTCCCCCGAGAGCGGCAGTTAGTGTGCCGTGTCGTGCCTGGCTGTTGCAAAAACAGAGGACTTAAGGCGTCATGACACGCGCGTCTGCATGCCGCGTCCTGACACTTTTCTTATCTGACGCAAATTGAGCCGCTCGCTGCTCTCTCGCAGGAGAAGCAAAAAGATTTCGAGAATCGCAAGCAGCAGTTTTTCAGCGCGTGTGAAAGCAGACTTGCACTCGGCGTGTATGAAATGCAAATTCTGCCTTGATCAGCGAGCTGCTTTTTCCGCTTTTAATGGTGATTGCAGTCTGAAGAATGTTCACATCAAAGACTCTTTGCTCTTTTCAAGCTCCACGCTGCAATTAGTCTTTCCAGAGTACTCTGGGACGGCTCAGAAGATTCCCTTCACACTGGAATCCTTAGACACTGACATTTCCCGTTTCTAACAAGACAAATGTTAGGACTCTACGTTTTTACAAGTGACAATCTAATTGGATTCGTGTAGCCTCGAGTGATGTTAACTAAATTCAACGGTCGTATGCAGTTTAATTATTAACGATGGCTTTAAAATGATTAAATATTTCAAAATCAATTTAAAAATAGTTCTAATTACATTTTGTTTAGCATGGACAATTTTTGATGATAAAAATCGAGCTGTAGGCTATTTCTGACATCCTAAAAATATTAAATATGGTTTTCTATTGCTGTACCTATTTTAAAAGCTAATAAAATTTCCAATTTTTGTTTTTAATCAAAATTAAACCAGGAAAAAACGCATCAGTTGATTCGTCACGGCATAAATGTTGCAAATAACACACATCATCATGATTAAAATAAAATTGGCTTGGAAATTTGATTTTCAAACAATTTCCATGTTAAATCCTTTGAAAATCCATTACTTGCTAAAACCATCAAACGAATATTTTGACCACATAATCCTGGTTTCCCCGTTGCAATTGTTGCAACTTTTACAAACACGCAATAATAATGACCAAAAACATGCTCCTTGAGAGCCCTTTTTCCCTGCGTCCGTTTGTTTTGTTGGTTTAAATTAACGGCTCATTAGTAAATAATACGTACTTTGTCTCGTTACAATGTGTGCGCTCGAATTATTACACAATTCCATTCAAACTGTTTGAATTGCAAATTATCGTTTTATGCTGATTACAGTTGATACAAAAATTTGAGTCACTGGGCCGGAAGCGTGTGTTGAAAATTCGAGCCAGCAAAGCAATTTAGTCGGTGTTTGATTTTGCTAGCGCGCCGCGCGCAGAGGTGAATTTCATTTGGAGCAGGACAGCGTAGCTCTCGCTCCTCACTTGCGCCCTCACAACCCTTTGATGTGTGTTGATGATGAATATTTGCTAGGTTGAGCTACAATATTGCAATATCATCAAAAGCAAACACGTTCGCTGCCCGGCTGACGATCGCGTTTATATTAGTTTAAAAGCGGCCGCGCGCAGCAGCCTACGTACACACCACACACACACTTAGCCCTGCGCTTTTTGCGCGCGCTTTCGCAAATAATGTGTAATTTTTGCCATTCTTGTTTGCTGCGTATTTTGTTTGTTTTAACCAGGCACACACGAGAATTAATTAGCGAAGGGTTAAAAAAACGCCAGCGGGGACAAGCCCGGACGGTGGAAACGGCTGCTGGAACACACACTCGCACAGAGAGAAATGGGACAAAAGCGGCGTTTTGATCGAATGTGGGCGGCCGGAAAGAAAGTGTCTCCATTCTGTTGTTGCCGGGGATGAGATTCGTGGGCGCTCTCTTTACTTAGAACCGCATTGAAAAGAAATAATCCAGCAATCTGATAAAAGGGACTGTGTATAGCTCAATCGACAAAAAAAGCGAATGAACGTCAGCCCTCATTGTTCCTTGAAACGAGCTAAAAATCTCAACCCTCGCCCAATTAAAATGAAAATCGCGACGAACGCAAACGCACAAGTAAACGCTGCTTGTGTGTACGGGGAAAATACCCACTCCAATCTGCAGGCGCGTGTTGAATGCACTCGGCTTTCAGCGCTGATTCTTTTATTCTTTTCCTCTCGCTCCGCGAAATCAAACACACGCGCGCGCGCGTTCGCCGCATAAAGCGGCAGTCGTTATGGAACGAGCTCACTCACTCACTCGCTCGTTCTGCAACTCCTGGGCGCATTTTTGAACGCGAAACACCCTGCCACCGCACCACAGGCGCAGACACTCGGCTGCGAGGGGTGAAGTACATGCTATTACCCGGTACACAGAGCTCAACTAACAGTCTGTCTGAGTGTTAACAAGAGACAAGGATGCTTCAGAATGCATTCAGAATCGCTGCTGTGCCGATCCGCTTGTTTACCCTTCGCCTCGTGCTCAACATTTTACAGTGTTAAAAAGCGACGCCACGATCGGCGAGAAAAATAAAATCAGAACAGATTTCGGCAAAAGGGTTAAAATCAGATTTTTTTATTGCCTTTTTCGAGGATACTTGTGGAAAAAAGGGAAATTTCAATATTTATCGACGTTTGAAAGAACTTACAATTCGTTCTGGTAGCGGTGAAATTACGCATTGCTCGATAAACACCCAAATTTTCACTATTGAATTTATTTTTGCCCTTTTCTTGCAACAAGAAAATTTGCGTTTGGTTGTTGAGAAATGCACAATTTTTCCGCTACCAAGACGAATTAGAAACTGGAATTTATATTCCCTGATAACTTTATCACAAATATATCTAAAAGATTGTTAAAACTAGAAGTATGACAAGAAGGCTTTCTAAAATTAAGTAGGAACGGAATGGTTATCATGCAGTTTTTGGCGCATGTCAAGAAAAATCGTCACAAATCGGTCTTTCTGTTAAGAAAATCTGCGAAAATTATACACTTTTTCAAACCTTGGCTTGCTTAAATTTCTAATTATGTTTCTTAGGAATGCAAAGAAATCTAAAATTACAGTGTGATGGTTATCCTTATTAAAATGCCTTGTGAACAGAAAATAAAAAAATGCTTGGATAGTAAGACGTTTTCATATTAAGGGATGCTAAATTTGGTTGACCCCCCCCCCCCCTGAATAAACCCTTTAGTGACCTAGAGGGTAGATCGAGAAGTGTCGAGTGTCGAACCTTATGTTTTTTGCATTTTGAACAACCGTTTGAATCCGAGATTTGGTGGACACACAAAATTTGTATGAATCGACAAAAAATCATGTTTTTCTAATTTTAAAATTGAATTTTTCTAAAAAAAATAGCTCTCTGAAATTTTCACAACAATTCATACTTGCTGTGGTTCACCTTTAAAAGGGAAAATTAAGATCAAAAAGCTCGCACTCACCGCAAAAAAGGGTATAGTTATCTTAACCTCAGGTCTTTTTTCATCAGGACACATCCTGGGCCACACCCCCGCTTGTTAGGCAACTGCCCCTACTGGAACCAGAAAATAAGCTTCATTCGAGCACCGGACAAAAAGCATACCTTTTCAACTTGCAGATGAAATGTCGCCTTTAAAAAACAAATCTAAAAACGTGTCCCTTCACTTCTATAAAATTAGAACAAACGATTTGAAGTTGTTTCGAGCTAAATAACAAATTGTTTGCCTAGACTCGCACGGAAGAGGATCCCGAAAGCTGGCTCACGCCGCATATTTAATTAACAAAAATGGGCAAAGGCGAGAGGAGGGTGCAGCCACGGACAACCGCGGCCATAAATTGTTTTGCGGGAAATTCGGCTTTTATTGCGCCAAAACCGAAAAGCAAGGGTCTTTCTCTCTGCCAGTGTGTGAGATATACTGACTAGATACACACGCATTATATTACTCCGCTCACACGAATGTGTTCAGGATGCAGCGCATCCCCTGCTAGCGGTCATAAATTTAAAATCGCGCACCAACAATATGAGGCGAACTTTTATAGCGCCCGTCCGGACAAATAAACATTAGTCACCCCTCAGACACATCTTTTTTAATGCCACGGACGACAGATATTGGAAACAAAAGGCCCCCGGCAATGAGAGTGATTAACCAAATTGCACATTTCGGAGTACGGTGAAAACGCGTCCTGCCTGTTTTCATTGTAGAGAAAAAGAGAGTGCGATCCGTTCGCAGACGCGTGCGAATGGTTGTCGTTATTTTTAAATATGAATGGTGAACGACGCGAAGAAATTGAACGGAAATACCTGTTTTCGACGCCGTAAAACGGCCCCTGTGCGAATGCGAATCGAGCGGTAACAAAAGAGCAAGTTGTGTGCGTGAGTGGGCGTTATTCCTTTTGATTGCTGAGCAAAACAGTCAGAGTTTTTATATTCTCACGGAAAGCCGCCGTTCACGCATTACGCTTGCTTGAAAAGAGCGCTGATCGAATTTTTTATCTGAATCTGATTTATTTTTTCTAAAAGCATCTGATTATGGCTATGACGAGGGGAACAGTATCGACCGCGGGTAGGCTCGTAAAAAGCACATACTTGAAACCAGATTATTTCATTTTCAATTTTCATGTTTCTATCTCACGCGATTTTTAATGGCTTATTTACATATTATCTCACAAATAAACTGCATTTTTTATATTTGTGACTAAAATCATATATTTATCACGTATCCAATAAAATTAATTTGTTTAATTATAGTAATAATTTGTTGATTGTGTTTTGTTGTTAGACAATCACAAAATGTGGTATCTTTGGCTCAGAAAGATTATATTTAGCTATTTAGATAATCAAATAAACATGAAGATCGTGCAAGTTTTCAATTTTAACGCAATAAAAATAGGCAGGTCCAGAGCTCATCGATTGAGGCTTCTGGCTCCGCGTGTAAATGTTACTGTGCCTGAACAGTGCTTCCAAGTGCAGTGCTATCGTCATTGGAATAGTCTTTCACCAAATTTGTGTATGAACGAGAATTCAAGTGCATTTAAGAAGAAAATTGAAGAAGCAATATTCTCAAGCTACCATTAATTATTACTTCCTTCCAAATGTTGTTCCTACATAATTGTATCATTACTTTATGGATGTGTGCTGATTTGGGGCAGAGTTGCCCTGTCAGCCCATAATAAACTTAAATTTTGAAACTAAAAATCTACGCAGTCTTGAAAGATTTTTAACAATCTAAAATAAAATAATTGCTTTGACAGAAAATTGACACTCCATTCAATTAAGTCTGATTTGAAGCTGATATTGAAAGTTCCGAACACAAAATTGAATCTGCAGACGTGCCGGTGGGAAGTAATTTTTCACTCTTACGTTTTGACACCGTTTTTAATAGAGGCAGTTTACTGGCAGTCAGTTTACGCGACACTCGCGCCTGCTCTCGTGTTGCAGGTGCTAATTTCCAAGTTAGTGCATATACAGGGCTCACATGGTGCCGGCGGGGCGTGTGCAGACACACGATCTTTCATTGTTTGAAAACCAGGCTGAAAAAAGTAATCGTACTCGCGGCTGCTGACAAGATGACGTTTTTAATATCGTTTCGGGCCAATCTGTCTTCCGGATGACAGCATTCGCATAGCGCGCCCGCCAACGAGACACTAGTTGCAGATAAGAATTATACTCTCTAGCTCTTCAGCATGCATGCATGTGAAAAGTGGCGGCGGTGATAATTCATGATGTTCTGAACTGCATTCGAACCTTTTTTACTGCACTAGCGGAGTTTTAATATCGCTTCTGGCAGCAAAATGATCTGTCTGAATTGTCAAGTATTTCGTCTGTTGTTGTTGTTTCCCGAGGCGATAATAACGACTGATCTGGCTTGTTCGGTATACTGGTACACTCTCTCGTGTGCTAATGAGCAACTGCAGCATCCGGCTGGAAAGTCTCGCTCGCGCGCACATTAGCTTTAACGGTGGCTTTCGCACTGGCAATAACACTAAGGCTAAACGGTGGCGTCGGATGCGGTGGCTGAATGTTGATTTTCGGCCGTCCTGCGTTTCTCGCTTTCGCCACGCGCGTCTTCAACGACCGTCATTATTAAAATTAATTACATTCGCATGGAGTGTGTGTGTGTGTTGCTTTTAATTGTGCGCGCAGCCGATGAACCTGCATGCTGCGACGACTTTCCCTCTCGGAATCGCGTGAATAATTTGCAGCCGAGTCACGTATGCCGCGTTGTTGGGTATTTTTCCAAAGACGTCCGTTCCTTCTCTGCAGGAAATAAGTGACCGCCGCGTGGAAATTGCAGAATAAATTACTTCCTGCTCTACTTTGCGTGGTCTCTGCTCCTTTGTCTGTGTTACTGTTTGAGCCCCACGGTCATTTTTGGACTGAATCAAAGAGTTCATTATTAGCATGCAGACTTTTTAACTACAATCTGGATGCACGCATAACTTTTCTGATTGCTGTTAGGCTTTAATTTAAAAATATTTAACGTACATATGCTAATGAACTAATTGTTGGAAGTGACTAAATCTTGTAAACCCCACCTCTCGGCCTTCCTGTAACAAAATAGAAATCAAAAGTCGCGGCTTAAAATTTGAAAATTACAAGGAAACTGCATTTGAAACTCGAGAGTTCCTAGAACAATTGTTTTAAAATGCAATATGCAGGTGTATGCTAATATTCTAGTCAATTTCAAGACACGGTATGATTTTCTCCCATGAATTTATGGAATTTTGCAGATTTACGACACGATGAAACGACAGACTTGCAGATTTTAACGCTTTTTGCATTCGGTCTGCACGCAACGGACATATTTCTATAATAAGCGGCCCAAGTGTCGTGCGCCGAGGCCATTCTCACGCTCTCGACACACACACTTTTGTTTTCTCACAGAGATTACGCGCGACTACCTCTACATTTACATTCTTTCGAAGTATTTAAATTCGTGCGGCTGCCGGATGGATAAAGTAAATATTGCTTGGGCGTGTGCTGTTTGCTCGGGAAGTCGGAAAGAGGGAGCCGATATTATAAATATTATTAGCCGACGGCAAACGGTATTCACGCTAGCTTATCAGCGATCGCGGGCAATACTCCGGCGGGGCGGGCGGCATTATTATTCAGCCCGCCGGTGAAATATTGCCGCACACGCCACCTATGTACATTAGTCTCGCGAGGCTCTGTTTAATTAAATCTCGGTGCAAAAAGTGCCGTGCAGAGGCGGGCGTGATTATAAATAAGCCGGCGAGCCTCGCTTTTACGCCCCAACATAATTTTTCACCTGAACTTATTGCTTAATTAGAGCTTCTTGCTTCGTTGACGTTGCAAAACGCCGTGTATTGTGGCTGTTCAAAGAGAGAAGAAGGAATGTGGGACAGCTATTTTGCCATTTTCTGCAAGTTTCCCCATTCTAAGGCTTGCAAAACGTGAGCTTCGTGGAATTTTCCGTGTTGCATCGCATGAGCGCATATAATTCCACAAGACTGATTCTTCACCGAGTGCACGGATATATTTTTAAGATGTCTACGAGGAAAATGTTTTCAAGGCTTTCTCTAAACATTTCAACGAGAACAGTTTCCATATTCACAATTCGAATTGCACAAAAGAATCACGTGAGCGTTTTAAAGTCGTCTTCTGGCACGAGAAAAATGATATTATGAGGTCTGAAATAGATCACTGTCCTTTTGCCTCCATTATACATGCCCATGTGCACTCAGTATTCACCACGAGACTTCATTACCGTCAAAATCGGCCATTGCGATAGGAAACGACTCCATTATTCTAAACACAAATGATAACTTTCCACTCGGACGGATACAAATAATTCCGGCGCACAGCAGAAATCGAAACTCGGTCCGCTTTAAACAAACGAATTCCCCGATCACTCGCACAAACATTTTATTTCGCAGAACAAAGCGCCGGTCCATGTAAACAAAACATCATAATCAAAATTTGATTGGAAAATTCCAATCCCATTTCAGGTTTATCCGCGGCAAATGAAAACTGGCCACAAAGGGGGTGAAAAAATTTGATTCAATTTTTGCGCCGCTAACAGCTTGTTGGGCCGGCGAACACGTCGAGTGGCATCGCAAAAAGCAGATTAACAGGCAGCAGCACACAAACCCTTGGAAAACAAAGCCGCTCGCGCTGCTGCGGCGAATCATTATTTTATTTTTAATTACGGCAGGTTATTTCCACCGCTGGCAACATAAATAATTAAGCCCGGCGCCCACACAATGAGAGCAAAGCCGCCTCTAATCCTTCTGGTGAATTTTTGTTCACACGAACCTACCAACTGATGAAAAAATCATTTCCGATCGACCCGCCGTCGAGGGCTAATTGCGTTCGAAATGCGAGTGCTATAGGTATAATGTCTTCATCCAGCAGCGGCCGAACGAGCCCGGCTATTAATTACCGCGCGCGGAGCAAAAAGGCCGTCGGATTATTTGAGTGCGCACCCCTTTCGCGATGTAATCATGTAATGGCCGGTCGACTGGCTGCATTACGCACGGCCTTCTGTTTTCGGGGATGGGTGTGTGTGTGAGTGTGTATTATACACGTTTGTGCTGTGCGCGGTTCGTGTTGGACATAACACCGTATTTTAGTCGCCGCCGCCGCCACACACGTATACACACGCGGCCTTTAGTGTAAACACAATTACATGCATGTGATTTTAATCAAAGCTGACCCGCTGCGCTGCGCCGCTGTTTTAAATTATAATTACGCAAATGATGCCCCGGATCGCGGCATTAACTGATTGTTGTCTCGGTCCGCACAAACTGCGTCCCTTGAGTCCTGCCAGACAGGTCGGCCCTTTGTTTTTATCTCACGCTCCTCTTTCTCCTCGCGATTGTAGTGTTTAATTGGCACCACTCTGAATTAATTGGTTCGGAGAACGCGCACCATAATTAGTTTTGTTGGTGGCTATGCGACATTTCCTTTCGCCCCTTGTCGAATGAGGGTGTTACGAATCAAGGGGAAGGAAAACTCTCGCTGCTACGAATGGGTAAAAATAAAAACCGACAAAATTCAGACTTATGAAACGGTGTGTCAATTGTGCAAAACTGGCCATTCATAATTTTCATACTGATAAACAAAACGAAATGTCAGATGAGCAGGATGCATTTCTAAGCGTCCATTTAGTTGAAATGTGTTTCTATTGAAAAACCGAGGTTAATATATTATTTTATAAATCAATTCATAAATGTTGTTTACACTGTTCAGCAAATATTGACAGTTTATTCAGCAAATTCCCAGAAATGACAGATTTTTGGTGTCCAGGTCATTTAAATTGGCGTTTATGAGGGCGCCAGTGAGAATCGATTGCATCTCACTGATCATCAACGGTTAAATATCTATAACAGTACTAAATAGGAACATTTAAACTTTTTGAATTACTCTTGGAAGGGTAGAAACAAATTTCTCGCCCTCTTCAAATATACCTTTAAGATTTTATTTCCAAAAAGCCTTCTATTGCTGTGTCTACATCCCTGCTGTCTTGTTTCAGTGAGCACCGTGCGGATCGACGCCGTGTTGGGCAGAAACGCGGAGATGCCGTGCAACATCGACCCCGTGATGAGGGATGACCGCGTGTACATGGTGCTCTGGTTCAAAGAGGCGGCCGGAAAGCCGCTTTACAGGTAGGAATTTGGATAATTCGCAATAAAAACGGGTGGCGGATCAATACGTCGGCGGTGCCGCGAGCGAGCGAGCTTCGGGTGAAATTTCTATTTAAAGAAAATCGTCGCCGGCTGCGGAATTAGGTTTAAGGAATGCTCGTCGGACGACTCCCTCTGCCTGCTCCATTTTTATCGCGCAGACAAAAAGCGCTACTGCTACACGTTTAAGCTCGACGCGCCAGTGTTGTATTATCCTTTTTCGGCACGCCGCAGCAGTCGTCTTTTCTTTCTCTCGCTCCGCGCGCTTTCATTTCGTTCCGTCTCGTGAGTTGTATTAAAGCAATTTTCCTCTCTTTGCAAACTCGGCTCTGTATTTTGCCTGCTGAATTCACTGGTAATCTGTTGTGTGGAAAAATATTATCCGACCTGGCTAAAAGCAAGCTCCTTTCTTTCGCGAATAGAAGAGCACATTGGAAGAAACTCCGCCCAGAGGTGCCTCCGCACACGTATCGCAAACACAACACCTTTTAAGAAAACATCGCAGCCTCGCTGACTGAGTGAAAATCAATGGCGAAATTATTTATTTACGTCGCGTTGAAAGCCCTTTAATTTCATCCTCCTCCGCAGGCGCTGCATTACTTTTTCATTGGAGTAAAAGGTTGGGAAAAGTTCGGCCTGAAACTGTTTTGCCGCAAACACTGTTTACCTCGCAGGTATTGTGTTCTAAATAATAAACCAACGTATTTACAATCAAAGTTTTTAGTGAACAATCGAGAGGAGAAACAAAATGAACAGGGGGCCTCGAGCTATTCATTACATTTTGGATCGGGCCTACGCATTTATTTTGGTTAAACCTAATTTTGATATATCCCCGACAACAACCCACAGGAAAAAACTTTATGTACTCAAGTTAAGCTTACGAAAAAATGAGAAAAAAAACAGCGAGGGCAAAAAATCAATTTACCGATAAATATTTTTGGGAGCAAGAAATGAAATTACGACCAAGCGAAATTTCACGCCTCACAGATTTATGCCGTTGCTGTGGGAGCATTTTTGTTGAAGAATTCGCTCACTCGTGCTGCACTCACTCATACTCGACGCAATAATAAAAGCATGCAGCGAACGTGTACTTGACGCAATTACCGCGCTGAATGTACCCGTGTACTGCGCGGGGGTCGGGAAATAATGTCGACGATGGGAAAACTGCCGTCACCAGGGTGGAAATGATTTTTCTTCTCTCTCGGAGCCAGCGGTTTTCTTTCCGTCGTCTGCGGCGCTATTTTCCGCAAGAAATGATTTTGATACCCGGAAATGGAGGGGGATGAAATAGAGGAGGAGAGTAGATTTATAATAGAGCTCGGTGGAGATTTACTCGCTCTCGCGTCTGCTTTCTGCCCGCCCGCGACCAATAACTGTCTCTGGCCGCCTTTGTGTCCCGAAGAATGCCGTTTTCGAACCTGATTTTTCTCAGAGATTGGCCAAAATAATGAGATCCTCTCGATGCCGATCTTAAATGCGTCCATCCGCACGGTTTCTCGAGTGAGAGAGAGAGAGAGAGAGAGAGAATCGCCTTGAGAAAATAACTTCAGCCTCCCTAAGGCGGATGCCCTGAATTTTTTAAACGCTTTTTCGAGGAAATTCCACCACCAAGAAATATTTGCGAGGCGAATTACACGATTTTGCATAAAAAGCAGAGTTGCGAATTTGCATTTTGTTTCGGCCTCTCAGCGCCAAGAAGCAGCACCAACATTTTGCTGCGTTGGCGAATGTTTCCGCACTGAAGGCCCTCGATGTAACAATGCCACTTTTCCTGCTCAACCGCTTCTCGAGCGCAGTTAAAAACTAATTCACAATGAGGCCTCATGATTACAAAATAATGTGTGTCCCAGCAGCCGCGCGCGGCATTAATTTCGCGCACTCGAGTGTAATTTCTGCAGCATTCAGCGGGCCGCAAGTGGTCATGCAAAAGTTGAGCGAGAGAATTTATTGTGTTGCTCCCCCTGCGAACTGCGGCTTGAAAGCCACTCTTTCTCGGCGGCGGCGGCGGGCGAACAAAAAGCCGGCCAGCCTCAACTCTCGTGTATTTGCATGATGGTGTGAAGAAGAATGGTGCAACTTTTTTAACTTGCATATAAAGTACGTGGCCGCTCCCTCGGGGAGCCGGCCGGGCCCCGCGAGTGCAGCCGCGCAATTCTTCTTGCTGCTGCCCAAAGGTAACTTATCAGAGGCCACTAGTGCGCCCTGGGGAAGCGCGGGAATTAGCATGGTCAGCGGCACGCGAGACGCCAGCATCCGTTTCCCATCGTACACCGAAATTTTTACTGCCGCTGATTTCCCGATGCGGAAAATGCGAGAAATTTGAATAATGCGCGAGTGATCGCTATCACGACTGCTTTTCCTCCGCGGCACATGTTTTTGCCTCCTTCGAGCGGCGTTGCAGGCAGATAAATCGACTGCTGTCACGAGTGCTGTTGATGCCGGGGCCTTGAATAACGCGGTGGCGGCAGCAGCAACACACGGCGAATTATTTATGGGATGTGCTACCCTCGACTGGCCAACCGATCGCCGGCAACACGCTAAATTAGCCTAATGCTGAATTTGACTAGGATTTGTGTGTGGAAATCGGCGCAAAATCCGCTTTTGATTAATTCATCACACGCCTGTCATGATGTTCACCGAGGTACTGGTGCAAATCAAACAATTACTACTGCATCTGTTTGCAATAATGCTTGTTTGGCGTTCGATTGGAATTCGCTGTCAGGATTTGGAAGTCATTTATCTTTGATAGTGCGTCATTCTCATTGCTGGGCAGTGCTTTCGCGATGCAAATTAATTTATTTGCGTTATGTACTGTTTAAAAGAGATTTTAAAGCAGGCACAGAATGAAATTTAGCTTTTTTCTTTATTACACGCCACATTGTTAACAAAAACATTTATTTAAAATAAAATAAGTAAAAATGGAAACAGGCTTAACAAAAAGAGTTCACGATCCAAAGAATCAAAGGTATGTAGCGAGCGCGGTCCTACTTTTTGTTAGGAGCCAACAATTGGCGGTGGTTTGAATTATTGTAATTTTGCATTATTGTTTAAAGTGGAATGATACTGGGCAACAATTGAAAATTATTTGAATTGTTGGATGCCATAAACAATTGATCGATAAACAATTTGTTCAACAATTTGCAATAATAAGAAACGGCCCTTCCTACAATCAAAATTCAAATTTTGCCAATTTTCTCCAAAATTTATAGTGCTTGAACATATTTTCTTGGCATATTCCGATTCCTCTCGTCGAGATCTGTCCAACGGTGTATGCCACTTATTGGGGAAACTCTTGGTTTTGAAATTAAATCGGATTTCAAGTAAGGAGACAGCAATTACCATTTGAAAAGCACGGTAACTTTCCAGCCAATTTTCTCGAAAAATTACAGCGCTTCTTAGGTCAATTTAGGCTTTAACTGAATCCTAAGGGACGAGTTTATGCATTGGCAACAAGCAGTTTCCAGGCTTTTCCAGTATCATTCCTCTTTAACTGCAGAAAGATGATTTTAAAATACATAAGAATTCAGTTTTCGTCCGTCAGACACACGGTGCTGACGTGAGTCGTTTAATTGTGCAGAACCCGATTCAAAGGGTTCTGGTATTTGATTAAGAGTCCGATCGGATTACAACTGTAAACTAATACACCAACCAAATTCTTCGTCTGAACTTATCGGTCTTCATCATTATTTCTACCTTTCATCCCCCAAAGGTATATTCCGTTAAAATATTAACAATTTTGCTAGTTCATTGCTTTTCCCAGAAAAAAAAATAAAATTTGCTCCTAATCAGCTTTGGAAATTTAGTATGGAAAGTTCCTCTAAAGTTCCTTTTTCTGACAGCAAAAGGACTAGAGTCAGTTTCCCTTTATTTATTAAATTGAAAATCTCAATCACTTTGCTCATCTTAGCTTTAAGTATGTTGAATTTAAATAATCCCAATTCAATTTCGTGCTACAAAAAACACGATACACTATTTCAAAATCCAGCTTTCGTATGTCAGATCCTTTAATACGAGAGCTGGAAATGATAACATGGTGCCATCTCAATTTCAACCCAGTTGAGCACTCTGTATTCTCAATTTCGTTTGTTATCTCTTATCCGCTTTCATATCAGCCGTATGAAGCCTTTTATGCGAAATTTGTTTATTCTTGCACCCACTCGCTCTCTAGACAAGTTAGACACAACATCCATCCATCCATCCTACTGAAATAACGCCGCTCGCTTGAGCAACCTAACTGCTCAAAGATATTTGATCCATCACATTATTTCCAGTTGTTAATTTGCCCGGGGCATCTCTGAATAAAAACAGCGTGAAATTTGCACAGGAGGGCCTTTTGAGAACGCCCATCTGCCAGGCTTGAAATGTGTTCAATTTGCTTTCTGATGTTCTTGTTACAACAGGCGGATCCTTTGTAGCATTTGCCGCCGCTCTCGAGTTTCATTCGGATAACAGCCCTATGATCGCCCTTTAGCATTTTTGGAGCGGTTTCAAAAAATAGACAAGAGCTGCCGGACATAAAAGAAAGGTCAGTCTTGTCGTAAAAAGCGGCGAATTCCTCGCCGAAGTGCACACCTTTATTCAACATGACCTGCAGCATTTTTCGACTACGGAACGTGCAGCTAAACCCTTTGGCTCCTTTGTTATTACAAAGCCTCTCTCCTATTATGCAAATGAGACCCTCTCTCCGGCTCTGTGCCGGCGGTGCAGCCCAAAGACACCCGGGCGTAATTAAAAACGAGCGAAACCGAGGCAATCCCCATTAGAAATCGGAAAAATGATAAGGCATGCCGTGCTACCTGCTGCTGCCGGTGCCGGTGCCGCCACCGCGACGAAAATAAATAGGTGTCAGTGGGTTGAACAGCACTGCGCGGCGGAGATAACGTCACACAGCTACAAGGAAAGCAAACAGCTTTGCCGGCAAAGTGGCATTGCGAATATTTGTGCTTAAGCCGCAGCGAGAGCAGCACCGCGCCGAAACCACCAGCATACCGTGTTCCCGCCGACTATAAATATGTGGCGATGGCGCTGCTCATCAAACTTTATAATTAGTTCTGAAACGATAATCATCTTCAAACAAGCCTGTACTACCACATTCGAAAATATGAACAGCCGGCACGCTCTTCCGCACAAGCACAGAGCTGCATGGGAGGAGCAGGAATGATTTTTATCAGTTGACTCGCATCCTCATCGTATTCAAATTTCCTGCAGAATCCGTCCGTCGGCGGCGGCGGGGGTTGGTCGCGTGCGGCAAAACACGAGGCCAGATAATTCGGGTTCCGCGCGCGGCAGCCCTTCCGGCCCCGGCGAACGCGCGCGTATATGATGAAGTTTCACCCGAGTTAATAAAGAGTTTGCCAACACAGCCCGCCAGCCCACCCGCTGTCAATTTTAAGATGTTTTCATTAGGCCCGACGAGTTAAAAAGTAACACTTGACAGGCGCAAAGCGGCAGCCGAGCTTGCCAGCTGAATGTCGTCGTCCTTATTAAATAAAATTGCGAAAAAAAAAAATTCGCCAGCACCGAGAGTGGTTGGCTGCTTTCGCCAACTTGGCTCATTAGACGTGTGCGCATTTTTATTAAGCTCTCGCAGTGCGAATTGGCCAAAGTTTTTCCTTTGAAGAGTCTGTCACTGCTTCGCGAGAGGCGCATGGATTTGCCTTTAATTAATCAGGGCCAGCGCAAAAATGTTAAAACTTTCATGAGGCGACGCTTCTCCTTCCTACTTTTTCAGAGATGCCTGTTTTGAAATTTTCACGGTTCAAAGTTTTGGATTTTCTTCTTCCCTGTCCATCATTTATGGTCGGATACTCAAATTGTAAACAATTCCATTTCATTGCCCGGAGATAAGTTGGTGGATTTTACTGGAATTATAGGAGGAGATGAGAATCGTTGATGCAATCCCTTCAAAATCTTACAGCACGCCAATTTTCATGACTAGCTAAACATTTTAATAATCTAGGGTATTATATATCTAATTTGCAGAAGTAAAAGAAAAATATGTCCTGAAGATCGTTATTTATTGCGGAAATTCATTTTACTTTAACGGTTATTATCTAGCTTGCAAAAATGCTTCATTACCGCGACTCTCGCTCATTGCACAACGGAGAAAAAGGCACTTAAGCAGATAAGAAAACTCGAGAGCTGTTCAAACGGGTCCGCTTTTCACGGGAGTCGCAAGTTTGCAAAAAGAAATTATCACTGAGACTATATTTCACGGGGAAAGTTGCACCTCTCCGGGCCGTAAATCATACGGCGTGGTGGCAGAGTGGCAAATAAAAATATTTAAACGAGAAAATCTCGTGGCAGCTGTTTCTAACCAACTAAGCAAGTCCGTCCTTGGGCAGCGCCGCGGCTGAAATTTACGAGCAACAAGCTAATTAGCGTAATTAAAAAATATGGCCGCAAATGCGAACGGGTGGCGCCGCCGGCGCTGCTGCGGTCGTTGCAAATGAGTGTGTGTTCGACCCATTGTTGCATTCCGTTTCATTAATAACGAGCCAACGGGGGCGGCAGCGGCGGCGGCGGGTGCAGCGTGCGGTCGTGCTTTATTGTGGTTTCCATGCGTCAAGTGGCACTGGCGAAATTAATTGGATTTTTAATTGATGCCGATATTGATTAGGCCGGGCTGTTAGCCCCCCAATTCCAATCGCCCACGTAGCAGAGTCCTTGCTTGCCGCCGATTCTTGGCGTGTCTCGGAATTAATTGACTCGGCTGCTCGTCTGCTGCCGGGCAACAATAAAATAACGCCCGACTAATGAAGAGTATTTCTCATCGCCGTCTCATTGCGACGTGACGCTGTGCGTTTCTCCGGCTTTAACTTTCGCTCCGGCAGCCTGGGGTGACGCAAACACCCCTTTCCGAAGAGATTCGCCGCCGACGCCGCCGCCGCGTGTTGTTTTGCGCTCGCTGCGCTGGGAAAATTGCCGCGTTGTGTTTGATGATATACAAAACACAATGTACAGCGCAACTGAAGCGGAGTTATTAGTGAGACAGCGCAAACATCACGCTCCTCCTTAATTTGAGGGATAAATTTCGCACAATAACAGCCTTATTTCTCTTACTCACTGTCTCTGCCTGAAAATCGTGTGCTGCTTCTACCCTCTTTTTGGTGAAAATTTCCTCAAGTTGGAGCAGTATTTTCTGGACTAACATTTACTTCATTTGTACTTGGATTGGGATATTTTACTTTGTAGTAAAACTTACAGAAAAATTAAAGTCTCATGGCGTTTTCAGGTCGCTTGAATTCGGAAATATATTGTTGAGGAGAAAGTTTCCAAATTAAATTACAAAAACATAGTAATTTACTGATACATACGTTCTGAGAGTGGATCCAGTTTGTATAATATTGTCCATGTTGGTCTTTCTGCTAATTTGGAAATAGAACAGATATTTTTAAGCATTGCATAGCAACACCTCAAGTTGATCTGATGAAGAAATCCCCAAAAATTCTATTATACCAGTTATCCTACACATTTTAGGAATATTGACGGTTCAAGTGTATTAAATGAGGAAAATGGTGACATCGAGGACGCGCCCGTCTCTTCTGTACAAATAAATAAGCATTATTCGCTACTTGAGTGACAGGGAAAGCGAAACATCGATCATGATTAGTCAATTGGCCAAGTTTTGCGCCCATTCACCATCTGCTAGCAATTTTCCAATTTGCAGGAGCGGGCACATTCAATTCTTCTCATCGGTGGAGAAGCAGGCAGGCCGTTTCCCCGGGGAGCTATTTTGATTAGTGTAACACTCGGCCAAATAAGGAGAAGGGCAAGTTCTTGATTGCCCTGCAGTGCAGATTCCAAATTAGATGGGGCCGCGAGCGAGCGAGCAAGCACACTCGAATTTCCGGCCCTCCTCGCCGCTCCTACGCGGAAGTTGTAAAAACGCGCGAACGAACGAACGAAGGGCTGTAAAGCTAAAAAATTACTCGTTCTCTCGGTATCAAGTGTGCCGCGCCGGCCGGAGAGAGTCATTAAATAAGCGGTGCTATTAGAGTGTCAGCGCGATCGTTAAGATCTTGTCGTCTGGCGGCTCCTCCTCTCGTTTTTTTCAATATTTTTTTTTTCGCGATCGGCCCTTGATGGCTGGAGACGCGCACACTCGCCGGGCTTTTATGATGATGACACCTCCACTTCATTGTTGCTTCCGACGCCGACTTAAGCGCCGAATGAAAGGAAATTAGAATAAGGGGCGATGCGACGTGCATTTCCAAAGTGCACGACCGACAAGCAGGCCCCTGGAGAAGACAACAATGCCGCTGCCAGACCAATTTACGACTTTTTCACTACCCTTTTATAAGCGGATGCTGCTGCTGCTGGGGGAAATCTTTTGCGCCGTAATATTTTCCTGACCGTGTATGTGACCTGCAGATGGAATCTTTTTATGGATTTCGTATATATGCTCTCGAATTCCGTATATGCACTGCACGCGAGAGGCGATAATAAAATTTGTTTAACTAAACAAAGGATTTGTCACAAGCGCCGGGGCCTTTATTGTGTTGCTCTTCCGTTTTTATTCCTCTCTCGCTCGGGAAGCAATATTCCTACTCGGCATTAAATTTATTCCCAAACTTTTTAGCGGGGAACCAAAACTTTTAAGCCGGCACATCGATTCGTTTCGGCAAAGTGGATGTTTCGGCAAATTAAATTTTGATGCCACGGGGGTCATGGGAGGATATTTCGAAAAAAAAACGGTAATCCGGTTTCCCTGTTTGGCCACACGCTCTCCGGGTACTATATTGAACACGAGATCCCCCGTAGAGCCTCGTTTTTTGTTATAACGGCGGCGACAAAAAATTGATACCCGTGTCACATCGCGTCGATGTATCCCTCGCGAGCCGGAATCATGCAAATCCCGGCAGAATTCAATCTCCAATTACACAAAATACCTCCTTGGCGCCCCCAATCCAATTACCAGAGGAATGCGACTCGATCCCCACCCGCTCGCGGCGAAATTGAAATTTGAAAAGCGACCCTAGAACGTCAATTCCCGCGTTTGTCGCGTTTGAAAATGGAGAAAAAGAAGCAAACCGCACGCGAAGAAGAACCGCTGAAGACGCACTTCTTCTCAAAGTAATAACATCAAGTTTTAAGTGACACATCAGCCGTCTTGTTTTTAATGACACGCCGCTCCGCGAGTTGTATGAATTTACGAGCGCGCTTCCGTGCTTTTTTGTGCGCGCGCGAAAGCAACATTGTTTGCGTCGAGTGTCTGTGTACGTACACGCAAAGCATTGAACCCCTCTGGAGCGGAAACATTGCAAATAATGAGCAGGCAGCAGAATTTGCGTTTTCGCCTCGTTCCGCGAACTGCTGGCTCACGGGGAGAGCGAGCGATATTGTTTGTCCTCGATGCATTATTCTGTCACTAATTGGATCGTGGCAACCGATGACCCGTTCGCGTATCTAGTCACTGTGACTGCACCCTTGATTCGAATGAAAAGGGTAAAAATGGAATAAAGGTCATCGATGGTGTAGATGCTCGTTGAATGAAATAAACTCGCAACTCGCCCCAGATTATTTCTCTTCCATCGAACGAAATCGATTTCCTCTTGTTCGGATATGCATTGCGCTGCAATGTTTTGTTTGGGTAAAAAATAGTCATTTCTATTTAAACTTTCGTCGCACAGAATGACAAAAAAGGAAATGGAAATTCTTCATTCTCAGTGGGCGTCTAGTTGAAATTAGAGATCAATGAATTCTAATAAATCTGCAAACTCAATTTACTCTATGAATTTGTAAATGTCGAGGACTGAAAAGGATCTCAGCTTGATCACGAAGATAGGAGGCCCGAAAATTCTTTTGACTGCTTCCTATTGTCACTTCCCCCCACATGCATTCTGTCTGAAAACGATCAAGTGGATGCGCGGTTTTCGAGGGAAATCAATCGATGGATGGATGGATGTCTCTGATGCACACGCACGAGTTCCACTTCTTTTGCCAACAGTTAAGCCGCCTTCTTCGCCTCCGCGCGCGTATGTGTATCAATAGAGTCGGAGCGCGGGATATCAACAGGGAGGATGAAATTTCAATAGCACACTTCCTATTTCCTTCTATACAAACACAATTTCCACCCCCCCCCCTCTTTCTCTCTCTCGCTCTCTCGCCCGTCTTAAAGTAGATCATCGTTGTGCGTGCACATGGCGCATCCTAATCGTGCCACTTTTTGGCAGACGCCTCTTCGCTTGTGAGAGGATTTGCTCCGAGCAAAAGAAAATTGAAAGATAGTTTCTGCGCTCAAGTGCCTTGCGTAAAACCTTGGTAAATATTTTACTGGCTGAAATTTTTGTTGCGTGAAAATGTTATTTATCGATTATACCACTTAAATGGAGATGTGGTTTTTGGGCCTTGCGTCAAACAGCACGGACAGCTTATATTCCGTCAACCGATAAACTCTTAAGGCTTTGACAAAAATTAATGGAATAAATAATAGACAGGTAATTAATTTTTAAAGTGTGTTGAATAGAAAAAACCCTCTACGGTTCAAATTTCGATTTTATTCTCTATGCACTAATTTTTACTTATTATGGTTGCAATACTAACTGTCTAATGCCTTTGAAATATTTTAGCTTTCGTTAGAATTTTTATTTTAAATTTATTCTCTTTTTTCTATAAAGAGCTGTCAATTTTTATTGTTGAAGCGACCATAATACGCGAACCAGGCGACATAAATAATCTGCCTCTAATCCCTCTGGAAGTGGAAACGCAATATTGGCGCATAATGTATTGCAGGCCTTTAACGCGGCGTAATGCATTGAAAACAAATCCGCTTTGCCATTTAGATCGAATTTTCGCCTACAATTCATGCCGGCGATTTGCGTACACGGCTGGCCGAAAGTAGGTTGGCAATAAATTTTTAAAACCGCAAATACCGCCCAAAAATCATCGGTGCTTTGTGTGCGCCAATCAAAAGAGTTATTGCGGCCGCAATCTCGGCGGGCGGCCATAAAAATGAGTTATGCAACGCGGCCGACACGAGTGCTCAACAATTTGCCTAGGGTGCAGCCGTTTATCTCGGCGTGCAGCCTTTATTACGTCTTTGACTGTCACACACAAGGGGGATTATGTGCTCAAAGAACATGCGGCGGCGGCTGCTGCTGCGGCGGCAACGGCGGCGCTGTATCTGCGATCAGACGAACAATGAGAGCCGACGCCGGCGTTAGTGTATTTAGGCTTGACAAGATATTATAATATCTGCGAGCGAAAGGGAGTTTGCCTTGTCTCTCGATGCGAAACGCGAGACTGATAGGCCCCGGCTGGTTGCTTGTTGTTGTGCGAAACTTAAGCACCGGGCTCGCAGCGGGGGCCTGCTTCTTCTAAGTGATGTCGACGTGCGGCAGGCAGAAAAGTGAGCTCTCGACGCACCGACCATTATCGCACAGTTAACGATTCAATGCTGGCAAGCCTCAATAAAAAACGACCGACGCTCCACAGAATGATTGTACGGCGAAAAATGATTCTCTCCGTGATGAGAATGCTTCCTGCCAGCGTCTTTGGCAGGCAGGGGTGACGCCAGCGCCGTGAAATTGAATTCGGCGCTCATGAACGTCGTTATTTTTTTTTATCCCGTGCCACAGCGCAGCAAAATTTTGTTTTCCTTTGTTGAAACTTTTGCGCGAAATTACTTTCCGCGTGCGCTGTGTATGTATGTGTGTGTGTTTGCACTGCGTGAGCGGCGAGCTCGTAACAATTCTCGAGATATCTTTCAGAACCAATTTCGACCAACATCCCGGCCGCAGCAAATATAAAGCCCTTACATAAGAGGATAGAGTGAAGATCAACTTTTCAATATTTGTCCAGCTCGCAGCCGATATTATGTGCGGCGCTGAAATAAAAGGAGCCGCAATTGACTTTGCTATAGATTCTCCGGGGGAGCCGCAATTATTGCCGGCGCGGCTTTTTTCTTTCCACCCGACAGCTTTGTCGTCGATATATTTATGGCATCAGCGGGAAGGCCGATCGGCAAGACCCGCTCGCTCCATCACGAGTCCGTCCTCAAAGCTTGCTGATAACACGGCTGTAAGCAAATAGAACTTGGTCGTGTACAATTGCGCCTTGTCACTTTGGCTACGACTCTCCACCAAGGGACGTGCAAAAAGGCATTCGAAATGTAAATACAAAAATTATTTTTAATTATTGATGTCTTTTCTTGCTGAATTTTGGTAGTAATTTATTCTTTAAAGCTTTACTTGCAGTCAAATTTTCAAACCTATTGAAAATTTAGTTGCTGAAATTTTATCGCTGTTTTTAATAGTTGTTTAGTTGAATGGTATTATTTTTTGGACTTTTCAATTAATGACTTGCTGAAACAGACCCAATCAGAACGGTGAAATAAAATAATTAAATTTTGTAAATTTAATTCTTTTTAATTCGTCATGAATTAATCGAATTTATTTATTCGAAATTCATTTTTGTCTATCGTAATTCGAGTTTATTAAAAATTCGAGAGATATTGAACCAACTTAACGCCCTCTTATCAATATTCGTTCCATTATATGATTATTTGTGTGGATATGTCAAATAGTAATCCCGCTGAATCATAATCAAGCCCCAAATTCCAAACGCTTGCTGTTGGTGTTTCTGTGCGAACTTCAAAGAAAACCAGAATATAATTTCATGTAACAGTTGTTGATATTTTTTAACGTGTATGAAACGTTAGCAAGCTTTTTATTAAAAAGTTATTCGAAATGCAAAGCATTTTTCCAAAGCAATCAGATGCTCATTTCATGTAGTTTATTGGAAAAAATATTACTTCGAGGGCATTTTTCACGCCCCTTGCTCTCGGTCCCGCTGGATCTCTCGAGCGATTGCCCACAGCGAATATTCTGGTTGGTTTGTTTCATCACAACTTTTTGCCCACCGCTGGCCGCAATTTTGTTGACATTTTCTGTTGCATGCCAGCCACTTGGAATGCCGTCGAGACCGATATTAAGTTTCGTCCGATATTAACTCTCCACTTTAGTAAAAACACGCCGCGCGCCGATATACTACTTTCTCCGGCTCTTCGCTCGCCGTCTAACAGGTACTTGAACTCTGCGCCGAGAGGCAACCGATCCAGGCGCTGGTTCTTCCGCACAAATACGGTTGATTGTGTCGCCGACGGCGGCGTGCTTCTTGACAAATATTTAAAGCGACGCACGCTGCGATTGCCGGCGATGATAAACGGCAGCAATAGCGGTCGGATGTGGTAATATAGTATCGATTGAACCGGAATTTAATTAACAGCCGGGGGGTGGGCAGGGGCGAAGGCGGCGGCGGCGGTGGGTGGCAGCGGGCTAGCCCTGCCGCGTGTAAATAAGAACAAATGAGCAGTCGGCGTGCGGCAAAGGAGGAAGGAAGGAAGGAAAGGAAGGTCGCGCGCGAGCGTCGGCTGTCGTTTGCGGCTCGAGGCTCGAGGCGCATTAAAGAAGAAAAGTCCCTGTCTTACACGTCGTGGTGTATAAAGGCTTATGTGATGGAACACACACGCCGTGAATTACAACTGAAAGCTCTGAGCGAGAAGGGGGTTGCGCGCCTGCCTGCCTTTGCTGATCACCGCGCAAAACAAGAAAGCGCGCCCGTGCAGAATGCTGCTGCTCTCTTTTTGTCCCCTCGCCTTTGATGCACACACTGTATCTTAGATTTTTGGTCTCGCCCACACAACCAACTTTTCAAATGAAGTGAGCAGCTTGAATTACAAGAGAAAGGTACACGCCAGCTGCTGATGACTCGAATTGCGCTTCGAATTTCAAATCTTGTTGGGCGCAAAGGGTTCAGTTTCATTTTCATCCCCCGCGGTGGAGAACCAGCAGAGAAAATGGCGTTTATAAAAATATAAAAGATATAAAAATAAAATTTAAATCCACTCTGCGCGGATTGACTTTTCCAAGAGGATGGGAAAAATGTTCTTTTAATCCTCTTGATTGAGCATAAGCCGTCTGACAAGAGGTACTTCTAATTTTTCATTTTCGCGTTACCATGAATACGAAGCAGGGATTAAACTTTTTAAAAATAGCTTCAAGTAAATGACGGTATTATGGGATTGAGAATTTTTATAAAAGGGTTGATGTGTAGCAGTGATAGAGTTCTGTAAAAACATTTTCGTCACTTGCCCTCTTTGTGAGTTTAGGTCAGTCTACGTTCTTAACCAACGGATGATTCATAATCCTCTGTGGTTATGAATTTTTACTGCAGGATTAGCGTTGTTCTGATGAGACCTGAGGGGCAGAAGCAGCTGCTGTTCAACACGAAAAGTGCAAGATTATTTTTCGCTTGAAAATTTTTCGCACATTCTTAGTTGATCTACGCAGCCATTCCTATATAAAAATAACTTGTTGATTCCTCTAAGTATTCGGTTTCCTTGGAGAGATTTTATCTACATGTTTCCTATCTTTCAAAAAAATTCTTTCATATCCTCAGCGGTGACGTTTGGCAGATTTTCTCTTTGTGCTAAGCGATATTCACCAAAAATAGAAAGAAAATTCCTTCAAAGTATGACTTGTCATGCTCACTTAGCTTCCAAAGGGAACATTTCCCCAGGCAAGCAACATTTTGACAAAAAAAACGCGTGCTTTTGATTTGCGATAGGCCTGCGTTTCCAGATCGCGAGTGGTATACCAATTTCGTCGCTCAAGCTCAATCACCAGCCAAGTGTGAAACGCGACTCAATTACAGCAAATGAGCACACGCCGGGGGTAGACACGCGATACGTATGTCGGTGTGTTTTCTTTCGGCTGCCCAATTCCCCATTCACCGCATTAGTGCCGGCGGTGTGCGTGCAGTGCGCGCGCAAATTATAATTTTATTTGGATCCGCGCCGCCGAGTGCGGTTGGCAGTATTAATAGCGCAAGAGCGGCGGCGGTGCCACTGAAATCACACACCATGCACTCGGAATACTCGGATTGTGAGAGCTCAGCTCGTTTCGCCCGCTCTGTTTGAACTGTGAAATATGCAGAGAATAACACACACACACAGCGAATGGCCGGCCAGCCCGCTCAAATTAACTGTCTTGCGCGCTTCGCAACTCGCGATTATGGAAATATGCGCGGCGGCCTGTTTCATGCTGTGCTGCCGCGGGAATAAAATAAATTTATGTGAGTTCGAGCACTGCAACGCCGGCTGCAATCGATTTTGCCACCGGCGTCCTTTTCATTAAGGAATCCTTTATTTCATGCAGCTCGTCGCTGCTGCTACTGCTGCTGCTGCACGGTTTTCCGCTAATGGCGTGCATATTTTATTCGGGTTGGCGAATTGAATCCAACGGCTGACGTCACGCGCCAGTAATTCCACACAATGAGCTGGCCACGCACGTCTCTGTTTAATCCGAATTTGACAACAAACACGATGAAAATTCGCAATTTAGGCCCTCTGGTTGAAGCTAGTTGAAGCGTTCGTCCGCCGCCCGAACTTGTGATGCGTGATGAACGTTTGTAAGCGTGTGCTCGTGGGATGTATATATCGTTATTCGGGGTACACATCAAACGGGAGATGATATGTAATTAATGCTTTTTTGGAATGGAGCGCACACTGAAGCGAGAATTAGCGCAGCCGCTGTCAGCCCCTGCGGTTAAAATACGCCCCAGTGGTTTTTTGGTGTTTCAAAAAGATCAAATTTGAAATCAAAATTATTTGGATCGGTACATGCTAACGGTGGCACGTGTATTTCCTGCTTTGCTTTTTTTAATTATTATCTTCAGATCATATTGAAACTGAAATATATTATTAATCATTTAATTTGTGTTTTTAGGAGTGAAATTTAAGATCTCTAAGGTGCCTGGACTATTTTTCTGTGCGTCTGGGTGATCGAAATTAATAAATTGAGCACAAATCACGCTATTAATTTTTAAAATATTAAGAACTGTCAGATTCCGTGAGTATAACTTTAATCCAGCTTATTATACGTCAATTGCCACCTCAAAACAGTCAAAATATTGACCTTACGGTGCATTTCATTTTTCTTCTTAAGATTGTGGAACGTTTAAAAATTGCCCTTTAAGGAAGAGGAGTGGTAGGGCCTAATTAAAAGATATTAATCATTTATGTCGTTATTAGTTTGATATAAAAGCGGGGCAATATCATCATTCTTGAACATTTGTTTACTTTTATCGTTTCGTCGTTTGAGAATTTTTTTCGTGAAGTATAAATTTAATGGTTTTCAAAATATAACGCCCAAAACACCATAAACAGAAATTAATAGGAAGAATTTTTGCCAAAATAAATTAGGAAACTCGACTCTTCATGCTCAAATATTTCGTAAACCTTTTTCAATTTAAAGACCGTCTTTGCCGAAGTTTCTGAGCACACTTATCGATTCTTGAGGGTTGAATTAGTTTAAGTGGATATTTTTGCCGACCAAAAAGTGCAGCGCGACGTGTACACAAGTAAAACTTTTTTACCGCCAAAAATATGAACCTATATGCAAGAACTGCGCATGCGTCAGAGCTAGTGTGGCTGAAGACAGGCTAGCAGCCGGCGGTTGTCGTGTACCAGCTCTGACGCATGCGCATTGCTCACGTTTAGGTTCATATTTTGGCGGTAAATAAGTTCTACTTGTGCTACGCACTTTTTGGGTGGCAAAAATATCCACTTTGCCTAATTCGACCTTCAAGAATCGATTAGTATGCTTAGAAATTTCGTCAAAGACGGTCTTTAATTGAAACATTAATTTATGTTAATAAACATCGTTGAAAATTGTGTTAAGAATGCCATAAAAAATGTAACATTTATGTATTCAAAGTAGCCGAGCAAATTATATTCCACAACCCTCCTGCATGCAAGGCTGGCGATGAAATTTTTACGCCGCGCACTCGTGTGTGTGTTGTGGCATACATACGCGAGTGGAATCATCATTATTATTTCACACCGAGGTCTCCAGGTCGGCTGCTACTGGTGCATCTAGTGGAATGTTTATTGCTGCAAAATTACAGCCACATATTATCGGTGCGGCGCATTATTATCATGTGCAATATGAAAATCGACGCGGCCGAGCTGCTCGACGGGCGCTGTGGAGAGGGCGCCTGTTGCTGCAGCCATTGTTGGCGTCGGTGTAATGATAATGACGGCAATGTTCACGGTTATTTATACATGCAAGCGCGGCACCTACTAATATCACTCCATTGTTTCCCAGCTGCAGTGTGACACGTACGTGCGCGCGCGCCAGGAGCGAACCCGGCCTTTTACGACTTACTCGGCTGCGCGTCGTGCACATTAGCAATTCTTCTTTATTGTGTTATCATCTCAAGTGGCTGAGTCGGCCTGGAAATCGTTAACGCGGCCGTTACTCGCCGTCTAATCGGCTGCCCTAAAATTTTACGCCGCGATACTAAAGATGCGCCGTTGTGCGTTCGCCAGGTGGGGCTGCGACGGCGCCGGCAGCCACCTTTGTCCGAAGACGCGCGCACTATAAAGTTTGGATGACCGTCGCAAATGCCCGAAAAGGGCCGGGTAATGGGATCCGCTCTTGTGTGTTGTGTTTGTGCGCACCACCGTGTGTGCTTCTCCGCCGGCCTACCAAAATAATAATGCCACCACGTTTCCATTCATCAAAAGCAGCACGCACCGCACCCGCTCCCTTTCTTACGCTGAGATGGAGATTATATCAGCATCTCTGGTCCTCTGCGAAATTTCTGCTTGCCGCAGAACACTCGCATTTCAAACGCCCGCTCGTATGAATAGGATGATGAGTAGGCACTCTGTAATATTTTTTTAATACGGAGGAAATGTTACTGAACATCAATTTATAATTTAAAAGGAAGGTAGCAAAAAATTGGAATTTTATGGTTGAGGATTTTGCATCCAGTGTGTCAATATTTGAGGATAAAAAACACAAAAATAGCTGAATGAATTGAAATTCTGGACATCCTCCTCAACGGGGAGGAACGTCATCTTTTATTGTGTCGGTTAATTCCATAAACAAACAGAAACATTTCAGAACATTAATTCGAATTTTCACAAAAATAAAAACACAAGCAAATCGTCAACAGGAAAAATAAAAAAGCAGAGACTAAATATAAAAATATCCTTTTTCTACCCACAGAATATTGTCCCCTGACACTTTTTTAATCCCTTATTCCCATTGGACATAAAATTCACGTGAGCGGAAGGACTTTACTGGCTAATGTATCCCGGAAATATACAATAAAGTAGTAAAACATATCGTTAGTTTACTCCCAGAAAAATGTCCAGCGTTTTATTTCATTACGAAAAAATTAATATATCGATGAGTGGTAATTATTAATATCGATATGTTATAGAATTTCCTAAAGAGAACGTTGTAATTTAAAGTAAAATATATAACTAACTTATATCGATTGTAAAATTAACTTTATATTCATCAAGAATATAATTTTGTTAGTTTGAAATTTTCTGAAAATAAATTTAATTTAAATCTTCATACAATTCGTCTTCTTTTGCAAATTCAAGGAGGGGCATCATCGCAAAGTCATTTCAAAACGATATTGAGCACATTTTAGCCTTCATGCAATGTCTTAATACGTAAATTTTAATTTATGTTTACCCTGAAGCAAACATCAAACTGAGAGATGTAAATGTCAGGTGCGTTTAGCTCAAGCGCAGATGATGCTCAAAATGAAATTAATTTCAGCCGCCCACGCCCTGATCGAAAATCTTGAGGTTTGTTAATCATGCGCCGCTTCAAAGGAGCTTAACACAGTTTGAGATCTCTGGAGGGCGTCTCGATTCTTGTGCAGGTAACTCAATAATTATTCTGAATGCCCGGCCGAGCATGTGTAAACAAGTGGGACAAGTTGGAGGCTCAATTAAAGTGAACACGTGCGCACATCAGCACAGCCGAGGATATAAATAAACGCGGTGGCGGCAGCAGCAGCCTTCGAAGGGTGATTAAGTTTGCGAACGCGCGCCTTAGCCTTAATGTCTGGTGCTGCATAATGTGTGAGCCGAGGGACGGAGGCGGCGGGCCGTGTGTGCATGTGTATCGCTTGCAAACGGCGACACGAGCTGCAAAGAAGGCGGTCTTTGCAAGTGCACAGCTGTGACTTATGAGCGCCGGCGAGCTTGACGACCTAGCTTCATCTTTATAAGGGCGGAGAAAGACGAACGAACATAAGTCAGCCCCGGTCCCAGCACACACACACACCGCACAGGAAACGCGGCAGTTTGCGTAACAAGACCCGCGTCGCTCGCTTTTCGCGGGACGACGGGATTAAAACGCGCCTGGCAATTTTTCCCGGCCGTCCGTCCACGCCCAACAACACGGAAATTGCATAATAAATCTAATAAATTTTTCACTCGGCCCAGCTACACACACACACGCATCATCACGACGATGATTATTTGATTGTCACGTGAAAAGTGAGTGCAATTTGTCAAAAGCGTCGCTTTTTTAATACACGCGTCGCGAAAATTGCCGCAATTTCCAGCACGTACGGTTGGATTTAATTTGGGCAAGAGGGCGTTGGCCCATTTTTACCCGCCGCTGCGATGTATTAGTTACGAGTGTTTGCCTTCAATTTGCGTCAATATGAGTAAATGCGAAACGAGCTGCGGGAGATTTCGCGAAATCCCCTTTTGTACGATTAATTAATGTTTGATACCACCACTGGCGAAATTGCCAGTACGGCCCCTTTCAGCTAAACGGAAAGCAAAATTGAGAGAGCCTCTACCCACATTTATGCCATTTAAATTTACGTCAAAATACGTTCGGAATTCGGGGCATAGTTGATCTGCTGATCTTCAATAAAATTGCTTTGCATCTAATAAAAGCAAGAGAAGAGTTAAAATTTTATCTACTTATAACCAGGCTTCCGAATCAAAAAGATTTTTGGGCTAATTGCAGTGGAAATATTATCCCATGGAATAAAATAAATTTTGATCTTTAAGTCAATAATCATTTTTATAAATCTTGTCCGACCTATGCATGAATTAAGAAGTTGAGTGCGTTTCAACGGACAGTCAAGGATCTGCTGTGCTCAAATTTCCGAACTGTTCTCTCTCTACAATGCTTTGTTTTGTATTACCTTTTGTTATTGAATGTGGGCAGGTATAGGGCTAAGTAGCTCTGCTGGCCCACAACAATAGCAAACAATTGATCCTAAATCCATTTACATGAGTACAGCTATGCAATACACAATCCTCATTGTTTGTTAGGGTAACAATAAGTTAAAGAGGAATGATACTGGAAAAGCCTGGAAAATGCTTGTTGCCAATGCATAAACTCGTTCTTTAGGATTTAGTTAAAGCCTAAATTGACCTAAGGAGCGCTGTAATTTTTTGAGAAAATTGGCTGGAAAGTTACCGTGTATTTCAAATGGCAAGGGCTGTCTCCTTACTTGAAATCCGATTTTATTTCAAAAGCAAGAGTTTCCCTAATAAGTGGCATACACCGTTGGACAGATCTCGACGAGAGGAATCGGAATATGCCAAGAAAATATGTTCAAGCACCGTAAATTTTGGAGTAAATTGGCAAAATTTGAATTTTTATTGTAGGAAGGTCCGTTTTTTATTATTGGAAATTGTTGAACAAATTGTTTATCGGTCAATTGTTTAGTTTCAAAAGTAAGTTTATTATGGGCTGACAGGGCAACTCTGCCCCAAATCAGCACACATACATACATAAAGTAATGATACAAGGCATCCAAAAATTTAAATAATTTTCAATTGTTGCCCAGTATCATTCCACTTTAATAATTCCTTTTTTATTAATCCACCTGTTTTGATCGAAAAACACAATTGCCTAAAAACGTACAGAGATCAAATGAAGAACCTCAAAATTAATTATTCTGCTGTAAAACTATTCTTCAGATGGTATGTATATCAATCAAAACTTTTGGAATTTGGTCTCGTTTGGAAAAATAATCTTTCTTATTCGAAGCTAAAAATCCAATCTGCTGGTCTGCACTAATAAGTGAAATTGTTTGTGTTGCGAGTAAAACGAGCTTTCACCAAGCGGATTTGTATTTTAATCTCCGGACGCTTCTTGACCATCTCTTGGGCTGGAAGGGCGTAGTTGCGAGAGCAGCAAGGTTATTTTTCCGGCCGCCGCCATCGCAGTGAGCCAACTTGCATAGCACACGCTGCGTGAATTGTGTAAGCAAAGCACACCGGGCCGCACACACATACTAATTCAGCGGATTAAAATTTGCTCTAGCCGAGGAAGAAGTGGCCGCAAAAAATGCGAAACACACATACGCGCGCGCGCACACCCTTTGCCAGCTACATCATCGGATTAAATCCGTCTGGTAGCCAGCTCAGCAGAACGCATATTGTAAAACAAGTCGGCAGCTTGCGAAATTTGCGCTGCTGAAAATCCAGCGCGACTTTTCCCTGCTGCAAAATCATTCGCAATTGCGGAAAAGTGCACGGCAAAGTGGGAAAGTGTGCCGCCATTTGCGCACATTTTTCACCTCGGCGCGGCGGTCATTCACTCGCTCATGGGCACGAGGATGTTTGCTCTCGACGTAATTTACAATGCCGCGAGCCGGCTGGATGGTTGGCTTATCAGCGTTGTTGCAGATAGCCTCTTTTGCCATCAGCGCTTTGTGTTTGAGCACTGCAACACGCGCGCTCTCTCATTAAAAATGCCGTGTGCGACGACAAAGAGATTTCCCGATCGCACAGTTTTATTAAAGTGCTTTTAATTTGCCGGCGCGTCTCCCACTCACTCGGCAACCCCGCGCAAGAGCTCCGTGTCTAAATTTGGAATTGCCATTTTCCTTAAAATCAATTTGCACGTACGCAGATTTCATTTTGAAATGTTGCAAACGAGCAAACACGATCGTTCGTTCGTAGTCCGCATAGCTACAGGTCAGTGTCGGTCGGCGATAAACTTGTAACACAAATCAGTCGTGGTGCTGATCGTTTTTCAATAAACAGATAAAACGGAAATGCTGCCACACTCTGCACGAAAAAAAACGAACGCCCGCACATTCAGTTTGACGACTGCCAGGGCGCAGAATAATCTGTAATCAATGAAAAATTTGATTGGTGAATGTGTCAAACAAGTTGAATTTGTGACATTGGCGCGAATTTACGAGCTGCTTGTTTTCGGCGTGGCTAGCGAAAATAATTGCCGGCGCTCAGTGGAACATTTTTGCTCGCCAGGTGATTAGTGCGGCAACGAATTCAATTATGGCCGGCGCATAATTAATCGCAGGCCACCGCCAACTGATTTATGAATTAATTGAAATCGCGCGCGCGGTGCAGTTTGCTCGATCGATTGCAGTGCACCCAAATGTATTTGATTAACCAGCAACATTTTATCGCAGCTATACGCGGTTTCATCGATTCCCGCTCGGCATAATGGTTTTATTTGCATTTCTGCACAAATAACCCACTTTCCGATAAATTTCACGCGCGGACGGACAAAAATGAGTTTCCCCTACGCGCTAGCTCTCACTTTTCCTTTTTTCCTTTTGACAGCAATAGCCGTACGATTGGTCTCTCTTATTTGTATTCGTAGGGCCGGACAAATAATCCTGTTTGGCGGCGAGAGAGCAGGAAAAAAAATACACGGCAACACAGGCCAGAGAGATACACTACTTTTGTGTGCCCGTGCTGCAATAAAGTAGGCCTGAGCCGAAATTGATTTCCCGGGCATGCAAAGTCGCGGGCGTGTATCGCAGGGAATATGCCGGGAATCGAGGCGAAAATTTGACGCACATGCCGCAGGCAAAGAGTCAATACGAACGGGAGGGTGACCGGACGGCCGACGATTCTGTAGAGACATTCTCTTTAAACACCCAGAAAATACATTGTAACTCGTCCCTGCCGCTCTGCTCTGCGCACCACTTTCACAGAATGGGCTCAAATATCGCCAGGAATCCAATTGGGTTACATTTTTCCCTTGATTGGAAAATTTCCGCTCTTGGGTGACGGAGAAAAGATCCCCTATACAGCGGATGTGAGAAAGGAATTTTCCATTTTTGCAAAACTTCCGGAAAATAAATTCAAGTTTGTTTTGTGCTGCTCTCTTTTAATTAAGGGAGGTATTTTGGTTTAAAGAGATTAAAGCGGATTGCTATATTTGTTCATTATTGGCTTCATTCTAATATCTAGAAGCAATTTAACCATGCAATCTCATCTCGATAGTGCCGATTTTCCCGACTCCTTTAAGTGAAATAAATCGAGAATTTCAGTAGACAGACTGCGCTAACCGCTATGGAGCCGTTTCCTTTTTGAAAGTTGACCCAATAAGCTTTGATTTTTAACCCATCCGCATTGAAAAACCCGCATTTATATTCAGTTTAATAGTATGAGGTTAAAAAATCCGGAGCAAGTTTAATTTGCTTTAAAAATTATTTATATAATCATTCTCGGGAGTAAAATTAGCAACCCTGAACGAACATGGCGTGTGGAAGCCACTTTTCAGCGCGGTGCGAGCGTTTGTTTGAAGCAAATAACACATGCACGCAGCACAAAAGGAATAAGCCCGTCGCAAAAAGCTATGAAAAAGCCAACTTTAATCTTGCACTCTTCCTTTGTCTCTCTCCCTCGCTCGTCTGCCCGCTGTGAATGCGCTTGCAGCGAATAAAACACAGACAAACACATAACATAAATAGCTCCCGGCGGAGCCCTAAGTATAATTTTAAAAACTACACTCTCAACCCGGTTATGCTGTTGTGTGAATAAAAATCGCCAGGGGAATCATTTTGAGCATTTGTCCTGATTCTCCGCGTCGCACCGCATTACCAGAGAGCCGCCTCACATGCACAAAGCAGCAGCAGCAGCGCCGCTTTTTTCGCTAGCAGCTCGGCTGCAACCGGAGCAAGATGCATCGCAGGTCAGCGATTTGTGACCGGGTCAAGCACGACCGTAATGGATCTCCGGCGGGAGGCATAAAGTATGTGAGCCACATTCCGTCAAAGCAACAAATTTCTGTCCGGGGGTCGATGGATTTTGATGAATTTTTTTCTGCGGTAATTTGGCCCTAATTGTACTACAATACAATTGAGAAAACTCCGACTTTCCAATTTTTGCGGGTTTTGCGGGCGTTAAAGGGTCAAAATCTGGGAATTTTGAGTACTTCATAACTTTGCTCAGGGTGGTCCTAGAACAAAAATTAAAAAACCCGCAAATTTGTCTTAACAAGACAAACAACTTTTACATTGACCTCAAAGTGGTAGGTCAAAGGTCAAGGTCATAAAAATTGATTTTTTTATTTTTAACTCAAATTTGAAAATGAATATATCGAAATTTTTTATTTTTTTCATGACCATTTTGTAGAGCATAAAAAATTGAGTTAAAAACGTTAAAATTTGGAATGGCGTTTTGCCTCATTTTTTTAATAAAAAATGAAAACTTCGAAAACCCTTGTTTTTCGATGTTGGTAAAAAACGATGATTGACCAAATCTCGACTTCTAGTCATCCGAATTTCAAAAACCGCATACCGTTAGACTCCTCTCGACGTCCCCAAGTGTACTAAAGGGGTATGAGACCCACCAACCCCCAACCCCCTTTTAACCCCCTAAATAACGTGAAATTTAGAATTTTTCGTCCGTTTCAACACTTTATCATGACGTTGACGAGTAATTGTCTTCTTCAAACCAATTCATTAACTTAGTTCACTCAAAGACGAGTCAAATGGAACTTATTTTTTGTAAATAGGACCACCACAACCTGAGATTCGGGTGCACAAAGATTTTTTTCCAAACGCGATGCAATAAAATTCTGGATGATCGACCAAATCTCGACTTCTAATCATCTGATTTTGAAAAACCGCATACCGTTAGACTCCTCTCGACGTCCCTAAGTGCATTAAAGGGGTATGAGACCCACCAACCCCCAACCCCCATTTCGCCCCCTTAATAATGTGAAATTTAGCATTTTTTCGGTCGTTTCAACACCTTATCATGACGTTGACGAGTAATTATCTTCTTCAAACCAATTCATTAACTTAGTTCACTCAAATATGAGTCAAATGGAACTTATTTTTTGTAAATAGGACCACCACAACCTGAGATTCGCTTGCACAAAGATTTTTTTCCAAACGCGATGCAATAAAATTCTGGATGATCAACCAAATCTTGACTTCTAATCATCTGATTTTGAAAAACCGCATACCGTTAGACTCGTCTTGACATCCCCAAGTGTACTAAAGGGGTATGAGACCCACCAACCCCCTACCCCCATTTAACCCCCTTAATAACGGCAAATTTAGCATTCTTTCGTCCGTTTCAACACCTTAGCACGACGTTAACAAGTAATTGTCTTCTTTAAACCAATTTAGTTACTTAGTTCACTTCAATACGAGTCAAACGGTACTTAATTTTTGTAAATAGGACCACCTTTTTGTGTTTTGTTCGAGATTTGGTGCTCACCGAGCATTTTAATGCATCCGCGTCTTAATAAAAAACTTTGTGCCACACAAATATCAGGTTGTAGTGGTCCTATTTTCAAAAATTAAGTATCGTTTGAATCGTTTTGAAGTGAACTAAGTAAATGAATTGGTTTGAAGAAGATAATTACTCGTCAACGTCATGATAAGGTGTTGAAACGACCGAAAAAATGCTAAATTTCACATTATTAAGGGGGCGAAATGGGGGTTGGGGGTTGGTGGGTCTCATACCCCTTTAATGCACTTAGGGACGTCGAGAGGAGTCTAACGGTATGCGGTTTTTCAAAATCAGATGATTAGAAGTCGAGATTTGGTCGATCATCCAGAATTTTATTGCATCGCGTTTGGAAAAAAATCTTTGTGCACCCGAATCTCAGGTTGTGGTGGTCCTATTTACAAAAAATAAGTTCCATTTGACTCGTCTTTGAGTGAACTAAGTTAATGAATTGGTTTGAAGAAGACAATTACTCGTCAACGTCATGATAAAGTGTTGAAACGGACGAAAAATTCTAAATTTCACGTTATTTAGGGGGTTAAAAGGGGGTTGGGGGTTGGTGGGTCTCATACCCCTTTAGTACACTTGGGGACGTCGAGAGGAGTCTAACGGTATGCGGTTTTTGAAATTCGGATGACTAGAAGTCGAGATTTGGTCAATCATCGTTTTTTACCAACATCGAAAAACAAGGGTTTTCGAAGTTTTCATTTTTTATTAAAAAAATGAGGCAAAACGCCATTCCAAATTTTAACGTTTTTAACTCAATTTTTTATGCTCTACAAAATGGTCATGAAAAAAATAAAAAATTTCGATATATTCATTTTCAAATTTGAGTTAAAAATAAAAAAATCAATTTTTATGACCTTGACCTTTGACCTACCACTTTGAGGTCAATGTAAAAGTTGTTTGTCTTGTTAAGACAAATTTGCGGGTTTTTTAATTTTTGTTCTAGGACCACCCTGAGCAAAGTTATGAAGTACTCAAAATTCCCAGATTTTGACACTTTAACGCCCGCAAAACCCGCAAAAATTGGAAAGTCGGAGTTTTCTCAATTGTATTGTAGTACAATTAGGGCCAAATTACCGCAGAAAAAAATTCATCAAAATCCATCGACCCCCGGACAGAAATTTGTTGCTTTGACGGAATGTGGCTCATGTACACTCGAAATGCCGAGCGCCTGCTTTAATCTCGCCAGTTTCGTCGTGAATTATTCATGGAGGCAAATTGAAATTATTGCTCGGCTGCGCGCGGCTCGTAATATATATTCCCAATTTCGGGGAAAATTTCCAATATCAGGGGTCGTTTGAACAGAGACATTTGATATTCAATAGATGCTCCGCGTGGGCCTGTCAATGTACACGTCGGCGCGCATTCTTTGTTCTGGCCCGGCCCCAAGTGCAGTGCACACGGCACGGGCACTATCTCACCCCCATTCAAAATACCACCCGCACGGCTTGACTTGAATGTCAATGGGATGGAGCACGCGACTGACTGAGTGTCGCAAGGAAGGTCCGTCTTCTTTAAAACACACGTCTCGGCCGCTTTTGCCTTTTTGCCGCTGATCCAATTACCGCGCTGAGCAGTGTTGGGGCGACCATTAAGAAGTCCGGCCCACCTAATGGGACTCGCCGTGTAATGTGCAAACACGTACGTCCCTTCCCTTGCTTTTGCCTTCTCGCCCCGGAGACTGCCCGTTATTTTTCGCCCGACGGCCAACGACGGATCGGATCGAAATTAGCCCGGTTGCTGCATCCGTAATTGTTTGCTCTTTGATGTGCTGCACGCGCTGCTGATGAAATTGCACTTGGTTAGTTTGTCCCGACGAGGATTAGCAGAACACGCCACCGCACAACACTGCCGGACCCGCAGCAAATGAGACAAACTCTCGCACGAGTGGAGAAAATAATTTGCTTAAAAGTTTGCCGCCGCCGAGTCTTGGTGGAGCTGCCTTTTAGTAAGTTTCCCACCGAGATGGGGGTGGTATTTAATTAGTTGGTGATCGGGGATGAAAACCGTGCAGGCGGAAACCTGACAGCTCCATCAAGCCACCAGAGTAAACACGCTTCGAGAGCTGGCTTAGGCCTTTTTTCTACGTTCCTTACTTAGGTTTTACTCTGGCAAAAACACAAACATGTTTTTGCTGTATGGTTACCGATAATTGATCATTAATAGTAAATATTTAAATAGCAGTTAATATCTTCTCTTTTTAGTGTTGAAAATATGTCATATTAGAACGTATCAATAAATGATGTTGAAAATAGATACACAGATTTTAAATTTCACTAGCAATCTTAAATATCCTATCGTTCGCAAAAACCCGCATTTTACCGGAAAAATCCACTGCATTGCAAAAAACCTTTTTTGCGGGTTTTTCTGCAATTTTGCGCATTTTTCCAAAACACATGCATTCTTAAGGAAAATAAAAAATTCTCATGATGCGGATGACCAAAAATAGGATTTTTCAAAATCCCCAAAATCAGTATTAGATTAGGGTTCCTTCAAGAGAGAGAAAATTTTAACTCTCAACGTAATTTAATGAAATTTCAGACTGATTTGGAGCAAAAATTGACTATTTTTGGGATAAATTCGGAAAAATGCGGAAAACTCCAAAACTGGTGGGTTTTTCCAGCCGGTTTTTTGCGCAAAAAACCAGTGGTGCATTTTTGCGCATTGCAAAATTGGCGAACCAACAATGTTTATAATATTTAATATGATAGAAAGTTACAAATAGGGGCAATTGGTTAGTAAAAAACGTTTTGGCGCTTTAGCAAAATTAAGCTTTGTCATACTTATACATGGAAGATCAAATTTCTTATTAAATATTTTTTAATTTCACAATTTATGGAATGGAAGTAAGACAGTGAAATTTTTTTCTCTCAATAAGATGGCAATGAATAAAATGGGACAGCAAACGTCGCAAGGAATGAGCTTTGTCCTGTTTAAGGGTTTCCTAAAAACGCTCGAAATTCGTGGTGTGTAATTAATTCAAGTATGCACAGTACCGAGTAGTGATTTGGAGTGATTTCTCATTCCTCTTAAATCCGAGTGGCCTCGTCCTGGCAACGCAATTAGTCAAACGTATAGGCATGCAGCCTGCCTGACCACCAAACATCGCTCAAATTCTCGCATCAAAGCAGGGCTGGCGCTTAACAAGCCAACGTCCTTAATTGCAAAATTAATTAATGTCCACAGTTCCAATAAGTTTAAATTTATTTAATTCGAATTTAATAGAATAAACAATCTCACACAAAATACATTAATACCACATTAGGTAATGAAATTCTGTGTGTAATCCAGTGTGTCACGTCGCCTTGGAGCTTTGAAATGAGTTGTTCTTTGAGCATTGCGTGACCCATTTGTCTCTTTGCAACATGCTAATCGTGTTGTTCATAATCGTGGCATCTCTTGTTCCAGTTTTGACGTCCGCGGCCGCCCATTCAACAAGGCAGCCCTGTGGTCGGACAAAAATGTGTTCGGCAACCGGGCCTACTTCGCCACTGTCACTAAGCCGGCACATCTCACCCTGAACAAAGTGCAGCTGGACGACGAAGGGGCTTACAGATGTCGCGTCGACTTCAAAAATTCGCCGACCAGAAACTTCCAGATTAACCTCACAGTAATAGGTGAGTGCGGACCTCTTTTCACTAGACAAAGTTGCACTAAGCCTCGTCAAGTCAATTCGAACATTTAACGCAGCAGAAATGTACTAAACTTTCATTCCGCCGGCCTGCGCGCCGGATATTTCCAAGTTTTGATATTGAAAGAGCCGCGCAACGAGTTTACAAGCAAGGGGCGGCCGCTTCGTTCTCTCCGCTCAAACAAAATTTATGCGAAACTCTCCCAGCTCGGAGGGAATAAAAGGGTCTTCATTGTTTGAAGTAGAATTTGATTTCTGAGATGTTACACATGAGCTGCTTTAACTGCGCTTGATAAACAAAAATCTCTGCTCCCAGCAGCAGCAGCAGCAGCATCTCCTAGCTGTTTGCCTGCTCTTTCTCCTTACTTTTATTATGCCGGATTTTTATGTCTCCCCACTGCCGCAGTCAGGTATATTCCTCGGCGAGCAGCACGTTTTCCTCCGACCAGAGTACACAAACTTTTAATGACTTTGCTCTTTTATGGCATTCTTTAATTAATTCTCGCATTCAAGGAGCTGCAAAAGGATAAAATAAACAAAACATCGCCGCTCGCTCTCTCGCTGAGAGCAGAGAGGAGTCTTCAATTTTAGATTTTCCCCCGCGACCCCGCCGTGTCTTCCCCTGTTCCACTGCAGGGGCAGTGATTTTAAAAGCTGAAATTCCAATCAAAGGTCGTAAAGTGCAGCGGCCCGGGTAATTACACTCTGAAAGCCGTCAGCAGGGAATAAGTTACATCTCAACTGCGTAGACAGAGGTGTAAAATTTATTATCTTCTCCTTTTTCATTTTAATCCAAGAGGCAAATTGATTTCCCTCGTTTTTTTGTCTGTTGCAGTGCCACCGGAGGAGCTTACCATTTACGACGAGAAACGGAACGAAGTGTCGGGCGTCATTGGCCCGCTCATGGAGGGTAGTGACCTGCAGTTGGCCTGCGAGGTCAAAGGAGGTAACCAGCGCAACCGCTTTCTAAATAACACTTATCTCGCTCCATAAAACTCGGCTCCCCGGCGCAAATAAAAGTGCGTCACACGCGTGCTCTATCTTGATGCACAAACAAAAGAATGCTTGGCACCAGATTACACCCGTTTAGGCGCCTTAACCCAACTAGATCAGCGGCATAAAATTTCCATCTGCTCATAATTAGAGCTTTCGCAGCTAATTTTATATTATGATAAGGGCTCAAGTGGGTCAACAAGTTGAATCATGTGTTTGTTTGCTAAGCCTACTTTACTAGAGCACAGTTCTACTGTTCAAAACTTTTTCTGTGGTGGCTAATCCATTTCTATGTATGTGATTTCACATTGCAACAACAAATCTCATCAGGATTGGCTTTTAGAATGAACAATTTTAGGTGTTAATTCGTGTGACATCCAATTAAATATTTTTCCTTGTAGGATTTATTCATTTTCCTGTGTTTATTTGCTATTAATTTCACGTAGTTAAATTTTGAAAGTTCTCTCTATGGCGTGTAATTTAATTTGATCTATTTTGTACTGATATTTACAGTTAATGCCTCATCAAAATATTGACAAATTTTCAAAAGGTTTATTTTTCATCATCGATTCTCGGTAATAGGAATAAAATTGTGAATAAATTCTGCTAGAGACGGTGGCATCGCTTTGTGTCAATTTATGCAACCAACGTCATTTCGCGCGCATTTACAAAATTACGCTCATGGTGTTGAATTGAGTGAGAAAAATTGTCGCCATCCATTCGAGTGGTAAAAGAGTCGTAACCAACAGCGTCCAATTCAATTAAGGCAGAGAGCAAGTGATGCATATAAATTGGCAATAAATTTGATGGCTCGAATTTTCCAATCTAACTTTGCATTTCTCACTCTCTCTTATCTGGTGCGCGTGGAGCGGCGGGAATTGTGGCGAGAGAAAGATGAGGAGATCCTTATTGCCGCGCGCACCAAGCAATCTCGGCGGGTGCGCCCGGCCCCTCAAACTTTAATCCGCCGCTCGCTCAGCATTGACAAATTGTTTTCCTTCCATTCATCTAATAAACCCCAAAGTGGATGGCACAAGGAGACAGGAAACACACGGATTGATACCGCTTTTATTTTTCTGCCTCTGCCTTCTAATAAATGTTTATTTTCCTTTATTGAATCGGTGGGTGGCTCGATCGGCAGGCACTTGGCTGCGCAGCTGCTCTCATTTTTCAGGCCAAATCCTCTTATTCCTCGGCTCTGCTCGCAGTCCGGCCGGCCGGCGCATCGCAGCTCCTTTATTGTCTCTAATCTTCAATCTATTTTTCCATTTTTGCCGGCAAAAAGCGGCTGGCTGCTCTCTCACCTCGACGCCAATCGGGATTATCGACCGTGCGCGCGCGCGCGAACGCCCGATGCGAGATTAGTTTGACGTGCGGACCTTTTTGCGCCGTGACATTCGCAGTGGCAGCCAATACGTCTTAAAATTTGTTTCCTCTGCCTGCCTGCCTGCCTGCCGAGCGAGAGAGAGCGAGCGAGTGGCGGCCTAGCTCCTGCAAATCCCAGTAATTCGAATCTGTGCCCATCGGCGTTTTGGCCCACCATTTCACTCGCTCGCGCGCATTATTCTCCGCAACGCGCGCGCGATTCAATTTGATGCCGACAGCAATAGGGTGATGCGATTTTTGCCGCACCATCCGATTCACGTTAAAGAAAGAACAGGATTCGAGCATTTTTCGCTTCCTTCCTGCGCCACAGTTCTCGGCAAACGGCAATCGATTTGCTGCCACGCTAGCCCCACGCATTTTCACTCGCGCATCAAGATAGCAGTCTGACCAGGACGCTATCAAGTATTCAAACGGATTAGTCCGAAAGTTGGAGCTATGACTAATCTTTTGACTGGTCGCATTGCTTGAAAGGAAAATCTTGTGTTGGAGATAAATTCACTTGAGGAAAACATTTTGAAGGGAGAATTAAGTGGTCTTTTTGACAAGATTAATTAGATTTATTCTCGACTAGGGCTTACTTAGTTTTTATTCCTGCAGCCTTAATCATGAAAAAATATAATGATTTAAATAATTGAGTATGTGAATATTACATAATATATGCGACGAGATTTTTAGTGTAGAATTCGAAATTTGGTGCTAATCAAACATTTAATTGCAACCGTCTCGATAAAAAACTTTGTGCACCCGAATCTCGGGTTGTAGTGGTCCTATTTACAAGAAATACGTGCCGTTTGACTCGTCTTGAGATGAACTAAGTAATCGAAATAGTTTGAAGAAGAAAATTACTCGTCAATGTCGTGCTAAGGTGTTGAAACGGATGAAAAATGTTAAATTTCACGTAATTGAGGGGGTTAAAAGGGGGTTGGTGGGTCTCGTACCCCTTTAGTGCACTTTAAAACGTCGATACGAGTCTAACGGTATTCGGTTTTTTAAATTCGGATGATTAGAAGTCGAGATTTGGTCGATTATAGTTTTTTACCAAACTCGAAAAACAAGGGTTTTCAAAGTTTTAATTTTTTATTAAAAAAAAAATGAGGAAAAACTCCATTCCAAATATTTACGTTTTAACTTAATTTTTATGCTCTACAAAATGGCTATGCAGACAATAAAAAATATCGATATATTCATTTTCAAATTTGAGTTTAAAATAAAAAAAATCAATTTTTATGACCTTGACCTTTGATGTACCACTTTGAGTTCAATATAAAAGTTGTTGTCCTTGTTAAGACAATTTAAACAGGTTTTTCAATTTTTGTTCTAGGATCACTCAGAGCAAATTTATGAAGTACTTAAAATTCCCGGATTTTGACCTTTGAACGCCCGCAAAACCCGTAAAAATTGGAAAGTTGGAGTTTTCTCAATGGTTTTGTCGGTCATTTAGGACAAAGTTTACGCTAACAAATTTTCTTTAAAATCCATCGACCCCTGGACAACAATTTATTGGTTCTACAGATTTTGGCTCTACGATTTTACATTTATTCTCCGTTTCATTTTTACTTCCTTCTCCAGATAATGAAAAACTCCAAATTCTTGCCAACGGTAAGAAGGAAGGTTCGTTTGAATCTGTCCACACAAAAAAATCAAATTTCAGGATATGCCAGAATGCCATGAGGGAAAAATTTTAATATGCGATATTCCATGAAGCTTATCTTCAGTAATGACAGTTACAACTCCTTTGACGAAGTTTTCATTTTGACGAATTCAAAAGCCATTTTGCCTTTTTGCCAGGAAAAAAGATGGAACATCAAACAATGTACGTCCCAACTTTCAGTTTCAATTTCTGCCCATCGGGCGTGGATGGCGTTTAATTTATTTTAATGCCGAGTGACAGCGCTGTAATAAAAAAGAGCAGAGGCAGAACAATGGGCCCGGCAATATTTGGTGCGGTGCTCCCTCTCGCAGCAGGCATCCGCATGAATAAATCACGGAATTCGCGGAATTAAAAATGTTTTGTTTACGTGTGCGAAGGGAAACCGGTGCCGACCGTCTCGTGGTTCGTCAACGACAAGCTGCAGGAAGGCGTCGTTCCGGTCGACGAGGAGCAGATCTCGCCCGGGGTCATCATTAACAAGCTGTACATCAGGGACGTCCGACGCCACCAACTTCACAACACGTTCAAATGCCAGGCGTCCAACACCAAAATGAACCAACCTAAGGAACGAACGATTCGACTCGACTTGTATCGTGAGTGCACACTTTTAATTCGGTTTTTATTCTTTATTGGGTGTATGAGGAAACTCAGACTTAAATAAACTGCTGAAAAGCATGGAAGAATAATTTTTTTAATTTATATTAGCGATGAAAGATAAAATTCAATTATTTAATAATATTCAAGTAAATAATGCGAGTCTTAAATTCTAAATTAGGTAAATGCTGAAACTGTAATTCTTATTGCATCCCCATAGGTGCCTCATGCATATTTGTTTGCTCATTTTAGTCGCAACGTTGACCACCAACCGACATTTTCGCGGTTGCACAGGGGTCGTGTCTATTATTAATTTTAAATTAATCATGCGCACATTTTGCGTGGGTCGAGAAATACTACATGTATGCATGGTCGTTGCAGTGAAACCGCTGTCGGTGCGGCTATTGGAAAAGCCACGCACCCTGCAAGCCGGAAAACCACACAGTGTGGTGTGCGAGGCCAAAGGTTCCAGGCCCAAAGCCGACATCTCGTGGTTCAAGGACTCCAGGAAGATTCCCGGCGGATTGGTGAGTGTGATGCATCATTAGCCCGCATTATGTTGATCCGATGATCGACTCCACACTTTACTATTATGAAATTAGTTGAGAAATCATGAAGCTCAAGAAGAGAGAAGACAATTAAATTTTAGAATTAGTCAAAACCGAACAATTTTAAGGTAAAAACTCTACCAGATATTTTTTAACTGTCTTCTGTGTATGAGAATTATTTTAAATCATTATTCTAATTTCTGGGATAAAATCTCGAGGGGAAAATTTTATTTTGAAGATTAATAAGTAACGGAAACTTCAGCTAAGAAACATTTATCAACAGAATTGTATTGTTAACATAACTTTCACAGGAGGAGGGAAATGACACCATAACTCAGAACATCTTGGAGTTCATACCTCAACCAGAGGATCACGGGAGGCAACTCAAGTGCTACGCGGAAAATCCGAAAATCCCGGGCTCCGGCTTGGAAGATAATTGGCTGCTCAACGTTGTCTGTGAGTACCGCACACGAACTCTGAGTCTGCTTTTGTGCCAATGGAAACATGCCCTGCTTGCGAAATTGCAAATGCCGACCGAATCAATTATCATGATCATGTATAGCAACTTTGTCCGCACTCAAAATCAGTCGGCTCATTCGAGCAAGCACGTTTTGAAGAGCGCACAGACGGACCGCAAATATTTTCGAGCAAATTGCACCCATTGAATAAATTCATCTGGTGATCCGAGTCGAGGCCGCTGTCGTGGCGTGTGCAAATAAATTGCGCGTTCACTTGGCCATGAATTTCGGCCTCGGCCGCAGGGATCAAGTGCTGCCGAGGCAGAGAAGCACACACTTGTGCGTCCGCCCGCGGAAAACGTCATTTCTCGTGCTGAATTGGCAGTCGGACGACGGCAGCAGCAGCGGAGGCGGCGCCGGAAATAGATTTCATTATTTGCAAATGGGCCTCTCTCGACAACTAATTGCACGAGAGCACCATCAAGACAAGCTCGGCATCCAAACTCGCGGCATTAACAATTGCTACCCTGCTTGAATTTTAACCGTTTCGCATGTAGAACCGGACTGCAAAACTTTTGCTGCATCATCTGCAGCAAAAGTTTGTTTCGACGAGTGATGCGCGGCCTCTCTTGAATTACTATCAAATTATAAAACTTGCCCGGCGCTTGTGAATTATAAATCGCGATTCCCAGCTGCAGCACGAGAGCTGTTCTCGCGAGCAGCGAGAGCGGCTTTCTGCTTCTTTCTTCGCGTGTGCCCCGTGCGAATGTAGCGAGCGGCCGCGACGAGACGAGATAATTAAAAGCATCAATCATGTTAGAGCCGCGCCGCGCATTTTCCCAACTTTTGATTGATTAAGCTCGCCGGAACTCATTGTTTGCTTCTCTCGTCTCGGCCAAGGTATTTCTCTGCCCATTGTGTTTGCTGAACTCCGCAACTTTGGTCAACTCGAAAATTGATCTGCTTCCCCAATCGAATTTCATCAAGGAATTAATTAAAAATCCGACACGATGGAGAATTTTGGAATAAACTCTCTGCAAAGAGAAAATTGTCTTATTTCAGGCTGTTAAAATACAGTGGGGGCCAGATTCGTGCGACGCGCAGATATGGCGTCCGGTGGAATATGGCGCGAAAAAACAGTCACGAAAAGAAGCAAATTTTGGTCAATATTGTGACATAATTTGCATTACTTGTACTAATTTTGTCTTTTGGATCGTAAAAACAAACTCTTGACACTCGTACAGGAATCCAAAGAGAGCTTTTTGTTTCCCACATTCAGACGCCATCTTGGATCTGCGCAGTGCGAACCAATTTTATCGCACATCTGGCCCCCGCTGGTTAAAATATAATCTGATCAGAATGCGGATATTTTTTAGAATCGGAGGTAAAATGAAAAATATAATATTTAGCTAACTTTTAAAAATATTTATAATGCATAATTATATGGTCAAAGTTCTGATGTTTAGATTTGAATGGAAAAATATGCGCGGCCGAAGATTTTTACTTGTGCTTGGAGCATGAAAAACATTTTATGCTTCACCCCTTTGTCTTCTCGAAGCATATTATCTGGCACGGAGCATGGACTCATTATCCACAGGCTGTTTGGTGCAGAATTTCGAGCTGACTGCACTTTGCTCTTTCCGAGCCGGTTGTACTTGGGGCTAAAAAACCACCAACTCTGCTTTCAGTCGCCCCTCAAGTGAGTCTGCAGCTGGGAAACACGCTCAACCCGGACGACATCAAAGAGGGCGACGACGTCTACTTCGAATGCCACATCAGAGCCAACCCCAGGGAGCATAAGATCACCTGGATGCATAATGTAAGTAGTTACGAGAAAGCGACGGATCCGATTCCGACCCACCAATGAAATCCCGATCACGAGGCCAACATCTGGCCACACGATCTTTTCCGCTCTGCTGGACCAAATTGAAAAATAAAAGTCGTAAACTTGCTTGGCCCGCAGCCCGGCAGAAGGCGAAATAATTATATTATAGATTGCAATGGCCACGAATCATCTCTTTAATTGCGATTTGCGAGGCTTCCGAGTCATTAATTTGCGGTCAGCAGTAAAAAATAAATTCAAGTCGGTGATTTATGCCGTTCGGAACTGCGACTACGCGCCACTTGGCTCCAACACGTTCATGCATGCGAGTTGCTTTTATTATTTCACAGATGAAAACTTTCGCGCAACTTTTTTCCACGCGAGTTGGCTCGCGAGAATTCGTGCCCCCGCCGTCAAGGTACCTGCACACAAAACAGGCGCGCGCGAGCGTAAATTTTCGACTAATTGTGACGACGTATGGGAGGAAAGTTTCAATCGGCGCCGCTGTCGCACCGACGACGACGACGACGACGACCTAGCTGCCTCTCGATTTAATTTATGTGAGCATGTGAGGCGAGCAGCAAAAATCGATCACGGCCTCGCTGCAATTAAACCTTTGTACTTGCAGTTGCAAATTGCTCCGCCAACCGGAAGATTTGCACCTTGCAATCTGATCCGTATGAGTAGAAAGTGCGTAGTTTCTACTTCTTCGCCGTGAATGATGAAACGCGAGCTTGAATAGAAGGTCGTTATGAATGAGCAAAAAGATGTTATGGAAAGTAGAAACGTCATTAGTTTTGTTGGAAACTAGTTCATCTATGATCAGAGCTACTGCTACAGAGAAGAAAAGACGGAAGAAATTTGAATTAAGTAAGATAATTTCTGCATTTTCCAGAAGCAACCTGGTCGACAAAATTTTTAACCAAGCGTTTTAATCATTAGATCTTAGCAAAGCTGTAAATTCTGTGAAAAATATGGCCGCAATTAAATCGTTTAGCCCAGGCTTAAAAAGTGAATTTAGACTCTTGTAATTCCCCTTGGAGTGTCGCAGGACAGCCGTAAATAGACGGCCGGGCCGAATTTATAGACACACACACACATGCAATAATAAGTTAGCCGGGATTAATTTGAATGCCGGCAACGAGTGGGAGCAGAGCTGCAGATTTTGCGGTGGTGGAGCTGCTTGCAAAGATCTAAAATATTCGCCTCCCGGGACGCGTTCTCAAGCGCTCGCCATCAAATTACTGCGGTTTCGGGTCCGTTTTTCCTCTCTTTTTAAAAAGAAATATGTGCGCGCCGGCATTACACATACACGAGAACGGCCTGCTGCCTGTTTACTCCTCGTTTTACTGCCACATAAGAATGCCCGAATGTATTGCAGTGACACAGCATAAAAAGTGTCCGGGCTTGGAAAACATAAATTTAATTTTAAAGAGCACTCCTCGCCCACCCGCCCGCCCGCTCGCTCGCTCGCTGGCTGCCTCGGCGAACAGAACACGGACTGAGAGGATAGAGGGTTTCTCTCTCTCTGCCCTGCCCTGCCAACGGCCTTTTCTTCCTATTTTCCCCTTTCGCTGCCTGCCTGCCGCCACCGCCGCGACAACATGGCAGGCCAATGTACGTAAACGCCCGCCGGCCACTTTATTATTTGACACTTGGGCACGGCGAAACACACACATGGGAAACTATCAGCTTGTTGCACATTTAATTAATCCGAGACACACGACTTGATGCAATGCAAATTAAATTTTAAATTGGATCACGTACGTCCAACCTGAATTAAATTTGGTCTAAAACAAATTCTAGTGGAAAATGTTCCTGATCACAAGATTGTTCTTTCTACCATCTTGTCCTCATCCTCTCAGTCGAGAATCGTGACCCCTGGCAGTGCATATGTTGGTCACCTTTTCTATTTTTTCGAACTGCAATTGTTAAAAAATACTGCCACAAAAAATGAATTGTTTATTTGAATTATTTGCAAAATGACAAAACCGTCAATGTAAAAAATATGTAATTTTATTTTTTACGTTTCAATTAAATCTTTGTTATTTTCCCCAACGCAGATTTCGATTTGTTATTATTATTTAAAAAATCAACTGGTGAACACATTAATTTTTTATGACAACAATTTTAGTTGGGAAACGGAGCCCGACCAAGGCATCATAAACAAGAATAATTTATATTTTCAAGACACAATCGCTTTGATGGCTCTTCAATCCCAAAAAAACTTTCTACGCCTAAAATTCTGGGCTCTTATTTTATAAAATAAGCCCTTCTTGATTTCTCAAATAAGTTCTGTTTCCATGACGAGCCAATATAAAATAATCTTTTGTTATAGACAAGGGCCCTATACCAAAATAAACTCGTGAAGTGTCTCATGATGGACATAAAAGAGCAAAAAATTTATTCCTGAAAATGTGGCAAGGCTAACTTTTCAAGATGTCAGAGGACCCATAAAGACGAACATGAAAATCAATCAGACCACCGCTCTGCCCTCAAAAAATAAGCAGACACGGCAGCGTTTCTGTTTAATTCTGTTTTGTACGATTTGGTTTTCTGAAATTTAAGTACGAGCGTGTGAAGTATATAACCAGCCCGTTGGCTCGCATTGTTAAGGCACTCTCAGGTTTGTCAAAGCAATGTGAGGTATTTGAGCAGTTCGGAGATCTAATACTGGCTACCCAATGTCAGAAATGGCAAAAAGTGGTTAGTTTAGTGACTCGAATTGCTCAAATTGCTCAACGGGCTGGGAGGCGCACCGGCGCCGACTCGCTACTTGCTGGTTTGCACCTTTCCAGCATGCGTGATTTGGCTTCACGGGACGAATGTCTAGCGTTTCAATGCAGTCCTCGGTGCGGAGGCAAGTGGCCCTTGAGTGGGCTGGGTCCCTGTGCGGCCTGGTGCGCCCATGTTATCCGTTCGCGGTGTTATTGGGACCCGGGTTTCAGCATTCGTGCTAGTGCAGTGCGCGCCCTTCCCGCTCCTCCGGTCCTCGGACAGGGATAAAATGAGCAAAAAAAAGTCTTTCTTTATTGAACACACCTTTCAATTAGTTTTTAATAACAACGAAATACTGGCTGCTATTGATAAACATTATTCTTCGCATCAACATTTTAGGAATTCGATCGTGTCTTCTGAGTGGGGAGCGTTTGCAACATAAAATAAATGTTTCGCAAATTTATAGAAGCGTTACCATAGATTCAAGCGGCGGCAATGTGAGGCAGCTTATGTAAACGAGAAGTGGCGCATTGAAACGCGGGTCAATTGAGGCGGAATGGCCGGTCGACCGACCGGCTCACCTCTATTGTGCAAATTATAAATAATGCGCAGGTGGAAAATTATGAGTCGCGCTCAATTGCGGCTCAGTTAGGCGGAATAATGAGCTCGCTCGCCACCTCCATAAATCAGACGGCCGCGCATTTTTCAAAGGTCTCGCCGGCAAATTAGCCGCGGCTGCACTCGAGCCGCGTGTGCGCCGAACGATTTCATTCGACTCGGCACGTCGCCAGCTCAATTAGCGTAGTAGATGCAGCGCTTTTGATGCAACGCACGCTCCATTTGCGGATCACGAAATTAAATTCGCGTTCTTTCGGTCGAGTGATCGAGAATGAGCTGGAAACGAGCGCTGCATACGTGGATCGCAATTTCAAAATAAAAACGTGACTTCAAAAGGCTCACAATGTGTAATTTCAAACGATCGCATTTATTATTACATCAAGATAATTCCTCTCCGGGGCATTCCTGGATAATATTTCGAATGAACAACCGCTCTCGCCACTCCGCATGCATAAATTCGCTTCTGGCAGGGTGAATTTTGTAAAAACGGAATGACAGTATCAGAAAATCCCCTGCGTGCGCGTGCGATAAAAGTTATTATTGCATTTCACTCGTTGTACATGCCGCACATACTTTCTCCTAATCCTACGGCGATATTCCCATTCCACGTCACACGCAATTGAGAAAAGCCAACGAGAGGAATATTATCGCCTGCTGCACTTTCCTCCTCCTTGAACACAAAAAAAAATCGTGGATTGGGGAGACAAATCCCTATCTTGAAAAAGAGCGGAATCGGAATGCTGTCGGGGTGGCAAGGTTTATCATCCCTCGTGTGTCTGCTGCAGACATTTGAGAACAAAAGGTGAAAAAATCCGATCCTTTTGAAGGGGATTAAATTGAAATAAAATTATTCTTGCTAGGGATGGCGCCTCCCCATTTCTTTCAATCCATTGGAACAATCGCGCTAAAAATGAATGAATTCATCAAATAACTTTCAACTTATAATGCGTAGGGGTATCTGGATGCGTCTAAAAATTAATTTATAAGCTAACAAACAGCAACAATTAACTGAATTTTGCAAATGTACAAAGCTTTAAAAATGATTATTTTTTAAAATTTAGGAACACTTAATCTCCTCAGCACGCAAATAAAAATAGAACCAAGCGAAATTAAATCCAAAACTTAAAAAAAATTCACACAGCTCTGCTTATTTTGTGTGGAAAATCCTCTTTTTAGCTAACTTAATACCGATTTTCAGTAGGCAGACGGTGCTTGATGCTTGAAAATCATGCAAACTCTGAGGTTTTTTAGGAAAATTCACAATTCAAGCACAGGCTAAAATGATTTTTCTCAAAAACCAAATCATTGGAGTAGCTACAACAGATCTTGAAGTGGAAAAAGTTTTTGCTTTTCTCATTTGCGTGCATTTTAATCTACACAATTTAAGTTTCTCAAAAAGTGGCAAGTCCTTTGAAACACTTTTGAAGAATTCACTGCTACCATTCGAAAACTTATTCGTCTGACAAAATATTCAAGTAATGTCTGCTTTTGAAGTGGCGTTTTCAATAATTGGAAATTTTATTGCAAAAATGTTTTCCTCGCTTGTCGCAGAACTCAATTGGCAAGTCGCGCGCCCAGCTTTATATAATTCGTGCTGGAGAAAGTCAACATGACGAAAACTTTGATTTGCTTGTTGGCGGCGGTGGGAGCGAGCCAAAAGTAATAATTGCTTACACGGCCGCGCTGCAACTCCTTTCCAATAATTGAGTCAGCAACTATCGGAAATAAGGCGGCCGTGCCTTCAGCAACCCGGGAAATTTCGCGACAACTTGCGCGGCTGCGAAAAAGAGCGCCACATAATCCGAGCCGGCGAGGGCGCGATTATAATTAAACGCCGAGCCCCCGATAAAATTGGCTGCTCCGCAATAAAGAGAGTGACGTATTAGCGTTGCAAATTATCTGCCGCGCGGATGACAAAATATCTCATTGATTTTCAATATTTCTCGGGACCCTCTCTCTCTCTCGTCCTCCGCCTCCTTGAGAGGTCTTTTGTGTTTATTACACCTCGATTGCGAGAGCAGACCCCTCGGCATAAAATGAAAATTTTAAACCCGCACGTGCAGATTATATCTGATCTCTTAATTCCAGGGCGCCCTGCTCAGTCAGAACGTGTCGTGGGGCATCATCATGAGCACGCACAGCCTCGTTCTGCAAAAGGTGACCCGCCACAATGCCGGCGTTTATCGCTGCGTCGCCATCAACTCACAGGGAGAAAGCCAGAGTTCGCCGGTCCACCTCCGCGTCAAATGTGAGTATTATATAGCATAATTTTCCCCCTGGACGCTCCATTGCTCGCTCGCTTCAATTCCTGGTACTGGTCGATTCTTTTCTTTTCTCACAAGCTCAGCAAAAATGGCGTGGCAGAGAGTGAACCAATAAGACCCGTTGGAGCCATCTGCTAATGTCATTTCAATCTCATATTTAAGTGAGGATGTGTAGAGGATAGCAATGAAGTTTTAACGAGAGAGCTAGAACTAGTGATTGATTGAATTAAGGGATGGGGTTGTTCATTTAATTTTTTATATCATTTCTGCAATAGTAAAAAATTGTACCACTAACAATCGAAGTCCAGATTTTTACCCTGGCTACGTTTTTACGTTATTTAGGGTTCTCTAGCCTTAAACTTACCATCAGTAGGTGAATTAAAATCTCCTTTTATTTTGAGTAAACCTCTAACATAAATTAATGCCTCTGAAAATATTAATTGGGAAGTCTGTGCTCTCGCTTCAAACGTTTGAGCTCATTTTCTTGGAAATTTCAATGATAAAGTTAATTAATGTTTTGATGATTCACGTTTTCAGCATCATTACCAATTGGGGGTATTAAGTTTTCTGTTTAATACGGCTTAAATCTTCTATCAATAATTATTATTTCTTGCTCCGCGTTAACTATAGATGCAAAATTTTTCAAATTGATCAATATATAATTTGAAAATGAATTCTGGCACTGCAAATTGATTACCAAATTAGCAATATTTTCATTACCTTAGTTTTTCTTAGAGCTAAAACCCAGTGGTGATTCTCCCCACTACTTGGTAACGCAGAAATCTCAAAAGTAGCAGTTTCAGTAATTTTATTCCGTCTTCATGCGTGTCTTCATCGTCGATTTAAAAGAGATTACAGCTTATGTTTAATGCATGCCCTAATTCAATTGTCGATACCATACCGATGTATTACCAAAGTACACCATCAATGTGGTTGATAATTTGGCTCTTACACGGAATAAAATGTCATCAGCTCTCAACTCTAGCAGTCCCTTCAAACAAAATACGAGAATGTGAAGGGTATCACATTACAAAACTTGAATTTCATTTCTCCCAGTGACGAGAGGTTCCGGTTCGAAAGCCGATATTGAAGAATCGGATCCACCGAATCATGCATTCCGGGAAAGCGTCCATTTCCAATTATTATAGCCGCCGGACCATTATGAACTCGTTCGGTTCTCAGATGGCAAAAATCTAACAAGGCTGCCTCGAGAGCGGAAATTTTCAATGGAGACATTATCTTATATGAAAAATGGTGTCGGCGCGCGAGGCAGAGTGTAAGATGAAGTTTGAAAAAGATAGATTGGCTCTCATTTTTTCGCATTAGAAAGACGCCGCCGAACAAAAAGTTGAGAGTTCTCGCTTATCTCGTTTGCTCTGGGAAATAATTTCATCGCACCTGCAGCAGCAGCAACAACAGCGGCGGCCTCTTTTGTGCTGCTCACGGGACTAACCAGCAACCAGCGGACGAGAGTTGACAAAAGCCGACGAGCTTTATTTTAAATACCGGCCCGACGCTGATTTTGATCTCCCTCGCCCACCTTGTTGGAGTAGCGAGATCTGTGCGCGCCGATAAAAGTGCAATTTCATCCCACGAATCCAGCCGGCTTTGTGCGCCGCTGCTTTTATGGCCCCAAATTAAATTGATCCGAAATACAACAAGTTCGCAGCAAATTTATTCAAGCGCCCAGGGTTGCCAGGTGCTCATTATTATACAGAAAAGAGAGCTGAACACTCTCTGGTTCCTCGAGCTTCAATTATTTATGCAACTGTTGCAGCAAGAATTGATTGAACTTTTGTTAGGCTGTAACAATTGAATTTAAACAAAAAGATGGCTTGATGACAGTTAAATACATACGAGAAAATTGCTTTGATTTTTGAAGTGTTTGAAATGTCAGCTATCGAGAAGTTCTGAGAACCTTTAAATTATAGTTTTTTTTATTAATTGTTTTTTACTACATATAGGCTTTTTTTAGTGTTGTTCGCGTTTAATAAAAAAATTTATTTTCCATTTACTAATAGGCTTAGTGTTTCTGACTCTATATTGTTTGATTCAAAATGTTACAACGTCAAAAATTGTTCTGTGAGTTTTATTTTAGTTAAAGAGGAATGATACTGGAAAAGCCTGGAAAATGCTTGTTGCCAATGCATAAAATCATCCCTTAGGATTCAGTTAAAACCTAAATTGACCTAAGGAGCGCTGTAATTTTTTGAGAAAATTGGCTGCAAAGTTAGCGTGCTTTTCAAATGGTAATGGCTGTCTCCTTACTTGAAATCCGATTTAATTTCAAAACCAAGAGTTTTCCCAATAAGTGGCATACACCGTTGAACAGATCTCGACGAGAGGAATCTAAATATGCCAAGAAAATATGTTCGAGCACTGTAAATTTTGGAGAAAATTGGCAAAATTTGAATTTTTAATGTAGGAAGGTCATTTTTTTATCATTGCAAATTGTTGAACAAATTGTTTATCGGTCAATTGTTTAAGGCATCCAATAATTTAAATAATTTTCAATTGTTGCCCAGTATCATTCCACTTTAAGTGCTAGAGATCTACATTTTCATTCATGCACTACACGAAATAATTTGCGTAACAGCAAATTAAATTGCAAAGATGCAATTGTTTAGAAATCAAATGGCGCTGAATTGCAATTTTGGCTTGTCTCTAATCCTTCTCCGTTTACAGAGAGGAGGAGGGGAAATACCCTAAAGTTAAGCCATTGAATAATTTGTTACAGATTAAAAACCTTTTTCAAATGTCGGAAGTATTCAAAAAGACATTAAAAGATCATATCAATTTGTATAAATATATATTGAGAACGCCTCTTAATCGATTTTGGGGGTGGCAACCCTGTGCGGAGCTGTCCACGCACCCTTGGCTCGTGCTCGTGCGCTCGCGAATAAAAGTAGATTGAGAACTATAAAAGCGGGCGAAGGAATGCAAATGCAGAGACATGTGCTCTCGTTCGCTCGCTCGTCCGGCTGCGTTGACGTTATTACAGTGTTACACGCGCGCTGGCCAACTTTTAATAATGCAAATCTTGCGTCTGACTTTTGAATAAAACATTCCGCGGTGCGTCAATCTGCGTGCTGCTGCTATTTTAAATTCATCAACGCGTGTGAGTGCGCTTGAGTCAGTGAGCGAGGCTTATCCTAATTCGGAAGCATCACATTTTGTCAGTTTCACGGTCTTTGCGTCTGCGGATTCCTGCCTGCCTGCCTACCGCACACACACACACAAAAAATAACATGTGTGCTCGCGGTGGCGGCGGCCGAGCTAGGCAACCCGCGCGGCTCGCGTGCCCAGCCGCTTGCATAAATTGCCACTTCGCAGGTGATTAAGTTGTAGATTTTATTCGGCACGTGCAGCGTTTAATTAGTCCGAAGCACTGAGCCGAAAGATCGATCAGAGGCCACCGGTGATTCGTTAAAAATTGCAATCCGTGTTTTATTTTCAGCCGGGTGTGCGTTTACGAGCTGCGGCGCTAGTTTAACGGGGCTGTAGCGCACATTTGGCAGAAATTTTGTCCATTAGTAGCGAACCTTTTCACTTTGTCTCTCGACAGAGGCCCAAAAGGACCGAAAGATACGCAAACAACGCGTGCGTGTGTGTTTGTGTGTGTGTGCGTATATTTACAGGGTAATGCACGGTTCGGTGGCCGCCTTTTGTCACTGAATCACAGGTCCAGACCCTCGCATGTTTTATGGCCGACGGCACAAACCTCGACTTTAAATTTGAATTCCAGCTGTATTGTTTTCTACGACGCAGATTTCTCCATCCGGGCACGCGTTTGATGTTTTCGCAATAAAACTCGGGGTGCATATAACCGTCAAAAGCAACTGAATCGATATTCTGCGCCTACATTCCAGCGCTCACTGCACTTATTTATGCCTGCGAGTGAAATTATTAATTAAATACCATGCTTGACCTGAAAACAATGCTCACCATTGAATAATAAAACTAATAATATTTGAAATCGTATATTATATCCGTGTTGTGTCTACAGATGGAGTATTTTCTGAAAGAATGCGACTTTAATTTCTCGCATTTCCAATATCACCTTTTTGACGAAAGGCATCTTTATATTTTTTTTTCGTGTCGCTTGTTTTGTGCTCAGCAGAAATTTTAATAATCCTGAGCATTATTTGAAGTGGAAAGTCATTGTTGGCTGGCGCTGCTTTCTTTTGAAACAAAACTTTGGGAGCAATCAGGAAAGAGGCGCAAAATAAATATCGCGCAGCGCTCAAAGAAATCACATTCGAGCAAACACCGACGGGGAAAAAAATTATTTAATATCAGCCCACTCTCCGCTTTCGATTTAATAAAACATATCGAAATTTACTCCTTGTAATCAAGGCTCGGCTGGAAAATGCCTGCTCCGCTTGAGTGCAACCGAGGGGCCGACAGCCGGAGCGTGATTTACTAGGCCGTGAAGTAATTGCTGCCGTGTTTCCGCGCAATTGATCTAAATGAAAGAATAACGCCAAGGTAGACCGAGGGGGAGTCAAGAGTTGGTTGCCAGCAAAAACGTCGTGCAATCGTATTTAGCATGTAGCAGTGCGTCATTTTCGTCTCTGGAGACGCCCGGATCGACCGTGGGTCTGGCTTTGCTTCTGTGTCGTCGTCGTCGTCGTCGCAGTCTATTACTGCACCTAATTTATTTCGGCGACAGCTGCAGGCCAAGTAGAGGTCTCCTCTGCTGCTGAAATGTACTCTCTACATTTTCAGCTGAGCCGCGGTCAGATTGAAAGTGTCACGGACACTAGAGCTTGCTCTCTGCATTCTGGAAATCTCGGCTCGATTGTTCCAAATTAATCTGCTGCATTCCGCCCGGGCTTATTTACGCTGTCTATTCCTGTCGCATTCCATGCGTAAATCAGGACTGGCCTAATCTCCGTTTCACGCAAATTTAGACTCTCTGGACAGTCTGGGTGCGTGGGGGAAGTATTTTCGTTTGCAAAATTAAAATTCCATACTGCCGGCTAAGAGTTATCCGCGTTCATTTGCATTGGAATATATTTATTGAGCCATATACGAAACCCTTTCGCGGCCATTATCGTAACGAGTGGGGAACGTCTTGCTATTTTAGGACAAATAGCATCCTTCCTCGACACACTGCTAAAAAGCCGTTCCCCTTCTTGGCAAATAACAAGGGGCACGCCGCCTTTGGACAAACTCCAACACATAGCAGAGCTAAAGCAATGATTTCGCCGCGCGCGAGCGGCCAACTTCTTATAAAAGTGCCTGTGCAGATAGCCATCTTAAATATTACACTCCTCGCTCGCTCGTTCCTTCCACGGCTTTTTAACAGCTGCAACAAGTTAAGTTGCGAGAAGATGAAATAGAACATCTGGCAGTATGCTTGCTCGCCAGACCGACTGCAAAGTGTATAACCTTTTGTGTTGCGAGCAAGAGCTTCTTTAATTGATTGTGTCTTTTCGCGCCCAGCCAGCGTTGCTGTGCAAGCAAAACTTTTCCCGCGGATGCACTCTCCGCCGGCGGCTGCTGTCACTTTATTCCATGGTTTGCACAGCAGCTGAATCGGTAAAGTACTAACTTTTTAGAGCCTGTATGTCCTGTTAAGAAAGTAAACAAAGAACTAATTATCATTATTCAATTTTTATGAATCTTCTGGCGAGCTATTTTATTATTCATTAAATTTATTATCAAAGAAGACACAGCTTCGCAGTAGTATTTTTTACGGTTTTTCTTAAGCTGTTTGCAATTTTTTAACAGTGAAATCCAGACTCTACAGACTCCATTTCCTGCTTTGCTTTGTTTGACGAACATCCCGTGTCAAACGCAGCTACTGAATATCACATTGCTTTTCCTGGTCCTCTTCAATGCCCGGCTTACAATTAAATTCTCTGCAAACACATACCAGGCTATTTATAAATACTGTGTATACAAACATAGGATAACGCACGCGAGGCCTGCTGCCAGAAGGCACAAAGCAACAGGAAAATCTGCGTTTGGTTGCTAAAAACGAAGCTACGTACCTGCTTTGCGAGCTGCTTTTTACGACGCAAATGATAATATAACGCTGTGATTCGCATCACAAAGCGAATAAAATGCCTACAACACATTCACATACTCTCACGCACTTTTGAGCGGCACGATAGAGAGAGAAAAAGAAAGGGACGAGTTTCGGATGAATTCCACTGTGGCCGCGATGCAAAAGTGGCGACAAAAAGCGACGGGAAAAAGAGGGTCGGCCAGAGTAAGACAAAATAGACGCTCGCATTTCGTGTATGGAATAACTTTGGGCGCGGACAAAAGCTGCGAAACAAGAGGCTGCCGGTGACGGCCCGTGACAAATGTGGAAGCGACGGCGCGGAACCTCAAGGGGTCAGCGAAAACCCCCGACATCAATCTTGATTAGCCGCTATAGAGTGCAGGCCGGCAAAAAAACTCCTTAGCACCTCGCTTGCCCGGCCAACGACGGGCGACCTTTGCACAACAATGTCATCTTCGATGGCGGATTTCCATCGGGGTCGAACACGCTGCGGCTGGACACTTTGACGTTTGACCCCGGCCACTCACAATCATGAGTGCTGGGTTAACACCGAAAATGAGAAAAAACGAATGAAGGAAAACTGTTGGGTAAAAGGAATTCTAGAAATTTTGCACAAATTAGGATGGGATTGTAATATGTTTGTGAAAGAAGTTTTTTCCTCGAGCGATTGGGCATAATTTTCTAAAAATTTTTGGGAACCTCTCTAGCCATATTGTGGATTATTTAAATAAAACAGTCAACACTTTCTACACGTCTCATAAAACTTAAAGGTAATCTTGATTCACGCTATTTTATCACAACAAAGTTGATAATTAAATTACCACCTGTTAAACGCTCTAAACACGATGAAAACGCTCGATTAGGTCAACATTGTTTTTTAAAATTGTTTATTTTTCTACCTAACACTCAGCCTATTACAGCGGATTTGTGAAAGTTCAAAAAATATTTTTTTAAAGCATTTTGGCCTTTTTAAGAGGTGATTTGTTAAACTTTTCTTTCGTTTTCTATCATGTTTTTTCAACCTCATATTTTTTAAATCGACTTTACGTCGAGTTTGAACAGTAAATTTTGTACATTTAGTTTTATTCATAGGTATTATTTTGAAGCCAATTTTTTTGTCTCGTGTCGACTTGTGTATAATAAATAGTTTGATCAGAAACTGTCAAATCGATTCTTCTGTTTGCCCTTTCTTGCATTATTTCTTTTATTTTTGACTTTGCAAGAATGATAAGTGCGTGCGAGAACATTTGAATCAAGGCCTTAAATAATGCTAAACAGTAAATGTAATATTTTTAAACGACAATTATTTAAAATATATTCTCATCCATTGTTAACAAATTAAAATCAACAAGGAAAATAATATATCAGGCAGAGATATCTAATATTTGCTGACATCATTTCCGCGATATCTGTCGCTTAATGTGTACTTCAGGTTTGACGGGAAATTTTATGTTTCAGTCGCGCCAGTGTGCAAGGCGCTGGACGTGATCGTGGTGGGCGGCTCGTTCAACGAGCAGCTGAGCATCCAGTGCGAGGTGGCCGCCGACCCTGGCGACGTGCGCTTCTTGTGGATGTTCAACAACTCGGGCGAGAACAACCGCGTGTCGGAGGACCGCTTCCGCAACCGCAACACCACCAGCACGCTGAGCTACACGATCATCTCTGAGCGCGACTACGGCACGCTGCAGTGCTGGGGCTCGAACGCGATCGGCCGCCAACTCGAGCCGTGCGTCTTCCAGGTCGTGCCCGCTGGTAAGACCCTTTCCCACTACTCTCAGCAGCCATTACTTTTCGCTCTAATTGTCATCCCGAGGAGCTTTTTGGAGTTTGCTTTTTGATCCATTCACTCACTCTCGAGTATCCCATTACAAGTTTCGCCGCAGCGCGCTTTGATCTATTGAGAGTGTGCAAGCGGATTTTTCCATCTCTGCTTGCATTACCAGCAGAGCCGCAATCGAAAAGTAACATTATTAGCGAGCAGAGCAGTGTCTATATACTCGAACATAGACAATCGCTGCGCTGGCTCCAGCTCTCTCCTCGGCGCGGCCCTTAGTTTGCCAGCTTTATTTGAGGTCGAGTCGGTGTTTGCAGTAAATGTGTGATTAGGACTGCCTCTATAAGCAGAACCCTCTTAACTCTCGTCTGTGTGTGTGCGTGCGTGTGTGATCACAGTCTCAAGAATACTTTTGCAAGCATACACAAGCTAGAGAAGTTTGCGCCCCCCGCTACCACCACATACTTTTTCACATATATTTTATATTTTCCACACAAAAAATTCCGTAAAAGTTACGCTTTCGTTTGCGCTTTTTCATTCCTCCATGAAATACATATATATACCCATAGCGAGAAAAAGAGATTCTATTTGGTTTTGATCCTCGACAGGTAAACCGTCGGCGTTGCGCAATTGTTCGTTGTTTAACCAAACGGGCGAGTCGCTCGAGGTCGAGTGCCTGCCCGGTTTTGACGGCGGCCTGCCGCAAAGGTTCATTCTCGAGGTGTACGAGGCGCCGTCGATGCAGCTGCGGCTCAACCTGAGCAGCGAGGTGGCGCCCGCGTTCAGGGTGGCGGAGCTGCTGCCGGGCGCCAGCACCCTCCTGCGCATGGTCTTGTATGCGGCCAACCCCAAGGGCCGCGGCGAGCCCACCGTCCTGGACAATATCGCCCTCTGGGACGCCGAGAGACGGACAGGTACCTCTACCGCACCAAACCCAATTCATTTTTATGTTTCACATTCAGCACACCTCACCCCACATACACACAGAGAAGAGCGTGCTTCGTGTACACACTTTTGTGGAGCTTTAATTTATTTTTTTTAAAAAAAATTTGGAGTCGCTTTCATTTGTTTTTTTAACGATTTTCTGTGATTACCTAATATTATTCAAGTCACGTTTTCTCCTCTAGCAATTTTTTGTTGGTTAGTGAATATTTTGGAAAGGTTTCATTGGTTGTGTTGTTTTTGCTGTCGTTTGTTTGATTTTAATGACTAGGGCTGGGAATTTATTCTGCACAAAAACGCAATTCTAAAAGACATTTGAGCCTTTAACCGTTTTTAGAGCCCATAAAACCAATTTGGGAACTTTAGTAACTGCTGAAAATTAAGTATATAACGGTTTAAATTTCCTAATTAGAATTCAAACAGCTCAAAAACATCCAAAAAATTCCATTTTATAAGCATAAATTATTTTTATGAAAAAAGAACACATTTTCAATTGATTTTTTTTAAACTGTAACAAGTGTCTATTGAATGAATTTCATTTGAAATCACAATCTTATCGAATTACGAAAATGAAGCCCAAGAAGTCGAAACTGAAAGGATTCCCAGCTCTAACGTCATCAGCATTGGCAATTTTTTGTATAAAACACCATGATGTTTCTCAAGGAATCAAATCATGCGTCAAATCTCCTCACTTTTGCACAGTTTCTTTTCCAATGCTGCCCAGATCCTCTGGAGGCCAGGAAAAATAAAAATCCAAGTCATTTTGAAATGCTAATGCTTACGAGTAATTCTTCTGGCCACTAGAGGCTCCAAGCTTTGCAAAAGTGTTCAGTTTTGACAGGCCGAAAGTGTTTCCCTAACACGCTTTCTCTGTGTGTGTGTAATTCTGTCGCATTTTTTTTCGTGTCTGTCGATATGCCTGCCGTTTTCAGTTTCGATTGTATAGCTTCTGGTGTCGAAATTGGGTTTCCCTGTTCTCGTGCAAAATCGAGCAGGAACGCCCGTTCTGCATACCTTATTTTTTGTTGTTTGTTACCTTTGTTTTCCACACGCACACTTTTCACCCGCACACGACTACTACTTTTCTGTCAGAATTCACACTCTCTTTCCCACTCACTCGGTCCTATGTTCTCGTATAAACATGTCTCGCACCAATTTCTTTCTCCCAGTGCACAAACACGGTTCCAGCATGCGCGCACTTTCGTCGCAAAACTGGTTTCCACACACAGATATGAGATGCTTGCATCAGTATATTTATATTCATCTTTGTCGCAAAACTTTCCTTGCCATTGGAGAACGCCGCGCGGAAGAACTGTTGCTGTTTTTGTGCTCGCAATTTTTCACGCGCGGCCCACTTTACCTTTTGCACAAACACACTTTTCCCTGGCCGTTAAGCTGTCATTAATCGCGTTGTGTGTGTGTTTTAAACCTGTCATGTCTGGCGTTCCGCTCATGTTTAGCTCATTCTGCATATTAATTTTTAAACCGTAGCGTAGAATCTGCACTCGAAATTTAATTAAAAATTGTACGCTTACGCTGGCAAATATTTTATGACCACTTAGCATAAATATGAATGTTTCTCTCCAATTTTAAGGAAGGAAGGATGGAAAACTAATCCTTCTCACATAATGCACATTATTTGATAACTATTTTCATTGCTTGAAAATGTCAAAAAACGTCTTATCTTATTTAAGTATAAAATTATACGGAAAAACAAACGGATAACATTTTTAAAGTTTTAAAATCCAACGTTGAAAAATAGTTTTAATAAAAAAATACAAATTATGGATAGGGGGCAGTAATAACACATAATATATATTCTATTGTTGTATATACACAGAACAAAATATTGCATAGTTTAAAGTGGAATGATAGTGGGCAACAATTGAAAATTATTTGAATTGTTGGATGCCATTAACAATTGATAAACAATTTGTTCAGCATTTTGCAATAATAAAAAAGGACCTCCCTACAGTAAAAATTTAAATTTTGCCAATTTCCCCAAAATTTGCAGTGCTTGAACATATTTTCTTGGCATATTCTGATTCCTCTCGTCCAGATCTGTCCAATTGTGTATGCCACTTATTGGGGAAACTCTTGGTTTTGAAATTAAATTGGATTTCAAGCAAGGAGACAGTCATTACACCATTTGAAAAGCACGCTAACTTTCCAGCCAATTTTCTCAATAAATTACAGTGCTTCTTAGGTCAATTTAGGCTTTAAATGAATCCTAAGGGACGAGTTTATGCATTTTGCAGGCTTTTGTAGTATCATTCCTCTTTAAGTCTGATTAATATAGGTCCATAAGTTTATTTTATAACTACAGCAATTTTAGCTACAGCTTCATCGTTGGTTTGGGATCAGGACTAATCTAATTAAAAACGCCTCATTTAGAAAGTTACAAAAAGTTAGGATTTAGAGTCAATATTCACATTTTTTTATAAAATCTTTGGTCCCATTCCAACGATAAGCCCAAATATACATATTAGCTGACTGAGCAGCAAGTTTTGCCAAGAGTGACAGATGTTGGACTTGCAGATTCAGTCCCTTCGGACGGCACGGACGCGCTGAGCCTGCTGCCCCTGATCGCGCTGATGATCGGCGCCCTGGTGACCGGACTGTCGGTGGCGCTGCTGTTCGCGGTGGCGCTGCGCAAGCGGCGCCACAACGAGGGCGGCACGCCACACGGCGAGAAGTCGAAGGCGCCGAGCGGCGAGCCGCAGGTGATGGACATCAACCACGACCACTACGTCGTGTCCTACACCCTGAAGAGCATGCCCGAGCAGCCGGAGCGGCAGCAGCGGCAGCCGGACATCCTCACGGCCAGATACGGTACCGGTCCTAATTATTTATAGGGTTAGTCCCTGCGGCGGCTGCGGCGGCTGCGAGTTAGTTGTGGCGTCCCTCGGGGCCGAACACGCGCCACCCGTTCTTTCTTCTCGCCTAATCGCCCAATCGGGGTCAATGCTGCAAAATTGAGCAGCCAATTTTATTTTCATTTCGGCCCGAGCCGCCCGACTCGCAGCCGATCCGTGTGCAACCTTCCGAGCCCGTCGTCGCGCCACAATGCCTAATCGTCACGCCGCGTTTGCAGATTCGGCCGTCAGCGAGAGGATGAAGCGTCCTGAGGTGCTGTTCCCGCGCAACGGTGACCTCGAGATGGTGGCCACCGCGGCCGCCGACGCGGTGGCCTCTTCAAGGCCGCCGCCCGTCCCGCCCCGCAGCGATCTGTCTTCCAACGGCAACTTCTCCCGGCAGAGCCCTGGAGCTTCCAACTTTGTGAGTAATTTCTCTGCTCCAAACAAACACTCATCCTTCATCACTTTATGTTCAACACAACTAAAACATTTTTTTCTCTCGTGCCAAATGCAAATAGAATTTTGTTTGCAAGCAAATATACAAAATCAAGGATAAATTTAACAAAAACTGTCGCTCCTACGAGGGAAGGCATTTTTATTCAGCACAAACCAATGTGAGAAAATTATATAATAATTAAGAAATTTTTTAACGAAGTAAAATCCCCTCTAGATTTTACAATTTCTCTCATTAATTGTGATGTATTTGGAAATTTTTTAAATTAATGGCAGATAAGTGATAAATTAATATTCATATCATATAGAAATATAGCAGAATCAACTAACTTTTTGAAAGGTTCGCAAGTGGAAACTTAGTTATTGCACTTTACGGGTTGATTCGTACTTAATGGGAGAGATAAAAGAAATTTTATTAATTGCAATTTAGAAGAAAAGATTAAAAAAAGATTACATGTAAGGAAGTTTGTACTGGGTATGTTACTTGCTGCTTTGTTAAAAAATTACGTTTTTTATAATTTCTGCCATTGATGCTATTTAAAAATATTGATACAAACAAAGGATTTTTCGCGGTAAAATTCCATTATCAGCCTAAACTAAAAACGATGCCCAAAACCATCTAAATTAGGCTGTTAAGAAACTGTCTTAAACGTCTTAAACCAACCATTTTATACCCTAAAAACAGTCTAAAATAGTAGATTCCAAAAAAATTACTTTCAGCCTTTTTAGGACTTTGGCTTCGCTTTTTCGACATTAGGCCCTCAACAATGATTTAATACAGAGTAACAGAGTTCTTACCACTCTTCAAACAATCAGAATTTTGAGAATTTTAGTTTATTTCTTCCACTCATCATCATTCCTGTAAATTACAATTTTGGACAGGAGAAAAATCCCATATTCTCGCTAGCTCGCTTTTAGAAGAATAATGCTCTTGAGTGTTGATGTAAATATTGGAATCGACGTGACTGACAGGTTGACTGGTTTGTGTAGCAGAGTGGCGCTGGTCTGTCCACGCGAAGAAGCCCTGTCGGTGCTGGAGACAACAACGGCTGCGAACTGAACGGCACACTCATCAAAGAGACGCTCATGTCCAACCACATTCCCGAAAGTTGCGTTTAAGAGTATAGCACAAGCTGCTGCTTCTATGTCTAATAAGTGTTACACAACTCAATGTCCCAACTCACGTACGCTCTAAAAACGACAGCAAATGGAAAATATATTTAACTTATACCGATGACGACACAATAAAAACACAGTAGAACTGACTGAGTGCAACAAACACACTGCAGCGCGGAAGGAAAATCTGGTGATATTAATCATGTAAGTGAACAAGGCTTAACTAATTATAAAGCGCTCTCCAATGAGATTAACTGTTGTTGTGTTGGTAACTAACCAAAGTCTATGGGCCACTTCGTTTGTCGACGTGCTATTTTTAGAACTCGAAGCGAGTGAATTAAGCAAAAGTGCGCAGGATTGACACAGAGACCTTTGAATCGACGCGTTTACTTCTCAGAAGATACAATAAATACAACATACACACACACACACATATGCCGCATGTAACGCAAGAAGAGTGAAAGTGTTGAAATAAATTTGCTTTCCGTTTTACTCGGTGTCGAACAGAGCAGAGAGCTGATCGGGAGATGAGTGCAATCATTCGAATGGCTTCCTCGTCTTCACACATGATGAACAATGAAATTATATCCAATAAATATAGCAGAATAAATGTTTGAATCGTCGTTGTAAAATTAAAATATAAAAAAAGAAGAAGAAAGACACTGGTGTATAAAAATGCGTGGAACTTCTTGCTCGTCAGCAAAAGCCACATCTTCCAATAATAATGTATGAAACTCTTTATTATCAGAGATTTATGTAAATAAACCAATGAATAATGTCAGAAATCTTTGTGATACAGGTTTAAATGCTGTCAAACCAATGTTTTTGAGAAAAAATAAATAAAATTGATTTCGTAAAATGCCTGCAATAATTATTTCTAATCCAAAAAAAGGTTTAAAAAAACACGCAAACTCGTTCAGCTTTAAATAAGCAAATTTATTTTTGAGATCTTAAATAATTTTATGGATCACTATAAGTAACACTAAAACTATTCAGTCGAAGGGGAAGTTTGATCGCCACAATAATATATTGGAACATTAATTTACACAAAAGAGTGACTACCAAGTAAGAAAAATTTAATGATTTAATGGAAGTTTGTTATTTTAAATCGAAGGAAGAAAGATTTATGAAAAACTCGAATTTTTCTGGATTTACATCCAATGCTGATAGTTAAAAAACACAGTTTAGAATTTTTATAATGCCCGTGAGACCTAGATTTGAGTTGAAAAAAATATTTTCATGAAAGATTTGAGATTTGAAAATACTCCTTGAAATACACATGAAAAGTCATTATTATCAAGTCACACTGGAATGTTGAATGGAGGCAAAAATCTATTTTCTTTATATCTAAAGTTGGACAAATGCAGTGACATCGAGTAAAGAGATTTCTCGCACGTTGGAAATAATTATTATTTTGTTAAATCTTGCCAATTCTGTGCACAGACCAGCTGCGGAAAAGTTTCCTCGACTCCTTCTTGATTTCTCGGCCGTACGCAACCTCGACCTGAATAGAAGCGCCGGTACTCAGGTTCAGCCAGGTTTTCACGGGGCTTCCGTCGGTTAATGCATCTAATCAAAATGACAACATAATTATCTCCGCGTTTGGTATTAAGGTTTTTGTCATACCCTGCATGAGTTCTTCTATGGTCACTCTTCTGGACGCAACCAACTCTTTTCCAGTCGCCCTGATCTCAAAAAGCAGGGCTGCTTGTTTGGACACGCCTTCAGGAGTGTCTATCTCGAAAGCAAGGTTGAAAACCGGGTTTGGAACTGCTGGGATGAGCCGAGACTTTGCCAATGTTTTTCCGCCGCTTCTGTGGGATTTCTCAGAGCTGAAAATAGCACACAGTCAATAAGGAAATTGGGTTTTAATTAGTAGCCACAAAAATATTTGCTTTTCTAAAATGGGAACTGTTTTTATTTAATGTTCTTCATTAATGATTTAAATACAAATTCTCAGAGCTAAAAATAGCACAAAGTCAATAAGGAAATTGGGTTTTATTTAATTAATAGCCGCAAAAATATTTGCTTTTCTAAAATGGGAAACGTTTTTATTTAATATAATATTTACTAAAATAATTTAAAAAAAACACCATACAAATTCAATTAAGCCGCAAAATTTGTCACGCAGCTCAGTGTGGCGTGATATTACATTTTAATGGATCGTTTTAGCTTTATTTTGCAAGTACTGTTCGCCATTTCTTGCTTTTAATTTTTCTTATTTAATGTATTTATAAGAATAAACTAGAATAATGCCCTGATGCAAAAAACTTTTATGAGGAAAAAGTATACCTGTGAAGTTTTATTCGGCAGTAGACCTGGGCAATGTGCGACACGCAGAGTCCCTGCGCCTGGACAATTTTTCCCTCAATACCAAAAAACTTCTCGGGCTGTACCTCCTGCTGCTCATCAACCTTGAGGCCTGAACTCGGAAATGATTAGTATGAATGACAAGCGAGACGCGTGACACACATCAAAAGCAGAGGTGCCAAGCGAAGGGAGTGCAGTGCTAACCTGTGGGACGTGCACGGAGGCGGCAAGGGATGTTGGGTTGGGACACAGCATGTTTCAAGGGCTCACCGTTCAGCAAATCGGACGCGTCCGCCTCGCCGCCACCTCGCGGGTCAATGTTCAACGCCACTTGGCTCACGCCGTTGCTCGCTTCCTCGCCGCCCTGCATGTTCACCTCAGACCTGAATCGTCTCAGGTTGAAGCCCCTCTTCACCTGTGGTTTCCACCAGTTAGCAAATTTCAATGAAAATTGAAGCAAAATGGAATAACAATTTAAGTCAAGTGCCAAAAATAATTAACCATTTTTACTTTTATTTTTCACTCATGCTTAAAGCAGATATACATAAAAACCCCTTATTAAACAAAAAGAAAATTATATAAATTGCTGGGCAGTGCCAATTTTTAATCCTATCCGAAAGACTTGAGCCATATATCACATTTTTTTATTTTAATTCCTTAATATCATTAATATTTAGTTTTAAAATATTTTATGTTAAAATTATTGATCTCCTTGCCTTATTTTTCATAGTCCTGAAACTGTTGTATTGGTCACCCTTCTTCAGTGCTGGCTCGGGACTTGGAGTCAGCGATCCCCGTCCATTTCGGTGCACCTTCAGCCCATTTGGACTGCGTTCAGCGCTTGAAACCACCACTGAAGTGTGCGCTGGCGGTCCATTGGCGTAGTTATTGAAATTGTGCGCGCCGTTTGAGCTTATGGTCGGAACAACTGGAATTTTCGGAGCTGCAGCAAAACGTATATAAGTATAAAACAATAAATTTTTAGCAACCACGTGCTTACGGTCCAGGACGTGATGGTGATTGGAGCCAGACGACTGATTCGGCTTGTAATTCACAGTGACTGTTCTCATTGGCACTGGTGGTTTGTTATCCAGCGAGAGTTTTAACTTTCCTCGGTCTGTCATGTCGGTCGAGTTCCTCGGGGTCATATTCCTAGGCGTGTCGTCAGTTGCTGATGATAGAGATTGGTTTGTACTTAGTGGTGACGTGAACTGCGAAAAACATTTTAAAATTTTTATATTGAATGAATTCAGGAATACCATCTCACCCCTGTGGTTTCCGAAATAACTTTTACTCTGAGTTCTACAGATCCAGTCTTGACGCCCTGAAGCAGTTTCCACTGAGATGTGTCCAGCGCGGAAAATTGTCTAATCTCATCTACAGTCAATGATACGCTGCCTATGAAGTCTTTCATTCCCAGAACATCGTGGTCCCAAATCACCTGATAGCAAAAATAACCACAAATTAAAAAATATTACATTTCCTTGCTTCAATTAAATCTCCCGATTAGTGGGTTAAATTTATTTACCAAGTCTAGAGTTTCTCCCTGCCGTGGAAGCCCCATAATGGCGCTCTCTTCCCAAACAGGGTTTAACGTCTTCTTTTTAATGTTGGACTTATATTTACACTCTCCATTAATCTTCAATTCACAATAGGGGTCGCTAAAGCCGTTTAGGTCCTTTGCTTCCAAGTCTTTGGCCCTGCGAAGAAAAAGAAAATTACCCAAAATTCCTTGCTTTAAAATTGCAGGCTCACCTGATAAGATAAACCTCCATTAACCCTGAGCCCTTCGCTAGAAGGGAGCTAATGTCATTCATTTCTACTTCTTTGTGTGATAACAGTTGTTTCTGCAAATTTAATAATCCAGAGCATTTCGGACCACAATTGAAGGAAATTTATAGCTTACAGCCTGCTGCATCCAGTTGTTGGAGCTCCTTTTGCTCCGACTAGAGCTAACAGAGGAGTCGTCATCGTCTGACCCTCCTGGACTGTTGGCTGCAGCAATCGATCCTCGGGGGTGAGATCCTACGGATTGAGCGACAGCGCTAACTGCCTGGAACACTGCGGACACGGTGATGGAGCCAGAAGGTGCTGCTGCCCGCGGGGGCGAGTTTACGTTTAGAGGCAGCACCCGCTTAATCACCACTGGCTCTTCCTGCAAATAATAAAATAATCTTTAAGCTCGACTAGTGGAATAAATTTTTATGTATTGCATTAGATTTTATAGAAGTCGATCTTGACGGCTTAAGTGATGTAACATTTTATTTTGAGATGTGAAAAAATTAAAATAAATCTCTTAGTGGCATTTGAATTTTTTCTGTTATTTTACAGTCAGGAATGAAAAAAATTGAAATAGTTTCTCTGAGAAATTTAATTTGAATTTTTGTTAAAAAAAGAATGTTACTAGAATTTCGATTTTATTTCATGCATAGTTTAGCATTTTTTTCTAATAGAATGTGTGCATAAATTTCTAAAACTAAGCAAGTAATTAAAAAATTTCTCACATACCTGCGTGAGAGAGAAGTTTGTGATGCCCAGTAAGTCTGTGTCGCCGGTTTTATCCCTGCCCCAAGAGCACACGACGAACGACAGCATGGCTTGCGTGAAGTCGCTGACCAGGAACTGGGTCTTGGACTCCCACTGCGGGGTGCCAGTCGCCTTGACGTAGTGCGTCGTCTTGACCTTCTTCCTCCCGTTGAAGACCATGCAGTAGGGGTTGCAAGTGGCAGGTTCGCCAATTATAGCTAGGCCGTCAGCACTATGAACACAGATGAGCAGCACTCCGGACAGCCCCCGTTCCGACGGGTTGGACACAATCTCCTGCGGGCACTCCAGGTTGATTGGCGGCACAGACGTGTAGTCCAGCCGCATGCAAATGTTGGGAATCGAACCCGACGAAACTTTGGTCATCTTTTTGTGCAGCAGTGTTTCCACTCTGAGGAAGGAAAAAATTTGTAAATATTTTACCAACTATTAAACACACACTTTGAAAAAAAGGATTAAGAAGCCTTTCCTTTTTGCACTTTAAATGCTACAAAAGGTTTTTCTGTTGATTAGAGGACTCAAAAATTGTAGCTGGTTATTTTTTCAGAATTTTCCTCTGCCAAATAATTGAAATTATTAGTCTAATGACAGAATTATAAATTTTGTGCCAAAAAACCCTTTGAATTTGTCTCAAGAGGCTTCACTGGGAAGTTTTATTTGCACAGCAGAAAAAAATCCTTACACTTTAGTAGATTCAAGATTGTAGCTTGCGAGGGGCAATTCAAACTGGGCCAGCGTTATTGCGCTGACGAATCTTTTTGTCTTGAGCTTGATGAGTAGCGTGTCCGTGTGCAGGGAGGACACCAGAAAGGAGCCTGTATGCTGCCAGCGCGGCGCCAGATTTGAAGTCACGACCCTTTGGTCCCCGAGACACAATACTAGCCACTTTGCGTCGTCACCGCTAGCTGCTGAAATGGTAAAGATCCTTTTAAAACTTGAAAATCTATCAATTGGACCAAAATAAAATTTGTAGAAAACAAAATATTGAAGTAAATCAATGACAACTTTTAAAAACAAAAACGAAATTGTAGTTCTTCAATCGATATTATTGAATTTAAATGTTAATAATAATAATAGTTACCATTGTCTTTTGCTGCATTACATGCAGGTCCAGAGCTCATAGTCAGAGTGATGGTGAGAACGCCCTTTGCGATGGTCTCACCCGGTCCGTGGGCAGCTGACGGTCTGTCGGCGGACACCAGGTTCACGTCCAAGTGGCCAGGATCAACAAGTGATGTCACCAGCGCCTCCATCACCACCGAGTGGATCCAAGTTTTCAGCAGTGGCACCTCCATCATTTGAACAGCCTGCAGGCGAAGAAATTTTTTTAAAAATTTAAATTTCAACAAAGAAAAGCACCAACCTTTAAAATCCTGACGCTGAACCAAACCTCAGGTTTCTCAAGGAAGGAGAGCGTCAGGTGGGTGACGTGCGGGAAAGGCGCGTCCATGTTGAGGGTGAACGTGATGTAGATGCGGCCGGAGATGTTGAGCTTTTCCATGGCTAAGTCCAAGTCCATGCCAACCCTGTCAGAAAGCCAACAGACAATTGGGTCAGACGAGCAATTCCAGTAAAATGAGCATATTTCACGCTGCATGCACGCGCCGCCACTCGCATGCACGCCGTGTGCCAAATTGCATTAAGATAAATATGCGCTTTAAATGGCAAGCAGTAGCAGTGAAAAGTAGGATGCATATTTATTATATCTAGTTCACACAAGACTCGAAAGGCTGCTCCAATTACTTTAAACTAGTTGAAGAGCAATTTTTCTCTAGATAAAAACAAGCAGTAAAGTTGCCTCTTTTCTTTGAGTGGAGAGAGACGTATATAATGAGACAAGGAGCTTAAACTGGTGTGTTTTTTTGCGGCTGTTCATTTGTCAAAGGGCTCGAAACAAGAAACAGCTACTTAGCAAGGCTCGAGGGGGGATTACGACACCGGCTGTTCTCACCCCTTTCCAAATCTGGATCTGAGGATCATCCTGAAGTCATCACAGTCAAGTCTGACGTCGGCCTCGAGTGCCACTTGGTGGTTCAGCTTCAACGCCAGCCCCGCCGGAGGCCTGGCCAGGCTGGCGGGGCTCAGGGGTCGTCGCACGCCGCCCCCGCTCACGTCGAACGCCCGCACGCTGCGTACGTGGGGCGTCTGGTCGCCCAGGGTGAACTGGTGCAACTCCAGCCGCTCTGGTAATGAGCCGTTTGTTAGGTTAACATGTCAAGCGTCGCTAATGGAATTGTAGTGTGTGCAGTATGCAACTCGCTTCGAAGCTGAGCACGGCGGCACAGCACATTTTTCTTTTTCTAAGGCGCACTATACTGCTGCATGAGGGAAATCTAGATTTTTCCGAATGTCTGGTTTGGAATCAAAACCCAAATTTTGTTTAAAATTGGAAGGACGTCGGGACTAAATCAATAAATATTTACTAGGTTAAGATTTAGATTTTTCCAAACACCAACTAAATCCATTAAAATAGAGGAATGATGATCAAAGTTTTCCCATATTTAATCCGTAGATTAATCATGTTTCGCGTTGCAAATTTTCTGCATACTTAAACTTCGTTCATGCAATATGTATGAGTTATTAACAAACTAGTCAGCAAGTTTTACAAAAATTTATGGAGCGAACACTCTTTCACGAGAAAGCTACCGCACAAAGCTGTTGAAATAGCCCACTACATGTGTGTTTGACCATCATGGAAAATCCGTGCCATGCTCATTGTTGGAGAGGGCCATTTGTTTGCATTCGCGCGCCCAGCTTACAAGCACACAAGCGGGCGGGCGGCCGAAATAGCTTTAAAAGTATGCAACCGTGTGACAGGGGTACATACAAAGCAAGCCAGGCGCGCTTTGAGAGTCATCAACGATTTGAAGCACGCTCCAAAAAATTTGCCTTGCAGAACAAGCAGCAGGAAAAATACTCACCGACCATGGAAGGTTTCACCTCGTTCAAAAGCGGCTCCAAGTGCTCTCGGATCAGCGAATAGAGACTTGGCGAGCTGAACACCCACCTGTGTGCCAATCGGAATATATCGCAGCATCAGCAATTGGATCGTATCAACCACCGTCTTGACACGGATTTTGCGAACGCTTCAATTTACCCGAGTCGAGACTTTTTAAGAAGCATACTTGACACCCAGAAATAAATAATTTAGGTCAGAGAGTAAATTTTTCAGTTTAGGCTTTATTGACAAACATTGTTTTGTTTAAAAAACCAGTTTGATTATCATTATGCATTATAAAATTCAAATTTAAATTACTTTATTAAATTTTGTGTATTTTTAAACAGAGATTCGATCCTATTTAAGAGAATTATTCATAGACTTATTTTCTAAGGTTGTTGGTTTTTTGTGGCTGGTCATAAACAATGTAAATTTTGATGATCCCAATAGGATTAAGTAAAAAATAACATATTTTGCTTCCTCTTTTGATTGAAATGTTCCTTTAAAGTTAATTATTGTATGTTTAAAAGAAACAGAAAATGTAAAAAATTAGTCAATTAAAATTTATCAGCAACAAGGATGTTTATTATTGAAAAATTAAATGAACACTTTCAAAAATAAATTATTTTAGCATTTTAGACATTTTTGCATCATTTACTGACCATCGGTTGAGCAAAAAGTTGAACCACTCGGCGGTCTCATCAACGCTGAGCGCCCTCCTGCGAGCGACCCTCAGGGTCTCGTAGCGTATGGCACCCTCGACGAGCCGCCTCAGGGATGCCCTCCAGACGGCAGCGAGCAGAGCTAACAAGAGGAACAGCCACGCCACTGAGACCCCGGTCGCGCCCAGCGCCCAGCTCGCGAACACGCTGCCGGCCACGAACGCGAACATCCAACCCAGCTGTGCGTCCCTCTGCAAATAAAAACAACAAAATTATTGTCACCAAACACGCAACGCCCGACTGTTCTAGAATGTAGAGCTAAATTTGGCATGAGGGAAGAATAGTTGAGTGTTTTGTTACATTGAGGAAAAGTTTCCCGAATTCTATTGTTATTTTCCTGGGCAATATAAACATATGAACACGCAGACGTTAATATTGCAATTTTTTAAATCTCGTTTTGTATTTCATGTGAGTACAATTAAACCAAAAATATTTATAAATAATTTTATCGAAGCATATAAATATTACAACTTTCAATTTTCATTCAGAAACCAATATTGTAAACATTATCCTTGAATAAAATTTGCTGACACTCAACTGTTCGCGACAAGTGTCAGAGTTAATTAAGTGGGGAATTTTCGCCGCTTAATTGATAATCTCGATAGTGCTTCAACCACTTCATCGACACTTCAAACTTCTCAACGACCCTTACAATCTTAAACAAGGACCGAAAATGTGGGCGTGTTTGTCTGTCCTTATTTTACTATAATGCGAAAACACTTTATTTTGGCACGCTCCATTTCGCAAAATAGTTCATTTAGTTGGATTTAAGGGGTTAAATTTTATACCTCAATTTGTTGCAGTTGCTTAAATTAGTTTTTCAATTAAGTTTTAAATTAAATAAAAATATTCAGATAATTTCACGAGCAGCACTTTCAATGTTACTATTACTTAAACAATTATAATTTAAGTAGCCGCGTCTACATATTTAAATTTTAAATCTCAATTTAGTTAGTGAACAATTATTTCAAAAAAGTTCATATGTATTCATGAAGTGAATCATTTTAATTTAAAATTAAAATAATTAAATTGCAGTTTTATAAACATATTTTAAATAAACTAAAAATAATCTTTACTACTTATTTGCATTAATATAAATTACTTTAAAATAAAATTTGTAATTTGCGTGATGCAATAGGCTCAAACTCTCAACTTTGACCTCTTCCCCTGCATTAATTCTAGATGCTTTATTAGCCTCCACGCCTGGTGCGCTCTTTATCTCGATGGCATTTGATATTAAAGGTGTCAGTTTTTAGCAAAAGGAATAAAAGGTTAGGCCACACGCGAGCGGTGGCGGAGGCCAGGTCACGGAACTCGGAAAGTCTTTCCTCAGAGACAGCTGGCGGCTGAACAGCGTCGGCAGCAAAGGAGTAAGCACCAACAACTCTTTGAAGTCACGATTTCTGACTTGAGCCACCCTGTTGCTAATTAACCGTCGGAGCGAGTTAATAACTGTGGTGTTCAGTGACTTTAATCATCGAGCAGAGCAGAACGACTTTATATTGAAGTTCCCGCAGCAGAAGCCATAACTGTGCGAGCGTTCGGTTTCTTTTCGTTTTTCTGCTCCTTGATTATTCCTTTTGAAATATTGTCAATGCGGCCTGCAACAGATTTTAATTACTTTATGCTTGCTCGTAGTCTTTTTGTTTTTACTTTGAAATTTTGTTGAAAGAAAAATCACGAAAATCCTTACTTATTAATTTAACCTTTACTCTTTGGTATCTTCACAGAGCAGAAGTATAGAGTTTGGAATAAAAAGCAATCGATTCTATTTTTCAATGCGTCAATTTTAGATTCCAGGTAAGCACAGTAAAAGATATTTGTTTTTTAAAAACCGTCTTATTTGAAGCGAAATAACAGCTGAAACTACAAAGAACCTTTTAAATCCATCAGAATCACATGCGAATCTTAAAATGTAGTGAACTAAACATATTGCAAACAGTTTGAATCTTTGGTGCAAAATTATTTTGCAACCAAAAATCTAGCTCTTCAAGCACTTTTTGTGTAATTTTAAATCGGTTTATTCTAGAGATAAAATAATCGTTTTTATGTTAACCCTAAACCCATTTTAGTAGGTTTTGTTGTTCTTTGACGATTCACAAAACTCGGTTTTATATTTTTTTGTTTTAAGATGACATCGTTTTTTATTTCGAAAAAATACGGTTTTCGTATATTCAATAAATATTTGGAAACAATAAGAAACTGCCAATTTAATGTTTAATTTATTAATGAGTGTTAATTTGAAGCCTATATTACGTGAAAATTGCAACCCCCTAAAAATACATTCAAAACTGAGCCTTAAACCCGATAAAAGTAGTCATCTTCTTCATATAAAAAGCCGTCTGCAATCCTAATTAACATACCAGGACTTCAAATAACTTAATATTGGGAGAAAAGTCTTTTTATATACTATACGAATATAGCGTTTTGACTTGCAGACAGATAAATTTACATGATACACACGCATTCATGAAGGGAGCAAATTACTTTAATGCATAGGACACCTGTCAGATATAAATTGAAAATTTGCCAAGTACATAAATATGCGGACTCCATAAACAGAATCGTGAGTCATTTTCTTCTGAATAAATGAAAGATCAATAGCAAAAATGAGGACGAGCTGATTTTTTCCTTTTTTTTTTGTGTGTGATCAAATCAATACACAATATCGCCCCCTTTTTATGAGCATTATATGTGTATTACAACGCCTGGGGCACGTCACTGATACGCAAACAAAATATTGAATAGTTCATGAGGCTGATTCGCTGTAATTGAATTTTAAATCCAGCCGACCTCATCGCGAGGTGGCCTGCTCTGTTCTGTTATCAAGTGCGCGCATGCATGATGCAACCGCCGGCCGTCGCATCAGCAAATCAACACCGCGCGATACCAATCAGAATTTATGGCGCTTGCTAATTTGAGTGAACATAGCTAATTAAACTCGACTCTCAGCGACACACACTTGCGGAAAATTCCCACGCCCCGCCGTTTATTTAGCAGAGCTGCGTCTGATTCCAATCCACAGGCTGCAAATCTGTTCGCGCTTTGTTTTCGATTCGGTAAAAGACGCACCGCTTTGTGATGCTTTCGCCTGGCAACGACGAAATGCGCCTTCTCTTTCCGCAGCCGACGCCCATAAAGCGATCCAAAAAGTATCGGTGGAGTAAATATTTGTACGGATCACGCGCGCGTCTTGCGTGATCGCGGAACATCAAGGAGTGAGGCGTCAGTCGCAGGCACTCGCAGAAATGTCTTTGAAAACTCGGCTTGCCTGTTGGCATGCGACAGCCCGATTTTTTGCCAATGACAACAAACTTCTTTGACTATAAAAAGATACGAAAGTTAATCAATGTTGTCACCCTAACGCGTGTTTATTTTTTGCTGATAAAAATCTAAATGCAATTCTAGCACCTTTAGAAGAAAGCAACAAGACGCGCAAAAACATATATTTTTTTATCCTCTGCCCAGCACTTTGCGTGGGCTATGAGCCCACTATTGACACCGCCGAGAGGATAACTTGGGGCCCGAGTGGCTGCAGAGGAGCTTGGACCAAATCAGCGGGGGCCAGATGTGCGATAAAATTGGTTCGCACTGCGCAGATCCAAAATGGCGTCTGAATGTGGGGAAAAAAGCTCTCTTTGGATTCCTGTACGAGTGTCGAGAGTTTGTTTTTAAGATTCAAAAGACAAAATTAGTACAAGTAATGCAAATTATGCTACAATATTCTTTTAGCGCATTTTCACGTGACCGTTTTTTCGCCCCAAACTCCACCGGACGCCATATCTGCGCGTTGCATGAATCTGGTCCCTGCTGGGCCAAATGTGGCTTTTTATTGAAACGCCAGACATTTGTCTATTTATCTCTAATGTGGTACTTTAAAGAAACTATTATTTTTGTTGAAAATAAAAACAATCAAAAGACAAACTAAAAATTGTAGACAACAGAAGTCGTTCAACTCATTGTTTATCTGTTTTTAAACCAGCCAGAGTGTGTGTGTGTGTATCAATTTCGTAAACTCGTTTACCAAAAGCTCGCGGTGAGCTTTTATACACCGATTTCATCAGCAGGCGCAGCAACGTTAATGCTCTCCACAAATGTACGAGGTGACTGCGACAACCTGGCCAGACGGCGGGCAATTTACATTTCGGCATCGATTGTCTGCGTGCGTGTCAATGTGAATCACGTGAGCGGCAGATTCGGGCGTAAAAAGTGGCCGGTCAGGAAATTTTCACGGTCTCTGAAGCCGTATACCGTCCACACACACACACGTGCTGCACACACGGTACTTGGCTGACTTCTGGCAATGACATTTTGCACTTGGATCCACTCGGAAAAAGGCTTAATGGTCTGCTCTGCGGCCACTCGCTGCCGCGGTCACGGTTTTGCATGGCATTGCAGACGGAACGACTCCCGTAACATCTGCTTTGTCGCTAATTTGAAAGCGGCCCTCTGTGCACATTTCTGTCTCTGCTTATATTGTAGAAAGACGCAGGATGCATGCTAATCAAAACTGTAATCTAGTTTTTAATATCATTACTATTAATAAAATTGCTGAGGTTTTTAGTACGACCATTCTCTAATAATGGTGCAAACAACTTTTTTTGTAAAAACAATGGCTCAAAACGAATATTAAAAATTACCTATTTGATTTCGACACCGTTTTCAGTGATATTTTGATCAAGTGAAGTAAAAATTTGTGGACACTTTGAAGTTAGAAACTCTCGTAGACATTAATTAGCCAATAAGTTAGCTCCAACAAGAAGTTGTTGCTTAATAAAATATAACCAAAAATTTGTTTTAATAACAAAATGGTAAAAAGTTCAACTATAAGGGACCTCAAAAACAAAATGGTGTGTGCAAAAACATTTTTATACCATCAATCCATCAATTTATGCCACCACAACAAAATAGTTGGTATAAATTTGATAAAAGTTTAGTGCACAGTACAATTGCGAAACTCATAAGCATCCTTATATATACCCCTAATTGGATTAAAGCGTAAAACTAAATAAAAAAATGAAAGAAACCGGTGAAAAACTTTATAAAACACCAGAGTGTCCTGCGATCGATTTCTTAAGTAATCCGCAAACGGATGACAAATGTGTGTTCAGTCGAAAGAACGTACAAATATTTAAGGTATAGAAACAGAAGTCATACAAATTAAAACATACACGTTCGTTTTGGAAGAAACGTGAGTATGGATTCGCCGTATATATTATTTTACAAACCGAAACGGGCCAAATAAGATTAACAAAATTCGGTATGAGTGGTGGCACGCGAACGAGGGGAAAGCATGAATTTTCAATTAGGTCTGTACATAGTCCGTGCTAGATCATTGTCTGCGTAATTGAGTTGGCGTGTGTACCGATCCAAAGCCTGGGGGCAGACCTTTTAGTGTGGCCAGTAAATAAAAAACAATTGCAACGCACCGCAACACATTCCCGGGCCTTGGAGGCGACAAAAATCATCGACTCTCCAATCCCTGCTGCAATAATTGCTTTTCGCGAGACTTCCGATGATTCTGCGGCCGTCCTTCCTCGAACTTGAGCTGGATGTATTGATCACCGCATAGGTGACGCATTAATATTCTGCAAAGGTGCACACTCCACTTTTCGCTTCTTGGCCGCTTCAAATGCAAATCACCAAGCTGCGCGCGGTCTCGGTAAAAGACGAATTACGACTCTCTTAAATAAATGAAGGTTGGTACAAGTCTTGATTTACGCCGAATTGTTGCATGCTTTGAGAGAGATTTACGCACCAAAGTGAAAGCCAAAGGTATTGCTCCATTTCTCTCGACGCTGCTTTATACAGATTGGACCACCACAGAGGGTCGTAAGGGAAAATGTGTGCAGCTTGCAAAGCATGAAAGTGGAATGTTATCTTGGAGCTAGTGACTACACACACAAGGTGCTCTTTCAATATTTGAAATTGTATTGCAAATTTTTGCTTGCACTTAGCTTCATCTGTTCCATTCCTGAAATTGCTTCGTGTTCATAAATAACCTCCATTAAAACGTAATGTGACGTAATGTATCCATGAAATTGAGAAAATATGGATAAAAAGCACAATCATATAATTTAACGTGGAATGCACACACTACAAATAAATATTTAGATAATTATTATTTTTGTTTAATTATCTTGCTTTGGTAGCATTAGAATAATAATTTTGTGAAGCATTCAACATAACTGTTTCCTTTAAAATATATTCAATTTATTGGTTTAATTGGATAGTGAGAGAAAGTTTGTATTTGTAACAGTTTACAATACATTTTATATGAACAGGCACTGCTTAAAAATCAAATCCAGATTCATTCATAGAGTGCCAAATTTGTTCCAAACGACTCCTGATATTATGTTTTGATTTTTTTTACTATCTCCGTCTTATGTGTGTTTTATTTGAGCTTATCGTATAATGAATCATCTTCATTATGGAGCAGAAACACGACTATACAGACTACCTTGATCATGAATAAAAGTTTCTAAGATTCCTTTTTCTATATACATACAAACTATTTGATTCGCAACCTCCGAAATGACTCTATGTTTGCAAAGGTTCCAAGGTGGCGTTCAAACAGTTCGGTCTTGACATTGACCTGAATTGTCTAAAACAGGTTGATCGTGAGTTTTACGCATTCTGGAAACTACTCCAGACCGACCTATCTTGAGGGCATCTGGCGCAGAACAATAAAGTCGCGCAGATAATTGAATTGCGTTATAAATTACGCACTTTTACAATCGACCAATAAATGGTATCTGTAGCGTGTTCTAATTAAAAGAAATGGATTGTAATTTATCGGTAGATCACATGCAATGAAATAATTGGTTGAACCAAATGAAATCAGATAAATAACGGAACATTTTCTACATTTAAGAACACAATCTAACATTTGAACAAAATTAATGAATCCCTTCTAATTAAACAATTCATTTTTAGCATTGAAAATGAATTTTCAACTCTCAAGGAACTATATAATGAGCCCAGATCAATAAAAGTAACTTTGCACAATGCGATTTTTACGTTTTACAATCGGCAATAGGAGAGACATTCGCACGGAACGCTTCCTTGTTAACGAAGAGAGAGTCAAGGTCGCGTCCTCACGCGACACGCAACAATGGGCTTCTTACCTGAGATTTGTTGGCCAGCTCCGTTTCGTAATCGTCGTCGGCCGACGTCAACGTGCTGGTGCTGTCCGCCTTGCTCCTTGAGCTGGGAAGGTCGCCCATGATCGGCACCATTGTGTCCTGGCTTTGCTTGGCGCTCAGGTCATCGGAGTGCCTCGCGCTGCTCGACCGCCGCAGATCTACCAACATTAAAAACACGAACGTTAAAAACTTCCTGCGAAAATGCGATACAATTTATGTACATAGCAACGCCGGACGTTACGACCTTTGCCAAAATTTCGCTCAAACGCACCTGGTGCCGGCAAATCAAACCGCACTCGTCGTCGACGGAGCATCAGACGCTTTCTGACTTGTGAGTCGACGGTGCAGTGCAACCCGATCATATAATCTAATCTTTGATTTTATTTTTCATAAAAGCACGCTGTGAAATTTGTATACGTATGTGTGGTTGTCACTTAATTATTGTTATCATTATCAGCTCATTGACTAATAAAACTTTACTTCTTGATCCAAAGCGGGGCAAAAACAATAAACAAAAACAAAGAAGTAATAATAATAAATTGACAATAACAAAATTGAAAATTTTATAATTTTCTCTGTCAAAGGAAAAATGAATCCTTTATAGATTCCCTTTTCCTGGGGGGTATTTTATTTACTGGTTGAGCAATTTAGTCTTAATATGGAATAGCGTGGAAACTGGAAATTTAGCATATGGTTTAGACATTTTGGATGAAAAATACGTTGAACCGGGAAAACAAGGCATATAAAGGGAAAGCGCTGCAAGCTGCGTCAAATAACACGCATCTATCATGTTCCATAAAAGGCACGCACATGTTTGTGAATTCTCTTCGATTTTGCGAGCAATCGCACCAAAAGCTCTGTATATTAAATTTTTTTCCTTGTTGCGAAATACACTTGAGGGTTGCGCAACGCTGTCGGATCAATAGAACCCTTACAAATTATGCACGAGATATTTTATAAAAACAGGTATATTGTGCAAAATAGACAAAAGTCAATCAGTCCCAATTGGATCGTAAATTACGGCGCGGCTGCACGGAAGACTCTTGAATCTCCTTTTTCGCCTAATTGCAGCAACTCGCCTTCCACGAAGGACGAGTCACTGCGTGAAATATTCACTCCAATCATGGATATGAGGAGAAAATCAAATCAGCGCAAACGGGAAATTGAACCTGGTTTTTTCTGCTGCGCGCGATGAAAAATTCAATTTAGGCCGGCCCCGTGGAAACAGAAACAGCGGTTTAATTGAATTTTTAATGCGCGGCCGAGCACACTACGAAAGGTCGGCGAAAGCAGGCTAATGTAATTAAGCAGAATGTGCACTTTGCATTATTGATTCGGTGATGAGATTCAACTGAGAGTCAGGTCCCATGTGATTGTGCGACTTTGCAGTTGGATGTATGTTCTACCTGCGGCACACAATGATGGCGATTGTTGTTGTTAACCGCACAAAGAGTCTCCCGTGTGTTCACGCGAATTCGCCCTTCGGCCAGATTAGACGCACACTGCTGCAATTAGTTGCATGCGAATTGCTTTCGCATGCGCTTCTGCCCCGCTGCGCTAACATTTTAAGACTTCGAGTGCAGCAGACGTCTTAATCAGGAGATAGTCGCACGCAAACCTCCAGGGCAAAATTGATCCGAATCTGAAAAAGCAGCAGTCCTTTGATGTTTTATCCTGTATTTTGGGATGAAAACCTATACGGTAAAAATTCATCGTGGACGAAAATAAGTCGAGCAGAGTCAAGACGCAAAAAAGGCCCAATTTGAATAATTGGCTCTGGAGCTGGCATTTCAAGGAAATTGCGCATCAACATGATTTCGAATGCTCAACAAGTTATTTCAACGAAAAATCGAGGACGCACAAAAATGATATTTAGCTTAGAGTGGATTTAAAACAAAAAACAGAAAATCGTATACTTTTTACTCCGTATAGAAAATTGAAAATTAGGCGAGAAAAATAATCTCTCACTTGATTGTGCTTGTTTCGGCCCATTAGAAATATTTTACCAAAAAAATTAACACTGCAGTGAGTTTTTATTCTCTTTCCAGCCGTGGAAAATGATTGAATTCACTAATTGCTTAGCAAAATTAAACAGAGATTAAGTGACGAAATTCACGAACGTCATTTTCACTTTTAATATATTTCTGCGCAGAGAGTGGAACTAAGTTATCATTGCGAGTTGACGCAATTAAAAATCCTTTTATCTCCGACAGTCGGGCGAAGAGCAAATTCATTTCGAGTGAGAAATTCTTTCGCACGAGCGCAGAGAGGAAGTAAGCAATTAGGGGACAGCCGCGAACCAAATTGCGGGAGGAATCCTCTCGGCCATTACAAAGAAACTTTGCGCCGCATGAGCAGATAGCTCGCTGCTGAAGTAATTTTCGCCCTTAACGCTGCAAAATTTGTGAACATACATACTCGCGCGCGGCAGCAAACACATAATTCTTTAATTATTCACGATTAGAAAATTGATCCGCTCGCGTCGCATTAATAATTGTTTTGACGCTCAATTAAAGCTGACGCAGCTGCATAATCGGATTGGACATTGCGCATTTTTCCACAACAGCTCCTGATTTTACTAGGGACGGGAATCATTCATTAGCAAAAGAACATGGAAATATAAATGAGAGGCGTCTAAGTTTTTCGGCTCCATCAGATTTTAGAAAGAAGAGAAGATTTTTTTAAAGAAGATAATTGGTCCACATATTTGATTTTCAGCGATGTTGACACCTCTGTACCGGTATCAACACTCAACCATTTTGCACCAAAACAGAGAATTCACAGAATTCAAATATCCGTAGCCATGGAGATTTAAAAAAATAAATAAACAAATAAACACCACAAAAGTCGAACTCATTTCAGTTCGACGCCGCGGACATTTACATCATCCGCACGCATTGTTTGTTGACCAAACAAACAACGAAAATAGCTGGACCCGTAAAACAGGCGCGAGTGCTGACGCCACGCTAGCGTCGGCAATTTCGGCGCTAGAATCGCATCCCAATCAAAGGAGACGCGAACTGGCAATTTTCAATTTGCGGATTGATAAGGAGCCGAAAGAAATGAGTGGTCACCTCTTTTGGTCGGACTGGGCGTCCGCTGCTGCTTGGTGAAGTGCTTCTCGAAAAAGGACAGCATGCTGCGGCTGTCCACCTGCCGACGACTCCGTGTCACATTCCGGCGCGCCAACCGTGAACCCACCGAGCCAACTAATCGCGGCCTGCACCTCGCCTCGACTGAGCACCGAGTGTGAGTGAGCACTCGCTGGTTCTGCGCACTCGGCTCGCTGGCCTCGATTCCTGCATCCCGCACTACACCAGCGCTCTGGACGCACGGTCAATATTGGGCGGAAGAGAGAGCGCGAGAGCGAGAGAGAGAGAGAGAGAGAGAGAGAGAGGCGCATGGCAGGGCATATCTAACAAGTGGAAGCGCTGTCGGTCCTTTTCATTATCGTGCGCCGCATTGACTGGGCTTTCTTTCCACCTGAAAGCCTGGCGACGACGGATTTTGTTTCCCTGAAGAAGAAGAAGCACGTCCATGCTCACCGCGAGGACAAAAGCAAACGTTCTCCGTGTGTTGACTTGCAGAAATCGAGCGGCCTTTCATATAGTCCAGCTTTGACTTTATTTATTTTTCGTCTTCGTTTTCGTGGAAAGGCGCTTGATGGGCGCAGGAAGTCATTAAAATAGGGCTTACTGCAAGAAATATCACGCCCGTAAAACTCTATGGAAAAAAATTTATTTGGGATCTTTTCGGCTGCTGTAATAAAGAAAGTTTCTTTATTAGATCCTACTTTATTTGAGCTACGAGCAGCACTGTGTGGGTCACAAAATTTAATTTCCGCTCCGCAGGAAAAGCAATAGAAGTGAAATTGAACACTCTCTGTGGGCTCATTTCGAGCTTCAGGAAATAAAAGAAATTCACAAATAAAGCACGTCTGGGGCTCGGTATCTTTTTTGTCGACAACTTTTCTGCAATTTCCCAAGCGATGCTATCGATTTTCGTCAATAATCCGGCCGGAATTCTCACTCAGCTTAAAGTTCACTCGCGCTGGCAGCAATCTAAAGACGGAGAGCAGCTTTCATCCCTTGGCATAATTATACACGTGTGGTAGCGGATATGACATAACATTCAACAAGCAATGCTTTCTCTAACAGTGCATCAATATCACACACAGACAGACATAATTGCAAGCAAGCTAATCATCTGCTGAGTATATTAGCCGCAAACATAAACCACACTGCTTATTTACGTCTGTCATAGCCATTCAAAGGGCTGATATTTGTAGCCAGAAGCGCCCTATATGATGCAATATTGTTCATCCGAGCTTCGTCGTAGAGTAAACTTGATCTAATTAATTGATAAAATGTTAGAAAGAAAAAAATTCCGAGCAAAAATAGTTTCTGACAAACTTTGCGAATAAATCAATAAAAGCAAGATACAATAATTATGTCAAAATTGAGCAAATAAGTAATTAAAATTCAAGCAATTTGAACGCTGTGATAACAGCTGGACAAAATGAGATTGCTCTTTCCTTACATAATTAATTGGTGTGTGTCGCCATTTTCAATTATTACAATCACGATTTTCCAATCAAGAGGCTTAACAATAGCCTGCAATATTGTATGTATGCACGTTTGCTCCAATATGCAGTGCCAAGGCCTTTGTGCCGAAGAGAACCAATTTACATCAATTTATAAAATCTTCATTGCTGACGGAGCGCGCTGACGCTTATTGAGTAATCTGCTCGGCTAAATATTCCACAGGGAGTCTCGGAGTATAAAATTCCAGGAAAAGCTTATGCATCAGTGGCGCAGCAGATTTTCCGACCATTTATTATTTTTTGCTGCACGCGAAACTCTCAGCGCTTGCGGGCGCATTTCGCAGAAAGTGCTCTTTCCGCTTTTACCACCCGGCTCAGTTGGCGATGGAAAATGCTTTCCGGCAGGATGACAAGAAAATTGTTCGCAGTTTGTCCTCACATCTGCATTATTTGAGAAGCCGCGGGGCGTAATTCGCCTCGTATAATGGCTCTGCTGCAATTTCACCCAGCCTCATTTGCATAAATTTGTGTCGAAATTGCCAGTGAAGCGAGTGACGCCTCCGCACAATTAAAGGAAACCCTCTGAAATAAACTCGTATCACAAACCTTATATAATATTTCAAGAGCGAACCCTTGTGAGATTATAATTAAAAATTGACTGAAAGAAAATTTAAAAAAATATATTTCTAGTGACCATGAAACGGTATTTTACGCCGAATACCGACAGCCTCCCCTTTGGCAAACATGATTAGTCGTGTTTTGTTTATTCATATCATTACTCATTACTCAAATTAGTTCATCCCTTATCTACGTGCGAGCATAAACAGCGATAACAACAAGCGTAAATTAATATTTGCACTCGCTTTTCGACAGCTACTATACACGGAACCCTTTTTTATTATCGTACGGACGTGCTTACTACGCGACTTCCTCCCCTACCTACGAGCACCCTCGGCGCGGGGTTGCGCACGAGGGGCCGAGTTGCGTATTTGTACGCGCGGGAGAAACGTGATTCAGTAGCACACGGCATGCAGTCGGCAAAAAATCGATAAATTTTGGCGTCCTTTGCTCTTACGCTGGCCGTAAACGCGTTATCAAATAATGTTTTCAAACACGAGCGGCGCGTTGAAATTTCGCAGCTGATAATTCTGGCCTGCGAAATGCGTGCTGGACACACAGCATCACAGCATCACCACCACGATCATTTCAATCGCGCGGCAGCTAATTTTGGAACGCCGCACTCGCACTCGCAGGTTAAAAATAATATTTCACTACTGCTTCGGCGGTCGTGATTATTTAAGTGACAGAAAAGCAAATCACGGCCGGCTCATTACCGTGGCATCAGTCCATTGAAATTGAAACAAAACTCAGTTTTTTTAATTAATTTGACACCTTAACACTTTCACATAAATTTTATGAGCTATTAAATTTCATTAAAAATAGCGTCACAGTTGAAATGAATCCTTCATCTCACCTTTCGCTCCGCTTGCACAACACGTCGAATTTCCTAATTGGACCTGTCCGGCCGGCGCAATTATTTGTTGACAAACAATCGCAGAACGCTTTCATCCGCGGCTGCAACCACCGCCAGACTGCACTTGCGTGCGTGTCGTTGCACACACGGGGGAACAAGGGGTGAACGAGACCCCTTGTCTAGCGCGCCACAAGGGCCAGATGGAGCTTCTGCCCGCGGCCACGCATCTTTCTGCTCAATCAAATCAAACTGGAGCGCCTTCCTTCTGCTTGCGTCGTAACACCCGCCGGCTTTCTAAATTTTCTTATTGGCTGTGAAAAAGCGGCGGCCTTGACACTTAGCTTGTCTCTTATTTCGCGGTGCAACTGGAATAATTTCAGCGTCTCAGCTTGTAAATGGTGCTAAGGAGATGAAAAAATCGGATATTTAAAAACTAATTATTTCCCTTTCAACTAACATAAATAAAATATACATATTTTATTGTATTGACCACATTAAAATACATATAAAAAACAGAAAACTTTGCCCTGCGGTTAATTGAAGTCTTATATCGTTGAATTTTGGAGTTTCAAAAAACAGTTAAGACGTTTTAATTAAAAATACAAGTTCCTAATTTAGAAAATGTTCTTTAAAAAAATATGGTGTCAAAGCCAAGACAATTTATCTAAGTGTTAACAAAAATTATAATTTTTTTTTTTTTTTTGTAAATTGGAAACATTCCCTAAATAAAAGCGGAAATTTCTAGAGGTTGTGCTGCGCCAGCCGGAAAATTTTGGATCAAGTGGGCAGCTGCCAGTCACCGTGAATTTGGACTTTTGATTTTGCACGAGCCGCTGGTGAAAGGGTCAAAAATTAAAAAGTGCGGGAGGAAAAAGGTCTTCCAACCCTCCAGGCCGTTAATCACTATCAAACTTCATGTCTAAAATATTTTCAGCTGCGCCAGACGCCAGGCAAAAAAGCCGGTTCCACTTGTTTTGCTTGTACGTCGAGGATGAGAAAATTAAAAATTGTCCAAAGAGATCAACTACAGAATTATTTGGAGCACTGGTTTGCATTATTTAATTCTAAGCCTAGTAAGTAAACCAGGCTTTTGAAAGACCTACAAGTTGCCCTGTACATCTATATTGACCATGAATAATTTTTAAAGAGTGAGCGTTCCTTATCTCGCTATTGAAGAGAAATTTAAATAAGAAATTGCTGCAGAAAAGAGAGAAACGCAGAGTCAGTTGGTAGAGGGTGTAATTAGCCATAAATATTATGATTTTGAACTGTTTGTAAAACAGACCTCAGAAACATGTACTAATTAAATCTTCTTGTTTATTTTCTGATAATCAAATTTATCAAGCATGTAAATTTAAACCTTCTCGTAAAAGTTTCTTTTCTTCCAAATCCATTTCCATTCCGGCTTGGGTGGTTTCCTCTTTCCGATAGTTGATTCGTCAAAGTAGCTCTTGAACTTCTTCCATTGGCCTCTCTTCTCCGGATCCTTTTTACTGTATGTTGGATTCAAATTGGACATCAATCCTGTAATCCAGAATGATCAATATAAATCGATAAATTATGTTTATAAATGCTTGTCTGCGAAACTTACCTGCTTTGTGTGCCATGGTAACCATGGTGCCGATCCTTTTCTGTTGCTTCCTGCACAAGCCGGTGGTTCGTCTTGGAAGCATCAGTCCATCAGGCCGCACAAACTGGCTCAAGATCAATACATCCTGAAAAAATTGTTCTTTAATCAATGGGCGGGTTTGAATTGGTGGCTTAAAACGTACTGTGTGTTTGACTTCAACTCCTAGGGCGCAAATAGAGCAGACATCTTTATTAGTAAATGACTTTTCCAATATCAAATTGGATTTAGGAAGGTCAACATAAACTCCTTCAATGGTGAGGTTGTTTCCCTCTCTTTTCTCGTGAACTGAAAAGCGCAGATTGAACTTATTAATTCTGCATGATTTTAATCAGAAGTACTTACTTTCTTTCAGCCTATTGACGGAGGACAGTGTGAATGGTCTCAAAATTTGGTTGGGGAAGATTCCAATTTTGCGAGCAGCAAATGCCCCAATTTGAGACAGAACTTGTAAATTTCTAAACATTGTGAGAAGAAATTTACACTGTACTTAATTTAGCATTCACACACAAACTGAGGGCTTGTAAATTAAAAAAAGACTTCACCATGAACTAAAATTGTTTTCATCGGCAATCATGGCACGGAGCTGCACGGAGCTAATGTTGACACAGTTTAGCCAACATAATAAATAACAAAACACCCAAAATGCTCTGTTATGCCAGTTTATAAGTAGTATTCTAACCAGATCAACTCCTCCATTTCAACTATGAACAAAAATTCTAAAAAAATGTTATTTTATATAGCTCGGCAATATTTTCGTAAAAAATTAATTGATGAACATTTGTATCGTTGTCGCTTTGTATGAGTTTTCAAATTTTGGCTCCAAAACCGCATGCTGTCTGAGTAGCATTATTAACTGTCGGTGTCGTCTCATAATAAACGATATTATTTAAATTAAAAAAATGTCGAATAAAACATAGATAACGTTTTATATTCAATTATTTGCAAGTCGTAGTGAAATGAAACACAATAATATTTCCTTTTAAATGTTTTTCTTTAGACACATTAAAATGAACTTCCAGCATTTTTATTGTTTTCGTGACTTTTTGATACAATCATAGGTTGTTTCGCTTGTATGCTTGCATACGCGCGCACATATATAAAAAATTATTTTGCCCTTCAGTGTAGTATTATAGATTTTATATACACGACACACTCCTCTAACGCCAGTATTAAAATGCACGCATATATTATTTAATTTAAAATGTGCCTGACATACACATTTAAGATGTACACATTTCATTAATAAGCTCCAAACCATCATCAAAACCGCTTGCTACGTTCATTATGTTATGCTTTATGGTTTAAGAGATGCAACAAATAATCTGGCCATAACCTAGTACGTACCTAAACATTAAATATCATCACAGAGGGAATCAATTAATTTGCAACAATTCATCTGCCAGCGTCCTTTTTAAAGAAATGATATTATTTATCAAAATTGGCAGAATGGACTCGATTATATTTTTTATTTTTAACTGCATGTTGTGTGAGTTGATAAAAATGGAACATAAAATCTTCTCTCTATTTTACTTGAGACACTTCTTGTCTAGGCAACAAGTTAGGATGCAAGCCCAAGCAGAGTGCTCGTATCAAACTGAAATTTTAGACAGGAGTCAAAACTTTTCTCGAGTCTGCTATTATCTTAGACGATGTGGCCATAGCACTATGCAGCAACATTTAATAGATCATTGAATCAGAACTTGATAATAACATTAAACAGCACTCTCTGCTCTGTTTTGGTTGTACAAAACACTAGTTCACTGCGCATGAGGGCAAGGGACTGATTATTTGGATCTCCTCGTCTAGTTTTCTTTTTTAATTGCTATAAAACCTTTGCAAAAGGAAATGTAAATGTACACCCAACGTGACAGCAAGTACATGAATTATACGTTTACAATTTCAGTGGTTACCAAAAGGAGTTAGCATCATCACAGTTTCAAGAAATTTCAAGTTGGAAAATAAATAATTAAATCCACCTAACCAAAAATACGAGATATAATAAATATGAAAATAACTAACGTTTTTGACATGTTAAAAAAATCAAAACGCACCAGCAATGCAATGTTATCGTAATTAGCAAATAATAAGGTGACCGCTTTACACAATACCACGAAAAATAAATATAATATAGCTTTGATATTTTTGGTCTGTCCGTAAGGCGATAATGAAACCATCAAAGTGATGCAGCAGCAGTACAGTGATACGTGAAACGAAAGAGTTAAGACCGTAGCAAAACGCTGATCAATTTGCCTGTAATATACAGTGACAATGACTAAAGAAGCGATTTCTTACAAAAGATAGATAAGTGAAGAGAAGTTTTATACAGTTATTATCAAGATGATCGGTACTCGATTTACAAGTGCTAGAAACATTCCATGATATTTTATTACAAAAACGTGTTTGCTGGCATTCAACAGAATGAAAAATGGTGTAGCTGCTGTAAAATCAGCGCGGCTAACGCAATCCTCCGCCTAATACGTGTGGGTGTGTTTTCTTTTTTTTGTTGTGTATCACATTTTCTAAAATCCGCGTGGTCTCAGATCTGTGACTCCCGCCTGGATTGCCGCTATCACTGTGTCGATGATCAAACGAGCCCTCACTCCCGAGAAATCAGTCTTTTTTCAGTCCGTGCGCGGCCGCCGTGTCACGACTCCTCGTCGTCTTCTCGACGGCGCAGAATCCAAGCTCACAAAATCACGCAGCAGCGACAATACCGCTGTCGCGTCGCTCCTGAGGCCGGTGGTGGGGTCACGGGGGCGAAATAGGCGTGCACCTTGATGTTAGGCAAGTGGTTCTAAATGCAGGATAAAAAAATTAGCAATCGATTGACTCTAGAAGGAAGATGAAACATGGAAAAACGTTCCCCTTGTTTTTAACAACGGACAGAGTTTATACGAGTTTGCTCATTGCAGAGATGAATTAAATTATGTGTCATAATTTTACTACGATATTTTCTGATTTTGGTAAGAAAAAATTGCAAATAGCGATAACGATTAATGGTTCGGAATATATTTGTTCAAATTTTCTATTACTGAATCCCTGACTGACTCAATTTACGTTACCAGCAAAAATACCCCAAAATAATCAGTAAACCCAGCTGCTTAGAGACCATCGAATCCGCTAATAATAAATTCTTTGTGAGTTCAAATTGAAAGAGGGAAATCACTTTGATGAAAATTTTAGAACTGCCGCTGTTCTTACTCTTAGAAACAAAGTGGCATTTAAATTCAATTTAGATTCCGTCTTTGTTGGTGCTTTTATGTTCTAGCATGAATTTATTTTCTATTTTACACCGATTTTTATATCTTCAAGCTCTTTGAAAAGAGCTCCATTTAAAAATTGTGGTGTACCGATTTAAATGAAATATAAAACTTACTCTTAGTCTTCGGATTCCAGCCCTGGTTATGAGCTGGCAGTCATAGAGCTCAATCCTCTGCAAGTTGTAGCAGGAAATCAAGTGATCCAGGGAGGCATCCGTGATGAAGGGGCAGTTGTCGAGTTCCAGCACAGTCAAGTTCTCGGCAGCACACTGCGAGGTGCTCAAATGCCGGATGCCTTCGTCCGTGATCAGTTCACAGTGGGACAGACTCTTCAGTTGCAACGGACAAAAGGTTAGCTCAGTGTTGAAACACCGCTTAGCGAGCTTACTAGTTTCTCAAGGCGAGCGCAATTCATAGCTAAATGAATGATTGTTGCATCTGTAATTAATGAGCACTCCTCCAAGTCCATTTTCTCCATTAAATGGCAACTCTGGAAAAATAAAATTCATTTTAAACCAAGCAAAAATGTATGCTGTAAAGATTTAATTTAAATTGAAAAAAGTGGCACTGAAGATTTAAAAATAAATTATTTGAGCACCAAATAATTGGCCACGGTTGGAATGCCTTTAGAATGCATGCCAAGCAAAATTATTTTATATCTGTCCATAAGTACTTTTGTCTTGTATTCTCTTGAAATAACTGCTGATCATTTTTCCGCTACAGGTCACATGACAATCAAGAATTATTATAAAAAACAGTAAAATTACAAGTGAAATAAAAAAACGATTTATTCAAAAAAATAAATTCAGATGTAAAAATAAAAAAGTGCAATTCGACTATTACAGGTAATTCAGAGTAGCGTGATGCTTACTCTGGCCAAAGCCTGGAATCCAGCGTCTGTAAACTGCGAGCATCCGGCCACCTCCAGCGTGCTGAGCGCTTGACAATGCTGGGCAAGCGTCATCAAAGCGGTGTCTGTCAGATTGGGGCAGCCGGATAAGCAGAGGTACCTGATGTTCAAACAATTCTCGGCCAGTTGTTGAACTGCATCATCAGTTAAACTCTACAATACACAGAAGATTTGTGCAATGCTATTGCAAAAGCGCCACTTGAGATAAATATTTTTCACTTACAGAGCAGGAGTGCAAGTTAATGACCTCCATATTAGGACACAGGTGAGCTAACGTCATGACGGCTCTGTCTGTGATGTTTGGGCACCCTTTGGCGATGAAAACCTTTATTTTCCTGCAGCCTCTGGCCAAAGCTTCCACGCCTGGATATGCATCGTCTTTATTACCCTGCACTGAGGATGAGAAAAACACACTCACCACTTTCAGTTATGTGGTCACACCACGAGATGTTGATGTGAGTCAGTTGGTGGCAGCCTTCGGACAAATCTTTTAAGGACTGGTCGCTGATGGCCGAGCAGGAATTAATGTTGAGGCGTTGCAGTTTTGGGCAGTATTTGCTGAGCGACTGGCACGTGCTGAAAACGTCCCCTTAGCATTGGAACTCGTGTCGCAAATGGGTGGTTACCTGTCCGTCACTTTCTTGCAGTCATTTAGGTTCAGCTCCTCGATGTTGTTGCACTGCTGGGCGAATGTTCTCAGAGAGCTATCCACCACAGACTGACAGCCCCTGAGGCTGAGCGTCTTCAGGAAGCCGCCACATCTCCGAGCAATGTTTTCCACCACAATTCCCTGAAAATCAAATTTTGCAACTGAAACTGGTTGAACTTCCAAAATGTACTTTAGGTTTAATTTCCAATTCAGCAAAAGTTGCTCTTACTAAACTTTGATGATTTCAAATTAAAAATACCTCGACGTCGGTTTGGAAGTCGAACAGGTCTATCCTCTGCCAGTTCATGCCGTCCAACGCCAGCTCGTTCCATAGTTTGGAAACCTGGGCGCATCTGCATAGCGACACCACATCCAGGTAGGAAAAGATCCTGAAGGAAATGTGATTAGAGCGGCCAAATCGAATTGGTTCGCGGGCAAAGCCAACCTGAGAATCAGTTCTTTGGGCAACTTTTTGTTGATCATCGCTTCCTCGTCTAAAAACACACGCGTAAGCTGAAATTAGAAACACAGAGGGTTGAAAAGCGGCGCTCGACTCTGTGCTACTTTCTTGCCGAGCTGCTGTGTTTAGAAATTTGCATCCACACGGTTAGGAAGGAGCGCAAAATATAAAATCACAATCAGTGATTCCTGGGCTCCGAGCCGAGGGGGAGAATGCGAGACGCGCGACGAGCTGCGCTAAGCGCGAGCACCGCGACTCAGGGGCGAGTTATGCACGTGCACACTGTTGACCCATTAAATCGCTGTGGTGGCCGTCTGCCCTATTTTCCCTGTTTGCATCTTCTGCTCTGCTCCTGAGCAAACTCATCACGCGCGCGTTCCATTGACACAAATTTGCAGCCAGTTCAATAATTGCTATTAGCCAATATACACTCGCACGGAAGATTTCACTTAAATTTAAATGTGATGTGAATTCAAAATGAATTGCTGGCGAAATCTAGCGAGAGAAAAAATGGTGTGAGGAAATCTAACCTTTTGATTTATTTTCCTACTGGTGCGGTTCCAATAGTTAAATTATTTTTTGTTTGTCTGTTTTACATGCAATGTTGCAATATTACTGAACTGTCAACTGAAGGTGCAAAGATAAATAGATATTTTAGTGAAGTAATAAAAGTAATGCGATCTGGAAGTGCTTCTAATGAATTATACGTCAATGGAGTAGAGATAGGAACGAAGATATTGTTGTGAAACGAAAAGTGGGACCAATCTTTTCAATTTACGCCTTGGTCGAGACACGAATTTGAAATTCCGGTGTCAGGCAAAAATATTTATTCCCAGCCCGGGGAAAGAATTCGCCGTGATAGAAATCAAAGGGGTGCGTGCACGCGCGCGCCAGAGAAATGCATCTGGGTTGCACAACTTCCCTTTCACTTGGGGTCAGCACAACAAATACAAGGGGTAGTTGGTCGCCCTCTTCCCCCTGGTCCGACGGAAATGCATGCACCCCCAGAAATACGAGATTAGTCGAGCTCTCACCTGAATGTAGTTCTGTTTCATGGCGGAAAAGCCGTGGTCCTTCTTGCGTCCCAAAGACGGGATCCACCAGGGCTTCACCTAGACAAGAGCAGTGCTGGGAAATGCATGTTATCACGGAAAAGCAGCCGGACGGGGGGAAAAGCGAGCTGCTGTTGCTTTTATTGCGCAAGGCAATTTCTCAAAGTGAAATGAGAGCACCTACATCGAGGCGGCGAATAAACACACACCACACAGAGCAGCAGAGACGCGACACGAAAGTGCATGCCCTGCGCCCTGCACACGGACTTACCATGGGTGAAACGGGTGGTGAAGAGCGCACCTCCTGGCCGCCGCCGTCACTGAAACACACGGCCGGAGGTCAGAAAAGCAGGGCTGGCTTGGCTGCGAGCGTCGAGATGCGATCTATTTGCATGCGAGCTGCACACATATGATACACCACCAGCAATGCAGCAATGCGATTACTCACTCGATTGATAACAACAACAATAAACAGCAGCGACCTCGGCCGAGCGGGCGACGTCGACCCTGACGACAAGCTGCAGGGTGGACACCGACCCTTGCTGCTGTGCTGCTCAACACATGTGTGTGGCTGGAATTGCGACGCAGACGTTTTGCACCTTCGCCTGGCTATGGCTCGCTGTCGCTGGCTCGGTCCAAACAAAATCAGCTGGTCGGGCAATGATGGCTGGCGCTGACGACCTACTTCAATGGAGGCGCACGGGGTCTTTAAACAGGAGAGCGCCGCCCTTTAAAAATGGCAACTCACTCTCGCTGATCGCCAGCTCCCTGTCCGCTGTTGCTACGTGCTTTCCTCACGTCCCGCGCCAACGCTATTCAGCCGCGTGCGATTGATTTTGTTTCGTGCGCCGTTCAGCTGGATTTTCCAATAAAATAAAAAATAAAATAAAACTCGCGTTGTTCTCCGAGTGATGCGATGTCATGCCTGCTGCCTTTGCCGTTCCACTTGGCGTATTTATTCGGCCAATTAATTGACCCTTCTCGCCCCAGACGACCCAAATAATGATATCACTGAAACATTGTTTCTCCTTTGATAGAAGACATGACCGAATTTTTACTTGATACAAATTAAACAATTCTTTACCAGATTGTGTACTACACATAATATGCATAATATTACAACTCAAAATTAAGGGAAAGACTTCTTACAATTAGAAGATTAAAATAATGCAGGTTTGTGTTGTTAATTAATACATTTATTTTGCAGCATAGATAAAATTTCATTACATTCCATCAAAACAAGGATCAAAATAGCATTATAATTTAATCTCTACCTTCTAAGTATGATAGTTAAATGAACAGTATAAGCAGAGAATACCATTTGGATATGAGTAAAATAAAATTTAATGCATTTTTTGTCGACACAACATATTGGCTTGTCAAAAAGAAAGTCGATCTGATTTGTCTGGAATGTATCACGGAGGCTGTTGGTTCACTAGAATGGAATCAGTTCTGATGAAAAAAAAGCAATCGAATTTTAAGCCCTTGCCTCCAGTTGATATCAACCAGAAATAGACAGCAAGAAAATTTACACGCCAAATTACTCGATTACAACACTCGTCGATCGATCGATTATACCTAGCAGAATAAGAATTGAACTACAGAACCTTTTTTTAGAATTTTAAAATTTTTTGGATTTTTTTGGATTTTTGTGTTTACATAAATGGTCTTGCCCTTCAAAACATAGGGAAGAAGGCGGCGAGACAAACCGAGTGTGCAGCAGAGCGAACGACCCTCACCCAAAACCTATTAGAACGACCACTACGGTAGTTAATTTAAAATCGATAGAAAAGTGCCAATTAGCTTTAAGTTAGACAAAATTCGCCCTTGCCACAGGCTGCACAAGCGGAGTTTCTCACGGCCCCACTCAGTATGGGGAAACGTAATTCGAGTGCCATTTTATTTGGAGCTGACAGGGTGGCCGCGAATTGCAGGAGCGGCCTGTACTTTGCCCGTGCGTCAGAACCTCTCCAGGCTCGTCATTCCTTGCAGTGTACCACAGTTCACGATTCGAGGAACAGTGAAAATGGACACTGCGAGCTAAGCAAAGTACAGGGCTCCAGGATGGAGGTCATTCAGATCGCCGCTGACGAAACTGCTTTTCGTTTTCTTTGGAATTAAGTAACTACTGTGAAATCGTCATCTTGATCGTTAAGTACGCTACGTGTGATAGAAAATGGGGCAGTGTTCTGGCGGATGGACTCTGGCAATGAACGAGTTTCGGCAGCGGCGACCGGGGACCACCCTGTAAGGTGTAGCGGCTGCTCACTCGATGGAGTAGATCATATAGAGGTTGCTTTCGATGTTGGCCGGCACCATTTCATGGTCGGGTGGTAGCACTTGGAATCCAAGGAACATAAACGTCCTCAGTAGGAGCGCTGAAACGCATATTCAGATTTTATGAGCAAGATTTAACAGACATAAGGTGTTGTGAAAGTCTTAGCAAATCAATCACACAAAGCAGGTTAAAAAAAATTAATTTCTCTCTCTAGATATTTTAAATATTCACATTTTGCTTGTTGAAATGAAGATGACTGAATGTGGGAAATTATTCGTCTAAGGCATCCCTTGCTTTCGACGGAATATTTAAATACTCACCTCGGTCCGAGCGGTCCTTTTTCAGGCAGAGAATCACACTACTGCACTGCAGAGCGTCTTCCGCGTACTCCAAGATTGAGACAAACCCTTCCTTGGACCCCTCGGGCAGCAGGCAGCTCGGCACCTGCAGGTACAGTCTACCCTGCCACAGTACCGACTCCCAGCGCACCTCCGTGTTTTGGGCCAGGTGAAGCACAAAAGTCAGCCGCACACCGTTCTGATCTGCGCCACCGGCTCGGTGGCTCAGCTCCTCCTGTAATGAAAAAAATTTTATTTCCAACAGGATTCCACGCGTTTTTTTTTAATTTAAAAAAAATCATCTAGTGGATAATAATTTTAATTTAGTGTTTTGTATTCGCACTAACCTGCACGGCATTCTGGTGGCTCACAGAGAGCTCTTTTGGTTTCCCCACACCGCTGCCCTCTGTGTTGAAAGGCGAAGACGGCGTAACGCAGGCGGCGTGGGGGACATCAGGACCACCACCGAGGCCCTCCGCCCAGAGTTATGGAAAAGTGGCGGGGTTCAGGTTGGCTGAAACACAAAAACGCAAACAATGAATTTTCAGCTCTGGAATTCTCACTTAAATTATTGCAGCAAAAACGTCAGCTTAATTAGCACACAGTTCAAAGCCGTGCTCTTGAACTTGCTTGTGACAAGGCCCTTGTTGTTTCTTGTTTTGTGTTCAAGATCACTTTAAAGAGTTTAAAATAAATATTGAATGTGGCTCGTCTGCTCGCGTGACCTTCGGACACTGGCATCACCAAAGTTTGTACTTCAGTGTAAAACAACACTCGTTAGCCTTGGTATCGAAATTTAAATTCATGGCTCACTGCGATGTTAAAGAAACTTAATCTTATTTCTGATAGCTAAGGTTTAACATTTCGTTTTTAATTTTTGTTGCACAAACGCAAATATTTGAAAAGGTTTGCTAGTGGCGTGAGGATGACGATGTTTATTTAATCTTGACTGATAAGAACTCCAGTTATCTAAGAAAATGTGCTCTCAACTAGACTTTGAAATTAAGTGCAAATCAAAACTATAGAAAATCGTCGATTGCCTCATTTCCTCAGACTGCAATTTTTGATCACATGTCATGAAAAATCACTGCAATCCATCATTGTCGGGATGTGATAAGAAAACAATGCCTACTATCCGACGATAGCCGACCACAAAGAGTCGAGCGGCGCACACGATAAATTGTATACATACTTGTCCAACCGGGGATAATTAATATTATTGACGTTCACGGCACTTGGTGCGGGCATTTTGCTGCTCGTCAGAAAGGCAGACTTGAGAGTGAGAGAGAACAAGACTTTTCACTGTTTGCCTCCACAATAACAGAGATCAGCGCTCGACAGATTAGATAACACGATGGCGCACTTTTGCAGCTCACTCGAGAGTACCGAGAGATTAATTCGAATTTTCAATTCGCGGCTCGGTGAAAGAGGACGAATTCGCAGGCGGCGTCCGAACGGGCGAACACCATCCTAGCCACTGCGCGCCACGGCCGCGGCAGAGTCTTTTTATAAATAAACCAAAGCACCGAGTGACATCAACAAAATGATTCTCCACCGCAGAATAGAAATAGACGCTCGTCTCACTCGCGCTTCGTCCGCCATTCCTGTCCTGCGCGTGCAATCATTTTCGTTCGATTACCCTCCCCGACATGTGTGTTAATTTCGGCCTGGGCACATCACGTGTTTGGTTTTTTTTGTCGCAAATTTCAAGACCGTGCCACGCAGACTGGCAGACTGCATGATTGATTGATATTATTTATCAAGGACGGGGTTCGAGGTTGTGCCGCCTGCGATAAGGTGTTCAGATTACAGCTCACTGCCTTGTAAGCAAATTATTCTGCACGGAACAATAAATATTTCTTATTCTTAACACACATTTTTAGAATTTAACTGCTGTGGTGGTTAAAAATCTTACAAATTCAACCTATTTCGTCAGCTAGAACAAGGAAAATCCGTTTGTTAATCATGAGGCAACGGTTCTTTCACCACCAGACTGAAATGACCGAAAAGACGACCTTTCCCCTCTATAGAGGATAATTATTGTTTACACTGTTGTACAACGTGATTAGCAAATATTAAGCTTCTGTTTACTATTGGAGCGGGAATTTTAAATAACTTAGAAAACCCCTCCTAATTGTGCAAATGGGATTTATTTTTGAGACTTGGATGATTACCAAGTGAAACAAATAATGCTAAACTGTTGGCTTTAAGAAGCCGAACGCGGTCTCTGTTTCTAGAAGGTCATCGAGACAAATTTTGAGGAATTTCGAAAACAGCAAATTAAAGAGTCCTTACTCATTACGATAGCAGGATGCTTGGTCTAATGCCATCGCCACGTCCATGATCGAATTAAGAGGATCTTCTTTGGCTTGTGATACGCAATGAACTGACAGCCCGACTGACTTGATAGTGAGGGGAGACCTAAAATGAATTTTCACTCCAATGTTAAGGAGGAATCCGAGCAATGCACTGACGTGAATGGAAATTTCCACTCGACAAGCTGAACGAGGTGATAACCCAGCGCTCGCGGTGGAATAGCAACAGCATGGACATGACTTTTACTGTTTAGAAAAAAAAATACCCGTCTGTTGTCTGTTTGGAAAGCGATTGATCTGTAAATTCACCGCATAAAACACCAACTAGCCAGCTATTCTCGTTGGATTTGTTTGCTTGCAAAATACATTTCGTGCTTTCAAATGATTCACATCACCACTAGGCACAACATTTTGAAAGTAGAACTGTGGCTTCGCAACACGGAATAATTACAAACACAAGCCAGAACGTAAAATTACGCAGCTCAGCAAATTAACGATTTTTCTAACGCTTCTTTGAAGCGTTATATAACATAAGCAGCGGCCAAAAACGCGTCGGTGTTAAATCGTCCTTTTTAACAACTCAAAATATACTTCCAATGATTAAAAATAGCACCAGCTTGAAAACAAACTCCTTAAGGCTTAAGGCAGGCTTTTTAATTTTCAACGTTTCCTGGTACACAGTTATTGTTATTTTTTCTTGTCGAAGTCTTACAAATTAAGGACACGTATAACTATTACAGCAAGAAATGTTATTTTTAAAAAAATGTTCGAGCTTTTGACTTCCGCCACGCAAGCGTAATCATGAAGTCAGCCGATTAAAAACGTGAACCACGCGTCACTTTTGGTCTTGAAAGCTTGACGCAAAAGCAGCAGTGAATTTCCCAGTCTGTCGGATAACAATCATGTATTTTTCGGATTTCATCAACGCAGCCGACTCCAATCTTTCATCAAGCGGCCCAAAATAGCGGCGGAGTCCGCGCTGGCCGCCCATAATACGCACTTAGCGACTTGGCACCAAATTCGGTCCATGGAATGATGCAAATTATTCCCACTGATAACGTTTTTTTTACTGTCCCCTTCTGTCGCAGAGATTATACGGGAAATTTTTGCAAAGATAAGAGGTTTTCCTTTTCAAAAACAATCTCATGAGCAATAACAACAGAAAAAAGTGTTCGAGATGCTTCCACTCAAGCCAATCGAGGTCACCTTAAGAAGGAAGCTAAATAATGGCAACGACCACTTGTGGCACTGTAGCGTCGTGAATCGTGAATGAAATTTGATATCGACTTGCAGCCTGCAAATAATGCCAACCGAGAATCATCTGGTTCATGTCGGTCTCGCACTGCGTAGTTGCTTTTCCGGCCAATTGCCACTTGTTGGTTCAATATTCCAACATTTGGAAATTCACGAGAGGTTTTTTAATATGACTAAAACTAGCTTTCCCATAGTAAAACAATGAAAAACAGCAATAAAATTATTATTTTTATTGGATATAGTTCACTATTAACGAACGAACTGCAATCAGCAGGAAGTAAAAAAATGCTACTTACACCAGGAATAAAATAATAAAAAAATTATTTTCGCTGACAAACTCAAACTTTAAAATTTAATGCTATCCTGGTTAATAGTTAACCAAGAATTAATTTAAGTGGCTGGCTAAGAAATGATCGAGTTTCAGATAAAACTCGGCGGTTTCTGGGTCAGCTTTTGAAACAGTAAATTATGGAAACCAAGATTTCTTCGACAGAAAAAAATTATTCCAGTTTTCGAGACACCCATTCCTTATTTGTTTTCCTCCGTGAGCAGCCTGTGGAAAAATACCAAATTTATAAAAATAATTTATTACTGTCATTATCCTTTGACGCCACAGAGCTGACGATTTAATGTTAATGATAGGTTGATTAAGCTGGCTATTTCCAAGTGGAAATGACGCCAGGATTGATTACTATTCCACCTGACAAAGTCGCAGCGATTGGCTGAGCAGACTTATTGGTAGAGTTATAAAAGAGAATTGTTGCTAGGCGCTTGGTTGCAATTACTGCTTTCCTCACGTTGGTATCAACTACTCAAACATGAAATTCGTCCATTTGCAAATGAGCAAACTTCGACGCGAGCGAGAAAAAGAGCAAGGACCGCGTGCCAAAAACAGTCCAAATTTCGACCTGGGCTCGCGCCAGGGAATGCTTGTTTGTATCGTTTGTCTTTTTCTGCACGGACTTCCCTCGCGCTGAAAAGTGGAAGAGTCTTCCGTCATTCAGCTTGGCAAGCTGTGTTTTTTTTCCTCCCTGCGTTGTGCAATTTTTTTCTAGAACCACTATTTTAATTAGAGCCAGAGGCAATTAAGATAAACGTGAATACGCTTGATTTTCGACATGTTATATAGGAGATAAGAAAAATAATAACAATAACGGATGATTTGTTTTGCTTCGAGATGTGATGACGCGTTCTGGAGAAATAAACAGAATTGAACTTCAATCGCACTACTTACTTGTTAAACCTCCAATTAGTTAATCGTTGGAATAATAGTGTGATTGTTTTCTGAGAATCATTTGTGATAAATCGACAATAACAATTTTCCAGAAAGTGTAATTATTATTACTCGTAATATAAAACAACACGTCGCATGAATGCAAATGGAGGAAGCGATAAGCTATCCTTTTGCGGATTCAAGCAATTTTCATTTCATGCAGTTTCCGGCAACAGAAGTTGCAAAAAATATAGACTGGAAAAATAGGGACACGGAAAAACAAGCAATTTCGGTAAAGAGGTCATACCTTAAAAAATTTAAACCAGAAATTATGTAAAATGGCAGTGCTGCCTGCCGCTGTTTAAAGCTATAAAACTTTTCTAGAAGGGCCAGCTATGGACTAATAATTATTTCACAATAAATTTAGTTCAAGGGAAAAGTCAGAGTTGCTGTTAACTTAATTACAGAACAGATGTCAACCACTTTGGAGCGATCACGCAATTTTCTGACTTTAAGTAAGAGCAGAAAACCCCAAACCGAATAATGTCTGAAAATCAAGGAAGTGGGATTGTTATAGAAGGTACCCTGACAGTGAACTGATTGTAAGGCAGAAGGATAAAGAAGGTAACTTACCTATTGGAAATCAACCCTGGCATGGCTTCTAAATCAAGTTGCTGGTCAATGGAATTACTTTGAAAGGCCAAACAGGCACTATTACTCATAATTTCTACGTAAAGAAAGACTTCTCAGGCGCCCTTCGACCTTAGAAAATGACATGCATACAACAGAGTTGACGAGTCTTCAGCTTGTAACCTCTCTTTCTCTTCGTAATGGCGATCACTCTTCTTATCTTCGACCATTCAGTTTATGCAGTGCAGATGGCGCTACGTCCGCCTCAGCAACAATCGACCCGTTCTCAATGCGCACTCGTCCTGCGCTGGTCGCCTCTCATTGGTCCACTGCCCACTCTTCTTGATTTTTGCCCGCTGCAACCGCGAATTCCACGCCATGCAACGCTTCCGTTTCTTTGCATTGTCCACACGAGGAAAAGTTCGAAAAGTTCTCCCACACTCGGAAAATTGAGGTCAGTGGGATTAGGTACGAAAGGGAAATTATTGATTACCTATGTCAAATAAAATATTGGACGAAAATAGGAAAATAAACAGTGTGTGGGGTGGTTTAACTGACGAAATTTACGATTAGATTTTGGATTATTTTTTTTTCTCTATAAAAATGACTGTTCTGATATAAGAGAGTGAGTTTATCGGAAACTCATCGCATACAAAGGAAAAAATGTAACTACTGTTTCAGCCAAAAGGAAACGTAATGACATTATATTTTAATTGCAATTAATTCACTCTGAGCTATGTAAAGTTCTTATTCGTTTTCCTATGGCACTAACTATATTTTTTAGTGTTTAATATCACATTTACGATGTAATAGAGGAACAAAAGAATGATAAAATTGCATAAAATAACCCAAATTTTCCCGGCTTACATTATTAGAAAATTCTAAACGTGCGCATCTAATTAACAATATTCACAAAAATTTTACCTTCAGTATAGATTGGTTTTACCTCAAACCATAAATTAACTTTGGCTTTTAGTTTTGTTATATGTTATGTTAATTTATGTACTTACAACCCGCAATAAATTGAGAGCGTACGTGTGATAGTATTAGTAGCAGAGAATTAATGACTATTTAGCCCTACTTGGCACGCCCATGTGACCTTTTACTTATTAATTAATTAGCAAGATTACCATCTCGGGTTGTTGCGATTAATTGATAAAAGCTGGTTCTCCGCCCCCGATAATTTAAAATAATAGCTCGGCGCAACGGTGGAAAAGCGGCGCCTAATCATTTTCCTGCTCTCATTTGGCTGTCGCGCCGATCAATTATTCATCGCACGAATTGCTCCGTCGATTTTCTGCGCCAGTTTTCGTTTTGGCAGTCATTACGGTGCTGTTTGGCTTCCGAAAATGCCGGTGATATCGAACCTGCTCTTCCTGCTGGTCATTTGCAAATGTTGCTATTCCAAATATTTACCAAACCAGAGACAAAGAAACCAATCTCTCCTGCCCAGCAACAATTTGAGTTTTGCTGGCCGCGTTGCAGGAAGGCCAACGCAGAAATTTCAAGAGGTGACGACAGTTTCAAATAAGTATATTTCGACTACAGATACAGATCAACAGAAACTATGGGAGTTGTGGTACCCAGATAATGTCAACCTCAGCAACGTGGCTGGTAGTTACTCTAAATTTAAAAACTAAACCACAATCTAAAATAAATTTTGCATGTTTTTTTTATAATTTCAGGACTGAAAGCAACACGTAAATCTAAGCGGACGACAAATATTGTTTTGCAACGTGACGAGCAAGCGCCAAATAAGAAGGAAAATGGAAAGGTTGATATTCATTTGGTTGATTGGAAATGGCACGAAGTCGGCGTCTTTATTACGTTCGCGATATTTGTGTTTGCCGTGGGCTACGCTAAAGTGGGTACGTGTGTCAATAGAATTGGGAAAACTCTAAACAGAATTTTATAATGATTCATGTAAAATTTTAGTATTCCATCATACTCACTTTCTGGAGGCGTATTTCCCGGAATCTTTGTATGTTGTTTACGTTTCTAATGGATGCGCATGTAATTTCATTAAATTTTAGCCTGATGTTGGTCCTAGGCGCCGCCGTTGGCTTTGTATTATAGTAAGTTTAATTTTGCTGCAATTAATCGCGGTAATATCGTGGTGCAATTTTAGCGTTTTGGGCTACAGGATGCCTGCTGATCCGCCGCCCAAACCGCAGCAACTCGAAGCCAGCAGCGACGACGAAGACAGCACATTTTCATTTCCAAACTTTTCACCTCGTCTTTATTTTTTGGTGCTCCTTCCGCCGTAAGACAATGGATCATCTCTTTCTGAATAGACTAATTTTTGTCTCCACCAGAATTATTTTGGAACAGTCGTATGCCCTATACGATTCAGAATTCGCTGAGAGCCTCTATCCAATCCTGCTCTTTTCAATAGTTGTGAGTAAGACACACAAGCTATTAATCAGCGGGGGCCAGATTCGTGCAACGCGCAGATATGGCGTGCGGTGGAGTATGGCGCGAAAAAAGTGTCACGTGAAAATGCGCGAAAAGAACCAAGTTTTCGTCAATATTGTGACATAATTTGCATTACTTGGACTAATTGTGTCTTTTGGATCGTAAAAACAAACTCTTGACAATCCAAAGAGAATTTTTTGTTTCCCACATTCAGACGCCATCTTGGATCTGCGCAGTGGGAACCAATTTTATCGCACATCTGGCCCCTGCAGCTATTAATCTATTGAATTCGCGAAGCAACTCTATACTTTCCCAAACAAAAACCAGCCACTGAAAGAATAAATAATGCTTATAAAAACTCTATTCTAGGGAAAGCTGATAACCACTTTGTCGATTGGTATGTTGATATGTATTTTATATTTTATGTTTTCCTTTTAATTGGAAGCTTCAATTATCTCTCTGCAGGAGCAATTCTTCACGTTTTGTCAATATACAAAGTTTTTGGTTCCCTGCCATCGATGAAGAACGCGAGTCCTTTGCTTTCTTGGACAGATGGCCTAATTTTCGCTTCCATCATATCAGCCGTGGACCCAGTGCCAGTTCTTGGACTCCTTCACGAAGCTGGCGTCAACAAACCACTTTATTTCTTGATTTTTGGCGAATCTCTTCTCAATGGTAAAGCTAGCAACGCAATTTTTAACTAATTTTTACAATTAAATAACGAACGCGCCTAGTTTCTCCCTTCTAAAACTTATGCTTAAATTTAATATTTTTAAAATCGTTTCTTTTTTATATATATTTGTATTAGAACACGATGCATAATTATATCAAATTGCCAAATAATGTCATAAATAAAGTATTCCTTTTTTAATTTAATATTTTAAAACTGGGTAGAAATCAAACGTACATGAAAATTATTTCTATGGAAGCTTTTTTTCCTTTGCAGATGCAGTTTCAGTGGCTTTACACAGTTCGGTGGTTGTGTTTGCGGGGCCGGTGAAGGTGGAAGAATCGAACTACGGCATGGCAGTTCTTGCATTCGTGGTGAACAGTTTGGGCGGCCTCGCGATCGGCGTGATTTTCGGCCTGATTTCAGCCCTGGCCACGAGGACCACAGCACATCACAGAAGTGAATCAAATTATTTAATCAATGAAGATTGTCCCTTTTAATCAAGCGTGCGCGTAATTCAGTTGTAGAGCCGCTGACGCTGCTCGGGCTGGCGTACATCGCGTATTTGTTGGCCGAGGTCGTTCACTTTTCAGGTCACATCTGGTAAAGCGATACATTCTAATGAGACAGTTGGCAATTTTGCTAAGATGATGAATTTATAATTTCAAGCTTGATAGGATGCGGGCTGCTCCAGGCGCATTACGCGTTTCAAAACATCTCGTTCACTTCCTACGTTTCGATTATCCATTTCGTCAAAATGCTCAGGTTGGAAAATGCGAATGTCAAAAATAAATGATCAGTGAGATAGAGTAAACTTTTCAGCTCCACGAGCGATGCCGTGATTTTGATGTTTCTCGGCATGACAATGGTCAGCTTCGCGCACGTGTGGCACACGGGATTCGTCCTCTCGACCCTGATATTGTGTTTCCTGTGCCGAGTGTTCGGTGTCTATTTTTTGGCGATTATCCACAATTCCACCAGTTCGAATTGGATCAATTTCCGAGACCAGACCGTGCTCGCCTACTGCGGTCTGCGGGGCGCCCTTTGTCTCTGCTTGGCGCACATGCTGAACGAGTCAAGAGTGCAGCTAAAGGCGCTCTTTGAAACCACCACCCTGGTCGTCATACTGTTCACGACGCTTTTTCAGGTAAAAGCTTTCGTGTTTATCACAAATCCACTATCTCAAAATTCTCCTTTGATCAGGGCGGCACAATAAAATTACTTTTGAGTTGCTTGCGGATCAAACGGCAACATTACAGAGAAGAAAGTTTGAGTGAGCTGATCGCTGATTCTGTGTTCAGCTCGGTGAAGGAAGGGGTCGAGGAAATTGCGAAAACCAATAGATATGGTGTCGTCAGGGTATCATCATTACTCAATAGCATATATATTTATTTATTTCAAAATTATAATACATGCCTTTTTTATTTTTAATCATTTAATTATTACAAATTTCAGAGGGTCCTTTCAAGATTTGATGAAAAATACATGAAGAAGATTTTCTTGTCGGTTAACTTTGACCACGAAGTACAAAAAGCAATGCACAATACGTTGGGTCTCGAGTAAGCGCTTAAATTTATTTCCATGCGGGAAGAAATTAAAACATTCTCTCCGTCAAAAGGGGGCCGATATCAAGTAGAGCTCCTTCAGGGAGGAGTTTGTACAGCCGCTACAAAACTGTTGCAGTGATTAACAGAAAGTTTTACCAAATAGAGCAGCCATGGGTCCAAAGACGCAGAATGGATATACACAGGCCGTTCAGAGTGGTAAAGAATATTCAAGACAGGCACCAGGAGTCACATCGTAATTTATGCCAATATTTCCAGGAAAAGAAGGATAAAACGCAAATGAAAGGCCGTGAATTAGACATCCAGATGGTGCATGCACACAACGAGGTCGACAGGCCGTTAGTGATTGGTACGTTTGTTTAACTTTTTGCTTTATGCCAGATCAAGTTTGATAAAAAAAGCGCATTTCAGAATTGCACGATGTGATTCCCCCAATCTATAGCAATGAGGAAAAGAAACTGTTCATCGCCCAAGTGAGGAAGAGTTCAGCGCAGGAACGCTTGAAGGAAGTAATTTTCGAGAGAACGCAAAAAATAGATCTGCCTCCTGTGAAAGAGGCTTTTCAAGAAAAACGGCCATGACTTTGTATAGTGGCTCTTTTAACACATTCGAATAGGTAAAACACTTCTGGATTTTTCCATCACTATTTAGCACGATGAGAGAACCATATTTTTGCATTTATTTTTAATTTGTAATAATTTGTTTATACATAATTTGTTTGTGCATAGTTGACTCAAATAAAAGAACACATTGTATTGAGATGAATTCATGATTTTTGTGTATCTTTTCAACTAAGTGGCCAGTTTTGCGATTATGATTTGGATCTGAATCCAGCAGATATTTTTTTTAATCCAGTATATTTGGGTATAACTGGTGGATGCCACGTATTATTTCATTATTTATTTTTGGAAGATTTAAAAATTGCAAAATTTGTTATTATTTTTAATATTATTAATAAATATTTAACAATCACGGCCGTAAGCTGAAGAAAAATGCAATTAATGCTACTTGGGGAACATTGTGCCTTGCTATTGTGCGGGCTCGTTCCAACATTACCTGACCTGCCTATGTGACCTTGCACTAATTAATTGATTTGCTCGATAACCATCTTGTTTCTATGGCTCACGATTAACCAATAAAGGCCGGTCTCACTCGTTACTCTCTAGGGAAACAATAAAGAGTAGCGCAACGGTGGCATATTTTGCGCCCTCATTACAACCCGATCAATTAGCGTAAAAGTGTTTCGTCAATTTCTTGTGCCGCCCCATATATTTCAGTATACTGTTTATTTGTGTGTCTAAATATGTATTGTCGGCAATATTATCATATCTGCTTTTCTTGCTTTTCATCTGTAATTGTTGCTCTGTCAAAGGTTTTCAAAACAATGAGCAAGAAATTCAAAATAATGCAGATATTGCGGAAAACTGCAGTCTGAGTATAATTCATACAATTTTGAGAAGGATTATGTTATCACAGAAATGGCTCAACGCTCATCTTTCAAGACAATCAGGACCCAAAAGTTCTTTTAATCCAGAGTGTTCACACACCCAGAAACGTAGACGATAAAATAGTATACAAGATAATGTTATAGAATGTTTTTTGGTTTTATTTTTGGATATTTAGCCTTGATTGGGAAGAAGGAAAGTGGAAAAATGTTCAAATATTTCAGAATTGAAAAATACACGCAAATATTTGAAGCGGACCCAAATGCCAATTTATTCCAACACGCCAAAGCGCTAAATGAAATGGAAAGCGTAATTCGTGTTTGATTAACTTCATTGGGGATGGCTAGAAGTTGGCGTTTTTATTACTTTTGCGATATTTGTGTTAGCTGCTGCGGTCGTTACGCAAACGTGGGTTTGTGCTTGCTCTGCATTATGATTGAAGAATATTTGATTAATTTCCAGTTTATAGTATTTCATCACATTCACTTTCTGTAGAGGCGCATAATTCCAGGAAAGTCTGCGAGCTATTTCAATAATAAACTTCAGAGAGGACTTAAGTAAATATGAATTCATAAGTTGGCGCTGGGTGAAGTAGCGGTTGGATATATCCTTTAATTAATTGATTTCCTTTTAATTGAATTTATAGTAATTAAATAATAACAAAACGTGCAACGTTATCGTTCTGGGGTTCAGAATCATCTGTCAATATTTAACGTTTTCTCTTCGCTAATATACCGTCGGCAAAAAGCGCAAGTCCGCAGCTTTCTTGGGTTGACAGCTTGGTCTTCGATTCCATCACATCGGCCGTGGACCCAGTGCAGTTCTTGGAATTTTACACAAAGCTGGAGTCAACAAACACACCTCAGCTGTTTCTATTTTTTCGGCGATATATAGTCTCTGCTTAATGGTACAACGCTTCAAAACCTGTGGATATTTCCTATTAGTTGGAATGTTGAAACACACCCTTCCTTATTTTAGGTCAATTGACACGCGCCTATTTCCATGTTCATTTAAATAAAAATCAGTTCACTATTTTCATTGATTTGTTTTATTCTACAGTATAATTTCAATTTCAGGATATATGTACACTCCATCCGCGTAAACAAAAAAATCTATATCCTCTACTGATGAGGTTTCGGTGTCACTACACAGTCAATAGTCATTTCACAGGCCCAGTCATAAAGGCGAGAGGATAGTAATATGGATATAATGGCAGCTCTGGTGTTTCTGTTGGACAGTTTGGGTGGACTCGCGATCGGCGCGATTTTCGGTCTAGTATCAGCCTGCCCACCACAGAAGTAAATCAAATGATTAAAGGAATGAAGTTGGAAGTTGTCACCCACTTAATGGAGCATGTTTGTAATTTAGTTGTAAAGCTATGCTGTCACTGCTCGGGCTGGCGTATACATCTCGTTTTGCTAGCCGAGGTCATTCGCTTTTCAGGTCACATCTGGCAGAGCGATATGCATTTAAATGAGACTCTTTATACTAAGGTGAATTCATGATTTCAAGCTTGATCGGTTGCGGGCTGCTCCAAGCGCATTATGCGTTTAAAAACATTTCGCACACGTCTCAACCATTCATTTCATCAAAATGCTGAGTTTCGCATTTGAATTTTTGATTTTGCAATTTGCGTCTTCACTGCGAATTTTGCAGTTCTACCGTATTATGCATGGCGATGATCAGTTCACCGCACGTGTGGCAAAAACGGGTGTGATATTCATCCTCTCGACCCTGCTGCTGTTTCCTGTGCCGCGTGTCTGGCGTCTATATTTTGTCCATAATCCGCCACAGCTCGCCTGCAGTTTGAATTGGATCAATTTCCGGGACCAGACGGTGCTCGCCAATACTGCGGCCTGAGAGGCGCCCTTTGCCTGTTTGGCGCATATGCTCAACGAACCGAAAAAACAGCTTTGCGTCACCACCACTCATCAGCAGGTCAGTATATATCATATTAATCACGACGCTAATCCAGGCTAGATTTAAATTAATTTAGTCGAATTATAATTTTCCTGATTCTATATATCAGGGATATAATTTAAAGCTGCTGTTGAGTGGCTTGCAAATTAGGCGAGATGACCACGCATAACAGACTTTGAACGAGGGAGTTGCTGTGTTAAGTTCGGCGTCCAGGCGATTGCAAAAACTAATGGTCACGGCACGATCAGGGTGGTAAAATTATAATAAGTAATAATTATAAATCTAAGTGAGCAGATTTTAATTTTTGTAAAAATTGGATTAAATCGAAAATATTTAGCAAGATCTTATGGAAACTTGTAGGGAGCCCTGGCAAGATTGGAAGAACAAAGTTTTAAAAAAGATTTTCTAGTCAGAAAAGTTTGATTTACATCAAGGGAGGCTTCAACTCAATAGCACTGATGTAAGCAAACAAACAAAATATTGAAAATGGTTGGCTCCTATAAAACCCAACATGCAGAGTGCGGCTTCAAAACTGTGGCAGATCTGAACAAAACAGCTCATAACACAGAGCTGCCCTGGATTTGTGGACGCAAGCGGAGTCAGTTCCGAGTCATAGATTTTCAACCAACAACGATTCCTCGTTATTCACTCTTTGTTTGCAGAGAAAGCACAAGTTGATTTCAACAACCTCGCAGTGCACATACACAACGAGATTGGCAAGCAGATATATAGTGATTGGTATGGTCCCACTCGTGCATGTGGATTGAATAGTGATTGAGTTTTGCAGAACTACACGACGTGAATCCCTCACAATCAGAATGAAGCTTTTCATATCCCAAGCGAGAAAGAGTAGTTCAGCGGAGGCGAGGTTGAGAAGACTGCTTATTCTAGACAAAACTAAGAGACTGGACCTGGCCCCTGTTACAATAAAACAGCATCAAGTTCATTTAGTGACCGCATTTTATTACATGTTTTATAAAAAATTATTTCTTTAGTATTCTTAATATTTTCAAACTGAGTGAGCAGCAAAGATGAGATGTTTATAGCCAAAATTATTATGTAAAATGCGATAGAGGTTTGACATAGCAATTCAATTTAAAATATATATCAGAGATGTTGATTATTTTCATTAAACTATCAATGAGATCCTTTAACATGTGATGAGAAGACACTGGGGTTGTGGTGGATACCGCGCGGTTCATTATTTCAATACAGTGATGATTAATTTTTATTCATACAAACTAATATGGCGTAATTCAAATAAGATGCAACCTTCCACTTAAAAAGTTAATGTTTTCTCACATAGTTTTAATTTGTTCTGAAAATAAATACTGCTCTAGACCGTAGGCAGTGTCTTGACACTTGAGGCAAGAAAGTTGTGCTGGAGACTCACGTGTAGGAAGAAAATTTACCTTCTTCCTTCAGCTTGGCGGCGTAGCTTCTCAGACTGGAGAGGAATTCCAGCATGGCCGTTGAGAGGGCAGCTTCAACCATGTACTGGGGCACCCAGCCTTTCAAATCCGTGTCCAAGAGCCACAGGAAGTTGCACTGGTTCGGCTCGTCAGGCACCGGCTGCATCGCCCAGCAGTTTGGTCCATTATGTCCCCTACGTGCATCAAATTATTCATTATTATTCATCTCCACTTTGTAGTTATTTCAAGGATTTGTTAATAATTTGAAGATGTTAAAAATTTACAAACTTTGTGGTTTTTGACATTGCTTTTTTGTTTTATTAAGTAAAATATGAGTATTAAATTATTTTGAGTAAGAAAATTAATTTTAAAAGTTTGAGGCGAACTGAAAAGAAAAATCTTGATGAACCATCTAACATGTCAAATACATAATTAATTAGAAATTTTATGTCAAATTGTTTGAATTAACTAATTTTTGGGATTTGACCTTTTTTTAAATAAAATGTCATGTGATTTTCGGCTAATTGAACTGATTTAAAATTTATGAATAATTTTTAGCACAAACCTGATTAATTTTTTATTTTCTGGCGCGTCCAAGTGCGAACACGAACAGCCTGAAGAGATGTAAGTGCCGTCTTTGACTCCCCAGTGGCGAAGAACCACAAATTCGCGGCTGGCCACCACACCGCCGCCACCTTCGGCCGACACTTGATACACTACGTCGGTGTGTTCGTCCAGAACCTGTAATAAGCAAGCGTACACGTGGTTGACCTACAGCAATGCTGAGTAATAATTTTGATTTTTACCTGGAGTCTCCTTGACTGAATTATGGTAGGATTCCAAGCAGGCATGTCTTCCACCTTATAGTAGAGCTCCTCTAATAACAGCTTTGGCGGGATTTCTATTTGACCCTGAGGAAAATATTGAATTGTCGGCTAAATATCTGAGCCAGATCTCATTTCAATTCGTTAATTGAAAACATAAATTTAATTAAAGCTTAAGATTCGATTGAAACGGGTCCTTGATTCACCAGTCGTTTTCAAATGATATTTTATTAGATCCTGCTCATTCAATTCAAGTATCCTGTCGTAGAGATCAGTGATTGTTTTTTAAATAATTTAAGCGAGCTAAAAGGCAAGCAAAATGTTTTGTTCGATTTTATTAAATAGTCCTTTTTTGATAAGAAAAATTAAAGGTGTATTGACAAACTAAAAATAAACAAACTAAGGGTTTCACAAGGGTTTGTTCTGGGATCTCAATCTCAGGACAGCTAAACCTTATTGTACAATATTCTGGGAGCTGACAAGGCTTGATGTAAAAGGTGGTCAACTAAGTGATTTAGTTTAAGGGGCTGGAAGGCATGTTCATTATTTTTAAGTACATAGACGAAGCGATTGGTATGGTGTTCGAGTTATGAGAAGTTGAACCGTGCAGAGTGTCATTAATATTTATTTGAATTCACTTCAGATTGCTACATTGATTTGCAATTCAGCTCAGCAACCTTTTCCATACAGCGTGTTGAATGATATTTAATGAGAAAAAAAACAAACACAAAAATTTCATCCCTCATTTACACTTGGGTTAAAATAAATAATATTATGATAGACTTGGAAATTGAAATGAACGATTAAACCCGAACTTGATACTTGATACGAAAATTTATTTCGACAGACGAGCAAGGAATTTTTTTTAAAAAAAACAAGATAGAGCCACACAAAAAACTTTTAACGCAGTGAAAAGAAACCCTCTCTGACAATAACTTAGCTTTTGTCGCGGTAGTTGTAAAAATCCTTACCTTCAGTCGAAAAATCTTCCTTTGTTTGGCAACACCTTTAGACTCGACAAGGTCGCCTTCTGTTGTATCCTTCTCTCTTTTCCAGCCCGAGGTGGAGTTCAATACAGACCACGCCGCGTTAAAGCTTTCTCTCGCCTCAGCTTCCAACTGGGCTTCCTAAACAGACCAAATTTCGTCTTATGAAAAAACACCGCGGCGAAATGCACGTGCAACAAGAAATACCAGAAATACAATTCGCACGTCAAAGTACCGTAAAGTAATCTGCAGCGGAGAGATCTTTGGGCTGAAAAGAAAAAATGCTTTGGAAGCGCTTGATCAGGCCGAAGGTCCTCGGCTCGGTGGCCCCACGAAAAAATATCCGGTCGGGTGGTGCCATCACAAAGTGCGGACCAGACCACTGACCACTCTTTTATAACCAATATCCTCGGCGCGAGAACGTTGCACAGAGTGAATTCGAGTGCGCGCGCATCGCTCTCCTGTGCACCGACAACGGGCTCTTCTCGCTCGCTTTATCTCTCTCATTCCATCATATTCATATAATACGGCTTGAGGCCATCAAGCGAAATGGAAAGGGGAATGATCGACTAGATATGCAGGCCTTCATTGCGCCAGCAGCCATTTTTAATTGCTAATTGGTTGAATCGAAGATGGCCTATGAAATTCTAATTCTGAATTTAACTTGCTTATAACGGAGCGTATTTAAATTTTTAGAAACTTTCTTTAAACAGATTGAGTTAAGGTTAAAGCACACGAATCTGGGTTTATACAAACTTATCATATCACTTGTGAGTTTCGCGCGTGCTTGTTTGTACTAACCTTACTCCTTGTTCTTTGGTTCGTCCTGAATCGGCCTCCTGCTCCTTCCTCTTCATCATCGGATTCTGAAACATGATATAAATGGAAAATGATACTCAAAAGTGCCTAGTGCCAAATGATTCAAAAATTTAAACACCCTAAAAATGGTAGGAAGGGGAGGATTATGACATCAGGGTCTTTTAAGGGTGATTGTGGCCTAAAAAATTGTGATTTTAAATAAAAAAAAATAGGCTAACAATCTATTTGATTTCTTAATATATTTAAAAAAGTTTTTTGACATCAAGACAATAACTTTACAATCCAGACTGCACATAGTTAATTTAATTCTGATAATTTCCTACGCTGTAGCGCGGTTTGTAATAGCTGAAACACTATTTTCTCATGCGTGACGTGTGACAAAGCGTGTAAGAGAGACGCGCTTGCAACGCAGGTGTTTAGGGTCTACGAGGGTGTTTAGCACGTTCACATACATATATTTAGGCTGTGCAGCAAAAGGAGGCGCGCTGCTTCACAATTAAAAAGGTATCCCGCTGGTTGGACTTTTCCTTGGCAGTCGACCGCTTTTGTCCGTTTTGACAATATTAATGCATTGACCGGCGCGATGCTGGGGGAGCGTGAAAAATCACGTGGGAACAACCACTGCTCTTGGATTCGCACCCACAAAAATCGAAAATCAAGCACAGGAAAATTTTGGGCCATACACCAGGATTCTAAATACAAATCGATTTTAAAAAGTTAGCAATACAATAATTTGAAACGATAATTAGAGTGTAAATATATTTATAATTATAGAATGCAGTGGAATGACAAATTTTGAATCGTGAAAATATCAGGAAGGAATTGTTATTCTTGCGTTCACAGTTTAAATAATAACAAATTAAAAATGGAAATATTTATGTCAAAGACAAGTTTGCAACGCAGCACCATCCGAGGGTGTTTATTCCGTGCACATATTTAGGCTGTGCAGCAAAAGGACGCGCGCTGCTTTTCTTCACAATTAAAAAAATATCCCGCTGGTTGGACTTTTCCTTGGCATTCGACCGCTTTTGTGTGTTTTGACAATAATGCATTGATTGGCGTGATGCAGGGGGAGCGTGAAAAATCACGCGCGAACAACCACTGCTCTTGGATTCTCACAAAATCAAGCGTGGGAAATTTTTGTGTTTTCATTTGTGCTAATTTTTTAATTGTGAAGCACAGCCTAAATATATGCAAGGGCTAAACACCCTCGGAGTGCTCGATCAAAACAATGTCACTAATAATTTGAAGAAAAACCAACACTTACCTCTGGGAGACTCTAAAGGCGAATAAAAATTGCCGATCGACTCAGTGTAGTTCTCAGGGCATCCAGTGCTATTCAGGAAATTCCTCATGAGTGGTGTTCTCTCGTCATACACGCTTCGAAGGAAGTTTGATGTGTTTGGATCTAGAGTAAAATAATTTAATCATTTCAGACCATCTAAATACGCAACAATTGAAATTGCGCACCGATAATTATGGCTCTAGCCAAGGTCTCTTGCGGGATGACTCGGAAATCCAAAAACCACGTTTCACCCCACGCCAGTACAAATGACGTCAAAATTATGAGCACTTGGAAAACAGGTTGACCCGCTGAGGCCCACTGATAACATTAATGCACTAGATAAAAATAGAGCTTCAAACAACTAGTAACTTACATTGAAAACAAAGACTTTGAATATCAAGAAGGCACACGTTCCAGATGTAGAGAGCTGTGAGACATGTTTTTACAATTTTGAATATTTATGCCGCCAAAAAGTACTCACAGCAATAATGATCCAGTGATTGATGTAAAGGAGGGCATAGAATAAAAGTAGAACAGTAAACCGACACGCAGCGGCCATCTGAAAGTTTATTTTTTAATTATCTATGATAGTTTTGAAACGGCGATAAACTATTACCACTATATCAAACATGGAAGTGTGGACATTGTAATATCTGACTTCATCAATCAGAGCTTGTACGACGTCTCGGTTTCCAATCAGCTGTGAAAATCACAAATTTGTTCACAGGAAGCTAACTAGGTCAAAAACTCACCATGATACAGGTGAACCACATGAGGAATGTAAAGAGCAAGTCAAAGGTTAGAAAAAGGCAGAAGAATCTGCGAACTCCAGACATCTGACCGCCTAACCGAAGGCCTGCCAGTAATTCTTCATTTAAATACTCGACACTCGGACTAGAACCTATAGTAGATATTTGTGTTAAAAGAAGTGCAATTTTTATTTTTAATTTAGAGCACGCACTTTGGATGTTGCCACGTGTGTTGACAAACCTAGGATAGTTTGGTCCTGCAGCGCCATAATAATTGCTGTCGGGACGGATTTGCTGGGGGTGCGGAGGAGGGTACTGGTTCACTGACTGCGACGAGCTACCCGAGAGCAAGGACTCAGCTGCCTGACGAGCCGATTCGTCTCGCGAACCCATGCTGTGCATCCTGCGTTAGAAGATCGATTAATTCAATAATATAATTGCATACATATCCGATTTAGACACGGAGAATTTTTTAAATACATATTTTAGAAAAGATGAGAGGGAGAGAAACCTTACTCTTTACTTGCTGGTTATCTTAACAGCAATCCATGAAGAAATTTTTCAGAGTGTACGATTACAAAGGGTGAGGCTTATCTCGGAAGCGATGTTTGCTGGTGTCTTTAAGTTTCGATGGTTGCAATAAAATCACCAAACTTCATCGTCCAGTGAAGGGCACTAAATCAAAAGAACAGAATAGACACACTTAGCAAAGAGAAAATCACCAAAATATTCGTAAAACAAAGTCTATAAACAACGTCTGAAGATAGCTGATATTTATAACATGATATTAAATTATCGCGCAATTAAACTCGCATTAACTTATTGTGTTTACCAAATTTACGCTTTTTACACCCAGCAGGTTGTTAAAACTCTCAAGGAATGACTCGCTCAGCTGGCGATCACTGTCACCAACGTAAACCAAAACAACGCAATAAAATAATATTTTATATTTAAATGTTATACATACAAACATAAGATTGTATTTTTATTTTAAATATTAAGATATTTTATAAAGTAGGAATTTTTATTTATTTTAAGTACATAATAATAAGAAAATCGTTTTAGGGTTATGTTTTTATTGTTTACTTTGGCAACCCTGAACAGTCTGAACTTAAACATAAACATCGTCTTGCCTTGACGACGCGCAAAAACTTGTGCCTTGATTTATTCCACATTTTCATGAATTAAAATCGTAATCATAATGCAGCGAGAGGAAAAGCAGCAAGATGCGGTGCTGGAAGCAGTCATTAGTCGAGTCAACGACCTCAAAACGTCAATTGGGGCAATGATCTTCAAGGTCGAAAATGAATACGAAACGCTCAACTGGCCAAATTTCCTCGATAATTTCGCTCTTATTTCAGGACAGGTAGATATAAATAATATTTGAAACCTCTGTCATTTTGTAAAATTTTATTTTCAGCTAACGTCCCTGACGAAAATCCTGAGCAACGAAAAAGCTCCAGCATTGAGAAACTTCACCGTTCTTCCCTTGATGCTCAAGCCCGACTTGGACGAGAACTTGGCCAGAGTCACCGAGGGCCGTCTGACCACTTTTTCGCACGATATTGTACCAGACTACTTGAGAACAAAGCCGGAACCTGATGCAGAAATGAAGATGGTGCAGCTGGAGCACAAAGCAAACTGCGTCACCTACGAAACTACACAGGTTTGAAATGGGAGGCTGCTTGAATTCCTTTAACGAAATTTAGTTAACTGTTCAGAAACAAGTCGCTACCATGAACAAAGTGGTTGGACACGTGTGGGACTTGGTCAACAAGGCCCGAGAGGAATGGGAGAGTGAGGCCGGCTCTCGATCCGGAGCAGCGCAGACGTTCTCGCTCACGGACACGCCTCTCTTAGTTGCAGCCATCAGCATGGGCAAGGGTCTCAAACACACCGTTACTCCAGGGGCGATGATGGGTGGCCCCCCACCAGGCCCGCAAAGGGGTCCCGGGGCGCTGGGCCCGCCACAAGGGCCGCCAGGAGGCATCCCAGGCCAAAGTGAGTCTGATTTTACTATCAAGAGATTATTCTTCCTTCTTAAGTTTCTTGGACAGTATTTTTTTTATTGCATTTCTTTTTGCAGTGGGACCAATGGGCAAGGCGCCAAGTGCAATCAAAACGAACATCAAGGCTGCCGGTCAGATGCATCCCTACAGATAAAGACAGTGTGTGCGTTCTCTGGAGACTATTTATTTGTGACCACTACATAAAATATTGCGATCTGTAAATAAACCACATAAGAACACTTGAATACATATACGACTTTTTTAGTGGATACAGATGTTTTGAGACACACCCTTTTAATAGTGATATTTTTGCTGACAAACAATATTGTTGGACAATGCTCGGAAACACAAATATTATCTTCATTTTTGACCATTTGCATGCGCTGTTGTATGTATTTTATTCTGGTGGAACAGACTTTTTCTTGTAGAGTTTATTGTGTACTTGCGAGTGGGCACTATTTTATTGATAGTTAGTTATTAATTAAGTTTGAGTTTTAGAACTGTTTCCCATGCTAATGGTCTATGCGTGTGTGTATTGAGATAGATATGAATGCGTGTGTGTTACTGAGATTTTTTTATTACATTATATGTTAGTAGTTTTGGTATTCTCTGCGCAGCCGTGCGATTTCTGAGCCATGTCTTGCGGTTTTGTCAGTTTTGTCTCAATCGCGTTTCCAGTAAAAAATCTGAAGACCTTGAAATTATGCAAAAGTGCGTGTTAACCTACTGACAGTGTTGTGTTCTGTACACAAGATTTCTCGCTATGCCCTCTTTGTTTCCAACCGTAAAAATCTGCTACTTCGATTCTCATTTTATATTTAGCATTATCGGGAAGATTTGGCTTACAAACTTTATTCTCCGAATTCTAATAACTCGTCCGCTCTCTTAAAACCAGATCGTAAACTAAATTATCTACTGATACTCTATACCCTACAAATTAGGTAAAAAATTAATGTTGTGTGTCCTCGTTTCTAATCCAAAAATTGAATTATTTGTTCTTCCTCAGTCTTAGAATACCGTTTTGTTATTTTTATTCCTCTGGTAACAATTTCTCTTTGCTATTATCTAAAAATATCTGAGTTAATGAAGCACACATCGTTAGAGTTGTGTTTACGTTAAGTTCAATATATATGTTTTTTTGTTTTGTTTTTACTCAAAAACTCTGATCTCGGCGCCTACTGCGGCGTTCAAAGCATTTTCTCGTCAGTTAGGCCAACAACTGTGTATGTATACTCTCTCTTCTCTTACATCACGTCTCTCGAGTTCCGATAGCACCCAAAGTCATAAAATGCATATTAATTGTAATTGACTTTGATTATATAGAGCACTCAAAAGAGAACAGCTAATATATCAGAATTTAGATAATCAGACAAAGTAGCAAAGGTGGAACGGCAGGAAAAGTACGTGCCTTAGGAACTGATGCGGCTGATAAATGCGTGTCGGAGTCAAAATAAGTCTGAACAAGGGATATCAAAGTCCAAATTTCGAGATCGGTCGCCCCTATCGAATACTTTTCCTCGACTTTCCTTTGCTTATTATTTGTTCATTTCCCGGTTTTTGCTCAGATCCGGCGACGACGGCGGCATGCCGGCCGGTTTCTTGAGGATCTGCGGCTTGGCCTTGAGGGGCGGCTTGTCCGGGGCGGCAGCGGCGGCCACCTTGGTCTGCGTCTGGGCGTCGACGGCCGCAGACGCCGAGCCCGACGAGGAGCTCGACGACGTGCGCGTGTCCTTCTTCTTCAGGGTGCACTGGTTCTGCTTGGCGAAGCGCTCGGCTGCGGTCATGTCGGGGCTCTCGGGACCCGTGTGCTGCGGGCTGTGACTAGGCGACGCCTCAGGGTCTTCGTCGGACGCACCCCCCGACGGCGAGACGCTGGTGCTGCCGCTGCTGTTGAGCGGCAGGTCCATCACCAGGTCGGGCGTGTGCTTCTGCCGCAGCGGCAGCCCCACCAGATGCGGTGCCGGCAGCACCGGCGTCGGCTCCGTCGCGGAATTCTCGCGCCGCCGCCAGATATCGCGGCTCTGCTGGAAGCTGCTGCTTGTGTTGCTGCTATTGCTGCTGCCAGAGCTGCCCTCGCTGCTTAGGCTGCTCAGACTCGACCTGTCGGCTTCGATTTGGGGCTCGTCCTCAACCTGAACAAACAGAAAAGTCAAGATAGCAAAGTTTGTTCAAACTAGATTATATTTGAGGAGTTTCATCCCAAATTTTCACTATTTTCTCGTTTATTTTTACTAACACTTCCCTCTCATTTGAAAAGAAAATTATAATAACCGCATATATTCAAGGATTGTATTTAAATAAACACCCATCACAATATTTAATATTTTTAAAAATAAAACAAGGTTTAATATTTTCTGTTTTATATTCATAATTTCACAATGAAAAGGTAGAGCAACAGATTTAATGAATGTTCATTGCATTCAGTCAGTTTTTCGTGTAAAAGCTTCAAATATTTATAAATATGAAGAAATAAAAAAAGTAGCACATAATTGCTGCAGTAAATTTTAAATTGTCAATTTTATTCAGGAATTTTAGAAGGCCAATTCGACTTCAATAAATTTCCAACCTTTAATATTGCAATAACCAGGGCGAAAGAAAAACACTTGAAATTAAATCAAGGAAGATTAGGAAGCCTTGCTTTAAGCTCATCTTCAGTGCTAACCTGCAGCTCATGCGAATCAGGTTGCGTCGAGTCTGCCTCTTCAATGCCCAATTTCTCAACCAAACTGCTTCTGTTGGATCCAGAAGTCTGATCTGATGTGTGAATTTCAGGGATGATGAGGCTGCCGTTGACCTTGGTGTCACCATTCTCGGAACTCACCTCATGCTGAAAAAATCAAGCGTGAAATTTTGCAGCCAAAAGAAACAGTCCTTAAATATATTTACAGCCAGAACCTTTCAAGTATGAATATTTAATTACAATTTATATTTTATGCAGCCATAAATTCTACAAGAGTCTAATTTCCTCTACATCTCCTTCCTAGCTTTTAAAGCTCTTATGTATAAGTTGTATTAGTAGATATTACTAAGAAGTAACACAAATCATGTAACATTCTATTTGGAAGCCAAGTCATGATCGAACAACAATGCTGTTTCCCGCGTATGAAATGATACGTATATTATAATGTACGCGCGCATTCTTTGTGTCCTATGAATGGAAGTGTGTATCTACAAACCTTTGACGAGCTGATAATATGGTGGAAGGGAGTGTGGCCTCCCAGGTTTGTTCTTTCGATTTCACACACAATGCGATTTACTGCAGTGCACAACTACGAAAATCAAAGCTCGACATGCAAAATTTCTAAACGTTTTGAAGGACGATTTACAGTGAACATAAAACCATGCCTAACAAAGTTGAAATAAGGCTGAAAATAATACCCAAAAATCAAATTCTAGCTTGAACGTAAAAACGAACAAATTTCTACAATACTTTTCCCTTTTTTAAATATATATAAATTATTTAATTAAAAAGGAATAAATGAGATTTTGATGTTAGGAAACATGCGTATAACGACTAAATGAAATGACCTGAACCTCAAAGCGACAAAATAATGACAAACAAAATGGCAAAGCGATTTTAGCATGCTGTTAATGGATTAATGCAAAAAGCAGGATTTTCATTTTAAAACACTCACCTCCTCTGTTGCTAACCGCAGATTTAGCAGAAGTGTTTGTCACATTGCAATAAAAGCCCAAATTTGCTGACAGTTAAAGACGACCACTCGGCTTTTTATCGTAGTAAATGCATCATTATAAATACAAGTAATTCATAAAACTGTTCAAAATAATATCTACATCAGACATAATCTGGAAAGTGTTTTCACATTTTTTGTAGGCTATAAAAATATGAGATAACAACTTTGGTCAATACAATCAACACTCAGGCAACATGCTGGCTGACTCTAGACAGTGGTTTCAAGTACCTCGGGGGGCAGCTGGGCAAGCGCTAGCTCAATCGAGTTGCGGCTGTTCATCGATGGCAGCAGTGACACAGTCGTGACGGCACACGGCGGTGGCAGGTTTGGCGGCCCCGGCGTGTCGATTGGCTCAAACTCTACCACCACAGGCTCGATCGGCGAGTGCTGTGAGCTCTGGCCGGACAGCAGCGAGTCGTTTGAGCTTGACGCCCGCCGCTTCACTACTGACTCGTCAGAACTTGATTTCAGCTCTAGCCTTTCTCTGTCCTCATCCCTGTAAAACAGATTTTCCAAAGTCTTTATTTAGTAAAAAGAAAAAAATAAATGAATTATTACTTTTAAAGTGTGTGTTTTTTTAATTTATCGCCAAAGTTTCTAGAATGGCTCTTTTTTACCCAATAATAAAAAGCTTGGCGAAATGCCATGCGTTTTTTACCATTTTAAGTGTGCTTGGCACAGCAGAGGCCTTTGTGCTTATACCCTTTCAATTATTAAAATATTTTGACGCACTTGTTAATCTTTAACATGATGTATTTGTCTGGAATGAGTCCCTCCTGCCCGCCAGCGCTGCCACGCCACCAATCATTTGACACTTGACTGTACAGGGTGACGTGTTGGCCTTTCCGCAAGCTGAGTTCTCTCTTTGATCTTGCCCTAAAGTCGAATTGCACTGTTGCCTCTAGAGATTCGCATTCTGCAAATACGATATTTTTCATGAGCATCAATTAGAGAGAAATATGATTGATTGTACCATCCTCTGAAGGGTAAACTTCTGAGTCGATGTCATCATGAACGTTTTCGGATGGCGAGTCACCCATGTCACTGTGAGAAAATTGAAATTAAAATCTCAATTAATGGTTTAGGGATAGATTTTTTACGTTTCATCAGGTTCACAACTGATGTACTTTTCATAGATTGGCCCGCCATCAACTGGGAACAGTTCCTCATGCATCTCAATGACGTTTTTGATCAACTCATTGATCAGATTTTGGAACTGCACCTGGTCCTTGTCGTCAGGTACGGGGACTAAGGTCGGGCCGAAGCAGATGGCCAGATTGTACGGATCCATCATGTTCTCCTCGCTGTATTCCGACAAGCTGCCAAAAAGAGGTGGTGAGCAACATCAGATAAGTGCACTTGGCAGAACTCACTGTTTGAGGAATGCAAAAAGGTAGCGCATGACAATCACAACCGGCCTTGGCAAACTCTGTAGTAGCTCCTTCATTTTGACCACAAAGTCCTCGTTTGGCTTCAACTCTGTGTGAATAAAAAAAAGTTTGATGCAAGTGCTCAGGTGAGACGCGTCATAAATATTTACGTGCGAGCTCCATGAGCTGTTCAAAGTAGATGATTGGCAGCAGGGGCTCTCGCAGTTCTCGCAGGTAGAGTTTTAGCACACCTGCAACTGAATTGATGTCTGACGCGTCAGTCATGTCAGCCAGAGGGTCTTCGCCCCTTTCGAAAGCCTCTCTGAAGTTGTTTATTTCTAGTTGTGACCCAGACACCCTGAATATCCCTTGGTGATGCAAACCTGTAAATTTCAACCATTGTAGCACTGGATTTTTTTAATTAATATTTTTAATTTACCGTATAGATTAATGACTCGAATGCAACTCTTCATCACAAGTGGAATTTCCTGGTTTGTGCTTTCCAGGTACTCCTCCAGGCTTCCGCCGAACAGCTTTGGCTGACCGATCATCTGCAGCCGGCCGATTCTTTTGCGCCGCACTGGTTTCTCTCCAGTCACCGTGAGCCCATTGTTGGGTATCTGCGTTCCTCTAGAGGCTGGCGGCAGGTCTGAGCTTCCAGCGAGAAGTGTTTTCCTAATGTAATCGTGCTTGGCGTGCAGTCGTGCTATCCTACTTGTGCCCAGGAGGTATTCCCTAAATTTCTGCAAATATACAAAATATTTTTGACACAAGTGAAAGCCGTGGCATACGTTTTTATAGAGTATTAAAAAAATTCAGGATCTATCTGAGACATTTCAAAACTAGGATTTCATCAAATTTGGAGCTTCTATAGTTGAAACTTGAATTAATCAATTTTTTTTTTTGACAAAATTGGAATAAATTCTGCAATGATTCATTAAAAAAATCCAACTTACCCCAAGGTAAAACTCCTCTGTCTCTTGCTTGTCTTGCTTCAGCTTTATGGACAACGTCTCCGGCGCCTTTGTGTGCGAGGGTGTCTGCGGCGCCAGACCCAGGGTCGAGGACAGACTGGCGTTCGGGGGCGTCGCGTTGTCATTGTTGAAGAACTGGTTCACGTCAAAGTCTTTAGCGGTCAGCATGTCGAGCAGACTCCTCTCTGCCGTCTCCATCGTCTTCCACACTTCCTCTGACTCGGTCCGCAGAGAAGTGATTCTGTTTTGCAGCTGGCACAGACGCGACTCGAGCTCGTCCTTCAGCGATTTTGTGATCTCAAGATCCATGGTGACCTGCGAGCATTCCCTTTAATCAAGATTTCGTCTGATTAAAGTTGAGAAACAAACCTCCTCATCCGTTCGCGAGCCCTGCACTTCGAATTTCTTGGGGATCATGAAAGCGGTGTGATTGGACTCAAGGAACCTCTGTTTGTCGAGTCGAGAGTCCAAGGCGGCCACGGTGGCGGCCATCTGGTCAAGTCCCGCTTGAACTGATTGCTGGCGGCCTTCCTCGGCAGCAACGTGGGTCATCATGGCTCCTGAGATGCAATGATGGAAACCCAGATCCATGCACTGTTGGAATAAAGAGAGTGAGCGTGCTCGTCAAGAGGACCAATAGATATGCTTACGTCTATTATATCAGAGAGGTCGTCCACAAAGTATTTGTGGACTGTGGTGTTGGACGCCTCGAGGCACAGCACGTACTCGTTTCGCGCCTTCAGGGCCTTCAGCTGGGCGTCGTTGAATTTATTTTTCCTCTGAATGGAATATTAATATTAGAAATAAATAAATTGGCGACAAGATCTACAATTACCTTGAGAACCTCCTTCTCGATCACTCTATACTTTTTAGAGCGCTCCCTCTTTTCTTTGGGGATCGAGTTCTCAAGTTTGGTGCGCTGGGCTTCGGCGAGTCGCAGTTTGCTCTCAGCCTGTCTGGCCTCCGCCTGGTAGCCGAGCCACGTCTTGCTGGTTGTGTGCAGTTCGTGCAAAACTCTCAGCAGCTCTTCGTGTGTTTCGTAACCAATCTCTCGGCACTGCGGAATAAAAACGAGCGTGTGAATTGCAGCCGACAGGAAGACGCTTTATGCGAGCGAGAGGCAATAAATCCATGCCGAGATCGCCATCACTCGGTGCGTGAAATGCGAGGAGGTGCGCGCTCGCCAATTGCAAGATTTTCAGCTGCAAGTGGACAAAAAGAGTGGCTTTCATTCCGACACCCCGTGCGCGCGCAAGAAACCCAATATTTCAATGAGCGCCTCGAATCAAGATTAAGAGCTATCGCCTTTCAGCAGCAGATGTTGCAAAATTCAAGGGAAGCAAAAAGCCGGCACTCACCCTTCTGTAGATTCGCTGGACGTCGTCCATGAGGCCGGCGAGACGACCCACCAGGTGCACCGAGTAGATCTCGCTCAGGGCCGCGTGGTCCTTGCTGAGGCCCTTTGTGTGGCTCAGCAGATGCTGCCAGCACGAGTAGCTGGAGAACAGCGGCCACTGCTCGCGTCTGCGAAAAAAAAATATCGTGCGTGTTATAAAAGAGGGAGCCGTGAAATTAATTAGGAATTCATACTTTTGTTTCTGCTCGCGGTGTCGCAGTGACAGCGACTTTGACAGTTTGTCCAAGCTCTTGCTGTAGTCCAGCTCCACCTCAGCCCTCTTCCTGAAGTAGTCCTGCAGCTCGGTCACCAGCGACACCTGGCTTTCCATGCGGGCGTCCAGACATCGCAGCTGTTCGGCCAACTGCAGTCTGATGTCTGTGGACACAATAAAAAAATAATGAATGGAAATAAAAATACGGCATGATGGATTTGGATAACTCGAGGATGTACATATTCTTTCCCAACATCAACATCGTTTTACGCCCACGATACATCGACTCGCTTCAAACGTCAAATAAATATTATTGTGAATTGGTGTAATTTGCGAGCGGCTCGAGAGCGCTAGCTGTATGTATCTTGGAAAGGATGTAGCCGAGAGGAAGAAGGCTAAACATCGTGTTGAGGCAGGATATCACTTTAAGTTCACGATTTGTAGGGTTTCTCTGCAGAAGGAAGTGCAAGAACTCCTCCCTATCCTATTTTACGCGGCGACAAGTAGGTACAATGAAAGAAACTTGATTTTCAGCTGCCTCCGCACTTGATTCAGCGGCAAAAAACAAAACGCAACAATAGATTTTTATGCGAGAGAAAAGCGGGCATTTTGAATAACAAATTTCTCGTGTCGTGAACAATGGAATCGAGTTCTAGTCGCATGGCTTGTTTTTTAATCGGCCTTTTAAGAGAGAGAGAGAGAGAAGAAGGAGCACACTTAATAACGTTCCCCTTATTCGAAGAAAGAAACGCCGCGCTGCAGCCGCGCGGCGTTTGTTACACAATTTAAGGTCTTGTTTCAAGACGAAATCTATTTCTGGACCGACTTGGATACACTAGCGTGTCCCCGTGTTTCAAATTTTACGGTCATTCTTTCGCCGGCTGCACTCGCCAGATGCCCATTGTTTGCTTATTCGAATGGTTTGGTTTATCGCTTTCTGATTTGCTTCGAAATTGATTCGGCGGGCGTGGTCGGTCAGTACGCCGCAGAATTAGAGACGCGTTGACTTCTTTTCTGCCCGCAGACACCGCATATATATGCGAACGTACAATCTGTTTCTATTTCCATCGACCGGTGATACCGACGAGCCGAGCAACTCTGGTGAAAATGACGATGCACCTCATTGGGGCCAAGGCTCCACATCAACATTCATCACTCGACTCGCGGCATCAGATGCATTTCTCTCCATACGATCGAATAGAGATAACATAAAAAAGTATGAAAGATGTTTCGGCGAAAGACTTTCTTTCTTTGCAGCAATTTGTGCATCGAGGAACACATAACGTTTCTATTTGCTTGGCAGATGACTAATGCGGTGCTCGGGGAAAAGGCGTCGGTCAGCGGGGCGCCCCTATCTAATTACTTGCGTGTGTGTGTAGCTTGGAAAACGCCGGTCTGTATATTACTAATTCATAATCGCAGTTTGGGCACTGAGCACGCACCACTACTCGTAATCTGCGCAACAAAGGCCGGAAGTCGCATGCAAAGGAGCCAATAATTCGCCTTCGGAGCCACTCACTGCGCGAAGGCCGCTTCCTCAGCTGCCAGATTGATTTAATACAATTGGGAACCGAGATGAAATCGCTTTCACTCACTACGGGAGCATCATCAACACGTTTTATTTATTTTCTCTCAATGAAGTAGTGTCAGAATAAAGATACGGCGCCACTGGAAGCCATTCAAGCGGTCTCAAAGATTACTAAAAGTTTATTAACGACAGTGGACACTGTAAATACACCACGGTGCATGCAGACTCTTGTAAACAAGATTCCGGCGCATGTGTTGCTGGACCCCTGACGAGCTATTTATGATTTATTAAATCGAGCGGAAGTCGCGTTTGTATACGTTATTGTGCCGGCGCCGCTCTCATCATTTTTCTTTGCGCACGGAAGATCCCATCGACGCCCATAATCGGTTGAACAATGAGCACCGTGGAAAACATTCCCAATTCTCATTACTGCGAGCTCATGGAAGGGCTGAAAAGTTTGGGTTGAACAATAATCATTGAGCAGAAAAGCTGATAATCCAATGTGTCAGACAATATGCACTTCCAGCAAGCGAATTAAGAGTTAAAATGTGGGCTGTTGGTTCTCCTTTAGTTGTGCACGTGGGATGTCAAATACTGTGGGTTCTCGGCGCCTGCTTTTCGATAGGGACGAAAAATTCTTTAAAAGCCATGTGTGTGTGCCGCAACGCACAATGTTAAGTCTCTGTTTTCGACTTTTTTCTACAGTTTCATCATTTTTTTTGTCGTTGCTTGATGCAAACCAACTGGCTGTCAATGACCAACCGTGGCTGCATTAACACGCGTTTCAAGCAGCACAAACCACTGCGCATGGCAGCCACTTTTTGTGTAATTCGTTATCGTTTCAATTAAATTAATGCACGCGGAAAGCTTGTTCGCGATTGAGTAATGGTGGGAACATGCTCTTCGCGTTTTATCTGACTGGAGCTTAAAGGGCTGCCATCAGTTTTAGCACGCGAAAACCGGTCCTTTTAGACCAGCAGCGAAATGCATACATTAATATTAGTTGGTGAATCTCGCATTAAAATAAAATCTGACTTAGCCAGATCAGAAAGACGATTTCTTCAAATTCGTATATAAATTAAGTGTGCTTTCGAACCAGTTAGCTGGAAACAACGTCAATCGAATTAAATAAGTTCATCGAGTCGCGGCGTTTCCTTTCCCAGCGAGATAAATAAACGCACGAAAAGGCAAAGGCATCCAATTTCTCCTCGCTCTCTGTGTTTATCTCGGTCAGTCCGGAAACAGCGCCGCAGAAAAAAACATATAGCTCTCGCATGTAATGGTGGCACACAACAAACCGAATAAAGTAGAAAGAAAAAGACCACCTTTACTAATAATGCGGGATAAAAGCAGGGGCTCAACTTTGCTGTCGCGTCCGTGAACTTTGGCCTTACAAATCGCGGCTCATTGAAAATGATCAGGACGAACCAAGGGGAATCAAGACTGGGAGTGTGTTTGTGTATGCGTTTGCCGGCGTCGGACAAGTCGAGTGGGATGAGCGTCTCGACATTAGCATAATGCAAGGCTAATTGCCGTCCAGGTAAACCGAGTAAGTGTATCAACACATTTCTGCGGAGACCTGCGAAGAGAAAGAATTATTGCTGCTTCGTTTGATTCCAAGGATTCCATCCATTATTGGAAAACCGTAAAAGGCAGCGCGGCCGGCATAAATTAGAAAACGTTCATGATTTTTATTCCCAATTTGTAATCTTTGAGCTGGATGTTTTTCCTCCGTCCTCACTCGGCGATACGGAATTTGCATTTTAATCAGAAACGATAGAAGAAAGAAAGCTGCTGACTGGGGCGAGAGACGAATGAAATGCGAGCCGCGGCTTCTCTGATTCCACTCGGTGCAAAATTTATGCGCTCGGCCGTAGCCGTGCAGTATGTGCTTGCGTAGTTACGCAAGTACGAGTAACACCGGCCCTACACCCTACACTGCTGCAATGCAGATAATCTCGGGGAAAATTAGCGTTCCAAGCAAATTTCCGCTTTTCTTACGCTCGCCTGGCCCGTCGACCTTTGCAAAAAGAGACGCGGCCAGGTTTTTGCCGCTTCGGTGCTATATATATGTATAATATAAGAGAGCAAGTCACGTCGCAGCATTTTTATTCTCAAGGGACAGACCGTGACGAACACCAATCCGAGTAGAGAACGAGAGGTGTCCGTCCGTCCGTCCGCTTTGAACATCAACACCAACAGGCGACAATTTCACGTGCTAGCATTATTTATACATGCGTGTGCACCTGCACACCGCGCGTACACGTACTGCGTCTACGATTTCTCCGCCCGTCCGCAGGATCAATTTCAGCGCTGATCCTGTCCTTGAGCCTTGAGCGGTCATTTTCTTCAAATCGTGCATGAGTCGGAGATAGTGAGCAGGCAGGGCACGACGATGACGGTTCAAAAACTGAGAATGCATTAACAGCGACAGGCAACGGGCAGTAAAAGGCTGAAATTTTCAGGTCTAAGTGAGTCAGGATTTGCGGTCAGAAAGAAAACATCACTTCCAGAAAGATTTTTAAAAAAAGAAATTCGATCCACTGCCGTCTGCTGCACCGGCTCTGCCGTGCATCAGGTTTCCACTGTGGTGGAGTAAATAATAATAATTGGGGGTGAACAGGCCGGCAGGTCCCGAAATAAGCGCATCCTCCCCCTCGTGGCAGCCAGACAGACGGATCCTCGAGCTCGAGACGCACTGACGAGGAGCTCCACCCCGGCAATACATACATACAGATTATACACAATGAGCATTGTCTTGCATTCCGATCGGGTCGGGTATTTCACAGCCATCTTCCTTTCACTCTCCGCTGACTGTGATAAATAAGATTTCATGATTCCGTCCGCGGGGGAGGATGTGCCTGATTAGGATATATTTTGTTTGACTCGCAGCGCGTCACGTGACCGGCTTTATAGGAAAATGAGCCGAGCTGCAGTGTGTTTATCCTCGCGTAGGGAGCGAGGGTGTGGTTTTCCATCCGCGTACGGCGCGTGTTAAGTTGATCCAGCAAAGCAAGGGCCAGATTTCCGCTTCCTTGTCTATATTGCAGTCGCGTGTGTGTCACCTCAGAGTGTTCGAGGGGTCATCTGCATATTTCGGTCCTTCGTTCAAAATCAGCCGCCTGATCAGAGTCAACATTGATCTCATTAGCTGCTCATCGAGATGGAAAACAGCTACAAAGGCGGCCCGAGTTAAAAATGATCGACTTTGATACAATGACAAACAACTGTTCTTTCGATCGAGACAAAAATGGAGTATAAACAAATCGAGTTAATATTTTATCCTCGTCCGATCCGCACAGATCGCGATAAGGCCATCCTTGTGATGCAGGCTAATTTTTTACTATCCCGCTCACGACTGGAACAATTATAGCCGAGCAGTCTCACGCACGCCCCTTCAATAAACACATTAATATAATATCTATTTCCCGATCCGTACCTAACGCGGCCATTCGAATAATAAATAACGAGATAGAAAAGGACTGGCGGCTTTGTTTTCACGTGCGCCGCCTCACGACTCACGAAAACAAACAAATAATGGTCGCAAGCTGCGTCGCATTCAAATAATTGCACTCCGCCGTCGGTGGGTCTCTCCATTTCCCGAGAGTGCATTTTTCAGCGGCGCGACGCACGCAACCCCGCGTGCTGCTGCTGCTGCTGCAGTGGACGAAAGGTCACAGCCCTCTCCAGCCGCCGACGCATAATTCTAATTCTCGGTCGAAATGAAATATTATGCACTGGCGTGCCGCCCTTTCACATTATGCGCCAGCAGCGATAAAAGTCAAGTTCCAAAAAAATTCCAGCCGATAACTCTTGAAACATTCTGCAATAAAAACTCACGACAAGAGTCTCGGCTTTTTCACGTCGCAGTATAGTAAAAATTAGTGAGAAAACGCTGTTGGTTGGTTCGACCCAGTTGCCCCGAGGAACAAAAATTCCTGCTGATGTAATTACAACATGAGGCCACGCCGCGGCTTAATTACAACAACAGCGGCCATCACAATGCCCGGCTGTCAATTAGACCGCCGAAACGTCACTTCCTGCGTCGGCAACACTGTTTTTTTTATCTGCGGTCTGCGCCAAGCAACGAGCGTGTGTTTACACTCGCTCATTTCAATTAGGAATGCAAATCCGTGCTGGCATCAGCGAATTCGAAGCAAGTCGCGCTGGAGAAGTGTGGAAAGCGCACATTTACTTGCGCAGAGGAAAATAAAAAGGAGCTGGTTGGTGCCCTTGAAGTATGTGCGCGCCGCAACCTGCAGCGAGAAAACGAAGAAGAAAAAGCCCAACCAACTTTATACGAAACACAAGGGAGATAAATAATAATAAGACTTGGCGGCAATTACGCCATCAGACGGCCTTGCAACATTAAAACTCACTTCAAACAAAGTTGAAAAACGATTCTGTTCGGAATGTGAGATTAAAATCTTGTCTCGTTTGGGCCGAAATCGATACCAACCTCAAACTATTTATAAATTCCTTTCATATTACTAAAAAAGGATCACCCTATTTACTACAAAGAAAGTTAGACAAAAATCCATTAATGCAGAGCAGTCGTTGTGAATTCCTGTAGAGACGCCCTAATAAACTTAAAGATGTTTTCCGAGAGAAAAAACACAAAAGAGGCGTGTTTAGTTACAGTTTAATAAAAAAAAATGAGCATATCGCCTAACATGGGAGCACGTGTGTTGACCGTGGATCGGAAACGCTGCCAGCCTGACTGAATAATTATATAATTATGCTGGGAGGCTCGCATTTTTAGGAAACCCCAAATAAAGCAGCTTTCGACCGCGTTGTTTCGTGTCGTAAAAAAGCATTCGATTGGATTTCTGCGATGATTGAGCAGTGACAAGAAATAAAAGTGTTTCCTCGCAGCAAAACAGTCACGATTTTCTGCGGTCAACGCGTCTAACGCGCTATGGAGAAAAGTAATCAATGGCGACCGGCGCAAAAAGAAAAAACCACCAAGCCAACGATGAAAGATGACGTGCAGCTTTTGGAATAGTAAAATGATCGCAAGGACCACTTTCAGCGTTTCATGTGGGGCACAAGAGAGCTAATAATCATCTTCGCCGGAATGATTTTCCTTTTCTGCGTTTCCAAATAGAAATTGGCTCTTGCATTTTTCTTCTTCCGTCATTATAGCTTTATATCTATAAAAGCAGTTGCGAAAATAATTTTATGGGGTGTCTAATATAAGCTAACTTTTTGAAAAAATTTATAACGCAGGCGTAATTATGATCAATTTTTGTATGTCTCGCATTTGGATCATGTAAAGGCAAAATATTTCTGCTTGCCGATAAAACCTGATTGCACCAAATAATTTAAATATACAGTATATTCAAGCGATCATAAAGATCGCAGTGCTATATAGACTGTGGGCCGACCAGGTGGAGGCGGATTTCTTTGTGCTTTTTTCAGCTAAGTTGTTATCGTCCGTGGACACAACATTGTTCGCACCGAAAATAAATTAGCGGTGAAACCGAGTACAGCAGCAGCGGTGGCGGCGGCGACACTCTCGCGAAACAGGTTTGAACCGTGCTGCAAGTCCAAGGCCGGAAAGTTTTAGTTTTGATCTGCCAGCCGTGAAATATACATTTTCCACTCGCGGATTTGTGCTGTACTCTCTCGTCTTGGCCGCAAAGGCGGCTGCTGGTCGGGCGGTCTGTCGTACAAAAAGTGGCTCCAATAAATCAGCACCGCCGCGTTGGCTAGCAAAGAAAAGCTGAATTAGCGCGGCGACGATTTATTGAAAGGGGTGACGAAGGGATTAGGCGCCTCTTTTTAGAGCTCCCCGAATAATAATGAGACGGCTGGCGCCTTGAGTGACGCATTAGCACGCGTGCAATAATAAATATATCCGTCTTGGCCAACTCGTCACGTGCGTCTTGCGCGCAGGCGGGGGCAAGGGCGCGTTTGTTCGGTACTCACGAGGGGCGAAAAAGAGATATACGGGTCGTGATTTGTGTAAAGGGGAAGACGCACGTGAGCCCGCGGCAGTGTTCGATTTTGCCACCCTCTTAAATTTGGAATAAAAGACAGCCCTGCGTGCGTACTGAAAGCAGAGCTTCGAGGAAATACAAACTCCGACGAAAGGTGATCGATTTTTGAACAAGGAAATCAGAGTCTCGGCGTTGAGTTGCAAATTGTTAAACGCATGTGTCATTCTGTGCAGCGCAGCGTTCGTGCTCGAGTTTCCAAGAAATAATATAAAAATTTAAATTGATTTGTGACAACGAGGCCTTGGAATCGCGATAGACTGCCAAAAAATGGTTGATTTCAAATCTTTAGCTGTTCCTATTTTGGTGCCGCTGAAAAGAGAAACTAACTGATGGCAGATCTGAACAAACTGCACTTCACATTCGCCCCTTCCTTGCTCTCTTTCTTCTACGCCTCACGGAGGAAAGCAAAACAAGCCAAACAGGGAACACTCTTGTTGACGAAATTTAACGAGCAGCAGATGTTGGCCGGCCGGCCGGCCCAGCCGAGGGGAGCATATAGCATAATGCCGTCGGCCCAATTATCTGCTCGCGCCGTAATTAGGTCGGACGCCTTTTTTTGCAAACCGCTGCTCACCATTGGCTGATTGACTTTAAAAATTATTGCATCAAGCAAAATTTCCTAACGAACCCTGTGACATATGAGTCACGGCTAAATATAATAGAAATAAAAAAAAAAACAGGGAACCTTCTAACGTCTGCTTTTTTGCGTGTGTGCGTCGGGCCTGTGTTTCGGGAATCGTCTCAAACGGCGCGGCAATAAACCGATTTCCAGACGAGAGAAAACCTTTGATCCCGTTCTGCGCGTGCATTATTTCAATTACTGGATCGAGCCACGCACGCAATTCCGCCTCCAACACACAGTGTGAACCCAAAAGTCAAGCAAACAAACAAAGGGCCCCTGACCTGACAGAGATAAATCGCGAAGCTGTTAAAACTATTTATGTCTATGCTCCAAGCACACGCAAACCGAATTCTGAATTCTGCTGCAAGCTCTATATGCATTGTTACGAAATTTGTTGTAAAATATCGTAGCAAAGCCCCTTGCACATTCGGTAAATGCAATATTATTGGACATCACAAAGACGAAGTGGAAACTTGTGAAACATCGTTTTCGTTGGGCAAATAAAAATAACGAAATTCAAACATGAAGAAAGAAATTGTAAAATGGAAGGATTACGTATAAGATGTCACAATAACAAAAAGTTTTCTTTGTTGAAATCTAATTTTCCTTGTTGCAACAATCGTGTGATTCTTTTTCGTCCGGGAGAAAATGAAATTTGCTTCCTACACATTCTTAGATCTTTGATGTTGGTTTCAGAGGAAGTGAAACAATTTTTAGTACAAGAAAGTTTAGTAGCCCAACATCTTAAATTTATACAATGGAGTCACTTAAGGAGACCAAATTTAAGTGCCTGCTCAAGAGGCGAATTAATGGCATGGATTCGGCACGGAAAAAATCAATTGGCATTAAGATATGAATAGCCGTTTCTTTCCGCCAATTATGTGAGCAAAGCGGGCAAGCCCTGACTGAGAGGAAGAACAAAGCACAGGAGCAAAGATCAATTGAGGCCGCCGCGTTCACGATGAACAGAGGCGGCGTGGGCGTGTGCGGCGGCCGAGACTTTGTGCTCCGCATGTGCCACCGTGAGTGGGTGGAAAGGAAAAAAGCAACCTGCACTGACTCACTACCCGCACGACGACGCACGCACGTGGACTTGAACCCCGACGATGCGCGAAAACAAGACGCTTATACCACGTGTGTGACTCACCCCCGTGTTCTGTCTCGATTTCGGTTTTCTATATGCGGTTTATCAATTTTAAGCCACAACAACTGCAGCTTGGAGAAGATGAAAGTGACGGTCATTAAAAAAGTTTGGACTTTCACACCGAAGCCAAGAGAAATTTGCTTTTAAGCTATTTAGAATCGAGATAGGGAGCGTGGTCCAAATTGCTCATCTAAAGTTAAATCTTAAACTATTCGTAGGAATATTGCGAAACACACAGCCTCGTGTGAAAAGGGAACACTGATTAGCTAACGGAAGGGAAATTATGGCGGCGGTTAAACGAATAACGACTAATTTTCGGCGGCGTGAGTGAAATTAGCTAATCACGCGTGTCGACTCGAAAAGGTGAAAAGCGAAGGTTTCATCAGCAGCTGAGTGAGTGCATCTCTCTGCTGCGACGCAAAAACGGCCAGAGCAGGGAGGAGTCGAGTGGCGCTCTCTGGCTGGCTCCTCGTGCCGCCGGCGAGAAGGGGTTGAAATTATAAGTTGATGATGTTAACCTCTGGTGCACGTAAGAGCAGCTGCCGGGAATGTCAACACTCAATCACAGCCGTGGCAAGCGGGCGGGTGGGTGCGCGAGCGGGCGAGCGAGAGCACAGGAAATCTGCGTCTCGCCGCATGCATTCGGTCAGGCTAACTCGATTATTTTTACCGCCGCTCCGTTGACAGACACGACCCCTCAATCTGTGTCTCTTTGACGACGCACAAAAAGAGCTGTTTTGTGTTGGCCCCATTCCGCGTGTTTGGACGATCGCGAAACGGCGCGAGAGAAAAAGTTCTGTGCGTTCGTTTGGCAAAATTGTGCTGGCGAAAAAAAAAACGGAATGCATTAATTTACTCATTTCGCAGCGTACGTGCAGAAAAACACGGCATGATGCGGTGTGCGCGGTGTTCTTTTTGCAATAAAATTGCGCGCATCATATTTGCAAACATCAGGGCTGGCTATAAGGGGGCTGCTGGATGCCATTTATTGATCTGCCGCCGCCGAGATGAGAACAGCCAGCCTCCCTTTGCTCCTTTCAAACGGCGTCAGCCACACCCTGCACCGTTGCCGCCCAAAACTCGTGAGCTCGCCCAAACCGACGTGCGCCTAATTACGCCGCCAAATAAAGTATGGAAAAGAGTGAGTGCATCATTGTTCGCTGCACCCGCAGATTGGACCATTTGTTGCATCCTCCTGCCGGCGGCGGAGGGGGAATTCAATTACAAAAGTCGGCGAGACGCTTCAACCTGCACCACGTTTAAAAATATCAAGCACGCGCCAGACGACACGGGGGTGCTCTGTTGCAGCACGGGTCCAATAAATAATCCCGCACAAAAGCGGATGATTCTCATTTCGGCTTGTTTATTAATGCACGCTGGGGCCGAGAATTAATTCACGATTCGTCGCGGGAGACGAGAATAATAAATAGTAATGCAAAGCGTCGGTCTTTTGTGGCTGCATGTTATACCAACAGCATATTTTTCCAAACCAAACACAATAATTGCTTTCCCGTGGCAACAAAGTGTTTATTTCTATGGTTTGGCAAATGTACAGGTTTTAAGTCGGCTGGCGTAAGAAGTCGAACAAATAAATGTTGTTGAGAACAGAAAAATACGTAAATCACAGCAATAATAAGAGGATTAAGGCCAACTCATAAAAATATTATTCTTCTTACGTTCCGATTTGATTTTTTATTTTTTTTAGATAAATTTGCTTTCCAGCAAGAAAAAAGCGGAAAAATAAACGTCTTCAGATATAATTAGTGAAAAATTTGGGGACAGGTCTGTGCATCAACGTCGTTTCGCTGCTCAAGATTTTTGTTTGAGCCGTTTTCAGACTCACTATTCAGACACATCAAGGGAAGTTTATTAAGAGCCTTTCCTTTCGGGATTATACTGCTGCTTTCAATTCCAGCCGCCGCAAACTTTAATGGGATGCATCAGCGAAAAAGTAAAAGAGATAAAAGGGCGGCGGCGACGATGAGGAGCGCGCGCGCGTGTGTATGTGTTGCGAATCTGTTTGGCGTTACCCTTTCTGCAAATACACGCGAATGCTCTTTTGCTGTATGAAAGGGCGGTGTGCACGCTGGGGCAGCTCGCCCCGCGCTGCCAAGGTCGATACACGTGAAAGCCAGCGTTTTGAGTATGTTGTTGCTCGCCGCCGCGCTTTCAATTGCTCTGGAAAATTATTGTTACACATTTTTGTCTTTTGTGGTCGCACGCAATGCCGCAATTGCCGAGTTTAATAATGCACATTACCGATTAACTAAAAATATTGTTCGTCCTCGGCGTGTTAATATCCTGGTCGGCAATGGTAATGTATTAGGCTGCGAGTTTTATATTCGGCTTCTTTATGGCTGCTGCAAAGTGGCAGCTTTGGGTGAAATATCTGTCTTTTACGTGAATGCGGTGGATACTTTTTTTCAGGCCGACACGTGTAAAAAACGACCGCAGCTGATCCGATTCTAAATTAGATTCCACTTTCATGTGGGAATTGAAATGCAACCAACATGCGTGCCCTTGGAGGAGCAAAATGATGAATATCATCTAAATGGAATTTTATTGTACAACACGCGGCTGTTTCACTTAACTGTTCTCTGCCTTTTTACCTGAAAGAGAAGTACGAACAATCATAAAAGCCATATAAAAATAAACTTACGCCCCGAATTCTGAATCACTGCACCGTTTTGTAGAACGATTTTCCGACTGTTTTAAGGGCTCAACTGCTCGATTATTTGGTATTTACATTGGGAGACTAGTTTCTTTGGCTGCTGCAATTTTGCGCGCAACTGTACGCCACTCGCATCTCCCATTTTTTTAATAATACACACGCCGGTAGCAGCAATAATCATAACTCGTGAAGCGAGTGGCCGGCCACTTTTTTTCTCCAAAGGTCGTTGCTTTTTCCTAATGTAGTGCGGACATGCGAGACAGCTTTTTTCTGCCAAATTGGCGCGCTTTGCGAACCGTACGATGTTTGCAGGGCGGCTCTTTCACAGCATTGACACGTGTGCAGAAAAGAAATTATCACCGTTAAAAAGACTGACCGCAGAGTGGAGTCATTACCAGAAATAGTGCGGTTTTGCGTCCTTCGTTTCTGATTCAGCGGCATCGTCTATGAGGCAACTTTCAGCACGACACTCAATGGTTTTCAAACAAATCTGTTATGATTCACTGGGCGACTAAAAATTACTTCTATAATTTACTTTTGATCGTCATTGAAAGTGAAAATATTATTTTGGAAATGGTTATTTTTCTACCACCGAATCAGCAGTCAAAGATATTAACAAAAAATAATATTGTCACCTCACTTCAATTTCCTTTGACAGAGTAAATAGTTCGAGCCCTGAAGCAGAAAAGGAGCATACCAATATACCTCTGGGAAAAGGTGCTTCCATATTTTATTACGAGCTGAACATGTCAAATTTTCAATTTGGGTTCTGGCCTTGGGGCCGGGTTCTTTAACTATTCATTCATTGCAGGTTGCAACACAGGGTTTTGTGCTGGCTGGACCATTAGTGCCGCCTTAATTCCTTTCAGTTCTAAAGGATGCGGCGCGCATGCAAAGGGCAATTATTATTTTCAAACGACCGTTGTGAGGGGGAGGTTCCTCCTTTTCATCCCGCAACAAAAGCGAGCGACTCGAATCTGGTGCTGCATTCTTCGGAAATTATGCATCCCTCTCTCGGCGTCCTTGACGACTGTTCGAGAGCCAACAACTCGGGAAAATTTCTTATTCCGTCCGCTGTTTCCTCACTGTGTCGGGAGCGCGATAAAAGCAATTCGAGCACAAACGGGATTATCGTAGCTCCTGCAGTTCCAGACGCCCGACGTCCCCTCGATATTGCTGCACTTTGGATGACTCAAGATTTATACGCGGCGGTGGCAGCAGCAAAAAGGGGGTGGTTCTTTCTATTTATTGCGCTTCTGGGGGTAAACAGCGGCCGATCGCTCGCACCTGCCCGTCTGCCCCGCAAAATGCAAGGCAAAATTTCGCCGCAAAACGTGCGACTCGGTTCCTGGCACACTTTTGAATTGTTTGGGGGACTTGAATTAAAAACTGCTTTGGGGGAGAAGCGCTCTTCAACTAATGAGAGGTATTATGTTGCACCATCCGCTCACTTTTGGCGCAAAATCCAGCATCTGCCACTCCTTAAAAAAAATCCCATTTCACCCCTCGTATAAATTTCTCCAAAAATAAAAATACATACATTGAACCTAACGTGAGATAAAAACCGAAAAGATGAACAAAAGACGAAAATGCTCAACATTTTTCCCATTGTCGACCCGCGTGAATGAAGAGAAAATTGTTAAACAAGTACCTGGAAAGACGTCGCGCATTTCGGGACTGCCCTTGATCCAGCCATTCCTCTGCTGAATAATGCACTGAAACATTTTTTCCGGGGGTGGCGGTGCTCTCCCGGGAAAAGCAATCCGATCGTCGGCGGCTCAGCTGCCTCACATGGGTCCCAATCTGGGTCCGTTTTAGACGCCAACGCCGACCTGCTGCTGCTCGCTCGCTAGCTCTCGACGCCTCAGCACAAACTAACCATGGACCTGCTCGCAGCCAGCATCAGACCCTGGCATTGGAAACGAACGAGCGGCCGACCGACTGCACGCCCGCCATAACACCGTAGCGGAGATCCGACGAATTTTGTTCGCTCCCAGCCGGCGCGATTCCGATCGCTTGCTTTCCGACGCCTTTGCGTGTGCCTCGAATTTTGATTGCACGCCTAATGCATAATTCCCGAATCTGTTCGGACGCTTCATGAAGAATTCAAACACGATTTCAATTTCTTTTTGAACGCTGAAAGCGTCTTGAATTCAATAAAATCAAAAACGTTTCCAGCCACTTAACAGAATCTCGTAAAATTGAATTTTCCGGTAATTAAGCAATTGTTTTGAAGAGCATTATCAATCTGACACAGCAGCTTAAAATTGTTTAAGAAATAATTAAGTGGTTTTTCGGATATAAATTGCGATGAAAAGTAATTCTAACAGAGTTCCTCTTCGACAATTTAGATTTTTTACTCGTCCTGTTACTCTCAAGTGAGTGCAGTGCTTGGAGCAAAAACACGAGTTCAATTCCATCGACTTGTATGGAAGTTTTCTCGGGAATGGCGACCTTGCCTTCACATATGCTGTGAGGTCGCAGAACCGCAAAAAATACCGCCGTCCGTGCAGAAGCACCTTTCCGGCTCCTTGATAAATTAATTTTGACAGGTGATTAGTACGGAAGTCTATCGTTTTACATCAAGTTCTTTTGTACTACGTGCAAAAAATTGGCCAATGCAAGCTGCATGCGGTTGAAATGATATAATATTGAAAGCTTTGGAATTGCTTATTTGAAACGTACTGCGCCGTTGCCTTGTTTCTGCACTTTACTGCCAACCGCAGAGGTCAACATTGCCGTAAAAAACAAATAAAAATTCCAGCCGCTAAAAGTGTACGCAGCCTGGCGCGTAAATGCCCGAATAATAATTGAAGGCTCGCGTCAGCCTTTTCCGCTGCGACAACAACAATAGTAGTAATTGATCACAGTATTTAGTTCCTGCACACTTTCAGAATTCAATCGCGCGTCACCATATTTGGCAACGCGAGCGGCGAGTCAATTTTTTAAAACATTCGATCAGAGCTCGACAGCTCCGACGCAGGCATTTAACTATCAGCCGATTTGACACACCGGCATAATTGATTACGCGCTGCCGCTAATTTGCATATTTGGAAGCTCGATTTCATCTTGTTGATTCACGACCGAATTGGGAAGTTGATTTCTCCTGCGTCGAATGATGGATGGTGAGCAAGTAGGGGTGAACGGTTCCACTCACGGATGACTCATCCCCTTGTTCTCTGAAGCTGAGAGGGGCCCAATAATAAGTATTATTCGACCACATCGCGAGGGTTGCTTGCTCTTTTCGCTAGTCGGCCAATATAAACAAATAGTAAAACCTCTGCAAACAATGCGGAACGGAAAATGACTTTTCGTGCGATCAAACTACTGCTCTTTGCAGCGAGCGATTGCACGGCGCAGGGGCGAAAAAACTCGGTCCTTTTTTGCATTTGAACCACGGTGCCAAAAAGCGTCTTTTCGAGTGCGCAAAAAAAACCCGGTCGTCGATAAAGTTGATACAAATGTACGGCTTGGCGCAAATCCAGAGACAACATTGCACTCCGTGATAAGCGCTGAATTTATGCTCCGGTGCTGCCAGAACCGAGTGCGCCCGCTCTTAATTGTCCCGAAAATATATATACGTCTATTGTTCGGACACAAATCGATCGCTCGTGTTCTGTATTTGCACAGCCAGGAATAACTCAATCACGGAAAAAGCATATCGGGAATACATTGACATATTCCGAGGCTGGCAAAACGCATTGCTTTGCGGATGAAAATAGTGAGATGCTTCACGGCAATAACTCATCTGCAGTGACAGTTTTCCCGAAATAGAATCGCATTCATAGCGCAAAAGAGAAAGAGAGAGAGTGGAAAATTTAATCAATGGACTCTGTCCTTTGAATGAATCTCGCATTTGCGCGCTTCGCCCGCACGGCGAAGGGCCAAAGAGTTGGCCGGCGCGTCGCGAGAGGCGCTTCACTCCGGCCATTCTTTCTTCCCTCGTCTTTTTATTAACACTTTCTTAACTCCCAGACGCCGGGCCGGGCCTTGTAAAAAAGAGGCGGCGAAATGATAATGAAGTCAGAGGCTATTTTTTGTTTTTGTTTCCTCCTCTTACGATTTCCATAATAACCTTCCTTGTGCGTTTTTTTTTTCGGGGATGAGCCGCAGTCTCTTTGTCGCGGCGCCGCGCATGCATCACCGAAAGTGTTTTATTGTATCCTGGAACCCTCCGTGAATAATAATCGCGGGCCGCGTCGTTTTTATCTGTTTTGGCGCCACCGCCGGTGATTAATTCGTCTCCGCTGTTGATTAGCTCCCGCAGATTTCGTAAACTGGAAACTGGGGACGGCTCGCTTCCGAATAAGGTAGCTGGCAACCCTGAGAGGACCAGCTGAATTTTTTCTTAGTGTTTGTTGTCGACGTTTGGGTTCACTGACTGCGCTTAGTGCGCTTGTCGGAGGATGCAATTTCCCGCACGAAAGTGGACAATTCGTCAGCTGTGCTGTGTGCAGTCGCTCGAGTGGAACTGAGAAGAAACATGCTTTTTATCGCACCTCTGACTATGTGCTGTGCGTGGAAAACAAGAGCAAAAAGTGTTAAATAGAATTTTCAGCAGCGACGAGATTCTTGTTTATGGGCTTTGGCATCTGCTGATCGGTGAAAACATGAACATTGCGCGTTCCATACGTGATTGGCTGAGCCATTTAGATCTTTATCACAATATTGCTATGTGCGAGTACCTACAAATATTTATTGCTAAACATCTGGCTGCGTTAAAATTTTCTTTACGCTCTTAGTTTTGTCTGAATTGCAATAAATTTAAAATTCATGAGGCGTCCGTGCGAAATTATTCCTTTGTAAACGCCAGTTTGCCGCAGTGAAAGAGGCTGTGCTTAGGAGGGAATTCCCTTTCTTTTATTAGCAACTATGGAAGGCGAAATAATAAATAAGACGAGACGAAACGCAGCAGGAAATGTGTCTCTGGCCGGCTGGCAGTGTGCCCGCGCGCGGATTTCTGCACAAACGCGCAATCATTATTTTGGCAGACCGGAGGAAAGTTCCTCTCCGCGGATAAAACGCAGTCTTGCACAGCATTGAGGTTCTCCTAACTCGTCCTTGAGCGCCCAAAAGAATAAGAAAAGCCTACGAGTCCCACCTGTTGGTCTTTGGCAGCAGGCATTCGCAGCTCGATATGCTAATTTAGCCAGTTTCCTTGACCTTAGCCCGCCTCGCACAAAAAAAATTGGCGCCACTTTTTAATCAGACAGCAGCCGATAATTTTTGATTGATAGGACACTGCCACTGTTCCATGAGTAGTTTCACTCGTAAAGAGAGCCATAATTTTTTAACTGCGCAGTTTAAAATTAAGAAATAAAGTTCAAAAAGCACCAAATGTTTAATTTATGTCAAAACTAGGCATTTCATTTTGCTAAAAAATGAACATTTTCAATACCCCTAATTTATCGTTATAAAACATACGATTGAATCAATTCATGAAATATTTATATTAGAGTTCGAGTAGTTTGTTTTTAAATAAAAAATCCCTTGTCTCAAACATGGATAAACCAGCTTAGATTTTAAAACCTACGCCGGCAAGTATAAGTATTTATTTCAATTCACGATTTAACCCATTTATTTCCATTTCCTTTTTTGGCTGAAGCAAGGTTTAAGACGCCCTAAGGGCGCACACGGTAATTAGACTTGAGGGGTCGGCGGACGTGACCGTCTCATGTGAATGCAGTGAATCGCACTTTATGCGCACATCATCCAAGTTCAAAGCTCGCGTCGTGCAAACAAGCACTGCTTTTTATACACAAACAGTACCTTGGAAGGTGTTTTCTCTCCCCCCGACTGTGTGTATATGTTTCACGTTAATCAGGCAAAACAGCAAATAGCCGGGGTGTGAAGACGGTTGAGCTGAAGTGGTGAATAAACATGCCGGTTTTATCGGCCACTAAGAGAAAAAGGCCGTTCGCGGTTTGGCGTGAATTAATTCGCCTGCCAAATACGTCCGCAGAGATTGATATCAACTCCTTTTATATTTCTTTATAGTGCATGCACGGATCGAGAACAAAGAAATAGTGTCGCTTTTGTTTTGACACATTTCTCCACAGCAGTGATAGATTAGGAACACATGGAACTAATCACGATGGCTGCGCCGCCGCCGCCGCCGTCGCTTCCCAGCACATAACACAGATTGATTGCCATGTGCTCTTGGGCTAGGAGACGACAGTAAGTCCGATGAACAAGCATTTTTTATTATTTTAAATCAGCCCCTGTTTTTTTGCTTGAAAAACTAAATGAGATCGGCGGCGCCAACGCATATGTGTTCAGCGCACAACAGAGAAAAGTTTACGACGTGCGCGTCCGGCGTCGCGATTTTTGGGTCAGATTCATTTTTGGCGCATCCTCAACATTCTGCCCCGAGGAGTCTGCGAGATGAGAATGCCGTCTCCAATGTTCTCATTACGCAGCTGATCTCGAGCAATTCCCTCAGGAAGCAGCTCGTGTTGCAGTGGATCAATAATGAGTAATGAGAAAGGGGACCTTTGCGCCCCCAGCCACCGCTCCTGTTGTTCGTTCATTATTAGGCTCGGACTTTTATTTCGCGGAGGGCGACCACGCCAAATTGAAATGTCTGCCTGCATCTCCGAAGAAGAGGGAAGCAATTAAATTTGAAAGCAGCTAAACTGATTCGCCCTTGCTGCTTTCAAATGTCGAGGGACTGGCTGCAATTCTGCTTCTGATGATTTTTTTTATTTAATTATGTGATGGTGGAAAATTGTTTAACGATCGATAGATTTCGTGGCTATATTTTAATTGGCTGCTGTCGAATCCATTCCCTCTACTCTTTTGTTACCACGAGAAATGCGAGGCTAATCAACGCCACTCTCTGAATACAAGAAACAAGTGGGAGATAATTACTTATCAAGAATACTTATAAATTTTTAAACATTACTTACAAATAAATGTAAAACCAATTCGAGTTTTTAATTTATTAACTCGTATATTTTTTCTGAGAAAAGACCCAGTCTTTAAAATCAACAGTTTACAGCTGCAGTTTTCCAGTTCACTGACCTGAGTGCGGAGCTACTTTTTTGCGAGACAAAACCAGAATTTTGCACTCATCTTGAACGCAGAAGTTGTTGCTCCGACTCGATATAGCAAAAAATTGACTGCTGTTAATACTGAAAGGTAAGTTATGTAAAATTGTGAAACCATGTTTCAGATACAATAATGGCCGTGCGTCAATTTTTAATTTTGCTCGGCCATTATCTCGCCTTTGCCGTCGTTCGCTCTGCGACTGGTGCTCAACTTTTATAGATTTGAGCCGCCCTCGGTTGCTCGTGCGGTGTGTGAGAAGGGAACGAGCGGGCGATAATGACGCCGTTCACTTTACGCGAGTGACAAGTGACATTTCCTAAACAACAAAGAGAAAAGGTCTCTTGTCATTTTATTAAACTGCATCGCAGCCCCTGCCTCCGTGGCGTTTTCTATTTTCGTCGCATTTACACCACGATTTCGCTTTTTACTCTCGCTTGTAAACGGCAGAAAGAGAGGAAAATCCATAAACGCCGCAATACAAAATATACAAACGCTTTCAAGTGCCAAACAAGCAATTCGCAGCTCATGCACGCCGACTTTTCAGTATATACACTTATGCTTGGCAATTCCGCAAAACAGAAATAAATCGCCATTGCACGTTGAAAAGTGAGAGGCGTGGATTTATCCGCGTTGAGCAATGAAAGCTCACCTCTCGCCGTGCCTAAACCAATAAATAATCAAGTGCGGACGCGATGAGATTCGCACTCATCCGAGACACTGATTTCACTTTCGATCGAGTGTCGATCCCAAGATCGGACGCAGCAAAGGCGCACACGCGTGAAAACGCGCACACACTGCGTCCAGCGCGCGGCAGCCTTGGAATGATTGAATTACACATTCGCTTTTCTGCATCTTGCGATCGGTTCGCCTGCCACACTCAATTACGAGACGAAGCGCAAATGGCGCAATTGCGGCCGACTCATTGGCTTCGCAATTAACGCGCGCACTAATTCGGTTTCAGCTCTTGTGATAGAGAGGCTTTCCAGGCGAGAATGGCGGAGCAGATTAAGCACAAGATGTTGCGGCAGAGGTACCGGCAAGGTGCTTAAAGCAGCACCGCACCGCAACGTCGAGTGCAAAGGGGCAAACAGCGCACTTTTAACTGTTGCATAGCGAAACGTCGTAATTATTGAGGAGACGATTATGCAGCCGGCTGAAATAAAATGTTCTTAGGAGAGATAAAAGAGGCGTTTTAAAAGGATGGTACTGAGAGGGCAATAAAAAATAGCACCATAGCAGGGTTCACATGCGGCGTCGCTGTCAGTTCTTCCTGTTCTGTCATTGTAGGTCTGTTGACTACAAAAAAACTCTTCACTGTGTGTGCTTTAGATGTATTTTTTAAACCACAAGGAAAGTAAAAAAGAAGAGAAAATATGTTTGAAAAGATCCAAAATTATGGCTCTATTTATTTTAAATTATTGAAATCAGAGATGTCAGGCGAAAGTGAAATTTATTTTTTCTTTCTAGGCCTAATCTACATTTTAAAAAAATATTTGATTCTACTTTCATCGTCCATGCTAAACTTAAGGGGCAGTAGACGAAATAAATAATGGACTCAAAAGTTTTTGCATCGTCAATTTCATCAAACCAAACCACGGTTCCCTGACAGTCGCATATATAAAAGATGAAAACCACTGTTCCTGTTTCGATTCGGAGTATAAATGACTAATCACAGAAGACACGCCCTTCGCACGGATCCCATATTGACCTAATTTCCAGAGTAACAAAGCCGGTGAGTGGCGAAATTATTGTTCGCATCGTGACACAATGAATCGCTGGCTGGCCCGATTGGTTGCATTTAACCAAAGGGGAGGAAAAGGAGGAAGCGGCGCCGATTTCCATGTTGCAGCACACGCACTCAGCCCTTTTTATTTTCTTTGATCGCCAGGGAGATGCACACCAGAGAAAGAATTATTTAAAACAGCCCAGAGGTGAGCTGCGTTATCAGCACGGCTGTTGTTGTTGTTTACACCCACGGAACAATAGTGGAGCAGCACCGAGACGACGAGAGAGGAGCAGCTCTTAAAAATAATAGCAATAATTTGATGTTGCATGACGCGCCGTTGTGGCTGCAGCGCGCGCGTGCAGTACCGTATTTCAAATTAAAACAAACAATGACCCCCTAATTATACGTAACTGTGACGGCAAGAGCTTTTACAACGCTCTTCCATGTTCTTTTCTTTACACGCAGCTTTGTTTTTGAAACTCGCGTCTCCGCACTTTCAGAATAAAGTCGAGCTTGGTTTAATTCACTGCGAGAGTTTTCTGGCCAGACTAAATCAAAGAAAAGCACTCAAACCTGGCAGATAATTGATAATTCGGCGATGTGAAGGGCGCAAGATAAATTCACACCGTGTGAGAGATAAGATATCTTTGGCAAACGAAGTGAAACGCTCCTCCTCTTTAAAATGTTTATTCGGTTTGGCATGCTAATTGTGGCGAAATTTGGCGGAAAACAGATTTACGCGAGATAGGAAGGAGAACCAGTTCTGTCAGGCGCGGTGTGCGCATAATTTCGGGAGTGTCCTGTCCCCCGAAAGAAACCACGCATTTGAGAAGAAGCAGACAGGTGTTTTCCTATAATGACAGGCCGACGCTGCCGACCAATAAATAAATTCATCGCCTTGAATTTTATTAGTTTTCTTAAGCTGGGAAACCACACGCACGATCGCGTACGTCCGCTCGATTAATATCAAGTCGTGATGCGTGTGTTTGTTTTAATTCTTCTGGCTGCAGCCACCCCGTTTGCTCGACGAGTGGGACTAATCCCGACTTTGAATGCAGCCCAAGTGGGCTCGCCCTCTCCGCCCGCGTCACATAAAGCTTCCCCAAAGAAAACAAACTACATCTCGCCAAAGATTTCATTTCCCTTATAAATGAGACGTGCGAAGGACGATAAAAATAAATCAACAGGAAGCTGCAGTCGACACGAAGCTGCTTTTGAAAAGGGGCTTCCCCGCGCCTAAGGGTGGTTCCGCTCTAGTCTCGGGGATTCCAACAGTCCGAAATTCTTTTCTTTCGGATCGGCTCGACAGACGACGGGACGGATCAGACGCGTAAAAAATGTGAGCCCACACAAAACACATAAATCCCTTTATGGTTCACCATCCGCCACGCACATTGCGGCTTAGGTTACAATTTAAATTTCAAATATATCGTTTCTAGCTGACCCCCTTCGCTTTGTTAGGTCGTAAACTTCGAGCTAACAGCGTGAAAATACGACTATTCATATTCTAAATATGTATTTCCAAATTGCCGAATCCCGTTTAACGAAGCATTATGGTGAGAAATCAAACATTGGAATACGAGCTTTAAAGAGGCGCGAACGAGAAAATTTCAGACCGGAGAAAGGTCGTGGATTTGAGGTTAGCCGCATGCATGCATGAACACTTATTTGCCTGAATAATTCATCAAGAAGTTTTTAAAGACACCCGCATGAGCCTCCTTGGCAGGGTAATTATTCAAATCCGCGCGATTACTCCAACCACAGTCGCGCAAAACACTTCCGTGCCAGAAAAAATCAATCTCCCACTTCGTCCGAGCGGCAAATAGAACAATTAGAAGCGTTTATTTGGGATGTCTGATTAAATAAGTAAATTTGGGTGAAAAGAGCCGACGCCCAAGCAGTCGGCGTCGACTCACCCCTCGCTGTGCGCGTGCATAAACGCCCTCCGACTGCGCGCAAAGTGCTATTCTGGTGCCAAGCGCCAATTTGCGGCGGCAATTAAAGCAGCTTGTTGCCACGCTGATGGAAATCGCTCGTTGGTCGTGCGAAAAACTAGTCGCTCTGTGTGTGTTCGGCATTCGCATAGCACAGGCGCCTTCCTCATTGCCCTCCCGAGGGAATTGCACGAATTCCGAAATTAAAGGACGTAGACACCGAAAAATCAAATTTATCGCGTTCCGTGCTTAAAAGGACAGGTTTAATTCGCTCTATCATTTCGAATTACTACGCATGCCATGTGACTCTTAATTAAGTTATGTTGATGCGTTTTATTTTACGTTAAGAGCATTATTTCACGTTTACGCGCCTCGTCCGAGAATTCAATTTCCGACAACTTGTATATACGCTGGGTCGTTGAAATGATAGCCTCCTTAAATTAAAACAGGTTGGAGATTTACTCCTTTGAGCTCCAAATTCTGAAAGGAACTTTAAAGGCATGGATTTTGGAATAAAGGACCAAAAATAAATCATTTTGAATTAGTCAAGCCGTACAAGAAATAAAAATATATATCATTTTCCGCCTCTAAACCTGTCTTGTCGAATTAGTGGCAACGAATTTTCCCTAGTCTTGATGCGCATCTCATGTAGGGTTGCATTTCAGTTTATGCATGGAAATTAATGTGTTTGTTCCACTCATATGCAGGCGGGCTGATCCTGCTGCGATAGGAAAATTGTTTTCTCGGGCATATTTGAATAACAATGGTAGGCTGGGAGAGAATTTGAATTTACACGGCCGGAGATTTGAGCATTTGATAAATATCCTGGTGCTTGGCCAGAAATCCTCTTTTTTTCCAGTCTGCGAGACAAAAAAAAGCAATCAGCATAATAACACTCGATTTCAGAGCAAAAGGCAAGAAACTCGTGACTCAAGGCACGCTTGCTTAATGATAGAAAAAACCGCATGAGTGATAAGCTTTTGTCGCTGTTCTATCAAACTCATAATTTTGTCAGGAACTTTGCACAATAAAACAGCATAACTCAACATCAGGCGCTTATTTCACATTTCCTTGCTAAAAAACAGTGGAAATAACTGAACAGATTCTAAAGAATTTGTTAGTACGCAGTTAAAATGTCAACCATTCTTCATGATTAGATACTGCATAAAAGGAAATTACAAACAGATCAAAACCACGTAAAAAGTGAATAATATATATGGTACTTCTGATAGTACAAGCGAATAAACAGGAAATTTTCAATGTGATTGATCATGACCTTAAACTTACGCACGCACGCACATTTTAAAACTTTTTCCTAATAGCCCAGTTTTCTTGCTACGACGAGTCAAAGGCCTGCCTTTCTTTCATTCGCTGCTTCTCCGTATCAGGATGCGTGCGATTATAAGGAAAAACTAATGCTGTGGCTACATTCGCACGGGATTGAGAAACAAGCGTCTCCAAACAAACGCGAGCTATTTTCGCATTGAATAGCACCGCATGATATATGTATATCCTTGGCTGGAATGGCAACTGTTTAGCAAGCAGATCACACACTCGGCTGGCCGTTGAGCTGCGACGGATTAGCATGTTTCAGACAATTACACAGTTACAAGCTAATTTATAAATAAACGCACGCCTAATGGCGTCCGCGCGCGCACCAATTGTTTCAATGCTAAATAAATTGAGCGCTCCCGCCGCCGCACTCGGATGCGCTGCTCCCGGCAAACATCCTCTCGCGCTGCGTCTTAAGTCTCAAAACAAATCAGAGACCAACGAACGAACATGCGCTTCTCGAAATATGTGCAAAGCGACTGCATTTGCTTTTGGGCTCGAGAGCCAAGAAAAATTAAAATGAGCAGGATCGGTTGCAGAGTTTACACAAACTGGGAGGTTAACATCTGTTTGAAGGTTTTCCATCACTGTAATTTTACTTGATAATTAAAATCATGAAAATATTGTAAAATGTCTTTTAATAGAAACATTCAATATTCAAAATGAGCACTGTAAAAAGTAAAGTTAATTAAGTCCAGGTTGTCAAACACTGACTTTTGTTCTCAAGGTTGCTTTTAAGATTTTCACATCCAGACACAGGAGCCAGGTGCATTTAATAATTTCTTGGCTAACCAGCTCTAAAATTGACCTTAAGTTGTCAGGCACCCCTGCTATATAAGGCCAGTTAAAATTATAAAAGAGCCTTCTTTGGCAACAGAATAATGTTCTGGAGAGACAGGTTGGCCACAAATAAAGTAACATATTTTGCGATTGACTAAAATGTTTGACGAAACAAGAAAATGTATTTTTCTGTCCCAACTACCACTGTAATTGAAATAATCAAGTTTTCTTATTGTCTCAAGCTTTTTAAGTTAAAAGTTACACTCAATTTAATCTTGTTTGTTGGACACATTTGATAAATAATATCTGTATTTAAAATAACTTCCTTTTAATAACTCAAAATTAATTACTGTTATCTTCTCTAGCATGAGGTGAATTTTCGGACTTAGTCTTAAAAATAGATTTACACTCATTCCAGCACAAATTGATAAAAAAAATCACCCAAGCAGAAAAAATACATTTTTCCATGCATCCAGTACACACGATATCATGAAATGCAAACATTCTGCGGTCGCCTGGTTTCTACAAGCGCCATGATTTCAGTTTCCTGCGCTCGCTGAAAAATCGAACGGCTCCCCTTTTCGACGACGCGGCGTGTGTGTGTATGTAATTTGAAATTTTGCTTGAGTCACCCGCGGCAGGTAATGAAAGGGGGCGGTTGATTCGGAGCAGAAGGCCTCGCGTCACGATCTATGTACGGCCGTGTTTAATAAGAGAGCCAACGAACCATCTGCCCTTGCTGCGGGCCAACAATCGATTGCGCTCCATCAATCACATTGTATACCGAGATGTGTCCTATCGCCAGACACAATTCATTTGGCTGTGGATGCGAGCGCGTTTATTTGATTAACTTCCAGCTTTTCATCTCACCTGATGGCCGGCTGAGTGAAAATTCAGCAGGAAATGGAGGTACAAGTTATAGACCGGCAGGGGAGGCGCGATCCTTTTAATCCGTTTCCGGCCTCGTGGGCTGTTCGATTGAAAGACTAACCGAAAATTAATTAGGCCGAAAAAAGAGAAATTTTCGCATGAAAAAAAATCAGCAGTTCATTGAGCTTACTGAGTTTATTTCAACTCACAATCAGGACGAACGTTGCGTTTTCATGTTAAAACTATGATAAAAAAATACATTAAAAACGTATAATTATGTTATTCTTCGGAAAAAGAGGAAAAATTATTTAAAATTTGTCAAAAAACCCTATTTAACTAATTGGATAAATTGAAAGAAAATATTGTTGATCAATACGAAACAACAAATCATTTTAAAGTGAAATGATACAGGGCAGCAATTGAAAATTATTTGAATTGTTGGATGCCATAAGCAACTGATCGATAAACAATTTGTTCAACAATTTGCAATAATAAAAAAGGACCTTCCTACAAATAAAAATTCTCCAAAATTTACAGTGCGTGAACATATTTTCTTCGCATATTCCGATTCCTCTCGTCTAGATCTGTTCAACGGTGTATGCCACTTATTGGGGAAACTCTTGGTTTTGAAATTAAATAGGATTTCAAGTAAGGAGACAGCCATTACCATTTGAAAAGCACGGTAACTTTCCAGACAATTTTCTCAATAAATTACAGCGCTCCTTATTGTTAGGTCAATTTAGGCTTTAACTGAATCCTAAGGGACGAGTTTATGCATTGGCAACAAGCATTTTCCAAGCTTTTGCAGTAACATTCCTCTTTAATGAACTTTCTCTTACGCGGATCTTTGCGCATCTATTCATTCTTAAAAAGTTACAGGGTTCAGGACTAACCCTTTCAACAACCTCTTTTTTTTAAATTTCAAAACACTCATTCGATTGAGATAAATAACAATTTTAACTTATCAAGCCAATTTTAAATCTTCCTAAGAGCAGCAAGTACTTCTTCTTGAAAGAATTCATGAGAAATATCAAAGTCGTAATTATTTTCCTATTTAGCTTATAGAATAGTTTGTTTTTAATATTTAATTTTAAGAGTTTTCCTTTGTTTACTGACTCAAAATAGGAGAAATTTAATTTTCTTACACTAAACTTAGCAAACTAGTACATAATCCACGAAAATTCCATTAGGTCATTGTGTATTTTATTTGATTTTCCATGCAAAAGTCAGCAAATAATAATCAACGTGTAATTTTGCCGTGCAACAATGGAAATTGCGCCTCTTTGTCACCAGCAATACCGAGAACCGTGCGTGACAATCCAATTACCAACGTGAATCAATCAACAATTGATGCAGTTGCGTTGATTGCTGCACCTCTGCTTGAAGCAATAGCAATTTACTTCACGTGATTGCTTGTCCGCGCGAAACTGCAATAGTGCAGATCACAGCAACTTTTTCCTTTCCTTTTCGTCGGCAGACGCGCGGCTGATGCTGCGACGAGGGGGAATTTCAGTGATGAGTGGAGCACGTGAAAAAATTGCAGGGGTCTCTCCGGGGGTAATTTTAGAACGAGTGGGAAATTTGTACATGTGTAATCTATTCTCACAGAGCTCTCTGTTTCTACCCGAGTTCATTAATTCCACGCTTGGTTACCCAAACAGACGCTTCTTATCTTTATTTTAGGGTTCCTCGGTCGCCTGTGAGTGTGAGCGTGCGAGGAATATTAATTATTTGGAAGACAAATTTCAGGTGGAATTGATTTCCTCAGCTTTGGCAACTTTTCGCAAAATACAATTCCTTTCGCAGAATTTAACTCGCTTATCAGCGGTCACACACTCGAGTGGTCACCAACGGGGAATAAAAAGAAAAGGAGGAAACGCCTGTCTCGTGCGCACACGATTATTATCAAAACATTTCACAAGCAAAATCGAGCAATTGTGTTCGGACTTCCACAAAAAGGCAAGGCCCTTTTTTTAATTTTCATGAGAATTCACAATTCAGCTCCGGCATTGAAGTCTCTCACGCATAAATTCGCTATTTTACTGAATATAAGCAAATATAAACAACAAATTGGCATGCAAAACACGACGATGGGGGCCAATTAAATTATGTGCTTCTCCCCTTTCGTGCCGCCGGAAAATTATTCATCGCGTGCAGGCGAAATAAAATATATAAATTATGAATTTCGGTGTCACCTCGAAATTAATAATTGGACAAACCTAAAAATGACCACGGGGAAACACGTCGTGTGCAACTCAGGAGATAAACACACGCGCGCTTTCTCGTTACCATTGTGCTTATCACAAAACACAAAAATTGGTCGCTCGCTTACTGTTGTAGAAGATAAGCTTCCTGGTGGAGCCGAGCCTCTTCATCGGCGACTTGGGTACCTCCTCCACGGACTCGTCCATCCTTGCCGAATTCGTCCGCGCCGCGAATGCGAAACGACAACATAAACAAGAGTAGCGTGACTGACTCGCTCTCGCTCTCGCTGTTTTGAGTCGCGGCAGCAGGGGAGACGGCAGCCCGCCGCTTCGTTCTTCTTCCTTCGCTTGCAGCCAGGGGTGGGGAAGCAAAGCGCAGCTGCTGCTCTCCTGCTGTGCAAACCCGCGTACAGCACTGTACTCGACGCGACATCTCGCGAATCACACTTGCACCCTGTATGTTCCCATCCATCAGAAAATAATTCAACGCACGACGCACGAGGCATAATAATTATATTAAATTGATTTCAAACTTTTATACTATTGCATATTCTGGACTATTAATTTCCTTTTTTTAAATAACTTTTTTAACTATTATATTGTACAACGAGTTTTTATTGAAATCCTTTTCTTTTTTGTAATTTGTAGAGCAGATAGACCAATTAAACTTATTTAGATTAGCTTTTTAACTATTACAGTTGGCATAGACCAATCATAAACTGAGAATTAAACGGAGGATTCTTTCTACAACAGCTATTTTTTTAATATCTCTTAGATTCAATAAAAGCTTAAACTAACAATTATCTGGCGTAATTTTGTCTTTCAGTAAGATGCACTTCTTTCCGCCCCTGCAGTCTCTCTCTCTCTCTCTCCGCTGCAGGTGCAGAAGCGGTGCAGCCAATGAAGCAGGTTGCACGTTCTATTTCATTGGAAACATATGACGGCGTGGGGGTGGCTTATTGGTTCGTGGCAAAGTCATTGACTATTGGGACATTCGAAAAAGTAACGATTATTTTACCCATGTTTTTACCCAAAATAAAATAAAAATAGTTTTGAATTTAAAGGTATATTTATTTTAAAAAATGACAAAAACTTCAGGCTATCGTTTGGTACCATTTTCAAATATTTTCATGAAGTCACCAAATAAAGAACATTAAACGAAATTTTAAAATTATAAACATCTGCTTTCTTGTCATAGCTACAAATAAACAGGAGAGCACAAATTGATCTTGGTCGGCAGGGAGTTACTGGGGAGCGTTGGCTGAATAAGGATAAGGAGAGTGGCTGGCACTATTCTCCTAAGTCCTGAACTCCGCGAATACCCGTAACAAACTGTCGCCTCACACCGATATCGTGAGGGTTGCACAAAAAACTTCACAGGAAAGGCTCGGCGGTACCCCGAGGCCGACTACTGTGGAGGTGCATACCAGGGTAAATGCTCAAAGGCTCGTATACTCGTTACCCTAGAGAGGTTAAAAGCGGAGTAAAGGCTCTGCTGATGACCTACGTGGGGACAGACAACAAGCTGGAGAGCCGGTACCTTTTGTTTTTTTTTCTTATCCAATCTTACCTTTTTACAAATGTCCACGTATTCAATAACAAAAAATCATTTCAATGCAATATTTGACTTAATTTAAAAAGCACCGATAGTCAAACAGTTTATTTCATTCAAAAAATCTACCAAGTCGAACAAGTTTGGTTTTTCAACATTACAACAATTAATTAACAAATCAAATCATGCCACCCAAAGTTCACTTTACTCCAATAATCGACTCTACTGAAAAGGACAATTTCGGTTTCGAGTTATCTTTGGTTGGCCGTTGCGGTTGTGTGTGTACGGGGGCCGTGGACGAGGAAGCCCAGAAGAGGGCGGCGGCCGTGAAGAAGCTGGCCGTGGTCAGTTCGGGGCCGATTTGAGGTGGTGGCAGCAGGAACGATGGCGGCGCAACTGCCTCCAGTTCTCTGTCGGCGAACGCTCTTCTCTTGCGTGCTCGATCGCTCAAAAATTGCACTGGCATCGTCTGCATCGGGAAGAGGGACGAGTGCTGTGAAATTCCACTGGAGGCTGCTTAGGCACAGATGAGAAATTTTTTTAATTATTTAATTTAATGAAGCACCAAAATAATCTTCGAAACTTCATATTTTTAATATGTCGTTTTCTACCTACGCGGCGCATGACCACGCCAATTCATTTTTTAATCACATGTCCGGCACGTCCCTGCAGTTACTAATACTTGTCATTTTTAATGAACTGCTAACTGTAATTTTTGTGTTGTGAAAGATCAATAAACGCGAACAAAATCAAAAAGAAAAAATTGACAAGGTCAATTCCTGAAAATCAAGTGTGAGCACTCGAGGAATGTCATGCGTATCGCACACTGAGCGTGTGTTTGTCAGCATAAACGCTGCTGGGATTAAAATTAATATGCCAGTTGAGATAAACTCTCGCGACTCGAAAAAGGTGAGAGACTTTGCATGCTTTTATATTATTAAAGGTGACTGATGGTTTTCTATTATTTTCTCGAAATCGTTTTCTATTTTAACCGTTTTTACAAATATTTTCACCTCCAATTCTCGGATACGCCTAAAAGCATTTATTTATTTACTCTTCCTTGTCCGGTAAGGTTTAAATTTTTACTTTCAAATTGGAAAAATTAATTTCACAGCCTGGTCCGTCGTGTATTTAAAATCGTGCTTCATTTTTGTAGATGCAAGCCTATTGTGACATTAAATTCACTTATCAAATTAACAGCTTTTATAGTACTTAATAATTATTCGACGAAAAACCTTTTTGTTTTCTTTAATATTCTACGAAGAAAAAACTGGCTAAAGGAAAAGAGATTGCAACTTAGCAAAATGTTGCATCATTCAAAACAACATAGCGTAGTTTTTGCACATGCCATCAAGTGCTCGACTTTTTGCAACGGGTGGCGTTTGCGTTTGCACATAACGCGCCAACACAGGAAACCAAAAACACATGGACTTTTATGCCTTGCTCTCTATCAACACTGATACAATCTTTGATGCGGAGCTATTTCGTAAAGTGAAATTTTCGTGTTTGAAAAAAAAAATTAAATTATCTAAATTGGTGTGATATTATGACACTTTATAGTATTTTAAAAATCAGCAACCAACTTTTTACCCAGGGAAACTGCTCAAATGCAGCTATAGAATTTTCAAACTCACCTGAAGACTGAATTAGCAGGTCCCTCGCCAAAGTAGAAGACCTCTGTAGTGTCCTGAGCCGAGCCTGGCAGCTTCTTTTCTGCGCCAACAATGCCTCGACGGACCTTGTTCCGGGCCGCCCGCTATTTTCCTCGCTCGTCTGCTGCCTAAACGTATTTCTCTCATCAATGAAATGTTTTAGCGGAGACTTACAAAGTTTAGCTTTATTATTTAACAGAAAACTGGCAAAAAAATTGGATCAATAGGAAACCCTTATTTTCTTAATAGGGAAAATGCATTTCTGCGTCCAACAGACTAGAATTATAAAAAGAATTATTACCTTCGGAGAGCGACCTGTGCAGCCATGACCCTTTGGCGCTCGACGACCAGCAGGCAGCTCGCACACCTGCATTCCCTCCACCTGCAGAGTCGTTTGTGTCCTTTGAGGCCTGAGATTACCCCGTGGTTGCGGCACCTCGCACATTTCGGCGTTCGCAACACGCCACTTCTGTGGCTTTGCTTGTTCTGCGCCACGCTTGATGCCGCCCTGCGAATTGATTGTATTCATTTTGAATAAAACTAAGAAAAATTATTTATATCACATCATACTATTTAAAAAGTGGATCGAAATCAAGTAATAATCTTGTAATAGCAAAATAATTTAATAAAAATAGGGAATGTGTTTCAAGCATTTATAATAAAAGTTGATTATTTTGTATGGGTTACTTACAGAGAGCCTGTAGATTCAAGATTTGTGTTCGCAGATAGCATTTAGAGTTGACTACAAATGCAGCGTGTCACGATGAGACAGAAACACAAAGTGAACTAAAAGTGGTCCAGAGACAGAACATCCCTCATCTTTTCGCTCCCGCTAAGCCCCTCCTCCCATCTTAATGCTGCGCTCCGTCGACTTACTTCTTACTCAGTCCAGTGTTACTTTGATTACACTTCAACGTGCAATTATCTTTAACCCAAAAATCATGATTCAATTTAAACTAAAAAGGCATTATTAAGTATTTATCCCTGTCTCTATGGAAAAGTCTCAATTAAGTTCAATTTAAATAAATTTACATCATCTCGTTTCAAATGGGATCGATTAAATTATTTTTATGCAACGATGTGGATAATAGGGTTGAAAGCAAATTAGTATTTTCTATGAGTCTAAATGAACTGCGTTGTATGTGTCTATTTAAAAATAGTGCTGACAAGGGTAAAGCAAGAAAAACTTTTCACGCCTGAATGACAGTTTTTGGCTGTCATCAGCGAGATAAAACATTCATTTGAGGACTACACAATATTCATCAACACTCTCTAAGAGAAACACGTGTGTTTAAATTATTAATTTTTAGAGAGAGCCCTTGCTTATTTTTGTATAACTTTTTGCACATCGAACCTTGAAGCTTAATAACTTCTCTGCTCTGGGTGTATACAATCATACAATTGCAACCATTAACATTCATCATGACATGCTCCTGCTCCCCTCGCAGGAAGTGCGCCTTTATACATTGTCAACACCTACAACTCGCTTGTCTCAAGTGCGATCATTTACAATGTTCATGCTTAATTCATATTTTAGTTAAAAATCAGCTATGCTTAGCCTCTGTGGATAAATTTGAATTGTTCACATGAATAATTTCTAGGATGCAGATTAACTCATTTTTCATTCACCGCATGATGATGATCGCTGAATGAGTGGCACTTAAGCTTGAAGAGATGCACTCGGGCAAAAAAGAAGCACGCGTCCAAATCCGCGTTGACTCTGCCACTTCAAAAAGATGTGATGTATGCACGTCATGTCGGTCTGTCGTGTTATAAATGAAAACAACAGCACCGGCACAAACGGCTACAAGTTTCGAAACTCAATATAGTCGCCCGGCGGCGGATTTATTAATTTGTCTCTGTCAAACGTGAAATCTCGACGCCGCTGATGAAGATATGAGAAGAACGAGTGGGTCTCTTGAAACAAGAATACAGACATTGTGTTCACTGCTAGAAAACAATTAATAACCCTCATTACCTCAAAATTAATTATTGCGCTTCCTTTTCTAAAAATAGCGGGTGCTGGTTTTTTTTTTAATTTTTGTTTAACGGACGCACGTGCACTAATTTTGACCCGGAGTTGTGCAAGCTAGACCAGTTTTGTTTTCAATATTCATTTCAGAAAGGAAAAGTAGCACCTGTTATTTTGTAAGGCTAAAATCCGACACCGTCTTTTAGTTATTAATGCACCGCGGTTGGCCATCAGGCAGTAGTCGCTCTTTAAAGAATTCGCAGCGCTGTTTTGCCGGGTGTGAATCGTCTGTCTCATGCTCAGCACCTAGCACAAACATACGCGAGGGGCGTGAAAAAAACAAATTCTCAGCACAATTTTGGAGAAATCGTAAAAATAATTCGTCCCGGCAAAATTTCGTAACTTTCAACAACCAAACGCGAATTTCCTGTTGCAAGAAAAGGTCAACAATCAATTCGACAATGAAAATTTGGGTGTTTGTTGAACGTTGCGCATTTTTGCCGGAACCAGGACGAATTTAAATGTACTACCCAACCTGACTTTGAATTTGCTTTCAGAAAAAAGCTATTAATCTGAAATAATTTTTTATTTAATAGGGGTTTTGCCTAAAGCAAGCGGAAAATATAATTAACAATATCTTAACTCAATTTATTATCTTCATAAAAATCAAAGAGCATCTTTTTAGCTATCCAAAAAGGGCAAATAAATATTTAATTCTTCCGTTAATCGACCCTTGTTATCAAAATATCAGAGCCACCGATCCTCTGAACATTCAAACTCCACATTTTCCTTTTTAAAATATGAATGAAATATTTATTAGACACCACGGGTGTACAACAACAGGCATATACAATAATTAAATCACAGGTTCATTGCTAGTCTTTGCTTTGGCGGCTTGGCACAGTGTCAAAGTGTTCTTATCACATTCGAGGAAATGGTAGAAACTGATTATAGAGATATTTTTAAAATATCTCTCTCTAAATATTTTGGTGATTTCAGCGTGACTTTTATTTGTCCAGTTAAATTTGTGCTAGTTTTAATTATCTATTTCTTACCAATGCGGGATAGATAATATCGGGTCGGATGGTATTCAGAGTGTAAACCGTCTTTCACGTCCCTGCCGACAAATGTCTTAAATCAAACGCTCCGACTGCTCTGCTTTTCTCTCTCTGGTAACCGGAGCGCCAGATTGATTTAAAATCGCGCCCGAGATCGCCAGCAAGAAGCGGCGCTGAAAATATACTTGTGTCGCTCTCATCTTATTTCTGCGACGAAGATATGAGAGAGAGAGAGAGAGAGAGAGAGAGAGAGAGAGAGAGAGAGAGAGAGAGCGTGTCGATTGCTAATTGAATTTGAAACGCGATCTGAGGATGACCAGAAGCGCAAGGCTCGCATTGCTTCGATTTCGGCGTGCGGAAAACACGTGTGCTGCGTGCGTGCGGGAGGAAATTCGAGTTCACAAGCCCTCGTAAATTAGATGAAAATTCCGCTCTTAGCTATGAAAACAAATAATAACACGGAATCCAACGCAGCTGCAATAAAAAGATGTTGCCAGGGTGTTAAAAGCACTTTGTAAGAGAGTGTGTTACTTACTAACAAGGTTCTTGAGTTTCACAAAACATCACTCATGCACGAAAATAGAACAAAGAAAATAACCTCAGCCGTAAGTGTATTCATAATGCGAGCGGACCGACGCGGGCGCGAGCACACTTTTCGATTTTTCTGTTTACAAAACGGCCGAATATTAAACAGATTTAACGATTTCACTCGAGTACGCGTGATATTACCTCTTCTCGCATGCTCACATAATATGGCACCATTTGGCTCTCAACACATTTTCGTCCAATATCTGCGGGTGGTCTTCGCGCATCGCTATTTCCTTTTTCCATTCCTGAGTTTTCATCCCTCTTGATGAGACCAAAGATATTTATTTAAATACTTATTTTTTTTAAATGAAGTCAATATTCGTCGATTTTCAAGAGCGCTGAAAAGAATTATCTTTATTCGTTTCTATTCTTGGATATTTTGATGGTATGATTATAGCTGCGCTCCTCCCAATTGATTTTTATGTGTCTCAGCTCAGCAACAAATCTTATCAATTTTCGTACTCAAGGTTTCTGATACAAATGAGGGGTCATCAATCTTGCGACCGTGTACAGAAAAAGTCTTTTTAGTGTTCATTTGATTGCTGCAAGAGTAACATGTCAAACGAAGGTTATTTGCCCCTCGAGACAGGGTTCGCCACCCTTGCCATTCACGCGCACCAGTCTCCTGACCAGTGGAACTCGGGGGCAGTTGTCACTCCTATTTTCACGGCTTCCACATACAAGCTATGCGGATCTGACTACTCCACGGTATTTATATGATTAATTGAACGATCTCAAGCGGTCGAGGCAAACTTTGCTTTATTTTAGGTGTATAATATTTTGAGATAATTGTAAATACATGTTTTGATATTGGTGTGTCAATAGGGATTCCAATACGGTCGATGGGGAAATCCTACCCGCAACAATCTTGAAGGTTGCTTGGCCGCGATCGAAAATGGAAAACACGGTAGGCAGAAGTATTAACAATCAAATAAAATGAGAACAATCGATTAAAATAATTTTTGCGTCGAAAAATCCGAAAAATCCACTCCCTGGTAAAATTATTTATTTTGCGAGGTGTGAAAAAATAATGATTTGACGTGTGACAGCCCTCACCTTCGCCTCGGGCTGCGCTGCAACCTGGTCAATGTTGAGCATTTTGAAGAATGGCGACCACTTATTGTGCGCCTTTGACGTCTACGGCGGCACCCTCCACCTCATGAAGATGGTGGCCGAGGAAAAAGGAGTCGATTTGGAATTCTTTGACGCTGGCAACTTGAACGAGTTTGAGAAACTTTTGAAGCCCAATACCAGGGTGCTGATGGAAAAGGAAAAATTTCGCTTGCACCCTTTCACGATTGTGAAATTTTTTATAGATGGTGTGGTTCGAGATCACGACAAATCCGATGTGCAAAGTGGTCGACGCGAAGAGGCTAGCTGATATCAGCCACAAGCGGCCTGGCGTGCTGGTTGTCTCTGACAACACTTTCATGACACCATATTTTTTGGTTTGAAAAGTTTAAATTAATTAAAGTGCGATTATTTTTGACAATCAACAGAAACCTTTGAACCTGGGAGTGGACATCGTCATGCACTCCATGACCAAATACTTAAATGGACACAGTGATGTAATCATGGGACTCTTGGTGCTCAATGATGATAACGTGCACATCAAACTGAGGGACATTCAACAACGTAAGTTTTATTTATTTATTAATGTTTCAGTGATATATATTGGGTGAAGTTAGAAAAGCAATTGTTTTTAATTGTTACATTTGTCTGGTATTCAATTGGATCAGAATATTTTTATTTTAATACAAAATCAATTCGTTTAGTTAATTAATTTCAAATGAATTTCACAACTTCCGATTGCTCTTTAAAATTCAGATGGTGGTGCTGTACCTGGACCTTTTGACTGCTATCTCGCATTGAGAGGCCTGAAGACTTTGGCCATTCGCATGAAGCAACACATGGCTAATGGCATACAGCTAGCCAATCACCTGAAAAACAACCCAAGAATTGAGAAGGTCTTCCACCCTGGTGAAAAGTTGAAAAAATTAGTCACCATTATAAACTAATGTTCAGTAATTAAGGCTTGCCTGATCATCCCGACCACGAGTTGCTGAAAAAGCAGGCTACTGGTTATTCTGGAATGTTGGCTTTCACCATCAAAGGTTGAATTTATAACATTAAATAAAGAAAATTCATATTTTATTTGCAATCAGGAGCTGGCGAAAAGGAGGCATCAAAGTTCCTGAAGGCTCTTAAATTGGTGACATACGCCGGCAGTCTTGGAGGCTGTGATAGCCTTGCAGAAGCGCCGTGAGTGTCTTAACGAGGAAAATGTTTTATTTTTAATTATTTGATTTCATCAGATGCTCGCTCTCCCACAAATATCTTTCGGAAGAGGAAAAACGCAAAGTCGGCATCACCGACAACTTGATTCGCTTCTCAGTTGGAATTGAAGAGATTCAAGATATCATCACCGATGTTGACCAAGCCCTTGAAGCGGCATTCAAGAATTGAGATGTTCAATTGCATTCATTGGGGGAAGAATAAAAATGTTTGTACTTCTTAAACTTAACTGCTGATTGTCTTCATTGGTTTAAACTTAGATTTTCAAGCAATTTAATGAATAAATTTATTTAATGTATAAATATCAAATTACTAAACAATTGTTTGTCATTTGAATAATTTTTGTCGCAAACGAGTGGTTCCAATCAAAACTAGAGTTATGAGCGTATTTTCTGTGAGAAAATAAAAATTTGTATGCTTAAATTGATAAAAGAGGTTTAAGATAACATTATATTTTGAGCTATTTTTTAAGAGCAAGATGTCTGAGGTTATTTGCTTCCTTAAATCAGAATAAAATTTTGTTAAACAAAACTAAAACTCTTCTTAATTGTCTCGGTTTAGCAACGGTATTATTTTCGCTATAATACTGTATGCCTTAAGGTGGTAGTGTTTGCATGTGTGTTTGGCGCCTCTTGCGTTTGAATCTTTATTCTCAGGAGAAGGCAAACATGGCGGACGAGGACGAAGTTGATATTCTCGGAGATTTTCCTTTTGAAAACCTTTTCCAAAAGGAAGACAGCAGAATGTTCGTTTCCAATCTATGCAATCTGTAATACACTTATCATTTTTCAAGTATATCGTATTTTTGTGACTACTAACTGAGTTTATATAAATTACCAACGAGTTACAAACAGGGCGGTGACGCGGACTGTCAGTTTGTTTATTTTCTAATGTTGTAATTTTTGGCAGTGTTTAATGATGAAAGCACTAGTTTTCTTCTCCACAACTAAATTTTTTTCATCAGTTTACTGAAAATATAGCGTTAAATATGTATAAATCCTATGACAGAGTAAACCGCATACATTTGTTGATCGTTTTTAAAATTTCCTACTATGTGCATTGCGACTTTGTAAAGAGCCGAAAAGAGCTAAGACTTTATTAATTTTTTTGCAGAAGTTCATGCTACGATGGAAGCGTTTTGGGCGCACAGAGTGCCGACCAGCTTTTGCAGGACTGCATCAACCCGTCTTGGCTGCTCGAGTCGTCCCAGCACTGTTGGCTGTCGCCCACCCTGGATGAGCGGCAGAGGTGCTCACCGGCGGTCACCGAGGAGAGGTCCAGCCTCACCAGTCCTTGGGAGGAACACGACAGCTGGTCAGAGAGGGAGAAGAGTCTCTTGGAGAAAGGCACAGTAATGCATATAATTAGCCCGTTTGCTTTCGTGGTTCTAAGATTTTGTTCCAGGAACTGTTCGGAAGGAGCTGGACCAGAGTGTCCCAGTTTGTCGGGACGAAAACACCGCTTCAGGTCCGATCCCAGGCGGCAATCATGGGTCTAAGTGAAGCATTCAGAGTGTCTGAGTCGTCTGAGCACGAAGAGGAAGTCATCGAGTCTACCTCGCTGGACGTTGAGTCGAAAACAACGCCAAGTTTCACTTACACCGAATTGTATGATGACATGGCTATCCCAGCTTCGATGGAGGAGGTCATTTCTGTTGTCACAACAGCCCAACTGACAGTCATAGGTATTTATAAATTTATTAACACAAATCAGAGTAGTCATGATGAAATTGATTTTGTAGACACGTCGCCTACATCGCCAAGTCCACCTGCGAAAAGGCAGAAAAAGGTGGCTAACAGCCTGAGACCAACTCAGGTTAACAAGCCAAGGTCTGCAAAAGTACAATTGAAATTTCCAACAAAGAAAGGCAGGCCAAAGAAAACGGAAAGCTTGATGGTGCCAGTGGCAGAACAGGAGCCACCAGATCCAGGTATTTGTCCAGAAGAGGAGGAAGAAATCCTGGAATCTATCATCACTGAGAGTATAGATGAAAGAAAACCCACTGGCCCAATAATTTTCGTATCTGAAGGGGAGGAATTGATCCGAATCCAAAAGTCGACAGAGGACTCTGAGGATAGTGAAATTGACATTGATGACGATGAGGGGGGTGATTTAATGTTACCTAAAGTGACTGTTACAAGTGACCAAGTGGAGTCTGCTGCTCAAAGTGTGCCAATTGTGCAGGAGCCGGAAATAGAAGTAAAGTGTGAGTCAAAGTCTGATCTAGAAGATAAAGTTAGCTATGACTATGAAGAAAAGCCGCCTGTAGAAACAGAGAAGGTTTTCAACTTTTCAATTCCCACCCAAGAGTTGGTCATGGACCTAGACGTCATCACTGATGAGGAAAAAGCTGTCCACTTTGAGTTTTTCACTGGACGGCCAACTAAAACACCTGCTCGATACCTGAAGGTACGAATATTCGTGGTTCATTAGGTTTTAATTAATAACGCGTTGTCTGAATTACAGATCAGAAATCACATTTTGGAAATCTGGAAGGATTGCAAACCTACTTTTGTGAGTAAAACTCAAGTACGAAATGGTCTGAAAAATTGTGGTGACGTAAATGCGATTGGAAGAATACACGCGTACCTGGAGCAAATTGGCGCCATCAACTTTGGATGCGGTATATTTACCAATCTTCCTGTAATGGCAGTGATTCCTGACTTATATTTTCCAGAGCAAGCTATGTACAAGCCAATTGTCATACCCACGGGAAACAAGAAAGTTGTCAGTGTGGCGGCCAAAGTGAGGATGGAGTCCAAGCCATTGACTTTGAGATCTGATGGAACGAGACCAAGGAAGAAACGGGTAGAGCAAATGGTTTGTAAATTTAATTTCTCATCCGTATTCTAAGTTATTGTGTCATAGGCTTGTTTAAAAAATCCCTTGCGGGTTAAAGTCAAATTTCAACTTTATTTTAATATTTTCAAAGCTGTTATTATTTGTTGGCTTGCAATAAATCAAAGGAAATGTAGCTTATAAATTGTAGAAGTTCCTTCCTTTGTGATTTGGAATTTTCAAACAAAAGTATCACAACAAAGACATGCCATTTTTAAGTAATTTGATTTAATTTTGACATGTACATTAGGACTCTGATGGAGAAGGAGGCTACACCATCACCCACGACGAGCATGGTAGTGCCATCCTCACCAAAGTGTACAAAGAGCAATCAAACACCAAATGCGGCAAAGGCAAGAAGAGTCCCCAAAACGAACACCACAGGCTGGTCTACTGCCACAAGTTTTCTGACCACCACAAAGTAAGCTTTGTTGCAACACCAGTTGAGAACAAAGATAACGTATTTTTTGCAGGCGCCCTTCTCCGTCATTCTTGACATTGGAGCTCTGCTCTTGATGGACGTTCACGCACATTCAAGCAGGTCAGAGGTCATCGGCCTTTTGGGTGGCAGCTTTGACGCAAGGACTAAAAAGCTACACATCTCAAGGGCAGTTGCTTGCAAAAGCCAGAGCACCGGAGTACAATGCGACATGTGCCCAGGTAAATTTTAATTTGACTCACAATAGAAGCAGCATGAATAACAAATAAATCAAATTTGTCAATGTTTTTTTCTTTGCCAATTTTAAATGTATTTCAGCTGTGATTATAAAGGAATAAAATTAATTTCTGGGTGGAAATTTGCTTTCAGTGTCTCAAACAGAAGCAAGCGAGGTAATCCAGTACGCTGGCTTGGAAGTGGTTGGTTGGTACCACTCACATCCCACCTTCCTGCCAAATCCATCTGTGCAAGACATGGAAACGCAAGTGCGAGTCCAGAACTGGTTCGAAAAGACTGATGCTCCATTTGTGGGGATGATTGTCGCGCCTTACTACAATGGCAACAAAACCTTGGCTTCCAGTTACAAGTAATGACGAATTATTGCGTGATATTTTGATATAATCAGTTAAATTTCATCTCCAGGTGCTTGACCATGACAGAGGAAGAGGGAGACACGAAACCGTACCAATTCCCTGTAATGGTGGCGCCTAGCCAGAGTTACAGCGAAAGTCTGTTGCGCAGAATTGAAGATGTCTTCTTGCAAATGGACCATGATCAAGGTAGTGCTGTTGTGCCGTTCGACCAGCCGACTTTCCCCAATTCCACTGTCACTTATCTTGAAAAGGTAATTTTGAAATGAAGTGGTTTCGGTCGTAATGCATTTAATTTATATTGCAGGTAGTGGAGAGTGCTAGAATTCACATTGACCGCTGCTACCCTGCACTGTCACTAGACCAGCGGTCGTCTCTCCTCTCTGGTATTATAGATCTGTGCGAGCGTAACACAAAACCTAAAGCGGCACTTCTTGAGTAAAGTAGGCAATTAAAATCAGATTTTCCAAAAGTATCAACATTCATTTTTTATTTTGTAGCAATCAAATTTTCTTTAAAAAATTGTGACGATGTATGTCATGCCTGCTTACTTCATGGCAGCCTGCAAGAGAAATAATATTATTTATATTAAAATTGAGCCTTTAATTATTTTTCAACTCTTCCTTACCACAACGTCCAGAGCTTGTTTGACATCTGCGACCAGATCTTCTGGGTTTTCGAGACCGACTGAGAGCCGAACCAAGGTATCGGAAATTCCCAGTTCCTTCCGTGCTTCTTCAGGAACAGACGCGTGGGTCATGACGCATCTAAAATATTTGCCCGACTTAATACCGCACTCATTTAACTCCAATCGATCTATTTACGGAAGCTCAGCAAGACTCTCAAATCCTCCAAGGCTCTCGGCCAGGTAGAAGAGTTTCAGGTTCTTGAGGAAGGCATTGGAATGCTCGATTCCTCCCTTGATGTAGAAGGAAAAGATGGCGCTGTGGCCGTAGCACTGATTCTTGGCGATCTCATGCTGGGGGTGGCTGGGCAGGGCTGGGTGCAGCACCTTCTCCACCTGCGGATGGGCCTCCAGCGCCCTGGCCACCGCCAACCCGTTGGTCATGTGCTGCCGCATGCGCAGCTCCAGCGTCTTCAGACTGCGGTTCACCATGTAGCAGTCAAATGGCGAAGGCACGATTCCAGCAGCTGATGGAAATTCAGTTTCAATTAATATAATTCAAACGAATTTAAAAATAACAATTTCATTTAAAGTTTGGGGTTATTCAGGGAGTCAGAGAAATTTTACCATTCTGGATGAAGCGGAGACGGTCATGCAGCTGATCATTGCTGGTCGTAACAGCGCCCATGATTACATCAGCATGGCCGTTCATGTACTTGGTCAGCGAGTAGATAACAACGTCAGCTCCAAGTGACAAGGGCCGCTAGAGAGTTCAAATTATGCATTTTTCGCAAGCCAGTAGCTAAGCTATTTTTACTTGGAAGTACGAAGTGAGGAAGGTGTTGTCCACGACGAGGATGATGTCCGGGTGTTGCTTGCAGATATCGGAAACAGCTTTGATGTCGATTACCTTCATCAGTGGGTTTGTCGGCGACTCGATCCACACCATCTATTTAATTATATTAATTAAAATGTTTTCCTTCTCATGTAGTGCAATTAATCAACCTTGGTATTAGGCTTGATCGCCTTTTCCAAAAGCTCCAATTTGGTGGCGTCAACAAAGTCGACTTGGATTCCAAATTTGGTTGCACACTGCCTGAAGTAGCGCCCGGTGCCGCCATAAACGTCGTCTACGGAAAGAAGATGGTCGCCGCCGCTCAACAAGTGGACCAGCCCGGTAGTGGCTCCCAGGCCAGAGGAAAAGCACAATCCTGTTGAATTGAGTTAAAATAACATTCCTATACAAGATGAAAAATATTAATTTTACCGTGCTTTGCTCCATCTAGAGCAGCAAGGCATTTTTCCAGTACATTGCGAGACGGATTTCCGCTGCGGCCGTACTCATAGCCCTATAATTTACCACATTAATTTACTGACACTTTTATCGAGCGTTGCGTCATCTGCTTTTCTTATAATTAAATACAAAAATATTTTTTTTTTAACTTTGTGTTATATTATGTATTCCAAACAAGCGCTGTAGCGCTTCGCGTCGGTGTTGGGGGTTTACTCGGGGGTGGGCGGCAACTACCACCCCCCCAAACACCGAGCGGGGGCGCTCCGGGGCCCCCCCGAGCACCGGAGGGGGCCGACGGCGCCTTCGGCGCCGGAAACGACGAGAAAGGCGGCACAATGAGAGATTTCAGGTCGGCCACCCTGAGAAAGGTCGCAGGGGAGGTAGAGGGGGTGCGCGCCACGGCGAGAACCCTCCGGAGAGGGGTCGCGCGCGAAAATCGGTCCGCCGGTCGGTTGGTCGCGCGGCGGAGACCGTGGCGCTCAATTCCATGGTTTCAGGTCGGGGGACCCTGAGAAAGGTCGGCCGGGGTGGTTTGGGGGTGCGCGCGAAGGTGAGACGCCTCCGGGGAGGGGTCGCGCGCGAAAATCGCTCCGCCGGTCCGTTGGTCGTGCGGCAAAGACCGTGACGGTCAATTCGAGGATTTCAGGTCGGGGGACCCTGAGAAGAGGTCGGCCGATCGCGGCGGGTTGAAGATCTCGGCGGGCGCTTTCGAATGAGGGGTCGTGGTCGACGCTGCGATGGATACTCGAATTACGGCGAAAAAATGATTTTGAATGTGTCTTGTGCGGCGGGCGAATGCGATTCGCACTTTTACGTCGTCTAAATGCGAAGAACGAAGCGAAATGAGTGGTTGCGGGCGGCCGAATCGCGCAGTGAAAGTGCTCAGGGTGGGCGACCTGGGGAAGGTTGGTGGTCCGAAGTGCGGCTATTTAACGAAATGCAGCGGCAAACTTGGTGGAAAACGCCGAAAACGCGGTTAAATTCGGCCTGCGGGAGGGTCTCAGGTCGGGGGACCCTGGGGAAGGTCGTTTGACCGTGCCAGGTGTAAGCGCTCGGCGGGCCCTTTCGAATGAGGGGTCGCGGTCGATTCTGCGGCAAATACTCAAATTTTGGCAAAAAAGAATCCGTGCGGCGGGTGAAATGCGCCTGCAGTGCTTCGCCGCTCGCCCGCGCGAATGCGAAATGCACTTTTTCGCACTCTAAATGCGCCAAAGGAAGCGAAATGAGTGGTTGCGGGCTTCTGAATCGCGCAGTGAAGGTGCTCAGGGTGTGCGGCCTGGGGAAGGTTGGTGGTTTGAAGTGCGGCTGGTCGACGCAAAGGTGCCTCAAACTTGCCTCAAAATTCCGAAAATCGCGATTGAATTCTGCCTGCGGGAGGGTCTCAGGTCGGGGGACCCTGGGGATGGGCGGCCGGTTGCCTCAGGTTAAAGCGCTCGGCGGGCGCTTTCGAATGAGGGGTCGCGGTTGACCGTGCGGCGAAAACTCGAATTTTGGCAAAAATAAATCCGTGCGGCGGGCGAAACGCGCCTGCAGTGCACGCTGCGCCGCTTGCGCGAACGCGATTCGCAGTTTTACGCACTCTAAATGCGCCAAAGGAAGCGAAATGAGTGGTCGCGGCCGGCTGAATCGCGCAGTGAAAGTGCTCAGGGTGGGCGGCCTGGGGAAGGTGTGTGGTCCGAAGTGCGGCTAATTAACGAAATGCAGCGGCAAAGTTGGTGGAAAACGCCGAAAACGCGGTTAAATTTGGCCTGCGGAAGAATCTCAGGTCGGGGGACCCTGGGGAATGGCGGCCGGTTGCGTCAGGTTAAAGCGTTCGGCGGGCGCTTTGGAATGAGGGGTCGCGGTCGACCGTGCGGCGAAAACTCGAATTTTGGCAATAATAAATCCGTGCGGCCGGCGAAATGCATCTGCAGTGCACGCTGCGCCGCCTGCGCGAACGCGATTCGCACTTTTTCGCACTCTATATGCGCCAAAGGAAGCGAAATGAGTGGATGCGGCCGGCCGAATCGCGCAGTGAAGGTGCTCAGGGTGGGCGACCTGGGGAAGGGTTGTGGTTTGAAGTGCGGCTGGTTGGCGAAAAGCTGCCTCAAACTTGGTGGAAAACGCAGAAAACGCGGTTAAATTCGGCCTGCGGGAGGGTCTCAGGTCGGGGGACCCTGGGGAAGGGCGGCCGGATGCTTCAGGTTAAAGCGCTCGGCGGGCGTTTTCGAATGAGGGGTCGCGGTCGATTCTGCGGCGAATACTCGAATTTTGGCAAAAATAAATCCGTGCGGCAGTGTGCCGCGCCGCAGAATGTGTGTTTGCAGCGGGCGAAATGCGCCTGCAATGCACGCTGCTCCGCCCGCGCGAGTTCGATTCGCACTTCTTCGCACTCTAAATGCGCCAAAAGAAGCTAAGTGAGTGGTTGCGGCCGGCCGAATCGCGCAGTGAAGGTGCTCAGGGTTGGCGACCTGGGGAAGGTTGGTGGTCCGAAGTGCGGCCGGTGGACGCAAAGCAGCGTCAAACTTGGTGGGAAAAGCGGAAAACGCGGTTAAATTCTGCCTGCGGAAGGGTCTCAGGTCGGGGGACCCTGGGGAAGGTCGTTTGACCGCGCCAGGTTGAAGCGCTCGGCGGGCCCTTTCGAATGAGAGGTCGCGGTCGATTCTGCGGCTAATACTCGAATTTTGGCAAAAATAAATGTGTGCGGCACGGTGCCGCGCCGCAGCACGCTGCCGCCGTGCACACGTTTTGCACACCCAAAACCGAAAATCGCCTCTAAATCGAATTTTGGAGGAGCTACGATGGTAAAAATTTGGATTCAGACCCCCGCGCACCCAGCCGTGGGTTTGCGATGGTCAAATTCGAGATTCAGCGGCGGGCGGCTCCGCGGCGCCGATGCGCGTTTTTTCAGCCTGTTCATTTTCGTGCTGGGGAAATCGCGGATGTTCGATGCGCCGCCGTAATTCGCCTATGGCACGGATTTCCGCCAAATTCGGTTTGCGGGGACTCTTCGCCGGGCGGAAGAGCGTGGCACAGCAATCGCGGCCCAAAATAATTTTTTTCGGCCCGAAATCCGAATTCTTATTTCCCATGTTAAGCTTATGGGAGCTAAAAAACCCTTCCGCGCCGCGCGCCAAAGCCTACTCGTCCCAGGGTTTTCAACCGATCAGGTCGAATTCGGTCTTAAAATGTTCGGGGATAAATTCCGCATCGACTCTAGAGCCATTTTTTTGAATTTTTTCTCAGGTCCGAAGTTATGCCTGCCCAAATGGTGTGGAAGGGAAAATGGGCAAAATTTGCCCGGTTAATAACTTTTTCGCTATGGGGCGGAAAAATCTTTTCCGCACACCGTCGGCCTCCCCCAGTCGTCGCCTGCACGAATCTCGAGTTTGGGGGCCCTGGGGCCCATATTCAAATTGCGGGTTGCCCCCGAGTACCGAAAAATGACGTTTTTCAACTTTGAAGGGTCACCGGTGACCCTGACGAGGTCACCCGGATTTCATACTCGCTGTGCCTTAGTTTTTTGGGCAAACTTAATTTTTGGCTATCTTGGAATTTTCCTCAGGTCATTCGAAAAACGTGGGTTATTCTTATGGGAGCTTCGACTTTTGCCTGTTTTTTACCCTTTCTGCCCTTCCACCTTCCGTGCGGTTGCAGCAGGATGACAAACCCGCACATCAAAATGAAGCTAATCGCGGCCCGCGTCGAATGAGGGGTCGCGGCGGGCCGTACGTCGTCGTGGGGCTCTGCGGGGGCCCCTCGAAAAAAATAATTATTGTCCAAACCACGTTTTTGCGGCTTTTTATTTTTATATCTCGGCTCCTATGGGACGTACGGGCAAAAACCGGTGCGGGCCCACCTCGGGGTTAAATTCCGCTTCCGATGGCGCCGGTTTCGACCCTCCATCCCCCACGCAGCCCCCGCCGCCCCCGGGGAACCCTCGAAAAAGGCGTTTTTCGTTTTATTTTTTTTTAAATTCGCCTATGGTAAAAATGTCGGGTTTTACGCTTGTTTCCTCACTTTTCGGGTACCGCGCGTCGACATGCCGACTTTCGGCACGATCGGCCCCGATTTGCCCATTTTTTTACATTAGGAGATAGGGACGCCTCCTGCTTCGAAGGGGCCCACCGGGCCCCTATGGGGCCCAGAGGAAAAACCTCTTGCCCAACTTCCGCACTTGGCCCCCCCTCCCCCCACCCCCACCCCCGCCCCTTGCGTGCTCAAAAGTGTGTTCCGATCGGGTATTATATAGTAGGGAGATATTCACTCAAGTATTTCATAATGTTGTGCACGCATTATTTCACATTCCGCACTATATATCTGCGTGCAAAACATAGATATATACATGAAAAATACCTGAGTGAATGATTTATTGTTATTACCTTTGAACAAAATGGTTTAAAAGACAAACATGTCAATTATTGAAAGTCCATTAAAAACCTCTGCTCAATTATGAAAAACAAGCGATAATGCTATGTTTGGGAATTTTCAATATCAAATTGTGATTAACGCTTAATTCTATTTGCTGGATTTTTAGATAAGAAATAAAAACTCGTCTTCGGGATTACCTTCTGCACTCGAAAAAACGAATTACGTGTATTTTACCCTATGCTTTGCCGGGGCATCCTGCTCGAAGGTGGTGGCTAGGGTAATCGGCGGGACGATGGCCCTAGAATTCCACTGACTCGGCTCCTGACCCTCATGGATTGCCTTGGTCGCGTAACCTGGCTCTTGCTTCAAAAATCCAATTTCTGCCATCGTAATTCCTACCGAGCAAACAGCACCACCAGCAGATTAAGCGACGTGTGCAGCGCAAGTGACAGCTAATTTATGTGTCAAAGACGGCTGTACCTGATTCCACGTGATTGTGCCGACAGCGACGAGATAATATGCGGATTTTTGCACGGACGGCAGCTTACTATTTTCGCTTCCACAGCTGAGTGAGAGCTGAGCTCAAGCTGAAGCGGCGCATTGGTCGGCAGAGAGCGGAGCGACTCATTCCCGCACCGTGGGGGTGTGATAAAAAGAGCAAATTGCTCAGCGCGTGTTCATTCATAGCTAGAGGTTTGAGCTGCCCAATTTTTGTCGGCTGCTGGCGAAACCGGCTTAGCCGCCTAAATCTCGCGGCTGCGGCGGCTCGCCTATAATAAGCTAAATAGGCGGCTGCTGGCTCGCGGCGCGGCTCGAGTATCACAAATTAATCACGTTTCTGAATTGATTTTTTCTAACAATTTTTTCCCAAAATTGTTTTTTAAGATGGTAATAATTAGGTTTCACAAATTAATTAGCTTTTTTGTTTTTTTCCTATCAGACAAAAAGAGCGTATCTCAAGACAGGGAACCGAAAATGGAAACTGGAATCTGGTCGTTTTCAGGTTTTTTCACACGGAACGAGAAATATCCTTTTCTTTTCAAATTAAAATTAGTTCAGAACAGTTCTCGCCGCAGCAAAATTAGCAGGCTGATAATTTTGGAGTGGTTTTATTATTAGATTTCAAGAAATTCCACTACAAAAATAAAATAAAAAACATGACGTTTTTCGATTTTTTGGGTTATTTGTACTTCTTCCAAATCTCCGGTTCTAATTGTCAGAATTGCAAAAACCACCAACCATTAGATTCATCTCGACCTCTTGCTTCCGAGCAGCTGAAGGGTTTAGAAGGTGCATGCTCCCATCCCCTTTCATCCCCAGCGCTAAAATTTTGATAAAAGCAAAGACCGTTTGCTGGCGTCGCTCACTGCGCACTGTAAACTGTAATATGTCAACTTTGGGGAGCAGAGCAAACATCCCTTCACCCTTCAGGTACTCAGAGGAGGTGGAGGCGAGCCCAACAGTGGGTAGTTTATGTAATTATGATGCTTAGAACCCGAGATTTGGCGGTGCAAATAAAGAAACCAAAAAACCGAAAAAAATAGATAGGAATCGTTAAAATTTCATTTTTTTAAACTCCTAATGTCGGGTTCTAAACATTAGAATTGCAAAAAAAAATAGCCACCGTGTTAGACTCGTCTCGACCGCCACTAAGCACCTAAAAGTGTTTAGGGGGTGCTTACTAGTGCGTTCGCCGGGACGGGAATGTCTCAGGACTCCCGGAATCTCCCGGGAATTCCCGGCGCCAGGACCCAAATTTTTAGGCGGGAGACACGGTCGGGACGGGAGCGGGAAAGTTTTGCTGGGAGCGGGAATTCCTGGGAACCTAGTCAAAATTCATATTCACAACTCGCTTTTAATTTTCCTAGAATGATTAAAAAAATTGTTAGGAATGTTTTGTATATTAGATATTTTTCACAGTTTGATAACTTTATGAACTGTCCTAATTTCAATTTGCGGAGTTCAAGCTGTAATATTTCTTTTTTGTCATTCACTTCAACTAAAAATATTACAGAATACAGAATTTTCTTTCATTGATGATTCACGCCACTTAAAATAATCGGGAGAAAAGTTATTGATCTAAATCAAATGCAGTTTTTTAGGTTTTGTTTTAGTAATCTCTGCATCTACAGAAAATTGAATTTTATTTAAAACTTGGTATTTAACGTTGACCAGTAAAAATTGCCTCCGTGGATTTTTTTATTAAAGAAAAGTATAATTTATAACTTCAACACGGAAAATAAAAGATCATAGTAAGTTTGTATTTGTAAATATGAGAGCTAAGAATTAAAAATTATCAACGCACATTGCTGGTGTCTACTTTCGATTTTAAAATTTTTGGCGGGAAATCGGGAGCGGGAAGGATCGGGAAATAAGAGTCGGGAGCGGGAATTCCCGGGAAAAATATTTGGTAAGGGCACCAGGAAATTCCGGTAACAGGAAACATTTTTTCGGGACCGGGACTCCCAGGGAGAAAAATTTGCTCCCGAAGAACGCACTAGTGCTTACCCCATCCCCTTTCAACCCCGTTGCTGCAATTTTGATATTAAAATTTTTATCATGCTTCCTCTGTGGGCCTAAAAATATTTAACCTAAAACATGATTTTTTTTTTAAATTAAATTAATGCAAAATATTATATAAAAATCCAGATAGGCGTAGAATTTTTTACTTTTTCGATGAAGTAGAAACTTCAGGGTTTGAGGTGGAGGGTAAACACCCCGAAACCCTTCAGTTGCTTAGGGAAGGTGAAGACTAGTTCAACAAGGGTTATTTTTTTGCAATTATAGTGGTTAGAACACGAGATTTCGAGTTGCAAAAGTAAGGAAAAAGAAAATTTCCAATTTTTTACTTTAAGATTATAATGGAATTTCTTAAAAAATCCATCTTAATGAAATTTTAGCAAAGTAATCGGTACATGAAAACCTTCACAGCGGCATTTTTTCAATGGAAGTCGCAGTTTTTAAAATAGTACCCGACTCAAAATTTGAGCAAAAAAGGCGGCGCGGCTCGCTCAGACCTCTATAGCTTTTGTGTGTGCTATCCAGTAGAAAAGGGGCTGTTATCTATGTATCTTATCAAGATCCACACAAAACGCATCAACATTATAACCTTGATGCGGGGTCAAGATATACAATTCCATCTCTCTGCAGTCTGTACCAACCTACCAAACTGATATTTTTCTTATACTTGTTGGGGTCTTATCTTTATTAGAACCTGATAAAATATTTTGTTGCAGCGTGCGGTTTAAATTTAAACTCCCGCCCGGAAATTTATTGTCCAAAATTAATCCGGATTAATCCAGAACGTTGTGACAATATCAGAAAATATTTATTCTAGGACTAGTATTGAATAGGTCACAGAATATTCTCTGATCATTCTGATAAAATATTCTCTGGAATATTCGTAAATTTTGAATATAATTAAAACCAGGCTTCATCCTCGTTGTCAATAAAATATAAATTCGTCGTCTTGATTCCTCGACCAGTTTCGACGTCATCACAAACGTCCTAATCATGAGTTACAATTACAATCAAATACAACAATGCAATAATATCACATCTAAAATCACAAAAAATTCCATACAATTCTTACAAACACCCACCTATTCATGAGGCAAGCTCCAAAGACCGCAAATGTAAAAAATTCTAAGCCACCCCTTTGTTAAAAAACTAGTCGAGGAATAAAGACGACGAATTTCTTTTTTATTGACAACGAGGATGAAGCCTGGTTTTAATTATATTCAACATGAAAACAACCTCGAGTGGTCGCATTTTTCAAATATTCGTAATTTTCTTGGAATAGTCGAAATAGACACTTTGAAAAATTTCGCGGATTATTATATAGGAATATCTTTTTACAGTCCTGAAGATTAGTCCTACATTAATCCTATTCATTATTCCATATTTATTCCCAGACAAGGAATGACTTAGAAAAATTTTCAGACTTTGCCAAACTCGGGTGTCTGAATAATTTTTGAAACTAAAAGCATTAATTGAATTTAATTAAATAGAAAATCATTATCGGACTATTTCAGCATACATTTGGGTTATCTAAACTGACACAAAAAGAAAAAATGTTGCTTTAAAAATTGCTATAGAGGTTTTATACATTTTTTTAATTTTGGGGGTTTAGGGGTTCTATTTAAATACTTGTCTTGATTTCCCACGCTGTTCTTCGCGGCAATTCTATGGAGAGAGGAGAGGAAAGTCAGGATACAGAACGAAACATCTTGCTAACCTGAATGCTTTGACTTGACATTTTTTGTTCGACTTGTCATTTGTTAGCAGCTCCATTAATTTGCTGGGCAGTGCAGGAAGTGCACCATCTGCTCGAACAGTAAAAGGGAAGTGCTCTTAGGATTTATTCTAACAAATGGGTGGTCATTTTGTGTCGTTTTCTTGCAATGAATCTCTCAGTGCCTAGGACATATTTCCTTTTACTACTTGTTTTTTTTATGTCAGCGCAAACTTGCGTTATCATATTATTTTGTAGTTCCACATTTAATATCAAGCGTATAATAATTTTGTAAAAATCATTTGCGCATTATACCTTTGAAAGATATAATAATTCCTACTTCCAATATTATTTCCTGCATTTATACCCGCTTCACAGTGCATAGAGCTAAAAAAGGGGAAAAGTAACAATAATATTTGTTATTCCATAATGCGTTACAAAGAGCACTCACACCCACATCTGGCCGACAGATGAACCTGTGAGAGACCCATTCGGACAACAAAATCTTGCACCCCTTTATATTTTTGTAAAATTCTATGGTATTCCGTTGAAGTTTGTATTTTGTTGCGTCAGGAGATAAGAACTGTTCCAGAGTTTACCGACAGACATGATATATTTTAACAAGATTTGCTTGACATGGTTATGCTTTGCTTTCCATTTTATGAACCTAAATATTGACTGTATCATAGATGATGTAATTTTCGTGGCGAGACGTGTGAAAAATATCATATTCAAACGTGTACGGCAAGAAGTTTTATTGAGGAAGTTTAAAAATATATTGAAAAAGAAATGTGTAAATTTAAAAGTGGTAATTACCGGGTGAAACCCCCATGGGTCGCCCGCTGCCCGTGGGCCACCCATAATATTTCCAAGAATTGACGGTCAAGCGTGCCGCGTTTGTAGCTGTCGCGTCCCATATTTTTACTGATTTTTGTAAATCCCTATTTTTTATTTTCTATCCTGCACTTTAGATGAGTGTTCGAAAGTCAATGACCGCGTCCTTCTCTTCAGCCAGTCGCTGTACACGCTGAACATGATAGAAGATTACCTTCATAAGAACTTAGTTCCCGGAATTAACGAGAATTGGACCAAAAACGTCCATCAAATCCGTAAGATTTTATCCATTTTTTAACAGAAAACATTTTTTAAAGAAATTATTCATCAATCAATCATTGAAAATTGGCAACGGTATAATTAGTAGTGAAATTCTATGAATATGACCTAAATATTGACTGTAGATGCAATTTTCGTGGCGAGACGTGTGAAAAATATCATATTCAAACGTGTACGTCAAGAAATTTTATTGAGGCAAGCTTAAAAAATATTGAAAAATTGACAAATTGTGTAAATTTAAAAGTGGTAATCCGGGCGAAACCCCGGTGGGTCACCCGGATTATTCACTGCAAATCAGGGGTGAGAAAATCTCAACCCGTCGCATGTCACTGCTGCGCGGTGCGAAAAACTCACCTTTTGACACCCCAGGTATAGTGACATACAGCAGGGTGAGATTTTCTCACTGCAGCGCAGTGACATTTTCTCACCCCTGACTTGCAGTGTTCAACTCTTTGTTTTTGCTAAAATTGTTATTTCAAAATCAAAGAAAAAATCATAAAGAGATCGATAAATAAAGTTTCATTTTCGTTACGCTTGTTGCATAACTACCGCTTTGGCCGTTCGGCCCGCTCCTCATTAAATTGATTTTATCATATTTCTGTTAGAGCTAACGGGAAAAACTACCATATCCTTGATTTTTCCGTCTTTGCAGTTTGCACACAGGAAAATTAATTAAACCGAGAGCTTCCTCAGGTACTTAGGACTCCGCGGCCCCCACTTCAAGAGTGCAAAATTCGCTTTGCGTGTTTTTTATTCTAGCGGAAACTATTGAATACATAATTTGGGCAGCTTTTTTTTTATTAGATTTGGATGAAAATAGGCCAACAAACGGCCCAAGGAGCTGAAGGAACCGAATTAACCCGACATAGCCCCGAAAATATCACATTTCGTGCTTTAAAATAAGTTTGGAAACTTGCGATTTGTGTTACATTAATATGGTTTGTCTTTTGGTGAAACCACTAGCATTTTTACTGATTTTTAAAAATCCCTATATTTTATTTTCTATAAAAATGCACGTGTTTCGGAAAAAATGTGCCAAATTGCAGAACAACAGTTTTTGAAATGCTGTGGTTTTTTCCGAAAAAATGCAGGCTGTTGCGAACTGCACTGGTTTTACCAAGATAGACCGAAAATTTGGACTCTCATCGTAATATTCCAAAATTTCTGACAGCTTTGGCACAAAATATATCACTCTTTCGGGGTTAATAATTTTGGAAAAATGTGAATAAAACCAAACTAGGGTTTTTCCAGCTGTTTTTCGCGCAAATAACCAGTGGTGCATTTATTGCTTCTTTTCCTCCTCGAGCTGACACACTGAAAATCTTTAAGCTTTTTTAATGCTGCCGATAAAACTGTTCCTCGCGGATCGTCCCGCTGCAGATTGTCCATTGTTCCGGTCCCGTCCCCACTCTCACGAAATACAAAATTCGTCCCGTCATGAGCTTCCTGTCCCGTCCCGTCTGGGGGCTGAGAAGGACATTATTTCTGTAGAAATTCGGAAAAAAGGTTTTCTATCCACCGAAAAAGCTGCTTTTAATTTCGACCAAAAATCATAAGTTCCGCCCGGCGAATCGGAATATACTCGTCACCAATTTTTAGTATTAAGTGCAGTAAGAAACGAGCACCAATTAAAATTCTTCTATCTAGCATAGTTTACGAAACACAGAGCTGCAAAGATTTTCCAAGTTTCCACATGGATGACAAATCAAAATATTTTCGAAAGTGTCCGGATATGGTCCACACATTTTTTGAATCGGCATGAAGTGCAGATTCCAAAAATGCTTGGTTTTTTAAAATCCGAGCATTTTTCGAGATGCAGGACGCCGATATAATTAATTTCTTCATTTTAATTGAATGGCAATTTTCGCGGCTATTTTTAAATGTAAATGTTAGGCAAGAGTTCTGGATTCTGGACGGCCATTGGCTTCACAGGACAACCTCGTATCTCCTATTCGCTACTTTAGAGACAAAAGAACAAAAGGCTCCTTGGAAAAGTAAGTGTTGAAATCTTTTCACAGATGGCGTTACCATCGGCGTATATAAGAACTACATGCAGTCGGCTGCGGCCGCCATTGTGTCACCACTCACCACATTGCTTGCTCAAAACGTGATCCGTGAACACCATTCCATGTGCCCTCGCAAATTCGCAGCGCCTCTAGAGTTCATCGTAGCTAATATCGCGGCCCTGCAGCTTTCGCAAGTGCAGTTTGCGATCTCTGTCACTCGATTAGAGCAGAACGAAGAGAGGAATGGAGGATAAATAATTTATTTTTTTCCTGACAGATCGAAATCGGGACATAAAGTTCGATAATTGAGCTTGCATTGCTGTTGTGCTAGTGAGCCCCGTATCCATCTCGGCGACATCCCCTGCCGCCGTAGCGTCAGGTTGTGCAAGACCTGAGGGGGTAGCAAGTGATCAAGCGAAGAGGAAAGTTGTGAGTCGCCGAATTCCGGACTATACACAAAGCCCGTTCGTCATCCCTTGGCAAACAGGATAGTTTACGGCCGTGTTTACTATGACTGGACGCCATCAATAATTAATTAATATTGATTGCAACGGGAGAAGTAAGTTTTTTCGCACGCGGCCACAAACCCCACTAACTGTAAGTAACCTCGATTGTTTAGATGGAGCCATTCAAAAGTCTTCCCGAGGTGACGATTCAAAAGATTTTCGTGCCCACTGGACCAGTCATGGAGACTGCTGGTGACGAGGAGGACGTCAGGCAGGAGGACCTCGAGTCTGAAGGTGTAGACAGTGAGTCGTCTGAGGATAATAAAGCCTCTGCGGCCGAAGACGGCGACAACGAAGACGAGGATGAAGCGGAAAAGCAGGGTGAAATCAACGGAGAGTGCAAGAGTGATAGTGAGGAAAAAGTCCACGTGCCAGAAAATGGACCTGAAGTAGATGAGGAGATTAAGTCTGATGTGTCGCCATCCTTGTGCAATTCGATCAAAAAGCGGAAGAATTCGGATTCGGAGAAGGATACCATTAAGAAAAAGAAGCGGAAAAGGAAGAGAGAGGCGAAGGTGAAAAAAGAGGAAAACACCGACAGCGAAAGCGAGAATGACCAGCAACTGAAAGAGAAGCGGCCGAAAAACCTGAGGAAGAACATCAGGGAAGTGATGACGGAAGACGTACTTGACGAGGAGACAAAAGCTGCGCAGAGGAAGGAGATGGAAAGACTGATTCGAGTGCAAGAGCGACAATTAGAGTTTCAACGCTACATGCGCGAGCAAAATAAACAAATGCAGCATTTGGGGAGACTGGATAACTGTGTCATCACCCCTGTTGGTGGAGACCAAAAACCTTTCGTCGAAAACAATCAGCTTCCGTCGTTTGGCAGTTGGAACTCTTTTGAGGAAGATCCCATGTACGACACCGCCAATCCCACCTTGAGAAAAACCGTCCTTGAACATCTGAGTATGCCCCACCTCGCTGACGCCAAAAAATTGCACCCCTCAGTCCAGATCACCAATGCTGTGAAACACGCTAGTGCCACCGTTGCTCAGGAAGATCCTGAAAGTATTAAGCCAGAAGGTATGCATGTTTTTTTTTAACAGACTTCCTTGCTTCACTTTCTTATTTTTGAAGGCGTTAATGGCTCATTTTATTTTTTTAAATTATTGTTAAATAAATTGATAATATTTTTACAAGGCGCACGTCAAATAATATTTTACTGCTATTCATGCTTGGAAAGTCTTACTTTGCTTTCTTTCTAGCCATTTGAATGATTCATTTGTGCGTTAACGGTATTCTGATGTCCAGTGACTTTTTGCATGGCTTTTCATTTGTCATTTCAAACCTGCGGAGCGCTGAATGCTAGCAGACGATTTTTAGAGTTCCTTTAGATATAAACACTTTAACTTTAGATTGAGGAAGATATATAAAATTAAGTTTAGGCCCTTGGTATTTTTATTGACACATTCACGTCAAATTAGCTGGAAACTGTTTGTTAATCAAAGCATTAATCAAACGAATGACGTAATAAATTCAACATGACTCGATCTTTTCTTAAATTTCCCAAAATCCCTTTAAGTAACCATAACCAGAAATGCAGCAGTCATAAATAAGATTTTGGGATTACCGTTATGGCTATAATATTGCACAATTTCTCTTATGCAACAGGCAAGCAGGCTTACATTAAAGTTAGTTTTATATTTACCAGGAGAAGCCATTATTAATTATAATATTATTAATGGATTTAACGCTTGTTTAATGAATTTGCAGAGGTCACAATCAGCAGCGACGACGACGACTGCATGGTAGTTGCTGTTACTGATGAAGAAGAAGAAATTGACGACCCAACCAATTCTGGTAGCCACACTAAAGATCAATTCAATATTCCAGACGATCAGGGTCGAGTACTCATCAACGTGCATGAATTTTCGAAAGGCGAGCCAGGTGTATTTCTTGCACCTCAGGTATTTTATTCAATGCAAATGATGGCTAGAGGCTCTTATGTTCTGTTTTCTCTATAGATCGCGCGTGTCATCAAGCCACATCAAATTGGCGGCATTCGTTTCTTGTACGACAACGTCATTGAGTCACTAGAGAGATGCAGGGCGAATGAAGGCTTTGGCTGCATACTAGCGCACTCAATGGGTCTGGGAAAAACTCTGCAGGTAGCTAGCTAAACGCGTGATTCATTTACCTCTCGCTTAAACCAAGGATCACTTACGCCTTCTGAAAGTTTCGTAATTTTTTGATCAATTAGTTATATTTTGTTAAATCAATTCTTGAATTTATAGACAAGTTGTTACTTCACTATAAAAGCTTTATTCTGGATGTCTCAATAGTATAAGCTATAATAATTGTGGAATTTTAATAGTTAAACGTTGGGATTCTACCTGTAAAAAGCGCTTGCTTTGTAGCATATTTTACAGTAATTTAATTTAACAGAACAAACAATTAAAAAACGACGGAATAATTTGACTTGTTTCTTGCCAATGTTCATCGTACGTTGTTGTTTTCTGAAGCAAAAGTTCACCTTTCTAACTGGGAAAACCCGTTCCTTAATACAATATTTCTCATTTAAGGTTGTATCCTTCTGTGATATCTTTTTGCGGCACACGGACGGTCGTCGCGTGTTATGTGTCATGCCAATAAACACGCTGCAAAATTGGCTCGCGGAGTTTGACATGTGGATCCCCGAAGTGGCGCCTGCCAACGCCAAAGCAGATTTCCGACCAAGAAACTTCAAGCTGCATTTACTGAATGATGCGCAGAAAACTCTTGTGGCTAGAGCAAAGGTTTGCATTCACATTGCACCCGCGCTCTGCTTTTACACTAAACTTACAACTTTCAGGTTATTCGTCAGTGGAAAGCGGATGGGGGTGTGCTCCTCATCGGCTACGAGTGTTATCGGAATCTCTGCCTGCGTAAAGACAAGACGAGCAGTAAGAAAAAAAGGTTCACGCAACTGGTTGACGTTGAAGAGAATGACGCGAAGAAGAAACTTCTGTGGAATGGTATGTGTTTGTTGCAAAGTGTGAAGGAATATTGCCAATAATGTGGTGAAAAAATTATGCTTTTGCAATAATTTCTAAAAGCTAAGGGTTAGTTTAGACTATAATTATTTTGTTGATAGTTTTAGCAAGCATTTTACGTTAACACTTGTTTCTGAGCTATTAGATATAATTAAAAAATACTAAAGCCCATTCATTTTTAGAAGTACATGACGCGCTGTTAAAGCCAGGACCGGACCTTGTGATTTGTGACGAGGGTCACAGAATAAAAAACCACCTCGCAACGACCTCTCACGCTCTGAAGAGCATACAGACAAAGCGGCGTGTTGTGCTTACCGGCTACCCATTGCAGAACAACCTATTGGAGTACTGGTGCATGGTTGATTTTGTCCGACCAAACTATTTGGGCACAAAAAATGAGTTTTCTAACATGTTTGAACGCCCAATTTCAAATGGCAATTGCCATGACAGCACTCCTGACGATAAAAGGACTATGCGCTACCGCGCCCACGTTTTGCATTCCCTGCTCAATGGATTTGTTCAAAGGTACGTTTAATTATAATGCATAGTTATGTTTTTAATTCTTGGATCTTGTAACAATTCGATCAGTTCTGAATTATTATCCTCTCCGTGTAATGTAATTTTCATGTGTATAATCCACATTTCTTTCTTAAATTAGGCGAAGCCACGATGTCTTGCAAAAAGCCCTCCCGCCAAAGAAGGAATTTGTTCTGCTGCTCAGAATGGGAGATTTACAGAAAAAACTCTGCTCAGGTTATAAGAAGGTGTATCTCAAAACAAAGGCCGCGACAAATCCATTGAAAGCGTTCGCTGTATTCACCAAGGTTGGTTGAAAGTTGAAACCAGTGGAAAACTGTTGCTAGGAAAAGCTGATTGTATTATAATTTCAGATTTGGAACCATCCGGACATACTCTACCACCACATCAATAATAATAAGATGGGAAAGGATTCGGATTTGGAGGAACTCATTGACGGGACAATCGAGGGGTCGGCTGGCCCAGCCCAATCTGGCAAGGTAGATAGCAGAAAAAATTGTAGTTTATTGTTTTTAAATCCTCGTTTTGTAGAAAACCCGACCCAAGAAGACTGCTAAGCTGGTGACTAAGGCAAAGGTTGACGTGGTTGTTAAGGCGATCGCTCCAAACCAAGACGCGTCTCACTCAGCTCAAAACCAAGACTTCCAGTTCAATCAGAACCTCGGCTATGGAGAGTCGTCCAATCATTACAACCAGCAGTTGTACCAGCAGCAGCAGCAGGCTTACTTCAACAGCTCGCAGCAGCAGTGTTACCAGCAGCCATCAAACCAGTTTCAGGCCGGCGCTGAGCATCAAGAACCGTACAACTCGCTCGCAATGGGCCAGAGCTTTCAATCGCAGCAGCAGTGCTGGCCGCAGCAGGGTGGATACGGTCAGAGCCAGAGCTCGTTCGGAGGCCAGTTTGATAATGCATACGGAATGCTACCAACTACCCTCAAGCCTAATAATGAGGCCATGATGGATATGAGCGACAAGAAGGGGGAAGAGATCCAGTCAATGGAGAAGATGATTGACGAGAAGATCGAAAACAACTCAAGGGAGGAAGAGTCGAAAGGCTCTAACATGCCAAAGTCCGGGAAAGATGACAGCAATTCTATCTCTTATGATTGGGTAAGTAGTGTCTCGAAAATGAAGCTATTGAGATATTTACTTTCGTCTTTACAGGCCTTTGAGATCATGAAAGAGTACATACCGGGCCTGATTGAGCAAGGTCCCAAGATGCAGGCGGTATTCTGCATTTTAGAGGAGTGTTCGAAGATCAATGACCGCGTCCTCCTCTTCAGCCAGTCGCTGTACACGCTGAACATGATAGAAGATTACCTCCATAAGAACTTAGTTCCCGGAACAAACGAGAAATGGACCAAAAACGTCCATTACTTCAGTAAGATTTGCTCCCTTATTAAACAGAACACACAACTAAGTTTGAGAAACATTTTTTTAAGAAAATATTTAATATCAATAATTGAAAATCGGCAACAGTAATGAGCGTAGTGAAATTCAATGAATTTTGTTTCAAGATTATCATAAACAGACAATAGAGAAATGGGGCGATAATTTTGACACTTGTTGTGCGCCAAGCCTTTGTATAATGGGCAATCATAATGAGTGGCAAATTTATGAATTGGAAAAGTTACACAGAATTAAACTAAGCACCTATTTAATTTGTTGATTTGTCTTCTGCAGGACTCGATGGTAACACCCCCGCCATTGAAAGAGAAAGACTGATTAATGAGTTCAACGCTAACGAGAAGGTTTCACTTTTCCTGGTGTCGACCAAGGCAGGCAGTTTAGGAATCAATTTGGTGGGCGCCAACCGTGTGATTGTGTTTGACGCCTCCTGGAATCCCTGCCACGACACACAAGCTGTCTGTCGAGTGTACAGGTACTTTGTGATTTGATTGAAGCATATTGAAAGAGTCTTATGCTGTCCCTCTTTTCCCCCTAGATATGGTCAAATGAAGCCATGCTACGTGTACCGTCTAGTGATGGACAACTGCATGGAGAAAAGGATCTACGATCGACAGGTCAGCAAGCAGGGTATGGCGGACCGCGTCGTTGACGAACTCAACCCAGATGCCCACCTGTCGATGAAGGATTCGAGTAACCTTCTGTGTGATTCTGAGGAAGAAGGTGCGATCATAGATCTGTCTGAGGATGCAAGCAAGTACAGCACTGACTCCGTCCTGCAAAAATTGCTCGAGAGATACGGCACTCTTCTGACCAAGGTAAATATTTATTTGTCCCTAATATTTGAAGATTGCTGATTATTTGTGATGCAGTCGCCGTTCCAACACGAGTCTCTCCTGATCGACCGTAAGGACAAGAAGCTGTCAAAAGCCGAGAAGCGGCTTGCTCAGAGGCATTACGACCAGGAAAAACAAGCCAACACAAAGCCCAGCTTCAACAACTACTACGGAGGGCAGCAAGGCTCATTCAGCACGTCTGGAGGAGGAATCGTGCACGCAACGCCGCCGACGCATTCAATCAGGCAAGAACCATCTCCACCTTTTCAAAGAATTTTCTCCTCCACTCCGCCTATTTACGCTGATTCAAGACAATTCTTTGGATCGCAGCATCCGCCGCTGCTAAGAAACAATCTTGTCGAAACCATACGGTCGAGTTTTGCTACCGCTTTCGGGCCGCTCAGTCACTCGTCTAACAATTCTCAGCCAAACGAAAGCATTTGTAATAATGTAAACCAAGTATTTACTCTTTCTGATAGTGATTGAACTAACCCGATTTGACTTGTTAGTTACTTAGCAGCTTGCGATTTTGTACTCATGTATCATAGGAAATAAATTTATTCCTACCTCGAGTTCTTTTGTTTCATTTAATCAAGTCAAATCGATGGTTGGTCCCTTCAGACGCTCCTATTTAAGATTTTCTTATCTTTCCAAATCAGCTTTTCACGCTCAATTTCTGACTACTAACTGTCGACAATTTACAGACAAGAACAACACGCGGCACCTACAGTGCGTCCGAGCCGAGTTCCTCCAACGTCGCCTCCGAACTGGCGCCCGGCCGAATTTTTTGAGCAGCAGGGAATGAGTGTGAGGGAGTTCCACTTACGAAAAGATATGACGTTCAACACCATGGGGTCCCAGGAGACCGCCCTGAAGGCCGGCGAGAAGGTGATGATCATGAAGAGTCCAAAGGGCGTACTCATGCAATTCAGGAACGGACAGATCACTGCCTTGAAATCCAATTTGAAGAATGGGAATATTAACAACAATAACAACGTGCCCAACGCGGTGAGGAACCTGCTACCGCGAAACTCTGAGCTGACCATCACGTCGTGGCCTTCTGGACAGGCGTTGAACCACTCTGCACATGGCCAGGTGCAACCGGACGTCCATGACCTGACCTCATGCAGCAGTGGCAGCAACTCGCCTGGTGGCATGGCGCCTCCCGCCTACAACAACCAACAGATGTCGGCCTTGGACAAAGGCATCAACTCAATCCCGTTGCCGCACACGTTGATGAGGAGCAATTTCCATCCCTCCTACAACATGCAGCACGAGCGACAGCAGCATTACCGACAGCCTCCATTGCGCTCTAGCGGCGGCGGCATCGTCGCCACCAATGCAGAGATGCAGAGCAACCTTGCATACCAGCAGAACTACAACGCCTACGATCAGCAAATGCAGCAACAGCAGCAGCAGCAGCCGCATCAGCAGCCGCCGCAGCAGCAGCAGCCATACGGCAACAATTCCTACAGCGCATTCCACAGACCGAACTTTGCCTCAAACAACGCATACGCTTCGCAGTACAACTTCGGCGGCAACAGTAACATGTACCAAAATGTTATCACCGCAGAGATGTACGCGCCGCCAGAGTATGCGCAGGAAAGTGATACATATCAGCAGCAGTCCGGCTTCAACCCAATGTTTAGTTCCTCGTCGCAGAGCAGCGGTCACCATTACTCTCATCAGCAGTTATGAGCGACACTCTGGACCTAGCTGTGACTGTTTTAAACACTGACCCCACATGCGGTGGTATCTTATTTCATTATTTTTCCAATATTTTGCAAAAAGTGCAATAATAGTTGACAAGTTTGACAGTTCCTTTTGTGAGCAGAAGCAAATCTCGTTTTGTATGAAGTTTACTCACGTTAGGCTTATTTCTTACTACTGTAATTACTTTTTACCGATTATAGTTCAAATCATTTATTCTTCACTCTGCCAAAGAATTTAAAGAGAAATACCATTGTTTGCTTCTTTGCATTTACAAAGGCAGTGTTGCCTTATCCACACTTCATGTACTAAGTAAGAATATTTTAATGTGTTGACCATGGAGTAATATAAAACGTATTCAACAACGCATTTTATTTTATTGGCGCACATCGTAAATATCTACAAACTACGTGGTTTCGTAACCGAAGAAAATGATTATTTGGAGTTTCAGAAGATGAATAGCCTATCAGCAGCACCTCGATTTTCAATATCCAAGAGTACAATATTATATTTCTTACAAAAATAGTCTGTTTATTGATCAAATAAGCGTCCTACGAGTGTAACAATTGTGTAGATTGGTTGGCGGGCGTACAGGGCAGGGGGTCACGAATGAAAATTGCTGTTACTTGGTAGGCCTCTTGACAACAAGGAAAACTACAGCGCAGACATTAACGTGGGGGCGCGCGCGCGTAACGATCACCAACATCAACATCTGACGAGGAACTGCTACGTATTTTCATAGAATGGTTACAGTATTGTGACAACATTCAGTGGTATATTTGACAGTCAGTTTTGATTTCCAATAGAGAATAAGCGAAGACATTGACTTGTACTGGAAAGAAGATTGAGAGAAACTCGCCTTAACTTAGTTTGTGTGTCTATTACCAAGGTGCACTGTTTTGTTTACTTTGAGAGAGTGATTAAGATTTAGCACAGCGCACAGACCCACAGCAGCTTGGTTGCAAAATACCAGATTCAGATTTTTTAGAGCGGAATGAGAACGTAAGCTTGGACCTTGCCAGCAGGCGTCGAAGACCGTTGTTCACAGGTTGGTGCGACATTGATTCAACCTAGTGAAACGAGAGGTGCAAATTGTGCTCGATTCAAATGCTTCAGAATCACTGCGTAAGCAAAACAAACACCGTGAAGCTTAAATTAACTAAAGAGTAAATATTAACTTTGTAATGTAATATACGTCAAATTATTTAATAATAAAACGATAACTAAAGCAAAGAATGGCGTGTAAATTAAACAGATCATTTGTGCATAGAAAGGTTGAAAAATTTACAACAAATTGCAACTGCTCTTTTCTCTAAACGGATTGGCTTTTTGGGAGCTGAAGCCTACCAGCAGGCAGTCCTCCTGCTGGTGGTCCGAGATGTACTTCATGATGTCTGTGGCGGCCTGGGACACGAGTATCCTCCGGATGGCCGCCTCACGGCGCAGCTGCTCCGTCACTCTCTTCTGCTGTTGGAGAGAGCTGATCATCATGTCCATGATGGCTGTGTCGGAAAGGCCTATTTTGTCGCCGTTTCGTCCCCTCTGAAAGAGAATTGACAGGGTGAAAAATTGCCACTTGAATGCAAGGGTGTGGCAGCGGACGATTAAGCGGCCGTGTGGTGTTTTATTCATCAATTCGCGACCTCAGCGAGCAGATGGGCTAATTTTCAATTTTACAGCAGAATATAATAAAGATTTGCTTACTTCTTAGACAATAACACACACTATACACAACTGTATAGTGTCAAAGGCACACGAAAATATGCAACAAGTTGCACTTGAGGCAATTTGAGAGACCCTCAAAGTGATTGATGTCAGACAGGAAACTGTTATGGCGGCGAAAAAAGGGGATTGTGCAGTAGTGGGGCGTGCTCGATTACTACTCTTGCTCACAGATGGCATGCCACTTTCTTCAAAACCGCTCCAACCTCCATGCTCCCAGCACAGCTAACAGTAAACAAAACATAAGCAAAAACAAAAAATTCATCTCACATGCTGGCACGAGTAACTTCAGTTAGTCGTCTCGCATAATTACGTACTTGCCAACGTGAGCATGAGCAGCAGATGAGCAGCTATAAAGGGTTATTGCAAATCGTGGTGACCTGATCGTGACCCATTTAATCAGCGGTAATCGAGTACAAAGAGCAAGTTTAATATTAAAAAATATTTAAAATTTCAAACAGAGAGTGTAAAAACTAACTATGTATTTGTACGTAACTAACAAATTAAATGACGCATGACACGTGGGTAATTAATTAATTTTTCTTGCAGAAGGTTAACAATGTGTATGAATTCTGAAAAAATATGATTAAAATTGCTCTCTTGTTTCTATCTTTATTAAAGGATGTCCATTCTCTGATGTGGATTTTTTGTCCGTTTTTTGGTGCTCAAAATTAATTTTTTTCGTGCAGTGTATGACACTCAAACTCGTTTCAATTTATATAGCACACAATACACATTATATATTTTGCTAAAAAACATAACGGGAAGAATTAAAGAACAGTTATTAAGTAAATATTTTCAACTCCTTATATATTATCTGAGTTGCTTATCACACCATACTGTCTATATTTATATATCTATGTGCATAGTTAGCACATATTTTATTTATTTTTTTAATTTGAAGGTCGTCACACGTTGCGGACATCGGAAGTTTCTCTATGAAAAGAGCACTACTGGCATTGTCAAGGCTGAGCAACAACGAAAAAGCAAAGAAGCTCTCTCGCAGGAGCGAAGGGAGCAAGATGTTGACCAACGAAGACGACAAGCCATTCTCTATTTTGCCAAATCCAAAACAGTCTGAAAATGACAAAAAGGAATATAGGTAATTTTAATAAGGGACGTTTTTCGTATCGCAATTCTGATTGCCTCTTCTTTAACTCAGAGTAATTAAGCTGAAAAATGGATTGACCGCTCTCTTGATCCACCAAAACCACGAAGAAGAAGAACACGCAGCAAATGATGAAGAGTCGACAACCAGCTCGCAAGGTGACGAGCCGATGGAGGAAGGTAAATCATTTAAACTTTTATGGTATGATCCTCGTCATACAAATTTTCTGTACGCAGGCAGCGACTCGGATGACAGTGGATCAGATAGTGGCAAGGACTCATCAGAAACTGTAATAAATTCAGACTCGACCATTAAAATAAAATTGAACCATTTTTTTCTGTGTAATTTAGCACCAGTCGGCAGCTAGCTTGACGGTCGGTGTTGGCAGTTTTGAGGATCCAGACGATCTGCCAGGTCTAGCTCATTTTTTGGAGCACATGGTCTTCATGGGCAGCGAGAAGTATCCGCAGGAAAATGATTTTGACGCATTCATAAAGGTGATTATGCTCGAAATGGAAGGTGGTTTAGGAAATTAAATTTATCATGGAGCTAAAAGAAAGAAAAGTATGGACAAAACAATCAATATTGCCTTGTTCCTCTACTTTAAATATAATAACTGTCTTTGAATTTTGAGCCTTGATGTAGTAATGTTTTGGGAATAGTTTACAAAACGAGGATTTTTTTTCATTTGTATAATATTGTGAAGCCATAGAAGCAAACACAACTGTTGCCACTGGATTGCCAAGCAAGAGAACCTTTTTTCTGTCTTTGTCTTGCTTTGCTTGACCGTAATTTTCATTTCCTCTCCTTAAATTTCTAAAAATGCCCACAGAAACAAGGTGGCGAAGATAACGCGTCGACCGATTGGGAAACAACGACATTCTACTTCATTTCCCAACCGCAAGCCTTCAAAGACGCACTCGACAGATTCTCCCAGTTCTTCATTTCTCCTTTGCTGAAGAAGGAAGCGATGCAGCGCGAGCGAGAGGCGATCGAATCTGGTAAAATATTAAAAACCCATTCACTGCTCCTCTAACATTACGATTACAGAGTTCAACCTCAATTTGGCGTCTGATTACAACCGAAAGTCACAGCTGCTGGGTAGCTTGGCTAAGAAAAACCACCCCGTTACCAAGTTTGCGTGGGGCAACATCCGTTCTCTGGGTGGCAAAGCCGGTGATGAGCAAGAGAAGAAGGACAGCGAGGTTCACGCCAGACTGAGGCAGTTCAGAGAGAAGCATTACCTGGCAGAGGCGATGACCCTGGCGGTGCAGAGTACTCACAGCTTGGACATGCTGCAGGAGTTTGTCGTCGACACTTTTGGCGCCGTCCCCTATGGAAATCCTCCCAAGAAAACTAAACCAGAAATCACTCCAGACTTGGAGGCCCCTTTCAACACCACTGAGTTCAATAAGATTTATTACGTTGCCCCAGTCAAGGACATCCAAGAGGTGAGTTGCATTACAAAAATATTAATGACGCGAGATGAAATGCCTGCTTTTGATTTTAGGTGCAGCTTACTTGGTCGTTGCCCTCCATGCTGAACAAGTACAAATCCAAGCCAGAACGCTACGTATCTTGGGTGATCGGATACGAAGGCAAAGGAAGCCTTATAGAGTACCTGCGAAAAAAGTATGTTTTTCTCTATCACTGTCTGCAACATTATGTGATTTCAAACTATCTTCTACAGAGTGTGGGCGTTGGAACTGGTCGCAGGAAGCGAGGATTCTGGAAGCGACCACAACTCCTATTATCTCCACTTCAGCCTCACTGTGTCCCTGACTGAGGAGGGATACAAAAACATTGACAAGGTACACAAATAGTTTTTAATTTCTCTGGTTAAAAATGAAAAGTGGGTCCAAAACAATGAGCTTCTCTGATTCCATTTAATTCTATTTGAATAAATTAAACTTCAATTTTTTGGTTACATATTTTTGTTCAGGTATTGGAGGCTGTCTTTGGTTTTCTGCATATGATGCATCATGAAGGTCCGCAAGAGCGGATCTACAAGGAACTGAAGTCAATCGCTGAGACAAAGTTCCGATTCACTCCAGAGCCGAGCCCTGGCGACAACGTGGAGTCATTGTCTGAGCATATGCACAAATACCCTTCAGAACACTACATCACCGGCTCTGAGCTCTTCTACGAATACGACCCAGAAGGCATCAGAGAGTGCCTCAGTTACTTGCAGCACAACAACGTGAACGTTATGATTCTGACCAATGGACACAAGCAAAAATATGACCTCAAAGAGCCCTGGTTCAACACGCCCTACACCGTTCAAGGTATTTTCAAAAGTTTAATGCTAAGTGGGATGCGATACTCTTCATCTTTTATCCTATTTTGTGTTACTAGGAAGCTAAAAATATAGTTATTTTTAATCAGTTAGAAAAACGTGTTTAGCTAGTTTAATTTTTCAATCGGCATTGCAGACATTTCACCTGAGCAGCTCTCCAGTTGGGAAAATGCAACGGTCCTAGATGCTTTTACTCTTCCTGAGCCAAATCCATATTTGACCTCAAACTTCTCAATTTTCGAACCTGAAGATGATGCCTCAGACTACCCGATAAAAGTAGTGAAGCATTCGGCTGGAGAATTGTGGTTTAAGCAAGACAAGAAATTCAACCTTCCTAGAGCTTACATAATTTTCCATCTGATATCTCCTTTGATTTTTCTTTCGCCGGAAAAGTAAGCTTGATTTATTTAAAACAATTTTAAAGTTAATTGTTTATTTATCAAGCGCCTGCATGCTGGACATGATGATTGGCGGCTGGAAGCAGCAACTGACCACCAAAGTCTACCCTGCCGAGGTTGCTGAACTCTCTTACTCGATTAGCCCGACAGAATCAGGAACAGGTCAAGGAATTTCCATCATGGTCTGGGGATACAACGAAAAACTGCCGGTGAGTTACAAAACGGTGACCCCAGAATCTTCTCTAAATAGATGTGTCCAAATATATCAGCTCTTCATGGAAACTATATTGAAAGAGTGGGATGGCTTTGAAGAAAGCTTTAGCAAGGATTTATTTGACGCAGTTAAGGATGTTGTGAAGAAGAGCTACTACAATGGTGCTCTTAAACCTTCAAAGTTGCATAAGTAAATATTATTGCTCTTGACCCTTATGTTTCTTATCTGATTTGAAAATGTGAAAACATCTCTTTTCAGGGACATTGCCAACAGTGTTATCAAGAGCACTCACTGGACTGTTATACAAAAATACGAGGCAATTGGCAGCATTTCTTATGAGCAGCTAAAACTGTACTCGAAGCAGTTGAAAAATCGGCTCTATTGCCGCATGCTCATCCAAGGCAACATGCTCAAAGCGCAAGCTATCGATACATTTGGTCTCGTCCAAAAAACGCTGAATTACAAGCCTCTGATTGCCAATACTTGGCCCCACGTAAGCATGTTTCAAATCCATCACAAGATATAAAATTAAATCAAAATTATTCAACAAGGCCCGAATGGTGCAAATTCCAATCGGTGAACATTTTGTGACTGTCGAGTCGATCGACGGGAACAACTCAAACTCTGCTATCACCCAGCATTTCTTCTGTGGACTCGCAAGCTTCAGAGAAGTCAGCATAGCAGAAATGATAATGGTGCTCCTTCCAATTAATCTTCATCGACATAATTTTAAAATAATCACATTTTCAGTTCATGTTTGGAGAGTCTGCTTTTGACTTTCTGCGCACCAAAGAGCAACTAGGATACAGCGTTAGCACACCTTTGTCCATAGCAAAGGGTATTCTCAGGTTTGCTGTGTCCGTGAACAACCAAGAAGACAAAAACTCGTAAGATTCTAGAAATTAGCATCGTTGGAAATAATACCAAGCTACTCTTTCCAGTCTCAGCCACGTTGATGAAAAAATTCAGGAATTCCTCCTGAAATTCTACAACGACCTGAAAGTGATGACGCCCGAACAACTGGAGGAGTTGAGGGTTTCTGCCATGCGGCAAAAGATGCAAGCTGACTTACAGCTCAGAGAAGAAGTCAACAGGAATTGGGAGGAGGTTTACACAGAGGAATTCATGTTTGATAGAAACAAGAAGGAGGTAATTTAAATTTTTGCTGTGTTTCAACAAAGTTTTCTATAAAAGTCATATTCCAAATTCCATTATTTTATGATAAATGGTCTGGTTGCGCATGGACGCTTTCTCAAAAGCTATTTTCGTAGAGTTATATGTGTGCAGAAAACAAAGGCAGTGACTGATCCATATTTCCATTTAGCACGACGAAATTGCTAACATCACACACCAGGAATTGCTCGAATTTTTCCACAAATATGTGTTTGACCATCAGTTTGTCAGAACTCTATCTGTTGCTGTAAGTCATTTGTCTACAGTAGGAAACCTCTTGGATTAATATTATATGACCGCAGGTTAAAGCGTTTGTGCCTTCAAGCAACAAAACGGTTGAAGACATCAACAAGTGCTCTCTCAAGGAAATGTGTATCAAGTACACAGAGCCTGGCGAACTGAAGCGAAAGGTGAACCACATTCAGGACATTGATGAATTCAAGAGAAGCCTTTACTTATACCCCACTCACAAAGTATTAAATTAACAACAATACTGGGGATTTAATTTAATAAATAGATAGTTTCTATTTAAATAATAGCTTTTTATTGTAAATTTTCGCATACAATTATAGGCTTTTACCTCCTGTCGGTTTTGCCGACGCCTCTCTTGCCAACGAACAAGTGTTTCGGCATCTTGGTGCCGATGAACCTGTCGGCCTCGCCCTTGAGACCCTTCTTGCCCACCTTCTTCCTGATGGCTTTGTGAGCCTTGTCCTTCAGCCTGAGGCGCATCTGGAAAGGCATTCAATTAAATGAAATAATTCAAGTGATAAGGCGACAAAACAGTACCTCTGGATTCTTCACGCCCATCTCGTCTCTTGGCGTTTTCGATACGCTTCTCGCCCTTCCCTCGGAGTCTACACGGACTCTCTTGGTGGCGACGGGGCTCTTGGTGGCTGATCGGCCTCTCTTATTAGCCTTCTTGAAATGCGCCTGGAAATGTTTTGGATTTAGAACAAAGATAAGGCATCACAATGAGGAAATCTCACGTTTTCACTCTCCGACGGCTCAACGCCCACTTCGTTCATCTGGCTTCTCAGCCGGGAGACGCTTCTATTTCTGTCCTTGGCAGCCGCTGTCCTGGGCAGCTTGGCCTTGGTGCTGCTCTTGTTCACCCTGGCCTCGTCCTGAAGGATGGCCTTCTTCTCGCGGATCTTCTTGGCCAGTTTGCTGATCTCCATCATGGTCTCATCCAGCTCCATTTTGGGAATCACGTACATGCCAGCAGCCTCCCGCAGCTCCTCATCCTTCTCCAAAGTTTCAAGTTTCTAGATGGATGTATTACTATCAAGATAATTGCAAATTTAAATTAAAAACTCACGTAGAAGATTTCAGGGTCAATGTAATCAGCAATGTTGTGTCCTTCCCAGAACTCGGGGATGTTATCATATTTTTCCTCTTCAGGCAGGTCATATCTCTTCTTCAAGTCGAGGATGTAATCATCTCCCTCTTCAAGCTCAATATCCCGCTCTGTCTTCTTCTTCTCCACATCCATGTCATCATCCTCCTCTTCAGATTCGCCTTCCTCCTCTGCCTTTTTGGCGGCTAACTGAGCCAAGCGCTTCTTGCGGAACTCTAACGCACCCTCTGAAAGATAAATTGTTGTTCTAAAAACTGCAACTCTAGTGTGGTAGATCAGCGTACCCGGAATACAAGGTGGTCTGGCTTTCTGGTCTCTCGGAGCTGGTTCAGTGACGTGGAGCCTGTTCAAGATGCCCTCAGTCTTGTTCTGTCTGGTTTTGTTCTCGACTCTGCTGGAAAGCAGTTTGTCGCAAGCCTAGCCACAAAAAGAGTTTTAAAATTGGTTTCCCTGTTTATCAAAGACTTACATGTTGCTTGATTTCAATGACGCCAACTTCTGTGAGAGTACTCATTTCCATCACAGTGTTCTCCTTCATGATCTGCTCAAGAACTTGCTTGCGGTCATCGTCAAGAGCGGTCAATGGAGTGACATCGATTTTGTTGAAGGCAATAATCAGGGGCTGCAAATAAGTTAATAATTAAATTAGAGACTAAACTATCGCACAGGAAATTTACGCGTCATTGTGGGTACAGATTTGCTAATTTAATAGAAAATACTGCAATTAAGGCAATTCTGAACAGGTTGCATAAACCTTCTTTAAAATATTAGCACCAAAGTTTTAAATTCAACTGTCCAAATTACACAGCTCCAGGGTTTGCATGTATTAACCAGCATTTTGGTATTTACAAGTAAAGTGAAATATTTAGCAGCAAAAAATCAGCTATAACTTGTAAGTACCGTGGTAATTACCACCTGTTATGATAAAAATATGAAATTCTGGTAAATTCCGAACCCTGCACAGCTCTTACTAGGGAGGAAATGTGAACTAAAATCTCACCTTGTTGGCAAACAACGGTTTGATACTCTCGAACAGTTTCACCTGCTCTTCCAGAGTTTTTCCGCACTGCTCAGACAGGTCCATCATGTAGATGACGCAGGCCCTGAGGTGAGCCAACGCAGTGACAGCCTGCATTTCGATTGTGTTCCTCTCCTCAAGCGGCTTGTCCAGGATTCCAGGCGTGTCGATCACCTGCCAGCGAAGATACATGTAGTCCATGTGGCCCACGTAGAGCGACTTGGTGGTGAACGCGTACGGCTGCACCTCGACGTCAGCCCTGGTGATCTGCGGACGGACAAAGAGAAACAATGCAATTTTTGAGGTGGATTAGATTATTTTTAAGCTACCTTGTTGATGAAGCTCGATTTGCCGACATTAGGGAAGCCACAGAGAATGAGGGTGCGTGTGTACGGGTCAATCGATGGCAGACGGGCCAGATGCTGCCGCACGCTTTCCAGGTAAGACAGATTCGGACCCTGACGCTTCATAATTGTCGCCATTCTACAGCAAACAGTTTATTCATTTATAAACAAGTAGAGGGTTAAAATAATTATATACCTTCCAAGTGCGGCTCTTTTGAGCTGCTTGCATCTGTACAGCGTGTCACCAAACTTAAGGAGTCGAGCATAATCCTTTCCAACGCTGAAAATCAGATGATTGATTTATTAATATTAAATAAACAATGTAAAACAAAGTATTACTTGTCGATCAGATGCCTAGCAGTGTTGAGCTGACCCAGAGCAAGTTTGTAGTGATCCTTGTCGTACAAGATGTTCATCAAATCAGCATAAAAAGGGTGGACATTCTGTAAAAAGAAGCTTGTTGTAAAATAGGAATTAGAAGGAATGTTTTATGCTTACATCAAGCTTTGGAAAATCTTGAATAATTTGTGAGAGACGGTCGTGGAAATTCTGTTGTGTGAACTTCACTTTGCGCATGTAAAATGACCTAATCCTTGAAATTTTATATTGCTTGTGCACTACGGTTGGTGTCTTCCTCTGAGTTTTTGACAGGATGATGTCAATGAAGTCCTGGAAAATTGATTTTTTTAGTTTAAGGAACAGAATTTAACGGTGGGTCTGAGATCTAAGAATAAACCTTAAGCTTGTTTCGCCTCGCCAAAGCAAGAAAATACACAATACAAGAAGAAATAAGAGTCTAGAGCTAGTGAAACATCTTAAAAATCTCAAATCAATGTAACATATTTGCACTGAAAATGACAATTGAGGCAATGACTTTTTTATTGGATTTAATTATTTCTTAAGAGATGCCCATGCCGGAAGATAAGGTTCATGAGCGACACGCACGTGGTGAACAATCATGTGGTCATTTATTACGACTAAGACGAGCTTACCTTGGCGGGAGGGACCACCATAATTTTCTTAAAGTTGTACAGAGCCATTGTGGTTTAATTTGTTGCCAGTCCGAAGAGAAAAGCTAGTGTGGCGGCAGCGGAAAATGCTGCAGCAACACGTTAATTTGGATGTAAATTGCCTGCCAGCAATGCTACCATCACCAAGAAGAAAAATACAGCGACAGCGCTGGTAGCGCTTAAACGTTGATGCGGAAGAAGAACAAACTTAAGGTCGCGGAAAAATTTAAAATGAAGTGGGATAGTCAATAGTTTTCTATTGGTGGTTCATTTCTGTCAACATTGACCGCGCCCACTTTTTGCCCTAGTCCAGTTTGTTGTTGGATTAGGCAGCTCTTGATGTCTTGATTGGTGTCATTAGTGATAGCATTCACGATAATGCTGCGAAACAAGAAAAGTATGTTTTCTGCATCATTTTTGGTATGTATGTTATATGTATAAATATGTAAAAAACAATTAACTAAAGGAATTGACAATCTTGTTTTGTATGTACTCTTTGTATTTATATGTCTACATATATCTATATCTACTCTACAGCGTGCTATGATGTGATTTGATATCCTTTTTCGGCCGGACAGCATGAACATGAGGAAACTGAGCAACTTTCAGCCCAAGCACCATGGAAGAGGATCGGCACTAGGCGCAACTCACCCTCTACCAATTGTCATTGAAAGCCTCTCTGGCTTCCCAGCTCATTCGGACGCTTGGCCTTGCTACAGCGGAATCTTCACTGGACACATGATTCTGGTGCCAAGCAAAGACGATGCCGAGGCGCTTCACAGAATGGTAATTACATATGTATTATTTCTTAAGTAATTTTGCATCCTATAATTTTATATGTTTATTTATGTAATATGTAGTTAAAAATAATAAATTTTATTGAAGTAAAAGTTAACTGACGTGCTAATATCTATTCCATAGGGATGTTTCGGAAATCCAGTCACAAGGAAATTTAACTCGTTGTCAGAGCATCCTCCAATCCTTCGCCAACGTCAGTTTGAGCGCAGAAACAAATGGGCCAAACTATTGGGAGAAAGACAGGCCAGGAAGGAGAGCAGTGAGAGTGAAGAGGAGTTTGAGGTGCCTGATATCTCCGAGCTCAGGGTGCCTGCAGAAGACGAGGACCTGATTGACCAGGAGGAGCGGGAACCTGAAAATAATGTGTCTAGCAAGAGCACAGAAAGTGATGATGTGATAGTCGAGGAAGAGGTGCAAATCAGAAAAAGGAGAGGCTGGCTTCCATCGTTATCAGACTGGATTAACCTAAAAGAGGACATGCCATTTTTTGACGATCAGAAGTCGCCAAACACTCATGTAATTGAGGTTGATGACGAGATTACCATACTAAATGGAGATGGAGAGTTTCCGAGTGCACCAAACAAAGAAAGTTTAATTAAAAGCAGTGATGATGATATTGAAATCATCATGGACGACAGAGAGACGGACATTATGGAAGTGCCAAATGACGAGGAAATGAAGAACTCTTCTCCGCTGGGCGAGGAGGAGGAGGGCATGGTTGTTGACGATAACTTCACACCTCATTTGGGCGATGCAAATAATAGTGTAGCAATTGTCATTAATGACACTGACTGTCTCGGCAGCAGAGACGATCTCATCAAGCATTGGTACGTTAATTATTATCTTATAATATCAATTTGTAAATTCAACTTCAACTCTCAGGAAGCCCCAGTTAGTGCCACATGCATTTAAGAGTTGTGACGAATCGTCTAACTTGAGTCTCGAAGAGGGCTTCTTCTTATCCTGGGCCCTGAATTGCTTGCAAATATCAGCGTCAAAGAAGATCCTCTGCGAACACGAGAACAACAACAGGAGCAGTCCTCAACCTGGACCTTCAGGTCTGCAGCTTAATGAGGCGAGTAGCAAATAATACTTTTGTTTTAATTCTTGTCTAATTGAAGTCTCGTTGCAGGCCTTAATTGAGTTGCAGCCAACATTTTCTTGGGACTTGTTCTGCCAAGTGGAACCAAACTTTCCTGCCAGGTACGCTGTGTATCATCACCTCAGGTCAAAAGGGTGGGTTGTCAAGTCTGGCAGTAAATTTGGAGCTGAGTTTGGTAAACTAATGATTTTTATTTGCAAACAACTTGTAAGTGCAATGAAATTTCAGTGGTTTACAAAGACGGTCCTAGTCAATACCACGCGTCGAGCGTGGTTGTCATTGAAACTCATTTGAAACGGCTTCAGTGGCAGAGGCTGCTCACCTTGAACCGAATCGCCGAAACAACAAGCAAGGTACTAGATTCCCTGAAGAAGCATTATCGCATTAACAAATTTCTTTGCCTCACAGGAGGTAGTCATTTGCAGAGTGTCATGGCCACGGGAATGTCCCACTGATGCAATTAGTTGGCTCTCAAAAGTATCGATTTCTGACAGAGTGTTTAAGCGCCACTCTTTAAAGAGACCGTCAAATGGAGAGAAGGATTCGGATTCTTTCACACGCTCGGATTCAGACTGCTCCGATGGTTAACCTTTTAACTAAATGGCCGTTCAAGTATGTATTTTGAGCAAGCTAACTTGAAAATAAAAAATTGTTTTACTTTTTTATGGTAATCTGCTATCAATTTTAATCAGTGTTTACTCATAACCTCTGCGACCGATATTTTCTTTCTAAACCAGTTCTTCTAAATTCGCTTCTGTCATCTAAAAATTTATTTGTGCACTCGGTCTTGAATGTCTCGTCTTTGTACCACCGCTCCAAGCAGCTTTTAAGCGCCGAATTTTCTTTCCGGCAGCTAAACACCATTGCCAAACTTGACTGGCTGCAGCAGTCGTTGAATGCTATGAGGAAGAAACAAATACATTACATAATAATTTTTTTAAATAATCGCTCCCATTCTCACCTTTGACTTCATCTGTGCACTTTTCTACCTTGGCCCGCTCCCTCATAATTTTTGGGATTAAGACTTGCTCCTCAACCTTTCTCAAAGACTTATCTTCTGGGTCTCCTGAATTTGACATGTTTAACAGTAAAATTCTACAAAGAGAGGTGATCTTAGTACCTAATCCATGTGGCCCTTTGCCGGTTTCATGCCGTTTGAATTCCTTCAACGGATCCTGTGCTGCGGTGGAGCCCATTTAGTTCTTTTGGGTTTTCTTTCTCCTTGTTTTTGCTGAACTTCTTACGAATTTCTACAAACTCCAGCAATGTTTTGAACGACACTCTAGAATAGGGGCGTAACCAATGAAACGTAATTGCATATATTGCGCCCCCACTTATATTTTGAGACTAACTTTGCATGCGCATAACTTTTGAACTATTTATGCGTTTCGCGCCAAATTTGTATCATTCAACTCCCCACTTTATGCTCTTTTACTATAATGGCGCGAAAATCACCTCAGACCCTTACCCTTAGTATGTTTGCAACATGCACAACAAGCAGAAAATCCTTTCGCTGCTCCGCGCCCAACGCTCGATTCGGGACATTATGGCCCTCACCAAATGCTCCAGGGCAACCGTCTTCCGCATCAAAGCTATTGGTGATACTGCCCCGACCCCAAGGAAGCCCCGAACTGTAAAATCGACGCCCGTCCGCACTCCAGCATTGATGAGGGCCATTCGCATGAAGATTCAACGAAATCCGCTGATTTCCATTAGAAAAATCGCACGCTCGTACGCAGCGGGCCGCGAAACGGTCCGAAAAATAGTGAAATATGATCTGAAGTACGTGTCGAGGGCCAGGACCAAGAGACATTTGATTACGACCAAACAGAAGGAAGCGAGAGTGGAAAGAAGTAGGAAGCTACTATCTGATTTGAAGAAAGGCACGAAACGCCGTGTTATTTTGTACTCAGATGAAAAGATGTTCTCTGTCGATGCAGTTTCCAATAGCCGCACTGACAGGTATCTGAGCAAGTCACCTGCATCTGAGGTACCAGAAAATATCCGATTTTCGTTCAAAACTAAGCATCCTGCTGGTGTTATGGTCTTTGGACTTGTCGCATCTGATGGCAAGAAGATGAATCCAGTGTTCATAAAACAAGGGCTTAAAGTGAACACTGAGGTCTACTTAGATATTTTGAAAAAGCAAGTTCTGCCTTGGGTGAAGTCAACATATGGGTCGGACACAAAAATCACATTCCAACAAGATGGTGCGCCGGCCCATACGTCCAAGAAGACTCAAGATTGGCTAAACCAGCACCTGCCGGGCTTCTGGTCCAAGACGATGTGGCCTGCTAGCTCACCAGATCTGAACCCCCTTCGTTTTAGTGTTTGGGCAAAAGTCGAGGCGGATGCTTGCAAGAAGCCTCGCCCCAATATTGAAGCCCTGAAGACCTCCATCAAGAAGGCATGGCGTGCAATGGATGAAGAGTACCTTCAAAGGGTTTGCAGCCAAGTCCGACCCCGTCTGGAGGCCGTGATTGAGAAAAATGGAGCCCATATCGAATAAATGTGTCACCAAACGTGTAATAAAGCTGTGATGTAAATGACGTTCGCCTAACTTAAGTAGTTTTTGTTAAGCAGCCAATTTAAAAAAAACATGGAAGAGTCTCAAAATATAAGTGGTCATACTGTAGATGGCGACAGCATGACGCAGTTTTACTTAAAGCGGCGTTCTTGTTCTCACTAGATAGCAATTTTGAATTTCCATGAATTAAATTATTTACATACATGATTGCATGGTTTTAAGATTATTGAATCAAACGAGTAATAATTTTTTTAAATTTTAATATATAAAATTAGAGTTCCGGTGACCACAGCTTAAATGTCCTATCATATGATGAAGTTGCAATGTAATTCGAGTCGGAAGAAATGTCAACGCACATAATCTTGCCATCGTGTCCAGATAGCGTTTTCAGAGGTTGCCAGTTTTTTTGCGACCACAGCTACATCAATAGGCACAGATTAAAATTTTGATATTAAGAATAAACTAGACATTACCTTGGCTGTAGTGTCAAAGGATCCAGTGACCAAGAATTCTCCCTGATTTGGCTGATATTTGACTTGTGAGATGAGATTGAGGTGGGCTGGAATGGTGTATAAGCAGGCCCTCTTCCTCATGTCCCACACCTTACAGGAGTGGTCTTCGCTCCCTGTGATAATGTGGTAACTGAAAAAGAGGGCGTTATTTCTGTCTTAATTAATGCTGCTCAATGGCTAGCTTACCCATTGCTAGAGTAGTCGATTCCGTAGATCGATTTCAAGTGGCCCTCCATGAACATTATGCAGCGCCCTGTCCTCAAATCCCACACTCTGCCAAAAGCATCAAGACCTCTGAAAATGTGATCCATAATCCATAATTAATCAGGCTGTTAATTATTAAACCTAGGAATGTTGTAAAATAACTGCATTTGAAATTTATTATTTTTTATCAGCACTAATAATTGAATTCTGTCTTTATTCATTCACGGGAATAATTGAAAATGGCAGTGCAGTGCTTACCCTGTCGCGCAAACCGATCCATCGACTTGGAAAGCGATGCAGAAAACAGGCTTGCAGTGCCCTTCCTGATGCAGAACTTCTTGGCACTGCTCCAAGTCCCACAGCCGCCACGAGTTGTCATAGCAGCAGGTGCCAAGGAAGCGACCTGACGGGTGGAATTCTACTCTGGAAACCCTGTGAGGCGCGTGGCCTTCAACAGTGGCTAATGAGTCCTCACTGCAACAACAGGTCAGCCATTAGGAATATTAAAACTTTATTTTACTATTTTATTATGTCCAGTTAAATAAATATTTTAAATTAAAATGATAGCAGGATTTATAGAAATCAGCTGGGCTTATTCTTTAGCAACAATAGGCGCTGAAATCCACCCTTGATGCACTTTCCAGTTGTTTGATAGAAAACCAGGCCTCAAATATGGAATCAACCCAAAATTTTGGTCTTTATTTCGATCATTTCCGGAAAATTGTTCCAACATGGAAAACCACGAGAAACTTTCTTCCACTCCACTCTCACGAGGACAGCAAAATGACCACATGGGAGAATGGTTTCAAAATTTCACCACAAAATTTAGAGTTTCAGCACACCCTCCTGTTGGAATTTTCACTCTCATTTTGTTTAATGTGCAATATTGCATGTCTCTTAAATTAAAATTACCTGTTCAAGGTCCACAGTTTAACTGAGCCATCAACTGCGCATGATGCAAGGTCGCAAACACGTTCTCCTTCTCGCAAGGTGGCCTCAGGGTGGAACACGATAGCGCCTACATTGCAATCATGTCCTTTGAAAGTCAGAATGCGCTCGCAACTAGGAACTGACCACAGTTTGCAGAGACCACTCCTATAGAACTAAGCATGAGCCTGAATCCTGAGAATCACTAGCATTACTTTACCAAGATCCAGTGACAAGCATTTTGCTGTCTGGACTGAAACGGCAGAAGGAGATTGGCCTTGTGTCTCCAATTTGACTGCAATAAATGCTCATTGCATTCAGCTTCTTCAACAACTCCTGTTTTTTAGCAGTCTTTGTCATGTCGTCCACGCCAACTAGGGTTCGCGCTTTATCTAGACGTTCCTTGGCTCTCGGCAGGGAGTACTCGGCGAGCCACATCCTGGCCACACGCAGCGAATCAGGCCCCTCGTGATACCATGTTTGGTGCTCCTGGTCTTTGTCTATTTTCTCCACCTTTTCCTCGTCGTCATCTCGCTTTTTCTTGATGGCATCCTCCCCAAGCCTGAACACACAAAATAGGTTGAATTTTTAAAGGAAAATTAAGGCAAAATTCAATAGAATTACGTTGCCAAGAGCTCCCTCAGACGAATTCTCCGTTCTGCTGGACCTTCACCAAATATGCATACTGGTTCTCCTAAATGGCGTAGGTTTCTCTTCACTTCTTCATCGTCCGTGGACACATTGATCTGCCTTTTCAGTTTCCTCTTTTCAAATTCTTCCAAAAGTGCTGATCTGTCTCTGTTCATAACATTCTCCAACTCCAAATATTCTGCAAATTTAATGACAATTTCAATCGTGTGCATTTCCATTCATCAAAAGTTTGAATACCATTCGAAATCATAATATTATCAATCTCAGTGGTATGTCCCACGAGAGTGCTTGGGTCTGGTCCAAGCACAGAGGACAGTGTGTTGGTAAGTTTTGCCCTCTCCGAATCCTCCAACGAACCATAGTGAATTGTTTTAGACTTTTTGACAAAAACAGACTCCTCTTCGTCAGACATTGTGTTTGAATGCGGATACAACGAGTGTGAGAAGACAGAAAAATCGGAAAAATCTAAGGTTTTTGCCGGCAACTCAAATAAACACAAACAGATGCGCGTCCAGCAAACAACAAGCAATGATTGATGATTAAAGAAAGAGTGTTGTTTTGCTGTCCTAGTCGCTCATTGGTTGAGATCTCAAAGCTAGCAAATGAGAATCCTCCCCTCTGCACAGCTGTTGAATTGTTGATGATGTGCGCCAGCCTCACCCACTTCTGCAAGTGGCCGTGAGTTAATAACATAAATATAGGGGGAAAATTTGGTCTGACTTTTGCCTACGTTTTTAAAACTAATATTTTTCATGGTGTAATGTTATTGAGAATATTTATTTAAACTCTTTTCGAACCCTTCGCACAACAAAGCAAAATAGCGGAACAAAATGTGGCCTATGTATCTTTTGAGCTGGTTTGCTATGATACTGCAAATCCTTTTCGTCACAATATCAGTTGGTAAGTTTAATATCATTTCACTCTGACTAATAAAAATTTATTTTGGCCTTTTGTGAAAATTTCTTAATTAATTTATGGTGTATGTATGAATAAATAATTTAATTTAAACGTACTCTATTTTCCCAGCTGCTGGACTGTACTATTTAGCAGAGTTAGTTGAGGAGTACACTAGCTTCACTAGAAAAGTGATCTGGTGGATGACCATGGTAATGTTATTATTGAGTTTAACACCATTGAATTATATAACTCTTGCAATTTATTTACAGGTCGTCTTGGGAATAAATGTAGTTTTCTTTTTATTTGAAGAATTGCCAAAATCAATGGTGATTTGCAATTTAATCACTCAAGTTGCTCATTTGTGCATCATCCAGACGTTTCCCTTTTTTGATGTGCTCTCTCCCTCTTTCATCACTTCAGTAGGTAAGGCTGTCAATAAAAATCATAATTATCTCTGAGAGAATGAATAATGTGATAAATTCATGATATTTAATCAAGCTTTATAAAAATACAATAACAAAGCATCTATTATTTTAAAAAAACTTGTGATATCACCAGAAAATATTCAAATTATCACTCAAGCCTCAGTTGATGGCAAATTGAAATTTTTAATGCCTTTTATGAATTCTCGTCTGTTATAGTGATGCTAGTCGTGAACCACTACTTTGCCTTTCAACACTTCTCTTCTCACTACTACACCTTTTCGGAGGTAAAATAAATCATGCAAACCTTACATTTTTTAATTAATTCGTTATTTTTTGTTGCAAATAGGTATTAGGATATTTCACGATTTGTCAGTGGCTTGTTCCATTCACTCTCTTCGTGTCTTTGTCTGCAAATGAAAATACTCTTCCAACAGTTTCCGAGTTTAGACATCAAGGTGAGGGAAGGTTTTTCCAAAAATAAATATGCTAATAATGTAAAATATGGTTTGAAATGCTCTTCAGATGATGATGTTGTCAGCAGCTATTTCTCAAGAAAGGGCAAAAAATACGGTTTGCTAGCTTTCTTCAATTTCGCTAAGGATTCTGTACTACCACAAAGAAACAAGAAAGGATACTGATCTCTCTGCCATGCTACAGAATCCAGCACTTCACCCTTAACTTATAGATTTTTATAAAACTCCTTTAACGCCAACGAATGAATTTACTAAAATGAGCTATGAACTTGAGGGATGAATAAACGTATGATGTGATTGCTTTTCCACCTAAAATGATTGTAAATCTAATTAAAATGCGTGCTTTAAATATTCTGAAAAATAAACTTGTAAATAATTATAATTTTCCTTTATTTTTCTATCATTTAACATACTCATTTTTATAACTGATCTGGTAAAAGGCACTTTAGAAAATAACTTCCTCAAAATAACAACATTGATTTAAACGTAATATCTGCTGTGTTAGTTATTGTGACACAAGAATATTTGCGACGCCTAAAATGCTTGTTAAACTTTGGTTTAGAGAACAAAATCATCAACAAAATTTCATGGCTGGGACGGCGCTGACGCAAGCTGGCGCAGTTGCTTCAGCACCGTCTCGAGAAGCTTCTTCTTGTCCCTCTCACTCTTCTTCAAAACAGCAAACACAGTCTTTTTGTCTGCCTCTCGCATTCTGCAAACAAAAATGAAAGTGAGTATAATTATACTAATTACACTTGTTATAAATCTAGACAATGTGAAATTAGAATTTCTCTTCACTTGCAAATTTATGAGATCAAAAAGTTTGAGATGTAGAACACGAAGTCTTAATATTCTGGATTATATTTGCATTAATTTTCAATTCAATTTTGAATGGAACTTTGAAAAAGATTTTAAAATGGGTATTCTGGCTGATGTGCAAACGCAAACACAGAATAATTAAAAAATCTAACAATTGTTGTTAAAGCACAAAATCAAAGACTCACTTTTCCAGCAGTATTATAGCATTGTTCGGATTCACATTTGGGTACTTGCTGGTCTCCTGACCATGGTCGTGGAAGTAGGTTGGCCAGTCCCAGGCCATCACAAGGTCAAGCAGCTGTCGGATTTCGGTGAAGTACTGCAGACAGGCGTCCTCATCCAGACCAGGCACAGGCACTAAAGCGGCAAACTCTGCAAAGGACATAACAGAACTGTTAGCTTAAAGCACTCGTTTCCTTTGCAGCAGCTTACGTTCGCACTGAATTATGTCCAAGTTTAGTTGAGAGAGAGCGCCGGTAGACACTTGTTTTACTTCCTCTTGGAGCAATAAATGCAGCAGTCCGTCAGCTAAATGTTTGCAAGCTGCTTTACACACTTTTTGTGAAACTTCAGCCTGAGGAACAGAAATGAATTAACATTTACTAGGTACTTCAAGATACATAAAATGGACTGGTATGGTAAGGACGTTTGGATTCATTGGAGCTGTTTTAAACATAAAAGCATTCCAAATTTATGTTAGAAAAATAGCGTTTTTGCTGGATAACAGTTTTTTTCTGACTTGATTAACTAGATCTCTAGACACCAATTCAAAGAGAATAACACTCACAGGCAAATCACTGAATGCTTGCAGAGTGCTTTGCAAAAAGGCAATCATGTCAGTGATGTGGCTTGAGGCGTGACCTTGCGGTTCGCCCAGCATCCAGTCATAATTCTCCAGCTCCATGAACTCATCTAACTTCTTTTGCAGCTTCTCAATGATCTGCTGCTCCGCATCAGCTCGGGCGACTCTGAACATGGCTGGAGGACCAGTTCTAGACACAAACTGCGCTTCGGCGTGAGCCCTGCAGGGTTGAAAAATTACAACAAACTGAACTTAACGCAGCAAAATGGTTTACCCTGTGATGTTTGCAACGAATTCTTCCAAGTAGATAGTTGCCTGCTCCAAATAGCCAGTGTCAAGAATAATTTGGACCATTTGCAAGAGACCAAGACCAGGTTTACGGAAACAAGATGATAGACAACCACTGAAAGTGCGGGTCAGGAGTAAATTTGTCGACTTCCTGATCATTTCGCAAACTTCCTCTTGACTGGTACAGTGGTTTAATTTTAATAAAGTGGGTCTGATTATCTTTTCAATTTACCTTAGATTCAAGTCATCAGAGAATTTCAAACAGGCGTAAATGAATTCTTTGACTTGCTGGTACACTTTTGGAACCATTGACGAAAATGGGAAAAGCTTGGGGAATGGTTTTTCTTGCAGAGAGTCATCCACAAATGGAAAATTGTTGACTACTGTATCAAACTCAGCACTGCTGTGCACCTGCATAAATCACAGAGATAAATAATTAAGACTGAATAGAGTTGAAATATACGCACTTCTATCGGCACAAAGTTTTCAACGTCTAGAATCTCTCTGAACACTTGGACCCATCGCTGCATCAAAACCTCATTGTAATGCTCCCTGATTTCGGCCAAGAGTTCCAGCAGTTGTCCAATGGGGTAACCATAATTCTGCAGAATATCTCAAAGTAATGAATATGCCGTCTTTGCATAAGAAGAAATTACTCACCCTAAGTGTATTGTTGAACATTGTGATCAAGTGTTTGATTTTTATCATCAACTGGGCGTCTGTGCAGTAAGCCTGAAAGAAGAACTTTGTTTATCAAAGAAGGAATTTTTGAATTTTAAATTACAGTGTGAGTCCGCAGAGCGTTGATGATGCTGGTGAGTGCTGTGGACCAGACTTCGTCCAGATAGCTTCTCGTGACTAGACCGTTTCCTGTGTTCAAAATGTGGTCCTCGATGACAAAAAAGCCGACAATGGCATGGATGTAGTTTTTGTACTCCCCAACGCTTTCATGCTGAAAGAAAAATAAACAATAAGTATTTCTGCATTTAGTAAAGACAATATAAGTCGAACCACTGATTTATTTCTCTACAAATGATTGGGAAAGTAAGAACAATTGTCAAGACCGAAAATTTAAACAAACCATATTAGTTGGCGGCTGAATGACCAACAACGCCTGCTTCTTCCTTTGTTTCCTGTAGTAGTCCTCGAAGGTATCTCTTAAGCCCTGGGAAGATCATAAGTTTTTATGTTTTGGTCGGGATAAATCAGATTGTGACTCACTAAGACAGAGTAAATGTGAAGGCACCTGTAGACCGGCGAAAAATCGATCATGTCTTGAGCACTCAATTCGTCGTCGCCATCGAAACTCGTGTCAAGCGAAATGCTCTTGAAATTCTCGGCATCACTGCTAAATGAACTCGGCGGCAGAGGCGCCTGACGCTTTTTCTTTCTCACCACAGCCACCAGGTCGCTAGCCAGCTGCTCTGTCGTCTGAAACATTTTTTTATTTCAGTAAAATCAAAACAATCCAGCTGTAAAATCTTACATGCTTCATGGCAACCTCTCCAATTTTAGGTGAGAGCTTTCTGATGTTCTCCAAAAAGTCTTTAAGCTCAGACATCGACGCGTCTTTTATGTTTTCACGCAGCCTGAAACAAAACAATGACGCAATGGAATTCCAATCATTTTAAAAACAATGAAACCCACTTTGGGATGCTCTCTCGCATTTGCTGAGAAAATCTGTAGTTGGCCACTCGAGGCAGGTACTGGTGCTCCAGCATTTCCAGCGTTTTCAGCGCAGGATAGTATCTGAAAACGACAATTAAAACACGAGCCAAGTGCAAGTCGTGAGGCAACCTTTTCTCCGCCATCTGTTTCTGCAGTTTGGCGTAAGTGGTGAGGACAGGTAGGCACAAAGAGAGGCTTTCGATGGCCGTCGCGATGTTGTGTTCCGTCTTCCTCGCCTTGCACAGCTGCTCGCCTTTGGCAGTCAAAGCCGCTGCGGAGGATAAGATCTCTTTGTTGATGCCCACAACTCCTTCCTGCGTGACACCGCAAAATTAACTCACTCGCATTAGTGACAAATAGTTGCTAGAGTGTGTCAAAACGGAACCAGAAAAGGTATAAAAATATTCCGCTTCAATTTTATTTTTTTGTAAATTTAACTTTCAAGAGCTCACATTAAGTTTCTGCGCCTGGGTGCGCACTTGCAGCAGCTCTCTGATCGCGTCGATGAAGCCCTGATAGTGGAAGTTGCACATTTTCTCGATGTCCTTGTCATGCGTTTTGATCCGCGCGTCCAGCTTCTCCATGAAGCTCCTGTGCTCGTCCCCATCATAAATGGCTCTGCAAATTGCGTCAGATCACGCGTTAATCATATAAAAATATGTTATCTATCTATCGTCAGGAAAGCGGGGATTAAATTGCCCTCACTCTATGTCGCAATCGGACAGAAACTCGGCAAAATACTTTTCCGCTGCCGACTCTTCCATGGTTGAAACCGAACTGTTCTCTCTTATCGGTGGTAACAAGTTTACGCTGTGGCTGCAGATAAAGCGCCACTAATTATGGGTGGAAATAGGTTTCGACGCGGTTAAGTGGGGGCCATCAGAAATAAACCATTATCCCTTCTTGAACCAGTTAAAATTAGCACACGCACTTTGCTTTACAGTTGTTGTTGGTAAAGCTAACATGTAGTATTATTGTGATGCTAAATTAATTAGATTCTACTTGTGATTAATGTTGCAAGAAATGTTCCAACACGATTTTTTTTTTATTAATTTCCACTAAAATTAATGGAAGCCAAAATTTAGCACCTATTATGACAAAGAAAAACACAAGTTTAATCTTTGAATTTAAGAAAATGGCTCTAATCTGTAAGGAAATTAATTCTGGACGGTTAATTTAATAGGTTAATTTAATTTTTCCTCGTAGAATTTTCACTATTATAGGTTACCGTTTTCCACACGGAGTAGAGCCAATATTTCGACCTAAATTTTATGTCTTTTTCTCCTTTTTTATAGTACAATTATTGTAACATTATGATTATCATACAATTCATATTAATTTGAAATGAAAGTAAATCAAATTGAACTAATTGAATAGGTAAATTTTGTAAATTACCGACAGATTTCTCATCTGGGAAATTTAATTTGTCTGAATTCGTTTCACATCATGTTACATCTACCAAATCAAAAGACACTAATTAAATTATACAAGGGATGAATTTTTCAGGCTACCTTATAACCAGACCAACGCTGCTGGTGTCATTAGACGTTTCTAACTCGTATAGTAAATGTTCATATCTTGAGTCAGAAGCTATCGAGTAAAAACTGGCAGATTCTGCGATTCTCTCTGACATTCCCAAAATGTATTTGATCCTTGTTTTTCTGACACAATTAGAACCAAACGACTTTTCCACGGGAATATTATTTCCCGACTGCGCAGAAGTGCAATATTTATCGAAAATCGAAGAAGTAGCACCAGCCATGCGTCAAACTTTCAAATATTTGGCGCCACTTTTGTGACCCTTGATGACCCAAGATAACGTTAGACAATAATCCTCCTTGTGCTGTCAATAAATGGGTAGATATAATTTAGGGATAATTACTGGGAGGTTAACATCCTCCAATCAAATTTCGTATCAAAATGTTGGAAAATCCTTCGCCCTCTCGCAGTTTAATCATCCCCCTGCTGTCAATTGTGTATGCAGTGGGCGGATGAATGACAGTTTCCGTGTAAACGTTAATTTTACCTGAAGGTTGGCCCCCAGTAGTCATCCGTGCTCTCAATCTCTTGCAGGATTTGGCCGTAGTGTTTTTTGTCCGAATCTGCATCCATGGCGACGAAAATGAAAAGAAAACTCAAAGAAAAAGCTACTGAAACTTGTTGAATGTCGTCAGAGTGCTGCCATGTTTGTTTTTGTTGATGGCTAAATGTAAAGAATTCGGCTTTTGCGATTGGTCCGCAGCAGCTCAAAATTCATCTTGGTCAGCCAATCGCTGAGCGAGCGGCGTGTGCTCGGGGTACCGCCAAAAGACACAAAAATACAGCTGGTTTCGGCAGAACGCGACCGCTATAAGTTCTTGCAGTCATTTTCGGAAAAATTTCGACTTATTCTGACTTGTATCCTAATTCTTCGAACCATTATTTAACACCAAATCACTATGGTTGAGAGTAGGACCGAGTTCAAGCTAAAAAATCCACCAGAAGATGGAATCTCATCCGTGCAATTTGGACCAAACGCAGCTAAATTCTTGCTGGTGTCCTCGTGGGATTGCACCGTCAGGCTTTACGATGTTGAGTCGACCACCATGAGGCTAAAATACGTTCACGCAATGCCTGTCCTGGACGTCTGCTTTCAGGTTTGCAAAAAAACTTGCATTTAATCGGTCATGTCGGAGATTAAAAATTAAAAACTTCTCGCAGGACGCAGTTCATTCTTTTAGTGGAGGCCTTGACCAGACCTTGAAAATGTTTGATCTCAACAGCAGTGGTGGTAAGAATCAATTGGAGATTATTAAGGGAGAGCTTAAAATCAATCTTGCCCAACAGAATCTGTGCTGGGCACTCACGACGGAGCCATCAGAACGGTTGACTATTGCTCAGAAATAAACGCAGTGGTCACAGGCAGCTGGGATCACACGATCAAAACGTGGGACCCTCGAGCGCCCAGATGCACAGGAACGTACCAGCAACAAGAAAGGGTGTACACTGCTAGTCTTTGTGGAGAACTCTTGGTCGTGGGAACCGCCGGCAGAAAGGTTTGTTCCTACGCCATTCAATGTAAGAATGTTGTTATTGACGGCCTGGTGGTTGCAGGTTCTTGTGTGGGATCTCAGGAATATGGGAGTGCCAACCCAGAGACGCGAATCCAGCCTTAAATATCAGACGAGGTGCATCAGATGCTTCCCTAATAAGCAGGTTGATATTACATCCTCCTCACGGACTTATTCACAAATCTCTTGTTAGACGTTAATATTGGAGCAACTATTGAATCGTTTAATTATTTTAGGGCTATGCGTTAAGCAGTATTGAAGGCAGAGTGGCCGTAGAGTACCTGGACGCCGACCCAGAAGTACAAAAGAAGAAGTATGCATTCAAATGCCATCGAATCAAAGAGAGTGGCATTGAGAAAATTTATCCAGTTAACGCCATCAGGTAAGATCTCCTGTAATTTAATGGAAGCTATATACCTATTTCTGGGGGGACACACTCGCTAAATGCTCAGTAATAAGAAAGATATAATGTAGGATATATTGTCCGTTTGGGCATTTTTACATGTCAAGTTAATTTAACTAGAGGTTAGTTGTGGTGATTCTTCCCAACCACTTTCATCCTGCTGGACGACGCAACAGCCAAATCGACACCTGCCGCGGCTGGCTGCTCTAAATTTAGCCAAATTACTATGTGGTGGTGACTGAGCATTTTTTCTGTGGCTGGCGCGGTTGACAAAATTTAAAAACTTTGACAGATCGTTCAATTTTTTCTCTCTGGCTGGCTTGAGACCGATGGTAACCAAGAGTCCAGGTTAATGAGTTGATGCGTAAAAGAGAAGTGTCCAAAATGCCTGAGTATGTTCAGATATGTGTCGGATCAGCTGTAGACGAGAAAGTGGTTGAGAATGAGTCAGCTGGGTGAGCGGAAGCGTCTGCCGAGTGATCAGACTGTCCAGGCTGTTCAGACTCCGTGTCCCAAACGGTGAAAGGTCAGCAGGTGTACAAGAAGTGTTGGTAGAAGGAATAGAGAGAGTGGTGGGTGGGCATTTTGGGATTGGTACGGCGGTGTCGAATTAGTGATCAGTCCGGGGCGATGGCTACAGTTGCCGGTCGAGGTTGTCCTGTTTCCAGAGTGTGACCAGTCAGTTGTAGGTCCAGTGCTCAAGTTGTCCAGGGCCAGCGGCCCGTCGACCGTCACGTTGGGGTCACTGGTTGTTGACGATTTAAACACGACAAGTAACTCAACTACTTCTTTATTTCACAAAGTCAACATGGGGTCTTGAATCTGGTGTTGGAACTTCCTGTCAAAATTTGAGTTTATTTTATTTATATTTTATTGCTTGTACTATTATTAATTGAGATGGAATTGGGTTTATATTTACTGTCAGAATATACATCACTTTTATTAACTAGGTGGAAAAGTAACTGGTCACTTGATTAGAATAATTAATTTAAGTCAATTAGGATAGAGTAAATTAAAATCGAATGTTCTGGAACTTGAGATTCTTGGAAAACGCCTGGAAGGTTCCAGTGCTAAGTAAATAATGATTTATAAATCATATGAATGATTAAAAATTGAAATTTCATGTGGAGTTACATTGAAGAACCTTAATAAAGACTATTTTGAAACTTATTTGTTTATTAAATTTGCCAGCTTCCACAACCAGTACAACACCTTTGCGACTGGAGGCTCTGACGGCTACGTGAACGTGTGGGACGGATTCAACAAGAAGCGCCTCTGCCAGTTCCATCCTTACCCAACGTCCGTCGCTTCCTTGTGTTTCAGCAGCGACGGTGAGAAATTTCAGTTTTTCCTTAAACTCCACTGAACGATTACCTGTCTACTTTTAGGCTCTGCACTCGCAATCGCGTGCTCCTACCTGTACGAACAAGAAGAGAAGGTGGAATCAACCTCAGATAACAACGTCTTCATCCGGTATGTCACCGACCAAGAAACCAAACCCAAGTAAACTCTTGTGCATTCGGAAGCGGGCAGCAAACATTTCAGGAGTCTCCATCCAGTTTAGTTTGTCTAGTTTTCCGTGCCTTGCAGCTTGCAACAGAAAAACACTCGATCGCAGACGCGTCTCTTTGTTTCAAAACTTCTTGTCTGTCCTGAATGTCTCAATGTGCAGTGTTTTAAATTAACTGTAAAATATGGATCATCGACTGACTTGATGCATTTTACCATCATTCAGAATTGAACTCTTTGTGCAACCAAACCTTTTGAAGGAGATTGAACGAATGACAAGAGCTCTCACATTAACAGCTTATTTCATTAGTTTGTCGTAATAAACATGCATAAGAATAAAAATCAAGTTGGTTTTCTTTCAAGTAAAAGACGATGACTCAGTGTTCAAAATACATTTTTATTGAACGAAATTATCTATGATCGATAGACATGTACAAGATATAGAATACATTATGTTAATATAATATTAGGACAATTAATAAAATGATTGCTTCCATCTTCCCTTTCATCTAACCTTTTTAGAATGATCAGGCACCTATAGGCTTGTTGAAAACTCGTGTCAATTTATTTATTTTTTTTTTCTTTTAATCAAGGAAGCTGAAAGGAAACGTACACTGACTGAGAAAGAGAAGTGGCTCTTTTTATTGTTACCCAAGTTAGTGCTGTGTGTGCTTTCAAAATGGTACTCTCGAATCAGAACTTTTTACTCATCTACGCGACATTCACAAAGATGGCCTGCTACATTTCTGCTTCCAAACACTGACACCAAAACATGTACAAAAGAAACAAACTGATGCCGCGAATTTTAATATATTTTACATGCGTGTAATTTACGTGTAGATTCTCTTTTTATATTTTTATAATCATATCAACAAGGTGCAAAATCAAGCCTCCGCAACAACTATGGTACTTCTTGCTCATAGTATTCAATACATACGGCAGCACTCTGCTACACAGTGCCGAACAATCGAATCCGACGCCTGCTTAGATTATACAATTTTATGTAACTCTTCTTTAAATCGTTTAAAAGCATCTGCGTTTAATACTCAACAACGACATTTACTCTGGGCGCGCTTTAAAGGTTAGCTATTTATAGATTCCTCTGTTACAATTTTTCCGACATTCTGTGGTAGCGTAATTTCTCGTGTAGGTACAATGTCTTTAAAATTAGAATAACACAAATAACCTCCTTCTATTATGCCCCTCTCATAATCATCATCAATTTTTACCCACTTCTATGATTCCCTTTCAATAAAAATAACTAGTCTATGAGTGTGTTTTGTTTAGCATAGACCACCGAAAACTTGACGCCAGTGTGTGTGTGTGTGTGTGTGTATTTGGTAGAATCATTTGCTTGGTGGTAGTGGTGAGTGTGTTTTTTCGTGTTTGGTTTGTGTGTGACTCAAATTGCCGGCTCCAACAAAAATCCAACTGCCGCAAACAAATTTTATCGCCCCCGTCTCAGCCACCGCGCACTTAGTCAGACTTGGGTAGCTGCGGCAGCGGACCTGGGGTGGTGATGGACAGCCGTCTGATGTTGGGTTTGTCGTACTCCTCCATGCTCATGCCACGGCTGAGGCGTCGGCTGCGGCCCTCGCCGTCCGCTGAGCTTCCAGAGAAGGTTCTTTGTCTCTCCACGCCAGGCATCGTGATCGAGGTCAGCAGGCCCTGCCCCTTGCAGAACAGCAGGATGCTCTGAGCCAACTTCTCAGGCTGTGAACCAAATACGCATTTTGTAAAAAAGAGAAAATGTAATTTGACTAATTGTAAGTAACACCGGAAATTTATTTTTGAAATAAATCATATTTTGGGAATCAAATTTGCATACGGGCATTTTTTTAATAAAATTCAAAATTTAAGTCTCTATTAAATTAGTTCAGCAAGAAATTCGATATCCGCCTATGGCATAAGTTGTTCAAAAGTATATCTTCCGGATATCCTGAAGGATATCAAATTTCTTGCTGGGAGGTCATTAATTATAAGAGATTAATAATAAATTTCAGGATTTAATCCTCGGGTGGATCGTGACTTTTCAAGGGTCAAGGGATGAAAGTGCAAGAAAAGTTTAGCCATCTCCCAAAATAATGAAATTATAAAAATTAAAAAATGGAAATAATTTGCCAGGAAGTTCATATTAAAGAGAGTTTTAGCAATAATTTACTGAAAAGGAATACGCAATTTTTTTGTTTTTGAATTTAATTATTATGTACTACAAAGCACCTTTACATTTTTTTATTTTTACTTGATTCTTAAAAATATGAAATGCTTTCTAAAGGCACAAAAATAGCCAAATGGAGCGATAAATAAAAACTTCGCAAACACAATAAATAATAATTGTTGGTTAATTTTCTCTTTGGTTAAAAAAAAATAAAATTCGGAATAATTCCTTATTTTCGAAAAAGCAAAACGGCAAATTGCAATTTAACAAATTAATATCCATCAACAATATTAATTGAAAGAATTACGAAAAAACTAATTTAAATTTGATTTAATATAAAAAAATTTCCTCGCTAGGAGATATTTCACTTGTAATTTCCCGGAGTGTGTTTGACGTAGGCGCAGGAACGTCAGCGCCTGCTTAGTCGAAAGACATATTTTCTGACGTGTGCCATAATGAAAAAATCGTGTAAATACGTGGGGACGACATGCATGTGTGCGGCATGAGACTCACAGCCTCGAGCATGACATCGCCGACGCGATCAATTTTGAGCAGGGTGGCCCTGCTCTTGTCCAACATCATGTGCAGCTTCTCGACTGCAGCGGCGAACGAGCCCCTCTCGCCAGTCACCAGCAGAACGTCGGCCTTGATGTTCTTGGCGGGCATGTCCTTGCGACTGCAATCACGTTTAATTAGCGCTAATTAGGTTTGCCGGGGGGGCTCTGGCGTACTTAAGGAACGAGTTGACGTAGAGCTTGAGATTCTTCGGGTTGATGGACTGACGGAGCCGGTTTTGGTACTCCTGGATCACCTTGTCTTTGTCGCTCTCGGTCGAGTTGTCCAGTTGCTGTGGGAATTGCAGTCAGATTAGCAATTTGTCGGCGAGAGGCGTTTGATGCTCGGAACAGAACAGAAATGATCTCATTGCATCACAGTGAAGAACGCTTTGTTTAATAGAGAGAGAAAAAAGTGTGAGAAGCAGAAAGGGTGTGTGAATATAAAAATGGTGAAAAATAATGGATTGTATTGATCGTGTGTTTTGTGAGAAAGGAGAGTAAAATTGTATATGTAGTATCGCGTAAAAAACTAAGAAGCTATAAATATTTGGCTAATATAAAGGCGTTTGTGGCAGCTCTAAAATCGAGAGATAGGCGCTGGATGGCTGAAAGCAAGGCGGATGACTATGAGCTTTATCTAAGCGGAAAATGAATGAACTCCATAATTTCGTCGTGGAACAAAAAGCTTTATTTACGCAAAAATTGTAATAAAAAATGCAGCTTGGGACGCACAGACAAAACAAAGGATTTAGCGAGTTCTTTTTTTCTAAAGGACTGTGCGCTTTTGCATTGTTGTTGCCACAAATAAAATTTTGATTTTTATGTTTGTTCAGTGTAGTTCAAAGACAAATTAATATTTTATTTCCATTTTAATAACTAATATATGAACATTGAAAGCATAAAATAATTGTTGTATTATGAAAAAAAGCACAGATGAGACGCAATGAGATGACAAATTTCCCAAATACACCCGTCAGAAATACAAAATTCACACGAGTCTAAGTAAAGCATTCAATAAAAAGTGCAAGTTGTGGTGCAATGCATTCGCATTCTCAAACACCGATCTCTATACTAACTAGGTCTAAGCACTTGTCGGCAGTTAGTCACTTTCGAAATATCTTTTGACAAATCTCTATGATCTAGAACACTGAGAGAGAGAGAGAGTAAAAAGTAAGTCAAACATGAAACAGATAAGTGACCATCGTCGCTTGGTAATTACCTCAAGTACCTGTCGTTGCAGTTGGCAAATAAATATCCAACCAATCAGAGTTTTAACATGGAATTAAGAGAAAACAACAACAATCACGTCACAATTAGATATCAAAAGATTAAATATGTAAAATCTCAGCATGGAAGCGAGATCAATTCGAAGGAGCTACAAATGTACAACATCAAAATTAATCGACTGGCAAAGTCAACAGAATCGTAAAATAGCGCCAACGCAAAATAATTAAAGAGATGGAGTCAAGAAACGAGAGTTGTGTAAAATAAAGCTCCATTAATAAGCACTAAAACATGCTCGGATCAAAATCAAATCTTTCCATGCAAAAATAAAAAATGCATATTGCTGTGCGAGTATTTCAAATCAACGAAATGATCAAAAATCAAAATGAAAACGACGACCACACAGTCAATTACTGAAACAGTAAGTTTCTCCATTAAGTTCAAAGGATTAATGGCCATCTTCAAGAGTGGCAGCAAAGGAGAACTCACGTGTCCAAATTTGTGGTAGACCAAGTAGTCCTCGGCGCTCTGGGACACCTGGCTGCTCTTCCAATTCATGAACTGAAATTTTTAGAAGAAAAAAGAAAAAATCAGCAAACACCGCAAATGGGCAGCCGGGTAGAAACGCACTTTGTCCTTGAAGTGGTCCATCACAGAAGCTGCTGAGCCGGTGCAGTTGATCAAGATGAGGCCGAGACACCGCGACGGGTGCGCGATGGCGAAGCGGGCCAGCGCGTTCGCGCCCGCACCCTCGCCGAGGCCGATCACATACTTGATGTGCAAATAGTCCAGCACCGTCACCAAATCCTCGCCCAGAGTGGCCATAGTCGGGAAGTTGAAACTGAGAGGAAAAGTCAGTTTTTATTTTCAAGTAAGCAGACAAAGAAATTTGTTTGTTTGGCACATGCAGCCGAAGTTAGGCGTGCGCGGTAACTAGAATCGATCTTTTTTAAATTTTAATATCTACGTCCAGCAGAGTTAATAATATATTACCCTGCAATTTAAAAAAAAGATCAGAGCCAGCTGAATGGCAACACTGGGGAGGATATTAGTTTTAAAGAGTAACTCACTTTTATTACACTTTGTAACTTTGGTCCATCAAAAATTTCTATACTCGTCTGTGCACAGAAAACCGACTATTATCATGGACAAAATAAATAAATAGCCAAAAAATGCGAGCAAGAAAAGAATTGATTTTTGCTGTAGTAAAATGTGCAATTTGATTCAAAATGACATTTTCACTACCCTACTTTTTGCCTCCAGTTGAGTCCAAAATTTAAAAACAAAAGTCTAATTGAATAATGAAATAATGCAAAAAAATACCTCTAATCTTTATTTATTTTTGCAAAAACAATGAATTTGTTACGAAAAAAGAGAAAAATGCCGTTTTGAATCTTTGAGAACGACTTAATATGTTGGCAAGAAAACCGACCTTGTCCAAAACACCGACTAAAAAATTTACTCCTTCGCCTAAATGATTCACTCGTAATTAGAAAAAAAATATTTGTCGCGTGCTGCACATTTTAAATAATTTAAATTATAGTTGACAACTTAATTATTAATAATAATAATAAATCATAGTAAATAATAAATAATAAATAATAGTAAATCAATTATATAGATTTTCCTGTTTCTCTGGTACTATTGCAATTACTAAAGAAATGACTAGAAGCACCTCTTTAAACTCTCAAAAGTGAACCCAGAGAATTTTAGTCAATCAAAGTTGAACAAAGCCTTTTTTAGCAGACACATGTGCATGAGCTCCACATTTATCCCATTATTCAATTTTGTAAAAATGAACTTGTCTTTTTTAGTGTAATAATAACAATTTATGAGTGAACTCTAAAATCCCTACTATCGTTCACTTCTTGATTGAGATACAAAAAACCGAAATATTTAGCAATGCTGAAAAGCTTCAGTTTTCCTTGCAAAAAGCCTGCCACTACAGCGACAAAACGGCTTCTTCTCTTGGCATTCCACCCTTTTCATTTAAGACAGAAAAAAATTGTTTGAGCAGGTCTGTAACCGTGTTACTTTCGTTTGTTATGCAGCAACAGGCAGCCAGCGGAATACAAAATACGCGTCTGCTTTGGCAGCGTGGCGCACGCGACCCTTGCTTGTTTAATTAGCAGCGTGAAATTGAATGCAGACCGGCGTATGAAGCGAATTTCTCTCTGAAAGCACCTTTTGTGCTTGATCCCGGCGCGTGTCGCGAGCGACGAAGGGCAGATTTGATTATGCGGGGCCGACCCGTCCGGCAGGTTCATTTTAGCAGGTGCGCGCAAAGAATTTTTTATATCCGCGGGTAGGCATTTCGCCGGTCAAAGGTGTGGCGCACGTTGCATACCTTTTTCCCGGGAGTTGGCCAAGACGTTGACTATTTGGTCAAGATAGAACGGTGGAACTTTGAGCGCCAACCTAGAGCACGAGGGCAAACTTTCATGCGATGAATTATTGAATAGCTGCGCTCAACTTCTCTCATTGTGCCCAGTTGGAAAAACAAACACGCGCTCTTTTATTTAATTGTCAGTTCTTTGGAAGAAAAGAACTTGACAGCTTGCAGTCCCGGATAAATAATTAACTCCACGAGAATAAAAATGCTGTTAACCTACAGGTGGCCGTTTCCTTTCAGAAATAATTGAAGAAATGAGAATGGCAATAATTATATTAATGAGCCAAAGAAGCCTGATTAATGTTTCTTTCAACACTTCAAACGCAGATTAAAATTAAATTAGGCCGTGGAAAAAAATCACTAATTTCTGACACACAGGTGATTTTTCGCTTAATAGAATTTCCCTGAGTTGGCATTATTTTTTGAGTGTGTGACGTACGAGGTTGACGGCACGTGAGTCGAGTGGTGCTGGGCTTGCCAAAAGAATATTAACGCCAATATTGGCGGTAGGTTATGGCCGGGCTGCAAGGAGGAAGCAAACACGGCAGAGACATCGTAACTTGAGGCCGAACAAAGCGGGAGTGAGCGGAAAAATTTAATCGCGCAGAGCGAACGACCCACGGCACGCGATGAAATTTCAACTCTGGCAAATACGGAATTTTATATATATAGCGGCGTGTGTCTGGAGTTTCGAGTGCTGCTCAAATATTGACCGGGCAAATAAATAAACAAATCGCCGACTGCCTGTTGAAAGCCGCTTTTCTGTCTGCAGCCTACCTAAGGGCGAGAATGTGTTGTGGTAAAAATAAAAACTAGAGTAAATGCCGAAAATGTTTTATCCTCCTTCATTTAAAATTGAAAAGGGCAGAGTTACAGAATAAATAAACTCTGCACATGCCGATAAAAAGACAACCGCAACGTGTGCGTAGTCTAACAATTAAGCGAGCAGAGTGCGTGCGGTGTGCGCTTCTCTTCCTTTATTTGACTTACTCTTTCGAGAGGTCCGGAGCATTGTCTTCTTGTCCGGGCACGTCAACGTGGATGAAAACGGAGCGCTCCTTGATCTCGCACATGCATGGGTGGCTCACAAAGTCGTGGAAGCTCGAGTCTGCGAACAAGAGGCGAAAACGGGTGGTCACAGCTAGCTATTAAATACATGCGTTTAGTCGGTGGAAATTTAATTAAAAGCAGCGCTCGCCGATTTGGCAGACAGATCCGACGGAACAAAGAATTCATTTCCATATCTCGGCGGGAGCTAGGCGGGTGACAAAGTTTTACGACTCGCATTGGCCGTGTTGAATGCGTCCCAGCTGCTTGATAATGTTTTATCGCCGCCGCAAGTGACGTTTTTACGGTCAAAACACTTCTTCTCGCATCTCTGAATGCTTCCCCATGTCAGCTGGACTAATTTAAAGGCCATTCATACTGACATTAGTGAACATGGGATTATTTGGAAACGGCGCGGCAATAAAAGTGTCCGCGATCTAGTGAAAAATTGGCCATCGATTCCCTCCGGCGATGCAAGGACATCATCTGATTCGCGACGTTGGATAATCGCTTTATAATCGCAAAATTGAATCTCAAATTTTATGCTTCAATTTATTTTTAATTTGATCAAGATGGAAGAGTCAGGTTCATTGCCACAGAGGAGACACATTCTTTTTAACAAAATATGTGAAGTTTTGATTTAATATTTTTTTAAATTCCGGATATAGGAATTGATCAAATGTACACCAAATTTTGCAATCAATTCTGCCTGTTTCAAGGGTAAAGAACAAAACTTCAACAATTAAAGTTTAGTAAAGATATGCTCTTATAAAAAACCTAGCGAAACAAAAATAATTAATCCACAAAATATTGAGACGAACGTTTTTAAGTAAAATTATTTGCTGAAACAAATTGTGCACCATTATGTAAAAATCAGCTCGAACCAAAATTCACGAGTGTTTGCGAGGAAAGTCATCGGTTTAGCGGTCCTGGCTGCTCTGGTTTAATCAAACACGTAACACCCGGGAAAAGGATCGGCACGTGGATGAGCTAATTTTCGACGATCGAGGAGTGCGGCGGCGAAAACGACTCCCCCATCATCTCCAAACACGGGCAGAAATGCTAATTTAAAGAGCTGAAAATGCACCCCTTTCAGAGATCCAAAATGTTTTGTTTTTTTGGTGGTTCAAAATATGTTAAAAAAGCTTTTTCCCATTGTCAAACTCGTTTAGTGCCTCGAGATATTCCCTGTGCGCGAGTAAATTGCAAGCGGAAACTTTCTACCGCTTCAGAAATGAATTGTGCGCCCACGAGTGGAGCAGAGACTGTATATATTTAAATTTCAAATTCGCCCCAGCCGCTAACGCACCTCCTGCGTTGCGTGGAAAAAATGTTAGCTTGCACTAGAACGGTCCGCTGGGCAGCGGGGGAAAAAGAAAAAAAGAAAGAAAGAAACGCCGCACCAAATGAAATAATCTGCTCTAGCGCGTGATGCCGAGAGCTTTTTCTTTCAGCGCGCTTTCACTTCCGGCTCACGAGCTGCCTCTTCTAATACTATATAAAAGAGGAACACCTTTTGGGTTCTTTTTTTGGTTTGACCAAAGCAAACAAAGGCGGTGCCCGTTATGAGGTGACTTTTGTAAAGGGAATAATATTTGGAAAGAAATCTTAACTCACCGCAAAAATTGAAAGGCTTCCACGGGTTGTTAGAATTTGAAAAAAGCAATTGAACAGTGGTATGAATTACAATTTGAATTTTTTTGGGAAAAATATAATGAGGTACAGCGGGGGCCAGATTTGTGCGACGCGCAGGTACGGCGTCCAGTGGAATATGGCGCGAAAAAACGGTCACGTAAAAATACGCGAAAAGAACCAAGTTTTGGTCAAGATTGTGACATAATTTGCATTACTTGTACTAATTGTGTCTTTTGGATCGTAAAAACAAACTCTTGACACTCGTACTCGAATCTACAGAGAGCTTTTTGTTTCCCACATTCAGACGCCATCTTGGATCTGCGCCGTGGGAACCAATTCTATCGCACATCTGGACCCCGCTGATGAGGTAATTTTTGCAGTGTTTTAAAAATTTACAAGAATAATCATTTTTAGCGCGATAGTTTGTTTAGAAATACTAAAACTGTGCCTCCTCTGTAGGTAAAAGAGATTAATATTTTAATCTCTAGGATCAGGCAAACACAAAGATCAGCGAATCACAATGCAAAAATCGTTTAAATCGTAAGTCAAAAGATTCCACCTTGAAGCATTTAGAATATAATGAAATCAAAACAATCAAAATCTGAATTTTATACAATCATTTGACCCTTCATTCATTCATTTGGATTAAGTGTAGTAGTGTGGAAAGCTCCTATCAAGCACAGGATTGGGCATGTCATTTTGCAATAATTATTGTTCCTAATTTACTTTGTGGAAACCCGAACTGGGTGGACTCCATTTCAATCGAGGCTGAAAGGGATCTTTTAGGATAATGGCGGATGCGCTAATCCGCCGGAATTATAATGGCATGACCTGCTTTTGCAGGATCTATTTATCGGAGCTGAAACCGGCGGCGGCACGTTCTGATGACTCTGCAGGATCAGCCAGCCAGCCACCGAGTAATTAGGATTACCATCATAATTAGAGGCCTGCTCGGATTTCATTGTGTGCGAGGAAAAACAATTCAATTGCCCTCATCGTGTCTAAAATTCGCAGCGCAGGCCAATCAAGACATTTCGCAGGTCAGCAGACGTGCAGCGAAAGGTCACGCGATTCGTTGCGAGTGGCCTTTGCAGGTTCTCGGCGATAAATTTTCATCTTTCTCGAAGCGAAAGAGCGCCTTGGGAGGGCGTGTGCGAAATAATTTATTTTTCGGAAACTTCATTGCTCTTCATTCGCGAAAAGTGCGGCCGGCGCGTCTGGCAGCGGCAACAGCGCCCTCGAGGTTGTTCCAGCGCGAGTAAATTCGGCGAAACATCGGTCCCCCAGATAAATCAGGGCGCGGCCTTATCATAATATATTAGACTCGAGCACCTGCTCCTCCAATTTGCAATAAGTTTCGCAGGGGGGAAAGGCGGACGCGTGAGTCGTCGTGCGAGGCGAATAATTTTTTTTCTTCTTTATTTAGGTCCGTCGGCCAGCTCACGTGATTCTCATCGCTCACAAGAGCAGAGCAGGGACGAGAGAGAGAGAGAAAAAAGCAACGAGTCTCCAGCTCGCTCCTGCTCGCGGGGGACGAGGCGGTCGGTCGAAGAGCAGGCAAGCTGGAATTCGCACCCTCCACTCCGAATCTCGGTCTGCACGAAATGAATTCTTGCTTTTGCCATCGATTCAGAACACACGCTTCGTTAGCACACTCCCACGAGCCAGCTTTGTGTATTGGTTTGCACCGAGAGTCGTGTGAACATTTTTTTGTCACCGCCAACTGTTGGGCGCGAGCACTTTCCCAATAAACGAGAGGAAAAAATCGAAGCCAGAGCAGGAATAATTCACGACCCTTGACAGATCCGGGCTAAATTTAACTCTTTGAGCAAAAACACGATACTTAAAGACTCGCCACTTCAAGTGCGTTGCAAAAGTTGGGTCGTAATTTTGCATCTAGCCGAGATAATTTTTTAGTACCGGCAGAGTAAAGATGGTGTTCTCGTAAAAGGAGGAGCGCGTAGATGCGTAGAATTAAAAGGCTTCCTCGTCGGCCAGAGTAGATTTCTTTGATTCACTTTGAAAACTTGGTCTTCAGCCTGCCTTACAGTTAGAAGCAGATTCGTGGCGTGTGTTAAGCGCACCTGTGCACTCGGGAATGAGACACGCCATCTCCAAGGAGTGAGAGTGTGTACACACAAACAAAATAGAGTACGCGAAACACACCCCTTTGATGGCGGAAACGCTCCTTTGAAGCAATTCCCAGAGAAATTGCTTGATTCCACTACTTGTCGGCGGCGAATTTAATGGGCAAACAAACTTGGCAAAGTTTGCTCTGCCGCCAGACGCGGGTACTTGCACAAGACAATAATATACGTCCCGGAGAGCAAGGACCGGCGACTTTAAATGATCAATTATTCAGAACAAGGAAATGAGTCCCCCTTGAAAAGATAATCGGCGTGATCCCTGGCAGCAGCGTTGATCGACAAAGGCTTGTATTAAAAAATGAGCCAAGCCCCCAATCGCTGGGGACCGATTATTGTTTGCCCTTTCTTTTTTTTTCTTTCGCTCTCGCACCGACGAAATTGGATTTGCCCCACAAAAGGCGCTGCATTAGGGCGGGCGGGCGGCGGACGTGGCGCCGCCGAATTTCTCTGAAACGAAACGGCAATAAATAAATGACGAGCTGCAAAAGAGAGAGACGGAGAGGGAGGGCGAATTATCACAACGGCCGGTGCTTTCGAAACGAAGCCAAACAATGCCGGCGGAGCAACGAGGGAACTATTTTAATACACCACAATCGGCGTTGATGCACCCTGTAACAAAGCCTCGAAACGAGTCCAAAAATTTTGAAATCGTGGCTTGTTTTTCTTGGCAGCTCCAATTTGTTTCAGAACCAGAGAGGACGCGAGGCTTACAAAGTTTCTAGATTTACATTTTATCATTTCAGAAGAAAACAAATTAGTTTCTTTGTTGCAAGTTCTATGTACTGTTCAGGGTTTAAAAAGTTTCAAAATATGTTAACTGTAGGATGTTTCAGAATCAGAAACTCTTCAAATGCAACAATACTCTTTTTATGTGGTTCTTCCATACTTGCAATAACAATAAGAGATTGAAGCCAAGCAGACGTACAAACTGACTTGCTTCACGGCATATTTTGACACAAAGAACGTCTGCAGTTCACATTATTTGTCGTTTCTGCATTGATAATTCTTATAAAAAAAACACCGCTTTTCGTGCAATGTTGCCGATGAGTGAATGAGCAAGAGAAGCCGAGCCAAAGCAGAGCAGCGTGTTTTTCTTCTCTTAAAAATAATGACCCATTGTGCTGAGCGCTGAGCAGGAGGCGAGCGCCAAGAGAGAGAGAAAAAGAGGATGGTATTATTTTATTCAGGTCTGCAATAATACAGCTGCAGCTAGACAATAAACTTTTCCAGGCCAAGGAAAGTGGTTTTATTGCAACATCAAATGAAACTTTGAAAGCAATGCTGCGCACACACGGAGAGAGAGAGAGAGAGAGAGAGAGAGACCCGGTGTTCATTGCCTGCGAGACGTTTTGAATCCTTGAAGCGAAAAATGGAATTCTCAGCCGGCAGCAATTCGCGAAAGCGCCAACTTTACAACGATGACTCCCCTCAACTTTTGTACTCTCGTGATTAACTCGATAAACCACGCTCGCGTCGGATGCCTGATTGGCCTGCTTGCTTCCTCTCGCACCGACCGACTGTTGTTATAGTAATCCGATTCCCAAGGTGCTCCTTATAATTCAAGCTATTGATTACGCAGCTCCCGCACACACACATACGTCAACCCTTGCTCGGCTCAATTAGGGCCACGTCCAAATAAGCAGCACCGTATTCAAATTTCCGGACGGGATTAACTCTGTGGTAATTCCTTGGAAGTTCGTGTGTAACAGATGCTTTCATGTCAAACCACTATTGCATGCAAATGAGCAGAACAATTGCGTTGTCTCGCTTAAATTAATCTGCAGTTTGGTTTATTATTAACAATGTGGGTCAGTCGGCGCCCGGAACAATAAGCTTGAATGGATTTAAATTAGGTCTCTTGATTAAAATTATTTTGGATCGAGACTGGTGAGCCTCTACCTAAGTCATCACCAAGTAACGAGCCACCTGCGCCAAATTTCAGCATGATAACGAAATAACACGGGCTCAGAAGCCTCCAAGTACAGAAAGAGACCACCAGTACCGAGCAGTAGACAATCTTCCCATGCTGGAGAGGTGCAAATAACCAGCAGGTAGCGAGTCAGACTGCTTTTGCAACCCTCCAAATGGACAGGGGCAATTAAGCGAGTCAAATGGGATGCATATCCATCCCGCATCGCTCGCAGATTCGCGCAATGTGCTTAATTTTGAGATTTCTCCTTCGCAAACAGCTATTTTGATATTCCATCTATACGAGAGGCGTCCATTATGCGTCCTCTCATCAGGCCGCGGATGTTTCCGTTGCGCTTAGTTTTGACTGTTGCCGCCGTGAATAAATCAGCATACCATTACTTCGGGTGGTTCGTGTCAGCTTAAGTCCGCGCTAATGCAGCCCGAGCGGCGGGCTCTTGTTTTGTTTTGCGATCCGGCACCGACCCTACTTGCGCGCGCGACGTGTGTATTTGTCATCCGGCATGACATCTGGCAGAGCAAAAGACGCCTGTCATACGTGGCGCAGACGAAGAGCACGCGTTTCGCCCATTTTTTTAGCCCACTGGGTGTGCATGTCCAGGCCGCTCGATTTTCTTGTGCGCGCCCCTAAACTAAAGAGATATCCGCTGCCGGCGACGTTCAACGAACTGCTTGCTGTCAATGGCATGCGCGAGTCGCGTGTCAAAACAGGGAAATTGATACAAGGACAAATTCTTTATTGAGAATTGATTCGAAGACAAGACCGGAAAATTATTCTCCGTTCTACCGGAGGAATTGGAAAAGTATTAACAACTCAACTATAGGCCAAAATGTGACTTCAGAATCTTTATTAAATCCACGTTTCCGGAAGCGAGGCAGCCTTTGGGCACTTTATTTAAAACATTTGGGTTTCCTTGTGCCACACTTTTCCAAGCCAAACAAAGAAACTTCAAATAACACACAGGTTGTTAAATAGTGCCTACGTTTTTCAGAGCCTGAATAGAAACGAGTCTCTTTTTGAAAAAGTTTCGGGGTGCACCCACACCCCACACCCGCGCGGCCGAGGCCGAAACGGCAGCAGCTCTCAGCTTGATAGGGCAGCCTTTTTGTTATTGTTGACATGTAAGGGCAGGCAAGGCAGGCGGGATAAAAAGCGGGCGAGTGACGTCAGCCGACTGTATTCACGGGGGCTGGTCCCCTATCCATCCATCACGACTCAATACACCAGGCAGCCCAGGCGCGCGAGGCCAGGTGTAAGACCTAAGACGGTGACGTCACGAGGGGACGTCGGTTTTCCCGCCACAGTCCCGCGGGTGCACTGACGGTGGCTTCTTTATTTATTTAATTCGTCAAAAATGGCCACATAAAATATTCACGTGGTGTTGCTAAAGCATTGTTTTGCTTTTTATATAAAAGCGCGGTTTGCAGCGGCGGTAAAGCTCTCACCCGGCAGAATGATGAGGTTTGAGAGGCTTTGCCCGGCCGCGTGATTTAGCATATTACGCAGGCTAATCTCTAGTGAATCGCCACTAGCAAATGTATTTTGAACAAAGCGTGTGAGAGAAGAAAAAAAACGACTTTTAAAACTGTGCTCCCACGCCAGCAGGGGAAAACATTCAACACATTACACTCAGTTGGGCTTTTGGGACTTTTGAATAAAAGAGGCGTAAAGAGACAGATAAAATCCGTTCATTCGCGGGTTTCACACCCCGAAAATGTTATTTTTTAAGCGGATTTCCGGGGAAAATGATGCAGATTAACTGATTTTTGAAAGAGGGAGAGTAAGTATTTATTTCACCGCCCAATAATAAGCACTATTCATCAATGTGAGGCATATTTTGGCTAAATTTAGAATATCTGTCATTATCTTTTGCGTTGTTTTTGTTAGCATTAAATGATTGATTGTAGGCGGAGCTAATTGAGCAAGAAATTTGTGTTGACAGGCTGGAAATTGTGATACATCAAATGATGAGATCGATAAATTCGTTAGTGGTTAATTATGATGCTTGAAAACGTAATTCAATTGTTCTACATTCCTGTCGTGGTGATCAAAGACAAGTATTTGGATATCTGTATAAGAACTGAAGATTTGATTTATCTAAATTGAAAAAAGGGCAGTCAAAATTACGTTATCTAAAATAGAAAACAAAAATAGTCAAATATATTATACCATTTTATCTTTTTCATTTAATATAGATCAAAATTTTATATTAAAAAAATTAGAATTTTTTTATTTTTATTGTGCCTTTCTTTAATATCTTAAACGCATATTACAGAAAACTTTATATTTAAATTTTAAAGCAATTAATTTTATTTTTTTAAACTGAGAACAAATAAAAATACGTCCCCCATCAAGCATAAGAATAATATTGAATACAATTATAATGTATTAGCATAGAGGCAACTGATCTTTGGCGATTAACTAGTCAAAATAAAATATGTGTCTAACAAAACAAATAAGAGCATCGATTATATTCTGTCTTTAAAAATCTTTGCTTGTGGAAAAAAGACCAGATCGATAGCCATTTATTGAGCAACCCTAACATTTAAGCCTCTTTTACTGACTTGATGGCGAAAACGCATATTCAATATTGGTTCAATAAACGATTCAGCGTCAAAGCTGAATTACACGGAAAGGTGGATCATGTATGTGCGAGGGAGAAAAAGCCGAGAGTACCGTTTCTGTCGCCCACGTGAGGGCATTCGCAACTTGGGGAAAAAGTTAGTGCGTGACACAGCAGCACAACAGGAGCCATAATATATATACCACAGGTCGAGCGAGAGAGCGAGCGATTCCCAATGCCGTATCACGCGCACTCGAGCGCAGACAGCCTAAGCAAACACGCCCGGCCCTTTCGGCGCCGAGTATCAATACGCGCGCGCGACGACTGTTTTCGGTATCAATCATCGCGGAAGTCGTCAGGTGATTGATCACCGTGGACTTCGCATAGGGGAGGGGGCTGCCGAATGGGGGGCGGCGAGGCAGCGCATCCCAATTAAATTGCCGAACCGAGGGTCCCAGAGGGCTGCTGGCTGCGCCGGTAACTCGTCAACTCGAGGCCAACAAGCAAAGTCACCCGACACCGCGTGCAGGAAGCCCGACTCGACCCCGCACGCACCGCGGTCGCGCAATTGATCATTCGTCAGCGCGGTTAATTTCCTCCTCGCTCTTTGCTTAATTGCGCGTCAAGATTTCGTCGGCAAACATTAGACCGTGTCGGCGAATTTTATACTGCTGCTCTAAACAAGACAGTAAACGAGGACTAACTAACCTCTTCGCTCATTATCTCGGTAAAATTGTTTGTTTACCTGCTCTGACTTGTATACGTAATGAAAAGCAAACAACAATGCAACATCGCATTTCTGTATTCAACACATTCACTAAGAAGTACATAAACATTTCTCCCTTGTTAATGCCCTAGGAATTTCGGATCTTTTTGTAGCAGTTTTTAATACTTTTGTTTCAAGATCTTTACTCACACAACTCAAAATACATTTTTATGTGTCATCTGTGTGTGGGACGTATCTCTCGAGTGACATTGCTGTTTAAAAAGATCACATTTTTGTTAGGAACACAGTTGAAAAAGTAATCAAACTTTGCCGCAACCTTCTCCTGAAATTTCTGTGCAGCCCGAGGAACTTTTTCTCAACAATAGAGGATAATAGGGTTTGCATAAAATAGCATTTTTAGGAAAACCTTTCTACGTTGCAAAAACTAATTTGAGGGGTTTACTGCAATTTTAGGGAATTTATTGAATCGTACAGCAGATCATAAATATTTTAAGTTGGATGGCTAAATTTAATCTAGAAAAATCAAATATGTATTATAGTGCCAATTATTTCACAAAATGATGGTTTTTACTGAAATTCAATAGTTTTTCACATTAGTTGTCTCATTTCGCGCAAAATACGACTTTTCCTGCATCAAATTCGAATTAAAAACGAGGAAAATGCGGAAACTCCGAACATTGTCAAGTTTTTCTGGCTGATTTTCCGCGAATTGACGAAGTTAAAATATAATAGAAAAATTAAGAATTTCCTAGCTTGCACATTACAATTTGCTTAAAATTATTTAGATTGAGCTTTATTTGCAAGCAAAAACTTTGCCTTCACAGAGAAAAGCTAATAGCTTCACGCCAGCTGAGACAAGAAGGTATTAAAGCGTGCTGCAAGCCTTATTACGCCGAGCAAAAACAAAGTTCTGCTCCGCACGCGCTTGATAAAAAGTTGAAGCACTGCTTTTAATGGCGGGCGAATGGAGACGGGAATCCTGACAAAATTTATTAAGCCAGCGCAGCGGCTGGATGACGTGTGCATATTAGTTGCTTGCATACCTTGTTTCGAAATATTGGCCAGGTATTGTACACGTACATACGCCGTGCAGTGCTGCAATCGATAAATTTCGCCTGCCCGACTCTTCCCGCCAAAGCCCCACGCGCTCGTTTTCCGTTTCGCGTGCGGAAGAGCAAAATAAAGTCGAGAGCGGCACACTCGCTGCGCTCGTGTGTTCCGAAATTTATTTGCAGAGCGGCTAAGTGGTTGTTGCTGCTGCCCAGGAATGTTGTCAACTCCAAAAAGAGAGTTTAGAGACAAGTTTTGCCTACTACTTTTGATTGCGTTCAGTGATAATTTATATTGGTCGCTCCAAAATAGCGCAGAAACAATGAAACTCGATTACCCGCCGAGGGAGACACGAATAGAAACAAAGTGATAAGCCGAGTTCGCGCCACGGCCTCCCGAGGGGCGGTGTCCAAAGTGCTGATAACGCCAGGTTATTTATTTTAAGTCGTTTCCACCCTCGCCCGAGCCTTTCCCAGCACGACGAGAATGAAAATGGAAAGATTCGCTGCTCGGATCCGAAAATTTAACGCGTGTTATTCGCCGAGCCCAGACAGCCACGGGCGGCGGCGCAAAAGGTCAGAGTTGATGGAATTGCGGAGCACTTACGGTTGGTGCCGAGGTCGTGGACGGTGAGGAAAAGAGCCTTCTTTTCCATCTGGTGCAAGTCTCCCTGAAACACACACAAAACCAAACGGCTTGAAATAACGGACATGACCTTACAGAGGGAATTAAAATATGACAATCGCAGCTGCTGGCACTTCATTAGCAGAAATTGGCTTTGCACGAAAGAAATGGAATGCCAGCCACCGACCTTGTAGCATCCCGGCCAAAGGGCCAATCCAATTCGACGCAATTCCGAATTGCGGCACGCTGCCCACTCGAACACATTTCCAGCCAAACAGGATTATTTTACGCCAGAAATTTTCAACCGGATCAAACAGGAGCAGTGTTAATACACAACTGTGGTGCAGAGGAAAATATCATTTGAAAAAATATACTATAATTGGCCTTCTTATTCCTCTCATTATAATCGGTTATTTTTATAACAAAAATTTCCATTGATTTAAAAAAAAATTACAGATGCTAATCAAATTGAAATGAGCTCTTGAAAAATGTTATTTGACTGAGAAAGAATAAAAATGAATACTGTAGAATGGAGGGATTGTTCACTATCTGCAGCCACAGCAGAAAATCGCAGACGAGAAATAATATAAAAAAGTTCTCCTTCGAGCTCCATTATCAGAAATAGCGATCATTGTATGAAGAGCCTCCATGATTTTATTTCGGCGGAACTGATTCCCTTTGGCGAGATTAAGGAGTATCAGCCGACTCTCCTCATCGAGCCGTCTGTCTGCGAGTCTCTTGCGTAAATTGGCAGGAAAATTGCACGTGCGGATTTGAAAGGTTTTACTACCGTCGAGACAACGTGCGTGCCGAAAGGGAGGGAGTTATGGCTGCCGCTGATTTTATTTCACTTTGACGCTCTCGCCAGGGAGCAAAAGCGGTGGCAGTCGATTGCATTTTGCAGCGACGATCTCTCTCACTCGCATCCAACCATCCGTGCAGAGGCGGCCTGCTGTGAAACTAGAGATCGAGCGAATGTGTCGTTTATAAATTAACGCTGTCGCGAAGTAGACCGCAAGGTCGACGCAGCCAGGGGTGTTGCAGCCCTAATGCAATACCATGTCGAGTTGGATCAACACCCGCGGCTACCCAGCACCCAACCGCCCGCCTCGACGACCGACTAGATGAATTGCCACCAGCTGCCGAGCGAATTGTAAAAACAAAGCAAGCCACTTATCAGGCTGCTCAGAAAAAAACACTACTGCCAGTGCAAAAAAAACGGAAGAGAGAGGCTTTGTTCTGGAAGTTTCCCGGAAGAAAAACAGAACTGCGTGCACTTGACAAGCTTGGATAGAGCTTAAATGAAATTCTGAAAGTTTTACGAGATCTATTTAAAAGGCTTCTTGGAACAGAGATTTATTGTTCGCAAATTAACGTTGTTAGATTGGACTGCAGAACGCAATACCTATTTAAAAAGAGGAATGATACTGGAAAAGCCTGGAAAATGCTTGTTGCGAATGCATAAACTCATCCCTTAGGATTCAGTTAAAGCCTTAATTGACCTAAGGAGCGCTGTAATTTTTTGAGAAAATTGGCTGTTAAGTTACCGTGCTTTTCAAATGGTAATGGCTGTCTCCTTACTTGAAATCCGATTTAATTTCAAAACCAAGAGTTTCCCCAGTAAGTGGCATACACCGTTGGACAGATCTTGACGAGAGGATTCGGAATATGCCAAGAAAATATGTTCGAGCACTGTAAATTTGGGAGAAAATTGGCAAAATTTGAATTTTTATTGTAGGAAGGTCATTTTTTTATTATTGCAAATTGTTGAACAAATTGTTTATCGGTCAATTGTTTAAGGCATCCAACAATTTAAATAATTTTCAATTGTTGCCCAGTATCATTCCACTTTAAAAAAGGCGAATGACTTCCATACGGTGCTTGGCTCTACTTTTCCAAATAAATTTTGTTATATTTTTTTACTCTCGAACATTTCAAATTTTTTGGGAATAATTCGGGTTAAATATCTATAAAATGTTCCAAATAGGTGCCGGGGAGTGGAGTCTAATTTTAGATTGCGGGACAAACAATTGGATTAAGTGGGTGTTTGCTTACCTGGACGTAGACATCGAGGGGGCCACTGCCGTCCGTTGACACTGTATGTTTCTGAAACAAATTTAGAAACTCGTTAGTGAAGGCTGCATCAATCTTGGCGCACAACGAGTTTTTAGCTTTCAGGCCTCGCGCGACAATTAGCACTGACAACGTGTTAAGAATCATAAACGCTACCAGCGGTGAAGGTTTTTAGTTTGTACGATACTGTTTATTTGCATGTTATTTCACTGTGGAAGCATCAAATATACTGGTTTGAGTTTTCATTAGTTGTTTCTTTGTGTGTCTGACCTTTTTAAAGCCACTTATTTTACGCTTGTGCGCTTCCTGCAAGGAGAGAAAATAGAGTAAATTCGTACAAAATTAAATTGTTTGCTGGAAACATTCGCATTTCGCTCGACTCGTGATCAAATCATTGGGACCGTGGTCGTTTGGCAGCGGTGCTCAGAAATAAATTCCGGAAGTAATTCAGCCATCGTGTGTGCTGGACGAGAAGCACCGTGCGCACTCGGCTGTGTGATTCGCGCCGTCTTCGCTCGGGCCTCTTGGCCGCGGATCAAAAATCTGGCGGATTGAGCAACAACAACACTCGGCGAACGAGTCACCCCTCGGACAGCCGGTCGGCTGGGAGCGAAGCAAGAGAGGAAAATAAGTCATTTATTTAAAGTCTCGATTAGGCCGCGAATTGCGCCGCAAATCAAGAGCATGATTATTGTCAACGACGAAGGGTGTTATTATTTCGGGCTCTCTCTCTCTCTGGCATTCAAAGTGACTTTGAACCCCGCGACGTGAACTCTGTAGGATATATTTACGCGGTTTGGGTCACGTAAACTGGCGCACCGACCACCACCTCTGATCATTGAATTTCATCGGCTCGCACGCACGCCACAAGACGGCCGCGTCGTGCCCGTCGGAAGCAAGCTCGTATGCAAATCGCAGAGATAAACGGCACGTTTAGAGTCCATCAGGCCATCAGCGACTGTTGCTTTCCGAATGTTCATTTAAATACATTTAGAGTCTTTTGTATTAGAACTGCACATTTTAATTTTAAAATTATTTACCAGTTAAATTAGCGAATGGATTGGATTAACTTTGAAGCTTAAATACATTTCAAAAAGAATATTTGGTACAAAAAACGTCCGTTAGAGTTCTAATTCCATCTTGTTTGTTCCAAACTAACCTTTTCGATTCATAAATAATAATTATATTCGAGAAAAACAAATTAATCTTTGTGAACTATTGCTCGGCTTACCACGAGACACAAAATGAAACAAAATCCCACAAGTAGCCTGAAAAACAACGCTCGATTTTTGTCCACAAATAATATTGTGAAACGAACGGAGTAAGTTGTTGCATATCCTCGTGGTCTAGTTCACGCAGGGTCATGGTGAGCCCCTCCCGCGAAATTATGGAACTCTCGCGGTTTTGACCCACTTTGAAGCCAGTCCAATCAGGCTTGAAAGCGCCCGAGAGAATATGGTGCGATGAATAGGACATCAAAGGGGAGAAGTTTTGCTCCGGCGAGTGTAATTTTACGCGAATTTCCGACAAAATTTTAATTGAATTTACGCTTATAATGAATTCGCCGTTGGAATTGCTATTCCACTCCATCTGCGTCGAATGAAAAAGACGTCGAATGTTAAGGTCGTTTGAGCGATTGTGTCGCGGGTCAAACGTGCTGCGCAATTCACCCGCGAGAGAGCAAAACACACCCTGTTGAAAAGAGTCTGGCAAAAGAGCAAATAATATCCACAAGTAGACAGACATCACTAAAAGAGCAATAAAATGATTAGCAATCGATCCGGCGCGAAATGGAATCCGCTGTTTGCCCCATCGATTGCGGATCACGCCATCGGAGATTGTTCTGTTCGCGCCTGCCGTCGACGAGGTTATGCAATTTGCGCGTCGCTAGCGCCCGGCCAGTTGCGTGCTTCGTCGTGTGCATACATTCATATTAACGCATCTGACAAGTGAAACGAGAGGGTAAACGTCGCGCGCGGGCCGGAGAAAAACGTGCCCGCTGAAAGATTAATTCCTTGCATTGTGATGATCGGTGGAAATATCGATTGGGCGGGAAAGCAGGTCGAGCATTTTGCGCCTCAGCGCGGGCATGAGAGTGAAAACGGCGACGGAATAAAAAATTCGACATTTGCATTATTGTTGCAATGATCCGGAACCGAGTTTATTTTTGGGTGAGCGGTCGAGGGATGCTGCCAAGAGCTGGAGGCAAAGCAAATCTGTCTTTTTGAAGTCATTTCCTGTTCGTCCGGTAATCTTGGCGTGCCAAAAGCAGCGAAATGATTGGTAACGGCGATAGCGAGCACCTGCGCTGAATTCCAGCAAAATAAATCTGATGCCTCCGGTGCTGGCTAATTGAGTGCAGCTCGGGCTCTGAAAAATTAGTGACCGCCCGAGCGACGATTGACCCGGACTGATCAATAGTCGCGACCGCGCGACTTTGCTTACAAAAACGAACCTTTGAAGCGGCGCGTCTCACGTGTTGGTTGTGTTTACGAGAAAATTGGAAAGTGTTTGTTTACCCGCGCCGCTATTTGCCTTGCCACTTTGGATTCGACGGGCAGAAATCGGTCTCGGCTGCCGTTTGAAAACGCGAGATTTTCCCGAAAGGTAGAGACGGAAACACTTTTCTGCTGTAAAGCGTTGGTGTTGGTTCAGCCGTAAATTTTATTGCTCGCTTCGGGTAGTAAAACATGTTTTACGCGTCTGCAGCTTGGCAGACAAAAATCCAGATTTTATATTTATCCACGCACGAGCTTTGCGATTTTGGTGGTGTGTCTGTGATAGGCGGGGATGGCGCAATTTATGACCTAATTGGTAGTGATGGACGCGGATTTACTCCGGCAAGCGGATGGAGAAAAAAATTGTGTTATTTCGAGGGCCGCGTTTCCAATCACGAGGAGTGGCAATTAATCAGGAAAAGTGGCGATGCGAGAGATTTCCCGCCATTAAAAGCCGAGTCGACGAAATGCGTGCGATAATTACCCCGGTCATGTTGCGTTCGTCGCTGCTGGCCAATCAAAATGCACTATCAAGTCTGTTTGGGTTTATTTCGGTGCGGTCGGTGGCGGCGACGGTGAGAATAATTGCACCGACAGCGCGCGAGAGACACAGGTTATATCTGGCCGAGAGCTAACTTGCAACTGAGTGAGCCGCGGCGCGCGTTTAGAATCACAAAGATTCCCCTTTTCCACCATCCATCCCCCAGCAGCCTCGTCCTTTTCCTCTTCTCACGCTGATCCACGGCGCCGAGCGACGAAATTCCGACTGGCACCACGCGGCATCGATTTTCCGGCGCTGCCTAGGTGCATCCGAGGCCCCCGATTGCCTCCGGGTCGCGACCCCGCCGCCTTTTCGGCCTCTTTCGGCCGAATTTCGCGTCTTGCGGCCGCCGCCGCTGCCCGCCGCCCTCGGTGCAGCTTCTGCGCACTGCTGACCGCCCCCGCCGCCCTCGTTGCCCGCTTGCACTTGTGCCGATTCCCTGGCGTGTCATGCCTCGGATGATGCGCCTCGATGATGAGTGCAAACCCTGTCGCTGATCGAACCTCGACTACCACCACCACCGGATTACACCACGCATGGGGTCCTAATGAGGCTAGACGCGTGGAATTGTTTTGGCTGCCTCCGTGCAAACACTGCAAACCGCAACTCTCAGCAAGTTTGCACGCTTCCCGACAAGCCGAAAACTTGCGAGCGAAGCGAGATTGCGTCGCCATGGTTCCAGAAAGTTCATGCAGGTGTACGGCCTGAAAAAGGCCGCTCGTGATGTCACGTTTACTGCGCCGTCACCTGCCGCGATCGAGAACGATATCGGCCCCTATAGCAGGTTCTTATTGTTAGTGCGCGATGTGCTCTAAACAGCAGCGAGCTGTAGGAACTTCTTTTCAAAACCGCTTTTCTCCGTCACGTCAAATAACATCAATCGAAAGCCAACCTCTTCGGTCTTTTAACTCTCCATGATTGAGTTAGTTTACTGGACTCGACGGAAAATGCACAGATAACGAACTTCCTGCCATGCTTTTTCGTAATCGTGCGGTCTGACGATGCAAAGCATTCATTCAATTAGAATCAACCGCGATTGATGGAACAATAATAATTTTCCTCCAAGACCGTTAGTTGCAAGTGAAGTTTATTGATGCAATGTGCCTTCTGTAGGCGAACCGCATCGAGAGTGTCTGCTATGCTTCGCTAATTGAAAGACGTCTTATGATAATGATTCAATAACAATATTCAACAGCGCAAAGAGCGTGGTGCGGCGTGCCGCTGCATAATTAAACAACTAACTCATGAATTTAGATTTGCCTGCCGTCCGACCGTCAGCCGTGTGCATCATGCATTTGCATAACCACTGCATCATTTTGTCACGCGGGACTCGTTTATGTCACCGACTGCAGCTTCATTATAATTCAAACGAGTCGCAAAAGCGCGAAAAACAAATTCATTTCGTCCGGCACGCGGACCAGTTTGTAATCTGTCGGATCGGATCACGTGCAGCCGCTGGCCGGCCAGCCGAGCGAAAAAGAGAGTCATTGAGAGGGCCAAATTTCCTCCAGTGTTTTTCCTCGAGTGCTGGGAAAACGATTCTCCACTGGCACAATGGAAAACGCGGCGCATGTGCTCGTCTCACGCCCGCCTTTTGTCTCTATCGTCACGTGCTGCACATTTGCATCCAAGGGCCGACCTTCGCTGGTCAGATTGAACGAGCCGATTTGCATCTGGCAAAAGTGCAAGTAATATCCTCGTTGGCGCAACCGCTCGTCTGCTCTTCTATATTTGACGCTCCTGCTGCTTTTAGACACGCGCGAATTTTTCACTCCGCGCGCGTGTCATTTTTCCTCATTTCCACATGCAAATGCGTCTAAGCCTTCATCATCATCATCATCGTCAGCCGACGCGTCAAACAACTCGCGGCGAAATGCTGAAAAGGAAAACGACGGCGCGGGGTCAAGTTGAATACTCTTTTCAACTTGCACTACGCTTGCATTTTCGCGCTATTGATTCTGCAGCGAGCAAACACGTCGCCTTACAAAAATTATGCACCAAGGGAATTACCCTCATAAAGTAGGCTTTTTCTCGCAATATCCGTGACGTGAATTGCTCCAAAAATGTATCCCTCATCAATTTTCCATGCTCGTTTGCGTTTGCAATATCTTTCGCTGGATTTATGTCTCTTTTTTAATTAAGTCATAAGAATTTCCACCATTCATTTTAATGTTTTTAGAGTTTGAAAAACCTGGAATTTCTGATTCGCCATAACTTTCCAATTTTCCCCGGTTTGCTGGCAAATTCCCCACAACAAAGAAATTCGAACACAAACGGAATCGAGAAAAGAGCAGTCGGCCCCCCCTAGTCGTTCTATTTCACTTGGCAGACTGTCAATTTTCCTGATGCTGCCCCAACAAACTCTTTTTGATTCAATATTTGAGCGTGCATGAATTTAGCGTTCGGCCCGGCCCGGTCCGAGCGGCCACCGAGGAAGTCGTGAGTAAATCAAAATGTCCACGGCGCCGACTGCGTTTATCCGAATTACGAGCGTGTCGCCCGGCTCTCGATACACCGAGCTGGCTTTTGATAAATCGGCAGGCGGAATTCGCGTGTGTCGTCCTGCCTCGCAGCGAGCACGGTGATAACAATAAATTACTCTCAGCGCTGGAAGCTGCGACTCGAGAGTGTGCTTAGACCACTCGAAAACGAGCCGCGCCAGATTGCCCCAATTTTGAACAAAGAGAGTTTTCTGCCGAGAAACACACCGCACAAAGGAATATTGATCTCCTGACCGAGAGCAGGAGAAAAGTTTGAATGGCATAGGCATCAGTGTAGCGCCAAACGCCACCGGCAAAAGACTTCTTGCAATAAATCCGCCCTGTCCTCTCAGATCGAATTAATTTACTATATAGCACGAGAATAATCTGCTGCTATTGCTACGGATAATCAATTTATTAGATTTATGGTCCACGCTTCACGAATGCTGAATTTTGGTTGGCGCTGCGCACAAAACAATGGCGAGATGGCGCAATAATTCAATTTATTCCGTTTGCCTGCCGTGCTTTTGAATACGTTGGTCCAGAAAATGTGCAAATATTACATTACTCAAAACCATCATTATACGAGGAACGATATAATGCAAATGTGTCCAAAATAATCTGTTCTGACAACACATTCATAAACAATTCGTGCTCCAAGCACTCACATACGTGTTTTTAAATTGAAAAGTCATCGTTCAATATGATTTTGACTTTTCTCAAATAAAAGAGAAGAATGGGTTCCAATTTAAACAAAAAATCTTCAAAAAGATTTTACAAACGAATAACATTTAAGTGGCTCAGAGCGTATTAATTGCAAATATAATAATAATATACGCTTCCGTACTTTGTAGGCTCCATCAGCCTTCATGACACAGAGAATGGTCGTTGAAAACGTCCGAATGCATTCCCCTCTGAGCACAAAACAAAAATAACAGAAACAAATCGAAATTAAGTTGAGAAAAATTATTCAATAAGTTCGGCAGCTGTTTAAAATAAAAATAAACAGATCAAGAGAGGTAACTGCTAGGAAATTGCCCGAAATTAACGAAATGTGAATGCTTACTCGCGCAGCGATATTCATTTTGACGAGGTTCCAGAAGATGCTCTCTCGCGGATGTTGGAAGTGCTACTGAATCCAGCTCCAGACCCAACTGCCGCTGGCCTGGGTTTGTTTTTGCGTGGTTTCGTGTTTGATAATATCGTGTGTATACGTGGAGAGACGGGCCGTGTGTCGCCCGCCGCCACCGCCGCGACTCGCTAAGAGAAGAGCAAACACCTCGCGAAGATGCCCGCGAATCAGGTCGGCGGGGTGGGTGTGCGTGCATTCGAAACAACGACTTTTCTGAGTTATGGTTGCACTAATGTCTTGAAATAATTCCATGCGGCTCGTTTGCCGAGCGAGATTGCGACGGAGAAGCATTCATTAGAGCCGGAGACATCAGCACGCTCCATGCGATTGCAAAACGGTGATAGAGCCATCTAATTTTAACGTGGAAAACGGAAACTTTCGTCAACGAGAGCATTTGGCTATGACTCAATATTTCATAAGTTTAATATGCTTTAATCATTAAGCTATAAATTCTTGGGGAATTTGCAAAACCTTTTCCTAAAATTTCAGCAGGCTTGCTTGAGTCACTTAAGCCGCGTTCCAGAGAATAAATCTTCCGTCGATCTTTACTGCAACCATTGCAATTGTTTTTGCATTGAAATCCTTATAATTGTCGGTTAATTATAAACATCGCTCATTCCAGAATCCTAGTCGCAAAAACCAAATTTACATGTATTGTATTTAAAAATTAAAAATTTTTAGCTTGTGTAAATTCCTCAATTTCAGATCTCGAAACTAATAAAAACGTTCAAATTAAAAACGGAAAAGTATAATTCATGTTCTAATCCTCAATTAATTTGTATTTTTTCTAAATGTGCATTTAAAATTGTTTGGATCAAATCGGAATTACACAAATTTAAGAAAGGTAGATTTTGCTGTGAACCAAATAATGCATATTACCGCGATTTAAATCATTAAGGAATTTTCCCCATTTCAAATTAGTCAATAGTTCTTGTATGTCCTCCAATCTAAGTCAATAGACCACGTTTATGAATTTTGCTACAACCTGTTTCAATTGTTTCTAAATACCTCTAAAGAGGAGGGTTTTAATCGGAATTTCAAACCATTTTACGTGCGTGTGATATTTTCATTTGGTGTTTGGTACATCAATTTCAACAGCGATTCCGTTTCAAAATATCTGTTGTATTACAAGCCTTTTTCCCACAAATAATAATAAACTTGCTGACACAATTACTTCACCTGAATAAGCAATTTGGATTGAACAGAATTGATTATCAACCTGCATGAGCGTTTGTATGTGGTCCCACGGTCGAAAAATAATATTGATCCGCAATATTGGTACAAAGCAAACATTCGCCTCCTGGCCGTGTTTGTTTGATAGCCGCCATGTTTTTCGTTTTCACGCAGCTAATCAATTAATGATTTCACTGAAGCTTCAGGTTGTCGCAAATAACGTCCAAGCACGCCATAAACGCCTATATGGGCACTTGAGCCATGCGGGCGCCGACACCCCAATGAAAATTAATCGCTGCAAAAGCCCTAAACTCATTTGTCTTTCTTCGCCGCCTGAGCAGAGCAAGTCATCAATCTGCCGCAATATTAGCGGACACGAGTACGGAGCACTACTTGTTGGCCGATGCAAAATTCAACCGGTCCCACTGCGCGCATGTGTGTGCTTCCAGTTATGGGTCGTGGCTATAATTTATTGTGTGTGTATACAGTGTACATAAGCAAGTCGAGACTTTTGTCACGTAAGACCAGCGAGCCTGAAGAAAGCATCAACCTCAGAAGGAGATCCGCGACCCTGAATTCTCAAGGACATTCAACTTAATTTGAAGATTTTTCATAAATTAGGAGTTGAAAGAAACTTTAAAATTAAAATTCTGCTAGAAATAGAGGAAAGTAAAATATTGAAAAGTGGGCTATTTCTTAAATTTAAAAAACAGAAGAGGTAATTAATGCAGAATTATAAAGGAGAATAAAATTTCGAAGAAACGGCGAAAGCTCGTTGACAATGAGACTTGTTTTAATTAACAAACGTTTCTACAAAAAGGGAAAATCAGCCGATTTTTTCATATATTTTGCTTGTTTTCAAAGTTGAGCGATCAAATTCAGAACATCTGCAGGGAAAATTGCGAACATTGTTTGTTTTCTCCAGCGGGGGCCAGAGGTGCGATAAAATTGGTTCGCACTGCGCAGAATTAAGGTGGCGTCTGAATGTGGGAAACAAAAAGCTCTCTTTGGATTGTTGTACGAGTGTCAAGAGTTTGTTTTTACGGTCCAAAAGACACAATTAGTACAAGTAATGCAAATTATGTCACAATTTTGACGAAAATTTGGCTCCTTTCGCACACTTTCACGTAACCGTTTTTCGCGCCATACTTCACCGGACGCCATATCTGCGCGTCGCACGAATCTGGTTCCCGCTGGTTTTCTCCGTGTGTTTATTTATTGATACTCTGCAACATTGATTGCTAGCATCCCTCCCCAGATGAACCGAACTGCTTTGACAAACATTCTAGACCGATTGGACGGATAAAATTCAAATGAAGCTAATCCCGAGAAAGTTAGTAGAGCGACAAGCCAGTATTCCCCAATTGCTCGTTTCACTCGGGGCGGCCAAGACGGTTTTAGCCTGGTGAGTGTCGCGCATCTCAGTTTTAGGCGCGAAACCGGGAGTGGGTCACGTGCAGCTTTGCACGAGAGCCCGTTTGCTTGCTGCTCTGCACGGAGAGAGAGTGAGACAGAAAGAAGAGGCGCAGTTGTAGCCAAATAATAATAACAGGCTTTGCGTGCTCTTTTATCAGTGGCACACCCGCGCGCGGCGGCAGGCTAAATTTGGGACCGGCGAGCTTCCCCTGACTGGACGGAACGGCGGTTAACTGCACGTTTATGCAAACGAGATGATCAGACACGAGGATGACGGCAATTAAGCGCCGCCGCCGCCCAGAGTTATTCATTCAGCCGGGCTTGCTTAATTCGCCTTTTGCGGAACGAGGCCAATTACTCCAGGAATTCCTATAAATCTCAGAGCGCAGAGTAGTTTCCGCTTTGGAATTGCCTTCCTTGGTGATTAGCAATTCTTCCCCCGTCGCCGCTGTGTATGCATATATCTTCTGCGAAAAATCCTCCCCGCGGCAGTAATTGCGAAACAAGTGCCATTAATCAGCGAGCAGCCTTGGGATTATGATAGTGGTCATCATTGTCCACGGCCGCCCCCGCGGGTCGACTTGTCTCGTCGCGCGCGAGCCGCCTCACAATTGAACACGTATTTCATTCGATGCGAATGAATGTCATCTTTAACCGTCGTAATTCATCATCTGGCCCAGTATTTAGACAGTGAGAGCATCTGACGTGTGACAACCGCGCGCGGACGAATGAATAAATGGTCGCGGAATGAGCTCGGCCAAAATTGGATTAAGCTGTTGTTATAGCTAAATCTCTGCCGCGATCTTGTCCCGACTGATTGAAATTGAGTTTGGCTAAAGCCAAACCCTTGACTTATTAATTTTTGTGTCTGAAGAAATTTATTTCAGATTCCTTGGGTTGTTACTTCCCCGTATTGTTCAGACATGTCCTGCTCAACTAGTTACGGCTACTGGTTGCAGCCTCTTCTTTGGCATCTATCAAGAATTAAATTTTTGTGCTAAAAATACTAACCGGATTCGTATTGCCAAACACTGTGGTAAAAAACCACGGGCCTACCAACACGAAAATTAAAACTGGTTATAATTTAAATAATTAAAAATATCTGCTGGAGAGTCTTCGGCACTCCTTAAGTCATAAAAAAAGTTTCTGAATTGTAAGCTGCTCCAACTAAAGTTGTTTTTGTAGCTCTCCTTCATAATTTGTAATTTTTATGCATCATGGAGCTTTTAAATTCAATAATCGTCTACGTGTTATTTGAAAAAAAAGCAAAAATCAGTTATTCTGTTTTGAATTGGCTAAACTTGTAACGTTCCAAACAATAAATATACATCTTAAGTAGAATAAAATGCTTAAAGCAACGAGGATGAGGTCCATTTATATTAAAATATGGAATTACCAGCCTCAATCCATTATACTCTTGACGTTGAAATACCTGGATAAATATTATCCAGAGTGTCAATGTTCATTCGTCACTGACAATGAGCACTACTCCACTGGAAACATCAAATGAAAGTATGTACATATCAAACAACTGCTTCCGATATGTAATGCATCAGGAAGGAGCACAAGTCGATGCTCAATCAAACAATCAAAACATCCGACACCTGGCAGAAGTAGCACACGCGAGGGGATGCACTTCTTACTCTCGCGATAGCAGGACGACAATGCGAAACCAGTGCGGTGCACATTCATTATTTGCCAGGGCGTGATGCAGCGCAGCACTAGATCATTCGATTGCATTACCCTAATTGAGGCGGAGGCGCGTTCTCAGAATCTACACCCACGACACTTGAATACAAATAAGCAGACACACCAATTTGCGGACGTTTTTCTTGATCAAGCAAGCGCTCGTCCGTCGACCGCAGTAAATTGTGTTCGGGCGCAACGTCTCGGCGTCTCGGGGTGCAAACAGTAATCATCTGCCCCCCGAGCCGGGTTTATTGTAATTATTTTCACGCGCCAGCCCGCCTCGAGCGACAGGGGCGAGAGGGCTGCTTGTGCATGCAAATGTATTCCGGACAAAATTTATGGCAACTTGGCGGCGCTCCGAGTGGAATATTATGATTGCGCAAATCTCAGTTGGTATGCGACTCAAACAATCGCGCCAGGGACGCGCCGACGCATTAGATACCCGACGTGAATTATTTACAGGTAGCAGAAAGAGAGTGCATTGGATATTTTATCGGAAATATACATACCAAAGCAGAGTATCTAGCCGGAAAAACTCATATGGAATTTATAAACCTGTTGTGCTGGCATATTTCTCCTGTTTTGGCACAAATCAGGTTAGCAATTTCTCGAGTAACTAAAATAATTACATCCTTTGATTAAATTATCACTCTTAACATTATCTCCCGTCAAACTTAAATCAAACAAAAAACTGACAGCTAATTTTCTATCTTATTTGCATTTCCTTTTCAACAGCTGGAAAAGCAACGAATTTGAAATTCCGGCCGGAGCCCCGGCAAAAAGTCCTGTGGTGGGCGAGCAGGCACGAAATTCATATTTAATGACGGGCGTTCCACTCGCGGAGCGAAGAAATCGAAAAAAAGCCGACCACTGTGAGCGAGTGTAACATTTTCATACAAAAGAGAACGGAGAGGAATGCATAATGCATAAATCTAGCCGAGACGACGCTGCTTGATGAAAGAAGCATGATGTGTCGGCTCCAAGAGAAAGAGAGGAAGGTAAACAGAAAAATGACTAAGAGCAGCCAACTTGATTATCACCGGCATGATAATGCTGTGCGAACGAACAAACACGACTTCTTTGTTGATTAATAAAAGAGGCGAGAGGTCGTTCGTTGGCCAGATTATCTAGAACAAACGGCAGGTGAAAAACTAATTACGAGTGCAAGAGTACGCTGCTCAAGGGCATATTTCGTACACACACAAATTCGCGGCTTGTTATCAACTACCTGTCCGAGCAAACAACGAATTCTTCAGCGCTTACCTGATGCTATCAGTTCTGGCCTGCATTTAGTTCTAATTTATTATCTTTGTTTGCTCATTTTATTATTACATGAAACATTTCAAATTATGCAATTGACTGTCTTCGTTATGAAAGTGTAATTTATATTAATATTTGTCTGATTATATCAGCGTTAACGTTTGCATTAAAATAAACGCAGAAGCCGAAATTGCATTAAATTCAATTTGAAAAAGTATCTAAAAATTAGTTAAATATGTTAATTATTTTCGAAAAACTGGCCAGTTGAAGGTTCTGCGTTCTGCGCGAGTTTGAAAAACGAGGTATATTTTTGGCCTTTGCGATTTCTGAACTTTGATTATTTTTTATGTGGATTTTCAGCTGACGGTGAGTCTGCAGTGATGTTTCTTTATGCAGCATTTTTCATCCGCTAAAATTTAGTCAACCCATAAATATATGACAAATTTATCTTGACCAAGAGTTTAATTAAACTTTGCTTGTTTGATTTATAGCATTTTATTTGTTTAAGAGGCAAATAAAAATCTGCTTTTTGTTGGGAAAGCTTTTAAAAACTTTTTTTTATAAATTTTAGCACAAAAAAGCCAGTTGTCCGCGGTTTGTTCCCCCGCAAAAAGGTATTTTGGATCAAAACGAAAGGGATGGGAAATATTGGTCTTTTTGCTGGGCGAATAATCGTAAGCCTCTTTGGAGATGCTGTGCCTTTGATGTGGGCAGGATGAGCAACCAACCAACAAACCCTCCGCCTCTCCAACCCTCATGCTGGCCGAACGAAAATTAGCCGTGTTGCAGAAGAAGTAGCAGGCTTGATACAAAGGAAGCGAGAAACTTTGTTTTAATAGGCTTTGTGTGCATGCGGCCAAGATAAGCGGTCTTGACCAAACTCGCGACCTTTGTGCTCTATCCGACATTTCATTCAGCTGGCTAGAGTAAATTACCGCGCCCTGAGTTTTATTCGCGTAAACAAAACGGTCGTTGAGAAATTTGTGCTGTGCGGCGGCTTTGATTTTGCGCCCGGCTTAATTTGCACGCTATTGCCCCTATAAATGATGCGAACAGGTGCACGGAGGCGGCGGCGAGCAGTTCATTTGCATGCAAAGAAGAGAGAGCGAGCGGCGATAATACCGTGAGCATCTCTAGCGCAGAGCCCCAGCTCTATATACTCGTCGCTCGCTGTCTGTGTGTAAATATACTCGAAGGAACATACACGACTCGGTTAAAAATAGCGTCGGCAGAGCGCACATTGGACTTTTGGCACGAGTCAAAGTGCATTAAAGAAATAGGCCTGCGACGATCGGAATTCCGGCTCCCGGCTTTCAATCATCTCGACGTAGATCTGATCGAACGAGAAAGGGTTCGTTGCCAGCGAAATTCGCAAGGGCGCAAATTTCAAAGTGTATACAGGTTTAAAAACAACAAAAAACGACGTAGCGTGAATTTTGTTTTAGAGGTTGCTCACTGCTAATGAGAAATAGAGAGTATGAAAACGCGTGACAAAATTTTATTTGACATTAATTCATTCTAAGCCGTACATTGGGAAAAGCAATTTGCAATTTTTTATGTCTGGGATTTCATTATGGTCCATTTTTCATCGCAACCAAATCATTGGAACGGGGACATCATGAAAAACAGCTTTGACACGTGATGAACCATTTATTCGCCAAAAAGTGTCAGTCGAGATAAATCCGCCGCCAGGCATTGTGCGGCGAGAGTGAAATTGGGCGGATCGGACGTGCGTCTGCGAGGCCCAATAATTAATTAGCAAAGGAAAGGGTGACAAGATTCTGCACAGATAGAGCGGTTGCTTTTTGCGAGAAGCAACGTTGTCGCAAACACTTAGCACCAAAGTTCAAGAGGGCCGGCGGTGTGCGCTGGCGCCGCCGACCGCACCGAGACTCGCGGCGGCGCCACCGGCGGAGCCACTTCTCGGCCGCCCGCTGCAACGCTCGCCGCCGCACGGCTAATTGGCTTTTTGCGATTATGAATTTATCGGGTAACGAAGCCGCTGCCACTTTGCGAAATTGAATTTGCAAACTTTAATTTCAAACTTATTGAAACTTTGCGTGGAGAGATTTTCGAAAAAAGTGAGCTTGCTTCGTGAAGCATAGAGCTGCTTTCACAGTGACAGCTAATCTGCACATCTGCGACCACCGCTTTGAAAGAAGGCTTGCAAGTGCCTGCTATAGTCGGAAAGGGTTATCGGAACACCAGGTGAGCGAGTCTGCCGCTGCGTTAGCTCCCTTTTCCACCGTATCCATTTACATAATAAGAAGTGGTATTTCATCAGATAGCAATGGGCAAAGTTTAAAAAAAAGGAGTGCTGCGGGGAATGGTGAAACCGCAGACGAACGATCAATTAAAGAAAGCCAACAGAGAGTCATCTTTCAATTTGAATTACGCAGGAATATTCAAGTAAATCAGAAATATCAATCATCCAAGGCTTTGCATAAATAATCGCGAATGAAAGTCATTTGCTGAATGAAGAGAGGTTGTGTTAGAGTGTTGTGATGACATAATCTATTGTTATGGCATCTATGATCTATCATAACAATGTTTAAAAGGTTTCCTGTGAGGAAGACTTTTTAAATGAAATAAAATCCAAAACAAATTAAAGAGAATCAATATACTAAAGAATAATATTTGACTTAAATATGCTCTAAAAATTGGGAAAGAGCTCAAATTTGTCTGAAATTATGACGTTTTTCTTGAGAAATTTTTGTCTTAGATGGAAATTCAGAATCGGAACCCTTTTCCCATTGTTTGACCATTACATTTTCTCTTAATTCTGGTTAAATCAACTGACTTTTATATGCAAAACTACTGATCCAAAAGTACATTTTGTATTTTCCCCTCCATCATTTAAGTTAAGTGTCACAAACTAAAACAAAAACACAATAGATACTACTCAATCGACACTCGAAAAACCTCTTCTGAGATTAAATAATTACTTTGGAAAAAAAATTCTTTTGAACAGCTATAATTTGCTGAATATTAGGTGGAAAATCATTTTCTGTACGCCAAAAATGTAAGCCAAAACGAGCATTATTGAAATTTTTAGAGGGCTTCTAAGTTCACAGGAAATTCAGAGTTTCTTTAAGTTCATACAAGCCTTAAATTGCGCGATTCGTGATTTAGTGCGCAAAAGTAAAACAGACTCGAAGAAAAAGTCTTAAACTCCCAGCCATAAATATACAATCTTTAATTTAATTCTTTTACTGACTGCGCATTGCTATAGCTAAGACAAGTTTTCTTTTAATCTGATATGCCGGGAGTAACGGACATGAGTGATTGTGTGTCAAAACGAGATGAGCACGGTAGTGAACATCGGTTGAAAAATCAAACCAATTGGCCGTGCACAAGTTTATTCCATGTGCTACCCCTCGCATTCGAAAATGACAGTCCATTGTGAGGTTGTTAACTTGATGGTCGTTCGGTAATTACCGTATTTACAAGGCGGGAGCTTGAATCGGCCGCTCGATCATCGAGCCAAATGACTGTAATCATCGTATGGCAAAACTCAATTACCACCGCTCCGCCTCCTCGAGCTACTCTTCCTCATCATCTTCTTCTCATCAGAACGGCTCCGGCTAGGGAATTAATGAATGATGGATGCCAGAACAGTCGCCCGCCCCAGCAGATTGTTACTCTATCGCACACTCGCGAGACATTGCAGCTTTTTATCCCGATCGATGCCTTTGAATCAGCCTTTTTCATCTCGAGATGGAAAAGCCCGTTCAGGTGTTACGTGCTCGCAGGCAGACTTCAAAGAGCGCGCGTTTTGTCGCAAAGTGCGCTCTCGCAATAAACAGAAATGTAGAAAAAAATATCGGTACCTTGGGCATTTGTGAGATTTACCCTGCTCTGCTGCTGGCTAATCAGTTCCGTGTTTGAATGCAACTGCGGGGAAAAGTGCATTTTGCGCTAAACTGATTTATTACCGGCAATTGCGCATGTGTTGGCGGGTGTCTTGAACTCCCTTAAGCGAATTACGCTAAAGCCATATACATTAAGGATTAGCCATACCAAATTATGCATTCTCCGACTCGTCTGCTTCGTCTGCCCCTCTGCTTATCGTTTCCACGACGAAAAAAGCGCGAAAACACTTTCAGGACGTGAATTTGACACCTCGAAGCATTAAAATGCCTTTTTACGTGACACATTATTATTTATTTCCAACATCTTAAGACTTAGGGATTTTTTTCCAATTAAATATCAGAGTCTTTCAGGGTTATTTTTTAAAGACGGTTATTTTTTTCCGTGCGTCTGAGTAACTTTTTAACACCAACTGTGCTAGAATAGTGTAATTTTAACTTCTGAGGTCAAACTCGGTCTAAAATGAAAAATGAGGATTCCAAAAAATTGGAGATCTTTGAGAAATTTAGGAAAGTCGCCCCCATTTCTTAAAACAGAAAAATGAAAATGAATTAAAAAGTAAACTACACAATTTCCTAAATTAATTTATAGACAATCTTTAAGAAAAAGTAAAATAAACCAAACGGATAGTTTTTAAACAGTTTTTTTAGATTCTGGAGTGACACCTCCTTCTTTAAAGTGATTCTTTCGTCTAAAATTCGACTCCCTCTCTTGTCTTTTCTGCGGATCCGGCACAACTTAATACGCAGCCATCTAAATACCAAGCAGAAACGATATCAGCGCAAGGCCGCCCGGACTGCTCTCACTCAGGAAGAATGATCTCATCTTGACAGTTTATATATGTGAGTGTGTAAAAGAAGTTGGTGGCTAAATTTAGCACGTCGTCTCATTTATGAGCATTTTTCTTCGCACGCACACGAAACAATCCATACATATTTTTGCTTGCAATGCGTTCTGGGTCGGGCCGGATGCTCTTTCATCTTCTGATTGACGAGAAGGCGTCAAAGAGTTATTCCGAATTAATTGCTGCTCAGGTCCGAATATATAGCGAGTGCAATCAAAATAAACCGTCTGCTGCTTTTAGTTCCTCAACAAAATAATAAACGGAGCTGAATTTAATCGTCGCACACGATGATTAAGGGTGTGAGCTGAGAAATAGCCGGCCTAGCCCCGTTTTCGCCCCCGGCAACGGCGGGTGTCCGAGAAATTGCTGCAAATTGATGGGCTGAGACACAAGTTTTGTTTTTCGCGCAGCAGCCAAAAGCAATATAGCGAGTCGCGTGCGAAGCCCGTCAAGTGCTCTATCCGGCCATAATTTGCACGCGAAAGGGCATTATCTTTTACGCACTTCTGGCCGACGAGCGAGAGGAAAATATATAAATAAACTAACTGCGCGCCCAAAGTAAACCACCTTTGTTTTCAGCACAGTTATTCTGGACAGAAACAACGGCCACCGCAGCACCAGGCTGTTTGTTTGAATGAAAAAGCCTCGGAGACAGAGGAGTGAGTCGTCGAGGACGTCCGTCGTCGTTATTATTCTCGCTGCAGATGATGCACGAAGCGAGAGTGAGCGATTTAATAAGGATGTCGGCATTGTGTGGCACTTGGACGTGCATTCGGAATGCATGCAGCTGCCGCGTTATCCATTCGTTCTCGTGTGTGCAATACTCGTCGAGCCGGCCAAGTGCACTTTGAAACGCGAGGCGTCATCTTCAAAGGCGTTTTAATTTAGTCATGTGACACGACTAGCTTTATCCACCTTTCTACTTGATAAGATTAATGTAATAATCCCGTCTGTTGTTTCTGTTTAACTTTCTGCCATCTGAAACTCGCGAAATTACGAATTCTACAACTTATATTTTATTAAACGCGCAGAGTGCAAAGGCAGACAATATTTAATGTGCTCTGCGACTATTTAACGCCAGTCTGAGATTAAGTTTACTGTGTAATCTTTTACGTGAAAATATTGTTGACGGTTTGTTTATCACAGAATTTGCCAGAATTATTCGTAGAGGTGTGGCGTCAACTGATTCAAACCATTGCTGGAGTGTCGGATAAATAAATATTAATTTCAGACACCGGGCAATTTGTAATTTTTACTCGTGAGGATAAATAATGCCGCAGTTTGCCATTTAAAACATCCTTTGTCCAGAATTAGCTCGGCAGCTGGCTCAGATATTTCTAGATCCTTGCTTGCGTCTCAATACTCAAGTTATAACAATTTAAATGAACAAACGAATGCAAACGGTGCAAAAATTTCGTAGCAAATTTTTATTGCAGAGTGGCAAGCTGGGAAAGCGTTATCCAAAGTCGCCAGCTTTTTGCGTCGTTGCTAATACTGCACAATCCGCCGATCACATGACACATCATGTCTCCTTCCCGATATGTATTTTATGCATGAAACGTTATGTAACATCGGTAACATTGAACAATCGCAATATGCGCCGACAAGATTGGATTCAAGTGGCTGAATGGTGTATTATTACTTTTCAAACCAGTTCTCTTCCTCGAGAGACCGCACTAAAGCAAGCGTGATTAATAATTAAGGTTCATAAATCACGTCCAAAGGGTTTATTTGAACTGCAGGAAAACTGAATCGGATGAGAAAATAAATATTATGGCCGCGGTTCAAACGTAGAGTGAGTTGTGGCCAGTCGAATGCTCGTGCGGAGGAGGCTTTAAAGCCATAGTACACGCGCTTGCAGAAATTAAGAAGCAGAAGTTGAGGGTATTCTTTCCGCGATGCACATTGCACGCCGTGAATATTGGGACAAACGCAGGCCGTAAGTGCATTCTGTTATTTTTACCGTCATAATGAAGTTAAGCCTCTTACGCAGAGCCTTGCAAATCAATTCACGGTAACTAACTGCGCTTAAATTTGATTCGTTCCATCGCCACAAAGCAGATGTCACTTTAGTATAGCATAAATATTATTATTTGTTCACGCATAGAAAATTTATTCATAAATTTGAATATTCGAAAGGTGAAAGGACGTTTATATGTTTGTAATATTCATGTCAAATCCGTGGTTTACGCTTTTCGATATGGGTAAAAACAGATGGTTTGGCATTGACACGCAATTTCGAAATCTGTTTACTCAACCAAGCCTTCCAATTCCAATGCGTCCCCAGATAAACTTTGGCATTTTGCAGGCAGCTTGAATTTTTCAGAAAATAATCAGCGTGTTCAATTAGACGTGTCAAATCCTGCCAATTAGGATGGCTGTTGATGTATAAAGATAGCGATAATCCACGTATTTAATTTGGCCTGCGCGATGATTGTTTGTTTTCCGGAGATTCCCGGCCTCAGTACGGAGGAAGCGCGATAAGCGGCTGAAATCACTCCAAATATTGAACGACGGCTTTAATCAACACAACCCTTTTTCTTTACTGCCGGGATAAATAAATCCGATTCACTTAGTTCAAGGCGGGAAGGCAGCTTGCGTCTCCGGCTAAAAAATTTATTTATCTCGCGGCCTGGCAGATCGAAATCGAGTTGGACGCCGCTGCGTAAAAAAGCTCGCTCCACGTACACAACCGTCAATAAAGTAGCAAAAAGAGCTGGCGCATTCATCTCATCGTTGAGGCGTGAGTTTTTTTCCGTGCCTTCGCCGGGGATCCGTCCGACGCGAACAGGATTGCTAATCGCCAGTGGAGCCTCTGACTATGTGAATCAGTCAAATCAATTTTATATTCGAATGTGCGTATATATATAGTTTACATCCCATCCACAAACGGGAAAATCAGCTCGGCACTTTATTTTTTGAGGAAAATTCCCATTTAATTAATTTGGGAAATATTCCAGAAATATAAATTGAAAATGGGTGTTTGCATATAATTAAAGGAGGAATCTTGGAAAGCTAACAAAAATAAATCTCATAATATTAGCTTGGTTTTTAAGTTTTAAATTCAATGGTTAGATTTACTAAGAAAATAAACGAATTATTTAACTCGAGATATTTTTATACGACGAAAATATTTAGTTTCAAAGTAATCTTTATTATGGTTCTGCAGGGCTATTTTGCCCCATACATTGCCATATCCAGACAAAATAGTATTCAGTTTGAACATAATTGTTTAAAAGAGAGGTGATTCAATATTTCTTGAGGTACTGTTCTTTTAGAAATTCCTTGAAAGCACTTTGGTTTCCGTTGAGACACAAATTCGGCGGAAGATTGTTCCAGAGGCGGTAGCTTTGCACTTGAAAACAGTTTTATCCTGCAAAACAAAATCCAATGCTACAGAGTTAACTGCAGTCGATTTTGAATCACCGGCCGTTAAAATGAATTTACCTGTTGCTGGCAGTTAGCATAATAAAAAAGAAAGCAATAATTGACGAAACATTGGGAAAATCCTGCGCCACATTAAAAAATTCTATAGCCTAAAGTTTATTACTATTTCCGAGTAAATTTATGCTTATACTATAATAAATTGTCTTCCATAAATTTAACGTGTAAACCAACTTCGAAATTGGCATGAAATGCATAAAAAAGACTTCACTTCAAACGTACAAAAATTTTCTTTCGTTGGGTTGAAAAAATAAATCAAATGCTATTTTTCATAGCAACCATAAATTTCATTGACACATATCATGTGTCGGGAAAACGTAATGTTTCTCTGATTTCAAAAGGTTTCACGGAGACCATTACTGCAGAGGAGCAATAAAAGCGTTTAGTGCAGAGCAAACAGAGAACATAAACTTTGATTGAGAGTTTATTACCGGAAAGAAGCCGCCTGACACACTTCGTGTTTAAGCATCGACCTTGTACGGACACGGACAGGTTAAATCGCCGGTATATTTTTAACTTTTAGATTGTGTTGCGAGTAAAGTATATCCGTGTTCAACACAGGTGATAAACCAACTGTAAATAATTTAATTCAATTCAAGAATAGGTCGTGAATGTAAACAAGGCCGGGAAGGGCCGCGTATTTTTAGGATTTTTTAGCACCTGTCGGCCAGCGTGTAAATCGCGGCTGGAATTCGTGCATGGCCCACTTGAACAATGATGTCTTTTTTCACCCGCGGGCGGCGCCGACTAAACACACTTTGCGCGCGTTATTATTTCCATTTTGCAGCTCACCAGGTGTGTTTTTATCGCGCGAGGGCAAAGCGCCGATTAATGTTCGGGGCGAAAAACTCATAGGGCGAGGGCTTTTAGAGCGCCGCGCGCGCCGTTTATTGTCCCGTGCCTTTTTAGTCATCCAGCGCACAGAGAGGAGTAAAGTTGTCGCCCTGCTGACCTTGACAGGACACCTGCGCGCGCGAGCGCTCGCACCGATTATTAATTGGAGAAACAAGTCGTTTTCCATAGGCAGCGGCAAAGTTCGGGTTTGTATTTGGTTGGTTTCGAAAGGAACCAGTTTTTCGCCTCGACGCCTTATTTATTATCTCTCGCGCAAGCACAATTCTTCTGGGACTTGCCGTTTTTTGCGGCTCCAGCTAGTTGCGTTTTTGTTCTCATTGTCAGAGAGAAAATTCCCTCATGATGAACTTCTGCTGTTTTTTTCAGACTTTTCATCTTGCAATGAAATTTTTTGTTTCTTACGCCGCGAGAAGAATTTCGGGCACATCAAAATTTATTATTAGGTTCTTCCCTTTCTTCCCCATATCATTGCATCAATTTGAAAACAAAATGAATTCAAGACAAAATAAAATCACAAGGTGTTTAAATATTATACATTGGTTTTAGCGAGCTTTCGAGCTGAGAAAGAAGGAAAAATCCATGTATAGTTGAAGATGGGATGTTTGAAAACCTAATTTTGAAGCTATTTTTCGTTCAATGAGGATGATGCGGTACTCAAATAAGCTAAATAAACAGACTTGACGAGATGAATGAGATTTTTTCTCCAGAGAAGTCCTTTTTGACGCTAGACTGTGATCGTAAAAATCGCTAACAGCTCTCTACTCTAGTTTGAGATTATTGCTCCGGATTTTCTGAGCCTACTTCGAGAAGTATTCTTGAAATACGTTTACTTGCCATTGAAATGATTCTTTATTCTTTTGCATGAAAATTTTAGTTGTTCAGAAAATGTGTGGTTTTTACTCTTCTATTAAAAGTTTAAAAATTAACAATACCCTCATAGAAGCTATTCAGAATTGAAACGAAAAACCCAAATATCAATTTTTCTTATCTACGTACACCAAATTTCATTTCAGGCAATTGAGCAAAACATTTTTCTATCAAGTTTAAATATTTTCCCACTTTTTAAAGCTCTGAAAATCACTAAAATTTCAACCATTGAATACAATAAATTGCAACTTGCAAAAACATAATATAACCCTAGTAAGTTCCTTGGGGGAGCTAAATTGAATAAATTGTTAGTTCCTATGAGCGGCAAATTTGCCAACACAATCCAATCAAAACAAATAGAAAAAAGGTAAACGTAGTTTTCCTTTTGCAGATACAGACCTAAAAATGTTCGCTATATTTTTTCTCTAAATAAGCATAAGGTAATTTAACTGATGTTTGATAACCCTTATGTTTTATTCAAAATATTTCCAAATAAATTGAAAATATTCAATCCACTTGCACTACTTCAAAGAATCGATTCCCCTATATGTGTGTGCAATTACTATTTACTTGGAAACATTTAATAGCATTCTGCGCTTGGCCAGACATGAAAAGAGGAAGTGCAATTAAAATTTTAAATAATAATGGAGCGCAGAGCGACGTGATGGAAAACTCATCAAGCCTTTGAGCCGCCGGCAGTCGGCAGGCTCACTGTTGAAATGGAACAACGAACGCGAGAAGCGTAAAAAACGATCTCTCAGTGCCGTTTGTGTATGTCTCCGTCTCTGTCTGTGTTCGCGGCGTTCGCCTACTTTACACGGTGAAACCCTGTCGGTGAAACACGGTGCCAGATAACTCTTATGTCATGCACTTTCATCGCCAAGCGTGTGCCGCGAGACTCGAATCACGTATGCAAGAAAGCAGGCAGGCAGCAGGCAGGCATCTCCTGTGTGAAAGATGCATCACGGCACGTCGGCAGATCACGAGATCAGCCTGTTGTCGATTTTACACTCGATTAAAATCGAGCCTTTCGACTCAAACAAACAGCTTTTGGTGACAATAATAGTCACTATTTTAAATCGTTTCGACGGTACATAATTTAAAATTAAAGTTTGGTAATTATAAAGTGGAATGATACTGGGCAACAATTGGATATTATTTAAATTGTTGGATGCCATAACCAATTGATCGATAAACAATTTGTTCAACAATTTGCAATAGTAAAAAAGGACCTTCCTACAGTAAAAATTCAAATTTTGCCAATTTTCTCCAAAATTTACGGTGCTTGAACATATTTTCTTGGCATATTACGATTCCTCTCGTCGAGATCTGTCCAACGGTGTATGCCACTTATTGGGGAAACTCTTGGTTTTGAAATTAAATCGGATTTCAAGTAAGGAGACAGCCATTACCATTTGAAAAGCACGCTAACTTTCCAGCCAATTTTCTCGAAAAATTACAGAGCTTCTTAGGTCAATTTAGGCTTTAACTGAATCCTAAGGGATGAGTTTATGCATTGGCAACAAGCATTTTCCAGGCTTTTCCAGTATCATTCCTCTTTAAGAACAAAAATAAATTTTAGGCATTAGTCTAATTGCGTTTTAATAGTGGCACACGCTTTAATTTTGTGTTTCTCTTGACACCAAAGCAGATAGTGTTTAAATTGTTGTTGATTCAAATTTAAGATAGCAATTGTACGCAATTAACCAGAAGCGAAATTCTACTTCGATTCTATTGCTCTCATTCTTAATTTCAATAAATCCACCCACGCAATCTGAATTTTATTGATAAGTTATGCTCGTGTTTATAACATTTTATGGGAAATGGCTGATTTAAATAAAATAAAAAATAAAACTTTTTCTCTTTGCAGTTCTTATAAATAAGTTAGAAATTCCTTCAACGATGAACTCGCGGTTTTTGACCTCTAACTCTTTTGTTATCAAAGTTTTTGTCCCCCGCCGCACAAAAAGTAGTCAATTAGTCTGCCTCGGCTCTGCACAGAGTCCAACTTTGTATAGTTTTGAGACAAGCCAGACGTCTTGTCAGTGTCAAAAGTGTCAAAAGCGGGGCCTGGCAATGTCAAAAAGTGGCAGGATCAATGAATGAAAACTCACGATTTCGTCGACGCCGGCGATGCTGGAGCGTCGGCCAATGATGCCCATATGCGATTCGACCTTTTCGCCAGTGTTGTCGTTGGACATCGTGTCAATTATCGGCTTGCCTTTTTCGGGTGCTGCTGTAAGGAACCGACTGTGCCTTTTTAAAGCCGCGTAAATAAATGCACATGGACTGGATGGGCGCGGGCGATGTGGCGGGACGGGTGGGGGGACTCGCCGACCGCTGCCGCCGCCGCCGCTGGAGGGAGAGGAGCTGACCGCCCCCGCCCCGCCGCCAGATGCCAGCACTCCGCACAAGACACGCAGTCCAGCATCCAGCTCCAGCTCCAGCAACGTTCGTGTCCAGCATTCAAGCCCTATTTCACGCAACAGTGTCCGAAATCTTTATAGCGAAAGTGTAAAATCCGTCAGGTCATTGAAAAATTCTTCAAGAAATTTCATTAGCTTTCTCGCGGTTGTTTATGTATGATTTTAAAATTCTGAAGGAAAAAATGCTTTTAAATTTAAATTTCTTTATATAATTTATAAATGGTTTCTTTCTCCAAACTGCAAAAAGATTCAAGGTCCCTTTAAAGTTCTTTTTTGTCCAGGCACCCCATAAATATAGCAATGTATGAACACTGTGATAGGTTTTCGAGAACTAAAATGCATTTTTCTGTAGCAGCGATTGTATTTTTTTATTAATATCCTATATGACTCCTAAAAATATTTAACTAGAATATGAATTTAAAATTACCAATCCACCCATCCCCAGTGTAGCTTCAATGCTTCAACTCAAAACTCTCAGCAGATGCTCTACATTTTGCTACATAAATAAAATTACTTTCTAACGACGATCTATACCCTTCTAGAAATTTGATAATTTTTAAAAACCAGCACTATCAATTTTATGACACGCACGTAATTTCTATGCAAAAGCATTCTTAAGTACCTGATTTTTTACAGTTCATAATATTTATTATGTATTTGACACTATTAAAGGTAAAACTTCGCTAAATTCTGTATTTAATTTAATTTTAAGCCAAAATCGTATTACACAATAAGTTTTCGTTTTTTTAGATACAGCCAGAGTAAGATTAATATTGTAATTTATTGCCCATTGCACTAAGAATGAGCAGAAAACGGTGCAGTAGCTATTTAAAATACACTATTCCTGTGCTTATATTATACCAATGCAATGCTTTAAATTCTGTTTGCATAAGTAAATTAATAACAACAAAATACATCAAATAATTCAATCTGCAGAGACAGTTTTCAATAATTTCTTTTTCACGTTTTATTCATATGGACTGGAAATCAAGAAGAAATTTTGTTGTTTACATAAATAATGGCTCACATTTCAACAGCAAACTCAATTTTAATTCCTTTTTTATGTGTCTCATAATGACATTTTCAAGAAAATTAGTTCTAATTTTAATTCACTCCGTATATTTTGCCTCGAGATGATACTGTCAAACCGGATATTGAAAAATAAGAACACATACAGCATTAAAATCGAAAGGCTTTTGATTTATTGTTATTAAAAAGCAAACTGAAACAAAAGGGTAAAATATAGAACTTCATCACGATATCATCCGGCTCTTTTGCCGAAGAATGGAATGACGACTGGGCGATTTCGTTCATAAACGATCTTGAAATATTTTATGTATTTCCTTTTTGCCGACCCATCAGGATTACACAAAGAGAATTTTTCTCGTGTCGCCTTGCATGTGGCGTTTGCTGCAGGAGTGAAGTAATATCAATTAAATATTCAATCATATTCTTGCATCATTTAATTACCAGTTGCAGTAGATGCATCACAGTCCTTAAAACTCATTTTATTTTATATATTAAAACACAAAATATGCCTCTATTACCTCGCTAACTGTCTTTAAAACGCATTGCATCACGAAAAACGGTTCCAGTTCGCACTCGCCAGCCACTCTGCCCCGCAAGTTCACTCGCACGGTCTTTTTCCTTGGCAAACCTATAGTGTTCAATAATTTGACAGAGTGCACTTTATTTTCTTTTGAGTTTCACCTTTGAACATTGAGACGCAAGCGCCAATCGCATTAGCGTATGCATCAACCCAAGCTGTATTGTTTTTCGAGTTCAATTTATTGGCAAAATATGCCACCAGGGTCACATTGTCCAAGGCTTTGTTGGGAAACTTTTGATCATAGTCAGTCATCGAGATTAATTTTGTAATTATTTTTCATACAGCATTGATGTTCTTGAATAAGCACTCCGTGAAGCACTGCAAAATTCAATTGTTCTCAGAGTAAGTATTAAAAAATTCTAAAAGTTTGTTCTTACGGCTGGATAAGAAAGAGCTCGAACTAAATGAACAGTTATTGAAGTTAAAATTTATAAATTTAGCACCACCACATCGTAAAACCTGCATAGTCAATCAGATTTGTCTTTGAGTTTTGAAACTTGTGCAGCTTGTAAATAAGCGTGTTGGAAAACAAAGCGGAGTCGTGGTGCCGCTCATTGCACGCCAATTTTTGGCTCTGTACGAAAAAGTCGAATTTCGGGTTGTCGCAGCAGCCTTCCAAATTCTAAATTGTTAAAATTGATTTGTGTGCGTAGAATAAAACGAAAAACAGCAATGTTTACCTTGAAGCTGAGTTTGCTGCACTGCACTTTGTTCTGAGTTGCTTTGGTGGTGGTTTTTGTATTTGTTACGAAAGCTGTAGTGGCTTCGTCGATTTGTTTCTGTTATACTTTGCAGGGAATGAATAATCATTTCTTACCAGTAGAAGACGCACTTGATGGGGAATCTAGAATGTATTTGTCGTGGAAAAATTAGAATTTAAGTAACAAACTGCTATTCATGATTCATGATGATAATAAAAATATATTTAAGGACTATAAACTAACAGGGATATTGAAAAAGGTGCACTGAGAGTCTCGTACTGCTCAATATAATGTGTAAAATGGTGTTTTATCAGATTTTGCACGTGTTTATAATGTGCAAATAAATTATAGTAATATACACTACTGTTAAACTTTTACATTTTAGTCTGGGTTGACTTTTTTATGAATCTTAATAAACACAAAATTGTTGTTTTAAAGATAAACCACCTGTCCCAGTGGTGCTGGTGTCTGTGGTTGTTTCAGTAGTTGTTTCCGTTGTAGTGGTGGTTGCGTCTGTTGATGCAGTTGAGGAGTCACTAGAGCTACCAGCCGTTGTCGACGTCGTCGGCGTCGTCGTGTCAGTTGTAGTTGTCGAGTCTGTTGTTGAAGTTGTATCAGTGGAAGTGGTCGTGTCGGTGGTCGTTGTGTCCGCGGCCTGTCGTCGCACTCGGGGGCCTGCGGGTGGAATTTAATTTACATGCACGCATTTAAAAATGTGTTTTGCGTCACATTACCAGCATTGCGAACCAGCTCAAGGCCATGAATAGCCCAAATCTGATTTTTAGAAAATTATATTAAGCCTATAATAAGTAAATTTTGAAAATAAAACTTTCTACCTGCGAAAAGAGAGTGAGGACGAGAACCAATCGAGCTTTTTTGGAGACCCTCATGTCATGATGGTTTGATACGGAATGAAAATTTGCTTCTAGATTTTTAGTTAGTCGCTGTAGAGCATCAATCACGTGCGTCACTGCGGGGATTTCGAAAATAGAGGAAGTCCGCTCGTCCGTAGTGCAGCGTTAATGACAGTGAACAACGTCAATACTGAGCGCTAATGAGATGTGTCCAGCTAGGAAGACTTGATGGTCTCGCCTTTACTGAAAATATTTACCACGAAGGGTGTTTTAATTTGGCTTCTGACCAAAGAGATAATTCGAATGTGAAAATTTCCCTCATTGATAGTTTTCAAAGTATTGTAAAATTTACAAAGAAAATTGCATTGAATTTTTCCAACGGTAGAAAATTTCAAAATTTTTATCGGCAAAAATATTTAATATGTGTCTCCCTTGCGCTTACTTGTCTTCCTATCGCTATTTCTGTTCACCCTCTCTTGATTTGAATATATTTTACTGTGCATATTTAATGTATTTATTATTGTATTTAACAAGAGCAACAATAAACAAGTATAATAAAATTCTAGCTCAAAAAAATTGGATTGCCAAAAGTTGCACAGAATGATAGGATCTGACCAATAAAAGACAATTAAAAAATCTAGTAGTTAGTTTTTGATTTATATGAAATTTTCCTGCATGGAAAAATCTCTCATCCTCTTGGCTGCAGAATCACCGCAGTATGAGACTGGTCGGCCCCCAACACTGACTTTTCCTGTACTTTGTTTAGCACTCATGAAACTATACTTATCAACAAAAGAGCGGATTGATTTAAAATTAAATTTCGTCATTTTGAAACATGTTGACTTGGGCTTATTTTGAATATTTGTTCCGATGCAGAAAATGTTGCTCAGAGCATATTAATAATTAAATTTTTTCCTTTTTCTGTAATCAGCAAATCTGACATTTTGATATTCTTTATCTGCACCGTGAGTCACTTTTCGATCGATGAAGTGCTCTGGCTATTTAAAGTATTGTCTTGATATATATACGTGTTTAAGATAAAACTCAATGTTATGGCCACTTGCATTTTTTTATTCAATACACGTGATTATATACCCACTTGAAAATGGGAGTTTACGTTTTACTTGCTTTGCGCTCTCCCAGCGGGCGAGCGTCATCGCTCAACAATAATCAGGTGTGTCATAATTGATTTTTTACTATCATAAGCTTCTTATCTATACATTTTTAATAATCACGACAAATATATAAAAGCAGACCAAGAGTCAACTGCTCTGATATCTGGCCAGAAAGAAACGAAGCGAGTCCTTCGGTAAAAGTACCAAAAAATGGGTTGCTGTCTTTGCAATTGTGTGGGAGGGTGCATCCTCTGCTCCTTCCGATGGGTCATCTTCATTGTGAATTTCCTGAATGTGGTAAGGGCGCGGTGCTTATGAATTCGACTTTGTTTTCACTAAACTGTTTTTTCAGATCTTTGGAGGAACTGTAATTTTCTTTGGCATTGCGCTTCTGGCTCGGCTTGATATTGCAGGATTAGAAAACATTGTGAGCATTCGCCAAGTTTCCCGATTAACAAAAGAGTTCACTTTTCGTATGTTGGTCTAGTCGGAACCTGATTTGGTTGGAGCTATTTTATTAGTCAGTGGATTAATAGCTGTCACGATCGCGTTTATAGGCTGCTGCGGAACACTGAAGGGCTCTCCAACTTTGATGAAGACGGTAATTAACATTTTAAGCCCCTATCCACTGAGGAAAATTATATATAAATAATTTTATTTATGAATTTTAAATTGACGATAATGGCTATAATATAATGTTCTACGTGAATTTACTCAAGGAATGATATTTATAATTTAATTCTTGAGGAAAGCTGTTAAAGTAATATATCCATCCTTAGTAAATCCACGCAAACAAAGCTTCGTAAATTTTAATTTCATATAATTATCTGCGAGTTTATTATTTTCTTTTATTTGTGTTGGGATTATTGGGTGCCGCGTCTTCCAAATTGGATTGTTTTCTAATAATATAATTTTTGTCATTTGATTAAATTTTCGCAGTATGCCGCCATCCTGTTCATCTCTTGCGCGCTAAATTTAGTGTCTGGCATTCTTGGCCTTATCAACTCAAATTCGATTGCATCTGTTGGCATAGTTTTTGGCTTGGTGCAGGTAATGCTATCATTGCTGCCGTATTTTCACAGAAGGAAATATAATCGATCCCTATACAATTTTAGCTGGTTGCTGGTATTTTCTCCATCTGCTTGGCAAAGTCGTTCAAGAAAAAGAGACTCGATGATATGGAGGATGTCGTGAGAAGGGCTCAACGCCACAGTTAAAAATTGGCAATCCAACCTGAGGACTAACTTATATATTTCATTTAAAATAAACTGCCTTGTATGTGATTCATGAGAAGCATTTACATCTATTTATTGCAACGAATATTTCATATCCAAGTTTGTATTTGTGCTTTCAGTTATTTCATTAACTCCTCGCTTTTGGAAATCAATCAAAGAGCGTAAAATTTAAAATCTCTTTATTTTTGAATGGTTTATTTCCCGGCAAATCCGATAATGTAGGTAGACAATTTGGGGCGGGAGTATCCTCTAGAGGAGTACACCCTTCGGACGTTGTTGTATATTCTGCCGCTGGTGCCGCCGTACTCGTTTGAGGCGAAAGCGTCACAGTAGTTGAAATTTGACCTCGATCTTGAGCACACATACGTAGCTAAAAAGCATTGAATATTGATGAAAAAACTAATCTAAAAAGATAAGAACGCTACTAACATATTTGCGAATTTGACGGGCAGTTCTGTTAACAAATCTTAATATTATTAAACTATATTTTTACATAAAATTATTCATACCGCTCTAATGTCTTTTAAAACACATTGCAGCAACAGAGTAGGGAGAATGGAGCACTTTTTAACATTTCCCAGTCGAACAGCATTGTTCACTTTCACATCTGCAATATCCCAAAAATACAACTAGGTGTTTAATCGTTCCAAATTACCATTATTAACTCGACATCGACTCCAAACAATGCGACGCAGAAATACTTGCCGTATTCTTCCAATCTTTCTTCAGATTGCTCACAATTAGTTCAGTAAATGCAGTTTCATTGATCGCATCATTACGAATCTGCAAGCAAAATACCAAATTTTAAAAAAGATTTTCGTTTGGTAACAAAATATATATTTACGATCCTCGCATTTTTGAACAGACACTCGCTGAAGCACTGAAAATTGTAGAGTATTAATTGCAACGGTTAATCTAAACAAATTAATTTATCTCATACTGCGGAGTAGCCAAGCTTCTGGGCTGTATTGTATGACAAGAAGTCGATCAGATTCGTCCGCTGACTCTGCAGCGAGTGCAAAAAGTACTCGTTGGATATCAGAAACTTTTCCCTGTCAAATTTCTGCGCGTTGCAAGCAAACATCTGCTCTCTTGTAAAGAAATCAGAAATCGGACTTTTACAGCATGATGTCAGAATCTGAATAAAATATAATCAATCATTTGCACCTCGAGTGTTCTAATCTGACTAACTCTCTCATTCAGAGTGCTGCACACGATATATCGAAGGCTCGTAGTTGTCTTTGTGCTTCCAGAAGCTAAAATTTCATCAAATTAAGTAAGCAGAGTCGATTTGCATCGCATTTATATACTAGTCGATGTTTTAGTTGTTGAGTTATATGTCGAACTTGATGCTGTTAATTTATTCATATTTTAATTTATAAATGACACACTGATTTACTATAAGATCACATTTTGTGTTCGCTGCTGTTGTTGTTGTTGTAATTGTTGTTGTTGCAGAAGATCCTGCTAAATAAATAATGTACAGAAAATGAGATGGCATTTAATTGCTTTCTTTAGAGATAATTTTGCAATTTTTACCCGCAATTGTGGTAGTTGTGTCTGTGCTCGTATCTACAGCCAAAGAAATTATTATTTTTTCCAACCACAATGAATGAAAGCTAACAGGTTGCCGTTGTTGTCACTGTTGCTGCCTTAGTTGCTGTTGTTGTCATCGTAGTAGTTGTTGCAGTGGCTTAAAATAATGCAAATTTATTTCCAAGCAGCGCTAAACGAAAAATGATTTGTGTACGTGCTTTAGTTGTGGCTGCTGTTGTGGTAGTTATAATTGTAGTCGAGGCTGCTAACATTTAATAAAATAATGCTGTTATACCCAGAAGAATCAACTCATTACTTGTGACAGTAGGGGTAGTTGTTGGTGCTTTTGTGGTTGACTCTTCTGTTGTAGTCGTCGTCGTCATCGTTGTTGTGACTGTTGTTGAAGGCTCAACAGTTGAATTTTCTACAGCTAAAAAGCGAAATGGCATACAAAAAGTTGCTATATGTGTGACCATTGTCGAGGACCGATTTTCCTTAACATTTAAATTGTATGCTATATTATAGCGTTTACCTGTTGACGTAGACAGTGCTGTTGTTGTCGTTACAGGATCTGTAGTTGTAGTTGTTGTATTGTCGTCAACGGAACGAATGAATCGGGAGTGCACTTCTTCTGTCTCAGCCACCAAATAAAGAGTTTTATTTAACAAATAATTCCAGCGGAAACCTTAATTTTTACCATGATTTGAGTGAACATTTTTTAAAATGAAATATAATTGAGTGCAAATCTGTTTTAAATATTAAAATATTACTTGTCACAATATTTAAATAAAAAATGTTACAAAGTATTGGATCACGAGCAAAAGCAGCCAGCGCTTCATGATGCTGTGCCTCTTCTGAGAGCCTCAATACTTGCCATTATTGCTCTTCCCATTTCTTTCACTTAAAATCGCATCATTTTAAATCGCGCACCTATACGGTCTGGTGCTAATGCGTTTATAATTTGATGTGGCACATTTTTGCCGCTTTTGTGCTTAAAATGCTAGTCCTAATGATACACAACTGCATGCAATGCAAGACTAAAAATGCGAAAAAGCTGCTGTTTATTTGTTCAATTAAAACAGAGCGTTATAACCATCTCTTTTATTATTTTTAAGAAGTTGCAAAAGGATCACAAGTTGTGAACGACTCCAGAACTTTCTTGCAAGCTGTGGTGTCTGAAAAATCGTAAGTTTTTACCTAGCACTAAATAATTAATAATTAAAATTTTAAATACTCTTTTGAGCACTTGACGGACAATCCTGCAAACGAAAAATTCAACAGTATTTCGAAAAAGAAAACACCACGAAAATTTACCAAATTAACCGCCCTGATGACGCAATGTATGTATAGAAGAGGCGCGATGCTGCAAGTTTTGATCACTCTTCGCTTGATAGTCACGTCAACCGACGGAACGGCTTCCACAATTGCTGTAAAAAGGTTCCAAATCCACGTTTTTTTTATAAAGAAAGTATCTTTTACTAGCGATATTTGTGGCACAGTCTGTTACTGCTGTTTGTACAACGCTCGCCCACGTTTCATCGAGATTTTCCGATAAATAGGTCGAAACCAAGTCTGCGCTGACTGTTTCATCATCGGCGATCTTAGAAAAAAAAACATTTTAAATTAGTAAGGATGTTGATCAACGAAAATATTTTCACATTACCAGCTTAGCATTTGAAAAAAGACATTCTATGAAGCACTGATAAAAATGTTAGAATTTAATCTCTCTTCTGATAAACCATTAATTGAAATAATACCGCTTCAGTTCCCATTGTCACTATGAAATCATGAAGATTGTAAAATATAAGTATTCAAATTTTTAAAGCCATGCAAAACCTACAAAAAGTTGAAGTAGAGAGCGGGATACTGTTGTTTTTGGCATTTGCCAGTTTGTGAAGCTTGTACTCTTTTGTCGAGGAGAACAGCGCTGCATTTTTTGTGTAACTGTTGCATACTGTTTTCTGACCAGCCGAGAAATAATCAGAGATCGGTGATCCGGTACAACAGGTGTTTAAAATCTTTCAAATCAAACAGGCTCGTTTAATGCTGCTCGGTTCAATATTTTTTTGACAGAGAATGAAGCTTACTTTCCCGTTCAATGCTCTGCATACTACTTTCTTGGCAGAAACCACTGATTGCTTTGCTGTTGCTTTATTTGCTATTTAATTTAAAATATAAGTAAAACAAAATATATAATAATTATAGATTATAATACTATTTTTGGAGTTCGTATCCTGCAAATAAATAAAAAAATATCAGATGCTCATGCTATTAATAAATTTATTTGAAATACTCACCTGTACTGAAAGAGAGAAACAGACGCAAGAAATAACCAAACTAAAATTTTTAACTTTCATGTTTCGCACGCAGAACAGCAAATGAAACGTTTGCTTGCGCTTTTCAACCATTTTGTTAGCTGACATTGACAAAGACAAAAAAGACCTTCCTATCTGCCATTCAAAAACCACTGCCAGCGCATATGTGGGACAACCAACCATAAATCTGTCATGCGTTTCCCACATGCATCAACTAGGAGCGTATAGAGTCCGACAGATACATTACTACTGACAGAACCTATGCATGAATATTCAAATTATGAACCTTCTAGAATATAGAAGACTTTATAGCATTTAAATATGCAAATTTTAGATTAGAAAATTCCATATTCGGTGTACTACATACCACACACACAGCGATAGATGAGATAATTACCACTATTATTATTATTATATTAATTTAAAAAAATCACTCTCGTAGATCATTTTAAGAAGCTAGTATTTCCAACTTAATATTATATCAAAATAATCTCAGAAACAGACGTGTAAAATTTGTGTTGAAAACTTTTATTTTGCACTCTGCAGTTTATAACTAGTTTTTAACAAAATGTAAAAACCCGTAGATGAATTAATATGGACTTGTCCTCGTTGGAACATATCGACTTTTACTGCAGCCCTTTTCATGAGAAGGTAATTCCCATTTGCCTCGGCTCTAAAGCTGAAGGTGAAATTAACTCATTTTTATCTTATGGGAACTGAAGGGGCTCATGAATAGGACTGCAGGAATAACAAAATCTTCCAGGTTGGTATGAATGAACTCAACGTGTCCAACGAGCACGATTCCATTTTAATTTATCTTTGCACAATGTCACCCTTTATTTAACAACAAAATTTATTGTGGATGTGGATTTAATTAGGCCACTGACGCGGTGTCAAGATTAGCGGAAGACGATTTGAGGTCCGTCTTAAGCACTGGTCCCCAGTGGCCTGGAGGCCTCTCAAATTTGGACTGCTTCTTCGCTTTGTTTGACCTGCGAGCGCTTCGGGCCGCTTTGCCGCTGCTTTTCTCCTGAACGCTGCACCTTCCCATTACGCTGAATGCTCTCTTGCAAGCTCCGTTAGCTAGCAGCGGATAATAAAAATTAAAATGATTGGACAATTTTTGTCTTACTTTTTTGCAAAGACGTCGGGCAGTTCTTTTTTAAAAAAAATTAATTTCGGAATCAATTTATTAAAGCTTTCCTTTACCGCATTTGCTCGTCTTATGACACATTGAAGATATAGGAACGGCATTGTTGAGCTTGTTTTTGTGACTCTTGGCTTTATAACCACGTCCATCGTTTCCGTCTGCACACCTGAAATTATTTTAAAGTAAATAAGCAAGCAACAATTTATTTCTTTTTACTTCAAGTTACAAATAATTAATGGTGCGTTTTTGTAGAAAATACTTTTTTTAAAAAAAGGTCATTGAAATTTCTAACCTTCAACTTCACTCTTGCAGTTGGTAATCGCATCTGAGATCAACGTTTGCCATTCCGCATCAAGGTTCTCAGTCATAAAAGAAATCAAAGCCTCCTCGTCAATATTGCCGCTCTCATCCATCTAAATAAACGTTAATTTTTTTAGGTTTGGTGCTGACAATGAGCTAAGCCATGGTTTTCTCACCAATTTCGTCTCTTGGAAAAGACATTGGGCAAGAACCTCGCATAAAAAATAATAAAAATCATTACTGTCTTTTTTTTAAGGAATATGAATTTTTATTACTGCCCGTGGCCCGATTTGTGCGGCTGCAAAAATGTTTAAAATTATTTTTTCGTCGCCTCGACAGCAAATTTAAATGCACTCTCACCAAAACGCTTCGTGCTGAAGTCAATCAATCCGGTTTTCGTGTCCTGGAATTTGCTCAGCATGTACTCGCGAGTGGCGGAAAACAAAAGTGGTTTCCTTTTCTTTTCGCTGCAATTCAGTTTCTGATCATCCGTAAAGAAGTCCGCGATTGGAGACTCGCAGCAAGAGGTCAAAAGCTTGGAAGAAAATTTCAATTCTTCATTCACGCTTTAACTTTGAATAATTTACTTTGGGATTGACCCCAGAACACGGAACTTTGGCATATTGCTCTGTTTTGCTCTTTGTCGTGGATTTCCCTGCTGTTGTGGTAGTGGTGGACTTTGCTAATGGAAAAAGGTTTGTACCAAAAATTAGAATTTGAAATGAAAATTCAATTTCACTTGTAGTTGCGGAGGTTGTGGTTGTCGAATATGTGGTTGTCGTAGGTGTGGTCGTCGTAGTTGTGGGCGTCGTAGTGGTAGCTGCTCAGTAACCATTAACTTAAGTTCATTTATTAATTAATAAACCTGAAATTTTACTTGAGTTATCTGCCTGTCTGCGAACTCGAACCCGACCTGAGACACATGACAATCGAACATTCCGTAAAATGAATAAGGTACGATTGGTTAATCAAATCGCTTGAAATTGCTCTTATTAATAAAAATTAAAACATAATTATCTCTGATCATCTACTATAAATGAAATTAAAGATCTTGATTTTTGATAAATTAAAAGTTTCATACTCAGATCATTTCCTTGCTGCACTCCATTTTCCGCCAAAGCGCGTGACACAGTTAGCTAATTTTTTTATATATATGGGAGAGAGCAAAGTAGATTTTTTTATTATTTATTGTGCAAAAAAAGTTATTTTTAAAACTCACAGTTGCAATGATGCATAAGCAGTGGAGAAACGGCCGCCGTGCGATCATTTTGACGTTCGCCAATGATCTGCACCAAAACGCAATGAAATCAAAATGGTTCTGTTCATCTTCCTGTGGCCTTGGCATCAAATTCACAACACTGCATAGCCTAATAATTTTAAATTTGAATACCATCCGACCGAGCAAAACTTCATCAACTGATATATTGTTGTTTATTGTTCATGATTCGTTCAAATTAAAGTCAGAAAAATAAAAAATGACATGAACAAATTAAGGCATAAAATGACAAGCAGGATCTGCATAAACGAGCCAAACAAAAAGTTTATTCGCAGTTGTCAGTTGCCGTGGAATAGTTAAAAACGTGTTTGTCAGTCGAATACTGTTTGTGGAAAACTTTATACATTCGTAACTTAGTTAGAGACGATCGTAATTTATGAGTTGTATTTTAAACTTCAATTAACTGTTGACTCACATTAATTTTTACAATTTTATACACCTCTAAAATATAAATTAAAATCATAATTATAAGTGATCACCGAGAGCCAAGGAGCGAGTTGTCTTCAGTGTGGGAGATTATACTAAGCCAGCATGCTTATCCTTCAAGCGGGTTGCATAAGCGTCATATGTTCGTTTGTTTCAATGATGTGCGCTGGCCATCAATGAAGAATTGAAGATGAGTGCCCTTTTAATTTAATATCCGCATCATTATTCTTTGCGGATTGATCATCAGCATTTTAACTGCTAGCTTCAATGCGAACATTTCTTTTATTTTGAATGACTAAATATAAGCAAAATCATCGAAATTGACTTGAACATATTGATTTAAACTCACTGCTTTGGCAGTTGAGTGTGGCTATTCGCTCAAAATTCATTTTTCCTTGCAGCGTGGGGTTTGTTTTACAGGAAAAGTACTGCTGATGAAGCTTGAGAAGCCAAAACGCTGCTGCTGTTCAGTAAGGGAACACGTGCAATTGTTTTTTCTACTTCGTGCAACCCATCTAGAGTCAAAGAGCCACATGGAGTAGATGAGTAGAGCTATTGTATTTTTTTAGTAAAAATTATTATCATTTTTATGAATTAACTTTTATAGCCATCTAATTCAATGGAACAGGGATTAAAATTCCTAAATGTTTAGTTAAAGTAAATTGCGTGCTCTACTGATGATAATTAAAAAAGGCGTTTTATGTTTTTATGTTGTCTACCAAACGTATCCTTTTATTTGCAATAAGGTTAATTTATCGCGTCAAAATTAAGGTAACATTTTTGTGTGGATTCTTTGGAGCCTGAATTAATTCGAATGAACACGAATCACTCACAAGCCGGCTATGAAGGAGAGCTTAAACCAATTGGGAAACAGCAGATCTAATTGTAAAAATAAATTGATAAAACAGCATATTATTAATTCTTTAATAATACTTCCGTTTTTGGTAAATTTGCGTCTAATTTTTCCTTGTTAATTTGATTTGTAGATATTTTAGCCATTTTACTCAACGACATCGACACAATCTTCATTGCGAACTCTGTTAGAGTTATGAAAATCGTTCCCAAAGATAAATTTACCGAAAGCGGCTGTGACTGTGAATTGATCCAACCACTGGTTGTGGTTTCCATTTTCCATTTCCTCTGTTCGAAAAAAGAACCCGAGCGGTGAGAAGCAGCGGCAAGAAAGGGGAATCAATGTATAATATGTCAGTGCCCAGTGGTTGCCTGCTGGACCGCTCACTCTCCATCAAAGAAACTTCTCGAGCAGTCTAAATTTTGCTCCGTATTTTGAGAACTGAAGTTTACGACAGGGTTGTACGGAGAAGATGGCGGGACAAAAAGGTTTCACGCTGCAGCTGCTGCAACCTGGCGACAAGGAGTACGCTTTCGTCCTGGCGAAGGTTGAAGGCGCATTCAAAATCAAAAAGGTAGGTGTTTCCCCGAATTGCAACACATCTACGAGTTTCAAACAATGGCTCCATTTATTAGCTGTACAAAATCAAGAACGACGCCCTGTTGAAAGATTACCAGGAAGCGAAAAAGACCCTGACTTTGAGCTCTCGCACCGCTGTCAGCGAAGTGGACCTCTTCCACGGCTCACCCTGGGCCAAAACCATCGCTAAGGAGGGATTCAGACGAGGCAGTATGATGTTTTAGTCTTTTGCATGAGATATTCCACTAATAAGTTTCTACTGTCTGAAATAAAATGCAGGAGTTTTCTTCTCTGACCAAGCAAGCTACAGTAACTCTTACGCCAGAAAGAATGGTGGCAGTGAATTCACAATGCTGCTCTGCAAGGTGATGCTTGCCAATAGTTGCTTCGTTCTCTCTGTACGTGAATACTGCATTGATAATGAAAAACTGGTATGAACTTTTGAATATTGGTGTTAACTAAATTTGATAACTGCGATTGCTTTTACAGGCGTACCCTTCATACCTGATTGAGTATTAGAGTCAGCAAACAAGTTCAAACAGCTAAGACATTTCGATGCGATTTTTCTGAATTTTTAATGAGTGTCTCGTGATTTGAGAAATTGTCAGGTTGTGCATACATTTTTCTATAAAAAAGCTTGCATACAATTGAATCTCACTATAAACATTAACAGTTAGTTGATGGTGCGCGGCGGCAGAAGTATGTGTATGATTAAAAGTCCATATTAAAATATGTTCCTGCTGAATTCTCTCAAAGTTTTGAAATTAAAAAAAAGCACCAAAATCCTGATTTTGTATGGTTTTCCGCTTTTTCATGAATAAACAATTTTTTATAGCGAATAATATACGTTTTACTTCAAATGCTCACCAACTTATTGAGATCATTTTACGCTAATTTAAAATTAATTTAGTTTGTCATTTTAGAGGTTTCAGAAAAGTTGTTTTTAATTTGAACATCCCTCGAGATAGAGAATTACTAATTTTTATATTGTAAATAAAATCATCATAGGGTATTTAGAAAGCTGCCGACATTTCTGTAATTAATGGACTTCAACTATTTTGTAGCTTCTGTAAAAAGTGATCTGGGTAAATAAATAATTCACTGCTCATTCTAAACCAGGGTACACTTGCAATTTTTTTAAAAATTCACTTTAAAACTGAATGTTTTTTGCGCTAAACAGCTAGAAAAACCACAAACTTAGTTTCCCGTATTTTTCATAATTATATCGATCCCCGAAAAGATCTTATGTGTCGGTGAAAGATGAAAACTTATCCCAGACCAAGCAAAATTTCCTAAATTTATTTTTGCACAATTAAAAATCTAGGCAACGAAGGAAATAGTAAAATATAATTTAATTTTGCATAAATGTATTTCTTTTTATTTAATTTCTCCTGATAATTAGATATTTCTGAAAACTGCATTTTATTGTGTATTAATATTTTGTAATATATCACAATAAATAAGCCTGAGTGCACTATCAAAAATACGTCGCAAAAGCAAAAAAATAAGCAATCTGAGCGGCAGGGCAATGACTGTGACTCGTGGCATGATGTGTGTAAAATTCCTATTATTTAGACAAACATGAGATCTCAAAAAGAATGTCTTGAAACTCAAGGTGGAACAGAAAACAAGTTTGGACAAACTTGCAACAAAACCGAGATGGAATAAGAATGAGAAGAACGGAAAACTAAACGTTTATTAACAGAAGAACGGCAAGAACGCTGATTGTGAGTCGCAGACAACTCAACACACGTACATACGTATACGTCTCAACTTTCATCTCTGCATCCCCCTCTGTCCCCAAAATTCCCATAAAGCGGCGTCAGTAAGAGTAGGTAATACTTAAGCATAATAGCAAAGAGAAACTCTTAAAATTTGGTGAATCACCAAAAAGCCAGAAATAGTGGGAAACACAAGACTTTGCGGAATTGACAAGAGGTCAACGAGGAATTTTGGTGATCAGATCAGTCTTAATCAACAATCACACATTCACACAAGCGATCTGCATTTCTTGCGTAAGTAGATATCATACATAATACATAATATTATGTATGTATGTATACATACAGGTAATCGCCGCTATCAAATCGTAATTAAATGTACATACATACATATGTACATAGACCACAAAAACAATAATCCAAGTATTTTTGCCCAGTTACATTTGATCACCATAATTATAAATATGCAACATAATTTTTATTGGATTATTTTAAATAATAATTTTTACTTATAATTATATTTAAGATATGTATTATATTTAATATTATTCCTGCAAAAATCACATTATGTACATAGATTATTTACATTACATAATATTATGTAATCGTGCATTTTGCCTTTCCACCCGGTTTTTTCGCCACTGATTTTTAACACTCAATATTTACCAATTTCTTGCTCAAGACATGCAAGAAACAATAATTAATGTTCTTTATTCCATATTTAATCCCTTGATAAAAATAAAATTTCCGGTCGGAGTGGTCAAAATTTCGAAAATTTCCTCTGCTGTGCAGATTTTCTCATTAAATTTGCCATTATTTTTGCTGCCTCATTTTCTCCAAAAATGTATTTCTCTCCGACAATTTTTCGCCGTGACGATTGACGAATTGAAAATGGGTGCAAACATTTTGCCTGCAAGAAACCGGTACAAATCGAACAAAAATTTAACACTGCACTTCATTTAAACAAAATGCTGGTTTTTTGCAACCCTGTCCACCGCATAAGATTAACATGCAATAATAATTATTATGATAATTATTGTAATGCATGCAGAAAGGACCCGCGTCCTCTTGGAGCCGAGAAGTGTGTGAACGATGCCTTGTGATTTCTGAAATAATTCGACTCCCAACTTTAGTTTAAAAGCTTTAATTTTTATAGGTTAGCGTTTTCCGATCATGGCTTCTTCCCTCGCTTCAACTATTGCCAGTACTGCCGGTGCTGCGGCTGGCAATCAAAAGTGAGTTAAAAAATAAATTTATTCTTAACCCCAAAACTAACATATGGATTCAGCAGGTATGGGTGGTACGATGGTTTCAGACTGACTGAAGTGCCTGAGAATGGTGCTCGATTCGCCTACGTCAAGTGCAAGGTGGCTAATACATTCCACATCAAGAAGGTAAACTCGTAAATAATGCATTTTCTTTCTTTAATTTCCAACTAAAATTTTATTCAAGCATTTTAAAGCATATATACAGTTAAAATGAATTAAACTCGAGCTCCGGAAATTATCTGTCCTGTTAATTCCTTATTATAAATTCTTGAAATATAATAGGTCTTCAAGATTGACAACAACAAGACTTGGGCTGACTATAAGCAGGTCCGAGAGCGCATCTTCAGAGAGTGTGGTAAGCAGTGGGTGTGTGAGAGGCGCCTCTTCCTCTGCACCCCAGATGCCAAAACTGTGGCCGAAACTGGCTTCCCAGCAGCCAAGGGTGAGTGTCAAATTTCAAATCACTCGAATTTAAAAATTTATGGCTACTTTTACTCAAACTACTTAACTCCGATAGGTAGTGGCACCGTTTTCTCGGTGCTGCCAAACCAGTGTGAAGGCTTTGTCAGGCAGAGTGGTGCCAGATCGGATGCCTACGCCCTCCTCTGCAGGGTGGCTGTTGGGCATCAAGGCCGCCATTCTCAGGATTCAGGCACCCAAGTCAGGGTCATGAATGAGCAACAGGTTGGCATTTTGTCAAATTTGCAACATTCTGTTCTAAATTATTTTATCTTTCCAGGCCTACCCTAGATATCTGATTATCTACTAAAGGAATGTTACCAATATTTGCTGTGTAGCTGATGAAGCTGATTTGATTTTTTTTCCTGTTTGAACAAATAGTTAAACTGAATTTCTTTCATTGTTAAAAATAACGGTGTATGAAAATTCGGAAAATTCTGTCTGTGTCAGCCTGACACTGAATTTTGCTTATGAGTAAATAAAATTCCAAGATAAAATAAATGCATGTCATCTTGATGTGAATTTAAAACCAAAATATTCGGAAAGGTCCTAAATCTACTTAGGATCGACTAAATATTGCGGCATAGCCCATGTTCTCCTTTACGGAAGAGATGAGTGAACGTTATGTCCAGAGAAATACAAAAATGAATTAAATCAACTTTTTTCAATTAAAAGTCCTGAGAATTATTTTTTGAGTGTTTTACCATAAATTCGACAACTTCACACCTATTTTATTTTATTGCAAATAATGAACTTAAAAAGTGAAACATCAGAAAAAAGTAAAATAGGCACCAATACACAATTAATTAGAAAAACAAAACTTTTTAGCATAATTATTGAAACTTCTTGAAAACAAAATTGAAAAATAAAAGGCCATCCACCTGAGGAAGCAGTGGACTGAGGAGAAAGATCAGCAGCGCAGTAAGGAGAATATATTTCTAAGATTTCTACTCTCCTGAAATAACAGCATGAATGAAGGGAGAAGTTAATAATTAGTTCACACCACGACCACCCGAGCCTGAGGTCGCTGTAGCCGCAATAATTTATAAACAACGCGTGTTGTTGAGTTTGTGTTTGACGTGTTGACGTTCTGCCGGCAAATTTGCTCTCAGCGTGCAATAAAAATTTAATCTTCACACAAAATCGCGAAGAAGTTGAAAAAAGAACCGTCGAAATGGTAGAGCATAAGATCCAAGAGATCAGCGAGGATGAAGCTACACTCTACGATCGCCAAATCCGGCTCTGGGGTCTTGATTCTCAAAAACGGTATGAAACCAAAATTCGTTTTCATACATAATAATATTACATACTTTGCCTTCATTTCCCGCAAATTACATAAATGGCGATTATGCGCAAAGCCTTGATCTGTTGTTTCTAATTGATGTCTAACTGAATTTTAAAGTTAAAATAAAAGGTTCTTTTTATTTCAATTTTTGCTTTGAAAACATAATTTCATGGCAATTTCTTTCCAGTTTACGAGCTGCCCGAGTTTTGGTCGTGGGTGCCCGAGGTCTGGGCGCCGAGGTGGCCAAGAACCTGATTCTGTCCGGTGTAAAGGCGCTGACCCTGATGGACCACGAACCTGTCAACCCTGACGACCTGGAGTCTCAATTTTTCGTGTCCGAATCTGTAGTCGGCGCGAATAGGGCTGTTAGTTCGCTGGAAAGGGCTCGGCCGCTCAACCCCATGGTGGATGTGCAAGCCAGGGTCAACACCATCGACGGAGAGCCTGACGAGTTCTTCACCAAGTTTGAGGTAGTGGTGGCCCTCGGCTGCCTGAAGAAACACAACCAGAGGCTCGACCAGATTTGCAGACTGAACAACATCAAGTTCTTTGCCGGGGACGTCTTCGGCTTTTATGGATTCATGTTTGCAGACCTGTTGCTGCATGAGTTTTCAATGTAGGAACTATTAAAATTATTCACTTTGAAGAAAAGTTCATAATTGCTCTTCTTTACAGCGAGACAAAAATAAATGTGAAAGGAGCACCTCCTGTGAGCCAAATGATAAAGGACACAGCTACTTTTGCTCCTTACCAAGACTTCATTGACGCTGATTGGAAGTCAGGTGACCAAGCCAAGAAACTTAAAAAGATGAGCAATGGCTACTTTTTGATGAGAGGTATAATCAATTGATTTCACTTGGCGAATTAAAATAACTGAAATTCAATTTTCAGTGATCCAGGCTTTCAGGGAAAAGGAGCAAAGGTATCCTAACAGGTCCTCAGAAGACCTGGAAACCCTGACTGCTATCAGAGATTCTCTCTTGCCAGAATTAGGTGTAGATCCTGCCAAGCTTCCTTCTGAGATATTTTGGTATTTCATTATCACTATTCAATCCCCGTAACAGGAAAATTTGAAATGATTTTTAATTTCAGCGACGTTGTCGGTCAGCTGGGAGCGTCTTGTGCCATCGTTGGTGGCATTATGGCTCAGGAGGTGATCAAGGCCATCAGCTTCAAAGACAAACCCCTCAACAATTCCTTCTTCTTTGAGCCCGAGAGCTGCTCTGGTAAGGTTGAAAGCATCGGATACTAATTTTTTTACGAAATCACTAAATTAAAAGTTTGTAAATAAGATCAATAAAACCAGAGGAAACATTCTGTAACATCAGTCTTTAAAATTTACTCAATTCCAACAGTAAAATATTTAGTTCACAACTCGTTGTTCTGTTCTCTTTGTCAAGTACAAATTATTAATACTAAATTTTTGGCTATAAAACGTTTCTATAATGACTACTCGGTACAAGTATGAAATCGTGACTATACCTTTTAAGTCTCTAAGGCACGTGTGTGTTTCCTGTAAAAAGTTTAAGTATTGCAAGCTGTTTGATCAAAAAGCTTAGAAGGCAGCGTGGTGGTTGTTGCTTTCGTTGGGCGCGTCCGTCGAGCGGTGCAGCGAGTACATGTGCGCCGAGAGCGAGTACTTGTGCTTGAAGACCTTGCCGCAAATGTGGCACGAGGCCTCCTGCAGGTACGAGCCACCGTGCTTGATCCGCATGTGCTTCACCAGGTTGGACTTGTTCGAGATGATCTTCTGGCATACTGGACAGGGTCGACTGCTCATTCGGTTACTGTCTGAGCTTCGAACATCTTCTGCAAATGCACACCACATGACACTGCTTTCTTTGAAGAAAAAAAAATAACCAACGGCACATGGAAAAGAAAGACGCAAACTCAAGAGACAAACGGCATGCTGGTAAAACTCATTCACTTTTCGAAATGATAAAAAAAATACGAGACATGGTCTGGAGGAAATAATAAGTTTCGCGGGGAAAAAGCTGGGCGTTGTTTTAAGAGAAAGATTTTTATTCTTATAGATTAAAGTGAGTGTTAAAAAAGAAATGCAACATAAACATCTTTTATAAATAATATAATAATAATTATCAACGAAGAGTAGTGTGAGAATTCGTAATGTAACAAAAAAAATCGATGTTCAGGTGGAAGAATCGATGGCCTGTCAAAGAACAAAATAATTGTGGTCCTGAAATTGGAATCAAGACCTCTACTAAAATCTCGATTTTTGATCAACTGGCTTTCCTTAACACCAAATTCGCATCAAAAATATTAACAAGCAATTTTTCACGGCTTCGAAGTCTGTGACGAGAGACACTTTCGTGCAAAATTGTTCCCTCGACGTCACATGCGCCGCATTATTGGCAGTCACCTCGTCCGTGGACCCTGATTGAGGGGAAACAGTTCGTGTGGCACAGTCAAAAGCGAGGTTTCCGCGCGGGGTCAGTAGTGGACGTTGTGCGCGTCCTTCATGTGCTGCTTCAGCTTGAAACTCTCGCGCGTGCGAAACGACTTGGGACACAGGTGGCAGCAGGCACGGTCAGTCATTTCCGAGTGGACGAGGCGCACGTGGTACTTGAGCGACGACTGGTTGGCGTACTCCTGGCCGCAGTGGGGACACGAGCCCCCCTGCGCCACCCGTGGAAGACCGCCCGCCGGCCGAGTCGTCTGGCTCCCTAGAAAGCAAAACGAGCGCGTCTCAAATCCGCAATCACCGTGGCCCTTTCCAGCATTCTGCTCCACACTGCGCGTTAATTATATTCGCTCTTTGCTGGCGGAGAGTGGAAATTCTGGCGTCAAAATTATTTGGAAAAAGGCTTTCTGCCTGTTGAGCGACTGATCAACACCAAAATTTCCACCAAAATTAGTCAAATCGCTAAGAACATTAGTTTGTGCGTTAAAGAGAGGTGCATTGAAATGCAGCGTATTGAAGCGAGTTGGTTAATGTTGTATAAGATATATAGTTGCTTTTATTAGTTTCATTCAGACGTCATTTACACAAAATATGGGCAAGTGTAAGCTCTATGAACCACAGACTAGCAAAGACTCATGTTACGGCCTGTGATATGAGCCCTAGAAATCACATACAGGGTATTTTTACAGCTAACTTTCTCTTTTGTATATGTTAGTTTCACCGTGTCATGCACTTTTGTACTTGGAACACATCTTCATGCAAGATTGATTAAATTGCACACATGTATATAATTTTACACACTCAGTTTTTGTTACCCACTTGCAAATATAGAAGACAAGCGGTGCAGCCTGCTGAACAAATTGTTGTGCGCGTGAATTGACGCAAGGTACACTGAACAAATGCATTGGCCTCTCCTTTGATTTGGCTCCGTTTGATACTAAATTCGAAATTGCAAGGAACTGTGGAGGAACGGGGTTGACTGTAAATCTGGTTTGGCACTTTTGGGATTTAACCACCCAATGAAACTTGAATCTGGAGGGGTAATTTCTGAAAATGAATTTAAAAACCAACCTTGAGCATCACATCCAAATAATAGCAATTAAATTTTAAGTTTAATTTCTGTAAGTATTACATAATATGATGATAAGAATCAAAATATTGTTATTCAAAATAAAAAATACTGTACTGTAAAGACTTCATTTATGAACGATAAGATTGTAATATTTTATATATAAATATTTCATGCAGAAATTATAAAAAATGGAAGCTCAAGTATTAATTCGTCCTATAAAAAGAATTTACCGAGGACGAAATGGTCAAATTTAGACAAATTTAAATTATTGCAACAAGAAAAAAAGAATTACTTTTTGCTTAGCATTTACGAGACTAAAAAAGTAATAAAATATTGATTGTGACACTCGGGGTAAGCCATCAGGACTAAAATGGGTCCCATGGGGGGTGGTCGCCCGCGTTTTCCGTTATGGCAGTAAAAATCCTTCAGTTCGTTTACGGTCCTTGGCGGAAGAGGGGAGGTCCGGAGGGTCAGGGCGAGGAGGGAGGGGAGCGAACGTAGACGCGGCGGCCGTGGCTGTCGAAGACGCGTCTGAGCGGCACGTTGTGCGCTTTGACGAGGTGCTTGCGCAGGTAGAGCCGGTTACGCACGACGCAGTCGCACTTGGGGCACTGCGCCGGCACGGGCGGCGCGTGCACGTTCATCACGTGCTGCTTCATGTTGAAGTGGTTGCTAAAGGTGCGCCGGCAGAGGGGGCACTCGCGGGGTCGGCGGCACGCGCCCCGCCCGAAGCAGCCCACCGACGACCCTGCGAACAGGTCACACTCATTCTGCTGATGCCCTGCGAACCTCGGCCCCAAGAACCAGAGGCACTCGCTGCTGTTCAACAATGCGAGGAATGCGCCTTTCAGGTTGCCCATTTTTCTCAACCCAATCGTTCATTTTATAATCCGAGTGAAGGACGGACGGGAATACACGTGCCAATTGATTGAGTTTCTCGCGGCTCGAGAAAATAATAGTAATAATAATAATGATCTTTGTATCCGAGACAAGAGTGACAAACAAAAATCTCCTGCAGACCATGTTTTATCGCGCCAACTCGTCACGACAAATTATTGAATATTTGTTTGCTCGATGATAAATAAATGCTCCAAATAATGTACAACCAACCACAACGCACACACACGCATACGCCACTTTTTATCAGAGATAAACAGAACATACATAAAGCCGAGTGTGATGGAACCCAACCCGAAAGTTGATTAAATTTTATCGCAGGCAGCAGCAGAGAGTTAGTCTAAGAAAAAAGAAAAGAGATAAAAAAAGCTCGGCCCAAGACAGAGCAGCGTTCCTCCCGATTTTTATTAATAAATTATCCAACGGCCAAAAACACATGCACATAAAAATTTGAAGCTCAACTCACCTGGCGACAATTGCTGTTGCTGATCCGAAATTGACAATGACGCTTCCACGCTTCCGCTTAAAAGGAGATTTTGTAGAGGAGAATTTGATCCTGAAATAAAAAATGAGATTTCAGTATTTTAGCGATAACATTGTTATTAAACTATTTACTTCAAGTGCAATTTTAATTTATAAGTTTTGCTGCTTTTTTACTCTCAACAATACTTTTAGAAATCACTGTTGTGTATTGTTGAATTCAAATTCAGTAAAATTCCACTTTGGCAAAATATAAACAGCGGTAATGGTCATCAGCCAGTCGAAAATAGTTCGCGTTTCCGAGGAATTGGCCAAGCAGCTCGGCCAAAAGTATGCGCAAAACCCACCAAGGTATTGAGCAACTTTTATCAACAACAAAAAATGTTCTGATTCACAACATTCATAAAACTCGCCTTTATTTTATCAGTTTACTCGTCAATCCTAAGTGACACGTTTACAAAAAATAATTTGAGCACTAACGGAGATAATATTTTCAGGGTGGCCATTGTGCCTGACCCTCCTGAGGCGCGGCACCAGGATTTTCGCGCCGATGGCCTCTACGTAGAGGAGGGACTGTTCCGCGAGTTGCAGCACCAGCAAGTGGCTCTGGAGGTGCGCGTCAGGGAGCTGAAAGAGGCCCTTAGCCAGCACTACACACCCCTAAGACGTCCCCAGCACCGTGTCCTGCCCCCGGCTAAGGCCGAACCACCTCTGCAGGTGCTCGTCGAGTGTCTCAGGGCGCACCCTGATCACCCCCTCAAATGCTACCCCTACGCGAAGGAATTTGCTGATTCTGCCAAACTCTGACCAAAACTAATCTGGCAATAAAAAGGGTTCAAAACTTTTGAATTTGGAAATATCAAGAAGTATTTAAAAATACGGAGATGATGGTATTTAAAAAATTTAGAATTGGAATAATCCTTGTACAAGAAATGTAAAGAATTCCGTTTTTTTATTATTTTAAATTATACAAAAAGTAAAATCTGCAACGCAAGACCAGACGCTCTAAATTCTGCTGTTTAAATTTACTTCATTAATTTTAAATCTTAACTTTGGAAATTTTCATGAATTTATTTCTGTGTGAAGTGTTACTCACCAGTGGCATCTCGAGGGGCAGTTAATGATCTGGCAAGCATGCTAGTTGACTCATCGCTGGCCAGAGGGCTTTGAGAACCTGACGGAGGCAAAAACGGATCGTCAGGCTCTTCATCCTCATCGTCGCCGTCCAACTTGAGCTGGTCCTCTTCCCTGCAGATACCCAGTTGCTCATCGTCCATAGGTTCCTGTTTCACCCCCACCTGGGGAAGACTCACAGCTGCAACGGCGTTTTCGACAACCCTTCTCGGGGTGGTTTTTCTTCGTTTGGCCTGAGGGGGCGAGGTCGCTTCCTTCTGGATCGGGTTTAGCAGGGGCAGCGGCGAGCCTCGACCTGAGCTACCTTTACTCCGATTTTTAGCTTGCGTTTGGTCCGTTTGCTGAAATTAACAGGAGGAATTTTGATACTGATTTTTTGATTGAAACAACTAAGTGAGCAGTCTCTATTTTCCCGCCATTCTTGCTCATTTTCATTAGATCTGACTGAAATTTCAATTTTTGACACTTCAGTTTTGACTAAATATAAATTTTAATCGGCACAAACGATTTTTATCTAATTCGGCAGGAGCTGTGACTATATTTGTACCAGTAAGCCAGCAGGTGCAGTGGCTCCTGCCAGTCCTCGGACTTGCAGAATTTCTGCCGTCCTGAGGAAGGACGAAAGCCTGTCCTGTGAGATGTACACCTCGCCCTGGTACATGAAACTCAGCAGAGCGTCGAGTTCCGTGTTTTGCACATCTTTCAGGATGACAATCGGATGTTGGCACGGGTTTTCCTGCAAGTGGCGCGAAATTAGGTCACCGTCAAGCAGTGAGCTTTTCGAGTTACTTTGAAGACATTTCTGAAGTAAGGGCTGCACGCTGACAGGATGACCTTGTGCGCCTTGACCGCGTGGCCCTCGCACACGAGTGTCACGTCCACCAGGTCCTCCTGTTCCTTCAGGTTGTCCAGCACGGACACGATGTTGCTCTGGAAGTTGTTCCAGCGCAGACAAAACTGATCCCCTAAACCGGCCATCGCAAGTGTCGTTCGCTCCGGATTCTGTGGACAAACGTGCGCCGGTAAGCGATCGGCGATCACTAGATGCATTTTTCGTATTTAGTGAGTACTACCTGATCCTTTCGGCCTCTTATCTAAGATAAACACGACGGCTGAGTCAGTTGCTGATAATCGTGTCCATTTGTGACCGACACTGCCCGCTGTTCGCACGAATTAACGCATTCGAAAAACGCCTCGGCTGCTTTTCTTGCAGCTGCTTGGGTTCATTGGTTGAACCTGGTGTCTCCGTCTGACCAGGACAGTTCAGCGGATGTGTACACTTGCGAAATATGGACAGAAGAGCAACAGATTTCATGTAAACAGACACCAACTTTTACTTTTGAATGGGGTGTAAGGAAAAATGTTGCATCTTGGGTCAAATTCACGCCGTCCTAGCCAATCACATCACTCCTTTCTAATGGTAAACGTAAGCAGTTTAACTCCTGCTGAATACGCAAATTTGCTGCTTCATGATTGGAGGATTGCAACACGTCTTAACTCTAAACACATCCTCGTATTTTTCTAAATTAATTTGGTTTTGGTGATTTTGCAACACTACAAAATAAAATAATGGTAACGAAACGAAGCTATCAGATTATTATTTAAAATCCAATTAATGCATTTCCTCTAGAATGAATAATTAGGAATGAATTTGGTCTATAATTAATTATCATTTTTAATAATTAAATTACAATTTGCCGCCACTTTTTAGATGTCTCTGATTTACCGGGACTCTCTTCAAACCAATCACATCAAAACAACGCGCCACCACCGCCACCTATGATATTTTTGCAAGAGGCTATGAGGCTAAGTTAGTGATCTGAGTGATCTGTGTTGTGTATGTAGTGTATACAATCATGGCTGCACCCTCAGTTACAGTTTCAGAAATTTTAAAAAGTAAAACAGAATTTGATGATGAACCGAAGAAAAAATCGAGGGAGGAATGGCGAAAAGCGAAAGAGTTGGAAGAAGCGCGAAAAGTAAGTGGAAAATTGAGATCATACAAATCTAAAATCACGTTGCTCTTGAATCATTTTCTTGTTATGATTTGATTCTGTTTACACAAATTTGATATTTTTTTTATTTAATTTAAATCGTGAATTTTCCAGGCTGGTACTGCTCCAGCTGCTGTGGATGAAGAGGGTCGAGACATCAACCCCCACATTCCGCAATACATTTCCAGCGCTCCGTGGTACTACGGCTCCAAGGGACCGACTTTGAAGCATCAGAGGCCACAGGAGGACAGAGAAAAACAGTTCTCCGGGCTTGGCGAGTGGTACAGAAGAGGCGTTGATCAGGTGTGTAATATTAGCTTCTCTCCTCTGACTTATTTTACTGAAATCTTTTATTTATTTCGCGTTGCAGAGCAAAGTTGTCACAAAGTTTAGGAAGGGTGCGTGTGAAAATTGCGGCGCAATGACCCACAAGAGGAAAGACTGCGTGGAAAGGCCTAGAAAGGTATAAGGCCATCATTAAAAAGTTTTAGGCATGGACTAATTAATAAACCTTCTCAGATTGGCGCAAGATACACGGGTATGCAAATCGCACCTGACGAATTCGTTCAGCCAAACCTTGCGATCGATTACGACGGCAAAAGGGATAGGTGGAACGGCTACGACCCCGCAGAACACAGGTCCATTGTCGAGGAATTCCAGAAGGTGGAGGACGCGAAACGCAAACTCAAAGCTGAAAAGCTGAAGGCGGACGGAGAGGAGGACAAGGATGTAAGCCTTCTGCCATTTTTATGGGAAACTCAATTAATAAACTTCGATCACAGGGTGACAGGAACGACGTCGATGATGACGACGACGACGTAGCAGACGAGGACAAGTACGCCGATGACATCGACATGCCCGGCACCAAAGTAGACAGCAAGCAGCGTATCACGGTGCGAAACTTGCGTATCAGAGAAGACACTGCCAAGTACCTGAGAAATCTGGACCCCAATTCTGCATACTACGATCCCAAGACTCGCTCAATGAGGGACAACCCGAACGCCAGTAACCCTGAGGAGGCTGATGAGTAAGAAAAACTATCAATTTGATTAGTTTCTAAAAAATATCTCGATCAATCCTGCAATTACTCTAACTTTTGATTTTATTTTGCTTCCGTGTAACAAAAACTGCAGTTTATAACGAAACTCCTTTTTGCATTGTATATTTTTATTTTATACAATGATTTGAGCTTTGTTTTGTTTTTTCTTCATTCACAATGCTAATTGAAAGGGTCAAATTACTGTTTATTGCTCATTTTAAATAGATACATGCATACACGCCTGAAACAAAAAATTGATTTGTCATCCTCACATGCCATAAATTATTGATTATTTGAAAACATCGTTTTTAATTTTGTTTTTGGTAATTTTTTGTTCTTGTTAGTTTTTTTATATTAAAATCAAATATTTTCTATTAAATGGCTAACATTTTAATTTATTTAAAATCCGCTGCAAATTTAAAACTCCGCAATTATATGATGGAAATAGGAACTAAAATATACATAACATTTTCCAGGGGTGAATTCACTGGTGAGAACGCTGTAAGATTCTCGGGCGACACGCAGGGTCACGCACGGGCGCAGATATTTGCGTGGGATGCCCACCACCGAGGAGTGGACGTGCACCTGTTGGCTGAGCCAACCAAGTTGGAGATGCTGAAGAAGGAGTACGAGACCAAGAAAGATTCGTACAAGTCTGAAGCGCAAAACTCGATCCTGGCCAAATACGGAGGCGAGGAGCACCTGAAGGCGCCGCCAAAGTCCCTCTTGCTCGCGCAGACGGAGACCTACATTGAGTACTCGCGCTCTGGTCGTGTGGTTAAGGGCCAGGAGAAGCCAGTCGTTAGGTCCAGGTATCAGGAGGACCAGCTGATCAACAACCACACCACGGTGTGGGGCTCTTTCTGGAAGGACGGTGCTTGGGGCTTCAAGTGCTGTCATTCGTTTGTTAAGGTAATTAATGATAAAGATTACCTGTTTACAAAAAAATCAATTCTTACTACTTATGGTTGAATGGAATTACTGTGAGGCTAGTTTTCCTGCTTTAATTTTGTCCATCAATTTTTGGTGTGGTTTAATTGTAATATTGATGCATATTTACAATCAAAATTAGCCTTGACTTAATTTGAAGGTGATCATTTTTTTTAAATTTTTATCTGCACGTAATCAAAGCTTTGAATATAGTTCCAAGTTCTACAAATTGCCTCTTTTTGCAGAATTCATATTGCGTTGGTGAATCTGGCTGTAAAAACACGGAAACAGCAATGCCACCGCCGGAACTGCCAGTCGCAGGATCTAGCAAGGTGGAGGAGGACGAGGAGACAGTTGAAAAGAAGAGGAAACGTTCCGACAGCGGAAGTGAGTCTTCTGACTCAAGCGGTTCTTCCTCTGATGACGTTGATCTTGACGAGGAAGAGAAGAAGAAGCTGGAGATGAAAATCAGGAAGAAGTTGAAGAAGAAGCAAAAGAAGCTGCTGAGAAAGGCAAAGAAGCAAAAGGGAGAGAAGTCTAAAGATGATGATGATGAAAATGAAGCTGTAAGTTGACTCAGGACGTATATGGATTCGAATGTTAATAAATTGTTTCTATTTTCAGGAAGAAAATGTCGAGTTGGATGAGCGTAAGCGCAAATATAACAGCATGTACGAGGTTAAGGCTCCAACTGAAGAGGAAATGGAAAGTTATTACAAAAACAGAAAGCAATTCGACGATCCCATGCAGAACCTTTAGGTTTAACTGTCATGTTTTATATATATTATGTTTCAATAAATGCGTGAAAATATTAACTACTCGCCATCTCATGAATATTAATGTTTGTTCACATTCTTAAAACCTTTATCTCTGATTTAAGAAACTCCGGGCAAAAATTTAATGAGTGCAAAGTATATTCTTGATAGTTTCTAGAGATTTATTTTTAAATAACGAACAAATTGGAAAATAACAAAAAAGTGTAATAACTTCCACCAATTAGTTAAGTGCAGTGGAGGTGAGAAGGGCGACGCCTCTCTCATAGAAGCTGTGCGGGTCCTGTCCTGGTGCGATGTTGAGGTCAACCGTGAAGAGCAGCTCTGTGCGCGTCGAGTTGAGATAAACAGGCAGCGAGAGCTTGCCCTGGGCGCGCGGATCCAGCCCTGAGGAGACTCTGGCCCAGCGCAGAAGGGTCACAGGCAGGTCCATCATGATGGTGGAGGTCAGATTTAGCGTGTTGGTTCTGCACTGCGCGCCCTGCAGCTTCAGCCCGATCACGGCGAAGCTGCAGTCGTCCTTGACGTACGAGTTGTCGTCCGTCATTGTCACGTCTAGGATCAGCTCCTCCAGCGACCAGCTGTTGGCCTGCGCGATGCACTGACGCGTCGCAGTGATGTACGCTTCGGGGTTAAGCAGACCTCCCAGCCACACATGGAACTTCTGAAAAAATAAAACCCAAAAAATCAATAACAAACTAGTGGACAGCAGAAAATCGAAATGTTGTGCTATTTTTGAATAATATTTTTTATCACTTTATAATTTATGGAAAAATTATTAATAAAATTTCAAAAAAGGGCTGGTTCCTTATTTTTCTTTGTAATCTCCTCTTAAATTCTAAAACTAAAATTTTGTTAGGACCACAGGACCAGGATATTGAAATTCAACATGTCCTTAATCACAAAGAACCTTTAAATATAGATATTAAGCTATCAAGAGCATCGGAAGGAAGTCAGCATTTGTACAAACCTTGAGTTCTTTGGCACCACGTTGGGACACGAGCTGGGACACCTCCTGCAGCTGCTTGATGCGCTGGGCAAAGTCAGTGATCCACTGAATAACGGTGCAGCCCCTGGGCACGGTGTAGCGGCGCCAGCCAGGAGGCAAGATGCCCCTGACGAGCTCGCTGAGCATGGTGCGGTGGTAGTTGGTCTGCTTCTTCTCTCCCTTACAGATGAGCACCACGTCCTCGAGGTCGTGGATCACGTCCTGCAGCAGGCGGGCGCCAGAGTTGACCTCGCGCTCGAAGTAACGGTAAAGCGGGTCCTTGATGTTCTCGACCGTGCGCCGCAGCGTGTTCAGGCTCTTGGGCAGCAGTTCCAGCCAGGTGGTCGCCGAGTTGTGCAGCGTGCGCATCCACAGTGGCCGGCCGTCACCCTCGCTCAGTGGCAGTGATGCCTCTAGGCTGAGAGCGCCATCATGACCACTGCCGCCGCCTTCCTGGCCCGTATACGCCAGCTCATCGTCGTCCTCCAGCTGCTGCATTTTCAGCAGCTTGCTCACCAGGTCCGTACCTGATCACACGCAAACACAAAATGATTAGAATTTTTGTTATTTATGACAACATCATAAAATAATAATTTTTTATCTTAAATTCAAACAGAATTACCTCTGGTGGTGAGCAGAACTTTCTCCGCGTTGTTTGGCAAACCAAGCCAAGACGGGGTCTGTCTGTCTGACAAGTTTTCTACCCAGTGCAAGAAGTTGTCCCGTCGGAAGCCGTCCGGCATTGTGATGTGACGCCCACCAGCTGTTCCTCCATCAACATTGGCGACCTACGGAAATGTCACTTTATTTAAATCTTGCAACGAAACAAAGGAAAAATAATATATATGTTGAAATGATGGAGAAGTAAATGATTGGACTAACCTGGCATTTAGAGTTCTTCAAGAAATCAAATTAAAGTCAGTTGGACAGTTTATCCAAATTTTAAGTTTTATTAATTTTTTACTTGCCATACAATGGAAGCACATGACAAAAAACTGGGAGATATTTTAATATCAGTCAAGAGCCCTTTGGTTGATTAATTTAAAAGTTCTATGATTCAGCAGGTACTTTGGAGTTAGGATAACTTGTCTCAGGTTGTTGGCTTTGCGGCAGATTGCAAGAGCGAGCAGCACCACATTATTTACAAAGCTGAGTTCCTCGTTGGGCAGAGTCTTAACTGAAAGATATTAAATAAATAATTAGTACTTTATACACGAATAAATCCAAAAATTGAAAGCGTTTGGAAACTCACGCATCTCTTTTAAGCATTACAATTATTACCATTGAGGAAAACGCAGTGCACGAGAGTTGCGTGTGGTGTCCAAACCCAAACAAACTTGATCGGGCTAGCTTTTTAAGACAACACTACTACTTACATTCCAGGTAACTCAGTTCTGGTGCGATGACCTGCTCATCTTCAACGAATTGTTGAACCAACTTCAGTGAGGCCAAGTTGATCTCAATAAATTTGACTGTCAGCCGCTCCAAGTGCGGTGCTGTGAGCAAACTGATCAGATTCCTGTTGCCTAGATATTGGGCACGGTAGGTGATTTCCCTCAGACGTTCAGGGAAAATCGCGAGCTGCTCTACGACGTCAAGTTTTTCTAGATGTGGACACATACTGTACAAATCACCGGAGAAAATCGGTAGCGCATGGTCCATGGAAAGGGATTTTAGAGTGTTTCCAAACACTCGCAGCAGTCGTTCAAAAGCCAGTTCGTAGTTGACACGATGATGGCTGCCCACAGAGTGTATCGAGAGATGCTCGATGTTCCGCAATTCGAGGAGAGAAGTCGTGCTGTCCTGAGTGTCCAGGGATCGCAAGTGAAGTTCGAGGAACTTGGCGTGTTTTGAGTGGTACTTAGCCTGTGCAGATGTCATGTAGCGGCGCACCACGAGATGTTCGAGTTTGCTCTCACGATTGGACAGTTCACGGCCGTTGATGGTGCACAAGTCATGGCAGAGATCGTTTAAATGCGGGGCTGAGTTTGCAGATCGTACGAGCCGACCCACAGCTCGCAAGAAGGGCAAGCGTTTAACGCAGTGATGAACGAGCTGGTTGTACATCACTTCATGGACGCCGTGCCTGCGCTTCCGGCACTTTGGAGGAAATGGTGGCTGCTGCACGGTGAACAGGAATTCTTCCAGTTGTGGTGATTGCTTGATGACGGAAATGACGTCTTCAACGTCCAGATTACATGAGATCTCACAGCTTAAATGGACCAATCGACGCAGATGATGGCATAACGATGAAAGCTGTTCATGTCCGAGAGAGCAGCTTGGCAACTCGAGGTGAAAGAGTTTACTCATCTTCAAGATGGAGGTAGGGAACGGGCAACTATAAAGGGCTGATGGAAGCCGGCCTAAAATATGTTGTCCGATTTGCAGTTTCATGATTGTGTTACAACTGCTAGCTTCCAAGTTAGAATACAGTTCAAAATACATCATTTTCCAAAAAGGCTGACTTGTGCTGTCAAAATATTCATTTTCCTGGCTGGGGAACCATTTGGAGGATATGAAATTAAGTTCTCGGAGACAATTCTTCGTTAGAGCCAGCACCGCTGACCTCATCGTTAGGCGAGAAATGAGATCGGCTCCAAATCGGCCATTGTTTGCGATCGCCAATTTCTTCAGCAAATCGGTGCGGACGGACACTGGCAGTGCAACTAGATTTTGCAAGTCCAAGGACAGTTTGCTTGACTCCCGCAATGACTCCAATATCGTGTCCATACACAAACACTGCAAGGTTGAATTAAATTTGAACTTCGGGACGGAAGCCTGCAGGGGGTGGTCATTCGCAGCATCCGACATTTCGGTGTACGTCCTTCTGTCTTCTTTTGGATCTTCTGACACTTAAAAACCACTCGTTAGTTTGTCTGCGGGGGATGCAGGTTCAAGAGTCGAGATCTGCTGGTTTTAAGGCGAAGGAACTGCTCAAATTCCGACCCGAAAAGACGCCCAGGAAAATTCACAACATTACCGCATCTACCATTTGCAAAATACAGAGCGTCGCGCTACCCTATAATATTAAACACCCCCATCTTCCAAACAGGTCTCACCTGAATGGGCTTTAAAATAGTTTCCCACCAATTGAATGTAACATCTAAAAATTGGCGGGAAATTAGAGTAAATTCAAAAGTAGAATTAACCTTTGGAATTGTAACGTTTGAACTCAAATTCGCAAATAAACTCGCAAATCCTTGTTTATAATGCATTTCCCCCTCCCGAATTTGCAAATTTGCCATTTTTTTCTTTTGTTTTCATTTGAGGGCGGTAGTTAATCTTACCAATGCGAAGTCAGGCTCGAAGCTTCGCGGGGTGAAGAGCTTGTTGAGGAAAGAACTCAAGAGTCTCTGGTCAAAATCGTTGTCAATTTTGCCTCCGTAAATACACTGGGACAGCAGGGTGACCAAAGCGTCCCAGGGAACCTAAATTCCAGCATTGAAGTTACTTGGCAAGATTTTTAAAATGACATTCTGACCTTCTCAGGCGGCAGGTTGGTCCGGCCCATCGCGGTGGCCTCGATCCAGGTGTCCAAGGTGTCGCAAGCGACCCTGAGGTCGGACTCGTTGAACTCGTAGTGCTTAGCCCAGCCGAGGGGTGCGTACCGAAGGCGCTCCTGCACGATAGCGTGGAACCAGGCCAGCAGGAAATAGAGACGAGCTCGCTCACTCGGGGCCTTCATCATGCGTGAGGCAGGGATGGTGTTGAATGTGCGGAGCAAGTTTGCCCTGATGCCAGGTGGAGGCTCAAATACAATAATACGACCAGCACGAAGCAGATTCACAGGCACCTGAAATTGTTTTCGAGTCAAAATGTCATGTTTTTTTATAACAAACCTTAACATTAAAATAGAGAAAAGAAAAAAATACCAGGACTAGTTAAAAATTAAATAAGTATTAAATAAGGTGAGCAAGTTATTTCTTATAATAATAGAACAGCAATTCACAATTTTTTGCTTAAGCCCCTTGTAGGGCTCAAAGTAACCGATAGATGGCAACACCAGTTACTTGAGATTTTAATTTGATTTCAGACTCAATCCGGCAACTGCTGTGAATTCTATACTCGAAAAAATTTCTTTTGATGTGCTGGAAACATAAAATCAGTCCAACCAACCGCCATATATAAACGTAAGCAGATTATTTTATTTAAAAAAATATTGTTTTAACGCCTTTACGGCAATTGGCTGAACCGATTTTTTGTTAAAGAACATCACCAGAAACATTTTAATTGCAGAATATAGAGCAGCAGGATCAATTCCTAAATCGTAGATAAAATGTTTTAAATTGTAATCATACAGTGGCGCCATCTGCTGGTGGCTCAATTGTAAAAGTAGTAGAAGTATACATCATTCCAAGCTACTAAATATGCTAAATATAAAAGGTGTTTCCCAACTCTATGGTATAACTATTCTTGTGTTAAGCACCATAGGTGTCTAATAAATATTATAATCTAATCTTATTTCAAATCGTTTACAAATCAATATGAAAAATAAAAAGAGCTTGAGGAATGCGAAATTAATAATTGCTCTAACCTTGGGATTAATTTCCATGGTGAGGAAGAGCCTAAAGTTGGAGTGCGGCTGCAGGCTGTGCAGTTTCTTTTCAAGCTGCACCAGCCACTGCGGTGCCAGGTGGACGTTCTTGAGAAGCACCCAGCGGCCCGACTTGGTGGCCATGTTGATGGCCCTCTCGGCCTGACTGAAGCCCTCAGCGGAGCCAATGGCGATGCTGGCGCAAGGTCGGCCCAGCTCTGCAGCCAGGTCATCCACACGACCGGAAGCATCGAAGCCAGGCACAGAACACAACAGAGCTGGCACGTGCGCCTTGTGCTCTGCCTCAACAATCGATGCCAGGTCCAGTTCTTTCTCGGCTGAGGCCATGAAGTTCTCACCCAGCACTTCCGATACGAAGATGTGTGCCGCCGCTACTACTCGGTCCTGTCTGAAAGCCTACGAGACAAATTTTTTGTGCAGGATTTTCCAATGCAAGAAGGTAAAGAGAACACACATTTATTGTATGATTTTTTATCTGGCTGATGATATCAAAGAGAGTTCAAGCAAGAAAGTTTCCAGGCTGAATACGAAAAGAAAAAAATTACGGAACAATTTCCAAAAGGAGATTTTACGTCTATTTAGGTTATATTATAATTTGAGTATATTAAAATATATAGAAAAGCACCTATACATCAATCTAAAACTGTATTTGGTGGCGAGCAGTCCTTACCTGAATGACAAGCAGACGATGCATGGCCTGTCCGATGGGGCTGAGAGGCTTCTCCTCGTCCCACAGCTGCGGCACGCACACCTCAGGCGTGCCCTGCTGAAGCCAGGCGCCGAACTCCGGCATCTCTTGGATCTTGTGCGCTAGGTTCTTGAACGCCGGCAGACGTAGTGAGAGACGCTGCATGGCCTCGAGCTGCTCGGTGCTGAGGCCTTCAAGGGCAGGCGCCTTTGTGGCCAGCACGACGCCCTCCTTACCTCTGAGGAAGAAGGCGAACTCCGCATCAAGGCTCAGCTCCGATGGCACGCCTCGCAGGTGGATCCTGCACAGCAGAATGGCCAGCGTGAGACGGTCATTGTGCAGCATGCCCCTGGCCACGCGCTCGTAGCACACGTTGAACAAGTCACCAGTGATGGTGGATAGCCGATGGCCGTAGTCGGTTACGCTCTGCAGCTTTGGGTTGTTCAGCAGCACAGAGCTGAAGATGTCCAGGAAGAACTGCAGCGAGTATTGGTAGAGGAAGTGGATTTGGTTCAGGCTGTCCATCGTGAAGTACATGTTGCTGCATGCCTAGAAATAAGCAAGCAAATTGAAGGTTGTCAGGATTGCAATTTCATATCTATTTTTAGTTAACTGAATTTTGGGATTTTATTCAATGAAAAAATTTATTTATATAAATATGAAAACACTTAAACTGATCAAAATTATAAAATTTGTAAATTAAAAAAGGTCTAGCAAAATGTCACTGTAAAATAATGTGTTTTGATAAAATATGACATAATTAACACTCTAGACTTACCTGTGATAATGGCATGTATTGCTGGGACACAGCCTCAATCTCTCCAATGACCTTGTCTGTCTCTTCAACCTTCTTGCTGATATCTGCCGCCTCATGCTTCAGAGTCTCCAAAGTGGAAATCACACTGTCGTCGTCCAAAATCTTACCCTTGGCGTCGTTCAGTGCCTAAAATATCGCTCGACGTAAATATCCATGTCCTTCAATAGCTATGAAAAGTGATATACCTGCAAGAGTGACTTCTCCAGCTGCCTGAGCCTGAGGTGGAACTCGCCCTGCAGTTTGAGCAGGTCGGACCGCTTCTCGTCGATGTCTGGCCGCTCGGCCTTGAGTACTTGGTTCAGGCACTGGCTTTGCAGGGATGACCTGGTCACGGTAAAGTTGACAAAGGTCACCCTGGAGCAGATGTCAGGCGGGAACTCGACGGTCGGATCCCTGGTGGAGAGGAAGATGACGAACGAGGGCGACAGATCAATGTCCTGGTCTCCCAGCGTGATGAGCACGCGACCACCTGTGCGGCGCAGCTCGCGGTTCAGCACAGGGTTGAGGATGGGGTCGTAGTTCTCCACATCTTGCACCAGAAGGGGGTTGCCAAAACGCAGTGCCGACTCGAGATTCTTGCGGAACGAGTCGTCCAGGAAGCTCGTCTTGGTGATCTTCTTGTCCTTGAACTCATTCATGATGAAATCGGTTGCCTGGCCAGACGGGTCGATGATCAGCGGGTAGCGGTTGAAGCGCTTCAGCATGATCGCGTTCTCGGTACACAGGTCGTCTGTTGGCAGTGCATTCGCCTGACACAAAAACAAATTCAGATTTTACTTCTGTTTGTACTGTCCAGAAAGTGTTTGAGGAAGGAATCACTAAGAATATTAGGCACTTCTTTCAAGGTTGTAAACAAGAGAATTAATTTATTTTTGTACATTTTTAAGAATTTTAAACTTGTTTCGAATTTTCGTATTTTTTATTGAAAAATAAAATTAATGTAAATATCAATTTACAAAATTCCACGCAAAAAATTTATTCCTACCTGCCAGCGCAGCCTTTCGTCCGGATTGGAGAGGTACTCTGTGCGAGCGATGTCCGGTCGGAACTGCAGGCCGGCCTGTTGCAAGTGGTGGATCCACATGCCAAAGAGGCTCTGACGGTAGTGCTGGTCAAAGTAGCCAGCGTAGGCGAGGAAGGCTGACGAGAGCAGCACATCGCCAATAATGGTGGACATTTGCGACTTGAACGTCTCGCTAGTTGCCTCCCAGCGGATGCGCTCAATGCCCAACGATTTGAGCAGCGCGATGGAGCGGTCCACCTTGGCCTGCACGTTCTCCAGGTCCAGCTTGATGGCCTGCGCCTGTGAGATGAGCTGCGCGTACTCCTCCTTGTAAGAAGCGATACTCTGCTCCAACTGTGCGATCAGCTTCTTCACACCCTCGCCCTTGTTGGTGTTCTCCGAGGCCTGCGACTCCAACGAGTTGAGCTCCTCACGCAGTGGCTCCACCCGCTTCAGCATGTCCGCGTACTCGATCTGCGCGATGGCCCATTTGACCATGGGACCACAAGCCATACTGGCGCGGTTAACCTGCGAATCAAAAAGCCAATCATATGAGTTAAAAAGGTATTTTCACAAAAAAAAATAATAATTTAAATTTTGAGGGTTCATTTTTCAACAGATAAAAGACTATTTTAAAATAGAGCAGCTCTAGGTTCAATACAATTTTTAAAATAAAAATATAATTTTATTTATATTTTCCTTTCCTCTTATAAAGAGAAATCTACCTAGGCCTGATTTAATTACTAAATAGCTGAATTCTTTCATGTACATTTACAGTAAATAGATAGTTAAAAATTAGCTCACCTTCTCAAAGTTGTAGTCAGGATTGCTGAGGTACCTGGTCCTCATCTTCTCGCGGACGTCGTCTGATATATTCTCAGTCTGGAAATTGTTGACGATAGTGTTGATGAAGTTGTCGCGCATGACGACCGCACGGATGGACTTCCAGTCAGAGGCGTTCTCGCCAAGAAGCAGGCAGATGGACTCGAGCGCCACCTTGACTAGGGCTGGCGGGTTTGCCATAGACCTGACCTCGACCAGGTGCTGCTTCTTGATCGACTTGACGGCCTGCTCAGCCTCCTTGACAGCGGGCTCGACGAGCGCGAGGTCAACCATCACATCCTGCTGCTTCTGGCTGATCTGCACAGTCTGGATCTCGAGCGCTGCCTGGATCTCCTGGCTCTGCACCTTCTTCTGCTCAGCCTCCTGCTGGTCCTTGACCATCTGCTTCAGCTTGGCATTGGCAGCGTCGTTCTTGGCGTTCAGCTCGAGCGACTTGACCGCCAGAGACTTCTGCATCTCTTCCACTTGCTCTACAGTCTCGGCGATCTTGCTCAGGCCGACGTTCAAGTGCAGCTGCTGCTCTTCCAGGTCTGACCGCTTCTCGTTGTACAGCTTCACAAAGTGGTTGATAAAGTCGAGGTAGTGGCGCGGAGTGATGGCCATCGTGCGTCCACCACGCTTCGCCAGCCTCACGTTCGCTTGGTGCAGCGTTTGGTGCACAAACACAAATGCGTTGATCACCGCGTCCCTGGAAAATGATAAAAAAATATTTTAATTTAATCTTCTAGAAATCTGTGTTCTGCTTATTTTTGCTTTTAACATAAATTATTTTAGCGCTCACAAAACAGGCTTTTAATAAAATTTTGGCAAAATAAATTATATCTTCAATTAACAAAAACTTGAACGTAACTGCATGTTTGTGTACACTAATTTTGAATTTATATATCACGATATTCATTCGCGATGTTATTAGGACACACAGTTTTTGTTATTTGTTCGCAATCGCCTATCTCAAAAGAGACGAAGCAATTATTAAAAAAATTTGATAATAATTCAGAGTCAGGAAAATGTTTTTACCTGTGATTCGGTGACGCAGGCAGCATGGAGCAGGTGGCGGGGAAGAAGTCGGGCGCCTTCCAGGTTGGCCGGTCCAAATCGATCTTGCTGGTGAACTCCTTTCCAACTTGATAGAGCGCAGTGTCGGACCAGTCGCCAAACCAGTTGAGCACGCACCTGTTGAAGAGCGCGGGCGAGGTGGCGGCCCTGTCCTTGAGACCCTCTGAAGACGGGTTCATGGTGAAGACGACATGCAGGTTGCGCATCACCTGCCCGGTGAACCACTTGTACAGCTCATCGTGCGAGTCGAGCATCAGGCCCTCTCTTTGGGCGCCCTCCTTGCATTGAGTCATCAGGGTTGTGTACTCGTCGCCTTCGAACAGGCCAGGAACCTCGCCGTTTGCCAGCAGTGTGTTCATTCTTTCCAAAAAGCCAGACTCAAGCACGTTCGATTCGTCCAGGATGAAGGCGATCTTTTCATCTTTGCAGCCAGAGCGGCGCAGAACGGACCTCAGGTCTTCATCGAAGTCCTCGCTGGTATACTTGTTGTGAGCCTGAATTCATAGATATGAGGGTTAGATTAATTATTTTCATACAAAGTACAAAGCAAAACAAAACCCCTAAATTCATTGTCAGACTTCATATTTTACATGCTCCTTAATTAAAAAAAAGATTTGAAATTCATGATCAACTATAATAGTTTGTTGAACAATAAACAGAGCAATCAAAGTCCATCATAAAATTTATTCTGAGGATCTGATTGTAACGATGAATGATCAGTATTAAGTTGCAGACAGTACCTTGATCTGGAAAACGCTGAGTCCATTCATCCAAGCGACAAAGCGGCAGATTGTAGTCTTTCCTGCTCCAGACACGCCGATCAACAGCACGTGGCCCTGCGACTGTCTGAAAATCCTGTCAATCCTGAGCGCGTGGTCGAGCACCTCGTCGAACAGCACAAGAGGCACGTCCAGCTCCTCCTCGTAAAAGATCTTGAGGCGGGCGGTGACGTATTCGCGCAGCTGCAACCTGTCAACCGGAACGTAGTCCTTGCTAAGCCAGTTGGAGTAGAGAATTGGCCTGAGCAGGGCGGTGCTGTGGTCAGCGCCGGGGAAGTGCTTCTTGGCCACTGCGTCGATGTTCTCGCTGGTCCACCTGCGTTCCGTTTCATCGACCAGGCGGTCTTGGAATAGGCGCAGAGCCTCGTGGGCCCAGAGACGCACCAGACCCTCTACTGAGAGGCTGTCCAGCGGCCTGATGGCCTCGCAGATGCCGCGGACCCAGCGGGTCATCTCACGCGGAGAGTACACATAGTGAGGCTGCATGTCCTGGGTAAATCTATGGCAGAATTTAATTTGTTTTAAAAACATGAACTTTGCCACAGAAACATTATGAACGCCTATATCAATTAGTGCTTTAAAAATTCGATAAGTTCAGGGTGATTAATTTACTCTAGTAAAGGCGTCATAAATTTATATTCTCTTAAAATAATATGCCCTGTGATTATTTTCATAACTTAATTTCCATATTTGAGGACAAAATTAAAATTAAATTTAACAGAAAAATAATTGAAGGGGAAAAAATCATTCTAACCTTTCTTGCGATGACAGGTAGAACTCAACCATGGCGTTGGTGAGGGGCTCGGCAAATCCTCTGAGGGGCGGCACAAGGCGCAGCATGGCCCTGCTGAAGGTGCCGTAGATCTGCTTGAGGGAAGTCTCGCCAGGGTAGTCGACGTAGATTACAGGTACATGTCGCAGGAGGCGGTGCGAAAGCGGCTTCCTGCCAGGGTCAGTGGGCGGGTTACACGCGCCCACGAACTGGATCCTCTCAAGGGCGACCCACGCCTGGTCTGACGCGCGGTAGAAGCCCTTCTGCTCGACCAGCTGCCTGAGGAAGGAAATGACCCTCTGCGTACCGTACTGGTCCATGTCTGGCAGGTTGATTTCGTCGCAGAAAAGCACCAGCCAGCGGCCCAGCTGCACAGGCGCCAGTACCACACCGTTTGGCGTTTTGCGGTACTCGCAGTAGTGGTCAAACGTCTTCAGCAGTAGCTCGGGAGTGGTGGCAGAGGAAAAGTTGAGGCCGACCACCTCCATATCAGGCAACGCGCGCAAGGCGGAGAACAAGGTCATAGTCTTGCCGGAGCCAGGAGGACCGCAGAGAACTGAAACCAGCGTTTATTAAGATTAAGACACACACACAGAGGAAAAGAGAGTAAAATTGTTGTCAGGAACAAAAAATTTGATGTCAATGTTTAGCACATTTGAAAATATTTCAGGGAGTTTATATTGTATTGCATTTAATTTCATTGCATCATATTGTGTAAATATTTCTAAAATAATTTTTCCAAACACTGATACTCACCAAGAGGTTTGTGCTCTGCCAGCCAGGTGTAGAGCAGAGTCTCGTGCCGGACAGTGTCCAATGTGGGCACAACCACATCTGGAGCGGCGACTTTGTGGGTCTCCACCTCGATTTGAGGCACTTTGTTGGACCACGCCTGCCACTCACCCTGGATGCTCACCTACGCACAAAAAAATCATGAATTGAATTAGAATATAAAATGGGTTATATACCTCATAGTCAATGATGGGAATGTTGTTGGACGGCGGCAGCGGGATGGTGGCGACAGAGCGGATGAAATCGCCCAGGTCAGAGCGCACCTTCAGCTTAGCGTCACCGGCAAAACTCCAGAGTAGAGCGTAGACCAGGTAGCGCTGGATGTAGTGTTCAACCTGCTCAGGCGGCAGGGGGAAGTCCAGGTGCGAGTGGTTGTACTGCAGGATATTGCGCACGCCTTGGTTCAGCATTGAGAACAGCGAATTGAGCGCCCGCAGCCGAGTGAAGTCCATGATGTGCTCTTGCCGCGTAGCAAACTCCTGGCAACGCACGACCAGCCCGTCAGGAGCGAAGAATGGCTGCAGGATGCTGGCGGTTTCTCTCTGAACCTAAAGAAAATGTATTTCATAGAATTTTTAATCAATTAAAAATTTCTATTTACCTTGATTGCAGGAGAGACGTCTTCATCTTTCTCCTTCTTGAAGCTAGCCTCCTCCTCACCCTCGTCGAGAGAGTGGTGGCGCAAGCGGTTGAGGAAGTTCTCAAAGATCATTTCAGTGGAGAGAACGTCCTCAGAGAACCAGACCATGCCACAGCGAGACACAGTGGCGAGCGTGGCGTATTTGAGGTCCTGCACCTCAAACATGATCCTGACGTTGGGCGGCAGGGAGAGACGCTCACCGTTGGGTAGGGTCAGCAGCTTGTTGTCATCCAGTACTGAGTTCAGGTTTTCCACCCACTCCGGGTCAACGTCGCCATCGAAGATGATCCACTGACGCTTGTTGATTTCTCCACGAACGTTGTCAATGATTTTTCTATTTGGTAGTAAAACATATATGAGCAAAGATTAAGTATCTTCAAGGCGGAGACCAGTTTTTATAATACTAAAATGTTTGAGAGGGGAATATGTAACGGTCGTTCAAAATTGTATTCAGCAATTTCAATTTTGCATACCTCAGGATGTGAGTGAAGAGTCCATCAGTCCACTCACGGGTGTTAGGGTCAAGCACACCGTACAGCATTTCCTTGCTCATGGCCTTTGGATCGATGACGTGAGCGACACCTTCAACCCCTTCCAATCGCTCAAGGGCTTTGAGGAGTACCCTCCAGGCTGTGCTCTTGCCTGAGCCAGAGGGCCCAACCATCATCAGGCCGTGGTTTAGGCTGCAGATCTGGTATAGCTGAAGGACCTGTAAGTTTTCAATCGTGAGTAAGAGAGCTTTTGATTTGCCCGACGATTTTACTAGTGAAAAAACCGTGTGATAAATGTAATGTTAGAAATCTTTGAGCTAGAAAGGCTTGTGAAAAATGACATTAAAAAATCGAAATGATGGAAGAGATGAATAATCTTGTAGTGCTGAATTTGAGTAAGCCATTCAACAAGTGCAGCCCAAGCGAAAAAAATGGTGTCTGTTCAAGACTCGAGTGCGTTTTAGTCTCTTACCTTCTCGCACCATCCCTCGCCTAACGCGTCCTGTGTTCGAGCACAGGGAGAAAATGAGTAGCCTTTTATAATACAGAATTTTATTCACAAACCAATTTGCAGTGGTTCTCTTGATTTGTTAATTTAACTTTGCTATCAAGGCATTCCGTAAAATGCAACTATAATTAAGTGCACAAAATTGCGTTTGTTAGTAGGCCAATTTTCCATAACAAAATAACCCATTTAGGTAAAAAAATGCTCTACCTTTTCCATCCAAGCACCCCCTTGCTCTTCGCCTTCTCCACACACGAGGAACTCCTCCTGGCAAACTTTCCTGATTTGATCCTTAAGGCCTAAGGAAAAATACATTATTTATGTGAGATTTCTCTTTAAAAAATATTACCCTTCATTTCGGCTCTTGTGTATGCAACGTTGGGGAACACATCAGACAGCAGAGAGAAGAGCAATGGAATGTCCTCTGCGACCAGTTTTGGTACCATAGTTTCGCACACAGACTGGATCAAGATCTGCAAAAATGAGAAAATTGTTCACAGTTATCAAGTTATATTTTAAATATATATTTAAAATTCACCTCCTGCTCAGGAAGGTTTTCAGCTATGGCATTTTCATCAACCGTTTCATTGCCCCTCGCTCTCAGATCTTCTCGGACGCGCTGGATGCGGTCTCTCTTAACGTTGCCAGCTGATACAAGCACGGACTTAAGAGCTCTCAGTCCGAAATCGTAATGCGACTGGTTGGAAAGCTGCTCATCGCAGAGTTTGAAGAAGGGCACAATCTTTCTAGCCAGCGTCTCAGCGCTGCGGAAGCCCTGAGAGAACAGCATCACCTCGGCGATAAGCTGTCTGTCCGGCTGGGTCATGGCCAGCGAGCGGAACAACTTCTTCAAGTTGTCTGGCAGGTTGGAACGGCCGGCGTAGCCAGGATTCATAGTGATGAAAATGGCCATGTCTGCGCTAACCGTCACTTGCTTGCCCACCAGCTCCACGGATATATCTAAGGAGATGATTTAAAATTAATAAAAAATCTAACAACGCAATTTAATTTGTATAACAGTCAACTGTGATAACATAATAATAAAATTAATCTAGGTTCAGGTCTGATCTGACGCCATACTTATGAACTAGAATTCAAATATTTTCAAAATTTCAAAGCTTAATATCAAGGGCAAATCCTAAAATTACTTCATTCTCAACTTACTGCTATCCTTGATCTCTTGATTTGACTTAAGAGCCTCCTGAATGGTCTGCACCTGCTGCGAGACGGCAGAGAGCATTCGCTCTTCAAGACGATTGAACTCGTCAAAGCATCCCCACGCGCCGACCTGGCAGAGACCGACGAAAATTCTGCCCATGGCTTGGAAGTCGAACGTCTCATCACAATTGAAGACTAGCACGAAGCGGCCAAGCTGATGGCCCAGAGCCTTCACTGACTCAGTTTTACCAGTGCCAGCGGGACCGAAGGGCGATCCTCCAAGGCGAGCTTCAAGGGCCTGAGTCATGGTCAGGTAGCAACGGTCTGTCAAGGGTGTTTGCACAAGCCGGTCTTGCACTCCCAGATATTCAAAGCCATAGAAGAACCTACACATAAATTTTGGTTTATTATTTGTACAAAAAACCATTTATTGACCATTTATAAATTTAAGTAATTAATTATTTACTTGGCGTTTGCCATATGAATGGTAAGCTGCTGCAGTACATCAGACTGTCTGGGATCAAAGTAGAATCTCATTTCAGTCAACCACTCAAAGGCCTTAGAAGAGTTAATCTTCCCAGAAATCAGCCTTCTGGTGACTGTTCTCTTGTGGACGAATTCATTGATCTGCAAAACGCAATGAATTAAAAACTTGAGCACTTTTACTCTGGAAATTCAACCCACCAAGTGCTCTAGCTTCTTTCTCCTAAGCTGAGGCTGCTCTTGCAGAACAGAGTCAGCGAGGACATTGAGAGTGCTCTCGACCTGGGTCAGAACTCTCTCCATTGGAGCGGAACTTGAGGAACTAGACGACTCCATCTGCTTAAGGGCCGCTTCAACGTCCTCAGACCACAGAATCTGGGCAGCGAGAACCACGATCTGAGCCTGGTATTTGTCACACCACTGCATGTAGAGCTGCGGGTCGATGGGTCCTTCCTTGAACTGCTTGATGTCCTGGACAGCCTGAGCGAGGCAGGACGCTAGAGTCATCCTCATTGCCTTTTCTACCCTGGTGAGCCATTCATTTATCTTAGGGTGCTCAACTGTCGACACTGGTTCAATAAATATCACCTAAAATTACATAATAAGATTGAAATGAATTTTTTAATTAAAAAGATAATTACTTCTTCTCCTTCACGGGAGGCAATGCCAGTGATGATGGTGCTGTCCTCATTCAACAGGATGGCAGCCACGCCAGCAAACATTTTCTTGAAGTGCTTCTGCAGGCGGGCGATGTTCTTACTGTTGCCGATGATCTCAAGCAAATCTTCGTCGCCAACAAAATAGAAGCGCGGGAAGGAGGTTCTCTCCCTTTCCAAGTACTCGCCCAGCGCCTTCTGAATCTTGCCCAACAAATCGGCCAAGCGCTCCAGCGACCTTTGCACGGCCGGGATATTCAGTACGTCCATGACCTTGGGCGACTTGGCTACCTTCTTCATGAGGCCCAAAAATTCGGAGCTGAACAGAAATAGGACAATAAAAGGATCTGTTGATGTGTGTCTGGTGAATAACATACCTAATGCTTTGGAAACGTGAAGTTTCCACTGGCAAAAGGGTCTTGATGTCGGCACTGCCTGAGAAAATTCCTTCCAGATAGACCCAACGCCTCTGCACATCGATCCAGACATCGAAAAGAGCATTGATGCGGTTCAGTTTTTCTTCCCAGGTTAAAGCTTCTTCCTCGAAAACCTACCAAAGAGACATAAATAAAAATTCAATGATTTTCTGGCAGAATTTAACGCACTTTGTAGTATGGGGACAGCTTCATGGCCGCAAGCGAGTTGATATGCTCCTTGACTTTGTTGAAGAGGTCATCCCAACCCCTGATCAGCCGGCACTTGTTCTGGTAGTTAATGAGGTCGAGGTCGTAGCTAAGCCACGACTCGCGAACCTGCTTCAGGAATTCTTCAAGGGCCATTTCACCCTGGGCAACCAGAATCACGTCCTTGACGATAGACTCATTCTTGCGCAGGTCGACGTCCCACACCTGGCCCAGAGTCAACTCTGACAGAACCCAGTTCACCCTGAGCTGCCGCGTCAGCTGCTTCCAGTGACGCTCTTTCAAAGCGTCTGACTTTAACTCCACGATCGTCATGTTGACCTGAAGAAAGAAAATAAATATAAAACTATTGGCACAAGGCATTAAAATTGGAGGAATTTAAAATTTGAACTTAAAATAAACAATGTGTATTAATTATTTATTTCAGCGACTGAGACACACAAATGGTTATTTAATTTCAGAATTAGCTTTTAGATATATAAAATGTGAATATATAAGCATGACTTTGATTAGATTTTTTGAGACTAGTAAATCAGAATTGGAGCTCCCCTGGTGAAATATGACTTAAGTTTAAATATAGAAAATCTTCCACACCTTGGTGTAGTTCTGCAGGAGCTTCTTAACATACTCGTAGGAAGAGTACTGCCTCAGCCTGGCGGGCAGTTCCTTCAGCTGGCTCATGAGGGTGTCGAGCTGCTGACGCAGCTTCCTCGGCTGCACAGAGAGCCAGGGCTTCTCGCGCAATTCATCAATCTGGTTCCAGATCCTGGAGAGCTCAGACCACACGCCTCTGAGGTCTTGCAACTCTTCGTAAACGACATTCATGCGGTCCTCACTGGTGCTTATGCCGCCGGGCTCCTGCAGTTCAAGGGCCTCCTTGGCCTTGGCCACGTTGTCGCGCTCCTCCTTCAGACGGGCGTACTTGCTCTCGAAAAGTTGCAGCTGCTGCAGCGCCTCCTCAGGCCGCACTGACCCCTCAACCGGCTTGCCACGCTCCCACTCGTCGAGGAAGTCGTTAGTGCGCGACTCGACCGCCTTGTTCTCGGTCACAATCTTGAGCTGCAAGCTGGCCACCTGCGATTGGATGGACGAGTCCTTGCGCTTGATGATCTCGTTGAAGGCGCCCCACTCGCCTTCGATGTTGTCTGCGTGCAGCCAGCTCGAGGGGAACTGGAAGCGCTGCCGCTCGAGGATGCGTTGGCCCTCGCGGTAGGTGTCCACTAGTTTCTCCCAGCTGCGCATCTTGCGCTTCAGCGACTGCACGTACGTGATGAAGCTCACCGCGTCCGACGTGCTGGCCGACTCAATGCTCTGCTGTTCGAGATCGCTGCGTGACTTGGACACCTCGGCGTGGAACTCGACCATCTCGTTGCCCAGCAGTGAGCCAAATTTGCTCAGTGTCTCCTTATGCCACGAGTCGTACTTCAGTGACACCTTGCTCTGTACCTTGGCGTAGTCGATCACGATTGGGCCAAACTCCTTGCGTGTGTCTGTTGTGTCAAACGTGGCCCGCGACGTCTTGATGTCGCTAAGGCACTTCATCCACAGGCTGATGTCAGTGCCCAGCCGGCCGTACAGGTTGTCCGCCTGAAGGTCCCACAGCGCTTGGTAGCACAGCCACTCTTTCACATAGTTTTGGATCTGAAATCAGATATTTCCCCAAAGCGTGAGTTTAGATACATTTATAATTAACTGAACTTATGAATTGAGTTAAATATTTCAACAGTAGAAAATTTGGAATGAAGCAAAATGTAAAAAAAAAGGAAATTTGGGAAAAGAGAAGAAAAGGGGAATAGGATAAAATTTTCGCCTACAGGTTGACTATATATGATTTGTTTATTTGTGGTTATTTAAACATTTTAATTTTAAAGAAAATTTTCATTACATTTAAAAAGCTCTTTAGATTATCCAATTTTAGGGGGGGAAGCCTGTAAATATTAATATGTGATACAAGTTATTTGTCACCCCGCCCCCCCCCACGTAAAAATTCTGGGATTAATTAATGCTATTTAAGCTCTCTACAATAATATGAACTGAATTGAGGTTGAAGGTATTTAATTTAAAAACTTGGCTTTCTCTTACCTGTGTCCACTTGCTGATTACTGCTCTGTACGCAGCACCCAAAATGTTCTTGCCATCAGGCATCTTTGAGAGCAGGTTCCTGTAGGTCTGCGATGTTGGTTTGTCCAGACCAACTTGGTATCTGGAGCTCTGGATTCTTGTCTGACTTAGAATAATCGCCTGCCAGGCGAACAGCTGCCACTGGATTTGAAGCAGCGCTTCATCCACGTTAGGGTGGACATACATGGTTTGGTTTGTGATCCTGATCTCATGAAGATGAATTGTGATCTAAAAAAAGGAACATTAGTTTCAATATTTGAAACAAGAAGTGTTAGAGGACTATTTATTACTAAAATTAATTATTTTAATGAAAAGCTAAATTTACATTCTCAGGACTAGTTTCTACCTGTGGATCGCCTCCAGGCTTGTGAGTCGGCTTTTCAGGAGCATCTGTGTCCATGCTAAGATCAACCTCCTCTTTCTTGCCCTCAAGCGCCTTCGACCACGCCTGAATGCCAGCTTGCAGACGCGCTGCCAGCTTTTTCTCAACCTCCTCGTCCAGCCTGGCCACCCAGAGTTGCAGATTGGAGTACTGCTTAAGGCTCAAATCGTCCACGGCGTCCTGGATCTTCTTAAGTATTTCAGCAAAAGTGTTGGCAGAGTATGGACAGGTTTCCAGCGACCTGACGTCAGCGTCGAGCTGCTCCTCCAATACCAACAGGTCTTCCACCTTCTCTTGGAAAGTGAACACGGCTTCGGCAAATCGGTTCACATAAGGGTCAAGTTTGTAGCTTTCCCACACCAGACCGATGCCCTGTAGAAATTGGTTGTCAAGAGCCAATATTTGAGGATTTTTTTCGTTTTACCTCTGCAATCATAGTTTGCACGTCTTTGTGCAGCCCAGCGACCAAGAGGACAATGTTTGGCTTGTCCTCAATCTGAAACACGAAAATCAAGTTGAAAAAACTGAGCTTTAACTTTAAAACAAAATCCACACTGCATTTTGCTTTTGTATAAAATGTACAAAGTGTGTAAACTTCGAGCAAAAGGTAATATAATATATTCATTTCAAAAACAGAACCCAAAGAATGTCTATAACCTTTTTTCATTTGAAAGTAAAAATAGCAAAAGCATGTGATAACACTGAAATGTAAAGCCTGTACATTTTAAATAAGACAAATATTGGTGGTGGATGTCCTGCAAAGCCCACTGAACAGCCAAAAATTCAGAGAAAGGGTGTTGTTTTCTTTTCATGTACCAATCACCTCTTTTCAATTTGTATTTTGTGCCTATAGTCGAAAAAGCAAGTATTTTAACACTACAGGAAGAGATGAAGCACAGAGAGCAGCCTTAAAGGGTAAGGAAGAGGGTCTTGAAGAAGAATACAACCAACAACCATTCGACTCTCTACCTTTCCAGATGAAACGCTCCTATTGTTCAGCTGATAAAATTACCACATTTCATCATCAGAACCTCTCTCATTGCAAGAAATTGTAAAATTCAAAAAGAAGGCAAATCCGCTCACCTTTTCCAGGGTTCTTTCGTACGTTCGGACGCTTTCAATCAGAGAGATGGCGAAAGGATAGAGCTGATTTGCCTGATGAGCTTTGTTCACGATGGCCAATGGAACTCGGAAGCCCAAATTCTTCAAGTTGCGGACCTGCAGGACGCGACTTGTGAGAAGTATTTTACAAGATAATGTTGATTCTAACCTCTTTGCTCAAGGTGATAATTTCAGGCAAAAAGTTGACTTTCAGCTTGAGCACAGAGCCTCTTCCCGACCGACTGCGCTGACTCTCAATGGTGAAAATTCGGCCGGTCACGCCAAGATTTCTTGCTTGGACATTCCTGGACCAGTCGTCAAAAATCTCCTGAGTGTTCAGTTTAGCTCTGAAGCTGTCTCCGTCAGCCTTCAACTTCTGGCCTTCAATGTGGTTTTCCCAGCCTTTGCCTAAAATTTAATTCAGTGTGATGTGCTGTTAAATACAAAATCTTTACGTTCATAAAGATATGCCAAAAATTTTAAATTTCGACAACACAATAGACAGATTACTTTTATATTGTAAGACGGTGGTGTTTTATTTTTTAATTACCAAGCACATCCTCGACTCGGCGCAGATACGCAGTAAGTTGGCGATCTATCTGTCTGGCCCAAATGATGGATCCAGAGACCGGTGGCAAATCGTGCACACCGCTCATTCTGCTGGCCTTACTCTGAGGGTATTGGACCTGAACGAAAAATATTATATTTCATTAATTAAATTGCATCTGATCGATGCTTGCCTTGAATTTTTCGTGCAGGGCTTCAATGTCATCTTTGACCCGTTGGATTAGCTGCGTTTGGTACTCGCGGATGGCGCCTCTGATGTGCGGCCGCACAAAGAGAGCGTTGAATCGCGAAAAGATTCTGAACATCTCATTGGCGTTCTTGGCCGTTCCAAGCTGGTCGCGCAGCCTGGCCGTGATTCTGGCCTCGACGCGGTCAATGCGCTCCTCATAGCGGCGGACGGCTGCCTCCCACGCTTCGATGCCTTCGCGCGTGATGTCTAGGCAGTCCACCTCTTTCACATTTTCGTAGGCGACGTTAACTTCCTGCAAGAACAGAACATCGAGGAAATTATATTTAAATTCTAAAGACTTCTATTTTATAAAACTTTTAAAACCAAGTTTTAAATTAGAAAATCTAATATATATGATAAAACGATATTTAATTAGTCGGGAAAATACACGTAAATTGTGAAAAAAAATTGTCATGTGAAATTACTTATTTCCATGGAAATTTTTTAATGGATTCCGCACAGCAAGAAACCTCAGAAAGATTAATGCTATTAAATGGTGCTTGAAAAACAATTTATTAACAAACAAACAAAAACTTATCATTATTGATTTCTACCCACAGAAAATCCAAACCGAAGCTAAAAGTCGAGACTAAAATTATTGAATTATTTTGTGTTGTTTAGTTACCTCAATAGCACTGGCGTCGTTGGCTTCAAGGGAGAGATACTCCTTGCCGGGCTGCTGGCCCTCCTCACCCTGGGTGATGGCTTGGTTATCGCCCTGCTTGCCAGTGGGCCGCAGCACGCGCACGATCACAGTCCTCAACTGCTCGTGCTGACGGCGGAAGCGCCGCATGTGCTCCATTCTGGTCTGCAGTTTTTTGTGGGCCGGCTGCACGCGCCACACCATTTTCAGGTGCTCATCGCGCTTCTTCTTTACAATGTCTCTGAGCAGGCCTTGTAGCTTATCGTACTCGTCGTCCCAGCACGAAAAGACCTCAAAGCACTTGCTCATGACCTTGTCAAAGTCGTCAAAGGGGATGTGCATCAGCCGCCTGGTGCCAAGCACTTTGAGCAGCTGCGCCATCAGGTCACGCGAGATGGCCTCGACGAGTCGCAAGCAGCGCTGAATCGGGTACTTGGTCGAGCGGATTTTCCGCAGGTGGCTGAAGATGGCCGTCAGGGCCACCCTGATCCTGTCCAGCTCTGTCGCTGACAGCAGGTCGTTGATTGGAAAGTCTTTCATCAGTGGGTTGTAGTCATTGACCGTGGCCAGCGCCTGCTTCAACCCTGTGTCCGTGTCGAACGAGACTGTTGCATGGAAGCGCTTGCCGTGCTTCAAGATGTCAAGGGTCAGGGCAACTTCAAGGCTTTCTCGCTTCTCCTGGATACGCAGTAGAGCCCGCTCCAGGTTAAGCCAGAAGCTGATTTCCTGCAGCGCCGTTCCTGACGACGGATCGCGGTCCAGCTTGGTCACCTTCTGGATTTCTTTGATCCACCGGTTGACGCCGTTCTGCAGCTGATTGAGGAATGTGGAGTCCTCGGTCCTCTCCCCAAAATCGGCCACCTTAGCCTTTCTGTCCTCCTGCTCTGCGATCCTTTTGATGGTGGCGGACACTGTAGCGTGCACGATCAGCGAAATCTCAGGTATGTCGATGTTCTGCTGCAAATGCAGAAGTCCCATTTCCAGTTCAGCAATTTTCTTCTCCACCGAAGGGGCCATTTTATCGCCCTCCCTAAAATTTCAGAGCACCATCAGTATCACTCTCTGTTGAATATGTGATTGAGCGACCTGTCTGATCTGCCAGACTCCTTGATGTACGATTTGAAGAACGGAGCGACGGCGCCGCTGATGAAGGCGTGCAAGGTCTCATAAGGGGAGTCCTCACTAAGGTTCATCACTCGCAGCTGAGATGGAACGCTTTTGTCAGCTTCAATAACAGCAAACCTCTTCAGACAGACGAGACTACCAGTATTTTTGGTTTAATTAGCAAAACATACTTTTCTTATTTAAATTTTATTAACCTAGTCATTTTCTGATTCAGGAATTGCACCTCATTTGACAGGACGTACATGGCTTCTTTGTCATCGTCTCCTTGTTCACTGTCTTCCTCTGAAAATATGTATTTTTAAGAATCGTTTTATATATTCACACCTTTGCAGTTTTGCTGTGCAAAAAATTGATTGTGATCGGTGCCAACGACCTCTAGGCGTAATGGAACCGCCCGCGTATGACTCATCTCGGTGCTCAAGTAGATGACTTTATATAATCTTTAAAACCAGCTGACAAGTAGCCACGTCTCGCTGGTCCCATAAGCCGAATGCACAACGGTCCCAAAACTCATAAAATAAAAAATGATTTAAAAAAATTAACCTTTGAGAGCCTGTCGCTGAATGAACAGAGCTCTGGTCTGCGGATCCCCTATGAATTTCCGCAGCGGCTCCTGGCAGTCCTTGCTCTCAAGGCAGGCCCTGAGACTTGCAGAAGGTTGCTCGTCATTTTCTAGGAGTATCGTCACGCAGTGCTTCAAATAGCCGACGAGCACATTTGTGTCGGCGACTGCAACATTTTGGATCTCTGGTGGTGAGTCGCCTGCACCGCCGGTATCTCCCACCTCGGCACTCATCATGTGCCCTTTCCGCCCTTTGAAAGTGGCGAAATAGGCAGGATATTCACTTCCAGATGTGCTTTGCTGGTGGTCAACGTTGGCTCAGCGAAATTAGCGATGAAATTTGGCTGCTGTTAAAAACGTCAGTCGTTTACGCTTTACGCTTATAGCTTATAATATGATGACTGACAATGAGGAGTCGATCAGTCAAGTTGTCGAGTAGTCCGACTCTCCCTACTTCGCCGGAGGCGGATGGGTACGATACGATCCAAGCGGGGTAGAGGCGCTTTGACTGCGGCTGCGCTAGATTGGCCTTGGAAACGCTCTGATTGGCTGATGTTTTTACGTCACCTAAACGACGACCAATCCAAAAATTGCTTGAGAATTGGGGGAGAACTCTCTTTACTTGGGAACAAAGTATGTACTTGGTACTTGGCACACGAACAAGTCAAGTTTTTCTGTTTTTGGTCTCAAAATTAGTGTCCGGGTAAAAATTTAGTATTTTCAAAATATAAATCGTCGCGTTTATGATTATATAAGCTAAAAGCTAAACATAGCAGCATCTGGCATCTTTTACTTCCTCCCTGGTCCTATTAGTGGCACAAAAAGGTAGACCCTACCGACTCTACGATATAATCACCTCTACCGCTACCTCTACTATCTGCGAAATCTATTTTATTTTTGTAAATTTTTATTGTTTTTATCCTTTAAAATGATCAAATTTTGCTTCAATCAGATCATCTGATCATTAATGGTGTTGCTTCATTTCTTACAAATGAAATTAAGAAAAAACTTGAAATAGAATTGCTTGAAAATTAATTTCAATCAGTGGTTAAAATGTATTCTTGGCTAATAAAATTAAAGTGATTCAAAGCAAGAACCAAATTTAAAATTGTACAGCCATCTGATAAAAAGTAAGCTGCAGAGTTCCCTTAATATATTTCACAACAAATCCTGTTTTGTTATTTTGGTCTTTGGTAAAAGCTATTTTTCAAAACAACAATAGCACTTTAATTGGAAACATAACATTATGTGATGTGAGTGTATAGTATAGATATCTGAAAAATAGGAATCTTCGAGATTCAACAAGCGAAATTCTGCTTTTGCAGAATATCGCTTTGCAAAAGACGCGGTACAAAAATATAGGTCACAAAACTTTACATTGATCACAATAACATTTCCCTGATGCTCCAAAGTATCATCGAGGAGCGAGTTGGGTATTGCAGCCACGGGTGCGGTATGGCAAGGCTAGAGGGTCTTTTTTCCTGGTGACCTGCTCGAGCATCTGGTTGCCAAAGCTGTAGGTCGAATTCAGAGCTCCAATCATTCTGTTGACAATTCCGTTTTGTTCCGGCTCCACGATCGAGCTTTTCATCGCTGAAATCCTGAACCCAGGCTGGCTGTCTGTAACTAATTTTTGAGTGAAAGTCGTTTCATACACTCACACGTGAGAGTGGAAACCTTACCTGCTAGAAAGGTGAGGAGCAGCTTGTTGACCTGCGGCACTGCTTCTTGGTGAGGGGCGTGGCCGGCACCGTTCACCACCCTGACAACCAGTTTGGGTTCGAGTTCTGTCGACCGAATGGCTGTCTCCAACGAGAAGGACTGCTCTCTGTCGCCAACAATTAGCAAGAGGGGTACATCCAACTTGCCGACCAGCTCAGGGTTGATCCGGGCCTTCCACAGAGTGCGGTAGTAGTTCAAAGCACCTGTCCAATCCACTACGGGTGCGTTAATTTAGCATTATTTGAATTCTTAGAGAAAATTTGCAGCAATATTAAAATTTAGGTTTGAAAAAATGAAAAATCTATTTGTGGGGTTACATTAATTATTAATTGATTTTACAATGACTACTCCCATGAGCAATAAATCAGAATTGAAAGCTGATGAGGCCTGTGGGGGGTATGGGGTCGAAACAGCCACTGTGCGGTATGAGAGCATGTGATATTAGTATGTTTTTTTATAATTATTTAACAATTCTTAATAAATTGCAGATGGGAGTAGCCGTTGTAAAATCAATTAATAATTAAAATTTCAAATTTTATCTACAAAGGGATTGAAGGAATAGAAACGTAGGCCAGTAGCAAGTTTTCTCAATTAAATTTTTTAGATTATATTTAAATTTCTGGCGGAGTAATCTTGGATAATATCTCATTCCATTTTTAGATTTTTATTTCCCTCTTTAACATATTGAAAAATAACAATTTTCTATTAATTTTTTTTAAGAATTTCGTTCATGGCGCGGAAAAAAGTCAAATTTCGAACTTGCCACTTTGTAGCAAAAGTCTGACGGACTTTCTGTCCAACGGTAAATTTGTCCGATCTCACTGTTTTTCATCATGGGTCTCAAATTGAAGCTGTGGTCAGAATCAAGTTTTGCCACAATAGTGAGATCGGACAATTTTACCGTTGGATAGAAAGTCCGTCGGACTTTTGTCACAAAGTGGCAAGTTCGGGATCGGACTTTTTTCCGCGGCACGAACGATTTGTATCGATAAAATAAATATGAAGAAGTGTCATTCTTGGGCATGAAGCGATTTTAACTCTCAATAAATAGTTGAAATTTATTCTAGAATAGAAATTAATTTAAACTGTCGATTAGCAAGAATTAAATTTATTCCAGTATTTTCTGTATCATTTCTGCAGCTCTCTAAATGGTCTGGCAAATTGTATCTAAAAGGCTACCTACTTTTTCTCGAGAAGACAAATTTGTAGGTTTCTTTGGAGACGACTCCTGAGTTTGGATGGGCCTGAACGTGGCTGTGCACTGAGTCAATTATAGCTAAATCATTCAGCATCAGGCATCGCTCCATGATTTCAGGAAACTGGCTCTGTTGCACCATCCTGTGAAATAACAGCATGGATTTTTAACAAATACCCACGTATGTTTGAAGTACTTACTTTTTGTTGAACAGCGCAGTGCTCTCAAGCAAGTTCCAGAACACATTTGGGTGGGGACAAGAAATGCTGACGAAGCGGCTGATGAGTTCTGGATGGGAATAAACCAAGAACCAGCCAACAAGGGCACCAACGTCATGGCCGACCAAGACGCATTTTTGGTCTTTTCTATCCGCAGCTTGAAATTACTCATTAGACCAGCATTATATTTTTTACAAAGAGATGTACCAACTGCAGTGATGAATTCCGCCAACTCCTCGACAACTTGTTCAATCTCGTATTTTCCTCTTGACAATGGCTTTTCAGAATCACCATATCCTTTCAAATCAACTGCCACAATCCTGACGAGGGATTGAAAGTTGTAGAAGATTTAAATAATTGAGCAAGAAAATTAGCACACCGAAAATTCTGAGCCATAGTTGGAATCTGGAACCTCCATCCAATCCAGCAGTCCAGGAACCCATGAAGGCAGATCATCAAAGGTTGGTTACGATCTCCAGCTTCAACATAATGCAATTTGGCGCCCTAACATTGGGAGCAATCATTGAGAGTAATGCCTATTTTAATCATGAATATTTGATGATTGGAAAACATACAAATTAATTCATCATTACGGCTTGTTTTGATGGAAATGAATATGCTTCAAAATTGATTGAAAATAAATGTTTTGAAGAGAACAAAACTGCAGTCAGTTAAACTATTTTTCATTTTTGTTGAAACTTCGTATTGAGTAAACTTTTTGATAATCATTTTGAGCGGGAAGAGCTCAAAACTGCTTCACTCAGATTTCAAAACCACCACCACAAGATTCAAGTCAAAACCAGTTTTTATTAATTTAGATTTTCGTTTCAGAGCACTAATCTTATGAGAATTTTCACTCTTATTGCTTAATTAATTAATGGATTAATAAATTGAATTTAATTTGTATCAAGGATATTAAAATTACAATTTTACCCATAAAGGAACTGATGGAGTAATGACTAGACTGGTAGTAAAACTTTTAAGATGTTCAGGAAAATAAAATCTCTTGAGAAATGAGTATTTATGAATTTCCAATATTGTATGGCTATGGCCAGTGTATAGATCTTGTTACGTTTATGAAATGATTGCGAAAGACTCCCGATTTGTATGTAACTGACCTCAAAAAATATATTTAACCTACAAGAGACTGATGCGTTAAAAAAGTTTTATGATCCAAAGAAAACAAAAAATAGTAGACTGTTAATTTGTGCAGAACTCTTTGAGACTGAATCTATGATTAATGAGAACTGGCGTGGCCTAATAGATTTTCCTGATAGATATATTTTTAAAAGATTTGCTTGTCATGGCTATCACTATATTTTCTGTAGTAATACAACGTTTCATTATGAACCTAATAACGATTGTAGATGTAATTTCTGTGGCGAGACTTGTGAAAAATATCATATAATTCAATAGTGCACAGCAAGAAAACTGACTGACTCTGCGAAAAGCAGCAAAAATTGATAAAATTATAGATTTAGAGTTACACGTAAATTGCGTTCAATAAATCATTAAATAATTTAAAAAAAAACGTTAAATAGATATCAATATTCTGGCCGTTGGCAGAAAACTTGGGTTAAAAATTCCACCAAGAGATTTTCCTAGCATCTTAAAAGTTAAATATATATTGAAGTGAAAAAACGCAATACAATCAATATTCAACTATATATAATCAAATTTTGTAAGTATTTCGAGAAAAAACCTTCAACTTGATGTAGGAATGCGTGCCAAGCGAGGAATCGGTGAGGCAGTTGGGCGCCGGTTTGTCGCGCTTCTTTCTGGCGAAGTATTTTTTGGCATTCCAAAACCAAAAAGCAATCAGCTGAAAAAGGGCAAGGACTGCCCAGAGAGCACCGACGGCGTAAAATTCTAGTCTCTCCAAAACAGGAACAACCACAACGGGCTCCTTCTTCTCGGCGAACTCGTGAGTATTTTGCAGCAGCCGTTCTTTGATCACTTGACTCGTCCGAAACATTATTTCTAAAAACAGAGTAAAGCAACCGAATTACAAGACAGTAGAAAATTTCGAGGCCAAGATTAAAACCCCTACGAATCGGTGGCGTGTCAGACAGAAGCATCCTAATACCCTGCGCAGGGGAAGCGCAGGAGATCAGGAACAATCAGGAACAATAACTATGGACGGCAAAAATGAGTTGTACTGACCTCGCAGGTGGTTGTATATAGGGGGCGTGACAGCGCTCACTACTGTAGGCAGTGTGGATAGGACACGCCCACTAACGCTGCCCAGGTAAACAGCAGATGCTTGCATGAGAGTGATTGCTTCCGAAAAATGACCAGGCATGCCAAAAACTGCACGGCCGGAGCCGTCTACACATACCACGAGAAGAAAAAGGACGCGCAAGCGTCAGGTTACGGAACTCAGAGCCAAAGGGTTGGCAAGGATTCGATCAAGGACTTTGACTGCTGCTCTCTGACCCTTCAGCCGTGCAGAGAGCCGCTCATCTCGTAAGTTTTTAGCCTGTCTCTTATCACATTGGTCCGATGATGCTAATCTAATCAATCGTTCGCTTTGTCGTCCGCAGGTCAGAAGGACACATTTTTGATAAGGAGGCAATTTACAAATACATTATTGCTAAGAAGAACGAGTACAGTCGCAAACTGAAGGAATATGAACGTCAAAAGAAAAAGGAGCAGGTATTTTTTCATATTAGTGTCTTGTCATAATGTGTATCATATATATTTGTTGTATTTTCAGTCAGAGTTGGACGCTGTTGCTGAAGCAGAGAAGCAATCAAAGCTTAACAAGTTCTTGAAGACGGAGAAAAACATTGTGACTGAACCAGTGAAAGCGTTCGTGTCAGGTGTGAATACGTTTTTTTTCATTGTACCTTAAGTGTACAATTTTTATTCATGCAGGTCCTTCCACCTCTAAGGAATCGTCAGTTTCCAACATGGTGTCCGGCAAAGCCAAGCACCTGCCCAGCTTTTGGGTGCCGTCGATGACCCCTGAGAACAAGCCCACCGCTGCAATTAAGCCTGTATGCAAGCCTAGTTTATTTTCAGCCAAAATGATCTAACCTTGAATTTTGTTCCCTTCTCCTTCAGGACAAGACAATATATTGTCCCATCACAGGAAACCCTCTAAAGGTGAAAGACTTGATACCTGTCAAGTTCACCCAATTCAATGACCCCAGTGATAAGAAATCGCTGATAGCTAAAACTGAGAGGTACAAATGCCCCGTGACCGGTGATGTGCTCAACAACTCTATTCCATGTGCCCTGATCAGGACGACGTAAGATTCTGAGGAGATTCCTTGCCTCGATCTCAGCCTTTCATTTTTCAGGGGTGATGTTGTGACCATGGAATGCGTGGAAAAAATAATCAAGAAGGACTGGCTTCATCCAATTACTGGAGACAAATTGACAGAAAAGGACATCATTCCCATTCAGAGGGTTTGTATGCTTAGAGTTAAAATATTTCTGATTGTAACAACTATTTCTGATTTAGGGAGGCACTGGCTATGCCATTACGAACGTACAACTTGAGTCTAAGAAAGACAGACCTGTCCTGCAAGCGTGAATCAGTTGTATCAATTGTCTGTAAGATTTGTATAAAAATAAATGTAAATATGTTGTCGTAAATTTGGCTTAAATCAAGCAGTTTATTTTACAGTTTTTCCACATCATGTCCATTTCTTAGGAGAATACAATTAATAACTTCCCAGAGCAGGGAATACAAAACAGACTTATTTAAATTCGTCAATAATTCCACATAAATCAAAAAGACATATATGCATGCTTCTACACAAACCAAGAGGATTAGTTAATCTTTGAAGAAGTGGCCAATTTAAATATCCTGGGGTGAACCATTTCGCGGTTGTTGGATTTGTTGCTATTGGCTTGAGAAAATTTTGGAAATAACAGCATCTGGATGGTTACAAACAACCAGCTCAATAGTGTGAACCAAAGCCATATTATATATCTCAGTGGCTACATAATTGCATTATATTAATTGCACTGATCATCTTGCATTTTAATATAAGTAATTGATGCGTGTTATCATTGGTAAACACTCAAATTTTTAATACAGGAACAAAATTAACACATAACAGTGAATAAGTAGTTGACTTTAGCATAAGTTTACAATAAGTTGAATCTGTAGTAGTAGTAAAATACCAAAATTATTTTTTATTAGTTTTTTTTAAATAATTTCAGAAAACCCATTCACTAAATTGGGATTCAATAAATAAACGAGTAATGGACCGATTTTTTTGTACGAAGAGGCAGATATTTCAGCAAGTTTTCAATGCTCTGAAATAGCTATTCATTTGATGCGGCTAAGCCCTGAATAAGTAGCGCGCAGTTCCAATTTTCCTTGGCAATTAACCATTTGACTCAAGTAAATTAATTGAATAAAATATTTCATGCTTTCCTTGTCCATCACAATCTTAGTAAAAATAAACACTGTGCAAGATACTGCGTTCATTTTTGGATTCAAAGTCTTGCAGCAGCTCATCGATGTCGTTGTCCAGGTCCTCACTGTGGCTCATCTGAAAAACAAATAAAAAGAAGGATCAGGATAGTACAAAAGTAATAAGAATAATTAAAAACTGACCAAGTCAATCAACTCGCAAATCAAAAAGGCGCCAATCGTAGCTTCTTCGTGGTTGTCTTGAATGTCGATGTTTATCACATGAACAGGTGCGTTTGTTTCGTTATCCTTGCCTTCCAGACCTGAAAATTACCTTTCCTGGTTATTCCACGACTAAGGAGGCAAATAGTGCGATCTTACACTCAATGACCTGGTCATACACTCTCTCTTCGCATGAAATGATCACATCAAACTTTTCCTTGGTTAACTGGAATCTTTCAGGTCGCTGTTTGATTCTCCTGTTCCTCTCGAGCATGTGTAACAGGCCGTTTTGGGTGTACCTGAGAAAGAAGTATTAGTTAGCTTCTTGTCAGGGCTGTACATTAAATCTCTTACAAGACTTTGTCTTTGTGAAGAAGGTCGTTGTAAATTTCGTCGTAGGTTGCGCCAAATTCGTACACATTTGGTCTGTCAGCAGCTGGTCCTGGCAATTTAACCTTGTCTCCAGTTCCATACGATTTGACACAAAAACCTTTTTTGCTGTAATTAAGAAGTTAATTAATTCCTAAATATCAAAACAAAAATTGACTCTAATTGAAAGCCCACATTAATTGAATGGAGAAATTAATACGAGGTGCTTTCAGGTCTAAAAGATCCAACATAAATCAAGGCACCTGAGGAACGCATGGGCTTCCATGCTTCTGTTCATGTTGCTCGAACAAATGACAGCGATTTTCATCTCGCTTTGGTCCGGCATGATTTTGCCCAGTCAAACGCCAATGGGTGAAAGTTTTATTTAAAACAAACTGGCTGATTTCGAAAATTCAACAGTCAGCCCAGCGAAAAGCAAGAAATCAGTGATGCCGAGGACCTGGCAAAGTTCTTTCGGGCAGAAGGATTTGTCAATTCCACAGGAATTCCGCAGGAATTGACCAAGTTAACACGAAAGAAGCAACAAATCTTAGAGATATCAGGATTAAGGTCGTAAGAAATGGATGGACGTGAAAGTTTTGTTTGTGATTTGTGATGTTCCACACACAAGAATTACAAGCATTAAGGGCAAACAAAAGCCAGCTGAGTGGCTGTGCGAGCTGGGATTTTACGAGGGAGGGGGGAATTACAACGCCATCTGGACGCTCGCGAGAAACTATCAGAGTGAAACGCGCGATAAACAGTTGGGGAAAAAGGAACGAGAGAGGATCAAGACCACACCAAAAGCTCGCAAATTGGACAGATTTTAAGAGAATCAAAATATTCTGTAATAAAACTGCTTCGATCAAAAATGGAACTTCAAATTCGACACCAAAAATTTAATTAAACTTCTGTCGTACCTTTACAAAATTACGAAATTTATATTTCAGCTCATATTTTATTTTGTCACTGGTGTCTTGTTTATCACATTATTTAAAGAGGAATTTTAAAAATTCAAAAATTGAAACAATCTGTCTGAAATTACGGAACCAACTGCTAAAATAGCATTAAAAGTTAATAAATAAGATAAATAGTAAAGAGATAATATACGTGTTCAGCCCGGAGTTGCTTACATCAGAAAGGATGGAATTTTAGCTTACTATATTAGTTGAGTTTAAACTAGAAAATACAAATCAATTTAAATAGTGGGGGATCTTTGCAAAGTATTAATTGTTGATTGTAATTTTGGGATAACTGCGGTTGCAGTAGCGACTTGGGCGTTGCCTATTACTCTCGTTTTTTTATATTATTCTTGTTAATTCGTGCTCATGTCACATACATACAATAAAATGATGTACATGTACGTACACATTGTTAATGAAAATGCCAGCTCTTCTCGTGGCAATTTTTAGGATTCTTGTTACTCGTTTCGCACGCAATCATTTGCGCATTAACACGCGAGAGATGAGCCCCTGCTGCTTCAAACATGTTTCAAATTGCTGGACTATTAAAATTAAGCTGTAAATGATGATACATTTTTTCATTTGAAAGAAATGCACTTAAAACACTATCATAATTCATAGTAGGTAGTATATATAGTAGCTGGGACTGGAAACAGATATTCATTCAGCTCAGCAATGATGAACTGCAAGATCGGTTTTGGCTTCGTGGCTTCTCTCGCCCTTCTGGCTCTGGTGGTATGAAATTTTCACAGCTAATGCGTACTTCATAAATTTGTGTATGAACTAGAACTCAAGTGCACTCAAACAAAAACTTCACCAAATATTTACACTCGGAAAACTGATTTTCCATCTGTTTCCATTGACTTTGTTTTCAAACCATGAAAATGAAAATAGGAAAAACCAAATTTTGTTGCTATATAATTTTTTTTAGCAAACTCTTGATTTCCAATTAATATTTTTTAATTCTAGCGCACCGATTCAGGTATGTGATTAAACTAAAAATCCGAATATATACGTTTTCTTTTAAATTTTATTTTTCCTTTGTTCAATACAGGATGCCCGGAGCTTCTGGCTGTAAAGCTACACAAATTTATTTAAACTTTAATGCATTAAATTATTTCTAAATAGAAAATGAAGAGCAACGGTTGCTGCAATCTCCCGAAAACTCTTCCCGAAGAGACCCTGAAGGAATGCAAATTAAATTCGAACAGTTTTAGAGGCAACGGTAGATTGGGCATGAGTTAGTACAATCCAGAAACAATTATTTAGATAATAAAATTACTGCTGTTTTTTAGAGGCCATCATGGGAGGTATTCGCAGCGCAAGTTCCATGCCTGTAAGATCACATATCAAAATTGTGTTCATTCGACTAATTATTGCTCTTTCAGTGCAAGATGGAATGCGTCTTTAAGAAATTGGGATTGGTAACTATTAACTGAATAATTCATATTTCAGAATAGAAAAAAACTGATCGCCAAAATGTTTTGTAACACGTGCAAAAACATATTAAATTACTCCTTTACTATACGTCAGCAAAAAAGGAGGAGAAAATATTATCATTTGCCATAATACATATTTATTTTATATTCACATTAGATTGATTTTATAATTCAATTCGGTTTAATGAGTCATGCAAGATATTCAATTGTACATGTTCGCCAAAAAACATGTGCATATTAAATTATCAGTGCTAATGACCTTTTTACCAAATAACTGCTTGTTTATTTGTATCAATTTCAGTTCAATGAAACGGCGAACCGCGTGGACACAGACGCTGCGAAGGCCGCCGTTGTCCAGTACGCGCCGGATGCGTGGAAGGACGCGGCCGGCACTGCTGGAAATATTTGTTCTACTACCCTGAACAACTTGTACACTAAAATGGATTCGACCCCAATGCCGGACCTCGGCTTCAAACCTTCCTGCAAACCTTGCTCCTTCTTGTACTCCACGTGCATTACTATCGAACTCATGGCTGTATGCCATCCCTCCATTATTCTTCTTGAAAATTAATTTAATTGAGTTATTTTCCAGAACTGCCCGTCCCCGTCGAACAGTAATATCAGAATTTTACTTAAAAGTGAGTAGACGCATGTCTAAAATGGAAATTTTCCCTTAGGTTCAGCATGCACTTCCATCGCGGACTCGTTCAAGACGTGTGCCAACAATGTCACCACCTTCTTCCCACCGCCGCCACTGAAACGCAATCGTTCCTAATTTCTTGAACCCTGCTTCGACGACTTCAACATGAGCAACAATTACAATAGTAAATTTGTTTGGTGCTAATTGCATGGAATAAATTTTGGACATTGAAATATAGCAGTTTTTGTCAATGGTTGAAAAAGAGCCATAAATTATAAGGCTAAAAAAATATTTTGCGAAGGTATAGGCAACCTGCTCTGATTTGCTGAAGAGCAGGCTGCATTCCTGTACAAAGCTTGCTCTCATTTTTTATTATAATCATCTGATTTTAGCATTAAGCTTCAAAACGCTTTTTTATTTAAACTTTTTTTGCAAGGAAACAAAATGATGTTATTACTTTCTCCACCTATTTTTTCATTGGAATCGATTTATGCGCCACAAATTCTCAGAGTAAATTGAGACAGTTTGGAATTACTTTGCTTTCTTTGAATTGAAAGGATTTCTTTGAGGAACATAATAAACAAGATTTTAAAGTTGCAGATCTTTTAATCGCAGTCGACAGTTCCTCTCAAGCTAAAAATAGTACTTTTACTGCTCTCAGTCGGCCCACATGTTTGTAGCCCTTTTATCAACAAGCAAAACGGCTTCGATTAAAGCTCACTGCTGGAGTGTCTCTGTCTGGTGAACTGTTAATGCGGACGGCGAACGCAAACAGATCCCCCTTGCACGCACCATGGCCACGCCAGTTTTACACCAGTGTCGTGCACAGCAATTCAATTTCCTCAATTTCATTTTTAAATCGTATAATTATTGCAATTAATAGAATCATTTTCATAAAAATTAAAATAGTAAAGCGCGCATTATTTTTTAGATTTTTTTCACAAACCAAAAGTATAAATCTAACTGGAGAGGAGATTAATGGGAACTACTAGGGTTTTTAGCAGTTTTTAATTTATAAAAATATACTTCATTTTTAAAGTAAAACAATTTTTTCTCATTTAGTGTGTCTCTACCAGAAAAGTTTCCCTTTCTTAAACATTTTTCAGAGTCTTGAAATGCTCAAATAACTATTCGGGCTGAGAGGCGCACTGGCGTGACTCGCCACTTGCTGGTTTTTGCTCCTTTCCAGCGGCTTTATGGACAAATTTCTGGCGTTTCAATAAAAGACCTTGGTGCGGAGAGGCGACAAGATTTCCACATTAGGTACAAGCTCCTCCAGGACCCCATGTTTTCCGCTCGGCTGTTTAATTGGGACCCGGCGAGCTCACAGCCCACGGAATGTGCTGAGCATAGAGGTTAAAAAAAAACTCAATTGGATGTACTTCCACTTGAAGAAACCCCCATATATGAATTGCAACGAGTGCAGAGAGGCGTACGATTGAATTTCGGCTATTTTTCACATCCCTATTAGCGAACGGAGGTGTGGAGAAGGGGAGCCGCGGCGCGCGAGGCCTAGGGTGGCCCCTGCTCTCATCCGGCCGGCCGGCCGGCAGGACGCGTCTGGAGCGGCGTGCGTGCGTGCGCGCGTGTGTAGTAGCAGTAGCGCGGGGAGCAGATCAAATCGGGTCGCTGCTGGGGGCTGCGAGAGAGCCGGCGAGGGATGAATCCTCCCCTGCCCGGCAGTATTGATTTTGTTCTCGAGGACGGCGCAGCACCCGCCCTGCCGCCGCCGCCGCTGCATGCCCGTCTCCTAGGAGTCGCCGCCCAGCACGTGAGTCGATGCGACCCCACCGGGGTCCGCCCTGCCCCTGAGAGACCCCTTGCCGCCCTTTGCAGCAGTTGGACGAACGAAAGGTGCGGAGTTTCCCTCATTGCTTCCCTCGTTCCCGGCCGGGCGGGTCCTTTGCATCTTGGACTTTTCCCAGCGTGCCTGGGATTATTTATTGTTATCATTTCGAGCGCGCGGTTTTGGAAATTTCCAACCTGGAAGCACGCTCATATAGGGGCAGTGTGTATGTGTTGTTATTGCTGTGCATTTAAAAGCGAGAGTAATGTGTATCGAGCGGCGAGGGAGCGAGTGGCCGCAAATCACGTCCAAGTGTCATTGAAAAAATGTATATACACCATTGCAATGCAAAGTTGTGTTTCGAGCACTAATTGCTTCGCTTTTTCTCGTAGTATCCTCTCTGAAAGGAGAAGTGGGCTGGGCGGGCCTCTCTTCGCCTGCTCAAAGGGGTAGCCATTCAATAAAAGCAAATTCTTAAGGGGAGCAGACGTTCAAAGTACATATCCATGGATGTAGGAGAGGCACAGAGTTGAGTGAGCTGCTTCACATTCAATCTTTTCACCTTTTCAAACTCTGTTTATTATTTACACTGGCTCCAACGAACACCGGGCCTCATTTCAAATGGATGAAAGTTCAGTTTATGCAAATTCTCAATTCAAAAAGCAGCCGCGACATTTCCTTTTGAATTTGTTCAGTTTGCATTCGTGAAATGTGTGGCAACTAGGCGCGAGCTTGTGTACCCAGCCAGAAGAATTATATATTATGTAGTTGAGCAGATACTCTCTTCCGTCCTTCAGTGTCTGCTGTAGCACACGCTCTGCTAGCAACAGAGGGAGTTTTCCGTGGTTCACATAAATATCAGATAAAAAGGTTGCGGCTCTCAGAAGGATTTCGATACTCTTTCATCATTGACTGATTGGTCAGAAATCATTCAAACATCAGACTTTATTGGATCCAAGACGATTGATGGAGGGAGTGGTATTGGAATGAAATAAATCCGCCTTAAAAATCTTTGACACTCTAAAGCATTTTGAAGAAAATAGTTTTAATAAAGTTTATATTTGTGGAAGCGTCCCTTCTGGACCACTCTTGCTTTTGAACTGAGGTTGTGCTTAAACCACTTCTGCATTTTGACTTATACACGTTTTAAAAGTATATTAAAAAGCTCTTTTAAAATTTAGATGCAATACACAAAATCCGTTCCAGTCATACACTTTTTTAACGCTAAATCAACATTGCTCACCGCCACGCTGTTAATCGAGAGATGAGAAACAACGAGAAGGGCATTTTGAAATTGTCTGCGTTGGAATAGTGTGTTAATCAAGAATAACGTACTCCAAAGACAACAACAAATATCGTCTTTAATGCCATATCGCCATCAAATTATGCAGCTCCATTCCCAAACGTGCCGCACACACCGTCGGATCGTTTATTCAAGTGCCAACGATCATTTGCGATTCCCATAAAGATTTTGAGCCCTCACGGTCCTCTGCCTGAAAGGGAAAACTCGTTTGCTGCCTGAAGTGTGCGTGATAAAGCGTCCAGATACGAGCCCTGCGCGTGTGTGAGAGTCAGATTTTTGCACGTTATACCTTGGCTCAGTGCTGTGCTTTCACGGTGTAGCATCCAACTTAAGACAAACAATGCTGATCGAAATCTCAACAGTTTAATAGATGCAAGCCAAGATCAGGGATGAGAAACATAATGTTTGTCTCAAAATTATATCAATGATATTGGATTTAAATTTATTTTTCAATAATGATTTATTTGAGAATAGATATTTTATCCACTTATTTGCTCTGCGAAGAAAACGACTGTAATTCAAATTCGTCGCCTATAACACGTTATTCCACACGTTTTGAATAACGCTGTATTTTAAAGCGGGCAATCAGCATTTGAAATTCGGAAATTCATAATGATTTCATGATTTGATTTACTAAAAATTTTACCTACTTGACTGTAAGCTTTTTTACATTTTTTAAACAAAATTGAGGATAGCCCATTATGCAGTTGTAATTTTCTTAGCCACATTTTTCTTCGTTGCTTGAATTGGTTTAACTGAAAATTTTGGAAAAATAAATAATACTTTATATAAATATGTGTCTATACTAAACAGTCGTATTTGTATTAATGGATAATAAAAAATTAATAGAATAAGTAGACTGAAATACCAAGCTATATATCTGTTTAAAACAGATTAAAGAAATTACTTCAAAGCCAAAATCGATGTTGAGTCAGGTATTTTTTTGCCTACGTGCAGTGTTCCGTTCTGTATACGCATACAATACCTCTGCATTGCATAATAACTAACCTGATAAGAGTGCCATATGCGGCTAGAAAAACACACGCTACACGGAATCCAGCGCCAGCCGTGTCCCACGAATTCAACAATATTTATCTTCTTGGCGTGCGAATATTTTTATTAAACCATTTTTGGTTTCAGTGGCGAAACTCCTAATTAAATAGTATTTTAAACAATTGTTTTTCTGTCTTGTTCTACAAGAGCCTTTTAGCAAGAGAGGGATCTAAAGCACCTTATTTTTTAAATTGCAACCTAGGAAGATGAAATTTAATATTGACTTAGGGCTTGAACCTTTCCAAAATTGTCACGTAAAATCTGAAAAAACGATTATCCTGTCATAAATTTTAAGATGAATTATTTACTCTAGTGAAAACTGATTTCTTGTGTAAAATTCATTGAGTTTGCTTGACCTTGTATTCATTCCGTCAAATATAGTGACCATTACAACACACTAAACATTCATACACATCACATTGTTTGTCGAGCAAATATGTACAAACGGACACGACACACACAATTCAAAAATATCAGAATTCTTGAAATCACCAAGACGACCGGACCAGCCCAGAGGAGGACTTCTCCAAGAGACTCACCGGACTGAAGCCATCGCAAAGAGAAGACTCACTGTCCCCGATGATGCTGCTCCGTCAAGAGGTACCACACACACTCCGGCTGGCGTGGCCTGCACCAATGAAGGGTTGTACCTGCTCGGGCGTTCCAACAGGAACCGTTGCTGTCCTGTCTGATAAAGTAGGACACAGCACACATCATCACAATGTGCCGAGTCTCATTGTCGTCTCACCATCTTCGTCCTTTCCTCATCACACATTTAGTCAAGCCGCAGCCAGTCCTATATCATAAGTCGAAAAAAGCACCACACACACGCAGCCAACAATTTTTTAATTTTAAATTCTGGAAAACACTGGAAGCACTGACGAACATAATAATTTAATTCCAATATATATTGGAAATTTTAAAATGACCATTTACAATACACAAATCACTCAACAGACACATAATTGTTTTACGAGCAAATATAAACGACACGACACAATTAAAATAATGTAAGTGTTTGTTGAGCGATGCGGAATTTAACCGCTACCACGCCGAAATGTACACTTGGGCTGAGAGAAAAAACCTATTTCCAATTAGACTCATTTCCAAGGCCACAGCTTATAAAAAGTTTATATAGTTGTATGCCGTTGGCGTTTAAAAAATAAATCAATAAATTATGAGTACTCTTCTCTAATAAGAAAGCAATAATTTTATTTTTTTGTAATTGATCTGCTGTTATAACTAGACAATGCGGCTATAATGAAAGCTTGGCCACAAAAAAACACTGCATTGAAATCTTGGGTGTTTTTTCCGTGATATAGCTTGGAAAAATTGTATGTCTTTTTCTACTTGATGAATTGAGGGTTGGTTTAATTTTAAACAATTAATTGATAAAAATCGCTTTCGAACCTTAGAATTTAACGTGCAGTTTGCGTTGCAGCTTTCAGCAATGGAGCTGAACATGGACGAGATGTTGTCCGCGGGTGAAAGGGTGCTGAACGGAGGCCTCGAAGACGATGAGCAGCCGGCAGCCGTGAATGGGACGGACAGCGAGCTGCCGCTGCCGCCCGTCGAGACGCCACATCAAGGGCAGGAGTCGATTATGTAAAAATAGCACCGAATTCGCTTCTAGAGCCCATGCTTGACCTAGACTTTTAATTCTTTCGCAGCATGTCTGAGCTCGGCAAAGAAGGGATGGACGTGCTGGCCGGTCTCATCAGGTCCGAGCCGGTGGTTAACTGCGACAAGGCGGCTGCCGAGGACGGCGCTGACGGCAAGAGCAACGCTGAGAGTCACAGCTTAACCATCAACGAGTTCACGGTCAGTGCAGAGAACTTTAAAATTTAAAAAAAAATATATCACGTCACTGTAGAAGATTTTTATTTCATCGCTGAAAATAATATGGTTTATCGATGAATTAAGAACTTTTGATGCTTTATTAGAATTTACCACCAGTTCAAATCGGTACACTACGACTTTTAACTGGACTATAAATTAAAAAAAAATCACACAAAAACATCCCGTTGACTTGCATTGTTAAGGCATTCTCAGGAGTGTCAAAGCAATGGAAGGTATTTGAGCATTTCTGGGATATGTTCCTGGCTTTCAATACAAAAGATGAAAAAATGTGGTAAATTAGGCGACTCGCGAAATGCTCAAATAGACTAACCGGCGCCGACTCACCAGCACTTTCTGGTTTTCGGGCCTTTCTAGCGGCTTTAAGGACAAATGTCTGGCGTTTCAATCAAAGACTTCGTTACGAGGAAGCGAAAAGATGGGCACATTGGGCCTAAGCCCCTCTGCGGCCACTCGGGCCCCATGTTATCCGCTCTGCAGTGTTTTTGGGACCCTGTGAGTCCACGGGATGTGCTGAGCAGAGGATCTAAAAATCCTAAAAATTATTTTACCCATATCTCTATTGTATTTTTAAAGAATTTGGGGTTCGATTTAATTGGAAAATAAAATAGGTGATCATTTATTTTTGAAATAATAATTATTTTTGATTTATTTTTACCCAAGATGAGATTTAGGATATTTTTTAAGAATATTTTACAATTTTACTTCACTTACAAACTGCGTCTACTTATGTTAAAAATACGACGAAAGTGCTCCACTTGGGGCTTTTTGGTGCTAAGCACGGCGAGTACATATCGATTTTGTTTCAGGAGGAGCAGCTGTACTGTGAGTTGTTGTACCAAACGCACCACCCCCTGGGGAACGACGTGAGTGATGCGAACCAGGGCCAAATTTTCGACTTTCTCAAAACCGCTTTCCGCATTGACGATAAGAAACACGAAGAAAAGAAAAACGAGGCCAAAATCAAAGATGTGATAAATAAAATTAATAACCTAGCCAAATAAAAATAAAACATTGAATTTCAGAAGCCCGACGTGAAACTGAACCTGGAGATCATCGAAGTGCGAGACTTGAAGTCGAGCGAGACGAGCGGAACGAGCGCTGTCTACTACTTGAAAAATCAGCCAGACAACAAGGCTGAAAGCGAGGTTCAACACGACAAAAAGATACCCGTTTGGAATGAGAAGGGGTCACTGTAATAGCTCGCTTCCCTTTTAAGATTAGCAGTTTAATAGTTGTCATTCACAGGCCAATTTCTGACAAGGAAAACGACGCGTTGATTGTGGAGATTTGGTAAATTGGCGAGATCATAAAAGCGTCATTAACTTAATTTTGTGTCAATTTCAGGAAATATGTGGAGGAAGCTCCGAATCAATCACCATCTTCCAACAAAACAGTTAAGGATAAAATCGGAACGTTGAAGAATATGGCCAAAGGCCTCGTTCTGAACAACAAAAATGAAGATAGGAAGTGTTCAGGAATTGCGGAGATTCTTATCAAGGTAGTTCAACTGAAATTATTAAATTATTTTAATTAAGATTATGATTTTCTGTATTTAAATACATTTCCCTGAGCGCTTCCTCTTGAATATTTAATTTTTCAGCATCATCATCATTTCAATGAAAATAATGCATTTAAATTAAATATTTAAAACCCCATAAAAATACTGAATATATTTCTTAAACATTGGAGTAAACAATTGCAAAAAAAAAATAATAATTTCAGGACATTCCGTCTGGCGCGATGGACGAGTGGATTCCGCTGAAGAAGGAGCAGAAGAAGGCACGGGGTGAGGTGCACGTTCTGCTGTCGCTGGGGACGTCGCGCGACGTGCAGGTTGGCTGCAAGGAGCACCGGCGACTGGTCCGAGTGCTGGTGCGGCGCGAACTGGATAATCACGCCAAGGCACCTTTCACGTGGGACGGCCGGCTGTCGGACACGGCCGAACAAGTGCTCACGCAGCACCGCGCACACGCCAGCCTCGACGAGTCGCACGTACAGTTGGCCAGGTGGGCCGGCTTCTGCGACCAGCACGAAGAGACACCCTTCAATTTCCACGTGCTCGAGACGATGCTAAAGAAGCTGACCACGAGCCAGAACAGTGAGCCTCGAACCTTTACCGATCACGAGGTAAGATCTATTATTTATATCAGTTCAAATGCATTAATTAAATGGTGAAAAATTGCTTCCTTCTAAAACGTGGGCAAAATTATCAGAATAAAATATGATATGAATGAAACCGAGAGGAAAATTAATGCTAAGCTTTCAAATGGCTAGGTTTTTCTTATTGATTTCGGTTTTCTGATACATTTTTAGGCAAAAGTGTTTTGGGATGCCAATCGAAATTTGCTTCCAACCTGCCTGAAGTTCATCAGGTTCCTATTCAAGATGAGCATCAGCTATGGCGACGCAATGGAGGCGCAACTGAGTTCTATGTTGAGGCAAGTCGCTCCACAATGTACTCGTTTTTTTGTGCTAAATTGCTTTTTCTTCGATCAGGATTTTGGCTATCTTGATCGAGATCAAACCCCCAGAGGACATAGACATTTTCCCGTCTTACAAGTACACGTGGCTCAAAACGGATCACGGACACAACTCAAAATTGAAAAGAAAAGTGTTGGATGCAATCAAACACAGCGCCAGAGAATGGTATTTCATGTTTTTTAAATCATATTTATGCTTTAACGAACTCGTATTTTTGCTCAACTTTAATCTTTTTAGGATTGAAGAAAAGTTTGCAAAGATAGAATTCGGAGAAGAGGAAATAGAAGACAATCCTCAGTGTTGGGTATATATTTCAATATACTCACAACATAAAAATAAACCGTATTTATTGACAGGCTATCCTAAGCAAATATAAAGACGGGGGAGTGGCCAAGAGGAAAATAAAAGTGCAGGAGATCGCGAACCCGAAAGCTCTGCTCTCTTGCTACAACAAGGAAATCCCGGGGCTGAAGGAATGCGTTCTCTCCTCCTCCTTCCATGACGAAAAATTCAAGTGCGCAGCTTCGAAATTAAAATAAAAAAAATTATCCAGCTTTTAATAAAACAATTTTCACAGATGCTTAGACATCCAGTATTCCAAAGTAGTGCTGCAGGTGTTTGACAATAAGGTGAGAGCGAGCTGAGAGTGCCTCTTTGTTTATTTTCTCAAGTGTGTTTTTGTTTGCAGGTGAATCAAGTGGTGCGGCCGTTGGTCTTGAGTATTTGCAACAGCCTCAAGAAATACGACCCTAAAGACAAAGAGCCCGACCCGCAAAACAAATCAACAGACCTCGTCTGCCTCTACTTCACCCTCAAAGAATTCAATGAGTACGTTTAGCGCCTTTCTTTTCACGGCTTATGCAACCGGTGTGACATTTGAGTGCAGACTGCTGCCTGCTTTGTGCTATCGACCTATTTTTATGCTACAAAAAATTGTACAATTATCGTGAGACTCACATTTTCAGTTTTGAGGACACTTACTTTCACGGGGAAAAGGTCAAATGCAGCGATTTCCACAACTGGTTTGCTCGAGGCGTTTCTCAATGGCTTGACATTACTCTGCTGAAAGCGATGAACATGATCAAAGCAGCAGTCGAGTTGGACCAGCTCGAGCCACTGGACGACGTCAAATTCAGCAGCTCCGCGGTCGACGTTCTCGGCATCTTCGATATGGTTTGATTGAATTAAATTTATTTTAATAATATTGTAAAATCTTAAAATTTTCAGCTGGAAAAAGATCTGCGAGCTCTAAAATGGCCTGACGAAAAGGACGAGTTTCCGCTGATGGCTAAACTAGTCAAAGTAAACTATTTAAACATTAAAAAAACATGATCATTAAATACAAAATTCCAGAGCATCACTGCCTGCACAAAGCACTACGCTGACCAGATCCGCCAGAAAGTTGTCAAAGTCACCGATCTGCCTGGAGACTACGAAATCCAGCTGTGCACGGCCATCAACAACATCGAGCACATCTTGGTCGAGGGCCTCGAGCCGCTGATGAAAAAGCTAAACGTGGAGGCCCTGTTCATGACCCTTACGAAGATCAGGTCACACATTCCAGAGTGCCACAAGGGGCTGAAGGTGCTGAGCAGAGTGGTGGACGCGGCCGAGAACGCCGACCAGAAAATGATGGAAATCGTGCAGGAGGTGAGCGAGAAGATCCTCAAGGTGGTGCGCGAGAACCAGAGCCTGTCGCCGACCAGATTCATGAGTCCGATCAGCCCGATCAACATCCACCTGGGCGTGCTGAAACGCCAACTGAGCAAACACAACTACCACCGCGCCATCACCTTCATCTGGGAGAGCATCGTTGAGCTAATCAAGCAAATCGTGGACGCCACCCACATGGTGAGTGGAAAGAAAAACTCTGATTTAATTTCAACGATTCACCATTATTTGTTAATTATTCCAGGAGGACAAACCTCCAGGCTTTTACAAGAACTTGAAAAAGTCGCTCGAGTTCTTTGAAAGTGCATTCAGCAGAGAATCTCTAGCGTTCAAAAACGGGGAACTCCTTGAAGCGACCAAGACTATCTTGGAAACCTTGTCTAAAAATTCAATCGACCCTGTTCACAAATTCTACTTGGAAAGGTGTGTTTATCACCGAATTTATATTTTAAGTCTGAATAATTCATATAACCTAATTTCAGGCTGGTGGTGCAGGGAAAGGTGGATGACTACGACAAGAGAGGGCAAATCAACGTTCTCCTGCAGTTCCAGGAAAAAAGCCTGAAAATTGAGATCCTGAACGTGAGAAATCTCAGAACAAGAAGCAAAGAGGGTAAAAATCCAAATAGAGTTTTGCGTTTTAATTTGACCAAATTATTTAGGAGATTGCAGCCCGTACGTGCGCATCGACTTGATTCCCAAGCAAAACTTCCCGGACTGCAACAAAAAGCTCAAAACCAAAATTCAGAAACGAAGTTTGAAGAACTGCGCAACATTTGAAGAATATTTTGAAATGTGAGACCTAAATATTTTATTCCGTTAATACATAATGCAAAAAATGATGTGTTTTTTCAACAGAGCGATGACTGATGGCAACGAGAATATGGAAAACGCGCTAGTGCACTTGGTGGTCAAGGACTACAACCGCTTTGGTCACAACATGGTCATCGGCGAGACGCTGGTTAGATTTGACAAAATTAACCGAGACTACGCCAACAAAGCGTTTGCCGATGTGCCACAAATGGAACTGCCCCTCATCGACTTGGTTGACGTTCCTCAAGGTCAGTTCAAAACTAATGGCATAAAAATTTTAGTTTTTACAAGCGGGCATTTTGTTAACAGATTTAGTGAGAATCAAAAAGAGCAAAACTTGCGACACGGTGACCGACCTGGACACGATAGCCACAAACGAATCGACGGGCACCCTCAACTGATTCAAACGCGACCAATCAAGAACTTTGCTCATTATTGTATCAAAAAATAATCCTAACGTTAAACAACGCAGCCCCAATTACCACGTGCAAAGTTGTATCTACCACACACACACACACACACACACACGTGCGCGCGCAAAAATGTTGCCGTGCAAATTTATTCCACAAGCAAGCAGTTCAAAAGCAGTTCAGGACGATTTTTACAGAAGTTTATATACTCTTATATAAATAACTGACCTAGTCACTATCGTAGGAAAATTCTTGTAAATGAGTTTTGTTCATTTGTGTACAAAAACCGAAATCTACGTCTTCACTTTGTCTCTATTTCGCTCTCTTTAGTAGGAAATGTGTAAATTGCTGTAGTGAAGCGTGAGACGTTGTGTTCCGAAAAGGTTAAGGAAGTTGGATCCGTTTTCCAAACGGCAGAGTCAGAGTAGTACAAAAGTGGGAAAAACCATTCTTTCAATTCGGTCGGGAGCGTGCAGCTCAGTCCGAATTGGCCTTTTACTTTTGCATTTTCCAAACGTAAACTTTGCTTTCCGAATTCATGTCGTGCATTTGAGGAATCTCGTTTTGGGGCTCCGTTCTCAACGGGCGCCATATTTGATGTTTACCAATCATACATATAAATAATATATTTAAATTTTACGAAACGCAGTTACCGATTATCCTTAAAGCGCTATAACGAAAAAAGTGTTTTACAAAACTATATAGTTTTGAAATGAATGTGTTCGTTCACAAGTGAGTACGCGAGACGAAAATCATTCCTCGATCACTCCAGTATAATGTTGGTTTAAATGAGTGCGAGATCGAATGAGACGAGTAAAAATAATTCGGATAAGAACGCATAGTGAGTAGGGAAACAATGTTAAACGCCTTTTTAGTTACTATAATTTGTTGTTGATAATGGTGATTGATTTTCGCGAGATTTGTGAATGAAAAGATGCTGCTGAGAAGGAGATATTGTAATTGAAAGTAACAGATGAATAAAAATGCGAGTATACAATTCCGTTTTTCATTTAAAGTCACATTTTTTTGCCTCTTCATATTCAGACAAAAGTCGTTTAGTGAAACGACCATTAATAAAATGAAGGAAGCAGAGCTAGCGGGGAAATTAATATACAAATTTGAAGGTCTTGCTGTGGAATTATGCTGATTCCAACTGCAGAAGAAGTGTGGCGTGATCCAGCTCTCATAATTTGTTTGAATAGCAACAGTCATTATTTTGAATTTATTACAATTTTTATGAAATCTTGTTTATATCTGCAAAGAATCGCCGGCTGCAAGCGTATGGTGAGCAAATGTCGTCACAGCAGCCGTTCAATGAGTCGCACAAAACACAAAATCCGTCAAATATGCAAAAAAAATAATCGCTGATCGAAAAGGGTGCCATAAATATAGAAATATTTTTCCGATTCATGTCTCATGTTTCATTTCACAGGATGTTTGGCCATTTAAAGTCTGAAAATTTTCACTTTTAATATTCAAATGTGTGGAAGTTATATTATTAAAATAAAACACACTTTTTTAAAATAGTAAAAAGTGCGACACCACACGCAACAAGGTTTTCCACTCCACGATGGTTATGGAAGTTGTATGAAATGTGTCCTGCAATATCAGGGCTTGTATGTGGATCGAATTAAATCCACATTGACGTCTCATTATAAATAACTAAAATATATATCTGCGAAATAGTATATTCTCTCTCCGCACTGCACCTAAAATAGTCAAAGCACCGTTTAAACTCTCGCTGTCTTGCAATACAGACACTTTTTGCAAAGTCACCAGTGCAGTCCTTCAGCCTCTGGGTGAAAGGTCAAAGTACTCGGGAGGAGAAGCAGCTAACGGCCTTCAAAATTATATAAGAGTCGTGGACGTCAAATTCTACAAGTATTTTTAAACAAAATGAAGATTGTCATGTCGATTGTGGTGGTGCATATATCTTGCGGTGGCGGTGGTCACATATTAGTGGATAACGTTCTCGGTCTTCTTCCCTGCACTATTAGTGTGTTTGCCGTACAGAGTGGTCGGATGCCAAGCACAGGAAGTCCAAATCCACACGTCAGGATCTCGCGCCTCTCGTGGAAATTCCATCACAATCATGGGAAATTATGCTAGCTCACAAAAGAGTAGTATTTTTTATTTTAGCCTCATCATGGACGCACACCTCACTTCGTAATGTGTATCCCGACAGGTTCAGCCTTGGGCACTTTTGTGGCTTCGTGGAAGGGAGACCTTTGGATGGCGCGCAGCAGTAGTTACCTGAATTCAGTCAGTTACGCGTTCACGTGAGGAGTAAACAACAGCGCGGCGCGGAATGTGTGGATAGACATGAAGTGAGACTTTTTGTCTTGAAGAATAATTAAAGGTTAGTCTTTGACTATCTATAATGGAAGCATGTTTTTAAGCAGAAACACAATTATCTTGCTATTTTTTTTACTTTTTTGTGATTTTTTTAAATGAGGGTTAGTACTGCGACTCAAGAATCTCGCTTGGACTGTCTATATAATTTTGTCAGTAACGTAAGTAGAGGCAATTTTCCGAATTTTTGCAAGCACGCAGTCTACAAAATTTAAAACCGGTTCTCAACATAATGTTGTATCAAATTGAAAGACCCTTCTTGAGAAAAAACCTACAGCAAGAACCTGCTTCAAAAGTTGTCCTTACTCACAATCAGCTATGGAAGTGTGCATATCAATTTCATTTTCTAAATAAGTAGATTAAATAAGAAAGATTTAGATTCAGATTTAGTGTATACTAAATCTATTAAACGCATCAAAATGAAAGATTTATTTTTATCAACAAAAGTCAAGCCCTATCCTCCTGAGAATAATCGGCTGGGCAGTTATTAATATATTTTCATGTACAAATTACAATAAGTGACAGAAATCAGAATGCAGCATGGTATATGGAATCATTCAATAATTGTTTATAAGCTATTTTTTAATCTCCAAAAGAGCTGGATAGCTGGATGGGACAAACTTTCAAAAGTGTAAATTAATTTATCAATATTATGCTTTTGGTGGATTGTTTCTGCAAGTACCATGTTGTGCGTCCAAAGTCCAGTTTTCTAATGTAAAGTCACACTTTAAATATCTTTTGTGTCGCGCAATGCGTTTTTTTACTAATGCGCCGTGTAAAATTATTTTTATTTTATAGTTTTTTACAGATAACCACAAGTGATATAAATTTTAATTATTGTTTCATGGTATTACGGATATCAACCATACTAAATATTATGATCCTCATAAAGTTTCTGTTCCAAGAAGCAAAATAAAATTTAATTTTTAAAGAACATTAAGCATATAAGTGATAAAACTAAATTTAAAAAAATATTCATTAAAATTTATTTAAATAGTTTATGGATGCATGACTGAGTCGGTTCATTCATTTTCCAGATAACAGAGTATAAAAATGTACTTTTAATTCCTGTCTCGTGTGTCAGCAGTAAATAGTTGTAAAAGCCATTATGTCATTGCGAGAGCTACTTGCAGAGGTGATTTGGTAGCAAGGCCTAAATGACAAGCTCATACTCTTGTTCAAAGCCACTGGAGTAAACATCAAAGGCCCTAATTTTCTCCGATGCTAATTGACTCGCGCGCCAGTCCGAACGACGAAACAGCACCTCTCTTGAAAGTAAACATGCCCCTCGAAAATTATCAGGGAAAAAACAAACGTGTCGGTGAGGATCCTTTTCAACCTGTGATTCGTGGTCTCGGTATATAGCGAAAGTGTGGACTCAATGACGTGTTTTCTTTAACAAGCAAGGGGTCGTAAATTGCACAACTGGTTGAATATTTGACTTAGTTGAGCATTCGCCTTGCAAACGTGCGAGTCAGACGCCGGTGTCGCCGAATAAACAAGCGCTCTAGCTTTGCGCACACTCTCCTCAGCAGGAAGAAATTTGTTTAAAGTGCCTTTCTGAGTTCAGTTGCCAGAGAAACAAGACGCATTTCGGATTTTGACAACACTCCTTGGGCCAAAATAATGGCGGGTAAGAGTTTTTTACGCATTTCGTTTTAGATTATTTTATCATTAGACTAATGGGGAGAACAACCCATACAGGCGATTTTATTTTGTAAACCAAAATATAAACTTACATGGCAAATGAATTACAAGACTTCAACCTCGTTGATTTCAAAGTTATTTAATAAAAATCGACAGTTTCAAGTTTCTTACATAGCTCTGAAATCAACGTGATTCATTTTTAGCACTAAAGAATGTAACAAATAACAAACCCCTCGAGTGAAATTTTTCCTCAGGTTTGATTTATATTTTTTACAACTATTTTATTCCTTTTTATGAGTCATTAAATTTAAAAATAAAATATTAATACAAAGCAAGAGCAGGCGAACGCATAGAGCTAACAAAAACGGTATCTTTCAGGCCTAGTTCAATCAGCTATTGCCTAGATCAGAGAACAAGTCAGAAATTGGCATTTTATATTATGTTAATTTTGAGCTTTAACCAACTGGTTAAGAGCATATTTTAAAATATGAGTAATTCATTAAACAATTTACACAACAGATGTGAATGTTTCCGCATCAAGAGAGCGATAAGGAAGTATTTTCCCTTTTCCCCTCGAACAATGACTGATTAAATAGAAGTGTTAAAAAAGATAAGGGATAAGAAAGATTGGATTTGTTAAGGAAAAAGCAAAAAATATTTTTTAACTTAATGGCACTATTTTTGTGCCAAGACATTTGTAATTAAGCACTCACAAGGAATTTTCCTAAACTCACAAAATATTATTTTAGTCAGCAAACTTTTCATTCAAAACGAAACATGCGCACGAAGTAGGACACTATAATGTATGTCCCCTATGATCGTGTGTATGTCATACATAAAATCGATCAGAACCATCCGAGGAAGATAATAACCAAAATTCAATGCGCTTGACGTCACAGCAGCTGGTCTGACCAAGATTTAAAAAAAATTAAATTGTAAGATATTCGACGATCATGAATAACATTGACAACCACACAAGAAGCACATTCGTGGAATTGGCTTATCGTGGCAAATCCACCTTAAATTAGAATTTGCTCGCGCTCTCGATATCCTGACAATGAGTTCGCGTTAATCAGATTCGGGCTGGCAGACAAATATTATGCCGGGTATCTTTGTATGCCGTCCCGCCTTTCCTACAAATACATATTTCGCACAAGAAGGTCGCATACGTTGAATAAATAATGAGTGCAAGTTTCTGATAGCTAAAGACTAAGGCAATTTCTTACCTCCCCTCGTTGATAGAATCTTAGCTAAAGGCTAATAAATGCCAGCATGGCACCAGCCGTTTGGGAGGATGAAGAGCTAAAAATAAGATTCGACTTTTCGCGAAAGTCCAACACAAGCAATTTATATGGTGGGAGAGATATGGAGCATTTGCTATTCTCTCTACAGCTCAGTGCAGTGCTGGCTTCACAATCAGAGAGAAAGAGAGCAAAATATTTAGTTTCGAGTGGATGCCGGGAGCTACGAAAAAGCCAGAAGCGGGCGAACGAGGCGCGCTTCGCGAAAAGACAACGGAAAAATGGCATGTATTGCAATGTACGATCATTTCTCCAAACAAGTCATTATACGTCGTATAAATATTAATTTATTTTAGTTGTTGTATGGAAAATTTTCGATTGTTTACAGCAATGGGCGACTGGATGAAGAAAAATCTGAAGCGCAAGTTAAAATTCAACTTTCAGCGCCAAATCAGCTTCCGTGAAGATGAAGAGCAATGTCTCGCCAGAAACTCTACCCCAGAGTAAGTTTGATTCAAAATTTATTATTTCTCAATGACGGGATCATTTTAATTTGAGTTTCAAATGGTAGTTCCGCAGGGCAGATTTGCCCCAAACATTTGAACAATAAAAAAGAGGGTTGAAATGTTATTCCACCCACAACTTCAGTTAAATAATAAATAATAATCAATTTTATAAATAAATGCTTTCTCCTAAACACAGATTTGGTGGTAATGATTCCAAAGGTGAGCTTCAAAGTAGTTTTCCAGCACTTTTAAACTTACAAATAATGGAGCTTCATATTAAGATTTTATTTTGATGCAAATAAATAAACTCGGTTTGCTGGGGTTAGAAAAACCAGCCGACAATTTTAAACTATCATACTTTAAAAAATAAAAATTTATTTGATCATTTCAAATTTGCGTTGTTTTAAAGATGAGTATCAAACAAGAAATGCGTCTTATAGCAATGAATGCTTAGGTCTTTCATTTTAACTATTATCAGAGGTATGCCATCTAAGCGTAACTAATCTGTCAAGCGCACGCACCTAGACGCTATTATAAGAAGGTTATTTAGAAGACGCCGGAGCCAGTTATAAGTCCTTATTTTTTCTTGACCACACCGTATCGCAGCTTCCTTGACATTTTTATGTCCCTATTTGTACGTAGTCAGACCAAGGTCAAGCAGGAAGAGATAGGCTTGAGAATTTAAATTTATCCCTCGCCCGCTTACAGGGCAAATTACACAAATATTCAAGCAAGGTCACAGTGTCTACCTGCGGGTTAAAGCAGTTATCCAATAATTTACTTTTGTGTTCCCTTTCTTCCTGGATGGCATGCATAAATAACAAATTTGATAAATTTTAAATTCCTTTTTTAACCTACTGGCATTCAAACCCAAATTTCAGATTAAGATCACAGGAAGTGCAAAATTATAAAATACTCAAATTTAAGTTTTGGCAGCAAAAGGTACTAATTGTTCCCGCTAGAGCTGTAAATTTTCCGGTCTGCTGATTTTGACGGCCCTCTCTTATTGTCACGTAATATGTAAAAATCGACCGTGACAGTGAAAACTCACAATCAGCAGCACGATTCACATATCGCATAGGTGTGAATATTGAAATGAAAATTACTCTATTGTAAAGGAAAACCGCAATCGTGCTATTGAATAATTAATCAACCTTTTGTTTACTTTTAAAAAGATAGTTGGCAATTTTATTTTTATACGATTTATACGAACAACGAATTTTAATTGGATTTAAGATAAAAAAAATATCTCCTTCAATCCTTCAATGAGTTTTTATGCCAGAAGAATTCTATAATGAGAAAAAATTTATTGAAAAATAGACGGAGTGACAGAAGAAGCGTGGCATGAATGCGATTTAAACTAAAAGCAGAGTTGTGTTGTGCTTGTTGTTCAGCGAAACAAATCCACCTGCTTGTGTGCAGTGCAGAGCACAGGTGACTCAACTTCCGGCGGCGCCTGCCGCACAGGGGAGATAAATAATTAAGCTCGGCCACATGCATGTAAACAAACAAAAACGTCATAGCAATTTTAGATCTGCCGTCACTTTCTGGAAACACCGCAAACTAATCACCGCCTCGATTTTCCCACAATTATTATCTTTGGACCTACGTAAGAACGAAGGAGCTAAAAGTTTGCGTGTTGCTAGACCAGTTTTTTGCTTTTTTTTAAATGCATTTTTTCCTTGAAATGAACCTTCACGCCGAGATGCGCTCCAGCACCGCGTGAAGAAGTGTGCACAAGGAAAGCAGGCGAAAAATCTCCGCAACATCCTGCCATTATAATTTAAAGGTTTTAAAGCTTGGCCCGAACTGGGGATTTAAACGCATCAGCGCAAAGAAAGGTTGATATTTAAATTGCACCGTGTCCAGCACGACCACTCCACTGTATTGTTCTCGAAGATAACAAACGCTGGGGAAAAATGACCGCTATTTGCACATGCACTTATTTTTAGCCAGAAATTAATGAAATTTAATACATATTATCAAATGGCTCAACTCTGCGCGGATTAATCCAGAATGCTTTGCTGATTATCGTGAAATTTGGAAAGGTAAAACTTAAAAAAAACACGCTTTTGTACTGTCCAGTAGCTGTAAATTTCATAGGTTTCTTTGTCTTGTCTAGAACATTAATATTAGCTTAAAAGTAACTAAGATTAGGTTCAAACAATAATTTAATATTTATTAAAATCAAAACTATCCTCATCCAAATTTTATTGCTCCTTACAAATATGCTAAAAAGAAAATAACGGATTTATTTTGAGAAAAAAAAGAGAAAAGATGATGGGATTGTTCTTGACAATAGCTTGTACTCAAGATCAAGCCGAAAATCAAAGCGTATATAAAGTTGTATAGTTTAAAATGGATTTGTTTGATCTGCGAACACAAAATATATTGGATTTGAAAGGAATAAACACGCTCATTATTTTTAATGATTAAATATAGAGACCAATCGATCGTACCTTAGGGGAGTGCGTGCATCGGTCAAATTTCCGCTATATTGCGAGGCGTGCGCGTGTGTTTTGATTTGCTAGCGGCTGGCTCCCCTCACGTGTGACCAGCGGCAGGGGTCTGTCTCGATCGCGTTTTAACTCGTATAGTCAGTCGCTCGGGTGAACCAGTCCGGGTCGGTTCAGATCGTGTTCTTGTGGCCCAGCTGGGGCGACTATGTCCCCCTGGCCGCAGCCCGAGGGACCCCCGGGGGTTCGGAGCGCCACGTCCACCCTCGAGCACCCTGGCAAGCGGTGCTGGCAGCTCTCGGTGGACCGCCTCCTGCTCATCCGGGTCTGGAGGCGGCGTTGGAGGCGAAAGGTGTTTCCTTTACAGCCCTCGCGAAGCACCTTCTGGTGAGTCACTCATTCAATGGGGGTGGAAATTAAATTAATCGAAATTTATGTAAACAAGACCAACGAATTGCTTTTAAAGGTTTTTTGCACGGTAAAAATGGACACAAGTTTTATGTTTTTAAATGTTTCCTCTTTTAAATTATAAATTTTGTGTGGGCAAAATACACTGCCAAAAACATCTTACATATAATTTTAATTAAATAGAATAATTCATAATATTTATTTATGAATGATTCAGCAAAATCATGTGCGTGGTCGTGGGATAATTTATTCGCTCAACGCAGGTCTTTTAAACTAATTCAAAGCGAACGTGCGCTTCTAAAAATTACAAGGCAAACGTACCAAAAAATCACGAAGGAAATTGTTTCTGATATCCGAAATACAAAACTGTATTCGCCGACGAGGGGAGATAGCTCGCAGGATGCGTGGAATAATCAGAATTCTTGCATGTGTAAAAGCGGCCGCGTTCGCAGGCCAAGTGCATTATCAAGTTCAGTGTCGCGAGCAGCACCGACTTGCCCCGCAGCCGTCAGAAGGCAGGAAAGGTAACCTGGGGTCATTTCCACCTGCAGTCGCCGCCGCCGCTTCTTCGGAAACGCGAGTTTGATAACAAAACACAAGCCTTCCGATAGACCACCGTGTGTTAGTTAAAAACGCGGAAAATTGTGAAGAGAAGAAGTAACTAATTCATCTTGATTATTTCCTCGACGGCCTTGATGGCTCTGAATGCTCAATTGAGTGTAGAATGATTATTGAGGAAAGTCGTACGACAAAATTGTTATTATTGCCTGCTCAATTGGCAAATTAGGCTGCCCGCTATGACCCGGAGGTCTGCGATATCATTGTTACTCATTCAAGACGAAATAATCGTAAATTTCATCGACTTGACACAACAATGCAAAGTCTACTTTTTTAATACAGCTATTATCAACTCAAATTTTTCAAACAACCAGCTTGTAAAGAAATGAAAATTGTATACCACTTTCAGGCTCTAAAATGATATGTTGAATATAATTAAAACCAGGCTTCATCCTCGTTGTCAAAAAGAGAAATTCGTCGTTTTTATTCCTCGACCAGTTTCGACGTCATCACATACGTCCTAATCATGAGTTACAATTACAATCAAATACAACAATGCAATAATGTCACATCTAAAATCACACAAAGTTCCATACAATTCTTAAAAAAACACCCACCTTTTCATGAGGCACTTGAGGCAAGCTCCAAAGACCAAATGTAAAAATTCTAAGCCACCCCTTTGTTAAAAACACGCACATCTCACAGGTGGTAGGGAACCTTTTTGTTCAGTGAATAGGTGGGTGTTTTTTAAGAATTGTATGGATTTTTTTGTGATTTTAGATGTGACATTATTGCATTGTTGTATTTGATTGTAATAGTAACTCATGATTAGGACGTTTGTGATGACGTCGAAACTGCGGTCGAGGAATAAAAACGACGAATTTCTCTTTTTGACAACGAGGATGAAGCCTGGTTTTAATTATATTCAACATGAAAACAACCTCGAGTGATCGAATTTTTAAAATATTTAAAATTATAGTTTATGCGTACAATTTTAAACAAATAAGGTTTATTAAAAGCATATCATAATCAATTTTCCCTTTTTTATGTTTTGCTTCTGACTTGTCTCATTGATGTATTGCTGTATATAGGTGAGAATATAAACATCTATAATAAGAGAGTGATAGCTTGTAAACACCGTAAACACTTAAAAATAGTCGCTATTTGATTATGGCCATGAACTACGAGAAGACTTGTTAATATATTTCATTTTTAAATTGACTATCAATGCATTTTGGGCGTTACTGTTATGAGTTTTGGATATTTATTTTTTATTCACATGAATTCTAAGAGCCATTGTTTGTTCCAATGCATTGACTTATGATTTAGAACGAAAAAGGGGAAAAGCAAAAAGTTTTTTAGATGTCTCAAAGTGTTTCTTCTTGCAGCACCATATCTTTGTGTTTCCCTTGATCGCATTTTTTATCATTTTTTGTACGGAATCAATTGTATGAATTGATAACTATAATGTTGTCTTATAACTATCGCCCTGCTGTGCTTGGCTATGCTGCCAGGCATCTATAGCCACAGGAGCACCGGCCAATAACTCCAATAGGAGTTGGCCGTACTTGGATTGTAAAAATAGAAACTTTTTTTTCCAAAAACCATGTTTGGTCTGTGAAATTTTTAATTTTTTCTTTTCGCAAAATAGTCAACTATAATTAGATCGTTTACTGTGTAAGACGGTTTCTGAGCCGGTTTAGATGTTTTTTACATAGCAATATTAGTTAAAATTACATGGCTTTTCAAATAAATGGCACTTTTCCTGAAAATCGCACGCTTTTGTATAAATTTCGATTGTCTAAAAATGGCAAAAAAACGACACTCGCCAGTGAATAAATTCGTACCCTAAAAATTAAACCGAGAGAAAAATTTCCTGACGCGCGAAACATATGAATGAATTTTTCCTTGGACTCGTTGCCGATTCAGCTGGTTATGACAGTTTAAAACAGTTAAAAGAATTGTTTAAATTGCTCATAAAATTTTGTGATTCGTGCTCATTTGACGATCGGAAACCCAGAAAAAAGTTCATCTAAAATTAACGGTCCAAAACGTATTTTCCACAGAACTCGTCGCAATCTTTACTTATACATTAACAGTCTTGCACATTTGTAAATTCTAAAAGTACTTTCTTTGAAAAGCAAGTTCAAGGTTTTCAAAATATTTGTGTAAAACTTAAGCAAAACACTTCAATGTCATTCAAAAATGTTGGCAATTGTTGTAAAATATATTGATAGGTTATTATTCTGTTAAAATATTATGTAAAAATCATTGCAAATTGGGATATTTCCTCACTGGGAATATTTTTTATCTTGTTTCATGGTAATTCAATCAGGGTTCGCAAAAACCCGCATTTTTCCGCGAAAACCCACTGCATTGCAAAAAACTGTTTTTTGCGGGGTTTTCTGCAATTTTGCGCATTTTTCCAAAACACATACATGCCTTCTTATGGAAAAAAATTCTCATGATGCGGATTACCAAAAATAGGATTTTTCAAAATCACCAAAATCAGTATTAGAGCCACGGGTTCGTTCAAGAGACAGAAAATTTTAACTCTCAACGTAATTTTCCGAATTTTCAGACTATTGGAGCGAAAATTGACTATTTTCGGGTTAAATTCGGAAAAATGCGGAAAAAACCCAAAACTGGTGTTTTTTTTGCGCAAAAAAACCAGTGGTGCATTTTTGCGCATTGCAAAATTGGTGAACCCTGAATACAATGCCATTGTTCCGTTCGAAAAATAAAATTGGAAGACCAAATTAAAAAAAAATACTTTTCAAAACTAAAATTTGTTAAAATTTATGGGCCGGCCGTGTAAAATTGTTATTTTTAATAGCGTAGGAAAAAAGAGAGATGATTTTCTGCAGACAGCAGTCTGAATTATCTTCGAGTCTTTTTACTTCAATAAAGTGTTGTTCTCCCAATTTCTACAGCATCTGTTCCTTTCCTAGTTTATACGCACATTTTTACTAAAACCTATTATATATTCTGAAATCATAAAGTCGTTGATTGTGAAAAAATTATTAGATTTTCTATTTTATTCATTCACAGCAATTTTGTTCCCCTTGAAATAAGTATTTTATTTATACAAGTATTTGAAATTTATTGAATTAATCGTGCTAAAATGGACTATAGAGCAAATCGCCATATCTCTATATGAAAAGATAAAAAAGGTCATCCAATCAAAAGATTATTTTGAAATGAGAAAACTAGCTCAGAATGGTATGCGATGCGAAATCCAATGATGACTCGAACAATTAATCACTCGCGCGGCCCAGGATGGGAAAAGTAACTGCGCCGAAGGTGCTGCTGGGTGATTGTAAATACATACAGTCAGTCGTTCTCACAAAGGTGCATAGCAACGGACATGCGCATTGGCGCCCAAGTCTCAGTGCCGCGGCGGCTGCACGCTCGGTAGTGATGGGCGAGAGCGCACCGACGGAGCATCCGTTCTCCCGCTGCTGCTGCTGCTGTACGTGGACAAAAACAATCACTTCCCGTTCTTTGTAAACGCGACCAGCTGGCCGACAACTCGCGATGGCCGGCACCGAGATTGGACTTTGGGAATACTGCAAGCGGCTGCACGAGGAGGGCGATCAGGGCGCGCGCTCCAGACATGCGGACGAGTGTCGGGTCCAAAGGGTCGCCCAGCAGCAGACCTTGCCTTTCGGTGACGGTGAGGAGGCGGATGAGTCAGACACCGTACAGGAGGAGTGAGTTATACGATCTGATTGCTTCCAAAGTTGATTGGACAATTGCTGATGCACTCAATTGGAAAATTATTTAAATAAGGGATGATGTTTGAGGCTTGGCAATTTATTTAAAATACGTGTAAAATTAATTTTTCTTCTATTTCGGTAGAGGTTCATACCAAATTATAATTTAAACTGTCGTCCTGGGATCTAGAGATATTTTTAAGCAATATTCTGATTTTACAAAAGTAAATATGGTTTTATTTATATTCATTAAAATTTATATGCCACCAATTAAAAGCTATTGCGTATCTCTTGTTTTAATTAGAATTTTTTTCAATATAACTAGTTCGTTGCCTTAAATTGATCAGATATTTATTTTTAAACGATTTTGAAAGTTATCTAAACCAAAACTAGGTTAGAAATACTTGATTTTTAGTATAATTTGACTCAATAGCTAAAGAGATTTTTTTAAATACCATCCAACGACCTCAATTTATAAAAGTGTCAAAATTTCTATTACATAGAGAGGTATCGGAAGTTCCCTCTCCTCTAGAAATAATTAAAATCGTGCGGCTCTGTTGAAGATCAATAAGAAAACCGGCTTACTATTTCTGCGCACAAAGTGTTGTAGTGCGGCCACCCGACTCACCCCTTACCGGCGCCATCCTTGAATCGATGATCCGATGCTCTCGCGGCGCCCTTTCAGTTATTTGAGCGTTGTGCATACACCGCACCGCGATTCTGATTCTGACATCATCGGCCTTTATAAGAGTGCAAGCACACGCCTTCTGCTGTCTCGGGCGCATTATGCAAATTAAATTTTCGCACCGTGCGAATTTTGCGAATTTACTTTGGCGACACACAATTGTGCTATTGTTGTCAGATGAATTTGTTTTCTGTTTGGGCCCGGTAACGAGGCAACCTTGGTTTGTCGTGTGGCGAGAGGCGAAATAATTTTATTACTTCAAAATGAAGCCGTATTCTGTGGTTTGCCTTGCATTGCATCTTGCATCGCTGGATTGAAGGAATTTTTTTTTCAACGGTAATAGTCGAATTCTTGTCAGTTAATACCAAATGAACGAAATAAATCACATTATTATCTCATACTTTAAAAAGTAATGAAATGACTAAGCTGATATTTCAAACCAAAACAACACAATCTTATCAGGGTTGATTAAATGTGAAATTTAAAATTAAATGCGTTACAGAGAACGTGTTTATTCCTAAATCACTTTTGAGCCTGAAACTTATAAAACTGTTAGCAAAGCGGTCTGCTGGCGCGTCTTAAAATAAACAGACCATGCTTCTGGAATGCATCCCCTTTCGAATTTTGATTATACCACTCAAGCCTGATTGGTCCAAAAAAACTCTGCTTTTTAACAGCCTTGAACCCTCGGCACAAGATTCTCTCGATGTGAAATTATTTGTGTATATCAAGTCGATCTTACAAGACAGGGATTCGGGCGGCTGATGATGTAATGCCGTAAAATCGAGATAGGCGGCCGGAGTGGGATGCGTGCAGCGAAACAAATAAGTACGTCTGATTCAAAAATGGCCCTGAATCATCGCGCTGCAAACAACAATGCCGCATGTCGTAATGCTCAAATTTTGGTGACATGTTGATCGAACCATACACATGAAATATAAAATAAACGGATTGATTATTATTTGAATTTGTGTGGCAAGTAAAATATTTTATATCTCAAGGTTTGGACGAATAACAAAATAAATAAAAAAGACTACGACTGTGGCGAGAAATGGAATGTTTCACTATTTATTTGGCACTTCAGCAAGAGATAACCAAAACGACTATCCCTTTTTCGGATTTTATCGGTTAAATCGAGTTATAAGTTGATAAGAATAATTATTGCTGGCTGAAAGAGCGATTCGCTTTGGTGTACAAATAATGTAGCAGGGCTGTTTTCAGTTAAAGAGGAATGATACTGGAAAAGCCTGGAAAATGCTGGTTGCCAATGCATAAACTCATCCCTTAGGATTCAGTTAAAGCCTAAATTGACCTAAGGAGCGCTGTAATTTTTTCAGAAAATTGGCTGGAAAGTTAGCGTGTTTTTCGAATGGTAATGGCTGTCTCCTTACTTGAAATCCGATTTAATTTCAAAACCAAGAGTTTCCCCAATAAGTGGCATACACCGTTGGACAGATCTCGACGAGAGCAATCGGAATATGCCAAGAGAATATGTTCCAGCACTGTAAATTTTGGATAAAAATGGCAAAATTCAAAATTTGAATTTTTATTGTAGGAAGGTCATTTTTTAATTATTGCAAATTGTTGAACAAATTGTTTAAGGCATCCAACAATTTAAATAATTTTCAATTGTTGCCCAGTATCATTCCACTTTAAGCATGCCTTGTCAACTATCTGTAGGCTCACGGACCAGTATTGCTCTTTGCAGGCGGTATTCATCAAAAGAAAAAGAAATACTTGAAATCACAATTGTCCGCCTATGTAAACAATAATGTTTTTAAAACCAGTTTTTAACAAATGCAATGCATTACAATGTTAACAGATATCTTTAATTCAACACTAAATGAATGCAACGAACCTCAATAATTTAATTTTTAACGTTCAGCCTGCTAATCAATTCCGCGGATGTGCCACCAATCGACGGAACAAAAGATTCGCCGAAACCACGTGCCATTTAAGCCATTTAAAACACGATTACGTACACGCACCGCGTTACCCATTTAAAGCCAAAGTAAACACACGTTTAAAAGCTCGGCACGCAGACGAGCCTCGATTTGTAGCATAAAGGGAAGGGAAGACGGCTTTTGTTCAGCAAAGAATTCGAAAAGATCCCCTCCTTCCTCCGCGGATCCGCTTGAGAGAGACTTTTTTCTATCCATGACGTCTCCTGGTCGAGGCCGTCATTAAAACTTGTATAATGACGTCAGGCGTGCAGGCGTATTCCCCCTGCCTCAGGGCTTTTTGTCTGCTGCCCCAGCTGGCTGCTCTCTCGCTTCAGGTGGAATGCGACCTGACGGCGGTCAAACGAGTTGACTAGATAAAAAAAGTCTTTATATTTATGCCTTAATTGACGTCAGTTAGAGAAAACATTAAAGCGAGAATTTTGTGGAAGAAAGCTCAGTTCGCTGGAGCATCCCTGAGAGTAAAGTCTCGGTCTTCAGACTCCGTTCTCGATTCATTTAATATTTTTTTCTTCGACGCGAAATGCTTCTTGCTCGCCTGTAATGTCAAAGACGCATCTACGACGAGACGTGAAGGAGATATTAACACCATCTTTTAATTGTTACAGGGTTCGGCAGAGCGATGGCGAGTTCTTTGAGAAATTCGGCAGCGTCATGCGCAACCGCATTTCGCTCAGGGTCTCGGAGAGCATCGACAGGGAGTGTGCGTCCTCAGTGGCCGCCGAGTGCAGCCAGGAGGCCGAGAATTCAGAGGCCGTCGAAGACTCCGAGGAGGAGCATCTTCCGGAGGAGGCCGAAATCTTCAGCCGCGTCCTTGGTAGCAACGTAAGTCCGGATATTCTTACTTTTTATTTAGTACTGTAATTTGTTTTGAAAGATGAAACTAAAAAATGAAAATAGACAAAATTGGGTATTTAGTGTTAAACACATCGACAAAATACTTTTTAATGAGATTTAAATTTCAACCTGGTAAAGTAATATTGTGTACAAGTTTAAAGCAGCTAATGGTTCGCAAAAACCCGCATTTTCCGAAACAAAACAGTGCATTGCATAACACTTTTTGCGGTTTTTCTGCAATTTGGCGCATAGTTCCGAAACACGGGCATTTTTATTGAAGATCTAAATCCTCATGATGGATGACCTAAAAGCTAGCTGGTTTCACCAAAAGAACGAAAATTTTAACACTAAATTCAACGTCATCGTAATTTTCCGCAATTTCTGACTTTTTTGGCGCGAAATGTGACCTTTTCGGGGTTAATATTGAAAAATGCCATAAAAAACCTTTAACTGGTGGTTTTTTCCAGCTGTTTTATCTTTTTGCGCAAAACACCAGTGGTGCATTACAAAATTGACGAACCCTGGTTAAACGGCGTTGGAAATTTTTAAACTAGAACGTACGGAGCCGGCTTTGCTCGCGTGCTCTGCGAGTTGCATACTCTCCGCAATCTGTACCGCGTTGGTAGCCGCCAGTCTGCCGGCAAGGCGAGACCATTATTTTTACTTCTGCAGTGCACGTCGTGTAATTTTAGAAGAGAGGAAAACAAACATATGCTTGAAAGGATCTTTTTACTCAACTCAAAGCAGTAAGATTGTTAAACAGAACTCGGCATTCATAAAAGTAGATTTAAGTAAGTAGTTTTAAGTGGTTTTGGGATAATTTGTTAATAACGGGCCACGCAAAAATTACGAAAATTAACACATCGCGTAAAGCAGGATTTAAAAGGAATGAAGAAGACATTTTGCTTAAATTTGACTCTAAATGTGAATTTTTACTCTTTCCAAGCTGTAATTATCTGTTAGTTATTCTGAGTTCATTAAATAAACTAAAAGCTATATAATATACTTTTAATTTTACTAGCTTTTAAACCAAAAAATTATCCTTTTTCTGGACAGGGCTTTCTTCTCATTGACAAGGAAGGTCCGCTTTCATGCTTTATTGAAATACTGTTTACTTATATTGAATTTAAGTACTTTTCAACGAAGTAAACTAGGATAACCAGTTGAAATTTTTCGGTCCGCGGCCATTTAAGTTGACTATGGAGCCACAAAGAAGTAAATTCCTTAAGGGATTTATCATAAGGAATGTTTCAAAATCGAAATTCGATGCCAATTTTCATCTGACCGTACTCTATGCGACAAAAAGAATAGATATAGATTGTTTATATATTCAAATTCTGGTTAATATTTTTCACCTTTCGTTAAATCTATGGTAATCATGAGCCCAATGTATTGCAAATAGGGCAAATAGCTATTTTATTTCATGAACGTCTTGGGATAATTTTATTTTAATTTTTTTCTAGCTTGTTTAAAATTACACAAAGCTGTGTAGCATACATATTATGAGCCTAACAGAGCCTAAAAAGGGAAAAATAAAGAATAAACAAGTAATAAAATAAATATTAAAAGAGTTAAAATATTTTTAACTCTATAGAAAATGTATTGACTCTCTAGTTTTTCGCTCTCAGGCTTGTTTAAAAGATACAGAGCTTCGGAACCATTTTCTCTAACAAAGGCAGTTTTTTTAATGATGGTTCGCCAGAACCAGTAAATCAGCCTTTTTAATAAATAGACATGCTGTGGTGTAACCATTTAGTCGTAAGAGCATATAACAGCTATGTATTTATAATTTTTAGACAAAAAACAAGATTCAGTATTAATAAGAAATGGCTTCTTTACACGAGGAAAATGATGGTTAGACCAATTTACTTATCAAATTTTCTTCAAAACTGACGTACTAGTTTAAATGCACTATAAATAATACATCTGTCACAAATGATATCGCTGCTACGTAGTTTCATTTAAATTTTTTAAAGTTCTGCAAGGACAATGACATGTAAATTGATGTGTTCCTCGACATAAATTCCGTTGTACACTGCGCTAGTGGTCCTAAATCTTAATGAATTGGTTCCTTAGTAAATTAGAGCCTCGTAAAGTAGCAAATTTCCACTTTCCTCGTGATAATAATTTGCATTGAAAAGGGAGCAATAAGGAAGGGCAAAGTGTGCCACAGGTGGATTGATGGCTGGAGACAAATGAGCTCCGCTTGCGAAATGGTCCAAGTGAGTGCGGTGCCTTCAAGCAATTAGGGTGCCACATGGCGAACTGCAGCTGAAGCAGCGACGGACAAAGGATTAATTAAGGGGTTTTTAATTAATCGGCGGTGACGAGGACGCGGCGTGCGCTGCAAGGGGAGCTGCGGGAATAAATAGACATGTCGGGTCGGAGGGGGAGCGCGCGGCGGCGAGTGTGCCGAACGCTGGACCGCTCGCTCGGCGCGCGCGGTCAGTCTGGTGTCGCGCTGAAAAATGCATGTTGGCCCTCAAGAGCTGGACGCAGCGAACCTGCGACCTGCTGCACTTTGAGAATAGGGTGGCTGCCGCCCCAGGCTCCGGCATCGACGGGGCGGCGGCGAGGCGCTCCACGGAGCCGCCGACCGCCCGTCGACGCCGCTCCGCCGTCCTCAGGCAGGGCACCATCAACGGCACCTTCAGGGGGGTCAAGAAAGAGCACATGCAACTCCAGGCGCAGGCCTACCTGCGCAACATGACGGTACTTTCAATCATTTCTCGTGAGGAAAGTTATGTGAAAATTCGGGATTTTAATTTTGAAAGTTTCTTAGGCCGGAAAAACGACATCAATTTGCATGTTGTTCCTGAGAACAAATTACTTATGGTTTATAGAGAAAGAAATACTAGAATTTTTATTTTCAGAAAGAATATAAAATCCTTTTTTTCTAGCTGTGTTGGTTGATTTTATTTTTCCAAATATTTTGTGGTGTCTGCATTTCATCAAAAGAGCTCTAAAATAGCGATTTATTGAATCTCGGATTTTAATTTCAAAAATTATTTTAAAACTAATAACGAAATCTAGTAAAATATAGTTCTAAATGATTTTTTTAATATTCATTTCAATCTACTTTCTTAAAAGATATACACACAAACGCAGACATGAAAAAGAAATGACAGAAAGCTTGCAAAATTAACAGTTACGATTAAAATTAAATCATCCAATCAACTAAATTAGCGGCAAAGCGTCAAAACGATGTTATTTCGTAATCTTGTGTCACAAGATGTCAGCAGTCAGTTAAAACATGCATAAAATTTTAGATTCAGCTGTTGGAAATAGGAAGAGAATGCATCTTCTTTTTAATCCACTTTAAATTTATTACCAGATATGTTGTGAAAATTAATGAATTTAAAAAACCAACCCAACTTAATCATAAAATTCTTCTACATTGCCTCAATGGTGTTTAAATTCTTTTAAATCAATTAAATCATTAACGTTATTGAACCGTAACTTTCAACTTTGATAGCAAAAATCGCTCGGACAACAATGAGAATTGAAAGGTCAGCCATCATCACGCAACTAGAGGATGTGCCCGATTAGCACGTCTGCTGCTATGCAGCACACATAATCATAATAATATGAGAGAGTTTAAAAACGCGCTCATCCCGCATGCATGTATTCAAACGAAGCGAGCGTGCGTGCACTGGCTAATTTAAAATTCGACTTTTACTGCTGCGTGCGTATCAAGTTGTAAATTGAATGACCGGCGAGCCTTTTAAAATTTCGCAATGTCCAAATTTTATCGATCGGCAGCTGTAAAATTTGGAAGTAAACAAACTTCGGTTTATTTTTATTGTGCTCATTGGGCCTAGCGGCTGAAAAAGTAAATCGATTGTGCTGCGGCCGGCGGCAGATTTTTTTGTTCTATTCGAAAGACACGCCGCGCGTACCTTTGCCAACTTTTTAGCGCCAATGTATTTTTGGCCGGCCGTGTGTGTGTCGATCGCTGGTGATGATGACCGCCGAGGGTGACGCAAAGCAGGCCGCATGCACCCACCTGAAAAAATAAATAAAACACCTTCTTTCAGAAGAGTCAGGAAGTTCTTGAATTTCGATTCCATCGCGATGGACATCAAACAGATAATATTTATTTTGCAAAAAGACAACTTCCTTTCATTTTCGCATAACTTGCTTTTTCAAGGGTTGAATTTTTTGCTAAGCGAATAGGGAAAAAGGAGGCAAAATACTGTTTGTCAGAAATGCTAAAATAATATGCTCTTTACAAATTACAACAGGAATAAACTTGGATTAAAAAATATAGCGCATGAAATTAAATAATAATTTTTATTTGTCTTGTCTTTCTAGGTAGAGCAGTTGTATGCAGAAGTTCTATACGAGACCGTTCATGTAATCGGATTTGGTGCCAAAGAAAATCAAGACGAAATTTTGAGCTTCCTGAAAACGGCATTTAAATTCGACGATGAAAAACATGATATGCTGCTTGAAGAAGCCAGAGCAAAGGAGGTAAAATATATAAATCCTTTTAAAGTTGAGGTTCCTTTTCAAATTATAATATTTATCCAAATTTGGGACCTACCAGAAACAAAATTTGATTAATTTTAAGCTGATTTGCAAAGCAATTTCAATGAATTTGACTCATAACTGTTTTATTAACTTCAATTAAACTTAAATTACGTGAAATAAACGATTTGTTGAGCTTTGTGTATTAATTTGTTCTTTGAACATAAACAATTGACATCGCAGAATATGTCAGCGGGCATTTACGTAAGAGTATTGCGCGCTTGTTTTGATTGAGCTAAATTGCTGGTTCTTTGCAGCCGAGCAAGTGACCCATAAATACACAAATTGAAAACATTCGCGCGCGCATAACGCCGGCTAAAGGGCTCTGTTCTCATACTTTGAAGTCAAGTCGGGTGTGTGCGTGCGTTTTTTCACATTTTGTAGTCAAGAGAGTTAATCGCGCGCGCAAGAAAGTCTGTTTAGCGTTTGAAAAAGTCGGTGGTCCGTGTGTTAGATGAGAAACACACATTGAAACTACAATTTTGCGTAATCTGCGATAGGCACCAGACATTCTGCTCAACGTGGAAGTGATCGAGGCGCACGAGCTGCATGCCAAGGACTGCAACGGGCTGAGCGACCCTTTCTGCACACTCTACCTGTCCAACGGACCCACCCAAAGGTACAACACCTCCGTCAAGACGAAGACGCTCAAGCCAACCTGGGAGGAACATTTCTCACTGTGAGTTGAAGGTTTGAAGTGAATTTTCGGTAAATAAAATCGCCTGGTAAAATTTCAGACCTGTTGAAGATCCAAATAATGACGTGCTTGTTATTGAAGTTTGGTAAGTTGCATTTTAATATTTTAGGCAATTAATTTAAAATAAATTTTCAGGGATTTCGACCCAGCGGAAACGGTCAGGGAGAAACTTGGCAAATTCTCCGACGTCAAGGGCGTCAAAGGATTTAAAAAATTGTTCAAAGAGGTAGCAATAACGGCATCGACGGGCAAACACGACAATGAACTCGTCGGAACAGTCGAGATTCCCCTCAAGGTGCGCGAATAATACTTTGATAATAAAATTTCCTTCCTTCACATTTCCAACCAAAAATTTCAGGAAGTGGTCTCAGGGGGCGTGAAGTTGTGGCGCAGCCTGACCAAGAAGGGCAAGTCCAAGTCGCAGGGCCAGGTGCACCTGCGGCTGGCCCTGGGCGCCTTGAAGAACGTGCAGGTGGCCACGCAGGAGCATCGCCAGCTGGTGCGGGTGCTGCTGAAACACGACCTGGAGGTGACGCAGCCGCTGCCGTACAAGTGGAGCGGCCGCTTCCTCGAGCTGGCCGACAGCGTGCTCAACCAGCACCGCATTCAGACCGGCCTCGACGAGAACCACGTCCAGCTGGCCAGGTGGGCCGAGTTCTGCGCCGTGCACATCGATCACGCGCTCAACTTCCAGCTGCTCGGCAGGACCCTGGAGAAGCTCATCAGGCCCGTCAAGGATGGCGTCCTCAGCGATGAAGAAGTAAAACGTGGAATTTTTCCAAATGTTGAGTACTTAATTTTGAATTGCAGGCTAGAGTCTTCTGGGAGGCGGCGCGCAAACTGATGCCTACCTGCTTGACGTGCATCAGGAAGATCAGGAAGCTGATGCCCACGGACAAGGACACACTGACCCAACTGGAGGCGCTACTTAGGTAACTGAGATGGCCTGATTTATGTCATTGATTTGTTGTTTTGCTTGCTTTGGTACAAGATCAAATTTTTTGTGGCACACTAAATTTGTGCAGTTTTTAAATCAGCTTTGTACCAAAGCTTTATTTATTAATATTTCCAGATAATGATTTACCAACAAACAATGTCAATATTTTGCAGCATTTTGGTTCAACTTACGACCCTGACGCCTCCAAAGGACTTTGAACTGTTTCCTGCAAACATGTTTGCTTGGCTCTCGGCGTCAAACGGACCGCACTGCGACATCCATCAGAGCATCCAGGACGCTGTTCGACAAGGCGCTAAAGACTGGTAAGTCTTTAAAGCAATTTTTGTAGCGGAAAATTACCTTTCATCCTCACAGGTACGAGCACATTATGGAGATCAACAATGATGACGACAAGAAGTCTGACGACCAGGATATCCAACTCTCCTACTACATCAAAATCCTCTCCTTGCTGCAGTCCGACTTGCTCAGGGCAATTGAGTACCACGATAAAATTTACTCAGAGTATGGATTTTTAATAAACTCTGATACGTTTTGATAATAACTTCTGCCTTTTGACAGAGTGGCCCAGTTTGAGTACACCAAAGTTATCTATGAAGTTTATGATGAGAGGGTATTTGGGCTGGTGGAGCCCGTCGTGCAACAGACCTGCAAGAACCTGAAGCCCCTTAGGTTCAACGAAGATCCCACACAAGGCCTTTACGACAATGATGACATCACAATGGGCACCTCCCTGTTTGAGCTCTACATCGCCTTGCAAAGATTCGTTGTGTAAGTTCAGTTAATATCAATCTTTAATTTGCTACTCGATTGCATGCAAATTGAAAAAGTACAAGGCGTTCAAAGTTAAATGTAAAATTGCAGAAGAGTGCCATTTAACAAGAGAAAGTGAGTAAATGTATCGATTTTCACGTGATTATGCGGTGTCATTTAATATACTTAAGTGGAAGAGATAATAATGATTTCGTAATGTCTGTAGGATGGGAAAAGGGCGGTACTTGAATGAGGACTACAAATGCAGCAAATTCCATACATGGTTTGTCAAAGGGGTTGCGCAGTGGCTGGACATTGCCCTGTACAAAGCTCTCAAAAGGATCGAGAAGGCCGTTGAGCTGGGAAATCTGCAGCCGATTGATGAGCACGTTAAATTCAGCTCTTCTGCCGTTGACACCCTTTCAATTTATTATCAAGTGAGAAATTTAACCTTTACAGGAATGGAACTTGAACTAATGTAAATCGCTCTGCAGATCAAAGTATTTTGGAAACAACTCAACTGGCCTGACGTTGAAAGTTCCTACACTTTTGTAGCAAAGATTATCGACGTGAGTGTGAAGTTATAATTTTCGATCAGGTAATTTCAAATCTTCGTAAACAGGACATATGTCGTTGCTCCGAATTCTACGCTGCCAAAATGAGCACAAGAGTAGCTGGCTTAGGAGAGACAGAAAACGCCTTCAGCAAGAAGTTTGAAGTCACAACAGAGGTATAGGGATCTACTAATCTCCTGTTATAAATATAAAAGTTTCACGTGGCTTTTGCAGTGGTGCACAGCAATAAACAATATCGAGTACATTCGCCAAGCAATCCATCCATTCGTCCTGGAACTGGGTCTAGAAAACATTCTCAACTCCATGGCTGAGTTCCACTCTGAATCAAACGCGACTCAATGCAGGAAAACACTTCAGCTGGTCATTGATGAAGCCATTGACACCGTCAGCAACAAAATCATTGATCTGATAGAAATAATGGCCGAAAAGGTAAGTGCGATTCTTCACTATTTTCATGTTTTGGCTCAATTTAATTGTTATTCCAGATGATTCCATCGCTGCACAGGTTTCTGGTTGAGGCGGCAGAGCTTCTACACCAGAACAACATGAGTTTGGACAGGCTGATGGACTACCTGCAGAAGAACTTTGAGACCTTGCATAGCCACCTGAGCGAGGAAAACTTCAAGAGGACCTTGGCAATTGTGTGGGACAAGCTGACCAAACAGCTGCAGGAGCTGATTGACAGCAGTATTGAGGTTGGGACTGGAGATTTTTGTTTTTTCACAAAACTATAGCAGGCTTTCAATTGCAGAAGAGACGGCCGCCCTCGTTTTTCGCCAACCTCTCTGGTGCCCTGGGGATCATGGAAGGATTCTTCAAGTACGATGAGACTGAAATTGCATCCCTTTGTGAAAATTCCGACCTGTTGGCTATCACCAAGGCGCGCCTGAAGATGCACAGCCTTGACACTTCTGAACTGATCCAGCAATATTTTCTCAACAGGTAATTTTAATTAAAAAGATGTGCAGCATCAATTTCAAAATGTGATATTTTTAACTGAGCTACTGCATCGTGAAATGAATAGTTGCTTTTGTCTAAAATGAATATAAAAACTTGTATTATTAAGTTAAGCTTAAAATTAAGCTCTTAGTGTGATAAGCAAAGGCGTGTTTACTTCTATCAAAGTAATATATTAATTTTGAATCTTCATTTTAATCTGTTCCTCCTCCTAAAAAAATCTCCTACAAAATTAAAATAAATGTGAAATTTAAACGCGGATGTGCTGAGCAGAGTTTCAGAATAAAAAATAAAAACAACAACTAATTGCTATGCTCTGCGCGGAAAATTAATTCAGGATGGACAGATGATAGTGAAATTTTGAGAGGAGCGCTGAGTTTTAGCCATTTGTTAATTTTATATTTCACTAAGTGCCTGAGTGTGTATTTTTCTTTTTCTGGTTAAAAAATGGTTTTTATTTAAATTTTAGGTATGAGGAGCAGAAGCTTTTAACGCACACTCCGTCCCAGAACTCCGAGCAGTGCTGCGGGCTGCTCACCGTCAAGTGCATGTTCCAAGATCAATATCTCAAAATAGAAATCCTCAATGGCAGAAATCTGCGGCCCACTGATTCAAATGGTGAGCACTTCATTACACTCTGAATGCTTTTATGAGCAACGTGCAATTTTACCCAGGCTACTGTGATTCCTACGTGAAAGTGCACCTTCTCCCCGAGGACAAGTTTGCTGGTAGTGTTACCAAGTGTAAGACCAAGGTGCACAAGAAGAATTTGTTCCCACTATACGACGAGATTTTCAACATGTAAGTCAAGACCCAAAACAAAACCAGCCCAGTATTTACCTTGATGCTTTTAGGCCTATTTCTGAGGACTTGCAGCGAACTGAAAACGCACTCATTCACTTTGTGGTCAAAGACTACGAGATGCTAAGCAGCAACGAGCTGGTTGGCGAAGCTTTTTTCCCCTTCTCCGAGGTGCGCTTCGACTCAGACCTTCAAAACGTAGCGCAGTTCCACCTGCCACTAACCAGACCTTCGTCCGCCCTTGGTGAGCTTCCGTGCCAATTCCCTTTTCAAAGTAAATTTTTAATTACGTTTTTTTACTTATGTTGCAGAAGGCGAAGCTTTTATGGCGCTCGAGCACAGGCAAGGAGACAAGATGGCCAGGGATTTCGTCAAGAAGGAGAGAACTAGGGAATCCCACTAACAACCTTAAACTTTAACGCCGCCTTAAAATTTGTCCCAATTTGTGATCTTCTAATTATTAGGTTTATTTTACACGTATGTAAGCTGACTTTATAAATTTTAATTGTTCATCTCCTCTCATAAAAGCTGAGAATAAGTTTTTCCTATTTTAAAAAACCCCTATTTCTTTTTTGCTTTCTCTCTTATCGAATAAAATCATTCTGTAAAAGAGGAAATTTTTTGTTTCATTGTGTGCACTTTTTAGTTCTTTACGAGTTCAAACTGAGCAATTTGGTATAGCACCATTGTTGATATATGTTTTGCTGTTAGTAAACGTCAAGTCACACATTTGATGTGAAAAAGAGTGTGTTTTTCAATATCGTAATTGAAAAATGCATTTATAATATATAATATTGTATATCTGCGAGCAATAAATGCATCACTTATAGCGCTATATAAATTGTTTGAGAATCTGCACTATTTGGACGAAAAATAAAATTAAAAAAGGAGGAGAATTCATTGCAAATAAAGAAAGTGTTCAGATTGCAAAGCTCAACTTTATTTTGCAAAGCAACATCACGTTATGGTGTGGACGTAGTTGGGGTAGTGGTGGTGGTGGTTGTGGTAGTTCTGGTGGTTGGAATTGGAGTCTTGGTCTTCTCCGTTTTTCCATTCTTTTTTGTAGTAACTGGTTTTTTCGTGGACGTCGTCTTGGTAGGCTTCAAAGTTGTAGACTTGGTTGTTTTAGGGCTGGTAGGCTTTTTGGTTTTTTCAGTCTTAGTTTCCTTTCCTTTCTTGTCATCCACGGTTACTTTTGTCGGTTTTGCCTGGGTTGTCGCTTTGGAAGGTGTACTTTTATACTTATTGGTTGATTTTTTGTCATCCTCGACACTATCGTTGGCATCATTACTGTCATTATCACAATGGCACAGGCTGGAGAGCAGAACTACAGCGAACAGAGGCAGTAGCAGCCGCATGTTCATGATCAAACCGCTGAGAGTGATGAGAAGGGAGCAGAATCGTTCACATGGCTCTTTTATACTGTTTCGAGCAAAGCAAACGGAAATTGCAACAGATACAGCGCATCAGGTATCAAATCTGAAGGATACAGCATTGACGTCAAAAATATACTTGGAAATTATTTTGAAATGATGAATCGTGCCTGCAATTTTATTTAGAAATGGAATTCATAAAATCAACAATCGTTCCTGCTGCCGCCACCTCAAATCGGCCCCGAACTGACCACGGCCAGCTTCTTCACGGCCGCCGCCCTCTTCTGGGCTTTCTCGTCCACGGCCCCCATACACACCCAACCGCAACGGCCACCCAAAGATAACTCGAAACCGAAATTGTCCTTTTCAGTAGAGTCTATTATTGGAGTAAAGTGAACTTTGGGTGGCATGATTTGATATGTTAATTAATTGTTGTAATGTTGAAAAACCAAACTGTTCGACTTGGTAGATTTTTTGAATGAAATAAACTGTTTTGACTATCGGTGCTTTTTTAATAAGTCAAATATTGTATTGAAATGATTTTTTGTTATTGAATATACGTGGACATTTGTAAAAAGGTAAGATTGGATAAGAAAAAAAACAAAAGGTACCGGCTCTCCAGCTGTTGTCTGTCCCCACGTAGGTCATCAGCAGAGCTTTTACTCCGCTTTTAACCTCTCTAGGGTAACGAGTATTCGAGCCGTTGAGCCAGTCAGTACCTGGTATGCAATTCTCCACAGTATTCGGCCTCGGGGTACCGCCGAGTCTTTCCTGTGCAGATGTTATGCACCCTCACGATGTGAGGCGACAGTTTATTAAGGGAAATCGTGGAGTTCAGGACTTAGGAGAATAGTGACAGCCACTCTCCTTATCCTTATTCAGCGCACGCTCCCCAGTAACTCTCTGCCGACCATGAGTGTTTAATGCTCTCCTGTTTATTTGTAGCTATATGACTAGAAAGCAGATGATTATAATTTTAAAATTTCGTTTAATGTTCTTTATTTGGTGACTTCATGAAAATATTTGAAATTGGTACCAAACGACAGCCTGAAGTTTTTGTCATTTTTTAAAATAAATATACCTTTAAATTCAAAATTATTTGATTTTATTTTGGTTAAAAACATGGGTAAAATAATCGTAACTTTTTCGAATGTCCCAATAGTCAATGACTTTGCCACGAACCAATAAACCACCCACCTTTGAAAAAAAACCACCCCCACGCCGTCATATTTTTCCAATGAAATTGAACGTGCAACCTGCTTCATTGGCTGCACCGCTGCAGTGACCGCTACCGCTTCAGCACTTGCAGCGGAGAGAGAGAGAGAGAGAGAGAGAGAGAGACTGCAGGGGGCGGGAAGTGCATCTTACAGCAAGAAAAAATTACGACAGAATAATTGTTAGTTTAAAAAATTCTTTATAGCTTTGTATTGAATCCGACAGAAATTTAAAAAAAAACAGCTGTTGTAGAAGGAATCCAGTTTATTTCTCTAGTTATGATTGGTTTCTACCGTAAAAGTTAAAAAGGTAACGTAAATAGTCCACATCAAACCACTGGTGTGTTGATTGCGACAAGTTTATTTCAGCTTTCTGAACTATCCTTCACTGCCAGTGGGACGTACTTACTGATTGTGAGTGATTGCTAAATAAAAATATCCATCTCAAATTTTGTGTCAGTTCACCTGCTATATTTTTCATGAAGAACATTATATTTTACGGATTTCTTCATAAAATCATCCAATATTGCAGAGCATAACGCAAACTTGAAGTTGCACGAGATTTTAAGAATCCTAAAATAACACAATTCTAGTGAAATCCCAAGTACCCAAAAAAATGATCAGTGCGGCGACGTTCTAATAATTAGCCAAAAATGGTAAAACTAAAACCCGTATTTAAATAATTGGAAACACAACAAGCTTCAAACTTGAATTTCTCAAAATTAATATTGTTAAATATGATGAGCGAAAACTGTAGTATATATATATATATATATATATATATATATATATATATATATATATATATATATATATATATGCTATTAAACAAAATTTTAATAATTTGTAAATTGTAAAATTCGTGGGGCTAAAACATTGTGCTAAAAACCTTACATTTTAACCATACAATTCAATCAAAATATGGCCAATAACACAAGGTGACTGTTAAAAAAAACTAAAATTAAAAAATTAATTTAATTTAAAATAAGTAAAATTTTGTTTGATGCCCTCATAATTCAAACTATTCCAATTTTTAGCTGATTGAAATCGAGGAGAATTTATTCCGATTAAATAAAATGTTCAGATTGCAAAGCTTACTTAAATTTATTTCAAATACAGAAACAGCATAATATTAGTTTGGCCGTGCTCAGGGCGGTGCGACAGTGGTGGTCGTAGTCGGGGTGGTGGTAGTAGTAGTCGGGGTGGTGGTGGTGGTCTTACCTGTGGTGGTCGTGGTGCTGGCTTTAGTGGTAGTTGTTTTCTCCGTTTTTTCCGTCTTTTTGGAAGTGGCAGGCCTAGTAGTTGTTGGTTTTTCTGTCTTCTTCGTAGTAGAAGGCTTTGGAGTAGTTGGTTTTTCAGTCTTCTTCGAAGTAGAAGGCTTTAGAGTAGTAGTTTTTTCAGTTTTCTTTGAAGTAGAAGGCTTTGAAGAAGTAGGTTTTTCAGTTTTTTCAGTCTTCTTCGAAGTAGAAGGCTTTGAAGTAGTTGGTTTTTCCGTTTTCTCTGTCTTCTTCGAAGTCGCAGGCTTGATGGAGGTTGCTGTGTCCTTGCTGTCACAGAGGCACAAGCTGGAGAGCAGCACGAAAGCGAACAGGGGCAGGAGCAGACGCATGGTTATGACCAGGTTGTGGTACTGCTGAATAAGATAGACAGCAGGATTCGCGCACGGTCCTTTTATACTAAAATGCTCGCGGGAAAGAGCTCAGACGGAAGTGAGCAACGTATATCACTCTGAAATTGTCAAGTTGCAATTTGCGGTGAAGTTTTGAAAGGTAATTCATAAATTATAATATGTGGTGAGTCTCGGACGACACACGTTATAGTCATAAATTAAAATATTAGACATCTACCAACTGCCATGTGTTGTGAATAAACTGCATTATTTAAATATGTTCTTCTTACTAAACAGTTTATCCTGCAAGGAATGGGATTTATATCATTTAATTTGATATAGTAATTGAAATATACTTTTGTGCACGAAATTTTATAATTGCATGTAAAAAATTGATAAAAGAGTTAATTGTATTATTGCTCCCTTTCTTAAAAACATTCAAGATAAAAAAGATTTGGTGGAGAACGGCGCTAAAGCGCGTCCTTGCCCGTGCGCCTCTTTGTCTCTTTGTGTGGCTTTTGCATTATTGAGTCTTTGTCAGGCTGGTCGGCCCGAGTTCAAGAACTCCTGTTTTTGCCAGGTAGGGTTGAGAAGTGGGCCGAGGCCAAAATGTTATTTACGCGTTGCCTGATCTAGACATCTAATCGAAACACGCCCAAGAGCATGCAAAACAACACTTCCTTGCCGTTCATTTCCACCTGCTTAAACTGCCTTTCTTTTATTGGTGTATAGCGAGCTGTGTGTTAGAATATCAAATCTCAAATCATAATTCAATCGTACAGGGGAAAATACTCGATGTAAAAATGACCAAACACCAATTTTTCTTGTAAGTGTGTGCTTAATATATTGATAATATTTTTAGGAGCAAAGGGCTTTGTATTTATTTAAATATGAGCATTTTAACCAAACGACGACCAGCAGTTGCGCTTTTTAAAGCCACGCAGACATCTAGTTGATTGTGCAACAATTTTTGTTCCCAGCCTTCGACGTTGACATACATTTCCGATTTGAATGGCGGCACTTGCAATTACTGATTACCCTGGTAGATAGTGAAATGCGAAATGTGCACTTCAAGTTTTATGACAGTATGACAGTAAACTTCGCCTAGCATAAATCACTTGACACGGCGCAGGAAGCTGAGTTTAAATTAGATACGTGTGCAGTAAAATCTCGCTACTTGCTGGTTTGCACCTTTCCAGCATGCGTGATTTGGCTTCACGGGACGAATGTCTAGCGTTTCAATGCAGTCCTCGGTGCAGAGGCAAGTGGCCCTTCAGTGGGCTGCGTCCCTGTGCGGCCTGGTGCGCCCATGTTATCCATTCGCGGTGTTATTGGGACCCGGGTTTCAGCATTCGTGCTACTGCAGTGCGTGCCCTTCCCGGTCCTCGGACAGGGATAAAAAGAGTAAAAAAAACAGTTTTGAAACATATGGGTCAAAATCAGAAAATTTATGAGTAAATGTCTATTACAACTTTAACCAGTGAATTATGGTTGCAGCCTAAGAATTCGGTATTTTTTCTCTGATTGTGATTTGAAACTTATAATAAAATGTGTAATATATTTCGCTCTACAATTCTAATTGAGGATTGAATTTTTATTTAATTGATTTAATCGATAAAAGAAAAGTAAACACAGACTTTTAGAAAACCCGGCATGAAAATGAAGCCAATCAATTGGAACGACTGCATAGAAGCGCGGTCTCGTCGCTGCTTTTGTCCCTTTGAAGCGTTGGCGGCTTTTGCATTATGAATAGTGGAGCCAGGTTCAAGAACTCGCTTTTTGTTAAGGGTGAGAAGTGGGCCAAGGACAACATATTCATGTGTTGCTCGACCTAGACATCGCAAAACACGCCCAAGAAACAAAGCAACACACCACTTCCTGCTACTTGACACGTCTCCTGAGCGCGCGAAAATTGATTAACGGCCTTTTCTGGTGGTCAGTTGATAGCAATCAAGTAAAGAGTGACCTACATTCAATCGCTCCATGCTAAATTTTAGCCACTTGTTTAATTTTCAATGAGTGCTTAACTAAGTCGCTCCCAAAAATGGACAACATACGCAAAATTGTTTTCCTTCTTAATTAGCTTGATTTTTAAACAATTTCATGAATTGCATTTAAGCAGAAATCGGCCTCGCTGGTCTATTCGAAATTCTAACAAACACATAGCTCGCTATATACACCAATCAAAGGAAGGCAGTTTAAGCAGGTGGAAATGAACGGCAAGGAAGTGTTGTTTTGCATGCTCTTGGGCGTGTTTCGATTAGATGTCTAGATCAGGCAACGCGTAAATAACATTTTGTCCTTGGCCCACTTCTCGCCCCTGGCAAAAACAGGAGTTCTTGAACTCGGGCCGACCAGCCTGACTAGACTCAATAATGCAAAAGCCACACAAAGAGACAAAAAGGCGCACGGGCAAGGACGCGCTTGCCCCTTTCTTGTATAGTTTGTCGAGCGCCGTTCTCCATCAAATAATTTTTATCTTAAGATTTTTTAAGGAAAAAGAGCATTATAATTATTTCTTTTGCGTAATTATTAAAATTTTCGTGCTCAAAATATATTTTAATTACAGTATATCAAATTAAATGATATAAATCCCATTCCTTGCAGGATAAACTGTTTAGTAAGAAGAACATATTTAAATAATGCAGTTTATTCACAACACATGGCAGTTGGTAGATGTCTAATATTTTAATTTATGACTATAACGTGTGTCGTCCGACACTCGCCACATATTATAATTTATGAATTACCTTTCGAAACTTCACCGCAAATTGCAACTTGACAATTTCAGAATGATATATATGTTGCTCACTTCCGTCTGAGCTCTTTCCCCGCGAGCATTTTAGTATAAAAGGACCGTGCGCGAATCCAGTTGTCTATCTTATTCAGCAGTACCACAACCTGATCATAACCATGCGTCTGCTCCTGCCCCTGTTCGCTTTCGTGCTGCTCTCCAGCTTGTGCCTCTGTGACAGCAAGGACATAACCAAGGTGAAAACAACGTCGACTAAAGCAGCAGCCTCCAAGAAAACAGAAAAAACTACGTCCATCAGGCCCGCGACTTCGAAGAAGACAGAGAAACCGGAGAAAACGGAAAAACCAAAGCCTTCTACTTCCAAGAAAACAGAAAAACCCGAAATTACAAAGCCCAGTACTACGAAGAAGACAGAAAAACCAAAAACTACTAGGCCTGCCACTTCCAAAAAGACGGAAAAAACTGAAAAAACGGAGAAGACGAAGAGTCCTAAACCGACAACTACCACTAAAGCCGGCACCACAACCACCACAGGTGCGACTACCACCTCCACTATCCCGACTACCGACTCCACTACCACGACTACCGACTCAACTACCACAACTACCGAGTCCACTATGCCGATTGCTGACTCCACTATCACGACCACGACAGCGTCCGTACCATAATATGCTGTTTCTGTGTGTGAAATAAATTTAAGCTTTGCAATCTGAACATTTTCTTTATTTGGAATGAATTCTCCTCGATTTAAAGCAGGTAAAATTTATAAGAATTAGAAGACACATTTTTTAAAATTTTAACCAGAATTAAATCTGCGCAAGAAATCTGTGGAGTAAAATTAAATTGAGCCAAAACATGAAAATAGTGAAGAATAGCACTCTTTTCTGCCATTGTTTCTATCAGATCAATGATTTTGTTGCTGACGATGTCAATGGCTTCATCGATGACCAGCTAAAGTGTTTTCCTGCACTGAGTCGCGTTCGATTCAGAGTGGAACTCAGTCAGCCATGGAGTTGAGAATGTTTTCTAGACCCAGTTCCAGGACGAATGGATGGATTGCTTGGCGAATGTACTCGATATTGTTTATTGCTGTGCACCACTGCAAAAGCCACGTGAAACTTTTATATTTATAACAGGAGATTAATAAATCCCTATACCTCTGTTGTGACTTCAAACCTCTTGCTGAAGGCGTTTTCTGTCTCTCCTAAGCCAGCCACTCTTGTGCTCATTTTGGCAACGTAGAATTCGGAAAAACATCGTGGAAGTAAAAACGACAATTTGCAGATTATAAAACATTCTGTAGCTCCACTCTCTCCAAATTATATGTAAATATATAAAAAGTGTAATTGTGAGTGTTTCAATAACACTCAATATTTTTAGATGTTAGTATTTTATTCAAGATTTTAACAAATTAAAACGAGATTTAGTCCAATCGTGATTTCCTGTACTTTATTACCAAAGAGTATTTATATTATTTTTCTTAAGAAATCTCTATAAACTAATATCTGACGAGCTGTGATAAAAATTCCGATTTGGCCGTGGAGGAGCGTCGTCCGCGAGTGTCTCCTCGCGCGCATCTCACTCTCACGGGCAAGGGTGCAAGGTCTCGACCTTGGAGGATGCGCGCGCCCCTTACTCCCCCGGCCGACGCACGCCACCGGGTAGACAGGCACTCACGCTCTGGCTTGTCGGCGAGGCGGACGCGGGCAAGAGATTTCGCATGCGGTTCAGGTGGCCCTTCGCCAAGATAGGTACCACCCTGAGCACGCGGCCTCCGGGGCGGGACGAGGGCCCCGGCAGCAGCAAGAAGGCGCCCCCGACTGTGGCGATCAAGCGGGCGGAGAGCGGCCGCGGGGCAGTTGGCAGGCGCCGTGGCCCCGTTTCGCTCGCGTCCAAGCACCAGCTTTACCAGCAGCAGCAGCTGGCCAAGGAGGCGAGGCCGAGCCGTGGGCAGAAAAGGGCCGAAAAGGCAGTCAAAAGGATGGAGGTGTTGCACCACGACCTGCTCCTCGGCGCGGCCTCGCGCCTCTTCAAGGCCGCCCCCGCCTGCTTCAGGAGCAAGTCCAAGGACGTCCGGCTGCCGCTCATCAAGTGAGTGTTTCACCTTACTAAAGCTTACACCTTGTTGGAAATATGAAAAAAGAAAAGAGTAATTGATGCCAATGAAGGCAGTAGCACACAAGGATGAAAAATGCTATTTTTAAAATGAAGTCGAGACGGTTGAAATATTTTCCTCATCAAAAGAGATGTTTAAAATATCAAAATTTGATAAGAAAACAGTTATTTTTTAATGTGTAAATTAAAATTCGAGTGATAATGAGTTTTTTCGAAATAAAATTTTAAGTGATTTTGATGGGAGTGTAAAATTCGCAATTTTACTTCGTTGTAAAAGAACTACTCAATTCACGCTCAAACTTGATGGCTTAAATAATATTATTAGAACAAATTGCTCTAACAATAACAAACAAGAAGTTTAATCTGATACCGCACTTATAGATTACGAGATACATTTCTGACAATATTTGTTAAATAAAGATAGGTTTAATTATTCAAGTTACACTACAAATAAATACGTCAAATCAAAGATATTTTAAATATAATCTTAAGAGGGAGTAGAGGGACTAATTTCAGCGGCTATATTTAAATCTTTTAAAATTACAGTAAATATTTTTAGTTAATTAATTGATTATTTGCTAAATCGGTTTCAATCCCATGTGTCAGTTGGAAAGTCGAAATTGACTTTTCTGTCTTGCGCTCGAATAGCATGACGTCAATTTGGCTCGCTCACGTGCAGCAATCTTCCCTTAAAGTCTGCTACACTGAGCGTGACTATCACTGCACTATTGACTTGAACGCGAAGGATACAACCAAGCAGTTAATAATTACAATAGAGCATATATTTCAAGCAGTAAACCGTAAAATGCGTCACCCTTCAAAAATCGTCTTAATGTTTGGATTGCACAGGCAGAAGTTTAATGCATGTCAGATTCTTTAACAGCTCATTGACATCAGCAAAAGAAAGTTTAGATTTAATTGTCAAAGTAGCATGCAAAAATTGGTCATTTTCAAGCTAAAAACTATCATTTCTCAAGAGGTTTGAAGTATATATAAAACTCCACGCAGCAATAAACAATTTTATGACACCCAGCTTTCCTTGACCAATTTCATGTTTTAGCGCCACGCAGTAGACTAATTTACATACACATAAGTTTTCCCGCAGCGGGGCGTAAGGAAAAGTAGAGATGCATTCATTGGTCTTTCGCAACAATTTGTGCGTGCTCTCCTTGGCCCCAATTTGCGTCATGCCGAAAAAAAATCGAGGCCAAGTTCTTTTCCTGCTAATCACCCTCTTCGAGTTTTTCTCGCGCTCCGCATATACGTACTAACGTGTCAAAGTGTCGCCGCGTCGGGAAATCGATGGCAAAAAGGCATTGGGACTGACCCTCTTATTTCGCAATGCACAATACTCCTCGCACCTTGACGTACTATGCACATATTATAATAATGGGGGGAAAGAAAGAAAGGCGATTGATCAAAGCCGAGGCCAAACGATTATGAATATGGATAAAACGCCGGAGGCGGACAGGCGAGCTAAATCAGCAACGTCAAAGAGAGAATTAAATGCAAAAGAGAGTTCGGAGCAACGACTGGCCTTCGCGGCGCCGGAAAACAAAACACAAGCCGGGTAGCTCAAAAGATGGACGGTTATCGTGATTGAAAATTCAAAATCAATATTATTCAGGAAAGGGAATTATTGAACAGATAAGCACATGGACAGGCACTAGCCAGATTTTAGATTTGAACAAAATTATCGCACTTTTGCTGTTTAAATAAAATTTTAATTTCTTACGCCCGACAAACTGCCCTAATTTGCGCCAAAATATTATCATATCATTGCTTCTTTTGTTTAATTTGATACACTAAACAATTGAGTCAATATTGTTGGTCATTCTTCATTGCAAAATTTTAGCCATCCGAATGGAACACAGTACATAAGGAAGTAACAAATATTCAAATACGATCGTTTCAGACTTGTATTTATGCGTCAATTGTCTTAGTTTCTGTCCTTATCTGTTTGCTTCGAAGGGAGAAAAGAAGGTCAACTCGCGACACGACGCAAGGTCCGCCACATTATTTATTATTTATTTCACCGCCGAATTCGCCAAGCCAATTGTATCAGTCATTCAACCAACCACCGCAGCCGATTATTATATTTCCAAGCGAAAATAACACACAAAAAGGCCGCTGTTTACGCTTGTCCATATATGCGACCTGGAAACGTCTCTCTCGCTCTTGAGATAATTTGAATTTTCTGCCGCTGCATGGCGTGTCACGAGGTCACGGGGCCGGCTCGTTTGCATTTAGGGGTGGCACCTCGGCCAGTGGTCAGCGGGGCGGCGCGTGCGCCCCTCGCCGCTGGTCAGCTCCGAGTGGCCAGACGGAGACAGGTCTGCCAGCGACGAGCACCAGCCATGGACGAGGCCCAGGAGAACGTCAGGGTCGAATTCGAGGTGACCCTGCCGCTCAGCGCCCTCAGGCCCACCTGCCACTCCATGTGGGGATGGTAACTATCGGCCGATTTTTATCTGATTTTTTAAGACTGGAATAGATTTCAAATTCCAATATAAAGTGGTTCTAATTACAATTTGTGTTTAGAACGGAATGGAAAAATAACTATACAATAATCTCTGCTCAAATTATTCCGAAGCTAAAGGGTTTTCTCAACCATATGAGATTTTGTTTAAAAAATACGTTCTTGTCAAAAAACAATATTCAGTTTCACATATAAATATTAATATTTATAGTTTTTAAGCGTCAACAATGCTAGTATTTAGGACGTTACCTTGTATCCACATGGAGTAATTCACGTTTTGGTGTGTCCTTGGTAACCAAGGCCACGCACATTTGAAGGTGACAATGAATCAATTGCGGTCGAAAGTAGTGTGGACGCACAGCCAGAATAAATCGATTTTATAAACGCATGACTGCTGGTTAAATAATAATTACAATCCTTTTAGTAGCTTAAATTAAAGTGCTCGTTGAGCCGCTTAATTTGTAGAGTCAAAATATACAAAACTCTTAAAGCATCAAATGCGGGGAAACTATTTAAATCATTAGGCCAATTTCATGAGTTTGTGCAAGGGTCATCTTCAGGGACATTTTTAAGATATTTTCTGTGTTTACGCAGGATTTTTTCGTAATTAGATTTCTGTAAAATATTAGCATTGAAAATTTTTATAAAAGGTTTGCCTTTTCATTTGAAATGGTAACAACTTTGTGCAAAAATATTTATAAAAGCAAAAAAATGAGATGAAAAAGTGCTTTTATTATTATCTGTAAGAAAGACGCATGGATCTAAAATATCGGAGAGAAGGTTACTTGATTGTAGTTCAAAGTCAAACCCGCGGCGATCAATCAAATGGTTAAACGATAATCCTTCTTTTAGAAGAATATTGGCTTTGAGAAGAATCCCGCATAAGTTCGTAGAGTGTACGTAGCTTTTGCTGCGCAGCCGACCTTGGCGCACGCAACAAAACTCGCGGTCAACACACCCGACGCCGACACTTCGTGCAAGTTCACACTATACGCGGTAACGAGCAATATGTGTATATGAGTCGTTGGCCGGCAAAATTATAAGAAAAAAAATCAATCATGCACTAAAGCTTCCTTTAAATAATTTAAGTGTTGAGTACACTACACGATGCTTAAAATATTGATAGGTTTTGGCAATATGAAACATTAGATTTTCGCAAGGAGAATCCAGCACCGAAAGTCTGAAGCAGAGAAAACTGTGTTACAATTATACCACCGATTAAACATTACAAGAATCTAGAAATCCAAAAACTCTTTTCTGGCCTTTGCATGGCATTGCGTCAATTCGTCGTCTTAAGCCTATCAAAAACCAAGCGTGTTGAGCATAACATCCCTTTCGGATTTGGGAGGATTGCTTTCGGCAGTAAATTTCGCTACTTGCTGCTTTTCCAGCAATTTCACGGGTCGAATGTCTTGCGTTTCAATAAAAGACCACAGTGCGGGGGTAGTTAAACGAGCAGTTACTTTTCTGGAAAGGACTTCCTCTAATGAGGATCGTGCTCCCACGTTAATCGTTCGCAGAATAATTGTGACTTGAAGTTTTCACGAGGCGTTCGCTATCAGGGGGTCGCCAATCTCTAAAGAGATGAACCGATAGAAAAGACAATAACTCTGGAAGGGAGAAGCAAGTTTTTTGCTACGCAAATAATGACAAAATTATGGAGGATGGTGCAGGAGGCTCTCACCCATAGATTTTTTCTTTGTTAATGCGAAATTCTGAATTTCGTGTGAAAATGTGCGTACAGTGTACACAACGGCGCACGTAGATCTTTGAGATTTCTAGTACGCTTCGTGATAAAGCATTTTTTAACGAGTGTTTTTTTTTATCGAATCGCCGCTTCAACCATAAGCTGCAAATCAGCTTGCAACTATTTATGTAAGCTCAAACAAAGGTCAAAAGGGTCCCTCCCAGATTCGGGAAATTTGCAAACCAGCAAGTAACGTGTTGGTGCTTTCGCGGAAGTGAAATCAAGCGGTCGTGCAGAATGAAAATCACGAATCTCGGTGTCGATCTTGTAGTGCATTAAAGTGGACAAATAAAATCAATATTTTATTCCCAAACATTTAACACATATAAATATTGTGAAGAAGTATTTCACAACAAAAATAAAAATAACACAGTGCATTCCTCGGCGGGAAATCAATGAAAGTTATATTATTTGGCGAACGAGTCACGCGTGGCGCGCGGGTTGCCTAACAGCACGTTCCTGCAGGCGCTCGCAATCGAGTTTTTCACTTCGGGAGGTGCGTGCGGGAAGGATTGGGAGCGTGAATGCAGTAGCCAAAGGCACTCGTAAAGAGGAAGTCGGGAACACAACATGAAATATTCATTGAAATAATGATATTGCTTTTTTTCTTTCCTGTGGCTGTTTAAAAATATATGTGAGATCATATTAAAAATACTGAACACTGAGACTTTTGAGACAAATGTCAGAGAACTTGACAGAAAGTTTTATTGGAAAATTTTATAATTAAAATACAATAAGAGAAAAACTGAGATATTTAAATCGTAGTTGAAATATTATTCAGATTTGATTTATCAACATAATCATTGAGTACTTAGTACGAGACTCGGTTTCTGGTATTCAGCTAAACCCTTTTTCTTATATGTTCTAATTTTGTGTCTACCAATGTACCATTTCGTAAACTTGTAGAAGTCGATAAGAATTTTGGCAGTAATTTAAGTGAGACTAAAAATGACAAAGCACGATTAAAAATGTAATCAAGCACCACATTCACTGAGCCTTTTAATCAGATCTAAGTTAAGGAAGGCAAGAGTAATTTATTTTGAGAGCAAAGCAATCGAGAAAGGCTAATCAAGAGCGAAAATCTGTCTGCAGCGCAATGACCAACCTCATTTTTGGCTATCAAGCCAAACATATCCATTTTTGATGACGACTGTGCCTTTTAATTGCCCGATTTCTTGGCATTCTTTGCCCAAAAAATTGTCGAGGCTCGTACGCGTGAGATAGAATCGAAGTGGAACATCGCGATAAGTGAGCCGGAAGCGAAAAGGGACGCAGGCGTGCGGAGACAGAAAAAGCAGCAAAGCGCCGGCGGGGGTGAGTGTTCAGTTGACAGTTAGCTGCGGCTAGTGCTGGTCACCATGATCACCGAGGGCTTTTCCACCACTTACAAAATCATCAAACTATGGTGAAAAGATTTTACCTCAATTTTGAAATTCATTTTAAGCCGCCGTTGTCACAAACGGTTTTTTACAGCTTCAGTTTTTCTATTTTTACCAAATTTCATTTTTAGGTCAAACCAACACTTATTCTGGTTGATCTGTGCCCTTTAAGACATTTTATTTTATTTTTGGTTTAATTTTTAATTTTTTGCAGTTTGTTTAAAAGAAATATTTTTGTTAATTTTGTATTGCTGCATAATTGTGTTTTTATTCATATAATTATATTGGATATTACTTTTACATTACATTCTTTTCATTTTTCAAATGTCTGGATTTGTGAATGTGAATGCAATATTACAGTCAAAAACTTTTTTAATTTAATTTGTTTCACTTGCCAAGAAGTGAGAATTATTGTTATCGCTAAATTGCATAATTGTGCAGGAAGCAAAGATTTTTTAAATTTGCCTTTAAAATAATGTCTTTGTGAGCTTTTTTAAAGTTTTTTTCCCAAAGTATGATATTTAATATTAAATGAATGAAATCTTTATTAAACACCAAAGGTGTACAATAGACAGAGACATAATTATTATGGATATCACCGTTCACTGCTCGTATTTGCTTTAGCAGCTTGACACAGTGTCTAATTGTTCTTATCGCAGTCAAGGAAATGGTAAAAGTTACTTGATTTATCACAAAATTTGCACCCACATTTAAGCTTAAATGAAACACAATTTTTTAAACTGTATCGATGCAATCAAAACAGAGAAAAAACCGACAAAAACTACAAAGTTGGTGCAAGATCTCATTCTATACGTTAATTTATTTCCAAACTCTGGAGATGATGAATGCAATGGGCGCAAACGTAAGCGAGAAGAATCCAGGCTTGTGTGTTAGGAGGGCGCGACGGCTGCCTTTGAATGGGCTGCTGAGAGGCCAAAACGTAACTCGCACAATGAAGAAATCAATTTGGCCTATTAAAAGAGGATACTCGCGCACCTACAGCCGGCGAAATCATTTCTTGGGCCCCACTCTCGGGCTATTTCGGCCGCGCGAGCTGACATTGAGACTAATTTGCAAGTGAAATGAGCTGAGATCGCGTGCGAGTTCTCCTCTCCAACCCCCTGAGATGACCTCGTCGCCCACTTTCAACTCGCACCCCTTCTCGGTGTAAATCTTACTCCTTTTATTAAGCTCAACCCCTTGCACTGATTCTGAACAGTCGTAAAGCCCTAAATTATTTACTCAAACGTAGTAGCCTGCTTATTTTTTCCTAAACAAATCACACAACAAAAATATTGGGACGAAATATACTTGGCACAGTTAGATGAGCCATTTTATTTTTTGTTAATGGATTTTAGATTTAAATATTGAATTTGAAATTGCTTTTATTGATGTGAAAACAATACAAATTATATAATTTACGACGAGAGAGTTTGGAATTAAGGAAAACATGGCCCGACAATTTTATTTCAGGCGTGTTGGTGTCGGTATTTTCGTCCCTCAGCTGGCCAAAAGAAGGATTATTATTGCTCTTTCAAGGTGCAGGTGGGTGCAGCTTGATTGACCACTCAATTATTCAGAATGCGCGCTTTGTTGTTCCCCCTTGGCCAGCTGAGTTGGAAGCGTCGCCAAGGAGATTTTATCAGGTGCTCGCTTTTGCCGCATAAGAAAAAGGTCAAAACTTTAGCAGTCTATTCTCTGACTCAAAACTCCCAAAGCTGAGAGGGTATCGAAACGGTAAAATCATGGGTTTTTTCGGGAGCATGTTTAATGATCCATTCTTCACCTGGTAAGTCCACCACCGTGTGTAAAAAACTTTCTCACGGACATAAGAAAAAAATCGTAGTTTCAACTAGGAACTCCTGTGCCGTTAAGTAATTATAAGTGGCAATGGTATTTTAAGTATATAAAATAGCCATGATCGGACAAATGAATGAAAGTGAATTGAGCTAACCCATTAGGTAAACTTATGCAACCTGGGAAATTCGCATGTCTCACTGGTTGCGTCCCGCATAGCAGGCGCACACACGGTTGACTTCTTTCTGTAAAAACAACAGGCGATAATAATCGAAAGGAAAAAGCTGAGAGTAATTAGGGCCACACTCGACACAGCAAACACACACACACGAATATGTGGGTCAGTGGTTTGCTGACCCCGTGCGTCGGCATGGAAACAACTATGACTGAGAGTGGCTTATGCTTTCAGCAACCCGGCGCCGCCCGCGCCCGCCTTCCAGCATGTGGCCAGGATGATGGACTCGCTGCTGCTCGACTCGATGCAGCCCTTCACCTTCACAAAAATCACCACGCAGCAGCTCAACAGGCCCAAGAACAAACAGCCCAAGCAGTCGAAACCGGCGCCGATGAAGCCGCAGAGGCAGGCGCCACCTCCAACAACAGGTGAGCGATCAGGACTCAGGACGCCGAAGAAACTGGATAAATAGTTTCGGCGTCTTGGCTGGCACCTTAATTCCATCAAAATTGCATGGCAGTCTATTTGACGAAAATTTAATTTTGTCCTGAGTTTAATAAAAATTAGTTTTGTATATTTCTCGAGCAATAGCAGGGTGCCAGTCAAGACACAAAACCCATAGCAGAAGAAAAAAATTCAAAGACAGTGAAGATGAGGCCCGAATTATTTACCAAACCCAAGATATTTTCAATATAAGTAAGATCTGGATTTTTGTTAATTTTTAAAATTGAATTTCGATTAACTAACGTGTAGAATTTGAGGAATATTAAATCTCACTCTCTCGACCGTCCGATTTCAGAACGAGCGGAGCCAGTGGTCGAGCCGGCGTCCTATGAGCCGAAGAAAGCGGGCAACCCGCCGAGCTCGGACAAGTGGGTGGCGTCGCTGCGCAAGCGAGACCCAGAGTTGCAACCGAGCCTGCCGGCCATCAACAACCGCAGCAGGTCCAACTCGCAGACGGCCGGCTACCCGCGCGTCAAGTCGCGCTCGGTGGACCGCATCCACAGCCGCATGAAGCCCCTGAAGCCGCTCACCAAGGCCGTCAGCAAGGACGACGAGCTGTGCCCCTCGCCCAAGAGCGGAAAGGGCGCTTTCCCCCTCGGACCTGGCGTCGAGCCGCACCTCGTCGACACGGTCGAGAAGGACGTGCTCGTTCGCAACCCTGGCGTGCCCTGGGACAGGGTCGCCGGACTCAGGGCGGCTAAAGCGACTTTGCAGGTGGTTTGAATTTATTTGACCTTTTATAAATAAAAATTAGCAAAGTTGTAGAAAGTCTAAAAATTGTTCAAACAAAAAATTTTAGAGATTCCAGATTGAACAAAAATTACTTCAAAAATATTTTAGCAGTTCATATATTTTTTTAAAACTTCTGCCCATAGATTTAATCCTTATTCTAATGTTTTTTACACCTTTTTTAATTTTTTCTTCTATTATTAAAATGTGGCAATCTTTGCGCCTTGCCGCACTGAGCTCCTTTAATGAAACGCCAGAAATTTGTCTCTAAAAGCCGCTGGAAAGGCGTGAAAAGTTGAAAACCAGCATGTGGTTGAGCTATTCAAATTTTTACCATCTCTGACATAGGGCACATTTTTTTAAAAAAAATAGAACCCGTGAAGTTTTGAAAAAAATGTCCACCTGATGCCCTAAAATATAAAACACTCTATTTGAGAAAAATTCTCCTGATCAGGAAGCAGCGATTTTGCCGCTGATCATGCCCGAGTACTTCCGGGGCATCCGCCGGCCTTGGAGGGGAGTGTTGATGGTCGGGCCGCCGGGCACGGGCAAGACCATGCTGGCCAAGGCCGTGGCAACTGAGTGCAGCACCACGTTCTTCAACATTTCCTCGGCCACCCTCACCTCCAAGTACAGGGGCGACTCGGAGAAGCTGATCAAAATTCTGTTCGAAATGGTAATTTTCATAATGCATTAAGAGGATATAGCGGGTCTAAATTATGTTTTTCTCGACAGGCACGATTCCACGCACCCTCCACCATATTTATCGACGAGCTCGACTCGTTGTGCTCGTCGAGGGGCTCCGACTCGGAACACGAGGCTTCCAGGAGGTTTAAGGCCGAGTTGCTCATTCAAATGGATGGACTCGATTCATCCTCGTAAGCGATATTTAATTTGCTAAGGTTTACCATTTGCAGACTTAAAACACTACTTTTTGATTTAAAAAATTAAATAGTAAAGAGTCCGATCAAAATTATCCTGCCCAGAATTCATTTTTTTAGTGTCATATCTACAACAGAAATTTAATTTTTTATTTAATATTGATTTTGCATTAATATCAACAGGGATGAAAGAGTGGTAATGGTTCTGGCAGCGACAAATCACCCTTGGGACATTGACGAAGCCTTCCGAAGACGCTTTGAAAAGAGAATATACATTCCCCTTCCTGACGGTGAATAAAATATTTTATATAAATTTTACAAAAAATAAATAAATTTATATTTTTCAGCTGAAAGCAGGGTTGAGCTGCTAGAGTTGTGCCTGCAGGGCGTTAAACTAGAGTCCGGCGTTAACCTAAAGTCGCTGAGCTCGCAGTTGGAAGGTTACTCAGGGTGCGACATTGGAAACGTCTGCAGGTGAAATCTAGGCTTAAATTGGCAAAAATAATATTCGCAATATTAATTTGTAAATTTTCGTGCAGGGATGCGGCGATGATGAGCATGCGGCGGATGATCACGGGCAAGACGTCGGACGAAATTCGCGCAATTCGCAAGGAAGAGGTCGACCTTCCGGTGACAGCGGACGACTTCAAAGAGGCCATCTCCAGGTGCAAGAAGTCCGTGTCGAACAACGACAAATCGCGGTACGAACAGTGGGTCAGCGAGTTTGGTGCCAGCTAATTTCGTCCATGCATTGTGAAACAATTGCGGCAATTCGACGCGTCGGCGCCGGGGAACCGATATTCGCAGCCGCGGATTCGGTGGAGTTCCCATCAAGGGGGAAACTGTGATAGACGCGACGACCATGAGGCGGTATATAGCGGATTTTCTTTGTAATTTGTCGGCCACGTTCGTGACAAAACGGCCAAATCGATGTCAGACAACAATCAATGCTCACTCGACGTAAAGTTCGGTGGTATACGTAAAAATGTACCCTATTAACTTAAAAGTTGTGAATTTTACGGGTGCAAAATAATACATACGCTCGGGCATTTTCCGCCTCAGTAAAATGCTTTTGGACGCGGATGGAATTACACTAAACGCATTGTGAATGTTTTTCTGGTATTAATGAAAAATATCTGTTTTTCTGATAAAACATTGTAATATATAAAGAAATAAAAATCTGTTTTTAAATAAGAATGACACGTAGTTAAAAAAATTTGCATATTATCTTAACTATCAAATTAAGACAGAAGTGCATAATTATATTCCTTAACAGTGTGGAAGCTATCGAGGTCAAGGATTACTTCTTTCTTGACAAAAATCGGAACAAATTATTATGAAAAATGATATTGGATATTGGACTCCAGTGGAAACAGCGAGAAGTTGATTCCGTCGCTGTTTTAATTTCTGTCTATGGTCAGCTGCGGTCTTTATTAATTTTCAAGAGTTAATCAACTTTTTGGTCTCGTCCTGTCCTGCCTTGAAAGGGGAGTCTGATTGAGGATTTGACTAAGACTGACACAAAGATAAACTTGAGGGTTGAGAGGAACCGCGCTTTGCCGATTTTTCTCATCCTTAGCCTGAAGACTGAAACCCGGAAATAATACATAAATTTCACACTTGTACAGCCGCAAGCTAATACCAGCTAAAAATGCCTGCTTCCTATTTTTTTTTGTATTATTAATTATCAAAATTCGAATAATATTATGCCTGGCGGCTTATTCCCATCTTTTCTCCCTCCCCTCACTCAATTGGCGCTCCAATTAACAATGAATTTTGGAAGTAAAAGTACATATTATAAATATTATCACATCACGTTGAGACAAAAGAGATGCAAGACAATAAGACATGACGGGATGGTTTCAATTCATGTTTTAGTATGTTAATGTGGTTAATGAGTGTAGAATGTGATGAAGCTGAGAAAAGCCCAGGAAAAGCCAGCAAAAACGGCAAAAACTAAAAACAATCTGAAGTTACTGAACCTGCCGGCGGCGGCAGCTGCAGAAGAAACTGGGCACTAATTGTAAGGAGATTTTATCGCTTCTCGCTCTCTTCTTTACCAGACAGGCGGGAGGCGGGCATCCAGCACAGCAGGCAACACAGAAATCACAGAACAAACAGCGAAATACGTAAGTAAATAAGCAGACAAGTAAGTGTAGTATGCATTAAGAGTTAAATTTATATTTTATCGTACATACATTACATAGGTTCACTCACTGTATGTACTTTTTCAATTTTTTGTTGTGATATGATTCGCATGTACACAAAATTATGTGCATCGTAAAACGAGTTGGAGAGTGGAAGTGAGTTGAAATATTTGTTCCTGTGTTAATACTTGAGCATCGCATGTTGGTTTTTATAATAATTATATATTATACATATTTATGACGTATAATTACCATGATGTGAAAATTCAAAATATAGTACATGAAAAATGTAAATCATTATCCAATACATGCGATCATTGAACCTACTAGATAGCACTGAATGAGTTATGATCATAAATTTTTTCTGAATTCGCGTATGTATGCATGATTATGTATTAAATTAATAAAAAACAGAAACCAAGTATTATTTAGCCGTATTTCGGGCGGCTGAGTATTAATGCTGATAAATTTGGCTTACAAATTTTAAATTTTAAGACCGATTATTTTCTTCAGCATACATACTTATGTTTTGATTATTTTCGACATTTTACCTGGCGGCTGCTGGCGTAGCTGCTAGCTGGAGAGCAGCTTACAATTAGCTGACCGCAGGTGACCCCAGATTAGCCAGCTGGCTGAAACCTCTAAACCTCTCTATCTTCACACAAAAATATTGAAACGAAATAAGTTCCACTTCCCCGTCACCTGTGGAAGCGAATTTTTCTGCAAGGGATGTGAGTTGTGATGTCTAAAAAATTGTCTGCGATGCTAAACGCTATTATATATATTTTGCATATTTTGCACTAACCCTAATTTAGAAAATATGCTATTGCCTGGCTTACTCATCGTCTGCCAATTTTTATTAGAAGTCCACTCAAAATGTCTGAACCCGGAGGCTCCACTGCAAGAGCGAAAATGAAAAATATATCCTGTCGATTCTGCTCTACCAAAGCCACTCTTCTCTACAACATCTACAAGGATGGGCCGTTAGGGAAACCAGTGGTGAAAATTAAACACTGTATCCCTCACTTCAAGGTATGCTGGATTTATTTAACTGTTGAATTGCGTTGAAGGAAATTTGCAATAATCAGAGAACCGAGGTGATGAATCTGTCCAAGTTCATCTGCTACAAGTGCCTTGCATTCGTTGATGATATGGAAAAATTCTTGCTGCGAGCCAAAACCGCAAGCCAGAGTGTTATGCAAGCACCAAGCTTTACGTCCGAGGTAAATTGTAATCACTAACATGAATATTATGCACCTCTTAAGTTCTATTATGTTGCAGATGACACATAATACTCAACTGCTGTACTCACCCACAAATGACTCACTTGTCAGTAAAAATAAAACACTAAGGCCTTACCATAGTCAGGGAAATAGAACTGTTGAAAGAGTGACTGTGCCGACGACCAGTTATTCTCAGGGTTGCAAACCTGTGAGTTTTTTTACCCATTCATTATTTAACTTTTACTCTTCTACTTTTTAACAGGCTTCAAAGAAATTCAAGCAGCTCCCAGCTTCCCAAGCAGAGGAACAGAAATATCGGTAAGTCAAATTAATAATTATTATCGACTGTTAATCTAATTAGTAAAATCTATAGAGTTCAGAAGTCGGAAAGATCTGAGAAGAATCTTGGCTGGGTCAAAGCGACCAACAGGTCGCCAGTGAAAAAGAGTCCTCCCAAACTGACAACCAGGAGTCTCCCTAAACCTTCACCAGTAAAGAGTTCTCAAGTGCAGTCAAAGAGAAGCACTCCGTGCTTTGTGCCACAGTACAGCAGTCCCAACTCAAACTCCACCGACTTGCTCTCAGATAGGTACTGTCACTTGTGTCATACCAGATTGCCCATGGACGCCAACGTGTACAAGCACATTTTCGAAGTGCACAGCTCGTTGTAAAATAATCCGCCTTTGACGTGTAAGTCTCTGTGAAATAGTTTGATTTTGAACCAAATTCTCCAGTGGTTGGATGAGAAAAATAAAGAATTAAGTTGTGATCATGAATAAAATTTTAATTGAACAACTTTTTTAAGTACATATAGATAGAACATTTGGTGTGTTGCAAAAATGGTCAGCCAATCTCACTTATGCAGTAACCCTGATTGTGGGAGCTCTTTAGTAGTCAAAAATTGTGCTTAACCCCCCTAGGATGCAAACTGAACACATGCATGTTGTATTTTTAATTTGAGTCGAAATTACACGGGGGCCGCGGGCCAGCGACCTGACCCGACACTGGTGTGTTGTGATAGTGGGTGGTTGACTTCAGGTGGGACAACCGGTTGCAAGGAAAACAGTCACAGGGCGGCCGTCGCTTCACTGCTCTTTTTTCGATCCTCGAGGCTTCCAGGCCGATATCAGCTTGTAGGCAAACAATAGAGAGAACAGGTGCACCTGGAAGGCAGGCAAGAGAAAGGCGTACCACAGGATCGCGTACGGGTAATCCTGGAACAAATAAATTATTGATCATCAGTAAAACCAAATAATGGAAAAATAAGTCGCTATCATAGCATAACCTAAAATATAAGTAGAGGATTCAATTTCTCTTTTTATGAATAAAAGCGATTGGTTGCATGATCCCAGCCTGTGGGAAAATTTTTTCATCAAGGCAAACATCATGAACCTTTAAATTTTGAGGAATTTAATTCAGACACGTCTTGAAATTAGCACATAGCGTATTTAAAGATGGCAATAGGTGGTTAATGTAGTGATTCGAAATTTAATTTAATTTCCTTTATTGCTCAGTTAGCTCAACGGACTGGGAGGCGCACCTGCGCCGACTCGCCACTTGCTGGTTTTTGTACCTTTCCAGCGGCTTTACAAAATTCTAGCGTGTCAAATGAAAGATCTTGGTGCGGGAAGCGAAAAGATTGCCCTTTTCATTGCAACATGCAGCAAAAGATCACCAAAACAGATCAATAGTGCCGCGGAAAATTGGCTGAAATCACTTTACTCATGAGGTCCTACTTAATACTGATTTCACCCTGAATAAGGATTTGGGATTCCACGTATTGACCATTAAGTCGAAGCAGCAATTTTCTTGTATATTATGTGAAGAAGACAATATTTACAGCTCATGCTCATATTGATTATTTTATTAACTTTAGTTAATATATTAAAACTTTGTGTTGTGTAGTTTTACAAAGTTTTATTAGGATATTGAATATTCTAGCGGTATTTTTTAGAGCAATCTATGTGAAATTTTTCTGCAGTTTCGAAAGTGAAGATCTTCAAGTCAAGATTTATCAATTAAATTTTGTTCTGGACTCTTTTATTTTTTAAACGACTGCACGTTGCAAAATAACTACAAATATTCAAAAACTGAGCGCTTTCTTGATTTTGAAGTGGTGCATCTTTAAATTCAAAGCGATTTTAATTTTGAACTCAAGAAAAACAGCTTTGATATTATAAGACAGCTCTGAAGATTAGCGATATGATTAAATATCTTGACAAACAAATAATGGGTTTCGAGGCCCAACTTAAAAAAAAAACATATTTTCCAGTGAGTTAAATATTACACGTCAGCCAATTTGTCTTGTCAAAATAAATTGATTTAATATCAACATAATTAAACGAATACCGACTTCAAAATATTATCCAATTTTCATCTTCTTTAGTTTCATAGCTCACTTAAAGTTTGAAAATTAAACATCCAACGTGAAAAAAATCAAGTGTTAAAAAATGAAATCGCTGTTATCTCCGCCAATGTGTACAATCTATATAATTAATATACCTATACGTTTTTTTTAGGATTTTGTCAGCGAAGATTATTTTAATATAGACTTTCGTACCTGCCACACAAATAGTTTGTCTTTGTCTCCCGTGGTTATGTAGGTCCAGGCCTCGGAAAAGTAGTAGGCGGCCGCGTACAACACAGGCAGAATCCCGAATAGGCCGATGCCGATCATGTAGCGCTGCATGGTGGCCACCTGGTTGCGGCGGGAGGCGGCCAGCCCCCAGAAGGACAGTGCCAACGACACGCACCATATGTACTCCCACCAGAGCGGCTGAAAGGTTAAGAGGTCACCGAGAGGGGTCACTAAAGGAAGCATCGATTGGCACCTTGGGCACGTGCAGCTCCTCGATCTCGAGGATGAAGATGTCCAGGCGGTCGAGAATGTCGGCCGACAGCTTAGCCAGCATCACAAAGAAGAGCACATAGTGGAAAAAGATGCAGTATTTGAGCCTGTTTTTGTTGACTGAGCTGATCTGGTAGTGCGCGGCGACGCGTTGTCTGTGCGCAAAGTCGGAGCCGTCAGTGCCGGCCACCATAGGGCCTCCGCGGGACGCCATTCTCGAGAGCCTCTCCTTCTTCAGATGGGCACCGTTCCGACCACCAGCACCAGACACACCATGATTGTTATTTTTACAGCCGGTGCCGAACACTGGCCGGACGCAACCGGTTTTTCTGCTCCGTGAACCACCGGTTAACCGTTCGCTGCTGACGTGTGGCTCACGCGAGGGAGGGGTTTGAGGGCCGGTTTTTTCACGGCTACCGGTTTTCTCGGACGATCGGAGCGTGGCGGCCTCTGGCGGTGGCCGCTGCAAGCCGGGCACCGTGTTATTTTTGGGCCGATTCAGACGCACTGCTGGACAATCACCGCACTCGGCAGAGCGGGGCACCATTTATCGACCTCGCGTTATTCGATCATTACCGACATAAAAGCGGCTGCCGCCGCACTTGCAGCCGCAAGCCGGCCCCCACTTGAAAAATATATCAATATAGTCAAATTCGTCAACCAATAATTTTCATGTTAAATCAGAGCTCATCCATCATAATTTTTTTCCCAGCTAAATTTTGTAATTTTTAATTTATTTCAATATTATAAACTATATTTCTTCAAGATTTTTCATAACGAGCCAAATAAATAAATAAATTATTAATGTAATATTAGGAAGAAATAATTTTAGTAACATTAAATTATTGAAAACAAAAAATTCAAAACAGAAGGAACGAGTGTGCACCATGACTATTCACCCGAGAGCATAGATATCTTCATAGCTATTGCATAACGTGAGAGGCGACGATGAGTAATCAGCATTGACCTTGAAAAATAAATAATTGATCAAAAGGTTGGAGCACATGTCTTTGTTTTGATTTCTTATCTGTCGAATGCCGAGCACCGTGTGGCTAAATATATAATTAGCACATTTAAATTTGGTGTGTTTATTTTCACCTTAAAAAACTGCATCACAAAATATTGGTAGATAAATTTTAATTATTTCCGTTATTAGATTCAGCAACTAATTTAAGAGTCAATCGATTTTTCGAATTAGAAGAGAAAATTTCAGAGCAAACAGCTTTTTTTTGCGAAACATTTTTCCCGGCTATCCGAGCGGCGCGCTGAGCGAGGAGCGAGCTTTTGCTCGTTGGCGCAATAAATAATAATTTTTATCGCGTTGTCCGACAAAAAACAAGGAGGATCCGCTCGAGCGCGTGAAAAACTAGTCAATAAAGTCGGCGAGCATTCGGCAAATGCTCAAGTTTACCGACAGGGCTATTGAAAGAGTGGTCGGAGACGGAAAAAGCGGCCCGAAGGGCTCGGGGCAAGTCGGTTGGAGGAGCGGCAGAGGCGGCTCTCACAGGGCATTCGGAGCGAAGAATGGCGACCGCTTAGCGCGATGCTTGCTTAGCTAGGCCGCCATGCCGTGATCAAGTAGTGCTTCCGCCATCTTAAATAGTGCCGTGCTCTATCGCTCGATTTCTCCCTTATTTTCTCATTTTTCGACCCTTTTTTCCGTCTGGATGTAATTTTGAGCCTGTGAACTGGTAATCAGGACAAAATTTACGGCACGCGAGTGTGAATCGGAGTGAAATCGGTTGGTGGCGGAGGGAGCGACCGCATTGCAAGTAGTGCGCCGACCCGATACTGTTGTTTGGCGTTTGCTGATCTCGCCGAGTGTTTCCACCAAATTTTGCCGACTTTTTCCGTCGAATAATGTAAGGCATGGGCGTGACCTAACCATGGCCGCAGTGACCGAACAAGCCCAGGAGCACTTGGCCGAAAAGCCCGAGCCGTTGCCGAACGGCAGCACCAACGGCAACGACAAGCCGCAGTCGCCGCCCGACTTCGGCGGCCGCTTCGACGCGCCCCCGGCCGCAGCCGCCGCCGAATACCGGCCACCATACAAACCGGCCTACGGGCCGCAACGCTTCATGTCGGGCCAAAGTTTGTCGCAGGCCGCGGGACCGACGCCGACGCTGAACCAGCTGCTGCAGAACAACCCGCCCAGGCCCAACTACGACAATCCGCAGTGGCAGGCCCGGCCGCCCTTCGGCTACCATCAGGGCCCCTACCGACCGCCACATCCGCAACAGCAGGTTAGGCCCGACCACGAAGCCCAAGATCGGCCAGCGAAATTTGTCCCAGTCGGCCGTTCGATCGAGATTAAAGCTGCCCCCTCGAGGCTTGTTTTGGTCCGTCGGATTTCGGCTTCAACTTTTGTTATCGCCTCTGTCGATTCAATGTTTCCTCTGTAAACTCCCCAAATGCACTAATCTCTTCATCATACGACGGTTTAAGTTTTCGAGTCGATTATTACGTCCTGCATTTCTCAAAACAGCGTTAGTTTTCAACATTTCAAATTTCTCCTTCCACGACGTTTCCCCTCGCATTTACCTAATTATCGTTAAGCTTTCGTCTTTAACGTTCCATTCCCGTTTCCTTTCGAATAAACCGACGCCAAGACGGGAATTTCGACCGCCTTTGAATGCTTACGAACCTGAAACGAGGATTCTAATGCCACATTTTCGACTTACAGCCGCAACAGAGACCGTACCTGGCAGGACCAGGCGCACCTCAGCAGGGGCCACAGTACCCGCCCTATCCCCAGCGTTACCCGACGCCCCCAGGGCCTGGTCGACCCCAGCAGCAGCCACAGCAACCTTACCAGCCGCCTCCTCACCAGGTTCGCCCTTCAAATCCATAACCAATCCTTGTTAATTAATCACTAAATTTGAATTTTACCACAGTGGCTTTTACACTGTTTTCTTCACGCTGACTCGTGAAAGGTTAATGTGTTTGCTCTGCTCATTTTCCCCTCAAGAAATAAAAAAAATCGACTATGATCTGACTCTGTTGTTTCAATTCGCAGATGCCAGGTGCTCCGTATGGTTCGCAAATGTACGGTGATGGCAGGGGGCCGCAGTGGGGTCCACAGCAACAGGCGCCACCGCAGCAGCAGCAGCCACCGCAGCCTCAACAGTCTCCAGTGCCGCCCCAAGGGCCGGGCACCCCAACCCCTCCGCAGCAGCAGCAGCAGCAGTATCCCCCTCGACCGGGTCAGCCGGCCACCCCAAACGCACACCCGCCTCCTGACGCTGGGGTGAGTTGAGAGCTAGTCAGTTTTGGCTGGAAGGTTGGAAATTTTGTGAAAATAGTGCCTTTCACGCTTGGAAGAGAACTTAAGGAAACCTGATGAATCAATACATTTTTCGCTAGACTGAGCATGGATGTCAATATTTCTATGATTTTAATCGTCCACTCAACGCCAGTCGTGACTAGCTCCAAGCTACTTTTTCTGCTCTTGAGACTGAAATATTTCATCTTTTATAAGCTAGAACATTTTGCATCGATCTGACAGAGCGTATTCTTGAATTTGTTCATATTCCTGGAGCTTTTGAGCAATAATCTAGATTAGAACTACACTTATAAATAGTTGTTATATCCCCATTTTTACTTTGCAACAATGCGAGCTATTTATTATAACTTAAAATTTGATTTTAGTAGCATAAATGAGGCGAAATCAGATCAAAAATATCCGGCATTCAATCTGAGTCCTCATAAATCCAGAAAATATATAAATTAAAAATTGCTAGTGCATGTGAATTCTCAAAGTTACAATCAACTGTGCTGGTATTTAATATGAAACATATTTATTTTTAATGAAGAGACGTTTTTAAGGTAGCCCGACATATACGGTGTAATTGCTACTACATTTTTGCTCTTCAACCGTCAACTTTTTTTACAATCTAAATCCTCACTACGTCTCTCCGCAATTAATTATCCCGGCAGCAATTACGCACCCAATGCTAGTTGTGTGCTTGATGAATATTTCGCCCTACATAAAGAAATTCAGATATAAATTCCCGCGAGTTTGGTAAGATAAAGGCGACAAAACAATAATTCACACCTTACAAGCTCTCTTGATTAGAAAGAACTCTCTTTTTATCTGTGCGAGCTGAGCGAAAATCGCGCCTTTTTGTGTTTACCTGAATGGCAACATTGTGTCGCAATTCGCACGGCGAGAGAGTGAGAGAGATGATTTAAAGGGATTTAATTGAAACGAAAGACGGCGAAGCTCGCGTAGCTACAGCAGCAGCAGCAGCTGGTTGGCACGTAATGAGAACCTTAGTGACAAACACGATACATATGTGCATGGACAAACACATGTTCCTCTGGATCTCTACGCACAAATCAACCTTTTAACTCTCGCCGTGGAAAATCAATAGCTCTACCCCGGTGACGTTAAATTCTCTTTTATGTCTTGTCGAGAGTGCCGTTCTTCTTCGTTATTGTCATAAGTTTGTTGACACTGAAATTTAATATCAAAAAATTATTCGTGAAATTAGGGAAACGTCAGATAGGAAATATATCTTAATCTGTTGAAAATGCATCAGTTTTACTTGGCATTTAAATTGGGTCACAATTATTATTCCTTCAATCATTATTTCTTCACGTAGTGTTCATATTTTGAACTAACTTTTGTTTTATAAATTTTCTTTAAAATAAATTTTGTCCTAAAATCGTTCACAGAGACATTAATAATCCGGGTTTTTAACCTCTTTATTTAAAAATTTAATATTTTGAAATTTGGCCCTACGGACAGCCCCAATCAAACTGAAATATTCGCCAATGGGAGCGCAGGTCACGCCCTGGTGAACGCAACGTCGCGAAGGACTGCGCGTCAGGGCGAACGGTCGCGCTGTCGCTCAGGGCGTAACAGCTGGCCAGGCGGGTAGGTGCTTTCAAGGGGGTTGGTCGAAGGCATTCGCAGTTGAATACGGCTGTGTGTATGTGTGTGCATTTATAAATGGGGCAAAAGGCGAATGTTGTTGGGGCATGACGTGCCGGCAGTCTGGCAACGCCGCCCTCAACTCGCTGCTTCGCCCGCTCGCTGTGTGTGTGGTTGTGTCAGAGCGAGAGACGAAGAAGCGGCCGGCGCGTTGGGCAAGAGAGAAAGAAGAATCGCTCGCTCGCTTCTTGCTCGCTCGCTCGCTTCTTGCTCGCTCGTGTGTGCGCGGTTGGAAAGAAGAAGAGGAAAGCCAATCCTAAAGTCGTTGCCGAATGTGCCAATGCTCTCTGGCGCTCAAACCGACCACGCGGCTCGCGCTTGTCTTAAATTATTAATTTTTGCTCTCGCGTTTTGAAATAAATAATAAATTTGGCCCAATTCGGCGGGAGATACTCGTCGACGTCGCGGACGATAATTAAAAAGCCACCGGCGTGGATGAGCACTCGGGGGTTGGTTGGCAAAATCAATACTCGCTCTCGTCGCTCGCTCACTCGTTCGCGTAGCACTCGCACACAGCAGTGCGCCCGCCCGCCTGCTCTCTGGCCGCCCCTATTGACGTCACCCCCCAGACTAGCCGAATTACTCGGTCGCAGTCGATCCCAAAGCGGCCCAATTTTTTCCATTTGGCCCCCGGACCCCATAAATCTCCATAAAAATCCTGGAAGGAATCCCTACACCAGAAATTTGACCATAAATTCTTTTAAAAAAATCGTTTTACTCGAGGGGCTCTTTAGTAGTTTTGAAAGCACACTCGTTCGAAAAAAAATTGGTTAGAAATGCTATGGGCTGTATAGAAGCTTAATTTTTTGATACATCAGCAATCGTTAGTTTGGAAATAATCAAGAAGTTGCCCTCCTCTATTGGTTTTAATAAAATCACACGCTTTGCTGGACCTAAATGACGGTCATGAAAGTTTGCTGTGCCTTCCAAACGTAAATTCCGGTACATTTGCTCTTAAGCAAAATTTGATTCCACTTAGGGAATAAAGTTAGTCGCACACACCAGCGTTTGAAAGTTCAACGTCCATCAGCTGGCGCAACCCTTGAACTGCTCGTCGTCGTTTCGCAGGCGACGCAACATCAAAGCACCTTCGTACGCGGATCGGGTGTTTGAGCGGCGAACAACAATAACAATAATATTAGGTGCACACAGTCCACACTCACTCACACACTCTCTCGCGCGCATTTATATTATCTAGTACACACACACACATACATACGTAGAGAGTGGGTCGCTCACCTCCCATACCCCCCGAGCAGCTACTCCTCCATTCATGTGCCAACGTCGAGCCTTCATTAATCGATTACACACACTCACACATACCACACTGTGTGCACTTCTTCTCTTTTTGCGCCATTTACTTTCTTCCTGTCGTTTTGACGTTTTTTACTCCCGACCGACGATGAGCGCGGCCAGTCTCGCATCGCAGTAATACACGATGCTGCTCCACGTGAATGATCATAATAACTTTTATCTTCATTATTATCCTCTTCTCTTTTTTGACTGCCGCGCAAAGCCGTTTTTTTTAAGGAATCGTGCCCGTTCGCGTATACAAAAGAGATAAAAAAAATTGTATCGTTGAGTCGCTTTGCCGTGCGCGCGTAAAGCTGCTTGTACCGTGAATTGGGTCTGGAGAAAATTGATGGTTGACGCATTTTTCACAGATGTCTGTTTTGTTTACTCGACGACTGTCAATGAGACTTTTTTAAAACCTCTCTGCGATATTCGTACAATAACTTTTTTCATTTTTACTCGCGGAATTCTATAAATACCTTATCAATAAGATATCTATGTACCGCCAATCACCATTTTTTTTTGTGACTTGTTAGCAACTTTTACTATCGTTGGAATGGATTTTACAAACTACTGTTCCTATTACTTTAAAATCATTTAATTTGCTCCAATCATCCCCTTTTCCAAGAGAATGTTAATTGGCTCGTTTTTATTGTATCATTTTAACGATCGTAGAACTCATTGTGAAATAATAGTTTTAGTTATTAGTCAGGGATAAGGTTCTAGGAAAACCGCTTCTCCTGGAATGGAATTTAGAGATTTTTTTACCAATCCTCTTATCCACTAACAGTCGACACCGACTCTCAAAAGTTTCATTGCACCTTGCTTGAAATTGTTAAGCAACAGCTAAACCTCGGTTCGAATGTTGAAAACAATTATTCTTTCCTTTTTTTTTGTAAATACGCCCCTTGTGCAACGAGCTTTTCTGTGTGTTGCGCCGAGTGCGCCTCAACTAGGCTTAATTTCGGTCATCAGTCTAATTCGCCGCCGAGTCCGCGTGCGTCTTTGTTTTCGCCGCTGCCACTGCTGCCGTAGTCGTCGGCGTTAGCTCGCTCGCTAGCTCGTTCGTTCGTTGGCTCGCTCGATTTGCATGGTGTTTTTGCGCGGCCTGCCTCTTCGCCTTGCCTGCTGCCTCGTCGACGACGACGGCGGCGAGGAGCAGCAAGCGAACGAGCGAGCGAGCAAGCAAGCGAACGGCGTTGTTGGCTGACGAGTGGCGGCGGGGTGCGGGCCTTTAGTCGCGCCTGGTCGCATGCTAAGCCGGCGAGTCGCGCCAGGTTTGCAGTTGTGCCGGCAACGCGAGCCACAGCGCCTGCTTGCCTCACTCGCTCGCTCGCTTTTACCCACGTAGCAGCCAGCAGGCACCGTTGCCGTTGATGAAAGTCGACGACTGCCAGGTATGCGTGCGCGGCCCCGATTCCGTCGGCGCCACGCACGACGCGGCCCCGATCCGGCGCCGCCGAATGCCGATTTTTGGGGTCGAACAGCGTGCGGCGACGCCCTATTTCCTATTTCACAAAGTGGCGCGCTGACTGCGTGGCCCTGGGGGCTCCGTGGTGGCGGCACGGGGCACCGAGGGCCCAGGCACACCCCCGCCGATATAGCTGATGCGTCGTTGCCGCTATTGCCGCATTTATTTCCCAATATTTTCCTTCCATGCTCGCCGTTAATCCCTGGAGCTTACAGTTGTGAAAATAATATTTTGATTTGATCAGTCTAGCTTTTTTTGTCCTAAACGAGGGGCTTAAATAGTTTCTTCCTTCCGGTGCAGTGCTATTCACACAAATTAATTTTTTTCTGACCACGAGTTTGTCGGTACTAATTGCGTCTCACCTCCTCAGGACCAAAACAGCAATGACAGTTCCAGCGGCCACGGCGCCGCACCCGGCACGCCAAACTCGCAGCAAGGGTTGAGCAGCAGGCCAACCCCATCGCCCACGGGTTCTACAGGTTCTCGCTCAATGTCTCCTGCCGTGCAGGGTAAGTTCCCAGTGCCCATATAATTTTTCTCATAAATGCCAATCCTTTTGTATGTTGACACTGAAATGCGGTCGTTTGTGCTTCTGAGGCTAAAACGTGGTCTACATGAAAAGAATTTACAGCCGCTTATTGTGCTGAACAGCTGTTTTAGTCACTGAAGCCTCATCAGCTGCACTGTACCTGCAAAGAAAACCGCCACTGCAGCACAATGTTGCTGTTGTCGGCTTTCAATTTCAAATACGACTTACTGAAGAAGTCTCTTCAGATATTCATGCCAACTCTTTAAAAATTCATAGTTTCTATCATTTATACAAAACAGGAACATTTCTGCTTTCTTGGAATTACGAATTGCAATTTAATAAATCATTTCAAAACGTAATTAATAAACGTTAACGTCAAACCTACCCCTGTTGTTTGTATTATGCCTTTTTAAAGTGTTTGTTTATGAGGTTATTAGTCACTCCACGTGTGTACCGCGACCAGTATTTAAATGTGGCACTCTAGCATAATAACAAACCAAGATATTCGCAGATCTAACGCCCTGAATTTCCACAGGTCAGCAGCAAAACATTCCAATTCCTCCGCGACCCTCAAGTGGGCAGTCGGAGGCACCAGCGGCCCGCATGAGTCACTCCCCTATCCAGGCCGGCTACCAGCCCCCGTACCCAAAGCAGGCCCCATACCCTCAGCAGTACCCCCCGCAACAGGCGGCCCCTCAGCAGCCCCCACCGCCGCCTCAGCAGCAGCAGCAACCGCAACCCCCACCCCAGCAGCCGCCCTACGCCGCTAGGCCCTATTATCCCCCTGGGCCTGGGCCGCAATACCGGGCGAACCACCAAAATCAGCCCCAGCAGCAACCTCCACCTGGTAAGAGCCACCAACAGACAGGAACTTTTTGTCAGCCTTTTCACTGCTGTAAACTTGAAAGCTCCAGCGCATTTACAAATATGCGCTGTTAAAACCAGTATAAAATATTTCCTGTCAAGCTACTCGATTTTATTAAACCATAATTTATTCCGTTTCAATTTTAACATTACATAAAATGAGTAAAACTCACACTAATTCGTTTTTAAATCGCAGGTCAATACTATCCAGGCTGGAAGCAGGGCGGGGGCCAGCAGCCACCTCCGCAGCGGCCGCACACGCCTCCCAACTACCTGAAGCAGCACCTGCAGAACAAGATGAACTTTGGCTATGGCGGCATGGGTCCCCCACAGCAGCAGCAACCACAACCGATGGGCCCGCCGCCGATGGTGGTGTCAGCGCCGACTGTGGCGCCGCCACCGGGCCCCGACGAGAGCAACGGGGCAACCTCTGTGATCACGACTGGGCCAGACGGCACACCCCTGGACGACGCCAGCCAGCAGTCGACACTGTCAAACGCGTCGGCCGCTTCCAACGAAGATTCCGGCACTCCGAAGCGCGCGAGCAAGCAGGAGCAGCTGCAGCCGCCGCAACACCAGCCGCCGCAGCAGTTCCAGTCGCCCGGCGTCAACAGCATGCACGACGACTCGTTCGGCGAGCCCCCTGGCAACTGGCCCCGAACTCCCGCCAGTCCGGTAAGTTGGCACTCCCTGTGCCTCTTTGACTGGCGTTTGCCGCCAAGTGCAACTCGGCGCTCCATGCGCGATCTCGCTCTCTGCCGACGCTGCCACAAGCTTCTAATAATTCGTTTTGTTGTGTTGGTACTACTAATCTTTCGGCATTCAAATGCCCGAGTTGCACTTTGCGCGCGTCACCCTCCAGGCTTGCTGGTTCAGTCCGTGCGATAACTGGGCCGCCTTTGCAGGTGTACAACAGCCACATTCCTAGCCAGCAACCGCCGCCGCCGCAGGAGCCGTACCGATCCAAGGTTAACCCTCCTGAACTGTTTTGTCTTGACTAAAGCGCTGGCCGTCGCGTGGCCCACGCCCCAGCATTGTTGGGGGCGGGGGCGCGCTGGTCCGTGCTCGCTTTACTGCTTTGCAATGGGATTTGAATCGCTCCCACTAATCGATCGCTTGCCTTCTCTTTAACAAACTAATCGGTTTCAATTAACCGTAACCTAACACGTTAGCTAAAAATTTAACCATGCACTATGAGTTTTTAGGTTTCAAACATGGTGAAATTTTAACCATCTAAGCAAGTTGATTTATTTGGGCCCCTGGCACTACCCTTGCTTATCGCTAGACTTAAGACTCCCGTACCTTGGCGCCACTCACCACCCCTGAGGCTAATTTTGCATCGTTCCCCGTATATCCCAAACCTGGCTGGAGTGCTGACCGCTTGTATTACTTTTGGCGAACATTTGCATGGCTTTTCTGTTCAGTTGTTGCCTGTGTTTTTGTTCCTGTTCCCGCCCGGCCCACGAGGAATGTTTGCCTATATATCTCTATCTCTACTTTATTATTTTGGTTGGCCTTGCAAAACCAACTTTGGAAGCTGAACACACACAACCTCCGAACGCAGTGCCAAACTAACTCGAGGTTGCCCACTCTCTTAAATTATTCAGCCCACCAACAACAACAACATTCCTTCTGGTCCCGGGAACAGCAACGAGTCCTCCTCTTCGTCCACCGGGCCGGACAAGCGACTCACTCAGAGACGTCGTTTGCAGAAACCGGATAGCATGAGCAAGCTGTACGAGATGGACGAGAACCCCGAGCGGCGGCCCTGGCTGGACAAGCTGCTGCAGTTCATGGAGGAGCGCAACACGCCCATCAACGCGTGCCCGACCATCTCGAAGAACACGCTCGATCTGTTCCGCCTCTACTACATGGTCAAGGAGCGCAACGGTTTCATGGAGGTACGACGCTTTAATAACAGTCTAAACGAATTCTTGAATCAGAGTGAAAGGTTTCGCATTTCTTGGCGTCCTGCTGCTCTCGCTGCGTGTGCTAAGAATCTTGCCGAATGTACAAACGCTCCCCTCCGCGATCGTTCGAGCCGCAAACACTAACGCTGGTTCCTTCTCGCAGGTCACCAAAGCCAAAACGTGGAAAGACATCGCCATCTTGCTCAACGTGGGGTCATCGTCCTCGGCCGCGTACACCCTGCGCAAGCACTACACGAAGCACTTGCTGCCGTTTGAGTGCCACTTTGACCGCGGTGGCATTGACCCGCAGCCCATCATCAGCCAGGTGGAGGCCAGTACCAAGAAGAAACCAAAACCGACGTCAGTTCCTTCGCCAGGTGAGTTGACGTCTAAAATAGTTAACTGTTGAACCATTGTTAATTGGAACCAACAGTTTTTTATTTCTCTGGTCACATTTGAATCTAAGTCAGCATCCTTTTTACTTATTTTATTAAAGCCGCAATTAAATACTGTAATTGTTTCAAATTTGATGCCTGAATTTATATGTATTCGCTATTTTCAAAATTTTAGAAACCTATCTTGTAACAATGAATTTATTTTGTTGAAACTTTTCCCAGTTTCTAACGGCTGTTTGTGTTTACAGGCTCGAGCAACTCGCAAGACTCGTTCCCGCCTCCAGGCTCAGGTTCGGCATCGATGGACGGCTACGGCGGCGCGTACCCAGCGTACCCTCCGTCAGGGTCATCTTCGGGGCCAGGCGACTTTGGCTCGCAGCAGCAGGCGCCGCGGCCGTCGAGCACAGGTAATAGCTCCGGCGGCGTTGCCATTCAGTTGAGCAGGCAGGTGCCGGTTGCAGGCGACAACGTGAGCGCGTCCAACCCATTTGACGACCCTCCTCCCAGACACCCTCATTCCTCCTCTAGTTACGGACCGCCGCCGCCACCTCCCAGAGGTACGCCATTTATTCGTGCTGGTTGGTCGTCTCTTCTCTACCACAGTTTTGTTCTCAGTTTTTTGGTTTTTCTGTTCTGTCCGGATCCGTCCGCGACAATTTTCGTTTTTTCCCCGGGGGGCTGCTCTGGTCGGCGCTCAGCGGATGTCCCTCCTTTTTAGTTCTTTGTCTCGCGTAAGCAGGGTCTGGATGCTCACCACAAGTTGTCTGCTTTGCGACTATTAGTTTCCACCTCCCATTACCCACCCCCATCAGGACTAACAGGCTACAGGACTACAGCAAATTTTGATTCTGGGTAGATAGATTTGTGGTGAATCTAAGCCCTGCGTGGAAGTCATCTCTTTTTCGTTTCGGTTTTTGCAAGTTTTTCCTTTTTATCTGGACGTGTTATGGTTTTTTCTCGTACATTTTTTCCATAATTGAGTCGATCGAGTTGCTTGGATTGTTGTTTGGAGAAGCTCACTCATTTTACTGTGGACGTGCGGCAGTTGATAATTTGTTGCCGAGCTTCTGGCGTGTGAATGAGAAGAATCAGTTCATGTTTTTGGTCAATTACTTGATTTAGCCGATTCTGCTTGCGGAATCGCACTAATGATCCGAGCTGCGAATTTTGGTCGACGGTCAAAACACGCGGCTCGATTTTCGGAACTAATTTCAGCTGGTTTGACCGAACAATGCATGGCCCTGACTTTTAACGAATTTCTGCCAATCCCCTGTTAGGGTTGCGTTCTTAAACAGCATCGTTCTTTTCTTGCAGGCTACCAACAGCAGCCGGGTGGCTACTACGACCAGCAGCAATACCAGCGGCCGCCAGACTTTGGGCAGCCACAGTTCGGGCCGGGCGGCCAGTATCAGCCGCGGCCAATGTACCCACCATACGACGCGGAGCGGGCCGCTTATCAGCAGGATCCGTACCAACGGTGGCCGTCGCCGGCGGGCTACCCGCCGCGGCCATATCCCGCCAGCCCGCAGCAACAACAGCCGCAGCCGCCAGTGCCGCAGCCGCCGTCGGTTGCGCAGCCCGGCCAGCCGCCAGCGCCACCAGTTCCGGCAGCGGTCGGCGTGCAGCCGCCCGCGCAGCCGCCGCAGCCGCAGGGCTTCCAGCAGGACGCCTTTTACCGGCCTGACCAGCCGTACCCCCAACCGCCGCCACCGCCGCAGCAGCCGCCTCCGCAACAGTACCCGCCTGGCTCTCCTGGCGCCCCCAATAAGACGGTGATGCCACCGCCTCAGCAGCCGCGCCGCCACCCCGACTTCAATAAGGAGCAGCAGCCGCCGCCGCAGCAGCCGTACTTCGGCCATCAGCGGCCATACGCCTGGAGCGGCCAGAATAGCCAGTTCAGGCCTCCACCGCCAGGCTCCTTCAGCGGCCAGCAGCCGCCCCCAGGCCAGTGGAGCCAGCAGCCCCGCGGCCCACAGTGGGACCGCTTCCCTCCTAATGCGCAGGGATTCCAGCAGCCGCCACAGGTATTTTTGACTGGTTCAAACTGCACAATTGTGCGTCACTGTCAAATTTTATCGTAATATTTAGTTCATTGATTTTTAAAGCTAATTATATTGAGCAAAAGTCATGACTTTCAGAATTTGGGGAACAATTATCCCAAATTCGGTCTGTAATTGTCAAAATCATCAAATTTTTACCAAACAACCCTTACTTGACCTGTGGCAAGACACAATTAGCTTCTTTTATAATATATTCCTTACCTGAAGAAACCTGTGGCTTGGAGCTTTTCTAAAGCACGTACATTTCATATTTCAGGGTCAGCAGTGGATTCAGGGATCAAACATGCCAATGCGGCCGCAGCGGCCAGCCTTCCGCGGGCCTGACCAGAAGGCATACCCACCAGTGATGATGGGTGGCAAGCCGATGCAGCCGTTCCCACCAGGCCAGCACAAGCGGGAGCACACGTTCCCGCCTGACTCGGTGGAGGCAGCGCTGCCTGTGCTCTACAAGCGGCGGCGCGTGGGCAAGGCCGACGTGGCGCCCGTGGACGCGTGGCGTCTCATGATGAGTCTCAAGTCGGGACTGCTCGCCGAGAGCTGCTGGGCCTTGGACGTGCTCAACGTGCTTCTATTCGACGACCAGTCTGTTGCCTACTTTGGCCTCAACAACCTGCCTGGCATGCTTGACGTGCTGCTCGAGCACCTCCGCAAGAGTCTGGCCGATATGTTTGACGAGAGCGAGGAAGACGCCAACCACAACAAGAAATGGTAGAGTTAATGGCAGTGAAAAGATTCTGCCCCTCTCAAATTCAACGAACTAATTAATTTTTCTTACATGGAAACCCCTAACATTAGAACAATTAATTCCTTGTCATTATTATTGCCTTGGAAACTGATCCGTAAATTTTGGTGTGAAAAAATATCTATTGAAATTATGATTTAGCGGGATAAAAGAAAACAATTTTCTTCTATTTTAAGCTTATCCAATTTTTCATTAAAATAATGATTTGATTTTCAAGCATCTTGATTTTTCCACTGTAGTTTCTGTGATTAATACTTGACCGCATTTTACCAAATGATTTTGTTCAGGTACGAGGCAGCAACCCGCGAAGCAAAGGATGTTGACCTCGGGTGCGCGCGGCCGGTGGACCTAAACGAGCGAGTGCAAGTGCTGAGCGGCCGCAACGGCCAAAACTATTCGTTAGTCACTCGCAAAGGCGAGAAAGTGAGCGTGATCGCGCGCGACTCAGACCCGTTCGTGGACGACTCGCGGCGCCCGTGGGACGACGAGGAAGCCACCGAGGACGCGCTGCTGCGGGCGCCACCCGGCACTGGAACCGTTGCCGGTGACGGCGGCGACGGTATGCGCTACATCACTGGCTGCTTCCGCGCCGAATTCGGCAACGTGCCCTTTGTCCGCCTCATGCCTGGCGAGGCCAAGGAGAAGCCTCCGGCGACGCCTTTGCAGGACCCAGAGCCGCCTCCGCTGTCCGCCGAGCAAATCAAACAGGAGGAGGAAGAGGTGAGGGAATTATTTATACTTAACAAACAAAATTGCGTCCAGTACATTTCATCCTGCTTTGGAAAATACTCTTAAGGCCCTATTTAAATAACTTGTTCTATCAAACGAACTTGCTTTGCATGACAAGCCTCTTTTGAGAATATTTTGCTATATTAAATTTAAAAGCTAATCCTAAATAATGGGATCCTAACGCTAAGTGTTGCATGTTATTGACGCCTCCGAAACTTGATTGGGATGATTTCGTCAACTATTTGAAATGCCAGCAGCGACTTGAAAGTGACGTTCTCTGATTTCCTCCCTTGCTAATAATCAGAATGATTCAGATTTTAATTTGGAAAAGTTCCTAAGTTGGAAGTGGCAATTTTCCCTTAGCTTGTACGTTCAGAAAGCAGAATTTAACAATTGTGCAAGAGATAAATCATAGAATCAATTTGGAGCAATGGTTTTTTATTACAATTTTGGTTAATCTCAAGCCTTGTCAGCAAACCTGGCTATTGAAATTACCACCAGTGTCTAGCTCATTTGCACACAGACTAACCTTGAATAGTTTCTACATAAGGGGCGAGCGGGTCTTGTCTACATCCCCTACCGATTGACTCTGTTTTTGTCTCCTCAGCAATTTAAACTATCCCTAATCACTCTAATTACTTAAAAGCTCTCTAAGAGTACAAATCACGCAATTTGGAAGACTAAACAGGCACATTTGAAACCCTCTAAAGCGTAACAACTAGAAAAGTCTGATAGCACATTAAAATTGCTCAAAATGATCATCAATTTTGGTGATCACTTATTAATCAATATGATAATTTTTGGAAATACCTGATAGGTTGGATACCCCTTTTGTCTATGGTACTCACTCTTAATTTCGATTTATATGACCCGCTGCTGGTACCAAAGTCGTGGTGGCTGACAGCCGACTACGTGGCTGAAAATTTACCAACATGCGCGGTTGTAGGATACTCTACTATCCTCCATCAGCGTTTTGGAATCATTGAGTGACGTGTTTTTGTTAGAAAAATGTGAAAAAAAGAATTTAAACATCAAATTGGCTTTAATGATTTAGTATTTAATTGATTATGGCGTCATTTTCATTAAATCTGAAAAACGATCCTATCATTTATTTAAATTTCAAATCTTTGCTGATTTTAACGCGCGGTGACATAAGAATATAATCAATCAATTCCTTTACACTTATCAATCACCTACGATTGACTTGCGATTGGTGAGAAGCCTGTTTATATTCTTTCATCCGTTTTCGCATTGTGGCATTGCTCACGATTTAAAAGAAGCGTTACAGGCAGCTATGTTTTGCCAACAAATCTCGAGGATTGTTTTTTGACTCGCTTTGTCAGGCATCCACTGACTCGAAGTCTCTGAAACACCAGGCTTATTAATATTTTAATTGTTCCTAATTTGTGTAACGCCTAATTGTGGCATTGTGTGCGTCAGGTGGAGACTGAGAAGGCAGCGACAGCCAAGGAGGAGGAGGAGGCTGAAGCCAGGGCGGCGGAAGAGTCGACGCCAACAGCGCGGCTGGAGGTGCGCGATCCGGCCGGCTCGCTGAAGCGGAAGCGCATGGAGGACTACGAAGACGAGGCGTACACGCGCGACGAGGCGTCGCTGTGTGTGGTGAGCGAGTCGCAGGAGGGCGTAGCGCGCCGGTGTCTGTGCGTGCTGAACGTGCTGCGCTCGCTCAGCTTCATCCCCGGCAACGAGCTGGAGCTGGCGCGCAGCAACGCCTTCCTGCAGCTGCTCGGCAAGCTGGTGGCTCTGCACCACGAGCACCCACCGAGGCCGCCCAGGGTCAGGGCCAACTACGACCGCGACGACTCGGACGCCGAGTGCGGCGCCGACGCCTCGTGCTCGTCGCTCGCAGGCGAACAGGAGTGGTGGTGGTCCGAGCTGCACGTGATCCGCGAGGCGGTGCTCGTCATGATCGCCAACATCTCGGGCTACCTCGACCTCGGCCAGCACCCTGAAGACGTGTCCAGGCCCATTCTCGACGGCCTGCTCCACTGGGTCGTCTGCCCGGCCGCCTACGGACAAGACTCTTTCCCCGTCTCGCAGCTCTCGCCGCAGCGCCTCGCGCTAGAGGCTCTCTGCAAGCTCTGCGTCACCGAGGCCAACGTCGACCTCTTGCTCGCTACACCCCCACACTCGAGACTAGAGAGGCTGTGCTCCACGCTCGCCAAGATGCTCTGCAGGTGCGTTTTGGTTGCCTAAAAATCGATTTTATTTTTGCATAATATAAACCATTTTTTTTTTTTTTGAATTCTGTTTTAACGAAATTTAAGGATAACCTTAATTTTTTCTTCATTTTCCTTGTAGAATGCATATGAGAGGAGCTATTATAAAATCTATTTTTATGTTTTTCAGAAAATTGTAAATATAATTTTAAGCATTCTTAAGTAGAACTGATTCAATTGTCTATTTTTGTGCGTCTGCAGGTCGGAAGAGCAGCCGTTGCGCGAGTTCGCGGTGAACATGCTGCACTCGCTGGCGGCGGCGGCGTCGTCGGCGGCGCGGATCGTGGCGATGCAGGCGCCAACAGTGAGCCTGCTGCTGGGCTTCATCGAGCAGGCAGAGCAGTCGGCGCTGGGCGTGGCCAACCAGCACGGCATCCAGGCGCTGCGCGACAACCCCGAGGCCATGGGCACCAGCCTGGACATGCTGCGGCGGGCGGCGGCCACGCTGCTGCACCTGTCACGCCACCGCGCCAACCGGCCGCTCTTCGTGCAGCAGGAGCAGCGCCTGCTCACGCTGGTCATGTCGCAGATCCTCGACCAGCACGTGGCCGCCATCTTGGCCAGGGTGCTGTACCAGTGCTCGCGCGCCGCCGAGTGCTCGTAGTGACACACACAGACTGCCCCCGTGGCCCTCGAGACGCACTTACGAAGCAGCAGCCCCCGAGTGACCAGAGAGAAAAAGAGAGATAGAAAGATGGAAAGCAAGAGAGCGACCGGCCGTGCGTGACCTGCGAGTACGGACCAGTGACGAGTGAGTGAGTGAGCAAAGGAGAGTGAAGCGCAGCCCGAACGAATGCGGAGGAACACTCAGCTGGACGAATGAAAAGCTATGAGATTTTAGAACGAGTTTGATTGTTCTCTCGTGGATGACATTGATGATGAGTTAAGTTATTTAGGATTCTCATTTCAAGTCTGCGAACTAGGCGTGGCTTGTGAAAGCATTTTCCCAATAAAAATGAAAGTGAATTTGTTAAAAAAACTGAAATTGTTTCTCTCTCCTTCTATTCTTTTGTTAATTGGATTGATTGAAGATTTAGACGTTATTTGTTCCTTTTGTAAACTTTGGTAGACAAAGATGAGAATGTTGCTTGCCAGCTGATTTAAAAATACCTCGATTATTCAATTCTAATTCCGCATTCTTGGAGTTAATGGAGCCAATGCTACTGTAGGTCAACAGCTTGCGGTGCCTCAAATTCTTGATATTGTGCCAAGAATTTAACGAAGAACGTTGGGATGTGATAAAATGATACTATGCATACTATGTTTAGTTTACGATTTCTATTTGTTTTAATTTCTTCAAAATGATGAACTGATTCTAAACAAAAAAAGCATTTTAACAGTGACTTTTGCTCTAGAGCAAATCTATAGAACTTGATGCATCAAATTATTGCGGGTGAATGTAAATATAATTATAAACATGTCTCGGTAATGGAATGTTCATAAGTTGTATCTATTGGAAAATTCGTTTTGAAAAGTATCTTCACAAATATACGGAAGTAAGCATTATAATTTGTTTCAAAATAATTTACTTATTAAATTACGCCAAGGTTCTTCCTTTTTTGGAGCTTAGTAACTCGCAAACAAAGTTGACTTGCCTTAGGTTGAAAAACTATGCCTAGAATTAAATATTTGCGACGTTTAAATATTTGCAATATTTAAAACGTTCAATCCTTATATTATTATCAATGTATGTATTGCTCTAAAAGGTAGTAGTTAAAAAAGCATGTAAAAACAATAGAAAACAGCCTCTCAATTTTATTAAACGCAACAACAATTATTTCAAATTTCCTACGGTACAAAGAACTTACATACTTCACTTGACAAGACAGGAATGATTTTCAGAATTACTATACATAAAAATGGTATGCAGAAAATTCACTCGGCCTGGGTAGCTGCCGGCTGCGAGGCGAACGCTTCGTAGACGTTGGCGGCCAGGCTCTTGAGCTTCTCATCGGCCAGCAGCACGGAGAGGAAGGTGACGTGGCCGTTGGGCCGCTGCGGCAGCTTTTTGAGCACAGGCACCACCTTGGCCAGGGGCACGGACGCCTGCTGACCGACGTAGGCCGACGCCACCTGGTCCACGGTGAAGGCGAGCCCACGGCTGACGCACGACGACGACACCGTCCACACCTCGGACGAGCGCAGCACTTCGGCCGCCTCCGTCTGCAGGGCGGCCACTTCGGCCGTCTCCAGCGTCACGGGACCACTGACTGCCAACGAGGGCAAGTCCTGCAGGGGGTCTTCCTCGGCCAGGAGGGTCTGCACTGACCATAACACCTGCACAAAAAGGAGGAGTGATTTTATAAATATATATGTAGAAGCGGGCGCAATTTCTTTTGATTTACAAGGAAACCCGGAATGCGTTTTGAAATTTTATGTAATTTTTTGGCAACACAAAATTCATGCAGAGAATTTTGTTTAAGCGATCGTTGAAAACATCCACCAACACTCCTTTCAGAGTGCAAACTAAAAGAGAAACGATCAAAGACCTTAATTAGAGAATAAATCAATTTTAAAAATTAATTTTAATTGCAATTAAATATTTAATTTTATTTTTCCTCTCTAAAATATTATTTATTTTGCAATATTAAAAAAAATTACATTCGAAAAACAGCAAATTAATGCGCATTCCTATAATTTTTCTGCTCTTAAATTTCATTTTTTCAGACAGTGTAAAACCCCAATAAAAAAGGCCCTTTAATTTTCCCCAACAGACCTGCTCCAATTTTTCCAAGGAAACTTTCTGGCCAAGGCTGAGGGCAGCCACGTCGTCGCTGTTCTCGACCGCAGCGAGGACAGTTTTGCAGATGAGGGTGACGCCCGCGGAGGCAAAGTTCTGGCAAGGCGCGAGGTGAGCCTCTTCGATGGCGGCCCCTTGCGCCGAGTGTCCGGCCACGGCGGCCAGGTGCACTCGCATCAGTACAGTCAGGATGGACTCGCAGTAGACCAGCGCCACGGCCCGACTCACGACCAGAATCTGCCAAAATGCAATTTTAATTAACATTTCATTCAAGAATTTAATCGGCGGACCTTGAGTTGCGTCCACGCCTCCCGCCACTCGGGCCCCTTCTTGTCCCTATTGGCGTCCAGCTGGGCGATGACGTCCTCCGTGTCGAGGCACTGGCAGATGCGCTGGGCCACCGAGACGCCGAGGGCCTCGATGGCAGCGTCGGCCGTGCGCATGGTGGCCTCGAAGTGCGCCTGCCGCCTGGCCGACTCGATCAGTCGTTCGCTCTCCTTCTCCTGCCACTCGATCAGCCGGCGCTTGGCGTAGCGCCAGGCAACCGCCCCGGCGGCCACCACCGCCACGGCCGCCAGCTTCTTCGGGTGGCGTGACACGAAGTTCCGCACGCGACGAAACATTTTGTTTCGCCAATTCTGCACAGTCACTCCTGTCGAAGGCCTGTCTGTTTTAATGTTTTTAGACTGAGTGTTTTAGTTGTTGTATGTTTGGCTGTCGGCTTACCGATTCTTCAGGAATTTCAGAATCTGCTTACAATCAGAGGCATTTTACCGTGAAACTGACGTAGAATTCCTAGGTGTTTTAGTAAAAATGATAAAAATTAACCTTTGTCACCCTTCGCTTCAGGATCAGCGGTGCGTTCTTTGTTTTCATTCTCATCTGACGTAGAAATGTGCTACCAACTTAATAATATTTCCACACCATGAATATGTACGTTATTTTAAATTTATCTAGCAATAAAATTTTAGAAAAAATAATTTAATCTCCTTATGCTTTATTATTCTTTAATTTCGTCACATGCATACGGCGAATATTAGATAAGTTTAAAATCGATTAATGTTTGAATGGTTGAACTACTTGTGCTTTTTTGCCGCGAAATTTAAAAGTTATTGCCTATGGTGCTGTCAGTAGTCACTGATAATAAGTCTCTGTTGATTTATATTTTGTTTTATCTTGCCGGGTGAACGACCAAAAATGACCACGGTCCTTCCGGCCATCACGAACCTGAGTGCCAGGGTTATTCGCATCTTGGGCTGCAATCCGGGCCCAATGACCCTTCAGGGTACCAACTCGTATCTCATCGGAACAGGCAAAAGGTGTTATTTATTAATTTTGTTAAGAATCTTTTTTAAATGACTTTAACCAATTCAGTCGAATTCTATTGGACACGAGTGATGCGGGGAAAACGGACTACATGGACGCCCTGAGTAACCTTCTGAAGAAGCTGGACGTGCGGCTGGAGGCGATCCTCCTGACGCATTGGCACCACGACCATGTCGGCTGCATAGGGGCTATAGACAAGGACAAAAGTCTGCACTCTCACAATGGTAATTGCAACACTCGACGTTTTGTCCTTGACTAACATTAAAATTCGCCGCTCAGGTTGCACCTTCCACAAGATGCCAAGGAAAGACGCGGACGAGACGAAGGAAAAACACTACCCTGTGCAGGTCAAGCCTGTGATTGACGGACAGAAGTTCTACACCGAAGGAGCTACCATCAGGTTTGTCCCCCTTTGAGCCAGAGGACCGTCTGACCTCGGGTTTTCCTCAGGGCGGTCTTCACTCCTGGCCACACGACTGACCACACAGCGTTTGTGCTCGAGGAGGAAAACGCGCTCTTTTCTGGGGACTGCGTTTTAGGGGAGGGCACGACGGTGTTGGAGACGCTCAGCGACTACATGAGGTCGTTGTACCTGATGAAGGGCCTCAAGGCGGACATCCTCTACCCTGGCCACGGCCCTCACAACTTGGTACCCTTTTTCTAAATATATTAGAAATTTGTTTAATTATTTATAAAAAAATAGGATGCTGGAAGCGTGATTGGACAGTACATTGCTCACAGGGAAAAAAGGGAGAAACAAGTTTTAGAGTGTTTGCAGCAGAATGGAGAGATGACCATCGAGGAAATTGTCAGAAGCGTTTACAAGGTATTTTTTTATATTTTATCTATGGCTGTTGGTGATTATTTCCCCGGTTGAAGGGTTTGCCTGAAAACCTGATCCTGGCGGCCAGTCAAAATGTTCATCAGCACTTGGAAAAGTTGATGGAAGAAGGCCGAGTCGAGGAAGTTGGAGAGAAATATCGCGTCAAGCAAAACTACAAGCTGTGAACGACTTAACACGGGTGATAACATATTTTTATAATTTGTTGGATAGCTAGTAAAATAATTCGTTAAATCTGATATTTAAGTTAACTTTTATTCACTGCGTTTGCTACACTTGGGTGACGGTTACAAACAAATTAAAAAGAATCAAACTGAAATTTAATAGTCAGATGCAAAATCTGGAGGGAGCGATGCCAGTAAAAGACGATTTTCGAGGAGTAGCGTTGGTCTCTTCTGGCAACTTGTCCCCTTCCGAGTCAGGAGAGTTTCTCTCTGGGGTGTCCATTCCCCCGGCATATCCGTTTCTATGATTAATGAACGCACCCTGAGTGGAATAAGAATAAATTACAATCAAGTTTATGATACAATTAGCTTCATTTTTGAAAGATTTCATTCACTTTTTTAAAGTAATCCGCTGGTAGTTGCTTTTACTTACTAATCAGAATTTACTTTTTTACGTTATCTAATTTATCACTGAGCAAGAAAACTAATTTAAATTGTTAAATTAATTTACACAATATTCTCTTATTTTCTGTTCTAATAACATCTGTACACATGAAGTCATATGAAAAAAATAACATAAAAATTATGAAAAAAATATCCACTTCATTCCAATAATTAAGTTCAAAAATTGCTCTTGGTAGGGAAACAGCTGGATTGATAATTGAACTTGCAAATATTGTTACTGTATAAAAATCAACAAATGATATCCTCTAAGAATCTTCATTTGAGATTAAAATTTTTGGAAATGTCGGAACAGGACCAGACAAGATATAAAAAGTGATTTCAAGAACGCTTTAATTTTTATCAAATTATTTTTAAAAAGGTTGCTTAAAATGTATTTTTAAAAAACCGTACAAATGGCTGCAAACTTTGAAAATCAAAATGAACCTTAATATGGTTGGAATTTCTTGAGAAAAATCCTGGTCTCACCTGTACTATGGCCTTGCCACTCTCCGAGAGGATTCCAAGCTTATCAGCATAAAGCAGAAATTGTCCGACAGCGTTCACGGTGTCATCCCAGAGTGCGCTGTCGCGGGGCACGCTGCTGACAAAGGTGGCCATCGCCTGGTGGCCGATGGGCATGGGCAAGCGCTGCGGCACGAAGGCGTCAGCCTCGGGGCGCAACCGCGGCGGCTCCGCCTTGGCCACATCGACGCCGTCCAGGAAGACGCTGACCTCGGAGGCCGGGCTGCACGGGACCAGGCCGCTGACCTCGACCTGCACACCGGGCTGCAGCAGCTCGCGGACGTGCTCCCTAGCCTCGGGCGGCGGCACCGGCCTCAAGAAGCACAGGTTGGCTGCCGCTGGGCGCTCGCGCCACTTGGCGCCCAGGTGGCGCAGCTTTAGCACGGTGCTGTAGTCGCCGTGGTCCACGAAGAACACCTCGCAGCCCTCCCTTGCGATGCAGGTCACCTTTGCGCGCCGCCACGCTCCCGCAGCTGTCTGCGCTGCGTACAGTTCACCATCATTCACCGTGGAGACGAGCATGCCAAGGCCTAGCTCCGCCTCCATCTGAGTCAGGTCGTCGTCCACGAGACGCAGGTACAGCTCGCAGTGCGACTCGTAATGAGTGACCTGTCCAATTCAAAATTATGGTTTTAAATTATTAAAATATTACACTTGCTTTTGCATGTCTTAAAATTTAACGAGATAATATTTATTGAGGGTTTGACGAAAGTTTTTACAGTATAATAATTAATTTAAATAAATATGACCAACAATGAATTGTCCATTAACAGATCAGATATTATTCAAATTCCGTATATTCTCTCAGTGCTTGGTTCACGTAGGCAGCCGCCGACCAAAGTCGAAAAAATTGTTCTTTGGCCCTTCAGGCCGTAAAGCACTGCCAAACTCAACTCTTTAAAATTAGGTCAGCCGTGCTAGCTGCCGCTGGCCCAAAATTCGGCTGCAGCCGATTCAGCCAGCCGCAGCATTAGGAATGAGACTTAAAAAAATGACACTAATAAATTCGTTTTGTCATAGAGTCAATCTAAAAAAATTAAATAAGAACGGTAGACAAAAATTGGCTTCCAATAAGTAAATTTGATTTAATTTCAACCCTAAATTTAGTATTTTACTCCTTAGATATTCCATAGCTTGGTCTAAAAAGGTTGAATTACTCTCAATGATTAAAATGCGCATTAAGGATTAAATCAATTCACTTAGTACTAAACCCTGAACAGCTTCCTATTAAGTTAAATTGGTAATTTCTTACCCATTGCAATTGATAATATATATAAAAATAAATACAGAGAACTCACAACAGCCTTGCTCTTCTCGTTTGGAATCTCCGCGCACCCATCCTTCAGCTTGGCCTTGATCCAAACGCCCTCCCTGAGACCACCGTCGGGCTCGCCAATGTGAGACTCGCACTTGATGGCCATGGGCAAGGTATCTCTTTGCTCCTCGTTGAGTTGCTTGAACTTGGTGACCATCTCGACGCGGCCTGTATCAAAAAAGTAGACGGTGGGGGGCCGCAATGTGACGACATGTGCGCGGCTCCACAGGTGCGAGGTGTCGCTCAGGGCAGCACACACGTCGCCTTTGAACAGTTTTGCAGTGTCGTAGTCTGGCATCTGGGATAGCTCCTCAGAGTAATGCAGGATGGCTTCAGGATCTGGCTGCAGGTGGAAGTCTTTGGACGACACATACATTGAGACGAAGTACCTGCGGAACTCCACATCAGGCTTGGCAGGGGGAGTGTCTTCTTCTGTGACGGATTGGTGGTTTTCCTCAAGGACCTCCTCCTCTGGCTCCTCCTTGGGTTCTAGCACAACACCGTTGTGGAGTTCTTGAGGCACCAACGCGGCTTGTGTCATTTCCTCCGCTGCAGGCTTGTCTGGCTTGATTGGGATGGCCTCAGACTCATCCTGGTCAAATGAGTGCTCAGATTCAGATTCATCGAGCTCGTTTGCCAGTTCCAAAACATCTCTGTTTTCGCAGAATTTATTTTCAGGATCAGCTTCTTCCTCAACGGCGTCAGCAGGGACTTCTTCTGTGTCCTGATCTAAAAGGTTGGTGAGTTGCTCCTCCACTCGCGTCATCTCCTCAGGAACGTTTTCTGTGTCCAGCACTGAAAGGTTGGTGAGTTGCTCTGTCACTGGTGTTGTCTCCTGTTCGATCGCTAGCACCTGCTGTCTCTGCGGCGCCATTCTCTTGGCAACCTCCATCAGGCCCTCTTTGCTCTTGAAAATGACGATCTCGTCCCTGCCCACAAAGACGACCTCGTACTCTTCGTTTGTAGACAGAAGATCTGCCATGGCCATTTCTTCCTCGGAGGTCATGTCGTCTGCGCCACGCAAGCTGCACTTTCTAGACAGCGGCGGCACGGCTTCTTCTTCTGGAGTAAGTTTCCACCACTTGTCGCTTGAGTCCACATTACCTGGATGCGAATAGACAAAAAAAATCAAGAATTAAAAACATCTTTAAGTTCTCACTTTAAGGAAAAGAAAAGGGAGTAGAAGAAAAAATACACAAAAAGCCTCGAGCGTAGCATAAATTAAATATTATCATTTAAAAGGAGCAGTATGTTCCTTATAGAATGTTTATTTCGTAATGTGCATTTTATATCATTATCAAGAAATATTTATGATTTTTAAATTTAGCAGTGAAGCACATTTATGGATTAAGATTGGCAAATTTAGATATAATCCAAGGTAACAATAATTCAATTATGGAATGACCTGCCAACGAATTTTGGAAGACTGCGCGACGCATCAAAATTCCCCTCCCTGTGCGAGCAGTTCTTGTAGAGTTAAAAGTACGTGTTACAGTAAAATGAAATTAATTTATTAACTTTATCTGCGGCACATAATACGTCGACTTATTTATGTTCATGCAATTCCTCTGCTTATCATTTTTTGCCTTTTTGTTCATGTTATTTTAATTGATGATGATATTCCTTGACTGTAATCATTTTGCTACATGGACAATGCCAATTAATTTAAATGAAACACACATGAAGGAGTTCTGTCGAAAACGCGTTTGAACATCAATGATTAGAGGTTTATTTGAAAGTAAAAATGGATAAAAATATGGAAAAAATTTAAAAGGCACACGGGCCATTGGTCCAGCGACAGCAAATTGTTTTAATTTGTTGGAGTAAATAGAAATGCTTTGGTAAGTATCTTAGATTAGATATACGAGGAATTTTACGATAATAGGTTTATGATGTGAAGTGTTATATTTTTTTCCTATTATTAAGTGCGAAACCTGCTAGCACAGTTTAGACCTTAAGAAGTTATTTAAGTGATTTTAAGTTGGAAAATAAATATTCATGTTTTCTAAAAATTACTTAAAACTAAAAATAATTGATCAGCCTACCATAGTCGATGAAGTGGATTTTGGTGCTAGAAGTGACTCTACAGCGGTACATGAGCCCATCATATTCAGAGGCACAGAGCTGGCCAACTTCGACAAAGGGTAGTTGTTCCCTGGGCATTGTCATCTGGTTCTCCATCCAGGCAACCTGAGCCAGGTCCTCTTGCAGGTAGACGCAGTGGGCTGTCTCAAAGTGGCTGACAATCACCCTTGTGGCGGAGAACTCTACCAGGTCCTTCATCTCGATTTTCAAGTGCTCGATTCTTCCGCGGAGTGGTTGTGGTTCGAGGTACAAAATTCCGGCCTGCCAACCGATTTCCCTGCATACAACCTTTTTTGGAGTACCCACGCAGGTCATGCTTAGCAGCTTGTTGATGGCTGCCGCGCTGAAGCTGCTTGAGCCCCCAGGAGGCTGAACGGCAAAGCACGTGGTGATCACTTGCGGCGGAATCTTTTTCATGCTCGACGGCACCTCGTAGACCGGGCCCTTTACAGGAAAGGCCACACCAAAGTCGATGAGGCTGAGGCGCCGGTCTGGCTGCATTTTTGCCCGGTGCCAGCTGCCCCTGTCGCCCAGGCTGCAATGCAAAGATCGGTCAGTGCTGGAAAGCGGCGACTATAACAGCAATGCTCACTCAATGATGCAGTTTTGTCCTGGCTCAATGTCGCGCATTTCCCTCAAGTTCTCGACTTGCAGCTGTTGCTTGATCCAACAAATATTTTTTAAGTTTTCCTCGGTACTCACATAGACCAAGGGCAACAATTCGTAGCTTGACACGTAGTACGACTTCATGTCCTCTAACAAACACAAAGGGTGCGTTTCTGAATTAAAACTGCTTTTCAGATTCAAATCGATTACAATTTGATTTATTGTAACTTCACAAAAACTTAAGTTTGAAAAAGAGGAGAGTGGTCACCTGGAGAAAATTTAGTTACCTTGGTTTTCGTCAATGGCTCTCAGGGCAACGTGTCGAAGTTGCATCAGGTCACGGATGTCCTCGCCGTCAATCTTGATCACAACCGAAGTGACCCCTTGCTGCTCGCTGCCGACCGCCCTGTAGGTTAGATTGGTGCTTTGGAAGAGCTGGTCAATGGCGGTGCATTGGCCAGCCTTAGGCCACTCAGCAGCAGGGTACGGCTCCACATCAAACAGCGAGCACCGAAAGGCGTACTTCTCAACGGCCATCAATTGGTCAGGCAGTGGAAACAGGGTGTCAATGTTTGCCACCTGCAAAAGAGTGTATAGTTATACACATACTACTAAATGGCTTTTCAATTTTGGATATGACTATAAACATTTAGTATCTCATACGACAAGAGATTATTCTTTTAGCTTTAATAGAGAGGTGCCATAAATTTATTGCCGTCTATTTGGGATTAATTAAAAATTATTTGTTTTTATTATTGACGGTATAAATTTGTGGGAAAAATGAAAACTATGCAAGTAAATCTTAAATAAGTTTGAAATTGTTAAGCTTGAAATACTGTCTTTTTCAACAATAAAAGATAGAGCCTAGACCAAATTGTGTCTGAAAGAAAACTAAAGTTCATTTCCAAAATACTTTAAGGAACAATTCTTGAAGAGTTATTGAACACACTGCTCCATCCCCCTCTTTGAAATATTTTAATTGTTGTGTTGCATAACACGTAATTATTTGACTAGATATTTGGCAATTTATGGGGCAGAGTTGACCTGCAGAAACCACAGTTTTTTTTAAATAATTTCCTATTAAACCTTTGCCACCATTTTTGCAGTAAAATTTTACTTACCATGGTTTGGCCAAAGTCAATAAGTAAAAGGCGCGCTTTTTCTCCGCGGATAGCAAGAACTTCAGCTCTGCTGAACGTCTCAGCCACGCTTTGCGCCAGCACAAAGTGTCCAACTTTCAGCTTCTTCTCGTTCAGGTTGCACCCTTTGAAGCACATGTTACACTGCTTTTGCAGATTTGCCAGGTTTGACAAGCTGATGAAATTTTATTTAAGAAATATATAAAAGCATGTGATGGGCAATTTTACTTACGATTTTTTAGCCTGAAGGTAAAAGTTTGTTGGGGAATTGAACCAGGAGACAGTCGCTTCCCCTTCGTCTGGAGCACGACTATCTGGGATGTGATTTAGAGGAGCGAGATTTTCCATTGTCGCTTTCAGAGCAAGATTGACGTTGACCTTGCCCTTTGTGATAACCACACTGAACGTGTCATTCCAAACGCCAAGAACTTCCACCTGAAATAAATTTAGTTTGGAAGCCAACCAATTGGTAGATTTTATAGAGAGGCTCACAGTAATTTTACAGTCGGAAATCAAGTCTGTGAGCAGGTCAGCTTCCCTCATACTCCAATTTGTCTTGCCAGCGACTCCGCGGAGACTACAGGGTATGGCTTGCGTTTGCAGCTCCAACAGTTGCATGCTTATGTCGCGAATGTCGTGCAACAGAGATACCTTTGCCGTATTTCCATAGTCCACGTATTGCACATCCACCTTGCCTTCAATGGGGTTGCCTACCACCTTTGAATGGTTCAAAAGCAATATTTTTATTTGAAATTTAGTAAAATAAAAAATCCGGAAAATATTGAAACTTTATGAATTAAGAGGTTGATTTTACGAAAGTCACAGATTGAGCCAAATTGCAGATATATAATTTTCAGTTAAAAATGATTAAATACTACGATATAACTGATAATCGCATTTTCAAAAAGACACGCATGCACAGAAAGACTATATATCATACCTTTGCTCTATACCAGGCGCCTTCGTACTTGGCCAAGCACGGTTTTCCAACTTCAACAGAGAGTGGTGGGAGGGAGTTGTCAGGGTCAATATCTTCGATTTTGGCCATTAGATTGTTCAGCAAATCCGCAAAGATAGCCGGCTGAAGGAAGAATTTTGATGGACTCACCATCCACGAGAGAGTGCCGAAAAACTTACTTGACGGGTTAATAACCATCGACAAGTAATTTAGTGCTGCTGGAAAGAGGCAGATTCCAATGGGTTATTGACTGTTTCATTATTGACGATTTACTTACGTTTTGCCAACATGGGTGAACTTTGGCTGTCTGGTGGGGAAACAATCGGAGTTCTCATGACGGGCTGCGCAGTCTCATCGTCCAGCCTGTTCTTCTTAGGAACAACCATGTCTGTCACACTGTTGCATTCAGACTTTCTGCGGCAGCTGACCGTGAAGGGAGACTGCAGAGAGTCTAAACTTGGTGTTCTGCAATTGGTCAAATCTGCCTGGGGGACTGCGTTCATGTCTGCACTCGCCTCAGACTTAAATGGTGATGTTTCAAAGCATAGACCTGATGGATTTATTATTATGGTCAATAAATGTGAAAAATCTTGAACTTAAAAAAATAGCCTTCTAATTTTTGTAATATAAATAGGTATAGATAATTTTCATCGTTAAAACCAAAAATATTTTACTCTTGTTGATGTTTGTTTTGAAACTTACCTTGGCTCAAGCTTGGTGAAATAATACGAATCGGAGGGGTTGGCGTAGTCGAGGTGCTTGCGACAGCAGCCAGTTTTGAGGGCGGAGTGAAGTAGCCATGCAGATGGGATGATCCACCAGACCTGGCAGTGTGCACACTGCTCATCGACTCATGACAATGCCCGCTCGCGTATGGCTCAAGCAAGTTGATAATGTTAGAGGGCGGATAGTCAGCAGGGTCGAGCAACGACACCTTGTACTTGTAATTCTCCAGGCAGGCCATTACCTTCATAACATAGCACTGTTTCAAAAATAATTATTAGTTAGGTTTTTTATAATAGATAAGTCAACCTATAGCTTGCCTTTTCCCCAATGAACGACCTCAAAGCAGATGCCACGCTCTTATTGATCTCAAGGTCCACGAAATAGCACTCAACAGCCTGCGCCTTCGGTTCCAGCACAAGCTCCCGCGGGGCTGGCACCAACTCGTGCACCTCTGACTCGAAACCTCCGTCCACGAAGATTACATTGGAGTAGCTACCATGGCAGGCGACCACAACCGCCCGCATCCACCTGCCGCATGTATCGGCACTTCTGGCAAAAACCGCGTCACCAGTGAGAAAATCTTGCTTCCGCGCTGGCTGAATTTTACAGTAATTGTTTACCTGATAAAAGTAATTTTCATAAATATAACAACTTCATTGCCAAACAATTTTTAATTAGATTTTGTAGAACATTTCTAAACTAATAACGAATTTACAAGAGTATAGTAGCGTAAGTAATTTATGCATCCATAAATAAAATTAAATGATTCATTTCGGCTCTGCATTTTTAAAATCTCAGAGTAAAATACTGCGTACATTTCCTAAAAAGCTTTCAAATTTCTTATCCTCATTGCTCACGTTAAATATTATTGCAATTTTTCTTTAGCGTTTCATGAACAAAAAAAAAATATCAGGTCAATAATTTTATTTTCCATAAGACAAAAAATGGAGCTTGATTTCTTTGTAGTAATTTCATACCTTTTTACAACGGAAAAGAACTCATACTCACTTCCTCATTTAGAATTTCCAGTTGTAGTTTATTGGAAGCCGACTGAGCAAAGAAGGATAGCTCGCCGCTTCTCCTGTAACGCACACCTGTCAGACGCACCATGACGCTGGTTCCCTGAGCAAGTTCTTCATGTTTGTAAGTGTTCGAGATGACTTGCTCAGTGAATGTATCAAGCACGTTGCGATTGTCCATACTCAGCGAGCACTTCTGCAGGGTGGTGCCGTCGCCAGGCAGAACGATCATCTCCAGCAGTTTGCCTTCCACCATATTGCTGAAGGCTTTTGTGCACGAGTCGGAAAAACGCTCAGCCCCAAACATGGTCACTGGGGTTAACAGGCGCGGGATTTGCTTCAGGTAGGGAGGCATGTGTCTCAGAGAGGAAAGGCTCACTTGAGTCTAATCGACAGAAAAATAATTTGATTTTATTAATTCACTAGGAAAAATTCAGATCAGGCCGATTTCAAGCAGCAAAAAACATTGCGCGTAAAAATACAAGAAGTTTTATGTTCAGGCAAATAATGTATTCAAAAATCATTAAGTATTGCAAGAAGTTCTGGTCAAATTAAAAAATAAAAATCGCAGATTTCAGCATGCGGCGTTGGCTGAATGTTTTTTAGAATTTAAAATATAGAGCCAGGAAGATCTTTCAGAAAATGTTTCCCATTCATTGTGTCTAGTATGGATGTGGTGAAAACAAGATCGATATCTCAAATAACATGATATTATTATAGGTGTGAAATGGGGACAGGTAGCGGCTGCACAGTAAGCCAACACCACTACAACATTTTTGCGCATATAGATCACAATCCAACAAAAACTTGCGCAATATGAGTCGGCGCTGCTTTTGTGATAGAAAATCACAGTTTGACGTCAAGTGTTCTTCTTTATCAGCAAAATGCAAGATTGAGGTAAATATTGAGTATCACAGATTGCTTTTGTTGATTTCTCTTTAAAATTGAGAATTATTGGCGTTGAAATGATGTTTTACGTTTCAGCAACAAATCTGCTAGCAATCACCTTAATTGCGAGAAATTTCTTAAATCATATAGAATGAGTGCATTTTAAATTTAATTTCAACAGCACACCACTTTGATTTCATTTTAATACTTTGACAAAATGATTGAAAAAATAGGTTTCCTAAGCGACAAAATATTTAGCAAATTAAATAGGCAGCAACACTCACCAGTGAGAAGTCTACATCCAAGAGAAGGACGACAGCATGGTCATCACGAAGTTCACGGATGATGGCCCGTTCCAAGTGGCCTTTTTCCTCATCCATTTGCACCATGCACGCCTCACCAACTAAACAACTCTGCAGAATGTTCTCAGGCACCTTATTGATCAGGTTGAGCACGTGCTGGTGGCAATCGAGTAGCACGTTGAACAGGTGCGGCCCTTTGGGCGCAGAGGCCACTTTCGCGGCAAGCCGGACACCTACTGGCAGCACTCGACCCATGGTCAATACTTCGTTGGAGTCTATGTTTGGCACAGGCCGCCCTTGCCAGAGGCAAGAGATGATCTTTTCTTGGTGCGTCTCTAGCTGGCAGTGGTCTGCAAAGTCTGCACTGGCCACCAGCACTCCCAGAGCGTCAGTCTCCAAGGAATGTGACAGCCCGACACCATTCCTCACCAGATCGACCATAAGGAGGTTGTTCAGTTTTGTAATGGACTTCTGCTCAAATTCCTGCAAGACAAAAAAAATTATGTACTATTTATCAACTCTATTGCTAGTCTGTTAATTAATCTGTCCAGCTTTTAATAGTCACACCAATAGGACGATATGTTAAAAAATAAGACGTAACGCTTTGATAGATCCTACTATGGGAGATAGGAGTAGCCGTAGTTGAACATATTTTTAAATGGTTTATATACCTTTTATATTTCTTATTTTAGGAGAAAAAAAATCTCCTTTAGATATACTGTCAATCCGTTTTGATTAAAATTTGAGTTTTATGTGTCACTATTCTTGTAACATTTTTTATCTAACCACCACATAACTATGTACAAAAAACTGCGTTCGAATTCCGCATTATTTACCACTGCCCGGAGATCTTCTTCAATGGTTGACTTGCCACAGTGCGCGTAAAAGTCTTTGAGCACAGCCCAGAAAGTCATCTTGGGCAACTTAAGCATTTCTGGCAGCGCCACTCTCACATCTTTCAAGGACACAGCATCTTTGAAGCCCAAGTCAAAAAAGTCAACAATGCCATTGGGACACATCGTGCCTCTGAGCCATTTGCGCTCGACTCGCACGGCCACTGACGAGTCAATCAACTCCCGCTCGCTCTTAGGTGGGTCCTGAGCTTCTAGTCGAGGAGCCAAGGTGGCCATGATGTCTTTGATGGATTTAAGCGAGTCCACCTTGACGCATAGTAGGTACAGAAGGACTCCTCGCCGCTCAGCGCGCAATACGCGGATCTTGGACACATTGCCTGCAAAGTATTACATAATAGCAGATGTTTTTCATTTGATCAGACATGTTATTATTTATAAATTTCTCACTGTTCTCGGCACTCATTTTTCTTAATCAGGAATGCACCAGAGATCGAGTCAAATCTGGAATTACGAACAAGAATTCATTGGATTTTTCCTTATGATCAACCTAAAATAAATTTCCATCAACTTATTGTTAGTAATATTATTTCAAAATTTTACAAACTTTAGCACCTTCAAAAGTGAACGAATCCTTCCCTTTACAACGTCAGTCTTCCTACAGGATGATGATGTACCATTTTGTTTCCGTCTTTTGTTCCGATCACAACTCAACGAGTACTGGCAGCTATGTCAAGTGTCTAGTTGCTATCCTATGAATGTAAAAATATGTGAACTATGCATTGTTACTGGATTAGCAGAAATCCATCAGCCCGTATAATGTATCATACATGCTAAAATGTTGAGTGAGCTCACTCAGCAGTAGTGAGTAGTTTTACGCTGCGTTATGAGCGGAATGCATTTTATGGATACATACCTGTAGCAATGTAAAATTATTATGTATGAAAATAACAATGAAAGAAGCCGTTTGAACAAGAGTTTTACATCAAAATTAAAAAAGCGACGAAAAATTTTCTGACCTTTCAAGTCGGACGGTTATGTACATTATAGATCATATGTACATGAATAAAATAAAGAGATATACATACATACATAAATATTTTACATTAAAATAAAAATTAAAGATCTGCGTCAATGTTGACGGGATAAAGGAGTGAGTGTGTATCATACATACGATAGTAGTGTGAGAGGGGGTTAGGGTTTCATACCAATATTAAAGTATGTAATTAGGCATTAACACACGCCAGAAAGTTACATAATTATAAATATCATACACAAGAGTAGTACTATTCAATGTTCTTCTATCCTTATCCTACTCTTTCAATGAACTGACTTACTGTTGCGAGGGAAATTAATTGTTTTCAAAAAAAATCGTCCGTGGCGGAGGGCGTTGGCATAAATATACATACATAATATATCATTGCGTCTTTTCGCCTGCTCTCCTGTGTTAGTTCCAACGGTTCCAACCTAAATTTGTGTTGATTCCCTTCGCGTTCACGCTCACGCTCACGCTCATCCTTATTCTTGCTGGTCCGTTCTTGTAAGTATGCTTTTCGGGCATGCAAGGAAGGTAAGCTCTACCGTCTTTTGCATGCATGAACATGAACTACGAGGATAGGATTGGAACTTGAAATTGAACCATAAACACGTTGTCTATACTATCTACTAGTACTCTGTTTGCTGATGGAAAGCGTTGATAAAAAATTGAAATTTGTGCAGTTTTCGTAATATATATTTGGCAAAGATTTCTTCGATCAGTTCCGGTAAATAAAAGCAATGCATTTGCAGATGAGAGCAGTTTTTTTCTTTTTCATAAATTTAGATCGAGACCGGTTAAAATTATTTTCCACTCAACCTCAAAACTCAACCTATTTTTATAGATGGATTCTGGGATGGGCGAGAGTAGCCGCAAGGCTAGACAAAAGTTGAATCAGGAGCGCTACCGCAACGCAATGGACTACGGTGAGTACCATTCAGATTCTAACTTTTTATTTGAACGATTTTTGCGGTGGTGATTTGTGACTTTGAAACGTTTGTTAGAAAGAATTATATTTTGATAAAATAATTTGAAAATAGGAAAAATATCAAAATTAAGCCTCATCATTTCGATGGTTGAAAGTTTTAATTGCTCCAAAATGCGATGGAGTTCTGCGAAAAGTTGGACAGAAGCGGCCAAAGAGCCATGAAGAAATATAGGTCATTGCAGCGATTGGCGCATAATTTGAAAAATCCTTTAGTACGTGTGTTCGATTTTACTAGAAGATAAATATCAAATCGTGTCGTGTCAAGCGTGATTCAGATCTATATATTATCAATTAGCAACCTTGATATTTGTTCAAGTGGGCAAAAAGCTGTTTTCAAGCGTTTTTTCGTTTAGCAATAACCGCAGCAATTCATTTGTTGTTGTCAAAATGTGTGTCGTTTGTGACAAGCCTAATTAATGCACTCGGTCATGTCTTTAGTGCTTAAATATTGTAATGCACTAATGCATACTTATCTCGTACACGTCACTCAATACGTATTATTCCAAAATCTGAAGTGTAATTATCAGTATTAAAAGTACTTGAGATTGACATATTGCGATTATCTGTTGAATATGCCTAATCAATTGCCAACCATGAAAATGGTATTGTTTTAAACGAACTAGCTCAATGCTGATTTAAGTAATTTAATCATATTATTAAATCCTTTTGGTAAGACAATATTTTTTACTACTTATTGTAAGACGTTGAAGAAAAGCGGGCCTCAGCCTGATATTTTTTTCGAATTTATGGCATGGGCACTAGACGCTTTTTAAATATTGTGGGATACACAAAATGATGTTTTTTTTTTGCAAATGGATGGTTATTTAATAAACGAGTCATTTTCTCCATAAAGTTTTATGATACACTCAAAGTCAAAATATAATTATAATAAATTAAATGGCCTTGTCCGTGAATTAAGCATTTTTCATCACTGCATTTTGTAGGCGTCAAGTTGAACGCAAATAATAGCGTTTGCAGTTGAAGAGGATTGGTGTTGACACGGGAAAAGGAATGGGGCTTAAATTCTTTTCCTAATGCGCGCAATCGTGCGTATTTCGCACTCGCCATTGTCGTCGATAAGCGCTAAGATAAATCACCGGCCGCCTCATATAAATCGCGGGTGGCATTGGCTAGCAGTGATTTCAGCTCTCCCTTTGAGTTTCACCGCAACGACACAAAGCATGAGAGGTACGTATCGCGCACTATTGCCGTTTAATTACTCGATTATCTATTCCAAGTGCTTTCCAATTGCAGCACCATTGGCTATTGCCTTTTTCCTGCTGCTCGCCGCGGCTTCTCTTGAAGCTGGAAGGCCCACCAAAGAGGGTATGTTGTGTCAAACTTTTTATTTTACATATTAATCAATATTAGAAAGAACTTTTGATGATTTTTACAAATTATTTTGAGCCAAATTTCGGTGAAATCTTAAATATAATGATAAAAACCCGAGGAATTTCCCCTTATGTTTATGCGATAAAAGCAAAGATTTCATCTGAGATGTTTGATTGGCTTGTCTTGGTTGCTATATGCTTGATGAACTCTAAAGATGGACTTAACGAAAGCTAAATGCGTCATTTTGAAGATCAGGGTTTAAGATCGAACTGTCAGCAAGTTTGGTTTTTGTAATTTTAATAGTTAAAACTGAAAAAACTGTTAGTTGCTCTTAAATTTACTGTCGATATGCGTGTTCTTTTCTTTTTGCAACGCATACTTAGAAAACACTATTTATTTCCAAACACTATTATTTGCCAAAGATATATACATTTTCATTTTAAATATATTTCTTTCTTTAAGAAATTGTACCAAAGAATTATTTGATTTGGACCAGTGCTCTTTTTTCGTTTGCATCATAGGTTAAATTTTAATTTTTTTTAGGATATGAGGAGCAAGGCGGCCCTGGAGGTGGTGGCGGCGGCGGCGCTGGAAGCGAGCAGGGACCGGGAGGCAACGGCGGTAACGGAGGTGGTATTGGCGGCGGCGAGGGCGGCCAAGGAGGCTGGGGCGGCCCCGTGAGCGAGGGCACCGACGCCGAGTGCATTGAAGTGGCCAGGCTGAGCTGCCCAGCGGTGGACGGCGTCGTGCCTGTGCTTCTGTCAAACCCTAGCGACTGCGGCTCCTTCTGCCAGTGCGCCAACGGCGTCGGCAAGTTCATCCCGTGCGCCAACGGCCTCCACTTCAACAAGGACACGCAGGTGTGCGACTGGCCTTGGATGGCCGGGTGCAGGAACGTCATGATCCCTAACTAGACACTACGCGACCTGTCAACAATCGCATTTTGACTTTGCAATAAACTTGCACCTTCTTCAGATCTATCGAGGCGTTTTTGGTCATATTTTGATACTTTTGCGTTTTAATTTATTGGAATAAAGATTTTGACTATTTTGAGGATAAATCTATTCCTTTTAATCGATGTTAGGTTTTCCAGTTTTCCTTTGCCATAATTGTGAACATCATTAAATTATGATATGATGGGTATTTGAATTCAATCAAAGAAAAATAATTTGTTTGCCGCAGTAGGTTTTTTATAATTTTATCAAAATAACAACAAAACGAATGCAGGCTTTAAAAACTTCACAGCAAAGATCGGAAATCTTCTCCAGTTGGATGGATGGTGATTTCGTGGATCTAAAACGATAAATTTCATTAGTTGGGTTTTGTAACGAATGACTAATGATTCATTTTAATTACCTGAACATGTGGTGGTGTACTAAGGGCGTAAACTAAAGCGTCTGCAATGTCTTTAGTCTCAAGGCAAGGCAGCGTGTCATACGTTTGTTTCGCAATGTCAGGAGTTAACCCAGTAACCTCGAGAATTTCCGTTCGCACCAAACCGGGGCTAATACTCTGCAAAAAAATGGCTCAATCGAAATTTGTTTTTCGTGGCAATAGCCGGGTCGTGTACAGTAATTCTGATTTTGCTCTCAAGTTCCACGAGTTCCCTTCTCAGACCTTCAGTCATCACTGTCACAGCATGCTTGCTACCACTGTATGGGTAGATCCCGCGGTTGTGAATGATCGACTGCCCCGCTGTACTGCAACATTGAAATTCAGTTTCACGTTGTTGTGCCGTTTGCTATTTATTGTGAACCTGTTAATGTGAAAAATGTGCCCATCGTCGACGCCCCTTGCCCTCAAGTCTTGAACAAAGTCTCTGGTGAACAGGGCCAGCGCAATGACGTTTGTTTCGTAGATCTTTCGAATGTTTTCCGTTCTAAATCCTGCAGTAAAATTAATTTAAACAAATAGCCGCGCAGTTCATTGCTGAATTACTGTGCAGCACGCAACTGGGGGCGACTCCCGCGTTGTTGACGAGCACATCTGCACCACCGAGCTTTTCTTTGGTCCACTGCATGACTCTTTTAATGTCGGTCTCGTTGGTGACGTCTCCTTGGACTGGAAATATCTCGCCCTTGGCACCTTCTTTTTGCAATTCCGCTGCCAATTCCTGGTTTCAGGTATTTTATTAAGTGTTTCAATCATTTAATGGCTTTTCGGTGAAAATATGCGTCATGCATTAATTGCATGCAAGTTAAATTGGTATCTCGCCCATCTCTTCCAAACCATTATATGTTCTGATAAATGAACTCGTTGCAAGTGAAAAAAATACTTAAGAAATTAACGCTTGGGATAGCTAATTTTTTTGGCTTTCAAGCACCCACAGCCTCTTGTAACTGTCAATAATGATAGAGCTTGTAATGTTTAATGGGTGCATCCCGACGTATTGGTGAAATTCTAATTCGCGTTTATCAAGAAAATTGTCACCCACACGTCAGTCAAAGTGACCGACAGACAGATAAGATTGTGACAAGACAAGTGTGTTCTGCGCTCTCTTACAATTAAATCGGATGTAAAGGACTGTTATACCTTGACCCTCTCCTCCCTCCTGGCCACTCCGACCACCTTCATGGCGCTCAGGGCTAGCGTCCTGGCGATGGCCGCCCCGATCCCGGAGCTTGCTCCTGTCACAATTGCCACACGGCCTGCCCAGCGTTCCATTTTTCTACGGAGGAATAGACACCAAACCAAAACACTTAAAATGCGAGAGCAACAACAGTAGATGACTCGTCTCTTTAAGTCAAAGTCCTACTGCCAGGCAGATTACCTTCTGAGTGGTTCGCGCGTGACTGGTTGGTGGCGCTAAAGACCAGTGTGTCCGCTTTGCTGGTGCCTTGGCTTATTGGTAAATTCTTTTGGCTGGTTGTGCAAAGTCACCTGCATTTATTATTCTTCCTTCCTACCCTCGTCAGAAATTAAACTGCTTTCGTTGGCAAAACATGAAGATGAACTAAAAAATTTCAATAATTTTGAACTCTAAATTCAAAATTTGTTTTTATGTGGATCTCAGCGAGGGTATAACTTTATCCCATTTATACCTCATATCATCCCTACATAAAAAAGAAACAAATATTTTTTTAAAAAAATTTCATTAGGAAACAGTGGGAAAAAATCAGCCAAAGTGCGCTTTATTCATTGCATTTATTTTTTAATTTTTCATAGAATTCTGACACGCTTCAATCAATTATTATTGATATATTTAGTCTATCTCCGATATAATGCAATATGCCTAACTCATGTGATTTGCATGCTGCATAACCAGAAATCGGCCGGGGGCTGAACCGATATTTGCTCTCCTCTATAGAGAGAAAAAATACACATAACACTCTCGGCGATCTATTTTGAAAAGTTTTTAATTTTCCTCAATAACTTCATTTTATGTCCTCCAAAATTAAATATCCCAATAGAAAACAATGCTTGGCAGCTGTGCTGGTTGTAGCACTAACAATTGCTTTAAAAATCTCAATTCCATGCTATCCAAACCTACCCTGACTTCACAAAATCTTTTAAATGCTATCAAATCAAACGCCAAATTCGACATACAAATAATAAAGCTCAATTTACAATGTGTGACAACTAAATTTATCAAAAAAGTTAATTTAGTGGTCTCCTTAGAATGCGTACAGTAAATATTTTGGTTTGTAGGTTTTAGGTTATTAGAAACTCTCCCCTACGGGTCGGATGATGAGTTCATGAACCTAAAAAATAAAATTAAGTTTTATTTTACAAAAAATGAAGATCAATACCCTAATAACATTATTAAAGACAGTGTCCCAAAATTAAATTCTTACCTGCACATGTGGGGGTGCTGACAGAGCATACAAAACAGCATCAGCCACGTCTTTAGCCTCGAGACAAGGATTCTCATCGAAATGTGAATCTGAGATTTTCTTGGGCACTCCTGCTGCTTCCGCGATTTCCGTCCTCACTATGCCGGGACTAATGCTCTGTAAAATATTTAAAGATTAAAGGGGATGCAAAAGAGATTTTGATATTTAGCATACAGTGACTCTGATTTTAGTCTTGAGATCCCTTAGTTCTCGGCGCAATCCTTCAGTTAAAGCTGTGACCGCGTACTTGGTGCCACTGTAAGCGCCGACTTCTGGCATCTCGATGATTGAGTGGCCGCAAACACTGAAGCAATATTTTAATCAAGCTTTTAAATCGATAGTATAATTTCGCCGTACCTATTAATATTAAATATGTGCCCGTCGTCAATTCGTCTGCTTCTCATGTCCTGAATTACTTCCCGCGAGAAAAGAGCCAAACCAACGACGTTGGTATCGTATAATTGGCGAAAATTCTTCGATGAAAATTCTAAAAATCACACTTAGATCCAAATCACGTTTATAGTATTTAATTAATTACTTGTCAATGGGCAGTCGGGAGCAACACCGGCGTTGTTTATCAGCACGTCCGCTCCACCGAGATTTTCTCTGGCCCACTTGACAACCCGTTTTATGTCTTCCTCGTTAGTTACGTCTCCTTTAATTGCAAACAACTCTCCCTTCGCGCCTTCCTTCTTAAGCTCTTCTGCCAATTCCTGTTATAAATAAAATTAAATATCCCGCAGAAAGAAATTTAATACTAATTATAAATTAGTTTAGCTTTTTTTTAATAACTCCAGGTTCGTAATGCCTGTACCTGAACTCTTTCGTCCCGTCTGGCAACCCCAACAACCCTCAAACCATTTTCTACTAGAAGGCGGGCAATAGCAGCGCCAATTCCGGCGCTCGATCCCGTGACGATGGCCACACGTCCAGTCCAGCGATCCATCCTGACTGACGATGAGCGCGGACGTATTTCAGTCAATCAGCGCGCTCTGTAGAAGCGAGAGAGCGGGAGGCATACTTTGGACTGTACCGCTATCTGCTCTTAGTGGGGGACTCTCCCGTATTCTTATGGTTATATATATAGCCTCAAACATAATGCTTGAGACCTTGGCAGTCCCAGTCGTGTAAACGACTGCAAATTATATGACTGCTTGGGGAAATAAAATAATTCGAATGTATTTTAATTTAAACTCAATGACATTGATCTTGATGAAGGTTTTTAATGCAAAATAATGTAACATAAGCTCGCTAATATTGCAAATGATCGAATTTTCTTTGAAAAATAATCCATCTTGAATCAATTATAGTTGTATGGATCCCCAGTCGGCTGCATCTTGAGCTCGTGAATCTATTGAAAAATAAATTTTATTTTACCAGTTTAAGTTTAGAAGGTTCAGTTTTTGCCTGGACGTGTGGAGGTGTTGTGAGGACGTATAACAAGCCGTTTGCGACGTCCTCCGATTCCAAACAAGGACTCATGCTGTACACTTTAGCCGCGTTTTCCTCACAAAGTCCAGAAGCCACCATGATTTCCGTCCTCACTAAACCAGGGCTAATGCTCTATAAAAATTGTAATTATTTTTTTCTGCGATTTCTTTCCTCTAGAAATTACCGTAATTCTGATTTTTGTCCCTGAGTCGCGCAGCTCTCTTCTCTGCAATTCGGTCAGCACGGTAACCGCGTGCTTGCTCGTGATGTAAATGTCCATTCCTTGAATATCCAACACCGAGTGTCCGGCAGTGCTGAGAGATTTTTTAGCATGAAATATCAAAATGTCTTCGGATAAAACCACCTATTGATGTGGAAAATGTGTCCGTCGTCTACACCTCTGCTTTTCATATCCTGAATTACACACCCTGTCAGTTGAGTCAGCGCAAACACGTTGAGGCCGAAAACTTTGTTCATGTCCTCAATCGAAACCTCTATTATGGTTTTTAAGAACATTTAGTTTGTTCAATATCTGCAAGGAATTACCAGACAGCTTGGTTAGAACTGCGCGACCAGCGTTATTGACGAGGACGTCAGCGCCGCCCAAGGTGTCCCTGGTCCATTGGACAACTCTTTTCACGTCTTCTTCAATTGTTATGTCACCTTTGAAAGGGAAAAGTTCGCCCTTGGCGTTTTCCTTTTTCAATGCGTCTGCCAACTCCTATATATATGCATGTCAAACTTTAAATAAATTTCGTGGCCATGAGTCGTGTGATTTTCGGGTGCAGGCGGTGGTTTGAAAAATATTGTTCTACCTGAATCCGCTCCTCTCTGCGAGCCACCCCGACGACCCTCATTCCATTTTGGGCCAATGCCTTGGCAATGGCAGCCCCAATACCTGCGCTCGCACCAGTCACAATTGCAACACGGCCAACCCAACGCTCCATCTTTCCTAGATTGTAGTGTGTAGAAATGTTGCAGCGTTTATTGGAGTACACTTTTATTTCTAATGCGATTCGCTCCATAAAAACATAAAACGTAAAGATAAGATTATTTATTTAAGATACCGAAATTCTCTCATGGCTGTGTTTTTTTATTGAGAACTGTAAATGAAACAGCTTAATCCTGGAAACATTGCGTAGTTCTATTTTAGATCTTCATAATTTAATTTAATGCTCTAAATGTAATTTGAACAGGGCCATTAATTTATGAAAATATTACGACAAAATTATATCAGGTCCAATACGGTGGCAGTTCATCTCAAATTAAATAATTATGTTATACACATTTACAATGTGTACATGTAGTACGTCTCATCTTTACTACCGCACTATCTTCATTTGCAGTATCATAATTGTTGTTATGTAATCAATTGCTAGGTTGAAATATTTTAAGAACTTTATTCAAAAGAAGTTCTCAATAAAAAAATTACACTTTTTTTAATTGCATTTCTCTAGCACGTGTGTGCCTTTGTTAAGAAGCTCATGACGTTCAGCAAATTAAACAAATATATTGCAACACCTAAAGTAAATATTAATTTTTCCTCTGTTCACTCTGTTGTTAAGCAGGTTATTTCGCTTTTCGTAATTTAAATTAATTAATTTTTTTACTCATTTCTACTATCCATGCGTAAACAAGGTGTGCGAGATGAACATATAAAAATGCAGGTCATTGGGTTAAGTTTTATTGGCATAGCTATCAATTTAAGTTCTGCCGGTGGGCAAAATTATTAATTCATGCACCTGAAAAAAATAACATTATTATTGAATATCTTCAAAGTAAAGCGGAAGTCAAACCTGAACGTGTGGTGGTGCTGACAATGCGTAAACAAGCGCATCAGCAATGTCCTCTGGCTCTAGGTACGGTTTGATTTTGTAGTATTGGTCTGCTTGCTCCTCTGTCAAACCAGCAGCCACACCAAACTCCGTCTTTACCGCACCAGGACTTATGCTCTGTGGTTGTTGTTTTAATGTAATGCATTGATAAAAGCCAGATTTTATTATCTTACGGTCACGCGTATCTTGGTGCCCATGTCGCGCAGTTCTCTTCGTAGTCCCTCGGTCAAAACCGTGACCGCGTGTTTGGTTGCTACGTACATCTCAGTCCTGGGCATATTGACTATTTCGTGACCACCAATGCTACAGTAGAAATATTTGCATTAATACGCTTATATTCCAAATTTAGTTGTTTGCTCGTTCTGCTTAATGTTGCATCATTAGCATCGATTGTCGAGCTCTCGCACCTGTTGATGTGAAAAATGTGGCCGTCGTCGACGCCCCTGCTCTTCATATCCTGAATCGCATCTCGCGTGAACAGAGAAAGTCCAACTACGTTCAAATCTAACATTCTCCTGATGTCAGCAAGGGAAATTTCTGTTTCAATAAACTCGTATAAAATTGGTCAGTGTATACAATTTTGATTGAATTACCTGACAACTTTGAAAAAACGGCACCGCCAGCATTGTTGACGAGGACATCAAAGCCCCCAAATTTTTCTCGAACCCACTGGACTATCCTTTTGATATCTTCCTCGCAAGTAACATCTCCCTTAATGGCGTGCAATTCGCCCTTTGGATTTTCCGTTTTAAGCTCATCAACCAACGCCTGAAATTAAAATTATTTTTCGCTTTATCAGGACAGTAAGCCGTCCGCAAATAAAAGTTTAGCGTAATCACTGATAATGTTTGTGACTTGAGAATCCCATAGTTGAATCTTATCAATAGAACTATTATGTAACTAATTGACGGTCATATAAATGGATGCACCTCGGTCACACGGTAACGCGAGATTCGCGGTAGTTCGCTATACGTTGATAGCAATAATTTCTCAAAAAATTCATAATTTCGCTCTCTTTCAGAACATTTGCAAAGAAAAAATTATGGTTTCTCTCCTCACCTCTATTTTTTCCACCCTGCGGGCAACACCAACAACTCTCATCCCTTTCAGGGTGAGGCTTTTGGCGATTGCTGCTCCGATTCCAACGCTCGCCCCCGTCACTATAGCTACCCTGCCCACCCAGCGGTCCATTCTTTGAAATATGAAATCGAAATGGACACTCAGCCAGGCGCTCACAACTTATTAAGAACTGCTATGATCTTTTTATCTTTATTGATAAAGGTACCATCTGACTACTCTCATCGATACTTATAGTGTTCTACGTTTCAAAGACTCTAGCGCCCCTTGCCTGATATGCGCCAGGTCAAAGTCTATAAACGTAGGTGCAATTTTTGAAGTGTTTATTAGTATGATGCAATTATATCTACGGCATAAGCAACATGCGTATAATCGGTATGGATGGGTGAACGAACGCCTGGAAAGTCTCCCTACCGACTATATAGCTCTAGGCCGACTCTACTTGCTGGTTTGAACCTTTCCAGCATGCTTGATTTGGCATCACGGGACGAATGTCTAGCGTTTCAAAAAGTCCTCGGTGCGGAGGCAAGTGGCCCTTCAGTGGGCTGGGTCCCTGTGCGGCCTGGTGCGCCCATGTTATCCGTTCGCGGTGTTATTGGAACCTGGCGGGCTTCAGTATTCGTGCTAGAACAGTGCTTCCCGGTCCTTGGACAGGGATAAAAAGAAAAAAAGAAAACTTTGATTAAATATTTTGTTTCACGTGTTTCTGCTTGTCATTTTTTTGCCTTTTGTACATGGTATTTTAATTGCTGGTATATTCTTGTACTGTAATTTTGTAATTCATGACCTTAAACGGTGGGAGAAAATGGAGAGTCATTATCTGGCGAGCAGTTTCGGCAAAAGCAAACATACCACCACTCATCTGTGGCATAAAAGCTTTTTCATCGCCCACGTCTCGAAGAATATCTCTCAAAATAAAGATCGTTTTGATTTCAAAGTTTATTGCTTCATCATTTTGCTTATATTATAATTTTTAATGTGCGTCTAAAATATTTCCTGTCCTAACCAAAATTTGATTAATTTAAACCCGAGAACATAGTGAAAAATTTAAAAAGACTCGAATTGTTTTGTGTGTTGATGCGCTGATGTGAGAATGGAATGAAAGGCAATATTTCCCTAACAATCGATGACCTTTATTTTTCCCAATCATCATCATGGCTCATTTTCTGATCTATATGCATGCGGATTTTTGCTCTTTGCGAATGCAACAATGTGGCACATAATTTACATTATTTTTGTTCCACGCACACTTTATGCACTAATAAAATTTGGGTCTTTTAGGCACTTAGGGTCTGCCGGTGGGTAAAATTATTATTTCGTGCACCTGTAATAAAAATAATTCAAATATAATATACATAATTTAAATATAAATTTTATCGAAACCTGAACGTGAGGTGGTGCTGCTAAAGCGTAAACGAGCGCATTGGCGATGTCTTCTGTCTCAAGATATGGCCTGCTCTTGTAAAGTTCCTCAGCTTCTTCTTCCGACATCCCGCTTGCCACCGCGATTCCTGTCTTCACTTCACCAGGGCTGATGCTCTGCAGAGAGAAATTTTTCTCTCCTTCCTGTTTTTGCAAATTTAAAAAAAAATCAAACTCACCGTCACGCGAATCTTGGTGCCCATGTCTCTCAGTTCTCTCCGCAGTCCTTCTGTCAAAGCAGTAACTGCGTGCTTGCTAGCCGAGTAAATCTCTGTCCCGAGCATATTCAATATTTCATGACCGGCAATGCTAAAACATAAATATTTTTATCATAGGAAAAGTAGGCTGGTCGCTCGGCGTATCTGTTGTTCAGGTCATCTCACCTGTTGATGTGAAAAATGTGGCCATCATTGACGCCCCTGCTTTTCATGTCCTGAATCGCATCTCTCGTGAACAGAGACAGTCCAACCACGTTCAAATCTAAGGTTTTCCTGATGTCGGCCAGCGAAATTTCTTTAAAACCTCTTAGCTTCTTTTTTCCGACGCAGATAGTTTGCATTAATTACCAGATAATTTTTTCAAAACGCCGCCGCCGGCATTGTTCACAAGGACATCCGTGCCGCCGAGGTTTTCTCGAGTCCACTGGACGATCCTTTTGATATCGTCTTCGCAAGTAACATCCCCCTTGATAGCGTGCAATTCTCCCTTCGGGTTCTCCGCCTTCAGTTCCTCAATTAAGGCCTGTAAAATTAGTATTATCTGTACTGACTGTACGTATTGTAAGTTAATTTTTTGGTCACACGTGCAAAGTAATCTTTGACGTGAATTTTGCTGATAATGTTTTAGTCGAAGACTTCATTAAATTTGGTCTATAGCACTTTTTTAAACTTCATCTTCTTTTTTTTTGCTCATTTTATCCCTGTCCGAGGACCGGGAAGGGCGCGCACTGCACTAGCACGAATGCTGAAACCCGGGTCCCAATAACACCGCGAACGGATAACATGGGCGCACCGGGCCGCACAGGGACCCAAGCCCACTCAAGGGCCACTTGCCTCCGCACCGAGGACTGCATTGAAACGCTAGACATTCGTCCCGTGAAGCCAAATCACGCATGCTGGAAAGGTGCAAACCAGCAAGTAGCGAGTCGGCGCCGGTGCGCCTCACAGCCCGTTGAGCAATTTGAGTCACTAAACTAACCACTTTTTGCCATCTCTGACAATGGGTAGCCAGTATTAGATCTCCCAACTGCTCAGATACCTCATATTGCTTTGACACTCCTGAGATTGCCTTAACAATGCGAGCCAACGGGCTGGTCTTGAATTAAAAAAATGTAGTTTTTTCACTCACCTGTATTTTCTCCACCCTACGAGCAACGCCAACAACTCTCATCCCTCTCAGGGCGAGGCTTTTGGCGATAGCTGCTCCGATTCCAACGCTCGCCCCCGTCACGATCGCAACTCTTCCTACCCAACGGTCCATTCTTTGAAATCTTAACCCGTAATGATCGCGTTTGACTAACGACTCGACTGAGGCTTACACGCAGCTGTGACAATTTTTATCTTTTTTGATATCGTAGGCATCATGGGCGAAAATTTTATCAGCATTATTTATATAAAACGCTGCAGTTGCCTCTTGCCTAAAACGCCCCAAAGCAAAGTCCTGGAATTAGCCTCTGTGAAACAGCCTCAAACTGGAAACGAGACTTTGTTGTTATTATTTTCGTAAATAAAATTTAGTCTACTTAGATTTCGAGAGTGCAACGGCTATAATGTGCCAATCATCCTATAAGAATTAAACAAAATTATTACCACTTAAGATCTTCCAACACCTGTGTGCGGTTTTTTTTCATAAAAAGAATCTGAAAACAGCCATATAGGTGTATCTCATTAAATACAATTATATTTATATCGTGTTTATGGTTTTCATTAAATTTATTTATTAAATATATTGTAAAAGTGTGTTAATCAATACAATAATTTTCAAATAATGCATAAACGTTAGCTAAAAGTTCTCTTTTCCGCTCTTCCTTTTTATTACAATTCACCAGTGGCGTGGATGATCATTTCATGCACCTGCAAAAATCAAATCAGTTCTACTCTGTTTTTCATTAGATTTAATAGGAACCTGAACGTGCGGCGGGGCCGTTAGTGCGTAAACGAGTGCGTCTGCAACATCCTGTGACTCGAGACACGGAATTCCATCATATACTTTTCGCGCTTGTTCCTCTGGCAGTCCAGAGGCCAACGCGAATTCCGTCTTTACTGCACCAGGACTGATACTCTGCACAAATTTTTGGCTCAGTTAATTTATTGATTTGATATAATATTTAGATCTTATACTGTCACGCGGGTCTTGGTGCCCATGTCGCGCAGCTCTCTCCGCAATCCTTCGGTTAAGACAGTGACCGCGTGTTTGCTGGCCGTGTACATTTCGATCATGGGGTAGTTGATGATTTCGTGGCCGACAACACTGAAATAGAAGAAATTGGAAAATTCGTGACTGAAAAGCAGGAAGTTTTTATATTATTTTTTTACGACTGTTTTTTGCCAATGATATTTACCATGCGCTGTATTATATTTCAGCAATAATTATTTTTGGCTGATTAAGATTTAAAAAATCATTATAACTTTAAAACAGATTCGATTTTTTTAGTATTTTTGATCACTCAGTAAAGGGTAGAGTAAATGAATTTCTAGATAAATGTGCAGTGAGGAATGAATGAATTTAGGGGATATAGGCAATATGCGCGGCTAGTCTGTTGTTCATGGTGCATAGTTCTCGATTTTCAAGGGCGCTTTTACCTGTTGATGTGAAAAATGTGGCCGTCGATGACACCCCTGCTTTTCATGTCTTGAATCACGTCTCGCGTGAACAGAGTCAGTCCAACTACGTTCAAATCCAAAACTTTCCTTATGTCAGCCAGTGAAATTTCTTTTCATACAGAAAATATTGGTTTTCTTTCATTTTCCAACACATTATTTCATTAAATACCAGACAGCTTTTTTAAAATACCGCAACCGGCATTGTTCACGAGGACGTCTGTTCCTCCCAGTTTTTCTCGGGTCCACTGGACGATTCTTTTGATATCCTCCTCGTTGGTCACATCTCCCTTAATTGCGTGCAATTCGCCTTTCGGATTTTCTAACTTCAGCTCCTCCACTAACGCCTGCGATTTTTTTTAGCATATATGTGATTATTCTTAAACTCAAATAAAGACTGGAAACAGCGGACTTATTCACATTATGTCATTTCAGGTTCAACTTTTGATAGCTTTAGTGGCTTTTACAAGGCATATATATTATCTTATCATTGCGTAATTTTGCTCACGCGACCACTCACATTATTTAAATGCATGTTATATATTTTCTCACCTGTATTTTCTCCACCCTGCGGGCAACGCCAACGACCTTCATTCCTTTCAGGGCGAGGGTCTTGGCGATTGCTGCTCCGATTCCAACGCTTGCCCCTGTCACGATTGCAACCCTGCCGACCCAGCGATCCATTCTTAGGTTTTTTCTATCAGCTATAACAATTCAACTCGTTTGCAAGGCGCCGAGGAGCCGAATAGTTGTGATCCAAAGCGCAGATTGCCTTTTTTGACAAGCTTCAATTGATATAAACGAGCTTAAATGGTGGGAGAAAATGAAGAGTCATTATCTGGCGAGCAGTTTCGGCCAAAGTAAACATGCCATCACTCTTCTGTGGCATCAAAGTTTTTTCATCGCCCACGTCTCGAAGAATACCTCTCGAAATAAATATACAAAAAGAGCCGTTTTTATTTCATAAATTATTGCTTCACCATTTAGCTGATATTATTATTTTTAATGTGCGTCATAAATATTTCCTGTGCTAAAACCAAAATTTGATTTATTTAAACCTTAGGACATTGGGATGATAAAAAGTAGTCCATCCATACGAATTGTTTTGTGTGTATTGATGCTGATGAAAGAGTGGAATGAAAGGCAATATTTCCCTAACAATCAATTACCTTTATTTTTGCACTTAGCAAATGCAACAATGTGGCACAAAATTTATATTTTTGTTCCAAGCACACATGGGGCTAATTATGCAATATTAAAACTTGGGTCTAGTAGGCACTTAGGGTCTGCCGGTGGGGAAAATTATTATTTCGTGCACCTGTAATAAAAATATTTCAAATATAGAATACAATTTTTTAAATATAAATTTAATCGAAACCTGAACGTGCGGCGGTGCTTCTAATGCGTAAACGAGCGCATTGGCGATGTCTTCTGGCTCAAGATATGGCCTGCTCTTGTAAAGTTTCTCAGCTTCTTCTTCCGACATCCCGCTCGCCACCGCGATTTCTGTCTTCACTTCACCAGGGCTGATGCTCTGCAATTGAATGAATTTTTCTCTCATTGCTGTTCTTGCAAACTTAAAAAAAATCAATTTCACCGTCACGCGAATCTTGGTGCCCATGTCTCGCAGTTCTCTCCGCAGTCCTTCTGTCAAAACAGTAACTGCGTGCTTGCTAGCCGAGTAAATCTCTGTCCCGGGCCACCTCATTATTTCATGACCAGCAATGCTAAAAAATAAATATTTTAAAAGTAAGCTGGTCGCTCGGCATATCCGTTGTTCAGGTTGCCTGCGTCTTGGTCATCTCACCTATTGATGTGAAAAATGTGGCCATCATTGACGCCCCGGCTTTTCATATCCTGAATCACATCTCTCGTGAATAGAGACAGTCCAACCACGTTCAAATCTAAGGTTTTCCTGATGTCGGCCAGCGAAATTTCTTTAAAACTTCTTATAGCTTCTTTTTTCGACGCATTTTGTTAGCATTAATTACCAGACAACTTTTTCAATACGCCGACTCCGGCATTGTTCACAAGGACATCCGTGCCGCCAAGGTTTTCTCGAGTCCACTGGACGATCCTTTTGATATCGTCCTCGCAGGTTACATCTCCCTTCATAGCATGCAATTCGCCTTTTAGTTTATCTGTCTTCAGTTCCTCAACTAACGCCTGCAAAAAAGTTCGTTTATGTATGTTTTTTCTTTTTAATACAACTAAATGGCAGACGCAGTGATAATTTTCGTGACCCAATAATAAAGGCCTTATCTTATCGGTCCATAATTTTTACATTAGGATGAACGCAATCATTTATAAAAAAGAAATTAATGACGACTTACTTGTATCTTCTCCACTCTTCGAGCAACGCCGACAACCTTCATACCTTTCAGAGCGAGAGTCTTAGCAATTGCCTCACCAATTCCAGCGCTTGCCCCTGTGACAATTGCTACCCTGCCCTCCCAGCGTTCCATTTTTCAAATTTTACTTCGCCTGAAAACAAGGCTAAATCGTTGCGAGCTGAAGTGCCGAATGGACCTTTTTGACATCAGGTTTGGCAGACGAGCTTGAATAGTGGGGGTAAAATGAGAGTCATCTTCTGGAGAACCGCTTGTATAAAATTCAAGGTTTTTTCCTTGAATGCTCCTAGTGGGTAACATTTTAAAATATTAAAAGAATAATTGCTGGAAGTTGAATGGAATTAAGGTGTGTTCACAGAAGAAGAGGTTTTCATCATAGTTTATCCACCATTTTTCTTGCTTCTTAATCCAATTTAGAGAAGGCGAAATATTTCTTGAATTCCTTGAATTATAATGTAAAAAGGCATAAATTATTTTCCTGTTAATGCCATTTCAGTTTAAAATTTTAATGATGAAGAAAAAATCAGATAGTCAAAGGGTTTAGATTTTTTATTTTTCTCGACATTTTTCAGCTCCAACTGTTGAGCCATCCAAGTAAGCGATACGAAAATCAAGGTTTTTTATTTTCACATTACGACTAACGCAAAATTTAAACTAAACAGCAAGTATTAACTTTAATTTAATGTTTATCCTGAAAAATTGAGGGGTAGAGAGATAATATTAACACTGGCACTTTGCATGTCTCATCCATGGCCTTGATATTCCCTCAAATCAAATTATTAATTACTATTGAGCTTGAAGGTTGTTCCATTTGAAGGGAAACACGAGTTTTTACTGTGTGCTAACTGTATTTATTTTTAGTTTTGCAAAATAGCTTGTACTATTTTAAAATGCGGATAGTAGTTAAATAACTTAAAATCTGCGTGGATTCTCTGACTTGGCCCTGACAATTTCCCCTCCTCAGTTGTTTGTGTTTAGGCGACACGCGCAATATAATTAACGGCACTTTACAACATTAAAAATGTCAGCAATCTAGATTGCACAAAGGTTACTCCATTTCACTTTCAGAATCACTGTAATGCACCGGCTCCTTGCTGCGGCGCTTTCTTGAGTACCTCAAGCCCAGAAAGTCGGCCGCCTCCTCCACGTGCACCAGAGCCTGAAATTCAATTGAATTTTTTTTCAGCCAAGAGACTAGATTATTTTCTCTCTAAATGTCAAAATGATATATGCCATGGACATATAATCTTGCTTTCTAATTTATTTTTAATTGCCTCTTGGCACTAAACAATTAAATGCTTTTTTTGCTACGCGTGTTGCACATTTGTTTAGCTGACAAAAAAGATGCAAGCAATTAACTCTGCTAACAAGCATCAAAAGTAATGATTCTTTGGCTTCAAGTTTGACAAAATCTCCACTTACATTGTCAAGTTGCTCCTTGGTGTGGGCGGCTGAGAGGCAGAATCTGATTCTGCCCTCCATGAGTGGTGTGGCGGGGAAGCCAACGCCGACCACGGCAATGTTATTGGTTTTCAATCGTCGAACGACGGAGCTGAAATTCCAAAAGATTATCTTCATGATGCCAATAAAGCGGCAATTTAAGGGTGACTCACGCAATCTTGGAATGCATGTACACCATCATAGGAACCACGGGCGAATCATTATTGCCAATCGTGATGATGCCCATCTGGTTGAGCCTCCTGCGGAAGTAGCGACTGTTTCGGGCCAGCTGGTCAATCCGTTTTTTGCCTGCAAACAGAGCAATACATTGGGGTGAAAGAGAATCGCAAGCCGAAACCCAAGCTACCTTCATTGGTGCCGTCCTTGCCCATGATTATTTTCATGGAGGAAATAATTTGCTGGGCGCAGGATGACGACATCGAGGTGGCGTAGCAGTTCCCATGACTGTTCACCCGCATGTGGTCGATGAACGCCTGTGGACGGGAAAACAATTTCACTGCAGATGTACAATAATTCAATAGGAACAGTGCACTGATAAGGAGTTTTTTTGTCTCTATCTGTCTCAAAACTTCTATTGTTTTATTCATTATATTTAAATATTGAAAAGTTGTTTTTTAGGATAATGTGTATTCTTTCTGCTCGTAATACTAACTGTCGATGTATGCCTTTAAAGGAATATAATGCACTCGAGGTTTTTAACTAGAAAATTTAAGTACTAACTTTGAAACAATTAACCATTATAGGGATTTTGAAAATATTAATTCCGCTCATGTTGCATCACATCGTCAAGAAAAAACTGCTCGCTATAAATTGAAAGCTGAGGAATCTATGGTTTTTCGTAATTACCTAAATTTTGAGCATTATGTGATGTTTTTGAAATAACTAGCTTCTGACTAATTTTGAAACTCCTTGACGGTAAAATATCCTTGAAAAATCTTGTTTTGTCTCTTAATATTTAATTTTACTACCCCGCCACAATGATATAACAAAGGAATTTCCCAGGAACTAAAAAACACACTCTAATAGATTCTAGAGTCCACCTAGTAACTGGCGTTAAAATACAGCCTTGAAAAACCTGTTTCGTTTACAATTTCCTCGTCAAAACCCTCAAAGATTGTACTTTTCATATAGTAGTTCCAAAATCCCAAACAAGGCACAGTAAAAAATAGCATTCGGTGGTCAAAGATTCATAAACGCATGACTGGAAAGGATATTATTTTTGTTGAATTTACCTTAGAGCCAGCTATGTAGCCACCAGCAGAGCCAAAGCTCTTGGTGTAAGTGCCCATGAGGATATCCACTTCCTTGGGGTCGACGCCAAAGTAGTCAACGACGCCCCTGCCATTGCGCCCAATGGCACCAATACTGTGTGCCTCGTCAACGTAAAGATACGCCTTGTACTTTCTCTTTAACTCCAGGATCTCGGGCAGCCTCACAATCGAACCCTCCATACTGTACACTCCTTCCACCACGATCAGGATTTTCTTCCAGGGGCGGTGACTGCGGGGCTGACCTTTAATCACGGCATTGTGCAGCACTTGACGCAGAGACTCCATATCTGCGGGTGGCATTTACATTTGAATTATTAACCTATAAATGAAAAGAGCGTCGATTGCATGAATTATTAAAAAAATGAGCCCATTAGAATTAACAATAATTAGTATCCTTTGAATAAATTAAATTTAAATGTCTTGAAAGCTCACTTCAAATCAATCTGCGCTTACACACGAAAAAATTGAGGCATGTCCAATTTTAATCCAACTCACTGTTGTGTTTGAAAACCTCGACGTTGGCTCCTGATAGCCGGAGACCAAGAATGAGCGAGGCGTGGTTCTTCTCGTCACTCACCACCAGGCACCCTTTGCTCACAATGCTGGGCAGGTTGAGGGCGTTTGTGGCGAATCCCATTCCGAAGGTGATTGCGTCCTCCATTCCGACAAACTCTGCGGTCAGAGCTTCCAGTTCCTGATGGATTTTCTGGGTTCCTGTTGTCAGTCAGATTGTCCAAAACAGATTTTGCATTTCAGACGCGATTTTACCAAATTCTATGCGAGGGCTAGCAGTTGCACAGCCAAGTTCTTTGATTTTGACCGCAGAATCTTCAGAGCAAGAGCCTTCAGCTTGAGCAAATCCGAGGTAATTGTACGAGCCAAGGTTCAATGCTGTTGACTGAGTGCCAGTATATCTGTTAAAAAGAAATGAGGTACGTGCTCAGGAATTTGAACTTTCAAAGCGTGTGAAGGCAGCTCTCAGGCTATTTCAGCATTTTATATTTCTAAAAAATTTCTACGCATTAAAAGCATGAATTTTAAAACACATTTTTTCGTTTTTTTTCTTTGCCAGACAATAGAAAATTACATAGCTGACTTGATAAGTGGAAACCACATTTACTTATAGTTTTAAGACTTACTCAAAAGTCCAACCGCAGTCGTGAGTCACCCTGTCCTTTATAGTCACCTCTGACCCAGGACAACCGCAAATGGGTATGTTCCAGCAATCACGCAACCGACGGTACACATATCGAGAGTAGAAGCTCTCAAACCTGTCATATAGGGGTACATAACCCTGAAAATTTAACGTCAGGAATTGAGTAAACTGACAACAAGTAAGTTAAGCTTTTGCTAAAAATATTTTTCCTTGTTTTCGTAGCACTATCTTTTTGATTATATATAGAGGAAAAACAATTTAAAAAAATATTCAAAATTTTCCTCCAAGAGTTCACAGAAAATTATAGACCCTGATCTCGTGCAGTACCTGTCTATTTTTCTCCCTAGCCACCTTTGGCGTGAAAATGATGCTGGTGACGTATCCCATGAGCAGGATGAGATGAAACCCAATGAAGGTCGTCGCTGCTGTCAGGAGCGGAATATTCTCAAACGACTCGATGAACGGACGCCGCTTTTCTTTTTTGGCCGAGCCATTCTGCAAACATTAACAGCGCATTGTAAAAAATGGCTAAAATGTTGGCATGTGATGAGATGATAACGTGTCTCTTTTTGCGGTTGAAAACATGACCACGGAAAAAAAACAGAGATCTATTTTAGCAAAAGGAATGCTTAACAGAGGAAATGATGCAATTAGCTGAAACAACAAGGAAAATTTTTGGAACAAATATGTTCATATATAATGTGTTACTCGTATTATGTAGTTAATAATGTAGTAATTATGTAATCAAACAAGCAAAATTCAACCCCACACGTGCCTGCTGTAAGCTTGACATCGGTGACAGTGAGAGAGAAACAGTCGAGAGTTTACTGGCACATATGAAATAGAGACCTGTCTATTACGCAAAACGCTGCGTAAATCGACAGGTATGAGTGGTCCGACTGATATTATCTCGTCTGAGAGATAAGATTTGGGAAATACACACTGGCACGCCCATTCGGCTCTCGCCGGCAGTCCATAGACAATGCAGCTAGGAATTTGCCGCAGTGCCGATTCGACGCCGGAAGTTGGGTGGTTTTCTATTTTAATTCGCTCACCTGGTGGACGTGGCCGTCCGAGCGGTCAACGCGGACGCCGTTCTTGTTACGGCCGACGGCACCGTTCGACATTTTTTCGGCAGCACTCATCGAGTACTCCGTCTTGTCAAGTGCCATGTTTGACTGAAGTGACTGACGACAGAAAACTGCTGATATCACGTGACCAAGTTAAAATGCTGAAAAAAAAATTTTCGGGGAGTGAGAAGAGGAGTTGAAGTTTTACTAGGTCAAAATTGCAATAGAATTAAAAACTCGATTCCACTTACCCTTTTTATGTAATTAAATTGCCAACTTAAATCTAAATCACACGATGGAAAGTCGATCTAGATTGAAAGAAACAAGAATCGATCGAGATCCTTTAAGTCCCATAGCAGTCACGCGGTGCCAGAAGTCCAAGTGGCAGGACAGGTGAATATGAGTGCAGAGAGAAGACTGAACCTCTTGTCTAGAACATCATACGACGCATTACTCATCGGATTACTTATAAGGGATTCTCTTTTGCTGATATCTTTATCTTATCACGGCTACCATCTAGAAAAAAATCAAAACTTAATTAATGCGTCATAATTCGTCAACTATTTTCCAATCTCCATTGCTCACTACCCACGCAAAGTCGATAAGGGCTTTCCCCTCCCCTCCAGCAAAGGGGATTCCTGTTGTCCTAGCTGCGCATGAGTCATCGGGAAGAGGGGCGACGGCGGCAAGGCAACACAAAAAGCGTAAAAAAGCAGCGACAGACGCACCGACAAGCACGGCAGTGTACGCATACATATTACGTAAAAAGCACAGCTGGTTGGTGGCGTACCGGTAGCGTTGCAGCGTGCAGCGATAAGAGTCATGCGCTGAAACCGATAGTGGGAGGAGTGGCAGCACCGAGTACCCGGCTGGCTGGAAGCGGCCGTCGTGCATACATACTGCTGCACCCCTTCGACCCCTCTCTCTCTTTCACGCTCTGGTCTCCTTCTGCAGCAGCGAAGGCAAAGTGCACAGGCGATCGGCCGTCGAAGCGGTCGAAGCGATTCACGCAGAAATATTCCAAATATATATATCCGATACATTCCATCGACGCATTCCTACCCGCAATGGATCCCTTCGGCGACATCAGCGAGGAGCAGTTGGCCGGCAAGCAGCCCCTGGGCCCCTCCAAGCCCCAACCGAAGCTCGACGACCTGCTAAGCTCAGCACCCACGGCCCCCGAACAGCACGGCGACGACCTGCTGGGCGAGATCCTCTCCGCCACAGCAAGCGCGGCCCCTCCCGTCGCGGAGGCCATCAATCGGGCGGCCACCGAGCCCATTCTGCAGCACGACGAGGATGAGGACGACGAGGGGCTGATGATGGGCAGCCCGAAGAGGTCCTCGGCGGCCCAGCCGGAACGCATCCAGTTTGAGTCTGGCATCGACCTGTCCGACATCATGAGCAAGAAGACTGACGACTTGCACGAGTTCAAGGAGGTGCAGGACGAGCAGCCGGAGCAGCACGTTCCCAAGGCCAAAGAGCAGCTGGAGGAGGTTTACTCGGCGGCCACCGTCCAGGCGGCCAAGCCGGTCGAACCTGCCGAGGAGGAGATGGACTTCCGACCACTGCCGCCCGAGCCAGAGGGTCACGACTCGGAGGAGGAGGAAGAGGAGCCGGTGTCCCAGCAAGAAGCCCCGCCGGCCCCCGAGCCCTCCAGGCCGGCCCCGGAGCCCCCGAAGCCTGCAGCCGCCAAACCCACCGCGCACGACGTCGAGATTGCCGCATGTGATTTCTCCGGACTTTGTGAGTATTTTTTTTTCTGCGTCGCGAGAAGTGCGAATTGAATGGTCCGCCCGGCACCGTGATAAACAGATCAATAAGCCAGTCTGCTCGCCAGGTTGCCTAGCAAGCGAATCTATGCGGATTTTTGGCAGTCTAAATGCTCTGGGTAGGCCTCAATACCGTTCACCAAAGGAAAAACAAACTTTGCGGTGTTGTTTGTTCTGTCCCAATTACCATATCAACATCATTCCGATACCAAAATAATTGTTTACTACTTCTGATATACGACCATAACAGTTCTCTTAAAGATAAAAACATATTTTTTTTAGGATTTTATAGAATAATATCAAGATGGTGCGGACTGGAAACGTGGTGTCAGGCTGTCACAAGCGCAAACAATCCAATTTCAGCCGCTAATGAGTCGGGGACTCTGTCTGCCGTGGCAGAGAGGCACGTGAATTATTTGAAGGCTTTTCGCATTTCTCATCCCCGTCATCAGCAGAAACAGAAACCCGATCCTCGTCCGGCTGACAATACAGCTCTCATGTTCGTTCGTCGCGCTTTGCCTCTAACCTTGCTCTCCTTAACTTTGCGAAAGAACTGAGTAAAAAGGAGAAACTAACTAATAATTTTAACTCGGGCTATTTGCGCTGCCCAAAAAAAATCTTGACGTCTGACGTCAGAGGCAAACTTATCTTTTTGTCTCGCGACCGAAGCGAGATTTGAATTGCAAGTTTGTTTTACATACTCGCATTGCGTCGTGTCTTACACGACAGGTGCTCAACTCTTATTCAGAGAATATGGCTTCGCGGTTTGTTTCCAGCGTAACAGGAAATAAAGCCACCCACGATCATTCATTCAGTGCCGTCTTTAATATGTGTTTGTTTACATTTCGATGAATTTTAAATGACAGAAATTTGCCTTTCAAACACAAAACGCTTATTTTTGTTTATCATATGTTAATGTTAGAGGGATAAGTAAAACCCCCCGTTCTAAGACTTCGGAGGAAAAGGGGAACGTTTATTTTTTGCTAAATTCATTTCCAGGAAAGTAGGGTGTGTTTGTTAATCACACTATTTGCAACTGCGGACGTTCACTCTTGCGAGAGTGAGTGGAAATAAAAATAGAATAAGAGAGGCTGTTTGAGTGTAATTGAAACTGACGCCGTGTCATTCATACTTTGACAATCAAGTGGGGCGTGCAGCTCGGTGGCTCTGAACCAACTGCGCGGACACCAAGTCAAGCAAAACTTTAATTTCTGATCACAAAGAACGCAGTGGTTGAAAGTCGTGCTTTCAACGTAAATTCGAGGTCTTATTATTCAGCTCAAAACTTAAAATTGCTTTGGAAGTTGGGAAAATTTGTAATATTAAGCACTACTTGTTACGTCACCCTCTCTGACGTTCAAGTGCCGAAAAATATGCAGATAATGCGGTTCAAAAGGACTTAAAATAAATATTTAGTTGATTAAAATTCGTTTGCTTTATTTTTTGTTTCTGATTTTGATATTTTGTCAATCAAAAAACCTCATCCAATAGTTTTTCATCGTTGGTTCTAGAATTTTTCTAGGGTGTTCCTTTCAAGCCGTGGTGAAAGCACTGCGGTGTATCATACTAGCCACTTTTCTCATTGCGGTTTAAGAACGCTGAATCTGCGCTTCCGTTGGCCTCGAACACGACATAGGTTCAGCCATTTCCCCGTAGGAAGCGGCGAGTATGTGGAAGCTCTGACGTTCTTATACTGCAGACAATTGACCTCTTAGAGAATGCAGTTGCACCGTCATACCTTCTGAATTACAAAATAATACCCAGGCGACACTTTCATGCAAAAGCTCCTTTCATTGGAATTGCTTTGCGTCGTCGTGTATTTTTTTTTTTAATTTTCGAATGAAATGTAAATGCAGGACGTTTATTAACAAACAACCGGTGTTTTTTTTTTTTAAAGAAATCACGTTGTTAAGGGATGATTTTTCCAAGAAAAGCAATCCTTGTTTAGCTAGAATTGAACTTTTTGCCCTTTTTACGAGTTTAATCAATCTTCACTCTTCACCCCCTTAACGGAACTTTAGAAGATAAATGAGAACATTTGTCATAGTTATGCAACCTGTAGAGCATTTGTGCATAGGCGTTGCCTAACCTCCTAAACTCACTCAGATGAATGCGCATTGCGTGTTCAAAGTTCGGATATTTATTTGCTACGACAAGGATTGAACAAAAAGACGATTAGGATTAGGAGATCAACAGATTAATTTCACACTGCAACTAATTACTCTTGATGTGAGACGTGAGCATCCAATTAATTAATGCCTCCAAGGTTTCGAGAAGGATGTAAGCGAAAACAACAAACCGCAAACCGCTCTCACAGCATCGGGATGGTTTGACGCGGGGTGCTAATAACGCTGCGTGCTCCTCTTTTTTACCGCACGGTGAAAAAGCAGTGCACGTGGGGCGTGGAGGGCCCTCGGCTCGATGTGGGCCCGAGAGGCAATCAAACTAAGTGGATGCTGCCAGTCTGGTGTCTGACGCGAGACCGGACGGAATCTCGCCATTTCCCTATCGAATTTGCGGCAAATATTGAATGACACTCGCTTCGTTTCCCGCGTCTTCCGGTCCTCGCACGTGCGTGTGCTCGCTTTTATTGCGATTCGCCCCCGCGAAAATTGAGTGGAGGGACGGGTTGAGATTGGAAATTCTGTATGATAGAATTATGGAGGCAACCATAAATCTAATATAGTTCGTAATTGACGAGCAAGGGATTTGACCTGATATTATTACATCATCTAGATATATTAAAGTTCGTTAATTTCTACGATTCTGTATAGAAAATCCGGAAATTCCGAATGTTTCTGATTTCTCCCTTCTTTTACCCAAATTGAAAAGAGAAAAAAATCGAAACAACTCACGCCAGCAGTTTCGCTGACTGCAAAAAATGATTAATGCATGTACAGCGCCTGATTTTTTCATCGCTTTTTATTTTTACAGGCTCGTGGTTCAGCGAGGACAGGCTTCATCCTGCTGGTGAGTTTCCAAATAAAATCGCCCCTGTGTTTCGCATACATAGGAAAAGCTGTTAGGGCTAGTTTGACACGCGAGCATTTAATTCCCATGAAACGCTGGGCGGCTGCCCACTCCCAACCCCCTCGCTTGCACCTGTCAAGGACGCGCGTTAAAAATTAACTGTGCAAAACGCGATAACAATTATTGCGTGAACTCGACGAAACAAATTTTAAAGGGGAACCACTCTAAACTGCAGTAGGAAATATTTTTTACTGGTTGTGAATAGAGTTTGGCTGTTCGTTCTGAGGAAATTAGTGGCAATTTGAAATTCACAAAATCCCATTAGAAGGGTCAGTCAGTTATGTGAAATAGTATGCACATCTGCTGCGGTATATCGTTACGAGGAGAGCACATCAATTGACATTAATTCGACCGGGCGGCACGTGTGTCGTATTGCGCTATTCTTGCCGTCAGCAAACTATTCCGTCTCCAGGCGAGTTTATTGGTTTGCACCAACAGCGTCAGCTAAAAATTTCCCTCAATTCGACACTTAAATTTTAGTGTCTTATACCCAACCGATTGAAATTGTTTATTAATGAAAATGTGTGACGAATTGAAATTTTCCAATGAGTTGTTTGTTAACCGGAAAACAGACGACATGCGCTTGGGTAATTTCGGTGCGGGTTAAAGGGCGTCTGCTGGATTTCCCAACTGACCGTCGTGCACCCGGCGTATAGGTATAGGTATACGCGTGCGGCGGATCGAAAGGCGGCGCGAGTGTTTGGGTCGGAGTCTGGAAATTTGATCGAGAGAGAGAGAGAGAGAGAGAGAGAGAGAGAGAGAGAGGCTGGCGCCAGCGAAATTGCCGTCGCGGGGTGCAGGGCGGGGCAGAGTGCACCAGCATCAGCTGGTCGGCCACCCTCGAACCCCGTGACTGATCAATAGGCTGCTTCTGCGCAGGCCAGCCGGGGGCGTCGAGCGTCCGCCATGATGGTTTTCCTGCCGAGGACCTAGTCGCAGCAGCAGTAGTGACAGTTTAAGTCGAGCCACGGCGAAACGGTCTGCGTAGCCACTTGTGTCCGCGCGCCCATGTCCAAGATGAAGGAGCTAGGTACGTCCGTCCAATCGGGCCGGCGGGCCCACGCTCCCGTGCCGGGGCCCTTGGGGGCTGCATTGGGGCGCTCGGGGGTCGCCGACCTGAAATTTGCACCTGACTTCGTAGAATCGTTTGTTTTTGGCCGCTCATTTCGTTTTGGATCGGCTCGAAAAATTAGCACACTCGACGAAATTTGTGTGCACCGCGTACAGGTGCATTATTTTATGTTATTTTGGCTCGGTGGGCGTTTGCGTCGTCCGAAAATTTGCGATCTCGTATGGTTTTGGATATTCAAACAATGCCAATAATGAGGCATGGAGGTTAATCCGCTGAATCAATATGTACGTAACTGAAAGAATCACATGGCGCGTCGTGACAGCGCAGACTGAATCGGCAAAAAAGTTGACGTCTTGAAGGCTGTAGGCTTAAAAGTTTGAACAGCGAGTTTTTATTTTCTTTCAAGGTGCGCGTGCCTTTTTATACCGAGAAGGAAATGAAAGGGGTTAAGTTCCGTGTGTCATCGTTTTATGTTAGAGTAATAGTGCGTATGCAGCCTTTACTGAAAATAAGTTTTAAGCCGTACAAAAACAACATTATTTCCAAACCGTCCGCAGCTACTGATTACGAGCTTTTGTGCCAGTGATATCAGAAATGACAGGCTTCCTATTTTTAAAAAACAAAATTGCTCAATACAGTTAAAGAAAAAGCTTCATAATACATTTTTAATCTCTAGAAGGCGTTGGTGCGATTTGCTTTGATTCGGTTTGCACTGCATCGTCAAAATTCAGTTATCCATCTGATCCTTCTCATCAAATCTTTGACCAAGTTCTCCAATCAAAGCAAGAAACTCCCACTCTTCGATCTCTACGTGCCGCGCACGTTGTCTACCTACCAGGCTTTCTTGCTGCCGCGGTGACTGTCTGCGTCCGATCTCGGACAGTGTCCGACTGCGTGCGTTGGGCGCTGGCATCGATCTCTGGCGCTGGCGTCGGGGCCGGTCGGCGTGTGCAGGCCGCGAGAGCGACAGAGGCTTTCTATTTTGGAGCAGCGGGCCGCGTGCCAAGCAGAAGAGTCTCTTCGAGCCTCGCAGCCAGCCAGTGAGGTCGGCAGCTAGTCCCACCGTGTCCAGCACCATGTCCAACGTCATGGAGGAAGTGCTCAGCACGCTCAACAGCTTCACCAAGGAAGACTGTGAGTTCTGCCGGCCCTCGCTCAGGATTCGGTTCTTGGCACTCGCGCTTCGGGATTTCTGAAAATTATTTCGGGCAGTGTGATATTTGATGGTTTTCGCAATTAAGTTCGTCGTGTGCAAAATGTGTTGCTCAGTGCGGATTTATTCTAAAATTAATTTTTCCTTTTATTCAACCTTGCTGCATTGTCTTACTATTTCATTTATGCTATGAAAGAGGGAGTAGAATTAAATTATTTGCTAACTCTGCAAACCGGTAGAAAGCAGCTGATACGAGGGTTCTCTTGCGGCGGTGGCGCGTTCCAGCCGCGGGCCGAAGCCGCACCGAGAGGCCGTCGGCCGCGTCGGTTATCATATGAACGATCCATCCACTCTCCACTACTTTTTAACTTTGTCTATTTCGGGCCTGTCCAAGCCTTTCATCTGCCAAGTCGGCTACTGCTGATGCCGCCGTCGCTGCAGCAGTAACACACACGATTCTCTTCCGAGGCGCACTTGAAGCGCGTAAATTTTGATTTATTTCGAGCCCCTCGTCCGAAAATTTGCCGTCCGTCGGAATTCTCGATGGCCACCACGCTTAGGTTGGACTTTTTATCACGGTGCCGCGTGTGTGTGTATGTGCCAAAGCCCGTGCGCCGTGCATTTCAGAGCTGGTGGCCGATTTAAGAAAGAAGCCCCCTGCCTGCCCTAAGTGCCTAAAGCCGCGACAAGCACTCCTCTCCGCATGTACTCATTCTCTCGATGAGTCAGGTCGTTTGCGCACACATGATTAACTATTTAATTGCTGTTGCTTCGACTCGTGACGCGGCTTTGTCACTCGACGAACACAAATAACGAGCGAGAGTAGCCAAAAACAATTGATTCGAATCTATCGTCGTATATATGCAGTAAATATTTTGGGCTTTAAAGAACTATTTATCCGAAAAGCTCATTTCGGATTAAAAGAAAAATAATTAAAAGCAAAACAACAACACCCTCCTGATGCCTACAGATCCTCCTATTTTGAATTAATCCGGAACCTCTTTACGCTTTCCTCTTGAACTAATTGAACTTGGTCTGTGGCGGTGAGTCACATTTATATTTCAAGATCATTGGCAGAACAGCTCGATTTTTTCTTAGCGCTCGTTTGACTCAATCAAGTGTTGCAATTAACGGCCGGGCGCAATAATGCGAGCTGGCGAACATGATTCAATAATATTAGTGACAGGTGTGTTTATGTATAGCCGCGCGGCCGCCACTGTGCATCTGCTCAGCCAGGCGTGAAATAGTACCGCAGTTGCCAATCGTGCATGAGCTAAAGAGCAGGGGTTAATTGTCGCGTCTCCCTTCGCTGCTCCTAGTGGCATCCGTGAATTAACCCACAGACGCAATCACGGATCAAAGTGCTTAACGAATCATTACCGTTTTCTCGTCCGTCAATATTAAATAATATTTATGTCTCAATTAGAGCTCATTTTCTTTGTTTTGGTTTGAATTAAATTATATTATCACTTCAATTTCAAACCGGATCAGACAAAAAATGTAACCGGCAATTAACATTTTTTGATTCGTTTTGCCGACGTGTTGCGTTGTCAACACTATCAAGAATTTTCTCTTGTCGCCATAAATTCGTCACGAAAGCTCCACAAAGTGCAGGTAGCGCGTAAGCAATCGATAAGCGCGTGCAAGGAAAACCCGGTGGCGATAATTGCATCAAAATCCACGCCCCGCCAGCCCGTTTCATTTCTGGGTTGAAAAGCAGTAAAAAATTAAGTCTCTGCGACTCTTTCTGCTTGAATTAGTGATGAGCACGTGGAATCGGTTTCCTTCTGCACCACTCTGTGCTCGGTTTGAGGCCGAATCGATTGTTCGCAATTTTTACGACTGAAGGGCGTTCCCCGTTCGCACCTGTAAATGATTCCCTTTGATCCCAAAATCAATTTTACCGAAAAAAAAACATAATTTTTATGTTAGCATTTTGAATGTAATCCAAATATTTTGTCAACTCTTACGCCAGCACATTATGGAAAAATTTCGGTGCTCCCCCAGCACTTGATCACGTGCTAAACACTCGCAGGTTGAGCACCTTGCGTTGTTATTCCGCGAAACGCTACGACTTACTGCGCACGCGAGGAGTAGCATGCATAACGGCGAGAAATTACAATCTGCCGATGATTATTTGACATGCAATTCTCAGGAAGAAGGGCAAATTTGAAAATATCATATTAATGCTAACTTAGAAGCACGAATAAGTGTATTAAAATTAAATTATTGCTAGCAATTGGTGCTTTCAAAAATTTAATTAGGTAAAAATTAAATCTTAAATTCAGTGCCATACATTTTTAGAGAAGATTTTGACGAAGCAGTTAAAAATGGACACAGCCAAAACTTTTTAAACTTTGTCATTCTCTTCAGGCAACTAATATTAACGTGCTTTCCTTGAACTGGATTACCAGTCGAAAATGACAACAGACAAACTCTGTAAACAACATTGTAAATCAGTCCTATATTCCCTGAAAACAACAACAGGTGGCGACTTTGAAATAAAAAAAAAATAGCAAGAGACGAGAAGTAACCCTTCTTGTGCTGCTGCTGCTGCTGGGTCCCCTCCCATATAAAACCTGCCCGTTGGCTGTGTTGGTCACGTGACCGGGCTTAGCGGACGAACGGCAACAGCAAGTCGAAGTCGAGCAAAAGCCAGTTGTTTAGGCCGTGTGTTGCCAGCCGCGCGCGCCACGCACCCCGAGCGTCTTTCCGTCCGTTACGCAGCCCTTGAAGCCATCCCACCGACCGACCCCGTGTGCTCCCGCTAGTGTTCAGGCGCAACCAAACACAAAGAAAAAAAAATGGGTCGACGAGACAATAAGCGTTCGGGCAACTCTGCCGATTACGACGACCTGCCGGAGCGCGGCCCCAGTAAGTGACGCGTGTCACCCGGGGTTCAGGTCGTGGGCCCTCCGCGGCCCCCTGGGACCCCGACCCGAGCCGCGCTGGCGCCCTAGCCCCCGTCTGCAGACTCCGCGCCACCCTCCGTGCCGTTTCGGCCCGATTTTGACGTTATGCGTGTGTTTCAGTCGGCCAGCTGGTGTACTGGCGGGACCCGAAGAAGTCTGGCCTTGTGTTCGGCGGGGTGCTGCTCGTGCTGCTCTCGCTCTCGGCCTTCTCCCTGATCAGCGTGGTCGCCTACGTCTCCCTGATCGCCCTCGGCGGCTCCATCGTGTTCCGCATCTACAAGAGCGTCCTGCAGGCCGTGCAGAAGACTGACGATGGACACCCGTTCAAGTGAGTTCCAAATCATTACTTAAACCAGGGTTAATTCCGCCCTCCCAAGCCCCAAGCAGGATATCCCGAACCTGAATATTTTTTTTTATAACTAAGGACATTTGAGAAGATTTTGCTTAAACGCCTCGACCCCTCTTCTAAAAGAACCGCTAATATTTTGAATAATTGGATGAAAAAGTAGCGAAATCGTTACGTTTCCACACCTAATTAAAAGCTCTGCCTGAGCCCTGCTGGCTTATTGTGTAACTTAATATATATTCCGTTAAAGCGCAGCAACCAACAATATGTTCCGCCACTCTGACCACGTGTACAGTTTGCAAATCTGGCGTGAACCTGAAACACCTTTTCCAAAGTGTCCGGTTCCTGCCGTTGATCGTCCTTAAACATCCGCTCAATCGATTTAGTTAGCTTTTTCTACTGTTCCCAGTCGGTACGGCGGTCCGAAACCGCAACAAAACCAGCAGCCCAGAACTGTTTTACGTGCTGAAAAACAATTCCGACCAAACCCCTAAATTTATTCCCTCGGCTGTTGCGGTTACTCGAAACAAAGCACTTGGGGAATGGCACCCCAATTTTTCTCCCTTTGTTCGGGGAAATTGACGAGTCAGCTGATCTGTGACCTCTTGGAGTGCCACTTGGCATGCGTTGGCTGCATACGCATCAGCCAAGATGAAACGTGTCGCGACAGGTTTCTCCCCGCTTTCTTCCATGGTACAAATTTCTACAGATGATCTAGAATATTTACAGTCGCTAACTTTCAAATTCAAATTTTTGCCTTTAAAAATAAAACAGAAAATTGATCCAGTAGGAATGAAAAATCTTTTCACCATAGTAATTGTATTAAGTCGTAACTGTAATTTGTTAACGTAAAATTAATTAGTTTGTTTGGACCTGCGGAGACCATTTAATTACTTGTTGCCTGCGAGCATGGGAGTTCCCCATGCAGTTAACATGAGCTCACGTCTCGAAATAAAGTCCACAAACAGAGATTGCTGGTTGAATTTACAATTTTGTATGTTGTTGGCATGCGCAGCGGCTTCATTATATTATTTGTTTGTTTTTGGCTTGACTGGGTGCGCAGGGGCGGTGTAATAACACATGTCTGCACATTATTTTCGCTTTGCCGCAGTGTCGGTTTCGGGGCGCCCACTCGCTCCTCTGGCGAAACAGGTTGAATCGCAGCCAACCGACAACAAGGCAGCGAACCTTCTCACTGCTCGCCTTCTGCACCCCCTTTGCATTGCAACTCGCTAGGCCAGGCCGGAGGAAAGAAGCCGATCAGCGAGAGTTGAATCTGCTGATGCGGCAAGAGGTGGCGAGTAGCGACTGCCTGCTTGACCACTCGAAATCAACACCGCGGCCTACACCTTGCTGTCCCCACTCTTTATTTCTGAACGTGCTTACTTAGTACTTAAAATTAAAAAAAAATCGTTTACACGAACTTGATTTTAAAAATTGGCTTAAAAATGTGGTAGGAAAATCGAATAGGGAGTCTGTTTGCTTTTATTTTAGACCGCACTGCTCATTAGAATGCAGTCAATCGTTTCCAGACACCCAGCGAAGGCAGTAAAGCTGCATCGTGCCGCAGCTATGCGGCTACGATTGATTTTTATTTGCAGCTTAAAAGCTGATGATGAAGCTGTCAAGCACAGAAACTTGATTAGCCAATCCATCCACACGCTCCTTTTTGTAATTAAAAATGTCTGTCATTAAAGATCATTTTGCTAAATTCTCTTTTCCCTATTTTTGCAGGGCTCTGCTGGAGACAGACATCACCCTGACTGAGGAGAAGGTTCAGGAGGTCGCCAGTGTGGCTGTGAGCCACATCAACTGCACCGTCACCGAGCTGCGCCGGCTCTTCCTCGTCGAAGACCTTGTCGATTCGATTAAATTTGGGGTCCTCCTGTGGGTCCTCACCTACGTTGGTGCCTGGTTCAACGGCATGACTCTCATCATCTTGGGTAAGTGTTCTTTTCGACTGCGCCTATGGACCTAGTCTGACTCTCGGATTTTCCACAGGATTCATTGGAGCCTTCACCCTGCCGAAGGTGTACGAAAACAACCAGGCCCAAATCGACCAATACCTTGATATTGCCAGGAGCAAAATGGCCGAAGTCTCAAATAAGTAAGTTTATTTTCCTGAATTTCACAATTTTAATAGATTGTAATTTGTGGCATCAATAAGGTGTTGTTGACTTAAATATTTATCAGCCAATAAAAGTGTTAAACAAATTAGATAAGAAATTCGGTGGTGAAAAAGTTTTCAATCGGCTTTATTATATCTTGATCGCAAGAGCCTATTACGAAAACAGCAATGAAATTAAAAAGCCTTATTGCTTGTTCACAATCCATTTATCTGTGATGATTTTTCAGCATTTTGCGAGAGCATAACTTAATAAGAGCTGTTTTATTTTTCTCTTCCAGGGTTAAGGCGGCCATCCCACTGGGAAAGAAGGACAAAGAGCAGTAAAAGCGCAACAACAACAGCTTCGTGAGCTTGAACAGGGGCCAGCTTTGGGAACCGAGGTGTCTGTGTCTGTCTGTCCACCTTGCCCCCACAGCAAGCCCGAGAGCTGACTCGTTTATTTTGTTGGCGACATCAACACTCACTACCAAGAACGAATCTTACTTGATTATCATTTTTCCATTGCTCGAGCAGAGAGGGAGGGACGGCAGTCGGCTGCCAGCGCAACTGACACGCCCTGTTCTAGACTGAGGCCTCCGAGAGGCTGCATCCAGAGCTCGGGCCCCCGCGGAGCCCGCCGCGTGTCAGTTGCCCTGGCGCTCCCGGCCCGTCCGCGCGTTCAGTTTCATTTTTTTCAAGTGCCACGTACTTTAGGAAATCGATGTTTCTTTTTGTAAAGACGGAAAAAGCAGAATTAGAGATGCCTTTGCGTGTGATTTTCGGCGAGACTTGCTCCACTGAAACCCCCCATGCTGTTGTTGTTACTTATTATTATTATTATTAATACTTGTTCTGTTCTTCTCTCCTTCCTTCCTATTTTAATTTATTCCTGTTCGGTTCCGGGGATGAAGTGTTGCCTACGCAGTAGGCTGGAACAATCAAGGCAGGTCGAACGCTGTTGTAAATACATAATCTAGATGTGACAGTTTTTTCCCGATTGTCAGATGAGAGACTACTTGAAAATGAAATTAAAAAGAAGGCAAACCAAACTCAAACACACACACAGACGATAGCCGATAGCGAAAGGAGGGTGGTTGGTTCTCAAAATCGCGTCTAGGGAAAAGCAGCTTATAACTCAAAAATGAATTGTGCTCTTCTGGCCGCCAGTTTGGATTTTTCTCAATAGAATGTAATGGAAAAGATTTAAAAAAAACCTTCTGTAAGTCGCTTGCACGTACATAAATGTAGACAGAACAAAGAAAAAAATCAAAGGCCGAGAGGATTTAAGAAATTCTCCCGATTTATCGAAAAGATGGCTACGCACTCTCTTATCCCGTCACAAAAAAAATATATAAAAACGCGAACATGTTGCACTTTTGTGGAGATGACCCGAGGAAATCTCAAAAATTGATCTTTGTATTGAAATTGAAGCTCGATTTATAACTTTCGGGTGGGGCTGTGGATTTTGTGAGGAATCAAGCGCTTTTCTCACTCGGGAGCGGCCGTCCGCGGAGCCACCCCTTCGCGCCGATCGAGAGGGCTGATAAATCATTCCACCCTTCGGAGCCGGGTGGCCCCGTCGCCGGCCGAGCAGAGCCGAGGAAAAGCACTCCTCCCTGTAGAGTCAAAGGATGAGCGGTAGACCAGTGCAATTTTTATCTCTTATTCTCGTGTAGTAACGTTTCACAACCCGACAAAAATCCACAAGTCTTACGCAAAGTTGTAAGCTACACTCTTCTATTACTGTCTTTGATTTAAATACGTATTAGATTTCGACAAAAGATTAATATCACTTACATGAAAAATGCAAATTACAAGTATGATTAAATGGGCTTTATACACAAATAAATCTTCTCGTTTTATTACCATTCCCCTTATTAGAATTTGCGTATCCTCATTTTCCTGTTGAAAAGTGAAGGATAAAATTTAAATTAAATATTTATGCACTCTCATAAAATAAGGGAGCTATTATTGAGAATATTAAACCTGTCTGACTTAAGTGAAGAAATAGAAATTCGTTTATATTGAAATTTGAGATAAAATTGGATCAAAGAATATAAAATTCAAGTCAAAAATATAAAAGATAGCAAGCAAATGATTTAAAACAAAAAATGTGCAAGGGAAAATTCGGACCAAAAGCTATAAAATTCTAATTTGAGTTTAGTACAGAAATTCCCAAAACTAGAATTTTAGAATATATTTTAAAAGCTGAATTTTTTTACAAGCAATAATCACCTTTATTTAAAAAGCTAGCAAAATTCATTGGACTTCTTTTCCAAAATGAAAAGGAATTTTATTACGTAATTTATTGGATAGTGATGAACACTGGTGAGAGGTCGTCCTCAAAGATTTCACCTCGCCTAAGCATGAACAGGTCTATAATCCAGCTAATTTATTATGCTAAAATATTTGCAATGCTGTGCTGGAAGTGGGTAAACCTCATTTCAGCGGTTCTCTAGTGCTTGAGGTTATATTATCTCTTGCATCCTATATCAGTCATTTCGCTCCGTGCTATAGAGTGTCTCAAGTTTTCAGTGCTCCACTTTCCTGCAGCCCATCCGATCACCAGCTCGAGATAATTCGCGGGCCAGGACTGCCAGGAGTCGGCACCGCTAGGTGGCAGGCACAAGACACAAAAACCGGTTGTTTTGAGAATGTGAAACCGATTTTTCTAACATTTTATTAAAGTGGAATCATTTTAGCTTAAATATTTCATTGGTCCCTCATTGAACAATAAACTTAAGTACTAAGCGCCAGAGATAAATTAAATCTGTATCAATTAAGGTTTATCAATTTGAATTAACCGATTATTTTCCATTTTTTAGTGACTTGAAGTGGCGGTACCAGTCATTGGCAGTCGGCTAATCGTACCGGTAACCGGTAGTTGTCCGTACTGGTGTCAGCAGCCAGCGCCTGCTTTTGACCTTGAGCAAGGTGACCCCGGGTCAGAAGCAGAAACAGAGACGGGCAGAGACTCGCAGACAGGCAGACGAGCAGTGAAAGCGTACGAGGGCCGGTGTGCAGCAGCAGCAGCATCATGTCGGCGCCGCAGTCGGACATCGAGAAAAGGAAGCAGATCAGCGTCAGGGGAATCGCGCAGGTGGAAAACGTGACCAACGTGAAGAAGACCTTTAACCGGCACCTGCACTACACCCTGGTCAAGGACCGAAATGTGTCCACCCCGAGGGACTACTATTTCGCCCTGGCGCACACTGTCAAGGACCACCTCACCTCCAGGTGGATCCGCACCCAGCAGTACTACTACGAGCGCGACCCAAAGGTCAGTCACCCGAAAGAAAGCAGGTCAGGGCGCCCTCCGCAGGGCCGGTAAGACTGGGCAGTTCAGGGGTGGAACCAACGCCTTTTTTATTTGTGTTTTTAACAGGAAAATATTTTTTATTTGAGAAATAAGATAAAACTTTGTGTAAAAAATATTTTTTATTATTAAAATAGAGCGCCTGATGGTTGTCGCGTGATACGCAAATTTTGTTCAAAACCTTTGACCTTATTTTATTGATTATGTAAATCCGCGAGATCGGCCAGCGCGTGAATGTTACGAACAGAACAAAAAATGAACAATCTCGCGGCTTTTGTCAAGCGTTTATCAGTTTTCTTCTGCATTAATTAGCCTCAATAATTTATAAATATACAACTCGGTATTATCGTTTAATTTAATCTGGAGCCCTCGAGACGAATCGTAAAATTTCGGAGCCATTACATTTAATTCTCAATTTAAAATAGTAAATGCATCGACAGAATTAGCTCAAGAACAGAAGCAGCTATAACGAGCGATTCCTGTCGTTCTCTTGAAAATGGATAAATTCTCTTTATTGAGCTTAATTGTTAACTATGTTTAGATAAGTATTGCGTCAGGGCTTTCAGGTGTGCATCTACCGCAGGGTCTAATTGTAAGTGCATTTTAATATTGAGTGCAAACCTGTTTTGTACTCTCGTTTTCACCGCAGCTGCGAGCGGCGAAATCAACTTAATTTATGGCAGAAATAATTGAATTGAATGTGTCTGGTAAAATCAACGATCATATCAATCCAGAAAGTTGGAGTGGATTTAGAAAGTTTCATGCTGCAAATTTAAATATTAGGCTTTTCTCTATAGAGCCAAAAATTAAAGTCGTGCGTTTGAATTACGGGTGCAAGATTAATAATTTGAATTTTTTATTTAAATAATTTATTCCTCTTCAATCATATAATTTACAAGAAAGAGTGAAAAGGCACTTGAAAAAGCGATCAGGTCGCTAAAACGTGTCGACAATCAAGAGATAGCCAAGTCAGACGAGGCCAATAATACATATTTAATTTCATTAAAATGTGTAAAATATTGTTGTTCTCACATATTAATATTGTAAGTGGATTTATCAAGTTATATCCCGTTTCGAAAACACGATAAAGTGCGTCGGACTGATAACATTTACTTGCATAACACCCGGCGGAGCTGTTACAATTTCCGATAATTTATCAGTTAATTAGAATAACTGACCGTCGTCATAATAATTTAATTGCGATGGTGGTGAATAAGCCGATTGGCGTGAATTACGATAATACGAGCATTTTCCTCCACTTTCCTCCACAGTGAATGAGTTGACCTTCATCTACGACCTTCATTGATCTCTCGCGGCGCTACGTTTCGCCCCCCCCCCCCCGCCGGCGTCACGTACGGCTAGGGGTTAAATAATATCAATCTTGAGCAATGTCCAAGATTGACGGGAGAGACAGCTATAATTTCTCGAATAATAAAACGAATAACTGAAACGAAAGGCGTTGGTGCTATTTTATTTGAATATAAAAAACTTGCTTTCTCAGCACCTCAGGCGCCAAGCCATATCTAAATTTACTCCGGCGTTTGATCCGCCGCATATGGAGCTGTGGGATGAAAAAAAAATCTAGCTTAAAATGTTGGCACTAATGCCAAAGTGGTGATCATGCTGACATGGATTTTATTGATTTTCTCAGAGGGTCTACTACCTCTCCCTGGAGTATTACATGGGCCGCTCCCTGCAGAACACCATGATCAACCTGGGCATCCAGGGCGCTTGTGACGAAGCTATGTACCAGGTAAAACACTTCATATTTTAAAATGTCTAGAAAACTAAACAACAAAAAATATTGTCAGTAACAAAAAATAAAAAAATATACAAACAGTGGTTAATAATAAATTTAAAATTAAAAAAGCAGAATTTCCCTCTATGAAATTAGCTTTCATTACGAAGGATGGTATTTTTAGCTCATGAATTTTTGTGAGGGAAAGTTAATCACAGGGAGGGCGAGTGAAGAGTTTTTGTCACTATTTAAGCAATGCCGATCGTTTTCTACGATCGCTGATTCACAATTCTCTGCAGCTATATAATATTGTGAATTAGTTACTGCTGAGCCCCGCGGGGCTGAAATAGCTGCTGTACAGTACGAGAACGTTTTCTTTAATTTTTTCATCTCAGAATTTCACTTTCAGCTGACCTTCCTGAATTTATTTCCGCGCAGAGTACAGCCATTCGTTCAATTTTAATTTGGAAATGGTATTTCTGTACAAATTGTACTATAAAAAAATAAATTAAAACACACGGTCTTAATCGAGCGACAAAAATTCCAGTTGGGTTTGGATATCGAGGAGCTTGAGGAGTTGGAGGAGGACGCCGGTCTGGGCAACGGCGGCCTCGGCCGCTTGGCCGCCTGCTTTCTCGACTCGATGGCCACGCTAGGCCTGGCGGCGTACGGCTACGGAATCCGCTACGAGTACGGCATCTTCGCGCAGAAGATCGTCAACGGCGAGCAGCAGGAGGAGCCCGACGACTGGCTGCGTTTCGGCAATCCGTGGGAGAAGGCCCGGCCCGAGTACATGCTGCCCGTCAACTTCTACGGCCGCGTCGAGGATACGCCGACCGGCAAGAAGTGGGTCGACACCCAGGTCGTCTTTGCCCTGCCTTACGACAACCCCATCCCGGGCTACGGCAATAACGTGGTCAACACGCTGCGCCTCTGGTCCGCCAAGTCGCCTGTCGAGTTCAACCTAAAATTCTGTTAGTTCCCAACTTCGCTCATATTTATTTGACTGTCCAAATTTTTTTTTCACTTTATTTGTAGAAGATATTTTTATAATTTTATCAATCTTTGCAATTTTCCTTTTCAGTCAACGACGGTGACTACATTCAGGCTGTGATCGATAGAAATATTGCTGAAAATATTTCCCGCGTCCTTTATCCCAACGACAACTTCTTTGAAGGCAAAGAACTGCGTCTCAAGCAAGAATACTTCATGGTTGCTGCAACCCTGCAGGTACAAATTATTGAAATCGAGAAAAGTGTCCGACAATTTTTTGCGAGAAATGAAGCTCATGCGGGATCAAGTTTAATTTTGAACGATCTTTAGGCTTAGATAAGATGCATAATTATGGTCTCATCTGGTTACTGCTTCTCAATTACTTCAAAAGCTCATCAAAATAACATTTTTGCCCTTGACTTGACCTTAGCTATTTTTATGTTAAGTAATGCTAAATATTAAATTGTCTTCTCAAATATATATTCACAACCGCAGGACATCATCCGTCGTTACAAGTCGTCGCGGTTTGGCTCCCGCGAGGTGGTGCGCACCGGTTTCGACTCATTCCCGGACAAGGTGGCAATTCAGCTGAACGACACTCACCCATCGATGGCGGTGCCCGAGCTGATGCGTATCCTGGTGGACGTTGAAGGGCTCGACTGGGATAAGGCATGGGAGCTGACAAAGCGCACTTGCGCCTATACAAACCACACCGTGCTTCCCGAGGCGCTGGAACGCTGGCCCTGCAGCATGCTGGAGAACATCCTGCCCAGGCACATGCAGATCATCTACCACATCAATTATCTGTTCATGCAGGACGTGTCAAAGCGCTACCCTGGAGACATGGACAAGATGCGCCGCATGTCGCTGATCGAGGAAAGTGGCGAGAAGCGCGTCAACATGGCTCATCTCTGCATCGTCGGCTCGCACGCCGTCAACGGCGTCGCCGCCATCCACTCGCAGATCCTTAAGGACAGCGTGTAAGTTAAATATGGATACTGAGTCTATGGGAAAACTCATCAAAACTTATAAAAAAAAACAATTCAAGATTACTTTGAAGTGTGGTACATTCTGTTTTTAATACAATTTATTCCAATGAATTGGCATATTTTTTTTAAATTGAATAATAATCTTCAATATGTTCAATATTAAGCAAATATGTTGTTTGAACTTATTGACCAGCATGTCATTAGGTTGTGTAATATTTATTCCGCTTTTATCAGCATTTAAAACTTGGATTTCGTGAACAGTTTCAGGGATTTCTATGAAATGGATCCTGAGAAGTTCCAGAACAAGACCAACGGAATCACTCCAAGGCGTTGGCTGTTGCTCTGCAACCCTGCCCTCTCCGATATTATTTGCGAGGTAACGCATTTATTGGTTCTAAGTATTAACCCTGTTTATAAAAACAATCTTATGGTTTTAAGGAAATTATTCATGGAAAGTCTTTTGTCAAACCCTTTTGTATTTAAATTTCCTGTAAATTAGCACATCGAAAATTAATAACATGATCTATGCATGCTGCAGTTTTAATTAAAGTGAAGATTGAAGTACAAGAAAAAACATTAATATCCACAGAAAATTGGTGAATCTTGGGTGGTGCACTTGGAGGAGCTGCAGCAACTGAAGCAGTTCGCCGAGGACGCTGGCTTCCAGCGGGCCGTTCAGAAGGCCAAACAGGAGAACAAAATGCGGCTGGCCGAGCTATTGACCAAGGAGTACAACGTCGAGATCAATCCGTCCTCCATCTTCGACATCCAGGTCAAGCGTATTCACGAGTACAAGAGACAGCTGCTCAACTGCCTGCACATCATCACCATGTACAACAGGATCAAGAAGAACCCCAACGCACACTTCGTGCCCCGCACTGTCATGGTCGGCGGCAAGGTGCGAATTAATCAAATTATTTTCACTGCAAAATTAAGAGAAGTTCTATCTAGTTTGGCTAAAATACAGATTTGAACATGTGCCAAAAATGTGTCTGTCTTTCCTAATTGCTTTGTCAACAGACCCCTTGCTGTCAATATTGGTTGAGCTAAAGAATTTTATTTTGTAAAGGATTAGATTGTACAGTCTGTTTATGCTGTTAAAATTATTATTTTTTAAGAGCTGCGGGGATCAAATATATTATTAACTGATCAATAATTATTGCCTTTAGGCCGCTCCGGGCTACTACATGGCCAAGAACATCATCAAGCTGATCTGCGCCGTGGGCAACGTGGTGAACAACGACCCGATCGTCGGCGACAAGCTGAAGGTGATTTACCTGGAGAACTACAGGGTGACCCTGGCCGAGAAGATCATGCCTGCGGCCGACCTGAGTGAGCAGATCTCGACTGCCGGCACTGAGGCCTCCGGCACTGGTAACATGAAGTTCATGTTGAACGGTGCACTGACCGTCGGCACCCTGGACGGCGCCAACATCGAGATGGCCGAGGAAATGGGCATGGACAACATCTTCATCTTCGGCATGAACGTGGAGGAGGTGGAGGCGCTGCACCGCAAAGGCTACAACGCGCTCGACTACTACAACAGCCTGCCCGAGCTCAAGCAGTGCATCGACCAGATCCAGAACGGCTTCTTCAGCGCTGGCAACCCTGATACCTTCAAGGACGTGGTCAACGCGCTTTTGTACCATGACAGGTACTTGAATCATTCATGTGAATGCATGATCTTACAATTAGTTTGTCTTGCAACTTGGTTTTCTCTATATTTATTTATTTTTTGAACTAGCGGAAAGATTTAACTGCCTTTTTTTGCGAATTTCACGGCTCTAAAATCAATTTTAGTATCTCTTATTGGAAAAAATTTATTTTCTTTAGGCACTAAATTAAACAAACATTAATATGGCTCTAAAATTCATTTTTGGGATTAAAAATATCTTTAGATTTTTTTGTTCTTACAATTAGATTCGAATTTTAAAGAAACAAAATAACTCCTCAAATATCTGTTCTTCATGACGTGTTGTTTTTAAGACCTAAATATTATTTTCAGGCTCTCAATTAAATTTATGTGTTAAAAATTTATGTTAGAGGCTACCGGCATTTATTTTCCCACTCTCCATATGTTTTTTCTTGACTCGAAATTGAATATGAAACTAATCTGATATTGATTTTGTTCAGCCTCTCTCTGGGCTCTGGGCTATTGACTGTCATATTTGTCATTTTAGATTCCTTCTTCTTGCCGACTACGAGTCGTACATCGTGGCCCAGGACAAGGTGAGCCAGACGTACAACGATCAGCAACTGTGGACCAAGATGGCCATCCACAACATCGCCAGTTCGGGCAAGTTCTCCAGCGACCGGACGATTGCCGAGTACGCCCGCGAGATCTGGGGCTGCGAGCCAAGCTGGGAGAAGCTGCCGGCGCCGCATGAGCCGCGCGAGGAAGAAACCAAGTAGATCAAGCACGAAAAAAAATTCTGCTGTTGTTGCGCGCTGTCTAAGAAAGAAAGAAAGAAAGGAGGAAATCTCTAAAAGATGCATGTTAACTAATTGCCACGCAGTCTTAACTCATTTTTTGAGCCGCCATATAATACTTCTTGTCTTGTTAATGTTGTTGTTTTGCATTTCACAGTTTATCAAAATACGCGAGAGAGCAAGAGAGAACGAGTTGAATAGTAAATGTTAGGCCACTAAACCTGTATTTAACGTAGCGACGCAAGGGAGACCGATGAAAGTCCTTTTATTTGTTTTTATTAATGTGCCATACCTTGTTGGAATGGAAATCAAAATGAATAAAATTTGATCAAAAACATGCAGATAGCTGTTTTATTTCTAAACTTTCATATTAAGCATAAAAAGAAACAATAAACTGTTAAGAACATAAAAATAATACTGCAAACAAATTTTATCAACAGGAAATTGTTGTATAAAAAAGTCAGTCATTTTTTGCGAAATTAAATTTGGTCCATCACAATGTTAAGAAGCACTTTTGATTCACTCCAAGTCTGGCAGGCCTTCTTCTTCCTCTTGTACAACCACACTGCCCGCCTTGGCAACCAGAGACCATTTTTCAGCCTGCTCCAAGCATTCCAGGGCGATTTTCTTCAACTTTTCCTTTTTTTCGCTTCCATCACCTGCAATTTTTTTAAAAATTAGTTCAGCCCTCGATGGAGGCACACAAAATGAACTTACTTGACTGCGAGTGGGCGAGTAGCAATTCAAAGACGTCAGAGCTGACGATTTCGGCAGCATTCTCCTTGCTGGACGCCAACAGTGAGAAGACAATGCAAAGGCCTCTGTGCTGCACGTCAGGGTCGGGATTGGCCAGCAGGAACTTCATCGAGTCCTGCCAGCTGGAGACCTTGAACACCTTGTCGGCGCACTTGGTCGAGGAAGACAGGAGAATGGCGAGCGCTCCTGCAGACGCCTTCACGGTTTCCTCGTCCTCATCAGCGCAGAGCAGCACAAGGAACTTGGTCCGGTCGTTCTCGCCCTCAAATAAATTCACCACCTCAGGGGACAGCAGCAGGTTCACAACGCACTGGATGGAAGCTCTTGACAGCATCAGGTGTTCGTGGTACATGTAAATCTCGATTTTCTGCAAACCCTGCTCCTTCACAATCCTGAAATAGAGCAAGGTTAGATTATTATACATTTTGCTAGAGTTAAAAGTAAATAAATGAAGAGCATTTTCTTGAGAAAATTGATGTCAAAATTTTTGGAACTGGCTGACGTTAGCTGGATTTCTTAACGCCAAATTTTCAGCGACAAACTATGGGAAAAAATTAAGTTTTTTTTTAGATGGGTGACCCAAAACATTGCTTGGATTCTCACATAGCAACGTGCACGCAAAGCATGTGCTCATCAGTGCGAGTCAATGGCTGGTATAATGTGGTTCCAAAGAGGTCAAAAAAATTTCAATTTACATTGTGAGAATTGACAATTATGTTCATACTGTGTGTTATTATTATTTAAATAAGTTCCTAACCTTTTTCTGATCGACTCACTGACGCCAGCCAAATTGCACAACGCCAGCATGGCTTCAAAATTCTCCAGGGCGGTGTAATCCTGATGCAGCAGGAAGAGGAGCGGCCGAATCGCCTCCTGACACTGAACAGAAATTCCAAAAATTATCTCACTATCAAATATACATTGATGAAACCGTACCCTCTGCCCAGTAAAGGCCACCTCAGGGTTGATAGTGATGCCAATCCTGGCGAGCGCCTGCGCAGCCTGCCTCTTGCCCTTGTCAGTGCCCTCGATGGCCAGCCCAAGAAGGGCCTTGACGCCACCCTGCTGTGATACGCGGCCACGCTGCTCCTGCTGGCTGCAGATGGCGTTGAAAACTCTGCCGATCAGCTCGCGGCAGTTGTGGCTCTCAGTCCTCGCCAGGGCCACTAGAGCCGTGGTCACGCCCTCCTTGGCCAGCACCTCAATCCGCTTGTTCACGAAGTCAGGGTCGTCCAGCTCGTGTTCCTCGGGGATGTGGTGCTTGGCGAACTTGGCCAGCTCCATCATTTCGGGCACGATCTCCTGCTTGTCGTAGGCGTTCACCAGGTTCACCAGCACCGTCACGATCGCGTAAATGCTTGCTTGACTGCCGGTCTGCAATGCATTAAAATTGGGATTGTTAGTTTTAATTTTTCTGAATTTAATTGATAATATTTTAAAACGCAAGAGCATATATTTCTAAACTCGACAAATACAAGAATAGTTTTTAGCTAGAGATAGATTTGAGACAGCCGTTTAAAAGTTAAAGAGTCCAGATTAAAAACCTTTTGGAAAATTGTTGTATTTATTGGAATTTTAATTTTGAGCTATGTCTCAAAGAATAAAGTCTCTAAGCTATAATTCACTTGAATTAATCAGATAAAAATAAATTGTAAGACATTATGCTCTGTAAAGTCGTTAGACAAGTCAAATTGGAAAAATAAAATTGGGAAATTTTGGCCACTGACAAGGAAACCCCGCATACAGACCGAATTTTAAAGTATTTTTTTGCGTCAGATATGTAGATTTTCAGGAAATAAGAGGTAAAAATAGTAAAAAGATCCATAATCTAATGTTATTTCTGAGTTGCGAAGCCGATCACTATTATAGTATTTTGTCTAACGGGGATTCCCAAATAACTATGCTAAATATATGACTTGTGCAATTTGCTTTCAATTATGATGAAATTTGGTGTGCAGACTGGACTCTTCTTGACGAGACAAATTAATTGATATCTATTTTAAATTTAATTTCGAATAAAACTCGATTTTAGCGAATTTTAAGGCAATTTTTAAGTTTCATCAGTCCATACCTTGAAAGCAATGGTAGAAAGAAAAATTTGACTTATGTTCCACAAAAATGTTTACGATTGATGCAAAACAAAATAGATGTTTTGGACCTCGAGAATTTCAGTACATCAGGAAACAGGATTTCAATCACTATCATTTGTAGAAAAATTTTTCTTACAATTTCTAGACACTATTTTAGGAGAAAATCTATTTTGCTTACCCGTGCCAGCTCCAACAAAGCCTGCAAGGCCCTCCTGTCCTCGATCAGCTTTTCCTTGACATCCGCGTCCAGAGTCAAGTAGGAGAGACCTTCAGCGGCCCAGCGGCGGATATCCGTGTCCTTGGCGGGGTTGATGAGGAAGCGTCGGCACGCCTCAGCTAGCTTTGCGGTCGAGCCGTCCGCGAACGGCCTGATGGAGGCGTCCGTTCCGCCGCTGCTGCCGAGCTTGCACAATCCAACGAGCGCCCTGATGCGGATGGCGTCGTTCTTCGAGTTGTACAGCCGCTTCAGGATGTGCACGCCCTGGGTGATGATGGTCTTGACCTTGTCCTTCTTGGAGGCGGCTGCGATCAGGCACTCGCACGCCACCTTTTGCTGCAGTTCGTCCTCCGTGTTGGCCATCACCAGGATCATCTCCATCACGCCCTCCTTGGCGATCATAGCGTTGCCCGCGTCCAGGGCGCCCAAGAGCAGCGTTGTGATGGTTACTGTCACTCTCACCTGACATACAAATTGAAATTTAATTTGTGAACAACTCAAACAATCAGGTTTTTCCCAGATATTTAATCATGTCCAACATTTTTTCAACTTTAAAGATAACCATTGCAAAAAACCTTTACTAAAACCCACCTTTGATTCGATATCTGGAGCCATGAGTTTGTCCCGTACAAACTCATCAACTTTCTCCAGATAGTTCTTCCTAGCCTGGTCGTAGTACATGTTCTCATAAATCCTAGCGAGGCACACGGACGCCAGGGTTTTGCTGTTGTCCGTGATGGGCATGGCTGACTCGTATTTGTATTCTTGCAGCTCGCTCGACACCTCCAACATTTTGTAGAGGCCACCGATTTGGACGAATTGCTCTGCCCACTCCAGCGTGGTGTAGTGGCAGTTTCGGGTCAGCAGCTCGATGACCGCGTCCCTCGCCTGGCCGGTTATTGTGCGGCTTGTGAGAGAGAAGGTCAGGAAGGTCAAAAGGGAGTCGATTTCTGCCTTGTTGGCTGAAAAATTAAATTTTTACCACGGTGAATAACACTAGAAATTAATGATAACTAACATAAAATGGAGTAAAAATAGAAAAATTAGTGTAAAAGATAATTTAATTCTGGAAAACATTAAAATTTGAAAAATACTATCTGGAAATGAGTTTTAGAATAATTAATGGGATGGTTTACCTTCACATTTGGCCTTCTCTGGTTTGCTCTCCGGTTTGTTCGTCATTCCACTGAGGCTATTGAGGATGGCCTGAAGACAGTACTGTCCCGCGTTTACTCTAGCTTCACTCTCGCTGTTGAAAGTGTCCAAAAACCAGGGCAGGCCTAACTCTTTGAGGATTGCCAAAGTCTGCGAAATTTTCCTTCTTTACTAATTCAAACAATTACGCAAAATCATCACTTACCATGTCTTCAGACTGCTGGCAGAGCTCACTGATAGTTCTGATGGCCGCTAGGCAGATCTCCTCGTTTTTCTCCAGCTTGAGAACGGTCTTCAGCTTTGATAGCAGTCCTTTGTTGAACATGAGGTCGGCGCCGGCTTTCTCTCTGGCCAGCACCAGCAAGTTCTTCATGGCCGTCTCGCGCTTCTCAGCTTCCTTGCTCGGGTCAAAGGCCAGCTCCATCATCTGCTCCACCTTGACGCTGGTCTTGGCGTTCTCTCGAATCTTCTCCTGCGCCTTCTCGTGAAGACGGGCCAGCAGGGGCTGCAGCTCCTTGTTGCCAGGGTCGGAGGTCATGGCATTACGTGCGTCTCTGTAGGCCTGAGGATCGGGTGTAAGAGTTAAAATTCAAATGATTACAATCCTCTTAGCTTACCTCCTCGACCCTGCCGAGGGTTTCGTAGGCGATGGCTCTACGGAAGAGTGCCTTTGGATCGGTCGGACAGATGTCGATGGCCTTGCTGCAGTCATTCGCTGCCTTTTCGAACTTCTCCAGCTTCAGGAAAGCGGCCGCCCTGTTCTTAAACAACACGGCCTTCGCAAGGTCCTCCTCAGGGTGCAGTTCTATCGCCTTGGTGTAGCAGTTGATCGCTTGCAGCCAGGCGTTTCCCTTGAACGCCTCGTTGCCCTCCAAGCGCAGCTTCTGCACATCCTCCTCGATGGTAGAGCTCGGCGCGTCCTTCATTGTGCTCTGCGGACAAAACTGAATTGCATACAGGTTGCTTAGACTTGCTTGCAGACTTCGTACAATTGGAAAACTGACGACAGGGGCGTGCGTAGGGTTTTCTTATAAGCTCGGTCCTCGTGCTCGTGGAGCTAGAACATTCGCGCCGCCTCTCGAATCTCCTCAACTTCTCGTCCGGCTATTTTTGGACACGAATTCAACGACGCTGAGCATGCTGCTTCTTCTCGAAACGGTGCACGTACAAAAATAAACTCATTTTCGTTGTTTTCCTCTATGATCATATGGGCTGCTTTTAAACGGGCACGCCCCCTTCAGAACCGAAAATTCGCGGGAGAGATGCATGCAAAAGTAATCATGTGTGTATGTGAACCAAAGGTCCAACATTCGTGACTGATTTCAAGAATTTCAAAGTAAAAAAAAATGCTTGCACTTCAATAAATCTCTCAACGAAATTAAAAGAATTTTGAAAATATTTTTGAAATGTTAACGGATGGATCATAAAAAAGGAATTAAAAAATGTAAAAATGAAATATTCGTGAGCGAGAATTATTTGAATTATTAGAAATTTATTGGACTGCGATGGGTCTACACGTCAGCCATCTCACAATCAGCGTCGGCGGCGTCGGCGAACGCGACGGGTTCTTCTGGACCTGGATGAACTCCTCCTCCTTCTTCTGCGACGCCTCATCCTCCGCATCAGCTCGACGAGGGGCTCTGCGGCCTGGACGAGTCGGCCCATCATTTCCTCCAGCATGACTTCTGCAGAGACCTCTCCATTAATTTCCCTCGGCATCGCGAATTCTCAGACAGCGAACTTCTCTGGCAGGAGATTTGAAGATGAATGACCCTTTGTTGCGATTTTGAATCCTTTTCTATAACAACAATTAATCGATGATTACAAGACAGTGTTAAATTGAAGATGAGGTTTATAGTAAAGCTTTTGTTTAATTATACATATAGAGTGTGCATTGTTGCTTCCTAAATTTTTGAATTCCGGCATTTCAAATAGATTTAAGGTGCGAATTAATTAAAATTGATATTTGCAGACCCAAAATGAATATGTTTACGAAAAAAAATAAATATTAGTTTAAATGTCAACACTCAAGCTTGGTTGCTCGATTATAATTAAAACGACCTGAAGTTGGATGATGTCCATCTTAATTATAATACATTGGAAAATAAATAAAGTCAATAATTATTTATTCTTCCTACTAGTCATATACACAGATGAAAAAATAAATATATTCCAGACACATCATGATTGAATATGTAATTGCATGAATTTCGAACTTTTTGCCCTCAATGTGTCAACGTCAACCATTTTTCGAACACGTTGATTAGGAAGGAACTGTCACTGTCCTTTTCAGCCTTGTCATTATCATTTTAATGGCGCCGTATCTGTCGGTCAAATCAGGTCAAAGCAGCAAAGCCAACATTTTGTTCTTGAGGAAACCCTGAACAGTATAAAGTTGTGTTCACACTGTCACAATGAAGACATTTTTCTTTATTTTCATGGTGGAGCAGGTAAATTAAAATCAACTTGAGCAATGAAATGCTAATCGCTCCGTTCAGGCCCTCCTCTTCGCTGTTCTCAGCCAGACGAGCAAATTAGAACCAATCAATCATTTGTTCGCTCAAACAACGGAAAATTACACTGAAGAGCAATTGAGTCAAATCGAAAACCAAGTTGCTCCCAAAGGAGATGAAAATGCAAAAGACGTGGTGCAGCGTAAGTTTTAAATCATATGACATGTATCACTGCTGCTGGCTAAAAAAATATCCTAGCTGCTGGAGCGGGCAAAGTGCAACCTACTCTTTCCAGTCAAATCATCGGCGGTGTAGCAGCATCTCTTGGTCAATTTCCGTGGCAGGCGAACATCATTATCAACGGGGCTTACATCTGCGGCGGCTCCTTGATTACTCCCACATTTGTACTAACTGCTGCCCACTGCACTTCTCCGGGGTGATTTTTTTTAATGAATATATAACGGGAAAATGATTTCAATTTTATTTAAGGTCGACTTTCCAAGTCACACTGGGCACAATTAAGATGAGCCAGGACAATCCTCCGTCGCCAGCAGTAAGGCTGACTACGTCGGTCAAATTCACCCACGAAAGCTTCAACCCAAATAATTTGAACAACGATATTGGTCTACTGAAACTCCCTTCCAGTGTCCCCTTATCGAGTATAAATCAAACTTACAAAAAAAAAATGTTCTTTCCTAAATTCGCTGTTTTTTTTGTGCAGCTTACGTCAATGTGATCAAGCTGCCACCAGCGACTGACGGCGAGGTAACGTACGCCGGCTTAACGGCTACAGTTAGTGGATTTGGGAAAACTTCTGATTGTATAAACATAAATTTCTTGCCTCGCAATCTTCCGAATTACGAATTTTTTTCAGCTTCTGCCGCGAGCTCTACAATGCAATATGTCAACCTGACTGTGATTTCGAATTTAGACTGCGCCAAATTCTATGGCACTGACATTATAAAAAGTAGCACGCTGTGCACTCAAGTGCCCAAAAAATCAACGTGTCAGGTAATTGAACTTAAGGCCTAATTCTTCTTCTTCTTCAGTTAGAAATTTTTAAACTAGAGGCAAGGTTAGTTATACCAAAAGATGGGAAATATTAAAACAATATCAAACATAAGAAATTGTGTCTCGTGAAAATTTGCCTGCCTGCCATTCAAACCAAATTTTCAAATTACAGAAGTTAGGAAAAAGAATGTATGCATCATCCAAATTTGTTAGATTTGCATATTATAATTAAGAATAATTTGCAGGAAAATAATTATAATTTTTTTCAACCAATAATAAATAAAATGTTGCATGCTTGTGTTTGATTTCAATTTTTAACGCGTTACAGGGTGACAGTGGTGGGCCTCTGGTGATTCCAGACGGCTCCAATTCGTACAAGCAGATCGGCGTTGTTTCATTCGGCTCTGCTTCAGGCTGCTTAGTAGGTCCTTCAGGATTCATTCGAGTCGCTTCTTATTTGACCTGGATTTCAAGCAAAATTGGTCAAGGTTACGATCTGAAATGCGCTGCTCGTTACGTTTCCCCCGCAATAAGAGTGATTTATTTGTCAGATGGAGCGACGCCGGAAACCACGACAACCACCACAGAGGCCGCCACAACCACAACGACACCTCCGATCCCACCCCTAAATTGCGCTGCAGCTGATTTCAGGGTACAACTGTTCATCGATTTTCGGAGATTTTTTACACGATTCTAATTTTCAGAAAACAATGTCGTCCTGCTGCCTTGCACCCGCCAAACCCACCGTGGTTTTAGCTGCACGTGAGAAAACCTGTGGAGCGGACTCTAACATGTTGGTCGCCCTGAACAATTACGTATTAAACAATATTCAAGACTTGGAAGCAAACAACACCATCGACTTTAAAAGTCAAAGTACCCAAAATTTGGTTGCCAAAGACGCCGTATGTTACAAAAATACTGTACATTTTTTAATTTCGCTTTTATTTCGGTTTTTGCCGCTTTCAGTGCTTTGCCTATTGCTTCTTAAGAGCAAAAAATGTGGTGCGCAAGTAAATTATGAAATTTGAGACTTTTTAAGGACGCTTAACAATTTAAGGTTGATAGCTCTGGTGCATTAAGCCTGCCAAGTTTGACCACCTTTTTGTTGCGGAATCAAAATGTTGCTCATTGGAGAACTGCGACCAGAGCGGCTGCCCAAACATGCTACAATGAATTTTACGGATGTGAGTAGGAATACATTTTTTTGCCGTGTTTCGCAATCGTTATTCTCTTGATAATTCTACACAGCAACCAAACTCCTCGTGCAGAGTGGTACGGCGGCACCTTGTGACGCCAGATCGTTCGTCGTCGTGCAGTGCGTGCAGGCAAAACTCATCCAGGTAATTCAAACAAAAACATTAATAAAATCAAAAGCTACGATATGAATTGAAATTTACAGAGCTGTCAGAAGAAATGTAAGTTTTCATTGCTAAACTGTTAATTTTAGGAACTTTTTATGATTCGTTTCCTTGTAGCATCAACAGGCCAGTGCAGCTCTCAATTCAAAGCACTGGACACGTGCTTGTCTTCAATTTAATTGAGGATCAGAGAGGGGTCGCTGTTTACGCGCCTCAAATAAATTGTACGCAGCCTGCTTGGCACTCAAGTGCTGCCGGTTGCTTACACCTACACGAAACCATCATTATTTTTATTCGTTTCTTTACTGCTTTGATTTTTTTAGATACTTTAATATTTAAAATGCATCGCACAGAATATCATTAAACAATTATTGAGGATCATATTGCGGAAAAAATTAAAAATTTCGAATAATCCTGCTTCAAAGTTATTATTTTCAAAAGCGTTGTGAAAAAGCAGAAATTAGAAACAAAACAAGCCTGTTAATGAATCAATTTAAAAGTTTATTAATTTCATTGGCTAAGACCACATCATCTGATGCATTTTACATTTTACAGTTGGTCGCCGTTCAGAAACACGTCCATGTAGCTCTTGCTGACCAGTTTATCAAGGTTGGAAGCGCACGCAGATTCTAAAATTCAATCATAAATTCAGATATGAACTGCAGATGAGACTTTATTACGTACTCTTTATGTTAGAGGAGCAGGTCTGCAAATTTTGATTCAGGATTTTGTAGATTAATGCAAACCAAAACTTAAGTTTCACTCACTGAATAGTACTTGACGTGTATGCAGGTCACGAGGAAGGCTGGCCTTCCGTCACACTGCTTCTCACCACTCGGCGCAGTAGGCACCGACGAACTCTGGTACTCTTGCATTAAAATAGAAGTTTATTGACTTATTCCTGAGTGAGAAAGTAAATCTCATGCATACTTGTTTTCAATTCAGACAAGCACGAAGTGACGCTCTGTCGAGCACGTGCTTTCCAAGTAGAGTTGACGGAACTTTCAAAAGCAGAACGAATTGCTGCTGTGTTGAGGTTCCCTCCGTTCTATTTAAATTTAAAAAGTTGTGAGCTTTCGTTTAATTTGTTTCTTTATGCTTACAAGGTACTTGAAGCCATTGAAAGCGCACTCCATCAAGCACTGTATGTTTTAAGTCGCTTTTTAAAAGAATACAGTTTAATTTAATTATTTTTACCATCCTCTGGTACGATGTGGGAGGAGTAGGCTCGCTTCCTTTAGAGGAAAATGAGGAGAAACGACATAATTAAATTAGAGCCGTACCTGAGGTCGCGTTCATTGGGCGTTTGTCTTTCATGCACGCTTGGAAGTAACTGTCGCTCAATGGCATTGGTGGCTTGCAGCATTGATCTATGTCCTACATTTTGATACATTTTTATTTCGTTTGAACCATTGTAAATTATGTTATCATTCAAACCTGAAATATCTTGGGAATGTGGCACTTCCTCTTACCTAAGTAGGATAAAAGTTAATTATTTTATTTTGATCAATATTAACTGTGATATTTTGTTGCAAGTCTAGCGCTTGTATCGAATATTTTTTGCAGCTAACTTACCATCTGGTCCTTGGTCATCTGCTGCAACCTGGAATTTTGTTCAAAAGGTCATTTTATATATTCATTATTTTTTCGTTTGAAAATGGTGACGCTCTATTGGCTCTCTTAAGCTGATCGACAATTTTTAAATAATTAATTTAGATGCCAAAGTTATAAATTTTTTCTTAAAACAAAAAACCGGACTTCTTCCCAAAAGGTTTAGTCAGCTGCTTTACCACTAGGACCAGCGTTGCAGCCAAAACGAGAACAGCCTTGCAATGAGCCATGTTGAACGTCAGAAACGTATGAGCTTCAGGAGCTCGCCTCTGTCCTTTTATAGGCCAGGGCGCAACACCAATTTGGTGATTTAGCAAAAGAGGAGGAATTAGGGTCGGAAGCGCTTAATCTGCACACTTTTAGCATATTTGCAGCGAATCTTTTTTGCACAGGACGTGACTGCTTGCTTTTTCAAATCACATTTGCATATCCTGTTGTGCCCTCAGAACTCATGTGACTTTCATAGTTTATTTTCTGATTTTAATCAAACTCACACACACAAACCCCGCATTCGGTATGTAAATGCACGAGCTTTTAATTTCTTACACAGTTAAATTTGTTGAATAATGCAGCTGTATCATATCTCGAATGATTTTTTTTAATGATTGCTCTTTTGACTGCAAGATACTCTCTTTAAATATTATAATTCTGTTGCAAGATTTTTGGCAAAACGAAAACATAAATAAAAAACAAAATATGACGATATATTATTTTAATGTCAAGATATAAGTTTACTTTAATTTGCTTACTGAGTGCAACTTAATTATCCCCGCATACATCAGAATTTTCATATGCACAAACCGTCTTTGAGCCACATTCCGTCAAAGCAACAAATTTCTGTCCGGGGGTCGATGGATTTTGATGAATTTTTTTTTGCGGTAATTTGGCCCTAATTGTACTACAATACAATTGAGAAAACTCCGACTTTCCAATTTTTGCGGGTTTTGCGGGCGTTAAAGGGTCAAAATCTGGGAATTTTGAGTACTTCATAACTTTGCTCAGGGTGGTCCTAGAACAAAAATTAAAAAACCCGCAAACTCGTCTTAACAAGACAAACAACTTTTACATTGATCTCAAAGTGGTAGGTCAAAGGTCAAGGTCATAAAAATTGATTTTTTTATTTTGAACTCAAATTTGAAAATGAATATATCGAAATTTTTTATTTTTTTCATGACCATTTTGTAGAGCATAAAAAATTGAGTTAAAAACGTTAAAATTTGGATTGGCGTTTTGCCTCATTTTTTTAATAAAAAATGAAAACTTCGAAAACCCTTGTTTTTCGAGGTTGGTAAAAAACGATGATTGACCAAATCTCGACTTCTAGTCATCCGAATTTAAAAAACCGCATACCGTTAGACTCCTCTCGACGTCCCTAAGTGCATTAAAGGGGTATGAGACCCACCAACCCCCAACCCCCTTTTAACCCCCTAAATAACGTGAAATTTAGAATTTTTCGTCCGTTTCAACACCTTAACACGACGTTGACGAGTAATTGTCTTCTTCAAACCAATTCATTAACTTAGTTCACTCAAAGACGAGTCAAATGGAACTTTTTTTTGTAAATAGGACCACCACAACCTGAGATTCGGGTGCACAAAGATTTTTTTCCAAACGCGATGCAATAAAATTCTGGATGATCGACCAAATCTCGACTTCTAATCATCTGATTTTGAAAAACCGCATACCGTTAGACTCGTCTTGACATCCCCAAGTGTACTAAAGGGGTATGAGACCCACCAACCCCCAACCCCCATTTCGCCCCCTTAATAATGTGAAATTTAGCATTTTTTCGGTCGTTTCAACACATTTATCTTGACGTTGACGAGTAATTGTCTTCTTCAAACCAATTCAGCTACTTAGTTCACTCAAAGATGAGTCAAATGGAACTTATTTTTTGTAAATGGGACCACCACAACCTGAGATTCGGGTGCACAAAGATTTTTTTCCAAACGCAAAGCAATAAAATTCTGGATGATCGACCAAATCTCGACTTCTAATCATCTGATTTTGAAAAACCGCATACCGTTAGACTCGTCTTGACATCCCCAAGTGTACTAAAGGGGTATGAGACCCACCAATCCCCAACCCCCATTTAACCCCCTTAATAACGGGAAATTTAGCATTCTTTCGTCCGTTTCAACACCTTAGCACGACGTTGACGAGTAATTGTCTTCTTTAAACCAATTTAGTTACTTAGTTCACTTCAATACGAGTCAAACGGTACTTAATTTTTGTAAATAGGACCACCTTTTTGTGTTTTGTTCGAGATTTGGTGCTCACCGAGCATTTTAATGCATCCGCGTCTTAATAAAAAACATTGTGCCACACAAATATCAGGTTGTAGTGGTCCTATTTTCAAAAATTAAGTATCGTTTGAATCGTTTTGAAGTGAACTAAGTAAATGAATTGGTTTAAAGAAGACAATTACTCGTCAACGTCAAGATAAATGTGTTGAAACGACCGAAAAAATGCTAAATTTCACATTATTAAGGGGGCGAAATGGGGGTTGGGGGTTGGTGGGTCTCATACCCCTTTAGTACACTTGGGGATGTCAAGACGAGTCTAACGGTATGCGGTTTTTCAAAATCAGATGATTAGAAGTCGAGATTTGGTCGATCATCCAGAATTTTATTGCATCGCGTTTGGAAAAAAATCTTTGTGCACCCGAATCTCAGGTTGTGGTGGTCCTATTTACAAAAAAAAGTTCCATTTGACTCGTCTTTGAGTGAACTAAGTTAATGAATTGGTTTGAAGAAGACAATTACTCGTCAACGTCGTGTTAAGGTGTTGAAACGGACGAAAAATTCTAAATTTCACGTTATTTAGGGGGTTAAAAGGGGGTTGGGGGTTGGTGGGTCTCATACCCCTTTAATGCACTTAGGGACGTCGAGAGGAGTCTAACGGTATGCGGTTTTTTAAATTCGGATGACTAGAAGTCGAGATTTGGTCAATCATCGTTTTTTACCAACCTCGAAAAACAAGGGTTTTCGAAGTTTTCATTTTTTATTAAAAAAATGAGGCAAAACGCCAATCCAAATTTTAACGTTTTTAACTCAATTTTTTATGCTCTACAAAATGGTCATGAAAAAAATAAAAAATTTCGATATATTCATTTTCAAATTTGAGTTCAAAATAAAAAAATCAATTTTTATGACCTTGACCTTTGACCTACCACTTTGAGATCAATGTAAAAGTTGTTTGTCTTGTTAAGACGAGTTTGCGGGTTTTTTAATTTTTGTTCTAGGACCACCCTGAGCAAAGTTATGAAGTACTCAAAATTCCCAGATTTTGACCCTTTAACGCCCGCAAAACCCGCAAAAATTGGAAAGTCGGAGTTTTCTCAATTGTATTGTAGTACAATTAGGGCCAAATTACCGCAAAAAAAAATTCATCAAAATCCATCGACCCCCGGACAGAAATTTGTTGCTTTGACGGAATGTGGCTCCTTTACATTAACTCTACCTCAACGTGGGAGCCGATTTTCTCGCACATTTTCATCTCTCTTGTTCATAATGAATTACCCGACGAATTGAAGTTGCCGTTTTTGCCGAGGACTGCTGAGCGCGCGGCCCACAAGAGAACGTCAACTTATTTTAAGGTTAAATTTTTACTTGCTGTTCTGCGCATTAAACAATAAGTTAGAAATCAATCTGAACTAGACCTACAAAATCCAACGAGTAGGGCTGTTTAGGGCGCGACTTTTAATAACTCATCTCCTTCAATTATCACGCTGTTGATGGAAAAGATAGGAATCAAAGCAAAGTGTGCGGAAACTACACGTCATCTTTCATTGCTTTATGTAACAAAAAACAAAAAGGTACAAAAATATTAATGTTAGATGTGAGGAAAATACTTGAAGTAAATCCCTCAAATTCTTTCGAATGCCTCAAATTCGGACCCGCTAATCCGGGTCAGTCAATTACAATTGGGCTCACAGATTATATTCTCAATTACACAGTCGAGCGAATTAAATGTTAATGAGCGAAATTATTCACAACGTCTGCGGCGTGAGTATATATGACGTCTCACGCTAAAGGGAAGTATAGTAATGTCACTAACATTAAGGAAAGGTTCACAGCTCAGGGAAAAGGTGGAGGAGAGTGCCACATATTGGCAGGCACTACAGATGTAACTTTGCCATTTAATCAACCCTATTGATTGGGCAGCAGTTAGCAGCATTCAAGAAGATGTACTTCTACTTTCTCTTTTAGATCATTTTTTGTGATATTTAAGAGCAGTTTTTCTCTTTTTAAAAATAGCTCAGGTAAATTAAGGTAATATTATGTCGGTTAAATTGTTCTTTTAAGACGGAGATGGGAGTTGCGGGGTGGTGAAGCTTTCGCTATTCAATCGCTTCTTTTTCATTTGCTTGTTATGGAAGTTAAGTAATGCTAATGAGGCTTTTAGGCAGAAACAGCCACTGTTCAGTACGAGCATGTGTGATATTAATTTTTCTTTTAGGAAACTTTATTTCAATATTCGAGCCACCCATTCCTTGGTGTTCGCATAATGGAAGAAGCCATTGTAAATTCAATTTTGCAAAAAATTAATGGATTATGACAAAATGTGAGAATAAATAATAAAAAAAATAATAATAAAAAGTGGAAATCTCTCAACCCTTTATCCCCTGCAAAATTTTATTTTTTCAAACGTTTCTGTTGTCAAATAAATTTGACTTTGGTCAATAATAGAAACATGTTGTGGTTAACATAATTTAATGAAATTTAACAATTTAAACGATTATAAGAGAGAATTAAACCGCACAGACTTTAGGTCAATATGTGTTTATTTCCAACAGAATCAACTAGAAAATTTTATTAACTTTTTGTATAATTTTTTTCCGGAACACAATCACTTCAACGTCGCTTGAAGGATAACTCTTAGAAATGGTCTAGAATCATTTCGACGCAGCACTGTCGCCATTCAGTAAAAGATCCATATAATCCATTTTGACGAGTTTTTCAAGGTTGGAAGCACAAGCCGATGCTGAAATTCAAAATGAACATTAATTGCGATTGTAATAAAAGACACAAAGGGTCCCCCTACTGTTTATGTCAGGAGAGCATGTCTGCAAAATTCAGATTCAGTCGTTAGTCGGTTGAGATAAAATGATTTCAGTACTCACAGCGTAGTACCTCACGTGCATGCAGATCATGAGGAAGCCGGGCGTCGCGTCGCACACCTTCTCCCCAATTGGAGGGGCAGGTACAGCCGAACTTTGGAACTCTTAAAGGTAAACAGATGTTTTTCACAAATTTGTAGTGAAAAAAATGTAAAATTAATACTCGTTTTCAACTCATTCACGCAGAAATCAACGCTTTCGCGCGCTCGGGTCTGCCAGGTTGAGTTGACTGAATTTACAAAGGCCGCTTTCATTGCTTCCACGTCGATATTTCCGCCACTCTGGTACATACAAATTTGGTTTTAAAAGTTGTTAACTGATTCATTATTATTTCTCACGGAGTAGTTGAAGTTTTTGAAAGCGCATTCCATCATGCACTGTCCAGTCATTTCTTAGTTATTAACATTTAAATTTAATGAGTTATCGACATTACCATCCGCTGGTAGGGTGTCGGAGGCGTACGCTCACCCCCTTTAAAAAACCAATTTAAAGCATTGCTGGCATTAAAGTTTGAATAATACATACCAGCTGACTTATGCTTCATTTTGCACCCTTCAAAGTTGCTATGGCACAAAGGCATGGGTGCCTCACAGCATTTGTCCAAGTCCTGCAGATATGTGCTGGTTAATTTTGAATTTTATTACATAATTAAGTTGTTTGGTTACCCTCATAATTTGGGGCAGCCCGTGTCTCTTGCCTTAATCAACAGAGAAATTCAATTTTAGAATCAACCAATTTTAAAAAGAAAAATTTGTTCCGACGTGTCATTAGACTTTTTTTGATGTGATTTTAAAATGAGAATAACCTAAGATATAAGTTAATACAACCTGCATGATCATGAGCTGCAACCTGCAAAATATTTGTTGTTTTTTTATTAAATTTCTACTCAAACTCCAAAACATTACCGCCAGAATCAGTGCAACAGTAAAAGCGAGTACAGTCCTGCTCTCGGCCATGATGATCACGTTAAAGTGTCTGATTTAATGCCGCTCGTCCGTTTTTATAAAGCGCTATAGCCGACGAAATGAGATAAGTAATATCATTATACTGGGCGGCGAGATTGACAGGAAGTATTTAAATTTATTTCAGTACAGGATGCAAATGTTTACTCATGACATCCCTGACGACGCTTTAGCGCTATTTAACTTAAAATGATCTCGTTTGAAAACTTCCGTGCCCATATTTTATTTTATCTCAATGTCAGCTGCCCTTGCAAATTATTGCGTGGTTAGGTTAACGATGTTTTAACTTACTTTATAGCCTTGGAATCTAACAAGATTGACAACTTCTCCTTTTATTTTAGGTATGACGAAATAAAAAACTGCCATCCACGGATTAAACACATTAAAAATAATTAAATCTCTAGTGAGACAATCCGAGATCAAGCAAAACTTTATTTCAATATGAAAACTAATAAATTACGAAAATAAGGGTATAATTAATGAAATTTCCTGTAATTTATTTTTTATTTTTGTTTTATTTGTAAAAAAACTATCCCATAATGCGTGTCGGTGATATTTTCCTCTCTGCGTCGTGATTCCAAGCGCCTTGGCTGCGACCAATCAAGCCATATTTCCACTTCTTTTGGCCTGGTTTTGACCTGCTGAGACCCATCATATTGCCAAGGTGTTGCCTGACGAAATCAGGAAATTTGCCTTCGATTGCTTCCTCAGTCAGGGCGAATGGGTCGCAAGAGGTCAGAAACATTCTTTTTTTCTCGCACGAACCATCTGACAAATAATTTAGTTCCAAAACGTTGGAGAAATTGTTGGAAAAATACCATTTTTAGTAACGATCGCAGTCTCTAAACATTCCTATTTGGGGTTGATGTGAATAATTAATCAATAACTCTCTGAATATAGTTTATAGATCTACAAGAGTAAGAAATCTCCTCAAGCACGTCATCACGACCGTCGCCTCCACTTTGCAGTTGCCTCCTACGGCTGGTAAAATCGCTCGTTTTGCTTTGAATATGAAACAGAATTTGTCTATTAACTTTATTACTCATAATATATACCATGTAATTCTTCAGAGCAATTGGAAATAGCTCGCTCCACAATGTTTTTCCAATCTCCAGAGCCTTGCAAGAGTTTTTCCGACATCATTTCAAAGTCTATGTCATCATTTTCATTCATCTGCATTAAATAACATGAGCAATTTTATTTCTCTGGAGATGATGGCGTGTTACAAAACCCTGTCTCCTGAGAATACACTCCGCTGTGCACTGAAATCAGTGATGTTTTTTTTTAAATTTGTTAAAAAAATAATAAAATTTTAAGTACCAATGGGCCTTTCTCCATTGCCAACATGGCACCTTCACCACCTAGGTTTTCTTGAACTAGTGCTTTTTCCTTTCCCAGACTCTTAAGCACTTTTGGTGCTAATTTTCGAACCACAATAAAACGTCTGGATATAATTTTCTATCGAATTTGACTCACTCAGGCCACCGCCCATGCCTCCGCCGAAGCCTCCAACGCAACTTCGCAGCGATTCCGCCTCGACCAGCCTCGGCACGCGACAACATTCTTCCGGACTCTTGAGCAAAAATTATTTTATTATCTGTAATTACCTACAAATAAAGTTCACACAACGATTGCATGTTAAAAAATTGAAATGTTTATTAAAATTGATTCTACTGTCCGCCAAATTATTCTCTTAAAAACCGAAAATTCGAATCAAGGAAAAAAAGCAAAATTAAATAATTCCAACACTGACAGTCAGCATTTGCGGACCACATGGCTTAATAGCTCTATCGGCCGCGGGTGCCTCATCAACGCCGTCCAGCTCGTCATCACACAGCGCCTGATGAAATAAAAAAGCTTATTAAATTGAATTGAGAAAGGTTATAGAATAGCTGTTAATTACCCGTGAAGAGAGTAAAAAGAAATTTACAAGAGCAACTTTGATAACAGCAAACACCTGCATCGCTTTGTAGAATTCTGAAGAGGGGGCCCACGACTGGCCGGAAATGACGAAAAATATAGCTGAAGGCTGAAGCCGTGCGTGTATTCACAATATTATGACCTATTTTTCTAAACGTGCTGGTAGAACGCAATAAAACACAACCAAGCAAGTTTTGTAAAATTTAGAACTTTCTTTTATTGATAGGAATTATGATACGAATTTAAGGCTGAGAAATTCAAATATTTTCTTCTATCCTCCTCTGCGTTTCTTTCCATTTGCGAAAGAAGCCGATTTTCGCTGAGGGGCTGCTACAATTTTCTCTCTCTGCATGCGTTGGACAGCATCATTCGGTTTCTCGTCCTCTGGATCGCTCCAGTACTTCCTGCCTTCACCTTGGCTGCCTCTCACTTTGAAGGGATCGCATTTTTGCAACGCATTTTTCTTTTCCGGACAAGTTGAATCTAATTTAAAATGTGTTCCTTGAAGTGCTCATGAAAATAAAAGCAATATGATTACCAATCTTCAGTAAATATTTGCTAGGACAGTTCTGAAAAAGAAAATAAACTCGCGTTAGTTAAAAAAAATGAACAGATGGGTAAAAAAAAATACCACTGTGATGTATCTTCTGAAACAAGACATGTAGAGCGTGGGTCCAAAGCGACAAGATTTTCCACTCGGCGAAATAATTGGCGCTGGAAGCGATGACTGCTTCACATCTGGGAATATTATTTATTATATAAGAGACGCGCCGAATCATGTTTTAATCAAAATCACTCACTGCCATACTCGTCAGAACAGTTTCTGAGCGCGTCTTGGACGATGCTTTTCCAATCCTCCGGGATGTCCTTGACAAATTGCTTTTCCATCGCGGCCGTGTCAATTTCCCCGTCTGACTTGAGCTGGGATTTTGATTTATTTATAGAGAACGCGAAATCCATTTTTAATTATTACCAGTTTTTGGTCTCGAAGCACGCACTCATAAATGCACTAACGGGAAACTAACGGTTTTTCTCAGATTTAATTAATTTTATTTGTCCACAAACCATAGCTTGTCCGTGGCTTTTCCTGCCGCCCCTATAGGTGCCCAATGACCGTCCACCACCCCATCCAGGCTTATCTGCAAGCCACGAGAAGAGATAATAAAACATTCCTTATTCTGTAAATTTTTCTTCTCACAAGAAGCTTGCCGCGAAACTCTTTTCTTCGAAGACTTTTTGCCAGATGGCGATGTTTCCGCGTCTTGGTCGGGTGCTGGGTTGACTATCTTTAAGCCTTCATGGCACGACACAAACACGTCGGTGGATATGAAATCGGGGAAAGAGCAGCAATTTTCCATTCGCTTCATGGGGGACAAGTAAAAATTAATTTTGTTCTTAGAAATTCATATATTTGTTTTTGATTTAACTTGAAACGATTTAAGGGTTAAAGATTATTTCTTAATACGTTAAAAAATTAATGATTATTACCTTTATTACCCTGTAGCCACATGATGGGCGATCCTCATCGGAAAATATTTTGACTTTCTTGCTTGCTGCGGCATCAATCTAATTTGATTTAATTTAATAAGTGATTATGAGATTGAGAATTTAACTCTAGATAATACTTTAGGCCAGTTGAACGCAATGCATGAAATAAAAAGTAGAGCACGAATCATGGTTGTTAAATCTGTCGCGGACATTTTTGCATTGGAAACTGTGGCAGAGATGCGAAAGCGTATCATTAAATGGGTCCGATATCGAGCGCACGACAATTTGCGCAGGTTCACTCATGGCGGCCATCGCTCCGACCCTGAGAACGGTGCTCAGAATTGATGTGCGACGCGTTTACGTCAAATTGTGCGTCACGCTCACATTAAAATCGGTCGTCGACATCAAAAATGCTGTTATCTTAAGAAATAAAGGCCGAGGGAACGAAACACTGCATTTTTCTTCAAAAATCAATTTTATTTCCCAGTAGATAGTGTCAAGTAGGCTGTCGTCGTTTTGATTAATGGTTTGAGGAACAGAACAGCTTTTATAAAAGTAAAAATCTTTAGTTTTATTTTTTATAACTATCACGTCAATCATTTTATTCGAATAGGGGTCGAATAAATTCCAACTTTATAAAATTAATTGGTTCGCTTTTTCTTGCCGCTGCCGTCCAAGTTGCTACCGGTATTTTTCTTTCGTCCCAGCCTGCCCTGCCTGTTCTGCCTGCTCTTTTTCCTCGGCGAACTTGGCCCGGCGACAGACATCGTTTTTCCCTCTTTAACTTTCCAGCCAGGGAGCACATTGAACGGGCTGCAGGCGCACAAATTGTTGATCCTTTGCGGACACGTGTCTGCATAAAATTTAAAAATGGTTAATTATTGGTAATTAAAAAAAAAACTAGCAAGAAAATCACCTATGTCTCCGTTTTTGAACTCCCCTCTGGCCTGGCTTGGGCATTTCTGTGCATCACAAATTTTGTCAATTATTCTGTGATTTAATTAACGGCTCAAAATTATGTTAATTACGCAAGTCATGAAGTGATTGATGCACGAGATGAATAAAAAGGGCCCGGGATTGCAGATTTTGCCAGCGTTGTCCTCCTGGTGCGGCACCCCCATCAAATCCAGTTCTAATCGCATCATAAATTCAATTCGAAAATAATTTTTAACTCGCTCTACTTGAGTATTCCTCAGAGCAGTAGCGAAGAACGTCGTCAACCATGGTGTCCCAGTGGTCCTTTGCGACATTAGTCAGGGTTTCATTCACGGCTGTGATGTTCACGTCGTTTTCTTTGGTCAACTGCGCAGAAAAGACTGATGAGAATGAATTTTAGCCGAAGTTTTAATTTTTTTACCAAGCTGAGATCGTTCATAGCACATTGAATGAGGCACTGGAAAAAATTACAAGTAGCAGAACGTTAAGTTTATAAAAATTTAAAAATAACCATCTGGTCGCCATCTAATTTTTTCTTCTTTGCCGAATTGCCATTCGATTGGGCTGAAATATGTGAATAAATAAATTAATGTGAAATGAATGATCGAGAAAGAGTAAAAACCTTTATTCTGATCAACGTTTTCTTTTGGTATGCAGGCATAGACCGACTCAAACGGTATTAGTTTTGGTAAATCGCAGCATCTGTCCAAGCCCTATATTCGGCAAAATAAGTATTATATTTTGTTTGAGAGCTTGTTAAATAAACCTCACCGAAAACATTTTCGGACCGCAATTTTTCTTGTCCTCGGCAGTCAAGGCAGACCTCTAAATTAGATAATGATGTGCGTGTAATCTGACAGTGAGGTAGATAAGTAGAAAACTTACCATTGACACGAAGAACAAAAGCAAGAGGAAGATAAAGTTAAGCATTTTAGTTGAGCGAATAAAAGCCATGCAGGTATAAACTGTTTTGTAGAGTGTAGACCGAAAATCACGCAGATTTTTCGAGAGAATTGAAACCAGCGTAGGCGGATGTTCCAATAGCAATGGCGTCAAGCTTCCGTGTGCAAGTTTAAAAAATCGAAATCATCGCTCTATATTTCTCTAGAGCGAAATTCGCAGGATGGGAAAGAGCTTTTAGATTTTGCGTTGAAATTTTTCCGTAAATTTGCGCCAATTCATGAGCTCAAACTGATATTTTATTTTATTTGATGCGAATCCGAAGATTAAACCTCTGATGTGTTATTGAGACTCAAATAAATTTTAAGAGACAGTCAGCCAGTCAAAAAACATACGTGTATACGCAAGCGTAATGATCTTTGAATAAAAATGTCAACAATCAATTAGCGATGGCAAGCACGTTAGATGAAAACAGTCGAGATGGAGGACTCCTTCATGTCGCACTGGTGGCTGCTCGGAGCCATCATCTGCACTTTGCTGTTCGTGTTGGGAGTGATTGGGAATGCGCTGACCATCGTGATTTTAGCCAAGAACAAAAGCTTGAGATGCCCCTCCGCCTATTTTATTTCCAGGTGTGCTATTGGAAACGTCTTTTTTTGTGTCTGATAAAGAAAAATGGAAATATTTATTGGATTTCACTTAGAACATCACATAATTAACCCTCTCAATTTGATCTGATGATCACGCATTTTTTACGCTTGTTAATTTTGTTTTTTGATGGCTTCAAAGGGCTATTTATTTGATCTTAACTGTAAATGTGCGTGCACACCGAGCAACGGTGCAAGCTCCTCTCGACTTTATAACTTTCCCGTAGCAGAATTAGCTATAGTTAAATGGAAGTAACATTTTTTAATTTAAAAATCTCTTTCCAGGATTAAGAAATCCGTTTTTTCTGTCCACAGTTTGTCAGCCAGCAACTTGCTTGTGTGTTTGATTTTGGTGCCGGTGATGATTTTCGACTTCCTCAACTACTCCAATTGGGAATTGAGCGAGGAGCTGTGCGCCGTCAGCTCATTAATCGGATACGGCAACGGACCAACCTCAATCATCATGATTGCCCTCCTCTCTTTCTCGAGGCGAGACACTCGCAACTTTTCTGACGTGAAACTAAATAAATAGTTTTCTACTTTAGCTATGTCAAAATCACGTGCACAAGGTCGACTGCAGCCAAATTGCTCGGGAAGACGCGAATGTGGATGATGATTATTGTGGGATGGAGCATTGGCTATGGGTTCACGGCCGCTGCTTTGTTTGGAGTTTGGGGTAAAGTCGAACATTGATTGAGAAATATTAGCTCTATCAATGCATTAATTTTTTTTTTAATTAAACTGACGCCTCGTTACCCTTTCAATATTTGCAAATTATAATCTCAACCGGGTTTTTAGATTTTAGAGAGTAATTAATTGAGGATTGAGTTGGTGCGCAAAATGCTGTGTGTTTTTTGCCTCGCGAGGACGGCGTGGACCAAATTAATGAGCTCACTCGGATCAAACGAGGTTCGCTGGCTGCAAAAAAAAACGCGAGCGAATAACAAGATTTGACAAAGGAGACGAACAAATGTGTTTCTCCGTTGTCATGCCTGCGTCGCGTGAGACCGGAACCCAGCATATGCATAAAAAAACACGCACTCAACGCGCAGCTTGTTATTTTAACTATCATCAGCAGTCTTTTTGAATGGACTCAACTTTTAAAAACAAAAAAGGCTTTAAAAATAATGACAATTATAGAGTTTAACCTTTAATTTTGGCTCCTATTGATCTCAATTGTAATATTTGGGAAGAGGTTCCAAGAAATTTTCATTGCATCTAATTGATCTGTCAACGTCGTATTTCTTTAAAAGTTGGAACATCTCAAAGCAAGTTTTTTTTTATAAACTTCACACGAGGCCATAAAAATGCTACACACAGAGTTAATGCGGGCATTATCATTTTTTGTGGCACTGATAGTAATTTTTTTAAAGGCAACATCCACGTTGACGAAGGAACGGGCTACTGCATCAACAATGGCACGATTGCAGGACAAAAAAGCGAGGTCTTCATTGCCATCGCGATCTTCATGATTGCGTTGCTGGTCATTTCCTACAGCTTCATCAGAATAAGAAATGCGCTTTCCATGTACGCTCTCGATCCGATTATTATTATCATCATGTGCAATATTAAATAAAATCTGTTCATTGCAGCTCCAAAATTGGCAGGCACGACGACGAGCTGGTGTACGCGAAGATGGTTTTTGCCGTTTTCTCGATTTACGTGCTCTGCTACCTGATCCCGTCGATTCTGCTTTGGGCGAAAAAGGATTACAGGTCATCTGGAGGTGACGTTTATTTGACTATCTAATTTCCCAGCATCTATCACGTTCAATTTTCAGCTCTCTACGTAACCTACCGGATTCCGCCACTGCTCTCTGCAATCATCAATCCGATAATTTACTACAAGATGAACGAAAAGTACAGGGCAGCTTACAAAAATCTGAGAGGCTGCAAGGCCATGGAGGAAGTGGACTTTTACAGAGAGGAACAAAATTTGCCCATGTAGAATCATGTTAGCTTTGCATTTACACAAATATATTTGTTTGTAAACTAGCGTAATGATGATTTAGGCACTAAACTCGTTTAATTATGTTCAGTTGAAATTAACAGCAAGCGAGATGTTTAATTTTTTGTATTTCTTCATTTATCCCCTTCTCGAATAGTTTTGGATGCTGGGGTAACTCTTAGACAGGAAAGCAAGCTCATGAATTAGGGTTGCAACCAGCAGCTGAAACTAGTTGAGCAGGAAATTTCTGTAGTTATACGAGAAATCAAACAGCTTGGTATTAATCGAGGAAACTGCGTTAAATTTTAACTGAATTTTTGACAACCACAAGTGCATCTACCTTCATTAGAATAAAACCAGAATAGTTTAAATATTTCTTTTGTAAAATTATTATGGATTAAGTGCATGTAGAAGCTAAATAAACACCTATTTCAAAATGAGTAAGTTTCAAAATTTAATTTAATTTTAGAATTCACTCTCAAAATAATTCAAGGCTGACAAAAATTAAGTTCTTTTGCAACCGCATGGTTTAATTGAGGAAACACTTCAAAGTATTTTACCTCGCAATCAGCAGGAACGACGTGCTGATGAGCTGACAAAAAATTTCAGAGTTGTTTCTCGCAGAAAAATTTATCTGCGAAAAATGCGCGTATACTTGTACACAAATCAAGCTCGCCAACTTTTCCTCTCTTGATACCAAATCTGCTCGGCCATCGAGGCACGTCTGGGCATAAGTGCCACGAGGAAAGTGCCATTTGGTAGATTACATTGTTCGCAAGCTGCCTTTTGCTGAAAATTTGATGTGCAGACTGTCTCGTTGATAAATTTAAAATCACGAACTTTATAAAAAAAGTTGGTGCATGGAAATGTACCGCACAAGGACGTTAATATTTGTCTTCGCTCAACATGAATTCAACGTTGCTTGCCGCATTTTGCTTGTCCACATTTTTGGTAAGTTCAATAACCAAAATTTAATTTTACTAAATTAAATAAAATATATTTGCAGTTTGCCCCTTTCATCTCCGGATCCCTGCTTGATCAACTTTTGAACATCGCCAACAATAATCCCCAGCCGATCGATCCTTCGACGCAGGAAGACCAGGACGTCGTGACCGAGAGAAAACAACCTGCGGAAGTCGCCCTCATCCTGACTGCGAACGCGCGTTGCCACGGAGCATTGATTTCCAACAAAGCCATTCTCACCGCTGCTTCTTGTTTCCAAGAGTAAATTTCATACTCGCATTTAAATTAATTATTTTTATTAAACCGATTTTTGTAGTGAAAATGGAAATTTAAAAACGGACATAAGTTCTGTAAAAATCGGTCTGAACACGCAAACCAAGATGGTCATCAATGAAAAAATTCTGGTCCAGAGCGTGACCATCAACCCTTCGTATCGCTACCAGCCAGACTCTGGTCTTCACGAGAACGACTTGGCTGTTGTTACGCTACAAACTCCAGCTCAAATGGATGGTGATGCTCCTGTAAAATTCAATAAAAGGATTATTTTTTAAAAATGAAATCAACAGGAAGCACCGTGAGCACTATCAAATTGGCTCCTCAGTTCAACGCTCGGCCGGATGCAAACACAAAGCTGAAAACGGTCTCCGTCATAGGATGGGGAGCGAGCCGTACGTATTAAGATTTTAAAGTAATAAGTCTATAATGGTTGTTTCTAGGAGAGACCTTGGACGGTGGCGATTCGGACAGTTTGGGGTCTTCGACCGCCCTAGTAATGCCGCACAAGCAGTGCGCCGCCGCGTACGGAAGTGTCGTTTTGCCCAACTCCGTATTGTGCGCTAATATCACGAAGGGAATTCCCTCGACCTGCGAGGTGAGCGAGTCAAATCGATTCGACACTCATTTGGATTTTTATTTTCTTCTGCAGGACGATGATGTCGGCGCATCCTTGAGATTCCAAGACGCAAGATCCAAGAATCAACAGGTTCTGATCGGAATCGCGACGAAGCCGATTGCCAACGCGTGCCAGGACTCGCTGCCGAGTTTGTTTACAAACGTCGCCTCTTCGATCAAGTGGATCAAGTCTTTGGCAAATAAACGAGAGAATTTGTTGGGATAATCCATCAATTATTGTAATGACGCGCTTTCTCTAAAAATCATCTGGCATAATTTATTTAAAAAAAGAGAAAAATTTTATCTGTAGACCCGGAGCGAGCGTTTTAAAATAGGAATTTGGTGAATAAAAATGAAAATCGAACACATTCCGTGCATTGTTTCCTTTAAAATCAAAAGTTATATGAATATCTCATATGTTATTTTTTAAATTAGCTCAAAAATAAAATTTAAACAAAATAACTCGTTAAAAATTAGGCTTTGTGCACAGCACGCACGTCGAGCAGGTTGCGTTTCAAAGCTACAGGAGTTATAATTATTCTACCTTCAAACGAACAAAAAATCTTCATTTTTCAATTAAAAAATCTAACTTTGCAAGAAATATGGCATTAATTGTGGTTCTAGCGAACAACTCGTTGAAACTCACGATTTGATAGCACAATTTTCTGTTATATTTTCAAAGAAAGAGTGACTTTTACGACCTAAGGGAGCGAGACCATTAACATATAAAAATTCATTTCTTTATATGAGGGACGAACCTGAATTTAATGATAACCAACTTAAAAGGTTCTTATCTATAAAAGCGCCACGAAAGTGAACTGTTTCTCACTATCATAAAAACTTTCAAATGTGTCATATTTGATATTGAAAATACGAATATTAAAATACATAATATAGGCATGCAGTTTAGCTTGTATTTTGTGCGTGTACTTTTTTCAATAAAGATACAATTTCTTCATTGAACACTTTCATTACAATTTGAAATGTCCCTAAGACTTACCGATTTTTTTAAATTTATATTGACGTAATGAAATGAACCCATATATTTATAAAGTTTAACTTTGGAAAGCTGGAATTGCGATTGGATTAATTTGCTGAGTAAATGAAATATAATATGCTACTTGTTTCTTTAATTATTACTTCCATGCATCCAAGTAAAGCTTGAAAGAGATGAACCGTTGAAAAGAAGCTATTTATTTTTAAAACAACAGGATGCTAACCTTCCTTTAGGACAAAATAATTTTGTTTACAACGTAAATGCAGCTCTTGATTGCTAGAAATGCCTTTTAATCATGTTCTTCGGCAATGTTATTATTAAAATTAGATCAGTATACACATTTTGAAATTAATTGAGAGATGCAATCCATATTAAAAGTATTGCAATGCAGCTCTCAGCAACATTAACCAACTTTGAAATAAAATTCACCTGCTTCTCTAAGAAATGTCCTTTCTCGTATTTTAAATAAGAAATAAAATTAATTATTTCCCATCAGAGGTAGGTAGAAAGCCATAAAATTGATTGTACGATGTAATAAATGTTGCTAACTTTTAATTTCCTGGAATTTTTATAAATTTCATTCAACAGGGAAAATGAGCCATTAAATTATCTTTTCCCCCTAGCCAGTGCCACCTTGAATTTTTATTCGCAGGGAAATTTTATTGGTGCACAGCCACATTTTATATCCTCCCACGTAGAATAGTCGTTTATAAAAGGAGGAGGGCTCGTGGTTTCCAACACATTTCTCAGGAGAGCTCGAGAAGAAGGTCTTGAACATGTCGTGGACAGTTATTGGTGCGCTCATCTTGCTGAGCTCTCAAGCCTTCGCTGAGGATTTAGAAGGTGTGACAGCTTTTAATACATTTTTAATACTTTTTGGTCATCAGCACAGGTCAAGATTTAAATGGGTTTTCATTTTTCCTGGTGAAAAACTAAAACTTATTAAAAAAAAATTGCAGGCCGCTTCACTGGGGGTGCGGACGTCCAGTTTGTCCCCGGCTACGTGGCCACGATTCTGCCTTTGGGGCTGGAAATCAACAACACCGAGTTCTGCGGCGGAGTGCTTATAAACTCTTCCCTGATCTTGACGGTCGCATCGTGCATGTTCGGGTAAGCCTATCTTGACTCTCCAAATTCTTCTCAGACTGAAATTAACTCTGTCACAGCGCGAATGCCGCGATCATTTCCTCCGGCTTCCGCACCGACAACCTGGTGGCGGAAATCGCGACGGGACAAATCTCCTACATGACCCAGATCTACTACCATCCAGATTTCATGAGGAACACGCACGTTAACGACATCGCCATCATCCGCGTCTACCCGCCGTTCAATATCACGAGTGCGTCTCCTTCTCTTCCCAGTTTTTGTTTCCGACTGTTCATTTTATTTATTTCTGCAGGTACCGTCTTCCCGATCAGTCTTCCCAAGGGCTCCAATGTCAGGGGGGACGCAATTGGAAAGAACTGGCAGCTGACCTGGTTTAGTTTCGGTAACTACAACGAAACGAACATGCCCGACACCATGCAGTCCGTCGAATTTACCTATTTGCCGACTAAGAATTGCACTAACATCTACGCCAAAAAACCCTACTGGTACCACCTGCAAAAATCTTTGTTTTGCATGGCTCCCTCCCAAACCGTTGGCATTTGTCCGGTATTTATGAAACAACGCACACGCGACTCTTGCTGATAAACGCGCTTCCCGCAGGGCGACGCTGGCAGTCCGGTCATCGCGGTCGACAAGAAGACCAACAAGCCATTCTTGGTGGGCTTGGCAAGCAAGGACACTGATGATCGCTGCCCAGTGACCCCCAATGCCGCCAACAAGCACACGCCAGATCTGTTCGTCAGGATCGACCCCTTCTTCAAGTGGATCCAATCCATGGGAGGACCGAAGTCTCAATAAATTTTTATACTGATCTTTTCGTTGATCCCGAAAATAAAATGAATCGTATTTGAATCGTTGCATTTGTTTTACAAAAGAAAGACATTAATATTTTCTAACCTATGATTCAGGGCCATTAAAGCTATAGGTCATTATTTGAAATAAGAAAACTCCATCTGAAGGACGTAAAAATCAGAGAATAAGATTGGTGCGCTCTATATAAATTTTAATAATATTTTATTAAATAAATGGAGTGTGCATGTAAATCGTTTTTGTGTACATTTAAAATTTGTGAGAAATAAATAAAATGGAATGAAACTGTAAGAAATTAATGCACATAATGGCACAAAAGTAAGAACATTTTATTTGCTTCTAAAATGACAATTAGTAAAAATGATATTATTTATTTATTCCTCTTATACCATATTATACATCAAAATATGCATTAAAAAAAGAGTGAAAAGGCACTTGAATAAGCAGCGATCAGGTCGTTAAAACGTCGGCGATCAAGAGATAGCAGAGCCAAACAAGGCCTATGCTAAAACATTGTCACAAAAACTTTAAGGTGTTGAGAGAAACGTGAAAATTTAAAATATTTAAAAAAATCTCAACAATTGCTATCAAAAGATACATAGAATAGATCTTATAAATAAAAGGTTCTCTATTTACTACTGGCAACAGAAAATCAAATCTACGATAAAAATATTTATTTTACTTAGCTCTGGAACTATTAATCACACTTAACTTAAAAATTATAAAAAATTGCTCCTAGCTTACAATAATTAGTGTGTTTAACTAGGCAATGACGAGTGTGCATTCACAGCAAATTCAAATTCACCACGTTTCCGCACTCAAAAGCAGAGGCGTGCTAGTTTGATAAGGACAGCAGTTTCCTTAGACTTGATAACAAAGGGCGAGTTCCTTGTACACGGAAAAGACACGTCCTGCTTTTCCATTTGCTAAAAGACGGTGATGGTGGTGGCGGTCAGGGACGGTATAAAAGACGGTCGCCGCCGGTAGCAAATCATTCCAGTTGACGACGACGGACACGGACGACGAACATGTTGGGACTGAGAACTCTGGGCCTGTTGGCCCTTTCTTTAGCCGCCATACAGGTGAGTGGATCCACTTTCAAAATCGGGCAGACAAAATTTCCATTTTGCTTAGGCGACGGAACTGAAATTTAACAACGAATTCCTGACTCCGTTTGAGATCCGTAAGGCCACGCACGGTTTTTGTCCTTTCTTTTGATTAATTTCCGTCCCTCATCACCCAGACAAGCTGCGAGCCATGAAGGTGTCGCAGGTTAAGCCTCTGGAGGACATGAGCTCGGATGCAAGGTCGTCCAACAACGTTATTGGAAATGTTTACGGTGGAGCCGAGGGAAACACAAGCATGCCCTTCATGGCTTACATTGAAACGTACACCTCCCAAGACGTTCCTGTTCACCAGTGCAGTGGAGCCATTGTTAACGAGTCTTGGATCCTCACTGCGGCACAGTGCTTTGAAAGGTCTGAGAACAATATTTTCAACGAAATCCTCGCGATTGAATTTTTATTGCCTTGGAAACTCTTAATGACTGAAATACTTGCAGGGCAAGCTATGCTATGGTCACGATTGGTGACATTGACCGCACCTCGGCAAGCGCCCAGAACTTTAACGCCACCAAGGACCAGTGGGTCATCCACGAGAAGTTCGTTTACAACGGCCTCGAAAACGACATTGCTTTGATTTATCTCAACACGTCGATAACTTTGGCAGGCACCAAAAAATCAATTAATTTCTGCTGTCCCAGTTTCTTCAAACCGAAGATGGTCATGTACAACAGCACCATCAAGGTTCTCGCGCTCGGCTTCGGTCGCGTCGGTAACACAAAAAATTGCAAAAAGTGGTCATCGGATAGAAACCGTTCTGATCGAATTTGCAGAAGACGATCCCGTCGATCCGGATTGTCCAGTGCCTGCTGGCCCGTCTTACATTTTCAACATGGCCGAGATCCCGATGGGTAACTCCACCGCCTTCTGCAGGGCTCAGCTGAAAGCGCATTACTTGAAACTGGCGTCCACACAAGTCTGCAGCAACGGCATGTTGAATCGCACCACCGGCGCTTTCGGTGTAAGTAAAAGATATCCGGGATTTGCGGATATTTTGTGCGTGTGTGCACGTGACTCTTAATTGATCGTGATCGATCTAATGATTTTTTTTCTCCAGCCTGGTGACAGCGGCGGCCCAATTGTTGTTGTGACACCCTCCGCTGCGACACCCACTCCCGGCGATGTTACCAAAACTGTCACAAACATGTGCGTTGCAGGAGTCATCAGCTTGCACAATTACGAAACATACAAGAATACATTCCCCTTCACAATGACCGACATTCAGGGCCAAATCCCGTGGATTTTGAAGAAGACGAAGGGAAAGGCACCCAAGTGTTAATCATTCTTGCTGTCAGGGCGAGCGATTAAACCTTTAATAAAATTTGCTGGTTTCAAACGTAGCTCTTGTTTGTTATTTATCGTAGAAAAGATGACCTAAGTACTGTCTCAAAAATGAATAACTAAAGACTGAAGGCTAAAAAATGAGAACGATGGCAGCTTGAAAAGTTTTATAAATTATAAATGATGAATTACTCAAATGAACTACCACATGTACACTTTTCCCATATTATTCTAATTTGTTGCGGAGGTACTGCGTAGAAAATGAAAATTTCACCTCCTGGCCGCACAAGAAAATGGAAAATATACACTTCGAGCTGGCAATTTTTCTTCAATATGTTTTAAACATCTTTAATCAACCAAATATTCCAAGTGCGAGTGTTTTTTAATGTTTATAAATTATTTTTTCCAATTAATTTAATTTAATTTTACTCTCGCCATCGCATACAACTTTAGTTTTAAATTTCAGCCAATTCGAAATACAAATTAAGAAATTGACTAGAAGTTTTCGTCCCTCTCCTGTGCATAATTTGCGGAAAAGGAGTGGGAAAGTGTTGTTGTGTGCGATGCTGTGCAAATTTGCGCGTCAGCGCAGACGCATTGGGGATGAAGGAAGACGCGGTGATCAATTTCGCAGCAGATGCAGCATCAGCTGAATTCTCCGAGTTTTCAAAACAAACGAGCACTTGAGACGCCGATTCTATTGCGCAACTGTTGACTTCCTCGCTCCGACCCGCAGCAAAATGAAATTTTTCTGTCTCATTTGTCCGAGCATCGGCTTGCTGCTGTTTGCCCTCATTTCTGGTAACGTTCCGCTTAATTAGTAACAATATGCTCTATTAAATATTGTCCACTTTGTCCGTAGCTCTTGGCTTCTGCGTGGTCGCCAGCGCCTTCGAGGCGAACGGACCAAAAAGCTCCCTAGTGGTAAATTTTGCCATGTCGTTGAAATTAACTTTCTAAATAATCCTTTTTTTCAGCGGACGCATTCGCTAAACGCAGGTGGAAGCCCAAAGTGGGCTAAATTCAGTAAGTATTGGAATTTTACTCTTTCTACTTTGCACCAAGTCGTATTTATAATTAAAATAAAATTTTGAAAATATGAATTTACAAGAGCAAATCAGGAGAGCAATATTTATTGTGCAAAAAATCCTTTATTTTACGCTTTAAAATGAATTTTTTATTTCAACTCAAAAAAAACAATTTCCACCTAATATCAAGCTGATTATTTGCAGCAAGCGTGAATCTCCGCTGCACAAAGGATGACGGAAGCATTTACAAGTGGTGCACCACTGTGTTTTACGGCCGCATGCCCACTCACTGCGAGCTAATACGAGTTGGCTGCACTTAATCTGTATACAGCTTTGGCAGTTCTGCACAAATTTTTACCGCTTTTAAATGCACCTACAAAACGGAAAGCTTTTGTGCTTTGCATATGACAAACCTCGGTGCACGAAGTATTTCTATTTCACTAAATTAGTTCCGATTCTTGTACCTGAAATTTAGAATTGTTTTTAGTTGAAAACTTGTATACATTTTATGGGTATTGTACGAAAATAAAGGTTATATAATATATACTCTAAAAAACGATAAACTGTTTATTTCACCACCAAAGTCTTGCAACGAAACGAAAAATTAGTACATAAAAATGACTAGACCAACAAGATTTTTAAGTCACGCGGCGGTAGAAGAATAATTAAATAAGTCGGACCAATCTCGCACTCTGTTAGCGAATAAGGGGAAGAATAAATTAATTTTAATTAAGTGGATTTCGTGTGGCACAAGTGTGGTGTGGTCAATCTTTGAGCAGGTACGCTTTGGCAGAGGCGCTGGACAGCTCGGAGATGAGGTCGGCCACAGCCTTGGTCGTGCCGAGAGCGGCCACTTTGAGCGAGGAGGCCACGTCGTAGGCCGTCTGCAGCAGGGATGATTGCGGAGCGTGGCTTTCCTCCACGTAGTCACGGTAGGTATGATAAGGCGTTACGTGAGACTGCGGCAGAGCACGAATTTTTTAATTAATGCATTTTTGTACATGCTTTTTAATGATCTTTTTATATGAATCGAGATACAAGTGATAAAGATAACGACCATGAAGTGTAATTCGTATTTCTGTTGCACTGCATGCGAATGTTTTATTTTTAATGAAGGTGGAAAAATAAATAACCTTCAGGAATTATTTTTAGGATGAACAAAAACGCAGGGTCATATCTTACTATAATATAGGTTTTCAAATTGGGCTTTTCAATTTTTCAAAGAAGAAATTGTGTCCCAAGAAAGGGGAGTAGCGGTACTTTACTACGTTTCGTCCCTTTATATTCTCTTTTTAATATGGTTGATTGAGCTCAGCATTTTGAACTTCAATCAATCAATGGTGATCAAGGGTCTGGACCTCTATAAGGTCAATAGGAGAATTTTAGCTCACGTGGACGGATGAGTAGCCGGGAGCAACGGCCTTGGCAGCGACGGTCCGTCCAAAGTCGGACACGACCGGTCCAGCGCTGGCGATCAACTTTCCTTTCGCCTCGAGCAGAGCGCCGCCTCCGCGCGCCAGGTGGCCGCCGATGGTCAAAGCTCCGCCGGTGATGGCCTGGAAGGCTCTCCAGAGGGCGTCCAAGACCGACCTTTTGGTCAGTTGGTCCTCCTAAAATAGGAATTAAAATGACTCTGGTTGATATGAAGAGATTTGGGGCGCATTACGGTCTCGATTTGGTGGGCGGGAAAGACCTCAGGGTAAACTTCTGACTCGGACTCGAACTTGGGAGGGTGCGCAGGCAGATATTTCGGGGGCGAGGAGTACTCGTCCGAGAAGGACGCGGAACCCGAGGAGGAGAACGAGCCCGCCGACGGAGAGTAGTGGCCCCTCTTGTGCTTCTTGCCGGGAGTCGCAGCGCTGCCGGCGGGTCGGCCATTCTCCTTCTCGAAGAACTTCCTGAAGTCGTCGTGGGTCAGGGTCTTCAGCTTGCCTTTGTTGGGCTTGCCCTTGAGCAAGTCATGCTGGGCGTCCAGAACTAGCTTCTCAAACTCTCCAGGAGTCAGGGTGCTCTGCGCCCCCTGAATCAGAAAAAAAGACATTTAGGTTGAAGAGTGAAAAAGCGTCACAAAATCTCACCTTAATCTTATTCTTCTTGTCGCTGGTGGCCAACTTGAGGTACTCCTGGAACTGGTCCTTTGTCAGGTAGTTGTCGGTGTCGACGTGTTTGCTCGCAGCAGCCGCTTTCATGTATTGCTGGAACTCCTTCTGAGTCAACTTTTGGCCCGCGGGCTGGGCGACCTGGGCCGGATGGGGCACCAAGGGTCTTTGCTGGGGGAAGTATTGCAGGCCAGCGCCTGCCAGGGGGCCTCCGGCGAAGGCTTGGGGCGGCAGCCCCTGGCCAGGGACTCCAAGACCACCAGGGGACCCGAAAGGACCACCAGAGGACCCGAAAGGACTACCAGGAGACCCGAAAGGACTACCAGGGGACCCGAAAGGACCACCAGGGGACCTGAAAAGGCCACCAGGAGATCCGAGAGGGCTGCCAGGGAAACCGAGAGGGCCGCCGGGGGACCCGAGAGGGCCACCAGGGGGCAGGAAGGGAGAGCCGGGCGGCGCGTCAAAGCGTTTGCCTGCGAAGGCGCCGTGCACCAGTTTGTTGGAAGCTGAGTTGATCAGGCTGCGCAGGAAGAGGGGATTTTTGTTTGGCGCCGCGTGGAACGGAGCAGCGTTTGGCGCCATGTCTGCGCGGGACTGAGGCACATTTTGCAGAGAGGGCTGCTGTGAGCTGCAGAAAGAAATGCAAATATTTAGTCTCGTATCATCTTGATAAAATTATATTGCGGGAACTAATTTTAAACACAAAAAGCTATCAAATATTGTGATATTCTAAATGGAATCTGCCTACATTAATATGAAATACTAATATTCATCTATTTTTTCGGGAGATATTTCATTACAGTAACATCTTAGCTTTCTTACACTTCAGTTGATATTAAAAATAATCTAGTTCTTAAATTAATGAGACTGAAAACCAAGCAATGTTGCGGAGAAGATGGAGTGCAGTCTTCCGTGCCAAAATTTACAATAAATAAAAAGTGCACAGATTGAATAGCAGGTAGGAGTTTGTGGCAAACTTTCGACTTAAGTGCGGTAACAATTATTATCATCAATCAAATCTAGTGGCGTGCGCAATCGTGACGGTCGATAAATTTCGACTTAATTGTGTGATATCGTGCACGCTTCTCTTACAAAATGTTGATCATCGCGTCATTGAGGTAAAGACGACCACGCGGCACTGCGGCACGTCTCGGCAAGATGTTGTACCTTTTGCTTGGCTCCACATTATCTGCAGCCGCTGTTCTTGCTCCGCTGAGCAGCAAGATCCAGGGGAGAAGACAGGAAACCGTGCCAATTGCCCTAAACAACTGAAACAGAAATAATATAATGTGTTAATACATGTGTTTGAAATTTCCTTTAATTATAGGCATTGTAGTATTTCATGAAATTGTTATTTCAACGCATTATTTCGTTTATTAATTAAACACATTCACTTCATTTTTTAAGAACCTAACTAGTCTGGGCTCACTTCGGCTATGTCCTCCTGGACAAAGTCTTAGAAACTTGTTTTCCAGAAGTGTCGCCCTTTCTCACATGCTTTTTTTTCCTATTTGTAAACTGACCTGTGATAACATGAATGTACTTTGACAAATTGTGAGAATAAACAGCTAATAACCTATTTTGAGACACAGCTCTCATGTTTACGATTATTTAACATTACGCACGTGCCTCGTCAGTAGGAGCAAAAGTGACTGCTGTAAAAATAATTGAGTGAACGTACATAAGTGGATTACGTCGTGGCGGGCGGAACAAACACCTTAAAGACCCAGGCCCGTTCGTCTGTTCAAAACTCGTTTCGCGCGGGCGAAAGTAATTTATCGATCACGCTCCGGCAGTCTCGCTGATTCGCCGCTCTTCCATTGTTAATTGCAAGCGAGCGAGCCGAGGAAGAAAGTGCAAATAAAAGCGGTTGAGTAAAGGAAGCAGGCAAACTCTTGAGATCCGGAACACGCACACTGCTCCTAATGTCTGCAGCCGCCACAGGAGATGAAAAATTGTTGTGATGACTCTGATAATAACGGCTGCGTTCACTTTCTCAAAAATCAACGCCAAATAAAAAAGTAGCTTATTCTCGAGATCAAAATCCAATGGCGAAATTATGCATGCACGGACTGAAAGACGAATTGAAGCGTGAATGCATCGCAGAAACAAGAGGACTATAAAGGCGAAAGCTCCTTTGATTGGCTGCAAGTTAGGTAGAAAGCATATTATAGAGGAATCTGCTTTTTCGTCTCGTCGGACAAAAAATAAATTTTATCTGCTCGACTTTCCCGCAAGCAGACAAAATAATTGCAGTTGCGAAAAATTGCGAGCACAGCTTTAGTGCGATTTTAAGCATATCAAGGGGTCGCGTGAGAACGGAAACTCTTTGTCCTTCATATAGCTTGGCGATAGGAAAAATAGTTTCTCGAGAGTGATAAGCCATTTAAGTCGTTGCATACAACATATTTATCTGATGATGGAATTTTTACTTTTTATCAAATTAACAGTTATAAGTAATGGCGAGAAATTGATAATTTTCTCATTTTTAGAAGCAGGCTAGCCTATAATGAAGTATAAATAAGTATGATCTTCTTGCTCCAAAATGTTTAATAGGAGCATAACTCTGTTTATCCAAAAATATAAATAAAACCTGAGTTTTTTTTAAATTATCTCATTTTGATGAAAATTTAATGTTAGTAATCAATCCCCATTATTTTTTATGTTTCTAAAGTCTACTTTGAAATATAACCGCAGCGAAACTGGTTAGAAATCCGGTGGCACACATTCACTTGCATCTAGATGGTGGACCGAAAATAGCCTTCAAAACACCTAAGTTTGTGAGACATAGCGGAGCATGATTACTACGCAGCCACGGGCAAAATTTGTACCTGTACGGATGAACGGAGAAAGGCGCACTGGCTGATGAAATTTGTTTCACAGGAAACACGAATATTTTGAAGCGATCTGACTTTCTTATCCTCGGCGACGGAACATAATTCAAAACGGAATTGAATACACTCAGTTGCATATTTGCAAGTTTGTTTATTGACGTTTCTATGTACACATGCGTAATACCACTTTCTTTCCGGCGAGAAAATTTCAAAATGATCGTAATCAGACATAATTTAATTTGTAATACACCGAGTGATGCATAATTAAATTAATCATCCCGTTCTCTGATTTTTTTCCTCAGTTCATTTCACTTTCAGTGCTTGAAAGGTGAGTAAGTGCCCGCGTACTTTCTCAGTAGTCAGTACACAATGCGTTATAATAACGCCAGCTCTGACCATGCGAGAGAGAAAGACGTTCTCGCTGCTAAGACTTATATCCGAAGTGAAAGGCAAAATAGAGATGAATGCAAGGTTTGAAATTTTTGCCCCGGACAGGTCTGAGGCGTCCGCGCCGGCTGCATGACGAGAGTGCAACGACGCAACGAAAACAAGCTTTGAGTAAAAGTGCTTTTCACCGTATCACATTACACCTGCATGGCCGAAACATTTTCACCAATGCAAACTCTAATTTAGAATTATATACTAATGCAAAAAGATGTTTCCTCAAATAAAATTGAACTAAAAATAAGTTTAGGCTAAAGCGGAAAACGGATAAGATGTTTGTTCATTGTTCGTGATTAATATGTATATTACTGCCAAAAAGAAATTGAAAAGAAACCTGAACAAAGGCAAATAATGACAAGCAGAGACGGCATAAACACACGAAACAAAATATTGAGTCGACGTTTTCCATGTATTATGTGCCGTATATTTTTAAGTACATTTAAATTAATTACATCACACCTATATACTTTAAAAATTGCACCACAAGAACTGCTCGCACAGGGAGAGGAATTTTGATGCCATTCATAGTCTTTCAAAATAGGTGGCAGGTCGCTCTAGGGTTTAAAACCCCTGTATGATAAGGTTCTCGTCGGGGGAACCAGACTAATAATTACAATACGCTCGAGGAAAGAAACTAAACACCTGAAAATCAAGACCATACGAATTTAAATAAAAAATATTTTTTTGTTATGGTCAATTCACTTCTATCTAGTGTTTTCATAAAAAATAACGGTTAAAATATTTTTATATTAATTTCAAACAAGCAAAAAGTGCTATGTGAAAAACACACGTTAAAGTTTCAGAACCTTTACTCGGGCATTTAATTTTCCTGTGAAGTACGATTGTGGTCACGCTGGATTGGCCCTGAGTTGGTTTCACTTGATTGGCCACCCTGTTCTTGTTTTGTTCGTTATTTTGTATGATAACGTGCGAGCGAACCTCACCTAACAGAAGGTTGGAAGGAAAGAACAACTATCATGAATGCCTGCGCTGCTTTTAATTCTGAGAAGCAATTTCGTTTTAATTGTAATAGGAAAATTTGTTTCAATTACATCCGATTGAAACAAAGAGATTAAATTTATTGATAGAAGTATTGACGTCAGTAAAATCGCTTTATTTTTAATGTGTTTTTCATTATTTTTTCAATTTTCGTGTGAGAGCAAGCATTTATTTTATTTTATTAGCCTCTCGGGACAAAAATATAAATTTTGCCAACCGCAATGGAAAAAAATTACTGAACTATCATACCAGTTGAAAATAATAAATATTAATTGCTCTCGCTAAAATTCTTACGACGCTTTCAAATTGCCTCAAGCTAGTACTTGAGTCGTATACACAGAGTATGCTAGAGTTCAAGTGTTAATATTCGCATCCTCTGTGCGACTTTTGTTCCCTTTACCGACGACTGCCGGCTTATCTCGATTTCCCATTAGACGAAAAAACGGCCTGCCTGCACCTTGTTTTCACCTGGATTCTGCAAGAGCAAGGTTCATTTGGTGGCGCCCTTGACATTGTCCAGCGGAGAAAGTGGCCACGAACTTTCTTGGCATCTTGCAGGCCGGGCCGGCTCGTAATCGTTTATAGGTATATAGAAGCTGCCATAACGCGTATCATCCGCGCGCGCTCTTGAACTCGATTTGTATTTATCGCTTCTTCCTCTCCGCGGCGTGCAGCCGCGTTTTCCCATTTCGCAGCGAGAAAACCGGCTAGATCAGAATTCATTTCATAGGTTTGCTGCTCCGAATCGCTAAATACAGACGCTGCTGGAAAAGCAGGCGATCTAGCTGGTTTTCTTTCGTCCGACTCTTGGGCTAGTGACACACATTCTCGTGTCCGACGCGTTTTTCTCGCCATTTATTCTAATTTGACCATATAAGTGTCGCATGACGCGGCGATTAGGCGATCCTGCGCCGAAAACTTTCTCGCCATTGCTGGGAACCTCACAGACGTAATTACACTAATTTTGTCACACCACCGCGCAAATTCGTCAGCCTAACCTGATTAATTATGTTGTTGTTGGAGCCAAATTCACAGACGCATACACCGGAAACGCTTATATGAATTTGCATAATTACTTCTTTTCTCTTGCTGAGAAAAGGGTTTTTAAACAATAATGAGATTAAAATGATTAATTGTCTCATGCAAATAACGAAAGTGGCTGCTGTAGGATGTAAATGAATTCAATAGGACTTGATTTCTTTTAATTCTGAATAAAAAAATTTAAGCAATTGAGATCGTGATCATACTCCAGGAAAGTTCTGCATTCCTGCGGGATGATTAATGCAAGTTCGAGAGTTATATGTTTGAAAAAGTGGTTTGCGCGGCGGGCGTGTGTGTGCCAAAGGCCGACACACTTTTTTCACCTCGCACGGCAGCGCGCGCGCCTCTTGGCTGCTGTCGTCCTTTCGTTTTGGATGTTTACCTTTTTCCCGATTCAATCGCGTCACGTACTTTCCTGCGTGAGCATCAAATCAAAACGGGCGCGCTTTCATATACCGGGCAATCTATTCATCTTTTGTATTGTTTAGTCACGTCGTTTGCTACCGGCCAGACGAAATTTCCCTTTTTTATTTTTCCTCGACGCATTTCTTCAAAGCGCTTCTAATTTTCTCCCCTTTAGTTTGTTATCTTTCCACGAAACGAAAGAGGCCAATTAGACTGCAGTTATCACAAAACTGCCTGCATTTCGAGAAATATGCGTCACGTCGATTATATTTCACGGGGTGCTTCGTCGGCGGCCCACGTCAGTGCATGGCGTGGGCCAATGAAAACGAAGTAGAAAAACAATATTACCTGGTGCATGGTGGAGACGACGGGTCGGAAAGGCACTCTGTCAGGGCGACTGTTTCAGGGCGCACGTGAGGTGTCGACTGGTGCAGGCCTCGATCCTCGTGCACCGCATCTCGCCTTTCTTTCTCTCTTCTCGCTTCTTGCTCCAAGACCCCTCTCCTGCCGCCGCCGCCGCGGAGAAAGCAGGCACATTGCGAGCCTTCCCCGTCTCACTCACTCAGGGCACATGAGCAGAAAAAACACACACAAAGCTCAAGCGCGTCTCATCAACAGGCGCGAGCTAGTTTTAAACGTTCTGCCAATTAATTGCTGCACTGCGTGTAATTGCAGTCGAGCCGAACCTACATTTCAAGTCAACTCGCAAAACTTATTTCTGGTGAATTTTAAACTAAAATTTCTCACACGAAGTTAAGTAAGGGCAAAGTTCCTTTTGAAAGTGCAGCAGTGCTTTCCTGCGAAAGAAATGCAAATTTAATTATATCTTAATTAAAATGCACACAAATGGTTGATTTCATTCCACGCTTTTTTCTAACAGAGAAAATGATTACATTAAAAAATGAAAATTGACTGGTCTTTAAGAAACAAAAATAAAAAACGGTTAAGTGTATCATTTAGCGATTTTTCAGTTGAAATTAAAGGCAGCTTTCCTTGGCATGTCTCAATTTTTTACTATCATAAATTGGGCCGTGCAATTTAAGCGATAAAATCCAAATCTATTTTTTTGTCTTGTAAGGAAACATAGTTTCATTTGACGTTGCAAAGAATTATGTGCGTTCAAAACCATTAAAATCAGTGAATATATCAAAGTCTGTAAGGTTTAAAATAGAAATTATGATCATACTAAGACAGGAATTAAATTGAAGAATTGTGGTCAAAAAGCTAAGTCGACAAAACTGAATAATATATAACTTATTTGTGTACTTCGAGTGCTGTTTTTTGTAATTAAAAATAAACAATAAATATGAAGATTTTTCCCAAAACACCTTTCAATTTGTGAGTTAGCTCAATAAATAAATGAAAAAACTGTCCACATTCTACTATTTTTAGAAACCTTATTGTCTATAGATTTAACGTCTCTTTTAAGGTAATTAACAATGTAAGAATCAGAGGTGACGTCTGATTTATTATTTTAAATGACTTGAAGAATTGGGAAACGAAGAGAGAGTTTTGCGAACGTGTTTGAATGACAAATAAATATACAATCTAGTTTTCAACCTTTTTTTTGAAGGACTTCACAAAAAATGCTTTCCCATTAGTTTTGATGCAGCGTACTTGCGGATTTACAGTATATGATTTTCCTCGTCTGCCAGGATCGCACAATCATCCCGTGATTTCTCGAGCCTTTAATTGTAACCTCGATTGACCCGCGAAAGGTCCGGTAGGATGTCATTGCGTTTCATTGTGCTCGGGGCTCGTACGTATCAATTGAAAAGATTTGGCTGATTCACGCGCCGGCGCTGGAAGGAAATCAGTCAGTCATTAAAAGCTGGGAGCGCGGTATACACGCAGCGACACATTTCTTTCCTCTTTTGTATTGCACCTCGGCTGCCTTTGTTGTTTATTGTGTTGATTGTCTTTTATTGCGAGCGCACACCAGAGTGCACTCTTTGGCAAAAGGAAGTGCGAGGCGTGTCCTAGATATATCAGATAGAAGCTGCGTTTTATTGCAATGTGCGTAGAGCTTTGTAAAACTCGAACAACCTATTTAGGACTGCTATAGATGCGATTAAAATTGTCGTGTTAATGAAATGCGTAACTGTAGAATGCAAGGAGAGGCAAACACTGGCGTGCCAATTAAAGATTTTAGATGTGCTAATAATCCCAATCGAGATACAATTTTCATATTATGCTGAATTTTTCCACAAACGCGGAGTTATGTTAATTATTTTATTGCACTGAAGAACAAACTTTTATTTTCTATGAACTGCATGATAATTTAAAAAAAGCGTGCGGTTTCTACTTTTGTGGTAGAAGCAGTGAGTGGCGTTTTGCACGTAATTATTATCGGTATACCTGGTGCTGTTGTTTCAGGAAATAAACTTGAGTGAAGGGTAATTCTGTCACATTTTAATTATATTAAGATACTGATTCTCCTCATCTGCATTAAATTTATCATAATTGAACATCGCAAATCGAATTTTTCGGTTCATCAATCATCAAGATCATGTCAAGAAAAATCTAGTGCGTGTCTTGCTATATTGGAAATTAATTACTTGATTGATCTCATATAACTACAGACTGGATTTACTTTCATTTGAGAATAAGCTACACATTCACTTGAGCTGTCATATTATTTATAACTTGATGAAAAAAGAATCAATTCAGATCCCAAGTGGTGTGAAAGTGCAGAGACGCGCGAAAGATTAGTGTGCGTCAGAGAGCGTAAAAAAGCCATCCGCTGCGCCATCCAAATTAAAAAAATATACACTAATTACGGAAGCAGCTCGTTAATGCCGCGGCGAGGAGCAATTTCCCTTTCTAAGGCGGAACCAGCGCGCCAACATGCAGTGAATAATGTGCTTTTACAATCTTCCGAGATACATTTCAATTGCTCACTCTCATGCACTTTTAGAGATCGGAGCATACACTGGCCACCAAGCGAGATGAACTCACGCCAGCACTTCAGGAATTCCTGGACTTGCTGCTATGATGATGGAGCAAGTTAGTGGCGAAAATTTCCCTTTTGACAATTTTTTTCTTAGAAGGTATTTTCACGACCCATTATTTCTATTAATATTTTTTCACTATACATTTAGTATGAGAGTTAAAACAAATTACGCGAGCATCATGAAAGTCTAAACACAATAAATATTTTTATTTCGCGAGAGAAATTTGTTAGCAATATTTATTTAAAGATCTTGTTTTTTTTTGCTTTGTGAATTTTCAATTTATTTTATTTCTAAGGAATGAAAGTCAAATGATTTAAACCATGCATGATTAAACGGCATGATTAAAACCATGCCGTTTTCACATGCTTGCAAAATATTTAATTTTAAAGTTCGCAATATTGCAGAAATGGGCCGATTCGTCAAAAATTCTTGTGCTTTGCACAGTTTAGAGTAAAACCATTTCTGAAAAGCATTTATAACAGGCTGCTAGACTTGAGACCGGAAGGAAGATGGGAATGAGTTTGTCGGAGGCATTGACAGGATGCAGCCTGGCGCCTCGGTGAAAGCCATCCAAGATCATCAGTCTGCATCCCCTGTTCCGATGCAGCACAACATTCCCGACACTTAACTTGAACGGCAAAGAGACGAAATTTAATTTGGTCCAAAATCCCATATAATTACCAACTGCAGACTAAGGAAGCCGAGAATAATTCCTAATCGACCTGGCATCTGGCGAACCTCAAGGGCGTCGTCGCATGATGGGAAATATTAAACCGCAAAAAATGAATTTTGCGATCAGATTGATGGAATAAATGAAAGAGCTCGAATTTCCCCACGGTCGATTTCCAGTGAAGCACGGCCAAATGTTGCAGTACGTGAACGTGACCATCCTAAGCCAGGCCACGTGCATCGCCTTCTATAAAAGGCTTTCGCATTCTCCATATTAAAAGCTGGACCACTTTCAAATGTGCTCGGCGGCCACTAATGGTAAGTTTGTAATAAATTTAAAGTCCTATTCTTTTCTTTCAGATGCAACTTACTGGACAACATCACGGAGAATCGCTAACAGCAGACTGTAAAAAACCAGTCCAAATACTTAGAAAATGGATTATAGAGTGAAAATCCCACTTTTGATTACACGTACGTAACTGCGTTATTTATTATTGCATGAGTGGCATTATTATTTGCTTCAAACAGAAATAAATATTACGACGTATTTGTAACAAGTCCGCCTCTCCCAAACATTTTTTCGGCGCTCCACTGAGTGAGAACAATTCAAAGGAACACGATTTCATCTCACAGTATTATTGCTCTCGTGCAAATGGAGATGCATCACACAGGCAAAATGCATTTCAAATCACTTGACCAGTTAAAAAAGCGAATATGCATATTTACAGTTGAAATAAAAACGTATATTACAGTGTAAATAATGTTACATGCATGATATGAATTTTTGTATGCAATGCTTTTGTTACAAATGGTGAAAAACCACTTCTAGCGTAAGTAACTGATAAGTTAGTAGATGTATCTTTGTGATTTTTACTCCCTCCGATTAGGAACAACTTACTCAAAACTCAATTCAGTCCAACAATAAAAGCAGTAAAGTTGGAATAGCTTAAGAATCACAAATAGATTCAATTTCGCTCTTCAGGACAGTGGCAAATGCACGCGTAGCGCGATTCTGGGAGCATTTAATTACTGGATTGTTCCAATTATGCTTGCCAAAATATATCAAGAATTTTTATGAAAATTTTGTTTGAATTCAACCTTGCGGTTGCCTGACTGCCTTCATAAATGACCAAGACGCAGAGACTCACTGTCTGTTGGGGAAATTAAAGATAAAAAGCTGTCTCTGGTCGCCAGAGATCATGATAGTGTTCTTGGGCAGATTGTCCTGCAGCACAGCGATGCGGTCAACGTCCTTGTAGGCGAGGTACCTGCGCAGCTCCTGCGGCAGGTTCATATGTTTCATCTGCCTGGGCAGCTCCACGCCCACGTTCCTCTGGATGGCCACCCTGGCGATCTCCTTTAAAGTCTGCATCTTGCTCCTGAGGTTGGAGATCTCGTCGACGATGTCCGGCAGGCCCTTGTTGCGCAGGTTGTCCAGCATGCCGTCGACCTGCGGCGACCAGAAGTTGAAGCCGAACTGCTTGAGCACGTTCAGGAAGGTGGTGACGTTCTGCCTGGTGAAGCAGTTGGACGACTTGATGTGCGCCTCCAGCACGCTGAGCAGCACGCTGTTTGGATCGAGGCCGTCGTCCCCCTCGAAGCGCCGGTGCCGGTTGAGGTAGGCGTCGTGCTTGATCAGACACTTGAACGTGTCCATGTCCCGCCGGTTGACGGCCAGCGTCAGGTAGCTGTACGGCTTGGTCACGCGCGCTCCGTGCTCCACGAGGATTTTGAAAATCTTTTTCCGACTTGTCTGCAACGCCAGTTCTGCCAGCGACATTCCATGCCGGCCAGCTGGATGCCTGCGGGAAACCGAAAAAATAAGGGCGTTGTAAAACAAGGGAATGCGTGTTTGTAACCAGGGTTGCAAAAAATCCTAACGTTTTAGAAAACTAAAAGTCGAATCCTAAGATTTTCCTTGAAAGCAACACAATTATTTCACTACATGACCGCTAATTTTAGAGTTTTGCCTGTGGAAAAAATTAAATTATTGTGCAAGAAAACGGTATCAATGGGAAACACTCGGTGGTAAGAAAATGTAAGCATGCTTGGAACGTATTGAGATTTGGATAGGCCTTAGGAATTTGGACGGTTTTTATTTTAAGGAAAATACTTTCCTTTCATTACGCCACTCAAATAATCAGTTTTAGAAATTCTTGTGTCTCAGTTCTGAAGAATTTTGATATAAATAAAAAACACGCATAAACACTGTTAAGAGTTGCCTAAGAAGATCGTTTCTGATAAAGCAACACTACTTTCCCATGGATATTGCGTAATTTTCATCGATAGATAAAAAAACCTTTGAAAGTGAAGTTTGAGTTGCAGTCTTACCTGCAAGGGAATTTATCGAATATTTATGCCTAGGTCGATACCATAATATTTCAAGCTTCTTAAAAATTTCATACTAAAAGCAAATTTTATCCAACATAGGAGGCATGAATATCTGCTTACAGGAAAATCTTGTTTTCAACTATTTAACACGTTTCTTAAAAAAAAATAGCGAGTTTTTCTGCAAGGATTAAGAATTTCTTTTTTTTCTTAATGATATGCGGTAGAAATTAGTTTATCTGGATTAGTAAAAGCACGCCATAAGTGTAAGACGATCTAGATAAAAAAAAATTAAATTGACGTGGCAATAAATTATAAAGTAGTTTAACTATCTTATTCAAATTTTAGAGGCAGCATATATTAAACAGTTCAAATTGTTTTGCAGTTTGATAAAATACCATAGTCCGCATTGTAATTAAGACATCTTTTTAGCTAAGAAAAATGAAAACATAAGAGTTATAAAAAATGTAAATGGACGATTATTTCTTGTGTGTCCTATGACAATAATTATGTAGTTGGAATTATAATAATGTCTTTAGTTAAGCTACAAACAATGATTTTGTAAGACACATAGTAAACTATGTAGAAGACTAACAGTGGTTAATTGTTTGTGTAAAATTAACAAATAAACATAACAATATGTTAACGGAAGTTTGTTTAACACCATTTTTCAAGTTCTTTAAATGTTTCTCACTGATGGCAACAGTAAGTCGACATTTATTTTTCATTCAAAAAGCCCGAATTTAATTGATTCCACCACAATCATTGTTTTCATTTTCATTCATCATTGTTATTAGAGTTCCTTGTCGAAAATTAGAGTTTTGAGATAACTTTTAAACTAACTTAAATAACATTGTAGGAAAACTCACCTGTTTGGGTCGGCACCTAGCTCAATCAGGAGGGTCACCATATCCGGATTGTCTCTGTTGAGGGCGTGGAAGAGCGGGTATCTGAAGAGGTTGTCGTCGTCATCACTGGGCAAGGGATTGACCCTGGCGCCTTGGCTCACCAACAGCTTGACCACGTTAAATCTGTTTTTCAGTATGGCCGTGACCAGTGGTGTCTTGGGGAAGTCCACCTGCGCATGGGGGCCCGAGTTGCAGTACTCGCCGTTGACGTCGATGCCCGCGTTTAGCAGAGACTCAACGCAATTGAAGTGGCCCGATTTTATCGCTGCAGACAATAGCTGATAGCTCTCTGAAAGCATTAATTGTGTGATATTTATTATTACTAAATTGTATAATTATTATTGTGCAGTATATAATGCGTGCGTTTTAAATGGTTTATTACCATAGCTGGTCTTGTCGAGGTTCGGGGTTTTTAAATACTCATTAGCCAGCGCGTCTGCTTCCTCGATCGTCCCTCGGCAGTCACTGTTGTGACAAATTCCTGTGGCAGATTTAGACGATTCTCCATTTGATTCCAAGCACGGTCTTTTTGCTGGCGTGGCCATCGCTATTGCAGCAACATCAGGAGAACGGTAAGAAATCAATAGGAACAATTCAAAGCAGAGGAAAAGGTTTCTAAATAATCCACCGCAAGATGTAAACAATACGCCCTTTAATCCAGTCACATACATACACGTCAGATTTATTCTTCATTAACTTTAAGTTCAGACTAAAGGCTTTTTATTTAGTCAGATGACCCAGAAAAATTAAGCGTAGAAAAACCTTTTAAGATATCATTAAAAATAAAAAATTTCCTTTGCAAACTAGGCCGAGTCTCCCGAGATAATTTATACACTGTTGAATATTTTGTCCAGTGTTTATTAAAATTGCGTAATTTGAACTATATCGAGATAAGAAAATTTAAAAAAATATTAGTGTGATACAAAACAAGTACATCATTACCGTCAAAATAAAACTTCGGCAACGCTGTTTTACAAATAAAACAAGGTGAACCAGCGATATGTACACAAAGCCAATCTGAATCTGCCTCACCTGATGCCTCTGACAGAAATAAAACAAAAATCCTAAAAACAAAGGTGACAACTTGATAAAAAGACAAAAGTGAAAAAGAGAAGAATAACTTTGAGTTTTTGTGTACATATTGTTTTGATAAAATGTATTTTGAGTGGCATAAACTTCATTTAAAAAAATTCGACAGGCTCAAACGAGCATTTCAATTTATTATTTTGAGTTAAAAACGCAATATTAGGTTGGCAACATTGCTGATACAAGTATTCTTCCCCTCTTACTCCTCTCACGGTGCAAATTCGCAATGGAATTGAGCGTAATAAACAGCTGGTGTCTCATGGTCTAATGGATAATTTGCAATTATGGAGAGTTTTCTAAAGGCTGAAACCTCGCGTCTGGTAAGTGAATCGTTGCCATCCACGTGTTTTTCGTGTTCCCCTACCGATCCCCTTCCGAGCGACGTCGAACAATGCACTTAAAGGGTAGCTCCCCCTTCTACACGGAGATTCTAAATTCCTCCCTGAGTTGTGTGTGCTTGACAGTGCTCCGTGACGAAACCGCGCAAGGTGAAATTGAATGTATGTGTAATATTGCTGCCGTGCTCGATTCGCACTTGCAAGTGTACCGAGCAGCTGCACTTTCTGCGCACATATTAGGAGGCCAGAGTGCGGGATCGAGATAGGCAGCCTTCCTCCAGTGTGTTATTCCCTCTGCTGCGCGCTTTTGCCTAGTTAGCAACGGCAAACAACACAGCAGTCGTCATTTACTTCACGGCGCTTTTTTTCATTTCGGCAGAGTTGCTCTTCATCAGTGCTTCAGTGGATGATGGCTGGCCCTCGTCCTGTGCAGCTGAGTCTTCGTAACATTCCCGTGGATTGCTGATTTTGACCCCATAGCTACAAAATATCATCAAAATGCTGTACGTTTTCCATGTGGAGACGGGCTCAATGATGACCTACGACATGAACCTCGCTCTCGAGAGGTAAAAATTCAATTCATGTTCACAAATTATTTACTAATTGTAAGTATGATACACATTTTGTTCACGTAAAATTAATTGCTATTCGTGGGGAAACACCTTATCAGACAGCTATCGAACTATGCCATGATCGTTTTCATTTATTAAGATTGTCCAACTAAATTTTCCTATAAAACATCCCTTTTTTGCAGCGAAAAACAGCTGTTTTAATTAAAGATTGCTTGTTCTTATTCAGCGCAAATCTTACAGCATGCGTAGTAACAGAAATAATATGGCGCGTAGACAATTATTGTTGGACTTACGCTGTAAATCACATAAGCAAACATTATTGATATCGTAATGAATAATAATTGTCTATGCGTCGCCTTGTCCACATTTTAAATGTTGGCATTCAACTGTTACACATACATGTTTCATCATTTATTTTATTGTGCTGTCTCTAAAGGTGGTCAGTTTTTAACCCAAATACTGATATCGTTTGCAGCGTTGCTCATTTGAAGGGAGTTATCGGGAGGATGTGCAGCATCCCTCCCGATAAGCAGGTGCTTCTGGTCAGCGGAGGGGAGAGCCTGGACTCGAACAATAGGGTGTGCCAGTATTCAGCAGCGGGCACGGACACAAATCCAATTTTCCTGTTCAGTAAATGCACCATCGAGAGCACGACGCCTCTTACCCCAAGCGTCAACTATGGGTCTGGTGGGTTTTTGATATGTTTTTCACTGGCGCATCAAAACATCATTGTTAATGCAGTAGACGTCGACATGAACGAAGAGACGAAATACGCTATTGCCATGCAGCCCTCGTATGATACCGTCTTGCAGAGAACCAAGCTGGCTAAGAAATTCTTTGAATTGGCCAAGGAGCAGACCAAAGTGTGCGAGCAGCTAGTACATGATCAACATCTGCAACAACAAGGCATGTTCATTTTTACTCTCACTCCGGAAAATTAAAAAAAAATATCCATCACATTAAAATGTTACGTCTGGTGAATTAATGTTCTTAATCTGCATTAACCCTCTAAAAACAGCTGACAAGTGTCTAAGATAGCTTTGCATGTTTTACTGGCCAAGAGTACCTTAGGCTTTGTAGGTAAAGTGTAATTAATCTAGGAATTTCTATTTTTTCTTTTAAATTACCTAAGCCCTTTTTAATATACCAAAACCTCCGTAACAAATTGGGTGTTTTTTTTATTAGTCTTAAAGGCTAATTTTACCTCTCTGAATTTTTCGTGCCCTCTTTCCGCATAATTATAATATAATAGGAAAAAGTTTAATTGATAATAAAATTTCCAATAGTGACATCTAAACGTATATGTTTAATTTTCAGGTTGGGCTGCAGTAGTAGCAAATCTGGAAGACACCACCAAGGCATTCGAGATCAAGGCTGAGTTATTTGAGCAGCATTTCAATCAGTTTCTCCAGAACCGTGAAGAACACTACAACCTTCTTCAAAAGTAATGCTTTCCTTGTGCACCCTGCAGTGTGAATAAAGCGATTTACTTGATTCCACAGCTTCCGAGGGGATTTGGAAATCCTCAGTCAGATTCCGGTACTGCCCGCCCTTCTCTTAAACAATGAGAACATAGACAGCTCGCAAGCAGAAGCTACCACTCTCTTGGAGTGGATTACGTCGACAGACAGACAAAGCAACATGGACCAAGCAGTAGATTCGTGCTTCTCAAGACTGGAACAAGTGAATATTCGTTTAATGTCAGGGGATATGGTTAAAATTAACCACCTCATTTTCAGTTAAACGAGACCACCATGCAAGCCTTAAAGAAAAATATTGAAACTGCAATCGAAACAGCTTCAAACACAAGCATGAAGGAAATCAAAGGCTTGGAGGAGCGACTCTCTGGCCTAGAAAATATAATGGTTTCTAACAAGAGGTATGTGCAGGAGCAAGAGGAGCACTCAATTGTAAGTAGTAATCTGGAATTTTGAAAACAATATTTATCTGGTTATCAAAAAGATACAAAATGGCTAATTAATCTTTATTTCTTTGAAGGGTTTGAATCAAAACCTGCAAAGATTGAACAAACTGGGGGACGAGACGATTTTGCCTGATCTCTGTCAAACGCACAGCCGCCACCTAAGTGTGATGCTGAAAAATCATCAGCAAATGAGGGATATCTTGAAGCGGTGCACAAAAGCAAAGGAGGAGCTTTCACTTAACCTACTGCACCGGCTAAAGTAACTTAATGCAATGCCTCCACGGATTTTTAATTCTAAATTTTGCTTGCAGGTGGGTGGTGTTTGTGCAAAACAACATCAGCGACGTGTCGCACAAACTGCTTATCTACCACGAGGGTTTAAAGGCCCTGAAAAACAGGCTGGACATCTTCCAGCAAGTTCACCTTTCGCCTGACATCTACCTGAATGCAGTTGGCGAGGTCGTGAGGCGAAGAGCCTTTTCAAAAGCGTTTTTAAAAGTGAGGGATTCTGCTTGTCCGTGCGTCATTTTCTGAAAATTTGTTTGCAGTGGGCACATGACCTGTCTGCCCAGTCTGATGACATTTACAAGGAAGAGATAAGCCGTCGTAAAGCCTTTCATGATCAATTCGAAAACCATTTTCTCCGCAACCTGTTTCCCGGCTTGAACGATGAGCCACCGCCTTTTGCCGCGCAGCCGCCAAATGTTTTCGACAATTATTTACCAGAAGTAATTATATTCTGCCTGCGTGAAATCACAAAATTCTAATGTGTTTCGATTGTAGCTTACCTGCGAAGACATCAAGCTTTTGAAGCAGCAACTGCCAGAAATGGCCTCGGCAATTCCAGAGTACACCGAGTCTTCTTTCAATTTCATGTTTTCTCCCAATCTGCTAAGAAGCACAGCTACAGAACAGGTACATCCTTGCAACTGAAATCAATTTACTATATTGGAAAGATAGAAAAGATGGCTCATAGAATAGCACACAATTAAGCTAATTTTAGAGTAAAAATTAGCTCTTTGAATCTGATGTATAACTATAAAGGAAACCTGCACACCTTACGCCTGTTCGCGTAAATGTTGTGGAATTTATCTTCATTTTACATTTCGTTTTATTGGAATTGTAGATTGTAATCATGTGTAATATAAAACTGCAAATTCTTTATTAGTTCTTGGTCAAAATGTTAGTTTTAGATAAGAATCATCAGTTATTTTTGGTAACATAGTTTAATAACGTTTTGCTTTAATTAGATTGTCAGTCTCCTCATAAAGCATGATTGGCTAAAAATCGGGATTTACGCATTTTGTTCCAACTTTTCTCTGTCAAAATTGCCGTTTCAGAACCTTCTAATAATTCTCAAACATAGAGCGAGATAGAAAATCTCAATTAGTAAATAAATAAAACTCACAGACATCCTCAATAACATATTTTTCGCGAAATTTTTAGAACGGTTTGACGCCATCGCAAGACGCGGCCGACTCCTCAATTGGCGCTCTGCTGCAGCCTACCAGCTCAGCCGGCCACGATCTCAGTCCGCAGCCGAGCATCGACGTGCCGTCGCTGCCAAAGGAGGATCGCGGCTTCGAGTCTGAAACGGACACGGAGGAGTTTGAAAAGGTCGGCCAGAGCCCTGTTGACCCGAATCTGCCGCTGGAGAACCCGCCGTGCCTAATCCAGACGTCGGACAAGTCGTCTTCGCAGCAGAGCTCGACGCCCAGCGTGCAGCCCGAGAAGGAGGTTTGTTGTTTTGCGCATTTGCCCGAAACCCCTTGTTCCCCGGTCGCGCCGGCCGGTGAGTTCGCCTCGACCGATTTTTACATCGACGAGTCGCTGCCGCCAAGTCGGACCGGCAGCGTGGACACCGTGTCCGCGGAGCACATCCTCTTCCCCGAATCAGTGGCTGTTAGTCAGCTCAGAGCTGAAATTAAGGAGAAAGACACTTTGATTAAGTTGTTGCAGGTACTTTCAGTTCAGTATGCGGTTGCGATCACTCTTCCTTTGATTTGCAAGTAGCCAGTAGCTAGCATTTAAATTGCGATTGGTACAGCGTACATTTTTTACAGTTTTTTATTTTGTCCAAAAGCCACTTGATTCAACCGCTTCGTCTCTTTTTGCTTCAAAATTGCTCTTGATATAATTTAACTGTTTGATGTTTAGTTCTTTGCCGCTGGAGGTCCTTTCAAAGTTGCTAAAAGCATACTTATAAAGATTTAACATACAATTTTATATAAATTAAAACTGGAGACTTTTTTGAAGCAATAATGTCTTTACACAGGGTCTCCTAATCGCGTGTTACATCAAAATCTGGCAATAAAAACTTACAAAAGCACTCCTCCTGATATTGAAAAATGAATTAGCCACTTAGAAAGGCGCTTCAGCTTTGTAATTTACCACTTTTATTAATTAAAAACTCGTTATTTATAGGAAAATCTTGGCAGCGTGAGCTCTCAAGAAAGCCTCACCATGAGCACCATGAAGAAAATAACAAACCTGGCGATGACTCAAGCCAAGCAGTGGAGGGATGAACTGAAAACTCTAAGTTTGTGCATGGCTGAGAATTCAAAAGACATGGGTAAGAGCCTCGAAGATTGTAGGAGAGAGATCCTGGAGAGGGTCATTCTTCTTCAGCAACGGCACGAGGAGACAATCGCTGATTTGAAAAAGGTTAATTGTCAATGAAAACAAATGTAAAATCATAGTTATTTAATTTGGTGCATTAGATGCTGCATGAACGAGAGCAAAATCTGGCAATGGCCAAGGAGGAACTCGACAGGGTGGAGACCAAAGAAGGCGTTCTCATGGCCGAATTGCAAGCTAAACAAACTCAGGTAATTTAAATTTTCAGAAAAGTAGCACTTCAAATTGCTCTTTAATCAAAAACCATATGACGCCCCATTTCAATTTGTAAAACGTTATTTTCCCTTCTGATCCTAAGGCGTTGGAGGAATTAAGTTCAAAAATGAGGTGCGAAGCGGAATTGGAGCTTGCTCGCCAGGTGACTGAACTGCAGGCCGAGGCGCAAACCAGGTTGGAGCAAACCCTGAACAACGCTGAAGCTGAGAGAAAGGCGGCTATCAAGGAGGTAACAGACCGGCTCAACCGCGAGCACCGCCTGGAGCTGGAGGGTCTCAGGTCACGCTTCAAGATGGTCCACGCTTCGCAGATGGAGAGAAGCCCGTCGGACACAAGTCTGGAGAAAATCGAGGTACTTTTTGTTGTTGTTAAATTGATCATTGCTTCATAATTTTATTTTAGTATTGACCTTTTCACTTACGTTGGATAGGTGTCTGATGAGGGTTGTGCAAGGCGTAACATGCTTCTCTATTATCTCGCTCTTGCCTATTTGATTGCTATAAATGCAGCTTACTTTTGGATCAAATTTTGTTGACTCACTGCCATAGCACTAACTACAAAGGCGAATTTGGAAGCAGAGTGCAGTAACTCAACGACGACGTCATAAGTAGCAAGAGAATGTGGACAGCCCTAAAAAATTTGGATTTCATAACCTTCAATATTGAAGTATTTTTCAAAATCTTAACACAATTTTAGATGTACACAGTTTATAACTAACCCATCAGTATCATGTGTAGAAAGCATCGCATTTGGCCATAATCCAAATTGTAAATCACTCAAAAAATGATGTTCAATTTTTCAAGCAAAGAGCTAGAGAGTGATCCAATAAAAATCCTCAGGGCAGTCTTTATCGAGTGTTTATTATTATTTATTTTCTAAATAAGTAGGAAATAACTACATTTGACTTAGCTATTCGACCTGCAAGCTTGTTAGAATGATCAATTAGAGAAACAACTGTCGTGCTGCAAAATTTTGATCTCTGGATGCGGTATCGCATTGATACATGCTGACATGATTGTTCAGAGAGGCGATCTGATCGAGCTGGCTGCACACGAAGCGGCGCTGACAGCCCTGCGGCAGGAGATGAGCCGCGAGCAGGAGCTGGCCGTGCAGGAGGGCGAGGCGCGCGAGCGGAAGCGGCTGCAGGCCGAGCTGGACCGAGAGCGTGCGCACCAGATGCGCTCCGAGGCGGCAAAGCAGGTATCCTTCAACGAGGCCCTGCGCAGGGTAGCCGCCGACAAGGACCGCCAGTTGGAAAACCTGCGCCAGGAGCGTGACCAACTGGCCCACGCGGTGGCCGGGCTCAAGGACGAGCTGGCGCGGGCCGAGCGCGAGAAGCGCGAGCTGCAAGAGATGCTGCGGCGCACCCAGCTGCAACAGCACCGCCGCACTTCCAGGGTCAACAGGCACGTTAGCTCGGACAGCATGTCCGCATCCTCTGTCGCTGTTGTACCGTGAGTGCCTGCACCCGCTTAACAAGCATGAACCCCCACTGCCCGCCCTATTTTTATTTTTTATTTTAGACTTGTGGATGATTTTGAATAAATTTGCGTTTTTGTGCTGCTTCCTTATAAGTTGAAGAAAATTGGGACGTTGTTAAATTTGAATTCAAAGTTGAATGAACAATACCAGCCCGTTGGCTCGCATTATTTGGGCATTCTCAGGAGTGTCAAAGGAATGGGAGGTTATTGAGTTTTTCTGGGATCTAAAACTGGCTGCCCAAAGTCAGAGGTGGTTAATTTAATGGCTCAACGGGCTGGGAGGTGCCACTACTTGCTGGTTTGCGCACCTTTCCATTGGCTTTAGGGACAAATATCAGGCGTTTCAATCAAAGAGCTCGGTGCGAGGAGGCGAAAAATGGGCCACATTGGGCCCAAGCTCCTCTGCGGCCGCTATCAAGGGAGGTTAAAAATATAAATCACTTTACTACTTTCATACCAGGCAGGTTTGAAAAGTGGTTTTAAATTTGCCGCTGGAAGGAGGTTCGAACTGAACTTAATCCCTTGAGATGTAGCCAATAATGAACGTCTCGTTCCATACCTGAAAATCCACCCCTTTCCCCCTTCTGGCACCTCCACTCCTTTCAGCTGCAAAGGTATCCTGCGTTTCTATTTGGGATTTAGCAAGAAAATCGGTCTCTAATTCGTGATTGTACATGCTAAAATATTAAATTTATTCTTTTAAAGATCAGAGTCAGTGGGATTTGTTTGTACTGATATTTTAATTATTATTGTTACTTGAATGTTTTAATGGTTGTATTTGATTTATAATTTTCTTCTCACTTAAACTGCACTACAAAGCAAAAAATACAAGGGCTTTACTATTGTCACGCATCAACTTCAAGTAATCCAAAGTCTGCATGGCTAAATTAATTTCAAGTTATAACTTATTTTGCAAATTTTGAATGAAACTCCTTATACAGTGTTTTTAAAACTTTTTGAAGTTATCTTCCGGTTTATATTGAATAGAAGAAAAGTCAATACCAAAATAAGAGATGTACTTATAATTAGACCATTTATTTATTAATTGCATTAAATAACCGTTTTATACTTATAAATTTGAAATGAAATAATTTCTAAATTCTTCATGAAATCTCTATTTAATATCAAGATTAAAAATAACGAAAATGTTAATAATTCATCATTTCATGACGATCGTGAGCACTGATTTTTTAGATCCACAAAAATACATCGTCTTTCGTTAAAATATTAATTCTACGCCATGAAACTAAGTTAATCCAAACTTGTAAATAAATGACATCGTAAATTAGTCCCACAAATCACCCTGTATAATAATCGCCAAATCCGTCTTGGAAATCCGCTTAATTTTTGTGGCTGCGCAGGGAGTCGAGTGTGCACGGTCGAGGGGATATTGGCCAGACAACCAGCCCCGAGACGTCGAGGCGAAGGCTGCAAGACGACTCCCGACTCCGGGAGCGACTGGTAATTGAACCTAATCATCTGTCAATCGCACGATTGAAACGCACCAAATTATTTCCACAGAGTCGAAGCACAAATGCCATGATCCAGGAAGGCCTCTTGCGAGTTGGATCGTAAGTTAATTTTAACCAAAATGAATCAACAAAGAATTATATGATTTGTTTTGCTCCTTCTCAGGTGCAACACGGGTGACATTGTGCTGGTGCTGTGGGACGAGGAGCTCAACAACTACATCATTCTGCAAGACAGCTCCACTCTGTACTTCCTTCATTCTGATTGCATCGAACTTTTGGGCCTCAGCACCTCCTCCACAGACGTGGCGCCAAGGAAAATGTACAGCATTGCCCAGGTTGTCAAGAAGGAGTATTGCTTCGCCAGAAAGGTAATTTTGAAATGAATTATGCGTCGTATTAAAATTATTGAATTCGTGATTCTTGATATTTTATTGTCAGAAATAAATTACTCGTGAGCTTTTGCTTTCTAACTGATTAATAAAGAGACATGATTGGACTTAGATTTATCTACAATTTCTGATTAATGCATCAATTTTAATATAATTAGCATTTTAAATGTCTCACAAATTATAATTAAGTTAAAAATTGATATATTTTTAACAGTAAACATCATTCCAATCACGACAGACTACATGAATTTAGTGAATAGGCTTCTTGTTGAAACGTCAGTGATATATGTATTTAAATATAAATTTATTTACACATCATTATCTATCATTAAAGAGGTTATTTCATGAAAACTTCAATTGTTACTAACGTGGACTGCAAATTTGACCAAATAATAAGTTCAGAGTCGTAAAAATGTAAATTATTATCTGCCAGTAAATTTCTGCATACTAGATTTTCGTAATTTAAGTCCCTAACAAAATAAAAAAAAAATATATATAATTATGCTTAACAGAAAACATTTTTTTGCAGGCGGAGAATCGGTTTGGCGTGCCGAAGGATACAAGGTTCTACCGCGTGATGGTGCAGTCGTTGCAGCGCGGCGAGTTTTCGGCGGGCTCGTCGCACCACCAGCGGGGCAGCAGCCCGCGGCACGGAGGAGCCAGCGCCATGAGCAGCAGTCAGCAGTTCAGCCGTGCCGAACTGGAGACGTCGCGCTTCGGGCCTGGCAACTCGAGTACTCTGTGATCACAATCAATCAGGTTAGGTAGAGAGGACAAGACGCTTCGGCGGGACTTAAAAACGGACGGAACGATCGCTCGGAAACAGAAAATTATGCGATAGATCTCTGAGACTTTTTAAATCGATAATTTAAACCGCTTGGCGCTCTATTTGTCTTGTTGCTGACGGTATTTTTGCAAACTCTTAAAGTACGGCACAAAGAAGTTTCATAAAAAAAAATGTAATCGCGCGCGTACGCCACTGCTTGACCACTTTTGCTACGCCAGGGAAATGATAATTTCCTCTCGTAACAATGCCTTAATTGTTACTCAATCGTTCGCCCCTACTTCTGCCATACACAAATATCAGGTGATAATTGTTCCATAACATATATAATTTGTAAATTGAAAATTGATGATATCTTAGGTTTTAATTTACACGACGAGTGATATTCTTTTTAGTTAGCAATTTAACATGGTTTTGTTGAATTTACTGACTGCGAGTGTGGATGTATCTTTTTTATGTGAGAGTAACGCTTCTTTTGTACATTACTTAAGCTTATTGTTAGTCGTATTGTTAGAACTTATCCAGTGCGTTTCGCGATTGAGAGGTTTGCTTGAATGTGACACGAGTTTTTCTTCCACTGCAGACATATTCAACGAGAAAATGCACTATCAATGATGTGAAATCATTAGCGAGAAATTTTCTCCAATTGAAATAAATTTTTTGTTAATCAAGAGTACACCTTGGACGTTTTTTTCCCCCAACCAATAAAACATTTCAAGTTAAGATTTACCTTTTGGTGATTTATTGCGCAATGACATTATAGATAATAGTATAATATGTATATCCACATTTTTACATGCATTGATTACACAACTGCATTTGTACAACACGCATTTAATGGTTCAATGAGACTGACGCATTCTTAACAGTCAACAACTGTGTATTAATTTAAATGAGAACATCAAGTATGCAAACTCGTTTTGTGCTGTGTGAAAAGCGCGTTACGTGCAAAAGGCAAAGAACCTTTTTGATGACAAGATACGTACTCTATGATTGGAGCGGCTCACAAAATAAATATAATGCAACACTTTGGGTACAAAAATCTCGAAAACGCCACAACTCAATCATTTTCCTCTACAGTATAAAATATGAAATAGTAATACATAGTCAACAGACACAAGATTCCTATGTAAAAACTTAATCGTATTTTCGGAATGCTCCATTTGTAAATACACATAACATGAGATTCGTAAGTTCCACCCTCTTGAGTAAAATTCGCATCTGCGCGGCCAGATGTCTAAAATCGCTAAAACAGAGGTAAAAGGTTTCAGCTTCAAAATCGACGAGTCCTGCTGCTTTATCATTTTTGGTCAGAAATCAACATTTCTCACTGACTGGCAGAATCCAGCATTTATTTATTTTCATTAAAAGTTTTGTGGGGGTTCTTGGGTTCAGTGGTGGAGGTGCCTACTGATGGACTCGTGGAAGCTGAAGTGGTCGGAGGCGCCCATGAGGGCCTCGTAGTGGCCGTGGTGGAGGGCGGCCGACTCGACCTGGTGGTGGTAGTGGTTGGGGGCGGCCAGGTAGTGGTGCTGGTGGTGCGGCATGACGCGGGCGTCCTCCGAGGGCACCGTGGCCAGCGAGTCATCCTCCTCGGACATCATCATCGGCTCGTCCAGCCTCTGCTGCTGCTCGAAGTAGCCACCGCCGCCGCCGCCTCCGCGGGGGTAGTGCCGGTCGTAGGGGTTGCCCCAGGGTTGCTGCTGCTGGTGCTGGTGCTGCAGCTCCGACTTGACCACCTCGGAGAACTCGGACTTGACCTCGCAGAGCTCGGTGAAGGTCGGCGGCGTGTTGGGCTGCGGCTCGTAGAGCTCGGGCGGCGCCGCCAGCAGGGCGCCGCACTCGCCGCCACTGCCGCGGATCGGCGTCTCCGTCTGGAAGATCTGGCCGAAGGCGTCGTTCTCCACCACGGTCGCCGCCGCCGGGTACTCGTAGGGGTGGGGGTGGTGCTGCAGCACGTTGCTGTTGCCGTCGAACGTGCATTGCTGGTAGTCGCCGCCGGCCGGGGAGGGGAAGTAGGAGCTCTGGTCCATCGCAGCGCTCGGGTGACTAGGTGGTTGCTGCTGATGCTGGTCCCCTGGCTGCGACCAGAAGTCAGCCGTGGGTTGCTGCAGGTGGTGCGCGGGGTGGTACGACAGTGCCGGCTGCTGCGACGGCGTGCAGATGCACTCGAAGGGCGGGCACGAGCACGTTGTGTTGCTGTAACCTGCAATCGCAAAAGAAAGAAATATGTTATCAGTCTGAAATTTCAAAACACAATAAATAGTAAAATAAAAACAATATCTCCGATTGCTAGTTAAAAGAATTGAGGCGATTTGGCCATGTTAAATATTAAGCAATTTGCACAATTTAGAACCCTGATCCTAATTAGCATATCATTTAAAAATACCATTTTACGTTCCAAAATATATGAAATCCTGGCTGCCGTAAGAATTGGCGAAAACATACTTTTTGTTAGAGAGTTGCTTTCTAGATACTCTTTGTCGAAGACAGAAGCATTTAATAAATTCATGGCAAACCAGCTTTTCAATGTCTTTGATGAAAGAGCAAGTTCTCTTGTAAATCAATCAACTTCTACCATTTCATAGATTTGTATGTGATAGAAGAGCGCTTTCATCAAATATTTAAAATCAAAGACAGATTGGCTATCAGCTGTATATTTATACTATCAATATATAACTGATGCCACAAGATTTAAGTTGCAGAGAATTCTGAATTGCATACATTTTTAAAAAAATCTTTAATTTGGTTTCTTTTTATTTATACAGAGTTAAAATAATTGTCTACATTTGAGAATTAAACTGCGTTCTATTAACATCGTTTAATTGGAGCTGGTTCCACCGCGCATTTCAAGATTTAAATTGTATTGTGGCGGATATTAGCACCGCGCGCCTCGCAAAAAAAAGCATCTCATCTCACAGCATAATTTTCAGTAATCATGTATTTTTAGTATTACAAAAATCAATAAACCGAACAAAATAAATATATTTCACACATCAATTTTCATAAAATTTATTTCGTGAATTTTAATCCTTTGAAACCACTTCTCTTAAATCAAATTTAATATTGGGCCTTAGAATTTTTTACAATGTCCGTTGTAGCGAGAGCGAGAGGAGACATTAAAATGTTGTTATCTGTTTTATGCTTAGCAATGATCCATCGTTTTCAACAGCCAATGAATCAGAATTCTTTACATATTCAATTGATCGCAGTTAAAACACGCTGATGAGGCCTGAGGGGCCGAACAAGCGCTGTCCCGTCCAGTACAAGAACGTGATACGCTATAATTTTACTTTTCATTTTTTCTCTTTGCCTTATTTAAATAAGCAATTTGCAATTTTAGTTTATTATGATTTAATAATTATATATAAACAGCGCAGGATTTGATATTAAAAACAATTGAGAATTTATCGCTCAATCAAATTCTATGTAAAATTTAAACGGTTACGCGAGTCTCGTCTCTACACACAGACAAACCTGAAACCCCGACAAGATTGATTAAAGGAGAGCACTGCTTTCAATTTGTCTCGCCAGACCTATTTATTTTCGGAACAATTTCCATGTTAATTAAAAGGCCGTGTGTGTTGTTTGCTCTAATTTAGCATTTTGGGCGGCGCGAACGGAATTAATCGGCCTATTTCACGCCGGGAAAAGCGAGCCATTAGCTAATTGATGGTTTCAGGTGCCAAAACATGCATGATAATAATCAGGCTGCGCGTACGCGATTAATTAATTATGCATTCCGAATCTGAAATTGCTCGAGCCGCAGCGCAGAACTGGCTCTCCTCAAGACAGATTTGAACCCATATTGGAATATTTAATTAAAGATGCGCGACACGTCGAACGTAAAATAAATTTTGAACTTCTCTCTCTCTCTCTCTCTCTCTCTCTCTCTCTCTCTCTCTCGCTCTTTTTAAATAACGAGCCAGAGCAGGGAGCAGCCGCATAAATACGCATACACTCTCTGTCCTCAGATTCCGGTTTAATTTTTATGTTTATTTATGCTTCTGTTTACGATGTATGTTCAGCGGCAATGCTGCTGAAATTATTTTAAACGGCAGTAAAATTATCTGATGTACTTCTTAGGCTAGCGCTGCTCTCATCTTCAAATGAAATACGAATGAATATGTTTATGATGCCGCGCTGCTTGGCGCTCTCATCAGCCGAGCCGACTCGCTTTTTTCTCTCATTCTCCGGCTAAATGGGAATGAGAGGAAGATCCACTCGAAGCCATTTGAATAAATTATCGTAGAAAACGCTCAAGTTTATGCGAATAGCCGGTCGAGGAGAAAAATGCCACGCGTAAATCCTTGCTGGAAATTAGCGCACCGACTTTTTTACAATCGGCCTCAATTACCATTTCGCTCAACAGCTAGGTGACAAATTTTATTAGAGAAATCCGAAACGCACCGCGATTGAAAATATAAAGTCGGCTCTCGATTTTGTGGTGTTTAGGAGATTTATCTGAGTTACGGTTCGCACTCACCTTTATCTGAGTCAGGTATCAGGGGCGGCGGCTGCTCAGGACACATGTAGGGAGGTGTCAAATCCAAGTCGCGGCTCATGTTCTCCCTCTTGACCAGCTGAAACACAGGAACGCGCAATTTATGAGATCAGAGAAGCAGATTGCGGCAAGGGTCGCTGCCGAAAATGGACAGAATTTATTATAAAAATTTCATCGAGGAGATCAGGGAGAAATACCTAATTTGTCAGGAAAAGGGATGTTGGATTTGCGCGCTGATGGATATCAAAGTGTCGGCAGGAATTCTGATTGAGGAGGGATGTGAAATTTGAACGGCACGATAGATAAAATAACTGTTTCGAGAGATAGAGATGAAATATTAATATTTTATTTGTGTTTTTTATGGTGACAATTCACTTCTACGTTTTTTTATTTATTAAATCTTGGAAATCGAAGCATTTGAATTTTTTCTTCAACACACGCATTCCTCGAGTGAAGAATCTTCAGAAATTTAATTTTTAATGTAATTAAATACCTCAGTAGATGTCAGTTGACCATTCACTGCCGCAAAAAAATTATCCTAGCAAAATATAGCGTCGAGAAATCGTTTAAATCTCGGGTTCACCTGGCAGTTCTACTTGTCAAGCGTTTAGTGTCTGACCCGAAAAATAGAACCGTGTAATTATCATTTCCATCTCTGCAAGCAAAGTCGGTTGCAGCTCAACCCTTTCGCGCGAAGACCAATTAATCGACGCACGGAGGCATCGGACGTTTCTCTCCAATTGATACTCAACCACTTGAGCCTTTTTATTATAATCTCATCCACCGCGAATGGCACGTATAATTTATTAGTCCCAATAAAAAGCCCGGTGGAGTGGCGATTCCTATCTGTCAATGCTCGCCGCGTGCAATGATGGAACGAGGGCCTAATTATTACTTTCGCGGGCCAGGTGAATGTGTACTTATTCGCTTCACTCGAAATGGAAAAATGAATAACGCGAATCTCGGCTCTTCTAATTGCCGAGCGTGCCTACTCAATGGTTTATAATTAACGATTTTTTATCGGCTGCCTGACTTTGAGGCGCAGAAAGCAACGCAGCGTGCGTAATAATTTAAATATAAACTCGAACGCTATAAGCAGGCCGAAGAGTAAATAACTCGGAGGCTCTTCTCCCGAGCAGCAGATGATATCTCTATCGTACTTGGACCGAGCATAGTAACAAAAACATCACCTATAAAGTAAATTTATTATTAAATCTCGTGACGGCGGAATGCAGTAAATTATGACGCTGATATTTTAATTGCCAGATTAAAAATCCTGCGGTTGGCGCGAGCAGAGAATTGAATGAGCTGCTTTTCTCGAGAGACTCTTTATTGAGAATAAAATTTATCCGCCGCCGTTGCCGCCGCGGTCGCCGCGCACTCTCCATAAACCTCTCCACGCTGCATAAATAACGAAATTAAAAACAAGTGACTACTGCCTTTTTCGAGTCGCGTGTAATGTGCAAGAGAGAAGCTAATCGCGTAATTAACCTTGATGAAAGGGAAAGTTACACATATTGTCGCCGAGATTGAGTGCGCACACGAATGCGAATGACAGGCTCATTTGTTTAGCCGCTTCTCATCTTCGGATCGAATTAAAAGGGAAACAAACAAAGGCCCACTTCTGAAGAGCCGAAAAATGTCACCCAAGGGCCAATTAAAGAACCCTCAGAGCGGCGATAAATCTCGGAAGGGTTGAATTAATTGAGGGCTCTGAAACTCACCTTGGAGTCTCGGCCGGCGAGCAGCATGGCGATGCCTCGCACCCGTTTGCCGTTTACCTGGCTGCGTCGCGCCTCTGACGTCGACTTGGCTTCAGGTTGCGGGTGGTCGTGTCGTCCTTTGGCCTGCGGGCACGAAAAACACACGGCTCGCATTAACTAATCGGCCGACTCGCCTGATTTGGACTAACTGCCGCGCCAGAGATAAATTTGGACCGAAACGACTGAGCACTATCAGCAAGCTCAGCAAGTGACAACGATTTAAACTCTTCAAATTATAAATTAAAACGACCACGAACCGTTGAAGCGGTGTGCATAAATTAGTTGAGATGAAATCAAGACTACCAGTTTGAATATAAATGTATTGGACTTATTTTTAGATAGCAGGTTTGCCTAATTGTAAGACAAAATAAATCAAGAAATGTTTTTTATTGGTTAATATAATTCTGTGGAGCTTGTAGAAATTTTATTTTAAGTCTGACAAAATTTTGACAAAAATTTTTAGTGCATAAAAACTAAAAGCAATCTACATCTCAATCGAAAAAATTAGTCTAAAAATCGATTTGACGAAAAATCTGAGATTTAAGCAAATTCCTGATTAAAACATTTATTATTTATTGGAAATAAGGGTTTACGACTTAATTACAAATTTTAGTGTCATATAACAGGCAGCTTGGGACATTGTTAAAGGCTTTTTAATACAGTAAAGTAAATGATAAATATTCTAGTAAGCAAGATCACAATAGATACATTTACAATTTTTAGTAACTTCAAGATGAAAACATTAATAGGATCAGATGAAGATTGCTATGAAAGGAATGTTAACATAGCCCCATCAACACATTTAAAACAAAACCCAAAAGAATATAAATTAAAATACTATTCTACTATATAGCTCCAGTCCAAGAAATAAACACACACGTGCCAATGAAAACAATTTATGGTCTAAAAAACAATATATCAATTTCTAACTGCAGCCGAAAATTAATTCCAGGGTCGAACGAACAAATCAGGCAATTAGCATGGAATTAATAAGAAAAAAGGGGAGATAGGCCGAGAAACAAGAGCTCACCTGGAAGTAAATGGCGTACTCGGTGTGTCTCCAAAAGTGAGTGACCGGATATCCGCAGTGGCCGTGGCAGGGCTGGATGACTAAGCGACCGTTGCAGTTGCGGTTCGGACAAGGTTTGCCTGCGGACAGAAATTTATTCGTTCACACGTGTGGCCCGATAAGCGAAAAGGGAACTCTACTTTTCGATTGAACTTTAGTCCGCACGTGTATATGTATGTCTGCAAATGTGGCGTTCCTTCACACGTGCACCAATCCCCAACACACACACACAAATTTTATCTCTCGTTTGCTTTAATAGCCACCCATCGCCGCTTCCTCAAACTTTTATACTGTCTGAATACAAATTTTCTACGTCAATTATTCTCCGATTAGATAAAACGGTGCACCTTCGTGGGAAATTTCCCTTTTTTGCTTACAAACTTCTAAAAGAAAAGGTGACGTTTTTGAATGAAAAATATTAATTTTAAAAATTTTCTTTTTTAAATGCAAGAAATACCACCTACCTTGCTGTTTCTTCCTGGCTTTGTCGCAGATGGCCGGCCTCAGGTGGACCCTCTCGCCGTTGGGCAGGACGCACTGCTCGCCCCTCGAACAAACTAGCACCCCGAGGCACGACTTCTTCAGGATGTTGACGTTGTGGTTGTTGGTGTTGCGCATTGCCCAGCCGGACGAGTGTCTCTTCGCCTCCTCGCTGTCTGGCGAGTACACGAACTGGCAGTGGTCGTTGGCCCACTCACAGAACTCGTCGAAGCGACTCACCTGCGAAATTTATTTTTGGTTGATAACAAACCCTTTCATTCGCTCAGTTGGGACAGTACGACTTATGCGTGCTCATGAACTACATGCGCAGTTGTTTTGAGATAGCAGCAGTGTATTTAAAAAACCTTTTGGAACCAAAATAAACGAGCAGAGAAGGTTTTGGAACCTGAATTAAAGTTTTAATTCTGGTCCAAGAATTGTTTCAATCGTTATTAAAATCTTCGCTACGTCTTTATGATAGTCTCTAAGCTGATCAGAGGTTATTTTAATATTAAATTTATTATCTTCATTGTTTAAAATTAGTCTCATGTGCTAAAAAATCTAAAATTTAGTGAGGGGATTGGAAAATCCTTGGCCAATAAAATTAATACAAACATGACGACTTTCAGGTGGATTTATTTTCCATTAAACCAGTTTAAAATAACTGTTAAAATTATAAAAACCCTAAAAGTTGGTCTCAAGTAATTGAAAATCTACATTTTCCATGCTAATAATTATAAAATTACACTAATAATGATTTTTAACATGTTAAAAATTAAAGCTAGAAATTCGAAGTGATCCCCAAGGTAATTTTCTGACCAGAGTCTAATTTTTAAATTTATCTACAGATGTAGAAATGTTGTTAGACAGCCATTTGATGAAAATTATTTAAAAAAATATATACCATGTATTATTCTTCTTTGTTTAACGTTTGAAAATAACTAATTAAACAGAAAAGTAAACACGAAACATGTTTGGTGGGTGATAATTGGTCTTGAGTGCGCCTTAATTAGCGGCTCTCGCTGCGCGAACTGCTGTCGAGCGCGCGCGTGCACGGATTGACAAAAAGCGTACACAGGAGCACGCTGCGTGCGCGAGAGATAGAGGATACCTACCCTGGGCACGCTGGTGTCGTTAATATCCCAGTCAAACTGTCTGGCTGGTGTCAACGGACCTGTTTGCCGACCACATGGTGGAGCTGCACTCATGGCCGGGGAGCCCGCGTCGCGCCTGCAATTAAAAAACGTCCACATCGTCAGTGTTTGGCCCAGAAAACTCGGGCAAGTGCGTCAATGTCAAGAAGAGGAGAGGAACGCGCCGTCTCGTAAACATTTTACTGCCCATAAAAATCTGAATGAAATTTTTAATGGGCAAAAATGGCATGTTTTTATTAATTTTATTATCCGCCCAGCGGTCAGCCGAACGAGCCTGTGGTTGCAGATTTCGCTTTGACAATCTTGTTACTTTTTTATAAATAGAGCGAACAGTGTTGTAAAAATTGTAATCGCGAAACGGCTTTTAAAAAGGCCAATGTACTTTGATTTGGGACGACATTTTTTATGAATGAATCGGACAACAAGACATTAAATTAATTTCAGCGGGGAAACTATGAGAATTATTAAAAATTAAGCAGATAGTGACCATGCCTGAGAACAGATCAAATAATTTTTAACGGGTTTATCAGAATTAATTAATTGATTGAGTTAATTTATCGGAAATCCTGAAGTTTTATTGAGTTTCGTGTGGCATAAATGAGCTAAATATGCATCTAAACCAAGAAGGCCAGTCAATCAATTTAATTACACCTTTATGCAAAAATGCTACACCTCGAAAATATTAACAAGACAGCTCTCTAATTAAGTCCAATTTGTGGCTGAAAAATATGGAATCAAAAATAGTTCCCGGGGACGGATTTTACCGCTAGAAAGCGATTTGATCTGTTTTTTAATCTCAATGTTGACACGTGCGATAAATCTATAATTTCTCCGTGGCGCGGTATGCAATTTTCGCGAGTCCGGAACGCGAAATCAGGATATAATATTGTGACTGAAATATTAGGGGGAGAATTTTTATTTGTTGTCGACGCCCGGCGATAACTTACTTGTGGCCTTTTCTAACGCGTTCCCGATGCAAATGAGCGGCGCGGAAAATATACCTCGCGGAGAGCATCTCGGGTAATTAATCGGAGACGCCGAGATTTATGAATTAATTAAGCCATAAATTTGTAGGGATTCGTGGCGAGTAGAAAGTCCGCGCGGCACATTCACCGTTCCTCTGCCTCTTTAGATGTTTATCATAATTTTAGCTTTACTTTGAGAGACGAAAGACACCGACCGCGTCGACTATATCAGGCGTGTATGTCATAAACGTGGCAATAACCGATTTCCTCCAGCGTTCATATCTCCAGAAGAATTTTCCATTTTTCCGCTAAACAAGTATTTATTTATGGCAAGCAAGGAAGAAAGAAAAAATTATATTAAATTTAACTGGAGGTTCAAGTTAGCGTTGAAATTCCTTGGAAGTTGATAAATACACAGGTAATTAAAGGGCGAGAGAGGAACAGGGAGTTTTTTTTAATTAAAAAAGTAACGGAACTGAGTTCATTTTAACTGGCCGAATTCAAGGAGTAAATTTCAATTGCCAGTTTACCAGCTTGCAAAAATCCGGAGATATTAGCGAAGAGGCGGTGAACCAGGAAAATCGAGTGCAGTGACACCCAAGAATGCGCAGACTTTGGCCGTGTTCGGTTTTAACTAAAGTCAAATCAAATCGGCACGGCCACCGATAAATTAACGCGTCTCATTTTGTATTTTGTTGTGAGTGTGTTTGCTCGGCGCGCGTGTAATTTACGACAGGCAATCGGCTCGTTTTCGAAGCGCTTACAAATTCACAATAATTAGCCGGCCGGTTGTAAATTATAATTTTTCGCCGAGGAAGCTCCGGCTGCTTTGGATTCAATCACGTCGCGTTTATTGCCGCATAAAAGAGCGCCCCGCGTCGTAAATTACGCTTTGGAATCAGGTGACTCGCAAAATATGAGCCAATGACTTGGGTCTGCGTAAATATTCCGCGCCGACACTGATTGCCACCGCGCCGCGTATTTTCCCTTTAAAACGCTCGCTCGTCGTGGTCCCGTTTTTTAATCGCGGTCGCCTCCGATTTCGTACGCGTGCACGACGGCTTTTAATTTTCACGTCTCACATTTGTTACTCTCCTGGTTTTTTTTTCAGTGCGGCGAAAGAGTTTAACGAGCTTTGAATGGATTTTTATTTGACATTGCGGATTTGTATGAATTTTTTAATATGCAAATAAAAACACGTAGATCTCTTATGTTGCGATAAAAATTCCTTGCACTAAAAAGGTCAAATACCGTTGAAACTCCTGAAAAAATTAAATAAAGTGAAAGAGAATTGAAAACAAATTCAATAAAAATGTAATGTGCACAAGTATTTTATTTCATACGCATCTTATACTTATCATTTCATGGAATTACCTTACTTGAGAAGAAATAGAAGAATTTTTAATTATTCTATGGTATGTTGAAAATATGAAAATGAGGACGAGGTCGCAAGTTGCAAGAACGCAATTGAAATCATTGGAAGTAAAATTCTCGGCACAAATTGCTAATCTTATTGTCACGGAAGGGAAATTTGTTTGCAAACTAGAATCAAAAGAAACATCAACTGTTGATATAAGTATTGCATCCTTGTACCAGAAAAAAAATTAAATAAAATGCTCCAAATTTATACGGCAAGGGAAAAATCAATCGGCTATATTGGATAAGAAATATTATTGGCGATTTTACCTATTCTTTTAAAGTCTATATCTAAGTACCAGAATAATTATTCAAATTAATTTTAAATAATATTTGACCTCTCGTTTGGATGCAAAAAGATTAGTGTTGCCATGAATGATTTAGTGCGCACAAAAAATAAGAAAAACGATGCTCGAGAACGAATACTTTGGATTCCCTAAGCCCGTCATTTATTAGTTTGACTATTAATAAGCTCGTAAATTTGGAATCCGTGGATTTTCACGCTTATTCTCGCCTAATTTTATTAGTACATCAGCATGGAAGCAATAAATTTGGAAGTGGACGCGTGCAGATTTATCTTGGGAGCACCCGGCGCGCCGTGTTTGAGCAAGATCTCATTCTACTATGAACACGAGAGAGAATGAGCCGTTCTCACGCTACCTGCTGCTTCTTGGCCAGCCACAGATTTGATAAATGGGAAACGAGGAGCTTGCTGGCCGTGATGCCTTTATCACCCAAAGTGGTCATGCATAATGAGATTGAGCCGAGAGTTCACATTGAAAGCGGCGGACAGAAATGGGCATGCTTTTAATTTCCTTGAATTGTCGTCGGGATTATTCCGGATTGCATGCGCGTTTGAGTTGAAATTAAGAATACATTTTAATAGAAGAATAAATCCGCATTTTCCACGCTTGTCCAGTGTTCGTTAATATTTCAAAAGTTGACATTTTATCATTTTTTTTACAAAAATAACAGGCCGGAAAATTTAAACGAGTAAATTTAAACGACTTTTACTTCCTCTGGGGAATGCGAACATTACGAGCAAAAATGCTGCCACGTTTTGTCCACGAAATAATTAAAAGGGGACGAGTAATTAGCTCTAAATGTCTATGTCGTAATTTAAAAGATTTATTATTAAAATGACGTGTCACGCACGTGCTTTTTTGATACTTTTTTTCTCCTATCTTGACGTGTGCGCATGACTCTGGTACCAAGATTAACAATTATAATGAAAAAACAAGTCACATGCTGGCAACCTTGTAATTGGAATTAATTTGGTAATTTAAAATGACTTTAAACTTTCGCAAGACAAGTTTTATTATTTTTACCAACATTCAACGTACCTTAAATCTTAAATATGCAAATTTAAATTTCTCTAAAATAAAAATAAGGAACAAGACTTCTTGGAAGGTATTTGTAAAGAGTTCCAAACGTGGAAACATGATTATTTTTTTTTAATAATTTAAAATTTCTTTTGAAAGTCTTCAATTTAGTATTTTTTATAGAAACTACCCCTTCCTCAGCATCAAACCAATTAAAAAAATATTTAAAGAAAAAAATTAAATTTAATAATAGCTGCCAATTAAATTATCTGTTAATCTTTTTCCTATGCTACCGCGAGAAAACAAAAGAAAGGTCGGGGTGAGGGTACTCACAGGATGACCATGTCTTGAGTTAGCCCCTGCAGGGTGTTCTCCTCTGGTCGGTCGGTGCTGGTTCAGCGAGCGTGCGGCGAGGGTGTGCGTTTCGACGCGTGTTTGCGGCTCGGCGCTGCTCGCCCGACTGACTGGTCGCGGGTCGCGCCGCGGCTCGGAGACGAGCGCCGCGGTGCCCGCCCTCGAGCCCGCCGCGGCCAATGCCGCTCGCAGACTCCGCCTCTGTTTGTTTTGTCCGCGATTAGCCGCCTGTTTACACCTTTCGCCGCACACGCACGCACCTTTTACCTGCGACGCCCGACCGCACAGCGCCGCGCGTGCTCGCCCGACGACCTGCCCCCGCGGAAAAGCGCCCGCACGCCTGGAAAAAACTGGAAAATTAATAGTCAAACATTTTAGCAGATATTTTTGGCTCTTTTATAAAATAGTTTCAGTGGAAGTAGATTTATTTTTTTTATCGTTTTCCTCAGAATATAAATAATGGTTTTAACTTCTGTGTAGCGACTGCTGGACTTTTTAGTTAATTTATAAAAAGGGTCGTAAAAGGAGAGATTTTGCTGATGGGAAATGTATGCAATGTTTCTTACAACTGCGCTTAACATGTTGCCTACTTTTTCATTTGAGCTCGAGCCCGGAGAGGGGGAAAGCAAGGTCCGTTCGTCCGCCTCGCCGTCGATTTCTGCTGGACAATCGGCTGGTGAACTGCTAAGATTAAAGTTTTAATAAACCAGCCTCATAAATTCACATTGTCCTGAGGTTTGAATCTTTGAGTGAAGGAACATACAGAAGATTTCAGTCAAATTTAAAATTTAGGCGATTTTTGCATAAAAATGGAACTAGGTGCATTTAAAATTGGCTCAAGGATATAGAAATGGCGTTATTTATATATTCATTTCATGCTTTCAGTAAAGTGGTGCATAGAAAAAATATTTGATGGTCATTGTTTTCCCGCTCAATATGACCTATCTCTTAACGTAAATTTTATTTATATTATTTTATCATACAAAAATTAAACATTCGGAAATGCGGAATCAGATCAGTTTGGCAGCATTGTTAATATCCCTGGAGTTCAATTCAAATTTCCTATTTAATTTCCAAGTATGTTGCAAAGATGTCCTGCTGACCTATTTATTTAAATGGAGTTTTATGTCATAAATGGGATTAAATTTCCTTCTTCAATACTTTTACTTTTAAAGGAGCCGAGTTGAAGTTTTATTCTAGATTTTAGAACAAAGACATAAGTCCAAAACTATACCTCATTTTTATGGGACGATTTCTCTTGAGTGAGGTTCCCGCTGTTGTTTTGGGCTCTATCTTGGAAAAATCAAAATTTAAAATGCTCCTAATTAAATACATTTTTTATTCAACCACTGGTGCGAAGCGCATTAATTCCTTGAGGACAAATTAAATGATCCCGCCTCCAACTGGTATTTGATACTTGACGTTTGAATGGCTATCAATTATCGCAAATGTTCACGTAAAAGAAGGCTTACGCGTTTGATTAGAGGAGTCACACCGGTCTTCGCAAGGAGCATAGAGACACAGCTCATTCGATTTGATCGTCGCGAGAAAATTAGAGACCGGTTTACCACTTGCGTCATATATATACTCAACTTTTTTAGGCACTAATAAAAAAGAGCAGGTTAAATATTGCCGCAGTATCGCAGCTAAAAAAAGAATCAACAAATAATATTAAAAGAAATAACCAGATTTTATCGCGTGAAATGGATGATATTTTTGGCTACCTCAGGGTACAATTTTCTGTTGAAAACATTCAATTTGGTCGCGGCTGCTTTGTGTTGAAAGCCAGCGCGCAATATCCGATTTTAAATTGGTCCATTATCGGCGGTGGCGATCGTCAGCAGAGTCGATAGAGAAATTTATCTGTGCGGCGGGCGATGGTGGCACATTGTTATAGCAGCTCAATCAATTAATATAATATGTGTGTGTGTGTGTGCGCTGTTTAGCTGCGATGAAAGTCTCTTTGCCGCGCGCGACTGCAGCTATGTCTGTCTCGCCAACTTTTGGGTTTTGTGTTTGATTCCTGGGTGCGTTCTCTCGGCGGGGTGGTTTTGTGCTCTGTGTGTGTGTGCCAAAAGAGAGCAGGACGCCGTGCCAAAAGCATGCGGGCGCGTCTCTCTCACTCCTGAATTAAGTACCGGAAGAAAAACTTTTATTCTCCTAGATGCGAGCAGCGCGATAACGACGAAAAACACACATTGATTCGCCTCTATTTCGGCACAAAAACTGACAACGTAACAAATTTACTAGAATTATTTTCGTTGTATTTTAATTTATGAGGTATCAATGATTTATTGAACGCAATAATATACATATGCGTGCAACACTAAATCTACAATTTATCAAATTTTTTACATAATTTTGCTGCTTTTCTACTCAACGTAAATTTTCTTGTTGTACTTTTTTAAATATGTTTTTTTACAAGTCTCGTCACGCAGAAATTACATCTATGCAATCGATATTAGGTTCTTAATATATAATAATGGTTTATTAAACGCAAAATATGCGTGAAACACTCTACATCAAAGCTTATCAATTTTTACAAATTTTTGCTGCTTCTCTCATAGTTTTCTTGCTGTACGCTTTTGGATATGATATTTTATACAAGTCTCACCACAAAAATTACATCTACAATGATTATTAGGTTCATAATGAAACGTTGTATTATTACAGAAAATATAGTGAAAGCCAATGACAAGCAAATCTTGCAAAAATGTGTCTATCAGGAAAATCTATTAGGCCACGCTAGTTGTCGTTAATCATAATTTCAATATCGAAGATTTCGGCACAAATTATAACAGTTTTCTTTGTTTCACAAAACGTTTTATACACATCGGTCTCTGGTATAGGTTAAATATATTTTTGAAGTCAGTTATACATACAAATTGGCGAGTCTTTCGCAACCATTTCGTAAATATTTAGAAATTCCAAGCACTTTCTTAATTTAGTGAGTTTTAAACTCTTTCTAGGTTTTCTAAGTCAGTATATTATATAGTTAGGTAACAAAATAATAACTGCAATCCTTTTTTTCTCGGTGGTATATTTAGCATAAACTATTCTGCTTAAGAATTAAATTGACTTTCATTTTTATTGTTGGAGTTCATCTAAATAGCTACCCTCGCTTCGTTTGGGCAAAGCTGCGATATGTTTATTTAATATCACCATTTCAAGTCAAATACATTCAACTTGAAACCATATTAAGTTATATACCAGATAGAACAAAAATCATTTCATGGATTGAATACATACAACCACAAACCTATTTTAAAATCTCTCTTGCACATATTAAATCTCAAATTTTGTTAATAATAACGATTTTAATCAATATAAGTAGGCGTTACAATAAAATAAAATAAAATAGATCAATCTTTTATGATATAAGATCTTCTCTATCTTGAAATTATTGCTTTCCTGCTCTGGTAATTCATCTCTCATCTCGCATATAACTGACCCAAACCTTCATTATAAATCGCCTCTTTCAGATTATATTTATGTATATAATGTTTCCGCACTTTTTGTCTTCATTATTTCTCATCATGAATTTTCCTGTAAATTCAAATACCAAAAAAAGCAAAAGGGAGCTCTCAATAAAGCGATTAAAATTACCAGCCACCCCCTCAATTACATAACAAATTTCCCACAGGTCTCGCTTCACCATGATTCTTCTCCCATGCCCGCGAAATTTGATCCTGCGACAGTGCGGGACACATGTTGACTGAAAAATTAGTCGATTAATTTTATCACAGGAACAGCTTTTCGAAATGCATATATTTACTCGTTCGTTGGAGGTTTTCTCCTCGTGGTGTGCGCGCGTGGACCAACAAGCCAAACTGACTGAGCAGAGTGTGCGTGTGCGTGTGTGTGTGTTTTTTCATCAAGGCAATATATTTTAATTGGCGGCGCTCTCAACCCTTTCCCCTTTTGCCGCGCCGGAGAGGGAGCCAGACGAGAGATATTATTTTTCTTTATTTGCACCGCAGACGGACCCAATTCAAATTATAAACTAGATTTCAAAATCCTGCGGGCTCGTTAATGTGCAGGTGTAACATTTTTTTTTATTTTTCTATTTTGTGTCGGGCGAGCTGCTGACCCGCGCGTGTTTGGGCCAATGCGCGCGACGCGTGTGCGTTCCCTTCGCGGGGAGATGTGGTCTCAATTAATTCCACGCGTCTTTTGTAATTAGACTCGGTACATTATATCGCAAAGCCTGCAGGTAGGGGCTTCGGTGTCTCCACCGAATCCGTCGAGATCACCTTGAATTTATTCTAAAATCGTCACAAGTCATGGTCAGCAGCGGGCAAATTTATGAGGCAACATTTTGGATTAGCTTGCCGCGCGTCCAGGGTATTTTTCGACAGAATTTTCCTTGTTGCGATTTTGAGAAGAAGCCGCAGTAGCAGGAATTTGCACGCTAGACTCGCGAAAAGTCGATGCTAATATAATGGACGGAAAGATTTCCAAGAATTTTGCGGCAAATTATGTGCTTTGCTCAGAAAAGTAAGTGTAAAAAATTTAATTCATCAGCTGAATGAAATTTGGGTCAAGTCAGAAGTTCAACGCCCGATTCTGTGTAAAAACAAGTTTATTTATTCTAAAAAGTCATGCAACTAAAATAAACTCATAGACTTGGATATAAATTTTTATTTCTAAAACTGTGTATAATTAAGAAATAAAATAGTACACCGTCTCAAAAATTTAATCTGTCAAATTTTAAGGTTTATTATTTGTTTAAATTTTAAGCGTGGACTGAACGCCTGCACGAATTGCGTTTTTTTGGCTTGGAAAGTTCCTCCCCTCCAGCACACGCAAATTAATTTCAAGCTGTTTTAAATTTTATAAAAAAATAAAATTATGTCATCTCATGGATCCCAATTTTTCGTTGAATAAAATTAAATGTTCCTCGCTGTTTTTATTTTTTTTTATAATTTTTAAAAACATTGTTTAATAATTCAAAACATTTATTTGCGCCAATGAAATAATGTATAACAGGTTTCTACAAGAAGTATAAAGTAAAAATGTTTGATCTTGAGAATTTTTGGAAGGGGAAATTGTATTGAAGGGAAGGGTGAAGGTTGTGGCGCCTTCCCACCACCATTAGAATTTCACAAAACTTCTTTATCAACGGCCTGTTAATTTAGAATCCTATGTAGCAAGCTCTGTGGCATGAGGTTTGTTTTTGCAGTTAAATTTCTGCTGATGAGACCTGAGGATCCGAAACAGCAGCTGGACAGTGCGATGATAAAGCTAGATCGTTACACTTTGAGTTATAAAACCCGCAGAGCTATTAAGATATTAAGCAATTAAGTAATGTTTTTCATATAATAAAAGTCTGCAAAAATGTTTCTATTAAGAAACTAATGTGAACGCTTTAAATACGCTAAGTCATATAAAAAAGTTTTTATTAACAACCCTCCTTGAGCTATACGTAACGAAATTAAACTTATGTAAACGCGAGATGAAATCTGTTCTTCCCATCTCGAATTGCGCTGTCAATGCCAGTTAAAGCGGAGGGTGGTTTTGCTTTACGTTTGATCTTTCACACGCAGCGGAGACAAAGAACTAATTCAAATTATTGCAGCCTGCGTTTATGTTGTAGCACTGCGCGCGCACACTATTGTTTTATCTGGAGGAGCGATCAACAGCGTCGCGGATGGGAATTATTCAACGCTGCCTGCAGCTGCTCTCTTAAATGTTAAGCTCGCTGCACCCGCGTGAACCGGAACCCTCTCGAACTGGCATTTATTGGAATAAAAAAACACCAAACTTTCATTACGAGTTAAAAGGCAACTTTGAGGCAAAATAAATTTAAATTTAAGAAAACATAATTTTTCATTTTATATTTTGGTGATTTTTTAAAACAGTGTGGATGAAAAAAATTGTATCAATTTCTTATGATTGTTTAAAGAATCTAGAGCAATTAGGCTTCTTACCAATTTTTATAGTTTTAAATTTTTTTTCTCATCGAAAACAGTGACTTTGTAGAGACTTGACGTGACAGGCCTGCATTTTGAGACAGCCCTGGGTGCAGCGAATTTATTAAAAGTTCTGTTCTCGACTCTGACTGCAACATATACACAAGCGGCGACCGTTTGAACTCTCGCGAGAGGCATCTTTTTTGGGGTGAAAAGAAATAATGGCAAAGAGAGCAACATTTTGTTCAGTTCGCAGATGCGGCTGCGGATAATTGCACGTGCCGCGGATGCCGGCGCGAACGGTGGGAACGCGGCCAGGCCACCTGAGGACTGCTTGCCCACCGACAATGTTAAAATATTAATTGACCGCTTTTTATCGCGCTCGTCACGTACGTATATTATGTAAAAAGGCAGCTAACGAGTACTGATGTAATTATTATTCCTGTGCAAGTTTTTAATTGTTAATTTGTCAGGTGTGCGTCGGAAGCTGCTGCGCGTCTCGTTTTTTGGGCTGAAAACGGCTTTTATTTACATATTCAATGCGGGATTGGTCGGAACTTTCGGCAGCACGAAAAGATTATATACGTTAATAGACTCACAACGATTAGAGCGTGTCAAGGAATTAGAAATACGATTAGAATCAGACCTTGACCAAATGTGGAATTGTACTTCCGCGTGGTTTTTCTCTTCCTTGGATATATTCTTTACAAAAATTCACAAGTTTATTTATTTATTTTATTTCCCTGATCACTTATAATACAGAAAAGGTGAAAAAGGCTACATGTTCATAGCGAAAAGGTCGCTGAAACGTCGGCAAATGAAAAGATAGTCGAGTCGGTCAAGGCCTGCACTAAAACATTTTCACAAACACGCTAAAATTTCTGCCACAAGTGAAATCAACGTTAGAATTCGAATTCAACGTTTTAGTTTTTAGCGAAACCATTGAATTTGTTTAGCCTTTCTTGATGTGATCCACATATAGTGGTGTAAATATTTCGATTAGACGATTTCAAGCAAATAGCCGAAAATTTCAAAATTGATTTAAAAATTAGTTTTTTTTTAAATTTTGAAACATTGACTTCATGGCTTGCAATTTGCAACAGTAAATTTGTAATGAGTACAGTTGTAAAACGTTAAATCCATCCTTTTCGTTTCTGGTAAAAAGGTAAATTTACAACGAAACCCTTGCTTTCTGCAGATGTTATTTTTTATTTAATGAAACGTTGAGCGAAACTAATTTAAATTTATTTAAGAACTAGTGGTGGCTCCCATTTGATTAAAACAATTACTTAAAAGGAAATTATAAGAAAATATATTTAAATGTTAATCGTTTACATGTAAAATTGTCTTGAGAAATGGCAGTAATTCAATGCTGCTGGTCTTCAAGGCCAGAAAACGGCTGCCTTCTGCGCGTCCAGTGCACCCCAGGGTGCGGGCAAGCTGCTGCCCGCTCCTGTCCTTCAGATGAAGCCATCGAATAAAGCACTCTCGACATTACGAATCGCCCGATGGCAGCATAATGAGGCGCATTTGCGGCGAAATAAAAGGCTGTTTGGGCGCGCGACCCGCAGAATTGCAGAAGCCGAGCGAGAGCGCGGCGGTTAGTCATTGTCTGCCGCTTCTGGCCAGAGCAGGCCACGAGCGAGGCACGCGCGCCTCTGCCGCCGCCGTCGCCGTCGCCGCTGGGCACCATTGGTGCGCAGCCTCCGCCCACGCCACCCACCCGCTGGAGACCACACCTGTGCGCGCGCTCTCTCTCTCTCTCGCTGGCTTGGCTCTCTTGCTATAGCTCGCGCTCGCCTACCTGCAAACAAATGCACGAGAGCAACGCAGATTCAATTACGCTTAAAAGCTACCAGCATGCGTTTTTTCGCCGCGTGCGGCCCGCGACACACGCCGACAACAAAATGTTATTCATGCTAATTCAACCGATCTCTTTTTCGTAATGTGTCATTGTTGACGCGATCTACTTTGTTTTTTCCTTATGCGCGCACTTATCTTGGAAATTCTGGGAAATATTATGTGCAGGTTCCCTCTCGATTGGTCGGTGCGGAATGAGAATGTTGCTTTTAAAATTTTTTATATTCATAAAAGCCCTTCCACATATACGATTTAACGTGTCGAGAAATACTTCTTTATTCAATTGCTAAGCACATTTTCAGCTATTCATGTTTATTTTTTACACAGGATTCAGAACCACCGCCTGTTGAAAATGTTTCACTTTAGATATATCAATACACAAGAACGAAAGAATAAATTTTGTGAAACAATGTGTCCCAGAGACACAATACACTTAATGCAATTTTTTTAAAAATGGAATGATACTGGGCGACAATTAAAAATTATTTAAATTGTTGGATGCCATAAACAATTGATCGATAAACAATGTGTTCAACAATTTGCAATAATAAAAAATGGACCTTCCTATACAATAAAAATTCAAATTTTGCCAATTTTCTCCAAAATTTACAGTGCTTGAACATATTTTCTTGGCATATTCTGATTCCTCTAGTCGAGATCTGTTCAACGGTGTATGCCACTTATTATGGAAACTCTTGGTTTTGAAATTAAATCGGATTTCAAGTAAGGAGACAGCCATTACCATTTGAAAAGCACGGCAACTTTCCAGCCAATTTTCTCAAAAAATTACAGTGCTTCTTAGGTCAATTTAGGCTTTAACTGAATCCTAAGAGACGAGTTTATGTAATGGCAACAAGCATTTTCCAGGCTTTTGCAGTATCATTCCTCTTTAAATGGAAGCAATATTTATTTTGAAGAATGAAATTCTGTTTTTACACCTCAAGATATTAACCATCTTTTTCGTGTAAATGCAAGAAAGTAGATTTAAAAAAGCGTTTAGAAAATAAAATGCCCTCCTCTGCATTCGGCCAAAAATATTTTGCACACATGACCGAATAATGATATTTTTATAAGACCAAAATTTCTACACGTGCAGTTTAGAACTCTACTTATATTTTTAAAAATTGAGCCATGGCGAGTCATTTTAAGCAGAGTCTATTTCTTTTTTCCAATATCCAAATTATTCGAATGTACCCTTTTCCCTCTCCATTGATTAATTTAGAGGTGGCTCTAGCCGTTTTTCGGTCTTGTGCGAAATATTTTATACAGACTCCTCAGACTCCTGCATTCGGTTGAAAAACTTGTCGGTCATGTGAAGTTCAAACTTTCAAGCTACTGAAATTCGGGTCTCTCTTAATGTTCTATAGATTCACCCCAGATTATCAGTTTTATCGGTTTTAGAAGTACACTCCTACATTTTCTGCCTTTTCAAAAACCACATAAGTTTTGCAGCAAAATAAAACAGAGAGAAAATACCATATTTACTGGATCCACTTGCCATAAAAAAGTACAAAATATGATTTCAAGTTAAAATTAAATCAATTTTTTCATTTGAAATCTCAAATAATAAACGGTATAAATTAAAAAGTGCCATTTTAAAGTTCCTAATATGAATTGCTCGACGAGAGGGTCTGGTACGCAGAAAAAAAACGCCGCCCGACCGAGTTGAGAGTTTCGGCGGGGCAAGCAGATCATTACGTGTATGTTTTGCGTCGGCAGTTGTTCGCGTTCCCAGCGCCGATCAAAGACCTGTTCTCCTCAAACAAAGCGCGCCGAGCTCTGAGTGGAGCGCCCAAAAGCACCTCTGCGCTGATCACATGCACGGCTCTCGCGTAATGCTTACACATGCAGACCAAGAGCACCTATCTGCGTTATTGCAGAAAACGAGAGAGCGAGAGAGAGCGCGAGGGCAATCAATTCGTAAACGGCAACGCAAACAAGATCAATCTGGAGCGGATCACACGCACCCTCCCTTGCAGCGTGTGTCAACAGCAAACACACATGACGAGATCGTAATTGCGCATCTTCTCTAGAATGGATGGTATTCGTGTGTGGATTTTGCTGATTGTAAAGTAGTGCGAAATGAAGCATCAGCTCACTATTTTTCAGTTCTTTTTTTCTGGAAAATTAAAAAAATACGAATTCATTCCTCATATTTAAAAATTTCCGAACATATATCACAATTAAATTAGTTTAAGAGAAAATAAATTTTACAACACTTGATTGGGTGGCACTAGCAGCCTTAAAAAAATTACACGAAATATCCATTTACTCTTTCTATAATTTTGTCGTGATGCTATAGCAGGAGCAATTTATTTCTATTTAAAAATAGTTGAAATAAGAAAGGATGGATAATTAAAGTGTGCTTTAGTTGAATTGTTTCAGTAAGAGGTAATTTTTATCACAAAATTAGGAGATGCGAATTGTTTTCACGTTGCAAAGATGTGCGAATGATTTTAAAATTTATTCTTAGCTGTGGAAAATGGAAATGAAAACTTTTAGGATATAGTTCTGACACATACCTATCAAGAAAAGTAAAATAAAATGTTGCTATTCGGTTGATTGCGAGCCAGTTATATTTTCCCGCGATTTTATTATAGGAATAGTTCCGGTAGCAAATTGCAGTCCTGATTCGTTCCCGTCGAAATTAAATGGCTTTGATTTGAATCGTCTTAATATAACTTTGAGGAATTTCAATATATCTCCCAATGAGCAAAACTGACGGCCTTCCAAATTAGATCGATTATTTTTATTATTCTTAACTGGAGCAAAACATATTACCATAAATAATAAAAATGAATCCAATTCATATTTCATTTTAGATAGACTAATATAAATCACATTCCTTAAAGCAATTAGGTCACACCTATAATAACTCAGGCCTTTTTTCATAAAAAATATAATTAAAGCAAATTCTAATTAAAGAGTGTGCTTCAAGTAATTATCTGAACAACTCTGTACGATTAGCACTTGAATTTACCTATAGACTGATTGAACCAAGATGGCTTAAGTGATGTAAATGGTTGCAAAAAAATCGCTCGTCTTCTTTTTGCCGCACGCAATAAGCACCGCGCCTCTTGTTACGCACGCGCTCTAGGTTTTCGATTAAACAGAAGGCCGAATAAGTGAAAGAGCGAACAAGTACCTCATTAAACCTGCTAATGTATTCGGCAATTCGATCGTTTCTATTTAAACGCGCATCTCGGAACCAGTTTTTGCGCGCATTATGAATTATCGCACAGTCATGTCTCTCACTATCCACGCCGCGCGAATAATTGTCGAGCCGACAATTTTTTATCTGAGTTGAGGACGAGGTGTAATTGAAAAATGAAATTTCGCAATGCGGGCTGTACTGCAAATGCTGAGAAGAACAAAACCGTTTAAGCTGGAATTAATCTTCAGTCTTTAAAATTGTAAGTTTCGACAGAACTTTTTACGATCCCCCGATTCTAAAAATTTGGACATAATTGTTCAAGCAAGGAATCCAAAAAGGGTATCCAGCCAGCATTTTAAATAAACGCAAGTTCAGTGGATCGTGGAGCAAGCTGAAGACCATGCAGCGAGAATTCCTTACATAAATAAGCTGAGAAAAGCCATTACAAACAAAAATATCTCAGCGTCAGCGGGTTCTTTCTTTCCAAGCCAGAATGGGTTAGCATACGATTGTGATTTAGTGTTATTTCGCCTCAACCCGGTTTTCGCAAAAAAGGGAGCCGCTTCGCCCGACCGCATTGAGAGGAGCATGCAAATAATAATAATAATAAGACAAGCTCGTCGCTTCCTTGTCCATTTTTGCGTCTGCCGCAAGTGAATTGGACAAAACAACGACATCCACAAGTAGTGCAATAATCATTCAAAATAAGAACTGTGTCCCCGCTTTGCATAAAATGCTAAATTAAATTATCTGCGCTACCAGACCTATTACGAGCCGCGCTGCTTTAATAGAGTAAGGAAAATTATTGTGGCTGCCAAAATGTGGCTCATCCATTTCGACCAATTTGCATCTCGCGGCAAGAATGAATTTAGTTAAATCATCAAAACAATATTGTTGGAATGCTTCTCGGAAAATGCAAATCGAGCACGGTGGAATGAGGAGTTCATAAAGCACGTAGCGCGAAATCTTTTTCTTTAATATGCAGCCAACAGCATAGTCGACGGAAATCTATTTGGCTGCTCGTCTCGTCGTGTTGTATAATTTTATTCAATTAAATTTTATGCTCCGCGCTTTTAATTGGACTCTTTAGTATTTTATTGGTCGTAAAAAGCGTCGCTAGCGTCTTTGTCGCGGAATTCGGGATAAACCTATGCCAATTTATGGATTCTCGAGGGAAAAATAACGAGGCGACTACCTAAAAAATTATTTTGAATGTTTGGCATAAACATTACGTTCATGCAAGCAAAAAATTTCTGAATTTCACACCTCTGATTAAAACCTCCTTAATAATAGGTGATGAGTTTTAATTGAAAAACTATTAGGTGCTAAAAATTTGATTTTTAAACTGTTCCCGAACCTGTGTATCAAATGTGACATAAATAATTAATCAAACAGATAATTCAAGTTGCTCTCCGCGCGTATTCATCTGTTTCTCTCGTATATAAGGTATTTTCTATTTATATAGCAATTATTTATTTTTGACGGCAACATTAGAAGTATTCCAAGGCTACAGCCAGCTTGACAGAAAACTAGAAATAAAAAATAAAAGTATAAACATGATCCGACTGCGTGACTGGGCGGATAAAATATATATAACGAGTAGCCGTGCGCACAAAGAAATGAATGGATGGGCCAATCGTGGCGATTTAATTTACGTGCGCGTCCGCTGCCAGCTTCCAGCACGCACATTCTAATCGATTGGCATTCGCAGCGCGCGGCTCGCGTGTGCCTGTCATCTGGAGATGCTGGTACGGTCACATTATATATCTTACCTGGCTCACACTCGCTTCTCTAAATTTATTCGGCACCGGCTGCCTAAAGCCACAGCATCCGCGCTATCCCGTGACCGAATTAACACGTGCCAACCACTCATATTATACACATATACTTTCGGTTTCCTGAAAATGATTATTATTGTTTGTTAAGAGTGCAAAATCCATTAAGATCTTTCGTAATAGTAGAGGTAAATAATATATATTTTTTAATTTGACTATCATAACTGAATTGATTAATTTGTTTATTTTATTTTGAAATTTTTCTACGAAGCTTTAGCACATAATCTGGCTATGGAAAACTGGAGGTCTGAGCTCATTATTTAACTCTTTCCGTTTTAAGGTTTATTTTTTTCCTCATAAAATACACTTTTTCTCAATAAAAATTACATCGAAAAATTACAGATGCATTTTGTAGAAAGTAGAAGAGTCGCTTGAACGATATTTAATCTTTCCTTTATTGTTTTGACCTGCAGAACAAGAAAAAATATTTAATATAGCGTGTCTAAAAAATAAACAAGGTTAAATATTTTTTTTCTTGCCACATCTTGTCCAAGACCAGTAAAAAGGAGACCAGTTTTAGATATATTTTTTTTATAAAAAAAACTTGATTTGCATGCTACATTGAAGCGTGTCAATGACGACTGTTTATTTTTAAAAATATCAGGATGGAATGATAAATGAACAAGGAAAAACGGGCGAAATGCATACTAATTTGTAAGTGTGAACACACGATAAAAACACTAAGAGACACGCTGGATGCAATCAAATCCGATAGTGACACATGTCGTTTTTTTTGCTACGATCAGATCCGCGATAAAATGCTTGGGCCGATCTCCCTGCAAGCTGAGAGGCCCCTTTCCAAGGTGATAGAGCGTTAAAATCCGAAGCGGTGCTGAACAAAAACGGCTAATTTTCTTGAGAAATGTATAAAGCCTAGCCGAATTTATTTCAGCGGGCAGATCTGCTGTCAGATTGGTTCGCCAGATAAACAATAGCGCCGGTAGCTTTTAATGAGTGCTCGACCGCGTCCTCTAGCAAGATGTCCTCTAGATAAATTTGTTTAAGTGAATTTTATTTCAACGAGCGCCAGTTAGGGCTTTGTTTTACGAGTTTTTAACAGTATTTACTGTACTGTGAGGCAATCAGAGGCTAGGGAATTAAGTGGCAGGTTTATTTAACTCTATAGGGTCTGAAAGAGTGATGGACGTTTAACTTGTAATCAGCTGCGAAACTAATTTTTATTCAAGGCTGGAAATCATTTATTCAAATCAATTTAAGGAGTTTAGCTTTCGTATACTATTGAGTAGACTTCACAATGAGTTTTTATTTATTAAATACATTTTAGAGCAAAATTCTGTATACTCTTGAAAAGAACTTTATCCTTACATAATTCAAATAAAAATTAGGACCAAGATAAATTTTCATACGATTTAATTCAATAATTTTAGTTTTTAGAGGACGAAGAATTGAGTTCACATTCAGCATTTTTAATTTCAATCGGTCTTGTATCGAATTTCAGGGCGATTCCACCCCTGATACGATCCTCAAAATGAGCATCCATCTCTCCCTTCTTGAAAAGCTTAAAAGCTCAACTGGTTTGTCACATTATTAAATTCATAATCCGCTTTGCACGCGCGTGGTTGACAAAAACTGCGTGCAACAAAACGAACGAGCGCATCGCACGTGCCTTCGCTCCAGACTCGAGCAGTTTAGAACAAAAAAGAGGGACGTAAATGAATCTTTTGGCACTATGTTATGGGGCCGGCTAAAGTACTTAATGAGCCGACGCGGCCCCACCCTTTCTCTTGCCAGCGTTAATCAACCCCTCTCCCTCTCGGTTATGATTATTTATGTCAATTACCCCTCATGTGATATGCAAAACACACAATAATTGTTTTTTGTTTCGTACCCGACGGGTGCTCTCCACTTCCAGGTCTGCGCTTGCTGCCTTTCTCACAAGCGGCAAAACAAAACAACACTCGAGTACTTTATGACTGAATCATATAGCATAGCAAGGGTTGATTTGAATATGAGCTCACACGCGCGTCCAGAGTGCATAATGACGTCGATAAACGGCCACTTACGCAGATCATAAGCGAGACAAATAAATAACTCTGCTGCGGCAGCCTCGTGGGAACTGTAATTGCTGTTTTAATTGGTGCTCTTCAATTTTTACTCAGCTGAATTCGGTTAATTTCGTTAATTCATTCTCTAAACTACCGAGGAAACGCCGTGGAATGACACGGTTTGTTGTTTAGAGAGGGAAAAGTGGAGGAGAGAGAATTCAGCAGAAATGCAAAAAAATACAAGTTCTTTCCCTGTATCAAAATTGGAATTTAAATATGGAAACCAATTCTCAGTATGGGAGTAAAATTATCCAGTCTCAATTTTCCGTAACAAAATCAGGAATTAAACAGTTACTATATGATTTTATTTAGGGATATTGCAGAAATTTTAACGCGTTTTTCCACCTTAAAAATTGTTCAGTTTTAATAATAATAAAAAAAAACAGTTGATAGATCAGAAAGATTTAAGCAAAACCATGAAGCACTAAAATTATACCAAGGAAACATTCAACCCAAGTTTGTTGAACAGGTCCAACACGAAAGTTGGTTTCACACTTTTCCGGCAGGCAGACACACAAATCATAAATATTTCATTCTATTAAATGGCAATTTGTAGGGGGTGCACAACAAGCAATAACAAAGTAGGCTTTTTGTGTTCGAGTGGCCTGCCTATAGCTGGTTGTAAAAAATGAAATAAGTGACTGCTCGCTGCACCCTCCGTGCTGTGCATGTGAGTGTATTTCAGCCCGATTCTCACACGTTAAATACCATTTCCCTGCATGCGTTTGCCTCCCTGCGCCGACGTGAAAGCAACTTTTTGTCTGCCTCACAATTTACGAGCTCCTTAAATGAAGATCAATTATTGCAACAATTTATTTGGTAGGCGCGCGCGACGCAGAGATGCGGGTATGCGTGTCACGATGTGCGATCTCGTCGGGGGTTGAATTGGGGTTAACTGAACCAGGGATGATGCTACAAACATTGCCACTGTGGCACTCACCCATGGGAACGGTTTTCTGGCCGCCTACGACATGCCATAATTATTATCCAGAATGATATGTATTTAAAGGCAACACGTACATACAATATTTAAATTAAATTAGCAATTTTACTAGCAAGGAATTTAATGGGGAATAGAGACTATAGACTGGTATAAAAACTTAATTATGTAATTATTACATAAATCTCTTGAAGAAAGGATAATTTTTCCTGTATTTTGTAACTATGTTCTCCCTGCACATTATTTTATTTCAATACTGACCACGCAATTTTTCATTCAATTTAAATTTTCCTATTTTTTATCTTTTAAAATACGTAAAAAATTTAATCGATGGAATTGATCACACAAATTTAGGCAAGATTTTATTGCTTGATGGTGATTAATTCTTTTCAAATAGCCAATATCTAAATTTAGTTCAAGATGCGATGAAATTAAAAATTTCCTCTTTTAATTTTAATAATTTACAATCATTTTGTATGAACCAGAGTCCGAGGCTAGTTACAGCAGAAACGAAATGAAGTAATGGAAAAAGAATAAAACTCATCCATCAGTAGTTTATGAATGGAATGAATAAAGAGTGAAATGCCGCGGATAAAAGTATTGCACGCGCGCGCGCGCGATTCAAGATTTGAAGGACTGTCACGCAGATTATAACTGATGCTGAGCGAGCGATTGCCACTTTTATTGTGTCCTCTGCGCTTTCAGACATCGTGATGGTGCTGGTACTGAGCCGGAGAGGACAATTATTATTATCGTCGTCATAATCGCGCTCCGCCGGGGGTGTGACACCCATGAGAAAATCTCTCAACCGTAATTGAAGCCGACGCACAAGAGGCAAAAATCGTGGCCTCCTGTGCTAACTGACAAATAATATGCAAAACAGGGCTGAGCGAAAATTTTACTCGATTAATTTTCTTCTAAAATATTGATTTGAAAAGTTTAAAATTGATTTGTCTTTTTTGCTTTGGAGTTTAGAAAAATTTTTAATTAAGGCGCATTTCAAATAAAATTAGAAAAAAATAAAAACATTCGCAGCTGTCCGCTAATTTGGCAGTATATCAAGGGGATTTATGATAAACATATTAAAACGCAGATGATGATGCCAAATAGAGACATCTGCGCAGGCACTCGTGGAAATATGCAGATAAAATCACGCCCTAATGATGATTTTATTAAAATAGACGGATTAAATATTCAATAACCGTCGTCATCGGAGTGTGTGTGTGCGCATTCTGAAAGGAGCATTACACTGCACGTCGGTTCATTATCCGCGCATCCAACTGGTGACAGAGAGGTTAATATCGCCACCCTCCCTTAATCACATCACACAGACGCGCCGATTTTCGATCAATCAAAGCGTAAAAACGAATGACAAAAGCAAAAACGCCAGAGCTGCATGCTCTCACCCTCGCCGCGCGCGCGAGAGAGAAAGCTACCGTGTGTGTGTGTGTTTGCCTGCACCGGGCGCAATCGAACATCACTCCCTCAACCCCTTGATTTCAACCCTTGCGTGCTTGTTTGGGGTGGCTGATTCGATGCCATTGTGTGTGCGCAATTCGAGACGCAAAAAGGCGCACCGGCACAAAGCATGCAACGTTGTCTACCTGAAATTAAAATTAAAAATTAATTTAAACTAAAATAATTTTAAATTGTTTTCCTATAAGCTATGATGATATTCCTATAATGCGTCTAGAAATTTGAATTTATTTGAATCTGCGGAGAAATTAAACCATCAAAATCACCTCAAAACCTGCGATAATCCGCGGCTTTCATTTTTTGTTTTGTGGTTTTTGTCTCAGTACGACTATTGAAAGCTTACAATTTTTAAGCCTCAAAATTGATGAACAAAATTTGATATTTTTTTATTTTAAAAATATTAATTTTAAATTGAAAATGTTGTATTGATACTACGATGCATAAAAACTATCTTAATAATTGCATTAAGGGTTTTTTTTAAACAAAATATTGGTAAATTCCTTTTGGGAAACTATTCAGGGATGGTTAGAAGGCGTGTCTACTCTTCTTTAATATAATAACGCGTGTACAATCAATGAAAGAAATTTTAATTTTAAAAATCTAGCACACAATTTACATTTGTTTGCTCGCTAACACCGGTTACAACAATATTGTCAGCTCAAATTAATTCAACCTTTGGCCGGGGCTTTCTCATTAGCATAGATAATTTTGTGAGAGAGCGGCGGCGGCTGTTGGCAACATAAAAGAGGCAGCGAGCGAAGCAAAAAAGCAGCTAGTGGGAGATAGCGCGGCGCGCTTAATAGAGAGCATCAGTTAATAAAATATTTACCCATAGTTATTCATTCCGGCTGTCTGTGCGCTATTATGCGAGTGTGTGTGTGTTGCGCTCGCGCGGCTAAAAAGACCAAGTGAAGCATGTATGAATTGTAATAAGAGCCACCCCACTTAGGGGGTGGTCGGCAGGGGTGACGCCGAGCAGATTGTGGAAGAGAGTTTAATGGGGGGACGTGTCGGTGGATAATTTGGGGCCTGATGAGCTGCTTCAGCCTTACATGCAAACTTTCGGGGGCAGTGAAGCAAGTTTCGTACAAAAAGGCTTGATCCCAGACAAATTCTTCACAAATATTATTTTTAATCTCAAATTAAACCTAAATTATTTCATTCCAAAATGAAAACTAATTAGCATTTGAAATTTAAAAAGGTCTTCGTGCCAATTTTTTTTTTGTTTTTGCTAATAATTGTTATGCAGTTAACAAGGAATGGCTTGTTAATAAGGCGAAATTATAAAAAAAAATCACACGCTCTCGTACTGTACAGGGGCTGTTTCGGCCCCGCAGGCTTCATCAGCAGTAATTTACCTCCATAACGAAATTCATAGCATATAGAATCCTGAATTTTTGTCAATGTCAAAGTTTTTTGCTTTTCAAGACAAAAAAATCAGCTAGCAACTAACAAGGTAAAGTCTGTTTACTTCTTAAAGAAATGCCCTCCTTCAGAGAAAATTTCAAACCATAAGAAAATATGAATTCTTGTCATTTATTCAACTACTTTAATAATTTTTTTGCAAGAAAGAAGCATTTTCAATAAAGATGAAATTGTCAGCTCTCACTGCCCTGCTCCTCTACATGACTTGTCCACAGAATTCCCAGTTTTCGGCTGCATTGTCATCCAATTTGCAGGGCATCTATCTCCGGATCCAGTCAATTTTATTCCGCTCGCCTCCCCTCCGTTCAATTGCATGCAACCGCCAGGCGGACGGAGGCGAAAGCGATAACAATGATAATCGACGGGCACGCGGCCTTGGTTTGCGGGGAAATCATCGCAATAGTGGCAGTAGAGAGGTACACACACACGCCCATCCACAGATCGGGTGTTTATTTGCGGTTTGTGGCGCACAAATATACAGTTTCACCGCTCTTACTTTTGTCAAACAGAAAATTGGTTATGTTATCTAATGCGTTTATAATTTTTTTAACTTTCACTCAGTTTTAACGGTTTTATTTTATACAGGGAAGGTAGCTGCAATAAATTTCGATGAAAGAGAATAAATAATAAGTTTATTTCCCACATTCTAGACTTTAAACTTGGTGTGGGTGCTTTTTTCATACTTTTTGAAAACTTTATTTCTTTACTGCAAACTCTAAATATATTTTTCTGTTACGATTAGTAAAAAATAAGAAGCCCCTTCGCTTTAAAAATAATAACTCTCCTCCCCCGTCGTGATTGATTCTCACGGGCTAAAATAACATGGAAACGCTCGAGTCAATCAAAACGTCGAGTTTCTGCCCCGTCGGACAAGCACAAAACGAATCACGAGCGTTTTGCATGCGCTAGCTCTCTGCCCACGCCAGGCCAAACGTTTGATAACTTGATGCTGCGTTTGATGCGCTAAATAATGATGCCAGGCTGAAATTAATGAGTCAGAGGAGCGCGCGCGGCCATTGTTGCGCCGGGGAAGATCAGACGGCGTGACTAATTTCCGGGAAAAATTGCGCAGCCAGCAGCTCATGACTTAATTAATATAACCACCTTGACCAATCCATTTATACTCGCTCAATAATCGACTGACAGATTAAAACATCAATTGTTGTACAGACTCCGCGGGCTCGTTAAAATATTTAGAGTATTTTTCGGGATATTTACGAATCTTTTGCTGCCAAAGTTCTTCTCCTGCATTTTTTCACGGCGCATACCTCATCCATGTTATGCAAATATATTTATCTGAGACCTATAAGCAGAATATGATAGATTAATTTTAATTCATAGTCATATTTGAGAAAAAGGTTTCTGTTTAAAATTTAATTTTTGTTTTTAAATCTTTCACGTGACTAGAACTTTCTTTTTAATTCAGTCCGTGTGACGTAAATTTCACAAAATAAAGTTTAGGTCTAGAAATTTTACGATTAAAAAATAAATCCAAACAGACCTTTGTGCCACTGCGTTAATCTTAATTTTATTATATATTTATATTTATATCGTTCAGTGATTTGCATTCAGACTTGGCTTCACCGCAGTCTGCTAATAGTAAACGTGTGGCACGCGTCAGACTTCCTTCGACAATAAACCTGGCAGAGTAAATTGAGTGCAATATCAAACACGATTAATCAGCAACAGCAGTTGCGTCGGAATTGTTTTTAAAGAGCAGTTTGGCTGAGGTGGCGAGTGTGCTGACGCGCGTCGGGCAATTTAAATTTCATAATTTAAGCATAATTCAGGGGGCGCAGATGGCGGCGGGCGAAGAGTTATTGTCGTGTCATAAAACACGCGGTGGAAAAAAATTATTGGTCCCCGCATATTGTCCGCAAAAGGGTGCTTTTGGCCGAAAAGTGAGCTGGACACGCCACTTGACACCCTCGCGCGCGCCGCATAGCGATGCGCTGCCGTCGCCGCCGCATCTGTCGCTGAATTAATCGCCACGCGTTCGAACAGCATATATACAGACACCAGGGACAACTTAATGACGGGCTGAAACAAGAAGATGAAGTTATGTAGATTTAATTTACAAAGGTAGAAGGATAAAAGAAATAAAATTAAAAAAACAGTCTACTTTTATTTTCCTTGAGGTTTTTAAATTAGTACATTTTTAGGTTTTTATCTAATTTGTTTGGGAGTGCTATTTTAGCATGTTAAATTGGTACAAACTGAAATTTTGTTTAAATTAAAAGAAACGAACAATAATTTAGTCTACAAGTATAAACGACCTCCATGCACACTTTTTTAAATTGCAGAATGAAAATTTTAAAATCTATAACAAATTTTAATATATTTTTCACACGAAATACAGACAAAAATGGCCCGAAGTAGAGGTGGTTCGGGGTCGGGGGCGGCTATAGGTTGGTTGGTTGGTTGGTCACACTGGTGCGGAATAATTGCAGTCATAAAGCATGAGAGAGCAACCCCATCTGACCGCGCGCAAAACACAAAGCGAGAGGCAGCCAGTCTTTATCAAAACTGCTGCTGCTGCTACAAGCAGATAAGGCAAAACACGCTGTGAATGCGCGACCGAGACAGACACACACGCAGATGATGAAAAGCGCGCAGATCGGCCGGCCGATTAGCCACGCGGCAAACAAAGAGCACCCCGCCTATCTCGCCGTGTTGATCTTGTTGTTTCAATTGTTATTATTAATTTCGCAAGTTAATTCGTTCTGACGCTCGCCTGCCTCGCGCCGCACGCAGCAAATTCCTCCGTGTCCTTTGTTTGCGAGAGGAGATAATGATTTTATTCAAAATATCAAATTAGTACCCTGAGAGATAAAACAATAAATAATTTACTTCTTTAAGAAATCAATATCAATAAAGAGTATAAATAAGTGAAGGTGAGTTATGTAATATAAATTTAGTCTTAATTACCTGCCTATATATGAAACTAACCTGTAAAAAAGACAAACTAACAAACACGTATAACATAAACAAAACACCATAAATGCACACAGTCTAAAAACAGTCATTTTGTTCAAAACTAAAAAAGAAATAAATGAATTTTCCAATTCAAAGTTGGAAATACAGAACGTGTGCCGGACGGAACGGAAACTATATGACGTCAGTTAGCGAAAATCAGATTTCCCCTCTTGTCTGTTGGCAAGTTATTGGTTTCAGTTGGGTGCTCTCAGCGAGCTGCACGGCCTAAATTTCCTAATGGAAGCCCATCATAAAGCATTGACGGTCATTTTAATACTGATGCAGCTGCAGTATTCGCCTTCAAGCGAAGTATGCCATCGCGTTAAATCATTTATTTGTTTAATTGATTAATTTTTCTTCCAGCAAAGTGTCACTGATAGTGTGTGCCGATTAGAAAATTTGGTGACAAGTATGTTTCTCCTCACTGATAATTACATAATTGAATGTTCTATCATGTTTGTGTATATAGAGCAAGATTTTTCTTGGAGGAAGAGATCAGATCAGTTTGAGTGCATTGCAAAATGTAGTGCAGCGACAGAGGCTCAGAGCGACGAGAAATCGAAGAAACCGAGTTTTTTACGACGAATATTTACGCCAGTTATGAAAGCTATTAATTGCTTCACTCAGGTTTGCAAACAGGAATTTCAATTTAGGAAATCATCACTATACCCTGTAATTCTTTTCAAAATAATTCGAAGTTATGTACTCGTACTTGCATGGAAGAAATATTCTTATTTCTTTCGGTTCTCCAGTGCTTTGTGGATGTGTTCAGAAAATTTACAATTTTTCTAGATTTTGCTATAGTTTTTCATTAAATTTTGTTGCATCAGAATAGTAAAACTTAATAATATTGATAAGGATATTAATATTGTACCATTTCATTTTTGTTCACCAGCCTAGAAAGGTCACAGCTTTTTGCAAAGCAAAAGGTAAAAAGTTCTCCATATGCTTCGCAAACTCATTTTTCAGCCATGATTCCACAGTGAAAGAGCTGATAATGCAGCAGAGTGGGGACTATCCGCTGTTTTATTTTCCGGTTTTGATCCAGGTATGGTTTCCAGCTGCGCAATCAGTTTTATAAATGGTTTCTATATGGTTTTAATTAGGATGGTAGATTTAAAGCAGAAAAGTTCTGTCGAAGCCATTTTCTCGACTTTGGTGTCGAATCATCGATGCTGTCATTTATGATGAGCAATTATCCAAGTAATTTTAAATTTTAGAAGTGATTTTGCCCTCTACAAAAATACACACTTCTTGACAGATTTTCCAAAAAATATAAAACTGTGGACCAGCGACGTCGAAGTGATGGACGCGACAGCGAAGAACAGGACGGTCGCCTGCAAAGTCTTTACAATGTGAATAAATAATGTTTCAACAGCTTCAAAAACCCGGATTCGCATAACTGATTGCAGGAGGCGGGGCAACTTCACCACTGAACTCGAAAATTGTGACAATCCTAACTTCTTTATCTGTATACTGCCAGAATTATGCCACGAGGAAACGTGCGCTTCTAGATGCACTGGCCAAAAATGCAAAGAATCAAAGGTTTGAACTCTATTTGCACTTAACAGAGTACACAAATTCTAAATCAACACAGTCTAAAGAAGAGTGTACTGCAGAATGCATGAAACCCAATTGCGGAAATGAAGTAAAAACATTTGGATTTATAAATTAACTGCAAATTAACACAAACAATTGTTCAAGATAACAGCGAAATTTGGATACAGTAAAGCACATGCTCTTTATGGGAAATTTAGTCTCAGCAAATATCATTTTTACAGAATCCTCTGACGGAGAATTCTTTGAAAAATGCGGCTACCAATACCTTGTGTCCAAATCTGTTTCGGTATACTATGAATTAATTTTAAAAGCTTTGTTAATTGACAGTTTTGCATAAACTAACTGTTTGCATCTGTATGAGCCTGGATTTCTTTAACAGTTTTCACCAAATGCGGCTCGAATGTTTTGCTGTACCAAGCAAATGAGTCTCATTGGATTATATTCTGAAGAAGAATCCAAGTGCTTGGCGGCTGAGTTAATCCGTAATACATAGCAAGTATGAAATTCGCCAAAATTTCGGTTCTTTCAAATCCTCAGGTCGCAAACTGCACGTTCAAGCGTTCTGGACGAGTGCGAATGTTTCTGCCACTTGTTCCGACACGTACTTTTGGTGCAATTTAGACGGTTCGGCCGAATTAATTGATTCAAATCTCCTGCCGAACAACCCTGATACGAGCAAAAAATTGGCCGCCCAAGTGGACAACGCAACAGGCTCAATTGTCTATGAATTCGAGAGCAGCTCCTCTTTAAGAAGGGTGATATGCAAAGTAAACCAATGTTGTATGCTGTTCTCGCGAGTAATTTCAATAATTTCAAAAGCGCGTGCTGCCACATAGGTGCACAGAGAGCGTTTGCATTCCTGTAGGCTGCGAACTGGAGGTTAAAATATTAAAAATTATTTAAGTCGTTAGAATTATATTTAATTTGTTTTGCTACTCCATATAGTACAAAGAAAATCTCAAGAGGAAATTCACTCCAGGTAATTTCTAAACTGTCAACTAATATTTGTGCTAAATGTAGAAAATTACTGTTGTCAGCTGTGTATCGACCTGGCTGTGTCTACGTAAATGGTTGCAATAGAATTTACGACGTTTCAACTGTTCTGAAAGTGAGAAACAAGCTAATTTCACGGGTTTAACGCTCTCATGAAAATCCAGGAGACGCAATTTCAGGCTGCAAAATATTCTTGTGCGAATTTCGATGTGAACACCACGTTTTGTGCCTTAGAAACGAAAGAGGAATTTGATTGTCTACTTAAGGTGTTCAAAGGTTGTCCTTTAGAATGTTTAAATACCTGACTGATTATTTTATTTTATTAAATCGTAGCTAACAATATAAAGAGCGGCCAATACTACGTGTCCGCGTCCTCTTTCGGTTGTCCACGCTCGGTCCGGTGGTGCAATGAACGGGATAATCCTTTGATGGAAGGGCCTCACATCCAGTGGGAGGAGGGCGAGCCTTCCATGGATCCGTCCAAGGAGTGTGTCTACGCCCGATACAACAACGTCACAAACCAAATCACCTTTGGAAAAATACACTGTGCAGTGAATTTGTGGTACATCAAGGAAAGTGAACCCATCTACACCAACAACAGTTTTGGACTTGATTAATTTGTCCGTAACTAATAATAATCCAAGTGCATCTACAATTAAAAGAAATTTAAATTCGGTGTATTTGTTTCAAACTCAACGAGCTATTCAGTTTTTTGTATTAAAAAGACGTTTTTATTTGTTTAAGTGACTGTTTTAGATGCAAGATTTCACCAAAATATATTACAGATTAGCAGGGGCAACATCTTTTATTTCTAATTTTAATTAAATTTGCATATAAATTACAATTAAGCACATTTTCGTTGAATTCATGAATGTAATTTTTGAGTACAATCCTCATAGAGTTTTGCATTTTCCTCTTTTAAGAATAAATTAAACGTCTCATACACAAAAAGTTATTTCTAAGTAAGGGCTTATATATATCTTCAAAAGGGAGCATTGAATACAAGCGCAGAGCAGAACAACGAAACGAAACGCAGCGAGGGAGGAGAATGATAAACATGTCGCAAAAGTGTCTCGTTCTGATGAGAGCAACGCTTGCAGACGTCCACGGCACACACTCGCGCACATCAGAGCAAATTAACGTGAGCACACACACATTAAAATGCGAAAACGATGTTTCTGAGAGCGAGATAGGCCTTGCTCCCTCTGTGTGTGTTCCTTTCTCTGCTGAATTCGCCGCCGCCGCGGCAGTGCAAAGGACTGCTCTAATTAAAAACAATTAAACAAAACTCGACCCTTTTATTTTATCTCTCTGTGCGACGACACGCGAGAGAGAGAGAGAGAGAGAGGGAGAGAAGCGCGACGCTCTCATGCGTGATTTTCATCCCTGCACTCTGGTCGGGAAAGAGAAACGCACACACAGCTTTCATCAACTCCCAGCTCTACGCTTTTTTCCTCGTTGGATTACAATTATATGCGTTTTAATCAACTACTTTGCTGCAAATTAAAATAGAAAGTGTCCGGTGCTTTAGCATCATTTAGTGTGTTAGAGCAACTTGCTCTAAAAGTAATAGTAAATTATTTCTTATGATATTGGGACAAAGGAAAACTTTTGGATTTTGGATGATAAATTGCAAATTTTTAAATTGACTGTAAGGCTGCTATTAAATGATGTAAAAATTAGAGATTTTCAGGGCTGCTGCTGCGCAGAAACTTTGACGAAAATTATTTTATGAATTCATTTCTTAATTCTTCTTACAATTCCTCAAAATCGATGTTGTAATTCAATTCGTATTTAAATATTAAAACTTAGGTAATGAATAAACCATATTTCACTTAAGCCCTGAGAGCTATACAAAGATTTTACAATGTTGTGTATAAATTTTGGCTTTGGATAAAGAGACAAAATAGGAACAAGGACATTATAAAGAACTAGTTTTCTAAAGTTCGCTTGAATCAGATTATTATTTTTTTTTAACAAATTCCTGAAATCTATATTAAAGTAATTTCCTTGTTAATAATTATGAGCTTCGAGGAACAAGCTTGTTGCTCTATAAACGTTATTGTAAAATAAAGATTTTCAAATTGGGAAAAATCCCGTTTGCTTGCATGGTCAGGACGAGAAATTTTAAAATTATGCAAGGAGAAGAATCACAGAATAAATTGGAGCACTAGTTTGTATAGCTATTCCACGACCAATTGGAAATTTCATCCACTTCCATCCCGCAAATTTTCCAATTTTAAAATCTTTTCAGACTTAATCAAAGTCAAGGCAAAAATTCCTCCCGGGCGAACGGGTAGAATCATATTCTAACACATCAATTTCACATATGTGTGTTGTCATACATATTTTAGTTCCAAAGCACACGCATTCCTCCGGGTGTCTATTTAATTGAGACGTAAAACACCCTTGTTGCGCTCGAAAATGGTAATTTTATACGCTTCTCTGCCGAACAGGCAAACAATATGCTCAATTTGAAGATGCGCCACTCAGATACCACCATGCTCAGTGAAAAGGGCTCTTGTTGCTTGCTGCGCGCGGAGAGAAAGAGAGAGAGAGAAAAAATATGTAAAATCCGACAGTGAGTGGATGGCGACAACTGATATAGTATAACCAAAATCTCGGTCGCGTCCGCGTGCGTTGTTCATAAAAAGCAATTTCCACAGAGGAGCGTAATAAAATGTTGAATGCTTTTGTGGTGATAATCAGATCATCTATGCACGGTGCTCCCCATTCTTATATTAGGTTAACCCGATCCTCTCAGCCCTGTTTACGGCGGCGAGGGGGCGGAGGAGCAGGCTGAGGTGGAACCCGACTCTCCACCTGCGGGGAGGTCTCAACCTTTTATGCTGCCTGACAACCGCCCGCGTGCAAAAGCAGCGTAAAGCCCGTCGTGCTACCAGTTGATATCATTTTCAAGCTCCTCCGTAAGAAATTCGGTTAAAATCGATTCAGTTTGCAGCAAACAAAACGAAAGAGAGGAACTCTGGAAACATAAAATCGCAGCAAAACTCCAAATCTTCGCTTCAATTTGCGCACGCGCAATCAGGTTATGTTTAATACCCTGTGTCTAGTCTTCTGTTCATTTTATGTGTTATTTTCCTATTTTTTCTGCTTTCTTTGAAAATTGTAAACTATATTTAAAAGAAATTTGCAGTAAAAAAGTTTATAAAAATAATTAAACTGCATTTTTTTTGACTTACCATTATACATATTTCATCCCTTGAGGCCAATCTCATTCTTCTTTCTCTCCCATTTTTGCCCTCCTTTTCCCTTTTACTCCCTGCTAAAAGACAACTTCTTTCTTTCAAAAAATTGATATACCTAATGGAACGACATTCATGGTCAGATAAATATTTAAAATGTAATTTACTGTTAATTCTATCTGTTTTAAAAAATGGAATACGTAATGCGCGCGTTCAATTAAAAAATTACAGAGTGACTCACATTTACACAAGATTTCCTATTTCCTATTTAGGTAACACTCGAAAAAAATAAATCTCATCACAAGATCGAAAATCGGTTCTCAGCTGAAACTTAAAATTTCGTCTCACCATCAGATCGAGTGTAGGGAGGAACATTTTCAGTCTCGACCGAAATTCAATTTTTTCGATCTAATTGCTTTAATTATATTTTGAGCATGCTAATTTCAATATTTGAATTAATTTGTAATAAATCTGCATTAAAATCTAACAAAATTAACAAACCTTCCAAAAATTTCAAATCTTTGAGTGTTATATCAGGTTTGAGAGGCACCCAAATATTGAAAAAATACTATTCTTTGGTCTCTGAAAGTTTTCCATGCATATAATCAATAATAAATTCAAATGACATCAACATAGCATAGTTTTGAATTATTTTCTAGAAACATTTCAGCATTCAACATAACAGGTTGCTCATATTTACCACTAAACGCAGTCAAATTTCGAATCGAGTGGATAAAAACAATGAAAATCATTGACATGATAGGCGAGAGAGCGAAAAAAATTAGGCAGCGTGTGTTTGCTTTTTATCAGCAAGCGTCTACCCGTATAATTTCGCACAAAGTGGGAAGCGGCAGGTAATAAAGCGCGCTCGATTTGATAAAAGGTTAATTATATCGCTTTGCGGCTCGTTGGCGCGCGTGCTCTCTCTCTCTCTCTCTCTCTCTCTCCGCACATCCACAAACACAAACCTTTTCAGGCGTATAGAGCACACATGCAAATACGCTCAGCACTGTACAATTGGAAAACGCGCTGTGAGGCCGTTGTTTTTCCCGCTACGTGCATTCGAACCTGCCTCTTGTAATTATACGCGCGCGGGGCGAATGAACAGGTGAAATTATGAGGGCTTTTACGCCTGTCACCACGACGAGGGCAATGATCTGGATATTTCGCATTCATAATTTCAGCAGAGTTAATTTGTCAACGAATAAGTGCACCATACATACTCATTTGAATTGCTGATGATATATGCTATTTCAAAATACAAAAGCACCACCTTTGTGATCGTTTTGTCCTCGTGTGTGGATTCTGCAGGTTATATTTTGCCTGCAAAATAACTTTGAGTCTGCCTGAAGAAAACATTTTCCAAGGTTAATTTAAAGGCTCCCTGACGGTGAACCTTTTTTTAATCAAATTATATTATTGACTAAAAATTACTTCTTGAGAATATTGGCGATCGCCGATTAGTCACCATGCTTCATCAAACTTCAAAGTGCTCACAAAAGTTCACCGTCAGAGGGCCTTATAGGGTCGTTGGCAGAATCCTAGAGGATGGCCTAATGCTTGCAGTTTAAATTAATTGCAGCTTCGTTGGTTACACAGAAACTTCTCGTGCCTAAATCGAACTAAAATTTGATTTGTGCCGAAAGTTTAAACGATTTTCCTAAATGATATGCATGTTACCCAGTTAAAACTTTATTAATTATTTGTACTGTTTGAATAACTCGTTTCTTTTAAAGCCAAGTGATGAATGTATTTGTGAATTTTGTGGAAACAATTGTGAAAAATACCACCGTGTAAAGAAAATGAGTTATATAGGGTAGCAACAGCTTAAAGATGGAACCCTTGATTGTAAGTTAATTTTCTGCGTACTTTCAATTCCATTTTTTTTATTATATTTGAAAAAACATAAACGTATTTTAATCTGAACTTGAAACAATCTTTGAATGGGTTACATCAAATCAAACATATTTATTTTATACTGCAATATATCATCCCTGTTTCTCCTTTTGACAAGGGGTTCTCTGCGTCCTACCAAGCTGGTGACAATGCAGGTGTGCCTCCAATAAAAGCATAATTGAAATTGACCTCTGCCATGAAGAAGAAGCAGGCAAAAAATTGACAGAGAATAGCCCCGATCTTATCCCATCACAATCTGGAAAAACAGATTTAAATGTATGGATTATCATAATGCATATATTCTCTTTTGTAAAGATGATGAAGCTGTCCATGCGTCCTGCTAGGCTTCTGACGAACCAGGTGCCTCCAGTAGCTGCACTACTGACCAACATTTTACCTTTGCGTTGAATAGATAAACAAGGGTAACACTGAATCAACAAAAAATCCTTAATCTTAGCTTAAAATCTGAAAAAAAGGGATGTCATGTGTAGTTTGATTAATGATAATACCATATATTCACTTTTCGGCGAGATGAATGCCTGCGTCCAACAAATAAAAGCTGGTGCGTGGACAAATCATTTAATTTTATAGGCTTTATGAAAATTGCTGTTGAGATTCAGAAAAAAGCCGACAAAAAACGCTCAGCACCGCATATAGGAAACCCGCTTCTGGGTCTTCCGTTGACACACAGAAAGAATGAGAGCAAGCATAAAATATCCCCTTTGTTGACTAAAATAGGAAGTTTTCTAGTCAAAGTGATGATAATTCAGAGATTTTTATTATACCCAGCAGCAATCGGAAGGCCAATCAAGCGGAGCTTTATTGTGGGAAAGAAGCTGTTCATTAAAGCGGCGTTCGTTATCTTGCACGGCCGAGCGTCGGCCGTCTAAATGAACTAACCCTGTTTCGTTAATAAGCCCCGGCCGGCTCTATATACCTCCCTTGTGGCCACCAACTGACACCCGCCCCAATCTGTCTGCAATCAAGGAGCGCACAAATTTTGTTGAGAGCCAGCTACAGCGCAGCAAGGGTGATGTACACCGCGATAAAACGCGAAAATGCATTAGCAACCGTCAGCACACAATTGATGCTGCGTGTGGCGTCACGCGAGTTCCTTTATGCCTCTTAAATTACAATTTTAAGTCACATCATGGTCTATTTTCTCACCGAGTCAAACTATTAAGCTTTCAAATAATAAATTGCAATTACACATTTCCGGACTTTTCTCATTGTTAGTTAAAAATCTGCTTTGTGACCGTGACCGACAAGGAATTTGTGGAATTTGTACTAAATTTATACTTTCAATCATGGCAACGCTACCTTGTACACCTTTTAAATATTCATTGAATTCACTAGTTGCATAAAACCTAAGTGTTCGAAGCCGCCAACAGATGGCGCCACCGTAGACTTTCGATTTTAAGGCACTTCCGCTGTGATTTCAGACTCAATCTAGCTACTCTGAATTCTTCAATTAATTTGCTATTTTTTGACGTGCTGAAAACCAAAATCGGTTCAGCCAATCGCCGTAGAATCGTGAAAAAATATTTTTTGAAATAAAAAAATATTTTCCAACGTTTCTACGGCGAATGGCTGAACCGATTTTGGTTTTCAGCACGTCAAAAAAAGTCAAATTAATTAAAAAAATTAAAATAGCTAGATTGAGTCTGAAATCGCAGCGGAAATGCCTTAAAACCGCATAAAAAATTATTTTTAAGAAAGTCTGTGGTTGCGCCATCTGTTGGCGGCTTCAATAACTAAGGGTTTATGCAACTGGTCAATTATCTGTATTTTTTATTTGAATAATTTATCCATTTTTAACTACACCAATAAAATAATGTATGCTATACGTACTTAACTATTATAACTGACATTATGTGACCTACTAGTTATAAATAACAATATTTTTTAATCAATCAAAGGTTTTACAATTAAACTAAATTTAACTATAGTAAAATATCTAGCACATTAAATTTGAAAAATTTGAAGTATTTATTTTAAAATAAAATTTCGTCGTCAGAATTCAAAATTCAACGTTATAAAATGATAAAAAAATATATTACAGAACACTGTTTCACCTAAGAAAATTAAAAGTACACATTTAAAAGAAAATACAAAATTTAAACAAACTAAATTTTAGTTTCACGGAATTGAAGCTCATAAAAATAATGTGAATAATTCTGATCTTTAGCATAACTATCACATATAGGAAAGATTACTTCATAATTAAGCGCTGATTAAGGTTGGCTGAGTGCTGGATTTGATTTCTTCGTCAAAAGGAGTCAGATGGAGTGTGTGGACGCAATCACAGCAGAAAGGGGAAGATAAGTCGGCAGTTTGCGGACGACTGAGGCCATCAACCATGCAGCATTACACCGTCTTCGAGATAACAGTTCAAGGAGAATTAATGCACTGCCATGTGTAATTCTGCGCAGAGCTGCTTTATCAGAGAGCGAGAGCCAGAAGAACAAAAAGTTTGCTCAAGCGAAAAGTCAAAAGGCACAAAAGCCGAACTATCGTAGACGCTGTCTTCTCCCGAAATAGGGCGGAAGAATGACTGCAATTTTTTCATTATTATCTGTCAATAAGAGTGGCAACTCAAAGTTGAAATCTTGCTGGGAACAAACAACTAGAGTGATCGGAAACTATGATGGAAATCACTTTTCTCTCGAGAGCGATTCGCTTGTTTGGAGGAGTCACGACTGCGTGCATTATTTTCCATCCCTCTCGCTCCCTCCCTTGGGCCTGGAGTCTCTCGCCACGGGGTTCCGCCATATTTACTGATTTTGTCACAGCTCTCAAATTGATTGCTTTATTCATTCAGCGTGAGAAATGTGTCCGCAGAAGATGACTATCTCTTTTTGCTGCACTGAATCAAACGCCAAAGCTGCAGGGGAACTGAGGCAACATTCACACCTACCGCGTGCATTTCGCTTTTGTTCAAAAAGATCCAACAAATTATACCATTTGTTTCTCAGGTTCGTATAGAAATGTGATTTACTCTTTGCTTAGGATGTCATGCAAAACGTTTGAATGAAAGAAAATAGAGGTTGAATATCTTATATGTAGCCCAGTACACGGTGATTTTAAGTATAAATAATCTAACCTTTCATCTGCACTTTTATCATTTGTTTTGATGGTGAGAAATTTATTTAAGGATGGCAAATAAATTTAATTTTATTTCAGGCAATGTAGCATAGCCATTTTTTTAACGGATGCTAAATTTCCATTTTTCTTCCGTAAGGGAATTTTGGAATCTAGCCTAGGCCAACAATATATTTTTTTCCTTGGGAAAATATCTCACTCCATCTTGAGATTTAATTTTTCCTACAACCTTAAAATCACTGTTCTCCCGATGATCTAGACTTGTTTTTAATTTTTACGGCCGTAGAGCCATTAAATAAATTCATGGCCTCTTAAATTCACCCAGAGATGTGTTGAACCAAAATTGCAAGAGTGATTTATTCCGTTTATTGATAGACGAAAAAACTCATGTTCTCGAGACACACGCTTAACACAAATTTAAATTAAACTCTTGCTCTTAATTCGCGATATATTGATGACTATACTTCTACTAAACTATGAATCAGTTCCGACATTTTATTGATAAAAACGACACAAATTATTCCAGTAACAACCAAAAATCATTAATTTCTTAAAATTTCCTATATACGATTATTATATTTTGAAAAGGAGAAAGTCAAAATGAAATTGGGCACATGCCGCTCTAGCGAGAGTGACGTGTGTGCCCCCGCGGGCCAATTATCGGCGTCGGATGCATTATCAGCGCGCCATTAATCACCTGCGACACAATAAAGTGCAGGTGTAAACGGCGGAAAAAGACACGCGTGGAGCATCTCGTCGGCTGCATGTATTCGGAATTAACAGCTCGATGCGCGCGACAAAGGTGTGCTATCGCGCGCGCAGCAAATGAATAAAAAAGCATTAAAACATATATATGTGTGTATAGGTGAACAAAGGTAGATGGGTCGTGCGCGTACCCGCATAAAGTAAAGCACACGAGTCGCTGAATTATAATAACTGGCGCGCGGCGTGCCATAGGCAGCTGCTTTTTATTCTTTCCTCTGGAATTGTCGCTCTCTGCGCGCTCTGCTCGATATCACTCCAGTCGCTATAGCTGTCTGCGGCGCAGATTATTTTCATTTACGTGTGTATTATTTGGCCCAAACGACGGCCAGACCCTCTTAATTCCTGATAAGTCTGACGCGCGCGCTCGTTTCAGTTGCGTTTGCAGTGGACCCGCAGAAATCGGGAAGTTATATTGCAAGCGCGCGCGAGCGCGTGTCCTCGCGCCTTGTCCAGGGCTGTGTTAAAGCATTTAGCGAGACAACTGACCACAAACGAAATCTCGATTGGATTCGACTCGTCAAAGGATTGATCAAAGAGAGGAGGAGCGGAAAAATAAATCATTTTAAATATTGCTAAAGATTAGGCAGGCAGAAGAAAACTTAAGAACAGAACAGAATTCAATGTCCACTGTTCAAATAAATGTCTATTATTGTACATAGTTGAGGAACTAGAAGAAAATTAATTTGTCTTGAATCACAGACCTGCTAGGAAAAATTAGATAATGGTAATGACAGTTGTGATAGACGTGTGCCGTGTGCGAGAACCTATTTGTTGATAGAAAATATGCTCTCTTTTAATTTTTGAGTTGAGCATAGAAAACTCTGGGTCAATTTCCAGAGCTATGAATTTAATGGAGAATACATTAGCCTCCTGGAGAGAAAATCCAGAAAGCAACCTTAGTCTTTTTGCTTTTGCCTGTGCTCTCTCTAGTTTTTGGAAACAGAAGATGGTTTTTAGCCCTAATTTTTTTTCTGAAAGGCAGGTGAAAAATGAGGTTATGAGTTTCATTTTACCAGAAAATCATCAGGTTTTTGAAGCTATTCTCTATTTAATTTAATCTCTAATTAAATCCTGTTATTTAATCATCTCAATATTTTGTCATTTCACTTTCAAAATGTTTAGGGGGTTTCCAGAATCTTAACGTTGTTTGCTTTTTCAAAAATGTAACCTGCTGCCACCCACCCTTGGTTTACAATCCGCGCAGAGTAGAACATTTATTTTGGTGATTTGACCATTGAGAGTTTTCTCCCTTTTAATTTTCATATTAACAAATCTCTTAATGGTTTTAAAAAGTTTAAAGTCACTGCATTTTTAATTTTAATTTAGTTAACAAACCTAAATTAAGAATAGAACCAGCTGAATCACTGTCAAACAGTATTCAGAAATATATTGCGAGGGTAGTCTTGAGGATTCGTTCATGCACTTGAAGAAGAAATCGGAATTTCGTCGTAGGGTTGCAGTTGGCAGCCGAAACTAGTAGGCAAACGACGATTTTTTTCAACGAGAAATTCTCGTTTATATCTTTTTCTAGTCCTCAGAAATGCCTTATGATAAATTATTATCCTGCTTGCATTAAACTATCCTTAGATTGAGATATTTTATTCAAGCAAAGATTAGAAATACCCTATAATTTTGTATACCATTAAATTTACATACGGATTAATAATTTGAGCACGCTGTTTTCTGGTTATGCCTCTATTGCGCTATCTGCTCTGTATATATATGTCAAAGAAAAATAATTAAATTTATTTGTTCTTAACAATCTAAAACTTTTTGGGGACGACATTAGACCTGGAGTTAACGCAACAAAACTCAACTCAAAGCAATTAATTTTGTAATTTGTTTTAAAACCTGATTAGAAATTGTATCAAGTTTTGAGCGGAAATCGCTTTTTAATTTTGTTGCTAAATTTAGCATTTCATAGAACGCTTTTTTGCTAAGTGGGTACCAACCAATCAGCTGGATTTTCCTTCGCCGACTGTTTTTCACAACCCTGACTGGACCACACACTCGTCATATTCTTGGATTATCACCTTTTCTAGACGACGGACGCGAGCTATAGCACAATAAGGGTGCCTGCGGCGACCGCGAGGTGCCTATTTGCCTTGCTACCAGCAGGTTAAAGGTGTGCGCGCCAGACTTTGTCACTCGCGCGCCTTAATTATTCAGCTTTGATGATTTATCGGCCGAAAAGGATTCTTCATATAATTAAGGGCAAAAGCGCGCAAGCGGCGGCACTTTTCTCCGCCGTAAAAAAATACATAAAAGCAGAGGCAAATAACACGCGTGCCTAAACGGCGCTCGGCTGAACACACGTGTAATGCTTCGCGGAAAGGAAGCCCGCCGACCGCTCTAGACGCTTTAATTGCTGCGCTGGTTTTGTGACGCTGATCCAATTAGTGCTGTAATAATTTAAATTATAATGAGCTAGAATTGAAATGAGCTAGCTTATAAATAGATTAATAACATCAAGAAACATTAATATGCAAGTTTCAATGCGAATAATTGATATTTTCGCCGTTTCAGTTGGTGAAATGTTCAATCGCATGAGAGGCAGTTTGTCTCTATTAAATTGCTTGAAATTTTATACACTTGCAGCATAATTTGGTCGAATTATGCATGTAAATTTTGGAAAATTTTACAGAGCAGTTCGTTATTAAGGAACGGCGTCAAGCAGACGTAAAAGTACGACTTCTTCATAACGACAAACTCGGTAATTCAGTTCAAGCGTGTGTTTCTCTGCGTGAGTTTTCATGTTAATAAGCAATTGTGCGTAATTTTGCATATGAACTAGCAGAGTCGGCGCTCCTTTTCGGCATGAAAATCGTGTAATAATTTCTTCTTTGCGTTCTGATGAATGTAAATTAAATTTTTATTTGGCGGCCAGAATGAATGAATTAAAAGGATCTCGTTGAAGCACTGGCAATTACGCCTAATAAGCGTGAGACCAAAAAGATATACCTCAGCAGTCTGATTTACGTTCGAAAAAACACAGATTTTCAACGTTTTATGGAGTTCTTTTTTAATTTCTAAAGCACAACCGAATTAGGGTCAGTAAAAAGTGACTTAAAATCCTTCGAAATTGATGTTGGCATTTACTTAAAGTGGATGGTTACATGAAATGGATATAAAGCTATAATTTATCTTACACCCAACAGTATTAATCGAAATTTGGCTCTCTTGTACTGGCCAGAAAATGATTTATGGGCTGCGGGACCGTTTCAAGGTGATTTCCGTACGCTCGTGCCAACGATTTACAGATGCAGAGAGGGAGCGAGATCTGGAAAAATGCAGATTCATCAGGAAATCGACGGACACGTACAAACGAAAATTATGCAAAAGAGAAGTTGACCAAAATTCGGTCTGTTACAAACCAGTTGTATCTCGTTCCAGCAGTCAACACAAATTACAAAAAAATGCTCCAACTCGTTTGTCGTTTCGAGAAATGTGGCACTAACACTTCCATTAACGCAACGTTCCGATGCCGATGGACATTAAAATTTTTCGCGTGCAAACTTTGGCCACACAAGACGTGCGTGCCGCGAGCAGGTCTTTTTCCTTCCTTCGGCGAGCATTCCTCGCACAGGGGCATTATCCACCCCCTTTTTGTCTAGACGGCAGAGACGTGAGCGTCGTTCTCCAGTTTCTCGCTTTTGTTCTTGAACTGAACAGCAGCATTCTTCTGGCGCATCTCGTTATCGCGTTCTGGACCCCTGCTGTGCGTAATTCGAGAGCCACGGCTCATCTCTCTCGTTTATCTCCGTCCATAACAATGGCTTTGATGGCGCGTCCAACACGTTTTTAATTATGCATCACGTCTCCACTTGACAACAAAGATAGGATTTCGCGAAATTTTATTTCGCTATAAATCCCCACTAAATATTACTGCTTACTCACATTTTTAAAATTATTAAACCGGCGTGGTGGAAAAAGCAGTAATCTTTCAGCGCGCGTGGCACTTTTATCCGTCAAAAATCCAAATCACCTTTTCCTAACCTTTTAACCGTGCGATAGTATAAGGAAAAGGGTAGCTCCTTTTGTGATCATCAGAGGAAGATGCGATCTAAAGTCTCTCTCCTCATTTTATTCCATCCGAAGCGATAAATACGAGCGAATTGGCCAGGAAGAATTCACCAAAACCAACACACGCAATAATATAAAAAACGAACGCATAAATAAGATTTTTTGTCATTTAAACATAAATCTGACGGCCACACCGGTGTCGTTCTTTCCTCCCTTGATCGCAAACAACCCTCGTGTCTGGCTTTGGGAATAAAAGAGATAGAGGGATGGCACGGCCCATCAATAACGCACGCGTTTGGGGGCAAATAAAATGCCATTTTCGTGCTTAATTTATATTCCACCGGGGCGTGCTGCTTTTTATGTTAAGTTGCAAAGTTATTGTTCACGCTTGCACAAAAAATGAGCAAATTAGGAGCCAATTGAGAGCGTCAAGGGAGGAAAATCAGCGCTCGTGTTCGATTTAATAGTCCTTAATGGAAGTCTTTGTGCTCTCCCAGCGAGCGTTTATCTTTTATCACTGAAAGCTATCAAAAAAATTAAAACGCATGCCGGAAATCATGAGTCTGTGTACGCAGAAATGATTTGGTAATGTAACGTAAATAACGACATGCTAATTTTCTCGGCGCAATTTACGCTTGACAGAAATTACTAATCGGTGCAATTTTTCATTTCGAGCAGGCTTGTTAGAACAACGAGGATTAATTTAGATATTTTTAACTTGCCTCCCGCTCGCTAATTTCTGTTTCGACCTCTCACCTGCGAAGTCATTAAAAAAACAGCTTTATGCATGATGATGTTGGTCGATTCATTTCTAAAAGAACAGGTTCCGCAAGTCTAACGTTCGTTTCAGGTGTTTTTTTCAAGAAGAAATATTAAATAATTTTATCTAACTGGGCAAAAGCAGTGCCCAGGAATATAGAAACGAAATCTTTACTTCAATCCCATCCTTGAAAGAGCAGGCGGCTAGGCACTTAATTATTTTCGCTTCATCAAAAGGAGCCTCACAGCCATTACATAATTATCAACTACTTATTGAGCCAGCACAAAATGTTTGTAGCTATATGTAGGGATTAGATATGGATTTATAGTCCTTAATGAAGTCTTCAAGCTCATTTTAAAACAAGTTTTAAAAAAACGGGTGACACTCTCGAGGAAGATGCTTTTAATCCCATTTATGCGGCTGCTGGTAATGAATATAAGCATTCCGTTTGGGATTTTTAATTCCAAGGTACAATTTTAATTCATGCAACGAAGACTAGAATATGGTAATTTCACCCCCCCCCCTTCTCGCTTCGACTTATTCGCTCGACCGATTCGTCGCCCCCGGGTCGTGGTCGCCCTCCCGCGCGGAGTCGCGGCCGTCTCCGCGGCGCGCGGCAACTCTAGAGCGGTCGGCCGCCTCGAGAGTTCGGGCGGTCTCTACGGCGTGCGGCAACCCTAGGGCGGGCGGCCGCCTCGAGTTCGGGCCGTCCCCGTGGCGTGCGGCAACCCTTGCGAGCGCGGCCGACTTAAGTTGGGTCCGGTCGTGTGGTGTCTGGCAACCCTAGAGTGCGCAACCGCCTTTAGTTTTGGCCGTCCCGATGGTGTCTGGCAACCCTAGGAGGCGTGGAAAACTTAAATGTTAGGCGTCTGAAGGGAGAGTGGTAACCCTAGGGTGGGCGCGTGGGCGGCCGCCTTGATTTTTGGGAGTCCCTACGGCGTGTGGCAACCCTAGAGTTGGCGGCCACGTTGAGTTTTGGCAACCTCTATGACATGTGGCAACCCTAGGAGGCGTGGCAGACTTAAGTGTTAGGCGTCTGATGGGAGAGTGGCAACCCTAGGGGGGCAACTGACTCCAGTAGGGGGTAGCTATGAGGATGCGGCCGCCCCACTCGGGTGCCAGACAAAACTTATTGGCAAACTCTGGGGTTATGGCAACCCTATCGGCGCGGCCGTTCCCGAAGCCACCCCCGGGAGCGGCGACTTCGGGGCCCCGCCGCGCCCCTTTCCCGCAATTTCCGACTCCGGTTCCCCGTGCTCGCCTCGGCCGCCTCCCGCCTCCCGCGCCTTCGCGAATATCGCGCCGATCCCACGACCCGCCCCGCGGGTGCCCCTCGTTCGCGGGGCTCCCGAGCGCCCCACGGGCTTTCGCGGGCTCCCACGACGCCTAACTCCACGACCCGTGCGCTACGGCCCACTCGAATTTCGGCCCGATCGGCGCCGCTGTTCCCGAGCCGACACCGGGGGTGCGAACTTCGGGGCCCCGCCGCGCCCCCTTCCCGCGCTCGGCGACCCCGGGTCCCTATGTTCGTCCGGCTCGCCTCGGCCGCCTCCGCCACCTTCGCGAAACTCGCCTTGATCCGACGACCCGCCCCGTGGGTGCCCCTCGTTCGCGGGGCTCCCGAGCACCATCAGGTTTTCACGGGCTTCCGCGACGACGGCGCCCAACTCCGCGACCCCCGCGCTACGGCCCACGCAAATTTCGGCCCGATCGGCGCGGCCATTCCAAAGCCACATCCGGGGGCGGCATCTTCGGGGCCCCGTCGCGCCCCTTTCCCGCGCCCGGCGACCCCGGATCCCTATGCTCGTCTTGCTCGCCTCGGCCGCCTCTTCCACCCCCGAATATTTCGCGCCGATCCGCCGACCCTCCCTTCGGGCGCCCCTCGTTCACGGGGCTCCCGGGCGCCCCGCCGACTTTTGTGGGGCGAACGCGCCCGCGCGGCGGCCTCCCGGGTCGCCGCCGGTGCCGCCCGCCGAATTTCGGCCCGATCGGTGCGGCCGTTCCGAAGCCACCCCCGGGAGCGGCGACTTCGGGGCCCCGCCGCGCCCCTTTCCCGCGCTCGGCGACCCCGGGTCCCTATGCTCGTCCGGCTCGCCTCGGCCGCCTCCTCCACCGCTGAAAATTTCGCGCCGATCCGACGACCCGCCCCATGAGTCCGCCTCCTTCGCGGGGCTCCCGGGCGCCCCGCGGACTTTTGCGGGGCAAACGCGCCCGCGCGGCGGTTTTCGGGGTGTGCCCCGGAGCCGCCCACCGAATTTCGGCCCGATCGTTAGACGAAAGTTTTTTCGGGGGCGGTTTTCGCCCCCTGGGGGGCGTCCGGCGCCCGGGCGCCCATTTGAGAAAACGCTCGCAGGGACCTCCCCGGCCGTTCCGCGTCGTCGGCTCGACTTCGAATTTTTTGATTTCGTTGTTTTTTTAATATATAGTAAGTAAGATTAAGTCCGATTAAATATATTTCGGAGGAAAATTTAATTTATTTGTAATTACTATGCACGGAAATAGATTCATTCATGAAACTTTAAATTTTATATTTTGGCGGGCTCGGGATAATTAGTTAATATATGAGCAGAAATATCTCTCTTTCTTGGCGGTCCCTTTCTCTTCTTCCATTAGTTCCTCAGTCAGATCCACACCGCCAGGTTGAGCAGGCGGTTCATTCAGACCCATGCTGAGTCCGCTGAAGAATTGGTTGGCGGTCCACACGCCCTCGAGCACCTTGCCCCTGTTGGGCATGACGTAGGCGCCCCTGCCGTCAAACTTTCCATCCCTGAACTCGCCGACGTAGTAGTTTCCGTTGCTGTTGTACCAAGTGCCGAAGCCGTGCATCCTGTCCGCCAACCACTGGCCCGACGTTTGGCAGCCGTTGTTGTGCATCATCGTGCCCCAGCCGCTACGCACACCACTCCTGTATTCCCCTGTGGGAGAGAAGAAAAATCTAGAATCAAGACAAGAAATCTGCAGGGACCCGGAACCTTCGTAGTAGGTTCCATTGGGCAGGAAGCCAATGCCCAAGCCGTGCTGTTTGCCGTTGCGCCACTGCCCTTCGTACAAGAGGTCCAACCTGTCGTAAATGGCGTCCTGCTTCTTCAGGATGCCGTAGCCGTGTTTCTTGTTGCGGCTCCAAACGCCGTAGTACCTATTTTTTAAATTAAATATGATAATAAAATCTGTATCTTTTGTGGATGACGTTTATTGTATGCACAGAGGGTTTCAAAATTCAGCTTTATTTTTTTAATTCCAAACCTATATCCGTCAGCGTCGCGTTGTTCGCCAAGTCCGTCCTTCTTGTCCTTCCACCAATGGCCGCGGTAGCAGCTGCCGTTGACCCAGTAGATCTCGTGGAAGTCACCACACTTTTTAGTCGTCTCCTCTCTTAGATGCGACCGCGATGGGCCGTAGTCGTGCTCCTTCAGAGTTGGCATAAAACTTTGAAATTTTGGTTTAGAGTGCTGAAAAGATTGAAATCTGAAACGTCAATAAATAAATTTATAACAACAATCAGAATAAAATTGGTGTTGTGTTACTCTCAAAGGTATGATCTGATTGTTTAGCTTTTTTGTGAACATTTTTTAACCGAATTCTTCATTTCGGTGGTTTTAAACCTTCAAAATCAATGTGGTCATGCGAATAGTTTATCCGAATATAAAAAATATCGGCGTTGGTTTTGGTAGACTTCGTGTCTAAAAAGTAGAAATTGTAGAATAAATTGTCATTCACCGTTATAATGGCGGTGAAACAAGATCCTAGAGGCGATAATGTGACAACACAATCGTATAAGCCAGATTACACGACGCTCTTTGACCCAATGCAGCTGAAAAAGGTGGATAATCCGGAAAACGGCACCTGCTGGGCTGCACCATTAGCACACAATGAATAAATTGGTTTGCAGGACCGCACCCACATAAAATTGGCAGCGGACCGGTCTCACCTGCTTCACGAAATTGACGAGAATTTGTCGCAATGATATTCGGAAATTTGGGACCGCGACACCTTGAGGCAAATTTCTTGCAGTAAATCTTCTGCCTTTGGTCACTGTCTGAGAAAAGACGTATTTGCATTGCCACACACACTCACTGATTAAATTATGAGTGTACGGACGGCATATTTATGCACGTGAAAAAAATTTATATCTCAACCAGACGACTAAGGAAGCCAGACGCACTAAGTTCTGCTTCGGTTGAGGGCAAAAAGTTGCAAATTAGAGACGGGAGAAACCTGTTTCTCATTGACTCCTCGCTTCGTTTCGGCGTTTGAAAGTTATTCGCCGACTATGAATAATTTATTTGAAGCGCTTTATTATCTATTAAATGATTCGCATTTTTATCTTAAACATGTCAGCTAAATCCGAGCAGACTTATTGTTTTTTGCTCCCAAAAGAGCTGAGAAATTTACGATACAAAACTTGTCACCTTGGAACATACCTTCAAACGTACCTTTTCAATTTGCGTAGAGCGCCTCATTAGCATATTAAATTTGTTCGCCGATGCCACGATTGTGTCACGTTCAGAACCCGAGGCATCGAGATGGGAGGTCTTCTAATTGCCAAACTAAAAAAATAACATAAATTTCAATAAAGTGAGTAGAAATGGCGATGGGATAAAAGTTGATATGAATTACGGCGAAGGGAGGCAATCAATTAAAAAAAGAGACAATTGGTTCACGATATGGAGTCCCTGAGAGTTTCTGTGGGTCTGTAGGTCATGGCACCCGCTTGCTCCATTCACTGATTCGCAGTCCGCATTCAATTTGCACTTTTTGCACCGAGTGGTGCGCGACAACAACGCGCAATCAATCCTAACGTGCGGTGTATGCATGGAGGAAAATTTATTTATTGCTAAAATACGATTTAGGTTAGTGATTCAAAGAAGGAATATTTAAAATTAAATTTTTTGAAACCACTGCGTAAAATTCCAACTTAAATCGATTGCAAACATTAAATACGTTGACCGCAAACATCGTTAAAGCAAAAAAATAATCATTTAATCAATTATGTAGGAATACGCGAATATTGGCAAGTGGTGAATCAGCATTGTTTTATTTGTACTCGGCGTGCATACGCGACATGTCAAACGAAAAGTGCAGCTGTTGGTGCTGGGCATGGCCGTGCATACTAAGTAAGTGAATGAGCCGGATTATTCCGCGCATACGATTATTTCTGTCAACTGGTGCAACATGAGCGCACGATGCGAATATATTGACTCTCTGTCTTGGGAGGGCGAAGAACAATTAGACGGAGCAGGTGCCTCTTTCCCTGCTGCACTGCTAGCTTTCTCATTAATATTCGTCGGCGCGACACTGAGCGCAGACTGATGCGGACGTCAATGTTGTCTCTTTCTCTCATCAAGCCCCTGCAGAGACTCATGCGACGACAAAATTTAATTTCCTCAATCGGATTACCATGCCAATAATTTAAATAAGCCTCAGCTTGAAGTTGATTTGCTCTCACATGCCATTTTAAATCATTTTTAGAATATAAATGATCGATATTAAAAATAGGAATGATTATTTGGCTGTTTATGTTTACGTGTTCATTAGCAACGCCCGATTACGTGTTCAAAACCTCGCTCGATTTGCGGCAAATAGAGAAACACACACACACACACACAAATACAAATTATTTCCGCATATCACACACAACGAATAACGGATGTGGCAAATAACGATTTTCACGGGCAAGTTCACCCGAGTGCGTTGCTACAATTGTGATGTGTTTGTACCTCGTCACACAGATCCTCATCGCGCCGCTGCAGACTTAGATTCCCGCGCGCCACTTGACCAACAGCGGGAGGCATTCTTTTGTCATTATGGAACAGACTGAAAGTGCAAATAAGAGGCACTTTTTGCTTGTACTCTTCTGTAAACTGCCTCATACACGATTACTGTGATGCAATGACAGTCCTTGAATTTCATTAGATCGAAATGGACCCTGGGAAAATTCAACAATTTGAATTACTGTGAAATGTGTAACAAATTTATCCTCCCATTTTTATTTTTCTAATTTATTATTATTATATTTTCAATTTGGCTTTGTTGAAAAAACAGAGCGCAGAGTGAATTTGTAGACGATTTAAAATAATTAATAAATTTACCAAGCATAAGTCCACCATAGAAACTTATCTTCATTATACTGCAAATTCCTACTGTTATTAAATATTTTCCTTCGTCTCTAATAATGGGTGGAATCAAAAATGTGCTCACGATGGTCAATTAAAAAAATATATTTGATCATCAGCACGCATAACAAATATTCTCCAACTTTTCGCCGCAGAAACACAATTTAAAAATGTTTCTTTCCACTTTTAAATTTTCAAAAACAAACGATTTTGAAGTTTTTATCCGGTGATTTTCATCATCAGTGAATACAGGGATATTTTTCCATTTCGAAACACGAAAAACATATATTAATATTATATAAATAGGAGCAAATTTATTAGAGGCCATTTACACAAATCAGCCACCTGCACGAAAATCCGGCTCAATCGGTGTACAAATTATTAGAGGTTTTCCCCAAAATAAATAATATTTTGTGTGTCTTTAGCAGGTCTGCGTCAACCCCTATGCTCTCTACCCCGGCCTAATTTGGCCATTATTGCCTGCGTGGCGCGGCCGGTGCTTGAGCGAAAGGGAGACCCCGCTGCGGCCGAGCCGAAAGCTCTCCCGGTAGGTGGTCACTCTGTGCATGCGGCGCTGATTGTCTTAAAGTGGCCGCGCTTTTGTTGTTGTTATTGTTGCTTGTGCGTGCGTTTGTGCGCGGCAGATTGATATCATCCGTGTGCGATCTGCGCAGGGAGGCTGCGGCCGCGCCACTCACACTTTCGCCCTCAGCCCAGGGGGTGTTTTCCGTGGGAATTTGGACCCACTTGAGGTGCAACAATAACCAACTATAGAATATCCTTTGTCACTCACTTTTAGCGTATCATCGATCGAGTTAGATGATGGGAATATTCATTTTTAATTTATAGTTGAATTAAATAGATTATGGGGAACCGTCTTTAAAATCAAAACTGAACAATCTCAACATAATTAAAGCATGAAGACAAAACTATTTAAATTAATTGCTACATTTAAAAATTAGCTAATAAAGATTTCCATTTAAAACAAAATTATGCTGACGGCGTAGAGGATGTTATATCCCAAACGTTTCCTCGGAATTTCTTTCACCATTTTGACGTTAAAAATATTTACAATTTTTTATCTTTCATAATATTTACGCAATTAATCATAAAAGTTATGATGTATGAATAGGGATAACATATTTTTAAAAAAATGTGAAATAAAATTTATCACTGACAATTAGTGGATGGATGCTGGAAGCTGCTTTGGCCCACGGGTGTTTTTGAGCGTGTCAGACATGTGACTGACACTTTATAGTTTTTAACGCACCATAAAGTTTTAATAACCCACTAAATGTATCTCACATATTATATATACCGGCGTCGGCTTTCTTTCCTTGAATCTCCCGAGAGCAAAGTGGTGATGTCACCGGCGCTTTCAATATCAAAGGGTTGATTATGACCCTCGTTTGGAGACGTTACATATATGAATTCGGGCCAGAATTATATAAATGAGAGCGACGAGCACTCGAATGGAAAGTGTAATAATAATCCGACGCTTGATATTTTAAATTAAGCCATCCCTCTTCCAATTGAATCTCTCGTTTTTTTCTAATCCATTTAACCAAATCACGCGGCGTCGAATCGAAATTTATACAATCAAATAATACTGTGTTTGTGAGGTTGAGGATGACGGCATCACACCGCGCGACCGCGTGTGAAAGATGAGTGTCGTGTATATATCCATTATTGTGTCCGTCGTCTGCTCTGCAATGGAAAATCCCTTTTGCTTAATGCCGAGTTGAAGCTTATTTTGATTATGGGGGTCAGTTTTTTCCGCGTTGATTCAATTAGCCACCTCAGCGCGTGCTGATTCCATATACAAATTCCGACTAATTTGTTTTTTTTATCACAACTTAAAACCTAATTTTGTAAAAGACTGTGTTATTCGTTTTAAATTTATTACACGGTGTGTACTTTACAAGGTTTCCACTGTTTACACACAATAAGAAAACACATCAAGTATAAAAATACTGTCATGTAATAACATTCCCCAATTATCGGATTTGTTATGTTATTGTTTTTATGATTATGTTTTGCCGATTGTAAAGTTAAATAATATTTTAATGCATTTTGGAAAAACAAGAAAATAAAATTAAGCCGAGAAATAAATGTTAGGTAATATGGCTTAGAGAAATAGCACTTAAAGTGGAATGATACTGGGCAACAATTGAAAATTATTTAAATTATTGGATGCCTTAAACAATTGACCGATAAACAATATGTTCAACAATTTGCAATAATAAAAAATGGACCTTCCTATACAATAAAAATTCAAATTTTGCCAATTTTCTCCAAAATTTACAGTGCTTGAACATATTTTCTTGGCAGGATTTCGATTCCTCTCGTCGAGATCTGTCCAACGGTGTATGCCACTTATTGGGGAAACTCTTTGGTTTTGAAATAAAATCGGATTTCAAGTAAGGAGATAGCCATTACCATTTGAAAAGCACGGTAACTTTCCAGCCAATTTTCTCGAAAAATTACACTGCTTCTTAGGTCAATTTAGGCTTTAACTGAATCCTAAGGGATGATTTTATGCATTGGCAACAAGAATTTTCCAGGCTTTTCCAGTATCATTCCTCTTTAAAATAATAATTTGTGATGTATGCCATTTTTGGAATTGGCTAAAAATAGCAAAATAGCAATTTGCAACATCTCGTAAGGTGTGAATCACAAAAGGGAACTCCATTTTCTAAATGAACTAATGGAAGTCAAAGGCATATATAATTGAATTATTTCCATTTTATATTTCGAAAGTAGAAAATGAGCGCGGCCAGGTCTGATCTCGTCTGAGAGAGCACACGCACGCAACGCACTCTCTTTTTATATATTTATTTTCTCCTTAAAAATCCTCCCCTCGTGCGCGAGGCGTATAATGTATGTATGTGTGTGTTCAGGGCTTGTTATCTGCTATTTTCCACGAAAAAGCACACACGCCGACCCGCATGCGGCCTCTGAAGCAGAAACTTACCTCGACAACCGCATCAGCCTTTGACGTTTGCAAGCAGCGGCAATTTGCCCTCTCGTCGCACAATCTATCAGAGTTTAATGCGCTCATCTCTCTCTCTCTTTGTGCGATTGCGAGCAACAAACAGTTAGATTTTTTAGTTCACTTTGGGTCACTTTGATAATGTGTGTCTTTGTGGATAGGATATATAGACTCGTTCTCTGCACCGCACGTGCACCACAGGTTCATTTTGAATAATTATTACTTTCTTTCTTTGGTCCTTTATTTTTAATGGGATTATCACTCAAAAGACGTATTTTAATCTATTGGAGCTTCCGGGACTGGGAATTGTGGTCATCTTTGAGGTCTTTGACTGAAACTCCAGACATTAATTCGTCCTGATCCCGGTAAAATTGCGCAACGTTCAACAAACACCCAAATTTTCATTGTCAAAATGATTGTTGTCCTTTTCTTGCAACAAGGAAATTCGCGTTTGGTTGTTGAAAGTTGCGCAATTTTACCGGGACCAGGACGAATTTATCCCTTAAGCCGCTGAAAAGGTGTGCGAAAATGAGCAAGTTAGTGTCGAGTCGGCGATTGTGCTGTGCAACTCCCACTGGAGCATTTTGGGTCACTTAATTAACCTCCTTTTGCTATCTCTGACATTGGGCAGCCAGTAAAAGATCCCAGAAATGTTTAAATTTGTATCTCTGTGGACAATGCCTTAACAATTCAAGCCAAAAATACGGATTTCAGAAAAATATGTGGGGAATAAATAAAAAAATGCCGCAATCAATGAGTGCAGTAAAAATCAATTAAAAATTTAACTTGTGTTCTCCCATATATTCTTTTTGCTGTTTTTTTTTTTTATAATGCAATAGTTCTTGGTCGTATCCTCTGATCTGCGGTGAGCTTATCATTCGAATTATTCGAATATTGAGATTGATTGAGATAGTGTTCGGCGGGCTAGCATAGTTTCACGGGGCTCTGCTTGCTTCTTGCTTGACGTTATATTTGGAAACGGAGCTCTGCACGCCATCTATTGCTTGAACCAATTACTATCAAGTTGAAGGATCCAAAAATAAAACCGGTACTAGCAATGATAAATTAAATTCTTTAGATTTGATCTAAATAGGATTATGATTAAAACTAAAGAAACATGACTATTATTAAATTAAATAATTTTGTGTTGAACTTTTGCTTATTGAAATTTTAAAACCAGTCAGCAATTTTATCTGCTTATTCTAACATTTCCCCCAGAAAACCGGTTCTATTAAAATACTAAGGCGCTGACTGAAACACCCACCTTGCTTGTCGTGGTCGACTGTCTTAAGCGCCCGTGCCCGTGTTAGTGAGTCGTGCGTTTTGTCAACAGCGGTCAGTTTCTGTGAGGATTTGCACTTCGAAACAAAATTTGGAAGGCATTCTAGGAGCGCGTGCCTATTCAATATCTTATTAGACGTCACAGGTAGCCTAATAAATTATCCAAAATGCTGATCAAAGTAAAGGTGAGCGAGAACTCCTCTCTGAAAATATCCCAGACCCTTCTAATCTTTTCCTTGTTTGTTCCAGACCCTCACCGGCAAAGAGGTTAGTTATTCGAGCATCCTGCCGAGGCGGTGAATTAATTGTGATTTTCGAATTTCCAGATCGAAATTGACATTGAGCCGACAGACAAGGTAGAGAGGATCAAAGAGAGAGTCGAGGAGAAGGAAGGCATTCCCCCTCAGCAGCAACGACTCATCTTCTCTGGAAAACAAATGTATGATTTTGGCTCACGTGCTATTTCGTGTGCTTAAAATTTAAAGTTAAAGCCAAGAGAAAACCACAAACGAACACTTTACACAGATTTATGAGGAACACCGCAGCAGTGTTTTCTTTTAAAAATTTATTTTCGTGAACACGATTTATTATTGAACTGTGTGTTATCTGTTTGTATACTCAATTATTGTTTGGATTGCAGGAATGACGAGAAGACTGCCCAAGACTATAAAGTTCAAGGAGGCTCGGTGTTGCATCTGGTCCTGGCGTTACGTGGAGGCTGCTTTTGAATTCCCGATCACACACCAAACATCTCTGCTTTAAATTGTACGCTGGCGACGATGAATATTATTTACTGCAAGCACTGACGGATAACTTTTAAGTGGTTTACATTGGTCTAAATGCATAGAGATGGTTAAAGAAAACAGGCAAATCTTGCTTTATTTGTGCGAATTATATCTGTGTAAAGATTTCACTAGCAAAACAGACCCAATGTAACGAAGAAACAATTTGGACTGTCTCGGATGAATTGAATAAAATAACAATCAAAATTATGATATGCTTTGGTTTCAATTAATTCTCCAATAATTTATTTTCCAGTAAAAACAGTCACGCAGACACATTCAAAACACACTTTTATCCATAAACAATAGTGTACATCCTACTCTTGTCCAACGAGTAGTAAACTGAAAGGGGCAACAACAACCAACAGCCACTGATTGCGTGAAGACTGCACACTGGTTTTCTTATTTCTTCGTCGGCTATTGACAAAAGAACACCAATTTGTCACAAGAAACTGGCAGCTCTAGGACAGTCCACCAAGTGAGGAGATCAGTTCTGGCGCTTTGTCACCGACATGTCTCACAGTTGCTTATATTTTATTAATTTCCTAGAAAACTTTAGTAGCCCCGAAGACCGTTGTACACGTTGTTGTTAGAACTTTGGTTCAGAATCTTCTTTATTGCTGCAAAAGAAAAAAAGGAAGGGCATTAGAATAAGTTGAACCGATTTTTGGGCATAGTGGATTATTTCTCGCTTGTTGCAATTTAAAAAAAACTTGATAAACGATATAACAAAATATTATATCCTTAAATAATATTGTGCCATAAATTAATAATTACATAACATATTATGAAAATATCGCTTCCCTGTCATTCTCATCGAAAACACATTTTGAAAAAATTATTAAAATAAATTTGAATTGACTGACACCTTTTGGGTAACACAAGCCAATGAGATAAATAGTAAAAATGTTATTAATTTTCTAGATATCCAGCAACAACTGTAATGAACCATAAACATTTCCAAGAACAGACTTCCGTTCATCTAACTTTTAAATCTTGAAAAATGTCTAAGGAACATGGAAGTATTTTTTTTAGGTATTGACAAACAGGAATCTCAAAATCGTGGAATATTTCAGTGTCAACTGATGTAAACTATGATCACTAGGTGAGATGGTTTAAGCAGGTCATGGAGCTCAAAAACAGAAAATTTCTTGAGGGATTTAAGACGGGAATTCTTGAAAAATTTGATATTTAAAACCAGGTTTTGAGTAAGTAATGGATTAAGTAAATATACAATTTTTTTTTTAATTTAGAACCTCATCTGTTTAGCCAGTCCTGTGGGCTATAGCTCACCAGGTCCCAATAACACCGCCAAATGGATAATATGGGGTTCGAGTGGTCGCAGAGGAGCTTGGGCCAAACAAGGCCATCTTTTTGCCTCTCTGAACCGAGGTCTTTCATTGAAATGCCAGATATTTGTCCTTAAACCCATCGGAAAGGGGCGAAAACCAGCAAGTGGCGATTCGGCGCAGGTGCGCCTCCAAGCCAGCTGATGAGCTATTTGAGAATTTCAAGTCCCTTAATTAACCACCTTTTGCCTTTTCTGACATTGAACAGCCAGTATAGATCCTCGAAATGCCCAATTAGACACTCCTGAAGATGCCTTCTTAATGCGAGCTGGTAATTTTTACGATTTTTACTTTCCGAAATATCAGGAAAATCGCGAGTGACTGAATGGCTAGAGATATTTGCTCCAAATTTTCAAGGGAATGGCAGTGGCTGATAAAAGAACATACCTTCTTTGTCGTCAGAGCTCAGTTCTGTTTTGGGGAATTCAACGTCAAATGTGATGAAGAGAGTTCCCTGCAGGTTGTTGTTCTCGTAATTAGGCATTCCCTCGCCCTTCTTCCTGATCCTGGCGCCAGGCCAAGTCACTTTGTCCCTGCTCACTGTCACCTTGTGCCCATCCAGGTGTTCTATTTCCAAATTGAACCCGACCAGCGCGTCCTGAGCGGAAAAATTAGTCACAAATTCAAAATAATGACAGTTCAAAGCATTACCTGCAGGGAAATAGTTATGTTTGTGTACAGGTCGTCCCCTCTCCTCTCGAACCTGGAGTGTGGCGCAGTTCTTATTTTCAAAATCAAGTCGCCAGGCTCTCCGTCCAGGTGTGGCTCGCCTTCAGCCACAAACTTTTGCTCCTGGCCATCAACCATGCCAGGCTCGATTTCGACCTCTAATGTTCGCTCTTCGTTAACTAACCTGAAAGACAAATTTAAATTGATTACACTTTTATTCAGCGTGGTTCTTTAATTTTTTTAATAGATTTTTTAATATTAATGATGTGGTATTGCAAAATAGCACATTTCTGGGGCAAGAAATTAATTTTAAATCCATTTTTTCACGAATATAAATTGATTTTAAAATTTTATAATCACAATTTTGGTAAAATAGCTGGTCAGCATTTAATAAAAAGAGCTGGATTGAAATAAAAATACATACTTAACATTTGGGCACTCATCACAGACTTGCTGCTGGGTCATCTGGAACCTCCCTGGACCAAGGTGCCTGGTGACCATCTCCTGCCGGCAGTTGCACTTTCTTGTTCCCGAGGCAGGTTTTATAACATGTTTGTTCCGGGTGATCTACGAAAAGAGCAACGCAAGTTTGAGAAACAAAAGAAGGGATGTTTTAAATAATTTGTACCTCAACAAAATTTCCCGAGTACAGTTCTTCAAGGGAGACCGACATCTCCATTACTACATTTGCACCACGGGGTATTTCATTTCTCTCGTTATGCTGCTCTGCACCAAAGTGGAAACCAAAATCTCCAAAAAAGCTGGAGAATGGGTCATGGCCACCCATATTTCCTGCAAAAAGAATTTCAATTAGTAACAAATAGTTAGCAAAAATTTATTTATGTTTATAAGAACCACACTGAAAATATTGTGCAATTGATATGAAATTCGTGAGGCCATAGTGTGCAAGATAATAAAATAAAAATATTGGTCCAAACATCATGCTGATCTAGCGATTCTAGTGACGTGTTCTATCATGAACAGTTATGTATCAATATGAAATTATCCTCACCGTCCTTCTTGACACACTCTTCTCCACACTTATCGTAGAGCTCGCGCTTCTCTGGGTCAGACAGCACCTCGTAGGCCGCTCCCAGGTCCGAAAATTTGGTGTTGGCGTCAGGGTCGTCCTTGTTGTGGTCAGGGTGCAACTCCTTGGCCATTTTTCTGTACGCCTTTTTAATCTGGTTCGTGTTTGCGCTCTTGCTCACTCCCAGGATGGAGTAAAAATCGCGCCTGAAAAACAATGAAGCAAGGTTAGCGACCTGCAAATTGGGGAGGGAGATGCTGTTTGTTGCATGTGGAAACTCACCCCGCAATGACGCCGGACAGGCTGAATATCACAGAGACAATAGCTACCCTCCACACCCACATTTTGCAGAGTTTTAATTAGCGTGCCGACCGGCTACTCCACCATTGACAAAATACAGCTAAGTGGAAGAAGCCGCAGCCTTTTCTCGTGGCACTCTCGCTGCTTTGGGGGTGTTTCGTGTTTCAGTGCCAAGAAAGCAGCGAGCGGTGTATGTTAAACACTGCCGAGTACTACGAGCCGATGTGTTGTTCTCCCATTGGCCCACGTTTCCACGCCTGCGCACTGGATATTTTTTTAAAGAGTTCTCGCGCATTTACCACGCACACTGCCTTTTCACGGAAAAGCGGGAAAAGCATTAGATAAATAGGAAAAATGAAACAAAAGTTTATTAAAAAATTGCCAAATTGCAAATTACAGTTATTGGACTTCGTTTGTGAATTTTTATAAGGCCTGGTAGCATAATAGTGGATATTTGAAGGGGAAAGAATTCCCACACGTTCTCGAAGGGCAGGAGTTATTTTGGCCCCCTCAGGCCTTTAGTATCTCAATTAAGTAATAAAATTTCTGTGACATGGTGATTTTAAATTTTCTTTGTGTCCCTCTGTATAAGAAATAGGTTTTCCGAGTGTTCAAATATTAATTAATATATATAATTTGTTTATTTCGTTTATTTAATCCAAACAAAGCACAGAGATGAAAAATAATAAATTCAGAAACAACTAGAGTGAATTATTTAAATTTATAATTCCCCCAGCACACCAGGAAGAATAATTTTCCCGCTTCAATTTGCAAAACAGATTGAAGCAAAAAAACCTGAAAATTTTAACTCGAGCGTTCTCCACACAGATGGCAGTTGGTTTGCTCCTTCGCTGGTATCATGGTTGCGGCGTCGAATTCAGAGTGCACCTGACCCTGCGAGAGGTGATCGAGTCCTCCCTACCCTGGCGGTGGGAGCGTCAGGTATACCGCTCGCCTACTCTCGCGCACTTTGTCAGCCGGCCGCAGTCGACGAACGCCAGCGAGGCCAACGAGTGTGGAATAGCAATGAGTCTCCGTCGCCTCTGTTGTTAGGGCTGCTGAACGAAGAGGAAAATTGTTGTCGAGACCAGTTTTCACCCCCTTTTCGCACCGCAGGGCGCACCAACAGGTGAGACACCAACGATTTTCAGGTTCAATTTATTTCCATCCCGAGCTGCGTGTCAGTTGACGTCCCTTTTAGGGCAGGCAATAATACACACTAGACTCCTTTTATGGTCGCGCGCGCACAATCAGCATCTCTCGCGGGTGACTAATAATGATGCAAATTATGGTCCAGCAATCATTGAATAAAATTGGACGCGATCAGCTGGGTGCAAGGTTCAGTCTATGGGGAACTAACGAAACAGTTTGCAATTTATTTTGCATTCCGGAGCGTTTTTTCAACACGAATATAATAAATCCTGATGAAAAATCATGTGTTTTATTTTAAAAATATAAAATTTTAGTAAGGTTATTCTATAATTTGAATAGGCTCCATCCCTTGTGTTTGTATATATTTAATTTTCCTTCAGCCCCACAATAATATGAAACATCAATCAGGGAAAAAAGGCATGCTTGAAAAACACGCGAGATCGAGTGGGATTCCCCTGTATAAGTTCAGAATCAAACAGTGGTCATATGTAAAAAAGTAGTCAACGACGCTCAGATGGAGAGAGAAAAGTAAAACCCGAAAATTTAATGCTTAGGTGACCCTGACACGCCTCTCGCCGGGTAAAAAAAGCTTCAGGTCGACAACCTTTTGCATCTCGGCCGGCCGTTCAGCACCTTTGGCTCCAAACCGGAGTGTTTTCCCTGTTCTTATTCGTAAAAAGCTGCCAGACGGCGAGGGTTAATTCAGTTTTTGTGTTTTCCCCTTCGCCAGACCGCGTCTGCATTGAGCAAGTCGGGCCTCTCCGTCTCGAAAGCCACCTGAAGCAGGTGTTTTCCTGTAGAACAACGCCAGCGCCGGATTCTTTTTCTTTTTTAAAATCGTTCTCGTGTACTTGATAATTTAAGCCAGTGCAAACTTTAATCGCGAGATGATTCACCAATGAACTGCTCGTAAAATAAAATATTTACACCAATTAATTGTTTGTTTTGGCATCTTATTGCGGCATCGCAGTTTGAATCAAAACAAACTAGTAAAGGAAATGACGAAATGGGTCGAGTGTAGTTATTGTTTCGCGTTTTTAGGCTTTTCTCATGCAGCGTTGAGAGCGACGTTTCCTGCGGCTGACACACAGACGAGTAGCAAATTAAGTGGACGCGCGCAATTATCGTAATTGTGTTATTCTGGTGTTCTCAGTCCAACAGCGATTTTATATATAATTTTCACGCTTGTTGGGTTCCTTTCATTGAGAAAATTAGACATGTACAGTTAACCGACAACATCCATTGTTGTTGATGATAGATTATCCGCAAATTGTAATTTAATCTCTCATCTGGCGGCCGCAAATGGTGGCACCCTGCTGCAAGATGGGATTGGACTCATTGTCGGCGCTGGAATTTAATGGTTGCCAAATAATTTTTCGCTCATCCGCTCATGTGAAAACAACTGCTGCCCTATTTTATGAATTCGCGATTTATTGCAACTTAAATTATTTTTGCAGGGCCACTCAGACACTTAAATTTTTACTATGTTCGTTTCCTTATACGATCAACTAATTGTAAGGTCTCGTCACCTGGAAATGGCGCGTCATCATGATTCTATAAGTCACTCGCCGACGGCTGCTAAATGCCAACAAGTAAAAATTCTGTCATCACAATACAATCAACTCTCTCTTACACGTACATGACTTAAATTTAAAAATCCAAAAGAGAGTTTTTAGAATTTTAAAATTGAGAAACATAATCCTCATATTTTTCGGCAGCGTACATGAAACGTGTTTATGCTACACGTATCGCAAACAATACATGCAACCCTCACCAACGAATACATTTATAAACGTTTATGCAAATCTAGGAGTAACAATGGGAAGGCCTGATGTGTGCGTGAGAGTACGTTCTTCAAAATCTCTCCAGCTCCTCAGGCATTCGAAATGAGATGCACAAAGGAGTGATTATCTGCTTTCTAGCCATGATGACTCTTCTAGCGTGTCTTCTTAATCACACACATGAGCCGCATTATTGTTTTATTTTCTTCATTTGCCACCTCAGCGCATAATAAAATCAATATGTGATTCAAACTAAAAACTAGTTATGCATTTTTAATTAAATTTTTAGCAAGAAAAACCATTATGAGACCTGAAAGTTTAACAAGCAAAAACTAAAATTTATCTTTCTTTACTCTTTTACAAGCTGGTTCGTAGTGCGACTATTTTTATATTAATTTTAAAAAAAAATTAAGAATATTTTTTACTAGGGTGTGTAGTAAAATTAAAAAAAAAACGGTAATGATTATTCTGAATTGTCGAGTGAAGAAGATTAGATGAATATTTAACAATGCTTTAAAAGTGAAACCCAAACCGACGCTCTCGGTATCAATTCCTCTCCCCCGCTCCTATTTTTACTGCCGCGCCGAATAATCAATGTGCATACTAATTGTGCATGCAAGAAGTACAGTATGTGCGGCGGGGCATGTTCAGGATGTCCGCGTTTTCACTCTTCGGGTGTTACAACCACGCTGACGCGATTGCCCTGACTCACACCGTGTTGTCACAGGCGTGCATTTCGGCCTGTTTGCTATTTACAACGGAAACCCCGACAGGTGACTTTGCAACCACTTTTCGTCGAAATAATTTCAGGAAAATGTTTCGTAAAATCTTTTCCTAAAATAAAAAATTGGAGATAATAGTTTTTATCATCCATTTAATTAATTTTCCCGTCTATTTTAATGGATGTCTAGGCGGAAAGAACAGCTTCTTCTTGTTCGAACATTCGCTTTTCTGCCGAATTTAGCGAATCGGATCGGTTTCTCGCACTGCTGATTGCCCATCAATGGACGTGATAAATTACCGCCGCGCTGCTGTCGCCTCAACGGTCCATTCATGCCTTTTTGCACACGCGATTGTAATTGCATTAATCGTATCAACGTCGGGTGTGAATACAAAAACCGCTTCTTGTGAGGCGCAAGGTGTTGATTTTGAGCTGTTAATTGAAGTCGGCAACAACACGAACTTGTCCGCCTCATTATATTGAGCTGGCTGCCTGAGTGAACCGAATGTGAACCAGACTCGAAACAATTTAACACTCGGAGAGAGAAAAAGGAGCATCTTGGTTCGCACTACGGCAGAATAATTTTAACTGCTCCGTGCCCCAAATGTGCGATGTGGCTCAATCATGCCACTTTACTCTTGAGATTGAGAGAAAGACAAACGAGAGTGACGCTTTTAATTAAATGAGGCGAAAAAGGAATGGGAGCTTCTCGAATGGAGGCATTCAATATTGTATTTCCTCGTCCTCTGGAAGGGTGCACGGCTCAAATCTCAAACCGCAGGGGCCACATTACACCTAGACCGCCGAACAAAGTTTTATTCTCGGTGAATATTTTATTTAAACGTTAATAAGCGAATTAATTTCTTATAAAAAGACGATTTGCTGTGTTTCCTTATTAATTACCACAGTTTCCCCCGATTTTTTCTTTAAGAATGAGGTCCATCTATGTTTTCAAGTGGACAGAGGTTCCGATTGATGTTGCAATATCTCCATTTATCTCTAGGTGATTCACTTTCCCAATATTTATTTTGCTCTTGTGCCGAGAAGAACACCTGGTCGCGGCAGAAGGTATTCTATTCGCCAGAAGTAAAATAGCAGACGTGCGTGGTGCGGCCCAATTCATAGCGGAGAAAGTCATTCCAGAACAAGCGCGACACGCAACATATCAACTTCCTGTGTCGTTTCTACAAGATACCTATAGCCAACTGGTGCACTTATATCTGCGTACAGTGACGTAACGTTTTGGATGAAATTTAAAATTTCGGTAGTTAAAAATTCGACCTGTTAGCGGCCGCGTGGGAATTTGGCGAATAGGGGAAAAAGGAAACGCATGCATTCACATATCTGCGTGAGATTTTTACTCCGCAGCTGACGCACCCATAGGAAGGTTTTCGACGGTCGCTTACAACGAAAATGATGTAGCAATGATATAAATCTGTTAGGGGGAAAAGGTTCTCATAATTTCAGGTGCAAGAAGGCGTTTAATTATTTCTGCCAAAGCACCAAACGATTCAAAAGAAAACACTAAAAATAAATAATTTCCCATTCGTATTTGTTTCAGATCAAAATGAAGCTCCAAGCCGGAGTTGTGGCTGTTTTCTTTTCACTTGCCGTATCTTCAATTACGAGCATTGCAGCACAGCAAGGGTGAGTAAAAGAAAATAGTTTTATCAATCATCATACAAAGCCGTTTGTTTTCCCCCTGCTCTATTTCTTCGTTTAGTTCTCGTTTTGCTGCTCTGTGACCGCTCCCCCACTTTCCAGGCGAAAAGCGTAAAACGAGATAAACGGCCGATTTAATTATTTAACTGCATCCGGCCACAACAGCAGGATTTGTTTGTATCTTCACTTGCTGTAAAAAGCAAAACAAAAATCGCACTTCAAATGCAAATAAAGCACGGAGCGGAAACAAAGGCAAAAATGTCATTAACCCGCGCCCGGCGCGAGCTCTCGACTTTTTGCCCACTCAGTAAACACTATAGACGGCACGGGTCACTCTTTGCAAAAAAAAGTCGTCCCCGTCCTCCGATTTACCGTTAGCATGCACTTTTTCTGGCCGAGGCAATTCAATCACGGACCAGGACAAGTTAATGCTGAGCACATTCAAGACGAGCGTTACTGTTAGGTGGAAAAGAATCACTTTTATAGTTGACTGTTAGCAGCTACCAAGAATTTGATCATTTATGTTCACGATAGCTGTAACACTACAGGAGGGCTGTTTAGTTACTCAAGGCATTTTCGATTCCAGTATTCACAATGACAAAAATTAATTTAATATTACTTTGATGTCTATTTTGTCTGAAACGAAAATAATTTTGTATTCATGAAATGGATATTGCATCTTAAATTACTTAAATTAATAACAAGTTGAGACCAAGCGTGTGTATTTATTTAATATCCTTAAAATTGTTGTTAGCTAACTCATTGAAATAAGATAAAAAGCTAATCGAATTGTTTTGAAATTTTTAATAAGGTATATTTTAAGTAAACTTTAAATAAGTTTATCTTCATCAAGGTATTTGGATTTAATTCTTATTCTAATGATGTTTACACTTTTTTATAAATTTTTTCCTCTATCATTACTGTTAGTTCATCTACTTGATTAACGTTTGGAAGATAACTTAATAAGTTGTATTCCTCTGGTATGCTGTATCTTAAATCACAAAATTTTCATATAGAAAATGAGTTGTGGGTAGAAACCTTGGAAACCCAATGCCGAGTAGCACGATCTTGAAGACCCCAAATCTGGCTCTCAGCTTCGTCCAGAAATTTCCAGTGGTGTCGCACAACGCACAACAGCAAAATTTACAACCTCTTCACCTTGGCAACAGCAAAACTAACACATGAGTGGAATTCCGTGATTTGCAAAACATTTGAAAATACACACGGGATGCTATCTCGTCAGAGCAATTATTGTTGTTGCTTCCATGAATATTTACGTTCACAATAATTGTCGCAACAAATAATGCGAGTTAGAGTGCAGAGACACCGGGCCTGACCTTGCTCGGCGCCCCACGCATCCGAAAGGTGCTCTTGCTCGGCAGATGAGCGCCCACTCGACGCCTTTTTGCTTTTTATTTCCCTCGGCCGCCGTTTGCACCTCCGCGAGAGCATGACGTCAGACGATGACAAACACGATCCGAGGCTGCATGCACCGTAATTGGCGGAAAACACGAGGAAAATCAAGTAGCAAAGTTGCAAATGAAAAAGATCGTGTCTCATTGACGTGATAACCAGTCATTTTTAGTAGTAGAAAGTGTGTAGACTTAATCACCTGAATGATTCATAATCTGACAGCTTTCATTGAAACTAAAGCCGGTTTAAAAAAAGAAAATATTCTACATTTGGCTGTTCTTAGGTGCTTTGATGAATCACGGCAACACATTTTAAATTGGGTTTTTTTCTTTTATTTCTATAGCAGAGACACGGCGTGCGACTAATGCATTCGAGCCGATGTTGATGAATGCGTGAGGATGAATTGATGCAATCACGCTCGTTTTCTCTGCATTCATGAATTTCGTTCTTAACAAAGCTTGAAGACGATCCAGGCCGCACCCAATTGGGAATAAATAATCAGCGACGGCGTGCATTCACACACCCGCGCGCGCATGCAGCGTGTTAGCTTCGCTCCAAATGCTTTTTATCACTCCGAGTGCGTTCGTCTGCTGCCAGCGAGCATACGTGTATAAATTCTGATTAAATATTCATTGAGGCAGTCGCATGGAAAGCACCAGAATCACACCGGTTGCATTAATAACGCAGGAGTGTCAGTCGCTCTTCCCTTTATCTTCGCATAGTTCTTCATATTTGTAGCCTTTCCGAATTGTTAATTGTCTATGCGTAAATAATACGAATTGTTGGCTGCCCACCCGCGGAGATTTACGTGACCATTGTTGCTGCGGCCAACAATGAGTGATTAGAGACAACACCTGAATGTGGATGGGCTGCATCTTCTCACGGGCGCCAGGGAAAATCCTTGAGCCCCTGCATTTATTTCAATTTTCGCGGACGAGGAGACGGACTTTTTATCATCTGAAAATTACAACATGCCAGTTCCCTCGCAATTAAAATGGCATTATGTATAAAACCCACTATACTGCGTCAGAAAAACCTTATTCTAAGAATAAATTCAATGTCGCTGTTTCAGATTTTACACTGTTATCGCACCTAAAGTGTTGCGACCGAACAGCGAGTATCACGTGTCCGTGTCCACGCACGGCGTCGACAAGACTACGCAGGTGTGGGTGGAGGTCGGCGGAAAGCAGGACAGTGGCGGAAAGTTCACCTCCTCGCAGAGCATCTCAGTGGAGCCCAGAACGACTAGAATCCTCAGAATCGATGTAAATTAATCTGCATCTCTAACAAAGGAAAAAATAATAAAACTCGATGAGCAGATCGGAGATGTCGGTCCAGGAAACTACAACGTGACCGCTCGTGGAAACGGCGGACTGGAATTCCAGAACACCACGGAGCTGAGCTATGTGCACAAGAGCTACTCGGTGCTCGTCCAGACCGACAAGGCGATTTACAAGCCCGGAGACACGATCCAGTTCAGGATTCTGGCACTGAACAAACACCTCAAGCCGACCGTTACTGCTGCCCTGGACGTTTTTATAACTGTAAAGCCTTGCAATTGAATCAAAGTTGAATTATTAACTTTTAAATTTCAGGATGGAAAAGGAAACAGGGTGAAACAGTGGTCCAGGGTTCTCCCCACGAGAGGTGTGTTTTCCGCCGATCTTCCTCTTTCCAAAAACCCCGTTCTGGGAGACTGGAATATCACGGTCAGCGTTTTGGATCAGTCCTTCCACAAAACGATCCAGGTGGCAGAATACGTGCTGCCTAAATTCGAGGTTTCCATCTCGACCCCGCCTTTCACCACTTTTAAGGACTCCCGTATTTCCGCCACAATTTCGGCCAAGTGAGTCATCATAATTAAATAATTTACCATTTCAAAATAAAAATCATCCTAATTTTAATTTCAGATACACGTACGGAAAGCCAGTAAAGGGCGAAGCCACGGTGACCATGTACCCAACAATTTTCTCTGGCCTCATCCAACCAATTTTCCAAAATCCGGTGCGCAAGGTCGTCGCCATCGACGGAAAAGCCAACGTTGAATTCGACATTGTGAAAGAGTTGGGGTAATTGTGGATATCTCCTCTCTCGCTTTTGTTGCTGACCGTCCAATGATTACAAATTTTCCAGTCTGAACGACGAGTTTGAAAGGCCAGTGCAAATCGAGGTGACAGTGCAGGAAGCGCTTACTGGCCGCAGACAAAACACTTCGACCTCCATTCCTCTCTTTAAAAATAAATACAAAATGGAGCTGGTCAAAACGCCCGAATATTACAAGCCTGGACTCAAGTTTACTGCTTACGTGAGTACAATTTTCGAGTTAAAAGTTTCTTTCTCATTTATTAATTAATTTTAGATTAAACTGACCACTCACGACGGCATGCCAATCACCGACTCGAAAAATCCAGTCCGAATCCGCTGGGGCTACGGTTACGACCACGCCACTTACACCTCCGAGAACCACTACCTGTCCTCCGAGGGCTTGGTGGAGCTCAACTTCTACCCACCCATCGTCTCAAATGTGTCTACCATCGGCCTGGAGGCAAGTTTTCCATTTCCCCAGCTCCCCTAGATTTAGGTAACCAATTTTTTTTTATCTACAGGCACAGTACCTGGACCTGAGTGAATGGTTCTCGACGATAACTGCCTCCGTGTCACCCAGCAACACGTTCATACAGGCCATCATCCGATCGGAGAACGCAGAGGTGAGTGCAGATAGTGTTATTTTAGTTCCTGCATTATGCAATGGGTGGAGCTCGCTTGTCGCGCGGTGCAGCATCCGTTGCTCGCAAGGGGATCGTGGGAATTGAGAGTAAAACCAGATTTCCCTTGAACACATTTCAATGCCAAGTCTTCCCTTTTGTGATTTAATAAACAGTTGCTCAACAACCTTTACAAAAGGCCGTCTGGGAATAAAATTATTTTATTTTATCTGAGAGAAAAACGGCCTCATTTCTAAACAAGCCAATTGTGTTTATAATATTTTTATGATTAAAAGATTGTTAATTATAAAAAATCTCAATGTTTAAAGGTTGGCAATGATGTTGAGGTGTACATGAATTGCACGGAGAGGATTTCCTCGTTCAACTACGAGGTTCTGGGCCGCGGCGACGTGTTGACCGCTGGCACTATCCAAGTGCCATCTGGCCAGCAGGACCAACGCTTCCGATTCGTGGCTACGCAGACCATGGCCCCAAGGGCTCACTTGGTTATCTACTACGTTCGACCTGAAAACGGAGAAGTGGTCGCCGACTCAGTAGACTTTACGGTCACTGGAATGCTCCAAAATTTCGTAAGTTTATTTAATTTTGTTTATATTTTTTAAGGAAAATTGGAAAACAAAAAGTTTTCGCATCGAAAAGGATCCACTATTTCATTAAATTTTGTGTAAACATGGATAAAATCTTTTTTCCTGACAAATGATTGAATCTTAAGTAAAAGTTGATTTTCAACGATTATTTTCCTAAAATTAACATCTGATTAAAAATTCGTCAATTTGAATTAAATTTAAATTTGGCTCATAGGTTGACTTGGAAGTGAACCCCACAGACACGCAACCAGGCGTAGCTGTCGACTTGACCATCCGCACGAAACCCAACTCGTACGTCGGTGTTCTCGGCGTGGACCAGAGCGTGCTTCTCCTCAGGAGCGGCAACGATCTCTCCATGGTAAAACTGTCAATTTATCTTTAAATAAAAATTTTAATTTCATCCCTCTCACAGCGAGACGTTGAAAACGAGCTGTTGTCCTTCGACTCGGCACCTCAAGAGCCCAAAAGCCCCAACTGGCCACCGTTCGCCAGGCGCCGCAGGAGGTCCCTTGCCTGGTTCCCGAGCCACGCCGACGCCGGCGAGGTTTTCCAAAAGTCTGGAGCCGTGATCCTGACCAACGGATACGTCCACGAGCACATGCCTCTAGGTAGATATCACTGCTGAACTAACAAACCGCTTCAAGCTTCACTAAACTGGTGCCTAAAATTAATTTAACAATGGTTGCAATCAATGTGTCGTCAAGCCGTGGTGGTGGCTCAGCAAACAATTAATCTCGTGTGTCTGCCCGAGAAACAAAGCTCGGGCATTCGTAAGGCATGGACTTGAGACTATCCTCTCTGTTTGTGCTAGTCTACTATCGTAACCTGGACGAACACGTAATGTACGACGCCCAGGACGAGGACGACCTGGAGAGCGTGGGCAACGATGTTGCTGACGGCGCCAAACAGAAGCCAACGCGCGTCAGGAAGCATTTCCCCGAGACTTGGCTGTGGGACCTCGTCGACGCTGGGTAAAAAAGAAACTCACAGACGCAGACTACTGGCTCAAATTAAACCACGATAATAAGCGGGTCAAAACTTATTATTATAACCAGGAATCTTAATACCCTGATCGGCTTTGAAAAATAATAAATTTCCAGTATTAATAAACTCTGTAACTCAAAATCGCATTGTTGTACTTCCAAGCTTGCAATTTATTTTTAAGCAGATACGAAAAAATTGTAAATATGTTTCTGTCTGCTCCGTTTTTAACAACTCTCCGCTTACAAGGGGTAGATTAGAACGTGTTTTAACGAAAATATTATCGCCTGTCAATTGCTAATTATGATGGCACACTCAGGATTCGCGTCTGGAGGCGTGGTGGCGCGCCTGCCCTCCGGAAAAAATTACCCAGGACCTCTACCTACGAGGCCTCCCCTCGCGGGGCCGTACGCCTTTTCGCGCATTCCAAAGCCCGTCAACAACAACCCGCGCATCTATCTCACGCACGAGCCGCAGCCGGTTTGGCTCTTCGAGGACATGTTCACAGGGTATTCCGATGCACAATAATAATTGCTAAAAAATATTGTGGTTTAAATTTGGCCAGCAGAGATGTTTGGAAATTGTACCCTCAGTCATTCCATTAATACATATATTTTAAAAGTTATCTGCAGAAAATTACGCAACCTGCTTTTCACACAGTGCCGAGCGGGTTGTATAGCCGTTTAAGCAGATAACATTTTTCCATTCCACGCAATCACATTTTATTAATTTCCAATGAAATCTAGTCCTGACGGCCGGACCTCACTGAAGAGGAAAGCGCCCGACACAATCACCTCATGGGTGCTCTCCGCTTTCTCCGTTGACTCGCTCTACGGACTCGGCCTGACACAAACGTCCAGCAAAGTATGCGCACTATTCCAAATGATGAAACAGATATTGTTCAAAATTCCCTTGAAATTATTCAGCTGCGGGTTTTCCGACCTTTCTTTGTGTCGCTCGACCTGCCGTACAATGTAGTGCGCGGTGAGGTGTTCGCCATTCCCGTTGTCGTCTTCAACTACATGGACCGCGATCTCGCCGTGGACGTGTCCCTGGACAACTCTGACGGACAGTTTGAAATCCCCGACATGTCCAACGATATCGACGCTCCGAAGAGTAAATTTTTGAAAATAATTAATCATGGGTTAGAAATAATAACAAATTGAATTCCCACAGCTTTCGACTCGGCGCAGCTGTCGAGGCGAATCACCGTCAAAGCAAACAGCGGCTCAAACACGGCGTTCATGGTGACCACCAAGCGTCTGGGCATGCTCGACATCAACGTGAAGGCCGAGAGCTCCCTGGCGGGCGACGCGGTCAAGAGACAGCTTTTGGTCAAGGCCGAGGGCGACACGCAGTACGTGAACGATGCCATCTTTGTCGACCTCAGAGACACCGAAAACTTTGAGACAAATCTGACCCTGAAATTCCCCAAAAACTTTGTCGAGGGCTCTGAGAAACTGGAGGTGTCCAGTGTTGGTGAGTTGTTGTGAGCTTTTTATTTTATTGCCAATTCTGAATTTAATTTAATTCCAGGTGACTTGCTTGGACCCAGTATTCCTAATTTGGCTAATCTGATCAGGATGCCATTTGGCTGTGGCGAGCAGAACATGCTCAATTTTGTTCCTAACATCGTGGTTCTTGACTATCTGAAGGTAAAATATTTTTAATTGGTTTTAATTCCTTAAACAACAAATTGAATGATTTAGAATTCAAACCAATTGACCCCGGCCGTCGAAAACAACGCTCGCAAATTCTTGGAGATCGGCTACCAACAGGAACTGACTTACAAACACGACGACGGCTCATTCAGCGCCTTTGGAAAATCTGACCCATCTGGCAGCACATGGTATATTATAATCTTGCTTTCTCTTGATTGCTCAGAAAATGCAATAATTATGTTAATAGGCTGACCGCATTCGTAGCAAAGTCATTCAGGGCAGCGTCTCCCTACATCACCATTGACCCTGTGATGGTGAATCAGGCACTGCAATGGCTCCAGGGTGTACAGGCTGTCAACGGCAGCTTCCCTGAGGTCGGAAAGGTTCATCACCACGACATGCAAGGTGGAGCCGCAAGTGGACTCGCGCTCACCGCGTACACTCTAATCACTTTCCTCCAGGATAAGGTAAGATAGTTAATTTTATATTTCATTGGATCATTATTTCAACACGACGTAATTACAACAATAGATATTAAAAAACAACTTTTTTTGCAGGAGTCGGCCGGTTTGTACCGAAACGTGATCAACAAGGCAACGGATTACATCGGTCGCAACCTGGACGGCCGGCTGGACGACCCTTACGCAATCGCCCTGGCAACCTACGCCCTTCAGCTGGCTGGACACCCTCTGAAAGAGACGGCGTTCAACCTGTTGGAGAGCAAGGCGCAGAGCAAGGATGACATGAAGTGGTGGAGCAAGCCTGTGCCAGATAACGACAAGAAAAATCCGTGGCGGCAGTTCAAGACGGACCCGATCGCAGTTGAAATGACCTCTTACGCCCTGCTGATCTACCTGGAGAGGGGGCTCGTCAGGGACAGCCTGCCAATCCTCAAGTGGCTCGTTTCCCAGAGGAATAGTAACGGCGGATTTGAATCCACACAGGTAATTTAAAAGTGAAAAAGGCATGAAATTGAGTTAACAGGTGGTTTCTCAGGACACGGTTGTCGCTTTGGGCGCCCTGGCCAAGTTGGCCGAGCAAATATCTGTCAGTTCCTCCGGTCAGAGGGTCGAGGTGACCTTTGAATATGAAGGAAAAAACAGTCCGAAGCAGTTGACAGTGAACTCAAACAACGCAATGATTTTGCAAAAGGAAGAGGTGAGTTGAACATTAAAAAAATGTAAAAATTGTAGCTTGGTTAGTAACAATTATTTTCCATGAGTTTCAGTGACGCTCACTAACAATACAAAAGCCTTTTTCTTTCAATTATTTGTGACATCAAATGAATGAATTTTGACCTGTTATAAAATAAAATGGAGAAATAAAATGTAATGATTTTTTAGCTCCCACAAAATGTGCGGGAGTTGAAGATCAAGGCCAAAGGAAAGGGATTCGCCATCGTGCAAGTTTCCTACAGCTACAACGTCGACGTAACCGCGCCTTGGCCTCTTTTCCACCTGGATCCCCAACTCACCAGGGATTCGACCGCTGACCACCTGCAGCTCTCAGTCTGCTCAGGGTAAATAAGATTTTTACGATAGACGAGAGAAATTTCATGCTGATTGAACTCCATTTAATAGATTCACAGGCCTTGGAAACATAAGCAGCAACATGGCTGTTATGGAAGTGGCGCTGCCCTCAGGGTACACTGCCGACCCTGATTCCCTGCCTGGCCTCAGAGCGGCACCTTTCGTCCAGAGGGTTGAAACCGGTGAAGGAGACACCAAAGTTATTCTTTACTTTGATAAGGTGATTGATATACTTAAAGATTTTACTTTAATTTAATTTTTTTTGCGCAGATGGGTAGAGAAGAGATTTGTCCCACAGTGAAAGCCTACAGGACGCATAGGGTGGCGCGGCAGAAGCCTGTGCCTGTTACCCTTTACGACTACTATGATTCTTGTGAGTTTAATTAAATTGAGGGGCTTTTAGTAAATTATTTTTTAAATAACTCTAAAAACAGGCAAACAGAAGAAATTAATAAAAATTATAAGGTCAATTTCAATCCAATTTTAAAAACTAAAATAAATTATTGAAATGAGATTGAGTTGCCGCAGTGTTTTCATATTTAGTTTTATGAAATTTGTCAATCAGTAAAATTAAGAAAATTTGACTTGAATTTTAATTACAGCTCGAAGGGCGCGTCAGTTCTATCTGCCACGCGTGCAGACGGTTTGCGACATCTGCGAGGGCGACGTGGGCTGCGAGGTGTGCGGCCGCGGCTCAGCCGGCAGCCGTCGCAACGGCGCCGACGGCCTCAACGTCGGCTCAGCGGCATCTGCGTCCGTGGCCACCGTGGTGCTGGGCGCCACCGCCCTCTGGCTGGCCAGGGCCTGAGCCTGCGACGCGAGTGCCAAAGACCGCGAGTGAGGAGAGACTGACGCAGAATTGATCGATTTTGTTACTCGAATTGAGATTTAGAAAAAGAGAAAGAGAGCGAGAGAGAGTGAGATGCACGCAAGCCGCTGCTGTATATGAGGTTGAAATTTTGCATTTTCGTCCGTGCATAGTCTAAAAGTTTTTTTTACTAATATTCGACTAACGAAATGAGTTGTGCGTAAATAAAAAAACCTGGACAATTAATTGCTGACAGTAATAGTGATATAAGTGCTGAAAGATCCATTCATCAACTGAAATTGTAAATTTTAAGATAATTGTAATTATTACCAAGTGCTATCTAAATAAAACTAGAGTTTTTAAAATATTCTTACTTAGTTATTTCCGTTTATAAAATCCTTTATTATGGAAATCATTAATCCATGATGCCATTTTTTGCTACGCCGCCGTATACCTAATTAATTAAAAATGGCCATTTGTGGCGTTTTCTGGCGAGGTCAGGAACACCTTGTCAGTCTGGCTGACCATTTCGTTCCAAGCGTACTCGATGTCAGAGAAGGTGGTGAATCTGCTGCAGATGGCAAAGCGAATCATTGCCTTGCCCCCCACCTCGGCTCCCACAACGTAAATTTTCTTGCTCTTTTGCAGGTTCGCCATCAGCTTGTTTGTGTTTTCATTTGGACCCTGAAAGGTGTTTGCCGAAGTTATATATGAAAGCCTGTTAAAATTCTGAGTGTGCTTCACCTTGAGTCTGAAAGTGACGAGTCCCATATGCGCCGGAGTGAAAATCTCGAAGCGGTCGTCGCCTCTGAGCAGCATTTCGAAGTCAGTCGCCAGTTTGCATTGCGCCCTGATGTACTCCTGCAGCTTCTTGACGCCGTAAATGCGCAAAACGAACCACAGTTTCAACGCCCGAAAGCGCCTTCCAAGCGGAATTTGCCAATTCTGAAGGAAATAGAAAATTAAATCAAAGAATGTAGGCAGCTCGTAAAGTTTATGCCAACGAATATAAAGTATGCTAATTGTTCAATCTTTACGCCTGCTCACCTTTTAGTTAAAAGATTTTCGAAAAAAAAAAATAAATAAGAATCAGACAAACCCTGTAATCCGGCATGCCAGCGTCCTGCTGCGTGTGCACCAGGTAAGCCCTATCAACACTCATCGCAGCCACCAGCTCCCTCGAATCTTTCACCCTGAGAAACCCCATCATTATTTACACATTTAAATCAATTGTTTGAGTTCACCAAAGCGCCGAGCAGTCGAAATTGACGAGCATCCACTTGTGTGGGTTGAAGTTGAACGAGTCGGCCAGCTCGATTCCCTCGCAAATGTACCTGTACTCGGGGCAAATCAAGGCGGCACCTGAGCAAATACAAACAAAAGAGTAGCACTCGTTTTTTTATTTTTTTGTTTTGTTTCAGCAAACACAAACGACAGCACTCACTCTTCATATATTCAATAGAAGGCAGAAAATGGAAATCAAGCATTCATATTTATTCCTTCCAAGTACTTTTCACTGGAGAGATGTTTCTCTAAAGATGTTGGAAGCCACTTACCACGAAAACCTTTGGTTTAGAGTTGGACACTTGGAATAATAAATTGAATTTGTCCACAATTTGTTTTAAGCATAATTACACGCCTTTGAAATATCAATGTTAAGGGTCCAAACTATTACTCATGGATATTACCGAATCACAGTGATATTAACATCTATGATTAACACATAAATTTATAATTAAAAATAGGGTTATTTTTAATATAGATCGAAATCATAAAAAATGTTAGTTGAAAAATTATTTTGAGTGACAATTAAAAATTAAAATCATTTATTAAAAATTTAAAAAAATCCTAAATGTGAATTTTATTAACCTGAGTAAGCTGCATCGACGTGAAGCCAAATGCCAAACTCACTGCAAACTGCAGCAATTTCACGCAAAGGGTCGTTGGCGCAGGTCGGCGTCGTGCCCAGAGTCGAAATGACCTAAACCGCGAATACCCTATTGACCTTTGCAAACATTTGCCTCTGATTTTACGTACGATGCACGGAATAAGACCTTCCTTCAGGTCAGCTTCGATGGCCGCGCGCAGGTTGGAGCCGCTCATTTGGAATTTCTCGTCGGCGCGGATTAAGCGCATCGGAACTGAGCCCAGGATGCCCGCCTTTTCCACCGAGCTGTTCGATTGGTCTGGAAAATACATTTTCTCCAATTGGCAGTTAAAAAGAATTGAATTCCACCTGAGGCGTAGGCAACCAGTTTGGCTTTAGTCGCCCGCAGCTCTTGCTCTGTGAGGCTTGGGTTTTTCTCGTGCAGCCGTTGGACGTATCTTTCGCGAGCCACCAACAAACAAAGCAATGTCGCTTCGCTCGCGGATCCCTTCAATTTTAAAACATGTCTCGAATTACGAATTAATTTGATTGCATTAAAAACAAATTTAAAATAAAATTTGCTATTTTAAAAACACTATGTTTCATTTTTTTATAAGTGATTCAATGGTGATGCTGGTAGTTCACAATTAAGTATCAATAAAGAAAATATTGATCAAGCAAACTAAAAGAGTTAAAAGGCGTACTTATCAATTCGATTAATTAAAATATTTTGTATGACTATTGGATCAGCGAAAATTTAATTACATTATACTACTCAATTGTAAATTAGACATGGTGTGGTTTGAACTCAAATCTTTAATTCTAATTTTGCGTTACACCGTTCTGAAAAGTTAGTATATCCAAACTGCACCCAATAGTAATTAGCCGCTTAGCATTAAATTTAAATAATGATGGGTAGTGTTATAATATATAAAATTAAAATACTTTATGTTCACTAATGCGGATAGTCAAATATGTATTTTAATATGCATAATAATTAGATTAATAAATAATTTTGGTATTTCATTTTAAATAAAAATTAATATTTTGTAAAAATTTAAAAAAGTTAAATTTAATAAATTACATACTTTTTGTTATTAAATTTTAAACAATAAATAAAAAATTAGTCTTTAATAAGTAAATAAACTAAAACAAGATAGCCGCATTTTATTTCAATCACGACTACTATTCCATTATGGGATATTTCAACAACTGAAATAATTTGCGAAACGTTTTTCATGCAAGTTTCACAATAGTTAATTGTTATTAATTTGAAGAATTCAAGATTAAAAATTTTCACCTGCAAAACACCACCGCCGTACCCGGGGGAGCAAGAAAGGAACTGTGGCGGAAGTCCGATCATTTTGCCCAACCAGTCAAGGGTGATGACCTCTAATTCGGTGCTCGCCGGAGACGACATCTGAGATAAGACAAAACTATTTCAGCGATTCGCCAACGATAAGGGCACATCAATCAAGCCCCTCGCTGTTTGTTTTGTAATTCACTTCCCTGCATTTCCTTATCTCTCACTCGTTAGCAGGTTAAGGAGATCCGAGTCGAGTGTGAAAAACGTGATTTTACATTTTTCGATAAAAAAAAGGCAGAGATTGTATTTGTGCAGACTCACCCAGGTGAAGCCGATAGTGCCGAGGCCGGCGCTCATCATCTCGCCGACGATGCCAGGGTAGCTGTTGGCCGTCGGGTAGAACGCGTGGAAGTGCGGCGAATGCCAGTGTGTCAGCTGAATCAAAAATTAATTTCCGCTAGTTCAAGGTCACTTATCAACATGATTCGATAATAAATAGATAAGGCTATCAACCAATTAATCCTGTGCTATATTGACTTAATTTTATTTTTCCATAAAAAGTAGCAGTTTTAAAAACGTAAAATTTTATTTGGCTTTTGGTCCACTCTTTATAAATAAATGGAAGCGCGACGCTTTGTGCTATTTTTTAATTTAGTAATTTTAATGCCATTTTTTAGTTTTAATGGGTGATATCGAGACGGATACGCATCTATATCGGTTTCCAATGTCTGTACGTGAATGTTTGCTTTGGAATAGGACGGCGAGGAGGGAATGCAAGGTGCTAACCAATCCATTAAGCCGGCGTTCGCGTTCATTGTTTGCTCTCGCGCCGGCGGCGGCGGCGGCGGCAGACTTACCCCGGGCATGATTGCTCTGTCCATATCCTTCAGCACCTCTCGCCAATCCTCTGGCTCCTCGGGCGCCTCCTCGGGAAGCAGTTTTCGCATGTAGCCCGGCTCCACATTGGGCAGCACTTGTCTAATGACACGGTATTGCGATTAGAAAGAAAAAAATAAATGCAGTGAGTCGAGGCTGATAAAGATAAATGATACTGTCAAGACGGGAAAATACCATTTTATTATTTTGCTGTGACTTGGAAAAAGAAAATATTACCACAATTTAAAGTGGAATGATACTGGGCAACAATTGAAAATTATTTAAATTGTTGGATGCCTTAAACAATTGGCCGATAAACAATTTGTTCAACAATTTGCAATAATAAAAAAATGACCTTCCTCTACAATAAAAATTCAAATTTTGCCAATTTATTTCAAAATGTACAGTGCTCGAACATATTTTCTTGGCATATTCCGATTCCTCTCGTCGAGATCTGTTCAACGGTGTATGCCACTTATTGGGGAAACTCTTGGTTTTGAAATTAAATTGGATTTCAAGTAAGGAGACAGCCATTGCCATTTGAAAAGCACGCTAACTTTCCAGCCAATTTTCTCAAAAAAATACAGCGCTCCTTAGGTCAATTTAGGCTTTAACTGAATCCTAAGGGACGAGTTTATGCATTGGCAACAAGCATTTTCCAGGCTTTTCCAGTATCATTCCTCTTTAAATTTTATCAATGTTTCGTTTTTTAAAAAAAACTACAAAAAATAGTTTGGAATAAAATTGCAACACAAGAAAAGACTCACTTGTCTCTGATATTTTCCAAGTAGTCGGCCATGTAGTCAATGGCTGCCTTTCCAAATTCCCGAAAACTCTGGGCGTCCATGGTTCCAGGCGTTGCTCAATCTCGACTCGGAAGGAGAATGAGTGGCACCGACGGTTGGGTGCGAGCGAGGCGGTCAAGAAAGTGTTATATAAATGTCATGATGCCACTTAAGACTCATCATCGAGCAGAATCCCCACCGCCCGTCCCTCCCTGTTGGTACACAACACACGACGCTCTTAACGACCGCTTATCAAACTACATATTGGTGCTTGGGTCACCAGTTTCAGATTTTTAACTCTTATCAAGGCGAAAAATATGATTTTAGTATATATCTGTCACTCGACGATGATTTGGCTATTTTTAACTTTTTTGTCGAAGGAAAAATCTTACAATATTTTCATCTTGAAATAATATATTCAAACTTAAAACACTAAATCCTTTGCATAGCTATTTTAAAAACGACTTTGAGATAATTGATATTTCCTCAAAGCCTAAAACTGATCTGCAACATAAATTAATTGGATCTCATTATTAAAATCTGTAAAAATAACTGTTAAGAGACCATTGTCATTAACATGATATTTCTGTCTCGTAATAAATAGTAAGTTTATTTAGTAATTTACTTAATCGTTTATTTTCTAGATGTTGACCCATTGTCAGTGTAAATGTTGCAAATAAGTAAATATATCTTTATCTAATGATTTTGTTGTGTACTCTCATGCAGTATAAAAATAAATTATTAGAAACAAACAGCATAATACATTTAAAATTAAAATATAAAATGAAATGTTAAATTTTTAATTTAAAACAAAATATTAAATTAAACTAAGTAAAAATGTCGTAAATAAATTTTACTAAAATACTTTATTTTAACTTGAGTTTTATGCTTTTTTATTTTTTATAACTAAAATATTTAGAAATGTTTTTACATACATTTTTTTAAACATAAAAAAGTGTTTTTCCTAAGATATCAAAATCTCAGATATTTTCCCAAATTGACAGCCTTCTTTTACACGTCATACAAGGCAACCAAACAAATACGGAATTGATGCAGCCCGTCAAGGACAGAGGAGCAAATGAGTTTGCGAGTAATTCCAGATACCAATTGATGGACAAGTTTGAGACGCTCGTCTCGTTTCATTTTCTGGCTGTGATCACGGAAGCGTGATGGGATATTTTTTGCAACGTGAATGCACACACGCACGACGCGGGTGCGTTTATTCTACACGTGTGTATACAGAGCAGACGCAGGGAGCAGTGCATTATTTGGGTTTTAATTCCAGCGTGCACAGCGAAGGAAGCCATCGGGTAGGGTTGCCATGGCGACGGGCCGCTGCTCCCCCCTCGCCCCGAATTAATCTGAGGACCTGGGGCGCCATCAACATCTTTTCCCTGCAATATATTCGCATGTGCCGCCGTCGACTTCTCCGCGCTTCATCTTTCCTCGGCCCAATGAGAGAGAAGAAGAAGAAAAACTGATGAGAGCGAGCGAAGGCAAGGAAATAGCGGGCGGAGTCCTCACAAATGCGGGCCTGGTCGCAATTAACAATAAACATATACTCAAATGAAAAATAATTTTCATCGCATTGTAAGGGTAAAAACACAATAATTCTAAAATGGTCTTACATCTGAATAAACGGAGGAATTTTTTAAATTAGAAATTTGCCAAAATGTAATTTTCGAACCAGTGAGAATAGTTGTGTTGTAACAAAACATATATGATTATTTTTTGTTGATAGTTAAAAATGGTATTTTGTTAATTGTGCCTTGGGTGATCCAGTGATCCACAAATTTGCAGGTAAAATATTAAAAATCCTATTTCTATGTAAAGAAAATGTTTTGGACCTTAAAATAAAATATTCTCTACTCCTAGGTATAGTTTTTTTGCCTTTTCTGATGTTTTAAATCCTTAAACGAACGAATGAATTTATTAAACGCAGGTTTACCTGCGACACTAATCCTACAATCATTTTTTTTTTATCAATTTTTACAACTTTTTGTTGCTTCTCTTAAACTAATTCTTTTTGTAGAACATGTAAAAATAGGATACTTTGAAATCCTTAAAATTTTGAATTTTTTAAATTTTAAATCGTTTGTTTATAAAATTTTGTACAAAAGTTTGTTGATGCAAGGCTTACACTAATGTTGGTCCCATCTTCTTGCACACAGCCCCTATATTCTCTCTCTCTCTCTCTCTCTCTCTCTCTCTCTCTCTCTCTCTCTCTCTCTCTCTCTCTCTCTCGCTGGCTTGCCGAGGCAAATGTTTGCCCGCGCGCCGTTTATTATTTCCCTCTCTGCTGTGTCCTGGCGTGGCCGTCTCTCTCTTGCTCTCTCTCCTCTCTCCTCTCTCTCTCTCTCTCTCTCTCTCTCTCTCTCTCACTCTGCTGCTTGAGAAGTTTCTATGCAATGTGCTTCAAACTTCTTAAATAAGATTAAAGTGGTCCGAACTCGCAAACTTTTCACCATGCACACAGACCCCGACCATCAGTTCACTGCTGGGGCTTTGAGGGTGTAGATCTGTTTCGCAGTTAGTTGTTGCTGACAGAGCAAAGTGTGCACTTTATGCCTGGCGCTAGATTAAATTTATGGAAACGAGAGGAGGTGTCTAGCTTGAGTATTGTATTCAAAACGGTGGTTTGAAGTAAAACTGGAGCACAGATCTCTCTGCAATATTGCAAAACTGATACACAGAATAGAAAAAAATATCAAAAAGTTTTAGAGAATCATAGAAGAGTTTGCAGTTTAAGTTAAGAAAATGAACTACTTTTTGCAGATGTTTCTATTCATACTCCTAAAAGGCTTTAGCTGTTGAGGTTTAAAATATTAATTAAATTTGTAAAAGTTTTTTGTAACTAAGAAAAAAACTAACAAAGTTTTTGAAATTCTTTCAATTAAAATTAGATTAGATTCCATCTCTGTTTGAATTTAATTTTGTCAGAACGCTGCTTATACACTACTACTTTAACTCCAAAGGGTCTTCACGCGTATGCAACCTGCAGGACTTGACTGTGATGCACGTTGCCGGCCTAAATTCAACATCACAGAACAGACACAGACTGATTTATTTTGTTTCTGACAGAAAAAATCAGTAGTTATGAATCTAATAGATGAATCAATCAAGAGGCCAGCCACCGGTCACAAAGTCGAAATATTGAAAAGCACCTGAGAAAAATTTGGCCTCAAACCCTTCAAACCGTTTAGCGCTATCAAATTTCACTTTTAAAAATTTGTCAGCAGCGCCAGCCACCGACTTAAATGCTAATCCACCACTATCCTATGACAATCAAAGTAATTATAAATGGTACGTTAGTCAAGTCACGGTCTTTAATTCGTACAAATTGCAAATATTGCCTGTTGATCGACTCTCTTAGACGAAAGCTTAATCAACACCTAACTTCGTTGTGCAGAAAGGTTCAAACAAAATAAAAATGAACGTTTATATGTTTACAGGGCGCATATAATGGGGGTTGAATGGTTGGGATCCCTAATATACCCCTTCAGTTACCTAGGGGAGGTCAAGGCGAGTCTAATTGTTTGTGCATGTTTGAGTTTTTTAATCTAATGCTCGTTAGCCGAGATTAATGGGTGTTGCTACGTTTCTAGAATCTCAAAAAAGCACTTCTTGTTTTTGCGAATTTTTTTCTGAAAAATAAGAAACCTTATCAGATATTTCCAATCCGATTTTAATATGACAGCTAAAATTATAAATTCGTCACTTATTTTAAAGTTTTGGTTCGAAAGAGTGACCTTTAACTTTGATCAAAGTCCTTGGGTGCCAACATCGTTTTATTTGATCAGACAAACTCAACAGTACCAGATTTTTTCTTCGACAAAATTGATCAAATTCAAAGAAAACGTTTTAAAATTCACAATGCCCGTAAAACCCACAAAAAAGTGAGTGGATTCTCAGCGGTCTCGGTCTTTACATGGCAATTAATTAAAAAAAACCCAAGGTAATGAAGATCTCCTTTGAGAGGATTTTGCATGCGACACAGTATAAATCAAACCGCAATTACTCTGCGGCGGCAGCAGAAAAGTGCAAACAGATTTCTTGTTAGCTGCTTTTACGACGCTCGCTTGCTCATCGAATAAATTATTCACTAATTGCGCTGAGCTCGGAGCGGCGAAGCAACAAGAGCAACAAAAATTAAATTTCTCGCGCGAGCAGCAGCAAGAAAAACGGCGGCGGCGGCGGCAGGGTGGCCGGGGGCGTAAAAATAAATTTATCACCGCGAGGGGGCTGAAGCGGGCGGGCGCTAATTGAATAACGTGCTCGCGCTGAATTGCAGCCAGACACAAAAAGACGGGCGAGCATTAAACTGGTTGTGTACTGCATGGTGTCAGAGTGCGAGAGCAGAGCGAGTCAATTATTCCCCACGAGGCGCGTTATTCAATTATTTCCAGCGGTCTTGTTGAAGAGAGTAGATCGTATGAATAATGTGTTTTACGCATCAAGTCATGTTATATTGTTGTTTACGCGAAAATAAAAACACAAAACGCGAAATTTAACACATTTCAGAAGGAATAAGAAATAAACTACACAGTTAGATACTAACTAAAATTAATATTTATGTGTGTATAGATTATAAATGGATTAGCGAATGATCATACAATTGAATTGTCGGAGTATTATTTTTACTGATATTTGAAGTGAACTTTGAACTAGAAAAAAACCTAGAAGAAATGGTGCCTTTACTCACTGTTTTATGTATTATTTTTCTAAGATTAAGAATAAACATGAATAAATATAAGAACAGTTGTTATGAGACATGTTTTTAGATTTAACTATTAAAAAACAGAAGCAAAATTTATGTCTACTCCACAGAATGGATCTGTATATATACATGACAAGAGTATGACACTTGGATCCGTTGGATAATTATTTCTCAGGTGCTTTTTAATTTTTTCAACTTTTTGACCTGCGGCTGGTTTTGATTTTTTTAATGGATTTGATTCATTATCATTCATTTAGTTTGCTTATTATCATGTGAATAATTATTTGCAATATTTTATGCACACTGTATTTTTGAACAGGCAAAAATTTCCATACTCATTTTTTTCGTTAAATTGCTGCTGATGTAGCAGTTTAGCGAGCACCTACTGTTAATTCATTCTGAATTGGCTGGACTTGTTCAAAAATATTCTCAATAAATTTAATTTTCAAATATAAAAAATAAACTTTGGGCTGTGGAATTTTGACGGTCGAATATTTTTTAGTTTCCAATTGTTGCAGGACCATCAATGAGCACGAATTATGCAATTTGGAATTTGAATCATACTTAAAATGGTCTATAACTGTCGAAAACTTTTAAATTTTTATCAGTTCATTAATTTGGCACAATTTTCTCCATAAAAATGATAATAATGTATCTCAATATTTCTACAAAAACGTAAGAAGTTTCATTAAAAATGCAATTTTTATTGAAAACAAGAGCAAATCGGGCTGAATCGATGTCTCGAAAAAATCCCATCTAAAATCGTCTAAATGTGCCCTGAAACTTTTTAAAACCGTCTAATTTGTACGGAAACAACAGTCTCAAAACAGTCAACGATTTCCAAAATAAATATTCAAAGCCCTATGACATTGCTTAATGATACACGACAAGTATTAATATTGCAATGAATTTCATGAATGTGATGTATGAATTGAATTTTAGTTTACTGATCTTATTACCGTCTTTTTAAAAATTTAATGAGACATTTGATTTTATTTAATAGCTCAATAATTGCTATTTTGAATTTTATTATTCAATGTCAACACGTGAAGACAATATATATTTTCTATGACAATCTGATCAAATCCTCGAATTTCCCAAATAAGGCTTACATTTCAATTATTTTTCTTATCTGCTGTTAAGACCAAATGAAATAACAAACTAAAATAATATTAATAGATATTGCTGTTCATGGACACGATGATTCAAGCCTAAATTTTCCATGCTAACGAATTTGATCAGACCAAGCAACGATGACACGGCAGAGAAGACCAACATATATCGATCTCTGCCCGTTCAACTGACACGGCTCATCAACTTTTCCATTTGGGGCGCATCAATATTTTGCGGGCGCGGACAGGTAGAGAGAGAAACAAACACGGCGCAAAAAGCGTGTTGATATGTATGCTAAAAGGCAAAAATGAAAACATAAAAAAGAAGAGAGAGAGAGAGAGCAAACAGACGCATTGGAAAAGCAGCGCGTTTTGTGCATGTGTCAATTCCGCGCCGCCGCCGCCGCTGCCGCTGCCGCACCCCCAGCGTAGGGTGGTCGGCCGTCGGTCGGTCGGTCTGCCGGTGTATGTGTGTGTGTGTGTGTGTGCTGTCGCGTCCCCCGAGTTAATCCATCATGCAGCCCCTCGCCCGCTCCTCCCAGTCTCCGGGGGATGCATGCGGCGGAGGCGGCGCAGGCGCCGGCGCTCCCCCCGACCCCCTCCCGCCCTCGGCCAGCACGCGCTTTTTGCACCCTCGCGCGCGCAAACAACGCATCCAGTTGGACGACGCACCACGCACACGATGTTCGACGGAGCTCCCTTTTGACAATGGCACAACATCACCGACATTTATTTATTCAAACAAGCTGCGAAACTTCTGCACAGCAAAACCTTTTTCTGGAAAATAAAAATGCGACTCAAACATGTATTTATTTTTGCAAGGATTTTTTTACAACGTTTTACTTTTGAAGCGGAATATTATTTCTCGTACTGAACAGCAGCTAGTGTTTTCGGCCTCTTTTTGCTGGGCATCCTCATCAGCCGTGCTTTACCTGCAAAACAAACATGGACACGACACTGAATTTTGCTGTAACGACCGATGTATACGATTGATATAGCACATTCATAAGAAGGGTAGGAAACTTAAGACGATGATCTATAAAATTTGATGTGCAGCAGATGAGCACGAAATTAACAATAATAATTGTTTTAACAAAAAAATATATATTAAGTGATATTTAGAGCCCAAAACAGTCTTGGACTTCATCTTTTGTTTAAAAATTCGTATTATGTATTTTCGAATATCTAAATGCTTTCTCTGAATTCTTTAAAATCGAACATTTGATGTGAATCATATTTTTTAGGGAATTTCAATACGGAAATTCGCAGGATAATAGATCTACAATTGAGTTTGAGCGGTCAATCGAGGAGCCGTAATTAAATTAACAAGGGCAGCTTCACGTCCTAAAATAGGTCATCTCTTTTATTCGGACTAGTCGTGGTAATAATCGTAGAATTGAAGTAGTGTATGAACAGAACCCGTATCAGGTTCAGTCAAATAACTCAAATCCATTTGGATTGATCTCGCACGGTCTCTCCAATCCAGGTTGGAGTGACAACATTTGGATGCGACTGCTTCTGTGCGAGTCTAATTATGCAGTAAATGTGCGTTTCACCTTTGCACTGCCAACTATTACAATCAAGGGGATTATCCCAACATTGATATTTTAGCTTGTAGTAGCGGGAAGCGCCCACAAGTTAAAAAGTGCTTAAAAAAAGTTGACAAAATCAGCATTTATGGATTAATTTGCGGAAAAATCGCTTTGCAACACGGATTAAAGCCGTCTGAATCTGTCTTAAGGAATCCCAAAACACGTCTTAATTTCTCAACATTAATCAAAATTTAAGTGTAATATTAAATTAATGTTGGTGCACTTACTACGGCAGTTTACGTCTAAATAAATCGGCTGGTAAAGCAAAAAATACCATTCTGTAAATTTTCTGCAAATTATTAAAACCTTTAAACTACTTCAAAATCAAATTTAGATGCTAAATATCTTAAACGGTTGTTTTCTGAGATTAAAAGTATTGCAAAGATTGGTTACATAAATTATGAAAATCATTGAATCGGTTTCTTCTTCATTTGGTGTATGGAAGAATAAAAGATAATCGTCATAAATTATGCTTAGAAATACTGTTAATCTTTAGAAAGCCCCATGCATTCACCACCTTTTTGGTCAGTTTTGCAATTTTAAATTCGAGAGGCTGGCGGTAAAAATTCATAGGCAGTTGAAACGAGAGCGGCAATACGATCAGAACGCATTTTTGCACCGCTGGAAATACAAAGGCGCATGAATTATATTCATGCGCACATTTCAACATAGAGGGAATAATAAATAACGCGCGGCCGCGCCACCAGCTTTTACGCCGCTCTATTTTATTCCCTTTTTTCGGTTCGCCGGGAAAGAGAGTTAGCTGTATACACAGCACCAAAGATAATAATTCATTTTTTACTCTCGCGAGGCTAAATTTTAATAGTGCTCACCGCACCCGAGTGCGTCTGAAAAGTTTCCAGCGCAAAATTTTGTTCCTTAATTGAAATTTTCTGTTGTTTATTTAAAAAATTAAAGAGTTTTTCTCTCCACAGACGTTTACATTTCGACGATGGCACGCAAATAATAATTATTTGTGTTTTCAAAAGCAACATGACTTTCCTGAGTACAGGAGAGATAAAATTTTCCTCTCCAATCTCCCTGATTTTGCGTTTTCGGCCTTTATGCGGAGACAAAGGGGATTATTCCAATCTGGCAGGCCGGAAATATTTATAAATACCATTCGTTTTGCGCACGCATTTGGCTCGAAATGCAAACGCGCTGCCGTTTCCATTGAAATCGCGGCTGTGTTGATTAATGGGCGGACAACAATGCCGCCAAGAGAGCGAACGACATGTGCGCGAGCGGCACTAATACAGCAACCTGCTGTTCTGTTTTCATCCCCATCCCTCCACCCCTTTGCGCGCATTGCAATGAATCTGAATTACGCCGGCAAATGTCAGTACGGCTATGAGCTTTTTATTGCCAGTCCACGCACATGCATATTACATGCTGCTTCAATTGCGTGAATACCAAATTTAAATCGCAGAGAAAAAAAGACTAAATTGCGTCGCCTACAATGTAGTTTATTTATTTTTTAAAGTTTAGCTCCTTCCATTTTAAATATTTTATAATGTTAAATTTGTTAATGTGCAATAAATTTTCCAATTTGTATTATTGACCATGTACTTTGATGATTAAAATTTGTGGAATCACCAGTTGCATAAACCCTAAGTGTTTGAAGCCGCCAACAGATGGCGCCACCGTAGACTTTCGCTTTTTGGCACTTCCGCTGCGATTTCAGACTCAATCTAGCTACTGTGCATTCTTCAATTAATATGATTTTTTTTGAGTTGCTGAAAACCAAAATTGGTTCAGCCAATCGCCGTAGAATCGTGAAAAACTATTTTTTGAAAAAAAAAAATATTTTCCAACGTGTCTACGGCGAATGGCTGAACCGATTTTGGTTATCAGTACGTCAAAAAAAGCAAATTAATTGAAGAATGCAAAATAGCTAGATTGAGTCTGAAATCGCAGTGAAAATGCCTTAAAACCGCTTAAAACAAAATTTTTTTTAAGAAAGTCTGTCGTTGCGCCAACTGTTGGCGGCTTCAAACACTAAGGGTTTATGCAACTGGTCAATTGGTATGTTTTTGGTTTAAAAAAAATAATCACAATAATTTTTTCTGTTTGGGAAAAAAAGGTACAAGCTTACAATTATTATAATTTAAATTTGACTGCAATATCCAAAATAATTTAAATGTTCATGCATTTTAATTATTTTCTGCTTTGATATTTTTCCAAAATTAATATAGTTTGGGGAAGAATTTTGAAATAAAAACTGGTAAAAGCTGCCTGCAAAAATGCAAAATTCATAATACATATAATTGATTTGAATAGTAATTCCGAAATTTCTAAATTTCTAAAGTTCCATTAAAGCTGAACGCTCATAAAAACCCTATATGCCCAGGAAAGTTGAATAGTGCTGGCAGCAGTCTGAAGTCCTTGATGATTTTTTTTACTGAAATTAGGCACTGTTTGGTCTCATCAAGTGATCTCGAATTTTCAAAATAGATTCTAATTTGAAAATAAATGTTTGAAAGTTTTTTTTTAATTTGATATTGCCATTTTGTAAAGCACAAAAAATTGGATGCATCGAAATCCGAAGTGGCCATATTTTATTATTAAAAAAATAAAAACTGCAAAATTTATGCTTTTTTTTGGGTTTTTAAAAATGTCTGCACGCCCAAATCTTGTCAGCTTTTAGTGGTCAGATTTAAATGAAACGCATACCGATAGACTAGTCTCAACCTCTCCCAGGCTATAGCAGAAGCAGTATTGGGGGTGCCAACCCTTCAACCCCAGTTTGCACGCTAAAAAAACGTCAAATTTACAATTTTGTGATGTTTGAACCTCAATATACAATGTTATTTTTAGTATTAAATTTAGCATCCTGAAAATACTTCAGCACATCTTGAATTATTCGATTAGTCTCAACTCCCAACGAATCGTTAAATAATTAAAGGGGTTTCAATTTAAATAGCTCTCTCAAGGTGTAAATTGTGCAATTTTTAATCTCCTTTCCCTTATTTCAATAGAGACTATTGGATCTGTTTCGAAATTATAGATTCCTCGTTCAGAAATTTTCATTTTGTTCTTTTGATCCCCTTCATTGTCAGCAACTGAAGAATCTCGACGGCTGCAGAAAAGCTGCTTTCTATCGTCATCAGCGGCGGAAGTGCCGGGTCAGAGGTCACGCGTGTGGCGAATGAAATTTTCAACGAGTCCTGCACGCAGGCGGAAAATAAATAGAGAAGAGGCGGATGCATGTAAAATAATAATCAAGAGTGCCCACGGCGCATACACACACGTACACAATCAACGGGTGCAGGAAAAACAAATCCTTGCAGGGGGTTGTTTGATATCAAAACGCATTCATATCCATTTGCGAGCCGAGGGGTGATTAAAAGAACACCTGCTGTAGCCAAAGACTGCGCACAGGGGCGAGTCATAACCGCACCACCGCCCTTGACTCTTCGCCGATTGTGTGTGCGTCTGTCTGTCATTCATCCTCATCGAGTGCACTGGTGGATGAAATAATTCCAGGCCGCGTTTGTCTGGCCGAGCACCACCACCGCGAATAAAAAGAGATGAAGCCCGCAAGATGAGTAATTCTAATTTGGAAAACCGCGGGGGGCCTCTCGTGTGCGTAGTACATATTATGCGGGCTCTGCCCGGACTTTCGCCCTTGCGCGGCTTCCACGTAATCACGCAGATTTACAAAAATAAAAACACTTGTTCCAAGCAGGGCTTGCTCTGCTCACAAATCTTTTTTGCCTGTTGAGTGGAGTCACATGTATATCATTGATTTAAAAGCATATTTTTACTTTCTCTTGACACAATTTGCAATATTTTATTTTTCATTTCATTTGCAGCGGGAGTGAAAATAAAATAATAACATTATTTATTTAAAATGACAATCGTGATCATTATTAGAAATATGTTTTCAAAATAAGTCTCTCTACTTTTGGGTTGATTTCAGAAAATTTAGAGAGCTGGTTAGCCAAAGAATTAATTAATGCATCTGTCTCCGGAAATAAAACACCCCTTTTTCCGTTGATTTGTAATGCAGCCTGGACCTGACGATTAATTAAAAAAAAATATGATATTACATTCCAAGAATTATATAATTAGGTTTCTGGATAGAACATTATTAAACCAAATTAAAATCTTCAAATATAAAGCACTGGAGGAGCGAATTGCTCTTTTCATGCAACATAGTTCAAATGAAATTTTTATTTCAATTTAAATTGCGTGGCGGAGAGCGAGAGCAGAAATAGCTTCTTAAGAGGCGGCCGTTTCTTTGACGTTTTTAATCAAGAGAGCAAATAATAAAGCAGCGTGGCGGATGAAATTATTGCGTGTTTATTCACTGAGTCTCGAAACTGCCGTCGCTGCTCTCTTTCAGCCGAGCAGAAAATGCAATTTTACGACCGCCTTTTTTCCCTCTACGCAATGTGAGCGCCTCGCGGTGCGTGGAAAAATCCGAGCCAAATATTTGAGTCGGCGGCAATCACCCTAATTGAAATGCTTTTGCTGCATTATTAATATTTTAATGTCTTGCCTATGTTTCGGCTCAAATATTGGTTCACTCGATTGAAATTTGCAACCGGAATAGGCACACATTTTTGCTGAATAATTTAGAACGTCACTATTGACAGCTTTGCGACACGTGTCAAAAGACAAAAAGCGCCGTGATGATGGCGACGGCATTTGACAGTTCCAGAGTATTTGCTCGTGTGTCTGTTTTGTTCGTTCGTTTGTTTGTCCGGGCCTGTTGCGAAACCGTCCGTGTTCCTTCCTTCTCTCTAGCAATATTGGCTGCATCGATTCCTCTGGGCGGCATTAATTTTTATTGTCTTGCTGCTTTTTCCGCCGCGTTCACCATCGATTTTCCATTTCTGAGGAGGGCTTTTATGAATATTCCCTGTCTATGAAGACTCTTCTTGCTTAATCCGCTGTGCGAAAATAAATATATGATAATGTGTCCTGCATAATAATTTTTGTACGTAATTTAAATAATATAAGATATTATTAGACGGTAGAACAAAAACACCCAACAACCAGAATATATGTAATTATTATCGAATTTTTGGTAACTGCAAATGGGAGGCAGGAAAATTTATTTTATCTTAATTACAAGACAAGACCATATTATTATCAAATTGCAGAGGGTAAATAATTTTTCTTAATTAAATTAAATAAAAATTTCGATTAATCGATATTACAAATTTAAAATATTTGAACTTAAATTAAATTTTAAACAGATAAATACTATTTTTATTATAAACAAAAACTGTAAAACAATAAAAAGTGGCGGGTTTCCACTGAGCTGCATCATTTGTTTTGTTTATTACCGAAAAATTGGTGCATTTTCAACAGCCAGAGATTAATAGCCCTCTCTGCAGTTAATTCAGCGGCTATGGATTTTTTCAGGTAATTGTGTTTATTTAAGTTTAAACTCTTTGCAAAATAAATTAAATGACATAGTTTTTACCAAACGATTTTCTTTAAGCAGATTATAAATTTCGAACAACCGAAACCGGCTCTGCAGAGTGTTTGCACTGCGTGTGTGTGTGTGTGTGTGTGCAAATATCAACGGGCTTGTTCAGCGCTTTAATGTCGTCGGCGAAGTGCTTGGCGGGTACGCGGACGAATTCCCAGGACAACACTCGACTTACGAGCGCACGATAAAAGCAAGCAAAACATATTATCGGCGGAGGAGCACTTGCACCGTGACACAAACCAGTCGAGCCACCCTCGAATATTATATTTATTTTCTGAGCGTTTAGCCGCGATCATGCAGCGCGAGGGGGTGCGATCCTTTCCTCCCTCGCTTCAATCCACCCCGCCGGGAGGGTGGCAATTAAATTAATGCACCCATTCGGCTCTCTATAATAACTGCAGAGTCACTATCTCTGTTCGTGTGTCCCTTTCAGGCCGCATCCGAGGTAATTTCATTACCACCCTCCCGACTCGCGCAGATTCTGCTGAGCGCTGAGCGCTGAGAGCCACCGACCAACTTTTCCCGGCTCACCCAATTATCCACTTAACGACTCGATTACTGTCTCTCGTGCTCCACGCTCGCTCGCGCCAGCAGCTTCCTTCCGTTGTGCCACGCAAAACCGGTGTAACTTGTGGATTAATGGGATGAAAAATGTCACCTTATGCTTCAATTCTGAATGAAGTGGCGAATTGAGAACTTTAACGGCTCTATTTTTAGCAATTGCAATGCTGAGTCTAGGAAACGTTCATAATTCTGGCAGGGATCTGAAGATTTAAATGAAACTAGATTTCCTATTGATCAAAACTCCGGTGAGAACAGAGAACACCCTTTCTTTCACGCATTTACGGGTGTTACGAGCGATTGAAATTAGAGATTTCTCCCAAATCGGTTCATTTTGATCGTAGAAAAAAATTCTGGTCCTGTTGAGCTCGTCTCGTCAATTTAAACAATTTTCCTGTTGACTTCAAAGTAGTACATCATTACAATCAAATTTTTGAAATTTGATTTAAATTTAAAAAATTATTTTTCTTGAAATTTTTAATGTGTTTTATTACCATATTTTAGAGCACGAAAAATTAGGTTGGAAGATTCAAAAAAATTGAATGGTGTTGATTAATAATTTAAAGTAAAAACCGTGATTTTTCTTGTCTTTCAGAAATGTAATCGCGCTAAATCTCAGCTTTTAAAAGTTGGATTTTCAAAAACCACAAACCGCTAGACTAGTCTCAACCTCCCCAAGATAGCCGGAGCAGTGTAAGGGTGCCACCCGCTCATCTCCTTTTTTGCAAAAAAAGAACTTAAATTGTATATTTTTATTATTATGCACAACTAAATTTCGATTTTTTCACCCTGAAAGTATTTCAGTATATCATATGGGACGTAAAATCGAGTCGAGTGGTGTGCAGTGTTTATAAATGCGGCTCTTAGAACCCTAGTTTTAGTTTACACTCAGTTTTTTTATATAATGATGACGGTCTTCAATAGATAAAGACGTTTCTCACCAAATCTAAACTTCTATATGCATCCGATTTGCAAAACTGCACACCGTTCAACTCGTCATGACATTTCCTAGATAGCCAAAACATTCCAATGGCGTCAACCCCTTTTCAACCCTATTATATTTGGTCTATAGTTTTTGTAATAATTAATGCTTCAATACTAAAAGAATAAAAAAAACTCGTGTGCTTAACATACTATGTAATAGACTCTTTTAATCTTTAATTAAATGAAGTAGATTAACAGCAAATTTATTTCAATCCCCTCCTTCAACCCTTTAAAAAGAGAGAGTGAAAAATGTAAATTATGTAGGTTAAATTGCGAAAAGAAAAAAGTTATAAAGTATTTGAAAAATGTACTATTTTCCTTCCCTATGTTTAATTTGTATTTATATTTCAAACTTTTTTTTTAAATATGAGTCCACTGTTTCTTGAACTTTATTTTAGTTAGCTGTGTAAATACTTACGTATAATGGCTTTTTTACAAACAGACTCTTTGTAAAAAGAGAAAGTAAAACCTTTGTTAACTAATGGTTACTTTGGGCTTTGTGAAAAGCATCATCCAATAGCGGAGAGTCGCGTTCAACGACCGCTTTTCGCCGCCCAACTCACGCAGCGACGTCGTTTTGCCGAGAGCGAGTGGGGCCTAGAAATGATGCACGACCCTTTCAGCGATATTCGCGTGTGTGTGTGTGTCCGTGATACAATGGCAGGATGATAAAGTTGCACGATAAATTGTGCGCCGCTCGCCCGCTTTCTCTCTCTCTCTCTCTCTCTCTCTCTCTCTCTCTCTCTCTCTCTCTCTCTCTCTCTCTCTCTCTCTCTCTCTCTCTCTCTCTCTCTCTCTCCGGTTCATCCCCCGGAGAGACGGCATTATTTTATACGCGAACATGAATACATACATGCACGGAGAGCGGGCGGGAAGGACGAATAAAATAGGCGCATACATATGTGGAGCCGACGTATTCTCTCCGGCTGAGCCCGATGATCCCCAAGGCCTCATTTGTACCACGCCAGGCATTAGCGCACTACATCGACGCTCTCTCTCTCTCTCTCTCTCTCTCTCTCTCTCTCTCTCTCTCTCTCTCTCTCCTCGCTCGCGCGCAAAAGCCCTCTCTCTCTCTGTACATAGCTCTCTGTTCGTACATGTATGTAGTTTGCTCTTCCACAGGCCAAATCCATCTCTCGCAGTCAAAGAATAAGAGCGGTACAGCCGCGAGTCCGCCTTTAAAAGCTTTTCCAGGCTCCTTTGACCCAAATCCGGACGCCGCAGTTGCACAATACGCTCGCTCGCTCGCTGGATAATCGTTCCGAGGAAGTGATCAGGCCTGCCTGCTTTTTTGTCGATGGCGGAAAAAGAATCTGATCGAGATATGTATGATACCTTGTCACTCAATGCGCCCCAATTTCTCCGCAGGCGTATTATGAGTTTTCATATTCCACGTTAATCAAAACGGAGGTGCGACCAACGAGGGATTAATTTCAAATGAAAAACTTCTTTCATCAACTCATCTGGTCGACATTTAAAAGTCTGCACGTTCCAAGGGTAAAAAATAGGCCCGTTTCACATTACACCCCGATTTTCTAGAAAGTTCATTAAACTTTTTGGGCAGGATGAGTTATTTCGACACCTCTATACTATACCTTGAAAACAAACTAAAAAATCAGGACGGTGCTCAAACAAAAACTGTATTTTTATCAAATCTCTTTTGGAATTGTTCATCATTTAAATAAGGGAAAATTTGCCTATATTTTACCATTTTTACCGTGTAAAAATTCTGCCAAGCTTAGCTGTTGTCAAAATTGTTAACTTAAAAACTTAGTTCCATACATAATCTGCCTACTTAAAATTAGGTTTTAATTCGATTGGACTTGGTGTCAGGTATTTAATGCGCACTTTTTTAAACTACATCACTAGCAGATGAGTTAGAACTCTATCAAAATGTTTCAAAATAAAGTCTCATTAAAATGCGAAAAATTAAATTTTAAAATTTTTCAAATTCCTTAAATGCAGTCCTATGAGTGGTATGTAATATACAGATAAATTCTCTGCTTTAAATGAGCCTGAATTTTCCAACAATCTTTCTATTTTATTGGTAAGTATAGGCTATTAATTAATATACTATCCTTTTTGTACACACCTGGTGTTAAATTAATTCTATATCGAAGTAAAAAATTTTAAAAACATAAAAACTGTGGTGGAGTTCCGAAAACTTGATTAAAGACCCCAACATTAACATCAATCGTGCGCTGGGCGTTTTTTTTTATAAATACACGTGCACAAGCCGCGAGTGCTCTCTACGTCGTTTGTTGTTGGCTGCGCGAGGCACAAAGAGCACCCCGCGCGTCCATTAAGGGGTCGATGATGGCGGCATTAAAGATGTAGGTGCGGATTGGTGTGTGTGTTGTGCGCCTCTCCGGCTCGGCTGGTTCGAGATTCAAGGTCGGCAAAAGGGCCACAGTGCAGCCAGCACTTAGTGCTCGCACTTTTAATCAGCGAGAGTGCACCGAGGGGCCGCACCGACAGGCAACCCGCACGACACACACACACACACACACATGTGACTCTCGCAACAATAATATAGCAATAATGACGATGCGAGTGGCGACGACAAACACCCAGCTCTCGCGGAATTAAAAGAGGGTCAATGTTACTTTAAAAACAAAATTTCAATAAGGGGAAGATTTTTCAAACATTTGAATAATTGGAAATTTTGAAAAATTCAATCATGATCAAAGCTGAAAAGTTTTTTGTGCATTTGCAGATGCGCTAGTTTTGGCCTAAACTTTTAAACAGCCAATTTGTTTGTCAGTTAATCGACTTAGTGCGTCTTTCAGGATTTTAATCAAAGTCTGCCTCTACTCTCGCTTTTCAAATTAGCTATCTTACGAACGAAATTTTTCAGCTCAGAGTTAAACACTTGATTAATTTAGAAGGAACAAAGAGGCCGGAGCTCTAAATCAAAATTATGACCGGGGAAAGAGAAGCAACAGTCAGGGCTGAACGAATCCGACTTTTGCCCAGGGCGCTGGCAAGACAAATTAAGTAAATTTTCGCTGGCTGCGGGAGTGATGAAAACGTATGTTGGCTGCTGCTTTCTCCGCACCTCGCTGCACACGCGTTGCTCTCTCCGCCTGCCAAGAAAGAGAGTCTATTTTAATTTTCCTCTCTTGCCTTCTTCGTCTTCTTTTTTTCCCTGCTGTGCAAAGGCTGCGCTCCTTTTTCAAAGAGGGAAGCCACGGAGCGGAAGGGGGCGGACGGGCGAATGCCTCGACATGCTGCTTTACATGCGGATAAAAAGAAGAGACGAGAGAGGAAGGGTAAGTCGACCTCATCTATCTGCTGCTGCTGCTGCTGCCTTTGTGAATGCGAAAGAGAGACGGAACGGCGTGTACACACTCAAAGCACCGCGGGTTTCTTCAACGTGGGCCAGAAATTATAAATTATTTCTCCTTAAATAACTGAACAGATTCTTCTGGAAAACCTTAAATCAATTGAATTCAGAGACCCCAGATATTATTTGCTACCAAATTCACACAAGATGAATTTTTCAGGGTAGCACCCTGACAATGTAAGCTAAATAGTAGAGCGTAAAATTTTAACCCTATGAGCTATCAAAATCGAAAGGGATGATATAGCCCTGAAACAAAAATTAGCTGCACTTGTGCGTTCCATGAGAACAACAAAAGGAATCGCATTCCTTAAGATTGAGGGGGTGGCAAGCAAGGGCCTTGGAGGTAGGTGTTGGAAATTTCTTGCTTCACCCTTTACCTAATTTATTAAAGATACGACCCTGAAAATTTGAATCTGATATGTTCATAACTGGGGTCTCAAGAGAGCAGAAATAATATAAAAACATTTTTTAATTTTCAAAGGGTGGGAAGAGGTTAAAAATCACAGAGGGTTAAAATTTTGCTCTACACAATTTAGATAACGTTGTCAAGATGCTACCCTGAAAATTTCATCCAAGTGTATAAACAATTAGATCTCGGGGGCGAATGATGTCTGGGTTCTTTGAAGGACCCCACCTTAATCCTCACGTTGAAAACAGTAACAATAACCCCTAATCCTCAAAGGGTTAAAAATAAAAAAGGCAATGTAACAGAAAAAAATATAATTTACCCTTATTGTTAGCATGAATCAGGTTTGTGAAATTTAAAATTGTCAACTGATCAGACCATTGATGAAAGAAAAAACAAAAACGAAGCTACTGCTGGAGATGAACTGAAAATAATGAGGTTTTTCCGGTTTTTAATGTTCTTGATTTTATTATAAAAACACGAAATTGGTTAAAAATCAAGACAAACGCTTATTGCTCGGTTTGGCTAGAGAGGATTTTTCCCTAGAAAAAGTGACGTTTCCCCGCCAGCCCGTGTTTGAGACGGTCCAGAGGGCGCTACAGTTGAACCGTTCTTTCGTTTGCCTTTCTTACATGTCGCGGGAGCGTAACGCGTTTTTTAATCAACAATGCAATCTCTCGGCTCTGCTCGGCTCGCGAATTCCGCAATGCGTGTCCCGCGCCCTTTTCTTTTCTTGTTGTTTTTTCCCTGCGAAAGAAATTCTACGCGCACGCGGCGGTATCAAAGCACGCCGCCGGTGTGTATCTTTCATCTTAAATTGCGCCTTTTTTCAGCCGCGCGCGACTAGGGAACGTGTAATTTGCTGCCTACGTTTTTCTCCCTTCCGCCGTGTGCTTTGTGCGGTTGTTTGCGTTCAAAATCCCCACCTGGCACATCAAATAAGCTTGGTGGGAAATGAATTTGAATTTTTCATCCAGAGCGTAGCGCCTGCAACACCCTAAATGAGTCAAATTGGATTAGACTGAATTTTCTTATTATGTTCTGCACTGCAGCAGGAAGACGCGTGCTCGGCGTGGGCGTCTGCTTTTTTGAGAAAGAGATGGATTTGCAACTCGATGACTTGGTTATTTAGCCAAATTTGAGGAACAGTCAGGAGGTATTTCAGCCCAAATTCATCAAAGACAATCGGCTGCCCAGGTACTGGTACATTTAAAAAAGTTCGAGTGATAATTTCGTAGCAATTAGGATTCTTTAATTTTTTTACACAATCCAAAAGGAGTCTAAAGAAACATTTTATTATAGTTACGTGTGTTCAATTTAATTTTGTACGAATATGTTCTACATTTAAAATAAAAAGCAACTGTTTTAATGTTTAAAATTCATCTCAAATTTGTGCATTCTTATAATCCAAGAAGTAAACTTTTGTCCGCCAGACGCGCAAACTTACTCCGAAGTGTATTGCGGCTGGGTTTTTAGTCAACTGTTACATGCGCCCCATCATCATCATCATCATCAGCAGCAGCTGCAAAAGCAGACTTCCCGCCGGGCGCGTGTGTCAAGCGTGTGGCCTAAGTTGGACTCGCGCGCGGAGCCATCTGTTTTAATCATCGCCTCGTTGGGCCGTAGCGCGTCGTAAATTTCAATTATGCACTAAAGCGTTATTATGCACGGCGAACACGCGTGATGAAATTCGCCAACACGCTGGCTTGCACACAGTACAGGCATCGGTCGGCGCGGAAATGCATTTTCGCCTGCCTTTCTCGAGAGAAGCAGCAGCAGCAGTCATTGTGTTTTACGAGCGGGGCAGCAGTAAAATATAATGCCGCCCGCCGTCACGAGCGCCGGGGCCGGGGAATTTAATCAACACCTCTATACTCTATACCCGCCTGTTTCTGATTTCCATGCGCCCCCCACCCCCGACCCGCCCCGGCCCGGCTCGGGGTGGTTCCCGCTCGGGGTGGTTGCGTTGCCCAGGCGCACCCACCCCGCCGAGCTTCGCCACTTGCCGCTCTCTCGCAGGCTCAATCGTGCGCCGAACCTTTGCCTCCGCAACTCGTGCTCGGCGTGCTGACGGACACTGACACACACAGGTACACACACACGGCCTGCCCATCTGTTTTTTCAAATCTATTTTCCTTGTGTTTCCAAGTTTTGTGTGTTTCGAAAAATTACTTCATCAGTGGGGAAAACCGGTAATTTTGTTCCAATTGCCTATTTTTATGTGAAAAGTTACAACACCATTTGTTACAAACACGTGAGTTGAAAATCTAGAAAATACGTGCAGTGCAAAATTGTTTTTCATTTCTAAAATCAAAATATCCCCTCGTTTGAAAATACTTTAAGAGCAGTTTTAAATTGTTCTTCAAGAAATCCTGCTAAGATTTTGGCCTTTTTATAAAACATTTGTCATCATAGTAAAATTAAAAGCCACGAAGTAAAATTTTTAAGTATTATGAAACCGAAATCTCATCTCATTGTCAACTGCTTGCGACCTAGGGGAGGAAGCCTATTCAGGAGATTAAGTTAGACCTTTCCGTTGAGATTAATTTTGTAAAGTGCGCTCTTAACATTCCAAAAGATTAGAATCAGTCATTCTCAGTTCTGGATCAAGGGATTTAGGATTACACAATGCCTTCTGGAATGTACATTGATTTATAATTTTTCATGTATGGGTTTTCTTCTTTTTACAATTAGCACACGTATTAGTAAAACATTAAAATTTGTAATGAATAATTTATTAAGTTGTCATTTTTTACTTTCTAACAATAAGGGAAAATTTCTCTTCCAACATGAGATTTTACAAATTTTTCGTAGAGACAAATCTTGTTTTATTTTATAATTCAACTGGAGTAAATTAAAAATTTAAAAGTGGTCATATTGAACTAATCTGTTTATATATATAGTAACAATACCAAGTGGAATTTTTAAAAAATTAATAAAATTAAATTATTCCAATCATTTACACTTGAAACAATTGGGTAAAAGTTTGTCCTCAAAACATGTCCCCAAAATTTAGTTTTTTAACCAAACATGCGTAACTAAAGGCCCTTTTTCCGTGCCAGTAGGTTCGAGACTAGCTGCATCCTCGGTTCTCCGGCGGCCGCGTGTGACATGTGACTCGATCGTGCGGGAGTCGTCGTCGTGTCCACCCGCCCAACCCGAGAGAGAGAGCAGACGAGTTTTCCGCGTGCGAGTGGAGCGTGCCGAGCGCCAGCCTGCATCACCCGCCGCGGCTGTTCGGGCCGAGATTCGTGGAGGCCGGGCCGCCCCTGGACGCCGCCACCATCACGCTTCCGCCGCAGGACGTGGTGTACGCCATGTCGGCGGCCGTGGGACAGTTCCTGCTGCACCACCCGCCACCGCCGCCCATGCCCCCGATGCCCGGGCCCCTGCTGCCGCCGCTCGGGCCCGAGCCGCCCCCGGCCCACATGATGCACCTCAAGAGCTCGCCGGACGACCCCACGCGTCCGCCCACCCCGGGACACAGCCAGGAAGTGCTGCTCGCCCTCCTCGCCAGAAACAAGAACCTCGAAGGTCAGTTCCGTCTCGCTTCTAATTTTTCTGGATTGTTTTGAACTTGATAAACAAAAAAATGAGTTTGAAAAGCAAGCAAATTTGTTATACAATACAATATTTAACCAAAAGCTACATAGGACTCCATAAGATTTATTCTTCTGTTAGCAGTGAAAAATATTTTATTTTACTCTTTTTTTCATCGCTGGTGGTTACACTGTATACTCTGCAATTTTCCAATTACCTTCCGCGTCATGCGAAACGTAAACTAAATGTGCGTTTCTCAGTCATGTTCAAATTAGTTTCAAATTAAATTTTATTCTGGTTCTGCAGGGCAACTGTGCCCCATTTTACTATGTATCCAGACAGATAATTATTATGATGCAAAAAGAATGAATGTTAAAAAGATGGGGAGAACTTGGTCCAGTACCTTTAATTGAATATCTGTTCCCTATTATTAAACATTTTTGAAAAGCATTTTAGTTTTCATATTTATAGACACAGATTTGGTGAGGTAGTTTTTTTATGTTTAAATATCAGTTTCAGCCGAATTTTGGGCCGGTGATTATGTTTTTTTGCCAGCGGCTGGAGTATGAGACCAAATTTTAAAAAAGAGGTTTTATAGGGATTTTTTTAAAACAATTCTTTCTGGCATTATTCAATTTTTCGACTCTTTGATCGGCTAACACAGCTTAGCTGACCACGTGACTCATAATTAGCCTGCTGGCGTGGAACAGCCCTATTCTAACAAATTATTGTAATTATAACAACACCCCTGTAGATCATTTTGAGCGATTTTTTACGTTTTTGAAGTTTTCTGTAGCCTGCTCTTTGCTTTGTTTGGGTGGGCCGCACTTTCGAAAGACAGTACAACAAAGATTAGCATGAAAATTGCTAGAGAAAAGGGGCTACAAAGTCTTTAAATGGCGTATTTTGGTGCCTATTAGCTAATGGAATGCACAGAAAAATTGAAGATCATTTTAAATTCTACAAATCGGGTTGATTTGATAAACAGACGTATTTAAATCATTAATTTCGTACACGTCTTCCTTATTTTCTTAAATGTCTGTCTTTTATTTTTGCTAACGTCAATATGGCAAGCATCATCTCCCCAATAACGATTTCAGAGCTGATTTTTCCAATCTTAATGAGTTGTATAAAAAGCATTGAAAGAATAGTCTTTCGCTTTTTTTTAATGTTTTTACATTGCTGCTTATTTAAATTGTCATCATATTCTTTGGAAATAGCCTCAGATCAAGACAAAATACAATTTTTCCGTATAAGCTAGAACAAAGAAAATATAATTTTACACTAAAAATAATTATATTTCATTACGGAATGATTAACGAGCAGAAATACGAAGCAATTGAAAGGCATTATTTTAAAAATTGCATCCATAACTTAAAGCACTGCACTTCAGGAGGGGAATATGATGCGCTTCATAAAGAAAATTAATCCGAGGTGCGGCGCGAGCGGCGAAATAACTGTTGAGCGGGTGGGTGCTCATCTGTTGGGCCGCCTCATTAAAATGCCCTTGCAGGACTTTGCGGCGCTCACTTTAAAGGGACAAAATGGCTGGCTGTGCTGTGCGAGTGAGCGAGCGAGCCCCACGCTGGCGCCATTTGTTGTGTGTTGCGGGTGGTATATCTCGGTGTGTGGCTGCTTCCCTCCTGCCCGTCTCCGTGCCGCTCGATTTTCTCTCTCCCTCGCTCGTTCAGTTGCTATGGCAGCAAATGGAACCAATATTTTATTTGCTTCATCCAACGCGGGCGGCACAACGACGACACAAAAACGCGCGGCGCGCAGGCACACAAATACTTTGCACCACTGCAAAAATGTGGAAATGTCGGCTCGCTCGAGTGCCGCCGAGCAGACGAGGAAGGAAAAATGCATTTCATGAATTGTATATTATAAAAAATATATCAAGGCTGTCAACTGCAGGAGACGCATCAATCGTTAATAGAAAGAAGGATTTATTTAAATTGGCAAGCTAGCACATTAATTTTGTTATTTTGTACAGTATTCGATTTTTTTACGGATTTTGGCATATTCAGCACAATTGATCACAGATTTGAAAGCTTTTCAAAAATCAATGCGCATGCATTAAAATTTGCCAACCCGATGGCTCGAATTGCGTGCACGTTACGTTGTGAGAATACGATTTGAGCGATGTTTGGGGTTCGAGTGTGGGCTGATGCGCCTACGTTTGACTCCCTTTGCATTGCAATGACGATTCCATTCAAATTTGAGAGTTGCGAAAGCATTCCGACTCGCTACTTGCTGGTTCGCACCTTTCCAGCATGCGTGAATTAATTTCACGGGACTAATGTTTTGCGTTTCAATAAAAAGACCCCGGTGCGGGAGCGCAGTAACACTTACTATAGCTGTTACTATTCTGGAATGGGCTTCCTCCAATGAGGCCCATAATGTGCCCACGATGATATTCGGACATTGAATTTTCACGAGTTGTTCGCTCATCTCAAAAGAGAAGAACCGTTCAAAAACAAAAAATTAAGTAGTATTTTTTGTGTGAAAGCTTTGTGAAAATTGCTATACATTAAAGTTGGCTCTAACATACACAGATAGATCAATTTTTACATTTAGCGATCGAATTTTTACTTTTTTTCTGATCTTCTAAAAGTCAGACGAACTAATATTTAAAACGCAAACAAGCTTATTTTACACGGAATAACCTGCATATTTTGCTGGAGAAAATGTTTTGAAGAAAAACTAAATTGAAAATTAAAAGGTTTTATGTTCAAAAGGTTAACTCTACAGTTCAGTATTTTCAGTTCTAAAATCTTTAATTTCCAGTTGCTGCAGGTTGAAAGTGTTTGTTTCCATTAAAAAATCAGGACTGTTGAAAGTTGCAAACCCGCCAGGTTTAATTATTTATTGATAGATTTATTAATCTCGATAAATGTGTACAACTCAAGTCTTAATTGAATATCAATTTTTTTGCTTGGGTGGGACTGATATATCTCTTATCACATTTGGAAAAATGTTAATAACTCAAAATATTGATCACAAAAACTTACAAATGCAGTCGTTATAGTTGCTTCACTGTGGTACATTTGGGTCAAGAAATTGCTAGAGCGGCTATCATGTGTATTTATGGAATTATTAACATTTCTCTTGGTAAAAAAGGTGATAAAAATTCTAAAAACAACTATATTTTTAATATTTGAAAAATGCGACCACTCGAGGTTGTTTTCATGTTGAATGTAATTAAAACCAGGCTTCATCCTCGTTGTCAAAAAGAGAAATTCGTCGTTTTTATTCCTCGACCAGTTTCGACGTCGTCACATACGTCCTAATCATGAGTTACAATTAATTACAATCAAATACAACAATGCAATAATGTCACATCTAAAATCACAAAAAATTCTATACAATTCTTAAAAAACACCCACCTATTCATGAAACGACAAATTTCTCTTTTTGACAACGAAGATGAAGCCTGGTTTTAATTATATTCAACTATATTTTTGTTGGATTTAAAATGTTAACTGGGCACCTCTCAAACTGAAATAAAAATTAAGATTTTTGTGTTATTCTGAATTGAGATTAAAGTTTCGTGTCATATATACAACATCCCCTAAATCCCTTAACGGTCAGAGGAGGTCAAGATGAGCCTAACGGTGTGCAGTTTTTGCAATCCCTTCATTGGCATCTATCAAGGAATCAAAATTTCATATCCACACAGCATAGTATCAGAGAAAATACAGAAGGTTGCAGAGTGTGTAATATTTTTTAATGTTAAGCGTAGCAAAAAGATAATTTTGAGCATACGTCACACTCTTCGCTCCTCGTAGAAATCCAGCAGAGTTGGCTTCCGTTCGGGAGAGCCGGGTGCAATTTACGCGGCGATTGGTGCGGTGACAAGTGCGCGCAGTGTCCTACAAATTGGAGTGTCAATCTTTAATGAGACGGCGGGCGGATAAATTAGAGCGGTGCGGTGCGAATACAAATTGCAATTTGGCCCGCGCGCGCGCGAGTGTGTGTGTTTTCAAGCCGCCCCCTTGGCCGATTGTTATTTGCCGCCCGCCTGGTGACATCGGCAATTTGGCTCTCGCACCTATGCGCTATCGGCCCCCGACAAGCGGCGAACACGACTCCAATCAGCGGCCACCGCCAAGTCAAATCCGTTTATCTAGAGGACTTTCACTCGGTTGGTCTCCCGAGTCCAAAGTGTTTGTTTGTTGCCTCTGCATGATGAATTTTTCAAGGGTAAAACAACCAGGAATTTAAGAGTGGAAATAAACAATAAACGACAGTTTCTTCCCCATGGCGCAGTAATTTTTACGTTTAATTCCCATAAAAACTGAGGTAGGGGTTTTTTGTTGAAAGTCGCTGTTCTCAAAAAGCAACCTAAATTAATTTATTTCTTATGGAATTTATTATCTTCTTGGAATTGATTTAAATGGGCATAAGACTCCATTTTTTCTTAGTGTTTCCTTTTTTATTCTAATTCTGTAAAACTCAAAATTCTTTTTGCCAGCTGCCAACGCACGATGGCAGCACAGGATCGCAGACATCTAGCGCTAATATGAGCTTAAATAATTCCCAATGTTGAACTACGAAATGGACAAAAAGTATGCGAGCTAGCGTATGATTAACTAATGAGCAAAAATAAACGGATTGCGCCACTCCTCGCTACGGCGACTCGCAAATTTGTTGTTGCGCAGCAACAAAAACTATGCCCTCGTTCCGGCAGACAAGTGGGCTGATTATTAAATTTAATGAAGCTTTGATGATGCCGAGAATGAAAAACAAATTTGCTTTGGCTCATCAAAGCGGAATGACTGAAAAAGAGGCGAGCGGCGAATCAACAGCAGCAAACATGCACGGTCCAAGCTAAATATTGAGGGGGCATAATTGAAGGATAAATGTGTATGCCGTGCATATTAAAAAGAGTTTAGTCGCCGGCGGGGGTGCCGGCCGGCCGGCTGCTCACCCCCTCCCGCCCCCGGACGAACGCCGCGGCGGCGGCGATTGTTGCTCTCTTGTATCCTCCTCCGCCGCCGCGTGATTATTATTTTCCCACAGACACCCGACACCGTCGGCGCGTGCACCAAACAAGCTGAAGCATCCCTTTCCCACATCACTCACTTTCTTTTTTAGCCGACCGCCGAAAACATCGGATTACACGCGGGATTAGCCCGATGAGAGCGATCGGCAACCAACAGCGACCTGCACGCGTGTGCTGATGCTTTTTACTTTTTTGTTTGATCGACCAGACAACTACTACTGTCTCGAATTTCGCTTCATTGCTCATCGAAACTTCTGCAGCATACAAAAATATTGAGCGTGAGATAGAAGTGTAATGTGCGCTAAAGCCAATAATGGAAGTTAATGCGTTCGATTGCATAATAGCCTGGTTCTTTTTATAAAAATAGGTGCGCATCATTTAGGGCTGCATGCGTTGTTTTTCTGGCACGTGCAACGAAGTAAAGGACTTTAAAAAAGCACAGATCATTGGATCGTAAGCAATTATAAAAATCAATAAAGACGTAAATATAAATCATTGTTTTGTTTTGTTTTGCTGAGTTTCTTGGAATTACTGCTGTCCAAATCCATTTGTTTTATAAAATGATTTTCCCAGGTCTGAAATTAAACTTAAAATCTCGTTTAGGTTAATGAATTATTAATGTTGGTTTCTGAAAAAAAATTTACAATCAAATGAGGGTCAAAGTCTCTTTCAAGTATAATCAAGTAAGCTCTAGGAAATACTGTGAAAGTCTCTTAACACGTCTTATTTGTATACCAAGTTGGAATGATCAAATCTATTCTAAATGCCGGATAAGTTTGCATCAGAATAAACTTTTGAAAATGTTTTAGTCGTAAAAATCTTGCAAAACTATCATAACGGTAAACACATAAATTGTGTTGAAAATTGAACTTCAGTCAAACACATTTTTGAGGAACACAAAAAGATATCAAGCCTTAGAAGTGATTTAATATAATAAATATTATACATTAAATAAAAATAAGAAAAAATTACGTATATACTAAATGTACAGTTTATTTTATTATAACATTTAAAATTATTGAAATATTTTTAATTATATTTAGTTATTAACTCAATGAAATTATAAATGAGTAACTTTTATTATTAAATTATTTAACTACATTCAAAGAAATTTTACAATAATTAAAATTCTGAAAGGAGGTAAATATTGCATGATAAAACTGATGAAAGCTAACTGAATAAGCGTTATAAATAATTTTGAAGCATATTACGATTTATCAAATTAATTATTATTAAAATTCATCAAGGAAGTGACCGCCTTTATATTCTTACAATAACTAAAAAATATGAATTAAGTGAACCCACAAATATACAGCGTATAAGTTTCAACAAATTCTAAAAGCAATCCTATAAAGTTAGCTGTGAGAGAACACTGACAAGTTGAACGTATGTACCATCTCTTGAAGGTACACAATACTTTACAAAACACCTCACCGGTAATCGCCCTTATTTATTGAACTTCTATTTGAGTTACTGGTAATAAAAAAATAAAACAAAAGCTGCTTAAAGTGACGGAAGAAGTTTAGACCACCGAGGGCCAGACGCCAGACGCGTAGAGTGAAAATAGTTCCTACCAATCAGATCCAAGATTGCGTCGAATAGCGGACAACTTTGAGCTCTCGCTTTTGCTTTCTGTAAGAGTTTCACGAGATTGTTTTTCTGATCTAATAAGGGTATTTAATTCATGGTATGCAAATTATATAATAACGATGTTGAAAACTCGCTTCTTTACCACATTTTTAACTTGAATTTCACTATTTGTGAAAACCCTATAGTGTTCTAAGCTAGTTAATTTAGATTTCAAGGCACTTCTGCTGCTGTTGTTCATTCTGTTCTTAACATAATTTCGTTTGATGTGCTCAAATCCAAGGTCAGTTCAGCCCATAATTGTAGTTGAATCATATAAAAACAATTTTTCAAAATAAAAAATCTGCTGGCGTTCCTGCGGTGATTGGCTGGACTGAAATTTGTTTCCAACACATACAAAAATTTGAACTCTAGAATGCACAGCAGCAGAATGGAGTCTTAAATCGCAGCAGAAGTGCATTAAAATCGAAGGTAACACTAAGGGCTTTCGCGACTGGTGAATTAACGAAATAAATACATGTTATTTATGTCATAATTCTGTCGAAAAACTGCTTCATCTTTCCCATATTTTTATCCGCCAGTTTACCCCACCCGACGCCATACTTGCGCGTCGCGCGAATTTGGCGCTCCCGGTGGTTTAGACCTGAGACAATTTAATTTGAAAACTTTGCGGTGGCGGCGGATGAAAATCAAAGTAGTGCTGTGTTGCAGTCTCCATCTTGGAAATCAAGGCAACCGGCGTAAATTATTCAGCGGGCAAAGTTTAACGCAGCAATCTGATGGGCGCGCAGAGTGTGTGAGCGAGTCATTATCGCCGTGGCTAAATCTTTGCCGACACACCTGCGTCCCCGCCGCTTTTCGCCACCGAGTTGTAAAACAAAGCGCACTCTGCGCGAGGGGGATTTCGACTGCGCCGTTAAAATTAAGCACCGGCGACCGAAATTAACGCAACAGGTTTTTACGCGTGACGCCGTAATTTGCATTTTCATTAATCCGCGATGCGAAGAAGAGCAATGTGCTGCTGTTAATAATTAAAACGTGGGCTTTTTATCCGCGCTCGTCAGCGTTTTGAGGGCAGTTTTCGGCGGGTGCCAGGTGATAATGACGGGCGATACCATCTCGACGGGCGCATGCAGTCCGACAAATTGAGATAAATTGAACGTTAAAGGCGCCCATCCGATGCTTATCTATTGGTCCGAGGAAATTGCAAGTCAAACACAAACAGCTGGAAGTTGCGCCGCTCCGTGCCGCTGCTACGATTAATTGCACCCTCTCGATTCATCTGCTCCGCGATGTGTGTATTTAGTTGGATTAGCATTTCGACTCATTGGCTCCATCCCATCCATTGGCAAAAATTGTACTTGACTTAAAAATTTTAAACGATAGTTTTAATTGTTCTTTCTCATTAAAAAGGACTTTTATTTGAGAAAATATTCAAACATTTTTTGGCTATTTAATTCAGTTTTTTTAGTTTTTAATTGGTACAAATTGTTTATCACAGCAAGATTCAAGCTAATCTTACGTTAAAATAACATTCTGAATCCTAAAGGTTGATCTACCGTTTTAATTTCAACAACAACCCTTAATAAATTGGAAATTATCTGTCTCAGGACTCAAGGAAAAGTGATAAAATATTTCACTATGTCTAATTGACCTAAACAAAGTTGCTTTTCTCACGCTCCAGGATGAAATTGAAGCTAATAAACGAAACAAAGAAAGCTTTCATCCCTACTCAGTCCATCAAGCAATAATTTGCACTTCCACCCCTTTCGTCGCGTCGAGACTAAATATAACGCGCGTGTTTTCACCTCCCGGCCGCTTGTAATAATTTTGTTTTGACTCTTCGTGGGCGTAACAAACGCGTTATTGTATTCAGCGAGAGAGATAATCGAAAAATCGCGCTCGCCGGGCGTTAAAAGCGTATTTCCTGCCGGTCGGCGGCACGCGCACACTCGCGGTAGGCGGTTTATTTATTGTCGTCCGGCGCGAAAAGGTGGCCCGTGTTCGCATATATAGTTCGCACCCCCGACGAGCCTTTTCGAGTGGCACGTGCTGACGCACGTGGTTGTGATTGTAGCAGGGTCGAAAATTGGCGCGTCATCCGAATTAAAATGCTGTGTCCTTTCAAAAGCAGCTTTTGTGATCGTTTAGTGCAACACGGATCAGTGATAACACACGTCAATTAGGTCTTGGAAACATTTCGGCCAGGTGCGAAAATGGGGGAAATGCTTGTTTTATGAAGAGAAGGTGACAAACACCGAGACAAATATAAAATTTAAAAAAAATACAACAATTTGAAAGAAACGACACAGTTATATGTATTTTATTTTAATTAAAGTGGAATGATACTGGGCAACAATTGAAAATTATTTAAATTGTTGGATGCCTTAAACAATTGACCGGTAAACAATTTGTTCAACAATTTGCAATAATAAAAAAATGACCTTCCGACAATAAAAATTCAAATTTTGCCAATTTTCTCCAAAATGTACAGTTCTCGAACATATTTTCTTGGCATATTCGGATTCCTCTCGTCGAGATCTGTTCAACGGTGTATGCCACTTATTGGGGAAACTCTTGGTTTTGAAATTAAATCGGATTTCAAGTAAGGAGACAGCCAACTGCCATTTGAAAAGCACGGTAACTTCCCAGCAAATTTTCTAAAAAAATTACAGCGCTTCTTAGGTAAATTTAGGCTTTAACTGAATCCTAAGGGACGAGTTTATGCATTGGCAACAAGCATTTTCCAGGCTTTTGCAGTATCATTCCTCTTTAAGAGCAGTTCCAAGTGAATTTATAACTGTCGAATGGACGGAAAAGGGATTTTTCCCCATTTTTGGTCATCTGATTACATTTTACTGTATCCTACGTATGATTTTTGCTAATCCTTTGACTATTCTTGCATGAAATGGAGGGCAACATTTTTGATTATAATTATAATTTTTAAAATAAACTTTTTATTGTTGTTAAGAACCCATTGTTATTATAATCAGAATCTGAAATTTTGACGAAATGGCCCCCTCTCACACGGTTCTGTTCGCTTTACTCGCCCTTTGTGCCCTGGCCAATTCCTCCAACCTGAGTGCAAACTCGACGGCCCTCGTCGTCTCCTGCAACTCCAGCACGGACGCCTCAGGCCAACAATGTTCGATTGAACCTGTTCAGAAATCCGAATTCAAGGGAGAAATCGTTGCATTGGCAGTGTTCGACGATACGTTTCAAAAAACCATCGGCGAAGGGAAACTGCCGACCAATGAACAGAAGGGCAAGCTGGAGACCCAGGGCATCTACCTGGCCTTAATCATCACTGGCGTGTTTCTCGTGTTGATGATCTGTGGCTGCTTTTACTGCATGTGCAACCCCCACCGCTGGGAGTGCGCTTGTCCGTGCTTTATTGTCTAGGTGGATACTTTGTAATTGAATTTTGTGTACACTACATTTGCCTTACTACATGATTTGATTTTGACTTATAAATAAAATATATAATAAAAAATTGAAAATTTATTTATTTTAATGGTTGAATTTAAATGCAGTAGACAGAGTAGTTGATTGATTTGGTGTACTCAATTGACCAGTTGCATAAACCCTCAGTGTTCAAAGCCGCCAACAGATGGCGCCACCGTAGACTTTCGATTTTAAGGCATTTCCGCTGGGATTTCAGACTCAATCCAGCTATTTTGCATTCTTCAATTAATTTGCTTTTTTGGACGTGCTGAAAACCAAAATCGGTTCAGCCATTCGCCGTAGAAACGTTGAAAAAGATTTTTTGATTTCAAAAAATAGTTTTTCACGATTCTGCGGTGATTGGCTGAACCGATTTTGGTTTCAGCACGTCAAAAAATGCATATATTATTAATTGAAGAATGCACAGAAGTTAGATTGAGTCTGAAATCGCAGCGGAATTGCCTTAAAATCGAAAGTCTACGGTGGCGCCATCTGTTGGCGGCTTCGAACACCTAGGGTTTATGCAACTGGTGAATTTACGGTTAGATATAAATTTAAAATTTACGCGTGGGAGAAATCAAATGAGTCAATTAATTATAAAAATTCCTACTTCTCTTAAAATGATCAAGGAATTTGGCAAAAAAAGTGACGAAATATATCAGACATAAAAAATTGTGCAATTAAAAATAATAACACAGGATTTTTTAAGCATGTCAAATCTCGTTTAGATGTAATGTCGCCCATAAAGGGTTATAACTTTTTGGAAATTTATTTACCTAAAAGAAAATTGGAGCACGAAATAACATTGCTCCAACTTTCACCATCAAACGCGAGAGCCAATCTAATTAATTTGCTTGCGGCAGAATCGGTCGACTGAACAAACACATTTTGGCGAATACATAATAATATTTCAACCCCAAGTTAAGTACGTGCGCGCACACACGAGCTACTTGCTCTCGAGTGCTGCGTAAATTTAAAAGCAAACACCAGCCACCCACCCTCGGAGCGGAAAACGCGTGCATTGCGCGCGCTTGAACGAGTCGGCATAATTTGATCCAGACAAACAGAACAGTTGACACTGAGCAAACAAACGTCCGTGTACGCTCGCAAATCTGCGCACACGATGTATGCTCACATATGTATGAATGAACGAGCGCTGCAAGGGTAGCAGCACGCCGACCGAAATTCATCCTCAGCCCGCTCGACGCATGAATTTTTAATCGAAAATCGTCGTCATCAGCCAAATTTTGGCAACGCAGTTAAAATATTGCAGATTAATTTTATTTTATCAGGGGATTTCCCTCCTCAAATTCCTAAATTTTCTCTACATATGTGGTCTAAAAACTAAATTAAACAACCAAATCGGTCGGAAAAGTCCAAGACTGAATTAAAATATTATACCAAAGTTCAAAATTATTTATTTAAGTAGATAGATACCAAAATAAATAAATACATTCTTCTTGACTCAGATCATGATGGCTCCTGAAATTCCTTTCTTGTTTTTGAACATTGATTGATTTGGATTTAAATATTCAAAATGTGTTTTAAATTTACACAATAATTAGATGATAATAATTATTTAGACTGGAAATTTACACAAAAGGGATGCATTTCTATAATGTGAATCCTTTATGGTACCAGTAACTGTGGAAATTTCCGAACTTTTTAATTACGCCAGTATTGCTAAACCGCGTTAAGTAATCCACCATGGTACCACAATGGATTCCATTCCAAATTGACAAACGCGTTACTTTTAAGGATATTGCTCTCCTGCATTAAGTAATCCCCTCGGAAACCAAAACATGTTTCTTACCGAAATTTCACATCTTTCTTAAGTAACAGAATATTTCTAAATATTAACATGATTCCTTTTGGTTGTTTAATATTCAAAAGCACTTACTCCTCGAGCACCTGGATGTATTGCATTTGGTCACAAGTAAGTGTTGTAAAACTATTGCACCCTCACTCTTACCTTACGTATATTACATCGAAAGACACTCCCACTTGCCACTATGTATAATGTTTGACAAAATAACACTCTGGTCACTTGAGAGTTTTTCATCCACGCATTGATTTCGGGCAAGTGTGGGAGAAGTCCTGTTTGACTTTCCGTCTTTAATGTGGCAGAGTGAGTGGTGAGAATTCAAAATCTAATTGAGCTTATTTTTCTTCTGTTTTAAATTCAATTCTGGGAAATAATAATTCATTTAATGTTGTATTCCTGTTTGTAATTCTGTTCTTATTAAGCCAATTCTCCGGTGAATAATATTAATATCAAATACACACCATATAATTTTTCCTGCATCGTTCAGTTCCTGTCAACATAATACTTTAGTTTGTAAGTAACAAACTTACCTCTTTCATTGCTTTACCCTAGTAATTAAAGAAACTACGCGATCTTAAAACCGCTCGTCTAAAATTCATATTTTAACAAAATTAAACTTCATTTTCTAAATCAATAAATTAAATATTCAAATTATTAAAATTCAATTTGTTTTTATAAGAAGTAATTCTTTTAATGTAATTCTAAATTTCCCATTCCCAACTTTGGGAACTAATTAAAGTTGGTGGGGTCAGAAAAATCCTGAAAGGGCACGGCTTCACCGAGAGGGTAACTACTGGGGAGTTCTGTCCTGCGGCCCAAATTAAAGCCTGGGTACGCGAAGGTTGCAACGTAATTCTAGATAAAAGGCAAAGTTTTGAATAATTAATCAGCTAGATTACTCCGGACTAAGTTGCAATTCACACTGCCGATGAAAATTAATGAACGGACTTATCTATGTTGGTTTCAGCTCAGACTTTTATTCTTGACACGATTTAAAGTGGAATGATACTGGGCAACAATTGAAAATTATTTAAATTGTTGGAACAATTGACCGATAAACAATTTGTTCAACAATTTGCAATAATAAAAAAATGACCTTCCTACAATAAAAATTCAAATTTTGCCAATTTTGTCCAAAACTTACAGTGCTCGAACATATTTTCTTGGCATATTTCGATTCCTCTCGTCGAGATCTGTCCAACGGTGTATGCCACTTATTGGGGAAACTTTTGGTTTTGAAATTAAATCGGATTTCAAGTAAGGAGACAGCCATTACCATTTGAAAAGCACGGTAACTTGCCAGCCAATTTTCTCAAAAAATTACAGCGCTCCTTAGGTCAATTTAGGCTTTAACTGAATCCTAAGGGATGAGTTTATACATTGGCAACAAGCATTTTCCAGGCTTTTCCAATATCATTCCTCTTTAAATATTAACAATAATTTTTACAATATTTTATGACAATGTTGTTCATGATTAGGGTGCCAGTTCGAACTGAAACATGTCGAGAATAATCATCGTCACAAAACCTTAATAAACTTAATTTTTGTGCTGTGGGTTTTGAAAATAATAACCATAAATTTTAATGATGCACTTTTAAGAAATTGAATCAAATATTTATGGAAAATATGATAGCAAACCGTCGTGAAATGACTCTGAGAAATGAGAAAAACAGTTTTGTAATTGTTAGATTTTAATATTCTAATGTTAAAATCTAAATATAATTTTATTCACTATAGGGCAGGAATTTTAATTTAAATATTCCCCCTCAAAATCTATTGTGCTACTCTAGCTCAGAACATATTACACCGCATGAAGTGAAAAAAATCTTCCTCAGCCCGCAAGAGTGAAGGGCGAATCGCAAAAGAGTTAAAACGCGCAAGAGCATTCTTTCAGCGCGAGCACACGCGCACACTTATCAATAATGCACGGATCTGCGGCCAGTGTGGCGCGCACACAGGCAAACCAAACAGCATATTTGCACACCGGCGGCACGGCAGCGAGAGAGAGAGAGAGAGAGAGAGCATGTGTGCCCTTTACTTTTTCCACTGCCGCCGCCGCCACCACTGCCACCCCCCGTGAAATAATATTTCCTCTCTGCGCTCGTCTACCATATTGTGCTCGTTGCTTTATGAATTCCCCGGTGGGCTTCGACTCCCCCGCCCGTCCGCCAGCCAGTGTTTTATGTTTTCGCCCGTGTTTTATGCCCGCCGCGCGCGAGAGCTGAATCATATCCCGAAAAGCAGAAGAGATATAGCTAGCTTTTTATTTCGTGCGCTCAAACAGACGCCGAGGAATATATACATCGAATGTGCTCCTCTCGCGGGGGCGACCGCGTCCAAATATTTTCCGGTGAAAACTTTGCACGCTATTTTTGAAACTCAAAGCACAATCGCCGCATCAGGAAATAAAGAAGTTTCAGAGCAATACCCAAATTAAATTTAATTCTTTTGATTATCATTTTAAATTCCCCAAAATTATAATTTCTTGACATGTTTGTATATAAGCGTTATATTTATAAAATACCAAATAGATCTACTGGATTCAACATTCAACGAATGTTTGTAAAGTTCTCCAAATAAGAATGGAGCGTATATTTATATAACTATTAATTAAAAATAAATCAAAAACAATATTTTAAGACAGTCAATTCAATTTGTTTATCAGACCTATTTGTGTACAACAGATTCTATTATATAATATTATAATAATATTTGAAGACAATGAATAATAATTAATACAAAAACTTTAAAATAAAACATTTTGTTATAAATTTACAAAATGTATTTGTTTAATTGTTTATAAAACCTAAAAGATATAGATATTTTATTTTCTAAAATGCTAATAAAATTATTTTATTTAGCATTTGTTTAAAATATCTAGTATAGAAGTTAAAAATTTAACAAATAGGAGCTGCAATTTTGCTCGAAACAAAAATGAGTCAACGTTGGCATGTTAATAGTTAAACCTTGAAATCCCAGTTTAAATTAAAGGCAGTATAAAACTGATATGAAAATAGCAGAAACTTGCAAAAATTGAGTTGACACATGTATTTCCCCTCAGAAGAAGAACCTTTTAATGTTGAAAATAAATTCATCGCTTCTGTGAGAACTTTCTTAAAAAAACAAGTTCTCTATGATATTTACATAAGGCTACAAATTTATTTGAGAAAGTGTTCGCAGCAGTTAATCAACCAGTTTTATTTGTAATTGAAACCCTTTATCGTCGGTGCACTTGCTCATCTCTTCACTGGGGTTTGTTTAGCTCGATGAGTTTAAATGTCAGAGTGCGGGAAGACCTTTTAAAAAGAACAGAGAGCGATGTTCCCTTCCTGTTCCTGCCGGCACGCGTGCAATCGTATATTGTGAATGAAGCAGCAGTCGAGTGAGTGGAGTGCGGCGGACCAGGTTCCACGCAACTCACGATACTATAGCAGAGGTTATATAGTCTAGTATATCAATTACATCGACTCATACGAAAGAGCAGGGCGTGAAGCCTCGCGGGATATGCGTGTCGTTTCGTCCGCCCTTGCGTGGGGGTCTCGTTATGGAGTCAGGTTGGCCGACCACGACGATCAACATATGTTGTTGTTTCCTCGAATTAACTCGGGCCACGATGAGGAAGCGGCCGGACGAGGGTTTGATTTCTGTGGTCACAGGGTGAAATGTGCAGAAGAGAAAAATAAAACACTATTTTATAGCTCCTGAAGTAATAAACAACTATAGACTTCTAATTTTATTTCTTAAAGGGAATTACAGCACTTTCTTACGACAATTTATGGTGTTATAAATGATTAGAAACACTTAAATACAGAATAATAGATTACACAGTTCCAAATAAAAGCACTTCAAATGTAAATATAAAAAAAATTAAATTATTTTTGTCAATTTTGCAGCTTGAAAAAAATGTGACCTTTTTAACGAAACCTGACGGGCTCTGTATAGGTTAAAATTGCAAGTTTTGCACACCGTTGGAATTGCTAAGTTGTGAGATTTCAGAATATGCTCAATTTGACCCTTTGGAAGCCATTAAGGCGCTCAGGCAAGACCCCAATGTGCAAAAAACTCGTTCCTGTGCCCTGAGCACCCTTTGGGCGCGTAGAGGGTCAAATTACGGTTAATATTGCAACTTAAAAGTCATAATTAAAAGAGGTACACACATTAAATTTCTGAAGTTCTGTTATCCAATTTTTTATGTAACACTTTTTCGCATTTGTTTGGGACTAACAGTGAAAGTTTGTTGAAAAAGATGGATATTGCTTATGTTTTATTAAAAAATCCTTTCCTAAGATGCGCTTTCGATATTGTAGTCTATAAAACGATTTGTCACCGAACTTTTGTATGAATAAGATTTCTAGGGCAACCAAACAAAAACTAATTATTTTCTTAGCATACACAGAGCAAACTGATGCAACCCTCTTTTGGTCAATTGTTAATTTCTTTCGAATGTTGGGATAAATGGGTACATACCCTAAACCTAATTTGGGGAATTCAAATTAAACAGTAATTCAATGTGGCATTTTATTAACAAACTCTAATTATATGGACTAATCAAAAAGAAAATAATTTATTTTCACCTAAATCTAACAACGAGATGGGTTGCAACGATTTTGAACAAAATTAAAACGCTTTCAAGTCGGATCAAAGTGAATCTTTTTAGTTATTTTAGTGGGAGGACACTTGAAATCCTCTGTACAACGCGTTTTTCTCGAGTTGACTGCCAATATGTCACCATGCAGACACACGCGAGCCCCCTGCACGATCAATCTGCTGAATGGAACTCATGCGCTTCTCTCCGAATGAGAATTATTGTGGAAACAACAAAAAGGGTGAACTAGCTGAAAGCCACTCGGGCGAGCATCAAACGGAAAAACAGGGTGAATAAGTCGCATTGGCGAGTCAGAGCTGCGCAGCTGATGGTCTTTCTGGCAGCAGCGAAACGCCAGATGGCCCTCGACTATAGCTGCGTAGCAGCGGGGAGTGCCGCCGCGCCGTCAATAGCGAGCGCACCTACAATACCGCGCGCTCGCATCATTTTCGAGCTGTGCGTTCATCCACACGGAAGAGCATTAGAGGTGCACTGCGCGTAATCTCGCTTTCTCTGTGCTGCCATTGATGGTGTTTGCCGATAACGACGCCCTTATTCGCCCCAAACAGCAGCAGCAGGTTCAATATTTGGTCGTCACCGCGGCAAAACAACGACAGACCAATGCCCCTTTTTTGTTGAACAAAAGGCACCGAGTATTTAAATTGAAAATATGGGGATTTAAATGCACTAGCTTGCGTTTTAAATGCAGAAAAAACTTTCCTCTTCAGAGTTGTGACTAATAGTGTTTTAAAGGATTTACAATTTATTATTTAATTTGAAATGAAACGTTCGACTTGAAAAATCAAAAGTTTGAAGCATAATTCGTTTAATGAAAATTTATTTGTTATAGCAGTGTGATGTAACAGAATATAAAATTATTATTTTGGTAAACTCCAAGCGAAAAATGATATTAATTAAATATTCAGGGAGTTGAAACTTATTAAATTGTCTTCTATTTTTAGATTGTTTTATTTTAAATAATAATGTATTGTTATTGTAATTAACTCCGAGGAAAGCTTAAAAAATATGTAAAAATTGATAAATTGTGTAGATTTAAAATTGTTGCACGCACATGCGTTTAATAAAATCATTAACAATGTATTGTTTTATGCATAAATTGTTGTCCTGCTTAAATTATACGTTCTTATTTTATATGAAGTTTCATGTTCTGGAAGAGAGTATACTATAAGCTTCAGGCGGAAAAATATTAGCTTGTTGAGTGCTAGTAGGGATATCTATACCTAAACCTTCTTTTCGTAGCTTATTTTTTCAATCTTACCCAATTTTAAGGATCCCTCCTTCCTATTTTTATTTTGTAGAATTTGATCGATTTTTGCTCATATTTTCTACAGTCCATCAAAACCAGTATTATACATATGTTCCGCTTTTTGTTAAATATGAAAGGGGTGCAATGATTTCATTGAAAAAAATTAAACATGTTTTAGAACATTTTCAATGCTGGACACATCATCTAATATAAAATATTATTTCATAGAAGTCAAAAGAAAAATTCGATTTGGAAAACCGAAGAAATTTTGTTTGGTCAGAAAATTCCTACTAAAAGAACTTCTTTTGGAATAAAGCACCCTAAAACTTGGGGTATATGACGGAATTAGTGCCGATTTAGACAGTTCCAGGCGCTTATTTCGACACATTTAGACAACTTTTAGTATAAACAATTATAGATGGTACAGGTATTTTGCATAAACAAAGTTATTTTGAAGTTCCTTTTAAGATTGAAACTCCTGAATCATATCTTTGATAATTAATCGTATAATTATACCGTTTTGCTTGGATGACGTAAATGTGACAATAATTCAAATAAAATTTAAAATAATCAATAAATTCAAACTAAAGAAGATTCACATTCCCCCTAATATTACACCTGAATATAGTTTAAAACAGTAAATTAAATAAATCAAACAAATCAGCTTCCTTGTTGCAGCTAGGAAACGACTTTGGAAAATTAGCACCAGTGAGCCGTGTAGTTGTTTGTCGGTCGGGATCATTCATTTCGGGGGATAAATAATTCATGAGCGGGCGACGCAATAAATTTTGAATAACAATGAGAGTGACAGACAAATGAGCGGCATACGGAGCGATGCTGCAGAGTGGCGAAATCGGGTTCGCATCTGTGCCGGGTGTAATGTCACGTATGATGGTGCGGAGGACCCCGGCCGCTCTGATATATTACGCGTGCGTGGGGTGCTAATGTACTGACTAAACGGGCCCCCCTTTCCGCCGACTTATTGCCGGGGATTATCGCCGCTCGGCTGCCTGCCCTTAATAGAATAAAAAGCCCACTTCATGCTCTGGCCAATTCAATTTTCACAGCAAACACGCCTGAGACGAAATCGAGCCGCCCGCTGACAACTGTTTGCCAAACAAAATCACCAACGTCCACACTCGGGATTTTAACGAGACTAGTTTAAATTCGTGCCTTCAAAAGTGGAATTCATGGTCACTGCAGGGACTGCAGGGGAAATGCAAAATGGGGAAAGGAATGAGTTAAATTACAGAAAAATTTATTTTTTTCTATTTCAGATGCAACGAAAGGTTTCAGAAAAATCTGAGCACTAAACCACATTAAAATGCTACCAAATTGAAAATAATAATTATGCGGCTCCGCAAATGTCACAGTTTTAGTTTTAAAGAGGAATGATACTACAAAAGCCTGGAAAATGCTTGTTTCCAATGCATAAACTCGTCCCTTAGGATTCAGTTAAAGCCTAAATTGAATTTAGAAGCACTGTATTTTTTTGAGAAAATTGGCTGGAAAGTTACCGTGCCTTTCAAATGGTAATGACTGTCTTCTTACTTGAAATCCGATTTAATTTCAAAACTAAGAGTTTCCCCAATGAGTGGCATACACCGTTGGACAGATCTCGACGAGAGGAATCGAAATATGCCAAGAAAATATGTTCAAGCACTGTAAATTTGTGAGAAAATTGGCAAAATTTGAATTTTTACTGTAGGAAGGTTCTTTTTATTATTGCAAATTGTTGAACAAATTGTTTATCGATCAATTGTTTGTGGCATCCAACCATTCAAATAATTTTCAATTGTTGCCCTGTATCATTCCATTTAAACTAAAGATACATTGAATTTCGTTTGTCCAATTTAGCAACAATTAATTTCTTCATTGAGCAAGAATAAAATCATGTCTTTAAAAAAGTAACAGTTAAATTTTACATTTTGCTAAATTTCTCAAAAATTTGAACGGTTTCTTAGGAGTTTATTTTTGGCTAATTTCGATTCTTCTCGTCACTGCCTGTCCAACGGTGTGCAATTTATGATGTAAACCTCCCTTCTAAGGAAAGGAAATCACGATTTTCAATTGGGAAACAGTGCTCGTCGCTGTAGCAAAGCAAAATCCACACCACAGATTTAATCCTTGATCAGCAGTCGTTGAAAACGTCCGCATTAACTCATTCTCATTACTGAGCACGATAAAAAACGAAGTCTTGAGAAACTACTCCACTTAGGAAAAATTCACAGTAAGATCAAAATCAAAATTTTTCTCTTGAAGATATTTCGAAAGGCTTTTAGCAGTAACACATTTTATGACATAAAGCCCTAGAATATATTTTACCATCTAAAAGAACATTATTTATTCTATAAAGACCGATAACATAGTCACGCAGATATATGGGATATCGTCTCTATGTTTATTAAAAACCATTATAATCCCCTGAAAAAGCTCGACTGGTTTTGCAAGAAATAAATATATAATAAGTTTTTCCTTATATGCTTGGCGCTTTTCCAATGCTTTGCAGAACTGCTAGAATTGCGTCTCAAGTCATAAATCTGGAGAAAGCTTTCAGCTTGACACACTCTCCTCATTCGTAGAATGCAGAAAATGATTTCGCCAGCCTGCATGTCGCTTTTATTTGTCTCCCGAAAATTCTCGCAGATTGATTTGCCGCGTGCGCGTGTGTGTGTCTCAATTCGTCTCAACAAGTCATCCTTGATCAGCTCGGCAATACATCTCATTTCGCCGGCGCGAATCCGAGGGATTTGTAAGTACGTAGAGCGAGCGAGTGCGTGTGCATGCAGGCCGAGGGCTGTTTAGCGCGGCGACGAGCAATCAGTCTAAGTGCATCCCCCAGAGCAGCGCACGCGAATGAAGGAGCAGATCGCGTCGGTCTGGTGTGTCTCGTCCCTCTCCCTCTCGCCCTAATGCCACACAAATAATTATTACTGCATACTGCATGCACTCGTTAATTCCGAACTGCTATATGTGGACTGGGGTGAAGTGCGTTTTTATTTGCTCAAGCGGTATTTTTCATTAAAATTGAAGAGTAATTGAAATCGAGATGGGAAGACTCTGATTCCTTTTTTGCTGGTATATGCACCTCGCCAAGCATCTGCACCGTGCCGGTTGCATAAATTAAATTTTTTTAGGAGGATGACTGACAATGAGTGAGTCGAGCCAACCTCAATTCCATACCTTGGCCTTTGTTTCAGTTTTTTTAAACAAGAAATTTAAACTAATTTCATGAAAATAAGTTGCCTGCATATTTGGTATAAAGAAAAGTGGATTTCAATAAGACTTCATCCTTCTTGATATCAGAGTTTTTTTTAACTAACTTCCCCCCATACCCCTCAAAAGTGGAAAAAAATGCATTTTTGCAGCTTGAAAACAAACGACGCGACGAATTAAGCATGTTTGCCATAAAAATGACTCAAATTTAATCTGATCAACCATTTATTTTTGTCACCCCTAAAAAGACAAGTGCTGAAATACCCATCAAAGATTAGAAGTCATTAGAAAATTTCAGTTTTCAGCATGAAATAAATCATTGAGTGAAGATTTTGTAAATCTAATGGTTAGAAGAGAGGATGTGGCAAAAAATGTAAAAAACCTCGGGTTCCAAGGGTCGCATTTAAAACAAAAATCACGTCCAATGATGTCCTGAAGTAGTTTCAGGATGACAAACACTAAATTTCGCTGCGCAAGGAGAGGTGCAAACAACAAAAAATTGTAAAAGTGTACGTTTTTTAGGGTGCAAAAAGGGAGCTAAAGGGTTTGCACCCTTAGAATACTTCGGCTATCTAGGGCATGTTATAACACTAGTCTAGCGGTGTGTGATTTTTGAAAATCTGATGATTAGAAGCTGCGATTTGGGAGAGTAAACATATTTTGAAAACCTGAAATAGCAACAAATTTCTTTTTTTTTAAATTAATTTAACAAAAAGCTAAGGCAAAACGCTATTCAAGATTTGACTTTTCCAGCTCAATCTCAACGAGATGGCAGTTTCAAAACTTTTTTTTTAATATATTCATTTTCAAACATGAGTTACATCTTGAAAAATCGATTTTAGTGACCTTGCAACTTTGTGGTCAGCAGAGAAGTTGTTACTTTTGATGAAACGAGTTCAATGGTGTCCAATTTATTGTTTTGCGATCAATTTGGATCAACTTGGGGTAAGTTGCAGAACTCTAAATTCTATATTTTATAGCGCCCATATAATTGACAATTGTGAGAAAGTCGTTTTTTTTTCAATATGGCTTTTTTATGCAAATGGGGTCTATTTACAGTAAAAAATCCTCAAGATCCTCAGACCTCTACCAGAATTGGACATATAGGCTTAGTTTATTCATTATTTTTTCATTTATTTTCTGATGTGTGGGGTATAGTTGCCTATCTGATCCAAAGTAAAATCAATTTAAATTCATATCAAGCATTTTTTTATGTATAAAAAATAGTATGCTAGGGAAAGCCTCTACGAAATCGGATGCAATCCTTAATTTTCAATGTCAAAATCGTCAAAATCACATATAAGTTAACGTGTCTGAAAATGAGGCGTAATCTGAAAGCTTCTTTCTACGATCTTTCACCTTCCAATCAGCTGCACATCACGGAGAACATGTTGGGCTTCGAGACTAATCCAGCCGGGTGCAGATGATGCGAGTGTCAGATGTGTCAGAGCTGAAATCAGGACTGAGGAAGCCCGCGAAAGTAATGACGAGAGTATCAAGCGAGGCAGGGATGCTGTCGGCGGCATTGGCAGCGAAGCCTGTGCAAAGTTTGCATCTCTCTCTTTCTAGTCCGTGAAAGGCGGCACGTGTCGCAGATTAGCGCCGAGTGGGCTCTTGTTTCAAAGACTGCACACGTGGCCCCGCGGGGACCGCACTACTCGCTCTCTGCTCTGACCGACTTTCTGCCGGAAACTGGCAAAGGGCGAGCGCGCACTTTGTTGCACTAAATGATTATTTGAGCACGTATCCACGCCGGCACAAGCAGACCTTTCCAGCACAGCACACGGTCCGCCCGCTCTGTTTGTTTTTCGCTTGTTTGTGCAAACGCTGAGAAACGAGAGAAGCACGTTGGCAAATTGTTTGGGTTTCGGCCTATTGCAATCGTGACTCGAGATAATCCTTGTACTAATTTCCTGAAGTTCTCTGCAGTTGGCATATCAATTTCAATTCAACAGAAAAACCATATGCCAAGTTTAACGTTTACAGCGCCAGCAAATTTAATTTCAACTCAGATTGTTTAAACCAACCTCTGGCTCAATTTTCAGAGTATTTAAAGCTGTTTATGCATGGATCTATTTAACGCACCAGTCCCCAGTAGGGAAAATCAATAATCTACAAATTTAATATTAAGTTACTCAATAAGTGACGTTTTTCAGAAAAATAAAAATAGTGCAGTTTTAGTTCTTACATGTAAAAAGCATAAAGACGTCGTGCTTATTGATTTTGATATAAAAATTAAATATCAAGTTTTCAACATGAACATGGCAAAAATTTCCCTCGTGTTACAGGATCTCGCATTAACTCTTTTAAAAGTTAATTATGATATTTTTAATTAATTATATACATAAGTTCATTTTACTAAACAGTTAAATTAATGATATTGTGGCACCTTCCCGCCACTTCTGTCGTAATAACTATTTTGCTTTTAACCTGTATCGCCAGGTGGCAGTACAAAGGTGTGCAACAATCAGTGCACCCTTGCTGCACCTTCTCCCCCACTGCACCTTAAGCCTCGCACGACAGCAGTCGCAACACAATATTCTCTCTCCGGCTAGGATGAGTTTTCGTGCGAGGATGTTCTAGAAACTTTGATCTCGAATTAATAAGACCCGCACTACGGGTCTTGATCTTGATCTTGGTCTTGATCTTAATTACTAAACCACGAGACATTTGAATAAAAGACGAATTACTACAATGAAGAATACGCATTTCTGTCAACGCTTCCACGTACCCACAATATAAAATATATTATTTAATAGTATTTAATTCTAGGTATGTGGTGGCTCTGACTCTCTCTGACTCTCTCCCCCACTTTGTGCTAGTGCGCCCTGTGCGCTTGTGACTTCTCACCCCCACTTAAGATGGTGCTGAAAACCTCCAGAAGTTTCCCCCGTATCTCCTATCTCAAAATGTACTTAAATTAACAACATTAATTAGCTGACTAATTGTTTCCTCAATTCATCGATATTACAATTTACAATAAACTCTGACAATAAAGGCAAACCCAATTTCACCCTTATTAGTAATGCACAGCAATAAATATGATTCAAATAAAACTCTACTTCGCGACGCACTTTATGGCCAGCCGTTTAGGCCACTCTCTGTTCACTCAGTCTAATACACGAAGTTAAGTAAAGTTAAAAATCAGTAGTTGAGTGTTTTACTTCATCCGACTACCGCTCCTACAGGTATATAGATATTATTTGTTTATTTTATTTTCTAAAATTTTTTTAAAACAATAATGTATTATTTTTTCGTTAAATTAAAATATTAACTTTATCTATATTTTCATTTTAAGTGCATAAATAAATAAAATTATTCTTAAAGCTTCAATTAAGCGTAAAATATGAATACACACGTGATACGTGGACTTGATGAACTGTCATTTATATTTCTACATGACAAACTACCTTCGCATGATTGTCATTCGAAAAGTGTGCGAGTTTATAACTATAGTACGGTGAAATGGATAAATATATTTTGATTTTTAATTGTTGAGAATATAATTTACATAAAAGGTAACGCTGCTTTTGTACTTGGCTGTTTATATTAAACATTCATCGCATGTAAAAAATTATAATATACTGATACTATATATGGCCACTATAACAAAATTTACAAACATAAGTCCGAGATGGAAACAATTATTTGAATATTGATAAAAATCATATCCGTGAGGGCATGTCGGGTGAACATTTTCAAAATTTGCTTGTTTCCATAATCCTTCAGACATTAAAATTTGCAGTTAATGGGATAAGTTTTTAAAATTCATGTTAGCGTTTGTGATTCGGAAGTGGGAATTTTGTTTTTAGATCGTCATCTACAAAATTGTAGAACTATATAATGTATACAAATCTTTCTATATATGCTTTTATATAAAAGCAAATCGAGATTTAACACGTTCTATTAGAAATTCTGAAGTCTTTTAGAGCTAAAAAACTGAATCAGCGCTAACTGTCTTTTATAAAGCAATTGATGAGATAGCTAAATTACATAATTTTGCAAAGCTGTACTGATATAAACATTTGCCAGATTTTTAAGTTTTGTACTAGCAAAAATCGATGCTCTAACCTTTTTGCAATATTTACCAAACGATAGCTACCGTATAAACTTATCGTAAAACACATTATACTTCCAATTTATTAATGGTCTCTCAATACACGGCTGTTAGCAGTTACAGCATAATCAATTTTAATGAATTATAGCACATAAATGATTGCAAAAGTAAGTCGATATGTAAATTTCGCTATTGAAGCTGGAAGCAGAGAGCAAACAAGCAACAAAGCGGCCGCTGGGAGTACATTAACTTGATTAAAAATTTGCTGCCGTGGCTGCTGGCTCGACGAGCGAACAGCAGTCTCTTGGGCGAGTGCAAAAAGCGAACGGCAGGACGAGGGGGTGCAAAATAAAGAGATTGATTAATCGGCGGCGGAACATCTTGTGATTCTTCGTGCATTAAGAACCGTCTGCAACTTTTTGTCTCCTTTTTTTTCCTTTTTGCTCTGCTCTCCGCGCTGTGCTGTGTGCTGCGCGGAGCAGTGCGAGAGCGAATATTGATATTTGTGCCGCTGCCAGAGGATAAATTGCGCCTCTCTCACGGGGTGGGTGTGGTCTGGCCTCGCGGGGTGCCGAGCAGGGCGTGTCCCGGCCGACGTCAGCCACCCCGAACGCACCAATGCCGCGCGCACCCCGGCGCCGGGGTCGATACGCTCGGGGGTGGGAAGTGAGGGGCCGCAGCCCTCAGTCGCGAACGGACCGCCGATCCGCACGCACGCCCGCCCGTCCGAACGCCGTCGATCGATCCTGCGCGGCCGCTTTACCACTGTGTCATGTGTGCTGTGCTGCTGGGTGAGCCGCGGCCGCGATGAAGCTCATCAGCGAGCGGTGCACAGAGCAGGACCCCGACGGGGGCTTCGAACCCCTCCTCGCCTACAACAAACTCTTCCAACACCAGGCCCTCATCGGTATTTACCATTTCAAATAGATATTGATTTAAAATTTTCCGGTTGATTTAATTTTGATGGGAAAAATTCGAAGGTTGTAAAATTTCTTGTTTGAAAAGGGAAAATTTCCACAAAAGCTGAAGGGTTAAATTTTGGATAATTTCTAATCAATGTAAAAAATATTCGAGTTTCGTAGCGGAATCAGTCAGAGTATATATTATAATGAATTAATTAAAAAGTTTTTTTTCGTTACTTTGTACTTCCCTCCCACAATAATCACAACAAAATTTCTTAATTTAATATTTCACTGCTACTGCTCGACTTGAATACAAATTAATATTGTTTCCTGACCACAAATTATAGCTAGCGATGTCTCAAAAATTATAAAAGCAAATTTCTCAAATAATTTAATACTTTTTTTTTAAATCCTAGCAACATTTTGGCTCTATATGAAAGTATTAAATTTTCTAGAGGTGCTAAAGCACCGGACCATTTTATCAGTGCACATTAGTGCATGACACAATTTCCTATACAACATGTTAAGCAATAAATTTTGTGGCAGCCGTCCCTCCGAATGTTGAAAACAAAAGGCAGCACATTTATTGAGTTCTCAGCGGATATGTTGAGAGGAAAGCGACTAAATTGTGGCACGTGCTTGCTGTGTTTTCATTTCACGATGACAGCCCATCCGGCTTTCAGCCCGCACTCCAACACTCGAACCCAGATATGACGCACATGACGGAAAAGTTCCACGCTTTGTTCGGTATATTTTCCGTTTGCGAACGGAATGCTTTTAATCGAATTAAAAAAGCAGGTTTCCAAACTGAAAATGGAGGACTGGTGCAATTTAGTATTAAATCCTCCGGACATAAGCATTTTTTTAAAGAAAACTGCTCAGTGTATTATAAAATTCTTTGAAATTCCGCTCTCTTGATCGATTTTAAACCGTCTCTCATGTCGTGTCTGCAGCAACAATTCCACGGTGCGGAGGTTGCTCGGAGCTGATCCTGGACCGCTTCATCCTGAAGGTGCTGGACCGGCCATGGCACGCGCGCTGCCTCAAGTGCGCCGACTGCGGCGCCCAGCTGGCCGAGCGCTGCTACGCCCGACATGGTGACGTCTTCTGCAAGGAGGACTTTTTCAAGTGAGTCTCAATTTTTGCCGCTTGGGCTCGAGCAAAGCAAGCAGTCAATTTCGAGCGAAAAAAAATCAGGATCAGTACCGCCGTGAGCTCTTTTTTAGCCAACAATCGATTTATTATTTGATTAATTCCCTCACTCAAATCTCCTCCACAGTAAATTAAAATAAAAAAATGTCTTTTCAGCTGCTAAAATCCTCTTCTTAACCATTTCCTACCGTTTTATCCAAATTGTTTCACTCTAAAACCCGCCATGCAATGACCACAGTTGAGTCAATTATTTTCGGTGCTGATTTTTTTTATTTACTGTTGAAAAATTGACTGCAAATAACGCTCGGGCCCACTTCTGCCCTTCACGGTCAGTGAACGCAGGCTTTTCGGCAGGCGGTTCGGCACCAAGTGCGCCGGCTGTGACCAGGGCATCCCTCCGACGCAGGTGGTGCGCAGGGCGCAGGAACACGTCTTCCACCTCGGCTGCTTCGCATGCGCACTCTGCTCCAGGCAGCTCGCCACTGGCGACGAGTTCTACCTCACTGACGACCGAAGACTCGTGTGCAAGGCCGACTGGGAGACCGCCAGAAGCAAAGGTGAGACTTTTAATCCCTTGTCTTTTTAAACTTCTTCCATTTTATTTGCAAGGTGATTAAAATTTAGGAAATTTCGAACAAAACAAACTCAAATGTGCAAGAGCAAACAAATACTCTTCAAATTTATTTAAAAAAATGCATTAAAGGATAATTATTGAAGGTTAAATTGATTCAAACCATATGAAACGTTTAAATTTATTTACATTTTTGACTTGAGTAATCATTGTTTGAGTTTAACTTGTTTAATAAAGTTGTACTCTGCAAATTTCAATGATCAAAGTGTGCTAACCATCAGCAGATTCTGCAAATTTCCTCGAATTTAACGACGCTTGACCAAATATGCATGATAAACGACGTGATCTACTCAATGGTATATATTTATGCCCTTTATGCCAAGGTGATTCCTCATCACGAAATAAATTCATATCCCAAGTTCAGGCAGACGAGTGCGCTCTTCATTGGAAAAGCACTTTACAACCACTTACTGTAAATTTTGGCTTGAATGCAATCCTTTAGAGTTGTTTTAAACGTTACCAACAATAAAGATTTCTTTTAGTTTCGCGGTATATCGTCCCTCTTCAAACCATTCTTAATCCGTAATGTGCATAGAAAAGACTAAAATTTCACATTCGAGCAGTATGGCACACATATAACGATAATTTTGGGAGGAAAAGTCAACAGATCTCGTTTTAATATAATACGCAAAGTGTCAGGCGTGTCAGAGCTTTAGCAAACAGTGACAGTTGGGCGCACAATTTAATCATATATTCGCCTTTTGTGCTGCAAAGGTGGGCTGAAAAACACGACGCGATTCGTGTTTGCTCCACTCGAGGCGTCGAGAGCTTTAATTAAATAGATAACGTATAACGATTAGCGGTGGCACGGTGTTTGCTCGTCAGCCAGTCTAATATGTGTGCATGTTGATAGATTAGAAACACACACACGTCGTTACTCGCCGATCGAGTCAACAAAGTGGAATTTGCTTTATCAGACGAGGTGCTACATTGTTGTGCTACACGACCAAACAAAGCGTGAGACACACTCACTTGAGCGACGTTGGAGGATTCAAAGGATCAATTTCCGTTTGAATTCGAATCGCAAACGGCTAAACTTGTCTAATTCAAATCACATTGTCTCTGCTTACAATTGGGATCTGAATTCGCAGGACTGGATTGAGAAAATTTTGCAAATTTCTTTTTTTTTCTCTTCTTATTCCTGTCCTCTCGGACAGGGAAGGGCGCGCACTGCGCTAGCACGAATGCTGAATTCCGAGTGCCAATAACACCGCGAACGGATAACAAGGGCGCCCCAGGCCGCACATTTCAGGGACGCAGCCCACTCAAGGGCCACTTGCCTCCGCACCGTGGACTGCATGGAAACGCTAGACATTCGTCCCGTGAAGCCAAATCACGCATGCTGGAAAGGTGCAAACCAGCAAGTGGCGAGTCGCCTCCTAGCCCGTTGAGCAATTTGAGCATTTTGAGTCACTAAACTAACCATTTTTTGCCATCTCTGACATTGGGTGGCCAGTATTAGATCTCCGAACTGCTCAAATACCTCCCATTGCTTTGACACTCATGAGAATGCCTTTTAACAATGCGAGCCAACGGCTGGTTCCTCAAAAGATTTAGTCAAAATCTTACATTCGCTGGACAATGTCTCTGCTTTGTTATTGTTATATGTATAGCTACATTTTTCGTTCCGCTTAAAGAGTCCGGCGTGTCAAACAAATTCCTTGTAACAATTGGCGACCTCCACGGCGAATACCCTCAGGTACCTGCCACCCGCTCCAACTCACAGAGGTTGGAGGTTGTTTCACAACAAAGAGAATAACGCGCGTGTTTCCTCCTTTATTCAATGATTCGTTCACAGGCTTATTATTTTTTTTGCTGCTTATATGAGCGACTCACACGATTTCCCTTTGCACAATGGCACCTCAACCCTCTGGGTCTTTTGCTGCCCCTGCCTTTTTTTACTAAAATGTCCCATAAATTCAGATCCCTGATTTTTTAAATTCAAAGCGTCTTCGGAATTTCATTTACTAAATTTCTCTTTACAACTGACAACCTGGCTAAATTGATGAGGGATGAAATTGTAATTTATTACCGATTAAAATAGAAGCGTTTTTTTCAAGTGTATTGTTGTATTTTATTTTCCTTGAATTTGTAGTGGTTGCGGAGCCGAGATTCCACTCCTTTTTCATTTTTAGTCTAGGGTATTGTTATTCATGAGATTGATAGAAATTAGTTAATGCAACAGAGAGAGATTTTGAATTTAAAATTAGTTTTCGCCGGACACTGAAGCCAACAAGTCGCATCTAAATTGTTCCGAGCGTTTAATTGTGAAGGACCCGGCTCAATCGGGTAAATTCTTTTCTAATTTAAATTGTTCTTCAAGTCGATTCTCTTAAATTGTTAATTCGAAAGTCGAATATCAATTCTGTTCAAAGGTCCTTGTAAACTGTTAGACTAAGTCGCCAAGTGACTGACGTTTATAAAAGAGAAGAATTCGTTGAAAATCCCGCAAGGTTTAATTTCCACCTCCTACCCCCAAAAATTCATTCCATTTCATTGTCATCAAAAAGCGTTGGCTGTTGATTTGAATAGCTGATAAAGTAGCAGGCGGGGATGTTTCAGACGGCTCGCTGGAGGGCGACCAGCCGAACAAGCGGCCGCGCACCACCATCACGGCCAAGCAGCTGGAGACGCTGAAACAGGCGTACAACAACAGTCCCAAGCCGGCCAGGCACGTCCGCGAGCAGCTCAGCCAGGACACTGGCCTCGACATGCGGGTCGTCCAGGTCTGGTTCCAAAACAGGTACGCGTCTCGTCGCGCATTCGAATCCATCATGGTGATTGTTATGCAACCCGCGCAACACGAATGTCCTGCGGATTGCATACATCAAACTTTCTTATTGATGATTTTTTATTTGATTTTGTTGCAGGAGAGCGAAGGAAAAGAGGCTGAAAAAGGACGCGGGCCGCACCCGCTGGAGTCAATACTTCCGATCGATAAAGGGCAGCGGCGCTGGATCCTCCTCGCCCCGCTCAGACAAAATGGACACCAAAGACTCGGAGCGGGAAATCCTCGACTCTAGTTACAGCCACGGTAAGAAAAATCTGTAAATTTTGTTTGTAAATGTAAATCCTGCAGGGATTGCTGTGAAAAATGCAAGGCAGTAAAAATAATCTTAATTTGTGTAATATTTAATTTTGAATTGCTTAAAGTGGTTGTAACTTGGAAAGCAAAATTTATATTTATTTTTCTTTTCCAGATTTGAACAGCAATGACAGCTACAGCACCGTGGCCAACCTGACGATTGAGGGCGAGAGCGGGGCCGCGTCACCGCGCGGAGCAAACTCGTACATTGGTGCTCCGGGCAGCCCGTCATTCCTGCCGCAGAGCCATTCGCCGCCCCCGCAACACATCGTTCCCCCTGCTCACCACGGAGGCCCTGGCTGGGACACAATGGGCGTCTTCAACCTGGCAGCCAGCAGTAAGATTTTTTTAAAAATATTTTAGCATAAATTTAAATTAATTATTAAATTATAAGACGTGTCAGTAACAGTTTGCTACTTTGCAATAATTCAAGAACATTTTGTGCCACAATGTATTTATTTTTTAACCTTTTTAATATAAAATAACACTATTCTTTAAACTGCAGTGAAATTTTAAATAGATCATAATTTTTGTCAATTTAAATAATTTCCTATCCCCTTTGTAAATTAAATAAAATATTTAACTACAAAATATGGTATCTCTTTATTTAAGAATATTCATATTTGGCTCTATTCTAACGCGATTTTGTGCGTTGCAGGAAGCACGGCAGGTCCGCCAGCGAGCAGTTCGTTGCAGGCGGGCCCCGGCTCAGACCTGAGTTCGACCAACAGTCCGCACGGCTACCCTGACTTCCCTCCCAGCCCCGACTCGTGGCTCGGCGAAGTGGGCAGTTCGCGCTACTGAGGCTTGCACAGACTCAAACGGCAGCGGTTTGAGTGAGCGAAAATTTAATCGGGCATGGACGTGGTCACGGTCCGCAGACCCCCTAGTGATCAAAATGCAGCGGCAAAGTGTCGATTTTATTCCGAAAGAAATGGGCTCGCGCCATCGTATCCACGCATTTATATTCTTCATTATTATTCGGTTTGAATCAGTTCTGAAGAAAGAAATTGTTGGTTATTGCCCCCGAGGGTGAGTTGGGAGAAATTCGATTTGATTGATTTTTAGTGAGTCACTAAGACCTGATTGACTGCACAAATTGTTTTGTTTTGTTTTTACTTGATTTGTTTTGTTCCTCCCCCAGCTTCTACTCGCCGGGGTTGGTGAAATATCATCTTATTGCTTAAGACGTTTTGAGAGAAATTTCAAAATCAACCAAATTAATATGTCAATATTTGACAAATCTCAGTTCTACTATTTGAATCTCATATTATACACAAAGAGTCATATTCTATGTCAGGACGATTCTGTCCACCAATTTTTGTTACCAAAAAAAAGTCAGAAGAAGCTAGTCACTGGTTGAAAATTGTCAATCTCACATCACGAGAAGTATTATTATAAGTAAATTATATGAAAATGATTTGCATCATCGTCATCATCATGCATTTGGTGTCCTTTCTGTGATTTTGTACACATAACAAATTAATATATATCTAGCCCTCTATACAAACTAAGATTATATATAAAATGTAAAAACTTTGATGGCTCTTCTAGTCCTCTAAATGAAGTTTTTTCAAAGTTGAAGCCTGATTTGGTAAGTGTGGAGGAAAACAGTCACCATATTAAACTAGCACACACACTCACACATTACTGAAACTTTTGGATTTGTGTACCTCTCCTCGGCGCCTAAATGTTTGCCACGAAGAAAAGATTTTGTTGTAAAACTTCAGTGGTTTGGTGGAAAATTTTGTGCTAAAAACAACCACTCTCTCTCTCTCTCTCACGTGATTCATTGAACCAGTGTCATTGAGATCTGATATGTATGAAATGAATGTTTCAAAATGCATTCTCAAATAGGAAATAAAAAAGAATTCAACACGTTGTGAGGAAACAGAGCACTTGCGTTATTCTTTAAAAAAAAATGAAACCAAACTGTCGTGTAGAGTATTTGGCTTTTATTTTTAGTAAAAATAGTCATCCAACAACATTACAATTCTAGATGATGTACCTCTAATGAGAAACAATGCTAAACGTGTGTACTAGATATCAATGAAAACACTCAATTAATTAGGTACACAAAAATAAATTACAAAATTTGATCCTTGGAGTGAAAATGGAGATGGGGCAGCAAGGGGGCGAAATAGTTTGTTTTCACGGTTCAGAAGGCAGCTGGGGAATGGCGTTGCTCTCGGTGCTGGCCTCGTCGGTCACCGGGGCAGCCTGCGTTGTCGTCGTTTGCTCAGCGCTGGCCTCGTCGACGAGCACGTCCTTGGCGCCGGTCAGCGACTCGCTGCTCACCTCCTCGATGTACACCGGGCTCAGCAGCTCGGTCATGTCCTCGACCTCCTTGGCCGGCTCCGTCGTCTCCATCGGCGCCGGCTCCAGGGTCAGGGCCCGGAGTGCCTCCACGTTGTCGCTCAGCACCGTGTCCACGAACAAAATCGTGCCCAGGTTGTACACGAAGTTGTCGCCCTGTACAATCTGCGACTCCACGCCACCCGTCTTCAGGAAGATTTTCGAATCTGGAATAAATGAAGTTTGTGTTAAGTTCAACGAAAATTCTTGTTGGAATTAAATTTTTTAACTGATTGATTATTTATCACGCCATGCGTGGGAATTTAAGACAGCAAACCGATTTTTTATGTACGTATTACCCACTTTTCAGACAGCAAATGAGCTTCAAAAAAAGTTTTTAATATTTTTACTGTGCAAAAATACATTTTTATGATTAATCATTTTCATTTGGTGTAAAATTACAATCTTCATGATTTGAATTGGAAATATAGGGTTCAGTTTCGTTTGGTTAATATAATTTGTCCTTGAAATGTGATTTTTAAGGGACGTTTTCAACAGATTTTACCTAATAGTTTGAAATAGAATTATAATTTTCGTAAAAAATTATAAAAAAATCACTGAAGCCATGTGGCTATAAAATCTTAAAATTTGATTTGAGTAAAACAAAATGTAAATAATGTTGCAACATCCCCCTGAAAATGTACCAAACTCATCTGAATATAGCCTAGAGCCGTCTAAATTTAAAGAAACATTTTTTTAAAGTCATCTTAATTTCATAATCAGCCATTTTTTCAATTCAGAAACTCTCATATTATCAAAAATTCTCGGAAAACAAAGATTTTTCACCTTTGTGCTCGACGATGTACGTGGTGGAGTCGAGAGACTGCATTTGCAATTCAGGTACGAGCTCCCTCATGTAGAATCGTCTATGAATCAGGTGTCTCAGGAGGAAATCCTCGATGGTCTCCATCTTCTTGGGGCTCAAAACGTCGGACTGGTGTTTTTCGCTGCTCCACCAAGTTGGAATGGACAGTCCTGCCTTCTGGAACGCGTCTTCCGTGGGCACCAAAAAGGTGTAGTCTAAAATTAGACATTTATGAGCTCTGTCAAAGCTATGAATTTTTTTCGATCGAACCTTTTCCCGGCACTCTCAGGTGCAGGTTGGGCACCATGTTGAGCAGCCTTTCGATGGAGGGGAAGGTGCCGTTCTTGTCGAGGCTCAAAAAGGCGTGCGAGAGGAACTGGGCGTTCCACCAAGGGAACGCGATCAGCGGCGGCGTCTCTTTGTCCATGTTTTTGGCTCTCAGCTCCTGCACCACTTGGTGGTTCACGAACAGCACGTCCGGGATGACCAGCACGGTGCCCTTCTGCAAGGCAACCTCTCGGCGCATTACGGGGACTCCATTCACAATCACGTCACCGCCTAAAAAAATTGAATTAATAAAAGTCAAATCATTGCACGGAATGGTTTTTGTAAAATTGAACTTACTTGGAAGTTTTTTAAAGGTTAGTGTCCTGTTTGTCAAGGTTTTTGTCTGAAAGCCATCAGTGATTTGGTCCAGTCTGAGCGTTCCGTGAACAAAGTGGCTTCTGACAATCTCTGACGTGAATTCAGGTACTGAGAAGGGGTAGAATCCCCAATCAATGGGGTGCCACTTCTGGAAAGCTCTGTCCATTGGGAACAGCACTGTGTATTGTTCACCTAATCGCAAAATTAAAATTTTTATTTACATTATTTAAAATTATTTTGCAACAAAATATTAGCTATTTACATAACAAAATGTCTGTATTTTTAATACTTTTAATGTATATATATAAACATGAACAGACATACATAATGTATTGTAATATACATATTATTTCTTTAGCTTCCCCCTATTTAAAAAAGTAAAACTGCTTTAAAATCTTTTAAAATTAAAATTCTTTAACGAAATTACTCCATTTGGCAATGACGTGTGAAGTGACACATACCAGGCTTAAGAAGTTCTGAGACTTTAGCGTCAGGTAGGAACTTGTTGAAGATTGGCACTCTGGTGAGGTTGAAGACCTCTGTGATTTTAGAGAGCTCGTCCGCCAGGTCACCGAGGAAGGGTTCCTCGGGAGCCGCCGTCGTGGGCTCAGCAGCCGGCTGGCTGCTGCTGCTGAGGACGGCAGGGGCCGGCGACGAAGCCGCCTCCGACCCTTCCTTTGGCGCTGCGGAAGGGTCGTAGTCGGCGAAGGCGTACTTGTTGAGCACCACCAACTCGCCGTGAGCAGGAATCTCGGCCGGCGAGCCCACGATCAGTGCTTCGTTTGCGAACCATTGGTCTAGAAAAACGGAATTATTATTGCACCATTATTTTTTATTTATTTGGGTCAGCGAGAGGCGGTGGTTTTCTTGTTATGTGAAATTTTAATTGATTCTCACAACTGGTAAAAAGTAGAATTTTTCTAATACCTTGTTTGAAAGAGAACTCGACGTCCCTTCCGCCGAGCGTTGAGAGAGTGAATGGTTTTTTGTCCTCGCGGCCGGCTAGGTTCAACTTTTGGCCCAGAATCACGTGGTCGAGCAGCAGCTTCTTGACAATAGCCGGCCTGTCTTGCGGGTCAGCTTCTTTTTGCAGTGGCGCCGGTTCCTTAGGTGCCAAGATCACGTAGTCGACGCCTGTAACATGTCAACATTTTTGTCCTCTCAGCACGCTCTTTATCTTTCGGTTTTGCACTGTTACTTGCGCAGAACGAGTTTTACCTCGATCCGCATTCTCGGCTAAACTTCAAGCAAAAAATAAAACACATCCTTATTCAAATTGGCGGATTGAATGCCCTGCTTCGCGCGGTACCGTTCCAATCTCTCGGACGAGAATTTTATCTTTTCCGAACGAATTCGTTATTTTGGCTTTGCCAGTGTTGTTGTTGGCGTCGGCCGCTTTTCGATTTAGTTATAGCTCGGCGTGGGAAATGCAGCAAGTAGTGCTGACTCAACGCGATTTGGTAACACCGCCGCCGTTCTTCTTCCCTTTCATTAGCGGTTTCAGGGTCAAACGCGCGCGCTCGAGCGCAATTACGGCCGGCCAGGAGGAAAGAATTGCACCAAAGCAAACATGCTAAAGAAATCGCGAAAATTTCCAACCTGCCGTCACACGGCATGAAAATATCTCATCGATTCCGCGAACGCCAGAGCCAAGAAAGGAGTTCTTTTCTTGACAATAATTATTGTCAACGGCTGCTTCGACTTGTGCTCATAAATTAGCGGCGTGAAATTCCCTGTCGGATGTTCGCACGTGACCACGAGCACGCCAAGGTTGCATCACTTGCAAATGGTTAATTTGATTTTGAAACACTCTGGCCTTTCAAGCGTTTTTATGACTGTCCCTACTTGCAGCTTTATATTTATATATTTGGATTTAACGCAGAGATGTGAAATTTTGAACAGTGATTTAAAAATTGTGCCTCCACTCTTCATTTTGAACGGTTTGTAAACATTAAAAATAAAATAAGTCTCAAAACAGCCTGTCAATTTAAATTAAAATGCATGGACTTTAAAAATATTTTGTAAAGGCATACATACTCTGTTTAAATTTGTATATTTTTTAAAATAAATATCAATAATAAAAGACCTGCCAATTTTGAAGAATTTTTTGCCTTCACTAGGACGCTATTTAAAGTAGCAACAATTTAAAATTATTTAAATAGTTGGCTAAAATTATAAGTTGATCAATATTGTTATTTTAACAACAATAATTATTGATAATTTGTTCTAGAATTTGCAATGATTAAAAGAGGACCTTGTTATAATAATACAATTTAAATTTTGCCAGTTTTCTCCAAATTATTTGGTGCATTACCATATTTCCCTGGCAAATTTTGTTTCCTCTAGTCGAGGTCTATCCAACGGCGTAAGACAAATTTTGGGGAAACTCCACGTTGCGAAATAAAATACGATTTCAAGTAGGAAGACAGTCCTCACCACTAACTTTGCGGAAACTTTCATAAAAAATCGCTAGCTCAATTTTGGCTTTAACTGATTAGCAACAAAGATTTTTTAGGTTTTGAAGTATTTAAACAAGTGAATAAGACTTTTCAATTTATCGCTAAATAATTCCATTTGAAGTAAACTTGTTGCCGCTCCCAGAGTGATTCACTCGGCGCTATAGAGTCACCAACGCACCGACTTTCCTCAATCCCTCAACTAGAACAGTGCCCCTCTTTGAACCTTACTCTCTCGCTATACGAGACAAATTGTGATTCAAAAAGCAAAGTCCAATTGGCGAACGCGTCCCCGAGATCCATTTCTCGTATTCCGGAGAGAAAGTTCTCCGAGTGCTCTTCTTACGTCACTCGGAGAGGCGCATTCGTCGCGCGCAGCAGGTGTGGATGACCTCTCGAGTCGGCTAGCTCTTTAATTACGCGTTGTGTTTTCCTCCTGCGCGCTCGCCACCGACGGGCAAACCACGAAAAGCACTCAGCCTCAATTTTCGGCTCGTCCAGGTCGCGCCGCAACGCTTATCGCATCCAAATTCCGGCTTATTCTCTCGGGCGCACACACACACAACCCTTTCAGAGGACCAACGGATTCTTGCGTCACACTCAAGAAAAACGCTCCGTGATTAAAAATTAATGGTAAATGCCCTTGGAATTTTCGAGAGGTGAAATACGTTGAAAGATTCCAACGAAAAGGACAAAGATCGACTTTGGGGAAGAAATTAAATGCAAATATTAAAATATTTCTAATGAGTACACTGTAGTAATAAAATTCTGTTGGCTTAATATTTTTGCCGGTGAAAAATGTGAAGAAAATTCTTTTGATTTTATTTCTTCGTTCTGAGTTCCTAATTGAAATGAAGGCCTGTTTGCCCAACCTTTTCGAACTTCTCGACCAATTTGATTGTTTATCCCACTTAAATTTGTTAGATTGCGATGGCTAATTGCTATATCGCCAAGCGGTTCTTTTGCAACGGGTGTCAGTAACAGATTATTCGGCATTTGTCAACAAAAGCACTGCTCGAAATGACAATGGACGGGATTGCGCAAAGCGAGAGGCTTTTTTTATTGCAAAAACATTATAAACAGCTCGTTTTCCTTGCTAGCTGCGCTGGAGAAAAATTATGTCACGCGAATTCTCGCATTGCAATTATGCACGAGGTGCAGTGCAAACGCCTTATTAGTTTTATAACCGTCGTCGTGTCAGACAATGCGTATCCTTCTGGCTTCTGGCCTGCCGCGATGATATCATGTGTTTATTGTTGGGCTCTTTGCACTCCCTGCATGCGTGTGCTTACTCATTATTAAACCGCAAGCGGTGGTTTCGAATGAAATTGTAATCTTACAGTGGCACGTGGTTTCGAAATCGTATCATTTGCTGACATGCGTCACCGCTGCCGCTTTATATTTCAAGCCAGTGAAGGTGGGATTTTTAAAAATCGCTATACACGCATTCGTTAGCAAATACCCAATCTCAAAGTCTAACAAATCTTAATTCGTTGGTCTGTCCACGGGTTCTTCTTTACACTTCCAATTTCGAATTTTGAATATCTTGACTTATTATATCTGTCTTCAGAACAACTTATCCGTTGTCAATTCATGTTTAAAGTAAAAATAGTATTATTTAAATTGCTTAACAATAGCTGCATGAATTTAAAATTTTAGCTTTAGTTTAAAAGCACGTAAGCAGTTAAAAATTATTAATAATTGAACTGGTTTTGTGCGGATATTATGCTGTCTCGGCAGAATAAGTCGGAAGCAAAGAAGGGCAGCAATACAAATTTTGTTTATGGAAACGGAGACAAAGCCATTCAAGTCAATTGACAGTGCAGTAGTGTAGCAAGTAGGATTGCGATATGGTTTCAAAGTCACGCGGACGAAAGCATGTTCGTCGGCGGGTCAATCTTTTATATCTAACTCTATAGTGTTTGTTTTCCGCTCCGCGTCTGCACGTGCTTTTCAGCCTCACAGACACAATATTTTCCTCTTTGTTATGAAACAGGGAAAACTCTATTTGTGCTTTATTTAATCGGAATTGCTAATCACTAATCACGGCTTTCGACTCAAGTTCAAAGCTCTTTTTCACACAGAGAGAAAAACTATTGTTTCCTTCCTCTGTCACCAGAGCTTGACTAGGAATTTTTACTCTTGGTTTCTATTTACCTATAACATAGAGATAAAGATGTAACCATGCAAGACTAAATTTAACAAACTCATTTTGTCTGAACTTGAGGCTAAGAATTTTATATACAATCGACGTTTGGAGGGCACAAATCATTCAATTCGAAGCCGTTTTTACAGTATTTACTGAGCCATATTAATAATTAAAATCCAATTAAAGTGGAATGATACTGGGCAACAATTGAAAATTATTTAAATTGTTGGATGCCTTAAACAATTGACCGATAAACAATTGGTTCAACAATTTGCAATAATAAAAAAATGACCTTCCTACAATAAAAATTCAAATTTTGCCAATTTTCTCCAAAATTTACAGTGCTTGAATATATTTTCTTAGCATATTCCGATTCCTCTCATCGAGATCTGTCCAACGGTGTATGCCACTTAATGGGGAAATTCTTGGTTTTGAAATTAAATCGGATTTCAAGTAAGGAGACAGCCATTACCATTCGAAAAGCACGGCAACTTTCCAGCCATTTTTCGCGAAAAATTACAGCGCTCCTTAGGTCAATTTAGGCTTTAACTGAATCCTAAGGGACGAGTTTATGCATTGGCAACAAGCATTTTCTAGGCTTTTCCAGTATCATTCCTCTTTAAGAGTGTCTGAAAGCACTAACACAGTCCAAAACCGTCAAAGGTGCAAATTATATGGTTACTTCAGAAATAATTTACTGAAGCCCAAAATATTTATGATCGATTCTATTGCGCGTAAAAGTTTTCAAAATAAAAAAGTCTGCTTCATTGCATTTTTATATTTAGATTTATATGATCATTTTTATTCTTTGAGAGAGAAATCCAGCAAAGAAATTTTACAACTGAGTTGCAATTTTTTTAATTAGTCAATTCTCAATTGGGAAGCTCTTTGTCAAAAGTTGGCGACTTGATGAAATTAGTATTAGACAACATTCATTCATACTACACATATTTGGCAATTATTGAAAACCGTTCAATTCACCGATTGAGAAAACTCTTAGTGTTTGAAGCCACCAATAAATGGCGCCAGCGGTTGCTTTCTATTTGAAGGCAATTCCGCTACGATTTCAGACTCAATCCTGCCAATGTGTATTGTTCACGTAAAATGACTTCTTTCAATGTCCTGGAATCCAAAATTAGTTCCGCCAATCGCCGCAAAATCATGAAAACAATTTTTAAAAATAAAAAATCTCGGCGATTGGCAGGACTGATTTTGTATTTAACGTAAAAAATGCGTTTTTTGCGTTTTTTTTTTCCTAAAAATTAGTCTTAAAAAAGGGCCAACTTTGTTTGCCTTAAAACCGTCTTAAATTTACAGTCCTCATGGAGAGAAAGATTTGATTTCCAAGCCCTTCCTTCAAAAGTATCTACCAAAACATAAATTCTAATAATATTTAAGCTGACAAGGACTAGTTTGAATTTTTTTGTTTGAAATTTAATAAAAATTGTTAGAGGACTGCGTCGATGTTCCCCTGAATATTGCGATTTTCACCGCGAGTGCGTCCTTCGAAGTTGACTCCTATCAGCGGGCTTAATCGGTGGCAATTGAAAAAGGGCCACAAGCGTGAGGGCTCGCCGCGGCCAAGGACCAATAATGACGAATCGCTGCGCCACTGCGGCAACAAGTATACTGTTTCTTCCACCCAGCGTGTCCTTCTCCAGCGGCCGCTCGCTCGGTTGTGCATTTGAATCGGTTTGATTGTTCCGAGCGATGTGCATAAATTATTAATTGTGTGTGTGTGTGTGTGTGTGCGTCTATTCATAATGCGGGGCAGAGAGTGTCGGAGCAATAGACGTGTGTGCTCGCTGGCTGAATCGCTCGACTGACTGACTGCCTCCTTGTTCCGTTATTCTTTGCATCCGACAGCGCGCGAGCGGCAGGCACACATAAACCCGCGACGACACGCAGACCAAAGACGACGCATTTTGTTGCAAGGGGAGTAGCTTTTAGCTCCTGGCCCAACATCCCGTTCAAAAAGAGCACGCAATTCGCCAACACGAACTTAGGAGCTTCTACGATTCATAGGACTTCAAATCAAAGGCTTTAACTTAAATTTAAAATTAAAAAAATTATTTCAAGGCCCGAAGTACTAACCAATTATCCAGTTCGCGACGGCGTGTCAATTTTTAATGGTTCAGTGAAACAAAATTACCCTTTGCAACGATTGAAAAGAAATAATAAACGAGCACCATTAAAAATTTTCCAATTAAATTGTAGAAAATTCAAGAGCCAGAGCGCCATCATCGGATACTGACCAGTTTTAATGTCTGTTTCGGTGGGGTCGTTGAACACGAGCCAGAGCGAGAAGAACTTGCTGACGCCGAGCCTTTCGATGAGCTCGCCGGTGATGTTGGAGGTGTCCGGCAGCGGCTGGCGCGTCGGCTGCACCAGCGTGAGCGCGGCCGCCTCCTCGGCGGGGGCGGCGGCCGGGGCGGCCGTGGTGGCGGCCACCGCCAGGGTGGCCAGTGCCAGCAGCAGTCTCAGAGTCGGCATGATTTGCTGAAGGTGCGCGCGTTTGTTTGTCACTCAGCTGCGGCTCATCTCGCGCTAAAGGGCCGCGTGCAAGCCTCGACTGCCTCGCCAGCCGGCTGACCCTGACGTTTTAAGCGCGCAGAGCAGCACCAGCGCCACGCCGCGGGACACCACACGGCCTTCCCAATCCCATCCGAAGAGACACTGCGCCACAAATAAGAAATATAAATCAATGTAAATGCTCTCGGCCTTTGTACTCCCTTGGACTTTGCAGGATTTCGACAAAAGTGTTTCCGTTTTTTGCTGTTTTACACGGCGAAACATTTCCTATATACATACTTCTTTTGAAAGATTCCTTGTGATTTTGTCGTCCTTGTTTGCATTTTAATCGGGGTGGTGCTCAAAAGTGCAAAAATAGGTACTCAGATTGTGAGTGCAAAGCGTATTAATTATAATATGGGTTTTTAGATTGAATATTAAAGAAAGAAGTTTGTAATGAATGCTCCTTAAAATTAATTTGAACAATAATAGGCTTCCAGTTTTGGAATTTATTTAATATATTTTACTGTTGCGTGATTTAAAACAATTTACGTTAAATTAGAGCAAAACCTGACATTTCCAGCAATTTGAGCTAATGTTAACATCAAATAACAATTTCATGCTGTAATATTCCAAAATATATTTTTAATATTCCAAACTTTTGCCGGTAAATTCATTTAAAGGAAGTAGCATGTTTTACCAAGAAACGTTTCATTATTTTTTTAGTTAGGAAGTTTTTATACATATCTGTTGATATAGTGAGTTAAATTATTTATTTTAATTTATTTAATATTTAGGTAAATCGTGACCCTTCATACTTGTCTAAAAAATGAGCGAAAAAAATGTTTAAAATCGTCAAATTTTAATGAAAAATTGCTAACTGCTTTTATGGATGTATGAATTGAAGATTAATTTAATAAATAAAACCTTTGTCAAAATTGGTGTCTTCTTAAGTAGTGTGATGCCACACCTGTTGTCAAGTTGAAAAACAAATAGATATTGTTTCAATCCACAATTCAAGAAAATGTTAAATTGTTTCAGTTTTTCAAATTGTTTGGAAAAACTTTGAGACAATTTGGAAGGAAAAACATAAGTTGGAGACAAATACTGTTTCTCACCATGGCTTGATTTTAAATCTTGAAATACACACCTTAAATTGTGCGGAAAATAAATTTTTAGACATGCTTAAGGTTTTGAATCATACGATAATTACGCTTTTTAATTTAACTGCTAATCCACGTTGTTAAAAGATTTGACCACTGGGTATTGAATAAATTTTATCAATTATTTGAATTATGCATGAAATCTATTTAATCACCAAATGTGCTCAACGTACATAAGAACCTTAATCAGCAAACACAATTTACTTTTCTGAAGTAACTATACAATTTATACATAGTTGAGGACTTGGTTCGAATTAAAATAAATAAATTTTAAAATTAATGTATAAAATAGTAATAATTTTTGCAATTAATGTTGAAAATATATCTGAAATTTAATTTAAATAAACGTGTAAGTAAAATAATATATCAGCTATGTTTATATATGCTTATAAACAGTTATAATGTTCTCAAGTTTTAATCTTAAGCAAATAGATTACAAAATGAACTCAGTTTTTGTTTTGATATATAGTAAAAATAAAATTAATGAACGTACTAGGCGTGCTACTACTAAAATTTTACTAGTTTCAAGTTTTGCACGTTTCAAATCTTTTCTTCAATTCATTTTTCTTGCATTTTAATTTTCCACCTAGACATTATTAGTAGGTGCCGTTAGGGGAAGATTTTCCAATTTGGTCATGTTGATTGAGAGCTCAATTCAATTCTAACGAGCAAACAACGGTGCTGACAACCAAGCAACTCATTTCTGCGACCGTTGGTGTCAGTTTGTCGCCGACCAAGGTGAAGAACTACAAGTTCAAAGACAAGTACTAGAAGTTGTTTTGCGAAATTTCGTAACCAGCTGATGAGAGCCCTGCACAATCCGCGCTCTGCTCTCAGGTATAACTGCCGCGGTGGACGTGCTGACTGATGCGTGAGCCCTATAGGAAGAATTAATTCAATACATAGAATGTGCTTTAATCCTTAGAGAGCTATATATGCTGCAGGACACGGCGATTGAAACATTACTTGCTGGTATAGCCTTGAACTTGACTCTTTTCTTGGCTGACGGACGGCACGAAATGCGATTGCGTCACGGGCTAATGTGATCAGATAATCATCTCAATTTATTAAGTGTTTTATTCTCATTCATGCATGTTTATTCATATTTCCACAGTCTGCTGCGCGTTTGCGAGAAAACCTGCCATTTCTCATCGGAGGAAGTAGTCTTTAATTTTCGCGAGCATCCTATACCATAGACATTGTTTTCAATAAAGACTAAAATCAAAAGGGATGCCACGCCGACGAGGGAAAAACGCATGTATCTTTCGGCAGATAACGCGCGCGTGACGTCACTCATTGAGCGAGGTGTCACTGAAATTCCCAGCGTTTTTCAATTCTACTCAGGTGTACACGTTCTGCAGCAACCTGAGAGATGCTAATGTAAACAAACAGCGTAAAAATGCTAATAAATTTCAAGTGACTCAGAGGCGTGAAATCTTGGCGACGAGTGGCACTTTTGCTCGCGCCACGAACTTGAACTTGAACCAATTATTGATTTGCAGGAAAGCATTTCTTTTCTTGTTACTTCTCGCTCTCCTTGGTCCAAATTCAATCCGACACAATGATCATGAGATGTGGAATTCCCATCAAATTCTATTATGAATCGTATTTTTCCTCCTTTGTCCAACAATTATTACAACTTAATTTAAAGCAAGATCATATAAATTGAAGTTAAAATCATGAACTACAAAAAATGTATATTATAATTTCTTAATCCTTTTCGTTTTTTTAATTTTCTCTAAAAATCCCTATAATATTTGGAGCGCAGTGCTTTTAATTTCCTTAATTTCAAGCATTTTTAATTTTTACTCTCCCATTGAATGTAAAATTCTCATTCTGACTCTCTCATCTAACCTCTGTGGCTTATTCATCTGCGTCGAATTTTATATCTCATTGATATTCTCGCTCTGTTCAGCAATGCGTTCCTATCGCCGCGCGCTTTTTAATGTCATTGGTTGATAACAGCAACCAACGTAGCCGGATAAAACCGCCGGCACAGGAACTGCTGACATCACAATGCTCCGATGCCAGCAATAAATTTCTGACCTATTTGCCCAGACGTAAAAAATAAACATCCCAAACTCAAATATATGATTTAATAACGTTTAACGCGTATTTTTGCATATTTCCAAATTCTGCTGTAAAAAATTAGCCTCACACAAATTATGACGTGTCATCAATAAAAATTAAATCGTTGATATGCCAATAAAGTCAGAAGCACGCGAGGTTGTTGCGATTTTCCTGTTCAAATTATATGAAACTTCATAATTTCCCTTATTAATTTTTAAAGAAATATCCTGTTCAACTAGTTGCAGTCTTAATTAATGAGCTTCATGTCCAAGTCGGAAGTCTGAGGGCTTGAGGATAAGTTAAATCCTCATGAATTACGGCTGCAATCAGCAGCCGGAACTAGTTGAGCAGGACATTTCCTTAGAAATACGGAAAATTAAACAAATCGCTTCAAACGGAGATAAAACTGAGATTTCAACTGAAAAAAATTACAAATAATCAAGTATTATTTGATTTTTAACAACATTAATAAGCACAGAAAACTAAAATTTCTAAATTTTCCATTTAATGCATAAAAAAATCATCCCTTAAGTTAGAGAAACTTGAAGGTCTGGTAGTATCCCCTGAATGCGCCAATCTTGTTGTTTCTCTGTTTTTGAGTCGTCGTCTTCTCCCTGACGTTGTTGGCGAAAAGGGTGCTCAGCTCTTTCATCACCAGGGCCTGCCGGGCTCGGACGTCAACATCGCCAGACTCGAAAGGTCTGTCGCCCTTTTTCGGCGTCGTCAGGGTGGGTTGCTCCTTCAGACGGTGAGCCTGCCTCTGGAACTCGATGATTTTGACTTCGGCCGCCCTGATCTGGCTGAGCAGGTCGATCTCCAGCGCCTCGCCCTGCCGCCCGCCGTCCTGGAGGTGCGCGGCCAAATGCTCGCGGTGCAGCTTGCGCACCAGGGTCAGGTCGCGCTGCAACCGACGCCGCGTCTTTTCGCACTCCTTGATCTGCCGCTTTATCCGTTTCTTGTCGGTGCCGCTCGCGTCGGCGCCGCGAACGCACGCAGGGCACCTGCGCATTCTCTCGAACATTTTTATGACGTACAACAATGTGTGACTTTTGGCTGGACAACAATGCTGCTGTTGTTAGATTTAATCCATTGTTTGATGGGTCAAGAAACAATTATTTGTCATTTTAGAATGGTCAAAAATTCAATGACCTGACACTCGCCGTCAACGCCACTGGCTGCTTAAAAGGAACAAAAATACATAGGATATATTTATTATGAATAGAAGAAAGTTAATTTTTATGTCAGAAAAAGATAAACTGGCTAGGTTTAATTCTAATTAAGCAATTTATAATTATCACTGCCCTCTTAGCCGCTCACTCAAGTTTCTGGATATAATTCAAAATAATAGTACTGTGTACTTTTGACCGAAATACCACATTTAAGTAAGATCTACTTCGCCTACAACGATTATTGGAGATCTTTACTAGACAAAATAGTTGGGTGCCCCGCTAGGTCTCATTTTTAGGACAACGCTAATGCCACTTGGGGCGACACTTCGAAGTGTACGAACGATGATTCTATATTCATATATGGCTTGACCAGGGGTTGACAATGTATCAATCATTTTAATCAAAAGATTTTCTTCCTAATTGTAGCGATCTTCAACTGCGCGAATTTTTACGTACCCCTATTAGCGAAAAACCTCGATTTTTTACTTTTACCTCAAAATTTGTGTTGTATGTGGGATTGAAAAAACGTTTATTCTGATTGCAAAATCTATTAAAAATGATTTTTAAAATAGTAATGGGGAAATAATGAATTTTTCATAAATAATAAATAAAATAATAGTGGAAAGGCGATGGAAATATCAAGTCTAATTTAATCATTCATTGGCTCACAATTAGTAAAACAATAATCACTCAGTTTGGCACAAAACGTATTTAATTGAGCACTAAAGCTAAATAAAGAGTCCATCACAATTGAATCAGCCGAGTTTGAGGGCCCTGGTGGACTGGAAGTTGTGTCTGGCGAGGGCAACCCTGACCCATTCCGGCTGTGAAGGAACCGCAAGGTACAAGAGCAGGCCCAGTCCGATGAGTGCGTGCTCCAGGGTTCCGGCGGCCAGCGCCCAGTTCAGTTCGCTGGCCCCAGGGGCCAAGCTCTCCCTGAGACCTGGTAGCAAGTATAGCAGTGCGCAGTTGGTGCAAATCGAAATGACGCCTACTGCTTCAAACGCTCGCTGCAAATGATTTGATAAATTCACGAGCCATTAAAATAATTTGGGTAAATTTTACGGAATTGGATTTCTTCGGAATTAGATTAAAACTGGTAAGGATCACAGGTACTTTTTTAAATAATTATATTTTTCTTCATTGAAGTGAATTCAAAGAAACTTATAAAATTAATATTTAGAAAACACGTAATTAAATTTTCAAAAAGTTTCGTAGCATATAAAAGTTAGAAAAAATACTATCGACACTTACTTGCCACGCACCCACATCTTTGACCCTTTTTGGAATAGGTCGTCTAGTGACCCGGCACAGTTTGAAAGCATCTGCCCTGACTTCAAGCACGTTGTTAATCACCGCGCAAAGGGCGGCAGCTGGGTAGACAGATGAGAAGAGAATCACGTAGCCAAATTGGATGAACAGTTCCAAATAATCATCGTAGGTGCTCTGATTTCATTTTGTTAGATTCAATTGAGTTAATTAATAATCATTTATTTCACCTCGTATTCGTCTCTTTCGCCTTCATCAACCGTTTGGCGTGCAATCGTTTCGTCGTCAAGCTCAGGGATATCACTAAGCACGGAGAAGAACCCTGATCTCGACTTTGAATCGAGGCTTATACTGTTCTGACGCCTCCTTAGCCGAGCTCCAGTGCGGTCCTCGGCAGGAATGAGCGGTTTTGTCGCATCGTCTTCTGAAGAGGAAGCGTCCGAGTCGTGGTCCTTCTTCTTCTTTTCTGTGCCACCGAACAATTTGCTGAACTACGTAATTTAAAAAAGCAACTTTAGCTCAACAAGAAGGAAGAACAAAAATTATTCAATCTACGAATACAAGCATGCTAAAAAATGCTTCCAAAACAATGCACAAGCTGCAAAATCATCCGATCTACCACAAACCTAACTCTTTAGCTTACATTCCTCACTACATATTTATTAATTTGGAAACGATCTAACGAGACACTCAACTATTATCACCAAAACTTTTGCTCTTAGCCTCTGGTTAGGGCTGCGAGTGGCTGCCTTTATAACAAAGAAACTAAGGAAGAAAATTACGCCGTTGAGATGCGCCTCCTTTACCTTGCGTGCGTGCTTGAGCAGGAAATAGGGAATGATGGCCTCTTGGAAGTGGTTCAAAAATTGCAGCAAGATCAACATCAGGGCAATTTGCTGTAAAAAAATGCAAGACCAGAAACACGATTAAATTCATCATTGGTGTAAAGGAAAGAATGTTAGGCTTACATAGCGCAGCATTTCTAAGTCTTGGTAAACAAAGGCGATATAAAACAAGGCCATGAAGTTGTTGACAAACTCGAAAACGACCAGCTTCAGAACTCTGTGCCGGTCGAACTGTGATTGAGTCCTGTGGTTTTCTACAGTGACCAAAAATTATCAAAATAATGCTCAAATAAAATCCTTTTGTTTAATTTACCCCATTCTGTCAGTCGAGTTGCTAATTTTCTGTAGTAATAATTCATCAAAAAGACTAGAGCTGTGTACACAATGCTGGGAATCATAACCAAAGCTTGCACCGCGTAATCGGGCTTCATTTGAGTGCCATCTTCCTGTTATATATATGATTCAAGTTTAAGTTCGTGCACTTTTACATGCATACAAATAAAATTATACCTGCATCGTCCCCCAGACTAAAATTGTTTGCTCAGCCCAAAACGAGGCGAGCATAATGTAAAAGGCTATGGAGGCGCAAACCAATGCAATCGGCCAAGAGACTAGATACATCTATCGTCGCCCCAGAGAAAAAATATAATTAGTATAAATTAGACAACTTGCATCATTTCAATAATTTGTTTGGTCTTTTTTTTTAAATTTACCTTGACAAACGATTTCCACCTCGGATACTGAGGCAATATCCTACCAGTCACGCGGTCCTCGCCCATTTCGCCGCGGAAACTAGCCCGTGGCTCATCATCGAGTCCGGTCATTTTGATCGTGTTCCAGGAATACGCCAAACAGTTGCTGTGCCGCTTCCACAGCTGCCCAATAAATAATTTCGTGATGATTTTACAACTGAAATTATGTTGCTCCACTCACCACTAAAAAGAGAATAACCCAGAAAGAGTTCAAAATGGTGAAAAAGGCAGGCAGCAATGAGTCTGGTCCAGAAAACCACATCTGAATCAAGCCGAGCAGCATCGGGAACAGCAGTGCAGTCGTGTAAAAGCCAAGGAAGCTGAAGTACATGGCGATTGCATCACCAAAGTAAGCGCGAATTTCATCTGGTTGTAGGATTAACTCAATTTATATTTAGAGCAATTAATTTAAAGTTTCTTTGTACCTATGGGCTGGTGCTGAAAAAAGTTGCAATACCAAAGTTTTCTGAGGCGCCGCAAATTTTCTTTATTGTGCAACGGGTAGAAGCTTTCTAAAAGCCCCACATCGTGGAAAACTTCAACTGCAAATTTTTTTTATAAATTATTTTCGAAATATTTGCCACTAAACAAACCTATTGACTGTCCATTGTAAAGCCTCGCCGTAGGGTATCCAGGTACATGGTGGTCCTCAGGGAGCGCCCTGATTCCCTGCATCAGTTCGTGGAGGACGATGAACCTTCGTTCTGACGAACTCAACGGCTCCTTTTTTCTATAGATAAGACATTTATTTGCACTCGAAGCAGAAAAAACTCACGTTTTGGCCAATAAGCCTGAGATCAAGGTGTTCAGCCGCCTCTGAAATTCGCTCGGCACTGGCGGACACGTGCAGGACGGCACCCTAGCAGGTGGCATAATATATAATTATTCCACATAAAACAATTGCGATTTGTTATCGGCGCACCTTCTTTTCGTCACAGCTAGGCTGTCGTTTGAGCAGCAGTTCGCCTCCACCCTTTTCTCTGGGCGTTTTGATTTTCCTGATGAGCCATTGCAGCGCCTGAGGGTCGATCCCGGGAGCGAATCTGAGCACGAGGTACGTCGTTTTTGGCGGCAAAACGCTGCATTCTACCGGCTCGCACTGCTCTTCCTTTTCATTGGTGTTTTTCTGCCGATTCGACGACAAACCCTTAGCTCGCTCTTTAGGCCCTGTGAATTTCGATCCAAACAAATATTCCTGTTATTTGATCAATTCGTGATTAACAAAAGGGTAAGCCTGAGTATGTCCTGCTCTGACTTTTGCTTATTCGTTTGCTCCAACGTGTTTACTTTTATGATGTTTACGTGGAACACCAGTCCAAAGTATTCTATCTAGCATTATTGTTTACAAGTTAACGGGATGAACAATTTTTTAAGGAAAAAAAGCACAGTTTTCTGTTTAATTATATTGTTTTTTAATTATAAACTAACGAATTTGAAAGACTATTTTTATTTTTTCGAAATTGTTATCTCAGCGAGGTGACTTCAGGAGCCTCTAACGTTATTTTTTTAACATATTATATTGTATCGACAAGCGCTTCGCACTTGAATTGAAGTCCCCACAAAATATTTTCAATTTATTGCGGTTGGATTTAAATGTAGCTCTCTAGATTACATCAAGCTATTTTTTCTGTTGAAATACAAAAATAATTAACCATTTTGAGCTTCATAAATCAGACGCCAAAAAGCTGCAATTAATTTAAACAGAGATATTATTATTTTGAAATCATTAATTTATTGTTAGGTTTTAATCTAAAGAATTTTATGACCATTTGAACTACAAATTTTTTATGGAATATTTTGCTAGAAATCAGAAGTAGAGGAATGGTGGGTGCATTCTAGTTTCTGCGTGATTCATCAGTGAAATTCTGAGTATCGTGTTATTTTGTTACATTATTATTGGGTTTCTTTTAATGTGGCTTTAAATTGAGCATAATATTTAAAAACGTTTGAGCATATTGTGTTGCGTGTCTTCAATTCAAAACCATAACAATACAGGGTTTTCTACGTGATTATTGGTTTTTTAGGAGGTTGCGGAGCTTAATAACTATAATATATCAATAAAATTATCGTTGGGTTATTAATATTTAAAATGCTACCGAGTTGCTTCGTAATTGAATAATATCTTGTTATCACAAATCATATACTATCTAATCATAATCACCAAAAAGCTATACTACAAAATTTAATCCTTGATTGGTGAAAATAAGAAAAGTCTTGGCGTGTTAATTTTACTTAATAAAACTTTTCAATCTTTGTATCGCCCTTTTTTTAAATTACATAACTTTCCAGCTGTAATTTTTTAATCAGTGTTTTCTTACTCCCTTAACCGTTTTCAATAATTTGGGAAAGGACTCAATAACAGAATTTACAAATAACGAAATCAATAGAAAAAACATGTTTGCTGGAGGGATAGAATAAAAATTAACATTCCTTTAGACGGCCGAGAAGATTAAATTTACCTTCAGATAATTCCATTGAAAAGATCGAAAAGCTCGACCCTTAAAGGAAAGGCAAGAAAGCACTCAGAGGCGGCTGTCGATGTACTGCCGTTTATTGAAACATAATAATTTCGTCGCATATTGGTCAAGCGAGAGATAAGATTATTCGGCCGACTAAAGACTAAAATCATTTCGATGGTGTTTGTTCACTGCCTGACAAAACAAGCGCCAACTTCTCTGTGACGCGGTTCGCTTCCCGAAATAATTACTTTACCTTCAATAAGCATCATTTCGTCACGTCATTTCGCTGTGTATTCAAATTTTCTGCCAAGTGTTCGCTTGTGTACGCCGAAAGAAGGAAACCACAAAAGCACCGTCTCAAAGCATTAAAGCGACTGAATGAGATATATAGTGTGAACTTTGGTTGCTCCCGCATGTTTTTACCGCCGCTTGCGCAGAAGAGCCGTGCGACGATAATTTATATTGTTGGTGGTGTTTGTTTTAGCATATCAAACCATATTTAAGCTTTCAACCGAGTAAATAAAACAATCTACATTTTACTTTGGGAAATTAAAAAGCTTTTCTTGATAATTCAAAATAAGCGTGAAAAAGTAAAACTCTTACTTCCGCGTAAAATGCAAAAAATTGATATTTCAGCTCACCTTTCATGCCTGAAACTTAATTGAAAATCAAAGTAGGTGCGAGGTGACCATGGCTCGAGTGAATAGTTTCGCTCCTCCAACTGCTGGCGGCGGAGCTCTAATTTTAGCCCCGTTAAAATCCATTTCAGGCCCCGGTGCGTATAAAGTCTCGCGGCGCCCGCGAAGAGAAGAAAAACTTTCAAACTGTCAGCGCGCGAAAGCCGCGAGTTTTCAGCCAAGCTAGACAGATGGCAGTCCACAACGGGTTTGCTGATATCGATCAAATCGGCAGGCAAACGAAATTTTTGCAAGCAGAGAATTTCGAGAGGTGCGTCATGGATTATGCGCTCAAGGGCAATATTTGAATTTCGCTATTTATACTGCGCTCGTATAAAAATTTTTGCGTTCTTTACATAACGTCAGAACAAAACTGTATTTATATTAAACTGAGGTTTTATTTCATAAAAAAATAAAATTGCTGTATTTTAACAGCAATAAAATTCGATTTATTAAAAATTTAAATTTTGCAACGAAGAAGGCTTTGAAGTTCTGATATTTCGGGATAACGAGAGAGGTTGCTGGTGTTTCTTGCAAATTCGAGAGCGCTCTTGTGTGCTGAAGGGGCCTTGAGGGTTGCACCAAGTATGACAAAGCACTTTCCTCCCCCCAAACCTCGGGAAGACAATGCACGCGAGAGCAACGAGATGAAAAGAAAAGAAGGATTGAAATGAAATAAAGAGCTGCGCTCTGCTACGGCTGGAAGAGAGAGGAAATCTTCATTTCTATGCACGTGCTTTTATTTTCCTTCTTTTTTTTATTCTCTGCTCGGATGGCGCTGCTTGGCGAATATAATCCAAATAATGTTCGCACACACGAGATGAGAGTCTATGGCTGATAGAATTTCTTAGATATACACACACACAACACACACTCTCTCTCTCCTCCTCTTCCCCCTGTGTGCCTCCCAAAAGTGGGCCGCCCACCATCGAAACAGAAAACAAACATCGATATTGGCAAACAAGGAAAAGGAATAATATGCGATGCGGTCGCGGCCAAGTTCTGAAGGTATCCACACAGACGCGCAGCAACAGGAGCTTTTCCGCTTATAGTATTTAGTTGATTATGACGCTTCTGAGGCCTAAATTACAAAAAAAAAAAATAGAATAAATAACTTCTCAACAACTTTTACTTGATAAAAGTTAAAATACAGTAAAATAATTATCCAATCATATTTACCATATTCCATGTTTTAAAATCGTTTTTATTTAGGATGCTATAAAGGCGACTTTCAATTACTTATAACAAATTATTGCTTTAAATTTTGTTCCAGAGTTTCAAACTCCAATTTCATTTTTTTATACTTTAATTTTAACTTTGCAAGGTCTCAAAATTATGAAAAGACTACTCCGAATCCAGATTGGAATTGCGGAAAGGTTACCTTTATTGCAAAAACAATTATAAGAGAATCAAAAGTTTTGAAAATAGATAAATGATAGGAAAATTATATTATGACCAGTTGCATAAACCCTTAGCTATTAAAGCCGCCAACAGATGGTGCAACCACAGACACTCTTAAAAATTTTGTTTTAAGCGGTTTTAAGGCATTTCCGCTGCGATTTCAGACTCAATCTAGCTATTTTGCTTTTTTAATTAATTTTCTTTTTTTTGACGTTCTGAAAACCAAAATCGGTTCAGCCATTCGCGCTAGAAACGTTGGAAAATTTTTTTTTATTTCAAAAAATATTTTTTCACGATTCTACGGCGATTGGCTGAACCGATTTTGGTTTTCAGAACGTCAAAAATTAGCAAATTAATTGAAGAATGCACAGTAGCTAGATTGAGTCTGAAATCGCAGCGGAAGTGCCTTAAAATCGAAAGTCTACGGTGGCGCCATCTGTTGGCGGCTTCGAACACTTAGGGTTTATGCAACTGGTGAATTACATTATTAATCTCATTTTCATCTTTTTTAATATTTCAGAATTTTTTTAACGCATGCTCTTTGTCTAAATTCATGAAATTGTGGTGGCTCTGACTCTCTCCCCCACTTTGTGCTAGTGCACCCTGTGCTCGTGTGATTTCTCACCCCCACTTAAGATGGCGCTGAAAACCTCCAGAAGGTTCCCCCATCTCAAAATGTACTTAAATTAACAACATTAATTAGCAGACTAATTGTGTCCTCAATTCATCGATATTACAATTTACAATAAACTCTGACAATAAAGGCAAACCCAATTTCACCCTTATTAGCAATGCACAGCAATAAATATGATTCAAATAAAACTCTACTTCGCGACGCACTTTATGGCCAGCCGTTTAGGCCGGTCTCTGTTCACTCAGTCATTCTGAGCCTTGGCCATCAGCTTGCAACAAGACCGGGGACGAAGCCCTATGTTCAGAATGACAGAGTGGACAACAACTCGCTTCAACTCCGACGGCACCTGCTTCATTCATTCATTCTTCGGTCTTGTTCCAAACTGATGGCATAGGCTAAGAATGACTGAGTGAACAGGGACCGGCCTAAACGGCTGGCCATAAAGTGCGTCGCGAAGTAAAGTTTTATTTGAATCATATTTATTGCTGTGCATTACTAATAAGGGTGAAATTGGGTTTGCCTTTATTGTCAGAGTTTATTGTAAATTGTAATATCGATGAATTGAGGACACAATTAGTCAGCTAATTAATGTTGTTAATTTAAGTACATTTTGAGATAGGAGATATGGGGGAAACTTCTGGAGGTTTTCAGCACAATCTTGAATACATTTCTCCTTCTTTCTAATATAGCACACAGTAAATTATAATTATAAATTCATTTAGAATCAGCTTTTTAAAAATTCCCAAATAAACCCTTTAGTTTTTGCCACCCCTGCAATGGTTGACCAGAACAGGAAGCCGGCCTTTTTCACAAACAAACATGCCTGCCATGGCGTTCACTTATTTTTTTGAAAAAAACAGCATCACACAACTGTGACGAATGGCCCTCTATTGGTATCAACTGTGATATGCCTCTTGCCTTTTACTATTTTTTGAACTGTGATAAAAATACACTGTAACGCTTTATGAAATATGAAGCCACAAAATATCAGGTTGTGTACGTCTGCTTTTATTGTGTCTACTGTACACACTAGCGTGTTTAATTTAATAAGTTTTTCATTCCTATAGGTATTGTTTGCTGTTTCAACATTCAACATCTCACAAAAATCTAGAAAACATTGTTAAAAACATTAAAGTGTAATAATGTTTACAGTTTATTTAAGAAATTTTTAATAATTTTTTTAATATTAATAATTTTATCAAAATATTGATGAATTTTAAAAAATTAAAACAATTTTAAGTTTATTTTTACTAAAAATCTGTGCATCATAATATTTAATTATTTTTGTTCTGCAATTTTTGTGATTTTAAGCAATATTTTATTATTAATAAAATATTAAATAAAAACAGGTGGTCATAAATGCTCATAAACGTACTTGTTAAAGATATAATTACCTAGGTCTGAGTTGGTTCCAAAAATTAATTAAACTAGGTGCCCATGGATTTATCAACATATGTGGGAATTTCTATTAAATCACAAAAGACATAAAAGTAAAATATGAGTGATCAAGTTTAGTGATCACGCTTTGACCACACTCGAATTCTTCAAACAAGAACGCCGACCGCGTGGAAACCTGCGCTGTCAATCATAATAGAGGTTATTGTGAGAGGAAGTTTGCCGTTCGGCCAAAAAGGCAGTTGGCCCGAAATAATCGGGCGGCAGATCGATTAGCGCGCGAGTGTCCGCCGCGAGTCGCGAGTAGGAGCGCGCGGCGCGGGGCGCGGGGGCCTCTCGCGCTACAAGGCAGCAGGCAGAGCAGCCCGCGGCCCCCTCCCTGCTCTCCCCTCCCGCGGCGTGGTGATGCGAACGGCGAGAGCGGAGAGTGCGAGAGATAGAGCCTGCGAACGCAGTCAAAGGATGAACTCTACTTGCGTCATATCACATGCACGGTGCGTTTCGAGGAGCAGTGTGTAATGAGTGGGTGCTCGCGAGTGCGCGCAGGGCCGGCAGAGCGTGAGTGAGGCCACCGTGGGCCGCGAGTGGGCCGCCAGGAACGCGATCGGGGCCCGCGCCGCGCCAGCAGGATCAGTATGGTGAGTGATCTTAGGCAAGCAGTGCCTCTCCGCGCCTACTTTTCGGGTCGATCCCGCCCCGCGGCGCCGAGGGGCCCGCGCCGGGGCCCTCGCGGGCCCGCTGCCGGGCCGACGTGCCGCGGAATGCGTTCGCCGCGCGGCCAGGTCCAACCTGCGCTGCCAGCTCAATTTATTAGCATGATGAGAAGGGGCAAATAATCATCTCTCTCGCGGCGCGCGTATCACAATGTTGCGAATTCTCAGGCCCTTTGGCGAGTGAGAGAGAGAGAGAGAGGCAGGCGCGCTAATCCGACCGCCTAGAAGATGCTGCTCCCTCCGAATATCGCAGGCAACGCGATTTTATTGATGTTTTTGTTTTGCCATGGCCGGCCGGCTCGCGAGCAAAACAAACAGCCAGCCATCCGCTTCTCTCCCTCCTCTCGACTCGCCGCCGAATTCGGCTCCGTCGCTCCGTCTATCGGCCGAAATTTGGCGAGGATGCGGGCCTCGCGCGCGCCTGCCGTGTCATAGAAAATGGCTCTCTCGCTCGCTCGCTCGCCGCGAATTAGCGTTAGAGCGAGCAGGCAGCTGGAATTCGCCACGTTTCCTCGCTTGCTCGCTCGCTCGCTCGCTGGTTCGCGCAAGGGGCCCTCGCAGCCTCTTTCTTCATACACTCCGCGCCTTCCTCCTAGCTGCCTTGCCTTTGAACGCGCCTCTATTGTTGGACCTCTATTACATTTTCCAGCCGTTCACGCCGCACTCTCTCTCGCAATCGCCGCGCCACTGCAAATATTTTGCCATTCTCAATTCGGCAAAAACGCTGACAAACAAAATGCCACCATCCCCTCCTGGCACTAAACAAAACTCGAGCTATTTTATTCGTCCAAATGCTCTGGAAGCTAAGAACGAGTTTTTTGGCGTTGAAACAAATTCCCACTGTTTGTTACCAAAATTGTGATTTTTATGTGCACAAACAGTAATAATTTATTGTAAATATAGAGGTCTCATCAGGGAGTTTCGTCGGCTGAGCATTTTTGTCGGCGGCTGGCACAGCTGAAAATGATTTTAATTGTGAACTTTGACAGTGCTTAACAAATGGGCCGAATACCAACTTTTTTCTCCAGCAATTTTCGACTTTTTGACCAGCAGCTGGTGACCCAAAATTAGCCGGCTGGCTGATACCTTTAAAAGCAAATTTAGTTCATAAATGAGAATCAGCGGTGTATAATTAAGTGTTTCTAAATAGCTCAGAAGTGTTTTCTTTGAAATATCAATTCCTGGTTTAATGAACAACGTGAATCATGCGATTAAAATGAATAAAAACTGGATTTAAAACGCCAAAAATCTGAGTATTTGTTAGTATCTGTTTCACAAAAAGTGCTTTGAAGAGTTAAGGAAATTTTCCAATCTTTTAAAAATAAGTTTAGGTATTTTGGCTAGTGATTTTTTTGTGTGACGTGGTTCCACACGATTTCGTCACTTTCCCCTCCTTTTGATTGTTCTCACGTCAGCTATATGCGTGCAGTTTTCAACTACCAGTAATTGAAAAACTGCGGCGTAGTTTTTTCTCTAAAGGTAAAAGTACTCTGCTAATGAGGCCTGAGGGGTTGGAATAGCCGCGAAACTTGGCGAGACATTTTTTCCTCGACATAATTTTACCCACGCATTCTAGGACAATTTTACAATTTAGTATTTTTCATTTCATTTTAACCCATTTATTTGGCTAATTAGTTATAATTTTCGTGTTGATTTACGTCTCATTGTTTTGGTTTGCTAAATTATTTACTGTTCTCCCTGGTTGGCATTAGCAATCAGAAAATTAAACGTGGGTCGTAAAAAGACAGATTTATTTTGCCTTTTCTGAGTATCGCCTATGCAGAAGAGACGCAAACCGCACCACGTGTTGGTGTGCTTGTTAAAAGAGTTTTTAAGCAAGGCAAACAAATCGACGGTGGCTGCTCACTTGCCAGCTCTTCTCGGAACGAATATTAAAAACAAATAAACCGCATAAAATAATATCATAAAAGCAGCTGCATATAAACGGCTAATTCAAGTCGTAAAAACGGCGAACAATGCGCAATGCTTTTCGCCTTCGCGGCCAGCCTTGCCGCGAAATCTGGGAAAGTGAAGATCAAAATCTGGGCGTTCGCGCGCCACAATTTCGTCTGAATTAACCCATTTATCATACGGGGATTGTCTCCCGTCACACGTGCGCACACGCGCGTGGGATTCTCTCTCTCGAGCGCGTTTGAAGCAGGATTTTGATTGTTCGAGTGAAAGAAGAAAAAAAAGAGTCAGTCGGCTGCTTTTCATTTTTGTCACTTTGTCTGATGAATACCAGCCAGCCAGACGAGAGCGAGCGGCCCCAGAGAGGTTGATTTAGCTGTGTATTGTGCTGTTTCGCCAGCGAAAAGAGTGAACAAGTGCCTGCCGCGCTCTCGTGTAAATGCGGACTCGCGCGCGGCGCAAACAGACAAACACCGCTTTGCTCTCTGAATAAGATAATAGCGCATTTTCAGCCGCTTATCAACTTTTCCTCCTTTGACAACTTCATTTCAAAACGGCTCTAACAACTTGCAATGTAAATTAATTTGTCCGTTAAGAATATTGACTTTTCAAAATTTATCTGAGAGTATTTTCTATGTACTAATGACTGAATGAATAATTTATCAAACACATATATATAGTAGTTTAAATTACATTGAAAAGGCGTCAAAACGTGCGCATCTCAAATATTACCTTTCAATCAATTAATGGAAAATAACTTACGGTTTTGTAGAGTTACGATTGCCATACTTTTGAATAATTTTTAACTCATAATTGAAACCAATTTTGATGGTAAAGACTCCCCCCCCCCCCCCCAATAATCTCGGAGGAATGAGTCAGCTTTTGGGTCAAATTATGATTAAGAAATGATTATAGACTTAGGAATCTTAGACTGTAACTTTTCCCGAGCTCTGTTAAGGTCAACGACTGATTACAAAGCTCAACAGGATTTATAAGTCTTCTTAAATGTATCATGATACAAAATAAATGCATAAAAACAAACAATAAAAAAATGAAAAATGCGTGATTAAATAAAGAGAAGATTGAGAATTTAACTTATGGACTTTTCAATAAATTTAAAATGATAAATTATTTGCTCTTTTTATAACGCCAGCAGGTTTGAAAGGCAATGTCTAAAAATGCTTGAGAAAATGGAATTGATTTTTTCTAACCAGTATAACACCAACAATGCAAAGAGGTGTTTTATGTTTGCTCAAAAGTGTGAAATGCGTGGTTCTTTATTACAGCAATTACTCGTCTCACTGAGCCGCAATACTATACTACCTCTAATTTTATTGGCTAAATAAAACAAACACTTTGGGGATTTAAAATACTGGCTATTTTTAGAAAGCAGGGTTATCGAAAGCAGTAGAACAGTGAATGTTCTTTTAAATCATCCGAATCGGTCAAATTTAATGGAGTTTTGCTACGAGTGATATTCGTATGATTATCACCAATTATTTATCGAAGTAAAAAAATCAAAACCTTTCAACCCAATTTGCCATTAGATTAGAGTTTATCGAAAATATGATTGACACCATCCGGTGCTCACTTGGAGTCTCCATCATTCAAAGCGTGTAAATCAAACAACCCGTTTACGCTTATATTCACACTTTTTTCGCCGGAGGTATAGATAAAATCTTTCGTAATATTATATCTCTGGTTGAGGCTGGAACGAATTGTCGAAAATTGGTGCCAAAGACCGGGGAAAAGCAAGCAGAATGTTGGCAAGTGCTCCTTTGGCCGCGGCTATTTGAATGCGCGGCGGTGGCGGGTTACGCGCAACAGTCGCTCACTTCATCCTCCTTTCTTTCTCGCACTCTTTGAAGTGCTCGTGTTCGCTCGCTCTCGTACACTGGTGTGTTGTCGCTTTATGAAAATTCAAAAGGGCTAAGTTTCCTTCAGCTTTTCCCCTTCAGCAGCCACGCCGCGCTTGCACTTCCTCTTTTGTCACGTCGTTGTGGACAATTACAGCTTCTTAATTCTCTAGATTCCCCGAGTGGGATTCAACGTTTACCCCTCACAGAGGCCCTGACAAACTGTTGACCATTTATTTTAATAATAATAAATTCGTGTTTTTAACTTTTTCTTAAGAATTTCGTTTGCTAATTGAAAGAGGAAAGTCGGAATTGCTGATTGGCAGGGTTTGAATGCCGAGTTTTTCTTTTTTTCGGCAGCAGTATCAATAGCCAAATAATTGCATTATCGGTGAAAAAGAAAAGCGTTGGCAAGTGGCGCGGTTTCACTTTTTTATTATGCACGAACGTCGTCGCTGCTATTGATTTTAGCTCTTGCTGAATTAACTATTCACCGGGTTCTTTTTATCGCGACCGCAGAAGGATGTTGTTTTGCCTCCTAAACAAAGGCGCCTTTTCACCTTTGAAGTTTTTGGCAGGCAATTTGAAACACGTAAATATCCATTCAAGTCGAAGCAGCGCGAATAAATGACGAGACATTTGCATTTTTTGCCTCCTTTCGAGTGTATTTTCCGCGTCGTTCGTTGTCGCTTCAATTTCGCCGAGAACACAAACTGAATAATTGCGGGAAAACAACATCTGTCACGCCGGGGCGACGCTTTTTGCGAGAGAGCAATTTTTCTAAGTGAGCCCGTGTGTTGAGCAGCGAACACACAAAGGCAGCGCAAAAGGAGAGGGAGGAAAATGACGATACGTGGAAGCTGCATGCGGCTCCGAGTATAATGTGCATGTTCGGCTTTTTCCTGTTGCTCTTCTTCGCGGCAGGCACACCTTTTTCCGCCGCCACCGCCGCGCTCGACACCGCACAACACAATTCGCTCACAGCGACGCCTGCTGCTTCAGATTAAATTCGATTTGGGAGTGTGTGAATAAATAATACACCCTGAAACATCTTTTTCGTATTGCGTAATAATTTTTTTATGATCTCGATCTTACAAAAAAAAATTAACGCAAGCCTCATTTAATTTTTAAAATAATTGAAAATCCCTATTCGAATGTAAAAAGACCAAAATGATTCCTCACAGGAAATTTAAATTGAAGACCATTATAGAGCAAGAATCTGGGCGATTTGGCCGCGGTCAGATCATAAATAACAATCCTTCTGCGGTTTGCAAAGAGTCTTTTCCTAATCGGCCGTGGGACTTTTTCCCTCAAAAATCACCGGGTCCTAATTGCCGACTTTGTTTTGGGCGCATTATTTGGTATCGCAGCGTCAGATTAATGGCGCGCCATAAATAATCGCGGTAGGCCATTAGACGCGACGCGCGATGCACGCCTCGACATTCATCACCTGACGCGCACAAGAAGCGATTTCGGGGGTAAAAGCTGGTGAGGCCCTGCGAGGGCCGCGCGTCACCGGACACCAAATTAATTCTTTGTTAACCAATCGACCTTTTTAATTGGGCCTGCGCTTAATTCGCCGATTGCCCCTCTCCTGATTGGATGACGAGCGAAAAAAAATTATTATTCGCTTTACTGCGCCGTCCGTCTCCACTAATTTATTCCGTTTCGCCGACCACAAAATGACAACATTACGAAATCAAGGCTCCGGCGTAATTCGATACCTGCGGCCGTTGCGGGTTCGATGCCGGACAATTGCTATATTTTCCTCAATATTTGCCAATGATGCTTTCATTAAATTGTTCCGAGAAAGCCGAGAGAGATCTCTTTTATTTTCTCCTAATAAAATATCATAACTAACCCTGCAGGCTCACGATTGCCTCTACTTGGAAAGGCATTCCATGTTGTTTTTCCTTATCTCTAAGGTGTTAAATTGAAAGGTTAATTTCAAATTTTTTCCCTGCACTAGAAATATATATATCTAATGGAGCAAAAAAGCTGTCAGAAATTTGGCCGATGAGATGAAAAGAGCGACAAGGAAACGTATTCAAGTGGCTCGCCGATGCGTGATTGGCAGGTGTTGGCCAGCCTGGCATCCAGTTTGTCTTCCTTTCAGCGCTCTCCAGCAACAAAAAATAAAGAGCGAGAGAGATCTATAGAGAGAGAAAAAATCTAGTGTTGGGCGCTTCCAAGAAAAAAGCAGGCGCAGCGGACGAAAAACTTGCTCTCCCAAAGCGGTCGCGAAAGCAACGAGGAAAAAACTCGCACAACAGTCATTACGGCATGCACACGCAATTATTTTCACCTGCGTGTTTGCAGGTTGAGGTAGGCAGGCTTGTTTGTGTGCCGTCGATTTATTTGCCGTGGCGAGAGAGTAACCAACGAACGAACGAACGAACAAACACATGACGCGGCCGGCCGGCTTGAAAATAAATACACTCTCGCGACACGCCGATTGCGATCGGCCACTTTTTCCACCGAACGAAACGCCGTCTGCCCTTACGTGAGTGCAAATTTGCTTGTTTAGAGGGACGCTGCAATCGATATGTTCGGGAAAAACGACAATTTTATGCTAATTGAAGTGTCGGCACGTATGCTTTTGGGGGGCTTATTACCCGCTGATACGCACTCACTTCTCACTTCCTGCTTCACGGAATATTAATTTTGTTTATCTCGCTATCCGCAAACTCAGCAAATAACTTTGTTAATTAAAATTTAAAATTACACTGCTCAAAATTGTTTTTAAATTAAACGCGTAATTAATTTTTAACGTTTATTTAAATGATGGTCTGATTTACAATATCAATTGAAAAAAATTTAAGTTTTCAACTTTGTATTGTGGAAAGTAAGATTATTTATGGAAAAATCCAACAAATCAAAGAACAGAGTCAGGTGATTTTTGCAGTGGTGCGAAATTATGGAATCTTTGACGGTTGAATAGTCATTAAATCCTGACTGCGGTTTTTATTATTTAATTTCATGCTAAAATTATTTACAAACAATTTGGCTTGGATCCCGCTTACTTTGCATATCAGGTTGTTCGCGATCGCCCACGCGAGCGTTAAATTTTGTCCATGCATGTCTATTATGCGTGTTAAGAACAATAAAATTACCGACCCTTTTTTCATGCAGCGTAAAAAAAGTGTGGGAGAACCTTTTATTAGACGCAATAAACGTCAAATTGATTTTCGCCGGTTATCGATCTGTCTATTAAATCTAATTTATTCAACACTATAAAACCGGGTGTGCAATGTTATCTCCGTGGTCCCCCTCCATTATGAAAAGAAAAGATGGAAGAAAACAAACTCGGAAACTCAATATTCGTTAGTAATAATTTAATTTTGAGGTGATACGTTCAATAAAATACGTTTACTTTATTTTTATTGTGGATTTCACATCATTTCTATTGATTGGGAAATTAAATTTCGTAGGAACCTCGCGGCAGTTTATCTAGTCTAATCTATTTCGTTGACCTTTTGTCACTTCTAACTACCACTGTTATTTACTTTACGAGATGAAAGCACTTGCGTGATGCAACGAAAGGAAAACAATTTTAACCTTTGCTATCAGCGAACATGACGCAATATTGAGCGCTTTGATGTCCCACGGATTCTCTCAAATCATCCATTTTTTGTTATCCAAATAATGATTTAATTCGTTAGTTGGAAAAAGCTTACTTCATTACCGTTCTGTGGACGAGACAATAAAACACGAGCAGATTTTTTGAGGCGTAAAAATACAATGTTTGAGGGTAACGCTCTGGCGAAATATTTTTTTTTCTGCTGGCAATGGAAAAAGCGATGGGCAGCGCACGTGAAAAAAGCTAATAATAATGACTCCGGCTCCCCCTCGTTGGCGCGTAAATTTATTCAAAAGAGCGTGCGTGCAATTTAAATTTATTCCGTGTGGTGTGTCACACATATTTTTCATTGTTGTTGCGGCCTGTTCGCAGGAGTCGAAGAGATCGAGGTAAACTACAAGCCTGCCATACCGACCACCGCCGATAAACTTTCCTCTGCAAGTATAATGTGAATAAGGTGAGATGAATATTTATTTATTTATTCCACGCAGCGACATGCCAAGTCTAGCTGTCCCCACTCGCAATTCTTCCACTCATTCATTCGCCTCAATCTTGACGCGAAAAAAAAATATTTATTTGCCAGTCCCCCGCGAGCACGAAAATTTACTTATCACGCACTCGAAAATCCTGTTTCGTTGACAGCCTGTGTATTAATTTTGTTTTGCAGATCGTCCTCTGACCCCAGCTAGGTTTGCCGAATGTGGCTGGGATCCGATGGCCCCAGCCATGCAGCTGACCACTACTTCCCTCTTCCCCTTTTCGAGTCGTTTGAAGACGAACCAAAAAGTTTCGCGAATTGGCCCGACCCTGATGAATGCGATTTTGGCTTCCCTCGTCCTCGTCCTCCTTTCGAATATCGCCTCCGCCCGGACCCCGGGTAATAATTTTTATTTTCCCACCCTCAAATTCAAAACTAATTTTGTCATTCTTGCAGACAACACGCCGGAACTGTGTGTCGTCCGCGTTCTGGAGCAGGGGCTCGTGTCCCCCTGGCTTAGCCAACCGCGAAACTCCCCCGGCTGCTCCAGCCACGGACAGCTGAGCGAAAACGGCACAGAAGTGCACGTCATCCGCGCCCTGCTGGGCAAGGGGACGCAGCTTCCGCGCCCACCAAAGGCAGATCACATTCCCATCGACCTCGAGTTAGACGCGACCAACCACAACGTGTCGGCCAACCCCCTCGCACTCATTCTCAACTCTGACCAACCGGTAAGCCGTCTTTTTTTAGCAAAACAAATTCAACGGTGAATCGGAGTGATTGACGCAAATAAATTGTTTCCTTCTAACCTGACCGATCAATCACGGCCGAGAAAAGTTAATTGAACGAACAGCTGTATACATTATTAACGGACGCAAAAGCAGGTGGTTCGGTTTTTACAAGGGTTCAAGGAAACCTGATCTGCGGGCCGGTTTGACTGGTTTTCACGCCAGTTTGTCGCAAGTTTTTGAACGAAGCTATAGTGTTGACAATTTTAAGAATATGAGGCCGTCAAAGGGGGCATTGTTTCGAATAGTGGAATAATATTCATAAATCAACTTGTGCTAAATATAACTTTTTGGGGTTAATAGAAACTTAAAATAGTTTTAAAGAATAAATATTTTTAAGGTTTTGTGGACAACTTGCTATAATTGAAGTTTATAATACGGGTTGTGAAATAGATAATTGACTATTTTTCTGTGTATCCATTTCTCATGGGAGAGTAAAATAATTTTGAACGTTTTTAATTAGTTTTTAAGCAAAAATAATTTTCCTAATATAATGTCATGTTTGAAAAATTCAGTTTAATTCCCTATTTTCCAATCTACTTAAAAATACCAATATTTTTGCTCGAAATGTCATATTTTGAATTTACGTTTGAAAATATAAACATTAGTAAATAATCTCAAACATTACTTGACGATCAAATCAAATGTTTGAAATAGCATTTAGAAGAAAGAGAATATTATTTGTATGTTTTTGTGGTAAAAAATGTTTCAATACATCAAACAATTAATCAAATAAATTGTTGAAATAAGTTTTTATTTTTGCCACTAGCATAATATGAAAATGGATGATCCTCTTGAAGTTTCGAGAAATTGATTTTATTTAAAAATTTTAATGAACGCGTTTGAAACGCAACAGAATTAACAAAATTTTAACTGCTTTTCAAAAATTGTGAACGTCTAAATTGAACAGACCTATTAACAGTGACGTTCTTAAACCAATAATGGTGAATTATATTTCATTTAAATAAAAATTATTTTTCAATCGTGTGTTAAAAGAAAAAAGGTTAATAATCAACTCATCCTGAACATATTCTTTTTCAACCTTCTTCAGTTAACCCTTTTTGATTTTCCGAACAGGTTCTGTGGCGCATCCGCGGACAAGGGTTGTCCGGAGGTCCGCCGATCATGGTGGTCGTGAGCAAGGGCAGCGAGGCGGAGAGCAGCCTGAACTTGCGTATGGCCTACAGGGAATGGCAGAACAAGAAGGCTTTGGTGCGGTTCGCGAAGAAGAGTTGGGGCGCTATCACCTCCTTCACGGAGATGCGCGGCGCCAATCGAATCGAGCTGATAGTCGGCTTTGGCGTCCGCGAACAGAGCTCCGAGTGCGACACCAACAGCACCAAAATGAGCCCGGTTGCTTCGGCCAGCGCCGTCCTGCGCCAGCAGGCGGAGGGTTGCTTCAATGCGGCCCTTGCCGGCTCGAACGAGTGGTGAGCTTTGTGAATTCTCAATTAATTGTAAAATTTCTTTCCTTTTCATTAAAATTAAATTTAAATATTTAATATGCCTTTCCTCGTAATTTCAATTTTTCTGAATTAATTCCGAACAATTTATTTTCAAATTTCGGAATTGTTAAAAATTTAATTTTTACAGCAATCTATAAAATAGGCCAAAGATAAAAAATTTACTGGGAAGCCATGGTCAAAATTCTGTAAATTTTATTATGTCATCTTATTTTCCAGCGATGTATACGTTTTTGAGATATCCCACCGCGACATGATCCGCCACTCGGATTCTGCTCCTCCCGTGCAGGTGATCCTGCGTGGCGAGAAACGCAGACCCGTGCGCAGAAACATCACCATTTTATTGAAGGCGCACAAACCAACCAAGTGGCAACTGATTTCGCACGGGATCGATGGAAAAATAATTGTGATAGTAAGTCTTTTTTTAGCTTTCCGCCCTTCTAAATAATTTAAACGATTAATTCGTGAAACCTCAGAGTGACCAACAAGTTGAAAATTCGGACATGGAAGACAGGCAGAGCTTTGAAGTGCGCAACACCGAGCTGCCGGACAGGATGAACTCGCTGCTTCTCTCGGCCACCAACTACGGACCGCTGGTTTTGTACGCCAGAGCTGAGAAGGCCAACGGCTTTGATGTGATCGTTGCTGATACCAAAGATAAAGGTGCACACTGGCCTCACTCACTAGCTACGGAGAACTGACCAACTCGTATTTTTCAGTAGAAGATGAGCAACTCAGTGGTGATATGGCTGGAGAAGAAAAGGTTAGTGATCCGAGCTCACTAAAGCATCATCAGCATCTGGCAATTCAGCACGGCGCTTTAAAAGCCACGGCCGTCAGCAGTGTGAAAAGTGAAGGTACCAAATTTTAACCATAAAAATAAGGGATGATATTATTAAGATAAAATTACAAAAAAAAAGCTTTAGAGTGTAGCAATTAGTCACAAAATGACTGAGTCACACCAGCCACTTTATGTTGTCTTTCAGCTTTTTTAGAATTTGCATATTATTATTTCCTTATACACTTTGTTGTGACATTTTCATGGTTGTTAAATCTTCTCGATCGATTTGCAGAGAAACACCAAGTCCTGTTAAATGACTTACGGAAAGAGATGACAGTGGTTTGCGACCCTGGCTGGATCAATATTAGCTTTCCCAAATCCCTGTCTTCGAAACTAGGTGTCAGGTCGATTACCCTCAACAACCCAACCTGCACGTCACAATCCAACACGACTCACGTTTGGCTCAGCACTCGCGTCAGTTCTTGCAACACCTTGAGGGACGTCGAGAAAGAGAAAATAATGGTTTATTCGTAAGTGCTTTATTAAACAAAAAGGGGTGTAAAATTTAAATCAACCCTCAGGAATCACGTCCACGTGAAATTCGACAACACCCAAAACGAGGAGGTTGACGAAAACACGGTACCGGTTGTTTGCAAGTACTTGCAAAGCAATTTCCCAGGAAATGCTGTTGTTATCTATGGTGGCGAAGATGATTTTGAGGTATGTGAATTTTCTTGCGTACATTTTCTCCATCCTTTTAATATTATATAATTTAAAGTTTGAAAAATGGAATTGGAAATTTAACATGAAACGCACAAAAGTCTGTGACTCATTTTTTGCAGTTGCTGCTTATGATTTTTTGCCTTTGCTTTTTGGATCGCAATATTTTACCTAAACATTCAAATCATGAATAATAAAATACACAACAATGTACACATTGAGTGAGCAATCGAAATATTAATCTAATTTCAATGAGAACCATACTTTTCAATCTAAAATAAAATATGACGCAATAAATGGCAACCAAAAAACTTGTAAAATACTGAAAAAAAAATTAATCATTAACCGCGCACTGAGCCGCAATTACAACCAATTTTAATCACTAATCATTGAAAAAGGAAGTAATTGCAGTTCTCAATTTTTTTAAAGCCTCAAAAGTCAAAGTAATCATTTCTTCTAAGTTGTTTGCTCTTGGTAAATCATCGTGAAGAAAATTGATCTCGTCAAATATTCACTCACAATTTATAAAAAAAATTGACATCTCTATAGGACGACATATCTGAGAGACAACAAAGTCCAAGCAAGACCAGCAGCGGGCTCAGCCTGTACACGATGGACGTGTACAAAGACCGAGATCACTCTGAGCAGCTGCTGTTCGAACCTGGACCAGCATTCGTCTCCATCAACGACACCTTGTACGTGCGGACGTGGCTTGACAGCTGTGAGTTGATGGAAATAAATTCAAAATTATCAATTCCAAGCTTGAAATGGTTTAGTTCACGGCATCCAACTGGTATCGGACTCTTGCTGGATCTCAAACAGTTCCAATTACAAGACGAGGCGAGCCGCACGCGTCGTCCTGATCAAAAGGGCTTGTGCCGCTGAGCATTCGGTACAGCTGGAAGATTACGGCAGTGAAAGATCTTTGAACACGCATGGCGGTTTCAGCTTTCTGGTAATTAACTACTGGCTAGGTTCCATTTCGAATTTTGCCGTTTTGTCTCTATAGGTGCACAAGTTGTATGCTGAGTTTAACAACTTGTACCTGCACTGCGCTCTTGGAATGTGCGCTGGAAGGGTTGGAACCAAGATAGGCAGCATTGTCAGTGTAAGTTTTCTTTGAAATTATTAATTTATTTTCGTTAACAGGAGTGACACTTATTTTAATGTTGCAGTGTGAAGACCTAACCCAAAACTGTGTTAACATTAACACTGGGTTCAACTATTTCTCACCCACGGCGCAGGAAGTTGTCACGAAAGGCCCATTCAAAATTGCACCCAGGAAGCCAAAGGCCTCGTCGCCGCCTCAAGCAAAATTGCCTATTGGTATGTTGGGTACCATCAAGGACACCTTTCTTTATTCTTTTCAATTTTAATGAAGTCCTCTTGTTGGAAAAAGAAATAGCAGGGAGAAAAATTATTTTAGATTTAGTTTCGCTGGCTTAAAAAGGCCGAAAATTAGTTAATTTCTCTTCGAATGTTCCCTTTTTGCTAGAGCCATTTGTAAAATTGGTCTATTTTAGCGCAATGATTGGATTTGAATGTTTATTTCAGATTCTGGAATCCCTCCATTGGCTCCAGTGAATTTGCCAGGTTTGACTTTGCACGGAATAGCGACTAATCCTCCCAGTGTTCAACACACACCTGTGCCTGAGACAAGAACAGCCTCAGTAAACCCAGGAAATGTTTCAACTGAGATGGCTGCCGTCATCGCCTTGGTTGCATTCATGATTGGCGTCGTGGTTACTGGTGCCATGTGGTTCGTCCACGTTAAAACTGGTAATTAATAAATTTTTTCTCGGCAAACAGTAGATTAATGTAATTTGTCTCAACGGAAAAGTCAGCTTGCAATATTAAAGGAAACTGGCGTTTCCTTTAGTTTAAGAAATACTAAATAAAGCAATAGAAAAAATTGAGGGTCTCAGACGCCAAATTTTGGGTCACATGTTCTGCCGCCAGTCAAATAATCGACAAAAATCGGAAAAAATGTTCAATTGCCGATCCAAAATTTGGCTGAAGCCGGTTCATCCACCCGCCGCTTTAAATTACGCGGCTGAGACCTCTAAAGAAAAACTAAAATTGATCATTGCAGCCAGTTTGAGATAAATTTGGCTAAATTTTCGCTCGCAATTTGCAGATCCTTATCGCCAAGGGCGAAAGGCGCTTCACCAGCCGTCCCTGCAGACAAGTCACCAACACCAGCGGCCGTCGCCGGCCCTCGGGGTCAACGGCCAGCAGGCAAGCAGTGCAGCCATCTAAAGTATTTCCCGCGAAAAAGTAATACTACGTATTTATTCAAACTACCTCGAGAGCTCACCGAGTAATTTTAAGACTTCCGACGGCGGAATATTGCTTGCACTTGGGGCAGCTCAAACATGGCTAAATCCTAAAGAGTAAATACACAAATACTACTAAGGAGCGTATAGGTTTCAACACCGATTTATTGAAAGCGGCAGCCTTATTCGGGGCCCCGCACCTCTTTGCATTGTCCAACTGCCATAATATTTTTAAATTATTTATAGTTTTCGGAACAGTTAAGATGAGCCGCGATTATTATTTCCTCGATATAATAATAATATTCCTTCGTTCTACCTCTTATATTTTCAGGACTTGTCAAGTCTTATCACTGAATGCATTTACGATTGAGTATAATGTTTTATACGAGTTTTTTTATTACTCCATTCACTGCTGTTTCTGCGCGTGATTCGGATGCACATTCCTCCACGTTAATTATTGCCTTTTTCCTATTTAATGTTAGTTTATAGAGTTTTACTCATCATCCGTTTCACACTGATCACACGGTGTTTTTTCAATGCGACATTGAAGAGAGAGTAGTTAAATTACCTCTGTTTTTGATCCACATTTGCTCAAGATGGTTTCTAACCGCGTGTATAATACACTACTAAGTACTACTTATACTATTTACAGAACGTCGTGCGGCAGCCAGAGCCTTGCTAGTCGCTGTTCGAAAAAAAAAACGACAAACACTTGGCTGGCCGCGAACGAACCGACGCAAAATAACATTCACAAATTTTTTAAAAACAAGACGGTGCCACAAACTCGCAGATATTAACCTCTTTCTCTCTTACTATACTTCTGTCACTCTTGCAAAACAGTTTTTAAAAGCGAAATAATTATAGAAAGGAAATGGAAACAACTAAACACCCGCAGTGAAAAATAAAACATATAGATTATATTGTTAAAGGCTCACAACAAACAAACAAACAAACAAACAAACAAGAGATGACGAGAATTTTCATTACTGAAGAAAAATACAAAATAGACTGATACATGTATGAGGATACCACAAGATACATTATTAATTTATATTTTACTACGGTGTACAATTGTGAGCAGTGATTTACCATGCTTGATGGTTTTGTACACTGATCAATTTTTATATATTTACGGTCGCATTTCTGTTGAACGTGAACACTCTGTGCCGCAATTCAGTATTTTTTTCCTGTCCGTTCCAATGTTTTTCTCATCGTTAAGCAGAGCGGTGCAAGTACTTTCACTCATACTAAATTGCTTGTCGGGTAGTATATTTTATTAATGTAGAGTTCGATTTTTATAATTTTCAATTAGATTTACAGGTCAAAGTGAAACCAATTTTGATTGTTTAAAATATACAATTTTGAATTCTGCGAACGATCAATTTGGACCAACCTTGTGCTTGTGACATGAAATTTTGTGTTTGTATCGCTCTACTTAATCTTCAAATCTGCAATCTTTCTTAACAGACCCCCAAAATCATCTCAGCAGCGTATTGACGATAGTTTTGACTGACAAACGTGGTCATGATTTTGACATTTGCATTTTTGAACCATTTAAAACACTGTCAAACACACACCTAGAATTCAAATTAATGAACCATAACGCAACCGGCTGTCTTGAATTTCACATTCACATCACAGCGCCTTTTAAAAATTCCAGTTTGAAAGAAACAAGCTGCGTAGCCCTAAACATCAATAATAGTAATAATATTTACGGAGGATAAATAGGGATACCTTCAGATAACGAATAACAGTGCATTTCTCCATTTTTTTACTGTAGGAAAAACAAACGACGTACCTGGTGAACTATTACGCAAAGGAATGAATTATTATTCTGCTAGGCACGAACACAGAAACACGACTTAAGTTGTAACTCACTTTTCGTCCAAAAGCGTCCGGTCGCCGAGGCGTAATCGCGACTGCAGACCGAGTGGCGACTACAATTTTTACTTATATCTCTGCGCTGATTTTACTTTTCTGCACCCGGTAACGCTCTATAAAGACACACACAAACACACACATTGCATACATATAGCCCTTGACATATGAAGATTTTTCTAAACTTGTTGGAACCTATATTGAAGTAAAAAAGAACTCTTTACTCAAATGAAAAATAATGTGGGACACGGAGAAACGAAGTTTGAGTCGCGTTATACCTGTTACTTGCCGGAGTGAAGTAACTTAATTTGCTATACCTTAGCTACTTAGCTACTTAAGAAGGAGAAACAGGCCCCGCCATTGTAAGTGTCACGCGCGCGGGGCTCGATTGATTTTACAATTAAATTATTTTCAATTTTCGACACTTTTAGTTTTTTAAGGTTACATAAAAGTAAGATTGCTTCTCAACAAAGAACTCAGGGTCTTGTAAAAAGCGTAGTTTGTATTGATTTAGTTTTACTTTAGCTCTTAGCTTGTTAGATGACGCGTTCTTTTGATTTCCGTCTGTTCTAAGTCTAGACGTATTTAAAAGAGGAAAGGGTTTGTCGCGAACGCAACGCTGCTTGGGCAGCCAGCAATTATTACACAATGGAATTTAGACCTTTTCATTCCACGCGGAAACTATACAATATCAATGCTCTAATTCTAGAGGGTGTACACTATATTCTTCATGAATAGAAAAAATTGCTGCATGTACGTTTTAATCAAAGAAACAATCGTCATAATTCGGCGAAGACGATGAAACAGCGAGGCAAATTTCGAAGAAATAAAATAGAAGAGATTGAAGCTGGCACGCATTAGAGAGGAATTGCGTTGCGTGGAATATACTATTAATAACCAGTGTGCATGCATGTGAATCATTAGGCGTGAATAATTGATCGTGATCTATGGCGGTGTTAGCGAGTTCATGTAACTGGTAGTTTGCACTGCAATTCAAGCCAAGGAGGGGCTCTATACCAAACTAATTATATTTTTAATAAGCATACACACACTTTATTTCCGCGATTTGTTGTGGTAGTATTGGGCCACGCACTTTTAATTTGTATAAATGAAACTGAAACTCTAAATTTATAAAATTTAACATTATTTCTCGCTGGCAAGAGAATATCGTATGGTATATATAGTTTAAATAATTTTACGGAAATGTTAGCCGGCAAATTATTCGATTTTAGAAAGAAAAAAATTAGTTAGCTAATCGAGCTTGTTATTCTTGGTGTTTTGGCGAAAACAAAAATTTACTGCGGGCAGATCTATTTTGAACATTGTTTTTCTTACCCAAGTTTTCGAACACATTTTTGAAAATTTTAGCCACTCCTTTGTAAAAATGGCATTTCTAAAATTTAAAATTGTTGTGATGGTTTTCATATTTTTATGGCTATGGAATTCGGCTCGTTCCACTTTGTATATGTACGTTCTAGTGAAAATTTACCTTTTTAGGCTAAGACTAAATCTACGTGTATTTAACGTTTAAGAAGTATTACGATATATATTTTTAAATTCATCTTTTTCCAATCGATTTCGTACGGAAAAGCAAGTTTTAAAACTCCTCTCCAGACGCAAAAGCAAACAAATCGCAAGCTGAAATCCAGACAGGATCCCAAGTCAGTGTCATTTCTGCGTGAGTGCGTGAACGAGGCAATTTTGCGAGCGAATGCCAGCGAATTCCGCGGTCTGCAACAAATTTTCGAGACGCAGCGCGGAACTCGGCAAAAGAGTGCTTGCGGGGATTTTTATTTTCATTTCCGAGATTAAAAGACTGAAGAGATCGCGCGAATGCGAGACGGGTGCATTTACCGTAATTCTGCGAAAATGAAGACGCGCGCGTGCCGAACAACACACACACACACAAACCGATCGAAAACATAAAAAATAAAGTACTGAGCAGCGAAAATCTGCAGCTCCAATCCACTTTGCATTCCGTTTCGACCACCAAAACATGCAGATCACTACATATATATTATAAATATATAATCACAATAATACGATGCGTGTCGTTGTGTCACGCAGCAATTTTAATAACCACGTGTCGATGCTGATATTTAAGCAGGAAAAAGCAACGTCCCAAGTGGCGGAATTGCAACAATGAATGACGGTGTCGATGTCGTTTTTTCCCGTCGTTCCATTGTTTCGTCGTGTGTTTGTGAACTGAGAATTTTCGTAATTGCAAGCGTGCGCCGCGTAAGCGGAAGGGGCGCGGCGCCGAGCCGCCCTTTTTGTTTTCCAACGTTTCGTCCGAATAGCGCCAGTAGTGCCAAAATCTTTCGTGTTTTTCCCCGGCCCGGCGGCGGCGACTCTCGGCCCGCGGCGCACCCTCCCCCCTCCCTCCCGAGGGTGTACATAAATATACTTCGTTGATTTTTCAATTGAGACGATCTTATGAGGATAATACACAGATACCGAGAGTGAGATCTATCATAAATACTGATTAATAAAATTAATATCAGGTGCGTGCTGCCAAAAAGTATTTTAACGAAAGGGGGAACGGATGGTAGGTACGGAATGGGAATGGTTGGTGATTGGCTTGTTCATTTGCGCGGTGTGCGGCGGCGATGGATCCTAGGGAGCTTAATCTGCGCCTTCGCAGCGTATAAATGATGGCACTGAAAATATACCAGTTTCGTGGCGCTTGGGAATCTGACGAGAAAATCGTACTATACGCATTATAATATAAATATATATTTAAACACGAAAAAGCAACGCGTATTTGTTCCAATCCGAAATTTTAACTGTTGCGACAATTCCGAATTGGCGCGTCAATCAATTGACTTTGGTTCGGCCACAACTCTCAATCAGACTCTGTAGCATGTTCCATTGGTGTTTTAAATCTGCGTGCAGGTGTATCTACAGAATCACCCTCGCGAGCGAGTTTTAATCAGCGTTAATAGTGACTGTAACTGGATATTGCATGCAAATTAATAGGAAGTAAGCAGACCGGGCGTGAGTCGACGACGCCTTGCAATCATCGGCGCCTCGGCCACGAAAACTCGACTCCCGTTGTTACGCATTATTTATTTGTACAGTTGTCGTGGCCTCAGCGCTGCCGCGTGGAGCAAAATTCTCATTGAAAAAATAATTTCTTGCCGTGTGCGCTTTTTTAATCACTTTGTCGCTCCACAAAGGCCGTTGATTCACGCTCGGTTGATCCGTATGTATCGTGTAAGCAAAGCAGAAAGCACCGTTTGAGAAAAAATAGCGATGATTGTATAATACCAAAATCAGGCAGCGAGACACAATGAAACCAAAAATGATAAATCTATCCCCCAAAAGAGTTGTCTTCTTTTGTAGCCAATTACTGACCCACTTTTTTCTGGTTTTATTTGAGATCGACAGCGCGCGCACGGTGGCGAAGAACATCAAAAATGTGTGTGCTCCGAAAAGCCGAACGATTACGGTATTTTAGAAAGAACACAAATTTGATCTGCTGTTGTTTCCTTGAGAATTGAACTCATGTTACAAAAGCATACATTTATGTGTACCATACAAAAATAAAGTGTCAACAGTAATTTCACAGTAACTCTTACAAACCCTGGTTTTATTTATTGCAACCCTCTACAAACATGACACGTGAGTAAAATCAACCTCAGCATTCTAAATAAATTTCAACCTTTTTTCTAGCAATGATTATTTTAATCTCCTCCTGGAAAATTTTCCATCTTTTTCAGCTATCTCAAAGGATTTAAATTCTGCATCTGATATCACTAAGGACGCAAGTACTTTGACCGAAAGGAATTTGTCCAAAGTCCAAACGATCCGGACATTGTCCAATAAAAGGAATTTTTTTAGCAATGGACCTGGCAAAAAAGGTTAAATCACCGATCTTAGAAAATTCGCCCTTTAGCTGGTTGGTCAGGATTGATTTTACACTTTTGTCCTCTTGCAAAGTCCTTTTTCCACTTATTGAACATATGACAAAGCGTTTGTTGTACATTTTCATTAATGGATGAATTACTTCGTTGCTGCACAAGTTTCAAATTCAAAGAAGAGTTTCTTCTGACACTGCTTGATAGTTATACTAGCCCTTTCGTCAATCAAAATTGTCCTTGTTTCGAAACACCAAGTGCAGGACATGACAGTCCAGTCATTCTGACAGTTTCTGGATCGTTTGGAGAAATTCCGAGTATGTTCCTAAACACCTTTCTAGGACAAAAGACTGATGTCACCCCATCACGGAAAATCTAGGAAGAAAATTAATGTGAACGTGAGTACAGCCCTATTAAAAAAGAATTTTATTACACAGAGCCATAAAATCTCTAAATGTTTTCCCCTTTGAGAATTCAGTTTAGAAAATTGAAAATTAACACGAAAATTCCCTGGTGAGTGATAACTTCATTTTTGTTCATAAAGATGGCATATATAAAAAGACTCTCTCAATTTTTCCTCGCACGTTGAACAAAGCAAAAAAAGGTTATAAAAGCGAAGCGTTCATGTTGGAACTTCAAACGAAAATAAACTGTCTGGGCGCACGTCAACGAAAGCGACGGCAAAAACTGGGCAACACAAGCAGGTGTGTCAATATTGTCGCTCCTTTATTCCACTCTGCATACTTGGAGCGGCAGCTGTAGTCGGCTTTCTTGCATTCGCCGACGACGGGCGGGGCAGTCGATTTTCCGCGACTTCAAAGCGACGTCCACCCGAATATAATATTATGGGGCTCTGCTCCCTTGGCGTCCTGCCACGAAACGGCGCAATGAGGCCAATAACGTGTAATTTCACGCGCCATTGTTTCCCAGGGCTTCCGAAACCATAAATCCGATGTAATTTGGGCTCGAACGGCTCCCAAATTGCAGCTTTAATACGTGGGATCATAAAGCATCATTAACGAATTGTATCGAAACCCTTTGGGAAGGTGGACCCGCAAAAAGATTAATCAGAGAATCCCCAATATGTGCCAGAATTGAAAATTTATCCAACTTGCGAATTTACGGGTTAATTAATTTCTATTCTCGACTTTCATGCAACGCTCAGGTTTTCACCAGGAAGAGCCAAAACCGAAACTGACACGGCGAAGATCCCAGGAGAGTCGGCTGTCGGCGCAGCAGTTTCACTTGCACGTTTGTCGCACTCCAGGGAACAAGCGTTCCATTCGCAACTGCGCTTTTCCATCAAAATCTCCGAGTAAAATGTATCAGTTGATCCAATACTTGAAATGTCCTGTCACTAACGAAGTTTCCTTGATATTTTTTTTCCGATCTGTATATCGATTGCGTTGTGCGACTGTTTTTATCTGATATAAGTGGAAATAATTTTTGGAACATTAGCATATCTTGCAAAACCTGCAGGTGTTTATTTTTATTTTTAATAAGGTGCAGAGGTGCGAAAAACACCACTTTTAACGATGCAAGCAATTTTTCAGCGGAACCTGCTCAATATAATTAGCAAACTTTCGCTGGTGTCGGTTTATTAAACGTCATCAAATTTTAGCGAGGACGACGTTAATTATTTTGATGGCGTGGCTCGTACAAAATTCGGCTGCAGCTGGCGAGAGCAAGGGCGGTGCGCGCGTGCAGAGCCAAGTTAATAAAGCGGCTTACTTAGCGCCAGTGGAGAAAGTGCGATAAATGCCTGTGGTTTAATACATGCCACCTATTTCCCACACCAATGTCCTCTTTATTCTTCTCTGTACGGCGAAACAAAGGAGCAGAGCACTGGGATTACTTTAGCTATTATAGGCTCAGGTAAGTAAATGATTTATTTGTTTAAATTTCCTTAAATGGTTGGAATTTATTTAAAAAAATGGATTTTTTATAATCAAGATTACATTACATTATTTTATACTTTTTACTTCCCCTCCATACCCTAACCTAAATGACCTTTATTTCCCCTTTTTAAATTAAATTAATTTTGTCTGAAATAAATATTTTTTAATATTGCAGAAGCTGATTTTTTTTAAAATTCCAGTCTGAAATGAAAGCATTGACTGGTGCCGCGGTTGCTTGTCAAAATAGCAAAACCGGGAGTTGGCCTGCTCTCTCGCTCGGTGGTGCGCTCGCAGGGATGCTGCGAGGGGCGAGTGAGGGGTGTGTGTGCCGCATTGCGGGGGCGGAAGACGCGAGCGAGAGGATATCAGCCAAGCTCCAGTGCAGCTTCTGCTGTCCCGCGCAAGCCAGCTCCGGTTCGCTTAAAAACACAAAGCCACCTCGCTTTCCAGTGGACAATCACTGCGCTACTGCGAAGTGAATCTCGACCAAAACTGCTGGCTGCGGTTAATTGCAGAATGAGCTTTGCTGTTCGTGCGGAAATAAAAATAAAAAAGGAAACTCCCCTGCTAATACGTCAAATTTAGGAGAGTGAGACGTCAAAACAAAAAAGATGGGGCGACGCGGAAACAAGACTCTTGGGCTTTCTTTCTTTCTTTCTTTGACGCTGGAAAATAATAACGTGCGGCGATGAAAAAGTCGGTTGTGCGTGATGAGAAGGCCTATTTTCTGCTCGTTTATCAGCTGCAGCCGCGCACGCTTTCTCCCTTTTAAATTGTATTTTCCAGTAAGACCCCGGCGAGACTCACCTTAGGCGAGTAAACATGCTCGTCTTCCAGACGTGGTTAGACTTAATTAGATTTGCCTATGAATAGTGGCTCCGCGGCATGTGCGTATATCGCAAAAGGCCTTGCGTTGTGACAGGATGCGCGTTGAAGTAATATATGATAGGAGTAGCGAAATTTAGTAAGAATATAGTGTATTAGTTTGCTGGAATTCTTTCTTATCATAAGCATTTTCAAAGTATTTAATATTTATAGGTTTGAAATATGCAGTGTCAAGTTGCATAAATTTTCAAGTTAATTTAAATATGTCAGAACTCAGAGTCCTTGGTGTCGTTTCACATGTTTTTCGCCATGAGAAACTTGATCCTGGACTTAATTTCACCGTATCTTACCCTCTAGGGTAGTAATATCAACAGTTTTCATCGTTTTCTTACATCAGATAACCATCCGAATCGAGTGGAAGGCAAATCTAAAATTCATTCATATTTCTTTTCTTGCTGTTAAGCCTAAAAGGGGATAATATCAAATTAAAGTGGAATGATACTGGGTAACAATTGAAAATTATTTAAATTGTTGGATGCCTTAAACAATTGAGCGATAAACAATTTGTTCGACAATGTGCAATAATAAAAAAGGACCTTCCTACAATAAAAATTCAAATTTTGCCAATTTTCTCCAAAATATAGAGTGCTTGAACATATTATCTTGGCATATTCCGATTCCTCTCGTCGAGATCTGTCCAACGGTGTATGCCACTTATTGGGGAAACTCTTGGTTTTGAAATTAAATCGGATTTCAAGTAAGGAGACAGCCATTACCATTTGAAAAGCACGCTAACTTTCCGGGCAATTTTCTCAAAAAATTACAGCGCTTCTCAGGTCAATTTAGGCTATAACTGAATCCTAAGGGACGAGTTTATGCATTGGCAACAAGCATTTTCCAGGCTTTTCCAGTATTATTCATCTTTAAATCGTAATTCCAACAAAAGCACTATACTATTTTTCGATTTTTGCATAAATTTTGTTGAGCGATTTTTGCAACATGCAAATTTTGGTACAATCCGAAAAGATACTGGGCTTGGTCTCTGCCACAGCGATTTATCACAATTACAGTGAATTTATAGGGCAATATAAGCAGTGTCAAAACTTTGCGCAAAAAATGCGCTCTACTATATAGAAAGTGCTGAGCAGAGGCTCTAAAAAACGAACAAAACAGTTTAACATAATATAATAAGGTACATGATGCATTTGAATCCAACATTTATCTTTCTAGAAAAGTCGATAAAAACCTCGTCTTGCCTACTTAAACCCTTGGTTGACCACGTTTGGAGCCCGTGCATTGTCTGCCCTCACGCACAGTCTGCTCCACTTTCCACGCAAATTCAGTTTTGAGCGAAATTTCCGTCGCCGGCCGCACGTAATGAGCCCGAAAGTCGTCTTTTAATTCTTTGCGCGTCATAAAGCCGAGTCTTTAGTGCCGCGACACCACATGCGAAGGAAGGACTGGGGTGCAATAAAATTTGCTTGTTTGCCTCGTAAAGCCGTCGCTTTTGTCTCTGCGTTGTGGCGTCAAAAATTCGTCCAGTCCAGCGAGAGCAATTATTTGCAAAAGGCGCAATCGTAAAATCTGCTCTGATGAGAATTAGAGTGCATGAACCAAATGACTGGGCGCTGACGAGCGGTAACGTGTCGAGAACCAGCTGCCAAGAAAATTCAATTAGGCCCGCAAATATTACTTTTAAAGGCCGTTTGGCAAGACCTGAAATTTAATTAACTTCTCTCTCCTTTTCCTCTTGTTTCTCTAGAAGGACCAGAAAGGTAATAGTTTCAAAATCACCAAGAAAAATGTATTTCTATATGGCTTGGTCGCTGAAATTTGTTAAATTGCATTTTTGTCTGCATGCACATAACGTTAAAATTTATTTTCTATACATAAAAGTAAAAGAATTTAATTTTTTTCAAACTTAACTGAATACCCAACTAAAGGAACAACTATTTTTAATTTTCTGTAACTGTTTTAAGAAATTATTTGTGAAGATTCGAAGCCCCTCATAGACTTGCCAACAACGTAGATACATTTTATAAAGATTAAATTCCAGTATTTTTCCTTTTAGCGAAATTAACTTATATAAAACAACACTTTTCTTCGCACAATCCGATTTGCCCCAGCGCAGAATGTAATTTAGGGATTGAGTGGGTGCAAGTGCATCAACAAGTTTCGTGGCCACGCCTAAAGGCTCATGAGAGGAGAACGTTTACTATTTTTCATCCTGCAGAGTACACGGGTCACGCGACTCGGTGGCGGATGCAATTAGCAATTAGTTGGCCCTGCGGCCGCCTCAAAGGGCCTTAATTAACCCTCGCTTGCAACACTGGTTTGCTGATAATGTGGATCAACAAAGGAGGCTAAACAAACTGCGCAATTTCAAAGCGTTTCCATGCTGTGTCTAAACAAAAAGAAAATGATGCTCAACCAGTGTGGATCACACGCAATGGACAGAGAAAAAATTAAATAATCGTTTGTATTATATTTTTTGCATTTTTAAAACACACAAACTGGTCTAGCTCTCATATTATTGGACGTTTAAAAGGCTTGTTTTCGCCGCTTGGGCATTAAATTCCGCGTCTGCCATTTATAAAACCAGGATGTTTTAATTAAATGGCAGCACTTTGATGTGGAAATTTCGCTGAAATCGTTGGCTTTTCTACCCCGCGACACACGTTTGAAAGCGATTCACCTACCGCCCGAGCGGCTTTGTACAAAATCCCGCTTTTTCAAGCCTTTGTCGCAGCGAATTCGTGAAAGGGAATGAATGAAAAGTCTGTCCTGGTGCGCGTGAGACGCACTCTCGCAGCCTCCAGTCTACCTGCCCTTATCGACCAGAATCAAACCCGGTTGCGGGCCACCCTCCACCCCCTGAAGCCAAAAGTGGAGGTGGATGACAGTTTCAGGGAGAAAGCAGCTACTCAAAAGAGTTGAATTTTCAATAGTTCCAAAAATATTTTTGTTTTACAGTTACCAAAATATTTAATAATTTAGCCATTGATTATTTTATTTTACTATCAGGGCAGGGATTTTTTTATAGATTACGTGATGTATAGGTCAACAGAGTCTTTGCTAAAACTTTTACATGGAGTAAAAATATTTTTTCTCCAAAAAAATGTTGAATCAATTATTGTAAAATTAAAAGGGCTTAAATTTTTAAAGATTAGTCAGGTTAATGAGGTAGGGAAAGGAAACGATTTCAGGAAAATTAGAATTTGAAACGATTATAGGTTTTTTTAATTGAAGATTTGAGACAGGATCCATGTTTTGCCTTTTAACAGATTGAGGGAGTTGCATAGACGGTTCAAACGTTTTTAACTCTCCAATCCGATTTTAATCGTCATTAAGATTAAGGTTTATGATTAGGGTATTTAAACATCAAATTAAGGTTCAAAGAAATAATTGACCGTAAAAAAACTCTGCTAATTGATAGCTTTCTTTCTCCCTATACAAAATTTTGGTTCCTCTTTAACTCCCGTTTTTAAAGCGACCGCAGAGCTGCTTGATAAGCTTAAAAAGAGGAAACAGGCACTTAAATTTTCAGCTTTGGTTTCATCCCCGCCTCTGCTCCAGTCTCATAAGCAAAAGTAGCCGCATTTCCCCCGAAAAAAGCAGACTTGGCCGAGTGGCGTGCGTTTGGCGAAATTGCCGGCAAAAATGCGAGCGGCGGCAGCAGCAATTTCGGCGTGACAGGTAGGCGGGCAAGAATTATTATAGTCTCGCATAATAAACGTCCTTTTTTCCGGCGGCCACGCGCACGTGCGGTAACTGGTTGCGTTTAGAAATCGGCAAAAAGAGTGTCCCGCGTCCCGCCCGTCGCGGCTGCCGCGCGGGTTGCATAGCCCGGCCGACCGGGTCGCGTGGGCGGACCTCGCAGCCGAATTTTCACCTGCCAGACGCAAATAACAACAAATGAGATGCCTGGGAGACGCAAATTGCTTTCCCGCCGCCTCCACGCCGTAATTTGAGCTCATACCAGGGACAATCAAATGTCACTCGAGTGAAAGGAAGACTCAGTCGCTTTGGTTGTGAAAGGGATGAAGATTCACAAAAGCAATTTTGCCTCGTTTCCCGTCATTAATTAATTAACAAAGGGATTCTAACTAATTGAAGCTTGAAATATATCCAAAAAATATATAATATTTTTCAAACTACCAGAAATTAAAACTAATTTCATATAATACTATAAATGGACAGCATCACAGACAGAATAAGATAAATATTGGATGAAAAACAATTTTAGACGAGAATTACTAGTCAGCAGCTGTTTTTGCATATCATGCCTCATCAGCAGTGCGCTTTACTTGGAAGACAAAATCCATAATCATACTTATCATATAATTTATTGCAGAGGATTCTGAATTGAAAAAAAATGAGGAAAATCTTTGAAACTCTAACACATTTCCCTACGACATAAATTCCGTTACGCGTAACGGGTAGGGCGTTACGCGTAACGGGGAGGGCGTTACGCGTAACGGGGAGGGCGTTACGCGTAACGGGGAGGGCGTTACGCGTAACGGGTAGGGCGTTACGCGTAACGGGTAGGGCGTTACGCGTAACGGGGAGGGCGTTACGCGTAACGGGGAGGGCGTTACGCGTAACGGGTAGGGCGTTACGCGTAACGGGTAGGGCGTTACGCGTAACGGGTAGGGCGTTACGCGTAACGGGTAGGGCGTTACGCGTAACGGGTAGGGCGTTACGCGTAACGGGGAGGGCGTTACGCGTAACGGGGAGGGCGTTACGCGTAACGGGTAGGGCGTTACGCGTAACGGGTAGGGCGTTACGCGTAACGGGGAGGGCGTTACGCGTAACGGGTAGGGCGTTACGCGTAACGGGTAGGGCGTTACGCGTAACGGGAAGGCCGTTACGCGTAACGGGTAGGGCGTTACGCATAACGGGTAGGCCGTTACGCATAACGGGGAGGGCGTTACGCATAACGGGGAGTGCGTTACGCATAACGGGGAGGGCGTTACGCGTAACGGGTAGGGCGTTACGCGGGACGGGTAGGGCGTCGCGCGGGACGGGTATATGTATAACGTTGTTGTAATTTCTGGGAATGGGCACGGCACTTTTTATAATATACCAAAAATTTAAAAAAATCTCCTTTCTTTGAATAAATTAAGTGTTAAATCTAATATCAAGCCAATCAACTACTACAACGTTATCGATGCATCATAAATGGAATAAATGGGCTTCTTTTAGTGAACAAGTTAATCGGATCAAGAGCCACTTAAATGTGTGCCCGCAATTAAAAACCTGGCCAAATTTTTCAGAATGGCGTAATTTTTAGGATATCTTGATAGTTATTTCATAACTTAATATAAATGACATTTTTCCACTTTTTGGGTTCTTTGAACCTCCAAATCTCAGGTTCCAACAATCAGAATTGCAAAAATTTCCTACCGTTAGACTCGCCTTGACCTCCACTAACAGCCCAAGTGTTTATGGGGAGCTTACCCTCATCCCCTTTCAACCCCATTGCTTCAATTTTAATAAAAATAATTATGTACCTGCTTCCATTTGCATCGACTTGGCTTCAAAACATTTAAAATCATCCTAAATTCCTACTGAATTACCACCCCGCCCATTCAACCAAAACTAAAAAAAATGTTTTTTAACAAAATGTAAATTAATAAAATTATCCAGAGCTATAAAATGTTGTTCATTTCCGAAGGGTTTAAAGTATAGGGGTGGAGGGTAAGAACCCCTAAACCCTTCAGCTGCTCAGGGGAGGTCAAGACGAGTCTAACGGTGAAAATTTTTTGCTATTATGATGGTTAAAACCCGTGATATGGAGTTGCACGCAGAAATAATTAAATTTAAGCCTTGCCAAAAGAAAACTATTTTGTTCTGAAACATTAAATAAATTGCGGTTTTGCGGTAATTTTGCGGCTACCGCAACTACGGTTTTGGTCAAGACCGATGCGGTTGTGGTTTTTGATTTAAAAAAATGCGGTTACCATGGTAATGAAAATTGACACCGCACAGTGCTCTAGTGAGAATGCAAGAAAACGTTTAAATTAATTTATTCCCGTTTGCCACTCATTCTGATTTCAAAACACTTTTTTAGCCATTTTTAATTTTCAGTTGTACACCAAAGAATCTGATTTTTTATTTCTGATGTTTAGTCCTTGAGCACAAATTTTCACTCGAACTTTGTTGCATTCTTGAGAGATAAAGGATTAACAAGACTTCATCCTCATTGATTTCAGAGCTATATTTGTTTAATTGAACTTACTGAGTTCTGGCGAATTCAGTCCGCTCCATCTCATGAAAAAAATACAAATCAATGTGATTGACAAAAAAAATTGTTAATAATAAATTAAATAAGCCTAACAAGGCATCTATTTCATGAGTATGCCACAGCTGGCTCCACACGACGAAATAAACTGAAAAATATATGAATACAGGTATTCCAATAGTGTAGGGGACTGCTCTATTCCGCGGCAGTTATTTTTCCTTTTCAGCCTGTAAAATTTAAACTGGTCGCGTTTAATAAAATAACTCTGAACTCAACCTCTTGATAAAATTGTACATGTTTACAAAATATGCATGTCATGATTATCATTCTGTGTACTATTTTAATATTTCCTTAACACTTTGATTTATTGTACTATTTGAAAATTTCACAACAACACTGTATTTTTAGAAAGTTTTGTTGCAAAAAATGTGAAAAAACATTACGTACATGATAAAATGTAAGAGTTGTTATTGAGAAGCAGCAGCAGTAACGTAGTACTGGCACGTCTGTGGTGCACAATAAATCCTTGATTGAAACTAATTAAAAGAGCACATCTAGAGAGGTGTCCCAGTTGATTGTTTCTTTTCATCCCTCTGGAAGATTTACAGCACTGCAACATTAATCAAGAGCTCTTCCTTCCTGCTCAAGTTAGAACAGGAGAGGTATCATTTCTGGTGCACACAGCTCAAGAGCAAACTATTCAAACATAATATCTGAAGAGGCAATCAACACAAAAGGCAATATCCTGAAGAGAGGCGTCTCAGTCTCAACTCATTCCCGGCGCAAAAAATATCGCTTCGTATCACCTTTGCTGGCTCTTCTCATCGCCATTTATTTCCACGGTAGCGCTGATTTATATCAACTCGCTGCAGTTTCCGCGCACTCTGTGTCTATAATAATTTTCCAACAACCCGAGCGAACAATTGCGTTGCAAATGAGCTGCTCGATGAGCGGCTAATTAGAATCATTTATGAGTGAGCACAAAGCTCCGCTCGACCTACATTTAGTTTCCCAGAATGATAATTTCCGATATTTGCTATTCACATGCGAATCCTGCGATCCAACTATATGCGTCCTGTCTTTGAGCTCTTGAATGCAAATAAAATGGGAATAAATTGGAAATTTAATGTTCTATTAAATGGTGCTTTTTATTATTTCGTCTCTTTCGAGCGAACAATTCGCGAAAACTCCGCGTCCCATCTCGTCATTGAAATGCATAAAGAAAATCAAATCAGGCCCAAACATTCGCACGCTCAACAATGTGAGTGTATTTTAATTTGACGATTAAAAAAATATATATAAAGCACAAACATTTTAAGATTAGTAAAGAGATCCTCTTTTCCTGATTGATCACGCTCTTGGTTTCACTCTCAAGCAATATTGCCAACTTGAGCTTCGAGTTTGCCGCAAAAACTCTCGCTCCTCTCCGCTGAACTAATTGAAGCAAATGCAATTTGGCTCAACACTACAGGGCAGCCCTTCCTTGGTGCTCCTCTTCTGCTCTCAACTTTGCTGGTGGAAATTGGCGTCGTCGCACTCCTTCTGCCTTGAATTAATAAAAGAGCTGAAATCGCGGAGCTTGCAGGAAAGAAAATTAGCTCGAGAACGAGACCGGCATTCCTGAATGGGAAAGGTACTCAAGTTTCCCTCTTATAACCTCTGGCAGGACCCTTGCTCATAATACTCTGCTTTTCATTAAAAGAAAAAATTACTCTGAAAGGAATTAAAAAGAAAATAAACAACATATAAATTCCTCTGTGGATGTAAATGAGCAATGTTAAAATGAATCCCTTTGTGTCAAGTTTTTTTTAACCGTGTTCCTAGAAATTCCGTTTCATAAATAAATAGGTCAAAGGGATGCTCATACAGTAAAATGTGTTTAAATTGATTTGCATTGCGGAGCGTGAGTGGTAAGAACTGTTTATTAAGGGATGCGCGGATTCCAGTCACGGAATTCATGCAATAAAGGGATGCGGCCAGCCTGCTCACGTCTATGATTCTATTGCAATTGAATTCCTCTGACTATGCGGAAGCAGTACCATCGTTCTCGTGCTGCAGCTGCACACTGACGCTGTGAATAACATTCCTCAAGTCACCTAGTATTTCCTTGGTTGATTCGTGTTTTCATGTAAGCAATGTCCAGGAAAATAAAATTAGGTTAGGAATGCTATTTAAATTCCTCTAGAGAAAAATAAAATCAATGAAACGAGGTCAAAAAAAATGTTACTTTATAGATTATTAGAGCTCATGTGTAACGTAGCTAGAAATAATAATTATGCAGCAGGAACACATAAAAATGCGCTCGTCTTGGCTAATATTTGTTCACCTCATAACTCTGGTAAGAAGGTTATGAGACACTAGCTGGACGCATTCACTTGGTTGGTTTGGAGTCTTAACAACGTCGTACGTGTGTTGCTTCAAATTACAACACCAATAACACACAACTGCAAAAACAACAACGCACTAATGCCGAAATTGGATGTAACTGCGCGTCGCGTCTCACATGAGTAGTTGTTTGTTATGTGTGTGTGCAGTCAGCCTGTTGCTGTGCTTGCAACACGGATAGAAAAGGACCGCAGGCGTGGAATTTGTGGAGAATTATCCGAGGATTGTGATGGAGAAGATACTCCAGTGAAAGGGACAGCCGGATTACTAATAGCTGAGAAATTTATTTATTCATATAGTTTATTTCAAAAGGTTTTGGGCTGTACGCTTCAAGAGCCAAAAGGATTTGTAATACTTGAAAAGTTAAGAACGTTTCATCAGCGGGGGCCAGATGTGCGATAAAATTGGTTGCCACTGCGCAGATCCAAGATGGCGTCTGAATGTGGGAAACAAAAAGCTCTCTTTGGATTGCCCTACAAGTGTCAAGAGTTTGTTTTTACGATCCAAAAGAAACAATTAGTTCAAGTAATGCAAATTATGCCACAATATTGACGAAAACTTGTTTTTTTCACGCATTTTCACGTCATTGTTTTTTCGCGCCACACTCCACCGGACGCCATATCTGCGCGTCGCACGAATCTGGTCCCCGCTGCGTTTCATAAATCATTTTCCTTGTTTCTCAAAACAACCAAAACAATCCTTGCACAACTTGCGATGTATTTCTTATTTCTTCTCTCCACGAGTTGTAAAAAATATATTCAAAATCAAACAAGTAAATAAATCAACTCATCTCTAGCTTTAAGAAAATCAGCAAATTAATGCAGAAAATTTTCATTTAATGAAAAAATCCACTGATTTTCATTTCCTTTTAGCGCCTTTTAAAAATCAGAAGCAATCCACAGAAACTAATTTTAATTCTATACACAAAAACATATAAATACTCACAATTATTTATAATGTTTCTGCAACCGCAGCTCCAAATGAATGGCATGCAATTTACAATAATTGCGAACTGTCAGTTATATTGCAAGCGGAACGCATTGAAGCAGCATTTAGCATTTAATGCTTCTTGCTCTCTGTGCTCGGCGGCATGTATACGAGCACCTGGTACATAACGCAACACATTCGGGAGGCTGGAGGGCAAGCACATAAAGTGCAGGGTGTGGCGGGCATACACCGTAAACGCATTTATTCCTGCTCGACCTACATTTGCGACGAACAAGGATAGATGCGCATAATGGGGATGAATGCTCACCCGCCTCTGCGCGTTTATCTCGTCTCATCTCGGCGACGTGTATATGCAGCAGGAAGCCGCCGCCCGCGTTCTTTCCTGACCCGGGAAAAGGCAGATGAGAAAAGGATCGCAGTCAAGTGCAGCGTGTTGGCTGATGAAGCCTGACGATGGCAATGTGTCGCAATCATGATTAAATCGAACGTTTCATATTTTTTTTACAATTTTTCCTTATCAAGCGTCATTAATGGAGTTGGGGGAGTTTAAGGCTGTTATAAGGACGATCGAATTTCTGCACGTCTGAAGAGGTGTAGCGGCTCCCGCACATTTGACGTTAACTAGTTTGTACTAATCTGAACCTTTAGATGTCGCTTTTACTGTATGATAAGCTATTCTCTTTTACCCTGTATAATTCTCATTGCTGACCGCTCACCCTCACTCGCAACCGGTCATGATACCCTCACGCTCCCTGGCCAGGAGCCGCTCATGCGGGAAGCGAATACAGATTTGTAATTATTAGACCAGAAGACTTTTCCGGGTATTAAATCTGGATTAAATGTGATACAAAGGACCCGAAGTCTTTCCATTTCCCTTGGCTTGAATCCTGAATCCCACAGAGGTATTAATTTTTAAGACTGTTGAGCCTCAATAAAATCATCTAGAAATGCTTCTGACATTGAAAACACATTAATATCATGCAAAATGGGTTTGCTTTTCAGTTGATTTTAAGATTGTCTAAAAATTGGATTTTTCAACCATTAAAATTTGTAATCACTCGATTTAAAATAAAACTTCAACGAATCCAATAAAAATAATTTGAATTCATCAGGGATAAAACTCAATTTGACTTGACAGCTTTATTTATAATCTTAAATGTTTAAACAGTGAAAAAAAGATTCAAATTCCACTGATTCTATAATTGAAAACAAGACTGCGAGGCACTCGCGCCCCGTGGGGTGGAAAAATTAAATTGGGTGATCAGCAAGTCGACAAGTTGTCTGTCGGTCCACTTAAGTGAAGGCGGCCAACCGTCAGCTTTCATTAAAATTTCAAAGGTTTAACCAGTTTACAGCCCTGCTTTGTGATTTCTCTCTTAGCTTAGCAGCACTCAGGGATACGGCACAGCAATGACCTGCGATTGTGGATGGCCATAGATGAAACGGGGACGCGGTGGATTTCGTTGATTAAATAAAAGAGTGATTATGTCGATAGAAAAATTGTAGCAAGTTTAAAAGTATGTTGTTTTGTGCATTGAAACACAGGGTAATTTTAAAAATTTTGAGTAGATCGAACCATTTTACCTAATATTTTAACAAAAATTATTAATAACTGTATGAGGGATGGAATTGATTATCCTGCACCCCTCAAAGGAAGTTTCCGGAGGTGATTTTTGGGCCGTAGTAAACTCTTGCTAAAATTAGCGTTCTGCTGTGGTTTCCAATGTTTTCCCACCCTTGAATCTGAGGTATGCATATAGCTCTGGTTAAAAATTTAAATTACTATCCAGTGAATGAATTTAGGTCAATGATGTACTTAAAATTCTCTTTCAGGTCTTTCATATAAACAATCCTATTTTGCATAGTCCGCAAGAAAAGCTCTAATCTTAGCGTGAAAAATGTCATGACCGCAACTTGCAAGAAGTTTATCAACTCTACTAGTCAGAAGAGAATGGTTCAGCAGGTGCAAATAATTTATCCCCCCGATCTAATCGCATCATGCAAAGCGGCTCAGCAGTTACATATAGTGCGGGCAAAAGGCAAGTTGCGGGTGCATTTAATTTGCCCGGAGGTCACTTGGCCGGCGAACCGGGGTCACGGCGGAGGGAGGCCGTTACACGGGGGGTGACTACGTGCATAATTCCGCAGGCGATAAGGGCAGCGGAGGTGCGTGCCTTGCCTGTGAGTCAGGAGCTCCGGCAGCGCAAAAGGCGAGAGAACGCGGCGGAGTGCCCTTTTTGCTCCCCTCAAGCCCCGAGCCTCGTTCCAAACTTTGCTGTTTACACGTATTATCAAATGCATTTCGCTCTCTTTTATGACTTTTCCGGAGAGCATTTTTGGCCTGCTTCACGCGACGTTTGTTTTTGTGCTGCCACAACAACAGCAGAGTGCGGTGCGTTAATGCTGAGTCCAAGTTATGTGCCGCTCTAATTTTTTCCATGTCCCCTCTCACTTTAGAAACTTAAGCGAGCCGGCTCTTTTGTTCTGTTCGGGGAAAACTTTCGTGAAAAACTTTGCTGCTCCTAAAATTTTAAAAATTTATTAGTTGAAAATACCAATTTTTATCAGAGATTTTTATATTACGAAAGTATTCAATTGAAAAGTCAAAAATTGAGTTTGTCAATACGAGACTAGGTCTTATTATTTTTTGAGAAAATGTGTGTCATCGAATAAACAAATCACTTTTACAAATTTAATACATATTGAAAGTGTGAACATTTGTCTGTCTATAAAAATGCTCCCTTCTAATTTTCATTTGCCATCATTGCGATGGTGGGGCAAACTTCAGAAGCTTTAAAGCGCTGATAAGCCATGAATATATTAAATGAAAATTTCTTAAAATCGTTTATGGCATTTTTTTTATTGATAAAGAAATATCGATCAGATGAAATGTCACGAGTGGATGACAAAATTAGCAAATTCAACGGAAGTGAAAATGAGGCATAGAATGCGAATGTAGAGCGAGTTTTTGGATAATTTAAAATATTTTCAAACCTCTTGAAGAAGCATGTATTACATTTTTCCTATTAAATTGTAGCAGGGGATGAAAGGGGTGGAAGTAAGCCCCCAAAAGTCAGGGGAGATCGAGATGAATCTAACGGTGTTAATTTTTTTGCAATTCTGGTGGTTAGAGCCCGAGATTTGGAGAATACAAAAAGTTGTTTATTTCGTGTTTTTTCCAGTTTCCAAGTACAATTTAAAAACATTATTTAGCACTCTTAAATTTGAACACGAGCTCACATGTCATGGGATGATACTTTTGAGCTCATTTTTAAAATTTTAAAATCCTGAGCTAATTTCCAAATATTAATTATTGTATTTAATTGACCAACTCTTTGGCTCGCATCGTTGAGGTATTCCTATTGTGTCACAGTGGTGCGAGATATGCGAGAGTATGGGATATCTCTTCCTGCTGGCTGCCCACTGTCAGATATGGCAAATGGTATAGTTGTTAATAGCGGCTATTTTACTCCAAACTTCTCAGCAAGACTGGGAGGCACACCGGCGCCGACTCGTCAACTGCTGGTTTGCCACCTTTCAAGCAAGCTCTCAGGAAAAATATTTGGCTTTTCAATCGATGGAACGAAAATAAGGCTTAAGAAGGGGCTAATAGCCCACGAGAAGGGATGACCAGAGGTTCTAGAAAAAAATCAATTACAATAGATCATTAAACACAGTTTTTGTGTCAACAACTGATTTGATTAGTTGATTTTTAAACCATATAAATTTGACAGTAGTTAACTTTGACCTCGACTTAGGGGAATTTGGTGTTAGTTCGGTTGTTCTCGGCCCAATATTTTAAATATAAACAGCAAAAATTTTGACCAGTACTTGCGAAGACTAATTTTTGCCGTAAATTTCGTTCAGCTTGCTAGATCTCGCACCAAATTAATTACAGACTATATTTTAAAATTTTGCATAGCATTGGAGGGTGCCAAATTTTGAGGATAGACATGTATTTACTCGATTTGCATGCCATGGATATCACTATTTGTTCTGTTCAACTCAGATGCGTCATTATGAACCCCAGGATATTTGTAAATGTAGATTTTGTGGTGAACAGTGTGAAAAGTATCATATTTTGAAATGTTTAACAAAAATAATTAGTTGAAGAGAAGCAGCAAAGATTTGTAAGAATTGATTGTAGGATTAGTGTCGCACGCATATGCGTTTAATAATAAATTCATTCGTTCATATTTTAAAATTTTGATCTCGAGATAAGTTTAGCATAATTTATTATTATTTCTGTTAAATATTAAAAAGCGTTTGAACACAGCATTTCTCCACTAATAAAGAGTTCAGTAAATGAGCTCTATCCGTCGGGGAGGGGCAAAGGCATTATTAAATTTCAGTGTTAAACGACTTAACACGATTTTGATAATTTTAATTAAAATCCTTTGTATAGCAAACAATCACGGCGTCAAAAAATAGCGTTCATTGCATTAATCACGTGCACATAATTTACCACACGAACCACAAACATGAAAGCTGCCGGTGGGCTTTGATTACATCGCGCTGCTGGCAAAGTGATTCGCATACAAATGGATTCGAGGCGCGCGCGCTCGCTCGCTGCTGTGTGGTGTTCGACTCTCGGGTTTGTGTGCACGCGCCGAGCGGCAGAATTTCAATTAGGACGTTAGCAGCAAAGTTTATTAATAATAGCGCGATGCCGCGAACTCGAACAAACTAAACAATAAATCGGCTTGCCAAACTTTTATCTGCGCGCGGGCACGTGGATGCGGAAAAGTGGTGGAAAGTCGCGGCACGCGAGTACGCTATCCGAATTTTACTCGCAGACACATTGTGGGCGAGTCGGCAAAGTTCAGGCGGGTCCCGACCCTGCGACTCGAGTGTCGGCCAAAGTTGTGCCATCAACCGAGAGCGGCAGGCTAAACCCGAGAAAGGCAGTGCGCGAGTGAAATTGCCTGCTTTCCAAATGTACGTGCCTAATTCACGAGAGCGGCTGAAAAAGTTTGCAACCAAGTTGGCCGGAAAGCAGTGATTTAGTCGCTCAATTTCGGCGTCTCCGGGCAATGAGACACACGCCACTTCGCTGCCCCAAATTCATCCTGGCGACTTTGAACCACTACAATCGAGACCATGATTAAGGTCCCCAGAAAAAAGTTGTTACGGCCGAAGAAAAATTTAATAAAAACCCTCTTTAGCGAGATGGAAATTTTATTAAATAAATTTACCCAATCGGGCAGTAAAATCACGCTGAGAAGAGCAATTGAGCTTTTTTCCCCCTATTTCAAAATAAAGTTTCAGGCAATCCTTTTTGAATGGGGAGCGGTAGTAGCCTTCATAAAAAGGTGAGTAGAAATTTCCCTTCTACTTTTTTCGTGCATGCAGAATTTCACTTTTAGAAATTGCTCCAGATAAGGACGGAATTTTGGGCTCGTTCGTTTTTGTAGGAGAAATTAGACCCCTACGCGGTTCCACAAGATTTTTTGTCACTATATATGCTCCCTTTTTATATATGCAGTTGGTTGTTTTCAACAGCTGGTGATCCAGAGTCTCCTGATGTGTTTATGGATTTTGTTTTGCAGGAATTGAGTTGATCCCCATTTTTTATTCCAACGAAAATTAGCAAACGAAGAGTCAAAACCAGGTTAAATTGACATCAAACCTCAGGGGGTTTAAAATACTCTATTATTAGACATCAATGGTACTGGGGCTGAATTAAAACAAATCATTTTCATCCCAAGAAAATGCTTTGCAGATAAAAAAATAAATAAATTATAATTCATATATAGAACGTTTTTTATAAAAGAATATTAACTCCTGCTTCTGTGAGATAAAGATTTACCGCATTTTTTGTCTGTAGCACCTGTCCGCATGCACCCTTGCTCGGACGGTAATCGGTGGTTGTTCTAGCTGGGAATAAGGTGCGTCGGTGAGAATGCGCATGAGTAGGGCTGGCGGCGGGTGAGAGAGTGTGGCGGGCCGGCGGCTGCCGCTCACTCATTCTACCGCCATCCGCCACGCAACCCGTGCCACTTCCACTTTCTTGAGCTTTTCCAGCCACCAGGTAAGACTCGAGTTTGAAATATAAGGGTGCTTCCGGTTCAGAGGGTAACTATTTAATTCTGCTGCAACGAGAGAAACAGAAACTGTTGCAATGATTCTTCTGTTTTTCACTTCAAGGTCTATAATGAAGCACCGCGGATTGAATTTATTTCATTTTAAATTTATTTTAATCAATTGAAAAATAAATATTCAAGGCAGAAAGCCTTGTTTGAATTGCTAAGAATCATGATTTCTATCGAATAAAAAAATATATTTTGAAAATGAAGTAATAGGATTGGAGCATTAATTCTTCACAGGAAAAGGAAACACAAAGACTTTGTCCTTATTGATTTTAAGAGTATAAAATCTTAAGGTTGCTCTTGGGAAGCCGAAAGTGGTCGAATAACTCAATCAACGTAGATGAAGTCTTGATTTTCACAGTTTGTCCTTTTCCTGTAAAATTAAGCTAAAAAAAATGAAAAGCAAGTTTTGAACGAATTTCGCTGGCTAATTTCCATTTAGAACCAACTTTTCTTTTGCAAACATAATTTTCAGGGGGGGAATTATCTGATAAATAAATTTTAAGTTGCAACTGCTCCCCTTGTATTATTTCAACGGTGATGAAGTTTGGATTGTTAGCTACGCTCACTAAGACGTTTTTTGTGTTTCGCGAAGGCTCCGTGTTTTCTCTAAATACAGCGAGTTAACACAATTTTCGCTTGGCTACGTTGGGAGCAGAGTTTTTGAGCCAAGGAGAAGAATTTGAGCGAAAAAGTCATCATCAGCGCGGCGACTGTGCCGAGGCACAATGCCGAACAATTACCGCTGAAGACGACGGAGCCTTTTTCTCGTCCAGATTGCTTTGCTCGCTCGCTGCAAATTGAGATATTTCAAGCGAATATGACCTTCAATTAAGGAAAGGGCAACACGGGCTATATACAATGTTGTCTCGGCAGGAGCAGAAAATGCTTTTCTTTCAATAAAGCGCGGAAATATCGCCCAGCCTGCAGCGGCGGCGGCAGTGGCGGCGGCTCATTAAATCCAACTGTGCCTAATGAATTAATCAGCTGCACTACACATATTAAATCCTGCGATGCTGCAAGAGAAACGGGCCTAATTAAAAAAGTTGCCGCGCGCGCCAGAGATTTATGGCGCCGAGCGAAATTCGCCAAGAGCGGAAAAAATGGGGCCCAGCGGCAGAAGTCACGCGAATCTATTTATTCCATTTGATACATCACCCCGGCAGCCGCCCGCGCCAAAATCGGATTTATGTTCGCCCCCGAAATGCAGTTCCGCCGCTTGTTTGGCTGATGGCGAAATTGCGGAACGCCATGCAGCGCCCTATGCTTCGTGTAAGCCATAGAACGAATGACGAGATTTGCCTCGTTATTCTTTTTCTCTGCTGGCCGAGTAAACAAGCCTTTGCAGCTGTCATTGTCTAGCCTCTTGCGCCTCAAGATTCGATGCAGCTAACAAAGAATTTACTTGCTGCTTGAAATTTGCTCTGCTTTGTTCGTTCTTCCACCAACATGCTAGAGCAGCTGGTAATTAAAAATTCACGATTGTTCTTGTTCCACCTTTGCAAAAAGAGCAAATTGCGGTGCAAAAAGAAAAAATGAGATTTTTAAATTAAATATGGCAACTTTTTGACTAACTTTAAATACAAAATACGGCCATAATACTTGGAAAACATCCCTTTTCACTTCGTTTTTGGAGCCGTTTAACCAAGGTGGAATTAACAGTTTGAATTTTTATGCCTAAATATATATTCAGGTCGATTTTCCAAGCTAAAAATGTTTAAAACGTATGTTATTGTCCGACATATTTAACAATCTATTCTGTAAGGAAAAGTTGGGGACACAATTTTTGCAATTTCTCTTCTAATTTTGCGAATTAGTTGAATATTGACCCGAGAGCACTTAAAATTAATCAGTTTATCGAATCATTGCAACTAAAATTCCCCCGGTGTCATGAGTAAAATTGAATTTGTCAGTGCCTCTCATAAACATGAAGCCCAGAAAAATAAGAACATAGTAACATAGTTCCTGATAATTTTTGCTGAGGTAAATAATAAAACTTTTAAACATTTCCTGTGTATTTCCTCAATCTATCTTAATCATCTTTGCTCCAAAATAAGTCCTAATAGAGTTAACCATCAATCAAAAACAGTCTGATGTCACAGTATCCCTTATGAATACTAGTGAAATTGTTTGTTTAAACTGTAGCGATTGCAAAAAAATTTTATTAAAACAATAAAATAAAGCTGAAACTAAATTAAACCATTTTTAACGCAATTAATGTACTGAAAAACAAGACTTTGTCATAGTCTTGTGAGAAAAAATATTCGTTTTCATACACGGCACAGCGCGGTGAGAGATTAATTTTGCATTTCATCGTTTCAGCATCTTTTTAGCTAAATATCTATTTTAAGATTATTCAATTTTTCTCAAAAACATTAAGGGAGATTCCTTTTTAAATTTTGTGTTTTAAAATGATTTTTGCACGCATTATACCTCACAGTTCAAATTTATATTCTGTATATTTGCAACCAATGCACATTTAAAAATAAGGTTGAGAAGCCACAATCTAATCGAAACCAATATTACCTAGTCCTTGCTCCGAACTCATTATTATATTAGGTCAACTGACAGCACATCGAGAGATATATTCACTAAGACAATGAAAACTGCAGACTTAGACACTCACCGAGTCCATTGAGCAGAATCCTTTTAACCGGCTAGAGCGGCCGGCCGAAAGTAAAAGCTCGCCGTGATTCCGTTCGAGTTGCTCCTGTGCATTGAATCGCGATCGAAGCGATTGCACGCTGCCCGTCGATAATCGATAGCAGAGAAAAGCATTATATACATATTTATTTATATATTTCTCTGACGATCTGGAGGCATGGAACGTGAATTATTAATCCGCGGCGCCTCGCCATGGCAACAGAGCAGATTAAATCACGGCGATGCGTATGGAATTGTTGGTTTGAAAGGTCGCATCTAATCGATCAAGTGGTGCAGCCGAAAGGAAAAGACACTTTTTTTCGCTCTCTGCGTGCTCGTTTCTCACATGGCAGCCAGATTTGGAGTAGGAAACAACTTTCCGAATCTAAGGCTTCCTGCCCGCGCGCGCGACAAAGTGAATCTGATGGAGTATGTGTGTGTGCGCGCGGCCACGGACAGGATGCACGACATGACTGACAATTGCGATTACCATAACTATATACGCCAGCACCAGCAGCAGTAATACAACAGGGCTTCTTTTAAAAGGGGCGACGAAAGTCTATTACTAGTCTGTATGACAATATATTCGTGTACTTAGTATAGAGTACCGAAAGATAAATGGAGGAGATATATATGCATATAAATGACTTGTTCACGAATTTTTACGGGCGCTTCATACTTATTTCTTTCCTACACCAGATACATACAAATTTATTGATCTAATTAATATTTCTACTAGATTTTTTAATGGTTTTTAACAATTTAAAACCATATACCTGTGCGGTGGAGGAAAAAAATTCTGAAAAGTAAAAAGCAAAATGGCTGGCAGTAGATCAAACATTTGGACACCGTTTAACTCCTCTTTTTAAGCGGAGTGACTTTTCTCTGTTAAAATAAAAGTGGTAAATATTCACATTTTGTATTTAACTTCAAATGAAAGTACTCATTTTAAGTTTTTGTTATTTCTAATTTTATTAATATCGCAATAACTTTAACAAGAAGCGTAAAAATCTGGAAATGGGTTTTGATATTTTTAAATTTATAATTTAAATAAATTGAACAGCAAAACAGGGCTTTTTCGTTTTTATTTCAAACGTTTTATGAGTTATTACTTCCGAATCTCAGTTTCTAAGTTTCAGATTTTCAAACTTTGAACACCGTTAGACTCTTTTTGACCTTCCCTTTTTTTAAATGTTTTACCTATTCAACCCTCTTTTTGCATCCTTGAAAAATACAATTTTTTCTCTGTGCACAACGAATTTGAACGTTGATCTCCCCTAAACCAATTTCGGTTCAATTTCATGAGATACTCCTCCCTCAGTAAGATATTTGGATGGCAAACCATTCATGATTAATAATAACTGCAAATCTCAGCTCTAACTTCTCACCTCCTAAAATTTTTAGAAAAACACCGCATACCGTTTGACTTGACCTGTCGTCCCATGATGCGGTTATGAATTTAAGAAGCATCACAAAATAAACAAAATAACCGATTAATCAAATGAAAATTTAAACCAATTTTAGCCCATAATTGTGGTTGACGAAAGCTGTGACAATTATTGGAAATAACATAACGAATTCCCTTTGGCGCATCGATTCATCACCGAGAGCAGCAGTTGAAGTGATAGACGCGTCGACAGGTTGAGTAATGGTGGCGGCTGGCCGATCTCATTCGATGATCCATTACAAACCGAGTGGCGTAATTCGATTTGGCACGACAAAGCGAGAAGCCTAATGATGCCTCGAAATAGTATGTATTTCACCTGCTGCTCTCTCGCTCTCTCACCCACTCGGCATGGCAAACACGGTATCATTTCTGCGGAATCCTCGTCAGGAGAGGTTCGCCGCGCGCGTTCATGAATTATTTGGCCCGCCCAAAAGGGCTGTATATCACGCCCGCTGGGGAGAAACTTAGGCCGTCATACTCACAACCCCCCGAAAATGCAAATTAGGTTTGAGTGCCTGAACACGGCGCGGCGACGTTCGCCACGCCAGCTTTTCAAAAGGTTTGGCTAACTTTTTTTGCCCGTTTTTTTCTTCGCTGATGGCTTTTGCCTTAACTTAGTCTCTGGTTTTGCATATTTAAAACTATTTCATTAAAAGCTGAAAAAAACCAAGACCTCCCAAGAAATTCTAAGAGCTGAATGTGGTATAATTAAATGCTCGTCGAATTTGATCGATTGGGGCAAAAATTTATTATGAATAAGCCGCCAGGAAGCGGTAGTTTGAGTGGATTGTTGAAAAATTGGACTCAATCAAGTTTAATAAAATTCAAACATGACTTTATAGCAATAAAAATTAATATTTTTTTCCAATTTTCAAGAAAATTAGCAACACTTGGTAAGTTTTAATTGCTGATTTTGAATTTTTCGAATGGTAATTGACATAACAAGTAAAATTTCCATGTTATGAACAATATTTATTATCTAAAGGGAAAACCAAGCTTACTATTAAAAAACTGACTGACTTTGCAACCATTTTTCTTAAATATTTCGGTGATCCGTCGGGAAATTTTATTAAATAAATAATTGAAAGTATTTCTGCACAAAGATTTCACAAAATTTAGCTGTGATTTGCTATCGTCCGCATCTATCCAACAGTTTGAGGGAAATTTTCCTTAAATTGAAATAATAAAATAAATTACAAGGTGCGTGTCTCTCTAAAAAAAATAAAAAAAATATATCATGGAATCATGTATGGCTGAATTTTTGTTTTCCATGCAATCTTTACAAAACAGTTTATAAAAAAGGGATAATTGATTTTCCTGACAAATGTAGAAGCACTTTTCTTGGAAAATAACGAGTTTCATGCAGTTGGCTATAAATATTAAACACTATAGGGGGGAAAATGAATAAACAACTAACAACATAGTCGGGGAAAAACTGTTCCGCCGATTTTTAGAATTCAGGCCAGCCCGCATCACGCATTACACACTTTCCATTTAAATAATCAAGCGTTCCCATCCAGATATCAATTATACATGAAATTTTCCCGCGCGCGGCAGCCCATTTCACTTTGCCGAGGCCCCGTTTTCCAAACAGACAACACGAAATTAGGGCCAGTCGAGCGCAAGTGTTGTGGCCAACAAACATGAGTGCGTGCGTGTTGGTGTGTGCGTGCCGGCGGCGCAGCAACCCCCTCAGGGGTGGAGGCCACCCGCGAGGAGCAACCGGCCGAGTGGCAAAAAGATGCGATGCGCGAGCGAAACAATGGGCCCGAAAACGAGCCCATTTTGCGCGAATGCCGCGCGCAGCGCAGTTTGTTTTTCACTCGAGATGGAGCAGAGAAGAAACGAGCTCATGCAACTTTCTCAATTTCGCACGCGGCCCCTAGGTGTGTGTGTGTGTGTGTGTGTGTGTGTGTCGGCTCTCAGCAAAAACTGGGTCACCAACTGGGTGCCGGCGTAACAAAGGAGTTAAGAATTACGTCTTGTTGCTTCCGAGGGGAGAAAGAGGGAATGACTGCGGGAAATTCATCAAGAAAACAAACTGCATATACAAGCTAAAACTGTCGGGAATTTAAGCAGAACTGGTTTAAAACTTGCAGTAAATTTTCAAAAACAACATGCACTCATTAATGTTTCAAGATTGACACTGTTTTCTTTAGCTCAAGGGAATTTGCAAGACACGCTCTGTGCACGTCTCCATCTCCAGCAAGTTTCGCAACTCAGCTTGCAGAAATTTTCCATGGAGAAACTAATTATTATACATGTTTAAGTAGATCATAAGAGGCCAAACATTAAGAACATTTTGCGTCATTGACTATAGCTAATTGAGTAACTTTTTTGTTGAGTTTTCTATAATGTGCACTGATGAAATCAGAACCGAGTAACAGTTAAATATCCGTTTTTGCTAAATATCTCGAAAAACTAAACGTTTTTTAGCTTGATTTCGATTCCACTCGTTGTATCAGGTAAATTTCCTTTCTGGTGAAATAATTCTTGATTTTCATTGGGGAGACGTTGCTCACAGCTGTCGTTTACAATTGAAAATGTAAACGGCAACCTAGAAAAGTTTAGCACTTTCCCATTTTCTAGTAGAGAATTTCAAATAAAGGTAAAAATGACTTTCCCAGTTTCCCGGGGCAGCTTTAATTTAAAAACGAAATTTTTTATAAAAACTATCCAATGTAGTCTATCTAAAAAATCCAAGGAAAATATGAAAGAGATTGAAGAAAATGAAAAAATTATCAAAAGATAAATTTCAAACCGCAACATAACTAATTTACAAAATTGTTTACTTTGAATTTCAAAGAAAGGACATACCCTCTTGAATATTGCTGCATAATTTTAAATATTTGATTTTCCAAATGGAACAGCAAAATGTATTTCCACCACAATTTAGTACGTAATTATTTAAAAATAATTTGCACCGTCCCATTGCACTGTCGGCTTTAATACCCTTTTGCTTTCACCCGAAATGTATTCATTTTGCGTAAGACCGGCGCGCACGTTGCCGCCCGTTGAGAAAGGAATTATAATATTTCTGGCGTCCTGTGCAGTGCAATCCCCAAAAGAGGGAGAAGACAAAGCGGGCAGGCTGCGAACAAATGGCGCCTCGGCTCTGCCTTGCTCTAATTATACCACCGCGCTCTCGCGTTTGTTTCGCAAAATTCTAATCCGTTTAACGGCTCCGCCAGGGAGAGATTATGATTCATAAAGAATATTAATCCAGCCGTAAGAATGCGTCGGCCAGAGAGCGAACGAGGCACTTGCCGCGCGCGCCCTGCTCGAGAGTGTCGTGTCTCTTGAGCAAACTCGACGAACGGCACACACACGCTCGAAAATATTCTTTTATTTTGCCACCCTTTTCATAATTCGTCACAAAGGCGAGAGAGAGAGAGAGAGAGAGAGAGAGAGAGAGAGAGAGAGAGAGAGAGAGAGAGAGAATTCTCGGCAGCTCGTTAGTGTAGATTATCAGCGCAACGCCGGCCTCATTGTCAGTCAGCTGAAAAAACTGACAAAATGTTTTTCCACCTGCCCGCTCATTACTGGCTTGTGAAAATGCGCTCGCTAACGATGGTCTTGTCTACAAGCAAAATATTAATTTTTCCGCTTGTTTTCGAAAAAAAAATCGAAGCTCACCTGGCCGTGTTTTGTGATTATACAAGTTTGTGACTGGAAACTTGCACCGCGCTCTGATCGTATCAGCTGAACAAAAGCGTCTGTGTTTTTGTTGTTATTGAGCGACAATGAGAAACCATTTCAGGCCCGTGGCGGGTGCTTTTCCGCAGAGATAAAAAGCGGCATCAACATCAGTTTGGAAAGAGGTGCCGTGTTCCGTAACTGTTCAAACTTTCCACTCCGAATTTCCAGCTCACATGCGGGTCGGGTGAATACAAAACAGTTTCCGCCACGCGTTCGCTACGGATAAGTTGGTTAACTGATTCCCAGGGTGTCACTATAACTACGTTCCAGTGCAAATGAACCACACGCCTGTGATGAAAGGAAGTGTAAAAATATATTTAGTTACATTAATTTTTTAATTGAACCTATTATATTTTTAGTCAATCATTTTAAGCGTCTGAAAAATGTTTAAGATCGAATATTATTCTGAGCTTTTTCCAATCGTTGCGGGAACATCTAATAATCACGGATTGAACCACACTGAAAACCGTTTGAATCAGTTTTGCTGGACAAAAAATAATTTCTTCGTTATCTAATTTGACTTAGAATGACAATTTTCTTGAAAATAAAACTTGTTTGTATAAAAATACTTACTGTCTGAAAATCTAATCACATAGTGTGCATCTTAAACGCAATTTTTGATAGCTATTAAGAAGCTCGAACCGGCTTGGAAAAAGAAATACTCGTTTTTGTTCAAACAAAAAGTAATGTGGTCTTTAAACGGTTCCACATAATTTAGCTTACAAAAAATTGTCCTGAAATGAACATTATTTTAAATAAAAAATAGATTAAAGCTGTAACAATACATAAAACTTGGTAAATTTGATAGAAAATGACATTCCTCTATTTTTGCGTTTATCCGATCAGAAAATCAGCTGAAAAACCAGAGTTTGTATGTTGTCCTTGATTAAAAAGCTAGCTAAAAAAACTGTACTTTTGGCATGATTCCAACAACATTTTATTTGCTTTTGCTTCAAAGGGTTTATTTCAAAATTCAAGCACTCAACTGACTAATAAAACAGAAAAAACTTTTTGTTGAAATATGACAACACTGTATTTTTAAAATAAATAAAAAAATATTTTCCCAAAAAGAGCACATAGTGTCTGGTCTGCAGGAGAAGATTTTTTTTCAATCAGCCGAAAAAATGGATCACTTCCCCTTGAGCCAATTGCGTTCATCGCACCACTTTTGCCGATATCAGTATTACCAGCCAACCCGCGAGGGATAGAGAGAGCTGGTTCATATTTTTAGTCTTTGTGCAGCCGCGCGGTAACCATGGCGATGGAGCAACGTTTGCTTGTTGCATAACTGGCCATCCCCGGGGCCTCGAACGGCTTGCCATCAGCGAAGCGACCGCAAATGCAAATAGTTGCAATTGCAAATAATTAGGAGAGGCCATGCCTTGTTCTAATTGAAACAACTGAGCAGCTTTTCCGCTGTTTATTGCTGCCACACAGAGAGCGGCACGACATAATTATTTGCGACGCCATTTTTCTTTCTTCAGAGAACGGCTGGAGCAAAAATGCAGATTACATTCCTCGCTTTTAAATTTAATCAACGAAGAGTTTTTCTTCCGCGTGGTTGCTTTCTCTCGCTCCCTTTCTCCCTAACATTTCGACCGCGAAATCAAGCTCTCGGCTAGAAAAAGTTGTCTAATGAAGCCTCGGTGCACCCCTCTTGTTTGTGTTTGTTCTGAAACTGTTTTCAGAGCGAAACTTGTCTGATTGCACGGCTGACGGTCGAGCCGACTTTGTCTGCTGATTTTAAATCGCATTAATTGCCACAACGCCAGAGCATTAAAGCCGACTTATGCAACCGGTCGGTCTCGCGAGACGTGCGCGCTGCCTGCCTACGTTTTGATGCCGCGCTGCAATTAGCAAGTCCGCGGTGTCAATCAGCCAGTCCATTACGCTGCTCGCATGACTGCTCCTGTTCGTCTAATTGAACCACCATTGGAGCGGTAAAAACGGGAAATTGCAAACAACACATTTGCGGCTGTCATTAAACAGTCAATTAACGTTTATTATTAATGTCCAAACACACACGTTTTGTTTATTTTGAGGCGGCAGTCGGCTCTTTGTTCCCCAGCCAAATCGAAATTAATTAATTAAAGCTTTACAATTGACATAAAATGGAAATCGAATGATTCAAACGATTCGAATTAATTAAATTGATGTGTATGTAATTAATTAATTAACTTTTAATGCTTTTAATGTATGAAAATTGATGCAAAAATTTGCAATAAAATGTTTTTGATCAGGCTGCCTTTTTAGATTCACACGTTACAGTTAAATTTTATTTTTTTCATGATTTCAATCATTTCGGAATAGCTTTAAGTTTAAAGATAGAATTTGGGGCTAGTGATTGTTTCCATTTATATTGTTTTTAACTATGAATTGAGTTGATCGATTAGAACAGCATGTGATTTTTTATTATATCTGTTCAAATGGATTTCGATTTTAGCGGATGAAGTACTTTATTATGCTCTTCAAAGTTTACTTTTAGCCTCCCAAACTGGTTATAAATTCACGCAGATTAGAGCCAGTGTTTTAATTTATTCATGGTTTAATATGGGTTACGTTGTTTGAGAGTAAACTCTGGGGCTTTCATGCTCAAAAACAAATGGAGCAAAAAGTATTTTCAAAGCGATTCGGTTAGTTCCGAGCAATAAATTCGTTTCGAAACTAAAAAAAACGAACATTAACTTGAAGCTAGAACATTTGCACCTGGAAATCCACTTCCAGTTGCCACGATAATATTGCGTTCAGCGAGGCAGACAACAATTTCAGCTCATTAAATCGCATTTCTCAGCAAGCCGCATTTTACACTCAATTTGTCTGCGCAGCCGAGCCGAAACAATAACTAAACCTTTTTACGACAAGCTGTAAAACCTCTTTTAATTTACTGCCGGAGGAGTAAACAAGTAGTGCAAATTCAAAACGAGGCAGATTGCAAGCTAGGGAGTGTTTTGATGCAGAATGTGTGTACAGGCCACCGACGTTTGAGCGGTGAAAACGCTGGTTGAGGTCTTTTTCCCGTTTTTTTTGCACTCACGCCGCTGCAAAATGAACGGAGGGGAGGCAAAAGCCACATTATTGACACTCCAGCTCGGCCGTGTTTTGTATGCGCGTGTGACGCAGAATTTTTTCGCCAAAATGAGCTTGTTATTTACGAGCGGAATTTGCTCTTGTCGCGCGTCTGCGATCCAATTCGAAACAGAGCGAAATTTGCATCGGAATTGGCCGCTCCATTTCGAGCAGATCGATGCCAATGGACCGCTCTGTTGCTTTCTAACGAGCATGCCGATTTCGATCAGGATTCAATCAATTTCTACGTGCATCCCCGTTTCAATAACCGTCTGTTGCGCTCATCCACTCCATGATTTATGAATAATTTATCCCGGAATCGGCTTCGGAAAGAACAAGAAGAGGCGCGGCAATAAATATACATTCACCGGTCACGTTGGTAGAGTTTGGTTGGATGGCGGCTCGAATTAAGGCGCATACATTCATGGCCTTTATGGGTCCCACTTTGGAGCGCGATCGGTTGGAAATTCAAATGAGAAAGAGAGGGTCGAAGCATGAAATATTGATGTTCCCTCTCTCTCTTTCCTCTTGCTCCTCCGCACGCACACAGAGCAAGTAAAAAAGCTCCGCACGTCGCGGTACGAGCCAAATTCGCCTTTTTAATGAGCACTTTTGCCACTTTAACGACGAAATATCAGCCCTGACGTGTTTTAATGTCGAAAGCGGCTGATAAAAATTCAGTGTCTGATCGATTTTCTCTCAAGTTTACGCGGCAAATGATTCGCTCTCGTGCTTTGAACAAAACAAAAGCCGCCGCTGACGAAGCGCAAAGATGAAACGCTGCTGGAGGCGCGAATCTGGCGAAATATCTTTTGACGCGCAGATTCTCTCGCTCAGGTGTTTGTTATTATTGCAACGCACAGCGGAGCTGAAGCTTGCGGCTGTTTTATTGCGAGTAGCAAGCAAACAAATTGCGCCTTTAGGAAAGAGTGCCGAGCGGGCGTATTCCCCGATCCCATTATTTTGTCCTCGCGCGGTCGTCCAAATTTATCGTTGCGAGAGCGGGGCATATTTTATTCAGCATGCCGAAGCCGTCTCTTCGAGACATTCTTTTTGAGCGAAAGCCACGGGTGGCAGGATGGATTCAGCTCTCTTCGAGCAAAAAATGGACAGAATTTATGCAAGCTATTAGTCTAGCCCAGAAGAATTTGTGAGACGAATTCTCCTGTGTTAAAAAAAAGGGTGGACCAATTTTTTTAGGTGAGTTTTATATTCCTCTCAGCCAAACCTGCTCTAATTTTCATGGGACAAGATTCTGGAAAATCAGATGTTTTTCATGACTTTCAGAGTTAGAAAAAGATCAAAAATCGTTCTCAAAAGATGTTCCAGGCGTTTGTTAATTGACCTATTTTTAAAATTAACCTAAGAAATTTTGCAAACCAATTATTTGAATGGGTAGAAAATTTAGAAATACAAACCAAAGACCATTCGACGCGTCTTGACCTCCACAGATGCACTGAAGGGTTTTTAGGGTGTCGCTCACCACCACCCTCTTTCAACCTCCTAAATTTAGAAATTCGGGAACGGATCATTGCTCAAATCAGCCAACAATAAGAGAATCAAAATTAAAGGCCCAATTAGCGCAGCATTTCACTGAACCAGCAAAAGATTCATGGGGATAACAGATGCCGCGCGGCCATAAATAACGAAATCAGCAGAGTAAAAGTCCAATTAAGCGTGATGATTGGCGCCATTTTTCACGCGGCCGTTGGCATGTAGGGTCACGTTCTGTAGCGTCATTAAACGAAACGTTGTCGGGCGAAATTTGCTGCTCTCGCGCGCACTTTCGTAAATCATCGCGGCGATATATCCAATACAGCGCGCGAGCACGAGCCGGGCGCATAATTGCGCCATAAAAGCTGAGAGAGCAGCCGGCAAATTGACTCTCATTATACTTTTACGCGCGCTATTCTGCTGAACGGGCCGCCGCGACATCCAGAACTGTAAGTCACCAACAATGTCAAGATGCTGCCGCTGGGATCAACTCAAAAGTCAGTGAAACCACAGCCGTGGAACGTTATTCTAACAATAAGAAGGGTAGTTAGCAATCACAATGGCGTCCTTTGAACGCAAGAAATAAGAAAAAAGGTAATATAATGATCCTTATTATTTGGTCTTACAGAAATGAGAGTACTTCAAAGAGTGAAAAGCACGGTTCACATGACGATTTGGTCTCAAGTCTAACAAAATTGATGAAATTTACACCAGAAACTAAATGAATCCTGTAAAAATGTCTAAATTTTGGTTTCGGTGGGTTTTAAATGATTTTATCTGGAGCGATTTAAAAATAAGAAGTATTCTGGATTCCTCTCGCCGATTCTGATTGAATGAATGAAGTTTAAAGAGGAATGATACTGCAAAAGCCTGGAAAATGCTTGTTGCCAATGCATAAACTCGTCCATTAGGATTCAGTTAAAGCCTAAATTGACCTAAGGAGCGCTGTAATTTTTCGAGAAAATTGGCTGGAAAGTTGCCGTGCTTTTCGAATGGTAATGGCTGTCTCCTTACTTGAAATCCGATTTAATTTCAAAACCAAGAGTTTCCCTAATAAGTGGCATACACCGTTGAACAGATCTCGACGAGATGAATCGAAATCTGCCAAGAAAATAGGTTCAAGCACTGTAAATTTTGGATAAAATTGGTAAAGTTTTAATTTTTATTGTAGGAATGGGTCGTTTTTGATTATTGCAAATTGTCGAACAAATTGTTAATCGATCAATTGTTTATGGCATCCAACAATTCAAATAATTTTCAATTGTTGCCCAGTATCATTCTACTTTAAACCCAGCACACTTCAAAGCCCTGGGAAACACCACCAAAAGTATTCCAAAAACACAAGTTATGTGAAAAGTCCAGAATGGAGTGCCTCGTTTACAAGAAAGACAACTTTGAAACGCACATATAACACATACATTTTTTTACAATGGATTAAATTCGACCTCTAACAATCAGATATGCAAAAAACACGCCATTACATAGGCTAATCTTGATCTCTTTTAGTGCATTAAAGGGTTTAAAGCTGCTCACTCCCAACAGCCTTCTGCTAAAATTCGCTTTGCTTTCGCTGTGAATCACAACAGATCAAAATTTGTTTAATCCGTATCTAACGTCATGCTGTGCAATTATCGGCAAACTCTCTGATTTCAACTATGCTCTGTTTTATTACTCCTGCTGATCCATATCAACGAGTGCAATCTGTTCAATCTGGACCCCTAGTGCCGATGAGACGTTTAGGAATCCATAAAAAATGCAGCAAGCCCTATTTTCAATTCGGGATAAACAAAGGGGCCCGTTACACCACACGGCGAGGAAGCAGATTTCGGTATTGATTGGTGTTCGGAGACTCGTAAACGCGTGTCCCGTGTGCGTGCTCGGCTTCTGCGAAAAGCCATCGGCTCAGCCAAAAATCCGCACGGCGAAGGAAAGAAGGAAGCAAAAGGCTTTTGTCGACGTCCATGTCATACATAGAGCAAATAGACGAGGTGTGTGCGTTTGACTGGGAGAGCGAGAGAGAAAACCGTCATCAGCATCAGCACTATTCTCAATTCGCAATGGGAGACGGGCGCTGCCTCTTGAAAAGGCAAAGTTGCCGCCTGGCAAATCATTCGTGAAACTTTCCACTGTCGGCTACAGACGAAAAGCGTTATTACTTCAAGAGTGGAGACGCGGTCGTAATGAGGCCTCGTTTGAAGTGATGTTTTTTGCCCGGGTGTTGCACTATGGTTTAGTAATTTGCACAAGTCGAGATGTTGTTAACTTGTTCTACGCCAGAACTTTGGCAACCATTCAAAGAAGATCTAGCAATATAAAATTAAAAGGGAGCTTTTCACTTTTCCCTCCTTAGGCTTCGAATTATTATCTCATTAGTATGTATTTCAATAAAATTTCTAAGCTGCTGAATTCTTACTTAATATTGGTGAGCATATAAGCGAATTTTTTTATTTTTGACAATCATAAATAGGTTGTCATAGAAATATTAAAGTAAAGAAGAAGTATCCCAACCCTTTTGAAAGTTAATTGATGCAATATTTAAATTTCTGTCAACCACTTAACAAGGGCAAAGAAGCAGAGCCGTAGTTGGCCGGGAGATGCAAAATTTAGGCTACAATCGGACAATTAATCTGACCGCGGGAAAAAGGGCCCCTGCCGGGAAACAAGTGGTCGTAATTTCCCCGCGGCAGGAGATAATCCGCCTGCGGGACGACAAGAGCAAAAGAGGATTTGGCCCGCGTCACGATAGTGTGTCGCATGCAAAAACCGACTAGGCTTTTTTATTCTTTCCATATCAGCGCGGCTTGCGTGCGTTTTTTCCCCTCAGAATTAATTGCATTTTTGCCGAGCGCGCGACCTGTAGTCCAATCATGGCAATCCCGGCAAAGGAATTGGCTTTTCTTTTGCGGTGGCTCAACTTCCCATTTGGCCGCCTTTGTTCTCCCGTGAATAAAGGTTTCTTTTGGCGAAAGTGACGGCGCCGGCGGCATTTATTATCCATGCCTTCGCAGCTCCGTTGCCTCGCCTTTCGCGGCCTGCCTGCTTCCGTGAGCAGTTTGTTGCACTTTTTTTCTACCGATGAATAATTCATTCGTGAACTAGTCCTGGAAAATTAGAAGCTTGTTGCTCGCATAGCGAGCTCACTCGTTTGAAGTGTCGCAAATATGAAGCGTATTTTGTTTCTCTGCCTCGAACATCAATTAAATGCTAAATAAACAATAATAAGTATGTATGATAATTTTTTTATTTAACAGTTCTTGATACGCACTTAAGATTTGGTTGGAGATTTTTCCGAATTCGGTATTACTAAAACTGGCCTTAAAAGCTGAGACTTCCACACTTACTAGCGAAATATCAAGCTACCTAATTAACCAAATCAACAGCATATATTATGGCTTTAATCTAAGCCAATAAAGTGGACATATATTTTCATAAATTATCGCCTCTCTTGACACTGAGCTAGCCAAAAGCAACATTTAATCTTTTTACATTTTAAATTAGGACCGAACGCTTTTGTACCTTTTTTTAATTTATTGATCTTATTTGTACGCAAAGGACGAATTTAGCACAAAATTATCTAGTATGACAAAAGTCACAGTTTTGTTTTATTTAAATCAATTATATTTGAACAATAAATAAAGAAAATCAATACTAAAGTAGGACACGACGATGCAACTCACAAATTAAGCAATGCAATTTATCTCCATGATACTTCCCTGTAATTTCTTGATTTAATATTTATGTTCAGCTAATAATATGGCAAGCGAGAAAGGCACACGTGCAGCACGCGATGTTTCAAAAGGCATAAAATAATAATTTAGACACTTTTCTATGAAGCGCTTATAAAAGAGACCATATATTAATGAAGATACATGTTCAACAAAATAAATCACTTTTTCAATTTCATTTAAAGTTCAGTCTAGACCATAAAAGCTGAGTTTGAATATTGAATAATATAATCTAGCAAGAAAAGTAAAATCTTACTCCTTGAAGTAAGCTGCTTTTTCTTCAATAGTCTTGAGCACCTGAAGTGTTTTCAATCTAAAGTTACATTCACATGCCAGTCGCACGCCACGTTTACGTTTAACCCAGTTACAGCCCTCAATCATTGTTGCTGTGCAGTCTCGTTTTGGAGTTGACTGCTGCAAAATCGGCAATCTAGCTGAGAGCCCCTGGTTTTTTTTCCGCGCGGCTGCTAGCAGGTGGCCGCTGCTGATCTGTGTGTGTTTGTGTGTGATTTTCCGCAGTCGCCTCGGGATCTGCTGCAGATGAAATCGCACGAGTACTAACATGAAGCCTGCTCGTCGACTGAAATAGAATGTGATATGAATATTACACTTTGATTTTATTGCCGGGCTAGCGGGCACGCGGCGGCGGATATGAAAAAGAATCAAACGGCCGACAATCAATGAGACCGTAGCACGTATGGGCGCTTTCGTTTCCGTTCTAGATTTTCGACAGCAATTGCTTTTAGCACGTCATACTAAACACACACTGACGCCTTTAAAATTCGATTGCCCCGTCGGGTGTGCCCAATTTCCGCAAATCTAATAAATCACGCCATCTTGGCGAATATCCGCTCCGGGTGCAACTTCACTTTCGTTCCGTCGGGTATATATGCACATGATCCAGGCTGCTTTTTTGCTCGAATTTATGGAATTTATCTAGCTCTCACTTTCGCCCCCGGGGCTGCAGGAGATCATTTGGGAGGGTGCCATAGATTTCATCTGCGAGCAGCGCCAGCACGTTAAGAGAGATGGTAAATAAGCAGCTCTCTTTCTCCTGAGTTTGTGCCAAAAGTGGAGAGAGCAGGCCAGTGAATAAAAACCAAGTACGCCGAGAGGGCCACAAATGGACAAATATCGAAATTTTTCAAAGAAAGCCAGCTGCAGAAGCTATCGCAAATCGCAATTCACCAACCCCAAACGGGTCACACGCATTTCGTAGCCACTCCCGTTCGACTGCTGCAAATGTTGGTGGATGGAAAGAGCGCCTTATCTGCGCCCATTCGTAAAAAAAGACGATTGTTTGCATATATCGATGGCTTTCGTCGCGTGTAAGTCGGAGGAAGACGTATTCAAATTGGAACTGGCGGCTCGATCAAATATTTAGATCTTCTTTGCATTTGTGAAACGCGCCGGCTTTGTGTGAAAAGTGGCGTCGTCTGCTTCACTTATTCATGCGTGCAAACTTGGCTCTTGTAGAGGGACGAGTGTGGACCCGTCACACTACCTCTCTCTACTACCACCATGAGAATTTAATCCGGATGCTCTCGTGCGCGCGCGGGAGAACGTCTTTCTTGGGAATTAAAGGCGAGAGCAAGGCGCGGAGGGTGTCTTTAATTCGACTTATAAATAACACTTTGTCATCCCTATTGACAAAGGTATTGAGTAAACTTTTAATTGGATCTCACAATCAACGTTCAATACATTTCCTTGAAAATATTTACGTAAATTGATACTGTTAAATAATTGTTGAAATTTATTTGTTAGCTTCGTAACTAATTGTAAGCGTTACTTAAAGTTGATTGTTTGAACCAGAAAATATCTGCAGAAAAATTTATATTTGGCCAATTTTCTCGGACATTTCATGGTTGATTTTGATTCCTCTCTTGACGAGATCTATCTAATTCTGTGTATTTCTAGTGACGGGAAAATAAAGAAATTTTCCAGTAGGGAAACAGTTCTGCCTTTTGAAAAGCACACAATTAGATAAATTTTGACACTCAGTCAATCATTGAGCATTCATTCGTGCATCAGCATTTTTCTGGGGTTCTCGCAGAATCATTCCTCTTTGAATTAAATTAATTAAAGATTTAGTCATCCTGGTCCCGGTAAAATTGCGCAACGTTCAACAAACAGCCAAATTTTCATTGTCGAATTGATTGTTGACCTTTTCTTGCAACAAGAAAATTCGCGTTTGGTTGTTGAAAGTTGCGCAAAATTAGAGCTTTACAGGACAACATTTATAAGCATTTTGCATTGTTGGCTATAGCAAGTCGCTGAGGCAGCGGCTTTTGCCAGTATCTGCGCGTGGCAGCGAGCGGCAAAAGCCTGGCAACGAAAATGCCAGGGCGGTAAATACCAGTATCTGCGTGTTTCCAATTTTTTCAGGAGCATCAAAAAACCGGTTTACCACAACACAGCAACAGATAGAATGGAAATTTGTCGATATTTTGTATCTGCACTATCATCCGGTTATTTTCATATGCTTTACCGATCATCAATATGCCTTATCTGCAGGATTCACTTGCTCGAACAAGGCAATGTCGGGGGCATTTATCGTTGCCACTTGGTTTCCACGTGATAATAATGTTTTACAGACATGCTATTCAATTTTTATGGAAAGTTTAATATATTTTTATGGATATTTATTATTTCATTCATTTTATTTATTAAATTTCGGGGTCAACCTAATACACAGTCATATGACACTTTTCGACTTTTTGTTTTCTTTGCATCTCCAAATCTCGGGTTCTAACCATCAGAATCTTAAAAACTACCCACCGTTAGACTTGTCTTGACCTCCCCTGACCAGCTAAAGGGTTTAAGGGTGCTTACCCCCATCCCCCTTCATCCCCATATTGATACTATTTCGATAATAAAATTTTTAGCATGCATCCTCTGGCCTTAAAAATATATTTCAAATTGTCTAAAACTCCTTCTAAACTAACACCCCATCCCTTCTTTCAAACCGAAACAGACCAAATAATTAAAAAAAGCACATTAAATACAAAATCCGAGAGCTTTAAAATGTTTTTCTTTTTTTAAGGGGGTTGACGTATAGCAACTTAGGGGTGGAGGGTAAGCACCCGCAAACCCTTTAGCTGGTCAGGGGAGATCGAGACGAGTCCAACGGTGGGTAATTTTCGCTATTCTGATGTTTAGAACTCGAGATTTAGAGTTGCAAAAGTAACATCATGCGCGCCTGGGCATGAGTTACTAGTTGGCTGTATTATTGTTCTGGTTATTCTATTCACCCAAAAGATGGCTTCCTATGTTTGTAATGATGTAAAATTTTGTCAGGACGTCGGTCATCCCGAACAAAAACGATTTCGAGCGAAATCGTGTTTGGCAACGAAATGCAGATACTGGTATTTACCGCCCTGGCATTTTCGTTGCCAGGCTTTTGCCGCTCGCTGCCACGCGCAGATACTGGCAAAAGCCGCTGCCTCAGCGAAGTGGTTCATGGAGTCTATTTGTTTGTGGTTTTTAGCAATCGGTTTTCTCTAAAATGTACAATAGTGAAATAAGGACCGAGTAACATTTCAATATCAGATTTAGCAAAATTTCTCAAAAAATCAAACGGGGTTTCAATGATCCTTCGCTTGATTTCGATTCCTCTCGTCGCTATCTATCCAAAGGTTTGCGAACTATGAGGTTAGGAAATTCTCCTTCTAGCGAAATAAATCATTATTTTCACTAAGGAGATAGTTATCGCCGCTTGATTAGCATGCAAACTTTGCAGCTGAATTTCTCAGAAATTGAAACAGCCCTTTCCATATTTTCAGAGGTAAAGGTAGAGAATATTTTTTTAAATTTGCAGTTTATATGTTCACTTAAAGAACAAATTGAATGAAAATCTCAAGCAAGCACATGTTTCAGCCATTTCTAATTCCACAACCTTCTTTAAATTTATATGAAAGTCTCTGAAGCCTAAAAGTTACGCCTCTTTACTAGAAAAAAATCCTTAATACAGCATGGGGAATCGAATCATATGAAAAGTTTCGAAGCCGTGCGCAACTTCACTGTTGCAATTAACGTTAGTCGAGCCCAGAAGTTGCCGCAGCCTTTCCCGGAGCAGGGTTATTTGCGCTCTCATTTGCAAATGTTTATTGTTGCCCATTCTCACTGTGCTCTGCGTGTGTGAGTTTCCGCTCTTTCTGGAATTCCTCTCGCCGCTGAAACAGTGGTCGGAATGCGTGCGAACTTATTAAAACTTTTAATAAAGCCGAGAGCGCGTGATAATTTCGCCGCGTAGCGAATTCGGCGGAATTTTCGCTGCTGCCGCCCTTGCTGGCGGATCCGCAACGCACGAACCACTTTTATTACGCGGAATAAAGAAGAGTGGTAGCCGAGGAAGGAGCAAATAAAACTGTTTTTATTGCTGCCCCCCGATGCGCGCACGGCAAATAATGGATTTATGCCTCTTATCTTTATTCCTCTGCGCGCCGCCGCTTTAATCAAGCTACCCCAATCGCCGGTTGTCCGGGGGCGGCTCGTCCTTGTCCGCTTGTTTTGCTCCGTCGGTTTCGGGCGAGCGGCTCGTTTTTCACCCAGCAGAGCACAAAAGCTTCATTACTGCAAGTGGAGCACCTAGAGTGCGGGCGCGAATTTACTCGCGCCCTCGGGGCCCAACAGGCAAAAACTTTGATGCCCCGCTTGGAAAAACAGCCGCTGCTGTACCGAGCGGATTTCGATTTTGATCGTGGAAAAAAGAAAAATGGAAGCAGATTTGAACACATTAAGCAACCCAAACTACATCACCAAATTTATTGCTTAAATTTATGGAAATTGGACAAGAACCGGTGTCACTATTTTTGTTACCTTGGGCACGGTCAAAACATTATTAATATGTATGTTTTGAATAATTTTTCATTTTGAAAATACAATTACATAGTATAGAATAAACAAAGACCCAAAATTATTGAATTATTAGAACGATTAATTTGATTTCATTTGTAATTATTAAGTATTATTAAATTAGAGGAAAAACATATACATTTATATTATTTCAATAAATGGTCAATATTCACAAACAGAATACTCAATGAACGTTGTTTTCGTAAATTCTGTATTTTTAACTTTTAACTCTTTGATGATCTGTTTCCATTACTCTAGAAATGCAGTTTCAATCCATCACTAAAATAGGAGATTTCACGTTAAATTCTCTGTGTTTAATTGATATAAAAATTACTACCAGTCCGGGTTCCTTAATTACGAGCAACTCTCACAAGTCAAGTTCCCTCGACAAGATACAGTACTTATGATTAGGGCTGTGAATTTTTATTGCAGACTTTATTTTTAAACTTTTTCATGGTGGTTTCATACGTTTTTTACTCATAGTTTTAGACAAATTTACGTGTTTTATCATTTTATGAGGATTGAAACCTCAGAAAAAAATGACTCTCGCAACCCTAGTTAGGAAAACTTCACCGATTGTCAATTTTTAAAAGAAATTTAGTTTTTTTACCATATTTGTAGCCATTTTTATGCATCTAAAAATAATTTCACAACCTGTAATTTGCAAAAAGAAGAAAACAATTGCATCAAGACATCCGGATAGTTGTGGCATTGAGGTTAACAAAGAGGAAACGCTTATAAGTAATTCCTCAACCGAAACGAACTTGTAATTGCAGACCAGATTACAATTAAGGCTTTGCATGATGCTTCTCGGCTTGAGTTGTCTTATCCTTCTGGGGGCATGCCATTGTACATACGACGGCATTAATTAATTCCTCACGGTGCTGTTTGTTTGTTCGTTCGCTCTGGCGACTGTTGATCTCAAGGAGCACAGCACGCGAGAATGATTAATGGAAGAGCCAGAGTATACTCAGCTGGCAAAACCTTTGCGCCAGCCGCGCACGTCTTCTCCTCCCTCGAGACTTAATTTGCGTGCTTCTGCGGCCAGGGAGTGGCGCATGGAGGCATTTTTTTTTGCATTGCGGCATTGCAACCAAAGTCGCCTTTGATGGCGGCGGCAGCGATGAGTGATGCGCGCCGCAAATTGAAAATCAGTAATGGATTATCCGCGCCGTGCCATTGGTGTATCGGAATATTAAACATTTTGCAGCGCGCACAAAGCACCCGGCAATCGTGTTTTACAGGGACAAAAAAAAACACGCACACACGGATGATTGCCAGAGCCCAAAACGCGCCCATCAAACTCGATGTGAAAAAGCGTTGAATGAATTCATAAATTCCAGCAGCAAACAGAGAGGGGATTGGGAAAACTTGTAAAACATTAATTTGCAACAAGGCCGCGTTATTTCGGATTGTGATTGATTAAAATTTGATTGAAACAATCTGGATGAAAACCAGGAGCAGATTTTGCATAAATTTTGTTGATTGATTGTATTTGAATAGGCTTGAAATTTTTTAACTAGTTTTAATTCAACGTCAAGTGAAGATTCTCAAATTTTTCCTGCACGGCTTCTTTTAAGATAAAATTAAACTTGAAATTAATCATCACCGTGTTTAAACTCTGATTTCTTCAGCCAGTGTCTGAGATCAAAATTTGAATGACGTTCAAGTTTTTTTGTATAAAATGAAACCAAGCTTGAGTGTCAGCAAATGTCCAAAGACAGTCTGAAGTGTTAATTGCATATCATTAGATATTAAAAAGACAGAGTGCACACTGTAAAACCATTTTTTAATTGCAACAATAAATTTATGTTGATCGACCGAAAGAGCACCGTAAATTGCTTGACTTAAAAAATATTTTATTCCTTTAAAAAGAAGATTATTTCTTCTTTACGTTTTCGGTAATTTGCATTTCTCTTGCCAGGAAGCCCTTCTGTACAATTGTTTCACAATTTAAAACAACGATTAAATGGAATATTAAAATTCAAAATTATCACTTCAGGGGCCTTTCCAACATTTCATTCGATCATTTCTAACGAAAAGTTATGTTACGCCCGAACCCAAAGTTTGGTGCCTGCGAGCACGGGTATATATACAATGCGCCTGGCTCGAGAAACAAGAGCGTTGCCTAGTTTCGGCGCGACTGCCGATATGTATTTAACGATTTAAGCAATTCATACCTTGACACGAATATTGATTGTGCCGCAGGTCCTCCACGATGAGCACTGCAGAAGCCGCGGCCCGCAAGAAGCTGAATTTGGAGAAGGCGACCAACTTCATGCGCCAATTCCGCGATCCCGAGACGCGCGACCTGAAAAAGCTGTCGGCCAACCAGTTCATGGACGTGTGGAGCCACTACGACAAGGACGGTGCGTACTCAACGGGTTCTGTTTTCCCAGCCGGCGAAACCCGACAGCCTGTTATTCTTTCGCATGAATCTTTTTTCCCCGACGAAAGGCTACTGAGAAAACTTTCGTGCGCCGAAAAATGTAAAACAAACTCGCGTTTACTTCACATTAGCTTTTGAACTCGAATTTGTTCCAGGAAACGGATACATTGAGGGCACCGAGCTCGACGGCTTTCTGAAAGAGTTCGTTTCGAGCGCGAATTCATCTGATGTCGGTCCTGAGGTAAGTCGCAAATTCAACCCTCTTCTGGCAAAATATCAGCTAATTTGGCTCGAGCGAAAGGCACTAGAGTTGATTTCATTCATTTCAAAGAGAGAGAACTTTCACGTCGGCTGCAATCAGATGTAACGAGAGAGTTTCGACGCAATGTGGATGTGTGCACGTGCCTCGAGGATTTGGCCGGCAATCCGTCCACAAGTAGTGCCGATTAGCCCCTCGTGCTGCTGGAATTTCGCGAGCGCAAATACGCACATTTGCGGTCAGGAGATGTGCGCGGCAAGCCAAGGCACACACACGGAAAGAGACGGGATATCGCTCTGGGCTGCCGGGTTGAGCCACCAGCAGATGAACGTGCACAAAAAGACCCAGCTCCGATGCTCAAGCAACTGGTACGCTACGCACATCTGGGGGCCTGCTTTCGCAAGCAGTAGGCTGACAGTGAGGATCAGGATTACCACTCCCACTCGTGCGTGGGTCAAACTATTGCGGTTGTCAGTGCACCATTAAATTTATCGATTTTTTCGTGGGAAACTCGATTTCGAAAATCCCCACTTTCATTCTGGGAATTTCTCCAATTTTAAAATCTTTTTCATGCAACAAAAAGTCAGGAAATAATTTAAGAGCAGCATCTGGTCTGCAGGACTTCTGGCAGCTTTTCCTCTACAGCTAATTGTTGTAAAGATACACAATACAGAACAAATCATTGAAAAAAAATTAACTCATTTAAAATCAATTTTTTAAATTTATTTTACATTTCCAGGATGCTTTAAAGTGGAATGATACTGGGCAACAATTGAAAATTATTTAAATTGTTGGATGCCTTAAACAATTGACCGATAAAAAATTTGTTCAACAATTTGCAATAATAAAAAATGACCTTCCTACAATATAAATTCAAATTTTGGTAATTTTCTCCAAAATTTACGGTGCTTGAACATATTTTCTTGGCATATTTCGATTCCTCTCGTCGAGATCTGTTCAACGGTGTATGCCACTTATTGGGGAAACTCTTGGTTTTGAAATTAAATCGGATTTCAAGAAAGGAGACAGCCATTACCATTCGAAAAGCACGCTAACTTTCCAGCCAATTTTCTCAAAAAATTACAGCGCTTCTTAGGTCAATTTAGGCTTTAACTGAATCCTAAGGGATGAGTTTATGCATTGGCAACAAGCATTTTTCCAGGCTTTTCCAGTATCATTCCTCTTTAAATGAATTTTATGATGGAGTGTTGCAACAATGAAGGTAAAAACCTGTAATAATTGTAGATCCTTTATTTATAAGTTATTATTGAAATGCGAGTTTACGAGATATTCAGATTTGTTTATTAGAATAATTAGTTCCGTTTTTAAATTTTGCAACAGAATAACGAATGCCTAAAAAGTTTTTAATTAAAAAATATTGCACTTAATCATGTACAAAGTAATTAAATTCATTGCTGGTTCTCGAAACTAAATGGAAAATTTATAAATTGAATCAGCAAAATTACCGTTGTTTTTTTTAAATTCAGTATTTGGGACTTTCTCGCTAAAGAATGTGTATTTGAAATTAATCATTCCAAGTAAGACCAAGGTAGGCGTTGTTAAAACCCTTTTGGCAATCAAGTTGGAATGTTTTGCTCAGGACATTTCCGCGGTCTGCGCTGAGCGTTTGTAAACGAGTTCACTAATTCCTTGCGGAAATCTGTTCGCCTGCTTGGTGCACGAGTGGAGCATTTCAGCGTCATATAAGAGTCAAGTGTGCGGTGGAGGCGGATTATCAAGATTGTCACGTGCTTGCGCAGCTTTCGCCTTTAACGCGCACGCTAATTGCTTCCGAATCACGCAGGCCGCTAATGAAAATGCGTCGCTGCCTCGCGGGATTGGCGTTTGCATATTTTGAATAACAAAGTGGAACACTCTCTTGCCCCGAGGAGCAATTAGATGAGACCGCAGCTTGCGTTTGCTCAGCTAGAATCGCAATTGGCTCATCCTGTTCCTAGTTCGTGCTTTAAATTTGTAATCAGCGGGGCTAAAACTTGGAATATCGTTGTTTAAACAACTGAAATAATGTATAGTTTATAATTTGATTAGTTTGAAGCAGCTTATAATTGATTGAAATGAAAAGTAAGCAACGATATGAGTGAGTGCCTCTCTGAATAAAATATTACGGCAGCTCATTGGTAAAAATCAATATCGTGGCATCAGTTGCCGCACGAGGAAAAAAATCTTCATGAAATATATAGCAATATCGCCGTCAGGTCGTTCCACGCGATGGATTTCGCGCTGATTCAGTGTTGACCGAACGTCGGTAATGAATTCAGAATCAATGAAATGCTCTGATCAGGTGGCGTGGAAGCGCAAACCGCACGTCAGCTCGAATCAAGCGCGATTTCGCATTGTGACGCGTGGGAGGAAGGCAAAACTCGCAGTAATTACGTTCTCGTGTTTGCGCAATTACGAGCGTAGTGCGCACTGCTTCCCTCTCTGCTCGGCAATTACACCAGTCGGGATTAAACTCACAGAGCTGGCTGACGATGAAAATATGCACGGTTGTTTTTGCAGCTGGCGAAAATATAATTATGCGGCTGCTGCAAGCGTGTTTATTGAAACTGCCTCTCTTCATCTGCAGCAAGAACGAGAGTTAATTTGGAGAAATTCGTCTTCCCGCCTGTTTGTGAACGTTTGTATGCGCGGGTGGTAATTGAATCAGCGCAGAGAACGAGCGAGCGAGCGAGCGAGCGAGAGAGAGTAAGAACGATCGGCGTTTATATACGTGAAGCCATTACAAGTCAATTTGGCAAGCAACGGGCGAGGCGATGAAAATACTGTGCAGAGCAACGCGCCAAATCCGCACTGCTATTCTTATTGACTAAATCTGCCAGTGCCCACCCCCTAAATCCTTCTGTGCAACAGGGGAGGTCCAGATGAGCTGAATAGTGTGCGGTTTTCACACTTCTGACGGTTAGAAGCCGAAATTTTGCGGTCAAAATATTGGAAAGAATTGAAAATTCCATTTTGCACGAACAACAGTTAATTTTTTTGAAATTTTCATGTGTTCGTCTGTTGTTGGGGATAACATTTTAAAATTATTTTCATATTTGACGACCTCATACGAAAATTCGTCGAGGACAGAAACCAAAACTGTCTCTTACCCAGGACTTTTCCTATAAATCTCTACGCAAAGTGGATTCGATAAATCTGAGGATTTAATTTAATTTTTAGTTAGAATACCATTTATTCTTTTTTAATTAAACCCCATGGTATACATTAGGGAATGTAAGCAGAAATTTGGAAGGACTGCCTGTGAGTGACTCAAATTTGAATCTTCCTCGCGACCGTGTCAAACAAGAGAGCTAATCAAAGTTCGACGGATGCCCGTGGAATCGTTGATGCCTCGTCGCAATTTGCTCGACTGGGTTCAGAGTAGTGAACATGCCAGACTCTGCGCGGAGCAAGTCGTGCATCTCAATGGAAATGAAGCGAGGAGCAGTTCACTCGGCTGCCAATTGTAGTGCAAAACAGCCAACAGGTAACTCGACGCTTGTGGGCATCGACTGCGCGAGGTGTGAACGCGTTCCTTTGTGCATTATGCTAATTGGCGAGCACATTGCTCGAAACTTTCTTCAGTCTATGGTTATCTTTAACATTGCTTCGCTAGTTAAAAGTTTACTTGCGGAAATTGAAATAAATAGTATGTAGAAAAATAGGTTGCCAAAATTATTATGAGCCAGGAAAACGCATACTTTTTTGTACAAATTGCTTTTCACATTGCATTATTTAAAAAAACAGTTTTTTAAGCCGGACATATCACTGCCTAATTTGGAAAGGAGGCTTTTCTTTACAGAAAAACATTCAGGAGACACTCTTGTTAATAAATATATTTTTTAATTTTAAAATGTTACTTGCAGTGCAAATTAAAATAGTCTCTCTTTGACGAAATGCCACGAAGAGATAAACAACTCAGAAAACTAAAGTTCAAGCTGTGACCTGCAAGAGGACCTAAAGACACTAAAGATTCAGGAGCGTCGCTACACCCCTCATTGTGCGTTCATTCGGCGTGCGTTCATCTAATAAATGGGGCACAGCACCGGCTGGCTCTCAACTTTGAACACAGCACAACACTTTCCCACTTTTCGAGCTTCCCCGATCCTCGTCTCTCTCAGGTTCTTTTAAAGGCGACATTTTCGCCGAGCGATGCGGTTGAAATGAATGAAAAAGAGAATGCAAGGAGCACTGCAAAGAGGCTTTTGTCGCACGCGTTTTGCAGCCGCCGCAAGTGTCTGAATAAATTTTGCTTGCCGGGCGGATTATTTGGCTCGGCGGCGCTGCCAAGTGACAAAACGGATCCGCTGCTGCACGCGCCGTCGCTCGGAAACACATACGAGCTGCGGTTTGTGCGCCGCCAACCGTCTGCACGAGACAGTGAGCCGCGCCTCGGATGACGTTTATTACAGCGCCGCGCAGCACTTTGCTTCGCTCGCAACCCTCGCTCGCTGTTTGTTAGCCGAAATTCGAAGATGCGGACGGAATTTCAAATTCGCCACCAGTGACGATACCCCGTCAACCCACGAAAGATACAAAACACGATTCGGGATTCGGGAAGGCAAAACCGAAACTTTTCTTTTCAGAACTGTCGATATTTCATGATTCTATAATATCTTGCCTGGTTGGTAATTTTAGACGCGTTTTCGAAAGCTCTTTGAAGATGGTTTGCAAGCCTATTTGGACAGTTTTAGATCATTTTTACCTTTCATTCTTCTTGCAAATAAATCACAATTTCACAAGCATAAAATTATGATAAATCGAGATCCACTGTCCAAATATGATTTATTTTAGACGAAGGTGCTCAGGAACGATATTTGGGGCAAATATAAGAGCTTTTTTTCAACGCCATGATGGCTCACGACTGGGCCATTTGAACGGTGTGAAGATGTTACAGATCAAATCAATACAGAGCTCGTCAGGCGTCGGTAATGAGGCCGCTCATGCGAATTGAACGAAATCGATCACTCGCGAGGACTACCCTGACGCTTGTTCTGATGGTCTTTTCTCTTAACTTAAGGACTAACCCTGTAGCACGTTCCGAAGATCAAAATTGTGCAATTATGATTTTCTCACTATTCACTTAAACTATAAAATACCAACTTTTTAACCTTTGACCCTCCGTATCTCGAAAACTCACAGGAACGACGTCTTGTTACGCATACTAAGAGCAACATTTTATCTTAGACTAAAAGAGAAAAAAATGTGTTTGTTGGTGCTATTCAAGAATAAAGTTCTTAGCTCAAAAGTTTCTCAAAGAAGAAAAATGTGGTTTAAATTTAAAAGTTGTAAGCTGTTTAACTCGGTGCAAAATTTAGTATTTCATATCATCATTAAGAATTCTTGTTTTTCTCATTTATGCGTCTCCATATTTCAACCTGATTTTCCGAATAAACTTCATTAAACTTTTCTGCAAACTTGGTTATTTCCACACCCTAACAACATACCAAAAAATCATTCCAAATTTAATTTTTCAAACCTTATTAAATCTAATTTATATTCCCTCCAAAGTCATCCTGTTATTAATATCTAAAACTATTTTTCATCTTTAACTTCCTACTTGACTGCTTGAAATTTACTTTAAGAAAAACCCCATTAAATTAAGAGCTAAAAACTCGGCACAAATCGAGAGTTGAGCCACATAGATTATGCAAAAATCACAAGGATTTGCATTCAAATTAAGCTGGAAAGAAAGATAGCGAATAGTGCGCACAATGCTAGGCGACACCATTAGCTCGAGATGCGCGCGGATTTGGTCTAAATTCGAGGCTTCTTCCTCGCTCCTATCCACACCGTTGCCGAAACAAATTGGCTTTGCCGTGGTGTGTTTACCCAACCTTCTGTGTTGTGTGCTAAACCAACTCGCGCGCTCAGTAATAATTTTCGAGGCAATATAGCTGCAAATTCATGCGACCCTGCGGCGCAAACACGGCTTGTTTGTGCGCCACCAGCCACCAGGCTCGACTCGATTCGCACTCGGCTGCTGACAAGTTAATTGCAAATGATAATGAGGCCTGATTGCGATACAAACGGGATATTAGAGTGTGACCCAAAGATGCTAGGAAATTGAAATGAATAATATTTTATCGAGATATACAGACAGACAAATTTTTGATATTTTTTCGGTTGGTTTCTCTCTACCCAATATTTCTGATTAATTTGTGCGTCATCGTTTTAAAAAAATTGAATTTAAAACTATAGAAAAAATTGTACTTTTATTTAGTTGTTTATTTTCATTCAAAATAAAGTACCCGAGGTGCAGAGTAAAAAGTAATGTTTTCTAGGTGAGGAAATTTAAAACAAAAATATCAAACTGTAAAATCGCAATAAAATATTGATTAAATTCACTCAACCAATGCTTCTTGAGGAGAAACATTACAAAAAAATATTTAAAACTTTGCGTTGTTTCATTCTGAAGATATTTTTATAGAATCAAGGTTAGATATAGAATCGATATATTAATATTCAACACGCTAGAAGCCTTCTCAATAAATATGGTGTGTTATAACGCGATTTCGGCCTTTGATGTTGAGAATTGAGAAGCTCTTAGAATTCTAAAGGCAGCAGCCGAACGCGCGTGCCGCAATCACAAATGCTCGCTCTCTTGTTGTCATTAATTCTCGTGCAGAACGGGAACACGCACATTTTGTTTGTTCGCCTCTATATGCAAAGTATGTTTAGAAATGAAAAGCTTTCCACTCAACGTCTGATTTCGTTTAATGAAAATGCAAATATCTAGTCGGCTTGTGTGTTTGCTTAACCTGCCGGCAGTTTTTGGCTTTTTTGCCAGACAAAGCAATGCGTGTTCCGCGAAAACAACAGAAAGGAAAAGATTTCTCTGACGACCCCAATACGCAGTTCAAACAAAACAACCTTTCAACCTCTGTGCGCTGTTTATTTTGCGTACGAAAGGAACTGTTTAACTAAAAAATTCAACGCGACATATTCAAACCCGTCGAACGTCAGTGTCTTCCCGTATTTACTTAAATGAATAAATTTTCCCCCGATATATCTTCATTAATAATAAATTTTCCCTTTACATACAACCCTATTTTCTCTTAGTGCACCAGAAATTTAGTTATTGTTCTCTCAACAGCAAAAAAACCTGCAATCCATGTTAATGGTTTGGCTCAGCTAACTATGGCAATTAACTCGGAGAATTGCGAGCTGTAATAATCGTCAATCGTGGCGAACGCAGTCAAGAGCGAACTTTTGTGCACCGTCGTGCGGAAGCGGTAATAATAGATTTTGCGGACGCGACGTACGGCTGGGGCGGAAGCTTGCCGCGCAAATAACTCTGCCAATTCGGCTCACGTGCGAGAAACAAACTGCAAAAGGGCGTGTGTGCGCCGTTGCTCCGTTCGCAATATACACATACAGCGCCGGTACTGCCATCGGCGTCAGACGTGAACGTGGCCGTGGCGATTCGAACCAAATGACGAAAGAGTTCAATTTCGCCGCCGTCGCACCGAGTTTCCGCAGCAATTACTATATAACCAGCGTCGGAATTGAGCTGACATTCGCGTGTATCTCTCTCTATTAAGCAATAAAATTCAAAACAGTTAGGTTTATCTGGTACTTCATGATTTTCATGAATATACAAGAGGCAGAATGCACTCCTTGATATCCCTTCAAATTTGGGTTTGTATTTTTTTCTGTCACAGTGAGGGTGACTCGAGGGGTTTCACGGTATTTTGTCACGCTCTCTCTTTTATAATTAGTGCAGTCGATCGTTTTCAACGGCTGGTGATTCAAATTCCTCTACAGGCCACTGATTGGCAGCGGGGACCAGATTCGTGCGACGCGCAGATATGGCGTCCGGTGGAGTGTGGCGCGAAAAAACGGTCCCGTGAAAATGCGCGAAAAGAACAAGTTTTCGTCAATATTGTGACATAATTTGAATTACTTGAACTAATTGTGTCTTTTGGATCGAAAAAACAAAATCTTGACACTCGTACGGGAATCCAAAGAGAGCTTTTTGTTTCCCACATTCAGACACCATCTTGGATCTGCGCAGTGGGAACCAATTTTATCGCACAACTGGCTCCCGCTGCTTTTAGGTATAATTTTAATTCGCAAGTTAACTATTTATTGTTAATGAAAACTTAGGGGTAGAAAAAGTAGAAGTCTAATTTCACAAGTCGTTTGGGTTAACGAATTCAAAAGGCTGAAAAGACAGTGAAAATTCCCTGTATAAAGATAATTGAGAATAATTTCCATCCATTGCGAAACCAGTGTTAAAATAATACTGTTTTTATAATTTTCGTGATCCTGAGCTCGCCAAAACATCAAATTAAATAAAAAAGCATGTAAAATAAGTTTTTATAGGTATATGAACGAAACAACTCACTGTGGTTAGCAACTAAACTGATATTTTAAGTGCAAAAATGGGCCTCCATCCTCATCACCTTTCCGTGCACGTGAAACTTTCAATAAAATAATAATAAAACTGTCGTCAAGGGATTGAAATTCGCTCTCTGATCTTTTTACCAATAATAAAATGTTCATATAGCATTGCGGCACATTTTGGTAATAAAATTTTCTTGCGTTTCAGGCAGTATCAGATGCCGTGCTTGCCGAGTTGAAGCAGTGTTTTCTCGAGGCCTATGACGATAACCAAGATGGAAAAATCGACATCAGAGAGGTAAGTCTAGCTACCAACAATAAAACAAATAAAAAGTGCTCTCTGCACTGCTCGGTAAAAGAAATTGACAAGAAATCCGTCATGATTTGGCCCAAGGGAAGGAAATGTCTTTTCGTCCTCGACAAACAAAAGCTGTCATCGGTTTGAGTCTCACCAAAATATATTTTCCCTCCTGTCTTGTGAATATTATTTTGTAATAAAATTGTTCTTCAAACACGCCAAGTTCTGCAATATTTACAATAACGTCGGCGAATTTATTTGCTTCGAGCGATGTTTCGTGCTTATTTCATTTCTCTGCATTGTTTGCCAGAGCTGCTTTTCCGGGTTTCATGTATTCAGTCGTGATACATTTAATAATGTTTGTACGAATCGATCGAGCCGACTGTTGGCGCTGAATAAATGAAGTGCTCGCCTTACACAATTATTAACAAGGCAAACATTAGCGACGTCATTGTCTTTCGGGAACAATGTTTCATTCCATTATTTGCCGCGCGTCACTCACTCCGACCGACAGAATCACGAATCTCTTTCCCTCTTCTGCTGCCTACGAGCCGAAAGCAAACGCGTGAAATTATGCATCGCTGGCAATTTCCCTCCGATTCGCAACTATATATTTATTTTTATTTTATCAGCGGCGCCTTTTCAAGTGCCGACCGAACAATAAAGCGCGCGTGACACATCGCCCGCAGATTTCCCCAGCGTGGAATAATCTGTGCTGTGTGCGCGACTAAATAAATATGTTGGCGGCGAATTCACTCTGGCAGTCGTAAAATCGGCTTGTTGTGCGTTTGGCACGCGGCACGGCTTTGCACTCCGCACCTGCCGCGATTTACGACAGGGGTGTAATCTGCCGCAGATTATTCCTTGCCTATCACATTATGGACTGCGGCGCTGCTGGCGGAATCTGAATTGCAGCCGTGAAAATCCGCAAATCATGTCATATTCCACGAGGATGGTAAATCAATACACAGAATGAATATATATGTATTCGTCATTTTCACCGGGGTTCTGTTTCTAAAATCAAACTGGAGCTGAATAATTGATTTCATTTTATTTAAAAATATTTAAACAGTTTAACTTGAACTACAAACGTTTGTGATGAGTTGAAAGAGTTACAACGATGTTTTTCTGTGCAAATTTTAGTATTAAATTTTAAATTTTTATTTATTAAAAATGTTTACACATTTACAGCAATTCATAATAGATAAAACTTATGCTATTTTGAATTAAACTGAGATATATTTACATATTTTCATGCATCTCAATTCTCAAACCCTTTTTATACTCTCCAAAAATTGAACATTAACTTGAACTTAAGCAAAAATAGTCAGAGTTATTGCTTGAGAGGTATGGACTGGATAACATCACAGTCCAAGTGATGTTTTTAATAAAAAGACAGCCAGATAAAGAAATTGATCAACTTACTGACAGGGTATTTTCTACTTTTAGATTAAGTTTTTTCCGTGACGGAATTTTTTGTAGTTTTTTTTATTTATTTAAAAATATACGTGCCACCACCTCAAAATGTATTTCATCAAGTTCGAAAATGCGCCTTTTCGCAGTTGGCGCAGCTGCTGCCCATGGAGGAGAACTTCCTGCTGCTCTTCCGCTTTGACAACCCACTCGAGTCGAGCGTCGAGTTCATGAAGGTGAGCAAAAATGTCGCTTTTCATCAGCAAGGTCGCTTGATAAGGAGGAAAAAAATGTGAAAGAAATGGCTGGCATTTGCAGCTGCCGACACTCATTTCAGCTCTTTTGACGTGTTTGCAAAAGCCGACGGTTTAATTAAGGCCTTTGAATGGGCGCCGGCACGCCGCCATAATTGATCGCTCATTAAAATGCGTTTCGCAAGTCCTGTTCGGCAAAAAAGGAAAATTCGGTCCTTTTTCTGATGCAAAAAATGTGCCGCATGATCAAATCCTGGGCCGCAAATTCAGCTAAATATATAAGAACATCTGTGAGGCCTCGAATTTTCGCAAAGTCAGGCCTGATCGTGCATAAGTTTTTGCTGGCGAATCTGAAATCAATTTGCGTCGCCTCGAGCGCGCCTTTTGCTTGAAGCATATTTGAATTCTCTTTGACTCGAGCGAAAACTAATTATTACGAGAAAGAGAGATTGTCAGCAAGTTTGCTCTGGAAATTGGGTTGGAAGGAGCGTTCTTTGAAGTATGAATATATACAGTTAGTTCTCTTGCAGGAACCGGACGCGCGCTTTAATGAATAATAATTCTCTTCTTCCGCAGATCTGGCGCGAGTACGACACGGACGGCAGCGGATTCATTGAGGCTGACGAGCTCAAGGTACCAAAATCCTATTCATTGAATAAAAATTAGGGTTTTCAGTTTTTTCCTTCTTTCTGGTTTTTCCGTAGAAACAGCAAGAAATGTTCCGTTTTTTTCTAGACGTTGGGAATGTTCTGCAATTTTGACTCATATTCTGATCACATTACCAAAATTTTGCGAATTTATGAAATGATATTTTTAAATGATGGATTCATCTAAAATAGTAGCTAAGGTAAAATCTGAAAGCCTTTAATTTTTATTTCTTTCCCAGGTGAAAAACACGTTAACAAGTTTAAATTCTTTCGTTCGTCATTAGTAATTTGACACCCAAGAACGATTTTTTGCATCCTTTATGTAAGCGCCAAAAGATGCTTATTTTTCACAGAATACATTTTGAAATCTGACGAGGAAAAAGTTCGGCAATTTAATTAGTATTCTCAATCTCTTATTTTTAATCACATTTAAATTCAATGGTTGAAAAGGGGGCTTTCTCGAATTATCCGAAAAAACCACTAGACAGGCTTTTTGTCAATTTTTCGCCCGGCCTTTTGCCACACCCTGACAAAAATCGGATTGGAACGTGCTCGTTGTTCTAATTAGCTAGAAAAGCAAACACTGCACAATTTCGCGGACATTTATATTATGTATCCAGCTGTCCGTCGACAAAACTAACAAGGCTCGAGTAGTGTCCCCTTGAACGAGCGTGTCGAGTGGGCGGAAAGCGGCCTCTTGACCCGGCCCAACAGCAGCAGCAGGTCATCTGCCCCCTCTTGACGACTTGGCCGCGAGTTGACATCAAAAGAGCGGCCAGAAGAATTTAATTTGGCCTCGCGTAATGGAATATCGATCTTGTCGTGTCGACGCAACGTCCCTTTCCGTCTGCCAAGCCCCAAGGGAAGGGCATTATTCGGGGCGGTGGCAGATTTCGCCTGTTTGATCTCGGCTCTGCGTCTTGTCTGATCTAATTTCGTCATGTAGATCTCGAAAGAGCATGGCGATGATGTACATTCACAATGCAGACAAATAAAAAAGAATAGCAGAGGGCAATTCAGAAGAAGAAGAGCTTATTGTTGAACTCTGACTCGGCAAACTCCAGTCCTACGTCTTACTCAGCACATTTGACTGATGGAGATTAAATTCAGATTATTTTTCATATTAAAAGAAATGACATTTTCAGCACGCTCTTCCTGGGAATCATTTCTAAGGCTACAGGAAAATTGAATTTTTAATAGAATGCGGTAGTTTTGAAAAATCTTAATGAAAAATCCTGCATAATCAAGAAGTTAACTGAAAAATTCCACAATTTTTATACAATTATAAAAGCACCCCATGGACGAGTGTAACGTTGTGCAGTTTTTGTAACTCTGATGACTAGAACCCGACATTTCGATTTGATAATTTTTCCAAATATTCCGTCTTATTTCTCACACTAGTTTTGTCCTTTTTAAATTTATTTTTTACAAATATCTAGGAGCTAGGTGACCACTATCAATTTGTTGATTCTAAAGTATTTAAATTGTAAAAATATAACAAAAATATATCTCACTACAAAAACCTGACGAGCCTATACTTTGGAGGAAGGCAAAAGTCACCAAGTTTGTCTTTCAGGAACCGTTTTACCCTTTCATTGCAAAGTCAAGGAGCGTTTTCTAATTACCGGTGCTTTCGGAGGCGCCAAAAGCTGAAGTGATTTGTTGGTTTTCAGAACTTCCTGCGTGACTTGTTGAGGGAGGCGAAGAAGATCAACGACGTGTCCGAAGATAAACTGATTGAGTACACCGACACCATGGTGAGTGCCCATTGCCGCCCTTGGCGCCCTCGCACGCCCTATTGATCGGCGCCAAAAGGTGGCGAAAAAGCGAGCACGATTTATTGCCAGACCCACCCGCCGCGTGCACGAACGAAAGAAAAGCTCTTCCTGCCCCTATGCTTCACCAATGAGAGCCAGTGAGAAAAGGCTCGCGAGACGCGCTCTCACGAGATCCAATTTACCACCCTACCTGAATTAAATCCCTCGCGATATTTGGTTTTTGATAACGCGCGCTGCTTTATTATGTGTGCGTCTCTCCGAGAGGTAATAATATTACATTCGCACGCTCTTTGTTGCAGCTCCAAGTGTTCGACGCTAATAAAGACGGCCGTTTGCAGCTCTCGGAAATGGCTAAGTAGGTTTTTTTCTTTACTCCTTTCCCAGACCTGTAAGCACTTTTTACTGTGAAAAGAGTGATGCTCAATTTTTATTCATTTAATATTTTAGATAAGTCGGAGCTTCGCATTTTCAACTAACGTTTACTTTTAACATAAAATGATGCAATAAAACTTTATCAACAAAAAATTAAGGAAATTTTATCAGCTTTCAGAGTATGTTTAAAGTTTTACTCTATCATAAAAACCATTAAAGACTTTAAAAGCTCGGAGCAAACCGTTGCAGGATTAATTTTCAATTGTTTCCCAGTTATCAATCCTCTTTAAAGTAGAGCTCCTGTAGATTTCGTAGCTATGCAATCCGCTTCGCCTGCAAAACATACCGGTTGCATGCCTTCAAATGAATCAACTTTCTGTTTCCGGCATAAACGACACAGGAATAATTACCAAATAAAATGTTGGTATCATCTCTCGACCATGAAAGAAATTTTTCTCGGTCTCCTTTATTTATTAAAATACATTACCTCGTCTCTAACGTCCAGCATACATTTAAATAAATAAAATGTTTTCCGGCAGGTTGCTTCCCGTGAGGGAGAACTTCTTGTGCAGGTCGATCTTCAAGGTAAGCGAGGTGCGCGCTGCAGTCTCGTGACTGGTGTGTCAGTGTCGGCGTCAAATCTACAATTCAAATAGTGTTTCTCTGCTCTGCACCGCCCTTTAAACCGTGTGGGATAAAAATAAAACTGCGGCCCGCTCTCATTTCTCCTTCTAAAAGCACAATTTTCTCTCTACCATATTCGCACAGCTTCTTTAATACATCTCTCTAAAACCCTAATATATCCAAAAAAGAGGTATAAAGAATCAATCTAACCTCACTGTGAGCTCCCTTGATATGTGTTCCTCGTGGGAATTTCACGCCCTGTGTGCGCTTCTCTTCACCACTTTTTCTACTACCGCGTGTGTTCATTTCTCCTTTTTCTGTCTCTTCCCTTGCTCCTTTCAATGTTGTGTGCTGGTCCCTGATGCGATTCCATAGGAAGGAATCAGCGTAAGTTGTCACCCGGCTAAATTTCTACTCGTTTTTGCAGTGCATCCCTAAAACTCGATTTAAATAAAGCACATGTTTTATTACTTTGCTTGTATCTCAAATACTATATAAATATATTATATGGTTTCGTGCGTACTTTTAGAATCGATTTAGTTTCACCCGAACGAAGCATGCGAATAGATTTTTTACGATCTACATCATTCTAAAAAATAATAGCCGATCTTTTTCTCGCTTTATTGTGACGCCGTGCGCGGAAACAAATTTCTTTTTCCATTTGCAGGGCGCGACCAAACTCACCAAGGAGGACATCGAGAGAGTCTTCGCCCTTTACGACAGGGTATTGATTTGCATAATGGCGACGCGAGCCGTTAAACAGCCGTTTATTTCCATTTGCAGGACAACAATGGTTCCATAGAGAACGAGGAGCTGCGTGGATTCCTCAAAGACCTGCTCGAGCTCGTGAAAAAGGTAATTTTCTCAATACTGTTCGTCTCCCAAGTAGTATCTAATTGTTTTCACAGGACTACGACGCCGTGGACCTGCAGGAGTTTGAGGAGACGATCCTCAGGGGTTGCGACTATAACCAGGACGGCAAGATCAGCAAGAAGGAGCTCACCATGATCCTGTTGGCACTGTCCAAGACCAGTTTAGACGAAGAGTCGGCGTAAATTCGAGAAAGAAATATGAAAAATTGAGTTTGAGTTGAGCGTCTAAGGTATTTAATCCTCTAATGTGATGAAAATATGTTGCGTAGCCATGTAGCCCTCTTCTATATATATTTACTCAAACGAAATCTTTCGATATTATAAAAAAATACCCCTCTTTGGCGCGAGTTTTAGGCTAATACAACCTCACACACCCACTATAAGCTGCCACTTGATTGTACATATATATTGAACGGCGATGTGTTTTATCTCTGTCACTCCGAATCGACAAAAAAATCTGCATTGTGGAGAGCATTTTACGCAGAAATCACCATATCAGGGTGGTAGGCTGACAACCTATTATTGCTGAATTTGACGAGTCTCTTGCACAAAATTGAGACGAGAGCCTACCATGAAAACCTTGGAATTAATTTTTAAAATTCGATTTTAAACGGGAAAGCGGCTTCCAATTATGGAAGGCCAGGTTTCAATAAACTTTGAAGCAGTGATGTGCACTTATCGCTCAAATTTTCACTGTTTAATGCATATAGTTTTTTGCCTTCTTTTGGCTTGGTTCGCAATTCAGCCTAGGTCTTTCTTAATATGTGCGTCTTATTGGCCGTTTGTTAAGCAAAGATTTCTACAACCAGCAGAGCTTTCATGTGAAATGTAAATTGCAATTACCAGAAAATGAGAATTCCTTTTAAATAATACATTGAGTGACCCCTAAATACTATGAAATTAAACGAAACGACTTTCAACTCTTAATAAATGTTCGAAATTTAAGCTTTTTACGCACCTACTCAAAAATTAAATAATATAAATAGCTCACCTTGCATGTTATATTAAACTCATGAGTGAAAAAGGTACACGTAGATACATTTCTCTTCGTCATCAATTCTGTGTGATTTTCTCTGGTAATACGAGTTGCGCTGAGAATAAAATTGGGAAGCGCAGAGTTCAAATCAATTCTATTTTCCTTGAGCGTGTCCGCCAGCCTTCAAGTCCTGCCAACTGATGCATCAAAAAATGCCATCAGTCTTGAGAGCAGTGAGACGCGCTAATGAAAATTGAATTCTTTGAATCCTGAACGCAAAGTAAGTTTGATAATATTCGCGCATAAACTTGATTTCAATGGTGCTAATAGTAAAGAAAATATCGAGAGAATTAGCATTATAGACTAGTAAAAAAGGTTTCTTCACCCTCGCGTGATGTGTGTAAATTTTTTAAGGCTTCCAAGTCAATCTTCATTTCGAAAAATGCCAAATTTTTTCACAACCCCGCCATCTCAGCGGCGTTTTATTCAAAAGAATTGCTACCTGCATGCTACAAAATTAAATCAAGACGAGTATTAACCAATCTCAAATGTATAGTGCTTATAACCATCTCGACTAAACTAACAATTTCAAATCTCCAATTTTGCCTGTACGAAGTGTGTATCTTTCTTTCGGTCTCGTTTTATTTTCAACATCTTTGGTTTTAATATTGCAATAAGGAAAATGGCAACACCAAATAATTGCTGATAAACGCACCAGAGAAAACGTCGTCGGCCAATTCAGAGGTAGACTACTTAATACATTTTTAAAAGGCGACTCACACAGGCAACACGCACACGTTTTTGTACCAATCTGACCCTCCGTAAATAATATCGATTGCGAGAAACGATAAGAGCGCTGAAAAATTGATAATAGCTGAAAATGCAACTGATTATATAATGAGACAACTCCATTCGGGCTCTGAGCTAATCAAAAATTGCTGGAAGTTGCATGACTGCATGTTACATTGCCATTTTTGACTACACACTCACACACACACACACACACACACACACACACACACCATACTCGACACCCATGATGAAATATGAATATCAGCTGAGACGTAAAAAGCGAGCTTTGTATTGTTTACCTTCCTCCATTGTTTTTGCGTTTAAAACCGTGCATTGTATTAAAAAGAAAATAATATGTATTATGGAAACATACACACGCGCAGAATATTTAAAATCATATAGCCCAAAACAAATAGAAAATTACAATAAAGTTTGAGACATGATATTGGTTTGTTAATTATGAACATTTCGAGATATATTATATGATATGTATGGAAAAATATCAATAACAAAGTTGTTAATAAAAGATATATTATAAATTACATGCCATATGTGTGCATTTTTTTGGTGTTTACTAAACACACAGAAGAAAAAAGATTTTTGTGATATTTTCGTTGTGCATTATTTGTTGCTACTACATATAGGAACGCAATAAAATATTCATAAATATTATTTAGAGTTTGTTTTTATCCTCAACTCCTTATATTAGTTTAATCGATCATCCATCAATTCCATCATCCTATATAATTATGGTCTTTAACAGCTGAAACTTTTTCGTCTTGTAAACCAACTAGTGGAAGAATTCAGAATTCAGTTCATTAATTTGAACTACGAAATTCGCTTTTTTGTTTATTGATGCAGAGCGACCAATGTAAGATAAAATTGCTTTTACGCTCACAATCAGTCAATCATTATTATGATAATGCTACATATAAATATACCCTAGAACTTGTAAAATTATTTTGACATCTTCAATTTCCCTTTTGTACCAGTGGTTCAAAAATTTGCATGGTCTAATAATTAATTTATTAACTTTAAATAGGAATGATGCTGGAAAAGCCTGGAAAATGCTTGTTGCTATTGCATAAACTCATCCCTTAGGATTCAGTTAAAGTCTAAATTGACCTAAGGAGCGCTGTATTTTTTTGAGAAAATTGGCTTGAAAGTTACCGTGCTTTTCAAATGGTAATGGCTGTCTCCTAACTTGAAATCCGATTTAATTTCAAAAGCAAGAGTTTCCCCAATAAGTGGCATACACCGTTGGACAGATCTCGACGAGAGGAATCGGAATATGCCAAGAAAATATGTTCGAGCACTGTAAATTTTGGAGAATATTGGCAAAATTTGAATTTTTACTGTAGGAACGTCTTTTTTTATTATTGCAAATTGTTGAACAAATTGTTTATCGGTCAATTGTTTAAGGCATCCAACAATTTAAATAATTTTCAATATTGTTGCCCAGTATCATTCCACTTTAATAACCCCCCATTCCCCCTCTTAGTAGCCTGTTGGTCAGAAAAAGAAAGCGTTTTGCCATTACTTTCGCGCCGCACTGCCAACTTAACGAGCGTCACGTTCACGTTGGTTGCAGTGCCTTTTTAGTAGGCGGAGCAATTCGATCAAATCAGTTTTGTTTTTCTGGGAGAAAGCGCAGATGAACTTCGGCACCAAGGCCGAAATCTAAATAATTTCAGCGAGATTGCTTCGCACCGATGGCAGCAACAATTTGAACACTTCTCCTCCGACCTGAAAAAGCAACTGAACGATCATGTCGGCGCCGCCGAAACCGTGGGAGGCGTCGAGAAACAACTTTCGGCTGCAGCAGCAGCAAAATACCTCGTCATTCTCGTCTCCGCAGACTTCCAGGTACAATACTAACTCTTTGTCTCCCTGCCCTCGAGGCACATCAATTTCGAACAATCATTTTTTTACTGACTTGTGATGACTCTGCAGTGTCTTTCCTCGATCGACGTACGCCAGTGATAAAACAATGTTCACCTCCAACAATTCCACCCCACAAACAAGTATTCCGAGAGCTCCCCCAAGGCCACCAGGATCCACTCTGCCTGCAGGAACTCTCGGACAGTCCTATGGAATGAACTCATATGGTAAGAAACTCACAGCACATAAATCCGTAGAAAGGATTCACACTTAAGTGCCAATGGCAGCCAAATTATATAATTGTTCAACGGCGTGTAGAAAGTTATTAAGCTTTGATTTTTCTTATCAAGGGTACAACAGTCCTACATACTCGCCTTATGGAATGAGGTCTTCCTATGGATATGGAGGCGGCTATGGTGGTTACAGCTCTCTAGGGATGGGAGGCTACAGCTCGTACGGCTCTCCCTATTCTAGTTATGGAATGATGGGCTACGGCAGAGCAAACTACTCGCCTTATGGACAAATGCCTTATGGCCAGCAGGCAGCTGACAGCGGGTATAAATTAGAAATAAAAATGTCATGCTAATAAAAAAGGTATTAATAGTTTTTAAAAACTGCATAATAGTCTTCAAGCTCTGAGAGCAAAGTTAAAAAAATCAATAAAGTTATTTAGTTAATTTTGTTTATGTATGTTTTTTAATTTTTTTTGTAGCTTTATCAGAATGGCTGAAGAGAATTCGAGACCTGCCTTTGAATCCCTGGAATCGATGGTGCACGCCTTTGGCTCTGTCAGCATGATGCTCGAGTCGACATTCTACGCAATTCACAGCTCTTTCCGGGCTGTGCTTGGCGTCGCCGACAATTTTGGCCGCATGCGAGGCATGCTGGCTCAGGTCTTCTCGGCTCTTACCATCTTCAGGGCAGTGCGTTGGGCCTACCACAAACTTCTAGAGTTGCTAGGTTAGAGTTTTTTATTTCAGTTAAACAAAAATCATTATAATAATTTTGTGTCTAGGACTGAGAAAGGCTGGAGGGTCTGAAAAAATTTGGGCTGAGGCCAAGGTTGACTCTGGTCTGGCCGCAATTGGCGCAACTGCTGACCAGGAAGCGAGAAAGAGCTCCGCCTGGCCTATCGTGATGTTCATGAGTCTTGTGATGGGTGGACCCTACCTCATTTGGAAGCTGGTGCGGTCAGTACTCAGCAACATTCCAGATGCGGAAAATGCACCAGGTAAGAAACGTTTTATTAAAACTATGCGTGAAATTTGTGGGAAGATTATCAAAATACTTCTCTTGTGTTGATCCTAAATCAAAATCTATTATTTATCTATGCTTTGAAGCAGAGTTTTCCAATTTTGCAAGACTCTAATATGTGCTGCTGTTTTTAAGCGCCAAAATGTCATTTATTTTGCGTCAAAAAATCATATTTAAATTAATATTGATTAATATTTTGAGAATTTGGTGCTATTAACATTGGTTTTTTTCAAATAATCGAAATATCACAAATTTGAGGCACCTCGCATGTATCGGTGACTCCTCAAAAATGCGTTTTACATTTAAAAAGATGTAATTTGCATGGACTGATTGAGAAGTAAGCTGGTCATGAAATTTTAACTACTGACAATCACCCACAGGCAGCGATTGAGTAGAATTATTCTGACCCCTGTTTTGGTCACCGATTACCTCTATTTCTCAGAGTCCTCTGCCTAGAAAACATATAAGAAATATGGAAAGACGATTGAGAGGTGTGATTTTCCCCAATTTTTTCGGTTGCGCAACATTTGTGATCCAAAATATTGCAATTTTCCTTTGCAATAGTGTTGTGTAAAATGCGGAATTTTATAAATCCTGCTTTCAAATAATGCCAAAATTTAATTTCACCTTATTAAAACTTGAGCAATCCATTTAGCATATTGCCATCTATAGAACTGAAAACACAGCAATTAATGATGGTCTCCTTTCAGGGGGCTCTAATGAGCCGTGGATGCAGGGCAAAGCCCCGTGCATGATTGGCAAGGCCACTTACAGTTACCACGCCGCTGGTGCCGATGAGTTGAGCTTCAACGTCGGAGATGTGATCGCCATGGCTCCACAGGACAAGCAGCCGTACCACGCTGACGGCTGGCTAATTGGCAGAAAAATTGGAGAGGCGTCTGGGGGCGTCATCAACGGGCCGAGCCCCATTGGACTTGTTCCATCTAATCACTTCAAAACCCTTTATTGCAGTGAGTATTTTGTGTCTGATATTAGTTTCAAATGTTCTGCAGGGATGTTTTGTCCCATAATTTGCCATATCCATAAAATATAAATGCAAATATGAACATAATTGTTAAAAGAGAGGTCAGACATTGGTTCAGTATCTACTACTGTTCTTTTATTTATTTTTTTAAGTTTGCGTTGAACTAAGGTACAGAGTGCCTTTTTACCCTAATTGCTGATGTGTTCGTTGGCGACATTCAGTTTCGCAGTCAGTTGCGTTTCCAGCAATTTTCCTGAAGCGCGCCGTCAGTACCAGGGTTCAATTCGTTATTCCCTGAGGCAAGCAAAATGATAAGAAAGTAAGCACCGGTCACAATGAAGGTGGATAGCGTGGATTTGCCTGAAAAAAAAGATGCAGAGGCTCTTTTTTGCATTGTGAATTCCAGATAGAATAAGCGGTTGCCGAGCAGTCTGGTGCTGCCCACGCTTGCACTACCTCCTCCAAGCTGCTCTGGTGTCTTATTCATACTGACTAAACCATTTTAGTGCACTTCATGCATAACATACTGAAGCTAATTTACATTTAAATTCATGAATATTGTTTATCAAGCTGTTGTCACCTCTTCATATTTGAAGCGCAGTTGAGTTTCGTACACCTGCCAATCTAGCAATAAACCCGTTTCTCAAAATTATTAATTAGTAGAGCTTATTTACGTTTCAGAAGCCAAAAAGCCGAGCGCACAAGCCAGTACGGGCGAAATGCCAGTTATCAAAGAAGAACCACAGCCTTCAACCTCGTCAGCTCCTAACTTCAGCCCTGTGGAGAAACTGATAGAAGAGCAGAATGAGCTGTCAGACACTTCAGAACCTGAAGTGATAAATATGCCAGAAGAGAGCGTTACGGTCTAGTTATTTTTGCATTGGCTGTTATTAATTCATTTCGTTAGTATCATTCCTGTGCTCATTGAATTTTTTAAGTTGATTATATCTAAGGTTTTATATGGAAGCAAACACTGTTTAATTTATCTCTAACACCCACAACTTTGCGGATAAAGCATTTTACCCAATTTATTTATTGTCGCTTTTGTGCAGTTTATCGCTAGACACGTATCACGTTATTATCTCAAAACAGGATAACAAAATTAGCCTACATTAATCCAAAGGGTGCAAAACAATAGGAACAGAGGTAGAGATTACATCGTTTGAGGTTACCATCCTTTTGAGTTAATTGCATTTTAGAGACCCTTATTGAAATAAACAACACTGGGAGTCTGTCCATTGCAGTTTAGCTGAATCTTCTTGAAGCTGTCAGACTCAAATCGCTCAATTGTTGATGTTTTAATAGAACTAGGGACCAAATTTCTGTATTAGTCATTACACGAGAAAGTGATAAATCCCTTACCATCTTTGAGGGAACAGGGCACACGCTGTTGGCACCATGAACGTTAAGCTGCAAGAAAAACAAACCATAAGCAATTGACGAAAAACAACAGTTAGAAGAGCTTACAAACATCCCACCAGCAAGACCTGCAGAGGAGCATGAAGCACAGTTATCCTTTGCATCCAGGCGCGCTTCTCCAGCCTCTCCATCACAATTGGCAGGATGGCTGGAAATAATATATGGATCAAATTATGTTAATTATTATTTGGCGCGACTTACTCATCCCTGGTGCCGCCATTGCAATCCTTGAAAAGACAACCTGAGATATTCCTTTCGCTGCAGCAACCTGAGCATATTTTTATTTTACTCCACCGCTCTTTGCTGTTTAATGAAAAATAATTATACCCTTGACTGGCCAACAAGATTCCCATTCTCATCGTAAATGTCAACTCCGTCGACTAGCTCATTCTGGCGCATTAGCGGAATATTGACGCAGTTGGCGGCAGCAACTGCTGCGAACGGGACGTATCGCTGGAACAAAACTGAAATTTGCACTCATTCTTCGTGGACCCAACAAATTGAGTACCTGCAGCAAGGTTCCAGCCCGTTTTTCCAAGAATGAGCGAAAACCGATCGCGGTTACCAGAGCTGAAGTGGTCGCAGAAACATAGGCAACACCTAATTGAGTGGTTGTCAACGGAGATTTCGCATTTCTGTTTGTGTAATTTACGAGTGCGTTGAAGCTCTGATTCACCCACTGCCAAAATACAACAGCAGGAACAGTCCTGTTTAAATTAAGTTAAAGAAGCTTTAGTCGTGTATGAAGTAAGATTATTTTTTTATTTACCGGTAGAATTGAAGCATAAACCCTGTGATGGCCATGCCACCTGGCACCTGGAATGACATCCGTCCGAAAACATTTTGCTTGTCACCTGTGTCTGGGTGAAATGCACTCTCATACAGTTTTCGCGCAAAAATAATTTGTTCCTGGGTCGTTCCTTCAGGCTCATTTCCCTTCCTGCAAAGTTGTAAAAAGAGATTTTGTCATAAACCAGTAACAAAAAATTAAGCAAAATCGAACCTGTAAGAGACTATTAAATTCTTGGCGTTGTCCAAAGATTCCTCTGAACACACGCACGTACGGGGATCTGTCACCCAGAAAAAGTGCTTCAGACGCCCGATGAATGAGGTTTGGTCAAAAAGCGGCTTGTCCAAGTCCATTCGAGCTCCGATGGTCATTTTAGAAAAAAATAATTTATACTTTCTCCTGGCGAATATGTACCTTTAACAGCTAACGTCGAGTCAGTAAATTAGTCGATGTCGGTCGCGAAGACCGCAGAGACCGTAATTAAAGTTAATTTTTGACAGTGTTAGCCGCAGCTGAAGCTACTCCCGAAATCTTTCACATTCATTATTCCTATTGGTTCATTAGAATTTAGCGCTCCAGATGAAGTGTGTTCATTGGCTGAAAAATCAACATGATCGCTGAGGGCACTCCGTTATCAGTGGAATGCTCGCTGAGGGCCTACAACTCTGTCTGTGAGAATACTCTACCAATATGGCGGACGTCATAGAAGGCGATTCGATAGGAAATTTAAAAAATTCAGAAATAGCTGTGCAGGTAGAAGACGCTGTTAATGATGTTCTCGTCGTGTCCTTTAGATACCAGGGCAAAGTTTATCAGGGGGCTCTGCTTGACTCTACCAAGAGGTAAGTGGAAATTCCATGCATGAAATTAAGCACTCGTCCCTAGTTTTGCGCCCAGAATGCGATTGCCTGTTGCCGTCGATTTCTCACCCCTACGCGTCGACAGGGTCAGTTTCTGCGTATCAAAAGATTATGGACAAAATTCTCTAGTGAACGAGACATTTTTCAGCTTCGTAGGTGCAATAGCGGCCAAAATAGCTCCTGTGACTTTTTGGCCTCTAAAGCCAGGCTCCCAAGTCGCCATAAGCTGCCATGTTATTTGCTCTCGGCTCCGACGACCTCTTGCTAATAAACGCTTTTTCTCGCGCTTTTGAGGGTTCAGATTTGGAACTCATTGGCCGATTCACTTCGGCGTTTAGGCTTATTTTTTAATGACATAGGCTAATTAAAAATTGCTTCTGCCAGTTCTGAGAAATTTTTGTTAGAAGTGCAACGACCGGGGCATGCAGCTTCAATTTTGCCCTCTATGTATTCACATAGCATTGTATATTGTGGGAAAGGCACAATGCGGGGCTTTGTGCAACCTCACCAGACCTTGATGCCTATTTTTATTTTATGAAATAAACTCTTGGTGGTACTATCATGCTGGATGTTGAAATTAAATGATTAAATATTAATTATTCAAAATTAAAATCAAGGCATAAAACTGCATTTTCTTTTTTAACGCGAGTGTTCGCATTTTTTGCTATACAAGATCCTTTTATTAAAGGGTGGCACTCAGGTGCGGATAGGGGCTGAAGGTGGTGGCAGATGCACCGAATTCTCATTAAATTCTATAATTAATAAATGATGCAAAATTTTATCTCCAGACCATTATCGAACTAGGTGCAAGAATAGTGACCGCAGGGTTATCTTCCTATTTGCACTAAATTTAGGTGCCTACAGTTGATCCATTTTTAGGTATAAAATTGAGCGTAGCTTGGATGCCTTTTTTCCTCATAGCCCAAGATAAAATATAATTTTTATAGTTATTATTTTATGGGTAGAATTAATTTACAATCGATTATTTCCTTAAATTAAATCAATGGGAGCGGATATTTAAAAAAAACAGGTGGAATCTACTAAGTTACAGCTTGCAATTCCGTTTAATTTTATTTTAGGCAATTTCCGTGCGGCATAACAGCGCCAAAGGACTTCCTAACACCGCCCCCGCCGCCTCCAGTCGTCAGCCTGGAAGGCGAAGGCGCGGAGGCAGCTCATGTCAACAACGTGGTCCACCGACACACCTACTTCCAGAACAACGGTGAGCTGCACCCTCCCTTAAACTTCAAATCGCTGAAGGGCCAAGGCAACAAGCAGCGCCAGCCAAACAAAAAGTTAACCGTCAGGCTGCGGCCGCGCAAAGTCCTCTGTGCCAATTGCAAAAGCACCTGCAACCCTGCAGACCCCGCCAAACCTATGCCCGTAATAACTGAACCTCCGACCAGGTGCGTAATCAAATTGCTGATGAATGGAGTTGAAATATTTTAAAATTTGATACAGAAATTTTATTTTAAGTCGTTAGAGTCATTACAGGAAAATATGTGAAATGTTTTCTTACATCTCCTTTTTCTCGTAATTTGACTACATTTTCCGCTATTTAGTAATTCAAGAACAACTAGAAGAAGCTTAAGAAACACTGCCGAGGAGGATCAACGGGGCGCCACGTTCAAAGAGCCCGAGTTTGTTCTTCTGAACGGCCCAACCCCAGAAAATGACAGCTGCAGTAATTCCTCCACAGAAGATGGCAAGAAGGCAGGGAAAATAAAAATTGTCGGAAACTACTGGATCAGCCCGACGAGAGATTCAGAGGTATTGTTTTATTTATTTATTTTTTATCTTGACACCGTTGACCTGACCGTCATGTTTTCTCTCAAAGGAGGATGTCAAAGATCCTTTAGCCATCGAAGAAAGTGATAAAATGGTGTTGCGCAAGAAACGGAGTGTTGGGTCCATGGAAGACCTCTGGGACGAGAGCATTTTAGAGGAAGGACACAAGCGGTCCAAATTAGTGGACAGCCTAGAGTCGCCCAGGACAACCACCCCGGTGATAAAAATATCCTTCGGCGGGCAGCGCACTGTGATGAAAATACCCTCCAAGGTCCAGAGCTTTGACAGTGTCGAGAACTCTGAGAACGAGTCCGAACGGGCTGCCAAGAAGGCCATGAAGAAGGCAAAGAAGAGAAAGTTTGATTGGGAAGTTCCACCCAATTTTGGCGAGGTAAAGTCTCGTCTTCGAAAGAGACTCTTGGCTTGAGTTAATATGCTCTTCTTTTGGTTGCACTGACTTACTATTAATTTTCATAAATCACCATCACCATACCGCCCTTTCAGTTGAAAGTAATATTTAAATGATTAAGCACATATTATTTTGATATGAAAATCATCTGTTAAAGTGATTCAAGTATTAATGGGAATACAATTCCAAATAATCAAAAAGCCTAAACTTGAAATATTGCATAATTATATTAAATATCAGAGATGTTATCTTGTATCTTGAAAGATGAATATAAAAGCCCCTTTCACCGCCACCTTACTAATTTGATTTTTATTTCGCCTCATTTATCATTGCTTAATTTTTTATCTGTTGAGTGTCGCTTTGCTCCTGCTTGGATTGTGTGTCGTTTCTGATCAGTTCGCTGGGTGTGATTTGGGACGTACTGTTTGTGGTAGAGGATTGAGAATGCTCCTAAAAATGCAAACACTTTTTAACGGAGAAAACAGCCAATTCTCTTGTTTGGACTCTTACGGGAATGGTAACCATAATTATTTATCAATCGCTTCACGTGCCTACTGCATCAGCACCCTTGCACTTTGCTTCCTCAGAGACCGGAAAAATAGGTAAGGTGAGGAAAACAAACTGCACTTTTTGGACCATTGGCTTACGCTTTGCATGCAGGTTTTACCATTTGCAGATTTTGTTTGAAAACTTAAGAGGCTGATTGCTTTACTCAGGGTCGGAGGCACAAGCACAAGCACCTGAAGAAGCACAAGAAGAGCCGGCACAGAGACGAGCACGACGACGAACAGTGGAATGTGTCCCAGACGGACGAGGAGATCAAGGAGCAATGTCTGAAGCAGCGCCTCTCCATCAGCCTGAAAAGACTGAACGCGACCGCGTACATGCGGCGCGACCAGGATGACCCAACACCCTCGAGCAGCACCTCGCCCAGTCCAGACGGCAGCGAAGACGTTCCCAACTTCCCCGAGACTGACCTGGCAGCCGAGCCGCCGGCGCCAGAGTCGCACGAGCCTGAGCAGATGGTCACCCTCTCCGTCCAGTCGTGCGTCACGGCCGAGGGCAGGAGGATGAACGTCGGCGACGTCGTCTGGGGAAAAATTCACGGCTTCCCATGGTGGCCGGGCAAGGTCAGTCCACTTGTCTCTTCTAAACTGTTCAGTCGATAGTGCACCCAATGAGAAGTATCAAAATAATAATAATAAAAAATTGGTTTTACGATGGCTACTCTCACAAATGAACAGTAAGGAATAGAAGGCTTTGAGATAGAGAAAATTGTAAAGAAATATAATGAATGCCACACGCTCTTGCTTTTTACAGCAGCTGTTTCAGCCCTGCAGGCCTCATCAGCAGTACCTAACTTCCAAATAAAATTTCATACCACAGTATTAGCTGCAGAGAACTTTGAATAACCGATCATTAAAAAAAAACGATTGCCCGCACTCATCCCTGAGCGCAAACGAAAAGAGAAAACGAGTAACGAAAGACAACCCCACAACTCTTATCTCCCTGTGATAATAATTCCCTCTTTAATTACGCACAAAATCCATCCTTTCTTATTTGACCTATTTTCAAGGGGGGAAAATTACTCTTAACATCATGTAAAATTTCTAGAAGGGAAAAATAGATATGTTAAAAAATTTTATCCTTCCATTACTTGTGGCCATTGTAAAGCCAATTTTTATTAAATTCGCCAATATGATTTTTTTCTATTTTTAATTTTCACGCATTTAAAATTACTTTAAAATATTGACAGTTAACAGTTTTTTCGCATTCTAGGAAAATGCTTAATTTTGACCATAAAATTAATGGATCGGATTCTATTACGACGTTTCCTTGATGTAATCTACGATATCCATTTGAAAAGTTTGGATTTAAACAATTCAGCGTGTAATTGGTAACAATGCTATAAATTCCCAAGTGAATTAGCTGATGGAGCTAACAAAAGCTTTGTATTGTAAGTTTTCATTCAGTTGTGGAGAAATGTAAAAATTTATTCAAATCCCATTATAAAAATGTGATCAGTAAATTTTTCTAAATTGCAGTAATCGTTAAAATGTCAAACGTTGAATCGTAATATTTTCCAACAAATGGCGCCACCGTGTACATGCGATTTTAATACACACCATTGCGATTTAGGACTTTATCCTGCTGCTGTTAATTCAGTCCTTTAAATGATTACTTTTGACGTGCTGAAAACAAACATCAGTACAGTCAATCGCCACAAAAACGTCGGGAAAGATTTTTGTGTTATAAAATATCGTTTTTCACGTTATTCACGCCGATTTTCGTTTCTGGCTGAATGCACAGAAGCAGGATTGAGTCCTAATTCGCAAGGGAAATGCCTTCCATTCGCAAGTTTTCGGTTTGCCATCTGATGGCGGCTTCAAACATAAGGGTTTTCGCAATTTGTGAATTAAATTTATTTTTATGGATCGGCGCTCATCCATCTACAAATTTTAAGAAGCAAGGACGCTCTAAATTAATTGTTTAGTCTGTATTAATTCTTGTTATATTCCCACCAAACATCCAACTGTTTAATTATTAGTTGCACCTCTGCGGGAATTAAATAATATTTATTTGCTAATTTCGCTGCCTTTTCATGTTGTTTAGGTGATTAGTATTTCTATATCAAGGAAGGAGGATGGTGTGTGCCTGTCTTCGCACGCGCACGTCTCTTGGTACGGCTCGCACACTTCTTCAAAGATGCCATGTGATCAACTCAACCCTTTCATTGAATCGTTTAAGGTATCAATTGTTTGTAGTTGTTAGTAAAATTCACTACCAGCAACAATTATTGAAGTCTATTCTGTTGTCAAATTAAAGACACTAAACTTGATTTTCCTAAAGAAAACGTAAATGATAACTTATTTTCTCAAGCAATTTGTTGCAACATTCCATCTTTTATCTACTTTAATATTTTGCATCTGGAATATTTTAGGTTCGCTACAACAAAAAGAAGCGCGGCCCGTACAAAGAGGCGATCCGCCAAGCAACCAATGAAGCGGAGCAACTGGCCGCGCTGCCTGTTCCAAGCGCCTCGCCCTCTCAGATTCTCCCGGTGACCAGCTCGCCCAGGGAAGTCAACGTTCTGTCTTAATCAAGGGAAAAGTTTTCAACGCTATGTCATTTACTTGAAAGTTTTACCAAGTTTATATTGCTACGAATCGGCATTTTAGTGCCGAGTGTTCCTACTATTATTGCTGGGACCCCTCCTAGCTGTCTTTTTAATTTTCAGTTTTTATTTTTATGTTTTATTGCTTTCTGCAACAGTGAGAAAACCAGGGACTTGATATAATTATTAAAAAATATTTTGTCCGCAAGGAAGATACGAACTTACTCGGAATCTTGCCCTGGTTTGATATTTTTAATGCCTATAACTGTTTCAGTGACAAACAGTTTGGAATGAGCTGCGCGACGTGCGCACGTTTTAAGGCTATTTAAAGGACCTCTGTGTAGATTGAAGCGAAAATTGATTAAAACGGGTAATCACTGATACTAAACTGCCAACTGGGATTCATCCAACGCACTTTAATGAAATCTCGGTCGATATGCTATTGATTTATAGTAACAAACAGGCATTTGCATACGATATACATTTGATTGACTGTGATTCCCCACAGAATGCTCGACATGGAATTTTGTAATTATAAACATTCCTCCACTTGTATGGTATATTCCTTATTTCATCACTTTCGTTTGTAAATACTGCTTGGTCGATGTGAGAAGATTTTTATTTTGAAATTCGGCATGAGATTTAAGTGTCGCTTTTAGGGAAATAACCACTGCCACAAATTCAAGCAGTCTGGTCCGCACCAGTCGGGACCGATGAATGCTTGCGTGATCATTCAAATTGGCTTTTTTCTGCCAGCCATCCGGTTGCATCTGAATTTATACGGACACCTCAATTTTTGTACATCAACAAAATCATCAAGATTAATGTGAATACGTCTTATGGCCATTACTGTCGGAAAAATTAAATATACTATTGCCATTCTTAAGACCAACAGACTTTCATTCAATCACTCTCTTCATTCGCGTGAATAGCGTCGATGACACGCAGGAACTCGGACGTCTTTGGTGCTTGCAGCGATTGTTCCAGGGCGTTGAGAAGAGAAGAAACAACAAGTCTATTTACGTCTGACTGTTTTTCCTCGCAGTTGAGATTGTTCAACAACGGCTCCTGCACATTGGCTGCTGCATACTCTGATTTCTTGATGTGCATCAACGCGAGAGCCGTTTTCAGCAATTCCTAAGTTTGGTCAGTAGTGAATCGCAATCATATAATTAATTAATTGGCTCTTACCTCTGCCCCCTCGGGATTTGTTATAGCTGCGCAACTAACTGGAACTTTTTTATATAAAATCTTCCCCAGTTTCCTCCTCCCAATAGAAAACAGGTAGGGCGTCGAGGTCTCCTTAGCCAGCGAAATTATTTCTGCAATTTTCGAGTCCAATCCGCCTGCAAATTTAACGGTGAATTTTTTTTACTCGCACGAATGAATTATGGCTAACCTGGCTGAGGACATTTTTCCAGGTCTGGAGCAATAATGACTAATTTCGCCTTTCTGATACTGATGGCCTTTTTGGTCTCATGTAGCCCAGACAAAATCCTCTTTTTGTATTTTTGTGGGTCCTTCTGATACGACTTGTCCTGCATCTGCGCAAGAGCTTTCAAAAGTGTCTCAACGCTGTCCTCCAAATCCTTCCCCAACATATTATCACAGTAACTGTCAAATGTTAAGACAAGCAAGATTAATTCACGGTTGTAACTATGATTATTTATATATACTCTCTAAACTTTCTGGAGTGGAAGATATCTTTGAATGATATTGGCTGACAAAAATCTGGCTCACAGACAGGAGCAGATTCAATTTGAACTTCGCTAATTGTGTCCAAGGCTGGATCCTCACTCTCTGCGTCAGCAAATTTTTCTTTTGATTGCAACTTTTCAGTTCCTTCTCGTTGAAGCTGTTTTAATTTCCTGTAAAAATAAAGTCAACGAGAGTTATATGAATATAAAAAAGGGGTTAACCTGTAGGCTAAAATAGCGTTTTTGAGAGACGACTTCCGCTTTGCCCTGGGTACCTCTCTGACTTTGCCTCTGTGTCTCACTGGCTTGGAACTGTCCAGTGGATTCCCTGACAGCTGTTCTTGGAAGACAGTCTTGAGCTTGATCTTCCTCTTCTTGACCGCCACTATTTTCTTTGGTCTGCTTTTAATGAGATGCTCCAAAGTCACAACCAAATGTTTATCCGGCTTTTTCTTTCTTGACGGAGTTGCACTTTCCGGCTTAACGGTTTCTGGTGGACCGGTGTGACTGACATTAATGGGTTCCTGAATTCTTTTCGCTACATTTCTAGCTCCTAGCTCTGGAAACGACAATTCAGCGTTTTGGAAAGTGGTGCCTTTTCCCCCTTTTCCTAACACAGTCGGGTTCACGCCGGGAACACTTGAAATCATCTGCACTCGGTATCTTTTAAAAATTATCAATTTTAAAAAGTCATAGTCTAAATTTTGAGTAACTATCATACCCTGTCGGTGCCTGTAACTGTCTCCTGACGTTTTCCTCGCGTCTAAGACGTCTTTCCTCCTTGTTCGCAAGCTTCGCTGCACGCACCGCGGCCTTTCTTTCTTCCCAGGATATGGCTGGGGCTCTTTCCGAGGTTTGGACATCGGTGACAGTCTGCTGTCCTCCACCTTCTTCAAGCTCCTTGGCCTTCAAGGCTGCAGCAAACGAGGTTGCCTTGGGCGTGTGACCCTTCCTCTTCTTTGGTTGTCCCAAAGCGGGCCACTCTTTAGAGGAAGAAGTGCTCTCTCCCGGCGGCTGCTGCAGAAATTACATAATTATTAAGAGATGGTGAAATTTGCTTAAAATCAAACACCTGACTAACCATTCTGATCAAAAAATAATGATATTTCGTAGAGAAACCAAAAACATTGGAGACGTGAACGTGTGAAACTCTATTTTACAAGTAAACTCTTATAGTCCTTCTTGTCTTGGTGCAAACGAGAGTGCAAACGTGAGTTTGTTTTGATATCACTGTCAGCTGCGGTCAGCAGCTGTCAGCCAGCGCCAGCAGTGGTGGGGGTATCGGTACATATGATCTCACTCATAATCAGTTTAAAGCGTAAAAATAATGCTGGGCGCAGCAGTCTGACGCCTTTTGGGAAGCTAATTTTTTAAAAAAAATCAATTTTTAATGAATTTAAAAAACACTTATTTTCTTTTTTCCATTATTTTAAATAGAAATCACTAAAATTATATTAATTTTGATCCTGCTACAAGAACCTTATTTCCAATACCTTTTGGAATAAAAATTGACCGTTGTAGTAATATACTCTAAATCTCTAGAATTTCAATCCACCATAAAATCAATTTGAACAGTCAAATAAAAAGTAAAAATCCTCTGGGCGTTCATGTAATTAAAATTGACAAATTTAGTAGCCAATCAACGCAGGGCTTTTATTAATCGCAAAAAATAACACATCAATGTAGCTATAACATCTCCTTAAAATATCAAAGAAATAATACGCATATATGTAGCAAAAATATGCAATGTAAAAATGCACATAGGTCCGTTGCTTCAGTTCCAAAAACATTTATCAGCCAATTCGGAATGAATAATTCAAACGTATTAACCGCATTAGATTAAACAATATGAGTATGATCCCATCTCATTGACTAGAGAGCGCTCTACTCGTTCTGCTCAGGAATTTGCACGTTGGGCAGAAAGGGCGAGGCCGTGATGAGGTTTAGAAGCTCGTTCAGCTGTGTCAGGTTCGAGCCGAGGATCCTAAGCTGCGCCGACGTGTCCTGCAAAACGCCTTGCGACTTCAGCAGCTGCTGGTCCGCAAAGTTTAGGTCTCGCGCTGCCTGGTTGATGTTGAGATGGGCAAGGTCGTTGATTCCACGCCACATTTGAGAATTTTTCGCTCCTGGAAAGAAATCACCAAATTTTACACTTATTAGAGAGGACATTTTATTTTTGATTTATTTATAAATGGTATTGTTATGCAATTAAATTTTGCAAATGATTATACATCACTAAATGAGAAATTTTCATTTATGGGATTTATGCTTCATCGATAAAATTTAATAGGGATGAGAGCGGTAAAAAAAATTTTCAAAATGAGCTAGAAAATACGACAGTTTTAATTTCCTTACTGAGTTTCTTGTGAAGCAAGCTTTTGTATTTGACCTCTTCCTTCTGCTTCTTTCCGTCAGTGACCTGCTGCTGAAGATTGGATAAACTTGTTGCCGAAGCCAAAGAGGAGACACTGGCTGCACTGGAGATACTAGCCACCTCCTCAATTTCGTCGTCCGACTCAGGGGCCTCGCCAGCCACGATCCGACCTGAGGATGGACTCGCTGTCACCGGCATCACTAACTCATGCATTTTTTTCTTCTTAGTCTTAACCTAGAGTGTGTTGCTTGAATTAAAACTGTCAAAATATTATACCGAATATATGAGAGCAGACCTTATCACTTTGTGGGTTTTCCGTGTCAATTTCTTCTTCACTTTCCGTCTCAGGGGCTTCACCAAAAGTTGAAGTCATCTTTACCTGGCTAACTTTTCAATAACACAAAATCTCAAGCTCTATTCAGTCAGTGGAAAAATCTCTAGATCTCTCAAAAGCAGAGACTACTAATTATTTTTGCTCCTTGTCGTTTGTATTGTCGCGAACCATATGATCTTGACAGCTCAATAAGAGCCAATGAGAAAAGCTGGGCCGTAGCAAAACCGGTTTTTATATCAAAGAAGCGCGCATTTCAAAAAATTCAAACTTCTACTACCCTAACAGAGGAGTAAATTTGTACTAAGATTTAATTAATAAGAAATATTATTTGTCAAAATAACCAAGGTAATGTCTTCAATTAATTTAAATAAATCTTTTTAGAGAGCAAAATGAAAAACACAAATCGTTGTATGCAGATAGATCCCAGTTTTTTCCTGAGGCAGATTTATTTTTAAGAATGTTTTTTTACAAAATATTTTGCAGTGTGAAAATGCATGATAACAAATTTAAATCCTCCTTGCATTTCAGTTCCAGAGACACCAAATCCGCACCATCATTTTGTACTTAGATATCCAAAATGATTTTAGAACAAATAGTGTGATGATTACCTGGCCCACTCACAAAAACTCATCACTCAATGTTGGCTAGCACTGCCGCTCGCCTAGCTGTGTTCTGGAATAGTGCCTTAATGAGCTGCTTGACTTGTCCTGCCGAAAACTCCTGCGCCAGCGGCCCGTTTTTGTGCGCCCACCGCGCCTCGATCGTCGCCAGATTCCCTCCCAGCACATGCAACAACTCTTCGAAAGCTCTCCATCGTTTCACATATTGGTGGATTTTGTTACAGTCCTGAAACAAAACAAAAAAAAAAGGAAATTGATTTTTAAGTTTTTTTAAAATTTTTATTCATAATTAAATGGTATTTTAGCTACTTTTGCAGTACTGCAAATTAAGGAGCACAGTTTAACTCACAGTGAGCATTCGAGGGGCTTTGTCAATGACGAGACTGCAGACCATGACAAGGTCCGAGGCGGCGTTGGCTGGAATATCCTCAACCGAACAAACGCGAACGATCATCTCCTCGACAAGACTATTGATCAGTGCTCCGACAGCCTTGTTGTAGATCTCTTCCGGCAGCACAGGCTGGCAGACGTGTTGGAGCACCTCCATTTGCCGCAGGCACTGTCGGACGCACTTCTCGGTCTTCACGGGTAGATTGTCGCTTTCGCCGATTTGCGTGATCTCTGACTCTCGCAACAGCTCCACCAGCTGCTTCTTCTGCGCCTGCATCTGTGCGAGGAACACCTGGCATGCCGTCTTACGCAGTTTGACGACGATGTCGAAGAAGGTGATGGATTGGAGTTGCAACGTTCGAGAGAGAATGGTGCTGAAGTGCGGACCCAGTAAAATCAGCTGGTGCGCCAGGTACATGCAGTTGTTGTGAAAAATGGCTGTAAACCACAAGAATTGACTTAAATCAGCATTTGGTTTCCCAATTCTATTTTCTCATTGAGTAAATTTTTTACTTAAAAATATACTTTTAACAAGATTTCCAATTTACCTGCTTGCTGAGGAAGGCTGTCGAGGTATTTCTTGTGGTGGATGGGCGCCAGATTGCAGTACATTTCCAGCGCGTTTCTAGCTGTGAGGTAAAGACGCTCAGCTTTCATTCCGCTGCTGGCAGAGGATTCGTTGAGAATCTCTTGCACCAGCTCCAGCAACTCCCTTGCCGACATGCTGATAGCACATTTAGGGAATTTTGTGGTGTTACTGCTCAAACTACTAAACGATTGGTCCTCATCAACTACCTCAGGCGCTTTGCTCTCCTGTTTAAGTTAAAAAAAAATTGAAAATACAAAACGTTTCTTTAATTTGGTTCAATAGAAATTTTCAGAACATAAAAAAGTTTCATGAGTTATTACAAACCTCAACAGCTAACTCAAAGGTATTGTGCAAATCTTTGTAGATAATCTCTCTTGTCTTATTCAAGTACCGCTCGCACGATTTATTAATGAAATGCAAATCGATGTTCTGCACGTAATCCATAATGGCCTTTTGACTCTCGTTAAGGAAGCCTGCAAACCAACAGTTAGAATATCATAAATAAAATCAAACAAGACGCTCGCACCAGCCGACAGCAGGAAACTGTGCATGTCCTCGATTTTTTGACTAACGTGCAGCACAAAGTTGGTCCTCTCTTCAGCGGTGGCAGGAACAGATTTACGGAGAACCTCCTCTATGAACATGCTGCAAAATTGATCGCTGATTTCGGCGCCCAGGGGTTTGAGCAGAGATTCCTCTTCTTTGTTAATGGGAACATTGAGCACTTCAAAAATCATGGCTAGGCGATCTAACACGTCAACCACGGCTGGCAGGTTGTCGTTTTCGACTGTCATAGTCACCTGCACGAGGAGTAAAAATTTTGTATCAATTATTGCTGATTTCTGATCAAAAATTTCCTATTATTTTATTAAGAACTTTATTTTAGTAAAATTAATTGGTATGAATTATGGTCAGACAGGGAATTTTATATGCTTTTGGGAAGGGTTTAATTAAAAACCATAAATCAATGCTGCTTTTGTACCTGCCCTTGTTCGACTTCATAATTAATCGTCTTCTTCATGGCAGCACTGATAGGCAAGTCGATCAGCCTGTTGGCGAAAGTTTGCAAATTGTAGAGGTTGCCGGTGAGTTGCAAGGCGGAGACCAACTCAGGCAGAGGCTGCGGCACCACCTTGACCAGAATCAGGCCGTCCTCGTCATGCTGGCAGACCAGTGACTCTTTCCAGACGCTGTCCAGTTCATGGAGTAGCTGCTGGTGCGCGATGATGGCCTCGGTCTTCACAGCCTTCATCACCTCTGGTTCAATCTCTTTCTGCACCTTGGCCACTTGCAACATCTTCATGCTGATTTCAGCAGCTGAGTAGAACGATTGCGACTTTGACAGATGCTGCACATTCTTCAGACTCTGCTCCAGCTCCTGCAGCTCTACCATGCAGTTTGCCTTGAAACTGGCCTTCCTCAGCCCATCTGACAACGTTTTCAGCTCTCTGCTAGTGTTCTGAATGTCAGCCTTGGTCTGGGTCTCGATTCGAACCTTCAAGCTTTCCATAGTTTTGGACAATTTTTGAAGATCAAGCAGAGTTCGACTGTTTTTTTCCTGCTGGAGGCGGAACTGCTTTTGCTTGCTGGACAAAAACGACTTGGCTTGCTCCACGGAAGCGTCCACCGCATCTTGCACAGCCAACAGCTTAGCACTGACATCATCAAACTCTAATTTTCCTGATGATTGAAAACGCCATCAGATAAATTATAATAAAGTATTGGCTAAAAATTAAATCTCTATACCTCTTGAAGATAAAATTTCAGCAACGATCGACATGGCACTGGTCTGTTTTTTGTGGATGCTTCAAAAATTAGATGATGGCTCAATAAGGAGATCAAAAATACACCTGTACATAATCAGAGATAAAAAATACTGTCAAACTTCACTTGTAAAAATAATATTTCATGCGTAGATACCTAGGAGAACTTTGTTCTAGAGTTTGGCAAGCGAAAGTCGTAACTTCTGACGTGTGGGAAGATGCTGGAAATACATACACAAACAGGCGGTCAGAAATTATGATAAGATCTTTGAGTTGCAAATAAATGTATCTTACATAACATAACAGGCTTAAGACGAGTCAAAGTTCATGGAAGGTCACAGGATTCGTTCTATGCTCGTTGCCCGTGTGGCAAGAGAAGTTAGCGCGTTGTTAGCACTCCCTGATCAGATGTTTTCTGTTGATTTTGCCGCGGTCGCGACTTGAGACTTCCAACTTGGCCTCAGTTCCAGTTGTTGTTGACAAATAACTTCGCAAAAACCGATTTTAACAATCTCGTTGCCACGGCCAAGCCCCCTTTGAGACAGCGACCACGCCCACTCAGCACTTGAGCTGCATGCAGATGCAAAGAGCAAAGCCAAAATCACAACAAAGATAATCAAGAACGAAAGTTTTACTTTAAAAATCAAGAAGTGTCGGCTCTAATCTGGTTTCAATACATAAGGCTGAAAAATTTAGCAATTTAATTGTTCATAATTAGACAGCCACGGCAAGAAAACGGTTTGGAGGGTATAAAAATGTGACAAATGGATAAAACTTCTTCGATCGTGTTCATCTTCAGAAATAGTAATATCTACAAATAGCACACGATTAGTGAAGTAACAGGTGGTTGACAGGTACCAACAGAGACCTTTTCGGAATCATTTAATCCATTTTGTAATGCATTTTCTTGAAAAATTGTGCTTTATATTATTATTTTACTAACATATTAATTTTTCTGGCAGAAGAAAACAAACTTCTTGAGACTCAAACTGTCATCCAATATCATAATCTGGCTTCTGAAGAAACTATTGATCGTGAGAAGGCTGAAGATATGGCTGATGACAACACGCAAAGCATGGTAAATTTCGTTATATTATTGGTGTAAAAAATGATTTAAATTTATACTAATTATTGCGTTATTTAGACTTCAGCTGATGGGAAGGGGTCTCTGCCAGGAAAAGCCCCAGAACAAGTATTTTCAGTTTCGAGCACCACTCAGAAATATGATGTTAAATTGTCAACTGACCTAATCAATAGGTATTTTAGGAAAGAGTAATAAACCTTCCGAATTATGACTGTGAGGTCTTGCATTGCAGGATGGTGGATGATTTGCTGTGCAATATGTCCATTGCGACTGTGAAGGGAAATGAGACTGTGCGTGATAAGTAATAACGTCCAGAGTTTTCAGTCAAACACCAATAAGCTATAATTTCCTGCATTTTCAGACTGGAGTGCCAGATTAAAGAGAGCCTGGACCTGGAAGACCCAGAGTCTGATTTGAACAAATTATTGGAAGATCTTACTGAAAAAGCAATCAAACTGGAGAAAAATGTGGAGTGCACAGGAATGACTCTAGTCGAGTTTCGAGACAAGCAAGCAGAAAACATTTTACAGGATGCTCAAGGTGAAATCTTTTTAGTTAAATACTGCGCTAACATTAACTTAATTTATTAACAGTTATCGATCCGCTCAAGGTTAAATATATATTTGGACAGTTTATGAACATCGAAAAAGATGCTGGGAAAAAGATGGAAGAGGCTGTGACCGAATTGGTTGCAAATTCCGCTGTGCACAGAGGCTTCCATCCAACACAGGAATTTTAATGAATAACTTTTATGGCTGTTACTTAAAGTGAAATCAGTGGAACTCTGTATAAAATTAAAAAATTATATTTTTCAATTGAAATAGTATATTTTTATGTGAAAATATTGACTGCTTGTAAGATGTACAAGTAGTATTGTGCTTGGTGAATGCTTTCTAAGGAATAATCAACAAGGAAGCAGCATTTCATATCAAAAGAACAGGATGGGTTTGTGTTTCAAGTAAACATAATATATATATTTCTAAAAACAGCAAATTTGTCCAGCTTTCATGTCAAGCTATTCAGTTCAATCCTGAGTAAGGCCACAACTTACTTCATTGTGCTTTAGTAACTAGCATAAGTTGGGATCTATAATCATAAAAAGAGATTGGGAGCAGACAATAGAAAAATGGGTAAAGTAGCTTGCCACCACGAGCCAGCCGCGGAAACAGCCAAATTTAAACGAGAGTGAGTGAAAATATCATAACATTTAAACTCAAATATGCAAACATTCACGCGTAACGCATCTAGCATTACTTGAACTTTAGAATAGATACATCCCACTCTCTTTAGCAACCACTTGACTGTCTTTGCTCGGGATTTGTAATTTGACAGTTTAGCCAAGCACATCTTTGACAAAACTACATCAGGTAAACTGTTCACATGAAACTCAAACTGGACGTATTGCTTAAAACTGTTTGCTGTTTAAAATGCAGCTGAACAACAATCTTAATAACACGGTAGCAAAAAATCACTGTCTTGCGTCATTCACAGAGGCTGGTACTTTCACTTCCAGTCCATCGAGTTCTTTAGTAAGCGTAATTTGGCAACCAAGTCTTGACCTGAAAAGGAAAAAAAACAGTCAATTAAGAAACTATTTTTCTATGTTTTAATGGGTTTACGTGTCGGTGAGGTCAAACGCCAGGTCAAGCATGTCAAGCTCTTCGTCGGTTGGACGTGCTAAACTCTCGTACACTTCTTTGCTCAAAATCACGTGGCACGTTGAGCAGGTTAAGGTTCCTTCACAAGCACCTGAAATTTAAAATAATGGTAAGGCAGAACAATCATAAATGCAGATCTAGCGCAAATAGGGTCCCCCAATTTTGGTATCAAAATTGATCTAAAATAAAAGATTTCAGTTTGATTATTTTGAAATTTAGGTTGGGCTCTCATGACTATTTTTTAAAGAGACGAACAAGTCATTAATGATTATTAAAAATATTTTTTGTTTTTAATTTTTTTAACGACTGACCTCAGCAAAATGCAAATTTTTTACTAATCTGGATGAATTTCCGGTCTCTCTTGCTTGTAATTAGGGCTGTGAATTTAGAACAGGTTTTTTTTCGACACATGGGAATTGTTCTGTATAAAATAGAAGGTTTGAGGGCTGATAATTCAGAAGTTATTTTTAAAACATTATCGTACTGGCCCAAGAATTAAAGTGTTTACTGTCAAAATTTTTGACAGACTAAGAGAGAAAATTTTTATACACTTGAAATTCCGCTCAAAATTTCCAAGCGCGAAGCTTACAATCACACTTTTCCTTGGTATATGGTCAATTTAGATAGTTTTAGACTGCATTAAGAAGTCTTTTAGAAGCTATTAGACCGTATTGGCAGTTATGGACGATATAAGTCAGGATTTAATGGCTTAAAATTGCATGATTCATGCTCATTTAACGTGCCCGCAACAATTGAAGGCTCAGAAAAAATTAGTTGACCGTCTAAATATCCCAGTCCTGCCATAACCATCGTAATTATAAAAACAATTAACTACAAAAGTATTTGTTTTTTTTCGTAATGACGAAATGTAGCTTTTTAACCTGTTTGCCAGCTCAGGACATTTCCATTATTTCTATTTTTTTCTTCCTATCACTCCTCTTTTCCAACATAAATAGAGCCTAATCTATGGTAGTTGTACTATTATGAGTTGAAAGAGTGATGCAAACATTATTTTTGATCGTTGTATGTAGCTGAGACACCTTGCACGATTAGCTGTGAACAAATAGGACAGTGGCCAACAACCAACTTACAAATTGTTGTTGTTTAAACGGCATGTAGTGAAAATTGACACTTCACATCGTGCTTTCCGCGTGTACAACTATCTCAGTTTATAAATTCAAACGATGGGCACGGCATTTTTTTGCATTACAACTAGACAAGCTAACGTTAGTAATAGGAAATATTGATCAGAGAACGTATTTAAGCAATAACAAATCATCAATTACGTGTCTTTCCCCTCGCAATCAGCCAAAGATTATTAAGACAATTTATATTGCAGCGAGAAAAGGTTTGTTGGATATAGAGTGACGCCGATGTAAAAGAACAAGAAAACTTGCAGTGAAATTGCTTCATCAAGAGATGATACTCATGTTTTTATCTTTTAGTGTTGGCCTTGAAATGATGGGTTTATTGGGCAGCATGCGATTGCTTTTCAAACAAAACATCACAATCATCTGCGAACAGTCTCTGATGGTCTGAAAATCAAACCCCTCTAGCAGAAATAATGACCGTAATCGGATTTGGGGTGTTCCTAATTGCGTTAAAATTAAAATTGCAGAAAGGCAAGAATAGGCAAATGTTGAATTCACCAAATTCCAAAATAAATCTGTGCAGACCAAACTCCATCAGCAAAACTCAATTTACTCACATTACTGGGCTTTAGCTGTAATATGTGAGCATATGTCGGCCTTGAAAGATATCATGATGAGATTTCAAAAGGATTTCTGTATGAAATATTTTAAAACACTTCTCTGTCAAGAAAACAAGAAAATCCTCTCATGATTAAGAGAGCCGGAACTCAAGATTATTCAGGGTCGTTGCCCCCTTAGCTTAAAAAAATCACTTTGGTCGTCAGAGCAGCGACTAATTTGCAAAAAATTGCATTACAAAAGCCCAAAACGAGGTGAACGAACTGCACACGTACCGAAACCATCGAGGTCGACTTCTTTATTGACGACCACGTCCAGAAGAGAGTCACCTTCCTTGCCCTTGGCACTGATCTTCTTGCCATCGGCCCTGATGAAGGTCACGGAGATTCTGCAGCAAAAAGAGAACCGAGTGCATTATTTTCAAAAGATAAAAATTAAAACCCACGTCTCCTCCTGCGACATTAGCCGTGCCGAAGTGCTCAGGAACCTGCAAGCCGGCGGCGGAGTAGAGGACGTGCTTCGCAGCAGGGCGGCCAGCTGAGGCCGGACGGCGGCCCTGCAGAGGGACTTGACGAAGAGAGCCATCGCGGGTCGAGAGCACTGACTCGCGAGTTCACTCACTGCTGATAAGCGTTCAGATAACAACTTGCGGACGGCACGCTTGCCTGTCTGACGGGCGGAGAGGGAGAGTTCTTGCTTCTTGCGGTGCGAAAAGGCAAATTGACAATAAAGTGCAAGTGGTGTTAATCTAGATTGTCATTCATCGCCAAGAAGAAGGCGGCCGCTGGCAGGGGAAAGTAGGCAAGGCTCCTACTCCACTACTTGTTCAATGTTTATTCAGCGGGTCATGTGGGACGAAGCGGCAAATGAAATTTACTCGGTGCTAACCGGTTTTCATTGATCGACGGTCAAGTCAAAGTCATACTGGCTGTGGCTGGGTGTTAGGAAAAGAGTGGAATCGAACTGCAGTGTATTGAGGTACTTGACTGGCTTGCATTGCACTGCTTGCAGCCAGCTGATGGCTTTTTTTCATCTCTGACGCCTCTCATCACTAGTAACTTTGCTGGATCTGAATGGGTTGAGTGTATGTCAGGTCTGGAATGTATAATGATGGCACTTAATTTTCAACCTAGATACTTCGCCATTCAACCCTGGTGAGGTGAGTCAATGAATGAGCTTCGTTTTAAAACAATTTATTCAATCTGAAAACTGAAAACTTGAAATATATTCTGAAGTGCGACGATGTCGTGTGTTTATTAGTTGTCTGCACATGAATGCGTGCATCCAAGAAAAGTCGTAAAAGCATGCTGAGAACACAATATGTAATAATGCGTGCGTTTCTGTGTCAGAGACAATGCGGTATGATTTCGGTTCAGAGAAATCCCATCACATTAAATTTACGAGTGGAACAAATTTCTTTTGAATGTAAATTGCAGCCAGAGTACATTTAACATTATGTAATTCAGAATTGTTGACATCATAATGTTCATTGATAATTTTACGTAACATAACGTACACTTCATAACACTTACTTATTGTTAGTGTAACACGATTAACACACATTTAAGTCATAGTTGTGCCATAGCGATACATAAATATGATAACTATGTATGTATTTTGTTTTATAATTTGTTGTTGACTTAAAATTGTTATACGTACGTATGGGGCACAGTTGCCCTGCTGATCCGTAATAAACCAAAATTTGAATCTATAAGCAACGTATTTTAGAATCGTAGAAAATTATGGTGGTGCCTCAATAAGCGTCATTAAATTATAAATTCATTAAGTGGCCACCGCAGCAGTATTATGCCAAAATCCCGTTCATATACCAAAACGAAGTCACAAAAAGTACCTGACGCGCTGCACGCTAACAAACTGATTCATCACCATAGTCAGCTGATATTAATTGAAAACACGCACTAATTTAATTAATCTATTAGCCTTTTTTCAAATTCAAATTTTTGCTAAAAATCTTTGTATTTCTATTCATTTTCAAATATTTTAAGAACACTTTTTAGGGATGCACAGAGCGGGTAAATGAATTTAAGCAGCATCAAACCGATTTAAACATAAGTAAATTCATATATCGTGGGCTTCGGCTTCACAAACGATATTGACCTGTTTTTTTAAGTTAGCGTAACAGAAAATTTGAAAAATCCTTTAACTTTAAAATATATAATCTAAAAAATGGGGAAAAAGCTAAACATTTTCCACTTTTCCCAGGCTGCCGTTTAAATTTTGAGAAAAATCGGCTCCAATGTAATCAAGCCGAAATCATTGTCTCCCTTTTGTAAAACCATGTTTCTCACAATTTAGGGAATTTTCAAAACTCGCACACCGTTGGATAGATCGCGACGAGAGGGGTTGAAATCAAGTGAAAAAATTTAATGACAAAAACCGTTTAAATTTACTAGAAATTTGGCAAAATCAATCAATCTTTTTCTCATGATTATCTCAATCTCGGTTACCGCGCAAACCCCTTCAATTTGTCATTTCTCTTCATCGCCCGAGGTCGGTCCCCGGTCCCCAAGGAGGCCAGCCAGTGCCAGGTGCCACCTCATCCTTTGAGCCAGCGCGATTCTCCTCAATTCGACCTGGTCACGGTAAAATTTGCATAGCTCAACAAGTACCCAAATTGTAGAATATTGTGTTTATATTGGTCTGTAAAAAGCCCTATTCTTTATAATAAAATATTTTGTACTACCGTGAGTTATTTATTGCGAGGAAGGCATATGTTTTGGGCATCCACAAAATGGTTTTAAGTTGACAAATTGCAGGGTTCCGAATTTTCCCCACCCGGATAAAACCCACCCGGGTTTTATCGGGTTTAACCAGGCTAAAAAACCCAATAACCACTATTTTGCCCAAGCCTCCAATATTTTTAGTATCAAAAATAAAAAAATGCTGGGAAATAAAAAAAATTGTTTTTTGGCTGTTTTTTTAACGCTGAAAAGGTAATACTGCATTTTTGCACATTGAAAAATTCGCAAGTCCTGGGCCATGAGGATTAAATTTCTTCGTTTCTTGAAAAAATGCCGTGAATAGCAAATTTGAAAAAACCCAGAAAAACCCAAAAAACCCCAAAAAAACCCATATTACCCCCCAATAAAACCCAGGTGGGTCGGGCAAAATATAAAAAACCCGGGTTTTTTCGGAACCCTGACAAATTGCCACTCAAAGAAAAAAAGTGTAATGATTTGAAATACAAATGGGAAATCTTCTAATACACGTTGACGTGATGATATACAGTTTTTTAGTAGAACATAATACACAAAGCCACAAAGCAGGCAGAGAAACCCCTCAAACCTCAAACTGCGGGGAAATAGCGTTAATTTTAAAAAGAGAGCGAGGAAGGTGTATTAAAACTTACTTACTTTTGACAAATTGATGAGAATGATTTGCCGAAAAATTCATCAAACACTCGTGGAGGGGTTCTTCTATAACAAATTGAATTATCACTGAAATGGTAGGAAAAGAACTTTATATTTTTACAGATATCATGAGAGCAAAAATTTCCCTTTTCTTTACAAATAATAATATATATACACGCAATTCAATAGCCGTCGTAAAAAATCAGCGTCAAATGCGACGGGTCGTTTTGTCTGCTCCTCTGCTCGCTCTGCTAGGAGGCGGAGGACACGGCGTAATGAGCGGATCATCCCACACAGACAATAGAAGTGCAATAACAAATCGCACGCGCATTCCTCATTGTTTTTGCAGGGCGCGTGCCGGCGTTACTGGGAGGCGGCCTCCTGTTGCGAGCGAGCGCAAAAGTTGAGCCGCGCGCGCGAGTGAGAGAGAGAGGGTGACAAGTGAGCCGCTTATTCCCACACTGTCGGCGGGTCAAACCAGGCATGCAAAACAACCACCCCCTACACGGGTGTGCAAACCGCCTTTGTCTTTCCTGTCTCTGGTGGAAAACAAATAATGAAGATTTCACAGTCGTTTAAAGCAGCTTCTCTGCATTTTTTTCCCACAGCAAAATTCGTTTGAGAGGTTTTGAGTGAAAAATTAGCTCAGGTTGGACCAAAATAAAACAATTTCCTCAAAATAACGTCCTAAATTGGTCTATAAAATGCCCTAAAATATAATCCTATTAACAAAAAATCGAAGAATGTCCTATTCAGAAGTATCGTTACCCCTTTAGGGTGCCTTGAATTTTATGTGCGTGTGGGTGTTAAAAGGTTATTGTGCTGCCTGAAATTCAAAACTTCCCAACAATTTCCTTGAGCGGGGAAGAGATTTATTGTATAGACAGGTAGATTGAACTGTGAAATATATTAACATTTTATAAAAATAACTTTGAACTGTACATATTGCAAGATTAAATCTTTCATAACTATAGTAAAGAAATATAACATTGGTAACCAACAATAATTTATAATAAATAATTTGTGTTAAACACACGCGCTCAAGACGGCCTTGCTCACGAGTGTGCATCAACGACTGGAAATTAACAAAACAATTTGCTCGATAAATACAAGAAATATAAAATGAAGCGATGCACACATGTCTGCTCGACCGCTGCAGGGCAATTTAGTTTTACACCTGCTGCAGCGACGAGGGCGGAGCAAAGGTAATCCGCCGTGCAGGTTGCATAGTCTATATATGCGCGTATACCTGCCGCGTGTGCGCAGGTCGGCAAATCAGAGAGCTCAAGAGAGCCGAACGATCAAGTGCGAATCCTCCGAATTAGGTGCCACAGAATTCAAATCCAAGGTATATTTCACTGAAAATCTCGCCCTATGATTATGATAATGAAACAAACTCAATCTAATTGTCTAATTAATGGATAAAAATTAAGTAACATTTTACGAGGGCGAAAAACTGACTTAATCAGTTTCAAATGAATTATATTTTGTCAGTTATACTTCTTGTTGCTCAGTGTCGTGACGTCGTGACTCTTCGGCCTGATCTGCCCCAACGCGTGCCAGCAAACGGGTGTATATAGTTTTAATAGTTAATCACTGACGGTCTGCTGGCGCGCGTTCACGCGTTGGGGTAGATCAGGCTGAAGAGTATGTCACGACACTTCTTGGGTTTCTTAGACTTTCCTCGCATACATTTTTAATTATCTTGACGCAAAAGTTAAATTTAAATCATATAGAAAACTTATTTAATGCAAATTTAAACAGTTCTTAATTAAAATTATGAAAATGTATTGATCGTTTTTCTTGCCATTATTTATAATCAACGGTGTGGTGCTTGTGACAGACTATACTCCATAACAAGATTTTTTCAAATAGGAAGACAGCAATAAGAAAGACAAAAAAAATCTGCTTTCTGCATAATATGTATCTTCCCTCTTGAATACAACAATATTAAGAGGTGTCCAATCAAAGGGAAAAATGAAACAGATTAAAATTATATTCCGCACAATCTCGAGCTGGACAGCAAGTTGGTCGGTCCTCCTCAACCTCGAGTCTTTTGTTAACTTCAACAAAACTCGGAGAAATAAGAGCAGAGCACGTGACGAAATTTTGCGCACCACGCCACTTTCTCTCATTGTTAGAATACAATGACTTTGCGAGTTCTTTCAATACGGGGCATATCATGACCATGTCGATTCATTTTTTAATTCGCGCCGTTTTCATCTATAAAAATAATCTTGTGTCTTTTAATATCCTTGATTGGAATTTCTTATTCAAGAGATGTCTAACCTTTTTTAATTTCACAATTTTGTTTTAACAATTTATGATACTTTTACATATTTCTCTAACTAATTAATCCATTTTAGCTTTTGTCCATTAGTATTTTAATCAGATTGATAATTCATGAAAATTTATTTTTTTTTTGCAGAGATGTGCCTGGTGGATCGATCAGAGCCCGACCTCAATATCACCAGGGGCAACGCAGGCAACAGAGGGGTCGCGCAGAGCACTAGCAATTGGCGCGACAGATGCTCCAATGGCTCAGCTCGAAGGCGGAGTCGCGGATGGGTTTTCTGCTCCGTACCGTGTGTGGCGCTGACTGATTATAACGACCATCAAGGTGTCTTAATGGTTTTCATACTTCCTTCCGTCCACTAACAACTGGGGAAAGGACTCATGAGATTAAACTTCCGAATATGTAGCTCTCCCTTTCACATCGGGAAAGGCCAGGCTACACTTATTCAATGATTTTGTCTAAGCCAGGTTGCATTTGCTTAACCACCCGGTTTTTTCACCTTTGGTTTTTACCACTCAATTTTTACAAATTTCTTGACAAGCACGAAATGAATTTATTCCATTTTTTCCCTGTGTAAATCTAAAATTTGCAGTTGGATTGGTCAAAATATCCTGCTACTGAGCAGATTTATTCTTTTAAATTTCCATTTTAGCTGCCTCATTTTCTCCAAAGGCAACAATTTTTCGAGTTGAGGTCATGGGCTAGTAATTAGAAAATTATTAAAAACTGACTTGCAAACATTTTGGCTGCAAGAAAATTGTTAAAATAAAAAAATGGCTTTTTACCACTGCAAAAAATGCGGGTTATTTGCAACCTTGCGTCTAAAACTTAAGCGTCAAACCCTAAGAGTTTGTTTGTTAGTTGCGCACTATAAAATGAAAAGACGGGATTAAAACGCAATTATTATTTAGTTATACTTGTAATGCCCGAAAACAATATAAAAATATTAATGATAAAAGTTGAAGTTCTTGATATTTTCCTCAAAAGATTACCAAAAATGTCATCTTTATTGCTCTACTCTAGTATAGGCTTCTAAGATAGTTTTTAAGCTTCAAGGAACATTTCTGAGGAGTTACATTGTTTCATTTTCTAGAAAAATACTTCGTTAGGTTTCTTTTGAAAAACAAAAATGTTGTGAAACTTCAAACTTAATGAAATTTTAATGATGTCATGCAGCTTCTATAAATTAATTGTTGGTCAAAATCTAAAACCTTAATAATTGCTTTGTTTGTTTTTAAAAGTTGATCAAAAATATTTCCGCTCATGGTCGTTGCTTTGACCTTGCAATGGAAGCAGTTTGCACTTTTGCAAACATATAAATATTTGGACTAACTTGGATGGTTGTGATCATTTCTCAAAACTTTGTCCGCCAGTTAAAAAGCATTCAAATAGTGCACAGAAGGGTCGTTTCATTTAAGTGCTAACTTCGCTGCATTTTTTCCTAATCTCAATTAAGTTTCAAATAAACAAAATTTCTTATTTGCACTAAACCCCATGCGGAGTTCAAATTTCCGTTTCCTCGTCTAGCCAGTTGACAGCTTTAAATTCAAAACATTTCCCACAATATATTTTCAGAGCAATTCCTACTGTCAGCGATCGATTACCTTCCCTGTACGTGAGAGTGAGAGTGCCATGTGCCATTCAGCAAGAGGCGGGGTTTCAAAAAGCGCTGCCTCCGCATCCGCACACTCCTCGCTTTTTTGCTTGATCTCCGCCACAGCTCGAACCTCACACACACCTTCTGCTGGTCGCCGAGTTGAGTTCGCTCTGCCACAGCTGCTGCGCCATAGGATTAAGCCTCGTAAGATAGCTTTATTTTCTATTTAACTATCATCTTCTTAAACCTGAACACCTTTCACACCTTGACTTTGCAAAAACTTCGAATTTTAAAAAAATTGACCCTCTTGGTGGTATAACTTAAACAGTCATTAGAAAATCTCATACGGGATTGCTGACTAAAGAACGCAATTTTATCATCAGTTCAGCTGTTGCAACAATATTAATACTTAGCAAAGTTATTTTAATTGATAAAACCGTTGAAAATATATATGCGATTTCTTTCTTCAGCATTAATAATTATCTTATATATAATTGACTCAAAATGCTCAACGAGCTGGGAGGCGCACCGGCGCCAACTCGCAACTTTGCTGGTTTTCCCACCTTTTCAACGACTTTAGGGAAATTTTCTGGCGTTTCACTAATAGGCGTTGGTGCTGGGAGGTGAAAAGATGGTCACGATTGGGCCCCAGCCCCTCTGCGGCCATTTGGGCTAGAGCGTTCATCGGGATCAGGAGCTAGCGGGGCTCCTGGAGTTTCCCGTCCCTCCCGGTTACCGAGGGACCCTCCTTCGTTGCCCGAGAGCGGGACAGGAAAGTACTTGGAAGTGTAAAGTCAATAAACACAATCGGGACTGATAGGAGAGCTCTAAAATCGACATTTTTGACAGTTTTTCGTTTTAATTTTATGTTCATTTAAATTATTATATCCATATTATTATGCCATAATGTTTTCTCGCCACGAAAACAAAAAGAAATAATTTACCACACGATGTATGGAGAGCTTACATGCGTTTTTGTTCCACAAAGCGCTGGAGGGACAAATTTATCAGTCCATATCAAGTTTGTTTATAATATATGGAAAAAAGGACATTTTATCTTAATAATCTTCTGGCTTTTGAAATGTTAGTTTAATGCTCTGCTTGCTACATGTACCCATATTGTCATTCAAGGAGTAGTGAATTGAAAATTAAAACAATATAACTATTAAACATGCGCGGCAAGCATGCAAAACAAAAGCTGCATAACCTATACATAGAAACTTGCCCAGACGCGCTATTTTTTGTTTAAAAAATGTATTGACCATATTCGCCCTATTTAATTAATGCCATTTTAAAAGACCGTGAGTCTCTGGGAGTGCACCTGCATCCATTTAATTGAGAAACGCGACAAGACCGGGACCAAGTAATCCTTAAATCTTAGGAGGCGGGTCAAAACCGGGAGTAATAATGCAGGACAAGACAGGAGCGGGAGCAGTTTTTTGCTCTCCCGACGAACGCTCTAATCTGGGCTCCGTGTTATTGGTTATTGCGACTCAGGGAGTGCATAGCCCACGGGACGTGTTGAGCAGAGATTCATTTTAATGTTCCAGTCCTTTGCATTATAGTTTTTGTTGAAATAAAGAGAATAGATCTTGATGAAAATTCATATATCGGTATGACGGGAGAGGCATATTTTGTCTAAATATGCAGTGCATGCGGAATGTCCAAGAAAATGTTTTTATAACATAAAATTGTATAATACACCAGCAAAAAGTGTTTGGGATGTTCAAAACTTTTAGCGATGATTATTTTCTAAAGATTTCATCGCTTGCAATCACAAACACATCATTTTACACCACGCAACACTCATACATTTTTGTTTCTCGCTATCAAAGAAGTGTCCTTTAGATTTGCTCCCATATAGAGCCTATTTTAGGAATTGGAAGCTTGCGTACCTTTCACCCCACACAAGAATCCCGAGTACTCATTCTTGTTGTGACCCTTCTTTGGGAGTAACTTTTCTCCTTGGCGCTGCATATGCACGTGGATATTTGTTTATCTACACTCTGTCACTCCAAGAGTCGCACACGCAGCTTCCCTGCACAATTCCATGCAGAGAGATTAAGTGCGAGTCAGCTGCAAAGGAAACGGCTTTGGGATCATGCTCACGAAGTAGGTGTTCAGCATGTGTATTTTGGCTTTATCCACGCACTCGGTCACAAAACTTCAAGTGACATAACAACTGGCGATGAAACGGGGTTTTCGCACAAATATCAAGCTTTCGTTCTAGAGTGCTGTTACAATTAACTGTAAATTGGTGTGCAAATGCAAAATTGGGAAACACGTAGCCGTGTAAAATGATTAATTAATTTTTATTTTTGTAAAAGCGAGTAATGAGAAGCCCAAAATAATCGACGGGATCGCACGCCATCCGCTTTGCGTAGACACATAAACTTTGAATAAATTCCTGAAGAGGAATTCGGCCAAAAATGCGCTCCGATATTTCACTTTACAGTGCAGAGAGCCAAACTTTTTTAATTTGGTTAAAATAAATCATGCTAAAATGTGTGGGTTTACTATGGGATGAGAGGACTTCAAAGATAACAATTGAGGAAAAGATTATCTCGCACGTTTCCGTTTGATAATAACAGTAATAATTAATAACTACTAAAAAGACAACTGCAGAATTAACTACATCGAGGATTTTGACACACGGTCTCATTGCACAATCAAAGGGAGAATTAAAATTAAAATAAATTTATCTCTTGGAACCTCACTCATCCTCCCCTAACGCGATTTAAATATCCTTCCTCCTAACAAACAAAAACAGGATTTGATTTTAAAATAAAATATGTGCCGACGGTTCAACAAAAATAGAAGTCTATAAGAGAAAATCATAAGTGAAATGGCTTTATTTGAAATTGAATTTGAGCCCGGCAATTGGAAAATCTGGATTAAATTACGCGGCATTAAATTCCCGTGGAGTGATCCCATGCACAGCATGAAGAGTTTGTGTGTTGCCTGCGGATGTGCAATGAAGTGCGCAGTTAATGGGCAGAATATGTTGTCTGGTGCAAATTCAGCATCAAGCACCCTCGTCGCTTCCACCCTGCACTCGCTCACTCCCGCGCTAGTTAAAAGCAACCCCTGGTGAGACGAGATGACAGGCCTTGTTATACGCTTGTTAAACACGCCGCACATTCCCAGGAAGGACGGAATACTTATTTGCCTCATTAAGCAGCAAAACTCACTGCGCGCCACTGGAAATATCACTGCACTCGCGCGAGCGCGCGCGCGCGCACCCCTGCCGCCGCCGCCGGCCACGACAAAATCAATCGCGCGCGCCGCACCCTTTCTCCTCCTCCGCAACCCCCGTCGAGAGACAATTATTATTGCAAACTGCAAAAAGCCCGCCTTGCTTTTGTGTTCATTATACATGCAGAGCGGCCAAGGCGAGAATAAAAGAGCAGGTTCCTGTGGGAAACTGAAATTCAAAATCCTATAAAAGGGCTGCTTTTTTTAAATATTAATTTATTTATTTGGTCCAGCTTTATAGTTTTAAGTAGAGATCTCGGCCAGCTGGCCAAAAAGTCGCTAAAAATTAAATAGACTGGGGAAAAATATTGGCCACCGTTTAACACTTATCAAAACATGCTTTTTAGCAATTTATCAGCCGCGCCTTTAGCTGCAAGAAAAACTGCTCAGCCTCTTAGGCGAAAAATTTACGGCTGTAGCCGATTCAGCCAGCCGCTGCATACTGTTACGCTTCTGAGACCTCAATTTATTAATAAAAAAACGTATTTCCAGTTCGGGATTTTTTTTAAAAACACCCCAATGAAGTAAAAATTAAATGAAGGATAATTTTCCATTTTAACCAGTTCGCGCGAGAAGCTGTGAATGTTGCCCGGACCGGTTAAGAATGAAAAATGCGTAAACAAACTGGAGAATAATTAATTATTGCTGCTTGGTTATAAGAAACAGCCTCTCATTTATTATTAAATTATGAAGAAGTACTCTCTCAGTTCCGATGGGTCTCAGCTTATAAATATTGCTGATCATTAAAGGACGGAATTTCATGCTGATGAAACACAATTTTCTTTTGTTCTCTCGGGCCGAGCCACAAAAGATGCTGGCGGAAACTCTCATCTTCACGAACGATTTCGCCCTCCACTCGTTCATGCCACCCTGCAGTATAAAATAACAAGCTGCTCTCATTTCACACTGAAGGGTTAGTTGATATTTATCGCGAAAATAAATAAAAAATTTCTCCGTTTAGTCTTTAACATTAATTTATTATTTATCTTGCATTGAAAATATGTTCCAAATATTTATCTAATTTTGTTATTAGATATTCCTCATTTAGTTGTTCGTTGGTTAATCTCATCCAAGTTACGTGTAATGTAAAGAACGTGTTTCATGCAGGGCTGGGTATCTCCCGGGGAGATTCCCAAACTTGCAGTGCTGTGGTTTTTTTCGGTATTTACCAGTTTTATGAGGTTTTTTTGTACCTTATGGTTATACTTGTAATGAACAAATGCCCTATGTAGAGGGAATGGTTTTTTGTTTTTGTTGACTCATGGGTTTTTGAGTTTTTTTAACATTTTAAATGTAATTTTTCACAAGCACCAAGAATGCGGGAGAAACTAGGTGTAAAAAACGCAAAAATCCGCTTAATACCCATGCCCAGCCCTGGTTTAGTTCTCACGGCAAAAGAAAAATAATATTCAGGTGAGGAATTTGGCTAAAATACATACATACCTAAGTCATCTCAATGCGCCAGTTGAACATCACAAACACTTGAACATTCTTGAATTCAAAGTCCCTCAAAAATTCCTTCGAAATATTTTTCCGCTTGTTTCCATACATATACCATCGCAGGTTGTTTTTATTTCCGTACTGTCAATCCTTTCTTATAGCTCGTTTGTATATTATTTTAAATGTTGGTATGCGATCGTGTGTACATAGGTCAAGCATGAAAGAGAAGAGCAAGAATGCAGCCAGGAGCAGACGTGAAAAAGAAAATGCTGAATTTCTGGAGCTGGCCAAACTTCTACCGCTGCCCTCCGCAATAACTAGTCAACTGGATAAGGCATCAATCATCAGACTCACCACCAGCTATCTCAAGATGCGACATTTTTTCCCCGATGGTAAGTGCAATACATCAACTTAAAATAAATAAACGCACCTCGCGAAAGCGTGGTATGTCTCGTCGGTCGGGAAAAGCGCGGCTACCTGCGGGATCAGGGTGCACCCTTCAGGAGTGGAATGCTGAAGAAGCAAAGTGTTAAAAAGGCAAAGCCGCGTCCCAGTTATATGGTTAGTCCATGTTAAGAATGTAATAATTAAAAACAATGTTTTCAGGGGAGTGGAAAAATTACATTTTTATAATGCCCCATATTATCGAAATTGAAAATTTACTCAGGATTGCAACGCCTGTATTATGTACATTTATTATTTTGCCGAGAGAGACTTGCATGCACGTGTCTTATCTTTCGCTGACGCATCCTCTTCTCTTATTTCTGCATCGCTAATAACGTTAAAACAAAAACAATTGTGCGCTGGATGTTAAATTGAAATTCTAGCTATATATGCGGGAGGATATCAGTCGGGTACCAATTGGAGCGCGCGTGTATGAAAGAGGTAAACGCACGGTCTTACAACGTTTTTTCTGGGACGAGTTTTAATTTTAAAAATTAATGCAACCAAAAATCATTGCTTTTATGACTCATAGTGCATCAAGTGAAAGTTATTTATTACTCGTTCATGCTGTTTATAAAGTTGACTTATGAATTAATTGTATGTTTTTATAGAGCGTTGGCAAAACATCGATACGTTTATATTTAAATTAAAATTTTAAAAAAATCAGCGCTATACTTTGGATTAAAAATATCTACCAACTAATTGCTGGTATTTCTAAAACTTCTTTAAAATATTGTTAGAATATTAATATTTTTTTAATTGAGATTAAGCATAAACACATAATATAAAACAAGCTCCACGCACGAAGATACTCGCATTCTTGATAGGAAAATGAAAATCAATAAACCTCGTGATCAGATCATCCTCGTTGATATCTGAGTTTTTCGTAACTCTGTCAGTTTTGGCCTATATCCGTATTGCTGCACTCAATATCATGAGAAAGCAATTGCCGGCTCCGCAAAAGGCCAAACTCATCAAACAGATTTATAAGCCACCGTTTTTTTCCTGGATTTTAAATAGTCCCTAAAACCCAAAACATCTTACTAAAATTATCTAAAACTACACAGAAAAAAGCATGCGGGTTTTTCGGTAGTTTTATTTACTCGCTACATGAATTTTCAATTTAAACAATTCCTGATTAAAAAACGGAACTTTTGAAGCAAATTCAATCATACACAGTCACTGTATTCATCGTTAAATTTTCATTTTAAATTGGGGATGGAAGAAACGCATATCAATTTGTGCAGTGGTTATGTATATATAGATTTAAAAGATTGAATAATGAGAGTAAAATGGTCCAAGTAATCACACCAACTGATCAGCCACATTTCATTTGTACATTTTCTTGAGTATGCCCCCATCACTATATTGTATTGCTGCTTTTCTTGGAGCTGCGGGCACTGTGTGCGCTCTTTATTTTTCTTGTTACATAGCACCCGCTCAACGTGCGCGCGTGACGTTCCCTCCCTGCGCTGTTTGAATAATTGTATCAGGTGCAGCAGATCGCCAGACGACCCTCGAATTGATTCTTTCCCGCAGATCGAAATCTGCCTGGTTTTCTCTCTCGTTGTCAGACGTTTTCTAAACTCGTCGATTCTGTCAACTGTTATTGTGTTTAGAAAAACGTTCCTTATCGGTGTGGCAGTGGCGGCAGTGCATTAATACACATTTTGCGCCATCCGTATGCAGTGAGAGCGAGCGGGAAATCGGCAAAAGAGCACGTTTCTTTTTCAAAACAACCAACCGCTCGCCTCGTTAATTTTCATTTTTCGAGCTCGACATGACGGCCGGAGCAGCATTGGCAGGCTCATGAGCAAGAAAAGTGAAAATTATTGTAAAACGCCTTGAGTGTTTCTCTTGCATCACTCGTTCGAGTTATTATTTGCTCAAGAATAAATCAGTTTTATTGCCATTTTTAATTACGGCCGAGTGTGCACGTGCGTTTCATAAATATTTAATGTAAATGCCGGATATTTTTTCATGTGCAAATAAACGCCGAGGCAATGAATATTGTTCATTGTAGTATATCACGCACATTGCTTTTCCTTAACAAGCTTTATAGAAGCATTTTTAAATTCTGTTTTGGTTGCTGCCAAAGTTCGGTATATATTAAAAAATGGATTTATTTTTGGTTTCTCGGCAATTTTCCTTATAGGCGATTGGTTTGTTAAAAGAGCTCCAGTTTAGGTGGCCAAGTGGAAGTGGTTAATCTTATATCTGATTAAGACTTCTTTTTCAAATGTATTCATATATTATCACTTCCTAAGCTGTGTTGGAATCTGAATCAAAAATGCGCTGACCTTTGAAAAAACCATAAAAGTCTCCGAAAGAGAACACAGTCGGTTAGAACGCGTTGTACAAATGATTCTTGGGCATCTGGACAATGTCGTGCTATATTCCCTGTATTCCATTCAGATCCCGGCCTTTAGAAACCCTTTGGCTCGCATTGTTAAAAGGCATTCCTATTATACGTATTGTTAGGATTGTCAAAGCAATATGGTAGATTATATTTGAACGCTTAGGTATTCGTTACATACAGCTCAATGTCAGTGATGCCAAAAGGTTGTTTAATGACTCGAAGTGCTAATAAAGTCAACGTTTTGGGAGGCGCACCGGCGCCGACTCGCCACTTGCTAGTTTTCGTACCTTTCCGGTGGCTTTATGGATGAATTTCTGGCGTTTCAATCCAAGAGCTCGGTACGGGGAGGCGAAAAGATGGTTGCGATTGGGCCCAAGCCCATCTGCGGCTACTCGGGCCCCGTGTTAATGGGACCCGGTGAGCTCATAGCCCAGGGGATGTGCTGAGCAGAGTTCAAAAAATACTCTTATTGGCATTAATCGATTGTAACTAACCTGTAACTCTTTTTATAAAATTCTAATTTCATTTCATTTATTTTAAAAATGTTAGAAAATTTTGTTACTGATTTGTTTCTAAATTTATACTAAATTTTCAACAGATTAAGCGTTAACATATGTTACATTCTATATGGTTATTTGAAATTTTTATAGTATCGATCCCGTCTTGCTTTTTGTCGTGACACACTCCTCTGCCTGATCTGCCCCAACCCCCAACCCCCAACACGACGCGTGCCGCAATATTTTCATCTAATGCCTGCCCTTATAGTAAGTGCGTCCGCATGTGTGTATTTTAAAATTTATCTTAAATTTGGTTCTCTTCCGCATTTTTCTGATGAAATAAATAATTTCTCTGATGTGAAACCCCCGTTTGGGATTATCACACTCTCGGCGTGACGATTTGCTGCGGGCCGTTGTGCGGCGGATATTAGGCAAATTAAAAGGAGCACATGTTCGTGGCCGCGTGCGACAATAATCATAATCGGTGGGTGCGTTGTTATTTTTGGGGTGGTTGCTCCCTTGGCTGGTCGTGAGTGGTGTTAATCCGCTCTCGATTCAAATGCCAGGGGCTGCGCAATCACAGATAAGTGCTGCTCAATGCATCAGCACGTACGCACGCTATTTGTGCAAGCGGGGACACTATGCGTAGGGGTGCCTCCGTACTTGGATATATATGTAGAGAGTTTGCCAGGGAATGACTCTCGTTTCCTGCTTGTTCACAGGCCTGGGAGACGCGTGGGGTGCGGCACCGCCCATCAACAACCCTCGTGAGTGCATCAAGGAGCTGGGATCGCACCTTCTCCAGGTGCAATGAGCATTTCTGATTCAGATAATTTTATTAATTTTTGTTTTAATTAGTAATTTTGGTGTTTGCAATAGTTAGAGGCGTGTTTTAGTGGTGGTCAATTTTGAGTAATTTACAGCGCTTTGAAAAATTTTCCAAACATTTTAAAGATCGTCTTTAACGAAGTTTCTGAGCACACCAATCGATTCTCATAAGGGTCGCATTAGGTAAATTGGATATTTTTGCCGACCAAAAAGTCCAGCGCGCCGTACGTAGCACAAATATATAACTTTTTTACCGTTAAAAATATGACCCTATGTGCGAGAACTGCGCATGCGTAAGAGCTGGTGTGGCCGAGGAGAGGCGTCACGTCAGTCGCTGGTTGGCGTGTGCCAGCTCTGACACATGCGCAGTTCTCGCACATAGGGTCATATTTTTAATGGTAAAAAAGTTATATATTTGTGCTACGCACATCGCGCTGGTCTCTTTGGTCCGCTTCCCAATCCTAATTCGACCCTCAAGAATCGATTGGTGTGATCAGAAACTTCATCAAAGACGGTTTTTAAAATATTTTACGCTCTGAAATGAGTGTGAGTGTAGTTGGACGTTTTCAACGAACGCTGGTTCAAAATTCTCTGCAGCTGATGCTGTGGTTAAGAATTTGGTTATGGAGGTAATTAATAACTGCTGACGAGGCCAAAACAGCTGTTGTACGGTAGGAGAGCGTGTGATATTATTTTATTTTTCAACCAAATTAGAATCCATTCTTATTAATTTGCCTATGGGAGAAGCCATTGTAAAACCAATTAATAAATAATATATTAAAAATAATTTGAGCAGTAAATTTGTGTGTGAATAGATTTAGTAATAGTTGTAGTGGGAAAAGTTGCCTATTTTTTACATGAGTGTCGATTAATTTTAAAATAAGTTTTTGATTCCAATTAATAATTAAAGCTATAAAATACGATTGAATCGCTAATATCGGCATAAATAATCGTCAAAATTTATCATTTTTAACAAAACTGGGTTTAAAAATCAATTTTCAAACAATATTACCCATTGATTTATTCCACAAAGATGTTTATTTTTTCTTAATTCGTAAATCATCAAGACTGTAAAATTTAAAATGTTAACTGTTTAATAGTGTATTGTTTACATCTAATAAATATGCGCATGAATTCGATAAATTCTGCACAAATTAAAAACGTAGGTGTAAAAATTGGTTACTCGTGACTCATTTTCCATTTCTGTTAAGTTTTTAAATCCACGCATTGCGTGGCTATGTTTAAGGCAACCCAGTCTTGCAAATTGAGAACATCGCGCATTTCCTGCCGCTTTTATTCCAAGGAAATTTTCAATTGAACTATATATAAAAGCTCCCGAGAGTAAGAATTTAAACCCTGAAACTTTAACTCTTTCATTGTACTCCTCGCTTGATAGTTTTTTGTATCTCGAACACGTGCATCTCTATTATTTATTTAACCTTGACAGGATGACAGTGCTCACTTTTTGCCATTGTTGAAAATTAAAGAGATACAATGTACATAAGACTTGAACTAACGGGCTATCCAATGGGTTAGAAAATTAAAAATGCCAAAATTCGAAGCAAGATTTTCTAAGTTAACCTGCTTGAAAACAAGTCCTTGCATTATCCCTATGAGGGGCGCTTAACAATAATAAACTATATAGTCAACTCTTCTGTGGGTTCATTAAGAGAACGTCGAATTCTCTTTCGTTAAGATTGAAGAATCCGAACGAGGTTCTTTTTTATGTTGAACTGAAATTTAACAAACATCTTTATTGCACTCTTTAACAGTTTTGGTTTCTTCAGTAAAAAAAGCAACGCTATGTCTAGAAAACCAAAATTTAAATTTAATTTCAATCCAGGTAAAATCAAATATTTGTAGAGTAAGCAAAAAACTCGTTGCATCTCATGCGTGATTAAATTTAATTAAAATTTATACCACTGCTCTAAATAGTCGCCACAACACATTTTATACTGCGTTTTGGGACACATATTCGCACCATTTATTTCCAATGAAATGAGGCTGCAAAAGAGCTCACCTTGCACATGTTAATATAAATTCATATTTGCAGGAAATTTGTTTGAATGTCTTTTTAAACACACACGCGGCATCACATGGGCTTTGATATTTACTCATTTCTTTTTCTCTTTTTCCACGCACGCAGACACTGGACGGCTTCATCTTTGTTGTGGCACCGGACGGCAAAATCATGTACATCTCAGAGACGGCCTCAGTCCATCTTGGATTGTCGCAGGTAAACACCACTTTTTGTTCTCCATCTATACCGCCGCTCTAGTCAAATATTTGATCACCTTTTGAGCGGCAGACGAGGCATTTATTCAGGAGCCGATCTTTTTTTATTTTTTACTCTCAGCTGCGCACGGCGGCGGCGGACGAGAGGAGAGGTGTCAATAAAAACGCGACAGCAGTGCACCTGGCTCTATTCAAACCGGCTCCGCCCTATCCCCTTTTTTATTGTAATAATAAACCCGCAAGCGGTGGCCATTTTTGTCTGAATCAAAACTAACGCCCAGGCATCAATAAAAAAAGACGTATGTGTGCGCCGGGAGGCCGCTTGGGTTCGAATTCACTGCTCCAACCGACATTTGATCGCCATTGCTTTACTAATTAATTTTGTTGGAAAATTTTACAGTTGTGATGGTTAATTTTCGGCCCATTTTTAATTGCTCGTTTAAGCAAAGTCGCCGGTATTGCAAATATATTGTTTTAAATCACTTAATAATATTAATTGACTTAAAATTACAGGTTGAATTGACTGGGAATTCGATTTACGAATACATTCATCCTGGGGACCACGAAGAGATGATCAGCGTGCTCAGCGTTGTCCCAGGTACACCTCCACCACTTACCACAAATCTTCATAATCGCCAAGGTTAGTAATTTTTTTTAATATTTTCTGTAGTGGCATGTTGTTATACGTCCAAAATCAGCCAAGGAGACTTTAGTTCTATCTCATCTCTTTTACTAAAAGTTGACTTGAACTTTTGCAATATTTATATTTGCAGAGTTTGAAATAGAGAGGGCGTTTTTCATAAGGATGAAATGCGTGCTGGCGAAGAGAAACGCTGGACTTACCACCGGCGGATACAAGGTGAAGTTGATTTCTAATGGTAATCAATTTTGACATGCACTACGTCTCCTGATATCCTGATAATTGATAAAAATCAAATTTTTAGTAAAATAAATCTATCGAAGGGTAGTGTGAGTTGGTTGAAAGGTTTCAAGCGCCTGCAAGACTTAACTTTTAACTTCTTTCAGTGCTAAAAATAATAAGCTCTCCGGCTTGAAAGAGTGTAATATATGAAATTATCCATACATACAGTCGTCCTTTCACGGCAGTTTTAGCCTCGCTGCAGCATTAAAAATAATGTGATGCGTATGGCTCCGTTCTGGACGGCGAGGAAACATTTTTATGACTCGCCGCGCTGACCTCACTATTCTCTCCGTCCGCCCCTCGCGAGTGACACATTTTTTGCTCTGATCGCGACGCAGTAGTAAAATATTATTGCTTTGAAGAAAAAGCATGTTTATACTGCCGTTCGGTCTGACTTAAGTGATTCGCTTTCGTCGCAGCAATAACATTTATGAGCAATGACGGAAGAAAGTGTAAATTATCGAGTAAAGCAGGCTTCCAGCCTCCAAACTGTCGGTTATTCCTGAATCTTGCTACTTAAATACTATTTGATAGATTGCCAATTTATTCAGCCGAAGAGAGAGGAGAGATTTCCCACTCTTCGAAAATGCACACCAAAGTATGGTAAAAGAAGGAGTAAAGGAGCTAGGGTTTTTTTTCCTAAGGATGAGTGTCTTTTAAGGGTGGTTTAATTAAATATTTTGTTCTGGATGGATGCCAATATACAAATAATCAAGTTGATATCAAGAAACGACCACAGTTATCCAGATTTAACATAAATAATTTTAATTTGCTACTTGGGCAAGGGTGCAGTATGCTCGTGATTAAAGGTGGATGTGTACGTGAGCCTGATAGTAGAAGAAGTCACAGGGTATACCTTGCTCACAGGTGCGTTTTCACGCGTGATAAGATCAATACGGACGGGGATTAAATAGTCTTTATGGCTTTCGTTGTATATGTGGCGTAGCCGGTATTTATTTTTGATCCTGAACGTTTATGCTCTAGCATGTGCGCTGTATTCCCTATTTGAGTGATTTTCGTGCCATATAGTTCCCTTCGGGGTGCATTTAAATCCATTGTTGGTCAACGGTCGAAAGTTGACGTGTTGTAATTATTTATCACACCTTTGATGACCGCACCAAGTCAGCGAGCACGTTCGAGAAATCGTTCGGGCTAAAAAGCTCAAATCTCTTCTGCAAAGATTTTATCAAAATCGCGATTATCTAATAGATATGTATAGCAGAGTACTACTATCAATGCTCTATATGTTCGTGTGTATTATTGGTAATTTAATTAATCCATTCGCGGAAATAGTGAGATAGTTATACAATATTTTGTGTTAAATTTAGTGCGATATCAATGCTCCGAACTTTGGCCAGGGTGGTTAAGACCAACATAGAGTGGTTGGAATATAATATGTCTACTACATAAAAGCTTAAGATTTTATTTTGGTGTTTAATTTATAATTTAAAAATTAGAGCCCTAAAAGTTTAAAATTCAAGGTGGAGCTGTTTTTTTTTTATTCTTGAATTATTTTATTTTGTTACTTCCCTATAGTAAGTTCAGCCAATTTTAGCCGGCTAAAAACCGGTTGAAAGCCTGGTCAAAAAGCCGGAATTTTCGGAACACTTTGCTATATATATGTTCGCAATAAAAGATTCACATTTGAGGCGTTTCATGCATGTTTTCCGTGCCCTTTTCCACGGCACCTACAAATGGGAGATTGTCAAAAGTTCGCTGTCATTTTTCATGAGAGCGACAGAAAATCTGCGACCGTGATTTGTTCTCACGCATTTACAAGCTTACAATTATTGTAAAGAAGTGATACCTCATTGTGGCCCGCTCGCAAACACAACGTCCCACAGGTATACCGAAGCGGCAACTTTTAACACCCCCCATAATATTACTTCAAAACATGTTTATGCTGTGCCACGATTACTAAAATTAGTTATTTATGAAAAATGACGCTGTTGCTTGATACCAACACGCGTCTACAGTATATAAGGCGTGCGTCTCAGAGTAGGGCAAACCAAAATGAGCTTTTCTGTGATGCGGGGCTGAAGGAAAAAATTATTACTAACAACAGCTGATGTAGAGATAAGACGATTGCCGCGCGTTAAAATTAAATTTTCATGCAGGATTAGGAAAATCAAAATTGTGCCAGCAAAAAGCAAATTTTAATTGTTGTTTTAGGTCATTCACTGTTCCGGCTATCTGAAAATAAAACATTTCACCACGGACGTCCCTCCGTATGAAGGATGCTTTCAAAACGTCGGGATTGTGGCTGTTGGACACTCACTGCCACCCAGCGCCATCACCGAAATCAAAATGCACTCAAACATGTTCATGTTCCGGGCTAGCCTTGACCTCAAGCTCATCTTTCTCGACGCCAGGTAAATTAAATTATAAATTCATCAAGCAGCCAAGTAACAACTATAACTGATGACCACTGAAGGTCACATTTCAGCAAATTATCTCATTATTTCGAATTGAATATTTATTTGCAAAATAAATATTTCTATAATTGCACATATTCCAGGTGAACATTAAACAAAATTTTTCACGCGCTATACTTAAAATCTTAAAAAAACATTAAAAATGTTCTATTTATTCTCACAAAAAATGCGTGTTAATAAAATTACTATTTTAAAATATTTATTATTGAATTTCTTTTCAGGGTGTCCCAACTCACAGGGTACGAGCCACAAGACTTGATTGAGAAAACTCTCTACCACTACATTCACTGCTGCGATGTTATGCACATGCGGTTTTCCCATAATACTCGTAAGTGACTCTATACCTATTTTTTACACATCCAGTATTATTTGTCGTTTTCACGTTCGCTGTGTGACTCGCTGTACGCGCGGCTGCTCCTTTTTCACGTAATTCAATCCACTTTAGCTGCAAGTGCAGCCCCCGCTGCGGCAACAATTTGCTTTCCGTCGCGCAATCGGAGATCATATAGGGCTGCTGAAAGAGATTTGGCTGTTTGCACAGCGCCGGAATAATCCCACTCTCAATTACTTTTGTTTGCTGCGGTGCCTTATTTGTTCGCACGCCAGCTTGTCGGCAATCGATAATTTCACGCGCGCTGTAGCAGCACAAATCAATGAACATTTTTGTTACTGCGCTATGATTGCTGTTTCATATTATCTCAAAGTTGGCAAATTTATTTATAGGTTAGTCCATTTAAATTCCAATTAATTAGTCCAAATGAAAGTTGAATTCAAAAATTTATTAATTATTCATTTGTTACTTTAAAAAATCATATTTAATTTTCACTTTTAAGAAGATTGTTTCCGGTATTTAAAGGATTATAGCGTAAAATGATAAAAATGCATTTAAAAACAAAATAAAAAATATAGGTTGTGGATTTCAAGACATGTGAAAATCTTGTTCATTCTCAATTTTTAACGAGTATCACGTATCACGCACGTTTTTTAAACCCTCGCTTTCTTTGCTGTTCTGCTTTCGTTGTGTGGCTGCTGCGGATAAGCTGCGTAATTGTAAGAGTAGCAGTAAAACTGAGTACGCTCGCGACTGCTGCTTCTCCTTTTCTGCGAGTGTTTGTACACAGCTTCTCCTGTTACGCGCTTGCTGACTAACTTTCCATTTATATCATACGCCCTGGGTGGCATTTTTATTTTTCAAAACTCTTCCCTCAGCAATATGAATAAGGCGCTCAGAATTTCACTTGATATACATGAAAACTTTAATATCATATTTATTTATTTCATAATTTTATGTTGGACACAAAAAATGCAGCAACCAATATACTTAAAAATTTTGGGTGCTAAAATAACGGAAAATTCATCTATAATTTTGTTAATTTTTGTCCTAGGGATATGGTGAAAATGCGATGTGGGGAAAAGTAAGTTCCTCCTCCGTTCCTAACGCTCTCTTTTGGCGATTAGCCGGTTTTTACAGCGGGATACCGGTTGGATAAATGAAAGCAGTTTCCACCGCTTGAGGGCGCTTAAAGTCTAGGGCAAAGCGCGAAAGGATCTCTCCTTCGGTACACATCTAACATTTCAATTTAAATTGCGCTCTCGTTTTTTTGCACGTTGAGGAGAGGAAAATTATTGAGCATGATTTGCAGAACTAGTATGATGTTTTTAAACTAAAGAGATGGAATTTTACATTGTTGTACACAGCCAGATATGAAGATATCTTAAAAATAGTTGTGCATTAAATCAGAGTTTAAAAATTATATTTAATAGCAATAAACTAAATCAATTCTGGCAGTTGAAATCTTAATTTGTATCATCCTTTCATAACTGGCTGTCAAATGAAAAATATTTTCTTTGTTTTAACTTTTGTTTAAAAATTTGTGTTTATCTCTTTGTTAGTGCTGTTCAAAGGACAAGTTACCACCAAGTACTTCCGTTTTATGGCGAAAAACGGAGGATGGGTTTGGATGCAGAGCTACGCTACTATCGTGCACAACTCACGTTCATCGCGGCCCCACTGCATTGTCAGCGTTAACTACGTCTTAAGGTAAATTTTTGAAACCAATTAAAATTGACTAAAAGCCAGGTTCTAAAAACCTCCAGTCCGTAACTTAAAAAATAATGCTTTGGACCGGTGATCACATTATAGAGGGAAACGATGCTTTTCTTTGAGTTGAATAAACCCAGAGAATTCCCTTGTTATTTACTCTAAAATGACTGAAAACCCTTGTGAATTTAATTCTTGATTAATATGCTAATCATATCTTTGGCCCGGCAGTAATTTCGAGGTGCGCGAGATGTTGCTGAACGCAGAGCAGCAGACGGGCCAGAACGGAAGCCTTGTGGCAGTAGGCGGCGTCGGCGTGGCTTCCAAAGAGGATCTGCTGGACAGTCGGCAAAGCAGTGAGGCTTCGCTGCCGCGCGGCCGCCGCACCTCAAACGGCCAGCACAAGGTGCGCGTTCCCGTGGCCGCTCCGCCGGCGCCGCCGTTGGTCATGGGCAGCCTCATTGAAGACGAATTCAGTGACTCAAGCGGTGCCACTTACCACGAGTTCGCAGCCAGCGCCGCGCCTTTCAACTCTTACAGCTCTGACGAGTCAGCCTTCATCGGCTCGTATGACTTTGCACAACAGCACTCGCAGCCGCAGCAGCAGCACCACCAGCACCCTCACCACGTTCACCAAACACCATATGAGGTAATTTTTCACTCTGGAGAAAGTCAGATTATTCAACTCGCCATCAATTGCTTGTCTATAATACAAACTATTTATTCCTGGCATCTTTTAATAATATTTAAGCAAGCTTTAAAGTCTTAAAAACGGGAAATTCCTAGAAACTTAGCTTTGCTATAAATTTTGGGTGAATTTAAGCTTTTCTCGTTCCTTGAAATGATTAGAAATCCAGATATTTTACACTTTCATTTTATATTAACATAAATAATTTATTTCCTCCTTAGATGGCACCCTACGAAACGCAGACCTTCATCCACAACTCACCGAGCACAAGCTCTAGTCCGTGCAGCACGTCTGACTCGGAGGTGGACGGTGGAGGCCACAAACACCACCACCACCACAGCAAGCAGCACGAGTTCTTCCACATGGACGCCTACCTGCCACCTCCTGAACTTATCTCGCCCTGCATGAAAGAGACTCTCATGTACACCAACCAGCCCAAGAAGGCCCCCGAATGCCCTGACCTGCCAGGCTACACCAGCGTAATCGTGGAGACGCCACCACCGCCACCGCCGCAGCAGCAGCAACAACAGCAGCAGCAGCAGCAGCACTTCATTTCCGACCATTACGTGCATTGATAAAGCCGAATAGAACTAAGCATATTTTAATTTTAATTTTTTGGTCGGTTAGTTCGATCTGTAAAAATTGCTTTATATTTCCCAGGTAACTTTCGCATTTCAATTATTGCTGGACGCTTTGTCTTCAAATCTGTCCCTAGAGCGGTCAAGTTCACGAATACATAATTTAAATGACACAATTGATGGACCAAGTCTGGTTAAAGGAGTTCCCTGAACAATATTAAAGATTGTATAATATACATTTAATTCAGGGAAAACGATTTCTCCGAGGAAGAAACAAGGACATTTTAAATAATACCCATATTTAATGTTTTAAGTAAATTTATTTAATATTATTTAAATTATTGTTTCATAAACGTTCAATTTTACAAAGAATTTGAAATTCCTTCAGAGGATTTTATCAATATCATTACCACTAAAACATGAGATACGTATCAACTGATATTCAGGAGAAATGTATGATAAAATGATGTAAGATGTGGGTTCTAGAGATATCATTGGCGAAACTACGACTGTGTAATGAACTTAATTATTTAATACCATTTTTTACAAAGAATCGCATTTTTCATAAAGTTGGAATTTGAGACTGAAAACGATTTATTTATAATGAAAGGAATGGAGCGGATCATCATGTAATTAATGTATAATAATTTCATCAGCTATTTTGTATGTATTGTAAATTGTCATTCAGCAGTTCGAGGTCGATTGGACATTTTTTGGCGTTCCAATTTTTAGTTGACTCTTATATTTGCTTAAATAACTTGCTATTGGATGGTGGAATTCCAAGTTTAAACCTTTAAACGCAGTCCACTTTACATTCACGAATTTTGATTTTCGGGGATGTTTTGAGATAATATGAAAAATCCATCTCCATCTGTTAACAAGTATACAGCAAATACAAGTGTTACCTAAAAATGTTAACGCCGAATTATCCCGTTAAATCGACCTCCAAATATTCCTGGGAACTGCTCTATTTATAAATGTCAATGTTTTACTATAAGCAAAATCAGTAAAATAAAATCCATAGTAGAAAACTAGAAAACTTCGCTTTTTTCTGGGGAAACAAGATACACCTCTTATAATATATATGACTGAAAATTGAAGCAACGTTAAACCCAGACGGAAAAATTTTCCATAAATAAAATATGCCTTTATGCTGAATGTGTTGATAATTATAACTAATCCAATAGTGTTTTTATTAGTATGAAAGTTGCACAAAATATAATATATCATTCTTTCATAACGCAAAAAATAGATAAGATTTAGAATGGCGTGTTTCTGTTTAGGAGAAAAAAGCCTAACTATAATATTTATTATTTAACTTCAAATTTTAAAGCCTGAATATAGTCAAGATTTTTTTTAATTCAAGTCTCGGCCGCTGGACTAACGAGCGCTTCAGTTCAGGGCGCTATAAAACCTCCCCTACACACCGCTGGTGAAGCTAAGGGAAGATACTTTAACAGACGCACGCGAGAAGAGGCCACCATTTCAGTTAGTGTGGACAATCTCAATTTCTACATTCTTAAGTGAACACAACATAATTCACGATTTAAATTTGCTCACCTGGTTCTTAAACCTGAGATACTTAAACGTCTATTCAAGTTTGAAGAGAAAAAGAGGGACAAGCAGGCAGTTTGCTCACATGTAAGCGTGAGCAAGTGACGATCATCCACGTGGTCTAGAATAAGACTCAAGCGCTTCTTCACCCCCAAATTTCCACCGCACTATGTCGGCAACCAGGGAAGTTTCAAGCCTGCAGAGCATGTGTGTGGCGACGGCAGTTCAAGCAATTCGTATGCTGAATATTTTACACCCAGCACTTACAATTTGGGTAAGTCAACTCGAGAGAATGCCACATGACATGCGGCAAGATCTCTTGATAGCGCTTTGGATTGCTAATGAGCAACCGAACCAACAGCCTATCCAACCCACGGTTCTCATGGACGTCTTGTTGGCACTTGTTTCCAATTTCGTCGATAATTTTAACTTTGACTGGACCAAATCGTTCCGTATAAGGCTTCAAGAGAGATCTGCTGTGTTCGAGAAGAAAGCCACGCGCCATATTCTAGAGAGACTCAGCTCCAGCAGCAGGAATTCGCTCGAGTCGCTAAGTGTTCACGGTTGCTGCACATGGACAACACTGCCGGCTGAAATTTTCAATCAAATCCTGTCTTTTTCAAACCTGAGGCACCTCAAAATGGAAGATTTTGTGCTCAGCGAAGTAGAGTTTCGGATGATGTGCATGAACTTCGAGCAGCTTCGCAGCTTGGATGTGAATATATACTCGTCCGTCGGTGCAGAAAACATTAAAAACTGTGTCGCTGGACTTGCTTACCTAGAAGAGTTCAAATTCATCGTTAAGCATACAGCTCTTAGACACATCTCGACTGACCATCAAAATGACCTGGAGTGTATCTTGTTGCATAATTTTCCAAGATTGAAAGTAGTGGGACGGAGGCAAGAATCCACCTGGTTGCATCATCGCACGCTATGCCACTCTCTGGGCGACAGAACTGTCAACTTTCCACGAGAGAGCAGCAGGTTAGAGATTCTAGTTCTTCTTCAACCTATAAACACGGAGCAAGCGCAGTGGCACAGTCATCATGCCACTAGCCTCGAAGTGCAGCTAAACCTGGACGAAGAACGATGGAAACCTCTTCAACTGCTGACAAACATTAAAAGATTAAAGCTAGCGGGAAAATGTAGTGAGAATACCCTCGTCGGCATGCTCCAGGTTTACGGGCCAAAGCTGGAGGAACTGTTCACCAGTAGCCTCTTCTCTCTTCCTTGCCAACTTCAAAGGGTTTTTGATCATTGTCCGAACTTGAAAAAAGTCGGTGTGAATGAGAGACTGCTAGTGTCACTTCCCCCTAGCATCGAGGAGGTTGAAACCCAATTGTCAATGGCACGACGCACTCAGGAAGAGCTTTACTTGCTTCGGGCAGCTCCAAATCTGAAAAAAATTAGGGTGAAGCTTTTGAGTCTGACACGGTGGAGCATGTTAAACGCCCACGTATTCTTCCAACTGCCTCAGGTCGTGCCAACGTTGGAAGCTCTTGAAGGTTTGTATTTACTTTACCTTTATTATATATTATGCGAGCAGTTCTCCGAAGGTATTGGGGGTCAACTGGACAATTACTTTTAGCGTCAAAATATTTAGGTGACACATGATTTGCTTAATTAAAAGTGTACTTCTTGTTAGATGGTGAAATTCCAAATTGGAAGCTCGGACATTACGAAAAAAAATAGGGAACACCCCAATTCCCGAGCTTCAAATTTGCAATTTCATCTATTGAAAAATTACTTTATTAAAAAATAAGCACATATCAAGTGTACCCTAAAAATTTCAACACTAAAAAAATACCGTCCAATCAACAACTCCTAATATCGCAGAACTGCTCATCGTCAAAAACTGCACATATATCTCAACAAACAAACTCAAATTTCAATGTAATGTTGCAAGACAAGGGCAACAATCAATTTGACAGTTAAAACTTATTGTATAATATTTTCTAGAGCTATATGCGCAATTTTACAGCACACCATAGACAACATGTGCAAACTGCGGTCAAGTTAAAACAAAAATTTATACACTCCCTTTTGTTATTCAATTGACTTAGGAACACAATATTTTCTTGCAGTGTGCACGGAAGGGTGCAACAACATTATTGATAAGCTGCTAATTGAAGTCCTCCAACTCGTTGCGAAAGAAGCCCCGCGCTTGAAGTCTATCGTTCTGGAACCCAGAAGACCTCAGTTCCAATTTCAAGGAGTGTGAGTGATGTCTGAAACACGATGACATTTGGTTAGTACTGCCGCTGCACGTGCCTCATTAAAGTGATACTCTTTCCAACAAAGATTGCTCACATTGAAACGCTAGTGAATAAGAGCTTTAAAGAATATATGATCGATCAAGTTCGGACTGCTTGCCGCTTGATAGCAAAAAATACCTAATTAGATTATTATGACTACAGAGCACTCGTATAGTGATGTGGCTGACTGATATATCACTACTTATGTTGTTGTTTGCACCTTTGTTAACTTCTGCTCATTGTCAGCACATCCTCTCTGTAGCTATGCGTTCACCTGGTCCCAATTACACTGCCTAGCGGATAACACGGGGCCTGGGTGGTCGCAGACGAGCTGCGGAGGACAAACGTGTCAATTCAGGTCTTCAATTTTAATGCCAGATATTTGTTCCACAAGCCGCTGGCTAGGTGTGAAAACCAGCAAGTGGCGAGTCAGTGGCAATGCGCCTCCCAGCGGATAGTATGGTAGGGCTGCAAAAAAAAACGCGTTTTAAAGAAATCCAGTATGCAGTGGTAAAAGGTTTTTTTAATTTTTACCAGTTTCTTGCAGGCAATATTTTCAATAATTATTTATTAGTTAATATCTCGACTTGAAAAATATTCAGCGATAAATTTATGGATAAATTTTAGCAGCAAAATGGCAATTTAAAAGAAGATATCTGCACAGTGGAGGGAATTTTGACCACTTCGGAAACAAATTTTAGATTTTCACAGAAAAAAATTATTACTTTCAAATTCTTGCGCAAGAAATTGGTAAAAATTGAGTGATAAAAACAGTGATAAGCTAATAAATGCAACTCTGGAGTATGGCCAGTGGATTTACTATGTGTATGTTGTCATTGTTCTCTTCTTCGAAGAAATTATTGACTTAAATATGAAGTTCAAAAGATGTAAATAAAATTAGCCTTTTTTAAAATGATCTTAAATATTGGCATTATGATTTGATTAACACCTCAATATTATTTTAATCTTTGACAAAATTCCACATCCTTAAATAGTTTTATGTTATTTAGGCTTCGTTTTTTAACTTACTGTAACAGTTTTAAATTTCATTTGAAAGTATGGGGAGATCTACTAATCAGAAAAAATCGAAAAAAGTATATTTACATTAAATTAATACTTTTCTAAACAGTAATACAATTCTATAAAGTACGTAATTATTCTCAAAAAGATATAAGCAGTGTTTAAATTTGAAAATTTGTGATATTAATGCGTAATGTAGATAATATGCAATGATTATTCAGTCACCAGGTGTACCAAAAAGCGTTACAATTTTTTTTGAAATGCAGAATACTTCCACTCTATAGGTGGCGATAAATTAGATCATTTACTAATAAATTTCTCAGCTAGATTTGAATTATAATATTATGATTTGATATATATAATATGGTAAAGTTACAGTTTCTTCGGGTTATACGGTTTCACATCTCGACAGTTCTTATATAAGAATCCCATATAAAAGTAGGGGTGGCAAAATCTGTATGTATGCGGCGAAAACTGTAATTTTTCCATTTTATCATATACATATGTAATAATAATGTGTTGTTTACATACCACATAAATATTTATGTACGTCGTTTCAACCAGGTTTTCCGTTTTTTTCCTCAATTCTAAAGACAGAAAATTTAGTTTGTTGATTGCTAAAATTCCTTTTTAATGCATACATACCTAAAAATTGTCCAGCTCAATGTCAACATCAAAAACCAGAATATTCAGGAAATTCAACTCGATGAACCTAGCCTGAGAGACCCTGGAAGGCCTGGACCAGATTAGCCGATGCCTGGCTACCACTTCAAAACCCTCCTAGTCGGCTCCTAGTCCTTTCACCCTATGTAGGTACTCCTTGCACGAATATGTAAGAACAAACAATTACATATTATTATTCATGAAAAAATAATGCGTAATGCGTGGCTGACTGGCAGGGGTGGCTTCGTGGCTTGAGGCAAGAGGTAAATTTAACAACACTGCAGTGCAGTGAGCTGAGTGAGTGCCGAGTGCACGCACTGAACACCGGCCAAACCGTCACATAGAAAAGGTGATTATGTACATATGATACATATTTCAAGTTTACCTTATGTTCTCGCAAGAGTCGCAAGCAGTCGCAAGTCGCTACTCGCTTACCGCGCTTCCATTCCAAACTAAAACTAAGTTGGTGGGGTGGACAATCGAAACGCATGCGCAGAGTGTGGGTTGTGAGCAGCGAGTGACCCCAAAAGTCAAGCCAGCAGCAACTTCTAAATTTGGCATCAAGCACAGGCAGCAGACAGAACAGCACTCGAATGAGCAGTGACGTCACCGACGAAGGCGTGGCTATACCACACCGACGGAAAGAGCGACCACGGTAAGCAAAACCCACTATTCTCTCGACCTGACTCGCGAAATTAACATTTTGCGCTTTTTTCACGCAGATTAGCAGCCAATTTTCGCCACAAATGCCAGGGTGAGTGTATTTTTCATTCTGTCTTGTGCTTTCGCACCCTTTTGTGCCACTTCTGCTCGCGAGACAGTGATTTTTCCGCCAGAGCAGCCGCAGTGTGTTGTTTTCCTCGACTGGCTCCATTTAGATTGATTTATCAATCTCCGGATGTTTGAACTTGTGTTTATCAATATTTCTATGATAAGGCGATCTTTTGGAATAAGGAGCAGAAGCTGGCTCAGCGGTGGGTCGATAGGGTCGAGGCTTAAAATGTCAGATGCGACGGCCAAGGATTTAAGGCTTTCGATTCGCCATGAATGGCCTTTAAAGATGCTGTCGCAGCTGAAAACAAATATCCAACATTTTATATCAAAAGTTCAACCTTTCAAACAAATGACTCGTGTTCTTTAAATAATAAGTTTAAATAAAAATGATGGTGAAATCCAATTTTCAAGTTTTGCGCTCGAGCAGGAAAAATATAAATAAATATATTATTTTTTACAACTGGGCGTGTTCGTTCAATATGCATACAATTATCATTCAATTAAATATCAGATAATTTAAACTTCCTCTTGACTCACACAAAAATTCAAATAAACATATCTCATTTTAACTACTCTATTTATTTTTGATTCATTCATATCTGTATGAAGAATCGCTCTAATATTTTCTAAGTAAGCAATTTTCTGTTATCTCAAGCACACACCTTATCTCATATTTATATATTAAAAATTGAACACGGTGTTTGACATGCCGTATCTCGTCAGCGCAGCATTCTTCCACAGTGCCTCTGCAGATGCAGACACTAGCGGTGCAACATGGAAAAACCAGTTTTGCAGAGTCTCGAACAGAGCAGCCTCTACACGAGGCGGAGGCAGGCCAAAAAGTTGACGATTTTGCCAAATTTTGTTCGCTGGCAAGACAATATTGCTTACTCCTTTTACCTTGTTGCAGTGTCACAATGTCGCCCTTGGGAGCCATGTTCTGCTCTCGCTGCAACGAGGAGTTTGAACCGCACGAGAAGATTGTCAACTCAAACGGTGAACTTTGGCACCCTCAGTGCTTTGTGTGAGTTTTCCCCACGATGATTTAACGCAAAACTTTTTATTAACACAACAATTTGACCCAATAGGTGCGCCCAGTGCTTCAGACCCTTCCCTGAGGGCATTTTCTACGAGTTTGAGGGCCGCAAGTACTGCGAGCATGACTTCCAGGTCCTCTTCGCGCCTTGCTGCGGCCGTTGCGGTTAGATATTTATTCAGAGATTTTATCAGATTGCCTAATTGTCTTTTCTGCAGGCGAATTCGTGATTGGCCGCGTGATCAAGGCCATGAATGCCAACTGGCATGCCAAGTGCTTCCGGTGCGACATGTGCGACAAGGAGCTGGCTGACCTGGGCTTCATCAGGCACCAGAATCGTGCCCTCTGCCACGAATGCAATACCAAGGCCAAGGCGGCTGGCACTGGTAGATACGTCTGCCACAAGTGCCAGTAAGTATAGAGGACTAATCCTGGCTTGAATTCGGATCAGAATGGTTCCAATAATTTTACAAACTAAGGCTTAAAATCATTTTAAGTTGAAATTCAGATATTGTGAGACTGACTCGTAAAAATTGATTGCAAAACTCCTGATAATGACCTAAAAATTTCTTATTACAGTGGCTTGGTGGACGGCAAGCCCTTGCGTTTCCGTGGCGAAGTTTACCATCCGTACCACTTCAACTGCACCGCATGTGGCACGGAACTCGATTCCAACGCCCGTGAGGTGCGCAATCGTCCTGGCTACTCAGCTAATGATCTGGTTAGTTTTCTTCAAGTAGTCCGCAATGCAAACTTCTAAATTTTGATTGGAACAGAACGAGCTGTACTGCTTGCGTTGCCACGACAAGATGGGAATCCCGATTTGCGGCGCCTGCCGTCGCCCCATCGAAGAGCGCGTTGTCACTGCCCTAGGCAAGCACTGGCACGTTGAGGTAAGTTATTTATTTTCGTGTGTTTTGTAAACAAGCCATTACACGGTTGACACAAATTTGTTATTTTATTACGCACCTGCTAGCTATTTAATGCTTGGATTGACGGATTTTCCGCATGCTTTCCAACATGGCTGTAAATATAACAAATTTTGAAACCTTTGTGTCTATTATTTGCAATATATATTTTATGTATCTCTATTTTTTCCGTTGTTGATACTGTTTCCTGTCATGTAGCCTTATTTTATCCACTAAGAAAAAAATATTTCCACTTTATTTTTACATTTTCAACTGACGTTTTTTAATCTGAATACAAAATCGTGCTAAAAAGTTTCAATCTGAATGTACAAATAGGATATTTCATCAGATTTAAGACTATTTTTGTTTTTTGCTCTTTATAAAACTTGCAAAACCAGGGACAAAACCTTGTGGCCATTTTTCTCTGGAACGTCAAAAACGACCTGCGGATTGATTTGTCACATTGAACGTATTTATAACCCAAATTCAGCTAAGTTGAGTAAAATCTGTATTTATATATAAATTTCATTTATCTGGGACATTTTCTTAAATCTCCGAAAATTGATAAAATCGTCAAATTGAAAATTTTCCATCACAGCAAGAAAAGTTTCACAAATGCAATGATTTCGCTTAAAACTTCAACGTTGCATCCTTAGTCTTGTTTGTCATTTTAATGGAGATAATCTTTTTAACACAATTCTTAATCTAGAGTTGCAATGCTAGTATTAATTATTATGACTTTTGTTGTAGCACTTTGTGTGCGCCAAGTGCGAGAAGCCCTTCTTGGGCCACCGTCACTACGAGAAAAAGGGCTTGGCGTACTGCGAGACGCACTACCACCAGCTCTTTGGCAATCTGTGCTTTGTGTGCAACCAGGTCATTGGTGGTGACGTGTTCACCGCGCTGAACAAGGCCTGGTGCGTGCACCACTTCGCATGCTCGGTGTGCGACCAGAAGATGAACCAGAAGACCAAGTTCTTCGAGGTGGACCTCAAGCCGGTGTGCAAGAGGTGCTATGAGCACTTCCCCTCAGAGCTGAGGCGCCGCCTGCGAAAGGCCCACGAGCTGCCCGCCAAATAAGAGCGCGAAAATCATGAATTTGAAAAATATGCTTCGTTAGTTTAACAAAAAATTAAGCTGGAATGTCTCTTGATGATAGTGCCTGGATAGGATATTTCCTGTAACTACTGGTGATTGAATCATAATGCCTTTTGATGAAATATAATGTATTATTTTGAATATAACTGCCATAGATGTGGGAAAACCCCACTGTTAGAGAATAATGTTTAATTTTAGAATCATCAATTCTTCAATACTTAACAAAGGTGCAATCATTCTAGCACAAATTTATTAAGTCACAATTATTATTTTAAGGCGTTGAACTTGTCCTAATATCTTATTTTTGAACAAATAACTATTAATTATTGGTATAATCTCAATTTAATTGCTAAAACTGTGTATTTTTACTTCCTAATGAAATAAACTGCCTTATAAACGCTATCATTGCATTTTGCCTTTTACAAAAAAATATCAAATCGATCCCCTATGATTCATTGATTCTATCTCCACTGGATATCTGGGAGTGGTATCTATTCCTACGCTTTATTGCAGCCATACATTCTTCTATCGTGCCTTTCCAATCTAACAAAGCGTGAAAGACGGGCCCAACAGACAAGGGAGGCCGCGTGCAGGGGTAGACTGACGGATCTAATTAGGACTAATGGGGGCGGGCAGGGCCAGGCACTTTGCTTCTGGTTTAAATCTGCCCAAGAAGCGAATCCTTCTATTTGGATAGAAGCGCCAAGTTTAAAAACCTAATTGTCTTCTCTCCTTTGTAAACACTTATCAAAGATTGATTCGTTCAATGTTTACAAGATAAAGCGTAACCATTTAAATTGATAGCCTTTGTTACACCCTCATTAATGAGTCCGATCAGGACTCGCAATTTTAATGCGTGCGACACTGGCACACATCCATTTCCGCGGGTTGCCCCCACCACCCGGAGTCGCATCTCTTCGCACGGACTCCCCGGCCCCCCTCTCGTGACGGCACCACACCCACGTTGCCGCCCTGACGCACCATCACGTTGGCTCAACTGCGTGTGCATAACATATCATGGCTGAACTGGCTCGACGAGTCGCAGCCAGCTCGCCGTGATTTCGGCCCGATTCCCATGAGTCTGCCGACCTGTCAGCTTCCGTAGAGGACGATCGACGTCCGCGTAGCGTTGCAGCGTCCACTCGCGCTGAGAAAGCGCCTCCAGTGCGCCCCGGGGCGCTGTCCGCCCCCAGTGCACCGTAATGGACTTCTGGCTCTTGTCATTTGCTGGCGATTCACACCTCGTCCTTGAGTCGCCGTCAGTTTAATTGTGGTGAGACTTTTACTTTCACTCCTTCCGCGCGCTCTTCGTGCAAAAATTTGCACTCGTTTTCGCAATCGCATTATTCCTTTCATGCGCTCTATTAAGAAAATTTCCGCAACTTTCCCCGCTGTCCGCGGAGGGAACTTTGCGAAGGACCCCACCACAACATAACACATCTGTTTTCCTTTGATTTGCAATGTTTGCAACGTTTAGTTGCCCCTACTTGATATCACTTTGTGCTCTGTTTTGACTAGATTTTAATTTTAATCGTTTTTATCTTGGTGTCTGAGGTGATTGACATTCGAACAATTTTAAAAGCATGAGATTTGTAAATATCTACGTAACTTCAAAATCATATTATCCTTTCCTCGAAAGCTCTTCCTAATTTATCTTAACTAATACTGTTGAAATTCCAGTTAGTAAAAGTTACACAATGACAACGTCTTGCTCGCTTATGTTTCAGATGAGCAGCGAAGGAAATCCGCCTATCGTGGCGTCCTGCGAGCAGGGTCCTGCGTCTGACGCCCTCCCAAACGTTCACGGCAGGACATGTCCAACGAGACGCGGCCCAAACTCGCATCAGCGCAATCTTAGTCTTGACTTTCGGTACAGACTGACTTTGTTTATCTCACCCCGTTCTCTTTTTATCTTTATTGTGCATCAATTTAAAATCTGCTATGGAGGAGGAAAATCCTGTCATATTATCTTATTGCTGGCCAAGTTCTCATACTCCAGTTTCCGCTGACTCAGTTATTTGAGAAAAACGTGGTTTTATGATTTGTCACCAGGCCTATGAAAATCACGCTTCCACCGGTGGCCCAGGTTACGGCCGGGACAACTGTGGCCGCTCTGGCCGCCACCACGCAGCACCACAGACACCGCAGTCTCGACCTTGACTTGCACAGAATTCCTGAGGTCGATGTCACTCCCAGCCCTGAGGTAGGACAACCTGAAAATTGTCTGTTTTTCAGATTTAAGTCAAAAACAACATTTGTAATTGAGTTTTTTTTCAAAATATTATTAATTTCGCAGAAATTGTAGAGATATTAAGTCAAATAAAATCATTATTATTTAATATTAAAGCTTAACTAGACTTCCAATTCCAAGTGCGTGAAATCATCTATGAAAAGACCACCATGTCAGCGTCCATTTTTATCACGCCCGCAGTTGCCCTCTCGAATATATAAATTGATTGATGGCGTTTCCCTCTCATGTCAGCACTTGTTGCGAGATTTTTTCTAGACCAATCGCGCAGAGTGGCGTTTTAAAGTCTTCACTTTGCCCAAGCTGGAAACTTCTTTATTTTTTTATTTACTACTGTGTTTGTCGTGAACAGCAGCAGTGCAGCAAGGCGAAGCTGCTGCCCATCGCCAAAAGCAGCAAGTTAAAGGAGGACATCACTAGTCTCGGCTCGGACGACTCTGGAATTTGCGGGTCCGACTCAAGCGCCGAGACTCGGCCCAAAGGCAGCGAGGAAACCATCGCCACTGAGGAGGTCAAGGTCGGAAACCTCATACGCTTAATGTAGATTTTTTTTATTACCATTCAATTTGCTGACGCGTAGTTGAGTTTTAGCATTAAAAATTCAGACGAGTGCGATACAGATTAGTGTTAATCGGCAGTTTAAACCTTGCTCTATATTTTGGCCATCTGTTTATTTAATTGCCCCCTGTTTATGTTAGTGGATAGTAGTTTCCGCTGTTTGCGTGCGTGCGTGGTAATTGCCGCGCTGAGAATAACGCGGCCCTCTGTTAATTGTTTAGTCTGAGCCTGAAGAGGAGCAGCCAAAAGAAGTAGTCATCAAACAGACTGTTGAGACTGCGGCGGCAGAACCTGCGGCCAAAGAAAATTGTGTTCCTAAGAAGGACAACCTGCTGCGATTCATGGAGAGCAGCATGTTTCAGGCCCCGCTGGCCATCAGCTACCTGTTCACCACCAAGGAAATTGGTGTTCAGACTTATATAGGTCGGTTGGCATCTAGCCACCGCTTCCCCGACTGATCAGTGCCTGTTTATTTGTCCGCAGCCAACAAGTTATTCACATTTCCCGAGCAAGAGGTGGACTTCTATCTGCCCCAGCTGATTAGCATGTACATACACATCCCTGAACTGGCCACTCTCATCTTTCCTTATCTCAAGCAAAGGTACTAGCCCTATTAATAGAGTTCCTGCCGCAATGACGCGTGCATTTCCAGATGTATCAAAAGTGCTGAGTTTTCACTGCAAGTTGTATGGCTCCTCAAGTCTTACTCGTCGGACGCGCACTTGACAAGCAAAAAGAAAAGTGACGGTTAGTGAAGTGATGTGCTCCACTCGCCACCCCCCAACTAACACGGTCGTCACAATTTTGCAGGCACGAAACTCAAAACGCTGATTCTCTCCGACAAACTGCGTCCAAGAAGCTTCCACGATCGCGAGGTCGTAAAACATCCGCTCACCGCTCCGTCGCCCAATAAAAAGGCTCACCAACGTTCCCAGTCTGACGCCAGCGCTCTAATTGTAGGACAGGCATCTGCTGAAGGTGAGTGCGAATTTTATTGACGATTTGATAGGCCGCACGCTCGATAAATCTTGTGATTCACCAGCTGCAGAGAATAGCTCGACGTGCCTTGGCGACCTGCGAAGTGGGCGCGCCTTCAACACTGGTTGTACCTGCTTCAACACCCACAGGGGAATGGTCAACAACCTTAAGGGTCGCCAAACTAGTTGTATTTGCAGTGTAAGTGCTTTAACCTAGTTGAATTTTTTCCGCTCAATACTTATAAATATTTAAATTTAGAAACATATGTGCAAGTCCGAGCTGATCACTGAGATTTTGACAACACTAGTTTTCAACAACTGCAGAGACTTGATATACACAATTTTGTGCCTGGTAGACATAAATCGATTTATATTTATTTATCTATTTGTTCCTTTATTGTTAAATTTATATTTATTTATATTATACGTAAATTATATTATTTATATTTATCGTTCTGGAAATTTGATGTGTTAATTTCTTCCAACAGCCACACAAGTTTCAATTTGTCGTGGTAGCGGAGAAATAACTCAAAAGCAATTATTTTAGCTGATAGTTCATTTTAACATCACAAAAGTGTACACGTTTGCTGCAAAATAAAAATATTTGCTTAGGGTGGACTGACCGCGGGGTGTCCTTGTTAGAAATTTCTTTGTGATATAATTCTACCTTGTAAAATTCTCCATTTTCAGTAAACACCATCTGTACAAACGATGAATTTGAAATTTCAGGCGCCACGTTTAGAAGGTGAGGTGCAGTTTGTGGACAAGCTGCTGGCCATCGGCCACCTGCTTCCGGAAGTGAGCGGCGGCAAGGAGGCGCAGGCGATCCGGCTGCGGGCCGAAATCGACCAGATCAACCTGAACCTGCCGGCGAGGGTGTGGTTGCCGATCCACTCGAGCAGCATCCCGCACCACGTGCTGCACATCTCGACCGCCTTCTCAGCCGTGCTCAACAGCAAGGACAAGGCGCCGTTCATCTTGTACGTGGAGGTGCTCGAGGTGGACAACATCGAGACGTCACCGGTGCCGCAGAAGATGCTCAATGCGCTGAGGAGCACTAAGAGTGAGGAGAACCTGCTCACCAATGAGCGGCCGTCGCCGTCCAATACCAGCCAGAACCTGGCCACCATGCTGCACTCTAACTCAATGGGCATGCTGTATCCCTACGACAACGACGACTGCTGGACTCAGGAGGATGACGAAATCTCTCAGCAGGTAGAAACTCGATCATTTTAAATATTTCGTTCAAATCGATCATAATTTTTGTTTTATAAATTCAATTTTATAAAGATTTTTGTATATCAATATTCAGCTACCTTTGTTGGAAATTAGTCCTGGATTTTTATTTATTTGTTGTTTAGCTAAATAAATTATGAAATTTGGAATTATGAGAAGAACTGACGGAGAAAAGCCATATTTTAAATATTTTTTAGAATGGGAAAATAAAATCTCAAGATTAAATAAGATATTTTCTAAGATAGCATGGGCAGGAAATTATTGAATGTTTGATTGAATCCATCTCTAGATTTCTTGGCTGGAATAATTGTAATATTAAAATCATATAACGGAAAAAATGTTTAAAGCGTAAGCTTTGTATTATTACTAAGCTTCCTAAGATGTTTATTTTTAATGAAAAAAAGGAGAAAACCGTAAATGGGGTGAAATTAAAATTTCACAATGATTGCTTAGAAGTGAAAAAATTGTAAAATAAAATTCAAGATATTTCTTAATATATTACGCCTTTGCTTCGTAGTGTTTAAAGCTGAAGTATTTTTTACATAATTTTAAAACGCAAAATTGTAAACTATTGCCAAAATGTTATTCTATAAGCAATCATATGACCGTTTACACATGAATGGTTGAATTTTTATGTTTGGATCTGTATTTCAGTATGTAAATAAGATGAAGACAGACCGGGACACGATCAGTCAAATATCCCTGGAGAGTAGCGACTCGCGGGACATGATGGTGGCGGCTGGAGACATTCGACGACGCCTCTCCTCGGCGTTCAGTGATCCACGCACACTCGCCAGGAGAAGAGATCCTGAGGACCCATCAGCAAACGTTTTGAGGTTTGACGAAGTGAACACCTCATAGAAATTATTATAATTTGGCTATCATGTTTTTCAGTGAGCCCTGGATGGACAAAGTGCAGCGAATTAGGGACAGCTCTCCTTATGGCCGGCTGGCCAACTGGAGGCTGCTGTCTGTGATAATTAAATGTGGTGATGACTTGCGGCAGGAAATGCTGGCCGCCCAGATGCTGGAAATGCTGCAGAATACGTGGAAGGACGAAAAGCTGGCTCTGCGTCTGCGACCCTACAAGTATTGCTGCGTTTGCCTCCTGTAGAAATATTCTCACACTATTTTTGCAGGATCGTTTGTTTGTCTGCGGACAGCGGCTTCATCGAGCCGGTGTTGAACTCCGTGTCTCTTCACCAGATCAAGAAGCAGCACCAAATGTCCCTTCTTGAGTACTTCCATGCGAATTTCGGCCCTCCCAACTCTGAGGAGTTTCTCGAGGCGCAGCAGAATTTCGTCGCTTCCTGCGCTGCGTACTGTGTTGTCTGTTATTTGTTACAAGTTAAGGATAGGTACGCGACATCTCCTTGCCATTAGAAAATGGATTAATTCGTTGCTCCGCTCCCGCAGGCATAATGGAAATATACTTTTGGATGACAAGGGTCATCTGATACACATCGACTTTGGTTTCATACTTTCTACGTCGCCAAGAAACCTGGGGTTCGAGACTTCGCCTTTCAAACTGACCCAAGAGTTTGTGGACGTGATGGGCGGCGAGGAGTCGGACATGTTCCGCTACTTCAAACTGCTCATTTTGCAAGGATTGCTGGCAGCCAGGAAGCACATGGACAACCTGCTCATTTTAGTGGAAATAATGCGATCAGGTAGGATATTTTAGTTTTTTTGTGGCTTTTACCGCATGTTTTATGGTAGCTATTATTAAGAATGCATTCTAATAAGTCCCAAATACTGAAACTAAACTACCTGCAAAATTCTAATTATATTCTTTATGTCAATTAAATATATTTCAAGCTGACACTCTTTAACTGCCCCTCGTTCTAAAATTGGATTGATTTTTCCAGGATCACAACTTCCTTGCTTCAAGTCAGGGGCGGCGACTGTACAGGCGCTGAAGAACCGCTTCCACCTGACCTTGACGGAGGAGAAACTGGAGCGGCTGGTGGACAAGATGGTGTGCAACAGCCTTGACTCGCTGAGCACCAACTTGTACGATCGCTACCAGTACATCACCAACGGCATCCTCTAACAGCTATCTGCCGCACCAAAGCATTCCGTCCAAGGGACTCATTACTACGATTGATTGGCTTGATCTCTCCTCATCTCTCTGCTATCTGTTTTATCAATAAAAACTTTTTTATCGAACGTCTCTGTTTTGCAAAGAAATGCTCTCCTTGTTTGATTTGTTTCCTCTTGGTAAGAGTGGAATATTCTAAATTAATTTTTTATTGAAATTTTTTGGCAAAAATCGCTGAAGAAACTATGAAATGGGTATTTCAAGTCAAAAAACAACTTTTATTTTCGGCACGTTTTCGTAAAAATTGCGTTGGCTACTTTTTATCGTAGAAAATGTCGACGGTTGTTTGCAGACAGGGCCTGAGATCAAGGTCAAAGTAGCCTAGGCTCATTTGCCCCTCAGGCCCTTTAAAATAGTCCAACCCCCGGCCGATTTTCACGACCCAACCGTTGCTCAGTCTTATCTGCCTATCGTGCAGAGTGGTTGAAAATGTCACACTCAGGGTCACGCCGCGGGATTTGAGGTTGTTCGTCAGGTCAGTTAACTTTCGCGTTCGCTCTTCGTCGCCCGCGGTCGTGACCAGCCGGATTTCTTTCAGCTGCGTGCACTTGAGCACCAACAACTCGCACAGACGTAGGAAGTTCATGCACTGGTGGTGTTTTTTTATGTACGGGTCCTCGACGTGCGCCCACGCAACGTCGGCGCCAAGGAAACGGCCCAGCACCGAATTGTAGCTAAAGCCGGTGGCATCCTGCTGGATGTCCAGGTGCTCCGTGTATCTGCCCTTTTGCTTCTCTGTCGCTATGTGCACTTTGATTTGTTCTGCACGAGTCAGGTAAGTGTTGGCCTTGGCGCGGAAACCATCAATTTTCGCTCGGTCGGTCATTCCTATCTCGCACAATTGATTTAATTTTTGCATTTAGCAAGCAAGGAAAATCCACCTTTTATGGCTTCCATTAGCAGTTGGGTGCCTTCCGTGTAGCAATTAAACGATTCCGTGAAACGGCATGCATGGTCTAAGGTCACAGCACGCGTTAGAAGCGCTATTGCAGCTTTTTCATTAGCCTCAGCAGTCATGCTTGCTTCAGTCTATAGTCTTTTTGGCGTGAATCACTGTAATCAGGAATTAAGTAAATATAAATTTTTTATTACATAGAAGAAAAAACATTAATTTTATTGGTTTGATGCAAAAATTAAATAAAATTTTAAAAATATCTGAACCGTATAAATATTTAAATGGCACAAATGGAATCAAAGATGAGTAAATAATACTACCAACATATTTGTTATTCTGACTTAATGATTCAAAAAAATCCCAAAAGTAGTTTTATATTTTTCATTATAAGATAATTGTTATTAATATACATACTTGACACCCACTTGCGATTATGTTTTTATAAAATGATTAACACTGCGATTCTCGGTAATAAGCGTGCTGTGATAAAAAAGTTACCTCACTCAGCATAACACACAACCATTGGGGTCAGTCGCTCGCCCGTCTCACATTCATTGCACGCGACTAAAATCCAACAGAATGCGCATCGCGCTGCCTTTGGTAAAAGAGCTGACAGCTGACACTGCAGCTGAAGCTGCCATGAAAACAAGAATGACTACGATTCCATTTTTTTATCACGTTGATTATCTGCAAAGTAATAAAATCAATATTACATAATAATTATTAGCATTTTTTTCAATTCTGGAGCACACATCCTTACTTATGTATTCAACACGTCGATTCGTTCCAATAAACGCATTCATGGACGTTATGCAACGAAGAAACGAAGAAAAAACTAGCTGCTCTGCAGCAGTGTTGTGTTGCCGTTGCGCACGGGTCAAGTGAATGGTATTGTGGGTTTGTGCGTTTCGTCGATACCTTAAATCATTTCAAAAAGTTTTAAATTTTCAAGCAGATAAAACATCAAAATTTTATAATTTACCGAATTTACCCAATAAATTTTATTAAGCTCACCATTTAAATCAAATTCCATCGAATAAGGTTTTCCTCACTTAAGGTATCTGGCAAAGTTTTCAACTCCGCATCCCACACCGCTGATCATAATCCTTTTGATCATCTGTTAGGCTGTTATGTGGTCCATCCGTGCTAGCTGGTGTCTTCTTCTTTATTTGACACTCCCTTCTCCCTGAACCGTTAATGCGTGCTCAGCAAACAAAATGGTAAGCATAGATACATTCCTGGCGTGCCTTAAAAACGAAGCGGCAGCGAACACTCCCATCTGAGTGAATACTAATCGGTCGTGACGCAGCTGGGCCGTAGCGCGCTGCAGCTGCTGGCCATGAAGGGCCCCTTTTCTTAGCCTTTGCGCTTCTTGCAGGGGGCCTGTTCGGGGCCGCGATGAGGGCCGCGGTGACCGCCTTGCTTTCCGCGCCTGAGCTGGACACCACGATGAACAAGCCGGACTACCACCAGACCCTGGACGTCCACCGCACTCTGCTCGTCCTGCTCAAGCCGATCGGTAGACAATTTCTCTGAAATACGCCCCAGGGTGATATTTAACCGACTTTTCGCAGGTAAATCGCTGAAGAGCAGCACCTTTGCGCGGCTGGCCGACCAGGTGCAGAAGGCGGTGCATGGGCTCAAGCTGTCCGACTCGTCCGGGCGGGAGCGTCCAGTCTACGTGCGGCTGGTCAACGAGTACGAGCCGTCGCAGAATGATTGGGGCGACTTCCAAACGCACCGCAAGCTACTAGGGCTGCTGACAGTGTCCAATGTCACCAGCCAGGCTGAGCTCAACGAGATTTGCAGACAGCACGAATCTCTCAAGGTAATTGTTGGACAGAAATTGAAATTGGCATAGTATTTGCATTTAATTAAAGTTCAATGAGCTGAATAAATTCATGTTCTGTCCAGGTCAAGTACTCATCAACGCTTTTCGACTCGCGGTGTCTGGTGCTTGGACTAAACCAAGAGGGTCACCTGCAACGCAGCCCTTCGATCAACCTCCGCTCAACGGCCAGCTCCCCTTACTCAGAGTCGCCATACCTGTCACCTGAGGATTTTTCCCACAGCAGTGACAGCTCAGTTCCCACTTCTACCAACCACTCCTCGGTTGAGGACACTTGCTCAGATGCGACTTCCGTCGCTGACAGCACACTCACCTCTCCTGCGTCGCCAACGCCTCCCTTTGAGGACATCAGTGGTGAGTTTCAACTCATTAATTGTTTAAATTGTTGAGTTAATATGGAAAGCAGGGGAGGCATTGATTTGTTTTGAAATTTTATTTGACTGCCTCATTTGGTTTTGTTGTCAGGCAGCAAAGGATTTTTTCAGTCATGGTTGCAAAAAAGCGCAAATCTTATAATAAATGGCAGTGGACTAGTTTTTTTTTTAAGATTGTGAAGGCATTATTCTTGCACGCAATTTTGCAATATATTTGGTAATTATATTCCTATAAATTCGACTTATTGTTAACCTAAGGAAAATCAAACAATTCTCATAAGTGAAAGTGAGGATAGAATATTATTAATTTATAATTCAACAAAGTAGGAATTTTTAAATGTTTTTTTAAGATATATGTTAAAAGGAGGAGGAAATTTTTCTGCTTGTATGGTTAGAAAGTGAAATTTCAAAATTGAAGACCTTAAAATTCCTTCTATAAGCAGAGAATTTTGTCCATTGGTATAAACATCTCTTTCCTTTCAAAATCATTCTAAATCAGTCTATTCAACATTGCACAACCTCCCGCGTGAATGGTTAAGAGCGGAATATTACTTAAATTTAGAGGTCTCAGCCAGCCGTGCTGCGCCGCGCTAGCCGGCAAATTTCGGGTCACGCAGGCAGCCGCCAGCCGCCGTGAATCTTGCTAAGATGCGCCAGTAACGCCAGTCGCCGGTGAAAAAGGGTAAAAAATTAAAAAGTGCAAGAGAAAAAATGTCCTCAGACCCTTTGAGCCGTTAATTTAAGCACTATCAAACTTAAAGTTTAAAATATTGTCAGCCGCGCCAGCTGCCAGTGAAAATGGGCAAAAAAGTTGGCTAAGCTGGTCCCGCCAGCCGCCGCCTTAAATCTCGTGGCTGAGACCTCTACTTGAGAACTCTTGCATTTTTACGCAAGGAATTGGATAAAAAGTAAACGGTTAAAACCGGTTGAGAAAAAACGGTGGTTAGCTAATGCTACCCTGTCTTCAGCGATTTCAGTCCACAGTGCAAAACAATAAAGATTATTTTTTCAATTTTAGGGAAACTATTTTTAGTGCTGTGAAACACAGATGGTCTTTTATTTATTTATTTATTTATTTTAGTTTCCAATCGTTGTGGGACCATAAAATGAGCACCAATCATGAAATTAAAAGCCATTTAATATGTATCTATATTAAACTGCAAAAACGGTCTCAATGCGTCTAAATATTGTCTCAAGACAATAAAAAAAACGTTAAATCGGCTCAAATGTCAAGGAAAAGTACTTAATTATGTTTCACGACTGGAAATTTAATCGCTTGTGGAATTATTAAGTTATTATTTAAGTCATTATTTTAAGTTGGGTTGCGTGACTCTTATCTTTTCACATTTAAAAACGGTTTTTTGCTGTTTTCAGACTAATTTGTCACTTTCTATTTCTTTGGAGTAAAAATCCAGCAAATAAATTGTTGCCAATCTAGAGTATTTTAAATAATTTACAAATCTTTCCAATATGGAGAAAAGAAAACTCAAGCCTTGTCCGTTACAATGGCATGCCAACCTTGACTCAAATTTTTATTATCATTATTTCCCATCCTACAATGACAGTTTTACGGACGGTTTACAGTTGCCGAGGCCATTCCTATCTCGCTGAGCATTCCTTCCAACTTCAAAGCGCGCGCCCTTTATTACGTGGACGAGGATGCGGCTGTTCGGGTCGTCTCCGACAGTGAACCGTGCCTCCTGGACAGCGACATCAGAGAGTTTGTCTCGTCGCTGTTCTGGGTGCTGGAGCACAAGAGGCTGGAGCGCAGCAGGGAGAAACTGGACAAAGTGACCCTGCTGCTGGCGCCCTTTGAGAAGAAGGACATCATCGGGCTCGACTTGGAATCTCGCTCAAACAAACGAAAGTATGTTTTTGTGGAAGCAGTGATTGTGGTTTTTTTATTCATCGAATCCTGATTTAACAGAAGTGTTGGTCGGGGCACGAAACACCTGGCAGACCTCACCCTGCAGGCCGGGCTGCCGACAGAGGCCTCCGCTCACTACTCTGCGGCCATTGATGTGCTCAAAGGTGCCAATGACTGGCTCTGGCTTGGAAGTAAGAAGGATTTGATATCATGACGTTCAGGATTAATGTTTTCCAAATAAAAGGCGCTTATGAAGGGTTGTGTGCAGCTTCAGTTGCCCTCTTAGGACCCGATGGCTTGACGCATCACAAGGGGTGAGTCGTCTATTTTGAATTTTTTAAGCATGAGGAAATTATCCCATTTAGATCAAAGATTTAATGCGGGCGAAAATTGGTTTTTGTGAGGTAGCAACTTGATTTTACGTGGAAACGATTTCGCAATCGTAAAATTTGGTATTTTGGATAGTATATTTTTTCTTATTTATTAATTTGTTAAATTAAACACATCTCATCTTTACATAAATTTATTTTTGAGAAACAAATTTATAAATTATTGTCTGACTAAGTATCTATTTGAAATAAATTTCGTGATCAGAAAAAAACAGTAACAATGATACAATATTCTCACGAACTACGTATCTAATTTACATTTACAATGGAGAGAATTGTTCAAAATGGAAATGATTTACTTTAAATATCAGAAGGTTGTAACCTCATGTAAACAAATTTATATTTACTAATTGACGGTCACCAGTTCTTATTTGTCAATGCAAGCGTATTAAATTTGGCTCAATAGTTTGCTTTTTAAATGAAATATTTTCAACAAATTTTTATCAATAGGAGTGTCAGGAAGAGGATATTTGTGCAATTATAAAAATTCACTAAAGAGTCAACCATCAAGTGTTTTCCATAATTTGTTTAATCGTGTTTAAATGTTTTGGGTCGCTATTATTGCAAACTAGTATTAAAATCGTGATTTATGGAGCATAAAATCAACCTTAGTTGGTGGGAGGAACTATTAAAGTTTGTTTAAATTTCGACAAAATGTCAGAGTAAACATCAAATTCAATTGGTTACTCAAAATCTAATGATGTAGCGGCGACTTGAAAAATGACCAAAATCGCTGAAATCCGCAACAACCGCGCGAAATAACATTTATGGGGTAACCCATTGTGGCCAAACCACCTATCACTATCACAAAAAGTGTTCGCTATCTTTCTGCCAGGCTGAGCAAATAATGCACAAATACGGAATGCTCTGACACATAGAAAATTCACAAATATTCCTCGTTCAGGTGGCGACAGACAAATACTCTGTGCATTCGACGAAGCTCCACATACTCATTACAACCACATAACATCCAAATTTTCAAACATTTTTAATTTTCGAATCCCGTCTGATTCTCCAGTTCGTTGAAAAACCTGAGTGCAGTGGAGTTGCAACACTGCCTGTCTCAGGAAGAAATCTGCAAGCGGTACAGAGAGGCGATCACGCACTACAGCAAATACCTGAACGCTGCCGTGATGGAGACGGAGGCGTGCTTCAAGGCAGCCAGGGTCGCCCTGATGCAGAACAAAAAGCTGCAGGCATCCAGTTTCCTGCAGAATGTGCTGCTGATCAACCTCAACCTAACCGAGGAGCACAAAATCGAGCGCTTCTTGGCCATCGCCGAGCTGTACCAGTCGCTCAGGTTCCACAGGAAAGCCTCCTTCTTCAAAAGACTGGCTGGCATGCGTCACGTGTCCGCCCAAAACGAGAATCCCGACTGGGCGCAGTGCTACCAGCTTCTCGTGCAGGCCCTGCCCGGCCTTAAGCTCTCCCTGGATCCAAAAGAGATGATCACAGGTAATGTAAAATACTCTAAGACAAATCCAGTTATTTCCTAACAGTGAAAATAGCTTGGATGAAGGTCTTGGGGGTCGGAATGCTCATTTAACATTAAAAATTGCGGTAAATCGCACTCTTTTAAGTCATGGTAAAAATCAAAAAGTGATAACAAATTTTTAAGCTGGAAATTTAATAGTTTATGACATAGTGTCCCACTATCATAGTTGAGATAATACTGCAAAACATCCTCTCTAGCTTGATGTTGAAGGTTATTCTGTGAAATTTAGACAGCCGATTTTTTTCTGACCTTCCAATCGTTCAAAGACCTTTAAATAAACACATTTTTTTCAATTTTAAGCCCTTGAACTTTACTACTGTCTAAAACTAACGTAACTATCTTGAAGCGACTAAAAACAGTCTAATACTGTCTAAGGTAGATAAAATTCCATGCATATTTTACTCACGCGGTAACATATTTTTACGTTTCGTTTGTATTTGAATTTTTTATCTCCCTAATTTTTTTATCAGTTTTCCACATTCGTAGGTTTTTTGCTATTTAGACTTGTTGAAAAACAGACACAAAATGTCCTTGTTTTGGTTAAAATATATTTAAATCTATTTAGACAAGTTTCATTTAAATAATTTGGTTTTAATTCCTTTTAAATAGTCTTAAAATGGGCAAATTCACGTCTTGTTTGTTTGGTGGCAAAGCAAAAAGTATTTAAAAGCCAAAATATGATACTTCCATGATTTTAACCGCCTTACGATTAAAAAGGCAATAAATTCGTACTCTGAAGAAAAGGAAAATCGTACTATGTCTATTTTTCAATTTTTAATCTAGGAGGAAACTATAAATAACTCTAGTATACGTATTTTCTTAAGTTTGTGCATTTGTTGCAATTCTCCTTAAAAAAGATTAACATGCTAAAATTTGTATAAAAAACGTAGGATTTTTCTAATAAAAAATCGTCTAAAACCGTCATATCTGCACGGAAAATAACAATCTAAGAATAATTGATGATTTTCCGAAAACCCCGACAAAAATTCAGATCCCGATCAATCTATTACTGTGTGTTCTTAAACAACTTTCATTCAAACTTTTAACTCTTTCAAGCAGATGTCTTAAGTTCTGACTGCATGTTTCTTGGATTGGTATGAATTCAGATAAATTATTTCCACTTTAAAGCAAATTTCATTCTAAAATATAGGAGGAAATGGCACAGTTTTTCATAACTTTCATATCCATGCAATGTCAGTACAACCTTTTTTCACTTTCCCTGTCTAACCTTTTGCCTGTGCAGTGATCCACAAGGGTTGGCCGGCGCTGCAGATTCAACTGCTGCACGAGCTGGTGGCCGCCTCCAAGCGGATGGGCGCCAACCAGGTGGCCGTGCGCCACCTGACTTTCCTCCTGCACGCCATGTGGCCCCACATGAGCATGCAGGAGAGGAAGGACGTCGCTCTGCAGCTTCAGGCAGCTGCCAGTCAAGAGGAGGGCGCGCCGGTGCCGCTCGTCCTTCCAGAAACGGGTCTCATCCTGCCTCCCGCCAATCTGATCAATTTACCTCTTGTCAGGTATGATCTTTTCTCGCAAAGAAGAGCGTCTTATATTTTCTGATTTGTCTGCAGCAAGTTCACGCCGAGTCCGCTGATCGCCTGCATGAGACCTCAGAAAATCCAAATAGCCAAAGTCGAGACTGGTCCGTTCCTTTTCACTCCGCTCAAATTCGGCTCCCTTGACAGGAGCAAAGAGGCTAACTCAATTAATGGCCAGACTAAACTAGGTAATTCAAGTTGCATCTTATTATAAAAGCCTCATTAATCAATTCAAATTCTATTCCAGATTTCCTTTGGGTTGAGGGAGATTTTTGCGATGTACAAGTAACCTTAGAAAACCAACTGCCAATAGAGCTTAGAGTAGTTGACGCGGTAAGGCGCAACCTCTTCTTCTAATAATATCTCCATCTAAATGCATTTCTCCACTCCAGAAATTGCTAACAGACGGAACAGTGTTTGAGAGTAGTCCGTCCACCCTGGTGCTGCCGCCGCTGCCGAACCCTGAGACCGTGTCCTTGGCGTCCAACTCGGCTGCGTCGGCCACCTCGTCCATCGCGTCTGTAGAGAGTAACGTTCTACATTCCATCTTCACCGGCGTTCCAAGAGCTGCCGGCACCCTCAACATAATCGGATATTCGACACACGTTCTTGGGGTCAAGTCTAACTGTTTCCTCAGCGACCTGGCGCACCTTTCCCCCTCAAGCCAGTTCACAATTGAGGTTGTGCCCGCAATGCCTCAATTACAGGTATAACCATGTTCATTCTCGTTAGCTAGTACCAAGCAAACTTATTTGCTCTATTTAAAAGATGGAATCACGTAATTTAGTCAGTTCGAATTGCAATGTTTAAAAAAAGTTATTTTCATTTGACTATGGGGTCGCCGTAACTGGTCCAAATTTCCCCAAATACAGAAATCAGCCCAAATAATAATCAGAACTTGCCCAAGCAAAATTTTAAATCAACCAACAAAATCAGGAATCACCTGAACAGTCATGGGAATTTCCCCGAACAGTTAGAGGAGATTACCATATGAATAATTCTTTTGAAATTTGAAAATAGAATAATCCTGAATCATTAAAACAGAAAAGTAATTCCTTTATTGTGGACTTAATGCTCTATTTTTTTCAGATAACTACGACTTTGCCAAAAATGGTCAATAATTCAATTCATATCCAAGATGCAGCCACATCTGGCATCCTGTCTGTTTACGCCGGTGAAACGTAAGCTGGGATTAAAGTTACAAAAGAGCCACCCATAATTAATTATTGACCAACAGGGAAGAAGTTGTGGTAACTCTAAGCAACATTTCTAACATGAATGTCACCATGTTGAGCGTCCAGCCGTGGACCAAGATGACCTCGGTTATGGAGAGGGAGGTGTTCGGCACCTGGGAGAACAAACCTTTGGAGATTTTACTGCCTATTGAGATTGGCAAACAAGTCAAGTTTTCTGTGCACATTTACGGCAAGGCTTCGTTTTTCGCAGCTCCTGTAGAAGGTATTCTTAATTTCTCCTTTAGACTTAAACTAACGGAATCCTCTCTCTGCAGACTCCAATTCCCTGGCGTCGACCGCTGCTTCAAGCTCTCTAAACCACTCGATCAATTCGTCAAAAGCTTCTTTGGAGTTTCCGGCAAAGCCAGCGCCGGCCAGGCCAATCACGCTGGAAGGCAGCTTTCGCATCCGCTACTCAGGAGGACCGGGTTTTGACGCCGGCTACTGCAGGTCGGCCGAACTGGCTCTGCAGATCGTGGTGCAGCCGTCGCTGCAAATCGTCAAGTGGGACGTGCTCGCAGCTGAAACGTGAGTTTCCAGACGAGGCGTGTATCTTTGCTTATATAATCTTGGAATGAATTTTCGCAGGCCTTCTAATTTCTATTTGGTCCTGGACGTGTTGAACCAAACGCACGAAGAAGCCGAACTTTGTTACGCGGTGGGCAAGAGTATTATTGTCGAGGGTGATGAATTCTGCAGAGTTCCAGTGCCTCTTCCCAAGTGTCCGCTTGAACTCTTGTCGGAGGTAAACCAATTGTTACACATTAGGTTTTTCCATTTCCTTTTCAGGAGTATTTTTAACTTTCATTTCATTTTATTTCTCCATAATTGCCGGTTTTAACACTAAAAAATTGGGCTTTTAGATTAAATAATTATCAACGCCTTAGCGAATCAATTCCTAACAACAAAACTCTTTTAGGATTTGATGTTTTAGGTTTAACATGTTGACAAACAATTCATTTCACTTTTTTACCCAAATTTCCCCTGGGTATCTCTTACCTCGATACGCGATTTATATAATTTCGCAATAATCTGAAACGTTGGATTTTGAGTTTCCTTGTGCGCTAAAATTTTCTCGCTGTCAAAAATTTACCAAGATCCTTTTTTTATTTTTTCCAGTTGTACGCACGCGAGGCGGAAGACGTGACGGCGGCTGTACGTTCAGTGTGCAGCAAACACGTGTCGGAGAACGCGCAGCTGCGGTGGAGCCTGGCGGACGGACGCAAAGGCCAACTGCGGCTTCAGGGCATCCAACTGTCCGATTCGATGCTGGACACGATAAAGGCGTCGCCGCTTGACTGGGTGCTCAGCGTTGATGGCACGGCGCTCAGCTGCGAGGAGGAGTTCACGTGCACGGCTGGTCGGCCGCTGCAGGTGCTCGTGCGGCTGACCAACCAGCTGCCCTTCCCGCTCGACAACGTCACGCTCAGCATCTCCATCTACCAGGACTACCAGAACGGCACCCGCAACTACCGGCTTGACACGAGGGTGGCCATCGCTGGCGCCAGCACCATCCTGCTTGGCAAGGTCAGTCTCGATTGATTGCTCTTGGTTTGAAATAAACATTGTAGTCGCCCTGTTGGCATGGGTACTCAGATTTTGACGAGATGATGAGACAAATTGATAGTTAGGTCAATTTTTTATGTTTGAGCTAAAATCTGTGAAAGCAACAAATTTTTGTCCACGGGTAGATGGATTTTGAAGAAATTTTTTGCCCTAATTAACCCACAAAACAGTAGAGACAACTCCGACTTTCTAATTTTTGCGAGTTTTGGAAGCGTTCAAAGGTAAAAAACCTGGGAATTTTGAGTACTTCGTAACTTTGCTCAGGGTGGTCTTAGAACAAAAATTAAAAAACCTTTTAACTCGTTTCAACAAGGCAAACAACTTTTATTTGACCTCAAAGTGGATAGTAAAAAAATGTCAAGGTCATAAAAACTATTTTTTTTAAACTCAAATTTGAAAATGAATGTATTGAAATTTTTTATTTTTTTCTTAGCCATTTTGTAGAGCACAAAAAATTGAGTTAAAAATGTAAAAATTTGGAATGGTGTTTATTCTCATTTTTTTAATAAAAAATGAAAACTTTGAAACCCCTTGTTTTTCGAGGTTGGTGAAAAACGATGATCGACCGAATCTCGGCTTCTAATCATCCGATTTAAAAAAAAAAACACATATACCGTTAGTTCTCGTCTCAACGTCCCCAAGTGCACTAAAGGGGTACGAGACCAACCAACCCTTTTAACCCCCTCAATAACGTGAAATTTAGCATTTTTTCGTCCGTTTCAACCCCTTGACGAGAAATTGTCTTCTTCAGACTAATTTTATTACTTAGTTCACCTCAAGACAATTCAAACAGCACGTATGTTTTGTAAATAGGACCCCCACAACCCGAGATTTGGGTGCACAAAGTTTCTTTATCGAGGCGCGATGCAATATTTCACAGGTTTTTGCTCTATTTTACATTTCATATAATAATTTAATTTTTTTGTTCTGGGCTCTCCATCTTCAATCCAACTACTGTAGAGTAGAAAAACTTTCATATTGATTCCCTTGTTTATTATTGCCGCAAAAATAAGATAAAATATTTTAATTATAATTTATATTTTTGTGTGGAAATATTTATTTTGTTTGAACTAATTCTAATTAATGACCTTCAGCTTTCGAAAGAGGAGCCTGCGGAGCATTCGTGTTCGCTGGTCTTCTTCACCCCCGGCCTCTTCAAAGTAGACATCCAATGCTGCCGTTTGGGCGGCGCGAGCGCCACGACCAGCATGTGGAAATTGAGCCCTATTCCGCAGTTCTGCGTGCTCGAGGGTGACTAATGAATACGCGGATTGATTAAAATGGGAAATTTTGTCCCGCTGTCGAAGTCCTTCCTGCCGACCAAGCCTGTCAGTCAGCCCTGTGCCATCCAAATCCTCCCGAAAGGGGCTGCCGACGACACACGCGGCGGGTCCAGTGATATTTTTTGTTATCTTATCAGTACTATACTATTCATGATTATTGTTATGGCTCGCTGTATATTATTCTCATTATCCACGCAGAGGTCCTGTCTGTAAATAGCCACTCTCCAGCAGTTCCAAGCAATGCATCAATAAAGAAACAATGTTATCGAGATATCAAATTATTCATGCTAAATGTTTCGTTTTATTAATTACCCAACTTGTTGTCTCAACATGTAAGGCTATCAGAGAACAATGCATTTAATTAAAATGATTATTCACACTGAAGGAAAGAACAGAGGCTTTGACCTTGGTTTGATATGAAATTATTTTAGTAAATTAAATTTTACATTCTTGAGCATCCTCTCATAATTTACACATCAAATGACAGTTAATAAATTATAATAAAATGTGTTGAAAAATTGTGATATTGGACAACTAACGAGCGTTGATAGAGGAGGGGAAAAACTAAAGAACTGATATCCCTTTGATATATGAGGAAGCATGAAAGGTGCCTAAGTGCCACGCAAAATAATTTTCAACACTTTCCGTGCGTGGACTACAATCAGCTCACCTGATGCATATTTTAGTAAATAATCTTCAACAGCATGAATTGAGTTTTTGGTCTTAAAAAATCATCGTTCGTCGCGGCATTGTGAAAATTGGTTCCAAAATGTTTTCGGTCTTCTGCAAAACTAAGTATTTTTTCGGCTATATATGCTATCAGAGTAAAATTGTGTCGGCCATCTGGATTTCGGGACTAAGGAATTTTCCATGAAATATAACAGTTAATATTTTATTCGTTTGTTTAGTATTATATTAGAAATTTGAGGCTTCTAAAAAAATGTTTTTGACTGTTATTTTGTTTCAAATTCAAATAATGGTGGTGAAGTCTCCTGAGCGAAATTTTAATATAACTGTTTGTTAACGACACGCGGAAACTATATAGCTATCTTTTCTTCCGCTATATAGTTATCGAAAACACGTTTTTCCTTTTTATTTTTTCTTGTTATCTCACCTATCATCATATGCGGCCGACATATCTATCTAGAATTTTCCAAGTTTCTTCAAATTATCATCGTTCTTGGTAAAATAAATACAACACGACAGGGAACAATCAATTTTTGATCTGGCGTGTGTGACCTCTTTAAAATTTAAACACTATATGCAGTGAAAATTTTCATATTCACGCTGTACGCAAAACTATCTATTTCTCACGTAAATTGGAATGGGAAAAGGGCGAGGGATGACATTTCAACGAGCAAATTTGCACCTTTCAGGGAATGCCTGGCAGGGAATGTGGAAACTTATAGGCTAATGATGTGATGATCTTGTTTATTCGTGACGAAGATATATTCTTAGTAAATGGGGTGGACTCTTTACACCTTCCCAGCGGGTATAAGGAGAAATGTCTTGCGTTTCAATTGAAATCTTGAACAAGAATTATAAGAGCATATTTATTTTCATATCAGATTTAAACTTTCACACATATAATATATATAATTTTCTTTCAATTTCTAATGTAAGTGAAGTCTCTTGAAAACGTTTGAAAATTTCTATAATATGAATTTTATTGTCATGTTAACGATGCTTGGAAACTATCTATGTTATCTGCTGCTGGGTATGAAGGAGTTTTTTAACATTTTTTTCCTACCACTAAAAAATGTTCACGCACGCCTGCGACTGACGCATGTGAAGTTTTCGTAAATGTTAAGTTCCTGCTGATAGTCATAAATATGTCAATGTACTGAGGGGTACAATTGATAAAGGTGTTTTACAAGGAAAATTTTCGTTTGACGTATTTCCTTAAAAATTATCACAATATAAGAAAATGGTTTCACATGTACACGTGCGGCATTTCTACGCATTACAATAAAATTGTGTACGGCCGCGGAAATATTTGAAACTATGTCAATTTTAAAGGGAATTAGGTCTATAACAACAAGGCGAGGAATCGAGTAACAATAATTGATTGGTCCGAAAATATTGCTTTTTTAATTTTAAATATCTGCTATCGTTGAAGAAAAAATCTGGAGTGGCCACGCAAGGAGGAATAAATTAAACTCGTATTGTTTCACACTACGCATTTACTGCGTGTACAACATTAATACACTTCTTAATAAATTCCAGATAAAAATAGTTTTAGTAAATAAAATATGGTTTATTAATGGTTTATTAAACGCAAAATATGCGTGCAACACTCTACATCTAAAGGTTAATCAATTTTTACACATTTTCGCTGCTTCTCTCAAAGTAAGTTTTCTTGCTGTACACTTTTGGATATGATATTTTTCACAAGTCTCGCCACAGAACTTACATCTACAATCATAATTAGGCTCATAGTGAAACGTTGCATTATTACAGAAAATATAGTGATATCCATGACAAGCAAATCTTGCAAAAATATGTCTATCAGGAAAATCAGGGCCACGCCAGTTGTCATTAATCATAGTTTCAGTCTCAAAAAACTCAGAACAAATTAACAGTCTATTTGTTTTCTTTTCTTCACAGAACTTTATATACACATCAGTCTCTGGTAGATTAAATCTAACCTTTAAGTCAGTTACATATAAATTGGAGTCTTTCGCAATCAATTCATAAACATAACGAGATCTATTATACTTAGAAATTCCAAGCACTTTTTTAAAATAGCGAGTTTTCACTCTTTCTAGATTTACAAAATCCATGTTAGTTAGATGTGGCCAGATAATTTCAATTCCATATGAGGCTGTTGGCGAGATTTTAAGGTCGAAGAGTTTAACCGCAGTATTGATAGAAAGCCTGTTTAAATTTTTAATGCTATAAGTAGCCATTAAAGCTGCTCGCACTCTTTTTTCTACATGTCTCGAAAAGGACGTGCCCGAGGTTTGGAACACAACACCTAAGTATGAGAATTCAGACACAAATTCAACATTTAAACCATCTAATTCAATTTTATCAGTTTTCGCATACCTGCCCCGCCCAGAATTCCTGAATTTCATCACTTTACACTTTTCAATATTAAGCTGAAGGCTCCTACTTAACAAATATTCCTTTAAGGCGACAATTGCAATATTCAAATCACTCAAGAACTCACTCGTTAGTACAATGTCGTCCGCAAATAGAATAGCTTTCAAGCCAGGAATGTGTTTAATAACTTCATTAATATCATTAATTGAGATATTAAAAAGGAAAGGAGATAGGCAGCCCCCTTGACGCACGCCATTCGACTGGACAATAACCTCTGATTCTGCGACACCATCAACAATTTTCAAAAAATATGGTTTATGCATCTCATTTATATAGCATGATGAATTTCAGGGTCTTGTGTCTTATTGATTGTTACTATTTCATAGTATTAAAAAAATTTAAATAAATCTTTGAATAATTTTCGTGTCAAATCCAGTCACTAGCCAATTAACTAATTTTTCAATTTACGAACTAAAACAACGGTGTACCTTCCCCGTACCTAAATTTTCAATGGTTCTTTGCCTGTTTTTACGGCAATTCCAACATACCTCTGTTTACTATCTCTGCATTTGCATTACGCACAAACTTCGGTTTGCCGCGCGCCTCGCTCTATATATTACAAAAAAATAAAAATGATCCCTTTTCTTTCAGTAATTTATACGGTTCAAATCCAGTCTTTAGCCAACAAATACAACGTTATAAGAGAAAAGGTGATTTTTCAAACTGTTATAAGAACCAGAGAAAAATCAAAGCCAGGGAGCGCTATTTATGTTAATAACAATGTGCATTAACTTTTACCATTTTCCTTTATCACACACATTTTAATGAACAACTGAAATGTGTAATTCACTTATAGTATAAGGGAAACAACTGAGTCAGAAAATTGTTTTATTTCAACATTTTTCCTGACGGACACTTCCTTTTCTCAGATAGGTTCACCTCTTTTCGCCCCTTGATAGCGAGTGAAACTCGCGTTCCCAATAACAAAAAGCGAACTAAAAACATTGGCCTCAGTGGAGGAATCAAAATCCATAGAACACGGACCTCTATAAAATAGAACTAACTTTGTAATCATTGCCTTTGATTTATTTCTATTTTCAAAGTGACGCCACGACGTGATCAATTTTGTTTTAAAAACACTCAGCGGTTGGTGAGTTGAGATCATAAACCGATATGGAAGAGGCTAAAGTTAAAGTTCTGATAGCCTTTTTCTAAAGTATGAATTATTTTATTTAATTTTTAAGTCAACTGTTTAGTGTTTCATAACCTGCAAAGTTAAATAACAAACTTAATAAGTTACAAAACTATCCAGGAGTCGGATAATGCGTTTTATTTCTTATAATTTTGTAGATTCTAGCTCGCAAACAAATCTAGATTCTGAATTGCAGTCGAAGTCGTTCCATTTGTAAGTTGCGGCAGTAATAGTCGGATGGACAAAGTATTGGAACCTGCTAAGTTCCCCTTTTGTATTTCCGATTGTTCCTGCTTGTTCTGCAAACATTGATTCTTCGTCTCTGCAGGAGCAGCGCCAATTCGCTCGCTAAGGCTTGGTCCTATATTAAAATATAAATTATTATTTTGTTAAGTGTTTTTCATTTAAAGCTGTGTTCAATACATCACAACTGTAGGCAGTGCTGCTTCTCCGCTGCCGCTCCAGTCCGTGCAAAATAACGTGGCTGGCCTCGCAAAAGGAGCAAACTCGAAATTTGCCCCGACGAAAAGGAACAGGCTTTTCATCGTGCTTTTTCACTCGCGAGCGTGATTGGAATGGAAACAAGAAGACCGCGACTGCACGAAACTGGTAAAAATCGTCCCAACTCTCGGCTTTCTAGAAACAATTTCCTTGTTTTAGGCATCTTTTCCTGTATTACATTTTAAGATTATTGTTTGCTTCGGCACTTTACGATCAGTTTGATTTTTCCCTCATCAAAAATTTGTCTACCTCTTTATTTCGATTATTTATTGCGATATTTTCTCTTCAGTTTCATGCATGCACATTACCCTCCAAGGATACTTTAATTATACTATTCTTTTAGATGGGCGACATGATTTTCATCCCATTGTCGTCCTTACTTTTTTTGCTCTTTTTACCCCTGTCCGCGGACCGAGAAGGGCGCGCACTGTGGTCGCATACGAATGCTGAAACCCGGGTCTCAATAACACCGCGAACGGATAACATGGGCCGCACAGGGACCCAGCCCACTGAAGTCGGCACGGAGGCTTTCCAAGCGGTCACCCAACTAGACGCATGCTGCTTATGAAATGATATGGAATGATACTGGGCAACAATTGAAAATTATTAAAACTGTTGGATGCCATAAACAATTGATCGATTAACAATTTGCAATAATAAAAAACGGACCTTCCTACAATAAAAATTGAAGTTTTGCCAATTTTCTTCAAAATTTACAGTGCTTGAACATATTTTCTTGGCAGGATTTCGATTCTTCTCGTAGAGACCTGTCCAACGGTGTATGCCACTTATTGGGGAAACTCTTGGTTTTGAAATTAAATCGGATTTCAAGTAAGGAGACAGCCATTACCATTTGAAAAGCACGCTAACTTTCCAGCCAATTTTCTCAAAAAATTACAGCACTCCTTAGGTCAATTTAGGCTTTAACTGAATCCTAAGGGACGAGTGTATGCATTAGCAACAAGCATTTTCCAGTCTTTTGCAGTATCATTCCTGGACATACTACTTTAATTCTTGATAGCTGTTTTGCTGTTTAAACAATGCCCAGAGAGCGTGATATTCAAAGATATAATATATAATAGTATATATACTATAATCTAACAAATATATATATTTGTTAGATTATACAAGGAAATAAAGGCTATCTGGAAGCATAAATTAAAACAACGTGTAATTCAAAATTTGAAACTTCATATTTTAAGTCTTTTACTGCGTGAGGTTGGTGGTTTTTCAATTGAACACTACCTACCCCGTGCAGGGGTCGTAAGAGTATAGCAAAAACCAGACGCACTCAATCTACGTAATAAATTTTCATATTATATCTGCAGGAGAATATTTTTTATAAACACTTGTTCATTATAAAATTTTACTTGATCTCTTGACGGTCAAATAACGAAAATACTAAGAGAAATTTTTTGTTCTGTTGTGATCTGTGCGATCTCTTCTCAAAACGAGAAATGTTTATGAGAGTATTCCTGTGATGAAAGTGAATGACACCGAGATATCAAATTATTCATTATTACTATCTTTTAAGTTTCGTTTATCGAACACTATATATCATTATTTGTCACTTTACTAATACTACAAGAGCGGAAATTTAATTTAAATTATACATATCAACTTTTTAATGGGGAATAACAAATGTTTCTACTCTGGCCTGGTATGAGACTATTTTATGAATAATTATATGCTTATACTTATGAATTACTTATCAAATCAAATATTTTCTACAATTATTTAGATATATGCTAAAATACTGTGCTATTGGAGAACTTCCGAGAGTTGACGCTGGTGGGGAGAAAACTGATAGCACTTTGAAATTTGTGCAGACATAAGTGCCACTCAAAATATTCACCAGGCAGAAGCACAAACATGATGGCTACTATGCGACTTTTCATCGTTCCCTTTTTACTGACTACTCTCATCTGCGTCGTGGCATCTCAAAATTCTGGTTGTACGGTACGTTAGACCCTCTGCTTAATGCTTAAAATAAATTGGTGTAATTTCATTTCAAGAAAAACAGTTGAAAATCTTAAAACAAATTCATTCAAAAAATTCCTTTCAGTGTGCGACCAAGCCCGTCTACTTCACCGAGTAATAAGCAGAGTATAAATCGAACTATTTTTTTTAGTTAATACGTTTTTACGCGTTTCAGCTATACAAAACTGCATAAGGACTTTTGCGATCAAAGAATTAGCTCCGAGTTAAGCAAGCTCGAAGCGGAAACGTTGGAATGCGATTTCCAAACCATGCTATCAGCATCGATCAATGCTGACAGTTTGTCCACGTGTTATACTCAGCGCGATGTAGAAAAAACGCTCTGCCAAACAAAGTATGCTTTTGAACTTTCACTGTTTCAAAAACGCTCAAAATGTTTTGCCTCTCCCGAAGTACTCGATTGCAGACAATAGCTTTGCTGAATTGCGTAATGATTATACATTTTGTCTTTTTTTACCATTGCTGAAAGTCAATCTTACAGCTTTTATCTTGTCCACGACCGCTCAGTTAGTGCTTTAATTTAGTTTATTTCACTGAACGCTTTTCTAAAACTGAAATTAATTGCACAGAATTGGTGTCTTTCACTGAGGGAGACATAGTGTACCTGTCCACCGGCAGATACTACGTCAGCCCTCCGACGAAGAAAGTAATTGAAGCACAACAAATAATTTAAAACTGTTTTGACAAAATATATAATATGCAGTTGAATTGGTACATGGCGGACTTGTTCTGCAAGATCAACGGTTGGGAACTCGCTAGCGTGGAAACCGGAGCAGAAAACAGTGCACTTATTAGTTATTTTGGTAAAATTGTTTAACAGCCAAAATTGAACCTATATAATCAGCACAAATTCTTTGGTTGTACCATAGGCTCGGGCAACGACAAATATTGGATTTCAGGCACTGACCAAGGATCAGAGAGTGAATTCTACTGGGCGGCGACAGGCAAGCCCTTTGGTGTAACGTTCTTTGAAACGGGACAGCCGGACAACGGTGGTGGCAGTGAAGACTGCATCCAGTTCTTTGTCCATCCGACATTTTCTGGCGCAACTTACAAATGGAACGACGCCAACTGCAAAAATGAAATAGAAAGATTTGTGTGCGAACTCCCGTAACAAATTGAGAAATCAATTAATTTGTTTCGATTCCTTCTCGCTGAAAAATATTTCAAAGTTTTCAATCTGTATTGGAAGGGAGAGTAAATAAAATTAATTAATTCAAATGGTTTTTGATTGGCTTTATAATTAATTCGAACCTTGCTGGTGCTGAGTATTAAGGCTCATATTTTTTGTGGTTTTCTATATTTTTACTAAGGTTTTCATGCTTTCTAGGAATTTTTCTCTTATAACAGAGAAACAAATTAAATCTTTGGGAGATTGAAGGGGAATGAAATGATGAAGACCGATGAATTCAGATTGACGAATTCGGTTGATGTATTGGTTTACAGTTGGAAATCCGATCGGATACTTAATCAAATACCATAACTGAAATTGTTTAACAATAATAAGTTACAAATTCTTTGCTAACTGACGGTTGGACTCACCCCTTTGAATCGGGTTCTGCACAATTAAACGATTCACGTCAGCACCGTGTGTGGCTGACGGACGACTTTCTGCTGTTAAACAATAATGCAAAATCACAATAATTCAAACCGCCGACAATTGTTGGCTTCCAACAAAAAGCAGGACCACGCTGTTGTACCGATACAAATATAATATAAAGAATTATTCCAATATGAAGCTCTTCTTCTTCATGACGCAGCTATTTAACAGGATGGGTATGACAAGAAAAGAGAAAATCCCCATGTTATCCGTTCGCGGTGTTATTGGGTTTGCATAGTGCGCGCCCTTCCCTCCCGGTCCTCGGACATGGGTAAAAAGCAAAAAAATCCTCAGTTTAAATACGCTGCAGTAGTTTGTTTTTCTAACAAGTCGACAATGGTATAGATGAAATCTTGAACAAGAAAAATAGGTGCTTATTTCGTTTTATTTCAGATTTAAATCTTCACACATAAATTATATTTTCTACAATTTTCCTTTAAATTTTAGTTAATAACGTAAAGTGAAGTCTCTTGAAACTTATTGCAATGCTCAATTAATACATATTTGTGTCATGTTAACAACGCTTGGAAACTATCTATCTTCTCTGCTGCGATATAGACATGAAGTTTTTCACATTTTTTCCCTTTCACTCATAAATATTCACGCATGTCTGCGACTGACGCATGTTAAGTTTACTAAAATGTTTACTTCCTGGAAAGAAAAACCACGTCAATATGCATTGTGTGGGGGAGTATAATTGATAAAGAGACAGGAAGATAAAGTTTTTTAACGTATTTCCTTAAAAATTATCGCAAATATAAGAAATTGGTTTCACACTTACACGTGCCCATTTCTACGCAATGCAATAAAATTGTATACGGCCGCGCAAATATTTGAAAATACGTCAATTTTAAAGGGAATTCGGTCTCTAACAACAAGGCGAGGTATCGAATAAAAAATTAATTGGTCCAAAAGTAAAGCTTTTTTCAATTTTAAATATCTGTTATCGTCGAAGAAAAACTCTGGAGTGGCCGCACATGGAGGAATAAGTTAAACTCGTACTGTTTCACACTACGGATTCAGTACGTGCTCAACATTAAAATACCCTTAATATATTCCAGAAAAATAACTGTAGTCAATATGATATATGGTTTCATGCATTTCTCTAGCCAATTAACTAATTTTTAATTTACCAACACAACGGTGTACCCTCCCCCGTACCTAAATTTTCAATGGTTCCATGCCTGGTTGTACGGCAATTCCAACATACTGCGCTGTTTTGCAATCTCTGCATTTGCATTCCGCACAAACAATTGATTGGTTTTGCCAAACCCGGCACATAATTCTGTTCTTGTTATTTTTCCCTTCAGTTTGTCGCGCCGAGAAAAAATGGTATTATTAAGAACAAGAGAAAAAAGAAGCCAGGGAACGCTATTAAATTTGTGCTATCAATGCACATGAACTTTTCAATTTTTCGAATCACGCACACACAAACACATTTTTATGCACAACTGAAATGTGTAGTTAATTTTTATAGTTTCTGGGAAACAACTGCGTCATAACATTGTTATTTGAAAGTTTTTCCGAACGAGGTTTTTTATCGGTTCACCTCTTTCAGATGGGTGCCCCTTGATATAGCGAGCGAAACTCGTGTCCCAATAACATATAGCAAACAAAAAACATGGGCCTCACTCAGTGAAGGAATCAAAATCCACAGTAAAAAGGATGCGGACATCTATATAATAAAATAAAACTATGTTCTCATTGCCTTTGATTTATTTACATCAATTCATCGTTTTTAAGTGATGCCACGGGATCAATTTTATTTTTTAAATACGCTCTACGGTTGGTGAATTAAGATCATCAAACGATATGGAAGAGGCAAAATGTTAAATTTTTTCAGCCTTTTTCAAAAGTCTCAGTTTTTTTATATTTTTAAGTTTAGTGTTTCATAACCTACAAAGTGAAAGAACAAACTTAATAAGTTTCAAACCTATCCAGGAGTCGGATAATGCGTTTTATTTTTTTATAATTTTGTAGATTCTAGCTCGCAAACAAATCTAAATGGCGCATTGCATTCGTGGTCGTTCCACTTGTAAGTTGCGTCACTAAAATCCGGATGGACAAAGTATTGGACGCAGTTTTCATTGCCATTAGCGTTGTCCGGTTGGCCGTCCTCGAAATACCAGAAAGCGTCTATGAATTGCCCGACGCCGCTCCAGTAGAAAACACCCTCGCTGCCTAAGTCGGTGCCCGAGAGCCAAAATCTGTCCGAGCTTGACCCTGCAGAACGAGTTCTGGGAATTTAAACGAAATATTTATCGCGATAGCAAACCGAACGCCGCAATCAGGGCATCGCTTTCCTCAATGGTCTCGACGCTGGCCAGCTCCAGACCGTTGGACTTGCAGAACTTGTCGGCCATGAACCAGCTCTTCTAAATATTCAAACAAAATTCATATTTTAACTGGCTTTGTGTCGTTCTGAGTGTGCAACGTACCAGTTCACTAGCAGAGCTGATATAGTATGAGCCCGTTGACAAAACAGTCAAGCTCAAAGCAGCTTAAAAGATATATTTTTACCGTTTCAAAAGAAGCGATTCAAGCGAAATTTTTCATACTAACTGGGTGCAACTGGGCAATAAGCTTTCTGCAAACAAATAGTTCAATTAACGAATAATTTACAGGTACACAAACGTACGCATTCACTGATCTGCAAAGATAAAGCCCCCAGACTAAAAATTTGCAATACACAAAATGTATAGAGAAGGGTGGCGTATTGATCGATTGGTAATTTTACTCTCTGCTGCAGTTGATAGCTTGCTCGCTGCGGGCCAGCGAGCACGTTTCTAGGTTCGCCCTTTGTAATTCCGATAATTCCTGCTTGTTCTGCAAACATTCATTCTTCGTCTGCAGGGGCAGGGCCGTTTCGTTCGCCAAGGTTGCGTTGCATGCCGCTTGTCTCGATCTGGCAAGTCTGCTTACCAAAAGCTATTCAAATAAATTTATCTTTCCCAAAAATTCGATATCTTACTCATCGTAATAGGCTTGGTCCTGAATTAAAAGAAAAAAATTGTTTGGTAAAGATTTTCATTTAAAGCCGTGTTAAATACATCACAACTGTAGGTAATGCTGCTTCTCTGCTGCCGCTCCAGTCCGTGCAAAATAACGTGGCTGCTGGCCTCGCAAAAAGGAGCAAACGCGAAGCTTGCCCCGACGAAAAGGAAAAAGGCTCCGCACAGGCTTTTCATCGTGCTTTTCCACTCGCGACCGTGATTGGAATGGAAACAAGAAGACCGACTGCTCGAAACTGGTGTAAAAATCGTCCCCACTCTGGTCTAAAACACTTTCCTGTCTCGGGGCTTTCTAGAAACAATTTCTTTGCTTCAGGTTGGATTTTTTTCCTCATCAAAAATTTTGCTGGCTCTGTTTTCCATTTCCTGAATCATTTTCTTTCAGTTGTATGCATGATTACCCTCGGATACTGTAATTATTATCCTTTTTGAAGGCTAACATGATTTTCATCCCATTTTCGTCCTTACTTGGTTTGGAGGAACCATAACTTTGATTCGTGATTCTTATTTGCTGTCTCAACAATGTTTTGTTTTGTGCCCAGAGAGCGTGATATTCAGAGAAATAAAATATGTATATTTTTATTGTAGAAGGAAAAGACTATCTTAAGCAAACTCGAAGCAGAAATTTAAACTATGGAAAAACAAAATTTGGAACTTATTCTTCAAGTCTTTTAGTGAAATACATATTTTGGACGCGCAAAAGTTTTTGTTTTACGTGACTAACAGCAACCGCAGACTTTTTCGACACGAAAACTACGCTTTTTTGCAGTTTTCCAATTGAATACTCTAAAAAATGATCTGAAAAAAATTTATTAGATAATCGCGATTTTACAAAAATGTGATTCTTTTTCAATAATGTTGTGTTTTGTACCTAACCTGTGTTGTTCCATTGGGTAAATCGACCAATAAAATTGTCAATTGTGTGTGTGTTTTTAGGAATACATCTTTCCAAATGCAGAAATAATAAACCTCATTTGATAGAACATCAGAAATTATGCAGCCATTTTTATTAGAAAACACCAACATATCTCTTAGTAGACTCAAGCTCACACACGAATCTCTCATCTTCACCGCAGTTTGCGTCGTTCCACTTGTAAGTTGCGCCATTAATATTCGGATGGACAAAGTATTGGACGCAGTTTTCATTGTTATTACCGTTGTCCGGTTGGCCCTGCTCAAAATACCAGAAGGGGTCTATCAATTTCCCGACGCCGATCCAGTAGAAATAATTCTCGCTGCCCAAGTCGTTGCCCGAAAGCCAAAATTTGTCCGAGGTCGAACCTTTTTTATACATATTATTTATTTCTGACATACAAAAAACGTGCAAAACCCACCAAACGCCGATATTAGAAAATCGCTTTCCTCCTTGGTTTCAACGCTCGCCAGCTCCATGCCGTTGTTTTTGCAGAACAGGTTTGCCATGTACCAATTTGTCTGCATTTTATTTTGTTAGAAATCGTTTTGAACTATTTAAAGATAAGACCTTCTCGAATGATTTGCTTATGTAGTAAGTGCCGGTTGAATATTGTATTAGATCACTCTTTTCGATGCTAACAAGTTCTTCCATGTACGCAATATTTGTAAAAAATATGAGTCGTTTAATTTTATAGTTTTCACTTTACCTGGATAGTTTGCATCTATCTTCGAGCATGAAAGAAATATGACTAGTTTGAACCAAAAAAACTGAAAGAAACATCATCAGCTTACGCATTTCCCCAGCTCCTCGGTCAACTTGGATGTTCTGCACGGTAAATCGTTTAGCCATTTTATTATTTGCATATATATGCTTTTATAATGCTTACAAGAGATTGCCACTTTCAACTGCATTTAAAACCATAATTCTGCAGTTCTGCGCCTGATCGGTCAAAGCTTGTGTGAGATTAGCAATGGTTTCTTCGCATGCTGTCGATTGTCCTTGCGCCAGTTCCTTTTGGAAATTCAACTTTTCGTAGCAGTACTCGAGGTCCTGCTTGGCGTACCTGTTCAAATATAGCAGTCGCAGAATTTAATTAAAATTAAATAAAATACTGACGCCCTGAACGAGACAGCAGATGGACAGAACTACATATGAAATATCAAATTGAATTTTTTTATTAACACAATAAAATGTTTGGCTTTACCCCGCCGGCTTTGGCGACGTGTCTCCTTGGTTCCCAACTTCTGACGGGCAAGACGCACGCTAGAGCGACTATGAAAACACTTTTGCTCAGGTGCAACATCGTCCTGCCTTTGATTCGTTAGTGAACTCGCTATCTTGATTGCGGCTCTTTTATGCACTTCCCCTTCGACAAAAACCGATAACAACTGTCCCCTCGAAGACGGACACGTATGTCTTTTAAAATTCAAAAAACCTTGTGCCCTCCTTCTGTTCAGAGCTTGCATAAAATGTAAAAATTAATTTTAATGCAGGGAAAAAATGCTTAGATTTTAACTAACGTGTATTTCTGCAGTTGTTTTGTAAAATATTCTTCATCCCGTCAAATCCGATTTAAATGTGTTATTATGATTGTACTAAGAATGTCAACTTGGATAACTTTGTGGTGGTTCCCGCACATTATTTGTATTAATCTCGCTCCTATAGATGTCGATATTACTGTATGATAATAATAAGCGCTTCTCAACCTTTCAACCTTCCACCTTTCACTGACCGATATCAACCTCCGCACGCAATGGTCATGTCACCTACTCGCTCTCCGGTCGGGAAATGAAGTCGTGCGCGTATTATAGAGCTATATATTGCTGATGAATTTTAAAAGCTATCGACTCGAACACACACGGGTCCAAATTACTCCACAAAATTGCTACACTCATCAATAAATGACAGACGAAAGGAATTAAGACGTGTCTTTATCTCTATTTCGGCTCAACTACCCCACATTTGGTGACCCTGACGTGACACAGGCAAATTGACATGACTGTGTGCGAGCGAGGTTGAGCGGTACAAGGATTATTACACAGGGTAAAGGAAAGTGCTTATCACAAAGAAATAAAATGACATCTGGCGATACGTGCGAGAAATAAATACACAATCACGAGTATTCGTGCGTGGCGGGACGCCCACAATTTTATAAAGGTATTCAAATAAGAATAATGAAAATTTTAGTTGTTATTAGAGGTCTCAGCTGCGAAGATTTAAATCGGCGGCTGGCGAACCGGCTTAGCCGCGGCGACTGGCGGCTGGCGCGGTTGACAATATTTTAAACGTGAAGTTTAATAGTGCTTAAAAGAGGAATGATACTGGAAAAGCCTGGAAAATGCTTGTTGCCAATGCATAAACTCATCCCTTAGGATTCAGTTAATGCCTAAATTGACCTAAGGAGCGCTGTAATTTTTTGAGAAAATTGGCTGGAAAGTTAGCGTGCTTTTGAAATGGCAATGGCTGTCTCCTTACTTGAAATCCGATTTAATTTCAAAACCAAGAGTTTCCCCAATAAGTGGCATACACCGTTGGACAGATCTCGTCGAGAGGAATCGGAATATGCCAAGAAAATATGTTCGAGCAGTGTAAATTTTGGAGAAAATTGGAAAAATTGGAATTTTTATTGTAGGAAGGTCATTTTTTATTATTGCCAATTGTTGAACAAATTGTTTATCGGTCAATTGTTTAAGGCATCCATAATTTTCAATTGTTGCCCAGTATCATTCCACTTTTTAAAAAGGGCTGAAAGACATTTTTTGATTCTGCAAAATTTTCTTACTGGCGCGGCGCTTACTGGCTGAGACCTCCATTGTTATTAAAGAAATGAGACAAAATCAGCGTATTTTGTGAGCGCCTTCTCCATGTGATAGAGACTGTGCCGCAAAGCATTCCTTCCGAGCAGGTTGCATATGTTCACAGTCGAGGTCGAGAAAAACGTTAAAAAAACTCAAAACTCGTTTTGCACATTTACGCGTTAGCCATAGTGATCAATAAAAATAAGCTCGTCCTGAGAGAAATTTTGTGAATGCTGCCAGCCACCGCTTAACGATTACAGGACTGCTGGATCCTAATCTGTATTTCTATATTATCCTTTATAAATCATTCTCTCGTTGACTCTATTTTACAAAGTATTTTATAATCATAATTATAACGATTAAATAATTGAAATATTAATCTTCTCTTATGTAACAAACAAAACATCGCAAGGAAAATTCAATCGTGCGATGAAAAATACATATTATTCTGATTCTGATACTTCTTGCGTATTTTTTTTACTTATTCTTCGAGAGGAAGGTTAAGTTGGGACTCCAGCGTTTTAAGGAATTAAAAAAGAGAAGAAACAAATTAATTGAAGTATTATTTTGTCATTTTTAAAACAATTAAACAAGGCCGATTGCAGTGAAATTCGAGGAAGGATTGGCATCAGCTGAAAAAAAAAAAGAAATTTCTAACTCTATTTAAACGGTTAAGAAATAACGAAATTTCAATTCGTTACGCGTCCGGAAAAAAAGTAAATATGCATTGTGCGTCAGCGGACAAATGGTACATCTGTCAAAAGGTAAATCGTGAAAATGGTAAATATGCACTTTTGACGCAAAACGATTTTATTCCACCAATGAAAAATTCGGGTCAAAATACATGGGGTGACTCATTTTTTCATCACTAGTGACATCTATATGCAAATAAAGGAAAATTTAAATTTAGCTTATAGCCTGACAAAAGATGTCATTTGCAAAAATCTGTGAAAAAGGTGAAAATCAACAAATTTTTGTCCAGGGATCAATGGACTTTGAAGAAAATTTTTTTGCGCAAACTTTGCCTTAATTGACCGAGAAAATAGTTGAAAAAACTCCGAATTTCTAATTTTTGCGGGTTTTGCGGGCGTTCGAAAGTCAAAATCTGGGAATTTTGAGTACTTTGTAACTTTGCTCAGGATGGTTCTAGAACAAAAATTAAAAAACCGTTTAACTCGTCTCAACATGGCAAACAACTTTTATATTGACCTCAAAGTGGTAGGTCAAAGGTCAAGGTCATAAAATTGATTTTTTATTTAAAACTCGAATTTGAAATTGAATATACTGAAATTTTTTATTTTTTCCATAGCCATTTTGTAGAGTACAGAAAGTTTAGTTAAAAACATTAAAATTTGGATTGGAGTTTTTCTTCGTTTTATTAAAAAAAATGGAAATTTTGAAAAACCTTGTTTTTCGAGGTTGTTAAAAAACGATGATCGACTAAATCTCGACTTCTAATCATCTGATTTTGAAAAACCGCATACCGTTAGACTCGTCTCGACGTCCCAAAGTGCACTAAAGGGGTACGAGACCCACTAACCCCCAACCCCCATTTAACCCCCTCAATAACGGGAAATTTAGCATTTTTTCGTCTGTTTCAACACATTGGCACGACGTTGACGAGTAATTGCCCTCTTTAAACCCATTCAGTTACTTAGTTCACTTAAAAACTAGTCAAACGGTACATATTTTTCGTAAATAGGACCACCACAACCCGAGATTCGGGTGCACAAAGCTTTTTTTTATCAAGACGCGATGCAATAATATGCTCGATGATCGCCCAAATCTCGACTTCTAATCATCTGATTTTGAAAAACCGCATACCGTTAGACTCGTCTTGACGTACCCAAGTGCAATAAAGGGGTATGGGACCAACCAACCCCCAACCCCCTTTTAACCCCCTCAATAACGGGAAATTTAGCATTTTTTGTCCGTTTCAACACCTTGGAACGACGTTGACGAGTAATTGCCCTCTTCAAACCAATTCAGTTACTTAGTTCATTCAAAGACTAGTCAAACAGTACGTATTTTTTGTAAATAGGACCACTAAAACCCGAGATTCGGGTGGCACAAAGTTCCAGAGGTAGAAAAAAAGCAGAAATTGGGGTTGGTGGGGTAGGTGACCACCCCCAAAACCCGTTGGCTGTCTAGGGGAGGTTGAGACGAGCCAAACGGTGTTCAATTTTTGCAATTCTGATGGCTCAAACCCGAGATTTGGTGATGCGTTTTATTTGATAAAAGAGGTTAGTTGCGACACAATTTATCAGAGTGCTTCATGGATAATGCACGAAAACTTTGCAATTTATTTTTGATAATTTATTGTCAACAGATGCCGCAACCTCAAATTGCAATCGCTATTTTAATTTAAGAGACGAAAAAAGACGCGTTCCAGAGTCTCGTATTTTTTGCTCAAGTCAAAAATCGACAGATTTCTTTCTTATATTGGTTTTTTAATTCATTAAATACCGGTCGTATTATGTAGTTAAATCGGTTGGCATTAGTTCTGTGTCGTGGAAATCGGTTTATCAGCTTCGCTTTCTATTTTAATTTTGAAATTTGATCGATTGATTTGCTGGCTCTCGTGCATGCTGGCAGAGAAATGTGCCATTTCTCCGTTTCTGTTGCATGTATCAAGTCGAATCATTTTTTGAAATGAGCGGCATTCAGTCTCAAATTTAATGTCTGGAGTCGTTAAACCGGTTAGTTTTAGGTAATGTCAGCAAACAAATAAAACCTCCTCCTGTAAAATCGTGAAAGGTGCAGGTTTACCTTTTGTTCGCTGACGCAGAATGCATATGTACCATTTGTTCGCTGACGCACAATGCATATTTACTTTTTTTCCGGACGCGTAACGAATTATATTTTGATTTGATAAGGATAGAATAAGAACACTTAACATAACCAAATTTTAGCGATAATGCAAATGATTATCTTCGAACAATCAAAGTGATAACAAGCACGATAAAAAAGTGACAGAAGCAAAACTAAGCCGGAGCAGTAGAAGGCGTAAAAGATGTCTAAGGACAAGAGCCTGGTGCATTATGGGGATCTTTTGGCAGCGGTCATCGCGTCGCACGGCAGTGGTTGCTCAATTCTGGACTGGAGCATCAACCTCGGCACCGAGACGGTGCAGGGCTTCGCCTCACTGATGCTCAGGGCCAAGATCAAGGTAAAAACCGCTCTTGGCGAGGTCACCGAGGTCAACCTAATGGTGAAGCGCCCTCCTGCCCTCGAAGTGCACGCTGCCATGATCAACAGCATGGGAAACATCATTCAGCGAGAGGGGTGAGTGTGTTGAAATTAGGCAAAAAAATATATTTTAATTGTTTTCATCAGTGGTTTGAAAGGTCATATTTCACTAAGTAAAGATGGCTGTTTTTTTAACCCTCTTTATTTTGGGTGGTGAAAGTGATTTTAACAAAGTAATAAAGATAAACACCCTAGGGTTCAACTCTTGGATTAAATACGCATCTATGTGAAGTTTACAATGATTACATAATTATTTCCAATGAACCAAACGTTTTACTTCAAATTTCTCCATTATTACCATGTTAGAACTAAAGCAATTAAAAATAAATTAATTATTCAACGCCTCAATTTTCCTGCAATTTTTGGTATAGTTCATAATATGACAAAATTCTTTTGCAAAGTATTTTTTATTTAATTTAATTGGGTTGGACCGAGATATTTTAAAGGTTTTTATATATTTTACCTCGGCTCTTCTCAGTTGTGAGTCCTTTAACTAGACCTTGTTTTAATAATTAATAAATTTCAATCATTTTAATAACAAATTTTTGTCATTTCAGATAAAAAAAATATTTTTGCTTTTTGCTCGTCTCTATTTCCGCCCATTCATTAAAAAGGTTCGAAATACGTAATTTGACCTATTCCTCTCACCCCAACAGAGCTTATTTCAACATTGCAGTGCCGAAACTGCAGGAAAAATGTCCTCAGCTGCCGATCGTACGCACGCTGGTGGCGCACGAAAATGCAATCATCATGGAGGACCTGTGCGAGCGGGGCTTCCAGACGCTGTGCAAGACGATGCAGGACATGGGCAGAGGCAACAAACTCACCTTCCCGATCGCGAGGATGTGCGTGCGGAAGCTGGCCAAAATCCACGCCGCCTCGCTCGGGGTCAACTGGGATGAGGTCATCCCTCCGCTCGACATGGCCAGCTCCGAGATTTTCAAAATGCTAATTGGCCGCGGCATCCAGACGATCATTCCCATGATGAAGAAGCTCTTTCCCGAACATCGCTCGCTGGAAAAATACGCCGAGTTCATGGCCAAACCAAAGCTTCTTGATGATTTCATCGAGTACATGGCGTACGACGAGTCTCGCCCGCCGAATGTTCTTCTTCATGGCGATTGTCACATTAACAATATGATGTTCAAGCTGGACAAAAAGGGAAATGCAGTCGATATGTGTTTCATCGATTTTCAGGTATAAATCAAAAGAGCAGAAGAAGGGTTGGAAATTTTAAAATATTTTTTCCAGTGTAATGACGAGGTTGAGGCTTATTTAAATGGTTCCTTCTTTTCTATTTTTTTCGAGCGCTTTTCTTATAAATTCAGTTGAATTTTCAGGATTCACTTATGTTTTTGAAAAATAGGGTTTAAATCATATTCAACAAATTCGACAGTCGTATACAAAAATTCAAACTGCTGGGGAGACTAATTATTTCAACGTCTTTTTTACTAGCTTTATGTAATTCTAAAAACTGAATATTGTATAGCTCACCAGCAGCTTTCAAATCTGCTTGAAAAGCTGTGTCTCTTCACAAAATAATCTTGTATCAATATTGTTCATTTAATTAATTAGAACAAAACTCTTACTGATAAAAAAATTAAAATAGATAAAATTCGTAATCAAATCAATTTATTTATGATTTTCATTTTGCTTCAAAACATAAACACCACTAAGCTGCAGGGTTGCAATTTAATTTTTTAATTAATTTAATTCTTTAAATTAGATGATATTAAGTATTTTTTATGCTTAGAACATTCAAACTTATATTGATATATCTGAATTGTATTTCTTTTCTTCGAGTCGATAGCGAGAGTAAACACATATATTCCTACATTTTCCTAACAAAATACTCTTTATGGGAATTTCAGATCTTTCGTTATGGCCCGGCTTGCAACGATCTAATCTACTTGATGTACACCAGCGCCAACCAGGCCTTCAGAGACAAACACGAAAAAGACGTCGTCCGAGCGTACGTTGAAGCTTTCAATGCTGCAGCGTGCATCACGCCAGATTTGCTCGACTTTGACCAATTTTGGCGCATTTACGAGAGGACTCGTTACTTTGGCGTGGTCATGGCCATGGGCATACGTCCTCTTCAGTTTATAACTGAGTTCCAACCGGCCACCGATAAGGGAGAACTCACTGAAGAGGCATTTGCCGCCATGAATCAATTCGATGGTGCAATGGTACAGCCGGCAATGCTTGCTCTTGAAAATGATCCAGAATTCAGGGAGGAGTTTCGAACCTTGATTGCGCATGCCATGGACGTGCTGCGTGATTTTGTATTCCAGAAATGAATAAAAATATGCAAATATGCTTTTGGTATTTAACTTAAGATGGGAAGTTAACTTTTTAGTCCATGTATTATGCCACAAAAAATAAAAAAACATTAATTGTTTCCAATCATTTATTAATGCAGAATCATATATTTATCTGGTCGATAAAAGGATTAACTCTCTGCTAATTATTTTCTCATTTTGTAGCTTCTAGCTCGCAAACAAATCGGAATGGCGTGTTACAGTTTTCGTCGTTCCACTTGTAGGTAGGTTTGTTCGTTTCCTTAACGTATTGAACACAGTTTTCATTGTTATTAGCGTTGTCCGGCTGGCCATCCTCAAAATACCAAAACGTTTCCATCGTCTTTCCTACGCCGCTCCAGTAGAATTTTTTCTCGCTGCCGAGGTCGGTGCCTGAAATCCAAAATCGGTCGGTGCTTGGCCCTGAATTTTTTGAATTAGAACAATGTGTCTGTTTAAAATACTTTAATATTTTACCAAACGCCGCAACCAGGGCGTCGTTTTCCTTGATGGTCTCGACACTGGCCAGCTCCAAGCCGTTAGACTTGCAGAATTTGTCGGCCATGTGCCAATTTTTCTAGAAGAGGTTTAATAAATTGTCTTCTAATTTAATTTATAGTAAGCAGAGCGCACCTGTTCACTTGAAGGGCTGATGTAGTACGAGCCAGTTGATAATTTTACCAATTTCAAAGCTACTGAAAATTGAATGATGCAATTATGAAGTGTTAAAAGTGACAATTTAACTACAAACCAGTTGCGGCTGAGCATTTAGCTTGCTAAAACAAAAGTTCATTTAAATACATAAATGTGCAGTTAAAAAAATACAAACACTTACACATTGACCGATCTGCGAAGAAAGGGCTGCTAATCTAAAATTACCAGAAAATTGGAAGAAGAGTTGAAATAACAAATTACGTTATACTTTGCACTGCAACTAGCTGCGTTAGTGCTGCGAGCCTGAGAGCAGATCGCCAGTTTCTCCTGCTGTTGCTCCACTAATTTTTGCAATTTCTCCAGGCATTGACTCTTTGATGCCCGAAGCTCGGTGATCGCGTTTTCCAAGGATTCGTCGCACAACGCCTGCTTACTGCTTGCAAACCTATTTAACGAACGTGACAAAATAATAAATGTTAAGCTCGTTTAGACTGGAACGAATTGAGGCCTCACTGGTCGTAGTAGGCTTGGTCCTAAATTAAAAGAATTGTTAGAAAAATTAGGAATTTAATTTAAGTAGTGTACAGTACATCGCAGCTGTATTCAATGGTGCTTCTCTGCTGCCGCTCCAGTTCGTGCAAGATAGCGTGGCCGGCATCGCAAAAAGGGGCAAACAGGAAAGTTGCCCCGACGAAAAGGAAAAATGCTCCGCTGAGGCTTTTCATTGTGCTTGTCGCTCGAGAGTGGGATTGGAATGGAATAAAGTAAAATAAGCGTGGCGAACTACTTATATACTTTGCCCCCACTGCAATTAAAATATAAGGATGATGAATGGTGAACCTCTTTATCAGAATAAGGGAATTTCTGACATTGAATAATGTTGTAAAGAGAGGGAAATTGCACAGAAAATGTGAAGCGGTGGAAACCATTTTACTTTTAATTAAATGAAGAACTGTATTATTTTCCACTGTGGATATTCAATGTTTGGAATGAAAAATAAATAGAAAAAAACTGCATCAAATAGGCTATTTTTACTGATTAGAAAATTTTACTATTAACGCACCTCTAAAATTGTTAAACATTACAAGTTAAATTTATACAAATTGCCCTTTAAATATTTTTGTGTTATTATTTGATGTTTATTCTCACTTATAAAAATAAAATGAATATCAATGAATAGTAGAAAAGTGAGAAAGGGCACCACTCCTGACATACAACATGTTAAGACGTTACTCATTGGAGACTAAAGCCGAAATGGGCCCATACTTTTAGCAACTATTACATGTTGAATTTATGGTCAAATTCCAATTTTTTAGGAAAGGAATTTAGAATAATTATAAGCTTATTTTCCCAAGGTTGTACGTTCCAAATGAATTTTTCACATCGTGTTTCAATTTTCTGGTCGTACAATCTTGAGAAAATAGCATTTATCGCTCTCCATCTTGAGATTTAGTTTTAGAAAATATTTTTTTTTGCATGGACAAGTTTAATAGCATAAATGTTCACTACCTATTTTGTTACGTGATAGTTTCGTATAGCAGTTAAATTCTGATTTGATATTTTTTTTTAATTTATACAGTTTTGCTTAAAGTGGAATGATACTGGGCAACAATTGAAAATTATTTTAATTGTTGGATGCCTTAAACAATTGACCGATAAACAATTTGTTCAACAATTTGCCACAATAAAAAAAGACTCCTACAATGGGAATTCAAATTTTGTCAAATTTCTCCAAAATTTACACTGCTCGAACATATTTTCTTGGCATATTCCGATTCCTCTCGTCTAGATCTGTCCAACGGTGTATGCCACTTATTGGGGAAACTCTTGGTTTTGAAATTAAATCGGATTTCAAGTAAGGAGACAGCCATTACCATTCGAAAAGCACGGTAACTTTCCAGTCAATTTTCTCAAAAAAATACAGCGCTCCTTATAGGTCAATTTAGGCTTTAACTGAATCCTAAGGGATGAGTTTATGCATTGGCAACAAGCGTTTTCCAGGCTTTTCCAGTATCATTCCTCTTTAATTAACTGTTCTTGACACTACGTGCATAATGCGATACACTTGTATATTAAATAACATAAATATGTAATAACATTTTATTGCCATGGTTGCGGTAAAAATTAAAACCAATTTCATGAGTGTTTTTTGTTGCAAAGATTATTTAATGGTTTCAATGTACAATTCTGAAGCTTTTGGGATTGTGCGTTATTTCATTGTTTGCTCCGTCAATAATTGACCTCTGAACGCTGTCCCAGCGCAGGCATTGAACGCATTCCGCTTACTATTGCAGGAACCGGTAGATTCTGAATTTTAAAAAATAATTTAGGATCAAATATACAATCTATATACGTGCTTACTTTGTTTTTCACACAGCTGCAAAATGAAAAGGAAAGTTTTAAGTAAATTAAGTAATGCACGCATTGCTCTGCCAAACCTGAATGAGTTGGAATTGAGTGCACTGGACCAGGGCGGCTGCAGTCACGTTGCACCATTTTCCGTAAGATTCGACAAAGGGCAGTTGAAACTGATAGTCTATCATCGTTGGAGAAACAACTATTTTCCTTGAAGCCTTTTCTTATACAGTTTTTTTGTATACCAAGCAGCAAATTTTCGCACGCACGGAAGGAAGTCTCTACTTTCGTGCCCCACGCTTCATCCTTTTGGTTTTCTTTCAAAAGACGAACAACTGCTTCAGAATTGATGACACCTTGTACTTCATCTGTAATCTGCTTAGATTTTATTAACAATATTTTTTATTTTAAGTGTTACGTACTGCTCCTCTCGCGGAAAAAATGCAGTTCACAAAACACTGCAGCATAAAATGAGACTCTTAATTATAAAAAAGTTTTTATTGGTGCAATTTTATTACCGCCTGATGTCTCAACAGGTCCTGAGTTTGAATGTCATAGAAGAACACCGTGAAGTTAACGTTTGAATGCTGCCCTTTGTTCAAAATGTATTCATTAAATATCGACATTTTCTGCTTGTTGTTCGAGCAAATTTTCTCCTTTGGATTAAACGGGACCAAGTCAGCAGGCGGATTTTCACAGCATTCATGCAATTTCTGTGATATTTCGGGTGAGATTATATAATCATAAATATATTTTAAAAACCTGGAAGTTTGAAGATCGACAGGTGTTTTTATCAATGCGATTCGGCTTTTTTGATGGATTTTCTGCGGACAGTAAGGCACTAGTTCCTGCAGTTTATAAATTGTAATTAATAAATAAACCAAAATATAAAATATAAATAAACCATTTTCAATTCGGGATGAAATCCACCCTAAATGCGAGGCAACCCTGACGTGTCCTGTCGGACCTTGCGAGCAACCCTCAGAAGAGGTGAACGAAACGATTCCGATTTGCACCCAAGTGTTGCTCTTGTCTTGAAATACCAACGATCCGCCAGATAATCCCTGATTCACGCATCAATTTTTTTCGATTATTTAAAAAATTATCACAATTAATATTATACCTTTAGACAGTTGGATTTCTTGGTTATTGTTCCACTGTCTGTGAAATTCGTGCATAAAATCCCTGCACTAATAATTCCACTGCCGTAAAAGCTTTGACACGCGGTGTTCGAAATAACTTTCTGAGCCGGGAAGTCCAACTTCAGGACTGCTTTATTTTCTGGACGCATGCCAATTTTTTATTACTGCATAATTCGTAATTATTGTACCTACTTTTGTCGCTTGTTTCTGCTTTCGTCAAACCGCTACTTACAACCATCAGCCCTTCCAACGTTTTGTTTGCTTCTGTCGCCAGCGGCAATTTCACAAGCTCAATGAAACCTGCGACATTTATTATTATTTTTTTTTTTAATTCTACCACTCTATAGATATATCTTGAGAGCGTACCTGGCATCAGTTTAGCTTCGCTCGACATCTGCAGAAGTGCCAAATTGTTATGCAGACTCTCAGGACCGAAATTCTCGTGAACTAATATTCTTGCTGCTTGTATTGTGGCAGAACGAAGATCGTCCTTGGTAAAGGAGCCCAAGTTAACCGTAACAGCACTTGCACTGAGAGAAATTTAACTTAAAACAATGGATTCGTCTATAAAACTATGGGTTAATTTTGTCAAGATTTGAAATGTTGCCTTATATTAAGATAAATCCAATGCTTAGAGAATAATATATAGGACAGCCTACAGGATTGTCAAACAGACATTTACTTTGAGACGCAGTGAGCAGCGGTGAGGACCCAGTTTTTCAGGACGAGCGAGCCGCTGCAAAAGAGCACTTGGTCCACGACGAGAGACGCTTGCCACGGAAACTGGCCGCGCATCACCTCGGGCCCGCCGCTCAGTTTTCCATTGAGCAATTTCCTGGACCACCTCCCTGCTTCCTTGGCTGCTCGAATTCTAGATTAATTTTCCATCGAGAGGGGCCATTGACAAAAATACGTACGCTGTTTTAGCTCGGCGCCCGGTTCGTCGGCGCCCGGGGCTAAGTCCTCCTCGTTTCCAGTGGTCTCAGTGTTTTCCTGGACATTTGGAAAGGTCACCGACGCCTCTTTAACCTTTTCTGAATCCCATTTGACCGCGTTTGTTGCACCTGCTAGCTGCAAAATTATCAATTTCAAATCTTAAATGAAGCGAGCACAATCAGCAAACGTGTATAGATATGTATAAATCGTTTGATTTCTTAATTATGTTTTACTTTTAATTTATAGTGTTCTCATGACGTGTTGTGAATTCCCGTATAGCAAAAAAAAAATTATGTTTGACTAATGTGTATACCCATGAAAAACGCAAATTTTAATTTATTTGAGAGCTGCAAATTTATACCGTTTGGTGGTATATTTTTAAAATCAATGATCGAGAGGTTAGAAATTTTATATATTATAAAACCACATTACCAAGATTTGAAGTAGTATCGCAGTTGTCAAGCGGGACAAGTACATCGTTTGTCAGCTGAATTGACACCTTTTCATTTTCTATTTCCCTTCGTGGATGTATATATATACCGACCAAAATTAATGGCCTCCCCGCGGTTTCCATGAAAGGAAAGTGATAAAAAGAACAAACGGGTATGTAATTTGGAGTGCAGACATTGATATCAATATGCATGAGCAAATAATGCTGTTCTCTGTAATTATTTCACGTCCAGATTTCTTCATGTACGTTTTTACATGTCCTACTTTGGCTTTTTAATGATAACATATTGTAAAGAATTCCAGTTACACGCAATTTCGAGAAATCCCGTGTTCAATATAATATTTAAAGGATCTTCAGAGGTTTTAATACAATTAAATATTAGTGTGTACTATTTTTATTGACTAGTTCATGCTCATACATTAAAATAATTAATTTTTGTCATGCAGCAAAATCCACTCCGAGAGCTGCGCCTCGACTTGCTGTCTAGCTTCAATCAGTTGCGGTGGCTCGTTTGCAGAGAAAAACACGTCGGCAGCATGGCCGACATCTACAAAAATGGCACAAAATATTAGATAATTTCATCGAAATTAATTTCCAACTTAACCTTGAATCACGATGACAGGCGCGTCCGGATTTATATCCGTCTCCGCTGCCACTTTGCTCCAACCGTCAAAGGTGCCGTGAGTGAAAATCGTCCTGGTCACGTCAGGTGTTTTGCCGCCAAACTCCAGGTTGGTTCGGGCCACTCCAGTCTCCTGGAGCTCCTGAGTAAACCTGTCTCACACACCAGAAATAAATTATATTCGCGAATGGCGAATAATTGTTATAATTTCACGCACAGCTCGCCGAAAACGTCGGCGCACATGTTGATGTAATACTCGACAGGAACTACATTTCCAAACGGTGTATTTCCCGACAGGGTGAAATACCACCCCAGTTCAAGGCACGTTTGGTACAAGTGCTGGCGGTCTTTAAAAAATAAATATGAGTCCAAAAAATCACAATAAATTCTTTCCCTGCTCACAGTTATTTCCAGGCTCGATTTGCGTGCTGTTTTTATAGAATTCGACAATTCCGTCGTAGTGCACGTCGAGACATCCTGACGGGAATGCCTGGTTGACGACCTCCGCCAGGTTGAGCAGCGGAGTGCCGGGACCGTCGATCAGGAGCTCGCACTCGGTGGCAATCATTCCTGGGAGCGCGAACTGCACCACCCACCCGTAAACGTTCGCCACCAGTGAGTACAAACCCATCGCATCGTTGGCAATCTTGAGATTTGACTCGGGACACAAACTAAAAATTTATTTTAGACGAAGTATGTAGGAAAAATCATTATTTTTACTTGAAAGCTTGAGCAACGAATTGCACGTCCGCCTGGTTTTGACTGGTGACTCGCGCAACCATTTCGTCCATTGCAGCCGAAAGATATCCTGGACACAGTGGATTCACCTTCCCTAACCCGATACCCGTCATCTCATGATATTCTATATAACACATTTGAAGAGAAATTTAAAAATATATTTAACAGCTACATACGTTTAAAACTGTCCTTTTAGGTTTGATTTTTTAATAATCTACCAATTTATTTATTTTTCAAAATGAAGGGAAATGTTCAAAACCGATTTCAGTTTTTGTAATTTTATATATTTACCAAAGAAATCAATTTTGGCCTCTTGCTGGCCGCTAGAAGAGTAAGCGGCGTGGAAAATGTGCGGATATTTCTGCCTCGCGAACCCAGCCAGCATCCCCGAGTATGAGAAGCCGCATACGATCCACGGACCCGAGAAACCGTAAATCTGAACCATTTGCTGGGCAAAATAAGCAGCGTCGGCCAGCGCTTGGTCAATACTCAAATATTGCAAATTTTGGGTTTCCAGGGTGCTGAATTTTGTTTCAATGAGATTTAAAAAAAAACAATTCAAGAAGCGTACTCAAACGGCTGACTGATTCCATAGTAGCGATGCTCGAGCTCGAAAGCAGCGCCATTCATCCTATCAGTCATTTGCCCGATGAAAGATTCATTAGACACGTAGCCTCCCCAGGATTCGGCCTCTCCGCCGAGGAACAGGAATATCGGCCCGCCTAATCTGATGCTTCCGATCCGCTTGTAGTATCTCTGTTAAAAAATTTTAACTCGACTCACACGCACGGACTTTAAAGAAAGCTCACTTGGCTGAAGGTTCTTGTGTCCAGCGGCCGGTCATGGTCAATCAATTGCTTGATCCTATCTTCAACTGCATCAGTTGATTTCAAAGTAGTCGGAAGTTTGGGATGTGCGAAACCTCCCATAAACCCATAAGCGGGAACCGCGAGGAAAAGGAGCAATAACATTTTCTGTTAATTTTTAAGAAAAAAATTATTTAACAAGAAAGTTAGTGAAACTTTGCATAGTTACCTTAGTCATAGCCGAAAAGCTTGCCAGTGAATCACTAATGAGCTTTTCCTGGTTTATATACTGTTGTGAAAACAATGGTTGGATTTTGTTGATCTTATCACATTAGCATAACTCTTTCCAAGACCCAGATTACTAAAATGAGTCACAAGTTATCGGTTAATTGAGGTTCATGTTGTGTACATGATTCAATTGGGTATTACTCATGAAGACACTTAATCAAGATTTCTAAAATATTCCAAATTCCAAACCTAAATTTAATTTGACGCACTAGGCTCCTTTAAATACAAAGCTTAACTTTATTAGATCTTCCAGGTTTGTGGTAGTAAATTGTGTTAAAATAAACAATTGTCTAGTTTAGAAAATTGAAACTAATTTATTGAAAAATATTCAATGAACATGATCAAATCAAACAGGGGCAAACTGAACGAGCCGCTTGATCCTCCTGAGCAACATCCTAATAAAATCTTTGCTTCCCTCTGCTTGGTCCTAAAATCAGCAACATTAGTTATCAATTCCAAATATATAATCTTTTTCAAATTCACCTTAGTTGCGTCGGAAATTTGTGCCTCGACTCTGTCACTCAGTCCAATGATGACTCCTTGCTTCAGCACGCTCAAATCTTGGGCCGTTGGCACAAAACCTGGCTCCAGAAGTGATTCTAAAAGGGTTCCGGTTAGATGGAATTAATTAAGATCGCACGTTAAACCTACCATTTAGAGGGTGGCCAGGGCGCGGCAGGTTGCGTCTCAGGTAGAGGTCGAGGTGGGCCCAAAGCAGGTGCAGGCATTCTTCCGTGAGCAGGCACAGCGCCTTCACTTCCGTTCTCCGCCGCGCCACTCTGTCCTCGACCAACTGGCGCGATTGCAGGAACGGTTCTGACATCGTCATGTTGGCCTGGCGAAGGAAAATTATTTTTTTAATTTCTTATTTATACTTTCTCAGGGTTATAAAGCTCACTTGGTTCTGCAGCGACATTGACATGGAGTTGAGTCTAGTGACCTCGAGGTCGATCTGCTTCTTGGCCTTGCTGACCAGCAGGGAGAGTTCGTTAACCTGGTTCAGCAGCAGTCCCAGGTCTGGCGGTTGGAGGTGCGCGGTGCCTGTAGAAATAAAATACTTCTTGATACAGAGTTTGCGATTTTAGTTTTCAAAGCGTACTGTTGTGGTTGCCAGAGTCACTGACGGATGGTTTGAAAATGGGCTGCAACACCGTCATGGGCCTTTGCTCGACGGCTATGTGCCGGGCGAAGGTCAACAGGTGGATGGCAGTTTGCAACACCAGCAGGTAGCGCTTGTCTTCCTCCTCCTTCTGCGGGTCATCAGTTCTGCAAAAGAAAAATTATTGTGGAACAGTGTTTTTAATTTATCGATAAATTGAGCAGAATAAATAATTCAACAGGCTGAAAACTATAAAAAATCTGTCGTGACGCTCTTCAGTCTGAACAGGAATTCAATCAGGGAGGAAGTAAAAAAATATTGGCGATATAAATAAGAGATTTTACGAATCTTCCGATTTTTTTCTTGGTTTACGAGAAATTTGACATCAAAATTAACAAAAATTTACCTGAGTTGGAGAGCGAGTTGTTGGCTGACGTAGAACTTGGGAAGCAGTGAAATGGTAAACTGCCGGAGGCGCTGCATGCTCAGATTTGCTAAAGGAGACCGGTTGATGTTGCTGTTGGAGGGGCTGGCGCAGATTGAAAGCAGGTGCACCACCAAGCTCAGCTCCTGCAGGGCATCCAGTGGCAGATTTGGCGAGCCACTTCGCAAAATCAGTTGAAAAACGTCTGCGTGGTTAATCAAGAATGTAGACACCTGTGGTAGCAGTCAATAATGTGCATTTAAAATAAAAATCGTCAAATGCTTTAAAATAATTTTTGAGCAGTAATAATTAAAAAGTCCCTTGACTTGCCTCATGGACGCAGGAAATGTTGTTGCTGCCCATGGTGTTGAGGATGGAGGAGCACAATTTGAGTGCCGGCATGAGAATCTGGTGGTACCTGGCCAGCGTGCCAGGGACGCCAGTGTCGTGGAGCCCAGCGTCCTCGTTGAAGGGTCGACAGTCAAGGGCAGACAACTCGCTCAGGGCCGAGAGTAGGCCAAGACGGAGACACGCCTCGGCCTCAGGCCGCTCCTGCACCAGCCGGCACAGCAGGGCCATCTTGGCCTCGTACACGTAGAGGGGTTTCAGGTTGCTTGGGGACGGGCGCAGCATTTCCAGCAGCTCCTGGTCGCTCATCACGATCGACTCGATCAGTGACTGCAGGTAGCCTTTGTTTATCATCAGGGACGTCCAACTCGCCTGCGGACTCAGCCGGAACTGCGTTTAGAAAAATTGGGATTAGAGGAGGTGATTCATGATTTTAAATTTTTAGGTACCAGAGCCGCGATCATGGATAGGGCCAGCATGCGGCACACTTCATGGCCGCGGGTTGCGTCCACGAATATGCTGCTTATCCAGTTTTCATTCAGCTTGGAAAGAGCCTCCAAGGCAGCCATGCGGCGCTGGTTCAGCGTGGTGATGGCATTCAGATTGGCTAAAAATGGTTTATTTCCGTAAAATTCTGACCTATGCACAATTACAAATTTTCAAGGATATGATATAGCGAAAGGAGATGATTTTGTGAGAATTTGCTCTTAAATCTGATCTAACTGTGGAACAATGTATAATTGCCAATAACAGAAATTAACACTCACATGCAATTGGGTTTTGAGCCAGGCGTCGGAAGTAGAGCGACGACCCTCCAAGACCTTGGCCGAGTTCCCGCAACTCCTCCGCAGTGGCGTCAAAGCAGGACAAATGCAGGAAAACTAGCAGCGATCCGTACAAATTGGCCCTCAGGAGCTGCACGTTGCAAACTAACGCCAACGGATTAGAAACTGTCATTTATAATTTCAGATTTAATTTACTTGGTTGGTTGAGCCAATGGGCGATGCCAGAAAGGATGGCACCAACGGTTGGTGTGTCGATGGTCAGCAGGAAGGGATCAGCAATGACGTTGCCTGAGCTGTCAAGCAGCTGCTGGTTGGGGTCGACGGCTCTCTCACGGGCCTCCAGCACCACCAGGTGACACTGGCGGAGGCTGGCCAAGAGGAGAAGCAGCGCTGAAGAGCTCAGCGAGGCGATTTCCGGAGAAAGGGTGTCTCCTGCGATCTGGATCTGAGGGAGGAGGTAACACAGATTAGATTTTGTTCAATCATGGTCTCAAACAGGAAAAGAAAAATTTATTGCATTCAAGAGGTGCTCATTTCTTATCTCTCCATTGCATATCAGTTGAATTAAACGCATGCTTGAAGAAAAAGGCCAACGCTTTTGAACGTGGTGTCATGAAAGGAAATAAAGGCTATCAATTTATAAAAGGTAAATGTAATTTTTAATGCTTTAAAATAATTTTAAGAATACCTCAATTTTAAATTGTACCTTGTTCAAGAGAAGCTTGATAATGGCGAGCAGGAGGCGGTGTCGCTGGCCAACAGGCATGAACTCGAGAGGAATGACGTTGAAGAGGACTCCAACGACATGTCTCCAGGCACCCGCAATCTTAATACCACCCAGAGTGAGTGACCGGGCGTGATTTACTCTTGCAGCATAGCTCAAAACCTCCTGAAATTTTATAAATAAATTATAATAAAATAAATCATTGTTAAACATCAACACTAACCTTGAGTTCGGCATTGACAAGGTCTCTCTGACCAGCGTAGGCATTTGACTTGCTGAGTTCGATTCGGAACAGTAAACTTAACTTGGAAATGTCAACCAGACCCTCAGACGGGCTTCCAGCAGGGAACTCACACTTTTTCAATGCCTTTTTAGAGGGAGATTAATTTTCATTTCAATATAGGTATTAATCTCTTTACCAATTCAATCTGAGAGTGGTCGAAAAACCTCCATGGCAGTGCCTCCACTTCCTGCATGGTGAAGTCAATGTCTTGCAGAATCATGGCCATCAATTCAGATCCGTGGCGTTGCTTTTCTGTACGATTTATAAACGTTTCCCATATGGTATTATAAAATTCCATTTTCAGGTCCAAACAAAAGAAATTAATTATTTTAATATTGATGAACTATTACTTTGCCTTATTTTTATTCAAATTCCTAGCATATAAATTTATAAAGAGTTTGACCTACCATGGTAGCCACTGTAGCTGAGATGAGTGGTGTCCACAGACTTCATAAGATCGTCAGCTGGCATGGACAAGAGTGCTCTCAACAGACCCTGAATAGACGATTTCTGTTTTTCACAGAAGCTCAGTTTCAGGTCAACGGCAATGCATCTGAGCAGCCAGGAGGCGCAGTGAAGACCAAACGCTGAAATTGCCAAAGTTAAAACCACGTCTCGAATTTGACGGCGCTCACTCACAAGTCTTTGCGATGATGGCGTTGCGGATTTTGATAACATGCCGAGAGAGGAAGTCGTTGCAGAGTCTCAGATATTTCAAGGTGGGCCTGGCGCTCTCAGGGTTGGAACACAAGGTGTGCAGGATGGCATAGCACCGCTCGTGGATACGGCCGGGCTTCTGGTAAGCGCCGTGAACGTTAGCCAAGGTGTCCAGCAATTGAATAATCGAGTGCAAACAGGATCTTGGAAAGCTCAGCACTCCTATTTTTAACAAGAGAGGAAAATTTGACGAATTTTAGATATATGATAGAATATTCACTCATCAATATCCAAAATAAATTTTTTAAATTTTAATTCCCTACCTGTTTATTTTATTTATTCTATTATCAGTTTTTCCTTATCATTTTAGAGAAAGTAAGGCAGATTTCTAACCTGGATGCTGGAGCACAGTGTGCCTCATCTCCCTCTTGATCTCGTAGCCCAACAGCAGGTGGGCCACTGTCGGGGCGGGGAAGAGAAGGCTCTGCGCCAGGAAATCGAGAACCTCCTCTTTCAGCTGCAGGGAAAGCGCGGCGCCATCCTTCTCTGGTTCATAAGGATCCTCAAAGGAGTTTGCAAAGTCGAGTATGTCCACGAAAGCGTGCTTTGACGGCTTTGATTGGATGGAGAAAGCCACAACTTGAAGCAGCTTGTGATGGCTGCTTGCGTTGGACGCCAGCAGTGTCAGGAACCTAATAGCCAGGGACGCGTGTCCGGGCAGCCACTGAGCATATGACATGAACCTGGAAACAATTATCAAGTTTATTTGAGAAACTTTCTAAAAGTGTATTCTCTGCTTTGAGAAAAGGAAAGAATTATATATAATATAATACAATGATTTTAAAATATTTTATATTTTTAAAATGGCCTTCAAATTTTGCATTGATATAGAATTTAAGGCTACATTTTAAAAATCAACAGCAAAGAAAGTTATATCTGATTTAAATTAAACAGTGCTGGAAAAATCTTACTTGATGATATTAATGGGATGGTCCTGATGTCCAGTTCGCGGATTGATGTTGAAGATGAGCTTGTCGAGTCCGACAATGGTCTGAACGACTTGCTTAGTGGTGGTTGCATTTGAAAACACCTTTGTTAGCTTAGGCAGCTTTGCCAGGGCCAGGTGCAGCAGGGACAGACAAATATGGGCGCTAATCTCAAGTTCTCTCTTTCCAGGGAAGTCGGTGAACTTGTCCAAATGCAGACACGCCTCGTCCAGAATTTGCAGCACCTAGAACAGCAGTTAAAAAGGAGTTGGAAATACTAAAGCGAATAATACCAATTTTAGTAGTGGTGAAGGCGAGTTCAGGGAGACGAGAATGTTGAATCCAGGGTGGGGAGCGACGTCTGTGGGCATTTGTCCTGGAGTTATTTCCACCTTCCTTCCAGCAATGTCCTGCACACTCGGTTCATACTGCGAGAGCAGCGAGTGCAGCAGTCTCAGGCTACTCTCTGCCACTTGCCACTGTGGGTAGGAGTAAATTAAGTTGGATATGAACATGTAAAAATCCTCTGCGAACCTTTTCCTCTGGTTTTCTGTAGGTTCGGTGCAAAAACGGCAGAAAGACGCAGTCAAGGGCAAAGAACATGTAAGGCGAGAGTCCTGGCGGCCTCTTGCCCATTCCAAGGAGTAGCGGCAGCTCGACGCCCTGCACCAGAGAGTTGAACAGGACCATCGCGGCCCTGGAAAGAGGGTATTCCTCATTGCGGGTCTCAACCTCTTCCAGTTCCGTCTGCAAAGGCAAGAAAATAATTCAGTTGGTTCTAGTTCGCAGATGTGGTAATTCTCCCCAATACTTGGTACTAGAAATTTCCAAACGTTTGCCAAGTAAATTCCATGATTGCGATTTACTCTTTCTAAATTAACTTTAATTAAATTATTCTAACTAAGTGACAAATTACTTTTCTAATTATTTAATTAAAGTAATATACTTTAAATTCTGAGAGTGAAGATTATCCCGATTATTAATACACAGCAATAAATATAATCCAAATAAATTGTGACAGGAAGTTCCAACCCCATATTTCAAGACCCCTTAGTGATTTTGTGAAATAGAGTTAAGAGGTAGTTATGTAACATATCAAGTTTCAACCATCCGACACCTACTCCTACACAGGTAAAAACTCATGTTGTACTTTATCTGGATTTATTTGATATGATGCACGATAAGCTCATCTTTCATAACAGAATAACCCATGTTTACTGCCTGGTTGCAAATAAAAATTGTGAAATTCTAGACAAACCTGGAGGCCTTTGGGTTGGTAGCTGCTGGTTGAGGCCACAGTACAGATTATATTTGCTGCCTCGATCTGCTGCCAGATTTCAGTGGCCACCTCGGTAGACTTGGCAAACGCGGACAGGGTGAGAAGGATGTCGGCCTTGAGAGGGACAGGCACGGCACAACGTACCAGCGCCAGGAAAGTCTGCACAGGAGACCAGCTGGGATTCTGGGCCAAGCTTTGTCTGCCCACTGGATCGTTTTCTGTTGAGGTAAATGAAATTGATTTTAGAATTACTAAAATGCTCGGAATATTACCTGCAACTGTCTTGATCAAGGTCAACACGCTGTGCAGACCAAGCAACTCTTGCGGGTTTATGCCCCTCGGCATTCCTCGCGGTCTGTAAACAGAGTCTGTGGCCAAAACTTGCGTATCCTGGCTCAGGTTGCTAGCGTACCTACATATAAAAAGAATGGTTATCTCCTAGAGATTTAAATCCAGATGTTTTACTTGTGCATTGCTCGGTAAAAGTGAGTCCAGGAAATGGTGCACTTGCTGTCGTTGGTGGTGTTGAGAAGCTGGAACACATGCTGAACGCCTTGCGGCTCCTTGGCTAGCGACGTCAGAAACTTGAGGTACGGCACGTAGAGCAGGGAGGGTAGATAATCTTTTGTCAAGTTGGCGAATTTGCTCAGAATGTTCTGCGGGCCATAATACATCAGTTCCAACTACCAGAGGCAATTTATTTCCACCTTACCTGAGAAACTGGCGTTCTGGACAAAACCATGTGACCATCAGAGGGTGGCAACCCCCAATACTCGCGTCCGAGACCACGTTTGTCGCTGTCATAAACCATGGCCATGCAGAGCAGGAGGTTCTCGAAGTGATTGTTCTGGTTTTTCGGTGGATTCAATCCTTGTTGGAAGAAAACATTGATGACCTGAGAAATAAACAAGCAACTTTGTTGAAAATGAAAACGACATAAAATTAGTATTTTTGATATCTTTAAAAATTGAACATCAGAATAAGGTTTTATGGTTTTAAAATAATTCATATTTATATAAACAAACCTTAGCGTTCTCGTCAGCTTGGTTGCGCATTTCCTTCACCTTCATCGGGAGCAGAATGAGGAAGTCCGTGAACAAGGTATGCATTCGGCAGACGTAAAAATCCTGTCAACATCAACTTTGTAAACAACACACCGCCACTGAGAGCAAATTGAATCAACAGACGTCTTTGGCAAACGCAGGGCTGGGCAGCATTTTGGTGTTCAGGAATTTGAAGACAGTGCTGTCAGCGTCAAGCGCACTATTGATCAGCAGCTCATCATCCTCCTCTCCCCGCAGGTTCAGCTTGTTCCTGATGGCGGCGGGCGTGTTTCTTAGTGCGCACAGAGACAGGCCCCATGCCAATTGCGCCAGTCTCTGCAGGTCGCTGCAATTCCACGTGGTTGTCGTCATCGGAGACAGGTCCTTCATCAGACTCTGGATCAGACTGTGCTCCGACACCAATGGCAGCCGCTGCACCAGTTCTGTAAGTAATCCAGAAGTCTTTCCATACAGTTCATGTAATTTTGTAAGGGTTGAATTGGATCAAATGTTTGGGCGAGGTTTAGAAATGAAGCAAACCATTGATAGTCATGAATGGATGATAAATAGATAAATTTAATTACAATCATTAATAAAATCAATTCAATAAAGCTTCCTCAGTGTATAGCGAGTAGGAATTTTCTGTAGACAAGCCGAATTTGATTTTAAAAAAATAGTTCAATCCATTAAGCAATTATATTTAAGTTATTTTTTGTACCATCGTGCTCCTCTTTTTTCTGCAAAACGCTGACGTCCAAGGCATACAGCTGGGCCATCACAAGAGTCAAACTGACATCGTCAATCACAGCTCCGTCTTCAATCCTTGAAAATTAAAAAATTATGTTCGTGTTTCTGGATCTTGGGCATTTTGATAAATTAAGACATCTAAGCAAGTCTCACTTGATTTCTGAAATGTGCTTGTTGAGGGGGAGGAGCGCCGCTTGCGGCAAACCGGCCTGAGCTGCGAGGCAGAAGACAACGTTGGCCAGCGACTGCCTGATGCCGAGGATGAGCTCGTGCACAAGGCGCTGGTGCTTGGGTCCACCGAGCCCTCGATTCTTCTGCAGCTTTTCCATCTCGCGGTTCACATCAATCTGGTTCAGCAGGTCCAGGATGGTGGTGATCAGGTTGTTGGACACCAACTGATCCATGTAGGCCGCGATGAGTCGGCTGTCGCAGCCACTGGCAAAGTCCCAGCTGATGCCCCTTCGGGCCTGCGCCAACAACCACAGCGAGTCGCACACCGCCTTCCGCCCGTCGTAGTACAGCATGACGGCCACCAGACCCCTCGTCAGGTCCGGGAAGTGCTGCATTTGCATCTCGGCTGCGATAATAATTGCAATTTATGTTAATCACCAAATCTCTATTAACGTACCAACTCCCAGCAGGTCTAGAGCGACGTATTCGTTGATGCCGAACATGTCTGAGAGAATGATGGTCTCCTCCATGAGCTCCCTGGACACATGCAGGGTCTGTCGGTGAGGCAAACTGGTGTTCTCCTGCACGCATTTCATCAACTCTTGCCGGCTTTTCGAGTCAGGAGCCTTATTGAAATACAGCACAATAAATAAAACTATTCATAAACAGCCGACTAATTCGCACTCACCGAGTTTTTCAAGAGATTTAGAAATGTTTGTTTAAAGTTTTTGAGATTTTCCTCGAGAATGACGGACGGGTAGTCGCCCGGCGAGGCCAAATACTTGGCGATTGTGTTGTGCAGCTCCTTGTACGGCGTCCACAAGTCCTCTGTGGGCCCCGGCACCCGGCTCGTCGGGTCCATCACAACCATGGCTGAAATTCGCCCCACACAATCGATTCAGGTTGTCTAAATTCTAATGCCGGCAAGTTTAACGCAAACACACAACAAGTGCAGCTGTTTGTTTTTCTTAAAGCCGCTCTTACTATTAGTTAGAGTACACGCCTGCTCCCTTCAGTGGCGCTGCAACCGCCAGCAGAATGGAACAAAAATAACGCGGGCTCGCGTGCAGGAAGAAACCGAAGAAACTATAACCTCGTGCAATATACCACTTTTATAATATTGTTATTTTTGGCCACTTTTCCAAATAATTAATCACGTTTAACTTAAAGTCGATATATGTACAAATAATTTGATTTCCTCTACAATTAGAATAGTCACTTGAAGTAGTTTTTTTCTTAATTTTAATGATAAATAAATGAAAACCAATTTAAATTTCTCTTATTTTTTGGCAGTGAAAATTATCAACTTAATTGGGTAGCTGTGGAAAACGAACATAAAATTAACTTATTGATTGATTTATTTATTTAATTATTTATTAAACGCCAATACAACTAATAGTATACAAACCTTGAAAATCACAACTTTTTTGGCGGCGGCTTTGGAAAAAGTCATTGGTTTTTGTCTCAGTCTAATAGGTGGTATACATGCTTACAATATATGCACAATTGTCACAGGCCTCTAGGTCAAAACATTTGTTGGAACAGATTATATAGAAAGTGCGATATCCATCGCTTCTTATGGCATTGAGGGCATCTACTTTATTATTAATATTACTTAAAAACTATTTAATCAATTAATATTATTCTCCTTTTTCGCAGAGTTAAGGTTACGTTAAGTACATAGTATTAAATAATAAAATAAATACTCATAAATAATTAAAATCTAAAAGGCAGAGTTCAAAATTGGTCCATGAGTGAAAATTAAATTGACGACCACAAAACGTTCACAATTAACCGTAAAAGACCTTCCTTTGAGATGATTCAACTATGTCTGTGAAAACTTCCCTTATGTGCTCGATGAGATCCTTAAACTCTTTCTGGAAAATTGGGTCAGAACTAAATGCATCGTTAGCTCTTTGTACATCAGTTTCGTTGCATTGGGATTCCGGCAATAGCTGGAAAGCGCGAAAGCCTATTGCGACAAGCACACCATAGTGGCGAGCTCTGTTGTAGCTATTCCAAAAACCGTCAAAATCAATTTTGAGATCATCGCAGCAAACATTAAAAGCTTCCACGTATTTCCGCACGAGATCCTTTTCGTTCTTGGCTCTGAAGTCCTGGGTCGCACTTGTGTACATGAAATACATTAAATCTATGTAAGCTGGGCCGACATAGTAGGTCTGGAACATAAAAATGTTCATACATAAGTGATTTTTTAATTTTTACTGAAATATTTTTGTTAAATGATAAAATCTGTAATACATGTCACATTAAAAATCTTACTCTTAACTGAGTTGAGCAAGTTTAAAATTCATATTTCAGCAATAATCACGGGCTTTGACAAAGATTCTACTCTCTATAATTAATAAATAGATTATGATTACCTGACAGTCAATGAAGCGCATCTCAGTTTTTTCGCTACCATGCTTAAAAAACATGTTTAATAAGTGACAGTCAGCATGGAGAAGCACCTTTAGTCCATTTTCATCACCATCACCCTCCATAAGCGGTACAAGTTTCTCAACAAATTGTTCAGAATTGATGAAACTGGAGAGTTTTTCGATTTCATTTCTATCGCTCAGGACGTTTTCCATTAGGGGCGAAATTATATATTTCGCACTCGTGTGAATTCGATCCTTAAAATGTTCTTTGGTCTTCCTCCAATCGATTTTGGGCAAATCCGTGCGTGCATTCATTTTGCTAGCTACGGACGCTGCGTGAATTTTGGCAAGGCTTTCGACGACGCAAAGAGCGACGGGCATGGACAGCTTCTTCTCCTTGATCACGGTGCCATGTGAACTCGAGGTCTCAAAACCAGCCGCACAGAGGTCCTCTAAAATGATTGCTCTAGTTCTCGGATTTTCTGTGTGAATATCATGCATTTGGACGATTGGCAAATCTGGTATGGCGTTTTCAAGTTCAGGCTTCAGTTCCTCGAAGTAAATGCTGTCAAAAAGAATTGAATTTGAATTAAGATATTTTTAGTTATATATTTCGTAGATTAGCAGGAATAGGCCGGAGAGAGAAAAAGCACAGATTCTAAAAGCTGATAGTTTTTTATGCGTTAAAAAATTTACTAGCATCCCCATCTTTTCCGAAAAAATCAATGAAAAAGTTTCAAAAATTTCCAGTACTTTATAAATTTTCATTATTAATAATTTTTCCTGAAAAAAATGTAAACTTTCGCACATGTCGTGGCTTTACACTTTACACTGCACGTTATTTTCCTAGTGCATCTCAGCCAAAAGTTTTTAAGCACAATTTTCCCAGATATAGGAAGATTTTTAACTTAATTTTTTCGAAAATGATTGGGTTTTAAAAATCAGGCCATTTTCCCCGACGATGTGGAATTTTGAAAAATCATAGAATTTTGAAGAAATATAAACATGTTAAAAGTATATTGGGGGCCGAAAATCGGTAAAATTAGCAATGCTCCTTAAAATAATCACAACAAAACAAACTTACCATTCTCGCTCTGCAGCATTTGCTTCTAGTTCACCAGCCATTGGTTTTTTAACGATGAACGAGACTGGATGCTGAGACGCAACAACATGGTACGTTACTCGCAAAACCACTCCGAGGTAGCCTTGATTCTCCAGTTTCTGTTCATTGCCATTGCAAATCAAAATATCTTCGCCGAATTTCTTCTTCACTAAATACTTGAGATCAATTTCCGGTGTTTGGCTGCACGGACACGCCAGCAGGATAGTCATGGTTGGACACTTTCTGACGCTGGAGTGAGTTAAAAACTGAACACTTTGTAAGCAGACAGCTGAAATTTATAGAAACACACGTAGTTAGTGTTTTGGCTCTCCAAAAAGGATTTCGTGGGGAGGTGTGTAACTAGTAAATAAAGAAAACAGTAATAGGAATTTATTTAGAGTAATATTTATCTGTTAAGTCAATAGAGGGCTGATATTTGCTTTGTTAATATTAGTTGGTTTATTTGTTTTCAACGAGTGTATTTTACCGATTTCCATGGTCATTGAGTCAGTAAAGAAAACAGTAGCAGAAATTTATTTAGAAGAATATTTATCTGTTAAGCCAATAGAGGGCTGGTGTTTGCTTTGTTAATATTAGTTTTTTTGTTTTCAATGTGTGTATTGTACTGGTTTTCATGGTCATTGGGTCAAAGTGCGCATTTAACAGAAAGTTAGTGAAATCAATTTTCAATTATTTTAATTAAAATACTGTAGCGGTTCCCGCACAATACTTTCTGAAAACTAAGAAGTTTTAGCTATAATAATTTCCCAGGTTCCCGTTTAAATATTTGGGAAAATCGGCTCAAAAGTTTGATTGCTATTCAAGCAGCGAGCACTGCCTCTTTTTGGAAATCTTGATTTATTTCGCCGGAAGAGATATTTTCCTAATAACTCGCGCACCATTAGGCAGATCGCGATGAGAGGTATCAAAAATCTCCGACAAACCATTTATATTTACGAGAATTTGGCAAAACCTGAAACTTTACGTTTTCTTGGTCCTGATTTATTCAATACACCTCATAGAAATAAACTTGCTGTTAAATTTCACGGTCAATAAACTCAATTTCATGAAATACTTTCTAAAGTGAACAATGCAAAAAAATGTACTTTGAAGGAATCAATGTCGCTGTGGGAGTCTCGCCACGGGACACCCCGACAGAGAGAGAGAGTTTAATCAACCCTCGTGAAAGTGACCAAGCAGCGATATATTATCATTTCGCTTGACGGTTAACGCAACAACCAGTTCGAACTTTCAAAAGTGCATACTTTGACGCCAAATTTTCATAATTAATCATTCAATTTATTTGGGGTTCCCAAAAGTACTGAAATAGGAGTACAATTATTGCTTCGGTAATAAACGATGCTTACCGCAAAAATAAATCCAGATTTTAATTCATTATTGCACAAAAACATGAATCGAAATAGAAATTAAGCCCAAAGAGCCACCCCCGGAGATAGGCGTTGAATCCCACCCCCAACTGCAACCTCTCCAAAAACCTTACATAATCATGATTAACCATGCCAACCTCAAATCTGCTCAAAATCTTTGTAAAATTAAGTAAATTTTAGGGTACCTCATGTGCAGGTTTATTCAAATTTTAGTCCGATTATCTTGAAAAAGAAAACAAACCGTATTACAATTTTGTGATGTGCTTTTTTCCACAAAATGGTGAGCATATTAACAATTTCAAACTTTGACAAATCTTTGTCGTTTGAAATGTGCTTGGTGATTTGTTAACTTACAATCAAGTTCTAATTTCCAGTTCGTCAATGATCAAATAGCTTTAGCGTGTCATGAACTAAATTTTAGATGTAATTAGTTCAATTTATCTCAACCAAAAGCCAAGTTACGACCGTACAGCAAAGAGTCACCATGTTCTCCAAAATTTCCAGTGGTTAACCATATTTTCATGGCAGATTTCGATATCTCTCGTCAAGATCTAATCAACAGTATCTGATACTTTTTGGAGAAACTCTATATATGTTTTGAAATTAAATCAGATTTCAAGTAGGGAGTTCAAGAGGGTAGTTCTTAACCCCCACTTTTCTCAAAAATGTACAGTGCTCAAGTGGTCAAGGGTTTTCCATGCTTTTGCTGTATATCAATCCTCGTCATTAATTAGATATTTCTTTGAATTTGAACCTAATATTTCATGGCATCAAATAAATATTAATTAAAAACTAACCTGAACCAATCATCGATGGTCCTCTCAGGGAACTCATGTCCTTTAATAATTGCGTGCGCTCACTCATTGTCAGCTATAACATGCTTCGCTGACACACTGAACACTTCTATCGCTACTACCTTCCAACCCTCAGGGTACGAACTGAGTGAGCGTTATTCCCCCTCTTCCCTACTAGACTTTTTCTTCGCTTGCTATTGGGTGTTGATGATGAAATCGTTTTCGTCTCGTCAGGTCTCGTCAGGTCTCGTCAGTTAACGTCTAAGTCATACTGTATAATTTTTGGTCACCAGCTGCGTGACTTTGGTTAAACTGTACCACGTCAGCCACAGTTCAAAATGTCAGAAAATTTGAAAGGTACGTTGTGCTAAAGAAAAATTCGTTTCTTAATTTAGGGCAACTCGATTAGGCAATATACAACTTTTGGAAATTTTCAGCCGCACCAGCTGCCGTCGGGTAAAATTCCCGACATAAGCAGGTTCAGCCAGCCCCGCCACCCCAAAATAACACGTGACGGAAACCTCTAATTGATTTATAATTATTTGTGTTGTCCATGAAACCAATCAACACGCAAAGCAGAATTAAATTTAATAAGTATGCAACCTGGTTAACTTTGACGTCAAGCTCGTTGCCGATATCTCCATCGTTTCACTCTCCACTTGCACTCCAGCATCCCAGACACTCGCGTCGTCAACAAAACTTACTAGAGCCAAACCCTTTTTCCGTCTGTCTTTGCGATCCAAATTAAAGGCGGACGAGCTTACTTTAGAAACTTCTGATGTTAAAAGGAAAAGCAAAATTGCAAATGGACCAATGTCGGATTGAAAAGTCTCATTTAATGATATTTTGAGTCCACCTTACTCAGACAAAAGAAAACCGAATTAAAATCAATGTAAGAGATATAAATAATTTAGCACAGAATGCATAAAACATATCATAAAAGTTTAAAATGAGTATACTGTTTGTTGCTTTATTTTTATTAGTTTATAGATTTCCCAAGATAGGTGATAACTCGTGTGTCAATAGCATTGCAAACGAATAACATCCTGATTTATTGGAGGACGCCTCTAATCCAGAAGACCTCCTTCATGTTACTGCACCCCAATTCCTAGTCTTTTGTAACGCCTGGTATTCGTCCCGTGAAATGCATTGCTCAAAAGGAACAAAGGAGCTAATTGCGAGTCGGACTGCTGAAAGCAGATCTCCCAAATCCAAATGTGGGAAAGAGTTAAAAGTGTACACATGGCGTTTAGAACATCTATAATGATTATTCTTCTCAGAAATTAGAAATCTATTTTTTTCATCAAAAGAAATTAAATTCTGTTGCCAGAGTAGAGAATTTTTGTATTTTATTAGTTGTGTTATTGAATATAAATACCAAAAGTGACTGAATACTTTTTATTTTTGCATTTGACAATTATTGAAAATTAAGCCTTTTGGTTAAATTGGTTAATCCATGTTGTAATCTGTGCCTCAACTCGCTGTCTTGCTTCAATTAACTGCGGCGGGTCGCTATCAAAAAATATCAGATCGGCAGCGTGACCTACATCTGAGGGAAGAATTCAGGATTTAAACCTTAAAATCAGATTATCCTTTATAAACCTTGAATCATGATGACCGGCGCTTCCGGGTTGATGTCCGTTTCTGCAGCTACTTTGCTCCAACCGTCAAAAGTTCCGTGCGTGAAAATCGCCCTGGTGACCTCAGGGGCTTTGCCTCCGAACTCCAAGTTGGTTCGAGCAACTCCAGCTTCTAACAATTCTTGGTTAAAGCTGCAAAAGAGAGTTAAAATTAATTATTTAATCCATTTAAAAGAAAACGAAGTTTTTTTACAATGAGGTCGATATACATTTTTCTTTTGTGGTGAAGTAACATGTTATACCAACAAATATTGACGAAAGCAAAAAGGGTTTGGCTCAAGTAAATACATAAAGTGTAATATTACTTAGAAAATAGTTTCGTATTTACGTGTTACAGTTGATTGTATTGACAGATTTTAAATATCCTATATTTATTTTAGGAAATAAGAAAAATTCCTACTGAAAGATATTTTAAACTTTCGTTAAACAAGAATTATTTTTGCGTAATAACCATTTTTCAGTTTGAAATTGCCTTGAAAATCCATTGCTTTGAAATAGTTTGTTGCGCAAACATTTTTACCTTTCACCAAAGACATCAGCACAGCTTCTGATGAAGTATTCTGCTGGCACGACGTTTCCAAATGGAGAATTTCCCGACAAAGTGAAAAACCAGCCCATCTCTAAACACGTCTGATAAATATACTGACGATCTGCGGAAAATTCATGATTAATTAATAGAAAATCAGCTGCTTCCTAATTCACATTTCAAGGCTGACCCAATGATGAGGAGCCACATATAAAAGAATAAATCTTACCATGAGATCCAATATTTCGACGATCTCATGGTGAGAATTATTTTGTTCGTGAAAGTCTCAATTTTACACTCCATTTTAAAATTGCCAAAATTAACACAAAAGTGTATCTTTGATTGCGTGAGTGTTTTTTTTTTTTAATTTTGAATGTGCACTTTAACTTTTGTTTCTTTTAGGTGATTGTATTGGGTCGCTCAATGTTTTTTTACGTCATACGAATGTGTAGTGTATAAATATGTGAATGGAAATTAAATAAATGAAATTAATTACAATTGTTTCCTGGCGCGACCTCAGTGGAATTGCGATAGAACTCCATGTTATCGTCGTAGTGAACTGGGAGGCAGGCAACTGGGTAGGTTTGTTTGATAACCTCGGCAAGGTTGACCAAAGGGGTGCCAGGGCCGTCTATCAGAAGTTGGCACTCGGTGGAAATCGAGCCAGGAAATGCGAATTGGACGACGGAGCCGAAAAGGTTTGCGACTAATGCATACAGGTACATCGCGTCATTCGGGTTTCTCAGATCCGATTCTTGGCACAGGCTAAATTTTCAATTAAAATGTTTTCATGTTTGTATTTAAAAAAATTCAATGAATGCCTTCTCAATAAAAAATAATTTATTACACTTACTTGAAAGAATCAGCGACAAACTGAACGTCATCTGGATTATCACTTGTGATACGAGCAACCATTTCGTCCATTGCTGCAGAAAGGTATCCAGGACAAAGTGGGTCTATTTTGCCCAAACCGATGCCTGTCATCTCATGATACTCTGGATTGCCAAATGAAAAAGAGAATTTCTAGCCATAAATTTTTTTATCCTTAATTGTCTTACCAAAAAAGTCGACTTTGGCCTCTTGCTGGCCACTGGAAGAGTAGGCGGCGTGGAAAATGTGCGAGTACTTCTGCCGGGCGAATCCTGCAAGCATTCCCGAGTAGGAAGTGCCACAAATAATCCACGGCCCGGTGAATCCGTTTTCTTGAGAAATTTGCTGGGCGAAGTTGGCAGCGTCGGCCAGCGCCTGATCGATGCTCAGATACTCTAGACTCTCTGTCTCAAGATCACTGTGGAGAAAAATTTTACTCTAAACTGCAATTTTGGCAATTTTATTTAATTACCCGATTGGCTGGCTAATGCCGTAGTAGCGATGCTCGAGTTCGAAGACGGCGCCTCCCAGCCGGTCAGCCATTTGTCCGACAAAAGACGTGTTCGAAATAAAACCTCCTGTTGCGTCCCACTCCCCGCCGAGGAACAGGAAGACGGGACCGCCGGACACATAATTATCCATCCTCTTGAAATATCTCTAACAAGTAAAAATTAAATTAATAACATGACGAGCAATGCAGAAAGGTTTACCTGGGAAAAGGTTCGAGTGTCCAACGGCCGGAAATGGTCAACAAGCTGTTGGAACTGGAATTCAGACGCATCCGTTTCAATTTTGGCCGGTCCAAGACTCAATCTCGGGTGGATCATTGGCATATGCAGAAACCCCCACGCAGGGGCTGCGAGAAGGACGAGAAGCAGCAGCTTTGAAATAAAAATAAAATGCCTTTTAATATTATTTAAGAAATTGATAATCACCTTATTCATTGCTGGATCGGTTTCATCTGACAGCCGGCCTCAATTTTCCTATCATTTATACTTTTTGATTATTTTGCTATCACTAATCGCAGCTAAGTTTGTTTATTTTTTTCAGTCCATTATTATTGTTATCACGTCTGTGAAATCATTTAGGCCTGGAAGTTTGTGGTCCAAAAGCACGTAGTCATGGGTTTTTAATTGGGCATTTTAAAGGATGGCTTTTATCTGAGAATAGCATCAAAAGGATCTAATTAAGCCGTATACAAAATCCAAATCAGGTCATATTTGGCACCCATTAATTTGGTGAAGATCAGACTTCAACATTGGTGGTTTAAAGCAGAAATTATTAATTTTGTTCATTTGGTAAAAAGGCGAGGATCATAGTTTGCATATATTCACCAGAATTTGTGAATTTTTTGTCATCTATATGTTCATGCTTACACTCGTGTTGGCATCCGAGTTCATTTTTCCTTTTTGACAAAATCTATTTCTAACAGCCAGGGTGTATTTAATAAATCCCCCAGATTCCTAAAGCTCCTAAACATCACTGAGATTCTGCACTGCAAAAGGTCTCGCAGTTGTTTGGAAAAATTGTTTTCAGACAATGGAATATTTAACAACAAAATATATCGACGTTTAAACGACGTGATAATATAGTCCTTTTAGAGAGCTTTGATGGTCAATGTCAAGATCAAGGCTGTTAAGCCTGTACCAGTGTCATTTATTGCATTGCGAAACAAACCAATTCAGGTGTCAGAGTTCGTTGAGCTCTGTGTATTGTAGTTCGACGACCTTTGTAATTCATAAACAATGTTTCTCCTGCACTTTATAGTTTATAATCCAAACCTCCCACTTACTTCAAGGAATTATGTGTACACATATATATTATATTACCATCTTATAAAATTTTACACAATCCACTATTCAGTGTCTATATAAAAAATAACAAATACAAAATCTAGTCGTCCCCGTAAGCTATGTCAAACGTGAATTCAGAGGTGACGGAATTAATATCATGTGATTTATTGTCCCATGACTTATTTCTTTTATCAAACAAACCTTCAATAAACAACAGTTGCGTGATAAAAATCTCATTCAATTCGTGTCACGAGGCGATGAGTAAGTAATTCGAGTATCTCTCCGCCCGCTCATATATAAAGTCTGAAGATTCGCCGACTGCCTCACACACACAGCTCCTTCCGTGAGGCTGGACGCACACGTGTATAATTAGCATCCCCTTTCGCAGTGTTACTCCATCCACATCGCGCTGGCTCAGTAATAAAAAGGCATGATCCATGACATATGGACCACCAAGGCGTTTGTTCTTTCTCGCTAATGCACCCGTCAATCAAAACGCGAAGCATGTAAATAGAGCGGTGGTGGTGCCGGGAAACCAGCAACTGTGCAGAGGCCTGTTTCAGTCTCGCTTGAAACACAACGAAAGCTTTGCTTCACACACAGATATTTGGCCAGATTAGATAAGATTGAAAAGATTTAATTTTGGTTTCTTTATAAAAATAATAAACGAATATAAAAACAAATAAGATAAATAATAAGTTTTGATTATTAAATTTTTAGTTTTTTAAAGATTTAATAATTAATATGTTTACAATTTTAAATATATTTACCGGACTCCCGCGCAGGTTTCCCGATTTTACGATAGTCTCCGGCTGCAGGCAGACGAGGTAAAAGCGTGCCTCTCTGCGTTTCGAGATCATTTTCAAAGGGAACGAACCCCATTTTTTATTACCGCACTAAGAACTATTGACCTTACAACGGAATCAACTACACACCGCTGCGATAAAGATAAAATATTTAAAAATTTCATTCATGCTTGCCAAAGCGATACTATATTAAACAACGTTTCTGGACGTTCCACGACCCGAGTGTAGATGTCAAGGGTCACATATAGATTTCTCTCAATTTGCAGCTGAGTGGTACGTGACGATGACAATTTTCCCGCTGGGAAATATTCGCAGCGAGAAGGCAGGGTATTATTATTTGTTACCTCCCGCATGTTGTATTTGCTAGACGCGCTTTGCTTAATGAAACAGTTAGTTTGTTGTAAGTAAAAACTAGCCAGCGTTCGAGTTTGGCCGCCGCTGCCGGGCCTTTCTCCTCATGCAGCAGGAGATGCTGTGTGTTTTTCTTTAGCCTCTCTTTCGCTCCACGGGAAGCGAGTGTAACTTAATAATACAACGCTGCCAAGCCAAACATCTACAGTCGGCTCTCACCCTCTCTGTCTCCCGCTTTTCCCGCGGTTGAGCAATCGACGTGGATTCCTTTGTTATTACCTAATCAAAACCCCGCGTTCTGTTTTCATATTCATATTAACTACGGATCAGCCCAAATTTTGTCTTCTAGTGTTGTTGCTGAGAAGCTGCCGCCAAAAAACAAAAATGAATTATGTAGAAAAACAGATGCATTTTTTTAAAAAAAAAATATTTGTGCTGGAAATCTCAAATCCTGAGCATAAAGGATTGCTTTCCAAGGGGAAAAAAGGTGAAAGAGTAGAGTTCAACAACACCCCCATAATGCAGGGAGATTTATGGGTCGTTAGACATTGTGTTCACTTTGTACAAATCACATGCGTCCCACAATTTCCCAACTTTCTTATAAAGGTGTTTGACCTATAACATAGCTCATTCTACTATTAACACGGCGGCTTTTCTTGGAAATAAATACACGTTTTACAATTTATTTTTCGTAAGGTAAGATTAGTTTTCAGAATGTTATTTTTACGGCCTCTGGATTTTTTGATTGCAAAAGATTTCATTTAAAAATTATTTCGTTGGCAGGTAAAAATTTTGATTGTTATTTTTATCAGATATTGACGTTCATTAATGCTATCAAATGAACCCGCATATAAAAGATAGTACTTCTCGATAATTATTTTTCATTGATACCATTTAATCCTGTTCTATTATGGATTAAAGAATGTTTATTTCTCTCGGTCCGATAAATTTCACTAATATAGCTAACAATTGTAAATTATTTTTTTCAATGGAGCTGAGCTATTCAGTTTATTAAAATTTATCAAATAATTCCATTCAACACTCATTTTGAGCTTATGTTTAAGCAGAAATATTTTAATCACTTGGAAATAATTTTTTAAACTGTTTCAAAATTAATTCTAATGAGTCTCAAGAGCTGTGATGCAAAAATATTTAAATATACAAAAGAAGAGCAAATAATACAAGATAAAATAGTTTGGGGACTCATTTTTAAGTCCAATCTCATTAGTAGCATATTTGAGCCAGAAAAAAGCTAAAAACAAATGAATTCAATTAAATTCTGTCTCAATTTACTCCGTCGATTTCTGTATAAATTTAATCCTGCTGGTGTACACATTTCGTTTTTAATCGAATATAAATATCTAATTGAAGAAACAGGAAAAATGTGGCAACGCTCAATGATTTTCCGGTCCGGTTGTGTTTGTATTAATATCACTTTTGAATTGTTTACACGGCGGCTCATCACGATTTGAAATATTTACAAGGTGTAAACAGTCTAAGGCTGCCGCTTGACATATGTTAAAAGCGCACATCTTCCATTTAGACGTCCTAATATACTGCGCTGCCCTTTGATCACTCTCTCAAACTGTGTGCCAAGCGGCCAGTTAGTTTGTTTTCGTTTGCGCTGCTTCTTTGATGCGAGAGAAATGTCTTCGAATTATTCGAAAGAATCGAATCGATGTAGAGGAGAAATTAGCGTCGCTTTTCTTTAAAGAGGAACGAAAATTACGGACTGCGGAGTGTAATCCGATATTTTTTGCTGCAAAGAGCAATTTGCAGTGTCAAATCGAGATAATGGATGGCCCGGCTTAACGGCTACTTGTCTTCAGTTTCCATAATGACTGATACTGTAAATAAATATTGCGACGCGCACACAGCCAGCCGATCAATCACGCGCGCCGACGAAAACAAAGGCGGTTGATATTTCATCTTTCAGCTGGAGATTTTTGAAAAGCGAGAGATAAAAAGATGAATTTTCACTTGCCTGTGAAATATATAAGGAAAAATAATCACCTATTTTCAAGTACTTAGTTAATTGCCAGTTGAAGAGGTTTTGTTGTTCAATCGTTTGTAATCTAATTCAAACATATCACTGTTTAATTTTCCATTTCTACTTTCCGTTTTACACAAAATTGGTAAGAGTTTTATCGATTTAAATTACACTTGGTATACATGTAAACTGCCTTTAGGAAGGTGAGTATTTCATTCAGAAATCGCCTCTTTTACAATTACGGGTTATCAAAAAACACCATCTAAATTGAATTCGGCAATCTCGGCTTTTAAAAGTGCAAAAAGAACAATCTCAACTCCGTTTAAAAAACAATTTAGCAACTAATATACAGTCATAGTCACGGGTCAAAGCTAAATTCTTAAAATTGCCACCAAATATCGAAGGCCCAAAATTGTTCGCCTTAGTGCGCATAAAAAATGTTCCAAAATTTATATACATAACGTCCATAGTACGATTTTGGCGGATAAAATTTGTCCTTTTCGAGATATTTTTACAGTGAAAGCTCAAAAAACGTGGTTTTTATAGGCAATGAAAATAATCGGGTAATTTTCAATTTGATTTCACGCAATTGACTATGCATACAGATTGAAAATATATATTTACGTCTTTTAGGGGTTGGAATAGACTATCTATACATCTCATGAAGTCTCCGGGGGTGTCTTTTTTTGCTCAGGAAACCTTAGCTAAATTTAGCGTTCTTTAGTGGCGATTGCTAGGTTTTTCCTTTTCGATATTGCAGGTCATTTTTAGTTTACCTTGAGGGGTTTTTAATATTTGTATTTTTGCAAACAGGAGATTTTTTCATACTTAAACATGTTAAATCAAGTGTAAAATATCAAGTTAATAAGCATTTTAATAGTAGTTTTGTATTGGCTTTGACTATATTCGTATTCATTTAACGTTCCCAATCCAAATTGAAAGCACATAAAAAATACGTTTTTTATAGTTTGAAATGCCGTTGACCTTTGAAAATACAAGGCAATGAGGTAATTCACCTGTGAAAAGTTGATGTCACAAAAATTGTTTTGAAGGACTCTTTTATTTATTTTTATTATTTCTGACAAAACAAAACAAAACAAGCATGGATTTCTTAATAAATGTTGCAACCAAAATTCTTTAAAAGGTTACAAGTTTTTGAAAAGAATTATAATTCAAGGCCTTGTTTTCTTTTTATTTAATCTCTCCTATAGACGAACGGATTGTGGGGGTTGCACCACATTTCTCGTCTGAATTGATATGAAATTCCGCTCACAAGCAGGCGAGATGGGCTAATCTGGTTACGAAGGCATTCTCTCTCTCTCTCTCTTCTGGCTCACTCTCTATCTGTGCGCAAACAAAGGGCCCACCCACCCGCCAGCGACGCATTCATTGGCTCGACTGTTTGGAAAGCAATCCCTCAGGAGCAACGTCAGCCTCGGCAATCCGTTTAAATGTGACAAGATAAACAGAAGCAGCTCCGCTGTGCAGATCACGTTACCTTAGATTGATTCTGCTTCGCCGCAATCGCATAAACACAATCGTGTGACGACGATCAGACCAAACTCTCATCTGTTATTCTTTATTGCAAAGCCGCCGCCAACGCTTTCTCTCTGCGTGCTGTCCGATCGATGAATATAGAACACACGACAAAGAAAATCAGCTTTTCATCACTTTCGGCGAGTTTGTTTGTTACCTTTGCATATGTTGACAAATTATTAGCTGCTCTCTCTTTTTCTTAGGTTTGGAAATGTTGAAATTTCGTAAAAAAGAATATCTCAACTGATAAAATCAAACTATTAATATGTTTAGGGTAGAGCACTGTGCGGTTGCGGTTGTGGTACAAAAAAACCGCAAACCGCACACCACAACCGCAGATGCGGCTATAATTTTGCGGTTGCGGTGCGGTTGCGGTTTTGGTTTTGCGGTTGCGGTGGAACCGCAAAAAACCGCAAATCTTAAGAATCAAAATTTACCATTTTAAAAATTACATGCGACTATTTTTTAAATGTATTAGTATTAAGTCAGGGTTCGCCAAGTTTGAAATGCGCAAAAATGCAGCATTTTTTAAGAAGTCGGATTAAATACCGCGATTTTTTTTGCATTTTCCAGGAAGCAAATTATAAAATTAGAATTAAAATCATTAAAAACAATATCAATTTTCAAGGGAACGCTGTAAAACATGGTCCAAATGTCTTCAAGGAAGATAGAACAATAGATGTGTATAACGCTGTTGTAATACCTGGAAATAGGCATTTTATAATAATACAAACATTTTAAAAAATCTCCTTTCAATAAATTACGTGTTAAATCTATTATCAAGACAAACAACTACTACAACGTTATTGATGCATCATAAATTCAATATAATTATTGGCATCTTTTAGTGGACAAGTTGATCGGATCAAGAGCCACTTAAATGTGTGCCCGCAATAAAAAAACGAGGCCAAATTTTTCAGAATGGCGTTATTTTTAGTATATCTTGATAATTATTTCATAAATTAATATAAATGACATTTTCCAATTTTTGGGTTCTATGAACCTCCAAATCTCAGGTTCAAACCATCAGAATTGCAAAAATTTCCCACCGATAGACTCGTCTTGACCTCCACTAAACAGGCAAAGTGTTTAGGGGGAGCTTACCCTCTTCCCCTTTCAACCCCATTGCTACAATTTTAATAAAAAATTAACATGCTACCATTTGCATGGACTTGGCTTCAAAACATTTAAAATCATCCTATATTCCTACTGAATTACCTCCCCGTCCATTCAACCAAAACTAAAAAAATATTTTTTAATAAAATGTAAATTAATAAAATTACCCAGAGCTATAAAATGTTATTCATTTTCGATGGGTTTGAAGTATAGGGGTGGAGGTTAAGAACACCTAAACCCTTCAGCTGCTCAGGGGAGGTCAAGACGAGAGTCTAATGGTGAAAAGTTTTTGCAATTATGATGGTTAAAACCCGAGATTTGGAGTTGCACGCAGAAATAATGAAATTTAAAGCCTTGCCAAAACAAAACTATTTTGTTCTAATACATTAAATAAATTGCGGTTTTGCGGTAATTTTGCGGTTACCGCAACTGCGGTTTTCGTCAAGACCGATGCGGTTGTGGTGCGGTTGCGGTTTTTGATTCAAAAAAATGCGGTTACCATGGTAATGAAAATTTACACCGCACAGTGCTCTAGTTTAGGGTTGTGTAATTTAGACGTTTTTTCTCAAAATATCCGACCATTTTAGACTGTTTTCTGGTGCAAAATACATATTTCTAGCCTTCAAACTCAAATGAGTTGAAATTGATTAGTTTTATTCTTCTTTCAAACTGCAAATTAGCAACACAAAAATAAGTGTGCTCTTTTATTTTTTGTTTTATTAAACACCAGTTTTTACGGTTTTTACGAGGGAAAATATGATTTTTTTCTAGTAAAATGATAAAAATTAATTTCGGGCCAAAAAATCCCTCAAAAATCTAAATTGTGAGACAAATTTTCTGATCCAATCATGTTGATGCATAGTTCCCTGGGCAATTAACCGAATTAGACGGCTTTAAAAGTTTTCTATAGGCTGTTTTTAAACGTTTTTTAGTCGGATTTTACAGTTTTGGGGGATTTTAAGGTTCTAATGACTTAGGATCTAACGATTCAAGCTCGTTTGATTGCTCCGCAACGATTGGAAGCTTTTGAATTAATAGTCGAACTTTTGAATTTCACATTTAGTTAAAAACCAACTCTTTTAATATTCCATGTTTATTAAAAGTATTTTAAAGCTGCCTTTTCTACTTCATGCTTTATAATTGTTTTTGAAAGTTCTATCATGAATTACCAATCATATAAATCAAGTGATTTGCTATTAATAAAATCATCAATTTAATATGAGAAATTGCTGTTCTCCCAAATTTTCTCAACCTTTTATTTGGTTTTTTCGGGGATTATTACGATCTAGTATAACTTTGAGAAATTGTAATAAATATAGCAAATAGATTAATTATTCAAACTCTGCTTTGTACGTGTATTCTTTTATTTGAACCGCTACACATTTCAATAAATTATAAATAACAAAATGTACATTTTCGCAAATAAAAAACATTCACACACAGACAGCAGAATGATTTCTATCTCTCAGGGCTCCTGATGAACCTTGACGCCGAGGAGGTGATGCTGCGTGGCCTGCGTCCTGGCGCACTCGATGCAGCCGGGCAGGTAGCAGCCGAGGGAAGTCCTGTAGGCTGGTGGCAGCAGCAGCTGCGGCAGCGGCGCCAAGAAGTTGTGTTCGCCGAACATGAGTGGCGGCGGCGGCGGCGCCAGGAACGGCAGGTTCTGGTGGGCGACCGGTGGTGACTCGGGCGCCGGAGGGCTGAACGCGCTGCTTGCCGCGGCTGGACTTGGCATGGGTGGCGGATCGGTCGAAGGGGCGCCTTCCGAGCGGCGGACGAAGTGCTTTATTGCCCTGAGTAGATCATGGCCGCAACGACGCAGCACCAGCTCCAGCACGGCCCGTTTCTTGTGAGGAAAAACCCGCGAGAGCGTCTCCAGCGACGACAGCCGCAGCTCGTCCTGCACCGGCGCCGCTGCCGCCGCCTCCGAGGCATCCTCGCCGTCGGAATTGGTTTCTGCGCAATCAAATTAATTTTTATTTCACAACGTGGCTAAATATTCACAAAAAATTATAAAAATGGATTTGCATTGAGTTTGATTGAACTCATGCCAATGTTGTCCTTTGACCCGTAAAATTTCGTCAAAGTATTGAATACAAAACCAAAAATTATATGTACAGGCACAGTGGGAAAAGAAAATACGCAGCATTGTTCTTTCTTTAAAGGAAAATTGTAAACAAGGTTTCACTCTCATTGATTTTAAAAAAGCTTTCGAATACTTGATCAGTTTTCTCATGAAATTGAGTGTTTTTTAAAGTGGAATGACACTGGGCAACAATTGAAAATTATTTGAATTGTTGGATGACATAAACAATTGACCGATAAACAATTTGTTCAACAATTTGCAATAGTAAAAAAATGATCTTCCTACAATACAAATTCAAATTTTGCCAATTTTCTCCAAAATGTAATGCTCGAACATAATATTTTCTTGGCAGATTCCGATTCCTCTGGTCGAGATCTATCCAACGGCGTATGCCACTTATTGGGGAAACTCTTGGTTTTGAAATTAAATCGGATTTCAAGTAAGGAGACAGCCATTGCCATTTGAAAAGCACGCTAACTTTCCAGCCAATTTTCTCAAAAAATTACAGCGCTCCTTAGGTCAATTTAGGCTTTAACTGAATCCTAAGGGACGAGTTTATGCATTGGCAACAAGCATTTTCCAGGCTTTTCCAGTATCATCCCTCTTTCTATTGTGTTTCATTTTTTAGCTCGGTTGTCGGAAAACAAAAAATAACAGATTTTCAACAATATAATCAATTTTTTACTGAAAAATGGCGTCAATCATGCAACTCAGGGGGTCTTAAAACATTGTTGTCTTTAAGAATTATTCTTTAATATGTTTAAGCGCCCTGTTTTTTGACTCCCACATAAAAAGTCTGGTTAAATTCAGTCTAAATAGCTGAAAAGCATTTAAAATAAAATAAATCGTCTTACAATTTAAGTTGACTAACGAGAAGAAAATTTGATTAATGTATTATTTCCTTGCCCCATCAACCTATTTACGGTGGTGCATTTTCATGTATAGAAATCATAAAAATGAGGGGCAACTAAGCCATTGTGGGTCACGATCGGGTTAAGTAGAGTCTAGGGGTAAGATATTCATTGTGATAGATTTTTTTGTTGTAAACAATCAATTTACTCGCGCCAGTAAGTGGCGGGAACTGCCACACCATAAATTATTTTCAAACTATCCAAAAGGGTGATCTTTCTCGAACAAAATCACATTCGAGAAAAAATGAATGCGTTATTGGTAACAAATTTGGTGTGCTGACAGAGTGTGAAATAAAGCCAATAAAAATCATTTACACAGAGTCGGGGAAAATAATAAAAAGTAAAAAGTAAACTCTTTAAATCAGGATAAAGACTGTTTTCAATTTTTCTCTTTTTCTAGATAATCTTATGCAGCTGCTTGATAACTCTTTTATTTAAAGATTACTAAATGGGGTTTGGCTTGAGGAAATTTCCCTTTTATTTCTATTTTGTTGAAATTTGGATCTCTTTGAATGAAATCGTAATTTCCAGCCAAAGAACAAACTGGGAAGCGCTGCGTGTAAAACTGTCATATAGATGGATAAATTTTACTCCACTGGCTTAACAAAAGGAAAGTCATAAAAGCAAAATAGCTTTTAGAATAGGGAAAGTTATAAAGTGCAGTGACCCATGCCGGAAAATTTTTTCTTGTTGAGCTATTGAGATATTGTTTGACTAAAAACATATTTACCGCCCGGCTTAGGAGCTATAATTTATAGGAGAAAATGAGAGGGTAGAATGGGAACTCTTTATGATAAAATATTGTTTCATTTTGTCAAATTCTTTAGAATACCTAGAGCCATAAATGAGGGCAAGCTGGTGGCAGATATTCTCTGGACCATAAAATGAACAGACACTTTTGCGAAATAATGGTCTAAATTACCGTCAGATCTTTTCCACCTCCCTTACATTCTCTCACCGACCGGCAGAAAACATTCCTCAACGTGTCACCTGACCAGCTATAAAAAATGATTAATGTTTTTTGCCCTAGCATGACTCCTTCCGGTGCACAAAGAGCAGAATGGATGGAACACCTAATTTTCACGACACGAGTTTCTAGCTGGTTAATTTTTATGCAGCTATAAATGCGGCACGATTGAAAACCGAAAGTTACTATCTTTTCTTTATCAATAATTTATAATTTTGAACCACAAATTTCTTGATTTTGTTTGCCTTTGATAGTAGACATAACGTAATGCTGTTATTGTTGTCTGCTCCCGTAATGCCCGCATCATTTTGAGATTAAATATCATTTTTCTAATTGAGAAAAGTATTTTTTTAACCTCTGCTCAGCACATCCCGTGGGCTATGAGCTCACCAGGTCCCAATAACACCGCTGAGCTCAACAACATTGACCTGAGTGGCCGCAGAGGAGCTTGGGCCCAATGTGGCCATCATTTTGCCTCTCCGCACCGAGGTCTTTGATTGAAACGCCAGACATTTGTCCCTCAATTCACTGGAAAGGTGCGAAAACCAGCAAGTGGTGAGTCAGCAATTTGAGTATTTCGATTCACTAAATTAACCATCTCTGACCCATGAGTATTCGATCACCTAACAGCTCAAATCTCCCACTGCTTTGACGCTCGATCCTGAGAATGCCTGAACAATGCGAGCCAACGGGCTGGTGAAATTATCTTTGTTAGTTATTATTTTATTAAGTTGATAAATAAATTGATGCGATTCTAATCAGTAAAAAAATGTGATCTCTAAATTGTGAAATCTTCGTGCGATAAGATCCTCATAAACAAATCAAACTGTTCAGATAAATTTTGGTTCGTACCTTGACTTTGTGTCGTGATTGAAGCTAATTCTTCTGGAGCACTCTCTTCACTTTTCTTTGTTGTTTCCTCAGCAGCATCGTCCACGCCTGCAAAAACTGGTCCTGGTGGTAGAAACCCAAATTGCTGTCCAGTAGCCATCGCCCGCAGACCCAATGCAATTGCATCCTCCGCCGCCTGCTGTCTTTTCAATGCAACCTGCGAACACGAAAATTACATTCATCGAAAACATTTCTAATCCTCTGCACTGTCCTTTTTTCTCGGTGATGTAATAATTTTACTGAGAGGTTACAATAGAATTGCATGTTTCAAAAACAACCTTTGAAATTGATAAAAAAAAACGGAAAAAAACTCCTCAATTATATTTTTACTCTTTGAGTGCACCTCTCAGTTCATTGAGCTATTATTTGAGCATTTCAAGTTACTAAAAAACCCACCTTTTTGCTATCTCTTGACATTGGGCAGTATTAGATCCCCAAAATGCTCAATGATCTCCCGTTGCTTTGACATTCCGATCCCGACCTCTAGCTCAGTATAATTGAAGGTACGATAAATTAATCTGTACATTTCATTATTAATTAAAGGCTCACTGATTGTGAGGAGCTGAGAAAATGCCTTAACAATTTGAGCCAACGGGCTTTTATAAAGATTTCATTCATTTTTAGGGAAAAAAATGAATGAAATTGAAAATTAGTCAAGGTTGATTGGCAACGATTGTGCATTGATGTTTGCATGTCCGCTCATTAGAGCTAATGCTAATAGAAAAGTACACACACGCAGTCCAACTGCGTGGGTGTGTGTGTGCGAGATGCGAATGGTATCAGTCAGATATTGACACAGCGTGCGCAGTGCGTAAGAAACCAGAGCTGCGGGGGCTCTCGCTTTCCATTAGCGGTCTGAGAAGAGAAGAATCTCGTGTTTCATTTGCGGCTTGTGCGTGCGAGCGTGCGTGTTTCCACCGCAAATGTATGTAGTCGTAGCTACACACATTCGTAGGACAAACAACATCTGCGTCAGCCTCTCACCCCTCATTACGCACATACTACAAACATGCATATAGACGACTACTTATCGAATTAACCGCCAAGGAACACCCACATCGACAGTCGAAATCCAATAATCCGAAGCCAAGTGGTTCGAAAGAGGGCTACTTCAATGGCTATTTCTTTTAGTCTAAGTTTCTATGAAATTTAATATAAGGAATTGAAAATTTTGTTGATTATTCGTTCATGGAAAGAGAAAAATCGTGTACAAAGTTTTCATTTACTTTGCCTGTTCATTGTAGTCCCATTTCATGGATATTTCATACATTCAATTTACACAGATTGTAATAAACTGTGCAATTCACCAGTTGCATAAACCCTAAGTGTTCCAAGCCGCCAACAGATGGCGCCACCGTAGACTTTCGCTTTTAAGGCCCTTCCGCTGCGATTTCAGACTTAATCTAGCTACTGTGCATTCTTCAATTAATTTGCTAATTTTTGACGTGCTGAAAACCAAAATCGGTTCAGCCAATCGCCGTAGAATCGTGAAAAACTATTTTTTGAAATAAAAAAATCTTTTCCAACGTTTCTACGGCGAATGGCTGAACCGATTTTGGTTTTCAGCACGTCAAAAATTAGCAAATTAATTTAAAAAAAAGCAAAATAGTTAGATTGAGTCTGAAATCGCAGCGAATATGCCTTAAAACCGCTTAAAACAAAATTTTTAAGAAAGTCTGTGGTTGAGCCATCTGTTGGCGGCTTCAATAACTAAGGGTTTATGCAACTGGTCAATTGTGAGTAATTTTTAATATTTTCATAAAATTATTTTTTCCATTTAAAAATTTCTGACAATCAACTCGATAAAAATGTAGCCAGCACACATTCAGAACGAATGTGAGAGCAAAGATTTAAATATTGGTAATATTTTGGTTTGTTTGGGTTGGCTGTATCCTCGGTCGATTATATAATTAACTTTTGCATCGCTATAGTAAATTTAGCAAGTTCGTCTTGGTGTAGCTTTGACTTGGCAAGAGTGAGGAGTGTAGCGGTCAATACATTAGCGTTGGCGGAGAGGAGCGGAGGATTGCAAATTAAGTTAGATTGACTCCCTTAGGACGAGTGTGAGATTTCTTTGTTTGACTTGGCGTCCACTGGAAGCAGCAGAATTATTGCTTCAGGCGAGAGGCGAATGAAAACATCCTCCCTCTCTTGGGAGGTCGGCCCGAAACATTGATTTATTCTCTGCCTTCTCCCAAAAATCTAGGAAGTAAAATGTGCAACACAAACGTCTCGTGTGGTCCAGTCAACCCTGTTAGTCCATTGTCAAAAACGTTTCCTTTTTTACTATTGTGATTTACTCCCCTTTCTTGTTATGAAAAAACCCGCTAAAAACACTGACTTTAAAAGATCCCACATTTATTATATAATGCCATGAGACAAGTTTGAGAATCAAAATATTTGGATACGGAAAGTTTTTCAAAGTCAACAAAATTTATATATGTGTATCTTATCTGTGAAAGAGAAACTGAAAATAACGAGAGACCACCCCGCAACTTATATCTACTGTGATAATAATTCTCTCTCTTGCAACAACTCAACTAATCACAAAATTTATTTTTAATTTAATTTAATTTCCTTTATTTGTATTACACAGCGGTACAAAAATCGAAGCTTCTCCGTTTCTGTCCGCGCATTTACAAATGATTCTCAAACAACAAAATATTAATAACAATAAATAGAAGAAACATATACTAGTGTAAACATTTCGTTATGTTTGTGTCGCAAGCGAGTGTGCGTGTTTCGCTACATTTCTTTCTAATATTAAGCTACTTTCAAAGATCAAGAAAATTTTAATATCACCAGTAAATTATATGTTAGGGGAATTAGAAATTTCGTGCACATTCTAGTGTTGTTCAATCAAGAGGATTTCAATGGCACAAAACCATGAAATTTATTTTAACCATTGAGAAACGAGCAATAACTTTTAAATTTGATAGTTTTTATGGTGTCCGTACGACTCACCGCCACAGAATGACGATTAAACTCTTGATAGTCTAAGCAAATAGGAAATTTCCAGTTCCATTATCACATGAATTTTCCTCAATTTGTTTTTAATGTTTAGGATTGTCTCTTTCCCAGTTGAGCAAGCGTAATTTATTTATAAATTAGTGTAGCTTTTTTTCTTAATTGGCTTATCTTTTTTGGAAATCGAAATAATGATTATTGGCCTCTGCGCGTGTAAGAGCAGCCAAATCTCAATTACAGCAGCTCTTTACCACTGTTTTACATTAATATAAATACTACCCTGGATAGTCATGGCATGCAAAACCACAATCAAGAGGAATCAAATCTATTTTTCTCTGCGCTATCTATAAAAAAATTCTTGGAAATTAATCTTGAAAAAGTGGAATATCCTACATTTTGTTATTGTTTTGTTTTGATTAATTTGAATTTTTGTTAATGTATTATGATCAGTTGGTTAGCATGAGAGTTAAAAGAACAGCTAGCTAATTTTAGTTTAATTTGTTTTACTTGAAGCGTTTCAATTTGAACAACGCATTAGTACAAATATTTTGTTTTTAGTCCGATAACAATAATTTTGTATTCATGATTCGAAATGCAAGATAAAGCAAAATAAGTAGATGCATGATTAATAATGCTGTTTGATTCACTTAAATATCCAGAAATTCTCAAATTGATAAGCACAAAATTATTTGAATTTTACGTTTTTAAATAAGCTAAATTTAAATTTGAAACGAAATTGCGCTAATTCCCTGCTTGGATTTTTCTTTTGTTCGGTTAAATTTGTAAAACACAATGACTCAGAGCTATTGTAACACATGCACACGTGCAAGCTTAAAATTGGGACAGTGTTTTTACAGACAGAGTGTCTACAATAATCAAGGACATTAAGAAAACTATTTACTTATTTGTTATTTAAGAGTGATATCTACTGAATTCAAAATGAATAAAGAAATTGATATATCATTTGTTAAAAAGCAAGCAGGAGAATGCCATAGATTTATAACAAAATATATAAAGTAAGTCATCTCAGAAGCTTCAGGTGAAAGTAGATTAAAATTATTATGAGGTAATCCATAGAAAAAGATAGTTCAAGAATTTATAAAAAAAAAAATTAATAAGATAGGAGTCAAAACCCGATACCTAAAGAAAGTGCTGGGGATCTCTAAATACAATAGATCGCGTTACGTTTATGAACTAGTGGCCAAAGATTTAAACTTTTTTGCTACAGATCTAAAAATGAAATATGATCTCCCTGAAACTGATAATTATAAGAAGTTTGTTAACATAGAGATTATAAATAGACGCTTATTGATTTGTGATGCATTTTATGAAACTCAAACAATGTTGAATGGGAATTGGAGGGTGCCGAATTTTGTAGATAGACATGTATTTACTCGATTTGCATGCCATGGATATCACTATTTGTTCTGTTCAACTCAGATGTACCATTATGAACCTCAGGAGATTTGTAAATGTAGATTTTGTGGGGAACAGTGTGAAAAAAATCATATTTTGAAATGTGTAGTAAAAAGAATTAGTTTAAGAAAAGCAGCAAAGACTTGTAAGAATTGTTTGTATATAGGATTAGTGTCGCACGCATATATGCGTTTAATAATAAATTCATTCATAAGATAGGATGGGTTTACTGCGAGTGAAAATTAAAAAAAAAACACACATTCTCCATATATGCGAGACCGCATAAAAGATCCCAGTATTTTAGTCGTAAAACAGTGTTGGACGTGGAAAACAATTGGATGCAAACCGATACTTAATTCTGCATCAATCATGAGCATGAAATATTATGTGACATACTGCCGTGAGTGCTGGAACCTATGATTTTCAATTAAATTTTTTGCAACTCAATCCTATTTTCACAGAGGACTGAGGCTTTCTTAATAAAAAACATGCTTTTTTGGGATTGGTATTTATTTTCACAAACGCTGACGGCATTGTGACAACGACGAATCAATTTTTTGCTTCGAGCGTTCGTTCAGATACTGCTTGTCATTTTTTGCCTTTGTTCATGAATTTCAATCATTTTGGCATGCCATTATTCAACATGAGCAATAAACAGTATATAAATTATAATTTATAATTAACAAAAGACAGTAGATACGTCGCAGCAGATAGATTGCCAGCGCTTCAATCGTTAAAATGATACCCAAAAACATGCTGATTACAAAATTTTCACACAAAGACGAAAGAGGAACTAAATATTTTTGCTATATCCCAATAATTCACTCAGATATTTCATGAGTGCGGAGTGTGAAATAAATTTAGTCAATCACACAGTAAAACATTATTTCAAAACAAGTTTTCACAAAAAAATCCCAATTAAACGTTATGAAATCTACTTTTCTGCTAGGGATTACCTCTTATTATCGGCATTTTAGAATGCAATTCCTTAATTGATTCCCAAACTTTATGATTTATAATAAACAGTAAAGATTTCCTGTCATGCAGTTATTTGATTTGGAAGTTATTAGTCAACTCTGATCGCAGCGAATCGAAGGGCTGCGGACTGACCTGTGCAGCCATGACCCTTTGGCGCTCGGCGATGAGGTTGCACTTGACGCAGGCACAGTCCTTGTACTTGCAGTGTCGCTTGTGGCCCTTGAGCCAAGAAATCATGCCGTGGTTCCTGCATCTGGCGCACTTTGGCCGTCTGGCCGCTTCGCCGCTCATCCCAGAAGGTTCTCACAATACTCCAAATGCAGCTTCTGCGGATACGTTCATTCATCTTCATCTCCGCCATGGCGGGGCAGTCCTTTTGAGAGTGCATGCGCTTCCGCGCCCCTAAGGGCGGGAAGGGGTGGGCTCGACTCTCGACTAAAATTACAGAAGCGATGCGCAGACTTGACTTTTCACGGTAAGCGTTGATTTGAAACATTGAGAATGATTCTCCGCCGAGTTTTGATTTATTTTGCGCCTCTTTAGCAATTCATTTTGTGTAATACTAAATTTTGGAATTTATAAAATGAAGAGTTACAAAATTATAAATTATTATAAATTATACATTTTTATGCTCATAATCTCGTTCCTGACAACATTGAAGTTGTCTAAATGGTCGGATTGCACAATATTCTGAAAGTTCTTAAAAGCTCTGAAAGCTCCGACAGTTTAGACCTTGCAGATCGAACCAATACAAAGACCACAATTATCGGAAAAGTGGCCAAAAATGTGGAATTGAATGTTAATTGTTCTAGTGGGTGAGACAAAGCGCATGTTCCGAAGGTAAAAATCAACAGCTCGTGTTACAATATTTATTTTATTTTTACACCCTAACTCAAAAACACCCTTTTGTCTCAAAAACTGCTAGTTTCAGAGTTGCAAAAAGCCCGCATTTAAAAAAAAAGATGCAGTGGTGTGGTTAAAAACGTTTTTTTTTCAATTGATACCAATTTCTTGCAGGCAATGTTTTTCACCTTATTTTTCAATAATTTTATAATTATTAGGTTATAAACTCGACTAGAAAATTTTTTGGAGAAATTGACGCAGCAAAATGGCAATTTAAAAGAAAATATCTGCACTGTGGAGGAAATTTTGACCACTCCGACCGAAATTTTAGATTTTCTCAGAAGAAAAATGGAATAATTTTATTTCTTGCAATTCTCGCGCAAGAAATCGGTAAAAATTGAGTGGTAAAAACCGTTTAAAGAGTGGTGAAGAAAACCGGGTGGTAAGCAGATGCAACCCTGGCTAGTTTCACCATTCTGAAATTTTCTAGGCATGTTGAACACACTTAAGGGCAACATTACATTCCATACTTCAAATAAAATTAAAAGTAAAAAATTAACGAAATTCATAAAAATTCAATAAAAATATGGTTTGAATTTAAAAGTTGTAGACTGTCTAAATGGGTATCTTCTAGTTAAAAGTTTAATGTTTTAGCATCATTGGGACTTGAGATATATTCATTTTTGAGAGCACTAAGGGGCCCGTTTCTCCAGATTTACTAGAGAAACTTCATTCAATTATACCAGCTAACTTAGTTTTTCTACATCTTAATACCACCATAACGATCATACCTAAATTCATGATAGAGCTTAAAATTTTTTTAAAAAATTGCAGCTCTCATAATAATTTGTCAACTCTCGTGGAAACACATAATTATGACTTTAAATTTAGTCATAATTCAATTACAAACTTATCTCTGTAAGCTAAAATGTTAATTCAGTTTGATACGTTTGATGTTTATTTGAATTAGTAGATAGATAAGCCTTTTTTATGCGGCAGTTTTTCACGATAGGTATACTAGTAAAGGGCATCCCTGGTTAAGCCAAAGTCAGCAACAAGCTATTTTTAAATCTGTATTGAATCATTCCCTTATCTTAATGTACATATTCTATCTCAAAACAATACGGAGGCCAAATTAATATTTTATTCAAACATCTAGCTATATGTTTAAATATTTTAATTCATATTCATTGATTACTTTCTTTCACAAAAATGTTGTCACTTGTTTCCAATAGTATGCCGCATTGTAAAAGTTTTAATTTTATTTTGGAACAACTTATTAAGCTGATACGGCTGATTTTTTACTGACTAGGCAAAGAGCTCAATTAATAATGATGTTTGTTTTTATTCAAGCAGTTCAAGCACAACATTTTTTCAAACTGGGTTTAACCAACTATCACACAAACCTTAATAGGGAATAATAACATTTCATTTCCTAAATTGATATCTGAAGTAATTTTAATTGCTGACAGTAATTAATGATTGAAAAAGGCGGCTGTGTTTGGACTAAAGGGGCTCACAATCAGATAGCATAGATGTTAAACGAACTGATTACGTATTTTCCCCTCGCGCCAAGAGAAGGAAATGAAAATAGATGGCAGCACAGCATAGCCTGGTCTGGTGGGTGTGACACTCAATGCTAAAAATCAACAATAAACGCAACCACGTGAAACGGGATTTTAGTCCCGACTGTTTGCAATCTTTTTCCTGAACATCGGGTGTGTGATTTCGCAAACTGTGCGCATAATTTACCTATTTAAATATTCACCATGGAGTACATGAGCGATATGACCAGCGATCCGCAAGCTGTGGGCAAAATGTATGCACAAAGAAAAACATTTTAATGGACTGCATCATCCGTTATTATTGTCTTTCAGCCTTTGCTGCGAGTGTGGGGTTGCGATCGAACCAAACTCTGTTAGCATGTGCGTCAGCTGTCTCAGGACAACAGTGGACATCACTGAGGACATCCCTAAGCAAGCCACCATTCAATTCTGCAGAGGATGTGACAGGCAAGTTCTTGACTGTTAATTTATTATGAGGTTCATAATTAATTGCATTCATTGTCATACAGATATATCTCCTGTCTAAAATCGTCCTTTTCTTTTAATCAGTTAGTTGTTATCTAATCGTTTTTCCATAATTTGTTGACAACTTTCAGATCCAAAAGCTAATAAGAACCTGTTTTTTGAAATTTAAATAACATTAATAAAATATCTAACAGTTGATTGGAGATCAATAATATAAATTAATTTTTGTCCTCAGGTATTTGAAGCCTCCATCCGAGTGGGTGAGCTGCGTGCTGGAGTCGAGGGAGCTGCTGGGTCTGTGCCTGTCCAAGCTGAAGGGGTTGAGCAGGGTGAAGCTGATAGACGCCAGCTTCGTGTGGACCGAGCCGCATTCAAAGCGGCTCAAGGTCAAGCTGACCGTGCAGGCCGAGGCGATGACCAATCTTTTCCTGGAGCAGGCCTTCATCGTTGAGTTCACGATCGCCAACCAAATGTGTGAGGACTGCCACCGCACGGAGGCCAAGGATTACTGGAAGTGCAAGGTGCAAGTCAGGCAGCGGTGTCAGAACAAGAAAACCTTCTACTACTTGGAACAGCTGATTTTGAAACACAAGGCCCATGAAAACACCCTCAGCATCAAACCTATTCATGGTGCGTGTTGGAGTTAATTTCATATTATTTCAAAGTATCAATTTTCATTTACAGAGGGGATCGATTTCTTCTACGCATCCGAGGCGCATGCCAGAAAAATGGTCGACTTTTTGCAGGCTGTGTTGCCGGTTAAAACCACTAGCTCGAAGAAGCTCATTTCGCATGATGTGCACAGCAACACTTACAATTACAAGATGACCTACAGGTGTCCTTTTAATCTCTTTTTTCCGCGAATAGTTTAATCTTGAAAAGAAATGATAATTTTTGGGCAATATCATCTGCGTTGCATAACTGGGCACAGATCAAAAACTGTCTGCTGTCTGAACTTAAAATCAGAAGTATATTATGCCATCTACTTGATGATAAGAAATTTAAATTGCCATCAAACAATTAATTGTTAAATATTATAAAAGGGTTTGCCAATTTTTCAATGCACTAAAATACACCTTTGATTTTTCGCGCTATAAACCAGCCAGGAAATTCCACACAATTGCGGTTTCCCTGAATTTTTACTCCCAAAAAGTTCATCTCTTAAAGTGCACGAGAGAAATTCAGACAATAAAAAAAACTTATTTTTCAAGTCATTGGCACTAGGATTGTTTTTTTTTAATTAATTTTTTAGCCATCCAGAATTTGATATTTAAAATCTCTTTAAATGCATGTTATTTTACAGAAATGACAGATAAACCGCAAAAAGTTTTTGTTTAGAAAATGCGGGTTTTGCAAACCTTGTACTACATGCAGAATTTTTTAAATAATTATTTTCTCCTTAAACCCATATTTCTATGATTGTAGCGTGGAGATAGTGCCTCTTTCCAAGGACAGTTTGATTTGCCTTCCAAAAAAACTGTCACACCAGCTGGCAGGCATCAGTCAACTGTGCCTGGTAGCCAGGGTGACCAATGCGGTTCATTTAATTGATCCGTGCACTGCGCAAGGTGAGCAACCTTCATCCAAATCACTCAAAATTCTCTTCATAATTTCTATTCAGTTGCTGAGGTTTCTGGAAACGTATTTTGGAGAACTCCTTTCGACGCGATTGCAAATCCAAAGCAGCTGGTGCAGTACACGGTGATGGAATGCGAACCCATCTTCTCACAGTCTCAGGCTTTCCCTGGCCAGGGACCGATTTCCAATAAGGTGGCTTCCAAATTAAATTGCCGATTTTGTTCTGAATTAGCAATTTAACTTTTTTTTCCAGCATACGCTTGCCGACGTTTGGGTTGTCCGCAGTTCCGAGCTGGGCATCAACAACAACCTGATCCACACAAAGACTCACCTGGGCAAAATTTTGAACCCTGGTGACACAGTTATGGGGTGAGTCTTTTGCTCTATTGCTTGTTTCATTTAAAATTTTGTCAAAATTTTGCTCTTGGCTAAGATTAAAAACTACTCGTGTGTTGTCTGTCTCGATCGCATGCAAGAAAAAAAATTTACAATTCTCATAATTTTGATTTAAACTGGCGTTTAATTCATTAGTTAAGAGATGAAATTTCACGCACAAGTTTTCTTTGTGACAATTGTGGTTTGGATAAAATTTAATAAATTTCAATTTGTTTTTAAAGGTTTGTGCATTAGGTGTAACACTACTTAGGAAGTGACATATTAACTGAAATTTTCAATAAAACTTTAAAATTTGTTTGGAGAAACGCTATTTCTATCTAAAATTTAGCTAAAGTTAATTGTTTAAAACCGTTTAAATCCGTCAATTTTGCACCAATAAAGTCAACAAGTATTCAGTGTTGCGGAAAAAATAACCTTAATATTCGCAGCCTTAGCTAACAATTTTTTTACGCATTGCTAAATTTGTCTTTACAGATACTGCTTGGCCGATAGCAACGTGAACGACCCTAATTTCGACAAATTGAAAGAGGATAAGGTGCCTGATGTTGTCTTGGTTTACAAGTACTACGGAGACAGGACTGCCCGCAAACACCAGCGCGCGTGGAGGCTCCGACATTTGCACGACGACGTCAAATCGACCAACACGTAAGCTTCTTCCTCGCATGATAGAAATGATTTGTTAATTATTTGTCTCCTCAGGGACTATGGCGATTTCTTGGACGACCTGGAGAGTGACCCGCAGTACAGGCAGAACGTCAATATTTATCGCAGGAAAGACGTTCTTCCGCCTGTGGAGGAAGGCGAGGATGAAGATGACGAGCGGCCTACAATTTCTCTGCAGGAAATGCTGGAAGATCTTGTTTTGGATGACGCTGAAATGGCAGATGTTGGAGACGAGGATGATATGGATGATTAAATTTTTTGTAACCCTTATTGTATTGTTATCAGATGCACGTGAACAATAAAGCTGAAATCATTATCTGATAGATTGTTTGAGATTAAATCACCAGACACGTCCAGACCTATTTAAAACGGGGCTTGCTCAGTTTAATTATCATTTCCATCTGGTGCATGATGAATCTTATCAGGTTTGCTGCACTTTTCATTGTGCTCTTTGCGTCTTCAAGTGGACTGCAAGATGGGGTAAACTCTGAATTAAATCTTGATTTTGTATGTATTTTAATAATTCGTAGCCAAAAGATTTTTGCACCGATTGTCAAGCCCAAATGCATGGGCTGCTGGACTTGATCGTTGCTGGGGCCACGAGGGAGGAGGTTGTCGCCAAATATGTAGACATTTCCGTCAATTTTTTTCAACAACCACTTTCAGCAAGTGAGGGACTAGCGGAAAGGAATGTGGTTTGTGGCACATAATTGAAAGTAATGAATTTCCTTGGAATGATTCTGAAATCTTTAACAGGATATTATTATTTACGTGGTTGGAGAGAAATTGGGCACGGCCGCCCCTGTAACTGCGGAGGCGATGTGCTTCTTCAACGACCTTTGCCCCAACACCGATCCCAGCTACGATTGGTCGCTCAACCTCGACTTTGTGGGCCCAAAACCGACTCCAGAAATACCGCAGCTGCCTATAGTGAGATCCAAAATTTCCCCTTGGTGACATTATTATTTATATGTAATTTTTAAACTCAGGATGGCCAGCCGACAATGGAGGTGCTGCAAATTACCGACATCCACATTGACCCGACCTATACTCCAGGCAACAATGCCCTCTGCGGCTTTTACTCTTGCTGCAGGGCCAGCCAGGGTGCGGCACCAAATTCCTCGGCCGCCGCTGGCTACTGGGGCGACTACCGCGGCTGCGACATGCCCGTCCACGCCTTGCAAAACCTTCTCGACCAGGCCGCTCAAAACCACCCAGTATAAAAATTTTGACATTAGTTTGAATTTTTAAATCAGCAGCTGATTTAAATTGTTAGAATGTCGCCTACGTCATGTTCACGGGGGACGTCATGGATCACGCCAACTGGGAGAGAACCGCCGAGCTCAACACCGACCACTTCACCCTGGTGATGAACATGCTGAGACAGGCGTTCCCCAACGTGCCCATCCTGCCCATTTTCGGCAACCACGAATCCGTTCCAGCGAATCGGTATTTTTTAATATGAATTTTTAGTGGTGAATTTTAGAGGTTTTTTAAAACAGGGTGCCTCCTTCTGAATGGAACGTTCCTACAAACCTCAAAAACGAGTGGCTGTTCCAACTGGCTGCAGACTTTTGGGGCCAGTGGCTTCCAGGTACGGCCGACTCCATCCTCAGAGGCGGTTTTTACGCTTATGAAATCAATCCTGGATTGAAGGTTATCGCCCTGAACAACAATTTTTGCTACACCAATAATTGGTCGGGGATTGCTAATAAAATTTTATTACACGTGAATAATTATTTTAATTCTTCTCAGGTGGCTGGCCTACGACAACGTTGACCCTGCAGGCCAGTGGGCTTGGCTCGCCCAGGAGCTTTTGCTGTCTGAGCAAGCGGCGCAAAAGGTGCACATCATGGCACACATTCCACCTGGAAGCAGCACCGCCTGGGACGTTTGCCACAGAGAGTACAGGAGAATCATTGATAGGTATTTTTAATCATTATTTGATATAATATTTAAGCGTAACCTATTGCATAAGGCCTCAAAGTGCGATGAATTCGCGCTCATGATGATTAAATTATTTTTAACCTTTTTTGATGGACTCGTATAGATTCCAGAATACGGTGAAGGCGCAGTTCCACGGTCACACTCACAACGACCACTTCAGCATCTACTATGACCTGGATGAGCCCTCGAGGGCCACCACCTTGTCCTTCACAGGAGGTAGTGCCACCGCTTACAAAAACTACAATTCCAACTACAGGATTTACCAGGTTGATGGTCCCTATGACGGAGCTTCTTATGTGTGTTTTTAACTATATTCATTTTGGTGAAATGAATTTAAATATTAAATATAGCAAATTCTGGACCACACCACCTGGTTCTACAATTTGACCGAGGCCAACCTGGCTGGGCCTGATGTTAGTCCCAACTGGCAAATTTTGTACAGCTTCAAAGAAGCTTACGGAGTCAATTCTTTGCTGCCTCAGGATTTGGACGCTCTTGCCATCAGAATGGCGCAGGACGTCAGCCTCCAAGAGCAATATTACAGGTATGGGAATTAATTATAAGTATCGGGGTTACAGTTAATTTTAAATTTGTGTAGATACTACGTGAAAACTGGCGACCCCTCCCTTGAGAAAGGCTGTGACCAAGCTTGTCTGCAGAAAATTGTCTGCAACATCGTTAAAACCGTGAACACAGATGACTGCAGCAGGCTGCCTTTTTAAATTAAAATTCAATCAATAAATGAGCAATGATAATTATAATTGATATTTCTCACGGCTAATATTTTTTCTAAAATAATTCAAAATTTATAATAAACACACCACAGTTACGTCTTGTCTCTTTTTTCCAATAAAGCAGCTTTTATGCACCCTGCGCGGCTCGCAAATTCAGCGGGCTTGCCTACCCAAAGAGCTAACGAGCTACACTTTCCTTTAAGTTTGAGGTGTTTGCATCTTGAAATTATTGTTGAGCTAGGAGTATAATAAGTCTTTTTAATATAAACATCGTTGAATTACATTATTGAGTATAATATATCTTGAAGTTCTACATAATATACCTAAATGTAAATAGCTTATGGATTATTAACTAAACTCGTTCAAAAACGATATTAAAGCAGACGTGGAAATTAACAGCTGAACGATCACCAGACAAAAAATTGTATCAGTTTGGTGAATTCATAGAAGTAGAACCATCGATGTCTCAGTTGCGTCATTTAAAAAGCGGCGGCTGGCTGAACCAGCTTCAGCCGAACCTTTGCTCGGGGCGGCTGATAAAATTTTAAAACAGAAGCTTGATGGTGCTTAACGGCCCAAAGCATTTATCGATTTTTTACCGGTGGCTATAGCGTGGCTGTAGCAGCTTAGTCATCACGGCGACTGATGGCTGACCACGTGACCTAAAATTAGCCTGCTGGATGAGATCACTTCCAAAAAATGGGAAATACACATTAAAAAGATTTGGCAAGCTAGAAACATTTTATCAATTTTTTTAATCCAAAACGTTAACGAAATCTTTGAAAGCGTACGAATGCACGGATTTTTTCTGGTAAATTTCATGTGTGTCTTAAATATCAAAGGCATTTTACTGCTGATATTTAAATTTTATTCAGCAGTACCTTATTTTAAAAAAAAATGCAAATTTTAACTTCTGTGTGTGCAACTGTTATGCCTGAAATTACAAAATTATCCATGCACAATTTAAAATTTTGCAATAAAATTCAAATATTTTAATGTTTTTAAAAATTGTACTTTTTTATTAAATTAAGAGATTCACGGGGCTTTCCTTTTGAAGATTATATTCCAATTTTAACTGACAATTTGTTTAAATTAACTAGACGCCAGAGCTTTCATAAGTTAAAGTATGGAAGTAAATTTAGTCAAGCTCAAGCAAGGTAATTAATGTCATCAATTTCAGCATAATCTTAACAAATATAAGATATTTAAATTATTATGAAAGTGGTTCGTGTTTTTTAAATTAATATCAAATCTTAAAATGAAGTTTTGGGAAGTAAATTTATCTGTAATAGCAGATCTAAGAGAGTTAATTAAGTACTATCACTTCTGCTAGAAGTGGAGCCAAGGTGCACTGGTAGGTCGCACGCGGTGGCGGCGCGCGCCTCTCTCGCCTCGCGCTCTCAGCCTCACTCACTCGCTCAGAGCCGCAGTCACGGCGAGAGAGTCAGTGTAGCTTTGCGGTCCCGACGGGACGGAGTGCGTGCGCGGCAGCCAAAATTCTTGAGCTCGAGATGACCCGCGGCCGGTGCGCACCGCCAGTGCCGCCGCGGCCCAGCAAGGTGCGTCGGCAGGCGCCGCCCCCGCCGGCCGCCCCCAGGGTGTCACACTGGGTGGAGTTGCGCGAGGGTCAGCCGGTCAGTCTGTCGCGCTGCGAGATCACCGTCGGCCAGGAGCCGCCGCCGGTCGTCGTGCCCGTCGCCGCCGACGGCCTCCCGCCCCTGCCCAAGAGCCTCTGCGTCGTCAACACCGGCCGCAGGCCCGCCCCCCGTCCACCCCCGACCTCCACCCTCGACCTCCAGCTTGCCATCCTCAGGCAGGAAATGGTAAATATCAAAAGTTTTTTTTACTCGTTTTGTTCTATTTTTTTATTGTTAAATTGTCTGCGTGGTGTTTTGACAGTGAGGTTTATTGGCTTTAGTCCTTGATTATTTTTTAAAGATTAAAATTTTTATTTTAAACTGGTATCAAAATTACGTAAGAAAAAAAACAATTTCTTTATTTGAGCATTGTTTAAAGCAATTTATTTTTAATGTTGCCAATAAATGTATTTTTAGCACTAATTTTAACAATAAAAATGGAACAACAATACAAAACATAAAAAGTTTAGTTTAGTGTTGCTAAAATACATTAAAAATTAAAATTGTCATTAATATTTATTTTTAAAATTTTAAAAGGGAATCGATGGAAGGCGACAGCTATCATAAAATAATTTGAATAAATTTTTAAGAGCGACGACCAAATTTTAAGTTTGATTAATTATCTCAACAATGTTTAATATTAAAATGGAATAGTTTAATAATTTAATTCCTCTCGTTGCGATCTATCCATCGGTATGCGAATTATGGGGTAAATTTACCCTCTAGGGAAATTAATCATGATTTTTAATAAGGAGACAGTGTTCGCTGCTTGATTAGCATTTCAGCCGATTTACTCAGAAATTTAAACAACAACCTGCTCTTTCCTAATTTTCAGTGCTTTACCTTTTTTTGCAGAAATTATCGACTTTAATTTTTAAATTTTATAAATGTCATTTTTTATAAACGTGGATTAAAAGCTGACAGGGTCTTTAGTCTTTACATCAGAGCACTCGCCTTGCTTTTCGCTTCAGCACTTTAACCATTTTTCAGTGCCATGCAATTTAGCGAGAGTATCCTTGTCAAATGACTCTATTTTTCAACGTTGTTATCGTTGCGCTTCTTGCTGGCATCGCGAAATACACTCCGCAGTTTCCCTGAAGCCTCTCGTCTCTGGCGATTGAATAACGCAAGAGGAAGGAAAAAGATTTTGTGAATTCCGAAGGTTCGATTACGTCTGCGTCAGGGCTCGGGTTACGCGGATGAAGATTTGCAATTCACTTCGTTCTCCCATTGATCTGAGGGACACTACTTACTTTCATTCGCCTCCTTCTCTCTCTATGGTGGAATTCTCGTCTCGTGCAATCGGTACATGGGGCACATGGCGCGACACACGAGCCGAGATGACAAAAACTTTCTTCCGCGGCGCGCACAATGCACGGCTGCTTTTTATTCTTTCGCTCCCTCGGCCGGAGGACGCGGACCGAATTTTTTGCCCTCGTCGTCTCGCGAGAGGAGAGGATCAGTATAAGAAATGCTTGCGCTGCACACAAGCATAAGAGCATCATTGATTTTCTACACCGGACAATGAGAGTAATTTCTAAATTTCTCCTTCTATACCTGCGAAGAAAAGTAAGTGCTCATCATTTCTTGATGCGCGCCTCTCCTCTCCAGCTGCATTACCATTGCAGGCAAGTGGTTTGTCTTATTCAAACGATTCGAATGAATTGAAATGCGAAACCAGGAAATCTCAGGGGCAATTTTATTTATCAAACAAACAAACATTTGATGCGAAAACATGAAAAGCTAATAAAGCAACTAACGTGGATATTTTTAAATTCTATTTTTCAATCTAATTTTGAAATAGGCGACCGCTCGAGGTTGTTTTCCTGCCTGATGTCTGATTTAATTTTTTCTCAACATTTTTCAATCTGTTCATACTTATAAATAAACAGAAAAAGAAAGAAATGCACACGCTGGTAATTTATTATATTTAAAACTAACGAATGGCCCTACTCAACGCGCAAATTAATTAATTTTAATTAATAAACGTTCGCCTGCACTAATTTCTGAACAGACACGAAATGAAAAAACCAGAAACGAAAGACAACTTGCATCTCCCAATGATTTAATCTGCCCTCACATTTTTTTAAAGAACTTAAGCAATAAAACATTATTAATCAACAAATCAATAGGAAACTTACAAGAATATTTTTCAGCTTTAATTTTCCTTGTATGGATTTGATAATTTTTCGGAGAAAGCTGCACTGAAATCCTCTCTGGCGAATTTTTAACCTCTCCCCTGCTCGAAGCAAGCGACCACTCGAACACGTATTATATTTATTCACTCGTGTCATGGCGTGTCTGACTTACAATATCACAGCGCGAGTGACACGTTAGATGCAGTGTTGAGGAGCGAGAGAGAAAATTTCAATCATCATGATCTCATGCGCGCGAGATGCGCGTGCAGAGGTATAGTGGTGGGTGACTCACCGCCTGTAGGAGCACACCCACTAAATTATAAACGCAGAATCGGTCGAGAGGAGAAATTGACATGCAATTAGACAGAAAATGGCCAAGCAATATTATGCCTGCGGTTTTCAAAGTGCACATACGAGGGTGCGCAATTCCGCAATAAACCGCTTCTGAATAAACTGCTCGCCCCGAGCGAACGGAATGAGATGCAGGTCCAGCGCACATGCAAAAAATTGTGGAAAAGGGAAAGTTGAGAGTTTTGTCCACGCTGTCATTTCAAGCATATCGTAATTGATTGGTTTTGAGGAAGTGTTATTAAAAATACTCTCCTCGACTTTTGACACTTAGGGGAAGCTGGAAAGTTATTTTCGTTTTTTTCTGGCATCAACCCATGCGAGCCAAACAACTGTATAATTAGTTAATTGTTCATTATAGTAAACAATTCATTGCTAGAAACTGTTTACACGGATCGAGCTAAAAGAACATGAGCTCCACAAAGCAGAAACAATCCGATTGTAAGCAGAATAAAAGAAAGAAATCCTAATGGCAACAATTGAAAATTATTTGAATTACTTGATGCCATAAACAATCGATCGATAAACAATTTTTTCAACAATTTGCAATAATAAAGAAGGACCTTCCTACAGTAAATATTCAAATTTTGCCAATTTTCTGCAAAATTTACAGTGCTTGAACATATTTTCTTGGCATATTCCGATTCCTCTCGTCGAGATCTGTCCAACGGTGTATGCCACTTATTGGGGAAACTCTTGATTTTGAAATAAAATCGGATTTCAAGTAAGGAGACAGCCATTACCATTTGAAAAGCACGCTAACTTTCCAGCCAATTTTTTTAAAAAATTACAGTGCTTCGTAGGTCAATTTAGGCTTTAACTGAATCCTAAGGGATGAGTTTATGCATTGGCAACAAGCATTTTCCTGGCTTTCGCAGTATCATTCCTCTTTAAGTGATTTATTCCCAAAATTTAAAAATTCAATAATCGAGTGACACGCAAATAAAGCATTTTTCTATAACAGACCTGGAAATAAATTTTCAGTTACAAGCAGAACATCTCAATCTGTATTTCTGAACTGTACGCAATACATTAATTACGCGAGTATTGCGTGATATTCTTGACGGTCGCACGGCAAAACACACGAGTTTAACGACTCGTCGCGGCTGCTGAATCATTTCGCGGCGGAGTCATCTCAACGCAACAGACTGCTGCTACTGCGCCAGGCCGCGAGGAACAAAAAGCCAAAGATTACGGTTAATTGTTCTATTGAGCGCAGCCGCACCGAGTTGCAGCCTTTTTCTAACCGGCTGGACAAGTGACCCAGAGCGGAACGACGCAACAACTCGCTCCTCCACGCAGATAAAGGAAAGAAAAAAAGCAGGCAACGCACGCCGCCGCGGGGGCGGACACGCATCCAAGAGTGACGCGCGCTCCGGGCGGCTTTCCGCGCCTCTAACGCGATTACCACTGGCCGACGAGGCCCCACAAGTGCACCGACCGCGATGCAAATTCATTCAGGCACACACAGAAACGAGCTGTCCATACTGTTGGCACAAAATTGTTTTAATAACGTCCAATATTTCGTGAGACTAAAATATTCAGGGAATCAAATTTTTAATGAAAAGTCATTGGTATAGGTTATTAAATATCCACGTCACTAAGAGTTTAACCAATAGTCATTGCGTACAAAATTAATTTATTACTCTCATTCAGTTAAGAAACAAGCAAAAAATTTATTTTTAACGTGTTGATCAAATGCAGTATTTTATTATGTTTTAAATCAGACAATTATTATGAAAAATCCTTATATTATTAGTTTTGAAAGTAAAATTAAAAATATTAATAATTTAATTAATGAAAAATTACCAAAAAAATTTAAATTTGTATTCTTATAGGCAAATAAATACTAAAAAAAACTGGCTCAAATTAAATTAATTGCAAAACATACACATTTTTCATATTTTTGCTCTTAACAATTCGACAAAACGGCTACCATCACGGTGGGCAGCTATTCAGGCTTTAATAACTCGCACGACACACCAAACACACGCCATCAGTCAACACGTAGCTCTGTCTGGTCGTTTGAGTTGCCGCGGCGCATATTCCCCTAATATCCGCAAAGCACACGCGACCGATTGTTTGGACAGATCTGATATAGATACACAAACAAGGGAACGAACGCGTGTCTGACAATGCCGAAGCCATAAAAGTGAGCTTTTTCGGAAGCAAAACAGAGAATACGAGAGAGGATTATTTGGTGTTCTATTTCTAGCCTCGCCGCGGTAATTAGATTCCATTTTCGTTCAGTTAACTAATCAACTGAGCAGGAGCTGGCGTGCCCTTTCGAAGGGGCCAAGACTAAATTGGATTTTCTCTCAAATCCAAAAGTAGCACCCGCAGAGATTGCATCATCGGCGCACTATTCTATTTTCGGATTGCTTGACAATTAAAACCCGTTCGGGTAATTGAAAAGCTTTTCCGGCTGCTCTCAGAGCGCAGGTGTTCCTTCCATTTTTTTAGATTTCATCTTAGCTAATTGCTTAACAAGCAGCTCGCGTGATGCGGGATCTTTTGCTAAGCAAATTTACTGCTCTTTCGCCTCAGATTTCATCGCGCGCGTAATTCATTAAACAGTTATGCATGTGAATGAGAGACAGACATTAGCGAATGAACGAGAAGAAGAAGAAGAAGATTGCACCGACGGGTGAATATTGTGTTTTGTCATCATCGCCAGCTTGTTTTTACTGTTGGAATTCTCTGACCTCTCAGCACCTAATGGCTCTTTGCGGAAAAGTTTTTTGCTAACAGTCCAGCATTGAATGAGGTGTACATGTCTAACAATAAATGCTATCAAAAACGTTTTCCCGCACGAACCACAAGGCATCGGATACTTGGTCATACTTAAGTGTTTTTGTTCTTGCGCGAGCCTCAGAAAAATATGTAAAAATCAAAACTATTGTACGCTTAGTACCTGCTAAATGCTCGTCAGTGGCAATTTTTTTATAAACAATTTTCTTAAATGATGCAAATTTAAAACTTGAGCTTTACAGGCCATCTATTAAGAGTGTTTTGCCTTGTTGGCTTTAGCAAGTAAGAAGTAGTTTGTGGGATTTAGCAGCAGTTTTTCTACAATGAGCAGTAATGAAATCAGGACCGAGTATAACAGTTAAATTTCAGATTTACTCGAAAGATTAAGCAATCAATCTCTTCTCGTCGCAATCTAACAAACGGTGTGCGGAAAATCCAGATTTTCAATAGGGAAACAGTGCTCACCGTTTAATTAGCATGCAAACTTTAGAACCGATTTCATCTCAAACGGCATCAACCTCTTTCCCAATTTATAGAGCGTATTTCAAGTAAAGGAAAAATATATTTTTTACTTTAATTAATCTTCCTATTTGTCAATTAAGTGTACGCTTTGAATTTAATGTTTGTTTGCTCCTCGGGGTTGGCCTTGACCTTTCCTATACGTAATGCCGGCCAGCATGTAACAACAACAAAAATAATAATAGTAACAAGCACCGATGGAGTGAGTGTGGGAGTGAAAAGCTTCGAGAGCTGCTGCCGGGTTTAAATAATTCATATCATCTGCGGTATAGTGAGCGAGTAAGAGCGAGCGAGTCGTGCGACTTATCGCGAGAAAATAAAAGCACCGTTAGTGCGGCAGCATCTCGCGTCTCTCCTCGTCGTTTTAATGAGAGAGAGAGAGAGAGAGAGAGAGAGAGAGACCCATCGGGCTGGCCTTTCTCACTTATGTTTATTAAAGTATATGTGCACATATCATCCTCGCGCATTTCGCTCTCTTCTCGGGTGCAAATGAGACAGACGCCTTTCTTCTTTCTCCTTCCTCTCACAACGCATCCGCGAGAATGCAAATTTTACGCGGTGGCGAGGTCATGACTTGATTTGCTTATTTATTTTCATGGTTAAAGGGAAATTTTTTTGAATAAGAGCAACCTGGTGGAACGGACAGCATTTTTTATTACAATGTCAAAATTATGAATTACGCAAGAGCCGTGCGTGAGCATTCCCTAAAGCAATTTGAGCGCGTGTTTGGGACTCATTTCCATCGGATTAAGAGTCGCTTCATCTGCAGGGCGTTCCTTCCGACACCTGGCAGCTTCTCCTAAACACCTGGTTCCACGCACATCAAAAGATTTTTATTTTACTATCCGAGACTTTTAGAGTGTGGGTGTTTTCCTACTTTCAAATTTTCCGCACGGACAAAGAGGTATACGCATAGGTTAAAAGGACAAACTCTTGGGTGGTTGTGTCTGCATGCCGGATGGCGTGAAGCCGTGGAAATGCTGACTTATTGTAATCGAATAAGCGAGTCCGTTTCGTTTCTTTCTTACGTGTTCAACAGCTCTACAATTGCATTGTATGTGTGTGTGTGTGTTATTTGCAAACAGAGAATTCCGTCTGTAGGCACGAGACAAAATAAAAACGTGGCGTGAAACAAAGGCCTCTCGTATATCTATCGATTCATCCTTCAAGTCGCTTTTTATTTGTCTCAGCCTCAAAAGCCGCGAAGCTGACTGTGACTTGAGAGGACAATATTGAATTTCTCGCCGTCCGCCTGACGCGTGAAACGTGTCTCGAAGGCGGTGACACGTAATCGACGGATCAGATCAGATTTTCAACCTCGCTGGACACCGAACCTTGGGTTCTCTGCTTGTGTGACACATTTAACTGCTGATTTAAAACGCCGATTGCAAATATAATATTGCTTGTGACTTCACTCAATATCACGAGCGTGGAAAACCGATGATTTTGAATTATATAATATTGTGTTACGCACAATAATATTATTAAATTGACCTGAATAAAGGTTTTTTCAGAAAAGTTGAGGAACTAGAAACTAGATCAAAGAAATCACGAATTGATTTTATATTTCATTTAAAATTTAAAACAAAATATGCAAATGAAACAAACCACTGCGCCGTCACCGCACTGTTGGGGGCTTGAATCCTTCCTAATTATGGCCGATACCAGAATCTCGGGGAAGGTCAGGGTTCAGAATCACTACTCGAATTTGTCCCCCGGTGGCAGATCCGTAAATATCAAATGTAAATTTTTCCACTGTCGCGGTGGGCAATGACTCGTTATCGTCATTTTTTTTATAAAACTTTCCAATAGGATGGTTATTATTTGTCATTTTTATTATTTTAAGTTACATACTCAAACTATCATTGCGCGGAGACTCTAGTGGCGGCCTTCATGCGTGAACCGGATGGATTAAGATCAGTGAAACAAAATAAAATATAAAAAACTAAAAGGATTTTACTATTTTTTTTTAATTTTTCTGTTTATTGTTATAAATCCTCAAATAGAAAAATATTTCACAGCACCTTCTGTCACAAAATCCTCTTAGTTGGGCAGCAGGGGAGTCCTTCACCGGATTTTCCTTTCTATAGATGTGTCAGAATTTCAGTATTTGAAAGAGCTCAATTACAAAACGGAATTTTGAGTAAGTGAAGTTTTGTTTGTCGCTGGATGCAAGGTGTCACAAGGTTTTGTCGCCTCCTTATCTAATTTTGATTGTGCTCAGTCGATCGTTTCAAGTTGAAATGACTGGTGATTCATAGTTCCATAGCTCTGAATGTTTGCTTTGAGTTTAGAGTACTGGTGATAAGGCCTACGAGTAGCAAAAAAAAAAAAACAGGCGCTGTTCTGGAAAGGACGTGAAATAAACTTCTCAGCAATTCCACTTTGACCTCCAACTATTTTTCCAACCTGAGTAGCCATTGTAAAATTATTTACTTTAAAAACGAAAGCTAAAATTGTTTGGTTTGAACTAAATTGAATTGTATACAAAAGGGTTAAATTAACTCTATTTGCCATTAATTAATTTTCAACACCACACCGCCGTAGTTTTTATCTCTTTTGTTCTAGTTAACGACGCCAAATGAATCGGAAAACTGCCTCAATGTGTGCGGAATAATTGGAAGCCGCGATTATACACACACGGCAATTACGTTTATCAGCGTTTGCGGCGAAGCGTGTTGCGTTGCGGGCTCGTCGGTGGCCGCTAATTGTGCGCGCGAGAGAGAGGCCGCTTTTTGCGCCAATTCCAGGCCAGCCAGTTCCCAAAACTAGCGCGCGGCGAGAAGAAGATCACTGCCGGGCCTGAATCTGCGGCAAATTAAAAACCGGAATTTCCACTCGCATGCACGCACTTAAACAGATAAATATATATTCAAATTGGCCCCCGTGGACGCGTTTACTGTGCATAAACTGCACGCTTGTTATTTATTTCCCTGCACAAAGCAAAGAGCATATTTATTTGAGATAATTAAATAAGAGTTATTTGGGACGTGACTATTTGCGCGCGACAATAATTAGCCCCGAGCTGCCGGAAATGGGATCAGCAAATTGCTGATAATTATTGCTCCCAGACATTCCTGCTGCCCGACGAGTTTGGTTTCCTAATCAATTGGAGGTTTTTTCACTGTTGATGAAGTGCAGGTTAGAATTAATCGAGCAAGTGGGTTAAGACGATTTTAATTCAAACCTCTTTTATTACAAAACAAGACGGTGTCAACGGAGAAGTGAAGTGAAGAAAACAGTTAAAATTTTCAGCTCGCTGCGCTGCGGTGACTCATAACTGAAAAACTTTCAGCACGGTGACAGTGACAGCCAACGAGATGTCACCGCAAGTATTTCTTGCTTTCCAAAAGCAGCGGTCGAAAATTGCGCGTGCAGAGAGGACAGAAAATTCGAGTGACAAGCAAATTATCTGGAAAGTCGATCTCGTTGGATTCCTTGTCTGCGTTCGTTGCTCATAACGAGTAATTGGAAACCGAATCAGCGGCTTCCTCGTGAATCGTGAAACTGCGTCCCCGACTCATTTAAACGAATCAGCGAGAAATTGGCTTTAATTGACAATGAAACTAACTCTCACAAAATAATTTGGAAACTTTTACTGATTTAAAACACACCATCCAAGCTAAAAATATAAATGTAAGATTGGTATATAGGCTAGCAACTCATTGTCAGTCTGGGTGGAATATTTTTTGCTAATGTTTTGATAGATTTTTATGATTCATGTATACATTTTAAATACTTTTGTCTTATTCGGGGCTTACTTTCTCTGTGTTTTCATTTTTAATGGAAAAAATGGTGACGTTTTAATCAATTTAAACTTAGAAAATGAAAATTAATTAACCGAATTGAATATATTTTTCTTTCGTGAATTCTTGGCCTCAGGTAATTTTCTATATTTCGCTAAATTTTGTAAATTTCGTGATTGTTTAGCAATGCAATATTTTTAATTTGGCATTGTTTAAAAATAGTACTGAATGTTGTGTGTAATTTGCCATGTGATTCAGTAGAGAATTAATTGCGTCGGCCCCTTTCTCGTTCATATGTCATATATGTACTATGCCACCGATTAATCATGTAAACCATGTAATGACGAAAACACGCGCTGTTAATTACTCCTTTGATTGCGTCGTACTCCCCCATCGACCGCTCTCTCGCGTGAGTGTGTGTGTGTGTTTGGACCGAATTGGCCAACGCTGGCGTCGCGGATCGCCAAAAGCTGCTCCTTTTCCGCGTGCTGTTATAGAATTAATTTCGTTCTGCTCGGCAGATGTGTGCCGTGCAAAATTCCTGATGCGTCCGCGCAGTGATTGCCGAACGAGATCGACCAGCTCGTTTGGACTCCCAGGTTAAATAATCGCGAGCGGTGCGTTCCCACGATGTTTTTTCCTCAACGCGCATAATTAGGCTTTTTATACTCCAGTTACGTTCACACCAAACAAGAAAAAAAAATCGAGAGCGCTGCTCAACACGCTCTTTTGATTACTTAACTGGACCTGCGATGAGAAACGTATATGTACGCCTCTTCCTTGCGTCATTAGGCTAATGAGAGATTTGCATTTGGATTGTGTGGGAATCGCTCCGATGTGATTTGCAAAGGTTTGCTGCTCTCTAATGTCGGATGAATGAGCTTTTCATGTCGGTTCACTCTTAGCAGAGAAATTGAATTTTAAACATTTTGAGATTGTCTCGGAAATATTTCAAATTAAATTTTCCAGTCATTTCAACGTCTTGAATTTTCACATATGTGTTGGTGGTATTTTTATCCTAAAGAATATTCAATAAAATTTTCAAGCCAAATTTTGAGCTCCCGGATTTTAGGGATTTTTAAATAACAATCAAACACATCTCTTAATCTATAGCAGATATCATGTAGAATCAAACGTGTTTATAAATAAAATTTTATTCCTAGCGGCTATTGAGAAGAAAATATTTTTCTAGGTCAAGGTCACTAATTTTAAATTTTGAGTCTCAAATAAAATTTCGAAAATGAAGATTTTTGTATAATTTTTGAGTGAATACAAATAATTAGGCAAACTAATATTCAATTTTACCTGAAATATTGTTGTTTTTGAGATAATCCAGATTTAAGGTCTAAACTTGGCTTCAGGTCTAAGATCAAAATATCAAGAGCTGGCGAGATCTCGGCTAATGCTGGTCAGAAATGCAAAAACTGCAAACCGTTTAACTCCCCAAAAGGTTTCAGGGTGGTTAACTCCCTTTCATTCCACCTCCACCCTTCATCTGGAAGGAATAAATTCATTTTTCTAACGCTAATAGCATCGTAGCCATAGCCCTGAATGTTTGAAAATCACCTTAAAAATTGTTTTACACTTCCTCCCTCAACTAACAAATTTCCAAGGAATTTCTTTGTGTTTATAGCGTGCCTCTATTAACAAAAATTTCAACATCCAATTTAAAATGTTTTACAAACGATTTATAGATTTCTCTCGTAATGATCAGAAATTAAATTTTATTTCTCCTCATTTTAAATATTCAAAATTAAATCAGAGATATAATCACAAAAAATAGAACTCGAAGAAGTTGAAAGTAAACAAACAATCTGATTATTTGTAGTTACAAATTTCCTTCCTTCTGTAATGCCCCACATTCCCAAAACAAACGAAGCATTCTCCACGGAGATTTGATTCTTTAATCCGATCCCAAATCCAAAGGGAGTCACGGATGTGGAGCTCCAAATTTTCTTCCATCCATCATCGCAAACCAGTTCCCTCAGATCACAACACACACGAAATGCACGGGAATATTTATATTTTATCTTTTTGATATTGCTTGCTCGCGTGATTGCGCCCATAACCGTGCGAATTGAGTATGCACGCGTATTTCACCGTCTCCTCGCGCTTTTCTAGGTCACGCTCCCAGCATCTCTCGCATGGGTCGATCGGCCGAAATTGGATCATTAGGCGGTGCTTGCTTGCATTTTTAATTATACACTTGGAAGGAAGCGAGAACTCGTCCTGTCAGCGTTTATTTGTGTGCTTTTTTCTTCTCTCTACGCGCACACAGTCGCGCCTGGATGCTTTTCTGCTCGACGGTGCATAACAAATCATCAACACCCAGCAGGCCTTGCAAATCGGCACCCAGCATGCGATAGGAAATGGGGATGCGTGTGTGAAAAAGGGATTGTCCCAAAACGAAAAAAAAAACTGAATAGGAATTTGTAATCAAAAAGAAAATTGGAAGAGAAATATATAATTGTAAAAATGAGGAGTAATTCTGGAAGAGAAGAATTACCACTCAATAAGTAAATATATTTTAGTAACCAATTCATTACGATTTTATATTTTTAATAAATTCAATGGACCAGAAATCAATTAAAGGTTGGAGACCAGGAACCGTACAAGAAACTTAAACGCTGAGAAGGCAATTTCCAAGAATGATGAGTTGTAATTTCACAGGAGCAGCGACCGATTAAAAATCAAATGCCTTCATCATGTAAACATTGATCAACCAGCTCACGTGTAACCATAAACTCTGTATAACTACACGCTAGATTATTTTATATTTCCTGTTGAAGTAAAATAAATGATGCTGAACTGAATGCGTTAAGTGAACGTATTTCACCGCCCTTCTGATTGATGCCAACTCGCGTCGAGAGGTTTGGCACTCGGCGATGTGGGTGACATTCTTTTTTCCTTTTTGCTTTCCTCGCCTCGCTTGCGAATATTCAAATCCGGAACACAAGCACACACCGGTCTATTGAGGGAAATTGGCTTCGCTTCTTTTGCTTGCGTGGGTTGCAGCTGATTTATTCTAGCTCTCGTTGGGGCCCGCTCCACACGCTTTTGGGTCAGGCAGCATTTCCGTCTCTCAGATATTTTAGCCTTTGGTCACTCGTTCGCGTTTGTCGGCAAATACTGCGATCGCAGACCGTTCTCTACGAGTGCACATTTTATAGCCGCTTATTTATATTTGCATAATCCTTTTGCCGCCTTTCATCTGTGAAATGCTCTCGGGCGCAGTATGGATATAATGGAAAATGGATCGATAACAGAGAGTTCACGCGAGGAAATAATGCTGATATTTACAGCAATTTTGAACGGGCCAATTGCGTAATTATCTGTCATTTGGAAAATAACAGATAAAATTTTACTTACAGCACTCAGGAATATTAAATATGCATATTTTATGATTTTAATATTCTTCACGTGTAAAATTGGAATAAAGGGCATGTCTGAAGGTGGCAATAACTCTGTTCGCCTTCAGGAGGAATCAAGATTTATTTTGCTCCCGTGTCCAACACCACGCACATGTAGCATTGGCATTCAGGAGCAGTTTGATTCACGCAAGAGCAAGCGGATAGGAGAGCAACAACCTCTCACCTTTGCGGACAAACCGAGCCTCGGAGCCAATTTTTGCGCGCGAGCCAATCGGTGGACAAAGGAGCAGTGCTCTCGCGGCCGCTGCCAACAAAATGTGCCTGTGAATCACTTATTTTTTTGCCCCTTTTGTTCGCACGTCTTTTGTTGCCGAAACATTTTGTTCTGAAACGCAAGATTCGCATATAATTCATAGGCGATGTGGGTTAAGACAAAGGCAAACAATAGTCGATCGCCTCGAATCTGCTCCTTTTTCATTTCGCCGGCGGCACTTTGTTTGCCATCATATCTCGGACGCACCATCTCCGCTCGCCCACGCTCGGCTATTATTAAAACGGGCACCCGTGCTGCGCATTTTGATCAAATAATCCTGAAAGGTCGCACCAACGCTTTTCCTCCTCTTCGCCGTCACCGCCGCCGTGTTAACACTGGCAATAAAAGAAGAAAAAAATCGCCCGCGCGCGCGTGCACCTGCGCTGGGATTTGGCGAGAAAGCCGCGACGTGTATAGGAAAAAAGTGGATTGCGCACACACATCATATATCGAGCCTTCTCAACTTGGCACCCGAGCAGAAATAAAAAGTGGAGATGTGGAACACGCATCAGGAAGCGGACTTTTCCGTTTCGATTCAATTCTCGGCGAGGCGGCAAGGGTTCCCATGCATAATTCAGACAGGCCGCTGATTCGAATCAAAAGCAGATTTTTCATGCAGCTCCAGCGGCTTGCGAACATAAAGAAACTAGAAGAGCGAGGAAGCGGTGCCATGCAAATAATGCTTCTATGAAAAGCGACCATTCGATTCGCTTCGCGGGGAACAAACAATGCAAACAATCTGAATGGCCGAGTGAGAAATTGATTCATGCGTTTGATTCTCGACGCAGTAGCTCAGCCGGCCGACTGTTGTGCGTGAGAAAGAAAGTAGATCCAATGTGGGAGGATTAATCTAGCCATGTCGGTTTTTCCATTTAATTTATGTCTCTTTTGTTCGGGAATTTATAAATTATTAAATTCTTGGGAACTCGAATAAGATTGATTTTTTGTTGCTACACGCTGTAGTACAGGAGATTGAAATAAAAATTCGCCCTGATAAAATTAGATTTGCCTTAAAACTAAATGGGAATATTTGCCACAAAATTCCATTTGATCGGGCACCAGTGTGGCAGGCTTCATTTCGATATTTGAAAATTTTCCTTCTGGGTTTTCGTGGTCTTTTCAAAAGCACCTCTTTTTATAAAGAAAAAATAATGAACTTTTTCGACAAAACTATTTTTGGGATAGATTTTAGAGTAAAAACTTCAAAATGCAAATAACATGTTCAATATAATTAAAACCAGGCTTCATCTTCTTTGTCAAAAAAAATTCGTCGTTTTATTCCTAAAAACCTCGTATATGATTGTAATTGAAACTCATGATTAGGGCGTATTTGATGACGCCGAAACTGGTCGAGGAATAAAAACGACGAATTTCTTTTGACAACGAGGATGAAGCCTGGTTTTAATTATATTGAACATGAAAACAACCTCGAGTGGTTGCATTTTTCAAATATGCAAATAATAGTTCACAATTAAGGGGCCTTTAAGTTAAGCGTTTCACGGAGTATCGTCCCCGCATTTTTTAAATGCGTTAAACTTTCAGCAAAGATTGCAATCACAATGAATTTAATGGTCAGCGATTCAGAAATTCTCTGCAGTTGATTTTCTCTAGAAACTATTACTGTTAATGATCTAAAGGGGCCGAAACAGCCGCTGGACAGTGTGAGATATTTTCCCCTTCAATTTTGTACACATCCCAGTTAAAAATCGAGAGTAATAAATCCATTTTTTCATTAAGGTAATTGGAAACATATCCCAATAAGCTTATTTAGAAATGTTTAACTTGTTAAAATTGTGATTCATTAATTTATTTCAACCTTGAAATGTTACAGTTAATATCACGTTTTCGTTTCCCACAAATTAATTTTGGCGTACGAATGTTTTTTTGTGTTAATTTGCGTTTCTCTCTCTCTCATCGAGCCTAACTATGTGGAGCACTCGCATCGTCATTGCCCAACTCACAATCACAGTACACGCTAAAACAAATTGCACTGCGCGCAATCACGAGTTGCATTAAGGAATCTGTGGGATAATTTATGTGAGAAACCCGTCGAGTTAACCACAACCAAAATGTACGACGCGTGTACCCAAGTACAGCTACAACGCGAGGGGCTCTTTAATTTTGATTAGCTAACGCTCTCACGCGGGCGCTTTTTGCTTGAATCAAATTGAAGCTCAGAGATCCGACGGCACTTTGGTCTATAGCCGTAAATCACGACCTGGAATTGTCTGCACAGTGAAATCTCCGAGTCATATTTACCACTTTAAAATGGGGCTGACGGGAGATGGATAAGTCGTTGACTCGCTTTTCGGATTTGATCACTTGATGCGCGGTGCGCGTTTCTGACACGTTACATCATCGCTCCATTATTCGAGCAAGTCGTGGCCACTGACCACAAAGATCAAAACGATTGTCAGTCTTGCTTTACTGCGGAGGCGACCAAAGGTTCTAATATTTGGTCGAAAATTCCCATGAATTATTTTAAAAAAGAGGAAGAGAATTAAAAAAAGGCTGACGTATGTATTCAGAAATTCACAAGAAATTGCAGAATTTTTCACACCAGCAAGGAAATGTGAGATAATTGAGCATTTCTGGGAACTAATATTTCTTTCAAGTGTCAGAGATGACAAAAGGTGGTTAGTTAATTGTATCGAAATGCTCAAATAGCGTACCAGCGCCGACTCGCCACTTTCTGGTTTTCGCACCTTTCCAGCGGCTTTATTTAGGGACAAATTTTTGACGTTTCAATCAAAGACCTTTGTGCGGGGTGGCGAAAAGATGGCCACATTGGGCCCAAGCTCCTCTGCGGCCACTTGTTCCATGTTATCCGCTCGGCTGTGTTATTGGGACCCAGTGACGCAGAGGTTCAAGAAAAAAAGGAGTAATAACAATAACACGATGCCACAGAAATCGAAAACGCACCGTGAATTCCACGCGTGATTGCAGCGGATATTGTTCGAGAAATTAATTGCTTTTGCCTTGGAACTGGACCAATTCCGACGATCATAACACGCGCGCTCAGATAATAGCGTGCAATATCGCGAGTGCTTTCCCTTTCAACAGCTCTCGTCAAGTACGGTTTTATCAGGCCAACGTGGGTTATTATCATTTTTTTTTTTTACTCTGATCAGAAAAGTCGGTTTCGTTGCAAAATCTAGTCGCCCACCGACGCGGCGCAAAAAATAAATTGGCCCGCGTGAGGTATCGCTCAGAGCAGAACAAAAGATGTGGATCGCCTTTGCGTTTAGCGATTTCAACGCTCGATTTTTATCGGTTTTGTCTTTTCCGCGCTGCATCGGCGGCGCAGCACGACGTCCCGCAGCCAAATTTCAGCAATAACAGTTCCTTGGTAGCGTCCACATGACGTCCACTTAAAAAATTACGACAGTTATAAAAAGCTTTTAAACTTCGTTGATTTAATGACCGTGAAAGATTGCTTTCAAGAAACAATTTTACCTTTTTGAGTTTTAATCAATGTATTTCTCAATTTCCAAGTCTGTGAATCTTCACATTTTGTTTCTATGTTGTTTCTGAAGTGAAATTTGGTAAGGAGGATCATACGAGATTGTTTGATTACTTAAAAAAATTGGGGAAGGAGGGGGTTAACTTAAGAAGTAATGGAATAGTTGTCATAGGGTTGAAGACAGGGGAGGACAAACACAATTATGGTCAAGTGTAAATAGATTTGACATTTTCAAATTAATTTTAACAGCAGAGCAGACTCGTCTCTGGGTTTTCAAGTTTCATTGTAGTCTATTATTATTACCATTTGTGAATATTTTTCTTGTCCTTCATACATTTTCCCCTCCCCTCCTTTAAATTTTTCTAGAAATTATACAGACCATCTTGAATAATTTATTTAATGGAGCTTTTTAATTGTTAAAATCAACCTTGGCTTGAGGCTCGAGTGACCAGCAATTTTTATTAGTGCATGCGGAAGGGCTCCTGCATTATTTAAAACTTAGATTAATTACCAAAAGAATATATCAGGTTGCTCTAAATTCTAAAGATTTAACGCGCGGAGCAATTATTATTCGGCTGGGCCGAAATGAAATATTAATCAGCACGGTGAGTGAGAGCAGTAATAAATTAAAAAACGAAAAATACTCCCGCGCGCTAGAGATAAAGTGCATGAGCTGAGAGTGAGCGCTGACTGCCATTCCTGGATGGCTGCTCAGGGCAATTTCATTCACCTTGGAGAGCTGTGTAAGAGCGACATTATACGCATACTTAGACGGCCTGGTTTTATTTTTGAATTTCGCTGCCTCGCCGTGCTGACGACGAGAGCAGAGAGAGAGAAGAAAGTGTCGCTATGCTCAAGAAACCGGTGCACTTCTGCTCGTCGACTTACTTTTACAATTAGTTTATTACTTATTAATCTGGGTAATCTAATAGCAAAGCGCTTCTGTTTGCAATTAATACGCTAGCTCGCTTTCCATCGACAGGATATCAATCAAAATGGAAAGCGCTCGTGCGCAGCACAATCAGTTCGATATTATTTTTATAAAATAAAACAAACTGAGGTGTTGTTATTGAATGGTCGCGTGCTTGTAATTGTCGCACTCACGTCTCACGCCTGGTGTCTGGACAGGCATAAAAGAATTAAACATAATGCGTCTCGCTAGCCTTTTACAGACTCCATTTCTCCTTAATTGTCCGCTTTGTGTGTATATATACGCATACTAAAACTTTATGGAAAACATAATATATTAATGGGCTCAAATTATAGGCTCTGTGTGCAAATGAAGAATGCGTATATGAGAATGCGGACTTTGCGTATGTGTTTTAATGAGCTAATCGTGATTTCATTTTTGCATACAGCGAGCGGAGAACACGCGGTCATTATTATTTAATTTGCAATGTTCAATTCAGCAAGTCAGCTCATTTTCATTTTGATAGGGAAAGCAGGAGACGTTTGCCAGTGCTCATAATATGTGTTGAATATTTTGTAATCATATAGCCTCACTTTTACTCTGCAAAAAGAGATGTGAAGAAAGAAAATTGGCGGTTATTGTCATTATACTGCAGAACAGAGGTTTAATTTGTTAAATAAAATGACTGTCCGTTTCTAATCCTTGATGCATTGGTGATTTCAGCTTTGAGAAAAAATAAATAAAGTTTCTCCAATAACACTCTTCATTGCACTTCAATGGAAAAAAAATTTGGCAGTCTCTCTTGAAGTATAAAGTGCGATTTAATTTCACAGTACATTTAATTGTTATAAAAGTAAATTTCTTTTTCCAGCATTTATGCAATGCGGAAAGAACAGGTTGTACTAGTTGTGTTTCAACTCTTTTGTCGCCGCGCAAATTGATGTGTGCGAACTTGTTGCTGCTCATTTCCCTTTGCGAATGTTGCGCAATTTGGACGAGTTTTGCGAGTTGCTTAATAAGTTAAAAAGTGGTGAATTCGCACAGTGGGCGCGGACAGTGACAAATAACTCGAGTCCCTGGCCAAGGCTGCTTCTGCGGTGTTCTTAAAGTTAATTAGCGTGAGTGAATTTGCAATCGTGTGTAACTCGAAATAACCACAGCATATGATGAGCAAACGCGCGGCCAGTTGGATTGCAACCAAAACTCAGCTGGGAACCGCTTAACTATATAGGAATTTCAGTGTTAATGTTTGGAATTATACAGCATGGGGGATTTGATCACAATAACTACCGCCTTTGTTGGACAAAATTACGCAATTGCAGTTGAAACCACTACAATTTATATTTGTCTGATCTATAAAAAGTGTTTAATTACATTTAAAATTAATTTTTGCAATGTAATAAACAAAATAAAATTGCTTTATATCGCTACACAAAATTGCGCTATAAATATATACACTTTACAACAGAAGTTTAACAGTTTTTGTTAAAAGATATGAAATATTTCCAAATCAGTAAAAACAACTGCCACAAATCGGTGATAAAGTTTGCCATCAAAATTTTTGCCCTTTCTTTCCCCTAAAATCTGTCAGAAATACCATAAAACTAAAACAAAATGAGAAAAACTAATTAATTATATTTAAAATATTTTTGTCAAATCTCACTCTTGATTTAATTTTATTCATTTTTCTTTGTAGCAACTATTGAGCAACCACATAATCCGCTATTTCATAGTTTTTTGGGTCATTTACACTTTCGTTTAATTTAGATATGTGGGCAGCTTTAAAATGTATCAAATTTACTTTACAGAAATGTGTTGAATTAATTACCGAGACGCAATCGCGTGGTAGAGCAGACATGACTGAGTGTGAGTGTCGCAATTTAAAAGTTGGTCCGGCATGGCGAATGAGGTCTTTGTACTTTTAAGACCGACAGCAGGCGGACACTCACATTATTGGAACTTGATTTTATTCGATCTGGCTAAAAACGAACGTGTGCGCAACTCTCGCTTTCGTTGATAATTTAATACAAGGTGGAATACATCATCAAGGCGTGTCATACAATTAAAAGAATATAATACGAAGGCTCCGAAAGGGAATGCATAAGGACGTGCCCACTGAGCGTTACGCAAAAAGTAAAACCCGCGCCGGCTGCATCCTCTTGCCTTCATCGTCGCGCGAGTCGCGATATATAATGAAGTTGTTACAGAATCTTAATTTGAAGGGAGTGTGCTGCGCAAAATTGTTCGAGAGAGAAAGAGAAGCCTGTGAAAATGCTCAAGAGCTGCTGGGCAGAAGGCCAAATTGAATACACAAAAGCATTCGTGCTTTTCCTTGACCGCAGCATCAAGCGCCTCTTGATAATTTTTGATTAGTATTCATCTTTTGAATTGCAATGCGTGCGTACTGTTCCCACGCACAGACGCGTCTTATTCTCACCTAATATGACTGGCTTAAAAGCAAAAAGCAGGCAGGGTCACTGTTGCAATTTGGAGAGGAACCACTTGAAAAAAATTGGAATATCAAATTATGCAGAGTAACATTTCTGCACAATAAATTCAAAGGAAAAAGAATTTATAATAGGAATCTGTCAAATTAATTATATGTATCCTAGAGAGCAAACAAAATACCATGTGGGATAAATGATGCAAACAAAAATCTGTTGGGATTTCACAATAAAAAACGATGCTCCATTTTTATTAGTGAGTGCGAAGTTCAAATAATTCGTTTTTGAGGCCCACCTAGAATGATACAATTCATTAAATCACCCGCATTATTTAGATCAAAGCTAACTCTGCTCTTGATGCTCTTGCAAAAATAATCAAAAAAATTTCAACAAAAAATATTTCACCTCGTTAATTAAAGTAAAGCTGTACGGAACAATTGTGAAAAAAATCTTTTTAACTTTACTTGGGGTTCGATCTCTCTAAAAATTGGTGACAAGCTTAATATTCCCACGTTTTGCGTTTAAATTTTTCAACGCTATGACTGTCTTCCTAATGATAAGCATGATTTTCTCCCAAGGAAATTTACCTCATATTTCTCACGTCGTTGGGTAGATTGCGACTTTAGAAATCAAAAAATTCATAGACTAAAAGCCTTTTAATTTTTCGCTAAATTTGGCAAAATCTTAAAATCCTGTTTTCGTGGTTCTTGGCCTCGAAAAGAATTTGAAATAAATAAAATGTCGCTAAAAAAATTCCACATAATAAAGCCTTTATAGCTTTGAGTTTATTAAATATTTTTTTTATTATCCTAGAATAAGTAGAATCCTTATTTGAACAATCATTTTTTTAAAAAAGACATACTTAACTTTATCTGATTTACGGCGTCATTCTTTCATTCCGCACGTTAATGACCTTTTTCATTCAATCCTTTGTGCGGAATATCAGTCTAATTTGCAATCTGTTTCCTCGCCAAATAACGCGCAACAATGCCCCTTTCGCCTCAGCCACTTAAAAACCAAAGCGGAGATAACTGTGCTGTCTGGCACGGCGCGAAATTCCATACGCTCCACGACGTGGGTGGAAAATAAATAAGCGAAACAGCCTTTTCTCTGCTCGCTTTATTTTGATCTACACTTTCTTTCTTTCTTTTTACAAATCAGCGCCCGCAGGATGAGTCACTTCTCTCGTGCCGAGCGAATTTGAAATGCAAATCTTTCTGCGCAGCGCATTAAAAAGCGAGACTGCTGACTGATATGGTTCCGCTCTTGTTGCAGGCTGGCCTGAGACAATTGGACGTGTCGCTGCTCTCGCAGCTGTGCTCCCTGAACCAGAGCATACAGGAGTTCCGCGCCATGATTCTGCAGGAGGACGCAGATGAGTTGCCCCCCTCGCGGCCCCCCTCCGAGACCTCCAACGACGACCAGCAGTCCTGCAGCTCCGCCTGACGCCGGCCCAACTCTCTCCTCGGCCGTCGGACGCGGACACAGTTGTTGTTGTTGTTGCGGGACGTGTGCAAGGACAGCCAATTTTACCTTCGTTTTGTAATTCTCACAGTAGCGCAAATTTTCGTTATTTTTTCGTTCAACCTGGTTATATTTATTTTGAGGTTTGCCGGGTGTGCATCATGATTGAAAAGCCCAAAATTGTTTTCTAAATTTTTGAGGAGTCGTCCGAGTTAAGTCGTGTGAGATTTTATTTGTGATTGTAATTGGTCCATTGGTGTCTATGGGAGTTTGTACATTCAAGTGAAATTGTCTCTTATTTATTTAAATTCAGACCATGATTGGTTTCAGAATCAAACATCATTTTTCCCTAGAAATGATTTGATCTCTTTCTGAAATTGTTTCCCCTGAAGAGCATCAAGTACCCACTATAGACTAATTATTATTACTGCACTCACTCGTGCTGCTTCCATTTAATTTGTATTGTATAACTTAGCATTACTGTATTATAAGATCATTAAGTGTGTATAGACCGTGAATAAAATCAATATTCGTACATGTACAACCGAATTTTCATTGCCGAGGACAATATTTCGAATGAAAAAGTTATTTCCACCAAATATTCACATGATTTATTTCCTTCCTTAATGAAATTACACTAAAATTAGAATTTAAGCTGTCTTCAAAATTTGCTAGCTTTCGTAGCGTTGTTTTTATGACAGAGAAAATGCCAGACAAATTGAAGAAGAAGAATTAGAGTTTACGATTTTTCAAGTGGAGCATAATTCAGAAGCTTCTCGATCAAGTCAACGTGGGCCAGGAGCATCCTTCGACAGCAGTACCTCTTCAATTTCAAAGAGTCCAACGCATCACTGTAGGAAATTTAATTATTAAAATCAAGCACCAGTCACGTTGAGGAACTACAAACCCTTCTGTGTACTCTGCTTGAAGGAGTCCAAGGTAGTTCTCCCATTTATTTCCAATTACTTTGCCGCAAGTGAAGCATCTAACTGGAATAATCATTTTGAAGATTCTGCAACAGAAAAAGGAAAATCAAAATTAACGTCTTGTTACAATCCTCAACTAGAGTTAATGTTTATAGAACTTAATCAACTGCCATTATTCGCCCATAAAAAAAGACGCATAAGTATGATATTCGCACCAAATTTGATACATATGGTAAAGTTACAGTTTCTGCCGGGTTAAACACCTCGCCAGTTCTTATGAGAATCCCATGTTAAAGTAGGGGTGGCGAAAACTGTAGCTTTTCCATATTTCTGAAAATCGCCAAAACTAACAACTGTGTCTGTCGTAACCTCCAACCATTACTTTAACAATTGCTAAGGTCACTGCAAATATTTTTCACCATAATGATGTTAATAATTAAAAGTGAAACGAACTGGAATTTTCTGTTCTCTGATTGTGCGATGTGCGACGCAACGTGCAATCACGAAAAATGACAACTTCAAAGTTCAAAGTTAGCATTATTAAACTCGTTTATCATATTTAACACGCCAGTTTATAATTTACTCACAAGATTAATCAATCTAAGCAGTCTAATTCGGCCTTGTTCGGTCGAAAAACTCCAGAAAATGTGCTTAGTCGGCCCAATTCAGATTCACTCGTTGGAGAATGGATGCGCGTTGCGCTGAAGCCACTGAATTTGTAAACAAATCATCGATCAGCGTCATCTGGCGTCATCAATGTGCGCCGCGCTGGTGCAGCGTGCGCATGTCTAAGAAATGTAGGCGTTACCCATCACGAATTCAGATTCGAATTTCACAACAGGAAAATTGTTTTCGCCCTTTTTATGGATCTTCCGTCGCTATTTTAAGACAAGCCAGCAATATTTCAAGTGATTTTTAAGTTTAAATCAGTATATTTTTCAGAGTTTAGCGCAAAAATGCAGGTAAATTGGGTTCTGTCTTTGTGTAAAACCGCAGACTGTTTCTCAATGGTGTGCATATTATCAAGCGAAACGTGTACTGAAATGAGTCATGCGTGAATTGTTGATTGACTTACTCATTTTTTAAAATATAGCATATTTTTCTGGCACAAAAGACTGACTTTATCGTTATCGGCATAGTGAGCTATTAATTAAATTTTATGCATTTTATGTTATGATCGCAGAACCCAAATGAAGACACTGAATGGAATGATGTTTTACGAGCCAAAGGAATTATCCCTCCAAAGAAAGAGAAAGAGGTGACGGAAGATCAAATTGTGGATATTTTGGAGCAAGCTGTTGCAGAGAAAACCGGAAATGGTAGTAACAAAATATGCGAGAGTACCATTTTTATCCACATAAAATGATATAGTCGCGCAAAACATGAACGCACTGACGTTGGACGAGCTGGACGAACTGGAGGATGACGAGGACGAAGCTATCATCCTCGCATACAGACAGAAACGAATCGCTGAAATCAAGGAGCTGACCCAGAAGTCCAGGTACGGGGACGTCACTGACATTCGAGCTGAAGACTACGTGCAACAGGTGAACAAGGCTGGCGAAGGCATTTGGGTTGTGCTCCACCTCTACAAACAAGGGTATACAATCTAGTGCATGTGTAAAAACAAATAAAGTACCTTGAACAATTCAGAATTCCGCTGTGTACCTTGGTCAATCAGCACCTGAACCAACTGGCAGCTAAATTCCCCACGACCAAATTCCTGCGGTCTATTTCGTCGACCTGCATCCCGAACTACCCCGACATGAATCTTCCAACTATTTTTGTATACTTTGAGGGTGACCTGAAGAAGCAATTTATCGGGCCTATTGAGCTCAGAGGGATGAAGCTCACCGTTGATGGTAACAGTAGCAACCTTTTCTGCCTTTGATAAAATTCATCTAATTAATTGAGCAGAGCTGGAGTGGATGCTGAAAGAGGCAGGAGCTGTGCCTTCAAAAATTGAGAAGGACCCCAAGCCGAAAATCAAGGATGTGCTCATGTCACAGTTGCGGGGTGGCCGCGATGACAGTGACGACGACGATTACTGAGTACAAACAGTATTGTTTCTCTCTTGTCATTTTTTAACTCATTTTCACTGTATTTATTTATATTCTGTTGAATGGTTTTTCTGATAAAAATTTATCTGGAAAGCAAACCTTGTCTTTGCATTGAAAATATTCACATGGAAAATCAAAGCAAGTTAAGTTCAGATTTTATTTGTGATGGTTATGACAGGTTTGCAATACAAAGAAACTAACTTACGAGTGTTAAGTGCTTTTTTATAAGAATAAACGGAACTAAAATAGAAACCGGATATTACACAAATTTGGTATAATTGTCTTATTTCTAATTTAGCAGTATTTTTTATTTTAAAAACACCATTGAAAAAGAAAAAACTCGTTGAAATCTAATTAAACTTAGATTATTATTCAAGGAACTGAACAGTTGGGAAGAACCACGAATTGCAGGTACTATAAATATGTGCGTACAACTTGAGACTACTTCTTGCTCTGCGTGGCGTCGTGTGGGAATATTTAAATCCAAAGCTTTATTATTTACCGACGAGTCTGTGGAGCTGTCTTTGATAATCTGAGTAACAAAATGTTAGGTTGTTTTTCAACAGATCACTTAAAAAAGGCAACTTCGTCAGACCCTGACAGGAATGAATAAGCAGAACTGTCCTATATAGCAGCTTTGGAATGTGTCAGAGCTGCTGGACACTTCTTGGTCATCGACTCATCGCTGTTGAACACAAACTCAATCAATTTGTAAAATGCGTCGCCAACGAACGTTCTATTGCAGATTAAGTGCGATATTCAAATAGAGATGAAAGCCATCAATTTCAGCTTGATATCAAGTTTAAAAATAGTAGTAAAATAATTTAGAGTTTGTCAATTTGCCCAATTTGGCATTGCGTAAAAATGCACCACCGGTTTTTGAGCTATAAACCAGCAGGAAAAACCCACCAACTTGTACCTAATACAGTCATTTTATTATATTATTTTGAGCCAAACACAAGATGACAATGAGAAGTTTTTTTTCAATCATCGATATCAATTCGAGAGAAAACAGGAAACAACATTTTTTGCATGAGGGAAGAGTCGAGTCAAGAGCTTAAAAAGGAATGATACTGAAAAAGCCTGGAAAATGCTTGTTGCAGTGCATAAACTCGTCCCTTAGGATTCAGTTAGAGCCTAAATTGACCTAAGAAGCGCTGTAATTTTCTGAGAAAATTGGCTGGAAAGTTACCGTGCTTTTCAAATGGTAATGGCTGTCTCCTTACTTGAAATCCGATTTAATTTCAAAACCAAGAGTTTCCCCAATAAGTGGCATACACCGTTGGACAGATCTCGACGAGAGACACCGAAATATGCCAAGAAAATATGTTCAAGCATTGTTAATTTTGGAGAAAATCGGCAAAATTTGAATTTTTACTGTAGGAAAGTCCTTTTTTATTATTGCAAATTGTTGAACAAATTATTTACCGGTCAATTGTTTAAGGCATCCAACAATTTAAATAATTTTCAATTGTTGCCCAGTATCATTCCACTTAAATATTGTTCGCAGAATCGCGCCAAACACACAAAATCACCTATGGAGCACTGAAAAACTTCTTTAAAAATGCAACAGAGGGCTCTGATGACAAGTAAATCGATCAGAATGCCTAGGCAAAGAGAAAAAAACGCAGACGTCTGCGACCCGCCCTCCCCTCCCGCCAACCAACCTCGACTTAAATACCTCGATTCTAAATCGTAGACGCCGGCGCCGTTTTTATTGTGATCCGATTTGGCTCCTGCATTGTCGCCGCGACAGGTTGAATTTCTAACTGACAACGTCACATGAAAAGTCGTGTCTCGCCCTCAACAGCAGCAATTCAAGTCAAGCGAATTTTGAGCCAGGACTGCATACGTTTGTAAGCGAAGTCCTGCGCGCGCTGAAGATTGCACTGGTGCACACAACGCACGTGATTAGAGGACGAGGCCCGTTTAATTGAACCGAGCGGACCTTCAGTCTGCGTCCTTGACATCGAGATAAACACCAGAATCGAAGGGTAAGTGTTTTGACTGTTTTAATGATAATGCAACCCCTTGTGTGTTCAGTGAATGCGCACGTTATCGTGGTCGTCAGATTTGGCGGGAGCATTTTCCTTGGGCTGTTTTTTCAGTAAAACTTTTAATTATCAGCTCGATTTTGGTTTCTAATTACACGAGGCGTTAAATTTCCCTCTTCAAAATGTGGTTTCATTCAAGATTTGGCCAGCGCCGGTTCGTAGACTGAGAAATAATGCTTTGTTTTGCGTCTCGGGGTTGCGAGGTCATTAACCCTTTCCTCGCTGCACTCAACCGGAATGCTGCACCCGGGACCACGCCCCCGTCTCGGTGCATAAGTGCATTTTTCAAACAATGCATCAGGCAGTGTCGCATTCAGTTTTCTTTGGTGGCGTTTTTTCGGGCTTTGGGCTCATGGGGGTTCAACGGTGAAGGTCAAGGTCACGCCCAACATCTCTTGCGACAGCTCCAAAATCGATTTTGCCGGGAAAATCCACACTCATGAGAGGAGTGCATGCGCGCAGTTTGAATGGACCATTCAGTTAAAACATCATTATTACATTGTTTGGACTATAATGGATTTTTAAGGATGGAAATTCTTGCTGATGGTTGTTAAACAATCCTTCTCACAGACAACAAAGTCAAAGTCAATTAAACAAAAGCTGGAAAGATCAAGACCACGTTTGTGTTGATGATGGGCACTTAATAGCAATGATATCACGCTTTGAAGGTGCGCTGGGCAAAAAGCAGCGCGTATCCTTCGACAGGCTGACGAGGAAGTTTTGGTTTCTCACAGAGCGTTTGTTGGCACACTCATTATTCGCTTTGCGAGATGATTGAATGACATCAGTCAGTCATTGTTTGGCCGTTCTCTCGGGCTCAGCCAAGGGTCAAAAGACTCGTACATGCTGTATGCTGTCTCCTGCCCTTGTCTGCCATTCGTGGAAGCAAATCAGGGCACACAGTGATTTTTCAGTTTCAAACACATACGCAGTGGCCCTCGATCGAGACTGCTTTCGCAATCTGTGTCTTTTTGTTTCCTCACGTAATTATTGCCAAACCGTTTAGGCTTGAATTAGTAACTCCATTAAGCAACTGCATTAGTTATAAGAAATTGAAGGTTTAAGGCTGAAACATTTCCGTTTGTTCGTATTTTTTATATTTTTCAGGATATATGTAAATAAAAAAAAATCAGTCTTCTGGTGGTTTGAATTTATTTATATTATTCCAACTCTCCGCTTTGCTCCAATTAGAATTAATTCAAAATTTTTGAAATCGGGGAAATGCCTTTGAGTGGAATAGAATGTGAGTGATTTGCCATATATGTAAAATTATACCGCTCGAAAGTTGGGGCGCACACGGTTGTTGCTTGTCGACAGTCAATATCCTGAATTTTTAGGCTTTAGGCCGCATTCTAGATAGGCGAATTCACATTCAGGCTGCAGGGAGGAATTTCACGACTGTATACTGTTCTTGTTTGTGTTTTCTGGTTGATTAGACGGAACATGCGAGCGTTGCAATCGAGCCGAACAGAAGCAAGCGATTGTCCTAGTTTGACCTTCTCTTCAAACACGACTCGAGTGCGACACTTAATAAGTACAAACACACTCGAAACACCTCTATCATGTCGGAGTAGTGGACGCAAAAACATGTTTTTCGCCGTGAAAAAGGGCGAAATTGTTAATGCGCTTTGGTAATTCAACGTCAGTTCTCATAATATAATAGAGATAAGAGTGGAAGTCTTTGAGGTAGGCCTTGTTATCGCGAAAACAAGAAGACACTTTTACCGATTAAACTTTGACTCTTTTATTGAAGTGCAATTTTGTTTGTGCGTGGCAACAGCGGGCGGCGCTCGTTACTCTTTGATAAGAGAAACATCGCGTTTTTTGATAAAGAAAGAAGTATTTTTTGCAGTAATTTGAAGGCTGACATCTGTTTTGCCGACCTCCGACCGGTTTTGCATGTAAAAAGCACGAAAACTTTATTTTTACACTAACTCCTTGTCGCGGTGAATTACTTGTCAGGCTCAAGGGAAAAATAGCGAACCAATTTTTCGCCGAGAAGGTTTTCTGCATTTTCTATATCCACTATTTGTACTTTCTATTTGAGTTAATTACCTTCACAAACTCTCTGAAGAGTTAAAATATTTGCTCATTGGACTACGTGTGCCAGGACTCAAAAATGTTTTCCTCTGCGAATTGCGCCGTGATGTTTTAGCCCACCAATCACAGTCAATGTTGATTTTCCTGTTGTCCAAATGTTGCAAAAACTAACGTCAACAGTAGTGCGAATAAAAGTCGACCTAAGCGGTTTGGTTTATCTCCAACCTTCCTCCTTTCTTCTCGTCGTCGGGGAAATTCCAGATTATGTAAGCGTACCCAGTTCGCAGGTCGCGTTTATTGCTGGTGACAATCGTTTTGCCAAGTCACCAGTTCCAATGAACGTGTCAAAAGTAGTGCATCAGCCGAGCCGCCAAGGATAATTGCCAGTTTTTCAATGATAAATTTGCAATGTTATAGCTTCTTCAATGAAATCATTATTACTTAAACCTTAAACACTGCGACTATTGAGATCTTAATAACTTTGTAAACTTAAAACAAACTCATAAAATAAAATATTGATGTTATTTGTTTTTCTTCTGTAAATATTAGCCTTTGTTTTTGTAGGAAATGACTATATTTGTTGATTTTGAAAGCTTCAATCATTTGAAATAAAAGCCCTCTTCATTTAATGGATTGATTTCAACAAGCTTGAGCTGGATTGGAGAAATTTCTGCTCAAGGCTATGTCCATCGTTTAAAACCCATTAAATAATCCAATTATGGCTTTAATATTGATGCTCACAACCTTTTAATCCCCTAATAAACCGGTTGCGACAGCCAATTTCAGGCGGAAGGCGAAAAATTCGAACCGCGTGGTGTATTTTTATACAAGACAATAAATTAAAACAGGAAATCGGTGTCACGGGCGGGCGGGCGGCTAATTAATTCAAATGAGCTGTCGAAGACTCAGGGCTGGTCCAAATTCACGGGCGCGAGAGAGCAGGAAGGATTTTGCATTCATTTTGCTTTGCTCGGCATCATTGTTGGCCCGTGGTGCTGGGCGGTGAGAGGAAAAATTAATAATCTCGAGTTCAAGGATGTGCGAATAGGGGGATTGGCTGCGGCACTAATTGGTCGCGCTTTATGCACGCTCTCGCATTTGTTTGCAAACAACGCCGACGAATGGACTGCCTACCGAATGTACCTGAAACGCTCAAAAGGTGAGATTTTGTTCTAAAAATGATTTTTAGGCCTTCTGGCTGCTGGTCTGGAAATCCGGAGAAATTGGCTTGGCGAAATGCACAATAGTAGTGCTTTTCTTTTTCCAAATGCCGGTTTGCCGCAATTCGACTGCTGAAATAGCTGTAATTTCGTTTCCTCCTTCCACTGATGGCTTTAGAAATCTCAAGTCGGTCTCCGCACCGCGTGAATGCGAGCGTCACATTGACGTCAGTAAGCGTGCGTATTATGTACTTTGTACATGCATGTAAATACATACACCTCGCATCAGGTGCAACGACTGCATGGACGTATTTCTCCGCGAAACCGCGATTAAATTGCCTTGAGGAGGGAAGGGGCCGAAGTAAATCGCAACAATATATACGCTCGAATACGTACATACAAAAAGTGTAATGACCAGAAATAAGGAGAAAAGCTCGAGTCGGCAGCCTACATTCGGTTTTTGTCGTCCGTTTTTAATGGATTTCCGTTACCAATATAACTGCCAGACTTCCGGTACCGCAGAAATCGATTTTTTTTTATTCAGATACGTTTAATGAATTATAAATAGGGTTAATGATATCTTTATAAGTGTCCAGAGCTGCTTGTACTGGATTTTTTTTTATCTGGCAGGTCGTTGTCACAAAATAATCGCAGACTGGGGCGGTGGCGCAATGCAGGGAAGAAAAATGTACATCTATAGCCAAGCAAGCGACGCGGCAGACGGCACAATACATGGGAAGCAACACAGGGGTGCCAAAAGTTCCGCAATTGGTATTCAGCTCGCAGATCGGCCCCGTTTTGGACCGAAATAGCCAAATGTGTCCACGGCGTCGTTTCACTCAAGTCGATCGCAGACAAATCCGACGCCAGTCACAGACGAGCCTTGTTTTTCGCGTGACTAATTTGAGAGTCGTCGCCGCCCGCCTCCGCCGGAAAAAAAAAATATGAAAACAATGGCGAGTCACGGCCGCCGCTAATGTTTCGTTTCTGGCATTCGGACCGGCAGAAATTATCGCCACTGTTTGCGTGGCCGCCTGTATTTTTAGCGAGCTGCACGCGGACGCTACATCACGCGAAGTGCGGATGATTTTCCCTGTAAGCGACGGGAAGACTTGATCCCGCGGTAATTTTGGCCTGTCACGCTCATTGCGGAATGTAACAAACTAGAGGAACATCAATTTTCTAGGAATTTGTTCAAGACGTTTTCAGATTTAACCACAAATCGCCTCAAATTCTAAACAACAATTCAGGAAACGCGAGTTTCAAGTGTGCTGTAAATTTTCGAGAACAGCAGGAACCACATTATTCAGCTTCGATACAAATGAAGGCCAAGTACATCATTTAATGGCGCCAGTTGCGACATATTTGCATAATACAGTTGGATGTCCAGTGCGTAAACGCGAGACCCAGGGTGGCCGTAATGAGGTTTGCTCGCGTTAAACTTGTCGCGGTTGCAGCATGGAGGGCTCGCTTCGTGTTGACGCAAAAGCTGCTGATCCAACAGAGATGGTGTGTGCATTTCGCGGCGAAACAGAATGGAAAAACGCACGACGGATGGCACAACGAGCAAGCGAGCGAGAATAGCAAAAGCGTATACTTATATCTAGGCCAACGGCTATTGACACGCGGCTAGAGGATGTGGCGGCATTAACAAGCAATTATCGTGGGAGCGGTGCGACACAATCGATTGTCCAGCCGAACGTAATTATCATTTATTGCTTTGGCTGTTTGCATTCAATCGGTGTGTGGCGGAAGAGAGCCGAGCCTCCACTTTGTGCGCTATAATGAGAAATTGAGACAAAAGGATTAATTGGCGTGGAGCAACAGAGAATACCGCATCGTGCCTGAAATTCAGCAGAAAGAGAATAATCAAATTAACGGAGATAAAGAACTGCAGGGGACGGCGCTCGGGACCCAAGGATTCAGTTCTGAATTGGAAAGTCATTGTTTATGTTTTTATTTTTGTTACGGTAAGATTGGGGCAATGCTCCAGTTAAGTTAAAGGGTCTTTATTTCCAGCAGATTTTAATTACTCTGCTTTGAACGGCCACTTAACAACTTTCTTCTCCCTCGAGATCCAAAACAGCTCCTTCTGAAGTGATTTTTCGCATGTTAAACAATCTTAAGTTTAAATTAGAGCTTTTATTATGCAAGCAAATAAAATTTCAGTCTTAAGCAACTAACATACTGTGATCCACTTTGTGATTAAAAATCAGTTCGAGCAGTTACTTTCAACGTCAGTTTGTATGCAAGACGCGTCGCGACCTTTTGAATGAGACGCTACTTTCATTAGCTGCGGCTGTCCACTCGGATTGGTTTGGCCCGAAACGCTTCTTCTGCGAACGCGAGAAACCCCAGCACTGTATCTCACCAGCAGCGTATATATGTATATTTGGTGCGCAAATTTGCCTTCTGCCTGATTTACACGTGTACGGCGAACACGGTATCTGCCTGCTCGCGTCCTTTGATTATGCTTTGCTAAGGTTGCCCACCCGCCCGCGTGCTTACTAAATAATGACACTGAAAAGCCAAACTTTTCGACACTTTCATTGTTTTCACGCGACAGTGGCTTCCATTGCCGTTCGGTAATTTGGCTCCTGTTCAAGTTCAGAGCTGAAAACCACCGCAGTTTTAATTTAGAGGAGCTTTGTGCTTGAAAATGTTGCTCAATTGGTTCGAATCGACTCTAATTAAGAGAACAGGCTTCTCAAATAACCGAGTTTGCTCCTTTTTTATAATATGTTGTTTGCCAAAGAATACGTTCGAAGATTATTCGAGAAAGAGTCACTGACTCGTTCGAGATAATTTTGTCATGTGCTCATATCACGTGATACTTTCCACAAAACTGTAGAAAGAGAGGGAAGGTGCCGGTACTAGGCGGATTTTTTGAGATAACAACTATTTAGATAATGCCGACAGTATTTTCCACGCCCCTAATGAAAAAAGCAATTTCATTTTCCGAGCTGAATCAGCGCCTCCCACTCTTGCGTGCACATACTTCTTCTCTTTCGAGTGAGTCGAGAATGCGTCTCGCAGAAGAGATAATCAAATTCTTCTGGTTGGCTGGATGGCATACCGCCCGCAAAGCCGAGAGGGATGGATGGATGGATGGCTTTTCGCAAACGAGATTAAACCCGAGCAGGGAGACGCGAAATCAGATCGCAAGCACATCACGTGAAACCGCCGAGTTGGAGTAAAAGAAAGAAATAAATAAATACAGACTGAGACTGCGGCTGCTGCCAGGTCGCTCGGTTTGTTTGACTCTTTTTTTGCGTCGAGCAGCAGTTATGGAATACGCGAGCGGCGTTGAGTTTCACTCAGTCAGTTGTGCCGTGCGAAGTGACACATTTCACGTCCAGCAGCCAGTGCATTACCTGAGGTCAGTGTGTGTGTGTGTGTGTTCGGCGCCAGTCTGAACTCAACACCATGCACCTCGATGCATATAATATATGCGTTCGCGAATCCAATCGGATCGGTGGCGGCCTCGCTTGATTGCCAATTCCAAGGCCGACGCACAACTCCACGTGATTTCATTTTCACATCTTCCGCGACCTGCGTGCGGCGGATCCCACCTAGGCGTGGCTCCAATTGAAGCTGCCAAAAATTTGATGGGTCTTAAACAGACGAATTTGGCGTTTTCCTGGAAATGATTTGCATAGAAGAGTGAAGTCATAATTTGCTGGAGAAGCTAAATGACCGAACCCACAGGGGATCGGCCGCATAATTATATTATCACTTAACTTCATGTCGACAATGGCGTGCTAATTTTTCAAGAAAATATTGGAACCAAAGTTGCATCATTGTTGGCTTAATCGATTAAAACTTTTTCAGAATATTCCTCTCCGACTGAGAGACTAAAAACTCTCCTCAGCAAGATGCAAAGGCGATGATTTTAAATTAATTGTTGTGACATGTGTATGCTCCCCTCTCGAAGATTGAAAACTGAAGCATTTTGTTCCAGTCCAGTGTAACGTCAGAAATAAAAAGTCAATGCCCTGCGACAGAAATGAAAGTTCGGATTTGTTGCTGCGCCTGTCAACAACAATCATAAACCCTTGATGGCGTGTTCTCTCCTTCTCAAAGTTCATTGCTGTCCCGTTGGACACGATTTTCATTTGTGCTGATGTGTACAAAGTCAGTCATTAGCAAGTTTAGCGGTCAAGACGTGCATGAGGTGACATGGCAACAAAAGCTGCAATTTCCAGCCTCGACCACGACCCGAGTGAGTTGCAGATACTTTTTTGAGCGCTCGAAACGCAGCTAATTTGGCCTCTTGACGACACAGTGAGAGCAATTTCGTTGGGTGCACTTGAACTTGGCCTTGCGTCTCTTTCGTTTTTCGCATCCACTACAAACACGTTCCTCTCCAGCCGCTTGGGAGATTAAATTGGCGCGCAGCTGAATAAAAAGTGGTACTTCAATTTCGGTCCCTTATCGGTGCGATTAGAAAAAAATAAAAACCTGTTTACTCTTCGAAAGTCTGCAAGGTGTCCTTAACGATAATTTTACAAAGTAACGAGCTTTATTGTTATCTGATTAACCGATAATAAGTATTTTCATTAGTCACATCAATCGTTGTTTATATTTTCGTGCAGTCACTTTTTGTTGCACTCGAATTATGCCCAATTAGTCAGCAGGTGGTTTATTTGCACACTACAGGCGTCGCGTCCGCCACCGCCCAGAGCCGGAAGTAGGCCAGTGTTGTTGCCCTCTGGGCACGAATAACCATTTGTAAATTAACTTGTTCAACATACAAAACAACCCCTCATTCATCCTGCCAAAACACCAAAGAGGAAACACCGAATCTCTAATATAATGTTTCATATTTTTGTTGTAACACGCGTCCTTCCTCATTTAAATATTTTCGCATCAGCTAACTCACGAAAAGAAAGCCCGAAATTCTAGAGAGTTCATTAGCATCTTTGTTGCGTTTGGGGAAACACTAAATCGTGTAATTGGTCTCATCCGGGATGCAAATTAGCTGAGAAAAAACAAAGGCGCCAGTGGCAATCAGAGATGCCAATATCCGCGATAGCTACCTGCTCGTCAGCTAACCTTGAGAAGGTAAGTGAGCGACTGGTAGAGGGACGGAGGCAGGCGGCGGGCGCAGGCAAAGCGAACGCGGCTCGCTCGCTCGCTCACTCGCTCGTCGCGGCCGCCTCAGTTGGCGTTTGGAGAGCTCAGGCTGCACTCGCCCGCCTCAGCTGCCGTCCCATCCCCACACTCGCACAACTTCTTCTCAACACACACACACAAACACAACGAGTGAGTAGTTAAAGCAAACTTTCTAAAGCTCAATGATATTGTTGTTTACTCGCAGTTCATTGCGCAATTTCGGAATTTCTCAAATTTCAGTCAGAAATTTCGTTCCGGTCGAGACAACGAGACAACTCGCTCGTTGTCAGTCGTGTATTTCATACTCCTTGGAATGTGGTTTCCTGTGCTTTTCCACGCTTTCGTAATTCGCCGTGAAAGACAATAGGATTTGCCTCGTTATGCAATGCCTAGTTACAAAAAACCGCACGTCACACGCATCATGCGCGCAATGCTGACAATGTTCAATGAACCAGATAAAACGATAAGCAAGCAATTCAACTTGACTGGGAATCCACCCGCAATCTTAACTTACTTTGCCCCCTACTTAAAACGGATCAAACGATTTTTTACCCTGCCTGCCTACTTCACTTTAAACCATGTTATTTTTTATAAGTGACAAGACGTTTGAAAATTTACCGACTGTATAAAGTGTGAAGTAGTTTACGACCCACCGACCTGAATTTAGAGCACCCCTAATGGACAAAAAGATTGTCATATCTTGTCCCCTACTTTCCAGCTTTTGTTGCATGATATTCGGAATGACGCGAAACGCGGAGAAACGCATCACGCGTGCCGTGCGGCGCAATGTTTGTTTTCGCTGGCACTAGAGAGTTGCAAAAAGCGTTGGCGCCGCCTCTTATTCACAATCAACGCCGAGTTTTCCTCATTCATTTGACGCCGCATTCCGCCAGCTACGTCATTGAGCCGAGAGGATAATCTCCAGCACAATGCCACAAAAAAAAACAGCAAACAATGCTCCAGCGTTTTTTTTTTGGGTTTCAATTAATCAAAGCCTTGTAAGGTAGACTTCGCTCGATTCCCTGGAAAATTCCACTACATCCTTGCATTCTGTGGGGTATTTCAACTCCATTAGCCTGTCGTTTCGGGGGGCGATGGTTTTATACTAAAATATCTTTTTTTGTGACGTCGTTCATTGTTTGTGGTGTAATACAACTCACCACGACGTAGTCAGATTGCTGCTATATCACCATTATCGGATCTCGATGTTTTGTAATAGTTAGATAGCGTAGGAAATATTCAGGTTGACAGACGAGAACTCGTGTTTTACACGTAGTTTTAATATGTTTTATTTCAACTGACAACTAACTGCTGCTAATATTCCATTTATAGCTCTTATATACGCAAAGCAGGAGCTAAAGAATTAATTTGCATTTACAATCTCTCATGCTCTCATGGCAGGATTGAATTGTTAATCGAGTGACAATATTTCGCTGTGTAATGGTATGCCACCCGAAATTCGTTTTGACATTCTTAAAGCTGATTAATCATGCATGCTCATATGGTAATGCGATTTTGCTTTCGTTTGCCTTGCCTGGTCATTCCCATGGAACCTATTTGATCAGGAAGTTTAAACTGCACCAGTTTGCACGCCACTCACTGCGGCCCAAATTCAAACTTTTTCAAGCCCTTCACTTTCAGTTACAAAGGAACGTTATTAGACGTTGTGAAAGCTTTTTTCCACTGACAAAAAGGCCAATTATGCCTCGCCTAATCTGCTATTCTGTTATGAGCAACGCAAAATGTATCCGATTTCGTTTGCACTGATCAAACGGTAGACGCCGGCAGCAGCGGTTTTTGCCAAAGAACCGTCCGGCGCCTGTGCTCCACTGGAAAACCGCACAAGTTGCAAAAGAAAATTGAGTCAGGCTCCGGTGGCCGCTTAAAATTTCAACGCGCGTGTGAATACAAAAGTCGAGGAGAGAGAAGAAAAAGCTGCTGCGTGGTGCAATGCTGAGGCTAGCGAAATTGCTCACCGCCATATAATACTGCACATCTTGCACCACGCCGAGCACTTTTCTTGTGAAACCGCTACTCAATTTTACCACAGCTGCACTCATCAAGATTTTAAATTCGTCTTTGAATTTCTTTCTATCCTGGGGTGGTTTCTATCCTTTGGTGCCTTGAAAGTGGAAGTAGTTTGTTTGCTGGGCATCCTACAGATAAAGTGCACTGTTGGAAATGCGTGACAACTTCAAAGCCTTGGCTTCCCGTTCCTTTGTTTATGTTATTGTGTGTTCTAGGTGCGAGAATGGAGTGACATTTTTGCGCTGTTACGTTTTCTAAGTTTAGTGCTGACTCAAGATAGTCGAGATAAAAATAAATTGGTATCTGGCGATGCTGATAAACGATAAACTGCACTTCCCCTACTTAAATCCGTAATCACATGCACACCAGGAGACAACAACATGCAAGTCATCGGTCGACACGCAGTCGGGAAACGCTGGTCACATGTAATTCACGCTTGGCGGAAAGCGGTGGACACAAATATCGGAAAAAAACAATCTGCTTCGCTCGCAGATTCATTCTTTGCATCTTCTCCACGAGCCTAGCGCGAGAAATGAATGGATTGCATAAGTGCGCGGGGCAAAGTTCTGCGTGGCTCGGTGGCTGTCACATGTGGTCACTCCACCCGTCGAGCGCCAATCGGCGTCGCTGTTTGTCGCTTCAACCGCTGGACGGGCCCACTTGCCGCTCTAATTGGGCAAGATCTGCTTACTAGCGGTGATAATTGGTGATATTTGGGCCCTGCCGCTAATGCCGTCACCGTGAAATGAATGAGTTTTAAGGTCGGCTAAATGTCAATTATACACCTGCCGGCAGGTGCGAGAAAAACACGAATATCACTTGGGTCTAGAAAGCAAATGGTCAAGACATCCAGGTTATAAACCATAGCAAATTTAAGGTAAAATATAAACCATTGGGCCTTGTTCAGGCTTGCCAGCAGTTCTATTTTCACTGAATCCTCCACGGCATCACTTTAATTCGCAACAATACCGACCCCATTGTTGGAATTACGAAAATACTGCAAGCTCTTGTCCCATCGGGGTGGTCTAGGATGTGTGTCATGTGTATGTTTACATCAATACATTTGCCCTCATTAAAATTCATTGAGAGGTATTCCCCAAGTATTTCGGCTCAATTTTCCTGCAGCTACAATTTCTAGTAGAACCAGTTTATTCTCTAAAGCATAGCATGAAAAGTCAGCTTTGCGTTAATCAATAATATTTCCCCATGCGTTGCTCGTCCCACATTTGAACCGAGCAACCTTCTCAGAATCTCACTCTGACAATCACGTGAATGTTAAATAAGGCATAGTTGGCAAAAGAGCAGATCCGAGCGGAAAGTAAAAGGATTGGCTGGATTCCAGTAGGTAATTGCACAGCCAATACAAATCTGTTGTCAGCATGGATTATCGCACACGCGATGCAAATTTGCAAGTTACCGGTGGGGAGGAATGCACTCTTTGAGTTTCCAGCACGCAAAAAGTATGATCTTCAATTCTGAGCCGGATCTTGTGATTTCTGCGCACCGCGCGAGTGACGGTTGAGCGTGACGCGGCGTTAACAATTTTATTTCTATCGGACAAAAAGATGAAGCGCACCTGTATAACTTTGTAAGTGCGTCAGCCGCAATATGAAAAAAAAACGATTTTTCGCATCTCAAGGACTGACCAGCAGTTTAAATTTATGGGCCGCCTCAAAAATGATTATGTTCGCTTGAAAGACGAAAAACAAGTCCGAAGGCTGATAAACAGATGTGATCGCTTACAATTAGGAAGTGCACAATCCGCGCTAGTTCCTTTTATGCTACTAAAATTATTTCCATTCAACAAACTCCCTTAAGAGCCTGGTTTTCTAGAGAAGTATTTTTGAATTCCTCTAACGTTATCAATTAATTAAGATGGAAGAAACCACGTCCAGAATATTTGCGCAAACAGACATTTTATTATATCCACGCATGCCTTCAGCGATAGAGATAAGCGTGTTAAGAGAATGCTGAGGAAATTATTGCAGCCTATTTAGCTCGCCTGCACTTTTCATTTGCATGCTATTTAATCGCCATACACGACTACTGTCGCTGTGTTTGTTTGTTTGTTTATTATTTGTATTTCTGCATCTCGTGTCGCACTTGGGAGTGAAAGAAATATTTTCACCTGGCTGGCAGGCGAGGCAGGCATTACCTCACCTGACCACGACAACACAACCTACTAACTGAACACCACAAACTCTAGATCTTTCGGCGTCAATGAACTCTCTCTCTCGCTTTGTCTCCTTTTGCTTTTCATAATCACTCTTCGAAACACAATATTTAATTCGTGATCACAAACCATCGGATTAGTTGATTCTTTCAGGTGCAGTCAACTGCGCACTAAACGGCTTATGCAACCGCGTGAGAAACGTGAACTTTCGCCGTTGACCTTAATTTTGAAGTCCACGGCTGATGCAATTATCTCGCGAATTTTCTCAAGGAACCTTCGCTTTGGCCCAAATTGGAATGCGTGTTGGCTGACGGAATTGCGGTTCCATCCCGGAAACTGCAATTAGCAATCTTGAAAAATAATAATTTGGCAGTCTAAAAACCGGACTTGCTCTTGTTGTCAAAAAGTGTATTTAAATCAACAGGCGTGGTTCGACTCGAAACTAGTCAAAGAGATTGAACAGATATATTTCTGACAGCGAGGTTCCTCGTTTCGAAATGGAAAATCGGATAATATAGTAGAAGCTTAGAACAGAACATCATCAGATTATTATGTTTTTCAAGTGGCTCGAACACAAACGTAACAAAATGTAGAATGACATTGATCTTTTAGTGTAGGAATTTTTAACTGCCACAAGAAAAACGAGACCAGGCTGGGAGGTTAGTCGACCACCTTCGTTTCCATTCGAATGTGTGATTTGAATACGTTCGCTCATGTGGATTATGTCACCACGAGCGAGATCTCCTTATCAGCGACCATTACTCATATTTTCCTCCGTGCAACACAACTTTCTCCCTTCTTCGAGAGAAACAAGACAAGGCATTCTCGCAGTCAGGCGTGAATGAATGAGTGGACCAAGAATAAAAATCTTTTCCCGCATTTGCGATCGATGGCGCCAATGGCAGGCAAAAGAAAGCGGCGCGGAGCATGTCGCAATTATTTCAACTCCTGTGTTGGCATGCAGGCGCCGCTTTTTATTAGGTCCGGCACTGAGTGAATTCGCTTCCAATTGCTATAAAGAGCCTTCGAGGCGGCGCAATTAAAACGGCAGCCCCGCCGTGGACAATAAAACGCGGAGACCACGAGACGGCCTTAAGATTCCAGAGCTAATGAAATATTTATTAACAATAAAATCGCCGCTACAACTGCTGTTTGGATCCAGTTGAAAAAATACGGGAAAATGGGCAAAATCAAACGAAATGAAGGATTTATTCCAGTTGGAGTTGGACGTCAGTAGATCGGAATTTTCTTCATGAGTGTTGTGTCTTTAGTAACTGTAAAGATAAATCTCCTATGATGAGCGAAGAGCATTGCAATTTCCTGAACATCTAACCGTTAAATCAGTACAATTATCTAAAATGCCCAGGACTGCCACCGTAATATAATGATACTTTTTTTAAACTTTGAAAGACCACCCTGGGTGTCTTCATTGTTACGGAGTATTTTGAAAAATTGCAGTGCACATGCACACGACACTTTGCTCAAGTTGTCACCTCACCTCACTCTAGTTGTCGCGCCGGTAAAATAGATCAAGGTTGCTCGCGCTGATTTATGTCTTGCATTTATTTACTTTTTGAGCACAACGCGCCGCTGCGTGTTGTCGGCTTTTCTTCTCCAGCAGCATCCAACTCGAATTAGAACAGAAGATGATTAAGCTTCGGCCTCTGGCTCACGCGGCTTGCACGTGTGCGGCCTGGGTCCAAAGAATTGAGTCACTCAATCGTTTGTTTGTCAATAAACCGGAAAGCGAAACACCCACCGGCGACGAGTGAATATATCCAAATCGCTGCGTTTGGGATGTTTTTTCATCCAGTTGAACTTGGCCTGGTTGTTAAGAACTGTGTGCTGTTTCCTCACCAGGAAAAAGACGGATTAATTGATAATATGGATAAATGCGTCGAGTTGAACTGATAAGAGCGATTCCGTTGGGTTTTCTCCGCAAGACTTCCCCGTTATACTTTTCTAATCTCAAGCTCAACGACTGATTCAATTTTTGATGTCCTACATGCAAACAAAACTCCGGTTCTGGTTGAACCACCTAGGAATTTCTTTCGTTTATTTTGGGCGAGCGCATCGGTCCGATGCACTTTCGAGCTGCACCGCGAGCGAGCCAACATTCGCAGACGATGTTTTGTGCCCCCGTGGCCGGGGAGCCGAGCTAAGATTACGGGTTGCACCGAAATTGATTGTCTCGTGCCGCCGTCTCGCCGCGGAATTCCTGCCCTCGCAGTTTTGAACCGCGGCCAAAATTCAGCTTTATTTCCGCCGCTCGGTTGGTCCCTATGGGTTGAACTTACGACAGAAAACGCTGGCTAAAATGAATTAACGCATTTTCGAAATTTTGATTGATTGATCGAATGAATCAAAACGAGGAAAACCGAAACACGTTGTTATCACGTGGCCTTGACTGATTGCAGACAAAAACATGCTCTTGTTTTGATTCGAACGAGCGAGACTGCTCGCGTTCATTGGTCGCTCAGCGAAATTCCCCGAAAAGTTTCCTGGTGTGGTTTTGCCCTTCCGGTCTCGGCTGCATGCGCATTTTGCCCCGTTTTTCACACGCCACTTCATTGCTGTTCGCAGACGCGCAATGATGCTTCGCGGACCAGCCGTCGCCCTCACCGAGTACGAGGACAACATCAACTTCGACCTCGACGACCCTGACTTTGGCACCAACGAAAACTGCAGATCCTCCAGTCCGGCCCTGCTCGGCATGGGACTGCGAAGAGGCAGCCGAAGCAGCAGTTACGGATCCTCGGGTAATTTTTATTGAGATTCTAGTAGGTTTTAGAGCAAAGATTGAAACGTAGAATAAAAAAATTGAATTTGGGTTTGGGTCATTCGTTAAATCTATTCGATTTCCATTAAATCTAATGGGAGATAAATTTTGAATTACAACAAAAACATGAATTTGAAAACTAGCACTCGTCAGAAAAGTCATTAACACAATTATTTTGATATGACAATCATATTCAATTTATTTCAAAGTAATCATTAAGAAGAGAATGAATAAAACGTTAATTTTCAAATTCACGCAAAGTTTGTACAAGGTCAAAATCCCAACGAAAACAATAATATTTTTTTTCATCGGAAATCTACACTAGCTGCAATATTTTGTTTGTAAAATTGGCTTGTTATGTTTCACATTCCTCGTCTGTTTTTAACCTCAAGCTAAAGAAACAGGAAAATAATTTGAACGTCCAACTCACGCAAACTGGACTATTATTTAGCCGAGATAATTTTTCTTCATTCCTCACCAGCACTTCTTTTCTAATTATTCCGCAATTTGCAGCGAGTCTGGTAACCTTGGAGCTGCCAACCACCCGTGAACGTCGCTGCAGGTAAGGCGCCGCGATTTGGGTGGATCCCTCACACAGTTCACACTTTCATGATTCTCTCAAGTACACGTTTCATTCTGGGGGAATACAGGTTCAGGTTTCACAAGTATCATTCATTCAGCTTGTCCGACTTTAATTACTCGGAAGTAACCGCAATAATTTCTGTTTAATATTAAAAAATAAAAAATAAAATCTGCCCTCGTTTTTCTGATTTCTTTTCCGCAAGTTTAAAGGTGGTGTTTTACTATTTGCAGTGGTAGCAGTTGCGCTTCGTTCGATGGCGATTTGGCCTACCTGAGCATCGAATCACTCCGCTCGCACCTCAGCTCGTGCTTCACGTGAGTGCCCCAATCAATATGCATTCCCCCGAGTCGGTATTGCTGGCATTTTTGAGCGCGGCGCGTGCGAGAAGGCCAAGAAGCGCCGCGCCCAGGCCCGGCTCGAGCGAGCTTCGAAATCGGAAAGTGACCAATGCACTCAATCACATGACTTCTCAGCAACTGTAAATCAGGGTGACATCAATCACCTGTTGCATTGCTGGAATTTTTGCTTTCGTTCCGTTTGTACCGCTAATCGAGTCGAGACATTCACACCGCCGCTCACTAATGCCGCAGTATTTAATAATGCGGAATTCGGAATTGTTGAAAATACTAAATACATTTTTTTAATATTGCAGGTGTGGTGTGAGCTGGGTGGAGGAGCATGTGTCACTTGACTGCCCTGAGTGCGGAGGCTACTCCATGGAGAGGCCTTGCCCAAACTGCGATGGAAACTGTGAAGCCACCTGGACAAGAGATTTTGCCTCGGTGAGTTAGAGAAAAATTTCAAATGAAAAAAACTTAGTACAAATGAATAAGAATCGTGGCTCTATCTGGTCAACAATTGATTCGAAAAATCGATTGACCGGCTATTTTTTACTTACAAAATGAAGGGTTTGTTGTGGGTTCTTTTAAAGTTTTATTTTATAATACAAAATTATGGAGCAAATTAGATAATTGACCAGTTTTCTTGTTTTTTCATGATTTTAATTTCAAAAATTTAAGTGGTTATTCAGAACATTAAAATTTTAATGATCCCATCATGGAGAATATACATGCTAAAATTCATCGTAATTGTACAAATATTGGATTTTTAATATTTCCAGTCCGTAACTTGAAAGCAATGCTAGGTAGTCTGGCGCCAATCTGCGCTGGTGACTCATGTTAACGTCACTAATGTGTACAAGCTTAATGAAAAAATAGATGTTAGGAGCGGAAAGACTGGGGATTTCCTCGTCAGAAAATCCCTTTGCTCTTTCATCGCTTTTACGCCCTTCATTTCAAAGTCCAGCAGCAGCAAAACTTTCATTATTTGCCTCATTTCTTGCTTCGCTTGTATTATTGTGACCGAAAATGCTGTCTTGTTACAGAGTCACGCGTCTGGCAAGGCTCGCTGGGAGGGAGTGTGTAGCTACAACAACAACAACCAGAGCTCGCAAGACGCGAATACGCAGCCCCGCATCATCCTGCGTTCGATCGTGGACCTGACCATTTCGGACAACAAGCCGATGTCAGAGAAGAAGACGTCCTCGTGACCATGGCAGCCGTGAATAGTGCCCAAATGACTACTACTTGCAGAGTGACACGCGCAGTTACTTACTCGCGCAAGAACGACATGTGTACATTTAACCGTTAGAATTAAAGAAGCGAAGGAAGAAAATTATGAAACATATTGTGCGCTCAATGCACATGTTCATCAGTTCCTTTTGACTTTTAAAGTGTATGGTTTTCGTTTGAAAAGAAAAATTTGGGAGCCTTTTGCCCATTTCGGAATTTCTTATCATTAGTTTCTCAGCCAAAATGAGGGCAAAGGTTTGACATCAGGCAAAAAATAGTATCCTTCGTGGGGACCAATAATTGTTATTATTGTGGTGTCTGTTCGCTTTTAGTGAAGCAGATTTTTGTCTCGAGCGTCTGTGAGCACACATGTTTAAGAATGCTAGCTGGAACCGTGAGAGATCTGACTTGCGCGTGGGCTGGAACGTGCGGCCCTAAAATACTTTGCTTGAGACTGGATAAGATTAGGGGAAAAGTCAGATTGTTGCATGCATCATGAGATAACAAACCATCTCTCACTTTGGCAGCAATTGCGGGTGCGAAGAACAACTTCGTTTGAATGCACAGATTTGCCAGGATATTCTGCTCAAATCTTAGTTTTGTGTATCTTTTGATAACTACGAAATTGTATACTGAAACGCCTGATCCTAGAAAAGACGTTTATATCCATATAAGCCAAGAGATTTAACATCCTTCACCTTTCACCTACTATAATATGTCGTTACTGAAAATCAAACTGGTATTGAATTCACTTGTGTCAAAGATTATAATACGAAGAAAGATGATTTATTATACATAAAATGATTGAATAAAGATATATCTAGATAATGATAAACTATTGCTCAAGGTTTTACTTCAACATTTTTACCCTTAAACAATCACAATTCTACAGATTTAATATAAAATTATTGTTTGGCTCGAAAAAAACGAAAATTGTTTGAATCATAATGTAGGAAGTTTCCTAGTTAATTACACGCTCGGAAGAACTGAATGAATTACCCGATTTTTTAATTGTGATTGGAACTCTTTTCTAATGGTTATAATCCATTAAAAGATATTTAATAAAATTTTTAAAGATTTAAATAACTTCAGCAGAAACAAACTAAGTTTGTCGAAAAGCGATTACTGGAATAACGAGTTCAAAATACAACACTGATTTAAGATTGAAAGGATTAAAATTATTAATATTATATTTTATCCCATTTTTGTAAAAAAAATTATATTTCCTTAATTAAATTTTCTGTTTTTTCCTGATTATCGTTCAAAATTAACATTAAAGATAGATGATAGTGAAATTGCTGACAGTAAGTAATTGCCAAGCAATGAAAATATGCTATTTTTAAAAAGACTTGTGAAAATTATTTAAAAATGTTATTTTTTAAAATTAAACTCATTAAATTTCCTCTATCAAATCTAGCATTATTTGATATTGTGTTATATATAAATTTTCAATTTCAACTATTGTCATTATGAAATTTAACCTTTGCTAATATATTTATGGAAATCATCTTTTCTTGAAGATATGAATATCATTAAGGGGTAAAAATGTAAAAAAATAAATATGAAATTGCTTGCATTTTGTTTATTTATTTCGCTCCATTAAAATCTGATTTCTTTTCCTTACTCATTTATATCGAAATTAAACATGTGACGCTTTCGGCTGCCAGTGTGTTTAACGCCCTAAATTTAAAGTAAAGCACATTATAGGCCTAATGACATAGAGTGAATAATTATGTACAAGTCATTGCTGTTCTTAATCAACAGCGTATTGTTAGTGCTTTGCTATGAGAGACTGATTATTTTAAAGGATTTAATGAAGCACAGCTGAATTTATAATCAGGACACCTAAATTTAATACATGGTCAGCTTGCCCCTAAAAGGACAGTGCTAGATTTATGTAGGACAAGAACATTTGAGTCAGTGAATGGCAAACCGACTTATCATAACATATAAAGCCATTAGGCAGTCAGGTACCAAACGAATTCATTATTTACAACCGCTGTCTCACTAACCGATATTTAAAGCAAACACGATTGTTAGTTGCAATAAAGAATAGAAAGCGGAGGGGTTCGTGTGCATCATCATCAACAGCACATTTGCCTTGCGGGCGGCATGGTAGGGATTGAGCCAAGCTTGAACTCGGAGTTGTTGAACTGTTCAATTTGCTCATTGGTAAGCGCTTCAAGCGGCGAGTAGTGGTTGCCAGCAGGCACAGCCGCCGCAGGACCAAACGGACTCAGTTTTACCGGCGTCTGAGCAAACACGCTCGCTTCCTGCGCGGGAGCGAACGGCTTCGATTCGAACAGAGGGGCAGCTTGGGGCTGCTGCGGGGTCGGCTGAGCTCCGAAAGCGGGCACGTTGCCGAACGGGGAGGCGCTGGCAGTGCTGGTGGGCGCGAACGCGGGCGAATTGGCAGCGGCTGCGGCGAACAGGCCCGATGGGGGCTTCGCAGGGGTGAACGGCGACGAGAACGGGCCCGGAGTCTGGCCGAACGCGGGGGCGGCTGGGGCCTGGCTGCCGAACGCGGGCGTGGCGCTTTCGGCGGGAGTGGCTGCGGCCTGGCCAAAGAGGCTCGTCGCAGCTGGCGGCTGTGCGGGACTTTGCCCGAAAATGGACTTCTGGCCGAACGAACTGGCCGCCGTCTGGCCGAATAGACTCTGGCCCGCAGGCTGTTGTTGCTGTTGCGGTTGCTGGGCGGGCTGGCCGAACACGCTGGGCGCCGTTTGGCCGAACAGATTTGTTTGCTGGCTGAAGGCCGGGCTCTGACCAAAGAGACTGCCGGTGCTCGTGGAGGTAGCAGTGTTCGCCTGGCCGAAAATGCTGTTAGTACTTTGGCCGAAAATGTTTGAGCTCTGCGCGGTGGTGGCTGCCGGCTGAGAGAAAGGAGCGCTTTGTCCGAAAACGCTGGCTGGCTGCGTGGTCTGGCTAAAAAGATTGCTTTGGCCGAACGAGGTGGGTTGAGGGGCGCTGGGCTGCTGACTGAAAGTCGCGCTTTGGCCGAAGAGACTGCTTGTCTGGGCTGGCTGCTGTTGTCCGAACGTGCTCTGGCCAAACAAACTCGGCTGCGCGCTTTGGCCGAACACGGAGCTCGTCCCCTGCGCCTGACTAAACAAACTTGTGGACTGCTGTCCAAAAAGATTAGAGCTCTGGCCAAATGAGCTTTTCTGAGCAAAAAGAGGTGCGGTTTGACCGAAAACCGGTTGGGCCGTGGTCGTGGCCGAGGCGAAGAGGCCCGATGGCGGATTGGTCGCAAGGGAGCTGCCGCCGAAGATGCTCTTTTGAGGAGTGGTTGCCTGACCAAAGAGGCTTGTCTGAGCAAACGGCTTTGGGGACTGGTTGGCGTTGGAGCCAAACACGCTGCCAGTAGACTGAGGAAAATAACATGAGCAAAAGAAAAAAAATAAATTTTGAATAATACCTGGAAAGGGTTTGGAGTTTGTGGATTTGATGAGCCAAACACAGATTGCGCTCCACCGTAAGATTGGCGTGACAGCAAATTTTGCTGCGAATTTAATGCGAATTATGACCAATCAACACAATTAAATATTCAAAAATACCAATCCTTTGACGTCAAGGTTCATAAGGCGACTTTTCTTGTCTTCATATTCCTTTTTCAGCTGTTCGAATTTGTTTTTCTATAAAAAGCAAATTATTACAATTTATAATTAAAGACTAATTAGATTAACATACATATGCATCAAAGTTGTTTTGATTTTGTGCTGTGTACGCGTCAAACCTCAACTCTTCCGGAGATAAATCGTCAAGCTCTGGAATGTTTCCTGCCTCTTTCAGCGGGCAAAAGCAGGAAAAAGGCCATTGCTTTCCACCTTGTGTCAGTCTCACTTCCTCATCACAGGTTCTCCTAAAAACGAATTTTATAAACTGCAATTTTCCGACAGCGTTAGGAAACTTGGCATTACTTTAGAGTCCCATAATTAATGGGAGAGGTTGCAGATCCCGAAGTGCCACCGCCAAATGACACAGCCTTCTGAGGATTTGCAAAGACATTTGGATGTCTGTTTTCTGCAATCAGAATTGGAATTTTCGATAAGTAGTAGATCATACATTTTGACAAGTCTATAAAAGGGCCTCAAACAATAAAAATAATTGGCATTCATGACTAATGATAAGTGCGCTCAAAATTTAATTACATACCTGAGCTGTAAGAGTGCTCGTTCCTGCATTGGGCTCCATAAACACAACGCCCTTGTAAGAAATATTTACAAATGGCCATTTCTAATGATTATGTATTACGTATTTCAAGACGGCTATGGCTACACGCAGCAATTAAAAAAATGTGGCATGAACGTATTTTTAGAGAATTTTAAGAATTCCTAACATAAAAAAAATCGCTATGAGGAATTCGTGACTTGGCTTGGCTGAACCTACAAGGAGAAAGAATCTCGAATTAACAGTGTCGGTCGATTGCTGTAGACTTCAACAACAGCGTATTGTATTTTCGGAACAAGTCAGTTCATCGCATCATCAACGGCCAGAGCAACACACAATTTAAAAAGACACTATGCAGGCTTACAGATGTCTGGCCGAGGACTGATTGTGAACTGGTTGCACACTGTTGCTGTTGAGTAGTACAACAGACACGCCCACTTCTCAAGATTTGCGCCAAAATTGGTTGTGCTCAGTCAGCTGGGTGAGTTCTCGCTTAAGCTGCGCAGTCGGTCTGCGACAGATATGCGCAACGAAGTGTGCGTTTGTGCATTTCGACTGTTTCCTTCTTAGATAGATAGGTGGAGTGGTGGTGGCAAAGCTGAGGTCCAATCTAGACATCACCAAATGTTTTTGACTATCGATATAAATCGATATATATCGTCTGAAAAAATATCGATGTTAAAATATCGTCCTATATAGGGGCGGATCACGGCACCGTTTTTAAGCTCGACCTTGAAACACTGTACAATGCCTGCCTTATGCCCAGCGTTGCCATTTGTTCTCAAGGTTGCGTTGCCGTGATCCGCCCCATAACCTATGTTAAGCCACAAAAAACATCGATAAATATCGTCAGAAAAATATCGATGTTAAATATCGATTTTTATTTGGCCATGTCTAGTCCAATCAGCTATCAACAAAACGAAACAATTTTCTCAGACGGATCTGCAACCATGGCGGTGAGTTGGTTTATTTCATACATTTGAAAATCCTGTATCATCTGTATATGTAGGCATCGGGAATTGCGTCCCGGATGTCTTGAAAAATAATAGATGATTTTGCTGGATCAATTTTAAATATAATTTACCGACCAGGCTGGAACTTGCAACAAAAACACTCTCCCCAAAAATGCTTTGCACCACATGATCCAATGCTTGTTGACACGTGAAGCCGTGCTTTAAATTCTAGTTTTTGACTCAATTTTGTGTCTCCAAAGTGATATATTCACTATTATTTGTTCTATGTGCGAAAATTAAGTGAATGCCAAATTTTCAACGTATTTTCCGATTTGTTTTGGTTACAACCATGTTGAATAACGTGTGGGCCGGTTTACAGGATAAAGCTGCAGCAGTGAAAACCAAGAAGGGTGCTGCCCCTCCTAAGGTGGCTGCGGGGCCCAAGAAGTTGCGCGTCCGCAAGCCCAAGCCTGAGCCCAAGGACAAGACCAAGAATGTCATGCGTGAAGTCAGGATCCGCAAACTCTGCCTTAACATTTGCGTCGGCGAGAGCGGTGACAGGCTGACTCGGTAAGATTTTTCCTAATTCAATAAATAATAATTTCAGTCTCCCAATTTAGTTAATATTTAATTAAATACTGATGGCGTGTTCTTGTTTAGTGCCGCCAAGGTGTTGGAGCAGCTGACTGGTCAGCAACCCGTCTTCTCAAAGGCTAGGTACACTGTCAGGTCATTCGGCATCAGGCGTAACGAAAAGATCGCTGTGCACTGCACTGTCAGAGGCGCCAAGGCTGAGGAAATCCTTGAGCGAGGTCTTAAGGTAAGCAGCATCATACCTAGCACTAAATTAAAATTTAATCTTAACTATGGAAAAATTAGTTTCCATTGGATTACACTTATCGCCAGTTCTTGCAAGAAGTTTGGGTGGCGATAAGTAAAGGTCTTGGCGGAAAGGAATTTTTCCATAAAAATAATTATTGAATTTCACTGCACAGAGTTCGATACTAAGTGGTTGTTCTTTTTGAGCTATCCACCCAGACCTGTGCTAAAGTAATCCTCCTGTATTGCAACCTTTGCCTACCAATTCTACTAGTCAAATTACTGAGCGGAAGGAACACTAAATATGATTAAATGAAGCTAATTCGCTTCCTGTGATTTGCATCAAAGTAAGCGTGACTGATGGTTAATTTTAAAATCGCTCTCAGGTGCGAGAATACGAGTTGAGGCGAGACAACTTCTCACACACTGGAAACTTTGGATTCGGCATCCAAGAACACATTGACTTGGGAATCAAGTACGACCCTTCAATAGGCATTTACGGCCTGGACTTCTACGTTGTCCTTGGACGACCTGGATTCAACGTGAGGTACCGCAGACGTAAGCAGGGACAAGTTGGCTTCCAGCACAGGTTGACCAAGGAGGACGCCATGAAGTGGTTCCAAACTAAGGTAACAGGCTGCGAATTAAATTATCTAGAAATCGCGCTAAAATGTATTTTCTCTTTTCAGTACGATGGCATCATCCTCCCAGGCAAGGGCAAGTAATTTCCCTGTATTTCAAAATAAGTTCAATAAAAAAACAGAAATCTTGGAAAATAAACTTTATTCTTATAACATTCAGTTCTATAACTGTGAACCTCTTCAGATCTAAGCGCTAACAATGCTACAGCCGAGTTTCTTCATCAGAAAATAGTTAACAACGTGGTCAAAATAGCTGCCGTTGTAAAGTATGTCTTCGTTGAATGAGCAGAGTTGATCATTTCGAGAACCTTGAGCTTGGCCACATGGTCGTTAGGGTTGCCCAGGTTGCCATTAAACCACAGCCTCATGCAGTTCTCCGAATCAGGGACAACCTTCCAGGAATGGTCCCAAACCTGAGAAATTACAATCAGCAATGCCCCTACGCTTCTAAGAACCAAATACCTCTTCACAAAAGTCGCTGGCCTTCTCCCAGATGTTCCTGAATTTCTTGCAGCCTGTGGAAGTAGCTGGGCAGTAATTTTTGCCAGACTTCCAGTCAAACTCCCTGATCCAATTCCTGATGCAAGTTAGATCATCTTGGCAAGCTTCGAACCAGGAATCACAGTCGCTCTGGCATAGGGGAACTTGGTAGAAACGTTCCTTGCGGATTTTCATCTTCACCTGCAAAGAAAATTTGAATTAATTTTCTTCTCGTAAATTTTAATTGAAAATGCAGCTTACTGAGACGATCCAAGGCCCGACGTTGGGTGAGCACTCGTAAAAGCAGAGGTCTTGCACGAAATGCTTTTTGCACCTTGGAGAGAGTTTTTGCGAGCAATGCTCAAAATCAAAGTTGTACAGCTGCAATTCGTGCAGTTTGTCCTGCACTAGGTGCGAGCAGCAGGACCGATTTCTCCATGGCTCGCACTAAATTAAAGTAGTTAAATTACAATCTCTTTCAATCCAAAGAAAGAATTTAAATATATGTACCTGGTTTTTTAAAAACTCTTCAACGCCAGGCGCAGGTTTGTGGTTGACGCTGTCCACGCATCTGTTCAGGAGTCGTTCTGTAATTTGTTCATGGCTCTCATGGCCCTGACTTCCTCGCAAAACTACAGCGATCAGGAGAGTTACCAGCAGCATCTTACTGAAACACTGAAAGCAAGACTGAGTCAAATTTTGTCGAACAAATTTATTCCACTGCTCTAACAACTCTTTTATTCTTGAGGGCTTGGGGGTCAAGTTCAAAAACTCACTTCCTTTTTATCTTAACAAGTTATCATTATTTAACCTTTATTAACCCTACGCTCATTAAAAAATATTTTTAAGTACGAGGGAAAATCCTTTCACGACCCTTTTGGTAACGTGATACGAAGATGAATATGTATTATGAAATTTTGCAATAAGTGCATGCAGTATTATGATATTATAACGCGCTGACGCCAGCAGTTGTCACAGAAATTTACCTGATGCTTCTCCTCATGCCAGCTAATAAAAACAACTCCTGCTGCAATCCATGCGGTCGTGCCCACCAACACCAACCACCGCGGGCACAAAGACGAAAATTGTAATACATAAGCCACTCCTACTTCGCGTCAGCTTTTTTCTCAATGATAGATAAAAATAACACTACGCAGTTCATGATTATTTATTTTCAATTTTATATAAGTAAATAAAATTCAAATAATAAAAAATCTCCTGATCTCTAAACTATTTTATTGCAGCCCCAGAGATCAGAGATCTCCAGTCTTAATTGGACCTAATAATTTTGGCGCTCAAAATATTTGAAGTTTTGTACAGCAACAGGGGCGTGGCGTGTCAGATGGTCAGATGTGAGAGCACAATTTGATGTAAACAAATCCTTGCTAGCAGCTGAAGTTTAGTATTAGTAGAATTTCTCGCTTTTCTCAGCGTGTCAGTCTGTTTGACAGCTGGAGGAGACAGTGGAAAAACACCTAAATCACCACTGTTGGCAAAGGAAAGGCGCACTGAAGAATCATGGACGTGGACGACCAGCAGGGAAATTGGCACGACGATTTCACCACTGCCTCGCAGTGGGAAATTTTCATTGCTCGAATCGAAGAATCAATTTACGATTGGAAGTTGCCCCAGCTGAAAATTTCAGACAACGTAAAATTCAGGAAATCAACTTTCAAGGTCGCTGGAAAACTAGAATTTTTGGAGCATAACCTACAATTTTCTGGTATTATTTCTCTACATAGATACCCCTGTTTTTAACTAATATTATTCCATACGTCAAATAAAGATTCTAAAAATTAATAACTTCTAGACACAGACTTCGTACTTCGTTACTTTTACCGCAACCTACCTGATCCTGAGGATGGCAATGAAGCCACTCCTCCGCCCGAAGAGAAGGACGAAAGCAGGTTGTGGGGCCAGGAGCTCATTGAGAGTGACATTTTAGACGATGACGCAGAGAAGGGAATAACAGGAGTCCACTCCATCGAGCAGTGGTATGGGGTAAGCAGATTTTTGCTGCTTACTCCTGCCCAGAGCTATGCGTCCATCGTCTCCGAGTCCAAAGCCAAATTACTCCTGAGCTCAGCCAAAATTGCCATCAGCAACTCCAAGTGGTAAGAAACAATATCGTGCGTGCGAGGATCTGTATTTTACCAGAATATTTATTTCAGTCCCATTCCAATATTTGTGCAAGTGCATCAGCCTCATCAGCAGTACTTCCTGGGCACCTGGCAGGGTCCAGGCATGCAAACAAACTTCACCATGGTTCACCTGCGACAGGCTCCCAAGCATTGCAAATATCTCACAGGTTTGATCTGCCAAAATCTTAATTGAGGGACTTATTTACTTTGTTTTTCATTCCCAAGGTTTGCTTGACATCTTGAAAGGCAAGCTTGCTGCGATTAGTCAATCTCCGGCACACTCAATGGCTACCCCGATTGAAATTTCGGCTAGAATTCACTTTGTGCTCAAAGACTGGCCAATGAACGAGTGGATGCAGTCACCTCCTGACTTTGAGCTGCTGCACGGCCAAGTCGGTGTGGAGCACATAGGCAAACTGCCTTTTGGAGCAGAAGCCGATCCTTTGAGGTATTTTTTTCTTTCTTAATTTGCCATGTTTGAATTGCAAGTTACACATCAACATTTTTTAGGGAAATTCATCTGCTGGCCCAATGGCGCTCCCTGCCCGAAGGTGTGCTCGTCGACCATGATGGTTACTCTGACCTGGCGCCAGGTCTCGCGTCACGATGGACCCTGGAGGCGCACATGGCGGACCCGGCGCCAGGCTTGCTCGCTAAGTCTCTCGGAAGGCTTCTGAATTTGTGCGTCTCCAGCGCCACTATGAGGCAGCTTTTAGGGGATCTCGTTTCATTCAGCCCAGACAACTGTGAGGAATTTTAGTCTGGAACAGCTTTGAAATTAATAAATTTAAAATCAACAGGCGTTTCGTATGTGGATTCCCTGAATGCGCTGACAGAACCAAAGGTTTCTAGCTGGTCCAAGTTGGTGCCAAGCAGCTTCAAGTCTGGCAGCAGCTCTAGTTCGCAAGGACACAATTCTTCTGGCCCGATTCCGCACCAAATGCTTATGACCATTCTCTACTATCTCTTTCCTGATGCTGACTCTAATGGACCGGTATTATTTGGAGATAAAATTACGTTTTAACTATATTTCATTTATAATTTTTCAGGTCAACCCCTATCCGGACACTTTTGAGAAAGATGAAGCTCCTAAAATCACCAGTTTCAAAGAGGTTTGTTCGCCGTATTCAACTTTAAATTTATGCATTGATTCCATTTTTCTCTTAGTTTCATCACATTGATTGCATCATCTATATATTAAATTCGCTGATAACTGTTCCAGAAAGGGCACGTGCAATTTAAATCTTGTCCCCTGGACAGCCTTGTTTGGCGCCTTGCGATCGTGACTGCTCTTGTGGCTGACGCCTCTCACGGCGGTCTGCGCTCCGCAGCCCATCTTTGGCATGAGGTGTGCCAGGAAATGAGGTACAGGTGGGACCACGGCATTACCATTCCAGGGTGAGTACAATCAAAGGCCCGCTTGGGTTTAAATACAATCGTGTTTATTTGATTTATGAAAAGGGTTTACTCTACAATGCTAAGGAATCGTTTTCTCGGGAACAAAAATTATTTATGTACATGGACAGGCTTTCAATTATCATAGGCTTACAGACGAGAGAGATAAACCTACAACTGATAGATGATGCGCGTAAAATTATAATTGAGCCTTACTTAAATAGATCAGTGTTATTTCAAAAATATATCAAGAGTACTTCATGATTGAGCACTTGGAAATACTATCGGCGCCTCCCGAGTCCTTTCGTATGAACACTCTAGAGAAAAGTTGCAACCCGTCGATCCACGTCTGAAGTACGTCGGTGGCACTTTTAAGTCACATAATTCGTAGCGACGTCAAAATTTTGATTGCAAAAACCACAACGTTAAAAAATGTCGTCTTGTCACCTCCACCAAGTCGTGTTGTCTGCTCGTGTAAAATTTTCGTAAGTGGAGCCTTAAGCTATATCGTCAGCTTCCGGCCTTCAAGTGGAGCCGGTGCTCGACTAGAGAGTGAAGAAGGGAGCCACTGCAGTCCAGGCCCGACTCCCTTCTCCACTCCCTTCTTTAAGCGCCCCGATCGGCCATGTCTGCGCACAATAATCCGTGTCCGCGGATTCGACCTCACAGCCTGACCAGACTGTTCCTGCTGCCCCTGGTCGGGTTTCTGGCCATGTAGATGTCCATGTCGTGGTCGGTCCAGTTGTCCGAGGTGTCGTAGCCTGAGGTGTTGGTGCCGGCGCGTAGGTGCGTGTGGTGGTGGCGGTGAAGGGCAGACGAGCACCTGCTCGCAGGTCGGCTGCCCTCCATCGTCTGCTCGATGTAGCTCAAGCTCTCACGACTCCGGGAACGTGTCCGTGTGCCTGCGGGTATTAATTAAATCTGTTACTCCCCGATACTTATATTAAAATTGTCTATTAGTCACGTTTAAAAATTTGACCATTATTATTCATTTATTGGACACCATCGGCGCACAACTTAATTACAATTTTGTTTCTTATAGCAGGCAGCTTGGGATAATGTAAAAGGTTTTTTTTTTGATAAAATTTGTCCATTAAATAATCACATTTATCATGCAAATAAGGACGATTTCAAATTTCATTAACTGGTGTTGAACGTGCATGTGGTTCTTCTTAATACAAATAATTGTTGTATTTTGGTTGCAAGGCTCTTTTAAGTAATTTACAAAAGTGCAACACACAAAAATAGTGAATGTTACGGTACAATTCACATGCGCACACGAATTTTTCTCAAATTACCCATCTTGGATCCAAAAAGCTCATATAGATGGCTGTAAAATTTGAGAATATATTTAATCCTATATGCTTTGTACAGCTGTAAATTTGATTATCGTTTCTAATTTAAATTTATTTACCTTGTTGAGCGCTAGGAGGTCGTCTTTGGGGCGAACCAACTCGAGACATTCTCTCTGAGGGGGCCGCAAGGGACTGCCTTGACTGTCTCAAATCTGAAAATTAAACAACCCCTATTAAAATCCGGAAAGTGAGCCATGATTTGCAACATTAATTAAACTAAAATCTACACTAATTACTGTGAGAGTTAATAAGTGCACAACACAAATTTTAGCACACAAAATGACTTACAGTAATTGTTAAGATTTTTAAAACAAACACAATTCGTGCAGTTTCGAAACAAATAATTCCGTGAATTTAATTGAAGAATTACAGTTTCACAGATAACTTGAACAGTTAGTGCACTGCTTTTAAGAAAACAACGAGGTGCGTGATTAAATTGCTTTTCACGACTTGCAAATTAGGCAAATTAGCCGTTAATTGGTGCTGATTACCTGCGCGAGACATGGCGCCGGCCGAGCTCAAGAATTTAGCCGCTGAGAGTCCTGAGAAGGATCTCTGCGACTGTCCGTCGGCAATGGAGCGCGATACAGAGGCTCCGTGCACGCCTGCTTCACAACCCATTACCGATCCTGTGCACAGGTGCATAACACACGGCATTAATTCGGGCAGTGCTCGATCACGAAATTAAGCAAACACACAAAGAGGTAAAAACAAATGTAAGTCGATCTTGACTACATACAATGTGCAAGGGTTAGTCAGGGTATTTACACCGAGTCAGGTACTTACCGTGGTGCGAGGGAGTGGCCAGCACCCTCGGGCGAGGAATGCTCCTGGCACTATACATGGAACCGACCTCCCAGTCCCTGGCCAGGGTGCTCGGCTGGTGCGACCTGAAGCCGCTGATCGACGGAGGCGCACCAGACAAAGTTCCTGTTGAGGTACACACAAATGGTAACAGCCTTTTTACAGCACATTTTACACACAGCTCAGGAGCTAGGCTGTTCTGATTGTTAGAAACAAGGTAAATTGATGGTCAAAGCGGACTTGATGGGTATTTAGGAATGAGAAATGAGAACCATGCATTAAATGATCAACGAATCGTATAATAGAAATTAATTTTGCTTTGATGAGAGCTGATGTATTTTTCCGTATACTATGATAGTAAATTTTTATATAATATGCTAGGTCCAACTATATTTTTATACACTACTTTTGCTACTTTCACACGAAAAATTAAAATTCTCTTATGATTATGGTTCCTTCTTTTTTTTTGGAAAAAGCTATACAGTAAATGAGCGTTATTGACACACAAAGAAGCACAGAACACGTAACGTACCTGACATGAGCAAGTTTGCTGCCTTGTGAGGGCAGAGTCCGTGCGGAATGGAAGGGGGCACGACCTGTTGCTGCCTGGTGAGGGCCCGTCGCAGCTTTTGCGCCCTCCGTCTGCTCACCACGAGCAGCGCAAGCACGGCCAGGAGGACGACGCCGCAGACGGCAGCACTGGCAGCGACCGTCACGCGGTCCATGTTGCCTGTGGAGGCGCCGGCGTATTTCTGCTCGGTGCGGATTTCGCGGCACTGACGTGGAGGAACAGTGTCTGGACTGGCACGAACCTCCTCTAGAGATACCACGCACACGACCAAACACTCCTAAAACTCACCGCGTTTAGGATAATGATAATTTTATTTATTTTAATGCGGTCTTACCTGAGGAGGAACGTTCTTGATTTTGAATTCGCGTTCTGAGGCGTCCAGGGGTGGTCCCTGCTTGAAGCTCCTGTCGCCAAAGAGCCTGTAAACCACCCTGAAGCCAAGAATGTTAGTTGCTCGCGAGTCCCAGTTGATGACGACCGAGTTGTCCACGCGATTGGCCGATTTCACGATAACCTGATGATTCGAAATTAATATTCATATCTCCTTTTAATTAATTATGCCAAAACCTCATCATCGTCGTCTTCCATTCCGTGCCTGTGGGTGCCACCCAGAATCAGAGCTGGCTTCTGCTTGACTATTGGGATTTGTGCCCTAGGAGCGGTAGTAGAGACGATTCTTGGAGTTGGGACAGCAGTGGTCAGGGGTGGTTTTGACACGATCACGTTGGCTGAGCCCGTTAACCTCGTCCTTTGTGTAGTGGTTGTTGTGATTGGCCTCGTTGTTGTCGTGGTTGTGGTCGTCGTTGCGCTCGTTGTTGTGCTCCTCACTGGAGCTGGAGTGGTTGTTGTTGTAGTGGTGGTGGTCGTCGATGGAGTTGTTGAAGGAGTCGTTGTTGCCTCTGTTGTGGTTGATGTGGTGGTGCTTGTCGTCGAAGAAGGCGCCGCCACGGCCAGAACAGGGATGGCGTTTTCGATGATGGCCGAGGATGCGTCCTCAACTTCGTTAGTTGCTTCGCAGGAAAGCTCTGAAATTAATTTACCAAGTTAATTATTTCGCCTCATTATTCTAGAGTTGGAAAAAATATACCTTCAGGTTGGATCGCAGCGAACGTTCTGTCGCGGAGTCTGGGTGGCTCTCCGCAGAACTGCGGTGCCCTCTCTCGACTGGTCACTTGCAGCTCTCCATTTTTGAGCCAGTTGGCGAGCCACTTTAGCTTGCAGTCGCATTTTAGGAAGCGTCCTCCGATGCTGAGGCCCCTCAACGTCGTGTTGAGGCGGACCAGCGAGGACTCGGCTACGGACGCCAGGGGGTTGCCGTCAAGAGCCAGGAGGGTCAGCGACGGTGTGCCGTTGAAGGCGTCCGTCGGGAGGGAGGTGATCAGGTTGAACCCGATGTCGAGAACCTGAAAGTGTAATTAACAGAAATGACGCAACCAATATCAACGGAAACGTTTTTTAGACTTTTTTCGTTCCATTAAAAGAAGCCCAGACATTGTCTTCCGGTTTAGGCGTGATGTTCTTCTGCTCAATTGAAACTGGCTGCCAATTACTCTCTCCGCAAACGCGTATTTCGGCGCGCCGCAAACTGAATTAAATGGTGCGCGCAGCTCGCCGTGTTAATGATAGCTTCCGTCGAATTGTGCAGCAGAGGTCACGTTTACCCGTCGTTCAGTCGTGCCCGCTGATCGTGTTTTCACTTTTTATTGAAAGATTTGCCGCAGACGTAGCGCAAAAATTACAATTTTACCGCGTGTTCAGCAAGAAATTTGGCGGTACGTGCTTTCTTTCTCTCGGCACGTTTGAAACGCTCGTTTCGTACGAGACAGGTGGAAAGCAGCAAGTAGTAAAACAGCAAAACTCACTCTGAGCTCCTTCAGGGTGGAGACTGCTGGCGTTGGGAAGTCAGTGAGCAAGTTGTTCAGCAGGGATAACGAGCTCAGAGTGTCGGCGACCCCAGCAAACGCATCAGGCGCCACGCTCTGGATCAGGTTGCGTTCCAGGTTGATGGCCGTCAGGGAGTCCAGACCCTGTAATTAATTCAAGCACAAATTATGAGTCGCTAATTGTTTGCAAATTATGTCCAGTAAAACATCGGCTTTATATGATCTTCTTGTTTTAGAACTTCATTATTCGTCCTAAAATTTGCAGAATTTCACTTTCTGGCAAAAGTAGAAGAACTTTCATCGGAAATGGGTGATCGCTTCGATTGTGACGTGAAATTCTGAGCATAAAACCGAAAGTAATAATAATATCATTTTGGCCGTGCAATCACACGTCGCTTTCTTATGGTTGATCCACATTCACCCACAAAAACGGGCATAACGATTGGTCACGATCTCGATCCAAAATGATAAATAATGGCTGTTTGTTCAGCCGACCGACCGAACCGACGTGTGTTGATAGAGATTATTTGTACGCAAAGGGACTTTCATCGCCGCATCAGCATCTTTTTGCCGCGCGTCTATTGTTGCGAGTAAAGCGGGTGCGAGGTAAAAGTGGGCCTCCTATACATGTCCAGCGATTAATTTATAATGCGCAGCGTTCGTAATTTTTCCAATATTAAGCCGTGTGATGTGAGTAAAAGTGCGAGCGAGCACTTTCTTCCGTCACGTCGCGTGTCAGTCCTTTCCCATTATTCGCCCGCGCATGATTTACGACCGACGGAAGGCATAATAACAAATCGAATGAATGGCCAAAGCGGATCAAGATCTGATCTTATAGTAATTGTTTTCTCATTCGCACGCCAGTCGGAAGAAAAGACAAAGAGTCCGCTGCGTTCAGTCAGCAAGTTCACACGGCTGATGAAGGATGTGTTAGTTTTACAACCTAAATCTTTAAATCTTTTCCGTGTTTAACAAAACTATTCTTTGACAAGAAAATTGACCTCGCATTATAGTTTTTCCGTTTTAATTATATTTCTAGGAGGAACAGCGGTATCATTTAGAAAACCGGATAAATATTTACAATAAAAATGTGCTATAAAGCATACCTGAAGGTTTCTTCCTGCGGCGGCACCTGACGAGGGCAGTTCCCTCAGTCCGTTCTGCGCCAGGTCGAGGAAAGCGAGGGCCCTGAGCCCCCTGACCGCCTCAGGTAACCTCTTCTGCCTGGTGCCTTTCAGGTTGAGATTTCTCAGGGAGCCCTCCAACCCGTGGAATGCACCTGGCTCCAGGGTGAGTTCGTTGTCGGCCAGCTTCAGGGTGGCCAAGGAACCGAGAGAGCTGAAAGAGTCCTGGGCCACGCGATTCAACTTGTTTCGCGACAGGTCCAGAAGGGTTAGGTTGCGCAGGGGGCGCAGCGCTGCCACCGGCACCGAGTCGAGCAGGTTGTCCTGAAACACGAGAATTGCCACGAAAACGATTAAAGCAGGCGTCCAGACACGGGGAAAGGTATTAGGTTGATCGTGGCCACGTCCCGATGCCATTCGTGATCAAATAGACTTTAATTTGATCGGAAATTGCTTTTGCTTTGCCAGGATTATGAAGGCATTGCGTGATTCAGAACAATAAAATTGGTCTTGTCACGTGAGAAATGAATCGGACAAGAAAAGGTGCAATTGATAAGGAAAACAATACGATTGTTCAAGGAACAATTTTCAAATCGACAGATGTGCATGACCAGTCCATTTTTGTTGCGAGAGACTGGTGAAACACAGTGAACTGGAACGCGAGAGTGTTATGTGTATCATTACATATCATTAAAGTGTTGGGTCACAAGTTAATTTTCGCTCAAAAGTAATTATCCGCGCGTGGATCGTGCTATTCCATCAGCGCAGAGAGCGAAAATTAAGCAAGTTGCTCTAATTTTGCATTGTTTTGGTCATGTTGTTCGAAGGCGCGTAACACGATAATAACTGCAGCGTGAACGTGACAAGTGTTCTGGTATTTCTCTTTCGGCTCTTGATTATGCGCGTAACTCGATGATCTTTGTCAGAAATCGCTTTCTTATTAGGAGCAGCTCAAAATAGTGCAAGGGCGGCAACCTGGCATTTATGTGATCGCCGAGATAAAAGGTGGGAAAACTTTCTTTTATTGTTCGGCTCGGACGAATCAACTAGGCATTTTTTCGGTTTCGTAACGCTCGTCATCCTGGGAAAGAATACCTGCAAATTGAGGTTCTTGAGCGAACCCTCGTGCCCCCTGAAGGCCCCGGTCTCGATCTTCTCGATCTTGCAGCCCGACATCTGGAGGCTGCGCACGCGTCGGACGCCGGCCAGCACGTCGGCGGGCAGCGAGCGGACGGTGCTGTTGCTGACGTAGAGCAGGTCAACCACGGGGCCCGGCCCAGGTGGCAGGTGCCTCTTCAGGGCCCCCAGCAGCAGCGGCCAGTCCACCAGGTCGCACTGGATGGACACCTCCCTGGCCAGGTTGGTCGCGCACAAGCACGCCGACGACAGCTCTGGGTGGTCGTTCTGCCACGGGCATAGCTGCGCACTGACACACGCCACCAACGCCACGCTCACGCATAGCCAACGCAACGCAGTCATCTGGAAAAAGAAAAGACATTGTGGATTAATTAACTTGAATATTAAAAAATGGCTCTTATTTAGGTGGTTTTTGATCGGAATATTCGGAATTGAAGAGGAAGTTTTCTCGCAGTTCTGATTCACAAGGCTTTGAAGCCTGAAACAATTGATTGCACTCATTGCTTATCTCAAACAATAGATAAATATTAGGGAAGACATTTAGATAATCATTTAGTTAAATTTTTTCACGTGTTTAATTTCCCCATTTTGCGCATCCAAAATCTGGGTTTAAATTATATTGCGTGCTCTCAGAAGGCACAGTTTCAATACATTTCTTTCATTCAGAACGTTTTTCAAAATGATTTCTGTTTTCTTCATCCAAATAGATACGTTAAAAATTAAAATCAATTTTAATTTTTTAGCAAGGATGTATCTTGGTCCATTGGTTAGTTATCCAGGCAATATTTTTCACGAGGGAATTTAGAAACACGTGTACAGCCTTAATTTATCTCCCGTTTCACTGTTTGCTTTAATTACTACCCCTCGTGCATTTTTTCCGGTCGAAAATTCAACGAAATTGGTCTGCTCGTAGTGACACATCAAATCAAACCGGATGGGCTTGAATAAGTTTTGAAGAGGATGTGTGCTACACTTGCGCGCAATGGAAGAATCAGAAAAAAAGCAAGCGTATCGCGTCTAACCCAGTTTCTGTGCGTCGCTGAGTGTGTGTAATTGATGCGGGTTTTATTAGCAGCCAATTTGAAGGAAGAGCGAGATATGGCGTGAATTTCGCTCAACGCGCGTGCGAGATATGGTGCTTTGAAATTAAGTTACTGTTAGCATCAAAACAGCTATATAATATATATCGCGCCAGGGATAAGTCGAGATTTGTGGGTACCGTTGTCGACGCGGCAGAAAGATGCCACAGGTGATACGATGACATGTGAATTCGGCTTTGTTGGCACGCATTTTTAATTCGGTACTCGGCATTGTGTATACACCATGCGAATTATTCATTGTTGCAGCCGCGCCGGAGTATGTGTTAGTTTTGCCATCTGGCGAAAATTACTGCATGTTTGTTGTCGTGCTATCTCTGCGGTTGCATTCCTATCGCCACGCGTGTTTCCTCAGATTCGGTTTTAATTAGGAAAAATGGAGATGCGAAGAGGAGAAGGACTTGTTAGCGCGTGCGATGACGGCATCGTTTAAAGTGTTCGCTCAGCACATTTGCATCGGTCATTAATTTGGCAAAATTCGCCGTTAGATTGATGATAGGGGAACGCTCGTCAATTTATTTTGGCTGTCAATCCGAAACGTTATCACCGCTAGAGTAAAAGTTGTTCAAAAGTCAGCGCACATTCCAAAAATCCACATTTTCTGTGACACGAACCGCGACGCCCTTTTACTTCTGCTGAGGAACACCAATTAATCAACTTTCTCATTTTTTTATAATTCTGCTCGCGAAAAACCGAATTTTGCACTCAGCCCGAGATAGGCACTTGCTAATTAGGCGTGCCGCTGGCACCGATTATTTAAATCCAGCTCTTGAAACAAATTACGAGATGCACCGCTATAATATCTGCGGCCGCTCGAGTAAAAGTCCAGTCTGGTTTTCTGCCTGCCGCTCAGGAAAGCGAGGAAGTGACTTTACCTCTTCTTCTTCTTCTACTACTTCTGCGCTTATTAATTTTGCCTGCTGTCGCGCTGGACCCGTCACTCCCGTTACTCACACGGCTTTTTGTTCTGAACACGCAGAAATCGAGAGACGAAAGACGAGTTCAATCGCTTTTTACTTTTCAGCAACGAACCCGCACCCACATTTTGTGACACTTAACCCAGCAATTAGCCACACTTTCGATGGGTGCACCGGCATAATTGTGTTTTCGTTCGCTTCGTCCAAACATGAATTTTTTTATAAAAGTGCTTATTTCTTGGTGAATTATGCAAATTTAAAGAGGAGGAGTAGGCGCGGAAACAATGCTAGATTCACTGAACGTGTGATCCGAGGAATTATTTACAGCAAGAAAAATATGTAAAGGATGAATAGCTTTGTGGAATGTTAGGCGCGGCTGACTTTAAATTTATTTTTTCCCGAGCAAATTAATTATGTATCTTTACAATAATTAAAACAAACATAACAAATAAACTCTTTTTCAAGATAAATTGTTTGAATTTTCCAATATACTACAGGTTATATTTTTACAAAAGTTTCGTGTAAATGAAATATTGATGAATATTACCTTTTGAACCACTTTAAAAACCGAATACCGGCTTTGGATAATTATTTGTGATTTTATTTTTAGAAAAACGTGTATGCACATGCTTGTCCTGATTCTCGACTCAATTCTTTTCCTGGTCCATTTGCGTTCACCGCACGGCCAGTTACATAAGGCGCAACTGAACGGCGGCATATGAAAGCGGATTCATCGGAAAACACGCTGGCCTATATTCATGACGCACACACAAAGGTGTATTCAGCGCGCAAGCAGCTTCGCATCTTCAATTGAGATTCCAATCACCCGCATCGGCGCCAACAATAAAAAGAAAAAAGCACCCGATCCCCCGGCTGCGACCCAATTAATCCGACAGCCTTATTGGCACTGAAATTATTTCTCAAATGGCTTGGCACGCGCGCGAGGAATGCATCGTGGTGCGTAACTCGATAGACGCGTAGACGGACGACCCGCGGATGGCGAATGCATGTGTAATTCATACACACTCTCAAGTGTGGAACTACGAGAGCAGCGAGTGACTGGGCGGGTAGGTCGTTGATTCGTAACGGGACCGCACGCCGAGTTGGCCGCCGCCGCCACCGCGCCGAGCATCTCTTGGGCCAAACTTGTCTACGCTCACGTCTTTTCCTTCCTCCTCATCGCAAATTCGCTAATTATCTGGCAAACAGCCTTGATCGGCACCGGTGTCACACAAAGGATAAAGCGAAATTAGCAATCAGTTCTCCCACGTGAGCCGGATTTTGCAAGCGCTCTTGATAATTGAATGACCTGGTGGGAAGTTCTCCCCGTCATTTGCGTGCGAAACTGACGTGAGTTCGATGATGATGATGATGAAATGGAAATTATTGCAACTTCTTAGTTAGCTCGTCTGGAAATTTGTTTGAAGGATTAATTGCAGATGGAGGATTTAATTTGCTTTTGGTTCAACAAAAATTACTGATAAATTTGACGAAAGAAGGCTTTTAATGTTATCATTTAAAAGGTTTGTAACCGGTCTGCTCCACCATTAAGAATCTAGGCACTTAAAATAGAACTAACGTGAACCTCAGTTAAACATATGCAATTTGCAGTTTCGTAACAGTTAGGAGATGAAATTAGGGAAGACTAGAATAGACGAAGTGCCAAATTTCCCACAAAAACGTGCTCGCATTCCCGTCACAGTTCTGTCAAATTTTAGAAGCGAGAAGCGGTTTCTAACCGTTCCCCTGGCGCTTGGCCATTTGCTTTTTGTTTGTTTTTTCCCCGGAGATATGGCTAGGCCGAAACAATGGACCCCTTCGTGTTCTTCTTTTTTATTTCCTTCTGTAGGTAACTAAGGCAGAAGGAGCAAGTCGCGCGCAATATATCTCGTGCGGACAATCAACAAACACTCGCTCGCTGGGGAATTTTCCCATCGCTGTTTTTGTGCTTTTAAATGCCAATTTGTGTGTTTGCGCTGGCTACATCGAGTTTGGCTCTGCGCATTTTTTACTCGCTTGCCAAGCAGCCACTCGTGACATGCAAACCCATTTTGAATAAATTGCACAGCAGTGTCGCGAGAGGGTGCATCACGAGTGTGGGAAGTTTCCGAGCAGGCCAAGCGTAAAGAGGAAATTACACTTGGAAAATTGAGAATCCTTCTGCTCCGAGAGCAGTTGCCCTTGAAATGAATTTAAATCTGCGCTCTCATTCCGAAAATCCAACCTGCGCCCTGTGTTTTTAGCACCAAAGTAATTGAATGAAACTCGTTTTCTCGGCGTCCATCCGACCAGATCGACCCAATAAAATCAAAGTGACCAGTGCACGCGAGGAGACCAGTTGTTTATCGCCTTCTTCCTCTCCTGTTCGCTCCACTTGCGGTGTACTGCTCTGCACTGCTCGTCAGTCTTGACAAGCTAATTCTTCTCTCCGCAAAACCAAAGCTTTTTGTAGTTTTCAATCAGACCCAACCCAGCACAAGAATGGAAATCAGCGCCTTTCAACCTCCCAGGTGCTTTGCCTGCTCGCGTGGTTTGCCGATTAAATAAATTTAAGCAATCAGCGCAGAACGTGTTAACAGAAAACTAATTAAAACTGTTATATACCCAGATATCTCACGTATCACGTATTACCTGCGTGATTTATCCACTTAACTTGCTGCTCATAGACGTGATGTGCTCATTTGTAGCAGCTAAAATATTGGAGGGGAGTTCGAGACGTGGTGTCTTCACGGTTTTTTGCCGATGAATTATAAATATCGTTCTTTCACAGCAAATAGCCTAGTGATCGATATTTATTTGGTTTAAATTTATAACTACCCCTTAAATTAAAACTAAGAAAATCACATTCAAACGAGAGAAATCTCTTTGAACATTTTCTACAGTGGCACAACACAATAATTGCGTATATCCCTTTAGCAAGACGTGCAATCGCACTTTCTTTGGGTCCAGTTCGGCAGGAAATTGCAAATCAGACATGTCGATCGCCCGTTTCCGCTGATGCAACAAAAGCAGATCAATAAAACTCATGCAAGTTTTGCCGGGCCACAGCCTGATTTGGCCTGTCGTAAAGTCAATGACGTGCAGTTCGCACTTTACGACAGGCTACTTACGAGCAGTAAACATAATTGGCGACCACCTGACGAGGGGAGGATAAAATTATTGCGATTTTCGCGAGGGGAAAGTACGATTAGGTCGTGAACCAAAGGGAAATTCAGGCGTTTATTTGCACAGATTTTACTGCCGACGTGCGAACGCTGCCAATACCTTTGTTCCACATTCGTGCCTTGGCGATTGAAACTTTTGGATCATAAATAGACTCACGTGCAGACAGAGAGAAAAACAATATGCATCACGCTCGAATACAAATAAAATCTGAACGGTAAATATCGCGGAGCATTCCGCCGCGTGTCGCATGTGGCGTGGGTGATTGCAGCAGCCGCAGCAGCAGCAGCTCCCATTGACGGCCGTTACATTGGACCATCAGTTGGTTCGTTCAGCGCAATTAGTCTGCTGTGAAAACGCAACCCAGTTTGCGTAACAATCGATGCATTTTCGTGAGAGAGCTGAGAAGCGCAGCAGCAGCTCGCTCTGGGATTATTCTCGCTCAGCCGAGCAGTCAAGTTCAATGGCGGAGCAAAGGTGTGGTGACTCGACTCAGAGCACATTCAGACGCCGTGCCAAATTCGAAGAGATCCGATCCGATCGAAAGTGTGAAAATGGCTGGAAAATCTGCTTGGATGTAATCTTTCTTCAAAGTTACTAAGAGAAAATTTGTTTTTGGGTTATTAGAACGAATTTGGTTCTATTTATGATAATTAATGCAAGGAAATTATTGTTTTATGATTCGCCTATTTGCATGTTTTAGAATTAATTAATATTTAACCAAATTTACCCAAAAAGTATCAAAGGATCTACATGAGAAAGAAAAAAAATTGCGTGTTATTGCACTTTCAATTTGGCAGTAAAACGTTATTTATGTTAAAAACTATGCGCGAGCGTCTTTGATCTCCTTGAACTCATGTCGTGCACGAGAATCCGAATGGAATTATTAGCTTCTGTTTTCCAAGCTAGTTGCAGCAATTAGTTTTACTGGGTCGACGTGCTTCACCAAGTGCTCGGCGCTCTTTTCGCGTCAGTTTCTTTTGCCGCCTCTTTGCTGGATTTATGCCACGTTATTTTTTTTTTATTTGGCTGTCGCCGTGTGCATTAATTTGCAATCCGATCAGGTCCAGCCGAAAGAATGCTTAAATTCCCAGTTTGATAATTTATTATTCAATAATCGACGGAGCACGCCGTTGCTGCGGCAGAGTGGCAATCCCGTTACATAAACTCGCGCGCACATGCCACTCTTTATCCATGCATAAAGCGCCCGTTTTGTTGTGAGTAAAATCGCACGCAGACAGATGATCGACCTTATCAGCGGTGATCGTTAATTGCACCACAAAGACCCTTTAATTGCGCCGCACGCGTACGAGCGCAATGTTCCTTTTAAAAAATTTACAAATCGCAACAGGAGAGTGTGCGAAAATGACTCGGTTCGTGCGTTTTTCATCACTGAAAAGAAGGATGACTGGTTGAAATTTTACGACACGGCTCTTGTGTTCCCCCCTCGAGTGTTTGCTCAGATTTTGTCAACATTCTTGGAGCTAAGGTGTTCTTTTATTGTTCTTGGAAAAGATATGAATGTTTTTCAAACTAAAAATGCCAAAAATACTTGCTTTCAATGAAATCGGAATAAAAATGAACTAATATAGTTTTGAATTTGCTCAAATACTTCAAAATTTCGCTATAAAGATTGATTTTAATCAAAAGACAACTTTTTCCCACAAGCTTTCTGGCATTGGATCCACTCACTCTATACGTTCGTGCGTGAATGCTGGAGATTTTTCCATTGCGGCGGTCGAAATCTGTCTCTCTCCGAGCCGCCGAGTCAGAACGGTACTTGAATTAAGCAATAAAAATCAGGATTGTGTAAAATAATCAGTGCGGCGTTCGAGCATAAGGGAAAATAACGTTAGCCTCTGGTTTAGGCAACGAAACTCAATTAAATTTATTATGGCCGGTCGTATAAATTGCTGAATATTCATCTGGTGGCCTTTTAAGCGATTCCTATGGTCATTTATTAAGTAGGACTCTATTTTGAAATCTGTGCTGTGGTTAAATTTCATGAATTCAGTAAGAATAATTTGCAGTAATAATTTTTTATCCATCTTTTAAGTTAAATATTTCGTGTTCCGGCATGCAGAAAAGAGGGAAAACTACTTAAACAAGATGATAATTAAATCAGATGACTGAGAACAATTTTGCTTCAGTCCCGGAAGATATTTAAACAAAACAGCTTTAAGCTCCTCTCTCTCTCTCCATTCATCTTTTGGTGCCCATTTTCATATTTCCATTTTAGTCTGCTCTTAAGGTCACCGTTGATTAGAAGCATAAATTTCCGAGGCACAAGTTGCTATACTGCTTTAAAATTATGCATGATGGATCAGCATAGAATGCATAGCGAATGCACACACTGCGGGTAGCTTTTTCACACGAACTGCGAAAGACCTTGGACGGCACCGTCAAGTGTGAGTGGATTTGCGATGCTTCTCTTTTTCTCTCGAAACCAAACAAAATCCCCTTCAGCCACCGACACTGCCCATCTTCTGCAAAGCGCACGCAGCCAGGCCATATAATTACGTACGCCGGCCAATGCCTCGTTCCGATCATTCCGCCCAGGTCTTAATTAAAAAGGGCAACACTTCCTCCACACATTGGAATGGTTGGTTATCACGTTACGCGGCGCCGAGGTGAGTAACCTTGTCCCTTGAAAGTAAAATCGCACTCGGCCGGAGTGATAAGAGTCGGACATCAAGACACAGGATGGGACAAAATATCGAACAATCGACACGCTTTTTAATTCCATAACTGAGATAATTATGGAGAATTGTGTTGTATTTTTACACTTTGAAAGTACTCTGACGGTCAACTGTAATTAAGTGGACCGTGAAACATTAGTTTACTTGGGATAGGAAGTTGATGCGTCTCTATCGCATCTCATAAATAATGACCGACACAACCAGTTAAATTAATGAGCGCTTCTTTCATCTCTTTAGACACGCTTTTGAAGGTCTATACGGAGCTCTTTTCTCACACAAAATTTTTAATTTATTAAATTTACAAAGCAAAATAATTTTGTGCACATACTAGTTTCAAATTTTCTATAATTATGGTATATTTTTATCTTCATTCCTCCTGCGATTTTTCAGTACAAGCTAAACATTTGATCCATCAGAGTAAACACAAGTTTAATAACACTGTGCGTTGACTGCTCGTGCTCACCTTTGTGGTGTCCTTTGACGCAAATTATCCAAGAAAAGCAGCAACCGCAGAGAACCCTAGGTGTCGGTTTATCGCCTGCCCATCATCTCACTCAGCCGGAAAATGTCTTTTCGCGTGGGTGGCCGGACGTAGAGCACCGTCAATCCATGCCAATGCCGAGGACGCGTAAAAAGTGTCCACAACGCTGCTGAGTGACTCGCAAAACTCACTCCCGCGCCGACTTGCGACTCTGAAGGCACCGACTGACTGCAAGCCTGGGATGTTGACGGTTCTCCGTTGCAGCAGCGGTGAGGCACCTGCCGCCCCTCCCCTCCTTCCTCTGATTCAGGCGTAAAAACTCAGGTCACTCACCGGAGGGGAGGTTCTTTCTTTTCCTTCGTGTCTGCCTTCCTCTGAGCCGCCGTATGCGTTCGCCGCTCGAGGACACGATTTCTTCCTCTTCTTCCTCCCAATTACCTCTTTCTCTCTCTCTTTCCATTACTCTGATTGTGAGACAATAGCGATCGCTGCATCACTCAAGAATTCCTGGATGCACTCGAAGGAAAATACACTTAACATCAAAGAAATTTGGAGCCCTTTTAATTAGTTGAGAAACCAGAAGATTTAATATTTGGTCTTAGTGATGTACTAAATGTTTAGTAGTGGTAGTTGTATGAATATTTCTAAAATAGGAAAGAGGAGCAAATCCAAGAATTTCGCTTCTAATTAGCTAGACAGATGAAACAGGTTTTCATTAAAGTCTCATAAGCGAGTCAACTCGTGGCAAATTTTGGTGATTTAAAAAGTCATTTTTGCTTCACGAATACAGGTCGTTGCTATGTGATGCAGAACAGAAAAATGTATCGCATAATTCCTCAGCACAAAAGGATGCACACGCGTTACATCTTTCTTTTCACGGCAAACTCGTCTTTTTGTGTCTCTGTCGCGCGGAGGCAGCCGTCAGCGTGACTTTTCATTTGTATTTTCCGTGCGACAAGCGGCAGTCGTTGCTCCTCGCAATGTAACTCATTTTTTAGTGAATAGAGAAAATGAATAAGCGATCAGGAGGCGTAGAAAAACAGCTAGCCAAACAAACAGCTCTTTTTCTGACTGTTTATATACTCTAATGTGTTCACTTTCGCCTTGCACAAGACGCGCTGAACGATTTTTAACACCGCGCGCATACTATTACCGCACGCTATTGTGGCGAGAGGGCAAGATTTAATAAGAAAAGAGGCAATAAAAGCAGCGCGGCTCTGTGTTTTGCAAGCCGTGAAAAATTAAAAGTTTCTCCGGCGAAATGTGCTGCTCCTTGCGCATTCGGAGTGGAAAAGTCATGAGCAGGCCATAAAGGTGCGCGATTTACATGAACATAATTACAATGTGGCCTCTCCACGCACGCAAAGTACGAGCTCTCCGCTTCATGCAGAGATTTGCAAAACTCCAATTGCATTCCCAAAGTTATTTAGCTGTTTAAAATATTTTTTCTTTAACCTCCTGTAACAATAAGTGTGTTGTTTTTTTCTCTTGAACGGCAAAAGAAAGGAGAAATTGACGCATTTCGGCTTGGATAAGTATGAATTCATCTGCTCGAAATCTGAAGGAGAAATTCCGAGCGCACAAAGAAATCAAGAATATATACGTATATGGTTTATTACGATCACGACTTTCATCCATCCAGTCCACATTTAGTTTGATTAGATAAAAAAAAACTCCGCGTTTGGATGCACGCAGGAACCGTTCGTAGGCAAATGAAGAAGTATGATCTTTCCGCTCGACTTGCCGGCCGAGGAAACGAATCAAGAAAGTCCAGCTGCATGGATGAAAATCTTATTTTGCTGGACGCACCTCCGTGATTAGCAATTTCACGTAGCGCAGCAATTTCTCCCAACCGATCGAGGATGAAAAATGCAAAATGCATTCGCCGCTTAGATTAATCACGAACATCTTGATACCTGGCCTGCTTCGAGCAGAGGAAAATAATCTAATGACCAGCGCATCTGAAAGCGGCCCAGGGTGCTTGCCTTCTGCTCTATGGTAATTTTCAAATGGCTCTCATCTCATCTTTATAGCAAACAAAGCATCCGAGGATGGTCCAGATTTTTTTTAAGTCGCCTTTCTACTGTTTTTATGGGCTCGTTTCTTTGTAACTTCCAACCGCAAAACTTTTTCTTTGTTTGGATAGGAAATTTCTAAACAGAGTTATTTCCAAGCTTTTATTCAGGAGGATAATAGGAGGTGGGTAATTTTTTTTAATTTTTACTGCCTGATAATGGAAATAAAAATGTAATAAATCTGGGAACCACAACAGTTGAGCTTTTCTTTATTTTTAAAAAAGCCTTATGGGCAGGATTGACGATATCACATTTTTGGTGCACGAGGAAAGCTTTATTTATTTTTCTTTTGTCATTGAATAAATTAAATATTTATTATTTATTAACTTGGTTTGTATCAAGGGGCAACAGGGCAATTCCTTACCTTCCCACATTCAGAACAAAAATATTATAAAAAATCATCAAAACGTTAAAAACTAAATTATAGACTTACAATATAACTCCTATATTGATTTCTAGCTGCTTAGTTAGCTAGTTGGCTTTGAAAGTCCAATTTAACAAACAAATGGAAAATTTCTTGCAATCACTCTCACTGAGATTATTTGTAATTTTTACGACTGCGAAGTCGATCGGCTAATTGAAAACGTTTAACTTTTGCATCATCTTCATCTCAATTACTGTGACTCATAAACATGTACTCCAAGAGCACTTGAACACGCGGCAGGATGAGCATCCGCACTTTCGAGCCCGCAACTCGATACCCTATACCGGTTTCCACGTAAATTATTTTCCCCACAAAACGAAAACCGACGCATAATGCCGAGAAAAGCAGCAAAATCTGAGCCGATTTGCAGCACGCGGGAGAAAAAAAAATTGTGTATGCGCGTGGCCTTCGCGGACGACAATGGCTTTTTGTTGTCGTTAATGAAAATGCAGCGAGGCGAGCGTGAATCACTCTCGGCTTTTGGAAGAAGATCTCCGCTCATTGTCTATTCCAGGCGCACAGCGGATCCAAAGAACCATCGCCACCGCGACTTCCTCGCGTTCTTTTAATTTATTTGCGGCCGTGACACCACGACTCGAATAATTTTCTATTCAAAATCCCGTGCACCTCTAAAAGAGAGTTTTAAAATTGTGTCATATACATAATATCCCTGAGCACGAAAGCTAAGGCAGAAATAAACATTCAGACATTGTCATGAAAAACACTTTCAAGGATGCTACATTTTAGAAATTATCATTAACAATTAAATGCTAAATCTATTGCGTTTCTGAACTTTTCAACTATGTAAGCTAGCAGGGAAGCCGCTCACACGCTCTCCGAAATTTAAAGGAATTTTTTCCATCAGAATTCCATGATATGAATATTTTTTATCTAGTATTATAGGGGACCTGTGGAGGAAATAGTGATTTCCAAGTTTTTTTTCGACTGATCGACACATAAATTTAAATCAATTAAACCTGTAGCTCCAGTATTTGTCACTAAGATAAGATAACATTAAAAAAATAATATTTAGCCAGTCCAAATTTTAGTAAGTATAAAATATTTCATAGCCTGTAAATAAAAATATGACTGGTTCTTTGCTTTTAGATAAAATTTTATAAAATAGGCATATATATTTTGAAAAAAAATCTGAACGTCAAAAGTGACCCATCACTTGATTCCTCTTCATTAAAATATAAAGTCTAAGAACCAAATTTCATATACATTGAATAAAATTGGAATATTTAGCTATTGCAATTTCAAAGCCACCATTATCGAATATAAAATTTTGGTCATTGAACTTGATTTACAGTTTACATCATGCCAGGCTATATGCATATCAAATGAAAACCAATAACGAGATGGTTGCATATTTAGTTTCATTTGATTGGTGATCAGTGAAATAATAAAATATAGAAACTGATGCTGTATTAAAAGTTATCAACGTGCGAATTTTCTCTTATGAACTCTTTACACCGACGGAGGCTGAGGCAGCCGCAATTAAAGATGCGGATATGTTTGTACTTGTTTTGTACACAGCATTGTCTCCCGCGACTGGTCATTGGCTGCTGGCGGATGAATGTAGGAAACGCATCTCTCACTTGTTTTCCTGCGACTTTATTGGGTCACCTCCGCAGCAGAACACATGTCGACGTCGATATTCTTAGCTCCAAATGAATTTTTATTCTAAAAATTAATTATGCCCGTGTTTCAATTACAGTTAAGTTTAATAATTAACTACCGCGGAATCCGCTAGTTCCGCGGCAGAGAATTCATTAATGAGCGATTCAGTGACAGCATTATAATTATTATATCACAATTTGCCAGAAATGCACTTTCGGTTTTGGATCCTGGCAAAGAAGCCGCCGCGCTAAATTAGTGTAAAAAATTACGAGATCATCCAGCGCAAAACGAGTGCTTTTTGTCCGTGTTATTTCATGTTTTCCGCAATTTTTGGGTGTGCTCACCATTCGTCATTAACGGTAGATCCACCGCAAGGAAGTGTGCGTGAACATCTCGGGTATGAAAAGCACGCTCAGGTGAAAAAGTACAAAAAGTGATCGGCGCTCGCGATATGAAGAACGGAGGCAGGAGCTGTGAAAGACAGTTCGCGGATCACGACCTGCCAATTGTGTAACATTCATAATTCATCAGGAAAACGTACGCTCCGCAGCAATCGATAATTAAACGCGTCGCGTCTGCATCTTTTATGCAAATCCAAGAGGAAGCGGCGAATTTTCCCATCACGCGCCGAAATTAATACAGCAATCTGGACAACTTTCTATCCGAATTTGCCAACTGATGGATTTTGTACCGGCAGAAAAAAGTTGAACAGAAAAATTGCGCGATGTGTTAATAATTTGCTCGCTCGCGGTCCATTACAAATGGAATGTTCACCACAAATATATAAACTAACGACGCGACTGTGCAACAGCATTTCCTTTCCCAAGCATTTCAAGAGCGCCAATTACTTAAGTTGGTTAACAACATTGGCTATTTATTTTGCTCTCCATTCGTGGGTCCTCAAGGAAAGTGTATAACTTAACTAGACGTTTTCTTTGTTCACTAATTACTTCTTCCAAACAATCGTTTTTCTCACTGCGCCAATCGTATTTTATTATAATTTTTTAAATGCTGAAAAAAGAAAACCAAACCATTGTATCAGAGAGCGATGAGCTAATTTAAATTTGAACAGCTCAAAACAAAATTATTCTATGTTGCTATGTAGAGGTTGAGAAGCATTGCTCAACAGCCTTTTCTTCTGCACTAGATCAAGTGAATCCCTAATTATAAGCCGAATTGCATCGAATTCCGATCGAAATCAAATGGAACCACGGACATTTCGTGATGCAGAGCAGCCGCATTGTTTGGCAAAAGAATTACGCAAATCGATGCTGGCCGAAATTATCCGCAAGAAAGATATTTATGCTCATGCCTTCTCATTACACAAAGCAATTTATAAATCCAATTTTCGTAACAAGACGGATGGAATTCGACTGTCGGGCCTCGAGGCGGAGGAAGGCGAATGAAACCAATTGCAAAGTGGACAGCTAACGCCTGCATGCTAGCAAGAAAAATGATTCAGCGCCGCGGACTGATTTTACTGCTTCGATTGTGATCGACGGCACGTATTTGGCCGAGCATAATGGGCCAGGCGTGAGTTTTGACCTCAGACCCGAGCACACGCCGCCGGAATAAATAACTTTCTTTCCTCCTGACATGAGAATTTTCCTTAATTTTCGAGAAAGATAAATTTTGTGGAGGGAACGTGGAAAACTTTACTTCCTGTTTTGTGTAAGGCGATCTTTCATGTTTTCCACTTTTAAAAAAATCCTTTCTCTGAAATTAGATCTCTTATTTTATTTTAGCTTTGAAATTTATTTGCTTCTTAATTTAACTTCGATAATAATTGACTTACTTCAACAGAGAGTTATTTCACTACAATGATTTACAACCATTTAAAAATTTCCTGGGGATTTTTCTTCGATATTTCCCATCCCATTTTTCTAAAAATGGAATCGTCACGATTGATATCTTCAAGTTAGTTAGTATATTAAGTTTTGAAGTTCCTAACTGTATCGATATTCTTGAGTATACGATAACAGTTGGTGGGAGTCTAGCAAAAACGCGCTGCAGAAATGAGATTGAATGCGAGCTACTTGTCTCACCGCAACATATCGGAAAACGATGACACAATCTTTTTAGTTTGGTCAACCAAAAACTATTAGCTGCGTGTTTTTTTTTGCAACTGATGAGGTGAAACCTTTTTCATTCACTGAACAACGCACACAAGTAGTCCAATGCGTGGCTCAAACTGCTTGTCATTTTTCCAATTTAAAGCCAGCACTAAACAAAGACAAAGGAGAAACCAGAGCGGTCGCAGCGTTAATGGCCAGACGAATTGCAAAGCGAGATTTCACCTCTTGAACCATCGTCTTCTAGAATGTTGCTCAAGAAATTTTATTCTCTGTGTGGGTGGCTAGGCTATACAAAAATTCATGCTCTTTTTGTTGAGGCGAACCTTTTAAAAATGGTCAGACAGCAAGAATGTCACACCCACGAGATGTAAAATTTATTCTGGTAAAAAGTTCTTTCTCGTGTCACCCTTTCAGAAGTGCTCAACAACTGCTATAGTTTATAAAAAAGTTTATGTCAGTAGGATTCATAAAAAAATCATTTTCTCGTCACTCTCCTTCTTTTTGAAAGTTTCTATGGATGATTGAATTTTTTTTTGTTGCTTCCTTTAAATGGATATTAAGTGTTTTAAAAGAAAACCACTCTGCTTAATTGGTTGAATTAAAATTTTCCCTTCAAGGAAATCAATAAAAATTGGCTGAGTGTTATGCGTATGCAATGCATTTTTTAATGATCTTAAAATTAAAAAATGTTTAAAAAGAGGAATGATACTGGAAAATGCTTGTTGCCAATGCATAAACTCGTCCCTTAGGATTCAGTTAAAGCCTAAATTGACCTAAGAAGCACTGTAGTTTTTCGAGAAAATTGGCTGGAAAGTTAGCGTGCTTTTCAAATGGTAATGGCTGTCTCCTTACTTGAAATACGATTGTATTTCAAAATACGATTGCATTTCAAAACCAAGAGTTTCCCAATAAGTGGCATACACCGTTGGACAGGTCTCGACGAGAGGAATCGAAATATGCCAAGAAAATATGTTCAAGCCCTGTAAATTTTGGAGAAAATTGGCAAAATTTGAATTTTTATCGTAGAAAGGGCCGTTTTTTACTATTGCAAATTGTTGAACAAATTGTTTATCGATCAATTGTTTATGGCAATTCAAATAATTTTCAATTGTTGCCCAGTATCATTCCACTTTAAACCGGACTTTATGTTTCCTCGTTGTCAAGAACGGCAATTTATATTACGACTAATTATAGTATCAGCTTAACATTTGATTGAATCCCTATTTCACGGTGAAAAATAAAAAAATACACTGGTTGATTGGTCAGACAATGAACATTGCTTTGGATAGATGATGTGAGACGGAACTATTCAAGCAGGAAAACACAATGGTCCTGTTTTTAATTTAACAATTGAACTATGGGTGGCCACCATAGAACATTCCTCGAGTGGTTTCTTCGATAAAATATGGTGTTTTTTTTTTCAAATAAACTTCATAGCAAAATTGCCAATTTTTATAGGTTTTTACCTGATGATTAATATTGATCGTGAGATCGTCAGGTAAGACCCTGACAGAACGCATTATTGTTTTAGTGGGCTGAAGTCAAATTTGTTCAACTTTGGAATGTGTAAAATTTTCCATCCGCCTGAGCGAAAGTCCCCGAAACCATTTCGGGTCAGATCATCGGCACGTGCGTGGAGTGTTCGAAAAGTAAAACAATTAAATTCCTGCGTCCACCCGCCGCGCGTGCTTTGGCAAAGACGCAAACGGACACGATATCGGCATTTGCAATGAAACACACGACAATGGAGCACCCCGCGACGGCCGCGGTGACCTGAATGGCGGCGAACGGTGTCAAATGCGCGCTTTCCATCGCACTTTTGCGCCTGCTGACCCCGGCCCAGGTCGCAGGGTCACACGCCTAGGGGTCACACTTGCATCCTGAGTCAGGTGTGCGGTTGACCAGCGCTGCGATTTGTTTTCACTCGCAACCAGGGTACGCCGTTAGTGCACTGCATTTGAAAATAATGCTGATTTTAATGAATAAACGCGCGCGCGCAGGCCTTGCGTTTCGCCGCCGCTCGCGGTGCCGCTCGGCTGCCTTTTAATTGCACTTAAATATTTATTCGGCAGCTATCTTGGTCATGAACGTGCTCCGTCGAGGCTGTTTGCAGAAACGAGTTTGTTTGCTCAAATCAGACGCAAAATTAACTGTTATGTTTTCAAAACCGAAACGATAAATCCGGAATCGCCTCAAAGCATGATCCATAAAATGGTAATGGTGCGTTGCAATTGAAAATTATCTGGATTGTTCGCGTCAGAAAGCGACCGTTTTTGGTTATTGTCGTTGTGTTTGCTAAGAGCATGAAGCAAAACATGATTAAGCTAGAATGGAAAACTCCGATTTGGCTATTCGGCGTTTTTACTTCTTTTCACGGCAGATATCAAGACATTTCGTCAAGTTTTAACAATTACCATTAGTTCTGCAGTTCTCTAGTGTTATTTCATAAATCATTTTGTTTGAGACAATGAAAATTTAAGTTTCCAGAAGTTTTTGGGATGCTCTCCTGATTCTGTTTTGACTAAAAACTGACCAAAATAAATATAATTTTCCTGCCAAAAAATCCACTAAAATGAGACTGTGAGAGAGATTTATAAACGCCAAGCATAGATTTTTGGCTGATTTAGTTGGTTTTAGTCCGTTTTCAGGCTCGGTATAGATGGTTTTGGCAGTTACGGATGATTTTAGTCGATTTGTAGTTTGGTTTAAATGTAAAGGGCTCAGATAGCCACCATCAGCCGCCGGTCGAAAGTCGAAAATATCAAAAAGTTCCTTAAAAAAATGACCTCCGACCCTTCAGGCCCTGAAGCAATATCAAATTTTATTTTTAAATATTTGTCGCCGCCGGCTTGGCATTGTGCCGCTGAGACCGCTATTTAACTGGTTTAAAATTGCATGATTTGTGCTCATTTAATGTTCCCACAAAGATTGGAAGCTCAGAAAAAAATCGATTGTTTAAATTTCATAGCCCTATAACTATTCAAATTGGCCATGATATTGATTTTTTGTTACTGTTATGTCGTCAGCAGGCGTTAAAATAAAATATAGATTAATTCTAATCTGGTAGCATCTAAACTGAACGAATTCGCCCTAGAGCAAGACATTATGGTTCTAGGAACGAGTCTAAATTACCTTTTACACATTTCGCCGCGAGAAGAATGTGCGAATATTGCGAAATTCCCAAAGCTGACAATAATAGCATTAGCTGTTCTCGCTTGATACACTCGGAATTCCGGCTCTACCGTTAGCGCTCACCGCGTTTTCAGCATTACTAACCCGCATTGGATCAACAAGCAAACAACACACACTCTTATATAAATTCATCCGACTTGTTTTCTTTCTCACACTTTTTGTGCAGAAATTTACTTTTAATTGCCTCCGCTACGTACATTCATTGCGCCACACTTTCTTGAATTTATTTTTAATTAACCTAGAAAATGGCCACAAACAGATCAGAAAAAAATGCACGAGTCATAAACTCGCAGCTGATATTTTATGGCGGCCAGCGTAATTAGTATTTGTGTTACTCGAGCACTTGTGTTGTTTTTTTTTGCCTCCGCCTCATCCGATCTCTTCACACACAAAGGGTTCAGCCACTTTTCATGTGCACCGACGGAAAATCGCGCGAGGCGAATTTCAGAGCTGCTTCAAGGCTGCCGAAACCAAACAAAAAACGATCAATTGTCCGCTGAAATTGCGCAGCTGCACGGACGAAATCTGGTGCTTTTCTCACAGGTATGCTTGTCAGCGGGATTGACCACGTTTCCGCGCAATTAGTTGGGAAAATTGCTCCTTTGCGACAGCCGATATGATCTTTGCAACAAGAACTTCAAAAATATGTGAAATTTCAAACCGTAAAATTCTCTTTTATAGTTGCTTGTGTTTGGAAAAAAAACAATTTCTTTGTCCCTTCAAAATGCTCAATAGTTAAGAACGAGGGAGAATTATTTTTTAATGATCTCAGGTGCAGGTTAATTGCATCAATAAAAATTATTAATGTTTTAATTTACATGAACAGTGCATAATGTAAAATGGCGAAACAACGTGTAGCCTTATGCTTTGCATCTTGCGTTTTAATTTCTTACAACGTAACAGCGGCACCTTGGGCGTATTGCTCCCACAGCCTATTGTTTCAGGGGAATAATAATTCCTACTTAAATTTTGAATGCCTGATGATGAGACCAAATTTAATTTCTTGGGATGAACTCTACAATTAATTATAACTTTGCAAATTTTAATGTAATTTTTCATTTACAACTGGGACCGGAGAGGAAAGAAAGAATGACATTTAAAAAATACACATGACTTTCACCTTTTTTAATTTATAAAGATTGAAAAATAAATAAAACCACATTAAAAATTTAGGCACTGATTCTGCTCTTCACTAAAAAAGGCTCGGGACCAACAAGACTTTGCCTTTGTCCGAATAAAAATTTAAAAAAATTGTTTTCTAAATTCCTACAGAAGAATTTCATTGAAAAATTGCAAGCAAGGTAGTGTTTCTACTTCATGAGCACATCGATCGAATCCTTCCATGTCTGGAGAACAAAGAGAGTTCGCCTAGAGCAAAAAACTGGCCACGATGAGAATAAAAATCTGATTTTGATACGGCGTTAGCGTCGGGCAGAAATGAAAAATTCCTCTTTTGAAGTGGACCAGAAAGAGGAAGCAGCCTAATCTGTTTGGCTCCACTTTTTCCGAGCCACCGACTTTCGATTTCTCGTAATCGCGCGCTGATCTGCGCTAAACCCTGAATGCACACTCCTCCCACGCGCCTCGCCGCTACTTCAAAAAGCTCCGGAGCAGAATTTGAAAGCAAAGGTTGGGATGTGTGCATCAATATATGAATGGACGGCGATGATAATGCACGCTTTCGATCGCTAATGCACACGCAGCTGGGTGCTGCTGCCTTCAATGGCCAAATAATCAGACTGCTGGAAAGTTGTTGTTATTTTGGAGCTGTCATTTGCCGACGCACTCGCTCTCTATTTGAAAGCGCTCTTTGTCCACCACGACTGATCCAACACGCGCCTAACGTGCAATTTAGCCTCGCGTAAGTACGTCTCCTCTAATTGATTCAAAGGCTAAACGCAAGGAAATCAGTCTTGAAAGCAAAGTGGTCAGGAAAAATCTACGGAGAGAAATTGCATGGAAGCCTTTCTCCAGCAGCAAGGGCTTAAAAATCCCAGGTTTTTTTTCTTAATTACACGGTGCCCAATCGGGCAATCGGCTCTAAACGCATTCAAAATGTTTAGTAATTTGCTCGTAAATAAGAGATTTTTTGTTGATATTTTATTTGTTAGATTTTCAAATATACGTCTAGTAGGGTTCGCAAAAGCCCGCATTTTTATCCTGCAAAATACTGATTTTAGCGGATTTTTCCTAAACACAAACATACATTTATTTGAATTGTAGATCTCAAGTATGTATTTGGTGGGACAGCCAACAATTTAAATAAAAAAAACTTAAAGTGGAATGATACTGGGCAACAATTGTAAATTATTTAAATTGTTAGATGCCATAAACAATTGATCGATTAACAATATGTTCAACAATTTGCAATAATAAAAAAGACCTTCCTACAGTAAAAATTCAAATTTTTCCGATTTTCTCCAAAATTTACAGTGCTTGAACATATTTTCTTGGCATATTCCGATTCCTCTCGTCGAGATCTGTCCAACGGTGTATGTCACTTATTGGGAAACTCTTGGTTTTGAAATTAAATCGGATTTCAAGTAAGGAGACAGCCATTACCATTTGAAAAGCACGCTAACTTTCCAGCCAATTTTCTCGAAAAACTACAGTGCTTCTTATTGTTAGGTCAATTTAGGCTTTAACTGAATCCTAAGGGACGAGTTTATGCACTGGCAACAAGCATTTTCCAGGCTTTTGCAGTATCATTCCTCTTTAATTCTAAGAGAAAAATGAACTCTTGACGCCTAAGAGCTGATTTTGATAAAACTTCAAAATTTGAAATCGCTATAAGAACTTTCAACAGCAATTTAAATGCAAATTTCATTCTATTTTTTTAGTGAAATTTTTGACGCAACCAGGAAGTTGTTGTTTACGCGTGTTTCGAGTCGGTGCAGACAGGAAGATATGAATTTCTTCCATGAGACATGATTTGCAGCACACTCGCCGGAGCGAAAATGAGGAAAAACTGAATCAGAGCTGAAAAAGAACGATAATGAAGGTCAAACGGCTAGTGTGTTAATATTAAGTAACTTGTTTAATTTCGCTCGTTAAGACGATGCTGCTGCGCGCGTTGAGTATGTACCGTAATTTTATCAGGCACTTGCATAATAATCGCTTTGCGCACTTGAATAATTTCCGCTGCTGCAGATGCTCGTCTCGCGTTTAAAGCAAGACGCGAATGAATATTGAACTGTTTATATCGTTTACAGGTGCTAATTGTTGCTTTATTTCGGTCCTGTTCCAGACTGGCTGCCGGCTGTCCAGACCTCAGATCCTGTCTCCTTTATCAGAAGTTGCAGGTATGATTGCGTTAGGACAGTTTGGGAAAAAACTGGCTTCTCTTGGCCCTTAATTCAGAATATGTGACGAACATTTTTACCGAAACTAGGCCTTATTTTGCCAATTATTTTTTATTTCTAAATTTTTTTCAACTCTCTCACTTTTGCGGGTTTTGAAAATTTTGAATTAACTCCAAATCGGTTCAATTTGGTCGTAGAAAAAATATTCGGACACCGTTGAACTATCGTCAAATTAAACAATTTTCATACTGACCCCAAAGCTGTAGATCAAAAGTAAGGTCGCTAACATCGAATTTCCAAATTTTAAAATTGATATATTGACATTAATGTATTTAATACGGATTATTGACATCTTTTAGAACACAAAAAATTATAGAAGATGAGCAAAAATATGTTTTACTTTAATTTTCATTTTTTAAACACTTCAAAATTAATGCTTTTTCGGGGTTTAAAAAATGTTTAAACGCCCATCACAGCTCTTACTGACAGATTTTCTAAAACTGAGCATCGCTAGACTGTTATCGACCTCCCCTAGATAGCCGAATTAGTTTAATGGTGCCATAATTTCCCCCTTTTTGCACCCTAAAAACGTGTAAAATATTACAATTTTCTGTGTTTACACCTCACTACGCAACAGAATTTGGGGTTTCCCCCCTAAAATGTTTTCAGTACATCATGGGACGTGAATATACGAGTCAAGTTGTATGCAGTTTTTGTAAAAAATGTGACTCTGAAATTGGAACCCGAGCTTTAGTTGTCAAACAATTTTTTTTATTATGCCAGTATCCCCAAAAGAAAACACGTTTTCCCCAAATCTTAGCTTCTAACCCATCAGACTTAGAAAAATCGAATACTGTTTGACTCGTCACGATCTTCCCTAGATATAGCTGTGTCAATAATTGTCTGATGTGGATTTGCTGCTTGACTAGAAACCACATAAAGCCCGAAGTATGCAACTGGCTCGGCATAGCAGCTGCACCGGTTGCTCTTCCGAATAACCGCACGGTCTAATAATAATTTTTCAGATGCTCAACTACTGCATCGAGCGGCGCCAGGAGAGGGAGCGGCGGGCCCGCGCGCACAAGGACGACCATTCGGACAGCGGTAAGGGCGTGGAAACAAATCCAGCAAGAACGCGTCTGATAAAATTTGTCCTTGTGTTAGAGTTCCAGGAGGTGGCCGATGATTCGAGCGAGGAGGAGGACGACGAGTTCTTCGAGTGCGACAACGAAATGGAGCAAGAGCCGCGACGCAAGAAGCACCAGCACTCGCTGTGGGACAAGCCCGAGGGCCGGCTGAGCAAGGACACGTCCCTGATGCTCATCGAGACCAACGAACCTCTCTACATTCCCATCACCCAGGTGAGCAGATAATAAAATTCTGCCTCTTGGAGCGTGACGATTCGTGTTTGAAAAGGAACCGCCGCCGAAAACGGAAGACCAGCGGCACGAGGATGCGGAGATCCTGATGATGCTGGGCGATGATCTTCAGGGATCAGAACTGCGCGCTCAAATCATGAGTCCGCTCCTCTTGTCCGATATGGAATCGTTTAAGGTCAGTTTATGTCGACTGAATGGATTTTTTAATTGAACAATTTAAAAAAAAAATGAAATTAAAGTCAACTTGGGATGTGAGTGAATTTTGTAGAGGGGAAATTAAAAATTTTAAAACAAAAATCATAGGGAAATTTTAACTCTTTTAGCATCCTGTGTTCTACATAAGAAACCTGAAAATGTAAATAACATCAAAACAGCTAAAATGACGCTCCAGGATATTTTAAACTGACTTTTTCATGTTACACTAGGTTTTAATTTTTAAATCAATTCAAAGTTCAGAAATAGTGACCACAGATGTAATTCGATTTTCTGATAGCTTTTTTAACTCTGGATTTTTTTTATATCTTGCACATTTCTAAAGTAGCTGATTAGGAATTTAAAATTACTCGTAAAAAGTCTCACTTACAATTTAAATCCCTATTTTTCAATGGTCTAAACGAGTCATTTTCGTGTCTAGAAATAGAGGAATAAAAATTTACATCGTGGTCAACTTGGAAAGATTTGTTCCCCATTTGATAGAGCTTTTGTTTTGTAATTAGTCGAGGACAAAATATCTTTTAACTATTTTTCGGAAAAGAAATACCCTTTTCGGAAAAACCAGCTAGTAAATTGTGTGAAAACAGCTGTTACAAAGCACAAGAACGTGGTATTTAATTAATTTATTTTTTTCTCAAACTTTAATATCCGCGAGATTACGTCAGTTTCAGTATCATAAAATGTTTTGCACGTTACCTCCTTTCTTTTTTCTGTTAATTCATCAGTTTTGCTCTGTTACTCACAATTAATTTGATCCCAGGCTGCAAACCCTGGCTCGTGTCTGGGAGACTTTGTCCGCTGGTACTCACCCAGAGACTGGATCGAGGAGGAGAACAAACTCAGTCCGCGCATGCTGATCGAAGGCAACACGTGGCAAGAGCTGTGGTCGGCCGCCAAACCGGTGCCGGCTAGCAGGCAGAAGAGACTCTTCGACGACACCAAAGAAGCCGAAAAGGTCCGTTGGCTGGCATTATTTAATTTTTTAAAAACCAAATAAATGTGCTGATTCACCCAACTCAGGTGCTGTCATTCTTCGAGAACCACAAGCCGGCCGACGCCCTTTCGATGTTGCTGCCCGCCCTGCTGCACGCCGCCATCAACCGTCTGGGCGAGGAATGGTTGGAGGACCTGACGCCTTTGTCTGTCTTCAACTCTCTTCAGGAAAAGGCTGGCCGCCTCACCATGGGACTCACGCCCAAGCACAAAGAATACTCTGTGCGTAAAGTTACGATTATTAAAAAAGCACCGCTAATTTATTTGTTCATCTTTTCCAGCGTTTTGTAGATCTGATTGGCGCCGAAGAAACGAAAATCGCGCAGCTCAAGTCGCTGCAGGAGAAGTTCGCGGACGAAAGCTTTGCCGAGAAGGATGAGTTGCTGGGCACTTTCCTCTGTGACCTGCTGCAGCACAAGCAGGTGGAGGTGCCTGACGGACCAGACGGCGTTTTTGGGCTGAAAATCAGGAACATGTTCCTCCAAGCGCAAAAGGTAGGAATTATAAGTCTCGTGAACATATTCCATTTAAAATCCGTTTATTTATTTACTAAGGCGGCCCACTTGATTCCGGACGGGGGCGAAGAAAAGGTGAACCACTCGCATGCGTTCCCTGCGCCAAGCGAACGGGAGTTTCTGCTGCGCGTGAAAGCTTGCGTGCCTTCACCCTCCTCCACCCCTTCGCCGCAGCGGCTGTACGCGGTCATCAACGACCACTCCTTCAGGTTATCTGGTGCATTTTCCCACGATACAGTTTTCTTCTAAGGCTCACACGAAAATTATTATTTGCTCTTTACGATTCCAACAGTTTATTAATGTACCCATAGGCTTACAAACATAAATTTTCGTCTGTTAAAATATGCTGTGATGATACAAATATATATATTTGTTTGATATCAAAAAAATTATGAGTGAATTAGAAAATCTTTTTCTTTTATTCGATCAAACTTGCGACCAAATATTCTCAGTAAACCTCTAAACTCAAATAAATAGTCCAGTTTCTATGAAAATTGCAAACTGACCGGCTACATAATCTCCTTTTTATTAATTACGTTATTGTCTTTGAATTCTCAGTATTTATCAAATGGAAAAGTTAAACTTCGGTTTAAATTTGTAAAAATGATTAATGACGTGGTTTATTGAAACATAAGTGAAACGTATGGCTGGCTGGCGCGTACACAAAGTTGCTGCTCGGCAGAGGTCGGAAAACCATCTGTGAGAAAGCCCAAATGCAGCCTCCTTGATTAGTTACTTATAAGCCAAAGGCATCAACCCTGTCTTCGTTAAGACCCCAAAAACGTACTACTCGGGCAGAGGGTGCATTTATTTGGCTGCCAGTTTTGTACGCGTCAGCCAGTGGTTGATTTTTAGTTCTGACAATTCGTGCACCGAGGGCGCGAAAACTACATTAACCTTAAATATTGCTTGTCTCACGCTTTCAAAATGCCAATTCTGTAAAATAATTGGTTCTTGATACGGGCGCCTGGTCATGGCGCCTCTAAGGCCAGAGTGTCACAACAGACACTCATCAAAATTCGTATTCTTCAAGGCAAATTTGAAGTCTCGTAGATAAATGGAAAACTTTAACCTCGTTTTTCTAATCAGCCCTCAAGAAATATAGTATAAATATTCCCGTGAAAAGGGAGCCCTCAAGCTTAGTCCGATGACTTCGAAAATAGGTTGCATTAATTGGATTCTCGCTTCAGTAAATTATTTGCAAAACACCAGATCTTCTTATAACAAATCTTCTGATACAGCACAAGGGTGAGTTCTCCGTTCAAGCGCCTAATTAGGTGTTGGAATGCGAGTGTTACAGGGACTATACTTTTTCATGTGTACATCTGAACCTAGGGCTCCACAAGAGGTGATGGATCGTCCACCAACGATAGAAATCCAACGAAAAATTGTATTCAACCTGATATTTATGGATTTGCCACCAGGATCACAACATGCAATGCTCGAAAATTCACTGTATCCATCAACGAAAGGTTTTACGTATACAGATTTTTTGCATCAGTTGTTGATCGACTTAATCGTCAATTCATTTTATGAATGTCTAATTTTTAACCAGAAGTGTTCCACAGACAAACAACTTTCAAGTGCAACAAGTCAGTATCTCCAAATCCACTGCTTCATAAACATTTTATACTTAATTTAACTTAAATCGATTGGTTTTAAATAAACACGCAAGTTTTCGTAGTTTTATTTTTTTTTTTTAATTTTTAAGTAGTTCTTTTTGAAAACAGGTATCGGTAAACTGAACAAGTGGAGGAGCCAACTATTTCTTCTGAGGGAGTTTGACACATTTACTGGGGTTGTTAAAGCAAGACAAAGGCTGGCAGCGTTCTTTGAAACATTTCCTGAAGGTCGTGTGTGTCATGTCTTTCAAGGAAGCCATTTTCATGTTCTTGCACCGGGATGCTATTGCGCAGCGCTGCCACACATCACTTAACCTATTTATAATATCAAAGTCTTCGGGAGCAAACTGCGGAGTGACAGGCAGCCACGCACCGTTTTTTATGGATTCTTCTATCTGTAAACATTAAAATAGAAACATATATAAATTAACATCAAGTACTAGAAAAGTTTGATAAAACAAGAAAATCAAAATGTTACAAATTCAATCCTCAGCCACAGCAGTATACCAGATACAGGGTTCTGAGATTTATAGACCCGGCTTAAGCCAGATAGCAAAACCCGTGTTTGTTTTGGGTTTTTCTTTACATAGCATAAAACATTAAAAATTTCAAAAATTACAGCGGTTCGAAATTTTCTGGCAACTATGACGAAACCAAAAAACAAAGCCGTTTTGGGGCCAAACAGATTATAACTAGTTTTGACCAGTTTAACCCAGCCCAACGGATTTTACCGGAACCCTGGGCTAAATACATGATTGAATTGGACAGCAACAACCAAATAACAATTATTCAAGAACCAAAATGACAACGCACCCAATTTACGGAGACCATCTTGCAGTAGTTAGGGAGTATATTTAAAGCATAGCTGCCCGCGGCAGTGCCCAGTACGCAATGGGTAGCTTTGGCCCTGTCAGGGCCAGTAGAAAGGCTGCAGGCCTTCAGCGTGGCCACTGCATTAACGACCAGGGCGTGTTCCTCACTGGTCAAGCGTACGAAGGCTATGCGCTTGATTCGCGGCTTGTAAGCACACGCAATTTTTTCTTCCGGGGCCGCAATTTTTTCCATGGTTGAAATTTCTTCCGGGGTTGCAATTATTTCCGGGGTAGCAATTACTTCCGGGGCCGCAATTTCTTCCTGGCGGGCAACACTGAAAGGAGGAAATTGTTTTACAAAAGAGAAATCAGTTGGAAAGACACCGCGTATTGGAATGTATTTCAGATGAAGCCTGATACTGTCGGAAAATGGAATTTGAAATAAAGTTTGAACATAATTTAAGTCTAATTTTCCCAATTTTGATAGGACCAGAAGCTAAACAAATCATACTACTCCAATTTAAACAGAAAAACAACAAACTAACTAAAATATTTACAAACAAAAAAATTTATTCTTACTTATGAAAATAGAAAATGGCGGTCCATTACAAAAAAGCAGCAAGATCAAGGAAAATTGATATCTTGTATGTTAGCGGGGTCCAAATTCATGCGACGCGCAGAAATGGCGTCCGGTTTAGTATGGCGCGAAAAATCGGCCACGTGAAAATGCGCGAAAAGAATCAAGTTTTCGTTAATATTGTGGCATAATTTGCATTACTTGAACTAATTGTTTCTTTTGAATCGTAAAAACAAACTCTTGACACTCTTACGGCGATCCAAAGAGAGCTTTTTGCATCCCACATTCAGACTCCATCTTGGATCTGCGTAATGGAAACTAATTTTATCGCACACGTGGCTTCCGCTGGTGTATGTTTAAAATAAGCAAGATGCTTAAAATGAGAGTTAATTTAACGACCAGGAATAACTAAAATCATCGTGCTTTTATATTCATTGATAAAAAGTTAGGTTGTTATTTGCATTTGTCCGAAGTAGACGACAGAAACGAAACAAAACCAAAATAATGGCAAAAAGGTCAGAAAAAGCATTTTCATTAGCCTCCGTAATTAATCAATGATTTAATAAACTGTATTGTATTTTATTTGAAATAGATAAATGATTTGTTTCGCACAGATATGTATTATGAGCTAGTACATACACATACAAAAATGCCAATAACTATGGAAACAATAAGGGAAGCAATATTCACCTTCTAGTTGTTGGTCTTCTGGGTGGAAATGCCGTAAAACGCGGTTGGCTAGTGATGACAGTAGTGACTATTTTTTGTGTCTTTGTATTATTTGTTTTTCTGCTTATTGTCCTTAAGCCACTGGTGCTGGCGGCGTCTACTTTGGTTTTCCTCTGCGAGCTGACCATTTTGGAAGTCTGTGAACATTTTCCGTGGTAATTGACAAATGCACAAATTCGGAGAAAAAATAGATACGGCACACGTTATAAATCTATTATACGTACAGTTCTATACAGTATGAATGTAATCGTTGATTGTGGATAGTTTTGTTGAGAGATATCACTTGATATCACTCAGTCAAACCTCAAAAACGTCACAATCCGCGCGGGCTTAACTGCTTGGAATGACGCTGTGACGCTGATGCAAATGCACGTGCACGATGCACTACTTGATGCACCCCAGCAGCGTGCGTGAGGAAAGGAGCTAAGGTTCTTAGCTTGCTATTGGCCCACGAAGTACTTCATCTAGCTTCTACTCAGCTCACGTCTAAACGCTCCTCCCTCATTTACAAAGCAAGATGCAGCGAGGAGAGAAGATCTATTCTCCTTAGGCTGCAGGGCCAGCTATTGGTTCATTTCAGGGTTAATCTCCCTCGGTGTCGTGTTTCAGCGAACGGCGCGAACAGCACGAGGGTGACAAGCGACCAGCAACACCACCCCCCCCCCAGCCAACAAAGGACAATAATAATTATTATCGAAGGCGTTCGGAATGTAAAGTGCGATATTATATAAAATGTTTGATATTAAAAAATTATTGGTGAATTAGAAAATCTTTTTCTTTTATTCAAACAAACTTTGCCTGATTTTGGTGTTTAAGTTCTTGCGATGGGGGACAATGAAAACATTGTTAATTCTCTCGCTCAATCATTTGCAGATTTTTCACTCCCACAATCTTTGTGTTGTAAATAAGGCTTTCCGTGAAATAAAATTTATGCGGGGCCATGTGATGAAAACAAATTGGCACTTTCGTCTGCTGATTTCCCTGGAAATTTAAAACTCTTATTGCTATACGAGTGGATGAATTATTCTAATCGTACTTCTGGTTGAGGCCAGACAATAAAGCGCAAGTACCAAAACTCCTTGGACAAATTTCCATTCGCCATAGTTTCAACGTCAAAGTGGGAAAATCGGATATTTCCCTCCGAGTCCCTCGTGTCGGCTGGCTTGACTCCAACTTGATGCAAGCAATGAGCTGCAAGCACAGGACAAATTGGAAAGTTGAAGATTTTAAATGCGTAAATGGCAGTTCATTCCTTATGGAAAATGTCTTTGTTTTTTATGACTATATATATTATACTAGTTTCGGCTGACATGAAATGGATAGTTTATTGTTGAAAGTTTTCCCGGTATATTTTATTGTGTAAATTTAAAGTTATAAAATCTGTGTAAATTTTACTGTATGATCTTTTTCCGTTTAATAGGTCAACAGTTGACAGCCGAAATGAGTAAGCATTAAGATAAAAACGATGACTTTTTTAACGAGTGTAATATCCGTTTTTCCATTTTTATTGCATTTTAAATGGTTTTTAGAGATGATTAAATTTCTATTGACTGTCAAATTATTCAATTGGATTTCGTTTGCAATCATTTCTTCAAATCTAAATTTTAAAGACAAACCCATGAGCACATCCTCTGCAGTCAGGTTGGCATGAAGAGAGCAGTTTGGAGTTTCGCCTCTGAACACATGCGTTGCCAGCCGCTTCAAAGACTCGCTGCTCAGCACGTAACCTTGAATTGCAATAGAAAATTACGAAAATTAATTAATTAATTTGATTCAATCAATTTTTGCTTACCTGCGCCACTCATGTATCCGTCGGGAGCCAAATTTGCGTCTATGCGTTTGTCCTTTACTGTCATGTGAAGCCCGAAATACCGCGGCTCCTCGGAACTGTGCGCCGCCAGCATTTTCTTCAGGTTCTCCATCACGATGTACCTGTGCTGGAGACTTTCATGACTGCAAATTTTCGCGGAGGGCAATTTTACGTGTCGTCGTCAGCTTTTAAAAACCAGTCGTATTTTCCGAAGTAGTGCTTGTAGATATATTTGAATGCGTGAAATGTTTTCATCGCCAGCCCCAATTTGGATGCATGCGCGTCCACTACTACGGTTGGCAAATCCTTGTCTGTGGATGCAAATTCAGGCCAAGAAAAATTTGACCGAAATCGAGAGTCTCATTATTAAGGGCCAGGATTTTTTTATTTTTTTATTTTCCTAATATCTTAATAATAATATTTATTTTTTTTGCTTCAAAAAAAAACTTTTTTCATGTTAAAAAAGACTAACTTGCCTGGGAATTCGCTGACGAAGAGCAGCTTGTCGCACCTTCGTCCCCAGGTCGATTTAACGTGCAACGCCTTTTGCTGGTGGTCCCCTTTCCAATAGCGAGTAGTAAAATGTTGGGGAGAACCGTAAACGAAAACGAGCTGATAAAATGTCAAGTTTTTTCACGAACTGCGGCTCAGTAATCGTCAGAAAAAGGTGGTCATTTTATCTTTGTTTAAGTCCCTGAACGAGCAATAGAACACGCCCATGGTGTATTTTACGAGGCACTTTTAATTTCTTCTTGAGACGTGGACAAAAATGTTTACCGAAATATGTATTATGTTTATATATAACAAATCCAGTCGAAATTCATAACTCCATTTTTTTAGTTCGTTTGAATATTGCTAATAAATATGGATTATATAATTTCCATGAATAGATGCAACTCTATTGTTTAAATTTGCATAGCGTATATTGAAAGATTATTTTCTCAGCTTGACCTTTATTGCTCCCAGAGGTTCCACATAATTAATTAAAAGCAATTTAAACGGTATTAGTTTATTTAAATTCATCAGGGATTCATTCACGTAATATATCCGACATCATTGGAGGATTGCTGTAACTTAAAAGACCAGATTCAAAATTTGTTGAAAATTTTATTGTAAAAAGGAAGATTTTAAGAGCTAAAATTGTGACAGTGGTCTTTTTATATTTAAAAATATGGCACATAAAAATAGGCAATAAAATAACTAAATGGAGTAGAAAATGCGGTTGTGAAAAAAATGCGAGACCTACCGAAGGAACTGCCAGATTTACAAACGGAAGAAAAACTAGAGGCTATACAATTCTAGTTAAAATCCTTAAGTTACTATTTATAAAGCATCCGCGATCCTCGAGAAGATGAAAAGGCGCTCAGATGAGGTCGTTGCACTCTCTCGGGGCGTCGTCGCCGTCCTCACTGCCGTCCGGATTTAAACGCATTCAAAATGCTTAGTATGTTGCTCGTAAATAATTACAGCGTGCTATTTATCGGTGAATTAGAAAATCCTTTTCTTTTATTCAATCAAACTTTGCCTGATTTTGGTATTTAAGTTCTTGCGATGGGGGACAATGAAACATTGTAATTCTCTCGCTCAAACATTTGCAGATTTTTCACTCCCACAATCTTTGTGTTGTAAATAAGGCTTTCCATGAAATAAAATTTATGCGGGGCCATGTAGTGAAAAGAAATTGGCACTTTCGTCTGCTGATTTCCCTGGAAGTTTAAAACTCTTGTTGCTATTACGAGTGGATGAATTATTCTAATCGTACTTCTGGTTGAGGCCAGACAACATGGCGCCAGTACCAATACTCCTCGGACAAATTTCCATTCACCATAGTTTCAACGTCAAAGTGGGAAAATTGGTTATTTCCCTCCGAGTCCCTCGTGTCGGCTGGCTTGACCCCGACTTGATGCAAGCACTGAGCTGCAAGCACAGGACAAATTGGAAAGTTGAAGATAAGACATAAATTTTAAATGCATATTGAAGGCAGTTCATTCCTCGTGGAAAATGTCATTGTTTTACAAAAACGATTACTTTTTTAACGAGTAATATCCGCTTTTCCATTTTTATTGCATTTTAAATGGTTTTTAGAAAAAATTATATTTCTTTTGATTGTCAATTGATTATTCAATTGAGTTTCGTTTGCAATTATTTTCTTCAAATCTAAATTTCAAAGACAAACCCATGAGCAAATCCTCTCCAGTCTCGTTGGTCACGAGAGAGCAGTTCGGAGTTTCGCCTCTAAACGCATGCGTTGCCAGCCGCTTCAAAGACTCGCTGCTCAGCACGTAAGCTTGATTTGCAACAGAAAATAATGGCATTAATTTGATTCAATCAATGTTTGCTTACCTGCGCCAGTCATGTATCCGTCGGGGGCCAGATTTGCGTCCATGCGTTCGTCGTTTTGTTTCATGTGAAGCCCGAAATACCGCGGCTCCTCGGAACTGTGCGCCGCCAGCATTTTCTTCAGGTTCTCCATCACGATGTACCTGTGCTGGAGACTTTCATGACTGCAAATTTTCGCGGGGGACAATTTTACGTGTCGTCGTCAGCTTTTAAAAACCAGTCGTATTTTCCGAAGTGGTGCTTGTAGATATATTTGAATGCGTGAAATGTTTTCATCGCCAGCCCCAATTTGGATGCTTGCGCGTCAACTGCCACGGTTGGCAAATCCTTGTCTGTGGATGCAAATTCAGGCCAAGAAAAATTTTCGTGAGTCTCATTATTATAGAAGGGCCGGATTTTTGGATTTTTTATGTTTTAATTTCAACAACCCATCTTGATATTAATTTTGTTTTTCTTTAAAATATTTTTTCCATGTTAAAAGAGAGACAGTATAGAGATAACTTGCCTGGGAATTCGCTGACGAAGAGCAGCTTGTCGCACCTACGTCCCCAGGTCGATTTGATGTGCACCGCCTTTCGCTGGTGGTGTCCTTTCCAAGTGCACACCCAGCACAGAATCCGTATCTTCTGCGCGATTGCCTTGGACCGCTTCGTTTGATATTCTTAAATTAAACATAATGATTTAAAATTAAATTTAGTTAATAAAAGAGCACTACCAAAGTGGAGTCTCTCAATAACCGTTGCTTTCAGGTCTATCGATCTGTGCATGAGCTTCGCCAACAAGACCTCGTCAATGGGCTTAAAATTCTCAGCATTTTTTAAGTTCCTGAATATTTTCAAAGTTATCTCTTGTATTAAGTTTACTAAATGAACTCACCAGCCGCAAAAAATAGTCAAGAAAACGCATCCGAATGTAAAGCTGGCCAAAAAGATTAAAATGTGAACTGCTAATAATAATTTCATCTTCCTGGCCTTCCTGCGTCTATATTTTGCCGAGTGTTTGCATCCTGGAATCCGTAATTTATATTAAATCAATTTTAACCAAAGGTGGGTTTTAAAGCTTCACCTTTTTTACGGAGACCATTTCTCTGCGAGTGTCCTTTGCGGGAGGACGTCATTTCCGCCACTCTATAGCGAGTAGTAAAATGTTGGGGAGAACCGTAAACGAAAACGAGCTGATAAAATGTCAAGTTTTTTCACGAACTGCGGCTCAGTAATCGTCAGAAAAAGGAGGTCATTTTATCTTTTTTATGTCCCTGAACGAGCAATAAAACACACCCAAGGTGTATTTAACGAGGCACTTTTAATTTCTTCTTAAGACGTGGACAAAAATGTTACCGATATTATGTTTGTATATAACAAATTCAGTCGAAATTCACACCTCCATTTTATAGTTCGTTTGAATATTGCTAATAAATAATGGATTATAATTTCCATGAAAAGATGCAACTCTTTAGTTTAAATTTACATAGCGTATATTGAAAGATTCTTTTCTCAGCTTGACCTTTATTGCTCCCAGAGGTTCCACATAATTAATTAAAAGCAATTTAAACGGTATTAGTTTATTTAAATTCATCAGGGATTCATTCACATAATATATCCGACATCATTGGAGGATTGCTGTAACTTAAAAGATCAGATTCAAAATTTGTTGAAAATTTTATTGTAAAAAGGAAGATTTTAAGAGCTAAAATTGTGACAGTAGGCTTTTTTTATTTAAAAATATAGCACATAAAAATAGGCAATAAAATAACTAAATGGAGTAGAAAATGCGGTTGTGAAAAAAATGCGAGACCTACCGAAGGAACTGCCAGATTTACAAACGGAAGAAAAACTAGAGGCTATAAAATTCTAGTTAAAATCCTTAAGTTACTATTTATAAAGCATCCGCGATCCTCGAGAAGGTGAAAAGGCGCTCAGATAAGGTCGTTGCACTCTCTCGGGGCGTCGTCGCCGTCCTCACTGCCGTCAGACTGCTCCGGGCAGATGCAGCTGCGTCCGTTGCGGCCGTTGGGCAGGCAGATGTAGTTCTCGGGACACGCGTCCGGCGACTGGCACGTCGTGTAGTAGACGGGACACGTGTCGGGCACGACGACGGCGCCGAACAGGTGGCCGCTGCTGCCGAGCGGCACGTCGAGCGCCGCCACCCGCTGGCCGCTGGGCCGCAGCGCCGCCTCCACCTTCTTGGTCTCCCAGTCGGTCCAGTAGTAGTGGCTGCTCGACATGGCCACGCTGAACGGGTACTCGCACTCGGACACGATCGTCCGCCGGTACCCGTTCCGCACGCCCATGCACTCGATGTTCTTGGTGCCCGCGTCCGCCCAGCACAATTCGTCCCGCTCCGCGTCCACGATCAGCGAGTTCGGCAGCCGGATGTTGTCCCTCACGAAAACAGACCTGCAGAGTTAATAACATTGGTTACATGAATTTTGTCAGTTAAAAAAATAATCACATTCTTTTCTATTAATAATTTTTATTATTTGCTACCGCGTCAATATTTTTCCTCTATCGCTTGGCAGGGGTCAGCAGATTTACCTGATTTTCCGCGTGCATTTAGCCCACCCTTGTAAGGTTCAAACCTCTACTTCAGGGTGGTTTTTTAAAAGAGTCACGGCTTTTGACAACTTCGTCCCAATTGATGCTACTGCCTCAAACCAAAAACCGTAGAACTCATCTCGATGAAGGACTTTTAATTACACTTAAGAGTTCATTCCTGAGGTCACAGGTCAAGGTCAGTTCCCGGTGACTCCGGGATATTCAAATTCAAATTTGAAAACGGTCCCACCTGGAATGGTGATATTCTTTGCTCTAAACGTAGCCAACTAAGTGAGAAAAACAGATCCAGAAATTGGAGCAGTGATGCTCGGATACAATTTTTTAGAATTATTTTTTGAATGATTAAAAACGTGGATTTTTGCCACAAAAAAATGGACATAACCTCTTATTTTGCACAGTTTTAACCCAATACCTAAAAAACATAAGCTAAAACCGTTTTCACTCCTAATTTTTCCCTCGTAACTCGTTGGGGATGAATTTTTAGAAAATCATTGAATTTTTGTCAAAGGGTAATCGAACATGAGGATGTTTATTATGATAATATTTTACACTCAGACTTGTCTGGAATTGATTTCCAAAAACATTCAGTGGCCCGATAAATCAAACTTCATAACATGCCTGAAAATTACTATTTATGTTGAAAAAAAACGCCTTAAATTCCAAAAGTGTTTTAAAAAGTTAGAAATTAAAATCGATATCAAATTATTTTTTTTCTTGCACAAGAATCGACTAGAAAAATCAGCGATGTGATTAAAAAATGCAATTTAAAATCTCACCTGTCGGTACCGTCCATGTTCGCCATCTCGATTTTGGGGCTCATCCTGTTCCAGTCACTCCAGAAGAGCTTGCCAAAGGACGGGTAGACAGCGATGCCCCTCGGATTGATCAGGCCCTCGTTGATCAGGATCTTGCGCTTGTCCGTGTCGTCGAGGCTGGCGACCGCGATGTGGTTCAGCGCCGAGTCAGTCCAGAAAATGTTCCTTGACACGTAGTCGACGGCGATGCCCTCAGGAGACTCGATTTCGGCGCCCAGGAAGCGGCTGCTGTTGACGCCGTTGTAGTCGGCACTGCGAATCGCCTTGCCATTGATGTCGCTCCAGAACACTCTGCCCTCGTGGCAGTCAATATCGATACCTGTGGGCAAAATATTAATAATTAAAGGTGCATTTGCAATTTTTGACAGAGTTAAACACATTTACACTCTTTACGATGATTAAAAGGAAAACAATCTTTTCCCTTTCATTCTTATTAACATTTGAAATTTATTCGTACATTTTCGGGAAGTGCATGTAACACAAACTACTGTGAGAAATGATAAAATTTATAATTTTTTTAGTATATTTAAATTAATTTTAAAATTTATCTAAGATTGATTTCTCATTTTTCAAAGTACTAATTTGTTACATTACTAGCGGCAATTTTTACACTAAATTTTAGTTGAGTTTATTTCACATTCAATTCTTAATTAAATTTTGTAAATTTCTTCTAAGTTGAATTTTTCGACTCACCGACTGCAGTTTGGAAATAATGTATCTGGATGATCCTGCCCTTGTTGTTGTGCGTGGGTTTGAAGGGGATGCGCAAGGTGGCCATGCCCTGGTTGACAAGCAAGAAGTTGCCCTCGTGCGTTTTGCTCGGCTTGCAGGAGAAGCCGTCACCAGTGAAGCCGTCGTTGCATCGACACACGTACTGTCGCGTCAACGTATCCGCCACGCACTTGGCGTCGTCGTTGCAAATCGTCTGGTCCTGGTCGCAAGTGATTTGTGGCACGCACCAGTAACCATCACCGGAGAATCCCTTCAAAATACGAGTACAAAAATATATTACATGATGAAAAGCAGAAAAATAACGAATTTCAACGAAAATTAATTAATTAAGAATTTACTATCGCACAAATGTCACATAGTCTATGCAATTTTTCTGCTTTAAATTTTAACTTTTCCACGTAAATTTGTCTACTTTAAATTTTAAATAAAAAATACCTTGGGTTAAAACATGCAATTTTCAGATTAAACCTCATTTTGCAGGATTAAAAAATTGTCTGCTATTTTCCTAAACATTTCATCAGAGTACAATATTACTTTGGTGCTGGATAAAAAACTCACATTTTTGCACACGCACTTGTGGTTGCTCTCGTATGGGTTATACTGACACTCGGCATTTCTGCCGCAATCGTAGAGCACGTCGCAGCCAGTCTTGACCTTCTCGCACCTGTGCCTGCCATCGCCCTGGTAGCCTGGCAAGCACTCGCACCTGTATTGGTTCAGGTCGCGCAGGAAGTTACACTCAGCATTCTCGTGGCATTGCCGGCAGGTCGCCTCTGAAATTTTATCATTTCGATTGCTGGTCGGGACGGCTGAAAATGTTTCACTCGCACCTTTGTCGTCTTCACAAAAGCGGCCGTCGCCCCTGAAACCCACGTTGCACATGCATTTGTACATCCTGGTGTTTGTGTCGAAAATGCACTGGGCGTTTTGTCCGCAGTCAGAGTGCCCCTCGCATTCACCTGCAAATTAATTCCTTGGGAACTTAAAACAGCTAATAATCCTATGAAACCTTTATTCCTTTCCTGGGTGCAAAATAAAAAAAATTCCTGATGAACGGTTTTATTTTATCAGCGTGCAAAGTTAATAAATAACAAAATGGTGAAATATTCCTTAGTTAATGGGACAGAAATTTTGGAAAGAAAATTCACGCCCAACAAAATATTTTTTAATTTTGGATTTTTATATCATCCTAAATCGTTTATGCAGGTGTTTCATTCCATTATTGTCCGCGCGAACGGGTAAAATTGGAATATTAGTTAGTGCCATGGGTTGAGTGACCTAGTTAGGACAACTCAAAGAAAAGTGAAAATAACTGTACCTTTAGAGACGCAGAATGATCCATCGCCTTCGAATCCTTTGTTGCACGAGCACAAGTACTTGCCAATTCTGTCGTTGTACTGGCACGTGGCGTTCGCGTGGCAAATGTCCAGCTCATTGCACGAATACTCTGGATTAAACAACGTTTTTTTTAATTTTCTCACAATATTTCATTTTTATTCCTACCGATTTCGGAGCACTCAACTCCATCGCCTTCGAAACCTGCGTTGCACTGGCACTCGTGCTTTCTGGTGGCGCGGTTGTACACGCACCGAGCCTGTGCGTGACAAATGTAGTTGTTCTTGTCGCAAGACTCTGGATAAAGAGAATAATATCAATTTTAACATTTGCTGAATGATCTCATTTCAAATTTTAGATGTCTGCTGCGGTGAACATTTTTTTAAACTCTAAAATGGTACTTTGAAGGGTGCTGCCTGAAGGTTTGACACCTGGATCCAACGCTCCAGGGATCGGCCTGCACTTTTTGTCCCTTAATTCGTAGCGCGGAGGGCAGAAGCAATGACCTTGAAAACACTCGACTAGCGGTCTACTTAGGACTAGACGAAACATGGATCGATCAGCCTGCTAAAATGCACCAAAAAGGCGACTCACGTTCCTGCTCGCTCTCTTCCTCGATATTTTCCTGTTCCTCCTGGTGGGTGGAGTGCGTGGTCTCGACGAGGCAGCGGTGCAGCTCCCTGGCGTAGACGTAGCCGCCGGAGCAGTGGCACTCGTCCTGGCTGCACTCAGGGCTCGGCGCCGAAGGGTCGAGGTACCTGTAGGCCGTGGCGGCCTCGCAGCTGTAGCCGTCGCCCTGGTAGCCAGGCGCGCAGAAGCACTTGAACGTGTTGCTTTGCGCCAGGAACTTGCACACGCCGTACGGCGAGCAGTTGTGCGCCACGTTGCACGACTCGCCTGTGTACTCGGGCTCGCACTGCAGACCGTTGCCCCTGAACCCGTGTCTGCAACGGCACTCGGGCACGCCCGACGGCTTCTCTAGGCACTCTGCGTCAGGGTGGCACTGCGCCTCTCTGCAAGTCGGCAGTCCTAGCCGACAGAAAATTCAAATCAATGTTAATAAAGGGAACACGAGACATCAAATTTTTGGTAAGCTTGGCCCTTCGGGCACATTGAATGTCAAAATTTAGAAAGTATTTTTAACCGTTTGTATTTTAAAAATTTACGAGATGATTTATATTATTACTTTGACTTCAAATTTAAACTGCGCACCAGCAAAATCAATGATTATTTGGACAATTTTTCGTGTTTGGACACTCAGGAAGGTTGCAATTGACGTAAATTGATTCAATTTGGTTATCTGAGGAGTGTTTAAGAAAATTGGACTTGAAAATTTGGTTTTACTAACGTAAGGCACATTTTTAATTTAAAAGTGTCATGCACGGCCGGTTTTTAAACTTGATACTACGATTGCCGCTTTGAAACTTGGTGTACTTGTGAGGAATCTCACGGGCTTTTAGTTCTGACCCTCAAAAAATCATTATATGAATAAAAAACATTTTATGCACTTTAAAAACAGCTCTGAAAATTAATTTTTATGAAGATATTCTTTTAATTTGGTGCATTAAATTCCCGTAATGAGAACCAAAATTTTTGGTTACTTTAAGCTGAACTAAATTAAAACTCACTTTCGCAAATGTGACCATCTCCCCTGAATCCAGATTTGCACTGGCAGCGGTAGGTGCCAGGTTCGTTGAGACAAATTGCCTCCTGACTGCAGCGGTGTTGGCCGGTGATGCACTCGTTCACGTCCACGCAGTGCGGCGCGTTTGTCCCATCGTCGTACAAAAATTGGTACCTGAATCAATTTTTTTGGAGTTATATATTGCAAGATTATCACGAGTTCAAGAGTTAGGCATTTCCTTGACATCCAAATCACGCAGGTTGCCTACCTGCAAGTCATTTCTCCTGAATTTTAGCATAATTGCTTAAATATTAATGAATATAGGGATATCTTAATGTGTAACAGTTGTTGTTCATTTTTTCATAAAAAGAATAAGACCTCTGAACTCGTCATAAGGTTACCGGACAAAGAGCTCAATTAAAACTCATCAAGTTGACCGCAATTTTTACAAATGATACACTGTTCAAAATACATATCTATTTTGGGCCTTTTGAAAAAATGCGTAGCATAGGATGATATCAGATTTATGCATTTAGAACTTATATAGCCATTTAAAAAGATTGTATATGTTTACCGTCTAAATTTAGTTATTATATAATTAAAACATTATATAAGTTAAAATTCTCGCTCATTCTAGTCCAATGAATTATAATTTACTAACCCTTTCTCACAAACGCATTTGGCTTCATCATTCTCGACCAAGCAGGTGCTGTGCTCTCCACAGTTCAACTTGTTTTCCCTGCACGGATCATCGTCTGCAGCACACCTCGAATCAATTTAATTCTAAACGCGATTTCACCAAATTTTACCTCCGAGGGGACCTATTTTACTATTTGTTGCGTATCGTACGATTTGCTCCCTTTCCTCGTACAAAATATAGTTCCTCTCCAACTTGAGCCTCAGCGTGGTGACGTCTGACTCTTGGGCGGCGCACTCTTGGTACTCAATGGTCTGGTCGACCGTGAAAGACAGTATATTGTCGCTGCCCCCGATTTTTATTTCTCTGTTATGATGAGCCTTGACCACACCTAAAAACATTTGTGTTAAACTATCATTGCTATTTGTAAATAATTCGCACTCACCTGGCCCAGTTCTGGTGTATATTTCGTCAAAATCATCGCTTTCAATGCGGTTATTCGCGGCGATACTCGGCATGCTTCCAGTAACAAAAATTTCAGTCTTCAGCTGGTCAAAAACGTCCATCCCCAGGAATCTCTGGACGACAGTCACTCTGTCGCCAGTGCTGCTAAAGTAAATTGACGACGTGTGGTTGTAAACGCCGCCTGAAAATTCTCCCTGTTAGATTTGTGAATTCGCGTTTGTATTTAATTCAACCTGTGAGCTCGAATCCATTCTTGGCACTCTTGGTAGGCTTGGCAAACAACCAGGCGAGCGAGGTGCCGATAACGTTGAGACTCTGCATGTCGAAGCCCAGCTCGTTCGGCACTTTGGAAATCGCTGTGTACGCCCTCGTGTCCGACGTCACAATGTAGCACTGCAAATCAAGTTGATCCAGCCTGATGCCGTTCAAGGTGCCAGACACTTTTCCATTCACCCTCAGCGGAATATCTGCAAAATTTTATTTCCTCGATTACAATATTGTAGAAGGGAACCCTGAGTACGTTTCTTACGTTCCTCTCTAGCATGTGAATTTTTTACCTCAAACTTGTCAACTTATCATGAAATTAGAAGAAAATGGCAAGAAAAGGTATAGAAAAAAATTTGTAAAATAATTCAAAATTTTGTTAAATATTAAATCAAGAGTTAAAATTATGTAATTTAATACTCAAATAAACAAAAAAGTCGTAATATGGACAATAGCAAATTCTATCAGCTCTCAAAATTTTAAATTATTAATTAACTATAATATCCCATAGACGCCGGATATCACCTCCATGGTAAATATCCGACCACCAATCGATTTGTCTCGTCAAGGAGATTCCACAATTCATAACGGTTGCGCCAAAATCGTATTCTTAAAATGATTTCAAAGTTTTCCCTAAAAAATTGTCCTGTCCGTAGCTAAATAACAAAACTAGATTGAAACAATGGACTGGTGGTCCATGTAAACATAACTTCAGTGAACACATTTGAGGTAAAAAGTAAGAGCGGAATATATCCAGGGATTCCTAGGCATAAAATAACGATTTTAAAATTTTCTTCTGTTCTTTTTTCGTACATGAAATCATTTTACGCGCAAAATTCAAACTAAATTCCAATTCATTATAAAAATATCAAATAATGATTAATTACGATCCAATTTTTGGTAGTATTAAGTTCAGTAAATTTCTAGTACCATCCTGCAAGCAGTTTTTGCCGTTTCCGTAGTAGCCATCCTGGCAGAGGCAGCAGAAGCCGTCGGGATAGTTGACGCACTCGGCCTTGCTGTGACACTCGCTGGCGCCAAAAGAGCAAGTGGCAGCTCCTCCCTGAGGTACAACTTTAAAAATATCAGCGTTAAAACTTCTTGCTCTCGCAAATTATGCATGAAAGTTTTACAAGAAACTGGGATGTCTGGCTGCTGAACGTTTTCTCCCTCGTTCAAAGGGCCAGTGAAGAAAATCCACATGCCTGGTTCATCGGCATTCGTCCATCTAATTAAAATAATTGTTTTATTGATGAAATTTAAATTTTAAACGAGCGACGCACTTGTCCAGATTCTTGACCTGGTCGGTGCCAGAGCCTCTGAGGGACGTGAGGCGTCCGTCGTGCGCCATCAGCCCAGCCTGCGCCCTGGCGTCCGCCCTGGAGCCTTTGCCCTTGCCCTGGATCCACTGGACGCCCTGGTCGGCGTAAAGGAGGAACACGTAGGACGTGGCACTGTCACTGGCGATCACCGTTTGGAATGTGTTGGCCTGTAATTGGGAAAAAGTTAAATTTGGCATTTACGACGGGACGGAGCGCGCCTTATCGGAGCCTTCCTCGAAGTAGCCGACGTCGATCCACGACGCGATGAAAAGGCTCGTGGCCTGGAAGCCCCTGCCGTTGGAGAAGCTGTAGCCGATGGTCTCGGACGCCCTCGTCAGGAGGGTGGAATCGTTCGTCTCCCTGAAATCCGATTGCGAGATGCAAACATTTTTACCGACAGCGAAACCCTGAATACCGACCGAAATTAAAATTTTATTGCATCAGACAAATATAATTTTATAAAATTAGAAGAAAATTACCAATGAAATGGCGTTTTATGGCGATTTCCATTTAAATGTTTGGAAAAAATATGAAATTTTTTGGTATTCAGACAAATTGATCGATGTTTAACTTTTTAAATTTTGACTATTTCTCGATTTTTTTGCAAATTTGATAGATATTTTTAATTTAGGCTAAAAAATCTCGTCTGCTTGCAGTTTTTGTATGAATTAAGGCTTATTGCACCATCTGACAAAAACTAAACCTAAACGTTAAATTTATTTATGGTTTTTCAGTAAATTTTAAATGGCTCCCACCATTCGCTTTGTCTCATAAATAAGAATCTCAATGTATATAAAAACCATCGTGATTGAAAAAACCAATTAAAGGCTTTTAAATTTTTTTACAAACAATGTCCAGTTTGTTACTGAAAAGTAATTCGCTAGATTTTGACTGGTCCATGCTAAAATTGCACAGCTTTTGTGTAAAAGAAATATTTTGTTAGGGACGGTCGGATCCGCAGGGTTTCATTGCGAGATTAACCTGTAAAAAATAGATCCGCCTCTTCTGGTGTCGACGTCCGTGTAGAGAGGCGCGATCACCGGGTATTCAAGAGGAAAAGGCATGTTGTAGAAGGCTGGAATCTCAGTCAGGAAGGAAACCAATCCGTTGATGCTAACCTAAAAGTTGAGGCACGAATTTCGATACATAATATTGATTTAAAATTTGGAGTAAAATAAACTGAATCAAAGCGAGTCCGTTCGGCCTTTGAATGCTCAGTCACAGATAACCTTTCGTGACCCGACTATGCACCAATATCTAGCTGCCGTGATAACGTCAGATTGAATTTGAAAGTGTCACACACAGCGAAATATTTCAAGTTCACGAAAAAATGCTAGAGGTTTCTTTGCAGACACAGCATTAAATCACAATAGGATAATATTATTTGCTGCCGTGAGAAAATATTATCTTTGTTCTTGGATAACGTTCAAAGACAATTATAAATAGCAAAGATTTATTGTTTATAAAAAATTGTATTCGAAAGCAGAAAGATTTTCTCGACTGCTGCGTCCTATTCTCTCATTTTCAAACCAGACCGGCCTCGAATATATGTGCAGCGAAAAGCAATAACAATTACTTAGCGCAATTGCCAGAATGGTTTGCCCTTTGACCTGGAGAATACTTTTCCCAATCTAGTTGTTTGTTTATTGGGGGGCCGTCGCGCGAGGCTTTGAATAGAACGAGGAAAGGAAGTAAGTCTAACAAAGGTCGCGGCTTTGAACCCCTGTGGAGGAATCGAGGGTACACAGAGTGAGGTCAACCGCCAGTGGATAATCACTGCTTTTCACAGAGTAAAAGAAATACATAATAGTCAGCTGCGCCTTGTAATATAGAGGGTCGTCAGGAGAGCATGTCTGCTCAAAGCGGCGAGAGGCTTAAAATAACGCGCACCTTCAACCCCTGGCCTGAATGATGCAGGGATTATAACCGAGAGCGCGGCTCACAGGGGTGCCGATTCTATATTCAGAGCGAGAGATGCATGTGCACCGAAATAGAAAAATGCCGTATCGTTTTTAAAAGGCACACTCTGCCTTTATGATGTATAGCAATGCGCGGCATTAAATAACCAAAAAAAAGGAGACTCACATAAATGGTGCTGTACTCTTCGTCGTAGAACTTGACAGGGACGGCGAGTTCGATTTCGGGGCTGGAGCCCTCGTCGTCGGGCGTGAGCAGCGAGTCGCCGTACTGGCGCCCGAAGGGAAAGAGCCGCTCGCGTGGCACCGCGACGGCGGCGCCCGCCAGCAGCAGCAGACAGACGAGTGTGCTCGGGGGTGGCTGCATCTCCTCTGGAGGCACGCCGGCCGCGACACACAGCCAGCCAGGCACTCGGAGCTGCTGCCCTCTGCCAAGGGCGCAAAGTTCGGAGGCCATCGCGGCGGTCGAGGACACGAATTTATCCACGACTCACAGTTTGTGCTACGCTGCATGGCTCCAGATTAATTTCTCTCTGCAGCTTTTAGCACGTCGCCAACTTTTATTTCCCGGAGTCGAAAGTTTTTTATTCATAATTGCAATTTGAAAGAAGCCGATAATGGAATATTTTGGTCCGTATATTTGGTGCAAACCCTAGAAAACTGTTTTTAAAATTAATTCAAATTTTTTCATATCCTTATACCTGCCAATTGACTTTAAAATTAAAATCTGTATATAAATATTAGTTAAAAATTGGAATATTTCCATCTGCTTTTACGGCAGGAAGTGAAATTTGAAAATTTTGAATGGAGATCAATTGCAATACAATCTAGTGCTCTAACTGATTTCCTCGCAAAATTTGTAAAAAGTATCACTTCCTGGCCGTACAAATGGAAAATTTCCACTATGGGATTTTTTCAATAAAGATATCTTTTTCCTTCTATTGGTCCCAAGGCAAAATTCAAAAACTTTCCAAGAGAACAGTTAAAATGGGGAAAATCAAAGGAACCAACACCTCCAGGAATTTTTCAAAATATTAGCCTTCGAAGATAACTTTTTAAATTAAAATCATAGATCATTAGCATATATGTAATATATTTTCATATTAGTTGTTGCTTAGATATATTTTGGGAAGTGCTTGTTCTTTCTTTTCAAAATAAAATATACGCAATATCAATTTCAGGAAAACAATTTATTTGCAAAAATAATCTTTGAAAATTACAAAAAATAGAATTAATTATTGGAGCTGAACAGATCAGTGGTGGTGCTCGTCATCAGCAGGCTGCTTAACCCAGTATCCAAAGGGTGCGTGGTGTCCATCCTTCTCATTGCCATGACCAGAGTCAGGACCGCGGTAAACCTTGATTTGCACATGTCCATGAGCTAAAACAAAAAATATCGTTTATGATTGTTGTACGTCATTTAAAAAGAAAAATAAAAGGCCAGTTTTATAAATTTGTACAATTCATCGATTAATGAAGAATTAAATGTGCTGCAAAATCGGCTAAACAAATTTATTAAATAATAGCAACGGCAAACCAAGAATTAAATTAACTTTGCCTGAAATCTACTGCACCTTAAATTGTTTTAAATTTAATCTGTAAGATTATATGAGGCGCTAAATGGATTTAATGAAAAAGTTTTAACGAAGATTGAGGAATAGAGCCAATAATTCCACTGCATGAAACTAGCAATGAAGAAAAAACCTAATATTTTAGGAAAGTGCTTTGCTACTTTTAATTGCCTGGATTCATTTTCAAGATTAAAATTCGTATTCAAAGCGATGGACCCTAAAAAAGTCTAAAATCTAAAATTAGCACATTGTAACATTTTAATACTCACAGTGGTGTCCTGAAGCAGCAGTTTGTAAGTCTTGTGCGGGCATGCCCCATCCGAGGCTGATGCACAAAGTGGCTAGGACGAAGGCAAACGCGGCTAGGAACTTCATGATTGCACCGCGAGATCAAAATTAGCTGCATTTGGCTCGTGTGCTCGCCTTTTATATGCGTTTGGCATGGAGAGGGAACAAAGCTGGAGCGATCCCTGAGAGACACGCTGTGGCTCAAGCGTTTAACGCACACCGCTCAATTGAGAGAAAGCGGCAATTTTGTTTTTTATTCGCTTGTGCTCCTCTGGCGTGACAATAATCAAAACACTTTGTGGTTGTTCCCCATTGGATCATAACAGAAGTTCATTGTGCGCCAAAGAAATTGGGAGTTGGCTGCAGATAGCAAAAAGTGCAGAGGGAAGAGAAAGCTAGCTAGCTGATTTATGAATTTGTCCCGAGCAAAATAAGTTTCAAATTAAATAAAAGACTACATCTCATGCAAGAGTTTTTGCAAATTTATTTTTTAACACCCATCACTGAAAAAATTAAATTTCATTGCTTATATTATCTTGAACATTTTGCACTTAAAATATATGGTTTTAATATTTTAACTCTAGATATGTTGAAAATTACTTAATAATGTATTTAATATAGAAGGGTGTGCTATTGCCTATTACCACATTCCGCCTTCACCAAGTCCATGATAGTGGGCTTGCGTTCCATGGGTGGTCTGATGCCCTGGGGGGTGATCATCGACGCCAACTGTGGGTGGTGAGCTGCCAGGTTGGCACGAGCCGCTGTGGGCTGCATGTTTGGCACCATGGAAGGCATCATTGGCATCATCGGGGCAGCAGCCACTGTGGTGCCTCTGGTGGAGGGCAAGCGGCTATTTAGGTCCAGCAGGTTTTGGCCACCGGCTGCGAGAGGCGCGAGCGGTGGAAACAAGCTGCTCCACAGCATGTTGCTCATGTGGCTCAGAGTGGTTACATCTGAAAAAATAGGGGGGTTTTATTGTTACAAATTGGAGCAGTTAAATTGCTACCCTCTTAGATAAGGATTTCTTAACCCATAATAAAAGGCTATGTTTGGATCTGTGGCGATTTACCCACATACGTCTTGCAAAAGATCCAAAGTTTAGGAAAGTACATAATATATCGAGTTTTTGTGCAGTCAATCGCTATGTGAATTAGGTTACACTGACCTCATTTAAATTGTCTAAAATTTTTAATATAGTTTCCTGTTGAGACAAATTGAAAAGGTATCTTACTTTTATATTTACTTCAACCTTAATCCTTTCTGAATACCGATTTAATTCCCTTTATAATTTTATTTTTGAAAATCATTGTTGTCAAAAGTTTTTAAAAAAATTAAAAAGGAAAACCTATATTTAAAATTGGCAGGAATGTGGGGAAATGATATGTATATTATGCTATTCTTACCAGTGTCAGCGAATGGCTTAAGCCTAACTTTTTCAAGTGCCTCCACAACCACGCGCTCACCATACTTGGTTGACAATTTCCGATTGATGTCCTAGAAAAAACAAATCATAAATTAAATTAATAATTAACCAACACAGACTTGACTAAAAGACATTATTATTTATTCCTTATTATTACAGTGTTAAAACCTTGGAAATTAGAAATATTCCATTAGCTAAAAATCAATGCAAAACCTCAATAAATTAATTCTATAAACAATATAGCAATCTATAAAAAATATTTTTTAACAGGCATTACCTAAACTATGTGGATACCACTATTGACACGTATGGAAATTTGGTGTGAGTATTGTCCTTGAGCATATATATCCATGGCAAAAAAACTTCAGAAGGAAACCAAGAATTGCCTATTTATCAGGTGCTCTAAGTTAGCCAAATTTTCACATTGAGATTTTTCCCAACCAAGTTTACATGTATTGTGTTCTTATCGTCGAGGAATATTAGTTTTAAAATTGTCTTCAATTCTCAATTCATGCTAAAAATATTCCCAATGAATGACCAACAAGGTAGGTCTGTAACATATTTAGTTCGAAAATATAGCAAAATTCTTCCATTTTGAAAGGGATAAAAATTTTAAAGTAGCCAAAATGTTCTTCACTAAAAGGGGAATAACATATGAAAATGGTGAGAATTTTCCTCTTTATCTAGATAGTTACGTTCAAAGTGTACAAACGTAAAATTCATTCAACATTAGCCGCGTGATTTTAAGCACGGCTGACTGCAACCGAATTTTTGGCGGCAGATATAATTTAAAAGTAAAGTTTTGCCAAAAGAGGCGGACATCTCTAAATTTTTTTCGAGTTTTTTTACCAGCAGCTGGAAAAGCTTGGCAAAATTTACGACGGTTTACCATATCCCACAATTAGGCGGCTGGCTGATTGTGAGACCTCTAAAATGCAAGTAGTGGTCTTCAGTCGTATATATGATTAACATATAATATATGGTCATTTATTTTAAGGGTTTAGAACCCACCCCATCCCTAAGGGGACTTCAAGGTTAATTAGGTTTTGCGAGACATACATGACCAGACCATACAACATGGCGATTTTGGGGTCAATTCTTAAGCATATTGACCATCAGAAACAATCCAAGTACGTCGTTGTTTTGTTTATTGTTCTACCTCGATTTAAAACTCGCATCCGATCTCAAATATATTTTAATTTGAATATCTCCATACCTGCAAAATGCTGGTCACCATGCCAACTTCGGCCGTGAAGGCAACAGCCTGCTGTTGGGCATGCATCTCTTCCATAGAAGGTGTCAGGTCGACATTAGAAAAGCGGCCGTGCACACTCGATTGCTGGAAGCTGGGCGTGGAAGGCTCAGCGTTGTGCGCCCTGGTCTCTGGAGGTACAAGCTCAACTCTAGTGCTGGCCATGGGTTCGATGTAAGTGGCGTGCTCCTCGTTAATCAAGTGCTCGGCCACATCAAGCACTATGCGCTGCGTCGTGATGTCTACTTGGGACAGGCTAAGCTTCAAAGTTTGGCCTTGCATCTTAAAGAATCAAAATTAAACATATTATTAAATTATTAATTTTATTTGTTGTTACTTATTCATAAAATATGTTCAAACATCTAAACTGCACTGTGGACAGTTAATAGGCGAGCTTGAAGTGTGAAAACATATCAATAAAATAATTTTAGTATGCTCACCGTTCCTCCAGACCTGTATTTGGCAACCAAGGAGTTGGAACCCACAAGCTCAGAAAATCTCTCTCTAGCGGTGGTGGTCCAACCCTCAGGTCCTAAAGGCTTCACGTTGTTAAGCTCTGCTACTGCAGACATCATGTGCACTTTAAGCGCAGGCTTGTCCAGCAAGTAGTAAAGGTCAGTGATGTTCTTTTCTTCGTCGGTTCCAAAGTCCACATAGGAAACCTATGTCAAAATTAATTAATAATCGGTATACCTTGATGGCGCTCCTCAATTCATATGATTCTTGAAGCTTACAAGGAAGGGAAATTAAAAAATCCATAGTTTCCAGTTAAAATATGGCTTTTAATTTTAAACACTATAATTGAAGAGACAAAATGAGGTGAGAATATTTAAAAGACTGAAAAAATAATTATGGCAGTTTCATGACAAAAAATTTCCAGGTCTAACTTAAAACTTAAATAATGAAAGCTGGTGAAAGTTCATGTTGTTGAGTATTTAAATTTTAAATTATATGCTAAGCAGTTAAAATAGTTACAAAATTACTGATTTTTGGCAAATGCTAAGATCTTCTCAAAAGACTTTTAACTCTTTTAGAAAGTGCCAAGAACAATTAACATTTTCTTTGATAAGCATGTTTTAGGAGTGATTTCCCAAGAAGTGAAAGTCCCAAGAATTTTTCTCTTTTGTAGGTCTCAATCATAAGACTTTACTTGAAAACAAAGAGCACACACTAATTTAAAATATACAACCATACCATAGCTGTAGTGTGGCTTAGAACTTTGCTAATCACACCACGGTGCCACTTTTGCATATATTGTGTTGCCACATACACTCCCTCTTCCATTCTGGCCAGACGAAAGTCATTGACATTGCCACTGTAGCATTTCCTGGAGGCAGCTTACCATGAGAAATTAAAAATGTACTGCAAATTTACGCGAGTACCTTAGCTCCTCCATCAAAATATCAATTTTGGTCTGGAATTTTTGGTATTGGATGTAGAAGCGGGCGGGAGAGTAGACTTCACACACAACAACAGACATATTAGGCTGAGACGGGGTGAACTTGTTGGGCATCGCATCTAGGACGTAACCGACGCGGACAAATCTATCATGCTTGTCTATGAAGAACTAGCAAAATATCAATGAAAATATTAAAATCAAAGGAAAAATTATTAGAGGTTCCACCTCATCGTTTATAGTAATGGTCTCTATCAAATTGGGGGCTGTGGTCCTGATGTTTGGCATCGCCCTAGTGGTCTCTATCAAATTGGGGGCTGTGGTCCTGATGTTTGGCATCACCCTAGTCATAACTCCCAAAGTCTCCACTTTAATCCCATCGATATTTTGAAGCATTTCCTTGAGAGTGTTGAAGCCGTATCTAGCAGGATCAAGGCCAGTGTTGTAAAGCGCCTGCTCCAAGTAGATGAGAATTAACAAGACATTAATTGACAAACTTGATTTTTTATAACATTTCAAAGTTTAAGAAATCATTTGAATTCATGTAACCTTTCTTATATGATGCCTGGTGGTGTGAATTTACGATTCAACGATTGGATTTTAAGAATTTGACAAATTCAAAATTAATTGAAGCATACACTATTTTTAGCCTCTGCTCAGCACGTCCCGTCGGGCTATGAGCTCACCTGGTCCCAATAACACCGCCAAGCGGATAACATGGAGCTTGGGCCCAATGTGGCCATTTTTTCGCCTCCCAGGAATTATTAATTTTATCTTCGTGAAAAATAAAGCTACATGACCTCCCAGTCACACAAAAAAATTATGAATTATCTCCAACCTTTACAGAGCCATTGGTCATTTTCCCGGATGTAGTCTAAATAATATAAAGGACTGAACTGGACAGGTGAAAGTGACCCGCACCGATTGATTTTTTTTTTTTTTTTTTTTGTTAAGTAGAATCTACCTATAAAATATAGCGAATGAAAATTGGCTTCACATTCAATTTAGAAGTGATTTGTAACCTTTGGGGCCCCGCCATAACTCACAAACTCAGAAGAATAAAAAATGATCCACTAGTGATATCTCTTAACTCATGATGTTACAATACATCGGTTTCCTTGGAAGCAATAGTCGCCAGTATACCTTATATCGCTGATCAATAGCTTCAGGTGTAGCGCCATTTTTGAAAGATGAAGAAATTTCTCTAATCCTCATTTTTAAGTCCAGAGGTAGAAGCCGGCGTGGATCAGAAGGAACTGCTGCTCTTGGGGCTGCGGCAACTTCTGTTTGAACTGTTGCTTTAGGGACTGTTGCGACTGCAATAGTAACACACCAATGCCATACATCTTAATATATGTGCAAAAATTGCGCACATTTAACACTTCTTACCTGATGGGGCACCAGCAGGGCAGGATACCATGATGTTGTTGTTTGTGCCGCTCATGATGAATTGACCAGGCATGGCGGTGACCATTTCCTCAGGGGTGTTAAACCCATAGTCTTGCACTCTCAAAACTTGGTCATAGCAGGTCTGGAAAGGGAAAAAAATTAATTCTGAAAATCAAAATAAAGCAGCAATTAACTTTGGCTCATTTTACATTCATGCAGAGAGGAAAATAAACCTACTTTGTACATATTGCAGAGCTGAGAAGCCTCAATTCCTTTTGGGTACTTCTGTATCAAACGAGTCAGGTTTCTCAGCACATAACTGGGCAGAGTGGCGCCATGCACCGGCGCGTTCAGCGGACGCCGCGGCTCTTGGCTGCAGAATGTCGAGATAGACATGCTATCCAAAGAGTCGTTATCATCACGAACAGACTGACTGACATAATTTGTTTGTTGGTAAAATGAGCCAAAGTTTTGTTTCGCAGGGTTCAGGGGGGGAATGCTAGCGGATGTAGAAGATGAGATGGTCTCTTCTCCAACCTTCTTTGCAGGTGGGTTAACGATTTCATCTCCTCTGGTAGTAGCAGCAGCAGTTGTTGTTGCCGCGTTCCCTTCTAATGGGATTGTGTCCATTGACCTCTTTGTACCTCTCTCAGAGATATTTGCTGCCTGAAATGTTATTTAATTTGATTAAAAATTCCGAGAATTATTCTACATTATTTTTTAGGCACTGGCACTATGTTAAATAACTATATTTTAATTCATAACTGAATAAGTTGTTGATGTATCATTGATTTTCTAAAATCAAATCTTTCAAAATGTGCCAGAAAGTGGGCAAGCACTTTAACCTGCTTGAACATAACATAAAATATTTTGGCCTGAAATTATGGTAGCAGAAACCTCTCAACTAACCCAACATCACACGTGAAAATAAAAATTGTGCAAAAATCATATCGGCAAATTTACTCAAGGTTTAAAATGTACTCTCTCTCTCTCTCTCTGTAGTAAAGCAATTTTACAGTTTACTTATGTTAAGGGCAATAGTTTTGCAAAGAATAAGAATAAAGCGCATTTTAAAAGGCGTATGTATATATATGATTCAATTTAACAGCCAAAAAATGGGACACCCATATATTATAATAAATATGGAGATGTGATATGATAAAATAAAGGTTTCTATAAAGTAGGTCCAATAAATTTTAAATTCAAATCCAAACACTTTTTAGATTATTAGCGTTTTCTTGCAGACCATTTCTTCACCCTCGCCAGTTTTAAGTACTCGATAGATTTATTTTAGCAATTTCGAAAAAATTATAATGCTATTCACAAGCATAGTTCCCATGAAAAAACTCATAATAATTAATTAAAAACCTTTGGGTCCGATTCAGCTGAGGCTTGCTTTCCTTTGGGCGCAAAAGGAAGATTTATTGCCATCAAGACTCTGGTCAACTGTGTGATTTTTGACATTTCCAGATTGCTGGTTACTGACGGCTGAGTCCTTACTGGCGACTCATCACTTGTGCTCTCTAAAGTGGGAGCCCATTCCTCGCCGCTCGTTGCGTTGTTGGTGTTTTGCGGCGGCTCTTCCACTTTTTTCTTTAACTTAGAAGATGATTTATGGCGCTCTTCAGAAGTTGTGGTAGAGTGCGAGGAATGGGTGGAATCTGAAGAAGTGGATGAGCGTCGGTGCTTCCTGCTGCCCGACCTGTGTCGCGAGGGAGAGCGTCTCCTACTGCGCGACCTCCGGCGTGGTCGAGACTTGCTGCGTGAGGGTGACCTAGACCGACGGTGGCGTTGCTGCTCAGGGCTGTGACTTCGACGTCGGGGCGCAGGACTGGAGCTCCTTGGCCTCCTTGGGCGGTAGTAGCGGTCTGGGCTTCTACGAGGTGTGTAGTCCTGGTCTGTGTGGGCAGTTGGATAATTTCATAAAATGCATATTCGCTGTAAGGATAATTTTTTTCTAGGAAAACGCCTGAAGCTACTTAATTTTTATCTAGAATTCTTCAGATATGTTTTAGTACAAGCGTTAAGAGGTAATCTGATAAATTTCTGTTGCTTTAAAAAGTAAAACTATAATATTTAAAATTTACAAATGGCTCAACACTGCTCGGATTCTAATTCATGTTGGCCAGTTAATATTGAATATTATGGGAAAACATTAAATCACGCACTTGTACTGCACAGCGGCTGTTACTGCTCCGCATGCCTCATCAGCAGAATACTTACCCTCCGAAAAACAATTCGGTGCGCCTGGTTTTGCCCCAAAATAGTCAATATTTATCAAATGTAAAAAAAATTGGATTGCCCGAATATTTACTACGTGAAATGGGAAGACAGTGCCCAAAAACTGATCTTTTGACGCGTTTTCCAAGTGTGACCTTTATACCATTTTCGATTAGAAATCTTGTACAACACAAAAAACATGCAATTTTATTTTGTTTTTCCATTCAGAATTTTCACTAATGGCCAGTATTCCGAAAAAGCAGACTTGGCAAAGCTGGTTTTAAGCCAGTTAAATTAACAATAAATGGCTAATTTGGGAAGTAATGAAATTAAATATTTAAAGAACCAGCGCGCTGTTGGCTCGCATTTTCAAGGCATTTTCTCAGTCTTAAGAGATTCAAAGCAATGGGAGATATATGAGCAGTTCGGGGATACTGGCTGTCCATTGTCAGAGGTGGTAAAAGGTGATTAATTAAGGGACTAGAAATGCTCAAATAGCTAAGCAGGCTGGTTTTCGCACTGATCCAGCGGCTTTAAGACAAAAAAAGTCTGGTGTTTCAATAAAACACCCCAGTGAATGGAAGCGAAAATATGGCCACATAGAGCCCAAGCTCTTTTGCGGCCACTTCGGACCCAATGTTATCTGCTCAGAGGTGAAATTGGGACTTGGAGAGCTCATATCCCACGGGATGTGCTGAGCAGAGGTTTAAGAGAGTAAAAAACAGCTCCAGTTTGAATTACTGATTCAACACATTAGTAAATACGAAAACTTAACAGCGATTATAAAGCAACCTATTTCAAGCGGCCATTAATTACAATAAAAAAACCGATTTATGTCAAAAAATTGTATGATATTAACCACCAACCTAATTGTTAACACAATTATAAATTGCAATATAATAGCTGTCCATCCTGAATTAATTTCCGCGCAAGTTTAGAAGTAACTTCCTTCGTTTATAAAAATATTTCTCAAATTAATATTGGAAACAAAATTGTTATTTAGTCGCACGTTGCTGGTGTCCAGTAAATTATTATTAATAAATTTAATGAATTACTGTTATTTCAAGTTAGTACTTAAGATCACACCAGTAAAATTATTGATATCTTTTTGAAAAATTGTCAAATATCTAAGTTTATTTCAAAAGAAATATTTAATGATATGTTTTCTTGCCTTGTGTTGGTCTATTGGCTGTATGATTGTTGGGAGCATACGTGTTCCAGTTTGTCTTGACCATACCAAACACTTTGTTGCAGCGCTGATTGACAACCATTTCGTGGATGTGGCCCACTTTACTGAAGTCCTTCAACTGGACAGTCAATATACTTCGACCTTGCGATTCAGCCTTAATTCATAAATTAAATTGAATGAGTATAATTATGTTTTCAAATTGATTCATTAATACTTGCACCAAGATGAATGTGTCTGGCATCAGCTTCAACAAGTTGACCATTGAGTATACACCAAATTTACCAAAGTCCATCGGCTTGCCAATTTGATCTTGGTATTCATGTGCCAGGCCTCCTGGGGTGAGCACTCTCTTTGACATAACAACTATACTCTTCAGGTGCTTCTTCAGAAGCTCAAATTCAGCTCTCTTGTCCTCACCGCCCATTTTCGTTTTTTTAAATGTAGACGTGCTGCAAAAAATAAAATATTTTCTAGACTTGTTCTGTCACCTTTTCCACTGCGCGAACAAGTTAGAACGCATTAAATAACATTAATTTAGTTAGTACAAAGCAAAATCACGGTTGAGACTGCCCAAAAGTGCAACAACATGGGGAAGTAATACATAGATATTATGCATTCCATAATCATCATAAACCGCAGTTTCAATTGAACTACATATGTAAGTTAGATTTTAGCATAAAGATTTAGTGGATGAATACAACACTGTTAAATTTATTTAAGTATCATTTAGGGCATGAGTTGTGAATCCAAAGCAACTATGTATGTATGTATGTATTTTGTACATGCTGCAAACATTCTATAAAATGGGAAAACAAGAACCTGAAGCCAGAGAAACGGACAATGCATTATAAGCATGCTCCAATACGTACATTACATATGGAAAAATTACAGTTTTCGCCGCAGAGTTACAGTTTTCGCCACCCCTACTTTAACTGTAACTTTTCCATAAAGTATATGTATTTATGCATGGATTAATTATTTTCTACTGCTCATTTGTATTAGTTAATGGGTATTGTGTAGAACAGAATAGTACAATACATTACTGACTCAAACGACCGCGATGTAGATACATTTCATACATAGGTACATAAGAAGAAAGTGTTATGCATTGTGTTTTGCATGAGGCAGGTTGAAAATTTTTACATTAAAATATAACAAATACATACATCCATAACTTCCTATTAAATTTTGGAATAGGCGACCACTCGAGGCTGATTTCATTTATATCAAACTTCATATATATTAGCTAAAGAGTATGACTGCTATTATTGCATTTCTTACCTTTGTTACGCAGTTCAGAACAAAATCTTTGAACTCATGGAATGGAGGCGAAATCCGAGTTAACAAAACAGGCCCGAGCCTGCGCCTGCACGCCAGCAGAAATGCTGAGTTCGCGAAAAAGAATAATGACGACCCGCTGAGCTGAAGACTTGAAGAGACAGACTAACAATAAGCGAATAAGCAATGAAAATTGCATTTAAGGCTGAATAGAGAATTTTGAATCAGAATATCAAAAGCAAAAGTGAAAGAATGATCATGTAACATGAGTCCTCTCTCCTATAGGATAGGAGAGAGGAGAATTTATATTTTTCCCTCAACTTTGCCCACCAGTTGCGCTTTGCTTACAAGAATTTTCTTGAGCTGCGGTTATGCAAAGACAAAGGGAAGGGGACATAATTCAACTGATTTAATGACGCGCTCTGCGGCCCTTGATAAATAATTTTTTTCCGTAGAATAATTAAAAATAAAACGCTATTATATTTATTAATATGTATTTTATCAGCAATCCATCACTTGGTGGATACGAACTTAAGCCACAAAATTATTTCACTGTACAATATATGAATTTTTGGAATTTTTTATGGAAACTTGTCAGCAGTATGCTGGCATTTAGCGTGCTCACTCATCATTTTATTGTTTTCTATTTATTGTCAGCTCTCGGCCTTAATATTTGCTCTAGAAAATCTCTCATAATCGGATTCCTTTCCTGAGACAAAGGCTTTTCTGTTAAAAGCATGCTTGAAATTTTATTTCAGCGATGCGACTAGCGACTAGCGGCAGCAATCTCGCCACATCGCCACGAGATTTAAAATAGTGTGTTATAATTCCATGCTTCAATCGCATGGTCAAAAAAACGGGAATAATCATGTTAGTGTAATATAGTTTCTTAAAAATAGATACGCAAAAGCATATTTTGAATTTTTCCATTTTATCTTTTTATTGTGTAAACTGTACATCAATTGAAAGTTCTGGTTTATTTAAAAATAATCCAATAACATTATCCGACTTTTAAACTGGAGAAATCTATCGCAGTAAATGTCGGAATTCTCGCTCTTCTTGTTCACTCATGCTTTTCGCTTATTAGCATAGGCCCAGCTGAACCAAACAACCAAAGGCCAAATAATAAGAATTTTGGCTTCAAAATGCTAAAGCTGTTGCGCCAGGCGACAAAAAAGACAAAAATAGTTTAGAGTTTATCTAATACGCGGCGCTTGAGTATCCTCCAGCATGATTTTCCTCACCTCATCCTCATGCGCCAGGCAAACCGAGCCGCAGCAGCTGGTCGGGGGTGGTTCCACGAGCGGTATGTTGAGCAATATTATTTTTCATTTCTCCGTCAACTGATAACCGATTCCCGGCTTTACTGACTTGCAGAAAGTGGCCAGGTAAATTTTGATTAATAGGGAAAGCTATGGCAATCTGACTCGTGGTGAATCTCTTTCTTAGAGCTGCTGATAACGACACCAAGGCGTTCGGAGTGGTGCGAATTCTTTGTTTGGAGACGTTTAAATACATAATAACACCATACTAATTTAGATTCTGATCGGCAGATTACAGGAAGACTGATAAAAAAGAGATAACAATATGATCTGCTAGGCTTACGCATTTAGTGATTCACTCGTGCTTGAAACCTGGGTACGTATCACTTACATAAAGTAGCATCAGTGTTTTTGTTTCTCACCTGCAGTCGGCAGATCAGTCTAAAATGAAACCGCCTTTACAGATTCTGAATATGTGGGCTTGGATCGAGTCCTTAAACGACCCTCACCTGGTTCTTCGCATCCAGAATTTCTTTGGAGTTTACCGAAAAACACAGCTAAAGAGCAATGGAGTCAAAGAAAAACGGCAAATCCTCAACTTGCGGCGCCGCAAGTCAAAATCAGAGTCGGATGATAACGAGCCGGCAAGTTTGCCATCGTCTGACTCCGAAGCGGATACTAAAGACTTTGTAGTGACCAATAAGTTCTGGTATTACCTCTTCACATTCGGCACGATACTCGGAGATGAAATATTTTACGCCTGCTTCATTCCATTTTGGTTTTGGAATGTGGACGGGGCGGTTGGACGCAGATTTGTAATGGTCTGGGCCATTGTTATGTACATAGGTGAGTTTCATGTTTTATTATATTTCTTTATTAAAAATATAGAAACCTTAAATTTATAATTTGAGGAAAAATCCACTCTCCGCTGTGCAATGCTTATTCGGTCATTATTTCGTGTGCCTCCAAAACAAATTTGCATCTGAGTAATTATTTATGTTTGATGTAGGACAAGGTATCAAAGACATTGTGAGATGGCCCCGTCCAGCGTGTCCACCAGCCATTAGAGTCCAAAAGAAATGGTCTCTGGAGTATGGGATGCCTTCAACACATGCCATGGTTGGAGTGGCCATCCCGTTCTCAATCCTCTTTTACACAGTCAATCGTTACCAGGTTTGTCTTCAAGCTAGTGTCAAATTTAATCTACCAAATATTTTTTGTTATTCCAGTATAATTTTACCATTGGACTGATGTTTGCCATCACTTGGTGTGCCGTCGTCTGTGTTAGCAGACTGTATCTTGGAATGCATTCCATATCAGTGAGTTTAACAGAGAGTGCTTTTATTGAAAATGAACAACTTACTCAAAGGACGTGATTGGTGGACTGGTGCTCGTCACCCTGCTGATGATCCCTATCATTCCTCTGGAAGACGCTTTGGATCCGTGGATCTTGACTTCGGACTGGTCTCCGTACATTATTTTTTTAGCTGCAGTGTTTCTCGTCATACTTGCCCCAAAGAGTGATAAGTGGACGCCCACTAGGTCCGCCCGCCTTTGTTAAATTTTTCTGATTTTTAACACTATTTCCTGTCGCAGGGGTGACACTACTGTCATCATCGGAGTGAGCTCCGGCATCCAACTGGCTTCCTGGCTGAATTACAAAATGGGTTTCATGCAAGAATCTCTGCTGCAGCCGCCTTACACCATCATTTGGCCTTCATATCAAATGGTACAAATAGATGTCAAGCAATAATAATTGCCTTAATCAAACTTAAACTCTCCAGTTTGGGCTTCTCTTGCTGAGAACTGTGATTGGCTTTTGCTGCACAATTGCCACCAGGGCCATCTTCAGGTGGTCCTCGTACATTACAATGTGCGCTGTGCTGCAGCTGGACCGCGACTCCATGAAGCAAAGGGACGTGGCCAACCAGCGGCAAACCATTGTCGAGTTGACCTACAAGTTTATTACCTACTTTGCCATTGGCATCAACACCATATGGCTCCAGCCAAACACTTTCCGACTCATTGGTATTGAGAGACCGTCGTTCTACACAGAAATTTAGCTCCTGTCCAAAAACACGTTTAAAGTAATTTGCGTTTATTAAATATATTATGGTTGTTTGTTAGTGCACAAAGGACGGGGTGGACGGTTCTGTTTTGTGAATCTCATTAAAATGGTGATTCTGAAGTTCAAATTTTGTATTTAATGCAGCTAGAATTGTCTAGATAATTCTTCTTGCTTGGCTCTATTAAGCCAGAGCATTATCTACTGCAGCAATTCTCTGAACAGGAAACTCTTTATCTCTTGAGCTGAAACCACATAATCAGAATGTCACGGATTTGAACCATGACCGTGAATATATATAAAAGAACGAAATAAGATAATGAAATTTTTATTTAGAACAGTTGTTTAAACGCATTAGCTGTCTGGCGCTCTGTAGCTTTTTTGGATATAACCCTGTGATGCTTTATAATTTCATTTTGAGTGTATATAAGAGTTAAGCAAACAGTAAATTGGCCCCTTTCATCTGCTTTGATACAATGCGTGTGCGTGCCCACCCCAAAGGCACCCCCAGCATTTGCTTTGCGATCCATCATTTTAATTCCCTCTGAGTCATTGCATGGATCAACCCCTCGCGTTTGTTCATGCCTGTCGGAGCATCTCCTAATTCCCCCCTAAAAATTTAAATTCAGAGTCCGAGAGCAGTCGAACCAACCCTCGATGAAGAAGTGGCAAAGATTTGGACATTTTGCTTGTTTTGCTCTTGAACTAATAAAAACGACAATTTCATAACCAATATATTTGTATAAGAATTAAACTTCATTATGCCTAAATCAAGATAGAGGTAAAAATATTTGCCTAGTGCCACACCCTGCTGTCATCTAGCACCGTCAGGTTGGTAGTCCGCGCAAGCGTCAAGCATGGGAGTGCGCATTTGCAGCGGCCAATAGGAAAGCAGCTAGGAGGCGCGCGGCGCAGGCAGCCTGCGGGGAGCAAGCATAGCATTCGTTTGCCATCGTGAAAACGATCAGAAAGCCGGTGTGCTGCACGCGAGTGGACGCGCGATCTACGAAACCAAAGCACTGCTTGCCAAGCCAATTGCTCGAATTTGGTAACAGAACTCGAGCCGCCGAGTGTGGTGATTGTTGAGGTTGAGTCAGTGGTGATCGGTATTCGCCGTTTTCGAGCAAGGATACGTCTGCTGGATGCTGCAGACCCGTCCTGACCTCCGCCAATAACAGCACAAACAGACAACCACCGAGCTACGCATTAACAGTGAGTATGATTCCCTTTTTTTTGTCAACAATTGTTTCACGCCGAAATCGCGTCAGTTGCGGTGTCGAATTCGGCACATCCGTCTGTCTGGCGCAAGCGGATGGTGCTTGAGCGCCGGTAGACAGGCCAGCCTTGAAATTCGGCGAGGCCGTGAATGTACAGACACCTGAACCCATCGTGCAAGTCGCCGGCCAACCCAAACTTAACGCTTTGCTCTGTCGAAAACATCTCAATTTCAACTCAGGGGAATTTTAAAGAAAAATGTCGCACTTGCGACTGTTTGTAGTTGTGGTTATGAGCGCACTTGGAATTCAAATTTTTTTTCAGTCCGGATGATTTTGCAACCATCAGCTTTGTTCCCTGGCGATGCTGCGATAATTCTTGGCAAATATGTTAAAAAGCTCCCACGGCCCCGTAATATCCGAGCAGTCCGTGCTAATTTTTACACTAACGCTGTGGGAACCGGTTTGTGCAAATAGCCGAAATCAAGATTGACGCGCCGAATTTCCGTCCGCCGAACGAATTTCGAGCAAGCGTGCGCTTTGGTCGAAAGCTGAGCCATCTGCTCTGTTTCTCGCCAGCATGAGATGAGGCGGAAAAAAATTCAGCAGGTTTGCCTGCAAGGAAGAAGGAACGAGTCGTCCGGCGGCGGCGGCAGCGGCGACCACGGTCGACTCAGTCATTCAACCTGCGTGGCCCTCCAGCATTCCTCTCGAAATAAAAATGGAGGAGGCGACAGACACACTCTGCCTTTTGCCTCGCGCGAATTCCGAGCAGACACTTCCAACGAGGAAGCTACCTGAGAACGAATTCCCGAATGCTTTCAATTTTTTTCTGATCTTGAATGGAGTGGATTGAGAAAGAGTGAAAGAAAGAATGGGAATTTCGTCAGAGTTGCCTAATTTTTTGAAATAATTTTCCTCATCTTGAAAATTTCGATGCCGTTTTTGGGTTTTATGTAGCAGCCGGCAAACAATCACGATTTCACAACATAACTGGCATAAATATTACTCGATCAACTTAAAAATAGTTCTTGCTTTGATAATAGCTCTTGCTCCGCTTGCATAATATTTAATGTTGGTTGTGGTAATCGGAAAATATTTTCTATTTTCTGTTTCGGAATAGACACTTCTTATCATATAAACTCGTCTGTGTTGTGAGAATAAAACAAACTCGCTCACGCGGAATAAATTTTTCTCCTTTTACAGTGCTAAACCTATTTATATTTTAACTAATTTTATTACTCTCGAAATCTAGAGATGGGATTTATTACCCTTGAACCGTATATTTTCGTATGCGCCAGAGTAATTTGCCTGGTAAGTATTAAAGAGTAGACAAAATTATTTAACTGTAAGCGGACGACACATGAACATATGTAAATATTTTTAATTTCCGGTATAATTCTACTGACGGAATTTACCACTCTATGAGGGGGATAATTTATTATGGTATTTCCCAAACGCTGCCTTTGAATACAACACGAAACGGAAAATAATAGCAAGAATTGCGTAAAAGTGATGAAAATATTTTGATAAGCAGTGGCAAACAGGATTTTTTTATTATTTTCATAATTTTTGCCCCGTTGCAACAAAAAGATGAGCAGAGAGCGGTGAATAAATAGCTTGAAAGGCAGCACGTTGTAACTAATCTGAGAATTTTTCGCTCATCAAGCGTGTTTTTCTGCTTTGTTTGCGTCTCGAGTAACACAGCTTTAAGAGGCAATTACCGCGCTCGGTCAACTCAGTCTTGAGCGAGCGCCCATTACACGCCGAGTGGACCTTTCTAATCTGTAATATTGCGAGGTGAGTCGTTTTCGCTGCTCCCGATAAAATTCCTCGGCTGAATCACAGTGGCAATTAAGTGGCGTCCCGCAACCGCCACCCATTGAGTCAGAGCCAGCCGGAAACTTTGCTCGCTCTCGTTCCCACTCATCCATCCTAGTCAGCTGGAGCCGCGGCTTATCTTGGAGGTAAGCCGTTGTGACCTTTTACGCTGCCTCTTGCTTGCTTACTCATTCGTTAATCATGCTCGCCTCTCGCTCGCTCTCTCGGAATGCCGACACGAGCGTGAATAACAGAGAGAAAACAATAATGTTAATAATTGACTCAGCCACATTCCACATTACAATTTGTCATAATGTAAAGGGTGACGTTCACGGAGCGATCACACTTAGTTGGCCTGATTGGTGTGGTGTGGTGTGGTGTGGGCCTCACTTTGGTTCGATTGAGAAAAGCAGCTGCCCGCTGTCACAACCACCCAAGTGGAACGTCTTGTCAGAAAAATGCTCGCTCGCTTGAGGTGTGAAACATTTGTACCGAGCCTCACATAAAAGGAAAAACGAGACTTGACACTGTAGCTTACATTTTTTTCTCTCTTTCACGAGGAAACTTATGTAAGAGAGCTAATTCCACATCTTGGTGTTGATTTTTAAATGTTCTAACAAGAAAGAGTGATAAGTAAAACATGTTTTAACTTATTTTACTGATAACAACAAACAATGCAAGAAGCATAATTCTGTAAGATTTTCAATCAATTAAATTTCTAGGTGACATGAGTAATATTTTCCTAGTTTGTACAGCCAGTAGCTACAAAATTAATATTGACCATAAATCAAAGTCAAACATATGACAACACATGTCATGTGTGTTATCATTTGTCGAATCTAGCAATATTCGGACATTTCAAATATTTTTCACAACGATTTAAAACAACAAGATGGAGTATCCGAAAACACACTTTTTTTAGTAAGTTGCGAGCTGTGTTACGTATATATTTTCAGGTGTTTTCCCCTTCAGGCCGAAGCGTCGTTGCACCACCCTCGCTCACTGTTTTTTTTTTATTTTTTTACCTGTCCCAAGAAGGCCAGCGTTTCGTCAGTGTCTCTTTTGTTCCACGGTCATTCGCTGCTCATTCTGCAATGTGCGCATTACTATTTTAAATAAAGTCTTTGTTGCTGATCAGGGCATTCTTCCAGCGCAGTCTTTCGTCACCTTGCCGTCGGGCTCACCCCCAAAAGGAAATGTATGCGTGTCAGCCAGCCAGCCGACTGACTTTTTCTCTGTTTATCACATTCCCGATGAGCAGCCGCAGTTGCTCAAGCAGCCAGGGTTGACTTTTTCTCGTGCTTCTCACGACCCAAGCAAGCACACACACACATGTGCCTGTAGCTCGGTAGCTCCCTGTCTGCCTGCAATGGCGTTTACTGCCGTTCTTAGAAGTGGCCGCAATTTATTTATTTATTTACTATTTGCCTGGTGTGCTGTGCCCATGCCCACGCATTTCCAAAGCGTGAAATTGACAGTTTGCAAGCGGCTTCACGCCTCGAAACAAATCATACACTCTTGCTCCTTCGAGAGCAATCGATTGGTGATTCACTTGGCTTCAAGACGAGATTAATGAATAATGCAAACGCTTCTTGCGCTCTCCCCATTTATTTTTATTTTTAACGATCAACCCAAAACCACTTGGAAATTTAAAAATAAAAATATTTGCGCAAACACAATGCGTTTGAAGTTTTTAAGTACAGGGTGCGTGAGAGCGGAAGGCGCAAAGCGCAACGAAGCTAAAATTGGTCACGTTTCACGCGCTTCCTCCTAAATCATTTTGATAAAATGATCTCACAAGATGCTGGCCGGGTAATTTCCTTCAATTTGCGGTGCGAAAGAGGAGTGGCCGGCGAGCGCCAAACAAGGAACGTCTTCTTTCCTCCGCACACACCCACGCTTCCTCCCTCTTTGCCGTGGTCGAAATGGATTTTCCCCCTGTACATGAAATTAGCCGCTCTGCTGGTCACGGCGCGCCATTTTTTTCGCAGTTAACTTTTTTATTGCGATTGTTGCTTGTTTTCCCAACGGCAAGGCAAACAAACAATGCGCCGACGGCAGACCTCGAGTGTGATTTAAATTTTGATACGCGATGGTCATTAGGGAAGCGGGCGCTTTGCCAGGCGGAGTGGAAGAAATTTGGAATTAGCATGCTGAACGGCGAGCGGTAGAGGAAGTGTCGATATTTGAATAGGAAACGAGCGCACATAGGTGTGGAGTTTTTCGGCGGACGACGACGCCTGCCGCTGACCAAAGGTGAAATTGGGATGAATAAACTCTCTCGCACTTTCCGATCGATAAACAAAAAAATGTTTCGCTATCACGGAGTAGAAGAAGCGACTAATTAGCCGTTGGGAATTAATGAAGAAACCCGCAGAGAAAGTTTATTTATTTTGCATCTCTGCCGGCACACCTCGCTCGTTTATTTTTTCCTCTTTCAATTGAATTAGAATTGAGCCTGTAAAAGGCTGGTTTAATCGTGAGCGCAACGTTTAAAAGGCGGTTTATCGACGCGAGAGATCGGATTCGGCAGAAAATGAATATGCACGAGGCACGCGTGCTGCTGCTTATTATCTGCAGTCAGCATCGCTGCCCAATTTCCTTCTCTCGTGATTTTTCAACGCACTCTGAGGTTACAATGCGACGTGTGGCGGAAATCCTGATGTCAAGCAAGTACAAATCACTCTCGCGACTTGTCCAAATTTAAATTCAATCGGCGCCCTGGACGGACGGAAAATAAATTGGCCGCCGCTCGCTTGCTCGTTCCTCTCCTTGGCTGCTCTATTGTTTGGCGCGAGGCTAACGAGATTGAAGCCGGCGCGACGCGGCCAATTTGCCAATAATAGTAATTGTCATTTGAGCATTGTGGCTGGCGACGGCCATCACTCAAACGAAACGCCCATCCCCCTGTCAGAATTGAAATTTTCATTCAATTCGACATTCGACTGAGAAAGAAAGCAGCCGCACTAATGGCCGGTAATTAAGTGCAAATCTCGTAGGGAGGAACCTCATCCGTCGGCCGATCGTAAATCTAATCTTGAGAAGCTGCGGCAGACCGGGGGTGAGGAAATTGCCGTGAAATGTGTGCCGGCCGCGTGTTTTGATTTTTACGACGTGTTCTCAGGCCAATTTGGTAGCCCTCCCACGTAAACGCGGCCCGCTCGGCTGACACGACGCACCCACCCTCGTCTGCACTGCAATGGCAGGGGTCGTGCGTTTCCAGATGTCGGCCGAACACGTGGCCGCACACGCAAGCTGGCGAAAGAAACGCACGCGGAAGTGGTGCACGTATTTGCATAGTGCGACGCCCTGTGCCTCTCTGTGCTGAGGACGGTGTGGGGTTTCGCGGCGCAGGAAAATTGCCGCCGAACCGGTCCGGCCGGGGCTACTCAGCACCTGCGCTCTTTTTTTCCCGATCGCCGAATTGCGAGTCTCGCAGACCGGGGTTGAATTTCGCTCATTCAGAGACGACGAGCTCACAATCAGGTGAAGCGGCACAAATTAACTCCTTCCAACCACACCCAAATATCGTTAACCTCAAAATGAGATAAAGTCAAGCTTGCAAATTTTTGCATTCATCAGCGTTTTTGAATCGGAGGAAGCAGCGTGTGTTGCGCACTCGTGCAGATACCGCAAATTGAGCCACTATCAAGAGCGTTTATCATTTCGATTAAAAATCTTTTTCCTTGTTTCCGCTTGTACGTACAATTCTAAAGAAGTCCTCAAGAAATGTTGAAATCTGACATCAATTCTATTCTGGGCTAGATTGTCGGCTTGACCACTCCTTGAAACGGGTGTGGATCTTAATCGCGCGAATCTGGTGATTTTTCCGCGCGTCTTTCTTGTGGCCGCGGTGCACTTGCATTGTCGTCAACGCGTTTGACCAAACATATCCGTTAAAATGCGACGCACGTCAGGCTGCAGGAACGATTCAGTATCTGGCGGCCAGCTTCCTGCCGAGTGCGCGCGCTCTCCAACAACACACACACGATTATTGTTGGGGCTTGAACTTTGTGACTGATAACGACGCCCGATTGTCACTATATTTCTCCGAAGAGCAGTGTATAAAGCCCTGGTGAGTCGCCAGTGTAATGTTATCGGCCTCTTATTAATTACTCTCCACTTGCAACCCCCTTCCGTGACGTTTTAATTCGCCCCCCTCGCCCTCGGCTGGCTTATCACACGCGTGCACGCGACACAAGCTGCTGCATAATTTTTGTTGAAAAATTTACAGCTCGTCAGCATATAGACCCTATGGGAACGCCTTATGATTTAATTATAGCTTCACTTTGTAGACAAAAAAATTAGTTGATTTTACGCTGTACAAATGCGATTGTGAAATTAATTTAATTTTTTTCCTCGTGCTAATTGCTTATCGTTCCAAGAAAAGCACAAATCTCGCTTGAGGCGAGATTAAATTGGCTTTTTTAAACAGAGTCCAATTTTCTGTGGCGCATTGCAGCTGACTGGAAACCTTGATGACTTGAATAGATCTTTCAGAATGCGTCCTTTCGGTCCGTCGGCTATTTTCGTTGCTTTCCGAATCACCGTTTTTATGTGTTTTCCCTGCGCATCGTTTTGTATGCTGAAAAATAAAAGTTGAAAGGCGAACGGCAGTAATGTTACATTTATTACGGGAGAGTGAAAGCGAGAGGGTGGGATGGAGGGAACACGGGGCCACGTGCTCTGCTTCTATACTAAGCCCGCGAAAATTAATTCAAATCCCTGCTGATCCTCATTATGGGGCTATTAATATTCCACTCGCAAGAGCGGGAATTTGCTCTGTTCGTTCGCGAAAAGCAGCTTTCCAGGGATAACTGGCTCATTTCCAGATAAACGGAAATCATTTTAAAAAACAGCCAGTCTCTTTTAAGTTGAAAATTACTGTCCAGATTTTTTTTATGATAACGTCCTCTAAAGTTGGGGTCAGTCATGTTTTCCCCATGAAATAGGGTTCTTTTATGACGGAGGAATAAAGGATGAAGTTTTTTGAGAGCAGGAAGTCAGTTTCTTTCATAAACAGGGTCCCTCAAAGTTTCGATTCTTAGCCCTCCACCCCCAACCTTTTATTTTTGTTCAGTTTTAAAAAAAGAATAGAGTCGCTCTGTAGAGAGGGTCTGCTTTCTAAACACACTCAAAGCGATGTGTGAAATTTCCAATTCGTTCGATCCGTCAGAAATTTCCAGCAAAAAGGCTGTTTCGTGCGTGTGGCATTGTAGGCGCGTTGCACTCCTACCGCTCTGGTCCGCGGGGGGTGGTTTGGCTCTGCACCGACTGCTACTCTTTCTCTCTCTCTCATGTGCACATCTGCCCAGCATTTCCTCCCCCGCGCACGTCGTTTCGCAGATGTGGCATCGCCGTAGCAGCTCTGCTGCGGCTGCGATGATGCATCGTGATGCGGCGCAAGATACGTACACGGAGGAAGGGACAGACGCGGCTGGAGCGAACGAGAGACGTTCTCTCGCTCGCTTTTTGCAATTGCAATCAAAATAATGGTGGCGGCTGGAACTAATTTCGGCAACAGGCCACTCAAGGCCGCCCTTTCGCGGCAGCTCGCGCGCTTTTTCCGTCTAATTGCTGCTGCTAGCAGAAAGAGAGAGGATCGAACGCCCGAGCATCAGATTTGCGCGCTCAACAAGGGCTCTTGTTTCATTTTTTCCTCGTCTCAATTGCTCACGATTCTTCGCTCGGCAACTCTTTTTTCCAGACGTTCTTTGAAAATGATCTAAATACGAATGGCTTGCTTTCATCCAAAACTTCACACCGATCGAATTATGATTTATCGCACCCCTAAAAATAAAATCTGTCTGATGGAAAATCACGGCAGCTGCTTTTTGGCCAATTACCGTTTTATCCCCCACCAAGTGTGCCGTTTTGAAAACTTCCTCGTCGAGTATTTTTATCTGGCATCTGATAAGCAGCGTCGAATGCATTCACCAGCGTCCCTTTCTCTGCACTGCACTCGCGGAGCGGAGCGGAGCGGAGCAGAGCACGAGATTCTTGTAACAAACTAAATAACCGCCAGTGTGTGATTATTAGTCAGCGTTGCACTCGATTTTCTCACATTTTATCCCCGTGAGCCGTTTTTTGCCTGCTTGCCCGCCTGCCTGCCGATAAAAAATAAAACTCGAGGCAGCAGAAGCTTTTGTGTATGTGTGTGTGTGTGATGTGGCTCGCGAGTGAGTGAGTAAAGAGAGGAGAGGAGAGTGAACTCGAATGCCCTTGACGGGATTCAAACCCTGTTTGCCAGGTTCGCTTTTTATCCCGTGGCCACTGCCGCCGCCGCTGCCGCCATCGCGCTCTTTGCGGCTTTATTCTCCGCACTGAATTTCAGCAACTGCTATTATTTTCACCGATCGTCTGGATTTACATGAGCCGCAAGTTAACTCTCTGCTATGCGAACAGCGCGAGATGAAAAACAAACTTCTCCGCCCCGCGCGCTGCATAATCCGCTCTAAGAAATTCTCGCGTATCGTTCGATGACCTAATTAACAGCACTGAGATAATTGGAAAATTATCTCAAATTTAATATCACGAAGCGGAGCTCATGAGCTGCAAGTGCGTCAACATCTTGCTCTTAATTATAGCTGCTTTATATTTGCTGCATTACGTCATTGCTAATTTTTGCCATTAATCTTTACAAACTTAACTCATAAAGCTTTTCTTGATTTGTTTCAGGTGAGTTCTGCTTTGAATTACTCTAGTGTTGACTTTTACTCATATATTAGTAAGTACTCTGGGAATTTTTCTCGTTTATTCCGTGGCTTAATGGGAATTTATCGGATGCCAGTTGTATAATCATTTTGTGCAGCTGGAAAAATTCACGTGTGCAGCTTGCTTTCAGAAAGTGATTTTGTTTGGGCGTGTACCAACTGACTTGAACTGTAATAGAACGGATAGCAGCCGGAACTTGGCTAAAGAACATCTTTGCTAAAAGATCTCGGTATCATATTGACGCAATAGCATATTCTCTTAATGGAGTCATTACAAAGTTGGCTTCAAAAGACCAAGTTTCTCACGGCACAGCGAGCCAGAACGGAGTCGGATTACAAACATTGTTATGCACGCTAGCCCTTTTGTCTGTTGAGAAACACAAATCGGAAACGAAGGCTCGTTGAGGTGGTCCATTGTGTGTGATTCTGGCGGATTAAAGGTCAGGGAGTATCTCCCATCTCGACGCACACCCTCCACTGTTTGATTTGGGTTCGAGACTCCTCCAAACATTTCCAGAGAGTCATCGCGCAGGCAGCACTTTGGACGCGGCGCGCAATAGAGCGCACATCCTTCCTCTGAAAATAATAAACCCTCGGTGGAAATTCGCGCCGGCTGGCCAATTCTCTCTGCGGCTTCTCTGGGTTAGAAGGCTGCGCGCGCGGGCGGACCTTTAATAATTACCCCTTTGATGGTGGATAATCACGAACGCACCGGCGTCGAGTCGGGCGGGGGAGGGAGGAATAGCACACGACGAGCCGGCCGGCCAGGCGGAAGGGAACAGGAAGCTGTTGTTTTTGCAATTATTCCGCGAGCGAGCGAGTGGAGCCGCAGAGAGTGCTTTAAACAAGGCGAGTTTACTTTACGCCGAGCCTCCAGCCAGGCGCTATAAATTTGCGTCTCAACATGCTGAGAGGGCCGGCGAAAATCTTGATTTATCTCACGGGTGCCCGTTTTGTGTGCAAATGTCCAGCATTAAAAACAAGTCGCGCGCTGACCAGCTCGCAGCTCGGCACCCAAGGCCGCTTCAAGGAGGAACTTATTTTCTCAATTTTTTACTGAAAGCTCCGTGCTTCGCGCGAAACCCAGTTTGTTTCCGAGAACGCGACGGTTACGTGTTTTGTTTAGTTTTTATTGTGCTTTGATAGGTGCATTGTGTGTGAGTGTGTTTATATTTTGCCGTGATATATCGGTCGGCGTGACTCTTAATGCACAATTTGCCCCGCGTCCTCCATATAGGAACAACGAACGCGATTGTTGCTTGCTTGCTCGTGTCTTCCCTCCCGCTACCGTTCGATTCCAATTCTCTCTCTCACTCACTCACACACATACATAAGTTGCTTCTTATCTCGGCAAACAAACGAGGAATCAGCCAGCTCGGGTGGTGGAAAAGTACCACTTGATTGGCGTGAGCATCATCAAAGGATCACAAGGAGGCACTCGATAAAAATGTAAATAAACCTGGTCTCTTAAGTCTTAAGCGACTGAACACGGAAAAAATAATTCGTCGCTCTTTATATTAAAACGGAAATTCTTTTATCAGCTTCCCTTCAATTATCGGCCAACACTGCCAGCCTCTACAAACAAAAATAAATAGTTCTTCCAATGTCGTTTCTTGTTTTTGTATTTATGCTGTAAATCGTTGAAAAGTACTCGCCGCAGATATTTCCTATCCTCTGCTGGCCTGCTGCGCATTTCATAGACAGCGGATGAAAACAAACGGCAGATAATTCACGCACACGTGAGGAAATTCTCGTGCCTAGAGCGCAGCCCCATAAAACAATAATGGTAATAGCGAGCTCACGCGGTTAACAGTCGGGATTCGTGCTAAACATCGGGGAAACGGAGATAGACCAAGGCTGAATCTCCGCTCGAACTAAAATCATTTGATTCTGCTTCTTTCCGAAATTCCCGGCAGCGCGTGCAAAGTGAAAAGGAGCGGAGCACCTGCCTGTGCTGTGCTTTGCGACAAGAGAAGCGGGCTGCCGGGTCCCAGCGCCGACCAACGATTTCGGCCGTGGCCGCGCGTTGATCACAGCGAGCAGCGCGTTTTCTAGCTTGCCTGCCTCTTACCTCTCCCATCGACGCGCGCGATTTCGACCTTGTAGCCAGCCAGGGCACTCTGGCGGAGAAGGAGAAAAGAGCCCAGGGTAGTTAGCGAGCCCAGCAACGAACGAACCAACCAACTGCCATTCGCCGCGACGTTCATGCAACTGCACGTGGGAATTTTCGCACTCAAGGTCCGCTTTGTATCTTTTCCAAATCTCAAAGTCACGAGGTTGTCAACTTAGCCAGCAGCCGCAATTGAAACAATGACATGCGCTTGCATTAACGTAGAAAAATTAAATGGGTGTGCTTGAGATTTCCACGTAACTTTGAATAAACTAAAAATCCGATTTCTCGACATCCTCGATTAAACTGGAGACGCGCATTCGGCGAAAAAGCGCCATTAACGTGCAAATTAAACCAATTGGGCTCGCTTGAGCGCCGCTAGCGATGTGTGCAGAATCGACGGCGTGAAAATAAATAAACAAGCGTCACTTTCTTGGTTCTTTCCTTCGCTAGCTCGCTCGCTCGCTCGCAACACATGACGGAGTTTTCAATCTGCACGCCGGTTTTTTCGCGCGCGTGAAATTTGTTTTGCCGTCCTGGCTGCTGCCCTCGTTGGCGGCTCGGTGCACGCGAGATTAATGCCCCCGCTCTCAACTGATGATGATTATGCCGGCCGGCCTGCTGGGCAGCAAGAATCGGCCGACCGACCACGGGGCCCTTTGTACCACAGCAGCAGCAGCAGCCAACAGTGACTCATGCAAACAGCATTTTTCGCTCTTTCGCCGCCGCAGCCAACGGTCTACGCGAGAGACGTTCAACAGCTCTTTCAAGCATTCTAAATTATGGATTTATTCTCTTATTGGAGTTTTTTTTAATTGTTTTGTAGATTCAAACAGCACTAAAGGGAAAAATTAAAATACGTTTGTCAATTCGCCAGTTATAGATAAAAATTACTTGTTTTGTTGAAGTGAATTAAAGCATGGGCCAGTAAATAAAACTGCCGATGTCTTTACGCTCTGGTTAACGCCGACATTTTCCGCGCCGGTCCTCTCTGCTCTGAGCGAGGGAGCTTCTTTGTCGTTTCACCTGGCAACTAACTACACACAACGTGTGCAACAACAAACTAAACAAAAAGGCAATTAGACTGTAAAATGTGCTGCGAGTTGGACGACAAAAGGAAAGCACTTCTTGCGACCTTGGCGGAAACGTCATTTTCGCTCTTCAAAGCGACGCAAAACGGGTTTTCGAGTGCATGTGCAGCTTGCAGATATTCATACAATGACAACAGTGGCTTGCGGGCGTTCATATCTCTAGCTTTGGGCGTCACCCGTGGAAATTAAAAGATTACCAGAGATGCTTATCAACTCAAGTCTGGCACAGATATATTTTATCATTAGAAAAGAGGAATTTTGAATCTGTCACCGCCGATGCCGCAGGCAAACAAAGATAACGTTTTATTTTCCTCGTTTTTCTCGTTATTTATTTTTCCGAACGCCTCGGTCAACAAATGGGACGTTGGTTGCAACCGCTGAAAGTGGTGTTTGTTTGGAGAGTGGCCGCTTTTAGCCTGCGAGGTGCGATCGCGCTGCCCAGGGAGGCTCAATTTAGATGATGATAAGCAGAGACGCGAGCTTCGTTGCCGTCTGCTGCAGAGATTGGTATCAACCGCACTGAACACACGCAGCCAGTGTGGCGAACAGGCGCGAGAACGAGATGAGATGAAGGAGGTGTCACTCTCAGCTTGCACTTTTCACAGCGCCGATGCCCTCTCCGAAGCCCCACGCGGCTCCATTTCTCCTTCACTGGTCACTCGTTTACGAATATGTAAATAAACACGGACACGCGGAAAGGCGATCAACAGACGCTTGAAAAAACCGTTTGGAAATAATAAATATTTAAAATGTTTTAGAATTTAAGTGTGTATGCGTTGAAAATGGGAATCATCGTAAAAATTAATTAGTGTGCCAAATGAGCTGTTAAGCCCTTCAGCTAGTATTCAAGTCTCGCTCTTCTGTCGTGACCAGCAACAGAGTTAACCAAACGTTTATTCGCCGATGGAGAGGGGATCGGAATAATTTATGGCTGATTTGCCGAGTGATTGATGTCATAATGAGAGCGAACGAGTTGTTCTTTAACTGGCTGGTCGCCGGCACCGCCAAGTAGCTAGCAGATTACAATTTGTGTTTTTGCTTTCAGCTCGGCCGCTCGCTCCGAGAGCCGTTAGCATCGAAACGAATTTTGAACTGGAAAAGCCGCTGCATGAACTTTTTCAGCTTCCTGTCACGCTCGACGCAGCTTCGATTTCCAAGAATTAATCACACTTTTATGGTCCCATTACTCGACTCGCTCGTGCACTCGCACTCGAAATCATGAATACGAGCTGCGCGCGACACTTTTGTTTTGAAAACAGGAATCAACGTCAAAACGCATCGCCGTAAATTGTTAAACAGAAGCAGGTCCTGCAGCGAGCGAGAGTTGGACAATTAAAGCTCATCTAGCCTCTCTTTTACGGTTACTTTCGCGTTCCCCGCGCCGTCGACTATTATTTGTAATTATGTTTTCTGACATTTCGAGTCGAACCTCCCATGGTTTGTTCGTTTTCAGAGTCGGAGCCGGGACTTACGTATCACGACTTCCTCCTGTTCAAAATGCTGACAAGTTGGACGCCCGTTTTGTAACACAAGCCCGCGATTGATTTGTTTACTGAGCGGCAATAAATCTTTGGAGAGCCGATTTGCCTGCTCCATTCCTCCTCCGCCGCTGCTGATGAAACAAAGGAGCGTAGCCCAGCAGCCAGCCAGCCACCGAAACGTGACATGTGCACCGCGTTTGTTTGCCCTTTCTTTCTCCCTCTTCCCAACAAATTCCTCGACGGGAGCTATTTTGTATTTGATTTTCTCCATTTCTCTCTCTGCACGAAATTTTGTGGTTTGCGTTGGAAAGTAGGCAGGTTTGTTTTGCTGGGCCCGATTTTTCACCGGTCGGTTGGGCGCGGCGCCACTTTCATAATAAACATGGCGGCACCGGCAGCCGGTAATAAGCCGCAGCAACGTGTGTCCGTCGTAAAAAGTAAGAATGCAGCCGGGCAACATGCGATGCACCCGCCCCGGTGTACTAGAAAACGACACACGTGAAACACAAGAAGCGGCGGACGAGCCAACCGCTGGAAAATCAGCCTCCAGTAGGCCAAACCCAGGGCCGTCGCCCCACTGTAAAAAGAACGAGGGCTAATCAGCCGGAAAGTCGGTGAAAAGTCATTGAACGTGCACTCAAACAGGTTTTCTAACGCCTAAATTATTGCAAACTTGAAAAAGCTCGAATTTCAGCTGAAGCACAGACAACTTACTCATCATGGGAAATATTTTTTTTTACCAAATATTGCTGAAAGATTATTTGATTCCATGTGTGTGCACTTGCTTTCCCTCTCGACAAGGCACAGGTTGATTTCTCAATGGGCGTCGGAATTCGGCTGCTTGCTCTATTCGTTAGTCGGATGGATAGCCCTTTAAAAATGAGCAAATAAACAAACACGTCACGTGGTGCTCGCGGCTGGCAGAGCAGCATCAAGCCGACAACTGTGTAACTCCTTAGGCCTCCTGAAAAAAAAGAAATGAAGATTTCATTAGGCGAATGGACGGACGGGCCGACGAGCGCCACGGGCCGTTTTCGCAACTGATGCGCGCCAAGAATGCCAAGTCGAGAAATGTCCGTCTGCCAAGAACACAATAATTATTATTCTTCAATCGCGTTCACTTGACATATTGAAGCGTTTAAGCGCAGAAAACAAAGTAAAAAAAACTTGTTTTACTGCCACGCGAGTTTGAATAAATTTGCGGTGAGAAATATTTGATCAAGGCAATATTATTTAGCCATTCAATGGGAATTGGCGCCACTTTGTCCACCGAGCTGATGGTGTGGAAAAATCGAAATGGTGAGCAGCAAGTTTTTTTGGGCCTTCTTGACTGTGGAATATCAAATGCTGCGGTTGCTACTTTCGAAAGACTCGGCTCGATTTCAGTTTTAGAAGGTCACTGCTGCTTTCCAAGCACAAAAAGCGCGTCGATTTTAACGACGATCCGTCGTCTGCCACTCCTCGGGCTCAATTACGTCGGCACCCGAAAATAATAATTTGTGAGGTTTACGCTGAATCAGCTGGAAAGTGAAAATGAGAAGCGGTCAAATGTGTTGGGGATCGAGATCTGCTGGTATGAGACGTAAAGATCATTTTAATTTTTTATTAGAAATGAAAAAATATGAATTATAGCTCGAGCGACATGAATGTGGAATTTTCTTCGAACTATAACAAACAATTACAACTTGAATGACTTTGGCTCGAGTTGGATCTTTAGAAACGGTCTCATTTGCCTAGGGTCATTGAAAGTCCCCTCCGCGAGCAATAATTTTAATCGGGTGTCGCGAGAATGCCAATAAAATGGGAACAGTTAGGCATTCCTCAAATGGTTTTGATCGATGATATCGGTGTCGGCGCGACAAGTGTCAAAAGGTCGGTGGCTGGACATTCCAGCGCGTTCAGCCAACGTGAGGCGATGCGTATCGCACCCGAACGGACTCACGAATGCCAATCGCAGACTACTTTTCCCCGTTTGTGCTGGCGAAAATGTGCGTGCGTTAAAAAGGAAAAACGGCGTGCGGCGCTCGAAATTTGCATTTTAACGAGCGCGGCAGGCGGAAATTGCAGCCGCGATTTATGGCTTCCATTTCGCTGCAGCTTTTCGTTTCGGCGAAAGTTTTTTTCAAAAGACGCTAAAGGCGAGGAAAGCGATTCTTTTTCACAAATATTTTTTATATTCAGCAATCGAATTTCTAATTAAATTATTAATGCCAAATAGAGATAAAATTAAATCACACAAAATGAAACGGGCACCTGCAAAGGATCAAAACGTCATTTCACGATAAGAACGAGGTTAAAATGTAAATGAGTTCTGATCCCATTGTCTTAAAAGCATTCTGGAAACAGAATATACATAATTTTTATCAATATTAATATTTTTGCACGAAACTCTTGTTTGAATGCATTCCACGAATGGGAAGAAATGTGCATAGGAGTTGCTCCAAATCGGTCTTCCCGCGCTTCGCTTCTCGCAGCCTAACTGTAAACAACACTCAAATAAATGCACTCTCCGTCACCGGCCGGCTCCCCCTCTCTTCTCCGCGTCGCAATTACGCACAATTGTCCGCGCCGGTAATTATTTTATTGTTCTTCGGCGAACAAATGAATTGCACACAAAATCTTGACAAATTTCCGGTCGGCGGGCTAGAGCGCGCGCTGCAGGGTGTGCCTGCACTCTCAATAAAAACACAAAGACGTGCCGACAGCGGCGGAAAAAGGATTGTTTTTTCTGATGCATTCGGGGCGAAAAGCAAACAGCGGCGGCGACGCCCTCGACCAATATTTCTGCACTTCTTCTATGTACAATCGAAGAAACAAAGAACTATTATTATTGCCTTTGCAATCGACCGCGCCATCTTGCCACTTGACTAGACAACTATCTATAATGATCGCCGTCTCGCCGACATTATCCAACGCGCCTATCGTGAATTTCCTTAGTACTAACGCCTGCTCAATATTTTTGTCCCTCGGCTATGAGCGCATTTTCCTCCGCTGTAATCCGACCCAGGCGTGTTGCAACTAGAAAAAAACACCTGCTTTTTCAAATAAAAGTCTTGGCGAGCGAGCTCAACGCGGAATGAAATGGGGGAAGCATACGACATACGATAAAATGCGATAAATTGTGTCGGGGCACAACAGTGCTGGTTTATTTTTCGACCTTTGATAATCAGCTTGCTTTGTGGGTCAGCAATTTTTTTTAATTTTGGTACTTTTATATATTAATTCTAATGACGTATTTTAACTCAAGAATGATACTGAGGATAAAATTAAAGTGACTCATCTAGTTGGTTTTATGTCGGTTTTATTTATATCCAAGATTATTTATTCATCCCGGAAATGAATAAATCTAACATTTGACCAACAACGAGGAAAAGTTTGTTCTATTTATCTTCTTCTTGGTCATTAATTTTTTTTAAGTAGTTGCACTAAAGTCGGACGTCTTTCTATTCTTTGAAAAACTTTGGTAACAGGTGTATTTAATATTTTTTTTACTGATCAGGCTACAGATCAATAAAGCGGTTAGGCTATTTCTGCACACATGTGCTGCACAGGTTGCATAGATTCGAAATCGAACTGCCGCGATAGAAATATGTATAAAGTCTCTCGTCAGTTGCGACGATCGTCTTACATGGGCTCTTTCCACCCGCCTTGTTGACGCATCCGCTCATCTTATTGTTGGTCGATTAACCAATTTTCTTTTTGTTGTGTTGCAGAGCGAGCGTGGTCGCCAGACAGAGATTCCTACTTGAGATTCGTGTGAACGAGTAGCAGCAGCATCAACCATGGGTATGGGACAGAGCAAACGGTCCGTGGACATCACAGCCACGCCAAAGAAGGGTGAGGTGGCCGTCGAGAACGGCAAGGTGGCCGACGATGGCACCGAGCTGGTCGGAAAGGTCGAGAAGATCATCGACAACGACGAGAACAAAGCGCCGAACGGCACCACGCCCCACAACGGACACGCCGAGGAACCGGTCAGTATATATTTTGTCCTCTCGTTCTGCGCTTGCTTTTCTCGCCGAGCACGTGCGATCAAAAATTGAGGCTCGCAGGAAATCATGCCATTTTAATCGTTTAATGTTGATACCGACGGGATACATAATTTAATTGAGCTCTAAGTATATAACAGTTGCTGCGGTGATAGAATGCCATTGTTCTGACGTCATGGTTGAAATCCTAAACAGCTGCGTCAAAATAAATTTTCTTTCAGCAGCTAAAATTTATTTTTGCAACATGTGTGCGTTTTCTTTTAGTAAAAATATTAAGTCAACTTGAAATATTTTAATAATGGATTTATCCACTTGTATGATGACCAGCAGTCCGAAATTGCAATAGAAACCAATGATTGATCAATTTAATTGATATGTTATCCCCTTCATTACCTTACTTATTTTGATAGTAAAATTATTTGGATAAATATCACACTCCATCATTATTTATTTTCCTTTTGTTAACATCTAAAAATGAAAAAAAATGGTTGGATCGAAATTTGCTATTTTTGCATCAAACTTTGTTTCAACTCTACGTCATCAGCAATTTGTAAATTACTCGCAGCCTTTTCTCCTTCTATGCCCTTTAAATAACCAAACTGGAAGTCGTTATCGCCGAACTTTGGTCTCGGCGCTTGGCTCGTACGGCGAATGGGTTTGATCATGCCTCGCGAAATGAGAAAACTTTTCCCACCACGCACCTCCACTTGCACGCTCGACGAGAACCGGTCGGCTTGTGTATATGCTCATGCGTATTTTTGATATTTTTAGCCTGCACGGGACAGGTTTTTTGTCCGGTTCTTTATTAGTCACCACTCGCAATGGGCAATGGTAATCGCGGGCGACAGACAATCCGCGAAACCGCTGTGGGAAATGCGACTGGAGAATAATGAGATCACCGCCCCGGAAAGCGAACAAGCAAAATCGTTTAGCTGCCGCGTGAAACAATAAAAAAAATATTGAATCCGAATTGCGGCAATCGCGCGCGGTGCGCATGATTGATTGGACCCGGAGCGAACGTCGAGTCACGGGCCCGATTGAAATTGACGCCGCGTCAATGACAACATGCTCCTATGAGCTTTGCAGCAGGAACAACGAGGCCCGCTCGATTTCGGAGTGAATAAGTTGACGAGATGTCTGCTCAGCGGGCATTTGCACACGTGGCTTGTCATTGTCGGCGACGAGCAAATGACTTGATTGAAATTCACGGTACAGAAGTGCCGGGGCCGGGTGATAGCAGCACTCTCCGTGTTTTGCTTTTTATCTGAAACGTGCCGGCGGCTGGTTGGCCGCTCCGGCCGCGAGTAATTGCGTTTGCCGGCCGGCCGGCCAGCCAGGCAGCGGCGGTGGCTTAATTTTCAGTGACACGTCGACTCTGCCGCCCGCCCGCCCGCTCGCCCGCCGAGCAATCTGGCCGAATGAAAAATTAGATTACGCGACACGAACCGGCTTTTATTCAATTTGGCGCCGCTTGTTGAGAGTCAAATTGCCCGAAAGTTGCGCCAGGCTGTTAATTATCCGACTTTTTATCTCTCTAGAATCGCAATTGAGAGTCCTGGCAAATATTTATCAAGCTGGTTGGTGCAGCAGTGCGAGTTTGTTGGCGTCGAGGGTGCACCGGAGCGAGGAAATTTGCATATCTCCGCACAAAACAATTTGCAACTACCGCGGCCGCCTCTGCTCTCTGTTTGTTCTGCGCTCGAGCCTCGCACTCGCCCTTTGTGAGCGTAATGGCAGTGCCCACACTCGGGTGGCCTGGCGAAATTTCGTAAATCACCTTTATTGCTAGCTCTGCCGACGCGAGAAACACCCTCAGATTCGGCCTGACAGCAGCCGGCTGCTCTTCAAAGCCGCTAAAGATAAAGTCGCTTTATTTCATGCTTTTTATCTCGAATTATAAAAACAATTATTTTCATACACACACAAAAAAAACACAATTTAAAACAGCCAAACTGACTCGGTTCGTCGCGAGGAGGGATTGTGATGAAATTTTGCTCCGTTCCCTTCACACGCGCACACTTTTTATAAGCCCTAAAGTTACTTTTGACTTTTTATGGCCCGCGTCTATTTATGTCTGGCCTGTTTCAAAATTAAAGCCAAATTGCGAGTAGGGAAATTGCTGCTCTCCCAACAAGTCTGACTCACTTTTTCTCATTTCATTTCCGCCTCTGCAGTTTTGATGAAGCGGTCGGTTCACACGCAAGGGTCGCTGTCAGTTAGTTGGCCAATGTGTTGCAATCAGATCGATATTATTATGCTGCACGAGGTGACAAGAGCATCTGACGGGTTTTATTTGCGCACTCATTGTCGCCCGCCCGCCGGCGATTATCGCGCAGGCAAAGAGAAATAATGCAACCCCCAGAGAGCAGACGAAATATTCACTCGTTTTCGACGACACCTTTGCAACCCTTTGTTTTCGGCCGCCTTTGTGGCGGGCGGGCAAAAAGGGGTGGCAGCCCGCCCAGCCTGATGACTCATCGTTTTAACACTTTTATTGTAGCTCAACTGCTTTATGACCCGTGAAGTTAGCACAGATTAAACTCGATTCTGTCAGGGGATACATTAATTTTTTTATCTCTCTAGAGCACTCATTTCAAGTGTCGCTCATGTAAAATTCTCTCGGCAGCAGTTGATGAACGAACCGAAGTTGTCATAATACTAACGGCCTTTTTAAACGCTGATCAAGTGTTTTAATGTTCCATTTTTTGTATTTGTTTTGCAGAAAGAGAATGGCGATGTAGAGAAGGGTGTGGCTCCAGTGGCCAAGGCCGAGGAGGACGTCGTCGCCCCGGCCGAGGGTGGAGAGGCCGTTCCAGTGGAGAAGCAGAACGGCACCAAGGAGGAAGAGGCCTCCTCGTCCAGCCCCGATAAGCCTAAGAAGAAGAAGAAGAAGTTCAGCTTCCGCTCCATCAGCTTCTCGCGCAAGGACAAAAAGGCCGTCGCCAAGAAAGAGAAGGAGGTGAGTTGAAAAATTCCCATTCTGCGCTCGCTGACGGCGAAAGAAAGCTCCGACCACTTTATTGCGTTCGCGAAAGAAAAGGACATTTGTTCGGATCAGCGCTTAATGAAATTCACCCCCACCCACCTCGACAGCGAGTTGGGAATTGTTAAATGAAGAAGTCGTGCTGCGCGGCGGCAAATAGACTGGAAAGGATTTGAAATGATCCGATCGGAAGTGGCGAGGGGAGCGAAATTAAATTGCTTGTTTAATTATGCAACAATTTCCAGCCGTGGGACCACATTTTTTGTAAAACAGCATAACTACTTAAAGTAATTTTAAACAGTAATCAAAGCACGCTGAAACGAAAATTAATCTGCTGTTTACTTTTTTCTGCGGAGGAGGCGCAAACCACGCACTTCGCTTTACATTATTTATTGCAAGGACGTGTAAATGCACCTGCGAATAATTCAGAACACGCGGAAAAGCACGCCGGCCGGCCGGCGAGCGCACGAGGCGTGCAGGGGTGGATGTGTGCGGCGTTGCGGGTCGCCATGGCAACCGCCTCCCGGCCGAGGCCCCCTTTTCTGTCTGACTCTATTGATCGGGCGGGTGCACGAAAAGCCACCCTCGGCGCTCCCCACGCCCGCTGCCAGCCAGACGGCGAGATGCACTCTCTCGCACCCGCCGCCGAGTGGGCTAGTAGGGCCGACCAGCCGCGCGCGCGTATGCAACCCTCGCTACTCCACATTCGCGCGCGCACCCGTTTGCATCCCGACGCGAGCGAGAGAGCGACTGCCACTTTTGCACGCCCGCCAGGGATGCCACGACACCCGGACAACCGTTTTTTTTCCTCTGCGGTTTTCCCCCCGGATCGTTGCTCTTTTCTGTTGATTTTTATTCACCAATGCATAAATCTTCGTCAAATAGAAACCGCTTCAGAGGCCGAATATTTATGCAACGGATGTTTTTCGGAAGGATGGGTGGAGTAAATTCATATTTCGAGCCCCGTTAATGTGTTGATATATATCCATTTAATTTTCAACGAAACTAGAATATTCAAAATTATTTCAAGATATTATTAAATTGGCTAATGGATTTATAATAAACGTGTGGTAACCCTAAATGTTTGCCGCTGTTGCGGCTGCGGTTGGCGAGCGAACACGCTTTGAACCTTTCCGCTGAATGAAAACACGAAAGGAAGGACGGGTCGCAGCCAAATGACGCTCCGTTGCATTACATAAGAGCTCTTTCTTGATGAAACCAGCCTTTTTGAGAAGGAGTGGAGAAAAACCGTCCCTCTACTCTTTTTGGAGTAATGCACGCTTCTTAAGTGCCTTGTCTCGGAAAATAAAAATGTTGTCCTATTGGTATATCGGATTTCATGTTGGGCAGACCTTTTTTCTCTCTTTTTCGATCCAATTACGTGTGAACTCTTCCGGAAACGGATTTTGCCAAATGAGGGGGAAACAATGTTTGCGAACTCACCGGGCTTCCCCGATTAATGTTATTGCGCGCCCACGGTTATCCGACGGACTGTCTGTGCAGCTTTTACGACGCAAGCCTTTATTGCTGGCGACGCAGATAGAAATTGAACGAGCCGGAGAATCAGACGCTGTCTCTTCTTCGTAATATATTTCTTATCACGAGTGGGCTCCAAGGGATGATTTGAGAGGACGCGACCAAGCGACACGAGCATTTTACCTGCTGCCTCTTTCAAGATGCATTACCATAAATCCGAACAACCTTGAGGTAGGTTGAACCGACTCCAGATTTTTTCTTTGAAGAACAGAGCGCAAGTGGAATTCGGCGAACGCAACGAATGCCGCGCGTGATCAAAGCCGGATAAATTGGCTCTTGGAAACGATCTGCAGCTTAAGGAGAGGCTGGCTTTAATTTGAACGACGAAATAAGCGTCACAATTTTCAATCAAAAAGCTGTTTTAGAAGCTGCACTTTTCCCCTCTTGTCGGATTCCTTCATTAGTGATAATTCATCAGGCGAGTGCTCAAGATTCCAAGTGCCACAGAGCGTATACCCACCACGGATCTATTTTTGATCAGACGGTGGATATGCAGGAAGTGGCATTTTGAAGTGCCATAAGTGTATAAATAGCGATTAATCAGTGGATCCGAAATTGAAAAAGCACCACTTGAATGCTTAAATGCCTTTCCGTGTTATTCGCTTCAGGAGCATCCAATTAGAATTAGACAGGCGAGCAGAGACGCATTCCTGCTGCTCTGCTCCCCGCGTACCCGAAAAATCCTTCTTTGTACCGGTAAGCAAGGGAGGCCGACCTGTCACACTAGATCATCCCCCGCCGTGTCACCTGACGCGCCTGGGGGATGAGCGCGGAGATTATTTATTATTCCATATTTGAGTGAGGTGCCGCCGGCAGGGAAAAGAGAAATATTTAACTAATCCGCGTTTCGTAACCTGAAACGCCTGAGAAAGGGAATTTGTATCTGAAGGTGCCTGAATTACGCGAGTCCAAGGTTTGGAAGGCCGCCGAGAAATTGGTGTGAGAAAGAAGACGACGAGTTGCTCGGCCTCGCTTTCTGATTGTTCGAGGAAAAGCTCAGATTTTAATTAACTGAACTTCTCAAAAGGGAGTATTGGAAAAGTAGCATTTCTGGATTCCATATTTCGGTTTGATTGCGGCATCTCTAATTACTACAATTAATAACAAAAAATCGCCCCTAGCCGTGTCTCATCATTCCTACAAACGAGAAATTCCTCCACTCCACTCACTTAAGCCGTGATAGTGAGAGAAAAAAATCCCGAGTGATAATTACACGCATGTTTGCCCGACAATGGCGCGGCCCGTATGATTACCCCGCGAGTAATAATAGTAATAAGGCGTTGCTTTTTGTTTTGTGAATGTATATCTGCTCGAGTTGGCTGGCTGCGCTGCTGACGTTGTTATTTTAATAAAGCGACGGCGTCAACGGAAACCCTGGGCGAACAGCTGCGGGCGGCAAACGTGCACATGGTGTTCACATTGTATGATGCTGACTCGAGCCGAGCCGCGACTCTGAGCTGACTGACTGAGTGAGTGCGTAGTCGTACGTGCAGACGGGCAGACAGCATCGAATCTCGCACGCAATTAGCATTTGCAGCTGGAATTTGAGGACGATTCACCTTAGAGCGCCGCCGCCGCCGACCTTGGCGCTTGGTTAATTGCTCCGCGTTGAGAGCCGAGAATGGCCAAATCGGGATGAGCACGGTTGAGGATTTGGTCTCAGCTGCTGAAAAATGTTTAACAGAGATGAATTATTCATGAGCTCGAGACTTTTAAAAATATTTTGCAAGAAGAGTAAATGTTTTGTATTTAAAAAGACAATATAGAAGAAAACCTGACCCAATTTTCCAACGGAGCTGTGTTTAAATTCTCGACACTTGTTTGCAGAAGGCGATAAATCGCACTTACATGGCTCTGCTTTTTATCATTTGAACAGCGACGACAGCTTAATGCTCGCTGTTCTTTGTCATAACACGGCCATTGAGGAAATCGGCCTTCACTTTTTTTTCATGATTCGCTGCTGCCGCGCAATTGGTGCTAAAGGCATAAATCTCACTTGAGCATAATTCGGTGCGGCATTGGCAATAATTCGGGCCAAGCGGCATCTGGCGTTGGTGCAAAAAAATTGCGCGCAGTTCGCGGAGGAGAATGAGGCGCGATTGTCAGCACTCCGCCTTGGCCGATTTTAATTTCTGTCCGGTGCATCGGGCGGAAATGCCTCTCTTTATCTTCTCGAAACCAGGCCGGCCGCGACCTCTTCTTGTAATTACGCACATTCTTGTACCGTCCAAAATTTTATTACTCGAGCGGAATCTAGCGGCGTCTCGGCAAACGTGTTTCGCAATCACGTGTCCACTTTGCCAAATATGGACTTGTATATGAGACTTCTTTTTGGACCTTAAAGAGTTAGGAGCTGACCAAACGGGCGCATCTCCCTCGCTTGACCGTGAATGAATCAGTCATGTCGCCAGACAATCGCAATTATCCAATCGTCTGGCGCTAAATTGTCGCTGTCTCGCGCAGAGGAATTGCCAAGTGTGCGTGCGAGTGATCCTCATCATCTCGAGTCGCGGGCGAAAACGAACTGTCGCAGCAGCCGAGTCGCGCCGGTTGCTTGCCTTGCAGGCGCTCTTGACTTTAATTGAAATGTCAGCTCTAGCCTAACGTAATGAGGAGACGCGTACTTGGAATTTGAAAAGCAATTGAGTTCTTCTGAACAAGGCGAAGAATAAGGAAGTGCCACTCAATTTTCAGTTTCAAAATGGGGAAACATTTAAAAGTCATAATATTTTCCACGGGATTGAATATACATATTTCCAATTGTGCGTGTTTGAAGCGAGTGGGAGAGCGCGTGTTTGCCGAGGAAATAATTGCGACGCAGCCAGCCAGAGAGCAAAAGAAGGAGGATAGAGTTGCTAAAAGAGCGCGAAACACAACACCGCGCCGGCTTGTAAGCAGAGAATCGGATGAACGTGTGTATCTCTCTTCGCGCACACCATAATCCCTCGGCCAAGATGGACGCAGCTATATGCACGATCGCGAAATATCTTCACGCGCCGCGCGATTTTTCGCTGCAGGGAGCACGAGTCTTGTTTTTGTTTTTTTACTCGGCTCGCAGCGGCAAAAACGGACGGAAACTGCGGGTTGTGTATCAGAAATGAGATCGTGCGAGCAAATAATCTTCTCGTGCCAACACCTTGCTTTTAATCCTCGCTGTGCACGAGCGAGACCAACGAACTGATGAAGATGAAATGAAGAGCCAAAGCTGATACGCTGCGTGAAAGTCGACCCTTGGCTGAAATTTGATTTATTTTTCAAGCAAGTCTGAATTAGTTGACAGCAACAAAATTATCTGCTTTAAAGAAATGTGTGTACTCACCAATCTGGACAGCAATAAAAAATTGTTTGCATTGTTGGCTTCAGTAAGGGAATGTACCACAACCAAGTTTCCGATTTTCTTTTAATTCCACTGCGGTTCACCATTGCATATCTCTTGATGAGACCTCTTCGACGGTGTATTCCTCTGACGGTATTCTCCTTGTTTTGAAATAAAAAGAGTTCTTTCTTACTTCTCTTTCATATACAAATTATTTTCCCTTTGAAAATACGTGATGCAGAAATTCGATTTGCTGTTGTTCTTGAACTCGTCTACGGATAATTTGATATATTTCTTTTTTTGCAATTACACTCATCTCAGGTTTCCGTGTCTTCGAGTTTACGAAACGTTTTGGAACTTGAGCACATACGCTCGTGAGCCAGGCGCCAGATCGGCGTCTCTTCGTGTCCGGCGTTGGGCAATCCAGGAGAGCTGCAGCCTCTCCGCGTCTTGCTCGTGTCAAATTAAATGCACAGCACCCTTCAATTGCAGACGCGCAGTTCGAGCTCGTCCTCTTCGCTATCAGCGGGCATCATCAATTACCTATGCCGAGCCTGACGAGAGGTGTTTTTGTTTTCATCGCGGCTAATCGCCTCGTTTTAATGAGAGACTCTGCTCTGCGTCTTTGCTGCGCGCGCGAAAACAAATCAGTCATGTGCCTCAGGTTGCATAATAAATTGGCGCACCGTGCGTCACGTGCTGCAGGCTGCAGCGATCGCGTCACGCTCGCAAAATCCCGGCTCACATGAGAGGCGCTTTGAAGTTGCGCCGGCGCCACTCTTCGCAATCCCCCGGGATTTGGCCCAAACAAATACCGCACACATGCTGCTGGGGATCTCCGGACGGGCCCCAGAGCTTTGGCGAAACAGTTATTGTTCCACAGCCTCAAAGGCTTCGCGTTGCCATCGCTAATAAATCACTCGTGTTAATTAAATATTCTAACGAAATGCCTATTGATTATATTTATGGTTTGTAATAACTGGCAATTAATCTATAAAATAAATCATTAGAGTGAGAGATTACAATGTAAGCAAAATTCTGCAATGTAATGGAAGTGGAGTGCAAGTGACACTCTGCGTGGCAAAACAACATCGATGCGGTATAAAAAAGAGGCGAAGCAACGCGACACGAGCGGTGCGTTTGCGGCGAGACGAGTGAGTGACGCGCGGTTTCGCATTCTGCCGGCGAATTCCTCCTCCTCTGCAGCATCTTGGCCCTCGACTCCTTGGCGGGCCGACTCTGATTCCAGCCGTATGACCTTTGTCGCGCGCGAAACCCGATCAGGCCGGCGTTGTGCGCCAACCGCGACTTTTCCCAGCTTTGCCTGGCACGCCAGCCAGTCAGTGCGTTTTGTCCACAGATCGAATTCGGCGATTCGATTTGATGCCCGTCGGGTGGGAACTTTTTGCTACGCGTCTGGCTTAGTTCCCGCCAAATGTGAGGCGGAAAAGATTAAAAATAAATAAAGCGAAAAAAATGTTTAAAATAGGAAGTGATAAGTGACACGAATCAAATTTCTTGCTTGCTTATATTCTTATCTTACTAAAAAATATTAAAAAATTTAAACTAAGAAGCATTGGCTCTTCATCTAATAAAAATGAGATTGAGCAATTTAAATAAATTTCAAAACGATCGCAGTTGTTGAAAACCACAACGACACCCCTGAATCGACTTGGAAATGCGGTTTACCAGTGGAGCCTGCCGGCGAGAAGTGCATCGTTCACGAAAGCAACGCAGTTTGCAATCACGAGAGCGGTGACGGCGCTTATATCGAGTAGATGCGCGCGTTTAAATTACCCTGCCCTCGCGCTAGGCACGGCTGGGGTTTCTGTGCGTCTGAAAACGGATCGGTCGCCGCGTCACCACAGCTGATGAGCAGGGTCAAAGATAAAAGCGAAATCCAAGCCCCTGGCATTTGGAGAAACGGTATCCCCCGGAGGAGGCGCGCGCGCGCGATGAACACTCGCAAGAAGTGTATCGGGTTGTGAGTGCGTCAGGTGTCGTTCAACGAAATTGTTGCACCGCTGCCAGCCTGGAATGCGCGAACTCCTCTGAGTGCGAAACGCGTGCGAGAGACACGCGGAAATCGATTGCATTGCTACATATGCCGGCTGAAATTGCACCCTGACAAAGACAATGAGATCGTGATTTGATTGAACTGTTTTTCGAGGAAAAAGATCGCAGTAGTTTTAATGATAAATTTAACAGGAACGTTCATCGTGGTAATTGGCACTTGAGCTTAATAGTCCCGAGCACGCTTTTTGCAGCAAAAGATATTTCGCAAGTTTAGTGCTGCTTGGTGTTTTTTGTTAATGGGCGTGCAGTTCAAAGGCAGTCTTTATTCCGAGTACAAGAATCGGTCCACTTCCAGCAGCCCAATTACTGCTGCGCAACACAACGGCCGCGCTTCTTGTCTATGTCTGTCTGAGCCACGCCGTCAGTGTGCGTTTACAGCATAATATTCGGCGCACGTGGTCAGCGCTCTATGAATGAAGACAAAGTGACACAAAGTTTCGCCCGCGTTCCCTTGACGCCGCCTGCCATGATTAATTAATCACGTCACATGACGCGCTTTCAAGTGAGTGGGCCGTTGTTCGGGAAGTTGATGCTGCTGGTAGGCCGAATTCTCTCAATTGGCCAGCGTAGGGGTCGGACAAACCCCAAAGAATGGCAAAATCAAATGCCACACGAGGGGTAGGAAAAATACAGAAGATGAACACAATATATAATTATATGCCTTACTCAGTTTAAAAAAAATTGCGTGTTAAGTCCAGAGGAAATACAAATATTATTAATTTTTGTTAGTAGCATCTTACAAGAAAAGATGGGCCATTTTTTACGGATTTCATAGTGACAAGCGTGTCCGTTGCATTTTTGTCTGTCAAGGTTCATTAATTTTTAACAATTTTATTTCATTTTATTTTTGGTAAGACACGTCGACGCATTTTCCCAGCGTGCGTGAATGAACCGGGGCGTTGTCCGTGGGCACAAATCAAATCCCCTCGCGCGACGCAGGTATTTTGATCCGCGCGTCAACAAAGTCGCACGCGCCCGCGCGCCTCCCTTTCTCACACACGCGATTCGCACAGTGCTGCGTATCAATAAAGAAAAAATGAGCCAGCCGCATATGCATGTATGGAGAAACAAATAATAAAACGGGCGCCCCCCCTTCCTCCTGCCATTTCGCTTAATTAGAAACGGCAAGACTTGGAGGGATGTGCGCGCGTATAAAAGGCACTCGCCGCTCTTGCCTACTCAATTCGCTCTTCTTTCTTTGTGTCCGCCGCAGTGACTAGTCGTCGTGTGTGTTCAGTGTGCACTTGTTTGGTTTTCGGTGCTCATCCCTCGCCTGCTCTCTCTCTCTCGTCCGCCCCGCCAACCGACGACAAACACTATGTCCGACGAAGTTGTTCAACAGGTTCGACTGTTACGCTCGCTTTGCTTGTTGCGTCCGTCTTGGCGAACGGCCAGACTTTTCCAACCCCTATTTATTGCTGTGCCTCACAAATAATTTATTTATTTCCTCGCAACTTTCTCGACCTATCCGCTTATTTATTCGCCTCGAGTCGGCCCACCGAAAAATGACGTGCGCGAAATCCCGAATCGGTGGGCTAATTAGCATACAAAACAAGTGATCGGAGCCGCGATTGTTGTCCGCAAATGGAATGCAGACGCATGACAAAATGTGCTCGTTGTTGCAGGCAACCCAGGAGGAGACGGCGGCCGCCGTCGACGCCGCCGCCGCCGCCGGGGACGTCAAGGAGGAGGCCCCCAAGCAGGTGAGTGTATGCGTCGCGTCTTGTGACCGGGCGCGCGAGGAGAACCCTCTTGGCTTGCGACACTCGACACCGGTTGTCACGGCCGCTCCCTCGCCCGTCACATGATTGGTCTTTGCGGCCAGAAAGCGAGTGCAACCCGCACCACCGCGCAGATCTCGTTACGGCTAATAACACGCAAATTTTGCAGGATGCTGCCGACGCTCCCGCCGACGCCGAGAAGAAGCCTGAGGAGACCAAGGAGGCTGAAAAGACAGAGGTGCGTTTCTACCGCGTCTCACGCACCAAAATTCAATTAATAATTTTAATTTATGAATTTCGCTGGCAGAAGTTTAAATTGCCATAAATGGAGGTCGAAATTTTCTATTTGCTTTAACGGCCAGAAGGGGAAATTTAATTTATTTTAAAATGCACCAAGGAATTTTTCTCTATTAATTAAAAAATCGTTTTTAATCGGTTTAGACGTCATTCCCAGGGTTGCGGGTATCTCCCGGGGTGTTCCCCTAACTTGCAGTGCAGTGGTTTTTGCTTTTAGTCCGCAGATCGAATTTGGCGATTCGATTTGGTGCCCGTCGGGTAGGAACTTTTTGCTACGCGTCTGGCTAAGTTCCCAGCAAATTTAATGTGAGGCGGAAAAAATAAAAAATAAATAAAGCGAAAAAAATGTTTTAAATAGGAAGTGACAAGTGACACGAATCAAATTTTCTGCTTGCTTATATTCTAATCTTGCTAAAAAAATCACTAAAATTTTTAAACTTAAAAAAATTGGCGGTTTTTTGCACCTCATGGTTGTGTAGTGGAGAGAGAATGGGTTTTTGGTTTTTGTTGACTCATATGAGTCGTGGGTTTTTAAACATTTTAAATGTAATTTTTCATGAGCACCAAAAATGCGTGAGAAACTAGCTGTAAAAAAACGCAAAAACCGGATCCGCAAAAAAACGCTTAACACCCATGCCCAACCATGGTCGTTCCACAACCTCCCGCGCGAACGGGATAGAATATTAGCTTCCTTTTAATCGAAATTTAAGTCTTGGAACTTCAGCAAACTAGGAAACCCCGCATACCAACCAAAATTACAAGTATTTTTAGCATCAGACATGTACTGTAAAGCTTAAAGAGTTTAGAAGAAAAGTTTCTTTGTAAATTTCCCTCCTTTCGAGAACGAAAGAAAGACATTTAATAAAATTTCAACCCTTGTAATAATTAAAAAAAAATCAATATTTTGGATGAGGAAAATAAGGAGATAGTTGCTGACTGTGCCAAATTTTCGCAGGAGAAGTCGAGCGAGGAAGTGCCGCCGCCTCTGCCAACCACCCCTCCCCCGGCCGACGAACTGGCCGTGCCAGCCGTGACCGTGCAGCCCGCCACCCCCGTCGCCGTCGTTGCCGCCGTCGCCGAAAAGGCGGAAGAGAAAGTGGAGGAGGCGCCCGTAGTGGAAGTCAAGGAGGCTGAGGTCGAGTCGACGCCCGCCCCCGTTGTCGAAGAGGCGCCTGAGCCAGTCGCTGAGCCCGCCAAGGAGCCCGAACCAGTCGAGGAGGTGAAGGAAGAGGAGCCCGCCGCGCCTGAGGTCGCTCCTGTCGAGCCAGAGGTAGGAAAAAACTAGCCTAGCCGCCCTGAACTGAAATAAAGATAAGCACCTTCGAGGAACAATTGTGTCTGATTTGCTCCATCCTTGCAACTACGAAAATTTACCGAAAAAAATTCAAATAAAATATTAAATAAATGGCTGATAACCTAATAATTAGCCTAATTTGTCTTAAAAAGTACTCTTTATGAGGTTACAACGTTTAAAATTGCAAACATCAGGCATTAACTTCCACCGCTTTTTACAGGCTGTGCCTGAGCCTGTGGAAGAGCCCGTTGCTGCTGTCGTCGCCGCCGCCGCCGCCGTCACCGAGCCTGAGCCAGAGGCCAAGGTGGAGGAGGAGGCGGTCACCCCCGCCAAGGAGGAGAGCGAAGAGAAGAGCGAGGAGGCGGCTCCGGAGGCCGAGGCCAAGGCAGCTGACAGCGAACAGGTGAGCACGCCGCCGCTGACCCCTCAGTGGAGTTGGACGCTTCCTCTTGCGCTTGCACATCTCTTGTAACCCCCGGCGTGTCCAGTGTGTGTACATAGACTTGCATGGGTTGACAGTTACTGTTTCATTAACAAAAATGGCATTTTCCTACTCAGTCGAGGCATTTCACCACCCACCCCCTGCCGCGTAAATAATTCATTTTTGTGCGTTTCTCTGTGTCCAAGAATAAGATCACCTTTATATGTGCCAAAACCTTTTTGCTACATTCGAAGGTCAAGATTGACACTTCGAGCACAGACTGACAAGGATTGATTACACGTTTTGACAAGTAGCACACTGAATGTTCATTGCCTATCATAGTGGAGTTAAATTTTAAAATTGACATTTTTGGCGATCTAAAGTACTTTTAAAAAAATTTACATCAGAGTCCTAATTAAAATATCACGATTAAAGGAAAACTGGCTTTTTAACGCATTAAAATCAATTGTTAAATATTTCCAATTTTTAATCTCCTATCAATTTTATTTCTGAAAGGCTCCTAATAATAATTTTTGTGTGGAAAACCACAAATTTAGTGAATTTGCTACTTTGTCAAAACTAACAAGGGGTAAGTTTCGCTCTAACTTGCAATTTTTTCGCCTCAAACTTCACGAAATGAGAAAAAAAATACCAATAAACAATTTCAATCTAGCATCATTACTGAGTGACAAAGCCGGACACTAGTTTCCCATGTTAAATTTATAAAATGGAACATTTTTCTAACAATCATGATTAAACTCGGGATGCATTCTACTCCTGACAAAACAATTTGATCGAATTAAATTTTTTAATTTCTGACAAAATCCTGAATTTTCACGGTTGAGTCCAGGCAACTGTTTTTAGCTATTCACCAAATCGAAATATTGAAAAATAAAACTTAATGGGAATTTTAATAAATGGTGAAGTATTAAAAATTACATAAAATAAAAAATCGCTAATTTCATCATTTGTATTGATTGTTATTAAATTTAAATAATCTCTGAGAATTTTAAAAAGTTAAATCAAACGATTCGTCTCTTTGAGGAGACGAACAAAAACTAGATTTTAAAATTGATTCTAGAGTATTTCTTGATAAATTTGTCCATTCCATAGCTCAAATACAATGCTAAATTGAAATCTTTGGACTGTTGGTCCATTTAAACATCACAAAGTTCAACACATTAGAGAAAAAAATTGCAATTCGGAGCCGAACGTATCCAGGATATCCTTGCAAGCATCAGAACATGTTACTCGTGAAAAAACAATTATTCCTACTATTGTTCTGTTCTGCAATTTCTCCATTTATAACAATTTTTTGCTCAACGCAGGCACTGATATATATTTCATTTAAACTGCTTCAAATTTCCGTTTAATTTATGTGTTCATTTGCTTTATACGCAAAACGTTTGTTCAGCTGCATTTTTTCTCTCGGGACGAGCAATTAATGTTATTAAAGCTTTCCGTGTGATTGTGTCACTGGCTTAAAAGTAAACTAAACGTTGCTTGAATCATCTTCACGCCAAAAGCAGGCAGCACCACTCATTTTTGTCGTGTTTCTTTCGTTCGTAAGCTCGCTCGCTTCTTTTAACGTGACCGTGGTTAAACAATTTCTAGAGTCAAACGCCAGCGTCCACTCCGCCGTCCGCTCAGGACAAAAAGCCTGCTGAGTGCTTGCACGACCAAGCCGGGTTCTTATTCGCCGATCGCACTGTCAATTCTGGAATTATCTGTTTCATCTTGCAGGTGCAAAAAGACGGAGGAGACGCCCCAGAAGCAGACAAGCAACAAGCAAAAGAAAAAGCGGAAGAATAAGAAATAAGCGCGCCGCCTCGAGGGAACCCTTTGCTCCCGAGTGAACCCTCATATCGGACTTTGAATAATATAAATCGAAGAAGAGAAAAGAAGAAAAATGATCACATTCTTAATTTTAATTTTGTGCCTGTTCGTCGTCAGCTTATATTAAATCTTTTGCAAACACACACACACATACACGGGGGCCACGAAATCTCCAACATCAATTTTTTTTAAATTGTAAGCAGAAGTTGCCTAGAAATTTTTGTATTACGTCGCCGTAGAATTTGTCTCTCCGCGCCTTTCAATGGGGGATTTGCCGCTGGGAAGAAATTCGTTTGGCTGCGGCAAGCAGGCTCGGGCGCATTTCGAAATTAGCAAGTGTCTTCAGCGTGGACCCCCGTCGTTACTGGACTGGCAATACACTATTATATTATTTGTTCTTTTCCTTTTCCACACGTTTTGTTGAAATTCCTTGCGCCAAAAGTTGTATAAATTTCACTTCTGAATAATAAACTTAAGTGCTTTGTCAATAAACTCTAGATAATTTTAATTGGACGAGCAAGTTGAAAGGGGGCATTCGGTCTCGAAACCGACTCAACTCCGGTTCCTCCACCGACCGCCTCCTTTGATGCAAAATAATATTTTTTGTATGCATTTTGTATTGGTGAATGAACAAAAATTAAAATTGGTCAGACTCGGGACAATTTGTTAATATTTATCCGAAACTGAGGAAAATACAGAAATGTGTATTGAATAAGTAGCTGATAATTACTATCGTGGTAGGTGAGAATCATAGCTAGACCATTTTCTATATCAATATTACACACACACAAGCATAATAATCAACACAAGTTTTAAGGAAGAAAATAAAACGATTTGTAATACGATTTTGACGTCACTTTTCTAAATTTTTACACAAAAATACTGAACATGCCGGCAGCTCAGTTGTTCGATTTTGATGGAAGACAAGTTACGTTGAGTCTGTGCAAAGTGGCAGGCGAGAGAATCAATCCGTTTGTGAATATACATTTGTATCCTGGAAAAACAACGATCACACGAGTGTGTCTCGGCGCGGCTCGGGGACGGACGGTTGCTTTTTTTATCACTGGAGGAGAAAAATTATCCTAGGATTGGAGATTGGAATGGAACGAGAACAGTTGCTGTGATCATTTAGATTAAATGAAAGCAATTCAAAACTTCACAAAAAAAAATGGAAAAGGAAAATCGATTGATTGCAGTTATTTCTCTCTGTCTCGCAATTAAGTGTTTTAGATGTGAATGTAATTACTATTGCTACCCTATTGATTGTATGTAAAGAAGCAGTTGCACATCTAAGTTCCCCCATCTGCTGTCTATTTTTTTAAAGCCCTTCTTTGACGCCAGCAGTCACTATAATGTCGATCGAGTCCCGCTTCTCTATCTCTCTCCGCCAGCGTAATATTTCGAAAAAATACAATCCGTTCATGCATTTATTTTAAGTTGGAGTAAATAAGCAAATATTAGTACTAGGTTGGTGCTTCTTAATTACAAAGTGTGTATCCTGCCTTTTGTCAGTATAGCAACAAAACTGATCAATTGATAATGATAATAAAATCTTTGTTCAAATCAATTCCGCTTCTTTCATTCCGTGCGTAATCCTAAAATAAAAGACGAAACATTTTTATTTTATTTTAGAGCATCTTTTAGTTTTTATTAGATTTTCTTTCAATTTAGACTTAACAAAAAACTTTTGATAGTTAATTTGACTAAAAATCTGCGCTGCAAATGAATCAAACGCAAGGACACCTTTGCAATGCAGCAAAACGGAAGTCGGTTAGCACTGCCGATGAGCAGCTGAGTCCATTATCAAAAAAAAAGGCAGTTTCAAGGCATTTCAGTAGGAAACTCTGAGTCGTTTCGATTAGTGCAGTTTGTTTACGTCAAAATTGATAATATAATATATTTGACACGATAAGCGGAAAGGAATACAAAATATAATTATTATTGCACCTGCTGCAGACGTTCTATCACAAATCGAGAGAGGCACTTTTTCTTTCAATTTCCGATCAGAATTTGGGGGAGCGTGTAGCACTTGAGGGGCGACTGTTCAGTTAGTCTGTGTTAGAGGCACTTTGACGGACGGACGGCCGACTGGCTCGTCGGTCTACACGATGACGCAGCGGCCCTTGCGCTGCCGCGACGTCTGCTTCACCGGCGGTCGCTCCGACTCTTGGAATTTGCGCACGAGACGCACCAGCTCGTAGAACGACTGGTCCACGTTCATCCGCAGCTTGGCGCTGCACTCGATGTATGGGATCTTCAGCTGGCGGGACAGCGCTGCCGCGTCACTCTGCGAAATCTGAGCAAAATCGGACAAAATATTAGAAAATTACACTATTAAAAAATCTATAATTAATTACGGATCCAAGATTTTTTAATTCAAAATGTCAGGAGAGGATTTTTTTCTTAAATAACGCACTTCAAGCAAATTGTAATCATAAAATTGATAAAAAAAAAATGAAAAACTGGGTGGTTTAATTTAAAACTGAATATTTAAATTGCACAAAAATTTAATCTTTTGCCTCAGAGCCTTTAAATCATTTTAATCAAAGGGCACTCACGACTCTCTGTCGGTCCAGGTCGGCCTTGTTACCGACCAGCAGCATGGGGAACTCGTCCCTGTCTTTGACCCTGAGGATCTGCCGGTGGAACTTGTAGATTTCGTCGAAGCTGTTGCGGTCGTTGACGGCGAACACGAGCAGGAAGCCCTCGCCGGACCGCATGTACTGCTCGCGCATGGCCGAGAACTCCTCCTGGCCGGCCGTATCCAGAACTGTAAAATCACAATTTCTGAGTAAAAAGAAAACTCTGCTTTTATTAAAATCCACTCACTGTCTAGTTTGGCGGGCACGTCGTCTATCACGCACTGCTTCACGTACGAGTCTTCAATGGTGGGGTCGTAGTCAGTCACGAAATAACTCTGAAACAAAACGGAACATTTTTTAAAGGGTTGAAAATATTTTTGACAAAATGTCACAGGTTGGAGGACAAGCAACTTTGCTATTACTATATAGTTGAATCAAATGCAGGGGTTGTAACAATTTATCAATTTGGGGGTAGAGATTAAGCATCCCTAAATCTTTCAACTGGTCGAGGGAGGTTGAGACAAGTACAACACCTGAGATTCGGAGTTGACAAAATTTGTAGACAAAAATCGTGATTTTTCGAGTTTTAAAGCGTCATTTCTTGAAAACAAAAATATCATTCTGAAACTTACACACGAGCTCACAATGGCGTGGGATAACATTAAATCACATTTTAAAAATTACAAAATTTCCGGGTTGATTTCCAAAATTTTAATTAATCGAACTAATTAACAGTGGTGTCCTTAAAACATCAATTTTAGCGTTAGTTTGATTGGGCTCGTCATTGCTCAAATTGCACCAGGGGGAAATGAGATGCGGAGGTCTCTTAGTTTTCCCAAATTATCCCGAAAAAATTGAAATTTTAACGAAATACTTTTAGTAATGAAAGATTTCGTTGAGTTTACTTCCCCTCATGCCAATTTTGTCCTCCAAAACCGTGATATTTTCGTCTTAATTTAAAAAAATAGGTCAGCTTTTTATTTATTTAAACTTGTGACTTTCCTGACTATATTTTTCCTGGAATTTTTAACCTTCTCTGGACCTTTTACCGATTGAAAATATTGTCTGGCATTGTTTAGGGAAAATAACCATGATTTTTACTAAATGTTTTCTTGCTCAGGAAATTTCGCAGCTGACAATAAAGTTCTGATTTTATTTTAAATTTAAAATTACGGCGTCGCTATGCCCACTTTCAAATTCCACAGCAGTGACGACTTAATGGACAACTTAATCTAAAAACTAATTGCCAGTTGTCACTTAAATAATTATGGCGTCGTTAATTTTCCTTGCTGGCGTCCTTCGGCGGCTCGCAAGTGGCGCAAAAATGCGGAAAGCGCGGTTGAAGGGAGGAGTACACACACACGCACGCACACACACGCCAAGTGAATTATTCCGCGTGGGCAGAACACGATTTTTTCGCCGCTCCGCGGCGTGGCGCCGAGCCCGTCTGCTGATTTTATTTTATTTTTTCCAGCCGTTCGGTTCGGAGGACTCCCACGCGCAATAAAAGAGCATTATGACGACGGACAGCTCATTTCGCTTTCACAAGAGTGCTTCCTCCGTCGACGCGATCCGTTCGTCTCGCCAGCCAGCACGGAGCACGGACAGCGACGCCCTTTTCCACATGGCCAAATAAACTTATGGAAATCGAATTCGCGCCTGCTAATGAGCGGAGGCGACAATCGCTAGAAACGGACGCGCTGGCCGTTTTCGAAAACGACACCGAAATTTCTTTCGTCAGGCGTGCCATCTGCCCCAAGGTTGACAGCTGTCGAATTGGCTTTTGTTCTAGGCGTTTCTTCTCGAATTCGGGGGTCACGCAGTTTAAATATAGACCGAACGAGAGAAAATCATTCGAGTGACAAGGATGTTGGTGTCAAAATATTATTCAAAAGACAATTTATTGGTTCTAAAGACAGGAATTAGGTCAAAAATCGAATAGAACAATTTCCGACAGGGTTGCAAAATAACCGCATTTTACAAAAAAAGGCAGTGAGTAGAAAAAAACTTTTTTGTCAATTTTTACCAGTTTCTTGCAGGCAATGTTTTCACCATATTTTTAATTTATTTTCTAATTATTAGTCAGATACATTTTTTGAGAAATTCAGGTAGGAAAATGGCAATTTAAATGAAAATATCTGCACAGCAGAGGAAATTTTGACTACTCCGACCGCAAACTTTAAATTTTTACAGGAGAAAAAAATCAATTCTTGCAATTCTTGCGCAAGAAATTGGTAACAATTGAGTGGTAAAAACCAGTGGTGAAAAAAACCGGGTGGTAAGCAAATGCAACCCTGATATCCGAAGGCTACACGAGTTCAACGGTTTCGCCAAAAACTAAAATGTCAAAGCCTTAGACACAGTTAAAAAATCTGGAGTCCTTTTATTTATTTTTAAACAATCCGCGCTTGGCCTTGAACATTTCTGTAATTTTATTTCCGCCGAAAAAGTGCAACAGTTGTCTCTGACTCACGAAAAGAGCGTTTAAATACTCTCCATCTCAAACATGCAAACAAACGCAGCCGGTTGAGCTTGAGCAATCTCGTCACATCGTTTTCGCCGTAATCGGAGGGAAAATCTCGCGGCGCACACGGTGTTCGCAGAAAAGGGATTGGAGGGAAATTAGTGGCGGCCGCAAACGCAAAACCGCGCTCTCGTTGCTGGCGGGTGACGGGTGACGTCGTGACGTCGCATCGCCGCGTGCGTGTGATAAAGCGCTGGAATTTTGATAAGGCTCAAGTGGTCGCAGAGATGCAACCGCGCGCGTGCCGCAGATGCAGCCGCCAAATCAACAAGGAGGCTATTTTTATATAGGCCGTCCGACAACGACAAAGAAAGAGTTTTTCGCGTGCCTCGCGGTCGATCACACCTTTCTTCGAGGGCCAATACCGAAACCATGAGTAAAAATTAAATCTAGAAATAATTCAAAATTAAAAACATTACAGAAAAAATGTATTTTAACATATTTATCAAGTTTTTTAGGTGTTTAAAATATGTTGCGAAGCAAAGTTGGCTGTAAAATGAAGTAGAAAAACATGACTTATCTTTTAAATTGTTACATAAGTAAAAATTATTTCAATTAGAGTAAAAAATGACAGGTTTCTGATTTCTGAAGTGGACAACAATTGAAATAAATTTTATTTTTTGATTACTATCAACAATTTATTTGATCAAATTGTCAGTTTGAGTTTTTGCACTTCTTGAAGTTGCATTCATTGAATGTGTTTTTATGATGTTGTGCCAGGATGGAGCCCAGTTTTGTTTCAAAACAAAGGCGGTGCGCTTGGAAGAAACCTATTTTCGGGCCGCTTGTTGGAAGCAAATAAGCGAGTGTGTGACGTGTGCGGTGGGTGCCTCGAGTGACGTCACACTTTGCAGGCGGCCGACGCGCAAGGCCATGTAAGGAGCGAGCGCCAAGTGGGCCACGCGGCCGGCCGGCCGACCAGCCACCTTGGCCGCCTGGCCCTGGCAATGGCCTCGCGCCCCTCGCCGCAGCCCTTTGTCTGATATATTGCCAGAAGCGAAGTCGCCGTCATTGCTATATTTACGCTCGCTTCTCTTTGTAATGCAGAGAACGCAAGGATAATAAAATAATTGCACTGCTGTTTTCGGAGCGACGAAGGTTGCAAAGTTCAGTACCCTTTAAAAGGTTTTTCTGAATGATCAGTGCGAGCCCAGACAAGGAAAATTTGCTTCGTCCTAATCGAATTGATACTAAAAGGAGATTAAAACCGAGATCAAAGTCTTTTGAATATCTGTGATGTCGTAACAATTATCTTTGTCAAAATTACATTGCGCTAAAGTTTTTATTATTTCACGCAAGTCGTAAACAGGTGATTTTGTTTGTGAAATTTACGAAATTTAGACACCCGGTGCTTTCGAAACAACGCCGACTATTTCCAGCATCGTTTCTTTAACGAATTCATGTTAGGGGCATACAACTTTTATCTTGGGAAATCTGATCTGAAACTGACTACGTATTTTTATGGATGTGAAGTTGTATTTTTGAAATGCGCTTAACATAGCTTAAAGTTGCTTAATTCGTGATTGTTAAAGCATTCCAAGACGACCAATATTACATTTTACCCACAGAAAAATTACCCAACCAAATAAATAGCCTTTTGGAAAAATAAAATAAAATAAAAAACGACGGCTTCCGCATTATTTACGGTATCCTTCAAGAAAAAAATTTGATCAGTCCCTTTTGGTATTTCGGCTTTGTCCTCCTGGACAGGGTCTTAGCTTGAGAACACTGGTTTTTTCTGACTTAAAAATAAAAGAGGGGAGTCAATTGGAGTGCTGTGCAGGGCTGCAAAAACCCGAATTTTTAAGCACTGTTAGAACCCGTTTATTTCTCCATTTTAATGTTGTGATCGGTTCTACTTTTTTGAGTTGGGCGACCTCCTGATGGCAAAAAACTCAAGAAAATAAGGGTCTTTTATTGAAATGCTAGACATGCATCCCGTGTAATTCATTTAAGCTTATTGGAAAGGTGCAAAGCAGCAAGTAGCGAGTCGGAAAGCTTTCGCAATCTGTCTTAATCCTAATCGATTCGCCATTGCAAAGCAAATAGAATCAAATGTAGGCACAAATAGTATCTTACTATTTTTGTGCAAGAAATAAGCAATTGCGAATCAATTAAATTTCTTAGAAAGAGGCACAACACAAATTATCGTTCATGTTCGATAAATCAACCGGTTCTTGTAAATTTACAAAGTATCAGGAGTCAACCAGTTTTAGTTTGGAACAAATTCGCAAACAGGTTTGCGTCAGACTTTGATTAGGACGTTTTTGAGGTCTTGTGTTTCGTGTTTCGCCCCATCAATTATTTAAGCTCCACTACTCGTGCGAAATTCTAAGATTCGCAACACTGCCCGAAGACAAGAGTGCGTATTTCAGCCTGAAGCTTAATTTGCGTGGCCTGTTTTTCGCATTTTCAAGAACATAGAGCTGCAACAACCGATTACATCTGTGGTGAATTGTACAGAGAATAATTTCGTTGCAGCGAAAATTACGCAAGCCGTGTGAGCTTTGGGCTAATGAGGCGCGTGCGGGCCGTTGGCCAATTTGCAACGATGTCCGAGAGCACACCGCCGTTCGCTCGCTCGCTCACTCGCTCGCTTTATTTATTATTTCTGAATGAGTTGTGCGTTGGAAAAGGTCCAGACGCAGACGCCGTCTTTCTCTCTCAAACACACACGCTCTCTCGGGCAGCCTAATTTCTTGTTTCTCCGCCGGCCGGTCGGTCGGCCGCGGAACAGCGAGCGAAAGATGCAATTGGAATGGAGAATGTGCCGCAACGGAATGCTCGCGATGACGTGCACGCGCAAAAAGGCGAAAGAAAAGCGGTCGCATCCGTCGTCTGAGCCGAGCAGATCGCTATTTGTCAACGCGAGAGCGAGACACCGCCAACAATAATGGATGGACCTGGCGTCAAATTGAAATTAATCGACCTTTTGTGTCCGGACCGGAGCGCCTGGCTGCGCCCGAATTGCCAGCTAACGATCTTTGTTAATCGCGCGCAGCCGACCGACACACACAATAATAATTCACCCACGGTCTCGACGCCAAAATTCCCTTAAAATTAATTCAGTTTGACACATTTAATTTATTAAAAATTATTTAATAATTTTAAATTTCACTTGAGAGAGTTTGTGAGAGTAAATTTTTAATCATACATCTTTCACAGGGTTTTTTTTCACCACTCAATTGACCAGTTGCATAAACCCTTAGTTATTGAAGCCACCAACAGATGGCGCAACCACAGACTTTCTTAAAAATTTTGTTTTAAACGGTTTTAAGGCATTTCCGCTGCGATTTCAGACTCAATCTAGCTATTTTGCTTTTTTTTAATTAATTTGTTTTTATTTGACGTGCTGAAAACCAAAATCGGTTCAGCCATTCACCGTAGAAACGTTGGAAAAGATTTTTTTATTTCAAAAAATAGTTTTTCACGATTCTACGGCGATTGGCTGAACCGATTTTGGTTTTCAGCACGTCAAAAAATAGCAAATTAATTGAAGAATAAACAGTAGCTAGATTGAGTTTGAAATCGCAGCGGAAGTGCCTTAAAATCGAAAGTCTACGGTGGCGCCATCTGTTAGCGGCTTCGAACACTTAGGGTTTATGTAACTGGTGAATTTTTTCCAATTTCTTGCGCAAGAAATGCCAGAAATCTAAAATTTGCGGTCGGAAAGGTCAATATTTTCTCTACTGTCTATTTTTTTCTTTTAAATTGCTATTTGTTGCCACAATTTTTCCAAAAATTTATCTTTAAATTTTTTCAAGTCAAGGCCATGAGCTAATAATAAGAAAATTATTGAAAACTAAGGTTCAAACATGAAAAATGCAAGAAATTGGTGAATAAAAACGGTTTTTAACACTGCAAATTTTTAGCAAGATTTTTCCACCATAATTATGTATCTTTTTTTCTCTTATTAAGTCAAGAGGAAAAAATTGAATAAAAAGAAACGCGTGTTTCCAAGAAAAAGGGGACGTTCGTCACTCATTGTGCGGTGCCTTGCCTTGAGTTGTGTCGCTTCGCTTTGCCCTGTGACTCTGTTCTTTGTGAGTTATTAGAATGCAACAAGGCTGCGCGTGGCGAGAGCAGCAAATCGGTTGAGGCTAATTCCCGTTTTCAGACACAATAATCGCTTCGTTGGTTGACCTCAGTCACTCGGCTCATTCGCTGGCTCGCTCTCGCACTTCCATATTCGGAGCAGCTCGCCTGATTGTAAATATTTAGAGAAAATAAGCAACCTTCGCCGCCCAACACGGCAGCATTCCTCCGATGCAGCCGCGAATCGAAGATAATTATATTGACACGCGGCACCTGGCATAATCCAATTAAATTATTGCACTGCGCTCCTCAAAATCAATCGATTAATACAAATTAATTATTTCTGGAATCAGACCGGGTTTAATATATTTTAATGGGCACTATCCAACTGAAAATTTTGTTAAAAAGCCGGCTTCCTGCCAAACAAATTTTGCAGATGTTTATTTATTTAATCAAATTTGTGTCTCACCTGTATGAACTGGATGGTGATGGCCGATTTGCCGACGCCGCCGCCGCCGACCACCACCACTTTGTACGTCTGGGCCTGTCTGTTGGACATGCTGGCAGTCCTTGCAAACACCACAAAGTCGACAGTCAGGTGGGACACATAAACAAGCCCGACGCAGCACCTGGCCGCACGCTGTCCGCACTCGAAATCAGAATTCAGTCCAGGCCGAATCGCACGTTCCACGCTCGTTCGAACAACCTGAAGAACTGCTTCACCTGCCGCCGATCATCCCTGGTCTTCTTCTCTCGCAAACTCGGGAATTTCGCGTTTGGCAGACAAAAACAGCCGATCTTTACTGAACTCTCGGTCTCAGTGTCTCTATCTTCGCTCGCTGATGGTAGTGCTGGTGCTTGGGTCGGCTGTGCGCATTCGTTCCCCCCTCTGCCTTTCGCTCGCGATCCCCTCCCCCCAGCTTCCGCTCTCATCTCGAACATCGCTCATCGACGAGGCTCGAGGGCGACAGGACAGGAGAGGAGCGAGCCCAAATCGGTGCTGCCGTCACCGACCGCCACACGAACTTGCACTGCGAATCTTGGGACAAAAGCGATGATGCGGTTTATCTGATATAAATACGATAGCGAAAATTTAAGTTTAAAGTTCGAATCAGACCAAATTAGATAATGTGATTTATGAATGGGCGCAGAGAAAACTATATGACGTGTAGAATTATGTTGAATGTGTGATCAAAGGTTCAAATTTTTGCTTCAATATGTTTACTCAAAAGATTTAAATTTAAAAAAATGTCCATTAAAACATAAAGTTTCCCTCAAAATCAGCTCAAACCTATTAATATTTTGTGAAATATTTATAAAAGTGATATGTTGATGTTTTCCGAGAAAATCTGCCCTGATATTGACGCGCTCATCGCTACCAAATCTTTGTTTTTCGTGTCCGTTTCCCTTCGAAAACCATTTCTTTGCAAAAATTCAATTGGAAGGTGCAACTGGAGGGGGGGGGACCTCTGCAAAACCCTCTCATCTAACTGAACAACTTATTGAAATAATGTGAAATGGTGTGCAATAAAAGCTTTTAAAACGTGCCAATTATATTAACCCTTGGTTTAAAATTTGTATTTGAGGCTTTACAATTCAATAAAACCCTCAACTAACGAAAAATTATTGAAAAATAATATATATAACAAGCTGTTTTTTCCCTAAAAATAATTATAAATTAAATTTATTTAGAAGGATGATTTTGTTTTGCTTCAAAGAAAACCAATTCAAGTCAATAATACTTAACAGATTTTGCAATATTTCCTAAAAACGCCCTACATTTCAAAGTAATTTAAAAAACAAAAAATAAACAATCGCTGTGTAGTTTTTAATAAAAAAAATTTTAATTAACGGATGGATTGATGGCTATTGCTATAAGTGAGATTTTGGGAGGTAAAAATTAAATGGCATGCAATTTTATGCAGTAAAAATGAGGCTATTTCGTCCCAAAAGATCGCTTTTACGGCTTTTACCTCTAAAAAACATCATGCCACGCAGTGTAAGCTGCTGATAATTTAGTGTCAGTGATTTTTTAATTAGTTTTTGGTGAAGTCCAACAATAAAATACGAAAATTTATTCATTTTTGAACACATTTTTTAGAGTTTTTTATTTTTTTAAATAATTACATCATAATAATTATTAGCATTTAAAATTGCAATAGTGAATTAATCCAAATTTTATCACTTGTATCATGATAACGTTTTTGTTGTCTGCATTGTTACAAATATATTTAATCCAGTAGGGGTGTGTGTGAGTGGTGATTTTTTTTATCGCGATCGCACCGGTCAACCCCATGTTAAACACACACACGCGCGCGCGCGCGTCTGGCGAGCAGTTTCTGATAACGGAGAGATCGTCCGGCACAAACGGACTCGTCGGTGGCGGACGCACGTGGAACTTGTCACTACGTTGTTTGATGCATTTTTTTTCTTCACTTTCCTTAATGATTACTTACAAATTTAGCAGTTTTGTCTCAAGTAGTGTTTGTTAAGTGTGAGTCTGTGTTCGTGAGTGTGTTTGTTTGTTTGTGTGGTCAATTGAAAGACACAAAAATTCCACGAGAATTTTACAAAGAACATTTTTACCATTTTCATTAAAGCTAAACGATCTGAATATTCTCTTCCTTACCCTTTGTAAATGGTGGATTCGACTTAAACTTAGTTTCATTTATTATCAGTAATCGTTATTGTTTCATTAGATTCCGCGCGTTTACTACAACGCCTTGATGTTTGTCGAGTTGGTTTGCTTTTTTCTCTTTCCTCACTCTTTTGTAGTTCGTACGGGGCGGAAAGCAACCGGTGGGCAACCAACAGCAGCGTCAAATCCGAATTAATGCTAGTTTAAAGGGTCGATAAATTGATATATATTTATATATTTTGCGGCTGACAAGCGCGACACCAGTTGCTTTCGGCTCCGCTAGCTGCGTTCCCTGGCGACTTTTGAGAATATATATAATATATATAATTTGCATTCCATCAGTTATAATTAATTATTTTCTGGCCTTATGCAGATGGCGTGTACATACGAGAATGTAACAAACAGCTCAATGTTTTAAAATATAAAATCTCAATCTCAGCTCAGTTGTTGTTTCTTTTATACACAAATCACAAATAGTACGGGTGAGCTTGACTATCATTAATGCTACGCTCGTCGCTCGCCCGCCGTTCCCGGACCTAATCAAGACGAAACAGCAGTGAAGCGCATTATCTGATATACACACACTCGTACCGTATTAAAGGTATTAAAGTTTTTTTTTCATTTTCAGTATAACAAAATGATGATATCTCTTGCCAAGCTATAAGGGACTGACTCTCTTTCTCTCACTCTAAACAATTTCGCGTGTTTCTGACTGAAGAACACAAATTATTATCACTTTCCGTGGGTCCATTGAATGTACAGCAGAATTTACACACTCACTTTGCGTCTTCTCACGAAAACTTACTTTGTTTGTTTGGTTTGGTTTGGATCAGGTGTGTGCAATTCTCAATTTCGCCTCTTTACACAGCCAAAAATCAACAAATTTTTAGGTTTATCCTCCATGGAGTATCTTGATGTGGCGCCACGAAACGTTAACAGCTCACCCATTCATAGGAAATGTGTCAGAAAAATTGTACGACGACGAATGGATCCCCCCGCGAAGTTACACGTTAACCTAACTTTAAATTAGCTAATTAATATAACATAAACGTTCACTAGATTTGTTGCTTGCAAATGGTAAATCATTTAAAATGGCACAACGTTCTACAGCAAGTGTATTGTTTGTGAGAGGAAACTTTTCTTTAAGCGCAGCCGCCGCTCTGCTAAAGTAAAAATACGAGAGCGCCGCGCGACGCTGGCAATGGCATGCACTTGAACTAGAAACTTAAGAGTTTACATTAAATGTGTATGTGTGTGTGTGCTACAAATTAACATTAGTCTTATGTGAAATTTCGTACGTGTAATGCATCTCTCTCGTGTCTAAATAAATTAGGTGTGTATAAATTACAGCGGTAAGTCGCCTTGTTAAACCAAAGGCGCGTAGATAGATTTGTGCTCAAGCTTATCAGGTTGGGGCATTGTTAAATCAGTAGTTGTTGTTGTAAAGAATGAAGCAGAGTGATATGAGTTTGCAGTAAGCCGATTGGGGGTTTCTTAATTTCTCTCGATTTACATCAGACCACGTTCTTGTCTAAAACACACAATGGCAATAATGTATAACGACAGAGGAACTCACTTAAAATCCTTCTCAGATCATCATAACTCGTTTTAAAACATGTGTCAAACTTCACAACAAGTTCCGATGGCGAGAAATCCGATCCGAAGACGGATCTGCAATACAACATTTTTAACAACAATTTTTCAATCTGTTTTCTACTGGTGAGAGGCCTAATAGGGACAGAAAAGTCATCGACCCACATTCATGAGCAAAATATGGAGCAATCCGGTATACTGAGTGAACATCACAATCAAGTCTGAGAAAAACAAACTCCCCATTTTCATGTTTTGTTTACCTATGCTGCGTTCGCAAGGCCAGAGAAGGAATTCGCAGGCCCTGGTGGTGGACAGAGACAGACAGACACAGCTTATCAACTAAAATTCAAGTCGTCTAAGTACTAAAACCCAAATTATAGATAGAGCTAATATCTTTGGAATAGTCAACTGGATGGGTAACGTGTGTAAAAATCCTCTCGAGTGATTGATTGATGGATGTGCACGCGCGAGTAACGCCGATTCAAGCCACGACACCCCTTGAATCGCCGTCGCGTGTACAACCCTTCTTGTAAGCCACAGTTGAAAGAGCACACAGTGACTGACGCCATTAAGTAGTAGGAACACCTAGTTTTAACGTTCTTCAACCGAGGCAGCCTCGAGTCTGGCCAGCAAATTATGGAAATTGCTTCGCGTAAGCGTTATGCATCCAAACTGATTTAGTTTTGATTTTTCATCCGGTTTAGCACGACTTTTATCTTTAATTATCCAGCTGTTAAAAGAGAACGCAGGTCGTAGCGCAATTCGCCGACTGAATTCAAGCTCAAAAGAATTTTTTCCACCTTCGTAAAATGCGATCAACACCTAATAATATTAATCAAATTTATACCAATTCAGCAATTCACAACTCTAGATTTTTTAGATAAATAAACGCTAAAACTGCTGAATGTAATCTGTCCAGTTTTTCGCAAATTCAGAAATATATATTTATCAAATTGAATTTAAACTTTCCAATCTCCAGATGCAACAATACGCGAATTATTCTGCCTCATTCAACCAATCAGCATCGGGAACGGGAGATGCTGCATAGGAAATAGCGAAAAAAGAATTTCCGTCCGCGACTTTATAAAAGTAAAGCAACCTGGCCTCGAGACGCCTCTTTGTAATAAAGATTAACATAGAGTGATTAGAATCAAACGCGCGAGTAACGACTCCAAGAGGGGAGAGTGGTCAGTTGGGGGAACAGGGGGCGGTCAGTGGAGTCTATGGCTGCGTTGGCGGTTGCCACCGTGGTGGCTCGAGGACGAACAGGACTGGCTTTGTTGCTGCGGCCACACCAGCAGGAATGTGACCGGCTGCTGCTGCTGCTGCTGCTGGGACGAGTTGCTGCTGCTGCTGCTGCTGCTCTGGTTGTGATGGTAGTTGTTGTTGATGACGTTGTTGTTGGCGTAATGGTTGTTGTTTGTTCGCGGGTGGTGCCGCCGCGGCCACGGGACTAGCGACCTTTGGTGCCGGTGCCGCCCCACTGGGGGACTGCTGGGCAGCGGCAGCAACGGAGGCAAACCCTTTTGTCACTTCTCCAGACTGGGCGCAGCAGACGGCGGCGCGCTGCCGCTCCCACCGCCGCCTACGATCACAACGGCCGGCGCGACACTCGCGTCCGACGACTGCGGACTAGAGTAGTCTAAGTGGTACATGCCTGAAATCAAAACGAACCGACAAAATGTTAGAGGAGTGCGAAAAACGCTACCGCGTGTAAAAGATAAAAAGTCCTCTACACTGCCTATAGAGGGGAACAGACTTGCAAGTCTCTGATCTAACAAAAAATAAAACAAGAATATTTTTTGCTGTTTAGTATGAGAACGTACAAAATAATTTTTCATTTATATCTTTAACTCACACAGGGAAACTCTTAGGATTTGGCGTTTTAGGTGTTGCTGGCATAAATTAATTCGTTTTGTATTTGACAAGTTATATCTGCGGGACAAAATTTATGATTTGATGCAGTTAGCGAGTAACGGAGCTAAGAAGGTTAAAATCCTTGCAGGATTTAACAAAGGAAATCATTCAAAGTCAAATTTTAAAGCCAGTTTTCATTCAATCGTCAAATTTTAATGGAAGACTCTTCTTGATAAGACGAATCGATCAATCAGTCATCTTTTACGTTTTGGAGAAGTCCATAATTTTTTGAACTTTTGCAGGAAATGATCTAAATTTGAGATAATGTTTTGAGAATTTCTGAACCGACTGCAAAGCGCCGTTTTTTATCATTGAGAAATAAAAACTAAAACAATTTTTAATTTACACAAGAGAAAATCTCACCCTTATTCTGGAAGTCCTGCATGGTGGGGTCTGAGCAGTCGGTTCCCCTGTGGCCGATGGCGCCACAGTTGAAACACGAGTTCTTGTGACTGGACGAACCCATCGGGTGGTAGAGGCCCGAGTGGACATAGTGCGCCGAGTTGTGTTTGGCAGGAAGATACGACTGTGACTGCTGCTGCTGCTGCTGCTGCACGGTGTTGAAGGGTGGGGGCGACTTCTGCGAGGCGGGCTGCATCGGCATGTAGTCGGGCTGGGGCGGCGGGGGGAGGTTGCCGTTTGGCGTGAACGAAGGGTAGCTGGCTGGTCCTGACCCTGCCGGGCCGGTCATCAGCGGAAAGAAGAAGGGACTCTGCTGAAAGAGCTTGCGGTCAGAATTTCTCGGCCGGCTCATCAAGCTGCTCACGATATTTACAGGGTAGTAGGCGGCAGTGGTGTTGCCCTGGACGTGCTGCATCGCGGCCGGCAGAATGTACGACGAGTGCACGAGCGGCGGCTGCGCAGCGGCGGCCGCCTGCCGTCGCGCGTCCGGCACCTTCTGCTCCATGTGCACGTTCCTCCGCATCGGCGGACCCCGCGGGTGCGCATTGTACCTCGCCGCCGGGTTCGCCATGCCGGCCCCGCCCCTTGGACCCTTCTCCCATCGCGCCACGCTGGGCGCCTCTTCTTTGTCTGCGTGCAACAAAAACACATTTTAGAAAAAAAAGTTGACAAGAATTGAAGAGGCTTTTGGACGCAAGCAATTGATCAGAATGGTCCGTCCTCAATTATTTTCAGAGCCCAATGCCTTTGAGACCATTTCATCATGTCAGGCAAGAAAAGCATCCAGCAAAAAAGTGTGTTATCTTAAAGACCAGCTCAATTTGTGACAATTGAAAACTAATGAGCTCTAAATAAATATTATCGCGAAAAACAAATAAATCATAGTTGTAATTAAGCCCATCAACACTGGTAATTTGATTGACACGACTAGTTTAATATTTCCTTCTTATCTGCTTATCTTCAATTTGCGACAGCTTGCATTCTTCACTTAAAATTGTTTTGTATTACACAACAATCAAAAAGAAAAATAAAGGGGCTGCGAAAAATCATTGAATTTCGCATCCAATAAAATACTTACAGTTGCTACTATCCCACTGTTCCTCCTGCGGAGGCGTTCCTGGGGGACTTGGAGTCCCAGATTGACTGCTGCCGGCAGAGCCAGTGTGCGGGACTAGAGGCGCCCCTGGTGAGGACCACAGCCGCTTGTCATCTGAGTGCACCCGCTGCCCTCGACCGGGGTCTGCAACCCCGTTGACGGTCCCGAGGGCCATGCCAGACATCATGTCCGGTAGGTTCTCCTCGCCAGGTATCCGCAGCTGCGTCGGTTAGAGTTTTTTTATCGAATGATTCAATATGCAAGGGTTTCAACTCACTGGCTCGATTTTCATGTTGTGAATCGAGTCGTCGCCAGCCTTTTGGCCGTTAGGTAAACTTTGTTTATTGCGGGGGTGGTTGACGGAGCGGTTGCTGCGGAAGGTGCCGCCCCCAGTGCTGCCTCCGCTGCAGGTACTGCTTGAGCTGCTGGTTTCATTGTGATTGGGGGAAGTGTAGCAGTTTTTGTAGTTGGTCGTTGGCTGGCCAGCGTTTGTGTTCCATACTGGCGATTCAGACCTGCGACAAAGTAATTTCGGTTTTTAATCTGGAGGCAATTTTTTAATGCGAATGGATTTGACAAAGTTTAAAAGCTGCGCAATATTTTAGCTCATTTAGAAATTTATTAAAACTTATTTACCGTGAAATTGCTGCTCCCTGAAAATTCTTAATTTTAAATGTAAGGCCTAGTAAAAAAATGTAAAATTTATGACTGGTGTTAGGGGCGGTCGGACCTTGGGGTTTCCTTGTTAAGAGAGAAGCTCACGTATGGCAACTGGTTCACAATTCCATTCAATTTTTCATCGTTTTCGATGAAAATCAGACAAAATATAAATTGAAAAATTCAGTGCTTTAAAAAAATGTGTTAAATATCAGCGAGTTTCTTAAATCTCTTAAGCGCAACCCTATCATCAGATAGGTCATTCATCCTCAATAAAATTTAGGACGCCTCGGACGCATTAGTCATCATATGGGAAACATGAAAACGCCACCAATTCAGCAAAATCCACTGACCTGCTGGCGTCGGGAGATCGTGTCGGACTTGCACTTGGTGAAGCATAGGGAGAGAGGGTTTCATTGACTGGGTAAGAGGAGTTGACTGTGGCCGTGACTAGGTCTGGCGGCGGACAAGGCGGCTGGGACATGGCCGGCAGTCCAAAGGGCGCCGATTGGCAGACGGCGAACTCGGAGGGGGCGCCGGCGAGGGGAGGCACGGGGGAAACCATGTTCGGCGGCGGCATGCTGCAGAACATCGAAGTGGTCAGAATGTATGGTCCTGTCATCTCTTGCAGTCCTTTGCTCACGTCACCTGCGAAAAAGGATTTTGTCGCGTTCAAAAAAGATGTTGGTTTTAGGGAATAAAGGGGCGGGGAACATTCTGAACTGAAAAACTTGATGTTCAGTGATAATTGCCAGCAATTAATTAATTTTTATGGGATTAAGGTTTTGCATTCATACTATTTACTGTTACCAATGATTTTTGGTAATTCCAACTGTCATCGAGTTGATTTTTTCTATTCAATTAAGTCATGCAGATGCAGAAATCAAACCTGTGGCGACAGCTGTTGCTGGGAGCAGGTAGGATTTTCCTGGCACAGAAAAGTGCTGGGCAACAGCTCCGGTGCCATCTGGAGTTATGGTGCATGGTGTGCAAGGCATGTACATGGACTGGAAAAAAGGTAAAAATTAACGAGGCCCATGACAGAATGCCAAACATGTTAACAAGGGCAGTGATTTGGCGATTCTCTTATCAACCGAGATACGAAAAATTTGTTTTATTTTTCCCCTGCGGACATCACAATGGCGAGGGAATTTCCAAGTACCGGTACACTGATTATTTTCTTTGGGTGGTGAGATGCGATCATAATGTGCAAGGCTGGGATTTAAATTGCTTCGATTCTTTGAATTCCTCAGAAGAAAGGAATTTGTAAACAGGCTGAATTTTTCAAGAGTTTCTACGTAAAACAAAAGAAATGGCCAAATCACATTGCGGGCCGTGGGCCGGAGGACCCAAGACGTACAGGCATTCCAGTCTTGAGGCAAAAGGCTGGCTGCTTGTGCTGTGGGAAGGCCACCTTGGCCTCCTCCTTCTGCAGCCGGAGCAGCACTTCGCCGAGGAGGGTCTTCTGCTCGAAGCTGAAGGCAGGGTGGTTGTGGGCCATGGTGTAGAGGAGAAGCAGCTCCTCGAGGGTGTTGTCCTCAGGCAGGTCGTCGGCGTTGCGCAGCAGCTGCACGAGCTCGTGGAAGTCGTGGTCGGCGAGCGCGGCCAGCGTCTTGAAGACCACATTCGAGCACGCCTGGTTGGTCGAGTGCAGCAGCGACAGGTACACGGTGAGGATGCGTCTGGTGTGCTTGTCAGCGACGCAGGTAGCGTCGGCCAGGTCTGCCTGGTTGTTAGCGCGCGCCTCCGATTCCCTCAGCTGCGAGTGGTCCCGCTTTCCCAGTTCTTCGAGACAAGTGCCCAGGAAGCGCAGCTCGAAGGGCAGGCACATGTTCAACAGGGTGCACATCAGGTCCACTCGCTTATAGCTGCTGTACTCCTTAAACAACGTCACAACCTCTTCCTTAAACACCATTATCTGCCAGACATCGGGTGCTCAGTCTCAGCGCGGCGAACTTGCGGGCAGCGGTCACGATCTACGAGCGAGACATCCACCCCAGATCGGCGGCCACCAGCTCGGCCGCCTCCAGAACAGTGGAACTGCACTCTTTCTCCCTATGTCCGTCTTTACGTGCTGCTGTTCTGTTGCAGCCAGCGACCCCGTGCTTTGCTTGCTTCGTCGCTGCTGCTGCTGTGCTGCTGCTAGTGTGTGTGTGCGATGGTAAAAAATCGATCGCGTTTTGTTCGTCCAGTCCACCAGCGGTTGCCATCTTTGCTCGGGATATGGCGCCAATCCTTTGAATCACGTTGCCATGGCAACGAGGATGCTCTACCATTATCTCACGTACAACTCCTCACCACACACCCTAACTTGTGGTAGTTAAGAAAAATGACAGGAGTAAGGAGATCGCAACGGAGGAAACTTTAGGCTTGGCGGGAAAGGAAATTCGCGACATTCGTCATTCGTTTTCGTGATCTCTGTGCTTCGTGGACAGGGCGGACTATTAGACTGTGGACTTCTCAGGTTATTGCAACGAATTACTTACATATTAATTTACATTTTTAAACCTTTTTATACTCTTTTTTTAAACTGTTTGATTATCGTTTTTTTTTATTTTAACGATTTTAGTGCATTGTGCAAGCGCATGCAGAATATACATTTTATTTATAAACACGAATTATGTGTATACATCTTTAACGGAGATGGGCAACATTTTGAAAATGATCAAAAACATTATTTTCGGAAATGATCAATTATCGAATTACAAAAATCGGTGCATAGCTAACACGTTACATATATGTATTATATATAATATGACATGACGTGGAAAAATCCTAAAATTTAATATTTTATAATTTTAGTTGCTGGGTTCGTGCGTGTCAAATTTGAATTCCAATCAAAAGCGAATGGAAACTTCATTTATTTAAATTTTTGAAATTCTTTTACCCCATACCCCATATAGATTTTCGTTGACCGCTTTTAATTTTTTGAGATTGAATATTAAAGTTAATACGCATTTTAATTGATGTTATTTTTGTTTTTGTAGTTGAAGGTGACTGGAAATAAATGTCTGACCAAAATGATGAGATGCCGAATCGCACCTTTCCCTACAAGCTGTGGAAGCTCATCCACAGCTCGGAGAAAAATGGACTCGAGTGGTCACCGAACGGCAAGGACGTCGTCATGGAGAAGAAATTGTTCATGAAAAAATGCCTGGGCCAGCCAAACAAGTTCAAAACAAAAAAGCTGCTGAGCATCACGAAGCAGTTCAACGTGTATGGTTTCAAGCAGCTGCAGCACAGCCGAATGGACCAGTACATCATTTACTCGAGTCCTTACTTCAGAAGGGGCCAATTTGAGCTGCTGTCCAAACTTACAAGGAGGATTGCTCCTCCCGGCAGCACAAGCAGACGCGGCAAGAAGGAAAAGAGGCGCGCGGCCTATGAATGCCATCGAACCGTGCTTGGCGACATCAGCAACGTGCCTGTGAAAACCAGGGCTCAGCCAGCCCGCAATGCGACCAAGATGAGAAGCGTGGCAGCCCTTCTGGACGCAGCAAGTTCCTCCTCCAGCGAGCAGAGTGAAAACATGAGAGTCTCGAGCTCCCACAACTCAAGCAAGTACGAAAATTGGCCACCACAAACTTCGTCTGCAAACCCTGCACAACTGAGGCAGCAAATAAACACAGCCACCACCTCTTTTGTTGAAGAAGCAAGGGTAAAATGAAATAATGGTAGAACTTTTCATTAATTTAAGCCTTGCAGGAAAATTTTAAAAGCGTGCTGCAGGACAACGTGATGAAAGTTTTGCAGTTACCCACAGGCCTCACCAGCAGCAGTCAAAGCAGTGAGAGTTCCTTCAATCTGGATGTTTCAAACAAGCCTGTCAAGTTCCCATTTCCACCAAGAAGGGGTAAACTCTCATTTTAATGCTAGTTAATATATATTTAATTGAATGGCAGACCCTCAAAGGGTGATGCTAAATGGAAACTGCCCCCCTTCACCTGTGTATTTACAATTCAACCCAAACGCGTTCATCGCTTCCCCTTGGTAATGAATTTTTTTAGTTTGGGAATTAAATTCCAATGTATTTAGGCTATTTTCAGGAACCACTACTTGGAACTAAGCTTTGATGCGGTGCCCTTAGAACACAACATCAGTTTGTCAGAGATTGTGGAAATGCTCTGACTGGACAAGTTATGTTTGACATTTAAAAAGTTTATGGAACTGTTATGACTTTAAATTTAAAAATTTAAATATGTTATTCGAATGAAATGAAAACTGTTTAATTAATTAACATATTACAAAGCCTTGCGTGCGAGATAATTAATAGCCCTCCCTTTACTTCTTCTGCTTCTTCTTCTCAGCTTCCTCTTCCTTTTCCTTCTCGATTTCAGTAACGTACTGACTGATTTTCTCAGCATCCAACATCTAAATTGTATAAACTTCATTAATAAACAAATAAAAAATAATGGCTGAAAGCAAACCTCTAGCAGAGCGTCTTTACGCATCACGGCCACTTCCAGGTTCTTCAGACCAGACTGGACAACCTCTAGAAGGGCTCGGATGGCCAGTTTAACAGCTCCTCGCTCTGAAGACACTTCTTCTGGAGTGTAATATTTTTCTAAAAATTCCAAAACCGTCTTGGCGCTGTGACCAGTTGCGTTTGCCTAGAAATTTTTAAATTGTTCATCAGGGAGCACTTAAAATACCTATTTATTACATTCAACAAATTAATATCAATGCAAAAAAACATTAAAGCGAACTTTTTTTTCAACGGATTTTAATTTAAATTTATCTCAAAACCTAATTGTTTTTTTCCAGTTTAATTATCACGTTTGAAATGGTTCATATTGCTCAAAAATAATTTTTATTTATTAATTATTAAATGGAATAAATCGTTTTTACCTTCCACTCGTAGTAGATGCCAGAGGGCTCAGTCTGGTAAAGACGAGGGGTGCCGTCAGGGTCAAATCCGCCAAGCAGGCATGAAATACCGAAGGGCCTGCGGCCGTTGCTCTGTGTGTACGCCTGTTTGAGTTCGGCGATGTACCTTGTGATGTACTCCAAGGTGGCAGGGTCCTCGACGGTCAGCTTGTGAGACTGGCATTCGATCTGGGCGCGGTTGATCAAAACTCTCGCGTCAGCAGTCAGACCTTAAGGAGAAACATTATATTATTTGAAACAATAATTATTCTTGTTTAAATTATACACACCAGCAAAAGCCATCACGATGTGGTCATCCAGAAGGCAGACCTTTCGGACGGTCCGCTCTTCCTGCAGTTTCGCCACAGACTTTTTCTCCACGCCGAGCACTACTACGTCCTTGCCGCGAACACCAACCTGGAGAGAACCAAATAATGCGGGTTAAAATCTTAAAATTCAGTCTAGACGCGATGACAAGGCAAGAGCGGACGCCGGCACAGAGCGGCGGCGACTCTCTTCTCTCTTACGGGTTTTTTCGCAAACTTACCGCCGTCGAGCCCTTTCTGACGGCCTCTTGTGCGTATTCGACCTGAAGAAGGTGGCCATCAGGCGAAAATACAGTCACAGCACGGTCGTAACGTGAAGAACTCATCTCAAATTATACGCTTCTCTTCCCGTGAATCAGCAAACTCCGCAAGTGATGTTGGTATGTTATGTTGTTGTTTTTGGTTTAAAAGGTGGCACCACTGGCGCTCCGACTGAAGCGCTGCCAGATTTTATTCTCAGTGGCGCGAGGGGAACTGATCCGTCTGTAAACTGTAAAATGTGCCTTGTAGCTTAATGATGCTGCTGAACTGTGTATTCACTGTTCACTATAAAGTTCGCTCTCTCAACTTTTATTTTTCAGTATCTTTGTTCTAAAATGACGAAGCCATTTTACGAATAGCACATGATAGCATGATAGTACAAAGTGTGGAGTTTCTGTGTGATTAAAAACAAAAATGTTTGGAAACGAGGGAATTGTCAACTGTCATGTGGTCAGAAAATAATCGTTTCTTCAGTATTTGTCTTATTTATTATTAAATTCTGCTCTGTATTGACGTTTTAAGACAATAAGCGTTGACAAATTAATTACCAACACTATTCCTAAGTATACAGCTTCAAGATTTTTTTCCATTCACTAGGAAAACGTTGACTGATGTATAAAGTTGTGATCCGCACGAGGTCTTGTTCGGTCGGTGAGCAATTTTTGCAATTATTTTTCAAAACCAATGGGGCAACACCTTTTAATAAGGATAAACAGAATATTACTCCATTTGATAAGGTTGTAATCTATCATACTTTTAAATGTTTGTCCAAGAAAATGAGTGCAAGGCTCTTCAAGAGTGATGCATTTGAGTTGTTTGCAAAGAAAGCAGTCGTCATCCACAAGCCTTAAAAGCGCAGAATCGCGTGTGTGTTTCGCCTGTCGAACAAGCATCAAACTGTGTGTAATGAAGAAGGTTGTTTTAAATTTACTTACTAATGATATCTTCACCATCTCCTTGGTTACCGTTTGGACTACTTTTTCCGAATCAGTTGCAGCTTCTTCAAAATTTAAACAGCAACCGAAAAGAACCGAAACAACAGTGACAAAAAGTAGGTACTTCATTTTGATTTAAGCCCTTTCACAGTATTTCTACTAAATTGGCTTTCCCTTCTAAACTGGCGGCATTATCTGTTACGAAAGGATATGATGTGCTGATAATATAATATATGTCGTGGTTTGTGGTTGTTGACACAGAATAAATATGCATGTGTTTCCAATTAAAATTATAGTAGCTAAAAATTATTGATGAATTTTATATCATAATTTATTCAACAATTAATCGATTCAAGCATCACATATTCCTGAGAAATTGATTAAACTATTTCTGTATATTTGATGCATGTTGGGCACGCAATTTGAACATCAAGATTATTCATTTCATTTATAATCAACCATACAATTTCAAAATTTTCGCCCATTCAATGGGAAATTGCTGGCTCATATATCGCTTCACGATATTGAAAATATCCTTTTCTTTACCCTGGCACATCGGGCAATCATTTTTCAACATAAGCTGAGCAATACCTATGAAAACGAAAAAGATATATTATGACGATCTCTGTTGGAATTATTAAATTTTTCACTTCATCAGTAATTAAAATCTCATAATTTACTCCTTTTTTTTCATTCATCTTATGAACCTTATATTTTCGTACCTTTTATAGTATCACCGACGTAGTCGCATTCTTTTTCCTCTCCCATCATGCACTTAAGTGTTTTGCAACAGTAGCAATCGTCATCAATTATTTTTAAGAGGCCACGATCGCGTGTATAAACTGCCTACATGCACTCACAGAGAACATAATGTCACGACGAGGAAAAACTGATATAAAAATCAATGTTTATGCAGATTGATTTTTATGATTTACGGTATCAAATTAAAAAATAGAATATATGATCTCACCAACGCATCTTTCACCTCCTGCTTTGATACCTTAGATGAAGGGCTGGTAGTTTGAGCATTGAGTTTCGCTATTATCAGAAGCAACAGAACACAAGACCCAACGGTGCGTTTCATATTTTCGTCCAGTCGTCTGTTCAAACTAAAAGTTTGCTTGGATAATTCCAGCAATTGTATAAACTTTTTAATCTGAAAGGAAGTGCATGGCTGACGCGGGAAATGACCTGGTAAACACGTGAATAATATTTAATTCTGACCACGACGAAAACAATTTTAGGAATTTTATCTTAGCTGGAATTAATATTATTTCACGTCATATCATATTAGTTCCCGGAAATGAAGCTTTAACTCCGATTGACGGTTGATTAGCATAACTACTTGCACCTTTCAAGTCTTGAATTCACCACAACCATTGGTAATTTCAATAATATTCACATACTAGTATTACTACTAAATCGTCCAGTCGTCTGTTCAAACTAAAATTTTACCAGCAATTATGCAAACTTTTTAATCTGAAAGGAAGTGCTTGGTTAAATGACCTGGTAAACACGTGAATAATATTTCGTTTTAACCACACGATGAAAGCAATTTCAGGAATTTCAGCTGGGAGTGAAATTCAAACTATAACATTATTTTATTTAATTTCCGGAAATGAAGAACTGTGTGTCATTGTTTTAACTCCACGTGATAACTTATTAGTTTTTAATGCATCTTTCATGTCTTGAATTCTTCGCAATCATCAGTATAATTAATGATTAAACAATACATACGCCACACGAGTACGTTCCTTCTACTAATTTATTTTCATTTATTGGGAGAGGCGTCGGAGCACTTGGCTACCAACAGCCCCTGTGGTCAAAAATTACATGTTCGGTATGTCTTGATTGCCATACCCCACTGACCAATTTGGCCAATGTGCCATGTAAGCGGCAAACACCCTTTTCGAACATGTTGGTGGGTGCCAACAATTATCTATAAAAACAGTCTTGTAGAATTAACGTCGCGCTTGATAAATTTGTAAATCAAAATTTAACCTAAAATTTCAAAAATTTCCAAATCTTTGACTGAAAGTAAAATAAGTGTGTTTTCCTTTTTGTTAAGCTAACTGAAAATGAATTAAAGAAACCGTGAAGTGATTAATATTAATTAAAATTGTAGCAATTTTATAAGAATATTTGGAATGCCCTCTAGCGTATGAAATTGGAAGCTGTAAATTCCAGCGCGCGAAATGAGTAGAACAAAAGGGGGGCACGGGAGATGCTGGCTGGATCTTTGCTTTAGGCACGATTTTATCGCACTTATGGGTTAAAAGGATTTCTTCTTTTTCAATATCTCACGAGTGTTTGATCTGGCGGAGGGATCGGACTTAAAAAATTGATTACACACACAGCTGAGATTAGGGCAAATGGCTGGCAGGCACGACTCGTTGCGAATTCGGTCAAGAAGCGATATAGTAATCACTTGTTCTGAAGGATACTCTGCAAATATACAATTATCTTCTTATATATATACTGGAGGGGATGAACGTACTCACAAACAAAAGTACACTAAATTAAACCTTTAATGCGGTCTAAAGATTTCAGTCGTATATCTTATCAAAACTGGACGATCAAATAAATGCCAAAATTGAGTCTGCCGCCTCAAAAGCCTTCATCACATGCAACATCACGCGCTCACATGTTCTCCATATTCGGTTCGTCCATTGCATATTTTCACTAAAACATTGCATATTTCTTTAATTCAAGGTTCCGTGGCGTGGCTGTTGCGCCTAATTTACTATGATTACGCACCAATGCCACAGAATTCGACACAACTAGGTGATTTTCCTTCGCAAGTGTCGATTCATTTCCTTGGCGTCCACTCGTGCGGCGCCACCATTATCGGGGAACAATGGATTTTGACTGCCGCCCACTGCATTGACGTGTTAGTGCCAACTTATTTTTGTGTATATATTAAATACTCAAATATTCAAAGTAAGCCAAGCTACATTAAAGATAAAAATATATAGCTTGAAGTTTAATTTTCTCATATTTTTAGCCTGATATTAATTTTTGAAAGATTACTCTGCATAAATATGAAAAAAATTCTCATCTTAAAATACTTATCAACATATTAAATTGAAATAATTAATTTCCAGCCTTTTGCCAAGTGTCGTTCTGAAAGTGCGGGCCAACTCCAACAGTCTGACCGACAGCAACGGCACGATGCACAGCGTGGTCAGGGTTCGGCGGCACCCTGGCTTTGTGCTGCAGGACCTGACGAGCGAGGACATCGGTCTGGTGCAGGTGAATCCGCCGTTCGTGTTCGGCGCGACCGCACAAGCCGCGCTGCTGCCTGAGCAGGACGAGGAGTTGGCGGCGGACGAGGACGCGACCACCGCCGGCTGGGGCTTTCTTGTCAGTGAGCAACACGTCGCCGCCGATAACTCCTGCCAATTATTATTTTTATTTTATTTCGTCCAGGAAAAAGGCCTGATGAGCCCGCTGTTGATCCGAGGGCAGCAGCAAGTGGGCAGTCGCGAAGAGTGCTTTGAAATATTTCATCCCGAAGTGACGCTGACTGAAGCCCAGTTTTGCGCTGAGAGCCTGGAGGAGGCGAATAGAATTTGCACTGTACGTAAAAATTAAAATGATTAAATGTGATAAGCTGTTATACCAGACAAATAATTTTAAAGGAAACAACCAAACTATCGGTCAATTTTTATCTTGCTTCATTTATTAAAAGTTTTTCCTCGTGTTGCGTTTGTAAATTGATTTCACTCTTTCCTTTCCAGGGAGACTCAGGCGGGCCTTTGTTCGTCGGCGGCAAAGTGGTGGGAATAGTTTCTTGGTCGGCCAACGAGTGCGAAGACGATTACCCCAGCGTGTACACGCGAGTGTCCTCGTTTCGTGATTGGATCAGGGACAATACAGGCATTTGAGACTGCATTTTGCTCTGAACTTATCTGCAGAGCAATTGAACAATGACCGAAACAAAATGCACAAGAACGCCGCGTGCGCTGCTTCACATCTTATCTCGCGATCGAACGATGTGACCGCGCAGAACTCACAAGCGATTTTTGAGATTAAAATTGTGTCTTAATTTTATATTGGAAAAATCCCCACTTTATATGGGACGCTAATTAAAATGTCTCTGTACAGCTCTAATAAAGAAATAATGATCAATATACTTTAATCGTTTGATTATTAAAGATAAAATGCTTCCAATTAATATTGATCTAATTAATCATTCAATGCAAAAAGTCATCACCTATATATTTCCAAATCTTATCTCAAATCACAATGTCCATTCTTAATAATCTGCACCTGCCACACTTATCAATTAAGATAAAGCAATTAAAAGCGGGGCACTAAATCACTTGGAGTCTCCCGTATTTCAAGGAAAGATGGCAAGATTTCTTCGCGTGGCACTTTTGGGTAAAATAATTTAATAGCAAACCGAGGACCGATCAAATAATTCCCCTTGCAGCCTGTTTGGCCGCTGCGGTCGTGGCCTCGTCCCGCACGGCCTACGGAAACGGCCGCATCGTGGGTGGGAGCCCCGCCGACCCTGCCGAGTACCCTTCGCAGGTGTCCCTCAGGGCGCTGGGCAGCCACTCGTGCGGCGCCAGCATCATCAGCGAAAACTGGGTCCTCACCGCCGGCCACTGTGTTGAATTGTAAAATTCTCCTAAATATTTTTGTATTTAAAACTCCCTAATTCGCTGCAGACATGACTAAATTTTTGATCAGCGGAAAACCCAAAAAAATGCAGATAAGATTTTACCAAAGTCTGGAAAATTAGCGATAAAAATTACAAAAGTCCAATTCAAGATAATCCTCTAGCATCAAGATTTATTTTTTGCCACCTGATATTTCAAACATATGGATTGAACAAATTTCTAGGATGTTGCCTGGTTGGCTAGAAATCCACGCCAACTCGAACCACTTGATCACCAACGGCACCTCGCACGAAGTGGTCAGGTTCATCCAGCACGCCGGCTTTAACTTCAGCGACTTCACCAGCGAGGACATCGCGGTCATCGAGGTCACTCCACCTTTCGAATTCAGCGAGACGGCTCAGCCAGCCGTGCTGCCTGAGCAGGACGTCGAAACGCCGGCCGGCAGCCCAGCCGTTGTCATCGGATGGGGATTCGTCGATGTAATTATTAATTTAATAACTTGATTTGAACCGATTTTAAATTTAAAAGTTAATATGCAGACGAACGGCCCCGTCAGCCCTTCCCTGCTGGAGGTCGACCAGGTTGTAAGGGACTATCAGGACTGCTTCAATATTTACACCCCCGATGTCAACGTGACCACCGAGCAGATTTGCGCTGACGTGCCAGAAGGCGGCAAGGGCATTTGCTCCGTAAGAACTGTTTCTGATTAGATGATGTTCGACTCATAAAACTTTTTAAGGGTGACTCCGGCGGCCCCCTGTTTGTCGATGGCCTGCTGGTGGGCTTGGTGTCCTGGTCCGCGAACGGTTGCGCTGCTGAAGGCTTCCCTGGCGTCTACACCAGGGTCGCTTCTTACCGCGACTGGATCAGGGAAAACACTGGCGTGTAACTTCTTGATACAAATAAACGATTGATGCAGCAACAAACTCTGAGGCTTATTAAAATAAAAAAATATCAAAAAAATTATATGTAATTTTTGAAATTTTTGTCAGACATTTCAATATTCTGTTAGATTTTTGAAAATGCCAGCCACTGATAACATTTTTTCGCATTTTTATTGTCTTTGCTCTACTTCCTCTGTCCCCCGGTGAACCAATTTTATGAAGCTGACGTCCTTCGAACGAGGTCGGCGCGGGGAAGCGCGCTGCATATGGTTCTCGCAGCACACTATTTTGTTAGTCCATGCGTGCACACGTTTACCGATGGCTGCTGCTACATTTTCCCCCGTATGCATATTATTTGCTTTACTTTTAGGAGAGGTAAGCAGAGATATTTTAAAAGGCAAAGGGTGTGAAGTAAAAATTAAATAACAGGCCAGGGCCCAGGTTAATCCGAAAGCGTGCAGCATGGAGCTCTATGACGTATAAAAGTTAAAATGTGTTTCGTCACGTGATTGATTGATGTTTTAATGTAGCCTGAACTCGCGTCTTGCTGCAGCCTGCCGACAATCCTGCCCCTGTACTCATTGAAAACGTGCATCAAAAACGGTTTGAATGCCATTATATAATTCCTGTAAATATTTCAATGACAAAAAATTGCAGAAAACCAAGGAATTCTAGAAACTGATCCATTTGTACGACGAGTAAAAAGACCAAAAATTATTATTTTACGTTATTTCTATTTCAGTGCCTCTTTGACTGCGTTTTCAAAAACAAAAACTATGTGAGTTCAAGGGATCTTCAAAATCTTGCTGTTATCTTTTCGTCCAATAATATAGCTTTTTCCAAACGGCTCCCTCAACCGTGATTTCGTGATCGACAGATTTTACAGAGTACTGTCGGAAAAAATTTGGCAGCCAGTGGTGCAAGAGGCAGTCGTGCTTTGCCACCACAGATTGGTCATGGGTTGAAAACAATCGCAACCCAACTGAGACAAAAATTAATTTCAAATTATTAGATACGTCTATCCAAACTGGTCAGCGCAATGGTTGCAGACTTCTCCCTGCACTTTTTGCTTTGTGCGTGCGAAGATACTTGCTGGGAAACTGCCCACGCTTGGCCAGGCCAAAAACTGGTAATTTTATTGATGCGTTTTAAATTTATTTTAAAATTAAAAATCTGTTTTATAAAAGACTCAAATTCCTGCGCACTTCGGCTGAGCTTGATCAAAGACAAATGCGACCCTTTCGAATTGGTCCCGAAAAAAACCGACCCAACTGTGATATCGGACGAAGCGATAGCTAAGACGGGCACAAACAAAAGAAACTCAGGCGAAAATAAAGCAGAAAGAACTAAATTGACAAGCACAACAACCGAAATAGCATCAACAACCAAACTGACAAGCACAACAACCGAAATAGCATCAACAACCAAACTGACGAGCACAACAACCGAAAAAGCAGCAGCAACAACAGAATCAACAGCAAAAACTACGAGTGCCACCACTGAAAAACCAGCCGGCAAAGAGAAATCAGGCGAAGTGCCGCAGATCGAAGAGATGGGCCGCTCGCTGGAGACGGTGCAGCGCCACATCCGCGACATCGAGTCCCTGAAGACTCCCCAGGCACGCAAGGACCTGGCCAGCCAGGTGCGCCGCGAGCTCGACACGATCGCCGAGGACGTGGAGGTGCTGGGACAGGAGCGGCCGGAAGTGCTGCAGGTCGCGCCAAGGCTGGCCAAAATCCGCGCGGACCTTGGCTCCTTCGACAGCCTCAACCTTGCCGAGGGGCTGAGCGGCAGGCTGGTGCTCGAGGTGGGCGCAGTCCGTGACCAACTACTCAGGGTTGCCACCAACATCCAAAAGGTTTGAAAATAATGGAGTAAAAACTCAAGATAAATTAAATATAACCTCAGATTTGAGGTTCTAAAATGGGGTAAAAACATGGGAATCGATACCAGGGCGCTAATTTCGGCTTAAGCTTATTTAAGCCTAAAAGCTATCCCTATAGAGGGTTGATAATCAACTCCAACTTTTTGTCACCTAGAAATGGAAAAAGCCCAATAATAATTTTTTATTTTGGAAAGACCTAAAAATTTCAATTCAAAATATTTTATACAAAAATCTATCCTGCCCTACAAAATATTTCTTAAAACAACGATAACCTCCTCCTAAAATTAATTTATGAAATGAAACCATTCTCATTTAAAAACAACAAAATTCGAATTTATTTTAATCGTTTGAAAGGGTTTAACCGACGTGGGTGAGACGATCCGCTCAGACGTGTCCAAAGTTGCGATCGACGTGGCGTCCGGGGCCGTTGGCCTGGGCTCGGCCGTGGGCACCGGCCTCAAAGACGCCGGCAACACGATCAGGGAGGGGGTGAACTCGGCGCAGAGCGGCATCGCGTCGCTCGGCCTCGAGAGCATCGGGCAGCTGCAGAAGATCGGCGACGACGTCTCGGCCAGCGTGTCCAACGTCAAGAAAAACTTCGAGGAGCTGCGGCAGGAGAGCTCGCAGAAGTTGATCGACGCCAGCTCCAGCCTCAGCACGCAGCTGACCGACGGGCTGAAGAGTCTGCAGAAGCTCAAGGACGAGTCGACCGGCAGCGCCAAAATGCTCGCGCTGAACATTCAGCAGAACCTCAAGGAACGGCTTGACGAGATCACGAAGCAGTTCAGCAACCTCAAACTCACTGGAAAGTGAATTTGAAAATTTTCCTGATATGTACTATTAAAAATTGTAGCTCCAAGCTGTGTGTTAACAGGGTAAAAAATTAAATTTAATATTGGAGACGGTATCAGATGTTTAGGCTACAGTGCATAATTATAATTACATTGAGAGACATGTTTAACGTGGATTATATTTTTAATCTTGCTCAATTTTCACATTGTAAGCAAAATTTAATCATTATTATACTAATTAACCTTTTAAATTTACATAAAATCTGTTTGCTTTTCCCTGAGTATATGCAGACCGTGTATATTTATTATATTAATAAAATGGAATTTGCGAAATCAAACATATTTGGTTTTAATAATTTTGTATAAAAAAGACAACAATTTTCTTTTTCAAAATGCATAACGTTTTGTTGGTTGGTTTGTCAGTTTTGCGGGGCATTTCGGCAAGTCATGGCTTTAAATTGGCGCCCGCGTGATTTAAAGCGGAGCAGCCCTGCAAATTCGCTCACTTATAGCACGACCATGAAGCCCGGAAGAAGCTACTCCATTGTTATCCTCTTCGTACTGGTGTACCTTGCGAACCAGGTGAACTTTCTAGCTCTTTTTTTACCCTGCCAAAATATTTGTATTTCCAGTCAGCAGCCCAAACAGTAAACGGAACTAACGCAAGTACGTAAAGTCTGAAGAAATCTGAACGAGACTCTCATTTAAACTCTTTGCAGCGCTCCTACCAAGGAACATGAACGGACCTGCCCTACTCAGGGTAATTTATCTATTAACTTTTTTCTGAGTTCATTTTTTCCACTCGCAAATTTCAAAATATTAAATTTTGAAAAAGATATGAGTTCATTTTTTTAGTAAATAATTTTTTTTATTTCAATAAATCGGCAGAATTTACGCGAGTGCTCATGCCCCTGGCCAGGCTTGGTAAACCGTCAGGCGTACGATAACTGCACAATGAAAGGTATTCACATTTTTTTTCCAGCAGATTAACTAAAAATTGTTTTCGTGCCCTAGCCAATTCTTCGTCGGGTGTGATTTTCAAACGCATGGTATTATTATTTAATGTATAGGAATATCGATTACGGAAATGATGTGAATTTTTTGCAGTGTCGGTTCGACTGTGCGATGAAATATATGTCATATGTAATTAATTTAATTTATCATCCACGGATTTTTTAAAACTAAATTCATTAGCTCAATGGAACCACCATGAATTACACGTTTCTGGCAACTAGATTCAAGGGTGCAGCCAAGTCTTTGAGCGCTGCGGCTGACAACGCAACGAGTTATTGCGCTTCCTACGTGGAAAGTATTTGCCTCTAAATTATTCGTAGGAATTATTACAGTATTTCTTTGTGCAACTGTTTAAGATTTCAACAATTCGATTCCGATTCCACAAGCTCCACCGGGTGTCAGCGTCTGTAACCCAAAGGGTTTGCTTGCCTGGGTGTGCATCAGACAGCAGTTCGTAATTGTGAGTACATTTAAATAAATTTAAAGTTTTTGGCATACAAATTTTGCACTAAATTCATTTCGCTCCTTAATTTCGATATTTCTTGTGAATTTCAGCAAACTTGCAATATCTCTGGAAAAGGTATTTGATTCATTTCTCCACAGGAATTTATTTTTAATCACAAAAAAATGTTTGGCAGATCCGAAATGTGCTGAAAACTTCGCCAGGTTGAAAACGTTGACGCCGCTCAACCTTTTGCTCAACTAGCGAGACCGACAAAAAAATGTTTGCCAGAAAATAAACACACACAGTTTCATTCAATGCTTATACTCTCGCTTGTTATTTCGTCATACTGTTAAACCTTGGCATTGTCCGTTAAAATGCGTGGCGTTGAATTCAGTTCTGATTAGCTCGCGCTCCAAGCGTAATTCATAAAAATTGAGCAATTTACCTGGTAAAGAGTAAATTGGATGTTGATGCTGTGCAATTTTCAGCTATTTTGTCAATTTGCGGCACACAATTTCTACTTTTCACTTAAAAAATGAGATTTTCAAAGTGGCTTGTCACTTGCACTTTTTATTCAATTGTTAGGAACTTTTGTTGTGTATAATTGTATGAAAAAATAATAAAAAAGCCAATTTAATTTTGTCAAGACCATATAAATATGCTTATAAATTCTACTTAAGAACATTAATTCGTCCTGGTCCCGGCTAAATTGCGCAACGTTCAACAAACACCCAAAATTTCATTGTCAAATTGATTGTTGACCTTTTCTTGCAATAAGGAAATTCGCGTTTGGTTTAGTGCGTTCGCAGGGACGGAAATGTCTCAGGACTCCCGGAATCTCCCGGGAATTCCCGGCGCCAGGACCCAAATTTTTAAGCGGGAGCCACGGTCGGGACGGGAGCAGGAAAGTTTTGCCGGGAGCGGGAATTCCCGGGAACCTAGTCAAAATTCATATTCACAACTCGCTTTTAATTTTCCTAGAATGATTAAAAAAATTGTTAGGAATGTTTTGTATATTAGATATTTCTCACGGTTTGATAACTTTATTAACTGTCCTAATTTCAATTTGCGGAGTTCAAGCTGCAATATTTCTTTTTTATCATTCACATTCACAACAACTAAAAATGTTACAGAATTTTCTTTCATTGACGTGTGATATGATTCTCGCAACTTAAAAAAGTCGGGAGAAAAGTTCTTGATCTAAATAAAATGAAGTTTTTTAGGTTGTTTTAGTAATCTCTGCATCTACAAAAAATTGAATTTTATTTAAAACTTAGTATTTAACATGGCCCAGTAAAAATTGCCTCCGTGGATTTTTTTTATCAAAGAAAAGTATAATTTATAACTTCAACGCGGAAAAATAAAAGAGCATAGTAAGTTTATATTTGTAAATATGCGAGCTAAGAATTAAAAGTTATCAACGCACATGGTGTCTACTTTCGATTTTAAAATTTTTGGCGGGAAATCGGGAGCGGGAAGAATCGGGAAATAAGAGTCGGGAGCGGGAATTCCCGGGAAAAATATTTTGTAAGGGCACCAGGAAATTCCGGTAACAGGAAACATTTTTTCGGGAGCGGGACTCCCAGGGAGAAAAATTTGCTCCCGAAGAACGCACGTTTGGTTATTGAAAGTTACGCAATTTTGCCGGGACCAGGACGAATTGCTTCATGAATGTACGAGTTTTTAATGTTTGAATTAAAAACGCATTTATTTTTTCCCTGAGCAAGAACAAAATTACTTTCCAGTCTAATAACACCCTTCGCTCTTGCGCCAAGAGCAACATGTGCCATCAGCTTCCGGTTTACATCATTTTTCAACCACATTTCCACGTAATTTTCTCTGTAGCGCTCGCTGGCCATTATAAATGCGCGGAACGCAAGGCTAGAGACCATAGTTGCGAATCGAGATGAGATTACTGCGTGCTGGTCCTGGTGCAATCCTGCTGCTCGTAGCAGCAGTTTACGTAAGAAACAATATGAACTAATTATTCTTCTCCTTCCTAATATTCACACAATATTTCAGATCTCTTCTTCAGGTTTGAATTTATATTTATCATAATTCATAAAATAAATTTTAATTGTAAACGCAGAGGCGCAAGACGCCTCGCAATCGCAATGCAGCCCGGATCTGCTTAAGGTGGGGCATTCAAGCTGTTATCCTTCTTTCTAATTAATTTAATCGATACAGAGTCTAGCGAGCTGCTTTGTGCCTCAGATAGCCTCGAGAAGCGCATCTAGAGCAACTTCGTTCACAAGCTCCGTGGTGTCAAACGCCACCAACACTCTGAAAAAGGTGCAAACAAGTGCATCCCAACTGTTCAAGAACGTCTTCAATGCGGCTAAAAAGATGAATTTCTCCACGATTTCAAGCGTCAAAAGCATCCCATCGAATTTTGTAAGAGACGTCAGAGCACTCGGTAAAGAATTAATTATTACAAAAAGTTTTTAACTAATCTTTAAATGAAGCGCAAAATGCTTCCAGCAATGTCAATAACAAATTTTTGGTAAGTCGATTAACTTTTTTAAATTCATTCATAATTAAAAATTAAGATTCTAAATACTAGCTACATTTTTGTTTCAAAATTAAAATAAATCACACGAGTCTGTTTAGAAATTGAATGAAAGCATGTTGAAGAACTTCGATTTGGTATGACTATAATTACAGATAATTTTTATTACTTTTAAAATTAATAAAAACGTAAAGCTCTCGAGCGATGGCCGTGTTCAAGCAAGCAACGCTTTCCTGCAAAGTGCCCCTGAAAATTTGAAAACCGCAGTGCAGGCGGCCACGGCCAATTGCACCGAACAAATGTCCCTGATTGGCGGCTCGACCTCAAATCAAACCTTGTCAACCATGGCTGCCACGTTCTTTACCGCCTGCGTCAACGTGAATTTGCCAGTAAGAGCGCGGCTATTAGATTTCCGAAACGAAAATTTTAATAAATTTGATTTTCCAGTCCCTGCCAACCAATCTGAGTTTGTTCTTTAATTTTTAATTACGTAGAAATTTGTATAAATTCCTTTTTTACATTTCAGGCAACACTTGCAAGAACGACCTGACAACCTTGAAGTCGTGTGATTTTAAATCATTGTTCGGATTGACGGAATAAGGAAGAACTATAATTGTTGGAAACTGATTTTTAATCGGAATAAAAAAATGCATTCTATTTTCCTGGTCTTCCTTTTTTGCATAAATATATATATATATATATATATATATATATATATATATATTTTATATTTTATATATATATATATATATATGTATGTATGTTTGGGTAGCACCCTTAGCTCAGAAAAAAATGCAAAGATGTGTATGTACAGGAAATTGAATATTTGCTGAGATTTAAAAGTACATTTTAACTATTTACAAAAAGAGGGTTCTTGTTTTACTGGAAAAATCAGATGTGGTCAAGGCTAACTGAAGGACAAATGATCTGCTTCTGGGCGTGTTTAAAGTTTGTCGGAACTACTCTTTTGGATCTGCGACGCAAATGTTGCAATGCGCAAAAATACATCAAATCATAGTTTTTTGTGTAAAAACCAGTAGGGAACCCCCACGATTTTTGGGTCTTCAACGTTTTTCTCAATTTGAACCTCTATAAAGATAATATTTTGCGCCAATCAATACAGAGGGTTTGAAAAATTAAATTAAAATATAATATCATCCATTTACAATTTATTTTAAAAAGCAGTGGCATTAGAGTTGATTTTTCTCTTTCTTTTTAATTCATAATGACTGTGGTAGATCAGCATTTAAGTTTTTCAGTTCTTAATGGCATGAAATCTTTATTTTTAAATATTATAAAGTAAAAACAATTTCAAATTATCCTTCCAGTAAAAACTATTGAAAAATTTGAAATCTCAATTTCATTATCGACTTGTAATTCTTGGCTTTGTTCATGTGATTCCAATGATAAAAATTATTCGACGGTAATCATGTGCAAACAAAAATATTTATCTCAATTAAAAAAGATACTCGTACTATACTAAGGGATGCTACTCAATGCAACGCAGACCATTTGAGAAATCATCAAAAACAAACGTTAAGCGAATTTTTCAAAAACATTTTAAGCGATTGCCAAAATGTCCTAGAAAAAACACAAAACATTCATTGTCGCCAAACACCCGTGACTAGGACAGCCGTTTCGGGTATTAAACCCTCGTCAGCTAGCCTTTAGTGCAACGAGTCCCTCACCTCACGGAGAGCGAACATCTCTGTCGCGTCAATCTCCAACACTAACTCAGCCAGGTTTTAAGCTGGCAGCTTGCATCGGACAAAAACGCGTGGCGTTCAATTCTAACAATTTCTCAAATAGTATAAATCGTTGCATGAGTTATAACACGGAATTTAAAAAAAAATACGTGAGCTAATACAAAAGAGAATTGTTGAATGTTTTGTGTTTTTTCTAGGACATTTTGGCAATCGCTTAAAACGTTTTTGAAAAATTTGCTCAACGTTTGTTTTTGATGATTTCTCAAATGGTCTGCGTTGCATTGAGTAGCATCCCTTAGTATAGTACGAGTATCTTTTTTAATTGAGATAAACTGACAAGGGAGTGATAATTATTGTGAGATATTATCGATTTTATTGTTGATTATTAGCCATAACCAACAATATTTATAATATATATAAAATCTGTTAAGGCATTTATTTACAATTAACAATTAACAATAAAAAGGCTGAAATGACACAATATGCAACCCGCGCCACCTCGGTACCGAGCGGGTTGCGTGCGTCTCAACCTGCAGGCGTTGTTGATTTCGTTTTGGGCCGCCGCCGCCACAGCCGCCGAGCAAAAACAAACAAATTGGATTTGGGAAGGTCGTCCGTGAGGTAACCACGACGGGGGTGCGGGCAGGGGGCGCTTGCGCGAGGGATGCTGCACAGGGCGGCGGCCTATTGATCTCGCAGCGCAGGCCGAGGTGCTCAGTCGGTCAGCGCGCGGCGAGGACGGCGAGATGCTGCGTCGGCTGTGCTGGCTGCTGGGCCTGCTGGGACCCCTGGCGGGGGCCCTGGCGGCGAGCCCCGATCGACGGCCGTTCAACCAGAACACCAAGAACCCAAGCCTCTTCAACATCGGCGGCGTGCTCAGCGGCAACGAGAGCGCCGCGCATTTCGAGAAGATCATCGCGGTCAGTTTTTTTATTATTTTAATTTTTTTTTATTTTCTTTGCTTGGTTAGTTTTATTTTTGTTTGGCACGGCCTTTGAAGCGATCAGCAGGTAGAGAGTTGCTTGTTCTATCTGATTCCAATGATCTCTTTGCTCTGGTCTCGCATCACTTGATGCGCCTCTACAGCTAGCCTTGTTTTCTTTTTCTCCGCCTTGAAGTGTAGCCAAGCAAATCGCTCCTCATATGAATGCCAGTTCTTGTAACAAAATTAAAGAGAAATTTATTTCCAGCATTTGAACTTCAACAACGAGTATGTGCAGCGAGGCAACACGTACAGAGCCGAAGCGATTCAAATGGACCAGAATCCAATCCGCACCGCGCTCAACGTTTGCAAAAATCTCATCTCCAAGCGGGTATTCCGATAGTAATCATGAAAACTCTTCTCTTGGAACTAAAAAATAAAAATATTTAAAGGTGTATGCTGTAATCGTGTCACACCCTTTAATCGGCGACCTTTCGCCAGCGGCGGTGTCCTACACCAGCGGCTTCTATCACATTCCTGTCATTGGCATTTCTAGCCGCGATTCGGCCTTTTCCGACAAGGTAAATAAAAATTATAAAAAAAAACAAATTGGAAATAATTAATATCGTGCAGAACATCCACGTGTCGTTTCTGCGCACCGTGCCGCCGTACTCGCACCAGGCCGACGTTTGGGTCGAGCTGCTGAACCACTACGCGTTCATCAAGGTCATCTTCATCCACAGCTCGGACACCGACGGCCGCGCCCTTTTGGGCCGCTTCCAGACCGCCTCACAGTCTTCCGAGGACGATGTCGAAGTCAGGGTCAATGTGAGTTTTAGACAGTTCACGTCCAAATTTTACTTAAAATTCTGCACAAAGGTTGAGTTGGTCATCGAGTTTGAACCAGGCCTGGACAGCTTTGCAGACCAACTGAACGAGCTCAAGGGCACCCAAGCCAGGGTCTATCTTCTGTATTCAGGGTAAAATTCCGTTTTTCAACATTATTATTAATTTATTCAGTAGGCATGAGGACGCTGAGGTTATTTTCCGGGAGGCGGCATCCAAAAACATGACGGAAGACGGGCACGTTTGGATTCTAACGGAGCAGGCCCTGATGGCAAAAAATGTGCCTGAGGGGGCGCTTGCCCTGCGCTTGATCAACGCCACCAGCGAGTTTGACCACATCCAGGACAGCATGTAAGACATATTTGTTTTTTAAAGAACAATTTTTTATTAATTCTTTAGCTACGTCCTGGCGTCGGCGATCAAAGAAATGAACAAGACTGTCAACATCACAGAGGCGCCGGCAAATTGCGACGACTCTGCCACCATTTGGGAGACCGGGAAAACCCTCTTTGAGTAAGCGCGATGCAATTTCAAGCTCGAGAGCAGAGTGAATTATTATGCTACTTTTCAGCTACATCCGGCGGCAAGTGCTGTTTAAAGGCGCGACTGGGAAAGTGGCTTTTGATGATAATGGTGATAGGATGTTTGCCGAGTACGATATAATCAACGTTCAAGAAGACCAGAAGCAGGTCTCGGTCGGCAGATACTTTTTCCATCGGGTAGGCACAATGAAATTTAATTTTTTTATTTATAAATTAATTTAATCATTAAAAGGACTTGGACCGAATGTCTTTGCGATTGAACGAGAGAAAGGTTGTGTGGCCAGGGCGATCAAGAACGAAGCCAAAGGGTTACATCCTTCCCACGCACCTGAAGGTCAGGCAGGAGAAATAATTTAACAATATATTAAATTTTGTTAAATTGCAGGTGCTCACCATCGAAGAGAAGCCGTTCGTGTACGTTCGCGAGCTCACCAACTTAGACACTCCTGATTGTCTGCCGGATGAAGTGAGATGTCCTCTGTTTAACACCACCAATGAGCACGGTTGGTTATTTCAGCTCTATTTATCACCAAAAAAACACCTGATTTTCGCCAATTCTAGATCCAGAACGGATGTTCTGCTGCAAAGGCTACTGCATCGACCTGCTGCTGCACTTGTCCTCGAAAATAAATTTCACCTTCAACCTGGCTCTCTCACCCGACGGCCAATTCGGTTCCCACATCGTTAGAAATAACTCAAGTAATGAAATATATCTCTGGTCTCTCCATGATTTTTAACGCTGACGTCTTGCAGTCGGAGGGAAAAAAGAGTGGACCGGACTGATCGGTGAGGTGGTCAACGACCGCGCGGACATGATAGTCGCCCCTCTGACCATCAATCCGGAGCGCGCCGAGTACATCGAGTTCAGCAAGCCGTTCAAGTACCAAGGAATCACGATCCTGGAGAAAAAGCCATCCCGCAGCTCGACCCTCGTGTCGTTCTTGCAGCCCTTCAGCAACACCCTCTGGATACTGGTCATGGTGTCCGTGCACGTCGTCGCCCTTGTCCTCTACCTCCTCGACAGGTGAAATTCACATAGCAAAAATTCTCCTATTTTCTAATTAGATCTTTGTAAAATAATTTTTATGTATACAAATTTTTCTTATTTAGATTTTCTCCGTTTGGCCGCTTCAAGCTGGCCAACTCAGACGGGACGGAGGAAGACGCTTTGAACCTGTCGAGTGCCATCTGGTTCGCGTGGGGTGTGCTGCTCAACAGCGGCATCGGCGAGGGAACGCCGCGCAGCTTCTCGGCGCGCGTGCTGGGCATGGTGTGGGCCGGCTTCGCCATGATCATCGTCGCCTCGTACACCGCCAACCTGGCCGCCTTCCTCGTGCTCGAGCGGCCCAAGACCAAGCTAACAGGCATCAACGACGCCAGGGTAAGACCCGCGTCAGGGTTTCGACTGAGACATTAACTGCTGTTCGCTTTCAGCTGAGGAACACCATGGAGAACCTGACGTGCGCCACCGTGAAAGGATCGGCCGTGGACATGTACTTCAGGCGGCAGGTCGAGTTGTCCAACATGTACCGCTCGATGGAGGCCAACAACTACGACACCGCCGAGCAAGCCATCAAGGACGTGAAAGACAGGTGCGCGAAGGGTTAAATTTTTAATTCGGTCCTATTTTTAAAAACGGTGTTGCTCTGTAGGAAGTTGATGGCTTTCATATGGGACAGCTCGAGGCTCGAGTTTGAGGCTGCCCAGGACTGCGAGCTCGTGACCGCTGGAGAGCTTTTCGGTCGCTCAGGGTACGGCATTGGCCTGCAGAAAGGGTCAGCGTGGACTGACTCTATTACTCTGCACATACTGGACGCCCATGAAAGTGAGTTCTCCATTTCTGTAGTGATATTTAAATTTCTTCCTTGACTGATGGAAAATTATTAATTTTAATTCAGATGAAATAGCAGTTTGCTAGCACAATTACTTTGAATCCTTTCGTTTCCTGGGCGTGGCAAAATATTTTTGCTAATTTTATTAATTAGGAGAGTTAATATTTTCAGTTTTAATTTAAAAAAAATCGTTTGGTGACATTCAGCGGTCAATTAATATAAAGTTTGCTTGACAATAAATTCTATAATAATCGAAACTGCACTGTTTTTTCTCTAAGAAAATGGTAAGATCTAACAGAGTTTTTAAGTTCACCCTGAGAAGAAAAAAAAGAACCCTGAGTTTTCCGAAGCAAAATAATATTAAAAAATCAAGGAAAAACCTGTTCGTGAATGAATGATTGCGACCATTAGGGAATTAGTTAGTAAATCATTGGAGAAACGTTACAAAAAATACGAAAAAAATATTTTTTAAATTTTTCGAACAATATAAATTATTTTTCTCAACGCCGGTTTCAGTGTATTTTATTCAAACTTTAACAAAATTTGTATTTCAGGTGGCTTTATGGAGTCGTTGGACAACAAATGGATATTTCTGGGCAACACGCAGCATTGCGAAGGGGACGAGAAAACGCCGAACACCCTCGGGCTGAAAAACATGGCGGGCGTGTTCATCCTGGTGGGGGCTGGCATCATCGGCGGGGTGGCCCTGATTGTCATCGAGATGGCCTACAAGAAGCATCAGATTCGCAAGCAGAAACGCATGGAGCTGGCGCGCCACGCGGCCGACAAGTGGCGCGGCGTGATTGAGGTAAAGCACCGGCGAAGGCTCATTCGCGCGCACATCCTCAGCAAATACTGATTCCTTAACTCTGATATAATTATTCCGTTCGAAACTGCACATCAAGTATACGCAGCTCCTTTCCACCGGGATTCATAAAACTAAAAACTATACACGCTAAATATCAATGGCTCTCACTAACATTTAGATCATAAATAAACGCATGGCATTTTTTCTGTGGATGAGACGATCACCATTTTGGTTTTTCGCTGTAAATTGCAAATATTTTTAAATTTTGTTTAAAGGTTCAAAACTTAAATATTTCTTAAAAGGGAACTCTTACGATTTTTTGACAAGAAAAAATTCATATCAGGAATTTTGTGTAGCTTTTTGAAATTTATATGGTTAAATTTTTTGATTTACTGAGCTTTAAATTTGTTTCAATTCGGTGAATGGGTAATTTTTGACGTCTAGGAAAACACCAAAATTTTCTTTTAATGGTTCGCTTTGGGCTCGCAGTAAATTTTATGTTCCAAAAGCAGATTTAATCTCATATAGACCGAAAATTTCTTGCACTTTCCAGAAAAAAATTAATCAAAAATCTAATAATTTAATTAAATAAATGCGCTAATTTAATTAATTCACCGCTAACCAACATCCTAAGAGTTGCCTCGCGTTGTCATTATTTAGTCTCATCCTTTCCGTTCATTTGCTGTTGAAAAAACATTTTTCTTTCTTGGAACCAATTACATTTTTCTTGGAGTACAATCCGCATAAAATTAAGTGTGCATAAACAGCTTTTAACTAAATACGATAAAGATAAACGTGTAAACGCTTTAGTGCTAGAAATTAACGCGCGTAGGTGCTGTGTTACAATTATTATGCGATATCGCATTGATGTGCTTCAATTTTATGGAATGCTGCTTTGCATGTACATCCGCATGCTTTGTTCTAATTTCAACTTTCTTCCGTCTTTCCGCTTCTTGAGGCATATTCCGCTCATACTTTCTGCTTTTTGCACCAATTTTAACCGCATCAAACAAACACCAGTATTTAGGAACAAGGAAATTTTGAAATTTTGGCAGGACACTCTCATTCATCAGCATAATGGCTTGTGAAAATATTAAAGAAAAAAAAAGAGGAAAAGATAAACATAGTGATTTAAAACAAAAGTAGTTGAACGCAAGGTCCCTCCATATTGAAATACCAAATCTTAACTCTGAAGGATTACCAAAACGATTGCTCAAATTGGCGAAAAACTCCAACCAGAACAATAAAGTTAGCGTAGTGGACAATAACTTTTTATAGAAAGAGAGTTGGGAGCCTGCTGAAATCTGCGGAGGGCATATTAAGCGCGCGTACGTCTTTCAAACCGAAAAAAGAACTGTTATAAAAATACACAAATGCAGGCAGTGACGGAGTATTTTGAGACGAAGAGTGTTAAGAACCAATTTACATAAATAAAATTATAATTATTCCGTTCTCTGTTGCATCCAGTGGAATCCGAGGCCACGTTTCCTGCAACTTAACGTAGGAATATAAACGTTCGTTTTAAGATAAAAAGTCGCTGCTATTGAGTGTCAGCACCGGGTGCGAGTTTGACGCTTAAATAATCTGTTTATTTAATTCCCTAGTGTTCGAAGCCACCAATAAATGGTGCCAGCGGTTGCTTTCTATTTTAATGAACTTCCCCTGCGATTTAAGACTCAATCCTGCTGATGCGTATTCTGTTCTCGAAATGATTTCTTTTAATATACTGAAAAACATATCGGTGCAACCAATTGCCGTGGAATAAATGTCAGCAAAGGTTTTTTTCCCGTTTCTTTAGCTTTGCCTATATTTTAGTCTTTTTGGAGATAAAAAGAGAGCGTTTAAAGGGCTGAATGCACAGCAGCAAAATTTAGTCTTACCATAAATTCGAAAATATACAGTGGTGCAGTTCGCGGCTTCGTACACTAGGGGCTTTCGCGATTGGTGTGAATTCTAATTTAAAAAGTGTATAAATCTCTCGATTTCTAAATCCACCGGTGCCACTATAATAGCTGCCGCTTAAATCCAAACAGGTTGAAAATACCTGCAAGAAACCGTCGTATATCAGCACGCATAAAAACTGTTTTAAAATTAATAAAAAAAACTCGCTGTGAGTAGATCAGTCGGATTCCACTATTCCAAATAAAAAAGATAAAATATTTTACCAGAATAAATGTAAAAGCGAGCCGCAAGGCACACACACGCCGTGTAATTCATACACATATTTAATAGGGCTGTGAAATTTAGACGATAGACGATTTTTTCTGAGCTTTCAATCGTTGCGGAACCAATAAATGAGCACAAATAATGCAATTTAAAGCCATTTTATTATTTAAAAATTATTTTGAACCCGTCTGAAACTGCCTAATCCGACTAAAAGGCGTCTAAAATGCGTCTCAAATCAGTCCGAAATTGTTTTAAAACTAAGGAAACGTGCACTTTTTCCCTCTCCCGCATTGATTTTTTTAGCGGGATTGTAAGTTCAATTATTTTTCATCAGTTTTTCAGTCTATTTTAAAAAATTTTACGCTTGGGAAAGTATAGATTTGTTGAAATTTTAAACCTGTTAAAAAAATACAAAACTTTGTCCTCGTTTTGGTTAATTTTAAGAAACATTGAGATCAATTTCAAATCTTTTCACAGATCTTTGCAACATGGAAAAATCACTTCTTGTTCGTTTTGGTGCAATAATGGAAAAAAATTTATTATAAAACCAAATTAGTGCTCAAGTATGATTAAAAAATGTTTTGATTCATTCTCAAAAGAGAAAGAAAATAATCGCCCTTTGTTTTTTTATACTATTTTACAGTTTAGACGGAAATATATGGACCAATCAAAATTTTTATTTCTGTACCTCTTTAAAATTTGTGAATTTAGTATTGTGCTCCTTAAATTGGGACAAACCCGTAATTTTAATAACCGTATAATCATTTGCTCATTGGACTGAAACGATGTCTCGAAAACGCGTTTAAATCGGCCCACAAACCGTCTAATTTGAGCGGGAAAACGGTATAAAAATACAGTTGAATATTTTCCAATAAAATCCATCTAAAATTCACAGCCCTACATATTAATAATCCACAAATAATTATTTCCGCAATCAGTTGTGTCTGTTGGCTTATAATTATAATAAATCGACAGTTGGCAAACCAAACTTTTTGCGTTCTTTTCCTTTATCTGTTGATTTCCCGCAAGTCTCGCTCTGAAACCCTGCTATTTTGGTTCCACACACCCTGTTCGAAAAGTATCTCTTGGTGTTGTTATTATTCTGCATGCGTGCGAGATGGACGCTATCGAAATGAGTGAGAGGGTGCGCACCCCTGTGTGTTCGCAGAAGCGGAAGACGCTGCGCGCGACGGCCGAGCGGCGCAAGTACGGCCCCAACGGCGTCGAGCGGCTGTCCGTCGAGGGCCTCCAGTACCTGGCCGCCGGCGGCTCCGGCTGGCCGTCGCCCCTCTCGTCGCCCCTCCGCCTCCGCGGCCACCGCAACAGCAGCGCCGACGAGGAGGTCATCGACCCCGAGAGCTCCGTTCCTTACTAACCCCTCATTCAGCACCCTCCTGCGATTCGTTCCGAATACTCTACAATTCTGCAATTCGCACACACGAGACAGGCCTACTCGCACAAACACGGGGATAAATAATTGACATATTGACATATTTTTTGAACTGGTTTTTATTCTGAAGTTGATGACACACGCAAACATACACGCACTCCTGCAGTTTTTTGGCCCAAAGCGAAGTTTCTTTTTGATTCCCTCTCAAGTTTAAAACGGTAAAATAATAAATGAGTGTCATAATCTATATTTAAATCAATGTAATTCAAAAGACGGGCGTTTCAAAGTTTATGAAACAAAACTAAATGCTGGATATAAAAAAGATATTGTTGAATGTTATCTAAAACGGGCATTAATATAATATGCATGAAGTATAAATAGCAGGGAGAAAAGAGAGAGAAAAAACTAAGTGTAGTTATTGAAAAATATATGCGCTTTTTATTGCTGAAAGCTGGAGAATCTGCGGAGGAGTTTCAAAATGAGTTCGTTATTGATGTTAAAAAATAAAAATGAATGAAAAACCGAACGAGCAAGTTATTCAACCAAATTTATTGAGAACGCATCACTTAAGTTGTACAAGAGAAATGAGGTTGGCTCTCTAGTCCGTATAAGGCAGGAGCCAAGATCAAGATCATTTTGCGTAGGCTGAGGATATCTTATCAAATTTCAAAATTCTCATACGTTATGCCAGTTAATAGTAGTGAATATTTTTAACGTATATTTTATATCGACTTTTGTAGATCAATAAACCGATAAAAACTGCAAAACAAATTTCAAAAAAGCTTCTCCACGATGAATTTTTTGACATCATTGCCCTTTTAAGTTTTTAGGGTTTCACTTTACAAATTCACCTTTTTCCTAAATGTTCAATTTATCGCTTATTCGCGAGGCATTGTTCAGCTTTCAGCTTGAGCGTGCTCTTTCGCGCGCATTTTCCCCACGTGTGGCGCTACCTGTCACCTTGAGACAAAAAGAAAACAAACATGGCCACCATGGATTGAAGGACATCGCATTTTTCAACTCTTTCGGTTGCGAATTTTACCGAAACATGTCGACATCTTGCCTCGAATCGATGCTGGCCTAATCCGTTTTCGCCGCGTGAAGGTCGGCCGCCACATTATTTCGGCCGTTCGCGTCTAAATTCTTGCGTGCTGGCGTTCAATCGTGCCAGTCGCGCCATGCAGTCTGCAGCTCTGTTTCGGACAGAGTTCGTCCGGAGATGCCGACAGTTCGGCAGAATAGCCTTTCGAAAGTGAGCCATTTTAATTGGAAATATATTTTCCCATGCTTACGAATTCCTGTCAACCTTTAAGGTATCTGCTGGTTACGAACGCGACCATTTCGTTGGGTCTTTCAGGAGTCGGCGACGTCCTCCAGCAGAACTATGAGGTGCTGCAGAAGAAGCAGGAGCGGTGGGACCCCGTGCGGACGCGCAACATGGCCCTTACCGGCCTGCCCATCGGCGTCATCTGTCATTTTTGGTACCAATTCCTGGACCACAGAATGCCCGGGCGAACCCTCAGGAGGGTCGTGCAGAAGGTGGTGGTGGACCAGATTTTGTTTTCGCCCATCTGCATATCGGCTTTCTTTATTACCCTCGGCGTCTTGGAGCACACCAAGCCAGCCAAGGTGAAGAAAGAGATCGTGCAGAAGGGTTGGATGCTGTACGCGGCTGAGTGGATGATATGGCCGCCGGCGCAGGTCATCAACTTCTACTGGCTGCCAACGCGCTACAGGGTTTTGTACGATAACACCATCTCGCTCGGTTATGACGTCTACACGTCGTACATTAAGCACGAGGTGCCCTTAGATGACGACGACGAAGACGAGGACAGCTGACGAAAAGCAAGCAATCACCTCTGACCCAAACTGTGATTAACGGACATTAGTCTGGCTTTGCCGTGCAAAGTTGCATATTTTATTTTTAAATTATGTGATGCACTCATCATCTCAGGCGAATACAATGTAAAGGCTAAGGTGGTCTTAAATTTTTTAAGTCCAGCCTTGTGTTAGACACTGCTGGTCACTGTCAATAAATTTGAAAATTGAAACACTAGGGTTTAAATGCAGCTTCCCCTATATTGAATTTATTGAGGAGGTTGTATAAATTATAAACGTTTGTATGAGCAACGATATTATTTCATTTACTAACAAATAAAGGTTACAAGGAAGTAACTATATTATCACAGGCCAAGTTTGCAGCCTTTTCCAAACAGTCTAGACTCGCTTCAGTCAAGATGTCGTCAATTTAACACAGCGTATTCATGGAACTGGCCAATTTAAAAAAAATATTTAATCATTGGTTGACTAGAGGAAAAAGAGTATGTAAGTCTCAACAATCGCTACGGCATCTTTAGTGGATTATTAAATTAAAGGAAAATCAGTCGAGTAGGCAGCATGACTAAGAGATTCAGTAAGCATCCAGCTTGAAGTCTACTTGCTGGAGTAATTCTTCAGGTTTCCAAGGATGTAGGCTGGTGTGGCCAGGAGACCACAGGTGATGGTCAGGCCGTGAGCTACCTTTTCCTGAAATCAGTTATAAAAAATTAGCGCTTTCCTTTGCCGTTAACTCTGGGTGAAAAAATATAATTTATATTTTATTTTTAATTGTCCTTGCAACGACCCAATCACTGGACAGTGATGTCCAGCAGCATGGCCACTGCAGAGGTATATTGATCTAGCACACTTATGACTCATTCACCGTCAATGGCAGTTTGCTTTTACACAAACCTAACGGTGGATCTAAGGAGCGTGCATTTATTATTCATTTAAACGTAATGGAAAAACGGTAACCATTTTCCAAAGATAGGTAGGTCATGGTTCGAATCGACCATGTGCGTGCATTGTGCAGAAGAAGAAAACTTACGGGGAATGGAATGCGGACTGCGGGGGGTCCGGAAATAACATTGCTGTTCCTGAAGGTCCTGCGCTGCAATACGGAGCAGGTCCTGGAGCTCAAAACCCTGGTAGCGGCCTGCATTTTGTCGAGAATTATTTGAGCGTGGTGCTGCCTACTTCAATTCTCGGGCCGGAAGTTGCAAAATTTACTTAATGGTGGACAACTTCATTTCAAGCAGTGCGATTGGTGCAAATAATTTTGAAAACCAGCATCTGATTGGTCGAAACAACCAATAGTTTACTTATATACAAAGAGATGGCGCATATTAGTCTGATCTTGCCGTGTTCTGCTAAAATTGCAATCGGATGGTGGGGGAGCCGAGGAACGAGAAGAGAGCTGGACGAGGTCAATGACGTCAGAGAGACATACGGCGACGAAACAAGACTTCGCTCACACAGCACTGACAACTCTTTTTGACTGACGGATTGCAAGCGTCCGACTGAACGGGATTTTTGGCCGCACCCCTTGCACAATGGAGACGGACAAGATCGCCGACGACTGCACGCCGACGTCTCCGCAGGTGAGTTGTGGCCAAGGGCCGTCCCAACAGAGCCCTTCGCGTGAAACACAAACCCAGCCGCCATTTTGCCCCCGAAATCAGCCCGAAATTCGGCCTTCCGCGTCGGCCTGGCGGAGTTTCAGGTCCGATCCGGTTGTTGGTTCACCCTGAGGCTCCGACTGGCCGGGTTTTTTGGAAGGGAGGGGCCCCGAAGTGCCTTTAGTGGACTTCGCGCAAGCCGCCGTAAGCCGTCGTCGTGACCTCGCAGCGCATTTTATTTTTATTATTACGATAAGCGAGGTATGTACGTGCTTATTACTGGCTAGTGAATTTGTTTTGGGGCCAAGGGCGGTATTTTCCACCGGCTCAACTCAAATTTGCTCTCACGTCACAGTATTGTTTTCCTAGAAAAGGCGGCCCGCTTGACAAAGCGTCATTATTTTTTTAATCCTCCACTTGCTCGGAAACAGACTGGTTTGAGCTTTGTTGGAGAGCAACCAAAATTATTTTCGCATCCTTTTCTGAATGATATTCAAGGGCATGGTGTGACTGCTGTGTTAGTGTAAAAGAATTAACTTCTCATATGTACTAAAAAAATCGCGAGTTTTAAACAATATTTTGCAAAGTTAGAGGTTTGGATTTTGTTGTGCAAAAGTGGAATATTTTATTTGTCCTAAAAACGTCTTGTGTCTGCTAAACTTGGCTGCAGGGGGTCCGACACCATCAAGGGGGTCCCTCATTGTCACTGCAGTCTCAATAACACTCACTACTCACTCGGCACATTTGGACGTGATTTTTTGTTCGATTGTGGTTTTAATTTGCATAACGTTTCTTGTTCATAGATGCCTATGAAGGCATAATTTATGTAGATGCACTCTAGGTTGTTTTATTTTACAGGAGAAATTAATAGCAGCTTCCTCGCTGTGTAGCGAGCTGTTTATTTTTCCACATTTCTACAGAAATGTCCTGTACAACTAGATTCATTTGCTGGTTGCCCTGGTTGCATCCCTAACTATAATTATTCATGAGGCTTGGGACAACATCATGTGTAGAAATATAAATAGCTCTTTAAAAACAGAGCAAGATGCTTTTTTAAATTTCAACTGGAAGTACTTTTTGCTGGCTTAATTAATTATAGACATTAATCCAGCGATGGGTACTACTTTGCCAAGGTTTGGCAAGTTTTAAAAATTTAATGACGTTTTCGTCTTAGACTTAAAACTGGTCTGTTTATCTGCTTCTATAAATTATGCTTTTATTAACTTTTAATCTTGTTTGATAACAAAAAAATGTTGAACTTGCTGCACTTTGCAATTAAATCGTAATGGTTGTCAAGCATTAACAAAAAACCAATTAAAATCAGCTTTGTGGCTCATTTCATTACTTAAGCCGATTGAATATTGCTTTAATTGTTTTTCCTGTTTCTGCAAAGTAACCTCAAAACCAGCTAATAAATTTTCGCAAGGCTAAAAAAGTGTGGACTTGTGGAGTGTAGCAATTTCAACAATGGCGCAATGCGATGTTCTCTCGTGAAATTATTCGTCCGATTGCACACGTGCTGCACGCGGAAGAAGCGGCTGTGGCTGCAGCAGCAGACCTCTGCCGTTATGTGCTCTCGTCAGTCAGTCAGCCAACCAGCCAGGTTCAGGTAGAAGAAGCGCCGCCAGGGAACAGCAGCTCTAGCTGGCTGCTTTCTTTCTTTCTTTATTTCGCGGCTGACGTCATCACGAGAGATGACCCAGCCTTTGTCGGCACGTCGGCAGGAAAACGAAAGCACTCTCCGGCTTCAGTTTTTGCATACACACACTCGAATAGATTCGCGAATTTCTGGTGAAACTGCCCTGGTTTACCGCCCACTGATCCTGAGCGTGCTGGTTGAAATGGAAAACGTGTCAAAGCGAGCGTCCTGATTGTGAGATCTAGGTTTATTGCGGCTTTATTCAATTACCTGGAAAATTGCATAACAATAAGGAAGAAACACGGTAACACTATTCTATTTTCCTTCGTGGTAATTAATAAAAAATGATTTAAAGATCCTATAATAAACAGTGTTCTTTCCCTGTTAGCCCCTCGCAGTTGTGATATGAAGTGATTTCGTGTTTAAATCCTCTTTAAGTTTTATCTACTCGGTTTTTGACTAATGGCTAGAGGAATGTTTCTCCATTTCCAATCTCTATCTCTCGAAAGTTGATTTGAGTCGCATTCCTATTTGTTGCCGCAGCAGATGATAAATTGTCTCTCCTTCCAAGCCCATCTGTCATGGACATCTATTTCATTTTTCGGGAAACGTTACTGCTTTGTTTTTGTCCACTCTTGTCGAGCGGAAAGGCGGCATTAACGCTGTGCTTCGGCCGAGTGCGTCTTAGCGAATTTCGCACTTATTGCCTCGCCATTCGGCGTTAGGAGACGTGACTGGCCGGCCTGGCCGAGGCCTGTGTTGCAAACAACAATTGTTTGGCCGGCACGAGACGCGCATCTGTAATTTGGTGTCTGCTCGTCCGTCCGCACCGCAACAACGAGGCCCACTCAAACGAAAGCGCCGCTCGTGCCTTTTGTTTCAAAATGAGATTTCGTATATTGGAGTCGAAATGCTTCCTTTCTTGTCCAGTGGCACTTTCTTCTTGGAATGTTTCCGCCTCTTGCCTACATAGGCGCACAAGGCTTCAATGGGGAAATTCGGATTGCGTCACTAATTTTGATTTGAAATAGATAAAGCGGTCTGAAAATATCTCACGTTTCAAATTTTATCGTGAAAATCGTCTCTAGGAAACAGATGTATACTTTAGAATCTAATATACAAATAATGCTATTTGAATTTTAACTCGTAGGTGCCTATGAAGGATGTCGTAAAAATAAATGCAGCTAAAAAATAATACATGTAAATCGTTCCAATGAGATTGAAAACGTGACGTCGCATAAACAATTGGTATAATTACCTTCAACTGCCATCGATGTGAATTAAAGTGTGTATTTTGATAGGGCCCATTTTTAGGTTGATTTCTAGATAGATTAAACGAAACGGCTCACTGATTCTTACAAATCGGATTGAAAGAATTAGAGGCAATTTTGCGGTCGGTAGTAGCACTCTTGCCTTCGACGCGCCCTACCTCTTCAATAGTTGGCACGCGAGCCGCATTCGGAATCATAACACTTTTGCCGAGGCTGTCTGGAGCACGCGATTTATAATTTTGTTTCGTGTTTCGCAGCACCCAATGACGATCCTGTGCGACGGCTCCGTGCGGAAACGGGAGCACTCGGTGCACTACCTGTCACAACGGGAGCTGTGCCTGCGCCAGTTCGAGGGATGGGGCGAACAGGACCAGATAGAGTTCGTCGAGCACCTGCTGGCCCGCATGTGCCACTACCAACACGGCCACATCAATACGTTCCTCAAGCCAATGCTCCAGAGAGATTTTGTCTCGCTGCTTCCAAGTACGAGTTTCAAATTATTTCAACAAAAGACAACATTTTTAAAATTAAATAATATTTACCAAAAATTTTCAAGTTTTGTTGAGGAGGTGTTATATTGATTGCTTTGAAATTTTTAGAAAAAGGTCTGGACCACGTAGCAGAGAACATCCTTTCATACCTGGACGCCGAGTCGCTTTGTTCGGCCGAACTGGTGTGCAAAGAGTGGTACCGAGTGATATCCGAAGGCATGCTCTGGAAGAAGTTGATTGAACGAAAAGTACGCACTGACCTGCTGTGGAGAGGGCTGGCGGAGCGAAGAGGATGGTAACTAACCACTTCAAAGTCTTCTCCCCGTGGTGTTCACATTTTTCTTAATTCTAGGATACAATATTTATTCAAACCAAAGCCTGGCGAAACAAACAGAGTCCATTCTTTCTACAGATCGCACTACCCAAAAATTATTCAAGATATTGAGGCAAAGATGAAATATTTTTCTCCGCAGACCCGATATTAACCTTTGTTAATTTTTACACCCCCGCAGAGCATAGAAAACAACTGGCGGATGGGCCGACACAACTTGCAACGTATCAACTGCAGATCTGAAAACTCTAAGGGCGTCTACTGTCTTCAGTACGATGACCAGAAAATCGTCTCAGGTCTCAGAGACAACACCATCAAGGTGTGGGACAGGAGCAACCTCAACTGTGTCAAGGTCAGTTTTCTCCATTGATAATTGTGTGTGGAATCATCTTGTTTAGAATCTGTGTCAAACTTCTCCGTTGCATCAAGCTTTGTATGCACATAATCAATTTGTTTTCACTGCTGGTACTGAGCTTAATGCTTGGCTAGTGAAGCACCAAATTTACGCTGCTCTTTTCTGGCGTTATCACAAGTGTTTATCATCAAGATAAAAATTAATCTCATTTCATAATTTTGCTGTAAATATTAATGGGTAAACAAAATGCATGTTGATTGTGTCAGCGAAATTTCATTATGGTGGCTCGGACGAAACTAAACAAATTACCAACTTTCCAATTTTTAGGTGCTGACTGGTCACACGGGCTCAGTGTTGTGCCTGCAGTACGATGACAAGGTGATAATCTCAGGCTCGAGCGACTCTACCGTTCGGGTGTGGGACGTGGTCACTGGCGAAATGGTCAACACGCTCATCCACCATTGCGAGGCCGTCCTCCACCTGCGCTTCAACAACGGCATGATGGTCACCTGCTCAAAAGTAAAAATCGCACCTGCCCATCAATTGATGTTTTAAAAAAAATCCCCTCTCTTAGGACCGCTCCATTGCCGTGTGGGACATGACTACTCCTACGGAAATCACGATGAGACGGGTGCTGGTCGGGCACAGAGCCGCGGTTAACGTTGTCGACTTTGACGAGAAATACATCGTTTCCGCCAGTGGAGACAGGACCATCAAGGTGCGCGTCTTAGTTGACTAGCAGAAGCGAGGAATTCACTTTGCGTCTGTTCTCACAGGTGTGGAGCACTTCCTCTTGCGAATTCGTTCGTACGTTGAATGGTCACAAGAGGGGAATCGCTTGTCTCCAATACAGAGATCGACTGGTGGTCAGCGGCAGCTCGGACAACACCATCCGGCTCTGGGACATTGAGTGCGGTGCTTGTTTGCGCGTGTTGGAAGGACATGAAGAGTTGGTCAGGTGCATCCGCTTTGACAACAAGAGAATCGTCAGTGGCGCCTACGACGGGTACGCACCTATTTTTTTCATAGCTCAAAATGTAAGAATCAAAACATAAAGATACAAGATGCTCATACAATCATTAAAGAATTCACATTTAGGTGTTAAAATATTTAATTAGATAATGCTGTGTACATGGTTGGATTTTGCCCTTAATATTTAAAATGATTTAACGTGTTGTCAAATTATGATCTCATTGAACCTTTAAACCCTGCTTTGGTGTGAACCAGCCTGACTCATTCACAAAGTTCTACGGATTTAAGAGCCAAGTATTTTAAAAATTGAAAGATTATTTTGTTTTAAAGTTGTAAAACTTTTTTGTGACTCTTAAATCATTTAGTAATTTTTGACAGTTTAAAAAGTTAGGTTTTTTAAGGACATTTTATGTTGTTGGCGACTCTATATCATTGAAACGACTAATTAAATTAATGCTGCTCCAAAAATTATGAAATTAAAATAATTTCGCTCCTTCAAATGCCATCTATTTACATTATAATTTAAATTTAATATTAAACAGTACATTTTTAATTAATGTGACCGTTTATTCTGTCAACGATTACTATTGTAAATCATAAAAATTATGCACAATCACTAATTTGCCTTTCTGCATTTCAGCAAAATCAAAGTTTGGGACTTGGTAGCCGCCCTGGACCCGAGATCGCCAGCCAGCACCCTGTGCCTGCGTACTCTTGTGGTCAGTGTCAAGTTTTTGGTCTCCCACTTCGGATTATTGATAGTGGGTTCGTACTTGTTTCAGGAGCACACGGGTCGTGTATTCCGGCTGCAGTTTGACGAGTTCCAAATCGTGAGCAGCTCTCATGACGACACCATCCTTATCTGGGACTTTCTCAACTCCAGCGCTCCGCCCGAAGGCACTGCGCAACTACCGTCCAGCGCTTCCTCAAACAACAACCGCAGCCCCTCACGTGCGTACTCTTCTCCAGGCCACTCGAGGGCAAAATTCAAGCAGTTCTTTTAACTTGGAAGATGGGAAAGAAAAAACATAATCAGAATATTCTCGACATGAAATACATAGTAGAGATAGAGAAGCTTCAAACCCGCTTGCCTGACAAAATAATTTGATTTTTTCCAAATCCTGCACGCTTTCAGTACGGCTTTGCTTCTATTTGTTTGTTTTTATCTGCTTTCAGCGTTTGATTGAGGACCAATTGACTGAAAGCAGCGGTCCTGTGATACGCCCAGAAGCGCAAACGTCCTATTATTCATCAGTGTGTGTGTGTGTGGCTCCTACAGTCTTGAAGGAATTCATTTTAATTGCCCGTGTAGACCCTGAGCAGTGGAACCAAGTGTGGCCCTTTGTGCATTTTTGCAGACAACACATTCCAAGGATACTTTATAAATCATTATACACCGAGAGTGAGAGAACATTTCGAGAGGAAAATCTGTGCTGAACGAAACAAAACGTGTGACTATCGATTTATGCTTTTGGGCTTAAGATCTCAAACTCTACTGGAAAGTGTGCTGTTGTAACTTTTTAATATTATGAGAATAATTTGTACGAACGTTGTGTTGGGCACAAGTCAAGTGCAATTTTTCATTTCGCAGCTTGCTATCGATGTTTCCCTAATAATTGTGATGTAACCTGATTGATTTTTTATTCTGCCAAAATACGTGTAAGATAATGAGGAATACCTGCGCTCGCTCGGCCGTAACGCTCTGTTTGTTGTTTGTACATAGACACCAGTAATCAAAAGAACTAGCAATTTTCATTTGGCAAAAATACTCTGTGCTTAAAAAGTACCATCTTCGCAGATTAAACTTACTTGTTTATTTAATACATAATTGCAAAGATTTGTTTTTGATAGATTAAAATTGTTATTTCTGCATCTGCAAAGGTAGCCGGTAAATGAGACAGTTGTTTGTACATAAAATTGTTGGGAGCATGTTAGTAGGACATTTAATGAGCTTTTTTTCATGTTCCCTCTTGTGAAAAGTGTAACCCAATCATTGTATTCTGTGTTCAGACCCTTGTGCATTGAAGATGGAAATTGTCCACCAATTTTTTTTTCTGGACAAATACGGCAAATACGATGAAGCAAACCTTAAATTGATGAATATTACTCCGCAAAAAGACTCACTGTCTGATATCTGAACATTGGACAGCATGTGACTTGAAAAGTTATAGAATAAAAAAAGTTTAAATTAATCCTGTTGGAATTTAATTTGCCCTCATTGGCATTGTAGGCACAACAATTTGGGTAATAACAGGAATGACAAATAACGTAACGATAAATAATGAAGACGTGGAATAGATGATATTCAATCCTGGTGGTGACTTCGTAATCTAGTAAACATGAACCATTCCGTACAAAAATCTGAAAAACATGGTCAAGGATAAAATGTCCAATGCAAAATTGATAAGAATATTAATAAGACTTACGTCCAAAAGAGGATGTATGTGAAGAGGCCACCAATGAATCCACTTGTCAAAAGACTTCTCCGATTTACAAAATATTTCTTCCATTGACTGCCTGCCTTCAAAAGCAAGAGAGCCTAAATAGGGGAAAACATCATCTTATTAAATTATGGATTCTTTTTCGTAGGGCGAGTCTGAGATGGCTTACGTATCACCTCAAGTGTCCCCTCACTCATTGTTCCAGCTCAAAATTAAGGTGACAAGCCTACCTAAGACCCATCCATAATAATTTGAAAATTACCCATAGTCCGACGACGGCAAATACGTAGAATCCGAATCCGTAGAAGCCAGTGAGACCCAAAATTCCAGCAGTACCGCCAGACAGAGCACTCATTGACGTCCGACAATACTCAACGACGGCGTGGTTATTTCTGACTGCGCCTTCACTGTACGCAATCATGTCTAAACAAAAATGATTGTAAACCACGAGAAAAGGGTATGTAATTACAATACAAACCTCCAGACTTGGTCAACTTTGTTTTTACCCTGCCTCCCGTGGTAGTCATTGCTCCCATGTTCCTCGCTGTTCGTGACATTTTATTTGAAGAATCTGGAACTTAAAATACGCTGTGAAAGATTAAGGAAGGATTGATTAATAAAATAGCGGTACCGTACTGCAAATTGTAATTCAACGGAAGTTTTTCTTGTTATTCTTCTGCTTTCATAATTTTAGTTGGTAAATTTGTTAAGTGACGGTGGGCGTGGCAAAAGATCAGTAAGTATTGCCAACAGTTTAATTCAAAACATTAAATTGGTTTTTAAGTTTTTCGCTCCTAAAACTAATTTTAAGAATTTGGATTACCTTTAATTTTTAAATTTAAATAGTTCTAAAGATAAATCATTACATTACAGTCATATTTAAAATATTTAGTGAAAAAATTCACCGTTTTGATATTGATACTGTTGGTGAGACTGAAAACTAAAAACAAAACAGCTGCGGTCAAAAGCAAAGAAATGGGCGTGCCGTTTCATTTCATTGAAAGATTATTTTCGCACCAGAAGACAGAAAAATAAAACAACAACACAAACTCTGTTATTACCGGATAGTTTAAGATGTATGTAATAGATTTCATGAGATTTGTGTCTGTAATGATTCAAGTTGTTTAAATTGCAGATAAAAATGTCATTACAAGTTCTGGGCAGAACTCTAGCGTACGCCGCAAGACGATCGGCTTTAAGCGTGCAGCCTGCCAGAAACTCGAGTTATTTGGGCAGTACAGTGGTGGATCCTCTCAAAAAGTACCCTGACGTTGAAGTGTCGCGTGACCCTGCAGAATGGCGCTTCGTGGAGCGGCTGCTTCCTATGAAAACTGTGCCTGCACCACGTTCATCCACAGAAACAACCCTGCCCAGTGGCTGGAGACCGACCTACGCAAAATCCCTGAACGAACCATACTTCATCGGGCGTTCCCGCAACCACCAGCCCTCCGTTTATCTGAAGATCAAAGAGAGGGGTTTCCAGAAGTTCACTATCATCAAGTTCATCACCGGTGACATTTGGAGGCTGAAAGAGGACCTGAGCAAACGCATCGAAGAACGGCTCGGCTTGAAGCATGGAATTCACGTTAACGAAATGTACGGAAAGCTTGTGATTACAGGTGACGTCTACAATGTTGTGATGGAGTTTTACGATGAAAAAGGATTCTAGTTGGAGGTTTAGTGTAATTAGTGTTGAGTGGTTAATAAAATGTGCTGCTGAAACAACTGTATAGATGGATAATTTCCTCAAAGCGAACAAACGTCATAATTTTTATTGCTCAACCACAGTTTCGGCTTCTGTTTGAAGGCCTCTCATGAGGAATCAGATATTTTTTTAACTGATGATTAATTAAGCTATTAATTTATTTTCCATGTTCGGCAGAAACCGAGACTATGGGTAATTAAAGATTTCTTTTGTCCACTTCCAGGAAAATTTCGGAATTTCAGTTCCTCGTAAAATAGAACCTAGGAAAAACACGCACAGCTTTTTAACTCTAATAAGGAACCTGACGCCCATTACTGGAGATTGTTGGCTCATCCAGCGCGTTGAGCTCAATTGTCTTTTTTAAATCATCAAGGGCGATCATTTTGGTACAAAAATTAAGCGCTGTGGCAAACCTGAACAAAAAATGATCTTGGAATCAAGTGATTTTCATGCTATTTTAGCGACATTTTAATTTCGAGCATTGGTATCTCAACACTGCATTTGGGTACATTCCAACAAAACACCGCTTGGTGAAAATTTATACTTTTTTAATGTCTTGGTCTACAGCAGTTAAACGAAAATAGTTACAGTTACGATCACATTTTTTGGTATTTTCAATATTTTTCTCTCCCGACTTTAACAAAGAGAGTCTGCTTACAACTACTATCCTCCTTTTCTCACTTTCCACAGCAAGAAATTATTACACATCAAATTTAACTTCCCATCCGTTGGACCTTTCCAATATATCAAGACATCGACAGGTACTTAACACCTAACAAACTAATTAATATATATTTTATACTTCAAAGCTGTTAATGAAAGCGACAATAAATTGCTGTGCCAAAAATTATGTTTCTGTGAGTGTGCATTGCGGTTTGTGGTACACGGTGCAAACCGAAATTAGCCAGACCAAAGAAATGGCTGAAGACTTAGGATTATAATATAATATCATTTGCTCTGCATTTAATATAAAAAAAGATACTACTTGTCTTAACTGTTCAGATCATGAATTAATTATCATAATTATGCAACTGAGATTATTGGTCAGAATCACATTAAAGGAATTTGTACACTTGTTTAATCTAAGGTAAAAACAACAGAAAAACCATGTTGTTTGTTTGTCTCATCATTTTGTACAAGACTAACAAGTTCAATTGATTTCCAAATAAAATAATGGAAATGTAAATTCACTCTCGCGCATCACAGAAATTCAATATTCTCTCGATTCGTATTATTTGTATCTTAGAAAGAGATGCACCAGCGCATGAAGGGCCAATTGGGGCGTATTAAGTACAAGGAAAGTATACATATTATCATCATTTGATTAGGTTAGAAAAAGCACAACCATCAATTGATTTGCAACAAACATTAGCGCTATAATTATGGCCTCATTCCCGCTCTCCTTCGTACGCAATTTAGGACCTTGGAGCTTTCTTTGGTTCACTCAGAGTGGTTGAGATTATTTGATAAACCTCGACTGTCATACAGCAGCTTCAAAACTTTAAATGGTAGCGGATTATGCATAGCAATTACGTTAGTCCAGTTTTTTTGGTTTTAGTAACCATCGAGTTAGAAAGGAAATTTTGTCTTAGATTTATTACTTAGCCTAGGAATATTAGGTCGTGGGACTCTTTTTTGAAGATGACGTTTGTGTCGGAACAAACTCGGCCGCGTCCGGATTCAAAGAACTCTGCAATGCAAAATTCCACAAGATTAGAACAAAGGCGCTTCATTACCATTACAGGGTTAAGCAACCTTGCTGACAAGATGAGGATCTGACACTCGAGTAGACTGCAGTTGCTGCGGAAGAGCTGCAGGAACAGATCTATGGGGGAAAAGGTTTATGTAATATTAAATTTCATTTTTGGGGGAATTTAACCTACACGCAAGACTCCAAGGCATTCCTGATGTTTCTGATTTCTCGCTCGTCCTCAAGCATTGCTTCCAAACACTGCTCAGTCAACTCCTCTTCTTCAAGCTTCTGCATAACCTGAAAGGGGTTTATTTGTATGTATTAATAAAGATTTGTTGTGTGGATTCTAGCCATTACCTCTTTCTCAAACTCTTCCTCATTTTCCATCCACATATATTCAGAGAAGTCACCATCGAAGGCTGGCGAGTCGAGCGAGAAATCGTCAGACGACCCTGAATCTGACATGTACGAGGAGATGAAGTATTCGTGGGTGAAGAAGTCTTCGTCCGACGACGGTACTTTCGTGAGCATTCTTCTGCAAAAATAATGAGCTTGAAACATACAATTTTTAGAAACACGTATCAACATAAAGCAGGATATGATATCATAAATAATATGAATAATACCACTGACGCGGACTTTCACTTATTGTATCTATAAAACTCAAGTTGTGACCTTCAAATTCGAGGGCCTTGCATGTTTCGCGCGCTGTATATTGCAAAATAAAATTGCTTGAAAATGCCCAATGTTTGGCAAAATAGTTTGTAATGACAAACGCGAGATAGCATGGGAAATACGTGTCTAATCAAGCACATTCGCTAGAAGGATTAAATGACAAACAAACAAGTTGCAAAACACGATCGTTTTACAAGGCCGACTCATTGCACTCGCGAAAATTAGGAAAATAAAATTTGAATCGCGGTGTCAGGCGTTGCAAAAGATACCCGAGCAAAGGAAAACCATCGAGGAAACTTACGAAGCAAATTTCAGTAGCAACTATCGCAAGTACCTGGACGCAAATTCGCAAAACCTTCGGAAAAACAGATCAAACTGGCAGAACTGAATCAGCTGTTGCGATAGTGCGCAAGCGCGAATCATAGACGCAACTAAATTCCGGAAATCAGCCAAATAAAGGGTTTAAAAAATCATTTAATCACTGAAATGACGTAGGATTTTAATAAAAATACTATTTTATCGTATTTTTCCGAATAAATCAGCAAATTCAATTTAATTGCGAGTGTTTAACTGAGACTTGATTTTAGACGCGCTGTGATTGGTTGGCGCAGGTGACGTGACTTTGTTGACGATCTCGACGGCAGTCACAACAAAAAGGCCGCAGCCACATCTGAACGCAGAGTGCAGAGAGGTCCGAGTTGTAAAGGCGGAAAAGTCGCCCGTTTTCTCTGCACAGCGTCCATTCCGCGGGACATGATGACTTCGACACCGCCCGGCAAGCTGGTTGACATCCTCGGAGGTAAGTGGCCCGCTCGAATCCGTTGCCCAGACGCGAAAACACGAAACTTGCGAGCTGTCAAAACGCCATTGTTTACATTGCGTCGCATTCGCTCACTTGTTGTTACGCTGCGCGCCTAAAGTGCCTTAAAATTGATCGGGCTTCTGCGGAAATTTCGGTCCGCGCACTCTATCTTGTTAACTTTCTCCCCATGTCTTGACCACTTTTAGAGAGAAAATTGGCTCTTTGCGTTATTTTTGGGCTCGGTTGTAGGGTTTCTCGCTGAAAAGTGAAAGGCTTGTGGAGGAAGTTCTATGGATTATTTAGATTGGGCGTAATTCAACGCTGTAGTCTCGAGGCGGTCTACAAACAATTTGATAAAATTGGGATTTCAATTTTTTTATGAAAAAAATGAATAAAATAATATTAAAATTTTTGATTTACAAATATAATGTGATAGCTAATCTTGAATTATTATTTTATTGTGATTCGCTTAATTGAGGCCAAATTGGTCAAGACTGACAATAGGAGACAAAAGGGGCTTTCAATATCTGCTACCATTTAACGCGCTTTCTTTCACACCCTGCTGAGATAACAACTTGATAAACGCATTATTTATTTTCCTCTTTCGTTGGCAACACTCTGAAACAATGAATCGAATCCTCAGCATTTCGATCGGATTAAATTATTTCGTCTATCGATACCGCCAGCGTTTGCCTTCTCTTCACAGAGTTTCATACTCGTGAGAATAAAAAACGTTTCCGCAAGTATTAAAACATAAAATTGCTCGTACACGGCCTTGAATTGGGCCGATTGGCTGCACGTGATCCGTTCGTGTTGCTTTTAGCAGGAATGAACTACTCTCAAATACGATGGGGCGCTCGACGACGGATGCGTGCATTCATTTTCTGGTCCACCGTGTGGGTGGCACCAGCTGGAATACGTGCCAGCCAGGCCAAAACCTAATGCAAATCAAGCGCTTGGGTGTGACTCTGTTATGAAATCTTGAAATTGTGCCGTTTGTTTCTATGTTTTAAATCGTAAAAAAATCACAACTCACAGAAAATCCCTTCTAACGTCAGTGATTGATTAGATTTTATCACAATAAGCAAATTTTCATCAAAACAAATAAGCAATATAACAATTTTGCTTTACACAGCATTTGAAAATAATTATGTGCGTTTGTTTTTACTGTCTGAATTCAAACATTGCTGCTTATTGTTCCGTCAGCAATGAATTATCTGTTTTATATGAAGTGAAAAAAGGATGAACAGTAAATTCCGCAAAATACTCAATTTTCGGGAAGTTCCAAACTGCAAAATCATTCCTCCAAATGGCAACAACCTTTTTTAAATTTCGAATTATTGGTGGTAAGTTAAAAAAGCTGAAATGCTACCAGGTAATTGTTGGCAACTTCATATTCATTGGATTGAATTCAAATTAAAGATGATTGATACTGCAAAAGCCTGGAAAATGCTTGTTGCCAATACATGAACTCATCCCTTAGGATTCAGTTGAAGCCAAAATTGACTTAAGTAGATCTTATTTTTTTAAAGTGGCTGCTAAGTTAGCATGCTTTTCAAATGGTGAGGACTGTCTCCTTACTCGAAATCTTAAATTTTATTTCACATCAAAGAGTTTCCCTAAAAGGTTGCAAACACTGTTGGACAGATCTCGACGAGAGGAATCGAAATCTGCCAAGAAAATGCGATCCAAGCGCTGCAAATTTTGGAGAAAATTTGAATTTTTACTGAAGCAAGGTCTTTTTTTTACTGTAGCAAGGTCTTTTTTTACTGCTGCGTATTGTAGAACAAATAATTGTTTGAACTGTCGCCCTGTATCGATCCACTTTAATAAGTTACGTATCAAAAAATATTGCAACTTAATGAATATGCTTGAATTATTTATCGTTAATTAGCAGGAAGTGAAAAGCGCTCTAATTTGAGTAAAACCCCGTGTGCACTAGTTGCCGAGATGCTTGTTGCTACACTCAGAGAGAAAACAAACCGAGATCTGCATAATTGCAATTCATATATGGGTGAGTGATAGCTGGAACGAGTCAAGTCGTGATTCATTACACGTTATCTATCTCGCATCTTGTACTCGAAACGCGCAGCACTTTTCCTCCTGCCGCGAGTCTCACAAACAAAAACAAAGCGACGTGAGGCCAAGTTCATTAGCACCGCCAAGTCATTATTTTGAACGAGCTTCATATTACTCACTCTGCGCAAATAAAAAGGATTCATGAGGAATTTCAGTGACACCGAGCAGATACATCAACTAAATTAACTCTGGGCGAAAGGCCAATGTTTAAAAATTGCTTTATTGCTAGGCGTGGAAAAAGCCCGTTAAAAGCTTTGTATCTAAATGTTGCATCAGGTGTTTCAACGCTGGAGATTACCAACTCTCACGATTAAAAAAATTAAACAGTTAACACACAGACAAGATTAACATCGTAAAAACATTGATTTATCTGTTGCGAAAAACTAAAACTAGCTTGCAGTTTTTATCAAAATCTAAATTACACTGTTGCTTGTTTTTGTTCTAGTGAGTCATCGGAATCTCTTTAGAGAAATACCCGCCTACTCTTTTCCATTCGGTAAATCCAGCGTATGTTAGCTTCTTGCGGCAAAAATATATTTGTTTTAAGTGGACAATTTAATTAAATTTGAAATGTTGACTGCGGTTAGCAAATTATCATATCGGAAATTTTTAGATTTTATCAAATTTCTTGAAAAATAAATCGGTTTGTCAATGATTTTTTGCTTGATTTTGATCTATTCAACGGTGTGCGAATTATAAGGCAAATTTCCCTTAATGATTTTCAATCAGCGGAACTGTTTTTCTCAGTAAATTTAAACAGCAACCTGGAAAAATTATTGCTTATTCCTAATAGTCAGAGTTCATTTGAGGCACAGGTATATTTTTTTCAGAATTTTTCAGTGCTGCTCCTCTTCAAAGCAAGTCTTCCATTCTTTCCTATGCATAAAACTGACCGTGGCAGCAAAGAAAGTAACGCAACTCTTTAATTGCGAAGCGATACATATAGCTATTGATTGGAGGCGAAGTGGCGCGAGTCAAGAAACTGCGCCAGAGAAATCGGAAGACTCGCGCTGACAGGGAGGGTGACGTGTTCTTTGCGCGGCGTCACCGCTTTTATTTTACGCCGCACAAAATCATTGGCACCTGGCTCGAAATCGAGGCGTCCGTCCATCCGTCCGTCCGTGGGCTTCATTTAATTCACAGCTGCACGCTTCCAAATGCACGCGAATCGTTGGGGGGAATCCGCGCACTCGCAGCGCGTCCTGCGTCATTGTTTAGCTCTCGAGATAATTATTTATTTTCTGCTGATAAAATGCGTTTGAATTACATATTGAAAGGACGGAGATAAGAGGCTGCGATTATGTAAGAGGATGAAATTTCTGGATTGTTGAAAATAATGTTTTAATATTTGCAAATTTGTCTTGTTTAAATTTAAATAAAAATATTTATTTTTCCTACACATTTTTGTATATTCAAAAAACAGAATCAGTGTTGAGAGGCACAAGATTTCCGAAGTTCCAGGCTTGCCCCTTAAGACGAGTTCCGAGAAGCAAAAGCTGAGCCTTATTCGGTCATATGTGCACATGTGGCGCGAGCCGTTCCCACGTCTGTCGAATATCAATGGGTCTCTCGCAAGAACGAAATTCAGCTCGAATGCACATACTACTCATTTCTACGCCGCCGCTGGAGTCGTGGCACATTGAGCACATCATCATTATTTGTTGCCAAGCGGACAGCCGCTCTTCCCATAAACCATAAATAGACGCTATTTTTGTAGCGTTCTTCCATGTACGCGGCGCCGTAGCCTCCGTACGTGGCGTGGGCACTCGGCGGCGACGCACGTCTCTGACATTGTTGTCGCCGGTCTTATCACCTGACGAGCCGGCCCCAAGGCCGCCATCCAGCCTACAGGGTGTCTTTCTGTTTGTAAACATGGAAGGTGCTGCGCAGCAGTCCGCTGGCGATCGGGTTTTGCGCTAAATTAACTTGATTTTTATTTTAACTTCTGCTATTTCGAAAGCTCTTTTGCATTGCTTACTTTATTTTTAGGAATGATAAATTAATGATAAAATTCAAATTTAACCCTCAAGGGAATTTTGCATTTTAAGCTTAGACAACAAAATTTTCCAATTCAAGGTCTTAATTTGTTTATTCTTGCAAATGATTTTTTTTCATAAATTTGTTTATTAATTTTTAAGATTCTTTATCCGGCATTTTTTAAAACGGCTTGAGCCTCATTCAATAATTTTTTAATCCGACGAATAGTCGTTATTATGTCATACAAATTTAAATATCATGAGAATCAATTACGCCCATATTTGTCTCACACGAAGCGAACACAGCCATGGTAAACAATGCAGAATGTGTTTCCACGCCTTCAGCGTGCTCAGGAAATGCCCATAATCTCGTTCCTGGCAACCCTGATGGCTTCTAATGGGTCACACTTATTCTGAATTCTGAAAGTTCTTATAATTCCAACGGTTTGCAGATCTTGTAGATGAAGAAAAAACCAGAGCCCGTTAAAGTTAAAGACACCGGAAATACATACTAATATGGGCTACCCTGACGCCAGGGTTCGATTTTTCACCTATTTAGGTTTCTACCTAAGAAATCGTCTTATCTGACGTCAGGGGTAACACCAAGTATATGTTCCGAGGGTAAAAATCAAACAGATGTGCAATTTTTATTTAATCACTTTACCCCCGAAATCAAAAACGCCTTTTTTTTCAACATTTGACCCTCTGTTTTTCAAAAACGGCTAGTTTCAGCATCCTGAAATCTTCTAGACCATATAAAGAAAATTTTGTTGATGAAAAATAAACTCAAAATTTATTCAAATTTGGAAAATTCCAAAAAAATGAAGTAAAAATATTTTAAAATTTATTGCTGCCTAATTGGGTATCTTTTTACACCAAGTTTTATGTTCTAACATCATTAGAACTAAAGATATTCTCATTTTTGTGAACGCCGAGAGGCCCAATTATAACGATTTCATGCAATTTACAGGAAAAGGTGCAATAAATTTATCTGGAAAACTTGGTTATTTCGATAACTCATAAAAATGCCAAAAAGCAGGATGGTGCTTTAGTAAGAATGTCAAAATTGCAAGCTTATAATATATCAAATCTCTCGTGGTAACACCAAAAATACACAAATCAGGAAGCGACTGGTTAATAGGTCATGTTTGTTATTTTAGAGGTAAAAATTACTGCGTCGCACCTTTGGCGCGCAGAAAATTTCACTGGGGCGGTCATCAACCTACTCGCCGTGAAAATAAGCAAGCAAATAGCGCGCAACGCACAAGCATTCGGCGCCTTAGAAAGGTGCACTGGCACACGAGCGAGTGTCAGCAGCCTAGGGCAGCTGCAAACAGCACTTTGCTCCCTGCTGCTATTTAATTAGGTGAGCGAGCGAGCGCAGATGTCAACTCAATCAGATCTTGAGTGGAATTTTCTCGATTCTGTTTTCGTTTGCAAAGCGGAAGCTTTAGATGACGGAAACATTGTTGCGGCTACGTGTTTAAAATTAAAACGTCGCGTTCCGTGCAATTAGCCTCTCTTTGCCCGAAGCGCCGTTTAGCGGAAACCGCGAGCGAAATTAATTCATGCACTTGTACAACACAGAAATAAAACCGGCATGTCGTTCGTCCGACGACGATCGGTGCCAAATTCTTGGGTGGATGCGCGTCCAAGAGCGAACTTTGAGGGGTGTAACGTGAAACTTTTACCCGCGGGTCACTTTGGCAACGGACACATATACTTCGTTTGCTGTGCAGACCGTGTCTGTGCGGGACACTCTCCGAGTTCGTGGGTGCAGACTGCAAAGCAATTGCGCATTAGCACTTGGTGTGCATCCCAGTGCGAAATTCCCTGCTCAATCGATTATTTGCTCGAAACTCTCGGGCGTGTTATGCCCTTCTAGATTGTTTTGACGATTTTTTCGTTGTTGTTTGCGTGACTCAGTACGTCTGAACTGTCACTTGTTATCACAGCGCTCATGCTATTGTTATCAAATCTACTCGATTCTGATTAATTCGCCGAGTTCGTTGCCGTCAAGCAGCAGTGTGGCGCAAAACGTGCAAATCAGTGAGAAGCGTGCTAAATTTAGCTGGAAATACCTGCTGCGTCAACAGCACGCAAGACCATTAGAAACGATTATTAGATCTATAAAACAGGGTATTCGTTCTAACAAAGGCCCAATACGCTTAGTCATTTTCGTAATATATTAAATTTATGGAAATTAGTTAACGAACAGTTTTTTTAATTTATCTGGAACCTAATAATAAATGTTTTCCGTTCCTAAGTTCCTGGTCCTTTTTAAACATGACTGACATACAACATTTTAAGAGTGCCTATTGTTTTACTTTCATACTTTCCATGATGGACAGTCTTTAATTGATTTTTATCTCGTCACCTTAAACAAAAAAACAATCTAATTCTGAAACAATGTAAAACATCTTGCACAATTTAATCCCAAGGTTGTTTTGGATTTAATTTTTAACTTAACCAAGCCAGAATAATTTAAACTGAAATTTTATTAGGAAAAACGAGGAATTCGAAATTCCCCCGCACAAAGCCGAAAACCGGTGCCAAACAGCCCTCATCCTCTCCCAAGAATTTGACCTGCCAACAATGTGGCAAAGGTTATCAATTACGAGTCATCAAAGCTCGAAAAATAGTGCCGCTGGCATGACTCTCGCTTTTGTATCCAACCCTCGTTAACATTTCTTGAATCAACGTGCACTTGAGATGCCAGCCTATCGACAATTTGTTACGCGGGTGCAAGTGCACGAGCTCGGTGCATGCTTGTCCGTACCCTGGCAGGCGTCCAACGCGCCTCCGAAATGCGTAAAACGCCACCCTTCGACCAATCACCCTTGCGGCAAGGCCAAGGACGCGAATTGCGCGCTGCTTCGACTCCCGGCGTTAACCAAGGTCGAGCGAGTGCCGCCGCCGCCGCCGCGAAACCGCCTTTACAGAAGAAATGCTTGTTCTCTTGTCTTCCGCATTTGTTTGTTTACCTTGCTATAGGCTAAACGGTGACGGGATCGCCAATTATTGCGCTTGACAATCTTCTTCATTTTCTGTTTGTCTCGAACAATTTGCCAACTCAGCGCAATGTTTAACGACGCTCGCAAGCGTCTGTGTTTGTTTGGTTCCAATTTAGGGAGAATAAGCTTCAACACACAATTTGTCTTTTTCGTCCTCTCGTCGGTAGGAAGATCCGTCCTTTTTATAATTGCGAAATCTAGATTGTGCTTGCGTGCGCACTCACTCGTACTTGGCCAAATGCGAATGAGCAATCGCGATGACGAGCTTTTTATCCCTGCATAAGTAATAAGCTCGTACGTGTCGCAAGGAAGGTGTTATTCACTTTGTTTTTCTTTTTTCTTCAATTGAATCTGCTTCGCGGCTGCAACTCGACGCCCTTCTCAGTATCGTCTTGCAGTCCAGATGCATAAGAGGCTCGCTAAACGAGAAACATGAACTCCACGGCTGCTATATGAAAAACGAAATTAAAATTTAATACTTTTAGATCGGTTTAAACTAGTTTTTATCTTTTCTAGTGCTCCATTTTTAATATTTTTATCTACTCTCCTGTTATGGTTTTTAAAAGAGACCGATAATATTTTTGAACAAATAAAAAACAGGGGCAAAAATTAAATTTATGCGGTGGCAGAGTTTGCCACGAAATCTTTAAGATATGAAAACATCAAAACAAGGCCTATTTGATTCTATTTTCGTGGCCCTTGCCCGCGTTGCCTTGATTATCTAAAAATCAATTTCATTCGGACAAACAAATAAAACCGTCTGTCGCCCGTCTGTGCCAAGACAAGTGCGGGTCGGAAGCTACGTTTTTCTTTTCTTTTTTTGCCTTATCTACGCAAGCAGTCGCCCCTCGCAACAGCCGCGGTGCAACGTTCGCGATTCTCGCCGCGTAAAAAAGCACACCATGAGTCGACGACCGCCAACAGCCGTGGTGCACCATAAATTCCAATTAGACTGTGCCAAGATGAAAGAACCCTTATCCTCTTTCATTTTTAGCCTTTTTTTATTTGCGTTTTCGCTTCGCGCCGCGTGAAAGGCGACTCCAGCCGCGCTACTGGGACTGGGGCAACATTTCTGTTTGCGTTGCACCGCTTGGGAAACGACTCTAATGATATATTCATGCAGCCGACAGAGCGCCAAGTGTTCGTTTTTGCGACACAATGTAATATATTGATCTCTCTAGTTGCGCACGACGACAGAAGAATGGCTTTTATTAAGAATAAAGTGATTATCTTTGGAACGCACATTGTTCGCCTTGTCTTTTTCTTAAATGGGGAACACATAGCGATTTCTAAACGGCCTATAGAATTGTTTCATTTGAACAATTTGCATATGTCCTTGTAAAAGTTAAATAAATATTCAATTGGATTCGTTTCTGTCGTAGAACAAGAATTAAAAAAAAATATCTTTTGTTTGGCCTTTAAATTATTTAAATTTAAAAACGGCCTTGCGGCTATTTCTTGATACTCTATCTGCTTGCAAAAATCCTGGGCTAATAAAATTTTAAGTGGTTTTACCGGTTTTACTTAGCGAGATTTTTTTTCAAATAGAAAGGTAATATTTAGAATAAAAACTCCCAAAAAATTACAATTAAATTGATGGACCGGATATTTTGACGGTGAGAAAGAACTATCCAGGTTCATGCAAATGTCCAAAATTGTGGCTTAAAATTTAAATTTTCCCATTCTGACATTTTTAAAAACTTTATTTTAGCAGCGGTATTATCCTAATCGTAAATAGCTGGTGTTTCAGAATCGTGGGTGCAGCTGGACGAAATGAGCAGCTCGAGCATGGTGCCGCAACAGCTGCCGGCCATCGGCGAACGCGGAACGCCGACGCCCCTGATGGCGCCCTCGCCCCTTTGTGCCGACGCCGAGTACCTGCGTCTGCTGCGCGAGGCGCAGCGCGAGAGTAACCAGAGCTCGGCCAGGGTGTCCATCGCATCGTCGAGAAAAGGATCTCCTAGGGGAAGGTGAGTCGGGTCGAGAGCGCTGTATCAGCGCAGGACTCACGCTTCTTGCCCTGTTGCAGCCCCAAGTCGCCGCCCAACAGCCCCAACAACGAGCTCTCCAGCGACGAGGACCAGCTTCACAGCAGATACTACATTAACCAGGTTTGTAATTATGCGAGTTTTTTTACTAATTTTTATTATTGGCATTCAAAGCTGCCAACAGAGAATTTATCTTAAAGGTGGTTAGTTAAGTGACGCGAATAAAGCTCAATGGGCGCCGACTCACCACGAGCTGTTTTCGAACCTTTCCTACGGGTTTTGGGACAAATATCTGGCGTTTAAATTTAAACAGCTCGGTGTGGGGAGGCGAATAGATGGCCACTTTGGGCCCAAGCTTATTTGCGGCCACTTGGTTTTGTTATTGGGACCCGGTGAGCTCATTGCCCACGGGATGGGTTCTAAAAAATATTAAAATATCGATTTATAATTTACCCGCGATATCCATGAAAAAATCTAAAGTTTCTTGCTCAAGGGCTATTTTACAACTTTTATAGCTGGTAATATTTCCTGCTATTTCCATATTAACTAATTAAATATTGTCTTTACAATTTAATTCCAAATTTTGCTGAAAAAAATTAAGATATCAATTAGTTCAAAACGTTTTCCATGAAAATTGCCTTGTTTTCTGTTACAAAGCTCCGAAAATTTATGAGATTCAATTACAGTGTTGTTTTATTATTATTTTCAGGAACTAGAGGAGGCAAAGAGCACAGATTGGGTTTGGGACTGGAGCAGCAGACCAGACCAAGTACCCCCCAAGTAAGCAAGGATTACGGTTAAATTGATAAATAAATTAATCCGATTTTGATTTGTTAATAGGGAATGGAAATTCAAACATCCGTCGCCTCCCCTGGGACGCCGTTCATACAGCATTAGACACGCAAAAGTGGGAAAAACCTCACTGTTCTCGAGGGAAGTGCTGTACACTTTGGTTCTGACTAACGTCATCTCATTCCTCCTGGGCACAGGCATTGGGTAAGATCGTCATGTCGCAGTTTGCACAGTGTCACATCACGATTATTTTCATTTGCAGTGTCTGGATTTGCAAAAGAGCTCCTGCCATCGAGGGAGGATTGACGATTTTGCCACTGTCGGTTGATTAGTTTACCAATCGCCGCACACTTTGACCTCGTTCAAAGAGCTCTCATCCTTCTGTGACCTCGGACATCTCTGGCGAAAAGGGATCCTCCAACTAGTACTGTAAACTGCTATATACTACAACCGTATATAATTCGCTAATTAGGGTTTGTATTAATTTATTGAATTTATTGCCGCAATCACTTAGAAAGAAAGAGAGAGAAATCAAACTGCTCGATTATTTTTTCACTGAATTAGTCGAGGAAAATTCTTAGTAATTTTTGCTATTTTGATACAACTCTAGCGTGCAGTCGCTTTTGTATTACAATTTCCTAACCCTCGGTCCTTTCCCCCAACGCTTTATATTTACATTTATCAAATCTTTACTATAAAATGAGTAGTTGTGCCTCATCAATTGGCAAATCAGTTTTATAGATGTAAGTGTTGACCCCTCTCTCCTAGCCGTAATTTCTATTCGCGCGTGACAAAATACTCATTTGTCAAATTTTGGTAAAATTGTGATCCGAAATCCGAAATGTACAAGTCGATCAGTTCAACGCAATTCTGTTGTCAAGGGATGAGACAAAAGAAGCAGCCGAATTTTTACAGACTGACCCTTTTTTCAAATATTTACTTAAACTACCACATTTGTCGAGAAATGAAGCAAATTTTTATCAGCAAATTCCCCATTTACCATTTGATCAAAACTTACAACGCGATTGACCTATATCAAATGTAACTCCTCAACTTTGCTAACTTTTCATCATGAAAATTAGGTGTTAGGACAGAAAGATCAATGTCGAATTGTAGCAACTAAGAACATTCCAATTGCGGTTTTATATAATCGACTCTGCTTTTTACGCGGCTTTGCTTTGTAGCGCTCTAAACTTGGAAGCCGAAAATGCTATTAAGTAATGGGGATTTGTATTGTTTTTAGTTTTGAGAGATCACAACAACCCGATTCTTCTAAGTTTAAACCGCAACTTTTCTGTAAGAATTATCGGTAGTGATTAACAACTCTTAGTCACCCTTTAGGTTTAATGTCAAGTGCACACACTTTTTGACTTAATTCTTAGATTTTTATATTTATGTTTTGCTGACACTATCATCCACGATGTCTTATCACTGTTTAAGCTTGAACATAATGTTAACAATATTTGATGAATAATGCAGTAATAAAAAAGTACAAAATGCAAACTTGCAGTTGTTTCTGTCAAGTTCCATCATCCATCACATAATGATCATTCAGTCTATTGCAATCAATCCCGACCTACCAAGTCCTCGTTGTTATCCTTCACGTATTGCCACACAGCAGGCGCTAACGCACACTCGGCATCAATCTTTTTCTTCTGCCGAGAGACGAAAGGTGCGACGCCCTGGATCATGTCATAAATTATGACTGAATTGTCTGAACCAACAAAGGCCAACTTGATGCTGAAAGGAATAATTTTTTAAATCTCAATTTGATTGAAAAGTTGCTTTTTTATACCTCTTGAGTGGCTTATGATCCGACTCTACCCCGAGTTCACTCTGCAAAGCGCACAGGCCTTGAGGAGTGACATCACTGTTCATGTCCAGAGGGACGAAAACGTCAAAGTCTGCGTCTTTCTGCAACTTGGCCCGGATGTAGATAAGATCTGTATCAGGAGAGTAGTCGTGCGAAATATCCCAAACTCTCAGCTCTGAAGAAAAAAATCTCCTGATTAGTGCGAACTTTGACGTCAGTGTTAGGACGAAGGACCTTCGCAGAGATACAAAAAGAGCCGGAAAGCTTGATCAATTTTTCTCGAACTGCTGCAGCCATAGCGGCTCAATTCCAGTCTCTATAAATGGAAAATGTTAAATAAAAATTTTATAAGACGTTCGAATTATTCCCTACCACAGGATGACACTCCATGTCACTTTCCTGAAAACCTCACAATCAGGATATAAACACAGATTCAAATTTGGCGCGCTTTCCACTCCAGTCTACAGTTCCCCGGCAATCATCCCGCCTGGCTTCCCCCACCCTGCCCCCGCCCTCAGTCCATATGATTCACGTGATGGCTGGCAGTTGTGTTGTAAAGTCAAAGGCAGGTGAAGTAGTTCAACAGAGATAAATCGTGTTGGCCGAATTACGTCGCAAAAAAGCCCGCATCACCAAACAAAGGGACACGCGAGGCCTGCCGAGGTCACTGTCGGGCCGAGCAGACACGAGGAGGGGCGCTGAATGATCGGTGAGGGGCGGCACTCGCCCGTCGAAGACCCTCCGCCAGCAGCAGAAGCTCTTCCCTCGGGACGCGCCACCAGCAGCAACAACAGCCCTGGCCGGGCCGACTCAGTCGTCGAGGACGACGCAGCCACCATTTCGGGCAGACGACTGCTCTCCTCCTCGAGCTCGGTCGACGAGGAGGCCGAAGGGGCGGCAGTAGCAGGGGTGCCCAGCGTCGCTTTCACCCCTACCATCGGGCCCCCGACCATGGACTCGCCCTCGAGACACACCAGGGAGTCGCAACCCCTCCTCGGACGCACCGAGTCCGACATCACCTTCAACCATTTCCCTGGTATTAAATTTATGTATCTAATGACGCAACTGTGGTCAGGGAAAAGTCACGCGGACTCAGGGCCGTACCTTCTTGCATTGCACAAATTAATACACACTCTCTCGACAAAGAGGGCTGCAGTCCCGCCGTGACCGTGTGCATGTTATGGTTGTAGTGGTCTTAATTAAGGTTGATTTCTTCACCCACATGCAACATGTTAAGGCAGACCGACGACATAATTCCGTTTTTTCGGCTCATTGAACACGACAACCTTGACTTTCAAGCACTTAAGCAGCCTGGCCTTGTCAACCTCTATTGGCTTTAAAATTTTTGTCTTAGAAAGTTAAAAAAAATCAATCGATTGCCATTCTTGCAAATCCGATGAAAGTGCAATCAATACCAATCACGCACGTCTGACCCACTTGCATTTTAATCAGGCGTCGTTCCCTGTTCCCTGTTACAGAGGACCCGCATTTTACGGACTTGTTGAAAAATGCAGAAAGTGCCATCGAGCGGGGCATCCTCCCCGAACGCATCTACCAGGGCTCGAGTGGAAGCTACTTTGTCAAAAACATTGAAGGGGTGAGTGTAAGGTAGAAATCGACTGCTCGGTCGTCAACAGTGCGGGAAATTTCAGAAAACCATTGGAGTGTTCAAGCCGAAGGACGAAGAACCGTACGGCAGGCTGAACCCCAAGTGGACCAAATGGATGCACAAACTGTGTTGTCCGTGCTGCTTCGGCCGCTCGTGTCTTATCCCCAACCAGGGCTACTTGTCCGAAGCTGGGGCCAGCCTGGTTGACACCAAACTCGGCCTAAACATTGTGCCAACCACAAAGGTAAATTTTAATTGTACACAAAATTGTGCTGTATGAACATGTTTTCCTGTGAAGCACCGGCTGTCATAAATATTTGTATCCCTTGTATCACGTATTTTTAACGGCACTGTTGTTTTTCTCATGTTCCTATCAGTTTCAAAACTATTTTTTCAATTATTTGCTTATTTTTGAGCAAACTTATATCTAATTAAAAAATTATATTTAACCGAGCAAAGAGTGACTAACACTCAGTTTTTCTAATTAAATAATTTAACCTATGACCTTGTGTTGACCCTAAATATCATTTTGTGCGCAGTTTAAATAAAAATCGATTAATTCTAGAATAAAATCTTTTTAGGTGGTGAGACTGGTCAGTGAAACTTTCAATTATTCCCGTATCGACCGGCAAAAAGCGAAACTGAAGCGAAACATCGACAAGCGCTTTCCGAACGTGGGTCGCCACTTTCACCGCATCGGCCTTCGTCCTAAGGTTTGCGTGACATTTTCAATCGTGATTATTTTTCATAATTTTGTATTATTTTCTTCTGCAGGTGGGTTCCTTCCAGCTGTTTGTGGACAGTTACAAGGACGCCGACTACTGGCTGCGGCGCTTCGAGAGCGAGCCACCAAACGTGGACGTGCAACGCAAATTCCAGCTGCAGTTCGAGCGTCTTGTGGTGCTCGACTACATCATCCGCAACACGGACCGTGGCAACGACAACTGGCTCATTCGTTACAACTCGCCAACGGCCAAAAACGGCACCGCGCCGCCCCAACCTGGCGAGCTGCAGGAAACGACGGTGATAACCCTTATCAATGTTGTCTGTCATTATTAGCGCCATATCACATATTGCGGCTATCACGTCTAATCAAGTTTGCTCCCCTTGTATAATACGGTGACTTCGTGGAAGTTCTCAATAATAATTATTGCCAACGCTGCCTAGATTTTTATGTAATAATTGTTTTCAATGCTAACGTAATTGTAAGTTAGAAATTTTCAAATTTTACACTTTGAGGAAACTCTTTTCCAAATTAATCTTAACATGAAATTATTTTTTTAACAGAAATAATTACCTTGCAGATAAAATTGGAATTTTTAATTCATGTCTAACACATCATGCCAAGAATAAAAGAAACGAAAAAACAACTAAGTCTCATGTCCTCTTTTCCAGCAGTCTTGGTCAGGCAGTCAGCAAATCATTATCGCGGCCATCGACAACGGGCTGGCTTTCCCGTTCAAGCATCCCGACTCGTGGCGTGCCTACCCGTACCACTGGGCGTGGTTGCCCCAGGCAAAAGTGCCCTTCAGCGCCGAAACGCGCGAACTCGTCCTCCCCCAGCTCTCGGATCCTGATTTTGTCGAAGACCTCTGTGCCGACCTCTATCAACTACTGAAGGTGCAACATCTTGATTCCCAAATCACTATCTTGAATAGTTTTTTGTTTTGTTTTTGACTCGCAGCAAGATAAAGGTTTCGATCGGCACCTGTTCGAGCGGCAGATGTCAGTGATGCGAGGACAGATCCTTAACCTGACGCAAGCTTTGAAAGACGGAAAGAGTCCTGTGCAGCTGGTTCAAATGCCCGCAGTCATTGTGGAAAGGTACAGCTGCTTGTTTTATTAATTTTTTATTGTTTATCCGTTAAATCATAACAGATTTACAAGGAATTTCCTGTTCTATAAGTTTTATTTTGGTGAAGTACATAATTATCCATTGTGAAATTATATTTCTTTACATTGTTTTCCTCTTCATTTGTCTTGACAACTGACAAACATATATATTTATGTATTATCCATTCCCAATTTTGTTTACACGGTACATGACCAGTCGCTTTATAATCTTTTTTCAACAACTTCTTGAAACGTAATCTTATTCGGTTGAGCCATTGCTGCAATGAGTTTTTTAAACTCATTAATGGTTTTAGCTAGGAGCACTTAATTTCTTTAGCTGACTGGAAAAGGATTTGACTTGTTAGTTTTTCATTTATTCATTAATAGGGCTGTGAAAACGAGGTTTTTTCAGAAAATAGTCGTCCTTTTTAGACGGATTGTATGACCAATGGGCCCAATGGCATAAATTTGCATGATTCGTGCTCATTTGATGGTCTCACTATAAAGAAAAAAATAGTTGATTATCTAAATTTCACAACAATTTATATTAGAAATTAGAAGACATCCTTTTCGACTATTTTTTTAATGTGTAGCAGCAGTAGGTCATTATGAACAAATTTTTTGATTTTCATGATTTTCAGGTCCAATGGGCATGTTGGAACAACCTCGCGTTTCCGAGACTTCAGCAACCAGTTCACCCAGAAATTCCAGAAGCGAAATCCGATCTTCTCTTGGTGCTAACCACCGCTTGAACGATATCAGAACGGACAGAGCTTATCTTTCAATCTGCCATCGTTGTAAATAATATTTTGTGTTAAGCTTCAGTTTTGTGATGATTCGTTTGTTTCCATCGTGAACGACTTGTCACGTTATCTATCCGAGTTTTTGTGTTCCGTCACACAAAAGACTGTGATCATTGTCCAGCTGACGCAATCCAGCTCTCTTGACGCTGATGCTGCTTTGTGTTCCCAACGCTTTTGCTTATTTTGGTAAGAGGAGGTACCTGCATGGCAAATCTTCTCTCCTTTGATGGTACATGAGCCCTAAAAATACTGCTAGTCAGCCCAACATTCAATGTTCCAGTTTCAGTCAAGGAGTAGAAACTTACTGTCAATTTGGACTGACGGAAATTCAAAATTCACTCTCGTGCGAAAGCGACGTCAAAAATCATTCTTCGGCACCACCAATTGAGCTCAACTAATGTTAATTAATCAATGAATTGTAGTTAGACTTTGATGACAAGTAGAACAGATAATAATTATTACCAACTCGGCCCACCAGCAAACCAATCAATTTTAACTACTACATGCACTGTACTGCTGAGCAAGTTTATACATTATATGATACCTCCACCTGATTAATGTCAAGTTATCATGTGATATAATTCATAATTTGTATGCATTTTAGCTTTTATTTTGTAAATATCTAGCCTGCTTGCTGAATCAATTTTCTAAGCTAAAATATCAAGCAGAGAGAGTTCCAAGCGCGGTCAAAGTTTCAAATACTGTGAAAATGAAAAGGAGATTTCCTGAAAATCAAAGTTTAATTTGTAATATTGGCAAAATGACTGTGAAAACTATCTGCACCTGTACATTATGGTAAATGCTGAGTTTGTGCAAGTCTAAATAAACATAAAATCAGATTTATCCAAATGCAGACTTCCATTATTTCTTGCTCAGTTGCGACAAAAACTGGACCATAGTCCTGACTGGGCGTCCCGCCATTCCTTTGCTCAGGTATGGCACCTCGGAGCCTGATGACGTCATGACGCTGGCGATGTCCACGTGCATCCAGGTGGAGTTACCCACAAATTCCTGTCAAGAGATGCTCGATATAGTGTCTCAAGTCAGAAGCAATGTTAAACTTTACCTTGAGGAAAGCCGCGGCAGTGCAAGAACCACCTCCAGGTCCTTTTCCGATGTTGTTCAGGTCAGCTCCAGGAATTTCTAACCAAATTAATTTCAGTTATTGAACGGATTTCAAGTACATTAATTTGGAATAGGGGTGTTTCCACGAGAGATTTGATATTGTTTGCAAATTTAAAATTTTTCTTTCCATCCCGATTTCTTTGAATGTTATTCGGGTCATATAAACGTTTGTACATTCTATTCTTTCTATCTAAATCAACAAGACAATTCTTTTCGATTTAAATTAATAATTGATTCAGCTTCACATACCATTCAACTGTTTGCTGTAGAAATTCCACAGAGGGAAGCGCCAGACCCTGTCGCCAGCGTGGCAGCCAGCTTTGCGCAGCTCTTCCCACATTGGAGTGGAATTGGAGAAAACACCTGCAGCCGCGTTGCCCAAGCACACAACCATTGCCCCTATATTTAGCAAATAAAAATTAAGTCTGTTATCCTTTAAAGCTGCTCAATCGAAATCACCTGTCAGTGTGGCCATGTCAACGATCACTCTGTTGGGACTTTGGGAAGCAAGGCACAAAGCGTCCGCCAAAATCAGTCTGCCCTCGGCGTCCGTGTTGTCGATTTGGATGGTTTTGCCGTTCATCGCGGTCACCACGTCGCCTGGCTTGGTGGCCCTGCCACTTGGCATGTTTTCACACAGAGGAATCAATCCTGGATTTGAGTTTCAAGTGTAAAATTGACCAAATGCCAGAAATTCTATAAATTCTCACCTCGAACATTTATCGGGATCTTGAGGGTGGCTGCTGCCTTGATGGTGGCGACGACGCAAGCCGCTCCGCCCATGTCAGCTCGCATCTCGTCCATTTTCGAAGCGGGTTTCAAGCTGATTCCGCCAGTGTCAAAGGTTACACCTTTGCCTGAAGACCCCGCGATTAGTGAAAATAAACTTTACATCTCTTTAACTACTCACCAACTAAAACTACGGGTTTGCTGTCGGATTTCCCAGCTCCCAGGTAGTTCAGTTCCAAAAATCGGGGCGGCTCGTCAGAGCCTCTGGACACGCTCAGGAAAGAACTCATTTTCTTTTCTTCAGCCCACTTTTGATCATAAATATCGACCTTCACACCCAAATTTGATAGTGCTGCACCAACTTCCTGATTTGGAAAAAACCTTTAATTTTTCAGGAATAAACTATAGTAAAAAATTACATCAGCGAAAATGGTGGGAGTCATTAAATTTGCTGCAGTGTCCATTAGCCTTCTCGCAAAGTTCTGCGCCTCGCCCTTGGAGACGCCAGAGTTCCAAAGGTCAGCCGACTCCCCGTACAGCTCCAGTGCTGGCGTGGACTTGGCCTTTTTGCTTTTCGGCCCCTGGAACTTCCACACGCCCAAAGTGGCACCTTCGGCTGCTGCCTCGGCATCGCCTAAACTGTCCACTTGGATTTTGGCGACCTCCAATTCCTGCAGAGACCTGCATCCAGCTATCAACACAAGTTGTCAGGCATAAATAAATAGGGCTTTGATTTTTAGACTTTTTTTGGCAAAATAGTCGACTATGTCTTTACTGAAAAAAAACTCTTTTTTGCTGAAAATTTAGCCCAAACTAAGAGGGCTAAAAATATCAAAAAATTTGATGGGTAATTTGTAAAATAAAACCTCTGTACTTTCGCAGTTTTTTCACTAATACCCTTTTTGCTCAACAAAACACTAATTATATTAATTTAAACTAATTAAATTTCTCCCTCCAAATTTACGAGTTAATTTCAGCCCCATATTTCGTAGGTTAAGTTTTTGGTAAACGTTGTTTTTTCACGAAAAAAGCGAGCATGAGGGTAATTGAGCATCAGGATGTCGATTTTAAAATTATTTTTACACTGAGAGTAACCAATTTTATAATTTGAGCCTAGATCTCTTACAAATTTTTGCTGCTAAGACTAATAAATTTTCAAATCATTTAATTACCAGACGCCGCCGCCCTGACCGCCTCAAGACCCTCGTTGATGTCTTCCTGCTCATTGTAGCCGAGTCCTTTCTTGCCGAGTCCGGTGACTGCGACTGCCGTGTATCCAGGGAGGCCGAAAAACACTCGACTCTTGCCCTTTTTGATGGCACTGCCAGAGCTGAAAATTCAAGAAAATTAGAACACAATTTAACCAAGCGGACGGAGAGTTAATTTTAAGGGCAAAAACACAACTGAATGTTCGTTTTAACCTTTTTTTATTGCATGTCTTGAACTGAGTTTTACATCAAATAACACAGAAACTTTGTGGTATGTTTGATCGTGTCCATTTTATACTTCATCTAATTTTGAAATATTGGCACATCAAAGATGGAATAGTGTGCAATAGCCACACATTCTCATGCTTTACATTACTTGATACATTTATCAAAGTTTTCGCATCACAAATAATATATTCGCGTCTTTTTATTATTTCCACCAACAACTATTTTTTACACGCATGCATACCAACATTTTTTAAAACAGAAACAATGGTTGTTGTTGTCGTATAGGGAAAACTTGATTCAAGTTTAAAATAACGCTAAAACAAGGTAAGTCTTGAATGGACGACAGACGGACATTAGAATATGTTTTGCAACGATTGGGTGGGTGACAAGGTTCGCATGTCGATTACACAGGGAATTGTATCCTACAACACTACGGAAAAATTGGTGATTGAGCTTCTTGAACGGTTTTGTAAGTAGTTAGGGGAGGCGTAAGCAGGGGAGGAGCACACCTGCGAGCCTTTACTAACGCCTAAGGGGGTCGCAGAAAGCGAAACTTTATGGACAGAAATCTCAACCCGCAATACATTTCAAAGGCTAGCAAAATTGCGAAGCTGCGAAAAAGAGCTACAAAGCCGCTAGTACATTAGTACAGCCACAAACTACATTTGCAAATCGAGTTTTAAAGATAGAGAAGAGGTTCATTGTTCATTCGTTCCCGCAATGCTGTGAATAAATATAATTGAAAGCAACCGAGGAATTTAGCTTGCTGCTTTAGGCCCGGGGTTCGCTGGGTTTTATTTAGTTTGTCTTCAACCCTTGAACTAGTAAGTACTTTTGTGCGCGCACATTTGCGAGGCCGTTTAGTTTGTGTGCAGTTTAGATGAGTATTTATGAGTCAGTATCAAAATAGAGACGAAAACAAAAACGTAAAAAATCTAAAAATATTCCAAACTGAGGATAAACTTTTAAGCCGCTCATCACAACTTTCAACAAGCTTGAAAAATTAGTCCAAATAACAAATTGCAGAGCGATTTTCTGCGAACGTCAGCCGTCACCTTCATCTCGTCCCACCAGCAATGTGGTAACAAAAGCCAACACCTTAGTTCAGCCACAGCCAACAGAAAGTAAACTTAGCAGCCATCCCCTCGGCCGGGTCGAACGGCAAAAGCGCCCCGTTTGGCGTCATCTGATTGGCTATTGCTTCACAGGAACACACTCTCTTGATATTTTTGTCAGACCCAGGAGGAGTTTACACGAGTTCTAGGATCTTGATGATGCCCTGGCTGTTAGCGGCGACGACGACGTTGGAGCTGCGTTTCCAGCAGACGGCGGACACAAAGTCGCCAGCGTCCTCCTCCTTGCGCTCCTTGTCCAGGATGCCGTGGCCGGCGTCGAACTTGAAGTTGAACAGCTGCTTGCTCAGGCCCTTGTAGTAGACGAAGAGGGCGTTGTTCTCCGAGCCGCACGCCACGTAGTCGCCGTCCGTGGCCAGCCCTACGAAGTTCTTCTCGTTGATGTGGCCGGTGAAGGAGCGCAGGCAGTGCGGCTTCGTGATTGACCACATCTTCAGCTGGCTGTCCGTCGAGGCGGACACGATCTCCTCGTTGGACAGGAACTTGACGTAGGACACGGCCTTCCGGTGGCCTTTGAATAGCGCCAGAGGCTCTTTAGGCGAGCGAAGGTCGTAATAGTGCACGCAGTGGTCGGCCGAGCCGAACGCCAGGTGGCACGACGAACGAGGGTTGAACTTGACGCAGCACACGTTTGCCTTCGCCTCCAGGGACGATATCGACCGCTCCAGGTTCACCGACCACAATTTGACCTGCGAGAAAACTTCATTAGTTAATAGGATAATTTAGTAATAGTTTAATCAGCACTGGGTAAAAATTGCTAGACCTAAACCGAAATTTCTAAGGAAAAGGTTTCCGTTTGAATTAATTCATCCCATCTACGCACCTTGGCATCATCAGAGCCTGAAGCAATCAGCCTAGTGTCGACGTGGTTGAAGTCGACCGACCAGCAGCGCTTCTCATGCTCCTGGAAGGCCAGGGTCTTCTTGCCCGTGCAGGCGTCCCAGACCGTCACGGTGCCTTCGTAGTCGGAGCTGGCGAGCATGCTTTTGTGATACGCGTTCCACGACACGCAGCTGATTTTCGACGTGGACACCATTTCGATGCAGGGGTAGTGCATGTCGACGACGTCTCGGATCACAGAGCCGTAGTCGAACACCTTGATCCTCTTCGTAACGCCAGCAATGGCGAACAACTCGTCATCCTTGTCGAACTCGATGCTCGAGACGATGGTTGAGTTGTTGTACAGACCCGTTGAGTAGTTCAGAGAGGCCAGCGGCCGCAACGAGTTGTACCGCGAGAATTTTACTAGATTTTCTCTGAACATGTCCAAGCCTACAAGCAGATGAATATTTTTTTAATGATAAAAAAAATACATTTCTTGATGTAATATAGAACTTTACGACACAGGAGAAAAATGCCTTCTTTTTGCTGTACGTATTAATTTTTGTTACAAGGAAACTCTTAGCATTCAACTTTTAGTTATTGGCGAAATTATTGAATTCGTGAAATAATGTGTCATGTTGTTGGACGGCGGCACTAAAAAATATAAAGAATTTAATTAATTTGATCTAATTAATTTAATTCAAAGTTTCCATTTTTAATTATTTCGAAAATGGAAGAATGGTTTTAAAAAAATGTTGGAATGTGCGGAAAAATTGATCAGCTTTCAGAAGATTTTTAGTAATTTAGTGCTCTTCGGTTAGTAAACACTTACAAAGCCTGGAACAAATCCTTCAAAGAAAATTTAGATCATGCGTTCTTAAAATCTAAAAATATCGCTAAAATCGTCCAACCGAAATAATTTCCCCACTGTGCGTCGTTCACATCAGCAAACGCTAACTAATTAAATGCTTTTGCAAAAACTAAAATGTCGAATCCTTAAAGTTTCCTTGTTAGAAAGGACCGTTTAAATGCCAAGTTTTGCGGTGTCTACAAATATAATCGGATTTTGTCTCACCTGAACCCTTGGTAGTGTCGTCGTCGCCGAACATCAGTTCCTTCGCCCTCGACGTGAAGTAGCACTGGACAAAATCGTCAAAGTGCGCGTGCATCCGCCTCCGCCTGGCAGTGAGCGTGGGACACTCGAGTTTGGGCAGCGGCTGGCTCTCCGACTCGTCTTCCGAGTCCATCCTCGGCAGCTTGCCCGCCTGCTCCTCCACGTCCTTGAGGATGACTTCGACCTCACCAATGTCTTTCTTGATAAGTGACACCTCTTTGGCCAGTCGCACCAGCTGCTCTTCCTTCTGCTGCAGCAGATTGTGCAGAAACTCGTTGAGCAGTTTGTTTTGCGCGGCGCACGACTCGGCCTCGAGTAGCTGCTTCCGGTGGTTCAGCAGCTCTAGCACTGCGTTCACGTCTGGCAGGGTCATCCGGTGCGACTCAGTGGTCACAAACTCTTTCAGCGCCGTTTCGTCGGCGCCCACGCTCGCCGACGCTTGCGCCGCTGCCACCGAGACTTTGTGTTTGGCAACCAGGTCATTGAGCAGGAAATTGGGGAAAACCTGAAGGGGAAAATTGATTAGAGCGTTCATCAGGGAAATTCTTTAAATTTGTAATAACAATAATTATTTACGAGCTAAATATAAAAAGGTTTCACCTCAGGGCGAACAACCTACTTTTGATCATTCTAATTCTTCAAAAAGCAAAAATAAAGCAATTATTTTTTCCTAGGGTTCCAAACGAACATTGATAAAAGAAATTAAATAAATAAAATCTCTGAGAAATTCCGAGCAGTCCCTGAACTAAAAATTTTGCAATTTAAATACTATTAAGATTGTAGCAATAGACTATAGTTAATTAAAAAAGGTTTTAAAAAGCCTGTGACGTTAAAATCAGGGATTTTGCTGATAAAATAAAACACCATTATTGAAAATCAAACTGAGACACCAGGAATATACAAAAATATTTAAACATTCCCCATTATCGTTTTTAAAAATTAAAATATAAATTACCTGATCGATTCCGCCAACGACGAAGCTGCACTTTGGGCAGCGGCCACAGGTTTCGAGACTCTTTGCTATGCACCTGTAGCAAAAGGTGTGGCCGCACCGCGTGATGTGGGCCTCCTGGATCAGCTCGAAGCACACGGGGCACATGAGTTCGGCGGCAGTCAGGTTGCCCTGGCTGCCGTTGAGTGACGAGCTGCCGCCGTGCTGCCGTTTGCCCGCGCGCGACCGCAACGACGAGGACGAGCCGGCCCGGCTCAGCGCCGGCGACTTTTCCACCGACGACGGATTCGGCGTCGACGAGCGGCCCTCCATTTTTACGCGCGTCTGAAACAATCACAGACCGGTGAGAGAAATCCGCAAATTGACGCAAAATCAACGGTTCACGTGGCAGTTCGATTGATTGCTTCGACGACAGCCGCGCAAATAAAAATGGAAAGCAACTCAGTCTGACGTTTTGATTAAAACTATTTTGGTTTGTAAACTATTTGAATAAAACCGAAATAAAACTCAGAGGAAATAATAAAACAGTTGTGTGGTTGCCCAGTTCTCATAAAAAATCGCGACTATGATGAAGGGTTAAAGAGACAAACCTCTGGATCAAGCTGCTCAATTGTCCATTAACCGATTGATCGAATTTCTGTCCGGCAGGTGTGAGGAGTGCCTGGCCACTCTTGTCCTCGACGTACGCGCCCAATACCAAGCCAGTCTGCAAAACACAAAATTTCAATCAAGATATCAGACATGGAAACAAGGAGCCGCCCTCGACTGTCCGCAAGGGCAGCTCGGTTGGCCAGCAAATGGATGATGCGCCCAGCTGGGCTGCCCGTTCGGCGCCGATTTTCGGCTCAGGCAGACCAAAATTCTAGCAAGTCGCACCTTGTTTTGTAGCTGAGAAGACACGCCGAACGACCTAGTAACGGTGACGCCGAAAACTCGAGCTGAACGACGCAAAACCAACAAATTCTGGGCCATCACAAAATATCAACATACGACCAGCAGGTCGTCGGTCGTGAAAACGCCAGTCTTTTGTTTTGCTCCCCACAACTTGACAGGCGCTCGTACGCACACCGTTCGGAGGGTTGTCCAATCAATGTGGGCGGGGTGATGGGGAATGAGAACAAGCAAAATCATAGCAGATTCCGCAAATTCGTAGCATTTTTTTATTTTCATGACTGTTTTATCCATACAAAATCACCGTAATAAATTTATTTAAAAGAGGCATTTGATTGATTTTATCATGCTATTTTATTTTGAGGTGGAAAACTGAAATTTTAAATAATTTGAAATTATTAAAAAAATTGGAATCGTGTTTTAAAAACAATTCGTTGTGTACTATAGCAGCGTACGATTATATGAAATTTTTAAAATCAACTTAACCTAATAAATAATAAATATTTTTAATTGAAACCAATGGAAATTTATTTCAGAGTCGGAATAAAATGGTATATCAAGATTTATTGAGTCAGCAAAATCAATGCCTTGCACGTCATAGCTTTTTCCATCGTTCCCTTTCTCCTGGCCCTGGATTGCGATCGCCACTCACAATCCCACCTCAAGCACGTATTCCAAGCCAAGGACAAACTTGTAAACGAGCTTTGAATTTCCCGCAAAATTTACTGTAAATCTCATCTTCAACCGTACGCAATTACAAATTATAAGTTTAAATATTTTGCAAGATTTTAATAGGATAAACAATATTTGAATTTTTCGTTCCTATTTATAAAGTCACATTTTATGACGTTAAACAAAATAATTCCCTTTTTCACACAGTTGACTCTAGCCGCTTTTTTCCGATCCTTCGCCATCTTGGACCGATAGCAGCTGAAGGTCAGTAAGAAACACCAAATTTTTCCTAATTTCTTGACAAGCAGAACTAAATTAAGAGTAAGCTTTAGTATTTGAACTTTTGAACAAAATGTTGAGCAATCCTGAAGGTTAACTGGATCATTTTTAACTGTTGTTTTCGAGAAATGGCAATTTTATGTTCCACTTCAGTCAGCCGGCACTCGCTTGTATTGTTCAAAAGTGCTAAAACTACTTGCAAGTAACCCTCCTTTCTTCTTGAAGATTTAAATTCTCAACTAAAACCTCCGTCTATTTATTTTAAAGGCTTAGATCCAAGTAGTATTTCCAGAACTGATAGATAGCTTTTAAAACTTAGGGGTTCAATAATTGTGTCTGTATGTTGTGCATATGGATGCCCCTATTTCATTGATTTTTAAGTCTGTCAACTTTATTTTCTGAATCCTTTGCGCCAAAGTCAGAATATTTTACAGACAATTAATTTTGCAGGAAAATGGCCAGCCGACTTCTGAGTTTGACGTCGCGCCAGGCGCAGAAGCTGCAGAAATGCATGAGCTCGAGCGTGTCCAAGACCGGGGCCCGCGAGGTGGTTGGCTACGGCTTCAACGGCCAGCACAACTACGCTGACCGCGTCGACTTCCCCATGCCGGCTGTCCGTTTCCTGGAGAACACCCCCGACATCCTGGCTTTGAGAGAGAAGGAAAAGGGTGACTGGAAAAAGCTGAGCCTTGAGGAGAAGAAAGCTCTTTACAGGGCGAGCTTCTGCCAGACCTTCTCAGAAATGAAGGCCCCCACCGGACAGTGGAAGAGCGTCGTCGGCCTGACCTTAATGATCTCGTCGCTCTCCCTCTGGATATACATGGCCATGAAGACCTTTGGTGAGCATTATTAAATTTGTTATCTTTTAATTTTACAAGTTAGTGAAATAATATTTTTTTAAACTGAATTAATAACGACAAACATTATTGTGCCGTAGTTTACAAGCCTCTGCCCGAAACCTTCAGTGAAGAGAGGGTTCAGGCACAGCTGCAACGTATGATCGACATCAGAGTTGACCCCATCGAAGGTCTCACATCCAAGTACGATTACGAAAACAACAGGTGGAAGTAAGCTGTGCTCAATCTTGGCTCGCCTACTTCGTATTAGTCCAAATTTTAGCACCCAGTAAACAGCTATCGGCTCAGGTGCCTACATGGTTCTTTCAACAATTCCGTTCTAAGTTCTCGCTCTTGTCACCCAAAATTTCGGCTACGACGCATTACTTTCGCCCTTTGTTGAGAAAAAAGTTGTTGTGTATATAAAGAATGAGGTGCGTGTAGATGCTACTACATTCTAATAAAAATAACTAATTTAAAACAGAGGTTAATATTTCGCTTTTTATTTCAGCGCCTCGTCAGTTAGTAATTTAACATTAATATCACTGCTTCTTTGGCATTGTTATCATAAGAAATGTTTCTGAAGCACTGTCAATAACATATTATTTGGCATCGCAGGAATGAAATTAAAATTAATGGCCGCCTTGGTCACCGAACAGTTCTATAATTTTATCATTATTGGGGTTCTCCTCGCCCAAAATGTAGGGGAACTGTTTCTTGATGTTTCTCCAAGCAACTTCTGTTATCAGAGCTTGAGCCATCTGAAAATAAAAGGAAAATACAGGATGAGAAAATAAAGGGCAGTGGGCAATCGGTACTTGACTGGGGTGGAGGCTGTCAATTGGGTCGACTAGTTCAGCGACTTTGTGTCCCTGTTTCACCCACTCGTCCATCACTTCCCCCAATGGGTTGTCCAGGTAGTGAAGTTTGAAGTTATTGAACGTCTGTGTCGCGGTTATCTTTTTCAATTCAGCTGACAGCCGCTTTGATGCCTAATTGAGAAGTAATTAATTTATTTCACAAATCCAAAATAGCTTGTTAGAACAAGAAGACACAAATCCCTCCCTGGTATTGAACGCCGTTATACCTTAGAAGTGATGGCTCTGAGCGTTTCGTTAGCGGTCATCCAGCCATTGCACGGTCCAATCTGCATACAGGAGAACCACTCGTAAAGATCGCCGTAGGTGATGTCGTTGTGCAGCCTGCCCAAGGGGTGAACTAGGTCGCGCATGGCGGGGTAGATGAATGAAGCGTCAACCAGGCCAACGATCAGCGCGTGGCTTCCCTCCGGAAGTACCGTGTCCATGAATTCGAGCACCGCCATCACGTTCTTCCGCAGCTCTTCCGGCGTCGTCATGTTGCTAATTGTGTCTTTATAGCTGGACCGCGAAATTAAATTAGGAATTAGTGTTGCACGAAAATCGAGTTGTAAAATTGCACATAAGAGAGAGTAATTGCATAGAGCAAAAACTATAGTATTTTTTGAAATTTAGGGTTTCTAGCAGAAAAGGGTCAATCAGTAGGGTTTGAAATAAATACTGTCAACGCCCTATTGATATGAGTCCTCGGGTTTGGACGAAATTTGCTTGAGGGGTTTATGTAGAACCTTTAAAAATATTGGGCAAAAATACCTAAATTTACAGGAATTTACAGGTACTCCTATGTTTGCGGTTTTTTGAAAGGGCATTTTATTCAAAGAATAATAGCTTTTGCCTGGATATGAGGTAGATTATAATTGATTATAATGGTGTCAAAAATGTTTGAAATTTTCTGCATTTGACGCCAAAGAAATCAGCCTTGGTGACCAACTTCGTAGGGCTCTAAAATCAGGTCGAATTTTTCCAACAAATCTTGCAAACCCTACTGCATTAAATTTCGGAAAGTACAAAATAGCCTAATTACATGGCAACAACGCGTTAAAATATTGTTGATGTTTTTTTTTTAGAGAAAATTTACTTTAAAGTTGAAAATCCCTGGAAATCAATTTTTAAAATACGGCAATTTACGACCAGCCTCATCCCAAACTTGACTGGAAAAAATTAAATTTAGTTTTCTGTGGTCATGGTTAAAAGCGCAAAATTACAGATTTCCGGGCTGTGTGCATTTTAGCGCATTGCAAAATTAGCAAATTCTGACTGCGAGATCAGGAACCCTCCCACGAGACAAATTGGATAGACTTGTCATACTTACTTATTGCAAACATCGTTGCCGTAGAGGCCGTAGATGAAAAGGGCCGGTCTGTCTTTGGTTGCATTCCTAGCTACGCTCTGCATGTAGGCGAGAACTGTGTTTGTGGCTGCACCGTTCCGAGACAAATTTTGAAAATCTCGATGGTTGCACCTGTTCATGGCCAGCATCCGCAGGTAAATCGAGTCCACAGGACCCTGAATAAACAAATTTAATCTATTGGTCTAGAAACGTGCAAATCATAAAAATTAAAAAAAAATGATTTGAAATGGATCAAATGGGATACACGCAATAGGAAGAAATATCGTATTATTGTCATAGGCTGTCGTGATTTTATTAAAAAGTATGTAGCACTAAAAGAGATATATATGGCAGTATCTTCAAGCTCTTAATGTTCATCCAGTACATTAAACAAAAAATAAAGATAAAGGTGTTTGTGATTACAGGTTATTTTAAAGAAATAATCTAGTGGAAACGGTAAAACTCACTGAATGCACCAGGACTATTTTTTCCTTTAATTTTAAAACCTTTTTAATTGACACTTTCTCATTGCCCTGCTTATGCTACTTTTCAAGCTGTCACTAAATTTCACCAACGAGCAAATCGCTGTGGCAGCGCCTTTTCCCAGCATATCGCATTGGCAACCAGCGCCCATTCCCTGGCAAATCCATTCCCAGCATAATTATTCCCAGCATTAATATAAATTAGCACAAAAATTCACCTGAATGAGACTAGACTGTGTGTTGTTCAGGTAGCCGGTGGCAAAGCCCAGTTGAGGCCAGTCCCCCTCGTTTAAAATCCACTGGGTGACGTTCTGCAGCAGACTAGTGGGAATGTCCCAAGGGTCGATCTGCGCCACCTGCAGAGGATCCATCCACCTCTCCGGAAAGTGGAAGTGCGCGCCAACTGAGTCACCCATGTAAATTAGGCCTTTGCCGACAGATCCAGAGCACAACTGGGTCTCCCAGGCTGACGCAGTTGCGGGGTCGATGCCGTGGATTCCGTTGCAGTTCGAGTCGGAGAAGGCGTCACCGAGCACGGCCTGTCGGCCAGGGTAGGCCACTGCGTCGGCGTCATCGCAGTCTTTGCCACGCCAGAACGAGCCTCTGGCAGACTAAAAATTGGGACGTTAAATATCTGGGTTGGTAGGGACGCAAAGAAAATGTATTGCGTCACCTGGACAGTACTGAACCAGTCTTTATCGACGTCTACAGCGGGCTCGATTCTTTCCAAACTGCGATTTATGTCTTCACAGATATCCCTAATTCCAGGCAGAGAGCATAAGTTCCATCTCAGGTTGCCTCCTAAATTTTTCTGCGAGGAATATTATTCTACAAAATTTAAATTTTCTATTTTATCCTTTACCTTAACTTTGGTCACTGCGTGGTGGAATCCAGTCATCTTAGGTTTTGGGAAAAGGTGGCAGTAATTTTCCCCTGGAGTTTTGTAACAAAGGCCAATTCCATAGCAGACGACGTCTGGAGTGATAAGTTCGTAAAGCTCGCTATAATTTTTTAATTTAATTATTTCTAAATATTTAAATGAATCTTATATTATACTCGCTGAGGAGGGCGGGTTCCAGAGTTTTCACAATTTTCCTGCAAGTAGATGCGGCTGCTGAGGGTAAAAATGAACACAATTTTGTGGAGGCACCGACGATTGTGTCGTTATGGATTTGGGCGACCTGGATTGAAAGGCCGAGCACCACGGTGCAAACTGAAAATATTCAAACGTGTATTAAAATTTGCACAACGCTGAACCAAATTGCAAAAAATATAAAATACATACCAGCGCAATCCATGCCTCCGTTGATTCCGCGTCCATCAGAAATGTTGAAATTAACGAGGCAAAAGATAAAAAAGAAAGCAAAAACACACTTTGGCAACATGTTTTATGCTCGGGCCGCACTTCTAAATTATGGGCAGACTGGAACAAGTACGTCTTTTGTAGTCGTTACATAACAAAAATCACACGCAAATCGACAGATTCGACATCCTAAGAGCAAGACAGGAGATGGTCTTTCTTCCGCGAATTACGAGCACTCTGAATCTTGTTTACAAGGTGATCAAGTGATGTCTTGTGGAGCGAATTCGATCGGTGATTGGTCTGTCAATCGCATTCAAACAGAGCGGCGCGCGAGGGGAAAATTATCGCTTATTTGTATAAAGAAATTTCTCAATATACACAATAATCCTATCAATTATTTATTTTTAGAAAAAATGCTCACCAGGTTAATGGTAGTTTAATCAGGATAATGTTTATAACTGATGAAATTATTTTATTTTCTCATTTTTTTTTAAAAATTCGCTTAATTGTCGAAAGTGAAGTGGAAATTGTTGTGAATTGGTTCAGTGAATCAAGCATTTTAATTGCTTTACAGTGTGCGAACGAAGAAAATACTCTGAACACTTCTTGCATATCGTAATTTTTGGTATTTTCCGCTGGTTTTAAGTGCATGTCAAACTAAGTATTTTGATTAAATTATGTAAATTATGCATTTATGCTACGTGTGTGTTTGCTCTCTTGTTTGACAGAAACTATAGAATATAAAGTTTAATAAAATCAATAAAATAAAATATTGTTGATATTAATATTTAGCTCATTTTGTTGATAATATAATAAACAACTTTTTCTCGCAGATTCTGATTTTTTCATCAACCTATCTCACCGCCAGTAATTAAATATTCGTCTCAGCAGGCAAGTAGGATTTATTTTACCAAACCCACACGTTTTGCAGATAGCATAAATAATTATGTTAACCAATGATTAATTTTTATTATGAAATTGCTGCGCTGGACTAAATATAATTTATGAAATGAACCAGAAATATTACAAATTTGCATAGCTTTTGGGTGGAACAAAGTTCAAATATATTATTTAGCGAATGCTCGGATGTGATGCAACTTTTGAGTGGACACTTGAATCGTGTTTTCATTAAGGACTAAAGAGAAATGCATACAACGTTGTCACTCAGCAGGATGCCTTTGCTGCTCATTGCAGTAACACGACACACTCTTTGTTTCGATAATTTCCGGACAAAAGTGATGGTATGCCACCTGAATACTCGCATCAAAGCGAAAAAAGTAATCGCTGCTGACCTTGCTCGTCATTTTTGAGCAACAATTTTGCAGACGAGCATGCAGAGGCAGCTGCCCCACCTTCTAATTATTTTGTCCACCTGTGTAAATTTGAATGTCTGTGCTGGCGTTGATATAAATAGCAAGAAGTTGGAATCAATCAACTCATTCCGTCCCCGGCACCTGTTAAAGAAAGACCATGGCGTTCAAGGTAAATATTACAACTAGTTTTTTTTCAGTTGCTTCACTAATAATGGATTTTTTTTAATAATTATATAAGATTTTTAAAAAGTCTTTGGACTATTTTAAAGAAAGGGGGACTTAACTCAGCTATAAGTTTTTAAAGAGAGTTGCATGTTCTTGAAATTCACTATTTGTTCAAGTATTGCTGATATTTCCAATAATCTAATTAAACGTGTTTTACAGAATTGTGGAGGCCTGGAAAATTCCTTCAGTTTTAATCATAAACTTATCTTTGATCCAACTATCGTAGTTGAAACATTTTTGTTACGATAGTTTTCAATTCCAGGTCACTACGCAAGCCAAAACTTGGTTCTAAAAACGCATATTCCCCGTCCAATGGGGGTATTATTTCAATAATGAATTGGGGAAAATTTTTAATTATCATTCTATGGAAAAATTGTAATCATTAATTTTTAATATATTTTCATGCAGTGGGATGTTATCTTAGGCCAAAATTAGATCATCCAGTTGTGTATGATGAACTTTTAGCGTTACTAAAATATATTGAGAATTTGAAAAACATAATTTTTACCGGTGTCTTCAACTGTAGACTTGCGATAGAGTAAATAGGAAAATCAATGCGATAATGGACTTTTTATGACTGACAACAGCTTACAATTAGTCCTGGTTAATGAACCGCCCTTTTGTGATAATGGGGCAAGAATATTTTAATTTTTTGTATTTAGTTTTTAATTATTTACAAAGATAAAATTTACTAAAAATGCACGCAGGTTTTCCTGATTTTCGGGTTAGTGGCTCTGAGCCGAGCTGGTGCCGCGCCTTCTGGCTTCCACTACCCTTCTGCTAACCTGGCCTACAACCAGCTGGGAGCGGTCAACTTGAACGCAAGGCTCTACAACCCCCACCACCAGTACCTGACGCACCAGCCTCTGGTCCAGTCGCCAGTTCTGATCGCTCACAACCAGCACCAGCATGAAGTGGCCGCTCCTCTGCACACTGCTGCCACCCTCACCTACCCTGTCCAAACGGCAGTCCATCAGGTCCCTCATCAACCCATCGATTACTATGTGAGTTAACTATTTATTTTAATTCTGACAATGGAAAGTTAAGATAAGAATATAAATTTTTTAGTTCCAAATATTAAAAATGTCTTGGCTCAACTTTAGAATCAAATTTTTTTTAATAGCATTTTTATACAGTAAATGAATAAAAACATGAAATATAATTCCTACTATATAGACTTAAAATTAAACAATATTAATATTCATTTTGCTCGATAAAAAAATATATGTGAAATTTTATTCTGTTCGATTAGACCTACCCCAAGTACAGTTTCGGCTACGGCGTGAATGACCCTCACACTGGTGACCAGAAGAGCCAGTGGGAAACTCGTGACGGAGACGTGGTCAAGGGCGAGTACAGCCTTGTGGAGCCCGATGGTTCGATCCGAGTGGTCAGCTACACGGCTGACGCTGTCAACGGCTTCAACGCTGTCGTCAAGAAAATTGGGAAGAACGTCCATTCCTCTCCTGTAATCTACGCCCAGTAAATGCTCTTATTGCCCTCTTTTTGGGAACAATAAAAATACACATTCTTATCCCTTAATTTATCATGAATTATTATTTTTCTGGAGCTGAGATTCGTTGCAGAAAACTGGCAGAAACTGCCGTCACCACTAAGACGGTGAAATACATGTTTTATGCATTTTTCAGATATGTCATGAGTCTTCTAGAATATCATCATTTTTTTAAATTGATGAAGCAAAATTTTAAAGTCAATATATATTTGTCATGAACCTCTCTGGCTTTATTTGCCCCAATTCGTGCCTGCAGACCCACTCTCGCTTTGGATAGTTGGGTTGGGTAAAGAGGTCGCAGAAAGAATTTGTTAGGTGTGTTTGCAATAGCTAACCGGTCTGATTTGAAGTTTATGTATGTATATTCATTCATTTTAAAAGCACATGCTACGCTTCAAAGGTGATATAAGTAAAGTAGGCTGTATACTTACAGTGAATACATAAATATAGCAGAGAGCGAGAAAAGCATATCGGTGTAAAGTGCTCGCTCGTCGCAGCTCTCGATACAGGAATCGTCCTGGTGACTGCTGTGACGGCAAACCTCAAATTCGTTTTGGCGTTTTCGTGGAGTTACTAAAAGCTGATTCGGGCCTAGAAAATTCACGGGATGACTCAAGACTCAACGGAAGCACAAAGCAGGGTGGCTGCGCTTATGCAGTTACATTTGAGTAGAGGCTGCATGAGAAGCAGCGACTGCCGTCCAGAAAAACGCGTGAGAAACAGTATAATACTCGCGCAACTCGGTCAGCCCTTTTATTCCTTTTGACCCGCCTCAATCTACAGATATTTTAAGAAAATGAGTAAAAAGTAAATATACTGTCAGCATTAATTATCGAGCTGGGCTACTTAAATTTTATTGTTATGGAGGTCAAAACAGAAAACCAGATATTAATGATCCATTTTTACTCCTTCCATTAAAGAAATTGCCGGTTAAGTTCTTGGTGTGATTTTATATTTTTGGACATTAAAAAGCTCTTTTATTTATCTCATTTAGGCCCGCTGACTCTGCATGTAAGTTAAATTATGGGGTTATCATACATATAAATGGAGAGGCAAATTCAAGAAGAACTGAACACCCCGAAAAGTTTGGTTGGGGTGGGATCGAAATTCCAACCGCGTGTCGTTCAGAAACTGTTTTTTTTTGGGTGATAAAACCCTTTTGGACAAGCGGTTTCGTCGCTGCACCCCAAAATCCATCTTTGCAAGAAAATGCAAAGAAATAAATCTGTAAAATACAACAATGAGCAAAATATAGCAGGAAAATGGAATAATGAGCAAACTAATGCAGGAAAATGCAAAATTAAGCGTGCAAAACATTGCAGGAAAATGCAAAAATTAGCACACTAATGCTGAAAAATGAGCAAAATATTGCAGGAAATTAAAAAATTACATCAGGAACTGCACCAAAAGATTTTTGGGTTTTTCGCCAAATTTTCTAAAGCACTTACATAATTAAAAATTCTGAGTTTGATGCTACTTCTGTGTTTACGTACACATATCTATATAATTATTGTTTTCCTTTTGCACCTGGAGTGTCATCAGCGTTTGCGTGTGCTTCTTGTGACTAAAAATAAAATTCCCCTCGCGCGCATGGTTGCGAAATATCTCACGTGGTAATGTTCTGACCAATCGACGCCGCCGTCGCAGTAGTTGCTGAACCAGCTGGCAATATAAACAATCTCTACGGTGGCAAAGCGCTTGGGCTTGGAAAAGTGATGGAAAATCGGATCCTACCGCACGGTCAGGCGTGACAACCCTCGACTTCATTAGTTCAAGTACATTATTACGAATTTAAAACCACGAAAGCGACGCCGAATCAAGAAGGAACGATGCTGGGTCGAATTTCGGCAGCCCTTCAGACGGCCGTGGATACGGTTGGCGCCTACCACTTTTCATTTTCATTTTCTCACTCTAAATTTCCCATCGCTTGATCGCAGATTGCCCCGCCGGTGCCGTTGCTTCAGGATTTCATTTACCACTGGAAACAGGTGATGCGCTTCTATGACACCAAGGACGACGAACTGAACGTGCCCATTGAGTCGACGCACCTGCCTATTCACCTGGAACAAATGCTGACGGTATTTTGCTCTTGTCTTTGTCTTGTTTAGAATGTATTATTAATTACCATGATATCAGGCTCTGCAAGAGGAGCAAGATGAGTCGAGGAGGTACAAAGAAGGGTCAGAGGTGCACTCTGGACCTTGCTTAGAATACCTGATTCAACACAGGGTGCCCGATCTTCTCGCCTCGCTCACAGTGGCAGACACGCCTTCAGGTCTGGAATATATAATACTGAATACAACTGTTTTACTCTTTTTTTTAAATCAGGAATGAGACATTTGGGTTTGGTTTTCTTCTCTCGGCTCACCTCCCTGGCTTACACTCAGCTGCTAAGTCAACCTGCCCTCCACGAGCCGATTCAGGTAGTGAAATATCAAGATTACCATGTCCTAAATCAGCAGCGAGTCAATTATATTTCAGAAAATAGTAAAAATGTGTGGCCAAACTGCCGCCTCTCCCACAGAAGCTCAGGAGGTGCGACTTCTGTGCGTTCTGGCAGCCGTAATTGGTCAGAAACCAGATCTAGCCAGTCTGTTCTGCAAAGCGCCAACCTCGGTGCCTGGGTCGCCCGCTACGTCTGCATCCTCTTCCCAAGAGTCCACACCAAGCCCAATCCACGAAGATTCGCGTCGTAATGAGAATTTGATTATCGAGGCGCTACTAAAATTCATTGACAGCGCTGTGAGTTTCAAATAGGTTTATTGGTGCTCAAATTAATCTGGTTAATTTTTTCAGGATGGGCGGCTAAGGGTCAAAACCTGTGAATCTCTGCTTGTGCTGACCAACATCGCAAGTACCGCCCATTTGATAGCCGAAGAGTCCACTCTTGCTGAGACTGTCGCCCTTCGGTTGGCCATGCTACATTGCGAGGTACCACCTTCCATTGAGCCCTCGGAACTGGAGGACATGCACGCTTCTTGGGGGTAGGCATTAGAGGGGCTACTTTTTGGCTTGACCTAAATTTTCAATATTCGTAGGATGGACAACCCTTTGGATGTGAGGGAACCTTACCCAGGCTGCAGGCAACTCGCTGCTTACCTTTCCTGGTGGAATTTCTGTGATAAGGTATTTTTAATTAGCGTCTAGCAATTCTAGAAATGCTGTAATAGATATCCTCATTTACATTTTTGCCGATGTTCTTCACATTTGATGCAGATTACGCTTAAAATTAATTTCTATTGTCAAGGAAACTCTTGAGATTACACGCTATAGTGGAATTCATTAAACAATTAATTATTTGTACAATTAGATGGTTGGGGATTCTCGGCCTGAAATTGGTCGATCGCTGGTGAGCAACATCCAGGATCACTTTCTTGTGCGCCAGTTGCAAACCAGAATTTGCGCGGGTGCCGAGCTCGCGAGCAATCCAGAAGAGGAAGACCCAAAGCAATGTAAAGATATCTTTTAATTCCACTCTCGCAAACTTACGTGAAATACAGTGCAGGACTCGGTGATCACGCTTGTCCATGTGGGCAAGTTGCTGAGGGAGTGCAAAGCGCCGTTGTTGAGGACAGGACTGAGCCACTGGATAGCGGGGGTGACGACCCACTCGGTGCTTGATACCTCCGTGCGGGACTCGATCCTTAGACTGCTTGAGGTTGCCCACGGCGACCTGGCGGTGGAGACGATGAGGCTGATGGAGGTCATGGTCGATGAAACCTTTGAGCCTGCACTGCAATCGCTTATTTTTTCGCACTTTGCGCCTCTTAAGGTCACTGCGCATATTTCCAGTGAGCTTGGTAAGAAGAGGAAGAGGTCAAATGTCCAGATTAGGTACTGAATTTAATGTTTACAGAAGTTAGCCTTGAAGGTAAATACCAGCCAAGCCTCACATTTGCTCCAAAAAATGTACAAGCAACTCTGGAAGGATTCCTTCAACTTCTGCCACCGTTTTTGAGGACTGGAGAAACAGAAGCGGGATATGAGACTTATCTTCAGGTACGTTAATTGCGGCATTAAAATTTTTAATCATTTTTTTACGAGAATACTCTTCAATAATGAATATTGCGGTTCAGTTAAGCATTATTTGTAAATAATTGGCTTTGAAAACAATTTTTAAATCTAATTATGTCTTTAGTGGTAAATGACTAACAAGACTTCATCATCATTGATTTCCGAGTTGTATAATTAGTTATTTAAAAATAAAAATAAATTAATGCAGGACGCTCAGAGGCAGTACCAAGCAATGTGGAAGAAATGTCTCTGTCTGGGCTGGCCGTTGGAAGTGGTGGCTGCCGAGGAGGATGGCAACAGCAGTGACTCTCGCCCTGAAGACGAACACACTGACGGCGTGCCACCGGTGCTGAAAACTCTGTTCCACCGTATCGAAACATTCCCTGAGCAGGAGTACGAGCTGAACCTGCAGCTGACCTCCCTGCTCTCCCGACTGGCCATTCTGCCTCACGCAGGTCTCTACGAGCTGTTGCTCTCGCCTGGACAGGTATCGCCCACGAACCAGAGCCCAGAGCAGCTCATCTCAGGCATCGGTCTGGCCGTCTCCTTGCGCAGACTGGCGCTCAGACTGGCCAAGGAGGCGCCAAGCGTATCCAACTTGCAGAAGAGGCTCAGGTCCACCAGAAACAAGCTGCTTGGAGATCCAAGCCTCAGTGAAGATAATCCCAACCAGCCTCCATTAACGTAAGTGGCTTTTTCTGAGGAATTTAGCACCCATTTTTGATTAATTAATAATTTAGGTCTCTTGTGATTTTTCAATCAACTTTAATATGCGATTTTTTCCACAGAAATGAGCAAGAAAGTCTATTGGAAAGCATAGTCGTCCTGGAAGAATTCTGCAAGGAGCTTTCAGCCATTACCTTTGTCAAATACCACCTTCATTCTCCAGTGTAGCTGGTTTTATTTCTATAATTTTAGTGACCTGGCAAATTACCCTGAAGTGTAAAAAGCACAAAACACAGAAACAACAATATCTGCTACGCACCATCTCTAGTCTTGAAAAGACATACCACAAAGCATCAAATTACTGTAAAGGATGGGAAAAGCTACAATATATAATTAAATGTGCAAAGTCAAGAAGTGTTTTTATGTCAACGCGAGCTTTAATTTGTAACTCACTTATGGATCTAAAAATAGGAATGTATCTTTTTTTCACTTAGTTAATTTGTGTGTTTTGTTGATTCACAAACCAACTTGTGTGTTCCAAACCATTTGATTTCTTTTTCATGTATGAAAAGTCACTTGTCTAGTCTGAATAAAACGAATGAGAGTCTAGTATAATTATAATTTTGTTTATAAAATTTTACTTTACAAACACAAAAAACTCTAGGATAATAATAAATATATTAGATATAATCCAGATAAATTAAAAGCATGGTTAAATATTTACACTTTTTTTCATCTGTTATTAGCGTTACTAAATTTTTTCTCTTTTCTAATATTTAGTAATTTAACAATCTGAATTGACCTACATTCTAATTTTTTTCTTCAAAAGAGCGCGCGCTACATTCGAATTCGTCGCCCAAGATAATAATTATGAAGAAACTATGTAGTACTTCGCGGTCATTCAGCAAGAAACGGACCACGTGACCTGGTAGAACCAATGCTGGTCTCCGCACTCGAATCCTATTGGTTGAATCATTGCTTCAGCTGCCGGCTCGTGATCGTGAACATTGTAAACAACAACACGAAATCCTGTATCAGCAAACATTCTCTGAAAAAGACTGCATTACAATTAAAATTCTGGACCCAAGTTAATACTAAAATAATCGTAAGCATATTGTATATTTTACCTTATTTCAAACCGCATTATCTAAATAATTACACGATTATGTGCTTTTTTATTTTGAGACTACACAGCGAAAAAATACATTACATATATTAAACTTTTTGTATGATAGCTAAAAAAGTGTTACATACCATGTGTGTGTTTGACTTGTGTAAGTAATCTAATATTTTTCCTTAACAGATGTTCAAAATTGTGGCCCTAAATGAAGAGTCCTCCGAGGAAAGTGACGAGGAGGAAGTCCAGCAAGTAACCAGAGAAGCACAGGTACATTTTTTAACTGCACGTCGTATTCAGTCCCAGATCCATTTTTGGTAACGACCACTAGCTCATAAAATTAAAATATTTTCATATTTTCAGGAGGACCAAGCGGTGTCACAATACAAGGAGGCGCTTGAGCTGCAGAGGCAGGGGGAAGTTAACAAATCTGCAGATATCTTGAGAGAGTTGCTAAGCACCAATCTCTTGCAAGAGGTATTTGACATTTTAAAGCGTTTAAAAGATTTTTTAATTTTTTTTAATTGCTTTCAGGTGGAAAAGTCATCCATCAAACAATACCAACCACTTCTTGCCCTCAAATATGCTTGCTTAAAAAATTTAGCCAATCTCGAACTGAAGGCTGAAAACAAAAGTGAAGCCCTGGATTATTACCTCCAGGCTGTCCAGCTCGACGACACTGATGTCTCTCTCCTGTACAAGGTTGGCTGTCTTGCAGAGCAGTTGAACAGATTTGACTTGGCAGCTGTCTCTTTTCACGAGGTATGATACCCAATTTAGTTTTATGTTTTTCTTGTTTCTCATCGTTGGATTTTAGGGTCTGCAATGTAGTCCAAATCACTGGCTATGTTTGGACAGGCTGATCACAGTCCTTTATGCCACAAATGGCTATTTGACATGCCTTAGCTTTGTGGCAAAAGGGTTGCAGAAAGATTCTGACTACACAAAGTGCCTGGTGCTGCGGGACGCCATGCTGAAGGAAACGCCTTCCCTAGCCCAGCACTATAAAGAATACTTCCCCAATCTGTGAGCATTATTGCATTTTCACATTAGTTTGGGTGTTCATAATTTTAAATTTAAGGACGTTGTCCATGGAGGGACAGGCTAATGAGGATGTGACTAAGGAAATCTTGGATGAAGCTATTGAGATGAGGAAAAGGTGGAGTGAATCTGGGAAGATCAAAGAAAGAGGCCCAATTGGACTGACAAAGCCAATAAGTTCCTTGACCTGGCTCAGCCTGGGGGAGGAGATTCTCCGGCTTTACAAGTACATAAATGCTGAGGGAGTTGATGCGGTACTCGAGAACTATAATCATTGGAACTTTTTTTTAAAACTGATGTAAACAGAGCTCAAGCCAAATGGTGGATTTTGAGAAGATCGAGGAGATTGACGAGAGCTTCAATTTTGATGATGAGGAAGAGGACATGGAGGTTGATGACAAAAAGCAAGGTGGGAATGAATTATCTAATGTTACTCGACACTAAATTTAAATTGTGAAGACGATGCAGAAGAATTGGTCTCCAGTGGAAGCAAGAAAAACCAAAAGAGACTGTTTTTGGAAAATTGGGTGCTGGGAGGTCAAAGGAGGTCGGCCAGAGTACGCACAACCACCAGAAAGGATGATGATACACCTCTAGCCGAATCCCTCAAGAGACTCATTCCTATGTCTCTGCTGTAATTTCTCTCATTTTTGTTTGTTTCCAAATTAAAACACCGGTTTTCAGTCCTGACTGCCTGAAGGAAGGCGCGCCACGCTCGGCACTGGATGAAAACTCGATGGATACCATGGACATGTTTAAAATCTACGAGGAAAAGCATCAGACTCCGTCCAAGGTGTCCACCAGAAGACCCTCTGCAAACACTGCAGCCTGCATCGCTGAGAATATTGCAAAAGAGGAGTATTTCGGCACAGAGAAAGAAAAGCAGGAAATTTCTGAATTCATCGAAGAACACAAAAGCAACTGGGGCATTTACAATTTGGTCACAGACTTGGTCAAAACGCTGTCTGCAAAGAGCATACTCACCTGGCCCCATAAACTGGTCACAACTTGGATTGAATGCTACCAGGTGAGAGAATTTGCGTCTTGGCTGTTGTCAAAATGTCTTAAATGAAATAGTTAGAACAAAAATTTGCAATTGTAGATTCCTTTTTTGGTCTTTTATTAAAAAAATATAAAACTTTGGTAAATAAGCTAGTTTACAAAATATAAAGACGAAAACGATTTCGTTTTTTGTATTGAAAAAAAAATAGGAATTGCAATACAATACCGGTTTTCTTGTTTTTAAAATATTCTTGTTTAGGAAATACACTCTTCTTTCAATAGATTTAAACGGTTAAAATGCAGGAAATTTAAATATTAAGATTAATAATTTATTTAAAACAATATACAATTACATTTTGTTAAAAAAATGAATAAAATAATTAAAAAAAACTTGCAGATCATGAGGAAATCCCTTGTGCATGCCAGTCCCTTGGCACGAGAACTGAGTGACGAAGAGATCGAAGCTGACGCTCGGCTCTCCTTCCTCCACTCGGAACTGCTCTCTGACAGACTGCGCCGCCAGAAAGGACAATCTCCTCCGCTAATTTTGCTTGAGGATGTCGCCCAGGTGCAGCTCATGACGTGCTGGACCCCTGAAGAGGCTCTCAGAGCGAACTGGGCTCGAGCGCAAGTGGCCATGCTTCAGAAGAGCACCGAGTGGGCGTGCAGCTCCCTGCGTGCAGTCATTGAGCAGCTGGAAGCTTTCCCTGAGGGCCTCTGCGTGGTCAACTGTAAAGGCAGCATCAACAAGGAGGAGGCGGAACACCTGCTCTCTTCGCTTGAATGCAGTGAGAGCTTAGCTGGCGCGGAACAGCTCTGGCGACTGGAGCAGTGGAATCAACTGGCAGAGCTGCTTGAGGGCAGCTTTCAGGTAATCCATTAAGTTTTCTATCGAAAGTTTTTACGTTTTAGGGAAAGGCAAATGATTGCACTTGTCCTCGTTGTTTAAAAGATTAGAATTTATTTTTTCTTGGTATATTCCGGCTCTAACTGACGCCCTTCATGAGAATATGAATTTTAATTGTTAAATCATTGTCATATTAAATTATAGAAACTATTTCTATGGCGCGTAATAAACTAGATCACCCAAGGTATACAAAATCTTGGAATGAAGACTAGACCATTAGAATAATTTTTAACAGGTTGAATTTATCTCTTTTAAAAATTTACCCGCTTTATTTAAACAGATGCAAAGCCAGTTTGAGTTGCGCTACCTGCAGCTGGAAATGCTTGCTGACGCGTTGGTTCGATTAGAAGAGCCTGGTCGGAGTTTCTTGTGGGGCGAAGCTGCCCTACACGAGTCAGTGAGCCACTACCTGAACAATCAACAACCTCAGTGGGCCACCTGTATAGAAAAACTGCTCGCTACCCTGGCATACTGTCTCGAGGAGTATGGCTTAGAGGCCACCATCGGCAGTTTGCCCAGCGGCAGACTCTCTAGGCTTTTCCAGGACCTCTGCCAGATCGTGTGTGCGCAGCTTGAGACTTCAGATATGGTCATGCCCATCGAGAGCGTTGACCCTTGGATTCTGCTGCAGCAAATTCTGGTACACGAAGAGAAAAATTGGTCCAAAGCTGAGTTGCAGGTTCTTGCAGAGGATGAGGAAGTAAATGAAATACCAGCCTCACTCTCTGTTGTCTTTGTTGCCCACGAACACCTTGGTAAGCAACTTTTTAATTAAAACTTTTCATATTTTTAACAACAATTTAAATCAGTGAAACGATGTCAATGTTTTAATCTTTTTTAGGTCGGCGTTCTTGGTGTTGCGCAGACGATGGCTCGCTCTTGCTATTTGCGCTTGAGCAAATCGTCCCAAAGCTTCGCAGCGAAGAGTTTGCCCCGTTCCGCTCAAAACTGTCTCCGTACATTGAGCAAATGTTCTACTGTCTCTATGAGTATCCAGCAGCCAACAAAAAGCCCAAAGGACGGTCCGCCCTTCAAGAGCATTCAGTTCCCCATATAGAATTAACCTTTGAAAGGGCTCAGTTGCTTTTCGAGTTTTACCGGCCAGACGAGTTGCCTGAATTTGACGCGTACCGCGGCAGCTCAATCAGCGCCGATGCCGAAGTCTTGTTCAAGAAAATCATTTCACTTGTGCCTTCAGCGTGCAATCCACAGAAGACTCTCGAGAACCTGCGCCTGTTTGTTGAGGGCAAACTGGACAAGTTCCCTAAGATAGAGCACGAGCCTCTGCCTGAAGCACTGAAGGACATCCATTACTTGCTGGCAGATTACTACTTTAAGAACAATGAACTTCCCAAGGCGGTCAAGTACTACATGTTGGACCTTTGCTACAACCCCCATAGGCTTGACACATGGGCGGGAATGGCCCTGGCCAGAGGCAGCCACCTTGAGACTCAGCTCAACTCCTGCAATTCAATCAACGAGACTGATTTCATCAGCAGGTACGGAAATTTTCCTTTCCCGCAATATTTGCTCACAGTTTTATTCAAGTTATTTTTTATTTGTTTCCTAATATTAATTTGTTTCAATGAATTTCAGGGCTGAAAAAGCGGAGAATTGTTTTGAGCAAACGATGGTGTTGTCTGCGGGCAGTCACACCGTGATCTGTATAGAGTACGGATCCTTCGTTTACATGGTCCACTCCTTCTGCTCGCGTCTTCTGAAGCAAGCCACCGACACCCTGAGCATAGAGCAGTTTGAAGTGCTGGAGGCTAAAAAGGGATCCACGCTGGATAAAGCCGAGTCTTGCTTCCGCAAGGCTTTAGCTTCCTGGACGCAGGGCTCCGAAAACGACCAGGACGAGCGCTGGCTGCACCACTACATGTTGGGCAAGGTCAGCGAGAAGCGCCACAATGAACCCTGGCAGGCGCTGATGCAGTACAGACGGTCTGCACACCTCCTTGCAGAACACTGTTCTGCCTTCCCCGCCAAGATCAGCTACACTACTCCCTCCGAACTGAGCATCGAGGCTCTCGAGATCCGCTACCGCATTCACACTTGCCTCCTCAAACACCTTGAGACATATGAAGGAAAAACACTGCCAGACGAGAAACAGGTAACTATTTTGTTATGTTTGACGTGTTTTCCAATATATTTAAACTGACAGTAAAATCATTGTTCAAATTTAAACTATCAAATGGCTCAGCTCTGTGCTGATACTTAAGGGAAAATATGAGATGAAATATAAAATGTTTTTTAAACATAATCAAAATGTTTTATCTTTCTCAAAATTTCACTAATAGCGCCAGCCATCCTGAAAAAATCCCAGCAGTGATGAGCGATTCGATAATTTGAATTTTATAAAATTACCTGCGTGTATTTATTTTTGTTAATTAATTTAATTACGCAAAATTTCATCAACTAAATCAAATTCCAGATCAGACAAATCCTGCTTGAGCAGAAAAGAGGTCCCTTTAGCTCTGATGGCGGGGAGTCAGCGTCTGCTCTAAAGAGGAAATTGGAATCTGAGAATGATGATCCTGTGAAAAAGGCGAAGAATGACGAGAGCACAGTCATAAGCACAGTCGAGCAAGCCCAGCCAGCAAACACCGACGATGAGCCTGCAAGGAGGGTTTCCCAGGAGAGTACCACAACCACCACTACAACAACTACCTCTACATCAACATCTAGTTCGTCCTCCTCCAGTGACGACAGCAGCAGCTCCAGCAGCGACGATGGAAAGGAAGATAAAGATGTGCCCCCTCCGAAAGTTGTGGAAGAGCCGTTTGACCCTAAGAAAGGTACCAGTACTATTGCCTGAGGATATTTTTCAGGGTCTTTACTATGCAGTAGATTGTCTGCTTTTTATTCACCAATTAATATTTTAAGAATTTGCGTCATATTATTCACGAATTGTCACTGATGAGCTAAAATTTGTAGACCACGCTGAGCTAGCTGACATGTGCCTGGAGGCCCTAGAAGATTGTGCCGTACGGTTCCCAGAGCACTACAAGTCAACGTACCGATTGGCCCACTACTTCTTTAAGTCTAAACTTAGAAAGAATACAGAGAAGTGCAAAAGCTTTCTTCTCGGACCTCACACCAATACCAAACTTCACGGCCTCTTCCAGGACAGAAAACCCAGCAACTTTTTTAACGTGAGAATGCATTTTTGTCTTCCACTTTGTTTTTATTAAATTACCTTGCCTTCAGGGTGTGTGGAGAATTCCTGTCAACGAAATTGACAGGCCTGGCTGCTTTGCCTCTCACATGTATCGCTCGATGGTTTTGTCCATGGAGCTTGTAAAAGAGATCAAGGAATACAAAATGCTCGTGGACATGAGTCTGATGCTTAAAAGAACTCCTGACCCTGACAAGTCGGTTTAATTGTCTCAGTGATTTGACTGTTGCTGATTAGAGAACTTTATTTGTAGGAAATACCTGCGGGACAATGAGAGGAAAGACTTATGTGAGCAGGCGCTGCTGCTGGCCGTTCAAGTGATCAGGCAAATCATGAAGGACAGCAAACCTGAGGAAATGCCCTCGCTCATTGTTGATATCTACAAACTGATGCAGAAGGTCCAAAGAACCCAGCTAACCAAGGAGCCACCACAGTCGTTTGGCAAACTTCTATGCGATGCTTACTCCCTGCATCTTCTTGGAAAGGTTGGTGTTGGGAAAATCAATACAAAGAATGTTAATTCATCAACTTTTGTTCAATAGATTGATGGTAAAGCCACTACAGTCGACTCGGCCACCAAATTTGCACAACAAGAACTGGCGCGTGCTAAGTTAGCGGCAAGAGCAGCAGAAGTATCGTCAGTGGCTGCTTCAAATTCCAGTGCATCTGTTTCTGATACAAATACAACTCCAGCGACAGCAGCAACTTCAATTGCAATGCCTCAGGTATACCTTAAATCAATTCTGCAATTCGTTACGATAGTTAAGAAAATTATCAATTCCCTGTCATTCTTATCAAAATAATTTTGAATTCACTAGCACTTTCTAGCTCTCAAGCAACACAATCCAAGTGAGAAACAAAATATTTAGAGTAACTCAAATTTTCTCCAGCGTTGAAATGAATTTCTCAATTTGTTTTTTAGTTTACAGCAGTGCCAGAAAATTTATTTTATTTTGTAATGCCTTGCTTGGCTTGTGTTGCTTGAGAATCTCTTCTGTGGTAAGTTCTGGAAAATTCACCATGTTTGTAGTCAATTTATGACAAAATTAAACAATAAGCTAGGATTATTTAGAAGTTGTGAGTGCCTGAATAGTTCTTGCATCTCACACAATTCCTTCCTAGTCTTTTATGTTCCTGCTTTCCATTCCAAAACCCTTTGTTTTAAATATAAATATTGTGTGATAATTTTTTATTTACTGGTTTTTTCTTACCAATTTCTTGCGTGATACAATTTTTTGAAATTACAGAGCGTTTGATTGATCTCGTCAAAGCATACCAAATTTCAATGATTGGACAAAAATTGCCTATTTTGAAAAAATTAACATGGAAATTCCCATAGTGAAAGGTTTGCCTTTATAGCTCACCTGTGGTGCTAGATATAAATGTTTCATTGGTCTTTTTCTTCTCATGAAATTCTACTTTTCTGATGCAAAATTTACTTTATATTTCGGCCAGTAAGAGTTGTTTCCTTATGAAGTACAAAAGTTGTCTACAAAATGTTGGTAACAAATGAAAAAAACCGGGCACTGCATTTATCGGAATAAAATCGCGGGTTTTATTAAACTCTATTCTCAATTCTTGCATCCACAGCCCGCTCGAAAACTGCCATCAATGCCTGGAACATCCCGTCGAGGCCGGCCACCCCTGAGCCGACCTCCTGGCTCAACTCCTGCTGGTCGCGGTAGGGCGAAGTCCAACCCATACTCCAACTTGTTCCCCTATAACCAGCTGGACCCGGCCTCTCTGAACTACTTGCAGAACGAGTTTATGCTCAAGATGATGCAGGGATATTCGGCTGCGTTTTCGCAAGTCCCTGGAATGCAGAATTTAGTGTCGGCCGCTGCGGCCACAGCCTCCTTGCCTACTGCTCCTTCGACGTCGACCTCAATGGCGCAGAACCGTTCCATGCACAAAATAACCAAGTGCAGGCCGAGCCTTTCTGTTACTCCAGTGACTCCTGAGAGACCGAAACCGCCGCCACTTCCGAAGCACAACACCCAGAAGACTGTGAAGAAACTTTTGGAGCAGAGCAGGAAGATGCTGGAGACGGCCAGCAGGATGCAGCAATCTCCCAGGAAACAGTCTCCTCTGCCCAATCTGCCCCCGGGCATTGTGGCCTCCGCCATCACCCCGAAACCAAGCATGTCGTCCATGATGCCCAAGAAGCCCAAAATGGACATGCCGGTGACCCTGACCAAAATCCCTTCAGTCAATACAGGGCAAAACTCGCCGATATCCCTGGTGAAGCCGCGGCTGCCCTCCTCTCCGGCCGAACTGATCAGGAGCAACCCGCCGCCAGCGCCAAAAGGATACACTCCCAGACCGTCGCCGCCAGTCTCGCAACCATGGCAACCAAAGGCCAATCTGCAGCGGCACTTGCCCCCAAAGAAGCAGATGATGGGCTCCTCGATGCTCGGCCGGCCTTTGGCGGCCCCGATGCCCCAGAAGTCCACGCTGCCCAGACCCCAACCAGCCCACATGGCCTCCAGAGCGCCCACTGTCTTCAGCTCGGGCGGCAAGGACTTCCGCTTCCCGAGCGACATCTCAGTATCGCCGTCAGTGATCCAGCACACCAAGCAGCATCAGCAGTTCAACTTGCCCAGCTCGATTTCGGTGACGCCCGCGGGGCCCAGTCAACCGCCTAAACCCCCAAAACCGTCTCCGCAGCCGCCGAAAGAGCAGCAGAAGCGGAAGCTCTCAGATGACATCATCATTCTTGACTGACCCAACGACAACCCATCTAGGATATTATCAAACAAGTACAATCTATAATTTCCTAGTCCTTATCGTGTGTTCAAAATGTGATGATGTAATGTTTGTAATAAAAAAAATCGTTAGGTTTTTGGTAACAACGGTAAAAACCATAAATTTTATTAAAAAAGATCCCTTTCATCCCTAATTCATTACAATTTTCTAATCACCAACGATTAGAAACGACCACGCGCAATTCTAAATTAAAATACCGTAACATTTCTATGGGGCCTCAAATTCTAGCCATTCTAGGTCTTTCCGAATTTTTTTGCGCGTTAACTCCAGCCCAATAGCTCAATCTTATTTTGTGTATATAACTATTTACACACTGAACCAAATGACGAAACACGTTAGCGATTACGGTGTGTCAAATAACAGTACATTTGCCGAGCGATTCTCGCGGAACCGCACACGTGAACGAGCGAGGATGCCAGAATACGATGGGCACGCGGACTGGCAGCATCTTGATCGGGCTGCTGCTGCTGCTGATCGCCTCGGCGGCCGCCACTCCTCTGGTCGCCAGCAGTTTTTCCGACCCGGCACATAACGCGAGCAGTAGGGATCCGCGAGGTAAAAATTTACCACTGACCCAGTTCGCGCTCTCACGTTGCTCAATTTTATTGTATTTTTACAGTTTTAAATTTCTTACCATTTTCTGGAACACTCGATTGCGCGGCTGATGATGGCAGAAGAAAAGGTTACTTTGCGCTGTTCAAAAAATGTATTGATCGTAATATATATGCTATTAATTTTTATCTAGGAATCTGTCAAAATCCATATGAATGCCGTCTTTTGGAGGGGACACCCAAAGGAGAGTGCGCCTTTGGATTTGGAGTCTGCTGCGTTTGTGAGTATATCATTTTATGTCTATATAATATTTAAAAGAGAGAACCTTTAACTTATTTCGATGTATTAATATATTAATCAATCACTATACCCATCAAAATAATGCGCGAAAGCTATCAAAATGAATTTATCAAAACCCCCAGGTTCAAAAAATTTAATTTAATTTGGAAAAGCGTTGAATGATTTATAAGTAAGATTTGTAGATGGTACTTATTTATATCACATTAAATAATTCAGACGAAACATCTTGCGGCGGGAAGATCGCGGGGCGAATGGGATACTTCACCAATCCCGGCTACCCTGCTCCTTTGCATCCAGGAGCACGCGAGTCCAACGAGGAGTGCCACTTGAAGATCAGCAAGGCCTCTACAGATATAAGCCAAATCAGGCTGGACATGGTTCATTTCACTTTGGTACGCGATTCTCCTCTGGTTTTCAGTCACATATTCAATTAATTTGTTCTGATTTTATGATACGTGTAGGGTCAACCGAACCGTCGGACTGGCGTGTGTGAGCAAGACCAGTTCTTGCTTAAAGGAAACAGAAATTCCCGGCAGCTGAAACTGTGCGGCCACAATACAGGGCAGCATTGTGAGTGATTTTTTTACAATGCTGATTATTTATTATGGCGCTGCTCCAGTTCATTGAAAGCTTTAACTTGAATGGTGACTCACACGCGTCGCTCGAAGACAAAATCACTTCTTGACCAATCAGTGGAATTACCGTAAGCTAATTTAATTATATATATTTTGTAGTTTACTTTGACGTTGAGGATATGGACGAGGACATTGATTTGACAATTAAGCTGGCCAGGGATCACATCAGCCGCTTTTGGGATATCAGGGTAAAATGTTAATTTTAATTTTGGGTCGGTAAATCTGATTTTCTTTTTACCGACAGATCACCCAAATAGAATTTCAAAATCGCGCACCAGCTGGCTGTCTGCAATATTTCACTGATACAGCAGGTATGAGAGAAAATAATTTGCTAAGTATATTAAATAAAAAAATAAAAATCCTGAAATTTACAGGCGTGCTACAAACCATGAATTTTGCCGACAATGGCCGCCACTTAGCAGACCAAGATTACAATATTTGCATCAAACAAGGAGATAGTAAGTTTTGTAGTATTAATTCTATAATAAATATTTTAGCAATTTATTATTTAAATGTTTAAAAATTTAGTTTGTCAGCGCATAATGCACTTTTATTAGATGAGTTACGATAAGGTTTTTACGAATTATTTTCCCTTTGTGTATAGATATGTGTTCCATCATGTACGAGCCTTGCGACCAGAATTCGTTTAAAATTGGTCCCCGCTTGACTCCCAATAATGGGGGAAGTTTCGGTCAGGGAGGAAATTTCGGCCCAGGAGGCGGTTTTCCTGGAGGAACGGGAGGATTTCCTGGGGGAACCGGTGGATTTCCTGGAGGAACGGGTGGCTTCCCCGGAGTAGGTGGAACCGGTGGCTTTCCAGGAGGCGGATTCCCTGGCCAGGGCGCTGCTGGTCCTCTTACCGCACCTTTAGAAGGTATTTGAGGATCTCCTTTTCCTACCAATCAGGTTTGAGGGAAGTTATCATTTTCAGCTGCTGATGACCCTGCTGTGGCTGCTGACGATCCGGCGGCCGCTGACGACCCCGCGGCCGCTGATGACGCGTTGGAAGGGTCAGGTGACGACACGGGCGGCGGCTTCAGCATTTTTTCCTTTCTCCGGTCATTCAGAGAAAAGCGGCAGCTTCGTCCGCAAGATTGCGATGACAGAATTGTTATGCCCTGTGACTCCGAGGACCTGATCCCTGAAAGTCCCAGGGGACCAGGTATTTGCGACCTTCTGCACTGCGGAAACTCTTTCTGTTCGGTTGAAGGAGCAATACCTGGAACTTCAGCGTGCAGGATTGAAAGTGAGCAAATTTACCGTTTTATTTTTATCGTAACTATAATTTTTTGACTAAAAGGGAAAATCTTGGGTTTGACGTTTTAATTTTTGGTGAAACCACTGAATACTGAATTCGTTTGTAGCCTTTCCTTATGTGGATCACGTACGGTGGTGGAATTTTTTTGATTTGCCGGTTTTAGCGATTTTTTAAAACTTTAAATTTATAATCGGTTGAAAAATACAGATTTAGCTCAATTTAGCAGAAATTCTGTTCGTTGGCTTATTTCTGCCGATTCGGAAAACAAAAATACTTAGGGAATTGAAATTTTATTAAGATATAGATATACACGACCTGGCAGTAAGCTCAGAAAGTTTGAAAACCGTTAATGAGCCATTAGCCGATTTCCTGGCAAAAGTCCAAAATCTAGTGAATTTGCAGGAAAAAGTCAGAATTGACCCACCGTCTTGTCAAGCATAGAGTCTGCCAATAAAATATCATCACAATTGAATGAAAACTAGCCTCACATTTCGGTTAAGAAATATTTCCCATCTTAAATCCATTACGAATTTATCCGTTGGAGCTGTATAACTCGCATATATATTTAATACATTATAAAAAATATCTCAGGAATATCGTTTAACTCGTTGAATTACATGGCTTCAATAATTTCACTAAAAAAAACTAAAACGTTGAATCCTAAGATTTAAAGAGGAATGATACTGGAAAAGCCTGGAAAATGCTTGTTGCCAATACATAAACTCGTCTCTTAGGATTCAGTTAAAACCTAAATTGACCTAAGGAGCGCTGTAATTTTTTGAGAAAATTGGCTGGAAAGTTAGCGTGCTTCTCAAATGGTAATGGCTGTCTCCTTACTCGAAATCCGATTTAATTTCAAAATCAAGAGTTTCCCCAATAAGTGGCATACACCGTTGGACAGATCTCGACGAGACGAATCGGAATATGCCAAGAAAATATGTTCAAGCACTGTAAATTTTGGAGAAAATTGGCAAAATCTGAATTTTTACTGTAGAAAGGTGCTTTTTTACTATTGCAAATTGTTGAACAAATTGTTTATCGATCAATTGTTGGCCTGTATCATTCCACTTTAAAGAGCCTATTGACTTATTCACGCAACAAGCTCGACATAGCGCTAAAAATATGTTTTGATTGGAACCGAAAAATATTGAAATTGATCCAACTTCACCAATTAATGTTAAAATTGGTACAAATGGCGCACATTGATAATGTTTTCAGGTAGCACCCTTCCTTTCAACATCGCCGTACACTTTGGCCCTGGCATTAGAGAGGAAAACCCTGAGGACAACCTTGGAATGTGCCTCAGATACTCGCAACAGCTGTGCTCGTGAGATACTGGACCGCCAGAGCAATTTTCTTTTGTGATCACACTGGGCAAAAAGTGACTCTATAGTACTGCAGCGCTTTTCATCAGTTGGAATTGCCATATAATATATAATAGTTGTTAGTATATAATTATCTGAATGCCGTCTTAAATGCCAAAAGTTTCAACAGCAACGAGTCATTCTACACGGAATCAAATGATAGCAGATAAATTCGTTTTTAATGCTCACATGTTAAGACAAAACAGTGAAAGCACACAAAGGCACACTTAGTGTTACGCTTTGTTCAGGAACATTTGTAATTTGTAGCCATGATTGCCATAATTTTTGTGGCACTATATACATAGTGCAATGTATTGTGGAGCACAAATGACCAATAAGTACGTACGGTGTATTACTAATTAGATAACTAAAAGCATTAATATTTTTTGAAAAAAAGCTCAATACTAATCAACCTTTTGCTCAAGTTGTCGAAATGACAATTTATCACAATATTTATTATGAACTTCATAATCATTTTTTTAATATTTTACTTTTAAAACCAAATGATTATTGTGTTGGTTTAAGACTGCATGAAGTAAAATATTTTGTATTATTTTTATGCTTTTTAAGGGTTTTTACTTTTAGTAATTTTTCCTCTATACGCATAAGCCTTCCAAAGGCACAGCAGCTTGCTTTTAAACAATGTTGAAAAACAATAAAAGCCAATAAAATAAAATAAATCTCCAGTTTAGTAATTATTTTATCTAAAAACATTTTTAATACCTCATGAGAAATTCAACTCTATATTTCTTATATCATACAATTTTTAAATCATTGAGAGCTTCACTAATTAAATATTTATAAAAAATTACAATTTCATATTATTATTATGTTGTTTTGTTGCCATAAAATTTTCGAAATTTTAAATAGATAAAAAATTATCATCAAAAGTTCTATAAATACAATTGTGCGGTTAAGCCGGCGAAAAACCGATTACACATGCACACAGAGTCAGTTCGTAACCACAAAATAATGGTAGTTAGCTGGCGGAAGTGACGTGCCGTCAGCCCGCTTGTCTGCTGCCACTTTCGTGGAAGTCATGCCATCGGCACGAATCAGCCAAATTAAGCCATTAAGTTACAAACAGTTCGGACCTCAGTCCAGAGTGGCAAGGAAAATGAGAAACAACCAAATCACTTCAGCTGGGCGGGGGTGGCAGTCCCATTCAGCGGAGGGATCCGCAATCCGCAACAATGAGGCGGGCGGGTTTAAAGGGGAGAAGGGGGTAGAGTTTTCACTAGGAGATGAGATTGCAGCCGCCATTGTGGAAGGCGCTAAATTTTGATTCGGAGACCTTTCTCGCTTTTCTCATAGAATTTTGCAGAGTAAAGAAGATGCTTATTTTTGTTGAAATATTGGCACTATTAATTCTCCTTGAAGAATCCTTGTTTTCATGCCGCATTGAAATGACCGTGACATTTCCTCAAAGATTTTCACGACTCATTTTAATTTTGTACATACTTTAAACTTAAAAAAAGTCGAAAAAGTACACCTAATGTGAAATATGAGAATATGAATTTAATATTTATCATTTAAGTGTGCATAATTGGGAATTTGAATATTAGGGTCTATAGCCTTTATTATTATTTAAAGACATTACCTCCAATATCAAATTCAAACAGTAAAAACTATGACGTGATAATAGATACATACATAATATACCACTATATTTCGTCTAAAAATTGTGCACAATTATGTCATAATCGGTTACTTCGATCGAAGCCAAATATTTATTGATATGGTCGCAAAAATTGGACTCATCAATTTTTGTTTCAATTTGTTAATCGGATTAAAATTCGAGATGAGAGTGTCCGATTTTTAACGATATTTTAGAATTTGAAATTCATTAAAAATTAGCCGAACATGATGTCATAATTTATGTCACTCATGCTCGCTGCAAAAAACAGCCAATAAATTATTGTTTAGTTTATAGCTCTCTGCTTTATCTATATCTAAAGATCTGAAATTCCTCGCCGAGTTGGCGCTCATATTTCAAACTGAAAGATGGCCGCTGGATGCGCTTCCTGTGCGGACCAAGGTTAAGCTCAGTGTGTGTCTCGGAGTATCGGCGGCCATTAGTGATTGTGCGGCCTCTGGCGTGTTTGCACTGACAGTTGATGAACCCAAGTTTGACCAGCGCAATCGCTCGCATTTTTCGCACCGGTAAGTGTTCAAGCCGCTCCCTTGGCCCCCTGGACCCCGGTAGATCAGGCAGGCGGCGCGAAACCCTTCGGGCCCGAACGCGAGGTCCCCCTTCGGCCCCGGCATTAAAAGGGGTGTGTCCGCCGTCGCTTTTCGACTCTCTCACGGGTCGGCGGGCGCGGCCCAAAGGTCACAGGGCGCCCGGGACCACGCCCTGCTCTCAGCAGGGTCCGGACGGCCCTCGGAGGGCCGCTCGCCGACCGCGACACACACGGGGCGGGGCCCGTGCCCCGAGGGCGTCCGACCAACTGACAACTGACTCATCGCCCAAAATAAATCTGCTCGGCGAATTCGGCGTTGTTGCTTGTTGGGCCGAAACGCGGGACTCGGGGCCGTCCCGGATTTTGACCCGGCCCGTCGCCCGTGAAGGAAAGGAAGCCAAACGCGGACGGCGTGTGTTGCTAAAGCTGCCTCGCGAATCCGCCCGTGTCCGACCGGAAAGGGCGCTCCGCAGGTCGGGACAGGTTGCCGTGACCCTCGACCCCCAGGTTTTATTTCGATTGTTGCGACCACTCCTTTCTTGCGGTCAGACGTTTTTAATTCGGATAATTTGCCTTTTTTCCAATTGGTGCCCACACGGTTACGGACATTGGTTTTTTGCGCCCGGTGCAACCGCAACTGCGGCGGGCGTAGCTCTAGAACCAGACTTGCCGTGTCAACAACGAATTGGGTGGTTTTTTCCGGGGTTTGTTTGATTGGGACCGTGTTTGTTTACTGCAGCTCAATAAATTTTGATAAGACGCCAGGAATGGAGAAAGGGCGTTTTTCGGTTCGATTCGGAATTATCAGTTCGGGGCGATGTCTGCGTCAGCACGAATTTGATCTTGTTTTTAAACCTTGGATCTGCTTCTAGATTCCTTACAGCACGTGTTCTTCAAAAACGTAATTTTTTCCATAAAATTAACGACGACCATGTGGAGAAGGCGGAAATAAAAAATTAGTCCAAGACTTATGAAATAATATAATGCGATTAATTGATTTTTGGAGGAGGAAATAAATGTTAGCGTAGGCCTCTAAATGTGATTAGTGAATGATTTTGATGCTGGAGTGCTGAGCTTGATTGGTCTTGATTCAGATTGACAAAGGACCAGAAGGGATTTTATGTCGAACAAAAAGAAGTGTCCGCGAGGGCGCGACAAAGGCGAAAAAGTGGTTTGTGGTGAGCAGGCTGAGTGGCGCGGCGCGGCGCAATCGGCGGATTATTTGGAGATCAGCTGGCTGTCGTGTCGAGCGCTAGCAAAACAGAACCCTCCACCGTGCATTATCGCTCTTTTGCGAAATCAGAACAGCAGCAGAGCCGCACAGGCACTCGAAACCAAATCTCTCAACTCCTTTTTCGCTGCCTACTTGAAATTTGTTTAATTGCCGCGGCTGTACAGGAATGATGAATGTAATTTTAGCGCTGATTCGCGTTTGAGATTCCTTCTGTGAAATTCGCGAGCCGCAAAAACCGGTTGTTGCATTATTTTTTGGTCCCGCGATGGGCATGTTTGCTTTTTAAAAAACGGCAAGACGCGCCGAGAGATTTAAAGTGGACGACGTGTGCTTTTTACTGATTGATATTTATTTTGGGACGTGTGCGGCGCGCGGGGGTGACGTCACGCGCAAAAAGTGAGCGAATCATTTCCAGCTGGGAATGCAGTCCGTGAGACACTCGTTGATTGTCCAACCACTTTGCTCCAACAAGTGCGCCTCTAAAAGGAGTGTAATTAGCCAATTGCGCCCAGAGGAGCAGGACGACAAGTGCAAATGTCACTTACTTTTAGCCAACTCTCGCGTGTGAACCTTCTCTCTTCGCGAGAGATGAAAGTTGTCCGCTCTCCATATGTGTTGCTCATTAAATCCAGTCGTAAAATCATAAAATCGTGGAAATTTTATATTGAATATTCACCACTTTGTCCCTTTCAAAATTTCCGAGAATAAACCCGTGAATAGCCGAGGCAACTACCGTGCTGGTTTATCAGAATTGACAATATTGACATCACGTCTATGAAAATTGAAATTTGTAAGCTACAAGCTTTGGTTTAGTAGAAAGAGGTTTCTCACACGTTGCCTTAGGCTGATAGGCTCGCGGAAACTTCTCATTTTGGCATGAATGGCGCGTTATGGAGACGAACGGCGCCAGGAATTGCGTCTCCTCTTCCTCCTCCCTGCCTGTTTTTTTGTCTCTCGTTCGCGGCCGTTGCTTTGCTTGCGTAAAGAGCCGACGAGCAAAGTGTCCTCATGTTCACAGAATAAGCCTTCCCTCGTTCTCACACGCCTTCAGTCACGCTCAGATCGATTTTCGGCCACAATAATAGAGTCGTTTTTTTACACAATTAATTGTGCACAGAAATTCTCAGGTAGTTTTCCTTCCAAGAGTTGGAACTCAATTATTGTCGTAGTCAAAGCTTTTCCATTGAGGCCAAGTCGCAGCAAATGGTCGTTTTTTCCTGTGAAAACAAGTCAGCCGTCTCGCCGGCGGTTTCGATTTTCAGCACGATTCTCAGAATTCGTGTTGCATAATTACAGTTAGCTACATTACACGAGCCGGCCGCGCGAGCCGCCTCTAGCAAGCCCGCTGCACGCGTCACTCGAAACCTGCAAATCCAGCGTGTACGATGTGTCCACGGCAGTGCATTAACTTTTCATCGGGTTCAACAGTTGTTGATGCCGTCATATCATGCTAATCTGCAGCTTTGAAAGCACTCCAGCCCATACTCAGATCTCGTCATTAAATTCACGCTGATATTTTTTTATCATTTATTTGTTTAATGATAGTTTAGCTTTTAATCAATCTCAATCTGCATTTGGTTGGAGTGAAATTCATAAATGTAAAACTGCGATTTGCTGAAAAAGCTCAGAAATATTTTTTTCACCTCTAAATTTTAAGCTTTTTCAGCTTGTTTAGCCTCTAAAAATTAGTTCACAAGTCCTTTCCAGCTATTAAATTGATTGATACAGGGCAAAAATTGAAAATCATTGGAATTTATGGCTACAATAAGCAGGCGATAGATTTGTTCTACGATGCACAACAAGATCCTCTTTTCAATTTTGCAAATTTTTAGCACTCGACCATAATTTTTTGGCAGATTGCGATTCCTCTCGTCAAGATCTATCCAACAGTGCATGACGCTCTTTAGGGAAACTCGTTGTTGTACAATAAAATATTATTTCAAGTAGGGACCACTAACTTTGCTGATTTTTTACAAAAAGATTTACGATTTTGGCTTTTCCTGAATCCCTTTGAACAATTTTATGCAGTGGTACCAAGGATTTTCCAGGGTTTTCCTCTTTAACGCCTGCAAAAAAGCATATCAGTCATAATTAATGACTGGCGTTGATTATTTTCCTTTTCCTTGTCGGTTCATTCATTTTAAAACGAGCACGTGCCATTGCCTATAATTGCACTGCCACGAGTCTAGCTGGGCGGAAGGGTTGGCACTCGGCATCGGCAGGCCCGAGCTAGCCAGCCGTTCGGTTCAATCGGCTGGAGTGCGCAACTGCCGCTGATCGATGCGGTTGCCACGCAAGGCGAATGCAGCTAGCTGGAGACTCACTCGCTCGCTCGCTTCCCTCCCTCCCTCCCTTCCTGCTGCCGCTGCCGCTGCATGCCCCTCGCCTCGGCCGCCGTCTGGCTGTGGCTGCCCCACGAGCCGTGCCCGCTCGCCCGCCCGCGACCCACGAGCGAGCAAGAAGACAATCAATACCCGGCTGACGCAGCGGCTGGAAAATTCACAGCCAGGAAGGGAAAGAAAGAAAAGAGGAGTGAGGTGCGGGCGAGCAACAGACACGCGGACGTGGAAAGTGGGACAGCCGCCCGCCTAGCGTGTCTGCCAAAAAGCGGAAAGGGTGAAAATTCGCATCAGTCTGGTGCGGTCATTGACGTTTTGGCACAATTGAAATATATTTTTACAAAGTTTCGGAATTAGTTTGCAATTTTAGACTACTGGAAACAAAATTAATGGAAGAAATTGATCTGAAATTGAACCTAAATTTCAGGAAGTATGAAAAACTATAAATTTATCATTTTCGTCATTATCAATCGTTGAACATAATCTCCTCTAGTCTCTGAATGCTTTTAGATATTATCAAACTCTAATTCCAGGAAAGGAATTACTAAATGATGCTATCATCATCGACAGTGTACATGATTATGAGGGGTCTTGGCTCGCTGCTTTTTTATCCTATGTATTTTTATAATTGGAACGTGCTGTGCCTTTTATCTCTCAACTAGACCCACAAACTGAGGTTTAGTCTCACGCATGATATGACAAAGACGTGTCAGTTATTCGAAATTCGAGCTCAATTTTCCGTGTTTGGCTCAACAATCTTTATCTCCATCAAGTACAAATGTATAGTGTCGTCCGCAGCGAGAAACGCAATCGAGGGGAAGATCAATTTCGGCTTTGAATTACCATTATTGTGACAAGGCGCTCGTGAGAGGTGTCCCGTATCAAAATAAACTTGGAGACGTTCAAATGCGAAGGTCTAGCGCTAGCGCTGCTTGCTGCTTTGATCGCGGAATGCAGGCGAAGGCGAAAATAACAGTGACATAAGCAGCAGCAAAAGAAACTCTTGCGTTCCTCTTGATTAGCTGCGGGCAAACAAGACGCAATCGCGCGCGCACCTTTGTTTTCGCTCGATTTGGCGATGCTACGACTGCTACTGGCCCAAATCCTTAAGTCGCCACTTTAGTGCCTAAACTGCGAAGCCAAATTCTACATTATTCGGGCGTTGACTTCATCTGGGAAACAAAGGGTAAATAATAATGATATAACGTAAGCTTATTGGCTTTTATGACTGAAGGAAAAACTCTCTTGCTAGATTGTCTTTAAACTATTCCATCAGTTTGTAGCGAGTTTCGTGATCAGTTATACTCTATTTGTGCGTTGAACAGCGAAAGAGTAAGGTGAGATAACGAATTATGATTACCGTTTATGCAGCTCCACGGCTATTTTTTCCAGTTTATCGTTGCAATGCTCGCCATTAGGCAATACCAATACTAATTTTTTATTAATTTAGCTTAGGTTGTCAGAGTGGAAGAGATAACTTGTGTAAACTCTTGCTGATAATTGTAAAAAAATGAGGTTAATCGTACTCTCAACTCTTTTTGTACTCGCTTTATTTATCCAAATGACGACATGCGTTACATATTTTTTTATTTTGCTCTTCAAAATGAACTTCGTGCATTTCGTTCATGGAAAAATTTGCTCGTTCCACGGATTAAGCTATTTTCTCCCAAACCACGGCACCATGGAGATAGTGTTTTTATTTTGCTTGAATCCCAGCTGTGTGAGAACAGCAAACTCGAATTAGACGTGATTAAATAGTGCGATGTCGTCGAGCCAGCGAACGCTAGTGCCAAAACGCGGCTATAAGAGAACGCTGGATTGTGCAAAAGGTTGACTTTTGCGGTTTCTGTTTTCGCGCTAAGCGGCCTGAGCCCGCTCTCATAGACCGCTTGAAAATGAGGAACGCGCGCAACTTCGGCCGAGCGACGGCCAGCGGAAATCATTCAAAAGGTTATTTGGAGCGTGAAGTCCGTTTTACTACGACGACGATGAAAATGCATTTATTTTTTTCTCGCTCTCAACGCATCCGAGATTGAAAGACACCTGTCAGCATGAAATACTTTGTATGCCCATCAAACTCAATTTTCAATGGAAACAGCGTTAAATTAGTCACTGCTTGTTTATTAACATAATTTGTTACCGTTAAAAAAACTTGATTTTTTCCTGTTTTATTTTGTCGGAAAGAGATTATAGTTGTTTTTACTTCGTAACATGCCAAAGAAAAACAATATAATTTGTTGACATAAATTATCTTGTGCCGGCGCTGCTTTTGAATGAAAGTGTTTTCAGCGCGCACCGTTGCTGATGAACGCGACGGTCAGAGCGAAGGCACGAGAAGAGCCGGCAGGCCACGCCTCGCCGCAAAATACAAATAACAATGTTAACGATGATCGCACTATATGCGAAGGCCGCGAGAAACTGATGATAAGAAGCGAGCTCAGCACTCGATTGCCACGCGGAGAACAAATAGAGTTAGCAAGTTTTTTTACAATACCCTGCTCTTTTTCTCTCTTGATGAACCTTGGTTATATAGCATTTAAATCGTGTCAATATTCTGGTTCAATTTTAATTAGAACTAGAACCTATAATTTAGCGAGGACGTATTTGGCAATTTTACCGCTCTCTGAACTCAGGCTCCAGGTTGCTCGCGCTCTGTAAGAGCCATCTAGACATGTTTAAAGAAAAGTGAGGAATCCAGAAGCTTGGCCAAGAGCGGCTTTCGCTTTCCTACACGAGCCAGCCATCGGGGGTCAGCATTTTGATCATTCCTGCATCTTCCCATTTTTGGGTGGGTGCCAGCAACGTGAAATAATACACGCGGCAGCTGAAAGCACCTTTCGTGTGTCTCCGGCAGCCCCTTCGGCGCGGCTCTACGCTTTGATTGCAACACACTGTTATGCCCTCTGGCTTTCCTAATTCCTCGCTGCACCTACTCAAGGGCAATAAAGGGCCACTTCTGGTCTGGCTGCCATAAAATACGAATTTATTTATTTTATTGAGGAAAACATTGCGCTCGAGCGCGATTTGAACTGCAGCAGCCAGAAGCCCCGCGAGTTTTTTCCGCTTGCCCCCTTCTTATCCAACGCGTACCGCCCGCTTAATTGTAAAGGCATTGACTGTGGACGCGCGCTCATGCGACATACAGAAAATCAAACCCCCCTATACTCGAATTCCGTGCTTTGTTTCTCCCTGGTACGCTTAAAACAAAGGCGAACGCGTGCAGTGATTCATGCTGCGCGTTTCTCAACCCTGTGTGTTTGATGAGAGTAATATTATTTTAATTTCACTTCTAGAACCTGCTTTTTATTATTAGGCTTGTAAATCGCAGCTCGCCCTTTTGTGTTTACTCATATTTGGTGCTATTTTTTTCACAGGCTAGCTGAGAGATGGCGGACACGAGCCAGTCCGAGTCGCACCAGCAGGTGGTGACGACCACCGTGGTCACCACCACTACCACTAATGAGCACACCAACGGCATTGCTGAAGAAGAGGATGACAAGGCCAAGATTAGGCCGGCCGACATTGACGCTGTGAGATTTTTTGCATTATTCAGTTTTTTAGCTGAAAAGTGGGTTGGAAGTCGCAAAAATTCTGTATCAAATAATGTGCTTATGCGCGACGTTGCTGAGTTCGCACCGTTGGGAATTCAGTTGAACTTGGAAAATAGTAATAATTGCATTTCACAGCCTTGAAATAGACTCTCAGACCTGGTTGTAAAAATCTGGAATGCCGTTTTATCAATTTGACCTTTGACAGCTGCCTTTGATGACACGATTCATTGCGTCATTTTCCAGGACATGAAGGAGATGGAGCGTCGGAAGCGCGTCGAGGCCATAATGAATTCGCGTCTCTTCCGCGAGGAGCTGGAGCGCATCATCGAGGTGCAGATGCGGGACGGCGGAGGCGGCACCGGCGGCCTCATGCAGCAGATCTCGGACATCATCGGGGCGTCAGGAGGGCGCGGGTTGGGAGCCGGACCTCGACAGTGCGTCCTCCCCATCAACGACATCCGCGGCGTAGAGTGTATGGCCTATGCCAAAGGCGAAAAGCTCCTCAGATGCAAGGTATAAATATGCACAAATGACGTGAGCCTCAGTGCGTCATCACCTTTCACTTTCACACTCCAGGTGGCAGCTGTTCATCGATTGCTCGACCTGTACGGCTGGACGCAGGGCATCAGCGGACACATCACCGCCAGACTCAACCAGGACCAGGAACTCTTCCTGGTCAACGCGCATGGCCTCCTCTTCCACGAGGTCACCGCCTCCAGCCTCATCAAGGTTGACATGCAGGGCGTCGTCATTGAGTCTGGTGAGGTTTAATTCTAACATTATTTGCCTCAAAAAAGACAGAGTGAATAAACAAATCTTTTAAATTTTAACAACAAATTATTTTCATATCGATTGTATTTTGGTAATCCAACATCAAAATTTAAGAACCCTCTTATCAAAAGCATATTTTAAGAAAAAAAAATGAAATAAACCTATTTAATTTCGCTATGCAGTAGGGTTCTTCACTGAAAAATGCGGGTTTATGCAAACTCTTTCATCAGCTATGTTAAATTTAATGAATATCCTCTTGCAGGCACGACCAATTTCGGCGTGAACGTGTCCGGTTTCTTGCTGCACTCTGCGATTCACGCGGCGCGTCCAGACATCAAGTGCGTGATCCATGTGCACACGCCAGCAGTGCTGGCCGTCTCCTGCCTCAAGTGTGGCCTGTTGCCCTTGTGCCAGGAGTCAGTGGTGATCGGCGAGGTGAGCCAGCACCCCTACATCGGCGGACTCGTCGAGGCGGAAGAGCGCGACAAAATCGCCCGCAACCTTGGCCCCATCAACAAAGTCATGTTCCTCAACAACCACGGCGCCATTTGCTGCGGCGAGTCCATCGAGGAAGCCTTCTACAACGTCTACAACACGGTGCTCGCTTGCGAAACGCAGGTAAGCTACACCTTTCTCCCTGTCCTGTAACTCCATTTACTAAGTCCTGACTTCTTGCAGCTGAAGCTGATGCCTGCCGGCATCGAAAACCTGGCCCTCCTGAGCGAGGAGTCTCGCAAACAACTGTACGATGCTGCTCACGGTGCTGAGGCCAAGCAACAGGACGGTGCTGGAAAGAGAGAGAGGAGGCTCAAGATCGGCGACATCGAGTTTGAAGCCCTCATGCGGATGCTAGACAATTCCGTAAGCTCCTCGTGGCTGGCATGTCTGTCTGGTCTAATTTAGTTTTTTCCCAGGGCTTCCGCACTGGCTACTTGTACCGCCAACCTTTGATCAAGAATGAGCCACCCCGACCAAGAAATGATATTGAAGTTCCGCCCGCCGTTTCTTCACTTGGATTCCTGCTCGAAGAGGAGGAATTGTACCGCCAAGGGTGAGTGCATCGAATATATTGTTACTCGACTCTTATTTCCTAATCTAATTTTGTATTAAATGTACCTGAAAACTTTCCGCGACCTTTTAACCATAGTTCAAATAATTCTGCATTGAAGGTACCGGCGTTCTGGCAAGGGCAACGACCGCACCAGGTGGCTCAACTCACCCAATGTGTACCAGAAGGTGGAGATCCTGGAGACGGGCACTCCCGATCCCAAGAAAATCACCAAGGTAGAGGTCATCAAGTTTGAGCAGAAGTAGAGCTGCTGTCTGCCAGACAAACTCAATTTTGGCTTAGAAAGCATTCAAACCTATCAATAATATAACAACTCTCTACCTACACATATAAAAATATACATAAAGATATTTAACTGGATTTTTGAATGCGCATTTATTTTGATTCACGATTGAGCTAGATGGATTTTTAATTTTTATTGGATTAACTGCTGCCCTACACTCGTGCTACTACTCCAACAGAGAATAAACAATAAAAAGACAAAGCCATGCATTTCAACCATTACCTACAACCAAAAAGTGTGGACTTGACATAATCCATTTTGTGTTCTGTAGCCCCCTAGTTTAGTGTTTGATTTTGGTTTCTTTTTTTGTTTTTAGTGGGTGGATGTGAGCAATGAGGAGGTAAAGCCCGACCGAAAAGCGTGATATTTTTCGTTTTTTGATTAATAACCCTTCGGAATGGCGGGAAATGTTTTGTCTTCTTTTGGCATTCTTTCCACTTTTGCATTTCAACCACTTGACTATAACAGTGTCTCCTGCTGTGTTCCTTCTGTGTTTCATTTCTCTTATTTCGTGTCGCTGAAAAGCACTGCCTGTTTTTTACTCAGCCGAGACAAAACCACTGCGTTAAGTGTTGTCCGACCTTCGCGTCTCCAAACTTTTTAAACTTTTTTGAAAAAAAATAAAGAAACAGGCGTGTTCATCGGCCACTAAAACTCTAGTTAGTTTGATGTTTTAGAATGACAGACTCGAAGGTCTCACTTCACCTAATGCTGGTTTTGTCTTTTGTAGTGGGTGGCTGAAAACTCGCCGACTCATACAAGCACGCCCGTGAGAATCGACTGTGCGCTCCAGTTTGTGCCCAAGAATACAAATCCCAAGGAGTTCAAGAAGCTTCAACAGCAGGTGAGTCATGGCATCCTCTGGTGGCGGAAACGGTTGGTTGGTTGGTCGTTCATTCTGGCGAGTTTTGCGAAGGAATTGAAAGGGAATTATGAGGAAGCTTGAGAGAATGAGATACGATTCAAAATTATGCTAAAATGAGACTGGTGTGTAGTAGCTGTGCAAAAATCTAGGATAATTCGTGTTAATTAATTTAAATTAGAATATAAACAAAAAGAACCACAGCAAATTCGCAACCAAATTATGGCTCTTGCCGTGAAGCAAATTGAGACTTACAACGATGAAAATGTTGGATGTGGCGTGAGACTGGCAGAAAATGCAGTTTAGATGGCTAATTGAGATAATACATATTGCGGGGTGTACATGAGAGACGACACACTCAGGCAGATTGTGATGTCACGCCCGTCGCGCGCGGTGGCCAACCGGCTGGCTGCGTGCCAACAGCCTTTTATGAATGCTAATTGCGATCTTTGTGGGTTATCTGCCACGGAGCCAAAGTTAGGCCAATCGCACGTGATGATATGTGTGGCATGCAAAGCGTCCCAATCGAATTGGCACCCACAGACCTAGATTGGGCGGCACTCAATAATATTCCGTTGAATCAACAGACACCAGATATTGATTGCCAGACTATAATAGAAATAGAATTCAATGCTCTCTATCTAATAAAATTGGGAGGGGTTGCTTTCAATCTACTCGCGCAAAAGTCTAGTGAATTACAACCAACCAATGAGCGTGAGCGCACTTGACTGACCAAAGCTGTCTGCACAGATTAAAGACAACAGGAGAGCTGACAAAATCTCCGCAGGCCCTCAGTCGCACATTTTGGAAGGCGTTTCCTGGGAGGAGGCGAAGAAGTTGCAGGTAAATGCCGCTTATTTTTTATTTATTTGTTTGAACGTCGACTAACGCTTCGTGCTGTGCAGGAGGCAAACGCTGCTGCGCAGACCACCAACAATGACCAGGTGATCCTGGTGGGTGCTGCCTCCAAAGGCATCATCCAGCGCGGCTTCCAGCACAACGCCATGGTGTACAAGACTCCGTACGCCAAGAATCCGTTTGACCAGATTTCGGACGCGGAGATCGAGAAGTACAAGAGAGACGTGGAAAGGAAACAGCGGGGAGAGTCCTGTAAGTGTTAACCTCTCGAGGAAGGGGCCGTCGTGCTGACTGAATGATTGTTGCAGGTGATGAAGATGCCTCGGAAAGTGAGCCTTTGTCCGCTCTGGACTCGAAAGGCCGCCGACTCCGCTCACCAACATCACCTCTGTCTCCAGCCTCGGAGACAGAGGAAGAGAGTCGTGACGGTAAGCCTCTTCCCCTCCTCGCATTTCAGGGTTTCAAGGATTTTGGGGGGTGAAAACACATTTTTTTAATCACTCGGTTTTGGTCACACACAAGCGGTTTTCTAACACTTTCTCTGGGCGGTACACAGGCCACCAGGTGCTGAGGATCGAGACAAAGCAGGTGCCACGCGCTTCCAAGGCGGAGGTGGTGTTGAGTGATGGTTAGTAGACAGCAGTTGTGCTTCGGCTGGCATGCTTTTTTTGCACGAATTATTTTTGTGGCGCCCCATTTGGACACAGGTTGGAAAGCGAATCTGTTCGTTTTTTTTTGTTTTACAACTATTGCAAAATTGAATGTTTGTGCTAGATGAGGTAGCTTTTAATTTTAATGAGGTAGCTTTTGTTTGGCATCTAATTCAATTAAAATTGCTATATAATTTTGGTCCAAATGGCGTCGGTCCACATTGTTTCGCATGAATCGTTGCATTTAAATACCTGCATGTGCATGTTAATATGTGTGTCGTAGGAGACACGGCTGGCGCCGTGCTGGTGCTGACCAAGCGGCAGACGATGCCCATTCTTCGAAATGTCACTAGATCCCTGTCTGCACGATTTTCCCTGCAAGGTACTTCTACTACCGAACGCCTTCCTCGTCCCGCCCCTCGAAAAAACGAGAAAACGACCCGCGTCGTTGGTCCCCACGCTCAGCTTTTAACTCTCTTCGGGTTGGCTCTTATTGTGGCACGTCTTTTGGTGTTTGGTGACTTTAATTTCGAGCAGAAATTGATCGGAAACATTTTTATTCCAGGAGAGAACACAGTTAACGGGGACGACGCCAACCAGTCTACATTCTCAGAGGTTAGTGTTTCTAGTTATTTTGTTGAGCGTGTTTTTAATTTACTTTTCGATTGCAGGGCTCTCCGACCAAGGATATGTCGGAAGAGTCGCCAAAGAAGGACAAGAAAAAGAAGAAGGGTTTGCGCACTCCATCCTTCCTTAAAAAGAAGCAGAAAAAGAAGGTCGAAAAGTCGGCAGAGTAAGCTAGAAGGAGCAGAGATCGTCGTTCATTTTGCAACTCTACAGCATTTGGTTTCTGACCATAATCAGTCAGCATCACACTGTGCATGAACATTCTCATTATTTCTTTCCTCTCAAAAGCAGTCAAAATTTCGCCGCGGTTGCTGACTAAATTATTTATTGCGCTAACGGCGCATGTCGTGCTATTGAATGCCTGGGGACAAAAAGTCAGTTAATTATTTGTGCTCCTGTTTTTTTTTAATTCAACATTTTAATGAGGTACGTGATTTTAAATTGGAGCCTGTATTAATCTCTAGACAAACCTCAGTGCTAAATGATTATTATCTATTTTTTGAACGTGTAACAAATGAATGGAGCAAAAAATTTTGACTATAATGATAAGGAACTGTAGAGAAAGAGAGAAATGTAATCCGCGGAGGCAGCTAGCTGATTAGGTCATTGAACCGGACAAGGTGCACAGCTGTCTGCCATGGACACGCCTACACACCGGAGGACCGCCCACTCGGACTCTGCTTTATCTCTGTTCTGCACCACAAGAAGTGCATTTTCTTTCTTTCATCCACCCATTTCTCCGTCGGCTGCACAATTGATTGATTTTCCTTTGATGTACGAGGCCACTGCGCGGAAAGAAAATAACGAACACTTGCTTTGGATGACAACAAAAATATATAATACAAAAAAACCACTCGCTGGTGCTGCTGCTGCTGCTGGTGTGCGGCTGCTACGTGCTACCCCCACCCCTCTGCTGCCAATCGGTGCGTCGATCAACCCCTGCACCCAGCAGAGGCCGAGGGTGGGGCCGACCGGCCGCTCCATCGGCCAGATTGTTAGCTTTTAACAATAATTACGTTTGAAGTGATATTATTAATCCGAGGGCCCGTCTCGTGGACGCCGCGCTGCATTTCTAGTGTGTTTTACCCTCTCGACCCTCCCCTACCACATTTCCCGTCGCCCCTTTTCCCATTCCCGACTCAAACCTTGTTTATTGAATATTTTTTACACTGAAACGGTGTCCAGAGATTTTTTACATTATATTGGTCGTGACGCGTAACATTGATGAGAAGAAGGATAAATAAGGAAAGAGCACTATTACTATTATGATTAGTGATTATATTGATTGTTTTCGTCGCGGTTATTAAATTATTGTGTAAGAGCCCCTCTGTGTGCCTATCATGGTCTGCTTGTGGTAGCACTTCATGTATTTTGGAATGTGATGATTTTCGCGGAGGTCATCTCGTGTATTTTTTGAAGAATTACGCGCGCGCGCTATAATGATTGATGAGGTGAAACAACTCTAATTACACAAACACAACACACACACACACATGTAGTTTGTAGAAGACATATAAGAATAAATTAAATAATTATATTTAAATGAATGATGATGATGAAAAACAAGAATTACCGCTGCTGCACCATGATTTTTAAAGATTACTAGACTGTAGCCATTCATGCTCTTCAATTTTTCTCTCAAAAGCTCTCCTGTCAGCAATTTAAAGCTCTAAGTTTTTTATCCTAGAGACACGCAGTTATTATCTAATTAACTTTTATTGTGTAAGTGCTTGTGAATCAGCTGTAAAATTGTAGCAAGGAAAATTATAACATCTTACAAGCGAACAATCTGCTGTTTTATTTCAAAAATAAATACGTCATACAATTCAAAGATTCCTATCCTAAAATAAATAAGTTAATTGTTAATTCCAGTTACTCACTCGATGGCACTTTTCCAAAAACCCTTCCCGTGTACTTGTGACCTAAAAATGTCTCACACCTTTTTAGCTGCCGACTAATCTACTCCCCAAATCTAAATTTGTGCCACAAACTCGATTTCCCGTCGTTCAATTGTTGTCTTGAGCCTGCTTGTGGATGGCCGTGGTCACCCGGTGTTCAAGGTCGTTGAGTCCTCTGGAACTGCTGCGGAAGAAGCTCATGACGTCGTCGTCGTCCTCATCCTCAATGTCGTCGACTTCGTCGCTGTGAGGTGGTTTGCCCGGTTTGTCTGGCTTGTTGATGGCGGGCTTGGTCTTCTTCTTCTTGACCAGCCACTCCAGCAGTTTCACCTTGGGCAGCCACAGCAGGGTCATGATCAGGTAGATCTTCTTAACCAGCAGCTTCAGTACGAAAAGCTTGGCCAAAAATTTGAGGACGGTGCTCAACTCGAATCCGCCGTGACCCTGTCGGATTTTCCACATTAAATACAAGATTTTCCCCTGAAAAGTGAATAACATACCTCGCTCTGTTGTTCCATGAGTTCCGCCGGTGGCGGCGGTTCCGACACCGTGTAGTGGTGGTGAAAGTGGGGCACCCCGTAGTACATGTTGGGCTCCTTGACCTGTTTCAGGGGAGGAGCTCCGTACTGGGGCGATGGGGGGCCGTAGAGCGACATTTCCTCCTTCGCGGGACCGTATTGGGGCACGGGGGCCCCGTACACATGGAAGCCCCCGTCCGTTTGGGGCAGGTGCGACGGTTGGCCGCCGCCTTGCGATTGCTGGTAGGCTTCGAGGTAAGAATCGCGCGGCGACGACTCCCGGTGCTGCGCCTCGATAATTTCGACGTCTTCAGCGCAGCTCGCGGCCGCCGCAAGGGCCAACAAGGCTGCTGGCCACCACCTGTGTGAAATTAATTCGGGGTTAGTTAAAAAGAGCATCTTTGTTTGGTATATTTGAAAAAGTAAATTAAACTGATTTTCAAAATTACGCTCAACTTGCTTAGGCAAAGTTCGTGGCATGTGTAACGCACAGGTTGCCTACTTTCATTTCAATTAAAATGATTTATCTAGGTCATTCTGCTCAAAATATTGAAATGAGGGTGTAAAATTCAGAACATTTATATGTATGTAGCCATGACCGGCTCACAGAATCCTCGGAGAAAGAGATTTTTTAGATATTTTAGAATTGTTTAAAAAAAAATTTTTGGATTGCATGTCAAAAACTAAAAAAGGTAGGCTAGAGCAGGATAAAGATAAAGCCAGCAAATATCTAAAAAATTAAATGTTAGAAAGCAAATTAATTGAGGGCTCAGCACAGCGTGAGGTGACATTAAATACAAATCGTTTTTATAGAAATGCTAGAGTGTCTGCAGCTTATTCTTCCCTAACCGATTAATTTTTAAGATTTTTAAGTCACTTCACTATTTTATTTTATTCTCAGCTATATGACTAGTAGGACAAACAAACTAATAAATCAATTAAACTAGAGTATTTTACGTATTAAAAATATTAAATTATTAGAACTGAATGCATAGTTGATTACCATTTAATATCTCTCTTGCAAGTTTAAATAAATGTTGAAAATTTCGCTTTCAAGCTGAAGATGTTATTTTGCCTTCTTTGGCAAATAATAATTATATTTTTTAGCAAATATATAATTATTGAATGTTAGTACGGGCACTTACCGCATAGCAAACTGATAGTGTTGTTGCCTGGAGTGACAGACGAGGAATGTCAAGCGAATCGCAGAGTGCTATATTGGCACTGGCACGCACTTTGGGACGAGCAAGAATTGGAGGGGAACTCGAAGGTGCGTTCAATTATTGTGTTTGGCACACGCGGAAATTTCTTTTGTCTTGTTAATCCGGATCGTTTATGCCACATTATTTCAACTGGCACAACCATATGATAATTTATTCTAATTCGAACTCCAAACGTTATAATATAGCAGTTGTTGCTGTTTAATTTAAAACAATACAGTGCATTTTTATAGCATGAATTGCGCGCCGGTCTTCATTTGGAATACTAAATGTTCCAAACGGAAGTGTCACATTGCCCTCGAATCGAACGCGTCGTTAGTGAATTTTTTTAAATATAAAAACCATTTCACTAAACACGCGCTTTTTAAAAATATGGAACTGGCTGGGAGTAGCAAAAAGCATACAGATTCACTGTCACATTAAAATGCAACAACGTTAGTTGGCGCCGTTTGTTCGCCATATTTTCGCAATCTGGCTCTGTTCCTGCATTTCTCAGCTCTTCAGCGGTCGATATGTTTATTTTTTGTTGGTAAGTGTGTCGGGGATTTTGCGGAAAAAGGCCGTGCGATAGAGGTGCGCACGTGAGCGCCTGATCTGCTCTTGTTCTTATTTGCTATTCACTCTTTCGCAGGGGCTAATTGGCATTCACGGCGCGCCGTCTTGGACTCTTTAATGAGCGCCGAAATACAGTTAGCGAGCGCGATTGTAAGGCCAGCAGGAGAAATCAAAGTCAAGAGCAGTGGCATTATATACACGTATTGTCCTTTTTTTCTGTCCGATGAATGCAGACGCACTCCTCGTTTTTGTTTCAAACAATCAAATTCAAATCGCTAAACGCGACGACCACACCTTTAAAAAAAGACACGACTTCTTTTTGCTGTATTTTATTGAATAAAACAGATTTCAGGATATGCGATATTTAATAACTTTGTGATGAAGTGTTGCGCGTTGAAAGTGCATGTTTGGCTTTGATTGCGAAAAATTGATATATGCAGTAAAAAGTGTTTGAGTTGACGGAGAGTTAAGCACAAATTCAATGTATGATTTTGGAGATCTATATCGGACCTCCAAGGTCAAAAGTCACTAAAGTAAAAACATTGACCAAAATATATATTTTAATTTACTTTCTACGCTTGGAGCTGAATATTGATAGAAGGCTAGAGGGAAATGTAGGAAAGAAAAAATAAATCCCACATACGTTTTCGTTCTGCACAGCTTGCCGTTTCGGCCCCTCCATTTTTTTTAAAAAGTAATGCCTCAAGAATGATTTTTATTTAATTTGTTAGATTCCATAATATTTATTTTTTATGTTTTAACATTTTAATATTTTAAAGAGAAACGCTTTGAAATTTTTTGCTCAATACAGTGTTAAATTTTGTAGTGGTGCCGAAGTTGAAAATCATAAAAAAGTATAACTTACAAGGATTAATTTTTAAGCTGTCAATCTGACAAGCATCATTTAAAACTGGGGATATAAATTATTGATTTTATCGATTTTATAATGCTCTCTATTTAATTTTTTTCTATATCACCATCTGTCAGAATTTTATGCAACCTGCTTCACATTCTTGCTGTGCACATTGCATACGTAAGAAAACTAAAATATTGAAAAAATGTCATAACAGAGAGAGGAATTCGTTTTTGCTGGTAACGTTTTAAAACGGATACAAATATTTTTAAAATTTAACTGTTCAAAATTTAAAATAAAATATTTTACGTATTATATTTTGTATTTTTATTTCTTGTAGAGCTAATTGAGTCGTATATTTCCTAAAATCACTTTTAAAAGATTTGATTCAAAACTTTTTTCCTAACGTCTAAGAAAGACGCAGATGGAATTTTGTCGAACCACAGAAAAAAGTTTTAACAAAAAATTCCAAACTAAAAAAGGTTTTTAATTTGGCAAATCAGTCATTGATCATTTTTGAATCTCGACAGTAAAAATATCAGTGCAAGATAATTATATAATATTTTAATTGAATTGGTTTGAACCAAGAAACAAACAAGGAAAGAAGGAAAAATATATAATGACGGTGTGAGAATTAAGAGAAAATACCTAGGGTATATAAAATAAAAAAACCTTTAAATTTAAAGAAGGCTACACACAGAGGACACCAAAGGTATTAATTATTTTTAACCTTTTTAGGCTTTTTAGGTTGGAATCGTTTATTATTTTTATTTTGAGTTATAATTTTCTTTTTCTTTACTTTTGCAACAATCCGTAATAATTTGCAATGGGCAAGCATTGAAAAGAACAAAATTGAACGAAATAAATTATTGTTGCTTCAAATACTGCAATCCGGTGCTCTCTCATTGACCGACACGAACCGGTACACGAATCGCGGTGAATGAATACAATTTTTGAATATTGCGCGCACGATCCGGCGGAAGGAGCACGTCGGCCGGTTCCGGTCTGCTCTGCGGTCGTGACGCTCGAGCGCCTCGAGCTGTTTGGCGAGGCGCCTGCGTCGTTCACCTGCGGGCGGAACCAGGCAGAATGTTGGCGGCGCGGAGCATACGGGCCACGATGGCCGCGGCGCGCATCAGCCGCACGAGGCAGAGGGCGTGGCGGGTGCGATTGATCTGAGCGTTTGCAGCGCTGTCTTACTGCAGTGGTAGATGCCGCCGCTGAACTGAAGGCGACAATGTTGCTGCTCTTGTGTGTGCACACGCACTGACACACACAATTCGAGCCGATTGCACGCGTGTTTGGTCGGCAGGCGGCCGACGGCGATGTGTTGGCGAGTGCCTCGGCGCAGCGGGAGAAGCGACTAGTCTGCCGACGGCGACGCAGCGCGATGTGAAGGTGCGACACACTCCGACCCACTAACCAGCCCCCAGCTTAGTGCGTAGTTTCGCTTTTCGGCTCATTCGGCCGTCGGTACGCCGCGTCGGCCGTCCCGTCGTGAAGCATCGTCAGTCTGGCTAGTGATAGCACGTCGTAGAACTCATTTCGGTGCCATTTCGGCGCGTCAAGCGGCCGAGAGAGCGGCGTGTTGTTAGTTGCGCGTGTTTGTTTTGCCGCTGTGTGGCCTTCGGAGGCCGAGTGCGGACACCGACCCCAACCGGTCGCGTTGGTCGGCTCGAATCCGGGCGGAGGACCGAACGAGGGGGACCGTCCCTCTCGTGGGGCTCGGCTGGCCCAACATCACGCCTCCACCAGTGGGTGGTTCCCGCGGGGGTGGCAGTCTCGGGGGCGGTACCCGGTCCCGTCTGTTTGGTCTCCTACTCAACCCTTTCGGCCCAAAATCACGCGTTCCGCGGCGGCTAATGTGCATTTCGGTGCCCCAATTCGGCAATCTCGCTCCTGCCGTGTTTATTTTGCACCTTCGAAACTTGCCACCGCAGTGCAAAGGGCAGGCACGTGTCTTGGTTTCGGTCACCCGTCCCATCGACTCCCGTCCTCACACCCCACTCGGGCGGGAACTTAGCCCTTTTCGGCCGATCCGACCCCTTGCGATCGGGTTTTCATCACTTTAGCCCGCGAATGACACGCAGTCGGCTTACTACGCATGAAATGCGCGAATGTTTTGGTGCTCGGATGAAGGAGGAAGGGAAGGGAGCCTCTCTCTCTCTCTGACACACACACACACTCACATACACACACTACGACTGTCTCTCTCGCTCATTCATTCATCATTTATGAATCGTTGTTTAGTGCGAGTGAGTAAAGTGCCTGGCGTCCATCCGTTCGTGTCGCGGAAAGAGCTTTTTTGCCGATCTCCAACCTAGCTAATTTTTCACCGCATCCGTGGCTTTTCCTCTCGCCCACGCTGCTTTCTGTCAGTGTGTGCGTTTTGCGGCTCCAGAATAGACGTGTGACCTTTCTCCGGCGCTTCCTGCCTCCGCAAATGCGTCACCAGACTTACACAAGATGATTCGGAACGCGCAAAAAGAAAAACGTAATTGAATCAGGGGATGAATAGGCCAAGTGAGCTTTCAGACTCACAATCAGGCTATTTCGGGACGCTCTTCAACCTGCAGCAAAGTTACGCGCAGTTTTCTGATGTGGCTTCAATTCATGCCTTTTAGGGTCTTTCCAGGTTTTCATATTCGTGATCGACGGAGAACAAAGTATTGATTTTTTGCGCAACTTACATTAAATTCGTGGTTTAATTTTGAGACTAAAATTAAATTCTTGCTCGGTAATTAGAACTGTCGTTTTTGGGAATTTTCCTATTAAATGTGCCAAATTGTGTTGTCTGCAACTTGCTGCGCACTACCCTTGGCAATGTGCGTGTCAGTGACGTGGATAAATTGCAGGACTCTTTCTGCGCATATTTTGCCACGATCGTGTTTCAGCGATACGCAGGAAAATCACAACACCCAAATGGTGTCGTCTACGATATTGAAATCGAATCTATTTCAATTAACATTTACAATGAGGGGTGAAATGTAAGATACTGGCGTGAAAAAACTTTTACGTTCATCTCAGTTGTTGTCAATTCGCATGTTTCTGTTTAACCTGTTTTTGTCAACGTTCCACCAAAGTGCTCTTCACACTCTTTAGATTCCTCAAGCATAAAACTTTGATTTCAGGGAGGCAAAAAAGCGGTGTGAGTTGTCGCGCGCGCAAGTGACCCTCTGTTGAAAAAAAATGGCAGCCCGTGTGGAGGACGCGAGTCCTTCCTCCTCCACCACCGACGACATTGTTCGTATTGGCTACCTCAAAAAACTAAAGGTAACAAGTTTCGCGTTGAGGTGCAATCAAAATGCTCAACCTGCCCTTTCTCTCTTGTTAAAGACTATGAAGAAGAAATACTTTTTGCTTCGAAAAGAGAGTGCCAAATTTCCAGCCAGGCTGGAGTACTACGACTCTGAAAAGAAGTTCAAGGCCGGAGCATTGCCCAAAAGGTTAGGAATAATTTAATTAATTTAAAACGTTAAATCGTAAGTGACTGATGCTCATTTTTGCTTATTATGAAATTACTTGAAGTATCTTAAATCGTAATCATTGCAGAAGCATAACTTTGAAAAAGTGCTTCAACATCAACAAGCGATCGGACACTAGGGTGAAACATTGCCTGGCATTGTACACCAAGGACGACAGTTTTTGCATCGTCCTTGATACAGCCGAAGAGGCTGACGATTGGCTCAACAAGCTCTTGGAACTGCAGAATGGTGGCTCCGCTGTTCCTGGGGTCGTGCCCAAACCCACCTTTGGTTTGTGCCGCGCTTATATCTAGCTGCGTGCTATGGCTAAACTTTTTTCGTGCACAGAGTTTGTGTGGGAAGTCAAAATGCAGGAGAAAGGGCTCGGCGCCAATTACGAAATTCTAGGGCCATACCGCGTGTGCCTCACGGCAAAGTCTCTCAGTCTACTCAAAATGAATTGCAAGGATGGAGCTGAAGAGGAGCGGAATTTTTACGATTTCCCTGTAAGTACCTTCTAATTTTTTTTCTCCCCGTGCCGGTCGTGACGAGCTCCGTGAAGTACTTAGTCGAATGTTACGTTTCAGCTGGGTAGTATAAGACGGTGTGGGGCTAGTGAACGATTTTTCTACATGGAAGTGGGCCGCATGAGCGTCACCGGCGCCGGCGAACTTTGGATGGTGACCGAGGACAACCACATTGCCCAGCACATGCATAGCGCCATCATAGGTGCCATGAGCAAGGGAAACAAGACCCTGGGCGCCACGCCTCCTAGTGCCGAACCCGAGCAGGACTCGCTGGGCCCTAGGCCCCGAAACAGATCGAGTTCGGCCACCGAATCCTCCAAGCCCATCCTCGTGCAGCAGAGGAGGATAATCCACGCCAACGGTATGTTCAGACTCATCTCTTTTATTTCCCCAGCTCTGTGTATATATATTTATCTGCGTATTTTCCGGACCTCTGAGCCAAATCTTTTTTCTTGCACCAATTGATTCTCTTGAATATGTGGAAAGATGCAAAGGCATCTGCTCCCTGGTGACGGTTTGTAAATATCGTTTTCCGTCTGTGTGCAACAGACTCGGTGACCTCGCTGGGCTACCTGGGAGCAGCCACACCCAGCACCAACTCTACTTCCTTGCTCTCTTCTTCACACACTGCCAGCCCAGCTACCACAGACACAAATATTGGTAAGGACCTTTGCTCCTGCTAATGTGTCGCATGGAACGATTTTTACCCGTTTCGATGCTAAAATGCACCCTGCACTGAATATCCAACCGCACCCATTCGGCTCGTGACAAATATTGTGGAACAGCTATTTATTTTTTTCATTATTATTATTTAGTATTTTTCCACAACACTACTACTTGAACTCAGCTTATGCGCAGAACTAATTGCGCTCTTTTGGTGTACATATTTATTTTGCCGACAGCATTGCGTAACTATCGAATATCCATATCAAAATTGTTATCTAACCTCTGTAAATAATTTCACATTTCCGCCTTTCAAATCGAAAGCTTAAACTTTGATCACAAGGAAACCCTGGGTACGTTCCGCTCGAACATGACGTTTTTTCTTCAATTGCGTTCAATTTTATGGAACACCAGTCCAAAGTTTTCAATCTAGCGTTTTTTTAGTTACAGACTGAACTAATGTTTTAGGAAAAACTTCGCAATCAATTTCAATATACAATTTTGCTCAATGGCGATGATTTTTTTTATATGGACTCCCCCTTATGAGACGAATCGATTGATAGATCATGTTTGACTTTCTCAGATTTTTGCCTTTTAGGTGACTTTTTTAGGGATTTTTTTTTAATTTTACTAATAATCGGAACATATACTTCAATTAAGTAAAATTTGCTATGTATTGATATATTTAATTTTTAATATTTAAATACCTAATATAAATTAAATTTTTCTTGAGTTAATAGGAGGCTAAAAGTCATTTGGTCTCAAAAAATCGTTGGAATCTAAGATTTTTTCAGATATTGAAAAAATTAATATCGATCAATTCGTAAAAAAGTGCATTCCAAGTTTTTATGATTTGATTAAAAATGGTCCCTTATTTTCATAAATTTATCAGGGGAATATCCTAACGCGCGAAACCATGTCCGGTTTCCTGACTCAAAATTGATGCTAGATTGGAAATTTTTATTAATCATTTTTTTCTTATTAACATAAAAGTCTGCATCTTTTAGGCTAAAAATTTGCATGCTAGAGCGGAACGTACCCAAGGATCCCTTGCCAATAGAACTAAATCATGTCAAGCTTATTCCTTTGCTGCTTGGTTATTTTCGTTTTTGATTATTTCGCTCGACATTCAAAAATTCCTCACGAGTCGAAGCATCTCAATTGGCACGTGATGTGACCTATCAGTAGCAATCTAGTCTTTTTCTACCGCAACTCATCTCTCCTTGGTGTCTTATTTGAGTTAACGAAACGCTAAATACGCCGAATTTTCCTCAGGTACAGAAACGAGCGGAAGTCGCGAGCGGTGCGACTCTCTGCCATGCGCGCCGCGCACACGCACTACCAGCGAAAGTTATGTTCCTGCCTCCAGTGCCCCGCACCACCACACGCGTGTGCTTGGACACGTCATGTCCGGCCAGCGGCCAGCCTCGATGTACGCCAAGCCTTCTCCCCCCATCGACTGCTCCCCCGTCAGCCCCACTTCTGCCGAACACTCGACCGACCGCTCGGACAGTGCCGGCAGCTCGTTGTCCATCGATGAAATCGACGGCAGCATCCCCTGGCCAGCTGACCACTCGCGCCAACATGTGAGTGGTTTGCGTTGGGACATGCTTTTGTCCAGACTGCAAATTTTTATCAGCTGGACAGTGATGTGTGTAGCCGGCACTCACTATTGTCCGAATTATAAAGGACTCTAGGCGGTCCTTTGAGTAACTTACAGAGAAGTAATGTTTTTTTTCAAATATTATAAATAATTATTTCAATTTGAGAAATTGATTTAAATGCTAAATGAAACGTTTTCGGCATTGCAGGGGCGCAGTAGTTTTAGTGATAGCGCGGGTGGATTTACGCCGCCCTCGTCCCGTTACTCGGCCCTGGATAACGGCCGGTACAAGAGCCTACTCTCGCCAGACGAGTCGTCTGTGGCGTGTCCGATCGCGGAGGAGAGCCTCACCGACTACATGCCGTGGAGTCCGCACGAGGAGGAACTGCAGGAGTACGTGCCGATGGAGCGCCAGACCAGACTCAACCTGCCCTTGGTCTCCTCCATGAACAACAACAACAATAATAACAATAACAACAACAAATATGATACTTCCAAGACTGCCGGTTCTCCTTCAGAGGTTGTTTCAACATTTTGGCTTCTTTTTTGGTGCTTACTTTGCTCTTGTTCTTGTTTCTCGTCAGGGCTGCTACATGGACATGAGCATCAACAGTCCGAGCAGCTCGTCTCCATTGGAAACCACTGGTGGCTACATGGTCATGAGTCCAGGTAAGAATTATGGTTTTTGTTTTATGGATGCATGTCGTTTCCATTACAGGATAAAAATTAAAACGAATCATTTTTTAATAGGTAATATTTATGGGACAAAGTAAAGCGGTTGTAAAAATATTATTATTTTATATTTTCAAATAAAGGATTGTTACTATGGGCCTGTAAGCATGTGATTTCATGGCACCCTGGAAAAGCTAAGAGTTTGCGTTTGCTAGGGGCGGACATAACTCCTCAGGCGCCACAAGCCTCCTCTTTTTCCCTCGGCATGTACGTGTCTTCGGGCGCTGGCAGCATCTCCTCGGCCAACCACAGTCGCGCGTCCAGCATGGCTGAGGACACGCCCCTAGGCTATGTGCCCATGCTTCCCATGTCCCTGCAGCACCGCCAAGAGTCTTACGTGGACCTCGACCACAGCAAAGGTTTGTTGCTCAGCAGCCGGTATTTTGCTTCATTGTGGCTTCTTTCAGTTCTTTGGGCTTTAGTGCAAGGCAATCTGCTGTTGTCTTGATGAATTTTTGCTCTTTCAGGCTCAATCGGAGGAAGCAGCTGCTCGTTGACGTCAGGAACTCACTCAATGACTAACACTGGAGATTTCAGCCATCCTTACTCATCAGAGTTTCACCTTGAAAAGGTATAGATCGATTTTTTTGGGTTTTGGGAACTTCAGATTAACAAATTTACTTTGTTACACCAAATGAGCGCAATGTAATAATAAATTTAAAGAGAGCACAGCTTTTTTATGTTCAGAATTTTCATAATCCTAAGATATTATCGGCAAGAAAATTGCCAGGGTAAGAGTTAAGAATTTAAAATTTTTTATTCAAATGGAGGCCACACCCTTAATGAGATTTGACAAACTCACTAAATGGTATGTCTTTGCTTGTTAGGTGAGTTCTTACTTTGTGCCCTCTGAGGATGAGGAGGACCACACCTCCGTGTCCCTGCAGCCCAGCCTAGAAGCATCTCAGCTGCGGCCGACGCGTGCCTACTCGCTTGGCTCACGGCCAGAGGTGACGCGTTCGGCGGCCACGGCCATTCCTCGGACTGAAACGCGGCCGGTGAGTGCGAAGACCCAGACTCACCGGAGCCCTTCGCGCAACAGAAAGAACACCGCCCCGCCCTACTTGTCCAGCTCGTGGTCCGGCTCGGGTTGCGTGGTGCCCACAAGTAGCGTGCCTCGGCGTCTTCAGACAATCCAGCAGCAGACGCAGCAGCAACAGCAGCAGCTGCGCCGCCACGACGACGACGACAATTTCAGCATGCTGGACTTTTCCAAGAGCGACACCGCGGAGGACTCTTACGTGGAGATGCGCGTCGACGGCAAACGCAGTCAGCCCATCAATATCGGTGGGCAGACCAAGTCCTCTACCAGTCCGGTCTGGCTGTCGGGATTTTTGTCCCGAAAACTATCGAGCAGCACACCGCCCAAGGCTGTGGTGGCGCCAGAGCCATCCACTTCTTCATCGCCATTCTCATCGCTAAGGAAAAGGGCGAAAAAGGTATCGTCTGTCATGAAACTTTTCACTAAGCCCGTTGTTATGATCCATGAATGGCTCACTGTAAGACTAGCTTTAATCAAAGATCTGAATCTTCAAAAGAGTTAAGATAGTTTAATTTGAAGTTGATTCAAAATACTGAACAAATTTTGATTTCTAGGCAAAAAGGCAATCAGAGGCAACGACACCGGTGGGCGTGTTTTTGTTCAGCCCGTCGACGCCGTCCAAGACTTTGGTGCCTGAGGAGCAGTTTGCCAAGCTGAACATTGAGGAGCCTTCTGTGATAGAGCGACGCGTAGGCACCGTGCAGCGGCCGCCGGTCGAGCAGCTGCGGCCACGCAACTCTGCCTCCGAGTCGGACTACGTGCCGATGCAGCCAGCGTCGAAACGTGATGAGGTGGTGCTGCCTCGCAAGGCGCAGTCCGAATCGGTGCTGACCAAGGACGACAACTACGGCGAGGGCAACTACGCCCTGATGACGGCCAAACCCAAGGCGAAACCTCCAGCGGCGGCAGCCGAGCCCAAGCCCTCGCCGCTGGCCGCCAAGGCCCCCCTCGCCGCGGCTGAAGACTACGCCCTGATGGAGATGTCGCCAGCGGGCCAGCTGGAGCCGTCGTCTGTGCTCAAACCCGTGCCATCGGCGCTGGAAATCATGCAGGCCATGCCATCTCTCGGGCCGTCCGAACTCGACACGGACTACGCTCTGATGATGCCAGGTGATGGCACAAACAGTCCTGTTCTATTTGAGCCCTCAACGCCCAACCACTACCACCACCGCACTGAGGAGCATTCGAGAACGCCCTTGGAGACTCTGAGGCTGAGGGACGTAAAGGACGCCGCCAAATCTCCTGATCCAACTGTCAAGAGACTTTCTTCGGAGCCTGTTAAAGTAAGTAGTGATTTGAGTCTTAGATAGAAATTGTTCATTGCGCATTTTCTTCTGATTTAATGAAAGCCCACATGCGTCTGATGGGGAAAAAAGATTTTATAATTTTCTTGAAAATTATATTATGGAAAAATGCATGAAAATGGTCAAGAATAAAGAGTAATTGGTGTTGATCGTTTTTGCAGAAGGGAGAGACGTTGAGCGTCCACCCTGTGACGACCCTTAGCAGGCCTGACGACGGCGACTATGCGGTGCTGTCAAAGGACGACTACGTGGTGATGACGCCGGCTATCAAGCCGCCCATGCTTCTCACCACAGACGTGTCCCTGCACCTAAACAACCCGCCGAGCACCCTGACGGCGCACAGCCCCGTGGTGGCCAAGGAGTTGCTCGAGACGAGTAAGGGGGCTGCCACGTCGCCGCGGCCGCTGAAGCCACCGGGCAAACAGCCCGAGCTCAACTACGCATCCCTTGAGTCTCAGGAGAGTGCCGAGGAGCAGCCGCCCTTCCTCAGAAACCTCTCGTCGGACAGCTCGGGCGAGTCGGACGCTACCACCGTCTGCTCGGCGGGCTCGTCGTCGGCCGCCACGGTGCTGACGTCCTCGGCCACCGTGACGCCCACGCAGTACGCGCAGATCGACTTCGAACGCACCCAGCAGCAGCAGCAGCAGTGCAAGAAAAAGCAGCCACAGCAGCACGCAGCTGCCAAGAAGAGCAAAGTGCAATAACGAGCAGCTCTCTACTAAGTCACTTTTACACGCTACTTCTGTCTTTTTTTAGTTTTCGTCTCCTCAGTCGTTTCGGACGCTTGCGCAGTATTCCAGCTGCTTTTTACACTCCGTTCGTTCGTTTTACCTGTTGATTACGTGCGTTACTCTTTATCTATTTGTCTCTCTATCTGTCCGTCTGTGCATCCCGCGCTTTTATGCAGGCTTAGAAATCACGCAGTTTTTCCTCCGCTCGGAACGAAAATTCGAAACGCACGCGTCCTCATTGCTTGCCTTGGCAGACGTAGGATAATACCACTAGCAACGGCAGCTGAAGTTGAGCTCTTTCTCACGGCCAATGAGGACGCGTCTGAAGCCAGAGTCGGAGCAGCCCGCGGAGAAGTCCCTTCGTGTACTCTAAATTGAATGTTTCTCGCGCTCGAAACTTTTTTGTAACAAACCTCATTCCGAGGTAACTTTGTTTCCTTGCCCTTTCCCTTTACCCTCTGTTTTTTGTCCTCCTTCCTCATCCCTTTCGCCTCCCCCCCCCAAAAAAAGACATTTATACACAAACTTACACGGAGGACGCGTTCTCTCGTCGCTGTTTTTTCTTTCTCTTTTTTTTTGTAAATATGTATAAGAGTAAATAATATTGATGAATCACACTTGTTAAATTGTGTGAGATGATGATGCGATATATTTCAAATAAAACATCATGAAACTGTACACAAGTAACTTAAAAAAAGATGCTCACTAAAAATGGCCCGCGCAAGCCGAAAAATGAGACTGTCCGGTCAATTTATGGCATGCATTTCGACGTTTGCGCAGGCCAAGCGTTTCTTTAAAACCGCTTCCTTCCCGTTATTCTGTACAAATTGTGCCCAAACACTAGGCCTCCACCGGCCGTCGCCTCTTTGGGGCTGCAGTCCTCCTGCTCTACAGGAAACACAAACTCTAAGGGTACGTCGTATCTGACCAGCTTGTCCCTGAGGTAGGACAGCACCGCCGGTCCCAGCGGCTCCGGACTCCTGGACATGATGATGGAGGAGAGGTAACGCGGTGTCTGCTTCTTCTCGGCGCAGTGCAGCAGCAGCAACCACTCCTTGTAGTCCGTGTCCAGCACGTAGGTGTTGTACACACCCTCATCTGAATTAATAAAATTTAAAATGCGTCCTGGAAGGGAATTATGCTCGACATACATGGCTGTTCCGCGTGTTCCCAGTGGGCAGGATGGTTTAGGTCGGGAATGACCCACGTCATGTTGCCTGTGATTACGTCGTCGTCAGGGTCGTCGATGTAACCGTAGCGGAAGGTCATGGTGATAAGTATTCCTGCCGCGGTCGAATCGACGTTCATTTCGCCGCGCATGCACCGGTACGCCAGAGCTTCCTCAGAGCTCGCGAAGTATTGTTGGAAAACCCACGAGCCCTCAATCTAGAAAAGAGTTCTCGAATTGTAATCATAATATAAAAATATATATAAAATTGTACAATTTTGAACAATCGGTCCTAAACTCACATTTTTTAAAACATTTTAATGAAATGAATTTTATCAAATGGCTCACAATAAGTTTTAAAAGGATTTCCTTAAGATGGACAAGCTTTAAGAAAAAAAGGATTCGACGTGTTTGTTTTTGGCGAATTTTGTTAAAATCTCTTGCAACAAGTTCAGAAATAATTATTCATCCTAGGGGAAAAATTTAGTTTCGTCCGAGTTTGCGAGTTATGGAACCAAGAAGGCTAACACGGGAAATAATTTAAAATCGAATTTTGAAGCTAGTTTTCATTCCATTGTGAGGTCCGAAATATTTCCACCACTGTACGACATGGCTCACATTAGGACAGGTTACAAAAGAATTCACTGGTTGCTACCAAAACGGGGATGGCGTGAAATATCTATTACAAATTTTTAAAGTGCTTTACAATAATTGTAAAGTTGTTAAGCAATAGGCACTCTCTAAATCTGTTAGAACCGCGCAATATATCATTAAAATGAAATTTCTTCTTCTAATATTGTCCTGCCTCACACCCAGCTGAAATATTTCGTGGAAAAATTGATTTCTCAAATTGTTGAAACAGAAAAACAGTGTAGTACTTGCGAGAGGTCAAAGTGCCGCATTGGCTTGACCTTGGGGCAGAGCGTTTCGTCGACCAAGCTGGGCTTTCGCGCGTTGGTCATGCTGCTGGCCGCTCCAGCCGGGACGGCGGCCCCGACGGCCAAAGCGGCCACCGTCACAAGCAGGTGCCACATGCTTCTTGTCGCGACTGATGCAAACTGCATGTCGCCGCCGGCCGCAGAGCACGTACTTTGCTGTGTGAGAGAGCAGCGAGAATTGTAGAGATAAAGATCCACCCACTGCGAAGGGCTGCGTCGGTTGCATACAAATTTCCTGCTGCTGCTCTTATCGCCGTCTTTCAGCCGCGCCGTCCGCCTAGTAGCAGCAGAACAGATTGAGCCTCTCTAGAATTGCCAATCGGAGTTAATTGAGTAACAATAAAATGCTTGTATACGGGCAGGTTAAGAGGGGAGAGACGTAATTAAAGGGATGTGTTATGTGACCTGTAGAGCAGGCAAGATGCACAAGTTGCAGCATTCACTTTTTAAGGTTGTTTTTTTTTGCCTTGGTAAAGCTCAAAAGGAAACCCCGAATACCTTCCGAAATTCATCAGACCTGTTGACTTTCATGAAATTTGAAGGAAATGAGCCATGAAAAGTTTATATCTAGCACCAAATATGTGCTGACAATGAGCTTAGGGTTATGAATTTTCCACACCCGGGTTTTTCTGTTTTAACCAGGTTAAAAAACCCCTAATAAACCCACTATTTTACCCAAGCTCCAATATTTTCAGTGTCAAAAATAAAAAATTGCCTTTTTTAACGCTAAAAAATTAATGCTGCGCATTTTTGCGCATTGAAAAATTGGCAAGCCCTGGGGTATGGGGAATAAATTTCTTTGTTTCTTAAAAAATGCAGTAAATAGCAAAACTGAAAAAACCCAGGAAACCCCCAAGAAAACATATTACCCCCCAATAACCCAGGTGGGGGCAAAATGTAAAAAAACTGGGTTTTTCGGAACCATGGCTCAGCTCTGAACGCAAATCTACCATGATATTTTTTTAAATTGCTACATTTTGTCCAATAATTATTGTGAAATTTGGTATGTGGACTATCTTTGACGAGACGAATCGATGAATGATCTGAAATATTCTCTTTAAAGGCAGTGAGAAATTAAAATAACAATTTTTTAAGAATTTTCAAACATTTCCTGTCATTTTAATCGCGATTGGCTTTAAACCATTTTTATTTTCTCCACATAAAATGAAGTTTATTTTACGTTAAGCAGGTTGGAATCTGAAACCGCAGTGGAGGTACCCGTAATTTTAAATGAACGGCGGTGGCTAATAACGCACTCTTGTCTAATGGTTATCCTAATTGGCGATAAAATTGCACATATAGACAACTGTTATATAAAATTGAGGAGCTCTTGTAATTACAATTGCAAGGCAATTTTAAAAAGATCATGAAACTGCTAACTTTGGAGAATTTGTCAGCAAGACTCGCTATAAAAAATGTAAAAAATGCACCCACCTTATTTGGAGAACATATGCATCTCCGTGAACGCTTGTACCTAATACTAACTCAACCGGGTTTTAGGACGGCAGGCTACATCATACATACCGCTTGGCATGAGATACTTCAAATATCTCAAATAGCATTAATTTATTTTTCATGTAAGAACGAAATTCTTGCATTTCAAGAACTTAAAATGCCAAAAGACTTTAAAAAATAAATAAAATCCCGTCAAGCAAGAAATTATCAAATTTAAAGATCCAAACGGAGGCTAGATCCATTCCATCTAAATTGAAGTCACGCTGACATTGATATCCAAATTTATTGTCTGTCTTTCACTTCTTCTCCGATTTTCCTTTGGGACAAAAACTCGTTTTTTTGTGTCAAAATACCGCATAATTTGCGTGCGTGTGCCAAGACATTTATGGATTTGCAGTGGAATGCTGGCGAGTGAAGTTTTGTGGCGTCCCCACCTAGATTCGCCTTCCTTTTACCGTGATCTTGAGGTGACACGCTGTCCCTCGGGGGCCGAAGAAGACCTTCAGATCGAACGGGCAGGGTCAATCGACCGCTCTCACGCGAATCCACTTTTTTATTGTGTAACATTTTGTCTCTCTCCAAACAACCGCATCGCGCGTCCGCACGCCACCGGTGTAATCAGCCTCTAAAAATATAGTTTTGGTCACACGAAACAACAAGTTTGTCATCAACACACTGATTCAAAGAACACACACGCGATCGCAATTCACTCTAACGCGGCCAGCTTATAGTACAGCGTTTTTCGCTTTTCGAATGGCTATCCGTTCCAAAGTAATTAGCTTCTGCACGTGCAATTATTTCTCAGGCAGTTAAATGATTTATTCGCCTATCGAAGCGCAACAGAGCAAAACAGCTTCATCTTATTCGCCTGCCGCAGAGAGGTCATCGCGTGCAAATACATGCAATTCTCTCACAATCGAAATGATGCTTTTTGTTCATAAAAGGCAGTAAATAACACAAATAATATGAAGAGCAGAGCGGGAAAAGCAAAAGAAGTAGCAAGAAAAATGCTGTGGTGTGGCTGCGGCGCGAAGAGAGAGAAAATTGCGAATCGGAATGTGGCACACAACAGCGTTTGGCTTTTTTTTTGCCTCACCTTGTAGCTTATACATATGTCTGCGTGTACATACATTACATAATAATAATGCAAGCAGGCATCTCGGCGGCAGTGATCCAGCCGAGAGGCATTCAGGAGGATTCAACAGCAGCCAAATATGTAGGTTACGGAGGCTCGCGAGCGCAGTGACCGCGCGGCCACCGCTCGCAGCATCTCTTTTACTCCGCCTAGGCCCGCTACGCATCCAGCATGATTTCGTGCGGTCGGTCAATTAGGGGTGCAACGAAAGGGACTTTTTTGATCGTGTGTTGTCAACACTAAAAATAAAATCACGGTATTATTTAAGATTTAAAAAAATAAAAATTACGGGAGGTAAAATCTTATAAAAATCATATTGATGTGCGTGTGTAAATGAGGCACTAAAACTTCCCATCAAATTTCTATTTCCAAATGTGCAGGACCTCAGACTTGACTGAATCATCAACAAATTTGATTTTTTTCCCTGCAGGTTTTATTTTCTATCTTTCCTGTCAAGTGGGGCTATTTAATCGAATGTAAAATGAAATTCAGATGATCTTGACCATATGATCAAGCTGAAAATGCGTAATACTGTTTAATTATTTCTGATAGAGGCGGCAATTTTCTGATTTACAACCAATCTTTGGTAGGTCTAAACACTACTTGCATTCTAGGAGGGAGAAATAGGTACGATTTAGCCATTTTAAACTGTTTACCTGGTCAATAAATAGCATCGTTTGCTTTTAACCTGTGAAAAAATGCATTTTTTCTAATTTTGATGGATTTGACACCCTTTGATTGCTTCAGTTATCTAGGAGAGGTCATGACGAGCCAATCGGTGTGCAGGTTATGTTATTCTGATACTTAGAAGTCGAGTCAAGATTTGGTGAAAAACGTGCAACTTTGATTAAGAGGCCGTCGTAATAAAAAACATTGAGCCAACTAAATCAGGAGTTCCAACAGTCACAAACACAAAAAATTCATACTGGTCGACTCGTACATACTGGTTTAATGGTGCTATAGAGTCTCAACTCCGTTGTGCAGTGAGGTGCAAAAAATGCAAATAATCAAAAATGGATTTTTAGGGAGTAAAAAGGGGATGAAGGGGTGACACCTTATACTACTTTGACTTTCTAGGGGAGGTTGATACTATATAGTCTTGTGGTGTTCAGTTTTTTTAAATCCGATCTGTCACGCTGAGATTTGGATGAGAGGAATTATTTCAAAATCCCGAAAAAATTGTTTTCATTTTTTAGTAAAAAAAATGTGAAAACAGCACTTTAAACGTTTTTTTTTTAATTTTTATTATTACTATAAAATGGCAATTTCAAAACTTTTAAATACCGTGAGCCTTTTTTCAAATTTCAAATTGACTTTCAAATGAAAGTCTGCGAGAGAGAGAGAGAGAGAGAGAGAGAGAGAGAGAGAGAGAGAGAGAGAGAGAGAGAGAGAGAGAGACCAACATTGACCAAATTCTTCAAGCGCAAAATCCTCATCCGCGCTCTCAGGAAATTCCTTTTCTCCTGCGAGCCGCAGTTTAATTGAATTTTCATATTAAACCCGACTACATGCGTGAAATCAGGCGTAGCGGGAGTTGTTCTCGTATGCCGCCACTTTAAATTTAATATTAATTTTGGAAATAAGCTACCCTTCTAAACCGAAAACTTTGATTTTTTTTCTTTCAAAAGGCAATTCGTACCTTCCATTTTAAAATCTCATAAATTTGGGGAGCAGTTAAATAGAATTAAACAAACCTAGTTTAAAATATTCCGAAAATCACAAGATTAAGAAAAGTAAACAAGATTCCGCCATCAAGTTTTTATTTTCAACTGAACCAGTAGTGATTTATAACGGCCGCCCTAAAAACACGTGGAAACCCGCCATCAAACCCCGAATGAATTAAATTCAGGCCCGAAACTAGTTCAGCTTGGCGATTTGCCGAATCCTGATTATGTAAATGAAGGGGGAGCGCGCGGATGTGCAATTTAACCGATTACGCGCGGACATGGAATCGGCTAATTCGCACTCGCGAGAGCTCATTTTGCGGCACAAGAGTCCGCGGGCGAAACAATCCCATCGCGCTAGAGAATGATACACAGCGAGGAATAAAAACCGCAAGCGGCTCATTATATTCGCAGAGAGTCGTTGCGCAAACTTTGATGCGTGCACCGTTTTCGAGTTTTCACACACGCGCCTATGAGACAAACTAATCGTTCAAGCTCGTTTTTCGCGAGAGTGATTCCATTCGCGAGGAATGCAATCGATACGCACACTGAAAACGTTTTGAAACTGTTTTATTTAACTGAGGAAGAGCTGCTCTTTTTATAAAAAAGCCCATCTGCTGAAAATAAAATGTATGGACGAGTTTTAAAAAGGTGACTGATCGAAATTCTCAACTTTGCGTGCTTCGCTGCAATAACGATCAGTCATGTTTTCATTGCTAGTTGGACATTGGCACGAAGCGTGGAATTAAACGACGAGTGATTTGAACGGTATTTCAATTAGAAAAATGTTTAAAGTAGGCTTTCGTGTTCGGCGGCACCAAGCGGAAAACTGCGCTGCTCTCTTCCCTCTGAACGATTGCAAACATAGCACTGCTTCCTTCCATCTTTGCGGAAACTAGGCTTCCAATCAGAAAAATGGCCGTGCATAGGCGAGCGGTCCAATTTTGCGAGAATTTTGCGCAAATATCGGGAGCAGGCCAAACCTGTTTGACGCACAGAACTTTTGACTTTAGCGCGGAGACTAATAACAGAGCGATAACGGCGGCAGGAGCGGGATATCGAATTTTGAAGCTGCGCCTACGGCTTCGATTGTCTTTATTATTGAGAGGCGCGATAAAAATTAGATTGACTCTAATAAACTGAGTCAACAGTTAAGACAGCCTGAGAGGCCGCTCTGCAGCAACAATGCCAGAGAAGTAGATCTATTTTCAAACGCGAGTTCATTAAGCTGTCAAAATAATTCCCTCGCGCATAGATACAATGACATGATAACATAACCCTGCCGCACTTTTATCATGGGAATCAATTTCGAGCACTGCGCGCGACTACACATGCTCGTTCTCACTGCGGAGGAATTAGAGAACGAACGTTTGTCAATGCACACTCAGGAAGTGAGTTGAATCATGACAAAACATTTTCTCACCAGAAAATTTATTATTTTAAAATTATAGACACATTATAAGTTAACTAACCTAATTATTATTTTCTACGTTTTAGTTGGTTGCGAATTTAATTAAGGCGTAATGAGAATCACGTTCAGTTTTTCGATTAGACAATTCTAGCAACTCATGGAAACATTTTACCAAAGTATTTTTAAAATACTGTTTAAATTAGGAGAATTTAGGCTTGTAAACGAATCGATTCTGAGAAAGATTTCCCTTGAGGGTTTTTTTCTAGGCTCCGTAGCATTCATAAAAAGTTATTATACGTGTAAAGTTAAACTCGCCACTCATTCTGAAAGATGATTGAAGTTCCTGTCTCTTTCACGCTGGTCAAAATTTTTCTTTCGTTTACCTTAGTTTTCAAAATATTTAAATGATTTAATTTTCTACATGTGCTAATTAGCTCTAAACTCGACACCGCCGTTGAATTAAAATGTTCCGCTATGGTGATATCCATTTTATACACCTTTGAATTTAATCATTTCGCCACAAACTAAAATGATGCTTTGAAATTTCAATTTTGGCGGTGCCAATGGATTTTTTAGAGTCGAATTAGGCTAGGAATACGAATCACCTGGTAAAAAATTGGACACAAATCGACGAAAATCGGAACAAAATGAAAAATCATTTCTTTGGTTTTTTTAACCCGGCAAAAATTACCTCAAAAACAGCGACGGTTCCTGATTGGCTTGAAACTCATTGATAGCGGTGAGCATCAGCCCAATCAAGAGGAATTTGTGGCAAAGTGCCTTGAAATATTGCCTCGTTTAAAAAAAATTAATAATTTAGAGAATTTACACACTTTATAGAGCCTATGGTTGTTGCCATTTCTAACGAGCAGTTGAATAAATCGTTGGAAGGGTGTGCGTCAAATATATTAAAACAAAAACAGTTTTACTTCCTAAAAATGGAAGTATTTTAAATTTAAAATAAATCTGTACAAATAATTTGTGAAACATCCTTATAATATTAATTGTGAAAGAGCTAAAATTTTCCAGCTTGTCGTTCAAATTTGCGAGAATTTTAGCTAAAATTGTCCATGCTAATCAAACGGCGAAGCAGTATCTCCTTATTTAAAATTAAGATTTATTTACATAGAAGTAAATTTACCTCATAAATCGCAAAATGTTGGACAGGTAGCGAAGAGAGGAACAAAAATCAAGCGTTCAAGAAATTTTGCAAAATTTTAAACTATTAATCGGTCCTGATTTCTTTAATGCACATTTAAAAGTCAAACTGTTACCTAATTCCACAGAAATACTTGACAAACCACTTGATTAATATGAATTTTTGGTTTGTAAAGCTCCATTTTATTTTTATTGGAAATAATGGCATAGTATTGCTCTTTAGGGGCCTTTAATACTTTATTTATATTTGAGTAAACTTTACTATCCTTTTATGTATTTGAGTAAGTCATTGTTCATATTTGAATAGGTCCATTCAATCAACGCCGTCTTAAATAATCTGTGTCTCAACGAACACCTAAGTGCATGTAAAGAACTCTCCAAAGAACAGTTTTCTAAGAAATACTGAACTCATGTCTCACTTCCCTTTAACAATTATGTTCCTATTAAATTTATTTGTCTGGATATGGCAATTTATGCGCCAAAATAGCCCTGCAAAACCATAATGAAGAACATATTTGAAACTAAAATAATAAAATAAAATCAATGCGAACAATCTGAACCATTTAAATATTAAATTCCCCACTCAAACCGAAGAGAAAATTCAGAGCGATGAAAGCTGCTGGAATTCGTTCAGAAATCGCACACAAAAGTTTCTCATTTGCATTAAATTTGCATGGCCGGATTGGCGAATCTTTACAGTTAAAAGAGTGCAGACGAGAGAGATTATTGGGCACACACACACACGGTGCAAAAAGAGAATGAAAAGCGACTCGAAAGGAACGAAATGCAGATGATTGTGTCTCGATTGCTCATTGAGCCGATTTTGCGAGAGCGGAATAAATTCTCACAGCGAAAATGAGGGAAAAAGCAGGAAACGGGCGCCGGGGAGGGACAACACGGCCCCCACCGTCGGTGGCGCCGAGTTTTTAAAAGATGCGAGCGAGGCCCGGTGCCAATTAGTGAGCACGCGGTGGCTGCTTCTCGCGGTTAGTGCAGTTGGGCCCCCAAAAGCCGAACAACCAGCCAACTGACTGACTGACTGACTGACTGCGCGCGAGGAGGAAGAGCCCCCGAACCAACCAACCAACAAACAGAGAAGAGAGAAGAGCGAGCGAGCGAGAAAGACCGCTAATCGCGAGAGACGAGAACAGAGCCAGCTGTCTCGCCGGAGCAGTTACTTGCAGACACCTGAGCGCTCCGCTTTTGGACTTTCAACACTCGCGAGCGGCCGCCGACAAGGTAGGAAAACCATCAGAAAATTTTTCATTTTCAACTGCTTATTCAATATTCAAAGATTGGTTTTTTTCCTTAATATTTCCTATTTTTTATGAAATAGTCTAATGTTTTACATTAAAAAGAATTAATTATTTTTCTTGTTCTGACTGTGCTGGTCAGCTTACTTAGTTATATTCAATATTTTTTATACTTTTAATATGTGTTTCTTTTTTATAAGTTTTTCAATTGCACACGGGAAATATTAAAAATAAGCATCGGTTGGAACAAAAAATTACCAATGGCTTCAGTGTCCTATTAAAAATAAATTAATTAATCAAATAGAGCAGAATAAAGTTTTTAGAATTGTCAAGCAAGCGACGTCGATTCTGATTCTCCGATTTTAACGTAATATTTTTTGGCCTTTGGTCTCGCGGCGGCGTTTCATGTGTGAGCGCCGGAGAGATGGTAACGGTAAAGCCGAGGCTGAAACAAAAGCAGGTGTACTTTTAATTCCATGTGGTCAGCAGCAGCAGCGGCGGCGGCTCCATTCACTAATTCTCTTGGATGTGAACTGTATATACACGTGAAGTGCGTGATGCGTTTCCTCTTTCGCCACCGTCCGTTTATCAGATGATTTTTTCAACAGCTCCGCGCTGAGAAAAAAGCCCAATCAATCCTGGCCGATTGATGCCAAAGTCCAATACATTGTCAGCGATTCGCCACGTTCAGGAGCATAATTTTCCATGCGAGGAGAGATTTATTTATTGCTTGGATCAATCGTGTTCCCATGCGGATTGTTTGGCTGAGCGGCGAGATGTGGGTTAGCAGGTAGATAGCCTGCCCATTCATGCAACCTGCCAGGCGCACAGGCACCCTGGCTGCACGCTCGAGCGGCTCCCTGACGAATCGCGTATTGTTGTCCCGCTGGCCCACTGCGCTCGCGCCCACGCAATTGCTCGCTTTTCGCACGCCTAATTAATCGAACCGCACGGGCCGTCAGCACAGAACACCGCCGCAATCAAGACGTTCACCTGAATTCCACCGTGGGCCGGACGGGTGATCGCAGTAATTGGCACTCTTATTTTACCAATCGGAAATATGATTTAATCGACACGCGTAAATTTTTGAACCAAAATAAAAATAAAAAGATTTTTATGGTGCGCGCAATCAATTATCAGAATAACCTCCCATTTTCTAACGTAAAAAAGTGCGTACAAAAATTTGAGCAGGCGGATCGAAAAATGCGCCTACGGCCAAAATATGGTGGAAGAAGAGGCTCTAATTCGGAAACCGCTATAATTGCCGCGCGCGCACCGCAGCCTATCCTCGATTGCCACAGTGCGATAAAATATTCATTTTTCGCCTGGCGTCCACTGCGGGGAAACAAGAACGACAGCGGCCGACCGAGAAATAGGCTAATTAATTTCTGAGCAAAAACAAAAGCGTTTTCGTCACACGCCGATTAATCAGAGTAAACATTTCTTGTTTGCGAAAATTAGCATCTGATCCTGACCGATATCAAGCAACTGTTAATTATTTTTATTGCTAATTTGGTTAAGCATCCGTAATTAAGTACTGTTAAAATTGCAGATATTCCTAAGTGATCAATAGCTGCATGTGAATTACAATTAAAGCAAATTTCCGACCTTCAATATCCTCAACGTTACTTTTACAGCTTGACGCTAATTTTACGTTGCAAACATCCGAGCACATTTTCAACTCCACTTTCGGCGTGCAAAAATTAGTTCAGTAGCACAAAATACGGATTAAACACGAAAAAAATGTAAACACCCGAGTTCCCAGCTGTGCGACAGTTTTATTCTTTCTCTCTTTGTTTTCGTTTCCCATTCCGAGTGTCTCTCATCATCTTCCGTCTCACTCATCGAAGGATTTACCGCGTCGTTGACCTTGTTAGTCCAGACAATGCTTGCGCGAGATGGAAACTCGCACCAATTTCCGCGCGCCGCCCCTGCGCTCGCTGTCTTGCCCGCGCGTGTGACACAATTCACATGGCGCTTGCTCGATATTCCGCTGATTTTCGGGTCCCACGCGCCCGCTGTGCGACCGGTCTGCTCCCAACCCATCCTTCGACGTCTAATTGAAACCATTCATCAAGTTCGATGACGTAAATCGGTCTTTCGTGTGTTACTTAACATGTAAGCCAGCCGCAGCGTCGGCGACAGCTGCAGATAATGCGCCTGAGTCATTCGGAAATTAATTCGTCAGCTACTCGGGATTACCTGATACATCTTTCAAAAAGATAATTGAGTTCATTTCCACGAAGAGCTGAGATGTTCAATAATTATAGAAGAATCTCTAGATGGGATAGGAATTTTTTCTTATATTGAAAAGGTCTGGGTTGAAATTATTCTAAAATATTTGCTCAAATTTTAGACAGCGGGGTCCAGATGTGCGATAAATTTGGTTCGCACTGCGCAGATCCAAGATGGCGTCTGAATTTGGGACACAAAAAGTTCTCTTTGGATTCCCGTACAAGTGTCAAGAGACACAATTAGTGCAAGTAATGCAATTATGTCACAATATTGACGAAAATTAGGTTCTTTTCGCGCATTTTCACGTGACCGTTTTTTCGTGCCATACTCCGGCGGACGCCATATCTGCCCCCGCTGATTTTAGAATTATTTATTGCGAAAAATTTCCGATTCCATCTGGAGATTTAACATTTCCAAAATTTACTGTTGCTAAAATGATTTATTAATTTTCACTCGAAACAAAAAATAGATTTTATGGAATTTTTGTGTCGCACCTATTTAAAAGAAATTTCTTCCGTGTTGGGTGTGCAATGAATGAAGTATTGTTTGGATCATCCCAAGACACATCGCACACGTGCAGTGCAAATATTCAAGTGAGTGTTGATTTGAAGGAAAGAGCATCAAGCAGAGCATGCCGCGGCCGGGGCCATAACAGGTGTGATGGCGAACACCGTTATGAGCAGCCTGTGCGATGATGATATAAGCAATTTATTATATGCCTGCCGGCGCTTACACACACACACACACACACACACACTCGGCGGAAAAAGAAAAGAATGGCTCATGCAGCCAAAGAATTTCGGCCCTCTACTCGCAAGCAAGCCAAATCGTTTCCGATTCTTTTTTCGTCAATAATATTCGTTTTGCGGTGAGCAACGGTTCCCTAATAATTTCATCCCGGATTTCTGACCTGTGGCCGTCCGGTGTTTTGAATTTTAAATCTTGATCGCCGCACTGATTAAAATGAGTTGCTCTCGATAGCGTTGCGTGGACCACCCACAGCATAAACACAGCTCATTTGGCTGCGTGCCTCGATCGTGATTTTGCAATGCAGCAACTCCAATTGAATCGTGTATAATTTCGCAAGCGAACTTTGTCCTGTTCTAATAAGGAGCTTGGTTTTGACCACATTTGATAAATCGGATGCGCAGAGTGGAATGTGGAATTCAACTCACCTACTTACGGCGTGTTTACATTTTCCTGTTGAGCCTCGTTAATTTTACCGGCCGCTTGACGTAATTACCTCGAAAATGGTTTACCTGTGTGCATATACAAGTTAATTCGCGCTGCACAAACTACAAGCAGCGCAATTGCTCTCCCGCTGTACTCGTACACGACGAGCCGGCGTTTGCATATTGCAGAGCGAGAATTATGTGTGTCATAAAATGTGTATAATTCGCTGTCGAGTCGTTTGGCCAGTCGTCGGCCTGTCGGTTGGTTGGCTACGTTATTTTTTGTTAATTGGCGCAACCTAGATAATCCATCTCGCGCGCTTCACGCCGGCGTAGCCAAGTGGGTGCCGCCGCCGCCGCCGCTGCCGAATTCTGCAGCGAAAGAGAGTAAAAAGCACTCATAATCCGCCGTTAAAAATTTCAACTCGGGTGGCTGCGCTGACCAAAAACGAATCCGACGCCAATTAAGCCGCTTTTCGCACTCGCAGAGTTAATTATTTCGCGCGTCGGGTGAAAGACGAAAGCGTACGCTTGATTGGTTCAATTACGGCACCGAACCACCTGCATTTTTCGGCAGATTTTTGCACCTGTTGCGTGAAAATCGCAAAAATGCTTGCGTCACACTCTCTACCTTCAAACGGCACAATTTCCATGACAGACTTAATTTGAGTTTTTAGTGCATTAATTGAATTTTATCCCGTTCAGTGTCCGAGAATTGTAGGTCTTGCTTCCAGCAGTTTATGTTTTTTTTTAATTTGATTTAATTTTGAAAAGATGTTTTAAAAAATTGGTTTTTGTTATTTTAATGTGTGATTTGGAGTTTAGCGGATGAAGCCCAGTCCAAAAATGGACTGAAAATTTCCTTCACGCATGCCAGAAAATAGCTGTTAATCTCTGATAAGCTTGAAATTTAAAATAAAATGTCAAAGCAAGAAAATTTCAATTATTTCCGGTTTGAGAGGTGGCAACTGTTAATATTCTTCATTTGTAATAATCCGCTAGCGAGACTTATTACGGCAGCTGTTGTCTGCTTGTCCTTTTGAGAGCACCTGACAACTCGGAAATGTACTGAAGAAAAATCGAGAGCATGATTGCGCGATTCGTCTAACTGAAAATGAGCAAACAGCAGTTTTAACGCGCGCTCACCGCTTGTCAGATTATTATTTCCGCCCAAAACTGTTCCTCGCGTGCGCCATTTGCACACTCTCGCGAAAAATAATATATAATGAAAATCTGAAACGGTGGAAGCAGAAAAAAATGATCTAATTTGATTCAATCCGAGCTGAGATGAAGATATCATCTGTTGAGAATGCGCGCGCGATTACCGATTGGCCTCGCTCACGACTGCTCAAACACACACTCAAGCCAATCATTCAAAATGAGCGTGGAGAGGAGATCCGTTTGTCCGCTCCACTGGTCATCCACACCGTTTAACTCTTCTGCTGCTTTTCCATAAAAACGCGCGGATGATAATTCCAGCCGTGCAGCCGCAGAACAAACTGGGTTTTTGTGCTGCACCACGTATAACGAGCCGTATCGAGAGCTGAGACTTGAGAGGCTTGATAATCAAATTATATCCGAGTGGGGGACGCGCCCAACCTTCTTTCATTGGAATTTCCTCCGCGCGTCTGGAGACAAAGGACAAAAGAGAGAGAAAGAAACAAATAACGAATCTCGAATTGATGATGTCAACGAGAGGTGCCGTATTCTTTCTCGCAGCATGAGAAAAAACAGGTGCCGCGCATTCATCCTCAGCAGGCAGCGGATATCTGGGACAGGCGCGAGGAAATGTTTCGAATTTGCATAAGTACACACACACACACACACACACACACACACACACACACACACACACACACACACACACACACACACACACACACACACACACACACACACACACACACACACACACACACACAGCATCATCCTCTTTCTCAAGTCGCTCGTCGGTGAATTGTTAGGTGACGGCATTCCGATCAAATGGGCTACTATAAAAAGTCTTTAGCACGTCTAACGGTAGGAAATGCTGAAATGAAGGCAATCCTGATACATTGACTGACGTGTCCAACGGTCCAACAGTCAATTTTAATTAAAATTGATCTTCTAAAAATTAGTTCATAAGATATAATCGTAGTATCTTTCACAAAAAGTAATAAATGACTAAACCTATGATACTGAACTGTTTGCATTTTTGTAAATCGTGCGATTAAAAGTAAAAATAATTATTTTAACTTAGTTAAATTCTGCCACTTTATTTAGTGTATGAAATCGTTACAAGTATTAGCCAATTCAGAATTTAATTATTGGCTGGTGCTTTTTTACTCACATTTTAAGGATTCGAAATGCATAAAAATTTCACAATTTAGAGGTGAATAGAAAGGATCCTTCAATTTAAATCGTAGGAACTTATTAGCGTGAGAGAAGAAGAGCAGGATAGACCCTAAAAATAAACCAATCGGAATTATTTTTGTCATATTTGTTAAATTTTTAGGTTTTAAATAGCTTTTGCAGTTCAAATTGCTACGCTTGGTTTTACTTCTCTTTCCTCTTTGAGATTTTTTAGGTCAGGACATTACCGGGTTTAATTGTGAAAAATAAAAGCAACGCCGATAATTCACGCTAACTGCTGCTCTGAATTTACTTCACTGCAATAAACAACCGATGCTCGCCATTTTCATTTCGGTCTGACGACTGAGAGACTTGAACGAGCCGTGCCACTGATTGCCTTTTCTCTCACCTCCCAATTAATTGATACGTTTTCCGCTCGTGCTGATCAAACGCTCATTGGTGTCGCTCGGCCCGCCGCCTTCATGTCTCCATTTACTAACTTTGTTGTTCTGTTCGTGTTACAGGTGTTGCTGACAATATGCTATTGAGAATACTAATCGTCACGGCTCTGCTCGCCCAGGTACGTGCCACATTTATTTTATGTATTGTTGCAACAAGGGACGCGAAACATTAATTCTGCACGCTCGTCACACAAACGCGCATACCAGAGAAATAAGATGCTCCACAATCACGCCGCCCGCCCGCCCTACCATACACACGCGCGTGTGCACGTCGCAAATAATAATATCTTTTATCAGTAGTTGCATGGGAATGAAAAGACCATTATTCAACTTGTCTGCACTCTCGGAGAGGGAAAGGAAAATTGCCGGGTTATCAAATAAATGATCAGCGCTTGTTCTCATGTAATTGAGAGTTCAACAGCAGACGGAGGATTTTAATAAAAAAAATGTCTAGAAATTTACATTAAGAGATTTAAGTGAAAAAAATAGCAAATTGAATTATTTTATGAAAAATTGACTCGTAAAATCTGCGTTAATTCCCAAAATGTTCTGTTTTATGAATTACTTTCACACATTTTATTTATCTGCTAAATAGAAGCTGCAACAATGTAAAAGAAATTTTTAAAATTATGACGGGTTTTTGATAAAAAAAAATCAAGGTGTGTCCTGAATTCAGAAAATCAACACAAATGAATTAAACTTTAAAATTAATATTTATTCAGGTGAAAATATCGATGTTCTGTAATTTTTCTTACTGTTGGTTTGGTGACTATTCGAGGAAAATGTGAAAGATTGAAATCCTTCACGTAAAATAATTTGTTTAAATTAAATTTCATTTCTCCATTTCTCCGAGTTTACTGGTGTGTTGGTAGAAATAACGCTTTTGATTTATCAAGTCGGAAGTTTTGACTATGCACCGTAAAAGTGGTCCATAAATTGAAATTCCTCAGTCTATAAAGTTCCTACGCTCCAGGAACGAACACATTTCCTCGAACGACGGGTTCGCCCTCGGGCTTCATTCCGAAGGAAAAGGATTTTCCTCGAGCCGCGCGAGAATGAATGACAAAGTTTGGCGGTGCTCGGCGCGAGATCTTCATCGCGGAGGCTGGTCGGCGGCTGGCCGGGCGTACATACGCGCGGCATAATGTTGGATAATAGGAAACGCGCATGCACACTTGACCCAGTAAACCTTGGAGGAATGCTGAGTACCGCGCGATAGTGCCGCAGGCGCGATGCCCAAATGACCTCCTAATCCAAGCGAGCGAGCGAACGAGTGAGCGAACGAGCGGGATGCTCCGCGCGCGCAGCATCTCTCGCGTCGCACAGCCTCTGCCGCGCCGCCGTCGACCAGAAGATACTGTACATTGAAAGCCACTTGTCTCGCTCTTCTCTAGGCGCGGACGAAACCACCGTTTTGTCACTCGATCGCCGGCGGAAAACACGTGTTCAGCTCTCGCACAAATTCCGCGCTCTCGCACATAATCGCCTTGATTGCAGCTCGGTCTCAATAAGGAAACTCCTAGGAATTTAGTCGGTGCCTTGAATTTAGTCGAAAAATCTGAATTGGATAATTCTGGCCATTTACGGAGGGTTGAAGAAAACTTCAATGGGAAAAAATGGAGGGGATTTTTAGGCAACATAATATAGTTTTTATAAAAATTAATTGTAAAGCTTGATCATGCTGTCTTTGATATTTCCGAGGAATTTAAACAATATTTTTCAACTAAATTTTGAAAATTAAAGTAAATTGCATTTTGTTCCATTCTACAAAAATGGAGCCGCATTGATTGATTGATATTTTCGAGCCATCAACGAGCTAGCAGAGATTTTTCTGGTCAAAGTCTAAAAGAGGAATTTATTCCAGAAGGACAAAGATACATAGATCGAGTTTTCTGATCAAAAATGAATGAATGAATGAAAGCTGTGCTTCAAAATTCGTTTTATTTTGCATTTTCAATAATTATACGCCATTGCCTCCCTTATGATCTTTCTTCCATTGTTAAAAACTTTCAAAACTTTGAATATTAGGCGTTTTTCTTCAGAAATATTTGAGCATTGTAGACTCTGTTTTCCGGACGGTTTCTTGGCTGATTTAAACTGTTTTACGAGACATCGTTCCTGCCCAATTTACTGTAAAATTTTGAGGTTTTTCCAATTCTGCCAAATCTCAAGATATTTGTTATTCGTAATGGAAACTGTACTGGATTCACAAACGTAAAAAAGCACAGATAAATTTAAAAAAAACAGCTGTTTTTATTTTGCCAGCTAAATTGAAAAATAGTAGCAAACAAAACCAAGGGCGATTTTCTTTATCATTTGAGAATGAGTTGAAACATTTTTTAATTATGCCTGAACCTTAATTTGGCTCTTTTCATACTTCTAGCATTACCACCAAAACGAGCTAGACGTGAATTTTTGTCCACGTTGCAATGATGCGTGAAATGATTCGAAAATGTTAAAAAGATCTTAGCTGAAAAATAGAATTTAAATCTATAAAAAAATTATAACCAAAACGAGAACAGTCAGTGTACTGTAATATTTTATATTCATGTCCATGACTGTTGTACACCATTGGTGTTTCTTTATATAAATAAAAAAATCAGAACAGTTTTACAACAGGCCTAAAATGAACCTATTTTCCCACGCAAGTAGCAATTTCGCCTGAAAAACTGATTAAAAAATCATTGGACTGAAATATTCTCGCTAAAGCTATATGAAAAATTTGATGGAGCGAAACAAACAAAACGAATATGCAATTATTCTAGGCTTTTAACCAAATCTATACAGTTTAGTCCAAATGGCTTAATTTGATGGCTACGCAACGATTGGAATCTCAGATAAAAATGGTTGATCGTCTAAATTTCACAGCCCTCTTTACATTGGATCGTTAAATGTATTGCTCCAACTCAATAAATTAACTAACTAAAAAGATCCCTTGGAAGATCAAATTGAATTCCAGGAAGTGCCTCTCTACAGGTGGTTATATTTGGTTTCTATCGTCATTTGAATATTTGGTTTCATGAGATGTAAATCACCCGTGGCCGGACTGAAAGATTAACGAGCACCGCTAGCAAACAAAAAATGTGCCCCACAAAAAGAGAAGTTTCCTATTTATTAGTGCCCCTTCGCGGGGAGAGTAGGAAAGAAAAACACCGTAAATCCGAGTCGGCGGGATATAAAATTTAACGAGTTGGATTATTCGTCTATATTCGGATGTTGTTTCCTATTTTTTCTCACACTCTGCGCGCAGTGACTTTTTCAAGACTAATGGACCACGCTGCTCGTATTTTATTATCTCAAACACGAGGGAACTTAATAACGCGCGCGTCAATATAATTTCACGTGTGCGGCCGGCTAAAAGGCCTCTCCGTGTTTTGAGATGGGAGACTTTAACGGCCGGGAAATTATCTACAATGAGTTACTTTGCAGTTAAATACGTATACGTATAAACGCGTGGGTCAACTCTAAATGAACTGTGGATCGTATTTTACAAAGATAATCGCTGTTTTAATAAAGAGGAGCTTCTTCTATCTCGTCACAAACTAAAATGCCCAAAAGTGCGACCGTTATGTTTAAAAATACCGCGAGGCAATAATTCATGCGCCGCGGCGGAATGGAAATATGCTGATAATCTTTCTCTCTTCGCTGGGCCCTCGCTTTAACGCGCAATTCTCGTTTCAGGGCCTGGTTGGCGAGGAAGTCGCGGACAGCGAACCCGATGCGTCCGAAGTGGACAGTCCTTCGGTGGAGGAGGAGCATCGTCTGCCGATTGCGCAGCCCAAGGTGAGGGGCCCCGACCCAGCCGGTGACAAGATCGACCTCGGACCCCTGGGGCCTCTCGGCTCCTTCGGCGGGCCCCCTCTCTCTGGGCCCCCTGACGCGTGGACTGGAGACATGCCCAAGATTGTGCAGCTTGACGTCAAGTGCGAGAAGAACTTCATGAAGGTGAGGAATTTTAATTTCATCGGTTCTAGACAGTGTTGTTTTGAACGAATTTATTTATAAAACGTAATTATGCGTGCCACACTACGCCTACAATAAATTTTTTACTCTTTCCTGCTTCTTTTAAATTCATCCTTTTTGTAGGAAATTCCAAAATATGGTACTTTTCACTCCGTTCACCACAAAATCTACATTTTCAAATATCTTGAGGTACTTAATGATACCAATGATCCATTTAGGAAATGAACAGTATTGTTTATCATTATAGATTATAGTTTCACAAGGTGGCAATTTTATTTATTTTTCTGTAAGAAAAATGATTAGAAATAATTAACTTTTTCAAATATCATACAAAATGCTACGCAGTTGTAACAACTTGTTGAAAATATTAAAAATTTAAAAGAAAATTAAATTTAATGTTTATTAATAAATTTTTAAAACTATAAACAGTTTAAACTAAATAATAAAAATACTTCTAGAAAATAATTTATTTTTTATTTCAAAAAAATTTTTTATAATTAATTTTCTTTGTCAAAAATCCTTTCCTGAAACGCCAGTTTTTTGTTGACAGGTTCTGCTGGCATTCGACAAGCCGTTCTACGGCATCGTCTTCTCCAAGGGCCACTACAGCAACGCCAACTGCGTGCACCTGCCGTCCGGTCTGGGCAAGTCGTCAATCAAGTTCGAGGTGGGCATCCACGCGTGCGGAACTCAGGGCAACACGGAGAACGGACTGTACGGCTACGGGGCCGACTCGGGCAGCGGCACCTACTTCGAGAACACGATCGTGATCCAGTACGACCCGCAGGTGCAGGAGGTGTGGGACCAGGCGAGGAAGCTGCGCTGCACGTGGCACGAACAGTACGAGAAGGCCGTCACCTTCAGGCCCTTCGCCGTCGACATGCTCGACGTCGTCAGGGCGGACTTCGCTGGCGACAACGTCGGCTGCTGGATGCAGATCCAGGTGGGCAAGGGTCCCTGGGCCTCCGAGGTGTCCGGCCTGGTCAAGATCGGCCAGACGATGACCATGGTGCTGGCCATCAAGGAGGACGACAACAAGTTCGACATGCTCGTCCGCAACTGCATGGCGCACGACGGCAAGCGGGCGCCCATCCAGCTGGTGGACCAGCGCGGATGCGTCACCAGGTCAAAGCTTATGTCCAGGTTTACCAAGATCAAGAACTTCGGTGCCAGCGCCTCCGTCCTCTCTTACGCACACTTCCAGGTGAGATAATTTTTCACGTTACATACAAAAAAATTCAGCATTTCTACCAATTTTATAATAGAAAATTGTTTTAAATTACCACATTTTTTTGATACTAGAAAAATTTATAAAAATGAAGTCATTTTGATGATCTTTTGATTTTTGTCCCGAATGTATTGAATATTTCCAAAGAAAATCTTCATCAAAATGAATTTGGAACCTTTTTATCAGCCATTTGCGCTTAGTGTTTTAAGAGATTGTTTTTATAAAAAACGAGGATAATTTAGCTCAGATTTTAGAATCAATCCCATAACTGTATATTCAAGGTGCGAAATTCAGGAAATAAGACCCAGCCAAACACAGGAACAACATTAAAAAAGGTTTAAAAATTAAATGCGATTGATTTAAAAAATTTCCACCCTAAGTGTACACATGAGCAGGTTAATAACTGAAAATTAAATGGATGAAATGACCAAAACTTTGAATATTTCAATTTTTTCGCCAAGAATTTTTATTCGACACAGCATCAATTTATTTCTACAATTTTTTACTGTCGGAATTTAATGCGATTTTCGTACAAGATGAGTTTTTTACATCAGCCTTTTACAGTTAGTTGTTGTTCCAATCGCAAAACGTTCTTAATGATATTATTGTTCAGGGTTTAGCAAAAGGGTGACCGCGATTTACAAATTATTGTCCAGTGTTTTTAACTGAATATTAAATAATAGTGTTTATTTCATATTTTCAATGATTTAACCAAATTTTACAAATTTTACCAACATTTTCTCTGCCAGTTTATATTTCTGATATTCAAGCTTTTGACTTTCGCGATGAAAAAACCTCAACTAAAGTAATTTATTAACCTTTTAGCAAATTCAACAGTTTCTTTTGATTAGAACAAGGTCTTTATTATGCTTGTCGACGAAAAAATTTGGTGATTTCGGTGATTTCAAACTTTGCAAGTGCCTATTAGGTTAAAATGCACGTTTATAATTTTAAATTTTGAAAATCGTCGATTGCCTATTTTGCTAATTCGTATATTTTGCTGTCTGCAGGCGTTCAAGTTCCCCGACTCGATGGAGGTGCACTTCCAGTGCACGATCCAGATCTGCCGGTACCAGTGCCCTGACCAGTGCGCCACGAACGACCACGTGCCCGACGAGCTGTACGGACCGCCGGTGGACCACTACCTGGCCGCTGCGTCGGCGCCCGTGGCCGCCGGCAGGCCGAGGGACGAGCGGAGGGCGCGTCGCGCCACCCCCGACGAGCAGGAGGAGGTGGGCGTGCGCAAGGTCATCAGGGTGGTGTCGACGGGCGACCTGACCTTCAGCCTGGACGACGACCGCAACGAGACGAGCAGCAGCACGCTCGTCTTCCCCGTCAACCCCGTGGACAAGGGCTTCGTGTGCATGACCACCCTGGGCTTCGCCTCCACCCTGATGGTGCTGCTGATGGTTCTGCTCGTCTCGTGTCTGCTCTCGGCCGCCCTCTACTGCAAACTGCGCCCCGTGAAGAACGTCGTGCCCAAGCACGGCCGCGCCTACTAGCCACCCCCTCGAACCTCTCCCCCGACTGAATTTACCGCCTGTTAAGGACAACACGAAATTTCTCTTCCTTAATTTATTTATTTATTTATTGTAAATATCACTATACTTGCGAGATTGATATTCAAGTCTCGCCCGCACCTCCTCCTCCCCCTCATTTCCCTCCGTTCTGTCCACGATCGATTTACGTAATCTCGGGATTTCTCCTTCTCTCTCTCTCTCTGAAATAGAGCACGCCGGGGGTGAGGAAATTTCGCATTTTCCTCGCCGCCGACGTGGTACGCGTCGTTTTGCTCAAGGTTAGTCGCGAAATTGCAACTCCCTGCGGCCTTTGCCGGTGAAAAAGGCCGCGCGAGTGCATCTCAATCTGCAACACGCTGCCCCGGACGAGTCGGCCTCGTCGGGCGGGCGGCTATCACGTAGCTGCAGTTTTAGTTTTTTTCTCAATCGTCAGCATGTGCGTTTACATTTTACCGCAATCGCGTGCATTTTTAACCTTTAATAGCTGTGCGTCGTCGGTCTCTCTGCTGTCTGTCGCTCGCTCGCAGCGCCATCGCAGAGAGTGGTGGTTGTTTTTAATGGTCAGGTAAATTTACTCTCGTGGGCTGCTCGAGCAGCCCGCGATATTATTTATTTTTTAATGCATCTATCTATTTATTTTTAATGCTAATTTTAACCGATCGAAAAATCAGATGCCGGGAGGAACAACAACTACTAATTTTGTCTCTTGCATAAAGAAAAAGTGCTCAATTTTGTCGGCAACAGGAGCAGCCGCCGACAACACCAAGTTGCCATGTGTGTTTTTATCGGACTTATTTGGCTTTTTTGCATTGATTCACACTGAGAGTGATGTAATGATACACGAGATTGGAACAGAGTCACAAAGAATAAAGAACGAACACTTAAATGCATTGTAAGTACACATCCGTGCGTTTCATTTCCCAGAACCACTCGAACGAACTAAGTGAAAAAAAAGAACCTCAGAAGCTGCCGATCAGTGGGAGAAAGAAAGGAGCGCAGCATCTCATCTTCGGCAGGAATTCCACGCACGCAGCACCTTGCTCTCTGCGCTCGTCGTATGCGACGCGATCGGGCATTTATTTTAGCCAAGAGAAGATAACGGTCGTCGGCGCGGAGATTTAAGGTGTTCCCTCAATTGAGAGTGACCGGTATTTTTCTAATATCCCCAAGCTAGAATAAAAAGAGGCGTCCGTTGCTGAGCCTTGACCCTCAATCGCACAGACTCCATTGTTGCCACTGACGTTGCTGAATTTGCGCGAAATGCGTTCCCGCGTTCGCACGCACGCACCGCCTCTGTGTTCGTCACTCACTGTCAGCCGGATAAATTAATCATCCGGGCGACAATTAGTGAATGGCCGCGGAATTCGCAACGGCATCCGCATCATTGTTTGCTGATAAAGATAAAATAAAAACTAATGAATGGCATTCCAATCCGAGAACCTTTGATCATATTTTTCAGAAGAGTTTAATGAGATGATTGTTCAATGAAATTAATTCTCCATTTAATAAATCGAGGAAAATGATAAGAAAATTATTTTTTTGTCTCCCAGGAAGCCTTTGTGTGTCTTTTTAATAATTATTGATGCTTGTTGCTGCCAAAGCTGATGAGTGAATTAAAAAGTGTCTACCCTTTTTGTCATTGTCATTGTGAAAGTTAAAAAAATAAAAGATATTTAATTAGTTTAATTTACGGAAATCAAAATGAAAAAAATATTAATGAACAGTCGCTACACAAAAGATTATGATTGTAAGAATATTTAAATTACAATTTTTTTAAATCTAATCCGTGGATATAACGCAAAGACCTTCTTCAAACAAAATGGGTGATCATAGAAATAAAATTGTCGTTTTTTTTGTCTTGAGTAAAGTGTGATTTTTATTGAGCAAACTGATTCCGCAGAATAAGTCGAGCGGTCGCACGTGCTTTTCACAAACTTCAGCGATATAATTTCAAACATTATAAAAGCACCTGCTGATGCGACGCGGCATTTTTTTTATACAGAAATTGGAACCATTTTACACCCAACGAAAATAATCGTCGGTTTGCATGCTGTCTTTTATTTCATACAGTTTTTGAGCAAGTTAAATAAATAGTATTTTAATAAATATGTCGTCATAAATATATGTTTAAATAAATTATTTGTTAGACGCTTGTCACCGAGAACACGTGCAAAAGTGCCGATCTCGCAAGGAAACGTTTTATTTTTCGTACACAGCAAAAGGGGCCGATGCCGGGAGTCGCAAATCTTGCACGTGCTCTCTCTCTCGCAAAAACAGTTAAGAAAAAGTAATACACCGCATGAAACACTCGTTTCTTATGTATATATTCTCATTGGCAAAGAGACACTCACACACGCGGAAAGCTGAAAAGTGAGAAGAAGGACATGAATTCACCAACAGAACGCAGAGAGCATCCGCGTGTCATGAAACAAAACGATAAATTACTGCGATTATGTGTGCGTGCGCGTGAGTGGAAAAAAATACAGCTGACCAGTCGGCGGCGCGACTGTGTTTTTTGGCATTAATGCGGGGATAGTACAACGCTACGTAAATTGCTTGGATTCGCATAGAACACTTAGTTGTCTGTAAAAATAAGAGGTGGGCTAAGAGGAGGCGATCGTTCTCTCGCGGCACGGGCCGAAAGTGACAAAGCGAGCTTTCCCGGGCCTGCACGCACAGCTAGAGAAGAGGATAGGGAGAAAGGTCAAACACTGCCACCCGACGAAACTTTTGGCATTCGACGAATTTTGATTGCGTTCAAAAGTAAGCCGAAAACCAGCTTTGAGCATTTTTAAAGTACATTTTTCGCTTCTGATCCAATTTACCCTGTTCATCTATGTACACTTCAGCACTACCGTGTGTTTTATTTTCTTTCGTCAAGCTCTCCCTTGCAAGCCTCTGTCACATGATGTGTAAAATAAATAATATATTTTGTATTTACGTTGCGAACTGAATTATGAGTGTGTTTGCATGTGGATATGTACAAATGAAACCGCAACCAGAGTGTGAGTCCTGAGCGGACGAATGACTGGAGGAATGGCGCCTCAACTGCTTCAGATTGAGACTAGGAGAGTCCTTGCGCGCGCCCCCGACCGCATCCCTCCCTCCGCCGGGCGGAGGGGGCAACACGGAGCGCACCCTTTTGATTCAGAGTCTTTTTTTCTTTCTTTCTTTTAAAAACTCGCTACTCGTGCTGCTGCTGCTGCTGTTGCAGGCCGGCGAGCGAGAGGAAGCTGCGCAGGGTGAGCCAGGCGGAGACGCGCTGCGTCTCGCGCTGCTTCTGGTACCGGTGGAACAGCGTGCCGGCGAACAACGAGGCCGCCACCGCCATCGCGCCCAGCACCACGAACAGCGCCCCGAAACTCTGCACGGGCAGGCAGATGCCGTACACGATCTCCTCGTCGGTCTGCCTCTGACCCTGTCGCAACAAAAACAAATAAAAAACGGGTGAGAAAATTTCCAGGTAAATTGAAAAAGATATTTATTTTTCTGATTCTTCAATTTGTTGATTTGAAACATCCATTTTGTTCGGAGCCGTTAATAGATGACACTTCAGTTCATTTAAACATCATCTGGGCACTTGAAATGCGATATTCTTGGCGTGAAAAGATTTAATTTGATGGGCCAATATTGGTAGATACGAATAAAAAACAATAAACACATAACTGTAGTTTCTACTGGTTTCTATCGTGGTTGACTGAACCAAATAGGTTTTTAAATTATCATATAAAATCTATTTAGGCCAACAATGTATCTGAAATTACAGTGGAGGTACCTGAAAAATTGTAAATGAACGGTGGCGCCATCTGATAACGACTTCTAATACTATCAAGGAAACTCTTGGGGTTTTGGGTATTTAGACGTTCGATTTTTAAGCGAAACCATCGATTTCGTGAAGACTTTCCACGTGTGAACTACGTAGAATGATAGAACTTTTTATAGCATGATTTCAGCGACTTTTAGAGATTTTAAAAAAGGCCCAAACCTTCAAAATTGATTTGAAATATATTTATTGCTTAATTTAGCTTTTCCAGAAAGTAAAAAATAATCCATCGATCGATTTGTCTTGTCAAGTAGAGTTTACCTAAGAAAAACCATTACGATTGAATGAAAAATGGCTTCGTAATTTGATTTCAAAAATTTCGCCAAAAACTAAAACGTCAAATCTTAAGAGCTTCCTCATCGGCGAATTGCCTTGGATTTCGTAAATCATGCCGGATAAAAAATAAAATATGTATTTCCAATCTCCGAATTTTTTGCTACATAGGCAACCTGTTGTGCACAACGGTCGCGAGGGTTGCATGAATTATTTTGAGTCCTCACCTGATAGACCTCGACGTTTTCTTGCCTGCTGTTGTCCACGGAGAAGGCAAGGTCAGTCTCGCTGATGACCTCGTACAGGCCGGACACTCCGACGTCCTCCGCCGAAGACTTGGCCACGAACCTCCTCACTCTTCTCGGTGTCGGTCCCACGGGCACCGTGTCTGGGGAAGATTTAAAATATTTTTATTAAAAGGACTGTTTTTTAGGGAAACGCATTTTTTGTACCATTTTCTGGGTCAATGTCGAGGTAGCGCGGTCCGTAAGGGAACTGAGGATTGTGTCCACGCAGCTTCGACTTGGGCGGCGGATACACAGATTTTTGCGGCACCTCTTCACGCAAGTCCTCACTGGCCGCGTTGTGCACGCTCAGGTCTTCACGACGCTCAATGGGAGGTCCCTGAAATTAAAAGTGGTTTTTACAATCATTTTAAGCCCTGTTGAAGTCGAGATGCAATTTTAATCGGCTTATCAGTGATTTTTATTTTTATTTTTCACCCACCAGCGCAGTAATAGCTTTAAAAAATACTTTTTTGTTGAAATAGTAACCAAATAAATATTTCAAAGATTTCTGCAATAAATCGACAAAAGAAAATATATTAAAAAGGCTTATAATTTGACACTACGGAGACAAGAACTCACGTGGTAGGCGAGGGGCAGGCCGGAGGGAGGCCCTCCGTGGCCGAGTTGGGCGTTGGCCGCCGGCTCGAAGCAGTGTTCCTGGCAGCCCTTGCGGCAGATCTCCACCTTGCAGTCGATGTGCACGCTGAGGGCGTCGGGGAACTTGAACGCGTGGAAGAAGGCGTAGGTGATGACGGAGGCGCGCTCGTCGGCCGTGCGCGCCTTCAGGAAGCGGCTGACCATCTTGGGCCGCAGGACGCAGCCGCGCTCGTCCGAGAGCTGGATCACGTGGCCACCGCTGCCGTCGCTTGCCGAGCACGACTTGACCCTCATGTCGAACTCGCCTGCAACCGGCATGACGCGAAAAATTATTACAAATCTCACGAGCAGTTGTGGAAATCTCTTTTTGACAGGCTTTAAATTTCAAATCTGAATTTCCTCTGTGGTCAATGGAACCGGAATGAATTCGAACAATGGGGTTTTGACGCAGGCCATCTGGCTGCATTCACGACTGAGAGGATCATAATGGCCGTGCAATATTTATGGCTCAGATTGCGTCGCTGATAGCAAAGGCAGCAACAAAGGATCTCGTCTCTCTCTCTCTCTCTTTCTTTCTCGCGCGCGCGGCCAGAGCTTATTCCTTTCCAAATTGAAAAGAAGTGCATTTAAATTACAGCAGCACGTGAGATGAGAGCGTGTATCAACGCGCGCTCATCTTGTTAGGATATGGTCCACAATAACACGTGTTCCGGCCACTCGTAATTGGAAAATTGATTAGCGGGCGTGAGTGTGTGATTAAACGTTTCGCTCTGAGATTGGGAGTTGGAGATTAGTATTTGTGCGTCGAATGGCCAGATCATAACAATTGATATTGACCCATTTTTATTTACTTGAGGAAGGCGAAAAATCGAATGAACTAAAAAAAATTGGATATCTTGATCTGAGGCTGAATCCAAATAAAAATGCTCCAGTCATTTCACATTGTGAGTATCTTATTGGGTCGTGGAATTAAATGGTCGTTTAAACTAAATAAAGCATCAACCCCTAGACATAGTCTGAATTTGGATAAATATTTATATTTTTAAAACAAAAGGGAGAGAAAATTATTGATGAATTCAGATATTTTATAAGGGAAAAATTTAAAAAAATGCAAATAGATTAATATCTCTCTCTACTAATCCTTTTAAAATGTCTTAAATAAATTGGAAAATATAAAATTCCTTTAGTTCTAACATTTAACAAACCGGTCAGGAATTAATTTCGTAAATTCTTTCACAAAAAGACATAGAAAATTTAAGCCTTAAGCCTCAAATACCATTTAGATTTTTTTTCTCACCCCTGTGGTCATTGATGGCGATGACAAGGGTGAGCGTAGAACCGAGGGGCACGATGCCGCTGACAGGGGGCGCCCAAGGGCCCTTCCCGTGCTGGATCTCCATCCAGCAGTCGACGTTGTCGCCCCTGAAGTCGAGCTGGATGACGTCGAGGTCGGCAATCACCATGGGCGGCTTGGAGGCCGTCTTCTCGTAGTCGTTGAACCACTCGCAGCGCAGCCGCTTCGCCTCGTCCCACACCTCGAGCAGGTCGCGGTCGTACTGGATCACCACCGTGTTCTCGTAGAACTGGCCGTGCAGGTCCGGCTTGGTGCCGCACCGCCGGTACGCGATCCGGAACGTGAAGTGCGTCCGCGAGTGGTCCGCGCTGCCCGAGCCGCCCCCGCGAGGCGCCACGTACACGCACCGCGGGTCGCCGTACTGACCCTAAAAATTGAAATAGAGAAATGCGTTTTAATTGTAAATAATTATTAAAGTAAATTTTGCAAGAAAAATATGGTCAACATTAAAAATTTTAATTATGTTTACTTATAATTGTGACAGATTATATAAAAGATCATTAATTAAAAATTCAATCCAATCTCTTAAATTATTCCCACTTGTTTATTCTTGATGAAAGGTCATTTTCTAGTAAAAAAAGTCCAATTCCAATCAGGCAATCACTATATTTTATTTAATAGCGTGACGATTTCTGAATAAATTTAAAAAAAAATAGCAAATCATCTGATAATGTTGTTACTCCTTTTTTAAAAATTACAAAATTGGAAATCGGCCCAATGTTTCCTGAGGGAAAAATAAAACATAGTTTATTTATTTTTTTCCGTGTTGATAAATTTGATTAAAAGACAGACTCAGCCACACGCACACCAAGTTTTGAATTAAATTTATTGCTTCTGAAGAGACCAATATGAAACCGGAATCTCACGCAGGAGCGTGTGCTAAGAAGGCAAAGGTCAGAGTTTAATGGGCAGATAAATGGACATGATGAACTAACAGGACATTTTTTGGAGTTTGAGTGATTTGTCTCATTCCACAGCCGCATTCCAATGGACATGATTTATTGCGTACCTTGGAGAAGACGAGTCCGTCAAAGGGTCCGGTGAACTTGAGGTGGACGTCCATGTGCTCCTTGCCGCACATCACCTCCAGGCTCTGGATGGCCACCATGCCGGTCGGTCGCTCCAGAGGCCAAAGGTCGCCGTTGCCCGCATTCGGCGCCAGCTGGGCCACCTGCTCGCAGGACAAAAAAAAACAATTTATTACACACGCAACAGAGACAGCAGCATTATCTTTTTTTTTATTTGCGAAAGATGACTCTCAAATTTCACAAAAATTTATTGCTTCCGAGAATTAGAATTGCCGAGCTTATTAGGCCCATTATGCAAATGACTAGGGGAAAAAGAACAAACACGCTGTTAAGAACCGGTATTTTTTCAACTTCCTTGCGCTTTGTGTCGCGTTTTTCCCTCTCCAATAACACATAGCAAAATTCCGAGTGTTTCCTCGAAAATTTGAATGGCTTCCCATGCCGACAATGTGGATGAATTATTATCTCGTGATTACGTGAGTCTGTTGTTAGTGTGTGTGTGTGTGTGTGTGACACACATCATGTTGTGGATTTCGTCTCCTGTTATATACGAGAGAGGACGCACAGAGGCGTCTGCGGAATGCCGACGATGTGGGTTAACGCTCTCGCGTACCCGAGAATGCATTTTTCTAAAGAATAAACAAACCGCCGCGTAGAAGAATGAATCCTTTGATGAATTGCGTGAGACACAGTCTAATGAAGGCACACACACACACATCGTGCAGAATTGAAAATTATCCTGTCCCTTGAGCGGTAAAAGAGCCGAATCGACCGCAGAGACTTGAAGTCTGTGTCCCAAATGCGATTTCGGCCTCGATTGACAGCTTTTGGATTTTTTTTTATTATAACGGCTGGAAAAAGATTAAGATAAAAATTCTTTGGAGTGTAATTTGATTCCAACTCGAATTTTTGTAATTATAGACAGCACCGTAATGGGCTATTAAATTAGCTGTCAATCTGTGCAACTATTTGCTCTAGCCGGCGATTGAACCAAGTCGAGGGCAATCAGCAGTCATGCAAACTATTTGGCTAGTAAATTGAAGATAAACCAGTTTTCATCTGAGTGGTATGCGGAGAATAAGCATGAAAAAGGTCGATTGGCAGCACGTGTGTCTTCGTGTGTTTGATCCAAGGAGAGAGAGCGAGAGATGAACGGCCCAGTTGCCAAAAATTGCTTTTCAGAGCGTTCCTCTCGCGCGTGCATGTATTAACTAGCCGCGCCATCAAAACATACACATCTAGTTTATTAACTTTTCACCGAATCCCACACGAATCGGACCAGGTTTAAGATCGGAAAAGCCTTACTTGATTCTGCTAAAAGAGAAATGATTTTAAATTTAAGAGGGGGACTGTTACAGGGCAACATTTGAAATTAATTTGAATTTTTGAGCAGTAGCTTGAAGGAAATTAATAACGAATTGCCTTTCTGCACTGCAAAAGGGCGAGGACCGACAAAGCTTGGCCTTGGTTCGACGAAAAATCGATTTGGAACCAAATAATATTTAATTTTCCAAATTGAACGGTTTGTCAATGACCCTTTGGCTTGATATTGATTCATTTCGTCGAGATCTATCCAAAAGTGTGCGAATTATGAAGTAAATTCCCCTTCTGACGAAATAAATGGTTTTCGATAAGGAGACAATTGAATTAAAAATTCTCCGAAATTTTAGGGGCAACCTATATTTTTTTAGCTCTCTCCTAATTTTTAGAGCATACTTAAGGCAAAGGTAAGAATCAATTTCAGAATTTTGCTGTACACATAAACTTAAAAGGTACACAAGCAACGTCCTTCAATAAGATAAGCTCGTTTAATACCTATGTGTGAGTTATATCATTCCGAGGCAGCGATCTTGTAATAATGGGAGAGACAGAAATTGCTCTTTTTGTCCGAACGCAGCCGAGAATCACGATTTACAATCTGATTGCAGCAAAGACTGTAATTTCAGGCGTGATCGAGATGTGTGTTTGTCTCAAGTGGTGCAGCCGCGGCAACATCTCCATCAGCGCGCAGCGAGCGAACGAGCCGCATTTGGAGAGTGAGAAATTAGGCTAGTGTTTCCGAGAAGTGGCGTGATTGAGAGCTGAGATGCATCCTCTGCGCACTGCTCGCATCGGAATTAATAACGTGTTTACAGTTAAAAATGAGTGAATTTGTGTGCTGCCGCGCTGAATGGAATGCGTGCGTGGCGAGCACGCGATTGATTTTATTAGCCGACAAGTGGAGATGGATTTCTCGGTTCTTACAACAGGAAGAGAAAAACCACTGACCGCCGCAGTCGCAGTCCGAGTGGTGCGTCCACTCCACTTGTGTGTGTGTGATAGAGAGTACACACACACACACATATGAGAGAGCGCCTCCACTTGCTTGTTAATTCTCTTCCAACAAGAAAACGGTGCGGCGGAGTCAACAGCAGGTGGAACCGTTAGCACGACGTGTTCGATTCTCTCTCGCTCGCTCGCTCGTTCTGGCCAGCCTCTCTTTCTCTCAAATAAACGCACCGCTACGCACTAACAACTGCACAATGTATGACTAATGTGTCTGCCAAGTGAACAATAAAGGAGGGTTGGCCGCCTAAGCGATTATTTGTTGACTAACGCAACATATATGTATTGTTTCCTTCCTGTTCTGAAATCCAACACTGCTTTTGATATCAGAATGGTGATTTTAACGCGCAATTGCGGTTAATCAAACGTGTTTCGTTGACACTTAGAGATAGCGTTGCGTGGTTGAACTGGAATTGGGCCTTCTAAAAATAATCTGGATTCTGACTCCTTGTTCTAAAATTAACTTGACTTGACTCACTTTGCCATCTGCTATTTTTAGAGAAAATTGAAAGGTGGGAGAACCTAATTTAATAAAAAACGGTTGAAAAATCAAAGGGACGAGACGTCTAAACAAATGCCAAAAGACATCCTGAAAGAGGACCAGATACAAACCACGCATGAAGATAAATTATGCTTCCAAGTATAGAAACATCCTTGTTGTCATTACTCAAACCAGTTCTCGAGGATTGTGTTAAGGCGAAAAATTATCTAGGCAACGCGGTAATTTTTTTAGTGGATTGACTACAATGTTCGTACGCGTTAATTGGAATTGGCGATCACTATCTTATTTCTACTTAAAATGTTATATTTACTTTTGTCATACACCTCATAACCTAACAACGACGATCAACGAGATAGGAAACGAAAGAGCCCTGGAAACGTGATCTTTTTGTGGAAAATTGGTAAGGTAAAATGCGAAGAATAGAAAAAGAGAAAAATAAATTAGAATAAAATAATAAAATGCCGATGCAACATTTTCTATTAATTTTTTGTCACCTATGTTAATGGATTCAATCAAATGCATCGTTCAAACAAAAACCTAGAATTTAGGGCTACTCTATATATCATTCTAATTAAAATAAAAATCAACTGAAATGATTTTGGGATTATTATTGTGTATCACACTCAAGGAGGAAATTTAATTAATTTATTCAAATTTTTAAGTGTTGAGGTCTGAAGGGCGAAAACAGCCGCTGATATTTAAGAACTTGATATCTAATTTTTTCCTTTCAAAAATTCACTGCGATACTTAATTCATCCACGCATAGCTTCGCCATTAGTTAGCCTTAAATTTCAGAAAATGGCCGGTGGGAAATAATTTTAATGTGCATCGGGTCCCCGATTTTTTCTTTCTACTTGGGCCAACATCCATTTTTTATTTATATTTACAAGGTATTGATCTAAAATATATTTTCTAGCCTAAAAACAAAGCACCAAAGGTTCTGATTAAACTAAACTCACTGGAATCTTTTTTGTCGAGTTTTTTCGGGATAATAACAAGAAGAAGCCGAGTGTCGCACGGTCAATTGGGTGCTCGTGCGCGCGGATGACACGGCCAATTGACGCGATGACGCTAACGACCAAACCGACTGCAACAACTACTACTGCCGGTGCGAGAAAAACCAAAAGACGACAGCGTGAAATCGTGATTTCGCGCCGGCCGCGGCGACACCGCGGAGCAAAAACAAAAAGACCAAAGTCCTCTCGCTCGCACAAAACAAAGCAAAAACGCACTTTTCAATCTGCGCGTGAACACGTCTACCTGCGATCGGCCGGAACCTTTGAAGCTGCCCAATGGCCCAGAAACCGCGCGCATTGTTTCCTTTTCCGATCAACGTTTCAATCCTCCATTTTCACGTTTGTGTGAAACTGACGCATTACTTTTTTCTAATTTTCTTGTCAGCGTCTCCACACATTGTGTTGTGATGAGCTCGTTTTCCCCAAAGCGTCCAGCTGTGCAAACATCAGTCTTAATAGGAGGAACAATAATACATTACAACAACCTAAATGCGTGAATGATGGGATATTTCGAGGCAAAATTAAACACATTCCGAATTCTCCAGAGTCATTCAGAATATTGGTTTAACAGTTCACTTTCCTGTCGTACGTGTGTGTAAATAAAATAAATAAGTCCCAGGGACTTTCGTTTCCCGCGACTCATTCTCACAACTGTATTTGCGCTTGCAGCCGCGGTTCACCGACAAAAAAGCAAGCAAAGACGGCGTGTGAACGAAAGTAAAGCACCGCCGCCGCAGAGGAAATAGCAATCGTCGCGAAAAGTGTATCAGCGCTATTGAAAGAGCGCGAAAAGTAGTTTATTGCCGCTGAGGTATGCGCGTTTTGTTGTATTGGCACTCCGATTCGCGCCGAGATGTAGGCCATCGAACACAATGCCCGAGCCGATTGTTACGACAGCGCCCAAAAAACGCGAGAAGCACTTGCTTGCTCGCACAATCGCCACTTTTGCTTACACGCGTCTTCCTCCGCTCTTTTTCGCACGCAATTTGGAGCAGCGAATTTGTATATATATATCAGATACGCAAAGCTGCTGCTTCCTCAACGGAATGCTGAGAGAAAGAGAGGAAGGGAAACGCCTCATTAGCGTCAGAATTAGGAAGTTTTAATGAAGCTCTATTCATTGCCTTTAGTTCCAAAACATAATGTAATAATTTGATTATTTACACTGTCAAACACACAAAAAACCTCGCCTTACTCAGGTATTTTAATATATTTTATTTTGTGTGTATATTAAACTATACGCTTCACTATAAAAATTTTTCAATTGGAATATCATTCAGTGTTCAGTAATTTGAAATTAGCAACGTTTTTTAATTCCAGGGCGCTATAATATTTTTATACTTGTACTTTTCCTAACTGCTGTCAAGATATATAATTTATAAATTTTATAGCAAACAATTTTGCAAACTTATAATAAAAATTACACTATTTTACATTGATTTAATATAGTTCATTTAAATAAAAAAAATGTAACTACATAAATTTAAAAAAATAAAATTTAATATAGTTAAATAAATAAAGTAAATAAATGAATCCAATTTTTGTGTGATTTTTATATGCTTTTTAATTTTTATTTAACGTATATATAAATATTAACAAATTTTCATTTATTACTCTCTTCTCAAATCTAAATCATGCCGTTATTAAATGAGAAGGAAGCGTTTAACCACAAAGAAAATTGAAACGTGATGCACCCGCAGCTCTTATCAACTCGGCTTTGAGAGTAAAAACTGTGCGACCTGCTTGGCACTCTGGTCGCTCTCTTCGTGCCTGACCACTTGAACTTGAAGTCGATTGTACGCGGGCGCAGAAGAAAAGCGTGATTGTCGTGAACCATTTCTCGTGCTCCTCTATTTAATGGTCAAAAAGCAATTTGATCGGAAAGGCCATGTTTCATGCAGGCACGTTTAATTACTTTGGTAATTGCAGCCAGCGAGACGCTTCGGAAACAAAACGTCTCTCTCCTCTCTCTCTCTCTCTCTCCGTTCTGGGAAGGATCATTAACACTTTGTTTTATCGCGCGTGATCATGAAATTCAGCACCGGCGGGCATCGAAAATGTTATTGTGCGATGGGAACGAGTAAAAAAAGTTTTTATTCGACGGATCGAATGACGAAATTTGATAAGCAAACGCAGACTTTACACAGACAATAAAATGGCAGCGAGCGCCGTTAAGCCGAGCCGCGCGCGCGCGCGCGGATAGCAAAATTTATTTGCCTAGTTGTCATATAATATAATAACACTAATTCTGCTAAGAGGATAGAGGATTTGGGAGCGAAACCAACGCTTTTCGCTCCAGATTCGGCCGAATCATCATCTGTGTGAGCGGAGAGGCGTCTCTGCTGCTAGTTGAGCGATTATTAGGTCACGTAACGATTTATGTGAACGTGCACGCGGAGAGACGCGCCCTTGTTTTCGACGCGAGAGAGCACCAAAAGGAGCCAGCATACACACCGCACGCACTCGACCATCTCCACATTCCTCTCCAGCCAAATCGAGTAAAGTGTAAAGACCGCGACAAGTGCACCGATTTTTTTTTTATTTTGGCTTCGGCAAGATAATTATTTTTCTTTTATGACGTGTGAATTTCCTTCAACTTGTTGCTCAAACAAGCAAAATAGGGATGGTTGTTATTGTTATTGAATAGTTGCGGTCAAGGCGGCAGGGAAAATGGCATACAGCCGATCATCTCTCATTATTTCACGCAGACGTTATTGATGTGGGAATCGAAGCGTTGGGTGCGTGCCACGAGGACGACGCCTTTCTTATGCGATTTTCACCGCCGGCATGATAGATTATTGAGAATTGATTTGCATTTGTTTATGGTCAATACGAGCACTGTGAGAAAATGTGAGAGGAGGAAGTTGAAAAGAAATAGTTTATGTGTGCACACACGATTCTATGAGTACAGTTTTTTCAAGAGCTGTACATAAAATATTACTTGAAATACTCTCTATGAATTGAAGAAAAGCTAAAATTCAACCAGGTTAGTTTTCACGCTAATCAAGCGGTGAGCACTGAGCACTGTCTACCTTTTGAGAATCATAGTTTATTTAATCAGAAGGGAAATTTAGCTCATGGTTTGCACGCCGTTGGATAGATCGCGACGAGATGAATCTTAAAACAAGCAAGAAATCATTGACTAACCGTTTAATTTTTTCGAGGAATTAGGCAAAACCTGAAATTTAACTGTTACTCCGTCCTGATCTTTTTATTGCACATTGTGGAAATTAACATTTGCTGAATTCCACAAACAATTGACTGAATGAACCACTTCTTGCCACATTCTTTATTGTTGACCTGCAAAGCTCCTTTTTAGCCAAATACTTGTGGAAGATGAGATGAAATAAAAGTAGGAGAGAGGGGACACGGATTTCATTCTTCAATTATTTTTAGACCGAGGAGAACTATCACTCTTGACCTTGAACTTGAATTATACATACTGTTTTCCCTTCGAATGCAATTATACAAATATCACAGCACATATTTTATAAAAACGTCCTGCTTGTCCATATAAAATAAATAAAAAATTCAACCACGCGTTTGACGTCAAGTGATTAAGGCAAAGTGAAACCGTGCGACGCGAAAATACAGTCATTTTACAGCAATCACCATAAAAGGCGTGTACGCGCGTTTATGATCTCTCTTCTTTACTCAATTTGGCTCTCGCCGTTGCACAAGAGCAAAAAGTGTATATATTCGCCATTCTGCGCATCACAAACGAGGCTGATTTACATTTTTCGGGGAGGATCGGCGAACTGGATCGGCGGTGCATATTATTATAAAATTACTGACCCACATGCCAATAAAATTCAAGCTTGGAAGGATATTTTTACTGCCGTGCGTGCGTGAGCGGAGCAGATCAGAATTTGCATGATCTAGTATTTTAATTTTGTTCAAATCCAAACAGCAGGTTGCTCGCTCAAGCGAAAAGATGAACGGCACGGTCAGGCATTAGAAATTAGAGCAAAGTGAGCACAGAGACCACCAAGGAAGAATTTGCGTACTTTTATTGATTCGATACGGTCAAGTACAAATAAATTCAATCCCTTTTAATTTGGCTTATCTGCGGTGTTTAGGCAGGATGTGTAAATAGTGCTGGCCGGTGCGGACGCAGTAAATTAAAAACCAAATTCAATTTAACAGACCTGCGCCGCACCAGCCACATTACGAGGCAATTAAATTTTACGAGCAAACCCGATTCGATTATTTGATCTCTCGGCAGCGCGGGAATAAGAGAGAAATAAATCTTTCTCTCTCGAGAGATAGAAAAAGGGTAATTAGACGCGAGCTCGCGCCTCAGATGAAACGCGGAGATAAGATTGGCGAATAATCGGCGCTGGCGCGAGAGAGCAGGGGCGGGCCGCTTCCGGTTCCAGCTCGAATGGATCATAATAGTAATAACATAATAATGGTAATGGCACTTGTTGTAACAGGTTTGATCGCATCTCTCGCGGCGGCGGCAGTGGCGGCGGCGAGTGCACTTCTGCCGTTACACTTTTCCAGTCTGATTGCGAGCCGCGGCACAGAGTCATTAGCCGCGCGGCCGAGCCAATGGCAGGAATTCATTTCATTCCGTTTTGCACTCGCACACATGATGCAATTAGAGCAGCCAATCAATTTGGACGCGCTTATGCAACAATAAATTCCGATCCACATACGCCGCTGCTCGCGTTCGCTGCCCACATTTAAACAATTTTCGGCACTCCACTGACTCACTGACTCCTCTTCCTTCCCAACTGGGAACCGGAGCAATTATTATGCCTTGGCGCATTTTAATTAGCTGCCGCCGCGTGAGAAAACGATTCGTGATTGACGTGTTTTTTCTCGCGACCTTTGATTGCGGCTCCTATATATTCATTCAAGCTCCCCTCGATTCAGGACGCGTGCCGAATATTTTATGGATGAAATTCATATACATAATGGCAGTGTAAAGCGTTTCAAAACTTCAGCTAAATTATACTGACGCCTTGGAAAGAGGTTCATAAACAGTATTTAAATGCTTGAATCTTAGCTCCCAAGCAAAACTCAAGGTACAGAATTTCTTGTACCTTGCGAAAATCAAACCAATTTGTTTAATAAAAAGGACCGAGAATATAAATAAATGAATTGTATAACCAAAGCATTCTAAATAAGAAAACTATCAAATTTTAAAATGACAAGCAGAAAATTTGAACAAAATCCCAAGATGGTTTGTATCGCTTAAATTTCCTTCCATTGATGAGTAAGTGCGAAATTAAAATGGCGTGGAAGAGCAAATTTTAAGACTATGAACTACGTTTAGGGTTCCGTCGATAAACAACCTCTCAAAGCAAACGGAACACACAACGTGAAAGCAACCAATAACTATATAATAACAAATTCGTGAGAGTTGCAGGGCGTTACTATTTACCGAAAATGTTTTTTGGGCTCGTTGGAGAGGCAAGCATGCATTATTTATTTTGCTTTATACATAAATTTGGTGTGTTTTCGCGGCGTGATGAGCACGGCGTTTGTTGCTCTTTGCGGCTTTGGAGCACGTCAGCAGGAAAGAGACAGAGTGCAAGAGATAACACGCAGTAAAGCGAATTAGGAGCGGAGGCAGTAAAGTTTATTTTTACAGCCGAAGCGCTTTATTGAATTTAATTTTGTGCTTTGTTTCCGAGCGCGTTTGCTCGAACAATGGGCAGAAAAATCGGTCTCGAGGCGCGGCTCGCCTGCATCGCAGAGTGCTGGTCAAGGCGAGTGCGATTAGAGACGCAAAGGAGGCTAATCGCACTAATTCAAATCAATTGCTCCCGCCAAACGAGATGCAACTCAATTTTCAAGATAAACTCTTTCGCCTCATTCCATTAAACCGATTCCAGATCAAGGTGGACTATTCCAAATTGTCTGCCTCAGTTCCAAGAAGCTTTTATTGATATTTTTTCCTATATGTTAAGCACAAAAAGCGCTTCCAACTCGACTCACTTTGTAATTCGTTTTTAAAATGTTTATTTTTAATTCTAAAAGATTTGAGTGTTTTGATTTAACGATTACTTGATTACCAGGGTCCATTGCAAATAATGTTCTTATTGAAATAATACTTTGAATAGGAGCATTCGCTTCAATGTCTTGTGCATACACACACGCACGAAAGACGAGATTCGTTTTGCGGGTCGGTTAATTTTCGCTCTGTATAGCTGGCGTCACACTTGTCAGGTACACGGCCGGGCACAGGTACCTTCGCAGCAGCGAGCAAGCGAGCGAGCGAGGCATGCAGCCAGCGGCACACATTTGAGAACACGTGTAAAGGAGCCCTTCTTTCGTTCAGCAGTCTCGCCTGGAATTTCAATGGCCAAGCAGTTCCGCCACTCAATGAATCGTTCAGCGCCGCACAATCCGCAAAGGCCGTTAAATCGCTCCCTTTCTTAATTGCACCGCTTTTTCGGCAAATATCTCGGATTTTTGTTCTGGTGCAAACGCGTTTTTTATATATGGTTTTGCGAAGGATGAAATAAAAAATGGTACTCACCCCAGAAGAAACGACAGAGAACGCCGCCGCGGCGGCGAAGAGGTAAATTCCTACACTACGCATTTCGGATCAGCAACAATCACCTGGAAAATAGAGAAAATTGCAATTAAATACGTAAATCATCAAGCGAAAGCTTCGAATTCGACCGAACTCACAGCTAGAGCTCAGGTTTATTCAATTTTGCGAGCATTCTAAATTTGCGTAGGACCAAAAGCAGCTCTTGTTTTGCGGCTGCTGCGGCGCGGCCAGGCACCTGCTGTTGCTTTCTCAGAAGGAGACGCTCAAGAAGCAGGCAGAGAGGCCGCCGAGGAATCCCCTCCAAGCAACATTCGGAGCATTTTTGACCTCAAAAGCGGTAATCGAAAAATGAGATAATATGAACGAGACGCACGCTCGCCGCTCCGCCGTGTCCATTCGGAAAATAAAAGAGCATCATCACCGATTTCGTGTATGGCTTTTTAAGTGGACTTTCATTCACGGAAAGAGCGGAGGCAAAAATCGGCGTGAAATTCCGTTTTTCTGGTTTGCCAGTCACTGCTAGGGGAAGTAATTCGTATTTCTCCTATAAATATTCAAAAAATTATAATTGAATTAAAATTCTTGATTTTTTGACTCTTTATAAATTAATTTCAGGCAATAATAGCAATTCACAGCTGCAAAAAGAGCACCAGTACTTTTCTGAATTTGGTGGATTTGTCTGGTTTTGTAAAATAAATAAAATCTGCAAGAATAAACAAGTTTAAAAAATAGTCAAGATCTTGGTGATTTGAGTGAGTGATTTTTTAATCAAATTTTAGCTGCATAGGTCATGGCTTTTATTTATTTATTATCCCTTAAAATAAATAATGATTCAACATCATTTGATCTTAGACGGTTAAAATTGAATAATCTAATAATTGAGCGCAAGCGCGATTTAATTTAGGGCACTCGATGCCAGCAGCGGCAGATGGATCGAGGAATGCGCGCGCGAGAATGAGCGAGAAGCACGTGCATACGCAATGAGTACGTTTGTGTGAGTTATAAATAACATAATTTCCGCGTTTCAGGAAGTAGCAATAATGGTATCGAACGAGTATTCAGTGTGGACGAGCGGCATTCGCTCTCATGAGTCAGTAAGAAATAAAGAAAGAGAGAAAGAAGGAGGTCAGCAATAATTCACGCGCCGTCCGCGCGGTGACAAGAAAAAAGGATGTGAATATCTGCCGTTCGAATCACTTAATGGCTACAAATTGCCGCGCGATCGGTGCGGTTTTGCGCAGTTTTGGCTGTAATTGAATCGATGCGATAATTTTCGCGTGCCGCTGCAGTTAGGAGCGATAATTGCGAACAACACCGATTTTGGCGTGGCGAGCGAGCTGCTCATTGTTTTTAATGAGCGGGCAATTAAGTCGCGTATTCGCACGAGTAGTGGCAAGCAAGCAAGCAAGCAAGCAAGCAGCAAGTGCCCTGGATGCTATACATTCCGAATTAACAAGGGCAGGAAGCGGCCTCATAAAAATGTACGCGCTTTTGCTCACAATCGGCGTTTGCAAATAAATGACTCAATGAACTCAAGAAATCAGTCGGTTTGAATTTATCAGGGTGGTTTTTAATGTAAAAAATTAGAAAAGGGCTGGGTTTGGTGCAGAGTAAATTTGAAATATGTAAATTCGCGACGAAACTACCTTGGGGCTTTGAGTGATTTCAGCGAGAAGGTTCTTTCGGGCAAAGCGCTCGGCAGGTGGCGAAAGACAAAAGGACGCAGGCACTCGTGTCACAGGCAGCCGGTGGCACACTCAACTGGTGGTGAGCACTCACTTTGCGAAAGCAGCATGGCTGTCAGGCGGGGTGAAAAGGGACGAATCTCGCTGTGAAGCAAACGCGCGACGCACTCGCTGCTGCTAAATCCGAGCGAGGAATGAGTGAGAATGCCGGCGGCCGCCCCGAGAATGGATGGACGGACGGATGGATGCCGCTCTCCTCTTTCTCTCTCTCTTTCTTTCTTTCTCTCTTCCCATATGGCAGGTAGAAGGTACAGGTAAGGCTAAAGCAGGTGGGTCTGGCGCGCCGGCGAAGAGAGGAGAGGAGCGAGCGAGTCAAACTACCGCTAGTCGCAGCCACGCCATAACGGACACACGCAGCCAGCCTTCCATCGGCCGCGGCAGGGGCCCCTCCGGCCCCCGGGGCCCACCGCGCCCCGGGCACCACCGGCGTGCCGACGCCGAAAGCAAAAGTGAACCTCTCGGTCTCGGTGTTGCCCGCAAAAAAGGGTTCTCGCGCGTCGCCGGGGATGAAATTAACGAGGGATGAATTTTTTGTTGGTAATTTCTGCCGCAGGAGCCGAGCACAGGTCGTTTATGGCTTGGGAAAAGGTTCTCGGACGAGGGACGGGGTTGCACGCGATGCATTTTTCCGGCTTCCTTCACACCGCTTTGAATTTTGTAAAATATTGTCTTTCCTTCTTGCGCATTGTGCTGCACTAAACTTTTTCAGCGAGTTGTAGATCATAATGAGTAGAACAACATTAAGTTTTTGCAAATCTGATGTTCAGAAGCTAAGCTTTCTTTAAGAGCTAGGCTGGCATAATCATAAAACAGTGTGACAACTAAATTTTGGGTTCCAGTTGTCGCATTTATGAAAACTGCATACCGCTCGACTTGTCTTCACGTTCCATGACGTACTGAAGTAGTTTCAGGGTGATAAACACTAAATTCCGTTGCGCAGTGAGATTAAAACACCAACAATTATAAAATTTAACGTTTTTTATGGTGCAAAAAGGGGGTGAAACTTTGGCACCCTTAAAATGATTCGGCTTTCTATTCTAGGGAGAGAATATAGCCTCCTCACCATGAGATCAAAGCCTACAATCGGTCTCAAGGCAAGAGGGAATTTTTCAGTCTCAACCGATTTTTTTTATTTAAGCACACTTGGGCTTTTGATCTCATGGTATTTTATTTATTTTTTGAGTAAATTTCAGCATTTTAAAAATCGAGCTAGATAAAAAAGCCAGAATTTTGTGACGATCGAAGAAAAAATCCGATGCAAAAAATAACTAGCAAAAAGTAATTGAGAATTAAGGAAGTGTATATTAAAGATGAGAAACAATTAATTGTTCTTAATTAATTCATTTGACATTACTCCTACGTTTTGTGCCACTTTCACATGAATAAGTGATTAAGCAGCATTAAAATGTGTTGAGCATTTATGAAATGACACTACAAACAAATTTAATTATAAGTCTGCTAGCAGCGTGTGAACCAGAGGTCCATTTTTCGATCGGTGCACAGGTGTCACAAAATTGCAACAACACAAACTTTATAGTGAACATCTCTATAATGATGATTTTTTACGTGGAAACTAGCAAAATGAGTTGTAAAAAGAGTTGTTTACAGAGATTCTACTAATTAAGTTCTACGTCTCGATGACAAAGGAAAAGAACAAAACAATGGTGAGAGCATTTAGCGGGCTAAAATCCCGATTCATCAAGCAGCACGCAGCCGTAAAACCAACAAAACCGAGCCTAGTTTCGCTCACTCAGGAGGCTTGGTGAATTTTCGGGCCAAATTTTTCTTTCGCTTCGCTCCGCGACAGATGCCAACAAGCTATTAATGACGAAATGAAACAAAGCTGTAGAACGGCACGCAATGTGGCTCGTCTGCTCTTCGAATTCATGTTCATCACGCAACACAAATCTCAATTTAAATTCCCGTGCGAGCGAGCCAATTAACTAATATGCAATCCTTCATTCCTCAGCATCTGCAGCAGGTGTGATATTTCGGTAAAGTGTAATTCGTTTTGCGTGTATGCGCGAATAGTATAATCTGCCTAATTCGAGACTGCGCGGCGTGTAACAGTTGTGTGCTGCATTCAATTAAGGCAAATGCGCACAGTCACAGTTTTCCCTCCAATGCGAATTAGTAGGTAATTAGTCAGCGGATTTGAGAAAAACAAGGAAATGATGGAACCGTCCCTTTTTTCTTCGACTCCAAGAAGCGCACCATCTGTTATATTTCTTTACTTTGTCGCACAATGTATCTAGCACATGCAGGACAAAAAGAATACATAAGAAGTGTAATTCGTGTGACAATTAATTTCCCTGACAATAATATGCTGCATTTATTCACAACTTTGTCCTTTCGTTCGCAGCTCGACACCTGGCGAGCAGCAATGAATTACTATGCATTTTGTCTGCGCATTAAATTGGATAAACTCCTACACATATGCGGTGGAACAGATATGCAAAGGAACAAAAAAAGTACTAAAAAATATAATGTTATTCAAGATACGTTGTAAAAGAGCGGTTCTTGTGTATACACAATTTAACAATTTCAAGTTGGAAGCGATTTAATATAAAAAAAAGGTTGTAGGAGTAAAAAAATACCAGTCACGATGAGATACATAAAATAATTTTATTGATGCTCAAACCTTCCAAAAATGTATATAGTTTAATTTTTTATCAGAGAATTTGTTCTACTAAATTTAACATTTAACGATTAGCTAATTGTATGTTCTGCGCAGATTTACTCAGGATGGTAAGATGATAGCATGAAATTTTGAAATGAAAAAATTAAATACCACGATCGGCCCTGCAGGCCTCATCAAACCTCGAAAGCAAAATTCATAGCAGAGAATTTTGAATCAGCGATCGTCAAAAACGTCCGATTGATATCATTGCTGAAAAAATCGAAAAGAGGAAAATGAGTGAAGATTAACGAAATCTTTTCAACCCCGTCACTCGTCCTCCCTGTGATTAAACCGTTTCCTCACAAACATTCAAAAACTCAGAATGCTATCCTCTGAAAAGCTTAATTCTTGCTTTAACACAAGAATTATTCAAGAAGGGAAAATTTCATTTTGCGTTCTAATCAGAATCGTTTTAATTATAAAACTAGAGAATTAATTAATCAAAAAAGCAATTCTAATAGATTTTAAAGAACAGAAAAAAGAAAGAGTAGTATAATAGATAATTTTTATAAAACAATGGAAAAGTATTAAAGCATATTTATGTTATTCATTCCCATTGTAAAATCCTCTTCTGGAAAACAATAAATTTACAGCCCGATTTTTATTCACGTCCAAAAAGGATTTGAGAAATAACGAAGGGAAGAAATCTTGGCCTCTAATGATGCTCCATTAATAGCAAGCCGTGTTGTTTTTTTTTTATTTCACAGCTAGCGGCCTACAATTTGTGTATCAAAGACCTTTCAAAGCCTTCAGGTCATAAAACACTGCCGCCCTATTTGATCTCGGATCGTATCAATCGAAACCTACAATTTGACCAAACCTAACCCACGCAGGGCGAATTAATGGTGCAAATTCTCTCATGTAATTTGATCATTTTGCACTCACGTGTTAACAGTTATTTGAAAATCAAAACGAACGTCTTCTGTATGTGCGTAAATTTCACGTCATCGCCGCCGCCGCCGCCACCGCCTCGACGAGACTGAAGGCGCAACTAATGTATGTAATGCTGTCACACTTAATCGCTGACACTCTGTGCTATCATTATTTTTAATTAACACTCTAGTCTCTCGCGCGCGCCCGCCTGCATTTGCTTTTGGTGCGCGCGCGTGTGTGGCTCGGCCCGGCAAACAGATGAGAAAAGCAGATTAATTGGCGAAACACGTGTGTGTGCTCTGCTCGCTTCCTCACAAATAAAAGTGGCAACGAAATCTGCACATGTAGCTCGCTTCGTGCTCATTAACTCGATTATTTTGCTTTCTCATTGCTTGCTTGCCGACTTATTTGTGGTTTACTTCCATGCACTTATCTTTGCTCTCCATGACACGTCAAGAAAGAGTGCCTCGTGTCGTTCTACTGGAAATATGTATTGACTTTTATTTCTTTCTTTTTCTTCAGGTAATGAAGAATGAGCGAGCCCTTGACCGTCAGAGGGCGGCAACCTTAAATTAACTGGAAGAAAAATTCGGAAATTCCTCGCTGTAAAAGTTCGTCATTTTATTTATGCCTTCTTGTTTGGACGGATGGAATAAATTTTATCGAATCGAATTGAGATTTTTATATTTTAATAAAAATTTGAACTTGCAAAATGACTCGCAGAACAAATGTTTGATATGCTAAACCGGCTAAAAATTGAGGAAAAATTACATTAAGTTTAGTGTATTGGTTAAAAAATAAAAATATCTTTCAAAGGAAACTCGACTTGAGCGTTTCGTAATGTAACTCGAATTGGCAGCAATTTTTATACCAGCCAAATAATTTTGCACCTTTCCAGCATGCGTGATTTGGCTTCACGGGACAAATATCTAGCGTTTCAATGCAGTCCTCGGTGCGGAGGCAAGTGGCCCTTGAGTGGGCTGGGTCCCTGTGCGGCCTGGTGCGCCCATGTTATCCGTTCGCGGTGTTCTTGGGACCCGGGTTTCAGCATTCGTGCTAGTGCAGTGCGCGCCCTTCCCGGTCCTCCGGTCCTCGGACAGGGATAAAAAGAGCAAAAAAAAAAATAATAATAACAATTTTATTAAATATGCAGATATGGGTGCAAATAATCTAAAATTTGTTAAATTTTACATATTTTTATGCTTTTTGCTTCTCTTAAAGTTAATCTTCTTGCCGTACACTTTTGAATAGGATATTTTTCACATGTCTCACCATAGAAATTACATCTAAAATTGTTATTAGGTTCGTAATGAAACGTTGCATTACTGCAGAAAACAAAGTGATAGCCATGACAAGCCAATCTTGTAAAAATATGTCTATCGGGAAAATCTGGTCCACGCTATAGTTCTCATTAATAATACTTTCTGACATGTCTGGTTGCCATACTAAATGCATGCAACGAAAAAAGGCGCACAGTTTTGGATCCACTAATTCCGCAATTAAATTATATTAGCCAAACAAAGAGTAAATTTGGAGATAAATCTCTTTTTAGTGATGGATTAAAACTATACAACTCCTTTTACCAGAAGAACTGATGGAGATCTTGATCACCAAAGAGTTTATAAGAATTAAATGTAAAGAATATGTGAAATGAGAGAACATGGATTTTGAATGATGACCATTTACTGTATAATTTGAAATAATATAGTTTCTAAAATTAAAGACAAATCAAATTCATATTAGGAGAAACCTAGAACTCTTTTTACAAGGATTTTTTTAGTATGGCATGCGCCCTGTGAGTTATCAACAGAAAAACAGGTCAGTTTGAACGCCCAATTTGATTTACCCAACGCGACATTCGGTGAATTCGTTTCAAGTGGCTTTCAATGCGCACGAAGAGTGAAAACTCGCATATATGGGAGTTAACCGTGGCACACGAAGAGAGTCGTCTAATGTTTTTTCTGCACGCTGGAGCAAAACAAACACTTTTTACGTCGTCTGGTGTCGTCTAACAATGTGCTAATTGAAGAGAGCTCCTTTTTCACAAGATCTCATAGCAGTTCCGTGTGTGTCCTTCCTTCTTCCAATGACTCACCCGCGAATCTCGAAGCTCTCGCCACTTGTGGAACAACGAACTCACTCACTCAGATTCTAAAAGCCAATTAACACTTATCGACCCCATTTCCGCGGCGCGTTTCGTAATAAGATCCCCTTTAACCTTATTGCAAGGAATGAGAATGGATTCCAACGTGAATGAGGAAGGAAATTTACGATTGAGAGAGACGCACACCTTTTTCTGACAATGAGGAGGGAAATCCACCCAGCGGCTCTTCTTACTCATTTTGTTGCCGATTAAAGTAAATTTTGCGTCTGCAGAGACAAGGCAGCGGCAGAGCGAAGGTATGAATGCGCGCGGTGGACGTAGTAAACAGGTTCCAAATTTATTCGTTTAAAAACCAATAAATTTTGGTGGCATTTGCGCAAAAAACGGCGCCGCGCGCGAGTACCCGCGTGTAGCAAAACACATTTACGACAACTTAAGCCAGTTTACGGCGCGCGCTCCTTCATACTTTATTCCTCTGCATTCATATTCAGCGTCTCTTCTCATTTTCTGTGCATAAAAAAAAGCCGAGACGCGACTTGCGGGAAAACAGCACGATCGCAAGCTCAAAGCACGTGTAGTAAGACGAGCCCGATTGCAAAGAGTTAGCTAATATTATTTATTTTTTATGCCATGCTCGCACACGGCTTATGAATGGATCATCCAGGATATGAAATAAACAGTAAGATGAGGATGAGTAAAACTTGAATACGTCATAAAAAGGATATTTTTATGTAAGGAGGAAATTGTCTGCATTTATCGAAATTTTCGTATACAACTCAGCAAAATTTAATTTGTGGGAAGGACAGAATTTTACATTTTTTGCCGTTGTCGCTTTACATAATTCAACTAACGCTAATTACATTTTCTACTAAGATAAAAAATCATAGAATTTGAGATACAATTTGTATTATGATTGAAGAGATGGTTAACACGAATGTGTAGTTTGTTTTTATTTCGTTTTACGTTAAAGTGGAGCTAAAAGCATACCGAAAATCAAGCATATTTTGCATAATGGCTATCGTAATTATTTTAACTGAGATTGATGTTTGTGGAATTTAGCAATAGTTTTATCTCTAAGATGTTCAACGATGAAATCAGAACCGAGTAACAGTTGAATTGCAGTCCAAATTCCCCTTCTTGGGAAATAAATAACAATTTTAAATAAGGAGACAGTGTTCACCGCTTGAATGAAACAGTGCTTACCATTTGAAAAGCTTTATGTTTATATATGTTGCAGCCACTTTCCTATAACGGTTCTCATCCTTTTTCCTTTTTGGCTTCAAATCAACCCTCAAGAATGTTTTATTTTGCATTTATTCTTTTTACGAGATGAGGCTGGGGGATCCTATCTAACTAAGTAAATCACATTCCGGCTAACCCGATTCAAAATTCTTATTATCCAATGTTTTTGGGGTAGATCTGAAAAATCCTTTATTTTATAATTGTCTTTCGTTCAAATCTAAATTAGCCAACGAGAGACGCGTGCACGGCCGAGCTACAAGCTGTCTTAGGATAACATCAAGCGTTTGATTCAAAGACAGTAGATTGCTACTTGCGGACTTCTTGTAAAAATTTTCTCACGCCCCCTCGCGAGTCTGGCGAAACAACTTACGCCCAAATATTTTGGCGAATTTAATGCCGCGTGAGTGGGATTGTACCAACCAACAATGCGCGGTCCAAAGGCATGTGTTTTTGGAAAATGAAATAAAGAAAAGTCTTTTGATCTGCGTTAGACGACGAGGCTAGGGCCAGGCGTGTTTGTGTGTGTGTGTGTGTGTTTGCCCGAGTGTGAGCCGGCCGCCGCGCACCGCCCAGGGCCATTAACGGAACAATCCACTCAGCCGAGCACAACAATCGAACCAACAAATCGTCCTCCTCTTCTTCTCTCCATTCTGTGACGCGGCCGGGCCCAAAGGGGCCCTCCCTCGCCCGCGCCGACCCCGTTCCCCCCATTGTTTCTCCATTCAGAGCCGGGATCGGCTCATTAGCCCACTTGCTCACTTTCTGAAGCCGGCCCATTGTTGACCTACGCCCAGCGATACAGTGTGCGTGCATTGTTGGCCCGCCGTGCATAATATACTTTCACGACCGCAAGAAAAGGGAAATCTTTAGACTGCAGGAAAGAAGCCAAACACGCAATTATTATGAGATCCTGCTGGCTGGGGTTAAAGCACTGTTAGCTGACAAGCTAAAATGCTATGTTTAAGTTTTTAAAAAGGACTGATGGGGTAAAACCCCGAAAATGTATGGAATGCATAAACTAATTCCCCAAAGAATTCAGTTAAAGCCAAAATTGAGCTAGAAATTTATTTAGAAAAGTGGCTGTAAAGTTTTAAAACGGGGAGGACTGTCTCCTTACTTGAAATCTTATTTTTTTAATAACAAAAAGAGTTTTCCTAAAAATTGTCACAATATATTGTTGGAAAAATCTTGGCGAAAAAGGAACAGAAATCGGTCAAGAAATATGGGAGAAAATCGGTCAAATTTGAATTGTAGCAAGTTCCTCCTCCTTTGGTTATTGCGACTAACTTCTTGTATATAGCCAAAATTTCCAATATCCTTCAATTGTTGCACCGGATCAATCCACTTTAAACATGCTCCAAAGCTGTCCACGGAGTGTTAAAAATCGTGCCTCTAAAATAATGACATGATTTTTTTCTATTTAAAAGTCAACGCTGTTAGATTTTCCCTGCATCTGTGGCCCTGTTTATCAGCTTAACAAAAATAAAAGATAAGCAATCTGAATGAGAATTACCCCTTTTGGTAAAGTTAGAACATTGTTTTAAAATAAAATAATATTTCCTGTAACCAGTATTTAACATCAAGACATTTCGTAAAACCAAATATACTAAAAATTATTTCTCCAGTTGTTTCCTAAACGTATATTATAGGGCTTTGACTTGTTAGCTGACGTTTATTGAAAAGGTAATAGTTTTTCCATTCCAAAAAATTGATGTTACCATAATAAGTCATTTTTCATCATTACAGTGTGTTAGTGATGAATACAACAAAACACTCTACATTGATTTTTTAACAATGACTTGGTTTGATAAAGAAGGCACCAAAAGATAGAAATGGAGGTACCGCAAAATTTGATCATCTATTACTATTGTCTTGTCTCACGTAACACAAAAACTCGGGAGAAATGTTCATTTATATTGCTGAATGAATCCAATGTAGCAGTATTTTGTTTTCCGTCCTGTTGTCTCCATTTTATACAACATTTTTTCTGAGATTTCCTTCTGAGTTAAAAACAAGCGATGAAGTCTTTGTCTATGTATCTAATTTTTTACTATTAAATAATGATCCTTTTTGGTTTACCTTTAGATCAAAACCACCAAAATCATTCTTGTGGAAAGTTCACAGGCTGCAACAGTAAATCGTATAAAAAGCATCAGATAATTTGTTTCCTGGTACAGAGACACAAATCAAATCATAAGTAGGAAGCAGGACTTCTGCCGCAGCATAATTTCGTTCTCGAAAACACCTGAGAGCGGCCGTCGCAGGTTAAAAAAGCGGCTCGAACAAACGCGTATTACTTGCACGCACCATTAATCTCGAGGAGCTGCTGCAGGTCGTCTCGTGAAATACTGTTGACCAAGCGACCAAAACAACATAAATCCCGAGCAGGATCTCTTTTCCTCGGCAACAAACAAAACCACCTAATTTTTTTAAAACCTCTCTCTGTCTCTCTCTCTCTCAGTCCAGAGAAAGATAAAAAGCAGCATCAATTACGGAGCTGATGAGGAAGAATTCGGTTCGGTGGTGAGAAATAATGCGTGCGTCTGTCAATGCCCCGTCGCGCCGCCTGAGCGAGTGCATTTCCTCCCGGGTCAAATTCAAGCTGGCCATAACTGCACCGCCGGCTTTTTGCACAACATTTGAAATTCCAGGTAGCCAGTTAGCCAGCGTACGCTTGAGATGCAATTGCGGTACAGTACTTACCTGCTGCCTGAGCACATACACATGCATGACACGACTCTGCCGCCGCCGCCGCAGCAGCAGCAGCAGCCGCAGCAGCCGCTGCTTCCTTTTCCTACTCTCGCGGCTCGCATGCTGTAAATGGCATGTGAATTTCATCTCTGATTGATGACGTTTGAATTTGATAATCGCGCTGAAATCAAGAAAGAGCTCGAGGAAAAAACGGCGCAGCAAACTGGTTTATGTGTATGTGTATACTTTGTCCGCGTGCGCACGAGAGTGACTCGAGTTTTCCCTTAGCGTCTTTTGCATTGTATGTGTTTCTGAAATTTCTCACACTCTGGCGTACTTGCAACGTTTTGTTTTATTGGTAAAATAACTCTTGACAGTCAGTTTTTAATTGCAGGAATAATGCGACACGGCAATCATTTATTCTATCGAAACAACGGAGCAAGCACAATATTATTACAACTGAAATGTGTGTGATTTCGTCGGTATATATATCAGAACAGGAAAAAATTTGGCAGCTATTAAACACAAGCAGAAAGGAAGGTCATCTTTCTCCTGGATTCTCTACTTGTTTTCATGTCTTTCGTTCTCTGTGGGTATGGGTGTAAATCTGTTCAAGATCGTACATTAAGGTTTTTTGACACTTATTATATAATAAGGAAGATGGACACGTTGTGTCAAGCATAGAGGGAAATTTCTTTTGAAACGCGCGGCTTACGTCGTTATAGCAACCCAGTTTTAATGTATTTTTGGTGTTTACATTTCTTACGTTCTGTAGTGAGATCAGCAGAGAAATTAAATAAAAATGAGAAAGCTATCACTCGGTCAAATAAACTTTTTACCTAGCCTCTATTCTTACAGTTTAGTATCACAATCTGCCAAAACTTTCCGCTTGTCTGAATCCAAATGTTCTTGGTGGAATTCGTGTATGATCATGCGTGCTGCAGCCGGACAGTCTTCATTTCAAAAAAATCTTTTCAGTCAGTCGTTTCTACTTTAAATTACGAAAAGCAAAATCCGTCGATTCGAAAGAACACCAGCCTCAAATGATTTCCAAGTCGTGACAATAAGGGTGGGCGGATCAGAGACCGACAATTCGACAAAAATGTGGAGTAAATTGATCATAAAAATTGGCACCAAAAAGAACTGAAGGTCAAAAAACGTACAGTTGTGCCTCTGTGTCGACGCCATTTTGACCGTCAGCAGGCAAATTAGAGGTCCCTGAGCCAAGACCTTGCAACATTAAAACCTTTACGAATACAAGAATTTCCAATGCAGTTCAAGTACAAGAGAAGCGGCGCGTTTGAAAGAATGCATGTTTACAGGGAAATGTATAACAGTGATCTAAACTTTGACTATACGGTGGTCAATCTGATCGCAGTCGTCGTCATCGGGGGCTCGCTCGTGATTCCAACTAGCGAGTTGGTCTGTCACTGTAGCGGATCATCTCGCACGCGGTGTTGATTTTTTTTTCCACAAATACCCACCCCTCCTGCAGCTCTGGCGGGATGGTGTTACTGCTCTGCGTCTGTTCATTCGGCTCCCGCCTGCGCAACACCTTGATCGGGTGCGTGCGCTGATGACATTCCACCCCGCTGATATCCTCGCCGTCGGGCTCGCATCTGCCACTCATCGTGAAGTCCGAAGACGCTTCGTTGCTGGCGCACTTGCGCGAGTACACCTTGCGCGGCCAGTAGCTGGGACCCAGGTCCTCCGTTCCCTCCACCTCTGCGCACGAGCAACGACTGTAATGTCCAAGGGACCGCTTTGGCCACATCCTGTGTCGCCTGCACACAAACAGAAAATGCGTGTTTATTTTAACTGAAATTTCATTTTTTGCAAAATAGTAGTTAGTTCCTATATTTAGAATCAGTTATTTCTGTGCTTTTCTCAAGCTATTAATAATTGTTTTTAATAATTTTCTGCAGCTCCGGCGATTGCCAGTAACCTCCGAAAAAGGGTTAAAATTTAGCATCAATCGTGGAGCGATTTTTTGCAACATTCGAATTTGTATTTCAGCGTGAGAAGGTACTGGAAATCGCCGCTGCCACAGGGAACTGCAATGTTTAAAGTGAATTAATTGATACATGGCAACAATTGAAAATTATTAAAATCGTTTTCTAAAATAAGCAGTTGATACAATTTTTTCTACGATGTGCAATAATCAAAAGAGGACCTTACTACCGTTCAAATTAAAATTTTCTCCAAAAATGATACATAGCTCTCGACTTTTTTTCTTGGCAAATTTTGATTCCTCTCCTGCAGAGATCTGGCTTAGTTTAATTAAAAAAACTCTGAAATCAACGAGGGCTTTGTTATTTATTTACACTGAAGAATGCTTTTACATAATTTCGATAATTTCATATTATGACCAAAACCCTTTATCTAAAAAAAATCATTTAATCAAGACTGTAAGTTAAAATCTCCATACAGAAAGTAATCCACAGACATAATTAACACATCAAAGGCATAGAGTTTATCTTTTTGCTACCTCTTTAATTATAATCTCTCAAAAATAAGATTTTTTTAATTTCAATTTAATTTATGTGTTGACTTGTTATGAAGGGTAACTGGATTGAACAAAAAACCAATTAAAACGAGAGACTGTTATCAGATTTTATTTACTCTACTTACTGCAACTCGAAAGGTGATTCCCACCTGATGGCCCGGTTGAAAACGTCCCTGCGGCGCCGCTCAGGTCGCGTGGCGGCCGTCATCAGCGACAACGTCAGCCACAACGGCAGCAACTGCAATCGAAGAGAGTGATTAAAAAATCGGCGGAGATTGCAGCAGGGCTGCGAACCTTGATCAAGATCATTGCGGGCGACGAGTGGATGTGTTCGGGGCGAGTGATCCTTTTATACGGCCGCTGCGCATTCACCCCCGCCGCTCTGCCACTATCTTCACAACATCTTCTATTGTTTCGACCGCTCTGGAGGTGTTCTTCGCTACATCAGATCGCAGAACTCACCACCGTTCTAGGAATATATCAACACCCACACAACAGTATATTGCATCATAGGCAAACTTGAGCTGAATCTCGTTAGCGAATTCGCTGAATATTATAATAACTTCTATTTGCGTATCAATTTTCTTCGGCTTATTTCAACATAGGATGAAATTATAAAAAATACGCACTTGAAGTGGAACAAGTGCAATTTATTATTAAAGTAAAAATAGCATCATAGCTTTTGTTATTTCCTGTGCTGCGTAGATTATTAAAATTATTGCGGCATATTTTAGTCTCTGATCGAACATATAGGTGAGTTTCGGCCGTTGTTGGCTTTTGTTGCGCGTCTGAAATTAGATCCGCAGGTGTAATGGGTGCTGCGTTTGGCCTTTGTGTGCCACCGGCCGGAATTAGCAGTTATCAAGGCACAAACACACAATGGCTACAAAAGGGCGGGCGGACAACGAAACTGATACTGCAACGGCGGTGGCTAGAGAAGGCATTGTTGGCCGTTCGTGAGAGCAAAAAAGACTGCATAAGGCGTGGGTGTCAAACAAAAAGTTGCGTCACATGCATTAACGGCCCGAATTCTAGCTGCACATCACACATACCGACGTTGATTGACACTCGATGCGGTACTGTTATTTTATTTAGTTAAGAATAGGATGGGGGCAATACGAGCAGAGCAATATGCGTATTAAAATAACAAACAAACACCGTTTGCCGGTTGAAGGAATAATCTATTTAAGTAGCGGGAGCTGGATGTGCTATAAAATTGGTTCCCGCTGCGCAGATCCAAGATGGAGTCTGAATGTGGGAAGCAAAAAGCCCATTTTTTATACCCGTACGAGTGTAAAGAGTTTGTTTTTACGATTCAAAATACACCATTAGTACAAGTAATGCAAATTTTGGCACAATGTTGACGAAAACTTGGTTCTTTTCGCGCATTTTCACGTGACCGTTTTTTCGCGCCATATTCCACCGGACGACATGTCTGCGCTTCGCATGAATCTGGACCCCGCTGTATTTAAGATTCTTGGATTCAAAAGAAAATTACGTGTAAAAGGGAAATCTAGTATGTACGAGCATTCAGTTTCTTTGTGATATACAAGAACGTATTTTTTATTTTGAATTACGCAGGAAATATTAGGTGTCTCCCACGTGTCTCCCAGAGCCTCTGGAAACAAACAACAGAAGCGGATGTTGACGCTGTGTTTTGAAGAGTTTGTGTCAGGTTCACATAGCAAACGCTTCACATTGCGTAAGGCAATAGCTTAGGCGGACTGAGCGCAGCGAGGCTGATTCTCCGGTTCAAAGATGAGCATTTTTAAGTTGCAGCACGGATCAAATTTGTGAAATCAACAGGAATTTAAAAAACGTTTTAATGTATTTATTTTATCTTTTAAGTTTTAAGTCTTGTCAATTTTAGCCTTTTGCAGCACACTGCTCCTTTTCTTTTATACGTAACAACAATAGACTTTCATGTTATCTTTAAATCGAAAAAGTGTTTTTTCGGTAGGATATATTCATGAGAAAAACAATGAAACCAATAAAAAGAATATATTTGGTATCTGTAGGAAAATATCTCGACACTTACATCTGAAAGGATTTTTTTATGTTTTTATATCACTAATGGGCTCTCAGCAAAAATTGGTTAAGCCAATCAGCGTAGAAACGTCAGCAAAGAGTGGAGATTGAATAAAAGATTTCATCCCCGTTGAAATAAACTTGACTAGTTTATTCAGTGAATCCGCAGACCGCCCTCGAGTGGAATTTTGTAATCAAGAGTCAGCAAAGAGATTTGTTTTTTTTAATGTTTATTAACTATTCTACGGCGATTGGCAAGACCGATTTTTAGAAGAAGTCCATCAAAGATAATCATTTTGAGTGCAGAATGCAAAGCAGCAGGGTAAAGAGTCCTAAACTGCAGCAGAATGAGTGTTTTAAAATCATAATTAATCTGTTGGCGGCATCAAACACTTGGGACTTAACGCTAATTGCGTATCGAAGGTCTGTTTATATATAAAACCCTTCACTTAACCCTGATAAGGAAAATTGAAGCTCCTGATTGAGTGCACTCTGGCTCTCCAAAAGTTACGCCAGTTTGATTTTCTATGTTTCATGGAAAATGCTAATCAGGAGAATAATGCAAGCAAGAAAGCGTGCGATCAGCAGAAATTTTCAGCGCCGCGTTCGTGCTCAAGAGGGGGATGCGCGCTAGGTTTTGGCGCCCATTAGGGATGAAAAGGCGCATCTCGGCGCGGGCGCACCGACTCCATGGGCCGCCGGCAGGCTCCAGCGCCGGCTGAGAAGAGTATTGATCGGGTGCTGGTGCTCATCTGCTCTCACCAACCCGAGAGGAGAGTTTGCAAACAGTGCTGCGAGCAGCGTGAAAGTCGTCAGCCCTGAGCAAGGTCACACCCTGTCGTCCGATGGAAGGTTACTGGAAGACGCGGGCGCAGCGGGAAAGCCCGTTTTTGGCCTGACTCTTGCGCATTTGGCCAGCCGCGGAAGATGGCCGCGAAAGGGCGGCTATTTTTAGTCAGCCCGTCGTCGCCTCCGCCGCCGCATCTGTGAGCGCGATTGCCGCTGGTGAGTTGGTGGATCGCGCCGCAAGAAACGCAGCTCTGGATTATATAAAAAAATTCTCTCTCAACATGATTTATTCTCTCTGCTGATCTGCTCACTTGTGTAAATACCTGAGTGGTTAAAAGTCAAAGTAGACCAATTTTTTTTCTCTCTCTCTCTCCTAAATTTCGCGACAGGAGCGAAATGCCTCCTGCTGCGTGTGTAAATAGCGATTTTCTCCACTTTATTTTATCTTTCCTTTAATTAAACCAAGACTGAAAGAGAAGCTTTTGATTGATTTTGTAGAATATGATATATCCCCCATATTGGCTTGTGTGCCGCATCGAGTGATTCCAGTTTTGTATAATTATAGGACCGGCTCAATCTGCAGCTGAACAAATAAAGCGTTAATTTCGCGAAAAGCAAAAAGCTCAAACAAACAGTTAAAATGTCTCGAGGAAACATTCATTATGTTGGGTCGGGCCTATTGATAGTAGGCAAGTAAAACCATCATCTATCTCTATATATTTCCAATTCGTTGATTGACTTGATTGATTGACTGACTGCTGACTGCATTCACTAGTTTATATATTATCATACTGACACAGAACTCTCTGGATTTTTTGATTAACAATTTTGTGGTTTGCGTTTTTGTTTTTCCGTATTATTCTACATTTTTTTTCGTTCAGTGACTGCTGAGACACGAATCGCCAGATGGAAAAGCATGCTCCTGATTTTCCCAGTCATTGAGTCTAGACCAGCCAAAAAAATTATACTGGCATTTTTCATTAGTTTAAGAGCCGACTCGTAAATAAATACATATAACTATTCACCTCTGCTTTATTTATCTCTCACCACACTCTCCCTATTCACTCACCACACATATTGTGTCTAGACTAGAGTTGAGTCTGTGCCAAAAGTCCACGCACCAGATGTGCAGAATCACACAAACGAAACGAGAAACGTAGGCCCACACTCACGCCCCCAAGTCTCAAACAAATATAACGCACGGCATTTCGACAGGGTGTCACTCTTTGAGAAAACAAACAGCTATTAAACCCCTTCTGGCGAATATTGAGAACAAAAGTCGGTGTAAATAATGGAAGCTGTGTTTGTCACGAACATCGAGTCGTTTTTTTTCTGCAAAAAAAAAAGAATAACCTCAATAACGTCAGCAGCGTCACGTTTGCCTTTTCATTTTGTCCCTTTGGAGCGGATTGCATGCGGTAGAATTTGAGAGACGTTCTGGCAGCAAGAAAAAAAAATCAATTTTGATCCATCTCTGCAATCGCTTTGCAAGAAAGTACTTCTCTAGTTTGAGCCCCTGATCGTGTGGTTTGAGTTTGCTAGCCGCTATGAGATGCTTCCAGAGATTGTCTGTGTGTGTGTCTCAAAAGACACGGCTCCGTTCGCATTCTCAGTTTTGCCAACTCATATAGTTTTAGATAACATGCTTGGCCTGCCTGGTAGACTAGCCATCAGTTCTATTACATACATAGTACATTTTATATATATATAATAGCCAACTTTTATATAAATAGACTGCAATATATCTCACACACGCATATATATATCTTAATTGTGTATAACTAATATATATATTCACGAATCATACAATTATATCTATATAAGCAAATTGTTCATCCGTCCAGTTGATTTGGTTGAGTTTTCTGAACGCAAATATATAAGTGCACACGTACACCACTTGGTTGATTATTACATTGCGCTACTCCAAGTTGATTATTACTTGATTGATTCACCCACGGCGGCGGGATGCATGACGTTTTGCCGCAAACATCCTTGGTTTCGCATTCTTTGAGTTGACTGCCACCGCCGCCGTAACTTGGTGTCCAGTGCAGATTTTCTGAGTTCAGTGTAGGCGGGTGCGTTTCAGCCACCATGATGCTCGGCCGGAAGCAGAGTCTCCGCGGAGACGGCGGCTTTGCTGACTACGGCCCAGATGAGGCGCAGGGCGAGAGCACCGAAACCGAGTGGGTCAACAAGGTATGATCCGTGTTTCGCGCGGATAAAGGTGATCGATCCAGCTTTGTGTACAAAAGATAGTAATGCTGACGGTAGCACATTCAAAAGCTGTATTGGAAATTTCTTTTTAGCACAGGATAGCCGAGGAAAAAAATCGATTTATAAACAAAAAGTTCTAGAATTCAGATTAAAGTATAATCAGGTCACCATTTCTACATTATTTTAATCCGTTTATTGTTTAATTTATTCGTGATAATTTGATGAAACTCATTAAATACAAACTTGATGACCAGGAAAAATTAAATAATTTTAATCTGAGGTCAGAAATATTTAATTCATTTATTTATTTGTACATTTTACATAGAAAAGATTTAAAAGACCGTAAAAGACACTTGAAAAAGCGATCAGGTCGCTAAAACGTCGGCAATCAAGAGATAGCCGAGCCAAACAAGGCCTATATGCTAAAACACAGTCACACACACTTTAAAATTTTTGCCACAGATGAACTTTGAGGTCAGATGAAAAATACTCAATTTGTCTGTCTTGAAGTGGATCAGGCAAATTATTCCGTTGCTCGGTGATCCGAAAAGAAAAAGCTCGTTGGCCAAAAAGTGTTCTAATTCTGAACTCAAAAACATTTAGTTGGAAATTAATTAAATTATGAAAATGATTATTTTTTATTGCTTCATTTCCACACGAATTTCTCAGCATAGCTGGATCCATCAGCCCCCGTTCTGAAGAATTCTTCAAGCATTTTAACAAATCGTGCCTGTTCTCTGTCTGGCAGCTATGGGTGCGTCGGCTGATGCGTTTCTGCGCGCTGGTCTCGCTCTTCTCGGTGGCGGCGAACACGCCGAAGACGTTCGAGCGGCACCCGAGTCTGCAGTACGTGACGTTCTGCTGCGACGCGCTGGCCACGGCCCTCTTCACCGCCGAGATGGTGGCCAAGATGCAAATCCGCGGCATTCTAAAGGTCCGCGCACGTAACCGGGGTCGCGGGGTTGCCCCACCCACTTGTACCTCTCTATTAGCGCCGAGGCTGCTTGGAAACAACCCCGTTGTGCGACCACCTTTACTCGCAGCAAGGGTACCGCCCGAATAGCGGATCTCTCTCTCTCTCTATTATATTCTCAATTCATATTTTATGCCACGCTCATTCATTCATTCGTCTCTCTCTCTCTCTCGCTCGGCTTGCATCTATTTTTGTACTCTCTCACCCACACATCCAAACTTCCCTGCTCCGGGGATGGGAAAGTAATCGATTTTTTCTCAATAAAGTGACGTTATATAATATAGGATTGATGTTTAAATAATTAAATGGAACTCTGCAAAGCTACAATTAGTTCATTTATGAATGTTTATTTTAGGTAAAGAGCATTATTAGATTTAAATAAATGTCTAAGGAACTATGAAAACATAAAAATCAATAATTTTAGGTTTGTCGGATTAAAAATTCGTCAACGTAAATAAAAAAGATAAATTACACCAGCTAGTTTTCAAACTATTTCCAAAATTCTTTTACAAAGCATTTCTCTTTTGTGTCCCGAGCTCTTCAAATTGAAAATCGATTCAATCCCATCCCTTGCCCGACTCAGGCCAGGACGGCAGTGAGCTTTTCCTGTCCTCCTGATCGCCCGAGCCAGGTCAGGATAATTAGACAGTTTCATTTCGTGCCTGCTGGTTTAATTATTGCGATTGTATTTGGAACCGGTTGGACATGGTGCCAAAAATTCCCATTATTGAATAGTTCAGGACGCATGGACACCTGAGTTTTGACACCTCCATAAAAATACTCTATAATTATTGCGCTCGTGTTGACTGATTGATACGCTAGTCGGCGCATGAACATTTCTGAAACACACGAGCCAGTTTGAAATCGCTACTTTTGAAGTTGCAGCCGCAGTTGTTGGTTAATTTCATTGATCCAAGCATACGTTTTAGAGCAGAACATGCATACATACTGCGCGCAGGTGGCGAATTTTGGAACACACGCAACGACCTATCCAAAACGACCCACCTGGCATGCATATTTTGAATTTTGCACGTCTCCAACATATATATCTTACTTAGCTAGGCAAATGACTTGAACGGTTAGGAACGATACCGCATACATTAAATGAAACCAGTTGGAAATTTCGTACTCTCTTATTTACTCAAGTCGATTTGTGCTGCTTCTATGGAATTTTGCGATGCGATTATGATTATTAGCAGTAGTGGCTCGGCATTATTGGTTGTGCTAATCTCGACTGCCCCCTCGAATAAATAATTTTATTTCTTGTTTGGAATTCGACTTTTGGATCGAGCGAATTTAGCGAGCTTTTGTCGTGCTCTAGGTAGAGTAGCCATGGACGCGTAGCATTGTGCCTCTCGCCGCATACTCAGGTGCACTCAGGGGCCGTCGGACTGACACGCACGCTTTTTTCAGGGCGAGACCCCGTACCTGAAAGACCACTGGTGCCAGTTCGACGCCACCATGGTCCTCTTCCACTGGGTCTCCGTCGTGCTGCAGACCTGCGAGATCTTGGGTGTCGTCGCCAGGTACAGCTACCTGAGCATCCTCAGGGCCCCGAGGCCACTCATCATGATCAGGTTCATCAGGGTCTTCCTGAAGTTCTCCATGCCCAAATCCAGGATCAACCAGATTTTCAAGTACGCGGGTGATGAAATAGTTAAAGATCAAATGTTGAGAGGCTTGGATTTCAGGCGATCGAGCCAACAGATCTACAATGTGACCCTGTTCTTCCTTTTCTTCATGTCCTTGTACGGACTTCTAGGCGTCCAGTTTTTCGGTGAACTCAAGAACCATTGCGTTCTCAACGACACTGACCCAGAGTAATGATTCTTTTTTGTTTTTCTTTCGAAATATAATAACTTTAAAACTCTAGTTACATCACGATCAATTCCCTGGCAATCCCTGACACGTTCTGCTCAAAGGACCCTGACTCAGGATACCAGTGCCCTCCCAACATGAAGTGCATGAAGCTGGGCCTCTCCAAATACACGATGGGTTTCAACGGTTTCGACGAATTTGGTGAGTTGGCCGTTTTATACCTGTTTAATTTTTCCAACAACTGTATAATTCCCCTGGTATAGCCACCTCGATTTTCACGGTGTACCAAGCCGCGTCACAGGAAGGATGGGTATTCATCATGTACCGCGCGATCGATTCGCTGCCCGGCTGGCGCGCCGTCTTCTACTTCAGCACCATGATCTTCTTCCTCGCGTGGCTGGTCAAGAACGTTTTCATAGCTGTCATCACTGAGACCTTCAACGAAATCAGGGTGCAGTTCCAGCAAATGTGGGGCGCCCGGGTGCAGATCAGCAGCAGCGAGGCGTCACATGTAAGCAACTGTTTTTCCCTCCCGAACAAATGTTGGCACATTTCGTGCGATTTGCAACCAGTAAAGGAAAGGCGATGTGCTTTATAGCTGAAAACGTGCCCTATTCAAAGCTAATAAAACTTAAAAACGGAAGAGGGCAACATGCAAGGCGGCACTAAACTTGTAAAGAGGCAGTCGCGTATAACAATATGCCGACGTAAAATTCGATTTCTCTCGTAGCGTGCGCGCCTGCAATAACGGGTGAGCAGGCAACCGGCGCAACACCGATGAACAACAAAATGCCTGAATTGTGAATGCCTATCTAAATTCCAATATTTCCGGAGTGGAGAATTTACAAATTCTTTTTCTGTCTTATCAGTCGGAAAGAAAAAGGCAATTCTATACTTTTCCTTTTATAAAGCAATCAATAGAAATAAACATCAGTTTGCTCCTAGTTCTGACTGAAGGAAACATATTTTCGTCATTTTTTTAAAATTGAATGGGAATTTAAGCTGATAGGTGATTTCATGCAATTCAATTCATTTTCTACTTTTTCCTTGAAACAAACTGACATAATTATTTATCTTGGATTTTAAAGGTGCTGACTGGAGACGATAGTGGTTGGCGGCTGGTGAAGGTGGGCGAGAGTCGGCAGCACGGCTTGGCGCCGGACTGCTGCCAGGCAGTGCTCAGGTCGGCGTGGTTCCGACTGCTGGTCATGTGCGTGATCCTTGCCAACGGCGTTGTCACCGCCAGCATGAACTTCAAGCACGACGGCCGGCCCAGGCATGTGTTCTACGAGCGCTACTACTACATCGAGGTGTGTTTCACGGTGTTGCTCGACCTGGAAACGCTTTTCAAAATCTGGTGCCTCGGCTGGAAGGGCTACTGGCGCCACTCGTACCACAAGTTCGAGCTTCTCCTCGCAATCGGCACCTCCCTCCACATCATTCCGCAGCTCTACCTGTCCGTCCTCACCTACTTTCAGGTTTGAGGATAAGAATTTTTAAATGCCGTATATTGAAATAATTCCTGATTGGATTTTAGGTTTTGCGAGTGGTCAGACTGATTAAGGCCTCTCCGATGCTGGAGGACTTTGTCTACAAAATTTTCGGTCCAGGCAAAAAATTGGGCAGTCTGATGATTTTCACAATGTGCCTGCTTATCATTTCCTCCTCCATCTCCATGCAGTTGTTTTGCTTCCTGTGTGATTTCACCAAATTCGAGACTTTCCCTGAGGCAAGCGAAGCACATATTTATTTTGTCCGAATTTAATTTTTCTTCGTAGGCCTTTATGTCCATGTTTCAAATCCTGACGCAAGAGGCGTGGGTCGAGGTGATGGACGAGACGATGCTGCGAACAAGAGAGACGCTGGCTCCCCTCGTAGCGATTTACTTTATCCTGTACCATCTGTTCGTGACACTGATCGTGCTCAGCTTGTTCGTCGCCGTCATCTTGGACAACTTGGAACTGGACGAGGACATTAAAAAACTGAAGCAGCTTAAATTCCGCGAGCAGAGCGCCGAGATCAAAGAGACGCTGCCTTTTAGGCTTCGCATTTTTGAGCATTTCCCCGACTCGCCAAAAATGTCTACGTTGCACAAACTGCCTTCCGACTACATTTTGCCAAAGGTTGAATAATATAGCTAATCTGAATTTCGGAAGTAGGGGAAAAATATATTATTTTCAGGTCAGAGACAGTTTTATGCGTCAGTTTGTCATCGACAGTGGTCTCTACGGAGGCGAGGCGGACGAAGACGAGGAGGTTGCAGACGTCACCGGCAAGAAACGATTCGAGACCTTTGACTCAAAAATTGTCTACCGCAAAGGCAGACCAGTGAACACGCTATGCTCCACGGAAAAAGTCAGAAGTATCAGCTCTGATTTGCGTAAAGCGGCCATTCAGTACATTATCAAGTAGGAGAGCTTCTTTGCCTCTAGGCGTCTATTTCATGAATATTAAAATATTCACAGCGACTCGAACAATCAGCGCCTCATGCTTGGTGACTCGGCCGTGATTCCCATTCCGGGAAAGACAACCTTGAAGCCGCAGGGAACCATCAGCAGTGCCAAGCAACTGCGGATCGATCAAAAAAAGTGAGTCTTCTTATATTTCCCCCCGTATTCAAAGTAACAACAATATAGAATCCTTGAGAGTGCGTTTTGAGTCTTGTAAGTCCCGTTCTATATTAGGAACAGTACCTAGGTAGAGGTTTAATGTTTATTTCACGAAATGTGAATCGAAGGTCTTTGCGGCGTAGCGTTCGCAGTGGCTCCATCAAGCTGAAGCAAACGTACGAGCACCTACTCGAGAACGGCGACATCGGCGGCATGAACCGCGTTTCTTCGTCCCGACGGCCGCAGGACCTAGACATCAAGCTGCTGCAGGCCAAGAGGCAGCAGGCCGAGATGCGCAGGAACCAGCGCGAGGAGGACCTGAGGGAGAACCACCCCTTGTTCGACACCCCCCTCTTCATCGTGCCCAGGGAGAGCAGGTTCAGGAGGATCTGCCAAACGATCGTGCACGCCAGGTACGACGCCAGGGTGAAAGACCCACTCACCGGGAAAGACAGGAAAATGAACTACAAAAGACTTCAGTAAGTGCTGTAAAATTTTACTTGGATATTTTCTTATAGCTCCTTTTTTTGTTTAAATAAAGTAACTTCCTCGGCCTTGTGACGTACTTGGATTGGGCTATGATTTTCGTTACGACTCTCTCGTGCGTCTCGATGATGTTTGAAACTCCGAAATTCAGGGTGCAAGAGACGCTGGCCCTTCAAATCGCTGACTATGTGTTCGTGGTTTCCATGAGTTTGGAACTCGCCCTCAAGGTTCTAGCCGACGGACTCTTCTTCACGCCTAAAGCCTACGTCAAGGACTGCGCCACCGTGCTTGATATTTTTATCTATGTGGTACATTCATTCATCATAATTAATTAATTATTTACTCAATCGCTGTTTAATTTTATTTTTCTCAGGTGAGCTTGGTATTCCTATCATGGATGCCGCGAAACGTGCCTCCTCATTCTACCGCGCAGCTGCTTATGATCCTGCGTTGTCTGCGGCCCCTACGAATATTCACACTAGTGCCGCACATGCGTAAGGTGGTCTACGAGTTGTGCCGCGGCTTCAAGGAAATCCTGCTGGTATCCATCCTGCTGATCGTGTTGATGTTCGTCTTCGCCAGCTATGGCGTCCAGCTCTTCGGTGGAAGGCTGGCCAGGTGCAACGACCCCAGCATTGAGCACAGAGAGGACTGCGTTGGTGTTTTCCTCCGCAGGGTCTTCGTCACGAAAATGAAGCTTGGACCGGGCGAGAACGAAACCTACCCTTCCATGCTAGTACCAAGAGTTTGGTGAGTTAAAACCTTATCATTACTATGATTGCATGAAACTACGCTGAATGAAACTTTCTCGTGCCAATTTGTCCTCTGTAAAATCAAAATTTAGAGTTGTTTCAATTTTTCAGGGCAAATCCACGTCGCTTCAATTTTGATCAGATCGGCGATGCCATGCTTGCTCTTTTTGAGGTGCTCTCCTTCAAAGGTTGGCTAGACGTTCGCGACGTTTTGATTAAAGCCCTGGGACCGGTACTAAAAATCCTTTCCTTGCCTACACACGGAGCAGTAAAAATTTTATTTCTTTTTTCAAAAGATCCACGCAATCTACATCCACATTTACATTTTCCTCGGCTGCATGATCGGTCTGACCCTTTTCGTGGGCGTCGTCATCGCAAACTATTCGGAAAACAAAGGCACCGCTCTCCTAACTGTCGACCAGAGAAGATGGTGGGTTGAACAAAACCAAAACCTTAAAACCAATGACGAAAAATAAACTCATTTTCACAGGTGCGATTTGAAAAAGAGATTGAAAATCGCGCAACCGCTGCACTTGCCACCCCGGCCGGACAGAAAAAAGTTTCGCGCCTTCATTTACGACATCACGCAGAATCTGTACTTCAAAAGATTCATCGCCGGAATGGTTTTGCTAAACAGCAGTCTCCTCTGCGTTTCGGTACTTTTTCAGTTTGCTCTTTGTTATTATTTTCTTTCTTCGACACCTTTCCGTTCCACTTTGAAATACAGCACTATAGCGGCGCGCTTTCAAAGTGCTGCACCTTTTGTAGCAATAAAGTGAAAGCTTTTTGTCGCAAATTGGCGCGCGACTCTGAGCGATATAATGGCAAGTATGCTGACCCGCATCGGTGTATGGCTTGCAGTGGAAGCAGGAAGAGCGGCACACGGGCCCGCTGGCAATGGTGTCGACCGTGCTCACTCTCATCTTTGTGGTGGAGGTGCTGATGAAGATAATAGCCTTCACCCCGCACGGCTACTGGCAGTCCAGGCGCAATCGCTACGACCTCTTTGTAACCGTCATGGGCGTCCTCTGGATCGTCCTCAACTCCTGGCTCAGGGTGAGTTCAAATTTTGTTTTTAATTGCAGCTCAAAATTTCATTTTGTGCCTAAAATATAAATTTTTGTCACGCCGTCTGGAAATTTGCATTCTAATCGGCGTTGGAAGGAGCGAACAAGTTGTTGGACACGCTTACAACTTGAGATAATCTTTAGTGTTCTTATTCCTAGCTGTCGCGATCAATGGCGCATAAATTTGGCTCTGCCGGCAAAAAAGGGCTAACAGGACAGTGGGTTTCGCGATTTCGTCGGCACGAATTCGCGTGACCGAGGGTGTTTACTGCTTAGACAGTGTCGCACCGCACATTTTAAAAATAAAACCTGTTGTTGTTGGGCAGAACGACGTCAGCTATAGTTTCGGCTTTATGGTGGTGATTCTCCGCTTCTTCACAATTACCGGCAAACACGCTACCCTGAAAATGCTGATGCTGACGGTAGGCGTGTCAGTCTACAAGTCCTTCTTCATCATTTTCGGCATGTTCCTTCTCGTCTTCTTCTACGCACTCGCTGGCACTATCCTCTTCGGCACAGTCAAGTACGGCGAGGCCATTGGACGGTGAGTCCTAATATAATATTGATAAAAACTTATCAGATATTTCGTATTGGAGCGCGTGAAAGCGGAACAAAATAACTCAGACAGCTCATGTCTTAATTTTCTTTTTAAATATATGCAAATTGCGCTTTTCGAAGAAAGTGCTTCTTGGCACGAGACGCAGCTGATACGTTTGCATATAGCCAACTCCAAACAAACCAGAAGTGATATTTTGTTTGCTGTCTACAGTAGCCTGTACTTACAATTGTCCATTATATATCATAGCATTTATAGCACATGCGTGATCATAAATTTCGGGAATAAAAAATAAGCAACAAGACAAATGGTCATAAAAAGAACAAGTACAAAATAAAAATACACTAAAATCATCTTCGGAAATAATATTTTATTGGTGCTACAGGCGAGCGAACTTTGAGAGTCCGGTGACGGGTGTGGCTATGCTGTTTCGTATCGTGACGGGCGAGGACTGGAATAAGATCATGCATGACTGCATGGTGCAGCCACCGTACTGCACTTTAGCCGAGAATTACTGGCAAACTGACTGCGGAAACTTCACTGCCTCGCTCATATATTTCTGCTCCTTTTACGTCATCATCACCTACATCATGCTCAACCTACTTGTGGGTAGGTGCCACCTTCGGCTAAGAAAATTAAATGGTTCTCAATACTCGAAATTTCTGTCCTGCAGCTATTATCATGGAGAACTTTTCGCTGTTCTACTCGAACGAAGAGGACGCCTTGCTGTCGTACGCCGACATCCGAAACTTCCAGAACACGTGGAACATCGTGGACATCCACCAGCGGGGGCTCATTCCCGTCAAAAGGGTCAAGTTCATTCTGCGGCTGCTCAAGGGCAGACTGGAGGTTGACCCGCAGAAGGACAGACTGCTCTTCAAGCACATGTGCTACGAGCTGGACCGGCTACACAATGGCGAGGACGTTACCTTCCACGATGTCCTTAAGTGAGTAACACATTTTATTATGTAAATTTTGTGCGAGATGGCTCCGCGTATTTGTGAAAAGTGCAAACACATCCAATTGTTTTGACTGACGCGTCGTTCTCTCGTCAGCATGCTGTCGTATCGATCGGTGGACATTAGGAAGGCACTTCAGCTGGAGGAGCTGCTAGCGCGAGAGGAATTCGAGTACATCGTCGAAGAGGAAGTGGCCAAACAAACGATTCGCACGTGGCTCGAGGGCTGCCTCAAGAAAATGCGATCGGTGAACGTGAGTGTGCGGCTCGTCACCTTCTATTTTTTATACTGAAGGCAATAATTCTCTAGAAGAACCAGCCCAACTTGCTAAGCGGTCTGAGGGCGACCAATCGACCAACCGAGGCCGAGAGCCAGGAGGAGAAAAGCACCGACAACACCACGGACGCCGACGCGGAACCTCCTACCAGGGTAAAAATGAGACGATTATTCTGCGTTGCTGAATTTAATGTATTTTGAGAGCAGCAGGAGGGGCACGAGCGCCATCGAAAAAAAGGCACCGTCATTCCAAGGTCCGATTCAGTGGGATCGGCGTCGGGCAGGAAGTACCTCGCGCCTACCCTTTCAGATCCTGCCTCTCGAGCCGAGAAAATTGAAGCGAGGAATACTGCATCTTTAAAGAAAAAGTCCATCAGGTCAACCGGTAAGTGCTTGGATAATTTAAGCATTGAAATTTAATTTTTATGATATTGATTTTACACTTCAACTTTTCAATACCGAATATCCTGACGTTCAACAGGCGTTGCCAACGCCGTGTTTATGCTGTCGATTCAATTTGCCGTCTTTCATTGCAGCAAACACAAGCAAAGCGGCAAGCATGGAGACGTCAAGCAGCGGCGGCCACGCACCCAGCTCGACTTCGAGCAGCAACAAGGCTGATGCTGCTGCCTTCAACAAAGCCAGCATGCCCAGGATCAGCAACGCTGTGCAAGAGGTGCGTGACTGGTGGACCGAGCAGGTTGCCTACGACAGCGGCGACGAGGATGCCCAGTAAACCCATGGACTGTGTTGTGGATGGACTAGATTTACTATTTTTGGATGTACATGAGCACGTCGTTTATGCGTGAGAGACAGAAAAACTAGATCAAAAGTCAGCTGTGTTGCATATTTCAGACGAATATATTAGCTGTTGAGATACACACCCGTTCAATGAATGTTTATATTTATGAAAAACAGCAAAAACTCGAGTTTCTTGTCCTCTTTACCACAACCCAAGATAGACCGTGTTGAAACGTAGTAAACATAAGTGAGGTACTCTGAATTCTAACACTAACGTTTCAGCTCCTCTCAAAATATTTTTCACATAGTTGATAGACATTGGCGAGAAATGATAGAAGCGTCTGTTTATTCAAGGCCAAATTTTTTTAAAGCAATCAAAGCTCTCGGCTCTCATAAAGAAGCACGGACGTCACGCTCTCTGTGTCTACTTCAAAGTTTCATGTAAAGTAAACAGCAGCAGAGAGGATTCAGAGGGCGGCGGCTGCGGCCAAAAGAATTTTTCCCGCGTGATTTGCGGCATGTTTGCACTTTAAAGTTTCTTTTTCAATTTCAAACACTAACGGCTGCGCTCAATAAAGAGAGTGGAAGAAAGATCGCGTCCAGAAATATCCTGGTGGCACCAGAGGGAAAGAGAGAAGAGCAAACACACACGCGCGCCCGAGAATGCAAGCGCCGGTTTTGGGGAGACTGCTGTGTGTTGGTGGGCCACGCGCAACAATGGCAATGAAAGAGTGAGAAGGGTTGTCAGCGGCGGCGGCAGCGGGGCGGGAGGGCTTGACGTCAGCGGCCAGCAGCGCCAGTCTCCATGGCTACCCGCGGCGAAACGCACCAAAGGCTGGGAATCCGGAACGGGCGCCTGCGCCTCCTCGCCTCCCGACGCCACCGGGCCCGATTCCGCGCGCCATCGATCCGCAGGTCGGCGACCCTGCGCTCAGGGTGCGAACCGGGGGCCGCCGACCCTCGCACGCAGCAACAGGACGGCGGCTGAGAGGCCCGGGCCCCGTCCGGCCGACCCGGCGCTGCCGGCAGCGCCGCGGGAGGGCCGAGAAGGAGCGGCGATCATCGCGGTATCGATATATCGAGGCGGCCGAAGGCGCGAGTCGTGCAGCACGGGCCATCATGGACGAAGAATCGGAGTGCTGGTGAGCGAGGCGAGCAGCAAATCCGACCGAACGAGTTAGTGGGTCCGCAGGTAGCGAGAGACGGAGGGCGTCGGACTGGAGTGCTAGCGTCCATTGGAGCTTGTCACTCGGAGGAGACTGCAGCGAGGATGCGGCGGCCGGTGAGTGCTGCCCCCGAGGCCCCCGGAGCCCCGGGCGACCTGTTGGGGCTGCGACCAGTCGATCCAAGTGCGCGCGCGAGTGAGTGGATGAGGGCTCTCGAAGTGTGTGCTCGAGTGTGCCGAACGAGAGCACCTCTCGTCAGCTCTCGTTTTGTTAGCGATGTGTTTTCTTCGAGGGCGTGTGGCGGTGGCGGCGGCGGCGGCAGCGGCGGCGGCGGAAGGCAGTTAGCCCGTTTCGGCCCAACACAAGGCGGAGTGCCGCAGGGTGCTCACTCGTTGGCTCGGTCCGCCGCCACTCGACGCCGAGGGCCCTTCGACAATCGATCCCGCGGCGCGCCTCGCGATCGCAAACTCGCCAGCCCGCCGCCAACCCGCCCGCTCTCCGTCCGCACATTTTTGCGAATTTCCTCCTTAGGGTCTCGCGTTCGCCGACGCATTCCAGGTTGGAAAGGCAGGCATTGGAAGCGTCGAGAGAGCGGAGGAAATTGCAAACACTCCTTGAATAGCTACGCACGCCTCAGAGCGTCGGTCTCATTGTAAAGTTGCTCTCGAGTGTTTGTTTCGAGGAAAACGAGAAAAGTAGAGCAGTGCCTAAGTGCAGTCCTGCTACGAGCTGATTGTTTTTCCCGGCTCAAAGGTGATTGAACGCCACATGTCGAGCGCAGTTTAACTCGTGTCTCGACCGCTGTTTGAATTAACAATGTGGCTTTTTCTTAGTTAGTTGAACTGATTTGCAATTCAACCGTTATCAAAATAAATATTTCATTTCCACTCTAAATGGCCCATTAGCAGCTTTCCTCGAGCGACAGAATTATTTATTCCCCGAAAATACAATTTTCTGGTTGTATATGCTGAGTCAGACTTTTGGGAATTTTGTTGCGTTCGAGTCCCCAGGTGGCCACATTAAAAAATAATCGAGCTCTCTCTCTCTCTCTCTCTCTCTCTCTCTCTGGCCCATCATTCGGCCATTAGGCTGCCGGAGAGTGATTTATTCTTTTGGGAGCTGGCTGCAAAATGCTGCACAAGTTCGATTCCTCTACCGCCCCGTCTCGGCCTCGCGCCCAAGTTGTACTTTTCGCGCAAAAACACTGCTTCTTTTCCGGCAGCGGCTCGGGGAAAGTATCGACCTTGTTTTGCCACGCCGCACGAGCGATTCAACCTGGCCAGAATGATGAAACGATACATTTGTTGCGGAAAAATAAGACGATTCGATCCGCCCGAGTGAGTGTATTATGCAAACGCCGCAAAGAGAATTGGCCGCGCCTCTCGTGTGAATTCTACCGTATTTTTAGAAAGCCGATTTACGGACGCAACTCTTTCTCTTTTTGCACAGGGATTGAGCGATGTGCGCCGCCCTCCAATTATACATGCTCGCGGCCGGCGATTGATTCGGTCGCGCAACAAATTGAAATCGACTGGCGCAGTGCAATATGCCTCTCGGGCCACCTGAGTGAGAGCGCGCGCGAGACAATCTGTGCAAACAGCCCTCTTTTATCACACAAGAGACGGGAAGCGCGTGTTGGCTCACGACGCCTGCGAAACGGAAAGTATGCAACCCGCCGGACGTTGCGGACGGACTGATTGCCTACGGAGCGAAAACAAGCTGGCCGGCGTATCGATTTCACTTCAGGGAGCGTCCAAACGACTGGGCCCGCGTACCCACTTGGGAGGAAAAAAAACTACTGCTTTCCATTTTTTTTTGACACAGAAAGGGGCGGGGCGGCCTTCCCTTCTTTGCATTAATTTAATTCGAGTGTTGAGACGAGATTGAACGAGTGCGGGGGCGAGCGGAGTGTGAATGACTCTTTCTTGCTCTGTCCGCTCCTTTGATCGATTTTCAGGCGATTCGCGTAAACACGCGCGCAGGGCTTTCGCTTGCAAAGAACAAGGAGCTAATTGATTAGGCAGCCAGCCCCCAGCAGCCGGTCGCTCTCTTGAGCAGCATCAGCGGCACGAGACAAACGACCGCTCATTAAGTATCTCTCAAAACACGCACGTGTGTGCGCTGCTCATCTTGTTTATTTTTTATGTGCCGCAATTCTGATGAAATATGGGGAATTATATGGCCTACACGAGCCAACAGATTTACTTTTATTCGGACCGTCTAACTCGATATCGTGCTGGAAAGTTTCGGAAGAACGGGGAGACGGCGTTCATGCGTGTTTTCGAGACAATTTGCTCAGAAACGTTCCGACGGTCGCTTTCGTTTAATTAGATTCAATATAAAACTCCCAAAATTAATATACAAAAAGTTGAATTTCCCTTGGGCCTTGTCATGCTCTGTACAGTAAAATTTAAAGGTTAAAAGTTAATCTGTTGTTGCACTGCACAAATTAATTTTTACCATTTTTCCCTTCATAATGTTAGGTCGGAAGTTTTTTCCACAATTCTGTGTCCAAAGCAAGTCAGAGAACGATTTGACGCGCGCGTTTTCCCTCTGTGTTCTAGTTTATTGCGCTGACAAAGAGCACTTGACTGACACAGCGCGCGCGTGTTTTGACGTGGATTTTCCAGCTTCTCTCTCTCTCTCTCTCTCTCTCTTACACACTTTTTTCATCGCACACATACACTCGTGTGCGTTATTGATTCTCGGCGTGCGGCCAGTGTGTGTGTGTGTGTGTACATACACACACAAACGTGGCTCCACGCGCACAGCTTGTGTTATCGACGCAGGAAATCGCTTTTTCCGCGCGCGCTGCACCCGCCGCACTCTTAAAAGTACATACTCCCGAGGGACGCGTGCTTTGCGGTTAAAAAAGTGCATTCGGTGTGATTCAAACGAGAAATCTCTGCCTGAAAAGTGCGGCTCGGGCAGGCTGGCCAACTGCCAGAAAGTAGTGCCATCAGGAGGTTTGAAGCTGGCGGAAAGGGTAAACACCCGTTTATTTTATTTGGCAAAAGTCGGTGTTTGCTACAAGTTTCTCGAGATCGTAAAAACTTGCTCACTTTTCTAAATAACAAACTTCTGAATGCAAGGAGACGTCAGGAACGGTGTTTTACTTTTTTTGAACAGTAAATAGCCCAAATGCAGTAAACATAGGCTATAAACTTTTTTAACGCAACAAACGCGGCGTTTTTAAAACTAATAAACAAAAAATAATTTTTCTCGAGGTAAAACTGTGTCTAGAGTTTTTTTTAATAAAGTCAATTTTGCGGATCGGATTTTGTGCAAACATAGACATTTTTGTGGAGACCTGTTTCCTCACACAAAATAAATAAAGCAATACCTTTAAAAACATTCTTTATAGATGGTTCTTAATTTTATTTATATCCTTTGGACAATTTTTGGCTCAAAAGTAGTTGCGGATTTGGTTTCTGAATTTAAATAAAGGCCTTAAAAAGCCAAGAGCAGCAATTTCCAGACCAGAAACCAGATCAAAGTAAAGTTCGGCGCGTTCCCCCGGCGACTGGAACAGAAATTTTGTTATTGTGGCCATTTGGCCCTGTTCAAAGTGGCACTGGCGGCTGCGGTGCATTTGCGCCTTTGAGCCTAGCCGCACGTCACCCACATGCAAAGAGAGAAGAAAGAAAGAATGGCCCGCGGGAGGGCCGTTTAGTGGGGTCAGGGCGGCCGTCCGGGTCACAGGGCACGTTGTCTGTGCGCCGCTAGCTCTCTCATTGCGCCTACCGACTGCAACACGCCGATAATCAGAGAGAAAGAGAGAGAGAGAGAGAACGGCGGCGGCGGCGGCAGCGTGTGTTTTGATAGCGGCGGGGCGGAGGGCGCTGGTGCTTTTGTCAAAGTCTGTACCGCCGGCAGCCAGCGAGCACCACTCGATCGTTATGCTCCCTCTCCGCCGCTGCCGCGACCGACTCGCCCGCCCGCCGACCGACCGACCGACACACCGACCCACAGCGAGACGCGTGCTCCCTCCGCGCCACGCCACGCCACGCCAACAGCCCCTACGCACGCTCGCAATTGTGCAACAATACCCATCATCCCCCGGCGCTGCCCTGAAAAACTGCACCCGTCAAAATTAGAACTCGTGCGCTGCTAGCCACGTTTCAAAATCTGACATTTTACGCCCACCGAACATGAAACGACTACCAATTTGTCTGCTTCCAGAGGGCTCTATTACCAGTTTTCAGTTCAAATATAACTAAAAGGAAAAAATAGGGCATACGATATTAAAATTTTAAAAATGTCACCATCACAATGCACAGAATCCAAAATTGAATATCGTCTTGAATGATTTTTTAAGTTAAAAAGGGATAGAAAAAATCTTTGGTTGAACAGGAGAATAAAATTATTTGCTATGTTCTTTTGTTATTGGTCAGTGGTTACGATGAAGATTCGGGAACAGTTTATTGTACTGGTTGATTTTAACTGTTATTAAAAATAATTTACGACTAAACAACAATTGACGACAATATTCATCAGCTGAAAATCACTGAAAATGAGATATAAAATGAGAATAAAAAATTGTTGATATTTAAAAAAAAATGCTCATTTATTTTAAGTATTGTACACCAGTTCCTCATAAATCCCGTCAACATTAATTAAGAACAATGACCTATTTTACTTATGGTGAAATTTTTGTGCGTATATTTGTAAATTTACCAAAAAATAATTTTATGACGCAAATAAAAAACGTGTAAATGAATTTTCCACGTTTTTCGTCAGACTCTCTATGAAATTAATTATTGCCAAGGTTCAATGGAGAATTTTTCTCTCGATTGGCAATCATTTTTTTCTGCGAATTCAATCAGATGTGATCATAACCATGGTGTAATTGAAGCGCTCACTCTTCCATTAATAATTGACCCAAGTCCAGAATAGAAACGCATATATTGGAATTATTACTGCTCTTTGATATTTCCGATGTTCAATTTATAATTCCGTTCGTAAAAAATGTGGTGAGTGCGCCTTTTCTCTGCCCGCACCCTCGTCCCCAAAAACACTTCCGTTTCTGCCGCGCTCACCTCGGAAACATGACTAAGCTTTTAATCGCATTTTTGCGTCGCACAATTATGTCCACCTCTCCACTTAACAAAAACGGCACTTTTCTCGCGGAAAAAAATGAGCTCTCTTCGGCTGCAAAATGGCAAGAGCTGTGCCATCTGCGGCATTTAGACACATTTTCGGGTATTTGGACGTTTCTCGAGACACGTGTTATGAGAACAGAGACATGCTCTTGCCGCTGTGTGAAATTACTTTCATCTCGTCTTCTTTTAATTTGACCGCATTGTCACTTTTGCTCTTGGAGAAATAATTTGAGTCGACTCGCGATTGGCTCTTGACACACTTTCCTCGTCTTATTTCCATCTTGCGCTCCATTGCATTGCATTACACCGCTTGCTGCGGCAAGATAAAGTTGTTCAAGTCCGAAATAATTTTGCAACGCCCTCCGGTCGGTAGTTGTGCAAAATTGCACGAGTTTTGCAAACCAGAAATCCGCGGCCGGATGACACGGATATTGAATTGCGGTCGGCACTCTCCGGAGCAGTGTGCGACCAGAGATTTCCAATTACCTCGCTGAATAGAGGGAGCGGAAAATTGATTCCTTGATCCCTCCGCAAGGCTGGAAAAGAGTTACAAAACGGGTCGGACTTTGCAGCGAGCGAACACAAAAGGGGAAAATAATAATCGTAATAATTCATGGGGAGGGCGCCATCAGACGATATATATATATATATAATGTGCATACAGAGACGCACCCAGCAGTCAACAAAATCGCGGCGGCCATGATCTCAAAAGCGGCGCTCAGGTCAATCAATCAATCAATCCTTTCTACATGTCGGAACTAAACACAGAGCGCCGACTGAGACTTTCAACTCAGCAAACACACATTATGCCGGAGAGCAGGGACATCAATAAAATGCTATACGATTACACGTGACACGGCCGCAAAATCATAGAACGATCATTTCGATCTGCCGTGTGGTGAATGGGAACCAGTTTGATTGATATATTACTCTACTGCTACATCAACTGGTTAAAACGTACGCCGTGCACTTGGAAATAAATCATATAAATGGATCGCTGTTAATTACACTTCTCAATCAGGAAGTATAAATCAAGCAAGACCCCCAGAAATTCCACTCACATAAAAAGATTTAGACTTTTTTCAAGGGAGTTGTAATAAATCAATTTGGGAGAGGAGGGGGAGGAGGAAAAGCACCCCTAAACCCTTCAGTTGGTGGTCAGGGGAGGTCAAGACGAGTTAACGGTGTGTAGTTTGCACAACTCTGATGGTTAGAACCCGACATTTGGAGTTGACAATATTTGGAAAACATACGAAAAAGTCGAAAAAATCGTCTTTTCGAGTTGAAATTTCTCGGAAACAAAATAAAACACCACTATGAAGTTTTCAAATATGTCATCTGATTTAAAATCCTGAACCCTTTTCCGAAATTTAAATTAGAAACTGCATAATAGATATTTTTCCTCCTTTCTGTGACGTTTCGTCTTTTATAGATAATTTTCGGGAAAACTATCTGACGCGTAAGTGTTCTCTTTTGAGCGGATGTGAACACTTAATCTTGTTTTGTCATTTGGTTAGTACATCGCGTAACAAGCTGACGAGAGGATCGAATTAAAGGGCAGATTACCTACCCAATCGATGGCTTCAGTCAAGAATAAAAAATACCTCTATGTCTGGAGATTCGGATGCTCGCGTGAGTGGCGTGGTTCTTCAGATGATCTAATTGCGCAAAAGCAGTATTTAAGCCAAGAAATTTCGGCCTTTATTTCTTTCTTCTGAATTAGGACACGTGCAAATGGGAAACATTTCGGCAAATTCGGCTCTCTGTGATTACCCCCCACCCCAAAAAAGTCAATACTATTCTTTGAAACGCTTTTAAATATTTGATGAATGTACTTTATCCCGGATTTCAGGCAAGAAGAGAAGGATGAGGCGTGCAGGACGATGAGGCCTGGTGGCCGCGGGCACGCGCAATGCCGCCGCTGCCGGACCTGACGTGAGCCCTGCTGCTGAATGTGCGTCCTGAGAGCAGCGAGCAGCACGCACCCCTGAGCTTTCGCCACCATGAACCTGCTGAATATGGACGCGGAGAACCGCGTGGTACTGAACGTGGGTGGCATCCGCCACGAGACGTACAAGGCCACCCTCAAGAAGATCCCGGCCACCCGGTTGTCCAGGCTGACCGAGGCGCTGGCCAATTATGACCCCATCCTCAACGAGTACTTCTTCGATAGACACCCTGGCGTCTTCGGCCAGGTGCTCAACTACTACAGGTTCGCCTCGTTATCTTTTTCACGCTTTCGTTCGTTCAAGGTTGATGATTTCGCCCGCTGCCTTTAATAAAACGTTTCCCTTTTCACTTTAATTATAAAGTCAATATTTGCGACGGCATTATACGCATTAGGTTGGATCGATACGCTGCAAGAAGCAAAATCGTTTTCTGATGACCTCCCTCCCCTCCCCCATAAAAAATTACTGCGCATCCACATTTGTAAACACTGCACGTGCTTGTCAACGCAGTCGCAATCTATTCAATCTGCCCACAATATTTTAACCTGCCAAGTGATGTCGAGATTCGTCCGACAAACTCGTCCAAAATTTAATTCTTGTATGTTGATCCTGACAAATGGCTCAAAAGTCGCCATTTTTTTACGAAATTATGAAAATGCTCTATAAATCAGGATAATTTATTTAGTTATATATGAAAATCTGCACAAGAGTGCCTATTAATAACTTTGTGCGCTAAAATATAGGAAAACCAAGCTGGGTCTTTAACGCGTGTAATTACCATCAGAGCCGAAAATAACCGAGATCACACGGGCCTTTATGAAAGGCTTTACGGCCTCGATACTGGCTCGTTCTCTCCACTTTTTACCGGGTCCTTAACAAGCTGCTCCTTTTGCCATTGTCTGGCAGCACCGAAAAATTAATAACCTTGTCTGCCTCTGCGTGTCTATAAAGTCACCGTGCACGAGAAGAAAAGAGGATAAAAGCGTGAATGTGTGGTTTTTGTTGGCACACAGAACCGGCAAGCTGCACTACCCTACAGACGTGTGCGGCCCTCTCTTCGAGGAGGAGCTCGAGTTCTGGGGCCTCGACGCCAACCAGGTGGAGCCCTGCTGCTGGATGACCTACACCCAGGTGACCTCGAAAACTCCAAATAATAATATTAAAATTAGTCAGTTTGACGAAATGAGTATGATTGAATGGTGTTTTTTGTGGCAGCATCGAGACACGCAAGAGACGCTGGCGGTGCTGGACCGACTCGACCTCGACACAGACAAACCCAGTGAGGAGGAGATGGCGCGAAAGTTTGGTTTCGAAGAGGACTACTTCCGCGGGAACCTTTCCTGGTGGCAACGCATGAAGCCCAATATTTGGTCCCTCTTCGACGAGCCTTATTCTAGCACAGCAGCCAAGGTACAAAAATTATTTATTAACTAAGCAGAGGATAGACATTGTCATAAAAAGGACCATTATTAAAAAAACAATTCCTATAAATAATTTAGTAGGAATTCTTGTGGCAAATTTTATTCTATCTCCTCTCCCTTCATTTTGTAAAGTAGACGGTATGTAAAACATTTTAGGCAAAATCTTTCAGTGGTTAATTTTTAAAATTTCTTGGTTTTTCAGCTGCACCAAAAACAATCAAAGAAATTATCCCGCAGAAATCAATTCCCCCACTTTCAGTTTTAATTATAAATAAATAAAATCTAAGGAAATATTGATTGAACGAAAAAATGTCGACAGATTGTTGGGTTGCTGTCTGTGTTCTTCATCTGCGCGAGCATCATCTCGTTCTGCCTGAAGACGCACCCCGACATGCGGGTGCCTGTGATCCGCAACTTTACTGTGAGCACGTCGTCCAACACGTCGGCGTGGATGCTGGACAAGACGCAGACGAACGCGCACATAGCCTTCTTCTACATCGAGTGCATCTGCAACGCGTGGTTCACCTTCGAGATCGTGATGCGGTTCGTGTCGACGCCGAGCAAGTGCGTGTTCATCAAGTCGAGTGTGAACGTGATCGACTACATCGCCACGCTCAGCTTCTACGTCGACTTGATACTGCAGAAGTTCGCCAGCCACCTGGAGAACGCCGACATCCTCGAGTTCTTCTCCATCATCCGAATTATGAGACTTTTCAAGCTCACGAGACACAGCTCCGGCCTCAAGATCCTGATCCAGACGTTCCGTGCCTCCGCCAAGGAACTCACGCTGCTCGTCTTCTTCCTGGTGCTCGGTATTGTTATCTTCGCCAGCCTCGTCTATTACGCTGAAAGGATCCAGGTCAGACGCCCTTTTTACTCCCTTCTATCTGTTTCCCAGACAAATGCGATCAAAAATCTAAAAACACATTCTCCTGAAAATTTTGCTGTGTATTTTTCTCTCAAAGTCTATGTTGCGTGCCGACGAAAGGTACAGATACGCAAGCTTTTCTTGCCCCTTCTCTCTATCTTATCTTATTCTTCAAACCCTGCCTGAGTTTCCCCTCCTTTTTCTGCCCAGTTTGCATCTTGAATCTCGTGTCAAAAAAGCAAGAACGCGATCAGGCGAATTTGTTTTCGTTAAAAATGTGGATGTAGAGCTCTCCCGACTCTTTTCAAATTATTTTGCACAAGTTCTAGCCCCGAGTGTGAGTCAAAAGTGCTGGCGAGAGAAAATCACAAAAGAAAACAGTGGTGTTTTCCGTGTTTTCCTTTCTGATTTTCTAACAACGCCTTCGGGCCACTCCTTAGACTCACCCTCGGGCGGATTGCATTTTCTTTCACTCTTACAACTCGCTTCTCTAACTCCTGTAAACAATTTGCATTTTGCTGGGAATGAAATTGTGGCGTCACATAGTGCCACCACACACATATATTTATTTTTTTCTCCATTTTGGTAGAGCCAAAAGAGAGGCATTGTTCCTTTAATTTTGACTTTATATGAAAGAAAAAAATGTGTGTGGCGAGAGTGTGTGTGTGCAAAAAGCGAGAGGACGCGCGATGAAGTATTAAGGCATGCCCGGCCGGCGTACTAAAGAGATTGTCCGCTTTGCTCTTCGATTTACAGGCGAATCCACATAACGACTTCAACAGCATACCGCTGGGTCTGTGGTGGGCCCTGGTCACCATGACCACCGTTGGCTACGGAGACATGGTGCCGAAAACCTACGTCGGCATGTTTGTGGGGGCGCTGTGCGCCCTCGCCGGTGTGCTCACCATCGCCCTTCCCGTGCCTGTTATCGTCAGCAATTTCGCCATGTATTACTCACACACCCAAGTACGTATGCCGCACTCGCGCGCTTTGTTAATATTAATAATCTCTCGTCTGCTCCTCCTAGAACAAAGGTTGCTTGCACCAGCGAATTTTGGTTAAGCGAAATCTACGCCATTGTAATATTTTGATTAAAACATTGCTGAGCAAATTAGGATTTAAACGAGATATAAAATTACCTACCTATTTTCTGACTAAAAAATGTTCACACATTGAGGTGAATTAAATCACAAAACACTGCAAAACAACGGAGTGGTTAAATTAAAAATTAAAAATCGCAATGTTTGTAGGTAATTTCCAAAGAAGGAACACGATTGATATTTTGGTTGTTTGATTGTTTCTGTCTACATCTCATTACTTATGGCATGAAATGTTTTTCGTGTGTTTCGTCTGCAACCAAGTGAAAACTCATTCTTGGCCTCGCTGTCGAAATATTAGAACATTTTTTCTTCACTCGCACTACGAAGTCCTATAAATTCGTGATAAAGTGCTTAACGGTGGATGAGCTGTGACTAAATTAACCTCGACATATTTGTTGCATAGTAATTATTTTCAGAAAAAGCATTATCACCGCCGCGTTTTAATTGCTTCAATTTTAAAAATGACGCATAAGAACGGGGGCAAATTGATCGCGCGCGTGTTCACAGCCGTTGGCTATTTAAAAAGTTAGTGACTCTGCTTTTGAGCCTGCTGTCATCAGTCGCCACATACAAACAATTAAGGCCCCTCCTGCGAGCACTTAATGCAAATTTCACTGTGAGAGCTAGCGCTCTCTTCTTGCCGCAGAGGAAAAAAACTTTGTCTCTACGTCGTCGTTTAAAGTCGATGGTAATAATTCTCTCAAAGAGAGGGGCTCTAGTGTGTGTGTTGTCTCTTGCTCTCGTTTATTTGTTTACTTTGCCATTTTGCTTGATATCCGTGTGCGCTGGCAGCTCTCAACGCGAAAATAAACTCAATGGTGATCTTTATAAAGCGGCGCGGGAAGTTGCCGGCCGCGCGATTAACAGTCGCAGTCGACTTTTAGTGCGTAACTAACTGGATGAAAGATGGAGAGATAGCGTAACTGCGTGAAACGACCTATTTATGCGTTTTGTAATACACGCACGCACTAATTTGAGCTAAAAATACGAGCAGTCAAATGAGATGGCATTTTACCAAATGTTAATTTTTATTGGTCCGGTTTTCATAAATTTCGCTTTATGGAAATATAAATAGCAGTTAATATGATTCGGTTCACACAGGAAAACTATAAATAATTTTGCACTGCCTGAGTTTTTGGAGAAATTTAAAATTGGAACAAAAAAAGCAAAAAATGTTTTTTTTAATAGGTTTAGAAATTAATCACGTCACTATCATTTTAATTAAAATATTTTTGAGCCTCGCACTTAATCGGAATAACGTTTCCAGCAATTCAGACAAATTAAAACGTTCAAAAATACTTTGAAAAATCCTAAAAAACACAAATTGTGAGCTGTGCTGTCTTGCAAGCATTTCGAGGCCCAAATTCATTTTTGAAATGTGTTTAGCAACCCGCCAAAATCACCGTCGTATTGTATTTTTGCACTCGTGTGTGTTTCATGTTAGTTTGTGTCCAAACAACTGATTTCTTTCCCACGTGAAGCAAGTCCAGATGCTAAGACAAGATTTTGTGTTGTGATTTCAGGCACGCGCCAAACTGCCGAAGAAGCGAAGGCGAGTACTCCCATTCGAACAGCCGAGCAGGGGCCCGCGGTTGCCCGGGGCTCCCTCCATACCGAGCTGCCCCGCCGGGGGCGGCGTGATGGGCGGGGTCCCGGGGACGGGCGGGGGCCGCGGAAGCGGCGTCAGCGGGAACCAGGGTGGCGGAGTCCTGGGGGGCGGGCCAGGCGGGGTCGGGGGCGTCTGCGGGGTCGGCGGTGACAACGCCGTGCCGCTGAACAGGCGGATGAACGCGATTAAGCAAAACCACCCGAAAGAGGCGCTCGGCCACAAAATTGGTAACGACAGCATTATCAACTACATCCCCATGTAAACAGCCAAACTGACATTATTTATTGTGTCTCTTTTGAGCGCGAGCTGAAATAACAGAGAAACAATCAAGACACTCCACTGCTTCTCCCAAAATCTCTTGAACCCTGTCGGAGAGGGAACGTGTTTCACAGTGAGAACTGTCCTATGACTACCCCCCACCCACCCTTTAGAGGCCGTTCCTGGTCCCCCCCCCCCGCGGAGTATGCTGATACCTACTGTCGTTCCCTGAGACCAACTATTCTCTCGTAGCCAGAGCCACCCCCAGAGACTTTGCCGTTCCGCGATTTTTTTTTAGAGAGTAGCAACACTGCAGGAACGGGCAACTCTGATCCGGTCCAGCCTGTTCCTGCACACGTGTGTGTGGCTTTCACGCACCGAAACACAGCCCAAGGCACGCGCACGCACCTACCACCCTGATCACCTGCCCCTGAGATCCACACACTCGCTTCCGCGAGTCATTCGCTTGATTTCTGTTCCTATAGCCAACCACCTATAGTCGATCGACACTCACCCCCTTCACACACACCTCCAAAACCAAAACACACGCGTTCGCTGCTTTCCAATAGAGCCGATTTGCTATTTTAAAACTCACACACACATACGACACACACGTATATACACACTGACACGAAAGTGCTGTCGCGAGAGTGAGAGCTTCTTAGAGTTGAGAAGGGAATGCGAGGGGGCAGAAAAACTAATGAGAGCCGTTTGCCATTCAAGTCGGGGCCGGTACAACGAGTGCTAACGGCGCGCCGCACCTGCACTCCTGCGTCTCCTCGCAGTCCAGCAGCGGGTGCTCTGCGGCGGCGGCGACCACGGCGACACCAGCCAGCGAGCAACAGCAGCAGAAACAGCAGCAGGCCTCCTCAGGGCTGACAAGCGGCCGCCGCTCCGTCGGCTGTTGACGCCACTTGTTGCCAACTCTCTTTCGTGTATATTTTGATTGTGATACCGCCCGCCGCGCGCGCGACAGACCAAAATTATTGATTGGTGCTGCGTGGCCAATAACTGTGTGAGTGGGCCGCGACTTTTCCCGCGTTCAGTGCTACTGACAAAGTGAATAATCGCTTTTCTATGAGATATAAAATTAGTTATGTAAGCCGTACTCTTTCCTTTTCGTTGGCTGCCACCGCACTTGGTCGAGTGTTCCTTTTTCTGTTGTTGTTGTTGTTGTTGTCTGTTAATCTGTCACGGCAGCGGAATCCGATCAATTTTCAATTGTGCACGCGTCCACGCCAGCGGGAAGGCCGGAGCCATTCCGCATCGGGAGCGCTTACTTCCCTGGCGCGCGCGTCTGGACGCCCACGGCAATGACAAATCACACGCAATCGCGACCACGTTCATACAAACTGTAAACACACACGCGGCTGCGCTTACCAATTGGCAATACATACTATTGTTACCATGATGATGATGATGATGATTGTATATTTTCCTCTCTCAGCGACGTTCCCACTCATCCGAGAGTGAAAAGAACTGTGCATAAATATGTTTTCTAAACGCAAACTCGCTTTATACACTCACTCATATTGTACACCGAAGACGAGATAATATTATACAACACACATTACTACGTAGGGATACTCTATTAACTCTGCTAAAAATTCGCGCATCGTCGATTCGTCGAGAGGCAGAATCCGTTTCTGCCTTCCGAAAGTCCCACATTACCGCCCTGCTCTTCTCTCCGCATTAGGCATGCGGTTACAATTCTCATTACGACACATTCACACACACAATACTCTCTCGCGATCGAGAGCCGGTTGTCGGTTTTCAGCTCCAGCCTGCTTCTCTATATACGTCGAACAATTTAGCCACTGTAGACACTCAGAAATTTTCCCCGGGTCGCGTGTTGAAATTGAGCGAAGCCGCGGGAAATCACAGCAGAGGCGAGAGACGCACGCAAAGGGAACAAAGTTTTTACGCACTCGGCATCAACGTGGCGCGCGCGCGATGCAATTTTTTATCTCTCGTACGGAATGACGTGTGGTGTGACTTTGACATTAAACTAAAGTTAGCTGCCATTAAATACTCTGCAAAAAACCCAACTCTTTCCCTCTCATCCGTGTACAGTAGTAAACGTAGCAAAGGAAATGGGTGCATATATTTCACGTATATTCTAAAAGGTTTCTGGGAGACCCTCGCGCAGATCTTCCGCCGTATTTTTGGTCTCCGTGTGGGACGCGATCGAGTTGTTAGATTTCGCAAAACAAAAAACACACACACACAGTTAAACACAATAATAATAAGTACCAAACTCTAATAAGTAACGTATAAATAACGATTTAATGCCATCTCACAGTGCATTCAAACTTTGAGAAGTATGGAGCGAATTCCCGGAGAGAAAAAGCCGCATATCCGAAAAATGAGAGAAAAAAACAGCGCATTTCACTTGAACGCAGGGTTGAAAATAAATATACAGTACACGTAATAATTTAAAATCCGCAGAGGTTTGAGGACGAAAGGGTGCCGGCAACCCAAGCATAAAGTTGTACATATATATTATACCGAACTAAAAAAGACGCGAAATTGTGCTTGTGGAAGGTTTTAATTACACGGAAAACAATCAGGCGATCTCGCAAGCGACCAATTTGTGTTCGTCGGGGTTGTTGCGCAAATTTATCGAATCTGTTTGTTTATTAAAGAAAAAGAATTGCGTCGTCTTTGGGCACAGTAACATTAAAATGCACACTTTTATTTATACTCTGAAATGATTTGAAACATCATTTTTGCGCGCAACAACGTAAACACAGTGCGATTCACAGCACTCTAATTTCACGCGATTATTTATTGACAGCCCTAACGAATGTTACACAACATGGACGTACTTTCTCTACTTTCGGGATTGCTCTCTAATTCATGTGAATTTCAATTATTCAATCGTGCATTTATCGCAGGAGAAACGACGGAGACTCCGTCTAAACGAAAGGAAACTAAAATTGCATTAAATTTGTACGTTTTATACACACAAGAGGATGTGTTATGCTTTAAAAAGAATTATAAGGGCAGTGGAAGATTCTCACGACCATACACACAAGATGAGTGAATGCGGAGATTATATTTTACTTGTTGTGTAAAAAGGACCAAACATTAGAGATTAATCAATTGACGTTAATGACATTTTCCCACTTTTGGACCCAATCGAAAATCCTCATTCGATTTGTATGAATTTTATCCATACCTTATAGAGTTTGCTATGGCATCAGTGAAAAATAATTCAGTCTAAAAAGATGTCAAAGAGATTCCTCAGCTGACGCCACCAAGCGATATAAAATTAATATTTAAGATATTCCAATTGAGTCTCAAAAACTTCTCTGAAATTTCCTATCCAATAAATTATGATTACTCGAAATTAAAAACCTAAAAATGCGAGCACGTGCAGACGAATGAATCAACTGAGTGCATTTTATCGACATCGAGATTTAAAAACAAAAAATAATATCATAAAGGTTGCTACACAATTGATATATTGTTTGATCGAGGGCGAAGAAATTGAGCAAGACACACGGTTACAATTTAGTGGAAAAATCTCTCGTCCGTGATTCGCTCTCTCTCACTCACTCTATCTTCATAATTATACACACGATTCCCTAAAAACTACTTTCTGAACGCATCATTATATATTCTTGCATATATACATTTGCGCTACCAAAATGAAAAGAAAAACGAAGGAAAAGAAGTTTTAAGATAAAAATAATGCATACACCGTATTATACAATATATGCATATTATAATAAAATCTTGTCTGATAATTCTCACGAAAGTCTCTCACGAATATATAAATCAATATATATCAAGTAATGTGTACATAATTTGGGTGTTAGAAAATATGTAATTTTGCTACTACTTGAATCCATCATCACCGAAGCTGTGTAACGATTACAAAAATAAAACATGTTACATTAGCACTTTTTTTCCTTCCCTTCCAATGAAATCCTTGTATAGAATTGATATAAACCATTGCAGTTAATTGAGCTTAACAACTAGCCTTCTTATCTCCGCATGACGCGTGCAACATTATATGTTGTGCCAATCTAATTGAGTTGAAGGGTTTTTAACAAAAGAAAATTACAGGTTGGATTTGATGAAACAAACAATTTTATTAATTGATCTTTTTCCAAATGTACCGAAATATTCAAATAATATAATGCAAAATTTCCCGTTATCCGCCACCAGTTTTTCTCATTCCACTTTGTATCTCGTGTTTGAGAAGAACACTCTCAAATTGAAAGCAGAAAAGCATTTTTGTTGCTTAATTCAATTAAGCATTCACCACAGGGGCAGGCTCGCTTTTCTTCTTGTTCATCCTGGAGTTGAACAAGTTTTTCATGGTTTCGCCAAATCTTTGCCTCAAACCACTCCTAGCGCGAGCCACTTTAGAGTGAAGATTTTTTAGTTGTGGGCATTCCCCTTTTCCGATTTGTGTGATGTAGTTGGGATCACATTTCTGCAGCTGGGTGCGCCTGTATTTGCAAGTTTCTGGTGTAGTTAAGCTTTTTACTTCATCATTTGCTGGGGCATTCTAGATTAAAATAATTAATTTTATTCATGATATTTAAAAAAAAATGAGAGATTTTCACCAAGATTAAATATCTCTGAACGCAGGCCATAAAGCGGATAGGTTTGTCACTGCAATTGGAGTTGGGCACGGCGTTTGGAGCATACCTCGCCGGTGTGTTGACAGAATCTGCAAAAAATTCGAAAAATTCCCCTCGCATCAAATTACGCTACACATTTTGATTAATGGTAATAAATAATGGAGCTTTCATCTAGGATGTGAAGTGATTTACCGTTTTAAATGACGATTGTTACACTTACAAATATTTTTGGGCAATGCAAAAAAATCTTTTCGTGCTGAATATTTGGTAAATTTGATCGTTTATCAAACACTGAAGTAAAACCTGATTGCTTTACTGAGTTTGTGAGTTTGCATTTTTCCTTAAAGTAAAACTGGTTTTGTTCTCCCTTAAAAGCAGAAAATTTGGTAAATATCTTCTTACTCTTGTAGCACTCATTAACTGCATCAGCAGCAATGGTTTTCCAAGATTCGGTCGCGTTTCCTACGTAGCTTTGGGTGATGGCAGCTTGATTTATGTTTCCCTCAGCGTCTATCTGCTCATTAAAATATTTAGATTTTTGTCTACAATTGTTATATATTTCTTCACATAATTGGATCTCTTCATCACGCATTCAGCCGCACACTTTAAATAAAAATGCCCGATCAGAGAACATGCCCGAGAAAAAGAACTGAAAAAACCTACTTGTGGGTCTCCACACATTCCAGTGCGCATCAACGCCGCCAAAGGAAGCTCGAACATCATTTTTCCTGGGCCCATGCCAGAATCTTGCTCATTCATTCCATTACTTCCATTATTTTGGTCTTGCGCAGGTTGTGATGCCTTATTTGCCGAATCTTGCAAGCACTGGCCAAACTGTCTCGGAGAGAAAACAACTGGCACGTTCGCACACTCTTTGGCTTTCTGTGCGTTAAAAGGAATTTTGTGAAATGTGACACTTTTGAGAAGGTTTTTATTTAGTATACCAACAAAAACAATGGATTGCACGCATCAGGCTGATTTTTCAAAGCATCTCTCATCCTCTGGATTTTTTGGTCGATTAACTCGCTCGCCTTGTCCATAAACTTCATATTCGGGAGTGGCCACTTGTTACCCATTCTCTCTTTTCTGAGGGGGTTGACACTGGAATCATCGGAATTTCCAGTTCGCTCTTTTGAGCCCGAATCCTATAAAATGGATTAAATAATTAAAACCATGCCGCGTTTTCTTGACAAGTAATACACAAATGAATAGTGGATGATGATTGTTTGTACGAAGATGTTTTTTATGAAGTTAAAATAAACAAAAAATCAGAGCCTCTGTCAAAAAGTGCATGGACCGACAAAATTTCTGATTCTGTTTCAATTAAAAAAGTAATAAATAATTATTTGTGAAATGAGAAATAAGCAGTATTTTAAAGTTAAATTATTTTCTAGTTAAAAAGGAAAATTAATTACTTGAGAAGTGGCAACCGCCACTAGAAAGCTGACCAGCACCACGTACTTCAACATGGTTTGTGCTAGTTTGTCCGGAAATGTGTCCAGCGCAGAAGGGTTTAAAGCCTCAGTTGCTCATGGTCATCAAACAGAGCCACGTTCGCATTTCATCAAGGACACTAACCAATACGAAGCGCTTATTGTGCTTCATTTCCGGAAAAACAGAGGCGCCGTGCTGCTGTTTTCCCGTTATTAAGTGAAACCTTCTGCGGCATATAAAACAGTGAAATGTAGTTGAATAAATTTGCCAGATCATTCGATTCTGCGCTGGTATTATTTGGAAAGGTTACTTTTTTAAAAATTTGAAAATTTTATTCAAAATGTTTCAGGATTAATCACGTTTTTAATTGATCTCGTTATATTTTTATGCTTTCGAACTTAAAACCTGCGTGAAATAGTAATAACTTATGTAACTGTATACCGAGAAAATTCAAGCATGACTGTATCAAATTATGAATTTTTGATTCGAGGAAACTTCCGCAAAGCATACTTGCTGAGCGAGTACGAGTAGTCTATCCTTTTACGTGAAGGATAGAGCGATTCTGGTTTTTTAGAGACGAGTGTAGTGCCTTCCTTTCTTATAATCACTTGGATAGTCAGGATAAGGGAGAAATAGAAAAAAAATAATATTTTATTCTTTATCCAAAATAGCGAAATACAGCAACACAATTTGCGTCCTGCTTTATTCAGGCGGTGATGCGTTCGTTGGTCTCAGCCTTTTTATAATTAAAGGAATTAAAGCTGCACGTCTATCTAATAAATTAGAGGTTTTTGTACTGAGATGCTGTTGTGCTGCATTCTTGCGTGATGTAGATTATTTGTTAGGTAGCTCTAGAGCGCCCTCTGGATGCCACTGATCCTTTTGCTGTTTGTAAGTGTGCTTCTTCAGTTCCCGATTATTGCTTCCTAGTCGTGTGCCACCGGCTAATCTAAAGCCAAACTTACGAATAACCGAGATTCAAGTGCGTTTAAACGGACAGTCAAAGATCTGTTGTTCTCAAATTATCGAACGAACTTGGTCTTTAATGCTTTGATTATTAGTATTTTGGACAAGTAATTCATCCAAAATTTTAGCTCCTCATTCCAGTGAACAGTAAAGCTGAGTTTAAGGCAATTTGAGGTTAAAATAAAATGCGATAGATTATATAGAAGCACGATTATTATGGTGCCTTTATTTGGGTGATTCCGAATTAGAGACGTCTTTACATTACTGCATAAAACAGATAAGTTATGAAAAATAATACCATAACTAAAATACAGATTGGTTCAATTGATGACATATTCTACTGATGATCGTAATTATACTAGTTGTTAATTAACGTTACACCAGCGGCCGTCTCTTTATAATTTCAGTTAAGTCAAAGCAAGATTCTTTGGTTCAGCTAAAAATAAGATAAAAGGAAATACTGCTTCATGCAAGGAAGGTAAGCCTTGTTGTCTTGGGGCGTGGCAACGACCACTCTTGGACCCATTCACAAACTAGGCGACAGAACGCTGAACATTGCTCATCAAGTCAAGAAGGGGGCAACCAAGACGTGGTCCTGAACTAATTTTCTCTAGCTGGTGGCCACGGCAGCGTGCCAAACTCAGATACACGCAGAGTAAGCGGCGGAGGAAATAAGGAGTACAAATTGCTTGCTTTCTTCTTAGTATATCACATAAAAGTTTTTGTCTTCGAAAGAATCCGACTCATTGTCAGCAGAAGATAGCTTGGTGTCTGTCACACTCTCGCCTGCTCTTAAAACGTGGGTGTGTGTGTATGTGCGCTTTGAATAAATCTCTGGTCAGTCAGTGTGGGTGTCGCCTCAGTGCTTGCACTTGTAAAATCACAGCAAATCTCAATGCATCTGTTTTTGTCACTCATACTGAACACAAAAAAACGTCATGGAAACAACCTGCATACGTTAACAGAAAAAAATGCTCTCTTCGTGTGATGTTGCATTTACAGTAAAATCTCAAGAAAGAAATCAAAGGTACACGTACAAAGTCAAATCGTAAAACACGCGTGATACATAATTTAAGTTAAAATAATAAATAATACTAACTTAATACTTGATTCGAATTCTGACAACCCACATCGATAAAAATAGTTCGTTCTTTGATACCTGGCAGCAATGACAAACCTGCAGAATAGAATGCATTTACCGGCAAGTATCAAGAAAGAGCTGCAAGATCAGTTCTAGGGAGCCGATCGAGTGCACCTAGTTGCCCTTCAAGCAAATGAGGAAAGAGCCACCAGCGCGGACTGCGTAAATACGTGTTTCTAAACTCTGTCTGCTCGTCGCGGCGGCCAAAAGTCTTTTCCGGAAACTTTGACGATCACATTTGGCAACGGTGGCAGTCTCTCTTATCAGTGCAGATCGATGCCGAACTTGCGCAGGGCCGGGCCCTGCGGCAGAGGTCGTACGGGCCAGAAGATGCGCCGTCTCAGCGCTGTCGAGTCGGCACCAACGCGCTCCAGCACCTCAAGCAGCGGCTGCATCTTCTGCTCGAGCCACTCGCCCACTGTGTGCTGGTCAAACACCTCCGACAGGGCGTCTCTCGCCTGCTTGGACACGCTCAGCGCAGAGTGCTGCAGCCGCGAGTGGTCCTGCATCAGCTCATTCAGCCGCAGCGGCGTCGTGAAATTGTGTCGCACGTTGTAATCGGTCAGCCACGCCTTTTTCTTGCGCACCTGCAATCAGATTTGCATGCATTTTTATTTTGAAAACTGTTTAAGAAGTGTAGAAAACACGTATTCAATTAAAATAAAAATCAAGCGAGCCAACGTCACAAATTGGTGAAAAAATGGTTAGATAATTTAAGCCTTTTACTGTTTGAAAGGTCAAAAATGGTTTCCTTTTTTAAATTTTAAAATGTCCTTCCATTTAAACTTTTGCACAGTTAAACACATGTGCTTTCGCCACTCATTATAATTCAGTGTTTCGGTGTATAAATAAATTTACAAAAATACAGTTAGCTATAAAGGAATTACCAGCAAAAGGAACTCTTCCGTGTCCCGCTCCAGGTTCTCCAGTCTGGACATAACCCTGAAGACGGCGGCGCCTGGGAAAGCGCAGGAGGAGAAGCGCTCCCACAGGAAGGCGTCGCGGTCTAAGCTGACCATATGTCTGCTGGAAGCAGGACAGTTCATGGCTGAGTCGAGAGGCGAACGCAGCGACTGGTTGAAGTAGCCGCGGCTGGTGGCCAGCATGTCGAGCGCCAAGGAGGGAAGGCCTGACGGCAGCAGCTCACACAAAGTGGCAAAGTGGTCGTAGCGCTGCCACCCTGTGATCACGATGCCGGAAAAACCACCGCGGAACTTGCGATTTTCGTTTGTCATTACCTGAGAGAGAAAAATTCCCAATTAATTGACACTAAAAAATTAGAAAGGAGAGCTCTTGCACGCCCCTCCCAATTAATTTATGTTTGTATATCTATCCCTTTAAAGCAATTTAGAAAATTTATTTCACGACAATCCATTTTAAATCCTTAACATAATGCAAATTTCGAGTTCTTTAATAATAATTTCAATTTAACAAATACCTCAAGCCAACGTAAATTATTCTCCAAATGTCTCTTCGCGTTTGGCACGTTGATCGTTTCCCCAAAGGCGCCTTTGAAAGCACTGGCCGTCCAAGCCGTGGGGAAGCTAGACGCGTACTTGTCCCAGACCTGTGAAGCATTCCCCTGTCAAGTAACTCAGAAATGTCAAGCTAACGCCCATCACTCACCGAGGTCTGCACAAAGTGGTAAACGTTCTCAGCGTACACCCAAACCATGGGCTCGACGAGGTCCCCGATTTTACGGAGCTGGTCCGGCATCAAATGCCGCAGCATGTCGTCCCAAATGATGGGGGTAGCGTTAAACTGGGAGCGCACAAAGCCAGCCACCTTGGCCACGTGGTCGAGGAAGACGTCATCCCGGGCCTTCTTGCGGCACAGGTCGCACTCGCCCATGGTGAACACCTCGTCGCACCCGATGTGAATGTACCTGGGCCGCGTCACCTAGCCACCAGAAAAAAATGTAAGTGCCACGCTGCCAACACAGGGATGGAAAGATACTCACTTTTGAGTGTAATTCGTACACCTGGTGCAGCAGTTTTGTCACCATCTTGAAAGAGCTGTTCTTTGAAGGGCACAGCGCCTGAGGAATATCTGGCAGCTCGCGTAAATTGCTGAACTGCTCGATTTTCAGCACAAACTCCAGATGACCAAAGGTCTGCACCAGTGGAATCACCTCTAGACCAAGTTCTTTGCATTTTGTAAGCAGCTGGATAACCTGTGAAGCGAAAAATAATGAAGGTTTGATAAAGAATTCCTCTTCAAGGAAAAGTTTTTAATATTCTCCAGATAATTATGCCACTGACCTCTTCTTCGGTATAGTGATTAAGAGCGGCCACCGAGGCCAGGGGACCTTTGAAGGGGAACATGTCCTCCCACTCAAGCAAAACGCCAGTGGCGCCAAGCTGCTTGAATATGGGAAGCAGTTGCAGAAGATAAGTCATTTTTGGCGGTGCACCCTTCAGGTCAAAATGCACCAGCCTGTGAGGCGGAATGTACGGGTTCTTTGGGTTGAGGGCCACTCGCGTGATGCCCTGTTGCTCGAGGTAGTCCCTGGAAAAGTTAAAAATAGCATCAAATTCCTGTCATTTTTATGCGCACCCGGTTTGGTAAAAATGACCCGCTTACGGTTCTTTTTTGCTTCTTTGAGTAGCAGTTATAACCTTTGTGGTTAGTGATGCGGTTTGGTTGTTTGTACTGAATTTTAATTATAGGAAATTATAGCCAGTTACCTTATTAATTTTTAATACTGTTTTTTTGTTGCGGTCGGTGAGGAGACCGTGATCGAAGCCGCGGTATTGATCAAATTCCCAGTCGTATTAAATGATTTCACTGTCAGTGTCATGGAATTGTTCAAACTGGTTCCAATTAGAGATTGAAAGAAATTGCGTGAGTTAATTATATACTTTTTGGTCGTAGTTGAGCTAAGTGTAGTTGTTGTACCCGATTTAGATTTTCTACATGGACTAGAGAGGTGAAAAGAGGGGAAAATTCGGTGTTTCGCTTACTCGGTTTCCTGCGTTTGCTGACGTCTGTTGTAAATGTCATCGCGACTCGGCATGTTGAAGTAAGCGTTAGCCGCCCTCTGCTCCTCCTCATAGTTGCGTTGCACTTCGTTACCTTCCACGTAGGGTGTGCTCACCTCCACCTTAGCAGAGTAGGACGATGCGTGTACTTTGTCCTGATTTCTGTTGTCCTTGCCAATCTGAAAAAGCAAAAATTGCATGAAATTTCTGACTGCTCTCCGCTCGACAGGAAATGAAATTCTAAAATATACGTTTGCCTACCGCATTTGAGCTATTGCTACGAATAAAAATAAAATTAGAGGTCTCAGCCACGCCAGCCATTAACTTTTGTCTCATAAGTTGCACCCGCCACGCCAGCCACTAGTCAAAATGTCGAAAAAAACCCTAAAAGGTCCGGAGAAAAAGTTTGTCTACAGCCATATCAAATTTAAATTTAAAAAATGTGTTGGCTACACCAGCAAAAATAATGCTCAGCTGCATGGCCAAAATGCGGCTGAAGCCGGTTCAGCCAACCGCAGCCTAAAACTACGCGGCTGAGACCTCTGTTGATAATATTTGATAAAGACAGAGGTGGTTCAATGCCTTATAGAAGCAAAGCCTGAATTTAAGTAAATCCAATTAAAAGTATATTTCAAAAACCAATCAAATTAACCGTTATCTTAAAAATAAAAAGCTCAATTGTTAAAAATATTTGATAAATAAAAGCATTATGTATATACCTCTTGGTATTATAGTGTAATTAGGTTAATTTGACATGTTTTAATGAGTCAACAATGTAAATATCGACTCAAGAAAAATAAATAATATATTGCATATCTATATATTTTTCTAAAATATCTCCACTCTACTGCACGACCTGATTAGGTGGCGGTGTGGGTGCAACAAACTCACCAGGTTCGAGCTATGGCTCTTGGGCGGCACCAGGTTGAAGATTCTCAGGTAGGTGGGTTCCGAGTAGAACTGTAGGCAGACGAGCAACACCATAACGACCAGCATAAGACCTAGCCAGGTGCTTCGACGGCGCCACGCGGTCAAGCCGACGCGTCCTGCCAACATTTTTGCCATCGACATCTGAAATCACAAGGGCCGGTCTCTGTTACATTATGCTAAATGAGTACTCGGCGGAAAAAGAGCGGTCTGTGTGCTGCTACGCCGACACACAACGTCCAGGCATAATTTTTGCCCCTCTCTTTCGCGTGTCGCCCAACGTGTTGATTCGTTGTGGAATGCAAGCGAATCGTGGCAGAAATTTTTATTTTTTTGCCATCCGAAACCGAATTTTTTACTAGAATTATAGATTAAATAAAGCATACTGCAATATTTCATAACTGCATTAAACACTGATAAGTTTGTATTATCAAACTTTGCACGTTGATTTCCGTGAGTTGCGCTAGGAAAGATAAATATGCTTGTACTGATCAAGACGCATTTTTTCTTGTTAAAACAAAAAGCAAAATAAGGTGGTTTCATACGGATAATTTTATTTTTCTTATATATGAAAAAAATTCAGTTACGATTCATGGCAGTGTCATTTGCGCTGCACACAGGCCACATCAAAATAAAATTTACCTTAAATAAGATCAAATAAATAATATTACTCTTTGAGCATTATAATTCAATTGACTAATGTGAAAATAATAAGTAACCACCGCATTGTCAATTTCCAAATAGTCAATCAATCAGACGTTTATTTTGTCCCGGCAATATCACCAGTAGTTTCATTATTTGCGGACATTAAATGCACTCCAACACGCATATTGTTGTGAATACAGGGGGAAGCGAAGATATAGTCTCAATGGCTGATTATAAGTAAGTATTTGCACCTCGCTATCGGTAAATGTAAAGCAAATAAAAAGCGGCAATGACTTTACAATCATGGTTGTCAAGCAGCAGCGAAAAACAGAGTTAGCAAGGCTCCACTTTACTAGTCGAGCAGCTGGTTTTTGATCCATCAGACTAGATCAACGACACCACGAACTTCCTATATAGCTGACGCTTGCAACCACATACTGTGTTTCTTCGTGGCCCTGCTCTGATAGGCATTTCCGTATACACAAAAATATCACGATCTCGACGACAGAAATTGAGACAAAAGCGGTGCATTCTATACATTTATTTTAAAACGTTCATTAAGGTCTACGTATACGTATTCGTGAGCATTAGATCAAATAAAATAGCACAAAAATTTAAATGGTCAAAAATTAGAAAAATACTTCTAATCAGTAAAAACTTTATTGGCAAATTTTAGAGAAAAGAGAAGTCAGATCACTTTCTGAAGGTGAGCCACAGGTATATAAGAGTGCCAAGCACGCTGACATTGATCCCGACAAAGTTTGCAGGAGTGAAAAGGTAGTCTCCGCCGACGAACATACCGACGTAGGTGACGCACACGTTTTTGACGCTGCCCATGATGGAGGCCGTCAGCGCCGAGTTGTGCTGCACGCAGAGCAACGCACCCATTTGAAGCGCCACCCCCATCATGCAAGATAACGTGAACGCGCCAACAAAGCGCCAATCGCTCCAACCGTCGAACTCCATCAAGAGACCTGATAAATTTTATGTAACACTCAAACAATATCTATTTTGGTTAAAAAAGAGTGAATTTGTCAAACTAAAAAATACCGAATTGGTTTTGCTTTTTACTTTTATCATTAGCTAAGAGGGACACAATCAATAAATTTCTTTTAGATACCACATTCCTTTTTTAATTAAGACAAAAGATAGGTTAACTCGTTTATGGAATAAAATCGATTCGTTTTTGGATCGGTTTATCTCTTTAGAAATCGGCAACCCCCTGATAGCAAGCAGCTCGCGTCCCGATAACATCGCGAACGAATAACATGAATGTGTCTCATTGGAGGAAGCCCAGTCCAGAAAAGGACCAGCTCAAGTTACTTCCCCCGCACCGGGGTCTTTTATTGAAACGCCAGACAGTCGTCCTCGTCCCTTGAAATTAATTCACTCATGTAGGAAAGGTGCAAACCAGCAAGTAGCGAGTGGGACTGCCAAAAGCAATCCTCCTAAATCCACAAATGGACTGGTCAATTAGTCATTGCGATGCAAGAGAGTCAAATTTAGGCAGGGTTGCAAAAAACCGCATTTTTAAAAAAAAATGCAGTGCAGTGTTAAAAACCGGATTTTTTCAAATTTTGCCAGTTTCTTGCAGACCATATTTTACCCTCAGTTTTCAATAATGTTGTAATTATTAGCTTATGACCTCGACTTGAAAAATTTGTAGAGATAAATTTTTGGAAAAAAAATTGAGGCAACAAATAGCAATTTAAAAGAACAAATATGCGCAGTAGAGAAAATTTTGACCACTCCGACCGCGAATTTTAGATTATCATAGGTGAAAAACGGAATAAATTCATTTCTTGCGCCATAAATTGGTAAAAATTGAGTGGTAAAACCAGTGTTGAAAAAACCGGGTGGTAAGCAAATTAATGCAACCCTGAATTTAGGCGCAAATCAGTCCGCACTCTGACCCCAAAATTGCTTGGATTCTCACATTGCAAATGCACGGAAAACATGCGCTTTGTTTCATCTACAATACAGAAAATTTTGGTAATTTTATGTGACCGCCCAAATCGTTGTCAGCAAGCTAAACAAAAGCTTGATTTTTTATTCTAGTGTGTGTGTGGTGTGGATCGATTGGCTTCTAAGTTTCCCCGCAAAATGCGACCCATTTTAAAGGCAAACTTAAGACGCAACTGCTATTAGACATCGTAAGACAACATCGACACAAGATTTTTTTTTAAATTTTCACTTGCATTGGAGACAACTAAAAATTATCTTAAAGGAAAAGGGAACTGACTGTGCAGAGAAGCAGAACCGGTTTTGTCCGCGGATGAGTTGGCTAGGACGAGGAGCAGCACGGCGGGCAACGAGACGGTGGCGTTGAAGAAAAGGACGCCGATGGAGCCGAGATGAGGGAGGCAACGTTTGACGCAGGCTCCCTGCACCGCCGAACACGCGTTGTTGGCCATGACGAACGCGGCGCCGGCCAGCGTCGCGTTGAGGTCGCTGAGAGCCGCCAGCAACGAGCCGGCCGTCATCACCAGCACCGACAGCTGCACCGAGGCTGGAGGTACCTTTTGAAACGGTGAATAAATAATCCAATATCGTGGGTGGGACGCAGACACCCGAGACACAAGCTGGAAACAGGCAGCCTCATTTGATTGCACACCTCGCCCGTGAGAGGAAGACGTGAGCAGGCAGTAAATTCATTTACAGAATGTGTATTATTCGAGCACGGAGTCAAGTTTCTCGAGTGATTACTTTTAACAGTTATTGGCCGTGTCAGCTATGCGTTTTTGCAATTGCAAACGATCCCATTTCGCGGATTATACCGCTGACGGCTATTTATAGGGGTTTTTGTAAGGTCTCTCGCACGATGGCACGCGTTCTCTTGCGGAGGCATTTTTGAAAATTCGGCCCACATGGTATTGAAAGGAATTAAAATTTCTACAAATTGATCATTTGGACAAAAATATATTACTTTATCAATTGATCTCAATTAAACGGGATCCAGGAAGCGCTTTAAATTCAAGCTCATTAATACTACATTTGAATTAAGAACAACGGCACTAGCTGGGCAGTCAAATATTCGATTTTATTTGTTTGTGGTTCAGTGTGCGCATCCAGTAGTGTGGCTGAGCTGCCGTATTTATTCAGCACCGCATCGACCTAAAACTCACGTTTTGGATGACGCACTCAGAACAATAAAATAATCTGTGATACCAAATAAAGAGATAACAAACAATAAAAAAGACAGATACAAATATTAACATTGCAGCGCCTTAAATATTATTGTCGCCACAAAAAACCCCCAAAATCACGGCTCTTTAAATGAATGGATACTCGCAGCGAACAATCGCAATTATTCGGCGCCAACAAACCTAAAACTTGCAATTTCGGTGAAAAACTCAAAACAATAAAAATCTGTGACGCCAAATAAAGACACAATTAACACACAAATTGCACCGCAGCACCTTCAAACGGATTGTCGCCATGTCAAAACATATTTTTTAAAGAGTAGATATTAGAGCATATTCCAAGACAGGAAATGGAAAAAAGAATTCCTGCTTTTTCCTGGAATTCCGGCAGGACAGGAAAATATTTTTCAGGAACAGGGCAAGACAGGAATTTTGCTTCAAAACAATTCCATTCTTGATCTTTTATATAAAATATGTCTCATTTAAAGACAGCATAACTTTTCATTTTGATACTGCGCTTTACAACGTTTACTTTCTTTCGTGTAACTAAACATTTAGCCTAAAAATTACTCACGGCGTTTATAATTTGGCTTTAAAATATTTTTTAAAAAGCACAACTCTTTAATTATAGTCAGTGGTGTTCGAACAAACTAACATTTTACCGAATCAATCTACTGTATAAAAAACAGCATTTTTTCGGGTTTTTCTCCAATTTTTTCCATTTTAAGCATTTTTTTGGAAATACTTTGTTGGATATTCAATTTTGTGCGGGGTGCACAGTATTTTTACCGTTTAATTCATAAAGAGGAATTAGGAATTAGATATCAACAGACACAATTCAATAACTTTAAAAATCTGTTAAAATGGAAGTTTCAAATAATTAAAAGGAAACAAAAAAATTAATAAAAGATCAATTTGTTAAATGGAATTAAATTTAAAGAAAAAACAGGACAGGAACGGAAATCCAAATTTGGAACAGTAACAGGACAGGAAATTATTTCCCGGAATAGGTCAGGAACAGAAAAACCTCTCTTGAATACCCTCTAGTAGATATCGCCCCGGACGATGTTAAGTTTCCCATAGAAAGATTTCACTCCAACGACCATGCATGGAGAATCTGGTGATGTGTCCCAAGCACCATTTTCAAATGTGGTTTCAGCAGTTTTTGACAAATATGAAATATAAACTCAATTGTTTTTGGAATTTCACGGTAAACGGATCATTTGGATGTGAACAGGCATCGTGTGGCAGTAGCTGGCACAGCAAAAATATTAAACGCTGTAAAAAACGGAAATGGGGTCAAATTTAGTCAGACTCAAACTCTAGTCGGGAGCAAAATGAATTTTAGCCTAGTTGCATTTTTCCAACTTTTAAAATGAGAGAAAATTATGGTGTTCAATCGACAAGCCGAAAATGTAGCTCGTTTATTTACAATTAGCTTTAATGACTTCAAACTGAAGGGTTGCATGCTAGATTTACACTTCGTACACAGATGCACTTAATGAATCATCATTAAGGTATCTGAAAGTGACTCATTGTCGGAGATCTTCAGCGACCCCGACTTCTGTCAGCCATACAACCAACAGCCACAGTTTCACGAGACACGCCCGTCACTGTTTTAGTTTGCAATAAGATTTGCCTTAAACTCCAGGACAAGTGTCTGCAATAAAGACGTGAGCAAAAAATAAATATGAAACCATTTTAAATTATGACAACTAGCTGTGCGGATCATAACTAGGATAGATAGTTATTTTAAGAAAAATTATCTCACACGACGACGTTTCCGTTTTTGAAACACCGATTGACTGCACTCAAGCATTTCGTCAGTGAATAGAAAAGGAATCATCAAGCCTTGAGTGTTTCCTCACCAACAACAATATTATTTAACTCATTCATTACATATTATACTTCTTGTGCTCGAAGAAAATGATAAATAACATTTGAAATTAATCAAAAATCATTCTTGTCAAAAATTGCTCTACCAAATTTTCGTGATACCCAAAACGCAGCAGCACCGGAGGAACGTACCGTTCGAAGGAGGACAACTTCGGCCAGCATGGTCATCACGATGGTGAACCTGCGCAGAGCAATGAAGATGGGCAAGCTGAGCGACTTGGTTCCCGCCAGGCCGAACAGCAGGTTGGCCAGGAAGAGACAGGGCAGCGGCCACGCGACGCGCAGCACGGCCCCGCTCAGGGGAGGCACCCGCACCACCTTCAGCAGGCGGCCAAGGGTCAAAACGGCCACGGTGGCCGCCAGCTGGCACAGGCCTAGTAGTTCTGCTGACGGAAAATCGAAGCTGGTGAGCACAATCTTGTTGCTCAGGGTGATCAGCAGGGAGGCTGCGCAGTAGAGCACGGCCGAACCTACCCTTTGGGCCCAGGTCGACTGCTGCCCAGTGCCACCCTGCGGAGCGTTTGATGAACAAGCCGATGCTTGATTTTAGCCGCTAATTGTGGCATTTAAAAAGGATTCTTTGCTTAAGATAAGCAGAAAAAATTAAATAATTAACCGCAGCTGTAAAAATAATAAGCAAAAGAAAACATATTGCAACTTCATGTTATTTTCCCTCTGATTCATTCTCTCTGTGTATATTTTTAATTGATTCAGTTCACAAGCCAATTGCTACAGATGATGCTTGACTTGTCAGACAAGTTATGTCGTCGATTTCAAGAATTGAAACGATGCAGAGAAGTCAGCGAACTGCCTGCATGCCTGCAGCAGTCGAGCAGAATCCTTTAAGATACGTAACGTACCCTGGTTCCCTGCGGTTTAGGCTCATTCGACCCTTCGAATGTGGCCTTTGCGAGCAGAGGGACGAGCCCTTGACCATCCCCCTGCTGCATCATAAAGCAGCAAGCTCACAAATCGTAGTTGGCGCGCGCTAGACCGAGAATTGTGTCGCAGGAACAGTTAGATTGGCAGGCATAAACCCACAGGGTTTACCTTGGAAAACAGGTCGCGCGGTGATCAGTGCTTCCTGCGGACTTTGTCAGCTACAGCGAGCATCTCGCGCGTCCTGGGACTTTGCACGGGTTGACTGGGCGTCCGGGCTGGTTGGTGGAGTGTCCCGCGGCCGTCCAGATGATTGGCACCAAAACACAGATGATAGTTTATGACTAAACACTCGACTAATTCGCGCAGCCGATCGCTAGACCGCCAATGCCAGTGATAACCGGTTTCTAACGCATGCCACCCACTTAAACCGGTTTCGCAGACTTATACGCGCCGAAAAAAGCATTGATTGATGCTTGAAGCAGGTTTTATTTTTAAATACCGGTTTTATTCCCGGTTATGTTGCAACCATGACAAGGAGCGGCGGTGGGGGCAGGGGAGGAGAGTAGAGGAGAAATAATCGAAGACAACACAGAACACAGACATAACACGGAACGGCGATTTCGGCTCAGCCGCGCGACAACAGAAAAACAAAGGGCACTTGGCCGCCGAAATTAGACCGAAACAAAAGGGGTTGTGCCTGTTTACTGGCCCCAATTAGCGCAAACTACCGCCAACTGACCGAGGCGCCGGTGGCCGTGTGTTGCTTCACACACAGGTGTGAGAAAAAAGAAAACAAGTTAATTATGATGGCGGTATGTATGTATTCAATATTTGACTAATTTTCAAATAGTTAATTTTGGTAATTTGCTTAAATATTTGGTGATTGCGGTTTACAAACATGAAACCATAATAATTATATTATATCATACATGCATCGAGAGAGGGTGAAAGGACACTGCGGAATTGATATCATATCTTTGTATGTACTTGTTTTCAGTCATTTCTTTCAATTAAATATAGGGCAAGGTTAGTTAAATAATTATGAAAGTTGTCACTAGTCCGAAATGAACTAATTGCAAAAACCCCTTTGTGTTTGCAGAAAATTAGGCACATCCGCCCGTGTCGACTGGATAAAAACGGTGAAGAAAGTAGCAGTCAGGATCGTGACCAACAGGCTGAAGACACGAGTGACTCCGCCTTCCAGACGGTGCTTGAGGATGTCAGGGTGCAAAAAGCCGTCAGGTGGGCGTGCGAGGATGCCCACAAACTGCGCCTTAAACAGATGAAGGCCAGTTTGACCAAGCACATTGATGATACAGAGTGGATGTTTGACTCTTTGGACACAATCCTCGGCTTCAGCAAGTAGTGATGATAAATTAGCAGCCAATGAAACTTGCTTGATATGAGGGACTCTAACCAGACTAAAACGAGAAGAATGCTGCTATTTCATTTAAATTTTAAGGCTTCTGCCGTCTGTTGCAGTTTTTCACTTATTCTGTACAGGAACTTACAATTAGTTTAAATGTAAAGAGTGGTTCTTCAATGTATTTCATGAAATAATCAAATAAATTTTATAATTGATACTCTGACCAAAGATATATCGTTTTAGAGCTTCTATTCTAAAGACACACCAACCACAGTTGTCCTGCTGATAATACCAAGGCGATTTTTTTTTAAATGAAACAACACGTTTCAGTTAACAAAAATATTTATAAATCTTTATTTTCTTGGAAGACTTGGGACCTGCAGTCCAGCTGTAAATCGTGTTACATTTTTCCAATTTATTGATTCTTTTAATATATGGCAACAACTGTTGTGTGTTTGATTCAACTCTAGTCCCTGTGCGCAAAATTAGAGTGAGCATGGCACACTGATCAGATCGATTCACTCAAATTCACTGCATAACTGGCATAGCCACGGCTGCCTGGGTGTGGGTCACGTCGCTCTCGCGCCACAACTGGGTCACTGTCTTCACATCCGTGTAGAAGTTAATACCCTGAAAGTAAAAACGTTTTCAAATTCTTGTTAAGCAATCGACACGTTTCTATGCAGTTAGTACAAAACAGTTTTTAAATCAATCTAGATTTAAGAAAGCGATTCCAAATAAAATTGTCCGATATTTTTATTGATGAAGGAAAAAATATTTGCATTTACCATCTTGCCATAGAAGTGGCAATCACCAAGGAAGGACCCTCTTGATCCAGTGAAGGAGAACATGGGCAGGGGCACAGGGATGGGCACATTCACGCCCACCTGGCCAACGTCGATTTCCTGAGTGAATTTGCGAGCAGTGGCGCCGTTGGTGGTGAAGATGGCTGTGCCGTTGCCGTAAGGGTTGCTGTTGATCAGGTTGATAGCCTCGTCCAGGGTGTCCACGCTCAGACAAACCAGCACAGGGCCAAAGATCTCCTCTGTGTAGCATTTCATCTTCGGCTGATAACATTTGGAATAAAATGCGTAACTTTGAAAAGTCAGAAGTCTGGGGTTAAACATACTGTGACACCGGTGAGGATGGTGGGTCCAACAAAGTTGCCTTTTTCGTATCCTGGAACCACAAGGTTCCTGCCGTCTAGAATCAGTTTAGCGCCTTCATCCACGCCCGACTGGATGAGTCCATTAATTCTCTGCTTGGCCTGGGGGGAGATGACAGGTCCGATGTCCGTTCCGGGAACATGTCCTGCGGGCAAAATATAATTTATCTTAGTACAAAGATAAACGCGGTGTACGCTGCAGGTAAAATATAGGGAAACAATCACCTGCGTTGACTTTGAGTTTCTTGGCGCGCTCGACCAGCTCCGGCAGCCAGTTGTTTGCTTCGCCGACAAAGACAGCAGTGCTGAGGGCCATGCAGCGCTGCCCAGCAGCTCCAAAGGCGGCACCCGACAGCTGGTTCAATGTGTTCTCCTTGTTGGCGTCAGGCATCACCACACCGTGATTCTTGGCACCCATGTTGCTCTGCACGCGCTTGCCGTTCTTTGACCCACGCTCGTAGATGTACTTGCCCTGCAATTTTTTATTTCATTTTTATTTTTATTATAGGCACATGATTTAAGAGGATTATTTAATTTAAAAATGGCATTTTTGTACATTCACATGGGCTCATGGGACCAGAGTGGCCGCAGAAGAGCTTGGGCCCTATCTTTTCACTTGCCTGCACCAAGGTCTTTCATTGAAACGCCAGATATTATTTGTCCCTAATAAAGCCACTAGAAAGGTGCAAAAACCAGAAAGTGGCGAGTCACCCAGCCCAATGAGCTATTAATTTGAGCTTTTCAAGTTACCTAACCAGTTTTTTGCCTTCTCCAACATTGAGCAGCCAAGAGCAGATCCCCGTAATGCTCAAATATCTCTTAATTGCTTTGATTTTGAAGAAAATATTCGTTCAAGCTAATCTCTTACTTAAGATGAAAGCAAGGAGCAGTGAAAAATTTCTTACGGCTTGGTCAGATCCAACAAAGGAAATGGCCTTGATGTCAGGATTATCGCAGATGAAATTGACTGAGTCATGGGTGCCATGGATAACGTTGACCACGCCGTCAGGACAGCCAGCGTCCTTGAGCATCTGCACCAGCATCATGCAAGCGCCAGGAACCCTCTCAGAGGGCTTCATCACAAAAGTGTTACCACACACAATGGCAGTTGGGTACATCTGGTATAAAAAAACATTCAAGTTCACAGACAAAGAGCTATCAGTGTTTCATTTGTACCCAAAGAGGAATCATAGCAGGGAAGTTAAAGGGAGCGATGCCAGCGGTAACGCCGAGTGGAGTGCGGTAAGAGTGGGTGTCCATGTCACGCGCGATTCCATTTAGAGACTCGCCCAGCTGCAGAGAGGTGATGCTGCAGCAGTGTTCGACAACCTCTGCAAAAAGTGCAAAAATAATTTTTTTGAAAAGTTTTGTGCAAAAATAGAATCAGATTAGCGTCATCTGCTTTACCTACGAATTTTATTTAAATATATTATGTTAAATGATAGATGAACAATTCGTATTTTGTCTATAGTTAAAAAACAATATCAAATTAATATGAGACAAACGATACAATGCATATTAAATTTTGTTCAATCATTTACCTACAAATAATAACAGCAGATATTACAATTTTGATCTTATTTTCCAATTTTTTAGCTCGGTATTATTTTAAAACGGATAAAATGTTTGTTTACTAATTTCCACGACTTGATTTAAATTTTTTAGGACATTAAATTTTTTCAACCCAGGTCCAACCTTTTACCTCATTACAATTTGATTTTTCATGGCGTCTGGAAGATTATTTTTTCTACGATCCTTAGGCGCCGCATGATCTATCTACCCCGCCCCTATTTATTTACTCCCCCTCTCCCCCATTGTGGCTTTCTTGCGGGAACGTGAAGCGGGAAAACCACATTTTGCCTGTGAGAGACCTGTCTGTGCGTTATCCTGTATGCGAGTTATGCAGCTCCAAAGGTAAAAGATTGTGGGATTTAGCACGTAAAATTGAAAATCAACTTTTTAAAGCTGGTTTTCATTCATTCGTGAATCATGATGATACTCGATATGTAGAATCTACTTGACAAAACGAATCGATGAAATTGTCACATTTTACTTTTTAGAAAAATCACTTATTATAAGAATTTTGAAGGGAAATTGGCTAATAACTTATTAATTTGTTAAATAATGGCGTTTTTATATTGATTGGGTTGTAACTCCATTTTTGACCTTAAATAATTTTTTTTTTTGCATTTTTCCACCTAGTTATTTTGGAAATAAAAATTAAGTAATAACGTTATGAAATTTCGGTTAATTTTCTTAAAATCTCCAAAAATCGTTGAATCAAAATAATTTCACCACTGTACGATTTTCACATCAGGGAAGGCTACACGAATTTAATGGTTTCACCAAAAACTAAAATGTCAAAACCTAATAGGTTTCTTGTTAAAGTATATATATTGATGAATGAAAATAAAAATATTCCTTGTAAAGAACCCGAAATGAGAAGTTTCCTTAATATTAACTTTGCACTTACGTAGGCCGCGCAAGACATCGCCTTCAGCGTCCACCAAGGTCTTTCCTTGCTCCACAGTGACGCTTTCAGCCAACTCTTTCTATTGATTAACAATCATCAACCCGTCAAGAAACAATTAGAAGTTTTTTTTCTCTGACCATGTTCTTTCTGATGATGTCCTGGTACTTGAACATGACCTGCTGGCGCGTCAGGATGGAGGTCTTGGACCACGTCTTGTAGGCTTCCTTGGCCGCGTCCACGGCAGCTTGCATTTCATCCTGAGTCGAGTTGGGCACTCTTGTGATCACCTGCGAGCGTGTTCGAATTTTGCACATTTTTGCAAACGCAGCCATTTTAATTTAAAATGCTTGCCTCATTGGTCGCTGGATTGTGCAGGTCGACCCACGACTTGGTCTTGGACTCAACAAACTGGCCATTTATGAACAATTTGGTGGTTGGTGCGGCGGCTGTGCTCTGCAGGCGGACGCCGACCTGCTGCAAAACAAGCCAATTCAAATCTCTTTATCTTGGCTGTTTAAAAGGTCAACTTTGACGAGTTTTGCTTCATGCGTTAAATAATGAAAAGTGATAAGAGCAATTTGGCAACAATCTTGGAAGGGAGATCCTCTGTATTGGAGAATATTTCAATATATAGGCCAAGATAGAAGCAATTTAGACAAGGTCATCGCTGCCATGTTAGCACGTAGGCAAATTAATAGACAAATATTTTCTGATGCGTGGAGCACAGTGCTAATAGGTTTAGCAGTTTATTTTTTAAACTCCCCACGGTACAAAATATATTATAATGCAGCAGTGATAAATATAATAGGGAAATGGAGTCATGAGCCATTAAAAACGATATTTGAGCCTTTTAATGATAGCCAGGCAATTATTCGACAGCCAGGATTTTGTCCTTCTGACCTTGAAGAAGTTGTTATCAAAGGAGTTGGCCTAGCTTGACTAAACCAGTTCCGAAACGTGCCTTCTGGCTGTTATTTGAGATGCAAAGAAATATGTATTTTCTTTTGGTAAAATACTATAATAGTGAGGAGAACCATTTCGCTGCGTAATATTTGCAAGCTAAAAGATAAGCATAGCTCGTCATTCATTCAGCTCCAATTGATATGCAATTGTCTGGCTGTGTGATTAAAACTTGAATGAATTGCGCTCTCAGCAACAGAAGTTCTCACCGAACAAAATCGAATTTATAAATAGGGCTTGGATGAAACAAAAAGTGCAGTGAGGAGAAAATGAGCCAATTAATGTCCCATTAAAACTAGTGTCATTCTATCCTCTTAAATTTCAAGTGCAAAAATTAAAATTACATAATTTACCGAGAGTTTGGCGAATCCAGCGAGTCTCAAAGCCATCTTGAGCGCAAGTGAACGAGTGGGAGGTGGAGAGGTATAGAACTGTGGTGCCAATGGCCCCAAGGTTAACCGACTCCCCTCTTTCTCTCCAACCCAGAAACTGCTAATTTTGCATCGTGCGTATTTTGGTTTCTGCGCGTGGCGACAGAAATCTCCGATTGGCCCATCAGGAGGCTGGCCTCGAACCATCGAATGACTCGAATTGTTCTCAACATTCTGACAAACAATTAACAGACAGATTAGATAATTGACCTCAAAATTTAGGAACCTTTTCTATTAGCTTTCATACACTTGATTTAATTTCCTTTTGGTTCTGGTGAATGAGATGAAAAGGGCGAGAGTGGGTCAGAGTTCAATTTGAGCGAATTATAGAGCCTCTATAGCCTATTTGTTTAGGGGAACAGATGTGTGATGGGGGTGTGGCCAAATACGTCACAATCAGCTGGGAAAGCAGTGTTTGGCACGGAGATAAAAATAAATTATCAAAAATAAAAGGGTTTAACACAAACAAGGAAAAATTGTTATCATTTTTAATACAATTTAACTTTTTAAAATGAATTTCAAGCTAATACAAGTTGTGGCTATGTAAAACCTTCTGGCGTTGTTAAAAGTTGGCTGATAGGAAACACCACTCCTCTTGTAACACTTCAATTGAAGTTTAGTCGAGTTGGATTATTATGAAGAACGACAAAAAAATGACAACAGCACTGCTGATATAGTTTAATCATTTTTATTAAGCAAAATGCCGAAGCTGCATTAGAAGATAATCTTATTACAGGCCGTCGTTGATTTCCTGTTATGGTGCATTCCACAAGGTAGCCTTAAAGGTGAGTAAAAACAAAAACAACGGTTCAAGCATGCGAAAACTATTGACAATTTTAATTGGGACATTGCAGCACAGAAATAGTTTTGCTAAATTTGTACTTTGTAGACTGGCTCGCAAACAATGAGCGGCGAAACGACGGCAGACGAGGGCCCCAGTCCTGTGGTGGTCACCGTCCCTCTGCCCATGCCTGAAAACGGTCCTGCACCTGCAGAGGAAGTTCCTGAGGATGAGGCCGCAGCACCCTCGGAGGATGCTAGCGAGCCCAACAATGGCACTAAGAACTCGTCCATCACGGAGCATCCAGCCTACGTGACAGCCATGCAAGAAATCCTGGCTCTGAAGGAGCGCGTGCAGCAGCTGGACGAGGTCGAGAGGACTAAGACCTTTTTGCAGGTGCAGCTCGACACCCTGAGCAAAACTGTTGAGCAGCAGGAGGCTGCGTTAGAGGATCAAAAGGTGATATTAACAATTTTCTTAATTTTTGTATGTTGTGTTATGATAACATCAAATAATAAATGTACTTGAGTTCTCAATAATATTTTTCTTGATAAGACTTATATATCAAAACAATAAAAATTGCTTATTTAGATCAAGAAAGTATTAGCTATTATTTAAGAAAAGAATAGAGAAAGAAATGAACAACTATGTAATTAATGAAACAAAACTATCTCAATGGCTCACAATCAGCTCTGCGCAAATTAATTCAGGATGGCGAGTAGCGAAATTTTAAAATTAATTTAATCTATATGAAGAGCTGAGCCAATTGATAATTTTAAAATTTGTGTTAACTTTTGTCCATATTTGCGATCTCAAAAAACATTAATCAATTTTCAATACTAACCCGGTGCTTAAAATGAAAAATCCTGATTACAGTCTGAGGCGAGGAAACAAGAAGAAGCGGCGATCGCTGCGATAGCTGCTTCGAAGATGCAGCTGGAAAAAATGAGAAAGGAAAACGAGGAGAAGAAACGAGAGTTGGAGGCGACGGTTGTGAGATACGCGGTTAGTGAGCAGGCTGTCATCAAGGCCAGGGCAGGGGCCAGTACACACGAGAAAAAGATGCAAGAGGCTAAGAAAGAGGTTGAAGCCATCCAGAAGAGGATGAAGTCGATTGCGGCGGACCGGGCAAAGTCTGACAAAGACTTTGACGCAAAGGTGGTTTTTCAAAGCATTTGAATCGATTTAATTTTTATGGAATGAAAATTAGTGCAACGAGGTGATGGCGATCAGCAGAGAAAAGGAGAAGCTGCGTGACGAGCTGCACAACAAAGATATTAAAATCAAATGGGCGCAAAACCGGATCACTCAAGAGATGGATGCTCACAGGGAAACCCAAGAGAAGCTCGATAAAGTTTCAGCGATCGTGCAGCAGGCGCAGGATGACGCTGAACTGGCGAAAAAAGATGCACTCGCCTCAATTGCTTCTTTTAAACAGGCTCACTCTGATAAAATGCAGACGCTTGGTATGAACTTCAAACAACCCTTTTTGAAAGCGGCAGGCCTAAAAATTATTATTTCAGAGCTGCAAGTGCATGAGTTGAAGGCCCAGCTGATTGTGGCATGTAGTAATGAAGACACTAGAAAGATAGAGCAGAAAGAAGCGAACGAAGCCGCTGTCAAAATTAAAAAACTTGAGGACGAAAACGGAATGTTAAGTGGCAGGGTGAGTTTTCATTTATTTTCATCGATCTTAAAACAAAATAAATCAACAGAGGTACAAATAACATACTCAATTTTAGTCCTGGTTAGCGTATAATTCGTATTTCTGCACAATTTTAACCTTGTGTTAAAGCAAATAGAAATTAAGAATTTTCTCAGTTTGTTTTAACATCATTACCCTTAGTCAATCCAGGCATCATTCCATAAATTTCTGTGTTAAATTTGAATAGTAGCTTCAGTTAAACTTATATTTTCCATTCACAAATATTCTTATTGAGTCAATTGTTTTGTTTTTCCAGGTACTTACTCTGGAGGCTGAAAAGATAGACCTGCGGCAAAGAGTATCTGATTTGGTCAAGTGCGAGGAGGAAAAATGCCAACTAGAGAAACAGTTTCTATCACTGAAGGCTGAATTTGATCAAATGCAAGTCGAGATGAGGAGAAAGTCTGAAGAGCTTGAGGCAGCCGCCTCAGACGCGGAAGCGTGGCGCACCAAGGAAACTGAGCTGCTCTCCTACACGCAGCAGCTGACCGACAAGCTGGTGGCCGTCCAGTCAGAGGCCATAGCGGCCGAAAACAAAGTTCAAAGGCTGGAGGCAGAATATCAGCCGCTGTCCGACCGAAATTCGCAGCTCGAGGAGCAGCTTCAACGCGTGCAGACAGAGCTTGAGGAAGAGAAACAAGCGCACAAGCAAGAGGTCCAACTCCTCACCAGAAAGGTATGAACGACAGGGTTTTTTCGTCCCTAGTTTTTTCTTACCAGTTTGCGCAAGGAATGAATTTTTCCATTTTTAACCTGTGGAAATCTAAAATTTGCTGTCAGAGTGGTCCAATTTTCTTTAATGTACAGATTTATTTATTTTAAATTGATATTTTCTGCCTCAATTTCCTCCAAATATTTCTTACTGACGATTTTTCAAGTGGAGGTTATGAGCAAATAATAATATGAAAATTATTGAAACCTAGAATGCAAATATTGACTGCAAAAAAACTGGTAAAAATTTAAAAATGATTTTACTACAGCACTGCATTTAAAAAAATGCAGGTATTTTGCAACCTTCTCGCTTGGAAGAGCCTTTGGGTTAAAAATATAAATAAAAATAAAACTAACCGCCAAGACCTTATAACTCAGTTTTAGACTAACCTGAGAAATATGCAGGTCGCAGAGAAACAAGAGGCTGCGGAGAAAGCGGCGGCAAAGCTAGAGGAGGTGGAGGGTGAGTGCGCGGTGCTGAAGAGGAAGCAGCAGCTGGGGACCAAGGAGCTGGCGCGCGAGCTGCAGCAATGCCGGAAGCGGCTGGAGCAGCTGGAGGCGGGCGGCTCGCTTGGCTCGCGCACCAATAGCTCGAGTTCGCTGGAGGACTCTGGAGGCGGCGGCGGCGTTGCACCCACGAACGGCGTCGAGCCACACCTGCTGATAGAGCACATCGGCAAGCTGCAGACCAAGAACACCAAGTTGAACGAGAAGATCGAGTTCCTGGAAGAACACTCGCGCACGCTGCTGATCGAGATTCAGCGCAAAACCAAACTTGTGCAAGAGCTGGTGATGCGCCAGGAAACGGGCGCTCTGTCTTCTAGAGTCTACGACCTCAACAAGGTTAGATGCCGCTTTTCTTTCAATTTTATTAATTTACTAACTCAAGCGTGGGGCTAAACTTGTTATTTTCAAAAATAGCTGGACAAAGCAAGGAAATTGGGACAGGTGAGAGAAACAATCAAAAAATGGCTTTTGCTTTGTATTTTTTGTTAAATTGGTCTTTTTTATTTTTTTAGCAATTTATGACAATTATTACTTCCCTGCCATCTTATCAACAATAAGTTTTGAAAAATCAAAACAAATCTGAATCATTACTTGTTCTACAGTTTATTATTTCTCCTATTGATTTGTTAAATTCAGATCTATTTTGATTTTCCAAAATTTTATTACATAAGTACACTGATAAATTATTTTTCACTCAGTTGGAAGTTGCGAAACACGGCGGGGTGATGGCGTCGGTGTACAGCTCGCAGGACGAGGGCATAACCCTGCAGCTCTCGCTGGAAATCAACAAGAAGTTGCAAGCTGTGCTCGAGGAGACGCTGATCAAAAACATAACCCTGAAGGAGAACATGGACACCCTGGGCCAGGAGATCGCCAGGCTGTCCAAGGAACTGAACTCTCTAAAAATTAAACCAAGTGCCAGCTAATTGCTGTTCGACCAACCCTGGCTGGCCCATTCCAAGTGATGTGTACCTCGACTAATTTTAATTATTTCCCAAGAGTATTAATGGCTGTTGCAACCATATATTATACAATTTTATTGGTGTCTATACAAAATGTACTTGTCGTGTAAATATTGTGCAGAGCATTGTGTTTTAAGGGATTATAAATTAATATACATATATTTGATTTATGTTGGCATCACAATAAATCTTTTGGAAAAGGACAAATCTAGTGGTCTGGAATTCTTAAATTAAAATCCAAATATTGGTTTTACGAGCTTTTAAATGAGAGCAAGCAAGTGGTTATTTTTAAATTATTATTTATTTATGCAGTCTAGCGCAAATTTAACTCGTAATGACATATCAACCACTCTAAATAATCTAAATTTTGCTGAAAAACATTTAAAATCATAATTTTTACCAATTTAAAATATTTTCCAGGTTGGTCATACTTTTGGGCTTGAATGTACAGTTTTAAATATTTTACGGCATCGAGAATAAGTGCGAAAGAAACAGAAAATTGCAAGTTTCTTCTGCCAGATTTCAAACTTGAAAAGAAAGTTGAGAGAGCGAAAAAACCTCATTGAATTAATTGAGACATTCTTTTTACCCCTCGTTCAGCGTAAAATTAGTAGTGCAATTAACTAGAATAGCCGAGGTTTTCGCAATGACAGACGGCTCTGGTTTTGAGTGCACACGAAGATAAAGTAAAGCAGGCCATTCCACTTGTGCGCCTGGCGTCGACCCTAGTAGGCAACCTGTTGGACGGCGGTGCGCAACAAAAAGCGTTTGCAGTCACCAAGACAAGGCCGCGAACGCGCAAAAAGAGCTAAAAATACGTCGCAGCGCGCGGTGCGGCGACGGTAAATAAATTCGCTCTCTTTGCGCCGCTCGCGCACTTGACACTGAAAACGATGAATTTGGAATCATAAATTTGCGTCTGGACTTTGAGAGGGTGGGGAAGTGCGTGCGGCTGGACTCGAGCTTATTTCCTGATGCCTATATCGTGCGCGACGGAGGAGAAAGAGCCGTCCGGGGGTGTCGTCAGAGCCGCGGTCAGGCGGGGAGTCGTGTCGGGCGGACTGGGGAGCTGAGTAGTGCGCGTGAGGCCGGCTGCTTAGGAGGATGCACGCAGCATGTTCGGCTTCTTCAGAAAACAAGCCAAGAGCGCCAATAAAGAGGCCGACGCCGGCCAACATGCACCAGTAGTCAACACGACAGACACAATGACGGTCAGCAACAACGACGACTTCTCGCCAGACCCTGTCACCTCCGTCAGGTAACGCGAATCTACCTTTTTACCGAAAGATTTATAGAATTTCGGTATTTAATTATTCTGTCTGGAAGCCTTGATAATTTTTTAATTTTAACTTAAATTGTATTATTTTTAAATCTAGGTTTACTTAATTTATTTGCGAAGAGAGTAATTATTGTTTCTTATTGCTTATTGAGATTGTTGCTTCTCATCTAGTCCGCTTTCACGAAATCCGTCGACCTTTTCACGTCACGCGTGTTATTTCTACGCATTTCGACCGAGCATTGGCCAACTTTGAACACGCAAGTTCGGGCCTTTGTTTCGTAATAATGACCCCCGAATCTTCGGCTGACCTAATTAATTAATTAGAATGCGCGCGGCCGTGCATTTAAATTGGCGGTGGCTCGGCGTGCCGCATCCTTGCCTCCGCCGAGCTGCTGCGAGTGGATGAAGTGAACCCCAACGCACACACACGAGACCACACAGACGTACCGCTGTGACAATATGCCAAGCGAAATAGGAATGGAAAGAGAGAGACGAGCAGGTCGAAAATAACGCGCCGGATTGATGGTGTTTTCTTAGCGCAGAGATTAATTTCACAAGCCGCGAATGAATTGTCAGCGCTTGCAAATATCACACAGGATTCTATGACTGTTAAATTGAAATAAATGACCTTTAATTTGTTATCATATTGCACAGTAGCAAAAATAGATCGGTTGGTTTCATACTGTGAATTTTTAATCTCTGGCAAATCAAACCATTTGGAAACTACATCTTCCAAAAGAAAAGGAAAGAAGGGGTGAATGGAAATAACTGTCTCTCAAGGATAAATGAATAACAGTAATTTTATCATTTTATAGCAAAATTTGATTTTGCAAAATTTTCCTGTTTAAACTACAGTGACAATATTCTTCTGTCTTCCCTTCCTTATTTTTAAACGTTTATTAAAATTTGGCAGACAATTTAAAATCTTCTGTTAACAAAGAAAATACACACATTTCATGCTGAACCTTTTTTCCTCTCCGGTTTATATCATTTAGGTTATTTTTTTACCAAAAATTATAGAAAAAATGTAGCCATTCTTAAGAAAGTATTTTGAAATAAAATTTACGAACTGAAAATTCGATTATATAAATGAAATTAAGCAACCCTCAGTTGTGTAGTACCAATTAACCCAAAAACCTTACAATTAAATCGCAGGCATCCAGATAATTCAAGATCGGTTTGCGAAAACAAAGTACTAAAAGTTTGCGAATAAAAGTTGGTGCGTAATGCGCGCAAGGTGCCAGCTTATGTAATAGAGGTCGCGGCGAATTGTGTCAGCGGGTTAATGAAAAACCGTCAAGCGTGCAGACGTCCTTGGTGCGATTTTTAACTGGACCATGCCACTGTCCATCACTCAGAGCAAAAAGGCGGATCGGGAAGGAGGCCGATTGTCTCCTCTGCGCTTTGCAAATTAGCTGATACACGTGTAGCTTCGAGAATTCGCGACGAGGGAATAAAGTCCCTTGTTTAATTTTAATGCTAGCAGGAAGTTTGAGCTAAAAGGGAAATATTTATTTTAAGAATTCGGGAAACACAATGAGCGAGAGATATTTCAATTTAATATTTTTCAAAAAAGTATGGCTAAGTCGGCACAATTAATCAATATATTTCTAAATTAATCTAGAATCGACTAGAATATTGATTAAGTAAACGTGTAATCCCGCGTATCGAAAGATCTAAATTTAAATTTCCTGTGATCTTGTACGTGTCGCAGCAGCTGCTGTCTACACTGAGAGAAAGAGAGGACAAAGTAACCAAGCAAACGCGAGAGAAAATCCTACTGGTCGCGATGGGGTGGGGCCGTCCCAAGAAAGCGAAACTGCGTGTCGATTGGGGACCGAATCAGACACTCAGAGGGAAATAGAGAGAGAGAAAAACAAATTAAACAACGCGCGAAGAGCCAAAAGAGAGAATCAAAACATCAGCTGGCAAGAATCGAGGAAGACGCGCACAAACTCGTACTATCGCGTCTTGTCTTCTCGCAGCCGATCGACAAAACAACAACCACTAGCTGCGCGTGATTTTAATTCCAAGTCGCATTAATTGATTTATTGAATGTTTATTTTGGTCAAAATATTTTTAATTTAAAAGATTTAGACGTTTTTCTAATTGTAAGATCGCAAAGAGCTTATGCTACAATTAAAATATAATCAAAATTTAAATATTCTGTAATTGTTAAAAGAGTTCGTCAAATTTATAATACGCATTTTATGCGTGTAGCTTAAAAACCTCGCCGATTTTGGATTTTTCCGAATTTTTTCCTTGAAAAGATCATATTTTGCACCAAACAGAGAGAGAGTGTATGAAAAATTCATTTCAATTTTTATATATTTTTAATATCCCAATATTTTTTATTAAAATCAGTAGAAATAGAATTCATTGTTTTTTTAAATTCTCATTTGTGTCATCCAACATTAAATATTTATGTTTCGAAAAAATTGAGGAACACCCGTCAAAAGGTTTTCGTGCGATGCATAGTGGGTTTTCCGAAAAAAATGCGGATTTTTGTGAATCTTCATAAACACATGAATTTTAACGTCTTTTTTAAAAATTTAAGCAAAAATTTTCGTGTATTTGCCATTTTGCATGAAAATCAATTTAATCTTTTTTTAACAAAATTTAACTCACGAATTAAAACGTCCAAAATCGTAAAGTTTAAATGGGGAAGCTTTGAAGAAGGCTTCTTCTGCAAACATTGCTCTCTCGATTTTTCGCCCGCTGATTGAAAACAACGCATTGAGTCTCTGTCGTTGCCAAAACTAACAAAGCAAACATGTTCGCTCTGACCATTTTTCAAAGCGGCGGCGGACGAAAAATGGCTGGCACGAGCAGCTGTACGAAAATGCGAGAGAAGCTAGAAGGCCGCCGTGGTGAACAAAACACGCTCGGCTGCTCTTCTAGTGACTTTTTGTGTTTTTATTTCTGTCCGACGAATGTGCGCCAGTCTGAGAGCTAAGGATGGGTGTATAGGGTGCGCGCCCGGCAGTCGCTTGTTGATGTTGTTCTGGCGATGAGGTGAGAAGAGAGGCTGCAGTACCGCGGGAGATGAAGCTCAACTTCAGCTGGGTAGACGGCCTGCAGTCTGTCACGTAATGAGCGAAAGAGCGCACCTCTGAGGGCCACAGGCAGAGATGGCCGCCGCGTGCTGTGCAGTGCTATGCTAACACACAACCTCCCTAACCATGACCTCCCGTCAGGGGCTCTTCGTCCTGCACATGGCCGCCAGGTACACTACCCCGCGCCACCAAGCACACATAAGGACAACCCGACTTTTCCTCGCTTCAGCTTTTATTTTGGAATTTAGAGACTTTCCTAACACGTATATAGCCGCAATTAATCGTGTACAGCTAATTACTCTTTTCCGCCAGCCGGCCAGTCTATTTTGGCACGGGGCTGCTTTGTACAAACGCACTTTTGTTTGCTTTTCCCTTGGTCCTTAATCACGCACCACTTGATAAACGACTTTTGGCCGGCCGTGAATAACAATGCAGGACGACGACGAAAATAATAAGATTCACCTGGAAGATGAACTGCTTTTTCATTAAATTAGTCCCAATTGTCAGCGGCCACAGAGATAGGTGCGCTAAGTGCTCGAGGTAAATTCCCTAAATTCCACCCTCGTGACGAGTCGCATTCCGGGAAACGTGTACGTGCGATTTTGGCAAGTGGTCAGTCACTCGAAAAATGCGCCTGTTGCCCACCGGCACTAAATTCGCAGTCAGGCTCGCTGCAATTATTGCACGTAATTAAAGCTAACGGCCTATTGCAGATTCAGATTGGGCCAACGCAATTTCTTCATTTTGAAAAACAAGCTGTATTTTACGTCGTTGTTTGCGAAAGCATTATTTCACACAATCTGATATTTCGGCAACTAATAAAATTAGCCTAATTGTCTTATATGTGCTAGACGCATTTATAGCCAATCAAGAGTGTTGGCTGGGCCGCTAAAATGCTCTAGGGGGTTAAGCGACGTGATAAACTCGACCAGTGGGTCACTTGACACGAGAAAGAAAGAAAAAACGGTTAAGTGTGTGCGTCGTGTCCCACTTAATTAATCGTGGCCAATTTAGAGCAGCGGTCGCAAAGGGTTTTTTCGCGAGTTTTGCCACCCAACAAAGGAGTAAAGCGAGCGACGCGCGCGCAGAAATAGCCAAAAGGCTAATTTTAAGTTTTGCCTCGCGCCCGCCGCGGAGAAAAGAAGTACATCCGCGTGCTCTTCTGCTCATCGGAAAAAACTGAAAGGGGTTGCGGGAGGGTCGCTTTCAGCCCAAGGCTCCAGACTATTTTCGCCGCCACGGCCGAGTCACCTATGATCGAGACGAAAAAATAAATAAACAGACTTTTGTTGAAACAACCTTGAGAGCGCTCGCACGGGAGCGGCGAATATGTTTCAATGATAAATAATCACTCGCAAATAAATTAAACACGTTAATATTTTTAGACGTATGCACAGAGAAATGTTTAGTGGAGCAGCTGTAATGTTTGCTTTTAAGAGCATGACAGATTTAGAAGTTTAAGCGAGTTTAATTGAGTCGAGAGCTGCTGCTGCTGCTGATGCTGCCGGGGTTGCGTATTCGGATTCAGAGAACTTAATTTTTATCTCTCGCGGGGCTGGTGATCAAATGCAGCCGCTCCGAGAGCGCAGCGAGTGCATTCGCTTTCTATTTCGGTCGGCGTTTTGAACCGTGGCGTGCTTGCAGGAGGCGCTTGGAGGCCAAAGTTGACGACCTGTCGACTCAGATTGCTGCCAAAGATGCCGAGATTTTCCAGCTCAAGAACACGCTCGGTGACCTCAACAGGCAGGTCAGCACCAAGTCCGCCAGCATGGACAGTGAGTATTTTGGTTTAATTCGAAAGGGCGGAAGTTTCCAGACGTCATGTAAGACGCATTTATTTGCGTTCGCCAGAGGCGAAATGATCGAGTGTAATTACGCCTGTTTTATTTTGGTTGCGCGTCTCTCACGTGCGCGTGCTCTTTCCTCTCTTTGCGTGCGCGAGCGGGATTTCCACCGCGACTCATGATGCACTGCGCTGGCTGCCAACTCGCTCAAGATAACCAGCGTGTCCGCGATTAAGGTTAAAGCACGCCGATCAGCCATCTGGTCTCAGCGCCGCGACTTGAATGCTTTGGCAAACGGGTTCAATGCGGACGTGTGTATCAACTCTATTTTCAGCCTCGAGTTAACTTAATTGTAAATCAACTTGTGATTTAGTCGAGTCCAATTTGCGAAATCGTGCATTTGCCGCTTGTCGCTGGCGATGAAGCGAAATTTACGGCGTGAACCATGAAATTCGTTCTTTTGTCGTTGAGGAAACACGCGCGAGCACGAGGAAAGAAAGAGTTATATTGGCAACAATGAGGAATTCTTAATATGTGGGCTATTCTTTTTTCTTAGAAAATACGGTTGGGCCAGCTTAAAATAGTACGCAATGCCCAGAAAAATATCTTGAAACTCAAATGGTGAAAAAAATATATATAACTTTTAACAGGAGTGCAAGCCGAGTTGGAGGCAGCTTATAAAGAGACTGAGTTAGCGAAGACGGCTCTGAGGAGGTTTGAGGACGAGAAGGAAAACTTCAGGCACCAAAACGACGAGCTGAAGGAGGTACTAGAAAAGAGGACCAGCAGCTGCAGTGAGTGTATTATTTTATGACTCCTTGGGCAACTCATCGAGGATGGTTTTTGGTTCAGGTGAGGATGATTCCGACGATGAAGATGACGAGGATGAAGAGTCTGAGGAGGAGGAAGAGGACACCAAGGAGCTCAAAGAGAAAATCCAGAAACTGGAGGAGCAGTTGGCAGCTCTGACCAACGAAAGGGACCGATTGTTGGAAGAGAAGGAAAGCGCCGAGAAGAAACATGCCGAAGAAACCAAACAGCTGAAAGAAGAACTGGACGAGGCCGTGGCGCAGAAAAAGGCCGTCACAGCAAAGTACGAGAAAGAGTATGAGCAGCTACGCACCGTCAACTCTGACAGGGAGCAGCAAATGCTGGACGACTTCGAGTGGAAACTGCGTGAGGTTGAGGGTAGTTGCAAACGCAAGCTGGAGGAAAAGACCAAGGAGGTGGAGCGCAGGGTCAAGGACGTGCAGATCAAGCTTGACCAACGCATCGCCATGCACACAGCAGACGTAAGTTCAAAACCGCCGGCTGTTGGCGAAAAAGGCAGTCGTCAAAAATATCCCGTTGTTTACGCGGAACAAAGCAAGCTCATTTGCTTGCGCTGCTGTGCGGTCCAGCAGTTTTGATCTATTTTTGCTGTTGACACAGGTGGAGAAACTGCAGAAACTAGAAGCAGAAATGACGCAGCTCCGCAGCCTGAGTCACGACCAGCAACGCTTGCTTCGCGAAGCGCAGCGAGAGCATGACAAACTCGAAGTAATTAAAATAGCAAATAATGCGCAATTTTCGAGGTGTTAACGAACGTGAATCGGTGCGTTTCAGGCCAACATAGGGATGCTGAATAGCGAAATCAGCAGGTTGAATGGCCAGCTGGAGAGGGAAAAGAACGTCCTCTCGGCGGTGCAGGTGAATGAACTAAAGCGGAAAAAATGCCAAGGCTCTGAACTTATTGAATTTTTTATTGCAGAGCTTAAATCAGAGAAAGAAAGAGGAACGCGAGGAGCTGCACGAACAACAGATGCAAATCCAGAAGAAGGAGGTCGCGCAGCAGGTGAGTGCATGTAATAGCGTTAATCGAATTTCGAGCGCCTGCGAGTTGTCATTAGTATGCAACCCGCGCGACACATCTGTTTAACGGCACAGCTGCAACCGATTAAAAAATAATAAATCAAGATTGTTGATAGGTGCCAATGAAGGCAGAAGCACACGAGGTCGTTATCATTCATTAGTTTGCAGTCCTAATTCATGAGCTAAAATAAGAATGTCCAATTGAATTTAATCGTTTGTGTGGGAATTTATGGAATGATGTCTTGACCAATCAAGACTGACGTTGAAAACAAATACACATAAGGAATTTTCTATTTGCTTGTAAAATCAGGGGCCGAGAATCTAAAAATTCGCGCAGATTATTATATTTTTAACTCCAAACTGTCATTCAAATAGTAAACATTCAGTTTTAATTTTATTATTTGTTTTTAACGTAAAACCAAAATGCCTGCACTAAATTCTTTTCAATTTCCGTTGGCAAAAATTAAAATGTTTTCGGCCAAATATTTACTGATCAACAATAATTTTTGAATTTAGCCACGCATGCGTTTGAATCATATTTAATTCACCATGATTTTGTTAAAAGGTGGAAGAGCGTGTGAAGAGAGAATTAGATCAGGAGATGCGTTCGAAAGTGGATGAGGCGATATTAAAAAAGCAAGGGGAATTCGAGCGCGAACTAGCCGCCGAGCAAGCACGCGCCCAAGAGAAACTGGAAGCCAGTCAGCGCCAGATTTCTCAGCTCAAGGACCAAATGACTCGGCGGGAAGAACAACACCGCAGGGACATGTCCAACGCCATCCAGGAGGCGGACAGCAGCCGCCTGGAGTTGAGGAGGAAGCTGGACAAGCTGGATTTGCAGTACCAGGATAGGATAGAGGCGCTGAATGAGGCGTAAGATGTTTTACCACATTTGGTCATGAAAACTAAGATGATTTTTGGAATTAGGCACGCTGTCCAGATGGAAGAGCTGGAGAAAAAGGCCAGCCAGGCTGAGATGCAACTAGTTTCCTCCAAAACCACTCTGGAGCTGGTCAAGGAGCAGATGACAAGGGACTTTGACGACAAGTTCAACGAACTCTACAAACAACACCAGAAACAGCTTGGTGAGAGTGAATTTTAAACTGATGAAATATAGATCTGATCTTATTTTATTATATTTCAATTGCAGCGAGACAAAGAGACGAGTTGCAAGAAGTGCATGAAGAAGAAATTACAGCCCTGCAAGCAAGACACATTGCGGAAATCGCAGCTCTGTGCAAAAACAAAGTCAACGTGAGTCTCCTCGATTTGGACAGTCTTATTTCATAATTCGCATTTGGAGACAATTAGCAAATTGCAAAATTCTTCAATGCATGACCAAAAGTTTGGAAGACGTGATAATTGTCTCTTTTTGTTTGTCCAGAATCACATTGACTAAAAATAGTGATAAGGTGATATTGTGTTCAATTCTCAGGAGCGATCTGAATTTGTATAGAAAAATCTTGGCAATCTCCGCGGAGGCAAACACAATCGGTTGGAACAAAAGTTTTTCTCGAATCATGTCCAGAAATCAGCTTCTCTCGTCTTTTGCTTTATTCTTCTTTCTTTATCTATATAGTTAATTATGAACTCGTCCTGGTCCCGGCAAAATTGCGCAACGTTCAACAAACACCCAAATTTTCATTGTCGAATTGATTGTTGCCCTTTTCTTGCAACAAGGAAATTAGCGTTTGGTTGTTGAAAATTGCGCAATTTTGACGGGACCAGGACGAACTGTAAAAAACAATCAGTAGATAGACATTCATTTTCAGAACCAAAATTCAAAGCGGCAGTCTAATTTAAGTTGTTTGACGTCGTGTTTTTGACTTTTTTTGCAGTGGCTTGGCTGGCTGATTCCTAAATCGCAAACTAGATCTTAAAATGTAAGCACTGTGTACATGTCACTGGAAAGCAGCTAACACTGGCTTGGTGTGTTTTTCCCTTATTTTCTCGATTGGATTAACCCCATGTTCATAATATATCATATTGACTTTATTTTTTCAACGCATATTTGCTGTTCCAGGGCGACGTCGAGCTGGTGGACCCTGCCGCGCACAAAGAGATTCTCAACAAACTAAGGTGAGTGCAGACCTGGTTACAGGCTGTCCTCCGGTTGATTTTCGGGTTTGGATCGAATGCCACGATTCAAGCCTGGAGACCACCTGATACCCTGGCCATTTTTCCCATTTTTTCCAGCTTTTGCCGCTTTTTGCTTTCCTTGTTTTGCCCTTTTGCCGACTCCAGAACAGTTTCACACGTTTTTGAATGGTGTTTCTTTCCCCGTTTTTGGGAATGAGAGAGAGAGAGAGAGAGCCAGATCAGGTCACTCAGGTGTTAATTTGTTAATTTTGTCCGGCAGCAGCGTGGCGCCGCAGGATGCGGTGAAATCGTCCCGGCAGCCGTCAATGGCGCTGCTCATGCCCCTGCTGGTTTGGGCGTGCGCCGACTCGCCGCCGCTCGCCCTGGCCGCCCTTTTGCTCGTGGCGGCCGCCTACCTGCTCGCCAGGGTTGCCACCGCCAAATCCCAAGCTCAAACTCTCTCTTGAGAGCAGCAGTGACACAGACTGCAATGAAAGCCAACAAAAGACAATTTAGCCTCCGCGCGCATTTTGCCAGTGTCGTTCGTGCTGTGATATTTTTACAGACGCTGCTAGTCACGAAATAATATATTTAGTGCTTTTAAATTTTAGTTCGTATTAATATATTATAATGTCTCATACAACTCACTGATCATTTTTCGAACATCTGCCGCCCACCCCCGTGTCTTTCCGTTGAATGTATTCTTATAAATACATGTTTAGATGTGCTGTGCTAAGTAATAAATAATAATATAACGTTGAATAAAATATAAATTCGCGACGAGTTTGGCCGAATATATATTTATATATTTTTTGCATCCGCCCACCAACCACTTCAGTGATCTGCACTGTGCTCATCTCATTCATCGCTAGGATTTTAAATTATTTTTAGTCGCACGCCAGACGCTCAAGGCGCGCAAGTGCTTATTTCTGTCCATACCCCTTAAGCTCGTGTGAATATGCGCGACATTGGAGAAGACGCGAGCGCTTCACACTCTATCTATCTACACTTGTTAACTCTTTTTCTGCCGCTATGTTTTTTGTAACTAATAATAAAATGGTTAAAATGAATTCAAAATATCTGTCATTTCCCCTACGCTGCTTTTTACTCTTTTTCAAATCCAGATCCCTCCACAAACCCTGCACTTTCCTCCCTCCGTTGCTGGAGTAAAGTTTGTATTTTACTGGGGGTGTGAAAAAAAAATTTGCGGGTTTTTTCCATAACAAATAGATAATTTCTATTTAAGAAGAATGGCTAAAATATTAATATAAAATACATAATTTTTCATAATATTTTTTGTGACTGAATTTGGAAACCCCCAAAATTAGTGCGCAAAAAATCAGAGGAGTATTTTCGTGGGTTGCAAAATTGGCGAGTCCTGATGATTTCACTAGTGTTGCACCATTTCGACTTTGCTTACCAGAGCAAAGTTTTATCAAGTGCCTTTTCCATTGCTTTTTACTCCGAGACCTGTTGTTTTATATCATAATTTTGTTGCAATGCTAAGTAAGATTTAACATAAATAATCCAGGCAGAACATAGTAACAAATTGAGTACCTGGTCGACAGGAAGCAGGAGCTGATCATCTCGGACCTGGTGGCCACCATCAGGGAGCAGGACCACGCGTTGACCACGATGACGCAGGAGAAGCGCGAGCTGCAGCTGCAGTTGAAACAACAGCCGGAGGTGGTGAACGGGGGGCGGCCCCAGGGGCGAGTCCTCCGCAGGATCAGCGAGTGCACGGAGCCGAGCAGGGAGTCCTCGTTCGACGACAGCAGCTGCGAGGTGCGCATCGAGGAGGTGCTGGACGACGACGACGACGAGCCGGCCGACGACGGCGTCACCTTGCAGCAGGTCGATTTGCTCAGCGTGCTGATCGCGGACGAGGTCAAGGGGTCGCCGAGCCCCTCTGGCTGCAGCTCGTCGGGGGGCAAGTCCAGTCTGTCCGACGATCTGGACGTGCCGCGGACGTACTTCATCTGCCACACGCCCGACCAGGTATTCCCCGTCACAAGGCTGAGACCCGAGAGGTGCCGCTCGCTCGACCCAGGATGCCTCAAGGTGGCACCCTTCTTCGGCAGGGCCACTAGCTGCCCCGCTAGACTCACCACCGATGACGACTGGGGGGACTGAGTTGCATCGTGCAGATTTATCGCGAAGTGAGAGAGATGAGAAATGGGCTACACTTAAAGCGCCCGCACAGCCGTACGTAAAACGCCCCGAATATCACAAAGAGATTTATGCCTTTTTGTAATTAAATAAAACCTTTTTGGAACTGCTTGCTATTATTTCCAAGGCACATTATCCTACGTTGCAGTGACTGCCGAGAATTTTTTGGGACGTTTAGAATTAGAATGGTGATCGTCTGGGATAATTTACTTAAACTTTCTGGCGTTAGGAAGTTAGGTACAAAAATCCTCTTAGGATTTAAAAAAACAGGTAAATTTTAAATCGAATTTTGAAGCCAATTTTCGTTCAATTATGACGATACTTTGACTGTAGATCTATTTGTCGAGAGGAATCAATATATTGGGATTAGCCAAAATTGCAATAATAACCAGTGCTCCAATTGATTTTGTACTTGAACTCCTTGCTTAATTTTTAAATTTAGCTTCCTGGCCCATAACAAGAATCTGCAAAATTTCAATTGACTTAGGATTTTTTCCTTGAATTTAAATTTTTCTCATAGGATACCTCATCAATGAATTATCTTAAAGAAAGTTTGACACACCAAAATTAATTAAAATTGAACAAAAAAAGCATATTTTAAATTTTGTTAATTTTATTGCTTAAAAAAATCAAATTTCCCTGTAAGCAAATATTTTAAATGTGCCCTAAACGGTTGGTGCCAGTCACTTTTTTTATTTTCTACAAGTTACAACCTGTTTAAATTGTAACAAGTTATAGTTAATTTGAGTAATTAATATTGGCTCACACGTAAAATCAGATAATGACATGAATGGGCATGAATTTTAAATCTTGACATACAACAAAGTGCTAAATTATTGAGCATAAAAAGAGCTGCTTGAATTTTAACTGTATTTAAACCCACATTTTAGGAATAAAAAAAGCAAAGATGAATTATTGAAAGTCTCGATCTTTATTGTAATATGTCAGTCTTGAAAATTTAAGAGTCTTTGAAAATTGTTGTAATGATAAATTTGTCACCATAGGAACATCAAAATTTCACGGTAATATTTGTAAGCATCAGACTTTGACCGGTTCAAAAGTACACCACAAATTCAGGGTAAAACTCATTGTCCCCATACTTCACCAAAATTTCGTCGCCAGAGCCAGTCGTGTCGTAGTTTTGGGCAGGTAACACAGTTGCGCTGTTTCCTTGTGCAACGGAGGCAACCAGCACTTTGGCCACTAGCAAACAGCCATCGTTGTTGTTGAACCTTGCATACTGCGAAGCAAACGCTGCCTTCTTGGAGAAATACACGCCCTTGCCGTGCATGTGACCCACTCTCCTGCCAAAGAAACGCCAGTTCAGGTTGTTGGTCATGATAGAATCCACATTGGTGGCGGCAGTCCCGTGGAAGCAGCGCTCCTCCTGCAGCATCAAATTTAATGAGCAAACATTTGCATTTTTTTTAAAATTATATAAAAAAATACCTTGCAAAAGAACTCCAAATAGTTTTCATGTCGTTTCAGTAAGTACATCAAGAACAAGTAAGGATTCTCTACTTGGTCAATTCTACAAATCTTTTTGAAGTAGGAGTTGTTCAACAAAACTTGCTCTTTGAGCTCCTTATACTCTGGCGAGTCTTCATCCATTGTGATAACTGTGTAAGTGCCCTTCTGAAGGTCGGTCTCGACCACGGCTGACAGCCATGTGTAAGGAAGGTATGACTGCAACTGCGCCAACGGGATGGTCTTTGTCGGATACGCCTGCAGGAAAGTTTTTTTCTGTGTGCTCCACATTTTACCTGGATAAATAAAAACATAAGAACAGAAGTTACAGCTGCCAAAATTGGCACACTTAAATATATCTCGAGGGAGACGGTTCAAATGAACAAAATTACCAAAAATCACAAAATTGTGAGATATTTTCCTCCGAATTTGGAAAACTTGTAGAAATGTGGAATATCTATAGATATTCAAGAAATTGGTACAAATAATAATAATAATAATTTATTTGTCTTTTGGCATGTACATAATTTAACACAGTAATGCAATAAACCACATATAGAGGTTGTTGGTTCTATTCAGTTATTTTGTTTCTCGTTTCTCTTAAAATAATTCTTTGTACATCGCACTTTGTGTATTATCTTGCGTTTTAGTGGTAGCGGTACATTAATCGTACAAGTTTTAAGATTGGTAGTATTCTTTTATTCATAACATTCATTTTTATATGCTCTCTGCCCTCTCTGCTGTGTTATGCATTTCTTTTATAAAAAAAACTTCCCTTGTCATTCATCATCAAAAACAGTTTTATAGTGCTGAAGAGTATTTTGATTGTGTACAGAAGTTGTAGCAACTTCAATTTTTCTTATCTTTTTGAGTGAATGTAACTGAATGTTTGATTTGCAATTGGATGTATTAAAATGACATGAAAAATACCAGTTTTAATATTAAAACTGTTACCAAAGTGCAGAACTTCAATATACATATATTATATAAACACGATCCGACGTAGGAGCACTTTTTCTTGAGGAAAGAGAATTGTTATTAATATGTCGATTACATACAATGCGACCAGCGGGGTCTCTGGTCTGAACGCGACTGAAGGGGTTAATTTCGGCAGGTGCAGCAGGCGGCAGGCTTGAAGAGGTAACGCCCCCTGTAACACATGGTTTTTGTTATTATTGAAAGGGGCAGCACGGTAACGCGGAAAGTTGAGATTGGCACGACACAATTTTACTGAAAAATACATGCTTCTCTTCTTGATGTTCCTAAAAACTATTTGAGGTAAGAAGTACATAATATGATACTAATTGTTCGTAAATTTTGTCACAATATTTACGCGTAAAATTCATTCATTAATTATCCACATTCAAAATGTGTGTGGTCGTGGGTGATCGATCAAGATTTCTTTTTTAATCATATTTTAATATTGTTGACTAAATAGGCAATTTGATTACATTGAAAATTTCTAGAATGGCTGTTGTACGTAAAAGAAATGAAGAAATCAAGGACCTGGTGTCGGTAGAAAGATCAGAAGCAATTCGCCACCAGATGGAAATTATTCATGCCTGGAAGCCACAACATGAAATGTGGGTTTAATGTGAAAAGTTCTTCACCAGAAGTCAGTTACTAAAAATACATTTGTTTGCAGGTGGTCAATCAGAAATTCCCCAGCTATATTGGGAGGCATGACCGCTTTGTCTTGCATTTTCATCAATGGGCACTTCCGAAAAAAATTGCGACTCTTCAACTATGGAAAAATGTCTAGCTATTTGCCCACTGTAGTTATTCCTTCCATTACTGGCGCCTTAGCACATGTTCATGTAAGTATTCTCTTATATAATTATGCAGTCATGTATTTTCTAGCATGCAGGGTTCTTAAAAAACAAAAAAAATGACTAATAAAAGTTAGACAGTTATTGATTCAATAGCTTCGATTTAAACGTCATTTTGTAGACAGTGCAGAGCGACTTGCTGCTTCGGGAGGTGGCGTGTCCTGTTTGCATCGAGATGAGATCAGCGTTTTTGCAAAGCGTCGTTTCTGTCGTTTACCCATTGCTTCTGGCACCTCTCGCTAACTTAGGGGTGAGTTTTCACGATTTGCAAGGAAATTTGTTTAAAATCCACTTTTTTTCAGTTGGCTTCAAAGTACAAAACTTCCATCGTGCCAAACTTATTTTCCGACAGTGGCCGACTGATGGCTTTTCAGACTTGGTGGAAGTTTACGAAGCCAATTTCAAACAAATTACTGGGAATCGTGCTTCTGCAGGGATTGGCAGCCTCTGCACTAACCATCGCGCAATTAAACACAGTCGCCAAGGTTGACATGAAGTTTGCAGAACTCTTGGCAGAAGAAGAAAATGAATGAGAGCTAGTGGACTGTTCACTGCCGTTAGTCAAGGAAAATGTTGGATCTTGTAATAAACCAAATCAACTTGTTAAAAAATCATTTTTAATTTTGCAACAAGAACAAAAAAGCAAGAATGACGAGGATTATGTACGAATAGGACTAAAACTCTTTGGATGTTTAGAATAGACATCATGGAGATTTGAGACTAATTTATTTTGTTACGTCAATTTTAAGTGAATTATAATCACTGCAGCTTTTAAAGCTTAAAATTTATCTTAATGTAAGATTATATAAGCAGCTGATGAGATACGCGACTCCAAACCACCATATTAGTGCAGTATATACTTTTTTCAACATTTTCGGCTGCATCAACACACATAACAACAATGTGTTCTGAACATGGTTCTTCATTTTACATGAAGTAACTTTATTGGAAACTCCTTGGATTCTATTTTAGTTTATGGTGACTTTATTGAATTTCTTTAGCCTAAATTTTTATTTTTCAATTCGATAATTTCAGCAGGCTTTTAAAATGACTCAAACACGTTTTTGTCCACCTTAGTTATAATTTCGTGTTAAGACAATTCGGAAATGGTTAAATCAGCTCGGAAAATTTGGTCAATTATTTCATACTGTAACAGAAACTCAAGGTTGTAGACATAAAAGAAAAGTGACACATAAATCGATTTGTCTCGTCAAATGTAAAAAGAATCATAATAATAAAAAAACTGCAAAATATTATTTCCTAACTAATATTTATATTGTATCCGAAAAGGATTTTATTCATTTAGAGCTTTATAACAGGCTCAATTGAGTAAAAGATTTCACTTATCAATGAACAGTGATAAAATTCAATGAATCCACCAAAAACTATAACATAGAATACAAAGAATTTCCTTGTCAGAAAATCTTTAGCCACCTCTGGCGTTATCAAAACAAAAATACTTAAGCTAAAAACAAATATTACGCACCAGAAATGAATATAAAGGGCTGCTATGTCCTTAAGGTACTTAAAAGAGTGCGTGTTTGTTTCCGAGATAGAACAATGAGAGAAAACATTAATGAGAAACGCAGACCAGTACGATGGACGTACTGCCAAATTCTGATCACTAGCATTGACCATCTGACGCCGTAGCGCCGTACATGCCACTGCCGCCACCACTGCTGGCGAGGTCACCGTATCTCGGTGCACGCCACATGTTTAAGTACTCTTGGTACGAGACAGACACCTTCTCGCTTTGATAGCGAGTCAGTCGGATTGACCGTCGCAGTTCTGGAGTGACAGGACCTTTGTAGCCACCCTTGCGAAGAAGCGAATCGATCGTCTGGATGTGGTCCCATCCTGCAGGATAAATTTTCATGTCTAATTTGTACTAACAGATAAAATTTGATTCAGATGCACCTTGCTCAGGTGCAACCTCTGGAAGAAAGGTTGCGGTGCGTCTGCTGCCATGGTCGTTGAGGAATTCGATGCGAATACCGTGGACACCAATTTCCCAGTCCATAAAGTCGTTGCCATTCTCAAAATGTCGCAGAATCGATACCGACACGTGCAGACGAGGAAGTTCATCCTTCGAGATGGGGTTGAAACGCGAGTCCTTGATGGCACTGTTGATTTACATTTTGTCTCAGTAAATACATTATATACCATAGATAAATCTGAATAAAAATGTTTAATAATCAATATTATCAGAGCTCATTCCTATTTAAAAACATATTTTTCACCTAGTAATGGAGTATTCCCTCAGTCCAGAGTGCAGGTTCATTGCGTCAAAGGTGCCAATGCACCCTCGCAATCTGAAGTCACGACCAATTTTCCAGGTCACAAACAAAGGGCTGAGAAAAAATTCAATTAAGTTTTTAAATGAAATGTAGCAGAGACAAAATTACAAAGCCTCATTCGAAAAGGAGGGAGCCCTAGGCTGCTCAAGGCTGTACAAGTGGCAGTAAAGTACGTCAAAGCAGTAGAAACACATCTCAGGAGAGGCGATCATTTTTCCCGAGGGTTGTGCGGTAGGAACCATCGCCTGATTATGATTCACCTTCTGCTTTTTGGACCCGCAACAACTCGACGACATTCCACGTCAGTTTCTTCCGACGCGTAAAAATCAGGGCAATGTTTAGTCTTCTTGAGACTTGAAGTACGTTCACTGAACAACCTCGAGAGCGAATAAAACTAAAGAGAGGATGAGAATCAGGCCACACAGCAACAGCAGTAGTTGACGCTCTGCTCGCAACTGCAGATGCAGATAAAGGAGGCGTGACCGAAATAACAGCTGATGGCACCAAATTTTAAAACAAGCAAAACAACAAGTGCACGAGTGCTGTGCATCTGTCTTGATTGATTTGTTTACTTTTCCTGTTGATGTAGAGACATTGCGAGAGGATAGCTATTTACAAAATTCACGGAATCTATTTAGAGAACCATTTTGAAGGCAATAACATTCAACCAATAGATTTGCATCAGTGAAAATTTGTGTTAAAACCATTTGAATTTTGCAATATCTGTGAGTATATTATTTGTGGTTATTATATAACGAATATTCATACTTTTTATCTTTATTATAGCTTGCCACCATGATTAGAAGGCTTGCCAGTGGACTATCTTTTGCTAGAATAAATTACATCAAGATGCATTGCTCCGCAGATATTTTGCAAGCAAGAACCACATTGAAACACAATTTCTCTATCTCTTCAGGTATCGCCCAGCAAATATAATTAAAATCGTAGAAATTGACTGATTACTAAATAAAAATTATGACCAACAGTTCATCGTAACGGGGAGTATGAATATCAAGAACCAAAAAGCGAGGATGAAGTGTAAGATTTTGATTTTATGTACTGTATAATTAATTGATCATTTCCTTTTTATGCCTTGCAGAGTTAATGTCATTTACGTAGACAAGAATGGAAAAGAATTTCCGATCAGGGGAAAAATTGGTGACAATTTGATGTATCTGGCCCACAGACATGAAATAGAAATGGAAGGTGATCTCATTTAAAATTTCATTTGATATTTGATACCAACTTAAAAAATAATACAGGTGCATGTGAAGCATCCCTAGCCTGCACTACGTGCCACGTCTATGTATTAGGTGAACACAAAGACCTTTTGCCTGAGGCAACTGAGAAAGAGGAGGATCTGCTGGACCTTGCACCTTTCCTGAGGGAGGATTCCAGATTGGGTAAAATTTCGAAGGTTTTTAAAACAAAACTTCATGAACATTTTCTGCAGGTTGTCAAATCATATTGAATAAGGAGCTTGAAGGTTTGCGTGTGCAGCTACCTGCTGCCACAAGGAACTTTTATATCGATGGCCACAAACCAAAGCCCCATTGAAAAAGTTATAAATAAATTAGCGCAACAAATGGAATTCATATTCGTTACTTTGTTATTTTTTTTCAAAAGTCAAACACATGGAACTTAGTTAGTGCTCACAATGTTATGTTAATATAAACTTGATTTTCTTAAAAAATGAACTACTTGAGTCTTTGTTTTGCTGCGCAAGGCATAATAATACACCCATGTAAAGGAAAATTATATGCAGTGTGGAGGATAGAAATCGGTCAGTTGTTTATAGGCAAGTTTTAATTTTGTTTCAAGTCGTTTTTATTTATCAGACGTAATAATTCACTCAAGAACACGTGAAATAATTCTTACACACCAAAAATGCTTTGGAAAAATTGTAAGAATTGCATACCGAGCGTTTTTTCATTGCTTCTAAAACTAGTGATGTAGATAGGCACCCCAAAGATGTCAGCTACTTCTATATCGTGAGTGTTTGTTTCTTTAATTCCAAATTTAAATAATTGCTAACTGCAAAGAAATCTGGAAATAGTGTTGCAATTATCATCCGCGTTAAATAAGAGTAGCAGCAAGTTAATTTTGGCGTCACCACTGCTCACTGGCAAAAAGTATGAGTCAATTTTCTGTGGTGAACAACATTTGTACTGATCAATTTAAGACTAACAGTTAAGGCAAGTGAAGTGGCGGATTTTACAAATTCCAATCGCTCTTATTTAATTAAATTTATTCAAAGGTAAATTACGAAGATCAAAATGTCTTTTTTAGTCAGGGTAATAAAGTTTAGCTGATTATTTATCGAGTTAGTAGGAAAAATGCTGACAATTTACTATCCCTCCAAATTCTTATACTGATTTGGTGCAGAATTTTCCTTGAGTTCTTCTGTCAGTATTTAATGAAACATTCCAGCATATTAAAGATTTTTGAAGGTCACTTACATAACATTAAATATATCTTTTAACAAATATTGAAACTTAAGAAAAAAAAACCTCAAATTTTTTTTAATTAATTTATCATTTATTCCAATAAAAAAACTAAATTATCATCTGCTGATTTCACTGTCACATTCACAACATAGAACTGAGGTTTGCAACTCATAACTGAGTCTTAAATTGTTCAAGTATTCAAGCCAGGAATTTCTCAGCATTCTTGCTCAGAATCTTGCCTGACGATTTCGCATCCAAGAACAAACCGTTTACTTCTGACACATCATCCTTGGAGATGGAAGAGTGTCCTCCAACTTTAGAGATGAGAGCCGCGGGCGTCAGAAGCTGCAAAGCGTATCGCAAAGTGGCATTGTATCCGATATCTGCTATCAATTTAAGAGCCTCGTCATCCAGAGCCAGGTTTTCGGTGTTTGCTCTAAGCGCAATGATCTGTTCCATCTCAGCTCGCGAGTAAGGCATTGTCCTGATTACCAGCAACCTGTCAAGCAGATCCAGGGGGATCCCATGTGGCGCGTAGATGTCATCTGTTCCTCTGCAATTTGAATTCTGTTAGTTGGCAAGCAGACAAAGTTATTGAAAAGGCTTACCTGACAATGCAGCGGCCTCTGTTTGTACTGAAGATGACAATTGGTGCGATGGAGCTCTCCAGGGCGCGGTGCAGGAAGGTGAAACACTCAATGTCAAGCATATGAACCTCGTCGATGAACAGGACGCCTGGGATAAGTTCTGCAGTGCCTTGTTCAATGTACTTGTTCACCACCGTATTGATCTCCACTCTGAGTTTTTCTGCAAATTTTGAAATGAATTATTATGTAACTGATTATTGACGCGTAGTTTTACCGGTGATTTCCAGCTTCTTTGGCTTCATCAACTGGCCCATCAGAGACAAAATGTCTTGGCCCCCCTGCGGTCGGGAGTTTGCCGTGTCCAGGTCGTGCAGCGAAACATCGTTGACCACCTCTCTTTTCTTGTGAACGTCACCTTTTGGCAATGGCACATACTCTTCAGCCTCCAGGTCAAATTCCGTGGCATACGAATCAGACCTTCCTTGCCGCTTGACAGATCCTGAGTTGGCTTCGATGTAAATGACATCTCCTATCTGCCGGGTAGAAAATTGTGATTTAGATCCTGATTGGTGGAAATGTCCATACATACCTCAACTTTCTCCTTCTGCAAATTTTCATAAATTGAAGGATCCAGCTTGAGCTGCTTTGAGCCTTTCACGGTTTTAAGTCCAATAATAACGTGACTTATGGTTTTGCCATAGCCTGTAGGGAGAATTTTATTAACGATCCAACTCAATAAGGGCCAGAATCACTGAACATACCTGCTGACGGTGCTTCTGTCTCGACAGGAGTTAGCTCAATGACTTCTCCCTCATACACCTCTTTAGTTTCCTTGATACGCAGTCCAATTGCTCTGCGAAAGTTCTCCATCAGCACCTCTGTTTTCTTCACCTCAGAACTGTAAACTTCACTGCCAACCATTGGGCAGAATGGTACCTTTGGTTTAACAAAGCCTTTGATGAGTAAAATGAATAGATAAATTATTTATTAATTATTACCTTTGAGCCCAGTTCAGCAGAAATAGCGAGTGCGATGGCTGTCTTGCCAGTGCCTGGTGGCCCAGCAAAAAGGACAGCGCGTCCAGCTAGTTTTTTGGACCGAATCATCTCGACGACAATACCAGCGGCCTCACGGGCTGCCTCTTGGCCCACGAAACCACTAGCCGCGCGTATTGCTGCCCCATTTTCGTCCAGCCCCAAGGCTTTCACGTGCGAATGTGCGGAAATCCGCTGCACCTTTGCAGTGCTTTTCACCTCTTCAATTTTCATATTTGGACAGAAAACCTTAAAAACGAGAGAAACAACACACCTTGTGCCGGTGTATTACTGTTGATAGCGCGTGCTATGCTTCTGCTTTTGTTTGGTCGATCTTCAGAAGCAACCCTGGGCAACGATGCGATAGCCTTTTGACGGAACACTTTGAACGTTTGAATTTGAACAATATTTTACCGCGAAACTGGCTAACCCTATGGTGTGTGCATGTACATTTGAAATTGGCGCGTTTTTTGTTGCATGTCGGAATCGCTTTGGCGCTTCTCTCCAACAGAATGGTAGCTTTCGCTCTCCCGCTTGTGGCGCTTGCACCGCCCCCCTCCGCTCTCAAGTAGATCCAAGGAGGAATGAGAAAAATTGAAATAATTCCTTTCCTCAACCAATCAGGTTCGAGAAGTGTGTTTTATTCATTCCCGGTCTTAACCTGCGATCTCTGCTCGTCTTTGCTTTGCCGGCTCCGAATTCTTGCAAATTTTGATAATCAGGCAAAAGATGCTTGCGTCGAAAAGAACTCGAACAAAGGAAAGGGATAATATGACTCGAATTTCTGAAGAGTTTGATGAAAATGACTGTCCAAATGTTGTGTGAGTATAAAATATAATTCCGTAATGAGAATTATGAATTTCAAGGGTAAAGTCTAGCGCCAAAATGTGCGGCGATAAACCTGTTTCCACTGTCCTGAAATATGGCAGTTTTAGAATCATTATGCGCCAAAAGGTATTAAAGTTTTATTCTTAGAATATTCACTAAGTACATATCTATTGGTTTTCTGTGAATCGAAATGTTTTTTCTCCTTTATTAATCCAAATAATTAACAACTCTTTTGTATTGAATTGAATTTGATATTTTTTAAAACTGATTGTGAGTGAGCAAAAACGAGTCTTGTCATTCACTGCCACAAAATTGTGCCCAGTTTTAGCTATCAAACCCCTTACGAATCATCTCACCCTTATTTTGTTCCAGCTTAAGACGAGCCTATCTCAGACTCACCCATTATATTTAATTTTTACATTATTTTGTCGTTTCCGAAGCACCTCCAACATTTCTATTGTGATTAATATTAAAAATATTTGATGCCATTTTCAGGAAGAGGAAGCGATTTAGCAGAGATGGAGGTGTACTAGGGGAGAACAAACTGGTTTTAGAGGAGCTGGAAAAAAATAATACTGATGATGATGGCTCTGGAAATGAGAGCAGCGATTCCTCACTGGAACCAATGCCAACTGAGGATTCCCCTCTCAAACAGAAATCAATTCAACCGGTCAATAACAAACAGCACCTAACCACCCCTGACAACAAATATGCTCTAAGTAGTAGCTTCCTTCGAAAGAGAAATGGAACTGAAAATTGTAATATTCCCTCTCCCGCGTTAGTAGAGTGAAAATGATACTAGTTTCACTTTTCAGGTCACTTCGACAAACTGTCCGATGAGCTCTTGCTAATCATCTTCTTGAAACTGCCAAAAGTCCAGCTATGCAAACTGGCCTTGGTGTCCAAGCGCTGGCGTCGAATCGCTTACGATGATAGCATGTGGAGTCGCATTGACCTTGGCCACAAGAGCCTCCACCCCAGGAACTTGGAGCATGTGTTGAAGAGAGGAGTTCGCGTGCTGCGTTTAGCGGGAGCTGCTGTAAGTTTATTTAGAGTTATCTAATGTCCTCAGTCTGAAAGGACGACTGTTTTCAGATTCCAAGCCCGGTTATCAAGCCCAAAAGCTCTTACCTGATTCCCAACTTTGTAAGCAAACTGGAGTACCTTGACCTTACTATGGCACAGATCTCCGCCGAAGGTAATTAAAATGTTTTAAAATTGAAGTTTGAAGCCGTTCATTCATGATGATATTCCAAAGGTGATTGTTAGGATGATCTGACTGATTTAATTTCAGGAAAATATTTATTTTCCATCCTTTGGCTAGGAAAATCACACTAAGCACGTCAACAATGGCTTTTGGAATTGCTTTAAATTTAATGAGCCGGTTGCAGGACGATCTAAATCCATTTCCGTTAGTTCGAAATAAAATTCTATTATTACTATGAAGTAAAATGATGAAAAAATATTACTTTCAGGAAACCAAATCTAAATCTAGATAGGCTTTAATTCTCAAAAGGTTTTCTAGCTTTTAGAAAATGAGGAGCTGGAGCTTTGCTTTTCAATTAAATTTTATTTACGGCCCAGAAAAATCCTCAAAATTTAGAATGCAATCCGAATTTTGCTTAAATTTAACTATGACCACGTTGTCAGTTGATTAAGTATGGTTCGATAATTTTTCGAACCCACGTAAATTGTGAAATAAAAAACTCGTGACCATCGAACTTGTTTCTTACAATGCTAGGCTACATCAATACAATAAATTTACCACTAAACAAAACACAGTAGCTTGGCACTCTTAAGGGTTTTTTTTTAGAATTATTGCAGCTTCATTAAGAAACGTTTAAATTGGTTTAATATGCTTATCACAACTGTGCAATAATCATGTGTTAGGTGTTGCTGACATAATGAGGGTCTGTCGAAATCTGAAGAAATTGAGCTTGGAGAACTGCCCGCTAAATCTGGAGACTTGTGAGCAAATTGGCCACAATACAGACTTGGAGGTGCTCAACCTTACAAGCACGACTGGCATCAAGTCTAACGGCCTGGAAGCTATTCTTGCGTGCTGCACAAAGCTAATCACTCTCAACATTTCTTGGACCGCGATGGACCAGGAAACTCTGCAAACCTTGAGCGTCACAATTTGCAAATCAGTGAAGGAACTCAATATTTCGGGATGCAGGAAAAATCTCACAGATGATCGTAGGTTTTAACCATACAATTTTTCTACTAACTTCTCACTTTGGTATAATTTTAGATGTTAAGTTTATCCTAGAGAAGTGTCCTGGCTTGATCCAACTTGACATGAGCGACTGCACCAGTCTAACTTTCAAGACTCTAGACAACATAGTCAAGAACTTGAAACACCTGAAGGACCTGGGACTCAGTCGTTGCTACAATATGTCGAGCTCCAATTTTAAATCGCTCACCTGCATCAAATCTCTGACAAACCTACAGATTCATGGAGTATTGCACGACGCCGTTCTTAAGATTCTCATCGCTGATTTAAAGAAAGCAAATATTGTTGTGAACAACTGCCCATTTTCAACCATTGGCAGACCTACTGTCGGCTGCCGCAAAACTAGTATCTGGGGAGAGAAGGTCCGTGAATGAGTGATGTCTAACTTCAGGTAATTTTTTCCTGAAATTTGACTTTTAAGCATTCAGTTCGCTGCACTGTGCCAACTGCATAGACTATGCCGTGAAGCAGTGTAGAAATTAAATTTAGAGCTTTCTTCTTACCAGACCATTCCAAGTGTATTCAATTCATAAAAATTGCTTGTTTCTAAGTGCCAGAGCTGAATCATGCAGCTGCACCAATTCCTTAAGTTTAATTATGGGAAAAATGAATTTTATTTTCTCTACTGATAGCTCAATTTAACTGCCAAGTTAGCTAATTATAAGATGCATGTGATTAGTTGTTACGCGTCAAACACTGGTTGTTCTCCTTGATACAAGTGAGCCAGGGTTGACCCTGTTCTATTAAGTTACAATGTTAAGGGGCTAAATAATTTCTTTCAATCCTTTCAAGTAGATGAATAGCCAGCAAACGGCATGTAATTATCAAACCCCGCCAGTTAAGTTGTCAATAAACTGCGCATTTGTCGTGTTTATCAAACCATTAGAGAAATAAAAGGTACATTTCAGCAAGCAGAACGGCGTTTGTCTTTTTTCTGGCGCCCAATGGTCGTTGGCACGCGGGGCGCCTGGCGGTGTGTTGGAGGGCGGGCGGCGGCTCCTCCCACCGCGGCGCGCACTCGCCAAGACGTGCAGCACACCGCCCGCCGTGATCCTGCCGCCGCTGGTAGCAAACACCGCCGATCAATTAGCAGGGAAAAGGGACAACGCAGAATGCAGGGAGGAACAGGTGGACATTGTTGCCACGTCGAGCAGCACACGTAAGTCGGCGGCGTCGGCCGTCGACCACCCCCAACACCAACCAGCCCCTGTTGTTGTGGCACCGGGGGTGGGCGGCGACCGTGCCTTCTCCCAACCCTGCTATGCGTGATTTCGGCCCGTTCGCCGTCGACACGGTGCGGACTGCTTTGCTTTTTTTCCGCAGCATGGTGAAGCAACAACCGCCCATCAAGCGGATGTAGTTTGCAGACGAAAACCAGCGGAATCGGATTGTCTGTTAATTTTTAGCTGACGAGGAGGAGCTACGCTTTTTCCGATTCTGTTCAAAATTGGGCCTTTCGCTGGCGCCGCATGCGACGAGCAGCGAAAAATGATCCACCCCGTGCGGGTGAAGCAATGCGCAAACTCGCTCGCTCGCTTTCTGTGTAGCAAGTGGTCTCTGATTGATCGAGCGCAACAATGCCAGCCCGACAACAAGTTTTTAATGAGCAATTTTTGCGTGCTTTGTAATTAGATGAGGTGGGGTGAATCAAAAGCAGAAAACACAGGCCGCCGTTATTGCCTGCAGTTGTGCTCGCCAACTTTGCTTTTTCCTTATTCAATGCGCTTTTTTACTCGCCTTATTTGTGGAAGGGAAAGCCTTTGAATTATTTACATTGTGAGATTGAGTCGCAAACTTCTCTTTGTTTCCTCGTTCAATAATCCGGAATTGTGAGACTCTGCATCTGTAGAAACCAGAATGGTTATCAAACAAATAAATTTATCTAAAGGGAACATGGCGCACTTGTGCAAACTGTTACATAAATAGTTATGAATAGTTTAAATTAACTCTCGTAACAACAAAAAAAAATGGAAAATTGAGCAATAATTCTTCTCTGAAGTTAAAGTTGGGACGTTTAGACCCGAGTCTAGTTGACCATTATCTGAAAGAATTGCAGCAAATGGCTCAAAATTATCTTTGAGCAGGGAATCCGTCCAATTTGCTCAGTGGGTATAATATGTGCTGCCGCGCGCGCGGCGGAATATTCAAATAAGGGCAGCCGGCGGCGGAACAAAATTATAAATTGCTTCTTTGCAGCGCTTCGTTATGGCATGCCACTTGAATGCTCGGTGCTGCCGCCGCTGAGTCAAGATGAGAGAGAGAGAGGGCAAGAAAGGCATCATTTACTTATTATGCTCCTCTCATGCGCACCGAGCAAATTGGTGTCGTGCGGGCTGCTTGCTTTGCTAGGGCGGCCGGAACGGTGGCCAAAGTTTGCGTTTTCTGTCGGCCCGTTCAGTGGAGTGAATCGGAAAAGAGGGCCATTTAATGCCCTTGCTCGGAACGCCTGCTAAGTAATTACACCAGGCGACTGCAAAGGTGAGGCCTAAACAATACCGCCGACCGTCGCGCGTCTCATGTCCCCTGGCCCCCCAAGCCCATATCGTAGCCGCCTCCCTCGGCCAAACACCGCCGGAATTCATTAGCTAATTAATTAATCACTGAGTAAAAAGTTTGTGCTGCCGGCACGGGTCCTGAAATCACCGACGCCTCTCTGTGCTCGCAGACGAGATGAAACGATTTACAGCCTACACGCAGTCTCCAAGCGCTATAATCGTCTTTTTGAATTTGCATTCTCGTATTCAAATTTCTAAGTTCGTGCTATATACTTTGGAGGTTTAAAAATTAAAATAAAAAATCTCGAACCCTTTGAAATTAATATTTTATTGACATGACCTTCTGTGTAATTCGATTGAACTAACGGAAAGCATATAGAATAAATTCGGATTACCTTTAAAATTCACACTGAAAGTATTACTGTGCGTCTTTATTTTTTATTTTTTTTAAATAGTGAGTGAAACTTCGGATTGCTCTAACTTGCTTCAAGCTTAAATGTTCAATTCATTCAATCAAATATATAATTAAATTTCAAATTAAAATATTGTAGCAATCGGTCAAATTTGCGCATCGCTTTTCTACGTGTCAACTAAAACAAAAACGACAAAAAGTGGTGTGCAATTTCGTAAGGCATATTTATTTAATTAAATACATTTTTGCTATAGTAGTAGACTTGTATATAAATTGTTCAACCTTGAATCAATTTAAATCTATACGGAAATGTAATTGTTATGAAATGAAAATAAATTTTTTCTTGCTGTTAATTATCATGCGTTTAGTTTTAAGTTTATAGATATGATGCGTTCTGTGCGGCCTGTAACGAAATGAAAGCAACAAAATCTAATTTTTACAAAATAATACCTCTGTGTCTTTCAGGGTTCGCCCATTTTGCTCACGGAAAGGTCAGATCAAGATGGAGTATCAAATATTCTTAAAAATGTTAACATCCAATATATTGTGCTTTTTAGATTTTTTATAGTTATATTTTATTCATCTGACTTTAACTCACGTATTCCGGCAAATTCGTAAAAATAAGGAAAAACTCGCGAAAATGTTTTTTATGATTCTGTTGGTTTTTCCGGGAAAATGCGGGTCTTTGTGAACTGCCGTGCTTTAGTTTAATCTTTCTTCGTTCTCCAGCTAAAGGCACAATAACATTAAAAAAATAAATTCCTGATTAAAAATCTGCTCACGGCATAAATTCTGATTGAAGAATCTAAATAATTTTTAGAATTGAGTAGGTGTAGCCAGCAAAGAGTCAGCGCTGGTAGGAGATTCCGTTAGGTGGCTAAAATTGCTGACTATACTTGCCTGAATGTTAAAAACACAACCTCATCCATTTAACACATTCCTGACTGGGAGAGTGGGATAGAGAGAAAGAGAAGAGGCTTCAAATGAGGATCAACAGGTGATCGCTCATTCACTCAATTTCCTCCCCGTGTGTTTTTAGAGAATGGCAAATATTATATAATACTCGATGAAAAAGGAGAGCGAAACGTCAAAACTTCCCCTTTGCAGAAAAAAACAAGCCAACAATGAGAGAAGTCATTTAAATATTATTTTTCAATAATTTTCTTGGTCGGAAGTTTGCCAAAATACTAAGCCTTTAGGGTTTCATTGTGGTCTCAGCATGAATGGTTCAAATATAAAAAAGTTAAATCGACTAAACTATTGGAATTCACTTAACAATTTTTTTTTGTTTGTTTACAAATGAGGCATTTTGTGGTGAGCACCATTTCCATCAAAAAGGGGTTTTGTTACTAGAATGTAAGCGATATATATAAACTCTAAATTCTAAAATATAACCATTAATAAAAGACTGACCTCCCCGCAGAGGCCTCGATCGAATTGCAGCCTGCAGGGTGGCATGTGTTTCAATTTTTACCGTTCTGTGGTTTGGGCCTGCGACTATTTTGCATACCGCGGAAAAGGGTGGCTAATATTTCATTGATAAAACGCAAAATGGAGGCACGCCCGTACCGTTTTTATATGAATTTCCCGGCTGTCCACGTGCTGGTGGGAAGATGGATGCAGGTATGCAGGAGCTCATCAGCTTGAGAGAGCAATAAAAAGACGGGGTTTCGGACGTGTCGCGGCAGAGCTTGCGCGCCATCAATTAGGCAGGGGTCACAATTTGTCTCGCGAGTGGTCGCGGGCCTGGCGTGGCTCCAAGCGCGATAACTCATTGTGCTAACGGGGCCGTTGTTGTGTGCGCGGCTGGCCTGCAATGCCCGAGAATCATCACCTGCCTCATTAATTAGCACCGAGGGAGGCGCGGCGCCTTGTTTTCGGATGCCTGGTGTCTCTTTCGCGGCCGGTGGAATCCCGCACAAAAGAGCAAAAAAAAGAGCTCTTCTCTCGGCCGATTGACACTCTCGCTCGCGTCGCGGGAATGCCCACTTTGCGCTCATCCCTTAGCCAACGCGTAAATCACTTCGCCTTTCTTCTCTCGCCAGAATATGTGCACGACGCTCGTAAAAGTGGATCAATAAAAGTGGATATTACTGCGTGCGCTTGTGAGAGTTCACACAGCACGTGAAAATGTACTACTTTGTTCTCTTTGGCAGTTTTTTTTCCCCTGAGAATTAATTCGTGTTTACCATCATGAAGCTTGTTTCATCGCCGTTAATTTTAATTCTTGAAATGTCTCTGCTGCTTTTCTCTCTCGGCAATAATTAGTGTGAGGAAGTGCTTGGGAACATTGAAGTGTCTTTCAGTTCTTCCACTTGATGTGAATACACTCCAAACGATTTAAGTAGTACATAATTGGTATTGGGTTGGGGATTTACGACGGTCGACTGTTTTTCCGTGCAGACTGATTTACTTTTAAGAGCCTATGAATTATCTGAGTTATATGCTTAAGACTTTGAGCCACAACATAAGACTGTGAGCCAAAACTTGTGGGAATGGAAGATTAAAGAGGAGGATGTTTTTAATGTAATGAAAATTAAGTCCATTGTTTTAATTATATGAAAGATTAACAGTACATTAGAGAAATCTAGCTTCATTTTTTTAATAAAATAATATAGGTGCTTTTCGAAACCTGATGGTTCCACAAATAGAAAACGTCATGTCATTATTTGTTGGTATAGCTGATAATAGAGGAAATGCACTCAAAAATTGTGGTAATTATTCAGTTGAAATTAATTACAAGTTTAAACAGATTCAATTCAGCTTGAATGTATTTAGTGAGCAATATTTCAAATGAAATTTTCTGCTCGTTCCTCCTAGTTTTGGCCTCTTGGTTGTCATCCTCAGCCCTCTATAGGAGGAGACAAAGCTCATGGATTAGGGCCAATTCGGTGGCTTAAACTATATTGAAGCAGGAATTTTCTGAAATACGTAAAAATAAACAACCTGCTATTCTCACAACGCGGGATACAAGAAAAAGATAATTTTAGTTCCAAGAAGAGATTTGATCATTTTAGTCGTTCAATGCGATAAATAAACGAAAATTGAATTTCAGTAAATCACAATCTTCTCACTTTGTTTTATCGTATTTTTTATTTCAATTTGGTTGGTTTTGGAATTGAATAAGTAAGGTTAAGCCGAGTCTGACCAAAAAATTTTTTTTTGTAGTAAAATGATTTTAGGGAAGTTTTCAAAACATAATCTTTTGATCTCATAGGGCTATGAAGTCAGTTGCGGACTTCTAAAGAGACTGGGAAAGATTTTGAACCAGAGAAAATTCCTTGTTGGGATGAAACTGATTTTCAAATAAGCTCTAGCACTTATCTGAACACGAATTTGTACGAATTTTTTAGAAATAAAAAAATACTGTGAAGCAATAATTGCACCACCTAAAAAGTGACAATATTTTGGCAAGATAATTACTAGATAAAAGGTCAAAATCTCTAAATAGTCTTGAACAAGATTTATATATATGGAGCTTAAAAAATTATTCATCAACCCCGGTTCAAACTGAATTTGTTTGTTCCATCTGAGAAAATTCTGGGTCAAATTGTCAAACAGGTAAGTTAATTGCTAAACGAAAAAAGTTGTATGTTAATTTAAGGCTGTCAGTATTTTCTCCGAAGCAAAAATTAAATTAGCTTTGTATATTAAAATGAAAATAATTAATTTGAACTTCATTAAATATATTTACTACAAAGTCTAGGAATTTTATGACCTAAAACAATAACTCAAAAGCTCTATTCAACGAGGATTTTTTAATATAAATAATGGAGGGGCGGATTATTGTGAAAGCAATTGAGGGCATGTTCATTTAAGGTACAGCGAGTTTTTCACATTTTTATTTACTTTTAGCCGCTTATCCTGATAAAGAATGAACACAGAGTAAAGCTAGCTATTTTTTTAAGGTAAACCCTATTTACAGTTTTCATGGTAAAGCTTTTATAATCTTCAAAATCTGTATTGTTTTCAGTACAGATTTTATTCTTACGTTTGTGACATAATATAACAGATTTATAAATAAATAACGACTGAATTTCGCCTGTTAAACTGCCCAATAACACACAACAAAACAAACCTTTTATATCAGAAAATAAATCAGAAACAAGCCAGGAAAACCGAATCTATTCGGTGAAAAATCATACTACCTAACATTCCTTAGTTTAGTCATAATGCGCTGGATGTGCAACAGAGAGCCTATAAAAGACGAAGGGTTGTTTTATTACAGGGAGGGGAACTAACCATCATATTATATCTGTTAATAAAGGTGTTATGACGCCATTTGTTACGCAAGATCGTATTACTCAATGCTTTCAAATCCCTCTCTAAACTTTAGCAATAATCATTTCTATTGGAACAAAAATATTTAAGGAAATTCGATGGTAAAAAAGCGCTGATTTTAATTTCATTTCTTAAAATCTCATCTGCGGGCTATAAAAGTGCACACTGTCCAATTTAGAAACACCTACATTTTATTTTAGGAATTCATTGGTATTTTTATGATCATAAATTTTATCCTGTTATTGACGCAGCTGTTTTGAGTTACAAATTATCAAAATTATGATACGCTAAAAAGGGTTTAAGTTTCTTTAATTCCTGAGTATAAAAAAATGTTAAAAAAATTGACAGTTGTAGCCTTGTAACAACTTTTACTCCTCAGTGAGTTCGTGTTACCGATAATAATTATTGTATATTAAATTCTGTATAATTATTAAGCTTCGTGATTTCCTTGAGAGTCTTGCAACAGTTGATTAAACAAAAAAACACGATGCGAAATCTCTGTCAATGAGCGCGAAGCAACACGTGTGCGAGATGCGACAGAAAAGAAAAAAAAATCGCACTGGGTCATGTTAAAAGCCATAACACAAAACTAGAAGAGTGCTGCACTGTTGGGGTAGGTCTCACTTTGGGGGCGGGGGGCCTCGGATGGCCCCCTCCCCTCGACACTCGTCGAGGGGAGGGAGTTCCCGCGTCGCTGCTTGCTTTCAGTGCGTGGCCGAGTGTGAGTCGCGATCGAGTGTTGTTTGCTTCCGCGAAGTTGTACTTTTGAGGCCCCCTTCCCGACGCCTCTCAGCAGCTCCCGCCGCCTCCAGTAGGCATCTGCGGCCTCCGGCCCCCGTGAGATAGGCCGGTGCAGCCTTTCGTGTAAGTGAGGGCCCTTGGTGGGCCGCAACACGTGGTCGCGCAGGCCCACTCGCGGCCGGTGTTTCTGCGCCAACCGGTTGTGCCGACTGTACCGTCCTGCGCCCAAGGCGCCTCGCCCGCCCTCGGGGGCGGAAATTCTTGTTTGGCAGGATTATCTTGCGTGGTCGTAACGACGGTGTGCATCAGGTTAAGCTTTTCCGCCCTCGCCAAGGTGGGAAATGTGATGTCTTCCGAGAAATACCGGTTGTTATTCACCGCTTTAACCATCTGTCACGCAAATGGCCTCCGGAACGCAGCAATTATTGCTGCTTTTCCGCCGCCCTTTCCAGCCATGGAACGCAATAGTCGCGTCCGTTTTTCTACGCATTTTGCGAGACGGACGTCTCTACGGCCGACGAAACGCGTACGGAACGATTTCACCCGTCGCGTCAACGGCAAACGAAGCGACAAATCTTTGTTTACATGTAAAATTCCTTGCCGAGTCGGTCGATGTTTCGTGACGTTTGGGCGGAGTTTGCTTGCTTTTTTACGTGGCCGATTTGCATCGACCGTCGACCGCAATTCCGTGCTTCTGCGATAACAACAATGCGAGGAAAATGCGTTTTGCCGCAGTGCATGAACTATATAGGGAGGAAATAACCGCCTTGTAGAATAAAAGTAAATAGCCGTGCCTCGGGTTGCGAGATGTGTGAACAATGCCGCGCCTTGTGCAGCGGCAACCTGCTCGCGGACGCGTAGCGGAAATAATAACGCAGCTGTAGCATTTCGGCTGCGATATTATCCAGCTCGAAAAAAAGACGCGTTTATCATTGTGTTTGCTGTTCGTCGTAGAGATAAAGCGGAATTACTGTTTAATTGCTTTGACGAGGGGCCCTCACGGAGGGTATCCGCTCGGCGTGGACCTGTTGCTAGCCCCCTCGCGCCCGAGCCGCCCCCTCGCCCTTCTGGAGTCGCGTCTTTATTACCGTGCGTTCCCTTCGGAAAGCAACAGGCGGCCTCAGAGGAAACGAAATTCCTGCTTTTCTCTCTCTCGCTCTCGCTGGCTCCACTCGCTCGCATGAGCCGTGCGCCTCCCCCAGGCCCATTATTTATGATTTGGGAGGTCACGTGACGCAACCATTGTTGCCAGACGTCTGACGGGTAGGTGCATCCGTCGTCACTCTTCTCCAGCGCCCGCAGTTGGACGGGCCTTTCGTCCTTCAGGCCAATTGACTCAATTGAGCCCTTCCGAGCCGTTTCTCAATCGTCTCACTGGAAATTTGTTTTCAATTGCGTTCCATATGTGTACGTACTGCACTCGCAGTGTAGTTTCTTGATTTAAAACATCTGTTTCAACACACATTTCGTTTCTTAGAAGAGCTTGTTTTTATTTTTCTTAAGGCGAAACGAAGGAAAGAAATAATACAGTTATTGATGTTTTTAAGTCATTATTTTTTGATAATTCGAATTTTTGTGCTCATTGCAATCCAATAATATTTTCAAGGGCAGTAATCATTTCCTAATTGAAAAGTGATTTTAAAGCAATGCCTTTTTAATCGGTTGTCGCATCATTCTACATCTCACGCTTTATTATGAATTTCTTTATGGTTATGCCAATTATAATTTGGAAATATTAAAAAAACGTTTTATTTGCGAACTAACTACTACATTCTACAACCTTCTGCGCGAGCAGATAAAACTGGATTTTTTCCACATCAATTTGACACGCCAAATTTTGTATTTTAAAATGCTAATTCAAGTGAGCACGAATTTCTAAAAATTCACTCAGAAAATTAATTCGAACGTATTTTATTTCTGTATTCAAGTAAAAAATGCAACACAGCGTGTAATTTTGCCATGTGAAACAAACTAAGAGTTTACAATGCGAGGAGATTCACACACACGGTGATGGAGAGGAAAAAACTCGTGAGAAAAAGGCAAACACAGAGGCCATTGATTCATAATACAGGCTGGTGGAAGGAGGAGCGGGCGGGTGCCGTGGTCCGTGGTGCCTTCTTCCACGGCTCTCTTCTCGTTTTCGTGCAAACGCATTTAGACAATAGAAAGTGCAATGCTCGCCAGGCAGTTAACGAGGAATGTGTGCCGGCGAGGGCACTCGCGGGCTCCGGGGACACGCGGGGTCAACTTTCTCGCTTTTCCTACTCATCCTCTTGCGTGACTCCTCGCGCCGTACGACGAAAGAGAGAGAAGCAAATGATTGAGAGAGACGAGCGCTGACATACGAGCGTTGTCGCTGTCGCTCGCCGCCCATCCACACGCCCCAAAAAAATTTGTTTCGTGCGAGCCGATCACCTACCACCTAGCCGCTTTTTCACCGACATTTTTCTCAGCTCGGGAAATTGAACCAAGAAAAGACAATATTTCAACCTGTGCGACTTAGCAAGGCGATATTGATCCCACGCCCAAGCTCGCCGCAGTTTCCAATTCGTGTATAGGGGCTTGAACCTTCTACTCTAACTTACCTCGTTTGTTTTCACGCTTCATGTTTTCGGATATAGTGCCAGAAAATGATTAATTACGACTTTATTAATTAATTTGATATTTTTAACTAATTTTGACTGTTTTACCTTGTCATTTAACAGTTTAAATTAAATGACAGTAAATGCCTGGCAATTTTTTTTTAAATGAAGATAGGATTTTTAATAAGACGTTCCAATTTGACCAATTGATAAGTTAAGTGTAAACAGGATCTCATAGCATTCGTAAATAATTTTTTATAATCTTGTTTCACATAGAAATCACTTCTCGAGGACGAACGATAAGTGTTACCCACTCGAGAGAAACTCTTTGATGTTTCCGAGAGCAATTGAAGTCTCATTCCACAGTCTTACTCAGCTTGGAAATAAAAGAACCCACAGAAATACTATTTAATAATATGGGATATCACGCTGGCAATGCCTCGAGCCCGAACCTCGCCATTGCCGAGGGAACGACAGCTGCTGCTACATTTCCGTTTTTGATATTCTGCTAGCTGAGAGTGAGGCACATTGTCGCCGTGACAGCTCTAGCTGATGATCAAAGTGTTAGCAGAGTTGCTGCAAGATTCGCATTTTGGATTTTGAAAACAGGAATGCTGCGTTTGTTTTGTCAGCGGGCGGAGAGGGAAACTCGAGACGTCTCGAGCTGACTGACTTCAAACCGAATCTATATTTACCCAAGAGAAAAGCCCACCTATCTGTCTCTCTTCCTGCCCGCTGACAGTCCACTCCCGCCGGTCGGCTCCTCGGGTCTTGGGTCTCGGAGAGGGAAAAAGAGTCGTAAAAATTGCCTCCCCGCCGACGCCCATCTGCGAACAAAGACGCAACAAAGTTGTCTTGCAAGAAGAGCAAATAAAAAATGCAAGATAAGCAGATGTGACGCGGCGGCCAATCGACCGATTCACGCGTGCACCTGTCGGCGGCACAGAAATAGGCGTTTGCACCTCGCGATTTTTGGCTCGTCCTCATTTTGATAACTCTCCTTTTTAATTTCTCATCTCCAGAGCGGATGCCTCGCATCTTTCTATTTCGATGCGCGCTTTCATCTCATCTCACTCACTCAGCCAGCGACACAAACTGGTGGGTGACAACTAGCTATTTCGTTTTTCTGCATTGCATTTACATTGACAGTGCCAAACGGGTGCCATTTTATCGAAGCCACTCTAAAAAACAGCGGAAGAGTTAAATTAAATTGCCTTTTTGTGTGGGGATTAAGCATATTGTGGCCCTTTAATTCCATGATTTATTGCATCCAAGTGGAACTTGTTGCTCTTTTATGTGGGAAACGGCTAAATGGGTTTTGCTTTTTATTGAAGTAACATTTTAGGATTTTAAGAGCCTATTAAGTCGGATGCGCCCGAAAATAACTATTTTTATAATTTATTGGTTTGACGAAGAGAGGTTTTCAATTTGTCTTGTTCCAGTCACTCTCGAATCTTATTGATTTATTTTTTAATCATAGCGATGAATTTCTAAAATATTATTCAACCCGATTTGCAGCATAAATTTCCTTTAGATGAGGTCAACAATTCGGACTTGTCATAAACGGATGACCTGGTATGAAAGTTGACTTCCTCGACACGCGGAATGTCAATATTGACAGCATTATTTTCCAATGAGACATTCCGTTCGCTGCTCTCGATGCAGTAAACTGCCACTAAACACTCTCTTGGGGCACACTTTCCTGCTCGTAATATTATCGTGACAAGTGTATAGGAAACCACCGCTTGCTGCGTGCGATGGTGGCGAGAAACAAATTTTCTAGCGCGATGCACATTTGAATTGTTAATTGGCGCGGAAAGCCACAGGCAAGGGAGACAATTGGTGGTGCAGACCACACGCGATTGCCATGTTGCCGCTGCCAACAGCCTGTGCTATAGATCAAATCGAATCAAGCAGTCAGGCAGCTAGCTACTTTTGAACCCCGCGTGCCGAAACAAGCTGCTCAAAGCGGATGAGCACGCGATTAGCTCTTTTTCATTCACTCAAATTTGCCTCTACTCCCACGTATCCCGCGTTTGAGTCGTCTTTACCACTGCCGTTGCACTGGTGTTTTGTTTTGCTGTGATATTTTTGGTTTTGGTTGCACTGTTCACGTTTGTGCTGCCTGGTTTGTTGCAGGTGTGAGTCGCGGGCAGCGTCGCCGACACTCTGATGAAGAGACCCGCCAGCGAGGTGCTGTTCCAACCCCAGCCGCCCATACAGGTCGACCCGAACGGCGGCCTCCTGCTCGAATCGTTGCTCGCGCCCGCCCAGGCCAAAACCATGGGCTCCGTGTCGCCCGCACCCCTCGGCTTCGACCTCTACAGACAGGTCAGCATCGCTTTTAATTATTATTGCTCTTACTTCTTCCTCTCCCGCCGACCACTCTGCCTCTCGGGCTGGATTTAATTCGCCTTGCACGTACTCGCCCAAAGAGCTTGAGCGAAACGTGCTACTTTCGTGCTGCACAGTGTTTGCGGAATTCTACGTTTTGCACCGAAGGGGATTTTCCCGGGTCGCACGCTGTTTTAAGGGAATCGGCGAAAAATTTTACCAATCTATCTTTCACAGCTCGCTAAACCTTCGAACCGAGCAGGATTTCTGCCGCTCATATCCACCGCAAAACTTGATGCGCTCTCTGTTTAGATGTATAGCAGCAGCCCGAGGGTTTATCATTTCTTTTTCGCGTTTTCCCTCTCGTTGCAAACCAAACAGTCGGCACGGTGCGTTCATGTGTCGAATTCGCTGATCTGTTTCGGCGCGGTTGGCAAACAGAAAGCACTTAGCAGCGTAATCCGCCGGGGCTTAGCCGCGACCAAACTCAAACATCGACGCACGCCGATTCGCTCCCCCGGATGGATGGATGGACGGACGGATGGACGAAACACAAGCCGCCTCGCGCACCTCTTGTTTCAGTTCGCCCGAGCGAAAAAGCAACAGCGAATTCGCTGTTAGGCGCGCGTGCCGTTTCGCTAGTGGTGAGAATTAAACCGGTTTCGAAGCAAAACAAACGCAAAATCCCTGTCAATGAAACGCTCAGCCATATCCGAGTCATCACAAAGCTAAGTTAATGGAGTGCCTCACTCGCATTCCCGTCCTCCCGCCGCCTGCGCCGAAACAATTACTCATTGTCAGAAAGTTGCCTAATTTTTCTTCGAGAGCCATCGCGCTGAAGGGAGAAAAATTGGGGAGTGCAGAGGTGCATTTTCGTCCGGCGGCGGCGGAGAAAAGACGAAGCGGTTCGAGTCAGCCGTGAGAAATTTACTCGACTCTTTACGAGCGGCGTCGAGGCATCTGCTTGCGATTTGGCAGTCCCAATTTTGAATGCCGATCATTCATTTTGCGCCTCGAAATTTTACGACCGCCTTTATTTCTATTTCGGCCGGCGTGGGAGACGTGTTTTCGTTCTCTGTCCACTCCCGGCGTCCCGACGTCCGCCCGCACGCGCGCTTATTTTATTTTGGGGACGCTGCGCTCGATCGCGGCCCCCTTTTTGCGGCAATAAAACGTGAATTTGAATTCAGAGGCATAATTTGATGAAAGTTCAGCGATGCCAGCAAAGGAAGTCGGCCCCGACTGGCTTTTTACATTCTTGCGCAGCCTCTTTCTTTGATGTGATCAAAACGCACCTTCGCGTCCAATTTGACTGGTTAGCTATTTTTATTGCTTATTTTGTGACTTTCAAAAATACCCCTGGCGCCATTCATTACGCTCAGGCAATTTTTAGCGAGGAGTGACAAAGCGTAACATTAAGGTTTAAAGATTGTTTAACAAATAAATTTGAAACATATCCTCTCTGTCTCTGAGATTTAAAATGCTTCCCAGACAAACACAAATCAGCTGAAAAAGATGACTTTAACTCCCCGTTAATTGCGACGGCATTTTTCTTCGCCGCTTCGTCTTCGTTTAGCATGCTCGTTTTTTCGCAACCGAGTGGCAGACGAAATTGTAATCCGCCTCGCTAGTTTGTACGGCTGCCGAAATAAAGAACTTGAAGAGGTGGTCGCTCGGATTGTTTCTCGGCGTCTGGAAGCAGTTACGCACCGCCGAATGAAAATTTGGTGAGCTGGCTGATTGACGGCTCTTTTAGCAGCAGATATGCCAAGGGGCGGCGTTGGCACCTCGCGCTTTCGCCTGATAAGAATCCGTTGCGAGCCAGCCAACTTTAATACACTCGCTGCTCTTGTCTCAACAGCCAAACACCTGTCTGTCTGTCTGCTCTGCTCGGTACTCGGCCGCATCAGCCTGGCAAACAAGTGGCTTGCACTTTGTGTGATGCACGGAGAAAGAATACCTTGCCGGCTCACCGCATCACTTATTTTGCACTTATACAGTAATGCCTTTACTTTGCATTACAAGTGACGCAACAGTCTTGTGTATTTTCCCTCGCTCTCGGTATGAGATATCTTGACAGCTTGAGAGGAAAAATATTTCCACTGCTCATTTGCGATACCAGGAAAAATTATATTCGTTTTTGAGCCTGTGTCCCCACAAGTCAGAAACGAAATTATTTTTTTTCGACGGTAACTTTTATGATGAACGCAAGTCCGTTCCGCCTTTTGTACCACTGCCCTTGAATAATCTGGCGTATACTTTGTCGTTGAATAATACAAATTTTAATTTAGCCCGTTGTTCGGCTGGCCGGTCGTCTGACTGAGGAGGCATTGTGGCCTCAACGCACGGTGGTGGCGCCGCCGAATATAATTTCACGCGCGCGCACACACAAATTCGGCGAGCGGGCGTGCGCGTTAATCAAATATTTGGCCAGTCGCAAGCCCGCGATTAGACAAATATTATTTTTGAATTACGTCGGGCCCAATTACAATTAATTTTTCGCCCCTCCGCGGCGCCGCCGGCGACTTTGCGCCTCCTGATTTATTCACCGGATGGCCAAACAAAGGGCGGGCGCACTTCAAAGGGCATATGCCGTATAATCTTGTGCTTCAAACAAAACAGACGACAAAGGCGCTGTTGCTGGTGCTGCAGGAGAGGCGGACAAAAAATCTGCCCGTGCGGCGCCAGCAAGGAAGCAGCTCATAAAATAATTGTCAAAAGTTGCCCGGCCAGTTTTAAAATGCTGATTCGCCGCCGCGTACTCTGCTGAATAATTGAGACCACCCCTTAAATAATGCAAATGCACAACCTGCTTGCCAATTTCTCTCTTCCTTTTTCTTTTGCTTCTCTCTCTCTCTCTCCCTCTCTCACACGCTTTGTCCCACTGATCGATTCAGCGCCGCGCCAGCACAAAGGCACCTCTCTCTCTCTCTAGCTCTCCTACTGGATGTCGAAATTATTGTTATTTTGCCAGCGGAGGATATGTTGCTTTTAAACCACGCTCGCTTTAATTGAATCACACAGGTTTCATGGCGCTTGCGTTTGCACATACAATACTCTCGTTTGTTCAAACAATAGCCGTGATTAAAATTTCACATTTTGGATGAAAATGAGAAGGCAGTATTAAAATTTAGTGATGACAGAGCTGGTTTGCAAAATAAAGAGACGATGTAAAACCTTTTCATTGCTTAGTTAGCATTGCCTTATTCGCTCGAAACTCTTTAATTAAGAACAGACTGCGTGTAATATATAAATAGATTTCACAATATTTGCTGCAAGAACTCTTAAAAATCCCTAAAAGCTGATTTTCAGGGTCAGCTATTTGTAAGAAAAGTTAAGCATGTTCCTTATACGATCAGAAATGTCCCCTGCCAATTTTCCGTGTTTACTTAACATCACGCTTTTGGATTGAGCAAATTATAGTAACGCGCCATACATACAAACTGAAAAAGGAGCGGCCGGTGTTAATATTTTTACTCTAAAGTAGGTTGCGAAATGTCTCATCAAGTTCATGTTAACGATGTTTGTGCATTCTCCACTTTCTCTATCGGTCGTCGTGTTGAGGAAGAAAGAGGGGATGCCAACCGATGCCGAAAATAACGAAATGCGATACCATTCGCCGGCAGCCGCCGCCAATTTTAATAAGCGCACTTGTTTCTCCAGTGTCGCGTTGGCCGGAAATCAAAATCGGCATGCGACTTCTTTCTCTCATTTCCCGGCCTCATTTTTGACTCGCCAGAGCGCGCGCATCGCGACTGCCGAGGAAGGAGGGAGAAAGAAAAAAGCTGGAAAAAATGATGGGTGGCGCTCGTGGGGCTTTATGAGGTCGTCGCGCACAAACAATCCGGGATTTGCAATGAGCCCACTGTCCCACCTGGCCGGCCAACTCCGAAATTGAGAGCCGAGTTAAGCTCTTGAAATATTGGCCTGGCGGACACGCTCCCTGCGTGAGCTGCTCAGCGAAAGGCGCTTTTCGTCAACCGCATCTCGACTTCGTGTTCCTTGCGAAACGTTACGTCAAACTCGTGCTCATCCGCGCAATCGCTTTCATTTTTTTACATAACCCAAGCATAACACGATCGAGCTTACATGAGGTTTGCTGCGACCTAAATCTTTGTTGAGCCTAGGGATACTTTTTAAGTCCAGTTCGAGGCAAAAAAAAAAAAATGTTCTGAAAAAACTTTTGTAGTTGGGAAGAGCGCAAGTTGTGCAAGTCATTCGCTCTGCTACGGTGGCACTTTGGCAGTGTGGGAGAGCGACAGACTGAGTGCAGAGCAGAGCAGAGGGCCGGCTGGGAAAAAGCAAGCGAATTTTGAGCTGCCGGCCGACGTGATTCATGAAAGGCGCGATTTGAATGCGCCGAACAGGTGAGCCCGTTCGCACAAACGCGTCAGATTAATCACCGCTGGGCGCAACAATCGCGCGAAGACGCTGAAAGGCCGCAACTGATTTCGTCCTGCTGCAGATGCGGCCCTTCCAACTCCATCCGCGCAAGTCAGCGCATCCTACATTTCGCCAACCTCCTAAACCCCTCGGCGCTCGAGCTGTTTTGCCTTTTGCTGGAGTGAAATGCGGCTCGCTGCATGCTGCTCCACGGCGAAAGTCATTGAGCTCGTTAGGCGCTTCCCAGCCAAGTAATAAATCACTGATTTTAAACGTCAGTGTCTAGACGTGAGAAAAATAAGCCTGTCGACATGTTTTGTTTTCGTAAATTGCTTTGTTTTCTTTCTAGATTACAGTGTTGAATTCAAGTGTCCGTCCCAGAAGGTTTTAATTAGTCCCGGGAACGGTGATATTCATTAAAAAAGTGTAAACTCAAAAGACAACAGTAAATTGTCAATTGTGTGTGTCGCCACAACGACTGCTGTTGTTGCGAATCGAGCTATGTGCTGTCCGTAATTGGTGCATGAAGATGGAGCTGGTTTAAGTGCCGTCGCTTTAAAAGCGTCGTAATTTCGGTCGTTGGATGTGTGCGAACGCAGCTGCAGCCATGGGCCTTTTGCGATAATTACTCTTCGGTCGAGTCTGTTCGGTAAAGGAAGCACCTGAGCAAACTCTCGCTCCCACCGCTCTGCTTATTTGAATTTTCATTTTGCGCCACTGATGCTGTGAGCAGACCCTTGTTTTGCTTCCTCCTTCCCCTCAGCACACTCGCACACACGAATAAAACTAATTCGGCCCGGTGAAAAGGTGGCCAGAGAAGGAAGCCTCTGTGAAACCAAGTCACCCTCTTCGTTTTGCCAGTGGCTCAAAAGCAATTAATTGCTATCAAATACAGCTCTGGAACCCTTTCTGAAAGCACCTGCTGTTCTGGTCTGCTCGGAATGATGAAACTTGCGTTTCAAAATTTATCCAGATGGCGTTGAAACGTCGGCAAAAATCTTTTTATTTAAAATCTTTGTTGCTGCAATGCGCGAGGAAGCAGAAAGCCTGAAGCCTGTGTTCATTCGCGTTCCACAGCAACGCGTGTTTTTCGCTTTTCCTGCCAACTGATGTGATACATGCAACTGGTGGATATAAATACTCGCACACCACTGGCGCTTGATCGTTTTTATCTCTTCCTCGCTAGCAAATCAGCCTTTTGCTAGCCGCGTGATTCAGACAGATATTGTGGGCGTTCATCTGCAATTGAATATGTGTAGTCAACAAAAACAGCTTCGTTACTTTTTGCGCCTAATGGAATTAAATCGTCTAATTCCATCAAAGCTTTGATGGAACAAAATTTTATTTTATAAATAGAAAATATCGTAATATTTCCAAGAATTCCAATTTTCTCTGCAATATTTATTAATTTCCCACGTAAATTTTCTTTTAATTCTCGATTAAAATAACAAATGTGTTGAAATTAACCACAAATGAATATGATTGTGAGAGAGTTGGATTTTTCCATCTTGTGGATTGCGTGTTCCAGTCCAACAGATGTAGCATTACACTGCATTGTTCCTTCTGACAAACTCTCATTCAAGCAATTCATTGCAAGAGTCTTTCAAGGGTTTTTACAGCGCTGCTCTCAAACTATCTTTTTCTATGCTAGTAGAAGTAAATTGCTTCTGAGTGTTTTGTTCACTCGTGAGTTTGCAAACAAATAAAAGGATTCGGTGGAAAGACTTTTGCACATTGAATGTCTCATCGGGATGGGGCCCGCGCGGGGTATATTGATTGGTGCGGTGGCAAAAGTACGCGGCGTGGCGCACCTGCACCCCTTTTTATTAGCGAGCAAATCAGCCTGGAAGCGCTCATTATGCAGCAGCATTTGCAGCTGATGCGCCTCTCGCAGTATTAAAAGCTCAAAGTGTCGCCGGGAGAGCGATTTCTGCTGGCTGCTCGCGGGCTGGCAGCTTGGAGGAAACAGGGAGACGACATTTGTTTTGGCGTCGGCTAGCTCCCTTTGGAGGCTGGAATCGGCGGCACTGATTGCAACTTGCGGGCGATGCGAGCCTCTGTTTTGTTATTTCAGGGGGCCACTTTGAAACTCAGCCGAATGAAAAGATAACAAAAAGGCGGCGCGAGCGAGTGAGCGTTTTATTCGCGACCGCTTTGGCAGAAAATTTTAATTTGCTCGCTTGGTGGGTGCAGGCGAAGAGAGAGAGCGAGAGAGAGAGAGAGAGAGAGAGAGAGAGAGAGAGAGAGAGCTGTGTGTGCGTGCGTGCTCCGCAGCTCAAAGAGCACAAATTACACCCAGGCTTTGTTCTCCGTCCGAAGATGCGGGCGCCCCCCGCCCCGCCCCCGTCGCCTCCTCTGCGCCCCGCCGCCGCTGCTGCACGGCCTCACTCGGTCATTGTGATTAAGCAGAGACGCGTGCCAATTAATCAGCATCCTCTCGTTATTCCATCCGAACGCGAGTTTCGATTTCGTTATGTTGCGCTGCTGCACTCGAATGGGAATAAACACGCGCGCATCGCCTTTTGAAAACTGAACTGGGGCGCTCCTCGTTGCAAACAACGCGGCTGTCTGTTCGAGTCAACAAGTGCGTGATGCGAGCGAGTGAGCGCATTCCGCCCGCACACACACATACACACAACCCAATGAGCCTTGGCGGACGCTGCGTTGATCTGGATCAGAAAAGTAATTGCAAGCCGCTGGTAAGAATGTTGCCAGCAGGGCTGTTTCAATTACAAGCTCAAATATTGAACACGTGATACAGAATCCGATATAATGTCTATCCATGGTTTGATAATAATTAAGATTAATATAAAAATTCCGGTTTCCGTGTCTGGAACTTTTGTTTCGTTGCGAAAGACAAAAACGACGACTATTGGAACTTAATTGAAATGTTTTGGTTTGGGAAAAAATGTATTTAAGAAAGAAGTTGTGAAATTAATTTTTCATAATTCAATTTGTTTTCTGATATGCTGTCATTCACGACGGCACGAAAAAGGAATTTTTCAACACTGATTTTCCATTTGAGCTTTCCTAATGTGTCTTGTTATCTGACTTTACCCAAGAATTTATATTCATACCTTTTGAAAAATTCCTCTAAAACTCTAAATCATTCAAGCGCAAAGGAGAATTATGAATCTCGGAGTTGATTCCACTTCACTTGCAATTCACTGCTAAATGTTTATAGGTTGAAATTAATTTTACATCTATTTTATTTATTTTTCTTTTAACTTGAGACACGACAAAATTTTAATACGCTCAGTAATTTTTCTTATGAACACTCAAACTTGAAAAATAACTAATTGAATACACATTCTGCATGTAGGCCGTCGTGGAAAGATCGCAATAATTCTTAGAAATGTGCGATTGAAATTAAAAAATTGTTTTCACAGCTTATCTGGAATTCTTCTAGCCTCGTGCTGAGGAAATGCTGAATAATCTGGAGCGCTACGCAATATTGCTTTATCTGACGTCCGTTTGCTCTGGCCGTTTCTTATCACTTCCTCAGGCGGGCGCGTTTTCCGCCAGAAGCGCCTAATCTCGGGCAATCTGGCAGCAGCAGCAAGAAACCCAGTGCAAATAGAATAAAGCACGGCGTCTGCACGCTGGCAGATAAAACCCGACGAGTGCGGGTGCTTTTTAATTTGGTGGCGCGCACCAGGGAAACGGCAGCACCTGGTCGCGCGCACGCTGAATCAGCCAACGACAATTAGCCCGAGTGGCGGCTCATGCATTAGCAAGCTACCAGAAGGGAATCGATCGCACCTGAATCTGCGAGAGCACGCCAGGCAGGCAGGCAGGCAGCAGTGCGCGACACAATGTTGCATGTCACGTTTCAGCTGGCAAATTTTTAACTGTCTAAAACGCTGCTGTCGTGTTGAAATCGCTCACGGGCCGAAATTCCCCCGAGCCCTTTCATACTGGGCCAGAGGTAGCACTTGATACCAATGTAGCTAATTGCGTGTAATTGTTGCTAGCAAGTTAACAAAGCTGGAAAATCTTCTTTTTCCTTGAAATTAATAGTACATTTTTTAAACTTTTCGACGAGAAATTTAGCTGCCACATTTCTGTAAAATAATGTTATATGATATTCAAATTTCCTAAGTCCAAAAAAGTACGAAAATTCTGACTTTTTTTATTCTTGTGATTCAAAAATACGGAGATCGGTTAGTCAAAGTAGAATATGAGTGCTGAACCCCGAAAAATCCTTGTTATTTGGCATACGAGTTAAAGCAGGCCTATTTTAACTATTGAAACGTTTAAAAAGAAATCGATGCATTATTATCTACTCAATTGTTTTAACGATGTATGTTAAACTTCAAAATTTTCACATCACGATTTAGACATAATCTAAATTGAAAGCTCTATAATATACTGATTTATCTTGCCTTATTTTCGTTTCTTTAAATGAAACCACAAGGATCAAACTGAACAATGGAGTATTTACAGTATTAGAGTAATTTAATGTTTTATCGTAGGAACTCTACGTTCCTTAATCGGCTTGTCTCCATTACTGCTTTGTTCTTCCACAGAACTTGCATTCTAATAAAAAATTTAATAAATAATAATTTACTTAAAACTGTAAGTTGTGCAATCTGGATGGAATTTTAATATTTTCTTTTGGGGTACGCTAACTAATTTTTTCCTTGATCAAATTAGTTCACAAATTACCTTCTCCTACACGTTGCAATAATTAAAAGCCAAATAGAAGGCATGTAGAACGAGACGGCTATTGGTGCGATCGTTGGGCGGAACATTTTGCGTCGTCGGCTGACGAGGTGCACAGAAGAGCGAGTGGACAATCGCAGGCGTAATTGGCTGCAGGTGGGAACGGCGCGGTGACCGTCCAGTCGCTCGCTGGCTGCACTGCTCGGTGACGTGACGCGAATGCGGATGGACGGAAAAATAAAATCGGTCCATTGGCAATAATTGCCATCGTGAATGCGCGTCCAATTGGACTGAACTTAAATCGGCCAGCACAATGCGCTAACAAGCTTAATAGCCGCTGATTTTTCACCGTGCTGCGTCACGACGTGAAAATGCAGGAAAAGCAGCCATTGTCGGCTGAATTAATTTTGCGCCTTGAGCACCCTTCAATCACCCTGTCAGACATTTTTTTCTGCCATACATCACGATATTGTGGCAACTTTTGCGTTTCTGTGATAACAAACAGGGGCCATCAATATCTTTCAGGTGCAATCCGCGCGCAAATTTGGCAGAAATGCTGCGAGATTTTTGGCGTTGACACGAAATCAAGTTTTCGCTTGAAAGGCATAACCTCTTGACTGAAGTGAAGACTCTTTCTCAATAGTATTAAAAATGCTGCGCAAGAGATATTAAAATCTCATCGCTGATCGCCTTTCGCTCGAGCACGTCTGTCTGAGGAAATTCTCTCTTTAAGCACTTTGTAAAACCAGTCGAGCTTGTAGCGTCAACACAAAACATTTTTTAAGTTCCTTCAGAATCAATTTGCCGATTAGATAATCCGCAGTAGCAAAATTCGCTTTCATTTCTATTACGCTAATGCAGATTTTTCCATATTTGTAAGGCGACTAGTAATATTTCCAACTGACGAACTCCTAGAAAAGTATCCTGCCTATCAATATCTTTTCATCACGATCGAAGCATGCAGAGCAGAGAATTCCTGTTTGAGTTACGATACTAATAATATGCTTATTAATCTCCATAGCTGGAACCTTGTTCCCATAATAGCCTTGAAGAATTCGGTGCAAGCAAGAATATTTATCAGCAAAAAGGATTTGCTTTCAAGTTTTGCGGGCTTGCCGGGTTTTCGTTTGATTTGCTTAATTAGCGGGCCCCTTTCAGCGAGTCTTCTTTGAACTTTGCAAAGCTCACGACAGACCTATCGATAGAAAGAGATATCGAAAACGCAGCCGCCCTTGCTCGCTGCCTCTGATGTTTTCGCCCTCGCGCAGATCGGGGCCGTCCTATCCTTTTTGGAGGGCGTAGAGGAAAAATTGGCTCGTGCGATTTAATAATACACGCCGGGACAGAAGCAGCATCAGCAACCTTCCGACGTGCCGCCCTCCGCTGATAAAACTCGTCTTTTGTGCACTTTGAAGAAGCTTTTGAAACATTTTAGGCGGCAAGCCCTTCCGGCCGGATTAATTAACACGTCGCCAGCTAGCACCGTCCAAGGTGGTCGATTTAATTAAAACGATTAAAGCGGGGCTAAAGGTGAGGGCGCGTTGTCTCACAGTTCACACACTGTTAACGTCTGTGTTTACAAAATAGCGTTCCACGTTGATGTTTTTACAGCTCAGATAAACTCGGGAAAGTTTCGAAACTCGTATTTTTTGCTTAGTATCCTTTATCGATTGTTAAATTCATTGCATTTTGTTTTATGCATTATGAAGTAATACGTCGTGGTCATTTATCCTTGATAAAGAAAATAAGTAGGCTTAACGTCAACTGTAATGATAGATTGATCCTTTATTAATTGAGTTTTATATGTTATGTCGATATCTTGTGACTTAATGTGCGCACATTACATTATTTACTCCTATGATGGATTATTTCCTCGAACTATATACTTTTTACAGCTCATTCGATTTTCTTTAATGTCCAATAAAATTGAACTAAATACATCCGATATTTTTGCATTCAATCTAAAACAAATAAATATTGAACTAATTTGATACACATCACTCTTCAGCTTTTTAGCAAGGAGGAAATATTTCAACCAACTTACGTAAAAGTTTCGCATTAATCAGGCATTCTTTTCTTATTTGCGTGTGTTCTCAATAGTCAATTTGGGAAGTTGCCAATCTTTCGGTTGTGACAAACACACAATGAGAGGGAAAATCAATTGGCCGCGAGTTTTAGGAATGACACGAAACGAAAAAGCATGAACAATGAGGCGTTTTGTGCGTTTGAATGGAAATCATGTGGCATGTCGTGTGCTTTGAGAAAAAAAAGTGGCGCCGCGGCCCATTAATTACTTGTCCCCGGTGCAAAATCGGTCGGCAGCGAAATTAAGGAGACGCGCGATAAATCAGCGGTGCGATTGTGTCGCGCGCTCACCACGGGGTTGCCTGGCGTGCGAAAAGTGCTCGCCCTCGCAGCATGTGCCCTTTTAATGAAAACCCTCGGAGATGCTCTGCCGTCATGTACTCTACACCGTCATGTACCTGCTGGTACATAACAGGGACGAAATGTGCGCGTCTTGGGCACGCCGAGTCGCCGAGCCACAGGTGCTACCACCTCGCAAAATCAATCCAAAATGGCCGGTCGAACGGACCCGGCGTTGTAACCTTTGATCCCTGCATCGATTTTCCATTCAACGCAGCCAAACTTATTTTCGGACTTTCGCTTGTCCGCAAAGCGCCACGAGTGAACGCGCAAATCGTGTTATCTAATGACCACAAGGCTAGGAAGTCATGCAGCAGTGCGGTTTTCGCATATTTCGTTTACTGTTGTAAAATAATCTCCAGCTCTCTATGGCTTCTAATTTCTTGGTAACTTTGTAAAGCATGGAAAGCTACTATTAATTTTTTCAACTGGCATGCGTCGTATCTTATTTTCTGAGATAATTTCTCTGAAGTTTCCCAACTCATATAATAATTATTGCTGGCTTTCTTTTCTATCATCATAATTAAGAATTCATTGCTCCGAGCACTAATCAAGATTAGTTTTATAATTATACTATCAAGCAGATGAAGAATCGTCAAGCCGTTCTTTCATATTTAGTTTTGTTTAAAAACATTGGGTTAGACATTGCTTGCTTTGTGCTCAACCAGGACATGAGTGCGTGCATAATTCATTGAACCTGCAGCGGGAGACGCGCTCTTCTGCCCTCAATTCTCTCCTTGCATTTTCTCATTACTTTTTTTTCACTGCGTAATTTTCATAAGAGCTAAACGAAGATTCCCATTGGACCGCGGAGGTTTTCTGTGTCGCCCGTGCAAACACAATGTGGCTCGCGCAGGTGGGCCTCGAGAATCTCAAATTAACGCACAAGACAAAACTCTTCCCTCACGTTATTTTAACGCTGAAATCCTCTCTGGCCAAAAATGCTCGCACGAGATGAGATTGTTTCGAGAGGCAAGAAAGAGACTCGTTCCTTTTGTCTCAGATGGAAAAACGCAATTTGACAAAGTTTTAAATTGCGTTTCTACTCGCGGGCCGGAGGCTGGCTCAAAGGACGAAACAGTGAAAAACGAAGACACTCCTCATTCCGCTCTCGTAATTTTATTCAAATAAGTCTTCATCGTGCCCCGTGCGGCCAGATTTGTGCGCGTGCGGCGGCCACCACCGCCTAATTTGCCAACAAAAATTACATTACGCGCGTTGACAAACGTCTCAACCCCTTTTTCGCATTGTAGACTTTGTGCGAACAGCATTCGACGCCTGCGACTCCTTAAACCCTTTAAAACTTTTGGCTTCTGCGAAGGGCTTAACAAGGCGTTATCTTAGATTGCATTCACCGCCGCGCGCTCATTTCAACACTCAGAAACACTCTGCTTTCGAATCAATTGAGCGCTTAGCAAAGTGAATTGTTCTCAGAATTATTCCTCAAAAGTTATTTAAAGGTAACGAACGAACGAACGATCAAGGTAAAACAGTTACCATTCAATTTCCACAGCTTTCCAACTGGCCTGGGAGTAAATAAGCTCCGTTGCTACGTCAACTATAAGAGGAAAGATATTTTGGCAAACGTCAAGGACAGAAAAAGAATATTCATAAAAAGTTTCGGTCATACGTTTTAACTCCAATTTAACCCGTTCGCGCGGAACAATGCCTGGACCAATTTGGCCTTTGGCATCCAAAAACAATTTATGTTATGACAGACCTTAACTGTGCCGAAATCAAGTCACCTTCCCTCCGTATTTTATATAGAATCCCTTTGTTAAAACTTCTTTGCCAAAATGTTCATTATTTCAGAGCACGATTTTTAAAGCATAAATTGTGCTACCACAAGCATAATAATGTTTAGTCAATAACAGCGGAAAAATACAAAGTTTTAGCCGCAAAACGTTCAATTGGGCTAAAATTATTCCTAAAAAAACCATCTTAATCGGCTTAAAAACCGTCTATTTTGCACCAAACAGTCTAAAAATAGTGGACTATTTCCGGAAAAAACCGTCTTATTTTCACAGCCCTAATAATTAGCTTCCTTTCTACTCATATCCCCTTTGAAAGCTGCTTGCGAGCTCTTTCAACTCCTTGTGTGCAGCAGACCAACAGCAAAAATCAGTTCCAGACATCGTATATTGTTGTTGGTATGTAGTGATCAGCTAGTTGGCAGGGACTTTTGCACGCTGGCTGGATGGAGTGAGTGTGTGTATGTGCTCTTAATGAAAATCGATCTGCCGGGATCGCCGGCACCACTTGGATTCTAAAGAAAGTGGATGTAGCTCAGCAGGTGGAGCGGGAAGATGCAGGAGCAGGGGTGAATGTGTATGTGTGTGCGCCGCAGCGCCGGCAGCACACTCGAGTCCGGCCCTTAATTATGGCCGCGCGTTTTCGGCGCTGACAGGCCCTCGTGCTTGAATTTGACATTTGTTTGAGTCGGGCGGCGGCCCCAGTCGGACCCCGCGGCGCCAACCGCAGCGAAACAACCTTTTTCCAGTTGTAACTCAGCCCGCGAAACTTCTCCAATCTGACATCGCCGAGATTGCCTTCTTGCTTGCTCGTTGAGTACACTTTGCCCGCGGAGATGCGCAAGGGAGTTACAAGACCATGCTCGATCCACCTGCAAAATTATTTCAATTTGCACAGTTTACGAAACTCGGGATGCTAGGCAGCGAGTAAAGGGATCCCCTCCTCCTTCCTCGACGAATTTTGAGTTACAGCAGTGTTTTTTTACTGCCGCTGGTAATACAGAAAGTTGGAGGATCGGATTGCTGCTGAGACCAATTTTGCTCTGTCCTGTCAGCGTCTCCGTCTCCGAGCGAGTCAGTCGTTTGCTTGCTTGCATTTCTGCTCATCCGTCGCGAGCAGCAGCAGCAGCGATGGACGAGGAATTTTTAATAACAGCCGTATTTGCGGGTGCATCTGCAGCCGCACGAGTTGAAATGCCATCTGCTGCATCCGACGATAGGTCGAAGCTGGAGGGGCCGATTTTCCGCGCGAACAGGGCCTGCCGAGCCCCAGCTGCCGAGATTCGCACGCCGACGACTCGCAGGTCGGCCGGACAGGACCTAAATTGAAATTCGCCGCCGTTGCCGTTGTGCAGAGTCGGCATAATGGAAGGCGGAGGTGTGGTTAATAAATAAACAGCGGAAAGAGTTGCCATAATTTGAGTCGGCGAGCGTAAGCGGATTGAAAGTTAGTTTTCCAGCGTAATCCCCTTAGCGGACGACTCTGCATCCCCTCACCCCCGCTCGCGCTGCCGAGCACGCTCTTCCGCCGGATCGATTTGCGCGCATCCAAATTCCGAAAATTCCAAACGGCGGAGACAATTTTTCGCTCGGTTGGCCGACGCTGCAGCTGAGTTGGTGTTTTTCTTGCCCGGCAAACAAAGCAAAAGGCAAACACTGCTCCACACACGGCAAACTTCTTGCTTGCTCGCCAGAAGATGGCCGGTAACTCCAACAAGTGATTCAGCCAGCGCCTCCATGCGAATGAAACTCTTTCGCCGATCCCAAGCAAACTGAAGAGTCGATTAGTTTTTTTCCGTTGGTTCGATTCTTACCCCATGCTGACTTTTAAATATCCCCTTTGACTATATTTAACCTTGTAAGCATTTCCAGGCTCGAGTTTAACCGAATTATTTTTTTATTTTCGCAGGTAAGGGATCAGGGCGACCTGTCGGCAACTGAAACTAGGTTTCCAGCCATGCGCGTTGCTGTAAAGGTAGGAATGCGGATTGAGAGTAATTTCAATTCCAGCACGACTAACTTTATATGTAAACTCTGTTGTCTTGCGGGAACAATCATTCAAGTAGTCCTCCCACCAGCTGAAATAGATAGGCTAAAAAGTTTTGTGGACCTGTGGTGTTTACTAACCAAGCAGCGGATAAATTTAATCGAATTTATCGAAAGTCAATCGCTTTGATGTGCGCCAGCGCCCTTTGGCTTGATTAAAACGCACCCTCTGCCTACCTCTCTGCTCGCGCTTAAGCTTTTGAAAAACGTGTAAATTCTACTGCAACAAAATTCTCTGATTTTTTTAACCTTTACTTTTTCCGAATGAAATCTTTTGGAGCCCTGCATTAAAAATATTTTCGAACATTCCAAAAGCAGAACTTGAGACCTGGAATTAATGTTTGGCCAGATTACAATCAAATAATCGACAGTTGAACAACCTTGATTTTTTGGTTGTGTGCCGTTTGCCGTGCGCTTACTCCTAGCGATGCAGGTGTTTAGGCAACCGGCTGGTCGGCGGAGGCGGGCGGGCGAGCCGGCCGACCGGATCACGACCGCGGGGTCGCGACCGCTAAGCAGATTTGCTGCGATGGGTCCGACGCAGTTTGTCCGTCGCTTGAGTGACTAGCTGAAAGCCTTTGATCGTGTTTCTTCTGTCTTCCCGCTCGTCCTTTAGCTTTTTGCTCTTAATTTACACCTCACTCGGAACAAGTTGCTCTGAGAAAAATTCTTTCCGAGTTTACAAGTTTTATTTATTACTCAAGATAGATTGTCGGCTACTCGACAGAGGACTTTGGAAAAAGAATTATGTAGCGTGAAGGGAAAGTAAATAATGTCCCACTTCAACACTTGAGCGAAGTGTCGGGAATCGAAATTTTGATTAAATATCCTAATTACGGCTGAAAAACCAAGTCGCATAAATCTCGATGCGGATCGTGTGTAATTGCACTGATTTCAGCGTCATGTCCTGGTTACGTCTAAATTTACACCGGTTTGAAATTGGTCCAAGAACGCGACGAGAGTTTTAGTGCCTACTTGTAGCAATTTTTCATATTTCACTTTTGTTGGTGTCGCATTTTGGGGTGCGGCATGATTTGTCGAGCTGAGATGCATAATTGGCCAGGGTCCAGGCAAGATGCAAGTCTGCTATTCGAGGAATACGTCCCTCTCGCGCGCGCTTTATTGCCCCCCGTCTTGAAATGCGAGCCTCATAAACGCGAGTGTGCCTTTCAAAACACGCGCCCCAGATATCGCTCATTTTCGGATCTATTTTCGTGCCAATTATTAAACGCGGCCCAAAATCAAAATCGGCGCTCGCGGTCGGGATAAATAAGCGAATAACTAGGTGAATGAATGGATCCGAGTGTTGACGGCAAGCGCGCGCCCTCCTGCTCTAGACGGAAATAAACATCCTGCAGTTGATGGAAATTCTTAAAATGCAGCTAGTCGGCGGAAATGTTATTCATCGGAAAAGTAAAAAATATTTCCCTCTGTCTTTATTTACACTTGAGTCACGCGGCGGCGGCGGTGGTGGTGGCGGTGGCCGCGCTTGCTGCCTGCTGCGGCTGAGGTAAAATCAATTTGCGGCCCGGCTCACTCAGGGGCTGCACCGAGCATTCGTACGCACGAGACCAATAATAATGCAAGGGGGGCATGATTGATGTGCCGTTTTTGCGCACTCAATTCGCCCTCACTCTCGCATTCGCCGAGGCAGGGTAAATAAACAAACGCACACACACACAAATAAATAAGCTATTAGGAGACAAACGGCTGGCAGGTGCGCCACCGACCCAATTAATCATCCGCCGCCTTTTTCCCTCCGCGAAAATGCACCGATTTGGAAAATTGTGCGCCACTTGGGCCTCCCCTCCCGCACGCTCACGACTCTAATTACGCGAGCAGCCAATTCCCAATGTGTCGCTTTGATCAATAAACAATAACAACAAAAACGAACCAACGAGAGAACACGCTTCCCTTTTCTAAACGCGTGTCCGTTTTACGATTTTGCTCTGGATGTGTCGTGCGCGCTCAGCTGCTGCAAATTCGCTGAAATCGCAGCCCAGTGGCGCGACGCTCCCGTCCCCGCCATCGATTCCGCTTTTGTGCACCTCGATCAGATTCAATCAGTCTGTAGGCTGATGACATCCTACCTTATACACCTTATTTTTCTAAGCTTCGCTGTAGCGCATGAATCACAATTCGCACATCAACGGGTTTAAATGCGTATTTTTTTAATTTTCCTAGTCTGTTGATGCGTAAGAAATTACTCATGTTTGGATAGCTAAATCGAATGAAGCTGCCGCGCTCATTTTTTCTCTGTTTCTATCTCGAATTTCCTGAATTTCAAAGTCTTCAAACATCCCGTTTGTTTTGTATTGAGAATTTAACTATAGATGACAAGGAATTCCACTTAAACTAATTCACAAACCGGTCTTAAACACTGAAATAACCTTTTAATAGCTTGGCTAATTGTGAACGTTTTCCTTCGTTTAATGGCGTTAGAGAAATCGTCCAACCATTGTTCAATTTTATCCAAATACCACGTGATTGCTTAAGAGTATTTTGTTTTAGATTTAAATAAACCTAAGTGATTTTTTCACGACTGGTTATGCCCCTGGTGAGTCCGTTTTACGCCACTTTGGGTCGTAAAAAGTTGGACGCTCTGCAGCATGAGTGCTGCGGCTCGAAAAAATGATGATGGAATTTCATTCGGCCGTTGTTGTGCCAAATCTGGTGGTTGCGCTGCCAGCTTTCTTTTACAGTGCAGAGGACATTGCTGCAATGAGCTCATCTTTGTTTGTTTTCCTTATTGCCATTGCCAAGTACATTTTTATTTCTATATCTAAATACGATATTTTTCTATAAAAACATCAATTTGCTAGAGAGATGTACAAATTTAATTCATATACAATGAAAGTATCTATATTTATCTCCGACTCGTCAAGATGAAAGCTGCCACACAATTATAATAGTCGGTTTCCATTCGTCGTCTATTAATAGAACGTTGATTTACGACCAATCCCTCAGAAAGGAATGTATTCCAAGGTTGGAACATAAAAGCTGGCCGCGGTGCTCGTAATAAATAAAACTCGTGCATCCAAAAGCAGCAATAAAGTCTGAATCAAAGTGGCCGAGCGGCGGAGGATTCGCGCAGCGCCCTCGCATGTCGAAGCACGGAAAGAGCGCGGATTCGTGTGCTGCGAGCAGCGCCTCCGCTGGGACGAAGAGTGTTTTCTTTCGGACGCAACGAGCGGCGAGCCAGTGCGTCCGTTCGCCTCGGGCTGTGCCGCGTTGGGGGCGGTGCACCTGTTGGCAGCGGCCAGAGAGTACGCACCCGTCGCCGGCCGACTCGCGCGCTGATGCCTATATGCCCGATGCCCGAGTGAGGTAATTGCATCGCGCGCACCAGCAACCAACCTTGGGCCAACAAAGGAAAAAGCGGCCTTGGACGCCGAGTCGTGAGCATCGCCAGTCACGCGTTCACCAGCCAACCAAACTGATTCTCTCTTTCTCTCTCCGCTCGGATCCTTCTCCTGGTTCCCCCAAGCCCCCGGATTTTATCCGCCGCCACCGCTGCTAATTGTGCACTGAATGGCTAATTCGGACGGCTGGCTACTCAATGGGCTCTGCCAGGTCGCTCGAGCACTGCATGCCGGCGATGACGCGCATTCTCAGGCACCTCGAGAGCAAATCGTCACAAGATGACTGCGCGCTTTTCGCGCCTGGAACCTACTTTACTCGAGTGTTGCCACAAGGTTGGGGGGTCGTCGCTGCAGGGAAAGAAGGAGTTTGTTCAAAAAATTTTCTCCGCCTGCGAGTGGAGCTCAAAAAATCCAGCAGCGTCGCTTTCACGAGGCATTTTTATGTGCGTGAGATTGAAAAACGTACAAGCTTGGATGAACAGAGCTGCCCGCGAGTTTATCGGTTTTCGTGTTTGGAGTTATGTCTCGTTAAAACTATTACGAAGCGAATTTAGATTCCTTAATTGAATACTAGCTATGGAAGTTGAAAGCAGAGACGTATTAACTAATGCGGTTGCTTGAAAATTCCATAAGCAATTTTATTGTTGCTTCTATATGCGGGGCTTCCGTGAAGAACCAATTAAAGAAAAAAGATCCAACGCTCTGCGGCTTTGTAACTCTCCGTGAAATACACTTTCTGCGATTTGATTAATGACATTCCCGGAGAGAGGAGCAGAAAATAACCCTTGCATCCCGCGCAAGGAGCTAAATAAATTGCGTCTTAAAAAAGGCACCAGCAGAGTTAGAGAAAAGCCGTTTGGGCAACGCTGCCAAAACTTCTCCAGACCGCATTGCGCTGAATAACAAAATAGCATATTCAGCGACCTTGCATGCCGCCACGAGATTGTTTGAGAGAGCGTAGCCAAAGTGTGCTCCAAGAGACACTTGTTAGATTTTTAACAGGTGGAACGTGCAACTCGCGCTTGTTGCCTCGAAAATAAAGCAGCGAAACACCGCTCAGAAAGCAACAAGCTGCTCCTCGTCCCTATCGCATGGCTCTCAGGTCCAGAGGCGACCGCCGTGCGTGTCCTGATCGATCAGGACGCGGCGGGCGTCCGCAACCCTCGGTCCGCCGTCACCTGAGGTTCGCGCCGCGGGAGGGTCTTCGGGGGCTGCGCGCGGACAGGGCGGCTGCGCGGAGGCGGCGAAGGCGGCGCTTCGCGCACCTGCAACCGGTAGTTTCGGCTAACAGGTGACGAGCCAAGCCAGCGATCCGCTCGGCCGGAATCGAGGGCTCTCACGCTGCTATCCTTTCCATCAGGCCGATTAGCCCGGCCGGCGCGGCCGCGGGGAATGCCAACCGCCCCCGACTTGCCTACCCTCTTCCCCGAATCAGTCTATTGCGTTTTTGCTGCGTGCGATTGAAACATCTGTTGCTCGGCTCGGACGCACGACAGCGAGCAGGGCGAAGGCGTGCGTGCGGCCGAGTGGTGTGCCCGAGGGAAAAATCGATATGGTCGCGCGCCGCTCACTCCAAATGCAAAATGCACTCGTTCCCTACCACCCTCCCCCGAATGTGCTGTTTGCATCAAACTCGCACTCGGCTAATTTTGAAGTGGAAACAGCGAATGGAACGCTCTTGATCGATTTTTCTCTGCAATAACAGAGGGGCAGAATAATTTGCAGCTTTAGAAATCCGATATAGAAAATACGATGCCCTCTTGTGGCCTTTAACAGGGAAATTAATCGGTATTAGGGTAATTTCCTATTCCAATCAAGAGTTAAATTTGCCTATATCTTTTATTAGTCGCTCGCAAAAACACATTCAATCAGCATAAAAATTGTCACATCGCAATTGAAAATGAATGATGTTTTCATTTCAAAAACGACGGAGAGAGCACTCCGTGCAAACAGTAGGCAGCTCATTTCGAAGCGTAATTTCCCGCCCGCTATTTGTTTTACAAACATTTGTGCTTTCAATCAATTTGCGATCCAACAGCAACAACAACAATGGTTGGCTGGTTGCACGAGTGCAGGGCTGCAGGCATTTCCACGGTCCTTTGTGGGCAAAGAGCACCTCAATCGAACGTTATGAGCGCAATTTTGATAATTACCCATGCTAATGTGCGGCTGCTGACCAGGGCTTCAAAGACCACCGCTGCTGACTCACTCGGTTGAGGGAGCACAGTGAGAGAGCGAGAGAGAGATCGATATTCTTGCACCACGAGTCGCCCAACTTGGATTTGAAATTGCTCTATTCCGCCATCAAAAATGAGGGTATTTATTTAATTGAGAGTGATGAGCTATTTTGGTGGCTGGTAGACTGAGCAGCGAGGCAGTGATTGCGCGGCTTGCTTTCTTCTGATTCCGTGGTACTCCACAAACCTGTTGCATTATGTACGTAGAGCGCGGGAACGCTGGCCGCACCAATTAGCCTTTTGCTGCCAAAGAAACACCCTTCACTAGGGTCGTGGTTTTGATCCTCAGTTGGAAAATTATGGGATATTATTGTACGTGTTCCATGCACTGCACATATATGTGCGACGTGAAAGGAGGGATGCCCATGCCCAGGCAAAAATTAACTCGCTCTTCTAGAACGAACGAGGAGTGCCTTTATTTCGGCCAAAAGGGGTGCGTAATTTGGCGAGAGGAAAGGCAAAAACGAACACAAACGCGGTGCCAGCGCGGACGTAATTTGGTTTGGCATTGCGAGAAAGGGTTGCCGAGGCCCGCGAGCGAAGGAGCGGGTGAGCGAGTTTTGAATTGGGCCAACGAGCCGATCGTCCGGCCGGCCTGGGGTCGGCAGGGCTGCGAAATCCGGGGCTCACGTGCGCCAACCTGCTGCTATCGACGCGTGCGAGGCAACCGGTATGAAACCGGCCGAGAAAAACCGATCGGCAGGCAGCTTGTGGGTCTGCGCGGCGGCGGTGCGTGGTGGGCTGGAGCGAGCGGCCGCTCGGTTCGCCGTCAGTCAGTCGTTGGCGAGAGGCAGCTCGAGCGAGGAGACCGCCGCCCAGCCTGCCGCCGCCGACAAGCCAGCAGCCGCCTCCAGGCCTCCACGCGCGCCGCCTCCGGCCCGACCCTGCAGGGGCCGCCCCGCCTCCTTTTTCCTCCGCCTCCTCTCTCTTTCCTCGTGTGCGGCCAATGCGCTAGCGCCTTCCTTCAGCCGCCTCCACCGCCTCCGCCGCCGCCGCCGCCCCAGCCGCCTCCGCTGCTGCTCGGCCCCGGCCTGGTGCTCGTCAACGTGTCTGCCCCTGCGACCTCTCCTGAGCAGCGCCGTCTCCACGCTCCCACAGAAATGGTGAGTGAGTGTCCGCACGTCCGTCCGACAGCCGGCTATCGGCCGGAGGCGGCGTGGGGGCCGCAACAGGTGCGCCCCAAGCCGCCTCCACAGGTGGATGCGTCCGCCCCCGCTGCCTCGGGACGCTATTACGGCCTCGAGAAAGGATTTGGTTAAGCAAATTAAATATACAAATTATTCATTCCGACCGCTCGCCGAAATTTTCGATCGAGTCGGCCACTTGGATCGGCTGTCGACCTTCGGCCATTCATGCCGAATCGGTCGGCCTGAGTACGCGTGAGTCCCAGTGAGTAAGTGTGTGTTGCCGCTGCTTATTCAAAAAATCGATGGCAGCGGCGGCACTCACACAGCACAGCAGCCCTCTCTCGCTCACTCATTCGCAGCCGAGCGCGCGTTCGCCGCCGGTACCCTGGCAGCCAGGTCGCTTTCCTTCTCCTCCTCCTCCTGCACTCCTCGCGGCCAACCTAAACAATGGGTTGGCGGTCGGAGAGACCATTGCTAGGTTGATCGCACGGCGTAAAAGATAAGATAGCTATCGCTTTTTTTCTGGCTCTCTTTGCCAGGATGATATGCGGCTTGAAGATAAAAAGCTGGTATGGAAAAACGGGAAATACGTCAAAGCCGACATTTCAGCAGTTTTATTTTTAAATTTGTTGGAATGGGATAACCACAGCGGAAAAACACTCACACTTACATATTATTTTATTGCAATTAATTTTTTTCCATTTTGCACACATTTTTATCGTAGCTTCTGTTTTTGGCGACAATATTTATCATTGCCCATAAATAGTCGAAAATATTGCTAATTTTAATATCAGGGACGCGTTGTCCAGTAGCTCCATGTGTTTCGAATGTTGTGGTGATTGAATAACCAAACTGTAATGTATATTATCGATTATTAGTCTCGGCAGAGGCGAAACACGATCCGATGATGTATTCGAATGTAACAAGCGCGCGACGGGTTGCATAAAAACACACGTGTTGCTCCCCTTTGTCGGACCGTTTTGTTCATTGCATTGCAACGCCTTTGAGCCGCAATTTTCGTTTGCATTCCTATTAGGACGATCGAAACTTGATACTTTTTACCATCCGCTTTCTGTTTTCTTTGGGCGGAAAAAAAGCCGAGTGTGCCCGCGGCGGCTGCGGAAGGCTGAGCCGCAATATTTGCAGCGAATGTTTGCGCGGCCCGCGGCGTTTTTAGCGAAACCGAACAAAGAGAGCGAGCGAGTGATTAGTGCTGAACACGGCGCGTGCGAAATTCTCTTTGTGCGGCGAAAGCAATTGCGCCGAAGGGAATTAGTGCCGAATAAATAATCAGCAAAAACAAAGAAAGCAGCAAAATGGCTGGCAGCTAAGTAGGGCCCGATTTGATACATTTCGTCGGACCATTTGCATCAAGAAGAATTAAATTACGTTTTTCCCTCTATAGAGTACAAGTAGCTGAAAAATTGGCCTCCAGAGGGGATCGCTGCAGCCCTCGGGATAAAGCTGGTTCGACTGTGTAAGCATTAATTTAACTTTTTTCCTCAAGGTTGACGCGGTGCCGGCTGGAAAAAACGATTTTCATCTCAAGCCGCTTTCCAAATGTGCAAGTTTCGCTGCTGCACGCCAGCCGGCAATGAGTTGCCTAAAACGCAGACAAAAACGCCGGTGACGTCACCCTCATGAAAAGCTCTGTTTGATTAGAAAGCCGACATAAAGAGGAAGACACGAGGACCGACCGAAACGAACGGGCTACTAACTCTCCCCACGAGTCGTGTCGGCGGCCTGAATTTTCGGCTAATTAGACGTTCGGCAGGTCGATTTGTGCAGCCAATATCCGTCTGACGGGCGCAAATTAATACGCACGCACCCCTGCCGCGTCACCCGCCGTGTCAGGGGGTGAAAACTCACTTCGGCTCGCATGCCAATGAAGGGCGGCCGTCGGATCGCAAATTGCACCTCTTATCGATCCGCCTTTGGCATTCCGTACGAAACTTTGCAGACTTGATGACTTGATGAACTGAAATGTGTTATTATTATAATTTTTGTTTATTTGTCGTACGTATAATGTCAGCAAACAGATATACACATTAATGGCTGACTAACATTTGCATAATATTGTGACATTTGCAAAATGGGTCTTTTGAAAATGAACTTCACAAGGACAGCAGGAAGTGGCGCATTTGCAACTCAATCGCTGAATTTACATTGAAATGCGTTGCGTCTACTCAGAGGCCAAAAACATGCATTTTGGTATTATTTTTTGAAGTAAAAAACGTAATACAAACTAACCAACACTCAGATTGACTCGCAAAGAAACTTTTATAAAACTAGTGGAGATGCTAATGTTAAGCGTAAATGTGACACAGCTGATTGTGAGAAGTGCCAATTGCGCTCCTATTCCTCCGCCAAATCTGATATTTAGCAAGACAGAAAGCCAATTCCATATTTCTGTAATGAGGGCATCTAGTCGTACTGGAAGCTACAGTAGAAATTGACGTCGATTCAGCTCGCCCGTCTCGAAAAATTGACACTCCTCGATTGATTTTTTTATCGCATAACCCGATGTAAGCAAATCCCTTCTTCTCTTTCCCCCGTCGGCCGTGTTGTAGTGGAGCGCATTATGGGCTTTTCGCGACGCAGGATGTGCATTTTTCAAAGTCGACCGCGCAAGCTGGGGTGGTGCCGTTCTGACGAAACGCGCCCCCGGCACTTCGCTCTCTCGCAACAGGTACGCACACCGGCTTACGACCCAAGACGCTGTCTGCGCCATGTTGCACGCTTTATCTGGCAAAAATGTAATTTCGCCTGACCAAATATACCCTCTTTCATAAAAACTCCTCTCAAGATCAAAGAGGATCGGACATTTTTAGATTCAAAATGGGAATTATGTAACTGCAATAATTGGATGTTAATCCATTTGTCAATTTGAGAGGGATAAAATCTACCATACTTTTGTATAGATTTTTTTACAAGGATGGGTGGTTGTAACAGTTAACACAGTCATACTATGCAAAGACTGTTTCGACCCTCCAGGCAGATTTTCTCCCCAGAATTAACTGTAGATATGATTCTGAATTACTTTGAGAACGGTTTAAAAAAAGGGGGCCGTAAGATAAGTGCATTTATATAAATAGCACATGATACAAAAGTGTTTTCTGTTGTTATGCCTCATAATTTGAGAGGCACTCGGACAATTTGATGCTCTTTGAGCATGGGAATTAAGGCCAAGCAAAAAGGCGTGACGACAGACGGCCACGTGGGTGCTTGCTCGCACTTCATGTTAACCCTAAAGAATTGTTGTCTCACGAGTTCTGGGTCGTGTCTCGTTCTGAGAAAAGCCAAGCATTCCTCGCAGCCACAAACCCTTGAAATAAAGCCAGCGAACCAAATTAAAAACTTTGAAACTCTTTTAGCAATGGAATTTTTAACTGCTTGCGACACACTTGTGAAAAATAATAATCAATCAATTTAATGAAAAGTCGATTTGAATAGAACCTATCTTTCGCTATCCCATTATACACGTACCAATGATAAAAATTAAACATTTACCACGGTCCGAAGCTTTTGTCTGTGCAGCAGAAGGAGCAAGAGCCCCTCCCTGAGTCTCCGGGCGAATATCTCGTCGTCACGTGACCCTCTGTGCGAGCGAAAGACCAGGTGACGTCATACTTTTGTGGCTATTTAAACAATGCACTCGACAAAGACAACAATCGGCTGGCGAGCCAAAGAGACACACGCAAGGCTCGGTGCTATTGAAAAGAAGACGATGATAACTCCTGGTTAGCGAGACTCTCATTCTATCTCGGGTAATAAAGGTGCTACAGACACTAACTAGTTAGTGGGTTAGAACGGCGGATGTGCTGCTGCGAGGATTCGCTCTCGACAAAAGAAGGGAAAGGGGATTTGTTCCACGCTAGCGCTCTGACGACTCACAGATGCGTTTTCCAATTTTGCCCACCGGTCGGTCGTTCCACAGAGATCTATATTATGTCTCTTTCTTCAAGTGTGCGACTTTAACGTTCAATCGCCTTTTTAATGGGCGTAAAAATTAGGGGGCGGCGAGCCCACCGAAAGGCCTTTCGAAACGCTGGTCTCTCAAGTCGTAATGTGTTGTTACTTGCTTTCGCGTGCCTCTTGAATTCCAAACGAGCACTACGTGTGTTCCATTCCAAATGCAGCCATTGCTCACACAAATAATGCTTCGTTTGAAATGCTCGCCTTTGTGGGTTCTCTCGATTTTAGTCAAAGGGCAGTTTACTCGCGTTATACCGTCGGAGGTGAAGTGGATTATTTTAAGTGATTCATTCTCGTACAGCAGCAGCGTAAAAGGCGTTATCGACTGTAATGCGGCTGAGCTCATTAATCACAAATAATGCCTTGCACGGTGGTTTTTAATGGGGTCTCTCGCAGGAGGTAAGGGCGGAAATATTGTTTGCCCAGCATTTGGCATGAAGGGTTGGCCCCACTAATTGCCTTGACAGATTGGAGCGCGCGCGCGGCGGCAGTTCCTCAGAGATTTGCGCCGCCCGCCGTACACAAACAAATGCTCTCGTCGTTCGCCGTGCTTAGTGCTTTGTTTGCTCTTCAATTTCACGGCGTTTAAATTCGCTCTAGGTGCAGCCTTGCTCGAATTGCTCCCCGTGCCAATTACGCCCGCCGCTCGCATATTTCACTAATATCCGCCCGCGCCGTTCTCTGGATCGCTCCAAGATTTGGCAAAAGTGCACGCGGCGTTGCTGCCCGGCAAATTTATATTGTTCATCCGCCGTCAATCGAAACGGACGGGCGAGCAGCGTATTGCTGCACAAGATTCGCACGCGGTGCTTTTTGCGCAGGTGGGTACGGCACCTGCGGCGCTGGCTGAAGGTCGGTCGGCCGGCCGGCCGGTGCTTTTCTCGCCCGCCACCGCGGCTAGCAGCACGCTGCATTTTGCCTTGGCTCGCATGCAGTCGCGCTCCGTGCGCGGTACAAAGCCGAAAATCGAATTCAATTATTGGCCCGTGTCGCAACCCATTCGGCGGCGCTCAGCACAGGCTTAGTCCAATTTTCTAGCCAAATTCGCCTCTCTTTGAAGCTCAGACGGGATCCGATTGGTTCGAGTTGAACAGCTTAAGTCAGAAAATGTTTCTTCCTCTTGTCAAAATTATTTATTTTGAAACCCTGCCACGAATTTAAAGTTTCCGGGAGGCACAAAAAGGTTCTTGACTGAACAGAAATGCCAAATTTGTTTGAAGGAAATAAATAATTGAACAGAGTTTGAAAATTGAGTGTGGTTTAAAAAGCTCCAAGTGAAGGAGAAGTGCCTGCATGAAGAGTAAAGAGGCTTTTGCTTGGGAGCGCAACGCATTCCAGTCGCTCTCCGCTTGGCGATGATAAAAATAATAATAATAATGAGAAATTCCAAGCAGAAACCGGCTACGCGCGGTGAGTCAGAAGCCGAAAGAGAAGAAAGAGGCTCGGTACACCGCACTGACACACACACTGAATGGCCGTGCGGTGTATTCTTCGCGGATTTGAAGAGCGTGGGTGGCCAGGAGGAAGCGGAGGGGCCCCCGCCCGGCCCCCGAAGGGCTGCAGAGAAGAGTGCAGCTCCAGAGGAGGAGCGGCGGCCGGCAGGCCGGCCGGCCGATGGTGTTCGTCTCCTCTCGGCTCCTAACGAAAATAGCGCCGCGTTTTGTTTTGTCCCGCCCGTGCGCGTGCGGCTATTTCGGTTCGGCCACATGGCCACTTGGCCGCGGGAAATGCATCGTCCGGCCGGTCAATAGACTGCCAGCGCCGGCACGGCCGCCTACCCACGAGGAATGCTGTCCGACGTGAAGAAAGACTTCAAGACGCTCGCTTTCCTGCACTTTGGGATCGGTCCAGTTGTTGCGAAGCCGGTTGAAATTGAAATTAACGCAAGACCTCGCTGGCGGTGCTTCCAATTGTATTTCAGGCACTGCAGAAAATGGCGTTACTGCGGAGCGATGAGTGTCCAATTGCTACGAGAAAACTCGGGCCAGTTTCTTTTTCACCCTTTTGGTGATTCATGCCTTAGATTGATTTTTTTACCACACATCTGTCCGATAAAATTGGGACATCTGGCAACCCTGAGATCGGTTGCATCTTGGTAAAAGTTTCACACATGCAAATAAATAATGGTGCAGCCGAAAGGGAACGAAATCGCCGTGCAGGAATTTTGAATCATGTTCGTCTCTGCAACGTATGGCAAAAACGATCAAAAATCGAGTTGATTTTCAAGCTGGTGGCGACTGATTTGTGCATGCAGGTGCATTCTCGAGTTGCATGTTGGCGATTTAAAGCGAGCAGCAGTCTCGGCGGGCAGAATTACCGGTCTGGTGAGCGTCTGAGCGACTGGATCTGAAAATTGCCTTGACCTTGAAGGTAGTGAGAGAGGTCAGTGTCCTCCCCCCTTCCGCTGGCGCGCCGCAGCCGCCGAGCGGTGGCCAGCAACTGTGACTCTCTCAGCGCTCGCCACTGTCTTTCTGCTCTTTGTAGGTACACACGCATTCGCCTGTTCTCGGAAAATGCAAAAAGAGCGCGACCAAAGTTGACTGGAGAACAAGGCAGTCCGACCAGACTCTGTCTGTGCTGGCCAGCCTCCTGCGCTGCATTGCAAATAAAATATATAGAAGTCGTTTGTGCGAAGCAACTCGCTCAAATGGTGCGGTCAAGGATGCTTTTTTAACTGCTAATGAAGCGTTGTTAGCCTCGAATCGGTTTTTTCGCACTTTTACCCCGAGAAGGGTGAACCTTCGCCGGCAAATTGCTCTGGCAACGCAAGTTTTAAGTAGTGTTGATACGTGAAAGATTCAGCACCCTTTTTACCTTATAATTGATATGTTCGAGTACCACTTTGAGAGAAAATTACAGGCCGCATCTATTTTGGGTTTTTTAGTATATTTTTATCAGACATTCCTTTTAGCAGCGGTTATTAATCTGTGGCTAATACTCTTTTGTCATTTGTTTTTAAAAATGAATAATCACCACGCTGTAACTATGAAAGTAAACATCAATTTCTCTCGTGAAAGCTCAACGGTGAAACCCATTAGCGTGAATTAGCGTCAAAAAGAATAAAAATGCGGCACTGTCCGCTCGCGCAAATTGCGTTCGTGCCAAACCTTTCCTCGGACTTTGCTATTTGGTTTCTTCGCGAATCAAACGGCAGTGTGGAAGCAAATCTACGGCGCGTGCAACAAGTAGTGCAGCGCAGAGAGAGACCAAAGACGGCAGTGCAAGAATTGTCCAATCGCGTGATCAGAAAGATTGCGCCTTGGTGCGTGTGTATGTGTGCCGCGAGGGTGTGGGGCGAGGGTAGATCGAGGGTTGAGGGGACGAAAGTGTCGCTCGCGCACGGCGGCGGTGAACGGGTCGAAAAAGGCATGACGTCACGCCCGCCCGCTAAAAGAAGGAAATTCGCCTCCCCGCAGCAGGTGCTCTCCCTCCCTCCAACCCTCCGAACCATTCTCGATAATACAATAATGCCGCCGGTGTTGGTGTTACAATACGCGAGTGTGTGGCGTGTGTGTGTGTGTGTGTATGTCCAAGCTTGGTGCGGCGCCGAATATCAATTATTTTTGCTGTCACCGCTCGCTCGATACTGTGCCGGCCGATCACGCACACACTACGGTAGAATGCAACCCCCGGCACACGTCGCGGGGACACGTCGCGCTGAAAGAATAATGTTTGCTAAAGCCTTTAACCAATGGAGGAGCTTGTAATGGACTGTTCTAATTTTAAATGTGGTCGTTTAGTTCCGCAAAATTGACGTTCAACTAAATAAACACGTCAAATGCTAAATTTAAGCTGCTGTCATTTTGAATTTTAAAATGGTGCTATTTCGTCAATTATTTTTTCATGTAATCGAACAACAAAATTTTATTGCGTTATGTCCGACTCGACTATCTTCTGATTCAGTGTACGTGTGCCTTTTTCCCTTTTTTTTTGTGATATTGGTGAACAGCGAAATAAATAAATAAATATTGATATTTAGTTAAATTTCTGTCAATTAGGATCAGCAAGGTCTCTCTGCTGAAATTTCTAAAAGTAATCATTTTTTTGGTATTTTAAATGGACAGTTCACTGATCCGCACCAAAATATTTTTGTATCAAAGCAAGTATGTGGTGTGGTGTTCACTGTTGCCGCTGCGTTTTGCCTGCGTGAATGGCGATGAAAGTGTAGAAAATTGGATTGACGAGTGGCGGCTGCGTCGGGCACAGTCGCCGCGCTGAAACAAAGAGGCGTAACTCAATTTGGCACCGCACGTTTGATCACTTTGCCCGCGTGCACACAATCCAATCTCGTCCTCTGTGTGTTTGATTCCCAATCGGGCGCGCATTCCTGCGGTTTGTCTCTTTGCCCACTCATTCTTTTTCTCTGTTTGTTGCAGGTGAGTTTTCAACAAGACGAGACTGCTTCCTTGCACGGCACACACTCGAGTCGCTGTTGTCGGAATGAGTACTTGGAAATTTGAATTTCCCCAACTCCAAATTCTTTACTGTTTCTATCTTTTGGTCGTGAAGAGCTAATGCATTCAAGTTTTAAAATGTTGAGCATAATTTTGTTATGTTGAAGCCTACTTATTATGATAAGCGATGAGAAAAATCTGTGCGATGAGCAAATGCGCAGCGAGCGTAATGGAAATGAGGCGTCTTTGCCTCCATTTGTTCGAAAGCTTTTGCTGGAAACGCATGAGAACGAGAGCGGAAAAATTCGGCGGCCGACTGCTTCATGGCCGTGGAACAGCTGCGAGACGACGCGAGTAATCAAAAATAAGACGCTTTCCGGATTTCTGCTTCAAGAGAGGGAGAAAAAAAATCGTTTCGTTCTTTCTGCCCTGTGTCACTCGCACCTGCTGACGAAACAGAAAATATTTTCTTCTAGAAAATCAGTCAGTCATAACCTAAAATATGACACGTTTCATTCCGCATTGTGCAGAAATATATTTCAGAATTCTTAACTGTCCCTCGGAAGGTTGTCGTGAATTTTTTACTAATATTTTGAGAGCATGAAACGCTGCTCCGCCACGCGCCAAAGACACTTTCAGTTTTTTACTGTTCCGCGCAAAATATTTCTCGGGGAAAAAATTCCCGGCCTCGCTGCGACACGCTTTGTATCGGCTTAATAATGCAAGCGTCCCTCGGGAGCGGACGGCGCGCGACTGGCAAAAATACGGCCGGAAAAATTAATTGAAAAGCGGATTATGCGCCTGCAATTTGGCAGGAGTTTTCTCCTGCGCGTGCGATTCAATTTGGCCGGCTGCTCGCTCTCGTTCTTCTCCATCTCTCTGAATTTATGAATAGCAAGAGAGTCATTAGAAAGTGAGATTAGATTGATTAGTTCAGCTCGGCTGGCGAGCTGCTCGCGCGCTGGCACCTTGGGCCCCATCACCTCTTTGCTCTGCCCGCCCGCCCGCCCGCCCGCCCACCCGCCTTTTCTGTTTACGTTCGCACCCCTGACGATGAATTTATTTATGCGCGTCTCGCTCGCTCGCTCACTCGCTCTTCCCATCCGGCCCAGCACTTTTTCCTTCGGAATTCTTTTAAGCCCGCACTCGCGCACGAAACAGCGCCATTTGAATATCGCGAGCACTTGTGGATCAAGCGGAAAATTTCGAGTGGCGTCGCTGAGATGTCAGACGAAGGAAAAAAAGCTGACTGACGCGCTTTGACTTTTCGCTCGCTGCCGTGCGGAGAAATCGAAAAAAAAATATGTTGGACATTTGACCCGCTTGACGGTTTCTCGAGCCAAAATTGGCCTGATAAACAGAGTTATGATTTTTTGCCGCACGCTCGTGGAGAAAATGCGATTGCAGCTGAAATTGCTCTGTGTAGCGAGCCAATTTGCGCCGAGAAAGCGGTTGCACCGAGTGATGCAGCGGCTTTTCATTCTCAATTTCTTTCTCTCGCTCTGCCGGTGTTTGGACTCCAGAGACGCGAGCTGGCCGGCCGTCTGGGCCATCTGGCCGCTCAAGTTATTTCCGTACGCCGCGTGTGCGTCGAAATTTCAAGCTGATAAATAATACTAAACACTGAGCTGCTGCCGCCGCTGCTGCCGGTATTCAATTTGTTGCTCCGCAAACGCTCGTTTGTTTACAATTGGCGCTTTTTCTACGCTCGGCAGCCGCCGCACGGACGTATTTACAAGTCGGAGCAGAGGATTTGCTCCTCGGAGGATTTTCGCCCTCTAGCTCATGCCAAGAAGATTGAAAATTTTGCTCTCACTGCGTAGCATAAATACTCCTACGTCTAACATTTTTTTTCATATTTCAATTTTCGCCTTTCGAGCAGGAGATTTATCTAATATTTCGAATGTTGTTCGCTAGTTTTAACTCTGCCGGTTTATCCTGCGGACCTTTTACAGAATGTTTTGTGCGAAAGCAGATTTATTTGGGATTAGTGTGGCTCGTGTTTTTAGAAACGGCCTGTTCATCACTTTTACCCGCCGCATTTTGTGCAGAGTCATCAGACAAACTGCCGCGGACAAATCCAAATAAATACGGTCCGCATTCATCGGACAAAAAATAATCAAGCGCCGTTTTGTGCGGAAGTTCTGATAGGTGCCACGGAACAAAATGTTTTGAATGGACACCAACTAGCTTTCACAGAGCCGCGGCTTGACTCCTGCATTTACTTTCGATTTTTATTTCCCGTTGGGATTTGAAATTCACATTTGCTGGATTCGTAAATATTTAATAACGCTATTTATGACTCCGAATATACTCCTAAATCAGAAAAAAACTGGCTGTTCAACTTGAAACAAAACTACCTAGAAAAAATGCTTTTATTTTCCCTCTTTTATGTAAAAAAAAACAACAGCAGTTACTCGTTACAACAACGCTCAAAGTTTATATTATGATGTAGCCTGGAGGTTATTACAAAACTAAATTATAAAACAGGTCAACGCTTTTCATTTTATGTCCTTGTGTTTATTGTAATAGTTTTTATGTAATGAACACTGAAATTCAAACTTTCCGCTTTTCTGATTCGATGGGGTGACAGCGAGCAGTCGCAATACACAACTTCACAAGAAGGCATTAAGAACGAGGAAAATTCTGTCTTTTTAGAGACCATTGGAGTTGAACATCAATAATAGTATTACACGCTTCACGAATCTGATGAAATGTCTTGTACCAATCCAGCTAAAATCCAGCATTGTGCAAAAATGCCTTCACGATAACAAAAAATCCGCACGCAGGACGGAGATGAAATCGCAAGCGAGGATGCCTTTGTGCGGCTGCTTTCTCATTTCGCTGAGTGAGCTGCGCCGCGAATGACACGCTGACGGCACGTTGTCTCGCAAGTTGCAGCGCGGCGAAGAAGGAGTAGTGTTCTCTGCGTGCAGCGGCGTGGTGGCCGCGCGCAGCAGCAGCAGCAACAGCACTCGCACACACATCCGTCTCGCTCGTCTGCTCGCTCGCTCGCTCGTTTGGCACAAAGATTATTTCGAGTGAGCTGCTTGCGAATGCAGGTCACGACGCGCTCGCTGCCGCCGCCGCTTGCATGCTCGCTTGCCCGACCGACTCCACAAGTTGCACCGTGGTCGTCCGACCGACCGACCGGCAGCTACGGCCGTGGCCGCCTGCCTGCCTGCGTGGCGCGTCCTGGGGGCGCCGGAGGGGCCACGGGCGCGCGCGGGCGCGTTTCGGTGACGTCACGCGCGCACGGCGCAAAAATCGATGCGGCCTTTGTGCTCGGGCTGCAGCACCACGTGACCGGGCCGAGTGTCGGCGCCCGACAGGTAGTTAGGCAACCGGCTGCACGCGCGCCCACCACAGGTTGCCTACCCCGGAGCCCCGCAGGCGCTCTCTCTCTCTCTCTCTCTCTCTCTCTCTCTCTCTCTCTCTCTCTGTGCGCCGCGCGCGCTTGTTTGTTTAAGTGTACCGCCGCCGCCAAGCCACCGCCGGCCGAAAAATACATTAACCGACCGCCGCCGCCCCCTCCCCGGCCCACCCCCGGCCACCTCCGAAACATATACATATGGGCGGGCGGACAAACTTTCGATTCTGGCTCCCCTGAGTGGGAAAGAAAAGTTGCCGTTCGTTGGCTCGTTCCTCGTTCACCGGTCGGGTCGGTCGGTTGGGAGGATTTATTTATTGTTTCTGCCTGTCGGGTGGGCTGGCTGGCGGCTGGCGGGAGACTTGTTATTTTTGAACGCGTTCTGTTTGCTCTGCTTCCTCTCCGACGCTCCCGCGGAAAGGTGGGATTGCAGTGTGAATCAACTGCCACTGTTTTCCTACAAAAGTGGCAGATCCGGGAGAAATTTGTTTCTCTTCCTTCCGAGCTGAGGTTTCAATCGGGCAATAAAAGAAACATTTGCGCGATTCGCGAGATTCAATTTTTCTAGATTTACGAGTAATAAAACCTTTTTTTGAATAACGAATATTGCGCTTCAAGCCGCCGCTTTTGAAACGTTTCTCTCTCACTCCTCAAATTGGCTGCGGGTGAAAGATAATGATTGAAACTCACACGACGACGAAGTGGGTCCGCAGTGGTGCTTGCCACCAAAGGGGCAAAGAGAAAAAAATCGTGCATGTTTTTTTTTTTTGCTCGCACACTCTTTGTTAAGCAGCATCGACCGACCGAGTACGTTGCCGGCGGCGGAGGAGGGGTGCCAGGCGGGTGGGCGCCGGAATAAATAGCAAATTCGAGAGCACCCACAGCGAATTGCTCTTAACGACGCTGCTCGTTTACAAAACGGCAGCGCCGCGGATCAATTTGCATATTTTTCATACCTCAACAGGTTGATATAATGAGCTCGCCGCGTTCTCCTTCGACGCAAAAATTGTCTCGGCCGACAACTCCGCTATCTCTAGGCGCATCGTATCTTCTTTGCCGCTGCGAACGACGGACGGAAGCCGAGATTTTCTTTTGACGTTGCCGCCGACGCCGCCGCCGCTCGCTTTCACGGCCCGTCCCGTCTGGCGGCCTAATTTGGCAAATGCACCTGTGAATTCAAATCCAGCTCATCCTTTGCAGCTGACCCCGGCCCGACCCGCCCGGCTGCCGGCAAACAAGCCGCTCGCTTTGTTCACAGCCGCTGATTCCGCACTTTCTTGCTTCGGATGCTTCCAAATTATCATTTTCATCTTGTCAAAGTTGCCAGACCGGCAGGGAGTGGAAGCAAGGCACACTCCACTAATTCACAGACGGAGGCGGTGCAAATTTTCCGGCCAAATTTGGACGGCCTCGTGTGGACGGGGACACGAGGGAAAAGATGAATGTTATTCTGGCCGGTACATCTAACGCACAAAAAGCAATAGTTTTTACTGCCCTCAGACAGCCGAAATAGAGATTACGAGCGCATGAAGATCTAGAGACGATTCGATTTTCCGCCAGCTTGAAATGTTTGCGGATTCCACTTGGGCCGCCGCCGAGGGTTTATTTATTTATTTGCACGCGCCGCTGGACGAGGGTCGGGGGCTGGCTGGCCAAGCGGCCGCCCCAGCACACCTGAGCCGACTTAATGAACAGCACGCCGAGTTTTGCCTCTTTTTCGGCTCCAACCGAGCGTCCCAGAAGCGTTTGCTTTTTTGCTCGCTTGCCAATTCGGCAGTTAAATTTGCTTTTTTACTGTATCAAGCCAGAACCCCGAATGTTTATTACATAAGTTGAGCGGTAGATTTTTTCCCGTTCCGATTTTATAAGTTCGCCTCTTCAGTGTTTAAATATTTAACTGCATTTGAACTACTGAATGTTGTTACCCATATTAAATATATTTTTAATAAAATCAAGCTGAAGATCACGTTAAAGTAAAATAATTTAAGAAATGGATAGAATCGTTTACTGTCTCTGTGCAAATGAAATCAATGCCTTCTCCCCGTTTTTAACTTTTAGCCCTATCAAACAGGATTATTTGAAGCGAAGAAAATGGTGCAATTAGGCAGTTGTCGATTGAGTTGGATTAAAGTCAATTTGAACGCTCGAGACGATAAGCAATTGCGGCATATGGCCGTCGACGTTGTTGATTTTTTTTATCTGCCACTGCCTGCGCTGAATGTCGGCGTGCGAATTAGCAAACTAATTGGGTCAATTTGAGCTGCGCGAATAATGAGCCGTGCGTCTGCTGCCATTTCTCTCTCGGCTGGCCGTTGCGGACCCTGCGCTCAATTATTCAGTCGCCGCTCGGACGAACAAGCGCGCGCTTTTTAAAGCCGATGGATGTGTCGATTTTTTCGCCCTTTGGCGCCACCCGCCGGCACGCACCAATCGAATTCCCCGCATTTTCGCGATACTGATTCGATTTGCGAGGAAATCCGTCTCGCGTCGGTCTCGCTCGGCGCCTAAACAAACTTGAACGTGGCAATCAAATTTCCTTGAGCCTCGCGAATCTCCTGTTTCGATCAGCAATCGAGTTAGAAATCATTCCAAAGCGGAGTCATTGCCTCTGGGTTGAGTTGCTGAATGAAAAGAAAATATTTTTGAAACTGCCAGTGCAGAAGGCAGCAGAGGGATTGCTGCTTCAACGCAAGCTGCGAGTTTGTCGCGCGAAATGCCATTTCGCACTAATTAATTGAGATTATGCGAGCCGAGTTGAAGAGGGAGCGGCAGAGTGAAGGGACAAAGTAGCACGGTCCCGGCGCAGACACGCCAACTCGCAATTATTTCGGGTGTCAACAGAGCCGAATCGAAAACGTGCGACCGGACGGCCAGGAAACGGACTTTTTTTGCGCCGATTTCTGTTTCGCCAGCTGACGCAGCGTGGTAAATTTATTTAGAGCGGCAGGGGTGCATCGCGTTTCGCGTGCTGGAGCCCGGTGCGCGCACGACGAATGGCTTTTTGATGTGTTGCGCACCGAGCAATTAGACAACCTGCGTGCCGATGTCGCCTCGCACACCAACTGCCGCCCTACAACAACTCTTTTGTGCCGTTTTTTGCTTTTCTGCATAGTGTAACGAGCTGAACATAAAAATGTTTTTTTTTCGTAAAAAATTACAGTTGACGGTTAATCTTGATTTAATGTAGTTCAGTACTAAACATTTTAGAGAGACTTGGTTTGAATATGAACCCTTTCAGTGTTTTAATATTATTTACCATTAATATCTGACTACGCAAAGTTCCAATTTTTCTATTCACCGAAAGATGGAGAAAGAGCCTTGAAAACAAAAAGTAAGACGCCCCAGTCAGCTTGAATTAAAAAAATCTTTTTGTGCTCGACAAATCGCTCAAAAGACCTGGTGAAACTCTATCCCGTGATGACGACACTCAATCCAGAGCGCCTGGTACCTTGCCCACTTCGAGCGTCCTTTTCAAAATATTCAATTGTCCACTAGCAAAGTGCTTAACAATCAGAGAGTCTGCACTCAGCTTGCTATGGAAGCTCGGATCGATTGCTCAATTTTCGGCACATTTCGTCGGTGAATCATGCATTGTTGATGACGCTGACCGGCGCCTCTTAACTATTCATGAGCGGCCAGCGAAAATATTAATTAATCAACGTGCGCGCGGCGGCGGCAAACGGGGCGCACGATGCAAATTTAATTGGCCGCGCGCGCGACTCTGCAAACGGCGGCAAGGTGCTCTCTCTCTCTCTCTCTCTCTCTCTCTCTCTCTCGTCGGTAGGGTAGTTGGTTGGTCGGTTGGTTGATTCGCTCGCTCGTTCGTTCGTTCGTACGCTGGCTTCGGCTGCTGCGGCGCTGATGCACTTTCAATAATTGAGTAGTCCAACTACATAAATCGTGGCTCGGGCGTGCGTATCGATTGCATGAAATATTAACGCGCCATAAAACACTGCGCAAGCCATCAACAATGGCCTCTCCTCTTTTAATTTTGAATCGGCGTGGCGGCAAGGAAGAGAGAGAGGCGCCGGCTCAAGACGCTGCTCGGCACTCGCGGCACTTGTCACTGTTGCGTCAAGAGTGCGGGGGAATTTTCCAAATGTTTGATCGGCTTACGGAAAGGGAATTCGCTGCAGGGTGCGAGGGTGCAGAGGTCAAGGTCGGCTGCTTGTTTTCGCGTGCTGGCACGTGCTCCTCGGGGCAGGCAAGGAGCGGCGGAGCGGAATTAGCCATTTTTTGCCTTTGAATTTAATCCTTTAAAAGCGTGTGCGGCATCGGGAAGAGGGAATAACAAATAAAAAAGGGAAATGGCGCCTACGTGCGGCAGCAGGCGAGGGGATGAGCGCGAAGCGGGTGGCCAGGGAATTGGCGCGGCGTGAGAGAGTGAGTGCAGCTCGTTTGCATCCTCGCCGCCGAGCAGGTAGAGGTAGGCAACCCGGGATGGAGGGTGGGCGGCGGGCGGCCAGGCAGGTGGTGTGTCTCTTGGAGCGGCAGACTCGAATTTCGCCTCCACCGGCGCAGCGAGAGAAAAAGACTCATTGTCGGCTGCGCAAGAATCGAATTTCAGCCACCCCGGCTTGGCATTGGCAGAACAAGCCGATCTCCGATGGGCGAAATGAGCTTCTTTAGCAATATGAGATGTTGTATCTGCTCCGTCGTGCTATTCTAGCTGATTACTTTGAGCTAGTCTCGTGAAAGAAAATAAAGAAGAAACAGTCGGTTTTCACTTGTAAGTTGTATAAACGAGCTTGATCAAGTTCTGCAACTAGTGTTTTCTGGATCGTGCTCGAATCGACTCGATTGGATGTTTTCCAGGAACGATAATTCAATTATGAGATTAACTTCACTCGAGCATTCGCCTCTCTGAAAGCTCTTCAAGCTTTTAACTGTCTCTATTAAAATGACAAAGTGACGCTCGAGCTTTGTTGTGAAATACCAAAAGTGATTGCCATCGGGAAAATGGCAAACATCAGCACAAGCTTTACTCGTTTTTGTACAATTTGGACAGACAGTGCTCTGAAAGCTTGCCAGTTACGTTTTAAATATTATTTGCATTGAACATTCTTTTAGCTCAATTTAAATTCGTTTTGAAATTGATCTACAAAGAGGAATGTACAATTCTCCCATTTAACCTTTTTTACGTTTTTACTACACAAAAAATTTATTGCTGTATAAAAAGAATTCCCCTCTTTGAAACGAACCATTGAAACGTGCAAACAAACGGCTGCAGTAAACACAAGGAGGCCTTTTACTTTGAATGCTAAGTTTGTTTTTGGATGGTTTCAGGAGCAATTACGAAAGTGTCATGCATAATAAGTGTTGAGGGGCAACGTGTAAAAGCGATACTTTAAACAACGTTGACAAATTAGTCGGTCAGTTCCACGGCCGCAAAATTTGGTGAGCACGTGATTAAAAAGCAGGCGATTGAAGCGTATTTTGCGGCTACGTCCACTCTCCTTCAGTCGGGCACAATGTGTGTATCAAGTTTCGAGTCTAAGTGCCGCTTGCTCGGTTTGCGGAATTCGGTGGGCCGACTGAAGCGATCGAAAACCGCATATTAGCTACCTTTGTCATCGACAGGCTACTCGGGTTTCGCCTGTGACTTTTCCCGGTCTGCGACAAAGAGGGAGAGGCTTTTATCGCGGCGGTTGTTACTTAAATACAAAAGCCACGAATTGCCGCCTTTTACTGATTGAATATTTTGGTAATTTCGCACACCTTTGTTTAACATTTTTGACATCGGATTCAATCGATTGAATGCGAATTCAGAGAAATGCGGAGTTGGGAGAGCTCGGCAAACACTCTGCCGTTGAATCCGCATAAAGGTGACGCTTCTGGGAAAAAACACGAGTCCCTTGTGAAAATTTCCTGCTCTTTTTCTCCGATACCGGCCACCCTGAGATTTTTCCTCGCCGGAAAAGCTCTTCCTCTGCTTGCATATTTTGCAACTTTTTGCAAGAGAAAAAGATGAAGAGGAAGTCTCAGCTTGTTATTTCGCGGGGCGCATTCAGCTCGGCTGGCTGCTTGCACGGGCGGGTGGAAAATCTTTTATCTGGCGAAACTGGTGTAACAATCCGGGCGGCTGTCTCTCGCCTCAGACTCTTTCGATGCAACAATGGCCCTGCGAGAGAGAGTGAGCGAGGGGATGGAGGCGGGCGGGCGGGCGGCAGCCGAGTGACAGCTCCATTCCGACGACTCGGCGACGAATACATTTGCCGTGTTTTTCTTTTCTATTCGCCGGTTGGCAAACAATCCCTCTGACGTCGCGGCTCCCTTTTCGCCTCGCTTCACGCATAATATTTGAATTTATACTCTCTCGCTCTCTCGCTCGCTCGCTCGCGCTCTCTCAGCGGCGGCGCAGCACTCGGCTTTGGCATTTTCTTGCGAAACCAAAGATCGTCAAAACTGACTCGCCACTTGTTGTCGCAATGGCAAAAGCGCGCGCACACATACACACACACGTTGTTCGCGCGATCGATTTTCCGCCGCTTTCTTCTCGCGCCCACCAAGGCAAACAACGCGCGCGCCCATCAACAACACTTCCCTCCATTCGAGATAACAATCTGCCCTCCGACAACAACAGGTCACACAGTACTCACAGCGCTGCGGCTCTTATTTTGTTATGTGCATGACAATCCATTGTTGGCAGCATTTCTTTCCTTTTTTTTTATACGCGTGCTTAGAAAATAAATTTTAAAATTTCCCTCCGAGCATGACATTGTTGTTGCAACGTTGCGACATGCCTGTCGATCGATGCGAAAAATAAATATGAACGGCTTGCCACTTCTAAGAAAATAAACATTATTTACAAAATGATAAGACGCACGTTTGGCGACCTAGAAAACACGCGCGAGATGTTGGCTTAAGTTGGAAATAATTTCTTAGTTTCTGCAAGAAGCAATTAAGAATTATAAATTGAGAGAACTGAAAACCCCTTGAGGATGTGAGGAAAGTCTTGTCTCGTTGACTAAATCGTCTTTTATTTGCTCTCGGCCTTTTCTCGGGAAGAATCTAGTCAACTTAGCTTAAGCTAAGTCTGATCCTGTCTTAAGAAAGTTAAACAAAACACACATTAGTGGTGAGATATTGTAATGTTAAACGTTCTCCCATTCAGTTGATTATATTTATTCCCAATTTAATGCTTTAAGTACAAGCAATTATGTATGCGGAACTTAGCATATACATACAAACAAAGCGGATCGTTTCGTTTGTGTGCTCTGCTCAGCCTCTCACCCTTACACACAAATAACCACCATGCTTTATTGTTACTTGGAAACTCAAACAGGGCAAGCAGTTTTTAACGGTTAAATTTTGCCCTGCATGGTTAGCAAAACCACGATACAAATTTACCAAGAGGCGTAAACCAGGCAATTCATTGTCAGAGATCTGTTGTGGTTTTAGCTAATGTTTCGAAATTCATTAAACGTTGGAGCTATTTTGCTCATATCGGGTATTTATGTTAACGGCTAAAAGTGAAATTTTGCAGTAGCAAATCGAGCGAATATGTACCGGACATGTTAAAATTGTTGCTGCTCGGTAAACGACTGCGAACTGCGCGTATCGCACGATTTCGGTTATTGTTAACAACAGATACACCCCTTTTAGGCCCTAAATTATGGATTTCCTTTTGCCGGAGCTCGGATTTCGCTCGTCGGTCAAGTTAGCCAAAGCCCCATCGGAGCGAAACATGTGCCATTCCATTTGAAGTGGACTCGGAAGCGGAATGCAGCCGTGGAGTGCGTTTGTTTGATTTAGGAATGGCACGAGATTTCAGCCCAGCTCAGAGCAATTGGAAACAAAAAAAAAGCCTGACGCGTGGAGTGGCCATTGAATAATTCGGTCCGTTCCCTCTCGCCCCACGCGCCCGGCAAAAACAAACATTTGAGTTTTGCGGCGTTGGCGGCGGCGGCAGCGAAATAAAATAATTACACAAACTGCTGCGAGAGTGGGCGAGTTAATGAATTGCAGCTTGATTACCTGTGGCCGCGAGCGGCTGGACCTGGGCTGGACGGGGGGAAAGCAAGCAGGCCGCTTGGCGACAACAAAAGCTTGATTTTCATCTGGCTTTTGTCGAGCCGGCCAGTGAAAAGAGCCGCGGTGGCATTGTTGCGAGCGCCATTGTAGCCGCTTTATTTATTATTCATGCTAATTGTAAATTATTCGACGGGATCATGCATGCGGCCGCTTCAGCCCAGCCGAGCTGCCACCCACCGTTGGCTCGTTCGTTCGTTCGGCCGAATTAATTAATCCGCCCCGGCCTTATTGCTCGTGAGCGAAAAATCGCGCAAAGTCCGTGGATCAAGGCCGCGGCTTAGTGCTGATTATTCGCTAATTTCTGCTCACAGCCGAATCGCCATGTTTCGCTTGTTTTTATCAGCACAATTCGAGTTTTAGCACGCTCCAAAAATAAAATTAAAATCAACTTGAATACCCATGAGAACAAAAGAGTCGATGCAATCAGAGAGTGACTGCCGCAGATTGTCGGCGGGTACGCAAAATTGAAATTGATCGCTAAGGTTAACTAACAGTACGAGGGCACTAACAATGGGCGTTGTTCTCGTGAGGGCATAATCGTGTTGTCGATAATTAGCTGCAGCAGAACCGCAAACAAACGAGCAGCGCCTGTTTGAACGTCATGTAGTAATGCACTCGACAAGAGCGAGCGACAGAGCCGACGACACAAACAATTGAATGTCACCGACCGATGTGAGCCGCTGGGCAAAAATCGTCGGGTTTGTGAATTATTCACCATGGGATTTCGATGCTGCGGTCTGCGAAAGCCGGGTTAATTATGCGAAGAGAGAGGGAGGGAGGAGAGAGAGCCTCCTAATTGGACTCAATTAAGCCGTCAAAGACAAACATTGTGCAAAACAAGAGCAACAACAGAGTGCGAGAGAGCCACAAAGCGCTCGCAATTCGCTGATAAAATTTGACAACAAAGAGCCGGCCTAATCTGCACGGTGGGGTTGGAGGGGAACGCTAAACGGCAGAATGAAAACCCTCTTTGCTGCCGGTTGATAAGCTTGCTCCCTTTCCTGGATGTGACGCGAAAAATGCAAAAAAAAAAACGAATAGAGCACGCGCGGATACATTTATGTTCATACGAGCGGAGAGTCGGTCGGTTCGTCTGTGTCGGTCCGTCTGTCTGTCGGGGTGGACAGGCTGGCGGGAGGCAAACACCAAACAGAATTATCTTGACACGAGACCGGTTCAAGCGAACAACAGACAAATTCAATTTGATCCAGCCGCGCGGTCGGCCGGTCTGCCGGCCTGCCACCTGGAAACGCAACTAAAAAGATTTTCCTCGTCCTGATCGGTTTGCGAGGGGTGCGTTTTCCTTTTCCAGCCCCCGCTGTGCGTGGGATAAATTTATCATTTAGCGTGGAACAGGCGCTCCACGTTTTAGTTAAACAATACGATTGTAATTCTCTCTCTCTCTAAATATGTCAAAAGAAAAAAACGCATCAATCAAAATCGTTTAAGCTCATTGAACGATGGAAAGCACGTAATTTCTCGTTTAATCGCGGAATTGGAGTGCGGTGAATTCCGATTAACAGTTGGTTAGCCGTGTTTCCCTCTCCCTCCATGAACATGCGACTGAGAGCGAAAGTTTTTTCTGCTTCAGAATAATACTTGTGTGTGTGTGTGTTATGCAGAAAGTTTGCTTTTGGCATTTATGGGTGCTCCGTTCTGATCGAAAAAAACACAGCTGCTATAAAATCCCTCCATTATGCTTTATCACCCGAAAAATATGTTCGACCTTCTTGCCAACCTGTTGCAAACGCCACAGTTTAGGCAAAGGTTGCACGCATCAGGGCTGGAGCATGTTTCGCACTAATGAAAGCCAGCGAGCGGGGGAGCTCGCTCGCTCGCGTCTCGGCGAAAAGGTCGGAAGTTGCATAATTCAAGCGGCCGCTGGATATGTGTGTGTGTTTGTTGTCGAGCAGAATTTTGGCTGAGTGCACCGGAGCCGGCAGCATTAAAAATGCACACTCGGGACCGGTGTCGCAGCGCTCAGCACCGAGCGAGAGCGAGCCCCATTAAAATTTCAATCCGACTCATCCGACCGACTCTTGAATTTCCGCCGCCGCTGCCGCGATAATGGCTGACTTGCTTAACTGACTGACTGACGTTATCTTTGGCGTGTGTTTGCAGAGAGGATCAGACGAGCTGCTGTCTCAGAGCGGGGGCGTGAGCAATGGTGCCGTCATGAGCCCCCAGCCCAACCACGCCGACAACAACAACGACGCCAAAAAGGTGAGTTAGCGGGAGGTGGAATAATTGTGCTGCCCCGCATGCCGCCGTGCCGTTTCTCCGCGCTGCGCCATTGATGATGACTCTTGGCCGTGTTTAAATCGCCAACGCAAGGCTTGTGTCGATCTTGATTCGCAGGTGAAGTTGGACACCAAGAACCAGAAGCCCTCCAAGGTGATTCACATAAGAAACATTCCCAATGAGGTCACCGAGGCAGAGATCATCCACCTTGGCATTCCGTTCGGCAGGGTTACCAATGTGCTCGTGCTCAAGGGCAAAAACCAGGTTGGTGTCCAAAGTTGTGTGTGTGTATGTGTGTTGTTGCATGCCGAGTTTTCCAAGAGTAATGTGCTTTGACGTCGAGCACAATGCCCTTCAAAAACGCACAAAAGCCATGCAAATTCTGTCAGGGAGAGAACAAAAGCTCTTGACGCATTGGCCGCTGGGCATCGGGGCTCCGGCCGGCCATCCATCACTCGAGTCCGAAATTTTGACCGCGGTTTGTTGCAGGCGTTCCTCGAAATGGCCGATGAGGTGGCCGCCGCGCAGATGGTCACCTACTTCACGACGTGCGTCGCCCAGCTGCGGGGCCGCGCCGTCTACGTCCAGTTCTCGACGCACAAAGAACTCAAAACCGACCAGACCCACTCGAACGCGGTAAGTGCCAAACCATTTTATGTTAAAAACTTCCCAAGTTGGAAGTGGAAACTTTCCATTTGCTTGAAAGGAAGCGAAATTTAAAAACTGCAAGGAGAACAATCACAGACCAGCAATTGGCTATGTTTTTGTCTCTGCGGCAATTTTATGAAATTTCTCTTTTCGACGGCAAGTCTCCAACTGTTTGAAAATTTTTTCACACAATGCAATGCTGTTCTTTCGACTTGATTAAATTTAATTAGGCCATGTTGTTTCATCCGTTTCAGAACGCGTCCGCGCAAGCAGCGTTACAAGCTGCCCAGGCCCTGGCTGCAGGTGCTACAAATGAAACTCAGGGTGGACCCAACACTGTTCTCAGGGTCATCATCGAACACATGGTGTACCCCGTCACCCTGGAGGTCCTTTACTCGGTGAGTTGCGTTTTTCTCTCGCCTAGCTCCACCCTTGTCCCTCCTGCGATTCCTACAAAGCTGCTTTTTGCCGAGTGAGCGTTGCGGCTGCCGGAGAGAGAGAAAGCGAGAGCGGCAATTTTCCTTTTCCTTGTTGTGGTCGGATTAGACAGTCGCAAACACGCTCAGCACATCAAAGGACCGAAAAATCGAAGCAGCTTATTAAACGGACCGGCAACAAAAACCACAAATTTGCATCGGACGTTCGTCAAATTGGACTAACCCGCCCTCTCAGACCCCCGGTCCTGCCTCTCGCCAGCCTCTGCAACCGCGACGCTCATTAAATTTGCAATAATAATCGCAGATTACAGTTTGGCAGCTTGGTCTCAGCGTAGCTTAATGAACGCGTTATTAGTATGGCTGCTTTAGCGATGCGAAATCGATCGGCGCTCGTTTGTTGTGCTCGCGCTCGCCCCCATCCGCTCGTAATTATTCATCACGCAAAGTCAAAATTTTTCGCTCAAAATCCACGCGTGGGGCATGGATTTTTAATCAAAAGCCTGCTCGTTAAATTTTAAAATTGGCACGTTTCCGGAGCCAAGCAGGAAGGAAGACTAATCACACCGGGGTTTACTTTTCTGATTCAATCTACAGGGAGCGAAATGATGTCAGGTAAAAATAGTTGGGCGTATTTGGTGATTGCCTCTGCTGCGGCCTCGTGGGAATATCTCTGAAAGCTAATCAATGTTTGCTCTCGGCGCCTACGTGATAGATAAGTCGGCTTTTGGGAAAGCGTAATTATAAAAGATCGCATCCTTCACAAACGACGCAGTGCGAGTTTTTGTTTTCGGTCTGTGCCGGTGGCGATTGCACGTTGAAATTGGCTTTCCGAGTGGCTGCGGCGCGCGTCGCTTGTTGCCTGCGAGGCTTTTAAGCAAACGCGCTTAACTCGCAGCCTTTTTTGTCAGCCGCAAATGAGGATAAATCACCTTGGCGGCTGCGAGCAACTTTATTTCGCGCACCGCGCGACTAGGAAAATCGATCGCCGTAGCCGGCGGCACGCGAAAAAGGCGAAAATTGCCTGCAAAAATCGCGAGCGGAGAAGAGCGGGGCCGAAGGGCGATCAAAAGTTGCGGCTTCGTAGTTAGGCTTTTTGTCTGACGAGTGTGCTCAACTGGTTGCATATTCAAGCTCAGTCAGGCGTTCGCGCAGATGAATCGAGTGATATCGTAATACGGCCGCTTACGGTGGAGGAGGCAGCTTGCCCGTGAGGGGGGGGGGGGGCGGAGAGGTCCTTACGCCGAGGGAGGGAGGCTCCAGAGCGCGACGACGGACACGGCAACGGCTCTTCGGACCTGTGGAATGCGATGTGTCAAAGAGACTACTTCCCTTGGCACTTTTAGTTTTCAACACGCAACGCGCATCAGGCCGTTTCCCTTTTTTTTCTGAATTGTGCGCAGAATATGCATATTTGCTTCCGCAGCACTCGTCGATGGCCGGCGCCCATTGTGAGCTGGCGTTAATGTTTTCCCTCCTTTAGACGGCAACGATGTGTTCGTTTTATCTCATTTTAGCGAAGATAAAGCAAGGGACGCGGTGAATAAATAAAAGAGGATGTATTTTTTTCTCTTTCAACTTGTGCCGCTTTCTATCTCTGGCAAGCTTCACCCTACTGGCAAGAGCTAACGAATGAATATTTAATTGGGCGAGGCAACCTGTTTGGAAATTAGCAGCCACCTCATTAAGTTGCCGGAAGCTGTTAATGGGCCCGGATTTTGCGTCCGCCTTTTAAATTCGTGCGCTGCTCTGGGGCGGGGGGCGAGGGCTCAGTGTGGTGTCGAATTTTCCAACCTCTGTTTTTACCTGCTCGTCGCTTTTTCTCCCTGGACGCTGAGCGGGGGGCACGAGGGGGGCTGCCGTCAGCTAACGAGCCCCGCGAGAGCTGCCGGCAAGAGTATGTGTGTTTTTGGCGCTCCAGTTTGTTAATTTCCGGCCGGCCGATAAAGCAAAAGTGGCGTCATTTGGCTGCGTCCGGGCGGGTTGGTGCTCCCGGGGCAGCCGTGCCGGCGGGGGCGGGGGAGGGCAAGCAGGCAGGTCGTGGCAGGGGAAGGGACGATAATCGCCGCCCCATTAAGATGATGAGTGAATCGTGTGCGTGCCCGAAATCACCAACCGTGCAATTATCTCCTCGTCGCCCGTCGCCCGCCTCGCCCGCCAACGCGAGAAACACTAGCTCCCCTTTTTTCCACGAGACGACGCTAACGACAGCCACCTCTTTGTTGCAGATTTTCTCTCGCTACGGAAAAGTCTTGAAAATCGTCACTTTCACCAAAAACAGTGAGTGTTTATTCTTGCGCACGACAGCCTGTCTTTTCTAACTCATGTTTCTTTCATTTCGTCCCTCGGCAGACACGTTCCAAGCACTGATCCAGTACCCAGACGTGGTGACTGCCCAAGCGGCCAAACTGGTGAGTTGATGATATTTTCTCTGTTTTCCTCCTCCCAACCACCCCCACCGCGCCCTTCTTTCTGGGTCGTTTGCCGGTCGGCCGAGTGCCGGACGAGCAGGCAAATGGTGCAAAAATTATGCGCTCGCGACTCAACAGGTGGCGCCGATAACTAATTGCCAAGAGCGAGCGCGCACATTTGGCGCACTTGCCGAGTTTTCCAGCCCTTTCAATGATTACAAGCGAGCTGTAATGAGCAGAGGAGGGGGAAACTCCCCAGTCAAAGTCCTGTTTATATTTACGCTTTTTTGCTCTTTTTCACCCTCCTCGAAAACAATAGACCCTTATGAAATTTTTCGTAACTCCAGCGCGGGTAAGGGGTTAAATTAAATTTTAATAACACTTCCTTATGACAAAAATATGCTCGTAATTTTATATTTTGGCTATTGTTTTCATAATTTTTCATACACTTTTGAGGGGCTATTAAAATATGAAAAAACAAAGCCGGTGTACAATGCAAGGTCTGATTACCTTGGGGGTGGAGGACAAAGCGTGGCTGACGATGCTGGAATGTTTTGTTGCAGTCGCTGGATGGGCAGAACATCTACAACGGGTGCTGCACGCTGCGCATCGAGTACTCCAAGCTCAACAGCCTCAACGTCAAGTACAACAATGACAAGAGCCGGGACTACACCAACCCCAACCTGCCCACGGGCGACCCCTCGCTCGACTCGGCGCTCGCCCTCACAGGTACCCTTTGTCTTTGCCCCCACCCTCGGCTGACTCACATGAATAAATCCACTTCACGCCTACCGGTGTGCGAGTCTGTTGCCGCTTAACAGCACTACTTACTGTTTTTGAGCTAAGACGCGCGTCAAAATCCTCCAGAGCTCCGCGTGCGTTTCGCGGTGTTGCAAAAATGCAGTAATAGATGGGGACCCGGGGATTAGTTGGAAAGCGATTTTTCGCAAAGCTCTGATGGATTTTGACCGGAAATTGGCAATAACCGTGAGTTGAGCGCCCGTCCCCAGTAGATAGCGCAACAAAAAAAAATAAATAAAAGTAGAAGAAGGTTTGCCGAGTCAGTGAATTAACCTGGTCGCCACTCACCCTTCGCAGGGGCGACGGGGGTGCTGGCAACGCCATTTGCTGCCATGCACGGACTGAGCGCGCCCATCACCTCGCCGTACGGCTCGTCGGTTGGAGGTACTTACCAAACTCGTTAACTACCTTAACCCCCCAACTACCCTCTGCTGCTGCATGCTATAACCAAAATCGCTAAAAAAAATCGTCCCCTCGCCTGTTCACTTGTTTCAACTAGTTCGATGCCACTCAAGAGTTTTTTTCTGTGCAGCTCGTTAAGTCGCTGCATTAGATCAAAATTTCTGTTATTGTGTTGTTGAAATTAAAGTTAACTCGGACTCCCCATTTCCATATATGTGTCAATTCGAGCCATTACCTCTTTTCAAGGAACAGGCTTTTTTTTATTTCTCCCTAGATGAGCTGAAGAGGCTAAAATATATTTTGTGTTCGTCAGTGGCGGCCGCGATGCCCCTGGCGGGCTTCTCGCTCGCCGGCAGCGGCGCCAACAACGCGCTCGGCGCTGGTGCCGGTCTCCGCCTGCCTGGCGTGCAGACCACCGGCTCCGTCTTGCTCATCAGCAATCTCAACGAGGAGGTAACATCCACTTTGATTTATATTTTGGCTTTCCCCCCAGCCCGACAGGGCTGCGTGCGACTTAAGCTGGGCGTTTTGTTTACATCTCGTCCGTTTTTTATACATTCTTGTTTAGTTTTTTACACTTACTAGTTTTCTCGCTATACATATATTTAGACAGGTCTCTTATTTGATCGTCGTTTGACTCTGTGTTTTGTTTGATTTTTTGATTTCTCATTGAGCTCTTACATTTCAAAGTCTGTGCGGCTGAGTAATCAGAGCTGAGATTTTCCTTTTTTCTTACTTAATCGTTTAATTTTTGGAATAATTGTATTTAGTTTTTTTCTCTATCTCTCTCTCATTGTCGCATCTTACGACGAATTATATCAAACCCGATTTTGCCGGCCCACTTCTTAATACGCTGCTTACTTCCTGGTTTCCAAGTGATCAAAAATCAAGTTCAAAGTTGCTTAAACCCTTCGTTCTCCTCCCAGCAGCGTCCATTGCGCTTCTGAACAGCTTGTTAAGGAGTGGGTCGAGCGGGGGGCGGCCACCGGCTTTCCCGTGGCCGCCGTCCCCTGCCTGGAGCAAAACCAAAAAAAAAATTATTAATAATTAAATTCGATCTCGGAAGCACACCTTCCTCGGAAGGCGTGATTTCGAGAGCCGCCGTCGCCTCACCCCGCGGCCGGCCTTCCCTAATATACGGCTCCTGTTGTGATCATGAGATTTTTTACCAAGGATGATTTTTTCTCTTTTTCCATCTGCTGCTGTTTCAACACAAACTTCGTTACTACCTGGACCAATAATCAAAATCACCTCACACACTACTTGCTGCCCTACTTAACTACTCTTCTTGCTCCTTCTCTGTTTGTTTGATTGATGGCCTCCGCCCTCCTCGATCAACAAAATCTCACTGCTCCGGCCTTCACGTAATGTAGATGGTCACCCCTGACGCTCTCTTTACCCTGTTTGGTACGTTTTTACAACAAGCACTGTTTTTTATTCATTGTCAGCCAGTCAGTCAGCTATTAATTGTTTTCACTTTGCCCTCTGCTTCTTTTGCTACTGCTTTTTCATTCATTTTAGTTTCAAGCGTTATCACTTTTGATTCCATCAATTGCAAAATATACAATGTTCCTCGAGTATATTTCACGGCCTCCTTGCGCGCTAATCCAGTCGATTTTTTTGTCTAATTTCTCCATTCTTGGGTTTTACATTGCACAATTCAAAAACAAATCTTAATACAACTTTTCACATTTTCTGAATAACATTTTTCGATTCTAATGTGATACCAGCGAGGCCTTTTTTTCGAAAATTTTCCTTTTGGTTTGCGCAACTTGCGAGTGAAGCTAGAGATTTTTTATGTTTTTGCTTTGTCCTGTTCCTCTGTGCAGACACTCTTGATTTGGTTATTTTGTGCCCCTGAGTGGCTCTTGAATTTTGATTGATTAAGTTGATTACAAACTTTCTTTCTGTGACAAATTGCTGTCAAAAAGTTGGCTCCCTGACTGCAGCCGATCTATCCTGTTTATCGCTTTCAGGCGTGTACGGCGACGTAATTCGGGTCAAGATCCTGTTCAACAAAAAGGACAGCGCTCTCGTTCAGATGGCTGAAAACCACCAGGCGCACTTGGGTATGTCCACGTCCCCCTGAGATTCCGAGATTCAATTGGTTTTAATTTAATTTAATTTTCATCTCGCAGCCATGACGCACATGGACAAGTTGAATGTGTTCGGCAAGCAAATTCGGGTAATGCCGTCGAAGCACCAGTCGGTGCAGCTGCCCAAGGAGGGCCAGCCCGACGCAGGCCTGACCAAGGACTACACCAACTCGTCGCTGCACCGCTTCAAGAAGCCTGGTTCCAAGAACTACCAGAACATTTACCCGCCCTCTGCCACCCTCCACCTCTCCAACATTCCGTAAGAGCTGCGCTTGAGTGCCTGTCGGACCGTTTTAACGCGTTGTTCTATTTTTGCAGGCAACAAATGACTGAGGAGACGATCAAGGACGCGTTCACTAACGCAGGATTCACTGTGAAAGCATTCAAGTTCTTCCCGTAAGTTGTTTGAATGTTGTTTTTGGATTGGAATTTGAGGTTTTTTATTTTTGGTTACAGGAAAGACCGCAAAATGGCGCTGATCCAGATGCAGTCCATCGAGGACGCTGTCATGGCCCTCATTGTAAGTTGATTTTGATTGATGGTCTAATTTGGTCCAAACAGTCAAGTCTAAATGAATTATGCAACTCTACAATGATAAACGACCCTCCTCGATGCATTTTGATTGAAATTGGACACTCCTACACTGTTTCCCTCTCTAAATTAGACAAAATTTGTACAACAAGTAAATATTTTTTACGTTGGCTGCTTGAGACTGAGTTGAATTTTTCCAGGAATTTAACTGGTTTATCACAGAGTTTGCATTCACAGATTTCACTCGCGCAGGAGTGATAAGTCATTTTTAACAAGTTGAACAGTGAAAACTGTGTCTACCAAAAAAACAGGCTCTCTGCTGCTAGTATGAAAAACGGAGTCGATTTCAGAGGCCTTAATAAAAGTTTGTTAGCAATGAATTTTTAGTGCATCTGTCTCCAGATGGAAAAATGAATCAGGCAACTCTCAAATAAAAAGTCTGTGATTGCTAATTTATGCGTCAGCCTTGCTTTCATTAATTATGAAACGGAAAGAGCTCTTTTTAGACATCTTGATTTGGAGAGTTCTAATTTAATTGACGATGTTCCATCGTGATTTCAGAAAATGCACAACTACCAGCTGAGTGAGTCGAACCACCTGCGTGTTTCTTTCTCCAAGTCGACAATTTAAGCAGCAGCACAATCGTTTGGCAACTGACTGGACTTGTTAATTAACCTGTGCGCCAAACATCAAGAAGAGAAGCAAGAGAGATGAAAATCAGCAGCAGCAAACACACACTTACACCCGAGCGGACATTATTTCAGGAAAAAAGCAACACTGACTGTGCACCTTTCATACTGATATACGAGATATTATATTTTTGCATTTGTTCTCGGGCAGTGAACAAACTCTCAAATAGTGGTGATGCGATCGGAAGAAGAATAAGTTGATGACGAGCGAGAAAGACGTTGCTTTATCGTAAATGCACACAGTTGACACGCGTACACATAGACACTCGGCAGAGTGCAATTAAGCATACACGCATACACACAAACACACTCAACACGCACCGCACCCGTCAGCAAACACATTAGTACTTTAATTAGTTCACTCGATGTGCTCCTCGATGTTCATTCCAGATTCGTTGTTAGGCACTGCACAATTTTTTCGCTTCGACTAAACCACTCGGCAACTTAGAACAAAATCTGCACAACCCACTCCACGTGCTGACCTTGACAATCAGCCCGCATAAAAGAGAGAAATATAATGAACACTAAAGATTGGTTTAGCCCCCCAAAAATATGAAAGATTCGATAGTGAGAGTAGGTTTCGCACAACATATCAAGATGGGACCCTTGCCGTTTCGAGCCCCCGCGCACCCCACCTCCCCTCACCGCACCCGCATTGATTTCGAGGCCGGCCGAGGCCGATTTTAACTACGAGCTTTGTCGCTCCGCCAAATTCGCGCTGGCCGATGCGGAGATTGTCGTGCCAGCCGCCCTGATCTCAAAAAAGTTGGATTTGCGAAGTGAAAAGAAAGAAAGCCACTCGAGCGACTGACTGTGTGTTTTTTAACCTGACATATCGCGCCGCCCCCGCCCCCTCCCCCCACCTGCCCCACGAAACATCCATCGGCTGCACAAACTTGGCTAGAGGAAGAAGCACAGTAAATAAATTAGCTACGTGTAAAAATTAGTTGATGGCACAACACACACTCTGACACACGAAAACACGCACGCGCAGACGGAAATCTCAAAACTCACACGACACACATTCACTCACTCACTCACTCGAACACAAAGAGTGAAAAATGCATACCTTTGTGCTGCTCAAACGGGAAGAAGTAATTACAAGAGAAACCAAAACCTGCAGTTCCTGCTAATATAATAGTAATCAGCCCCGCGTATATCACTGATGGTTGTGCTAAGTAAGCGTTACAATTGGTTCAAAGTGGAAAAGAGAAGCAAAAGAAAGTGTGTGAGCTTCATATCATTTTTCTGGTCACTCGATCGCCCGCGTCAAACCAGCATCTTTAGGGACTTTTTTATACATAAAACATTTAATATAATGTAAAAATCTCTTGTCTGCTTCGATGTTGCAAACAAACAAACAAACAAACAAAAAGAAAGAAACAAAGAAATCGGAACAGCTCGGAAGTGCAAAAATTTAAATTAATGAACACAGCGTCTATCGAGAGGAAGGGCGCCGCCACTTGATATGGTTTTTGTACCACGCGTGTGGTCGCTTGGTTTCCGCTCCCCTCGCACGGTGGTACAAGTGCCTTTTTGCTATCCCCGCGCCGCCCCTCCGGCCGCCACCGCGCCGCCCCCGGCCGCGGGCCGGGGGCGGTCGGCGGGCCGGACGCGCGGCGACACACGCTGTCTGTCGGTGTTTTTCTTATGATCGCGCCGGCCCCGTCGGCCAGCAGTCGTCGGCGGGGCCGTGATACACTCCTGTCAATTATGGAGGCCGCTGGCCACCGGTCTGTCTAAAATCACTCAATACATGCCTTCGTCGAGTTTGCAAAGCATCACATTCACACACGACACGACACACACTCACACAACACACACGAAACACGAGACACACATGGAAGCGGGACGGCAACCCTAGGGTGGAGAGGGTTGCCGGCCTCCTGAAGGCTCTCACTCTCTGTCCCGCCAGCCCCTTTTTCCCCCCGCCAACCCCTCGATCACTGCCAAACCGTAAGAAGAAAAAAAGCAAACTCCCCCCATTCTGCTCCGGTCAGCGGCACAACACCCGTGTGATAAAAAAAATGTTTTCAATCGCGACGTAATCAATCAATCGGTTACTTGTCTTATTTTCGATCGGCTCGGTTTTTTTTGAGAGTGAGGTGACGGCTTTTTGCATTTCGTGCGCAAACACATGAACACACGAACACACACACATACACAAAACACATTGTCATATCCTGAATGCGGCCGCCCAGGCACCGGTCCCGCGCGTCGCGGGACCCGGGCCGCCGGCGGGCCCGTTTGTGAGCAAGCGAACCTTAAAACGCAAATCAAGGGAACAATACGATTGAAGCTCTATTAAACACAGCGGTATTGAGACTATCAGGTTTATTGTAATATTTAATTATTATGAAAAGTAATATGATGATGCTGATGATGATGATGAAGAAAAAATAATATATTTACGCATAATATTAATTATTATTATTATTATATCTACTGTAAGGATAGTTATAATGAATATATCTACACTCACACACCCACACACGACAAACGTACTAATATTACTACAATTATAGACACACATACACACACACACACACTTAGACACACGTGAAAACGAGTGTTGAGTACGGCAGTTGGGAAGTGGTCATGAGAGAAATAGAAAATCACGCAAGAGCATATTTATACATCGTAGGTTTTAGTCGTTGTAAAATTTAAATAATAATAACAGTTAAGTGCGGCAGACGAGACAAAGGATCTAGATAAGTGTCCAAGTTGCATATTAATTAATTGAATTGATTAATTAATTGATTGTTGACTTGCGAGAAAAGTTTAGCGTGTTAGCGATTCGAGAAAGAGAGCAAAGCGTCGTTGTTTTTTTGGCGGGCAGGAGGAACTCCAAGGTTACGCAGAGCTAGAGGGAAGAATAGGAAAAACGGGGTGGAAGCAAGGAAACGTAGTTGTTAATTAATTCACTGATCCGTAGGCGGTAGAATCGACCATTAGTCGTTACATTTGCTGCATCAAGTATTTAAAAAGAGAGAAAAATGCCAGTATTTATTGCGAGAGCGACTAGTTGAACTTTTTATTGTGTATTATTAATTTAAATAAAGTATATGTACATGTATTATTTTATACACACACACTCGTTGCTTAGTTGATTGCGATGATCCACTGACGACATCTGTATCGCGTCGGTTCGACAAGCACGCACACAATCTGATATATATGTATATATCTCGTCGTGTTCGATTTTGATCATTATTAAATTTTCTGTTTCGTTTGTCGAATCTAATTATCGAAGCGATAGACAGACAGACACACCGTCTCTGTCGGCATCTGTGCGCGAGCACACTTATGAAACAACAGAGTCACGCAGGCGGGCGTCCCCTCGCACCACAAGTCCGTGACTCGACGACCAAGTATAAGCGAGCGAGCAAGCAACAATTTCTGATCTGAGCGTGTCAAAAATCGTCGTCGGCTTTTGCAATAACCGATTTTTAAGTATATATGCATATTAAATGAGTACGTAGATAAATATATATGATTGAATTCGTTGTTAGGCGATCGAAGACTTTGATATATAACAATGGTGCTGGAGGCGGCACGTGCCGCCGCCCCCACCCCCACCCGGCCTCCGGCTTTCGCATCAAGTTCGAGTCATTTTAGCTTTCCTTTTTTTTCTTGAATAATAAAAACCGGTCCATTTTCGTTTTGTGCTTTCGATTCGGACGGCCGATGAAAAACAGTATTCGTGTGTATAGGTATCGTCTCTCAGGCATCGCGCCAAAAAGAATTTAAAGCGTAAGAAGAGTCGCGCGGCCCCCCCAGTGATTATTTAAAACTGCTTAGTTGTTGAATCGCGAGTTATTTATTCTGCTCTGAGTATTATAGTACGTAACACATTCACACACGCAGACACACACACACACCCCTTAGGAGTTAAATTCATTGCAGGCCGCAGTCGCGTGCCGCGTTTGTGTTTACCGCGTAAGGCTTTTTAAATAAAGAAAATGTGAAAACTAAGATGTGCGTAGGAGTAGGCCAAGTCAGTTTTATCCATCAGACTCGTTTCATTTTAACTCTTTTTCTGAAACACACTCACACACACACGTTCACGTTCACACTCTTCGGTCGTCGGCGCACTCACGCGCGCACGTAAACTCTCAGTATTATGTAATTCAACTCATCGATTCATTCTGCATGTTGGTCCGTGCGAGTGTTCAGTACAGTAGAGCAAGGAAAAGAGGGAAAGGGGTGCGTTTTCATGCTTTCCGTTATCCGCGTTTGATGCTCACGACCATTCTCCTCTTTTCGCCTCTCCAGCTGCAAACACATTCACTTACACGCATTATTATGATACACTACACTCACACACACACACCACACACACACACACTCACATTATGCTGCAGAATATTGTTTTACTCTTGTTAATCTTAAAGCAATCTTCTGTATTCTTAGCGACTTTTTTAATTATTAACTTGTACGGTTATTATTTTTGTGTCTCTCATTTTTTGTAAGCGAAAAAAGAACCTGTGTGGACATATTTCTCCCAGATATTTTTCATAATAAAAAGCATGGCTGAAACGCATTCGGCGGCCAGGTTGGCCCCCCTTCAATCACACACCCAGGGTAGGGGTAGCAGGCCGCGGCCGCAGCCGCAGCGAGCGCTGGCGACACCTCCACCGGCCACCCGAATTTTCCGTTATCTCTTGCTTTCGTTTGGTGGGTCCGACTCGATCCTCATCTTTCTCATGTTTGTTTCCTCCCCCCTTCATTGACAAGCACTTTGATGTAGTTCTCTTTCCATTCTTTTTTACTACTACTATTACTACTATTAATTCGCCTACACACACTATAGTATGGTTATTATCATTAGTTACTATTATTGATTGATTATGTCATTGTCACTGCAATGCTATTATTGTGTATGTGTATTTACTCGACACCTCATTAAAAGTAGCCCTCTCCATTGTGGGACTCTGAAATCTGTCGCTGCTATTTTTGCTTACTCTGTCCTGTTCCCTTCGATTGCGTGTCGGCTGACACTGAAACCCCTTTCTGCTGCCTTCTCCACCCGCTCTCTCTTTATCTATTTCTCTTTCTTTCTATTTCTGCCGCTTCCACAGTTGGCCAGCTCTTTCTCGCTTTCTCTCTTCCCGCTTCACTGTCTCTTGAGCCCACCCTTTCTGTTCTGTATCCCTCGACTGGCGTAATACGTATTTGTTGCAAATTCAAACAGGATGTGCGTTTTCCATTTCAAGTCTTTATTTCTCCTTCTTTCAACTTTGCCTTCGCCCCCGTACTAAAACCTGAGATTGAAGCCAGCACCAACCACAGACTTTCTGCCCTCAAACAAACTTCTGCCAACCGAGCTCAACTCTTCCTCTGCGTCGCGCTGCGCAAATGGATCATAGTTTAGAAAACCTCCGAGATTGGCTCGATTTTGCAATACCAGTTGCTTGTACTCTCGGCCTCCTGACGGCGGCTTGGGCGACGAGGCGGCCTTCTTGTGGGCCAACTCGCTCTTCGCGGGCCACGTCGGGAACATTGCTGGGTCGATCGCGCAGGGAGTCTCGTCGAAGTACTTGTGCTTGATCGCCGCTTCTGCTGTTATTCTCTTCGCCGGATCAAATGTGAAAAAGCTGGAAGGATATAAGATACAGAGATAAATAACTCAAAACTCAGGAAAGTTCGATTTTATGTTTAAATAATGCTAAAAAAAATATAAACATTTATCAGTCCTAATCAAGATTTAACGTCTTAAAAATACAAAAATTAAGAACGAGATTGATTGAACTCCAAAGTGGCGTTTCATACCTGTTGATCAAGTCGAATCCAGTCTCGGTGAGGGAAGTGGCAAACCTTGCTCTCAGGTGACTAACAGGGTATTCGGCGAAGGTCATTTTCTGCACATTAGGCAGCTTTTTGTAGCCGGGCCAAATCTTCTCATTTGGCGTTCCAAGCGCTTTGAAAATTTTGTTCAGCTGATCTATTTCTGACTTTCCTGGGAAGAGAGCCTCCATCAGCAGAAGCTCGCCAAAAATGCAGCCGACGGACCAGACATCAATTGGAGTGGAGTATTCCTAAAAGGCAACTCATTTCAGCACCAGAAAATTTAAGTTTTGATGTGAGCCTCACTTTAATTCCGAGTAAGAGTTCCGGCGCTCGGTACCACAGCGTCACCACGATTGGAGTGTAGGCCTTCAAGGGAGAACCGTATTCTCTGGCGAGACCAAAGTCTCCGACCTTGAGGATTCCTCTGTGGCTCAGCAGAAGATTGGAAGTTTTCAAGTCTCTGTGCAGGATCCAGTTATCGTGCAAATGCGCCACCGCTCTCAACAGTTGCTGCATCAGACACTTCACCTCGCCTGAATGAAGAAAATATTCAAAGATTTTTATGAAAAAATAAATTAAAAATACTTGAAACTTACGTTTAAAATTAATTTTTGATTAAAACAAAAAATGAACCTACTTAGTGTTTAAATATGAAGATAACTATAAATTTTAAAATACAGCTGGTAAAGAAAGGCACTGAAAAGCAATTTTCCAGTTTTCAAGTATATTGATTTGAAGTAATTGATTTTTAATTCAGCTGAAGAAAGACTGGTTTAAGACAGAATATGAGTGAAATTTCAGTGAGAGGAGTGTTTTGGATTTTTGGATCCAATCCAGTTTATAATTCTTGCCAAGAACTTGAAAAAAAAATCGAAATTAATAACAAAAGCAAAAATATATGAAAGAAAATTAAACCCTGATTTTGATGATGGAAAAAATCAAAGTTAATCACAATTGAATATAGTTGCACTAAATCAGTTGACTTGCAAGGAATATCCTAGGATATTATGTCGTTTTAGTTTTTGGGGTAATCGTTGCAACCAATGATCGTTAGGAGATATCCCCAGGAAAACATTAAATTCAATGGAGTCTATTTCAACAGATAAAAACCGATAAAACGATCGATGCTTGATGGGTCAGTTTGACTCAGGATATTTAGATTTTTGGCAGGGAATTGGCCGCTGGCTCATTAACAGTTAGAGATAATGTTTTAGGCCAAATAAATTTTTTCTGTCGAAAAACTACGCAAGAAAGTATGAAATTTCATCAGCTTTCAGAATATGTTTGGACTATTGATTAAGATTAATCATTATACACTTACAAAGCCTGGAACTTGCCCTTCTGGAAAATTTCAATTTTTTCCCAGATCGTAAAAAATGAATTACCAATGTTAAACATTGTCTAAAAAGCCACATTTCAGTTGAATTGAGCAAAAACAGTCTTTTTAAATCGATTTTTGATAAATTGCTAAAATCATTAAATCTAAAAATTTCCACACAACATAAGTTTCGCCAAAAACTAAAACATCAAATCCTATAAAGAGTTTCCTTGCAACCCACGAAATAAAAAAGAGCTCTAATTATTACCTGGCGTGAAGAACTGCTTTTTCTGCTTCATCGTCTCCATGAGAGACTTGAGGTCATGCTCCACGTAGTCCATGACGATGAAGATCTTGTCCATGTTGCTGCCAACGACGATCTCGCGCACAGTGACGATGTTGGGGTGCTGCGCCTTGAGCAGCGTGTTGATTTCCCTGAGCGAGGTGATCGGGAAGCCCTCCTTTTCCTTCTCCATCTTGAGCCGCTTGAGCGCGACGATCTCGTCAGTGCGTTTGTCCCTGGCGCGGTAGACGACGCCGTAGGTGCCCTCCTCGATGCGGTTCAGGCACTGGAACTCCTCCACGTTGCGGCAGCCCTGGATGGCCGGCAGGTATGGCGGTAACCGCGACAACGCGTCCAATTCCTCGTCCTCTTCCAGCATCTCCACGTCTGACCTGCGATTTCATTTATTTAACCTTTGGCCGCATCGTTCAATCAATGAAATGGGGCAGATCCCTTGAAAGGAAATTCTTTGATTCAGATTTTACGTTAAAAATAATTTTAGTACGCTAATTCCACTCCCATCAATCGATTCCAATAAAACACAATGTTTTTTTTGTCCATGAAGACCTCCAAAAGAAAGTTTTGTTTTTAAATCTCAATTTTAATGCATCCAATTTGCAAAAACTGAACCCCGTTTGACTTGTTGTGACCTTTCCTAAATAACCGAGGGATTTCAAGGGTACAAACTCTTAAAAAACCCATTTCCAACCCCTTCAAAATTAGGAAAAATTAATTTTTCGCCGATTGGAAGTACTTGACACTACTAATTGAGTGTAAATAATTCAAAATCTGATAAATCATTCCTCTTTCTCACCCATAGCATGCCGGTGCTTATTTTTAGAACTCCCCAATATTTGAAAAAGTTTAGCTTTTCACGTTTGGAAACATGTTTGAGATTTTAAATAGAAAAATAAATGCTCTAGATAAAGATAAATTTTTCAAGGTTATATAACCTGGAAAAATATTGACAAATATTGGGATATAATTTTAAAAAAATGAAGAGCTATAACAATATTATATACTAGCCCTGGTTTATATTGCAATTTTGGCCTAACCAGCAAGTCTGACTCAATATTTATCGAATTATTTCCCAATCATGGAAAATTTTCAATTGGAACAACACCTTTACGTTTGGAAACAAATAAAATTCAACACGCAGAATTTTTACGATTTTGACCTTGGGCTCACGTCAGGGTAAGCCCTGAGGGTTGAGCCTTGGTGATAATAGTCAAGTCAAGGCTCTAAGAGTTATGAACTTAAAGCATATTTCATTAGCGTGCAAAGCATCATCTAACAATAAGACGAAACTCCAGACTTTGACATAAAAAAATACTTACTTGGGAGGTGTGTTGACTAGAGCAGTGTCGTCCTCTTTGGGATCCTCCTCCTCTTCCTCTTCTTCAACCTCATCAGACTTATCACTTTTCTTACCCTCTTCTTTATTGTCCGAATCATCATCCTCGTTGCTTCCTGAAGAGCTGGATGAAGACCCTGACGCACTCTCACTCTCAGCGCTGGATTCCTCCTCTTCCTCTTCAGCGCCCTGAATTAAAGATTTCAACTTCTGATTTATGTTATTAATATTAGAGCCAAATCAAGCCACAAAAATGGACGAAAATGTCATAATAATTATTATTCATCAACTCTATTTTAATACTTACATTACTGCTGCTTGCCTCCGACTGATCCTCTCCCTCTTCTTGAGACTCATCGTCATCGCTGTCCGACACTACAAACTCCTCAGGAGCGGCGTCTGCAATGAATCGCACGTTTACGACCCTCTGCAGTTTGCAAGCTCTATGATCACCTTTTCCCTCCTCAATCTTGGCTCTTTTGCTTTCTCTACTGCGACTGCGGGTTCTGTCCTTTTCCACTACATCCGTTTCTCTCCGCGACTTACGGATTTCCATTTCGCGCCTGGAAATTTCCTTTTGTCTCTCACGCTCGCGTTCTGAAACACACAGAAATAATTAAAAACAAGTTGGCAGTGCCTCCAATTTAAATGGGAAAGTTTCATCCACTTACAGTCTGATTAACTTATTCAGGACAGTTTTCTAAAGCGGAAAAAAGCAATCTAAAATTTTAGGCTTTACGCCTGTGCATTCTAATAAATAAAAAATGATTTATTTCTTTTGCCTGACTACACAGAGTAAAACAAATTATTTTTGCTGAATTTGACCAGTAATTATGCGGGATGTCGGCTTTACTTGTCACAAATACACAAATAATGCAAAAATGACGTACCGTTTGATTTGTCTTTTAAATCCCTGGCAAAAAAGATATTTGGGGTACCCTCAACCCCTCATTGGTTTATTATGAATAAAGTCATTTTTGGGACTATCAAAAACGCTTTTCTACAAGCTGACAAACGACCAAAACCACCATTAAAAGACACTCTCATCCCCCGGACAGCCTTGGCCCAAATGACCTCGTTTTTAAGATCACACCTATTGCTCTGAACCATCTTAATTTACAAAAATGGCTCAGCCCTGCGGGGTCATACTCAGGATGGATAGCTACTAGTGACATTTTCCTTCTAGTTCCTTGTTAGAAGAAGCAGAATTTTACTCTTTGAATAAGCTTTTCGTTACTAGGGATGAAATTTTTATAGCTTGTAAATAATAAAGAGGGAGGGTTAAATCAGAAAGGGTAAGTGGCGGGGTTGACAAGATTTTGTTCCTCTTTTTGGTTGCTGCTCGGCTACGAGTTAAGTTGGACATGTTCAATGATTGCTGATTCAAAATTATCTGCAGATGAGGAAATATGGTAATTTTCCTCTCAAAATTTCATAACAGCTATCCATTCTGAGAAATCCATTCAATGATTACAATTTAATTTAAAACAATATAATTTGGATAAAATAATAATACTTAGAAAGCAACATAAACTTCAAAACACAAGTGATAAGTAATTATTTCAAAGAAATCTCAATAAATGAAAAGAAAAATCTAAAGTGCATCTACTAAGAACAACCTGATATCAAGTTATGCGCACCGGCATTGAGCAGCCGTTCCATGCGTCGCTCCTTTTCGAGCCGCTGCTCACGCTGTTGGGGCGTCTCCGGGGGCGGCTTCCGCGGCTCCACCTCCGGAGGCGGCTTTTCCCGCCTGGCCTCGTTGCGGACTTTCTCGTTCTTGCGGTCGAGGTGGCCGCGTAGGTCGTCGATCTGCAGCGACATGAGCGCCGGAGGGCCAGAGAGCGCGTCCCTGCGACTGCCGCCGCGGCCAAGGTCGTCGCGACGCTCGGCGCCGCGGTGGCTCCGACTGCCGCCCTTGTCCCTGGCATCGCGCTCCGCCCTGCGATGCTCGCGCTGCCGGTGGTGGCCCTTGCGGTGAGATTCCTTCCGCTGGCGCCGGCTCTTGTCGGCGCCACCGCCATAGTGGCCCCGATCACCCCGCGATCGCTTCATGTGCTCTTTGCTTGGGACGCTCGCCTGCGGAGGCCGAATGTCCAGACTGTCAGCTGCGTCCGAGTTGCTGCAAATGGGAAATTTAGAACTGCGTGCTTTAAATTTAGGACAGTTTTGATTTACTCTGAAACGTCTTCAAGCGTCCGACTCGTCTTGCTTTTCACGGTGCGCGTCCGGATTTCGCCGTCTTCACTGATGTCCCCGTCGTCGTATTCGTCCCTGTAGTGCGACATTTTCCGGACAATATTTTTCGAATGGAGATAATAGTCCGTCAAATCTCTCTCGAATGGTCATGCAGAACACGCTATTGCAGGTCTTCAACGAAAAACACGATAATGTACAACGTGTGTATAATTTTTGTAAAACTCCGATACAAAATAAATATTATCGCAAATGCAATAGCGTTAGTTTACGATTAACTTCAAATTAACAACTGCAAATGCAAAAGCAAGCAATTCTATTCAGAAAGATCTTATTGTGTTTGTTTGGAGTTTTAGGTTATACGCTTTGGCGTGTCGCGCAGGTGCACCAACACCACGGAGTAAAGAAAATCGGAAAATGCAAAAATTGTCTATTATTTTTACTTTTACACTAATTTTTATTACTAGAATTATCACGTTCTATTTTTTTGTAATATATTCATACTAATTAATTAATTAATTACATTTGGAAATACTCATTGCACGCTCGTAATCAATCCCACTAATTTTTCATTTTCGTGCAAATAGCAAGCCGGTGAAGATGTGTGAATGGGTTGGTGAAGACGTTATTTCGTGTAAAGGATGAAGCATGGCGCCATCTTGTTTGTAGTTACGCGCTTTCTGCAGTTTGAATTCATCTCCACCATCCCATTATTTTTAAATTTGGTGTGTTTGAAAATATAATAAAATGGCGTCGCTAGTGCATTCTTTAATGTTTAATTTATTGGGCGGCAATGTGAAGCAGCACACGCCATTTTAATTTTTAGCTTCGCTTTCCCCAAATTCGCCCGCTTCGCACTGACAGTGTCGGACAAAACAATTGGAGTTTCAATAGTGGAAAATTCTTGTCCGAGGCATGAGTGACAGAGAGGTTGGTCAATTTCTCTAAATACTCGTTTGTACCCGCACACTAAGGTTCCTCTCCTTAATCGGCTTTACAAAACGCGTGTTTAAAAAAAGAAAAAGCCGCATTGGTGCTCGCCGTATCTGAAATCACACCCTCCTGTGTCGTCAATGCGTGATTCTATTCTTCCGCCTCTCATACCATTTCATACCAATTCTCTCGCAATGGAGAACTTTGCCATGGTAAATGTTGCGCGTTCCAAACTTCAGTTTAATTTTAGATTAAGAGCGTTAACCCGTACTAATTGTTAAATTTAACTCCAGCATAGCCCGGTGAGGAGCGGATCGTACAGAAGCGCTGACCTGAACAATAAACACGTCGAGCACTTGAGTAGATCTCCAAGCCCTGTGAGACACGAGGTTCGTCGTCGTTCGTACTCGCGCTCGAGGTAAAAATCCTTCAGTAATTCAAAAATCTCCCTATGAATCGGTATGTTTTGGCAGGAGTCCATCCAACAAGAGGAAGATGTCCTCTTACAGAGGTGGGAGCGCAGCTGAGCGAGCTGAACGTCCGAGGTACCGCTCGAGGAGTCGCTCTCGCTCCCCGACAAGAAGGGCAACAAGGGAGTACTCGCGGTCCAGGTCTCGCTCCAGGAGCCGCAGGCGCGACCGAGACATGATGCGTAGCCACTCCAGAAGCCCAATGTCAAATAGACGCAGACATGTCGGCAGCAGGGTAACTTGATTGTTATTTTTATTGCCACATTTTTCAAATTCCAACATTGATGAACGCATTTTGAGCTTTGAAATTGGTGTCAGGATTTTTTGTAATCTCAACAATGCTGAGGAAGCCTTATATTAATATCTTTCTTTATTGTTTTTCTGTGTACTAGACTTCAAGGCTAAGAAGAAATCATGTTGAAACAATCACAAGAATTACACATGTTAGGATTATACCCTCCAAGTGACTCAATATCTCAGCTTGAAATCAATTTAAACATGTGATCTTGATAAATATTTATTACTATTTTAAATTTGAAGGATAATCCCAATGAAAGTCGCTGCGTGGGAGTATTTGGCCTCAGCATCTACACTACAGAGCACGAGCTGCAGAACATTTTTAGCAAGTACGGCCCAGTGGACAAAGTGCAAGTGGTGATCGACGCCAAGGTTTGTTTTCCCCCAACCAGAACCAGTTCCAAGCTAACCAGCTGCTGATTCAGACTGGCCGTTCTCGTGGCTTTGCCTTCGTGTACTACAACAGCAAGGAGGACGCCAAGGTGGCCAAGGACAGGTGCTCTGGGATGGAGATTGACGGCCGACGCATCAGAGTCGACTTTTCCATCACTCAGCGAGCGCACACCCCGACGCCAGGAATATACATGGGCAAACCTACGTGAGTACTCGCCTGCAGAGACTTGGGTTGATTTATTTTCTGTTGGTCACTTCGTGGTTGCAGTGAAGTCAGCAGAGGCAGAAGTGCAGAGAGACACAGCAGTGGCAGACGGCACAGACCTGATGGGTAAGACCTTTGCTTCTAAACAGTGCCTTTGATGCTAACAGCTTATTTTTAATTTCACCTACCACTGACAATGAGCTCTTCCAGGTTATGTAGCTCCGTTTTGTCCTTAAGAAAAATATTTAATAAAGAATAAAACTATCAAAATTATAATAATAAAAAATAAATTAAATCTGGAAAATCTATGTTTGCATGTTAAAAAAAGAAAATCATTTGCTTTAAAAACGCATTGATTTTTTACGACAAACCATTGAAAACTCCCAAAGCCTGAAACTAACCCTTGTGTGAATTTTAAATTGTTTTCATAACCTCTAAAACGACTACTCGCTGTTTGATATGCAGCAAATTCACATATTTAATCCCCATTCTCATTCATATAACAGTATGTAGCAGAAAAATGCAAGTGCCATTTACTTTTATTTAAAATCTTTAACCTCTGTTTTTCTTTGCAGTAGTGAATCGTATAGTGCTGGAGGCGGCGGAGACCGTTACCGTGAGCGATACCGCCGCTCACCGTCACCCTACTACTCCTCCCGCTCAAGACGAGGCCGTTACGAGCGCTCCCGCTCGCGCTCCTACTCACCACGTAAGTACCAAACCATGTTGTCGGCCGATTGACTCGCTAGTAAGTGCGTGCATTCAGCTGGTTGTAAATTCACGTGGCAGTCCCGATCTTGTCTCTCGGCACAGAGTCCCGACGCCCGCCTTTGTGCCCCCTCCTCCCCTGATCCCGATGATTAGTTTTGTTTTTGTGTTGCAAAAGAAAGAGACTGCCCAGACTGTGCCAGATAACATTCTCCTCACCTTGTTTTTCTGACATTACGATTTCAGGTCGTTATTAATCAGACGCTGCTTCTCGATGGTTCATTGGAAAGGGACACACGTGTTAAAAACATCTCTTCCCTGGGCATTCAATTGCCATTGATTGAAATCATGATTTTTTTATTTCGCTGTACACACGTGTAGCGTCTCTCTGCTGTTCGTGTGAGCCCCCTCGAGTTTTAGTTAGTTCATTATTTGTGTGCGCTTTGCTCTCGTCTTTTATTTCTCTCGGCCGATTCGCTAACTCTCGGACACACACACACACTCACTCACGCACTGTGGATATATATGATTTTGTTGTCCTTTTGTTTGGCGCGCAGAGCGTCTTCCCCGTCAGTTACTCTCCCTCCATTGACACTTGACGACTCTATGAAAATGAATGATCTCTGATTATGTATGCTCTGTTCATGTTATCTGCTTCACTTGGTTCTAACAGCAACTTTTTGTTTTCATAAGGTTATGAAAGCCGTGGTATTGGATGAAGTAAGAATTAGATCGGGGGGAAGAGAGAAAATTGCAAGCGGTGATTCAAGTTTTCGCTGCTTTGAAAATTAGACTGAGGCAGAGGCAGAGCGAGAAAGAAAATGCAAGACAGAAAGAAGGGAATTCTCAAGCCCTGTGCTTAACGTAGAAAAAAGAAAATAAGAAGCATGGAAGAGAGAAAATTGCGCGCGAGTTGAAAACTTTCTTAGGACGGTCACGAAAAAAGAAGCCCCAGAATTTTTAACACAGGACTTGCAGGTTAGTACTGACCAAAGCAGACCACTGATCCAAGTTCTTGACAAGCTGTAAAATCTCGATTCAAAATCAGCGCCCACTACCCATTTATTTCTGTAATATTTCAATCGAGCGATTTTTGCGGCCTGCCACCAAAGAGTGCAAGGCACTGTAGCAAATAATCGCTCCCTTCATCAAATAAGCCTATGTAGCAACACTATGTGTTTGTAAAACATGAATAAAATTATCAAATTCGAGTGCCCTTTAATTGAGCTCTTTCGTTTTACTTTGCTAATGACAATCCTCCGATTCGATTCGTGATTCAACACTTTATTTTATCAAAACGAGAACATCGGCGTCGCTGACAATGAGTAACACATCAATAGAAAAATGCAACTCCACTCGGTGGGAGATAAACTCTAACACAGTGCTCGCAACGGCAGTTTGTAACTTCCTGGGGTTCATCTGATGAGCGGTGATATGTAATATTTACAAAGAAAAAGCGGCTTCAAATGGTGGTGGCATGTTGGTGTTTGTTGTCCTCCGGAGCTTCGCGACCAGCCTCGACGGACGTGTGCTTGGGCTTTATCGAGAAGGACACAAAGTACCGTTTGGACTTGTCGAGTTTTTCCGTCGGCAGCGCAATAATCTGCCGCTCGCCGCCCAAACTCAGCTCCAGGGTCATCGGTTTGCGGATGTCGACGTGCCGCAGCGTTTTGGTCGTTGCCGTCGACACCAAACTTCCATTCTCTTTCTTCGGAGACTCGATTTCGGGCAGAAAACGCTCCGTCTGCGGCAACCGTGCAACTGGAACAATTATTTGATTCCAAGTATTTTTAAAACTATCACATTGGAAGAAATTGTTTTTATTTCAGAAATAAGGCACATTTTGATAGTTTTCAATTCTGAGGCAGATTTTTGCACGATTTATTTTTATATGTATCCTCTTTGGCACTTAAAAGATTGGATTTAATTTAATTGTCGGCTATGACAAATAATGTATTCCCAACTATTAATTATTTTTTCTAGGATTTCACTCAACAATCTTGAAAATTGGATTTTTACGTAAACATTCTAAATTTCACTGCCCTATATATTTATAAATGAGTCATGAAAAAAAATAATGAATTCAGTAGAGGTCAGCAACCCGCTTGTCAAATGTGTGACGCGGCACAGTTTCCCCCTTCTGCCAGGCGCACACAAAGTTGTAGATGTTCCGATTGCGATGCAAATTCATTCATTGATTTATTAAAGAATAAAAACCACTCCATCCACCGAATCAAATTGAGCGGTTCGAGCAGATCTTTCAAAGAGAAATAAATAAACAACCACTTACCGTAATTGGCGACTGGGACGTTGGTGTAGGCGTCGGTGGCGTGGTGGCACCTGTGCGTACTGACGGTGCAGAAGGCGGGCGAGTGGCGCGGCACCGAGAGACGCAGCGCCGCGGCCAGCGAGCTCACGTCGTCGGTCGGCTTGAGGCGTGCGATGATTCGAGCGTCGGAGCTGTTCTGCAGCAGTTTCAGCTGATCTGCACTCGAAATCAGAATTTTAAATAATTTTTTAAAGAGAGTAGGTGCGGGGAGAGCTCACCGTAGAGGTACTGTTCGAAGGCGCGGAACGAATACGGCCCGTCGTACTGGCGCAGACCCACGATCAGCCCCGCCTTGCGGTACTCGTCCACGGCCCGCTTCACAATCACGCTCTCGTTGCCCCGGCCTGTTCGCAGCTGCATCTTCTTCAGCTCCAGCAGCTCCTGGAAAATCCGCCGCTCTAGCTGATACCTGAAAAATGTATCTTTGTTAGTTGCTATGATTAAGAGATTTAAATCAAATTTTTAAATTTATTAATTACATATTTTCTACTTACTTTCTGGTGCTGACTTGCACAGCCTGGGTGACCGAGACGACCGACTGCTCGTGCCGCCTGCGGATGATCTCGCGCGCCTTCTTCTCGTCCTCCTCGATCTGCGCGCTCCGGTCGATCGGTTGTTGGTGCAGCCCCTTGGGCAGCGGAGGCACCCTTTGGCTCGGCTTGCCGTTGATCAGGTGCTTGGTGGGCTCGGCCGCCGGCTCCAGCGCCTGCTTCTCAAACGCAACCGTTTTCTTGGGCTCGACGGCGGCAACGGCGATAACTGCGGGTTCGTCCTTCTCCGCGGCCTTGTTTCTCGGCCCCTCGCGCTTCGCCTGCTGCCCCGATTCCACGACGGTCACGCTGGGGATCGCGATAGCGTCGTCAGGCTTTTTATGTCTCGCGCCGGGGGCTTCAGTTATTTTATCTCCCTTTCCGGTTGCGATTTCTTCTTTTGCAGCACGCGAGCTGCTCGACGAATGCTCCTCGACGAATTTATCATCCGCGGTGGTGTGTGCGGTGCTTTCGCTCCAATGCTCCGATTCCTGCTCGCTGCTCTTGCCGGTTTTTTCCTGCACCCCGGAATCCGTGTCCTGGAATTCGGTTTCGGTCGGGTCCGAATGCGAGTCGCTGCTGGCGGCGGCGGTTCCCTCCGTCGTGCCCGGCGTCTCGGACGCGTTGGCCTCGCGCTTTAGCTTCCGCTGTTTCCGGTTGTTGGAATCGGCTCGCTTGTCAGGCGCCGATTTCGAGTCCGACGTGCCGTCTTCGGCCTGCGTTTGGCTGACGTCGCTGCTGGAGGCGTTGGTTTCTGAACACGCGTCGCTGCCCTCTGCTTTTTCTTGTGATTTCCCGTCGCGATCACCCTTTTCCGATAACGCGGCTCGCGGCGGCTTGGAAGGAGCGACACGCGATGCTTCTTTGATTGCCGTCTGCCTTGGCTTTGACACCTCTGATTCCTTCCGCTCCTTGCTCATTGCCCTGCTGTTTTTAGCGGTTTCTTGCTTTTTGGATGGTTTTTGTTTTGGATCGTCCGTCTTGAACGGCGCCTCTATTTCCGATTTCTTGCTCTTTGCGTCTGGCACTCCTTCGGTCTTTCCGACGCTGTCACTGGTATCACTGTCTTGTTTTGGTGTTTCAATTATTTTGCTCGCACTTGCTTTTTCATGCTCAGAACTGACAGCTTTTTTACTCTTGGCTCCGTTTTCCTGTTTTTTGGCGTTTGTTCCAGCTATGATCTCTGTTTTCTTTTGATTTCTCTTTGGTGCAACGTCCTCCAAGGCAGTTTCATCAATTTTATCATTTTTTATTTCAGGTGTCACATCCGGTTTTTTAGTTTCTGATTTTATAGTTGAACTTTCTTCTTTTTCTCTGCTATTTTCCCTCTCTTTTGACACTTTTTTGTTTTTATTTGTTGCAATCTCTGTAGTGCTTTGGTCGTTCGTGTTTTTCTTTTCTTCGACAGGTATATTTTCTTGTGAAACGTCGAGGTGTTCAATTTCAGGCTTTTTAGATGTGCTTTTTTCATTCATCACTTTCTCTTCTTCGATATTTTTGATCTCAGTTTTAGGTGCATCTTGGTTTTTAATTTCAACGTTTTTATTACTGATAAGTTTACCCTTTGGTTCTTCCTCTTCAACTTTTTCATTTTCGTTTAACGTGTCTGGAATCTTAGCATCAGAGCTTTCTTCACTCTCCTTCGAATTTTGTTCTTCGATTTTACGGTTTTTTTCTGACGTGGCTGAAGTTTTACTTTCAGATTTTTTAGCTACAATTTCTCCATTCTTCGTTCCTTGTTCTTCGATTTTACGGTTTTTTTCTGATGTGGCTGAAGTTTTACTTTCAGATTTTTTAGCTATAATTGCTCCATTCTTCGTTCCTTGTTCTTCGATTTTACGGGTTTTTTCTGACGTGGCTGAAGTTTTACTTTCAGATTTTTTAGCTATAATTTCTCCATTCTTCGTTCCTTGTTCTACGATTTTACGGGGCTTTTCTGACGTGATTGGAGTTTTACTTTCAGATTTTTTAGCTTTCTCCACTTCGTTTTCTTCGCGACTGGATGAAATACTCTCTTCTACATTTTTACTTTCATCTGCTTTTCCGTCAGATTTTTCAGAGTTTTCTTTATTAGGTTTTTCTACTCTTTCTGCCTCCTTTTTCCTGGGCGACGCGTCTGGTTTTCTACGCTGGCTTTTGTCCGTGTCGACAGATGCCGATCTTGATTTGCTCTCCGACCTGCGGTTGTTGCCACTTCCAGACGGTATGCTGGAGCTTTTAGACTTGCCAGTTTCTCGCAATTTCGGTGGTGACTGAGCCGCACTTTTAACATCAACCACCGCAGTCGCCGCAGTTTTTTCCCTTTCAGAGCCATCAGTTAGGCTCTGCTCGGAGCTGGTGCTGGCTTCTCCGACTGGAGTCAACTGTCCTCTGCTCTCGCCCTTTTGCTGGACCGTCGAAGGCTTTCCGGCCGCCTCGTCCACTTTCTGACTCTCAGCTTTGTCGCTTTTGCTCTTTTCGAGCTTCGCCTGAGGCTGGCTCCTGTGCCGTGCAGACTTGGCTTTTGCTGAAGCTGCTTTTGTTTTTTCCTGCTCCTCTTTCTTCGCGTCGTTAGCATCTGTGTTGCTCTCAGCGATTTTCCGCTCTTCCTTCCTCTCGGCTTCTCGCGTTTCCAGAACACTCGCTTCGGAAGCAACTTCATCATCGTCCGTCGTGATTTGGTTCATATCGATTAACTGCTTCTTGGATTTGCTTGCAGACGATCGGTCGCGTGTTGCTTTCGCCCGTGTTGCGTGCTCCGTGTCGGCCTCCTCTCGATTCTCTTCCCGAGCATCGACCGCCGCGTCCGCCGCACCTGCAACCCGAGGCGAAAAGTAGCACAAACGATCAAAGTTGCGAAATTGGCCACTTACCGTCAACAGACTGGACGCGTCGCTCTTTTTTCTCCTTTGAAACGTGCCTCCTGCTCTTTCTGCGCACTCTCTTTTCTCTGTCGGCATCGTTGTCGCTCTCGCTGGACGAGCTGCGCGGCGACTTTGACTTCCGCAGCCGCACCTTCCGCGCGCTCCTCTGCGACGAAATCTGATCATCGTCGTGACTCACTTTGCTGGACACCTGCGGCACCTGATTAAAAGGACAAAATAAATAGAAATTAACAAACCTTAACAAACTGAAAAATCCTAACGAGGTCCCTCGATTCATGTTTAATTGAAATGCCGAATTCGAGGAAAATGTTCAACATATTATTCAGTTATTAAAACATGAATCGAAATTTTCCTAAAAACTGTTCAAAATATTGGCAATGCCTTGCTAATCGACTCGCATTCTTGGGATTATTAAAGGCAAAATGAGATATTTTAGCATTTCAGGGATCTGTTACGGCCACCCAAAATCAGAGATGGCAAAAGGTTGGTTAATTAATAAGCCACTCAAAATGCCCAAATAACTGAACAGTCTTGGGAGGTGGAGCGACGCCACTTTCTGGGTTTCACACCTTCTCAGCGTCTTTAGGGACAAATTTTTGGCGTTTCAATCAAAGACCTTTGGTGCAGGGAGGCGAAAAGATGGCCACATTGGGCCCAAGCTCCTGGTGTTATTGGGGACCCCGTGGGATGTGCTGAGCAGAGGTTCAAAATATACACGGACAATTTCAAGAACAGCGGTACCTCCAGCGAGTTGAACTGCTGCATGGCTGGCGTGCTGTATCCCGAGAGTAAAGAGGGTGACGCTTCTAATCTCGGTGTCACAAGGTCCATGTGGTCCAGATAGGCCCTGAGAAACAATAATTTCACCACTACTCATTTTTTAAAACAAAAAAGACTAAACAGACATTGAGGGCTGTTGCGAATATCTGCAACACAGAGACGTCAAATCTACTTTAAATTAAACAGTGCTCGCTTGTCGTTTAAGGAAAAGCAAATTTTATACATGAAACGGTTTTTTCTTGAGTAGCGGCCGGCGGCCGCGCGCCACAATTTGTGTCTGCAGGCGCGTGTCGGGGCAGATCAGACCGAAGAGGTTCACGACAAGGGGCACTGTATTAAGCTTTTATATTTTTTAACTAAATTATTTGTCAGCTCACTTTCTTTGTCCGCGCAACGCTGCGGCCTCCTCGGTTAATTTGGACGCAGGCACTCCTCCGAGCAGCTGCAGGTACTTGGCGCAGCTGCGGTTTTCCTTGGCCAGAGCGGCGTCCAGGGGCGTCATCAGGGCGCCTTTGGACGTCCGCATTACAGGGTTGACGAACGATTCGCCGTCCAGCAACACCTGCAACCGATTTCGAGCATATTTGTGAGTCTCATTCAAATTTATGAGCGAAACTGTCCCAATCCCACGTAAAAATGCAATTTTGAGTTTCAATTTTATAGGAATCACGCACCCTGCACATTTCGACGTAGTTCCTGATGGCGGCGATGTGCAGGCACGAGCAGCCGTCACTGTTGGCCGCCGTCACCATGTCAGGTCGCAGGGCCAGCAGCCACCTGACCAACTCCCTGCGGCCGCTCTGCACTGCGTCGTGCAGCGGCAGTTCTCCACGCACGTTCCGCTTCCACAGGTCGGCACCGGCCGTGTGCAGTAGTTTCAACGTCTCGAGCTGCCCTTTCGCTGCTCCGCAATGCGCGGACCTGCACATATCATCAAAATAATATGCAAATTAAAAAAATGTCACATTTAATAATCTTCAAGATATTTATTTAGATGATTTACATGTCCTCCCACAAGTTATAAGAGCTTTCATCAATTCAAAAGCAATAATAAATTTTTATGGGGGAAATATATCATTCATAAATAATTTTATTCTTCAACGTTGCACTCTAATGAATATAATAAAACCCAAAAATAAACGGGAACTTCATGAAACAACTATAAACCTAGGAATGTGTTTCATGACTAAAAGCCGACGCAGGGAAAAAAATAAGCGACGGTAATTTCAAAATAAAAATGGGCGGCTATGCGTTTTCCAGTTAAACCTTTTTACAAAAAAAAATGATTGTTGTTTAATTGTTGAGTAAGCGGGGAACGTTGCCAAATAGACACATTACATGCAACACACAAAAGCCGGTTAATTTTAGTTTTCTATGAATTAATGAGGATAAATCGATTTCTTTTGACCTCTCATGCAACAAAAACAAGCGCTTGTTTGCCACATTGCGGGAAATCGCGCCGCCACATAAAATAATGAACATATGTCTGTGGGTGCACGGCAAATACGTTTCCATTTACTTTCAGACAGAGTGAGAGTCATTATAAAAATCTCACGTTCGTCCCCGTCGGTCCTGAGTGTCGTAATCGGCGCCAAAGTTGAGCAGCAGTTGCGTGCAGTCGGCGTGGCCTAGGGTGACGGCGTAAAACAGAGCCGTGCAGCCGTGGTTGTCTATCACGTTGACGTTGGCACCGCAAAGCGTGATCAAAGTCTCCAGGCACTCGGTGTGGCCTCGGCTCGCGGCACAGTGGAGAGCTGCATGCCGAGTTTTAGCCGTAAATTATTTCTAATTTCTCAATAATGGAACTACTGGAATTTTTTTATTACGAAAGAGGAAGAATATAATTTGCACTATTTTATATTATATATAATTTTTTAGCTCTGATCAAAAAATGAAATTCCGTTAAAACAATTTTTAAAATACCTGTCAAACCATCTTTGTCGGCTGCTTCAACTGCGGCGCCAGCGTTTATCAGCGAGAGAACGGCGTCTGCACTACCTGTAATTTTTTTTCAATTCGCAATTTGTTGTAAAAAAAAGGCAGATTTGTTTGCAAACCTGCACTGGCGGCCCAGAGGATGGGCTGCCTGCCGTCGCTGTCGACCACGTGGACGCTGACTTTGCGGGCGAGCAGCTTGCTCAGCATTTTGATGCCCACCTTGGTGTCGTTGCCCATCTCCGAGTTGGCGCCGCACATTTGCGCCGCGTAGTGGATCGGGTAGCCGTTGTGGATGTCGGGCATGCAGGGGTCGGCGCCGGCCTCCAGCAGGGCTTCCAGCGCCTCCACCTCTCCGCAAACTGTATATTTATTTTTGAAAAAATTAATTCTGTGTCAAAATTAGGAAAATAATTTTTTATCAGCTTCTGAGGCATTAATTTCCCTCCTCTCATTATCATCTACACAAATGAGGTAAAAAGAAAGAGAAAAATTAGATAATTTTTTTTAAATATTAAATCTTCATCTGACCAAATGAAAAAAGTGCAATTTTGTCTTTCTGGCTGATAACTTTGCAAGCAGGTCATTTTGAAAAGTTCGTAATGAGTGTATACCGGTGGCCCAGTGGACGAGCGAGTGCTTTTCGTTGTCGACGGCGTTGAGGTCGGCTCGTTTGTGCAGCAGGAAGCGCACCAGGCTGATGTTGCCCGCGATGATAGCAAGGTTGAGCGGAGTGAAGCCATCCTTGTCGCGCGCGTCCAGCAGCTCGGGCGCCGCTGCCAGCACCAACTCAGCGCTGGTCGCCGAAGAATTCTCCACACAATAGTGCAGGGCGCTCTTCATCGTGCGGTCCCGCTGCTTGATCAACTGCGACTGGAAATAAAATTGGAATCAATTCGCCGTATTGTGAATCAATTATTCAGATGCAGAGAGGCGACCACTTAACACAGCATTTTAGACCTTTTAGACGAGAATAAATATTATAAACTCCAACAAAGAGGCCTTGAAACTCTGTTTATATTTTATTCCAAAATATTTCTGAAGTTTAAAAAAATGCGGTTTTTGTATTTTGGCCAAGACGATAAAATAAGAAATAAAATTATGGTTTAAAAATTAGAAATTTCCATACAGATTTATTTTTTTGCTTGATTTTCTTCTGGTTAAAACCTACTTTGAGGAAAAGTAGAAAACCGATTTTTTCATATTTTAGATTAGCCAAGGAGATATTAAATCAATAATTCTAAAACACAATAGAGTTTGCAACTGGTGTGTCACAAGTGTGTTGCGGCACAGCATTTGCTCAACTGGCAGGCGCTGGAGTCAGGATTGAAGAAGGATTACCTTGTTTCGAGTCGAATTTACCTTGTTTTGTGCGAGCAGCTCGCGCACTTGGCCGTCGCGGTTTTGCTGGCAGGCGTACATTAAGGACGTGACGTGTCGTTTGCCCTGGTGTCGGTGCTCGGCGGTTCTAAAGCTGCCTGTCCTCTCGCTACTACCATTTTCCACTAAGGGCATACACTGGCAGAGAGCTTGCTAACGCTGCCTTCCAACTTGCCTCCTGACGCAGACAGAAAGGAAAATTACATCAAAATTGTGTCTTGAATCCAAAATATCTCGAAGAAAAAAAATGAACCTGTGCCACAAAATCTGGAAATGAAGGGGAAAGGAAATTTGTAGAATGTGAATTTTTTTCCACAGTACAATATTCATGTCAATTTCTAAATCGGCACATATTTATTTTTTGCATGGTCACAGAGTGTTATCGTTTTAACAGACTTCCCAGTGTGTGCGATCAATTGAGTGCGAGGAAACGTTCGATCGATAGAGTGAACATTTTCGAAATAGCACTTCGAAATGAGCCGGCAGACGTGTTGGAGAGCGGCTGCTGCTGTTGGTGCTGGGTTGCACGCACGCGAGAAGAATCCCCTCAGGGGGTGGAAAGAGAGCCAAAGAGCAAATTAGGTCGAACGCGCGTGCATATGCATATATATACGTATGGTCCAAAGTGCGGAAAGTGGACTAGCCCGCCGCCGCGCGCTTTCCTCCTCTACCTGCCATTCTGTTATTTTGATACCTTCCCGCCGCTAATCGATCTCATCGTTAGCTATTTCTTAGCCGCATTTTTCGCCGGTGGAATTTGCATTGCAAAATTTTGCCTTATCGCCTCATAAATTACTCTTTATCTTGCTTGCTACTAGAACAATAAATAAATGCGTACATCAGCCTTGGCTGTAAGCAAAATTCAAATTTGCATATGCATGCGAAAATCTGAATACTAATTTTCACTTTCTTATATTGAGGAAAATTCTAGAGCGTGTAACTTATTGTTTTGCTGCGGCTCTAAAGAAGTAGGAGCTGTTATTATGAAAAATGGGTGATTATTATACTTGCATTTTAAATGAGAATTTTTCAACCAAGCATTCATAAAATTAAAAAAAAAATGGGTTGTTCCTTCTGCATTGTCAGAAAGATTGCAACCCGAAAAAAACAACGCAGTCTTGGTCTTAGAACACAATACAAAAGTATGACTTAATTTTCCATTAAATTTAATTAGAGATATAGTTAAAGCAAGGATCGCTCCCCTGCCGATCCACAATAAAATTTGAATAGGGTGATATAATTAATTTTCTTATTTCATTTGGTTTTTTGGCCGGGTTTTTAAATTTAAAACTGATCGCCACGCTAATAGGAAATTTTTGAAAAAATATATGTGTCGCTTTTAAAATATTTTTGAAAATATCTTACTGCTCAAAATAAATTTTATGGTATAGTTTATAAATGAAAAAATTAAATGAAATCTCTAATACGATTCTAGCGAGAAATTTAAAAACAATGCGGAATTATTTCCTTTAAATTTAAGTTAAATTATTATTTGCTAAAATATCTATGCATTTCTATTCCGGTTCTTCTGTGAACGACCTATATAATATAATGCGGAAGTGTGAAGCAAAATATTGGATTTGTTTTATGAAAACGTTATCGGGACTCACCTCATTTCATGCAGACGCAACAAGAAAGCAAAGTCCGAAGTGCCACTACAGGCCAGCGGTCATGTCGGGAGCGGAGAAGTGTGTCAGTGGAATTTAGCGAGCAAACTATATTTTCGCTCTCCTCTCATTGACCACTCGGCTGCACTCAATGAGGACGCGTCACTATGGCAACCAAGACCACAACCTGCGCCGAGGTCAGCCGGAAGAGTTTATGTACACTCTCGCCGACTCTTTTTATCATTTTGTGCAATTGCCGCGTGGCGTTTAATGACCAAAACACTCAAGCAAAATTAGTCCGCACTTATTGCGAATAAATAGAGCAAAATACATACATCAAAGCCTATGTACACATGAAAGAAAATAATAATAAAAAAATTGCACATTGGCAGTTCTGGCGGTGATTTTTGCAATAATTTCAACGCAATTTTTTGTAAGAAAGAATTCAACTTTATTGGAAATATAAAACTGAACACAGAAAATTAAGGTAGTAAATTTTCCTGTCATTAGTCGCATGAATTATAGGCGCACGCCGCAGGGGTCGTTGGCTCTTTTTGATGTGTGACCTAAATGCATTTCCCGCTGATAACCATTGTAATAGTAAAGAAAGCACACGAATAATGAATTAGTTTTATGCCCATGAGGCCAGACCTAATTTATTCGTGCGCAAAATAGCGTGGGAGATAACCTCAGCTCGTGCTCATCAGAAGAGACAATGCCATCCGATCCCCAAGGGATGATTGATCACATTGCATGCATGTTTAAGAAACGCCAAGGCAATTTCATTGAAAGACGCCAATTGGTTTTCGTAATAATGTGTATAATTCAAATTAAACAACAAGAAGTGTTCAGGCAACAGCTTCCAGCTCTTTCTCGATGATTTTTCTGTACTCGTCAAAGCCTCCCTCGATGGACGCGATTTTGCCTCCACCGCAAACCCACAGTTCCTGACACACCATTCGGATAAGCCGCTCGTCGTGAGACACCAAAATTACACCACCCTGGAAAAAATAAAATCAGGACATAATTAATAAGTGCGTTAAATTGAAGCTAATTAATTAATCATGCCAGTACCAATTAAGACTGACGGTAAAATTGAATTTAGAGAAAAATATACTTGTTTTCAACGCCATTGACAAATTTAATAACAATTCTGGGAGGTCTTGGCTCACCGTGTATTTCGTGATTGCTTTTCCGAGCGCTTCGATGGTCTCAATGTCCAGATGATTGGTCGGCTCGTCGAGAACAAGGAAATTGGGCAGGGCCATGCACATTTTGGCAAAAGCCACTCTCGACTTTTGCCCTCCCGACAAGCTTTCGATACTCTGCAGGGCCAGGTCACCTGACACTCCAAAACTGCCCAACTGCCGTCTATACTCCTCGACAGGTCGTCCTGCAATGGTAACGTTTTTACCAGATTAAAATTTTAATTAAGCAAAAAGAGACAAACCTGGAAACTCGGACGCGAGAAGATCGACAGATGAACCCCGCATATCCAACTGGTCTACGTGATGCTGGCTGAAATACCCGAACTTGAGGTTGCGATGCACGTTCCTCGCACCCTTTGTCGGACTTAGCATACCCATAATGATTTTAAGAAGGGTGGTTTTACCAGCACCATTGTCACCAACCTGTAACACAATTGTTTTGAGGGTTCAACAAGAGCTAATATTAAATACGTAGGGGGTTATCAGTAGGAATTAATTCATATTAACTTTTGTCGTTTTCTTTTTAATAAAAAATTCAAATTCTTTTGAAAAGATTTCTAACTTGCTAAAATATCAATTTAAATATCTTTTCAGTTTGTAAATAGGATATTACACAACGGTTAATTCCGGGCTCTACATGTTTTTAGTGGCAAAATGCACCGAAATGCAGAACAAAAAACTTTTAACATAATATTCTGAAAGCTGGAGTTTTGAAATTTTGATGACTTAAATTTTTTACTTGTTGGCAAACATTTTCAGGATTTTTTTTCATTTTGATAAAATAACGTTCGTTTCAAATGTAAAATTAGAGAAAAATTACTAAATTATTTACATTTCTTCTCATTGTTAGTGTCAAAAATTAAGCTATAGAATCCCAGAAGGGAACAGTTAGTTCATATATGTTTAAAATATTTCCTGAAACCATTTTTGAGCAATTTGCAAAAGTCTAAAATTAGGGACAAATCAAGAAAGTCAAAATTGACCCATCAATTGATTCTTCTTGTCAAGTAGAGCAATGTTATCAAATATCACAGCGATTGAATGAAAACTGGCTTCACAATTCGATTCTGTATGTTAAATCCCATTAGGAATTTTAACCTTCAGAGCTGCATAACTCACAAATTCTATCGAAGCCAAAATTTGATTGTGATATCTCTTTAACTCGTTGACACCTAAAAATTTCAATAATTTCACCAAAAAGAAAACGTCAGAACCTAAGCGTTTCCTTGTAAGGGTAAATATCTAAAACCACACGGATTTAAAACTCAAATTTCAAAAATGAAGGCCAAAATTTAACAAGATCTTAATGTTATGCCCTAGTTATAGAAAATAATTAATATTTCTTACAATACAAATTCGAGATTCCATAGTCGCTCCAAGATTGACCCCCTCAAAGACCGTGTGTCCGTTTTCATAGGTGAAAGACAGCTCGTCAAGTTGCAGAATCGGAGGAGACAACTTCTCAGTATCAGGGAATTTTAGCACCACCTCAGTTTCCTTCTCCACTGGCTTCAGCTCAGGTCTGCAAGGAGATTATTTGTTATAGGCAAACGCAGAGTCAAAAGAAACTAACAATTTTTCCAGCATCTTGATTTTGCTCTGCACGCTGGAGGCGCGGTTAGCGTTGTAGCGGAATCGGTCGATAAACTCCTGGATGTGCGAGCGATGCTGCATCTGGGCCTCGTACTCGCGCTGCTGGTTCTTATGCTTTTCGGTTTTCACCTTGAGGAAGCTGTCGTAGTTGCCCCTGGAGGATTAAAAGAAAATCCCGTCATAACACTGAATTCAAGGTGGAAACAGTGACCCACTTGTAGGTGTCAATACGTTGCGTGTGCAGGTGGAAAATATCGGTGGGAACGGTGTCCAGGAAGTTGCGGTCGTGGGAAACTACTAGAAGAGTTGTTGGCCAGTTTTGCAAGTAGTTTTCAAGCCAGATGATGGCTTTCATATCTAACATGTTCGTCGGCTCGTCAAGCAGCAGCAAGTCAGGCCTGTTAAACAAATTAAAATATATAGTTTTAAGTCATAATAATCTCAAAATGGAAGAATTTTTACAGAAGAGGCGAAAAATGGTTATCTTACAGTTATTGTTAAGATAATAATGAAGCTTGGTTGACTTTTAGCAAGCTGACATGAGTTTTTTCCTCAATTTTATTTTTAATCTATATTTAATTGTGTTCGAGTCACGGACTAGACATAATTTTTTAACCTCTGCTCACAACCAGTACATCTTGTGGGCTATGAGCTCATTGTCAGGAGAATAAAAGTACATTTTTTAAATATATTTAAGACAAACCTGGAAAAGAGGGCTCTTGCAAGAGCCAAACGCATACGCCATCCACCCGAGAACTCTTTGGTAGGCCTCTTCTGCTTTTCGGCGGAGAATCCCAGACCTGCTAGGATCACACTCGCTCTGGCTGGAGCTTTGTCTGCGTCTATGCTCTGAAGCTGGACGTACACCTCAGATAGTTTTGAGTTCAGGTCTTCGTCTGTGTGACTGCGGGCGCGAAAGAATAAGACGGCATGTAAAGCAGAAAGGCAGACGGCTTACCCAGAATTGATTTTAGCATTGATTTCCCTCTCCTGACTGAGCAGCGACTCTCGAACGGTATCACATTGCAGGACGCTCTCGAGGGCGGGCGTGTCGTCGCCGACCACCTCTTGCTCCACGTGCAGCACAGTGATGTGAGACGGAATTTTCAACTGGCCCCTGTGATCACTTTGTGTAAAAAACAAGAACGGGAAATTTAATCAGAAGTGGTTTTACGCAGAGATCATTCGCAGCAGCGTGGTTTTTCCGAGACCATTCCTGCCGATGAGGCCGTAACGTCTGCCAAAAGCCATCACCATGTCAGCACCTTGCAGCAAAACCCTTAAAATGCGAGAGCGGCAGTTAAGAATTGTTGTAACGGACTAAGGTGCTGCTAAACCTGTCACCGTAGGCGATGTCAAAGTTCTCTATCCGCACGTCCAGTCCTCTGTTTGTGCCTTTTTGGTCCATCTTGTTGTCCTTTTTGCTGACCATCTGCGAGGCTGACGCGCTTTCCAGCTTGGGGGTGGCAGTGCTCTTAAAAGGCTCTCCTCCGGTCCGCTTCCCCTGCTTCATTTGCAGCTTTGCCTCGGCTTTTTCAAGCTTTTTCTGGTCCACTTTCTGTTTTGAAAACGATTTTACCGATTTTACTTTTCATATCATTTTGATATTAAAAAACGCACCAAGCCGTCATCTCGCTGGGTCACCCAAATGCTTCTGATTTCGCCGACGGGTTCACTGGTGGATGCCAGGCTAGCAATATTAACTGGCGCATTTAAAATTCGAATCTGACTCTTGGCTCCAACGTCATTTGGTCTTAAAATCAACATGAGTCTTTCACAGACATCACTGTGAAAATATTAAGTTAATGATAAAAATCTTCTCACATCAAAATGGGAAACAAACCGAATATCATCCTCAGTCTTTTCATCAGCAACCTCTTCTAGAACGTGGCCGATAGCCTCATATATCTCCTCGCTGTCCTCAAATTCATCAGCTCCTCCAGATATGACCCCTTTAAAAAGCATCGAAAATTAATTGGCAACTGATTTCATTTTTTTCCTCGGCAAACGCTACAGTAAATTGTGCACAATAATTTGAAAAGTTGATGGTTTTTTAACGCTGAAGATAATCAAACTTACCGTTGACATAATGAAACAGCTCGTCATTCAATCTAGGGAATTCATTTTTGATCAGTTCGCCGAAAGTGGTCATGTTTGGAGGACTTGAAGCGACGACGTTCGATCGAAAGAGTGAGAGAACTGGGCCTGCGTTTGCGGAAATAGCCGTCACCTGTTCCTAAATGCGAACATAAGCAAAATAGGAACGCAAACTAATTAACGGGGCTCAAAAATTAATTGAACAAATGCACAATGCCATGCTTGCACCGTGTCACTTTGGTTGAAAGGCGAGGTTGATGAGCAAAGCGAATACGCCTATTTACACGAGCTAGAATTGGTCTATTTACCCGGAGCAACAAAGTAAGAGGGGTGTTGAAAAGCGAGATAAAGGTTTAACAAGAAATAAAGTTACAAAATTTAAAATAAATGAATGTTTCATTTTTATTATACCATTATTTCAATTTTAATAAAAACAGTGTACAAATTTTGGACTTTCTGATGTAAATTAATGTAAACAAACACGATGCCTTTACTCCGTTGTATACTCGCCGAAAGTAAAACAAATGACAAACGACAGCCTAATAACAATAACAAACTGAATTCAGCTGAAATTGCCTGACTGCCCGCGCAGTTATAAATAATCTGTTTTGAGTTGTAGGAGTTGTATCTAGTAAGGTTGTTGTATCGCGACGCAAACTCCTTAGCCATCGCATTTTTGTGTTTAAGTTCCTTGAAAATCTCCCAGGTATGTAGCCGTATAACAATAATTAAAATATCAGAAGTACATATGTAGGTTTTAATTTTAGATTGAATTAATCATGAATATTATTTTCTAAGAATGACGACTGCTGAAAAAGATCCACAAATCGTGGAGTGGATCAATCTACTCGATGAAAGAAAGACGTTTTACAAGATGGAAAGCAAGTAAGTTAAAAATAATTTAAATATTCTAAAGTTATCCGTTTCACACGACTCTGGAACGACGTTTTGCATTTATCGCTAATATAATTCATAAACAGATTTGTTCGTCCAAAATCCGATTTCCTTAACACACAGAACGTGTTTTTTCGGAGCTAATGCCAACAGTTTTAACTACTTAACCGGTTTTTAATAAATGAAAAATAAGAATATAACCATGAATTTATGAAAGCTGTCGATTTGTATGACTCTGGAACGAAATAATTATACATATATGACTCTGGAACGCATCGCACACGGCTCTGGAACGATATGATTCCACACCTTTTTCACGGCATTGGAACACATCTTTTCATGTCTTCAAATCAAATTAGCGATTTTAATTTAAAGTTGCGGCATCTGTTGACAGTAAATTGGCCAAACAATTGCTGCAAATGATGAAAATAAATTTTTATGACTTAAGTTTTGCGCTTTTTAATGTTTAATAAATGCATTAAACATTGCCTGAATTCCAATCATTGCTGTGGCAGAGGAAATATTTAAAATAATCTTAAAATAAATAGGGCTGATGTTACCTTTAGACAGAAAAAAGTTGAGTATTTTATATGGAATTATGATTAATATAAACGCAATATGACACTAGAAGCTGATATTCCAGATGATTTTGCGATTCACGAGCGATTATGTAGTTGTCTAAAATTCCAAAAGGGCGCTTTTTGTTCCAGAGTCGTGTGAAACAATCTATTTTAAATTATTAAGGAAATTTGTATGTGATTGGCTCTCTTTCTCCCTCCTTTCAGGTCTAATCTGCCCCTCATAGATCTTCCAAGAGTGCGAGACAACTTTACAAAAGAAGAATTTGCCTTCTTCAATGGCAGACCAAATTATGACGCTCTGGCTGAAAAAGCTCTCACTTTGCAGAGAGAATTTACTATATTGCAGTCTGTATTGAAAGAAGGAAACGCTCTCATTCGCAGTAAATATTCTTATCTCAATGATAAGGCAAAGGCTAGAATTGACAAGATTGTCAACGAATGAAGTCCTGGTGACCAAAGTTCAACAGCTGCAATGCTCCCAAAGTGCTCACTATTCAGGAAATAAGGTTCATATTTTTTGAGAATGTTGATCTGATTTGAATAAAACCTCTGAAATAAGAGTTTCACATACCAGCAATATTTTATTGATCTTCAAAAAACAGATTACATGATATTTCTGATCTGGACCGTGAGTGAGCCAACAGCATCGAGGAGTAAAATATTTATAAAAGGAATATAACGTGGGGCTTTTAGTGACGCGTAAACCCAAAATGTTCCCTAACAATCAGTTAACTGGCTCCACAAAATCGTCGATGAAGCTGTCAGAGGAGAAACTCATTGGGAAGCTGGCCAGCGACGAGGAGGTGGACTGCTGGTCAACGTGATAACGATTTTGCTCACTCAGGTCCAGTTCCGCCAGCAGGTTGTTAGGCATATCATTGCCTTTGAAGTTGTCCTCATTCAGAGATGGAACATCCTTTAGCATGAGACTAAAAACAGATAAACGGTCAGTTATAAACGCGACCAAAATTAAAATATTCCAACTCACAGAGTGCTTTCATTGGCAATGGCGTTAACTTTCGGGATGGGCATTCCGTTGAAGGTGCTGGCAACGGGCAGGGTGTAGGCGCCCATGTTCTGGAACACGAACCACTCTCCAATCTCCATTTCAGGCAGCATCACTGGCCCAGTCACTTGGTCCAGGCCGTCACAGGTTGGGCCCCAGATGGTGCCGGTGATTTGCTTCTTGGTGTTTGCTGTCTCCTAAAAATAACAAAACGTCAAATGTAATAAAATTGATTTAATTACAAAATTCGAGGAAGTACCTTTAGAGGAATGGGTGTGACGACAGCGTGGTCGTAGAGCAGACAGTTGAAGCTTCCGTAAACGCCGTCATTGATGTAGTACATGAAAGAATGAGTGCCGTCCACGTTTTTCACCTCGCGCTTGGAATGGATCAGGGTAGCCAAGGTGTAGGCAGATGCAACGTAGAATCGGCCTGGTTCAGCGATGACCTTGACTCCGCAACCGTCTGGGAAGAACTTGTCTAGTGCACCATTCACCACCTCAGCAATCTAACGCAAGAAAAAATTAATCTTAAGCATGGGTTTTTATAGACACTACCAGTTCAAACAAGGAAAGGTAATATGTATTTGCATGTCAAAGAATGTGCGGCATCCATAAATATTGATAAACGAGTCACATTTAAAATGTGCATTTTAATAGGGAAATTAATATGTCAAGAGATTGCAGGATATTTTAGCATATTGACCATTATGCATTTACACCGCTTTTCACCACAAATTTGAATTAATATAAAAATACTAAATTTGATGTACTCAGCATACTACTTTCATAAGATATAATTATATTACAAAATAGAGGAAGGGCATTACAAAGATCCCTCTGTATACAGTAAACAATCCAAAAATATGAGTGATGGCTAGATCTCTGACAATTGACACAATATTCATATCAAACCATTAAAGAATGTGTTTCAAAATATAATTTTTCTCAAGTCAGCAGTGGACAATTACCTTGGTAAGAGAGGAACCCTTATTGCCTGGGAAGCCGCCTCCAATGTCAAGTAGAGTAAACTCAAATCCAATTCGTTTGGCATCATCGAATAAGGCCCTAGCAGCCTGAATGGCTCGGTGGAACACTGGAGGGTCAGAGCATCCAGAGCCCACGTGGAAGCTGACCCCAATCACATCCAGTTCAAGGGAGTAGGCCGTCTCCAGAAGGGCAAAGGCGTTTTCAACCTCGACACCAAATTTCATGCCCAGGGGACATTGGGCAGCAGTCGCATCGCAACGAATGCGAATCACCAGCCTAGAGATTGAGGACATAATATTATTAGGTGTGTGGATAAATTTTGAGGTGTAGATAAAAAAGCAGCGTTTTTTTAATATTTAACGTTAAAAACTGGCAAATTTACCCTTAGACTTGCAAAAATAAAAATAAAATAGTTGTTTTTTTTAAACATTTTCAATGTAGAACACCAAAAAATTCGTGATAAAAATTAGCAAACTTAGAAACCGATATTTTTTAATATTTTGGCTCATCTCAAATAGAACACGGACTTACTTAGCAGAGGGGTAGAGAGACTTAATCTTGTGCAGCTCTGTCTCATTGTCAAATGTCATAGTGGCCACACCCGCGTTGGCAGCGTAGCGGATGTGCGAGGCCTGCTTGACAGGGTTGGCGAAGATGATCTTGCTGGGGTCCACGCCCAACTGCATGACCTTAGCTATTTCAGCCTGCAATTTGACTCCCAATTAGCATCACGCACATCTCAAATAAGACAGGTAGAAAAAGTTAAGAGTTAGCTTACCTTGGAGGCACAGTCAAAGCTGGTTCCAAGCGAATTCAAGACTTCCAGCACCATCATGCTGTCATTGCATTTGACGGCTGCAATTGACCAATTATACAGAGTTAGTCTGGCGTGAGGAAAAAGCAACAAGATCATTACCATAGTGAGGCTCAACTTTGGGAAGCTTCAACTTCCACTCTTCATGTTTGCGCACTATATCCCCAATGTCCAGAACATAGAAAGCTTCTTCTTGCATCTGTCGAAAGACCAAAATCAGTTCAGCAGCAGCAGCTAGCAATTATGAGGCAGTGGCAACAACTAGCTAAAGGCATTGCCTTGATCGGTGCGAACATAATTTGCATTTGAAGTTAAAAATAAAAATTTTCATATATAACTTACCCCTGAATAGGCGATCTGTTCGATCACCTGCCAAACGGAACGTTCTGGCTCAAGCAGAGTGATGTTCTCGTCGAACTTCATGGTTTTGGTTGGTATGTTTAGCAAATGGGTCTTAAATGACAACAAGATAGAAAACTATTCGAAGATATAAGCGTTTTGGAGCTTCTGTAACAGATTAAGGTTCCGATTAATCATAGATAACCTAGGAACAGAAAGATGTTACAATAATGGGAATGCTAATTGACATTCCATAAGTGTTGATTGTTTCCATTTGGATTAGCAATTAATTTTAAAAACATTGAATCATTTTCTTACTTAAATGTAGTGTACAAGCACGGTTAGTCTCAGCCTTCTAGGGTGACCCAGGGAGGATCTCCGTTGAGGACCAGGCGCCAGTTGTTGTTGTAGATGCTAACAACAGGCGGTGCTGGAAGCCTTGGTGATGTTGTCAACTGAAACACATTTAAAACAAAAATTTAAAATAAATTCAACGTTGTCTTAAGTCATCAAATATTAGTTGATAATACAAAGTTTGAAAGCGAGCTCTTATCTAATTTTACCGTTTGTTGAAACTGGTCGAGTTTGGTTTGGCATTTCTAAAACTTCAAACAAACAAAAAATCAGTCGTAGTTTTCCCCGCAATATATAATTTCTGTGGAGGGTATCCGATTCCCAGAAACCGCCAACAACTTTAATAAACTTCCCAACAGACAAGCGGAACCTATGTATATTAAAAGAAAAAACAAGATAACATAACGTCACACCACCGATGCGAAAAACACAACTACTGCAAACTTAAAAACAGTCTTATCGCCCAATCAGACTTACATTTAAAAAGGTTGCTTAAGGTAAAGCCGGTGTCACCGCATTCTCGCAATACTTTGTTCGACTAACGAAATCTTGGTCACGAGCAGCGACACAAGACCATTGGTCAGAGTAAAAGAAAGCCGGAGCAGCAGCGAAAACAAAGGTGGTGTCTGTCGGTGGCGGCGGCGAAGGAAGCACTGTCTGTTTGGTCACGACAAAGCTCGCCTCCACAACACCGGCTGCGCCTTGAGCCGAAAATTGGCCGCAGTGGTAGGGACTATCAAGGTGGAAAAATCCGGTTTTGACTGGTAGAAGACCTTAGGCATTCAACTCCGACCGACTAATTCCTCGAATCTCATCCATCCCTTGCAAGGGATTAGTCATTCAGTGGACGTCTGTGACGTCAGCCGCTGATTGGAGGAAAGTCCGAATGAAATTATACGCCGACCGGATTTTTCCCCACTTGCGTGCTTGAAAATGAACAGACGTGGCTTTTGCTCCAATTAAAGACAACTTGTATGTTCGGTTCACTGGATTAATCCTGCTGCGGCCAGATAAAGTGCATGAAATAAAATATTTGTATTCAATTTCAGCACATTAAAAGATATTGCCTACGCACTTTTCCTGCGTAATTTCCGCGGTATCTTTTCAATGACTCACTGTCCGTAGTTCTCGCAATTTCCCGTAGATGACACCACAAGTAAAATGAAATACTAATGTCAACTAATAAATAATGCCACAGGAATTTCAAAACAATGAAAATAAAAGCTGAACGTTCATGCATGTTCAAAAACCAAATAGATTCTTTCGATATTTCGCAATTGTTTTGTTTATTGTTTCGGTAAATTTTCTTGAAGAAATGAGGATTCTTCAAAAATCAACTTTGTAGTTTAAACAATTTAATCGAAGGGACAGAGCGGCGTCACCGTTCACATTTAATTTCGTGATCTTTGTTTCTGAATTGCGCCAGACAAGCCTTCCGCACACCCTTTTGGGCGCCAGATAAGAAATTGAAATGAGGCCAAAAGATGAGATAAAAATAAGGTCAAGTTAAGAGCCTTATCATTTCATTTTCATCTCTCTAAAAGTCCAACAGGCTATTATATAATACATACGACTGCTACAAGGAGCAGGGAAACTGCCAGCGGATTTCGGCAACACGAGTAATTGACAGCATTGAGCGAAAACTTTCCCATCGCCAAGCAATTTTCGGTCCACGCACCCATACACATAAAAAGCGCTTTTTAACAGTTGGTCGTTCGGCAGAACGAACCACATAACTCAATTACTTTGGCTTTTTCCAATGGACCTTGGCGAAACCTTATCAATTGGAAACGTGGCCGAGTAGAAAGGATGCAAAGCCAGGCTTCTCTCTATCAATGAAGTATATTTTAATAGAACGAACATATTGCACTAAAGTTAAGACATACGGCGTCGCAGTTTTCCGAACAGCACGAGGCGTCAATAATAAATAAGAGGAGGTTGAATGTAAAGTCAGTGTCTCTTTTGCAAAAGAAGATCGATGTGATATCACAATATCACTCAGCGTGTACAATTTCAGAGGTGTCGATTTTATCTGGCTCTGACTCTACCCACTAAAAATTTAATCTTTCTCCTCGTCAACGATGAATGATTGAAGACTTTGCATTTAATGAATCAATGTTTTGAAATGAGCTTCACAGTTAGTTATGTAAGCAAAATACGTAAAGTGTTATTTAAATGCATGGAATGCACACAAAATAGTTAAATTAGGCCTGAACGTTCTGAGCAAAATAAAGCTAAACTCTTTCTCAATTAACTTAGTTACTAAAACGTTGTATCTGTTGCGGGTAATTTGAATTATTGTAATTTAACAGCAGAAAGATGATTTTAAAATAATAATTTAGTTCCGTAAGATTAACCGAATGAATTTGTCACTTATTATATTGTAAAACAATTTCAGTTCTGGTTAGAGTCCGATCGGATTGTAACAACTGTTAACCATTCCATCAACAAAATTATTCATGTGAATTAATCGGTCTTCATCATTTCTACCCGCTCAATTCCCCAAATATCCACCCTATTTGATAAATGACTGAAATTGTCAATTTCGACCATGCAACAACGCACTAATGCGTGTTGCTAAGAGCAAATTGGAAACAACCAGTCGCCCGGCCATTGTCAAAGTTCAAGTAGCGAGCGGGTGATGATCAAAATGCATCTGTTTGCGTGCTTATCTGGCAAATGAAATGACACCATGGTAATTAGCAGCAATTAATTATTAATTACGCACCGCAACAAAACACCAAAGTTAACGTCCTCTCCTAGGCAAATAATAATTGGCGGCGCACATGCCAGTGCCAGTTTATAATGATCTGAGTCGTCGAGAGACGAACGGCAAGCAAGCACGTGCTCGTCGGCATTCAAAGATAAATCTCGAGACAAGGTCGGAATGAGCAAATAATATCTCATCAAATCTGCGGTTGTCGACTCGTGCGAAGGTGACGAGGAAGTCGACGGCGTTTATCAATGAATTCGGTCCGCTTTTTGTGTCAAGGGTACTACGCACAGACAAAGTCGGAAGCAGAGCTAATTTCGGAGAGGAATTGATTAAATGATTTCCATTGCCATGTCAAAGTGAGACGGAATTAATTCCAAGACGAGTTTGTGTTTGCCGAAGCGCGTGGCATTGGTACATTAATTGTGGCTGGCTTTTGGCCCTTGCATTCCGTGGGTTTTTATTACTTTCATTCATTGGACGGAAACTAATGATGAGGTCTCCCGGTCACGTGTGATGTTTGTTTCAAATTTCAAGAACAAGGAAGTTACATTTTACAAGAAATTAATGCAACTACCTGTTTTCAATGTAATTAACAAACAATTTAAAACTCATAACACTACGAATAACAACTGTCATTTTCGAAGTTTATGACTGTTTTAATTTGTGTGTTGAATTTTTTTCTGATGTGATTCTGCTAACTTTTCAGCTTATACATTGTTGAAAAGCACGTAAAAGCGTCGAGAAGGGAACGATTTAGTCGAAGAAAAACGGACAGAATTTTAGATTTTAAACCACTGCAAACATAAAAGGAGCAGCGACAAAAAGTATGAAAATGTCCTTAAAACTTAAGGTCTCAAAATCCGTTTTGCGGTGAAATGTTTGCGGTGGTTTTTGTAAGCTAGCCAACTTCCTAACGACGCAGATCAGGAGAGCGGATGGCAAAATTGGCAAATATTACAAGTGAGAAACAACAATAAAGAAATAACTAAAATAAAATAATGCGGCGATAAATAATGTAGTTTTAGATTCAAGAGCTCAATAACTTAAAACTAGCAAATATGTAATAATTGTTGTCTCCAACTTGAATCTTGCTTTCAATAAACGAAAAGTCTCTCACCTCGGAGCGTCCTCTCAGCCCAACATTCTCAGTAGAAAGTGTCGATCTTTAGTGTTACTGAGGGTTTGTGGGGCCCCTTATCGCTTTTTCTTTGTTGTGACAGAAGTACGTGACTTTCCCTTTATTTGAAAACTAATCGAGCTAACTACCACCAAAATAAAATATTTATTTTATTTCCGCCTGAAGATTAAAGGTAACAACAAAACACTAATAATTGGTTGCGCTAGACTCGCATGAAATCAAAACTAGATGAACCAAAATATTATTTGATTGCTTTGAAAACAAAGCGGTTGGTCCTCCACAAAATAAATAACTGGTTTTCTAGAATTTTGTAACTTTCGTCGATTTGACTGAACTCAACACAAGTAAGAAACTATGACTAATATATTTATGAAGCATAATTAATTTTAGTTTTTTTTTTTTTTTGGCAAGAGACGATTGACCCGAATTAAGGCCGATAAAACGTTAATCTGTTGGAAACAGACGCAATGACATTGACGACGGCCCTAGTCCTAGTTCGTCGTCGCTGACGAGGGGGTGACGCTTTTCGTTTGAGAGTAATTAACAAAAAATCAGTTCATGGCCACCCCAACTAACAAGCCACAGCCACTCTTGGCAAAACGAGCCAAAAGAGAGTCAGCAAAAACTAGGCGCCCTATCGCTAGCTCGTCAGCTTGAAAATATATAGAACGTTTCAATTTCTCGGTTCATAACGGTTGACTTATAAAGATAAGAGATGATAATTATTATGCAAATATATGTAATGTTTGAGTTGACGAAAGGCCTAAAATTAAATCCTGAAGTATATTATGCCCATCTTCGATCTGTGTTGCAAGATTAGAGATTAATTTTATTAAAAATTTCTAAAATTAATGTTCTGTTTTTATTAAGCAAATAATATTGTTTATTTCAACAATATTAAATTTATTCATCGTCCACTTCAGATTTCACGTCTCTCCTCTGAGATTTAATGAAGAAATAAATAAAATATCACGATCATGTCTTTTGGTGCTTCATAACATCCACATCAACAAGCAATAACAATTAAATAGAGTACATAGCTGAGGCTGCTGTGTCTGCAATCGAGCTGAACATTCGATTTTTACGAAATAATATTTTAAAGGTTTGCGCGACCAATTTTGAGGCTCCCAACACGAGAGGGCAAGCGAGCGCCGTTAACGATTATTCCGATCACGAGAGAAAACAATAATGAAATGCAAAAAACTGGTCGAGTACAGATAGAGAGGCACCCTGAAGGGTGCCTCCCATTTATATATCAATAGGTTATACCTGGCCCAAAGACTGCCACCCTTTCGGCTGGCTTGCTGTTATCGGCGTAATGGTGATTGCTTGTTAAACTTGAGTCTCAAAAAGAGGGATCGTCGCTGAATTTGGAGGTCTGTGAGGGCCTCTTCACGACACCATACAGGTCCAATCGAGGATGACAACTGCTGCGGGCTCTGCGACCCACGAGAGAAAGGAGTGGTTTGTGCTCTGTAGGCGCGTGGTTGCCTCTTCGTCAGGGCGGTACGGTCTCCGTGGTGGCTGGAACTTGACAAACGACGAACCGCGACTGGACGACGGCACAAACACCCCCGAGAAACGACTGTTTTAGTAGTAACTCGTCATGCGACAGGCGAATGCAACCACGGCCTACAAGGAAGGATCGTACAAGGAGAAGAGAAAATGTAGCAGAGAACGGAGAACCGGGGCCAGAGCAGAGCGGTGGGCAAATCGCAAACGCCCTTTTCTCGTGCAAACCTCCTAGCCTGTTGGACTAAATGCCAACCAAACAAACTTTCATTGAATCTGTGATAATAGTTTAACTCAAAATATATTAATTTTCAAAAGCATCGATAAATCTTAAAATAAATTTTTACACAAAAGCAGTGTTTTGCACAGGTATTTTATATACTCAAATTAAAAATTATAAAACTTGATCGATAACATAGGTTGGTACTAGATCTCTCTGGATGTCTGGTTGCATACCAAATAAATAGGAACATAGGACGGAGCCGTATCTAGGAGTTGTGTTGTACAACATAAACAAACGAAGACACGTCTGTAAAGACCTGAAATTCTTTCTACAGCACTATCTTAGATTTTTGTGTACTCTCTGGACAAAGACTACCAACAATGGTATGAAATAATCATAAATATATTATTACTCTTGGAATTATCTAAATTTTTTAATCGTAAAAAATAAATTAAATCTAAAAACCTAACGCGCAGTGTCTTTTCATGTCTATCTATTTGCTTCTATTTTTTTAGCCATTTCCTTTTTGAAAATTTCCTGATTTTTGCTATCCAAAGAAATGTCTTATTTATAATATATTATGTTCATTAAAATTTATACAGGCTGCTGAAGTGGAAGAAACTCTCAAAAGGATTCAGTCGCACAAGGGCGTATTCGGCACAATTGTGGTGAACTCCGAAGGTGCAGCCTGTTAACCTTAAAATAACGGTCGATATTGTAATTTTGCAATTCTTTAAGGTATTCCTATTAAGACTACCATGGACAACACATCAACTGTTCAGTATGCTGGTCTTGTGAGTCAGTTGGCCGATAAGGCGAGAAGCGTCGTTCGAGATTTGGATCCAACAAATGACCTTACATTCCTAAGAGTCAGGACTAAGAAGCATGAAATCATGTTAGCCCCTGGTAATGCAAGCTCGCAAACCGTAAATATATCATTATTTTTCTTATTTTCATGCTATTTGCAGATAAGGATTACATCTTGATTGTCATTCAGAACCCATCTGACTGAAGAAAACTGCTGAATTTCAACAAGATTCACAACAGCTGCTGTCTGTTCAGACCTATTTTCTTGGTGCCGTAAGAATTGCGCACAGCTCAACAAACACCTAAATTTTCATTGTCGAATTGATTGTTTCACTTTTATTACAACAAGGAAAATCATGTTTGGTTGTTACCGGGCTATGCGCGATTTTTATTGCACCAAGACGCTATAATATTATTTATACTTCACTAGATAGTTTATTCGTTTTCAATATAAATCATTACTAATTTCTGAATTATAGTATTTGGCTGAAAGTTTCATTCTCTTACATGTAACATTATTGATATTATCCTTTGTATTATGAAATTTCTTCAATCAAATAATAAAATATTTAAGTAATTACATTAATACGAATGTTTATATTGTTGTGCTAATCATCATCCTCGTTTTCATATCAAATTTGTGGCTTTTCAATTGATTGTGTGATGAAATAAGTCTCGGCAGAAAAATACTAGCTTTTTGTCTTTTATAACTTTATTTTAAGCTCTCATTTAAGTGTTGGAGACCAATTTATTATAATTATTATTCCGTTCATTGCTCTTACAATTAATTCAACCCCCAATCCCAACAATCTGCAAAATTTTAATATGATGGGAATTATTGCAAAGCAGACATCAGACAACCCTATTTTTTACTGGAGGAAGGAATCAGCTGTTGTAGTGGGGGAAGTGTGCATTAGTCAGCCAACAGTGGGCGTTCCACGTAGTAGTAATCACAGTCAAAACATTGCTTTGACGTCAACTAAACTGGCCGAATTTCATTACAACGTAGGTATTCAAGTAGATTTTCTTCAAAGTAAAGTCATTTACATTTAATATTCCAGCTGATATTCTCAAATATTAATGTTTTTTATTTGCCTGCATCTCTTTCGTAATAAATTATTTTTAAACTCCAAAAAGTGTATAAACTGCAATGTGGGATTTGATTGCTGCAGTTTAATTATATTTGTATTAAATTAGACAAATTACTTTCTGTCTATTCTCATTATATTCACTATGTATGTAGTTGAATCTATTGTATTCGCAATATTATATATATGAACGTTTTCAAAGGTATAAAAAAATAGGAGTTTGGTTAAATTTTTAACTAGAAAAGCAAAATTGATAAAAAAAATAAATATTATTTTATATTATTCTCATATTTTTTACCTTTGTCAGCTCATAACAGACACTGCAACGAGAAGAGTCTTTTGGAAAGGAAAAACAACAATAATCACCCATGCTGAAAGCAGTGATACTGATTGGTGGCCCTCAAAAAGGTAAATGACGTAAAAACATTTGCATTATTTAGAAATTTTAATTGTTTAATTAAATTAATTAATTTGTTGGATTTAAATTTTAATAAATTACGCATTTCTCAACCATAGGGACCAGATTCCGGCCACTTTCTTTGGACACACCAAAGCCATTATTTCCTGTGGCTGGTCTACCAATGATCCAGCACCACATTGAGGCCTGCGTAAAAGTGGAGAACCTCAAAGAAATAATTATTTTGGGCTACTACCCCGTATCAGAACTCGCACAATTCATCAACGATATGACTCAGGAATACAAAATCAACATTCGGTTAGCAGCAAAATAATCAAAAACGAAAAAATACTATTTTTTTTTAAAAAAAATCAGGTATCTGCAGGAGTACACCGCTCTCGGCACTGCTGGTGGAATCTACCACTTCAGAGACCAAATTCGTTGCGGGAATCCTGAGGCGTTTATTGTCTTAAACGGCGATGTCTGCGCCGATTTCCCCTTGACGGACATGGTCGAAGCGCACAAGGCCAGAGAAAGCAGTGCCCTGATCACAGTGATGGCGACTGAGGCCACAAGGCAGCAGTCCCTCATCTACGGATGCATCGTTGAAGATAAAACAACCAACTCCATAACGCATTACGTGGAAAAGCCTTCCACGTTCGTCTCTCCGCTAATCAATTGTGGTGCCTACGTATGTTCGATCGCCATTTTCCAAATCATCGCTGCAGCTTTTACAAAGAAACAGGAACAATACTACAGGTACAGTTAACACTTAAATAGAGCATTTAGGGGAATTTGATGAGAAGAAAATAATTTTATTTTTATGAGGTTCTGGGAAATAATAAATTAAGGGTAGTATTATTTGGCAGAGATTTGCCTACTGCTAAAAGGGCATGGCCCAACAAGATTCAGACAGTTGCTGGTTTCAAGTTATTATTTTTAAATTTTTAACTAGCGTTTTCTTTGGAAAAAAAACTTTCTTTGGTGGTCCAACACTTAAAAATATTTTTAGTGAGGGTCATGAAAACGGCAATGGGGTTGCCGGTAAGGAGGCCATCCAGCTGGAGCAGGATATTTTGATGCCTTTGGCGGGCACAGGTCGTGCGTTTGTCTACACCACGACCAGGTGGTGGTCTCAGCTGAAGACGGCAGGCTCTGCGATCTACGCCAACAGACACTACCTGCAGCTGTACAGGAAGCAAGGCCACGCTGAGCGCCTCATGCAAGGCGACCAACCCAATGTCATTGGCGACGTCTACGTCCATCCGACAGCTTCTGTTCACCCCACAGCTGTGGTCAGTATAGATCAACTGTATAGATCAGTCTTTGGAGGAGAAAATTAAAAAAAAATGTTGATTTCAGCTTGGACCAAATGTGAGCATTGGACCCAACGTAGTGGTTGGACCTGGTGCCAGGATTCGAGAGTCTATTTTGCTGGAGGGTGTGCACATTGAGGACCATAGTGTCATTCTCCAAAGCATCGTCGGCAAGAGCTGCACTGTTGGCGCCTGGGCAAGGGTCGAGGGCACGCCATGTGATCCCAACCCTAACAAGCCTTTCGCCAAAATGGATAATGTGCCGCTTTTCAATGCCGATGGAAGACTCAACCCTTCCATTTCTATATTAGGTGAGCAGTTAATAATCACTTAAAAAATAAATTTGTATTCAGAAACTAAAAACACAAATCGTCGTTATATTTTTAAAATGATATTTCTTTAAAAGAAATTAATGTTTTTGTTTCAGGTTGCAACGTGTCTGTTCCTGCAGAAGTCATTCTTCTCAATTCCATAGTGCTGCCATACAAAGAGCTGACCAGAAGCTTCAAAAATGAAATAATTTTATAATGCTGTGCAATCCTTGTGTGTTGTGTTTTACAAGAGCTTTATTTTCAATGGTTGTTATTAAATAAAAAATGCGAGTGATTATCAAGAATATTAATGCTGTTTGTTATACTGACGCTGTGGAGCGTGACACATAATTCGATAAAGTGGCACCACTGACTCGTATTAAATTTGCACCAGCGGTGGCGGCGGGGGGCTGCACACTCGGTTGCCTTGCGCCCCGCGGTTACCTAGCAACGGTGCGCGCACCCCTCGCCCGCCGCACCTGAATCGGGTCAATATCCAGAGGGTTGCTTCCATCTCGATAGCGGGAGCACCTTGGAAAATAACGATTTTCCCTTCTTTTGGGTTCAAGTCATTTGGAAAAGGTCTTTAGGCCGCGGCGCTCGCTTCGTGAACCTTCTCCCCGCAAAATGCGAATCTCGGCGCCGTTCCTGTGAGTGGTTCCTGGCGCAGAATGACTCCGAAAGCCGAGGCAGAGGAACAGGTAACTCGCCCGTGAAGCAGCCCCAAGCCGATTCTATTTATAGCTCATGTGTGCACCCGTTCTGTCCGTCGTCAATTGCAGGTATCTCAGGGTGCGATGACCTCTATTCTTTTTGACGAGACAAAAAGCGAGCAGTTCCGCGTGCTCGATCAGTACAGGAGCCTGCACGGCCAGCTCGGCACTGTGCTCCCCGTGGAAATGTAAATTTTTTATTCCATAAATTTGCCGCGGGGATCACACGAATTTCCCATCCGCAGAAATAAGGAGGAGATTTGCGACGAGGCGTTAAAATCAGCTCGGGTTTTTATTCTGGCCGCGCCGAGGGAGAAATTCAACCAGAGCGAGCTGGACTGCCTAAAAAAGTACGTAGACGGAGGCGGAAGCCTGCTAGTGATGCTGGGCGACGGCGGAGAAAATCAATACTCTACAAATATCAATTTCCTGCTCGAAGAATATGGCATCATGATCAATAATGGTATTACTCAGGCCAGCTCACCCGGACCGCAGCGAGATTAAAAAGCAATTTACTTTCGCAGATTCCGTGATTCGCACCCATTACTACAAATACTTCCACCCAAAAGAGTGCCACCTCCCAAACGCAATCTCGAATCCAACCTTAATTGGAGCTTTGCCACACACTTCATCAAGTGGGAAGAAGGCTGCTCGGTATAATTTTTAAATTTTCTCTTTTCTCTAATGAGATTTTGAATTTTTAGCAGCGCCTTTAATCTCGTCTACCCTTATGGCGCCACTCTGAATGTGGCGAAGCCTGCTGTGCCCATTCTCTCTTCAGGACACCTATGCTTTCCATCTTGCAGACCACTTTGTGCCTTGTACCATAAGCAAGGCGTTGGTAAAATTGCAGTGGTCGGATCCGGACACATGTTCTCAGACGCGTATCTGGACAAGGAGGACAACGGGAAGTTCAAAGACGTGCTTTTTACCTTTCTGTGCACCGACTCGATTGATATCAGCTACATGGATGCTGATGATATTGAGGTAACACTTTGACTACAACTTGAATAATTTCCAATTTTAATATTTTATCTTTTTTAAAGGTATCAGACTATTACATGGTACCAGACACGGCGCGGCTTGCAGAAAATTTGAAAGTGTCTCTAAACGCTCCTCAAGACATTCCCGCCTCCTACATGGACCTTTTCGACTTCAGCCTCACTTCCATCAACACGAATCACTTTTTGGAGGCGAAAAACTCGTATGAGCTCTTGGGAGTAAAATACGAGCAGCTTAAACTGATCATGCCAGAGTTTGAAACTCCACTACCCGCGTTGCAACCTTCGGTGAGTTTTTGTAAAAAAAATTAGCAGGAAATTTGATGAAACTTTCAAAAATTTCAGGTTTTTCCTCCAACCTTTCGCGAACTGTCAGTGCCGCCTTTGGAGCTTTACGACTTGGACGAGGCGTTTAGCTCAGAAGCGGCGAGAATCGCGCAGGTTGCGAACAAGTGCGGAGACAGCGACTTGGCCTACTTCATCTCCAGCGCGTACGAAATCCTCGGCATGAACGCTGGCAACTCAATAAGTCAAAAAAGCGAAAAAGAAATGCTCTACTCAATGGCTCTGCAGATTGCCTCGTTCAAGAAGCAAGGACAAACGCCGCTGGATATTTTCTAAGCCGAACAAAAGGTACTATTTCCAATCGCACGCCCCCCCCCCCCCTCAAAAAAGGCAAATTAAAGAGCACTCAAAAAGCTGTATTTTTCTGGTTACGGGAATCTTTGTCACGTGTTGCGGCACGACTTCCACTTATTTAGACAGCAATTTTATATAACATCATATAGGAGAGAATCAGTTGACGGCACTTCTCGACAACATCCGTCGTCTTTGAGTTGCTAAGCAAAGACGTCGGTGGTGTCGGGGCTCTGCCGCAGCTGCCGAGTCAAATTTGCAAAATCACACGGGCCCTCAACAATTTTAACAAATTCACGCCCCGCGCAATTCTTGTGGTAAGTGCATCATGCACTGTGTGAATGCACTTGAGCACAAAATCTGCACCTAGCTAAAAAAATCCTCACTCTGCACTTTCGCACAAACTTTGGCACTAAGTGTCCCTTTGCGCACTCTATGTTTTACGCACTACTTTCCGTCCGTGTTTACTTTTCAACCAAAGATGATTTTAATTTTGACCGAAAAATTTATTGTGCATTTCTGTTGAACATAAGAAATGAGGGGAAACAATACTCAGGAAGATGGTTTTCACATATTTACAGTTCACTAACCCAAAATTCGCCATTTCTTGCGCAACATGCTAATTAACAGTTGATATATTTTTCATGATACATCTTATTAACATCAGAACGCGACCATTTCGCTACAGACTACAGATATTAACATTTAAACATGGTTATTCGCACCAGAAAATTTCATTAATCGAAAATCCCAGCCAAAATTCTAATTATGGAATGTGAAATGGATGAATTTACCAATTTATGAAACCACTGGCGCATGTTCGGGAGTCAACAAGATGTTTTGCTTATTTTTGGAAGTTCTTGTGGACCTCTGGCTTGATATCATAAACCAAGCTAAGCAGATGTTCGACGACCTATTTCCAAACAAAATTTAGTCTCCGTCTGCAATTCTCAATAAGACAAATACTTACAGCGCTTTTCTGCATTTTTACAGCTCGGTTCATCTCTTCAATTTTGATCTTTGTGTCAGCATCAATTCTGGCAGCAACATCTTCACGGGAACCCATGTGCTGTAATTTGAAAACAAATTGTGACAACACTCCGTCCATGTTTTATGGTAATATATTTTTAATAAAAAGTGTGATACATTAAAAAATAGCCATGGATTTGATTCAGCGTGAGTAATGCAATGCTCCAAAACCATAATTATATTATGAGAATTTGAAATACAAAACTAATTTTTGTCTTTATGGTTTGTGAGAAACCAGAATTTATCTATTTTCACTCCCATGAAAATACTGATTATTTTAAACTGATAACGACTAACAACACATTAAGCCAAGGATAATAGTTTCTCTTTTCTTTAACTAAGTGAATCTGTGCACAAATAGTGCGAATTTGTTCCTTTTTAAGTACTATTTGAATCTCTGAAGTAATTTTAGTTAATTAAGCTAGCTCAACAGAGATATGAAGGGATGATTTGAAAAAGTTGCTTCTAAAAGAGTGGTGCAAGTAACTTCATATTGGATCTAAATTTGATAATTAAATAATGACCTTGGTCTCAAATTCCTTGAACTGGCTCTCCCGTTCCTGCCTGTACTTCTCAATTTCTTCCTGGGCTTCTTCCTTGGCCTGCTTCAACCTGCGAGCTTTCCCTGGAGACAATAGAACAGATAATTTAGTTTTAGATGCGCCTTCCATTGTGAGAACAATCTTTAATATCTTGGAATTCATTTTTAAATATTCAATAATTTTAAAGTTGGAAAAATTAAAACTCAGTACCTGAACAAGGTTAAAATCCACCTAATGAAGCAATATTTTCATGAAAATTCCAGACTATTTAAAAAAAATGAAAATAGATAGGTTCTTAAAAAATATTTTCAGAAGAAAATTAGATCACTTATTTGGAATTGTTAATTAGGTCTTATAATTTTTTATTAAGAAAAATCTTATTTTACAACCAAATTTAGAAGTGCTAAGTGAAATTACCATAGCTTAACGAGACAGCCGAAGCTAAAATTGCAAAACTGGAAAATTCCCTTGTCTGGCTCCGAACATATGGAAATGACTTGACCGAGCATCGGCTCGGAATTTTCAATCAGACAATACTCACTCTTCCTTGCCTCAGACACCTTCTCGGCGGCCCTTTTCTCAGCTGCCAGCAGCTGCTGGATGCCCTGAGTTTGGCTGGCCATTTTCAGCAGATATTAAATGTTTCTGAATGAAAAGACTTCTCCAAGGATCGACGGACCGAGCTAGCGTAGTTAATGGGCCCAGGTAGGTGTGTGTGTGTGTGACTTGGGTGTTATCGATCGAATCACATGTCTCGCTAAGTGACGGCACGGCCGCCAGAGGTCTCTCATGACGCCAAAGGCCGCGTCTTCTCTCCAGCCTGGCAGCCTGACCAACTAGGAAGCTAGCAAGAAAACAAGAGAGTGAATTTCGGTCTTTTCATGTTGTTTTGGCTTGCCGAGGCCGCGTGACATTTTGCTTTTCGACTATAAACCCTAGCGATCGATCAGGTATGCACGGCTGAAAGCGCTTTTCAATCTGTTTGGCGTCCGAAACGGCGGCCACGAGTTCAAAGTCCGTCTTGGAGATTTTCCAAAACACTGCTGAATATCGAATTTGCGGCCATCTTATTACCATTTTATTTATGTCTGATTGATTGTTTGTGCGCCAGTCGCTTAATTGGACCGGAATATTTACCGCCGGTCTGCTATGAGGCCAATTCCGTGGTTTTTTCGAAGAAATGCGTGACTGATTCTCGCAGAGGCCCGCGTGCGAAAGTTGCGAATTATTGCAATTAGTTCGCCGTGCATTTTAACTGCTATCATAACTGTAATTTACAAAAAACAGAGTTTCGTCTAATGCCCTCCTTTGTGATCCGTGTTAGTGGCAAAATGAATGCTGTACATCAGGCTTAAAAATTTAAATGCATTTGCTTTACAAGAAAAACTTTTTTATTCTTATTATTGCGCAGTAATTTCTTTTGGTTGAAATTTTATTCCAATTATGCAAGCTAGCAATCATGTTAGGTCATTATCCTCAGAAAAAAACAGTATTATTCATTATATTATATAAATTTGGTATATTTAGGTTAAAAATTTTCCTCCTATTGCGTACTTGCTTTGCTGCTATTGATTTTTTTACTGCATTTTATTAACGCGCATCTCTGAATTTCAGAAACTACAAAACACTGAAATGGCGGCAGAACAGCAGCAATTTTTCCTGAAATGGAACGACTTCCAGTCAAACATGGTCTCATCTTTCAAGCACCTGCGTGACGAGAAGAGCTTCACAGACGTGACGCTGGCCTGCGACGGCCAAACCTGCAAAGCGCACAAAATGGTCCTTTCAGCTTGTAGTCCCTACTTCAAGTCGTTACTTGAGGTGAGCTGGCTTTGTTCGCCCGCACGGATGGACTCGCGGTTGCTAACTTAAGCTGGCTTTTGTTTGTGCAGGAAAATCCTTCAAAGCACCCGATCATCATCCTCAAAGATGTGCCATTTTCCCACCTGCAGGCAATCCTAGAGTTCATGTACGCTGGGGAGGTGAATGTTTCCCAGGATCAGCTGCCCGCCTTCTTGAAGACAGCCGAGCGGTTGAAAGTGAAAGGACTGGCTGAGGCGCCCCAATCGATTAAGAGGGAACATTAGGTAATTTGGCTATGTGATCGTTATGTTCAAATGAAAATTAGACTCAGGATGGAGTAAAAATGTTGTTAAGTCCTTATTGGAGGGCTAGAATAAAACATACTAATGATAATTTACTGTGGAATCTCACAAAAAAAGATTATTATGATATCCCTGAAATATATTTGTGGATTCAAGTTGCAGTTTCCTACTTACTATTTCGTCACTAGGGAAGGATTTACATGGTAGTGAATTTATTGAATTTGTGTAGCCTGGTATGATGTGAATCAAGTTCAGTGATTGAATTTATTCGGCAATTCTTTCTATCTTTGGAAGTTTAAAAAAGTATGCAATTTGTTGGTGAGATTAATTGATTGATTGGCTCTCTGAAATCCTACTAGTGTTCAAAATCTTATCAAACCCACAATTTATTAGGATATGTCAGTAATTTTTTATTGATTTTTGTCTAAATAGTTTTTTTGTCCATCTCAAGCAGCTGTTCAGCAGCAGCAAAAATTATTTATATTTAAAGAACAAAATTGGAGAAAATATTTGCAACATTTACCTTCTTAAATTCTCTTTCCTCTCAAAAAATAATGTGTTTAGAACCCTAAGTAGAGTTGAGCAGTATAATTTAAGGCCAGAAAATATTTTACTTCTGTATTAATTTATTCTCTGGCGAAAATATGGACAGTTTAAGTTGAAAACCTGTTAATTGGTCTTGAAAAGCTGTTTATCTTGATGAAGTTTTCTTTTAATTTATATTTCATAATAGCCCCTAATAAACGCAATCTCTGCTTAAATATCGTTACAGATGTTAGGTGTCATTGTTGGTCAAAGAGTTTTCAAAGGCAGAAGCAGCAGCAGCAGCAAGTAATCCAGATCTGGCCGCATTTGTGCAGACAAGAAAAATCGTGACCTGCCATCCAACACGCGTCTTCTTTGCTAGTTGCGGCCGGAGGCTCACACACCAAACCAATGCTCCGTTCCACCGACCATCCAGCAAGTGAAATGACAGCAACCACATACACACAAACATTTCCGTATTCCGTGCCCAAACATCAATCTGCTTGACGATGGTTAATCTGCTGGACCGATATTTATTGCTATTATAATTGATCGAACTGTACTATCTTGTATGTTAATATTAAGTACTCCGAGTTCTCCTCATCTACTGTAGTGAATGTGCTTTTGGTTACACGCTTACGACAAGCCACCTTTGCGGTCGGTTCATTTTCTCCCGCAGATCATGCAATTCGAACGTGAGTGAGCACCAGCTCTCGCGACTTCGACAAATTGTACCTGCAAATAATGAGGAATTTTAGTTCACATTCAAACAACACGTGCATCAATCAATAAACAGAATTTTCATTTAATGTGAGTAAAACACTTTGAGTTCACAGACCTCGAGTTTTTGCAATTTTTGATCAACTGTTTTTCTCTAGGAGATAGATGACTAAAACGGTTGCTTTCAAGCTGAATAATGCATAATATGTGATGGTTTTTAATCACAAAGTCGGCTCCACAGGATTATCCTAGGCATTGAAAGCTTGCATTGAGACATAGTTGGGTGAAACCATTTCAAAGAAATTGCAAACCTACAAATCCACATTTTCTGCACGCCCCTATACTAAATGAGAATTGCGATTAGATTTCCTCATTCAAATTACTTAGCTCATTTCCCCCAATTTAAAGGGAAAATCAGACGAATTATAATGTTTTAGAGAATACATTTCAAAATTGTTAAAATGGATAACATTAAGTTACTGTGTAAAATGTTTTTGCCACTAATTGTTAGATAAAGAATTGCAAATTTCATCTATAATAATTGTGGTTTCCCTGATATTATTTTTTAAGTATATATCAATAATTCGATCTTAACCCTTTAACTCAAGTTATGAAATTTCAAATAATCATACGTTTCTGTCCAGAATAGAATATATTTGACCATTAGATTGTCACGAATGCAAAAAAGGTCTTGAAATTTAAAGGGAATAAATTGTTCCATACTTAATTTGCTAAATTAGTTAATTTAGTGATTCCAATTTTTCTATAAGGAAATTTATATGATTCAATGATTTGGTTTTGGCGAAATGATTTTTAAATCATGTAAAATTAACGAGTTAAGAGATACCACCAGGGTATTTTATGATTCAACTGAATTTGCTTGTTATGGGTTCTGAAGGTTGGTTTTTCTCGCTATTCTTGCTGGTTTGCACCTTTCCAGCATGCGTGATTTGGCAACACGGGACGAATGTCTAGCGTTTTAAAAAGTCCTCGGTGCGGAGGCAAGTGGCTCTTCAGTGCGGCCTGGTGCGCCCATGTTATCCGTTCGCGGTGTTATTGGAAGCCGGGTTTTAGCATTCATATATACATATATGCTAGCACAGTGCGCGCCCTTCCCGGTCCTCAGACAGGGATAAAAAGCAAACAAGGTTAAAAAATCCTTATGAGATTTATTAACACGGAATATATGTTTCAAAATCGAATTGTAAAGCCAGTTTTCATCCAATCGTGATGCTATTTCAAGAGTAGACTCTCTGGAAAGTCCCTAATTTTTAGATTTGTAGGGAAATTGGCTTATTGGTTCCTGATTGGTTCGAGTAAATGCTATGGAAATATCTGAGCTCAACTTCCACGTCATGTATAGCTCCATTTTTTGTTGAAATCAAAATTAAAAAACTTTAAATTACTTTTTTTACAATTTTTTTCATGCAAAAGAGTGCGGCGCGCAATGCTCGGAACTTTTTTAAAGAAAAATTGCTGTTGTGAATCAATTGAAAAGAGAGAGATGTTATTCCGATTCCTGGCATGTGCATAAATATCTTCCTGTTCAGATTGTCGTTTCAGCAGCAGAAGAGGAGGCGGGCTCGAAAATTTGAATGGCAAAACAGCAGGAAAAGACATCATTGAAGATAAATTGCGGTTTGATTCTTCTCCGAACTCTGCCCGCAGTCAGAGGGGGCGCATGAAAAATGCGTCCCTCTAAAAAAGATGTCAGCGACGCAGTTAGCAAAATTCAATTTACAAAACGCGTCGGCGGTAGCGAGTGAGACATTCTTTCTTCGAATAAAAAAAAAATATGCAGCGGTCGGCGCGAGGGCACGGCGCCGAACGGAATGAGTATCAATCAGCGTCTCGCGGCCGCGGCGTCATTAATAACAATCTGAAACGGCTGTTTCTCGCTGCGGAGCGAAATAAAAATATGCATGCGAGGAAATCATAATCGCTCTGCTGGCGGCATCGATTGCCGGAGCCGCGCCGCGCGCGGCGTTAATTACTATGTATGCTGGGGCGTTGGACGCTCCTGTGCGAATTAAGCCCGCTTGCCTGCTCAGCCGCCTGCCGAGTGAGCTGAGCGGCAGAGCCTGCACTCGATTATAAATCGAGCAGCAAAAGAGCCCAGACGTGCTGCTCCGTCGACTCCAATTTCAGCCGAATCACCTTTCGCGTCACTCCATACCAATCACCAAAAACAGAATATTAATCTACCTCTCTATCTCGCCATCTTTATCTTATTTTAAATACCTGCGAGATTTGTCAAGCTGGTAAAGAGTGATTCAATGTTGATGCGTACGCAATACGCAGCAAAGAGCTGAGTTTCTGAGGATTTTCACTGAATTTTAAAAGACACAACAACAAACCTGATAATACCATAACATTTATATTTTTCAATTTCAAAGAATTAATTGCTTTATGATAATACAAATTAGAACACACAAATTTCCGAAATAGCTATTATTCTCTGCACTGATCTTATTTAGGATGGGAGGAGCTAAGACAGAATTTTTGTTAGATAATATTAAATACGTTTTCTTAATGTATAACAGCTCGCTATTTCGGTTCCACAGGCCTCATCAACAGTTCGTAAAAATTCCAAATAACCCATTTCAGACGAAGTACATCCGCCATGAACATTGGCGCCAGTAGGATCCGAAACAAGTGGAGGAAAATAAAATCCTTAAAGTCCCAACATACTAACAAAGAGGATAAATCCAATTTTTCCAAAATTGTCCTGCTTAAAGACTTGTGAATGATGAAATCCCTTTAAAAGGGATTTTTTGTTTCTAATTAATGACAAAAAGGATTTTATTTTTTTTTAAAAGTGATTTTTTCCTAATTATACAGTGCGGTTGGCAACAAATTTGTTTTCTGGGAATATTGCTGCTTTAATGAGATTTCAAAACCAATTTTGTCCCTTTTTTATGTTTGTGAAAAAACTCAGCCGAAGTTGGAATACATATTTTTTAAATTTACAATTATCTTTCAGCTATAAAATTGTGTTTCCTTTTTGGCCAGTAAAAGTAAATTGTAAAATTGACATTACAGCGGGGATTTCCATGAGAAAACAACAGGGAATGTGTGTCTACAAAATTTGAAATATTAAAAAAATAGAATTTATAAGTATCATACTTTACAGCTGCTGTTTCGGCCGCACAGGCCTCATCTTGATTTGTCTTTTTTTAAATTCGTAAAGATATTTTATTTGTTTGCCGTATGCAGAGATTAAAACTCGAATTAAAATTCCCAATGCTAAAATAGTATTACGCTGAAGATCTGCTGGTATGAATAGCCGGGCAACTCGTATGATTTTGAACCAATCATGAAGTAAGTCAAACAGACGTCCGTCCAAATCACTCAAAAAATCACGCCTCAATCCAGCAGGAGAAGAGATAGAAAAAACATTTCTAGCGACCCTTTTTGGCGTCCGCTAAAAGTGACATCGGTGTGCGGGAATGGTCAGTCGAGTGTCTGGCTGAAAAGAAACTGATGGCGAGGAAGAAGCAACACAGCCAAGGCAGCGAGAGCAGGCGGAATGAGTCGGCTGGTCGGCAGCCGGCAGCCAGCCGGCGGTGATGAGATTCCGCGTGTGCTGCGCAGCCTCCCTAAGATCAAGGGTGGTGCTGAGTAAATTTGGCACCGCGATGATGATGGGAGACACCAGAGAGCGGTTCGGCGGCGCTCTCGCAGTTTAGTTCAGTAGGTGGCGAGCGGGCGAGCGAGAGAGCGAGCGAGCGAGCGGTGGTCGCGCAGCAGCAGCAGCAGCAGCCGAAAGCAAGCACCCTTTCTGCACATCGTTGTGTGGTCGACGTACGGTTCCCGGCCGGCCGGTGTGCTGATGCACGCAACGCGTGCCCCTTGGGACAGTGTCGTACGCCTCGAGGCTCCCGGCCGCGTCCATGTCCGGCGAAACTGAGAAGCCCATTTTTCGTCTGGTTGGCGGCCAAGCGTTCGGTGAGTTAGTTTTCCCTCTTAATTGACAGCCGCTGCCGCCGAGACGAAAAGGGAGGTCAAGGCCCATCCGCCGCAAATAAGACTCAGCTAGCTGCCGGCTGGCATTTCGGCCGCCACGTGACTCGGAATTGGCTCTTATTGATACAAACTTGGCCAGCCGGTGCTTTTTGTTTCGCTTCCAACGAGCAAGTCGCGCGCGCGTTGACACCGAGTGGGACGCGCGCGGCACACGCTCGCCGCCGCGGCCCGTTCGCGATTATTTTTGTTTGGAGAGCCGCTGCCGTCGCCGCCACCGCCGCCGCCGCCGTGCACACATGTACGTGCATGCGGCAAAATTAGAATGAATGAGGCGCTTGAAGAGGTGCCGCCCGCTTAAATGTACCTTAAACGCAATTTAACGCAACAATTACGCGTCGTTCCGAAAAATCATGTTTCTATGATTCCGACCCTTTCGAAAAGATGAAGTTAAATCGTTGGATCGGCCAGAGTGGTTTCACTACCTTTGATAAGCGATTTATTTCCGGATCGGTTGGAAATCGAAACTTTTTTACTTGTCAGTTAACTTGTGATTTTTTCTGAGCCCTGTTTGTGACAACTGATAAAATGTCTTTAAAAGACGGTCGAACTCCGATATGAAAATGATGTCTTGAAACTGAGTTTTTCAAACAAACAGACAAAAATGATTAATCATCTAGTTGCGGTCAAAAACTGAAGATTGCTGTATAACATTTGATTTATATTTTAAATCAGCGTAGCAGTTACATTTTCCAAAAATTTCGAACTTAAAATAATCCATTGAACCTCAATTTAATAATTAAGGGCTTTAAAATTGAGACGATCGACTATTTTGTGAGCTTCCAATCGGTCCGGGGCCATCAAATGAGTACAAATTACACAATAAGATATTTTAACCAGACTTAAAACTACCAAAATCATCTAAACTAGTTTGAAATGCTTCTAAAAACAGTCTAAACCCGTCTTTATAGGCTAATGTTCTACGGAGAAGTGCAAATAATTTGGGCTTCATGTTAGGAAATTTTTATCATGGTTTCATATTTAGTGGAATTTTTAGCCAGTTAAATTCCAGCAATGAAAAATGCTGTAATTTTTGTACATGTTCAAATCCACACACATTCCCAATATGAAACATTTTCTCCTTCGTTTTCGTGGTATTGGTAAAAGTATTAAAAAAAGCCAAACGTTCAAACGTTCAAGTTCATGCATGACATTTTGTAACCTTTTTCAGTACAATGCTTTAGTTTTTGCGGAAAAACATATATGTCAACGAGGTTTAAACAATATCTCAAAAACCTTCTAAATCGGCTCAGAAACTGTCTAATAGCAAGGAAAAACATTCTAAAAAGACAGAACTTGTTTTATAAAAATTCTAAAAAATAGAAAAAAATAAAACAGTGTTACTATGACAATATTTGTAACATTTTAGCCCTAGTGTAAATATACTCCCTTGATCAAGTGATGATACAATCGTCAATTTCAATAGCTCTAAACAGGTTAATCCGATGAAAACTCTAAATTGAGAGGATAAACCAAGCGGCAGCAATTTTATTCAAATTATGGCAGCCCCTTTCATTTCTGATCGCATTTAACATGTTTCCCGCTGACGAAATTGAGTTGAACGGTGCGATTCCGACGGCTGTAGTGTGGAACACAGCTTTTATCAACATCATTTACATGCAGCACCAATCAATTCCGGCCTCGAATCGTACACAGCTGTCAATTAATCAGATCACTCTTTCGATAAACCCAACAAATCAATTGCCGACCGGCCGTCACTTTGTAATTGCAACCGGCTGATTGAAACGCTCACAACACGATTCACAAATAACGTCCCGAGACGACCGGTATATCAAATAATTTCTGCTGCGTACGGCGCGTGGAAACTCTCGTGCACGCGAGACTGAAAAGCAGCCAGCGTGCATGGATGCCGTTAATTAAATCGAACCGCCCACGCCGCCAGGCCCACCCGCTTCATTTGTTAATACGTGCGAATGTACACGTACATTCTCGAGCGCACCGACTAATTAGCTCAATTAGCAGTTGATTGCATCGTTACGCGTCGATAATTAGTTATCAGAGAAGCCGAATGGGCCAAAGTGCCTCTCTCAAAACGACATTGACATTGCGTGTCGCGGATGCGCGCCTGCCGAACGACGGGCCATGCAACGCGCCAGGCAGACGTGCACACCGCGTTGCATAACTCGGAAAAGAGAATTCTCGCACCTTCTGATGAATCAGAGAGGAGATGAGGAGCCTTCAAATTCTTTCAGTTTGAAAGGTCATGCATGAAGAGCAAGTGTGACGCCGAGCGCGTATTTAATCTTACTATGAAAATCCCTCGAATTGTGAATTTGGAACGCAGATTAGATTCGTCAAAGCATGTGTTACAGGGAAAGCACAAAGAGTTTCAACATTTATTTTCTTCAGAATCAAAGCGAACTAATTAACATTCTGGTAGCACTCAAAGGAACGCTTCGTCGCAGCCGCAGGCCTTTCTAAATTCCCAGCTTCTTTGAGACTTACATGATGAACGTTAGGCAGCACACATTAGTTATGATGGATTTATTTCAAACTAAATTACTCTGTTTTCGGGGAAATTCGGTGATACCAGCTCAGCGTCATCCAGAAAATTTATATAAATAAAAAAATTAATTTGAAGTATAAACAAATATTTTCGAGTCAATATCTCCCTTTTTTAAGATATTAACTAGGAAAATAAAAAACTGGTCGAGGAATAAAGAAAACGAATTTCTCTTTTATTGACAACGAGGATGAAGCCTGGTTTTAATTATATTCAATAGGAAAATAAAGTCTCAATATGGAATGAGATATTTTTCTATGATTTTACGGCCTGAAATTGAAATATTATCCAAATGTTTAATGGAAAATGCGAGAGACTAATTAAAATCCTCTAATTCTTCATTAAACGTTTGAATAATATTTTATTTTCCTGGAAAATCTTGGAAAAATATCTTATTCCAACATGAGATTCAATTTTCCTATTCAACATCTTAAAATTACGCTGCTGGCCAAAGGCTTACGATCCGTAAATTCCCTTGCGGGTAAAAGTGGAATTTAAACATCCCCGTTAATTTTTTCTATTTCCTCGATATTTCTCTAGAGTATTGCTACTTTCTATTTAATTCATCTAAAATTAAAATTAATTAATCAATTCTGTTTAAGCTTTAGCAATTTTTAATTGCTTTCTAAAAAAAAGTTCATAAAATTTTTATCAAACAACTTAAAGAGCCAATAATCAACTGGAATTCCCAAATCTAATTATCACGTCAACTCGGAGCAGGGTCACTAGGAGTTGGCTTGACGTTGCCGTTCGAGTCCCGGCAGACGAGCGTTGTTTCACAAGGGAGGCGAATCAAAGCAAGGCAAAGCAAAGATTCCCTCGGAGGCACCGACTGACACGGTTTGCAGCAATTTGCTCAATTTGTTTGTTGAGCAAGTGCGGTCGGTCGCATCGGGCCTCGTGTGCAATTACGGAGTGCAAACGAGCGCCGCGCCACACAACTCATCATGCGCGAATAAATAGAAGATGATTCTGTCGAGTGGAATAATAACAATGCTCCTCGAAAGCTGGGGATAATGCGCCCGTTTTATTATTCATACATGTGCTCAATATCGTGTCACGCTCTAGCCAGCAATATAGCGGCGAGCGAAGGAGTTGTAATAGAATTTTATTAAACGCCGCGTCCGTGCCCTTAATACACGAGCCCACTTTTTGCAACCAGCCAGCTCTCCTTACTTGTTGAAAACGGCGAGCGGCTGCGGCTGAGCACCCTTTGCGATTCACGCCTGCATAGATAAGCCCGGGCCGGAGTGTGAAGAAGTTTATACTTGCTTTGCCCAAAGAAGTCTGCTTCTTTCTTCCCTCTTGATTTTGAGTAAAATTAAATCTTCATAAAATTTTCAACGATCACACTTAATTTTCAGTTTAAATTAATTAATTTGAAATTTTTTTGTGAGTTTTAAACTTGGAAAGTTAGTTTAAAAAATGAAAAGGCGAAAGGAAAAAATTTCTGACTGTAATAAATAGGTTGTCAAGTGCTTCTTTGGAAGTGGAAGGGAAAATTGACAGTTAAAAAAACTGATCTATTTGTCCATCAATATAGAAGTGCAAATCTCTGCAATGAATATTCCTTGAAATTACTGTCAACTTCTACTGGCTGTGAAAAATATAGTTCGATTTCGTTGACTTCTTGAAAGTGGTTAAAATAGCTTCTGAGAGAGAATTTTTTGACTTGAAATAATATTTTATATGTGATTTATAAAAGTTACGAAAGACATAATATATTGTTTTGAAGTTATAATAATTGCGTTTAACCCACTGACAAATATTAATAACCATTTTTAATAATATAATCAACTGTATAATGAATAAATATTATCAAAATGAATTGAAACGTACATATGTATTTGTGCATTAAAATTCTCCTCTAAAATCAATAAACTTTTGCCGAAGACACGAGCCAACCTTTGAGCTTGAGAATTGAGAATACATTCAATGTACTTGTCTAGTGGATTTTATAAGCTGAGGTTATGAACGGGAAACGTCGTTCACTCTAAAATTTGATTCTTAACTTTATTTAAATATTTTAAAAAATTATAATCAGCAATATTCAGATTTCTGTCTAAATTTACGGAATGCTGGCTGACTCGGGCTTCTTCTTTGATGATCTACTCAAAAAATTATCCTTCTTGCACAGAAAATTATATTAAATTCGTTCAGAACCAGCTTTTTAAAATGTCCCAAATAGATCCTGAATTTTTTGTCACCAGAACTTTTTTAAAAAACGACGCGCCTACCATGGCTCCCATTTTTTAATTTGTAAAAACAAACAGTGTCACGCCACTGTGACGAATGGCTCTATTTTTCAACTTGATTTGCTAATTGCATTTTACCATATTTTGTACCGTGGTAAAAATAACGGAACGTTATACAGTATAAAGCCACCAATGATAAATATAATTGTGAACGCCTATATTTATTCTTGTATGTACATTGCACTTAAAATAAATTATTCATTCACAACAACATCTATGTAACTTGATGATCCAACCGTTTTTCTTATCTTCGAGCGCTTCATTCTGTGTCTCGTGTCGAGTGCCTAGAGAAATGATGTTGAACTTCCGTCTTTTCCGTCAAAAGAGGAAAAAACGGTCCAAGCTGACAGAGCTTGCGTGCCTCTCATCTCCTCGTTTCAGCGGGTAATGTGTGTTTGATTGGTTTGAAAATCCCGTGAGTTCTTCCCATCCAGCGGCGTGTGCTTTTTGCGGCGCGCGGAGAATGAGTGTTGCCAGTGGCTCTCTCGTTTCGCTCCCGAGAGATTATTGAGCCTCCACCGACGCATACGCCACCGCTGCCGTCTTTCTTCTCTTTCCGCCCTCTTTGTACATTATTTTAGACCACGTCGGTCTTCTCCTCGGCGCCGATAAAAAACTTTTTCACGCTGACGCCGTATATTTGCCGACAAAGTTTGAATCTGTTATGCTGTGTATAGCACCTCCGCCGTCTTTTCCTGCTCTAGTTGAAATTTTCAATCAACAAGTTAGCGCCCGGCTTTGCAATGGCTCATAGTGGATTGGATGCTGTGTCGGCGCCAGAACCAGAGCCACTTCCACTCTCGCTTAAGAAGATTAAGCTGAAAATCGTCTGCGCCGTAAACGATGAACGGACTCATTAAAAAGTTTCGCTACTGCTCATGTGAAATGAGAAAAGCGAAAAGTCGAGATGACCTGTATCTCTCAACAGCAACTCAAACACGATTCTCAAAGTGCGTTCTCCGTGATGATAGCAGAATCCACTTTATGATATTATATGGTATTATATGAGATATATGAGGCTTTGCTCCCTCTACTCCATCCTAATTGTAACAAAAGATATAAAAAAGTTAGCCCGAGATAAACTCAAGACTATATTGATCACCGCTTGAGAATGCATCAATAAAAAAGTCGGTATTTGCACGCATTTTATTGAAAGGAGAAAAATATGTCATGAATGCCTGAATAACCTTTTTTACAGCACAGCAAACCGGATTATCGGCTTGTGCGTTATTTATTTAGCTAGCAACCACGATAAGGTAAAAACGGAAAAAATAACGACAAGGATAGGAAAGAGGCAAAATAAAAAATAGACAAACAACCAAGACAAACTTCACAGTAGTAGCTTAAAAAATGAGGCAGCAGTTCCATTCAATGGCTCAATCGAGTAAATTATGAAAGATTTTATTCGAATTCCAATCCTGTGCAAATATTATTTCTGTGAACGCTGTGATCACATGATAACAAATAAATGTTTTTTGCAGTTCAATGCCGTGACGAGACTTTTGCAGTTTTCGATTGTCACAAATAAAATTTATCCTAAAAATAACTAGATAAATTGCAAGAAAAAAGCAAGATGACGATTATTGCGGACCAGCCGTTCCGGATTATCGAGGAATTTCGTCGATCTGTCTGTTTGCAGAAAAAACACGGCACTCTCGAGCCCGTAACGCTCACAATAGAAGGACCTGCGGATTATCCGTTCCTTTATTAATCGCAAACAGGAGATGCTCCGATATGACAAGAATAAATCTCTTGAAATTGCTCTCAAAACAGAGCTGTCGGCTCATAAATTCGCTTTTCCGCAGCGCACAGTGATCCGTCCGTGGAAAGCAATATCGAAGCAGCAAACACTCGCACAAAGCCCGCCCTTTTCGTCGTCTCGCATCTGTGCTGTACACACACACAGTCTGCTTCTTTCTCAAGCGTTCCTTCCGCAGCAAAATAAAAATAAAAAGCGAGGGCCCCTCTCCGCCAGAGAAAGCATGTGCGTGTCGATGAAAATTCCGCCGCAAGCAGCGACCTTGCGGTTGTTTATCTTTGAACAATGATGTTCGCACGTCGGGCCGGCGTGGCTTCTCCGTTTGATTATTTTTCGATACACACACGCAGCGCGTGGAGGAAAAGCGAACGTCTCACTCTCACTGAACGCGAGGGGCATCGACGAATTCCTGACAAATGTAAATGGAGTGCTAGCGGGCCAAAGTGCCGCCCCCAGGGAACAGATTTCTAGCTGCTGCCAGGCTAGCTGCCCGCACCACCAGAAATCTTCGACACAATTTACATACGAGGGGAAAAGTATTTTGAAATTTACTATAATACTGACAAGGAAACTCATAGGATATGCTTAATTTTACTTCGTGGTGAATTTACTGCATTCAAACACTTTTCAACAATGCTAGGAGAGAAGAAGTTCAGAAGAATTTTTTAATTTAAGTGCGGTGCGTTGTGCCAGTTTTCGTTAAATCATGATTATTTTAAAAGGTGTTTGACGAGAGCCATCAGAATTATAGAAATTGAACATCTTTCGACTCTTCATGATCTCCCCTATATATCTGAAGCAGTCAAAGGATCTAAACCCCTTCAAACCCTTTTCAACCCCTTCATAAAATGTTAAAAATGCATTTTTCGCAGGTTAAAAGCAAATGACGGAAGTAATGAAGCATGTAGATAGTTAAAAAAGGGGTAAACTGCATTAAGAAAGCGGAAGCGTGAGTAAATTCATGCTGAATAAGACTGTTATTTTACAACTAATCTCTACAACCAATTACAACCAATCTTTTTTAGGTCTTAGCACTCGTATTCAAAGGATGAGAAACAGGGATGATTGATCAGATTAAATTCTAGTAATTTTTAATTGTTTTCGTGCTTATTTTCAGTCACGTCATTTGCTTGTAACCTGCAAAAAAATCATTTTTGATGTGGTTGAAAAGGGGTTTAAGGGGTTTAGACACTTTGAATGCTTCATGAAGATTCGAATGGTGCTCAGTTTATGTACTTCTGATGGTTACTAGCGAAGATTTGGTGACCGGCAGAATCGAAAATGATGTGACAGCAAAATCATAGGTTACAAGAGTTGCATTAAAAAAAACTGCATACCATTGAACTCGTGTTCACGTCAAATGATGTACTAAAGTAGTTTCAGGGTGATAAATATTCCATTACGTTGCGCAGTGAGGTGCAAACAACAAAAAATTGTAAAATGTTACATTTTTTATGGTGAAAATAGGGGATTGAAGGGTTGACACCATTAAACTATACCACAACTATCTATGGGAGCTTGAGACTAGTCTAGCGGTGTGTGATATTGGAAAATCTGACAGTTAAAAGCTGAGATTAAGGCGTTTAAACATTTCGAAAATTCGATTTCAGTGACCTTGCACCTTGCATCACTTGACCTTCCACTTTGAGGTTAACAAGAACGTTGTTCCTCTTGATGAGATGACTTGGAATTTTTGTTCTAATACCAATTTGATCTGATTTGGAGAAAACTCGAAAATTCCGAAATTCTAAACCCACAAATATGGGATAGTCGTGGATTTATCAAGGGCGTTTTTTAATTTTTTTTTTGTCAAATGAGGTCTATTTTCAACATAACATTCATAAAGATCCTTTGACCCTTCTAGAACTATGCATTTTCCTGGATATGTTCGAGTAAACACAAAATAGGTGTAATTATTACCATATTGCAAATAATCCGCAAATTAAATTAAACAACTTGGCGTTCCCCCCGAACTAAAATCAATTAGCTCAATCTACAACAGTTTGGTTGTTTCCCGTTGTAAATAATTGACCATTAGTGCCCGTAAAAGAGAGCCAACTACTACAGATCCTATCTCAAACGGAACGTCTTTTTCTCGTTCACAGCGCCGCGAGGACCGGGGCAAACAGGAATTCGGGCCTATTCATCCGCACACGCCGGCCAATTTTATTTAAGTTGTTGCTTGATGCGGTTCGAATTTTGCGGGCTTCCGGCAGCGGCCAATTTTGTTATTTGCTTCGAAAAAGGGGTCGCTCTCGCTCCCTCTCTCTGCTGCACGCTGCTTTTTTTACCTATTTTTTTGCCAAGACGTGGCGCGGCTATATTTAGCCTCGCATGTGTCACTTGGAGCCAGTTACCTCCTGCGAATGTGGGTCGGCCAAAACAGCATCAGCGGCAGCCGCCCCGCGCCGCGACGGCCGCGGATACAAATTGCGTAAATTTACATGTGTGCAAACACACACCAAAACTACATACGCCGCCGCTCCATTCTGGCCGCGGTCGCGCAAAGCCATTGTGCGCGAGAGCAGAGACAGCCCTTACTTAACCATAGCTGTAGCAAACTGTTGCCTCCCTAACTGCCTCAAATTGAAGCTCATATAGTGTCTTCAAATGGGCTCCACGTTAAATTTCCTAAAGTGAAAGTGAAGACAACCTTATTAAATCCTTAAAAAGACTGAATTCTTGAAGATTTAAACCAGTTTCGGTGCACCAATTGCATTAGAATAAATTTTCACCTATACTTAAAGTGAAAATACACAAATTCAGGAACCTTTAGTTTGATGAGTCATATATTTATGAAATTTACCAAGACACGTGTTCTATATAGGGACGAAAATTATCATTTACTTTTCATAAATTCAATTCCAATGATGCTTTATTTAACTTTTTAGCAATACTTGCTAGCATGTATTGCAAATAGAAGAAACTGAAACATGCAGAACACACGTAAATTTACCTATATGAAGTTTTTTCTCTCAAATGATCAAAAATTTTAGAATCTAAACACAAGTTAAATTTTTTATTGTATTTATCGCTACAAAATCATATTTTTATGCATAAATTCCAATAAAAAATAGATTATCTCGCGTTTGACGATTAGAGCACTGTCCTACCCGTTACGCGTAACGCCCTACCCGTTTCGCGTAACGCCCTACCCGTCCCGCGTAACGCTCTACCCGTTTTGCGTAACGCCCTCCCCGTTATGCGTAACGGCCTACCCGTTACGCGTAACGCCCTACCCGTTACGCGTAACGCCCTACCCGTTACGCGTAACGGCCTACCCGTTACGCGTAACGCCCTCCCCGTCCCGCGTAACGCCCTACCCGTTACGCGTAACGCCCTACCCGTTTCGCGTAACGCCCTACCCGTTTCGCGTAACGCCCTACCCGTTACGCGTAACGCCCTACGCGTTACGCGTAACGCCCTACCCGTTACGCGTAACGCCCTACCCGTTTCGCGTAACGCCCTACCCGTTACGCGTAACGCCCTACCCGTTACGCGTAACGCCCTACCCGTTACGCGTAACGCCCTACCCGTTACGCGTAACGCCCTACCCGTTACGCGTAACGCCCTACCCGTTACGCGTAACGCCCTACCCGTTACGCGTAACGCCCTCCCCGTCCCGCGTAACGCCCTACCCGTTACGCGTAACGCCCTCCCCGTCCCGCGTAACGCTCTACCCGTTACGCGTAACGCCCTACCCGTTACGCGTAACGCCCTACCCGTTACGCGTAACGCCCTACCCGTCCCGCGTAACGCTCTACCCGTTATGCGTAACGCCCTCCCCGTTATGCGTAACGGCCTACCCGTTACGCGTAACGGCCTACCCGTTACGCGTAACGCCCTACCCGTTACGCGTAACGGCCTACCCGTTACGCGTAACGCCCTCCCCGTTATGCGTAACGCCCTACCCGTTACGCGTAACGCCCTCCCCGTTACGCGTAACGCCCTACCCGTTACGCGTAACGCCCTACCCGTTACGCGTAACGCCCTCCCCGTTACGCGTAACGCCCTACCCGTTACGCGTAACGCCCTACCCGTTACGCGTAACGCCCTACCCGTCCCGCGTAACGCCCTACCCGTTACGCGTAACGCCCTACCCGTCCCGCGCGACGCCTACCCGTCCCGCAGGACGCCCTACCCGTCCCGCAGGACGCCCTATCCGCGGGACGTCTTATCCGTGCAAAACAGTCGCATAATAAAAATGGTAAATTTTGTTTCTCAAGATTTGCGGTTTTTTGCGGTTCCACCGCAACCGCAAAAATTAAACCGCAACCGCACCGCAACCGCAAAATTATAACCGCATCTGCGGTTGTGGTGGGCGGTTTGCGGTTTTTTAGTACCAAAACCGCAACCGCACAGTGCTCTATTGACGATTCAAAAAGGGGCTGCCGAGAGAGAGAAATTCAAAAAAAGCGCTTCGTTCTATCGCTTCTTTAATTTTACCATTTATTTTACGGAAAATGCAAAATTTAAATTTTTTCCGCATCGCCACTCGGTGTAGTTTAGGGATCTGTCACTTCAATTCAATATATTGTTTAAAGATATCTGAAAATATTATTCTCAAAATAGCTAAAGGAATTCTCCACAATGGCACGTTTAATTAATATTGGCAGCATTTCTGAGAGAGCAAAACCATGAATGACTCATATATTGGTGTTATGACTGGGAGTTTTCAATGAGCTGTTCACTAGCGGTGCCAGCTGATTCCTCTACAGCGATGATGAATGTAATAAGGAAATGTGCGTTCTGCGTAGTTTGCGATCGATAAAAATTAATTTAAATATATCAAATTTACTGCTTTATCCCCTATATTTTCGTACGATGCAAGGAAAAGAAATCTTAGGAGAATAAAAACGCATTTTTTTAATGTTTAGAAATGTTAGAATTAATTGATCGTGCTTCGTTATCAAAGCTTAACAATTAATGGGGAGATTTGTTTGAAGTAATCTATCAGATCCAATCTGGCTGTTGATTTAACAAGCCAGAATTAGACAAATAACATGCATGGCTGATTCCAATCAGAACTAATAAGGTCCATCCTTCGATGGAACCTATAATTAACTGTTGCGGAAATCCCAGAGTTGATTAAATAAAATTGAGAGTCAAGGTTATGCTGCTTTGAGCTGATTTTTGTTTCGGGTTTCCTTTACAGTAAATCAATTAATTCTAGCTAAGGATGGTTTTCACTTTTGAGAGTAGTTTTCTCCCGAGCTACTCACTTAGAAACAGAAACATCTCGTCTATATCATTACTTGCAGAGCAAGCCGAACGTCACTAAAAATTGACACACAGCGTCAATGCGAATATTTGCCCTGCTGCTGCCGCAAAAGCAAACATTTACTCTTTACATCACAAATACGCTTTTCACGTGGAGACAGTTGCGCTTCACATATATGAATCGGGTCCCACAGGCAACGCTTAAAACGAAGCAAAGCAAACAAATTAGTCGGGGCTGTAAATTAAAATCCACTCGTGGCCATTTGCAAAATCTCTTTTTTTCTCATCAAATCGCAGCTCTGCAGCAACGTGTTTGCTGAATAATGCGAATGTTTCGTCTGAGTTCTGCTAACTGAGTAAAAATAGCAGGTTATTTATTATTCTTTGGAAATTGGGAAATCGGAAATATATAGGGATGGGCTGCTGGTGCAGGTATAGTGTTTTCGTGATGGAAATCTTTATCGTAACATCTTGGCACACTCAGCTAGACAATTTTATTTCAGGAGCGCTTGCTCTCGCTTGTCGCTGCGCCCCTCCCCGAAGAACAACACAGGCAGTGACAGGCCTAACCTAGAACTAACAGGCAGACGGACTGACCGACCGACTGACTGAGCAACCAACACGCCGCGTGATATTTATAATTTCTTCTGCATTCCGCGCGCACACTTTATTTATGAAAGCGCTGACTGAATCGGCGGGCGCCGTTTTCGCGACGTCGTTGCGGTTATTTGGGGTTCCGCCGGCAGGTGGGAATTAATTTCGCCTCCAGTCGGCTGGAAAATGACGGGAGGCACGCGCGCACCACTTTGCAAAATCCTGACCCCGGCCGCGAAGGGTTGTGTTTGCCTGGCATTTTGCACAAATATTATTCCTCGCTTCGGTACATTCATTCCGATAATTTCGGATCTGTTTACTTGGCCCGGCCGAAGGTGCCCGCATCCCCATCCCCGCACTTGAAAGATAACTCCTTCTCAATTAGAGGCCTAGGGCCACAGGTGCGAAGTCTCTCTGCATTGCTTTGTGTTATCATTAAATAAATGGGAGTTTAGACTAGAGGATACAAAACAACAATGAATTGTTAGCTTTTATAAGAAGGAGTGAGTGTTCGATTAAATTATCTTTGCTCGAGATATCTGGGAAGAGGGAACAGTTAGTCTGATAATAAATATCCTACGTCGTCTTTAGAGTGAAAACTAAAAAGAAAGGTTCGGGGTTTTTCCAAACAATAGAAATTTCGATCCGCATTTTCACTACAAACTACGAAAATTTGCAAATCAAAAGATTACAGCCCGAAATTATTTAAAAAAATATAATAATTGATAAAATCCAATAGTTTCACTTTTAACAACAGAGTTGCTGACGCTAAATTGTACATTAATATCCTTGTTGCTGGCCCAAAGTGGGGAAAACAGCAATTAAATGCTCTAAATTGCGGTAGCCTTTTTGAATTTAGTTTTTATTATCTTGGATGTGTGTGTGAAATATCAAATTCACAAATTTCAGTTCAAGGCAAAGGTTTTCGAGATTTTACAGCCGTGGGAGGTGGGATTCCTGATCAAATTATTCCAAAAACTGGAATAAAAAATTTCAAAAATCTTTGGAAATTTCAGAAACAAAGCTCGACTTTATCTTATATCATATATTTATAAAAATCACATAATCATGGAAAATCTGTAAGAAAGGGCACCATTCCTGGCAAACACCTTGTTAAGACTTTACTCTGTAACAGTCTTTTTCAACTGTCCGACCTTTTGCCAAAGCCTGTGGAATTAACACAACTCAAACTTTTCCATTAAAAGCTTTTCTGTCAAGTTGTTTAAATTAATATTTATTCATTTCAACGTTAATACAGGAGCTGGCGGTTATTGTCATCACATTCTGTTTCACTCCTTCCATTTACTCTGAAGCCTTACATTGTTGGCAAAAATGATACGAGGGAGTTTTACAAGCGCTTCCTCCCCGGCAGAGAGATAACTTACTTTCCCTCTTTTCAAAACATTTCCTGTCGAGGCAAGCACAAGCACAAGCACACACACAAAGCGTGTGCCGAGCGCCAAACTACTTTTGTGCCTCAAAATCCTCACAGAGAGCACACAGCATACTTTAAGCAAAGGCGCGGGACACATGCTACTATAAAGTATTTCACGCTCCGTCGATCCGGCACTTTCAATTGCGCCGAGGGCGACTTCACCGCACTTGGAAAACAAATAAGAAATGCCTATTCGTCAGGCTGCAACTGCGTGTATGTCGGCAATTAATGAGAAAATCGATTGCGGGCGCCCGCAAAAGCAGAGCACCGCCACCCGCACAGCACCACTACTTATTTCCTCCGCCTCACCGCCACCGGGGGTGTGAAAAATGGATTTTTGCACGGATATTGCAAAATGTTTTCCTCGCCCTTTAAAAAAATGAATGAATGAATGAGTTAATTAACAAGCGGCCGCTGCCTGAATCATTTCGCAGCATAAAAGATTAATGAATGTTTTTGCAGCTGTAGCTGTAACAAGAACGGTAATAAACAAAGTAAACCCTTAATGAAATTCCAGCAGGCACATCCAAGCTGACTTTTCGAGATTATAGCGAACTGATATTGAACAATTTCCCCATGCACATGACACTAACCACAAAACTTACACAGATAACCTAATTCCACCAAGCTGCATAACAGAATTACATTCTTGGTGATTACCAACCAGTGAATGGATCGATACAGGGCTACAATTGAAAATTGTCTGAATTGTTGGATGCAATAAGCAATTTGTTCTTCACTTCGCCATAGTCATAAAGGGACCTTTTACTATAGAAAAAATTAAAAAATTTCAAATTTCTCCAAAATTTACTACGCTGCGAGCATATTTTCTTGGCAGATTTCGATTCCTCTCGTTGAGAACTGTTCTACAGCGTATGAAACCTTTAAGAGAGACTGTTTTTTTGTGAAATGAAATTGGATTTCAAATAACGAGACAGTCCTCGCCATTTGAAATGCATGCTAACTTTGCAGCCACTTTTATAGCAAATTTACAGTGCTCTTAATTTAGCTCAATTTTGGCTTCAACTGAATCCTAAGGGATGAGTTCTTGCTTTGGCAACAAGGATTTTGCAGTATCAAATCCTTTTTAAATTAACTCGTCTAAATTTTTCAAATGGTTTGAACCGTTTGGAAGAGCCAGACAATACATACATACATATATATTGATATCTATTGACAGGTATCGGGATTGTGCATTACATATCATCTTTGCCGATTTATTCTGATCTTTTTGGTTCAATTTTAACGATTTTAACAATTTTGGGAAATCATAAATTCCAAATTTTGTAATGATATGTAGTCAGTTTCCATCTTCAGAGCTTGAAAATAGTCGATTAATTAGTTTTGTTTCCTCTACAAATTGTGTTTTCAATATAAATCATAAACTGAATGTTTATTGTTATCGTAAAACGAAATTAAGTGGCAATACCTTCGTCGTAATTATTAGTTTCGGTGGACGAAATCAAATTACGAAGTTAAATTTACTGCGGAAAAGCGAGCTAAAAGTGAAAGTGGACTGTGCGTCACATCCCCGGCCGCGCGAGGAGCGCGGAGTTCTGCCGCCGCAAACCTGCACAAATCAGCGTCGTCGCAAGCGCAGGGGCTGCGAGGAAGGCAACATGAGACGCGCCCATAAAGTGCGCCACTCGCCTTTTGTCTGTTAATTGCGGGTGACTTTCGCGAATTTCGCATCCCCAGCTGAGCCATTCGCGAGTCAGCAGCCATTCATTCGGTCCCTTGAATAACTTATGCAAATGAGAGCGAGCGCGCCGAGTGCAAATTGTCCGAACACACGCTCCGCATATGCATGTTGTCGAGCGCAATAATTGAAATTGATGTCGGAGGCGTCGTCCCATGAACAACCAGCACGCCGCGCCGGGCCCCCCCATGATACATGGCCGCAATTATTGCCGCCGCCACCACCAACAACACAGCAACAACAACCTGCCGGCCGTGTTTTCATGCGGGCTGTAAATTATTTTTCATTGTCTCGCGCGGATTTGATCCTAATCCGCACGTCGTGTGCGCAAATTAATATTTGATTGTTATTGCGACAACAGCAGTTGTTAATGTTTCAGCGCTTCCCCACGTTTTCCGGCTTAAGAAGGGCGAGAATGTTTCTTACAATAAAAAACGGAGAAAACAATTTTGTTCATTAAATAAATTTTACCTACATTTGTTCCCGTCATATAACTGGCAAAACTTTCAAATCAAAATTTTGAGCTCTTTCTCGGATTTTTATTTTTTTTTTTTAAATATTTCAGGTGAAGGTTAAAATCGGGCTTTGGGTCGAAAGTTGAAATATATTGTGAACGCGAGATCTCGGCTTATGCTGATCAAAAACACAAAAACTGATTACCTTTTAAATCGTTTTGATGCCCCCTGACGAGCCAAAAAGGTTTCAGCGTGGTAGTCCCACCCCTTTTCATCCCTCCTACACCCCGCGTCTTAAAGGAATTCATTTTTAATTCCAATTGCACTGGCCCTGAATGATTGAAATCCCCCTAAAAATGGTTTTACACACCCTCTCTAAACAACCCCCAACTCACCATTTCAAAAATTGACTTTATAGCAGCAAATTTGTTTGGATTTCATAAAATAGGAGGTCTGTTTGATTCGATGGATTTTTAGATCTACATATCATTTTAATCTAATGAAAATTAAATAGATTTAAATCGGTAATTATTAAAAATAAAACTATATAACAAAACGTTTTACAAATAAATGCTTCTCTGTTTATTTAAGGATGGGCGACTAAGAGTGAAAATTTAATAACTATCTCGCACGTTCTCTTATTGGATAGTGGCTGTTTTGGCTCCTCAGACAACATCAGCTAAACAAAAAAATGATACCACAGAATTAAATGCAGATAATTCTGTATCATCGGCAGTAAAAGAGCGATTGCACTGCTTTTTGCTGACAATGAGCTCAAACGGAAAGAGGAATGTGTGACGAACGTTTGAGACAACTTCTTTCTTTAAAAAAAAAAACGTAAATAACGTATATTTATTTGAGCTATATACATTCGATTCTTTTTATTTTAGTGAAGATCAACGAGCGAAACAAAAGGATAAAGGACGATCGTGTTGATTCAAACGTTTGTTAATTCAAAAACAACATTGGCTAGCTATTTACTCATCAGCCAAAACTCTAGAGAGTTAAATGTTGCTTAATTTATTTACAATTCGAGTTGTGCCTATTCAAATTGACATGCGAGAGTCTGCTTTTTGTTGCAAAGCAAGGACTCAATACCCAGCACGCTTCAGTGTTCTCCAATGGGTGTGGTTGGCAAATGAGAGCGGCAATAAAATTAGTCTAAAATCCACTTTTCCGCACGAAATCACCCAATTAAGCAGAACAGACAGACTCGTCGGGATTTCATCCCCCGCCCTCTCCACTCGCATTGAAGACAAAACAAGGGGTTGCTGCGGCTCGATTCTCAAACGGGTGTTCCCAGAAGTCGACGAGAAAAAATAATAAGTGCTCTCAGATCTTCAAAGAGCGCGACGAGAGCGGCACCCCGGTTAAAATAGCCCCTACAGCTTTATTTATATTTTGCGCTTGTTTATTTGTTTGTTGCAGCCGCTTGAAAAAGCAGTTGCGCGCCTCTCAAAATCCGCCCGTGTTATTAAAACCGTCTCCGCTCTTATTCCATTTTATCCCTGCTCTACTCACGCTCCCCCGTGCAACTCGCGAGCCTTTTTTTACTTAATTATACGCCTCGCCCAAGGATTTTTTTTAAATTCATGCTGCAAACAAGGTGTGTATCGCAATAACAACTCTCTCCGGCACGAGCGAAGGAAGAACGGGCGAAACGACAGCCGTTTTAATAATTAATCACGCCTGCTTTAATTAAAACGACGGTGCATCCGAAATTGCTCAACTTTTGTCAAGGCGCTTGGCGCAATTATAACCGTGTCACACCTTGAAAAAGAACCGGACGCAAAGGGTGCACTACACGAGGGTGAATTACTCTTTTTCCACGAACCAAAAGGTGAATTTAAAGTCGGAGCATTTTAATAACCAAGATATACACACACCACTCCGGAAGGTGGAAAGCAAAAACTTTTGCGATTTCTTTCCTCTGCATATATCTTTTTACTCGCAAAAGTTTCAAGTGAGTCAGTGTGACATAATTTTGCTTAGAAATTTCTTTTTGATGTAAATTCTCTACTGTATTAATTTAGATATTTCATGGCATGGCAAAAACGTAAAGGGTATTCGTTCCCAATTCAGCAGATTTTGTGAAAATGAATTTAACTTCAAGATTAAGGATATTTAATTCGGATTCAGCAAAAAATTTAAATATATCCGGAAAAACGCTTGCCTGCATCTTTGCCGAATTTATCAAAAAACTTGTTTATCTTTTATTTTCCATTTCTGCGCGGATTTACTCAGGATGGAGAGGAATTAAGGATATTTTGAGAGGAATGAAAAATCGAAGATCACTTCATCGTATTGTACAGCGTCTATTTTTGGACAACAAAGACCTCGGATCAGCAGTACTTCATCTCCAAATCCAACTTCATTCTGCAGGGAATTCTGAATTCAGTGATCGTTATTGCTTAGCAACAATCGAAGAGTTTAAGAATTATACCAAACTCTCTGTTTAGCCTGACGTGTACGTATCAACTTAAAAAGTGGAATGATACTGGGCAACAATTGTAAATTATTTAAATTGTTGGATGCCATAAACAATTGATCGATTAACAATATGTTCAAAAATTTGCAATAATAAAAAACAGACCTTCTTACAATAAAAATTCAAAATTTTGCCAATTTTCTCCAAAATGTACAGTGCTTGAACATATTTTCTTGGCATATTCCGATTGCTCTCGTCGAGATCTGTCCAACGGTGTATGCCATTTATTGGGGAAACTCTTGGTTTTGAAATTAAATCGGATTTCAAGTAAGGAGACAGCCATTACCATTTGAAAAGCACGCTAACTTTCCAGTCAATTTTCTCGAAAAATTACAGCGCTTCTTAGGTCAATTTAGGCTTTAACTGAATCCTAAGGGACGAGTTTATGCACTGGCAACAAGCATTTTCAAGGCTTTTGCAGTATCATTCCTCTTTAAGATTAGAACCCTTCGGATTTTTTTACTCAGAAAATGAAATTTAGAAGCATTCCTCTTTGGATCTCTGTAGTTTTAACAGAGAAATTTAATAATTTGTGCGTATGGAGAGGAATAAATGTTATAATGCCCAGAATAACATTATTTATTCAATTTTGCTGTCTGCAGGGGCAGGTGCAACAACTACACAATACGCGCATTTCAAATCATTTAGGAGTCAACTTTCGGTCGTGAAAACAATTAATCAGGCTGCAGCATAATATTTCACGCGCGCGCCGCAGCATAACGCGCTGAACAATTTGAAGCGGCAATGAAAGCATCGTTAGCCGGCCGTGGGTCGGTCGGTCGGGATGGCATAGACGATGGTGTGTTGCACCTGCGGCGGTTTAGCGAAATAATTGATTAGCGGCGGCGGTTCGTCTGGCCGGTCGGTCGGTTGGTCGGTCGGCCGGACGGCCGGGAAAACGCCGAGCGCAGAGGAGAAGCAGGAAGGAAACGCGGCGGGCTAAATGATGCATGCAAATAATAATTGCGGGCGGTCACGTGCGCTTGGCGCTTCAATATTTGATGCGGCGGCTGGTGCACGCGCGAGGGAGGCACGTTGTGGCCATCGCGCTGCTCCGCACGCGGACGATGGACGGGCAGGTAGGCGAAAAAGAGACACACGCAACGCACAACACCGGCGCGGGGCACGTCCCGGCCCAAACGGGCCAGACAAACGTCAAAACTGCTGTTAAAAATGTCGCTCTCCGCTTTTTAATGAATCGCCTCTTTTTATTTGCGGCACGTTCGCGTTTATGGAAATGCGTGCACGTGTGCCGCTCGTTTTCGGCTCGCCCCTTATGCCCACCCGGCCGAGGGTCACATATATGCGAGCTGCCTGGCTGACCTGCAGCGGGGCGCCAATTACGCGCCGACTGACGGCTCAATTATAATTCACGACGTTGATTTCTGCCCGCCCGCTGTGTGTGTGTGTGCTTGAACTTGCTGCAAATTTGGCCCTTGAGTGCCGATGCGAGTGTGTGCGAACCGGCCCACGACGCGATCGATTCCCCAGCATTTCCATACGTTTCTGCTGCTGACACAAGGAAAAGCAATTTTTTGTGTCGCACCTCCAGGATCAAATTTCCTAACATATCGTTAAGTAAATTGAAATCCTACCCGATATTAATATGACGCTATGCCTCTCCTTTGTGGCCTATCACGTATTTGTGTTTGCCATTCGAAACGTGAGAGATTTGACTAACAGGACCAAATCCGTCCTTTGCAAAGAGGGAGGGATCCTGTTGCGGTCTGAAGCACCTGATGCGCCATTCCCTTGCGAAATTCAATGCAAAATCAATTAAATAGGGCTATATCAGACCAGTTGGAAGTTATTTGAAAGACTACAATTTTAATTCGAAAGCCTGCATAGTAAAATATAGTCAAAATTTCTAGTTGAAATTATGAAATATATGCTAATCTCAATTTTAAGCCACATCTCGCAAGTTTTGCACTATCAGTTAATTGCTTAAAGGGCTAAGTGCATGTTGGGCACGCAGAGAGTGCGAGAGTGGGTGATAAATTAGTCTATCTCGGGAACTAAAACTGCGTGATTCATTTCTTCCTCCCACCAGAGCAGCAACCCCAGAATGATACATTTCAGTATGAAGCTTGCTAAGGATTTCTACGTTAATTGTGGCAGTAAATTGGTAAAAACATCTTAACCCTTTTAGGCCTTTTACAAAGAAAATATCCGCAATAATATATTGAAACTGATTTCATTATCGACTTTGATATTCCTCATTGTTAGTGTTTCAAACTTGCGGAAATCGTACCTCAATGCTTAATTTGCTACCAACTTTGAAATAAAATTAAAGTTAAGAACGTTAACTTCATTTTGGTGCTTGATGCTTAATTCTCAAAATAAAAAATTGACTCTCGGAACAATTGAATTTTTTTCGTAACTCATAAAAAAATGTTTCTGCGTACCAAGAAAAATCCTTGTTGCCACAACATAACCCACAATCCTTAAGTATACTATCCTAAACCAATAATGGCCAAACGTTTATTTTATGTTTTGTTTGATTGTTAAATTTGTTTTTCATTTAGTACCACCCCCTCCAACGTGGAAGTTCTTTGCATTCCTTACCTTCTTCAATTTTCACAGTTTTCAATAGCTGCTCCAATAAAAAAAATCACTTTTCACATTTTCAGGTAAATGCTCAACATGAATCGACTTTAAAGTAAAGCTGTACAGAAAAATTGTGAAAGATATCCTTTTGAAATACTCTTTAAATGTTGGGAAACAGCCAAAATTCGCCCAGATTATGCCATTTAAATTTGCGAGAAAATTGGCTCCAAAGCTTGCATGCAAATCAAGCGGGGAGCTCTGTCTCCCTATCGAAAATTAGGATTTATTTCGCCAGTAGGGAAATTCACCTGCTGAAATTCGCACACCATTGGAGAGAAATAAAAATCAAGCGAAAATTTTTGCGAGAAATTTGGCACATTCTGAAATTTAACTGTTATTTGGTCCTGATTTCTTTTTTTGCAAATTGCAGAGATCAACTGTCACTCAATTCCACAAATAACAGACTCAATGAACCACTTGCTAATAGTCAGCAATGCAAAATGTTCTTAATTGTTGGCCTCTAAAGCTCTAATTTCGCTGTGGCACCGCCTTTTCCCAGTATTCTTCGACATTTAAAAGAACATCAATTATTCAGCAATTTTTGCCACGCACTCAAATTTGCGTTTCACTGTGTGAAGTTACTGGGAAAAGGCGTTGCCTCAGTGACTTTAAATGGGGGCGACAAAGTCACAGTCCAGCTCGAGCAATTCTACAAAATAAACGTTTTGATTTCAGCTATATAATTAACGAAACAAAACGGTTCTGAAAATGAGCTTGTAAAAACAATTTGTTGGCATGACAACAAAATTTAGCATCAGCACGTTGACAGCCGTGCGAGAAATTTCGGCAGATAATTCAGAGTTACAAAGGGAGCAATAAGCAAGCAGTCGCACCCTGCGTTCCGCAAGCAAGAGGCCTGACCCGCAATTAATTACACTCGAGCGCGTGCACGCGAGAGCATGTGTCGCGCGCGCGGTGGAGGGAGCAGCAGGTCGGGCTAAAATTAAAACAGATAGCCTCATTTTTTCGCGACACGCTGCAGCCGCAGCTGCTTATTTCAAAGTATAATCGGCCGGACAAAAGTTAGCATTATCGCATTATTTTGTTATGCTAATTTGGCCGCTCCCGGAATTAACACGTCGGCATAGAGCGTTGCTCGCCGCCGGCGCAGTTCGCAGTTTAGTCGCTCGAGAGAAGTGAGAAGAGCCAGAGAGAGCGGGCCAATTAGCCGGCGAGGGTGAGTGTGCCGAAAATATATCGGTGCACCCTCACGTGAAATTGGCCCCGACAAAATCTGGCCGGCGACGCGTTTTATAAAAATCCGCGGCCGGGCATGAAAAAAATATCCTATTTAATTATACACACATTTCTACCCGAACGGCTCGGCTCTATTTCGAAATGAACGAGGCCGGCGGAAGGGAGCAGTGGTCTACCAATGAGGAGGAAATCATTATGGACACGTTTTTTTTATTAATTTAGTTCTCTCGCAGGCAGACTAATTGTAAGCTCAAAAAATGGTTCAGGAAAAACAATTTGCTGTTGCTTTGTTCAGTTTTTAATGTCAGGATTCAATCAGAGCGATTGAAAGGTATGCTGTCATTAGCAATGTTAAACGTTAACATGAAACGCCATCGGCAAAGTAAAATATTAAATTTTCGTTTATTATTCATTCAATGCCACACACGCTCAAAATTGCAAAACGGTTGACAGTGAAACAAGAGCTGCTAAAATAAAAAACAATAAATAAATCACAAATAATGTTTGCCACTAGAGCACAATAACATCAATTTCAAATAATACTCGACGTTAGTTGTGTTCCAACATGTTAAAGAATTCAAATTTAAGCAGGAATTATTTTTATATCAGATTACCAAATTAATATCATACTGTGTTCGAACTTGAATTTATATTACATCTAAAATAAGAAAGATTCTATGCAGCGAGACTGCAAAATCTTGTTTTAAACTTTTCGTTAAGTTCTGTTTGTCTCTTCCTATATGCAATTTATAATCATTTGCTGATGTTATAAATAAGAAAATCTAGCATTATTCATGAGAGCAGTTGGCGTCGAAAACGCAGACTTGCAGGAAAAGATCTCAGCGTGATCCCGCAAGGTTTTTGTTTCCATAAAAAGGTGCTTTCGGTGCTCATCACGTGCTTTTTCTGCAGCAACAAAGGGGTGGCGGTGAGCATAAGGGCGGCGCACACTGAAAGAGTGCTTATAGTTTAGATAATATTGATCTCTTTGAGGGCTGCCAAAACGGCCGAGGAAATATACCTGCCCGCTTGCAGGCGCAAAGGAAGATTTTTGCGGCTTTTGCGGAAAGGGACGTGCCAGAATTATTGCCGCAGGATAACTCGACGGCCAAGAGAAAGAGAGCGAGAGGAAATTTCCGGATCAGTGAGCTCGAGAAACCGAAGAATTGAAGCAGAGTTGTTTGCGCGTCTGGTCGTGAAGGGAACAGTGCGACTTGATTTAGTTTTCAACACATCCCATTTTGCAAGGAAGACACTCTTATTGAATGTTAGAATTTATTTAAATCAAACGATTAGAAAAATATTTTCTTAACTCTTGATTTTTTATTTTGCTATTGTTTTGAAAACCATTAAAAAATATATATTTGTTTAGGTCATTGGTTCGTAAAATGCTCATAAATATAACTAAAAGAACAATGAAGCAATTTTATTTTGTGCTAAATTGGGCAATGAATGATACCAGAAATCTAACTTGGTTACTCTTATCATGAAAATAGCAAAGAAAAGAGGCGAATAACTAAAATTATCTATAAAACGCGTGTGTGGAAGAACATATTGACAAAAGTCTTGACCCCTTTTTGACTGTGCGAAGTTTATAAATGCTTCGGATCATCCCCTCTAGAATTTAGGTGCTCACATTGATAGAGACTAAGCGTTCGACAGCTGGTTGACTTTGCGTGTTGCCTCATCGTTCTTCCGAAAATAAACTTATCAGTGTCACTTTTCTTATTTTCACTTTAGGATGGTAAAATCCTATTTCAAGAGCCGTATGTCACCACGTTGTATAATATTTTCTCGTAATGCTGATCTTTCTCTCCCTCCCACTATAATCTTTTAGTTGTATGTATCTTGGGAAGTTTAGATTCTTGGTGAATGACCTGCAAGAAGGATGTTAAAACATAAATGAGAAAATTCTCAAGATGTGTTGCAGTTTCGGCTAATCGCAAGCCTCATCGGCGATGTTTGCTTTCTAAATTGATTCTGCTATGGATATATCATTGCACGATTTTAAAATTTCCACTTCACACCTTGGAAATTTTCTTTAATTTGAACATCTATTTTACCATTCCTTACCGGTCAAGGTAATATAACATTCTGTAAACTCCCGCGCGAACGGAATATTAACTTAAATTTAACAGATTTTGAAAATTCATCGAAATATTGCATTTCTTCTCAGCGTAATTAGCAGGCGGCATCCATGCGCGAAAGTGGAACCGTTAAGTCGGTCCCGTCAAAAATGAAGACCGCGCAGATTGGACGTGCGAGAAAAGGGACAAAAAGACGTGGAAAGTTGGGTTTACTGGAGGATTGTGTGCAACGCTCACAATGGAGTCCGGCAGTTTGATTAACGAGAAGTTCATCACCAGCAGGCGTGATGCTGCAGCATTTTATTGTGCCTGAGTGCGAGAGTGTATAATGTGTGTTTGTATTATTATTTGGCGTCGGCAGCAACAATGAGCAGAAGAAAAAGGCCGGGTGTTGAGAGGGGCGTGCAAATTGGATTTGCGGCAAAAAGTGAATACATCATCTCTCTCTCTCTCAGAGGCTCAAACCGAGTTTAAGCGTCGTCGCCGCCGTTTATTCTCCGTAAATTTTCTTGCCAGGCGCGCGTTCGCTCGCGAAGTGTGTGTACTTTTTGTCCGCGCGCGCGCGTGCAATCATCTCCTTTATGGGTGCACTTTGTTGTTGGCGGTGCGGCATCTCTGTTGTTGTTGTTATTATTACAGCAACCGCGGAGGGGACCTAGTCAGTCAATATCAAACGCATTAGCCGCCCCACGTGCCACTTTTTACGCCTGCCATTCACTTCCAAGCCGACGGACAACCCTTTGAGAAATGAGCACAAGAGATTATAATGAGTGAACTTGCTAAATTATAAGCTGTTTACCGGGCGGGCTCCCTTTCTCCATTCATCTTACTCTAATTAAATACTCTGAGTGGAGCCACGCTCTCTTTTGGTGAGAGTATCAAATGGGGTTTCATGAGATCTTTGCGAAATTGAACCTAACTTTCTGAAATTCTCTCGTTTCCCCTGATATTTCTTATTGAGAGCTACCCAATTTCGAAAAAAATATCTCCCCTGACCTGCTGCTAGTGCTGAGACAGATCATGTCACTTTGTTTCACTCACTTCAAAATATGTCAATGCCAAATGCAATCACATCGAAAATCGATGTAAAAGCATGTTAAATTTATTCCTTTAGGTACAGTTAATTGATTTCAATAAACTGGTATGCAAATCATGCTGATCCCAAAAGTAGCAGGACGCCCCTTTGCTTCCCAAACTTCTGTTTACCGCACCCTTTTTTAAGTTGTTGATAGATGCCAATGAAGAGTAATCATTAGGGCCTTGAAAATAAGATGTTTTTTTTTGGGAAATAGTAGACAATTTTCAGACCGTTTTTTGATGCAAAATAGACAGTTTTTATACTTAATTTTAGCTCAATTAACACATTCTTAGGCTACAATTTTGCATTTTTCTGATGTTCTTGCCCAAACGTTATTATAAAAGTCATTTTCTTGACGAGCAGGGATGCTCCAAAAGCACGAAAAAATAGCAAAAACTCACGATTTGAAATAGACAGTGTTGAGCTAAACTATAATCTATCATTTATGCTTTACTTGGAGGAACTCAAGTCAAAAGTTATTCCAATATTGTTCCATCAATCAACCCTTCAACCATTCCTATCAATCGAAGTGAAGAAGATTGCAAAAAAATAATATTAAAAATTCATAATAGTAGCGAATATTTTAAAATGCAATATTCAATTCTTTTTGGGTATAGTTAGGATTAGTGTTGAAGGGGTGGTTATGGGGTTGAAGAGACGTCTGAATTTAAGACCCACCCAAACCACTGAAAACGGTGACAAAAAAGCATGATTTTTATCCCCTTTGCATGAAAAATTTCCTTAAAAATTAACTGTGGGGAAAATATCTACTAACGAAGGAAAATCGTAAACTTAATTATCAGATTTTGAGTTAATTTAGACGATTTTAAGTATGATTCAAATGCCTTAAAATCGCATTTTTCGTGCTCATTGGTTGGTCCAGCAACTATTGGAAGAGCTCCGAAAAAACTAGTCGATCGTCTAAATTTCACAGTCATTATAATTTTTCCGATTAAATTAAACACAGCTTCTCCGGTGTAAATCAAGTTGATTATTTTTCAGTATTTCTACAGAAGACATGTCCTGATCAACTAGTTTTGGACGCTGCGGTGGCAGCTCTAATTCACGAGCTAGAATGAAACATGAGTTGCAATTAGCGGGGCATTTTTGTAGGAATACGTAAAAAACTGCTACTTTTAATCCTTTTATAAGTATTGATATAGTATGGAGGTTTTTTACACTCAAGGATTAAATATGATTAATGTATATGCCCTTGGGAAGCCCCTCTCTACAGAAGTGCGATTAAATTACATTTTTATAACCTCAATATATACTTTTTTGTTCACGAAAGTAAACTTGGTGGAAACATCGCGTGAAAAGGCTGAACAGCTTTTTCTTTTAAATTCAACTTCATACACTTAAAGAGATTAAAAGCTCTCAATCGGAACAGTTTTGTTTTTTATGTAACGCAGTGAAACAAAAACAAAGGTCGACGTAATTAGAGACTGTCAGGCAAGAGAAAATTGATGGGCAAATAAAGAAAGATTTCCACATGGGATTGAGCTGGTCTAATTAAACTAAAACACTCAAAATGATTTAATTATTATTTCAATACCGGTCTGTATGCAAACTCTCTCCATAGTTCCAAACACAGGTAATTTTAAACCCTTTTTATAATTCGATCCAACACTGTAACGTCAGTTTTTTTTTTAAAAAAAAGCCCCACCGTTTTGGAGTCCATGGCAAATAAATTATGTAAATGTTGTTCCCCAAGTGTTCCCGACAGAACACGTAAAAAGCCTTAAAACTTTTACTGCGAGCACAACAGAAATTTGCACATTTATTTGATAATCCCTTGAAAACGTGCACAGATTGCAGAGTGACGCGTGGTCCGCGCAACTGGAAATTATTACTTATATCAACAGTCGCATCAGCGAGTCAATAATTCATAGCAAAGACCCGGCCCGGCTGTCGAGCGACGCGGTCAAAAACGTAAAAAAAGCGGACGGACGGCCGGACGATAACTTTTTCCAATGGGGGGAAACGCCACGGGCCGCAATATGCGGAATCGCAAATGAAATGAAACATCTCTCGGTGCGGCAGCCAATTCGATTCACTTGACTGCCTCGCCGCGTTTCCCTCCAGCCATGCAAAAGAGAAATCACATTATATAATACGCATTTTTCACGCAGAAACGCATTTTTCTGCAACGCGGCTTGCCAGCAGAACCTGTTATTTGATGAGTGAGCTATTTGCATTTAGCGAATCAGAGCGGAGATAATATAGAAGTTTCCATGATGATCAAGCTGATCTTGTTACTTGAGGTCTCAACAAGATGCATCACGCCAGTCGGCTAATTTTCGCTCACGTGGTCATCCAGAAACCAGGGAAAATTTTAGTCTCTGACCCTTTGGGCCGTTAAGCACTATATCTAAGCTCACTTTTAAAGTTTTGTCAGCTGCGCCAAAAGCAGGATGGCTAAAATTCGGCTTAAGCCAGGCAGCCGGCCGGCGCCTCAAAATTACGTGGCTGAGACCTCTACATGTTACGTATGGTTTTACTGAATGACGGTGTTGATTAAAACTGTCTTTGATTCTTTTGAGAGAAGCCAACTGGATCAGCCTTGTGTACCAATCTTGATCACTCGAGCTCACAGACTGCAATAAGAGAAGCCCAGTCGTGTTGTGATTGAAACGCCAGAAATTTGTTTTCTGTGAAGCCAAAACAGAAAAGGTATAGAGACGAGAGATCAGAGAGCAGAAAATCGCTGTGCTTTCCAAAGCAACATTTTCTGTGTCCTCCAAATTTCAATAGAAGGAGAAACGAAATAGGGTGGGACGTGGAGAATGAATGAGAATCAAGATTTATATATTAAAAATGATCATAGATCAAGATGAGAGGAAATAAAATTGGCTTTTGAGTGTTTGCTTAGGCTGAAAAGTGGGAATGGAAGCGAAAATTTATTCTCTTGCGCACTTTCTGCGGCGCGTTTCACGTAAAACATGATAAATCTGGCGAGCAAAAACGTCCAGCGTGCTAGCTGGTGCACCTCTGTGTGTGTTTCGGCAGTAAAAAGCGTGATGAAATACTGTTCTCGTGAGTCAGCGTTTTTGTCCTCCAAGAATGATGCCAAAGAAAGGGTGGTCGAAACGAAAAGTTGGCCCGACAAAAAGTGTGCCCAAGCTAATCATTAAAGCGAAAAGGGAGCAGCATTTTTTAAAATCACGGCAACTGCGCGCGTCACGAGGTTAAATCTTGCAGAAATGAGAAAAATGGAGCCGCACTTGGTCTCAGTATATATATATCTCGGCGCCGAGAAGGGTTCCACGATCCTTTCAAAGGCCGAGAAATGGTCTAATTGAAAAATAAGGCGGTGAGACGTGGTTCAGCGCACATGAGTTTGCTTCGTGCAAATCTAATCCTGATCCTTGTAAGGTTGCCAGGGGGAATCTCTCAGTATGAACTAGAAAAGCAATCGGAATAGCAATTCTTGGTAGCCGCAAAAATGCGTAAAAATTATTTGCCTTTGAGATTTTATTTTAAATAATTAAATTTAATTAGCTCAAGGACAAACTTTGGCTAATTTCTTTCGTGCAAATTCCTTTGCTTTTTGGGATATTTCTTAAAACGTAATTTTTTTAAGTCTGCATCTCTTAAGAAGTCTTTCGGCGTGAAGCAAAAAATTATTTAAATGGCGGCACTCCAAAAACATAGAACTCTGGACGCTACATTCACTACTCTGTGTCGGTTAGGAACAGGAGGACAACAATATAGTTTTCAAGACATACAACGGCTGCATTTCAAACATTTTAAATGTAATTAAATCAATTTTTCAACCAATTCTAGTAGAAAAGTATTAGTTTTAAATTTGTATCTGTTATATTTATGCTAAAAATATTTTTAAAATTAATAAAGAGTCATTTGTTGTGGAGTTAAGAAAAAAATCAAAGTTTTTTACTGTTTAACAAAGGGTTTGCTTTGATAAATTTATTTAAAAAATTAATTTCTGAACAACATTGTTTTACATCCCCTCTTTTACTGTCATACTAGGAAATCGTTTGGGCGAGATGCAAAAAGAAAGGTTTTACACAGGATCGAGCACCCTAAAAACACAGGATATAACTAAAACCTTTGGAGCATCATGGCAACCCTTTTTTCGGGCAGATCGCGTGGCGGAAAGCGTGGGAAGGAGCACGTGGATATGGCAAATCCGAGCGGTAGGAATGCGCGGAGATATTTCGCGTGGAGAGCTGCGAGAACGGGGGGATAATACGTGCCGAGTGGGCGTGAAGAGGCTGCAAATTGTGCGGACGGTCGAGTCATTTGAATTGCCCTTACGCCGGATAGATCCGCTTTCGCGTCCCTTTTTTTCGTACAGCGTCAAGATTACATTACACACGGCGCTCGCGTTTCGCTCGCGCAGAGATAAACTGATTTTGCTGCCGGCTCTCAGCAGCATTGTACGCGAAATTAGCGAGCGACGCACAGAATGCGAGCCAAATGAGTCTCGTGCTGCGAAAGAAAGCTGACTTTTTGTCCGCAGCTAATGGTACGGAGAATAACGAACAATGACGACCGAAAATTGAGCCTCTTTTGTTTTGGTCTGCTACGTGCTGCTGGATTTTTCGTAAATTTGTTTAGCAAGCACGTTTTTCTCTTCCAGTAGCTCTGTTCCGGGTTCTGGGCGTGAACTTGAACGCACTGCGCTGTTTACTTTGTGCATTGTGCGCCAACAATTAATTTTCTTTGCGCTTGTTTGATGAAAAACACTCTTTAAGGAAGAAAACAAAATTAAATTCACTGTTGTGCATTGTTTCATCTGCCATGTGAATGGTTAATTAAATTGTATACGTAATTCAGTGCGACAATTTATAATTGAAAAAACAGGCATTGCCGAATACCTCGGAAATTTACACAAATTGATTAATTTTTCGTTGCTGATTTTGATTAATTTAAGGGGCCTCATTTTAAAACTTACAAGGTAACTCTTAGAATTTGATGTTTTTGGATGAGCCATTGAATTTTTGAAGTATCCAACGAGTTATGATATTATTCCAGGGGAAAATTCTGATTCTACGGGGTTTGCGCGAGCTATGGAGCTCCGAATGTAAAAATCCTTATGGGATTTACGCATGAGAAACCATTCAAAATAGACTTGTGAAGCCAGTTTTCATTCAATCGTGGTGATATTTGATAGACAGACAACTTGACGAGACAAATCGATCGGTGGGCTATTTTTGACTCTCCTGACTTTCCGTGGAAATGGAATTTCGCAAATAGCTCAAAGCATAGCTCATCAAAGTTCAAGAAAATGTGATCAATCATTCTGATATGACTATCGGGTCATGTTCATGTAGCTCCATTTTTGTTGTCACCAATTGATTTAATTTGTTGAACAATGTTGTTATGTAAGCTAAATTTCAGCTCAAATTAACAAAAGCTATATTTTAAAATCAATTTTTATTCTTAAAAATCGTTTAAATTGTCGTATTGAAACATTGCTACCACTGTAAGTGGTTCATATCAGGAAATGTTACATGAATTCAATGGTTTTGACTGTATCGTTGAATCCCAAGAGTTTCCTTGTTAGCGAAATAAATCTTGATATTCTGAGAGAAGACAGAATTCACTTCTTTGAATTAAAGCCGATTTTCTCATAAATTTACAGATATATATTTTAGCTTCGACCTAATTTTCAGATAAAATTGATTTTCTGTAAATTGCACTTTTTAATTACCGTTTTTCTTTAAAACTGCATGCTTTCAATAATTTTCTCTTGGCTTGATGTTGATAATACGGCTTTCTTCCTCTCTTGCGATATTCGTGAGGTAGAATTTTTCTGCAGATTGCTCAACTTCTCATCCAGGAAGTTGAATTTCATCCAACAACCAGCGGAAAAAGCATTGAAAAAGTTCGAACATCCACTCCTGCAATTATCAGCGGGTGCACTGGCCTTCTTGGCAAAAGGCTCGAGAAGTAATTAACGCTCAATGAATTTCGTTCCGCCAGTTCAGTCTTCCGTCCTGCGCTCAGTGCCTCTCTCTCTCGGCTTAACTATTTTAACACCTAATCTGCACCGTAGATTCGAGTTATACGAGCGCGAGACGCGCGTGGTCTCTGAGGTTTTGCCACGCAAGCCCAAAAGCTGCGGTTTTTGCGAATTTTGCTCGGGACAGCAGCGCATTTAAGCATATTAAAGAGCTAGACCATCAAACGCCTCCAAAAGGGTGCTAAAAATCCACCACACTTTGTCGGATACGTACGGCGGGACAACGAAATGGTCTTCATAATTTTAAACAGCTTTTATATGTTTAAAACTTCGATTTTTGGAGAAAGTTTAATTTATTTAAACTAAATTGGCAATATATTTGTTTGAAATAGCTCAAAGGAGCTTGGGAATGACGTGAAGGCGTCACAATCAATTAGGGCACATCTGTAGAATATAGTTAAAATTGAAATTGTTCTAAGCCTTGGCACTTTTAAGCCCTATATAAATAGCACCCTATTCATGAGAAATAATTTTTTGAGTTATTTGAGCATTTGAGTCACTAAATTAACCACCTATTTCTCATCACATTCATTGGGCAGCCAGAATAGATCCCTGAAAAGCTCAAAATACCTCTCATTACCTTGAAACTCCTTAGAATATGCCTTAACAATGCAATGAATTTGAAACCCATACAAGTTTTTGTCATCTTTTAACCAACGAGAACGTTTTCATCTAGATGTTTCTGCTAATTGTGTTTGCCAATTCTGCGATGAAATCTGTATAGACATGTAGCATTTCCTCAATTGTAAAAATAATACAACTACCTTATTTCAAGCTGCTAAATATAAGAAATTGCAGTTAAATAATATCGTTATATAATGTACTCTGTGTTGTACACCGTTGGTGTCTAATAAAATAAATAATAAAATTAACCAACGAGAACAAGTTCGAGTATTATTCATTCTGCAGGGCTCGAGATTATTTAAATTTTTGCTACTGTATACCACAGTGTCATCAGTGCAATCAAGATTTCTAAAAATTGAGCGTGAAAGAACGGTCCGTCCTCTTTTAGGAGGGACCGCAAAACGAGAGCGCATTAATCAGTGCGGCGGCGGGTACGAACTGCTGATGCATCAGTCGCAACTTTTCACTCACTTTTTTGCTCTCTCATTTCTCGGCCTGGTGTCGTTCGTCTGAATAAATTAGGACCGTCTGCAGCAATCTGCTAGTGTCGTTAGCAGGCACGGTGGAATCTGCTGCTTGGCAGCGTTTTCCCTCGACTCGCTCGGCGCACTTATTCTTTATTCGCTCGTTCCTCCTCGGCCGTAATGGCATTATTAACCTCTCGAAAGCAGTCTAAACAGCGGCAGCCCGCTAATCCCGGCTTCTCTTTGTTTCAGCAGTTTGCATTTTGGCGGTCCTCGCGCTGTTTGCTCAGCTAGCGCATGGTGAGTAAATAAATTCACCCTTTCTGCCTTTCCTTCTCTTCAACAGAGATGTACGAAACAAGTCCCGTCCATTCCATGACATGAACACGCTGATTACCCGTTAAATACAACAGAAATTGTCCTTTTCTCTCTTTGTTTCTGATTTCTTTCGGATTTTTGAACGAGCTCTGAATTATAAATTTATTTTATTTTAAAATGTTTCTTTACTGAAAGTGCCCAAAATCATTTTTATTTTGAAGAATTAACTGTAAATTAATATGATTTAATGACGATTCCTTCTATGTAACATCTAAAAAAACATTTTAAAATGTTTCAAAAAGACACATTTGGCTTAATATTTCATGGCTCATTGTCAGTACTCATTTGATGTCGCATTACTATATTGATTGTAGACTCAAAAAAGAAATCTACAGTCTTAATGGGAATCATGAAGCAGGATTTTTGTGACCAAAGAGTGGTCAGAAATTCAAGCAGCAATTTTCCCCTAGGAAAATTCCACCGTTCATTTTTGGTTTTTAAACTATTCTTTGTCCCAAAATTTCTCTTCTTTTTCTATCAATAGTGAGTTAGCTGTTAAATTTGGAACCAAATATCCTGAATCGATCGTAAATAATATATTAAAAACCAAACTAAACATCATAAATTATCGCTGGACCCCATCATGAAATACAAAGCAGACGAATAATTGTATCAAGTCCACGTTCACCTGTGCTCACATATTTAGCCAAGCTACTTGTATTCATTCTCGTTCGCATCCCTCAAAGGTTTCATTCTCCTTTGATATTTGATGTGCTCAGAGCAGTCTCTGTCCATCCGTCCGTGTGTGTGGGCTCGCACGGAACATACATATTTGATCAGGACCTCTGTCGCAGCGAGACAGCCGCCGTTTCATTTCCTGGTTGATTTTCCAAAATGGAACCCCCCCCCCCGCACTCCACCCATCTGCCTTCATGTCGAGGAAAGAGCTGCTCTGCATACAAATTTTACTTATATATATGTTGGGACTTTTTTGTTTGTCGTCTCCACTCGTTCTCCGATTCACCAAAAAGCCGAGAATGCTGCCTCGCCGAAGTGGCTTTACGAGCGGAAGTTTTGCGGAAAGCGTGTCGTAAATCGCGAAATTTTGTTGTATTTTCTATTTGTTGGCTCAGCGTCGGCGATAACTTACTTACCATTCGACTTTCCTCGTAATTTTTCTGCTCCTTTAGCAACCGGAAAACTTTCCTCAGCTCCAGCGGAAGAATATCGAAGGCTGATCTAGAGTGCGTACAGAATGAACCAAATGCTAAATAAATATTGCAAATTTCGTGCAGGCTCGGCACGGGTAAATGCGTGCCTCGCGGGCTTCTATTGTTTGTCCATGCTCTGTGCGCAAGGGTTGATGTGCGGCGCGGCGGACTGAAAATTGCCAACCCCAGCTGAAGATTTAACTAGATTATATGTCCCGCGCTGGGGACACACGGGCGAATTTCACGGAGATCGTAATTGAGTTCCGGCCCTCACAGAAATCGAAACTTGCGTGCATTTCGACTCTCTATAACAAGAGTTCAGCACCCCCAGCGAAATTCCGCTTTTATAAGTTGGTTTTCAACAGTTTGTCAGCCATTTGATGATTCTGCATTCCATTATTATTATTTAAACGAGGAAACCAGCAGATAGAAATGAGGATTGTTTGAATGTTAAAATTAAACAATACAAAAATACTCTTAGGATTCTGCGATTTAGTTTGCGTGGTGAGTTTCTTGATTCTGTGATAAATGTAATTAAGGGGACGCGTAATTTGTCCGAATGGAATTTGCCCGAGAAAAACTGTGTAAAAGTAAGAAATTCGAACGTTCTAAAGCATGTAGAACACTGTCATTTATAGCTTTCACTGTCAGCTCTCAAAGAAGCTAAAAAAGCAGGTAAATTTTACAAATTATGCTATGAACCTCTAAAGGTATTCATGGGAATTGTTTGAAAATCTATTAATACAGAAGCCAGTTCAATCATGATGATTTTGTATGTTGGCTCTATTTGACGAGACAAATCGAAATTTGTTGGTGTGTCATTTATGATGTTACAGAAAACCCCTAGGGTTTAGCCCTTTTCCATGAAAACACTAATAACTCGTTAATAGCTGTAGACAATTTGACGAATTGTCCAAATTTTCATAGCTCCATTTTTGTCATATTTTTAATCTGAATTTTTAAATTAATTTGTTTTAAAAATAATTTGATATCATGGATACACTAAAATATATATGCAAGATATTTTCCATATTAAAGCATAAATATGAAATTTAAAATTAGAAAGAGTGGAGTTTCCTAAAATTTTTAACAAAAGCTACAGAGCCCAGAACAAAATCCTTAGTTTTTTGCTTGGTGAATGTCCAAATGACCCATCGGTCGATTTATTTTATCATGAACCTAAATTGAACATAGACTTCATTTTTAAATCAGTTTTGAAATTTTCAGTATTTTTTCAAACGCACTTATTAAATCGAATAAAATTTTGCCCACAATGAACTGGTTTTTTCCGTGTAAATCTGTCTGTGAGTGCAGCTAATTGTTTTTCCGTTCCACTCTGGTAATTTCAACCTAATCTACTTACTCAAACGGTAAAACAAAAGAGCCAAGTGACCGTGATGAATTGTCACCTAATGGTAATCAAGTTTCGTTATAAATTACTTTGGTTAAAAGGGCTTCAACCTTATCAGAGCGCGTTTCCCTGCGATCGCTGCTGCTGCTGCGCTCGGCGTGGAAATTATTATTTTGCCTGCTCTCTCTTCGCTTTGTGCGCTCGTGAAAGGAGCAATTTTATTACTCGCCGTTTGCTTCCTCCTTTCGCTCGCGATTTAAGGGACTTTCGCGTGCTGAAGAGCCACCCCCTTTGTGGGGCGCGCGCCAATCAATCATAATCTGGTTAGCCTGCTGTTGCAAAAAGCGAGACAGACGAGCGTGTAAAAAGTAACAAAGTGGCGGCGTGCGAGCGAGCGAGCGAGAGAGCGAGGGGGCGCACAAAATGACAAATATTCGCACGCGGGGGCACTCTCGGGAGCACATATTTCGCAGTTAGCTGCTAAATTCGTAATAATGCATGGCCACGCACGTGAACCTCGTTTCAGCCAACTGACAATCCTTTACTGACTACTGACACTCCTTTTGACCTTTGTTTCGTGCCCAAAACTAAAAAAACAAAAATATGAGCTAGGAGAATTTTGTAAATGTGTCATAGGAAACGTACCTCGAGCAAAACAAAGTTGATGTTATGTCAGGATTATTATTCATCAAAATTGTGTATTACAGTCATGCTGTTTTAATTTAAACTTAAATTTATAATTGTCATTAAGGAAGGTGAGTTATCGAGAGACTAATTGCGTTATTTGCATCCGAGTGTGTGATTCACAATATTTGCTGGCCATTTTCGGTGCGAGAAGTTTGTAAAATGAATCTACTAGAAATTTAACCCATAAAATTGTGAACAGAGCAAAATTAAAAAATTATAATTTTGGCAAAATACTCTTTGAAAGCCAATAAATATAATCAAATTAAAAGGGTGGGAGGTGACAAGGTTGGGTTAATTTCCTATAATCACGAGGGTTCGCAAAAACCCGCATTTTCCCGGAAACACCCATCACCCACTGCATTGCAAAGAACCGTTTTTATGTTTTTTTCTGCAATTTTGTGCATTTTTCCGAAACTCATGCATTCTTATGGAAGGTCTAAAATTCCCTTGATGGATGATCAAAAATTGGGGATTTTACAGAATCAGTATTAAAATCCAGTATAGTTTCACCAAAAGACCGAAAATTTTAACTCTCGATCTTAGTAATTTTACAAAATTTCTGACTCTTTCGGCGCGAAGTATGACTTTTTTGGGTTAAATGTGGAAAACCCCAAAGCTGGTAGGATTTTCTAGCTAGTTTTTTCGCAAAAACCAGTGGTGCATTTTTGCGCATTTCAAAATTAGCGAACCCTGCCTATAAAGTGTCCGAAATATAAAATATTTTACAATATGTCTTTCAAGGAAACTCTTAGGATTAGATGTTTTAGTCTATTTGCAAATTTTTCAATTTCTGATTTTATATATGATATTTTTTACGCTCTGTAGCCATCAAATCGCAGTCATTGTAGCCCCATTTCAAAGCCTAAATAATTACGATATAAACGATATAGCGGGAAGTTGTGCTATTATTTTGGAAAATTACAAGGCAGCAGAGGTAATTCATATCCAAAATTGCATTCACGTAAAATTTACACGATAACTTCATGCCTTTGAAGGTTCTCAACATAAGTATTAATAGTTTTTAATACATGTTAATTCATGGTACAGATTCGCAAACATTTTGCTACAGGAATTTGTTCCTAATATAAACAAAAAAAAATCTTTATTAAACATTTATGACAAATATCTAATAAATTTTAATGATAACAAATTTAAATTTTAAAATTTATCATCCAAATGTGGTTCAAGCTATGAAATTGAATTTGAGTGTTGACTGTGTCGAGTATATGATATAAAGAATACAAAATGATACACGAACTTTGAATTTTAATAGCTGTAATATACGAATTGTTCACATGTGCAAAATTTACAACAGGAATTTTCTAACTTATAATTTTCTAAATAATTACGTAATTCCAAACTTACTCACTTTTGCCTTTTGCAGGCTCGTCATCGCTCGTGTTGCCTTTCGAGGCGGTTGACGCTGCTCTGGCGCTGCAGCGGCCGGCGGTGACGGCGGCGTCGCTCACCCTCTCAGGAGAGGAGGACGTGAGCATCGAAGGCTCCTCGACGTCACCTGTGTGCCACAACTTTTCTTTTGGTGCACCAGACAAGAAGGAGTTCTACTCGCCTAACTACCCCAATAACTATCCCAACAACACTGACTGCGTTAAAGTTTTGAAAGGTACGTGACAACGTTTTTAACCTATACATATATGTTGCCGCTTGAATGCAGACCTGCTTTTTAACTGCAGAAAAAGCGCCATCAATCGTTGGGGTCTCAGTCACCTAACATACCGTTTGCGAAGTAAACCCCTGATAATTTAGCTCGATTGTGCTCAGTGGAATGTGCGTGCGTCTGTTGTAAAGCGGCCTTTGTACAAAGAGAGTATAGACGCCAGAGCATCAGCGCGCGCGTGTGTGTTATGTGGCTGACACTGATTTATCACCAGTGCTGGCCGCCGACCGCTTGGCTGGTTTGCCTGACCAGTGTCCCCAGTTGCCTCCGTCAATTGCTCAATTCCGCCGCATCTAGACGGAGAAGTTTAGTAAAACAAACAACTAATAATTAAATAATTAAATTACTTTCGTGGTTGTTGTTGAGGAAATTCACTCGAGGAGGACGGACAATGTAAAGTTACGTTAAAATTTGTACTTGTCCTCGTAGAAATCGTCCAGTAGACTAGGCTTTAGCTTTCTCATAAAAAATCCTAATTAATTTTGATTGATGGCTACAATTTTGATAGGAAAAATGTGCTACTTAAACATGCTCTCTCAGGGCTTGAAAATATTTTAAAATTTCAACATCTCACTCTAAATTACAACTCCTTACTGTTTTTAAAAATTAAAAAGAGTACATTAAGAATAAAAATTCCAGCGCTATAAGTTTTTTTATTTCAACAAGGGTTGTAATATAGCAGTTTTCAGGTGTAGTGTAAACACCCCTCAGCTGATCAGGGGAGGTCGAAACGAGTCTAAAAGTGAACGAAATAATTTAATTAGACTCTTTCATGTTTAACATTTTGACCAAAATTAATTCTATTTTCGATGGGCTGGGAATAAAATGAATCGTAATTAGGGCTGTAACCGAAACTAGTTCCATATTATTATTAAAAAATAAAACTCGACATTTCCAACGAGAAAAATTCCGTTTTTAATTTATCTACAGTTAAATTACTATTCCAAAAGTAACAGGCTTCTAAAGGTTTAATTATTTATTTTGTAAACAAAAGATTGAGACTTTTAGAGCTCTTTTTTAAATTGGAAAATCGAACAAAAAATATCAAATTTTCAACAACAAAAACTCTACATTATTTATTTAAAATCAAAACATATATAATAACTACTAGAAATTTTCACCATTGAGTGATGTACTTTATTCTGCCCTGTCATAAATATTGGGATGAAAATTTCAACATGTACCGTCGTATATATCACGTATATAATCCACTCGCTTTCCATGAATTGGAAATAAATCGAGAAGACCGGCGCACAGGCAGTGTTTCGGTGGTTGTTTGTTTCGCATGCGAGTAAATCACTCAGGCGCGGCCGTGCTTGATGGTTGGGCGTAATCCAGCAATAATTTTATGGCCAATTTCGGGCGTCGGGCCTCGTCAGACAAACGTATTATTTTGTCGGGCGCAGTTAAGCCGTCTAACTCCATTACTTGTCTCTCTATTCGCTTTGTCTTCCCTTGCGCGTTCGTCGATTTTGGCGCCGCACATAATTGGCTACAAATGGAGACGCTTTATTGGGTATGTGCCATTTTTTTCGTCCAAGAGGGCCCACGCGCTCGTCGTTCTCTTTTGCTCATTTCGTCCTTTCGCCCCTTCGCTCGCTCGCCCGCCCGCCCGGCTGAGCGGTATCTTTCTATTGAAGATGATGCGCGCGCGGTTCTCTCTTATTCACTTCTCTTTTTCCATAAGTGGAGTTGAAAAGCTTTTAGGTCGTTGCTGCGCTGGATGACGGTCCCTTTTTAATTCTCGCCCCTGAGGTAGGATTTCCGCGCTCTCGCTTTGTTAAACGGGAAATTGGATTTTTATTTCCACGCCCATGCAGCATCGAGTTATTTTCAACTAAAAAAATTGGTTGCACTCGCGTCTGCCTTTGACGCTGGCGAAATGAAAAGGCTGCGACTGCGGTTGTTAGTGGCGCTCCTAACAGGGAAACTTCATTAACTAGCGTCTGCGCTCAATCCGATCGTGTTGATTGAATTCTGAGAGTTTGTTATTCAATGCACCACTCTTACCTCGGAGAATCAAACAAAAACGAATAGAGGACCAGAAAAATCGAATTTAATTATAACACTCAACAGGGAAATGAAAATTATTGCTCAAAAGGGGAAATACATATTGCTGCTTTCTCTTTAAAGTAGATATCAATCTGGGCAACATCTTGGGCTGGACAACAATTGAAATTTATTAGAATTGTTGGCTTCTGCAGTCAGAGGTTAATTTTAACAAATAAAATAATTTAAAGGAGACTTAGCTACAGTAAAAAATTGTCAATTCACCAGTTGCGAAAGCCTCTAAGTAAGTGTCAGAAGCTGCCTATAGATGGCGCCAGCGGTTACTTTCGATTTTAAAGCACGCTTCCGCTACGATTTCAGACTCAATCCTGCTGCTGTGCATTCTGCGCTTCAAATTTTTTATTCTTTTGATGTTCTGGTAACAAAAAACAGTCCAGAAAATCACCGTAGAAACGTCAGCAAAGATTTTTAATTTCCAAAAATTCTATTTCGTTTCTACAGCGATTGGATGAACCATTTTTTTATTTTATCACATCAAAAGAAATCATTTATAGGGCTGAATGCATGTAGCAGCAGGATTTACTCTTAAATCACAGCGAAAAGTGCCATACAAATCGTAACTATACGGTGGCGCCATCTGTTGGAGACTTTGAACACAAATAGTGAATTTTCCTCAAAATTAACAGCGCTTGACCATATTTTCTAGGCAGATTTCTTCTCGTCACGTCGAGATGTATCCAACGGCGTATGACACTTTTTGGGAAACTCTCGGTTGAGAAATTGAATGAGATTTCCACCTTTTGGAAAGCAATTTAGATTTAAAAATAATATTTGTTTGTAAGACAAACCAAACATTTACCCAAAGCAGATTTCGCGGTTCAAATAGCAGCTCTTCTCCTTTTCTCTTTTGATTTCTTCAAAAGGATCAAAGAGTCGAAAAGCTTTCCCATGAAACAACGCGTGCCTTATCACTCCGTCTCAGTGGGTGCTGTTTGAATTCAATTTCTTTCCTTCGCCATCTCATTTCGAAATGCAACAGTGGTGTCATCTCCAGAGGGTGTTAGCACTGTTGTCACGCATTTTTGCAATTACGGGAAACCCCCGCTGGAATATGGCCGAAAAATGTTAATTTAATTAAAAGAGAACGCAGCGACTGTTATTGTGTGTCGCCATACTTGGCCGCAGACAGTGCGTCGAGTTATGCTTTTCATTTCCGAATAAATAATCTTCTTAAACAACTTTTGCGAAAATCCGTTCTTAAAATGCTCGCAGCTGCCGACGTTAAATATTGCATTTGTACTCAAAGTTGAATTAACATTGTGCAAAGAAACGCCAACGGCAACTTTTAAACAAGTCTAATTTTCTCTTCTTGTTCCACAATTGAAGATCCGTGAGGAGTGAGGACTGTGCGTGCCTCGCAGCTCACATGCGCTAGTAATTTCCTCTACATTGTTTTCTATTACGTGCTCTCGTGAGTAACAATGAAATGCAATCCCTCCGCGAGTGAAATTAATAACAACGTCTATATGTCCGGCATTTCAATCTAGCATGAGCAACTTCTATGTATAGTTTATTAACTCAACCTTATTCAAAAGTCTTCGTTAAAATGTCAACTCTCGAGGTTGCTTTTCCATGTTGTAAAACTTGTCGGAATGAGAAATTAATGAAGGAAATTGTCAAGCAACAAGGATGAAGTTCGTTTTTATTTTATTCAAATTGGTCAGGAATGAAAAATGATTTTGAGAGAAAGCTTCAAAACTGTGTAAGCCTAATTTATAATGTAATGAGCACTAATTCAAATTTTGTATTTTAATCAGGGTTTGCAAAACACTGCATTTTTTTTGGAAATCCCATTTTTTTCAGAAAAACTGTTTTTGCAGGATTTCCCGCCATTTCGTGATTCTGATTTTGTGCAAAATAAAACTTTATCGGGTCAAATTCACAACGGAAAGCACAGGCGTTTTTCCGACTCTTTTTTCTTTTGCGCATTGGAAATTGGGAGGCCTTTTATCATACATTAAATTGATTTACAAGGGATGGTTACAGGATTAGTTAAATTAAAATTTGAAAGTGTTTTGCTAGGACTTTAAGCAAAAAGAAAAATAAGATTTAAAACTTCACTAACATGAGAAATTTTTTTAAATTAATAGGGATGTTTGATAACTTTTTTAATAATATTACTACATAAAATTAGAGCAAAATTAACAATTTAGAAAATTATTTTAAACAGGGTTGCATTTCTTGACCAACCGGGGTTTTCACTATTACTGTGTTTTACGAGTCAATTTTTTGTGCAAGATTTACAAGATATTATTTTAATGGCTTGTCCCATCAATAAACTAATATAAAAACTGCTTTAATTCTGTAATCAGATGAATTTTTGCCAACATTTAACATAATTATTTAATGTTTCACGGTCAAATAAAATCTTTAAAGTGTTAAAAATCGCACTAAATTCATTATAATATTTTCTGTGACTGGTATACGACTCTAGGTTGAACTTTGTACCCGTAAGAACTGAGTAAAAAACGGTTTTAACCAGTGCACTAATTTTAAAATAGTTTTAAATTTTTGTCTCTTGGTGGCCTTCAATGAAATTTCTCGTTTTCCCCCTTTTATTAACTGACTGCAGTGTTGAGAAAGTGCAGAATTCCCAGCTGAAACTAAAACAGGATCTAGAGAAATATTCCGCAGCTCAGTTTTTTTTCAATGGTCCAGTATAGACGCAGTTTGAGAAGGTGGTATGCGCAATTTCCCTATTTGCCAGCAGTCGGCTCGAAATTCAGCTCCCAAATAACACAGACGTCAAAGTGTCGGGAGCGACGAGGGACGTAAAATTCGGAGAGGCAAACAAAGCGTCCATCTGGCTCAATTAAACCGCGAGAGAGCGCATATTCCGGGGGCAAATCTGTGCGAGGCGCGATGCGAACTGGGAACACAGTAAAAAGAGCGGAGCTGTAAAAGCGGCCGAACCGAACAGCATAAAACAAAGCGACGTGTGCCATCCGTCGAGGGTGGGCGGCCGGGCGGCCGGGCGGGCGGATTCGCGGCCGGTTGGGCGGGTAGACTGATGCGACGGAAGTCGGCTCGGACTGCCGATGCCCCGCAGGAATCAATAGAGTATTAAAAATAACGCGTATAAATTACGGCCGCGTGTGCGTGTATCGCTACAAACACGCGCAGACCCGAGGCATAAAGAGAGGGCTGTAAAATTTCATGTCGTAATTTAAAACTTTATAGACTTGGTCCGCTGATATAGAGAGGTTACGGTCCTGCTTTCCTTCCTTTCTTTCTCGCTCTCTCTCCTGCACGCTGCTTCCTTCCGCAGCAGCCTGCACGCATGGCTTAACTACACCTCCGAGATAAATGGCAAAGATTCCATCGATTTTTTTCAATAGCGGCGATGAGACAAAAGAAAGTTCTTCCTGCCCACGCTTACGCACACCATCAACCGAGTGCTAGACTTTAGGCGACCTGTTAAAGAGACGTGATATGGAATGATGGCCTTTCGGCTCAACGCAGAGTAATTACACGCTCTAAACTTGGTGAATCAGGCCGGTGGTGTGCGCACGTCGTATAAAAATAATTTGATTTTGTCTGCCCCAATAAAACGTCTTAAGAGGATCCAATTCTGTTTGCTATTGTTTCCCTGCTATATAGCGGTCACTTAATCTTTTCAAATCGATCCAATTCAATTCTTGTAATAGCCCCAGCTGCTTTCGTTTGAAGAATCTATTATCATAGTAACAAACTAATCGCACAAATGCGTAATCGAAAGATTATGAAATGAAACAACCAAAGTCCAGCCAATTCCGCTTTTTTAGCTGCACAGGACAGATTTTAATACATTCATAAAGTGACAGAAATTTTCATGCAGCATGGTATAGACGGAATCAGTTAATTGTTGTAAAGCCATTTTTTAATTTTACTCTTTTCATCGTTCTTATTACTCAAGGTTTTAATTCCCTCTAGGAAACATGTTCCATTCCAAAGTACACTCAGAAGTTTTATTAAAATATTTGTTTTCAAATACTCAAGTTCTTCAGGACAAACTGTAAGAGGAAATTAGTTATGTGTCTAAAATGCACATGTTTTATTCAATTCGGAATGAAAGTGTAAGTGCCCAAAATTTGAACAAACTAAGGACGTTCTCAATAAGCCCCACTTACCAAAATATCATAAATTTTGACGATTGTAGACCTGCGTGAGAATTGAGATGTAGGTCTCCAGCTCACCTCAGCAATTGTCTTTCAAAGTTTATCCAGATTTAATCATATTTTTATTATAAATAGTCTGATACCAAGCCGATTGACTCGCATTGTTGAGCTTAGGTCTCTTATCTCGGAAAGAGGTATATTATATTGATTAAAAAGTAGATTTAAAAAATAAGAATATCACAAATTGAAAATAAAAAACGTCAAAATTAAGGCAAAAAGGAAAAAATATTTATCGTTGTACAGTACGTGAGCGTGTACAACTCTCACTCTACTCTTTTTTGTACAATTTTTAGCCTTTTATTCCATGTTGTTCGCCTATGAGAGTATATAGCCATTTTAAAATAAATTTTATTAGTAGGCAAAAAAGTTTAGATTTATTTTCAAAGTTAGCGTTTACCCTACGCAGCCTCAGACAAAACTTTCCTCACTCGGACGCCTCCCAGGAAAGATATTTTAAATTTTGCTTTATTAAAGTAGTTGTACACCGATGATGGTGTGAAATAAATTGGGTAACAATTTAAAATTAACTTATTTATAGCTCCAATCTTGACAGTCTTTCAGCCTCTTTAGTTTTCGCACACCCCTATTCCAACCGATTGCACCCTTTACTCTCCCCTGCTTGCTAATGCATCAAAAATTGTTTTAAATGATCAAAATTAACCTTATAAACTTCTTCCAGCACATTGTTTAAGTTCTCGATAGACCCATTTATCGAAGAATGCGTTTTAAGTGCACTGCAAAATCAAATTACTCTCCGCGTGAGCATCCTTCTTAAGAGTGTGTAGCTAAAAAGCATGCACTTTGAACTTGACGGCAGAATGTAAGAGTTTGATTGGATTAAAATGTGCCCGAGTCGCAATCACGGCAGATCCCGTTAGCGGTCACTTGCTCCGGCGCTGGAAAGAGGATGATGAGCAAGTAAGTCGGCCTCGCTCGGCATCGATTCGCTCGCTCGCTCTTTTCTTCCTTTTACAACCGGGCTCTTCTCTTTTGATGCAGCGGAAACAAATGCAGCAGTGGATGCTGTGTGTGCTCATCTTTTTATTCATTGTGCGCTGCACGCGAATGCAGTTAGCGCTGCTGCAAATGGCGTGTTCGCGCGGCGTGCAGTCCGGCGAGCAGAAACTCCGCCAGCGAGATAAGCCGATTTATTCCGCGCGATCAAAATGCTCTCCCGCCGTCAGCGAAATGCACTCCCGCTCTAATGATGCTCAAGACCGACACTTTTTCGCATACGTACATATGCTTGAGAACTACTCCATATCATTTGTGGGATTTTCTGCAAGTATTATCACAATCAGACTCGATCCAATCTCAAATATAGTATTTTCAGCGCTTCCCTTACTGTATAAGTTTTAACTAATTGAATTTAATAATAAAATTTCCGCTTCGATTGGCTGTCTATTTTTCTGGGCATTTTTACAATGAATTTTTATGGATTTTCCGTGTAATTGTTTGTGAAATTATTGAGTCCGGAATTATAAATTAAAGGAAATTTTTCAAGCAACGAGGATGACATTCATTTTGAATTTTCAACGTGGAAAAACAGAGTTCGAGTGTCAACATTTTAGCTAAGACTTTTTGATATGTCAAATAAGATCGATTTATTTGGCAATGCTGTAAAATTTAACTTTGAAGTAAGTTTTCATTCAGTCATGATTATTTATGAAAGGTTAACTTAATCTGACGAGATAATCAAAGTGTAAATGTGTAATTTTTAACCTTCCATCTCAAGATGTTTAGAGTGCAAGAAAAATCGCTAAAAGCTTGTTTGAATATTTTCTTTAAAGTTTCTGAGCTGATGCTCTATCTCTGACATTTGGGAAGATTTTAATTCGAATTAAATTTCAAATTTTTAAATACCTTTGGAAACAAGAAATTTTGGAGGCAAATTTAACTAGCTTTCAGAAGATGTTGATCAAGTTTGTCAAAGGCCTTTCTACGAAAATTCCAAATTTAATCATAATTTCAAAAACACAGATCAATCCGTTTCGTCAAAACTTGTCTGTGAATCAAATTTCACCTAAGCTTTAAAAAAATGTTTTTTTAGTTGCTCTTTTACAACCTCCATAAATCGCTAAGATTGCCAATTCGAAAGATTTCGACAATGCTACCCAAGTTGTACACCATGCTAGGTTAACGAATTAAAAATCACCCCACCAACTAAAATTCAAAAGTGCAAACATTGTTTTTAACAAAGAATGAAATTTTCCTTCAATGTAAAACAAAATATCAATGGAGGCAGGCTGTGGGCAGTGACGTAATAAACAATAAAGAATTTTTGGCAAGGTGCCTTGAAGAATCAAAACTAAATTTTCAGGATTTACTTCAAGTGGAAATACCAAAAATATATATCTGCTCATCAGGTTTTTTCGTTTTAAATTTATAAATTTCCTCTGAAACGTGAAGAACCCGCCCGCATTTCATTAACTGGAAATTGGCGATAGATCGTAATCACGGACATTAAATTTTACCAATCAGTGATTGGCTGGAGCCGTTAAATGAAGCCGCAGCGCGGCCGAAATGGTGCATACCGAAATAGCCCTTTGATGTTGCCATACTTTGGGGGCCGCACAGTGTCTTTGCACCCCAGCGGTATTCAATTGTGGCCCGGCAGTGCGGTCTGAAACTTGTTGTTCGGGGCGGTATCAGTGCGGTCGTTCTGGTGATGAAACAACTTTTTTGTCGTCGGTGCTCCCCTTTCCCCTTAGGTCTTTAACCCCTCGGCGGCGTAGACATCTCACTCTGCAAAAAGGAGGGGACCTCGCTCGCTGCTCTTATCGCTCCAGAGGCATCAATATAGCCGCTGCCGCCGTCGCGCTATCTTTACTCGCGCCCACAGGAGCCGGTGCCAAAAGCCAACTTTCTTCGCTGCAACCGTGAATTTATTCATTATAGGCAGAGCCACTACTTGTTTTCTAAAATAAATCTCGTGCTTATCACTCCGCTTACGATGTGCAAATCCGATTTTTTTTTTCGTTCGGCACGCAGTGCAACAGGAAGCTGTTCTCACGTGGAACGGAATTTGTTACGACGGTTCGTTCGGCGGCGAAGGAACAATGATTGATGATGTCGTCGCACCTGGAGCTGCCTCGCTTCCATTTTTCCACGCGTGTCAGTGTCGGCCAGACAGCCGGATTTATGGTTTCTGCTAATAGCTTTCCCGCTCTGCCACATGTAGTTAACGCCATAAAATTTCAATTTTTATTGTCATAACGAGAACCTGTTCATCATGCCAGCTAATGAAAAACAAGCATAATGTTTGCTGCTACCGTCAACAGCATGAAAAATTGATATGTTGTTTGTGCATGTTTTCCTTTGTTTGCTCTCTGTAAACTAGTTGGGCAAAAGTTGATCGACATGGTCAGGAGTGAGGATATTTAACAAATATCTGATCATCCGTATTGACAATTAGTAAAAGCGAGAATTATATTTAAATGTATTTTGAAGCATCGACAAAACAACCTCTAGCAAAAATTCTTATAATACTTGGAGGACCTTGGCTGAACAGGGAAAAAATGAGCTGAAGGTGGACACAAACGGCACTAAACGCCCGATTCAGAGTTTTCACAGAGCTATCATGACTCTAAAAGTATGATTAAAACCGGGTTAAAAGGTCGGATGCCAACTCGTCTCTAAAACCTGTTGGAAACTTTTTGGCTCTAAACCGTCTTTAAAAATTTGTCTAAAAATGGAATAAAATAAATTGGATCTGTCACTAAGTGCACTTCCATAAAAATGCTGCACGGGCATGTACGTGTTATATTTTTGTCGGGTTTTATAATTCTGAATGACACAAATCTGAACCAAATTAATTAATTTTAAATATTATTTAGGAAAATTTTGTAACAGTCTCCAAGCGTTTGAATGTTTGAAAAAAGATTCATAGTTTCTAATCGGTTTTGTTCGTATTTTTTGCAGCGGATCCAGGCCACCTCCTACGTCTGGACTTTCGGGACGACTTCCACCTGGAGCCGAGCGAAGACTGTCGTTATGATTACTTGGAGGTGCGTGACGGTGCGCACGGCTACTCGACGCTCATTGGCACTTACTGCGACAACCATTTCCCTCCGATGCTCACCAGCTCGGACAGGTACTTGTGGCTTCGTTTCCGTTCCGACGAGAACATCGAGTACTCGGGTTTCAAGGCTGTTTACCAGTACATCCCGAGGCCAACTTCGGGTGAGTGTTGTAGATTGTTTTGTAATCCACTGGATTTCATGATTTCTGGAGAAATGCAATTATTGTAATGGAAGAAACGAAAGACTGAAAACCTTTATCGAACAAAACCTTCTCTTGTTGGTCTTTTTAATACTTTGGAAAATATTTACTTCACTTCCACAAAGAGAAAAATATCTGCGCTTTTTCTTCGCATTATTTTAGCTTTTTTAAAATATCTTTTATACATTTCACGTGCCCGGAAAAAATCAAAACAAGTCTTACATCTTACTTTTTAATTGATAATGTCTGCGACTTGCTGTTTTAATAAGTACGTCGCTGATTTCCCCTGGGAAAACTTGAGAGGCTGGCTTGTCTCGCAGATAATCATGACGAACAGCTTTGACAAGAAAATAATGCTGTTTTCAGAGGATAAATTAAAATAAGCCACACATGCGCGAGTTTGTGTAACGAAGTCTCCATCTAAAAGTAGTCATCGTAATCCCACTCGCGCAGCTCTCGGCGTCATTAAAGGAAATATTGCCGTCGGGAAAGGTTTAGCGTGAGATAAATTGCTCGGGCGGAGAGGACTGCATACTTTAACTAATGTGCGGCGCGAAACAAAAAGTCTAGAAAATTAATAACCCAATTCGTTGGAAACAGCACTGACAACAAGGGCAAAACTGCGGCCATCAATTCTCAGCTGATAGCCGCCGGGACGATTATTTTTTTGCCCGAAAGGCGAGGCCGCTGGCGCCGCGGATATTGTATTATAATATCACAATTTTTCCTCCACGTGCGTTTTTGCAAGAGCAGAATTTTGAGTGCTCTCTCGTGTTTTTATCAACGTCCGGGAAGCACTTTGTTTCTGTTTGCTAATGCGGATAAAAAGGTTTTCAGGATGAATCTGTTTGTTTTCAAGCGCGAGCTGACAAAATTCGAATTTAAAAATAAATTAGAGTTTTGCTTAATGGACCGAAAAAATCTGCGATTCTTACAACTTCTCCCATTACTAAACGACAAAAAATATTTTATCCCGTCCTCAGCTGTGCACCAGCCAGAAATGGACATGTGCCGAATCGACGTCGGCGGCATGGAGGGCTGGGTCAACCGTTCGGACATCGAGAGCCACAGGGTGGCCCATTCGATGACCTACGGAGTGCCTCTCGACTGCATGTGGGTCATCCGTGTGAAAGAAGGTTGGAAGGTAAGTGGAAAGAACCGTGTTGAATGCGCCTGCCGGCTGGATGATGTATGCAACGCGCCAAGCACACTTGACGAGCAGCTTGCATAAACACTCAAACCGGCACTCACGGCGATGAGAGAGCCAACTGTCGTTGACGAAGCTTGTTCACTCACAATCAGCGCAATCAAGATCAAGAGCGGCGTGATCGGCAAAATAAATTATTCCGGAGGGTTTCTTTTGTGAATTCCGCTATTGTTGAATTTTGGGAATTTTCTAAACTTTTGCTTGTTAATTTGGCATTAAATTTGGCTCATAAAGCGGGCAGACTAAAAAGTTGAAATCCTTAATTTTATTCGTCTCTGCTCTTTGGAAGTTTTGTTTGCAAGTCTATTCAACGGAGCATAATTGTTCTCAAAAAAGACCTTTCTTTTATTTGTTTGCCTTTTTAAGCTGCGCTGATTCCTCGATTCTGATTGTGAGCCAACCATTAGTCTTGTCTTAACAGCGTTCTCCTCCTGAACTATTCGAGATGTCGAAGCTTTTTCCCAATAACCATCGCGTGCCGGTTGTCCGCCATTCAGCGGTAAAAGGCTTTGTGCGTTGACGACAAAAAGAGGACGCTTGCCCGGAAAGATGCGCGGCGGCGTTGAGTTGCCGTCACGCGGGACAAATCGTCAAAAGTTTTTGCGCGTGCCGCGCGCAGTGAATTATCTCATTCGTTTTCCCTTTCTGTCCGCTCGTTCAGATTCAACTAGCATTCCTAAAGTTCAAACTGGAGAAGCCGAATGACTGCGACAGCAACTTCGTCGACGTCTTCTCCACGCAGACCGACCTGCCGAACCGACTGAAAAACTTTTGCGGCAGCATCGCCGACTCGGTCACCAGCACGACCAACGTGTTGCACGTGCGCTTCTTCGGCGAGGCCAAGGCCATCAACTCGACCTTCGAGGCCCTGTACACCGCCTTCAGGGACAAGGCCGCTGGACAGGGTGAGTCCCTTTTCCAATTAGCCGCGTGTGTTATTTCGGGCCCGTCGGACGCGCGCGAGTGACAAAAAATGATCTACCACTTGCTATTGGCAGCGACACCGACGTTTGGACCTCTTCCAGTGCATGAGCCCTTTAGTGTCGTTTTACACTCTCGCCTCCGCAGCCGCCGCCGGGCTTTCTCTTTTACGCCGAATGCATACATCTATGTATACACTCACAGACGTGCGCACGGACGAACGGTCTGCTTCTTCAGTGGGTGTCTCGCTGCCAGGTTGTAAAAATAACAATGTGCCTGTTGCGTTTTGTGAATGGGCTGACTGACTACTCGTAACAATGGTGAATGTGTTATTCTTTGAGCTCATTGATTTCTCCCAACGGCAGCCCGAATAATATTTTCCTTCCGATGAGCTGTGAAAACTCTCAAGCGCAGGGTAATTGGCTTTTTACTGTGGAGTGTGTGCGTCACACACAGGCCTCAAAACTCATAAAATGATTGAAAATAAAAATGTGATGAAAAAATTGTGCTAAAAACTGGGTATTGATCTTGTTATTAGATATGTTCAATTATATATGGATTTAATTTTCAATTCAAATTATTTCGAAACAAAAATCGCAGTGTTCTTTTGTAATTCTCTCCTCCTATTTTTTCAAACTTCTCTAATCAAGGTTTCCGTTTTACTTTAACATTTTCTTCTTGAGGGTACCCTCCAATATCCTAGAAAAGGAAGTTCAGTTTTGCGTTTTGCTGTTATTTATTTATTAGACACCATCGACGTACGACTTAATTACAGTTTTGCTTTTTAAATACACTTTTTTATCTCAATTTATATATTTTAAGCTAAAAAGGAGTCGAGTTCCCAAATTTTTTACCTTGTCGACCGTGTGCTCCGTATAATCATGTCATGGCAGGCGAGTGAACTGGAGCTGAAATCGGCAATCATTATTTAAAATAAATAAAACATTAAAATTTCATTACTCTTTCGGCATTAAATGGAATTGGCTTTGAAAAGGCTTCTTTTTTCACATTTCTCGTCAGCAGCAATGTTCGCGGTGATTGATAAATGTGGTAGAGTTTGTATTACTTAATTTATTTGGTTGGTTAGTTACTTGTGAAATACACCACTGAGAACAGACAGAACGAACAACGAGAGTGCCAAGCGTCTCATTTTAATGTTGTTTTTTTTTCGTTCAATCTCACTGACGTGTCTTTTGATTAAGTTATCTCCTGGCAGTATAAATCCTTTTAGATAATTTTCATGAAAGGATACTAAAGCAACAATTACTGCTAAAAAAAGGAAGGCTGGTCGATAACGTCTTGTGATGAGGCTGGCAAATTAGTTCTTCGAAAAATCTATAAATTTTAATATTAATGGAATTTATACGCTGTGCTCTTTAGGAATGATTACTAGCTTTAAAAAGAATTACTAGCTTTAAAAAGGAAAGAGTGCAAAAGTGGAAAGCTCATATAATATATACGTTCTAATTGAATTCAATCTCATTGATGTTAAAAAAAATCCCCTCTTGATTTCTAAATATAACAATGCCGATTTTTCCTTTTGAATTCCAGGCTGCGACAGCGATGAATTCGACTGTGAGGACAACACTTGCATATCGCGGAGTATGCGCTGCAACGGTCGAATCAATTGTCGTTTTCGATGGGACGAGGACGAGTGCATCGTGAGTTGTTAAATCTTCTTCTTTAAGGGCGCAGATACCCTTTAAAATGCTTATAAATCATAAAACGCGGAATTTCTCTCTCATCAACGCCGCTAATGAATGCTGCGCACGAACCCTCCTACCTCTCATTTGTCTCGGTTGCAGAGCAAGCACGTGTCGATACTCAACTCGGAGCACATCATCATTATCCTCGTTATTTTCACGTTGATCTTGTCGGGAATGTGCTTCGCCTTTGTCTTCAATTGCACGCGCAAGCTAATCCGCGACCACAGAATCATGAAGGTGAGTGCTCGTTACTTATTTCAAGTATTTTTTTAGTGTATGTATCTTTTGTGTCGTCGTCGTCGTCGTCGTCGACGGTCTTTGGCTATCGAACCGAGACACACACACACTCGACTCACACAATGTGTATTTTAACAGAGTGGAACGGTGTGTTTGTGAAAAGCAGGCGCACTTTCAGAGGGTAAACTAACCTTTGCCATGTGTGTTATTCGTCTCTTTTCTGCTCTTTGCGCCACTTCCTTCGCCTGCCTGCGGACTACACAGTTCAAGTGAACACCGTGGCAAAAAAATCTTTTATCCCGCTAACGTAAGAAAGACTTCGCTCCGCACACATAGACTCTCGGCTGAAGAATTGTGCCTTCGTTGAATAATGCATAAAAGTTTGTCCTACGTGGTGCAATGCCTCGTAAAAAGGCAATGCTGTGGCGATATGGAAACGAGTATGCAGTTGTGATTTCTTACTTTTAAATTTTAATGAGAGTTGCACAATTGAAACTTTATCAATTTATTTAAATGTAATAAGATGGGACTGAGATTGAGATTAGACATGAATAAGTAGAAACAGACTAATGTTGTTACTTAGATTGAAATTTTTATTTTATTGCAGACCAGCAGGGTAACTTTGCCCCATACATACTCGCATCCAAAAGAAATAACACAAAATATCATTTTAATAAATTAAATTTATCTACGGCACACACAAATGTTGACTCTTATTTTTGCTTCGCGCCTTTACGCAGTTCCTGCTTATTATATTTTCCTTGAAAAATTAAACAAGTCAAACGCCATGATCTATTTAAAACTAAGTCTATTTTTCTGTGAGTGGAAAAACGGCGAACGGAGTTTATTTTGGTCAGGAAAAGCGCTCCAAGTCAACTTCATTCTGATAAATAAATTTTCAACTTCTACTTTTATGAGAAAAACAACGTTTTTATATATTTGTTTAGAAAAATGTTAAAATTCTCCAAATTACCGAACAAATCTCCCTTTTATAATATTTTGCAATAATTTGTTATATTTTTTGTTAAGGATATGAACAAGTATGGAGCAAAGGCTCTTTTGGCCCAGTTCAATAAACAATTTGAACTTAAAATTTAAATTTTTGATGTGGTTAACAGCAAGCAAAGAGTCTAATAAACATGCAATGGAAGAATTCTTCTTATTTTTTCCTGTTTATTTTTATGATCCCAAAGGAGCTATTAAATTATATATTTGACGTCAAACGCGGGCAAGACTTGTCATCTTTGTATAAAAAGTGTCGTATCTTAAAGATTACAGACAGACGTAAATTGCATGTACTAACACAAACACATAAGATTTTGTACAATAATTGCCCTGAATATTTAAAATGTTATGTTACCCCCATGCGCGATGTTGACTTGATAGGCAGGTCCAGAGCTCATCGATTGAGGCTTCTGGCTCCGCGTGTAAATGTTACTGTGCCTGAACAGTGCTTCCAAGTGCAGTGCTATCGTCATTGGAATAGTCTTTCACCAAATTTGTGTATGAACGAGAATTCAAGTGCATTTAAGAAGAAAATTGAAGAAGCAATATTCTCAAGCTACCATTAATCATTACTTCCTTCCAAATGTTGTTCCTACATAATTGTATCATTACTTTATGGATGTGTGCTGATTTGGGGCAGAGTTGCCCTGTCAGCCCATAATAAACTTAAATTTTGAAACTAAATTATAATCCATCTTCTTTTGACGAGATTATATTTTTTCGATATTATATTTGTGGATCATTCTTATTACGTCTCTGTTCGCTCAGTTGAAATTGAATTTAGAGTGCTTTGGAAACATAAAAACTTGACTAATTTGCGTATGCACCCTTAAAAAATTCCTTCAGGAACATTTTTTATTCCCAGCGGGGTCCAGATATGCGATAAAATTGGTTCCCACTGCGCAGATCCAAGATGGCGTCTGAATGTGGGAAACAAAAAGCTCTCTTTGGATTGCCGTACGAGTGTCAAGAGTTTGTTTTTACGATCCAAAAGACACAATTAGTACAAGTAATGCAAATTATGTCACAATATTGACGAAAACTTGGTTCTTTTCCCGCATTTTCACGTGACCGTTTTTTCGCGCCATACTTCACCGGACGCCATATCTGCGCGTCGCACGAATCTGGTCCCCACTGTTTATTCCTAAATTGTAGGAGTAATAAAGCGTTTTTGCCTTTAATTTTCTAATCATTATTGTCTTTGATTTGTATCCACAGGAGCACATGCGTCAGTCGCGCGAGAACCGGCTGGACGACGTGGGCCGCGGCCCATGTCCCGAGCTGCACACTGTGTCGATGACCATGCTGGCGGACAACGCGAGCGGCTCGTTCGGCGCCGACAAGATCCGCGCCTCGATGACGCGCTACTCGTCGGAGCCGCCGCGGTGCCGCGACACGACGCCGGACGAGGAGGAGCCTGGGCACGGATGCTACGTGCCGACGCTGGCCGGTGACCCCGGGGGCAGCCCGTTGCCCACGGCCCTGCACGACTGCCCGCACGGAAAGCGGTACAACGGGCTGTACGCAGGCGCACACGACTCGTTCCCCACCATCAGCAAGAGCCCGAGCATCGAGGTGCGCGACAACGAGTGTCAGACGCGCAGCAGCCTCTTCCATCAGAGCGACGTCATCCCCCCTCCACCGCCGGCCCCGCGGTACGCCATGCGCATGCCTATGGCCGTGATGGTGGGGGGAGAACCGCGTCCCTACGCCTACGGCGCACGCGCGGGCGTAAGTACCCCGAGTCACGTGCCCGCTGCCGACACTGACCATGCGTCCCCTGCGAACAGATTCCGGGCCGCGGCGACTGAGCGGCTAGCGGCCGAAAGGGACAGGGCCGCCGCGGACTCTGCCGGTGCGTTGGCCGCCGATGTGATTGTGACCCTGTGAGTCACGCTCTCGATCGGTGCTTATTATTAAATATTTATAATCTCGAGAAGATGCTCATCCGTTATTTATTGTGTTTGTTTTGTTGGTGGACAACATCATGCACTCACCTTACTTATCTCAGTTGGTTCTTTGGACCTTGATTAAGTTTGCAACTCGTTTAAGTGTGTTGACTATTATATATTTTCTTTCTCCTGTCCACGTGTATCGCCAACGTTATTAGGAAGTGCACAAATTTAATATTTTTCACACCAATTTATGATTTGACAATAATTTGACATGCATTTTTGCAGTACATTTATTATTTTGAATGTATTACTTCGCACGCAAATCAAGCCCCTGCAAAGTTGCGTTTTATGCAACCTGCGTGTCACGACGGATGCACTCCGCCGTTGATTATTATTTATTTGTGGTTCGTGTTTTATCTTTTCGTTTCTGCAATAATATCACGTGAATTCTTCACAGCTCGATTGTAAAGGACCAAAAAAAAGTTTCTTTGACTGCACGTAGCAAAGTCCAATTTGTCGATTCAGCGTCGCAGATGATGAGCAGCTCATTAAATCTGACGTCGCTGCGGCTTCTCGCAACATAATATTACGCGACAAATCCCGTGGCCGCGCATAAAAAGCATCTCGTTATATTTGCGGGGCGCCGCCCACTTTTCATTTAATTATGCACGACAGAAATTTTGTTTAACCAGGAATGCGCCAAAAACGCGACACCACGCACCTTTCACCCGTGCATGCGAGCCTAGCAAAAGCAGCTTTAATTGAATAATTAATGTTTCGTGTACACTACACACAGCACACACACACTAATGTTGATGTCCTACATAAAGACGCGCACCCGCTGTTGTTTCTCGTGTTGCAGAGAGGCGTTTAATTAAAAGTTGGCAGTTTCTCGAGACTCCGCCGGCCGTGCCACCGAAGCTGCGTCTCCAGAGGTTTGGTTGGAAGGTGCGGTTGGACACACAGTATCATGATTGATAGGGTGTAGAGAAAGAAAAGTATGTGGAGTTGCGCCGTCGGCGAGACTGCCCTGGGACACGACGATTTTTTTACATAATTCTGGTGCAGAGCAGACTGTCGGTGCTCGAACGAAAAAAAACACGGGAGAGAGTGAGCTGCTTTTTTACTCATACACACACACACACATATCACACCCCGCCGCGTTGTAGTTGACACACATCCCATTATTAATGGCCAATCAAGCCCGAAAGCCGCTGCTGCCGCACGCACGCCGCCCTTTCCGGATGGCAAAATGTGCATTAACTTTTTGGATGGTGGATTATTTTTGAGCGACGATAAATTGCAGGCCGAACCATTGAATGAATTGGACGGGCACGACATCGGTGATTTCGCGTGTTGCGCGATTTTTAGGGTTGATCAGTTGCTTTCGAAAGTGCCTAAATATTCGGTATGGTTTCTCTGTGTGAAAACATTATAAAATTAAAATTAATTAGATGTATATTTGGAATTTTAGAAGTGTTTTCATAGGTAATCGCTGTTTGTACATTTGGCGGCTAAAATCAACCTCCTATATATTCGAATAAATTGAAAGCAACTCTGTTTGAATTTTCTGGTTGATTATGCAAGCACGGATGATAAAGGGTATTCAAAGTCACCCATCCAAAACACAATCTCTAGCGAATGAAACGTGCACATTAATCGTGCTTTCCCAAACGAAAACAATCAAATGTGAGAATTCTAAAATAGTACTTGTAACTCTCTGACAGATAAAAAAATAGCACAAGTGGCGGCTGAGTTTTGTATAAAGAGTAAAAAGCGAGTGATGCGTACACGTGAAAGGCAATAAATTAAAAAGCAGCGCGTTGGTCAGACAGCGTGTTCAAATTGCTAATTACCTTGCATGTGAAACTGATATACACGCCCAGATAGCAGCTGCTGCTCTGACCAATTCAGTTGAGCTCTTTTAATAATTTATCCCTTTGAGTGCTAATTCAAACGAGCACCACCTTTTTTAATTGGAACCTGAAAGAGTCGTTTGTTGCAAATGAATGTTTCAATGTAAATTTTTTAAAAGAGCGATTCACTGTACTAACTGTAACGGATTTATACATATCTTAATTTAAATAGTAGCTAATTTGGTGGTGTTTCCTTGACGACCACGATTGTGAAAATAATATCTTGAAGATAATTTGGTTTGCATTGCTGGCTAGTGCATATTATTTTATTATTTTCTCAAAATGAATAAGTCGTAACGATCGCAAAAGTGTATTAAATTTAAGTTAATTTATAAATTCATTTAAATGAGAAGGTTTGAATTGGAATTTTCCACTAACGTCAAATTGAATTTCCAGAGCAGCAATAAATTTGATTTAATTTCAGGAATATCAACACTTGAAATTAATTCATGGCAGGCACTGAGCGTGAAGATATTTTGTGTAGAGGTCGTCTGAGAGCGCAGTGTGTTCAAAAATAAAAAAGAGTTCCATTGTTGTGTCGTCGCAAGCCGTGCTCACGAACACTCTCTGTTAATAAATATATATATAGTGCGGATGAAAAAAAATAGACTCTCTCCCTCAGTCGGCACAAATTGTTACTGTGTTGTTCTACTCGGCGACAGGTGCATACAGTGATCTCTCCAGGGGAAAGTGTTTTCCCAACCAGAAAACGATGAGATAACGCGATATACCAACACACACAGACATATAAACAAGCAGAATTAATGAAAGAGAACAAAACGCCCCGGCAAGAGGCAAATAAACTATATACTGGTTGATGTTATTCATTCTCTTTTCTCTCTGAATGTGAACACCGAATAACTCTTTCTTTTTTATGATTATCTTTCTGCTCTTCCGTGCGATGTGTCGTTGATTTTTCCACCTCATTACTGCGCGCACAGCTTTACGTTGGCGCGCGATTATTGCAACATTCTGCCACCGCGACAAACAGCTTCATTTTTGTCATGCATAAATATTATACTTCTTGTCTCGCACGCCCTGCTATGTAGCGCGGGCTGTTTCGCGTAAATCGCGTGTCTTTGTTTCGACGTTTGTGTAAATAGAGTGAGTGGCCCGCGTACCTTTGTTGTCCAAGAATCACACCCAGCACTTGACAAAAAAACGGGGATATTTTCGTGTGCACGTCGCGTTTCGTTTCGCGATTGTATGAATTATAAATTTCAAGCTCTGCTTGGTCTTTTGTCCCGTCTTTGTATTGTTCTGCTCTCTCTCTCTCTCTTCCCCTCGGATGACGCCGCGGAATCGTGCTAGTCTTCTCGTTTCTCTTAAGTTATCTTGCGTGTTTAATTTTATATTAATTAGCATCTTGATATGACGAGCAGTACAATTTTGTTGCTAATACACGACACTACTTGATTTTGTTTTGAATGCGAAGAGTCGACGCGCTGTGTTTTATCATATACATACATATATTATGTACTTGTTGCCTGTTTCTGTTAGACAAACTCAAAATGCTCAGGTGTATGTTGATCAACTATATTGTTATTAATTGTTTCACAACACACTCACGTATGTACAATTCCTTATACATAATAATGTACTCAGTGAATTCACTCACACGAACACACGCAAAACTTTTACAAGGGGAGGGGGATGAATATATGAAAATAAAGCAGACACTTCTTCTGACGAGATCGACCCACTTTTATTTATTCTCCTGCTTCTCCCATTTTTTTCTCGCTGCTCGTGAGAGATCGCACCGTCGATAATTCTTCCTGCTGCTGCTGCTGGTACTGCTGGCAGATGTGTATGCCCGAGTGAGCAGTCTCAAGTGCCGGCTTAGGAAATAGGAAAAGACATTTCCATATTAGCAGCCGGCTGAGCAGGCAATTACTGCCTCCGGATATTGCAGACTCCTCCAGCATCATTGGAACTCGCAGATCGCATCGAAGGGCAAAAGGCCAACGTGAGCCAAGTTGGATTTTGACAAAGGAGTGATCGTGCAGTGCAGGGACAGGTTTTTAATTTTTGTGGACTGAAAAATTCATTTACAAGCAAGTTATCTAAATTTCTAATTTCTTCTACCGATTATTTTATCAGAAATTTAGAAGTTCCAGCAGCTTGTGCGAAAATTATCTGCATCTGCACTGAATTGAACGGGATTCTCCTTCCAGATTAAACTATCATCAAATTATTTCCACTTGGTTCTGGTTTGAAATGACACAACTCTGATAACTGGATAAACAACAACAACAACAACTTTATTAATCAAGAACAATTGAATTGACGTGATAATCAGGCGGATTCTTGCGCCTGACGGTATTCATAAACGCTACCCCTCTCGACGAAAGTTTGCACATTCGCACCCGGTGTTGCTTCTTCGCTCTCTTGGCATCCCTTGCCGAAACCTCCGCCACCAGGGGTCAAAAGTCGGAACGTTTCCTAAATCAAAACATAAGTTTACGCGTCAGTGGGTAAGTTACTGGGAAGTAAATGATATAGAATACATCTACGACATGAAGCAGTTATGATATATCTGAAGTTTTGCAGTGTCACATTTCACTTCAAAAATATTATTTTGTCTGACTCAAATCCAGCTCAATTCCACTGGTGGTGTAAAATCAATGGAGCTCTAAATTTCAAAACGCGAAGGATCAGCGCCTGCTGGATCCCCAAGCTATGCAACCCGCGCAACATTGAATTCCAATGCGCTGCACACAGCACGACTGCAGCAATAATTATTATGAATGTGCAATAGAATTTTGTTCTCCCTGTGTGACGTTTTTTGACGAAAATATGTATCACTTATAGGGAGTGTTTTTAAACCGGCAGACACCACGCATTTGCATGCAGGGATAATTCGCTGCATAATTCAGCTCTCGGCTGGACTGAATGAGCGTGCTCCACTTACTCCTCGTCGGCGCAAAAAGCAGCCGTGCGGCGTTCTCCCTGTTTGTGTTTGGGAGTTTCCTTTTCCCAACTCTCTTATCCCATCGTGTGCGCTCACACAGTCATGCAACGCGGTATAATTTATTAAAAGCGCGCCGCAGATATATACCGCAGGCTGACGCCGAAAGACACACCGCGCGCACAAAAACTTAAATGTACATCATCTCGCCCTAAATAATAAAAAAAATATACGACCCCGGAAAAGCTAGAGAGAAATGTGCGAACAACGCGCGTTTGCCGAAGGTGGAACCTAATTACAGCGGCCCCTAGAATAGGCGCTTCTTAGGGGGTGCAAAATTAGGAGATGAATGGGGAAACGAAGTGGACGGCAAATGAGACTATGAGAGGGCAATTTAATTTGCTTCCACCTACCCCAGCGTTCACTCTGACCGCCGTCTTTGATCCCAGCCTGATGATGCGGCCGTCGCTCCTGATCAAAAGGTTTTGGCCCCGTTCGCCGTCTTCTCCGCCTGCAACACAAAATCACTTTCCCTGCAATTGAGCCGTTCCACATTCGCGTCGCACACTGCGATTCCACAGTCGGGGGCGTTTGATTTATATAAGGGGAAGAGAAATACACTCTCGGAGAAATACATTTTCCTTTTCAGACAACTGGCTTCTCCGTCGACTGGAAGTACCACTTGTTGTGTCACAAAGTTAATAGCTTTCTCGTGCGTAGGGAAAATGCATTTATTCTCGAAAGCCTCTTACCTATTATTAAGCTGTCTTTTAATATTACCATGAGCAAAAAGCGAGGATTGATGAGCCTCTTAGAGGGGCAACGACAAAAGAACTACTATCTCTCGCACTATTTGCACAATGTCTTACATGCTCAAGAGTAGAAATCATCTATGAAATGAAAAATTCATGGCTTGCAATTTGGGCGGGAGTAAAAATATAGACGCTCAACCTTGCTGAACCAAACTTTACTGCAGGCAACTTTGTCGAGTCGTAAAAAGGGCGCTTTAAGACGCCATGAAACGCGTCTAACAATTAATTTGTCTTCTTGGGGTTGGGCGGCATCAAGTAATTATTGAATTTGCTCCTTGCCCCAGCGAATCTCTCGAGAGACAACAGCTGCAAGCTTGGCTAGTTTAACGAGGCACTTAGACGGCCATAAAACGCGGCGGGACAGCAAACAAATGTGTGTATGCGTACCGAAAAGACCGTATGGCCTGAAGACGCGTCGTTCCGTGAGCACAGACAGAGTGACCGGAGTGCGGAAGAGCAACTCCCTGCGGACGCCGTCGCCGCCCCGCCACCGGCCGCCGCCGCCAGAGCCAGGTCGTAAACTGAAATGATTTACTATGACTGGATAATTTCTCTCCACAATCTCAGGGTCAGTGATTCTGGTATTTGTCATGTGCGTGTGCACACCTCCCCTGCCGTGCCAACTCGGACCCTGAAAGGCGAACACAAAATCAGGACTATTATTTGGGAATTTACAGTCAGGGAATTTGATTCAGGTTTTCTTAAAAATCTTAATCAGTGTAAATTTTAAATTCTGTCTGCTAATTTGAATATATTTTTACCATGAAATAGGGTTTTTAAGCTGAGGCAAAATGGAAAAATACAATTTACGCTCTTACAATTAGCAACGAGGAAATACAATAAATATCCAGTTTTTATTTCAACAATGGAACGTGCCTGGACTGGATTCATCGATGGAATTTAAGTAAACCAAGAAAAATAACTATCTAATCTGAGGTTTTTATCCAGGAGCGCGCGTTCCTGGACTCTTAGGCAATAATTTCGGCCATAGAAGATTATTTCGAATTGAATTATAAATATAAAAAATAATCACAACAGAGTTAAATAAATTAAACAAAGAAAATAAGGGAATGTTCGAGTCTACTATACAAACAGAGTAAATACCAAGAATTTCTACTCTCCAAAGACCTATTACGGCACGCGCTAGTTTAACTACTTAAGAGAGAGAAATTTACTCACGGCTCCAGCTCCTCCCGCGACGGTTTCATAGTAACCCCAGGTGTCGGTGCCAAAGGTAATGTTGTTCATGCAGCCATTGGAGGCACTACAAGTGGAAAACGCACGAAACACAACGTCAACTATTCTCTGAGAGGTCGTCACATTTCCGCCAACAACAGCCGCGTTTTCAGACGGGTCGAGCAAACAGCCCTTGGGAATCACGACCTTCACGGGAACCAGACAACCCTTGGGGAAAAGAATTCTACATTAGCTAAATGGAAAAGGGTCAACGTCCTTTAAATTTGAGGAAAATACATTGATATAAAAATTATTCATTTTTCTTTATTCAATATAAAAATTGTGTCATGTTAATTATTTAAGAAGTGGATGACGGAGATTCTTTAGAACAATTATAAATCATAATTTGCTCCTGTCTCACCTGATTCAATGGGACATCATGCTGGACCATGCACCGCAAGCAGTAGATAATAGCGGATAGAGTGATCGCCCTGGGCGCATTGGCATTACCCCAGACCTCCCAAGTGGTGCCACTGAAGTCAAAGACAGCGCTGCCGGCCTCTTGGTCGATTTTGACAGACAGATTGATGACAGAGCCGTCGTCCATAAAATCCGAAGCCGACAGAAGCGAACCGGTTTTACTGCTTTCAGCCACTTGTTTGAGCATGTCCCTGACGGCTAGCTCTGCGTTTGTCTGGATGTGCTTCATGTACGCCTGCACTACGTTCAGGCCATAGCTTTCGATGAGTTCTTGTACTAATTGGATGCCCTGCACACAGATCCAATTGAAAAAACTGCGCTTCTCAACGCGCGTTTGTGTTCTTACTCTGCGGTTGGCGGCGATTTGAGCCTGCAAATCAGCGAGATTGTCCTGCAAATTCCTCGATCCAGCTTTCTTCAATTGCTGCTCCAACGCTTCCTGCTGGAATTTTCCCTTTGACACCAGTTTGAAGCTGATGAAAGCGGCGCCTTCCTGGTCTAGACTAGTGGAATGAGGCGGCATGGATCCAGGCGTGATGCCACCAATGTCAGCGTGATGGCCGCGACTCGCCACAAAGAATACTGGCTTGGTGCTGTCACTGTTACACGAAAATCAGTACAACCATTTTTATTTTTAATTGATACAAACTTGTGGAATACTGGAGTGATGACCGTCAGGTCTGGCAAATGGGAGCCGCCGGCGCAAGGATGGTTTGATAGGATGACATCCTCGGCGTGCAAATCGTCTTTTAGGTGTCTCAGTTGGAATTGAACTGCTTCTTGCATTGCACCAAGATGCACTGGAATGTGAGGCGCGTTGGACACTAGTCCGCCATCAGGGCCAAATAGGGCGCAAGAAAAATCGAGGCGCTCTTTGATGTTGGTAGAAATTGACGTCCTCTGCAAAATTCTATATTCCTTTGTAAGGTTAATTACTGATATTAATTTAGAGAACTACCTCCCCATCTGCTCTGCGATGCTCATAAAACGGTGGGAAAAAATGGCGAGCTGAATTGGGTCTACTTTCTCATCGACGACTGTCTTGCCAGCAAAACCTATCTTGATTCGCAAATTGCCTTGAGCGGTCACTTCCGCGATGCAGCCTGGCTCCACCAAAATGGTGCTGAGGCCGTCAATAATTATGGCTGGCCCATTGACTTTGGCGCCGTGTCCAAGATTTTTGAGTAAGTAAACTGGACTGTCTTGCGGGCCAGTTTCGAAATAAACCTTAGTGATCTGTTTTCAAATACTTTAAAAATCCAAATAAAAATTAAATGCAGAGTTATAAAACCTCTTCAGTTTGCAGCGTAGCATTGGCAGGCTGTATTTCTGTCTCAAGATTTGTGATGACATCTCCTGTTGCGCGAACTCTGATGTCATCGACCAAAACCTGTCTCTCCGGTATTACAAAGCCAAATTCTCGATTGTATCTACAAATGGAAATTTCTCAAGTGAAAAACACCGCATTAAATCAAATCAAGCAAATAGTACCTATCCAGGAAAGATGTTAAAAAGTCGCCATGCTGCATGACATTATCACTGTGTTGGCCAATGGAAGCATGGCACATCAGAGCACAATCAGTGCCTTTGTATCTCATGTGCAAATAGGGCTCAATTTTTATTTGCTCATCTGTGAACCCTTGCTCCTTCAGTTTGCTCCTGCATTCATCGCTCAAGTGAGCCAGCCGTTGATCGAGAAATGCAAAATTCTCTGAAATGAAGCACGTTTCGTTAATTTTTAGATTGTTTAGAAAATAGCAAGGTGTACCTTTACAGAATACTTTGGCACAGGCTTCCTGCGCCTCTTGTACCACACTGGCGAGTGCCATGCCGTAAGCGGACAAAATGCCAGCATATTTGTGCACCAGGACTGTGCTCATGCCCAGCGACCTCGCGATGGAACACGCGTGCTGTCCGCCAGCGCCCCCGAAACAGGCCAAGATGTGCTGCGAGGTGTCGAAGCCTCTCGCTTGCGTTAGAGCTCGGATTGGTCGGCACATGGCTTCATTGGCCACCCGGATAAAACCCATGGCAACCTCCTCCTTAGTCCGAGGGGTGAATTCAGCCCCTCGCTCTTTACTTTCAAAAGCATTAATCTAAGAGTGGGCGAATCAAATTTAGACCCTCTTAAACTTTTAGCACCCTCACGTCATTTGTTAGCCTTTCAAAAGCTTTAAGAACGCCCTCTTTATCCAAAGGTTCATTTTCATTTGGTCCAAATATTTTTGGAAAGTATTTAGGTAGGATTCGGCCAAGCACCAGGTTTGCATCGGTCACAGTGAGCGGTCCACCTTTCCTGTAGCAAGTTGGTCCAGGGTGCGCTCCAGCCGACTCGGGCCCGACCACAAACATGCCAGACCTAAAGAAGAGCATTGAACCGCCTCCGGCGGCCACCGTGTTGATATCCAGCTGTGGATAAAGTTGTTTTGTTCACTCAGACACTAAAAGTCAATTTTTAATAATTGCCTGCGGCGCCTGAATCGTGATACCGGCAGTGGTGGACTCAAAAACATGTTCGTATTCTCCGGCATAGCGACTGACATCCGTCGAGGTTCCTCCCATGTCAAAGCCAATAATTGGTTGCTTTGAAGCACTGTCCCATGAGGTCATGGCGTAGCCAACGACACCACCAGCCGGGCCACTCAGAATTGCTCTTGAACCATTGAACCTGGCAATTGAAATCATTAAACACAATAAGTTTGTCAGTTTTTTAAATATTCTAATATTATTCAGTACATTTTGTTCGAAGTTAACAAACTTGCTATGCATATCTTTTAAAAACAGTTGATAAATGTTTAACATTTCCTCAGACAAACAAAAAATGACAAACAAAATATAACCTGCTAGAATGCGACTTAAAAGATAAAAACGTTCAAACTTACCATTCATTCTATTTTTTAGGATTGGATTGGTTAAATGTTTTTTTTTTGTGTGTGAACGTAATTTTAATTTTTTTGTTAAAATAGGGAAAGTGAAAATAGTCACAAAAAGAATTTTTAACTAATTTTAACGCGCGTGCGAGACTAATTCAAGGTTGTGTACTGAGAGGTGATAGTGGCCAGCACCACCGCCTCCAGCCGCCCCCGACCCGCAGTGCTTTCGGCCAATGCGCGTTCTTCTTCAGGGTCGTCAAGCCATGGAACGATTTGCTTCTGGCGCTCAGACTACACCGCTCCGCAATTCAAGCAGCACAATACACGTGGCGAGTGTTTTTTTATCGTAATTTTTGGTGTAAGTGATCTATCTCACGGGCGCATTGCGATGACTACGGTCTGTTTAATCGGTTTTTCGCTAGCTTTGTTGCCTTATACTCATCGATATATTTTTCTGACTTTAACTTTGTTTGTATTTGTACAATGTGCATTATGACTTAGATGAGAATAAACAATTTATAACTTTGTGAATGTAAACTGGCTGCCAGATTACAATAACATTGCCATATTGTCATATTAATTCTAATTAAAAATGACATGTAAAGTACAAAATAAATGAGAACTCACTTTACCGTTACAAAAGAGAAGATAAACAGTGTCAAAAAAGCTATTCTACAATAACCAAACTGCACACAACATCAAAATATTTTTAAAACAATGCTCTAGTCAAGGGAAGAAAAATTAATTCAATGCTTTTCTATGCTACATATAATTATAGGAAAGATAGAATAGTATACTAGCTTACAGCTCCATTGGTGAAAGACCCCCATCACTCTGCATAAAGAGAACATGCACGCCTTTCAGGCCGTTCTTAAATCCAGAGGCAAAACTCTAACAACAGAATTAAATAAGCTAAATATTCCTACGTTCAACTTTTTACCTTCAAGTATGTCTGAATGTGCGGTGTTAGGTAGCCGTCTGCACAAGCAGTGAATCCTCTGGGAACCATTCTAACCATCGGCATGACTTGATGAGACAGCGAAACGTGCGTGAAGCCTAATTCCTTGGCGATTTCGTTTATTCTCAACTCGTGTTCGAAGAACCTGAATATTGCAGCTGATAGAAATACAGTAAATAATTGCCAGAAAATAAGCCTACGTGTACGAGTGCATCAAAACCACAGCCAAACTTTTGATACCCTTTTCCAGGAGGGGTTTAAGATCTGAGCGAAGTTTTTCCTCGTCCAAACCTTGACTGACTATTATTTTTTCACCTGTTTTCCCTGTCACCTTTGGGTACTGCTCAATGCTGTTCAACTCGCACTCCGACTTTTCAAGTAAAACCCTACACCGTGCCTCAACCACCGACTCATACAAAACGTCAGGGCATTTTATAGACTAAAAAAATTACAAAAAATTTAATAACTTCAATCATTAGTAAAAAATATTAGCACACTACCAAGTCAAAAATGCGGGGTCTGGCTTGATTACCGATATAAAGAATGTCTTTAAAGCCTTCATTGACAACCAGAGCCATTCGTTCGCCCTTTCGCTCCAGCAAAGCATTTGTGGCAACTGTGGTGCCCATCCTGATCCATTCAATTTTCTCTTCGTCAATAGGTTCATTTGCTGGTATTGAAGTGCCGAGCTCCTATGGAAACCGAATAGGTCAAATAACAAACTAGGCATTATTTCTAGAAATAATAAAATTATAAATTAGAGTATATTATCATATACCTTTTCTAAAATTTGCCGAATACCTTCCCTAGGGGCATCAGGATAAGCCGGATCGACAGAAAGCAGTTTCATCACGCGTACTTTTCCTCCAGGGCATCTTGCATAGATATCAGTGAAAGTTCCGCCGCGATCAATGGCAAATTGAAATTTGCTGTTGGTCCAAGCCATAGTCCAAGCAGCCGGATTCTGTTCATTAACAGCAAAGAGAGAAATAATTATGGTCTATCTATATTGATCCCTTTTATCTCCGTGATTCAAGTGGGAAAAGCAAACATCGACTAAAGTACAGACACAGACCTGTTGTCGAGTTCGCGTTATCAGTAAAAGTGAATTAAAAGTTAACTTTTTGATAATAGTAAAAGAAGCACTCACCCCACCCCCCTGCTACTACTACTTCGTGGTCCTCGCCACAGTCACCACTATCCACTCAATGTACACACTACCATGCTTTCCCCCTCCTCCAGCTGCTGACTGAACACATAACCTTGTTTATCATTGAGCCCGGCATCGAGCAGTCTGGTGAGCTAATTTGTTTCCCCGCTTGTCGTGCTTTAAAAGCGTGGAGGGGAAGTGGTTCTGGCACACGCGACCGGTTGCCAACTGGGTTGCCAATTCAGAAACTGCGCAGTTAGGAAAGCAAAGATTGAACAACAAATTAACTTGCTTCGCAACGTTATCCAACTCTGATTCCAGACATTGCGAAATTCGGACGCAATTATTTTTAACTCCAAGAGCTGGCTCTCAGAATTTTACTTTGCTTGTATTTAATTACAGCCATTTACAATTTTGATTAAGAAACGGTGCCTTGCCTTTGTATGTTTAAATCTTATTTTATCAAGAGAACCAGTTAGTTAGGTTCAACTTGCTACTTTCTAATTTTAAGTATCCAAGAGGATCTTGCTAATTTTTTTCCTCCCAAAATTTAGGCCATAATCTCGTCTCGAGGCCAAAAATGTTCTTTTTTTCCTCATTACCTATACAACTCAAATGAAGGTCGAGTAGAAGTAAGAAAAATATTGAAATTTATTTCGCTTTACATTTTCATGAAGATGCCCTTTATGGTTATCACAAAGCCATTACATATTGTTTGACTGCTTTCACGCCACTCGAGAGAATCGTCGCTGCAATCATAAAAATAGAACGGCCTTCAAAATATAATAACAGCCTCTCCTGAGGCGTAGAAACCACTGGAAAGAAAAATTAAATCCTGACACATCTGACAGACGCTGAAATTGCTTTCCCCACTGGGAGCAGAGTGAGATAATGAATAAAACAACTCTCACCTCAAATACTTACTAATGGAACTTCATAAGAATCTTGCTCTTGCCACGTCTCTAGTAGTCCAGTTCAGGGGGGCACCATCCGGTCTTCAGTTTAGGGGCATCATCCAGACCTCAGTTCAGGGGAGCATCATCCAGTCTTCGATTCAGGGGCATCATCCAGACCTCGGTTCAGGGGGGCACCGTCCAGTCTTCGGTTTAGGGGCATCGTCCAGTCTTCATCGTATATTTTGACTTGAAAAAGTCAGGTTTGACTTGAAAAAGTCAGATTTATTGCTTTTGTTTTGGGTACTAGGTACCCGGTTTGCGACAAGTCGCGCAATGCGGCTTGCGTATTGCAGTGGTAGCTCTTACTTGAATCATTTGCGGGTCCAATTAAGGACCCTTAGATGTTGGTTTTGCATTTTTTACATGACATGGAAATTTCTTACACAATTTTGCGCATAAAAAAATTGGTGCCTAAACATTGAACATTTTTTTTAACAATACAATTTTCAAATCAATATATGCCGAAACTCTTTGATAAAGACATTGATTGATAGCCGCCTGGATACTTGGTCTATTAATTCAAGTAACGTCGTATTCATTCAGTTTGACTCATAATATTTGTACTCTGAGGAAAGAATTAATGCACCAGTACCAAGCTGACCAAATAATCACATCGGTTCAAGATCAACGAATAGTTTTATCACTTGTAAATCAAAAAATTAACCATTTAAAGAGAGAGAACGTCCCACAAATATTTGGGTCGTCTCGATCCGTCAATTAATAGTATTAAATGACTCTTTTTTTATATTTGACTTTACAATATGATTACTCTTTTTCATTTTTGTGCAGAAAAAAATACATGGTTTTCTTTGATTGTGTTTAAAGATATTTTAGCTCCACTCTTATCACAGCAGAGCCGAGTATCTCAGTTTAACACATCAACAACATTATCTTATAATACTATTGTAAGTTTGGTCTCGCCGTAAGAGAATCTTAAGGTGTGCAACCGTTATTACAATGGCGGCAAACCCTGGCAAAGTTCTCACGGAATGAATTCGCCTTCCATTAATCCACAATTTCTGAGTCACGAGTTCAACTTTCACAGTTTATATCCAAATATTCTCGCAGTTGCATACCTTAACACAGTCAAGAAACTTGAATTAAATCAGACTTTAATATACAAAAATTACTTAAAGCTTTTTCCTAAATTTCGTGTCGGCAGGAACAAATTCATGAACAATTATACTTTAAGAGGAGATGGGAAATTGATATTCACTGGGACTTTCGAGGTATTATCTACAATTTGGAATCCAGGGAGATACTCAAATCAAATCACGTTGAGTGTCAGGTAAATACGCAAGGGTGCAAGCCTCCAAGGGCGAGCGGTCACGACACTAGTGCTAGGCAGTGGTGTCGCCCCTTCAAATGACTCTGTATTTACGTGGTAGTTTGATCAAGCACCCAATGGTACACATCTGCACAATCACAAATATTAGCCAATCAAAAATTAAATTTAAAGCAGCTCAAATCCTTAGAAAACGAATGATTGAGAACTAATAATCTTGCGGGGTTCGTCATAAACCTTAGAACTAAGTTGTTTAGTCCACTTAGGTAAACAATCCAGGGCAGTTATGCGGTTATGTTCAGCATCAACTTCAACTGGTTGGTGATTTCAGTGTACTTGTCTTCTCTGCGCATAGGATGGCACTGAGACGTCTTGCTGGCCGTCGACATCCAGTGGGTGGGTGGAGTAGGCAACTGTGCCGGCGAAGGCGGTTCTGAGAACTTAGCCCCCGCGTAAGGAATGCCGACTCCGACGGGCGATCCGCCCCGGTTTCCGAAGAACTTAGTTGGAGGCGGAGACACAGACGATTGCGATGGGGATGAGGAGTAAGAATCAGATTCAGTCTTTCTTCTCTGCCTCACCATCGGCTGGGGTAAGCTCTTCCTACAAGAAGGGCTACCTTTTTTAGGCCTAGAGACGCCGGGACTGCGGCTGTCGACCCTCAGGTAAGGGCCAACGATTTGCGCGACCTTGTTGTTCATCTTGGGCAGGTTTGCTATGAGATAGCAGCTGAAATAAAATTAACAGCTTTCAGTAAGTTGAAAAAAGGAAACCGAAAATTTCGTAACAAAGGGCAATAGCATTGGACATTCCTCGCCACTCATCTTTTACTTTGCTAGATTCGGCTAACAACAGATTTATCTCATGGGTCAAGAAAAAAAGGTATTGCGATGTATTGTGTTTGTGCACCTCAAGGGGAGAGCCGAGGGAGAGATACAAAATTACAAAGGTGAATCACTACCCGACAGGGTATTATGGATTGCCTGGTGGTGGGCATTGGGAATGCTTTTGTGTGTGCTTTTTCGGGAATGCTTCTGTGTGTGCTTTTTACATCCATCCCATTCCCACGGTCAGCGTGGCATGGCAACTCCCGCGAGTCACCCCCATAACCTGAGTGTCTCCCCTCTGAGACTAAATTCTTTAGAAAAAGATATTTCCCTTCGCCTAACCGCCAAAATGAACTTGGTTATTATGGAAAATCTTGGAACTTGTCCCATGAACTGTAAAATTATTGTTGCAATCGACTGAGGGAATTTATGTGAATACTCTGTTTAAATCATTTCCATGAAAACCGGCTGCGATGCAGCCCCGAAATAATTAAAAGACATAAATAAGAGATGACTTTCAATTAGGAATTCTTTGCCAGGAGCGATAAGAAAATTTTGAGATATCTGAATGAAAAATTGAAATGATTTCTAATAATAAAAAAATCAGTAAGAATTCCTAAGCATGAAAAAGTAAAATAAAAATGTTCATTTTTTGAGTTTGTTTGATTTTTGAAAAGATTTGCGCGTTGTTGCTAGCCAGAATTTAGCGTTTGGTGTTAAAAAGGGCAAAAATGAACATTAACGCGATTCATCAGATGAATTCTTTACCATGTTTGTTACTTAAGTTCATGTTAACGAGTGAGCACGTGAGGAAATGAAGGTACATACTTATATCCGCTCTGAGACTTCAGATTTAAAATTTAAATTGAAAATCCCGAAAATCAATAGCAACTAGAAACAGCATCAGCTACAAGCTCTAAACTGTGTTACCTTAGCCTGGTGAAATGAAAGGTACAAAACTATACAGAGGTTTAGAACTTTCTAATCGGCTGTTGCTATGCGCCTGTGGACTGGAGGCTTCTGAGGGGGGCTATGTCGCAGTTACGAAATGCGATGCTTCATTTCGAACACTAAAATATGCTGAAATACCCACCTTGCGCAGCCTGGTTGAGCTCGAAATTGGAAGCTATTTGATTCCAACGATCATCCAGATCCAATCCAGTGCAGCAATCAAAATATTTAGCAGGAAATGCCGATTTTTCCGTACTGATGTTTACGAGCGTAAACTCCGGTATCGCGCTTTCTACAAAATGGACGAGTGCCGAGTTGGATGAAACTCACGTAGACGCTGCTCTCCTGCCTACCCTTTCCCCTGTCGTTTGACGTCACAGGCTCTCGAGTATGGCCCAATAAACACTCACGTTTCAGAGAAGGAGGAAATGACGTACTGGTGGGAGTGGGGAGAACTTGCAGGAGCGGGAGCTGGAATTAGCGAGTCAGGACTCATGAGTCATCTCAATGTCAGTTGTCAGTTCAAGCAAAAGCATGCCTAGAGCCTCTTTAGAAGCCAGCCATCCGATCTCAACTTCAGCCTAAAATTAAAATTGAACGTTACATACCCGTTGTTCTTTTTGTAGTGTTAGTGTGTTATTGAACAATATCAAAATTAAGTTTTAAGTTACTGATTGTGAAATGAAGGGAAATATTTTAAAATAATATTATTATTCTAAGTTGTTTTGGACGTCATGCTACAGGCTATTTTTCCTATTTTTGCTCTTTTACCATTATTTAAATCATATGATATATAAATATTTTATTCTGGATTTTGAATATTCAACAAATTTATTGAGATTTTTGTTGTTGTTAACGTTGTTAATAATGTTCATAATTTTTCAAAATCCAGAAAAAGAATACAAATAAATTATAATAATCATTTCATGTTGCAAACCATTTTATATCGATAAAATAATTTTTTTCGAAAAACGGTTTGCACAAAGCCCATTGTAGACTAAAAATTGGATGTCTATAGCCGGTTGATGGGACCGGGCATATAATCCAAATTTTTTGCTCGGCGGCGGCGGCTGTCGTGGCTGACAAAATTTAAAACATGAAGTTTTGCTTAACGTCCAAAGGTTAGCAGGACAATTTTTTCTCCTGTGCTTTTAAATTTTTGACCCTTGTTCCCTGGTGGCTGGTGTAGCTTTGCCAGATTCACGGTGGCTGGCGGCTGCCCACTTTACCCAAAAATTTCCGGCTCAAATATACTATATACTACTCACTGATGGAACTTCATGGGAATTTATTTATTCATTTATTGAAGTTTAAAAAAAATTGATTTTAAACTAGATGTTTCATTATTCCTCAGCGCATAGAATCTCAAGTTTCAAGAGCCGCTTTGGTAAAAAAAAACGGGAAAATTATCATTAATGATCTTTTCTTTTTTCTCTTATCAGTTTCCCCACTCCCCAGACAATTTCTGTTGTGCGCTACTTCACCGCACGAACCTCCTAGCTCCTAAGAAAGAGAGAGGGATCACCGATCAGCTGTTCCGAATGTAAATACCGCCTATTTGTCCCCCCTTGCCTTGCTTCGCCTTGCCGCTAACGCGCTCAAATTGTGGTTGAAGGGCCACAATTTTGCTGCTTTCAAAATTGGATTATTCGATATTTTTGTGTTTGTTGTTGAGCCATTTGTTATCTTTTTTAATCCCTTGTTCGCGGGTTTAACATACCGTCCTTCTCGTCTGAGGCGTTCGATTCGCTTCCTTTGCCTAACCTGTTTCTTAGGCTTACTAGAAGTGCTGTTCTCTTTATGAGATTGTCTGAGCCGATCGCTGCTTAAAAACCTAATAAGATGAGTCGCGTAAGTATGCTCTCACTGACAGTTCATAATAATTTGTATGTTCTATAAATACTTAAGTGCATGACATTCAGTTCTATGACATTATGATTATAATTAGTGAATGCAGTAATTACATATATGTAATCTCAATATTGTCCACTCTTCGTTGTCACCGTCATACGTTTACCGGTATATACACACTTGAAAAGATTGATATCTTAAAATGTACCATCCAATGAGATAATTGTTTAAATAGACCAAATTGCATAGCTTATTGTGTACATAAATTTTATGCGGCTGTTGATTATTTCGTCTATGTAATAGTTATCTTTTGACATTTAATACGCACCAGAGAATCGTTAATTATTGAATTATCTTTAATTTCAGGACATTAGATCTTTTTTTACTGTTGCTTCAAAGAAAAAGGAGGAGACGGAAGAAATCACGAAAAAGAGAAAGAAAAAACTAATTGTTGAGTCTGACAGTGATGAAGATGTCGTGGTTAGTAAGAAGAAATCAAAACCTCAAGGTTTGCTTCGCACACATTGAATATCCAATTCTTTTATAATTTCACATTAATTAGCAGACACCAAAACACAAACTCATCCAAAGCAAGAAAGAGTTCAAGATGTCTCGAGTTTATTTGGGTCAAAACCTGCGAAGCGCTCTGCTGTCACCACGTCAATCAAGAAAGAGGAGCCTCCGAAAAAAGCCAAGGAAAATGGAGCCAATGGAACTAAAGTATTATAATACATTTTTCGCTAAGCAAGTTAAACATTTTCCTGTCCCATTGCAGAACAAAGTACATTGTGAAATTGAAATTCACAGTGATGATGAATTCATTGCCACCCTTGAGCAAGTTGATACAATTGAGAAAAAGCACTCCCAGAAAACTTCAGCAAAACCTGTGAAAGAAAAGTCGCCTTCAAAAGACAAAAAGCGGCCGAGTGCTGACATTCTTGAGGAGCAGAAGCCCACAAAATTAAACAAAAAGGAAGTTGCGAGCAGCTCTCCGAAACAAACTAAACCGGTACGTCTACCAATTCTATCGCCTTAATTGTGATACAGTATAAAATGTTAATCTCCATTAAATTGTGCTGCGTACGCAACTGAAAGAGTTGTCAAATTTTACAGGGCAAAGAAAAACCAAAAACGGAGTCTCCCGAGCAGAAGAAACACAAGACGGTTGATCTTGATGACTCTATGTTGGAGGAAGCCATTGAAAAAAAGAAGCATCAAGCAGACAACTACCGAAAATACCTTCAAAGAAAAGGTCCAGCTAATCTTGGGATGAAAGAGCTCCCTGAGGGAGCGGAGAATTGTCTTTCAGGATTGACCTTTGTCATCACTGGGGTTTTGGACTCGCTCGACAGGGAAGGGGCAGCCGAATTGGTGCAGAAATACGGGGGAAAAGTCACAAGCAGTATTAGCAAGAACACAAGCTATTTGGTTGCTGGAGAGGAGGCAGGTCCAGCTAAACTTGATAAGGTACTTGAAATTGTAAACTTCTTTTACAAAACGATGCCCACTTTGTTCTATTTTCAGGCTAAAAATTTGAACATTCCAAACATCGACGAAGATGGACTGTTGGAGTTGATTCGAACGCGTCCATCTCCCTCAGTGGCAGCTCCTTCAAAACCTGGAAAGCAAACAACCCCAAAGACGGCCAAGCCAGTGGTTGAAAAAGATTTAATCAAAACCACCATTAATAAGAAACTAGGAAACAATTCACCAACTGAAAAGCCCATTTCTCAAGCATCTTCCTCTGGAAGTCAAAGATTTGCTGACGGAAGCCAGCAGTCAACCTCATCTTATGGAGGTTAAAAAAGTGTCACATTTTCCTGGACCACACTAAATTTCAATTCCTTAGCTGGATCACAAAAAACGTTGCCGCCCAGTCCTGCACTTGATGCTGGAGATCACACCATGTGGGTGGACAAGTACAAGCCACAGAATGTAAGACAGATCATCGGTCAACAGGCAGACCGAAGCATTGTCAAGAAATTGATCCAATGGCTTCAAGACTGGGAAAAGAATCACTCGAATCCTAATGAGAAGAAGCCTAGGCCAGCTCCCTGGGCCAAAAACGACAATGGAGCTGCTTTCAAAGCTGCATTACTCTCTGGCCCTCCTGGAATAGGTTGGCTTCTAATAAATGTTTCCACTTCTTGACCTTGCATATTTATGAAAATCAGGAAAAACCACATCTGTCCATCTGGTTTGCAAGGAACTTGGCTTTGACATTGTGGAGTTCAATGCATCGGACACTAGATCAAAAAAGCTGTTGCACCAAGAAGTTAGTGAACTTCTTTCAACCCAAAGCCTTTCGGGAATGTTCAAAGGTAATTTAAATTTCCATTTGAAGTCAAATACCGAAAAATATATTTTTGTGGTTAATTTTTTCTCTTGATAGGGAATAGAGCCAAGGCATTATCAAAGAAGCGAATTTTGCTCATGGAGGAAGTTGATGGAATGGCTGGTACTGCAACCACTTTGATAATATTCAAATTGTTTTAACATAAAAGAATATCATGATAGGAAACGAGGACAGAGGTGGAATTGCTGAGCTCATTCTACTGGTCAAACAGTCAAAGATTCCAGTCGTTTGCACTTGCAATGATCGTGGCTCGCAGAAAATTCGCAGTTTGGTCAACTACTGCTTTGATTTGAGATTCCAGAAACCGAAACTTGAGCAAATCAGGGTACAAGAAGATTATATTAAATTTGAGCTACGATTACCTTAACAATTTGACATTTCAGGCGGCAATGATGAGCATTTGCTTCAAGGAGAAGGTTACCATCCCTAAGGGAGACCTAGATGCCATGATTGCGGGAACAAACTTTGACATTCGTCAGATTATTCACATGATGAGCCTTTGGGCTGCTGGTGAGACCAATATGAAAACAGGACTGATGGAGAAGGAGTCAAAAAAGTCCAAGAAAGAATTCAAAATTGTAAAGCAAATTCTATTCCAGTAGGTTACCCACTAATATGTTCTCTGTAGGGAATCTGGGATATTACCCCCAAAGTTTTCAGTGCCAACATGGAGGAGAAAAGCAAGAATGCAATCTATGACAAAACTCACCTCTTCTTTCAAGATTATAGCCTTGGTCCGTTGTTTGTCCAAGAAAATTATCTCTCAGCTGTCCATGGTGTTGCTAATGGAGCCGAGTAATGCTTGAAGCAAATGTGGAGGAATTTGTATTCATTATTATTATTATTTTCCAGCAAAATAAAGAAACTGCAGCTCATGTCCAGAGCAGCTGATAGCATTGCTCAAGGAGACTTGGTAGAAAATATTATTAGAACCAATCAAGCTTGGGGTCTTCTTCCTGTTCAGGTTTGTTTGACAATGATCAAGCTAAATAAATAATATCCAATCTTCATACAGGCTATCTACTCCACTGTCACTCCTGGCATTGTTTTACGCGGCCGTCTGACAAGCCAGGCAATGTTTCCTTCATGGCTGGGCAAAAACTCGAAAAAGAACAAGTTTGACCGAATGGCCAGCGAATTGCAGATGCACATGCGGCTATCGTAAGGCAAAATCACTTCAACCAGCACTCGTAAGTAATTCTCGATTTTCAGCATCACTGGAAGCAAAAGTGCTGTGCAGTTGGACTACCTGAATGCTCTGCAAAGCCGAATCTTCACTTCTATGAAGAAAGAAGGCAGCAATGGAGTTAGCCAGGCAATTGACGCCATGGTTGAATACAATCTTGTTCGCGACGATTTGGACAAGATCGCAGAACTGTCATCGTGGGAATCGAACGCAAGTCCTTGGCAACAAATCGAGGGCAAGGTCAAGGCGCAGCTGACTAGAGAATACAACAAAATGCCCATCATGACTCCGTTTGCCATTCAGTCAGTCAGCCACAAGAAAGGCGCTGGCAGAGGAGCTGCTGATGATGACTTGCTTGGTATTGATGATGAAGAGCTTGCCATCGAGTCCGAGGATGATGAGGACGATGCCACTAAAGATTCTATGATCAAGGTAATAGGGGATTCATTTTATGTGATGAATTTTGTATTCATTGCTGATTTCAGGCTAAAAAACCTACCTCGAAAACATCAGCAAAGGGTGAAAGCTCAAAAGGGAAAGCCACTCCCAAAGGCGGCGCAGGCAGAAAGGGCAAAAAGTGAACAGTTTGCAAAGGTAATGAAAATAAAGGCTTCGATTAGGAATGTTTCCAAATATTAATAATTACGGCACATTTTATTTTTCTTACAATTATGTCTCTACTTAGTTGAAACTTCTTACTATCAACTATAAAATAACAAAACTTGGCAAAAGTATCAAAATAAAAATCCAAAACTTTAACAAAATATCCACTGTCTTAAATTATGACTTGAATGGAAATTTACGCAACGCGTAGCAATTATTTAACTTTCTTAATGCTGCTCTTCCTGGGACTTTGATCCAGTTTCAAATGTTTTCCTGAAAACAGGCAAAGAACATTTATTAGTAAGAAAAACGTTTCTCGATAAATAATAGTTTTACCCCAAACATAATTGTTCAGTTTCTCGCCAAGAAGGTACAGACCAGTAACGAGAAGCAAAAGTACGGCAAAGAATAAACCCTTCTGGCCCCAGTTGAGCACAGCGAGGACAGGGTAGACCCACTGTCCACTCTTGTTAAAGATGACAAACACCCTAAAAATGTGTTAATGATTAATAATAAATTCAAAAAATTGTACAGCTTGATGAACGTAAAAGAATCCTTACAAGTTCAGTGACATGAAAAATCGAACTATGAACAGCCAAAATAAGATTTACATACCACGTGAGGTAGATAAGCATGAATCCAAGAAGTCCAGTCAAACCCTTTGACCTTGACGGATAACGTCTACACGCAATTACCATCTCGAGCGCCGCAAATCCCATTATGTGGGTATGCATCACATGGTTCAACCAGCTGGGAAAGAATTGATCTATGACTTTTGGAAAGACCAGCTCTCTGTCAACCGCATACAGGGCCCAAAAGGTTATCCCTACAAACTGAAATGATGGGTAATTGTGTTGGATTTAAAAATATTATCTGCTGCAGACCATTGCTACTGGAAATTCAATTGTGACTTGAACGTAGTCTTTGATCCTTCTGAGAAGAGGTTTTGTTTTTGGGTCGTTTTCATTGCTGCCGAAGAAGTCGTTGAATAGGCACAGAATAAAGAATAGACTTTGGATCACCTAAGATTGGCAAAAATTCAGTTAGTGTAAATCTATTACCAATGGCACCACTTACGGCATCCCAAAACGTGAGGTACTTGAACTTTCCTCCATAGCCTCCAGATACCGGGCTCACTTCGCGCGGAACGACCACGAAATACCAGTCGTAGAAGACGCTGTACGAGAACATAGAAGCGGCCAGCAAATGCACAAAAATCCTGACCACCTGCATCGTGCAGTCACCTTTCAATGAGCAACCGACCATTCTGGAAGAAAATTTAAAGAAATAAGAAGGCGGCGAACCTGGTGATGTGGTTTCGTCTATTTGACTAAGCGTTTGAGATTTATTGCAGGGGTGTGAAAGTGAACAGTGAACTAAACATAAATAGCCTTGCCTTCACTGATGTATGTATTTCAAAATTTCTCTTAACAATAAACAGCAAGAAGAGAAACTTCTAATTTCAACTTGCACCGGCGCAGCAGCTGACGAAGGTAGAGAGAGAGAAGTGCTCTGCCAATGCCGGATGCCAGCCACAGCCAATGCCAATGCCAAAAATGTTAAAAAATATCGTAACCGGAGCAACAAAAAGGCTGGTATGAAATAGATCAAATAATATTATATTATTGATTAATTTGAAAATTTTGAGAAAAAAAACATAGTCAACACTAAAATATTTTTTTGATAGGATGGAAAAATTCTAAAATGTATGAAATTTGAAACCGGTATTTTAGGTAACGTCATTGTTTTGTGTGAAAACCGGTATTATACACACACATGCATTGTAAAATCAAAACAAACAACAAGCGAAGAAGCACAAACAAATCAGCTGCAAACTAGAGAAGTCAGATATATCACAACAACTTCACTTTCTATTCATTCATTATTTAAAATAGAGTATTTCACAATCCTTTAACGGCTTGAATTTTGAGCATTGTGTGTATTGGAAATCCAAGCAGATACATAATCAAGACAAAAGCTCTCTTTTATAACTGTTGGTGCGTGCCAGTGCGTGCTTAAGTCATAATTGGCATAATTGGTAAACATTGCAAGTGGTCAAATAAGGCACAAACTGTGTAGAAATAAATTAATCTGTACGTAATTTTCTAGATTTATTCGTACAGAAAATTGAGCAACATCATTTCAGTCATTTCTAGTTCTACAAATCAAAACAAGCTGAATATAGTAATGAAATGAAATTAGACGTCCAGAAACACCTATTTCGATTTGTAATTAATTTGATTCCTATTGTTTGTGACTTTGTATTTTCGTTTTTTTAAATTTTTAAATGTACAAAATAGCACATTGATAAGAAGAGATTTTGTCACAATTAAGCGATGAGCACTAGGCTTAGTGGCTTGAAGCACTGATGAATTGCACACAGTAGATTTTATGCCTGTATTTTTGTATACACATTGTTCAATTAATTTGTCCTTCATTCATGATTTTTGCCTAATGTCTTGATATGATTTCAGGTTCTATTTACTTTTGTTGTAACCGCCTGGGCATTTGTTATCACTGCAACCAGTCATTTGGCAAGAAAAACGTTCTCGGTGACTAGCTCAAAATGACGTTGACTGCAGAAATGGCTGCAGCCCAGATCCAAGAGAGACTCAAGTCTCTCTACCATCTAGTAAAAGACATCCAGGGCAGCAGAGAAAAGAGTGAACTTAACCTAACCAGCATTACCAAGGCCCAAGAGAAAGCTGCCAGCGATTCAAAAGTCTCAGCAAGCCATCAGGTTAAAGATCACAGTTTTTTTCACAGTTTAGACTCTAATTGAACTGTAGCAAAAGCTACGGGGGCTCTATGTTTCTGCAGCTGCTGACGCGGAGCAAGAGGAAAGCCTTTTGAGAGAAGCCCTTTCCAAGATATACGAAATTCGGTCCATTCGAAATGACAGGCGAATACAGGTAATAATTATCCTGTGTATCTTTCAAATTTCATAACTTTTTGTATTTTCCTCGCAGGCTAGAAATGCTGGCAACAAGGAAACCATCCGAAGAGGGGCTCTGATGAAAATGCTGCAAATATCTGCCCAGACTTTGCCCCTGTGGGTAGGGAAACCTGGAGAAAAGCCGCCACCTCTGTGTGGTTGCACGCCCCCAGAACAAAACCACGTTTCAAAGGTGAAAATAAAATGACTCGAGAGTCAGCCCACCAAAGCGCAAAATTTCCTTCTCCAGGCAGGTGACATGGTTGCCGCCCTTGTAAAGGGTCCTGAGGGCGACGAAAATTGGATCTTGGCTGAGGTTGTGAGCTACAACACCTCTGGAAAATACGAGGTTGATGACATTGATGAAGAGCAGAAAGACAGACACGTCCTCAGCAAACGGAGGGTCATGCCTCTGCCCCTGATGCGGGCCAACCCGGACACGGATCCAAACTGCCTCTTTCCCAAATCATCCATTGGTGACTTTAGCCCCCTCTTGTCCTGTCTTGGAATTGCAACTTCATTTTGTTTTAGTCATGGCTCTCTACCCTCAAACAACGTGCTTTTACAAAGCCATCATAAACAGACTCCCTGTATCCTCGATGGATGAATACGAAGTACTCTTTGAGGACGCGACTTACCCTGATGGTTACTCTCCTCCTTTAACAGTGGCTCAGCGATACGTCATTGCTGCAAAGGAGAAGAAAGGCAAATAGATGTGTTTGCTAAATTTTGTGCATTTCAGCCATTATGTATTTTTCATTTCCACCCATTGATGAGTGTGTGTTTCAAGCACATTTAGGAAATAAATATTTGATATCCTCACAGTAAGGTTTCTTAGTTATGAGCAGTTATTTTGTTTTCTATTAATTTTCCCTTCATGATTATTATCAAGGTTGCTTTATTTAATAATTCATAATTATGTGACTCTTATTTAGATGCGATAATTTGACAAGAATAAAGATGTTTCAAAATAAAATAATAGCAGAAACACAAAAAAATCCTTAAATGTTTCAATTTGCTCATTGTCGGGACATTGACTCAGCATGATTTGCCCCAAAATGCGCCTGCAGATCAAATGCGCGGCCGCTACCCAATAACCACACTGTTTTATGCAGCGAGAGCCAGATTTGCGATAAAATTGGTTCCCACTGCGCAGATCCAAGATGCGTCTGAATGTGGGAAACAAAAAGCTCTCTTTGGATTCCCGAACGAGTGTCAAGAGTTTGTTTTTACGATCCAAGAGACACAATTAGTACAAGTATAATGCAAATTATGTCACAATATTGACGAAAACTTATGGTTCGTTTCGCGCATTTTCACGTGAACGTTTTTTCTCGCCATACTCCACCGGACGCCATATCTGCGCGTCGCATGAATCTGGACCCCGCTTGTTTTATGTATAAAACTGGCCTTTCTTTATTTTTTTTGCTCTTTGTATCCCCGTCCGAGGACCGGGAAGGGCGCGCACTGCTCTAGCACGAATGCTGAAACCCGGGTCCCAATCCCAATAACACCGCGAACGGATAACATAGGCGCACCAGGCCGCACAGGGACCCAGCCCACCGAAGGGCCACTTGCCTCCGCACCGAGGACTGCATTGAAACGCTAGACATTCGTCCCGTGAAGCCAAATCACGCATGCTGGAAAGGTGCAAACCAGCAAGTAGCGAGTCGGCGCCTCCCAGCCCGTTGAGCATTACGAGTCACTAAACTAACCACTTTTTGCCATTTCTGACATTGGGTAGCCAGTATTAGATCTCCGAACTGCTCAAATACCTCCCATTGCTTTGACACTCCTGAGAGTGCCTTAAAAATGCGAGCCAACGGGCTGGTCCGTTTTTCCTTAAACGACAAGCGAGCGCTGTTTAATTCAAAATAGTCCGCACCCCAAACTGAAACGTTTTCCAATCACTGACTGACACGTGATACCCCAAAAGTGGTGACAATCAAATCCACCCCCTCCCCTGAGCTTCGAGGCGGCTCTCTCCGCGCTCTCGGCGCTTGGACCTCACCTTCATTGTCAGACGGTTTCCTGGCCTCTGCCGAGCATCATCTCTCCTGCGCAGTAAGAATTTATCTTTTATTTTCAAAGTCTCGTCCGCTTTAACTTAACTTCAGTAACGTAAGTATGGCCAATTTCGCGATTGAAAGCCTTTATCTCTCTGTTAGAGTCACTCTGAATAACAAAATCACACAACTTAATTTCTAACAAGGGCGAACCCTGCGGGTATGTTCCGCCCGGCGAATCGGAATATTCGCCGCCAATTTTTAGTATTAATTGCTGTAAGAAACGAGCACCAATTAAAATTCTTCTATATAGCATAGTTTACGAATAACAGAGCTGTAAAGATTTTCCACGTGTCCACGTGTTAACACCAAAATATCATCAAAAGTGTCCGAAAATGGTCAAATGCACATTTTTGGAATCGGCATGAAGTGCAGATTCCAAAAATGTTTGGTTTTTTAAAATCCGAGCATTTTTCGAAAAGTTATGGTACTTTGAAACATTAAGGGCATAATAAAAATAATATATATTAATTTATTAAAAATGGTGTTACTTTTTGAAAAATGCTCGGATTTTAAAAAGCCAAACATTTTTGTAATCTGCACTTCATGTCAATTCCAAAAATAAATGCATTTGACCATTTTCGGACACTTTCGATAATGTTTTGGTTTTACCACGTGGACACATAGAAAATCTTTACAGCTCTGTTATTCGTAATCTATGCTAGGAAGAATTTTAATTGGTGCTCGTTTCTTACTGCAATTAATACTAAAAATTGGCGGTGAGTATTCCGATTTGTCGGGCGGAAACATACCCAGGGTTCCCTTGTTAATAGCTTAAAGGCAACATTAGAAATATTGATTTGACTGACTGGTAATTTTAATTGCGTTTTGAAGCACTCAACTGGCACGAATACAAAATAATTTGGCAGCCTAAAAGACTCAACATGTGAGACCCTTGCAGCACGCGAAATTTTGGGGGCCCTCTCACCTATTCATCGATCTGAAGATGTACCAAGAACCAGTACTCGCGCCCAGCATTTCTTGAGTAGCGGCTGGCGGCAGCGCACTGCGCCTTTGGTGTCTGCAGCAGGGGCATATCAGTCATACGAGTCACACAGACACAAATTATATTTTATGATCATTAAATTAATATAAATTCATATGAAGACATCAAATAATTTTTGACAGTGAAAAAATGAGTGTGTTGGTTGAAAGTTGCGCAATTTTACCGCAACCATCAGGACGAAAGGTTGGTGGAAAATTTTCTTATTACGCATAAAGCTAATTTATAAAAAAATCGTTTTTTATTTTATAAAAATATCAACCCCGATATTAAAAAAATAAATGATTTAAAAAGTTATGAGTGTGCGTTTGCTATGACAAAGTGATTTTACGTATAATACTGGGGCAGCACTTTTTCCCCTTTTTCCCAGTAACCTAATAGACAATAAAGGGTTGTATTTTGATTTTTGCATGAATTGTTGAGGGATTTTTGCAGCGCACAAATTTGTGTGATTCATTGTGAAAGGGGTTAGTTACATACTCGTGGGATAAAAGGCGCTGCCACAGCGTATTATATCAAACTTATTCCTTTTCTGGGCTTAGAAATATTTTTTATAACAAATTTAACGGCCTGTTATACGGTTCTGGGATATTTAAACCAATTAATTAACTTGCAAAAAAATTATAAATCATTTTTAATTTTAAGTATTGAACTTATAGACTTTCCGAAAGAATTAACTGTATGTATTGATATATACCCGTTTTTAATATAAAATATAGAGTTGATCCGTTTAGAAAGTCGAAGTTTAATGCTTAAAATTAAAATTGATTTATAAATTTGTATAAATTATATTATTATTTTTTTGTTACCACAGAGCAAATATTATTTTATAATTTTTTAACATTCGTCTTGTCAACATATATATATATGTATTCGTTTTGTACAAATTTTTCAAAAAATATAAAAGGAATAGGATAAAGGACAAATTTAATTTTAATTTCCATTATGTTTTGTTCAAATGAAAACAAAAAAATCTTCAAATATATTTTGATTTACGTTTGGTTGTGGAATAAAAAGAGAGAGTGATTAATACTATTAACCCACTGCATTATTTGTTAACATTTTTAGTGTGTCGTAATATTCTCACGTTCATTGAGTGAGCGAAGAAAATACTACAACAATTCTCCATAGGATGGCGTTGAACAATCCTTCGGCTTCATGTTATGGAGTGCAGCTGCAGCGGCTGTAAGGAGAGTAGCGTGAACGAGAAAAAATGTGGATTTCATGATACGGACGGGGAGGGAGCTGGCATGCAACATAGCCGGCAAGCGGCATAGGAGTACGAGATAGGAGCGGAACAACTTTTAGTAGGCTGCTGATGTCGATGGTCTTTGTTAGTCGTCCGCCATCTTGTGTGTTTTCATTCAGCATTCGGCATCATTGCCCTTGTTTCATGAAGAAAATTTCAAGTTTTTTGAGTGGAAGACACCCGTGGAGTTACTGAAATGAGACAAACGTAAACGATGGCGCGGCAGAAAGTTAAAGTAGAGTAAGTATTATTAGAGGTTAAAGCAGGATTTTGGCGCGATGAATATGAAGGCCGTGGGGCACCGTGGGTTTACTTTTCGTGTCCGGCTTTTGCCCATACGTAATTAATTTTCATTTCGGCTTGATTCCAACCGCGCCGGTCGATTAAAATTTTAGTGATACATATAAATATGCAGAAACTTCATTCAAATACCAAAAATATTGACCTCTAACGCCATCATAATTATGATTATTTGTGAAAAAAGCAACCACCCACCCAATGGAGTGGTATGTCTGTATGTATTTCGTTCTTGCCGCGGCCGCACACAGAGGAGAAAAAATCTTTCCGTGGGAATTGTTAGGCTATGTTAGTCCCCATGGGTCCCAACAATATTATGTATCTTCGGGGGTTCTACCATTCAACGCGGTCTGTTCAAAGCGCTTGAAAAACACTTACAAACAATTTCCCGAAATTCCATTGAGCTTTTTGTTAAGGGTAACAATGGTACACAGAGAGAAAAGAGTCCTGAATTAAGTAGGAAATTTGTAGTAGCTGCACGGACTGATTTACCTAACTACATATACGTATTCCATTTTTTAAGGCGTATATTTTTATGCATTTTTCATGCTCCATTGTATCGTTTTCTTGTGCCGGTGCCGTAACAAAAGCGAAGGAATGCACGAAGTCTTTACTCCTTATACAATATGCTCCTTATACTTGCGTCTCCCTGTCCTGACGATTAGCTGGTTTGTGCAGGTGTCCCTCCCTCTCAAGCGTACGTAATGCAAGTTCACTAGGTGTGGTTTTTTATCTTGATCTCTCTGGATATATCGCACAAAAAGAAAAAAGGACCACAAAAATTTATCCACTTTTTGTTTTTTGTGGTGCATTATTTTTGTTTCTTCAATAAATTCATTAGTGTCTCTTTGTATCATCTACGTCAATGTTTAATATACATATATATCTCTTTTAAGTTGGTGAGCACGACTTCGCTCAAAAATTTTAACGATGGTATTCCTAATATTTAACATAAAAATTTCGTCGTATAATTTTGACTGTTAACTTTTATACTTTGGCTATGACTAATGAAAGAAATGAAGTCTGAAAAAGTAACAATTACGTTCTCAGTCGATTTCTTCCGTTTTCCGCATCGACAAAGGACAGATAAAGCAAAATGTCCTCCCGTTTTTTAGATGATTTTTTATAACTTTGGCTCTAATTTGAATTATACTTTCAGCACGGCTATTTTTGGTTTAATTTTGAACTAAATTGAATCCTGCTTTAGCGCGATTCGTAGAAAGCACTTTTTTAAAATATATTTAAAGGTAGCATAGCCTTAAATTTGATTTTTTGGTTTATTGCAGCGAATCTACTGTGGGGGTGGTAAAAAGGAAATATGGAAATGCGAATGGGGAGGTAAACACAAAATGAATGCATGCGGGCGGGAAAAGGTTTATTTTTGTTGCTGGGTGGAGGCCCCCAGATGAACGCGGCAGTCGCTTGTGTGCTATGCACTCGAGAGGAGAGAGAGAGAGAGAGAGTTTAGTTGGCGCGAATAATTCTCGCTATGAGCGGGAGAGTCTCCCATTTATTACGGTGACGTAACACAGACAGACACGAATCAATGACCTCAGCCAAGCAGCCTAAAAAACGCCGGGAAAACAAGATGAAAGCCAAAATTTCCCCATTTTTTAACCTTGTAGGAGCAATTAGTAAATCTGTTAGTTGGCTCACGCTTCAAGGCAAAGTCAGAAACTTTCTCACACGTCGCATTCGGTGTTTCAATCGCTCGTGGTGTTGGGGTTCAACCTAAATTTAATTTAAAATAGGCACATTCCTTTGAAATTTGATAATATGAATCGAAAAGGAGAAATGCGCAACTCGGCGGTGATAAATGGGCATCTTAATAAGCCTTTACAAAGTAGAGCAGGCCGCTTTTTACGTATAATTTATTTCTGGTCCTGAATGCGAAAAGACGTCCCAGGTGCTTTGAAATCAAACCAGTTTGGTCCATCGTGATCTGACCTCAGCAACCCTTACCTCCCCCTTGAAACAGAATCTTCGTCTCAACCCGCATGAAAAGACTGGAAAGTAAACAGTTGCCTTACATTTTATGGTTTAAAACCATAAAAATCCGAACCATTTACCACCATTCACCCTTTCGACGTTGTTCGATATTTATCTATTATGTTGACAGTAATCCCTCAATCCCTCCCCCTAATGCGGTTTTTTTCTCCAAAGCGCCCACCCGTCTCGCCACACTTCACGTCGGCTCACTTAGTGTCGCAAGATTCTCTCATTCTTTCTGGTAAACATGAAAGCGGTTGTTTTTCATTCATGCGCGAGTTAGTAAAGGTGTGAAATTTGTTACATTCATTCATCCTCCTATTTTCTTCATTTTTAAACTAGCCAAGAACTTAAAAGCAAATAAATGTACCTAAGCAGGTGTTTTCTTCTCACATTTTGTTTACCATTACTGAGCTTTCTTGTTATTATAAGGACTTAAAACTCCAAGAAATCAAGAGATAAATCTATCGTTTTTTATTAGTGTTTGTTTATTATTTTCCTAGACTGATTCCAAATTTGTGGTTCAAATTATTCTTTATATTCTTGTTTACTCTTAGTACAAAAAATACATTGAATAGAAAATTTATAAGCAAGAAATAACGAGCAGGACTTTAATTCAGAATTAATCGCAATGCGAATTTTTTTTTAAAAAATTATTATTCTCAATTTTCTCGCTGGATGATTTTAATATTTCATTATTTAAATTCATCAGTCGCAAGGACATATTACAAATAATTGTTTTTCTCCTTGGTTGACTTTGGCGAGCAACCTCGATTTATTCTGCCCGTTTCGGTCTTGAACATTTATTTACAAGCAAAATTTTGGCCTGTTTGCATGCGATTCGCTTAATTATGTACGGCCGACCCCGTTTCTCAATGATTTTGAATGCATCTACGTGCATCAATAAGCACTGCTTTTGTGTTTGTTTCTCCCCGCGAAGAAGGCCGCACCCCTAGTGGCCCCTCTTTTTCACCCCACTTCTCTTACCTGAGCATCTCACCGTGGGAATCGCGCGCCGCGCGTAGCTCAGTCTTACGCAGTGCGTCCCGCCATGTATCACGCGAGTGTGCTGCCCAACAACAATTACCACAATTACACAAGGACTAACAACAATTATCTTACAGTCAACAATTACATTTTGAACCATGCCACAGAGTGAGTGACCAGCCTCTTTTTTTGCCTGATTTTGGCGCTTTTGCCACTTCTAGGGGCGCAAAGCCGGTTTGTTTATGATCCAAGCTGCGAAATTGCCGGGCGTTTTTTTTATTATACGCAAGAGGGGAAGAGTTTCTTGGAAATAAAATTGAAAGATGGCAAAATAAGCCTGACTGTTGTGATCGGGACGATATTTGTACACTGTGATAGTGCAAATCCACCGATGAATTTACGGCCGAATTTTCTGCCTTGTGTAAACATTCCATTTTTATCTGTTGGTCGTAGAACATCGCAATTTTCTACAAGCTGGCTTCCAAATTTCTTTCCAAGTGTTATTTTTTATTATAATTTTAAAGAAGTAATTAAAGTTGGTGAAAAGAACGGCTCCAGAATCTAAAATTTTAATTTCCAAACATTGCTAGCCGCCATTTTTTATTTTGCATCAACCCTGTGCTTCGTAATTTCAAAATGGACACCAAAACCTTTGGTTGAAAATAAATCATGTGATTGCAAACCTTTTTTGATCTAAATTATTTAAATTCGCCCATGCTAAACATAATATTTTTTTATTTACCGATATATTCTAATATCAACCCATCAGCTGAACATTCTTTCATACTCAGTGTTTCATTTTTAAATAAATTTACGTTTCCTCGTCAAGGGTGTCTCGGAGACTTAAATGAGAGCAAATAAAAATTTACCAGTGAAAGCTCACACTGCTGACTTTTTATATAAAATAAACAACGTACTAAAATTTTTTGGAACAGTACGCAAGTAAAATATTAAACTATAGTCGATTATTCTAGATTCCCATTGAATACAATTGTTCAAATCTACCTATATAGTTTTCGATTCCAAATTTCGACCTCGGTTTTTGAAAATTGAAAATTTCTGTAATTTGAGCACGTGCATTTCGAGACATTTTTCACCGACGGCTGGGGTCTGGGGTTTTCCTCGGAGGGGCGGCTTTCTTCTTTCTTTGCTAGAATGCTGCTCTCCTTTGCACGTGCCCCTCGCTGCTGGCATCACTTCGCGCGGCCTATACACACAGCTTGCCTTGCTTCACGGCTGCTTCTTCAGGCGACGACCCCCTTCCTGCTTGCTTTCATTGCAGCTGCCCTTTTTTACTTTTCATTTCCTCTCCTATTATTTATTACACACACTTTATGCGCAAGGAAAGAGACACGATTGAAAAAGCTGCCGTGTGAGTAGGGAAGGAGCAGAAAAGACACGCATTTCTCTATTTAAGCACTCCACTTCATTCCCCCGAATTTTCATCCCGAGTTTTTTGCGAAACCTTTTTTGTCGAGGCAGCAGGTTCCTTTCTAATCAGTAAAGACAATTTAAATAATAGATTTTTCTAACTAAACATAAATTTTAAAAATGTTCTATAATTTTCAAAATTTCCTTTATTGTCCCTGCAGAGCTCTTAATGAACATTTCCCCCCTTGTAAAAGAACCCATGCGTGCGTTTTGAAAGCTAGCGAATTGCAATTAACGTGTCTACTGTGTGCCATAAAGACAGACAGCCACGCTCGCATTTGGTGGAAAACAACAGCTTGTAAGAAAGGGCAGATGCAGCGAGGGGAGAAGCAGTCAGGTGTGCATCAGCATGCTATGGGGGCAATTTGCTATCTCGCAGCCCCATGCACGGCTGGCTGCCTTCCGAGTTTTGTGGTGGGGCCGACTTCCTCTCGACACGACAACGTTGTCGCGCTCAATTTTCACCAAATTCGTGCTGAATACGATTCTCTGGATGCCATTCGCTGCACGTGGGACTTTAATTGCTTCCTTTCCTCGATGAACCGTGCGGGTTTAACACAGTCGTGGCCGATCGTTCAGCTTGATTTGCTTAAGGAAATTATCGAGGAATTTGCTTACTGATTATGAGGAGGAAGTCCTTTATGGCCGGCCTCTTAACAATTCATTCCACTTTGCTTTTAAAGAATCTGCCCTCTGCACTAATGTGCTTCTGACCTTTGACTTAACTAGCGAATATAATCTAACCGTATAATAATTTCTTATCGAGAAATGGTTGCTTACAAATTAAATAATAATTCACGCATAATTCACGATTAAATAAGTACGTCGATCAATTTAAAAAAAAAATGCAGCATTTTCAATGGATCTGTATTATTTTCCTTCTGCATAAACAAGACGATTAAATAGAAATTCGAAAGAAAAGACTAGGGCTTACACCGGAGAAGCTACTATTTATTTCAACTGAAATATTATGTTGACCTCGCGTGCTTTTGCCTTCATTGGCATCTGTCAACAACGCGTCTATAAATATTTTAATATTATCATTTCTTGAATTTATTCCGTCTGTTTCAAATAATACCAGACAGAGGTCGAAAAAATCACTTCAATTCAACTGCCTTGAAATTCTTAACACCAGAAATATTTCTGATTTCAGATCTCGCTTGTGCGACGAAAATTCAGGCAATTCTAGTGCCGACGATTCGTCCGACGAGTCAAGCGTAAATGAAAATGCGTCATCAACAAGCTTCGGTGGCAGGTCTCGCGTCAGCAAGAAACCTGTCAGCAAGGCTCGCTGGTCCAAAGAAGAGGTATTTTTTTCATAAATATCTCTCTGTGACAAATTAATCTAAACGCGTGTTAATGGTTTTGAAGGACGAGCAGCTGAAGCAGTTGGTCGAGAAGCACGGCGACAATTGGGAAGTAGTGTCAGGCTATTTCCCACTTCGTTCTGACATCCAGTGCCAGCAAAGGTGGCAAAAGGTGGTCAATCCAGAGCTCATCAAGGGGCCTTGGACGAAAGAGGTGAGCGAAAGCGTCGAGTGGGAGGGGCGTCAGCTTTTTGGCGCCAAATCAACAGAGCGTGACCCACTTGCAGCCATACCTTGGAGTTTACGCTTTGGTGCCTGTGTGATTTAGTCTAGAAATTAAAACCGGAAATGGGGTGTAAGACAAGTGTTGTATTATGTTATGGCTTGAGCCTATTGTTCTGGAGCTCTCCTGAACTCTCCTCGGGTTTCAGTTGCTTTCAGTGTTCAGTGTGAGATTTTGCCTTACATTTTAATTATGAAGAATATTAACGAACAATCCTTTTGTGAATACAGGAGGATGACAAAGTGGTGTCCCTGGTCAAGCGGTACGGTCCTAAAAAGTGGACTTTGATCGCTCGCCATTTGAAGGGCCGCATTGGGAAGCAATGCAGAGAGCGGTGGCACAACCATCTCAACCCTAACATTAAGAAAACAGCATGGACCGAGGAGGAAGACCGCGTCATTTATCAGGCACACTGCAGCTGGGGAAACCAGTGGGCCAAAATTGCCAAGTTGCTGCCTGGGCGCACAGACAATGCCATTAAAAATCATTGGAATTCGACCATGAGGCGGAAATATGAGTCAGTCGAGGAGAAATCTGAGAATAGACGACCCAAGCAGACGGCTCAGAAGAGGCGACAGAGACCAGCAGAGGCGATTGTAAATTTACCAAAGATCGACAGCAGCAGCAGCTCCACCCAGACAGCGAGCCAGCAGCCCGAAGTCGTTGAATATTATATGCAATCAGGAACTGTACTTTTTGAGGTATAATTAATAAAAGTTCATTAGTCCAAACAGCTGATGGTTTTTGATTTTAGAAGTGGGCGCCCAACGATATCCAAGACTCAAACTCGATGTCCTCCGGCAGCCATGTCATAATGCCTGTCTCTTATGAAAATGGCGGATTCGATGCTCTCTTACAAGCTTCAGCAAGCATCTCACGGGATGATTCAAACGTGGACTCACTCTTGTAACAACCCACGTCTTTTAAAAGTCATACACGTCTGATAACCGTATTCTTTTTTTTAAGGGATCGCCTGTTGAACGCTGAAGACCTGCAAAATATTTCTATTGATAAAGAGGTGGACTCGATTTGCAAGACTCCCTCAAAAGCTACGCATCATCTTTTCAGCAAATGCAACGAAAGTTTCATAATTGGCCTGAGCACACCACCTAGCCGCTCCCCGATCAAAGGAGAAGCATACAGTCCATCGCTAATCCTGAATTTCCAAAGCAGCCCATTCAATACCAGCGGCATCCCCATGGCAATGTCCACGCCCGTTCGGCGGAATGATGACGATGCCAACGCTACCCTGTGCACACCGCAACCACCAGCCTTCAGGGAACACCTGACGCCGAAAAAAGAAAACTGTGCTTCTACACAAGGTACTCTGACGCCACCTAGCTTTAAAAAGCTTATCAACAGATACAACGGCGGCTATGAGGTAGTTTTATTTGAGTTACCTATCATGTGTGCTAAATTTTAAAGAATCTCTCATTTCAGACACCTGTCAGGCTAAATGATGTAACTGAAATAATTAAGAAAGAACAAGATGGTCTATCGTTCCAAGAAGATGAGTCATCCTTGTCACAATTTGTAAGTAGAGTTAACAAGGTGGTTTTCTTCTTCTAACTGAGAAGGAAACCGTTTGGATCCCTTTATTTAGTTGGTGGTGAACTTTATTTAATTTGAGCATGTTTCAATAAGATGTCAGTATAGGATTGGCAATAGGATTTTTTTATTGATAAAGTAAGAAGCTTTTAAGAATATCTCTTAAATTTGAATTTAAAATTTGGATAAAGAACTGCAAGCGATGTGAATAAGATAGGAAATTGAGAGGAAAGTTTTAATATTTCTCGGGAAGTTCTTCAGGCTTATGACTTAACGTCATTTTCATTGTTGGTATAGGTGTGGACTTGAGCAAGAGTAAATTGGTCAGTTTGAGAGTGATCTGTCAAACCGTCAAAAGCATATCACTAGCATTTAAAAAATACTAGTGTTAACTTATGTTTTTTTTTCTTAAGATCCTTCAAACTTATATTCATTTAAATATGATATTTTACAGAGTCCTTGTCGCAGAATTTACTCGTTTCCTCACGTGGATTTAAGTGAGATGTTGGAGATTTAGAATAAAATGATATTGTCGCCTGACGAATCACACGGAAACATAAAAACTAGAAAATCGGATCGTCGACAGTTCCCATTCACTGTTCAACCCACTAAAATACAGCACAGATTTGACAAAATACTATTTATTGTTCTATTTCAAAACTCTTTTGTCAGTGTAACGAAAGATATAGTTTCAATTTTTAATTATTCTGACAACTTTTTGAAGCACTTAACTAGATAGAAAACCAGAAAAACAAAATTTACTCTGCAAGTGCTAGGGATTTTTTTCATTGGCCATTGAAGATTGTAATTCCACCAAACTTGGATTTTGTGCCATGAAAAACAAAAAGAAAAACAAGAAAAGAAGGATTTTCATTCACAACGAGACTCGGTACTCAATTTTTTCTCTTTTGGTTATGGTCACATTCTTTCCCAAATTAAAGAAGCCCAATAAAACCCACACGATTTTGAATTGTTTTAAATAATTCCTTCTAGCTCCCAGTTTACAATCCGAAATATAAATTTCCCCTTTTTTCTTTCAGGAACCATTGCAGGACAGTGGCTATGCCACAACCAACAGCAAGAAGCGACCTGGCTTCCCTACGCCGCCTGGCAAAGAAAACACGCAGCCCAAAAGGGCGAGAAAGTCGTTGAACATCTGGACTTCAATGACGAGTACACCACAAGTCTCTCTTGATGTGGAAACACCGAGCAAAACGCTGGGCGGAGAAGATGACTCGTCTGTTCTCTTCGCCACACCATCACACATGGAAAACACGCTGTCGCCTGATTGCTCGGCGCCTCTGCCGCCGCCCGACGATTCCGGGCTGCGACTTCTGGCGGCTGTGTCTCCCGACTGGAGGAAGATCCCGCCAGTCACGGAGCAAGTACCTGGAATCATGGCCAGCCAAGACACGATGGTAAATAAAAATGATCTCTGCACGAGTAACTTTCTCAGAACTTCTTTAGAACACTATCAAAGTTATGATCAGACTTTCCACAGTTTGCATGCTACTCTTTGGCCACATTCTGACGTTGACCAGCGTTATAGATGTGTTCCCTCTGAAACTAGAAAAGTATTTACTCAGCTGTATTGATTGATTAGATCTCTTTGGTTATTTGATATTTTTTTCAATAAATATTTTGCACTGATTTTGATTTCTCTCAATTTAAAATGGAGATTCGCGAATGCTTGCTTTTCATTTGGATCGTTCCTGCACTTCTTGTCAATGCCTTTGTATTTGCACTGTCTTGTGTTGATGCTTAAGGTCGTTGATCAATTATTCCAGAGCCCAGAAAAATCCACTATGGTGGTCAAAAGACTCAACTTCACTACTGACACCCTTGACGTGAAGAGCCTTTTGCCACAGGTGACCAGTTTATCCATGTTTTTATCACCGTGTTCATTCATATCATCGGTCATTTTCATTATTCCTGTTCATTTGGGATGCATGCAGTTAATGTTTCATTTATTCGTATTTTATTTTACGTTGTTTAATTTGCTGTTTATTTTTTGTTTGAGAGAGGAAACGAGTTGTTGTTTATGTTCAAATAGAAGATTTTGATTACCAATATGAGCCCGCTGGCTCGCATTGGCTGTCCAATGTCGGAGATGGCAGATTGCAGAAGGTGGTTAATAATGCGACCCAAAAATGCTCAAATAATTCAACTGGCTGGTCTGCGCAACTTTCCAGCGGCTTTAAGAATAAATTTCTCGTGTTTTAATAAAAAAAAAACGTTGCACAGAGGCGAAAAGATGGCCACATTGGGCCCAATTACTTGGTCAGCGAAATAAGCAGAAGGAAATATTTTACGATTCAAGCCTTACAATTTCATTATTTTCTCTTTTCCTCTCTAGTTATGTGTTGCAATTTTATAATTCGCTTTGTGTCCAAAATGTGTGCTAAGTGGCAGCTTTGTCCAACAGGTCGGTGTGAAGTTTGAAATGGTGGCTTGTGGTCATTCTCGGGACCAGATGGAGATGACGGAGAATGCTAGAAGCGTTGTGGTAAATCACAAACCCCGCCAGCTGAATTTGTAAATTGACTGGGTTGATTGGTTGCGTTCAAATTCTAATTAAAAACTTGCAAATTAAGATTATGGAGTTGGATTTTCCTATCATAATGGTTTTTGTGCGCTATCATCCCTCAATATTTTATCGTTTACTGTGATTTTTGCCGATCTGAAACTACGTTTGCATTTATTTTCTTAGTAGCTTGGACCAGATTTTAATCAATGTACTGCTATATAGTTAAATGCGCTGATGAATTGACACTTAATAAATTATAATAAGCTTTTTGTAACTTAAAAATGCCCACAGATGAACACGATTTTTATAATGTTAATAATGTTCATGGTATTGTGAACAATAATGATTAGAGAAAATAAAAATAATTTTCTAACATCTAAACTATATTGTTTTTCCTGATGCACTTCCATCTAAAATTTTACCAGAAATTTGAATAGTCTGAATGTCTGGACGCATTATTTGATAAATTCCAGCATTGAAATCTCTTTCCTGTAACGGCTTCATGGCAGTTTGTGATGGATAATACCATCTATGTTTTGATTTTCTACATGCTGGTTTAACAGTTCAATATACATTTCTGGACATGACACACTTTAAAAACTATCAACAAAAAAATATTAAAATAATAACTCACTGTCCAGTTTGAATATTAAGAGACAGAAGAACAGCATCAACAGCATTTTGCCCTCCTTTCCCCTTCTCACATCAGAAGAGGATTTTCCCGCTAAATTTGCCATCGCACGCACGACTCCCGCCGCTTTCAAAATATCAACCAATGACAGCGCTCAGCCAGAGCCAGTTAGTAAACAGAGCGACTGTCACTGACATTCCGTTGCTGATTTAAGTGCCGTAAGTGGATTGTAGCAAGCCTGCTAATTTATTATTTTGAGTTTTAAATGTTTTTGGACGGTACCACGTTTATCTAAAGTTTCAGTCATGAAGTGGCGACGTGACTTGTCACTCAGGCAACTCAATCTTTAGATAAATATAGGAAAATGGAAGATTGTTACGTTTCGTGCATCAAAATCAACGGGAGACCCATCCTTCCACCCATCGTGAGTGCCTCTTAAATTCATTAAATTCATTTACGCTTCAGCGCATTTGAAGCGAACCTTGATTCTTTCATCGACGTATTTCTTGCTGTCGTAGGTATTTTTTTGGCGCTTTTGCAGCATCACAAATATCATACTTTAAAGAACAAATTTAATTTTGATTTAAAAAAATATGTGCATATTGAATTTTCAATTAAACTTAAATTGGATGACATCATGACATGTGTATTGTGTCTTTAATCTATTTTTATTTCCAGCTACATGATGAGGAAAGAGAGATGTTAAGGAGCTACCGGGATCTGGCCTTGCAAATTGAATTCAAAGTTAAAGATCGAAAGAAGGAAAGGGAAATACAGACATTACAAGCCCAATCTAAAAAAAATGAGACAGATCAGCCACAAAGTCAGATGTCACCTGTGCCCACTGAGAGCACCGAGCTGAACCTCGATCTGGATTCAAGCAGCGAAGCCACTTTGTTCAGCAGCACACCTGGTCACCGCCTCATCCGAAGCGACTCATACACCTTGGAAAATCCTAGTCAAGCCCTTCTGGACTCTTTCGTCGAGTCTGAGATATCAGAGACTCCCTCGCTTACGGATAAAAGGCCAAAATCAGCGCTCCCAAAATATTCGTGCGGCAGGAAGAAAACGGCGAAAGTTGCAACTATCGTCAGCCCAAAAAAGAAAAAGTTGCGACAGAGAAGAGAAGTGTGGAAAGAGACGGAGTCTTACGATTCAGGGGAAACTGTGATTGAAGTTGACTACATGAATAATCTTATCAAAAGTATGAGAGAGGAGTATGAGCTGAAGATGGAGCAACTTCGGCAGCAGCAGGAGGAAGAGAAGATGCGGATAAAGGAGGAATTTTTGAGCCAACAACATGAACTGCTGAGAAAGCTGAATATTAATTCGCCACCAAATCGGCCAGCCTCTCCTCCGATCAAAGTAGAGAGAAGCCCTGCGAAAGCGGTATCAAAGGTTAATATCAGTTTTGTTAGAGAATAATTGTATGTTAAATCATAGACAGTATTTCTATTACACTCTTTCAAATGATGCTTTAATCAATTATGAGTGGCGTTAAAAACATGTTGATAAATTCCTGATGGAAATTTAATATCTATTTGCTTGTAAAGTCAGGAGTTTAAAATTTAAACGAATCTTAAAGACTGATAACATAGTCATTACTTACTGTTGCAATTGATTTTGTCGTTTATATATAATTTTTTATTCCTGGGCGTACAAGCAAAAATAGAAATTTCCATTCATATCTCCCATCTTTGGAATTTTTCTCAATTGGTTTTAACATTTTATCTAATACTTTTTTAATTACTATTTCCACTTTAACATTTGGTTATGAAAAGCGACTGTTCTTAAGATAATTTTGTAGCCACATGTAGTAATGACAAAAAAAAAATAAAAATTTGTTTGCAGTCCTTGGCGGATTTAACAAATCGGATGTGCCAGCTGCCCCTCGCAGCCTTAGTGCGGGGCTACTTCGTTCGACGTCTTCACAAGACTGAGCGCGTGGAAAGGATCAAGGCCCAAATCAAGGATACGCTGTTCCTCGCCATCAACATACACGAGCAGCCGCAACCCTTGAGTCCGGCCGACGTAATGCTGCACGGCCGCCTAATCCAGCAGCTGGACCAATCCCTCAACGAACTGCACACGCTCTTCTTCGAGAACAGTCTGGCGGACAGACTGAAGGTCATAGCCACTGACCGGGAGCGCATGCTGAAAGGATCCCTCAGTAACAGGTCATCGAACGGGAAAATGGTGTCGACAGCGACTGAGCGAAGGAGAAGAGCGAACCAGCAGGGGCAGCAGGAGAATGTGACGTTAGGAAAATCATTAGTTGGGTCTGATGAGATATTGATGGTCTAATTTTCTTGCAGGCCCAAGTTTGGAAAGTCTGTGCATAATAAGTCTGATGAGCTCAAGCCCTCAAAGAGGTCTCCTGTTGGAACTGTTGGAAGCAGCAGACACATACTAGCCGGTTAGTGGATTAAAATTGGCGTTAGAGACAAATCGTATCCTCTTTTCTGTTCTCTATGCTTTTAAATTTTTTAACATCAATTATTAATTTTCAAGGGAACCCTGGGTATGTCCCGTTCTAACATGCAAATTTTTCGCCTCAAATGTGTAAACTGTGACGTCTAGGGCATGATGCTTTTTTATTAAAAATAAACTATTTAATCCCACGCACTCCATTCTGGATGGGCGTCATAACTGGAAATCTTTCTGATTATTTTGGGCCGCGGTCAGTTCTGGAATTTTCTGGAAATGTCTCGCGGATTAGCTGGTTAAGCATCCCGACCAGGTGAGCTGGGACGAAAAGCCGTGTCCTCAAACAACTCCACCACCGCCGGACGGGCTAGTGCAACTTGGAGAGTTAACTAATATAGACAATCTCAAAGTTAAAATTACTGAATACTTCGTCAGTCTTCAGTCATAATCAATCATGCGACTTTTAGCTACACTCAGTTGGGGGTTTATTTAAATCTTAGGAGCGCGAGTAACGCCTTTGGAGAAAGGCGGGGAAGTCGTACATTTGCCGCTGTAGGCACTGCAAGACTAACATGAAATTAGAAGAAAATGACAAAAAAATTAATCACCTCTTAGTTACTAAGCTGAACAATGATAGTATTTCGTTTAACGTATTCATACTTTAAATATTTTAAATATACAACATGGGGTAATACTTATCTACAATCATTACAAATTAATTTGATTTGCAGAATCTAAAATTGATCGATAATTATGCAATTTTTAATTATTTACAAAATTCTGAATTTAATTGAGTTTTACGCATGGGACCAGTTAACAGCACAAAATAGCTCCTCAACAAATTCAAATATTCAAAATTAAATAATTCATGGTGACTTAAAAAAATTTACCAATATTTTGGCAACACATATTTCTTTTTTAAATTGAATTTACGACTGACGGAACATTTAAATTTTTGTATGTTAGTATGAAAAAATATGAGAATTTCTGAAAGCAAAAAACAACCCATCAATCGATCCATCTAGTAAAATTACTATAAATCACGATTGAACAAAAATTGTATTTTTTAAATTGATTTAAAGGGTTTTCATAAAATATTTTTCCATTCATTAAAAAAAAAGAGAATCAGATGAAGGCCCTCTGCATTTTTAATTTAGATTTCATGATAATATCTAAGAAAAAGGGACAAAATAAATGTAGAGGCCTCAAAATAATGCCAAAAAAGGCATTTAGTTTCTTTGCAATCGCTAATGCTCAATTTTCGTGTCTGTTTAAGTTGCATCTCACTTCATATCTGTACTTATTTAAAAACTCATTCAGTACAAATGCCAAACCATATTATTTTTCCAGCCGTAAAATCAAAATTTTCTTCTGCAAACTACTATAAGGCCTTGCATAAATCGACAAGATTATTACAGACCAACGTGATTTTAATCAATATGCAGGGACATAAATAAATAAAATCTTATTTCTCTCTCAATTTTTGATTTCAGAGAGTGGAGGTCTTGAAGGTGGAATCGCACGCCATAAAAAGCAAAATTACTCTCCTTGGAGATAAATCTGCGTCAAGCACAATTTAATACGTATCTGAAACCTTTGCACCGACGACAATATTGGCAAACCAAAAGTGCTACTTTTAATTGGATATTTTTCAGACTGCCAGTAAGAAGCTGCGAAAACTAATTTTAGGACCAATTATATGTCTACTACACAAGCTGACTGATGATAATTGACAGCAGCTCTCTGCTTTTGTAATGTTGTATCTGAGACTTCACTGCTTTTGTACAATTGAATAGCCCATTAAAATTCAATGTGAAATGAACAACCGGCTCAATTTTATTTCCCGCTGATTAATCCAAGCAAACCAGTTTATTCTATATTGCCATATTTGTGCACGGGCAGAGAGGACGCGCTGACAATAATAACGAAGTGCCTTTGTGCAACGCAAAAGGGAAGGTCCCTTATGATTTTTTTGGCGTAATTCCTTCCAGACGCGCAGTGCTGAGAGCTTAATATTTTTTATGCCATGGATGCCACTTTTGAGTAAAAAGCCGGGCAAAATGTAATGTGAGAAGTGAGCCTGTTATTCGGAGAGGAAGGCCAAACCCCTTCTCTAATGAGCCGTAAAAATAAAGATGTTTGTTTGTGTAAACCTCTCTTAAATTTTTAATTATTGCAGCACAACAAGACGGCGCCCAGAATGAAAACGGGACGAGGAGCGCGCGGTGTTTGAAAAAAATGCCGAGCAATAAAACAAGGGTTGTTGATTGTCAGTGCAAGGGTGCGACCCTAGGCGGAGCCAGCCCAGCCAGCGTCTGACAAGGGGTCCAGAGGAGGAGGCGGAGAGAAGACGCTGCCGCCGACGATGGACGGACTGCGCTGGGCGAGAGCGCGCGCGATCACATACACACACACACACATGCGTGTCAGTCAAAGAAAATAGGCCCGACGGCAGGGTGATGAGCTCCTCTCTGCTGAACGACTGACTCGCCACTACAATGGCACGCAAGAATGACACCAGTCTTGATGGTGAGTTTCTATTTCATTTTTATTTTCTCTCCGCGCCCTTCTTGACGAAAGTAGAATAGATTATTTTTTTAACTTAAAACAGAGAGTCTTATCTTTGTTCCTATCGTATTTTATAAAATTGTTTAGTACGTTCCCATTTCACATTTTTAGTTACAAAATATATTCAATGACATAATTAATGTTTCGCAACTGGTGCCGTAATATTACACAGTCGATCACTTCGGCCACTAAATCGTTGCTAGAACTCGTAACAAAACAAATCTGTTTAGGTTTTGAGGTCGTTGTAAATGCTCAAAACTACAAATTTCTATAAACAGCATTTTTATTTTTATTTTTATTTACTAAATTTTCTGATCAAGCTGACGTTAGGGAAAATACAAAAACAGTCATTTATCATACTGTTAAAGAGGATTGATACTGCAATGAAAACCCTGGATAATCCTTGTTGCCAAGATGACAAACAAAACTCTATTAAGGATTAAAGCCAAAATTGACCTAAGTAGCACTGTTTATATTTTTTAGAAAAGTGGCAGCAAAGTTTGCATGATTTAAGGACTGTCTCCCAACTTGAAATAATATTTTATTTCTTAAGCTAAGAGTTTCTCCAAAAATTTTCAAACACCGTTGTATAGATCTCGTACAGTGGAATCGGAATCTACCTAGAATACAAGAGTGAGAAAATCAGCAAAATTTGACTAAAATTTTTTTAGCAAGATTCTCTTTTGATTATTGCAAATTTTAGACAGAATTGTTTCAACAAACAATTTGATCAATTGCTAATTAAAACCAAATAAATATATCCATCACGCAAACTCAGCAAAATTGCAGCTTCAGCCTAGTGAAATTCCGCCTTTTGTTTAAAAAAAAACTGAAGTTATTTTGTTTAAGCCAGATCTTGTAATAAAAGCTATTATTTTACTGTCTTTTATTATCTCAAATATTTTATATATTGATTTAAAATCTGAGCCAGAAGCTGTCGAAATATTCTCATGTATTGACGCAGTTAGATGTTAATATTTGTTGAACAACACCATGCACTGAATAAATATTTAAATTTGTGGGGATGTGGAAGACTACAAGGACCTCTGCAATAATTGAAAGGCAAAAAAGGGATGTTTCATTCTCTGTGGAATAAAAACCTTTCAAGGAAATTAGGCCAAAACTGCGTGATACGCTAAAAAACTTTTACGATCAAATGATAATGCTTGATATAAAATTCAATAAAAATTCGCAAATTATATTCATTAATTAAACAGTTTTTAGTCCTTATCGCTATTAAATTCCTTTGACTAATAATTATGTATTATCTTTCGCTAAAGAGCTTCAAGTGACTTGGTTAACCCTCTACGTGACCCAAGAGTCATAAATTTAGAGTCTGTGCGATAAAATTCTCGATTTCACGAGCCATTTTATTATATATTTTTAAGTGCCTCGATCAAATAAAAAGCCTCGCGTATATTAATTAAATTTTATAATATTACACAAAAGTCAGATTGAAAAGAATAAATTAATTCTTTTAAGTAATCCAAAGAAGGCGGCGGCTCTTACATACTGAGGGCGTCTTTAGCGGATTGGATCCTCAACCCACCTCACTGTCATGACGCGCGTCTCTTGTACCAACTCATTGTTGTGGGTTTTAATTTAAGCTGGCCGCTGGCACCTTTCGCCTTAATTCTCAGGATTGGGTTCTCGGTTAACCGACATGCACACTCGTTCTGTTGTTCGTTTGGCTTCGGACCTATGTTAAAATAGTTAATTTACGAGGAGAGCTCGTGTTGTAAATTCGCAAAGTAATTTGAATTTAAATTGAAAAGTTGCACCGTACACGATCGGTACAACACTGTCAAAGGCGTTACATGCCTTGGAAAGAAAATGTGTACACCACTGGAGCCGCGCGTCAGGCGTGGGAGGAATATTGTTATTCATGGAGAAGGTCTCACTATTTCACTTTTAATTTACTTTTGAGCCGAAATACAGCCCAACGCCTGCGAAAAGAATTAATTGACAGTTCAATTACTTTGCTAAAATCACAGCATTTCGAAATAAATGGAAAACACAGGCAATCACTTGTGTGTGATAATTGTTGAAATTTTTAGATTTTTAAATATATAAAATTTGGAAAGTGGGATGTAGAAATTCTTTATTACTATAGAGATTGCGTTACCTTCAAACGACGAGTGTTTCGTTCCTAAGCACACATTGTCCTGAAAAAGCACGAGTAACTCTAACACGGTAATTCTTACGGTTTGACGTTTTAGTTTTTTTGCGAAACTATTGATTTTGTGTAACATTAAAAAAGCCATCTCACACTAAAAGGAAATCTTTGATTCGACGGAGTTTGCGTGTTATAGAGTTCGGGCTCGGAAGGTGAACAATCTTCGGATTTATCATGGGAATAATAGTCCAAAATTGAATTTATAAGCAAGTTTTTATTCAGTCGTGAAGATATTTTAAAGGGAGATTCTGATTGACAAGATAAATCGATCGGTGGGTCATGTTTAACTTTCTTGGAGAAGTTCCTAGTCTTAAGACTTTTGCCTGGAATATACAATAGCTTATTCACGGTTCAATATTGCGCTTTCAAAATTTCTGAGCTGATTCTCAGGACATGTAGCTCTATTTTTGCCATTAATTAGAAAATTATATTTAGTTTTCATTTACTTGAATTTTACATAACTTAATAACTTAATTTGTTTCTTAATGAAATATGATTCAAGGAAATTTTGGTCTGTGTCGAATAATAGGATTTTTTTATTTCTCTACTGAAAAGTAAAAAATTACCCACTGATCGATGTGTCTTATTGAACAATATCTAAGTCAAATTTCAGCTTAATTGAGTGAAATCTATATTTTTAAAATCAATTTAGAAATTTTGTACTATTTTCTAAAAAAAATCTTTTAAAGCCGCTAAAATCGAAATAATTCAATTACTTTACGAAAGGCTACACGGATTCAATGGCTTCGCCAACAACTCGAAGAGATTTCCTTGTGAGAAAAATTAAACTAGACATGCGTTTCTTCAATGCGTCTAGCAATTCATTTTTCAATATCAAGAAGATCTTTAATTTTTAAAAGACACGTGTCTTGTACAAGTCTTTTTTCATACCAGCATTATATCCAAATCAAAGTTTCACGATGACAATTTATCAAGCTACTCGAGTCACACACAATTATCTATTTCCGAGCCAATCAAAGGTCCACGCACGCTATTACTCTCGATTATTCGATTAAGTTTGGGCTTTGATCATTGTCCAAATAATAAAGGATCAGAGCAGAGCAGAGCGAGTCGCGGTGTGCACGACGACTGCAGTGCGCATTATGACACACACACGCACACACACTGGCGGAGTGCTACCGCGCGTCTTAAACGGCCGGTTTGATCAAATCACAATTGGCCTGTGTGTTCAAATAGAAGGGCCAGCCTTGTTTGTTTTGTAACAAGAGCGTCGGCTCATTTTCCTTCCTAATCTGATTGGGACGCGCTGCATGCATGTGTGCGAGCGCAACGACGATGCCATAGACGAGGTCACTGTTTAATTGCACCCATGCACTGCCTCTCCTCGCGCAGCCAACGACCCCTGACCCGTGCCCAGCCCCTTATCAAAGCCAGACTCTCTCCCTGTACTTCATTAGAGCTCGAATTTATTAAGGCCGCCTTTTTCGGCAGCCAAATCGGGCCGGCAGCGCACGCGAAAACGCTACGTTTCGAGTAACGCGCGTTTTGACCATTGACTCGCGCCGACTGTTTTGACTGAGATAAATACACTGGCCGCCGCTTTGATAAAAAGTCGGCCCAGCCAAAGAGATGAACGGACACTTTGTGCCAAAGAAAAAAAAAATGAATTTTATATTAAGGAACAGGAAGGGATGTTGTTGTTCATTTTATAAAATTTGTTTCTAACTCAAGGAGGTGAGAAGTAAAAATAGTTAAGTGCTTCTTTTATACCACAGGTACGTTTGTGACAAGGGTTGCCAATTAATTCTAGCTGAAATTTCAATTTTTCAATGTTTCAACAACGAAATCAGGGTTGCAAAAAACGCATTTTTTTAAATATAGTGCAGTTTTAAAACCCGTTTTTTTCAATTTTTACCAGTTTCTTACAGGCCATGTTTGCACCTCACTCATTTTTCAATAATTTTCTAATTACAAGCTTGAAATTTTTTAGAGAGAAATATTTTGAGAGATTGATGCAGCAAATGGCAATTTATTTTAAAGAAAAATTTTGTACAGTAGAGGAAATTTTTACCACTACCGACCGAAAATTGTAGATTTTCATAGGGGAAAATGGAATAAATTTATTTCTTGCGCGAGAAATTGGTAAAAATTGAGTGGTGAAAAACCAGTGGTGAAAAAAACCGGGTGGTAACCAAATGCAACGCTGAACGGAATATTATTGTAAGAAAAATTACTCGATTAAAAACATGATTTTCATTTAATTCTCTAAAAGGTAGACTATTTTGCGAAAAAAAGTCTATAATACACAGCCCTAATGATAAAATAGTTTTATTTTCGCTCCTACACTAAATAATTTTGATCAAAATTTTATCGTAACTGGTTATTTTCCGTTTAACATCGTAAAATTATTTTCAACCGAGGGAATAGTTAAGGAAAATGCTGCATAGTACAAATAGAAATTTTAGGAGGTGCAATATTGGATGAGTGTCTGCCGAGCACTTCATGCCCTTCAGTTAGAGAGGGAAACTCAATATTCTAATGAGCTCTTTCTCTCTCCCTCTCAAGAGGCGGCGTTTTGCTTTTGATTCTCCGTCTTTCTTTCACCGAAAGCGCGAGCAACACGTTTCAAGTGCTCAATTTTTCCATTAACGATGACTTCATGAAAAGAAAACACGCACATAGCGGCCGCGGCTATAGCGCGCACACACGAGGACGGTCGCGGTCTGCCAGAACGGCTGTGTTTTCTCTTTGAATCCGCTGTTGCTGCTGCTGCTGCTGTGGCTTCTTTGTTTGAAGTGCGGCCAAAGATGGGGCACGTGATACTCGAGAGGCCGCGTCTCGGGGCCGGCCGCCGGCTGGGCCCACCTGCGATCGAGAGACGCGAACCATTTGTCGCCCCGGGAAGGAATAAAATCGTTCGTGAACCAAAAATGCCAAACGGTCGCGACGCTGAGATGAAATTTAACACCCTGCTCGCCTCCCGCCCAGCGAGAAAATCCCCAGCACAAGGGTGCTTCTTATCCTCGCTACGTCGTTCCTCAACATTTGGTGCGGACGCGATTAATTTTGACGGCTATCCTCGGCGCGTGTTAATATTAATGGTGCGGGATGTAACTCTTGACATATAATTTGCAACTTTTTCCTAATCTGATAACGCTCCTCTGTGAGCTTCTCTCTGTTTGATCACTTCCTCGTTGTCTCGAGTCGTTTAAGATGATGGGATTTCTTTTTTTCCTTCAGCTGTGGATTTTTTCCTCAATATATTGGCCAGATATTTGTTTAGAAAAATCAAATGGTGCAAAAATAACGATTAGCTGATCAGTGAAATACAAACTTTCAAGGACAATTAATAAAGCATGCGAAAAATAAAAAAATAATCTTTCTAAAAATATGTTAAAACCTATCAATTTCACCTGTATTTTTATATTGTCTCCAGATTTGATTAGGTGTCCCAGAATTTCATTTGAATTGTATCAATTTTGTGGTTTTTATAACCAGTTAAAAATTTTCAGTTAATTCCTCAATCTCTCTAGACGTAAAAATTTCGCCACATAAAAAAGCAATATCACTCATCAAGATTATAAATTCCTCTCTCCTCGAATTCATGAATGCCGTTTCGAGTGTTGTTGAGCCTTTTGCACAAAACGTCCCTTATTCATGCCGACCTATTTTGGCGTGCACATAAGTGCATCAGTCGTCGCGGATCGCGGACAGATTCGCGCGTGTGGTCCGGATCTGCTGGATCCGCCAGCGCGACTACGTAGCCGGGATTAAAGACGCGAAGACAAGACCCGTCAACAGCTGCTGGTCCTCAGCTTCTCCATCTCACTTGACCCGAGCCAGCGAGCATAACAAACAAACCGAAAGCACTTCCCTTAAAGTACCGGCTGGTAGTCGTTAGCACGTAAAACAAACAAATGAACAAATTAAATATATTTATAACCGAGCTCCAAAATCCCTCAGAATGTGCTCAGCCTGCAATGCCTCACAATCTGTTTGTTCTTAATTTTTTTTATTTTATTCTCCAATTATTTTATTTCTATTTTCAATTAAAATAGTATTTTTAGCTTAAAATGAACATTTTTTTGTGGGAGAATTTTAACATTTTGTTAATTTTTAAATTGTTTTAAGTAGGCTTGAAAAAACCCCAAAGAGAGCAAACAAAATATAAATCTGCTTCTAAAAAATATTATCTTTCGTTCCAGGCGTCTATAAATTTGGACAATGCAACGAGCACGGTGCGTGTCTCGAATACAAAGACGGGAAAAACAGTACAAAGCGAAGATGTGGCGAGCCCTGCGGCAAAGAGGCCATGTGCAACAAGTTCAATGCGACACACGTCCGATGCACTTGCCGAAACAACGTCAATCCTACCTTCAACCTCACGTGTCCAAATGAAATTGGTAAATATCCCAATCTCCAGTCCAGAGAACTAAGAAAAATAAATCCCCTGCATCAAAGTATAAATTTCTTCTCTCATTTTCTGTTCGTGCAGACATGAGCAGCAAGTATCACCCACCCTCGAGGCCTCTGCCGCAATTTATGGGCAAGATGATCAACGCCACAAGCAACAGAGGTGTCCCATCAAATGCTGTGGCCGCAGACCCTGTTCTCTCCGTTGAAACAATCGCAGCGGTCGGCGCGTCAGTCATGATCGCGTCTGTTTTATTAATAGTCCTTGCGCTGTACCTGTGCAAAACGAAGAAAAAACATTCAAACGCAGTAAGTTCATTTTTTCTCAATTTATTAGTCACACTTGAAGACAATCTTATTCATACTCGCAAGCAGGGGTCGCCGATTTTGCAATGCGAAAAAATGCACCACTGGGTTTTCGCGCAAAAAAACATCTGGAAAAACCAGCTGTCCGTATTTTTCCGAATTTAACCCCAAAAAAGTCATATTTCGCGCCTAAAAAGTCATCAATTTAGGAAAATTAAGATCAGAGTTAAAATTTTTGGCTCATTGGGGAAACCAGTGGCTTTTATTCTGATTTTGTGAAGTCCCTATTTTTGGTCAACCATCATGGAATTTTTCGAATTTTTTATCTTCCATAAGAATGTGTTTCGGAAAAATGTTCGAAATTGCTGAAAAAACCGCAAAAAACAGTTTTTGCAATGCAGTGGGTTTTTCCGAAATAATGCGGATTTTGTGAACCCTGCTCGCAAGTCCCAAATAAAGTGTTTCATTTTGATTTCCAGCCTCTGTCACTCGACAAAAACGTGCTGGTGTCCGCGAGGTACGCCGCCAACCCACAGTATTCCAGTTCGCTGCCCATGCAGGAGGTGCCGTGCGTGCCGCAGGGCGTGCGAGTCCTCGAACGAGCCAAGCTGCAGCTGGCGAAAGAACTCGGCGAAGGCTGTTTCGGCAAAGTATTTGAAGGTGCGTGTGTGTATGTGTGTGCGATTTATTTTCGATCCCTCTGTGTCTTTTTGATCTCCGCGTCTCTCTCTCTCTCTCTGTTGTTACTCGGCACAAAGACAAAAGACACCCTGTTTTCTGTTTAGCTTTCTGTGTCCAACTCTGGCGGCCATGTGTTGGGAAAAACGTAAATATTTTGCCTCATTTTGCTTTTATTGCGCGGCACAAAGCTTGCCCTGTGTTGTTTTCCTTACGCAATAAAAGCAGCGTGGAATCACACAAATCAAAACGAACGCCGAAGCGATAAATGCTTCTTATTTTGCGCTTGCAGAAACCCATATGCTTTTTATTACGTTCGGCGCGCTGGGCTATTAATAAGTCTCAAGAAAAATATATATTAAGTAGTAAAATCAACGAGAGAATGTCGTCTTTTATCAATCTGACCACGTCTTTCGAGTGCGAGACGTGACAACGATTCTCGACATTAATTATCAAACACAAAACATAAATAATAGAGTGTAATCAAAGCTGACCTTTCATGCGGCAGGTCATTATCACATTTTTGTTTCGTCTTATTCCATAGGAGAACTAAACGAAGACGACGCCACGTCAAGGGTCGCCATCAAGATGCTTAAAAGCAGTGCCAGTCAAGAAGCGGAAGAAGATTTTATGAGGGAGGTGGAGGTCATGAGTTCATTCCGCAACGAACACATTCTGACACTTATTGGAATTGTGCTCAGAGGTGAAAATATTTTATGTGTATTTATATTGATTTCCTTATTGAAAACTTTTTTTATTCACTAGAAAATCCCGCGGTCCATCTGGCTCTAACATGTATATTTAAAAACTCAAAACTGGGAAAATTACATTATTTTTATTGATCCATCTCGTCAAGGAGAGTCTGCCTACCAAATTTCACAATAATTGGACAAAAGTTTCCTATTTTTTCAAAAACTAACATGAAAATCCCCATTGTAAGGTTCTAATTTCATGATTCATATAAATTAATTATAATTTTCATAAGGTGTGCGTGGTTCATTTTTTATTATTTTTTATATTCACTAATTTAATTTATTTTTTCACATTTAAATTTCAGATAGTATTGGCGAACCATGGATGGTGTTTGAATTCATGACGCACGGCGACCTGGCCGAGGTGCTGCGCGCCAACTCCATGACCTTCGGGCGGCGGCCGACGCCTGGCCTGCCCCCGCTGGGTCCGTCGTCGCTGCACTCCATCTCGCTGCAGGTGGCCTCCGGCATGGCCTACCTGGCCGAGCAGCACTTCGTGCACAGAGACTTGGCGTGCCGCAATTGCCTGGTCGGTGAAGGTTTAGTCGTCAAAATCGCCGACTTCGGAATGAGCCGCGACGTCTACACTTGCGACTACTACAAAGTTGGCGGTGCGAGACTGCTGCCGATTCGCTGGATGAGTCCAGAGAGCATTTTGTACGGACGGTACACGCTCGAGTCGGACGTATGGTCCTTCGGGGTCTTGCTCTGGGAGATCTATAGTCTCGGTCGACAGCCATACTATGGATACACGAATGAGGAGGTACGACAAAAAATGATAATTCTTAATTAAAAATTAATACAAATATTTTGGGTAGCGTCTACTTCGTTTTGATTAAGACTAAGAATATTAATTAAAAAAAATGCAAATGGTACAGTCATTTAGAGTTTGTTAAAGTTAATTTAAAATATCTTCCATTATGTATAATGAACTGTACTTTAGTTCATCGCTGCATTTTGCTTCGGATTATGTTGAAAGCAGATGCATATTAATAATTAGTCTTTCGCTCTTGGATTAATTTAAAAAATTCCTGTGGTAAGCTCCAAATAATCTGTGTCTTATAAACGTCAGTAAAAATTCTTTTAATAAAGGTTTTGACAAAAAGCAATTTTTTCACGGAAATTAACAGCCATTTTTCAACAATATTTTTAAATATTTTATAATTTGTGTGATAATTCCCTCCAACGTAATCCAAAGGTAACAAAACTAACACGAAAATCCCGTGTTTCAAATAGAGAGCCCAGAAACATAATAAACGAAATAATTAAAAAAACTCCAAAATATTTTTAACTAATTATTTTGTTTGTACAAAATTACAATATTACGACTCTTTTGAGCAGGATTGTATTTTTTAAACAAATCAACGTTGGAGAAATTGTATTTTTAGACGCAAATAAATTTTTTCAGTGCTTTCATCCTGCTCAAGATATTTCCAATTGATGCACTTTTTACGTAGCTAATTTTAAATATGAAATTTAAATCACTTTGTTCCCCTCTGAGCTTTGGACCTGCAATCAGCAGTAATTTATCATGACCTAAGACAAGTGTATCGTCTGTAAAAAAATTTCTTGCTATTTTTCTTGTAAAAAAAACTGGGAAACCCTTGACGAACAATTGTGAACGCTATTTTACTGATTAATTGAATCTTAAATGATTTATTTTTTTCTGTTTCAGGTTGTGAAGTTGATTCTGCAAGGATCCCTTCTGACGTCACCAGCAATGTGCCCTCCATTAATAAGTGACATTATGTTAAGGTGTTGGCGGCGAGAGCCAAAAGACCGAGTCAAGTTTCCCGAAATCAAACTGCTTTTGCAAGAATCCGCGCCTCAATACCACTGGTCTCAAGAAATGGACTTACCCCTGCCTCCTGCTCATTTGGAGCAGTTGGAACTTTTGGACCAAGATCAGTACCTGCTCCCAATCCCCCAATCGCCGCCAGAATACTTGGAAACACTGCCTTGAAAGATTATTCATACAATACACACGTACTTTTATTACAATCTAAATCACAGTGTATATATAAGACTAGAGCTTTAAATGATGTAAATAATTCGTGACTAAACGTGTTTTGCAAATCTGAATTTATATCGGTTTTATTCCTCAACGAGTGGCTCCTGCTTATCTTTGGCCTCTTCGGCGTCGGTCTCCTCGTCGTCCTTTTTATCAGTGGCTGGGAATAAAAGTTGAAAATCCCTGACACCCATGACTGGGTCGGGACTCACGTAGAGGGGAGTGAGCAGTTCAAAGGCCTCGGCTCTTTCCTCGCCATCGGTCCGCATCGCGACCACCAGCCTCTCTCCCCTAAAAACGAGTTGTGATAATTAAAAGCAAGACAATAAACGTTTCAAATGCAGGGTTCGCCAATTTTGCAACGCGAAAATATGCACCACGCAAAATCAGCTGGAAAACCCAATAGTTTAGGGGGATTTTTACCAAATTCGACCCCCGAAAAGATCATATTTTGAGCCAATTAGACAGAAATTACAAACAATTCTAGTATATTTTTCTGAAATCGAATGGCACTAGATAAACTTTTATTTTAAATAATATTTTGGCTTATGGACATGAAATATTTTATGCACATATTTTCGAAAAACGCACAAAATTGCAGAAATGTCCGCAAAAAAACCCAGATTATTTGCAATGCATTGAGTTTTCCAGAAAATAGCGGGATTTTATTCAAAAGTGCTCTCACATGAGGCGTCCCTCGGCATTTTCCGCGCCCAGCAGCACGGTCTCCTCGTGCCCTCCGACCTGCCTGAGCGCCACCGCCAGGATTTTCTCGGCCACACCTTGCAGGCCGGACAGGATTTCCTGCTGCCGCTCCGCCTCGAACAGGGCGACGGCCACTTCGACGGGCGCCGCTCCACCGTCCGCCTCCTGCAGCTCTGGGAACAAAAGCGCCACGGCCGACGTCCTTTTCTCGGGCTCGCTGGGCGCCCACAGGCCCGGGATGTGGTCGCCGTCTCTGTATTTGTGGCTCAGGCTCTCGGGGGGCGCCTCCAACGGGGTCGGAGGGCCGATCAGCTCCTTCAGCAGCTCGGCCAGCGTGACGCCTTGCTCTGTCGTTTCCAGCAACGTGCCCAGCAGCAGCGCTACGCAAGGGCCGGACTGCAGAGCTATGCTCCACTCTCGGCGCGCCTCGCTGCCCTCCGCACCCAGCTCCAGAGCGGCGCTTGCTGTCTCTGGCTCTAACTCGACCTGTGCAAAATGATTATTCGACGCTTGAAATCAATCAGTTTTTTTTTTAAATTATTTTAAACACTCAAGGAACGTTGAAATTTGCAATTATATTAATTTTAAATTTTTGAGAATACGAACATAAAAATAAGTGAGTTGGAAAAATTTATTTGGATAGAATGAAACAATAAAATCATATTATTTTAGTTTCAAAATTTAAGTTTATTATGGGCTGACAGGGCAACTCTGCCCCAAATCAGCACACATCCATAAAGTAATGATACAATTATGTAAGAACAACATTTGGAAGGAAGTAATAATTAATGGTAGCCTGAGAATATTGCTTCTTCAATTTTAGGTCTTGTATGTAACAATTTTTATTTAACTCTACAAATGGCTCAGTAGAAAAATTAAAATCCGATATTTTTTAGAATTTTTAAATTTATTTGAAAATTTCTAGAAGTAAATTTCATAGCAGAAGGAATTGACAGCTGTTAGAAAAAGGAGCAAAATCAGTGTTTTCTTTTAATTCAAAAGTGTGTTTTTACACTTAAATTAATTAAGTTAATTTTCACTTTACTTCAAAGGAAATGTAATTTAGCATGAATTTTACCTGGTGCTCCTCCAGAATGAGAGCTCCTGCTTCAGTCAAAGCGGTCGTAAGTTCGAACCAGGCGCCCGTCTCTGGACCTGCAGTGACAACGTGCGGTGGCAGCAGCACCAAATGCAGAGGGTCAACGTCCCGTCGAGCCAAAGACAGGAGTCGCAGAGCGTTCAGTTTCGCCGCAGTCGCCTCTTCTTCGGCGGCCTGCGCCTCCAGCCGCCGCCTCTCCTCCTCCTCTTTGCGAATTTTCTCCTCCGGGGTCAGTTCGTTGAAGGGGATCTGCGTGTCATGTGAATAGATAAATAATTGCCTCGTAAAATATATGTTACACTTTAATGAATAAATTTCTTTTGAGCACATATAGTTTGCTAGATAATAAATAATGCAAATATCTACCGTCATCCTCTCTCCTTCGCCATTGAGCACGGCAGTTTCTTTTGCCAGTTCGTCTAAAATCATGCGACACAGCCTTGGTGCGTTGGCGCCAAACATCAGGTTCACCATCTGCCCACCCTGAAAAGAACAATTTTATAACTTTGTAACACTATTTTTTAATCAGATTACAGCGACAAACATCCAAGTTGGTTCACTCTTATTCCTGAATCTGGCCAGCGTTTCAATTTCATCGGCTCTGGCGGTGGCCATGTGCAGAAGTTCGCCGCCAATTTCTAGTTTGAGCTTTTTCAAATTTCCCAGCATTCCCACGCAAGGGCCGCACCACCCAGAGTATACATCAATCACTGCAATATATATAAACATATATTTGTGAAATTAGTTAATAAAAAATGCTATTTTTGAACTAATCCTGACGAAATGTCTTACGTCGGAAGATAAAATTACCAAACTATACGAAATTTACACCACAAATAAATTGTTGTCTTTACTAGGAAATCGCGTCATAATGATATTTCCGATATTTCGACAAAATATTATTTTTTACGAGCTTTACGGGACAATTTTGGGAAACTTTGAGATCTCGGCAACTCATCTCCCTTTGGTTCACACATCACAAATAAGGTAAGCTTTGGTTTCCTCTCGCTGAGCCCGATCAAACTAACTTCAAATTTGATGGACTATAGATCTCGATTCTGTTAAAATTGGATTTTAATAAAAATTTTGAAAATATGCTCACGATTTTGGAATTTTGAAAATGTGCTTAGAATTTCTCTGTGACGTGTGTGAACTTGTGGGAAAATTTCAGACTAGAGTTCTTCATAGTTCCACTTTTAAACTCGAAAAAAACAATTTTTTCGGCTTTTATGTGTATTGCAAATATTGCTAACTCCGAAACTTGAATTTGACCCATCAGAATTGCAATATCTACCCGTCTCGACCTACCCTGACAAGCTGAAGGTTTCAGGGGTGCTTACCTCCACCCCCTGCTACATTCTAAATAAAAAATAATTTCTTAATATCACTAATAGCTCTAAAGTATCCTAAATTAATTTCCGCGCAGAGTCATGTCATTAATTAATTTTAAATTCAAATAAGGCCATGCGTTGTTGTTCGCGATGTATTTTGGACGCGATATATAATTGTTTGTTGGGGAGAAACCAAACTACAGTTCGTGCTGTTTGTTTGACTGTGCTGCTAAAGACTTCTCTTGTTCATTAAATGTGTCACATCTACAAAGTTATTAATTAATTTTAATTAACGTCACATAGAGCTGTCTTTCCTGGCTGCCTCGCATGATTTCTTCCCTCAACACGCGCCTGCGGAGTTAAAATACCGTCCGCACGACATGCAACTCGTGCAGGTTGCATACTTTCGTTCGCTCCCATCGCAATCATAAATAAATTTATGTGGGGAAAACCGGCAAGTGAGGAAGCAGCAGCTGTGTAATTGCACCGCAGTGCAGTGAGGCGAGGCGAGAAGAGGTGTGCACTGATATTTTACCGACGAGCCCCTCTTTCTGGAGCAGCTTCTCCCATTCCTCCTCGGTGGTGACCTCGATCTGCAACTGGGTGGCCTCACCCTTCTTCCTGCCGGCCATCCTCCGCGCAAGGGCAGCAACCTGAAACGAGCATTCGAATGAAGCGGAACGAAGAAGAAAGGGAGAGCTGCACCTTCGCCCCGCTTTGAGCCATGGTTAGTGGCGGAATGAGATAATGTGATTGCCATCGCGGCGGCGGCGGCAGCGGTGGCGGCGAGGCGGCTGCCGCTGCGGTGCCAGGGGTCCCCTGGCTCAAAGCAGGTGTCAACGCAGTCAAGTGCGCACGCAAAATGAATTCAATTAAACAAACACAAGCGCCGCGGAGAAACCTACCTTTCCTCGACGGAAATTAAGCCCCGTATACCCGGGCGGATCGGCCTTTATTGCTTTTTTGTCGCTGCCGGACAAGTTTCGAGCCGTCTCCAAGGCGACACCAAATAATGCCTTAGCAGAATCAATCAATCAAATTTAGATGCGCCGCGTCGCCGTTTGATTAATTCAGCCGGCCGCATGCATTGTCATTAGGAATTTTTTATGAGCGTCTGTCACGAAACAGCACCTGTTATTATTTAAGGCGTTTTTCTTTCCCAAGTGCCGCGTCACTCGCCCACCTATGGAGCTCGTGGCGATTATTCCTACAATTCCCATGCACGGAGAGAATTCTAATTTTAGCCTTCGAGCTGCTCGTTGCTCGTTTGACTTTCTTATTACAGAAAAGTTGGAATGGCCTTTCTCCGTGCACCAAAGTTATCACAGAAAGTTGCTTTCAGGTATTGGAATGGAAACTAGAAGGCTTAACTAAAGACGATAAATCTTTATTAAACAAAGAGTATAAAAAATCTAACAATCATGTCAAAACATGGTAATGAATATAGCATCAAAGACAAATTAATTTTCTTCATCTCGTAAAATTTAGTTGGTACCATACTTGGTCTTGAGTTCCTCCACCTTGGCAATGTACGCCTCTTTAGCGGCGTCTTGCGTCTGGCCCTTCTTGCCGTTCCAGGCTTCCCACTTGGCCTTGCCCTTAAAATCCAACATGCCAGGCTTATCTGAAATCAGAAGAAGTGATCGATCACTATCAGTGTTATTATCATCTCTCGCTGAAAATATCCCATTGATTTTGATTAAGATTATATTTAGCACGTATCTACATATTGTCTGGCACGTAGCTCTTCTGCCATTTATTTTTATATTCCTTGAGACACCATTAACAAAGACTTGAAGTTAGCACTCATCAAAGGAAAGCATTTCTTGTGATGTAATAATCGGACTTGTTCTCGGTCATTGAAAGTTGAGATTTTATTTTATTTTAAATAAGAGAACATAACAAGAAAAAGAGCCTGTTCTCATGACTAGGTTAGAAAATTCTTTTTCTTCTGTTTGGTGTAAAACATCATTTTGTTTTTTTAAAAAAATAATTTTTTAAAAATTCTGTGACAGTGTTTTATAAAAAGATGCGTATTTTCAAGGCCACTTGAAGCCGACAAGTGTCAATAAAAAAAAGAACTTCGACCAACGTGGACAAGTCCAATTATTTCATTACTAACAAAAAAAATTTACAAAAGCGTTTAATTAAAATTAAGCAGCTAGATAATTAGGGAAAGTGGATTTACCTGTGTTGCAGTCTCCTACAGATCCCTGCTTGAAGAGCGCGTAGATTTCGAGCAGCTCATCGTTAGCGGGCGAAGTCTTGAGGTTCTTGACGTCCTCGGCCGCCTTGTTGAAACGCTGCAATAAACGCAGTGCGCGATTAGTAATTAGCCCTGATACGCCGGGAACGTGACTCGTGCGTGCACTTTTTAAATCCGCGCGAACGGAAAGAACATTAAGTTGTACACAGTGTGCAAGACACAAAGTGTTGAGTGTCACGTGAGATTGGGTTTCAAGGGAAACCGCGCGGCTGTATCGGGTTTCTATGAAGAGAGAACGACGCAAATAACTTAATGCCGCTCTGATTACATGGATAAAGTGCGTTTGTATTACTTCTAAAACGATTTTGCAGTCTGGGTCACTCGACTGACATATTTTCCAAGGGTGTGTCAGACAGACAGAAAAGGTTAGTATCAAGAATTAACAATGAGACAAATTAGGACTCCCGTTGAATATTGGAAGAAATACTCAAGTTAAACAGCATGGCAGTAGAAACAGTTTGGAACAATATAAAATTAACTATGAAAATAAACTTACTTTTGTTCTTGACTATGCAATTTATTCTGTATAATTTTTTTAAGAGGTTTGATAGTGGTCAAAAATTGAAATTAATTTGAACTGTTAACTAATTTTAGCATTATAAATCAAATTTGGACCGAGTAACAATTGAATTTCAGATTTTGCCAAATTTCTCGATAAATTAAACGGGGGTTTCCCTTGATTCCGATTCCTCCCGTCGCGATCTATCCATCGGTGTGCGAATTACGGGGAAAATGTCCCTTCTGGCGAAATTTAACCTTATTTTCAATACGGAGACAATGCTCACCGCTTGATAAGCATGTAAATTTTGGGGCCAGCTCTTGCAGAATTTTACCTGAGTAAATTTTAGCTCTTAATAAATATTTAAGGCGAAAGTAAAAATTATTTCTAACAATTTTTTTTAAACCGATCCACTTTAATCACAAAAATAGCGTTATGTTTACTGGAACAATGACACGTTTTTCTAAATTATCTGTTGTTTGAATCAAGCGGTAGTAGATTATCAGTTCTCCACTATTTTATTTATTTCAGGCAGTGGAAAAGTTAAAAAGGGGAGCAGCTTTTGGTCGTAACCAAGCAAAAATAAACGTTTCCCGCGCACTGGGCGTTTGTATCACGTAGCAACTAAAATATAAGCAAAACGTTTGTCATCTTATCAAACAAACAGGCCATCGCAAGAGTGCACTGCGTACCATCAGGTACACACACCAAACAAAAGAAACAAAGTTCGAATATATATCAGTGTGTACTTTTTGAATTTAGGAGAAATAAGAGAAACTGCCACTCATACTTTTTAACATGAGAAATTTAAAAAAAATAGTCCCACAAGAAAGGAGTTATTTCTACAATACCTCTGTAGTTCAAAAGGAAAAAAACAGTTTCCTCTGTGGAAAGGATTGAGCTGAAGGGTAATTTGCGATGAGCGCCGTTAGGAAAACATCGCTATAGTTTCGCTCAAGGCGAGTGAGAAGACGAAGAGTGCATACAAGGCAAGCACGCAGAATGCACTTCTCTTCGTCTTTGTCGTTTTCGTTTGCAGCGGCCGCACAAATTAATGATCGTGGCCTTGTCCGTTCCCGTGCAAGCGCGCGGTCAACCTTTTCTTTTGCGCAAAGTCGACAATTTTCAGCCGTCTATTGCCTCAATCATAAGCGAGATAAAAAATATTTAACTGAAGTGACGATGATGGGAAAATCTTTTCCGTGCTTTTTATAGTTTTTTGTTTATTTTTTAATGCTTTTGGGTAGTTTTGATTTTATAATAATTAGGAATCAACAAAGCAGTGTAAGTGGGACAGGATAAGTTTTATTTTTTTTTAACTTCATAAAAAACTGAGTCAATTATTATTTTCTTTAACAATAAGAAAGAGAGGTGTTTTGTTTCTCGGTAATTCTATCTATAGACACATTCCTCGTGAGCGGAATTCCCTACAATGAATGAATATGCTTGCAAATCTTTCACAAGACTCTCAGTCTCAACATTTAATATCTTTGTCGATTCAGCAAGAGCTTGAGTGGTTTGGTTTTTAATTTTTAGAAAAAATATCTTTAAATAGGCGTGAACGATTGCTGGTAATTCAACGGAAAAAAGTATTTCGGTCTGTTTTTTATATATTGTTTCAAAATCGTTTGATTTTACACCTAAGGCGAGACAGGTTGCCTTATTAAAGACTGGTTGGCTAATAATAAGAACCGCTATCCGTCTACACAATAAGAGGAAATATTGAGAAATCTTGTCTTCCTGTTTTCCAAATGGTTTGATCGTGTTTTAAAAATTTCAACATCCAAAAAACCAAGCAATCAGAAAATATGATTTATCCTCCGGCACAATTTTAATTCAAGTCATTCTTTAACCGGAAGTAAATTACTCCTCGAATTAAATTTAATGAATAATTAACGGATTGTAATCAAACAGTTTTTAAGCAGCCTGTCCCTAATTTGGAACCGTTGAAATGACTTTATCTATGGATTTAACAGTTGTATCATTGGTCCCTCCTAACTGAAAGGATAATATAATAATTGTTATCTGATAACTTAGTTAAACAAAAAATCAGTTAGGAACATATCCATCAGTGTTATTTTAACAGGCTCACTCGTATCAAAAGATAAGAAAAATAAACTTTGTAAGGGGCATACACTACACACTCGCATGCCAAGTACCAAAATCCACATCAGATTGAGATATGCATTGGCAGAGAGGCAAAGTCTGTTGCGAGGGCCGCCTGGGAAGAGATAAGTCACAGACCAAAAAGTGAAACTGCCATGTTTTCAGTCTCAAAGCAGAAAACTATTATTATATTATATTATTATTTCTGTTTGTAACACACGCAAGGCAATGCGAAACAAATATAGTGTCGAGTCACTCGCCTGAAGGCCGGCACGGCTTTTTTGTAAAGGTTCGATCGCATCGCGACGACGTGATGGATAACAAACAAAAACACAGCGTGCGTACGTGCCAAATTAAAACGCACGGATAAATTTGTGATAAAATTGTACTTGCAGCTGCACTCACCTCGTCCAAAGACATGGTTAGCTGGGAGGGTCGGTGTCGGTGCGATCTGAAATTAGCGAGTGATTGAGTTGGAGAGAGGATAAATGAGCCGCTCGCAATTTATATATCGGGCTTGGTGCGGGGAGGGGGCAATTGAAATTGACTCTCTACTGTGCGTGCGAAGAGCAACCCCGCAAAGTTGAATTAGTCGCACACGCACACGGTTAAAAATTCAGGAGAATCGCCGGTCAGCAAACTCCAACAAGGAGTACAGAGTTGTTAATGTTGGTGACGTCACATCCAGCTTTTCGGAGGCCTAGCCCATAGCCGGACAAAATAAATTCCTGCGTCCGTTTTCACGGCGCGGATGTGTGAATTGTGAAGAGTCGTCATGTTGTATGTAGTTGTAATTGCCCCTAATCTGGAAGCGGTACAAAAGCTGTTCCATTTCGCCGTTGAGGCTGGATAGACCGGGAGGAATGCCGGCGACTCAGAACCGTGCTTACCAGTTAAATTGGAGCAATGAAATATTAATTATTTCGGAGCTAGGTGTACGACGTGCTGCTTTCGTGGGAACTTTACTACAAAACTAACGCCAGCACCATCTGGTTAACAAATATGTAAGCCGTGGTGCGGGTACGCCCAGCGCCTCGTGTTTTTTTTTATGAATGACAGCATTAACACAGAACATACCAGCTGAGCAGCGTAATATTACGAAAAACAAATAAAAAAGAAGGGATGGGCCACCACTGTCTAAAAATTCTTCAAAATGGTTTATTTGTTGGAAAATTTATGTTGCACCACTGCTGTTTTGTTTTCAAAAACATTTCTATTTTAAATTATTAGCTTCTAACTTCGGGTCACATGACGTGTGTCGTCGTCAGGTTGGCATCAACTTGTTTACAAAAATCTTATGACTGTTCTCCGTCGACGACGGCTTTTTTCATTAGCCTAAAGAAAATATGCAATGAAAAAATCGGACATTCCTTGGATTGATCGGATTCCTCTCCAGGTAAAACATTTTCTCAGTAACATTCTCTATTTTGACAGCTGTGGAGCAGCACCTCCTCTTCGTTGCAGTTTTGTCCCCATTTCAATCCTGTCCTTTTACGTATATTCAAATCGTCGTTATCACATTCAATTAGTGAAACAGCAGACTTCGTTCGACGTTAAACGCACACTTCCAAAAGAACAACTGAATGATGAATGACTCGTGCAGCTCAATGTACTTAAAACTAAAATCGAACGTGATGCAACTGGACTAAAACGTCGTTGCGTATACAAATGAAGATAGGGTTTTCCTAAAGGGTTATTATTTAAGTGAGAAGCAAGAAAAAAAAATAATAATAAAACTACCTGCTTATTCTCTTGAGACTCGACAAAGCTATTCATGTTGCCTCAGAAATGTGTCGCAAGGAGAGATATTGGTATGTGTGTGTGTGTGCCAGCGATGCAGTTGGTGCGAGAGCAGGAGCCGCTGTGTTGGTCATTGTGAGACAAGATTGGAGCCGTGTTATCTATCATCCATACATTTTTCACATGACAAATTATTGCTGCCCACGGCTGGAATATTTGTACGCCGCGCGATTGATAGATAGGAGATTTCGGGCTTGTCTCGTGGTCGTGCGCACTGTAAACATCGTTGCGAAGAGCCGGGCACAAACTGCGCTCCAGTAGAAATTTTCCTGCCTTCGGCACTCGTCGGCGGGTCGGCAGGCGCGATGTCGACTCACTCGCTTAATGACGCCACGGCGATTTTAGGCAAACACCCGACTCTCAGGTCCTATGGCGCTGTCTCCACGTTTTACCAGTTCGTGGCGCCGTCCATCGCCTCTTTCAGAGGGTCGAACAAGGTTTTAATTTTCTTCTTTTTTTTCCATTAATTTATTTGTTTTTCGCCACAGTTGAAAGCGCGAAAGACACTTTTAACATTGATATGCGGCTCGTTTCCCCCTTTTTCTAAAAATAGTAAAGTATTGATTTTGTAAATATGATAGGATCGTGAGTTTGTTGATTTTTGCAGGAATTTAACTGTCATTATTGCTACAGACAGATAAGATGCTTAAAGCTATTCAATGCTTACGAAATTTTGAAAATTTTAGTTTTCTTCCAGTGCTGGTTAACGTGTCTGCTTCCAACATGCAAACGCTCTTTAAGGTGGGATGAGAGAATAATTATTATTTGCATTTTAATTAGCAAAATTGGTTAGCTTTTCATAATTTTAGTTCTTTGCTCTTCTGGTCCATTCTTTATAACGGGAAGGGGTTAAGCTTTCCAATGAAAACCTTTATTATGAATTGCAAATTAATTAAGAGACGGTGGCTCCTCTCAAATAATTAATTATACTTGATAAAATAACTTCAAAATTCACGTTTAAAACACAGTGTTCGCAAGTTTTTACCAAATGGTATATAACGGTAAATACCACCAAGTTTTTACCAGGTATTTACCAAGAAAGTGGTATTTTTAGCATATAATAAATTAATAATTAATTAAGTAGTTGAAAGTGTGCTCCGCAGCAAAAAAATTTCACTTAAAACTGGTAAATACCGCGGTAAATAACACCACTGGTATGGTAAAAATAAAAAAACTCTGGTAAATTCCGAACCCTGTTAAAACAACCCGATTTTTAATTGTCTACTAGTAAACTCGAGGTAAAAATCCAACCCTCACAGTAACTCATTCATTTTCCGTACTTGAGCGTTGGTGTTTTCCTATTAATTTTTTTCGGGAACGAGGATTCCAAAGAGTACATTATTTAATTTTTGGTTTGTGTTGTTTTCAAAACATGGGTGTATATTTTTTCAGATTTTTTTAAAAAAATTCGTAGATACTTTTGCTATCAAAGAGTTACAGGCACTTGCAGGGTTAATTTTGTATAAATTAAAATAATCGGCCACTCGTGAAAATCCGGTTTCCATAAAAAAACACACTGAAACAAAAATTGTAAGTTTGTCTGAAATTATTTTTAAATTATTCTGACTTACGTATTCTTATGAAATGTGTCCACTTAACATGCTGTACAATTCACAGGAGTTGCTCTATTTCTAGCTAAACCATCGTCGAAATTTACCATATCAATCAAGCGCAGATTTTAATTCAGAGCAATAATTTCAAAAATATCGATATTAATGTGCACGTGTTAGTTACATTTTAGCTCGAGTCTTGATTGCTCGATGCTTGGAATTGATCAACCAAACTGACCGACTTTTAGCACCATTGGCCACTGGCCAAGATCACGGAAGCTCGCGATCAGTCCGAGGAAGAATGCTGGAAGCGTGCGGCAAGAAGCGGCGTCCGGCCCTGCCGCTGTTGTCCGTGACGCCGGCGCCGTCGAATGCGTCGTCCGCGAACTCTGTGCAGGAGCCGGCCGCGTTGAACGGCAGTGGACAGCGCAGCCGAGGCAGTTCGCTCGGCTCGATCAAGATGTTCCTGAGCCACTCGCCGACCACGTCGCTGCTGCACCTGCCGACCTTCGGCTCGCCCTCCGGCGACAGCAATGGCTCCAGCAGGCGCTTCAGCTTCAGCCTGCGCCGCTTCTCGTCCCAGGTCTCGTGCTGGATGCTGCGTGTTCCTCGTTTTTGGCTTGATTGGCCTTGTTGACCGAAGAGGGCCACTTTCAGTAACCATATTCAACCAGCCGCATCTTTTGTGAACACTACTAATCCTGCGTCATAATTCCGAGTGTATTTCCACGCCAAAAACGCCAATTTTTATGTCTGTCCTCAAGTTGGAGGGAGTTTGATTGGATTTATAGTGGTTTGTCGTTCAGGAAATGCACTCGGCACTAATTCTAATTGACTGCCATTATTCGTAGTTTCATCGCATGATCTTAGGACATGTTGTTAATTGTCTATGCTATCGCTTGAATCCACTTTGCAGTTGATAGTAATTTCGCGTAACGGGCTGTTGCAGACCCTCGCCGCGCCTGACAACGTCATGGCGGCCATGGGTCACAGGACGCTGATCAACCACATTGTTGACGATGACCTACGCGGCATGCAGGACCTTCTCGAGTCCCGCAGGGTCAATGTCGATGACCGTGATGAGGTGAATTTTCTCTTTCCCATTGACTCCTTCATTCATTATTTTTATAGTTTTAATATAATTTGCTTCAAAATTATAACTGAACTCTTTTTGAGTATTTCTCTTTAATTCATGACTGAAAAGACGGAAAGAAAAATCCTATTTCAATATTAAAATGAACACTATTTAGAAAATTTGTGTCATATGTCTTCAGAATGGAACAACTGCTCTCCAAGTAGCAGCATCACGGGGCAAAATCGAATTTGTGAACGAGCTACTCAATTTCGGGGCAGAGGTGAATGCCGAGGACCTCGACAACTGGTCAGCGTTGCTGTGTGCCGCCAAAGAGGGCCACACGGACGTGTGCAACCGATTACTGGACGCGGGTGCAAGCATCGAGCACAGAGACATGGGAGGTTGGACAGCCCTTTTGTGGGCCAGTTACAAGGGACGCACTGAAACCGCGGCTCTTTTGCTGGCCCGAGGGGCAGACGTTCACGCTCAGGGCAACTACAACATTTCATCCCTGATCTGGGCTGCTGGAAGGGGACACTCGGAAATTATTAGAGAACTGCTGGAGCATGGGGCCAAAGCTGTCACAGCTGACAAGGTATAAAATATTTCTTCTTGAAAATTCCTAACGAGGTCCCTTCCATAAATGACAATTGAAGTGCTGAACAAACGTCATCTATTAATAATCTACCATAGTTTCAGCTCCTGCACGAAGCCCTATTTCATGAAAAATAGACAACTTTCAGGAAAAATTAATCTCTTATTCTCATTTTAAAAGAAAAGTAAAGAAAACGCCTATTGCCATTAATTTTTTATTATTTTAAATACTGTTGAAAATTTGTTTTGTATTTTATTTATCTATGCGAAAATTTGAAATATTTAATTATTTTACGTTCTGATTTTTTTATGAAATAGGGCTTTTTAGGTACAAACTGAAGCTGAAACTAAAATATGACGTTCCCTTCGGTGAAAATTTCCGGCATTCCAATTCATCATGAAGATTTTTATTCCACTAGACTTATTTTAATTCATTACCTTTTTTGGGTGTAGAACCACGATTTTCACCAAAAATTTTGATCTCGTGAAATTTTAGTGCGGGACATCAGCTTTAGTATGGGCATGCAGAAACGGCAACCCCGAGTCTGTGACCCTTTTGCTGAAGGCTGGAGCTAATGTAGACGCGATTGGAATGAACTCGTGGACTGCCCTGTTAGTGGCCACCGCTGGCGGACACTCTGAGGCCGTCACGCTGCTGTTAAAAGCCAAAGTGAACATCAACCTGAAGGATAAGGATGGCTGCACCGCATTGGCTGTCGCATCCAAAGAGGGTTTTCAGGACATTGTCGATGCACTTTTGAGTGAAGGCGCTTACATCAACGTTCAAGATAGGGCTGGGGATACCCCACTGATTCATGCTGTGAAAGGAGGTCATCGCCCTGTTGTCGAGTCTTTGCTCAAAAAATACGCCGACGCTGATATCCCTGGCAAGGTGGGGTATTTCGCAAACTGAAACTCGTGACTGACGTTTTGACATTTATTCTTGTTTACAGGACCACAAAACTGCTCTTTACTGGGCGGTTGAGAAAGGAAACGCTGCAATTTTGAAGCTGCTGCTCTCGGTGAACCCTGATTTGGAAGTGGCCACCAAGGACGGAGACACGGCCCTGCTGAAAGCTGTGCGAAACAGAAACACCGACATCGTCCAGATGCTACTCGACAAAAAGGCAAAAGTCACTGCAGCCGACAAGAAAGGCGACACCTGCTTGCACATTGCCATGCGCGCCAGATCGAAAGCTATTGTTGAAGTTTTGCTTAGGAATCCAAAGCACAGTCAGCACTTGTATAGGCCAAACAAGGCTGGTGAAACTCCCTACAATCTGGACATGAAGCACAGCAAAACGATATTGGGCCAAATGTTTGGACAACGTAATAATTATTCTTATTTCTCTAACTGAGTGTTAATACTGTTTGTTATGTCCAGGGCGTTTGAACTCCAGCAGTGAAAATGAGAAATTGCTGGGATACGATCTGTACGGAGCCGCTATTGCAGACACACTTAGTGAGCCCTTCCTCACGATGCCCATCATTGTGGGTTTGTTCGCCAAATGGGGCAGTGGCAAGTCCTTTTTGTTGAACAAACTGAAAGGTGAGATTTGCTCAATGTTTTGAGGGTTGCAAAAATAAAGTTCGCTTTTCTCAGATGAAATGAAAGGGTTCGCTAGACAGTGGTGGGTGGAACCAACATTCTCCTTCACGTCCCTTCTCTTTATCCTATTAGTCCATTTGTCTCTACTATTGGCTGTAGCTTGCGGACTGGCCGCAAACTCTTGGATTGTGGGCAGTTCAGTAGGTTTCGGATTCCTTATCGGTTGCTATCTCATCCTGCTTTTGATCTGGACTGGAGCTCAAAGGTAGTCGCTCGCAGTATTTTAGCCGTGCGTTGACCAACACCATCTTTTGTAGATCCGACTGGAATTGGCCTTACAAAGTCAGCTCTGCCCTGGCGTATCGACTCACTCGCATAGAACTGGTGCTCAGGGTTTTGTTCTGCCACCCCGCCTCGCAAAACCGAGAAAACACCAACGCCAGCCCCATCAGATTCTATTTCAGCGACCAGTCCAAGTTGTCTGCCGCGGCAGGCAGAGAGGCATCGCTTATGAACTTGATTGGCTCACTGTATGACGCTTTGGAGAAGGATTACGGCACTTGGGCGCCCAGACTATATCGTGCATTTAGACCTGAGCCTATGAGGTCCACCTGGCAGTGGAGAAGACTCTGCTGCTTGCCTTACTTTGTCATTTGGCTCATGCTGTACACCTGCGCTTTACTGCTCGCCTTGGGTATCGGATTTTGGCTGCGAGCCTCGTCAAGCAAAAACGAGTAAGAAAATTTATTGTGTCTCTTGTGCATGACTTTCCAAGATTCAGGCATATATTGAAAAAATCCATTAGTTTTCGTTGCATGATACTACCTTATCTAGTAAGTGCTAGTAAATTAATTTTTATTTTAAAGTAATATTATGAAAACTAGAAATGCATTTAAATTTTGTCTTGAAATTATTAGAAACTTGTGCACCCGTTTTCAACTAGAAATACATTTAAATACTGTCTTGAAATTATTAGAAACTTGCGCACCCGTTTTCAAAAAATCATTTGGTTTTCAACCTTGCATTTTTTCCTCTGACAGGATTGAGACATGGAGTATTCAGGCTGCTGTGGTTACTCTAGGCCTAGTATTAAGTGTCGCGATCGTTGCTAACCTCTTCACTGTCGGTCGAGCAATTCAGAGCCTAGTGCTATCCCAAAAGCGTCAGCTGCAAAATACCATTTCTAACAGCAAAGGCGAAGGCTTCATCCACCAACTGAGAGCTGAAGTGAACCTCATGACTAACATGGTAATTCGATTTAATTTTTGTGTCCAAACTATTTGACAATATTATCATCGCCTAGGTTGAGTGTCTAGATTCGTTTTCTGGTCAGCAAACCAGACTGGTTGCCGTGATTGACGGTTTGGATACAGCAGAGCAAGACAAAGTTTTACAAGTCCTGGATGCCGTTGGTACCCTTTTCAACGAGGCGAATGCGCCCTTCATAGTACTCCTGGCCATTGATCCTCACATCATAGCTCGTGCCCTGGAATCCAATAGTCAAAGGGTTTTCTCAGAAGGGCCCATCTCAGGCACCTCCTACATGCGCAATCTCGTTCATTTGCCATTCTATCTGCAAAATTCGGCCATCAACCGCGCCAAGGTGGCCATGCAGTGGTCCTCCCGCCGCCAAGACGACTCTGCATTGCTTGTTTCCCGGAGATTGTCTTCTGAGTCAACCGCAGGAGACCGCTTGAAGGCACCAAACAACGCAAGGAAAGGCTCAAGCAACACAAGGAGGCTGTGGTCCAGCGAAAGCGTCGCCAGCTCTCTGGCATCTAATTTGAACAGGGTTGGCATCGGCATGGATGCCGGTTCCAAGGGGTTTATGATCACTGACGATTACTTCTCAGATGTCAACCCAAAGTCATTAAGGAGACTGATGAATGTTATGCACATCACAGGTGAAATATTAGGCTTACGATAAAATTAAGTGGTTCTAATATTTTTCTTTAAATTTTAGTTCGGTTGTTAAGGTCATTCAAAGTGGAAGTGAGCTGGTACCATGTTTCGATTTGGATTAATCTGGTTGAGCAGTGGCCTTATCGTTTGTCTTGGATGATACTGTACATGGAAGCTTTTGAAGAGGCTCTCGACGATAGCGCCTCTTTGAGAAGTGTCTATGAGAAGTAATTAATCCAATTTTAAAATCATAAGGGAGTAGCCTCATTTGAATTGTGCAGGGTCAAGGTTTATGTACCACAAAGTAGAGAAGCAGAGCCTTTACTTGAGATGGATGCTGATGAGAAAAAGCTGGAAATCTTTCTGGCAAACCACCGGAGCAACCTGCTTGTCTGCCACATGCGCCTCTACCTACCTTTCACCATAAATCTTGATCCCTTTTTGAAACGAGTCATCAAAGACGACAACGTGGGCATCGAAGACATCTTAGCAGCTCAGGTGCAGCAGGATGGCGCGAGCGCTGCAGCCGCCAAGCCGCCAGCACTGCTGAGGAGACCGAGGACGTACGCGAGAGCAGCGCCGACACCGCCAAGTCAGGCGATTGTCTATCCACAGATGCCTCAGATGCCTCACCAGCCTGGTCCGATCATGAACTGGCCCAACCCTTGGGAGTCGCCTATGATAATTCAGCCGAGACCACCGATACCGATGCCCAACATCCAAGTCAACCCTGAGGATACCAAGCTGTCGGGAATGTCTGTGGATGGATTCTGCGACTTTTTGAACTCCGTTGACGATCTGAGTCCGAGCACTGTGACCAATCTCCAGAAATCCCTCAAGGAAAACAACATTGGAGGAAAGGTGTTAGCAATGTGTGATTTGAACGAGCTCAAAAATGTAAATACAGGTCTATATTTTTTTACTATTTGTACTAAAAAGATTGTTTCATCTCAGGTTGTTCATCTCAATTTTGGAGATTGGGAAATATTCAAGTGGTTAATATTGTCACTCCGCCAACAAGAGATTGTAAATCCTGTAGAAGAGAGAAACCTAGTACGATTTGCTCCCGTTCAACGTAAGTTTTAGTCTATCAATTTTCAGCAAGAAAGCACAGACATTATTTGTACCGAAGAATCCTTACAAGGTCCCTTTTTTAAAAATTGCATTGGAATGCTGTAAATTTTCCTGGAAGTTTGACGTCCTGGTCACGCTCAACTAGTTTTGGCTTCTGTTGAAAGCCCTATTACATTTTTCCCCCAAAACATTCATATTTATTGCAATACTGACGCTAAAGATTAAAAACTTCTCGCTCATGACAAAGGTAGATAGGAATTTTTGTATTTTAAACTGACGACAATATTTTTTTCGTAATTGAATTCATTCATTTCATGCGCAAATTTATAAATCAAAATATTTGTTTTTTAATTTTATTATTCAAGTATTTTTATACTTTTCATTAAAGGGTTTTAGCTGATTTATTGGTTTTATACTGTTTTTTTTTTCAAAACATTAAATTTTGCAGCCCAATTAACACTTTTTACTGTAAAAATTAAGCATTATCTACCAATAAACTTGTGTTGCTCAAATTTCAAGAAACGTGCGACTTATGTTATGGAGAATTTTATAAATTGTTAAGTTGCACAAAATGAAACTGTGGGAAACATTTCCTAACGCACAGCTAAAACTTATGGATTGATAGATGATTTAGAAGGTTATGTTTGCTTTTAAACATTTTGGCAAGTAAATAGGTGGTTAAAATGGCTTAAAACAGCAAAATATGTGCTCATTTGATTGTCCTGCAACGATTGGAGGCTCAGAAAAAATTGACCGTCTCAATTGCACAGCCCTATTTATTTGTATTTTGCAGGTTCGCTGAGTTCAAAACCAGGAATGTCTGGCGACACCAAGGAGACAACAAAACCAAGCAGAATTGATACGCGGCAGAAGCAGTCAATGCTTGAGAAACAAGTACTGTGTGTTTCGGGCAACAGCTCATAATATTAATCGATTTCAAATGCAGGTTTCAATGGAGGAGCAAATGATTTCCAAGGCCCTACGCACTCTGAGTGAAGAGGCCTCTGAAGACGTGCTGGAAGAGCCTGGAACGCCGCTCTTGACATCGACCAACTCGCCAGCACAGAGTGAGTCTCCCGGCATGAACGAGGAGTATAGTCACTTATAAGCGGCACGCATTATCTAAACTCTCAGTTAATCTCGTTAATATACGTCATGTACATATTTGAAGGTTGAGGTGGGCACTATAAATAAACTGCACTGATCGTTAAACCAACTCTGCTCTGCATGCTCATTTTCACTGCATTTAAATCAGATCTCACATCTGGAGTTATTGAACGTTTTGCAGTTGACACTCCTGGTAGTACGAGACGCCTGCTGCGGCCGTCAGAGAAGAACAAGCGGCCAGTCTCTCTCCTTGTGGCCGGCCCACAAGACGAAAACATTCTCTTCCCTGAAGTATCCACCCCTCCCGCTTCTCCTCGCCGCATTTCTGCGCTTCGGCGTTCACTTGCCCCGTCAATGACACCCGCCTCCAGCCTGGAGAAAATCAAGGACCGAATTTTCCGCTCCAGAGACAATCACGAAGAACCGCACCTCAGTGCTGATGAAAGCACCCCCTTGGTGTCCGAGGTTTCCTCTCCCGTCACCGTTCTTCCGGTCACAATCACCTCACCTCCATCTCTGTCGCCTGCCTCTTCTGCCGTGTCACTTTCTTCCCAAACCCCTGAACAAATAGACTTGAAAAACAAGGATGACAATTTACCAGAGACACAAGTTTAATTTACAGCATATGCTTGTTTTAGTTCCATACTGCTTTAAATTTTGCATTAGAGCTCATGTTCGATCTCTTGTAAATTTTAGCGCTTCTTATTGTGATGACTATAGTGTGATTCTTTTGCCAAAATATATATTTATTTCTGCCTCCAGAGCATTCATGTTTTGATTCATACTAACACCCTGAACGACTGCTAATATTCATCTTAACAGCTAATTTAATTCAAACCATGCAACCGCTAAAAAAGGACTATTTTCTTCTTTACTAATTAACTGCTTGGGTTTCGCATTAAAACACATTGCTTTTTTGACATCAAGATTATGATTTTATTTGATTGCTGAAAGAGTTAGCTGACACCAAATACAGACGCCATTGAATTGGTTACATTTGATTGAGTTAATTATAGCATGATTTTTCCTGAAGCCAAAGAGAATGAGCGGGTCGCTAAGTTGAGAGGGACACGATTCAGCTAGTGTGATTTGAGCTAGTCAGCTATTAGTCACAAGCCTTCCATTTTTTTTTTGGACTGCAAAGGATGAAACCTGAAGCTCTGACTTGTGAAAAATGTCAGGCTAACTTACAAACCATTAAGTCCAAATCAATTAAAAATTTATGAAGAAAACTTTTTCCACTCACCATGAAAAAAATTTAATTAAATCTTTGCTTAACGCACAATTTTTAACAAAACAAAACAAAAAATTAGCGTCAGTCTTCTAAAATTGAAGAGGTACTTTCAACGTCCAAATGTCACAACAAAGGCAAGATACTCAATGGAAGATTGATTCTCTTGGGACTGGGTAGCCTCTACTCAAAGACCCCTAGCCGGGCGTGTTGCATTGCAAAATTGTTGGGGGCAGCAATGGGGTGCTGCGCCTTGCCTTCCCATCGTGCGACTCACTCGCCCACTCCGGCGATCAAACGCGCCCGTTCGTTAACCAGCTCCCCATTTACCTCATATGGGGACACCTCGAACATGTCCTGCTCGACGGGTTTGTTCAACCATTCGCCCAGCTCAGCCTTGCGGAACGATATGAAAAGCTGTTTCTTGGCCATCTAGAAAAAAGATTAATTCACATTGGATGGAAAACAGCGGCAATGTGCACACTTTAAGGTTCACTACAGCAGGATTATTATTATTGTATAATTTAAAATTGGTACAAAATTTTAATTTTATTTAAATGATTTTTTCCTGAATTAAAATGGTTTTGAATACTGAGATTTTTAAAGCTAAATGAAAAGTGTTGTGAATAAGCAGCATTCAAACCCAACAACTATTATTACAAAAATTGCTATTGATTGCCTCAAGAAGTTTAAGAAAGCACTTGAAAAACGATAAATTTTGGCTAGCTTTGATTGATTTACTAATATTCATTATTACTTGGTAATCATGCATAGCATCCTTGACATCACAATACGTAGGCGGGCAAGGGTTGCCTGGGCTGCCTATTCCAGTGACGGTAGGCAACGTCGACACAAGGCGCATGAATCGAACGAAAAAGCCTCGCTTGCAGAGCCGAGAGGCGCCTCCTGTCTCGTTCTTGCCGGTCATTGAGCTGATGACTTCCGGACCATCCTCACCTGCCATTACTCATTTAAGTCAAGGGGTAGGACGGGAATGTTTTTTTTATCATAAAAGGAAATTATTTTAGCGCTAAATGAGATTTTAAGCGATTGATTTGTTCAATGTTATGGTTTTAAGAAGGCATACCTATCGTCCAATTAACACTATGACTAGGAGCTTTGCCTGGTAATCGGACTTCAGGTGAGCTAATCAGGTTCATATGAGGCTTATTGAGGCGATAAGGAGGTGGCAGTCCCTGGACTGTGTTCTCAATTCTACCACAAACAGCCCTGGACAAAGGACCGGCAGTTCAGGTGTTAATTAATAGTTCTTCACAAATATAACGTGAACTGTCAATTGCTACCAACCTGTACATGTGACACGGGTGGAAAAGTGAGCCTACAACTATGCTAGTCAGGTAGACTGGCTCGATAAAGTGCGACAGCAGTGCTCCTTGAAGACCAAGTACGTTCCATCGCGCGATTTTGTCTGAACAAGACATCGTCCTTAACCTGAAAACAATTAAAACCTGAGATTAATCGAACAAAACATATTTTACTCTTTATTTAAAATCATTTTAAAAAAGGGCTTACCAATTTTGATGAAAAATAGTTATATTCAAAGTTATTCTGTTTACTATAGTTTTCCAAATTTGCTTTAGACATTTATGTGACATGACACTCAAGCGTTATAAACCTTTTCTCAACCAGTGACAAAAGATTATTATATAAAGTCTAAAAGCAATTACGTTTAAACGCAATTGTTTTGAAAATAAAGAAAACACTAACAAATCAGTATTTCCAGGTGCAGGTGTTTTCATCCTGGATTATATGGGGATGGAAACCCAGCAAAAATAAACAAAGCAAAATTCAATTTTTAAAAAAAAATTTAATCTTACTAAATAAAGATTCTACTGAGCGCCTTTTTAAATAAAGAATTGATATTGAATACACTTCCCTTGAATAAAAAAAACATCTTAATTTTAAAATTACAAATATTTCTTACCTTTCGCCCTCCAAAACACCGTCCCAGGTTTGTATCTTCTCGGAGCTCTTTACAGGTATGGTGCCTTCACCAGATTCAATTTTGGTGCGAAGCTGTCCTCTTGCCTTTCTATTAGGATGATTGTCCACACGCTCTTCAGTGTTAGCTGTCTCGTGGGGAGAGAAAATCCTTGCATCGCCACAAGGCGCTGTGTTGATGAACAGGTGAAACTTGACGTGCGATTTCACTCTGAAACCTTTCCCATCTGGCTTCACCTCCAAAATTGACTCACTTGCAGACCCTGAAGTAACGAATTGGGTTTAATTTTGCAGATGTGAAGCAAATTCTTAATTGTACCTGATTTCAAATGCAGCTCCAACTGGGTGTACAAAAAATCACAAAGACATCGGCGGGCGACAATTTCAGCATGAGTGTCGTTCAAGCTGCTTCCTAGATCACTCATGTGTTCGCCATTTATGCACTTAGTGCCAGTAGTTACTCCAATCACAGACACGTCATCCATGGCTGAGCCTGTCGTCATCACAATTCCAGCCAGAACCTTTCGACCCGAGTGAGCGGGTTTGCTTACCATCAGAGCAGAGAACTTATCCAGCACAAGACTAGATAAATTACAATTTAAATTTAAATACGCATTCCCAACAACTCATTTCCTTACTTTGAAATGTGGTCTGCCAGCATTTGCGGCAGGGAAACAAAGTTCTGGTTTTGCCCCAGAGTCGAATTCTGTTGAGTGTGAATTCCTTGAAATGGCGAGAAATTCAGATTGTACAATTTCAAGAGAGCCGCTTTAGCAGCAGCTGCTTTTCCCAGTTTCTTGCTAGGTCCTAAAAATGAATAAAAATATTAAAAAGCACCATAGACAGTGGAATGCTGCACCTGCTCCTTTAAAAACTTGTCCTTCGACAGTCACAGCCATGGTGAATTTCGTATTAGCTTCACCGCTCTCTCCGACACACTCAAACTTGGTACCAGGCACCAACTCGTTCAGAATGGTGACTGGATTTTTCTCCAGCGGCGATATCTTGGCTAATTTTGCCTGCTTTTGCTGCTGCAGCGTCAGGGCTGGATTGGCGTTTGTGACAGAAGTACCGGCTTTCTGTTCGGCTGTAGGACTAGTCATACTAGAAGGTTTAGGTTTCGCCGCGGCTGACGGTACGATCGGTGGCGGGATTTTCGCCTCCGGCTGTTTTCGTACTGCGTTCAGGTCAAAGAGTGTCATGTCAAACTCAGAGATGTCTGAGGTAAAGTCGATGTCTAATTGTTTAGCGGTCAACTGGCGGCCCATGGCTTGCCTAGCGTCAGCCTCATTTTTAAACTGCAAAAAGCTTTGCAGAGCCTTTTCTGCCACAGCCTGCTTTGCGAGACGCTTCGATCTACCACTGCCAAGAAACTTTTGGTCGTTCACCTGCAAGGTTCATTTAGCATACATATTTAGCATTTGAATTATTAAGTATGTGTCTTACTTCTATGCTCATAGTAAACAGAGGCGAGTGTGTCGGCCCCTCTTGCGATACCAGACTGTATTCAAGTCCAGGTCGAAGTTCATTTAGAGCACACACCGCGTTTTTCGGCTGCAGTGGTCCGAGCGCAGTGCCCTTCTTGCGCTTCTTTTTGTTTAAATCTGCATATGGGGACATCAATTGTTATTTTACCTCAAAAGGTTCCAAACTGAAGTGTGCTTACCTGGGGCATCGATGGCCCTGCGTTTCATGCCTAATTGAGGCATTTCATTTACAGGAGCGACTTTCAAATCGGACGCTGTGTCACTTGAAGCGTCATTAACCTGTACACAGAGATAAATAACCTGTCAATCATCATGAGTCAGAGATTAAAAGTTGGCGAACACATAAGTGGGGTCAATTGTTGCTTTAAATTTGAAAAGCTATGATATTATGTAATTAAAGTTATACACACCTTCACGCTTATCATTTAACTCTCTCGTTGATATTATAAAAAGAACTAGACAAATATCGTGTTTCACACGTTATACATATATATTATAGATATAATAAATTGTTAATTTTCTGAAATAATTTTAAATAATATTATACATAATATTGGCATAATAACAAGAAAATTCAAACGTTTCTTAAAGTGATAGAAATTGTTGACATTTGGGCTTTCACACCAAAAAATTCTAGCAAATAACTAAAAACTGTCAAGATAATTAAAAGCGATAGCGAAACAACGAACTTGTCTGTTTGTTGTTTATGTTTGCGCTCTGCACGAAATTTATATTTATCATAATATCGATTTACCAGCCCATCAACGAAGTAGTGCCAACATAAATCGATTCGAACGAAAAGGCGCGATGGTACATTTATTATGCCTAAATTTTAGATAAACAGCAATATAATAATTATTAATGCTGAATTTATTCTACCAAGGGAAATTTTTCGGACGGGTTAAATTTTTACGAAATCTAATTTTCTCGCATTCATAAAACCACAGGTTTTCATATTTTAAATACTGTACAATGTTTATCTATAAAACGACTATGGTCGTTTTAGTTTTTTGCGTATTAAGCTCTGAAAGAAAAAAGGAATGGTTTAATATATTCCATTGTATAATTTATGATGCATAAACATTTATAATAGGCAAAACTATATCGTTTTCAACCGTACCCTGAATACGAGCGTAATTTTAATGCTAATAACAATGCGAAAATGTTAAATCAATAACTCACCTTCACCTAAAATAAACGAAAGGATTTTAAATCTCTACTTTTTTGCTGCACCCGCAAAATAAAGAGCTTTAATAGTTTTGAATAGATGCCTTGTAATCAAAAAATATAAAAGGAAACCTTTCGAATTTAAAGGCTACAAAGAGCATACAGAATGGTCCGTGAGATATTTTGAAAATACATCCTAGAGATACTTGCGTAAGCTTTAGTTGTAACCTGTATGCGGCGTCTGTCGCATCTCTTCCGTCTGCACTTAGTGAGCGAAAGAACGGCAGAGCAATTCATTGATTTTCCAAAGCGCAAGTACCCAAAGTACGTACACCGCAGTACGCATGATCAAACGACCCTGGGGTTTTCTTTGCGGGAAAAGTAGGCAGGTGAGCTATCTATATTTGTTGCAGGCAAATTACATTCGCGTTCGCGTGCTTAGCCACCGTGTAGCACTAATCTTGTTTTTTTCCTTCATTTATTTTGAGGTAGCCTAAATTTATTGCTCTGCGACGAAATACGAAACAAGAATTCTCTGCATTGCTATGGTGATTTAGGTTAAACAAAGATTTATCTTCTCTTCCAAAGCATACGGAATAGGTTTATTTTGTTAAAAATAGCTTTAAAATTATTAATTTTTTCTAAACTTATTTTGCAAATCGCTTTGAGTGATTGATTTGGCTTCAGTCATCATGAGTAATCATTCTTAATTTAGCGAGTTAAATAATATTAAGTATCATGCAGTCCTTCTGATTTTGATTTTAGTATAATTTACTACAGCAGTTTGTTTTATCGCAAACCTGGTTAATTTTGGATAGTTGGATCAGCGTCAGCAGCTGCTTGGTTCGGAATGATACAGATAAGGTCTTGAATTTGAAGCTGGCTTCCTGGAGGAGCAGCATTCACTAGCCCTGATTCGTGGCACTGGTGCGTTTTTGAATGTGCTCGCAGCGAGTCTTCTCGAACAAAAGTTGCTTCACAAACACTGCACTGGTGTTTGCGCTCCAATTGATTCACAGACTCCACTTCTTTCAAATGGTCACGTGCTATGTGTTTTGTTGCTTTATGTTTTGCCAGAATACCTAATAGAGGTTAATAGAGGTTTGCTTTAAACGAAAATTTAATTATTCTTTTACTTTCTTTGGAGCACACATATTCGCAGAGCGAACAGGACAGCAAAGGCTTTTTCTCGGAGCTGTGCTTTTTCTTTATATGCTCGTCCAGCCCTGATTTTTTGAAGAAATAGGCTTGGCAGTCACTTTTTTTACATAGGAGAAGGTCCTCTTGAGAGAAAAAATTAGTTCATTTTCTTGCCGAAGTAAAAATATTACTACCTTGATGGACTTTCAAGTTGTGCTGTCGGAGGTCATCAAAATCTGCTGCTCGGTAACAGTCTGCTGGTTTACATCTCTTGCACCTAATTCTCTTGTCGGCTTTTAAATGCACTTTCCTCATATGAGATATTAAATTACCTAAAATGTGTTACGTGGAACTAAGAGATTTATAGCATGCAACTGGAAAACTCACTCTTCAAATTACAGCAATGTGTACAAAAATTGCAGGTGAATGGCTTGGTACTACTGTGGATATTCTGGTGACGACGGAGGTTTGATCCAGTTTTAAATCGAGATTTGCAGCCAGGAAAAGTGCACCTGAATGGGAGGTCACCTGGAATGATAAATTTTCATTCAGAAATCAAATTTTGAGGTTTGAAAACAAAACCTGTATGTCTTCGAAGGTGAACGGCAAGTTGAGAGGAACCTCTAGCTCTGTAAGGGCACACCTGGCATCTGCGACACAAATTGTTTAATCGAGGAATTTAAAAGACAGCCTTCTTAAATTTACTTCCATGGTCTTGAATTACTGTGGACCATCTGGTGAGATTTTAAATTTGAACTGGTGGCGCCTGTGTAATCGCAAACATCACACGCGTAGGGTTTTATATTTTTGTGGCGCCTGGTGTGAAGCTGAAGTTTATCTGCTCGGCTAAAGGCTCTATCACATATTCCACAGGTAAACGGCGTTTCTTCTGCAAAAATAATTTAAAAGTGAGTCTTAACAATTTTAAAGTATTTTATTTGGTACTTGTGTGAATCCGAATGTGTCTCACTAAATCCTTGTGATAGAGGAACTCAAAGTTGCAGCCTTCTATTTCGCAAACATAACTCTTCTCGCCTTTTGCCTTTTTGCTAAAATTGGATTATTCATTTTTGGGAACATATAAGCGTGAAAAAATGAACTCACGAAGGAATCGATTTTTGTTTTGTAAGATGATTATTAATCTCCAATTTACTGCTATCATCACAAGGTTTTTCCACGATTTTTAGACTTCCTGGTTCTAAAAACTCGTCATTATCTTCAACAGTGGTTGTTACAGTAACTTCAATTATTGGTTGTTTGTTGGGAGACAAACTGAAGAACTGAGTGGCCAACACATCAGCTGCATCAACAGCTTCGTAGCCTCTAATTAAAATATTATTATTGTTCTATTGCATAATTATTTAGCTTTAGATTCGCATTCATACATAACCTCTCCTAAACATTTTGTCTGCTCAACTGTCAAATATTTTTGAGTCTGCTCATTGTCAGATGGACCTGATTTCTCTGGAGTTTCTTCTCGAGGCAAATTAAGGGAGAATTGTAATTTGCACGTCGTAATTTTATGATCCTTAAATAAGCCATATTCATGGAATTCTTGCTTGCACCGACCACAGATGAATGTATCTTCTGCATCATCGTCTGAAACAAAAATTGCATTAAGTAACAAAAATATAAGATGGGATGCATAATAAGACTGTGAGAGGCGTTTAGAAAAGGAAAAATTATATTTTACAAAAATTAAACTGAACATTGCATACTCATTTTCATTTAAAAGTGTTTTCTCTTAAATGTATCCCTTTGTAGAAAGAGGTGTCTCTTAAATTTTAAATACGACACTACTATAATAAATAATAAACTTGCTGGAAGCGGCTGGAAAAAGGCCTGCCGGCTGCCTGCTAGTTTCGCCAACAAGAAAGAAAATAAATAATACGAAGTTGAATTTCCCGCTTAGGTTTCAAACTCATTATTTTACTGTTTTGGTGGCAGCACTGTTCTGTTTCACTGACACAACACGCTTTACAGCGTTTGCTCTGTGTAATCGCCGTTCCTTGTTAGTGAACCTCGTGGTTCATTCTTCTGTTGTGGTTTTTTACAACTTTGTTTCTCATTTTGCCGCAAATTTCAAGTTTGTCCTGCAATAATTAAAATCATGGCGGTTCGTTTGCAATTCGAGAATAATAACGAAATTGGTGTGTTCTCAAAACTCACAAACAAGTACTGTCTCGTCGGAATCGGCGGCTCTGAAAACTTCTACAGGTTAGTGTGCTAGAAATTTCCGCGAAATTATTGATTTTATTCGACTCTGCGCATTCCAGCACCTTCGAGGTGGAATTAGGCGAGACTATTCCAGTCGTTCACGCATCAATTGCAGGCTGCAGAATCGTCGGCCGTCTTACAGTTGGTAAGTTCTTGCAATTGTTTATTAGAAAAACAGACACAAAAGTTCTCAAGGTCAGTCGTATGTACTCATCGTCAATAATTTTTGCATTCTAGGAAATAAAAATGGACTTGTTGTACCCAATTCGACAACAGATCAAGAACTTCAGCACCTTCGAAATTCCCTTCCAGATTCAGTTAAAATTCAGAGGGTCGAGGAAAGATTATCTGCCCTTGGTAACGTCATAGCGTGCAATGATTACGTTGCGCTTGTTCACCCAGATCTAGACAGAGTAGGTATCTTCCATGAGTCATTCCATTCCGCAAACTGCAAACAAAATCAAATAGTTTTCAACATGTTGGTTCATCAATTAACGTAACAATTCAATGAATTTAAGTTGAAAATTGTATTAAATAAATATAGTTTTAAATTGAAAAAATGGAATAATATTATGAGTTAAATGAGACGAAATCTACGATCAGCAAAATAATTTTTGAGTTCAATTTTCTGGTTTTAGATATATAATTACGCTTTTCAATTCAAGTTCAAATAACGAACCCTCCAGTGTAAAACTATCGTTGTTATATTTGTAAAATGTCAGTGGCATGTGGCCCCTCAGTAAACACCAAACATTACAATCGATCTTTGAACAGAACTAACAACTTGGGAAGCTATATTTTTTCTTAAACTAATTAATGTGCTGTTTAATTTACGTTGATTACATGAATATTTTGTTTCACAGGAAACTGAAGAAGTTCTCTCCGACACGTTGGGAGTAGAAATTTTCCGACAGACTGTAGCTACTAATTCACTTGTTGGCACATATTGTGTCCTGAATGACCAGGGAGGGCTAGTTCATCCCAGAACTTCCCTAGCTGACCAAGAGGAGCTTGCAGCTCTTCTCCAAGTGCCATTAGTGGTATGTCAATTTTGTAAACCAATTTTGATTAATTTCCTTCAGTTTTGAATAATGTTTTTACAATTAGGAATTGAGGAAAGAGAAAGAGCTTATCAAATTGGAAATATTTTCAGGCTGGCACTGTCAACAGAGGGTCTGACGTTATTGGGGCTGGGCTCGTTGTCAACGATTTCTGTGCGTTCTGCGGCTCTGACACGACGAGTACAGAGCTCTCTGTTGTTGAATCCATCTTCCACCTGAACGACTCGAAGGCCAGCAGGATCGGCGAGCAGCTTAGAGCGCCTCTGATCGATAAGTAGGACCTTTTTTCTTTTTATCATTTTATCTGTGATGTTTAATTGTTGTGACGCTTAATTCTAGTTTGGCTTAAATTGACGGACGAACTGAAGAAAACCGGGTTCTGAAAGAAACACAAATGCAGGAACAGGTGTTTTTTTTGCATTTTCCTCTAATTGTGTACTAAATAAAATTGGAATTTTTAATTTCTAAATTTTAATATTTCTCGTAAATGCAAATAGTTCTATTCCACTTTGTCGGATCGGTTTCAAAGATTTTCTTCATGCCACACTCATCGCACAGTACTTTTTCCACAAATTTCGGAATTTGAACTCCTTTGACAGTCAGTTTTGAATACAATTCAAATCCCCTTGCTCCGGAAGATATCAGGCGTCGCTGCGCGTTTCGGTAACATTTCCACGGTTGCGACTCAATTATTACCCACTTTTCAGCTAGGTTAGCAGTGTTCTTGAGGAACAAATGAAACGCTTTGTCGCCGTGAGTCAAATGAACCCACATTGTTACAGACATCAAAAACACAGCTGCGAATCTTGCGCACCCATGCTTGGCAGCCACAGACTCAAGGTGGCTCAAGGAATCCTTTATAAGAAGTGATGATTAGTTATTATATTACTGTCCTTCTTGATAACTTACCTCTTTCATTACATCAAGTGTCTTAAATTCTATACTTTCTACGGCAGTGAATTGCTCGTTAGCCCTGCTGATTAAAACAGGATCAAGGTCTACTCCTACCATGTGAATTTTCGGTATTTTCTCATTGGCAGTCCTTAGATTTGCTTGCAAAAACCTCAGAAGTTCCACGGTTAGCTCCTGCGCAGAGAAAAACAAAAAAACATGAATCTTGCAAAGTCAAATACATATCACAATTTGGATGTTACCCCTGTGTTACAGCCGACATCGAGGCATACAATTTTATCACTTGAAGGGTGAGTCCAGATATCTAGAGGCAGTTTTTGGATCCGCTCAGAAGCTGGATGAAATTGGTAGTAATTAATGAAGTTTCCATGCCGCACTGCCCCTGGGTTGTCACCAGTGAAATCCAATTTTGGATCCTCCATTCAGAGCTGATGGTGATCAAAGCGGATTGTTAAAACACGTGAAGACGTGAACAACAATAATAATTGTTTGTTGACATCACAAACTGAGGTTAAGAGACATCTGTTGAAGAGAAATTGAACTAAACACGATAGGGATGCATTATCTGGCACCGCTTTGAAGCTGATATCTTACTCCAAATTAAAAAGGTCTCTTGCATAAAAATGGAAAAAAATGAAAATCGCAGTTCATGAAAAAGCAGTATGATATTAAGAATAATTTACAACCCACTCCCAATATTTTAGAATTAAAATTTAGCACTAAACTTTGATAAATTATTTAAACTTGGCAAGAACATCAGATCTGTTCACAAATCAATTTTTAATGGAATTTATAATACATTTTTAAAATGAACACATGCAGCATTATTCCACTTGTGTTGCGCCGATCTTGCAATTTTAGAGCTATTAAAAGTAGCGTGCGAATACCAATATTCTGATTCGTTTCAGTAACATCAAATTAAAAGTTTAAATTGACCTCCTTGTTTTCATGGATTAGACAGGTAGGCGGGCATTGCAGCTAGTGAAGTCAAATATTGGCAATAATATTATGTGGAACTAAGTGATTTCAAATGTTTTGAAAGTTAAAAAATATTCAGAATGTTAAAACTAAAAATAAGCTCTTACGTCTATTAATTCAGTAATTTCGGAAGAATAGGTACAGGAAGAAAATTTGTTAGGCGGGTGTCAATACAAAAAGTTAATCCAAATAGAATGCGATTTACTTAATTAGTTGTGTTGGTTCTGAATTTTTGAGTTTGACGTAGTTAATAAAGAGTCGACACGCTGAGATGGTTTTTTTGAAACGCTCAATTTATTATCTGTTTGTTGGTAATCTGTCACCAGATACTTGGAGTTCTCACGTAAAAAATCCATTGAGAAAAGGGAACAAGAGGATAGAAGATGGTGTTGACAGATTGCAGAAGATAAACCTTTTTCCTTTACCCCATTTGATTGAATAACGTGCACGTTTCCTTCCCATCGTGCGAAGAAGACTGGGAATCTGAATTACGTTAATAATACTCCCCAAAGACGGTGTGCGCTTCAAAGACAGATCTTTCCGATAGGGATGAATCACAAGAAAAGAGACCTCTGATCTTATTACCGCCCAACAGATTCATTTTTCGATGAAAGGCGGAATTTCGTGGAGCCCATTGTCATTTTTTTTCCACCTAGTCTGGCAGGCTTGAGGAAGGTGAATTTAAGAGAAGAAAAAAAGGAATAGCGGAGGCGGCGTCATTATTGGATCACAAATATTTCATTCAGGTGTTGCGTCGCCACATCCTGCTAAAATTTCGCGTTTTTGTGCCTGACGGTGCACAGGTAGAGCGATCGTCTTTCCTTCTTTCTTTTTCTTCTCTTTTCTTCTTCGCAGCAGCACAGGTGTGGTGACGCAAGTTTAAAGGGCTCGCGCACAATGGCCTCTGGAATGCTGCTTTGCTCAAGTAATTTTATATAGCTTGCTGCACCCCCACACGAGGAGGATGAGGAGGAGGAATCGCGCATGTACGTGTGCACACACACTCGGTCGCTCTTTGTGCCCGAATTCTGTGAGGGAAATAATTGAAAATGCTGGGGGGAAATGAATAGCAGCAATACCTTTTCCTTTTTTCAGCTTCAAAGGCCATCAGGCATGCAGGGAAAGAATTCGTGCACTTGTTAAGAGCAGGGCGAGATGCCCTAAGGGTCAATCGTTTCATGATTAATCTCCCCGTATAACTGAACAATTTGTCAGGCTAGTGGAATAGGGGCTAGGGCAAAGTGAGATAGATAATTTAAAAATAAATAATGATAAAAATCATTCGTTGGCCATTATTGTGGCACTACAAAAATTGTTTGAGCTTTCTTGCATTGGTATTTGCCAATAACCGCAATCTAAATCGAGAGTGGAGAATACGCAGCATATGCACCCCTGTTGCACGTCCAGGAGATCCTGGACGATTGGCAGTGGAAACGCGCGCTTTGTTGTAACTGCGTTTAATCCACGCCAATAAATGCATGGGCGATATTTGATATATTCCCATCCGCGTCCTTTTTCGCCACTAAAATCATCCACGGACTATTACACGGTTCAATTACTCGTTGTCGGAGCATTTCTTGTAAAATTTCCTCCATTTCACCGCGCAAAGCGTGGGGCATCCTGTAAAGCGCGTAGTAGTCAGCCTGGGCGCCTGGTCATGGCGCCCCTAAGGGTCCGTACTCCGTAGCAGGCCAGAAAGTTGTACAACAGCCATGCTATATTTTAATACAATTTTTCTAATTTAAAAATATTACGTATTTTTAGTCAGTGATAATTTGTAGAAACTAATTATCCTGATTATTTTGCACTTTCTCCCACTGTACTGGCCTCTCATTTACCAGCAAAACTAAATCCATTCGACATAATTAATCTGCAGAGAGTTCTGAGAACCGACCGTTGAAATGACCTGATTTATTTTGCTGACAATAAGAGCACCAATCAAAATTGAAGCTAAAGTGACCCTGTCATTATTTTTTACCGCATAGCATTTTACCTGCTGCTTTTACCGATTTTTACCAGTCAATCAAATCAGTCGATTTATCAAAGAGCAAAAATTGTGTAAAATTAATTAAATTTATTTTTCCCGCATCAAAAGTTACATCAAAGATTATTAAACTGTGTACACCACATACCACATCAGCTCGCACTCAGATTCTGACATTGCACGTGCTCGAAATACATCAACAATTCGAACCAAAAAATAACAATTTCCAATGACTTTTTGAAATAATTTTGAAGTGCGCAGAGTGAAACGAGTCAAAATAAATAATATTGTTATTGTGTGCCATTGCCATGCGTATGCTTAGAAAATGAAGAATGAATGCAAATTCACGTAAATAAACGATATAACTTATTCACAATTTTTTTACCCTGCTCCCAATGATGCTATATAACTTAGGGTTGAGAATAAATTATTATGACTAGTTGATTTAAAGAAAATAATAATAGCCAATCAAATATTTATCCAAAATTTAACAATAATTTAAATGACTGCAAGAGTATTGATTTGCCTAGCTAGATTAATTTCGCAATCTCTAACGTATCTCACACATCACTTTTTTCGTCTAATGAATTGCCTTGAAGGCTGACAGGAGCGAATAAAATGTGCAAGAGTGCATGAAAAATTTAAATTAATAGATCGCCTGCGATGTCTGTTGAAGCATGTGATGCGAAAAACGCGATTTCACGTTGGTTTCTTGTATATATGCAGATGTATTCTTCTTTCTAAGGCGAGCAGGAACACGCAACCGTGCCGAGAGCTGATCGAGCCAGGTACTACACTTGAAAATTTAACGAGCTCTTTTCCTCGCAAACGCCGATGAATAGTAATGAACGAGCAATGAATGTTGGAGCATCACAATCCTCGGTAATGAAGGGATCAAAAATTACCATTTCTCACACGCGACTGCACATCTTGAAAATGAAATTCACCTCCGCGGGCGAGCAAAAACTGGAATATGAAAGCAGGCTCGCGGCGCAAGTGCACAAAAAACGGCGCTGGACGAATGTGCAGTGTCATTGTATTGAGGTAGGCTAGTAACCGTCGTCGTCGCCAGTAAATTACGCTGCACTGCACTGGCTGACAATAATAACATCTCGCGTGCGGCAAAAAATAACGCCTTTTCATTATGGATAGCGGGTATGTAACCTGTCCTTCGCGAGGGGTGGCGAAAACTCCAATAATATCAAATGAAGTGGTTGGATCGCAGGCCCGGCAAATTATTCCGTTGAGATGTGCATTATTTTCGTCCCCTTTTTAGATTTTCTCAGGGGTTTGAATTTTTTCACGATAAAACTGGATTTGATGAAATATTCGTTGGTGCAGCCATCGCACGGTTGATGAATACCGCTTCACTCAACAACTGAAACAAAGAAATCGTATCATCAAGCAATTTGTCAATTTTGTATATTTAGTAAACTTATCAGGCAATTATAATTATTTTTCAAGCTAATTATCATTGAGTAAGGCAATTTTTTAAATTTATTTTACTGCTAACAACCTAATTTGCTCTGTGTTTGATGATTACTGCAATAATTAATTAAAAATATAAATTTTTAAATACAAAACAAAAATAAAACTGTGTGGTGTAAGACAGACATTATTGGCACAAATTCATGACAGCAAAATACCCTAAAAGTAGACGAGAATGACAGATTATTTAATTTGAAATCTTTGATATATATTAAAAAAGTCTGTACTTGCGAGCTTGGCTCACTGGAAACACTCTCTTCGTCTATTATTTCAAAAAGATATTTATTCTGCTGCCGCAGTCTAGGATATATCATTATCATCTTTATTGTCTTTTGGCGAGTTCACACATCAGATATTGCTACAATTCTAAATATAATATGCCCCCAATTGCAATGGAAACAAAATTTTAGAAAGATATAATCTGTTAGAAAATGATTTCACGAAGTTATTTTAACAAATGGTTATGCAACATGCTATTTTAACCTCGTGTGTATATCTAGCAATAATTCAGCACATGTAACATGTAACAGGTCACGTCCTTCTTGGAAAGAAAAATGCGGCCAATGACCAATGGCTCTTTTGAATCATTTGAGTTCTGCTTAATTTAATGTCCTGAGATAGGAATTTCACAGCTAATTTGATTCCCACAAAAGAGAGGTCTCAAAAAACTCAGGCTGGTCGTGCAACATTCTCATTCCTCTTTGTCCCTTTCTGTGTACTTTACTTCGTTCAGCGTGTCCACAATTCCTGCATTGAGTTGCATGGCCTTGGCGACACAAAGTGAAAAATAACAATCCCATTCCTGTTGGTGCCGTAAAAATAAACACAAGTTATATAACAGCTCAAAAAAGCGGAGGGATCCGCTATTAAAAAAAGCTCACGCAATGATAACATGCAAACACACAAAATAGCGACGGAAAATGTGTGTTTCCAGCTTTGTGGCCAACGTGTGTAGGTATTTTTCTAAATGATTATCTCCGGTGCCTCATCGCGGAGATGGAGGAACGGGACAATGCAAAATCAACACAATTGTGCGTCGCGTACATAAATCTCTCTTCAGAGCCAAATATCTTTGCGTGGATAGTCAGCCCGCGTGCTGCGTGCGATAAAAAATAAATAAACTCGAGCTGGAATATCTTTCGCGAGCTGAATAGGCGCGCGAGTGCAAGAGGTGTGAATGAAAAAGAACTCGGGCTGATTCACAGTTTGATATTAAACTCTGAGCAGCAGAGCACAGGTTCTTTTCGTTCACGCTGACAGCGGCTCTTTTTCTCTCGGCGCGACCGAATTTCATCGCCGCCCGAGATCTAAATCGGCTCTCGGCAGGACTCTCATCTTCGAACAATGAGCCTATATCTCTGGAATGCGTCTCTCTGTGATTTATTTTGCGCATATACTTTGGGCTGCTCCTTGCCTTGCCGCTTTGTACGCTCATCGCAACTCGTATTATCCTGAATTTTTGCTCCCTCTTAAACGAATTTCATTCTTCATTCATTCTTCTTACCGGGAGGCTTAATTCACACCTTGCTTCGTACAATTTGCCTGTTGCCTTGGGTTAAAAGTCAACTTGATATAAATGACGCTTTTATAAATTGAAATTATATCAAATGGCTAACAATAAGCTCATCTACAGTTTTTTTCTGAATTCATCATTTTTTTACAGAGATCATAGGGCTGAATTTAAGACGTTTTTTTAAATAGTCGACAGATTTTTAAGGCTTTACCTCTATATTTAGACGTCTTTTCAAGACATGGTTTCAGCCCAATTAACATTATTGAGTCCAGTGTCTAATTTAGCATTTTTACTAATAAATATTACGTTTTTGTCGAAATGAAAAAAAATAAAGCCTGGTTTTAATTATATTCAACATGAAAAAAAATATTTGTCATTTTTAAGAAGAACTAAACCAATTTACTTTTTGCATTACTACCATTACGAACAAGACGTTGCAAAGATGTGTGAATGATTTCTAAACGTTAAAATATTTTACTGGATAATGGAAATGAAAACTGTCTTAAAAATTGCAACAATATCTAGTAGTGTGTGAAAAACTGTTTTGATTGGAAAATTCCGCTATTAATAAAACCAGAAGAATAATTTCCAAGCGAGTAGCAAAAATATGCACTGATCTTTCTTAATTTTTAGCTAATTTGGTCGGTTTTGGACGCTTTTAGATGATGTTACACAACGCATGGTTCAAATGGCTGAAATTGCATGATTCGTGCTCATTTAAGGTCCTGCGCCGATTGGAAGCTCAGAAAAAAGTTTATAGTTTAAATATCACAGCGCTAAGTGATTGCATTTGCTTTGTGTTAGTGATGCATTTAAAATGTGGTCTTTTTTCAGGATTAATTAAGAAATTAATAATTTACTTCGTTTCTTTTTAATTACTATGGAATTGATTGTGAGTCAATCTATTCAACCCTTTAGAGAAACATATTACAAGCGTAATTTCCAGTCGTGAGAGTAATTCAGAAGGAATGTTCTATAATTTGACCATTTTTGTTACTCTTGACGAAGGTGAAGAATCTGTTAGTGTGTGAAATAAATAAAAAGCAGCGGTGACTTGAAAGCACTTGTTCCATAGGGCAAATCTACTGGCGAAACCGTCTGGATGAAATGAAAGGAGCAGCCAAGTTTGCGTCTGCAGTGATTTTTTCCAGCCGCTGGGCGCTGATACGTCTTTGACGAGTTTCTTTCATTGCCAGCTAGACCCGTTTTTGTGCTCGCGCACAATGCTGAAATTGAGATTGAAATCAGTTCCTTTCGGCTGGGTGATGTCTGCTGCCGCCGCTGAATTGTATCTATAACAGTGAGTGCTACCAGAGAGTGGCAAAAGGCAGCTTTTCAGCACGTTTCGCCCGTCACACTGGCAGCCAGCAGCATCTTTTATTCATTTCGCGATGGAATATTCGCGATTTGTATTTTCACTGCCGCGTGCGCCGCTTTTTGCAGGTGCCAAGCAGCCACGATAGTGATTGATGGCCGACGCGTGCTTATTAATGCAAGCCAAATTGTATTTTTAAATTAGAATGACGGCACAAGCTCTGCGGCCTGTTGCTTTTTTGTCAATGACAAAGAGGAGCACTCTGCCGGTCACCTCTGGCACGTTACAAATTGGTCGCGTCTCGTTTAGTTATTCGACGCCCAACTAGCTGCACAGGAAGTTTAAGGCTTTGGCAAAAGGACATACAATTGACAAGACGACCGTCAAATATTTTTCTCCGAGACCAAAACTTATTTTGGCTTACATGATACGCTAAAAATCCTAAAAAATATTTTCTACGATATCAAATTACCAAAAAACCTATAGAAAGTATTTTTTTACTAGTATTGATTTTTTCCCTGGTAGGAAATACTTTTGTATTAGTTAGTGTTTCCAGATCCAGATGTCAAATATTTTTTCTCAACTACCTGTAGAGAAGAATAAATTTGTAACAAAATGTTCCAGACGTTATATGTCGTCGTGTCTATATTATTCCAGTTCAAACTTTTTATTGAAAAAATCTGTTTAGGATTTCATTAGTTATTTTCCATGTTCATCGGGGAAAAAATAATATATGCATTGCCCAATTAAAAAACATCCATCCTTGAGTATCTAAACTTCCATATTTTTGTAATTTGCTAAGAATACGAAAAAAGCAGAAAGCTCCCATCATCTGGGAAAAACCAGACGAAAAAACTGCAAACCCGGAAAAAATGTGACGCCTGAATTTTTAGAGGTGTTGTTTGAAAAATAACTTAATTCTGTTTTGACACCGTTTTTTGTATGCTGCCAATATCATTTCAAGACTGTATAATTCTTGCTTGGGATTATGTGAGTGCAAAACATGTTCTTTTCAAGTGTCTTACCCCCGAAAAACAGACACTCGCGGTTGGGTCTATAATATGTTCGCTTGTTGCAGCGTCGAATTTCCTTATGAAGAGCGGCAGGAGCGAAAACGACGTTGGTGGTTCGAAAACGTGATGCGCGTTTAAAAGCAAGCACTCGTATTATATATAGGGGTTGCGATAATCTTGTTTTTTGCCTCAGGTTGCTCTATTTTTTCTTTTCACTTTATTACTACATCAATTTCGTGCGTGCTGAGCTTGTTTGTTGTTGCTCGCTGGGATGCTGGGTGTTTTAGAAATAAAAAAGGAGCTCTGAAAAGAAATAGAGAAACCCAAACACGAGCAGACTGCAAAGGGGGCTGTCAGTTTTCGGACAAATACCTATGTGACACATGAGGTGCACTCTCGTTTTTTTATGTCTTGTGCGAGATCAGTTAAACTCAAGATCCTCATCTGGAGGCAGAGGGCATGTGACACTTACATGCGTGTTGTCGCACTCGAACAGACAAAATCCATGCCGCACAAGTGCACAGGTGCTGCTGGCGTTAAATTCGAAGGGGAACCTCAACGTGCGGGCTTGCCAAATAAAGCAACTTAATTTTTTTTGTAACTCCAGTCTAATTAAAAAATCACTAGATTTGAATCTTTTTTGTCTTTTTATTTAAATAGTGTTGTTGCAAGTTTTTAGGTTCAACGATGTTCCATGGAAGTTCTGCTCGTCGTTTGAAAATTAAGCAAACAAAAGAGCCTGAGGCTATGAAATTTAGGACTTAGGCAGCACGGTGGTCTCGACAGGTGAGCAGGTTGCATAAATGCACGTTCCTCGTTGGCATCCCGTTTAGTTGCTCGACAGCCGCGTGCCCTTGTGTTGATTTATCATTCCGGGTCCAATTATAATAAAACGAGCGAGCTGTTTTGTAAGAAGGCTGCTTTTTGTTTCCTGTTATCGCCGATTTAGAATGCTTTTCAGAGCGTAAAAATAGCCAATAAAGCACGCGGTGGCGAACTGCGAGAATAAATAAACGAGCGGGCAGCGCAATTCGATCACTCGCGAACAAAAAGGCGAATATAACGAGACAAGTCCGTGAAATAAACAGTAATGATCCGGCTAAATAAAATGCAGGGCACTTTGAGTGGTATTAACGAGAATAACAAGACGTCTACAAGTAATTAGAAAGTAATTCTATACGTCGCGAGTGTGTGCTGACGCTTTTATCAAGATGGAAATTAAATAAGTCGGTTCGTTTGCACTCGCGTGGTGAGTTCGTTCCTATTTTTCTTGCGGGGCAAGTAAATGCCTGGAATTCCGCACGCTGATTTAAATTACGAGAGTGGATACAGCCGCAGTAGGCGGCGATCCATAAAATTGTCTGCGCGCATTTTAACGTGTGTAAAATTGTTGGCTACCGTTCATGCGGTTTTAGAATTCATTTCCTTTAATGGCCATTAAATTGCGTTTCGCGGAGATATAAAACTTAAATCAAATGCGTAAATCATTAATTTCCTCGAACGGACAGAGCACGCAATCGTTTTTGCTTTTATTAATCAAGGCTCGATCCATTAAAAAAGAAAATGTATGCGAAGAAGTTGCCACTTGAGTTGCACAATTTCCTCTTGTTGCTGGAATGGTCATTACTTTGTTACTTTAATGTACGAAATTAATATATTTTGCAGCTTTAAGTGAGAAAAAATATTGATAAACCAAATAACCATACTATTTTCAAATCATAAAATGCGCCAATTAAAGCACAAATATTACTTTAACCTTTCAAAACCACAATTACAATAACAAGTTGTACAAAGTCACAACCCATTGAAAAGGGGACTTCTTCATCACAAAATTACAATTGGTAGAAAGTCCTCTCAAATCAGGAAGTGCCGAAAAATAATTATCTTTAAAATTATCCTTCCTGGCATGCTATAAAAATTGGGATTAAAATTGTACTGTGGTCAAAAATTTTACGTACCCTTGATAACAAAATAAATATTTGTTTTTAATATGAAAAAGGATTTTTTAGTTTTTTTTAATTTACCAATAACAAGTATCCCTGCTCTTTTTCCTTTTTCCAGTGGGAATAAACCTATGAATTTGGGCAGTGCCTTAAGCTTGAATCCAATGTGGATATCTTTTCGATTCCTTGCACCGCAAGGTTTTTCATTGAAACGCCAGGAAAGCCTCTGGAAAGGTGTGAAAACCATCAGCTAGTGGCGAGTCGGCGCCGGAACGCCACCCAACCCGTTGAGCTATTTGAGCATATCGTGTGTGTCTAAATTAACCATCTTTTGCCATCTCTGACATTAGGCAGCCAGCAATTAATTCCTGAAATACTGAAATATCTCCCAATGCCTGAACAACGCGAGGCAACGTGCTCTGGCACACAAAGATTTTGAAGAGCTTAGACAAGTCCATGAAGAGCTTTCCTATTTTTTTTTTTTTTGTAATTACAGCACGCAGCACGTAGCATTCTTCAGGTAAAGGAAACTGAACTCAACTCAAACGAGAAAAAATTTAGAATTACTCTCTCTTTTACCCAGATCGAAAGAAAGTGTAGCGCTGATGCCCTCCCGCGCGCGCGAGCTTTGATTTAAGAAGTGGAAACAGTTGTGCGATGAGATCAGCGAGCGCACATGTGCCAAAATCACCGAATCAACTTTTACAGCGCGCACCGCACGTTCACTGTGCCGCGTTTTTACAACTTCCAATAAATTACGGTGGCGGTTGCCTCTCATTCTTCTTCTGCGGTGCGATGGCATCTTCGTTGTCGGTTTCTCGCTCGCTCGTTCCCTCGCTCGCTGCAGCAGCCACGGACTTACGGCAGCGGCGATTTGTTTTATGAGTCTCGAGATCGCGACCGGTGATCATTAAATCAGAGGCTGCGCTCGCTTTCCTTTGCGGCGCGCGGCGCAGGCAGCCAGCCAGCCAGGCAGGCAAGGATGGGACCGCGAGTGCGCGCCGATAAATCGAAATAATGCACACACTCCGTGGGGGTTCTTCGCCGATATCGCGCTTGATACGCCCGCCTGTCCGACCGACGGCTTCCTGATAGTGTTACAAGTGCTGCATAATTATACATACATCTGCGAGTGCAACAATGCACCTCTTCTTGTCGACTTCATGAAACTGATGCCTCCGCTGATTTTCAAGTGGTTTATGTGAGACGCTCACGTGCAAGCTGTTATTTGAGCACGGGTTATGCTCTTAATGGACGATAAATGAGAAAAATGTGACGTGCGGTGCAGAGATAAGAGCCATATATAAATAAGAGAATGAGTGTTGGTGGCAACTGCAGTCAATGCATGGACAAATTAATAATCGCGCCCCACATGAAACCGGATGAAAATACGGAAAATACGTGCTTTGAGGTTTATTTGGATTACATTATTATTTAACTTCATCCAGTTGGATTTACTCAAATCTGCACTAATTATGGAGAACTTCATATAGCAAGGGGTCGATTGATATAATTTCTTTTGATTTTAAAATGTTGTATTGGCCAAAATTTAAACAAGAAAATAATCATCATCCGCTCTCACAATGTAAAGCGGCTGTTTCGGTCCCACACTCCTATTCAGCAGTACTTTACCTCCAAAAAGAAAAAATTCATGCACAGTATTAGCTGCAGAGAATTCTGAATCAGTGATGGTTGAGAACGTCCGCATGCACACATCTCTGAGCGCAAACGAAAAGAGAAACAAGTATATACAAAATCTTGACAAGCCCGCCACACGCATCTCCTAACGATAAAAAAACTCCCTCTCACAACAATTCAATCAAACCAAAATTCCATCCTCTCTATTGTGAGCTATTTTTAAAGAGTGAAAAACCTGCTCTTGATATCACGGAAAAATTCTCGAAAGGAAAATGGATATTACGTATAAACCTTCTTAACTACCAATCGAGAGGATTTAATGGCAGATTGTCGTGAAATATTTATTCCCATTGTGAAACACGCTTTAAAATTAAAAAAAATGAATGGTAATTTATTTTGAAACCAGTATAAAATAGATGTTGTAAGTGCAAAAATCTAAAAAGTAACAAGCAACAATCGGAATCTAGATTTCGTAAATTTAAAAATGTGTAAAAAGGGGAATAATTTACTAAAACTGAAAGGATTTTACCGATTCTAAAAGTGGGCGCCGAAATCAATTTTCTCAACCATGACCTTGTTTTAGCGTCCAATGTTATTTCTGCTCGTCGCGATCTATAGAATGACGTGTGTCATGATTTTTTTAGGTCTATTCTCTTCCTAAAGAAAATAATCGCAATTTGCAATCAGCGCAGACAGTGCTAAACGTAGCATGATAACTACTTGTAAAAAGATGGCTTTGCTAAGAATTTTATTTTTTCGTTGCTTGATATATATTATTGTTTTGCAGAAAGACTTTTTCTATTGGCTTTAGTATATAATGTCAGTATGCATAATTGTGGTTTTGCATCTGTATAACGAGCTAGAGTTTTAGGAAAACTTTCTAAATGCATCAAACACAACCGAACCGATTTCCTTCTGGAAACGTGATGAAGATGAAAAACGTTCGGGACTCTTGTTCACATGATGTGTTTTATAATGTCGTGTTCATCCGTGCATATTTAGGATAAAATAGCCGAGTATAAAAATGTGAGTTTCCTAACTAACTTTTATAGCATCCTCAGTTCATGCCCTCTTGCGAAACGACGGCCACCTGAAAAACTGTTTCTCAAATAAAACGAGCATATTTTCAGGGCAAATTGTTGGCTTAATCCACTATAAATCATCTCACGCGCGCAATAAAGCGCCACTTAGAACAAGAGGGCATCGCGCGCCGTGCCGGTGGTGGATCATCACGAAGCTGAGACGCGCTACGCTCTTTTATGGACTATAAAACGAGTCCATAAAGCTGTGTGTGTACCTGCACAAATAAGACAACGTTGTGCACGGCGCTTATGAACGAAGGCGAAGGCGGGGGGATGTGAAAAATAGTCAATCATTGATATCGTAATAAAAAACTACGAGGCCAGAAAATTGAATGGTTTTTTGTGTGATTCAAGAGATCAATGAAGTTTTTGTTTTGTTTGTTGTTAAAAGGGTTATTTGTATATTTATTTTTTCAATAAAAATCATTTTAAAAAATGATGTAATTGCATACTTGTTTATTATCACCAAAAAATTATTAAAATTCACTTTATAAAGTTAGGGAAATATTTTCTTTTAATGTGGTTCGTGCCTATTGGATGATCTTGACGGTTTTTACCTATTTAAAAAATTTTTTCGTGAAGGAAAATCTATTTTGAGACTGAATTTAATGAATTTGTTCTACAACTCTAATTAAAACAACTTTTTTCACGCCCCCCTCAATGAGAAATAAACAAAACGCCTTGGCTGTGCTCAATTCACGGTGGAATTTGGAATTGAAAAGGCGCGACATGCTCGCGGGACACGGGCGCGGATCTAGACGCGGGCATGAGGGGTCCGAGGACGCTCGGCTCAGACACTCGGCAAACATCCCGTCATTTACATTCCCATTATTTCAGGCCTATTCACCAGACCGAGAACACCAGCAGCAGCAGCAGCTATTAGGTTTTTCTTCTCCATAAACATGCGGGGGCGATTCTATAGCTTTTTATTCGAAACGAGATTTATGGAATGCTTTTATTGCGGCTGTGTGTGCGAGTGAGTTGTGATGCAAGGTGCACTAGTAATTCACTCACGCGCGCTTGGGAAAATTTAAAGACCCGTCCGCTTCTCTCTTTTGAGCACCGGCCCGTCCAGATCCGCCGCTCTGATTTCAGACGCACAGCAGCAGCAGCAGCCCAATAACCGCGAAGAAAAGACGTTGGGAACACTCGTTTTTCTTGCACGAACCGCATATATTCCACTTCTAAAAGCGTCTCTCTGGGGCCTGCTTGAATGATTGCCCCGTGGAATGTGGACTATACATACACGTTCAGCTTGATAAGCCGCGTCGATTTATTTACATTTGTTTACGGATGAGAGTTTTATTTTGGTGATCGATACTCCTGCTTCTGCTTTAAACTACTTACTTTATTTATAAACCGCACCACAAAAAAATAATTTAATAAAAGAAAATCTGTCTTACTCTCATACAGTTAGTTGCTTTCAGAAAATTTTCAAATACATAAAAATCATATAAATTAATTTCTAAGACAATATTTCCTTTCAATTGAAATTTCGAAGATCACATTTAGCGCTTGGGAGTGTTGGAGTAGCGGATAGTACATACATACATACTTTTTTGGAATATTTTACCCAACAATTGAGCAGCAATTATGAACATGAAACGCATTGTTGGCCAAAGCTGGTGGTTCATTGAGTTTATTTCTTGTGGAATTTAGCACACGCAAGTTTGGAGATTTCCTAATTTAATTTTAAACTCAAATATTACTTATTTTTAACTGTTTTAGAACACACCAGTTTATTCTAGAATCAGTTTGAAAATGATTGTAAGCCTTTTTGTAATTTTTATTTTGTGAGATCAAAATGCATACCCTCTCGTTTCTTTTGATAGCAAGAAGTGCGTCAAATTTGATACAATATTTTTAGTATTTAGTATTTTAAGAGAATATTTCTCAAACAGATTTTAATGTTTCCGTTGAGCTAGTAAAAGCTAGAGGATATTTTTATTAGACAATGTTACCCTAATGGTCCAAATTTCGTCTAAAAATAAGATAATCGAAATTTGTCAAGATATCCATCTAAAGGTGACCTTAAATGACTATTATTCGGTGAAATAAAAACAATTTAAACTAGGTATCTCCTGAAAATGTGAATTATTTGTTGTTCTAATTTAGAAATAAACATTTAAATCGGTCTAAAATTCCGAACCAGATTATTTAAAATTATTTGTATTCAAGGTTCCTGCAATGCCCTCAGTTGAATGGACTAGAGAGCCGCAATATTCGGCATAATATGACCCTGCATAGGGCTAAAAATCAATCGACCATTTATAACAATATATCTCAAACGCACTATTGCGCGAAATTAATGCAGTAATAAATTTCATACCCATCCGATTGAGCCCATTGTTTTTGTCCAGCAATCCGACTAGCGGCATTTTCACAGGCCATAGAGTGCTCATCTCATTAGAACCTTCGCTCAATTCTTTCTTTATTTCTCTCTTTCTTATCAAAGCGGCAACGCCTCAGGATGCATAATAAGGGGCAGTGGTCCCCTCTCGTGCGGATTGGCCTTGCCCATCACTTACACGTGAAAACATAATTAATTGTCGGCCTGTTTTACGGAGCGAGAGTAACGTATGTGTACGAGCCCGCGTAAGCCATTTATCGCTGTCTGCCCAGGTCGCTAATTCATTCGATCTAAGCGCTTTTTTCCTCCTGACTCCTCTCGTTCTGCATCACGATTCGCTTTGTGGATTGTACTTTATTGAACCTGCTGCTCCGGTGCAGTTATGATAATGATAATTCCTCTTTGTGAAATGTACACCTGAATGTAAAAAATGCTCCACAAGTGCAATTTACTCGTGAAACTGGCAGGCAATTTTTAATACGAGTCCTCGAGAGAGAAAAACCACTTTAAAACCAGAGTCGTGTAATGTTTTATTGCCTCCTTCAAATAATACGCAGCTCGATAGATTTGAATATTGTCAGCAGCCAATTAAAATTCCTCAGGAAATATTTGTTCGGGAGCGAAATTAAATTTTAATAACGGCTACTTGCTCTCTCGTCTCGCGGAGTGGGGCTTGGCACGTTCACATTTTTGCTCGGGTCAGACAAATAATTCTCAAAACAGCTCAGCCTTTTAAATGTACGAAGAGAGTACATATGTAATGTATTAAGTGTAACTAATTTATGAAACCGAATCGCAGCCCGAGCAGAGCAACAACACACAAAGAAAGCGTATATACACACACACACACAGTGTACGGTACACGAACCCGAGCCACCAGATCTTATCGTCGCTATATTTATTGAACTGCAAATAAGCATCTGATCTGCGTGGCCGCCGCCGCATGTGTTTGTTCGCAGGTTATTTGTTAGAGGCCGAATTTTGCAACTCATTCGGGGGTGGCAGAAAACGGCATGCATGTAGGTATCTTTTTATAATGTAGCAGCTCAGCACTTTTATTTTCCTCCAGAGGTAAATTGAACCGCCTAGCACCGCGAGGCACGCAATTTAGTTTCGCAATTGAGAGCCCACTTTATTTGTTAAATTGATTTGCAGAAAAAGTCTAAAAAATTCGACGAATAAAAACATATGTCTTATATTCACAGCCCTACCAATCAGAGATCTGGTCTTTTTTCATTTGGAATCATCCCCATCGTGTAGATGTAAATTTTATAGCAATTCTGTAGAAATTTCAATTCTTATATAATAACCGTTTTTATTAATGATTCGCTATTTACAGATGTGGTGCATTAATATGCGTCTAAACAGCATCTATCATTTTCATTAAGTGCTCCACGTGTAAAATGATTTTGTTAATTTCATTTTCATAACCTCCCGTCCCGTCGCACACCGTAAATCTATTTAAAAAGTCTGTCAATGATGCGACTTGGAATGCTAATAGAAAAACACGTTTAGTTTCTTGAGTGATAAATGACAGAAATAAGCACGTGCCAGCGGAGACTGAGATTCAGAACTAAATGTTATGATAAATTCTAAACGAGCGTATTGGATGACATATATCGTGCTAGATGCAAAAGTATTGTATTAATTTGATGTCTGTGTGTAAATGTAAACAAGTGAGATTGACTGATTTCTCGCTTGTACCAGCTGGGGTCGATGAATCTGGGTTCTTGCAGCTCATTAGACCACAGCTGTGGCCCATTCTCAGTCACTGGCCGGCTTGTGGGATGTATCGACGCCGTCCTTCATGTAAAGCACCGAGAGCTATTATAAAATCGAGAGCTGTACTCACAGTTAAAAATTATTATTTCTCTCTCGCACGGCCAGAGATCATTACCGTCTTTAATTTATCGCCGAAGCGCCGAAGAGAGCAGAGAAGTTTTTCAGTTTGTTGATCCCGCTGCCCATTAATTGCACGCTTCTCAAAAGCGAGAGCACACGCGCCATTACCATATTTATATGAACATATTTGTACTTGCAATAAGCCGCGCTGCGCGTACGTATGTACAATCGTATTCCCGCACACGACACACGATCGGCTCAAAAATTTAAATTACATCCACCGCAAAGCAAACTATTAATACACGTACGTATGGCCGCTCTCGTCATTATTGTTGTTCTGCAAGGTGTATTTCGCTCTTGCTCTTGCTCTCTCTATCTCTTTAGATAAAATGTTTCATTGCAGCGCTCGAACGGCTTATTACACGTGCCTCGGATATTTACGACGCGCCGTCCGAGAGATGAAAATGGGAATATAATTTAATAACAGGCGTCGAGGATCCGGCAATCGCCATTGTGCGCGGTGAATGAGTAAATAATTGCGCTCTGCCCCACCGGATTCCCTCAATAATTTTGACTTTTTTCTCATTGCCGACGCGCGGAGAGAGCTGCGTGCAACGCACGGACAGTAAAATAAACACGTACATGCAGAGGAACGCCTGAGTTGCTGCACATTGCAGGCAAATTGCAAATTATGCACCTCGCAATCAGGTGCAACAGGTGATTTGTTGAACTGCCATTGTGTTCGAGAGCGGAATGCTGCTGAAATACGGTGCAGTCGTGGCCATATATCAGTCTCGTTTCACTCCTACTAGCAAATTCAATTCAGAGAGTTGGGAATCAAAATAATAAAATAATATTATTCATCCCGGAATTTTCCAGCAAATGAATTTGGTTTGGCTATTCCTTCGTATTTAATATTATTGCATGGCTTAATTTTTTTAGTGAGTAGTTCTAATTACCAAACCAATAGATAATTATGTTTTACCTGTCATTTAATAATTATTGCGTCGCCATCACATCAGCAAGGCAAATTAATATCGACCATAGTGCTTCCCCTTTCCAACATTTTACATGCCTTTCAATGACTCAAAATTACAAATAATCTCCTGTAATGAAGGGATTCTTGTTAATAAGGGTTTTACCTCATAATTGCCAGCCGAATGATAGGTGTGTTAGAAAATTGAAATTAAATATAAATCTGGATAGTGATTCAAAATTTATAAATCAATAATTAACGTGCAAATTTTTTGTATTACCAAAATATTGAATAATGTGGTATGAAAATAAGTTAAAACAAATCACGACATTTTGATTTTAATTAATTGTGCAATTTCTCCTCAACAATGGCCGATGCAATGGGGGTTAACAATAAGTCGTACTGGAACTGTGTTAATTGTTGATTAAGAACCGAGTACAACACCTGCCTCTTGTAAAGGCTTCATAATTCCTAGAAACGAATTGGAGGCGTTACGAAACTGGGCCAGAACGAGATGAGATTAGTGACAGGTAGGCAACAGGTTTCCAATCGGAATGTACGCGATCGGATAAGGAGAGAGCTTATTGGAAACTGATCAAACCACCGCTACGCTCTCATCTCAATCGCTTCCAGATCGGCACGAATAAACAAAGCAGAAATATACACAAAAGGCGAAATAATACGCTGCCGAGCAAGCGAATAAAAAGCAGAAAGTTCAGCTCCGTGTGCCGTTCGCATTCATATAAGAATAAGAGAGCTGCACTGGCTGGGCAGCAATTATGTTATTGTTATTGATTGAAGTGTAGCACACGGTGTGCACCTCCGCCCATAATGCGTGTCCGCATTAATGTACGAGAAGAAGGAAGGCAGCAGACGGATTTGAGAGGGGCGTACCTGCGGCAATAAATATAAATATGCTGCGAGGGATGTGAAAAATGGTAAACTCTCTTCTGCGATAGTGCTTAAAAATTTCAAAATGCGAAAGTAACTTCGACTTATATGTGAGTACTGCGTAATTTTTCATTTTAAAGACAAAATCTTCATCAAGTGATTAAATTTCGCTTAATCTTTATTTCTAAAGTTGGGGATTTTAATTCAATATTATAACGTGCCGGTCACAAGGCAAACAAATTTATTACGTTTTTCATTTGTGCCCCATGTCGCTGAAAACTAGCTGGAAAATTTAATTCCTCGCTCATGTCGCTCTATGCTATCTTGCACATCCCCAAATGCTTTGAAAGAAGTATAGATGCCTTTGGTTCGAGCAGCAGTCTATTTTTCTTCGGCACAAATGATAATTGTCTGGGGCGGCTGAGTTCTAATTGCAGCAAGCAGCACATGCACGCTTCGGTGCAGAAAGACAATGCAGCGGCGAAAATCGTTTTAGAGCTGCACTCTCGAGTAATTTATTTATTTTATTCGCTGACTATAGGCCATACCGCACCTTACGAAATTGCGTTTTCAGAGGCGGGGAACCTTTTCGGCCGACAATACATCATAAACACATGTTAATGGCTCGGCGCATTGAGTCATTTTATTGTTCGTCTTATATACGACCTGGCGATATCGGAATTTTTGCTTCTTTTGTCAGCATCGGGGTGCTTTACTATAGACTTTTTGTTCTAATTCTATTTGAATTAAAGCGTAGGTTTTTTTGTGTCTTAAAATTCGGAATAAAATCGCATCGAAATGGTTAAATAAAAAGTGTATTTACCTTTTCAACTTCAATTCAAGATGAAAACCAAAGTTATCAAGTAATTTGCACTCGATATGTGAACTTGTAGTGTAATTAGTTTTAAGTGTTTGTAATGTAAATTATCAATTATTAACTTATTGTTTGTACGGAACATGGCCGACAAGACAAAATCATGCTCTAACAAAAATAAAAAAGACAACGTCGACCCATTTTTCGGTTCTTGTGTCCTGCTTGTGTCCGGCATGTAGATGCTATTCAGTTTTCGCCTATATTAATATGCTTATTTTCGTGTTTAAGTGTTATTTTGTATCATGAGCTCTCCAATTCAGTTCATATTCAAATTACAGGTGGAAGTAAAAAATTTTATATGTTTATTTTCTTGATTGAAACAAATCAAAATAAAAGCACGCTTTATCGGCATTCGAAACTCCTTTCCCATGCTACTCATGCTACTAAAAATTAATAAATTACTGCAATAACTCAAGCGTATTAATGCATTTAACTCTACAATTTGACTCTTTTTATTTTAAAGGTCTAGAATCGGCAACCCTAGTCAGTAGCCACCCTGCTGCGGCTAACTCTGTTATGTGTGCACCCAAGTAGACGATTATTTTTTATGATTTCCCCCTTTCGCCCATTGTGTGTAGGTATAGGAGCACTCACTCATTTGCCTGCGAGGACCACTGACTCGAGTTTGCTGCCACCGCACCACTGATTTTCGGCCCTCCCAACTTTCATTCTTTCCCGTTTCACTCACCGTGCACGCATATTTAAATGGCTTGATCAGTGTGTGAGTCGTGAGAATCTTTCATCATGCGATTAAACCACTAAAACGCAACTAGCGAGTTCAGGATCGCATGCGGATGTATGATTAATATTAATATTCCACTCCTTATAATATAGTTAGTTCCACATCCAGGAGAAAATTGAAATATGCACCAAGATTTAAAATGATTTAGCGCAATGAAAATGTTGAAAATTTGTTCCTTTTAAATTCAATCAAAACAGGAAAAATCAGTTAAAGTTATTTTATTTTCTAAATTTTTCCCTAGCCATATCACGCAAGTTTTTTCGAATTTTCTCTAATTTAATATTGAGAAAAATGGTATTACTTATTGTTAGTCAGTCGCAGAGCATTATAGTAAATTGCATTATTTGTACAGCTAATCGTGATAACATCTTAATCGCCGGCGCGCATATACAATCGAATTAAGAATGAAATATCATAAATATTTAATTGCTCATAAATAAGCAACAGGCAGAATTTATTCGCTCCTTCGCACATGCAGATAGATTTACAGCAGGCACTTCATTTTTTCCGCCAAATCCGCCTCCAGTTTGTGAAACATAATTAACGACTCGCGTGAGTGCAGGTATTGCACTGGCAAAGTGCATTTAAATTATCAGCGAGTGTGTGTGTGTGTGTGTTGTGTATGTGTGTAAAGAGAACATTGAATTTTTAATGAAAAGCAGCACTCGCGGGCGCGTACTTTACGAGCAACCCCTGCTGAGTAGCTGCGGTGCCGCAATATATTTGCCACTAATTGCGCTTGGCACTGAACAAATGCCTAATGCTCGGGGATGTGTCAAATAGTATGAACATTGGAATTGAATTTAATCGTTGCAATTAGAATTATTGGAGTTGCACCACAGATATTCAATTTTTTTTTTAAATCACAATAGCTTACAAAATTGCATTTCAAACTATTTCCCAATTAATTTAGAAAAATTTAAATTGTTGATTCATGTCTGACAAACTCTTAACATCGTACAAAATGATATTTCTTATTAATTAAACCAGAAATAATTGATATTGCTCCTTAAATGGATTGCTTCAGGTTTTTCTTAACTGGCTGTGCATGTACACAACAGGTATTATTTGAAATTTTCATATCTTTCCTCTACAATATAATGATAAAAGAGGAATGAACCAAATTAATTATTTTAAGAACTCTGAAAATGACACTTATTATTTAAATTGCCAAGAAATGAGCATTTAAACATATTAAAATCGAGCTACGTTTCACATCCCTCGCGTGTAAACACCATTTCTCTCTACTCCTAATGAATTTCTTTTATTTCAGCCGCGCATTCCAAGCACATTCACTTCGGAAAAATGAATAATTGCGCCGATTTATCCTACAGTGTTTATTTATTCATCAAATCGGGGATTAAAAGAGCAGCTTCTTGTGCATGCGGCGGCCGTTTTTCACCTCTCGGCAATTCTGATTATTGCTATTTGTGTTTTATTGCCGCTCGTACTCACTTTTACTTTCATCATTATCAGCCGCTGGCCGTCGCTTATAATCCGGCGGTCATGTTTTCCAGCATTCCAGCGCAAAACGAAGTGACAGCCTCCATTGAGACGATTTAATTAATTGGCGGCAGTAGCCGAGTGCAAGAGGGAATAAAAATAAACCTGTTCCCGGCGCGGCAGGCAAAATCTGACAAGAGGCATAAAATAAAACTCAACAGAGGCACTCTCCGAGTGCAAATCCATGGGTGCGCGTATTTCTTCGGGAATTAGCTGCGTGGTAATGCGATTTAAGAGCACCTGTTTTCCACTGCAATTTGAGTAAATCTTTCTGATCTGTTTACGCTTCAGAAATTAAAGTTCCGCAGCAACTCATTGCCGCCGCTCTCCTTTCATGGATACTCCTTCTACTGAATACATTTTTACAATAAATCAACCTGTTTGATGCAAAATGTAAAATATTACTTAATGATTTCAAAAAATTATAAACAATCCTGAATTATTCAAAGTTAAAAAGGCTGGGAATTTTTTGGAGATCGTTGACTCATTTGTTTGGTGCAAATCAATCGGCTGTAGATTGTGTCTGAGTCGATTTAGACGATTTTTGTTGCACAATTTTAATGCATTTTATTTGCTTAAATTTCTCATTTATATTTATATTAGCAAAAGTGATTCGATTTCTTAAAAAAATTATCTCATCGCGGAGATATGGTAAAATACATGTAAACATGGAGGAAATAACATACCAGAAACTGACTATTTTGCATTGATTATGCAATTTGAGTTATTTTGGAAGAATAAAATCCTATTTGAAATCATTCTAATTTTGAACATGTTTTCTTAGTAACTTACGGCAGTTTTTTTATTAAAATTTGAAAGTGGAAAATTATTTGGAAAATAAAATAACAGAATTCTCTTAGGGCTTTATAGTCTTAAGATGCTAAGAAAAAAGTCGACAAATCATGTCACAAAGTTGACATGAAACCAAATACAAAACACTTCGGTCTGGAAAGCCAATCATAAAAATATGTTTACAGGCTGAGAATGATAATCTTTGAGCAAATGGCGTGACATACGAGGCAAATTGTGACTTTCCATGGACTGTTAATCATTTCCGACACGGCTTAAAGTGTTGAAATTTAGCTTTGTATAGAAAATTCGTTTGAATGTGACTTGTAAGCAAATTTTAATCTTGCTGGACTTTCCACTATTAAAAGCACACTGTTGGTCCACCTGGTCCTGCGGACAATCAATGCAAATTCCTCGAAATTACGCTCAATAATAATAACAACAATAATTCGCAGCTGAGTGACGTTTCAATTCAATGGCATGTAACCAAAATCGCATTTATCTCACTGCACGTACATGGCGCACAATGAATGAATCACGCGAAAGAGCACCGGCACAAAGCGCGCGCGGCTGCCTTTTCAATTCACTCACTCTCACCCGCGCTGCCGAGAATGTGCTAAGTAACGATTAAAATTCAAACTACTCGTTTGTGTTCCTTTGCAATCAGGTGTAACTTTTAACAGATGCAGCCGGCAGTCGTGTTATTTTATTTTCCGGCTGATGGAGCCGTCCGATAAAGCGCGCGTTTCTAGCTCGAATTAAAGCGCCCGAGAGATCCTTTTCTCATTCTTTCACTGCTCTAGCTAGCCGTTATTGAGCAACCTGTTGTGTTGTGTGCGCCGCCGGCAGCAGAAAATCGGAGAAATTGAATCGGGATCGCACACCATTATTAAAATTTTCACCCACAATCTGGGTCAATTTTGAATTTCGATTCGTATATACATGGCACAATACGCGGCCCATTATCTCGTGCTGCGGACGCTTAAATAAATGCAAATGTAAATAAATCAGCACAGCCCGCGGACGTTTCTCCCTACCTGCTTTATCAATCTGCGAACAGCTGGAATTCAATGTATTCGCGGCCGATAAATTGCTTTGTGATCGAAGACCTTTCTACAACTTATTCATTCCGACTGGGGATGTGCAAAATGGTCGACTGCACACCAAAAACCTATTTGATTCGATACAATACTTGAAAAGATTTATCGATGGGCCTGTAAATTTTATTTGACGTTTGGCTTTGGTTAAATGTCTGAAAAGAATGCCAGAAAAATTATTTAACACGAGTTTTGAACAAATTTGATTCTGATTTTGAAAAACCTATGCCATTTTTAACCACAACTGTAAAGAAAATAGTTTCTTTATCGATGTGAACATATTTTTTTGGATGAATAGCTTTACATTTGCAACGTAGTTAGTTGGCAGTCACTAAAACCTGATGTCGTTGTGTCGAAGAACGAAAATTCTGACAAGCACATCATGCATGATTCGGCTTTTACTTTCAATATTATGCTTCTTTTTACCACTTTCGTTCTCCAAAGCATAACAATAACAAAGTTCTAGAAAAGTGAACGTGGCCGACGCTTTTTTATACTGTTTTTCACATCCCTACTGTGTGCGCGCGTCTGGCGGCGGATTTCGTGCTGATGTCATACACCCATGTACATATTTTGAATGTGCCACATGGCTGGAGCTCCTTTGCACGAATGTTTTGCTTAGGTGAAATGAGCTCCGTAAATCATGTCCTGCTGTGCGATTTTTCTCCCTCGGAACGCTAATGAATCTCGCAAATTGGTTCATTAATTTTCGTTTGCATTTGCAGTGACAAACAAATAATGTCTTTTGCACTTGGGCGTATGGACAGGTGCGCTTACAGCTCAATTATTGGCATGCAAATTTCTCCCCGACGTAATGTGCAACTTTATCTCGAGAACCGCAGGGAATGTGGGCATACTTTTATTGTGTCAACAAGTGCTTCGCCAAGAAATGGACTCGTATTAATTTTAGGAGTGGCACGTGAGCACGACTGCGGGAGAATTAATTCAATTGGATTAAGGAGAGTAAAGGTCTTTACCAAAGCTTTAAAGTAGATTGATACAGGACTAAAATTAGTTCGAATTATTGACTAGAAACTGTTAGTTCGAATAGTAATTTCCACAAATAGCAATTCAAGTAACACTTAAATTTCACAGGATCATTTTTTCGCTTAATTTCGATTCCTTTTGTCGCGATATATGCAACAGTGCGCGAATTATGAGGTAAATTTCCATTTTGGCAAAATAAATCATGATTTTCTATAGGAGACCGCTTGATTAACTTGCAAACTTTCAATCTTAGTTTCTTACAATAATACAAAATAAACCCTTTCCCAATTTTAAGGTGAAAATCGTTGTGTCAGTTTCTTGCGAGTTAAAATTTTCCTCGAAAATGACAGGGATTTGGTCGATAATGTAGATAAATAAACGTTTGGTGTCAACTGGAAATCGTTATATTCAACACACTGAGAGCAAACCTTTTATTTGTCTGCAACTGTTGTGAAATTTAAGCATGCAAACTGATCAAGTGTCACACGTCGAAGCAGGAACAGAGTAAATTCTGCTCAATGCCAGACGCGGTTTGCATTTTCCATCTGAAGATTAGCATGTAAATCGAGCCTGTCTATAGATTTGCCTTACAAAACATAAACGCGGCGACAAAGTTTCGTCTGGCGAAAAATCGCGTGCGTCTGAACGGAGCAGCAGACGCCAGGCAGAATTAATTTAAGGGCTTGGCTCGAAATTCACGAATGCCGCGGCAGCAACTTCATTGTTTCATGTCAAAGTTCCAGGGCCACTCTGCTTTTACACAATAAAATTGAACCTGACACCGCAGAATAAAATAACCGCGATGCTAATCTCTCGCCCGGCATAATTTCTCAGTGGAATCAAATTTATTCCAATAAAAATACACATGTGCATGCGTTTTGTCCATTCATCTCAGCATAGTGTGCTGTGCGGAGGCATTGTTCGCGAGTCTGAGAAAGAGATGGGCGAGTTTCTTCTTCACGCGAGAGCATTTCAGTCGCGATACAAATTTGGCCGCTGAATAAAGTTGCCAGCAGGCCGAGTGGGAGCCCGAGAGCGAGCTGTCAAAAATGTGGGCTTTCAATTATTCACTTTTTCTCCTCGCGCGCTTTGATTGATTGTAATTGCGTCAAGTTCGCTGCACGGCAGCCCAACTTTCTTCCTCCGAATTAGTCTGTGGAAATTTTAATGTTTATTCTTTCTCCCGCACCCATTGTGTCCTTTTATTTATTGTTGTTGCGAACCGGCTGAGGTGAATCTGCATATTTTCGGCTCATAATACGTGTATATAAAGGAAGCACCCGCATTAGTAACACAAGACAAATAATGGAAAGCATAGGGAGTTGCCGACCATAAATTATTTGCTGTTTAACTACCAGTCATCCTTCAAAGAGATAAATTGACTCGTAGAAATCCTGCGAAAATCCCATTTATACTTTGTCCCGTATATATCTGGTATTTTGAAAAGCTCAATTAAACATGATTAGTCAAAGGATGTTATTTATGAAGCAGAAATCTTATGAAAAACGTGATCTATCTTGGCTATAAATGATCACGGATTCCTTATAACGAAGCATTTTTAGATTTTACATTACAAAAAAAAATTATTTTGATTACTTTTTAGATTAAGCATATTAATTAACATACATATAGTGTGGGTGTATCCACGAGAGATTGGATAATATGGTCTGCAATTTTTAAATTTTAGTTAGAGCAGCATCCTAATTTTTGGCATATTATTCGAGTTGTCGAAATTGCCAAGGGAATTGCAGGGAAATTTAATAGTTTTTCCGGAAATTAAAGCTGAAATCTGGAGAAGCAGACCTCTTGGCGTTCACAAAAATGTTCAAAAGAAAATTTTTAGAGTTGTTATGATACTGGTGAGCCTACTAATTGTAAATTTAACCATCCTTAAGAATTTTTAGATTTCAGATTTTTCAATTTTTAATAGCATAAATACTGCATTTTTTTAACTATATGGGATGAAATTTTGCCCTAAGTATGCGTATAATGAAAATTTCAAGATGACTTTCCTTCTAGTTTTCGAGATTTGGAGATTCAAATGGTTGAAATACGGGTATTTTTTTAGTTCTGGGTGAATAGTGAGAAAATAAAAATCGATTTGAACCATCGGAATCTGGGGAGTTACATATCCCTGAGCTCAGAAAAAACCTTCAGAGTGCGCGCCCTTCCCGGTCCTCGGACAGGAATAAAAAGAGCAAAAAAAAGATGGGAAAATATTAAATCCCGGCGTCAGGGTAACCTTCCAAAGAACGATAACGTTAAATTCGCATGTGTGGTCACTTAGCCGGCGCCTGACGGGCTCTGTATTGGTTCGATCTGCAAAATCTACACACCGTTAGAACGGCCTAGTCGTGAAGCTTTCTGAATAAATATGTGCATACTTACCGCAATTCGATCCTCTGTGTGCCTAAATGGTGCTCAAGAATGCGATTTTGGGCACTCGCATTTTTTAGGTTCTTAGTTTAGATGAACAAAAATATTTTGCTAGTAGTGAAGTTAAAAAATCATTTTGCGTCGAGAGCATTGGCTAATTTTTATCAAGAAATGCGATCCATAAAACTGTGCTCTTCCTAACCGCTAAAGCAACAATTTTTTGCGTTTCGCAAGGCACACAGCCAAGCGTCTCTTGGGGGGCTGACACGTCTCAAACAATGCTCCTTTGGGAGGACACGAAGAAGAATGCAGTCGAGCGGGCAGATTCGGTGTCAAGTCAGCAAGTCAAGTGTCCCGCGCCCACCCACCATCACCCATCCATTTGCGGCGGCTCGGGGCTAGCTGAATAGCCGAGGAGGATATACAATGAGAAAGCAGGCAGGCAGGCGGACCGTGCCCGATATTAGAGTGAGGCTCGGCGTAATGGCCATGCGTGCCGAATGGACGACTAGCTCATGAAGCAAGCAAGCGAGCGGCGAGAAAGATTAGCGGCTGTCTCGGTGACCTCCGCGCTGATCTCTTCATAGCTTTTAGCTTCTGCTGCTTTATTATCCAGCTTGCATGAATAGTGGGTGAGTTGAGTGAGTGAGTGAGTGAGTGACGTACTAGATGCTGCAGTCGGCCCCGTTATTATTGCTCGTGGATCCACCTGACCAGACGAGCTAGCGCGATCCAACTCTTTCTTCTCTACTCGACACCTCTAAAGGAGATCCGCGGATACACGCGGCACGTTTACAATATATTTGAGTCAAAATCCACTCTCCAGTAACAATATTTATATAAGTATTTGCAAAAAATCGACCAGGCAAAATTATTTTCATAAATAAACCTTTGTTTCCAGGCAACGAAGGAAATGAATTATTTAATTAAAGAGGAATGATACTGCAAAAGCCTGGATAATGCTTGTTGCCAGTGCATAACCTCGCCCCTTAGGATTCAGTTAAAGCCTTAATTGACCTAAGAAGCGTTGTAATTTTTTGAGAAAATTGGCTGAAATGGTACCGTGCGTTTCAAATGGTAATGGGTGTCTCCTTACTTGAAATCCGATTTTATTTCAAAACCAAAAGTTTCCCCAATAAGTGGCATACACCGTTGAACAGAACACGACGAGAGGAATCGGAATATGCCAAGACAATATGTTCAAGCACTGTAAATTTTGGAGAAAATTTGCAAAATTTGAATTTTTACTGTAGGAAGGTCCATTTTTATTGTTGAACAAATTGTTTATGGCATCCAACAATTCAAATAATTTCCAATTGTTTAAAGGAATAAATTCCAAGCAGTTGATCTAATTTAAATTAAAAAAAATTAATAATCTAGTGCACCAAGCAGTATATTAAAAATAAAATCAAAAAGCGCACAACAACAAATTAAAAAAGGTTGTGTTGAAATTCATGATGAACACTTTTTGCTCGCCCAATTCTCATTTGGTTTATATACAAACTCCGCGCATCTCTGTTTGCAGCCGTAGACTTCTCTCTCTGAGCCGAAGGCACCGTAACAAGTGGGTGGAGTGATCGTGATTCGGAAATCTAATATTAATAAATCCACGCCGCGCGCTCTTTTATCATCTGATATGGAGGTGTCTAATTTTTAATATTGCCAGCAATATTTATGACGGCACGAGGCAATTTTTAACACGAAATAATAATAGCAGCAGTTTTTTGTTGGGCCCGAGTTATGCGTTGCACGATTTGTTATGCAAATTTCCATTCGGTGCTCGACGCGCGTGAACCAACGGCAATTTTTGAAATGGACCGCACCACATGTGCTGACTGTGAGTTATGATTGGTTTTTCGTTTCGATGATGTCAATTGATGGATACTTCAGGTCTTCACTCGGCGCATACAAAACGTGCCTTGTGTGCCATTTCCCTGGCAATCTCTCAGCAAGGGAGAAGCTCATTCTCGTTTCTCAGCACAGTTCGCGTTATTATACATTTGCGCCGGTCTGGTTTGCAATTTGCCAGTACGCCGGCAGCGCGAATGTTTCAATTTGGTTTCTAGCACACCTGCACAGTCTCAATCATGCCCCGCGATTGTTTATTGGAATTTTAAACTGATACGCTGCATGTGTGGACTAGATAATTATATATCTTTTTTTTTAAATAAATGTCGATTTTTTAAATAATCCGAGCCGAGCCAATTCAAACGAATTATCGGCGTTGCTATCACGCAATAAAAATAATCTTGTATCCTCACAAAAATTAAAGTGTGGGAAAAGTAAGAAAAAATACACATCAAATCAAGACAATTTTGAACTTTAATTAGAGTCGAATTTATTCTGAGAAATAGCTGTGAAAGTTTGAAACGCCAAAATAAATCTCTTTTCAAAAATAAAAAAATATCCAGCACACATTTTAAGAATTTATAGTTCCAGGCAACGAATTACTGTTGCTAATTTGCATATTTCATAGCCCACACTACCATTCACACACTCACACCACGCGAAATCATAAAAAAACTGATTTACCTGAAAACTCTCATATAGCAGCGCTGATTTGCCTGCGGTGCTCGAGGCTAAGAATCGCTTTATTGCCGAAAGTTTTGAACGCTTGGATGATTGAATAAAATGCGTGTAATCATCACACACAAAATGATTGTAATTTAGCAGACCGGGAATTCGCCTGTCATTATATATTATATGTGTTGAGATGATGCAACCCAAAAACAAAATTTTCCCACATAATGTGTGAAGTTCGACAAATTATCTCATCTGCCGGCGAGGGCGTCGGTGAGGAGTCTGTGGACACAGAGGAAATCGAAATTAAAAAACTACAACGCAGTTTTTGTGTTGCTTTGCTGCGACTAAACTCACGCATAAATAAATATATGCATCCAAACAAATAAATTCACGGCGTTTGAGATGCTTGTCTCCTGGTTGGCGGTGATATCCGTCCGTCTGCCACGAAGGTTTACGACCTGGATTCTAATTTTCTATTTATAATCTACATTATACAAGGTTCGCTCTCCGTAATCAGGTCCCGGCATCACAAAATGTTAATGGCGTTGCTCTGCTCGGCGGTGGTACCTTGGGCCGCGTGCGCTCTTGTGTCTGATTGTGAGATGCAACAGGTCCGTTAGCCGCGCGATGCACCTGCCGTTCGTTGTGTGAGACGCGATGCTGCTCTCACTCGCGCCGTGCCGTATCATTACTCCCGGTGCGTGGGAGGCCCATCTGACACTGTCTGATTGACAAGCCATTATTTGCCCCTTTACCTGCGCAATTAAACTGCCCGTTGACGAGGGGAAACGGACTTTTGTGCTCCGCGAGCGGAAAATTGGATTCTCATGTGCAAAGTCAAGGCTGCGCACTACAATGGAATGTGCGATGCGACACGACTCATTCTTGCCATTTTCTATACGTGACTTCTTCTTCACCAAGGAGTGCTTTCTTCAGCATGTTGGTGATTCAAAACTCATAAAATATTCTTCTTTTTTGAGATAAGTTAAAAAATATCATTCAAATAATCTGAATTAAAAAAAATGTAGAATTCATTAAAACGTAGTGCAGTTAAACGAGTTAAACATTTTCTTTCAACCGTAAAGGCTATGAAATATCTTAACTAATCCTAAATTCTTCGTACAAGGTTGCATTTGTTTACCACCCGGTTTTTTACACCACTCAATTGTGACCAATTTCTTGCGCAAGAAATTAATTTGCTCCTCTTTTCCCCTGTGAAAATCCAAAAATTGCAATCGAAATGGTCAAAAATTTCTCTAGATTTTTCTTTTAAATTGCCATTTATTTACTGCCTCAATTTCTCCAAAAGTTTCTCTCTGAAAATTTTTCACGTCGAGATCATGAGCTATTGTTAATTAGAATTATTAACCATTTAGATCATGTTGTGAGTCATTTAAACATTTACCAAATTAATAGCATTTTTTCTGGAACTGTACCAAATTGAAACGAAAAATAAATGAATAAATAGGTCTGAAATAGCAAAAAACCCTACTTTTGCAAGGGAAAAGATCGGTTTTGATTTACCTAAAAATTGCACTGAAAATTCCTCGAGTTTTTAGCCAATTAAATTTTTTTAAGCTTTCGGCAGTTTAAGACAGTTCTAGGTAACGTCCAAACGGCTAAAAAATTGCAAGATTCATGCTCATTTGACGGTCCCGCAACGAATGAAGTTCAGGAAAAATAGTCGATTGTCTAATTTGTACAACTCATTAACGAGTATCAAAGAGAAAGCCTATGATTTTATAATAAATATAAATAAATGCGCAATAACTCTTGGAATGATGCCCATTATTATTTCATATTTATTGGAAAAGCGTGTGAAAATGTGTATATATAGTTTTAAGCAGAGGCAAAGCTCATTTTGACGTGGAGGAGGTCGTCACTGATTAAAGACGTAACCTATCTGGCGCAGAGGAGCATACACGTATAATTAATACACATCCATCCGAACCCGTTTAATTATAATTGAAAACACACAGCAGCTCAGCACGGCGGCGGCAGCGCTAATAGAGATAATTTTTCAGCCTTCGCTCACTGAGCTGATGAGAAAAGACACACAACACTCGCGCACACATCCTTGGAGCAAGCGAGAGAATAAAAGTATGCAAAATGCGGCACGGGGAGATAAATGTACTGGCGGCGCGACTAGGTCTTTCTCACACCTGGCTTTCCTACTTTATTCATGAACTCATTTGCATTACCTCTAATCCTCCGGCTGGCCGGCACCAGGCAGGCGTGTGTGTGTGTGTTTATGCTTGTTCGGCGTGATTTGCATCTGTTCCTACTTACTCACAGTCAGAGCAGGCGGGTGAACAAACCTTTCGGCCGAGCAGTATTTTGGTTTTCGGGTGGCGCGGTGATTGGATCCACGCGCCACACCGCAGCCGCGGTGACACGGCGCGCTTGCAAATTCGGCGGCGCAGAAAAACACCTGCGGCCATCTATCCGAGAATAGCTAAGATCGACGCATGCATAATTAAAATGTGATTTCAATGGCAGATCAGGCAACTATGACGCACTTTGCCCGACGGCGAACGGCCGACCGCTGGTGACAGGCTTGTTGATGAACGCGCCACTTTAATCGCCCGTTGAAATAATGATTTTTATTCCGAGCGCCAGATGCGCCAGAGCAAAGCGCGCGCGTGGGTGACATTCGCGCATCCTGTGAGACAAACTGCGTTGTTTTCTTGTCCGGCGTGCGTCTGGGAAATTCCACACCTAGGGTTAAAGCGGGTCGCGACGCTCGCTAGGCTCCTGCAACCGGTGCCATTGACGTCAGACGCAAATTTTAATTGAAACTTTGCGTACCAATTCGGAGTGTCGCGATTTTATTATGCTAATTGTTTTTGGCGTTGACAGCCTCTGCGTTTCTCTGAGATGTGACGGCAGTGATAGACACTTCACGACTCATTGTCAGCGACGCTCATTATCAATCGTTTTGCTTAGCAAACGACGTGATTGATTTATTAACAGGAGAAAGGCCAGCCTTGGATTTTATTGAGAGATATCATTGTTTTGCATTCTATTTTTTATCACGTAATCTCTCGGTGCAACAGGTAAACAGTAAATTATAAAAATTAGAAAAGAAAGAAAGAAAGAAAGCAACTGGCTACCGCACTGCGGAGAAGCAGGTTGCATACCCAGCAAGGCAGGCTGCGATTCTCATTGTGAGAGCGTAAAGCTTTGTTTATGAAGTGCATTTTTCATCATTTTATAGAAACACTCGTCTCGTTCCACTTTCCATTTCTGGCCTACATTGGCAGTAATAAATGTTCAGATTAAAAGATTTCCTATTTCTTTATTGACAGGAAATTCCAGAAATCAAAATCATCAATTTTTGTCTTAAAGAAATAAACGGGTTTGCAGATTTTCTAATATCTTCAGATTAAATTTGATCGGTTTTGACTGCAAATTTTAACCGTTATTGTAATAAAATAATTGTTTTTTATCTTCAAGGTCAAGCAGGCGCCTGATGAACCAACACACTCATTAATGTTCCTCCGAGCCAATTTTGGGGTTTGAATCATGGCTTAAAAGGGTTGATTTTTTCTTTAAATTTACGTTGACCAGAAAAATTGAGTCTTTGATCCTCGTTGTCGAAATCCACGCCATATCATGAGTGACTAATAGGTTGGTAGCCATTCCTGTCTTTTGAGACACTTCTATGACGCAGAGATTTGTAGATAATAAATAAATGGATATCCACAATCAGATTAAATTATATCTGGAAACCCAGCCTCAAAATAAAACAACTTACCTGAAATTTAATTATGATTGCAGCTACTACACTCTTAAAAGTTAATCTGCATTACATTGGAGAAAGAAAAATTTAAGTGAAGAATATTATTGAGTCTCAATACCATAAAAACTAACGACCATTTATTTTTCCTTTTTGTATAAGCACAGATCTAGAGTATGGAAGATGTATCTGCGCACCTCGTGGCCCGCTTTTCACGCCACTTTGCTGAAAATTGCCCTCGTTTTGCTCGCTGAACCTGCTGAAACTAACTGCACCGAAAGCACCTTTTCCCGGGCTATTTGTTGCACAAGCAGGCAAGCAAAGCAAAGCAAAGCAATTCAGCCGCGTGATCAGGTCGGAGCAGGAAACGGCGAGGTGCTGTGTGTGTGAGTGTGCGCGCGAGAGAGAAAACACAAATCGTGCAGGAGATGGGAAAACACCTTAAGAGGCAGGCATAATAATAATACGCGATATCATTAGTGCAAGGCGAGCTCTAAGGGTCTCCAGTGCAGCAACAAGTGTATCGCACCGTGACCTCACGACGTGACCTTTACCGCCGGCCATGCACGCGTTACATTACAAAGACTTTTGACTTTGACATCTCTCGCATGGAGACTTTAATGGGCTCTCCCTGCGATTCACAACGCTGTATGTGTGTGTGTGTGTGTGTGCAATGTGTTTTTCTCGTCTTTCACACACACTTGGGAGTTTCGTTCAAGTCGCAACGGAATTTCTTTCATTTTCGGCCCGCCGCACCGTTCGCAGCCTTGTTTTTTTCTCGTAATTGGAGCAATTTGGCACGCAAAGCTCAAATGTCAAAATAAAAATGCTTTTAGCCGTGTTTCCAACTCTGATATGTCTTATTTATTCGCTTTTTATGAGCGCAGCACGCATGCACGCTCATGTCTGTGATTGATTCGAAACGCCTATCATACGTGTTTGTTTTCTAGCTGGAAAATAATAGATACACACACACACACACACACTAATAAGGCTGGAAGCAGTTATTCCATTTTTTACCTCTATGTCGGATTACCATTCAACCGCTTTGATTGAGAAATAAAAATTCAGTCAGTTGAATAGTTCAATTACATTCTATATTAAGATTCAGCTTTTCCTGTACGTGCATATTTGACTTTACGTCTCGTCACGGCTGACGAGATTTGCGGCAGTAAACCCACTTTAACCCCTCTTCCATCGGAGAGCTCAACTATTCCACTGGGGCGCTGATAAATCTGTAGAATTCATCGGCTCATTGCCTCTGCCTGCGCCGTCCTATTAGCGAAGGCCCTTTAACAAGTCGCACGTATTTTATTTGCCAACGAGTGATGCGCTTTCACATTAGCGTCCGCGATTCTTCATTAGATTAGCGCGAAAGGCCTTTTATTATTGTTTTCTCATCATGCAGCGCGCGTTTTAAATTCGCCAAACGCCGAACGAGCGACGTGGAAATTGATTTATTAGTCGGGCGGGCAAACACACACACACTCACACACTCACAAAATATCTGGCCGCGATCAGTACCGGTTCATCTGCATCATGTCCCAAGTGTGCGGTGCGCTATCACCCACTAAAACACATTTAATGGCACCGCACGCTGTGCGTTTTAAATATATATATGGATCGGCCAACGGGATTCGCCAAAGCGTGCGCGCCTCGATCAACTTGCTTATTGCTAACAGGCTAGTGCACTTTACTCAGGATTAAGGTCGTAAGATCGAGAATGAAATGCGAAAATACCAGGCGAAGGAAGTATTTATGCTAAATTACACTTTGTGATTTATCGAAATGAGGCTAATGCCATATTCAAATAAAATTATTCGTGTCAATAAACCCGAATGTATGTTTATTTGGTGAAATTTCATAGTGCATGTTGTTAAAATAATTCCTAATTCCGAAAGGATTCATATTCGCCGCCCTGACAAGTTTTGGAAAAAATACCGTGGAGATTTATTCCCGCATACCTTCTTACGCGAAGCGCCTCATTATTTCACTCCAATTAGTTCATCAACGCGGAAACTCGCGTGGATTAGTCGCCGCGGACACTTTGGGATAACGAATTTTTAGAGTGAATTACAAACTCGTTCTCTTCTGCGAGAGAAAAGCTCGGTTTTTTACTCAACTACGAGTGGTTCCCAGCAAGTTTTTTTTTGCAGTCGCACGAGGGAAATTATTGTCTTTAGCGCTCGTTTGATTTGACCTGAGCGTTTTGAGCCAACAACCACTGGAATGCGCAGCTAATTTATTGATTGAGAGCGTCATCGATTCTCTGCTGTCGATGTGGGAATTTGTTTGACACAAGGCGCCTGAAAATTCCAATAATAATCAGGTTTATCGTTTTCTAGGAAGACGGTCATCTTGATTATACTGTGTTGATAGTAAATCTTCAAAAGTTAACAGTTCACTAATGAGCCAACGTCAGCAGCAGGTGATTTACAATTAATTTAACATTAAATTCCTAAAATAAACTAAATCTTTGACAACATTCCCCAGTTGATAACATTTAAATTCCCTTTGTTTAAAATATCAACCTTAAACTATTGGCTTCCCTTTGAAGGAATCGAGCAGCATCGCTTTTATGTCTGAAGACTCGGGTCGAGATGCCCAATTAAGCAACATTAATTTTATTAATACCCTTTACATGGCTGGCGGAGAAAAAGTTTGAGCCATCTTGCCCATCAAACCCATTTTTTAGTTATCGTAATAAAATTTTAAAGCCCATAAACAAACAATGCGGAAACAACACATCATCATGATCATCATTCTCGCGCGCGAGGTGGCTGCTTCTGATGCAAAGGTTGTGTCAGACTAAAAACTCGCTTCGCCGCGTGCATTATTAATATTTTATCGCGCAGGTAGAGAAGAAATACCAGTAGTGAAAGCACTTAAAACTTTGTACACAAGAAACCAACTCGCGGAGAGAAGCGAGTTGATTATCTTGGTCCGTCAGAGGCAGATAGATAGTTGGAGTTGTTGTATTAAAATGGACGCGCATTATTCACCTCGCGGCCTGATTTATCGTCGCATTCGTTAGGAGTTCACACTTTTATTCACTTCGCAGTCGAAAACGTGAAATAGAGTTCCAATTTTTAAACATAACCTTCTCAGATGAGTTTGAAAGAAAGCAAAGAATAATTTTTAGAGGGAAATTTCTGCCAATCACATTTATTTTATGAAAATACGGTTGAACGTATATTAGAACTCAAAGAGAGCAAAGAGAAAAAAAAAATTAGAAAATCGGATGCTGCAAACATAAAAATCCTCGGAATATTTTCATGACGGTACACTTTATTCAGACGAAATAAATTAATGTGTCGAGTAGGAAAACAAAAGCTCTCAGAAATAATTTTTTCCCCAAGTAATACGTATATAATCGTGCAATGTGTTAGTAAAGAATCGTAAAAAAATTCGTCTGCCAATTCCTTTTCGCTCTGACGTCTTTTAACAATCGCAGTTCACGCTTATTGCAATTTTATTTTTCATTTTTGGCAGACATTTTCACACCACACACACTCGTACCATCAATCATTGGACAACAATGCGAACGGCAGACTGGTGCACGTTCAGTGCGCTACATCATTAAAAAGGTGTGGATTTCACATTACATTAGGCCCGTTTTGAAACCTCTTTGAATGGGAATTGTGCGAAATTTGCGCTCATTGAAATCTGGACCCCCAAGAAGGCCATTAAGAGCAGGCCTCGTGCAAAAAGGAGTGAAGAAACACACATGATAAACGCCAATCAAAGAAAGCGAGCGAGCATCCGGCCAATCACGCGGTCTCCGCGCACACACCATAATAAATTGAATTATTACAATATGCTCGGCACAATGCATACATTATTGAATCTAGATCAGCTATCGGACAACTAGCTGCGCGCCAACGATAACCATCTCTCGCCATTGGCAGTGGCGGCGAGGAAACATTTTTAAAAAGGATGACGCCAGCACTTCTCTCTCTTGATCATTAAGCGCTCTCGTGAATGCATAATTAACTAGCACCACCGGCACTAATCAATGGTCTCGCCGTGATAAACACAAAATCTGTACGTATTCCTCGATCTGTTTGGCGCGCATTCGGAACGATTCCTCACAGTCGATAATAGTGGAAATAATATTTGTTTGTTTGTTTGATTAGCATGCTCGGCAGCTACTTCATCATCGTCAACAGGTGATAAGACTTTCAATGTATCAGGATGAAACTCTGACACGCGAATTAAAAATTCACAGTTTTGCAGGTGTATAGGAGAGCACCAAATTTTAAAAAGTTTTATTAATTTGGAATATGGTTGATATCTAGGAAACAGTTCTGCTGATGGAATCAGATAAAAAGTAAGATTTCCACAACAGTATTTATGATAATATCATGAGAGAAAAAAAGGAAGAAAATTTAATGACTATAAGTAAGTTTGGTGTTTTTTAGTTTTTTGGTCGAAATTAAATACACGTGCCTTCATTCTGTTTATTTTCCACAGGAATCAATTGGGGACAGGAATCTCATAAATTAGGGCCACAGTTAGAGGCTGTAACAATAATTGAGAAGAAAATTCTGCTGAAAATCGGAAAATTAACAGTTCGCTTTGCACCTAGGAGGCTGCATTTTTTAATTTCAATTAACAAATTATGACAACCTAGAGTGCATCTGCCTTCATTGGAATCTACAAAGAACTATTTATCTTTAATTAAAAAAATTTGGATTTTTTTGTGTCGTAGTCAAATTCTCAACTTAAAATAAAAAATGTAAATTTTTGCAAAAGATTTTCTCATTAGGAAAATAACTTAGATGACAAATAAATCAAGTTAAAATTCCAATTTACCCCGCAAAGGAACTTATGGCATGAAGACTAGACCGGTAGCATAATTTTATTAAATTATGTTAAATAGGAAAATAAAATCTCTAATTGGAATGATAATTTTTTAGTAATAGTACATTGAAAAAATAAAAAAAAATAGAGAAATGTAAGTGACAGCGAGACTAATAATTCAGTGCTGGATAAATTTTGCTATCATTTGCCGATTTTACACCTTAAAATTAATAAACCAACTGATTTCATTTGTGTTTCAATAAAAAAATGGCATCCCAATCAGGAGCAGCGTTGTCTTTTCTTCTATGTTGAAAACGTAAAAATAAAAAAAGGCGGAAAAAGTCCCAAAGTCAAGTTCGTCTCGCCCTGACCCTGACCAACAATAGACTCGGAGCAGGTGGCGGCGCGGATTGGAAACAAAGAAAGAAAGAAAGAAAGAAAGAAAGAAAATCAGTCGAAATAGAGGAGAGGAGTATAGAAGTAGTGTTGCATTGACATGACAATGGGGCGGGGTGACGGCGTGACCCGCGGCTCCGTTATGACTGGCCGTGAACCATACCGGCGGTGATGTGGAGCACCGGCGGAGAGGTGGGGCGGGGGTGGAGGCGATCATTGACCTTGCTGCAGCGCAGCATCCAGCCGCGGCGGCGGCGGCAGCGGCGGCGGCGGCCGGCTCTCGCGTGGCAACCATCACAAGACGTTATACAGGCACTTGTCTCGCGCGCGCTTGCCTTTTCCTATTATTATTATTTGCACTGCTTATCCGTTCCGACGAGTTCTTTCTTGTACGTCGTGTGTGCACTTGTACACACTCATGCACTCCCTCGGGCAAAATGGAATGCGTCTTCTCGAAGATAGCAATCGCGAAAGCGTTCTTTTCTTATAAACATTTTCTGCAGAAAGTGCTGCATGGCGTGACGAGAATTTTTTCTTTCGATTTTCACAGGTTTTCCTGCTAAATATCAAACTGTAGCATTTGGTTGCAAATATTGGCCTTCTTAACGATTCCCCGATATTTTTGTGTGAAGATTTAGAATCACGGGAAAGATAAATTTTAAAAATATAGAGTTCAATAAACAAGTATATAGATTATAGAAATCTAATCTAATTATGACAATCGATGCTGAAACCCGCCGGTAAATCCTTGTTGCAAATGCATAAATTAAGCTCTAGAGAAGAAGTTGGAGCCAAAATTAACCGAAGTAGAACTGCAAATTTTATAGAAAAGTAGTTACAAAAGGAGCATGATTTTCATATATGAACGCTGTCTCCCTTTGAAATCATATTTTATTTCATAGAAAAGAGTATACCCAAAAATTGTAAGATCTCGACTAGAGGTATCGAAATCTGTCAAGAAAATATTGTCCAGCGCTTTACATTTTGAAGAAAATGGGAAAGATTTGAATTTGAATTGAAGCACGGTCCTCTTTTAATTATTTTGCATCATAGAACAAATTTTAAAATCTAAAAATTTGATCAACAGCTTATTGTATCAAACAATTATCATAAATTTTTATTGTTGCCCTGTAAATGCCAAACGAAGTTACAAAAAATCTTTATGCGTGACTAATTTATCAAAATTCAGTCTTAAAAATTGCAAAATTGAAGCTGAAACCAATAAAATAAATTTATTTTTAGGAAAATTGAAGTAGTGATTGCTTTTACACATTTAAAAAGTATTTATTCTGCCTGACTAATTCCAACGTGGTTCAAAGAAGTCTTTGAAGTCTGGGTGTGTGATAAATTTTAAACCACCTCCTTGACAAGGATGTTGCAGAGTAAAATTTCACCTCTCGAACTCGAAATCCGCCCGCACGTAACACAAAGCCGCTACAATAATACGAAGGATATGGACGTATATACACATGCAATGCGCGGGCACATTCCTTTGAATGAGCCGTATTCAAACTGTGTATCAAACTGTGTGATAGCGGCGGCACCTTGCTCTCGATAAAACGCCTTTCATTTATCATCAAGAGATTTGAATGGCCGAAAACGCGCCTCCGCTCGACTGTTGCTAAATAATCAGCGGTTGCGCGCACGTCAGTCGGTGAAACAATATCCAGATTGACAGCAGCCGCGCTCTCATCTCTTTCGTCGGCCGGAGAATACATACAAAATGCACGAGGAAACTGCCTGCGTGCAGCATCAGAACGGGAGAAATGAGAGAAGGAGTGCTTCTTATTATTTATACGAGGCCGAAATGCTTATCGCGCCGTGTGTCTTGTTAAAAATAATGCTCGGCCGTCGCTCGACACGCATTCCGAATTTCTTTCAGTGACACGTCTGCTCCTACTGGTTACTTATTATGACCATTTTTTCGACCGCTCCACATTCAATGTGTCGATCTGCCGCTCGCGCGAGTCGAACTGTTACTATCCTGACGCGACCTTTAGAGACTCTTCAAGGAGTTCCGCAAACCCTTTGAAACAAACGTCAAACGTTTATTTTTGCAACGGGGCACGCACGTTGAAATGCCAAAAAAGACAAAGAGGCTCAGCTTAAAATAACATAACCTTTGCAATTGTTAAAAGCGTAAGCCACCTTGCTGTCATTTTATGCTGTTTCATTAAAAGCAACCTTGAATATATTTTTAGACAAATTAAAATCAATCTTGAGTTGAAATAAAATCGCGTTTGGGTAGCAACATCGATGCCACTTTTTTGCTCCCGCTACTGACACTTGTTCTCCGAGACCGTGATGCGAGTTTGTGACTTTAGCTTCTCTTACACACTGCGTGAAAGATGTTTTCAGGTCCTCCATTCGTCACTTATTTTCTTAACACGCACACACCTCTGCTTCTCCGTATTTATCAGTTCTCGCGAGAGCTGTGGTTCATTTCGATCCGACACCCGGCTCTAATTTGAATTTGGACCGTAATGCGTGCATCATGCTGGGATTCGTAATTTTATTAAGTATTTTTGCTTGTTGCTTATGACAGCGGGATGTGTAATGTTGCCCGACTACGGATTGATTTTATCTTTTAATAATCTCTGCGTGCAGTCTTGAGTGCGAATCGGAGTAAATTTCAAATTTAAATTACCTCCTGTTTGCAATGCCAACAGCGAGAAGTGACATTCTAGCTCACGTTCTGAGAATGATAAAAAATTTAAGTTATCAAGATTGATATGGCGTTTGCTTTGACAACACAGAATGTGGTCAAATTACGCAGGCTCGAATGAAATTTTAGGACAAGAAATACATTTTTTTAGTATTCGTCCCTCTTAAATGAGTTGCAAAAATCCAATTAACCTAAATTCCTCATTTAAATGAGTATTGTTTAACAAAATCACAAAAAAAACAACAGCGTCACATTACAATATAATGGGAGCATAATCGTAAAAACGTCATGTTTATTTTCTAAATTTGTTGCAAAACAAATTCGACCTGCTGCTAAAGCGTAGACCCATTATCTGAAATAAAAGGCCACTTCTACGCTCCGTGGAAATGTGTGAAATGAGACAAAATACCTTCAACCGTGCTAATGTTGGGTCAAGGAATACACAAACGCCGAAATGCCCACGCCCCGAACGCACCTGAAACCAAGATCACCTGGAATTTCTCTCGGCCAGGGATTGGATTTCGGTCCTGACCTCTCTGCCGCAGAGCAAAAGTTCAATTCCTTAAAAAGCGCAGCTTAATGGAACGGATAACGCTTGTGTTACATTCGGTATTCTTCTTTATGTTGATGCGATAGGTGTTCATTCATATCGCACTTTATCGCACTTTGTAACCTAACCTGCATTATGACACAATTTTGGTGCCCTTCAACTTTTTAACCGACGATAAGAGAGAAGCAAAATAATTTCGAAAGCTAAAATATTTGATTACAATGAAGCAATGATAAATATTTTACAATGTAATGTAATATTGGAATTTACGAAAATAAATCCTAATTTTGTATTTCAAAATGGAATAATTTTAGACTAGTAAATCTACAAGTTCCTTTAAACATTGTGCCTTCTGCACTGACAGTCAAGCTAAAAGTTTTTCTTATGGAAATGGTTTTTAATTTAGGTCTGATTGGAAAACAAAAATTGATAAGTGCAGTCATATCCTATCTGGATATGGTGGTGTACCTTTCCTTCAGCTTAGTGTTTGCCAAAATTTTGTAAAATTCAAACTTAAACAACAGTTAATCAAATTCAGATTAATTTAAATTTTGTCAAGCAAAATAAAATGATGTTTGATCACTCATTTGCTCCGTCAATATAAGTTTGCGGAAGAATCTGGAATCAGAGTGCATCAATGCCGGTTCTCAACTGTCTAATCGCGCCGCAATCAAGCAGCCTTTACAAAAATTATGACACGTACGAACTCATGGCATTTCGAAAGGCTTTTTCTCAATTTCGAACCGAACGAAAGGTGCAATTACCGCGTGACAGTTACGAAGAGAGATGCATTACAATAAATTAAAGCACGGCCGCCGAATTAAATAGTAACGACCTAGCGCCGACCGAATGAATAAGGGCCAATTTAGAGTGCAGTGAGAAATTGCATCAGGCGCGATCGAGAGTGTAAATGGCTCTCATTCACGCGGCTTAATTATATTATTGAAGGCGAGATGCAGCCGCGCAGCGCGCGCGAGATAGAGAGAGAAAAAAGGGCCCGGTGGAAACGTGATACAACTTGACCGCTCCTAAACCGAGAGGTCAAAATCAATGATGATGATGTTTTGCCTGGCAGTGCGTTGTGTGAGTGTGTGTATGTATTAACGCGCCCAGAGGCTGCTGATGAAGTTATTAATGCACAATCTGTAATTAAACAAGTGCTGATGAGGCCGCGAAAGTGCTTTCCACCCGCCCCCCGAAGCTTACGCAATTTAAAAAAGTAATTAACTCGGTTTTTGCGGTGGCGGAGATGAGTTTGCGCATTTTTGCCGCCTTTGTCAGTATATATCTTAAACGTCCCTCGCCTGCATATGCATAACCGCGAGCGCGCGCGCACACACGTGAGTTTATATTGTTGTTATTATATTGGAAATGAAATTGCTTTTGAGCACCGCGCGGTGCCTTATGCAAATTGTTCCCACACTCGTTCGTTCTGCGAGCTGACGTTTTTGGGTCACGTCGCCTTTTCGGCGCCGTGTGCTGATTCTCCAGCTCGCGGCGACGGTTGATTGCTCGGACACCTGCGATCCGCGGATTTTCATTTTGTTAGACACTATGATAATTGCAAATCTAACGCAACTTTCCCTTTTTAGGGATTCGAGTGTGTTGCAAATGCTCCGATGCCACGACTTTTAAAAAGTATAACAAACAGCAGTTTTTATACTCTTTAATAGAAATACGCACAATCGTCTACTTTGGATTTTGGAAAGGAATTATGTGATGTTTTGCCCTTCTGTGCGAATAAATTCACCCAAGTTTTGGATTATGTTTTTATTTTTATAGTAATAATCCTAATTAAAATTATATACACACATGAAATCTTCTGTGTAACCCTTTAAAAATTATTAGCTAATGAACCATTCAAACCAAAAACGTATGCAAAACAGAAATTTACGAAGAATGCATGCCAGGGAATGTGCTGAGAGTGACAGTGAAATATCCCCTTGCGCATTTCTCTAAAAGTCAAGGAGCTAGCATTGCACAATACAAACGGAATGGGAGAATTTCTCCCGTATCACAATCGCAGTTTGAAAAAATTCCAGTCCTCGAGACAGATTAATTGTTGTTTTGTCCTCCTTAAAATCTCATTTCTCACGAGCCGGAATATCTAATAAAGTGTCAAAATTATCAAAACATTTGCAGCAAATTCGCTGGTGAACAAGGCGAATAAATCAACGCAGAGAGCTGGATTTATGACGTTGGTGCCAAATGGGAAAACGCGCTAGGTGCTGCGCTTGTAAACGCTGCCAGCATGAATCCCTCTCGTGTTGAATTCTTTTGTCATATGTGTTTGTAGCCACAATCGGTGATTTATCCCGTTTCATGAGCCGAGAAGACGCGAAACGAAAATGATAAAAAGCGCTGCTGCTTCTGCTGCTGCTCTGTTAGACGGAAAAAGAGTTTGGTGCGCGCGCGTATTAAGTATAAATTTCTCTCGCGTGCATGGCCTCTTATTTTTGCGAGTGTGTGTGTTTGTGTGTGTGTTATTCCGTTGCCAAATAATAAATCTGCCCGTTTGATATGAATAAATATAAATAAAAAGCAGCATACGGCGTTGTTAATGGTGCGTGTAAATTATCGTGCTGAGCTCTATGGGCGAGGATGACTTTCGGAAAACTCGTAACTGGAGAGTACGGAGAGAGGCGTGTGTACCGTGTTTGCGTGTACACACAATTTATTTGCATACAAATATTATAAACGCATTCCCCAGTCTTGTTTCCAGATGCTTTATTTGCCAAGAATGCGTACTTGCTGTCGAGAAACAGGCGTAATGTCTAAAGGGATCTGATATTCCTTTGATTCGCCGCCGCGTTTTACATTCGCGGAGAAAACGGCTCGCACAGCGCTGGCAAGGGAACCTGTTTCGATAATTTTTTCTTTTTTTTTTCATCGAGTCGACCTAATCGGAATTGCAAAAATTATTACTCTTATTGGATTCATCTTTTAGAGGCTTGAATTTGTTTCTCCTACAGGTTAGGTTAGGTCAAACGAACATTCAATGCTCCGCTCGTTGCTACGCTGGTTGCATATATGCGAAACTGGAAATACTCTTGATGGAGTTCCCCATCTTGAAGTATACTCAGCCAAAATTTACAACAAAACTAAATTGACGGAAAATTTTCATGAATATTGTGATGATATACAGAGTTTATTTAGTTTTCACCTTTGAAATCTACTTTTCAGAACTAAAAGAGAAGCGAAAATTTTAAAAAATTCTGAATTTTGTACTGGTCATAAGGTCATAAGCAAATTTAAATGTTTTAATAAAATTTTGCATACTATTTGCAAAATATTCACCCCAATTTTTACAGTACCCCAGTTATGACAAACAAGAACTGGTGGCTACCTTATTGTAAAGATCGATGTGTTTTTACGAGACACTCTTTCAATGGTTTTCATTTTCTGTTATGTAAAGACAAACGTTTTCATCTAGATGTTTCTGCTAATTGTGTATGCCAATTCTGCGATGAAGTCTGTATAGCCAGGTATCATTTCCTCAATTGTGGAAATAATACAACTACCTTATTTCAAGCTGCTAAATATAAGAAAGTGCATCTAAATAATATCGTTTTATAATGTACTCTGTGTTGTACACCGTTGGTGCCTAATAAATAAAATAAAAAATATAATTTTGGCTAAATATTTTTTTTTGGCATCATATAAAAAGGTGGTTTTTATCCCTCAGTGTTGATAACTTTATTATTTAATGAGAAAATGTTTTCTCAAAGGGAAAAAAGAGAAAAATTAGGATAATCTAGATTTTAAAAAAGGCACTATCTGTCTAAATTCATGAAATCTAGGCTGCACTGTATTTTATCTCTCTTGCACAAAAAAATATTAAAATCATTCAGAGCAAGCTTTAAAAAATATCCCACATATATTTTGATTTTTTTTGTGAATCCTGCAACTGACAAGAACTGGAAGTCGGACTTTTCTTAAAACGACACGCCTCTAGATGCCATGGCTTGCTCTTTTTAATTTGTAAAAAAACGAATGTTACGAATGGCTAAGTAATTGTATGAACTATGATTTGCTTCTTAAATTTTACCATTTTTTAAAATTACTTTAAATTTATGTGAAGCCGTCAATATGAAATGGTGAACGCCTGCTTTTATTGTTTAATTTTATATAAATGTCTCGTACAATCTCGAGTTTAATCAATTATTCATTCAAAGAGAAAAAAGACTGTTATTATTTCTCATTGCTCAGAGCTCGTGTGAATTAAAAAAAAAATAGTTTATGAAATTGAAAACAACTATGTAACTCATGCAGTCGTAACCTGGAACTTAACACTTTGTAAATCAATGCCAATTTCAGCTTTCTCCCAACGTTGACATCTAGGGAGAGGGGGGGGGGGGGGCAAAACGTAATAAAACAGCGAAAATATTGAAGCCTACACCGAGCATTACACTGCATCGTGTTCAAGTACATCAAGTACAGCACTTAAAGGCGTGCTGCGGAGTGAATGAGCAAATCGAAATGAGTGGCTTTACATTCAATGACCTGATCCATTCGGAAAGTTCACGCGCGAAAAGTGTGTGAACGAAATGGCCAGGTCGGATCTGGATTTATGCATGCAGCGGCTATAAAATATAAAATAATCTCGAGCCGAAAAGGAGCAAGGTGCGCTCTCTCATGCTGCACGTCATGCCCATGATTTTCTCATAAAGTCACCCAAATTATTCGCGCAGGTACTTGCTGTCTGCCTCTCTTCTTGGACAAACTCGCGTGAAAGTTATTTTTATTGGGGGGTTAAAATCCGGAAAAAGTTTACGACTGCCACGGCGCAGACGCTTGCTCGCCGAGGTGTTTATCACCCGCACCCAAAGGTCGCGTGACCTGCCGCAGGGTCACCCATGCAGGCACCTAGGCGCGAGATTTATGGAGAATCGCGAAAGGCGAGATAAATGCGCCCGCAAGGACGTGTCATATAAAATTTCTATTATTATTATTATTGTAAGTCCCGCGCTGTTTCGCATTTTTCCTTCTGTCTTGGTGACCTTTCGAAAAATGCAAATATACGCTCAGATAATTGAAAATTATCGTCCGCGGAGACGAAAAAGAACTGTTAGCTTCTCGGAGTTTTTCCTTTTCAATCTATTCGTCTCGCGTACGGCGAATTTTTTAATTTACAAAAGGACATAAAAACGGAGGTAGAAGAATAAATTACATTGCGCGCGCGAGAGGGAATCACATTTCGAGCGGAGAAGGAAAAATGATCCATTGCCTGTGAGCTGCCGCGGTTAGCCCATTACTTTTAATGGCTTTATTTTCCAGGGAGAATATAATATTTTATTGCCGAAATGTCTAAACAAAAGGACTCGCGGCAGGTCCGTGATTTAGTGCCCAAGCTCTGCTGTGTGGACATTTCGAAGACCATCCTTTTTATTCATACAACATGTGCACATGTGTATGCACGCGGCAAGTGCATGGGGGGCGAGGAGGCGAGAAATGTAATTATTTCTCCACGCGAGAGGTTTCCACTTGTCTCGTAAATTGCTTCGGTCGAAAGTTGAATTGTACCAATATATGTGCGGCTCAGCGGTAATTTGGTCAAGAAGGGAAACCTTCAGTTTGTTTTCCCAGTTTATGGAGCGTTTTTATTATCGTGTCGCCATGACGACATCAACATAACCTGTCCAAATGGTGACGAAAAAAAATGTAATTTCATACTTTACAGATAGGTTAGCTTGGAAAATAATATTGTTTGTTTAGTTGATATGGGACAATATTTTCAAAATCGTAAGCCAATTAAATATGATAAAATCAAGCTTAGGGTTTTTTGGGGACAAAAATGTACCCACCTGAGCATGTCAGGGCAGCATAGTCTGTCGAAATGTCTATGCGGCAGTAAAATATTTGACGTGGAGACGTTGAGAAAACCCAGCAGAGCATTGAAATCGATGATTGAAAGGCAATCACAAACACTTTGTGTAATTGCCGAGGAAACAATGGGTCAAAAGCGTCGGTAAAAGCCTATCACGCGAACCCGAAGAAGGTTGGAAAAGCAAAGCTTGTTAAAATTCTTGAATGCATCACACGAAAAAGAGGCCGGGCGCACCAACCAACAGGCATGATTGCACTTTATTTTATCGGCCGCATTGAATAGCGTCCGTTATTTGCTTCAGCGGTGATGAGAGGAATAATTTTTATTAAAGGCCGTGCGCGCATATTATTTTTCCGCCAAGAAAGCGCGCGGCATCCTCAAAAGACTCGGCTTCCAATAGAGAAAAATTCCTGGTGCATGATCGGAAAGCGTTTTACGCGTAGGGAATTTAAAGAGAGAGAGAGAGAGAGAGAAAAGAATCATCGATCGATCTCTGCGCTGCCGCCGAGATTAACAAAAAGAACAAGTTCAAATTGAATGCTGGATGGAAAGAGCAGGAGAAAATGATGGTGCCCTGGCTGGCAGCAGCGACGGACAACCTTCAGGGTGTCTGCAGTCTCTCGCTCTGTCAGGTGCTGGTGGGAAAAGGAAGCGCGCGGCGACAAAATTATTATATTTATTCGGCGCAGCGCTGCTCTTTTCTCGTGAATCGGCCCATTATTCGCTATGTATTGGCAGGTACCATACATTGTTCCTTAGGCTGTGTGTTATGATAAAGCACTCACCTCACGCGGCTCAGGTTACACACCCACTGTTCCTTCAAACTGTTCATTCAGCTACCTGACAAAATCGACCTCGGTGCGTTCAAAAAGTCCCACGCTGAAACCAAACACGCTGCAGCCCGAGATTAAGTTATGAAAGACAGAAATAATTCGCTGTTTATTTCGCTAGCTCGTCACTGCTTCAACTGCTGAAAAATAGTCATGCTCAATCCACGTCTGCGATCTTGAAGCCCATCTTCTTTGTTTGGCATTGGTACCCTTGCTTTTCTCGAATGTTGAATGTACAGTAAATATACAAAAAGGGATAAAAGGATCAACACGTTTTCCAAAGTAAACAGGAAGAGGCACAGATTTTATGATGTAGTTGTTATGGAACTTAAAATATAATACTATTGTAGCGGTTCCCGCTTACGCTTATTGGCGTTAACTCAGTTTGTAGCCTTTAGATGTTACTTGTAACTGTATGATAAGCGCCTTACTATATACCTTCCTCCTTCACTGACCGCTCACCCTTGCACGCATACGGTCATGTCGCATTATTTACCTCTCCGGCCCGGGAGCATAATGTCGTGCGCATATTTGACGCTTGTAATAACTAATAGACCCGAAGATTATACAGGGGTAAGCATTGATTATACTGTGATAGTTAATATTTGTTATATTCTCGACTCACATATTGTTGCGTTAATTAATTGTTTATTTAATGACTTTCCTATGAGATTTTATTGTGAATATTTATTATGTAATATCTACAGTCTTAATTATGGATTAAATACTACGAGTGCTACAAAGGAACAGATGCATTTCCTTTTGGCACGAACTCCCGTATCCCACACTATTAGTAAAAATAAAATGTGATGGATTCCTTGGGATAATACTCCATTCACGAGTGGAATAAAATTCCTTTATTTTTTTCTTATTAATTTTACCTTTATGGTTGTTTTGCAAAATTGTTATGCACCAAGGTCAAATAAAATATTTTTAATGACCTTTTACCTAATCAGAAATTATTATATTGTTTTGTAAAATAAAAAAATCAGGCCATTTGTTGCATTTAGTAAAATCATTCTAACCGCAGGGATATTTGTTATATTCTCGACTCGTTAATTAATTGTTTATTTAATGACTTTCCTTTGAGATTTTATTGTGAATATTTATTATGTAATATTTGCAATCTTAATTATGGATAAATACTACTAGTACTACAAAGGACCACATGCATTTTCTTTTGGCACGAACTCCCGTATCCCACACTATAGTAAAAATAAAATGTGATGAATTCCGTTAGATAATACTTCATTCACGAGTGCAAAACACACAAGTGGAATAAAATTCCTTTATTTTTTTCTTATTAATTTTACCTATATGGTTGTTTTGCAAAATTGTTATGAGCTCCAAGGTCAAATAAAATATTTTTAATGACCTATTACCTAATCTAAAATTATTATATTTTTTTTTGTAAAATAAAAAAATCAGGCCATTTGTTGCATTTAGTAAAATCATTCTAACCGCATTCAGTAAAGGTAAATTATTTGAATAAATACATGTGATCTTCTCCTGCATATTTATAAGAAGACTCTTGACAAATTTAAATGAAACCTATTTTATTTTAACACCAGAATTGTATTCGAATGGATCACTTGTTTGGCACTACAGTCTACGTGAATAAATCAAACACGGGTGAAAATTTATTTATACTCTAACTTATTAAGTGCAATACTATCGAAAATATGCGTTCTTCATATTTGCCATTGAAAGCTATAGCACAAAGCATATATGGCCAATGCCAACACACAATAAAACTATTTTTTTTGTGTGAAGCTTAAATATAGCTCTTGTACAACGACAAATTTAGAACATGCACCACTACTTGAAAAATCTTTGATCTCTTTAGGTTTTTGGATCAGACGCGACGATTATCATCTACGCTGAGAGACTCATATAGACGGTGGTGTCTGAAAAGCAGAAAGCCTTGAAACTTTCACATGCAAACACGCCGCGCACATCTCCTTAATCTGCGTCCGTTCAGCAATTCACGAGCAATCATACTCAAGGAGGGCACCTGTTCCAGCAAACACGCGGGCCATGCCTAGCGACGTGCGGGTAATCTGATCCCTTTTCAGAGCGCAGCAAATCTGCTCGAATACCTTTCCCAGCCTCTCTGCACGTTACATAAAAGCACAGCCGACACATAAATACACACATATGATAAAACACGCATTTATGAGGGAAAATCGGCCGGCCCAATAAGCCACCTACTCACCCACCCACCCCCACCTGTTGCTCTCACTCACTTGTGCGCGCACCGGCCGGTCCCACGCTCACTCCACTTGCTCCGATTTCACCGCGCGTCTCCTTTGGCACCGCCGAATCGCTCTTTTCAGCGAGTAGCCGCACTTGCTCCTAAAAGAGAATCTGTAGAGATACTAATCTAAAAAACATTTTCAATTCGATTCAAAGCGTTTTTAATTTTATCTCTTCCGTCCCATGAATGCGTTGGGCTGAACAAACATAACAGCGATCTCGTAAAGGAACTTGTTTTTTTTGTACTTTTCCGTTTTGAAAGCCTGCGAGTAAAATAGTCCAGGAAACATCTTTCTGCGGGTCAACTTAATACCCTTCTTTTGTAAGAAAAACACGGGTTTGTATAGGAGTAACGCGAGAGTTTTTGTTCGTCCTTTTCACTTAGCTGTAAAATCACCTGTCATTTATCGAAAGACGAGAAACCGCTGTAAAATGTCTTGTAGTATGTGTAGCTCACCTTATCTTTTAAGAAGGTTTGGCAATCCGGCTTTGTGAAGCTTTCATCACGCAATCGTAAGTCAATTCAAATCAAAATTTAGGAAAAAAACGGAAAACTTTAATGGATAAGCGATTTATTAAATTTAAAAGTTTACGCCGGTCAAAAGCACAAACAGACAGACATCAAATTTGTTGATTTAAAAATAGCAATTTAAAGGTAGGGCAAAGGAAAAAAAAAGAACTACGAATTTTAAAAGAACCCAGTACATTTTTCAAATGCACTAAATGATCGATTGATTAAAAATAATTTTAAATTATTTCTATGCAAAACACACTGCACTTTTAAATATATTTTTTTGGATAAAAACGAAAATCTTTTTCATAGTCTTAATTAATAGTGTGCTCTCAGGAACTGAAGTACAGCTGACCTCATTTTCGATGAATAGAAAATTTTCTTAAGTTCAGCTCAATTTGAAAGCTAAAATGCTCATATTGCACGTAATTTATTACATTTTTGACCAACAAATTAAAATCGTACCAGGCTAGTTTGAGAAATATGCATTGTGTTTGTAGGGTACCTACATTCATATTGTATATTGTATATATTGGGTTCGAGTAGAGATAGAAGCGGTAGAACAGCAACAACCACGGGTGGAGCATCGCTATTTCACGAGGTCAAAGAAGAAATGTACCTTTTCGCTCCAACCCTGACTTCCAGTCATACCAAGGGGCGTATGTAGGGGCACCGTGATTGGCTCGGCGCTCAACATTAATTTTCAACAATCAACACATTGTTAGATTTTGAATAAAAGGCGAGAGAAGATTCGGCGACATTCATTCACCAACCAGAGGCTGACAAGATATGAAGAAGACGAACCAGAAGACGAGCCAGGGTCGAGTTAGCGACACGCAGCCATCCTACTCCGCCAATAAACTCCCTTTTTATATGGAAGGTCATTCTCTCATTTAGACCCCCATATAATTCTGGTAATTTATTACATTTTTGCTCAACAAATTAAAATCGTACCAGGCTAGTTTGAGAAATATGCATTGTGTTTAATCAAGAGGAATATGTATGATCGAGTCAATACAATACAAGTTTTAAAGTTTTCGGGGAAAACGTGGCACCCACTTGTGGCAGTCGCTTCGGTGTAAACGCAAAATGGATTGAAATTCAATATGTCGAACAAAGCATCGCACGCAGCGTCCTCTCAAGGCACTTGTCGCTCAAGAGTGACCCCGAACTGAAGAGCAAGCAAGTGCAGATTTTTCGGGATGCCGGCAGAACATGGTCGCTGCGGTGTGCCATATGCCCAGGCACTGCGCCCTTTCTTCGCGTTTATTGCGCCTCATATTGCACACTATCTGTTTTATTACGCTCACAAAGGCTCTGTTTGCGAGGCAACAATCGCTCGTAAATATTTATAGGCTAATTAATCGCCCTTTCAAAGTGACATTACTCTGCTCAGACGTTAACTGCACTTTTATTATGCTGGCGTGCAGCTTTGCGGTGTTTTACAATGAAATTCAAATCGCGGCAGATCTGACCGCAGGAATCAGTTTCAGCTTTCTATACGTCGGCTGCTGTACGAACTACTGCACTCGGTGCAACGCCAACAGATTCTATTTTTCGGTTGTAGTGATTTTGAGGAAAGGACGCGCGTTTCTTAATTTGATCGTCATTGTTGGCGTGCGCGTGGCACACTCGGTCTCGGGAGCGAATCAAAAAGGAAAGGGCCCCGCACCCTGAATGTGTCAAAATGAGAATCTCGCTCAGTCAGCACGCGCGAGAGGAGCATATATATATTTAATACATTGTTATGACGTGAAACGATTGCTTTCTACGCGCGCCTCTGCTGGATTTTGGACCGCGAACAACGGTGTAGGTGAAGTGTCCGGGTTAGATCTGTTAAAATACGTTTTCAGCGAGGTGCTCGGCCACACAAAGGTCACCGCAATAATAATCACAATAATAACATTATTCAGGCGTGGCCTCCTCGCGTTTCAGCGGGCAGATCACCTTTTCTTTTCTCTCCGGCGCTCTATGGGGGAAAGCAGCGCTCGTCTTCCTTCACTCTCCACCGTAATATATAACATGTGTGTGTGTGTATAGTGCCGGATTGGAATGGAAATTATTCGCCATCCCATCTGTATAGACCGCATACATTGTTGGAACCTTCGTGTCGGTATAGTCTTTCCAAACGCTCGTTTTATTAAGTTGACCTACACACCCAAGAGCCGCGCTCGCGCGCCGACCAACGAATTAATTTTCATTTATAGACTCGAAGATACGGTTGGAATTTTGAGCGTCTCCAAGCATTCGGTCTATAAATCAAATGTATTTGCTTTCGCCTTTCATTTAAAGAGGAGCTAATAAATTATTGCAGGAATGAAATCGTCTTTTGACAAACTAACGTTCCACATGCTAACTCAATTTAATTCCAAACTGAATTAATTAATAGTTATAAAAAAATAGATAAATGGAGTCTTAGTTAGATGGATGAGTTTTTTAATATAATTATTTCTTAATATCCGTACTGCCAAAAGGAGGACTCAGTACATCAGGCCAAAATGAAAAACCTATAGTGTAAACAAAATTGTAACGAAATATTTTCTAATTTGTTTCCCTTGAAACTAATGAAATTTCAAAAGTAAAACGGGAAATTTTACCAAAATCGTAGCTCTTTGTTTAATTACAAGGTAGATTTCTCGATTTTGATTTAAACTGACATCACGAGAGAAAATCGGTTGGCCTGTACCCTGTACCCTGTAACCAATCAAACCGCATGCCGATAGAAAGTAATTAACGTCTTTCAGCGAAGGAAAGGCGGTCAATGAGATAATTTAATATGGTTCACTTCCATCCAGATTTACTATAGTGCTGGAAAACTGTTTGCGCTCTTCCTGCACGGCTGCAGTCTGTAGAGGAAAATATGTTTGTGCAGGGTGAAAGGTTGGCTGTGCCGGTCGATAATTAAAAATTTAATTGAACAACAATAAATAACAATCCGCAAGATTGGAAACTGGGTCCGAGAAAATTACGGCAGCAAAGCACGGACGGCGGCGGTGGTGGTGGCGGCGGCGGCGGCGGCAGGTTCACTTTTGATTAATTAATATTTTTAATGAACGCACGCCAATTCGCATCGCGCAGGCAGGCTATTTGCTAATGAATGCCGTTCCGTTTTCATCTGGGGCGCTCACTCGCTCGCAGCTTTTGCGTGCAGCAACAGGTAACTCAACTCCTTTGGTGGTCAAGGGTCAAGATTGGCTGGTTAACTAGTCCCTTTAAAGAACAGCAGATCCATCATCAGGTGCGCGCACATTATTATATATACACACACACAGCACGGCACTAAAAAGAAAAAAGCTCTCGCTGCTCTCTCTCCCACATTATAATATTGCCGGGCACCGTAATTGAGTTCAGACCACATTTTCCCAAAAGGAATTAATTTGCCCTCGAAGCACGCAGATTTGCGGGTCGGCTGCTTCAAGGAGAAATTTATGCGAACACGATATGTAAGCTAGCCAGAACCTGTAAATTTGATACATTTTACTGTCTAATTTAGCGTGAATTATTCTGTCCGGGATTAGCATTTTCGCGTTAAGTTATTTAGTAATATTTTTTCAAGCTCATTATAGATGGCTATCAAATTAAACGCTAATAATTATGTGACTAATTATTACTGATGCTAGAAATTTTAAAGTTTGAAAGCTTTTAAAGAATCACTTAATGATGAAATTTTTTGAAAATTAAGCTTACAAAATTTTAATATCCAACTTGGGTCTAATTTAAACGAAAAAATATTTTATATCGCACCAGCATGTCAAGTTAGTCTGACACTGAGTGATGTTGAAAGTCCAATTTCTTAATTATCGTATTAAACATTTTAAAAATACCAAAGCGAATGTTGCTAGTTGACTCATAATGATAAAAAAATTATTTTTAAGCAAATTTTCTATACATGACAATCCTTGCCCTATACGCAATAATTTAAATGCGTACAATAACACGCAAATAATATGTAGGATGATATTTTATTCACGGCTGTAAATGAAACAGACTTTACAGGATTTTTATTTTCTTCTTTATTTAAAGCAATTTTTAATTTATATGTTTCTTTTAAATAATTCAGCTCAGATCTTAGGGAGAAGAAAATTTTAAAAAGGTCGAATATTGTTACATTCCATACTTTCATTTTCTCGTCTTAAATTGGAGATATCGATGTTTTATTTAGAATAGCCAAGACCACCTTGCTGCAATTTGTTTTGCAATACTTCTAACCTGAGAGAAATCTTTATCAAAATTGATTTGCGCAATTTAAGTAGGCGTCCTTGTTTATGATTAAATTTATATCCCAGTGAACTAGAACAACAGAGCTCGAGCATCTCATATATTCTTGAGAAAACAAACGTATAATAATAACAACATTAATTTAACCGAGAATCTGCAGAAAACCTTTAAAGGCAGTGTGCTGTTGAATGAAAACAAATTCAGTGTTTCCCACGGCGATTGGAAATGCCGGTGCGGCATCAGGTCGCACGATCGAGAAAGGCCGTCCAGGTATAGCTTTTACTTATATTGCAATTAGTTAAACGCGAGGAGTGCTTTACGGAGAGCAGCAATTATTCAGCGCGCAACGTGAATCAAATAAAGAAGGCTTTGACGCCAAATTTGGCATCGCCCCTCAATCAAGCCGTAAAAATTATTGCCCCTACTTTTTCTGCGCGGCGCAAATGTTTACACGCGGCTAGTTTTCCGTAATTGCGATTCCCACGTTCGGCCGCGCGCAGATTAAAAAATGGACGTTTGCCAATCTCGGCCGCCTGCTTTCTGCTTTGTTCAGCAGCTCTTGAAGAGTCATGAGCGGCAGGCAATTTGAGAGCAAATAGCCACGACGGCCTACCCACCAGCACCTGTTGCATGATTTATACCCTTGGTGCGGGCCAATTAGTGCCAAAAGTTGAGGCAAATTGTTTGCGCTTGCCCAGCAGCCGCGCGCGCGTTTGTTAAACTAACGCCAAATGTAACAAATGAGAAAGCAGCCAGCGACCGCTCCACGACCGGCCTGTTTTTTTTTATTTTTTTATTCAAAACCGCTTTTTGCTCCAATTACGCCTCGTTTACGACTCACAGAAAAACAAAAATTAATTTGGAGCAGCGAAAATTTGTATTTTTACGTCCAATTACCCTGATACTGAGCTCAACGTTTTGTCCGAATTCGCTCACAATGGAACGTTTGTCATTTTTACTGCATGCATTTCACGATTTGCTGATTAATTCACGTAGTTCAGGTGTGTCCCGAATTACTCGTGCACTTCTGGAATTCTGAAGATGCCGCTCGTAAAATTGGAAAATTAACATCCAATTTTATGGGCAGTAATCGCAACATTGCGAGATAGGTATTTAGTGCTGGCCGACTGAGAAATGACTCTTCAGCAGTATGATCTAGTACGCAATAAGTGTAATTGCTTTTCACCCACGTCTTCCCTATGTAATAAAGTAAATCACTTAGGTATATCGCTCAGTACAATTAATAAATCTCAAATTGTTTCCAAACTGCATCATATACGGCCAATTAACATTTTTTTTTATTTAACTGAATGCGGATGTTGCAATTTCAAAAGCGTTTAATAGCAAATTAATTGCATCTCATCTCTATCCACGAATAACGTGTAAGATATATAAAATAAGGGTCAGTCGTGAGTTTTAAATAAACGACAGTCGTTTTAAAAGGAACAATATATTGTATGTTCACTCACTATATCAGGGGACCGCGAGATGAATAGAAATCTCAGCCCTTTAAATCTTACGTCAGCAGACACCACGTGAGGGGGGACGAATTCTTTGTTAGATCAATTTAAAATTTCATATGTATGATATATGCGACAGGAACACAATCTACTGGTTTTTTGTGCCAATTTTTTGAAAAATACAACAGCTTATTTGCTGCTTTTGAGCATGATTTTTACTCTTCTCGTGGGCAGGCAGAGCCCGCCGCTCAAAAATCATTCAAACTTATATTCAATTTTTTATTTTAGGAAATTTACACAGCAACGTGATTATGTTTGGATCTTAAGAATTAATTTTCAGTTGATATTCAACTAAACTCTGAGAATGCACCTGAGCATGATCCCAATTAATTTAAAATATTTGAAAAAATGTCAACAGTATTACGACAAGTTAACCAAAGCATTTTTATTATGAATTATGAAAGTTACTAATAAATATTTTTTACGAGCAGTTTGTCTTAAATAAACTAAACGAGGTCAGCCAGAAGTGAATTTTATTTAACCATGAATTTTATATTAGATGGTTATTAAATAAAATTAAATAATCAGATTCTTTTGAAAATCAAGCACCCACGTGCGAGAGGTGAGAGCCATGTGTACAGCTGTGCCGTTTCATCTTCATCCCTGTATAGTATTTGCCTGGTGCGGAAAGAGCGGCAGGTTCGCTTGGTACGACAGGCAGCACACGCGAGGGCGGAAACGGGGGTTTTAAACGTGAAGCATCGCTTTTGACATCCGTCACAAACGCATACAGTACGCAGCTTCCTCTAAGCGCGGCACCAAAAGCCCGAAAGCAGGAAATCTCGAGTAACTCGAGGCAGGTGGTTTCGTTCGGTACAGGACAATGGCCTTCCTTGTGGCGTGCACATGTGTGCGCATTATCCGAGAGAGTGTGCGTGCGTGAGTGATGGACCTCATTACGCCCTCGTCTCGCCGAAAGGGCACAGGCGTGCGCTCGCCTCTTCTGTTTTTTTTTCGCTTTGTTCCCAGCGTCCCATTCATTTCGGCCCATTCAGGACACAAGAGAGTGAAAGAATTTTATTGCTCGCGCAGGAAAATGCTTGTTTTAAATTGTTCTGAACACTGTGTAAGTAAGACTTGTCTGAGAATGGAACACGTCCACCAGCAGAATGCTGCGTGTAGACCGTGTTTCACGTAGATTCCGCAACATTTTATTCTTTTCACCAATTAAGTTATTTCGCCCTTCACTTAAAAGAAATTTTGCTAAATCTCTTGTTTACGATGGCTTTTTAAGTAACCTAAATTTTATCAGCGGAAATTTTGTGATATTCTGTGTGATATTAAAACGAATTTATTGCAGTAAAAAGGCTGTAGGATCTTTAATTAATGCTTATTGCGATTTTTACCATGAAATAGGACGCTGGAACTTGTCGTAGAAATATGAGAAACGAGGATGAATTCCGTCTCTTTCATACTATGAAAAATTATATATCTCTCAAGAATAAAATTTTTACTGTTAATAATTGATTCAAGCAAATTGCCGTTCCCAATTAAAAATTTGAATGCGAAATCATTTATCCGTGAAATCCTTAGCTGCACTAAAAGTGGAGAGCTCCAGATAAGGCATAAAATAACAAGTCAGGAAAAACAAGTTGAAGCAAATGTTTATGTTGGCATTCTTGTTGTTCGCATACAGAGCGAGTCTCTTTAAACATTTTCGGCTGTTGTTGTTGCGCGGACGGAACAAAGGGTTGAACCCAAAGGTGAAAAGGGTGAAGGTGCCAGCCGGGTGTACGTGTGTCAGCTTCGTGCACCGTGCGAGCGAGTGCTGGGCCGGGACGCAACAATAAGTGGATGTGCACGCTGTGTTGGATTTAATGAAAGGGCCCCCAGCAAGCGAGACGCGAAATCCTGTTCTTCTTTCGCCTGCCGCAATCCATCAACGCCGGGACGCGCGCGCCGCTCCACGCAGTTGTAATTGTGTTTGCTCCGAGAGAGCTTACAGCATTATATTCCCAATAGCAACGTACTCGCGTAATTGTTTCGGACGAGCCACTAATTTGTAGCCATTTTTCTACACCGATCAAATTGAGTTATTATTCGACTTTGAAATAAAGCGGTCTCGCGAAATTAACATCGGTACATGGAAGAGGGATTTGTTCAATCGTCATCATAATTGTTCCCTATTTCTCAAAGAAGATATTTATGGCTTGCCGCTTCTTCAGCTCCTTTCACCAAGTACAATAATACAATTTCTTCGAAATAACACGTACTTGATTTAGACTCACAAGGAAAATCTGAGGATTCAAAGTTTTACTTTTTGGCGATACTTTTGAATTTGTGTAGTGTAACAATTTTAAATGTAACAGTAGGATAATTTTTTTGATTTGATGGAGTTTGCGAGTTATGGTTTATAACATGTATTTATATTATTTATTTACACTCTTCATGATCACTTGCATTACCTAGGGGAGGTCATTACGTATCAAACGGTGTGCGGTTTTTGTAAATGCGATCCATAGAAGCTGAGATTAAGCGGAAAACGTGTTTTTATTTACGATTGGAAAACACGAAAAAACATCGACTTTAAACACTCAATTCAAAATATCTCGAAAAAGAAAAAAACAAGTCTCGCCAATTTTTTATATGTTGTTACCATGGATATGAGGCACATTTTGGCTATTTTTAATTTTCAAAATTTTATGTACTAGGGTATGTGGGATTTTTTTGAAAAGTTTGACCCCAATTTAGTGACCTTGACCTTTGACCTACGAAGTTGGTTGTCGTGGGGAAGTTGTTAGGCATTAAACGTAGATTATTTTGGATACCAAATTTTTGTGTTTACTTTAAACAGAGTCCAAGTTACAAATCACCGAAAACATCACCTTTTTCAAAAATCTCAAATTTTGAACCCCTGTAAAATAGGCAACTTTTCGAATTTTCACCTAACATTTTAGGGTTAAACTTAGGTCCCCTAGGGCAACATCTCCAACGAATTTCATCAAGATCTGAAGACCACTTGCCAAAGAGGGTGTCATTATATGTATTTAGATCCTTCCATAAGGAAAATAATTGAAATCAAAACTTTGTGTTTTTTAGGTCTTATTTTTAGTGAAAGTCATATATCATAATGTAAGAACTCTCAAACATATTCAATCATTAAAACAGAAATTCCTGCTGGTTTAATTAAAAAAGCTCACATGTGCTCTAATTAAGCGCGTACACTTTCGTTCCCGTTCCATATCTCATTAAGACAAGATTAATCGCATAAAAAATGAAGAGAGCAGCCACAATGCAGGTATCATTAAAAACAATTCCACTGGCGACAGAAGGAGAGGCAACTAATTCGGTTAATTTGAGAGGAAAAAAGCGTATACGCGCCTGCCGGCAGCCGCGGCCGATCTAGCAAAACAATAAAAGGGAAAAGCAGTCGGTTGCTCGCGATCATATGCCACCTGGGGTGGAAGGTGCGCATCCACCCATACTACACAGCACGCGCCGGCATAGGCCACGCGCCCGCCTGCACACAATGCGCCATCCGAATGTAATTATCTGTGCAACTGCCGCCGAAAATTTACTTCCGACGGTGTGTACGTGTGTGTGTATGTGCAGAAGGAAGCGGGCAAGGACGGCTTAAGCGGCGGGTAAAGCACCCCTATTGTGTTTTATCAGCAGCAATTTTCAATTAAACGGACTTTTTCTGCTGACTGTATGGGCGCGGTTCGGTGCGTCTGCCGGCCATGGGGGCGGCTCGCGCGTCCTTTGCTCGGTGCTGCCTAATTAACACCTTGTTGGCCGTCAGGGTGTGTAGCGGCATGCAACAGTCTCCGCGCACGCCTCGACAGGTGGTGTATGGAAATGGAACGGTGTGCGTATGTGTGCATATCGGCGGTAAATCGTTAAAAGCGAAACGATGTTTTGTTTAAATTCACCAGATGATTTATTGCATTTTTATCCGCTTCGACATTTCCAAGATTGTAACGCGTGGCCGTTGTTTTGTTGCTGTCGGCCGGTTAAAAAGTTGAATTTCGTTAAGATTTGGGCTGGGAATTAAAGACAGTCGTAAAATTTTATCAGTGCTGATTTAATTTGAGGTTCCAAGGAAGCATTAATCTGCCGTCTTTGGACCGAAAACTGTATAGAATCTGCAAAAGACAGTCTAAATCGTATTATATAAAGCTGGATAATCAAACACCTTTTAAAAAATTCGAATCAATGAGGCCTACACAGCATGTTGCAAGTGATTTTAAAATATTTTACACTTTTTTTCATTATACTTTAAGATCTGCTTGTTCCAGAAATGGAACAAAACAGTAAAATGTTGATATTTTATCATTCTAGCCGTGTCTAGAAATTTTCAAAGTGAAAATTACGATATTTTGGCTTCTTTTTTTCAATTTTCTAGTTATTTGATCGTAAATAATCGTAATAATCGCGGCTCAGTGCGGCGTGATACCCCCAGTGATGGATCATTTTAGCAATTTTTCGCTAGTACTGTTTGCTCTTTCTTGTTATGTATGACCTGATAAATTATTGTATCTTATTGGATTTTATTGTATATGACTACAGCAAGAATAATAATAATAATTACGGCTATATTGGTTATGAACCAGATTTCTTAAACCAAGTTTACACTATAAACAATCAAAAAATCTAATTTTCCGGGAAATTCTTCTAAACAGACAATTTGATCCAACTGATATAGATATGACGTCAGACTAATTCACATTCTAAAGAGCTTGGGAAACGTTTAAGATCAATTGTGATGCATTCTCACCAAAACAACCGAAACTTGCCAGTCAAAAACTGCTCTAATTTGACATTAAAACTCTTTTTGGAAACTAAAGCCATGTTAAAAAATTGCATTGTGATGCTTTTGGCAAGAAAATAGATTAAAAAAAACTGGGGAAAAATAATTGGCTAAATACCATCTAAAATTCCCAACCCTTTAGGATCAATTATCGCAGGAATAAAGTGTCATTTACGAGCAGTATTCACCTGCGAGTAGTATGGTATCGAGAAACCAGTTCGACAGCAGGTTCGATTGTATATAGATTGGCCAGGGATAAATCTCATTGCACGCAGAAATGAGAGGATGCAGAGAGTGAAGCAAATGCACAAAGGGGTTCAGAGGCCAGCACATTCGTCGCGCCGCAAACCGCATGAAATGAGCTCTTCACGTGCACCGAGAGCACAATCAGAGTAATTGTCCGAAAGAAAGTGACCGAAGCATCGGTTCGAAAGTGGCGAGCGAGAGAGCAAAGTGTGTGATTTGTCACGCGGCGGCGCGCTCGAGTATAAGTTATTGTCTTGCGCCGCGGAAAATGTGCACGACCCGTGTACTAATACGTCTCTGCTCTGTACCTGCATGCGAGTGCATGTGTACGGCTGGCCTCAAAGATGGAATGAAACACTTCCTTGTAATCTTCCCGTGCCATAAATGGGCTTCTGCAATGACTCAAAGTGCAAAGTGAGCCGGTCTTTGTTGAGCATAGTGCGCAGAAATGAGCTTGCAATGGTAATGCACTTGAGGGAAACCACAATTAGGTCAATGTGCTGAAATACCAACCTGCTAATCTAAATAATATCGCAAAGTGCTGATAGCAAAATACAAAAGGAAATCCCCTTTTTAGAGTTGCGTTATGTTATGTTATTTTATTTTTATTTTTAGATATAATGATTATGTAGTTGAATTATTTTTATATTACATTAAAGAGAAACGAAAAATTTGAGAATGCAAATTTTTATAAATAAATGAAACTTGAGAGTTCAAGAGGGAATTTATAATTTTTGCCAATTGCTAAAAAAAAATTTAGAACGTTTTTTACCGACTGAAATCAACCGTAAAATTAGAGTACCAACAATTCCACATTTTTATTACAATGACGAGTAATTTGTTAACCAATTTTGTAAGTAAAACAGGGTACAGGGTAGCCAATAGTTGTGAATTTATAAATAAATTAAAATTATCTATCCCTTAATTTTTTCATAGCAAAAATCAAACATATATTTATTGCAAAAACTCACTTTATATGTAATCGGAAATATGTTTATAGCTATTTAAAAACGAAAAGAGCATCGGAATAATATTTTTAACGGAAAAACAAACAGCTCGCTACACACTGAGGGATCTGTTTTTATTTATTTATTTTTTTCTCATAAAAAATGTATTTTTTTTCAGGCAGAAAATAAATGATTCGATCAAAAACGTAGCTTCATTCGCAGCAACTCCATACTTTAGGACCAATTAGCACTATGGCGTGCGAACCCGGCGAGAAAAATGACTCATCTCTGCTCGTAAATTAGGAAAAGTACGCCTAAAACCCAAATTCCGTGTTATCACAGCAGGATGGTTGTTAGCGGCACATGCACCACGCGTGTACGAGCGCGCACATATGAAAAATGGTCTCGTTCGTCCGTAATTGGCCGACAACACACAGGGTACCTTTCTTTCCGAAACAAAAATCGCCTGGCGGGGTCAGCACGGAGGTCACTTTGCACGCACCCACATAGTCAGTCACCAGCTAAAAGATATTTCACTGGGCATATACCGTTTCTGCTCTCGCGCGCGCCGCTCCGGCAATAAATTAGCGTCTCGTGCGCCAACTGAAGTAATTATTTTGATATATCTAAACGCTATTCCGACGGAATATATAAATATACATACACACAACTCTGTTGCATGTCTGACACGAATGCATTCTTGAAAATAAATGCAACTCACTGCGGTAAGAGGCGCAAATGAATGGTATTTTTCGCCTCTGCTAGAAATGATTTCCATCGATTTTTATCTCTTGAGCCGGATTGAAGTTGTTAGATATTGTTTAATAGGATTAGGAACGGCCATAAAGTTAGGGATCATATTATGTCTTCAGAAAAAAAACAATATAAAATCAATCAGTTCCGTATTACCATATAATCTGAGAGGATTTTAGTACTATCCATTTCATTGAGTCTATTCAGGAATTGTATAGGAATTAGGTTTGTGGCAGTTCACTTAAATTTTCTGTTTTGATTTGCTGTTCCAGGTTTGTTGTTTGTCAAATCAAAATCTTCTGCACGAGTTCAAACAGTAGGGTGTTAAAAAATTTACATCGCTAAAAATAAGCATTATTTTTAACATTATGACAAAAATAGTCACGAATATAGCCAAAAATTACGCAGCATTCTTTCCATTGCCAAATTTTATTGCATGCGAAAAAGAAAGAATATTCTTGAACTTGAAACCAAATAAATAATCCTGTCTAGAGGAACATCTGCAAAGAGGTCGAACAAAGAATACATGTAGGAAATCACTTTTTCAACTTGCTATATAGCATGCGCCTTTGTAGAGGGATGGAAACTGTGCCGCAGAGCAGCTCTCTGGTGCGGGTGGCATATCATTTAACTCTTTCGCAACTGTGGCTAGTGGCAATTGAACCAAAAGTTTAAACAGCATAAAAATGGCGATAAGAGGAAAAGTATGGCGTATGGCATCAGGGTTTCGTCCTTAGGGAGGGTCTTTTGAGAGTGGTTGTGGCCTAAAAATAATGCAACTTTAAATAATAAAATTTGTTAACAATCTCTTTGATTTTCTGGCTAAAAATATAGGAAAAAAGGTCGCACTTCAATGCACACATAATTACGAATTATTTGACAATTCTATAGAATTTAACTCTTCTGAATGATTATGTGGACATTAAGAGTTCATTTCTCACATAAATTCAAACTCTTTTACTAACTGCAAGGTCTTCATTATATTTTCTTGATCATGCAACTTGTTTTGGCGATTTTTTGCTCAAAGAAACTAGAGGATAAATTATAAGTTAGTAATGTATTTCCATTTAGAGGAGCTTCCTCGGCGTAGAAATACGAATAATCAAACAGCTCGCTGTACACCAAGGAAGGCGGTGCATATATAATTTCAACTGAAAAATGATGACAAGCTCGTGTGCTTCTGCCTTGATTGGCATCCACCAAAAGGAGTTGTTTGATTAAGAAAACGATTGATTTCCAGCGTCGGGAGAGACGATTATTTTTCTTATTCGGCTGACATGGTAGCGGCTTGGTGTTTGCACGCTAATTGCATTGTAAGAGTGGCGCGGCGGCGCACAATGCACTGCCGCGGCTGCTAATATATCTGGGTCAAAGTTCATCAAAGCGATTGTGTCGCTCGATAAAAGGAAAAGAGAGATCAAGTGACCCGCGTGGCCCGCGTGCAGATGGATTCGTCTTCGGCGTGGTTTTATTTTTGTCAGCGGGCGCGCGGCCGTTTCTCCTGCTCGTCGTGGCAGCGGGCGGTACGCGCGCGCGATAGAATTAAAATTTGTTTCAATGATTCCTCGCGCGCTACTCCTGCAAGCGCGTTTATTTTGTCGAGATGATCAAGTGCGCGCGCGTACGTTGCACGACGATGACTTGTGATTATTACAAGCGCGCGGGTTCAGCTCGCGGGTCAGAATCCGCGCGACCCCGCAGCATCGACCGACCGTCCGTCGGCTTCCAGTTGCCATTTATTTTTCGTGCTGCTTTTAAATTTTCGCGCACCACCCGCCGCATGCCACTTTCTAATTCCAGAGTCAATAATTCTCGCTCTCGTAGGCGCACGCTGCTCTCGCCACGCAGCGATTATTAATTGAAGCAGATGCCGCAATGACACGCGCATTTTCAGCACCATCATGCCCATCTTGGAAAAGGTCAGGCATCGAATCACAATCACATTCAGCAGCTAAATTAATGAAATTTGACTATAATAAGGAAAATAATATATTCTTGAGCCCTAGCATTTTCTTAATATTTTTTGTCTTTCATTGTTTCATTCCTGGATAATTATGGATGTATATCTGGCTTTTCAATCATTAGGTAGTTGCACAAATAATTTTCATTGTTTATTTACTCATCCAAAGTCGTTGCAGAAAACGGTGCTTAATTAAATATAATTAAACGCGATTAAAAGTCTGGTATGAACCATCGTTGATCTGATTGCTCAATTAATTTAGATTGTAAAAGTAGTCTAAGGGTGTCAACCCTTCAAACTCTTCTTTGCACACGCAAAAAACGTAATATTGTATAATTTTTTGATGTTTGCACCTCAATACGCAACGGAATTATTTAGTGTTTGTCCCCCCTGAAACTACTATTTCAGTACATTATGAAACGGAAATACATTGGTTTGAAAATAAAAAATCCGCACTGCGAATGAAACTTGATTGAAGAAGCTAAAATCATCAAATAATGGCTCTACTCCATTTCTTGAAAGGATGGAGCATTAAAAATTTACAATAAATGCAATTTACTATGCATTTTCTGCTAAAATGTACAGATTATAAAGACAACTCATAAACACATATTTCTAATAAAATCCATCTATTGTAACAAAATTAAATTTTTGCTTTAAAAATCCCAAAAATTATCAATTTATTAATTAATTAATTTCCTTGTATTGCGAACAGGGTTATTGTTTTCTTTGTAGCAATTAAAATAATTTTAAAATTCCAATTGTATAGAGGAACAAAAATAGGTTTTATTTTAACCGACCCAGTTATGATCTTAAAAAGAAAGCCACACTCGGAACATAAATAATAACGTTTCCGTCAACAAATTGAGGCGCACTGACGAGCGAAAGCAATTAATTCGTCATTTATCTCGGTTGCAACCCTGTGGGAAAATGCTTTTCTCCACGTGATTTAGAGTGATTTATGCCTGGGCAGTGGCGATGATTGCATGCCGCACTCAGACACACACACACACACAAGAAACGCACACACACCTTAGCGCAACTAATAGAGCTGCTCAAGAGCAAATAATGCGCGTGTTTGCCGCGGCAAATCAAGTGATATTCGCGCGCGCGAGAGGTCAATCTCATCGAAGGGTCACCGGCAGATGCAAATTAGCAGCAGATAGCATCTCGCCGCGGCGCGGCCCCAGAGCTAATAATAATATTGGGTGCAGGCAGCCAAGGTGAGTCAACGGCCAGGCACGTTAAGAGCCTTTTTACCTAATAACAAGTGACTCGTTCAATTTATCTTGGGCGTTCGGCGCAATTCGTCATGCAATTTTTGCATGTCAGCTTTGAACCAAGCAACAATGTTTTGGCCCAGGACTGGCAAATAAAAACCACATATTCTTGAAGCATTTACGTTCTCACTTGCCTTTATTTAGCAAATAAATTTCAATAAAAATAAATAAACAGAAGTTGCCTGCATGAATCCCTTTTAATTTAATTTGATGGTTGAAAATAAATAAACAATTTACGTTATTTGTTTTTATCGGAGGAATAAATCTTTCATGAAGAAGGTTTACTATCGTTCCTTCTGTACTTGGAAACAGCGCAATAAATTTATTAAAAAAACATGAGATATTGCTTTTATCGATAAATGATCGTTTTCAGATCAGATATGATTATTAAATGTTCCGGAACCTTCGTTGAGAGATTTATCATATTGGATTTCCATCTCATTATTCATTTATATGTATTTGTAACCTTATACCATACATATCCAAAAACTATTAATTAAAAAGAAAAAGCTGCTGAGCACTTGTCGTTGGACGAATTTTACAATGCAAATGCCATTTTGCTAATTGAATTGCTGCGGTTGCGGTTTTTTAATGCTCGACCTCGTGTGCCGCTAGTGATATAAATCAGCGCTGAAGGGAAAGAATGAGCCGTTTAATTAAACCCCAATTGGGCAGTCTCGCTGCTTAATAAAAAAGGGCGCTTTACTGCCCGACGGCGTCGTATAATCAGCTTACATGCTAATTTTATGCGAGTTTAATGGCGATATTTTATTACACCCTAAACAATAAATTTTCAACAAGCCGCAGACTTTTTATCCGGTGCGCACTCGCATGATATTAAACGCCTGAATTACTGCTCCGGCGTCAAGGTGTGAACACTTTCTATGCCTTACAAAGCGCACACGTGGCAGGCAGATGAATCGAAAGCGAAAATTTTGGAATCAGTCATATATGACATTGGAAATTAGTGGCAGTAATTATCCGTAAAATGAACGTTTGGTAGCCAATGCGCGCCCTGTGCCAAAAGCTGCTAGACGATAAAGATTTGTGCAGAGTCACCTGACCCCTGCTGGGCAGAGAAATGAAGTTACGAGAGACATCTGACATTAAAATTGAATAAATGTATATGCGGCTTGATGATTTTTCACTCCTTTCTCTAAATCAATTAAACGTGCACCCAATGTCTTGAAACAGCTGCTACGGAATAATTATTAATACTCTGAAAAATTTGTTCGAAAAATTGGGTGGCGACTTACACGCGATTGTCAGGACCTTCATTGTCTCCATACATACACGAGCACTTGCTGCTGCTGTTGAAAATAATTAGCACAGCTCAAAACATAAGTGAATCGAAATTAAACAAAATCGGTTCTTTTTGTGTTTGTAAAAATTTAAATTGTATGGAGACTGATTCCTGGTATCAATTTTGTTGAGTTTGTTTTACCTCGCGCCAATTTTTCCCTCCTCGATCCATGGTATTTCATCATAGGCTATAATTTTAGTGGTAGTAATATGTTTTATATTACAGTTAAGTTATCGGTCTCCCTATATAGATATGTTTAATATGGAATAAATCATTAGCAAACAATCGCATGCACCATTAGTTTTATGTTACTCTCAGGAAAATGTAAAAGCTTATTATACTCTGCAAATCAGGCGCGATGCACAGTTAATTATTCATGCAGATGAGCATTATGATCGCCATCGCGTGCAATAAACATGATTTGTGCGTGCAGTGCAGCGAGAGAGGCACATTAAAGGCCTAATTTCATTAAGCAAACTGCACACATTTAATGCAAATAAGCAATTTTCCTTGAAGTACACGTACTAATTTTACGGCTTCGCTGGAAGCCATCTAGCTGGTACACACATTAAGCCTATTAAAAGCGCGTGAGTTTACGGGAAACGCGCATCAACCTCGGCGCGAGTTCGAAATCTTGCGCGCACCTGCGCGACGAGAAACGCGGGTGAGAAGCGAGAGTAATTGAATTTTTATAGGCGCGTGACACACATTTATAGTATAATGAATGTTGTAATATGCCGCTGCGACTCATTGAATAAATATTTCAAGATGTACACATCAAATTGCACATAAATTTCCATATATTCTTGATGCACAAGCGCTTAGATCTGTTTTGGAATTAAGCGATTCGCCTGCTCGTAAAACCCCTATTGAAACACGCCGGCTGCTGCTGCTACTGCCGGAGCAGTAAAATCGAACAATAATAATAAAATAGGAACGCATTCGGCTCATCTGCCCTGGTGAACGCACAATTTTCCCCGCGCATAAAACGTGGAATGACTGAAGGCTTTTTAACACCCTCCGCGATTATTCATGCTGATGTGAGTTGCATAATTCCGGCGGCAATGGCGTGTCTTTCACCGCACTGGGTGTTATGTAAAATTGTACGATTACATGCTGGACTTTAATGCATGTGCATGTGAAATGCTCTCTACATATACTACCTTACGCTGCATCATGGATTATGTATGAATTGCATGAGTGGCTAGGGGAATAATTGTTCTGTGTTTTCAACGGTAGCGTACACACGCTGTACTTACTCGTATACTGTGTATTTGTACCGTGCAGTGTTTGTGAGGTGAACATTTTTACAAATACCGCGGCGAACATGCACGGGTTGCTGTTGTTGCTTTGTTGGAAATTGGCCTAAATGTTGGGATGCGACTGACAATGAATATTTTAATAACATTTACCGTGTTCTCGTGTTTTCTCTGCCCTGTTGGTTACGTAATTTGGCAGTGAGAAATAAGCGTTCGTGGAGATTTTAACTCCAGCAAACACCCAAACATTATACAGACTTGTGTGTTGGCAAATGCACTCGAGCTAGAATGTCACTTGAAATATATTGTGTGTTAGCAAACTGTTTGTTTTTTCTGCATCGTTCCCATCAACTGGTTGCAGACCTAATACCTGAGCTGCAATGCAGATACATGTTTTATTTCCCATCAATAATGCATTTTAAGGGACATTGATATTTAATATTTTTTATCCTTTTCACGTTGCAAATTTGAGATAATTTTAGTCAAACTATTGGAAGAAGATTTCATTTTCGCAATTTTAAAAGAAAACAAATTTGTCCTATCCAAACTAACTAAGGGCTGAGGAAAGTTAAATTGTGAAATTAAACTTCTATTAATCACTCCATACTTTCCTTTCATTGCTCACTTAATGATATTTTCGGTTCGTTCCTAATTATCAGCACACCATAAGTGCGTTTTCAAGTGTTGCGCTATTTTTCAAAACCAGTTCAAAACCGAATAACTTCTCGATTCGCAGATTTGCTCAATGGCGTTTTTGTTCATTAAGAGGAGGTTAAAACAAGTCTAACCGTTTTAACGTAAGATTTGGCAGTAACAATTATTGCAAAAATTGCAAAAATTTAATTTTTAAAGTGTTTAAAAGTGGAATTACTTGGAAACTATCACAAAAGATCACACGAGCCTTGAGACTTATTTAGACAGACGCTTTTCACACTAAAAATAAACCGTGATTATTCACAAAATCAGTTGAATATTTAAAAAATAAGAACAGTGCCCGATGACCTTAAATTTGTTGTATCTTTTGATAGGGCTTGACGAGAAAAATCTAACTTACACACTCTTTTTGAAATTTAACCATAATACTAGTCTGGGCCCACTCCGGCTCTGTCCTCCTGGACGGGGTTTTCGTAAGTTGTTTGCCAGGAGTGCTGCCTTTTCTCACATGCTTCTATATTTTTAATGACTTGCTATAACATGAATGTATTTGACAATTTGTGAGAATAAACAACAACAATAATAACGTTCTAAAATGTATCTTTTTTTTATAAATTTACACTAATAACTGTTGAGCATTCGTCGATTTTCTTGAAATGTGCCACTATCCTGCGACATATGTGCCTTTAAAAATTCAAATTTATGACAAAAATAATTTCATTAACTAGTAATCAAATAAAAGTGTTCTGCGTGTTATTTTATTTTTTTATAGAAATGAATTAATTTAATTATCAGACCAGTAAAGCAAACCAGTTTTTAAAAAAATCTTTTTAGATGTGAACCAAAAATGAAAGTGTTGCACGATTATATAGCAACCTGCTGTCGGCCGTGTGTGTCAGATTGTGCGAGATCCGCATTCGCGTCGATACAATAAAATAACATTTCACTCGCATCTCGTGCGCCGGTGTCTGGCAGCTCGCTGCTCTATTGCCGAGCGACGGACACGGACTTGATGGGTGCGGGCGTCGGACGCAATTTGGGAAAAGGCAATTTCGGCCGCTGGGGGCGAATGATAATTAACTTGGCACTCTAGGCGGCGAGCCAGCTTCACCTGCGCGCATTTAAAAGGCGTAAAATTTGCTACCGCTGCGAACGGAGCTAGCGAGCGCGCAGGCACATAACCGTGGGCAAAAGGTCATCACTTCATAATCTCTTAAAGGCAGGCAGGCAGGCAGCAAATATAAATAAGTTTGCCTCGGGCGAGTTGGCTCCTGAAAACACGCTTGATTATCTCGCCGAAGAGCACAGCACTGCGCGCAGAGAGAAAGAGCTTTTTCGCTCTTTGTGTTTTACTGATTGAAATAATCAATCTTGGCAGAGTTGACTGGCCACGAGTGAGAGAGAGAGAGAGAGAGAGAGAGAGAGAGAGAGAGAGAGAGAGAGAGAGAGAGAGAGAGAGAGAGAGAGAGAGAGAGAGAGAGAGAGAGAGAGAGAGAGAGAGAGAAAGAGATGCTACCTTTTTATTTACATTATTTTTCATAAGCGGCTGCCCCGCATGTTTCAATCAATCTCTAATCAACCGGCCGACGGGTTTCTCCTCGCATTTTGGCTCCCACAGATTATTTATCTTTGTTTTCTCCAGCCACATGCTGATGTGGGAGAATTCAGCAGGCGTTTATTTTTCACTTGTCGGTTGAGAAAACTGACGATCGTGCTTTCTTCCAAGCCAGCAAAATAGAGCCGTGTGTGTGTATGTGTGTTTCTTGAGCTGCCAAATTTGCTAGGAGTGCTGCCGCGCGAGATTCACTGCCGATTACGCCCGAAATTTCGTGTACCGCGATTGTTTATTACTGTGCGCGTTTGTTCCAGCTCATGCTCTGAGTAATTGTGCTTTTAAAGCAACTCGTAAGCCAGCTGTTTACATGAAAAGTTGGCAAGCCCAAATTGATTCTACCAGATTATTTACAAGGCTTAAGTAATTCAGATTTTTTATAATATTGAAAAACTCATTAAAAACCGTTCAAACGTTTTCAATAGAACATTGAAATATAAAATGCTTTTTTGTAAACAAAATCACTATTCAAAATTTAAAATTTTAGACAATTTCAATCAATTAAAGTAAAGCTAGTGATAAATTCTTTCCACATTTACTTAAAATACTGTTTGGAAAATTGGAAAATATATATATTTTCCCAGGTTTCCGTTTAAAGTTGTGAGAGCATCAGTTCAAAAGATTGCGTGCTAAGCAATAGGTGAAAACTGTCTTCCTATTGAAAATCCAGATTTGTTTCTCCAAAAGATAAATTTTACTCTTAATTTGCACACCATTGGATAGCTCTCGTCGTAAGGAATCGACACCAACCATTTAATTTTTGAAGATATTTGGCAAAATCTTATATTTAATTAACTGTTGCTCGGTTCTGACTGACTTATAGAGATATGTAAAACTTTTACTTAATTCCTCAAACAATAAACTCAATAAACCATACTTGCTACTGTTTGTAACAATGCAAAATATTCTTGATTGTTTGCCTGTAAAGCACCAATAAATATCATGTTTGCAAAATATGCCTTGACACAGTGATTTTTTATTTAACAGATATGTTTTCATCTCCTTTTTTATCCAAACTTCCTTATTTCAGAAGAAATAATGTAAATTTGGAGGTTGATTTACAACTTCTGTATAGGAGATTTAAGTTTTTTTACAGTTATGTACCAGACGTATTTATCCCTGTTTACAGCATCATACGAACATATTCCCATCTCACGTGCTGTCTGCTGTGTACACGAATTTTGTATCAACATCCTAACAACCAATCAATAATTATTTAATTTTTCCCTATCACAAAGTTTAATTTTGTTCATATTGAGCAGCTAAATTGACAAAATCCTCAAAATCAAATGAATCCGATTTTTTTAATCAAATATGGACCAAATTAAGTGCTTTTACATTTGTGAGTCATAATCTAGCATGTCCACATATTTTAAAACATTTTTTACCAAACGCAAACTAATTCCAATTCCTAATTTTCTCTTTAGACAGACCAATTTAATCCTCGCCGAGATCAAAAAACAACCGCCGGCCGGCGTGCTGAATCTATAAATCAACACGTAGAGCGTAGACAACCTTGCGGTTCCGAATTATAGACAGGTAGCCGTGGCGAGCGAGCTTTTTACTTTTTTTCCGGCGCAACAGCAGCGAGGAAAACATAAAAATGCGGATAGGATAGCACATGACGTGCGCTCGCGCGCGTTTATCATATTAACGCACAAAGACTGAGGTGAAACTAATTAGGACGCGAGAGGGGATCAGTGCATGAGTAGTCGCATTTAATGAAATGAAAAATGCGGCCCGAAATCCACCCTGCTGGCGGCTGCAGGCGGCAGAATTTCCGCACGAGCGCCTCGTGGGCGGATGATGGAAGAGCAACAGATGGGGGTCGCTTCTGCCGCGCCGCGCATACCTGCGCCACCGTGCGCCCTAATGGGGGATATCATCGTCATCGTCATTTATTACACACTTGAGCACGAGCGGACGTCTACCTGCATTGTGCATGCCCACAAACCAATAAAATGTAGACCACAGACACACCGCCTGCCCGGCGCAATTTTATTATTTATTTCAACTAAGTAAGTGAGTAAGTGCGAGCACATCTGTGTGTTTATGCGTCCAGTTCGGTGCTTCGTTTTATGATGCCCTCATAAAATAATGCCTGGTAGTAGTCCAGGAGTTGTGCCGGGTCTAATTCAATTATTTCTTTCGTTTTAATGCAGGCAAAATATAAATTTCATTTAAGAAAAAGTATACTCCTTGCACAAGAAGGCAAAAATCATTTTGTATTTACAATTTACTGAATGTATATCAGAAGCTAAACCATAAGGTGGTAATTTATATTTTTACATCAATCGATTTATCAATCAACTAATTTTTTATTTTTAAACCTCTGCTCAGCACTTCCCGTGGTTTTGAGCCGTGGATTGAAGTGAAAGTTTTTTTTTAATAAATAGTGAAACAAGTGTATCTCGCGAACAACTATCTGTCAGCTTGATAGGTTTATAATTTTGGTGCTAGCACTAAAAAAAACTGCTAGCAGCATAAAAATGACCCCTGTGCTTGCAGCACAAAATTGACCCCTCCCGATGCACCTAAAAAATGACCCCTCCCGATGCACCCAAAAAATGACCCCTCCCGATGCACCTAAAAAGTGACCCCTCCCGTTGCAGCACAAAAATGACCCCTGTGCTTGCACCAAAAAGTGACCACTGTGCTTGCACCAAAAATTGACCCGTGCTTGCAGAAAAAAATGACCCCTGTGCTAGCAGCAAAAAATTACCCTCCTGCTAGCACCAAAAACGGCCCCTCTAGCACCAAAATTAGACACAAAACGGTCCCTCCAGCACCAAAAACGGACCACGTAGCGTCAAAAACTATAGTAACTATCACAAGTTAAACCATTGATGTGTAAAATATATTTTTCAGGTTCGATAAACAGTTGCGTTACGTTAAACCTTTTTGTTTCTTAAAAATAAACTGTTTATAGCGATTAAAGGTGGTTATTTTTATTTTTACATCAATCGATATATCAATCAATTAATTTGTTATATTAACCTCTGCTCAGCACTTCCCGTGGTTTTGAGGTCACCAGGTCCCAAAAGCACCGCTGAGAGGATTGCATGGGGCCCGAAGAGGAGCTTGGACCCAATTTGGCCTTCTTTCGTCTCCCCACACCGAGGGCTTAAGTAGTGTTAGTTTTTTTTTCAAAATGAAAAGTAAAACAAGTGTTACTCGTGAACAATTATCTATCAGCTTGATAGGTTTATAATTTTGGTTGGCAAAAACACTTGGTCCATTTCAGATAGGCCTTTCAATTAGAGAGCTAGTTAACCGTAAATCATCAGTCTCCGACAGCGCAAATCTCAAAAGCACACAAAACAAAAATTTCAGAGTACAGAGTCTGGCAATTTATGCGTTAAACTAGATTTAATTTAGAAATAGAAAGTGGCATCTAAGATTTGCAGATTTCTAACTTGTGAAAATCACTTTGTTAAGTATGTCCAAACCACCTCAATTCTGTATATAGCTATTGCAAGATTTCAAAGCTTGAATTTTTTTATTTTTAAATATAAAGAGCCATTTTAGCAGCAATAAATGTATTTGATTCCCCACAACGAATTCCTATCGTTAACACGTAGGTGTGAACCCCAGCGTTGGTGCGGAACTTTCAACCTATAAGTCGCGATGCATAAGTCCAATTAAAGGTGCGTGTTCCAGAAACAGCAGGATGTGCCAAAAGAGCTCACACAACACAACATAAACTCGCATCTCTGCAAGGGATTTGACATTCGACTTTTTAATCCGCTCGTCAGCGCGCGGTGAGAGAGTCTTCGTGCGTTTCTCGCCACCAACAGAGTCGTCGTCAATTTGAGACGGGCCGCAGATGTTCAACTGCAGGTTTCACATGTGTATTCTCAGAATTCAGCAGAATAACATGGTTGCCAAGCTCCAGTTTTGGTACTGCTCTAGTGATTGATTGCTCCCGATCCATTGCGAGTTAATTTAGATCCCTTTGTTCTGGAAGTAAAAAATTGACTCAAACTTGAAAAGTCAGAAAAATCTTTGTTACAACAGCAAGGCTAAAAATCTGATATTTTTTAAATAAATGTAGTATTTTTTTTTTAAAAAAATACAGGCTTCTAATATCTAAAAATGATGGAAACTTTCACCCTAAACAAAAAACATCAATTTATTTGATAAAATTATGAAATTATATGAATTTTCTTTTTTTTTTCTCTTTTTTATTTACGTAATGTGGTCCATAAATTTCGTTGAGAGTAATCAAGATCTCTCACAAAACAATGGCTAAACAATCTAAAAATTTGGAGAATTTGGTAAAATCTGAATTTTTGTTGGAGCTTTACCCTGATTTGATTTTTGCACTTTACTCCAGAAGCTATACCATTTTTAAATAAAAATTTACTCTTTAATTTACTTCATGGACGACTCCAAATTCGTTGATTTTAAAAATTAAAATTAAAAAAATCTTTTCTTAGCGTTTTTGTTGCGAACACTTTGCATGGTGTTCTTCATGGACGACTCAAAATTCATAGATTTTGAAAATAAAAATAAAAAATCCTTTGTCAGGGAGTTTTGACTCAAAACTCTTTAATTTACTTCATGGACGACTCCAAATTCATTGATTTTAAAAATTAAAATTAAAAAAGTCTTTTCTTGGCGTTTTTGTTGCGACAACACTGCATGGTGTATCATGGACGACTCAAAATTCATAGATTTTGAAAATAAAAATAAAATATCCTTTGTCAGGGATTGTTTTGCCTAAAAACTCTTTAATATGGTCCATTAACGAGTCCAAATTCATAGATTTAAAAAAATGTATCCTTTGTCAGGGAGTGTTTCGCCTAAAAACTCCTTGATACACTTTATTAACAAGTCCAAATTAATAGATTTAAAAAAATATCCTTTGTCAGGGAGTGTTTCGCCTAAAAACTCCTTGATACACTTCATTAACGAGTCCAAATTCATAGATTTAAAAAAATATCCTTTGTCAGGGAGTGTTTCGCCTAAAAACTCCTTGATACACTTTATTAACAAGTCCAAATTAATAGATTTAAAAAAAATATCCTTTGTCAGGGAGTGTTTCGCCTAAAAACTCCTTGATACACTTCATTAACGAGTCCAAATTCATAGATTTAAAAAAAATATCCTTTGTCAGGGAGTGTCTTGCCTAAAATCTTCTTAGTACACTTCATTATCAAGTCCAAATTCATAGATTTAAAAAAATATCCTTTGTCAGGGAGTGTTTCGCCTAAAAACTCCTTGATACACTTTATTAACAAGTCCAAATTAATAGATTTAAAAAAAATATCCTTTGTCAGGGAGTGTTTCGCCTAAAAACTCCTTGATACACTTCATTAACGAGTCCAAATTCATAGATTTAAAAAAAATATCCTTTGTCAGGGAGTGTCTTGCCTAAAATCTTCTTAGTACACTTCATTAACGAGTCCAAATTCATAGATTTAAAAAAAAATATTCTTTGTCAGGGAGTTTCTTGCCTAAAATCTTCTTAGTACACTTCATTATCAAGTCCAAATTCATAGATTTAAAAAAAATATCCTTTGTCAGGGAGTGTTTCGCCTAAAAACTCCTTGATACACTTCATTATCAAGTCCAAATTCATAGATTTAAAAAAATATCCTTTGTCAGGGAGTGTTTCGCCTAAAAACTCCTTGATACACTTCATTAACGAGTCCAAATTCATAGATTTAAAAAAAAAATATTCTTTGTCAGGGAGTGTCTTGCCTAAAATCTTCTTAGTACACTTCATTATCAAGTCCAAATTCATAGATTTAAAAAAAATATTCTTTGTCAGGGAGTGTCTTGCCTAAAATCTTCTTAGTACACTTCATTATCAAGTCGAAATTCATAGATTTAAAAAAAATATCCTTTGTCAGGGAGTGTCTTGCCTAAAATCTTCTTAGTACACTTCATTATCAAGTCGAAATTCATAGATTTAAAAAAAATATCCTTTGTCAGGGAGTGTCTTGCCTAAAATCTTCTTAGTACACTTCATTATCAAGTCCAAATTCATAGATTTAAAAAAAATATCCTTTGTCAGGGAGTGTCTTGCCTAAAATCTTCTTAGTACACTTCATTATCAAGTCGAAATTCATAGATTTAAAAAAAATATCCTTTGTCAGGGAGTGTCTTGCCTAAAATCTTCTTAGTACACTTCATTATCAAGTCCAAATTCATAGATTTAAAAAAAATATCCTTTGTCAGGGAGTGTCTTGCCTAAAATCTTCTTAGTACACTTCATTATCAAGTCCAAATTCATAGATTTGAAAAAATATCCTTTGTCAGGGAGTGTTTCGCCTAAAAACTCCTTGATACACTTCATTAACGAGTCCAAATTCATAGATTTTAAAAAAATATCCTTTGTCAGGGAGTGTTTCGCCTAAAAACTCCTTGATACACTTTATTAACAAGTCCAAATTAATAGATTTAAAAAAAATATCCTTTGTCAGGGAGTGTTTCGCCTAAAAACTCCTTGATACACTTCATTAACGAGTCCAAATTCATAGATTTTAAAAAAATATCCTTTGTCAGGGAGTGTTTCGCCTAAAAACTCCTTGATACACTTCATTAACGAGTCCAAATTCATAGATTTTAAAAAAATATCCTTTGTCAGGGAGTGTTTCGCCTAAAAACTCCTTGATACACTTTATTAACAAGTCCAAATTAATAGATTTAAAAAAAATATCCTTTGTCAGGGAGTGTTTCGCCTAAAAACTCCTTGATACACTTCATTAACGAGTCCAAATTCATAGATTTAAAAAAAATATCCTTTGTCAGGGAGTGTCTTGCCTAAAATCTTCTTAGTACACTTCATTATCAAGTCCAAATTCATAGATTTAAAAAAAATATCCTTTGTCAGGGAGTGTCTTGCCTAAAATCTTCTTAGTACACTTCATTATCAAGTCCAAATTCATAGATTTAAAAAAATATCCTTTGTCAGGGAGTGTTTCGCCTAAAAACTCCTTGATACACTTCATTAACGAGTCCAAATTCATAGATTTTAAAAAAATATCCTTTGTCAGGGAGTGTTTCGCCTAAAAACTCCTTGATACACTTCATTAACGAGTCCAAATTCATAGATTTAAAAAAAATATCCTTTGTCAGGGAGTGTTTCGCCTAAAAACTCCTTGATACACTTCATTAACGAGTCCAAATTCATAGATTTAAAAAAAATATCCTTTGTCAGGGAGTGTCTTGCCTAAAATCTTCTTAGTACACTTCATTATCAAGTCCAAATTCATAGATTTAAAAAAAATATCCTTTGTCAGGGAGTGTCTTGCCTAAAATCTTCTTAGTACACTTCATTATCAAGTCCAAATTCATAGATTTAAAAAAATATCCTTTGTCAGGGAGTGTTTCGCCTAAAAACTCCTTGATACACTTCATTAACGAGTCCAAATTCATAGATTTAAAAAAAAATATTCTTTGTCAGGGAGTGTCTTGCCTAAAATCTTCTTAGTACACTTCATTATCAAGTCCAAATTCATAGATTTAAAAAAAATATCCTTTGTCAGGGAGTGTCTTGCCTAAAATCTTCTTAGTACACTTCATTATCAAGTCCAAATTCATAGATTTAAAAAAAATATCCTTTGTCAGGGTGTGTCTTGCCTAAAATCTTCTTAGTACACTTCATTATCAAGTCGAAATTCATAGATTTAAAAAAAATATCCTTTGTCAGGGAGTGTCTTGCCTAAAATCTTCTTAGTACACTTCATTATCAAGTCCAAATTCATAGATTTAAAAAAAATATCCTTTGTCAGGGAGTGTCTTGCCTAAAATCTTCTTAGTACACTTCATTATCAAGTCCAAATTCATAGATTTAAAAAAAATATCCTTTGTCAGGGAGTGTCTTGCCTAAAATCTTCTTAGTACACTTCATTATCAAGTCCAAATTCATAGATTTGAAAAAATATCCTTTGTCAGGGAGTGTTTCGCCTAAAAACTCCTTGATACACTTCATTAACGAGTCCAAATTCATAGATTTTAAAAAAATATCCTTTGTCAGGGAGTGTTTCGCCTAAAAACTCCTTGATACACTTTATTAACAAGTCCAAATTAATAGATTTAAAAAAAATATCCTTTGTCAGGGAGTGTTTCGCCTAAAAACTCCTTGATACACTTCATTAACGAGTCCAAATTCATAGATTTTAAAAAAATATTCTTTGTCAGGGAGTGTCTTGCCTAAAATCTTCATAGTACACTTCATTATCAAGTCCAAATTCATAGATTTAAAAAAAATATCCTTTGTCAGGGAGTGTCTTGCCTAAAATCTTCTTAGTACACTTCATTATCAAGTCCAAATTCATAGATTTAAAAAAAAATATCCTTTGTCAGGGAGTGTCTTGCCTAAAATCTTCTTAGTACACTTCATTATCAAGTCCAAATTCATAGATTTAAAAAAAAATATCCTTTGTCAGGGAGTGTCTTGCCTAAAATCTTCTTAGTACACTTCATTATCAAGTCCAAATTCATAGATTTAAAAAAAATATCCTTTGTCAGGGAGTGTTTCGCCTAAAAACTCCTTGATACACTTCATTAACGAGTCCAAATTCATAGATTTAAAAAAATATCCTTTGTCAGGGAGTGTCTTGCCTAAAATCTTCTTAGTACACTTCATTATCAAGTCCAAATTCATAGATTTAAAAAAAATATCCTTTGTCAGGGAGTGTCTTGCCTAAAATCTTCTTAGTACACTTCATTATCAAGTCCAAATTCATAGATTTAAAAAAAAATATCCTTTGTCAGGGAGTGTTTTGCCTAAAAACTCCTTGATACACTTCATTAACAAGTCCAAATTCATAGATTTAAAAAAAATATCCTTTGTCAGGGAGTGTTTCGCCTAAAAACTCCTTGATACACTTCATTAACAAGTCCAAATTCATAGATTTAAAAAAAAATATCCTTTGTCAGGGAGTGTTTCGCCTAAAAACTCCTTGATACACTTCATTAACAAGTCCAAATTCATAGATTTAAAAAAAATATCCTTTGTCAGGGAGTGTTTCGCCTAAAAACTCCTTGATACACTTCATTAACAAGTCCAAATTCATAGATTTAAAAAAAATATCCTTTGTCAGGGAGTGTTTCGCCTAAAAACTCCTTGATACACTTCATTAACAAGTCCAAATTAATAAATTTAAAAAAAAATATCCTTTGTCAGGGAGTGTCTTGCCTAAAATCTTCTTAGTACACTTCATTATCAAGTCCAAATTCATAGATTTAAAAAAAATATCCTTTGTCAGGGAGTGTCTTGCCTAAAATCTTCTTAGTACACTTCATTATCAAGTCCAAATTCATAGATTTAAAAAAAATATCCTTTGTCAGGGAGTGTCTTGCCTAAAATCTTCTTAGTACACTTCATTATCAAGTCGAAATTCATAGATTTAAAAAAAAATATCCTTTGTCAGGGAGTGTTTCGCCTAAAAACTCCTTGATACACTTCATTAACAAGTCCAAATTCATAGATTTAAAAAAAAATATCCTTTGTCAGGGAGTGTTTCGCCTAAAAACTCCTTGATACACTTCATTAACAAGTCCAAATTCATAGATTTAAAAAAAATATCCTTTGTCAGGGAGTGTTTCGCCTAAAAACTCCTTGATACACTTCATTAACAAGTCCAATTTCATAGATTTAAAAAAAATATCCTTTGTCAGGGAGTGTTTCGCCTAAAAACTCCTTGATACACTTCATTAACAAGTCCAAATTAATAAATTTAAAAAAAAATATCCTTTGTCAGGGACTGTCTTGCCTAAAATCTTCTTAGTACACTTCATTATCAAGTCCAAATTCATAGATTTAAAAAAAATATCCTTTGTCAGGGAGTGTCTTGCCTAAAATCTTCTTAGTACACTTCATTATCAAGTCCAAATTCATAGATTTAAAAAAATATCCTTTGTCAGGGAGTGTTTCGCCTAAAAACTCCTTGATACACTTTATTAACAAGTCCAAATTAATAGATTTAAAAAAAATATCCTTTGTCAGGGAGTGTCTTGCCTAAAATCTTCTTAGTACACTTCATTATCAAGTCCAAATTCATAGATTTAAAAAAAAATATCCTTTGTCAGGGAGTGTCTTGCCTAAAATCTTCTTAGTACACTTCATTATCAAGTCCAAATTCATAGATTTAAAAAAAATATCCTTTGTCAGGGAGTGTCTTGCCTAAAATCTTCTTAGTACACTTCATTATCAAGTCCAAATTCATATATTTAAAAAAAAATATCCTTTGTCATGGAGTGTCTTGCCTAAAATCTTCTTAGTACACTTCATTATCAAGTCCAAATTCATAGATTTAAAAAAAATATCCTTTGTCAGGGAGTGTCTTGCCTAAAATCTTCTTAGTACACTTCATTATCAAGTCCAAATTCATAGATTTAAAAAAATATCCTTTGTCAGGGAGTGTTTCGCCTAAAAACTCCTTGATACACTTTATTAACAAGTCCAAATTAATAGATTTAAAAAAAATATCCTTTGTCAGGGAGTGTCTTGCCTAAAATCTTCTTAGTACACTTCATCATCAAGTCCAAATTCATAGATTTAAAAAAAAATATCCTTTGTCAGGGAGTGTCTTGCCTAAAATCTTCTTAGTACACTTCATTATCAAGTCCAAATTCATAGATTTAAAAAAAATATCCTTTGTCAGGGAGTGTCTTGCCTAAAATCTTCTTAGTACACTTCATTATCAAGTCCAAATTCATATATTTAAAAAAAAATATCCTTTGTCATGGAGTGTCTTGCCTAAAATCTTCTTAGTACACTTCATTATCAAGTCCAAATTCATAGATTTAAAAAAAATATCCTTTGTCATGGAGTGTCTTGCCTAAAATCTTCTTAGTACACTTCATTATCAAGTCCAAATTCATAGATTTAAAAAAAATATCCTTTGTCAGGGAGTGTCTTGCCTAAAATCTTCTTAGTACACTTCATTATCAAGTCCAAATTCATAGATTTAAAAAAATATCCTTTGTCAGGGAGTGTTTCGCCTAAAAACTCCTTGATACACTTTATTAACAAGTCCAAATTAATAGATTTAAAAAAAATATCCTTTGTCAGGGAGTGTCTTGCCTAAAATCTTCTTAGTACACTTCATCATCAAGTCCAAATTCATAGATTTAAAAAAAAATATCCTTTGTCAGGGAGTGTCTTGCCTAAAATCTTCTTAGTACACTTCATTATCAAGTCCAAATTCATAGATTTAAAAAAAATATCCTTTGTCAGGGAGTGTCTTGCCTAAAATCTTCTTAGTACACTTCATTATCAAGTCCAAATTCATATATTTAAAAAAAAATATCCTTTGTCATGGAGTGTCTTGCCTAAAATCTTCTTATTACACTTCATTATCAAGTCCAAATTCATAGATTTAAAAAAAATATCCTTTGTCAGGGAGTGTTTCGCCTAAAAACTCCTTGATACACTTCATTAACAAGTCCAAATTCATAGATTTTTAAAAAAAATATCCTTTGTCAGGGAGTGTTTCGCCTAAAAACTCCTTGATACACTTTATTAACAAGTCCAAATTAATAGATTTAAAAAAAATATCCTTTGTCAGGGAGTGTTTCGCCTAAAATCTTCTTAGTACACTTCATTATCAAGTCCAAATTCATAGATTTAAAAAAAATATCCTTTGTCAGGGAGTGTCTTGCCTAAAATCTTCTTAGTACACTTCATTATCAAGTCCAAATTCATAGATTTAAAAAAAATATCCTTTGTCAGGGAGTGTTTCGCCTAAAAACTCCTTGATACACTTCATTAACGAGTCCAAATTCATAGATTTAAAAAAAATATCCTTTGTCAGGGAGTGTCTTGCCTAAAATCTTCTTAGTACACTTCATTATCAAGTCCAAATTCATAGATTTAAAAAAATATCCTTTGTCAGGGAGTGTTTCGCCTAAAAACTCCTTGATACACTTTATTAACAAGTCCAAATTAATAGATTTAAAAAAAATATCCTTTGTCAGGGAGTGTCTTGCCTAAAATCTTCTTAGTACACTTCATTATCAAGTCCAAATTCATAGATTTAAAAAAAAATATCCTTTGTCAGGGAGTGTCTTGCCTAAAATCTTCTTAGTACACTTCATTATCAAGTCCAAATTCATAGATTTAAAAAAAATATCCTTTGTCAGGGAGTGTCTTGCCTAAAATCTTCTTAGTACACTTCATTATCAAGTCCAAATTCATATATTTAAAAAAAAATATCCTTTGTCATGGAGTGTCTTGCCTAAAATCTTCTTAGTACACTTCATTATCAAGTCCAAATTCATAGATTTAAAAAAAATATCCTTTGTCAGGGAGTGTCTTGCCTAAAATCTTCTTATTACACTTCATTATCAAGTCCAAATTCATAGATTTAAAAAAAATATCCTTTGTCAGGGAGTGTTTCGCCTAAAAACTCCTTGATACACTTCATTAACAAGTCCAAATTCATAGATTTTTAAAAAAAATATCCTTTGTCAGGGAGTGTTTCGCCTAAAAACTCCTTGATACACTTTATTAACAAGTCCAAATTAATAGATTTAAAAAAAATATCCTTTGTCAGGGAGTGTTTCGCCTAAAATCTTCTTAGTACACTTCATTATCAAGTCCAAATTCATAGATTTAAAAAAAATATCCTTTGTCAGGGAGTGTCTTGCCTAAAATCTTCTTAGTACACTTCATTATCAAGTCCAAATTCATAGATTTAAAAAAAATATCCTTTGTCAGGGAGTGTTTCGCCTAAAAACTCCTTGATACACTTCATTAACGAGTCCAAATTCATAGATTTAAAAAAAATATCCTTTGTCAGGGAGTGTCTTGCCTAAAATCTTCTTAGTACACTTCATTATCAAGTCCAAATTCATAGATTTAAAAAAAATATCCTTTGTCAGGGAGTGTCTTGCCTAAAATCTTCTTAGTACACTTCATTATCAAGTCCAAATTCATAGATTTAAAAAAAATATCCTTTGTCAGGGAGTGTTTCGCCTAAAAACTCCTTGATACACTTCATTAACGAGTCCAAATTCATAGATTTAAAAAAAATATCCTTTGTCAGGGAGTGTCTTGCCTAAAATCTTCTTAGTACACTTCATTATCAAGTCCAAATTCATAGATTTAAAAAAAATATCCTTTGTCAGGGAGTGTCTTGCCTAAAATCTTCTTATTACACTTCATTATCAAGTCCAAATTCATAGATTTAAAAAAAATATCCTTTGTCAGGGAGTGTCTTGCCTAAAATCTTCTTAGTACACTTCATTATCAAGTCCAAATTCATAGATTTAAAAAAAATATCCTTTGTCAGGGAGTGTCTTGCCTAAAATCTTCTTAGTACACTTCATTATCAAGTCCAAATTCATAGATTTAAAAAAAATATCCTTTGTCAGGGTGTGTCTTGCCTAAAATCTTCTTAGTACACTTCATTATCAAGTCGAAATTCATAGATTTAAAAAAAATATCCTTTGTCAGGGAGTGTTTCGCCTAAAATCTTCTTAGTACACTTCATTATCAAGTCCAAATTCATAGATTTAAAAAAAAATATCCTTTGTCAGGGAGTGTTTTGCCGGGAGTGTTTAGCCTCAAAACTCTTTAATTTTTACTTCATGATTTTTAAAAATTTAAATTAAAAAGTCTGTTCTTAGCGTTTTTGTTGCGAATACTTTACGTATGGTGTCTTCATGGACGACTCAAAATTCATAGATTTTGAAAATAAAAATTAAATATTCTTTGTCAGGGAGTGTTTTGCCGGGAGTGATTAGCCTCAAAACTGTTTAATTTACTTCATAGACGACTCAAAATTCATATATTTTAAAAATTAAAATTAAAAAGTCTTTTCTTGGCTTTTTTGTTGCGACAACACTGCATGGTGTTCTTCATGGATGACTCAAAATTCCTAGATTTAAAAAAAACTTCTTTTTCAGGGAGTATTTTGCCGGGAGTGTTTAGCCTCAAAAATCTTTAATTTACTTCATGGACGATTCAAAATTCGTCGATTTTAAAAATAAATATTAAAAATGTCCTGTCTGATGGTTTGTTTCGCGTCATTACTCTTCAATTAACTTCATGGACGACTCAAAATTCGGGGATTTTAAAAATTAAAAAGTTCTTTCCTAGCGTTTTTGTCGCGTCAGCATTCCATGATGTACTTCATGGACGACTCAAAATTAATTTTTGATTTTAATTAAAAAATAAATAGTCCTTTCTCAGGGAGTGTTTCGCGTCAAAACTAGTGGTTTCATCAGTCACAAAAAATACAATCAACCATTCAAATTTCTTTTGTGGACAAATAATTTAAAAAAGCTGGTCCCAAGAATTAGGTAAACCTCCAGACTCCTTCAAGAATAGAATTTGAGCATGCCAGTTCTGCATATGGCAACCATAGACAAGAAGTGTCTCTTCTCGGGCGCAGAAAAGGATACAGATACACACTTTCATCTTTGGCGGTGGCTTATATGTGTTTGGTTTTTATACGTTCCAACTAGCTGAGTGATGGCCCTGTCAAGATTGAAATGTTCGTGTGCAGTGGGCGATGCACCGTGCACCGTGTTTTATTTTCTCTGCTCCTCTTTCTGCAGAGAGCACATGCATGAAAAGCAGCCACCGCCCTTTTACCGAGTGCTGCAGCTTGTCGTGTGCGCGTGGTGAAAAAACTGCACTGCCCAGCGTTGTCTCAATGACTGACAGCCTTAAAGGGCCGCGCGCTGAATGAAATGAATTCATTTTGATGCAGCACCAGTGCTTTATGCGTCTAGCTGGTTTTATTTTTCAACGCGTGCGGCTCTCTGGTAACACTCTCTGCATTTTGATTTACATGACAGTAAGTTATAATACTGCAAATGTTGCATTTTTTTTATAAAATAATGTTTATTTTTAAATAAATTTGTACTATTTTAAATAATAAAGCATGTTTGTATCTGTAATAAGTATTTTTTATCTTTGTTGTTATTGAAATTTTTAAAATTTTAATTGTATTTTGAGTAAAACTATTAAAAATTTATATTTTTAAAATTATATACAAATTGTTTTTATATTCAGAAGTCTCCCACGTAGAGATAAGAGATATATTCAGAAATCAATATAGTTCATCTCTTCTTGCGCTGCAGCAATGTAATCATCACGACTTTGCATTACAAGATGAAAACAATATTAAAATTACCATTGGAAAAACTGTTTCCTTATTTTAGTATCCTGGTGCTTCTGAAAGGAGACAAAAATGTTTGACAGTGAAGTTGTCAGCGGGATGGTATATTATTGGAATTTGATAAATCCTGTATTGTATTGAAATCTTTATCTAAATATTAGGATGAAAGTATAATTTTTAATTCACTCAATCTTCTGAAGATTTGGCATTGAAATCCAATTTTCGTTCTGAGAGCTCAAAATATTTATCTCAAATGCTCATAATAGTTTGTATATTTCATGTAAATTTTGGGTAAATGCGCAGATGATGCTCTTGTTAACGAATTACTTCTTACACTATATATTATACACTGAACGTGTATATATACGTGGTGTCTGCATTCACGCATATTCACGCAAATACTCAAACACGCGTGTCAAAATCATCATCAGGCACGACAATTCATCGCGCTAATCGCGTTCGATCACATTTTGCTGCAGCCAAGCATGAAATCGCATTGAGCAGCGAGTGTGAAAAGTGATTATTACTACATATTTATCATAAATATAAAGTGCGAGCGAGCGATTCCGTCCGTCCATCAGACGGAGCAGTCAGCCTCGTTTAGCGAAACATATCCGCGTGCGTTCTACACATCCATCTTTACCTGCATCACAATAACACAAACAGGCCATTTATTGAATCGTCTCATTAGCATCTCGCATTTAAACCGCCTTACAAACGCGCGGCGCGATGCACACGAGAGAGCAGGGATAAGCGTGCGCCTGCAAATCGCGTTATTTGTTTGTCACGCACATGCGACCGATTCACTCTCTTCTCCACGCGGTTGGAGGATTTCAGTCGTAGCTTTGCGCATTTAATTTTGTAAACCAATTTTGTAACTTGACGGGAAAAAAATCTATCAGAATATCAAAATAGAAGAATAGAGAAAAAAATCTGACTTTCGTCGTTAAAAACGTCTGCCTATTGTTTTTCTATTTTTTCTATTGTTTGTCTGTCAACTGCAGGCCTATTTCATGGAATGACTGAAATGATAAAAACATTATTATTTTCTTGTATAAAAATTTGGATAGATTCCAATGTTTAATAGGAAAAATTTAAATCTTTTTAATTGGTATTAAAATTACAAAAATCATTGCACAAACGAAACGAGGAATGTCCGATTTTTTCTCTGAACAAATACTCGAAGACTCTACCTTCAATGACATGTTGAATAATTGTGCAAATGGAATAACAGATTTCATCCTCGTTCGAATTCATATCAATGCCACGAGATTGTTATTTAATTTCAACTATGCTGCAATCTTCGAGTGAAATTTTATTTCAAGGACGTTGGATGATATTTGGAATCCCAACAGGTTCTTCAAATACAAGTTTGTTTTCTTTCTCGCAAGTAGTTAATAACTGCGATGTTTATCCATTATGCAAATTTTTTTCATAGTTCTTGTGCTATTAGAATTAAACCTACAAATATCAAATTTTCAATTGATCCTGGCTAAGAAGTTGCGAAGACGAAATGAAGCTCTGCGATATTTAAGCGAATAATCTTCAAATCTTGTACATTTTTATGTGATAATATTATAGAAAAACAAAATCCTATAAAGCATAGTAAAATATATACAAGCTTCATTCTTTATCATTTCACGTTCAAATTTTTATACAGCAGGATTTGCAAAACCCGCAGAAAAATCACTACAAAGCATATTTTTGGAGGAGGGAATTTTTTTAATCATTCGCATTTGTGTCAGCAGATTATTGGTAACCAAAATTTTAGTTAAAAAATCAATTGTATTGTACAACAGATGTCACAAAAATTGTATTTATTAAAAATTTAAATTTTTGTTTTTGTTTGGCACATGATCTCGTTAGGATATTATTTATAAAAAAAAGAACGGGAAAATTTAATGTGTAGAACCCCCCATAATTGGTGCGTTTAAAAAAAAAAAAAAAAACAGTGGCGCCTTTATGCGAATCACAAAATTGGCAATCTTTCTGTGCTACTTTTTTAATTTTAAATAATTTAAGTGAAGCTTGGGAACAAAAATTATGCACATCACAATTCTTTTATCTACTTGAAATTTACTTCTAAAGTCTAAAAAAGGCTATGCTTAAATCTTGCACTAATTAAACAACGCCATAAACGCCTTTAAAACAAATTGGACCAAGAAATTTTTTATTAGCACGCTGCATATCAATCATGTCAGAAGTGGTATAAATTTTAGTATGCCAATTAGGACACGCATCGCATCTGTTGCCAGCTGACATGTTAATCTTAATGCGGGACTATATTCCGCAATCCAATTCATTATTCGCTTGAAGCATAATTTTTCGCCTTGCTTGACAGATAAAGAAAGCAGTCAGAGATAAAATCGAGTGCACCTATATGGTAGATGTGTGTTTATACATATTTATACTCGGCCCGTACGGATTATGCACAATTCTTTTCGCGTGTGTATATCGTAATGTACCGCGCGCACAGAGTCGACGCCACTCGCTTTATTTACAACTTGTGGGTGGACTGAATAAATACAAGAGCACATACGAGGACAGCGTGCCAACTTTTAACTTATTCGCCGCGCTGATGGGTGATTTCACAAGAAAATAAATTGTTATATATGGCTGTCTGCAGGCCGCCGCCGTCGCTGCCTCAGTGCACAGGACACACGGACACTCTCAATGCTCTCTCGGCTTTTAATGAACCTTCTTATTGCGGGCGTCGAGTCGATCAGAGAGTGGCACGCGGCGCGGCCGAATTTTGAGCGGCGTGCGCTAATGTTTATTTATCCTGCATTGTTGTGGAACGCTTGTAACGGCCAGCGAAATGGAATGGTGGCATTGTTGAGTGTGCTGTACGTGTGTAAGGGTAATAGTATGTATGCTTAGCGAGCAGAGAGAGATGAACGAGAGAGTCGAGTTTTAACAAGTGGTTCACGCTCACCAGGCGGCCTTTTAATCAGCGCGTGCATTCAAATTGTTGCCCTGCCGCGTGTGAGCCTAATTTTGGATACACGCTTCTTCTGCCCGACCATTAATGGAACACGACACAAGTTCACGTCTCGACTTTCATCGCGGTTCCCTTTTTCCTTAGGTTTGTCATTGTCAATTTCAACTCTCTCGCGTCTTTTGAGATTACCTAAAGAGAGAAATGCAATGACCTGACACCTGACTATGGAGTTGATTGAAGCAGCAAGAGAAAATTTCCCGGAATTGCATTGTTTCTTCCATTAACGCATTTTAGGTGTAAAATAAGAGAAAGCGGTAATATTTTTACTCTAAATTTATAAAAAAAGTTCAATTTGTTCCTTGTTGAGTTGGCCAACATATAAAAAATACGTATTCATCCAGATAAAAGGCTGTGAAATTCTGGGCGTTGAATTAATGCAATTTTAAGTGCGTTGAAACATATAGTCTGATGTGGCTCAAATTTTGTGCAAAATTGCCACTTTGAGCTTTAAGTTTAGGAATTAAGTCTCTGTTAGCAATTTTTTACTCAAAAATTGTTCTTAAAAATACATATATATTTTTACATACCAAAGAGTTGCTTTGAAGTTTTTTTTATAAATTTTAATTGCTTTTTCCTTCACGACTGACCTTCAATCGAAGCTATATTATATAGTATTGACCAACTAATTGCTTTTAATTGCAATTTAGAAATTATTAAAATGTGTTTACAGCCAAAATAACCGAATTTCAAAATTTAAATTTGAAATATAGCCTATTTCGTCCCAAAAGAAGAGAATGCCGTTTGAATCAATAAAGTAAGGGCTTGTTGCACTTGCCGGTGCATTAGAAAGCGTTCTTAATATTCCTGCTAAACCTACACCAAAAGTAGCAACATCTGCTGCTAAAAATGCGCCTGCTGCCGCTAAAAAGGAGAGTTCAAGTGAAGAAGATTCTTCTGACGAAGATGATGCACCTAAGAAGCAACTGGTGTGCCACACTAAACCCTAAGCGCAAACAAAGAACATGTTACTTAATGTCATTGTTTCTTAAAGTTGCTGAATTTTATTTTTACCTCTCTAAACTGCATTCTGTAGGAAAATCTTGTTTTAAGCATTAAATTAAAAGGGGCTTCTTAGGTGACTGAGCATCAGCATTAATTTTTTCTTTAAAAATTTATCAACCGCTTAAATATATAAAAGTATTCATTTCCGCTCCTGAACCGGAGCTGGTTTTACTACTTGCAATAAAATATAGAATTCATTAAACGATCAAGCAATCAAATTCGTAATTCGCAATGTCGAGTTACTCATGGAAAGCCTTTTTTTGGATCCGCATCCGCAAAGGTTGGGGGCCAAAACATAATTTTACGAGATCATGTACCCGAACCAGCACTCTCCGCAGCCGCAAATCATTGTTTTTGGGCACTCGCGGTCGGACCGTTCTTTATTCAAGAGCAAGGTTTTAAGTTACTAATTGAGCAGCACGATGATGAACCCGTCCATTACACACGCACACACTGTTATTGAGTGCCGTAAAAAATTCGCTGCTTTTTAAAAAGGGCTCACGTATTAAAAATTATCGGTCGGCCGTTTTGACGGCACCACGATTTCTGCATTGAGTGCGAGTCTGTGTGTTTAGATTGATGTAAAACATGTGGCCGAGAGCGAATTATCTGCTTCGCGCGGCTTACGGGCCGCGAACACGAAAATCGCATGCTTAAGTGCTGACGACCAAACTGCTCTCCGTTAAACGCATGACTTCAATGAAGACGCGGAAAGGAGAAAAGCGATAGATTGAGGGACGTGAAAAATTTGCATTAATATGTTTGCAAATAATATATATACGTTTGACTCTAGCGGCTCAAGGAGAATGAAGTTCGGTGCAATTCAAAATAGATTTTATTACAATGAAATTAATAGCTATAGATTTTAATTAAGGTTTCAAGTTTATTTTTATTAATACTAATATTTTTTTCTACTTTGAAATCACAACTTTCGGGATTTATTCACCTTTTTCACTTCCCCTGGGAGCTCTGTCGAACTCTATAGCACGACTGATAGCGCCATTTCCATTATTCATAATTATATTGCTGATAAGCCCAGCCGATGTAAAGCGAATCCCGGGCAGGTCAGCCAGATTCCTATTTGCCAAGGGAAAAATAACACCGCGCGCGAGGCACGCTTTTTATTACATGCAACATTAACCTCAATAATCCGCGCCGTTTCGTTTTTGGCAGTGAACTTTTGGCATATTTCGACCAGCCCATTGTTATATTGTGTTTCGCATCTCTTTTTCGCCTTACTCGTGATTTTAGTTAATGATCAGAACATGCAGCCGCCCGGTAAACAACGGGCGCAAAAAGTCTTGAGTGCTAATTCGGCCACTTTTGCTGCTCCTTCCTTGTCGGTGTGTGTGTGAAAATGTACTTGCCTTATTTGTAGGAGGAAAAGGAGACTGCACCACACGAGAGGATATTCGCCTTATAGATTTTGTCCAATATTGTGTTTACTTGAATGTAAAATTTGATAATTTATTAATTTTTAACAATTTAGAGTGCACGTTTCATTTACAACACATTCATCCATGAGCATTTCAATATATTTAGTTTAAATACTGGAACAGAGTTGGGTCTATGTCTAGTACAACTCTAAATGAAGAAATACTATCGATCTACTACTATATATAATTCAATTTCAATTTGTTTTTATTTCTCCAAACAAGTCATATTATTTTACAAACATTTAAAGTCAAGAAAATCACATTAGGAGAAATAAGGCATTTGTAGTTGTAATATACCTGAGCCATAGTCAGTGAAAGCAACAAATTTCTGTCCAGGGGTCAATGGATTTTGATGAATTTTTTTTGCGTTAATTTTGCCCTAATTGCCCGACAAAACAGTTGAGAAAACTCGGCCTTTCCAATTTGGTGTTTGGTACGGGTTTTTTAATTTTTGTTCTAAGACTACCCTGAACAAAGTTATGAAGTACTCAAAATTCCCAGATTTTGACATTTGAACGCCCGCCAAACCCGCAAAAATTGGAAAGGCCGAATTTTCTCAACTGTTTTGTCGGTCAATTAGGGCAAAATTGACGCTAAAAAAATTTCATCAAAATCCATCGACCCCTGGACAGAAATTTGTTGCTTTGACTGATTATGGCTCACCTATACTATTTTTTTTATCTTTAACTTTCCTTTATTTGTATTACACAGCGGTACAAAAATCGAAGCTTCTCCATTTCTGTCCGCGCATTTACAAATGAGTCTCAAACAACAAAATATTAATAACAATAAATAGAAGAAACATAATATATATAGTGTAAACATTTCGTTATGTTTGTGTCGCAAGCGAGTGTGCGTGTTTTGCTACATTTGGTGCTCTGAAATTGAGATATTCATCACAAGTATAAAATAAATTTCGCCATAAATAGTGCAATAAAATAGGAAGGAAGAAATAAAATCGAAGGAAAACCATTAATAAATGAGCTCAATACTTGTGCAATGATTAATGAACAAACGTGGTGACCAGATGTCGATAAAGCAATGTAGCAGGAAGAGAATCATTTCCTTTGTAAATGTGAAACCGTGAGAAAAGATCAAAACGATAGTTTCTCGGGATCATCCCTTAAAAAAGGTACATTCAAGTGAAGCAGAAATCATTGTTTTTAACAATAAGCAACCGCAAGAAAACTGCACCAAGAACAAGAGGTCCATAAATGACCAGGTCAACAAGCCTTGAGTACAAAAGCAAGTGACGTAACAAACTGAATGACACACAAGTGAAAAGACTTGACAAGAATCAAGATTTGAATTGATATCATTTGTAAAATCATATGCACAAGTATTGAGGTTTTCTTAATTAATTAATATACGTTAACTGAAACTTACACGTCAGTTTTTTTTTATCATGCATGCAAGATCCTGCTAAATCTGTTTTAATTAATTTATCAATTATTAATCGGTATTTGTCTCGATTAGTCAAGAACACCAGAGGGTACCTTTTAATTTTTACCCTATTAATCACCTTGATAAAAAGAGACATTACATAGTGTTGGTGAACAACCCGCTGACACTCGTGAACAAAATAGTAGCAGAATTTACCACTACTTTAAACACTCGCCGCACTACAGCCTAATGCTACATTAAATCTACACACCAATTGATATAATATTTTTGTTTATTCTCACCGTAAAAAAATTACATACATGTTAAAAAAACAGTTTGTACAAAAAATTAAAAAAAAAAACGCATAGTGAGAAAAGGCAAACATCTAGCTAAAACTCTACCCGGGAGGACAGAGCCGGAATGGGCCCGGTCAGGAGGGGAAGTATGCTGCTCTAGAAAAGAATCACTCACTCACATACGCCTTACACTTGGAAGGAAACTGTGCCGCCGTACAGACTTTCAATGCGGGTGGTGCAGCATTCCAAAAAGCACGACTCGATAATCAAACACACTGACCGAGTTCGATGCGTGCTGGTTGGTGGTTGCAACCGCGAATGCGGCGCGGGGTAGCTGCCGCGATGCACGCGGCTCACGATGATGCGTGCCATTGCGTTGTAGTCTCATATCATATCATAATAATGATCAATGTTGGAAATGTTGAGATTATAAATAAATAAATAAATATTTTGAATGTAACAATATCTTTAAAATAAATAAAAAACATATGAAATAGAAACAACTATCAATATTGTACGAGTAAACTGCCTTTTTTATTTTATAACCTTTGCTCCAGTGCATCCCGTGGGCTATTTTCAACAATTGTCCGGAAAAAACAATTTAAAATTCAAAGCCCCGATGGTTATTATCGAAGCACTTTACGCGTAAGTCTTAGTACGTCTTACAACTCATGCTTCATGCTAGACGTTTCCTCTTTTTTACCGCGACAAATCACTATAAATCCTGGATTCTCGCCTCGTAGCCGTTGAAAATAAATCGGCATTCGGAGCACATTGCTGCAAATCACTTTATTGTGAAACAACTCGAAAACTTGTTGTGCGAATTAACGCAAGCCGGTCGCATGGCGCGAGCGAGCTGAATTATAATTTATGTCATGCGAGGCACGTATATGAGTACAAGCGGCAGCAGGAGCAGCGTGTCGTTCGTTGGTCGCGGTATCAGCAACCACCATGAAGTACAAGGCACCGCGCGACTTACGCACCTTATTGCGGTTGACAGGTGCATGCAGCTGCACGCCGCGCGCGCCGCGCACAACATCATCTCTGTATAATTGCTAATTAGTTTCTGTATTTATGCCTTTGTTCGATCCGCGGCGACGCGTCCGCATGTTTAATGCATCCTCTGCGCATACACACTGTTTCACAATGAGCAAGACTCGTCGCGTCGCACACACGTCAACCTGTGCCACTCATAAATTTCACCTTTTGCTGCATGTTCTCGCTTTCCTCGTTCTAAATGAAAACGTGCTCGAGAAGAGTATGAAAATTAAAAACACACACACACATTCCAGCGGTAATTGCTTCAGCAGGAATTTTTCTCCGCATGCGATTAACGTGTAATTGTCTGCCAGGCATTATATATCGCATTCGCCTCACCTGCTGATTAATGGCGCACTGCGCGTTAATAAATATCGCGAAGGTTGTCAAATTGTCAATAAATCGTATGCTTGTTGATGTCAATACGACAAACAATATTTTATAATTTATTACCTATTTGTCCACGTGTGTGTTGGTTTACTGACTTCACAAATCATTTTATTTTACAACTATCCCTTTGACGAGAAACAATTAAATATCATGATTGAGTATTTCCTGAAAATTTTGCAGAAATAATATCTGCTTTAAATGTTGGTGAGTAGAAAAACACGTGGGGAATTCAGATAAATTTAATTGATTTGCTGGAAATCCTAAGAACAAAATATCTGAAAATGTGGAGTAACTATATACCTTCCGCTAGAAAAAATTCTTGCTCCTCTGGAAAAATTAGAGAAGTAGGCAGACAGCGGATTATTTGTGCGAAGCGCGTTGCATATCCTGCAATTTATAGCTACTAAAGGGCTGTGCATATATAAGATATTATCGGACCCTAAAATGAGCAAGAATCATGAAATTTAATCACGATTAAATTAGTATAAAAACTGAAAATGTGGAGACTATAATTAATTATAGTAACTGTCCCTTCAGCTAGAAAAAATTCTTACTCCTCTGGAAAAATTAGAGGAGTAGGCAGACAGCGGATTATTTGTGCGAAGCGCGTTGCATATCCTGTAATTTATAGCTACTAAGGGCTATATAGGATATGGGACCCTTAAATGAGCAAGAATCATGTAATTTAATCACGATTAAATTAGTATAAAAACTGAAAATGTGGAGACTATAATTAATTATAGTAACTGTCCCTTCAGCTAGAAAAAATTCTTACTCCTCTGGAAAAATTAGAGGAGTAGGCAGACAGCGGATTATTTGTGCGAAGCGCGTTGCATATCCTGTAATTTATAGCTACTAAAGGGCTATATAGGATATGGGACCCTTAAATGAGCAAGAATCATGTAATTTAACCTCGATTAAATTAGTATAAAAACTATCTTAAAGTCGCAAAACTGTCTTAAAGCGTTACTAGAAAAGCCTTCCACCATTTCAATCCACTAAAAATCCGTCCAAAAGTTCATTTTTTTAATTTTAAAAATATCAGGCATAATTTTCTGCCCTAAAATATTTTAGAACTTCCTTCCAATCCGAAAATGTATTTTTTAAGTTCGAATATTTGTATTGGGAACAGAAGTTTTCATAGGTTACCTGTACCTATATTCCTATTGTATAAAAGAGTTATTTTATACAAACTAAGATAACAACAATCATTACTTGAAACTTACACCATCTTCAAGGTCTAATTTAACTTCCATTCATTTTACAAAAATGCTGAAGGAAACAGAGGCTATACGTGTGAAAGGCAAACATCGAGACCCGAAAGCTGCTGAGTCACGAAAAATGCAAAAGCGCATTTGCATTTGTTTCGTTTGGACAGTGGCACCCGCTTAACAGCGCTCACCTTGCTTGCCGCGTGCTCGCGGGCGTATCAATTTCCTCCGCGCACGCGGAATGCAAATAGCGAAAACATCCGTGTGGGCATGGCTGGCTGGCTGGCTGGCTGACTGAGTTATTTATTCAAGGGTAATTACATGAAATGCGTGCGGCATTGAGTGCGGCGCGGCAGGTCAGCCACCTGCGACGTGTCCACTTCCTCCCCACCTGTCCCCGCGAGCGCGTCTTCGGACACGCGTCGACATGCTTCCTCGAGCGCGATGCACCGCCCCCGACCCGGCCGGGGCCACCCCTGCCTGTGCCGACCCTTATGCTGCCCGAGCAGAGATAAATTAATCAAGAGGCCGATCTCGCCGACAGATATAATCACGAGAGTAAGAGAGAGAGAGAGAGAGAGAGAGAGAGAGAGAGAGAGAGAGAGAGAGAGAGAGTAATTTTAATTTTAAATTTGTCGTGCTGCCACGCGGTTTTCTGCACGTCTGACTGCACGCAGTAACAAATGCGCGAACATAGGGCAGTGAAAAAGTTTTTAGAGTGCTTTTTCCAACAACATGATTTTGTTTCAACTTATTGAAATTGCATATATGCATGTACTATTTTATATCACACTCTGCACTCTCTGCGTGCACACATTCATGAAATACCTGAGTGGATGTTTGGGATAAAACAATATGTAAAAATGCTGCACCACACTTAAAAGATTTAATTAATAGTGTATTTTAATTTAACTATAGGGACGGTTCAGTGCACAGATTTATGTTTATAATAAAAGAGTAGAATAATAATATTTTAGCTAACAATAAACACTAACGATTTTCTGACTCGCAAAAATATTCCAGTAAATACTACAACTTTAATACTATGTAAATTACGAAAATTTGAAAACAGATACAATTAAAAAATTTAAACATTATTCTTGTTCCTGGTTATATGAAATATTTTTTACAGTAGCTCCTCAATTGAACAATCGCTTATTTTGAATTTAATTTTGTTTTGGAGCTTAATGCACTTCTCATGAAGTTTTCCCCCATTTAGTTTTCCAATCATTAAAAATTGACATTTGGTAAAAAATGTATTTTTCAACAGAAATTTCAAATCGTACTGATAGAAAATAATACAATTATGTGCAAACTCCGCCTATCCTTCACTTCCCTGTCATCAGTTGCTATAACTTGCTTGAAGAACTCCTCCCGGTAATGCATGGGTTGCTTTTTCCAGTGAAGAAGTCGTTGGAAGGCCAATTAAGGCGACGCATGCATAATATTTCAGACGAGGTGGCATCTTGAGAGATCAGCCGTAGATAAACCGTCGGCAATACTCAGCCGTTCGCCGGCTCTCGCTTCTCGCTCCATGATCCACTGATTCGCCTGTTGTTGCAAGTGCCGCTTTTGGGGGAGTCAAGTGGCATAGCGGTGGCGGTTCTTTTTCTTGCTTTCTTTCATCTTTTAGTGGCGTAGGTTACACTATCGCAAGTCCGTCATTGTCTGTGTGCTCATAGCATCGTTGGCGAGCGCAAGAGAGACCCAACAATTTGGGTGGCAACTCTATTGAAAGAGAGGCACGCTAGTCAAGGATTTATTTTGGGCCAAATTCTTACCGCGTGGACCTGTTTGATTTCCGCCGCGGAATGTGGAAGGAACTCAGGATTTATGTTGTGACTGTTATAAATGTGGAATACAATAGAGAAGAATTTTTGTAAAATATTGATTTTTATTTACTCGAACGCATTAAGAACAAATTGAATCACTTGCGGCCTCATATGATTTTGTGAGAAAAGCGAAAGGTCATCGAATGGGTCACGCGGATAATTTCTTTTATTAATTTCAAAGTCCTCCCACTTGAGAAGAAATTCACTTCATTGTTGCGTGGCACAATAAACGATTACGAAAGAAAAGGATGCAACGTCCTTTTTTAGAATGCATGCACTCTGTCTCTTTTTTTATTTTTTTGAGCCTTTTTCAAGCATCCCACGCTAAGTGTCGTGAAATTGAAAAGCACCTGCTGATTAGTTACGCCCCCGTAGAGCTGCTTGAGTTTCTTATGATTTTTTTGTTGTTATTTCCAAAAAGAGTTCATAAATGAAACCTGCTTCGTACAGGCTGAAACCCATTATTTTTATTTAGATGAGAACCATATGAATAGCGCCATTGTAAGCGGCCAGCGAGGAAAAGGCTCGGATGTCACGGCCGTTCGTTTTCGGCGTTCCAGTTGCATTGTCCAACACGTGCATGGTAAAAATACATAAAAAAGTTATGACCCCAACAGGAGACCAATTTTTAGGGAGAAAACAAATTTTCCAACATGTGCTGTGCGCGCGGGAGAGATGAAAAAGCAAAGAATAACTGAGACTAAAAATTTGTCAACTGATTTACCTTGTTTCATGACTAAAAGCATTCCCACAATATGCATTAGAATTTGACCAGCAGAAAACCTTTTTATTCAAGCCAGTGCTTCTGATGATACAAAGGGAAGTATTATCTTAACTGCATTTAAGGAAGGATCCATATTAAGTGAACCCCTGTTTGGCAAGTGGTCTTCAGATCTTGATGGAATTCGGTGGAGATGATGCCCTAGGGAACCTATATTAAACCCTAAAATATTAGGTCAAAATTCCAAAAATTGTTCATTTTACAGGGGTTCAAAGTTTGAGATTTTTTAAAAAGGTGATGTTTTCGGCGATTTGTAACTTGGACTCTGTTTATAGTAAACACAAAAATTAGGTATCCAAAATATTTTACGTTTGATGCCAAACAACTTTCCCACAATGACCAACTTCGTAGGTCAAGGTCACTAAATTGGGGTCAAACTTTTCAAAAAAATCCCACATACCCAAGTACATAAAATTTGGGAAATTCAAAATAGCCAAGATGTGCCTCATATCCATGGTAACAACATATAAAAAATTGGCGATACGTTTTTTTCGTTTTCGAGATATTTTGTATTGAGTGCTGTTTTCCGGGTCTTCTGATCATAAATAAAAACACGTTTTCCACTTAATCTCAGCTTCTATGGGTTCGATTTACAAAAACCGCACACCGTTTGATACGTAATGACCTCCCCTAGGTAATGCAAGTGATCATAAGGGTGCCCACCCCTTCAAACCCTTAACCACCCCCTGGAAATCCGAAAAATTTATCTTTTCATATTTTTAACCTCTATCTCGACAAATTAAGCGTGACACCAATCAAGTATGTCCCAAAACAGTTACAATAATAAATATTATTATGTTCTTTGTAGAGGAAACCTTCAAAAAAATAAAATTGCTAATATGAAGATTTAAAAAAAATAATTTAGGTTTATTTAAAAAAAGCATTAAATCGGGTTTTAGGTTATTCAAAATAACTTGATTAATCTTTATTTATTAATATTTTAAAAATAAACTAATAAATGCAACCAATTCAAATATCTGAAATTGCACACAATATGCACCAAATAATGATGGTTACACATATATGAATATGAACAATAAAGAATAATCAAGTTATTTTGAATAAACTAAAACCCGATTTAATGCTTTTTTTAAATAAACCTAAATTATTTTTTTTAATATCTTCATATTAGCAATTTTATTTTTTTGAAGGTTTCCTCTACAAAGAAAATAATAATATTTATTATTGTAACTGTTTTGGGACATACTTGATTGGTGTCACGCTTAATTTGTCGAGATAGAGGTTAAAAATATGAAAAGATAAATTTTTCGGATTTCCAGGGGGTGGTTAAGGGTTTGAAGGGGTGGGCACCCTTATGATCACTTGCATTACCTAGGGGAGGTCATTACGTATCAAACGGTGTGCGGTTTTTGTAAATCGGACCCATAGAAGCTGAGATTAAGTGGAAAACGTGTTTTTATTTATGATCAGAAGACCCGGAAAACAACACTCAATTCAAAATATCTCGAAAACGAAAAAAAAACGTATCGCCAATTTTTTATATGTTGTTACCATGGATATGAGGCACATTTTGGCTATTTTGAATTTCCCAAATTTTATGTACTTGGGTATGTGGGATTCTTTTGAAAAGTTTGACCCCAATTTAGTGACCTTGACCTACGAAGTTGGTCATTGTGGGAAAGTTGTTTGGCATCAAACGTAAAATATTTTGGATACCTAATTTTTGTGTTTACTATAAACAGAGTCCAAGTTACAAATCGCCGAAAACATCACCTTTTTCAAAAATCTCAAACTTTGAACCCCTGTAAAATGAACAATTTTTGGAATTTTGACCTAATATTTTAGGGTTTAACTTAGGTTCCCTAGGGCATCATCTCCACCGAATTTCATCAAGATCTGAAGACCACTTGCCAAACAGGGGTTCACTTAATATGGATCCTTTCATAAATATTATTATGTTCATGATCGTACATCTTACTACAGAATAATTACTTATCAGTCAAAAAGTTTAAGATGATGAGAGGGTCATTGGAAGATGATGGAGTGTTGCAAATTCGTTCGACGCCATCCGCCACCCTGCTCATTACTTCCAGCCAGTCAAAGAGATACACAACACTACAGAAATTTGTACAATTTGTACTAAGTTCCTACTGTCTGCTCATGGTAATAACTTGCACCCGTTGAACAATCACTAAAAAATAAAGTTGACAAAATTACTAAACTTTTTTAAACTCACTCCACAAATTACAAAAGAAATCCAAGAAATAAAATAAAATAATGAATTATGTCATAATCAATTATTGTTCAGGTCAAAAAGGTTTTTGATCACTAAAAAAAGGGATTTAAAAACATCATTGACTAATTCATAAAAATGTCCTTTACCTAATGGCGGCAGAAAGACACGGCGATCAAATGCGTGATTGTTTTTTTTAATAAATCACTGTGGCAGCGGATTTTGCCAGTATCTGCGAGCGGTAAAAGCCTGGCAACGAAAATGCCAAGGCGTGAAATACCAGTATCTGCATGTTTCCAATTTTTTCAGGAGCATCAAAAAACCGGTTTACCACAACACAGCAACAGATAGAATGAAAATTTGTCAATATTTTGTATCTGCACTATCATCCGGTTATTTTCATATGCTTTACCGATCATCAATATGCCTTATCTGCAAGATTCACTTGCTCGAACAAGCCAATATCAGGGGCATTTATCGTTGCCACTTGGTTTCCACGTGATAATAATGTTTTACAGACATGCTATTCAATTTTTATGGAAAGTTTAATATATTTTTATGGATATTTTATTATTTAATTCATTTTGTTTATTAAATTTCGGGGTCAACCTAATACACTCCACATGACATTTTTCGACTTTTTGTTTTCTTTGCATTTCTAAATCTCAGGTTCTAACCATCAGAATCTTAAAAACTACCCACCGTTAGACTTGTCTCGACCTCCCCTGACCAGCTAAAGGGTTTAAGGGCGCTTACCTCCATCCCCTTTCATCCCCATATTGCTACTATTTCGATAATAAAATTTTTAGCATGCATCCTCTGGCCTTAAAAATAAATTTCAAATTGTCTAAAACTCCTTCTAAACTAACTCCCCATCCCTTCTTTCGAACCGAAACAGACCAAATATTTATAAAAAGCAAAAAAATGTTTTTCCTTTTTTTAAGGGGGTTGACGTATAGCAACTTAGGGGTGGAAGGTAAGCACCCCCAAACCCTTTAGCTGGTCAGGGGAGATCGAGACGAGTCCAACGGTGGGTAATTTTCGCTATTCTGATGTTTAGAACCCGCGATTTAGAGTTGCAAAAGTAACATCATGCGCGCCTGGGCAAGAGTTACATACTTGTTGGCTGTATTATTGTTCTGGTTATTCTATTCACCCAAAAGATGCCTTCCTATGTTTGTAATGATGTAAAATTTTGTCAGGACTTCGGTCATTGCGAACAAAAACGATTTCGTGCAACGTGTTTGGCAACGAAATGCAGATACTGGTATTTCACGCCCTGGCATTTTCGTTGCCAGGCTTTTACCGCTCGCTGCCACGCGCAGATACTAGCAAAATCCGCTGCCACAGCGTTAATATTATTTATATTAATGTCTATAATTTATATAATGTATCTAAAAAATATTTTGGATATGCCAATGAAGGACACATCTAGACTTATGAGACTGTTGATCTAACAAAAAATGGTGAGTGAAATAAAATCATGGCGATACGCGTCCATTTCATACGGTTTTATTTTCTTGACATTCCATTCCCACCCCTGCTAAAAGAGTCTTTTATATTTTTATAGGTTGTTCTCAATATATACAATTTTGTCCCAGTAATCTCCTACTATTCACAAAACAGGTGCACCCTCATAACAATACAATTGATTTTCGAATTTTCCAAGGCCAACTGCGCTCGAGCAGAAAAGGCCATATACATCTATAAAATATTTAGTCATTATGTGACCGTTTCCGTAGCAAGGTGATCGGAAAAAACAACCTTTTTGTTGTTTGCTGGCCAGAGCGCTATTCATCGAGCCAAATATATAAAGCGCAGCAAATATTTCAGCGCCGCGGGCAATGAGGTTTTATGCGATACACTTGCTTCTCTCATGCTGTCGTGTCGGGCGGGAAGGTTGGGGTAAGTTGGGTTGTGCATCCCTCACCCGTCGTGCATCAGCGTGAGAGTTTGCTCGTTCTTTGTTGACTGCCACCCAGCAGCCGCCTGCGGGATAGTATGGTGCACTTGCAGCGCGTTCAAAGAAAGAAACCTGAGCCTGCACACATGAATAAGACAGGCAGCGGAAGTGGCCGTCCTATTTTTCAGATGGGAACCATCCCAACTATTCGACTATACCTGCTCTTTTCATTGATGAGCAGTCCCACACGGTCCTGGCCCAGCCACAAGAATCGCGAGAAAAAATCAAATTTGTACATTCTCAAGGTATCTTATATTATATACTTTTTTAATCAGAACGCAAATGAGGCTGCGAAAATGTTTTTTAATTTTATCCCAAAGTAAATAGTTTTTACGCTTTTGTTGTTCATCCAAAGTAATTTAAATGCAATTTGAGGGGATTTAAAGTTGTTTAAAGACAATTTTTAGAAATTTCGAAATCCCTAAGTCAATTTTAAGCTCTTAATGCGTCTTGTTAAAAGCAAATCATTCGAAATGTCAAGTTGTTGAGCAACAAAAGGTTACTTTTTACTTCATACAATATCATGATGACAAGGAATGATAAACTTTAAAAAGCACTTAACACATGAAATGTTGTCATGACTTCAAATATAATCTATTGTAAATTTTCAAAATATTGGCTTAGTTGACTTCAAAAGTTTGTGTGATTTCCAAATGAAAATTATTATTGACTATTGCCTTCGTACTAAAATAATGTTTTAATTTGTTACAAGGAGGATACCTTTTTTATATGAAACACCATTTAATAAGATGTTGCTGTAAGAGAAATTGGAATTATACTTATTACAAGGACCCAACGCAAAGCAATTGCTTGGTGTGTGTGTGTGTACTATAGATTTTTCATCTTTTCTACACAGTTGTGAATTATCACATTTTTAAATAAGCAAAAAAAAAACTGTAGCGGACAACAACGCGGTCCTGCTTTTTGTTGGAAGCCAACAATTGTCGGCGGTTCGAATTATTGTAATTTTGCATTATTGTTTAACAGCAGAAAGAGGATTTTAAAATAAGAATTCAGTTTTCGTCCTTCAGCCACACGGTGCTGACGTGATTCGTTTAATTGTGCAGAACCCGATTCAAAGGGGTGAATCCAACAGTCAGTTAGCAAAAGAATTTATCACTTATTATTGTAAACAATTTCAGTTCTTGTACTTGATTAAGTATTCCTATCGGATTTCCAACTGTAAACCAATACACCAACCAAATTCGTCATCTTTATTTATCGGTCTTCATCATTTTAATCCCTCTTCATTCCCCCAAAAAACAAATGCCTGCTGAAACTGTTAAAATGGTTAAATAAATGCTGCTCTCGCTCTTTCCTGCTCGTGCCCACTTTTCGTGCTCGCTTTGCTCGCTCAATTTTGCTTTATCGTGCTTTTTTGGCTCGTTTCTGTGCTCTCTTTGGCTGCATTGATGCTTGCTCAAATGTGCTCGTTTTGGCTCTCTCATGCTCGCCTTGCTCAAATAGGCTTCATTCTCGCTCAAAGTTGCTGGGATTGATCCCTCGCTCTTTTGCGCTCTTTCTTGCTCAAAAGCGTTCAACGCTATTTTGAGCGCTACAACCGTACAATTTTCGAGGTCATTTTGAAAAGAAAACCTTTTTTATGAGTTTATGATTTTTTTATTCCGATAAAAATTTTCAATAAATGATAATTATCATATTATTAAATTATTTAAAAACAAAACACTCAATTAAAAAAAATTGTGCAAGAGAAGTACAAATTAGTATTTTTTTTTTCAAGTGAACAACTAATGAAAAATCACATTATGCAACATATAATAGTGAAGTTCCACGAATATTTTGTTAGATCAGAAACTCTATATAGTAAAAATAAATGTCAACGTGTTATATTTTGCTAATCAACAATTACTTTTTAACATTATATTGAATTGCAAATGTTTTTTATGAACAATCAGAACGGAAAAATAGCGTAATTCACGGGTCTCAGCAGGGTTTTAGTCAAGTCAGGAATAATCAGTGAAAATATAATACCAGATATTAATCTAGCAAAGGAAACTAGATTCAATAAGCGGCCATGCCCTTGTGCCAAAATCTCGTTAATACCAAGACGAACAAATCTTTTATTAAGTGGCCGATAAACTGAACCTAAAAAAAATACCTGGCCGCTAAAACTCCACCACCCACCTTACCAACTATTTTAGCATGGACAGCTTATAAACTGGACAACGCAAGATGGTTAGAATGCAGACCCTAATTGTCTCAAAAATCCAAAAATTATTTTTATCGCGCGGACTATTTAAAATATTTTGCATTGGTAGACTAGTGTGATTAATACTGATTATTTTCCCGGCCAAAACCCTCCGAATAATATATACAACCTCTAAAATCGCCTGAATCTGAAGTGATGAAAACACACAGGAACACACACAGCATCTGAAAAATCCTGTCCTCTTACATGTAGCTCATTGGTTCCTAAAACACGGGACACAATAAAGGCATGATAATTAATAAATAATAAAGCACAATAATATATGGAGAGAGTTGATTCTAAAAACAATTTTATGCATTAATTTATCGAATTTATCATCATATTTATTTAAGGGTGGCGATTTAATTATCTATGTACTGGGCCACTTTCGGAAAATTAACTGTTGAGGCGGGAAAAAAATACAAATAAAATATCTGACGAGAAAATATTGAATTACATTTTTCTGGCCAACCAATACATATTTAAGTAAATCAATAAAAATTCTTGGTCCAAAACATCAACGAATTTCGCCTACTGTTGAATTCAAATGGAACGGGCAAGATCCGCTCATTGAATTATAGATAATTTTAAAGAGATGATAGAGATTGTGCGTAAAAATCATGCAGAGAGTAAAAAGTTCGCTTACCTTTTGGTTCCAAGTTCTTTGTGGTGCAGCGGCACGGAAGCAACAACGCGAATTCTGTGTCGTGCACTTTTTCCAGATAACTCGCAAAAGTAAAACAACGGCAGCAGCTCCTTCAGAATTTGTTGGAAAGGCCGGAAAGGACGCGAAAATGGCATCGTGAAAGAATTTCCAGCGAAAATAACCAACAATGCACATACCAACTATCGCTGTGTCAGCAGCTGTTGCCGGTAACACTGATCACAATGCAACACAAATTCGAGTGTTGCGAAAATCGTTGTACAATTCAAACAACAATTAAAAAAATCAACCCTTTGTTAGAATCAGAAGAAGAAGAGACATGCGAGATAAGATTTTTGGTCTTTGGGTTGTGGCGCCTTCTCGCCACTACTGTCCGAATAACTACTTTGCATTTAACCTGTATCGCCAGGTGGCAGTACAAAGGTGTGCGACAAGCAGAGCACCCTTACTGCACCTTCTCCCCCACTGCACCAATCAGACTCGCACCAAAGCAGTCGCAACACAATATTCTCTCTCCGGCTAGGATGAGATTTGGTGCGAGAAAATTCCATAAAAACGATTTCATATTAGACCCGAACTACGGGGTAAGTTGTAATAATTGTTTGTATTTCGAATGTGATATTTTTACTGTTTGTATTTGTGATTTTGATTATCGATGTAATTTCACAGTCTTGATTCTGATCTTGGTCTTGATCTTGATCTTAATTACCAAACCACGAGACCTAAATAAAAGACGAATTACTACTATGAGAAAGACGCATTTCTGTCACGGCTTCCCCGTCCCCATAGGGTGAAACTTAAATACTGATTTTGTAAACTCCCAATTTTTGGTCATCCATCATGAGATGGATCTTTCATAAGAATGCATATGTTTCGGGAAAATGCGCAAAATTGCATAAAATCCGCAAAAATGGTTTGTTTTGCAAAGCAGTGGCTTTTTCCGGAAAAATTCGGGAGCGTCTGGCACAGCTATTTTCGCTGCCGTGTGGGTTGCTAACGGTCAGCCGGACGGCTCTAGTCAGCTCCTCGTGTAATAAATCATTATAATCAATTAACTAACACTCTTTTCCTTTCTTAATTTTATTTTCAAAGAAAAGTGAAATTTAAATTTAAAAAATTTCCTAATTACCTTATATTATTATTAATTAGATATTTTCTTAAAAACTAGCTGGTGCGTATTGATCTAAAACTTCGAACACCATGCTAATTTATTACTTGAAGGTGAACCAATAGTGGTCATTTGACGACGCTAAAAATTATTTAGTGCATTTGCAATCCTTCTGGTGAGACAAGATAAAATATTTTACATTAATTCGAGCATAGCTGCTAGAAAGCTAACTCGCGTTTTTTCAGATATTTTTCTTGCTATTGCAACTGGGGGTTAATCTAAAAAAAATAAATTGGAAGAACATGTTAATTATTTTCCGCTCATTATATTTATAATCGAGAGATAATCGAGAAGAGCACAAAAATGATCTAAAGTTAGAAGCGAGCAAGAAAGAGCAGCTTTGCTCGCTCATTTTCGCTCGATTCTGCTCGCGAGCATAAAGGAGCGAGCAAATATTGCTTTATTTTGCTCGAGCAGCGCGAGCGGAAAAGAGCGAATTTGTTTCATCTAACCCAGAGCAGGCTGAGCGTAAAAGAGCTAAGAAAAGCGAGCAATTTTTGCTCGTTTAGAGTGTTGAGCCGCTCGAGCAACAAAATGCAGTGTGCTGCTCGCGAAATGAGCAGACAGCAGAGAAAGTGGCTAAATGAGCGACGCGAGCAAGAACGAGCGCTTTTTCCTGCTCGCGTCTGCTCGCGATTTTCTGCTGGGATGGCCATAATCAATGTCTGCCAAAAATTTCCAATATTCTCTAGTTTGACTAGGAACTTTTCATGATCAAGCACATCAAATAATGCTTTTTTCATATCTATAAAAACACCAGCTACATAATTTTTCGCACTGAGATTGGAATTTATATAATCAGAGAAATTAACAAACAGCTCATTAACACCTTTTCCTTTCTGGTACGCATATTGTCGTGAGTCTAATATTGAAAATCCGCTTAAGTAGCTGGTTAGGCGTATTTGGAGAAACTTTTCAAATATTTTATCAAAAACTATATGAAACACAACCTCGAGTGATTGCCTGTTTCAAAATTTGACCTTCAATATATGAACATCTGACAATGATTATGGGGTAACAATAAACATGAACTCTCTCGTTCTAAAAGGATGCCACTTCCTGTGGTGCATTATTACTCTTTGTCAGTTTTCCAGATGTTGGAGCCTTTACAGCTTTCTTAAAGTTTTCTTTCAATCCTGTGTTCATTCATTGGCAAAGGATTTTCCTCAGGCAGTCCACTTTAGAAAAGATCGCTTTCGAAGTAAGAAATTGCCACCAAACCCATTGTTTTCTAAGTATTCGTCTTTTCAGATTGCATCGGTGGGTGGACTTTGCTAGCTTGATAATAAGCCAGCACCCTTGCCGGCTCTTTTATTGAAGGATGCTTCACCATTCATTGCTTTTTCACTCTGCCGCATGCGTGGACCTGCAAGATGATGCGACCATCGATGCCGTTCTTTTGAACATACTCACATTTTACGACTGAGTTATTCCCTCCTAAAAACTCGGGCGTTTCCATTGAAAATGTCGCGATTTGCGTCCCAAATGATTATTTTGTTAAATGCATTTTTCTCCCATTTTTCTTCATGGGATTGTTTTTTTAGACACATTTCAAGACACACACGCATCATGATAGTTACCAAAAATCGATAACTCTAGTTTTTTTGTTATCAAACACATCTCCACCTTCTGTTTATAGTTAACGAGGTATGTAATTGTAAAAATAAGAGAACGAGCCCGTTGACATCCGTGCTAGCGCGGTGCGCGCCCTTCCCGGTCCGAGAGGACAGGGAGAAAAAGAGCAACAAAATAAAAGTGGGGAAATAATAGGGTTCAGCCAAATTTTTATTGAAAACTTGAATCGCACAATAAGAAATTTATTTTTATTCAAGATAGTTTGACAATATAATATCGATGAAGAGTGATTTTGATGATAGTGAACATTGTTGCATCGATTGTATAAGAAAATGCTTTGGAACACATTATATGAGCTCAAATGTTCTCATAGGGGATCTGGATGACGTATTTTGAGAGCCATCCTCGTAAATAATTTCGACTTTATAAAATAAAATCAATCTGAATCTGAAATCTGAATTTGATGGCCACAGACGCTTACAAGAGTGGCTTGAAAGCATTGAATTCGTACTTTTAATTAGGAACCTATAATATTTTCAGGGCTACAACCTTCATTAGTCTTAAAATTCTAAGCTCTTTATAATTGAGAGATGGCCACACCAGGTGTATCTATGAAGTTTAATATTTTTGCGAAATACCAAGTACGGTCCTTATCAGACGACCATAACTTTTTGTGTCGAATAAATAATGGAAAAACGTGATTCAAATTTTACTCCCTTCATTTGTCTCTGAGAGAAAGTGGGGGCGATGAGGCAGACACGAGATCAGCAGACGCACGGAACAAATAAAATCTGCCTGCCTAAATAAACTGGCGATACAAATAAATCCGACGACAACACACTCACACACATTCTGAGCGAGACGACCGCATAGTGCAGGCACAAGGCGCCATATGGTTTTGATGTTTGGCGAGAGAGCGCAGTCATGGCACACAGCTTTATTATATTATTGAGACGATTTTTCTTTTGGCGCGTGTTCTGCCGATAAGATTTGAGTTATACAGCGCAAAACGAGAGAGGCAGGCGTACAGAGACTGAGATTAGATTACATGCACCACCGCCGTGTGTGTAAGTGACAATATAATTATATTCGCGCGGCAGCGGCCACCCCCAACCTGTCGAGAGGGCCGGCGAACGACTCGCTATGGCTGCTGCTTTTATTGTTATTATACTTACGCGACCGCCCGCCACTGACACAAATACATATACGCGCCGACCCGCCCGCCAGTATACGCAAAAACGCGAATGTATTTGGGGTTGCCAATTATAAGCCGGCTCTCGGTTCACAATTTATTGTGTGCATGTTTAATTGATTAATTATTATTTTGAAACTTTGTGTCAGCAAGAAATGGAAATGGGCTAATGAAAAGTCAGTAAATATTTGTCCTAAACATACCTGTAAATTACATGATATCATTTCAAAACTCTTGCTTAATTCTTAATTAACTCAAACGTTATTTCAACTTTTTGGATGAAAGTAAATGGCAATGTATAATGCATTACCTTGATAACAAAGTGGTATAGGGCACTTGCTCAAAACTGATGAAATTACCAACTTTTAACATTTTCAATTAGTGTTTTCTTCAGGTGCATGCATGTTTGAACTGTTAGCTGATGTTGTCAGTACTATTTACTTCATATTCCGGGCTTCCGGACGCGGCTCAGTTTGACGAAAAAGGTCGACGGGTTGCGACGGCTTGAGAAAAAGACCCGCTGAATCGGCTGAGTCGCCTGGCTCTGGCACGCAGCAAGCCTGTAAAACAGGCTGCAAAAAACCTCTTTTAAGAAACTTGCCAAGGTGCGCTATTTTGTATACAAATTTTGTTGACCTTAATCGCACTATTTTATTAATGCTATATTAAAAGACCGGGAGTCTTGGGGAGTTCATCAACGAAATTGAGAACTCGGACAGGACCGGGAGCGAGTATTCACGAAATCTCGGGAGGCCAAAGCCGGGAGTAATAATGCGGGAGAAGACTGGACCGGGAGTAGCTTTACTCTCCCAATGAACGCTCTAGTTTTTACATAATCTCATTGTATTTGTTGTTTATTGTTCATGACTCATAACATTTCGTACAATTAAATCAATAATTAATTTACATGAACAAAGGCAAAAAATGACAAGCAGGATCTGCATAAACGCGCGAAACAAAAAATTGATTCGACGTTGTCACGTGCCGTTGAATATTTAATGATTAAAATCACATTCACAAACACTTTAAAAATTGCACCACAAAAACTGCTCGTAGAGGGACGGAAATTTTGATGCGTCGCAGTCTTTCAGAATCGGTGGCATGTCGTTCCAGGGCTTGCATACCCTGTAAGAAAAGGCGCTTCGGCCGAAAGCTGTTCTCGCTGGGGGCGGCTGGAGGCGCGGATGTGCAGCGCTGTCGCCTCGCAGGACGCGCCCCTGAATGATTCTTGCTCTCGCGTCGAAGTCTGTCTGGCCGCTTTGGCACCTTTGGAAAAATACGAGATCGGTGTGCCGTAGGTGCATATCAAAAGGCATCACGTTTTGCAACCTCGGCTCTGGCAGGATTTTCCCATAAGCAAAGTGCATCGCCCTATTTTGCACTCTGCTTAATTTGTTGATGTTTTCCTGCGTCGTCGGGTGCCATGCTGGAAGTCCGAAAGTCATCACAGGCTTCACCATTGTTAAGTAGGCGATTCTTTTCACGCGTGGCGTGCATCCCCGCAAATTGCGCGCTGCAAAGCTGAGCCGCTGCGCCGCTTTCCCTCGCACAATGTCTGTGTGCACGCTCCATCGGAGGTCGCGCGCAATGTTCACGCCGAGCAACCGCTGCGAGTCCACGTACTCAAGGGGCACGTCGCCGAGGAGGATAAATTAAATTTTGTTGCTTTTTCTGAGGCTCTCACAATTCATCCAATTCATCAATTCAGGACTTGTTCATTATTAACGTTCGTAATTATTGTCCACTGTTTTACATATTTTGTACCTTCGATGCATTTAAATATTTTTGCAGCTTTGTTTTGTCGCGGAATTGAAATATAAAATAAGCAAGTTCTATATTCAACGTCGTATTTTTTTTTTTAAATTTTTCACTAATCCATAATTAGTGTGTAGATCGGAGCCATTTTGTAAATTTAATTTTATTAATAAAATTTTCTGAAGAATTTATCCCATTTATTGAGTGTGCTTTGCTTTTTAACAATATTGAATGAGCGTAGAGAACACAGGAAATTTTGTTACAAATTATGGAAAACTTATAAACCTTAAAGGACAGCGCTTTTGAAAATCGGCAGTGATTCCTAGTTATTTCTAAATGGGCACACAGCCGACCGCATCTCTGAAATTTGATTATTTGCTAATTTCATCTCTGTGGCAAAATTTGAACCTTTTATCCTGTTCGCTCCCCCTAATTTTGCTTTGAAATATTTTTAAACTAAACCAGGATATTATCAACGGTGTAAATAAACGGTCTAGAATTCTCAACCCTGTAAATATTTATTCGAAACACCTTACACACACAACGCCTAATTTATGGATGGAGACCACTGGCGGAGGTCAAGCCCAGTTTCACGTTTCTTTCTCTTCTTTTTTATGCGCGCGCTCCTTTGTTTTACGAGCTGTGACGGCCAGAGATGTGTTTTGCAACCAGCACTCTATGGAATCTGCTCGCTGCACGTTGGTTGCTGAGCACTCATTTCCAAATTTATGTCGCTGCCTTTTCGAATGTAAGGTGAATTGTATGTATATGTGGCCGAGTGGGGGCGACTGGACACAATTCAATTTTCAGCCACGCACGCCTTTTTTTGCAACAGCCGCGCTTGAATAATGTAAATGTCATAAAAATGGCAAATATCAAATTCTTCATATTCTTTACTACTCACTTCCTGAAGTACTCAGTCATTTTCCTTTAGTTTAACTAAATTACCAATCCATAAAAGTATCTACTTGTGGTTTTCAGCGGGACCACACATGACGTTGTAAATTAATGTTCAACGAAGATTAAAACGTTCTTTCCTTCCAATCCAAATACAACAAAAAAAGCAGCGTTTGGTATTCCTCAGGGAAAGTGACGTTGATGGACCGTAAAAATAAATTCAAATTTTACAGTTGCCTTCACAAGTGCGTAAATCAAACGGTCAGCAGTGTTGTTGACGAATCTGTTTATGCCTTTGGCTTTGAAGAGATTTTCTTCCATCTTTTTATCTTAAGAGGAGCTCGTTTTTAGGGTCAGCCGTTTTTCACGTCGCGAATTTATTGGAAATGAAACTGACGCCTTCCATGTTTGGCCTATCTTAATTATTTTATTGTCTCTCCCCGCCCGAGATGCTCAATGGAGCCAGTCTGAGCAGATAAAAACAAACAACAATTGGCCTTTCGCAAACTGACTCAACGAAGAGAGGCATACCATACGTGCGATGAATTAGAAAAGAGTCCATTTGACTAAATGTTTTAGTGCGCGGCGCTTGTGCGGTGCGAACATTATTATTGGCTTTAATGCGTGTGTTCACCGTCCATACATTCGCACTCAAACAAAATAACAGCACATTAAAACAAATACCTGTTGGGCGGAGCGCTTTAACACTTCCATCCATCCCGCTCGCGATTGTACAATTACGGGGCCGAGAGAGCGAGAGTCTCACCGGGAATAATAAGCAAAACAAGCCCGGCACACAAACAAACACACACACACAGCAACATGCAAAGGCAATAATAATAATCATTCCGTACTTTTAGAGGTCCATAAAAAATGAAAATTAAGTGCCACAAGTTTATCTAGATTGGCGATTTTTAAATGCTCGGCCAGCGAGAGAAAGATGCTGCGAATTCGATACAGCGCAAGATTTTACGTGTACGTGTTTGGGTTGGGGCAACGCTTTATTGAAGAGGAGCATGCGAATTCGTCGTGACTTTTGCAACCGCGGCAATTTCTCCTCAAAACAATAAAACAGGCAGGAACGTGAAGAATAAAACACTGCGGCCGCTGTTTAGGATGAAATTCCCATTCTAATGGCAGTTCCTGTTTCACAGATAACACATTTTTCTGTAAGGGAAAACCAAAGAATTGCGTAACAATGTTCTTACACTCGATAGGGTTTACGATTTTCGGAGGAAATCGCTAGAGAAAACATATTGAATTTATCATTTATTTAATATTTGAATCTTTTTTCGTTCAGAGCTTAATTATTGGCTATTAAAAATTACAAAACTTGACAACAATAAGAATTACCGCGAAAAATAATTCAAACTTTCACTTTGAATATTCAATGAAAATTGTGAAAGCGCTAAAATTTTCTGAGGTTGCCGTTTAAATTTCTGAGAAAGTCAGCTAAAAAGTTTGGATATAAAATCATGCCATTAATTGCGGCACAGCATCTTCTGAAGGCGGACAACAGCAATAGAGTGACACCTATTGGCAGGCACTACACGGCAAGCTGTCTTCCTATTGAAAATTTGTTTTTAGAAAGAAATTTGCCTCATAAATCGCACACCTTTAGATAGATCCCGATAAGAGGTAACGAAATTAAGCGAAAAAAATCATTGACGCCCCGTTTTTTTCCAGAAATTTAGTAAAACAACTACTGTTACTCGGTCCTGATTTGATTATTGCACAAAAGAGAGATGAACTGTTGCTTTATATAATAAACAATTGCTCAGAATAATGATTTTACTGAAATCATACAAATACTATATAGTTATTATTTGTGTCCAAAGTGGTCGTTCCATCCTTCTCCTCGCGCTCTCTCCCGCTGAAGGCTTCGACCTCGCCATAATATCCCACGAGCAACAGAGGTTGACTCTTTTTTGCTCATATCGTGGAACGCCGACTCCGCGTTCGCCTTTCTGGAAAAGGGTGTCATGAGGACCTCATAGATCTGGCTGTTGTACCCTTTGACCTCTGGAATACTCCTGATGTAGAGGGTTCTGTCCGAGGGGCGCAGGACAGCTGGGACACCCCGATCTACTATAACAAACTCTTTAATTTTTTGTGTTTCCAAACATTTAAAATACTTACTGAAAATTTATAGAGCTTCAAGGTTATTACTTCAATAAATCCTATTTACCAAACTTATTGCAGGCTTTTAAAGTGTCCAGACACTAATTTACAACGAAATTAAAACTTGTCCGAAAGACATAACAATGAACTCAATAATCTCAATATAAAACACTTTCTGTGAAAAAGTTTCCCTCTCGGTAGGAAGTAGGCAAGTGAAATATAAATATATTGGACATTCTCAGTTCTCAGCGGGGTGGACAGCTAGGTTGGTGGAAACTCCTGGCAGGTATAGAATGTCACCAGCGAAACGAATCTTCTAGTGCGTCTCTTTGTTCTATCGGTGTGGGAATTATAATAAAAAATAATGATCGGCTGAAATTTAGTGTTGTCCTGCATATTATACATAATACACGGCAGCAGCAGCAGCCGCGCAGCACCTTCAATCAGATAACATTCATTGTGGCCGTGTGTGTTCGCTGGCTGCTCGAAAAGAGGCACGCCGGAGCAAAAAATATTGCTACATGCAAAACTGGAAGCTGCTGCAGATTTTTATCGGGCCGTCCGTCGCTCGGCAGCCTCCTGCACGGCCGAGAACTGACTTTTCACTCGCTCGCACACACAAACAAACCGTAATGTGCAGCATTAACAAGGTGAGCAGCTATTGAAAATTAAAAAATTGCACATTCTTCGCGGAGGATGAGTGATGCGATATGGTGCTGTGTGTGTTGGCCAAATTTGGAAGGCGCTGGAATGCGTCTTTCGAACGCTGCGGATGCATGCACGAGAGTTATTATGGGAATAAAGGCGAGGGAAAAACGCTATTATATGTTCTCGCTGTGCGGCGCGCTTAATGGCGTGTAGAAATTATGCTAATGTCTGCCGTTTTAGAGTGAATGGTGCGGTGCATGGTCCGACCCGCCGCGAGTGTGCACTCCGCCTTGTTTGTTTTTCGCCATTTCAGCACACATGCTTTTATTTGCATAAAACATAACCAAAGTCAGAGCTAATGGCTCCTTATCTCCAGTCATAATTTCGGCAGAGTTTTGATGCCGTGTTAGACTGGTCTTTCACACACTTGATAAGGGGTTGTCACTTTCAAATAATGCAATATATATCCGACAACAACCACCTCTTGATTTAAACTTTGGGAATAATTTTAGCATGCCTTGCTCATATTGTTTTTCGATCGTTTCACTTCAGTATTTTAATATGCAAAATTATCAGGATGTAGATTTTTTAGCAACACATGGGAAAGAGAATAAATGATTTTATTTATTTTTCCTGCTAACTTTCTGCCTCTTTTTTTAGGATGCTATAAAAATAGAATTTTCTATTGAATTGGCATTCAAAGCAGCTTCCTTGGTGTATAGAAAGCTGTTTATTTTTTGCATTCACTTCTAAAATTTCCTGCTCAACTAGTTTCGACTGCTGGCTGCAGCCCTACAAATTCATGAAGTTTAATGGGACATGATTTATATCCATTTAAAAGTTTATAAATTAATTTTTCATCAACATGCATTAAAAAGAAACGCAGTGAATTATTTGTCCTTGCATTCTGGAAATTGATAAATCTTTAAGAAATAAATTATAGATTTTACATTTTTGTATTATAAGAGGAAAGATCCAAATGAAATGCAAACCACCAACAGTGGCTCGTTTTATTTGGATCTTTTCCAAGAAAAATAATATAAGAGTAAAACATTGTTATATTTTTCGTTTCCATCTGAGAGCTATGCCAAAAAAGCTGCTTCGAAGAGAATTTTCGTTCATCTTGACCAAAAGGTTATATTTTAAAATCATTATTTTTTCAAAGCGTTAGTATTTGTAGGCTTTTCCTTTCTTTAACTAACATGTCTTTGGTTAAAAGATTTATTTTTCTGAGCCTTTCAGAATTTATTATAAAGGGTGGTTGGTATTTTTGGTATCAGATCAAGTTTAACGTTGCTGGTCCAGTCCCTATTGCAGTGTAAAAGGCGCTGCCCGAAAATACTGCATCATCAATCATCATTTTTACTATTTATCCCTTTGAAATAAAAACTGCAAAACACTTTACTTCTAAAATCCACCTGCACATTAGCTGACTCCATTGTTGTCCATTTATCGCATCCAGCTTCCATGAAAAGGATGCTTTTGCAGTCAGGATTTAACCAGGATAAATGTTCCAATATTCCATTTACAGCACTAGAAAAAATGGCTTTTGATTGTCTTAAATTCCCAAATTCAAAGAATTAAATTTAATTAGAATCTATTAAATGTTCAGGGTGTTGTGGAGTGAAAGTGTTTCCAGACGAAGAGCTTTCCTTCTAGCGACTCATTTTACGATGATAGCATCAAAATTGAGTTCGTTGGAAATTTCCAGTTTGGAAACCCGTCAAGCGCACGCGGAGCAATGAAAAGAGCAATTAGCCGAGGCGTAAGTAATTTTTCCAACCGCTCTCGCTGGATCAATCACGCAACAATGGCAAATAAAGACGCGCATGCACGTCTGTCCAGCACAAAAATTAATATTATGCATCACGGCGGCGGCGACGACGGCAGTGCGGACTCGGAGCGTGAGATGCACATGTGTGAATAATTATGTTGTTGCATGTCGGTTGGGTCGCGCGTTGAAAAGCAGATCGGAGTGACTCCTTCCTCCTCAAGTGTGTGTGAACGAGAAGAAAGTGTTGCATTTCAAAAGTAGGGTTGCATTTCACGTTATTATTTATTGTGATCGGTCCAGCTGATGAGGGGCACCCGTGTGCTGGTCAGCAGGTTGGCGCGGCTGGAGCCTGCCTCCAGAAAGAGCAAAAGTGGTCCCGTGGGAACGAGTGCGGCAGCCTCCCGCTGCTGCTGCTGCTGGATCAGATCTGTACTATTATTCCGGCCCGTCTACTCGCGTGAATGCGCTGTGCACTTGATTGAAAACTGTTTCCAGTCCAAACCTGCTCCCGTGCGTTTCGCACCCCCTGATGATATACCTGCTGCGCTCAATGGCTCCTAACTCCCCTACGGATCAGCGAGCGCAAATATAAAAGCGGTTTTAAAAGGAAAAACTCGTCCCGCTGTGTTGTTGGTTGTTCGGGAAACGGAAGATTTCGCTTTCAATGCACTTCCTATATCCAGTTTTTATCTGGATGCCGCGCGGTGCGTTTCAGCTTTTTAAATGGACTAGTAAATTGGTATTAGTGGCAGAGGAGTGAGTGGCTAATGGCGAAATGTCAACTGCCTCGTTTGTTTAATGCGGTGCGGTGGCAATTTGTTTTATGCGTTTGCTAACGTACGCGTTTATGCAGCGTGTCGTTTCAATGCGTGCGAGTTGCATGCTACGACGACGGGTTTTCTAACTTTTAGAAAACGGTTTCTTCTCACGAAGATCATTTGCTTTACGCAACAATTGTTAAAATAAATTTAGTTTAACTTTTTTATTTTATTGAATAAATAAATTTTATGATTTTTATGGACTTTAAATTAATTTTTTTAATATAATTTATAATTTTTGTATTATATTAAGTAAAGAGTAATTTACTATTTAAAATTTGTTGGTTTGGTTTATTTTTCATAATGTACAAAATTAAAATTTATGATCGATGTGCAGCATCCACTACTTACACAGAAGTATCCTTCCTTATATCCGCAAAATAAACGAACATATGTGGCATCTTTAGGCATATTGTTCCATTTTTGTCCTCGTAAATCTAATTTAATATGCAATTCAAAAAGAAATCGAAAACACCCTTTAACCGCACATCGTTCTATTTTATCACTAAAGGTTCAATGAAGATCATTCCACCATGCGAGTGTCTCCCTACATGCGCATGCTTTCCTGGCACCGTGTGAGAAAATAAAACCCTTTTTGTTCAGAGGAGTGAATGCTCTCTTTTTTATAATATCCCTTCAACGCTACCTGCCTTTACCTTACCCTCTAATAACACATTATGTCCTGGCACGAAGACGCTAACAATAGCTTTTAAAGCCCCAAGTTAATAAAGAGCAAAAAACGCATGTTTTGTGTGAATTCTTTGTCATCTTGTGTTTGGAAAGAGCTGATGCACACGTTTTTTCGAAAGAGCGAAAGTGCTTCTAACCGGACCTCTTCACTTTATTTTTGATGTGAAGACATGGTTAGATTAACTCAAGGTAATCACTATTTTGTAATAAATCCCAGGTAAAATTTGTGCCCTTAGATGGATATTTTTAAGTACGTTTCATGTTATTATTATATTGTGTTTGGAGAAGAAATCCAAGTAAACAGGTATTTTTAATAAGCTGTTGTTAGTTAATGTGAACAAAATACATATCATTGAAAATTGTTTCCTTTAAAATAATATCGATTTCGAGTCTTTTTCTGGATTTAATCTTCCTGAACCAAAAGTACGAAAAATAAAGGAAAGCATAATTTGCCTCACTAATGGTATGGTTTTGAATGTGCTCAGCTTTTCACCCACACTCATCGCAAGCATACATATCAACGTTGAAAGGAGTTCAGACCGCTAACTAGATCAGGGAGTTGCTGGGAACGCGCATTAAAATGCAGCAGTAATTTGAGTGGTCCGCACAGAAGCATCGTGCATAAATATATTGAAGCCAAAAAATTATATTATCTCAACGATTGTTGGGAACAATGGGATGTAGAGCTTAATTTAATTTTCTATTGCATCGCCGTACAGACGAGGGCAATCCTGTGTTGGTCTTCTCAACATGAAATAATAACAATTTCGAAATCATCAAAACGAGCCTCATGATGAGACTGACCCTCTTGTTATAGTCATGAGCCACGAAGCTTTCTTAATTTGCATAAATACCACGCGAGAATCGGATTGCAGACGCATAAATTGAGCAATTGAAAAGCATGCATTCCACGCATGTACGTACATAAGTATATTTATATGCGCTAATACGTGCGAGCAAAAAGCTAAACAAATAATAACAGACAAACAGCGGTCGACAAGGCACTCTCGTTACACCGGGCATGCAAATAGAAAACGCTCTGCCGTGACAGCTCCAATACATAAAATGCGTCTGTCTTGTCTGCTGGCTCGGCTCCATATTGTTCTTTCTGCGCAGAGATGTGCTAAGCTGCCTATACCTCTCCTTTCACTTTTCACACACAAATCTGCACAGCGGCATCTCGCCCAGGCGCCACATATATTAGCATGTGAGTAGCCAACGCACACTCTCGCATTCATTACCCGCTATGAGTTTATTATTGTCTCTCTCTCGGACTCGGTATAAGATGTGTATGGGCACCGGCTGCGCTTGTAGCCACCTATTTCATGCGTATGGGAGTTAAATAAATAAGTCTGCATGTGGCATGTTGGCTCCAATCAACACCCCGGCACTCAGACATTGCTTTTCTCCGCATCAAGCTGTGATTAGGTAAGCGGATTCTGCACTGCCGCATAAAAAACTGAGCTGATGACCCTCAAGATAAAATTTAACAGTAAACCCATTATGCAAAGCCATGAAATGATTTTTTTAGTCTAAATCTGCACTTCCTTTACTAATTTAAAATTAGATCTAAAAAAGAGGCAAATATCTGTCATCTTTTCTTATTGCATAGGATAAAACCTTTTTCAAAGCCACACCAACGAAATAATTTAATAATTTAAATTAAACTTCAAAAGTTAAAAGAGTGAGAGCGTGTTTTTTTATTTCTTTTGCCAATCCTACTTTAAAACACATTATTTTTTTAATGTGGTTAAATGGTTGCAGCCAATAATTCTTCAGAACTTTAAGTACTTGTAATGTTTTTTCTCAATGAATGAGCTTTCTTTGGAAAAATTCAACCAATTGAATTAATAATAATTTTTGCACCAAATTTACTGTAGTAAGGGTTGCTGACTATTCCGTCATTCCAAGGATGGGAACTCTCAAGCAATGGTAATCTCGAGGCTTGGAAAAATAATTTGTATGTGCTTTAGTGGTGCACTTTGAACTTTTGGAAGCTAAAATCCACGGCCCTGAAACGCCTTGTTGGCATGAAATTCAAATAAATCCACTTATGCCGAAGCAACGCGGCTCACTGGCCGCCTTCGTTTGTGGTGTTTGGTGCGCTAAGCGAGGTTGACAAATGGATTTGAATCAGATACCATTCTACATTATTAAAACAATAAGGAGCCATTTGACCTTTGGCACCGGCGTCTATTTTTCTTCGCCATGTTCCTTTGAAAGCATCCCATAAATAATGCTATTTGAGAGCGAGACAGTGTTCCTTAAGAGAGCGCGGTCCGGGCGCTAATAAATATTGAGAAATTTCTCATGCGCATACATGACCGTATGGGCAATGATCGTTCTCACCACATGCGGGACGCTTTTTCGGTCTTCATACATAATGCAATTCGTGCCCATTGAAAGGAAAGTGGGAGGTTTCCTGGATCATCCTTCTTAAAGCAGACAAATGAACCTGTTTGTGTGACAAATGCTCCTGCACGCAGGTACAGCACCTTTTCATCCGGCCGGTGGCAGCCCTGAAATTATACCAAATAGGTTCTGTGGGAATATTACAAATTTATTTCTTGCCTAGACGGATCTGCCATGCGACCGATGCTGTTTCTCATGCGCACGATTGTATATGTAAACTCGGCGAATGAAGCGCGGCGGCTCATGTGCTATAGTCAACAAGTGTTTGTGAGCTTTTTTTCTCCTTAGCTGGCTGGATGGGTGAGGTTGCACGCGGCCGCACACTCTGCAGCCCTTTACCTGCTCCCAAAGGCTTGCCAATTCCCACGATGTGCTTTTATATGGGTCATGGTGTAGCATTATTGTGTTCGATGATTCTTCCTTTTGCCAGCGGTAATTTATCACATTTTTCTGTCAGCTCGCTGCAAAGAAGAGTGAGATTTTATCGAATGCACTCAGATGAAACCAATCTGGTGAATTTTATCGAATCCACCAGATCGGTTTCAGATAAAGAAAAGATGAATTTTATTTTGAGGCGAATGACTTAACCAAATCACAATTTTGTAAATTTAGGATGGTATGTGAACGATCAGACAATTTCCACAGGATAGAATTTTAAGAAAAAAGTTGATATTTACCGGGCAACAATAGAGGAAATTTTGCTGTAGAAAGTAGTAGTTAGTAGTAGTTTTAAACTCAGAGCTGTTGAAATAATTTAAATATATAAAAAAATGAATAACTTTATTTATAAATAATGACATAAATAATAAATATGTTCCTATTGAATTTATTTGTCTCAATATTGCAATGTATGGGGCAAAATATCCCTGCAGATTGACAGAACCATAATAAAGAACATTTTTTGAAACTAAATTCCCAGTCATTTTTACTATGACTTTATAAAAATTGTAAAATAAAGGACTTTGCTTATTTCCTTTGCTTTTTAACCAGATTTAGTTATAGTTAATTATAGTTAAGATGGTCTAAAACAGCTTCTAAAGGTGCCTAATTTTTACTCCGCCAATTCTAGAAAATTCTAGAAAAGTCAACCGCACCATCCTGAAAAAAACAACAAGAGTAATTTTAACAAATGAGTAGATCGAAACTTTCCAAGGTCCTCATGATGCTTTATAAATGAAAAATCATCTCATAAGTATACGGAACAAGCCGAAATCACGTGGGGGGCAAGTGAATGCATATACGTATAGAGAGACACGCCTCGCCTATTTTTTCCAATTTCCAATGGCACTTCATCAAAATAATGACCGTGGCGCTGATTGAATATTATAAAGAAGAGACCAGTGGGTATTGTATAGGAGGGAGATTTAATAGCGTCGTTTTTGCGCACCATGGTTGCCGGACAAAAAGCGCGAGAGAGCACGCGCGCGCGTGTGTGTGTTTGCTAATCATTTTTATTATGCGCCGAGGATGAAGATGGCAATAAATAAGCCAGTGGCCATTACTCTCCATCAACACACACTCCGCAGCAAGCAGCAGCGTGTGTTTGTGAAGGTGTACATGAGCGTCGGCCGGTCGGTCGGTGCGTGCAGCCGCAGCTCCGCGCGCGAATGTATACACGTATATGTATACGTTCGTCGAGGGACCGAGTGCTTGCGCCGGTGAACTTTATAATTGTTGCTAAACACACAAAGAGGGGCTTGGGCACATGATCATGCGTGGGAGGATAGGCTGCTGAGACAGGTCAGCAGTCCGGCCAGCCGACCGGCCCATGCACCGACTTTTTATTTTTCCCCATAGAGAGAGATGAATGGCCCATTATTATGGTGGCCTTAATGTGCAAACTGGCACCGTGATTTATCACCTGTGTCACTCGCCGCGCCGCGACATCCATTTAAATAACAGCACACACACACCACACCACACACACCCAAATAAAATCAACCTGCTGCTGTTGCTCGGGGCCGCCGCCGGTGTCGGTGTGTTTTATTGTTGTAAAGTGCACGCAAATTGGACGCCGCACTCAACAATGAGCGAAAATAATGGAAGTGCGAGGGCCGAGATTTGATCTGAATTAATTAAACTGGCGCCGCCGGTCCCCGCGTGCCTTCGTGGGTTCGCACCGCGCTTTTAAAGTAGATTCCAGCCGGCCGAATGAGAAAACAAATGACCAATTGTGTGCAGACGGTAACGCTTTCACTCAATCTTAATGTTAATCTGTATTCAAGTCCTTTTTTGCGCAAATAGCAATACAAAACTCAATTTTACTTGAATAACTGGTGAGTATTTTCGAATAAAACACAATTAAACTGACGGAAAAATATCTTGCAACAAACCATTGACTATACGCAATACGTATCAACATCCTCTTCTGGTTACTGGTTTTTATGCGTATTCCGTTTCAAATCAAACCTGTCTCAGGGTAAATTAAAATCTTAGCCACTTCCAAAGAATTATCGGCTTACTTGCAATGTTATACAATTTAAAATAAACAATACAAAACTAGACGAGGTATGTGTGAAGTCAGTTTTATATTTATTTAAATTAAATAACAATTATCTACATCTTGTTAATTTAATTTTTCCTTGTTCTGTTCGCCGTGGATCCTCTTTAACGTGACACGAGAGCGGGCCGACACAAATGCTTATAAATTCACGTCTAGTTTGCTCTTTCATGAAGTGTCAAAAGTGATTATATATATACGTGGCTGGTTGGGACGTCTAGACGACGGGACAAAGGTCGGGTGTGTGTGTATTTTTTGCCAGATTGAATGGCTGCGAGGCGAATTGCGCAAAATGCTGTCCGCTGACATGAGTGGGCGTGCGAACCTCTATTAAGTATGTGCGTGTAAATATGAAATTTGCAGCCGTTAAAATCACTAATAAAATCGCGGTGGCTGGCCGCGGGCGAAAATTAATTCTGAAATTTCTCTTTTATGCGGCGAGGTGTGGCGTGCGCATTATCATTTATCGCAGTTTATTAGCATTTAAGAACATTCTTGTGTCGGTGCTTCGCGTTTATAAATGTACTGCCGAGCACTGAGTACTCTTACCGCAGCGAGGAAAGTGCTTTTTCACCGCGACTGCCGCGTGTATGTAGATTGAAATCGACAACTATGTAAATTTTGAATAATTGAATTACTTACTTTGACGTGAAACAAAATGTATGTTATGACGAAAATCGACTTCGGATCGCCGTAATTTATACACCCGACATGCTATTCAGATAAGATGCAATTTCAATGCTTGAGTGTAATTGAACATGTCCCTTGCTTAAATAAGAACTATCGTATACCATGCGTCGAATTAAAGAGTAAATTAATGTAAATGCATGCGTATTGAGTGCACTCCTGGGCTAACAGTGTAACGGACACCAAAGAAAAGGGGAAATGCATTCCAGAATTTAATTTTGCTAATACATGAAGGTGGGGCCCTTTTGCTTTATTTATAATTAAAAATTGGACAGAAAAATTATGACATCTACCTGATCAACGATCTGTTAGATATGTGGATCGAGCTCGAGTTTTAAACAAATTATGGTGTTTTTAATTTCTTATTGGATTTTTTTTCTGCTCTGAAATAAATGTGAAACTTTTCACAACGCGTTATGGGGAAACCAAAGACCAAATATCCATTCAGTGAACAAATAATGCAGAGTTTGAGCGAATGAATAAAACAAATGACTCTTTAAATTGCGTTTAGCAGCAAACGCGAATGATCGGTCCATCAGAGGGAAAAGTTGCTGCCTGCACAGACGCGCAGCAGCCGCACAATCAGCCCATGTTTTATTGTCTTTTAATTAGCTGGTGATTGAAAGTTTGATACTCAATCGAGAGCACGCCAGGCAGCCACAACTGGACCTGATTCACTTTCCAACCAGAGCACCGCTCTTTGAATTATACATATATATATGTTCGAACATATCCTGCCGAGCTTTTTTATAATGGGGGTTTGCATTGTGAATCGATTTGAGCGCTATAGCCCACAGGTGCACTGATCGGGACGCCCAGATACACTTATGAAAATCAGTATCGCTGCAGACAATCGCTGTCAAAGAAATTTTGAGACCTATATATTTCTCAAATGGTACTGCGGGTATGCAAACACACGTGGTCAAAAACTGCGATTTGGTCAGTTGCTTTTTGCAGGAATCAATCAAGCGCCGCAAGAGCGTGCATTTATTCTGACTTCTCTGCTACGAGGACGTGCTTATCTGATGACATAAATTTTTAAAATAAATCAGCTTATTGAAAACAAGCTTCGACAAAGCTAGCGACTAGTAATTTTCATCCTGGTGAGTAATTTTAAGCTTAAATAATTTATTTTTATTTACAGACTAATTACTCAATGATAAATTGGAAGTGGTTGCTTTTACCGCAGCCAATCTCCATTTCGTTGGAAACAATAACTTAACGTAGCAATTAAGCAACATTTTTTGTTTAACTTGTTGTCTTTCCCCAACGCTACTAATGGAGTTACGTAAACATGTCTTGCGCAGAGAAACAGAAATTCTCATCATCGTCGCTGACACAACAGCAAACAGGTGGCGACGCGGCGACGGTGCAATGCCGGTCTGCGTCTGCATCTCTCCCACAAGATGATCTCTGGAGCCATGTGTGCGTGATGCAGTCTCCAGCGGTTCACGTTACACGCAAAAGTGTGTGAAAAAAGAAGCAGGGCCGAGCAGGCCAACTAAGAAGTGACAATGTTGTGATATCGGCGCGGATTTTTCTCAAGGAGATTCCCACAGGATGTTTTGAGGGTCACAACCCTCTCTTTCACATCGCACCCCTTTTCCTCCCGTTCATTAGGTCCCTCCGGCGCATTCACACACTCGTCGCGCGCTACTTTAACAAAGTAGCAACGTGAGCCCGCTTTTCCTTTCCTGCAACACAACAAGTGCGAGAGCTAGGAGGCTGCTCAAAATAATGAGCAAGTCGTCGCCTCGCCTCGCACCCAGCCGAACCTTTCCCTCGGGCCGAAAATAGCATTATATACCTGCTGTCGCTTTTGTCCGAGAGTGAGTGCATTAGATTTTATGAGAGAGCGTGTGCAAATAGAATTATCTCCGGTCGGTCGGATGCTGCGGGACCAGATCTCTTACTTTCTCACCCGTTTTTTTTACCACTGCTTTCGCACACAAATGGCCGAATTTGTTTGGATTTGAATAAATTTGTAACTCGGTCTCTTCCTGCCTGGTTTCGGTGAGATTATTCGAATGAAAAGAAAGAGAACAAATAAATGATCCGTTTAGATTCCAGAATGGATGCGTTATTTCACAATAAGTTGTTGTCGCAGTTGGGTAACGGATTTTAAAGGCACCGCCGTAAGAGCGAAGATATGTAACTGTTTTGAACGAGACACCTTGCTTCTTACGTTGAGACTTTGATTGCATCAATGAATCCTAATAAGTAAATAACAAAAGAACTATCACTTTCGTTTTTGTTTCAACCACCTTAATCAATTAGAGTGGATTACTTAACATTAAAAACAACTACCTAATTAAATAATGAATAATTATGATATAATGAAACTGTCGACTTACAACCTTGTATATTTTAAATTTAGTTTAAAAGATAAAAGGCTTTTTTAAATGTACTCTCCCTAATACTGAAATAGATATGACAATGCATGGTACAAAATAGCCCTTCAGAATCATATATACTAATGATAATTTTGAAACTAAATAGCAATGCTTCTTTTTAGAAAGTTTGTAACAAGTTATAGTCGATTTGAGTAATAGATGTTAGCGCACACGTAAAATCAGAAAGTAATATGAATTTTTTCATTATTTTTTTTATGATTCCCTCAGCAAGAATGGGATCCAACATTGAGCCTTTTTTCATGTAATATTCGAATATTCACAAGGACATTTTTAGCGTTTCAATTACGAATTGTATGAAAATGTTATTAATATCCATTACGCAATTGTACAAGATTTAATTCCACAAGAACACTGAACCCTGCGTTTGTAAATTGTTCATTATGGAGAGTTAATAAAAGTCCGCTATGTTCACTCGAGCGTCCTTTCCTCTCGCAGACCCGATTTAATTTCGGTGCAGCATGATTTTTCCATTATGCCCAAATGTAAAAGCCGCGTGATTCCAGCCAGAGTGCCTTGTTGTGTGTATCAGAGACGGCCGGGAGGAGATTTATCTTCATTATTGCGCGCACGAGAGAGAAAGAGAGAGAGAGAGAAAGAGAAAAACACGCGTGAAGATTAAATAATAAAAATTTGCTCGGCGCTCTATGTGTACTCTGCTTAATCCGTTGCCCGTGCATATAGTCGCGCGGCGTTGTTTGTTACAATTTAATAATAATTCATCATCTCGCCGCGGCAGACCATCTCACCTGAGGGATTGACCTGAATGCGCGCTTATCTCTGCGCTGGGTGCAATTGAGCAGCGTGCTTTCGGTTTTTGATCTTATCACGCTGGCTCGTCGGATTTGGAAAATCATCTGTCTCAACTCGCACAGCACGCGGAGCAGAGAGAAATTATGAGTGTGCTGCATGTGACTGACTGATTCGTTATCTCGCAGAGAGCATCAGCTCGCGAATCTCGCCAAGACACGCGCAATTAACCCAGACTTTCGTGGACAAGACCAGAGCAGTCACTTATGTTTCCTAATTTGACGCGGCCAGAGCATTGCTTTGAATTTAAATTAAAAATGTAGAGGAATGGACAGTCACAGGGTTGCTGATTATTTTAGACGTTAATATTTCTTACAAGGTGAGCGGAACTTAATTCGATTCAGTCAAAATAGAATGAATACAAGTCAAACGAAATTTTCAGCTAGAATAATGTTGGTTTTGAAAATTTTGATCGTCTTATGTAATTTTAATTCCTAACTTATTCTTTGGCTTCGTAAATCATAAAAACAAAGTCGAGCAGCTCGCGATGGAAATTATGAAACCATTTCTAAATAACTTTTCCTGGCCAAGCACTATAGTGAATTAACAAGAAATAAAGATACCACGTTATACACAACGAAATCTTGTGCAAGGCACAAATATTCCAGAACTTCAGCGGCACTAAAACGAGATTGAAACATTCAAGTATAATATTAAGAGTTAATAACGATGACGCAATAAAGCTAAACAATACGATTTTGAGCAGTAATTTTTGCAGGTCGGCGGATTAAAATTAATGAAGCTGTAAAAAGAGGATGTATCGCATAATAAAAAATAGAAGCAGTGCTCCGAGTTCTCTATCTGCAGCACAATATCTGCATTTTTGAGCCTGAAAACTTTCTTTCCCAGCAGTAAAAGCCGAAGGTTTCTACTCTCGAGCTTAATTATACAATATTTCTGTATCAAGAGGTCATCAATAAATACATCAAAAGCGCTCATGATGCTGGCAGCAAAACAATGCTGTGCTTTTCCCGCCTCCGCACATCCTGCTGCTCTCTCTCACTCGCGGCACCCGATATTAAATTTACAACGCGCGCAGCGAAAAAGCAATTTGACTGGCTGCAAATTGCACAATTGACGCGGCTAAAAAGGCCCATTACTCGGCGCGAAACTAATTAATCATCGGCAGTGTTCATCGCGAGGAATGCGCCGCGCGTCGCGTTATGCTATTAGCGCCGCACGCCTCTTGTTGTCAACTTTTTCGCCGCACGCGCTTGACAAATGAGCTGCTCGTTGGAAATGCTCCAACTTGTGCGCGCTGCCTCCTCAATAATGTTGATATTTATGTGTTTATTCCTCGCGTTTACCGCGATGAGATGTAAACAAATGCGTACTTATCTGACGCCGACCGCACATTGCCTGCGCCAGCCTTGGCTGCGGAGATTGCAATGCGCTATGCCACCGACTCTCAACTTCCATATGTACATTTCAATCTAAATACATAGATAATCGAAGTAAAATGTGATCCACCACCGACCGCAGCCACTCTCACCTACTCTCCTAACTATGTCTAAGTGTGGATTTAAGCGTTAGAAACATTTACATGGTTTCAGCTGCTTACAATTTGTTTGAATCGAAATAACTTGTCCGAGAAAGATTTTTGTTATGGTTCAACATGCATAAAATAAACTGCTGATTTAAATTTCATGGTTGGCCCATTAACATTTAAAAAATATTTTAGTCACTCCACAAAATTAATCATCTTATTTTGATTTAATTTATAAGAATTTATATATGTCATTAATCAGCTTAACATCATTCCGAGTATATTTTTTAATCAAATTTTGATCAGATTTCAACAGAATGAATAGCTTTATTAACTACCGTTTTCAAGCTACAATTCATGTTAATCTGTTCTTTTGTTATACAGCCCAAATTTCATTTCATTAACTATATATAATGCTTATAAATAATTTTTATTAAAAAACCTTAGGTGCAGGAAAAAATAGAGGTCAAAACCGGAAAGGTCAAGAAATATTTCAATTTTTTAGAATATAGAGCCTTTTGAAGAGATCATGGCCATAATGACCAAGAAGATTACTGTGTATTCACGCATACATTATTATAAAACGGGGATACATTTTACTGTAGCAGGCTGATTTGTAATAGCGGCTCATAATATCCACTTGAAACAACGTGATAGCTAATGTTGAGCACGACACTTATTGTATATTAATGTTTCGCCTTGCCCAGGGCGTCCTTTGTTCCGATTTCTGCATAACAATTTATCTGTGTGCTCGCAATGTGAACCCATGCTGCACACACGAGGGGCAAAAAACTCGCTCCGAGCTGCTGGTGCATTTTTGATGACAGCTGAATCACGCCATCCACCCATAAATCTGCTCAGCGGATCGAACGGCTTCGATATTGCCAACTTTAAAATATGAAATACCGCATTTACCGTGGTCGTGCCTGTCGCTCTCTGCGTGCTTATTTTCATAAATGGCCTCGTTTAAGATTCAAAACGGAAATTCAATGGTTCCTAATTCATTAACTATGCTCCCAATGTCGTGACAAAAATTGTTACGACCTTGTTTTGTACTTGTAATGATTTCGTGCTATCTTTGCGGGTTAAATTGCAATATTACTCACGGTATTTTCATGTCCATGTTGATCAACGCAATTTTTAATTAATTTAAAAAGCAAATTATTGCCCAAGCAAAAACAATTTATAAAAATGTTGTATAATAATCCCAAACTCGATCAATTTGTTGTGCGCAAATGCTATCAAAATCATAGTCTCTCTCTTAAAATTGCTTTAAAGTTAGCAAATTAGCTAATTTAATGGAGTGACTCATCAATGTTTACGGGATTTAAAGGTTGTTTTGGTCCTAACACCAAACTAATATTCCTCATTCCGATTGTTTGTCTTGAAATTCTCTGGTGCCGTATGCAAATCTGTTAGGACGACGGTCCATTCGCCGAGTTTATGTGCACCGGCGTTTGTTACCTGCCGCAGCAGACACGGTGTGGTGCGCGCGGTTCGCAAGTGTATGTTATACCTACCAGCTGGCCGTACGTTTACTCCCCGTTTAACGCCCTGAACCTCTAGCAGAGCCTGTTTTCCTGGCACCCGATCATGGAAATAAGGTCTCTTTACAACCCACTTTAGGCCTTCCTAACTAAAAAACAACAACACGTTTCACAGCAGTGGTTTCTCCTTTTCAGTCGCTTGGCTTGCTTCGTTTTGCTTCCTTTCTCAAAATTTCTGATTCAATAATTAACTATTCAATTTGAATTATTGTGCGTTTTTCAATCTTGTGAAATATTATTGATAAGATGGGCAAGAAGTGGGAATTAAAAATATGAAAATTATACCGCAGTTAAGTTTATCTTTAACTCCCTTATTACGCGGCACTTTATAAATGTTTCCCTTTTTAATCCCTCTAATTTCTAAACTCAGCCGATTTTTCCCTAGTATAAGTTAAAAAATTTAATTTAACAATTTCAATTTACACTTAGCTTACAAGGAAAAAATATAAAATATCCAAATACTGGAACTGTTTGGTGTTTAAATTGAATTCTGTTATTTTGTTCACAGTTAGAATAATTAATTAATTAATTAACAAATAAATTCAAAATGTTTAAACTGAAAATATTTTACTGCAGGGAGACTGACAAATTTTTACTAATAGTCCCTTTTAATTGATTTTCAATTACTTCTTCAAAACTATATCACAGCTATTGAGATTTTCAAGCACCCAAACCTTAAATTGAATAATTTTCCTTCTCCTTTCTGTCCGCGTAGAATGTTGGGAAACCTGTTCGTCGGCTGCCCCTATGGAGAGCTGAAACCCTTTATTCCAATTCAAATTATAGCTCTCCAACCGAAATCAGAAGCAACTTGTTTGCAGGTGCTAGCTGCCTGAATAAAAATCTCTTATTTCTATGCGAGCGGAGAGTTCCTCTTCGCTACTTGCCGCGTGCGTTGAGCAAGATTGCATACGAAACGAACCAGCAGAAGCAGCAGCCGCAGAAACGAAACCTTTTTATCGTGTGCATATATCTTAATCACATCGCGGCCGGGGCATAATTATCCGAGAGTGTGCTGGTGTAGCTGCGGCATAATTATGCCAGGTGAATCGAACAATAATAATTTTCAAGGGGCAGGTGATTCGAAATATGGCGGCTGCGAGTGTTTTACTCTCTGCCTCTGTGTCAACAAGGGCCGGAAGCCGTCCTCGTCGCCGCGGCAAGGACACACACACACACACGCTCCGACAGATCTTTCTGGGCGTGAGACTCACCGGGGTCCAGCTGCTTCCGTCACTTTTATAGCTGAGAAATATCCTCTTATCTGCCACCTCGCTCCACTCATCAATCTAGTGGAGACACACCGAAGTGTGAAGGTATTCGTATATTATGCATATGTGTCAATTGGAATTAAGGTATGCAACGGACTATTTTTCATCGTGTCAATGATTTGTCTTTGGAGCTGCTTGCTCCTTATTTTGTGATCTACTTGGGCTTCAGGATAACTTATGTAACGGGTGCTGGCCCATGCATAAGAAAAATGGGAACAGACCGACAAATACATCATATTGGTCTGACGAAATGAATAAAATAAAAAACACAAAAACCCAAATTTTTTATTTTTTACATCTATTTAACTTTCTTTTTGAATTCAGGTTAGGTTTCATGGACAGGAAGTGGATTTTTTCAAACTTTACCGATACAAATTTTTATGTTTAAGTGGCTAAAATGATCGTTTCTAAATATTTTTTAACCAATAGTCTCATATTTTCCAAGGAGCAAATTAATTTTATTTAAATAATTAAATCGGAACTTTTTATTGGAACCTGATCGACAGATTTTTTAAACTAAAAAAGTCATAATATATTAAATTAAAAAAACATTCTTGTCGAATGAAACTGCATTAAATTTCCTAAATCCCAGCGTGAAAATGAATATTGATATTTATTCACCTGAGATCATTGATTGTGAGTCACAGGAAATTTATCCGGTCTTGAAGCCAAAGGCTTAAAATGAACAAAATCGTCCAGGTGCAGAGCGTTTCAATGCGTGTGCACTTGCCAGCAACAATCGCATACACACACATATATAACGAATTTCTTTCTCACGTTTGTGAGTCCACTTGTTTTGCGGTTGTGCACGAGGGTCGGAATCCGATAAAAGGCCTTCGATAACCCTTCAACCCGTATACACTTCCACCGCGTGCAATTTTCGTTCCACCCGACTCCCAACTCTTTTAATTGCGCCACTTGCGCTGCCGATAAAAGCGCGCGGTTTTGATTGCCGACACCGTTCTCTCTCATTCACTCCACTTGCACACTATAACACTTATGCTTTTTGTTTCTGCCTGTTGGTTTTCCCACGCATTCGATACCACGTTTTCGTTTTATTGCACCGGTTTAATCACACTATCCTAATTATCTATCAGCTTTCCACGAAAATGACCGCGCACCTGTACTGATTGTGCATGAGCACTTCTCACCGATCCTGATTTGATTATCGCGTGCTCACGTAGCTATTTCAGCAGTTTATGTATATAATAATATATTGCACTTATAAAGGATCTTTTTTTCTCATTTTTCAATTAAGATAATATAAAACTGAACAATGGCTCGGACAATTGTTACACTGCAAGTCAGGGGTGAGAAATTGTCACTGCGCTGCGGTAAGAAAATCTCACCCCGCCGTAAGTCACAGTACTTGGGGGTGTCAAAGGTGAGTTTTTCGCACCGCGCAGCAGTGACATGCGGCGGGTTGAGATTTTCTCACTGCAGCGCAGTGACATTTTCTCACCCCTGATTCGCAGTGTAATATAGCAGGAACTTAAATTCAATAGTAATTTTACATTCTTCGTCTCATACATTTAAACTTAAATTTGATTGATCATCCGGAATAAGAAAAATCCCTAAAATTCTAATTTAATGTATCCCAAGAAGAAGAAGAAACATAAAAAGTCACATTTTAGGAGAGCGAAAAATCGTATACGTTAAGCTAATGGTTGAGTTAGCGTTCCTATTTAATTAACAAACCCTCATACATATACCCTGAAAATTTCATAATGATAACAATTAAGGAAAGAAGCCGCATTAGTACCATTCGCTTTCTATTCGAGCAGCCGATTTTCTTTGTCTTAACAAATGGATTCGCTTCAAAAAAAAATTTAAAGAAGCTGCAGGTGGTGCTTTCGTCTCCTGGAGGAGCGCAGTGCATGCTGGAAATTTTAGTAGCTGATGTTTTCGCAGTTGCGTTCCTCGGAAATGAGAGGGAAATATGACAGCTTGAAATTGCTTTTCAGTTATATTTAGCAGCGCGAGATGATATTTCCATCAGCAGGCAGTGGAGCCACGTGTTGGCTGTTTGAGGTTGCAATCAGTCTGGCGAGCAGTCGCAAAGCAAGGAGACGAGATCATCTCTTCCGTCACCTTCGATTTCCGGGATGCTGCTTGCTGCACCGGTCTCAACATTTTTTAACAAGATTCACTTCGGCCGTTTTTTTTCTACCGCTCGGTGCAGCCGTTGAGTAATTAATTTCTTGACTTAACGTGCTAACTGCGCCCATGTGTGACTGGAGACAAACATTCTTTGCCAAAATATGAAAATGCGGACTTCCGAGGGAAGTTAATAATGCAATGCATTAATCCCTGATATTTTTTTCTGGACAATTAAGGTTTAATTTTTTTTAAAAAAAAATATAAATGCTAAATATAACCGAAAAGCAATTTCAAGCTGTCATATTTCCCTCTCATCTCCGAGGAACGCAACTGCGAAAACATCAGCTACTAAAATGTCCATGCACTCCTCCAGGAGACGAAAGCAGAAGCACCTGCAGCTTCTTTCAATTTTTTTTTTTTGAGTGAGTCCATTTGTTAAGACAAAGAAAATCGGCTGCTCGAATAGAAAGCAAATGGTACTAATGCGGCTTCTATCCTTAATGGTTATCATTACGAAATTTTCAGGGTTTAATTTTTTTTAAATTTTTTTAATTTTTTTTTAAAAAATTAAAAATTTCGTGAGTATTTTTATCAGTGTGGATGCGTGGAAGCCGTGACAGAAATGCGTCGTTTAGTAGCTTAATCATTCGTCTTTTATTCATGTCTCGTGGTTTAGTAATTAAGATCAAGATCAAGACCAAGACCGAAATCAAGACCAAGACTGTGAAATTACAATAATAATCAAAAATCACAAATACAATAAATGATCATAACAATAAAAACGTCACATTCAAATACAAACAATTATGACAGTTACCCCGTAGTTCGGGTCAAATAGGAAATAGTTTCAATGGAATTTTCTCGCACCAAATCTCATCCTAGCCAGAGAGAAAAATTATTGTGTTGCGACTACTGTCGTACGAGGCTTAAAAGGTGCAGTGGGGGAGAAGGTGCAGTAAGGGTGCACTGTTTGTCGCACACCTTTTTACTGCCACCTGGTGATACAGGTTAAATGCAAAGTAGTTATTAGGACAGTAGTGGCGAGAAGGCGCCACATCAGGGATTAATTCAAGTATATTAATTATTTATTTATTCATATACTGTACAGTACGGATACGACTGAATTTTGGCTGTTCTAAATTTTACTCGTGAGCTACCCACTTACAATTTTTATTATTAGTCAATGCCGCGAAAGATATATTATCATTTCGTAATTTGTAATTTTCCATTAAAGTTCCCTGCGTGTGTTTTATTTCTTACAAAAACTCCCTAAAATGTTCCTGACAGGTGGTTGATTCAATTTCATAACCAAGCTAATGGAACTGTGTCTACATTGTTTCAAAAGCGATATCATATAAATTGATTTTAGCTGCGTAAATTGTAATACTCAATAATTAATATAATTTCAAACGTAACTATCGACAAAAAATTACAGTTATGGCACGAAAAAAATAGACGTCATCAAGCCTTCTGCAGATGGTACCACCACAAACTGCGCACCTTGCATCGCAGTCCCTTCATCTGCGCGGCTTCGTCGACCACATGTTTGCAGACCATTTTTCACTCAATATTGCACCGCACACGCAGCCCATTAATCGAAACCTTTCCCTTTCGTCTGCACAGCCTCCAATTGACTCTTGATGGTAAAAAAATAACGTCAGAGGATGAACCTTATGATTAGATAACTCAGCCGATGCAACTATTAGCTCGTGCTGCTGGAAAATAAGTCATTGCTTCGCAGTGGAACACGATTTATGATTGCTTTTTAATGTGTTGATTACGAGCACTGGCTGAGCCTAAGTGGTGCCGGCAGCAATAAATAAAATATATGCCACCGGCCTTTCTTTCAAATGAAATAATTTCACCAAACACGCGCGCACAGCTGCCGGACGAGAGGTGGTGGACGACGGACGGAAGGCAGTCGGTGTTTGGTTCCTGTGCCGGTGGGTGTTTGCAACGCATAAGGGCGAAAACGAATTAACAAATTCCTTCCTCTGAAATCACTGGCGTGTAACGAGCGGGTTGCATTCATTAGACGTGTATATTTTCTGCTCACCGCGGACAACAACTAACAGCTTTGCTCACTTGCGATTGCTATCTGAAAATAAAATGGGACTTCCCTGTTATAGTTAGTTGTTGCGCACACTTGCAATCAATTATAATAAAGAAATCAAGAGGACTCCTTATTCTCTGCTTGCAAATCTCTAGATTATAAATTTCTCTCAAGGTTTTTGATGCCTTCTCTTAATTAAATTCATAGTTGATATTATCCTTTATCGTTTTTATAAAGAGTTTTGATCTTTTTCCTCTAATTGTTTCAGCATCTACTGCATAAACGTGCAGGTCTGTTTTTTTTAAATATATTTTAAAATTTTAGGTATGATCGTTGTCGTATTTACTGCATACAAATTCCGATCAGATCCTGAAAGGTGTGAGAAAAATTCTTTTTCAATGGAATGTCCAGTTCTTCTTTGTGATACCTCCCCCCTGAGAAATAAATATAAACCGCTAGCTCTGAACCCTGCCAAAAATAGACAGGTATGTCCTAAAATAAACGAAAGCGCAGGTTGTGCAGCCGGAATGGATAAAAATACTTAATCACTCCCAGTGGCATACGGACCGACCGTCAGTCGCCCGCATTGAAATCGCGCTGGCGCGTGCAAGACGCGCGGTTTATAAGGTGGAAATGAATTAATGCGCCAGGTAGATTAGATCTATACCTGAGAGTCAAGCAAGCGTAGAGCCACCGCCAGCCACCATGCCTCGTGCGCTGTTTATACGTATTTGTGTGTTGTTGCCGTAGATTGTCTTAACAACCGGACCCATAAGGGTAGCGAAATCGTTTGTAAGGGAGGAAGCAGGTGACACGCACACACTCGCTGCCGGCGTGCTGCATGACCTGCCACAGGCGCCATAGCACACCGGATCGCGTCCTGTCCGAAAGCTACGATAATAATTGTCAGGTAGTATTGCACCTTGTGTTTTTCCATGCCACCACGTACGTCCGTCACCTGTGCCTGTTTCTCTCTCTCTCTCTTTCTCGGTGATGTTGTTAGTACGGACATGTAATTGAACTTCAGCCGGTTTGAAGCGAAAAAAACCTGGAATATTACTGTGCATAATTTTTTGGAGGTCACTTTCCAGTCACTTCTTGTCCCAAAGTGACATTTTTTACACGCTAAAAATAAAATCACGAATGAAATTTTTAATAATAAAATATATTAAATGTATTTTTAACGTGGTTTGGTTTATTGAATATACTATGGAGTGCGTGTTTAAATTTTTTCTTATTTTCAACAAAAGTCCTGGAAATAACGATTGATACTAACAATTTTGCTGGTATAAATAAACACACCCAAAATTAAGGGCATCAATAGATGCCCATAATTTTTTTGCACGCATATTTTGCGTTTAATAAACCATTAATAAATAATTTGAAATTTTTGCACTGGTGTTTCGCTTGTGTCAGCAAACTGGGCTGTGGCAGTTCCCGCCACTTACTGGCGCAAGTGAAACTCATATTCTCCCAAATCGGTAGAGGGCAGTGTAACTGTGTGATAAGCGCGTTACCTGCACTGACCCTTCCACCTCGCACGACGATGGTCATGTCAACCGCTCACTCCGAATAGGAAATTCCGTGCGAGGAAATATTTTGAAGAAGCAACGAGATTATTATAACTGACCCGCATTCGATCGGGGTAAGATATTCTTTGTGATAACTCTTTTTCGTTGTGAACAATTATTTATTTAATGTGCAATATTTGTAATTGTGAATTATATGTATTACAGTCCTGTACAACTACTACTAAACTTAGACGTGAATGAAAAAGATAAGTGGAATCAAAAGACGTTTTTCCATTATGGGCTCCTCGATCGTAACCCACAGGGCAATGAAAAATGTGGACAGTGGCAACTGTATAATTGCCCACAACGAGTACGATCTGTTAACGATTATGGTTCCTAGCCTAAAAATTGGATGCGCTCTTGCACTACTGCATCACCATTCGTAAAATAAAATTTATTTTATTTTTTAAGAACAAGAATAATTTTCCAAAGCTTTTAATAGATTCAGAGAAGAAAATTTGTAAATTTATTACCTTTCTTTCTTGCATCAATGTTATTATTAAAGTAGAATGAGCCAAACGACAACGTAAACAAGTAAAGGTTTCCCCTTCTTTGACAGAAAAAAATACAGTTAATACCAAGAGAAGTCTTGGTCGAATAATCCATGGATGTAAACATCGTTTGTGCTCCCGAACGACCTAACGTAACTATGAGAAGCTGCTGACTCATAAGAAGCAATGATCGCGGAATGACGGAAGTGAGTGCGTGCGAGGTGCCAATAGAGAAGCATTGATCAGCGATATAGTTTGTCGTGCTCAGCGTTCAGAATTTGAAGCACGCGAATTGGAGAGTGTGATAGAACAAAGGGCGCGGCACAATCAATTAATATCGACCGGAGAGCAGTGACAAGCGAACAAGACAATATAAATTATAGCGCATAAATTTCATTCACGGCAGAACAACGCGGACGCATTCCGAGAACGGATATTATACGAATGCGAGTGTGCATACTTTCAGTCCGATCTGTGACTAATTAATTGATTAAGTGCAATCAGGCTGCATTTGTTATTGTGCGCTGCGCGCGCGCTGCAGTGCAGACTGATCGGAATCGCCGTCTCTCTCTCTCTCTCTCAATTGTGCTTTGGTCGGCTGCGGGGGTACAGCGCAGCCACTTTTACAGGTATGAATCACAATTGTACGGATTGATAAAGAGAAATCCAGTGCTGTGCAAACCAAAAGTTCAAGGTTCTCGCTGCAATTACTCTCCGCGTACAAGTTTATTTGAAAGCTTCTCTCCGCGCTCGTCGTCGTCGTCGTCGATATAATTATTTTATCTCACATAAAAGATCGACCTTAAATCAATATCAGCGCAGCACTGGCTGCAGCGCACAATGAAGTAATTACATTAATTAAATTTAATTATCCCGCGCGATACAAAGAGAGCGCGCGCGCGGCCGAGAGAGAGAGAGAGAGAGAGGTACACAACTTTTGCATTGAGATAATAAATAATTCGCTGGCTCGCCGCCGACGCTTTTTGCTCCTGGTGAATCTGCTCTCTCGCTGCCGCTGCACACTTTTCCCTTTTCCATTTTAAGTAGCAGGCGTGTAATCCTCGCCGGCCGCTGCATGCTTATTATTTTGCACGTCAGAACTCATCTCTCCACCGCCTGAGATCATAATTTACAGTTTTAAGACCGATAATTACGGCGTTTAGTAAATACATAAGTGAATCTGCTATTATTGCAAAAGCACTTGCTGCGCTGGAATCTGCTGCTCGCGCCAATTTTGCCCTTAACGACTCATTGAAGGTGCCGATTATGCCCTGATTTTTTCATTCCTTCTTTGGTTAGATTGGCCAAAACACATAATATACAAGTCCGGCAGGTTCTGCCCCAGCGAAGGAGTTGAGTTTCGCTGCCTGCGCGTATCAATTGCCTGGAATAAATCAATCCAGACGTTCAGCTCAACAATTAGTGCGCAAAAAACAACCGCACGTTGGACACGTTGAATTGGCGGTTCATGAAAGGGGAGCAGGTTGATGAATTGCATCATCTCACACACTTTTCACTAAGCCCGGACCCTACATTTCGATTGCAATATAAATAGAGCACTTCTCTCAAATGACGTGAGGGCCTTAATTTCATCTTAAAGCTCCGCTCCTCTTTTTACTTGCCGCAAGCAATGCATGCGGATCGCGAAATTCAAAACGTTAAGCTTTATATGTGAATGATTTCCACGTGTATATTTATTGACGAGCTTATTTTTCATTTTTAAGTTGAAGAAAGGTCAGTCGAAGGGCACTTTATGAACATTAATTAGAATATTATAAGTTAAAATGGAATTGTAACTTTTTAAACTAAACTGACGCAAAATAAAAATTTTCAAAAAATTGATTGTATTGTATTGCTAGGTGCTAAAAATAAAACAATAGTAAAGTTGTTGTTTAATTTATTAAGTAGCCATTTAAAATTAAATTTGAATTTAACAAAATAATATTTTGAATTGTATACATTTTTAATTAACTTTTTTATATAATTAATTTTTGTACAAAAATATAAATCACAAAATTTCAATTCATACATATTTTATTTATAAATAGCAAATTTTTGAAAATTTTTTTCACCGCTTTTCTTTTGCTGATAAAATTTTGTTTGTTATTTAGTTGAAGTGTTATAAAAATATGTTAAATATTTGACAATCATGATAAATTTCATTGAATAGTTAAATGTATAAAATAAATTATCTCAATTAGATTAAATTTGATCGGCGTAAGCATCAACGACACAATCACGAATAGGTGTAGTTGTGCAAGAACAACATAAAACATGTTGGCTGGCTCAAGAGGCAAATAATGCCGGATTATTTATTCGCTACTTTTGCGGTCTGACGAGTTCACATATATAGCGTCTATCCAGTATTTCAGCTCGCTAAGTGCATGCACACGCGCGCCGATTGGGCAGGGTTAGCGGTGCATGACACAAAACGGCTGGGCTGTGTCCATCAATTCCTCCGACTTCTTTTTTTATTTCTACAATTCCGCGTTCGTGCCGATTGTGCACTCGCTTAAAAAGGCACTCTCTGCGCTACGTGTACGCTAGTTCATGTTTGTGTAAGTATAATTTGAGTAGCTGGGCGGCCCGGCGCGTGCCGTTTTCCTGCAGGCTCACCTTCGCGTACCTTACTCTTACGCCAACAGCCCGCCCAGAGGTCACGTGACCCGCACCTCGCAGCCGCCGGTGCACCGCCAAGCGCATCGAGTCGAGTACTTTTTCGCACGGTAGCAGAAAAAAATGGAGGATGGGATTTTTCAACTGACAGTGAAACTCATTCCTTCACAGTGTAAATAAATAATGATGCTTCTTTTAACAATTTATTTTATTTGTAAAGTGCGAAAAAACACGGGTCGTGCGGGTTTTAGCCCATGTGTTGAACCAAATATGCCAAATCTACGGACTTAGTTAAAAATCGTCTAAATTTTCGTGTTTTCCGGGGATTATTTGATTTTTTTCAGTTTTAACGCATTGAGATTGTCCTTGAGATTAAATGTAACGAAAAAATAAGGTTTGAATTTGATTCCTCTCGTGAAGCACAAGTGAATTTATTTTTTTGAAAATCTGGAAACCCATCTAGTCATGTTTGTAAACTTGTGTGCTAATTTCATGGAGGAAGTCGCTTCCGTTTACTAGAAATTCCACTTGATATGAAATAAAAAATCACGTTTTTTCCAATTTTTGGCAAATATTGACAAAGCTAAATCTCGGGTTCTAATGATCAGAATTACAAAAACTGAACACCACTAGACTCGTCTTTGTCTCCCCTAATGAGCTGAAGGTAAGCATGGGTAAATATTAAAATTAGAAATACTTTAATAGAAAACTATCGCAGCAGAAACTTTATGAGAAACTTTAACCTATTTTATGTCAAGTTTCTCATGTCATTGTGAAATGCGGCGATTGAATTAATGCGTCTGCAGGTCTCAATTAAATAGCTCAATGCTGCAATTCCCGCGTGTGCAATTGTCTTGCTTTGAATGTTTGGTTTTGTGTGCTGACTTGAGAGTGTGCATGTTCTGCAGATTGGACAGGAAAATTACACCCGCAGTGTTGCTGCAGCAATATAAGTGTGTTGCAAAATAAACAGAGCACTCTGATATGATCACTCACACACAGCTTTTATTGCTCCATCACGTTGATAATAATGCACCACGCGTTCATTACACTTCCCTCCGAAAGCTGATGTGTTTCTCCTCGGATTTAAAACTCGGCAGTTTATAAATTCCCGCCGTTATCCAGGGTAATCTTGCGGTGAAATTCACCTGTGACAATAAATAATAATTAAAGACGTGGAAATATATTGAAAATATCTAAACGCCATCTCTTTTGACACAAATGAAGAAACCCGTGTGAATAATTCCACCATAAATCTCGCGATGCAGCTGTAAAGACCGGCGTGTGTGAGTACTTTTCGAAATTTATCATCTCAAAGCTGCCGCAAAAGGCTCGCTTTCTACTCCTCGTTGCATCTCAATCGGTCTCGCACAACGACGCAAAACCATAAATAAGCAAAAGCCCATGGCTGTTTTCAAGAGTTTTTACATAAACGTCCCAAGATGAAATCGTATACAGCTAAAACGGGGCTGCGAGCTGCGAATTATTGGAAAAGGTGCGCGCGCCGAGAGGAATGAAATAAAAGCACTGGCTCTTTCCATGTGCATAATATTCTCTCGTCCATTAGCAGCTGCAGGTTCAAGAGAGCATCTTGAGCCTTTCTCGAGAGAGAGAGAGAGAGAAGGCCCAAAGTGTGTGTGTACAGGTACAATAACATAATTGTGACGTCACCAGGCGAACTGGTTTCACCCACAATTGCCGCCGCCGCTGCCCGAGTCGCGCAGCATTTGTAATGTCTTTCTCTCTTTTGCATGTACGCCTCCAATGTCAGAGCAGCAATTAATGAGGAAAGTTCAAAGGGTCTTAGATAATCAGGTGGCAATTGGGTCACTTATAAGTTTGAGTAAACTTTGTTAACTTTGATAACAAGCCCTCCTTTCACATCTTTTACAAAACAGATGTGGAACAATAAGGAGAGAATATACGAATAGCGCCTAATTAATACTAAAAGAATCACCCACAAGCCACAAGTGTATCTAAATAAAACTAGATTAGAACTTAGAGCTTTTATTTGTTGAGTGAGTATGTGAGACAGTTTATTTATTAACTCTGTGAATTCCAGTTGTGTTGCCGTAAAATCGATGGAACCCTTTGACAGAGGTAAGTGTAATATGTATTGTCAATTATTGTGATCATATTTATTATTTTAATATTATTACTGTAGATACAAGCCTGAATGGAAGAAACCAAAGTTAGAAAAGGAAACCTCATGTTAGCATATTTATAAATTATGCTAAATTTAAGAAAACATATAACAAAGGTAAGTCTAACTGAGGCTCAGAGTCACTGATTAAAAATGCAATTTAATCTTGAATCCCCCAGCATAATAGTTGTTTCTATTTCCTCTAATCAACTGTCATTATGTGGGATGCGCTTTTTGTTCATCGTCCATATCTGTGAGCTGAAATCTGTAGTAAAGCATTTCCAGGTCAGTGTTGCGAAAGATATGTGGATTTTTTCAAATAACTCCACAGATACCTATACCTATAAATATTTTTTTCCGATTAATTGAAATACATATTTTTTTAATTGATGAATTTACCTCCGCCATTGATTTTTGTTATTGGAGACTTCAGGCCGCTCCAAACACTGTTCTATATGAGCTCCGATCTTATAGAGTTTCATTTGATTGTGAACCTGGACACCCATAATTGATTTCCCCCTGTGATATCGATATAATCCAAGTTCGTCCAATGCTTGTAAAAATTCCTTAATTCTAGGACCCATTAAATTGGAGCAAATCGGAGCAAATATATTTTTTTGCTCTTTTTATCCCTGTCCTCTCGGACCGGGAAGGGCGCGTACTGCACTAGCACGAATGCTGAAACCCGGGTCCCAATAACACCGCGAACGGATAACATAGGCGCACCAGGCCACACAGGGACCCAGCCCACCGAAGGGCCACTTGCCTCCGCACCGAAGTCTGCATTGAAACGCTAGACATTCGTCCCGTGAAGCCAAATCACGCATGCTGGAAAGGTGCAAACCAGCAAGTAGCGAGTAATTAATTTCTCGTTTCTGCTGACAAATTATTGACTGACTTTGCAAGCTCATCAGCAACCCTGATTGGCACATTCTCTTCCTACAGTAAAGAAAAAAGTATTAATTAGATCAATAATTTCTCAACATAAAATTGATTAATATGTTCAAATTGTTTTATCGCTATACCTTCTGAGTCTGGGTCTGTGATCCATTTGGTTCCGTAATTTGCTTGCAATTTTTCTCCTCTAAATCGTAGGTTTTCACCCTCAAAGCTCCTTCAAGTCAAAATTTTTGGACAATGTGGACAATATATGCAGATGATGAGTTGCTGGCAAAGTTCCAAATTGCGCTATAATAAAAAATATTGGTACATAAAAATATAAATAAATAGACGCGATTTCTCTCACCGTTCCAAAGTTGACTTTCCTCCCGCGAAGTTAACAGCAACTGGTAATTTTAAATATTCTTCAATACATCGTCACATATCAAGGAGAGAGTGTTGCATTTGATCGTTGGACAATTGGCTATTTTGAATTGATGCGTAGTGTTTCAATTTTTGAAAACACTCTCAAATCAGTGTTGTTCTCAACAGTAGAAGTCATTTTGAAGTGAAATAATAGAGAATAAGCCTTCAATTTTTCATTGGTCGTGCTTTCTTCTTTTTAACTAAAATATCACAACATAATATTCTTGATTCTTGCAACTGAAACAACAATAATAAGTGATAATAATACCGGCTGCTTGGGGCTCGGTCCACGCGCTCTCGCACCCTTGCCGGGAGGGTGAGTCATGAGTCACAGGGTTCAGGGTCGGTGTCTAGGGGGGAGGGTTGACCTCACTTGGGATCTTGCTCGCGGCACAATTAGTTAGCTTACTAACAATCCTAACCTGACTTAAAGCACTATTGGAACTGAGAAACAAATCTAACCTGTCTTCGTTTAAGGGCATTAATTCAGAAGGGAAACAAGCAGGTTTTGGCAAAGAACAGGAAACTGTTTTATTGGTGAACGAATTTGATTACAAAGAGAAAGGTACTCTACGTTAATGGAGTAGGAAAACAGCTCTGAACTTAAATCTACTGAACTAAATTTACTTTACTGAGAGGGAAATTACCAAATGGATTTGGCCAGACTCTTATTAGCTCGTTCACACGCTTCCTGTGTCAGTCACACCAGCCCCTGCTCACTCATATGGCGCGTAAATGAGCCAGCTAAGAAGTTCAGCATCCACTGGCAGGTGGCAGGTCGGTAGCTTTTTTAGCCAATCAGATGGCGTCTTGGAGTTTGTTGCCTGTTACGCCCACGAAAAACTCTGACACACGCCCCTCTTCGCCTCCCTCTGCACGTGGGCGTAACAGGCAACAAACTCCAAGACGGCCTTTAATTGGCTGAAAAAGCTATCGACCTGCCACCTGCCAGTGGATGCTGATCTTCTTAGCTGGCGCATTTACGCGCCATATGAGTGAGCAGGGGCTGAGCCACACCGACGCACACAACCAAAATCCCAACCTTATGCGATCTGCCGTGGAAAGTTCAGGCGAAATGCAGATCAACTATGACAGAGGAACGCTACAGAGTAGCTTTGGGCGCTGCTCACACTCGCATTTGCACAAGTTCCACGTTCTATGACGCAATCAGACACAATCTGAGCCTAGCAACACACGAAACTGAATTAATCCACAATCATCCACTCTAAATCGCACTTTAATCGGCGAGTGACGCACGCCCTGCTCGCCGAACGGCTCAATCTCTCACTCAAAAAGGAAAATTACAAAGGAAAATACTCGAAAATCGCCAAATTCGCGCGGGACCACGCCAAGTCTCACTACTTGCGTGCTCTGTCCCGCGCTATTCTCACTTCTCTACTCACCACATCCCACAAAACCCCCAGCTAACCTCAATCTCGCCTTCCTTGATCAGGGTTCCTGGACCTCCACAGGTCGCCAGGACCGCCCTGACCCTGAACGATCACAATACGCGCTAGATCGACGCCACGCAATGTGCACCTCACACACGCGTACAATCCCTTCCAGACTGTCTGCTAGCACGCGCAGCGCTCTGATTGGCCGCGCAAATGGCTGTTCAGTTGGCACTTAAATGCCAACTGAACTTTCAACTCGGGCGGGCGGGAAAAGGGGATCACGGCTAGATAATATTTTTTCAATTATTTTCTCTGCTAGTGGGGTGAGAAATCTTGTCGAGCATAATATTGCTAGTTTATATGAACGAGCTAAAATATTTTATCAGATATAACAGAAGAACTCAATCAAATAATAGGAAAAATTTAATGCTGAAAGTGATGAGAGTTAAATGTTCCATCCCTGATATTTCTGGCCAAGTTTTATGAATTATGTTTACCACGCAGGCTGGGATTGTAAATCTTCTTCCTAATTTTTTTACCAAAATTAACCCACGAGATGATATTTTTGTAAGATAAAAATCTCTTGGTAGCGTTATTATCTTTTATCAACCTACTTCTTTTGATTCTGTCTTTCGTACAGAGAAGCATATTATGCCTCACCAGTCACCATCCTAAGCACGTGGTCTTTCATAGACACTGACTGGAATCCTTCTGTTTCTGTAATGCAAGAAACGTGTTCTACTTTCATTAATTCATTTGCTTCGTCCCTGTCTCCACAGCAAACATTTTCTAAAGGCAGACCGGAGTCGCTATATTTTTTGCAAATGCACGAAGTCTCCACTGACTGGCTTCCACGTTGTTCTAAAGCCTTCATTTTGTTAACAGCATGTTCTCTCTCAAACTTTCTTTCTTTGGACATTTGAGGCTCTTACCTGACTTGTGCAACAGGTCTTTAGCTTGCTAAACAGCCATAATGTTCCTGGGCACACACAATACGGTTTTGGGGGCATGCTCACTGTCAAGGTGCAAAACACCGATTCTGGCGAAGAGTAAAATTCAAATAATTAGCATATTATTGAAAATGAAACTGAAAAAAGGGTCTGACCTGACTTGTGCAAACACGTGCGTTGCGAAGTAGAAATTTATTTGAATTATATTTATTGCTGTGCATTACTAATAAGGGTGAAATTTGGTTTGCCTTTATTGTCAGAGTTTTTTGTAGATTTTAATATCAATGAATTGATGACACAATTATTCAGTTAATTAATATTATCAATTTAAGTACATTTTGAGAGAGTATATGGCTGCTAGAGAGGATATGCGGGTAGAAACATCAGATTTCCAGCAGCATCTAAGTGGGGGTGAGAAGTCACACACACAAGTTGGTGCGAGAGCCAGAGCCAACACAACATTCTATCAAAGAAACTGAACCTTACAAATTGCAGGTTTGCGCTACTTTTGTTATGATTCATAATGCTGTTTCAAAAGAGTATGAAGCAATAAATAAATCTTTGAACTAGCATCCCATATAGACAGGGGGAGACGCCTGATATAACAAAAACAACATTCTACGAATTCCCTGGCTACAATCACGCTCTCCCAACCGGATTTCACCCACCAACCGTCCAAAACGGTGGAATGGCACATGGGGCAGTCGTTTAAAGCGATGTAAGGTAATACAAATAGCCTAAATGCTAAAATTTGAACCTTTGTTGCATGATACTAAATTGTTATGATATTTACCATTTAAATCTATAACAGAGCATAAACAAAATTGAAGTGAAAATCAACAAATAAACAGGCTTTAATCAATATCAGAGTTCTAACCCAAAACAAAAATATTAGTTTACAACAGCGGGAGCCAGATGTGCGATGAAATTGGTTCCCACTGCGCAGATCCAAGATGGCGTTTGAATGTGAGAAACAAAATACTCTCTTTGGATTCCCGTAAGAGTGTCAAGAGTTTGTTTTTACGATCTAAAAGATACAATTAGTAATTACAATTAGTAACGCAAATTATGTCACAATATTGATGAAAACTTGGTTCTTTTCATCTTTTCACGCACTTTCATGTGACCGTTTTTTCGCGCCATACTCCACCGGAAACCATATTTACGCGACGCACAAATCTGGACCCCGCTGGTTTACAACTTTAGGGAAGGGGTGGGGAACGATCATTCAGAAATTTGAAGAATTTCTTTTTATATCAACAATAAGACACTTGAAGACTAGGATATTAGAACACTTGGATTTGATTTGCGGGATCGTTGTTATTAGACTTTTAAAAACTTCGACCAAACTGAAGGAAACTGAGGAAGAACATGTTTGCATTGGTAAAAAATTTGTAGGTCAAAGGTCAAGGTCAAGGTCACAAATTCGCATGCAAAATGTTCAATTAAAAATGTCACAAAATACGCCCCCTCGGATTTTTTTCATGAAAACGTAAAAAATGTAGCCCTGAATGCGTAGAATCGAATTAAGAGAAACCGATGGGCACTCTAATAGATCGCGAGATATTTTGAATTTAAGGATTCGTGTTGGGCGTTTGGCACGACGACAACATCATCCGGCGATTTTGTTTTCGTCATGTACGTCGGAATCTGATCTGTAACCCCACATGTTATGCATATGATTACCTAGAAAAATAAACGAGCTTTCCAGTGGTGTGCTTAAAATTTGTTTTGGTATCAAACTTTTCAAGTAATAGCGGTGCGCGAAAAGAAAATATAAAATTTTCAAATATTGACATTTTTGCAAATTTCAAATCTCGGGTTCTAACCATCAGAATTGCAAAAACTACCCACCGTTGGACTCGTCTCGACCTGCCCTGACCAGCTGAAAGGTTTAGAGGTGCTTTTACCCCCTACCCCTAAGTTTATATACTTCAACCCCCTCGAAAAAAGTAAAAAAATGTAGCGTCATAGGGAAAGTTTTCAATTTTCGAAAATCGCGATTTCCCAACAAACGCCCCCGAATTTTTTGCTCAAAATTTCAGGTTACACACTATGAAACATCCCTAACAACATATGTAAAATTCAGGATGGGCAAATAAAGTCGGTAAAAATTGACAATTACCCTTAATCCTATCGCGAAAATCGTCTTAATTAAGTAAAAAGTATTAATAAAGTAATAAAGGTTAATAAATCATAACCATTTATTCAATGCTATTACCATGAGGTCCAAAAAACCGCACAAAACTGGTAAGTAACGCAAAAAACCACTGCACTGCAAGTTTGGGCAATCTTTTCGGAAACACTCAGCCCTGCAAAACACACGCTGAGAGGTGCTTGTTATTGAGAATGCGAAGGCCAACGCAGGTTCTTTGATTGCACCTGCCACTCACCTGCATAAACCGAAGCAGGTGTTAGAGGCTTGAATGAGAACTACGGTTCGCATTCCTTTGTGCTCTTCTTTTTAACAGGTTATATAGAAAAAGACGATATTGACGGCTTCTAAACACTGATTACGTACGCTTACAGAGAAAAATAGTTTGGAGGGCTAAGGAGAGTAGATATTAGGGGAGGACATTTAGTATCGGACCTTATGTCCTCAAATTGCACCTCACGGGAGGGCATCAACTCTAATGCCGAATGTCGCCTCCCGGTATCTACTCTCCTTAGGAGCGGTCAAACAACAATCCAACTTTCTGGGTGGTTTCAAAAGGAATAAAACATAAAAACATTCCTGTCCTGGCACAAAGGTTTAGTGGACATTGGACCGTGGAAAAAATTCCAAAACATCTTGCAGGTGTTCAGTTTCACCCTTATTGACAACAAAGAATATTGTCATTTCTACAAGGAGGAGAGTAAAAAGTCTACCATTATTTGTTGAAATGCTGATGGATTTATGATTTAGTTGATATATTATGCAAAGAAAAACAATTGAAAAAAAACATGCGGGAAAAAATCCTTTAAAACAGCTTTGTCGACCACGCCTCTCTATAGATTAAATATTTGCTCTGGAAACAGTGAATAATTTTTAGATAATTAAAAATTCTCGAGTAGGAAATGATAGAGGTTAAAGAAAAGTGACAAGAGAAAACACCCTTCGCGTTCGAAGCGTGTACTTTCTTAAAAATTTAATTTTAAATGCATTGTGACAAGGTATTGTTTATTTGAATTATTGGCAAGATGGTTAAACGTATAATTGTGTAAAATATTTCCCGAGCAAATGAATGCTTTGAATGCATTAGTTGCCGAAGAGATGTGAAAATTCAAATTAAACGAGTGATACAATTACTCGTTACAGCATTCACTTAATATGTTTTCTTTTGATGTGTAAATGTAAAAATGTAATGCTTCAATCAACTTAAGCTTTCTTAGCTGTCTTAGACCTGACAAAAATTTCTCATGCCGGCGGGCCAGTTGCACCTGCTGCGTTGTATTGCCTAAACATAATAGCAGGTTGCGGCGCAAGGCTATATATAGGGACGAGAAAACGCGAAATGACGCAGCTCTTCTCTCCTCCCTTGAAAAACAAACGTGCTCATATGTACCCTTGCTGACAACGTGTTCCCAGCAAGTGGGATTCCCAAATATGAAAAATCTCAGATTTCTGGTCAATAAGAATGGATAAAATACTGTCTTGTTGCTTAAGAATTTTAGGGAGTTTGTCGAAGAGTCCAGAATGGAAAAACGACTTTGCTTTCCTAATCGTCTTTTTCTTACAAAGGAACCCTGGGTATGTTCCGTCCGGCGAATCGGAATACGCGCCAACAACTTTTAGTATTAAGTGCAGTAAGAAACGAGCACCAATTAAAATTCTTCTATCTAGCATAGCATAGTTTCCGTTTCCGAATAACAGAGCTGCAAAGATTTTCCACGTGGTAAAACCAAAATATTATCGGAAGTGTCCGAAAGTGGTCAAATGCATATTTTTTAAATCGGCATGAAGTGCAGATTCCAAATTTTTTTTTTTTTTAAATCCAAGCATTTTTCGAACAGTAACACCATTTTTAAAAAATTAATATTTTTTGAAATTTCCTTGTGGTTTCAAAGTGCCATAACGTTTTGAAAAATTCTCGGATTTTAAAAAACCAAACATTTTTGGAATCTGCACTTCATGCCGATTCCAAAAATGTGCATTTGACCATTTTTGGACACTTTTGATGATATTTTGGTTGTACCACGTGGATACGTGTTGCCACGTGGACACGTGTTACCACGTGGACACGTGGAAAATCTTTGCAGCTCTGTTATTCGGAAACGGAAACCATGCTATATGTTAGATAGAACAATTTTAATTGGTGCTCGTTTCTTGCTGCAATAAATACTAAAAATAGGCGACGAGTATTCCGATTCGCCGGGAGGAACATACCCAGGGTTCCCTTGTTAACATCCTAGTTATAGTTTCCAGTTGATTTATATTTCATAGATTAGCGTAAGAACAAGAGTAAAAAACTGTAATACAAATAAAACACAATTGCAAATATTGCATTGTTTACAACAAATAATCAATCACATAAGGCTTACCCCGTATCTGGATCTATTAATTCCGTGTTGCTGCTTCAATTTCTTTCGTCGCACTGAAGCTACTACTTGATGCTTGCTGGTCTAAACCATCGCCGCACGAGATAAGGGTGGGAGGGTGGGAGGGTGTAGGCATCGCTCAGATTGCGCATTTTAACTGCCCCTCTATACATACTGATTCGAAAGAAAATGAGCTTGACTCTTGACTGGCGCGCAGTAAGTATGCGGGGGCTGCCACAAACTATTACCCCAAACTTACAATTTAGAATGTTTTAATGGTTTCATAACCCAAAAACTAAATTATTGCTATGCAAAATGCTGAAATTAATTGCTTATTGTTCAAATTCAATGGCTTTCCTCAAGTGTTCTCAGTACTTTTTTGGCGAAGGCATTTCCTTTATAGAGAAATTACGTGGCGTGGAAAGGGTGCCTGCTGAGACCAATTTTAGAGCTTGATTTTATAATGCCGAGCCAAAAGGCAAGCGCGGCAGACACACACACACACACACTCACAGTATGCACCTGTTACCCAGCTCTTGTGTGCTGCGTTATTAAACGCCGGGCAGGAGATAACCTTGACTGATCGTCTGTACCTGCTATTTCGTAATGAATGTGTGTATAAAAGGGGCAGATGGATTTTAATTTTATACACAAAACAGAGCAGAAAACGACGCAAGGTGCAGCTTTCCTCCGCTGGCGAGTGGCCGACAAAAACTGGAGCTGCCTCCGCTCGAGAACTTTCATTCAAGCTTTTATGGGTCTCGTTGCGAAAGACCTTTTCCGTTATTTAAATTTTTTTCAATTTCCATTCTCCTGCAAATTGGAGATTTTCTGAAGCGCGCGCCGTCGGTCGTTTACACCACATTCACGATTTAGAGCCAATCAATTTTGAAGGTTCCTTACGCAAACAAGAGAAAAGGGAACAGGTTTCAGCTAGCCGGACGCGGGGGCCACTTTATTACGCGGCCGGTGCATGATAATCGTGAAGAAAAACGAGCCCAAATGTTGCGCACAATAAAGCGGAGGAGGAGAGCCGAGAACCGCCGCCGCGGCGAGCACCGGTACCGATCGCGAACAAAAATAAAAGGGCATTCCTGCCTAAAGACGCTCCGCCAAATTGGTGTGCGTGGAATTTTGTGCCATTTTTTGCTTCTCTCTCTCGCTCTCGCTCTCTCTCGCTATTTAATCCCGCAGCAGGCGAAAGAGGCGAGCCAGCCAGCCCAGCCAGATCTCTTTAGCTATAAAACCTGATGGTCGGTCGGTCGCGCACCATATGGCGTTATTGTGGGAGGAAACAGGTTGCTCGGCAGGGGGAGTGGGGCGGCAGGGTCATGGGGGCACTTGGGAGATAGCCACTTCAAGGGGTCTCTGAAGAGGATCCACTTCGCCTTCGATTCTGGTCCAGATCATTCGCACTTCCGGTGCGAAGTCGTTGCCATAATTCCGACCACCAGTCCGCCCGCTGCGCCCAGCGAGTCATGGAATTGCACGCGCACTCCGCACCTGCAATACCAATTTACGAGCGAGTGTGTGTATATGCCCAATAAATTATTAAAATGTTTTTGATGTTTTGCAAGCCAAGGACCCGCGCTTGTTGGAAATGTCTTTATAAATGGCAGAGGCGACGCGTCATGACGAGAGTGACTCACACGGTGCACACACTTTTAATATTTTTGGATTTACCTTGACTTACAAATGTTAATTTATTTTAAATTAAAAAATGGCGAATTTTTTCTACAATGGGGCTATTTAAAACAAATCATATCTTTTAAATTGACTAGACGTTAGTGAATTAAGAAAAGAAAATCTCAAAATATATTCAGTGGATTTCAATAAAAATTTGGAGCAAATGTCAAATCAAAATCACATAAATCGTTGTTTTGAAAAGCAAATAATTGGCAAGGCAGGCTTGTTGAGGCAACAAAACGCCAATTTCCTGCACAAACACCAGAATGTGCCTGCATACTAATGAGCTCAATAACGATCCCAGCGGCGACCAAAACGAGCAACCTGCCGCACAGCCATATACGAAAACGGCTGCTGCGTGTCGGTCTCGTTTTGGCACCTGCGAAATCGTCTCGTTTGCACCTGCGATCAGCCGCTATTCTCGACGCAAATCCTTTCAAAACACGCTGCGTGAAAACGGGGCCCCTGCTTAGAACTCAAATTTTCCCAGGCTCCACGATTTAAAGGGGGAAAATGGGAGAGGGAGCTTACAATTAGAAATATTATTTGGATTTCATTAGAATAACCGGTATATGATATATAAACGATACCACAGACAGCCAAATGATGGAATTTTACGTCGTTAAATCTAAATCGGCTCAATGTAAAATTTTAATTCTGTTTTATTCTCAGATAGTTTTGCAAAACATCTCATTGATTTAAATAATTATAATTTACAAATAAAATAAAATTTTAACATCTTTAAGTTATAGCTGTTACAGCGAAAATAAAACTGTATTAATTATCGCGATAAGAATTATGGTGGATTGTGTGAATTAAAAACAAGCATACATCCTGTGTTGAAGTCTCCGTGCGCCATAGTGCTCTCTGTGGTCCAGCATTCGGATCATCGCTCTCGCTGGCTGAGCGCTCGCCCGACGCCTTCTCACAGGTCGTCTTATGCGCGGTACCTGCCTGGAGTATAATATTTATACAGCTCCCCATGCTGCATGTCCTTTGCAGCCCAAGACCGAGCTTATTATTATTATTAGTATAGAGTAGCAGCATATTATTTTTAATGCGCAAATGCAATTAGCATCTGCAGACGCAAGAACAAATTCATTAGCATTTGATTTCTGCCTCGCATGCGTCTGCGAACAAAGCTTATGCAAAAGATTTATTGAGAAAGGACCGAGCCCTCGGTTCACCTCTGATTCAGGGAAGTTTCTCATTTGAATTAATGCTGCGCGTTGCTCACTGCACTTTTACATGCATGCATATTTATTGGAAAATAAACGTGTAATGCATCATGTGCTAGCTGCGGATCTCGCTTTCGCATGCGCGCATGACTTGGCAAATTCGACGTTTTTTTGTAGTACTTAGAAACACATCTTTTAGTTTTTAAAGCAACTGTCTTCTTTAGTAATCTGTTTGATTGCATCATGACTTTTACTTAAAGGTGGAGCTTCCGAGAATTATGTTTCCACGTTAAACTGTAGATTTGAATTTAAATTAAAACAATAGCTGTTGGAAGAAGCATTCAAGGTTGAAATTATTGTAATAATTTCTGTCAGTGGATTTCGGTACACCTATAGTAGCAATTGCAAATGTCGCGAACAACCCTATACTTTTCCTATTCCCCCATGACTGGTATGCAACCTCCATGACCAAATTGCAAAGTGTGTTTTCTCTATGATATAATATTCGAAAGTTAAAAATAGGATTTTGTCTAATTATATTTAATTAGTTGGCAGTTTTAATGCTCTTTAATGCTATTAACTAAACGCAATAACTCAACACTAAATTAGGCATTGTACATAATTATGCATAATTTTATTTGGATATACGCACTGGCCTATTGCATAATATTTATCCTAAATTAATTCCAAACTATGAGAGCGCGAGAATATGTATATCATTTCATCTTAGTAGGGTCGCAATTTGCGCATAGCTCAACAAACAAACTCAAATTTCCATGTTGCAAGAAAAGGGCAACAATCAATTCGACAGTAAAATTTTGGGTGTTTGTTGAGCGGTGGTGCGCACGCCGCAATTTCAACGTGACCAAGACGATTTTCCTGAGCAAAATTTCTTTGCACATATAAATTGCATTTAAATTTTTTTTAATTCCGCACTGAATTCATACTTATTCTCAGACACTCATTGTGGAAAAATAAGAAGACCATTTTCTTAGGGACTTAAATATATTTGGCAATCGCTAAAAACGCTGCTTCTCCTTTGTACTGAGAGCTAATCATCATTGTTCGACGCGGCTTGAGGCCCGGCAGTATCACCTGCTGTTATTTTTGATGATGCTAAGCAGCCAAGTCGAATCTCTCTCGTCGCTCGCTAATACGAATGCGAGAAAGGCGCGCGCGGGCAACAGGACTTTCAAATGATTACGCTCGGAAATAAATTGACAACGATCCAGTTGGGCATTCCACCCGAAATTGAATTGGTTCCACACACCGCCATAATTTGAATATACATTTTCGCCCGCGCTGACAGTTTTAAAACATTTCCGTGCTGGCTGGACGTGCGCGTTGCGGGGAATTGTGCTGAGCGACGCGCGGCGGACGTTTAAATTGCAAATCGATCGAGGCGCCCGCAATCTGACAATTCTATTAACCTCGTGTGCCCCGCGAGTGTTGTTACACATCTGGCACAAAAGGTGCACAGATAAATAGTCGAGAGCGGCGTGTTAAAGTGCTCGCTCGTCTGATCTGCATTGTGCTCTCATTTGGAATTATTTATTATCGAGAGGTGATCAGCACTATGTCGACTGATTTGTGCCGTTTCCCTATTGTGTATTCTTGAAAAGCATATTGCGGGTGTTATGAAGCAGTTAAACACGTGTCTATACACAATCCCTGCACGAGTTTCTGCACCAACGTCATGAATACCGAGCGCTCTCGGTCTCTCGAAAGGAACGAAATTCGCATTTATCTGATGGCAATTTTTTATATATATATAAAATTCTGTCTGTTTTTAGCGATGAAGGAAATTACTTTCTGGACGGAATTTTAGGCAGGGTTCATGAATTCCGTATATTTTCTGGAAAAATAAAGCACTGCACTGCAAGAAATTCCCTTCCCATATAGCTCTAACCTACTACTCCTTCTTATTCTACTAATTTTATCCTTCGCTCCTCGTCTCATCCGGCCTAGCAGATAATAATCAAGCCATAAAATTGATTTAATCTTAATTTTAACCTTCAATCCCTTGTTGATCGCCTCTGTAAGTAGCTATTTGTAGATTAAATTTATTTATTAATTAAATTCATCCCATGTTTTTTTTTCATTTTTATGTTTTACGCTGTTATAATTTCATGGTTAAGATAAAGCCACATTTGACTAAAAGAAAAAAAGATTTGAGCCTTAAATAACAAAAAAAGATACGGAAGACTTCATTTTTAAATGACAAACCAAAAGCATTTTGTGTTCCTGACGACCTGATATTGAATTTTGCTAATTTCAATTACAGTCCCACAGATGTAAAAATATATTGTGGGTACGTGGAAGCGGTGACATTTATGCGTATTTCTCATTGTAGTAATTCGTCTTTTATTCATGTCTCGTGGTTTAGTAATTAAGATCAAGATCAGGATCAGGACCCGTAGTGCGGGTCTTATTAATTCGAGATCAAAGCTTCTAGAACATCCTCGCACGCAAACTCATCCTAGCCGGAGAGAGAATATTGTGCAGCGATTGCTGTCGTGCGAGGCTTAAGGTGCAGTGGGGGAGAAGGTGCAGTAAGGGTGCATTATAAAATGCTTGTCGCACACCTTTGTACTGCCACCTGGCGATACAGGTTAAATGCAAGATAGTTATTAGGACAGTAGTGGCGAGAAGGCGCCACAATATTTAAAATTTGTTTTCATTATCAAATGGATTATTTTTACTTTTCCCCGAAATTTTTGCAAGTTCTAAACTCGTGTAACGTTAGCATCAAATTAACAGACCAGAAGAAACAATTAAATTAATTGAAACAACTAGTTATTTCAATTTCAATGGCCTTGCCGCAATCAATAAAATTTCAACTCATCTTTTATATCCGTTTCAAAAGAAACTCGCTGACAATTACTGATTTTCGTAATTAAAAACAGGTGAGAGCTGTATAATAAAGAATGCCCCAAACCTGTTGGGCCTCGCCGCCTCGTTTTGGCAATTCTCCGCTGATTGGAATTAATTGCCGGCGCGACATTTCGGTGACACAGATTCATCATCAAAACATCGCAGCACGCGTATATTCATATGGCCAAGCTCATCGGTCGCCTGTGTAAAAAATCAACAATGCCGGCCCGACCATATTTGAGCAAAGGCGCAAATGAGTCATTAGCTTTATTACATAGACATTAGTTACGTGCTTAAAAACATATCCAAGTCGTCGTAAAGCAGTGACACGCCGCACTGCTGATGCAGCTCATTATACACGCGTATATGTATGTAAAGTAGAAACGAACCGAGAGAAGTGCACTTAATATAAATAATATACAATACCGCGCGCGGTCCTTGTGTGTATATGTATTGCCGCGCGCGTACATAAGTGTGTGATATAAAACATAAACCACTCCCGCCGCCTCGAATGCCATTAATAACAAAAAGCCGGGCTTTCACCTGCCTGGAATTTTTGACGCCGACCGTCGCTGCGCGCGGCCGCGGCAATCGTAAAAATTTATTGAATCACTGTCAGTTAAATTTAATTGTGTGAGCGCCGGTCAGATATTTTCCTTTCTTCCCTGCGTCTGTCGGTGCGCGTTTTCCTCTCGTCTGCGCGCCCCGACGGACGTTTGCATGCCGCGGTGCCAATAATATTTATACAAAAGTAAAGTACAACTCGGGCAGGCAGGCGGTGAGTGATATCGAAAGGAGCGAGAACATGCGGCAGCGAACGTATGCATACATGCTGCCGCTAATTGTATATAAAAGTGCATTACACTCCCTCTCCACGGCAACAGGGAAGAGAGAAACGGCTAATTTTGAAAATTTTTGCCCAAATTGTAGATAGTTTAAAATAAATTTATTGCTTAAAAATCGATTGTTTTATTCTCCTCCAGCTTGATCTTTTATAACAAATTATTTCAGAGTAACGAAATTTTATAATTATTTCAAAAATGCGTTATCATGACTTCAGATCTACCCCCTGCTTCGTTTTTATGTTATTCAAAATAAAAAATCTGGTATTGATTTTTCTCTTCTTTATTCAAGCACTTTTAAAATTTGAAACACTCATGTCTCACAACCCTCGGTTTCTCTTGGTAATTTATAATTATATTCCGCCGACTTGATCCTGCTGCGGCTGCATGTGCTGTCTTCATTTGCGCGTAAATTATTTTACTGCTCTGTGGCAGTGTGCTTGGGCGAAGCACCGACCGCCGCGCGCGATTGATTTAGGCGATTAAACGCCGCGTGTTGCCGACCGGTGCTTAAAGAGTATTTCGCCTGGCTCGCTGCGCTGCAGCGGTGCCAATCGAATGGAAGTAATTCATTTTGTCCACGCTGTTGTAAATATTTGCATTCGTACACTGCTGCTCTCGGAGCTGGCTTCAGCAATCCACTTGACTGTTCAAACGTAACTGAAAAATAAAGAAAACTGCGGGGAAACCGACTCAAGGGGATATATATTTGAATTGCTTAATTTAATTAAGTTGTTGGTTTTATTTTTATCTTCACTCGTGTAACTCTAATTCATTCCCTCGATCTCAACGTGCATCTACTTAAAATGATGCAAAAATACAGCTCTATAAACGGCATATAGAATGCGAAATGTGCATTCTTGCATGAGGAACCTTGAACCTTAAGAAAGAGTGTCTATTATGAATTAAGAGGTCGGAGTCATTCAAAATCCCAAATGTTTTTATTTACCATTGACGCATTCTTGGAACGGAATTATTTATTTTCCAGCTATGCAACCTGCTGCCGCTTTTATACGTTTCGCATTAGTCGGCTCTGGAAATAAACATTTTCAGGCATCTCTTTCGATAATAGTTCATTCACTTGAAGTATGCCACAATTGTTCACTTTTCAAACGATCGTGAGCAAAGCGCGGCAAAGCTGTGATGTCATGAATTCTGAAGGCGATTGAAGGTGTACTGCCTTCCAGGAACATAAAATTTGATGGAACTGCGAATCGGAGGAGCGGCATATTTGCAATAACAGTCAAAAACTGTTACACACTGGAATGTTGTTGGTATGCACTGTTTCTGCTGCTCCTCTACAAATCTAACTAATTTTATAAATCATAATCTCGTGTTTTGACAAAATGGGGAAATTTCCAAACATATTTCTTTTGGGCAAAGGTTTATTGCCCTCGATTTATACAAACAGGATATTTGCACGTAAGCAAATCTGTTGGTTTTAATGTTTAATTAATTTCAACGAAGAGTGGATTAATATACTCTTACTAGAAATGGATTTAAATTAAATGGTGAAATTTTCAGATAGTGATTTTGCTTTTTACGGTGTGACCCTAACATTTATTTTAACTTTTCAAAAATACGAATGAAACAAAGAGCGGTTTCTCTTTCCAGGAACAAGGCTGTATTGCGAAGAGTCATTAACCAAAATTCGCCCTTTCCTCGCAGCCATGCACATTCCAGGTTTGGGTGCGCAATTCTGTGGTTATATACGGTTGCGATTGTTTGAGCCCGACGTTTTATGCAAACATTTCGCCATCATGAGCAAAAAAGCTCACTTTTGCAGGCTGCGTTCTCACACGGATCCAGCAGCTCGGCGCGCGGAGAAAGATGAAGAAATAAAAAGAGGCGCACCAAATTGACTCGGCTGCCGCTTTTGCCATTACTGTTATTATTATTATTTGCTCGTGTAATGCAAAAGCAGCGGGCGGGGAGGAGAAAAGGCGAGCTAGATCCTGTGTGTGTGTTTTTGTATCCAAACAGGTTGATGAGCATAATAAGTTGAAAGGTCACGACGACTATCTTTCTCTCTCAATAACAATGTAGAATTAAAATGCTTCCTGGACCACAAAAGGCGGTTTGTTATATGTGCCCAGCGAGTGAGAGAGAGAGAGAGAGAGAGAGAGAAAGAGGCTCTCTCCGGCTCGATCATGGACGAGCTGCATCTTTGTGAGTTTCGGGCATTATAAAGCTTATGGATGGCGTGGGAGCAGCCGCGCGGCTTGCTTGATTTTGGCCGCCGGGCGCCCCAGTTGTTGTGCCTGGTGTTCAACCTTGCTTGCCGTGTTACAGCAGTAATGCTCTCCAACAGGAGACTCCTAAACTCATGGCCTCACTCTCATCACTTAAATTAAAATATTCCGACGTTCTGCATCGTAAATTAAAAAAAAAAATTAAGACATTTGTACAAAACAAACGTAAATAAACTACAGAAACTCACCGTCCATTAGAAATAAAATTAAATAAAAGAATTAGCTTTTTAAGTGAGTTATGTCCACCACCTAAGATGAAAGAGAGAAAGTCCATGGACGGTTTCATTCAAAGTACCAAAAAAATATATTTTTTTAAACTGTCCCAAATATTTAAATTTTGTTTTTAGTTAATTTTTATTATTATTTTTAGGACCTTCTGATCTGCACTTCTTTTTTGGTTTTCTCCAATTTCGGCTCTCGACAGTAGTTTTCTCTGAACTCAACTTTTGACGACGACCTGGCGGAATGACACAAAGAAGAAGTTAAACTAATGAATGATTGAATCAATTGTTTTTGTTTTTCAACAAAATTAAATAATACCTTTTTTGCAGTACAGACCGCCAGGACAAACTGTAAATCTGAGTCTGACAAAAAACCCTTCTGAACGGATAACAGGAGCGTCGAGTGCTTTGGCTTGAGCCAAATGCAACTTTGAGGTCTTTAAGCTTTAAGCCCAATTTTTAAACTAATTGGTGATTTCATAGAGTGCGATCGGCACAGGCCGATTTGCAGGAGGAGGTTCTGGATTGCGAGGAGCTGTGGCCGAACACTCCTCTACAGAAAACTTTCTACACGTTGTGCGCGGACAAAACTCATTGACGTGTTATTATTGCACACATAATCACCCGCACAACATTAGACGATCGGATTTTTATGAAATTTAATTAAGGCCTGGCCGCGCCGGGCTTCATAGTATCTATTCCATTTATCAGCTCGTCGTCTTCGATTCGCGCGCGTTGTGTGTGGTGAAATTTCGGACTAGCTCTCTCGCAAGATCGTTCAAAACACACACACACGCTCATAGAATGTTTGGCGATAAACACTCTTTTGGAGTCGTGCCATGCAAGCACCGCATGAAACGGCAATTAAATTGAAAAGATGATTTAATGAAATCTGTGGAAAGGGCAACCAAGTGCCCTATCATTCGCAGCCATCGATCTCAACGCTCTGATAACTAATGAACTTGTGAGAAAAGTAAATCGAGTGAAACCGCGTTTGCGCTATATGCCATGATGGTCTATTAAACTTAACAAGGAAATCAGTTTGATGAATGGCTTCGAAATTAGGAGCTGGGACAACAGACACGGCAAAATCCTCTGCATCGATCGAGCAGGAGAAAGAATAAATTATCCATATTATGATACGAACGGAATCATCCTGGTTGCTTTTGGGGTCTGTTTCTATCATCATATAGAACAATCAACCGCTGGTGTTGAAATCGTAACGCTTATTGCTTGAGTGCAGCGATTCAAACTCTGCCTTACAACGAAATGAACATCGAACTAATTGTTACAAGAAGCCCCAAAAACTTTTCCTATATCAATAGTTGCTTAATAGATAGTCTTGAATCGATCAGGTATTTTACACATGCGATCCAAATCTAGACCCAAACCTAGTATACGAAATATACTTAAAAAATGAAGGAAAGAGCAAATAAAACTTTGGACTAGACAAAGAGAAACTTGATTTTTTAATAATTTCCCTTTTTTGTTATGACAATTAATTTTATATTGTGTAGTTCAACTCAAAACCTTTACTGCAATTTTTCAGGAGCCGATGGCGAATATTTTAATGCTCGGGGATTAAATTTTTCTTGTCTCTTCGGTGCGTTGGTCCTCCGAAAATCAGTTAAAACTTACAGAAGTAAAGGACTTGCTTGTTTCTTGATTTTTTCACTGTTGTCGTCACAAGTGTATCCACCATCGAAGTCACTTACTCGTGACTATCCATTTTGCCAATTATTCTCAGAAAAGGTGTAAATAAATTGCTGTCGATACGGCAACGATAATTGAATTGGCCTTATAATAATTAACCTGCATTATTTACGTGAACTCGGCGCTGCATATACACACGCCTTTCGCGTCCCGAGAGTTAATTGCTGTGAAAAATGCGCAGTTACAGGGCGAATAATTCCTTCTCGCCGGCATCACGGCCAAATCTGATAAGAGAGCACACAAGAGCTCAGTGGTGCAACGTTGTAAGACAAAGTTGCGTTTTATTAACCTCCAGACATTAGGAATATCAATTATTCATGCAAACGCCACATCACAGAGCGAAATTCCACTCGATCGGCTCTTGACCGCAAACGCCACGAGAGCCCATGGTGTGAATATTATTCATAACATAAGCCGCCTGTGTGTGTGTGTCTGCTGTTATCGATCGACGGGGAAATTATTTAAACAAATCCTGCGAACAGACCTGTTCTCAACACGTATATATGAAAATGAAAAATAATCCCATTGAGCGTTATCTGCGCACAGAGTGAACTGTTGGATTGGCAGCAAAAATCATTCCGAGCGTTTGTGCAATATCAGTTTGAGTTACGAGCGCTTTTGTTCTGGACAGGCGCAGTTTCTCTCATTTTCTTTCTCAGACGCGCGTGCATTTCATTTCACAAACGCAATGACAGTCTCTTTGTTTCAACTGCTGCGCGGTGCGAAGAGAGCGCGCAGAGATTACTCAAATCGGCCGGCGCGTTCCTCCGCAGAGTCGACAGCCATCAACGCGTCAGGTCATCTCTTGAGCTGACGCTTCAACTTTGACGCTAATTACACAGTTTCCCCTGCTAATAGAGCAATTTCATTACAAAATTGTGCTGCTCCCAATCGCTCTGTCCCGCGAGCGAGCGAGAGAGACTCTTTCACTTCCAATCCAAACTGCCTGAGCGTTGCTTCACACTGAGCACAAGTCTTCCAACTCATGATTGTGTAATGCGATGTAATGAACCTTACTGTTTTGCCGCGTTTGGTTATCCTCTAACTGCACTCAAGCAGTTAGCCCCAATGATAAAATGCAGGCACTTTTTTATAAGATTGGTTTTGTTATAGCTAATTGAAAATTGTAAGCGCAGTTTCAAAAGACTGCAGCCGTCAGAGAATGGTATATAAGGAATTTTCCCTTCTTGAATTTTCGTGTTAGAAGAAGCATAATTTAACTCTTGGAAATAGTTTTCAAATTATAAGTAGTACAGCATTTTAGGCTTGTGATTTTTACCAGGCCGGGTTGAATCACAGCAGAGAGGGAAAGTTGTGCGGTTGACAAAATTTCGTCGCTCGTTTAACTCTTCTTTTTTATTGGTGCTTTCTTGGAAAAATCAATTGATAAATGTAATAATGATTTTTCTTTACCTATTTAATAGTACTAATAAGTGAAATTAAAACAAAATTTGATGCAGGAGATGGCAATAAAATCGGAAAAACTGCTGCTGCCAATTAAATGCAAAAAATGTTTCTAAAAATTTCGATGATTTTTAATTCTGTGACCTCAATCTGCTGAACAATGAATACAAATTAATAAGAAACCATTGAGGAAGCAATTTTCCGCGTCCACAGCAATGCGATGATTGTAAATAATGAGAGAGCACTTGGGTAAAAGTTTCATACTGCGTCGCCGTGCGTGATTAATGCATGGTATAGAGTCTCTCTTCCCGGAAAAATGGATATTGGGACACGCCATATGGATGAATATGTGGCTGGCTGAGCGCAAAAATATGCGAACAGCCTTTGGAGCCGTCGCAATACTTAAAAGTGTCACGCAGACTCCGCAAGACAGATTTCAACGTGTGCCAAAAGGGCAGAGCAAAATGGAAAACGGATTAAAAAAAAGTCTATTAACTCATGGAAAGTATCTATAGTAAGCCCTAGCTTAAGAAATGTTTCTTCCAAAATACCAAAATCTGAGCTTTTGAAAAGTTTATTTCGATTCAAAGTAAGAAAATATTAATAAAATGATCAAGCATAACAGGGATTTATAAACAGATTTAATTGTATCTTTTAAAAAGTTTTCGCGGCCTCCGCAGGTTTCCTCTTTTCCATAAAATTCCACCATTTTTTCAGATTTAAAAATATTTGGTCTGTCCAAAAATCAACATTTTCCAACTGTTTATCTGTGCTAGTACAATTAATTTTTAATTGGGAACATATTTTGTTCGACTTCCACATTTTAAACCAGTTTTAAATAGTTTTAAATTTATAGTTTCATGCTCAACTCCACATCAAATAATCTTGCTAAGGCACATCAAGTGCCAGCAGCCGTGTCCATTTCAAATTGCAACACTGCCCTGTCCTTTCGGTATTTCCTGCCAGGAGATGCTCACGGTTCGCATTAGAAAACGTTTCCCTTTTCTTCGCATTAGGGATGGCTCGCCATTTGTCACCGGTGCACCGCCTGCTTGCTGGCGTGCACGACCGACCGGCGCAGAGCCAGCGACTCGGGTGTCCCCGCGTGTGTGCGGGACCAAAGGTCAGTCTCCGGGTCACGTCTCAGTGGCGCCTTCGCCGTCGAGTCAGCGCATAATACGAGAGAACGTGTGTGCGGCCCACGAGTCTCGTCTTTCTTTCTTTCTCTCTCTCTCTCTCTCTCTCTCTCTCTCTCTCGCTCGCGCGGCTGCTCGTCAGCAGGTGCCAAACGTGACGTCATCGCTAAAGGTCTCTAGCTACCTGACTTTTCGCTCCTGATGCTGCAGCAAGTTTCCAGTTCAGGTTGCAAACAAGTCGTGTTGTGTTGGCGTTAGATGGAAAATTTCGTAAAATGTTTTAAACTTTTTCAGCCCAAAATTTTTAATATTCCACAATAGTGAGTTTGAATTTTTTTAGTTAAAGGTCATTTAAAGTTTAGCCCTATATTAAATAAAAAATGATAAAAGATAGAACGAAAAACGATATGCACCTTTAAAAATATTCATATTTAGTGACACGAGTGCGAGAGAACGCATTATTTATATTATGTACATTTTTAAAGTTGGCGCCATCAGAGGTACAGATATCGGAGCGCTGACGTAATGAAACATGGCCAGCTGTTGCCGCCGCTGAACCGATACCATAATATAGTGCGTCCGCAGATTATCTCATACTATTAGGAAATTATTCGCCTACTCATTAGATTTTACCACTCAACTTGACGTATTAGTCAAACTTACACCAATATCGATTTTTTTCAACAGTCAAGATGTCAAAATGTTGTTTGAAGTGCGAAAAATCGGCAGTGATTGAATGCGCTCCCTACTTCTTTATGACTGTTTGGCAAACAATGCTGCATAAATATTGATAAATATCACCTCAAAAGACCAAAGGGCTGTTGAGGAAACACAGACCAAGTGCAGAAATAAGATGAGCCGCTAACTGTAAGGTTTTTTATTCTAAATCTTTAAATTTCACTCCTCGCCAGAGTTTGCCCCTCGTTGTGTTTAGAAGTGAGCATGCCCCCAAAACCGTATTGTGTGTGCCCAAGTGCATGATGGTTTTTTTTGGCAAGCGAAGACCTGTTGCACCAGTCAGGTCAGACCCTTTTTTCAGTTTCATTTTCAATAATATGCTTATTATTTGAATTTTACTATTCGCCAGAATCGGTGTTTTTCACCGTGACAGTGAGCATGCCCCCAAAACCATATTGTGTGTGCCCAAGTACATGATGGTTTTTTAGCAAGCAAAGACCTGTTGCACAAGTCAGGTAAGACCATTTTTTCAGTTTCATTTTCTATAATATGCTAATTATTTGAATTTTACTCTTCTGCAGAATCGGTGTTTTTCACCGTGACAGTGAGCATGCCCCCAAAACCATATTGTGTGTGCCCAAGTACATGATGGTTTTTTTGCAAGCAAAGACCTGTTGCACAAGTCAGGTAAGACCATTTTTTCAGTTTCATTTTCTATAATATGCTAATTATTTGAATTTTACTCTTCTGCAGAATCGGTGTTTTTCACCGTGACAGTGAGCATGCCCCCAAAACCGTATTTTGTGTGCCCAAGTACATGATGGTTTTTTAGCAAGCAAAGACCTGTTGCACAAGTCAGGTAAGACCATTTTTTCAGTTTCATTTTCTATAATATGCTAATTATTTGAATTTTACTCTTCTGCAGAATCGGTGTTTTTCACCGTGACAGTGAGCATGCCCCCAAAACCGTATTGTGTGTGCCCAAGTACATGATGGTTTTTTAGCAAGCAAAGACCTGTTGCACAAGTCAGGTAAGACCATTTTTTCAGTTTCATTTTCTATAATATGCTAATTATTTGAATTTTACTCTTCTGCAGAATCGGTGTTTTTCACCGTGACAGTGAGCATTCCCCCAAAACCGTATTGTGTGTGCCCAAGTACATGATGGTTTTTTAGCAAGCAAAGACCTGTTGCACAAGTCAGGTAAGACCATTTTTTCAGTTTCATTTTCTATAATATGCTAATTATTTGAATTTTACTCTTCTGCAGAATCGGTGTTTTTCACCGTGACAGTGAGCATGCCCCCAAAACCATATTGTGTGTGCCCAAGTACATGATGGTTTTTTTGCAAGCAAAGACCTGTTGCACAAGTCAGGTAAGACCATTTTTTCAGTTTCATTTTCTATAATATGCTAATTATTTGAATTTTACTCTTCTGCAGAATCGGTGTTTTTCACCGTGACAGTGAGCATGCCCCCAAAACCATATTGTGTGTGCCCAAGTACATGATGGTTTTTTTGCAAGCAAAGACCTGTTGCACAAGTCAGGTAAGACCATTTTTTCAATTTCATTTTCAATAATATGCTAATTATTTGAATTTTACTATTCGCCAGAATCGGTGTTTTTCACCGTGACAGTGAGCATGCCCCCAAAACCGTATTGTGTGTGCCCAAGTACATGATGGTTTTTTAGCAAGCAAAGACCTGTTGCACAAGTCAGGTAAGACCATTTTTTCAGTTTCATTTTCAACAATTTGCTAATTATTTGAATTTTACTCTTCGCATGAGTCGGTGTGATGCACCTTGGCAGTGAGAAACTGATCAGTGAGCATAAGTTTGAGGCCAGGACCGTCAATACATTTTTATTTTGTATTTTACCCTTTCATTGTATTTATTGTATTTTTAATAAAACAATGTATATATATATATATATATATATATATATATATATATATATATATATATATATATATATAGTATATATTACTTTTTATTCGTTTTCACCTCTGGGTGGTTGAAATCCTACATTGTTCTCTGATATTTCTGGCCAAGTTTTACGAATTACGGCTCACACAGCTTTCACTAAATTAAACTACTAAAGTGGGAGGCAGCCAATTTCACGTTGGGCGGCATTCAATAATCCTGCCACAGAGCCACCGGCGCAAACTCATTTTAACATGGGGCAAGATAGGACGGCCGAGATGCGCGAGGCGTATGCGCGTTCGTGAATCCCTTCCGCACAACTCTCTAATACAAGGACTCTATACTTGATACAAACTTAGCTAACGCCAGATATGCGGGAACCGCTACACACTTATATACATGAAGGTGAAACTGTAATTAAAACAGATTTCAAATTATTTGGGTAAATTTTAGAAAATTTTGTTGCCAATTCAGATGATTTGACTATGTATGCCCCTTTTAATAGCAATTCCATGCCAACTTTATTAAATTTTAAGAGGATATTAATCGGTTCAACCGTTTCGAAAAAAGTAAAGTTTAATTGGGGGTTTTAATTGGTTGAAATATTTTTTCAAAGGTCTTTAGAAGTCAGCAAAGCTCAACAGAATGAAATCAAACTGATAATAAAGATTTAAATAATTGTTACCGGACAAAATAATATGGTAAAATTTTGTCGGCCAACAAGTATGACTTTAGACAAGATGAAACAACAAGAAGATTGCAATATTACAAGCTCAATTTTCATGAATATCTCATCGTAAACTAAAGAAATGACTAAATTGGTTCAATCTCTGCATTTAATTAGCTATTTCTAATACTTCAAAGAGCTAATATTCGATTTACTGAAGAAAGGTAACTGTTTTGTTGTTGTAATATATGTATCAAAGTTGCAAACCATATTCCTGGAGCTTGACAAGCCTACGATTAAGAACATATTGCATTGTTGGCTTTAGCAAGTAGTTCATTAAGTCTAATTGTTTGTGGAGTTTAGCAAAAGTTTATCTTAACAATATGCAAAACGAAATTTTACATACCTATTTTACCTAATTTCTCGAAAAGTTAAATGATTTGTCGATGATTGCTACGATTTATTGATTTCGATAACACGACTCGTCCGATGTCCAATGTTGAGCTCACTGTGAGATAAAAATTCAATATAATTATATCCCTTGCAGCGAAATAAATCCTGATTTTCAATAAAATCTAATTGCATGAACCTTAGGGCCCAATTTCTCGCAAATGTAAATTGCGACCTGGAAAATCTTCAGCTCTTTCCCAATTTCCAGAGAATATTTTAAATAAAGGTATAATGATGATATTCCACAATTTTTCCTTTCAGCTTACTTTAAAGTGTTGATCAGGCTTCCCAAGCAATTCAGAAAGTCTTAGGCTCCAGAGGGTAGTTTTAAATGATTTCAAGTCAGCCAAAATTTTGAGCGATACGCACTTTGAATATTAAAATGATTAAACGTGCTCCTTGAACCGGCTGAATCAAACGCAATTAAGTCTGGCGCCGTTTGGCTGTTGAATTTTTCAATAATTCATTCAGGCATCCACATTCACTTGCAGATGTTTGTGTGTGCGTGTGTGGGCGCCGTAATTGCAATTATTAAATGTCGTGCAAGTCGCTACGCGTGTTATTTATTGGTGCGAAAGTGCGCACCTTGCATAGCCGCGGCGGCACTTCCTCCGCCGCTCTTTATTATAGCGCCTCTCCACTTTTAATGAGACTCGAACGATCTCTTTCGGTCATCCTTGGGCGTGGAAAATTACCCAGAGTTGTTTATGCAAATTTCCTCATTACACGGATTTCTGTAGGAATGACGAATTGGCTGGCTGATCAAGTTTTTTTTTAGTTTTTTAAATTGCAGGGTTATGGCGTCAAAGAATTTGTTCGATTTTGCAACTTTGTCGGTTGATTCGACCATAATAAAGTGCGAAACATTGCGCAAGAAGGCCTTGCCTGTGTCCTGTATAATTATAATTGTTGAAATCAAAACTAAAAATCCGGCCAGAGAGAGAGAGAGAGAGCAATATAAATGTTCCCTCGAACCTCAATAAATAACATGGTAGTGCATTCATTTGTGTGTGTCTGTGATTGACTGACCGTCCGACTGTCTGTCTGTCTGTCTGTGTGAGGTGTGTATGTTTTTGTGCCTGTGTGCACACACAGTACGTTGTAAAGTAATAATAATCGATTCTGATTGTATCATGTTGTTTGACGTGTTATCAGCAGATCATTGCCGCGGCGAAAAGAAAGTGAAAATCGCGCCGAGCAACTGCGGATCTGCAAAAAAGTCTCTGCGCAATGCGATGTGTGTGTAAGTGTGCGCACATAAGTATCATAAAAGAGGCCGCTCACCGCTTTTGCCGGCAATTTGATTTGTGTGCATATTTAATTGTGCCCAAAAATGGACAGCTCTGGAGTGGGTTTTTATGCCTCGTGACGTTAATCTTTTTTAAATGTACTCAAAGCTTTTTCGAGAAATTTATTGCGCTATAAATTATTTGCATTTTCCGTTTGCCAATGCTGATAATCCGGCAATATTCCTTTAAGTAAGACAACAAGTGCATATTATTTATACGCGGTGCCGTCATGCTTGCTTGTAATTTCGCGAAAATACGATGACAATGTAGTATAGCACGTACATAATGCACATTTCGTATTGAGTAAATAACACTTTCATTTAATGGATGTCCTGTTGCTGTTGAGAAAATTGCAACCTTCTTTACACTTGAATCATATGGTTATACAGCCACGAGTATCATGATGTTAAATGAAATTAAATTTCAGAGGGAAACGAATATTTTATGCGTGCTCTTTTGCAATGTGAGAATCTGTGAGAATGTTTGGGTATCAAGTGCGGGCTGACTTGCTTTGTGTACAGTAGTTGTAGCAACTACTATATTTCTTTTTTAATGAATATGTGACTGTATGATTGTATTTTTTTGCAATTGGATGTATGTAATTCGGTACAATTATTGTGATGAATTATGTGCTTGCCAAAAGTCAAATATTATTATTATTATTTGACTCTCTTGCATTGCAATAACGAATCCATATGAATTTGGGAGGATTGCGAAAGCATTCCAACTCACTGCTTGCTGATTTGCACCTTTGCAGCACGCGTGAATTAATTACACAGCCTAATTATCTAGCGTTTCAATAAAAATTCCCTGATGCCGGCGCAGCAACACGAGCTGGTCCTTTTCTGGCCAAATTGTTTGCTATCAGAGGGTCGCCCATAAACAATAATTTAATTTTGTACTCTTTTCAATTGTTGACTTATGTTTATAATTTAACGTCTCTATTATAATATATCTCTTTTTCTCAACTATTTTTTTGTGAATTAAATTTACACTGCATGTTATGACGTGCCCCTTTTATGTCAAAGAATTAATATTTTTTTCTGACGTGGTTCTTTCATATCGAATTTCCAAATGAGCTTTGCAGAAACGTGAGAGTTCTCCATTTCGCTGAGGTGCAATTTGAAAAGGCGTGCAAATGGGACAGAGAGCTTGAGGAGCTTTTCTTTTATATCATCATTATTACTGCTATCATTATCTGGCTCTCTTGTGGTGCTCCACTTGTACATGCAGAGCAAGTGAAATAATAAAATGCACAGCGTGCGCTGAATAAAATAATAATAATAATCTCACTTGCGCGCGGCTGCATGCATGGCGTTGCACTTGCGATCGCATTGCTCGGCTCCCACACATTATGCTCAACTCGCGCACTCTGCAAGCACCATGAATCATGTGACTAATAGGCAGATAACAACATCTGCCCCTGGAAAAACAATATTAAGCTCATCCATATTCCAGACACGGCTCTCCTGCCTCTCTTTTATATTATTCATCGATGTGTTTTAAAGTAGCTTAACGCACACTTTAAATTTTCCAATCCTCATCAGCCAGAAATTTATTTATCAAGGTCGTCTGAAATGACACCTGCTCTGCTCTAATTCAATTTTCCTCATTACACTGTTAATAATAATAATTGCAATTGTATATTATTTATGATTTAATAATGTATTTTACAGACCACATAGAGCATTGTGCTGGTCTGTATTAGAATCATTTTATACACACAAAACATAAAAAGTTTAAAAACGATGGCTGGTCTCATAGGCAAACAAGTAAGGAATGGGTGGCTCAATAAACTGAATTAATTTCGAAAGAAAATTATGTCAATGTTGTAGTGGTCGCCTATAGCTTTGCAGGTGGTGACTGGCGAGCTAGCTCGACGCCCATATTTGCACCCTTCTCGGCTGCAAAGCGGATTGCCTAAGCCGCCAACGTATTCATACTGTCCAACTCGCTGTTTCTCTTCAGTACCTAACCTCTTCAAAACAAAATTCAGCTGCAGATTCTGAATCAATGGTCATTGCATTCAAATTGTTTATATTTTAAGTTCTCCTGCGATCGCTACTTTCTTCCTTATTTGTTTAAAGTCTTTAGGGACACAGGCTTAAATTAATTTCCTGTTCTTTTTATGTGCGAATAATAAAACAGTATCGTCATCCAATTATTTTTCGTTTCCGTCTCTTTTTTTACCTTCTACAAGCTACGGGAATTTATATTATATTTATTCAGCGGCTGACTCAGTCGTCTGTCTGGCCTTTTGTTTCAATCCTCTTTAATCTCGCATTCAAAAGCGCACCATCAGCAGCGCCGGGCTTCCTCATTTCCTCCGATTCAAGCGTTTAGCTGGCCATTTGTTCGGCGACCGAGCTGCTTTTTTAATCACTCAAGTGGTGAGATAATGGCGCGGCAAAGAGGATGATCATGTAAATGGCCGTGTTATTAGCATAAAATGAGAAGAGTGAGAGAGAGAAGCCTTTTTCCGAGAGAGGGACAAGTGCCGACGCGCTCTGCCGAGAATATAATCGAGCATGAGCAGGTATATATGAGAGTGTGAAGTGCCTGTCCGTCGCGAAAAAATTACTTAATGATGGATTATCCTTTTCTCCTACACTGCCTGCACCGCAGTTCGTATATTAAAGCACAATTCTCGCTTCGCAGCAGTGTGTGCTTGTCATCTGGCGCGCGCGGCTTCATTTCCAATTTGCCCTTTTTTGGACTTGCAGCCTCGATATTTGCGTAGTGCAGCGAGAAGTGTCAGAAAGTAAATGAAGACGTTAACTTTGCGCCTAGCTGGATAAAAGACCGTTTCTAATTTGCATAGCATTTTTGCTCACGCTAAGTGAATTTCATAATTTTAATAGCTAATTTTTAAATTAATATTTCGAAATCTGACTCTTAATTTCATAATTTATTTTGTTTCTTAATTGTTTTAGCTGGTAAATGTAGAAGGGTATTACATTTTTTATAAAAGGCATGAACATGTTAAAAAAGTTATGTTTTAATTGGTTTCCAATAAGAATTTGTAAATCAGTGGAAATAGTTAAACACTTTTTATTTTTAACTTGTTTTACTGAGGATCATTACTCCTATTACTTAAAAAAATCAGGTAAACGCAAGCTGTTGTGAAAACGCATAGGAATATAAATATTCCATTTAAACTGTACAATAAAAATGTGGAGTATATATTTTACTTCACATTTTGCTTATGAAATAATATATTTATTTTCTGTTACATATTAATAATCTAGCTTTTGAACTTTTCCCGCACGAATTGGGAGAGTGCGTGAGGGAGCATGCGTGAGGCGTGAATAAAAGTTAGTAACAAGGGGTGCTCACTCATATGGCCCGAACCCGTTCCCGCTAAGAGCTTCCCGACCCAACCATTGGTGTCGCGTCGGTCGCTTTTAAACAGGTATATGGCCGCCATATGCGGTGTTTTGGGGGCGTAACTTTATGACGTCACTAAGTTAGCCCACAGAACACCGCATAGGGCGGCCATAAACCTGTTTTAAAGCGACCGACGCGACACCAATGGTTGGGTCGGGAAGCTCTTAGTGGGAACGGGTTCGGGCCATAAGAGTGGACACCCCTTGCTCCTGGTTATGATTAGTAGGGATCGGTACTCGCGCCAAAGCGATATCAAAAATTGATAAGATATTGGGGCGGATCACGGCACCGTTTTTTAGCTCGACCTTGAAACGCTGTACAATGCTTGCCTTATGCCCAGCGTTGCCATTTTTTCTCAAGGTTGCGTTGCCGTGATCCGCCCCATCAACGATGATATTGATATGATATTTAAAATATCATAAAATATCATATTTAAAATATCATATCAAAATTGATATATCAAAGTTGATATACCGAACCCTATTGGTTAGTAAGGAGTAAGTCAACAAGCAAAGCGCATGTGTTTGATTATACTTCTCCTGAACCTAAAATTTAGTAAACAGTTACAGTTACAAATATTAGAGCAACAAGTACAACAACTACAACCCTCCTAATGAGTACTAGGTAACATCTTATTATTTTCTCAAGAGAAAATTAGTTGTATAATCATCAGAGTGCGTTAGAATATGCAGTAATATTCGTTGGATGTACGTCAGCGTCTCAGCTTTCCAATCGTGCTAAAGAGGTTAAACATCTCATCCAAGCGCATGCATGTACCCTCGGAATTTGCTGCTAATTTGCCGCAATTCGTCATGTGGTCCGCTCGTAAATTCGCGTTAATCACCGAGGTCGATGGCCGGCGCGTGCAGGATTTGCAGGGGAAAAATCGCGACCAAAGCACATATTATAAATTACACACATTAATTTAGACAAAAGCCGAAAGATGGGCCGCGATGAGCTGCTAAAAGAGACCGTTCATCTCGTGCGCTTTTTATAATTTCCGAGCCGCTCTCGCAGTCGAGAACACACAAAAGCGCTTTTCACGGAACGCACCGCGCGGCTACGATGATCAGCTCTCGCTATCCAAATTATCGGCGGGCATAAATGAGCTTACAGCATGTCGAAAGCAGCCAGGTCGTGCCGATCACCTTGCGTTTTATAATACCGCGCGCGTTTAATAAGCGGCAAGCCGTGAATATTAGCCAGTTTAAATGCCCGTAAGAGCAGATCGAGAGCCAAATAGAGCGAGCAGGTTGCAAGCTGTCGCGCCCCGAGATCAGTAACAGGTTGGCTCCTCCGACTATGCTCAGGGTAGCTCCGACCTTCAGATGATCGAAAAAACACCTGCCGCACATGCTGCTCCCGGCAACGTGCGCGCCGCGCAGACCTTTTAAAATAACTGCGGCATTGTTTCTCGACGCGGTTCCTGCTCCGTCGCCACGTTGCTTTTTTCGGCGGCAATTCGAGAAGTTTATTTATTGAGCCGTCAATCGCCGCCGCACGCCAATTCGGGCGCCTGTCCGACGCCCAATTGACAAATCAACCTGTTTGTGCCTCTCTCTGGACTGAATTCGGTCTCGTGTATATATAGAGCGCGCGTTGCAGACAAAAAGTGCGGGCTCCTCTCTGCGGTCGCCTCGGCAGATGCAGCCTCAGCCGCGAATTAGGACGTCAAAATTGGCTGGACGAGGAAGTTATTATTGAGTCACGTTTCCTCGATCCATTTCTGGCTTTGGTAATCCAGTTTGAGATTCAATTGCATGAAATGTGTCTCATATGTTTCCAAAGAATACACATATTACGTACAGTGTTTTGAAAGCCCTTACAACAACCTGTCTTCTGTCTTTTGAAGCCTAAAAGGTGTGAAATTAGTAATCATTACCTCACTGACCTGTTTTTGTTAAGTAAATCCACTTGTTTTGTAACACTTTAACTCCATATAACGCGATGATTGCTCATCATTTAAAAAAATGTGATTGTATGGATTGTTTAAATGTGAAATGGAAAGAGCGAAAGAAAATTTATTCAACATTCAGGTTGCGCAATACTGCGATCTATAAAAGGAATCGAAAATTAAGATAAAGTCATGAATCTATCATGTTAAGTATCCCTTTTTTATAATAAATTATTGGGAAGGATCTAAATCAAGTGACACCCCCCTTGGCAAGTGGTCTTCAGATTTTGCTGAAATTCGGTAGAGATGTTTCCCTAGGGGACCTAAGTTGAACCCTAAAATATTAGGTGAAAATTCCAAAAATTGCCCATTTTACAGGGGTTCAAAATTTGAGATTTTTGAAAAAGGTGATGTTTTCAACGATTTGTAACTTTGACTCTGTTTGTGGTTAACACAAAAATTTTGTATCCAAAATGATCTACGTTTAACGCCAAACAACTTCCCCAAGATAAAAAACTTCGTAGGTCAAAGGTCAAGGTCACTAAATTGGAGTCAAACTTTTCGAAAAAATCCCACATACCCTAGTACATAAAATTTTGAAAATTCAAAATAGCCAAAATGTGCCTCATATCCATGGTAACAACATATAAAAAATTGGCGAGACTTATTTTTTTCTTTTTCGAGATATTTGGAATTGAGTGTTAAAAATCGATGTTTTCCGGGTCTTTTGATCGCAAATAAAAACACGTTTTCCGCTTAATCTCAGCTTCTATGGGTCCGATTTAGAAAAACCGCACATCATTTGATACGTAATGACCTCCCCTAGGTAATGCAAGGGATCATAAGGGTGCCCACCCCCTTCGAACCCTTAACCACCCCCTGGAAATCCGAAAATTTTTTTTTTCATATATTTACTATCTAAATCGATTAATTTTGCAAAATACTAATCGAATATGTTTTAAAATAATTAAAATATAAAATATTTCTATTTTCTTTGTAAAAATAACTTAAAAAAAGTAAAATTGCTCATAAAAAATTATTTAAGTGTATTTTAAATATATAATAATTTTGCGTTTTTTTGTTTATTCAAAATGACTGAATTTTATATTTTTATAATGAATTTTCGAATATATTTTATATTCTACAGTGTTCATTTTATTATTATAAATAAATGCAACTATTAATAATTGTTTAACCATTGGCATTTGGTAAAAATGTGTTTAAAACATTGTTGCTAATGGTTCCATTTCTTAATATGTATAAACAACACTGTAAAATAGAAAATATATTCGAAAATTCATTATAAAAATATAAAATTCAGTCATTTTGAATAAACAAAAAAACGCAAAATTATTATATATTTAAAATACACTTAAATAATTTTTTATGAGCAATTTTACTTTTTTTAAGTTATTTTTACAAAGAAAATAGAAATATTTTATATTTTAATTATTTTGAAACATATTCGATTAGTATTTTGCAAAATTAATCGATTTAGATAGTAAATATATGAAAAAAAAAATTTCGGATTTCCAGGGGGTGGTTAAGGGTTCGAAGGGGGTGGGCACCCTTATGATCCCTTGCATTACCTAGGGGAGGTCATTACGTATCAAATGATGTGCGGTTTTTCTAAATCGGACCCATAGAAGCTGAGATTAAGCGGAAAACGTGTTTTTATTTGCGATCAAAAGACCCGGAAAACATCGATTTTTAACACTCAATTCCAAATATCTCGAAAAAGAAAAAAATAAGTCTCGCCAATTTTTTATATGTTGTTACCATGGATATGAGGCACATTTTGGCTATTTTGAATTTTCAAAATTTTATGTACTAGGGTATGTGGGATTTTTTTGAAAAGTTTGACTCCAATTTAGTGACCTTGACCTTTGACCTACGAAGTTTTTTATCTTGGGGAAGTTGTTTGGCGTTAAACGTAGATCATTTTGGATACAAAATTTTTGTGTTAACCACAAACAGAGTCAAAGTTACAAATCGTTGAAAACATCACCTTTTTCAAAAATCTCAAATTTTGAACCCCTGTAAAATGGGCAATTTTTGGAATTTTCACCTAATATTTTAGGGTTCAACTTAGGTCCCCTAGGGAAACATCTCTACCGAATTTCAGCAAAATCTGAAGACCACTTGCCAAGGGGGGTGTCACTTGATTTAGATCCTTCAATTGAAATATTTCCAATCGAGAACGCACTTGAGAAACTTAACTAAAATCTCCCGAGCCTCGCAGAGTAAATTTTATTGAACCACTTAACAAATTATCTCATTAATTTGTATTTATTAATCTTTGTCAAGGACCACTCAAGAGAGGAGCACGAACAAGTGCTGCTCACAAATGTGTCTGCCAGTATAATAATTGTTGAGAGGTGTCATAATTAACGCCCGACGTCTCAGCTCATTTTCTCTGCCCGTCACGTCCACCAGCAGGTTCTGCAAACGTGTGTGCGTTGAGTGAGGACCGCGTTTGCTTAATTGTGTGCGCGACTTGTGTGTGTGTAAGATCCAGACGGCTTTCAATCACTGACAGGAAGAACGGCCGCCAGCAAATTTGCCCCGACTGCGGCCGCATACATACAGTCGTGCTGAAATTAGTCATTACCTGCGCGAAAGACGGATTTATATTTGGGTGTTCACTCTCGTTAACTATGCGATAGCCTCCCACACGTCCCACCACCAGACTCGAAGCAAAGTCTGAAATAGATATTTGTGCAAGGAGATCACGGCCGCAAAATGTATCGTTTCTAATGGAAGCTATGCAACCCGCAACGAGAGCTCCTTTTTACGAAACGGGTTTTTGTTTGAATGAGTGACAAACTCTTTGTACAAATATTTTGTTGAAAATAATATTTAAATTTACTCGCTTACGGCTTGGTTTGGGTGTTTGTTTTTTTAATAAAAGCGTAATTGTTAAAATTTAACCTAAAATATATTCAGGTTCTTTTGTTTTTATTTTTAAAAAATTATATGTAAAATAACACCATGTTTTTCATCGAATCAGAACTAGAAAAGTACAAAAGGATTACACACGGAATATACAAGTTTACCGCAAATATGTAATTGGGTTACATTCAGGCAGCACGCACGCATGCCAATGACTAGGAGCAAGAAAAGCCAAATAATATATGTAATAGGAAAAATTACAACTAAATATGCTTTCAATTCGGTGGATTCCTACACTAAACGAAATTAAATCCATTGCGCTTTTGTGAGAGGAATGTAAAGTAATAAATTAAGTTTAAAAAGAGGAAAAGCTCGGGCTCAACTTGGTCTTGGCACTTAAGCAAGAATTACCGACAAAGTATACAACAAGGCACATGAGGTGAATTCGCCAAAGTCGTTGTAGCAAAAAATTGAATAAATAATTATGGCAATGCTGCTTCACGGCTGAGGAGGGTCGGCCCGTAATTAGCCCGAATGACTGTATCCTGGAGAATTTTCGTGGAATTGTCAAGCTTGATTTAGGAGTAAAGAATTCTTAAAATCTGTCATATTTTTGGAATGTATGTCTGTTGTCAGTAGGGCGCGGAGTCCTAATGACAACTATAAATAAAAAAATAAATCATTTAAAATTATCTACTTGTGTGATATGTTCCTTTTATTAAAAAAAATGGTTAAGATCATGATTAAGTTTCTTTCTGGGGAGTGGGCGAATTACTTTTGGGGCAGTTCCACGTCAGGTAAAATTCGGACCAATTGCGACGACCCAGAGGGAGGTACTCAGAGCGGTGGATTTTTTACAAGGAGGCGGAGAATCAGTGCACGAGCTGCATCTGCTGCTGCTGCTGCATGATAATGGAGTCTACGCTGTGCTGGCTGATGCCGGAACATCCGCCGTCCAAGTGCTTGCCGAGCAGCGACATGCGCGAGAAGGTCTTGCTACAGTGCTGGCACGAGTACTTTTTCACGTCCGAATGCGTCTGGAGGTGCGCCCTGAGGTTGGACCTGTCGGCGAAGGCCCTGCAGCAGTGCTGGCACGAGAAGGGCTTCTCGCCGGTGTGCGTGCGGATGTGTCCTTGCAGCAGCCACGGCCGCGAGAACGCCTTGCCGCACAGTTTGCACTTGCACGGCAGCGTGTGCGTCCGGATGTGCATCTTGAGCGCGCCCAGCGACACGTACGTCTTCTCGCAGTACTTGCAGCTGAATGACTTGGGAGGCGCGTTGATGTTGTTGTTGTTGGCGTTGTCGTCGTCCGAGGTGAGGGACACCGACGACGCCGGACAGTGCAGGGAGCGGTGCTTGCTCAGGCCGGAGAAGCTCGAGTAGCTCTTGCTGCAAGATTGGCAGCTGAACTTCTGGTTCGCCGTCCCCTTGGCCGGCCGACTGAGGTCCTCCACGCCGAAGATCTCGCCGGACGAGGCAGACGAGCTGGACGGCGACAGCAGATTCAGTTCGGCGGTACTTTCGGGGTAGGTGGGCATGAACGACGAGTACACCCGGTGCTGCGCTAGTGTCGGCGACAACGACCTCGGGCGCGACAACGCCTGCTGAGGGAGTTGCACGGTGCTCACCGGCGGTCGTCTGATCAACACCGGCCCGAATGACGGGTAGGGTAAGTAGTTGGTTTGGTGGGGCAGGTGTTGGTGTTGGTGGTGCGAGAACTGATGGTGGTGGAGGTGTCTCGGCTGGGCAATCGGCGGCCAGCTCATCTGCTCGGTGGGCACAGGGGTGTTCAGGCTGAGTGGTTCCAGCACGCCGCTGCTGGGTGGCTTGTGGAGGTACATCGGAGGCAGCGACAGCGGAGACGGCGGCAGCGACGTCAGGGGTGGCGGTGACGGCGTTGTTGAGATCACCAGCGGGGGAGGTGACACTGGTGAATCGACCCGCCGCACGCTCAGGTCCTGTGGCTTGGTGCTCAAGTTTTCTGGTTCGCTCACTTCCATTTCTTTGTCGTCTGGTTCTGTAAGCAAAATATTTTGGCTCGTTAGTCTTTGCTCCAAATAGTTGTTAGTTTTAGAGTATGTCCCATTGCGAGAAATATATGGGTCAAAAGTTTTTATCGAACGTTGGCGCACGACACAAAATCTGGATGGCATTAAAATTTTACATGCACAGGCCCGGACTGGTAAACGACGTCTTAATTTTTTATTCGTGCGACTCACGGCCAAACCCCACATGTGACGCATTCGATTTTCTTAAAAAAAAAAGTTTTCCAATGGTGTTAAAATTTTTTACCTCAAATTTTATAAATAATATATAGGGCCACAAGCAGAAAAAAAGAAATATTTCAAATGTATCATTATTTTTACAGCAAAAAAATCTCACGGGGGGGGGGGGGTGCGGAATGGGCAGCAGATGCTCGGGGCCAAGAAAATCAACAGTCCACGGTTAAAAAATTGGCGCCAGTCCGGGCCTGATCAACAGTCCCCGGTAAAAAAAATTGGCGCCAGTCCGGACCTGTATATGCATCATACCACAATACTACTATCAATAAAACAATATTTACGAGAGAAACATAAACAATATTTGTATGTGTTGAAAAATTATTCAAAAATATTTTAATCATCTTTGTTTGACTTGTACTTTGAAAGTACTTGTATACAAGTACTTTTGTTTCAAAATCACGCAATCCCTTTTAAAAATGACGGTTCCTTGGCACTATCGGTAAAGCGTATTCCAAGACAGGAATGAGGAAATGGAAACAAGAAACAAGAATTCCTGCTTTTTCCTTAACTTTTCGTTTTGATACTGCTTTACAACGTTTACTTTCTTTCATGTAACTAAATATTTAGCCTAAAAATTATCCACCGTGTTTACACTTTGGCTTTTAATTTATAAAATATTTGTTAAAAAGCACAACTACTTAATTATAGTCAGTGGTGTTCAAACAAACTAAAATTTTAGTATTTTACCGAATCAATCTACTGTATCAAAATAACATTTTTTCGGAGTTTTCTGCAAATTTTTCATTTTAAGCATTTTTTGGAAATAATTTGTTGGATATTAAATTCTGTGTGGGTTGCATAGTATTTTTACCGTTTAGTTCATAAAGAGGAATTAGGATTAGACACTATTCAAAAACTTTGAATATCTATTAAAATGGAAGTTTCAAATAATTAAGAGCAAACAAAACACAGGTGTAAAATTAATAAAAGATCAATTTGTTAAATGGAATTAAATTTAAAGAAAAAACAGGACAAAACAGGAACAGAACAGAACCGGAAATCAGAATTTGGAGCAGGAACAGAAAAAGGATTTTTTTACCCGAAAGAGGTCTGGAGAGCAACAACCTTTCTTGAATACGATACTCTATCGTGTAACAAGTTATAAAAATCAAAAGAGACTTTAACTGTTGCAAATTTGGATTACGTTAACTCTCCAAAAACCGAAAAAATAAAAAATTCTAAAAATATTAAAAATTGGTACATACCATCTCTGATCACCACTACTGGTCGCTTTTTCAGTGGGCAATGGCGGTAGTTTTCTCTCATCAATGACCGCGGCATAATGCTGCTGGTTGATGAAAATTCTCTAAGTCAAAGAATGCTATACGCACTGATCCGCGAGCCAGCAGTCACTGTTTCTCCCTTTCACACTCAGCAACCAACTGACGAGGCTCGCTGCACTAACCGTGGTTTGTATATGGAAGACACCGTTCTAGTAGCTCCTCCTTTCACCTCCACGTGCTTTCTGACCACCAATCACAGCGCCCAGTTCTGCGCAGCGCAAAGCAGGACTACTTAATTCTTAGCTCAATCGCTCATTGCAGCATTATTTTCTCCAAGTAGTCCGTGCGTTAAAATTTTGTTCACTGTGTCACGAATTCATTGGGGTGAGAGGAGAAATTAACTGGTTGTTTTTATTAAAGTCAATTAAAAACCGACAGATTTAATCCTAAATGACGTGTGGCAATTAAATTATAAATTTCAGTTCATGGTAAGTCATTTACAATCATACTCAACAAATAAACAATAATTTGGCATTCAATCGACGATCTTCAATGGAGCTCACCTCCTTGGGAATCCGACTCGAGCATTAACTTCCGATTGGTTATTCCTTTTCAATATTACAAGTTTAGCTATAGCTGGTCCATGCAAACGACACCCTCTCGGCCAAGTTGCCGTTATAAACATACTTTTCGCCATAATAAATTTACAATTCACAAAGGAATAGCAATAGTTTGAAAACAAATTCACATTAAGAATAAATATATACTCACAAAAATTGATTTGAACATCAGTTCAAATTACAAAGGATCGGCGTCAAACGCGTGCATCATTCGTGCCTTTACTCTCCTTATACTGGTGCCCACAATATACCCGCTGCGGTTTGGCCGCCGGTCGACACTCGTTTTCCCATAGGTGTCGAGCTGCACCGCCAAACAACCCTTATGAAAATGGACAAGTTTGGTCTGATTTTCAAAAACCAAAATTTTTTCTGCTCAGCACTTTATTTTGTACCCTCTAACCGAATTTCACGTTTTTGTGTCGAGATTTATGACATTTGACCGCCTATACGAAATGCGGTCCTCGGTTGGTAACGAAAAGTCGGGTTTTGGTTGAACTTTCTTAACAATCTAAAAAACTCCGAACAATTTCAAGTTTTCAACCTCAAATTTGGTCTTTGCGGAAAATTCCACCCTGAAAACATGTGCGACACGACACTTTTTGTCGACTTTGACGTCGACCGTCATCCCCTGTCAGCCACGCAACCCTATACCCTAAAAAAACACCCCTTTTGCGCGACGATTTTAAACCCTGGACTGTAACCGATCTTCCACAGGTCGCGCAACCTTATGACTGATTCCACGCGGTTTTTCTGGCATCATCAATTACTTTTTCCACTTTCGGTGGCGGCGCGGTGCGGCGGTGTTCTCGCATTAATCAATAGTTTCAGTCTCGATGGAGTCGGCATCAATTAACTGTATATTTGTTTCCTATGAGTCATAAAACTTTTTATATGAAGAATCTTACTAATTTTTTTGGTATTCATTTTCTGGCTAAAAGGGATTCGTAGACATGATTTAAGCTATATGAATATTATTTGGAATCTAAATTGAACATTTATTCAACTCAAATTTTTGCTGGACTCCACATAAATTGAGAGTGAATGCGTTTCTAAATTGCTTGTAAGAACAAAAAATAAACGAGGGTCAGAAAACCAGCCCGTTGGCTCGCTTTGTTAAAAGGTACTCTCAGGAGTGTCAAAGCAATTGAGCAGTTCTGAGATCTAATACTGGCTACCCAATGTCAGAGATGGCAAAAAGTGGTTAGTTTGGTGACTCGATGAAATGCTCAAATTGCTCCACTGGCTGGGAGGCGCCAACTCGCTAATACTGGCTGGTTTGCACCTTTCCAGCATGCGTGATTTGGCTCACGGGACGAAATGTCTATTAGCGTTTCAATGCAGTCCTCGTTGCGGAGGCAAGTGGCCCTTGAGTGGGCTTGGTCCCTGTGCGGCCTGGTGCGCCCATGTTATCCGTTCGCGGTGTTATTTGGACCCGGGTTTCAGCATTCGTGCTACTGCAGTGCGCGCCCTTCCCGGTCCTCGGACAGGGACAATCAGGAGCAAAAAAACTTTATTTATATTTTTACTGGAGCGAAAATATGACAGTTTTTGAGAAGAAAATCTAGATTTCAAGAGAATTCACGAGTGGCATCAATAGCATGGCCTCTGCTGATAGGTCCAACCTCAGGGCACAGGGCAGTGGGCACACCTCCTAAAAAATTATTCGTGCCGGCACGACCTTCTCGCGCATGTCGCTGCTCACAATCAGCAAGCGCTTATATGGATGGGGTTAAGGGAACGTGCAATCACAGTTAAAAAAATGTCAGCAGCTGATGAAACTTAGTATACACTCTGATGTTCTTCAGTTATTAAACGTTTTGAAATGTTTCTGCATCGGTGTTCGCATTGGCGGCGTGCAATAAGCGCGTCAGAGCCGCCCAGGGGACAGGTGCTGAGTTCTGCACACGCACACATATGACAGGGGGAGATTTTTACCACAGCGGGCGCGCTCTCTCCGTGTGTGCTTTATGTATTTCAGGCATCACGGCCCCACAACTATTCGGCATGGTGCAGCTGCACTGGCATCCATCAGAACTGCTGCTGCTCGATGATCTTTGGGCAGATGGTTTTATTATCGCGCGCGCAGGACTCAAAACTGGCGAGAGCATTTTATTATGTTTTATATGCGTGTGTGTATATTGACTGCGCGCGCGTCCGTATAATGCGGAGTCGGCCGGCACGTGTGTGAGTTCGTCCGAAATCGCACTCCATTAGTAGTCGCAAACAATGTGTGCTTGCAATTTGAATTCGGCCAACAAGCGAACGTCATGTTTATTTCATGTGCACACGGTGTGTTTGCGTATATGATGACGATTACGCGCGCGCCATTCATTTCCGTCTGCGCGAACCAAAAGCTGCCATTGGAAGAAGGATTGATTTTGGCGGTCCATTTCCATGAGTATTATAAAGTGGATTGTCTTCAAAGTCATAGGAAAGGTGTCTACTCCTCCATTTCAGGAATAAAGAAGATTCATTTATTCGTGTTTTTTAACGATTTGAATTTCTAGCACGCTTCTTCTGCTCGCGCAGCTGCAACTTTAAAAAGTCGATTAGATTCACATTATAATCGATATTGGCTTTCTTTTGGATTCAGCGCATCATATTGAAACTCTAAAATGGAAATATATTATTATAAACATTTTTGTGACGCATTTTAGCATTATAAATTTTAATGCATTCTATATTTTATAGAAAAACATTGAATTTTTTAATGTTTTCTGCTATTCATTTTAGCAAATATTTATGCAGTCACTAAATGTTTTCAATGCTGACAAAAATATACTTTAAGAGTCCTCTTACTTGACATAATTCGTGAGGAATATCAAACGGGTGTTTACGGTTTTATTGTGTAACGAGTAATTGTAATCACTCGTTGAATTTCTTGTATGATTGATATGTTTCGCCATCTAAACGATATATTTGGAAATAATTGTAATTCACTATTGAGAACGTTTGTGAGCCGGCAAAAGCGAATGCTTAAGCCCGGCATTAGGAGTGCGTGTCTGGCCGAGAGCAGCACGTAGCTCGTCGAAGGTGGAATGACCATTTTCGTGAGTATATTCTTAATGTGAATTTGTTTCCAAACGATTGTTATTCCTTTGTGAATTGTTAATTTACTGTGGCGAAATGTGTGTTTATAAAGGCAACCTGGCCGATAGGCTATGGCGTGGACATGGACTAACTACTATACTGTTAATGAAGGACAAACTAATCTGAAGTTAATGCTCGAATCGGATTTGTACGAAGACGAGATTAGCTCCATTGAAGATCATTGATTGAAGACGCATTTGTATATTTGTTGAGTATGATTGTAGATTACTAACCATGAAACTGAAATAAAATTTATAATTTAATTGCCACACGTCATTTTTAGAATTAAATCTGACGGTTTTTAATTGTTTTAAACAAAAAATTCAGTCTATTTCTCCTCTCGCCCCAAAGAAACTTCTATTCGTTAGAATTGAATTAAATTTACCATCAATTGATGGGTAAACTATGGTGTTATATTATGTTTGTTTATTCTCACCATAAAAATGTATGTACAACATGCGCAAGGAGGTGGCGACTAAATAAATTGTAGTGGGGGCAACACTATATTGGCCGCTGAAAGCTTGTCAAAATTAATTACAAATATCAAAAAGCGCAGAGCACATCATAGTGAGAAAATGCATCATTCCTGGCAAACATATCGATTAAGCCACGAGGTAAGGCAGACCCATAATGGTCAGGAGGCACGCAATATGTAACACGCACTCACATACGCCTTACACTTGGAAGGAAACTGTGCCGCCGAACAGTCTTTCAATGCGGGTGTAGCAGCATTCAAAAGAGCGACGACTCGCTAATCAAACACACATTGGCCGAGATATATTAACAGAAAATGTATTTACTTGATGATTTATTAACTGAGCAGCCAAAAGTGAATAAATAAGATTTGCAAACCAATTAAAATTCATTCACCGCATAATTTAACAGAGGATTCGTCATCACCGTTCGTTGAGAACGAACGGTGCGACTTTCATTACATGAAATGAGCAAAATGAAAAAGAGGGCGAGTGGCGAAATCTTGTGAAACCTCGCCACTCGTCTTCCCTGCAAAACTACCCCTTGCGATAAAACTCTCACATGCTCAAATTCCATATAAATTTAAGCTATGCATGGATAATTTCTGTTTAAAATTTTTGAGAAAGACGAGTATTATATAGCCACCGCAAAACTTTATTAAAAGAGGTATCAATCATGAAATCTGCACAACGAGTCGCTTGTGGCATTATAGCAACACTATTTAGCCAGAGGTCGCCAAGCCATTGCAACATTATATGCTATAATTCATGCTCACATGCCTGTATACTTTTTTCGAGTTCTCAATGTAATGGAGAATCAATCCTTTGTATATAAATTTGACCAAAGCCACCCCTCTGCTCTCGCTCTGATTGTTTCTCTTCCGAAAAATCTAAACGGAAGGATTCAAAAAACGTGCATTGGATTGTGAAAGACGCACTCCGCTGCATTCGATATCAAGTTGCATGCACGTCGTCAAGAGATATATAAATGTGCAATTTACCACGAGCTGTTGCGCAGAATGCACAGCAAGAGAGTGCAGCCGAGGGCGCATATCCAAATCTCTTTCTCAGCCTGCAAGCATAAAAAGCAGCTATAAAGGAGACGGGGCGCAAGATGCTGCGCATCAGCTGCTGCAACATCTTGCAAGAATGCATACGCTGCATGCGCCGCGAGTTTTCCATCAAAAGCAGCTATTGACACGATTTAAAAGGCGCGTGTCTTGAGGGCGCAAGAAAGAGGGTGTCTTGAAAATAAGATTGGGGCCAACTCCCACGCAGGCCTGTGCTCAGCTTTGATTTAATTCATTTCTAATCAATTTTTTAAATTATAATTTTATGTTACACTGGAGGATCCCCGCAGAGAAAGGAAGCAAAATGGAAATCGGCTTAGCTAAATTTTACATGATCATCAAGTTACCTCATTAAAATTTAAATTAAATAAATTATATTATATAATAATAATATTGAAAAATAAGTAAAACTTTAACTTGTCATTTCATGGTAGATATAAATTGGTGAAAATGAAAAATAATAATTAAATTATTTTAGAGAAAATAATTATTTTAAGACTAAAAAACGTTGAAAATTTAAAAGTGAACATTGCAGACAGTTAAATTATATTGAAAGTCTGCTTTGGTAGTGTCTTTGAAATTTTATCCATCCATCCAAGGATGAAAAGAAAATTAATCAAATGAGGAACAGTTCTCCTCGTTTATTTCTGACGGGCATGAGTTCGTCATTAAGAAGGAGCACGCGACAACGTCAGGCACAATCAAGGCTATGCTGAGCGGACCAGGTCAATTCTCTGAGAACGAATCGAATGAAGTCAACTTCCGTGAGATCCCTTCACACGTGCTCCACAAAGTCCGCATGTACTTCACGTACAAGATGAGATATACTAACAGCAGCACTGAGATTCCTGAGTTCCCGATCTCACCAGAAATTGCTCTCGAGCTGCTGATGGCGGCCAATTTCCTCGACTGTTAGTTTTGACCATATCTGCAGATGCCCGATTTTAAAATTGCTCATTCAGCACCGGACTGTGGCGCCTTCTCGCCACTACTGTCCTAATAACTATTTTGCATTTAACCTGTATCGCCAGGTGGCAGTTCAAAGGTGTGCGACAAGCAGTGCACCCTTACTGCACCTTATCCCCGACTGCACCTTAAGCCTCGCACGACAGCAGTCGCAACACAATATTCTCTCTCTGGCTAGGATGAGTTTTCGTGCGAGAATGTTCTAGAAACTTTGATCTCGAATTAATAAGACCCGAACTACGGGTTCTGATCTTGGTCTTGATCTTGATCTTAATTACCAAACCACGAGACCTAAATAAAAGACGAATTACTACTATGAGAAAGACGCATTTCTGTCACGGCTTCCACTTACCCACACCCACAGGACATATTAACTTGGAAATTAAGTTTATCAATACTACAACCTTCGGGATCTATGTTCATTCAAAAATTAAATGTAGCAAATTATAATATAATCTCTAAACTCCTAGAATCAGAAAATCGTCGTTTTGTAAGAAAATAATGTGGTGATATCAATAAAACTATATAACATCTTAAAAATATTTTATACTTGTCATCATATAGAGGGTAAAATTGGAAACAGTTTCATTTTAAAAATGAATTTGCTATGATTATTCAAATATTAGACAAAAATCTAAATTTGATAAAAAAATTTTAATTTAATTTATTTTTACGTTTTGAAACGTGAAAGTCGTTAGAAGGTCCCGTTTTTTTTCTTAGTGAGTGTGTGCTGCGGGGCAGGCGTCAGTCCCCGGAGGGCAGGTGCAGTACTACTGTTCGCGACGCTGAGCAACGACCCTTAATGCAGTGAGGGCGCAGGTTGCAGGCAGCTTTTGCTCTTTCAATCTTGCGCACCCCTAGCTGCGTGCGTCGGCTGGCCATGAAGATGCAGTCAGCCAGGCTGAAACGCGCGCAGCACAAAGAGCTAAAGAAAAGCTGCGCCGCACACAAAGGAAGCACCTTAGAAATGTGCACCTTGCGAAACAGTCATGCCTGTTAGATGATCAGAAGCGCGGTGGCGAAGAACCTTACGGGGAGCTCACAAACAGCCAAGGGGATGTTTGTATTCTCTCCCTTTTTATTCGGCAAACAGGTACAGGTCGTTTTCCCTGTGTGTTTAGAAAAAGAAACCAATGGCATGGCACATTCCGTATATAGCAGCACCTGAACCTGCCGAGATTTTATACGACCTGAGTGCACCTTTAAATTAAATAGCCTATCTGCAGTCCACCTTTGAATTGTTGATGTTTATTTTCCATCTAAATTCTTAGAGGCTTACATAGTCCGCGGGACCTATGGAACATGTTATTCTCTCTATAAATTCATTTAAAATGTTTCCTTTTTTAGCTGATTTAATAATATCCTTCAGAGCAAGGCTTGAACTTGAATTTTGAAATTTAAAATAATTTCTCTGATATGTTTTATAAAGGCCATTTTTTTAAAACATGGCCGTATCATGATACAAAAAAATAAAATAGATTTATATACTTATTGTAAACGATTGCTATTTTCATCTTAAACAATTTATTGTTAAAATTTAATAACATGTTGCAATTATTTCCTTGTAAATAGGACTGCTGGAATCCGTGAAACTTTATTGTTTAGTCGACTATTTTTTTATTTTTATTCTCCTATCCATCTATTGAACTATATTTATTTTCTATGTAAAAGGGAACTCTAATAAAGTCATGCGACATGTGTATTTTTTAAGGTACAAACGTGCTCTGATTCAACTTTATAGGAGCAATCCATTATACATTAAGACCAATTGATTTATCGACTTTCAGAATTTATAAACCAACAGTTAACATATATTATATAACATCTGTGGCGGAGAAGTCAACGCTTGCAGCTTGTGTGTGTGTGCTGACCGAGAGTGAGGCCACGTGTGTGGGAGGCAGAGAAAGTTATGTTATCCGCTCGACATCCCGACCGCGCTGGTTGCGGCTCACGGCTTAGCGCTGGAGATGAGCAATGCGCGTGTGAAGAAGATTCCAAATTTCCAGTATTTCTCAAAACAAGTCTGATCCCTTCATCCCTTCACGGGAGGGAACGTTTATCGTTTTTTGGATTAATGAGAGGAAGAGGAGCAGCATCCCGCGACAAAGGAGTAAAGGAGCCAGTTTTGCGTGTTATGAGCACAAAACGGAATAAAAACTCGGTTGGTAATTTCACATTTCATTTACCCCTTGGTTTGGAAAGATGCTTTCGGGAAGGGCGGGAAATAACGAATAAGAAAGCTCTGCTGTTTGGAGAGAAATCGCCGTCGTATTACCGGCGTTTTATATTAAAAAATGGATAAGGGGACTAGAGGCGAGAGCGGCTGCGGGTCTTTTTGTCGCGAACCAAACTCGGAACAAAAAAAAGAACTCGAGTGAATGAATATGTGTGTGCAGAAGGTCCATGTTTCGCTTCCTTCCTAGCGCGCATTGTGTCGCAACAAGTAATAAAGAGAGTGAGCCAAGAAAAAGTGGCTTCCCCTTTAGCTCTCACTGCGCAGCTTTTATAAAATATATATATAATAATATATATCCTGCTTGGAGAGGAAACCAGAACTTGATTCGACCAGCCAGATTTCTTTCTCTTCGCGTGCATTATATTCCGTCGCTTGTGCTGCATCTTATTGCGCAAGGAGCACACACACATACACCTGGTGATTTTCCATCCCGGGCTTCTTCCTCTCAGCATCCCCCTTCTGCACTAGCTGCATTCTCTTATTCTACCTGGATACGGCCAAAAGTGAAGTTTTGAGCTGGAAACATAACATTGATTACGTTTGTTTCGTCTGATTTGGCAAAAGTTAACACACTCCGATTGTAACGGTTTTAAAATGCCTGCAAAACTTAAAAAATTAACAGCACTGAATTGAAGTTTGTTTCACATATTGTTCTTGAATGAATCAAATGAATTGAATTCTTGTTTAATTTGAATCCTGGATGATCCATTTGATAGACCATTCATCGAATTTATAATAATTTAAATATTTACTTAGTTGAAATGTTGAATACTTTTAATATTTAGCAATATTATTTTAAAGATAATCATTTAAGTTACGTTTTGGATTAATTTCATTTTGGATCTTCCAGTATGATGATGTAATAATTTGACCCCGATTAATATTAGTTGAATTTATAGGAACATGGGACACCATTTGCACTACTAAAATAATTTTAATGTATACCGTCACAGCTATAGTTTGTTCAAAAATTAAATTGCATTTTACTATTTTTTGTACAGTTTATACCAGAATTGCCATCGTAATTACAAATATCAAATACTTCTTTCTCTATTTCACAGCTAAACACAATCATGAAACTCATTTTTGAGGATTAGTGAATTGGAAAATGTTAAAATTGTAGGGATACGTGGTTCGAGGCAAAAGGAAATACGTGTCCCACAAAATGTTTGATAATTTTAAATTAATCATGGAGCAATTTTAAGTGGAGCTAATCAAATAAATTATTTATATCACCATAGAATTAAATTTTAGCTTCCCCTAATGCTCATCTCCTGCATTTCGCCGTATACATTGACTTCGGGAATGAAATGTTCCTTGAGTAACGCGCACGTCTTAGATTCGAAGGAGCAGCGGACCGGCAATAAAATGGGTCTTTCTTCGGACGTTTATTGCTCGCGGACGCTGCCGCCGAGATTTTCTTTCAATCACCTGGTTTTATTACAGCCGCCGCGGGCAGGCAGCGCGCGGCTGGATGCTAGTTCCGACTAGTGTTCATTACATACATAACGCAAGAAACGTCCCGAACAATGCACCTGGCTGTAAAAACGGCGCGTGCCTTACCTGCGAGTCGGCGGCAGCTGCGCGACGCCGCGCTTTATGCTATGTGCCACTATTCAAAATCATCCCCTTCGCAAACGAGAAGGGTGCAGAAACCTCAGCTGTCGCGTCGGCCCAGCTGATTGGTCGGCGGCCGCTCGCCTCTCCAAGTGTCGCGTGGGGTGCTGCAAGGTGCCTCTCGCGAACGCAGCGCGCGCATTCTTCGCGCCACGTGGAAATATGTATTTTGTGCCGTATTCTGTCCGTTTCGAAAAATGCGCTTTGTGTGCATGCCAACGATCGTAACTCTTGGAATTATACCTGGCTCATTTACCCTAAATCCGACCAATTCTATTCTTGCCGGGGATACGCATCAACGGGAAGCTTGGAATCGTATACGCCTGAGCAAACTCCACACATGATGGCATTTCGCTAAAACTTCCTTCTTTAAATTGCATGCCTGAATCTGATGCAAACGGATTTGACAGAATCTGGACCACCTATAATTTGAAGTTTTCCTCCTGCACAAAAAATAAATGTTAGATAAACACCTTAAAAGGAACAGGATTTATATTTCATCTATAAATTCGATTTGTTGCGCATAATTCCAGCATTTCATGCCAAAATCAAACCATTTCCGCTAAAAAAAATATCGGAAAAAACTATAATTGAAAATTAAGACCAATTAAATCCCGTAATTGATCATACCTATGTTCAATACATTAAAAAAGCTTTTATAAGAAAAAAAGGATTTTATTTTGTATTAAAAATATTTTCTTAACATAAACGTATACCCATTAGTTTATTTTACAGACAGAGACAAAAGTGATAAAAATTTGTCCTTGTTCTCTGTTAGAAGTTTTTTTCAATAATTTCTCAGCAGAAATTTTTTTAAAATTTCCCTCGCATAACAAAAATGCTTCTTTACCTTTTAGGATTTCATTATAATTTTTTTTTTTTTTAGTTGTGTTTAAGGTTTTTTAGGATCATTATTTCTTGAGAGGATAAGGTGCAAGATTTAGAGTTAATTCAAGCTGATATTTTGCTAGTTGGTAAGCACAAAATATGACAATTATTACTTCTGTTCCTAATGCGAAATTTCAGGTAAAAAAATTTTTTCAGCGGCTCCCTCCTTTCCGCGGAGGGAGTTATGAATGTCTTAACGTGGATGGCCAATTTTCTGGCCAGCAAAAAATGTTCTAACGTGAAATTTAGGTTAAAAAAATTTTTTTCAGCAGCTCCCTCCTTTCCGCGGAGGGAGTAAAAAATTTCCAAACGCGGCTGGCAAATTTCCCGGCCAGCGAAAAATATTCCTAAAGCGAAATTTCAGGTAAAAAAAAAATTCAGCAGCTCCCTCCTTAACGCGGAGGGAGTAAAAAATTTCCTAACGCGGCTGGCCAATTTTCTGACCAGCAAAAAATGTTCTAACGTGAAATTTAGGTTCAAAAAAAATTTTTTCAGCAGCTCCCTCCTTTCCGCGGAGGGAGTAAAAAATTTCCAAACGCGGCTGGCCAATTTCCCGGCCAGCGAAAAATTGCCTAAAGCGAAATTTCAGGTTAAAAAAAAAATTCAGCGGCTCCCTCCTTTCCGCGGAGGGAGTTATGAATGTCTTTACGCGTCTGGCCAGCAAAAAATGTTCTAACGTGAAATTTAGGTTAAAAAAATTTTTTCAGCAGCTCCCTCCTTTCCGCGGAGGGAGTAAAAAATTTCCAAACGCGGCTGGCCAATTTCCCGGCCAGCAAAAAATTGCCTAATGCGAAATTTCAGGTAAAAAAAATTTTTCAGCAGCTCTCTCCTTTCCGCGGAGGGAGTAAAAAATTTCCAAACGCGGCTGGCCAATTTCCCAGCCAGCGAAAAATTGCCTAAAGCGAAATTTCAGGTAAAAAAAAAATCAGCAGCTCCCTCCTTAACGCGGAGGGAGTAAAAAATTTCCAAACGCGGCTGGCCAATTTCCCGGCCAGCAAAAATATTCCTAATGCGAAATTTCAGGTAAAAAAAATTTTTCAGCGGCTCCCTCCTTTCCGCGGAGGGAGTTATGAATGTCTTAACGCGGCTGGCCAATTTTCTGACCAGCAAAAAATGTTCTGTCGTGAAATTTAATGTTAAAAAAAAAATTTCAGCAGCTCTCTCCTTTCCGCGGAGGGAGTAAAAATTTCCAAACGCGGCTGGCCAATTTGCCGGCCAGCAAGAATTGTTCTAATGCGAAATTTCAGGGAAAAAAATTTTTTCAGCAGCTCTCTCCTTTCCGCGGAGGGAGTAAAAAATTTCCAAACGCGGCTGGCCAATTTCCCGGCCAGCGAAAAATTGCCTAAAGCGAAATTTCAGGCTAAAAAAAATTTTCAGCAGCGCTCTCCTTTCCGCGGAGGAAGTAAAAAATTTCCAAACGCGGCTGGCCAATCGTAAGATGTCGATAGGCGGCGGCGGACGCGGCGTCGGCGGCGAAATAAGTGATAAAACCACCTTTAAAACGGGCGTCATTCTGTGGTGCATTGAAAGCCGGCGCGTAACAAAGCGTTCGAAATTGATATCAAAACACCTACATTGTTTTAATTTAATAATGTACTCCCAGTGTACTTTGACTTAGGTGAAAATAAGAAATAAAATTAATTAAATTTGTTCTCTTTAAAAAAATAAAATCCTCCATTTAAGTATTTTCCAAGTCAGAGCAAAATCATTAATATTAATTTTTGAAAGAATTAATTTCAAATTCATTCTCTTTGATCAAAAGAAGGAACAAGCTGACTCAATGTGCATAGCTCATCAAAAAATGTCAACCAAAAGACATAATTTGCATACACGGTACACTTTTTCTGATTCAGGTGCTAAATCCGTCTGACCCGGGCTCAACGTTAAACATCGGCCGCTGCTGCAAAGGCAGTTAACTCATTCACTCTAACAGCACCGGCTAATCTGTCTGCAGCCTAAATCCGGCCAATTAATTCAAGATCACGCACTCGCTGGCCCTGTGTCGGCGGCAACGAGAGAAAATAAACCCGCGTGCGGCACATACCCACATCCGTCTATCTGTTAGAGAAAGAACGACCATTATATGAGAAAGCTATCTGGGTTGAGAGATTCATCTCTTTTTTTGACGGCGTTGATGTCGAAATGACGTATTATAAGGAGTATATAAACATACCTCCTGCGTGAGATTCGGAGCCAATTTGTCAGGATGCTTGGTTAGGTATTTTGAAAATCGTGATGTGGAACAAAAATTAAATGACAATGACAAGAGACCGTTCTAGATTAAAGATTTAATTTGCGCTTTTTCAAGCAGCGTTAGAAAAATTTGGATTCAAATGTTGATTTTATCTCTACACAACTTATATGAATTGTTTTAACGTTCACTGCTCGTTTTTACTGTGGCTTGAGACAGAATCTTCTTCACAAGAAGGCCCATTCCGGCTCTGCCCTCCTGGGTAGAGTTTTAGCGAGATGTTTGCCAGGAATGGTGCCTTTTCTCACTGTGCTTTATATTTTTAGTTTTTGACAAATTGTTTTTTAACATGTATGTACATATCTTTTGGTGAGAATAAACAAGCAATATAATATAAATAATAATTCTTCTTATCACAGTCTAGGAAATGGTAGAATTAAACTGGTTTATCTAAGGATGTCTATTCAATCTTCACTCGCGCAGGCCCGGATTGATAAACAGATTAAATTGTGAAACTTGTGACGAGCGTGTCTCGTGAACTCAGTAACCTCATTTCTCACTTCTAATTTGTCTGTCAGCCTCCCTCTTCCCTTGCTTCTAAATTTGAGAATGCTTATTTGTAAAAATATATGCATGAATTTTGCAAGCCATTACAGCTTGCCTTTAAAAACAGAGCCATTTTTTGTCGATGGTGCGATTGAAGAAATAAATTAATTTCTGCTTTATGCATTGGACTATTTCTGAGAGGAGTGCTTGAAGAGGGGCCGAGTGAAAAGGCACCAGCAGCAGGGAATTTATTTTTTAAGACGACTTCCGCCGCTGGAGAGGCGGTGAGCCAGCCAGATTGGAAATGCACGCGGTAGCACAGTGCACCTGGGCACAAGCAAAGCGAGGAACATCGCGTCGGTCGGATCGGCAGGCGGTGGTGAATGATGCGGAAGGAAAGAGGCGGTCCCACCCATTTATAATGAAATCTTCACGCACATAATGCATCTGTGCGCGCAAATACAAAAGCCTTTTCTTTGGTTTTCGTCTTGAAAAGCAGCAAGCAGCAGCAGCAGCAGCAGCTCGCGATAAAAAGACTTTTGACTGCGTGTTGTTTGTTTGAATGACAGCCTTCGCTTGATCACATGGCTCACTTGGCCTGCACAAAAGCGACCCGATTTGAATACATTATAAAAATTCACTCCGTCCGACAACTCTTTCCCCGCGCGACAGTTAAACTTATTACCGACAATTAAAAACTATAAAAAGATTTTCCATTTTATTAGCAGCTAAGCCTCCTTTTCGTTTTATTGCTGCGCGACACGACCATTTTTTCATTCACTCGCTATATTTATTCAATACAAATAAAAAAGCAATCGTTTTTTATCCGGCTGCGTATCGTGTGAACGAAACTCACGCCAGCAACTTTATGATCTGGCGAGGACCACACCGCACCTGAGAGACGTACTTCTTCCTCACGGGGGGCGACCGCCGGCCGGCCATCGCGACTCCAACTTCCGATCCGCCGCATTTCAACGGCGGCTCTCTAATTACGGTCACCCAGGGCAAAAACTCATCGTCCTTTCAGAGTTTTCAGACCCACCGCCGGACAGGCTAATTATACAACTCAGCCCTTTGCTTAGCTAAAAAGGAACCGGCTAATTACGGTTGTCGTCCGGCACAATGGAAGGGTCGAAAAGTCTCTGGTTTCTGTCCTTTCTCTTCCGCGAGTAGATTTGCATTTCAAAAGAAAAGGAAATTTTCTGCTGCTGAATTTTCAATGGAGACCACTAAGAAAAACAAACTCATTGAACATTTCCGCACGTAAATTGCCTGCTTTATTATTCCAACGTTTGCGGAACAACCAAAATTTATTTGTTTGAAGATAAAACGAGTTGTATTCAAAAGCGTGTACAAATTAAGACCAAGCGAAACACAAATTTAAAAAAAACTTTTCAATTCTGTAATGACTATTATTTTCTGCACTGTTAATCTTAAAAGGATGGAACTATTACTGTAGTTCGTATTTTTATAGAAATTAAAACGCTGTTTTATTAATTAAAATATACCCCCTTTTTTCTAAATATGTATGCCTGCCTCATCAACATTTTACCACCAAAACAAAATTCATACCACATTATACAACTGATTGAAAAAATATCTCCGCCTCTTTGCTCTATTTCACATTGAGCTATTTTTAAAATTTGTTCCATATCTTTGTGGGTATGTAATCTATATATGTTTGGGTGAAGGTGATCAAGACAAACACACCGAATGGGACCTGTTACTTTCGACAAAGATAAACGTGATTAAACACCATTTTTAAAAGTAGTGCCTTTTCTTCGCTGATAACATTTTTTGAGCCGCTTCGAGGGCGACTTATTATGAGTGTTGACACACAGAAAAACTCGATAAATAAACAAAATTTACCCGCACGCAGGACCAAGAATAATATTTGTGCCTCGGCTCTTTTCAAGACACGCTGTGCTGATAACTTTGTACTAATTGTTGTCATAGGACCTGCCTGCTATCTAAGAATAACAGCAGAAAGCGAAGAAAAAGTCTTGAGGTGTTGTTTATCCAGTTTTATCTACGTGCGGTGTATTTCCAGCGGTATCAATGAGAGATACGAGCCATGAAAACGCGTCGCCAAATAAATTTTAATTAATAAAGAAACGATGCCGATCTCCACGAATTCCCAACGGCGGTTCAAAAAGTGTCAAATTTCTTCAAAATAATAATATGACGAAGCAGGTGTGTGCAAAGATGCAAATCGCGTGAGCCGAACTTTCATTCTTTCACTCGCGAGCGCGAAAAATGAAATATTCGCACGACTGTGGCGCGCCGAGCAAAATATCCTGTTACACATCGCATCATTTTTCCTGATTCTTTCACTTTTTGAGAAGGAGAGCTCTGCACCGCTGCTGGCACAAGGCAAAAGCTAGCACACTTGTGGAAACGAGTGGGCGAATATTATACAATAAATAACATGATGTGCTCTCACATAATAAATGTGCTCGAGCAGACTGTGGACTCTGTGAAGCATGATCTCGGGCGGAAGATAAAAGATGCTTGTTGCGATTGCAGCAGCGCGCAATTTGAGTGTCGCGTACACGTATATTGCCGGGGATAGGAAAAATACGAGACGCTGATAATATTCCAATCTCTCTCGCCGCTTTCTTTCTTTCTATCTTTCTTTTCACTTTCATGCTCGGGCGTGCATAAAACAAGGCTTATTATTTAATGTGCATTGTTGCGGTCGCGCCGAGAGGAAAAGAGTTATATTTAATGAAGTAAAAATGGATCGAATACAATTGCAGTCCCACACTTGAGGTGATTTTATGATGTCGGCCGATTCGCTGTCAGAGATAAAAGTGTACACGAGCTGCAGTTTGTGTTGAGTAATCGCGGCGTGGCTAAATAAATGGCTCGATTATTGCACGTGGGAGGATTCACTCCAGTTGCACGAGCCAGCAACATGCATCAATCACCTCTTGTGCTTGGGCAAAAAGCGAATATATTTATTTTTGATGTACGGCATGAGTCGTTACATTAAGTGTTTCATGTTTTGCGTAATGAGCCATGGGAATTTCACCGCAGCTCCACGTCAACTGTGGATTGAATCAAGATGACGTTTCATTTTTATGTGTGCTGTGCACAGTCGAACGAAGGAAATGTGATTTTAAATGGTCCAAGCGCGAACATAATGCTTCGGATTTATTCAAATTGTCTGATTATTGTTGGTTTCATTCTCACAGCAGACATGCCTTTGGCAATCTCAACCAAGACCACAGGCAGCGAAAGAAGTATGTGCCAATGCGGATTGATTTAAAAGGCCAATATAAAGTTGTACAATTGAAATCAAAATAAATAAAACTGTTTGTTCAAGGAAAACGTCAAACGTGTAAATTACATTCAACACCATGGCAAGTCCCTTCTAAAGAGTTTCACAAACGTAAAATACATTTTTAATCTTTAAATTTAAATTTTGAGCAGATAACCGTGGAGAGTCAGTATCTGCAATTTCCGTGGTCATCGAAAACCAGCTTGTTTAATGTAAATTTAACGGGGAAATTAGTTTGATATAAATTTAGTTACATCATTTTAAAGAGAAAAATGAAAGTGTGATACTCAGAGAAATCTTATAGCTGTTATTGCAAAAAACAGTCCTTAGCGCAGATTTATTTTTTTAGAAAAACGCAGCAGTAACTCCCATCTGGAATCCGTACTTAATTTCATTTTCAATTGATTTTCACGTGATTGAGCCATGGTATCAAGCCTCGATACAAATGTTTGATGATTTTTGAAAAAACAAATAACAATAATATTATTTTTCTTATAGCCGCCTGTTCCTTTTTGCATTGCACTAACTGTCTAGTTTAAAAAAAAATTATTTCAGCTCTCTTAATGAAGCCAATAATACAAATAATTATGCTGCTCTGTTTAAATCCACCGTGATTAAGCTGACGTCGTTTCCGCGGTCGTCCCATCATTGTGAATATTGACTATATTGGAGAGTGAAAATTCATTTTTGTTTGATTCACTAGAATGGTCTCAATGATAGAAGTAGTCCACTAAAACATTGGTTGATATATTTTAGGATGGTCGCATCCCTTAAATTAATCCTTCACCAAATTTACCTTTCGTCCTCGGGTATTAAATAGACAGGCGAAAAATTTTCTATTTGTTGCTGTCTTTTTAACTGGCACAATTTAGAATGTTTTTCACATACTAGACTCAAATCCTAGCATTTTATTAGATTTACTCCAGAAATTTTTTATTGCGGCGTTTTATGAACGGCGCCGTCGGCGAACTTCAAAGGCACAATCCACGGAATGGAACACAATATGAGTGAAAAGAACGCATTCTTCCCTGAATCAGGAAGAAAATTAAACGGGGAAATGCGCGAAAAGGCAAAACGCCCTGATATAAAACTGGGCGTCGATACTCGTAGCCCACCAACAATCAAACGTTATGTGCGCCGCGGCGCAGTACTATAAAAATAAAAAATAAAAAACGAGTCGCGGAAAAAGATCAACACACAAACCATCCGTTTGTGCGCGGGGGAAAAATAACAAATAAATTCGTACTTCCGTTCACTTGCCGCGTCCGCGCGTCAAATATAGGGACGGAGCATTGTGGGCGCCAGAGACACAAGGCAGATTCTGTGCAGGACCGAATGAAGAAGGGCTCTCCTCTCTTTCTCTCTCTCTCTCGTTCTGATAAAGCTGCACGCTGCTGAAGATGCGACGCTCAATGTCATCTGATTTCAGGAATCGCTGACAAGCAGGTGACACTCAAAGGGCAATAAAAAGGACTTTATTCACTGTTTGCCTTTGATCACAAACGCACACACACACAAAAAGTTGCCAGCCAGCCAGCCCGCACAAAACTCTTTCAGTGTCTGTCGTAAAAACGGATTTCCAACTGACTTTTGCCGTGTGCTCTTTCTTTCCCTGTTCGCTACGCACTCTCTCTTCATTTTTCATTTTCTACCTGATAAAATGACTGCGTTTATTGAGAATAAATAGAATGCCTTTGAGACATTTGTCTGCCGACACGGAGCGTTGCTTCCAACTTGTTGACAAGGGGTTGATGATGATCTCGGCAGTAGCAAAGGTACATTTATATCTTTTATTGCTTTACTGACGCGACTACACAGGAAATCCATCAATCACATATTTTCCTATTTATCCAAATTATGTCGTTTGTTTGGAATCTATTATTTGTGACTGATTGATCGCTGTTCACTTTGAAAAATATGCTTTGTAAATCGAAATAGAAGAATGAAGAGGTCCTTTTTCATGAATACCGGGAAGAAATGCTGAACCTTGAAAAATAAAAGGAGAGAAATTGGCAATTGGAATGATAATCAAATGATTACACATTAGGCATATCATAGATTTCACTACTTGTTTATTTAAAACTATTCTTATCAAGATGGGATCCGTGAAAATTATAAGATATATAAGTGAAAAGGTTAAAATAATCTATGTCCCATAGCTTAATTAAAAATAACCTAAATCTAACAGCAACGTTACTTCACTCACTAACTGACAGGGGGCAGACATATTATTGCGAGCTATGCTTTTTTAAATTTTATTTGCATCGGATGCTATTTAAATAAATGAAATTGAAATAAATTTTAGCCTTTTCCTCTCCGGGATTTTTCTATAACTGTATTAATATCTTGCTCCAATAAAATATTTTACGCGAGTAACAACATAGTAAATTTTCAAATTCTTTCAACGTTGAAATAATTGAGAGCGCATTCAAAGCAACCAAACAATTAATAAATAAAAATCTAAACCTTTTCCAGCAAGCGTGAAAATTAACTAAAAAAATAGATATGTAATTATTTTCTCCCATACCCAGACTAATCCGACCGTTTTGGGTATTAAAACTTTCATCGGCTATCCTGATTATTCTTAAGACTAGACCATTTCTGAAGTTTTCGATATGATCGTGAAAAATAGGCACGGTTAAAGACCATTCTACAAATTCTCACGCTCTTTGGCTCACAATCGCTGTTTTGTCTTTTTTTTACTACATATTCCAGCCTTCAAGTTTGTATTTGCTTTGTCGAAATGCATGAGCTCACATTAAAAACCTTAATTTTATTTTCTAAACATTATTTTATTTGTGTTGAATGCGATTTCAGTGGTTTGGAGTCTCTTTTTTAGATTTAGCGGTTGATCTAAATCGCATAGAGACTGCATGCCAAATCACGACGCGCAATTATTTCCATCAATCAAGCAGGTAGAAAGGCATCTCTTTCATAAAGGACCGGTTCACTGCTTTGAATTGTGCAATCCTGGCCAAAATCTTGATTCTAATCGTGAGTCATCCCTTACGTGTCTTCCTCTCTGCAGCTGTGCAGACAATGTCTGCGAACAAAAGCGCGCAAGAAAGATTCTTCTTTTCTGCAGCATCCCTGTGTGTGGACAAAGAATAGCAGTGAATCAAAATAGGAAGAAAAATGCATGCAGGTCGCGCACAAAGACACACAATGCGCTTGGCACAGACAGAGCAAAAAGGCACGCGTGTGCAACATCTTCCTCGCAATATAGAATTTAAATCACTGCTGCTGCTGCTGCTGCTGCTGCTTGTCCGCAGGTCTGGACGCGGATTCAATGCCCGGCAGGATTTATAATAATTTATACTGCACCAAATGTGTGTTATGTATTTTAATGTTATAACAGGATGAGAGACCTGAAAGAAACAGGCACTGAAATTCAAGAGTGCTCAATGGGTTCAGCATTTTAAACTAAACATTGCTTTCAGTCTACGCAAATTTGTTCTTATCCATTTCCATTCTTCTTTACTATCAGGAACTTATCAGAACTTATATGCATGGGTTTATGTAGAACCGTGTGTCTCATTTTCATGATCTAAAAATTAATATGTTGAGCACCGTTGGTGTCAGTGTCAAATAATTATTCTAATCTAATAAATTACTAAGTATTAAATGCACACATGTCGAAGCGCTGAACCCTCAAGAGTTTAATTTAACAAGATATTCTTTTATGAGACTGAAACAATTTATTGAGTAATTAATTTTCTTTTAAAAAACTGCTATAAGTTAAAATGAAATATTTAATAGAAGTAAAATATAAAAATTTTAACTATTGATATAATTAAAATAACTATAGTTGTAAATAAAAAAAATAAGCAATATATAATATTTATTGTTTAATTTTTAATTAATTTATATAGTTTTGTAATTTTTTATGGTAGATATTCTGTTATTTTGTAGTTAAAACCAAGTCAATTTTCATTCGAAGAAGATAAAAGCTTTGTAATTCGTGAGGCCGCTATTTAATTAATTGTTGAAATAGGGTATTCGATGAATCGCATGTCGACTAAAGTTGCAAACCCCGGAGAGAAGCCTCCCCATTATGCGTTCTTTTCAGCCATTCAGGTGCAGAGAGTTGAGAAGCGAGTGCTGGCTGCCTGTGATTGAATATAAAGATCGGTGCGCGATTGTGAGTTGGCCAAGTGTCGTGCGCCCCGTTCCTACCCCCTAATTTCCAGCGAGCGCGGTGTATTTTTCAAAATCCAGTTTTGCCGGTTGAGCTTGTGTTCTTTTTTTCGAAAAAAGGCCGTCGCGCATTCAATCAGAATATCTCGCGGCGCTTTGTGTGTTTTATGTCCATGTGTGTGTGTGTGTGTTTGCTGAATGCACGTATAATGTGTGTATGTGTGTATAATTTTTTGTGTACACCTCTGCGGGTTTCAACAACACGTAGTAGCGCGAACAAGTCCTGCGACGAACCTGCTGCCTCGGAACGAGTTGGAATTTGGATGCGGCAGTAATTTGCATTTCGAACCGTAAAGCTTTTTCAAAAACTTTTGATGTCCTCTTTGTGCATGATCCAATTGTGAGAACCAACTTGTCCTGCTCCTGGAGTTTTTTAATGGCCGTCGGAACAACTTGATTTCCAGATCAGACAAAAGATTGTCCTAACGCACACCAAACACTGTTTCGAAATTTAAATGGCCGATCAACATGACCAGCTGAAGCTTTAAAATCATTGATTTGGAGTTCAAAACAAAATTCATTGGTGCTGTTTTAAATTTAATTTGAATGAAAGCTATATGAATTCGACCCTTTGGAAGTCATCAGGAAGCTCAGGAAACGCCCTGAAATGCCCACGATCTCGTTACTCAGCACCCTTTAGGAACGTGGAGGGTCAAGGGGCGAATATCCACATTCTCTTATAGTTTTTGACCTGGCTGATACATTGGTGTGCAGATCTTGAAAATCTCGATCCAATACAGAGCCGTCAAGCGTCGGTAAAGTGGCTTCGTTTAGAAATTGTATGATATTGATCACTCAAGGGCTACCTGACGCCAGGGCTATATTTTTTACCTGTTCTGGTGGTTTTTCTTATCTTAAGGAAGCCCCCCCCCCCCCCCCCCCAGCATGTTGCACCGGAAAAAATCTATTTTTTCCGATTCAGCTGAGATAAAATTCCCTGCTTTCGAAACCTATGACCCTTTGTAACTCGAATAACAAGAGGAAAACCATCTTAATTTTTCTAGGTATGCTATACATACTCAGGGAAACATTTAATCTCAAACTAAAGGAACATAAATTAATTAAGTTAAAAAAGCGTGGTTTAAATTTGATTCCGATTTTCCGGGGGAAAAAGTGGATTAATTTTTTTATGGTAAGCTAGGATTTTTCGACACCTCTATCCCAATCTAAAAACATGCTAAAAGGACGGTGCTCGAATAAAAATTAAAAAATTACAGAGCAGACATAAAACGTTCGTGGACCACCTGAATTTCAGTTTTCATTAGACTGCAAAAACTATAAATGCTACACACGTAAAAGATGTTAAAAAATAAAATATATAAATCCTGAAAACAGTTATCTTGACTTTGATTTTCCTCTTCCGCTGATTTTTTAAATTTGATAAATAGTTAATGCTTATTGAAGTAAAATTACATTTAATTTTTTATACCGTGTAAAATCCCAGTCATCAAAAACATGGTATATCTTTAAACTTAAATATCGAATAAATAAATCTTTGTCTGATGAATAGCGCAGGTTTAGCAATTCCGCGATGAAAATTCCGCAAGAAAAAATCTAAGCTTTCCTCATTCATGTCAACTCCAACAGCAAAATGTAGCGGACGAAGGAATTATCTTGCAGCATCTTACGTCGCGCGATTTGTGTGGCAGCTGGAAACAATTTCCAGCTTGTCCAGTTGCATGCACACAGACATGCATCATTCCGATGAACCCGCAGATAATCCCGGGCAAAACAAAACGCTTGATCGCGCCTCCCACTAATTTGAGCGCGTGAAAGGTGCGACGAGTGAAAAGGTGTTAAAACAGCCCAATTTCGAGGCGCGCGCGTTTCCCCCAGACGAGCAGACGGTGCGATTAAGTATCAAGATAAATCAATAAAATTATTACCGTCGGCCAAGTATATACATTCAGACCTTTAAAGGTGTGGAGGAGGCTCACTAAATTGATACGCGGCTCTAGCTGCGGTGAGGTAAAACACCACCATGAAAATAGTTTGATCAGTCGAGATAAAATTGGTAAACTTTTCGAGTGATCTATCTCCTCTGACAATTTAAGAGATTTGATCTAATAATCCTTGCATGCACCTTGAAAAATATGTATAGTTCTTGTGGTGCAGTTTTTTAATGTGGATTGTGGTTACATTTTTTGGTTTAAAGCGTTTGCAATTAAATTATTGTGAATTAAATTAATGTATATAGGAAGGACAAACAAAAAACTATAAAATTATAAAACACGAATGGTAATTTTGTATTTCTAAAGACATGCCTTGGTGTCATTGTGATCGCCTTTGACTTATTTCGAGTTTTTAAGAAGGTTAAAAACATCCCCCAGAGTACGGTTTTTGTCTGAAATAAAATTTGTTGAATTTGGCCGTTCCAAAATGTTGATTCCCATTTTTGACGTCTCGGAACTCTGATCTAAAGTCAATTTTACACACAAATCTTCTCAATTGAGACACAATATTTCGATTTTAGAATCTTTTGGATCAAATTCCTATTTTGACCGGCCCTATAAGCAACTATCAGCTAAGCGTAATTTAATTATGTTTTAATGTTTAGTGTTTTACAGGGTTGCGAACATCTTTCTTTTAGGTACATAATAATAAAAAATAATGCGGCGATGCACCAGACAACCAGACGATCAAAGTAACTAAGTGATTTTATTGCTTCGCACTCGGTTTCTTAGCAAAACAAAATGTCACTTCCTTTACAACAATTTCAATATTAACTTTTGTTATTCTTTCCGGCCTAATTTAATACGTATTTAAAGTGGTGACTAACTCAAATATATTTAATTTAATTTCCTATATATGTATTACACAGCAGCACAAACATCGAAGCTTCTCCACTTCGGTCCGCGCATTTACAAATGAGTCTCAAACAACAAAATATTAATAACAATAAATAGAAGTGTGGCAGTTCCCGCCACTTACTGGCGCAAGTGAAACTCATATTCTCCCAAATCGGTAGAGGGCAGTGTAACTGTGTGATAAGTGCGTTACCTGCACTGACCCTTCCACCTCGCACGACGATGGTCATGTCAAACGCTCACTCCGAATAGGAAATTCCGTGCGAGGAAATATTTTGAAGAAGCAACGAGATTATTATAACTGACCCGCATTCGATCGGGGTAAGATATTCATTGTGATAACTCTTTTTCGTTGTGAACAATTATTTATTTAATGTGCAATATTTGTAATTGTGAATTATATGTATTGCAGTCCTGTACTACTACTACTACTACTAAACTTAGACGTGAATTAAAAAGATAAATGGAATCAAAAGACGTTTTTCCATTATGGGCTCCTCGATCGTAACCCACAGAAGAAACATATAGTGGAAACATTTCGTTATGTTTGTGTCGTAAGCAAGTACTGTGTGTGTTTCGCTAAATTGGTGCTCTGAAATCGAGATATATTCATTACAAGTATAAAATTTGTTAGAATAAACAAAAATCTTTAACGGCGGCACACGGCACACCCCGAGTCTGCGCTGAAAGTTTACTATAAAAATTTAACATGTAAATCTTTGGATTAATGCTTGCGTAAAAATATACCAAATTAAAATTTAATTTTTATATTTATCCTCCTTTGAAAGGTATAACAATGAGCAGATATGGTACAATAGTCAGTCGTAACTGCATTGTGATGGACATCTTTCAGCACCGAAAATTCTTTATTCTGGCAACAATACCATTTTTCTTGTCCACTGCTCGCGAGTACAAAAGGGAAGAAGGAAGGAAGACGATGGCAATTTTATTGAATGAAATAAGAAGTCATATCGCCTTTCCGTTGCGCAAATTCGGCTCCTGCTGCACGCGTTCGTGTCTCCCGCGGTACAATAGGTGTGAGTGTGAAATTTCTTGAAAAGTGCACCAATGATCCAGTTGCGGGGCGCTCATTTCATTGTCCTGCAGCATCTCGACACGCGGCACGCGCTCTTCCGCCCACCGTTCCTCCACGCCCGGCCGACGGACCCAAGTAGCACGCACATGTGCGATGATTTATTTCCTGCACACTCGGTGGATGCAAAAACCACTTCCGAGGGTGGAGAGAGCAATATAATTTTTTTCAGCTGCACCCCCAACGGCCGTTCAGCAGCACAGCAGCTTCCGATCCGAAATATGTGTGTTGACCTTCGCGGGCAAATCTCACTCGCTTTTGATAGTGAAACCGGCAGCTGCTGCTCATGAGCATGTGTATGTGCGCTCGCCGGTGCGTTTATTTGTAATCCTAATAATTGTGCTGTTCATAGAGGGAAGTGTTCTACAGAAATTACTCCGCAGTAGGAATTCATTATTTACAGAGGTGCGCATGGTTTGGCCCGAAACAGCAATATAATGGAATGCCCGAGCAGAATAACGGTAGGTCCGAAAATTAGCTACATGAAATATTTGAAGTGCCTGACAACAGACGTGAATTATTTTCAAATCAGTGTAAAAGAGGCAAAATGAAAAAGGAATATACATAATTGCTTCTGCCAAATTTTACAATTGGAAAAATGTCAAATTTTCAAACAAAATAAAGTTAATTGTTTAATTACTTCATTTGCAACAGCTATAATTAAAATTATATAGAAATAGTACGCTGTAAAGTTCCAGAAAAATGACGGATGGAGACAAAAATTTCAGGAAAAAACCCTTGCATAAAAAGTGTAATATGATCTACATCACAATAATTTATTTTGTTTCTTTCTGTGATTTAAAGATTAATTTTTAAAAGATAAAATGCCTTGCCTTGCAAAACGAACGAATAAAATTTATACGTCCTTAGTCCTTACTGACAAAATGTTAATTTCCGCCCTTCCAATGATTTGAATAATTTATTTGATTAAAACATTTTTCACATCCCTGAAAGCAAGAGTAGCTTTTTGCTGCTGTGGCATGCATTTCTCGCCCTTCCTCCCCCTGCCCTTTTGAAAAATCACGTGGCTGCTGTGTTTGCATTGTATCCCAGGCTGCACCTTGTGAAATTCGACGCCGCAATAAACCGCCGCGATTTATGCCGCGAAACTTTTCCGCGACTTCCTTATCAAGTTATGATGATGTGCTCTTTTCAAGCGTACTTTCTTTCTTCCCTTAAGTGAATTACCAGCCGTTCGTGCCGAAAGGATGCCTGTGATAAAGTTCGGAATTCTCCCTTTTATCACGCTTAAGAAATAGCGGCGGCGGAACCCTTAGATCTTTTCACAATTGGTTTATGCTTTTGGAGATAAAGGGTACGGTTGGCTTATCTACCATTAAAGTCTCTTCTAATTTTCGTATGATGCTCAACACTTTTGGAATTCATACTTATATAAACTCTGATCTTAAATTTGTCATTTCCTAATACAATTTTTTTCTTCCGGAATATTTTAAAGTAATTACAAACGAAGGAACATTAGATTTTTCATTTCATCCGCTCATCCTGCTCTCAGAAAACGGAGTTTAATTTTGTTGCCTGGTTAGGTCGTCTCTGCTATCAGTTTTCTGTAACTGGCTTTAGAGTGCAGCTGGATTCGAGCACTGCAAGGGGCAATTTGATCCACTTTTCGAGGATTATCGGCACTCATCGCGAAATATGAACAAACACAATGAAACTTATACGGGCGCAAGATTTGCATAAAAAGCAAACGAGATCATAACTCTCGGCCGAACGATTTCAATACGTAAATATACATCCTCATTGAAAAACAGGTTTGCTTGCTCGATTTGCGTTCAGCTCCGAATTGAATTTTACGCAACGAGAGCGGAAAAAAGCGGCCGACCTTGATTGGATATGCGTAAATCACCCCCGGCCAGGTAGATTATTATAATTCATATTTGGCTCGGCGCGCGGAAGCGTTTTTTTTTACCGGGTTCGGCAGGGGGCCGCCGCTGATTACGTGCTTTATTTTAATTCGTGTCACTCGCTCCGCTTCATCCCTTCACTCGGATGCAAACAATAAATGAGACCCCGCCGCCTTTGTGTCTGTCCTCTCCACCGCCGAATTTCTAATAACAATAACGACTGGTTAATTCTAAAAAAATTCCCGGTGGCAGACTCTCTCATTAAAAGGGTTGCGACAGCACGTTGCACCCCGAGATCCCCAGAAAAGTTGCTGCCTGTGGCAGGTACGGACTGCAAGCGGAAATTCAACTCACACATTATGAAAAATGAGAGAACATGCTTTAAATTTTACTCTAAGGATTAAATTTTATTACTAAAATTAAATACTGAGGCTTTTTTCATTTAATTTTTTAAAAAAATAATAGTTTCCTTGATCTGTAAAAATATTGTTAAATTTAAATTTGTAATAACGTTTTAAACCAAGGGCGAGTTTTTGCGTCGGAAAGACCTGCTCTTAGCTTGGATGAAATTGTAAAACTCTTTTATTAATTTATGCTAGTCTATATATTAAACCTTAAATATTCCACGATCTGCGAATTAAACGAAAAATGAAGTTGAAGTAGCGCATTCATATTCTAAAATAAATTTTTGGAGCTCATGTCTTAATTATTTTCCGTGTTTATGGTTTAAACAAAATTTTGACTCGTCATGTTTAAAAATTACACAGAAGTTTGGGCAGGCCGTAGCTGAAAATATTTGGCAGAGGGTCGCGGCGCGTGGATGGAAAAGCTTAGAACCCCGGTTGGTTGAAAAGGGCGGCGAAAGGGAGCATTAGTCGGTCTCTGAGAAGTGAAAATACACACGGCGTCGCGAATGGGGGATCGGGGCAGGTGGCTGTCGAGAGAAAAACCGTTGGTTGGGCATCGCATATCGCGCATACAGCACCACACCACATACGGAGCGTGCATGCACAGTGTACATAGACATAAATAAAGCGAGAGAGCCAACATCATACACCACACCCTTCCCTCCTGATTCTGGCTGTAAGCGCATGTATGGAAGTATTTGTGCAGCAGTCGCGCGGAGGATGCATTCATTAATCGTCCGCGCCAGCCGCCGCGTGTGCTCGCGCTCCGTGTATGACGAGACATTGTGCGCGGAGCTAATGTACAAGTAGGTGCATATAATCACCGCCGGCCGGGCCTGTTGTGCAATTCAATGCGCGCGAGGCATGTGCATCTGCTCAATTTGCGTTCACTTGATATCATCTATTGGGTGGGAGACTGGCAGGCGGAAAATACTTTTGGAGGGAAATCACAACCCTTTTTGTGCGCACAGATTTCGATCGTTGGACGCGTGTACTGTCAGATCGCATTAATCGGCGCCCATGGGCCTAATTATCATTTTTTTCTGGTCGAGGAAAAAGTTTAAGTGAGAAATTTCAAAAGGGCGACCTATTAATTTTTAAGAAGAGGCTAAATTTATGATGATTTTTTGCTCAAATTTCTTTTTCTGAGTGAGTTTAAATGACAAAAGATTGCCTATATTAAACGGTTCAAATTTAAAATATTTTTTTAATAAACTGTTGAAAGGGATTTCACTCGTTTGCTGAACCTTTACTCTTACAATAATTAGTAACAACTAAAAATTAATTTTAACGAACTGCTAAATTTTAAACGAAAATTTTGCCAGAAAAAAAGCACGGCTAAGAAAATCAAAGCTTGGAGATGAAGTAAACATCAAGGAATACATGGACTCGAGGTCAACGTTAGTGGACGAAAAAAACATTTAGTACAGTTACAAATAACAGCCATCGACCTGTTCGCATTTCACAAACATTTTACCTGTAGCATTCATTCCGCACAAAAGAAGGATAAATCCACCTGCCTCCATCCAGGCTTTTAGGGTACAATCGGCCTTTTACGCCCGAAAAATATCTCCCTTTATATTATAAATCCTTCTTTACTGTAGTAGAGAACGGAGCTTATTGAACCTGCTGTCAACAATTTTCCGAATGAAAGAGTTGCCCAACGGCGCTCTTGTCCTCACCGATACTTTTCAAAAGTTATAGACGAGGATGGATGAAAAATAGATATGGACGCACGAGGGGGTAGAAAAAGCAGCAGCAGCGCATTCTTCATGATTTGAGGGGAAAAAATTACAATCGAAAATAGCAGTAAGCAGAGCTCTTCACGCACTAAGTTGCGTTTACTCTTGAGACCAAGGAATGCTGCGCTCAAAGTGTTCTTCCATCTGATGCTTGGCTGGAATAACAAAGAAAATAAGTATACTCCAATGTGCGTAAGCACATTGGATAAAAATGGACTCCTTTTTGTACAATCAAGAGTGAATAAGAGACTCTAGAATAGAAGCAGCAAGCAAAAATATGTGTCTCGTGAAATAGCGAGGTGTGAAATTTGTCAATCATATAATATGAAATAAGCTTGCGGTGCTTTTATAGATGATCGTGGGAACCCAGAAATAATGTTAAAAAAATAAAACACAGTTTTTATATTTCATGGGGCGAGTTAGTTTAAATTACTTTAATATAAAGAAGAATCACTTGAAAAAAAACTTGATGATTGTCGGAACACAAATAACATGGGCGTACGAGTTACCTTAGAGGCGGATTTATTGTTGAAAATTCAATTTTCATTTATTAAAATAATCACATTTTTATAAAGAAAGTTAATAAAGATAAAGAAACTTAAGTTTCTTCACCCCATTTCAAAATTCTGAAATGCAACCCGTTTCAGCGCTCCGCAAAGGGATGCAAATTCTGAAATGGGATGCAAATAAAAGCCCTGGTTAAAGTGAGGGAAATGGTTGAAGTAAATTCCTCAAATCTTTCGAATGCCTTTTATTAATGCCTCAAATTTGGACTGTAAATATATGAATATTCAATAAGTATAAAATATTATATAACATGCATTAAAATATTATATCTAAAATCGTCAAGATAAATATCACAATTATAAATTGATAAAACAAAAGAAATAGAGTCTTACCCCGTTAATCCGGGTCAGTCAATTACAATTGAACTCACAAAATATATTCTCGATTTTACACAGACGAGCGCTATAAAATACAATAGTTATAAGTAAACTAGTATCAAAGGCTTTTACAAGAAATAAATCTCATGTCACTAAATTCTTACAATTAAATAGTCTTGAGCGAAATTATTCACAGCGTCTGCGGCGTGAGTAAATATGACGTATCACGCTAAAGGGAAATATCGTAATGACACTAACACTAAGGAAAGGTTCACAGCTCAGGGAACAGGAGGAGGAGAGTGCCACCTATTGACAGGCACTACAAAAGTAAGTCGCGCTGGGCATGAGATTATTTGACGAAAAATCCAGAGCTGCGGAGATTTTTGTCTATTACAAATACGTATAAGCATCTTAAAATTGCTCAAGGATTCTCATCAAAGAGATCAAGAATTGGACACTAATAATTAACAGAATTTGAATCTAACAATTACACAACACTATATTTAGGAAAAGAAAAATGCAGCAATTCTAGACTAATTCTGACTAAGGTGTTGAATTAAGCCAAGGTTGCCTCGAACTAATTGCAGTCTGCACGAGGAAAATTAATAAAAATAAATTTCACTGACGAGGTAAAACTCTAAAGATCTGTTCCTCTCAGGCTTTATTCCATAATCTGGTTGATCTTGGAAAAGGTGTCGAACGTTGCAGCACGCGCCGCGGCGGCGAGATAATAAATTTCGAGAGGGCGGTTAAATTAACGCTTGTTTGGGGGATGATTGTGTACAGAGAGAGAGCGAGCGAGCACATTTTCATTATGTACCGCAGAGAAGGCGGACTGAATAGAGTTGGAAAGAGAGAAAGAGACTCACTCGCATCTGCACACCTATAAATATACGGCAGGCGGCGGCAAACACGATATTGGCGCGTGCCTCGTGCCGCTCTCCTCCAAAGGTATAATATATACACACACACACACTGAGTACGGAGAGAGTTCAAATAAACGCTAGTCTGCATGTACCAGACCATGAGAGACCAGACTCTCAACGTAAAAGCTGCATGGGTAGGAAGGTCACCCTCGCTTGCATATAGCTCTTCACTATAAACGCTCTGGGGATGTGAAAAAATAAATGTCTGTTTAATAAATCTATTTGCCGGACAGAAAGTTTCCATGACCCCTGTTTACAGGTTATTTATTACCGACAAAATTCTATGCCTTAAAGAAATTTTTATATTTCAGATCATTAATCAAAAGAATTAAAAAAATTGTTAGCCATGTGAGTTTGTGTTGATTTTTTTATATTTTAATTAACAAATTCCAAATTTAGATAATGATAAATTAAAAATCAACATTTTATGGCAGCACTGCTTGTCGATTATTATAAATTTATGTTTAAATTATTCAAAACAAAGGGGTTAAAAATCCTGTAAACCAAAATAGGCCCCGTTTTTCTTCAGTAAAATTTAGTGAATCATTATTTATTTAATAAAATAGAGTAAGCCGTGATTGCGAGCAATTGAAATTATTTATAGTCGACTGTTTTTCACATCCCCGGGAGTCATTGATGCTTTTTACGCCAACAAGCACACCTTGCCTATTTGAATCAGCGCCATATGTGTGGGCCGCCTTCGCCGCCGCCGTCTGCATGCATGTGCGTCTGGCCAAACAACGCAGTCTGTGCCAGCGATTTGAATAAAAGCAGATCGTGTGCATAATCAGATAGTTACGTATTTGTATGCAGGTCTGCTCGACGCGCTTTCAATTAGCCACCGTTTCAGTTGATTAAATTGAGAGGGAGGCTGCACGAACCGGACTTTCCGGAGCTTTTTTTTGTCGTGCTCGCCGCCACATTTTGGCGGGATTTATATCCATTGGCTGCATGTGAGAACGGTTTTTGTTACTATGATCTCGATGATGGGGATGTGCGCTTGAGTTTGGGGGTGGTAACCTGGGAGCAGGATGTGAATTTCAAACTATTGAATTATTAGGGGGCCAGGCGGAAACAAATCTGTTTATTCTGAACTAAAAGTAGGGCAATCGCAAAATTATACAGATTATGATTTTTTCATCATATATTTTTGCTTTCAGCTTACAGTGAAATATTTATAATAAACATATTTTCATTTTTTTTCAACAATTCCTGTGAAAAAATTGGCACACTTTTATCTCAGGCTCTCATTGAACTAATCCATGGGGTTTACTGTTGTTCAATATTGCAAGCGTCTTACCATTATCCATTATGATTAAAATTTTAACAGGCCTGTAAAACAAACATCCAAAATTATCTGACGGCCCAATCAACAAATCAGACCAATACTGTAAGTATATATATAATCTTTTAAAATTTATTCAAGGTAACTTTTTATTAAAAGATGCTGCAAAAAAAGAAGTCCAATCAAAGTCCAATCAATGAGTCTCATAAAATATTTTGCAGGCGAAGAACAGTATCATTTCAAAAGCAGTTGCTGTCGTCAAAGGCGGATCCAACAAAAAGAGTTGTGAAGAGGCTGCATTGAGAGGCATAAAAATCGCGCAAAAATCTACTGGTAAATATTAAATTATACATTAAATTGCATATTAAATATATAAAATTTCACATTCTAGCCTAATAAAAAATGGTAAGAGGTTACAGGCTTGCTAAACATCTTCTCCATGGTAAGTTTAAAAAAATCTAACAATATTAGGTCATAAATTTATTTTTTCAGAACGTGGCAAAACTTTTCAAAGACGCTTCTTCACTATACCGAGTTGTACGGTCTGCGCTGAAGGCTGCCTTAGAAGATGACATATATAAAAAGTTTTCCGACTACTGTGAGGTAAATATAAACAAAAATATCACTACAACAGGTTATATAATATATAATTTTCTGTTAAAGGTTTTCCCCGACGAACCTGCAAACACCCCACAACAGGTAACGAAGAAAACAAAATGTAACAGAGGTTCAAATAAATAGCGTCGTGGTATAAAGAATATTCATAGCTCAATGAATTTCCATTTTGCAAGAAAAAGGTTACCTATTATAAAAACAGTGATTGCTTAATCGTCATGTAAAATTCGCTAAATAATTTTAACATAACTTTTAACACAAGTAAAATATTTCTTATAAAACGATGCGATATTGAGATTTAAATTGCGTTTAGAAAATTACTAATTGTTTCATGCCAGAAACTGGCAGTTAAAACTAGAATCTTTGTTGAGCTTTGTATTATTTATCTTTACCACGACAGAGAAAAAAATCCTATATTTCATTACTCTCATTATAACATTTAAAAATTTTGTCATTAAGAATATTAATAAAATTGCTAGTGATCGATAATCAGAGAAAATAATATATTTTAAAATTTAAACTCGCGAGCTGTAAAGACAGAGTGCTTCGGTATACCACTGCAGTTTGTATTCCTTCTCCTATTAACATTGATCATACTCCTATAGCCGTAAAAACTTATATCTACTACGGTTCGGTTTAAAATTTGTAAAAGATATAAAGATTTCTCAGATCCTTTAGTCAATATGTGATCAAATTCTTTGGCAATCTCTGAGAAATGCAGAATGAAATCTGACAATGTACAACTTCCTACACTAAAAGGAATATGATGATATTTGAAAGTATTCCAATTTATTATTTTCTGATCTTTAGCATTGAATTCATGTAGAGGCTTTGTTGATTTTATCAAATATTTTGAGGCTTTTCCCTTTCCTAGTAAATATACCTCCTTGGGTATAAATCCAAATTCAGTAGTGCTGTAACCTTGCACCTCTACGATCAAGAACATTTTGATCACTAAATTAAATCAACGATCGTCTACCTTTTATACTGAATTATAATCTCGCGATTTCAATCATATCGGGTATTTACAAATAGTATTCCATTTTTTATTGACCAATCATCGTCTTGATTTTTCGAAAGATCTAATTTATGAACGAGAACGAAGCATTCATCTTTAATTACAGTTTAAAGTGAACTCTTAATTTCGACGTATTTCGTTCGCTAAAGTGTGGCAAGGATAGGTTCTATCCCTCTTATATTCTTCTATTATCATTTGAAATTCCACGTTGTTGTTTTAAGGTAAGTGGAGTTTTAGTGGAGAGATCATGTCTATTTAACCAGGAAAATTGCCAAGGATGAAAAATGAAAAAATAGAAAAAATATACAAACACAGATATATATACAGTATATATAACGCAACTTGTCCTACGTTTTTCCATGTTACCAAAAAGCATATATAATTTGATTAAAAATTATCCTTATATGAATGTTTGTTTATTCTCACCGTAGTAAATAATGTACATATACATGTCAGGATTAATTAAAAAAATAAAAAAGCACATAGTGAGAAAAGGCACCACTCCTGGCAAAAATCTCGCTAAAACTCTACCCGGGAGGGCAGAGTCGAAATGGGCCTGGTCAAAAGGGGAGCTGCACAAAAAACACGCACTCACATACGCCTTACACTTGGAAGGAAACTGTGCCGCCGAACAGTCATTCAATGCGGGTGGTGAAGCATTCCAAAAAGCGACGACTCGATAATCAAACACACACCATGCGCCGGAAATGGAACATAGTTGATTAATACTTGGGGAGGCATTCAAATGCAGCACAAAGCAATTAGATAAACCTCATAATCAAGAAAAAAAGCATTAAGTATTAATCTTCCTTCAACACCAGCGCCCTGATCAGTACAAGTGTTTATTTCTTTTGAGAGTTTTTAGAAATTTATTTTTGATAAGAGCGAGAATGGAGTGATAATTTATTAATTATTATTTTATTGAATACAGTTTTGAAACGATAAAAAACACAATCTTATGTATCGTTATTTCTGTTTAGATTTTTTTATGGTTGATTGTAAGACCCGACTGACGTAAAAATATCTCCACCCATAGTTGCCAGGACGCTTCACAAAAATATGAATTTAGATTGGCTGGACTATTTATAGCCAAAAGGATGACGCTACAAAATACCTCAACAAATTCACAGGTCGAGCCGAATCGATAAACAGTTAGAGGGAAATTAAATTAGAGTTTTGGCACCACGTTGACGCTCTGATTTAGCCGGTCACCCAGATCAATGTGCTATTTGACGGTGCTGTGCTTTGCATAATTCACCAGGAACTCGTGTCTAGCGCCTTACCTGCGCTGCCAGCGTGCTGGAATACATTTTACAATCACACAGACAGCGCGCAGTCATAACACAAAAACGTTTGGCAACGCTTTATGCGCGGCCAGTGCATTAGACACGCCGAATAAATCTCTATTAAAACATTGAGCAACTGCGCATTTTCAAAAGCAAGTGTCTGGTCGTTTCGCCGAATCAGCCGCCTAAAAAAGAACGGTCATTTGATATTGATTGATAACAATTTCACGGAGGTGTGACTTGATTGCTGAAAAATCGGTGACGTCGGCCATTAATCAGCGGCGCTGGCGTGCTACCTTATTACCTGCGACCGAGACCGAACTGATATCGCAGCAACGCGCGGCAGCAGAACAATACCTTCTTGCTGCTGTCCGGATTTGGGTCATGCACAATTTATACTCGCTCTGCATGGCAGAGGTGACTCGAGCTAAAAACGAAAAATCAACGGACACGGGCAAGGAAAGGCACCGGCAGCAGCAAGCAGCTTGTGCGCGAGCTTGCTTTCCATCATTCAAATAGCTTATCAGATACTCCACCCGCAGGCTGCTTTTTGTTTCGTGTGTTACGCCCCGTAGCCGTTAAATAATATTTATTCCTCAGTGAATGTGGTTTTTTACTAATAATGCAATTTTTGTGTCATTTGTATATCAGTTCATGGGCGACCACCTGAAAGCGAAAAACTAACAAAAAACCTTGTGTCCAAAATAACATCGTGCACGAATAATGGGATTCGTTGGAGGAATTCCAGGCCAGAAAAGGACCAGCTCATTTTCGTGCCATGGCAAGGAGACTTTTTATTGAAAAGCTAGACATTTGTCTTGTTGAAGAAATTAACGCATGCTGCAAAGTTGCAAAAAGGCCAGTAGCAAGACGGAAAGCTTTCGCGACCCTCCCAAAATTGAAGAGAGTCAAATTTAATGTAGGCGAAAATCAGTCTGCAATCGTGCTTGGAATCTCACACTGCAAGTACACGCAAAGCGTGCGCTCGCAATGGCTTGGTTGTTCAATGCATTAATTAATCTTTCTAAATTTTTTATCTGGATTCTATGTATTTGATCCATAGTATAGAAAAATTAAATTCATCTTATATAAAATGCTATTGACAGAATGTAAAGATGGAGATTATTGTCTACCGTGGAGTGAGATAAATCACAAATTGAACAGATAGATGTGCTTGATAACTTTATAAATAAAATATATTTTTACTTTATTTTATTTATTTTAAACAAAAAAATCTTAAATTTTTGTCTTTTTTTTATAACAATAAATGTTGTTAAAAAATACAAAATAAACAATTAAATTTTAAAATGTGTAAAACATAAAATTTAAAAGCTTTTAAATAATTATTGTGATTAAAAATTTTGTAAGAAATTTAAATATAAAAGTTTGATAACTAATTCTATGTAAAATACGTACAATTTTTAGAAATGTCATTTCGGTATTTAAAGTTACTTGATAGAAGAGAAACATTGCAAATTGTAACATTGATGAATGTACTTTCCCTGTAGTTTGTTAAATAACGCCGTTAGTCTTGAATTAATTGTCCATGTCAATATTAAATTTATTTGAGAAAAATTGTCAGACTTGTTAAGTAATACTTGAGTTTTATTTATACACAACAACAGAACTCTCAATTTGTAGCTTACATATTTCATTTTACTGTTCACTCTTGAAGCATGATCAAAATTAATAAATCCTGACCAATTTTTTGAGGAAATCATATCAACTTGCTCCATTTAACTTGGAAGATTTGGTTCAATTACGAAGACATCGAATAAGAATTTGAATGGATATTTTATAATAAAACAAGTTATGAATATGTTGGAAATTTTATTGCCTTTTCTTTTAGGAATCCGTCGCTCGAAAACAGCCATTTTTCCCGTGATTCAGATTGCACCGTCATTCACTGAAAAATCTCTTAAGATGCAACATGGTTGTTATGTAGTTAATACGCAATGCCTCTTCAGAGCGAATCAAAATCACATTACTTCGCCAATCGAGAGAAGTTCAGCAGCTCGGGAGAGAAAGATCCTGCCGGACGATATAGATTCAAGCTTGTGCCATAACAAGATTAACATCCATCCACGAGGTTAAAATGTATATAAGTCGTTGTCGGTGCCCTGCGCTGTGCAACACACAACAGTGATACCGTTCGAATTCAGAGGTACCGAATTCGAGAAGGCGTCACTTCTCTCTCGTCTAGTGCATTTTATTGTACGCGCAGTCCTTATCTCCACTGCCCAAGACGTTTTATTTTAACTTTCTGACTGCCGTGGAGAACAATTGCTGCTGTTATAAATTTTATCGTTTGTTATTTCACCATTGTGTGCACTCATGATTGGGCTTTTATACTCACTCCGCGCGGAGATATATCCTTTTAAACTGTTGAGATTGCATAAGGAAGGAGCAGCTCGGCCGATCGCTTTTGGCTCCTGCGATAATAATTAGCTTTCTAAGGTCAACAGGGTTAATTTTTCGTCTGCTCTGTTTTGCATTTCACTTTCTCTGCTTGCTGGCCGCGTTCGATTTCGTCTGGTGGGCGGAAATTTGGCCGGCAGCACCGTTTGAATTATTTATATCACGGCTTACTTAACACAAACACCATCAATGGAAATGGATTTGGTCCTGCGGTGCGGGTGTGTATGTGATTTATTTTTATAATCAGCAGCTTGCGTTTCTGTTTCTAATCGATCTGAAATTCTAAGCGCGCAGCTGCGTCCCGCAAATATCTGTTTCAATGAGCATGTTGCAATAATTATTACGTTCATGTTGTTTGAAATCAACGAGTAAGCGTGAACTATGAAGAATGTGCTCCTTGATATTAAATTATGTTTAGTGACAGTCGTAAGTTTGCAGTTTAGGATAGCTGGATGCATTGCAAAAATATTAATAAAAATTGGTATCTTATTAAAATTTATTATTTTTACTTACAAGCTTTGAAGAATGAAAAGTACCCCCCGGGATTGCAGTAATATTAAAAAATTAAACTCCTCACAATCTAACCTCTTGAGATCAGGGGATGCCATTGACTCAAATTAGGGGATGAAAATTATTAAATTTAGTTGAAGGATAATAAAGTGATTTTAGTCAGATATCAGGTTATAATATTTCACTATGAACGTTTTTTAGAGATTCAAAATCCATTTGCTGGTGGTTTTTTTAAAAACTGCTCTAGACAAACATTCGAAAACAAAAATTTTTGAAATGTTTTTCCCACACAATTTGAGCAAAAAGTATGATTTTAATGCTTTAACCGAAAGTGGCCTTTTCCTGATAATTAGCAGGCATGTTTTATTATTGTAAATTCTCGTCAAATTGTTTTATACATTTTTTTATTCCAAAAATCACAAAAATATTCAAAAGCTTTATTGATTATTTTGCATTTAAAACGTGTAAAATAATAATCTGTAAATCTGATAATACTATATCTCCGTAAAATCTGGCGTCTTCCACTTCTACTGTTTCTTGATGTGCTTCTAACATTTTTATTATAAATAATTTCAAAATTTTGCGTCTACTTGAAATCCTGCTGTTAAATGCTTCATCCGCAGGTGAGGTCGGGCGTTATCATTTCTTGCCGGTCTTGGCCTGCCAATCCAAAAAACCGCCGATGTAGTGCCTGGACCTACATGCGGACAGACGAAACGAGCGATTAATCAAGTGCGATATAAGCAGGTCAGCCGGCTCGGTTAAGTCAGATTTATTAATTTCCGAGCGCACATGCACTCCACGTACTCAGCGAATCCGAGCTCGAGGGCCGCGTTCATCGCCCTGCGACTTCTGTTTCCACTGCGGCAGGAAAAGACGAGCGGCGCGCTTTTCAAAGGCAGCTCAGCGCCGTCGTATTTCTTCTGGAACTCCTCGGGAGGTAATTGCAGCGCTTGGCTCAGCTCGGGCACTAAATTCAGTCCGTCCAATTAGTATGAAGCAATTCCAGCCATTTTTTTCAGTGCAATTCGTAATGCTATTGGACACTCACGCGGAATGTGGATGCTGTCGGGCAGTTTGCCCGTCTCCTGGATTTCGTTGTGGTCGCGCACGTCCACCAGCACGATTGCCTTCTGCGACTTCAGGCCCTGGATGTCCTCGTAGGTCAAATCCACTTTGCGCTCAGTAGACATGGTGACAATCTCCAGAGAAATATCGCGTGTTTCGGCGACTGAAACGATCAAAATGACTCTTCACAAGCTCTCTGCGCAAATATAGCTGGCGCCTATCAAAAAGTTTCGAAAGAGGCTTTTTATCTTATCGCCTCCGCAGGTGGTCACAGCGAAGAGCCAGTGTTATAAAAACAGAACAGAATTTGGCGGTTAGAAACTCAGGAGAAAAAACTTAACTTATTTTATTTTCAAAGGTTATTTAGATTGGTTTAATTCAAATTTTAAAAATTAAATACAAAATTATTGTCACGTAGTTTTACCATGCTTGGAAGTGATTTTTTCTTTGTTTTCGTGTTTATTCGCATAAAAACTGCTTCTTAAAAATTACTGAAAATTAAAATTCACGAGTTTAAAACGAATGTGGTGCCGCAGCAGATATGTAACAGTAAAAAAGCCTGAAGATAAGTTTAAAAATATCTGCTTTCTTTTGAAAAATGTCTTGTGATATTTTGGTTAATTTAAAAGAGATGCTTGTTAACTCTTTGAAATTTTTATTTTACAAACAGAAGAAAAATGCAAAAATAGAAATGAAAGGAGAAGTGAATTTTTATTTACATTTTAATTTATTTTTTGTCAATGAACCCGTAATTCGGTTGAGAAGAGACTTTTCTTCGGCAGCTTTAAAATTTAGTTTCAATGGGAAAGCGTTCAAAACGAAATAAGAAGTTCAAACCGCACTGCTTAACAAAAGGCTTTGCAAAATTATGCAAATCTGGACTACTTTTCAAACTGATCGAAAGCCACTGTGAGCACAAATAAATTATCCCGAGTTTTCTGGAGAACCTGATCCTTACCCTTTCAACGCCGAGAACAAAAGTTAAAACGTCGGGACCACGTGCGTGCGTCCCAAAAAGATCCATTTGTTAAATATCTCGCTGGTGAACAACAGAGAGCGAGCATTCAAGAGCCCGTTTGCACAAATGGCGTTTTCTTAGTAGTCAGAGTGAGAGCAGCCACACAAACACATTATTGAAAAATAAAACGGCGCGGTGAATAGGTCTGGCGCGGCTGCGAGATTAGCCGGGGAAAAATCAAAAGAGAAGAGCCGCGCGGCAACTTTTCTTGATAGCATTAGTGCGGAGCTGAATTCTGGCTGAATGGGTGCACAATAAATAATAATTTCCTGCACACAAAGTGTCCGGCGAGCGAGCGAGCGAGCGGCCATATCGCGGGGTCACGCCTAGTTAAAACCTGCTCGGCGATAAACGCGAATAATAATGCGCCGGCCGTCGCGCTGCCGGTGTATAATGGAACGGGCGTCGAATGAATGACCATTAGATTCTACTACACGTATATTTACATACTCGGCACTCTCTGGTGCACCCAGCGGAATGCAAGCAAGCGCGCGCACAAAGGCTGCTCGAGCTGAATGTGGAGCAATCCAGGTGCAGACTGGTTCCTTTTTTCGGCCAAATTTGTGCTGACACCCATTTAAAAAGGTCACAGCGGGGAATTGAAAAAACCAACTCACTAACTGCGTCACAACAGGTCTCCAAGCAGGGCAGTGTGAAGATATCAATTTTTGTTCAGTTTTCGTTTCGAAACGCTGTGTGTATTCCCAATGGGATTGTAACCGTTTCAGCAAATAACAAAGAGGGATGAATAAAAATATTTTCTGAACAATTGAACAAAATTGTTTCTGGTTTCATCTATTTTAAAATATTCTTTTCACTTTACCAACGACTGAAAGGGGTCAATTAAATCATACAGTGAAAAACTAATTTGATTTAATAATAGTTACTTGGGCAAAATTTAATGTTAAAACAAGTTCACTAGAAACTCTTGAGATTCTACATTTTATTTGGTGGTGAATTTATTGAACTAAACAGATTATGAGTCACTGGGTTTTTAAAAATTTGAAATTCTATTTTTTCAACAACTCTCGTTTAGAAGTTATAAAAAGGATCAAGAACTGTAGACAAAAATTCAATTTAGGGGAAAATTGGTTCATGGTCAATAACTGATAAAAATAAACTGATCGATGAGTCATTGTTGGCATTCAAAGGAAAATTGTTAAAAACCCCTGGTTACAGAGTATTTTAGGGCAAGAAATTTATACCGGAACATGAAAATTTAATCGGAATGTGACAAGACAGGTATTTTAATTTTGTTTTGAATTTTTTTGTAAATTCCACATGAAATAGAGGAGCGTTTAAGAGTTTACAAATACGCTGGAATTTAAAAATAAACCAAATTATTCCTATATAGGGAAGTCGAGGTTGTAATTAAAAGTTTCACCTTTCCGTTGATTCTTTCCCCGGAGTGTTTGTTTCCCTTGTTTTTGTGCTCTGGATCTTTCCAAAAACTTTATCCTGAAGCAAAAAATTTAACATTTAATGAAAATCTAATAAAACATCCTATTATCATGATAGTCAAAATCCTCTCGTGATTTTTACAGTTTTAAAATTTTAAAAATTGACAAAAAGGGAGATATTGTACTTGTTATTATGCTGAAAAAATGTTGAGCAATCATGCTAAACCTCTTACAATGCAATTAGCGATTTTCCTAGCCAAGGTCCAAGATATAGGAACTTTTCCGAAGCGTCAAAAAACTGAAACGCTGACCGATTTCTATAAGAAATAGAGCCAGCCTTTGAAAAATCCAAACAGCCGTGCTTCACTGCCCTGTCAAATTATTAAAATATGAATATACTCACATTCAGAGCAGAGGTAAAAAGCTATTCCGTTGCCGCGGCTGTTGAGGTGCGCACGACAAGAAGATTGTGAAGCGCTGCGACGAATCACTGATCTGGAAATATGTTATGGGCACGTCATTATTTGAACTACGAGAGTATTGCTCCTGCACTCTCGCTCTCCCGTCGTTTTGCATACGTATACGTTATGTATTTGTAACCATCCCGTGTGCGAATCCGGTGCATGCGCGCACCGCACATCTCATTAGCATAAACATGCAAATGAGCCGTGTTTACACTTGACAGGTAATTTTTGGCAGCCGCTCGTTTCGCAAACAAACATTAAATACATTCAGAAAGGAGTTGCATGCTGCGACTTTCTTGCTCACCAACTCGGCGTTCCATTTACTAGATTTAATCCTGTTTGGTATCCCCTTATATTTATCCATTAGATTAGGAGTATTTTCGAATAATAATTCAGGTTTCTATCTATTGAAAGAGGTGTTTACCGAGACTGTATGTTTTCACTGTTCAACGTCTTAAAAAATAAATATCTACTGCCTTTAGTCCAGTCTAGACCATTAAAGTTAGTGTTTATTTAAAGTAAAATACATATTTCATGGAAACACATTTCTAACGTAGATTACAGAAATCTGACCCAAAAAAGACGTATTTATTTAACGTGGAATGTTAGTGATTTTTTTATTTTTTTAAAAAAAATAAATTTTATTTAAAGTTAAGCCTAACCGACCTATTTTTTCCATGTCCTTCAGAACAAACGTGCCCCAAAATCCAATTTTTCGAATTTTAATAGTTACGCCCTCTTTTTTGAGTTTCCGGGATGAGAAAAATTACGAAAATTTAATAGTGACAAGATAAAAAATAGTACTGTTCAGTCAACTTAAAAGTTATTTTCATATTTTCAAAAAATTGCAGATTTTCGAAAGGGGTCTGTGTTTGGCTTCATTAAAATTCACCAGTTCATAGTAGCGTCAAATACTGACTAAATTAAAAAAAAAACTCCAGGTTTTTCTCCACTCCGCAAAGGTTTATCAAATTTACAATTTTCGCAAAAATATTCGTCTGAAAATTCAAGCTGGCCGTTACAGAACCTTTAAAATTTCTTTGGGAAAAACTAAAATACCCAAAATTAAGCTAATTTTTTCAAAAATCATCTCAGAAAAATATTTTTTCATTTTAATAATTTCGATGATTTTCAGAGGCAAACTCGGACCCTTATGGCAATCAGAGACTGCGTATAATATAAATATATTTGTTATTAATTTTCGAGGACAGATTCAGTGTTTACCACGTGCGAAAATTTCAAAATGACAGTGAAAATGCAATTAAAATGATAATTCATTGAAGTTAAAATGCGCGCCGGCCGCCTTCTGTAATACAACCGGAGGCGAAACGCCCCCTCTGTTGGCCAGGAGCGGTGAGCGTTTACCAATCGGATTGTATGTATTTGCCAATTTTCTCCGAAATTTACAGTGCTATATTAAGTTTTCTCACATGATTTGGAATCCTCTCACCGAGATCTATCTGACAGCCAGAGTCTTTTTGGGGGGGAAATGCGGAATTTCTGTTAAAATTGCACCATTCCTTTGAGAATTCTCCATTTAAAACAATGCTAACTTTGAGGCTGATTTTCTCGAAAATTTACAGTGCTAAATTGTAAATGATCGTTAGGACCTAATTTGTATGTGTATTAAAGGATTTTGCGGGGAAATTCGCTATCATTCCTCTTTTTAATAAGTCAAATTACCCTCACACGATAGCAGGGAGTATCGGACTGGTGTAAATTTAGCAACTACTGCTGCAGGTTGCATAAAGTGCGCAGTTGAGAGTTTCCAAAGGCGGTAGTAACTAGCAGCGCAGTGGAGGGACAAGCGATAAGACAACAAAAGAGCTGCTCTCGAGCTGAACATGGCAGCAGCATTGTAGTTTATTCGGCTGCAGCCCTGAAAGATCATTACCACGCGCTAAAAGAGATGCATATCGCTGCCGCTTATGCGGAGAATATAACTTTATGGTGCAACCTATGTGCTGCCTGGCGCTCTCGGATTGCAATAAAAATTTAATTGAAAATTCCTGCAGTGTGAAGGAGTAAATCATGCGCGCGCGGCTTTTATTTTATACGCGAGAGCAGCTTATTGTTTCTGCGCCAGCAGATCGCCTAATAAATAACCCGGCGGCCGCGACTCGAATGCAAAATAAACAACACACTGTGCTCACAAATGCACTTGCTGCAACCAAACGTTCGCGGCCGGGGCGTACTCGCTTTCAAGATAAGGAAAGCATTACTTACTCGCGTAATTGGAATCAGAGCGGAGTCGGATCACGCGCGAAATAGCAAAGCTGGCGCCTAACGACTTTCCAGCATTGAAAATTAATTAACCTTATCGAACGGCTATCATGTTCCTTTTTGTAATTTCGCTGCCCGACGCGATTGATTGCAATTTTGCACTTGTTGCTCCATTTCTTCAACATAATTGATACTCTTGATATTATCCAATTAATGCTTTTGCTTTTAATTTTAATGATCGAAAGCTAACAAACAGGAAATTACATTTGATAAAGAGTTGCATTAAATTGGGATTATTTCTATAACAACGCAAAAATTTTTAGATTTTATTTACCTAATTTTTTGTTATTTGTAAAAGTATATTTGCTATTAAAATTAATAATATTTATTAAACAAAAATAACTTTCAAAGAATATTGTTAAAAATTGTATTAACATACTAAAATTTGTATATTTTTATTTATAAAATGAAACTTTTAAAATTAATTCAACAATATTTTATTTTTAGCAATAGTACATATTTTATTATTAAATTTATATTATTTGAATGTATAAAGTAGAACAACAGTTTTACTCTAGATTCTAAACTTTAAAAAAAATTAAATTGTTTAAAATTCTTTTTTCTTACTACACATATTATTATCCACATTTCCAAAACTTAAAATACATTGAAATTATAAGAACGATATCTATTCTATTGTTTTATCAGCTAAAAAAATCGCTTGTTTTCGTGTGCTTCAGTCTCAGAAACCAACTAAAGCCAGACACCAAACTTTACAATCACCCTGTTACCCACAGTACCAATGTTATCATTCGCCAGGTGTAAAACGGAAAAAACATGAAGGCGAACCAAAGTGAAGTGGCGGACGCCGTCATAAAACCGAGATTTGCATAAAAATCCCGGCTTGTCGGCGCAATGGCCGAGAGCCACACGCAGAGGTAGAGACAAGCAGAGAGGATCACCCACATCCGCGGAGAACAGATCAGAGCGTCTGCTTTGCGAACAAATTTCGTAGGTTTGTATTGTAACAAGATAACTCAATGAATGGAATGCCCATAAATCCGGCTTCGAACACACAAAGCAGCCAGCAAGCACACTCCTCGCCTCTTGGTGATTTAACGCGTGGCGGCGGCCACGTAGTTATATGTATTATGCCCTCTCGCTCACTCAACAGGTACAAATACAAATACACACACACACACATAATAATATCTCTGTCTCGTTCGCCTGCGCCGCTTGGATGCTGGAGAGAGATTGTTTCTGCTGGTCAATGTGTCGGACATGCAAAAAATCTGTCCTCTTTTATAACCCCGGCGATTGATCCTGCTTTATTTCCATTCAGCCAATGCAACAATAAAGCAAAAAGCAGCTAGCCCGTTTGTTCTGCGGGCTCGACGGCAATAACGTATATTTACATGTGTGTGTGTATAGAGCATCTCAGCGGGCGTAGCTTAATTGATAAAATTCATTCCGATCCTCCTCTGCTCGTTTCTTTTCGCTCTAGGAAATTTACGACGCAGCGCCAGCCTTTCCACTCTGCTGCTTTTCGAATATCCTTTTATACCGCACACTTATCGCCGGCGAATTTATTAATTTTTCTCGGAATTTATCACGCGTATTAAGTGCTTTGTTGATTGCTGCCAGATAATAATTGAGCGCGCGGAGTAAATAAATAAAAGATGACGAAGCAGATCGTGCTATAAAACACTTTGTTCTGCATTTGTGTCCGAGTTAATTTCACTTTGTGAGGGCGTATGCAAATTTCTGTGCCTTCTTTTCGTTTGTTGTTACTGCACCCCAAAATATAAATTTTGATGCCTGGCCCCGCACTGTTCTTGAGCAGTGTACATTTTATTACAAATCGTTTTTTAAATAAAGTCATTTTAGTATTGATTGTATAATCATTTTTAAACAATAGTTTTTTCTATCGCAGAAAAAATATATTTGTAAAAATCACGTGTAATATTTTTAATTTAAAAAATAAGTTTTGATAAAAAATTATCTCTTTGAAATCCAAGATTTCGATTTTAAAATCATGACTCGAACTCAAGGTAAATTTAAATTTTGGATAGCTGGTTTTGAAATTGATGGAGAGAAATATCTCGCACTTGTTATTCTCTCACCTGAACATCAGCATCGACTACTCATTGTCAGGCCTCAAAAGAGCAGAAATGAAATGTAACACCAGAGGATTCTGTGGTGTCTCAGGTTTCTGAGTTGTATTGTATAATCAGGATAGTGAGGATTTATTGAAAATGATTGACAGCTCTGCAATCACAATAAGAGAGTTTTGTACAATGCTATTAAAGGTAAATTCTTGTACAAATTGAAAAGTGAAGTGCCATTTTCTAATTTTTTTACCATGTAAAGATATCAAATATAGCATACATATCCTGAATATTTTTACCAGATAGCTCGAAAGGTTCTGCTTAAAACCAGCCCCCAAAGAGGAGCGTTTATTTTTAAAACTCTTAATTTTAATTAATACATATCTCCGCTCCAAAATTTGAATACTGATATGATTTCTTCAGTATCTATATATAACCTAATGTTCTCAACACGAACCACTTTTCTTGAGTGCAGTATTTTCTCAAAAAAATTCATTTCTGCGGCGCTTTTTCGCTACTTTTCAAATAATATTTTTAATTTTCAACAAAGTTATGCAAAGTTCAAGAGCAAATACAAGCTATATAATATTTATTTTCACAAACTGTAAGGTTTTAATTGTTATTTCGAGCTTATTTTTTGTTGAGTTTGGCAGTGCAACATCCATCAGATAAAAATGTAGGCGTAATTTTTAGATCTGCTGAAAATCGTGGCCAAGCGCAGAGAAAGTGCCAAGTAAGCGAGTTTCGAAAGCAATGCGGCCGAGTGGCAATAAATCATCAGAGCCAATTGGCGAGCAAAATGGTCGCTTTAATAGGATTTCGGACACCTGACACGTTTTCAATGAGAGCATTCTAAGACGGAATAAAGCGTGGCTGGTCTTGCGGCGGCGGCGGCGGCGATTAAAAGCGTGTCCACCACATCTATGAAGAGGCATTGAAAAATTACTGTACACCATCCACCACGATCGTGATAGGTGACCTCGAGTTCCGAGAAAATCCTGCTCCATTCTTTAATGAAGCTGACCGATGTGACGCGAGGGAGTGAAAATATTTCGAGTATGCGTGACAGAGACGCGGCGCGAGGAATTTGAGCTTAATAATATTAAAGAGAGCATATTATCAGCTCGGAGATATTATCTTCTCTTTCTAGCTCGGTGAGCCAACTCCCCCGCACCGGCCGCGCGCTGCAAAGAGCAAGGTGCCTGCCTGATTGCGAGTTGGCCTGCAAAACAGGTCGGGTGTGGTCGCGCCGGTCACTCGCGCGCACGCGAGGCTGGCGCCCTGGCCACGCCGCGGCCGCCGCGCCGAGAAGCACCAACGACCTCTCGCATATTAGCAGGTCACCCGTCCGAACCGACCGACCGACCGACCATTGTGGCCGCGATTAACGGTGTAATCAGGTGCACTCCGCAAGGAATCGCTCCCAAAAGATGCTGGCGCGCCACGCCCCCGCACTACGGGGGAGTCCGCGCACTTAACACGTCGGCCTCTGCAGATAGATGTAACTTTAAATGATACACACTTTGGAGCTTAAGTATATGTAGAATGAACTTGGCCGAAACGTTTTTACTGTTGAGGAAAATCAGTTCGCTTTTCGATGTTAGTTCTGGGAATTACCGGCAATTAATGAATTCATGCGGAAGAAAACAACTTCAAATCTTCAAAAAGGTTATTGCGTTGAAGCACCCTTTTACCCTTCAGTACTTAACGAAAGGTCAAGATTACAGTCTTACAGCATGCAGCTTTTTGCAATTATGGAAATTAGTATTTGACATTTAGGGGGGAAATATTAAAAAATTAATGTTTTTTTTTAATATGGAATTTTCCAAAAACAAACAAATTTTACTCTTCCCACGTTTGATCATAAAAACATTTGGAAATTGTTTCAAAAGAAAATACCCGGAATTTTCAGAAAACAACCTTTAACCTTAAACAATGACCTTTAGTTTTTAGTTTTCATTCGATCGTGCTTGACGCGATAAATTTAATTCAATGCTCATACCCTTTTTCTGTTGAACTGCTTCATAGCAATTGATTTTACACCCTCAAAATTTTCCAAACGTGTCCCATAAAACCCGCAAAATTAATAGATTTTTAAAAAGCATCATCTCTCAAATAATGTGATGTAATTAGCGTAAAATAGACTAAACATGTTTTTTATAATAATTTTATGAAAATTTAAAATTTTATCTTAAATTAATTTAAAATGTTATATTTCTGTATTTCATAAATTTTTATTTATTAAACATTGTTATTTAAATATTTATTTAGTTTTTGTCTTATTTAATTAGAAAATTAATGTATAATAAAGATTTACAATTATTTAAAAATATTTCAATTAAATGCTCCTCATTGGAACCACTATTGTGTCAAAGATACATTCTTATTACGTGATATTGAGAAAGTTCGGCCTGTATATTCACAATTACCTAGATAAAATCATAATCTAAACCTAAATAAATAGCATGCCAATTAGGTCTTCTATATTCAAAGCATATTTTGGCAGTAAGTGTCGTACAAAAATATTTTAAATTATATTGCTTACTCGATCTGTGATTTAAAACATTGCGTGATTGTGGCTAAGTGCGGCGAAAGTTTGTTCTTCTAATTTATCGGTTTTTGCGGTATTTTATTCAGATAACCCTCTATAGCATTATTTTTCAACTAAATCATATTTGCTGATTTGATATTTCAAGCATGCTTTATTTGAAATCTTTATATTCTGTCTTAAAATCGAAATTAAAACAGCGTTAAAGTCATGCAGATTACAATAAAATTAAACAATTTTGTATGTCTTAGCGAGATGGTCAATTTAAAAATTGTGTTGGGAACATTTGCTGAGCGTGGATCACACGTGGAGCTTTTAACTTGCCGTGCGGAGAGTAGCATTGCAGTAGGCATTTGCAAGCATTATTAATTAAGCTGAGATGCTCACCTACTCATTATGCTATTAAAGAAAGCAAGTGACCAGGCGTGCGGTGCGGCAAATATAAATTGCGGCTCATAATTCATTAGACGAGTGGCTGCGAGATCAACGTGAGCGTGTGTGACAATGTAATTATTTTCTGCCAAGCAAGAGTTATTGCCGCCACGCAATAAAGTAACACCACCGCTCATAAAACGTATAATAAGCCGCAGAAAAATTGCTACTCTCGAAGGTACACACGCATTTTTTGCTTCCTCGCCGAGCCAGCCTCCTTTTAATAAGATAAAAATTACACTTGAGAGCAAATTAGAACGTGGCCGGTCGAATTATTAACACTCGCAATGAAGACGTTCGAGACGCTGAGTAATTGGCTCCCCCTTTTTTCGCTTCCTCGGCAAATCGTGAGGGGCCTATCTCCGAAGTTATATTTCAGGTTCTTTGCAAATAATGACGACTGTGATTGCCGATAACAGTCGATTAAAAATTTAATTTTTTTAACAGTTATCTTGTGTAGATCCCCCAACCATCAACGTTCATTGCATCGTTAAAAATTATTTGAAATAATTGAAACAGGGATTTTAAATATAACATGTTATATTAGAAAAAGGTTTGTTAAAATGTTAACTTTTCATTTGATCTAAATAAAAAAATCATTAAACGTGAATTCGTGAGACCATGTTGAATGAAAAAATCTAGCTAGCGTTCCAAAAGAAAATCCTTTTTCTCACTAACACGTCTTGCGCAATCTGATATTTTGTTGCTAGTGATTTATCCCGTCTAAGAGGTTTGACAATCAAACAGAATTATTCTCCTGGCTGAAAAAGCATTTCTTGGGTGGCGAGAAAATTTATATTTACGCAACAAATCATTTCGAAACATAAAAATCGGGTAACACGGCCTGTATTCAACTCTTCGCTAATCAGCCATAGGCGTTGCGATAAATTTAAGTGCGCGACAATCCCCCTCGCTCGGAAATCGCCGCGCTCGGTTTAATTAATATTAATGGCGGCAGGCCGGAGAATTTGTCAGCGCATGTCTCGTCGCAGAGACGCTGTTCAGATTTGCATCGCGAATAAACACACCGCAAACATGCAGCGGCGGTGTCATTCGCCCAGCCCGACCGACAAGCTATAATATTGCTGCGGCTGACAATGAGAGTGAGGCGCACGTAAGTAATGGGGCAGCGCGCAGCCGGTGCAGCGCGCGAGTGCAAGCGCCTCGTAATTCCAATGCCGCCGCCGCAGCCGCAGCCGCCGCCGCGCTAAATTACCCGCACACGGCTGCATTTTATAAACATCGTCGTTTGTGGTCGGTGACTACGTTAAGCTAATGAATAATCGCGCCGGTCATACTCTCCCACTTTGTTTTGCTGCAAAATGCATGGAAATAAATCTGAATTAAAAGACATCAGCAGAAGGTTCTTTGGAAGAATGTTTATGCTATAAAAAATGCGTTACCTTTAATTTCTCCATTTAAATTAAATGCAGCTGTTTTATTTTCCTTATTTCTACTGCTTAACTACTTTCGGATGCTTATTGAAGCCCAATTGTTATACTCATTTGGGGCACAAATTAGATAGTTACCTACTCTCATTATTACTTTTTAACCAATCCGTATCGTTAAATATTGATCTGATTGCAAAAATCAATGTTGAACTATTTTATTCATTTGAAAAATACAACAATTCTTCAATAATATTAAAATTCATATTTGCCTCATTTTGTCTAGTGCATGTATATTGGTTTTTATTTTTTTTTTCATCAAGAAAATTTATTTTATATACTACTAAAAATATATTTGAGCAATTCGGGGATCTAATGCTGGCTGCCCAATGTCAGAGATGGCAAAAGATGGTTTGTTAAGGAACTCAACTGCCTGGGAGGCGCACTAACGCGACTCGCCGTTTGCTGGTTTTCGCATCTTTCCAATGCCTGGCGTTTCAATCAAAGAACTCGATGCGGGGAGGCAAAAAGATGGCCACATTGGGCCCAAGCTCCTCTGCAGCACTCGGACCCCATGTTATCCGCTCAGCGGTGTTATTGGAACCCGGTGAGCTCATAACCCACGGGATGTGCTGATGAGAGATTAAATAAAGATTTTTTTCCAATTAAGTTACTCAGCACAGTCATAATCAACGCAACTGTACTGCGTTCTCTTTATCAAATGTTTGCAAACCCTATCTGGATTTACAAATTTTTTTAATTTGCGCACAAATCTTATCATATTAGAGCTGAAGTAGATTTTAACGATTTATACTAGCCCATTAACACGAATATATTATCAGTTATCTACAATGTTACAATTTGAAATGATAAGAATTATTTTTTCTTGATCCTGTTTTTAGTCAAGTAGCACCAGCGATCCGAACATGGCGGCATCTTCTAGCGTAGTTTTTCTAGTTTTTCTTCAGGTATAAACACAATAAATTTGAATTTGCACTCGCACTTTCTATAGGGAAGGCATTCTTATACAACACAAACTAACTTGAGAGATTATATAAATATGAAATCTGGAAATATTTTTGTAAACCGATGCTTGCTAGATATGCTCAGAAAATTTGATTTTTGAGATTGCCTTTCCTAGTAAGTGGGAGTAATTTATTTTAAGAAGTGAATGGTGAATGACAAAGAAGTGATGTTTCCTCAATAATCTGTGGTGAACACACATCTAGGTATTGCTGCACAATTACGATGTTTCTTTGAATCGGTAGTGGTGATAGCGCCACTTGGATGTGTGTCACAACAAATCGTTTATGTATAATTATTTACCAATTTAATTTTTTAAGTGTCTCTTCTTGACGGTTGATGGATTGAATTTAACAATCGAAGACACTTTATATTATCTGGAAACAAATATACGGGTAAGCAATTCAGAGAGAAGTTTATACCATCGTTATAATACCGGCAGGCTCTGTTTTAGCTTACCTGGAATGACGCAAAGGCTGAATGCTCTAATAAAGACATGACTTTAGTTTCCTTTGAAACCCTAGATGAATTTCGGATCGTCACTGAATATTTACACGGAACAAGTACATACGCTAGAAATATTTCGGCCAATTCTCTAGCAAACTATTTAACGTTTTTAACACAGGATATGATCTTCTGTGGATTTGGACTGGTGGAAGATCGGTGGCTCAAGGCTGGGAATGGGACTCGGGAGAGCCTTTTTACGCCAATCAATCCGCTTGGGGAGAATTTCAGCCAAATAAGCAGATGAGCTGCATAAATTTTTCTGGAAGCTACAGCGCCTGGGATGACGACGATTGCACTTACAACCTGGCATACATGTGCGAAGAAATCCACTACGAGCAGACAACTACAACAACAGAAGAAACCACAGAAACTACCACAAATAGCGGAACGACCGAAAATAGCGGAACGACCGGAAATAGCGGAACGACCGAAAATAGCGGAACGACCGAAGACACCACAACGACTACCGGATCCATCGACCTCTAGGTCAATAGGAATCTCCAGCAGACGAAGGATTAACATTGTTTAATTACCTTAAAATCATGCTTGTGTCTGAGATCGACAATAGTAATAAAAAATCAAGAAGTACACGTCTCACACAAGTCCTTATTTATTTTGGCCATCAGTAATTAAATGAGAGCTCCGTATTTTGTTTTATTTATATTCTATATTGAAACATAACAATACAAATATTGATCAAGAGTATGTACAATCAAATATAGATATTAAATTTATACGGAAACCAAGCCAAGGGAAGGGAAAATCCTATGACTGTCATTTGATGCCTAACCACAGACACAAAAAGCTAATGAACCAGAAAGTGGTGATTCAGTGCACAAATTTTGCTGCGAGTCAGTTGTAAGTACGGTTTTCCTTATTTTAAGCTTAAATCATTGGCTTGGAATTGACGATTAATTGATAATTGTTAATCAAATAGTTAGTTCTCATATCTTATACCAATGTCTCTCACAAAACGTTGTAATCACATCTGGTTTAAAGTTGTACATCCCTTTTTGCATGGTGCAATTAATTAATATATCAAAATCCCAAATATTTAAAAATTTGCGATTTGATCAAACTTCCACCTTCCAGCGTTCCATACTCTTTTTTGCCTCCGTGCAGAAGGAATATGTTAACGTCGCAGAGCAGGATGTTTTTGCTGTCACTTCTGGTAATATTTCAAACGTATTTCCTCTCCGTTGGTTACTAAAAGTGCTAATGTTTTCTTTTCAAGTGTCTCTACAGTGCAGTGGATGGCGCCTATTATATAATCGACGGAACTTCCTACTATTTGGAAGAAAATATAAAGGTGATAAAAATCAACATCTATTTTCCAGCATTTAAAAATATAATTCCTCTGTTTCAGGTCCCGTGGGACGAGGCATTGTCAGATTGCCAGAATAGATCAATGACTTTAGCTTCGTTTGAAACTCGGCGTGAATTTGAAAAAGTTGTACAGTTTTTGTATTATTCAGGTATGTAGTTCAATGTTTTCATTAATCATTCCCAGCTACAATTCATTATGTGTAGTACACGATCTTTTGTGGATATGGACCGGGGGACACCGAACGGCTAATTCTTCATCGTGGAACTGGGATGCAGGCTCGTCAATCACTGAATTTCACTGGGCAGAATTTCAGCCAAATTTGCCGCAAGACGAGGATGCGTGCATCAATTTTTGCGGTTTGTACAAAGCCTGGGATGACGACGAATGTCTTTTGCAACTGTCTTACATGTGTGAAGAAGTCCATGAAAATGAAATAACGGTGATTCGGCCAAAGGATAACAGAATGAACCACTGATCCGACTGGATCGCCAGAGGGAGGATGACTAAATTTACTAAATTGAGTTCTGCAAAAATTAAAAAAAAACTTAGAAATCTATTTTAAGCTGGATTTCAATTAATTTGTGGAAATTTGTTTGGATTAAACTCATTAAAACTGCTTTTGATCTGTTTCATTTAAGGATGCGAAATAAACCACTTGAAAATTAAAATAGGTGCCCTTTTAAAAATGCAAATAGTCATTTAATAGGTTTGAGCGTGGTTGTATTAACTTTCACGTTCAAATGGAAATTATTAACGTATTTCCCGATTCCCATTCAGTCATTTAAATGTTAAAGATGCGTCCGTCAGCGTATGGCAGGCAAGCCGGCTTGGCGCGTGGCTCCGCTTTTTTGCCTTCTGCGAGGCATGTATACGACGCCTGCTTCTGCCGCTGCTTAATGAGGCAACGGCCACACCTCGCGGATTGTAATATACGCTTTGACCCGAACACACTTGCTTGCCAACTCTCCTCTGCGCATTGTTGCCCTAGCCCCGCGGAAAGAGATTCAGGATTTATGCGCTCACTCCAGCAACAGCCGAAACAAATTGGCGCCTCTGGAACTGTGCACTTCTCAGTTGGGCTGCTTTTGTTTTGAAAAAAAAGGGGAAGGCTTGATTCATGGTTGTTTTCTCCGAGCACTCGTGCCGCGTGCATTTATAATTTCACACTTTTTTAAACTGTATAGCTGTGAAAGACGTGTGTATTACTTCTTGTCCTGTTAGTCCTGTTTCAGCGAGAACGCTTCTGCGCGAGAAGGAGGATTTAATTTTAAAATTTAACGAAAGTCAAAACCAGTTAACGCTAGTCTCGTGTACTTGGTATTTAATGTTAATTCTTTTGATTTGAGGTCTTAGGGTTTTGATGAGGCAGGTCACAAGGAAAGATGTTATTTTCATTAAAAATAATTATTATTGCCATAGACTTGTGTTAATCTTTTTTAAATTTAAAATGTAGCTGACCTTCAGTAATTTATCCAAATTATAAATTAGACATTTGTTGTGATGGTAAGAAAATGAAACTGTCTAAATTTTTCTCATCTATAATTTTTGGACATTGAAACATATACACCTGCTTTCTTTGTCAGCGGATTTCAGATTTATTTCTAGAATAAACAAACTGCCATCTAAGATTTCATCCATCTCATTTAAAGTTCTCTCGGTGGAATATAACCCCGTATGATTAACTTGCCAATCTAGTATGAGTATGAGTGAGCACTTTGTACACTTGTCTAATCTGCGGCACGAGATTAGAGCAATCCATCTAGCACCGCGCATATATTGCTGACACGACCCTCGCTGAGGACATTAATCAGTGAAATCCTCTAATAAATATTCGAATCACTCCCACATTGGAACTCGAGCGGCCGCTAGGCATATTTCAAAAGTCAAAGAGCGGCCAATTAAATTCCGAAGCCGGCCGCAGATAAATGTCAAGGGCGGCGGAGGCGCTGAGCACTAAATGGAAATGCCACACACATCGATTATATAGATCTCTCATTCACTCCTCTGGCGGACGATCCAATAAAAGGAGCATGCACACACTCGCACACTCACACAATAAAATAATATAACCTCGACGTCTAATGCATATCATTGCCAGCTAATTAACAAAAAGGAAAGTCGTGGAAAAAAGCAATAAGCGGCAGCCTTATTCAAATGAGCCTGCCGCGAAGGTGGGAGTCTAGTTGCGAAAATATGGCAGCCGGCAATACATCACGCGGCACTACCTCTTTTTCCACCGCGCAAAGCGCAGGAATCTCGGCGCTTGTGATTATCATTATTATTATTATTATTATTTGAACTCACGACCGAGCAAGTGTGCAGAGTGAAGTTTAGCGGGCGTGGCGGCCCGACCGGCCGGGCTATGTGCTAATAATTATTTTCAAATAACTACTTATTACCACGCGCTGGCTGGCGCGAGCCGCAATTCCAATTCGTGATCATACACTTGTTGCACACGCACGCTTTTCGCCTTGCGCTTGACTCGCACCTATACACACTGCAAGCGCGTTGACATGATTTATTTCTCCTTCCAGTCGCGTGTGTCCAACATTTCGGACCGCGTTGGCGTTTTGTCTTGCTTTACGAGGGGGTATTATTTTGTATTTGTAAGTGCAGATTTGGTTTCGTCTCTTGCGCGAAATGTTGATTGCTCGCTAGTTTGGGCTTGGCACTTCGGTGTACACTTTTATTGCTTTTTGAAAGGTGTGTGTTCTTTGGAATGAGACATGTCGTCTCGTGTCTTGCTAAGCACCTATTAATCGAGGTTAGTTCCGTCTTCATTTGAGAAAATGCTGGTCCTGTAACTATTTCAATCAGATAAAATTTTGCACAAACTGTAAAAGATTCGAAAATTATATTTTACTGCGTCTGCAGTAACTTGAGTCGATCAACGATGAATTATAAATAAATTTATCGGACAGCTATTTAATTGCAAAATTCCCACTATTTTCATTTTAAAGGTCTGAAGAACAAACACATTCAAATTTGAATTTCCTTCCAACTTTTTCTATTTTCCCAAAAGTTAAATATTTTGTATAATTTCTAAGTTTATGGAAATTCGGGATTTTCATTTTACGTTTTACATTGATCATTTTACTAAGATCAAAATTTTTAGAGTGCATTTAATCCGGGGCAATCTTCGCCCATAAAGCGAAAAAATGGATGCTATTTCACCGTCGCAATCTCTGGCGAAAATGCCAACAAGTTGAATTTTAAGGCAATTTTTATGTTAGCGTTGCCATTGAAAAGAAAGAGCCTTGCCCGAATTTGAATAATCGCTGGATGCCTACGTCTCAATTTGAATTATGCTGCAGCTCCAATAAAAGCGTCGTAAAATTAAGCCGAATCGGCCGTAGAAGCAAGTCGTAAAAATTGCTCAGCAAACGCTCTCATTACTCCTGCATTGTTCGAAGGAGCAAGGAACACACGGGGTCTGCCGCAACCAGTTCAAAAAAGCCGCATTTCGCCGGGCTGGCTGCCAAACGGTCCAATATTTCGCCTCTTCCAGCTGACTGGGTCCGCCGGTGTGTGGTGGTCTGTAATCATAATAAATATAACGACGAGAGAAACTAGTCGGGGCTGTGAAAAATTGTTCACTAATCGTAGCCATGCACTTAATTTCAACAATTTTGCGAGCGAAAGTATGCTTTATAAAGGGCTTCAATAATTGAGACAATTTTTGTTGCGAAAAGAGAGCATTGAAGTTTTTGCACACGGATATTTCGAATTTTTCGTTACGATATTTTTACAATTGTTAGAAAAACAAAGTTGTAGAACCCTCTGATTTCACCAGACCAAAGTTTATCAAGAGAAGCCCGAATTCGAATTCTCTGATTTCTTGTGTTTTTCACTCCCCTGAGGTGCGTGTGGAGCGTAAGCGTTTTCTGATTGCACGACTCGCCTTACATATTATCTCCTTTCGCTGGGTTTGATTTACAAAGGCAAAAAGGTCTGAAAGAAGATATCACTCGGCGCGTAAGGAGCGCAAAAAAGGTCGGAATGCGGTCGAGAATTTGCGCGGCCGGTCGGCCGAGCATAATGAACTTCCTCTTGAATTATATCTGGCATCAATCCACGCCACCCATCGTCATCAAAAAGCGAGCGTAATGAATATCAATTGATAAACTAAATGGAGTAATGACTTAATTATACATGTCACGCGGCGGCCGTGATCATATCTGCCGGCTCTTATACTATATACACTTCTCGTCCGCTCCGATGGAGATTTACATGTGTTTTTCTGCATCCTCTCGTCGCTGCTCTCGTGCATGAGTGAAGAGTCGTCCTGCCCGCCGACACACACACACACACACTGTTGCTTTTTTATCAGCTCGCCCGGCTAATTGGAGCTGGCAACTCGTTTTTTATTCCTCCTGCCGTATAATTATTGCCTTTTCAAATGTGATTGTGAGGCGCGTGGGACGTGTAGAGTGGCTGATGACCGTCGGTAGGCGCACTGCTGCGCTTTCGCGTGAAATTCTGAGTCTCGTTGGAAAGGTCACGTATATCGGGTTTCGCAAAGACACCGCGCTCTCGACTGCTCACGTACTTTCGATTCCTACAGGTTGATCAAACGGAAAATCTGAACTTCATTTCAGATATTTGTAACGCATTTATTCTAACGAGGAAACTCTTCGGATGATGATACTGATAAGTTCTGACGAGAAGCAAACTTATTCAATTTTTGCAAAGAGCATGAAACAAACTATGAAGCGAATTAAATTATAGATTTTTACAGAAAGTTAAAAACTCTCCGGCGATGGATTTTTTTATAAAACATAATTGCAACTAACCAAATTGCACTTTAAAGTAAATTATGAGAAAATCTAAAAGTTTCTTCTGCTTTACTTGACTTTAGATTAAAATCATATCAAGGCTACACACATTCAATTATTATTGCTACTTTTGTAAGGAATTCTAAGAGATCCCCTGTCAGAATAAATTAAATCTCAATTAAATTTTTGCATGTTCTCGCGCAATTAATCGCGTTGCCGACACAATTTATGGAGTGCATGCTGATTAAATCTTTAATTAAACGATATTAAAAAAATTTAATTCACAAACAGCTCTTTCTTTCGTTTCAAGTGTGAGAAACATTTTAATCGCTCACACCACACGAAACAAACAAGTGTCGCAACCAAAGAAAGTCGTTAATAATTTAACAATGCGCGTTCGATATCGAAACCGAGCAAAATTAATTGAAAATAAATCTTTGGTCACGCATAGTAGGTGCGGAATGAATGCTAAAGCTGCGGTGCGCTAATACAATTTCACTTGCTCGGGTCGAAGTTCGCGCGCTCGAATTAATTAGTACACGTTCGGCACGTGGTTTCAAAACTGACGTTAATTTGCGGCGAATGACTCTGCACCAGCGCGAATCCACCTGGCCGCGAGAGAGGAGAGCGAGAGCCTCATTATTTCGGGCGAGAGAGGAAAAGAATGTTTGGCAATAGCGGCGAGTACGGCACGCCTACTAGACTCGCAAATTGCATTAGCACCAGCCGGCCGCGCGAGCGACCGACCGACCGACCGACACCCGCACCAAACGAACCATCTGACCGACAGCAATAAACTTAAATATTGGACAGCAAGGACCGCACCCTAATGGCCAGCTTTGCATGAAATATTTCAAATGAATGTACCGCAACAAAGTAGCTGAGGGGAATTCCACGCGAACGCTTCGCCGTAATTAATAATGGTTTAGGTTGAAACAGTTTTCTAAATATTTTATATTTTATTAACACACTATAAGAGCTTGGCTTGGGGAAAGCTCAGAAATGCACAACCTGACAGGTCGAAATTTTGTAGAACCTGTATAAGTGTTAAAAGATGTGCCATTTGGTGAAATGGCACTCGTGCAAGAAAATTAAATGTTCCAAGGGCTTTATTACACGAAATTCACTTTGTAATATCTCTTTTTGCTAGGTGATTAATTGATTAATAAACTATCTATGAAAATTAAAAAGGGATGATTGCTCTACCTCTGGTTTTATTGCGAAAATATTTTTTATGCTTTCTAAAATAGCATAGAGGTATTTTTAGACTCGAATGAAAAAATTTTAATCAGCAACTTTTCATATGAAACTATAAAACCCACTGTTTCAGCGCCCGTAAAAATCACGTTTTTAAAACTGTCGCTGTGAATATCTCTAAAACGAAAAAATATTAAAGTTGGAACATTTTTCATGAGCACTGCGTCGAAAACAAATCAACCCTGTGATACCTGGCGGTGATTCGAAGAATTCGGCCTAATTTTAGTGACCTATTACATTACTTTGAATCTAGTTTGGATTTCAAATGGCACTGAGTTTGTTCCTTTTGCATTTCTGGAAGCCTAAATAATTGCAAAAGAAGAAGAAGTGTTTTTTTTTTTACACAATAGTTTTCTGCCTCTGTAAATTAGAAACATTTTTATTTCAGAAAAATGAAATAATTTTATTTGAGGAAATCAACGTACCAAAATTCGTTCAAATTGTTCGACTATTTCCAACTTTGTGTCACCTCTAGGAATGGAAAATCCAACTACGTGTATTTAAAAATCTTGAAAAATAGATTCAAAATTATTTAATTGTGGATCACTAGGGCAATTTACCCCAAGTATCCTAAAAACAACTATACAAGTAAATCAAACAGACAAAATATCAAGGGAAATGATATTAAATTCGACAAATAAAAATGTGCTCGATCAAAAGCTTAACCATGGAGCAATATATGAGTTGTAGTTTGAATCAATTATTATTCCCTCTCAATTTGAATTTTTATTGTTTCTAAGAAGGAATGCTTTGAAGCCATTTGAACATCTGAGTATGACCGAAGATTATTTACAGATTAAATGCATGATGAAAGCTTTATTTTAACACTAAATAAATCTAAGAGCTGCGGCAATTTATTTGTTTTCCGCTCGAATATATTGCTATTCCATTGATAAGTCGAGCACTACCATTTAAGATTATCGACCGCAATAAAACACAGCTAAAGCACACGACAAAAGAAAGGAGCTTGCTCGCTGATGAGAGCAGGTTCCGGCTAGAAAAAAGAACCGGCATTGCACGAGAGCGAAGGATATGCCAATATCAACGTCCTCCCGCGAGTTCCTTGCTCGCGTCGTGGACAATATGAAAAAAGAACACGTTCCTGACACTCATTCCAATCGATTCGTTTTGTACCTGGCAAGCACATATTATATGCATGCGCTCGGCGGTGTATAAAACGCGCGCTGGGTGAATTAAATAAGCGTGTAATGGTGTTTCGCGAGCGTGTCCATCAAAGGAACGCCGCCACAGGCGCGACATAAAACAATGCGCGGTAGCCGCTAATAAGCAGATAGGCTCGGATCAAATTATTATTATTGCTGTAAATGGTATATAGAGAAGAAAGAGAGAGAGAGAGAGAGAGCGTTTCGCTGTAAACTTATCAGCATCGCCACGGCCACGCCGGGCTCATTATGCGCTAACCAAGCACTTCTTGACGCAATAAATACGTTTGCGCACGGATAAACAGATACGGGGTGTTGGAATCGAGGTGTGAAATGAGTTGTGAGTGATTTAGCCTGCGTGTTCGTTTTATCGATTACCGCCGGCGAAATGACAAGTGCAAAATTGCTAGAGATGCATAATGAGAGTGCTTTTCAGAGTTATTTCGCTCCGACTGCCATGCTGCCCTTAGCTGCCATAATTAAAATGGTAATCTTGCTGGAATGCACTTATAAGTTTGATGCTTATGCAGCAGAGCAGGTACTTTTTACGCAATGCAGGATATCACTCTCAGCAAAACGAGATCATTTAATGTCATATGGTATGTCAGTCACTTACCTTAACGTTTGAAGGTTTAAAAAGAGGCCAACAAAAGCTTTATTAAAATCTTATATCGCAGACGCGATTTGAACTAAAATTCTCTAAACCATTCGTCAGGATTTTCAAAATTAAAAAATCTCATGATTTAACCCTGTAGCTGCCCTTAATTTGTTATGGTTATTAAAAAGGAAACCATCTCGTCAACCCCATTTTTATATGAGCTACTTTCCGGTTTATGCAGCAGCACCGTTCGGAGTGGCAGGTTAGCACTTTAGCCGTGAGTCCATTTGCAAAAAGGCCAATTCGTTTCAATTTCACGCAGATGCAATCGGCCGTTCCCGCGGCAAGAAGTGAAAATGGGTTTCGCTGGCGTGCGCGCGTTCCGCGCCGAACGTAATAATATATATATTTCTCGGGGCAAAGAACTGCCGCTGATCCACATGCGAACGAACTTCATCTCGCGAGCGTATATTATATTAGGAAAGAGAAACACCAAAGTGTGTACAATAATACATATAAAAGGGCAGCCAAGCTTATGGTAGTAGGAGCGCGATATTATTATTGTGTAGAGCGCGCGGCTCACTCACCACGCCCCCGCTTGATATATTAGCTGGTAGTTGTTTTACATGCTGACGTCGAACGGCAGAAAAAATACCGCTCGGGCACGGGGCATTTCTTTTCCTTCTCCACTACTACAACTACTACACACACACACACTCCTGTGAGCAGCGAGCGCCGATGACCCAACCAAAAAGAAATTGCCTGGCTAGAGGAAAATATTTCGATGTATTACTTCATAAGTCTCAGTCAAGGAGCTTTTTTGCAACGTTTATATTGCCTAGATAAATATATTTCGTTGGATTCAAAAAGTTAATTTTCAAGAAATTTCGTGTTTCCTGGTCACACTCCAGTTATCTTTCTCATTTCTAAAATTTTGGGATATTTAAAAATTAAACAGGGCCGAAATCAGCCAACTGCTTGCTATATAAATCCTGGAAATTTATGAATAACTAATTTTTATGCAGATATTACAATGTCATTCAAAGGAAGGACAAAAAACCAAAAGAATTGATAAATAAACAATAACAATCTCCTTTTTCAGGGTTTCTCTTTCCCATTTTTTATTTTTTTTTCAATTCATAATGAAATAATAATCACAAACACTCATTTAATTCAATTCAATTTCCCTAAAATATAGAAAAAATATATCCAAAATAAATTAAGGTAGACATACTAATACAAATCGGACTGCTCTTCTCATAGACTGCATGGAATCCAATAGTTTTGAACTAGAATCCTCAACCCTGAAGGTGATCAATCTGGATGAATGTGGTTGCAGCAGCTTCTCTCATTTACGGCATTAATTTAAATCGGCTGCTTTTTGCGAGTGGCGCGCGGCCGTTTGATTTATTCGACTCATTTCCAATTTGGGCCGACTCCTCTAATAACTGCCGCCGCAGCGTAATTTATGTTTGGTTTGTTTAACGTTCGCCTTCACGCCCCCAGAGCCACCACTCGATTGAAATGCGAAGAAAATGACTTTTTTGAAATTGATTATCTCGCTCAGAATAATAGAACAAGGCGCAAAATCTTGTTTTCGATGTTATCTCGGTGGACAAGCGCTGCGCGCTCGCAATATTTAATATGCGGAGCACTCGCAAGAGAGATTTCAGGTTGGGCAATCGATTGAGAGCTCTGTTCTGTTATTGTGTGGGAACCTCTTTCTCTCTCCTAGCTGAAAACTAGTAAATTAGCCTGGGCAGGTGCCCGATTTTCACTGCATAGGTGTGCGAGTTTTCACATTGACCGAGACATTTAATTAAAGCCGCTAATATCAAGATTAGTTAGCACGGAAACTTAATACCAATATGTGTAAGCTAATTTAATAAATGATTTGAATATTCTATAGATTTTTCCTTCCAATATCTCCTCCACCATTGAACATTTTGTCAAAAAATAATGCATTAACATTATCACAGACGGTATAGCTGAAAATAAAATTAATGTGAATCAATGGCACTCCTTGCCCTCTAATATCCATATTCAAATATAATATTTGTAAAATTAAAATTAACGTGATTTCTCCGTACGACGCCGAAAAAATGAAATGAAAATTCTATACAGCAATCAAATTATTATATTATTGCTTGTTTATTCTCACCAAAAGAAGATTATTTAGAAAACTTAAAAATTGTTCAACTATGTCCTATTTACACGAGTTGAGAGTTTTTTCAACATACATACTGCTCATATGAATTTACAACAAAGGATTGTTTTTACAATTCTTGATTTTTCATTGCTTGACGGTTTAACGTCGTAAAATTACTGAAATTTCATTCCATTAATTTCCCTTCAATACGAAATTCAAATAATTGATTTAATATAAATAGAAAAATATTGGTCACTGTAAATTACCCGAAAAATGGCTAAGTCACCAGTTGCATAAACCCTAAGTGTTCGAAGCCGCCAACTGGCGCCACCGTAGACTTTCGATTTTAAGGCACTTCCGCTGCGATTTCAGACTCAATCTAGCTACTCTGCATTCTTCAATTAATATGCTTTTTTGACGTGCTGAAAACCAATATCGGTTCAGCCAATCACCGTAGAATCGTGAAAAGCTATTTTTCAAAATAAAAAAATATTTACCAACGTTTCTACGGCGAATGGCTGAACCGATTTTGGTTTTCAGCACGTCAAAAATTAGCAAATTAATTTAAAAGAGCAACATAGCTAGATTGAGTCTGAAATCGCAGCGGAAATGCCTTAAAACCGATTAAAACAAAATTTTTTAAGAAAGTCTGTGGTTACGCCATCTGTTGGCGGCTTTGAACGCTAAGGGTTTATGCAACTTGTCAATAATTTTGGGACTTAAAATATAATTTATTTGTAAGAATGAGAGGATAGCAATTAAAATCCTGGAAAATCTCTGTTGCCAATAACATGGACTCATCCCTTAGAATTCAGTTGAGGCCAAAATTGACTTAAGTGGCACTGTAAATTTTTTAGAAAAGTGGCTGCAAAGTTAGCATGCATTATTTCAAATGGTGAGGACTGTCTTTTTATATTTGATATCCCTTTCTTCACAAGAAAGAGTCTCCCTAACTAAAAGGTTTCATTCGCTGTTGGACAGATCTCGACGAGAGGAATCGAAATCTACAAAAAAATGTAGTCAGGCATTGTAAATTTACACCTGGAGCCAGAGACGGCGAAATGGGCGAGGCACTTTTGTCTCCCTTCCACGCTTGCCGGCTGTGACGTCAGCACCGGAGACTTCTCGGCCAATGAGCCGTAGGTGTTAAATCCTTTATTATTGGTCGGCTGGGTGTCGGAACTTGCTTGAATTTAGCATCATTACCAAGCTACACTCTTCCTCGACATAATGAAACAAAAACGAAATCTGTACGACATTCCGTTCTCGCTCGGGAGCTGCACACAGCGAGCAAAACAACGTTTCGCGCGCTAGTGAATTTTTACGTTCGTGATTTACGTCCGAATTCGATCTGTAACCCCACATGTTATGCATATGTTTACTTAGAAAAATTAACGAGCTTTCCAGTGGTGTGCTTAAAAAATTTTTTGGCCTTGAACTTTCCAAGTAATAGCGCCCGCGCGCAGAAAAATTGGAATTTTTTCAAATATCGTTGTTGTTTTAACCTCTAAATCTCGGCTTCTAACCATCAGAAAATCAAAAACTACCCACCGTTGGACTCGTCTCGACCTACCCTGATGCGCTAAAATGTTGAGGGGTGCCTACCCTCCACCCTTCAGTCGCTAAACATCAACCCCCTCGGAAAAAAGTAAAAATAAGGGTCATGTCTTAGGGGGGGAGAGTAACAACCCATTTAGGTCATCAGGGTAAGTCAAGACGAGTCAAACGGTGGGTAGTTTTTGATTTTCTGATGGTTAGAAGCCGAGATTTAGAGGTTAAAACAACAACGATATTTGAAAAAATTCCAATTTTTCTGCGCGCGGGCGCTATTACTTGGAAAGTTCAAGGCCAAAAAATTTTTTAAGCACACCACTGGAAAGCTCGTTAATTTTTCTAAGTAAACATATGCATAACATGTGGGGTTACAGATCGAATTCGGACGTAAATCACGAACGTAAAAATTCACTAGCGCGCGAAACGTTGTTTTGCTCGCTGTGTGCAGCTCCCGAGCGAGAACGGAATGTCGTACAGATTTCGTTTTTGTTTCATTATGTCGAGGAAGAGTGTAGCTTGGTAATGATGCTAAATTCAAGCAAGTTCCGACACCCAGCCGACCAATAATAAAGGATTTAACACCTACGGCTCATTGGCCGAGAAGTCTCCGGTGCTGACGTCACAGCCGGCAAGCGTGGAAGGGAGACAAAAGTGCCTCGCCCATTTCGCCGTCTCTGGCTCCCGGTGTAAATTTAGGAGAAAAAATTTAATTTTTACATAGTAGCAAGGTCCTTTGATGATTATGGCAAATTGTAGAACAAATAGTTTATCGATCTGTAGGGCTATCCTCATTGGCCCGGAGCTCAACAGTAAAAATATCCTTCTTGATCTGGATTGGTTACGAGATCTGGACCAGTAAGGATAGTTTTATTGTTGAGCTCCCGGCCAATGAGTGTAGCCCAACTGCCATTGCATCCAACAATAATTATATCACCTCGCAAACAGATGAAATGAATGCTCTATGCATATTTCAGTGCTGATTGTTTTCTTTTTTTTCTTTTTTTTTGATTGGATTGACTTGTTTGTAAATTACTCAGATAGTGATGAAGTAACTTTTAATAGCTGTACTTACGTTTAAATGCAATTAATCTATATTAATTAATCAATTGTCACCTTGTAAAGATCCACTTTAATTGTTTCCTGCTTGGCACAGGCTGTGTTTTTCATGCCTTTAAATATCAGGTAATTAATTTTATTAAAGGAGTGAAACTAAAATTTTATTTAAGTGCTCTTAGAAAACAAATATGAGCCAAAATCTCTCAAAGCGACAAACTGTCCAGGATTCGATGGATTTTGATGAAATTTTTTTTGCGTTAACTTTGCCCTATTTGACCGACAAAACAGTTGAGAAAATTCCGAATTTCCAATTTCTGCGGGTTTTGCGGGTGTTCAAAGGTCAAAATCTAGAATTTTGAGTACTTCATAACTTTGCTCAGGGTAGTCCTAGAACAAAGATTAAAAAACCCGTAAACTCGTCTCAACAAGGCAAACAACTTTTATATTGACCTCAAAGTGATAGGTCAAATGTCAAGGTCATAAAAATTAATTATTGGATTTTAAACTCAAATTTGAAAATTAATACATTGAAATTTTCTATTTTTTCATAGCCAATCCGTAGAGCACAAAAAATTAAGTTAAAATTTGAAATAGCGGTTTTCCTCATTTTTTTAAATAAAAAATGAAAACTTCGTAAACCCTTGTTTTTCGAGGTTGGTAAAAAACGATGATCGACCAAATCTCGGATTCTAGTCATCCGAATTTCAAAAACCGCATACCGTAAGACTCCTCTCGACGTCCCTAAGTGAACTAAAGGGATATTAGACCCACCAACCCACTTTTAACCCCCTCAATAACGCGAAATTTAGCAATTTTCGTCCGTTTCAACACTTTTGCACGACGTTGACGAGTAATTGTCGTCTTCAAACCAATTCAGTTAATTAGTGTACTTTAAATTGAGTCAAACGGTACTTAATTTTTGTTAATAGGACCGCCAAAACCCGAGATTCGGGTGCACAAAGTGTTTTTATTGAGAAGCGATGCAATAAAATTCCTGATGATCGACCAAATCTCGACTTCTAATCATCCGAATTTCAAAAACCGCATACCGTTAGACTCCTCTCGACGTCCCTAAGTGCATTAAAGGGGTATAAGATCCACAAATCCCCTACCCCCTTTTAACCCCCTCAATAACGGGAAATTTAGCATTTTTTTCGTCCGTTTGGTCGATCATCGAGAATTTTATTGCATCGCGTCTCGATAAAAACACTTTGTACACCCGAATCTCGGATTGTGTTGGTCCTATTGACGCAAAAAAATCATCAAAATCCATCAACCCCTGTAGAACAATTTGTTGCTTTGAGAGATTGTGGCTCACATCCAAAAACCCCCCAATTTTTCGTATATAAATTCATCGAGCCTGTTGAATTTTCATATCTGCATAAATATGCTCAGCGAGCACTTGACACTTCCTATTGAGCCAGCACTTGCCACGCAGTTGTTGTCTTAAGGGCTGTTGCTGCAGGCAAGTGACGCCCATGGGAACAAACTGCGCAATATGCCGACATCACAAATATGCTATGCATCCACATAATTCGTCGTGCTATAGGCAAGCGGGTGGCTCTTTATCTGGGCGCGTGCCGTTCTCACGATAACGACCGAATCAACCATTGATGAGGGACTCAAACGCGCATGGTGTGTCAACGGCGAGGGTGGCTGCAGGAGCGTGGGAACGGCACCGGCTCATCTCAAGCGAGTGCGTCGAAAACAAGGCCCAGCATCCCCCACAATTGAGAATGTGCGCATGCATTTGTGAATAAAGCGAGCGGGCCAACTAACCGACGCCCCCAGATCGTAATGAATTTACACCGCGTGTGCCACCCCCTCTGCGTCAACTGACAAACGAGATGAACTTGACGGGATTTTATAGCACCGACATCACCACTTGAGTGACACAGTTTAAGCACAAAAGACAATTTCAATGATTGTTGATTAATAAGACAAATCTTTGAGAAGAAACATGGCCAATGAGATAAATAGGGGGGAAAAGGGGAAAGCATAGAAGAGTAAGATGGATATGCAATGGAGACGGCAGTGTTTTTCACGAGTTTCCAACATCTGTTCATTTATTGTTATTCAAGCTAAGGAATTTAAATTTCATCGATGCCGTCAACGCACTTTTATGAACGAAAAATACATCCTAAAATCTGCCTTTTCAGACCAATACTGAGACTTCTTGGCCTGTGCCCCTATTTTGTATTATCTTTTCCTTTTTATTCAAGTCTAAAAAGGGTCTAGCTTATATAAATTTCCATCAGTTGAGGAATTAATTGTTCCAAGTTTAAAAAATCTTGATTTTGTAAGAGTATAATATATAAGAGTTGAGATAAGAGCCACTTGGCAAATTTGAGTATTTTTCCAAGCCCCAGCTGCATATGTTGCCCGTATTTAATTTACCGCGAGCGATCACCCTCGACGGGTGCGTCGCGCATTATTAGTTACATGAGCAGTGCAATTGCTCAGTGCATGCATGGTGGTTGAAAGACCGGTGGTGCGGCCGCGTCTCCCAGCTTCCCACGATTCGTCCACGGGAGGGAGAGGGAGGAAGGCAAATCAAAATGTTATGCATCCAACTGCTGGACCGTCCATTATGCACCACCCTTGTTGCGCGATATGTTGTTTGTGCATACGCATTAGCGACGTCGCATAATGCCGCGTATATATACATATTATAGTGCTGAAAAATTCGTTACGACGCTTTGGGGTTTTTATCGTGCGTTTTCATCACTTCTCACGCCAGCTTTTTTTCCGTAAGCATATTGGCCAGGTTAACAAATTTAACATATTCAAAACCGTCAGATGCTCGTGCTATTAAGAAATTTCTTGTGACTAAAATGAAAAGAGCGCAGGAATGAGATCGGTGGAAGATTAAATGCACAAGAAAAGCTGTTTGTATAAGCTGTAAAATTTACGGAAATAAGTGCATAATGTCGAGTTAACTGCGGTTTCCCTTTTTTCAACCGCAAGAGCTGAAGATAAAAAACGCCATTGACAATAAAATTGCAGCTAGTCGCGTAGAACCGTTTCCCATGTGCGCTAGCGAAATTTGATAGCATAATCAAAGTCTAATGTGAACGAAATCAGAACTCGTTCGTGCCCATAAAAATCTGGTCGGGCATTGAAGTCTCCCAAGTTTACTGCCGATTTGAATATTGTGTCTCCGCGCGCTGCGGAATAAAAGCTTTCTCCTGACTGCCCGCCGCAATAAAAGAGCGCGTGCAACAATAAAATTGATCTTGTTTGCGGTTTTTACTGCTGTCGTATATTTTTTGCACTTTTAATTGCTGCAGTGAGACGAGCTAGCGGACAAAACCAACTCCTCTCGGTAGAAGCAACAAATAAATCGAGCGTGAATGCATAAATACTGGTTTGACGTGCGCAATAAAAATAAGATTGCTGCTTTAAAAAGCGAGTACGAATGAGAGGCATTGTGCGCTCTTATCTAATATGCGCGCCGCTAACAATGGCGAACGAGAAAGCGGCGTTACTCACAATCAGACGCCGCACTCTCCTCTGGGTGATTTCAATTGCGCGCCTCCTTCATATGGTGACACGCTTCATTTGATTTGTTATGACCGTATTACGTATATCATTAGATTTTTCAAATGTGGCGTGATTTTACAAATTTTAAATGCTACCACATTGCTAATCAGCTTTCAAAAAGGTCTCGAAAGGATTTTGATAAGAAGACAATTGATTTTTATAGGGTCTCAATAACTATTAGGCACCAAATTAGAACATAACATGCCATTTTTAGACTCTTAAATGAATTCAAGATCTTTATTTTAAACTGTCTAAATTGCTTGTAATTGTTTAAGGTGTCATAAACCTATAAAACCGTCTGACTTGCCATTAGCGAGAGCCAGAAATTAATTTTTAAATTATACAGACTGAACTTTTGCAACTCAAAATGTATTAAACTATAAATGAGAAATAAATTTAAGACGTTCATTTCTCCTTATTAACCTTTTTGGATGAGGTTTTGAGTAACGTTTTGCTCTCTCAAAAAGCTAACACACTTTTATGTTTGTGTTTAAGACAGTCAAAAAATCATTGTTGACGAACATACATGTGCTGCCAACAAGTACTCGACATTACCATCCAAACCTGAAACTGCTGCCAGGAATATAAAAAATTAATTCTGATTATACTGGCAAGAAAATTTTTGGGTGATTAGTCTGAAAATTTTCTGAATGTGATCGAAGATTGGCTTATCAAACCCGTGTCTCTTCCTTTTTGTACACACCCACCTGAAATTCCAACAGAAAATGAAAATCTTGGACCTGAAGCGATTCAAAAATAAACAAAACAAACTCATGAAATTAGACTAAATGAGAGCTATTAAGTATAATTCAGTGGTATTCTACTATAACACAAAAACGTATTATTTTGACCCACGCAGATGTCACAAAAATAACGCGTTTTTGGCATCACGAGTTTGAGGCCAAAGACCTCTGAAAGAGGGACGAATCCGAATGTTTTGCACATTACAATCGAGCATTATTATTTGCCAGAGGAGCAGTTGGCAACAAAACACCGCGTCGAAATCACCCCGGAGCAAGGGGTGTAGAGCGCGGGAACCTCCCAGGGGTGCGAGGCACACACACACGGTGCAGTGCGCACATACCCTTAATAAAAACAGTGGAAAGGACTCGCATTGTGGACTGTGTTGTGCGTCGGGGATAAAATCACAGTGGGACGAACAAAGCGGCGATAATGCGCGGGCTGCACCGGACACCTGCCCCGAAAGCGAAATCTCATTACTCTCCCATCACGGAAACGCAAACCGCATACGGCGCTCTATATTTGTACGAGTGCAGCATTACTCACTGATTGCAATAATTAAGTAATGCAATCAAACAATTCTATCTGTCATTTGTTATTACTTATTAATAAAATAAACAAATCGGGATAAATAAAGAAATCTCATTGTTTTCTACTACTAAATAATTCTTTGTGTATTTCAAATATACAAAAATGAAAAAATATGGCATTGTATATAATTTAACGAGCCAACTTGTAAAAACACCAATGTGGAACAACCTTCCGCCGAATTTGTGTCTCAACGGAAACCAAAGTGCTTTCAAGGAATTTTTAAAACAACAGTTTTTCAAGAAAATTGAACCACCTCTCTTTTAAACAATTATATACAAACATATTGTTTTGTCTGGATATGGCAATGTATGGGGCAAGAAAGCCCCTGCAGAACCATAATAAAGATTACTTTGAAACTAAAAACTGATACTATAATAGTGGTGTGAACAGAATTTAGATTTATAAGGAGAAATCAACTCAAATAAACAAGCATTTTGTTTTGAATTTTGGTTCGTTTTATACCATTTGTTTCTTTAGAACCGGATAACTAACATTTCAATGAATCCAAAATGTTTTAAGAAAAATTAACCAAGACGATTTAAGATATCTTTTGAAACAAGCTAGATATTATTAGAAAATATACAACATTCATAACAACTAGAGACCATTAATTTAATATTATTGAATAATAGTAAATCAAAATTATATGTGAATGTGTTTTTAAATAGTTTAAACTATTATGATATACTTTTAAATTTAAATTACTGCCATCAGCTATAGTATTTAACTATGACTTTTCAAAGTGAAATGAATTCAATTTATACGTATGTACAGTTTGAAAAATTAATAATTCATGCATTATTAATATCCCTGCAGAGAATTTACTCAAGGTAAGGTGGTACATATGCATATATTAAATAACTCACAAGAACCATCGGCCGCGCAGTCCTCTTTCCTTACAATGTCGCTAAAGAGAGGACAAATTATTTTTACCTCTTGGATCTGCATGCTTGCGTGGAATAAATTTCCCATCAAAAGCGTCATAAATATCAAACGCGCATGATTTTATTCTGAGCAATGAGCACATTTAGAGTTCTTGAAGTGGCGGTTGCAGCAGCATTTCGAGAAAAATGAGTACGTTGAACATTCTTGTTGAATACAAATATCCGCGTGTGTGGCATGTGCAATATGACATGGAGCAGGAGCGCAGCGTGCAAGCTAAGTGCATCCAAATGAGTAGGGGAAAGCGCAATTGAGCATCACCTGCCTGAAACGAAAGACGCAGCCGCCTGCCTGCCGAATTATTATTATCAAAATGCGTTTCGGGGCGGCGAGAAGAGAGGAGGGAACGTGCGCCGTGTTTGCCGAGCGAGCCGGGGGACGAACCGCACCGCACACGGCTTTTCTATTTTTCTTCCAAATCGATCCGAGCTATGGACAGGCGGGAAAACGATCTAGGAGGATGAAAAATGAAAGTGTAGCAGGCACATGCAAAGCACGATTATTCATACGGCCGCGAGTTTATCATCCTCCTCAGCTGCTGCGGCGGTGGCGGCGGCGGCGGCGGCCCTCACTCTCTGATGGAGTAAAAGATGCCGGTGATTAATTAAATCACTTGAATCGCACTTGTATCTCAACGTGACAGTCATTAATGGTGGTACGGTTGCTTTTGCACGCCGGGCAAGCAAAAAATAGCGAGCGTGAATCAGATATTAGAGATCTCGAGCCGCGGGACTGCTTGAGATTCGCCGCTGTATCAAGTAGCAATTTTACATATTTCTCTGTCGCGCTCCACTTTTTCCCGGCACTTTTTGCACCATTGACGCTTTGTTTCAATTAATGGGCTGGAATTTTATCTCTGCTCGCTGCTCCAGCGATCTGGAAAGCTCGTGCCAGGCATTTTGTCAAGCTAATGACGGAAACATTCTTGCAAATAACGATTCTTTCCACCGATATCAAGCTGTTCGTTCCATATAGGTTGTGCCACAGCCAGCTTGCTTTTAATACATTCAGGGAAATCCAATTTGATCCGTGCGACTGTTTCAAATCACGCGCCCGATGGAAGATAGATAACGGACAGGCGTGACAGTTTTCAATTAGTGACGTGCTTCCATTCCCCAAAATTGGCAGCTAGATCTATACAAATTTCAATATTAATGCTGACGTCGCCTCACTCGCACTCACAATCAGGGGCGTGCCCAGGATTGAATTAACGCACAACAAACATAAATTTGTTTAAATTGTTGTTCAATTTATTGAGCGATGATCAAAAGATAGCTTCGGCTCGAACGAAGAAATTATTAAAAAGTCTGGAAGTATCATGGCAAAGAAATGTTTCAAAAATAAATAAGTAAAAATTTAAGGTGAACTTTTTTCTGCGCTTAAAAGTTTGAATACGTTTGGTAGCATTCAATTCTCCGCAATTCCCGATAATTTTTATTGGAAAAAACAGCTATTTATTAGTACTCAACAATCTATCCTAAAAATTAATGTTTTAATTAATAAATTGCAAAAGGGTTCACCATTAGGGGAGCCTTTAAGGAAAGAGAATAATTTCAAAGAAAATAAACAAACAAAAAACACCCTTTCTCGTTGAATTCACAGAATTTGTTTATTCCTCAACGAGTTAAAACGGGGATTAAGTTTTTTTATATTAATTTAAAGCTCTCAAGCTATATAATTTGTTACAAATATATATTTTTTTAAATTTGAGGTGAAGTCTCGAGAGTGCTATTTACGCAGTTACAGCGTAACAGGCCACTCACGATCTCTCTCAAGATCTCGCGGTGATCAAACGCCAAGGGTTCCGCCCCTGCGCGGGGTGTGACTCGCGGGGATGGAGGCAGCTGATGAAACCAGCCAGCACAGCAACCACCCTTAATGCTGCACGTGTCTGACTAACAATATGTGCATACAACTCGAAACGGCGGAGTTGTCGCGTGGCTTTTTATAATAAATCGAAAGCTGCATTGTCGGCCGCAGGCACACCCTCACCTTGTGTGCGCGCGCGGCGGCGGCGCTCATCGCATTGTGCAGCCGTAATTATTTTAGGACACCCTCATCCCTCGCCACTTGGGGTAGGTCCGCACTCACTTGAAGCTTTTTCCGCATGCTGTGCGCGTTGAAATCTTTATTGTCGTACATGCCCGCAGCACCAGCACCCAGCACTCGGGACTAATTTCACTTTCGTCTCGTGATGTATGAAGTTTGCTTCTCTGGAATTATGTTAGTTTAGAGTTTCTATAGATACAATATTATTCTTGACTACTGTGGGATAAAATTAGAGGCTATTATTGTTTGAATTTATTTAAGAAATGGCATTCTCCATAGGATCCGAAATTAATTTAGTTTAAAATTTCTTTGAGGAAATTTAGTTAATTTCCACAAATGAATAAACTTAACAGTATTTTTCAAAAACCCATGCCAGTTTAGTCGTATATTTAGTCTGAAAATTATATTTGTAGTGTAAGACCAATATTGTTGAGTACATCAAGTTTTGATTCATTAAGCAAGAGGTATACTTCTCTTTTCACAACATATGTTACAAAAAAAATCATTTGAGATCATGCAATTAGCGGAGTTGAAACAGGAGTACCTTTTTTTACAGCAACCCAAACGCAACAAAAATCGGTGTTGGCAAGTTGAACTTCTTCCTGGTTTGGTACTTGCTAGTGTTTGGAGGTTGTAATGGGGTTGTTCGGAGGTGGTGTGGCCAAAATAATAACATCGCCAGATTTAAATAGAACTGAAAGTCAAATTCATGTTTCCAAGTAGGCGAACATCAAAAATTCATATTTTAGGGATGTTAAAAATTGTAAGGGATAAGTTAGGTGTAGGATTACATAGTGTTGAAATATGTATAATTGCAATACCCTCATACGCATCCCCTGAAAATGTCATAACGCTTTTACAACCAAGGCTGCAAAGAGAAAGCGATCATTTGTGCCTAGCAAGCGTTCGCTATTCTGTTCGAACTTTAACTTTCTGTTCCATCTTTAAGGAACTAATTTTCTCAAAAAGTACGCAACGTATCATTCAAAAATTAAAGCCACATATTTTTTGCAGAGTACTGAACTGATTGACTAATTTTTTTCCCTGTGATATTTTGTTATTTTGTCATCGTTTTGGATGAGAAGCATACTTGATCTGCTGATCCACAATAAAATTATTTTGATTAAAAAATCAGAGCGTTTTTATCAACAATGGTTAATTAAAAACATAAATAGATCGAATAATTTAATCACACGGGAAATTTTTCATTCGGTTCAGTTGAATTCGCCATGATACCAATTTCCCAGGGCTCTACAAATAGTTTGACGCACATTCCTCGTTTCTAATCGACCGTGATTTACATCCCTTTAGACTCCAGATGGCACACATCTAATAAATTCTATCAAATAAAAGGGAAATTCATCCCTTTCAGGCATGTTCTCTTTTCGGTCTGGACCGAAAATTTCCTCCTGCTTTGTAAGTGTGCGTCTGAGAGCATATATATGTAATCGGCGACTGGTAATCGGATGATAATGATCATGTCTACGGCAGCAGCCGTTTCTTTTTCTACACGCCGACCTGATTACCGCTGCTGCGGAGACGAGGAGAAGCTCACCCCGGTCGAGACTCGCCAGGGGGAGGCGGGGGTGCGCTCGCCACGAAACCGTTTAGTGAAAAGGTGCACCTGCCTTGGCACGGAATTACAAATTTTAGGCCGTGCTCTATCGTAATTAGATCTCTCTTAACACCTTAACCGCTGGGCCGATATTTCATTTTTTTTCACGAGATGCCGGCTCGGCTGCCGGCCGCGGCGCACGTCGTTATTTATTAAAAGCAGCCTCAAATCGAGCCCTTTTGAATAGAGTTGAATCCTTTAGATGCGGTGCCGGGATAGTAATTTCAAGGTGCTGCTTGCATCGATATAATAAGCGATCATTCCTAGAAGAACACGGGCTTCACATTGTTTCGGCTTTGAATCCCCTATACTTTTGTTTGGATTTCAATTAACGCTAGCAAATTGATTGTTTGGCTTTGTCTTGATTGCTTTTCTGGGGTCAAGCTGTTTATTGATTTAAATGGAGGATCGCATGCGTTTTGTGGGTGTAAACCGCCGAGGAATATTCGGCTTTCAGCTGCGAAAATTGGGCAATTAACAATGATTCATTGCACAAAAGCAGCTGGCTACTTGCTCATATATAGAGACTGGAGATGAGGTTTTAAGTTATAATTTTCTCTGAAATTATTTAGAATCAGGAAGTCAGATTCCTCTGTCTTAAAATAAATCAAATTTGCCTTTCAAGCTCGCACACTAAAATCACAGACCAACGGCTTGATCATAATATAGATAATGTGTTGCTTAAATTATTTATACCAAACATGGCTTGTAAATTAAATTAAGAAATCGTCTTTTCTTCAAAATCACGTAATGTATTTTTAATAAATAACTTTATTTACAATGCATTCCTCGATTTAAAATAAATTCAAATTATCTTGAAATAACCGGAGGGTTTTTAAAAAAAATATCTGTTTAGAGAAACACAACCGTGCTAACAATAAATTCCCTAATTTAATGACATTTTTATCAATAAAGTTAAACACTTTGTAATCAACCTCTGAACTCAATGTTTCAATGAATTAATGAGAATTTCACAATTCAATCTATTCGAAGAGCCTGCAGGCAGATGATGTGATTCAAATGTGATTGATAGCAGTGAGGAAAATACCTGCGCCTGGAAGATCATTAACAAAACATTCATTAGCCGATTGAGTCTGTCTCTTTGGGGGTCCGTGCTTTTATACTAACTTGAAGGTATTCAAATGCATATGGTGCGTTTAATGAGAAACACGCTGCAGCGAGAGTGACGCGAGCACAATATACGCAGATACACGCTATTAACCGCCTGTTAACATATTTAATTACGAGATGCGTGCACGCGGCGCTTGATTATCTCATGTGTGTGTGGCTCCACCTGCCCAAACAGTCGTCATCTCGACGAGCTGCAGACTCACCAGGGGCAGGTGGACCTGATCCTCCAGATTGACTGGCACACAATGGGTGGGTGCTCTCCGCTATCGAACCGCACTTGCAGGTCATCTCAAAGCAAACAAAAGATGTTTCACCAGCAGCAGCAGGTGATATATCTGTTTGCTGCCATTCACCCGCCATGTGAATCACCGTCAATTCAGAGCTTTTCTCCGTTTGTCTGCAAGCTTTTGTATGGGTGCGAGTGTGTCTGCGTGCGTACGACTATCGGTAAAAAAAACATGTGTGCATCTGCGCGGCCTGCTGACGAGGTCCAGTTACTATTCGTTTTTTACTCGAGGGGCATTTAAACTTTAAAGCGCTCTCGCCGTTGGAGAATTGTGAGATTTGCTAGTATATAAATTGGAGCGAATCATTTGAAGTAATAAAAAATAAAATAATTATATGAATTGCTCTAAATTTAAGTACATGATTTATAAATTGATTAATCGAAAAATGTCGATCCCTCTTCCAAATCACATCTTGTAAGGATACACAAGCTCAATATATATATATACACAAAAACTATGAGTATCCATATGTTTACCTGTTTACCCAATCTGTGTTCCTATCTGGATTCAAAAATCGTTTTTCACCTTTAACCTGTGATCTATGCGACATCCTGTGCCCTAAAGCGATTATCAAATGCAGTGAAGCAACCCAATCAGTCCCTTGAAGGCAATATTGCACCTTTTTTCACAAACAAAGGCCGACGCAACACACGTGACATCCTCGCGCCGGCGAATTTTCCTTCTTTCCTTTGTTGACTGAAAGCCTCCGACACGAAAAGCTCAATTAGCCGCAGCGATAATGGGGTTGCACTTCCGATCGGTCCTAAATAAAGTTGCAGTAACAAAAAAACAACCCCCGCGCTGAGCGACAAGAGGAAATGCTGCGACCTGTTTTGCTTTTGCCGCCGTCTGCTGATAGGATGGCTGCAGGTAGAGGTGCCCTTTCTGCAGGCCTGCTTGTCATATCCGGTTGGCGGCCGTCGATGGATGAGAAGCAGAGCTGCTGCTGTTCTGCGGTCGATTTTCGGGCCGGCTGCAGCGAGCGCCGGTGAGGCTGGGGGCGCCTATATGCCTGCGCACGTGATAAATGATCAGATGCACCACCAGACGCACATGCATTCGCACCCCCGCAGGTGCTGCAGCCCCGTGCACATGCGGCAATCTGTTTCGCCAGCAAATTCCATCCTGTTTTTTTCCGACTCATTATTTCTGTGGATCTCCGGCATTGAAAAAACCCTCCGTGATTTTAATTCATTTTTACGCTTTAATTCTTTTTCTGTTTTTCCTTGGTTTTGTTCTCTTGCTTTCTTGAGCACATTCTACAAAAGAATTTCAAAATCACAATAAAAACATAGCAAGTGGCGAGAAAGACAGCTATTAAAAATCCATAGACGTCTAGCAGCTCCAATTGGTACCAACTTAAATCGAGAGCGGCCGACCTTAAGTGCGCCGCTCCTTCATGCCTAATCACATACTCAGTCCAAAACACTGCCCTCTCAAGTGGACTTTCTGGCTGATCTAGAAACACTCTCTGCCTTCTCTTTATTTCAGCTCTGATTCTGAAAAATAATTATTTTTTTTATTTTTTTTAAATTCCCTTTCTGGAATCATTTTCTTACTTTGGACAGTGAAGTCCTTTGTTGATAGCCTTTAACACGCTTTCCTTTGTGATATTTTTCAAGCTAAGCATTACTCCATAGCCCAAATCCACAGATCTTTGAACATTCATCTTTTGGTCTCCAAATACGGGGATTCCAACCACAGGCAATCCGTTGTACATCGCTTCCTGGCCACTGAGAAGGCCGCCGTGCGTTATGAATAATTTCACGTTGGGATGGGCTAAAATAATCGAAAATAATTTTTAGTAATAACAAACATTTGATTAAAACTCTTTAAACTTCAGTCGTTTTAGCTTGTTTTTCAAAATTATTTATTTCCAACTCCGTAGAAATGCTGCTTACGAATTTCTTACCCAAAACTTCCATTTGCGGTACCCAAGGGCTGATCATCACATTGTCAGGCTTTCCAGGGAGTTCCTCTGACTCGTACTTCCACAGAACACGTTGAGGAAGCTGCGCGAAAGCATCCAAAAGCGCTTTTCTCATCGACTCAGGCATCAATTCTGCCCTTAGATTCGATCCAAGCGAAAAATAAATAGCACCGTCTTTCGCTTCATCCAACCACTTTTTAAAATTTTCCGGTAAATTCTCCTTCGGGGCCTTCACGTGCATCCCTCCGACCTCAACAATGGCAGGCACCAAAGGCCGCGGGTAGCTGAGGGAAAAGTGGTTGTTCACGAAACCCAGACTGGCGCTCTTCCTCAGCTCTTTGAGAGAGGGGAGTCCTGGACCGAAAAACTCTTCTTTCAAGCGTTCCTGCGCTGGGTAGTAGAAGATTTCACTGGCAATGTCCCAGTACCAGGTAAATAAGGTATTCATCAAGCGCTGCTGAAAGTTCTTCTTGGCCCCATATTCCAAAATATTATTTACAGCGTATGATGGGTTGTATGGGTTTCCAAAAGCGTAATTTTGCCAGTGAAATCCACCAAATGAAGAGATGAGAATCAAAGGTGCCTAAACAGATAAAAAATATTTTAGTTATGATTGACAATATTTTGCAAAGAAGCTAAACCAGACTTTAAGATAATAGCTAAAGGCGAAGACAGCATCGCAGGCAAAGTCCTCTGAAATGACCAAGTCAAAGCCCCTATCGTCCTTGAGTAATCTTTTCACGTCTTTGTTTTTAAACGTCAGTTTGACTGCTCTAGTTCCCTCTGTCCAGTAAAAAACATGGGGCAGTAGAAACGTCGGGATGTCCTCAAAATTGTATATTTGGTCATTGTTCATGATCTCGTTGTACATTTCCTTCAAATCAGGGTATGTATTGATGTCTGTGTAATTCCCAGGCGGGTTTTTGGAAGGATAGGTGCTGACAACCACCAGCTCGTGGCCCCGCTCCGCCAACGCCTCGGTTAGGGCCGAAAAGGTGATCATGTGGCTCCTTCCAGGAAAAGGGAACACTCCCAAGATGCGCGCATTTTGGACAGGAGCAATAATAGTTGCCAGGACTGGAAGTAATACCGTTGTAATGCGCATCCTTAACTAAAAATATATCATATTTAATTCATGAAATAAAAATATAAATCACGTATTGAATTTTACAAAATTAAAATTGATGTGAAGGCGTTGCTTTGATTCCAATTTCCACCATCTTTACACTGCACCGTCAACTTTAATTTAGTCAAATTTGTGTTGCAATACTAACCTCATGAGTGGAGTTTGATCGATTCAAAGAGGTGCCAAGCGACACTTTGCAATGAATAAAGAAGACAGCGGAAGGTATTTGATTCTTTAAAAGCTATATTTTATCTCTCTCCACTTCTCAAAGATACTGCAAAGATAAGAGTAACCAAACAAATGATAATTGAACCCACAGCATATGGTCCTCAAAGTACGTACCCAGCATGAAGTCAATAGATGAACTGCACCGTGCTAAGTAGAAAATTTTCAAGAGCCAAGCTTGCAAAGTGAAGCTCGCTCGCTACTCGCCGTGCGACTGCCTTCGTCTCTATATCGCATATATACTGACTGCGTGGTCAAAATTAATAAGCAAGCACTCATATATAATATATATAGAAGGCCGCATCATTGTCACGCTGGAGACGTCATATAACTCATAAGTATATAGTGTAGAATGATATGCGTAAATGGTCTGTCTGCCAACATGGGTTCAAGGACAGAATTAAGAGAATTTTATAGAAAAAATCTCATCACCATTTAAACTCGTCTAATATGTGAATATACAACGAATAACCAGCAGTTAAATCAATCAATTTTGGTTTTATTTTTCCTGCAAAACAACTTGAACAGAAGAAGATAACACAACGAGAGGAATAAAAGTGCAATTGCTGCCATAAAGGCGTACACATCGAGCAGCTCTAGTTGGTACCACGACAAATCAAGGGCCGCCGACCGCAAGTGTGCAGCTCCACTGTGCCTCAAAACATACTCGGTCCAGAAAACCGCTCTTTCTAACGGGCTTTGGGGCTGATCGAGAAATACGGCCTGCCTCCTTTTAACTTCCTTTTGGATGCTGCAAAATTTCTCTAATTATTTTTCAATCCAGTATTAAAATAATTAAAAAGCCAAACTTTTTGTCGTGAAGCCCTTTGCGAATTGCTGCCAGGACGGAATCTATGGTGATTTCCTTATAAGGAAGAAAAACTCCGTATCCCTCGTTTTCTGCTCTTTCAACATTCATTCTCTGATCACCAAAAAATGGAATTCCAACGATCGGAACACCACTGAACATCGCTTCTTGGCCGCTTAAAAGTCCGCCGTGTGAAATAAATAATTTCACGTTTGGATGAGCTTTAATGCAAATTATTATTTTTATACTTCATTAATAACTATTATATAGCATACCTAAAACTTCCATTTGAGGAACCCAATTGCTGATCATTACGTTTTCTGGCTTTCCTGGCATATCATCAGTTTCCCACTTCCAAAGAACGCGCTGAGGGATTTGAGCAAAAGCCTGCATCAGCGCCGTTCTTTTTTCCTCCGGAAGAAGAGAAGAGCGCACGTTGGAACCAAGCGAAAAGTAAATAGCACCGTCCTTTGCGTCGTCTAACCACTGCTTCATGTCCGGCGGCAATGGCTTAGAGGGAGCTTTCACGTGCATCCCTCCAACCTCGACGAATGCGGGCACCAAGGGGCGCACGTAATTAGTAGAAAAGTGACTGTTCGTCATAGAAAGACTGGCCGTTCTCCGCAGCTCGGCCACCGATGGAAACCCTGGCCCAAAGAGCTGCTCGACTAGTTGGTTCTGCCTTGGATAGTAATAAAAATAACTCCCAAAATTCCAAAGTATGGTGTATGCCGTGTTGATTAGCCTTTCAACAAAGTTTTTCTTGTCCGCGAAAGGTAACAAGTTGTTAGTACAGTAGGCAGGGTTGTAAGGGTTGCCGACGGCATAATTTTGCCACGGGTAGCCGCCAAATGATGAAATCACAATAAGTGGCGCCTGAAATTTTTATAAGCATCAGGAGCACGTTCGGCACAGAATTAAGGCATTTACAGCAATGTGAATGTCTTGAATTTTAGCAATCAATTGAATTAAAATAGAAAATACTTTTTGTTTTTTGTTAAAGGAACTTCAATTATTTAAAAATAATGGTGAGCGAACTATATTAATCATCTGTTAATACAGTCAATGTGATTTAGAGTTTCTGGTATTCCGGCACTGCACCTTTCCTAAAGTTACTTGAAATGAAATTTTATATTTGCCTTAAAATGGTGAGCAAACGCAAAAATCGCATCGCAAACGAAATCTTCGGCTATGACAAGGTCAAACCCCTTTTGGTCTTGCACAAGAGCTTGAACATCCTCATTCTGGAAAGTGAGTTCCACGCTCTGCACTCCCATCATCCAGTAAAAAATAGGATGAAAAATTATTGGGACATCTTCAAACTCAAATATATCGTCGCTGTTCATCATTTCGTCATACATATCTTTTAAATTGTCGAAGGTGTTAATGTCAGAGTAATTCTTCGGCGGATTCTTCAAGGGGTGCGTGCTGACGACCACGACCTCGTGGCCTCTTTCCGCCAAGGCGCGCGTCAGGGCAGAAAAGGTGATCATATGGCTTGTTCCAGGCCACGGAAATATGCACAGAATACGGGCGCATTGAGCAGTACTGACTAGAGCGAGCATTAATATGCCAAAATTCAGGAACATCTTTAGGGCTGCAATTCTTTTTTTAAAAAAAAAAAATATGGCTAAAAAGTCAAAACTTTATGTTTGTTCCACTACCTGCTTAGAAGCCAGCTGATGGTCTAAAGATATGAGGTCTATGCTGTCGGTGGTAGTGATTCTGATAATACAAGTTTTAAAGTTTTTCGGATACTTCATTCAACAGCTATAGAGCAGATTTAGATAAGATTAGTCGATAACATTTATTTGATTCTTTCAACAAACAGCAAAATGGAATGGAGAGCAACATTTTAAATATGATCTTGATCGAATTGAATGAACTGTAGAATCTTATGTGACTAAATTTAAGCATTAAAAATGGTGCATCAAAGGTTTCACTTAGTTATAATGGCCAGGCCACCAGTAAACTGACCGTCTACCCGAGTGGAATAAACCACACTGTAGATGAGGGAAAGTCATTACCCTTTGTCTAAGAACAGTAACATAGTTCCTAGAAGACACACCTTATTTAAGTATATGCGTAAATCATTATAATGTAACTGAGAGCGGAGAACTAGCAAATTTTAACCTAGTTTCGTTTTTTAATCAACTTTAATTGTTATTAAATAGTTCAAGGTCTAGATCTTCCTTAATCTGTAAAGCACAATTATTTTGAAAAAATAAAATGATAACTTTAAAATACTAGCATTTCTAGTAATTAATAATTAACTTTTAATCTTCCGTGAATTGAAAAGGAGGAGCGCGATGAACTAACTTTCATATTCTGACAATGCCCATGCCATCTATCAAGAGAGAGCAGAGTTTCCTTCTCCTTTGCGTGGCGCGTAATTGCAGAATAACGTGCAACGTGTATGTCGTTCATACGTCTGTAAGGCCGAGCAAATTAATAATGTTGAATTTTAATTCTCATTAGACCTCTCTAGGCCTGTCCGCGAGAATATCAGCGAGCCCATTATTTTGCTACAATCAAGATTCGAGAAGGAAATTGTAATGCGTCTCAATTGTCGCAAATTTTTTGAGTTTTATTTTTTATTATTTTGTGAATTTACGCAATTTACAAACAATGATTGTGTAGGATGGACGACCCCTTGTTCAGATACTTTAACTCTTATCAGGGAGTAAAATTTGAAAAAAATAAAATAAAAAATGTTATCCTGAAAGAGCTGCTAGTTATTTGTAAATCTGCAAGATCTCTTTGCCTATGTGTAAGACTTTGGCAAATTACATGCCTTGAACAGGGTATGATTCTTCACAGAAAACACTTAAAATCGATTCAAACTGATTGTACTTGTGTTATAAGCTGATAGAATGTTACCGAATTGTCGAATCTTTCACATTTTAATTCTAACATAGAGAATAAGATAATATATACTTGCACCCAGTTAGCATCAGAATGCATTAACTTTCTGAAGGAGTTTAAAAGGAACAAGCTTAATAATCGTAATTTAAATTAGAACCAAGCATGAACTTGAATTTATGACGATTTTGGGCAAACACTTTTTTAATCTGCAGTTCGGTTAATAAATGACTATAAGATGAGCTGGATGGAATTGACTAATTTCAGATTGCTACTTTCAAACCAATCAATATACGTTGAGTAAAAATTTTATTTCACTGTTAAATATCCATTACAAACAGAAGGCTGACAAATTTAAATTTATGATTTTCTCAAACCATCTCAAGAATTAAATTAATAACAATGAGCACTTTAATGCAAAAGTGAGGCATATATTTATCAGCTAACTTAGACAGAAGAAATGCATGTTGTGTGTATCACACACAAATAAGAAAATTCATATTTCAGGTGAAGAATATTCAGGTGCACTATCCATCTGCAATTTTTTTAATCACTTTAACTTAAGAGACTCAGAACATAATCAATCAACATACCGGAACTGGATGTTTCTCAGACTCCAACTGGATCAAAAAATTGGTCACCTTGTCAACGTAGTTGGTGGTTGGAAGGCCAAATTGATCATCCTCTGTGGTCTCACTATCCTCCTGGAGATATTGTTCATCAGATTGCTCTGCAGTGAAGCCATTGTTGACGTCGTCTGCCTGCTCTTCAAATTCACACAGAGGAGCAAAATTCTCGTCTGTCTGTCCCAGCGAAATCAGATTGCTCAAGTCACAAGCAGATTTGAGAGCACGCGTCTGGTTGCCAAAAAGTGAGTCTTGGCATGTCATCTCGGAACCCAGAGAAAACTGAGCAAATCATAAATTAAAATTATATTTCCTGAAATAATTCCAAATAGCCTACTCTTCTCTTCAAGGGTGTTAGTTGTCGTAGCTTCGACTGGGTATTGCGCTCCACCAGAGGAGTTGGAGCCCGTCGTTTGGGCATGGCGAAGGCAGGCAACGGAGTGCCACGCAGAGTTCTCTTTCTCGTCATGGCAGCCATAGATTTTTGGAATCTAGCTCTGTCCTCGTCCGCGGAAATGCTGCTTTCAGACTGGCAAAGGAACTTTGGTGTGATCTTCTGGATTCTGGGCTTCATTGGAGATGAGTGGTACAAGTTGCCAGGAGTTGATTTTCTTCCTACATACAGATTGTTAATTTAATGGCGCTTGAAAGCCAACTATAATTATCTTACTTGTTTTCAAACTGGAAGCTGGAGTATTGCATTCACTGACATCATGGTCGGAATCATCTCCAATCAGTCTCTTCCTAACAACAGTCCCCAGACTTTTGCAAGCCTAAATTGAACAAAATGAGAAGGTACTACTTTAAACTTTAAGAGGTCTTCTCATTGCTACCTTGGGCTTTGGCTTGGGGGACTCTGGCAGGTCAGCAAACAGGCTATAAGCCGATTCAATTGAGGCTGACGAGGGGGAAGATTCAATTTCCTTTGCAGCAGTGACTGGTGTTTTATATATTTTGGCTTTGGTGGGTGGTGGTGTTTGAGGCACTTTGAAGACTTGGCTATCTTTATTTTTGTCATTTTTGTCTGCCCCAGGTGAAATGAGAGAGACAGAAATCTTAGCAGCGGGAGACACATCACAGGAGGATCTGAACGATGACGACCTGCTGTGCTGCAATGCGCGTCAAGACTTAAGAATTCCAGTTCCAAAAAGGGCTTACCATCAAGTCTGGACCACTTTGGTCTACAGCTACCACGCAGCTTTGGTAGTAAGAATGGAAATCAAGCATCATAGCTGGGTGCACAGTAACTGAGGGAATGAGCCCTGGATAAGCCGAATTTTTGGCACCAAAGTTGTTTTTCACTCTGTACAAATTAATTAAAAAATTTACACTGTTCAATGTAGCGGCTAGTTGAACACCTACCCTTTTAATCCAAGAGAGTCAATGGCCTTCTTCTGGATTTGATCCAGTGTTAGGAATGGATACATAATCTTGTATAAGGCTCGCTTCCTGTCTAGCACCTGACGCAAACTGAATTCGAGGTCTTCATCATTTTGTAAAAGTGGAAGGTTGAATTGCAGTATATGTGATGTTTTGGCTTTCCAAGACTTCTTGGTAATTGGTGCATTGCCCACTTTGCACAATTTGTTGCGCTTGTCGATAATTTCCATTTGCTTGTAGAGATCCATCTCGAGGTGGCTGCAAAAAAGTAGAATAATTTTACATTACAATTATTGGCAAACATGGCTAATATCTGACACAAAAATGTTACATAGTCATACATTATTGTGTTAAGTATGTAATTTTAATCACAAAATCTGTGCATCAGATTGTTTCTCTTTAATAAAATTACATTCATAATTATCAAGAGTTCATTTTCAACATATTATGTAATTAGATATAATTATTTTAATGGTGTTAATTAATCAATCATGTTATGTATAAGTATACATTTTATATTATCATGTATTTAATTACGTGTGATAAGAATTATAGAAAAATAAAACTTTTTGCCACCCTTAATTTATATTAACATACATATTTATGAAAGATATTCTCATAAGAACTGGCGAGATGATGTGTAACCCGGCGTAACTTTTCCATATTCATACGTGTGATGGTATTATTCCTTAAATTATTTTATGATAATATGTATACCTGCGTGCGTATCACATGATTATGTAATAATTATTATATTCTTGAATTTTTTCAGAAAATATATGTACGTAATTTAGTTACATACATATCATACATGCATTTTAAAGGCTAATCAATGTGTAATGTATGATACCAATGATGTACGTATGTATACCTGTAACATAACATAATATGATACATACATACCTAAAAAATCAAGACAGGAAACTAAATTATGTATGAATATGCAAGTTATGCTATGATTGTGCTATTTTCGTACAGACGGTACAGACTGGTACAGACTTGCACTAGCACCAAAGCGCAAATAACATACAGAGGATGAAAAATGAATGGATTGCATTCCAGAACGACATGAACGCCCTCATAATACTAACAGTCCTCGACGGCAGGAACCAGGAAGTACAGAAGATGAACAATGATATTAATTTGGTTTGGAGCGCTTTCCTCCTCCTTCGGCTTGCAGCACTCAGCTTGTAAGCTAGTATGATGTATTGCAAACTTATTGCTACGGGGGACTCACACTTTCCGATCACTCACACTTCTCGCCCTGATGGCAAGAATCTATAATGCCCTATCCTAGCGAGAGGTGTGAGTTGGGCGAAAAGTGTGAGTCTTCCAAACTTCTCGCCTGTGATTGCCCGCCAGCGCCTTCGCGCCTTGCCAATTCTCCCGCCGCGCTGACAGGCCCAGGACTGGCTGGGACTGGCCCGCCTGAATGGCTCGGATCACGTGACAGCCAATGTTGACAAATACGCGACACCAGTCAGTAGCAGCTGGAATTGGTTGCCTCTCTGTCTCTGCTTTTACGTCAAAGTCGAGTCGTCCAAGATATACGCAATTTGTCACTAGCTCTACGTTCTGCGATGAAAATCGCAGAATATCTGCAGCTCTTTATTGACAAGAGAGTATGGCTGTTCTTGGAGGGCACGCATATTACCGAGTCGGAGAAAAAGGAGGCCGAGCTGGCTTTGTACCGAATCGTCGGAGACCTGGAAGATGAGACCGACGACTTTCATTTGTATGACAAGTGATTTTAAAGCTTTTGACAGCTTACAAAATTGCGTTAATTTATTTTTCCAACAGACGCCCTTCACGAGGGATCATCTGCAATAATCATCATCTGTTGTGGCTTGTGGCTAGGTTATTGCGCAAGTTGAAAGTGTCATCAGACCTCCTCTTACTCACCAAATGTGCAAGCTTAGAGAGCCTCTTGTCTTTGTTAAAAGCTCCACAACATATTGCCATGGTATTAAAATGAATTGAAAATTGTAATCAAAGTCCACTCTAATGGTTTGTTTAGGACGTTCGCAAGCTAAACAGAGCAATCATAAACTCCAAACAAAGTGGAAAAGAGATTGTTTTGCCTTCGCATGTTGCTGAATACTTTCACGACAGTATTATAAGAGGAGAAGTGCATGCAACCACGGGTCTTGTCAATCACTTGCTCAGCCCGTATTTAAGTCACTTGTCCGGGCTGGACTATGACTTGTTGAAAATAATCCAAGAATCTCTGCATGCAGCTTTTCAATCCCTCGAAAACAAAGACCAGCAAGGTTTGAAAAAACTTTTCTTGCCTCTTTTATTATCACTGTTTGCTAATTTTTTCTCAGCTTTGTCTGCCATTGTATTGCACCTATTGGCCGTCGTAGGAGATGCATCACAGCATATGCCAAAGATTCATCAGCTCTCAATCGATGGAGTGATGAACCAAAAAGAAATATTATTAGCTCTACTTTCGAGAAAAGAAACGCCACCTGCGTGTTCAATTGCCTACTGTCAACTCGCAGTGCCTAGTGAAGAGGAAATTCTAAAACCAGATGGCACTTTGAATGTTCAAGGTGCCTTTCTTCTTCAGGGCTGCAATAAAAAACATTGGATCCTTGATTATCTCGTAGGCTTAATATTCTGAAAAATCGGAATCCTAAATGGTGTGTTTCAGAGTGGCCTGTATGGATCTTTATCTGAAAGTAAGACTGACATCCTAGGGCCTAGCATTCAAGAACTCTCTCCTATCATACAATATTATTTGTGGACTCAACATTGTTGCGAAAGCTCTGTGATATCCAAGTTTATTACGCATTCAATGGTTACATTAAATTTATAATACAAAATTATCATTCTAATAATAAAACTTAGGACCCTACTCTGCAAAGACTGGAGCATTTGTTGGTCAAAAGGGAAATGGTGATATCATGGCTAAAGAAGCAATCTAGCTATTCAGCGGAGACAAATGGAGCTGTTGCGATGAGCCTCTTGAACAAGCATTCAGCATTAAGAGTTCTTCACCAGTCTGGTGTTTTGTTGGATTCCGATTGGGATGATGTCCTCAAGCTACTGAAGAGTTGTAAAGAGGATGACACGAAATCAGTCTCTTGGGAATGTGTGGTTTTTCAAGGCTACATCATCATGATGAAAACTATGAAATTGTTCTTGATCTCTTGGGACTCAAAAGGTTTGATTGCTCTGCTCTGCAGCTCTTCATTACAATTGAATTATAATTAACATTAGATCACCAGCCAAAGAGTTTTGAGCAGTATAAAGAAAACTCTTTTAGTATGAAGGAGGAATTGAGCAAAATTCAAGTGCTATTGAAAAAACTGTACCCATTAAGCTATAGGTAAAAAACTTGGACTGGAAATTTGTAACTGTTATATTTCTTTTCTTCTTGAAAGGCTGGAAATTTTGGAGAACATCTTTTCACTGCTATTTCTACGATTTGAACATTTGAAAGCTGACGAAGGAACCTCTGATAGCGGTGGTGAAGATGAAGATTCCCTTAAAAGTCTAGCTACTGTCACTGAGAGTTCTCTTTCGCCAGTGCAAGTGATGAACCAACCAAATTTCTGCGCACCCTCACCCTCAACCAAAGCGAAAACCACTGCCAAGAGAAGAAACGGATTCATTTGTGGACCTCTGATAATTCGAGATGCATTGTCTTTCATGAAAGATTGTCTGATCGACTGCAGCTCGTCTGTTTACAAACACAAATCCGACATTGAAGTCAAGGACAATCAGGAGTTGCAAAAGAAAATTTCATCGTAAGTTTAGCAAAGTGAACTTGTGTCAATTGATAAAAATCTTCCATTCAGGTTTTGCCAAATTGTGACTGAGGCTTGGTGGCGGCTCCAGATCGTCACCGACCTCACTGATGTCATTGATTACGAAAAGAAGTCTATGAGTTGCATTCCCCAGCCTCAGAGAGGATATCTCAGCTCTGCAAGCAGTAGCGAAAGCGATGATGAGTTGGGGGAGACAAGATCAAGGAAAAGAAAGACGTCGCAGAGATCAAGTCGCTCAGAAAATACAGATAAGTCTAGCGGCTCAGGATCAAATACTACAGGTTTTGCTGCTAACTCTTTCATTGATTTCATTAATATCATTGATTTATTCAGGGGGCTTGATGCTCAGCTCGGGCGGAAGAAGCAAAAGACTCAGTAGGAGGAAATCTCGAGCGTTGAACAAACTTCCAAATGAAGCTGATTCGATAGTCAACATTTTGCTGGCGAGCCAAACCAGTTTGGCAGTTCTCTGTTTGTCAAGGGGGGACTATAGGAAAGCTCAGCAAGTAGTCCAGGTAGAAGAGAAATTATTCCAGCCCTGGAGCTAAGTGACGTTTTTCAGACTTTTCAACTGGCCAACTCGGAAGTGGCCAACGAAGCAAACTTCCTTGAACTCTTTAACTCCCTGTCGCTGGAAGTTTCCAAAAGCTGTGATCCTGGCAGCAACTCAAGAGATTTTGCGGTAGAATTGGGACAAGGCAGCAGCCATACACTGGCCTCGTCTTCATTAGACGTGATTATTTTTATCAATGATTTTTATCGACGTGACAGGAAATGATTTTACAGATGGTGCGCAGAGCTGCCCTAATGGGCATGAATGCGGTCTCGGTGACTAGTCTCGTGGAAAAGGTTTTGGCTCTGGCCCCTCCAGTACACGGAATGGAGAAGCTTCTGCTGGAAAACCGAAGGGCTAATATGATCCTCTATGATATTTCGGACAAAGTAATGGTGTCTGTGGATGCAGCCCTATGTCTTGGAAACTCTGGCAATGCATCGTCTAGTTTGATGGACGTTGTGTCTCAGCACATCAAATTCAACCAAACAAAGCCTGGAGTCAAGGGCAGAGGCTATTCCAACTTTGTCTCTTCCTTCATGGAACTCTTCCGATTCTTGCGCACCAAGGTGGACAATGAAAAATACACTCAAATGTGACATGATTTTTTTTCATTTTCCACAGAAAAAATGTGGCAGCGCTGCTGAAACTCTTGGAAACTGGGAAATCCCTTTGAATGCTAATACGCTCAGCAACTATATTAGCTTCACTTCCTCTCTCCAAGAAGATATGGCTGACTTTTTAAGCTCCGATTGCTTGGCCAAGGAGAAAATTGTGAAGGTCCGCCAGATAATTAAAACCTTGGCAGACTCCAACAAATGTTATGGTAATTTAATTTGAACTCTGGGTCGAGACAACTAAAATTAATTTAATAACTTTAATTTGCAGAAGTTAGAGGAGTCAGAGATGCAGGGAAAGAGGAACTGCACTTTCTGCAAGATATCGTTTGGTATCTGCAAACACTGTCTTTCATTCTGAATAGATGTGCACCAGCTAGTGCTGAAGGTTTTTCATCCCAACGTTTGTTATAAAAAATAATAATATTTTTCTTTAGCATTGTCCAACCCTTTTGATCTGTTGGAAGAACATTGGGAACAAATCCTCAGCCGGCTCATTTTCGACTACGAAGCACCACTTGGACGCGTCGAGAGAGTGTCAAAAAGACTAAACCTTCACTTGCTGGAAGCTGTTGTTGGGGCTTGCTGCCCTCGTTTTCAGCAGTCCACAGAGAGTAAAAATTTTGCAGTGGCACTTCAACCGGCAGCGTCTGCGTGGGCTAAAGTTAGTTTGAATGCTGCCACCTGCCAACAGGTAAACATAGCATACACAATTAAAACATACCATTTATTAAGCTGATACTTCTTGAATTTTGAAACTATGTGTTGTTTAAAGGATTCCAAAGAAGACCCTGCAGAGCTAGCCGCCAAAATTTTGATGGAACTGTTGGCCGCGATCAAGCAAAGCGATGCAATCCTAGTCAACAGCAGCGATTTGCAAACCTTCTCTAACAGCGCGGAAATAATGCAAATTTTAGGCTTGACAACAAAACTGAGTAGCGTTGACTTAACTCAGCTGGAGGAAAATCCTCAGAGAGCCGCCTTCCTGTGCAACATTTGCAATTTGCTGATGCTGCATAGCCTGATTACGTTGGGCTGCGACAGTGGACTTACCTCAAGCAGCTGGTTGGAACGAAAAGCAGCTTACAACTGCATTGGCTATCACATTGGGCAGATGGGATTTGTCACTCTCTCCAGCTTGTTGAAGCAACTAGTTGGAATGGATTTTGATAGTCATTTTGAGGACAAAATTAGTAGTGATTTGATGTGGAACATGGATAACAAAATGGCTTTGTTTGCTGTTAGTCAAGGGACCATTCATGGACCATTTATTCAGGTAATTTTCTCAGGCACTTGTGCAAGTTAATATTTTTTATCATTTGTTTATGCATTTTCCTTTTTCTTAGTAACCTATTAATGGCATCAATGGAATTTCACTAACTTATACTTGTTTAGGTGTACGAAGTTGAGAAATTAGAATCTCAATTGAAAACGGCAGTTGTGAACTACATTTCCCACAACGTTAGAGTTGAAGGGTCGCTGGAAGAGGGCTGCTTCAATCTGTTGCTGACGCCTCTGATTCTGCAGTATCTCGGAATCTCATCACTGTCTTCTCTTGAAGCAGCTGTAGAGGCTAGCCGTGAATACCTGCTTCCGCTCTCACGCGATTATTTGCCAGATACATGCACAGCCAAAGATTGCGCTTTCAACATCCCGACCATACTCCAATTTCTTGAAGCTTACGCGACTGGACAACTGAAACTGCAAGTTGCTGACTGGAGAGCAGCTTGGGAAAATGTAACCGATGATAACGAATGTAATGGTATGGCATTTAAACGCGTTTCTTTTTCTGTTGACTGATATTTTATCAATCAATAGGCTTAGTTGTCACTGTTGAGGATTCAACCAAGTTTGGGATTTTACTGCAGTCATCAATAGAACTACTGGGAGCAAAACCTGAAGATCAACCTCACTTTGATGCTGCGTGGGAAAATTGCAATTTGAACCAAAGCGTGTTGCAGTTTATAAGCAAACGGTGTTGGATTATCGCGCTTTTGGCAGAGAGATTGCGACGCGGAGTTCAAGTGGGCTATTAATTGTAAGCTTATTAAATCTTAAAATTGACAAATATTCTTGCAGGAGTACCAGTTTTACCCTCACACTGAGAGCCTTGATCGCTATCTTGCGGAAAAATTTGCCCTCTTTTCCTCCCTTGGGTCTGGAAATTTGATACTTGGAGCCCTAACGCCCCCTCATATGTTGCTGGACAAGATTTGGCCTCTCTTGGACCAATGTGTTGTCGGTCAGCATGAAGATGAGTGCATCCAAGTGTTCTACTCACTTCCAGAGAGTATGATATTCGAGAATGTCTGTCTGCAGACATTTAAAGAGCTGTTGCTGTATTTTGCCGCCAGCCAGCCTCAACGACATGGTTTGTATTTTAAGACCTACTTTGGCTTAGGATTTAAATTTTTTTATCAAAATAGGCATTGAAACTCCGCACAGATTAGCGTTGTCTTTGGGCACGGCTGAACTTCGCGCGCAGTGCATTTTGAGAAATATTCAACACTGGTCAGGCGATGATAGTATTGAGGTCTTGAAGACCGTTCTTGGTGACCCTGAAATTTCAAAAGAAACTAGAGCCGAGGTGTCAAATGCTTTGAATAGAGTTACTATTTACCAACAAGTGCACAATTCCCTCTGCTACTATAAGTCTAATGAGGTTAGTGAAAACAGTTTTTTTTATTCTTTCAATAATTCTGTAAAAAATAACTTTTTGCAGACACCTTTCTCTGATGGTTGGCACCAAATATTACTGCTGTCTGATTCAGATCCTGGTAAAGTTCTTCAGGTCTTGATTGAAGCTAAAAAGGTCAGTTGGTTAATGCACTGTGCAAATTGTGCACAAAACCATGTTGACGTCAACAATAATAATTTCTTTCAGTTCCGTCTCTGCATGAAATGGGCTGATCTCCATGGCATTCCCAGCAAAGCAAACCACCTGATTGACTGCAATCTTGTAGCTCCTCTCTTGGAATCTGAAAATATTTCAGCGGCCAAAAAGGCAAGCAATGCTTTTTTTAAACTAGCCCATTCTTAACATTCTCAATGCAGCTCCTGGAGTCAGTTCCAATGGAGCGTGCAGTTTCAATCTGTAGGCGACTTCTTGGCTCCCTAACTTCCATGGAGTCTCTCCAGTTCATAGTCAACTTTGCGCTGACATCATGCAAGTCTTGGCTGAAAGAAAATGCAAGGGTTCTGGCTAGTCTGCAACTCTGGTCTGTTGGATTGTCGATTTTGAGTTTGCTCCCAGCTGCAGAGCAAGAGAGAGACCGAGCCATGGTCTGCAAACCCCAACTGCTGCTAGAGCAAATGGTGATGAACACTAAACTTGCTCTGTGCGCAGAAGCCCTCACAATTTTAAGAAGCCACGACATGAGTGGTAAGTTAGCATTACAATTTTATCATTTTAATATTGTTAAATTTAACTTTCAAACATTGCAGCCATCCCCTCAGATCACCCTGCTCAGCCTGCAGCTATTGATGCGATGTTGAGGTCGTATGCCAACAAAGCGCTAGATTTTCGCGTCGTGCAAAGGATCGAGCCCTCACCTCCGGAGCTGGACGATCTGTTGATTTCCATGTCCTCGGGGTCTATGAGTATCGGACCTGTTCCATTCGTCATGCCCCCAAACCCACCTTTGAAAAGTGATTGGGTTCCTAATGATGAGGTACTTTTTTTAAATTGACGATAAAACCGCTATAATGATAATTGTATCACTGCATTTGCAATAGCTTTTTATGCTGTGCAAGGGAACATTTAATTGGCTCCCATATTAAATCAGGATTTTGTTCCTTCTGAGTTTTGTATACAACTTTTTACTTGCATTGTTGAAATGTGCTCAAATTCAATTAACTCTTGACTAAATAAACATAGAGCATGCTCAGAGTTTCCTAGTAAGAATTTTTGCGATTGGAAGATTGGGGCAAATCACAAATACAACACAACAAGAATTCTGTTTTATAAATCAAGTGGGAAGAGTTTTGACAATTTTAACCCTATAGGCAAGGGATTGCATGTGCTGCCAACTAGTACCATTCACCATGTTCAATCGGCGTCACCACTGCAGGCGTTGCGGCCGAGTTGTATGCGGCTCTTGTTCAAGCAACCGGAGCAAAGTAAGCATTAAATAAATATTCCATTCTTTGAAAATTTAACTTGTTTTACGCAGGTTGACGGCTACGGTGAGCTGTTAGTTCGAATTTGCGATGACTGCAGTATCTACATCAGGAAGGACACAGCTGCACAAGAAAACAAAAATGCCAATCACTCTCATAGCTCGTCAGTTCTCACTTGCATCATTGAATGGGTTTTATGTGCAGACGACGCTCTGAACATAACTGTCCGCGAAGAGTTTTCATTTGAACACGCGCCAAGCGTCGCGTTGTGCCTGTCCATATTGGCGCTCCACTCAGAACATTCTGCAGCTCAGCCAAGGTTTCTGCTGGAAGCTTCTGAGAATATGCTCCGCTTGCTTGCGTTGCCAACCCCTGGCGTCATCAACCCTGAGCTTGACTACAGTCTTGTGATCAAAATGGCAAGGTAAGTTTATAGGCTTGTGTTTCTTTCCTCTGTCTAAAGACTAAATGCTTGAAATTTTTTTTTTAACTTTTAAGAGATATTTTTAAATAGTTGCATTCTTGATTTCTATATTCATTCTTAATACTAACCAGCCCGTTGGATCGCATTTTTAAGGCATTGCTAGTAATGTCAAAAGGCAACGGGAGATATTTGAGCGTTTCGGGGATCTATTACTGACTGCCCAATGTCTGAGATGGCAAAAGGTGGTAAATAAAGTAACTCAAGATGCTCAAAGGGCTGGGAGGCGCTATTTGCTGGTTTTCGCACCTTCCCAGTGGCTTTAGAGAAAAATTTCTGGCTTTTCAAAAAATACCTAAGTGGGGGGAGGCGAAAATTGGTCACATTGGGCCCAAGCTCCTCTGCGGCAAATCAGGCCCAATGTTATCTGCTTGGCAGTGTTATTGGGACGTGGTGAGCTCATAGCCTACAAGATGAGCTGTGCAAAATAATAAAAAAAAATTAGGTGTCAAACTTTTTTATCTCAAATGGATCATATCAAGTTTGGAAACCTCCCGAGTTTTCTTAACGTTAGGGCTTATCAACAAAAAATTCCTCTCATCAACTATTATTTGATTTATTACAGGAGCTTAGTTGTTGCTGCCAAGGTGCGATACGCAAAAGCAGCCCTGAATTCTGGAATCGCTCATTGCGACCGGGTGTTAGGACAGGTTGACGTGCTCTCTCTTCTGGTCAGAAACGGCTGTTCCAATTTTTTGCCCGTGGAGCCTCTTCCATTAAGTAAGGAGTTATCTGGAATGCGTGTGAACCAGTATGTGCTAATTAAGACTTCCAGGTGGGCATGCCCTGCGCCATCTCAGGGATAGACTGCTAACAGCGGAGCTGTGGGCGTTGGCCCTGGAGGTGTCCACCAAGGCTGGGTTGGACCGCACGGGAGTGTGGGCTGCCTGGGGGAAAGCGTGTCTCAGAGCCGGCAAATGGCTCGAGGCCAGAGAGCACCTGGCCCACTGTCTGCAGCCTTTGGCTCCGTCCCAAGACGCGGTGCCGGCCCCATTGCTGTCAGAAATAATCAGGATTCTTGAAGACTCCAGCTATGTCGTTGATAATGCCGTGGTTAAGCAGTCGGAGCACATTAATTCACCAGCATTGTCAGTACTGCACACACTGAGCAATCTGTCGGCGATATCGCAGGGGAAGATTCCCATGAATGACTCTACTAAACAATCAGTCTTCTACTCGGAGTGCCAGTATTATCTGCAAACGTACGGGACGCCGTCCGTCACGATTTCATTCCTATTGTCTCGCGGCGACCTGAAAGAGGCTTTGAGATTTGTCAAGGACAAAAATGTAGAGCCAGATATTTTTGCAGACGCCCTCTACAAGCCTTGTTTGGTGCAAGGACTTATTGCCCAGCTTCTTGAGGAAATGAGAAAGATGGATCCATCATTGGACACGTGGAAGGTAAATCGTCCTTTCTTCTAGTGTCCTATCTCTCATTTGTAAATTTTTAGAACATAATAATGCACGTGGCGCGATTGCTTGAGCAGCAAGGACTGCTAAACTCGCTTTACCAGCTGCAGCTGTTCGCCAGAGATTTGGTACGAGCCGCAATGACATGTATCCGTTTCTACAAAGCTTGTGCCCGCTGCTACTCTGATATGAATGCTGATCACCTCGTCAAGGCCAGAGGCCACATTGAAGATGAACTTTCGGAGCACTGGGCTTCTGCTGGTGAGCTGTCAACCAATTTAGCGTTTTTAGTTCTTAGCAATGTTTCTTGTTCTTCGTTTGTCAGATTCCAAAAGGAGGGAAAGTTCAATGAGCAGTGGCCGCTCGTCCGAATCACCAGACGGGACCGAAACTGAGTGTCAAATCCCATTGAAGATGCCAGCCCGCACTTTGGATCATCACGTCAACACCATCGTCCGCCAACTTGAAGCCGCCAAATTTCTGGTACAATGCGAGTCAGAAGACCGAACTGCTGTGGTAACCGTTTCTGCTGAGCTGTGCCAAATGAAGGCACCTGCTGGCAAAGTGATCTACATTCCTACACTCTTCGGAGACTCCAATGAGCGCACGCTTGTCGCTGCCTTGGTCCTGCTTTGCGGAAAGAATATTGAAGAGGGATTTGGAATCACTTTCAGGTATGAAATCCTGCAGTGTCCGTGAGCAGTCGATTTTAAAGTGTTTTTTTTGCACAGAATCATCCAGTACTTCCGATTGAAGGCGAACAATGTGTACTCTTTAGTGGCCGAGTACCTTGTCAACGCTAAGAAAAGCAAAAACATACCGCAACTAATAAATTGCATCCAGAGTTCAGGCTCAGCTGACGCAGCAACGTGCAGTGATGATTTGTTGCTCCAATGCATCAAGAGATTAGTCAATGAACAGTCTGATGGAATCATGCTCTCCGAACCTCTGCTGAGGCATGTTGCAGGCTCCAAAGCAAAGGTTTGGGAAATTACTTAAATTCCACTTTGACAGAGATGCTAATAAATAAATAAATGTCAGATTGAAGCTCACCTCACATGTGGATTTTTGAAATCAGCATACTTACTGGCAGTTAAATCTGGCAAAGAGGCGGACGTGAAAATGATCCTCGACGAAGCAGACCGTACAAACCAGTCAGCGATGAAGAGAATTTGCCAGCAGTGGCTCTCGCAAAGAGCAACCAAGAATTAATCAGATAATTTTTATTGATGTATGGCATCTGAAGTGCCTTGTGATATTGCCTATTAAAAGACTGTATGCGTTATTATAACCGTTAAATTGTTAAATATTTTGATAAACACTTATATTATGTTATGAAAATAAAATCTACAGATCTACTTTTAAATGTACAACATTTATTAAATGTATTATTTCTGTACAAGCTTTGTTTTTTACCTAGGTTCTTTCTTATTAATCTTACTCGTCTTCACTGCGTTAGTAGTTACAGCAGCAAGTACATCCTATTCTCTCTATCATATAAACCATATCACAATAAATAAAATAGATTTATTCTAATAATTGCAATGAATTGCTTTATAGTCAAAAATATCATTTGACGCCAGAAAAAAATACATGGCACAAATCTGCGTTCATCCTTCGTACATACGAGACGTCTTATACGCTAAGAAAATATACTGCACGTCATGTACACAGGCTATTTTATGCTTATTTCCGTAGTTATTTCTCTTTGAAATGTTCCAAGAGAATATTTACAAAAGTGATAATTGATTTGACAGCAGTGCTTCATCGCTTGAGGTGCAATTGTTGATAGGCAACGGTCCGGAAAAGTCTGTTTCAAAGATAACTAAATCACTCTGTATTGCTTGGCAGGTCTGTCATGAAAATATTGAAACGTTCACTTGCATTGTTCAAGTTTCATCGTCATCAGCCAGTGTTTGAGCACTTTTCACATAGTTTGCATGCGATGACTGAGTAGAATATGTACACGTAAGCAAGAAATCAATTTTTCAAGTCTTTAATTCCAATATTGCAGAGTAGCTCCAGACCGCTGGAGCTTGACAAAGAAAACATTGTTAAATAATCATAAAAACAACGTCCGTTAAAATATTCTTTGTAAAACAAGCAGTGCATTGCATAAAAATACCTAATATGTTCACAGTCTAAATTATAAGAGTTGAACACGACCAAGAAATTTTACCTCTAATTGTTTTTTTCTCTTTTGAGTTCAGATGAGGAACGCAGTCAGTAATTGAATATTCTCTTTCTACAGATACGAAATTTAAAGTGTTTGCGCTCGATTTAAAATTACCCGAGCTGCGGTTCCTATAGCTAGGCTCGAGTTTAAAAATAGTCTATTCTTGTGCTGCATGTGCATGGAAAAGGGAAACCAGCTTTGGGTGTCTAGAGCACAGCTCTTTCAAAGCCAGCGTTATGTTTAAAGCACTCATGAATTATTGAATTATTGTGGTTCACAACAACAGACGGGATCCGGCTGGCTCCTCGGAAAGCAGTCAACGTCTTTCTCAGCTGTCAGCTACTTCATAACTATCATTTTCTCCCGTGCAAATTTTCCTGAGATGCCTAAATGCATGTAAAGAATTAAGTAGCCTGGAGCGGTTGTTTCATTAAAAAGCAGCAGTTATGCTAAAAACAAAAACAAAAAAACTGCGAGAAATGCCAAAGACCTAGTTTATATTTTCAAAAAACAATTGCTACAGTTACGAAAAATACTGAATTCTTGTACAAAAATATTCCCACTATGCTGTAACATGAAGAAGTCAGCTGCGCAAACACAATGCAAATGTATTCCGAACCTTGTCACATATTGGCGCTATAGATAGAAAAATGCAATAATACTGGTAGAATTTACGATGGCGACATTGAAAGAATCTTTAAAGGAAGACGGCGGATGTGAAGTAAGAAAATGACTTGCTCCTCGGCCAGGAAGTCGCTGAGCAAATCACGATAGAAAGCCGTTTCTCGTCACTTGGTCTGATTTTTTTTGTGTTGCGTAAGGTTCAAGGAGCGGTGTGCAGAGTTTCGTCATTTGCTCGACAAGTCTGTGGCCTATTGTTTTACAATCACTGAGAGAAGGCAAGCCAAAAGATTGCCAGCAATCATTTTAATATGAAAAGTGCCTTAGCAGTCATTACCAGACTCATCCAGCATTCTTCGATAAATTCAAAGGCATATCTGCAATACACAAGGGATTAAATTAAGCGTGTGCACTTCAAATCCATTTATATAAAAAATACGTTTTTTTAGTGAAGTGCAAGTAACAGAAAAAATTGAAATTACCTGCTGTCAACTCGTCCCTTTTCCTAGGGTCAACGCAAAATTGCTGGCCGGGCAAGGGTGCAGTCGGTCCTAAGTGAGGGTGCGACCACACACTTCCCAAGGGCATGAAGTTTGCTGCTGCAGGGTAGTTTATGTTATGGGCTGCCGGCGAGGGATGAGGCCACATGCTCCTGTTGTAAGGGTGAAAGAACGCCATAGGCGGGGGAGGAAAGAAGTTGAGGCCAGGAAACGGCTGGTGGATGGGTAGGGACTGCGGCGGGTCGGGGGAGGCCACTTTTTTCTTCGACGGCCGCCATCTCACCTCGGCAGGAGACTGCGGCGATGAGACACATGAGGGCGATGAGCCACATGAGCCCCGATCGCTGCGAGGTGACGTCCCAAGGAGCGACCTACGACGTTCAAAATTAATTCAAGATCTCAAAAAAATCAAATTTTAAAGAATTTAACACACATATATAAATAATGAGCCTGTGAGATTCTGTTAGCTAAACCAGTACTTTGATTTTATTTAATTCAAACAAGAAATATTATTTCAAGGATTTTATAATTTTTAACCAATTCCTTTTGGAAGAAAGATTATAACATTGAATTTAATTGTGAGGAATTAAATTAAGCCAACCTGAGAAATGAAGAAGGCTCAGGATCGTCATCAGGCCGGCCAAGCAACGAGTTGATGCTGTATGAGCCTAACCTCTCTTTACACTTTGTCGCCGGCGAAGGCGACGGGCTGCTTGATGGTGACGGGGTGGAAGCAGGAACAGTATAGCTGCCCATTGTTCTAATTGCGTTGATGTGAGGAATTAGGGAGGGAGGTGACGGGGACAGCACCTGAAAATGCAAGTTGCAGATTAGCTGACGGCAATCAGGACAAAATTTTACGCTGTATCTAACAAACAGCTGACAAATTAACAAATTTAACTTAAAGGAACCTAAATCTGATGTTTAAAGAAGGCACACAAATGACGCTTTAAATTTAAGTTTGCCGTAATCACAAAAAAGCATAATATTTAAATTTGAACTCAAGGATAATTAAAATTAAAGTTCCAATTTTGTGGACAGCAGAAAATGTTTAAGATATTGGTAATTTCAGTGCAACGTGGTTACAAGAGTAATTTAAAATGGCGCAGAAAAATTGAGCACAGAAAAATGACGTAAACAAAATCGAGTAACAAAGAAACATAAATTTAATTTATTTTGATTGACCAGTTGATTGCATCATTCGATTTTCGTACGAGCTACAGACAAATATCCCGCCAGACAAAGACAGCTGTTAAAAAAATGCATTCTTCAAGAAATTTTTGTCATTTTTCTGTGCTTAAATTTTTCTAACTGAAACTAACTTTTCATTTTTCAAACACGATACATCAGTTATTGAGAGCTACCTGGATATTTATTTCATTTTGTAAAATACGCCATTTTTGTGTAGTTCAAAAGATAAGCAAGGGTTGTGCTTTGGAAAAAGAATCACAAAAAAGCTCAACTCCAAATTCTAGAATGAATATTTCAGATGTTAAGTGTGCGATTTGATCTGTTCAAGAAAAAAAATCCAAGGAATTCATAATATCGGTTCAATCTGTTACTTTTTTGCAATCTAGGACAAACATGATGAAGATCTCAAAACATGATGGTTTTTCACGTTTTCATTTAAATATCCACAGCAAGATTTTTACCGGAGCACCAGCTGTTGGCCTTTTATGTCTCTTATAGGTCTGGTCCTCCAGCGTAACCTTCTCAAACTCCCTGAGAATCCTCTTCCTTGGTGACACCACACAGTGATCCAATTTGCTGCTTCCAGGCGCGGGCGAGGCTTTAACCGCTTCCCGCGCTTTAGCAGTCAGTATCTCAACAACAGCCTCAAGCTCCTTCCTCTTCGTCTCCCTGGCAGGCCTTTTACCGCCTGGCACTGAGTCCTCTTTGAGCACAATGATTTCGAACGGCCGTCGCCTCATGCGTTTTAACGCCAAAGCGTTGCGCCACCTGACCGATTTCACACTGTCATCAGAGCGCATTAGGAAAACAAGGAAGCGGCCAGCGTCTTTGCGGGGGTGGCTTTGTTTCCAACAATGGTCCCTTTGCCAAGGAGAGGATTGCACTGAAGAGTTGTCATCAGAAACTGAAAGCATACCACAAAATGCTATTTTTCTCAAATTTTCACCTATACATAAAATTTAAATAATTTTAATGCATACATATTTGCTTCTAAATTTATTATACAATGTATAATCACAAGGTGAACAAACAAGGAATGGATGGCTCAAAAATTGAAATGCCAATAAATTGAGAGCATGGCAAAATATTGTGCTGTAAAGCGGCTGTCTCGGAACGGCAGGCCTCGACATCAACAGTAAACAAAACCAAAATTTATGCCAAAGGGTTATGCTAGAGAGATTTGAAAAACGTCCGCCTGCACTCATCTCAGAGAGCAAACTAAAAGAACTGTCGGAATAAATTAAAAATAAATCTAATAATGGAAATTATAAATTGAGTAAAATATTCCTGAAGCCTAATCAAGAGGATTTAATTATTTCATTGCCGGGATATAAAGTTAAATTTTCTCCCATTGAGATATAGCATAGGCTATGTACGACTCGACGACTCTTTGATTGCCAGCGTTTCAGTGACCTGATCACTTCGTGCGTTTGCCTTTTTACTCTTTTGTAGATATGTTAAATGACATTGAAGGGGAATAAATAATTAATCAATTAATATATTCTTCAAAAAATCCTGAAATTAAATGTTACAAACGCACATTTTAAATAAATTGTTGTTTAAAAATAACCTTAAAGACAAAAATAAAAAGAAAGTGGCTATTTCCTTATTCTTTTCTGACAAATTTGAGGAAATAAAAAAATATTTTGGAGCAGTGCCTTCTGCAACTGCAAAAGGGCACAGAAAAAAATAATTTTGAAGAAAAAACAATACTAATTTATAGATAACACTAAGTTATAATTATGACAGACGCAACAAGCAGCTCTGCAGTGCCAGTATCAGCCTATAATTTCACAGAATTAATTTTATTTAATAAAAATATAGCCAAAAATTTAGCTGTCATGTACTGTAAAAAAATATTGATCTCAAAAATCTATAACGAAAGACAATATTAAATTTGACTAGCAGAACAATGCCATTCCAGCCGCTGATGGAAAATAATTTGCTTGACCTTTTGGCGGTGGGATTTTTTTCCGTTTAAATTTAAATCATATTTTTTTCTAAAATGACAACGATAGGAAAGTGCAAACAAGTTAAATTGCTCACGATCAAGTCAGATTTAAATAAAAATTGGCATCATTTTTATGGCAGTTCCCACGCATTGCTGCTGACACGGCGAGAGAAGTTTGAACACGCTGCATGACACGATGCTTAACTCACCGCTGAGGGTAGTGGAGCATTCCTGGCGAGAGGATCCAGCCACCGTGACAGGTGCGAGGGAACTGCACTTGCCCCTGGGTGGCCAGTATGTTTTCTTGGGAACAGGCACCCACGACGCTCGTTCACCCTCGTGATGCGACAGTTCAATGATGAGCTTGCCGTCTACAAACCATTTGAATGATGCGAGCGTCACAACGACCATTTGAAAACAAACCTTTGAAAAACCGCAGCCTGCCACCCGCGTCCGTCTGGCTGACCGATTTCTGGCTGAAGGCACCGTTGGTGGTGGTGGCGGTCTCGGAAATTCCATTCCGGGGCGACTCTTCACCGCAGGCGATTTTGCTCTCGCCGTTTACACCTCGCTCGTCGCTCATTTTGGCACACACGAGATTTTCTTGCATCCTCATCACTCCTATCCCATTTTTATCGTCCATGGTACATCCGCTCTTTCACAAAGACACACGTATCGTTGCACTGTCTCTGACATCCGTGGGCACAGAAGTTTGCCCCAACCCGTCCATCTTCATTTTTGGGTTCACCTGCTGGGTCTTCTGCTACAAAATAAAGAGTGAAACGTCACATACATATTTTGAAAGCTGGTCGACTGGAGGCCAAAGCGTCACGCGCCCGTGTAAGCACGCCGCCTGGCCGACATGGAATATCGCTCCCGGCGAAGAATATTTACTTAAAAACACCAAAATTCGATGCCGACCAGCACACTTGGCCAAAATCGTCGTCAACACTTTCTGTGTTCCACTCAACACGATCCGCATTCCAGGCACGCCATTTCTGTCATTTTCGTCTCTCCTGGTCCGCAGTTCAGATGAGAGTGTACCAACCATTCAGTAACTACACAACTAGGCAAAGTTGTTTAGCTAGCTAGCTGATCTTTTTAAAATAAATTGATTTTAACTAATTTAGACAAAAATAAAATTAAGTTGATGCAAATCATCAAATTTTCCATTCATTATCATTTTAAATTAAATTCTGCTTTATAGCTAATTTTTTTGACCGGCGCTGGAAACTCGCAGCATAAAAATAGGAAAAATAGATGAATAAAATATTTATTGTTGGTGTTAGAGCTATATTTTGAAATGAAAATGCTCTAAAACAAAATTAAAAATTGGACGATAAGATAAAATTATATGATTACCTCTACCTCTACGATTTATCAATAAAGCATGACTACTTATTGTTATTCACTATCGATATCATTATATCATTTAATTAATACGGGGCTTAAATTCTTATCTGTGAATTCTTTTATTTCACTCTATAATTACAGCATGACATCGAAACTTTCTTGAAAATATTTATCACAAAACAAAATATATTTTTAGTCATGCATTCATTCAATAATAACCATTGCATAATAAGTACATAAATGTTCATGACTTATATTTATGTATTTTATTAATTATTGTCAATAGTATCTCACTACATATATTAAATTCGTTAGAATTTAATTCTAATTTAAATTTAAAATATTCTAGTACTTACTGACTTATCTAAAATAAATAATAATGCATTATCATAAAATTTATTTTATCGCACACGTTGTTCGAATAATTCGATAATAAATTGAATAATTATTCAAGTAGAATGTTTTTAGGACAAGAGCTCGTCTCTTGTGCGACCGCCTTTGTTGGTGTTGGTGATCTGATCTGATCTGGTTGATTCCCGCCTTTAGGATTCAAATTTCTGGCACTGCCACTGCACACTACCGCCCGGCTTTTGTTTGTTCTTCATTTCAGTTGACGTCACAAGCCTAGTATCAACACAAAAATGGCATCCTCGTCGACAAATATCAAACGGACCATCCTCAACGAGGATTTGTCGAATGTGGAGTTTGAAACCAGCGAAGATGTTGAAGTTATCCCGACCTTCGACAGTATGGGTCTTCGGGAGGAGCTTTTACGCGGCATCTACGCGTACGGTAAGTGGAAAACGCGACGCGTCAAATGTGAGGCTTCAATGCCGCCGCATGCACGTTCTTGCAATCCAGCGCTCTACTGCTGGAGAAATTCACCTTGATCTCAATTCCACTCGAGAAAAAAATTATATTAATTAATTAGACCCAGTTTTAGTTGCGAATTTAAATGAACCCCAAATGAAAATATGAAATTTTTTGTTTGTTTTCATATTTTTAATACTAGCTTGTTTTGACTTTTAGGCTTCGAGAAGCCCTCGGCTATCCAGCAGAGAAGCATCAAACCCATTGTGAAGGGCCGAGATGTGATTGCCCAAGCGCAGTCTGGTACCGGCAAAACAGCCACTTTCTCCATTTCTATTCTGCAAAGTCTGGACACTCAGCTGCGAGAAACTCAAGTGCTGTGTTTGTCGCCCACGAGAGAGTTGGCCGTGCAGATCCAAAAGGTCATCCTGGCCCTTGGTGATTACATGAACGTGCAATGCCACGCCTGTATTGGAGGCACCAACCTCGGAGAAGACATCAGGAAGCTCGATTACGGACAGCACGTCGTGTCCGGCACCCCTGGCAGAGTTTTCGGTGCGTCTTGTTACTTAATTATCGAGGATTTCTCTCTAAAATTTTTCTTCAGACATGATTCGACGTCGAACACTGAGGACGCGTTCCATCAAAATGCTGGTGCTGGATGAGGCTGACGAAATGCTTAACAAGGGATTCAAGGAGCAGATCTACGACGTCTACAGGTACCTCCCACCTGCGACTCAAGTTGTGCTCATCTCTGCCACCCTTCCTCACGAAATTCTTGAGATGACCAGCAAGTTCATGACTGACCCCATCCGCATTTTGGTCAAACGGTAACTGCTGCGCAGATTTTCTCAGGCTTCAATTTAACGTTAACTAATTTTTCAGCGATGAGTTGACACTGGAAGGAATCAAGCAGTTCTTCGTTGCTGTTGAACGCGAAGAGTGGAAGTTTGACACACTCTGCGATCTCTATGACACCTTAACCATTACTCAGGCAGTCATTTTCTGCAATACAAAGAGGAAGGTAAGAAAAAGTGACATTTTTCTCCATTGTCTATATCAAAATTTATTTTTTTCCCCAAAAAATGTTCTAACAACAAAGTGGTAACAATCTTCTGCGTTTCAATATCAGGGGCTCACTAAATTTCCATCATGTTTTGTTCAAGATATTAAAATAATATTTCTTATTTTCTTAAATCTATAAGAAATTGTTTTAAAAGTGCCGTTTTAAAACTCGGAAGGGAGAAGGGAATTAATCTTTCCTTGTTTACAACAACGTGCATTTTTAATTCATGTAGATAATATGAAATAACTCATTTAGGTCATCTATAATTTCTTACCGTAAAAGTCTGAGGTGAGACTGCTAAAAAGTAATTTTTCAATTTTGCTTTAGCAACATGAAAATATCTTGAGCAGGGAGGCTGTGGGTCTGGGATTAATAATTTAAATTTGAGAATGTCATTTCTCTGTTCGGTTCTAAATAGGGCCCTGTTCAAAATCACAACAAACACTAGTCAAACATTTTCTAGAGTTTTATTTTTTCGCTACTCATGTAGAACAAATGGGGCAAATAATATTACATTGGAACGAATACAATATTTCCCTTGCATTTTTGCTAGTAGTGGAAATTTTTTCTATTAATTGTTTCACAATGGGTTTTCCTATTTACATAATTTTGTCTCTTAAACAATTGCAAGAAATGGTGATAAATAGTTACTGTAACCTTTCCGGCATGTGGCAAACCATATAATATATGAAGTGTCATGCATTAATTATTATCAATCTGACAACTTATCAATGTATTAAAATTTTTCCTCATCATTAAACATAGAAAAAATGCTAAGTGTCTCAATCATTGACGTTTTGATAGTAATTATTTTTCTCTGTGATAGGTTGACTGGCTGACAGAAAAAATGCGAGAAGCGAATTTCACCGTCAGCTCCATGCACGGTGACATGCCTCAAAAGGAGCGAGACAGCATCATGAAGGAGTTCCGATCAGGCACTAGCCGTGTCCTCATCACCACAGACGTGTGGGCCAGAGGTATCGATGTCCAGCAAGTTTCCCTGGTCATCAACTATGACTTGCCCAACAACCGTGAATTGTACATTCACAGGTAAGAACTTTCGGTAAACTAGCGTATTTGCTGATTGTAAATAATTATTTTTCCCTGTTTATAGAATTGGCCGATCAGGTCGTTTTGGACGCAAGGGTGTTGCCATTAACTTTGTGAAGACAGATGACATTCGTATCTTGAGAGACATTGAACAGTACTACTCCACACAGATCGATGAAATGCCAATGAACGGTATGCTAGTTTTATCAACTTGCTTTTTTATGTTCTAAACAATTTTTCTCTCTTTACAGTTGCTGATTTGATCTAATTTTGCAACACAAAAAGCATAGGGAAGAATTCACAAACAGTGTCAATGGACTCATACGTTTAGTTTTTCCTAACAGACAGCAGGTAGATCTGCTTAAATTTTAAACTGTAAGATCCTCTATGGTGTAATTATATTGTCTTCAAGTTGTGTAACAAAAATTTGCAAGAAAAATAAAAAAGTAATTTCAATTACTAGCTAATAATTTTGCATTACTCATTCTATCACTTTGTTCATAAAATAGAAATAAACTTGAACATGACCAACCATAGAACATAATAAAAAATGTTCCAGTATTAAAAATATAATTATATTTAATAGGAACTAATTGTGAAGGACACGCTGAGTATTCCATGACAATAATCATTGTTGATAGATTAAACGTCGCTGCTAAACCGATTGTAGAAACAAAAAAATGAATGATCTTATTTTTATATTTACATACACAAAGATAACGCATGCGTAAATCAACCTGACCCTCGCCTTTAAAATTTGGTAATATTTGAGCGGCCAGGAAAAGTACGAGGCTAGGGGGTGGGGCGCAAAGAGAGTAGACCAATGATGATTATCATTCCTTATTGGCTCTGAATGTTGTTCTTGATGTGGCGCGAACTTTAAGAAGAATAATACTGCATGAGGTCATGCGGTGATCACGATTTTTTAAGCAGTCTGATCACTCTTTTCCTTGATTTTCTGCGGTTGAACTTGAATCAAACACTGGAGTAGTTATCATACCTTTACAAACATGATGAATTTGTGCAATCTAGCAACTAAAAACACAGCATTGCACCGGAAAATCAGCAATATTCTTCTCTCATGTCGAAATGGTGCCGACAGAAAAGTTAGCACAACATCAAAGTCGGCTGCAATATTCGACAGATTCAAGAGCAAATCTTCCAATCCGTAAGCGCACAGTTAAGAAATTTTTGGTTCAAATTTGATTTATTTGTATTCATCTTTTTGCAGAAAAGACTTTGGAAAATATAGCATTGTTAAACCTGGCAATGTTTCGCCTCAGCTGATTGTGCCTGACCACATTTTAAAACCTCCTTACGCAGAGACAGCGCAACCTCCACCTCCACCAAAAGAGATTGAAATCCATGATGAAGATTCAATTTTAAGTATCTACTCTGCGTGCAAACTGGCCAAGCGAGTACTGCATTGGATCGGTACAAAACTTGAGGTTAAATTAGAAAAATTTTATGAACATTGTTATTGCACTCACAAAAATTATTTTATAGGTTGGAATGACTACTGATGAAATCGACAAGTTAGTCCACAATAAAATACTTGCCAACAACGCCTACCCTTCTCCATTGAATTATTTGGGGTTTCCCAAGTCAGTCTGCACATCTATCAACAATGTTGCCTGTCATGGGATTCCAGACGACAGACCACTTGAGGATGGGGATATCATCAACATTGATATCACTGTAATTTACTGCTACGTTACTTCAATAATTATTTTACAGCTAAAATATCCACAGGTTTATTTTGACGGGCATCATGGTGACTGCTCAGAAACATTTTTAATTGGAAATGTTGATGAGAAGGGAAGGGAACTTGTCGCAATTGCTAGGAAATGTTTGGACGAGGCAATTGATGGGTGCCAACATTATGAAACCTTCTCCAATATAGGTATTTTATTTATAAAATCCCTCTATTTTTAATTATTCACTTTTGGGCTTGATGCAGGTAACATCATCGAAAATATTGCCAAGAGCAATGGCTATGATGTAGTGCCAGCATTTGCTGGCCATGGAATCGGGAAGTACTTTCACGGACCCCCAGATATTTTGCACTGCCGTAAGATATTCCCCATTGAAATGCAAAGTTTGTTACTATCGTGATTTTTCTCCAGGAAATAATTACTCTGGATGTATGAAAACTGGCATGATCTTCACAATAGAGCCAATAATAACTCCAGGTTCGCGGGAAGTTGAAATCCAGGAAGATGGTTGGACTGCCATAATGGTAGACAACGCAAGAACAGCCCAGTTTGAAGAAACGATATTAGTGACGCCAGCAGGTGCCAAAATCCTAACCAGTTTGGAATAAAGCCTGTCAAGGGTAAATGTTGGAAATAATACTTGAGTCAATTATTTTGAAGATTTTTAATTTTGTAAAATTGCTTGTCATTTTTCACTTTTTTCCAACTTAATCTCTTATTTACAACTCTTAACTTGAGAAGTCCTCTCGTTTCCTGAGATTTTGCATGCATTCACGTGGATAAAAAACCGAGTAAGTTTTCAGTTCCAAAATAAGTCCTTGCTTTGGTGTGCATGCAAATGCTCAATGATTGTGAGGTATAAAAATACAAATGTACACACAATTACACTATACACAGGAGATCTGCTTGTGCAGTGTTTTAAATGCTTGAGCACAACTACTTCTAGTTTCCTTTAAGGGGAGGATGGTGGTCCGTTAGTGGTTGACGTCGTCACGCCAGTAGCGGTTGCTGCCGTTGACGAGGTCACAGACTCCAGCTCCACTCGGTACCTGTTGTACGGGATGTATGGTGATTTTGACAAGTCGTTGTCTGTGAGGATTCGCGTCCTGTTTGGCATCATGTTGTCCCCGAGGCCCATCAGCCAGTCTGTGGTCGACTTCTGCTGGTCCTCGCTGACGTGCACTGATGCCCACTTTTGGTGCCAATCTCTGAACTTCCTTAAGAGCCTTATTGTTACCCTTGGATGAGCCTGCGGAAAATATACCAATAATTAATTTTTTTAATCCATTTTCAATATCCAAAATTTAACTAGCCCCTGCCCTCCTGCATAATATACTGAGTGAGATTTGATGAATTTTTAAGTTTTCACAAAAATGTATATCAAGTGGCAAAGGATCCTACCTCTTTGGCGTTGAGAAGGGCATTCTTTTTAAATAGTAGCGCATCCTTATCCATGAAGAACACTCTACTGTAAGTGATAGGATTAAATCTGCATTCATTGCTATCGATGCTTCCGGATTGCGGGGAGTCGGCTCTAACTTTGCTGCCATCTTTCTTCTTTTCATCATCACTGCAACAATTTGAATATTGGTTAGTCTCTTGTCACACTTGCAACAGTTCAGAAATCACGTACCTTTTGGAGTCAGCATCTTTTTGCTCGTTGGAGCTGGACGGGGAGTCATTGCCACTTGTGCTTGCAGCTGTGCTGCTTCTTTCTTGATTATGGAATCGCTTACTTCGATCAATGTATCCCCTTACACATCTAGGCAAGAAGACCGGCTTGCGGGACAAACGTTCCTTCATTTCGTCTGGTATGCTGTCCATTTCACCAACATACTTTTCGACGTACTCTTCTCGTTTTTCAGCCTCTGCAGGTGCCTCCTGCTCTTCTCCATCGGTGTCAAGTAATTCAACTGTCATTCGACAATCATTCTTATACTACAGAACGGAAAGATTAAAATATGGCCGGTGGACAGGTGCAAGCAACTTACAATAAAGATTTTGTAGCAGTTTTCATCGGTCAAAACTTGCTCAACCCTCTTTTGGTATGCCATTTCAGAGATGGCACTTTGAGCTGCCTTTGAACATGGTCCGCCAGCTGCACCTCTTTTCTTTTCCTCGTTGAAAATTTCTAGGCACTCATGCGAGATATCATCCATAGCCAATTGCTGAAGCTGAAAAGTAAGATTGATCGATGTGTCAGCTCTGAAGGAATATTTCGTGGCATTTTATCATACCTGTCTCACAGCATAAGTAACAACCTTGTCCAACGTGAATGCTATGTATGCATGTATGCCAAACATTTCTCTGAGCGTGTCTTCATACGCGTTGGTATCCATGTTGTTATCAAGAAGATTTTTAACCATATCCAGGAAAGCAGGGTAGTAATCCTCAATATCTATATCACCTTAAACACATACAGAACAAAATTTAATTTTATATCAAAGCAATATCACTATATCTCCCAGAACAATTAAGTTTCTCATGTTCAGCATGTTTCTTTAACCTCTGATTAGAAACACCAGAGCTTACTGTTTCTTACTGATTGCTTTTGCACAGACTCGCTAAGCGAGACACCAATGGCAGCTGTCACACGTTCTGAGTCCTGTGCAAAATGTAAGGCTACAAAAAACAACACTACTCACTCTTTGGCTTCAGCCTCAGGGCGATTGCTGTGGATTCTTTCCTGTCAATCTTGTTTAACGCATCCTCAGCCACTAACTTCTTTGCACATTCGTACATGCGAGTGAGTCTTTCACACAGGATTTGATGCAGCCGCAAGAAGCAGTACCACGTATTGCAGGTCACAAACAAAGTGTAGTGCTCATCCTGCAAAAAGAATTGACGATCAAGGTCACAGATTAACCACAAATAATGAAATTGGAGGGATATGGTTACAATTTTGAGGAATCATAAAATTATGAGTGTTATCAACAAAGATACTTACAGGATCTGATGAAATGGCGTGAGCTGGGGTGGCCAAGTCCTCCTTCCCCTTGGATTCCTCAAAGTTGTTAACGACCGCATTCTGTTTTTCCTTAGTTTCGGATTTGCTAATGTCTACACTGCTGCTCTTCTTGTCAGGTTCTCTCTTGTCCCGGGACTTTTTACTACTGGGCGAGCAGCCTTCAGAGTCATCTTTGTCTGAGCCATCATCGTCTCGTTCATCTTCACTCAAGTCTTGCCGGGGATGGAAGAAAATGTCAGGTAGGACTTGTTTGAGCAAGTGTTTTATGTTCTGCTTGTCTTCCTTGTGTATGCTGGTCTGGCGTTTCACGTGGTGAATCAGCAAGTTGGCAGCGTCATCAAGGATAGACTTGTCCCTGTAGCGAAGGACCATGTGCGGGCCGGTGACATGGTGGTGTCCGTCCTCCGCTTGTTCGTGCCTCTCGTCATACAGAGACTCAATTTCGTTGAAGAGCGCCTTGGATCGCAGAGTTTTCAGATCGTTCTGCTTGAAGTTGATGCCCTGGTGGTCCAGAGACTTGAGATAGTACTTTTCGTTCTGCTCTCTCCAGATCTTATTAAAGCCTTTCTGCGCCTCGCGCCACTCCTCCTCCTTAGCTTTAAGCCGCTTCAACACAACAGGTACTGCAGTACTCGGATTCTTCTTCAGACCCATTATTATGTCTGAAGCCTTATCACCGTAGATTCTTCGGATGGCTCTTTGATGGATGGTAGCCGACGTGCCTCCTAGGCAGTCGTCCAAGTGGTACTTGGTCAGTTCGTCGGGCTGCATCCGAGACATTTTCTTGTTCACTCCCTCCAGCACTCGGATGGTTGCTGAGTTGGTTTCCAGAACCACGTCCAATTCAAAGCGCTCATCTTCGCAACGATAAATAGACTCTTCAAACTGAGTTTTGCGAGAAGTAACAAAGGTTGAGTCCTCTGAGGACCAGGTGGGGAAGGAAACCCAGGTGTCGTTGAGCACTTCCTTGCAGAGAGGAGTACGGCCAGAACACTTGCTGTGGGCGTAGTTCTTTGGAAGAGCACAGTAGCTGGCACCCAGACGCTTGCAAGTTGAATAATCTGGAATAGGAGAGCAAAGATTGATCTCAAGTATAAATTAATTGTTACAGATAGATTATGGTTCTGTTCAAAGTGATGTAACTGTCGCTTAATTTTGACTACAAACCTTAGCTTGAAATGGCTAAGATTTACCTGCTAAGAAAGCATATACTTTTGCAGAACGCTCTCCGGGAGTGTAAAATAATTATTAGCTCCCAGCTATTAGTTCTGCTAACTTTAAAAATTTGAATTAATCAAACCGAACATTAGGCTGTTCATTTTCCAATTGTTTCAAGATACATAAAAATTGATAATTATATGTGATGCATTACCTATTTCCATGGCAAGGTCCCCAGTTGCCCTCTCTTGCCTATTTGAACTGTTGGCAGGAGTATCCATAGCTAGGTTGTTGAGACTCTGGTATGATGCGTTTCCAACCATGCTGTCATTGTGGCCTAAAAACTCTTTGAACCACTTGAGCAGCTCTGGGAAACGGCTCAGGAACGGAGTAACAAGTTGAACAAGTTCGGTGCCAGACACTATTTCATGATTGAAGAGGGACAGACATCTTAAAAAGTTTTCATAAATGTCTGGGTTTTTTAGTGCCTTACGAACCTAAAGAAATAATTAAGTATAAGCATGGTGTAAATTTCGTTCATAACATTTCTGGAACAATTAGTAAGAGTATGCCAGACGCATTAACTTGTTCAATCAACGAAATTATTAACGAGTCTTGCAACTTAAATGATTCCAAATGTATATAGCATAATTAAGTTTGAATTACACCTACCTTGTCGAAAAAGGCATAATCATTCAGACTGCACAACTTTCCAGCCTCTGCCAGAGAGACGTCTCGCAGGCAAGCAGTAACTTTTGGTTTTTTCATGGGCTGGCTTGACGACGAGAACGGAGACGACCTCTTAACTTGGCCAAATTTGCTGCTGGTACTCATGGAGCCCATGCTGATGTTGGACAGGCTAGCATTTGCATTGTTAAAACTTGGCTTCAGTCCCAATGGCTTCTTGTTTGACGAATGATCGTTGCTGAGGCCTTTACTGCCTTGCAGAACAGCTCCCATCTGGAAATGAAATAGACGCATTGTACGAAAAATTCAACAGGAGGAAGCGAGCCGAGTGCGGGCGAAACTGACCAATGCCGCCTGATGACTTGTTGCGTCAGGCAAGAACTGGCCGAACTCTTGAACCAGATCGTCTTGGTTCTCAAACAACTTAGCGACCTGAGCGTACACCTCAGCTTCAGTGAGTTGCTTTCCTGGAGCTGCCATACCATCCTTTACACTGCGTTGCTCTTTCTGATACGCGTGCAGGATGTCTAGGAAGCTTTTGTACTTGTCCGGGGTGCCTTGGAATCGATGCTGCGAATCCATTTGTTGGCAAACACGCAAATAAAGTAACGCAATTACTTACTTTGATTTTGTTCACGTAGTTGATTGCATGGGAGAAATCGACAGGCTGGCTCTGAGGCGTGGGCTGCATTGTTTCCGCTAGCATGGCACCTGCGTGGCCCAGGAGAGAGGGCCCACCACCTACTGCAGCTGGGGCCGTGTTCAACGGTATTGACGGTGGCTGGGACCCACTCTGCGGGTGGTGAGGAGAACTTGATGGCGGCATTCCTGTGGAGTAGCCATGGAGTGACGTTGCCGCATGGTGGACCGCAGCCAACCCGATCGGAGCCGCGCTACTGTCAGGGAAAAAATGAAAAACACTAAGCAAATCAATATCTGGATAGACTATTTTGCATACATCTTGTTATAAATTTTATTCAAATCAAAAATTGGAGGGTGCCATATAAAAATTTCAGTTTCGTTGGCTAAGAAATTATGATTTTAAAAAAATATATCTATGCTGTTGGCCAGAATTCCCTAATAATATTTTCTGTTTTTAAGAGGTGTAATGCTAGAACACTTTTTATGAGGAATAACTGAATTGGTTTGACACAAAAAGTATTTTGTTTGATTGCAAAGCAAGTGAATTTGGAATGTCTTAGTTTACATTTAATCCATCCATTCATGCTTGGTTTACTTGTACTGTTTGCAACCTAAATTTAAAAAAGGTTGGTTTTAAGCACCAAACTGCAACAAAAAATGTGCCTATATTAAGGGTTCCTTTGAACAGGCGCAAAAAATACCGCTATCATTTGAAACCCCGACTAAGATAGTTGGTCCCAATAATTCAAAACCCTCATCTGCTACGCCAAGTAAGCCAAAAATTCTCTTGTAAAATAAATTCAGCTCAAAAGTTTTATTCTACTAACTATGTTTGACCGGGATGTAAGCCATCAGATTATGTTGTTATGCTCCTCTTAGAAGTTATAATGCCATTAAATAAAAAATACACATGGTTTAACCGAGTTTATTTCAGATTTGTAAGACTTATGTTATTGCATGCAATTGAAGCACACAAATTTCAAGCACAAAGCACAATTGCCAGTAGGATTTGAGCTGCCTGCTTGCGCCAGTTAAAGCCGTCCTAAAATTGAATAGGTCGCCTAGGAAGTGAGGGAGAAATTAAAAATCTCATATTTCTACCACAACTTTTATAATAATCAAGCTTTGGAGCATATTTTGCACTAACAATAGTGTTCTTAAAACTATTTACAAGGAAATTAAGATGGCAATAATGTTAAATCTAGGAGCATATTTCGGGGCAATTAGAAACTACATCTTCAGCGGCTTTGAGTAAAAATTGGAATATTAATAAAACAAAAATGATTAAAATCTAGACTGGGAATTTAAATTCTGGCATATTGGTGTTTATAAATAGTGTCAATAAGTAAACTATGTTATGATGAATTAAATCAATGACTGTGCATACCTGGTTGTAGTTAGTGGCTTCGAGGGAACACTCGGAGCTGGAGGTGCAACTGTCTGCTGCGTGACAACCACTGGGACCGGTGCTGGAGGAGCAGCAGTTGTGGGGATTGTTGAAACAATCGTTTGCGTCAGTCCTGTTGCTGACGTTGATATGGGTAGAGTGTGGTGCTGAGTAACTGTCCCTACGCTGTTTGTGTTGGTTGGACTAGGCATGCTGACAGAAACCTGAAAAGCATAGCCCTACGAAACGTCATTAGCGTGTTTTCCCAATTGAGGCTAAATTACAATTTGTTTCTAGCTCTTCAACTCTTCTATATTTGGTAAGTGTAAATAAAAATGGTACCTGGTCGTTTGCTTGCACTTCGATTTTGTACCCGGGAGGAAGGAACGTGTTGAACCCGACTATCAACTCAGGGTGACCCTTGAAGAGATTTGATACTCTTGCAATGACGCCCGGAGTATCAATGCTGCAAGAAAGCAGAGAAAGCACACGTTACTCTAGCGATACTGGGCACACGCACACCGGCCAACTTACCTCTGTGACTTGAACTCCTTCATTATGTCCAAGAAATCGTTGTACACCTGCGGCTGAGAGCCGAATTTGAACTTGACCTGATCCAGGTACGAGAGAGCATCCTCGACTTTGAGGCGCTGGAATTGCTGCTGCTGCTGGCTTTGCTGTGCCGAAGAGAGATTGCCGCTGGGCTGCGTAGGTGGCATGACTGGAACCTGAGGAGAAGCCCCATCGATTGAGCCACTTCTAGAAGGAGGAAGGGGGCGCGACATACTGGGCCTCGGAACTTTGTTGGGCGGTCGGCTAGCCCCAAGATTACGAGATATGACTGCGGAGCTACCAGCTACGGGGGCTGGAGCGCCAGCCGCAGCAGAACCCTGCACAGTTCAAGATGAGGTAAGACACCTCGTGCACAGAGAAAAGCAAGCGGCTCTAACTCGACCAAGAGGGCGCGACCACGCTCGTTTTGGGGTGATAAGGCCGTGGCGTTTGACCTTTAGAGTGCCTAATCACGATCGCATCCCTGTTGATCGGTACTTGGTCATGCAACTACTGCGTAAACGAATTAGTAGCTGTTGGCATCAGCACTAGTAGTGAGAAACAAACTTAAAAGGCCTCGGCAGTTTAGATACAATTAAGACTGGGAGCTCAGGTGGGGGTGGTGGATTGGCAGAAACCAAGAGAAGAAAAAGAGCAGAATGACAACGGAAAATACCTTTGGAGCAGCGGAAGGCACAGGATTTGAGTAACTCTGCACTGGGTACTGGATGCTGCCTGGCATATTTGGCGGCGCAGCGTCGCTCTTGCTTACGACCGGCGAGCTAGTCCTAAAAGCTTGAACTACAGTGGGTCCAGGCGGGCCTAATTATACAGAGTTAGCGCTCGGTTAGAGAAGCAGCGATAGAGGTAAGCGCGCGACAAAGCAAACCTGGAATAGAGTTGGTGGTGAGCACACACTGCGAGTTGGTGGGAATGGAGAGCAAGTGCTGCTGCAGTTGGGGAGCGATTTGCTGAGGGGCTGGCGACTGTCTACTCAACACCACCGTGTGTGGCGGAGCAACTGCACCTAGCCCGGTGGGACCTCTTACCCCTGGAGGGCAGACGCCAGGGCCGAGGGCGGAAGCTGCTGTAGGCGGAACGACACTGCTGGGCTCGGACTGCTTCACTCCTACTAAAAGCTCATCAGCACGCCGTTTCATCGCAAATTACATCTGGGAATCTGCAAAGATAAGAGCCAAAGAGTTAGATTGTGAAACAAACTAGAACAAGGATTGGTAAGTAAAACGGATCTTCGCAGGTGTAAAACGCAATTTTTTGTTTAGAGTTTAGATGCATATCAAATAATTCTACCAATTTGCTTATCCTAACTTTGCAATAGCTTGCTTTTTGGCTTTTCCTATTCCACTGTACACCAATTTTACTGCTCCGGATTTCCCATTGTCTTGCAGACCCAATTCTCTTTGATTACTCTCTTTTTAAGCTTTTCGACGCCCTTCACTGATTCTCTCTCTCGCACCTTCTAAATCCGGCCCTTCCCTCTTCCGACCAGACGAGTCCTTTTGATCCGTTTCCAGCTAGGTCGCAAGCAAACAGCGGGACGCGGGAAGGGCGGCCGTTCCCATTGTAGCGGCATCAATCAAGCGTCGGCGAAAAAGACCATGGCAGTTTTTTTTATTCGCTCAGGGGCTCGGTCAGCCAGCCTCTCGCTTTTGCTTATGTGCATACAGGTTTCTTTCTTTGCGCAGAGTGGACACAATAAACAGGCTGCGTTGTTGCCTCGCATCCCAGCAGCGCCAAGAGCAACAAAGCTGCGGCGGCGGCCCCTCCCCCGGAGGAGAGATTTCACTCGGCAGCGGCCGTCTTCTCCATCGGCAAGCGTAATTGGAAGAAAGTTGCGGCGCAAACACGCTCATTTCGCCAGGCAAACGGCAGCCAACGGATTACACCGACCGAAATAAAACGACGCGGGAGGGGGCGGTGCATTAATCAGCCGATTCGGCGGCGGCAAGGCAAGGCAAGGGGCCCCCCGTCGACGCTCGGTGCCCCCTCGGCCGCTCACTCGGGCTGGCCGTTCTCCAAACACCGAGTGCGCGAAATTATTTCTAGTGCACACCGAGCGAGCGAGTGAGTGCATGGCAACGCCGCTGCCGCTCTACGCCTACTCGGCGGCTCAATCGATAGCCGCTGTGCGCGCATGCCAATGTCATCTCACCAAACTGGCGGATCAACACGGCCGGAGCACTGGAATCTCGACCTTATGCACCAGACGGCCGCGTTCCGGGGGTAAACACAACCCGAACCCCGACACCGGACCCCAGGACCCACGGGCCGCGCGGCAGGCTCGACCGGCCGTTCGGGGGCGGTGGCACCGGCCGCTCCGGGGGCCGCGGCCAAGCGGTGGGGTGCGGGGGCGCGAGAGGGGGCACCCTGAGCGCCTCCAAAATGGCCAGCGGACGCAAGGGGGCCGCTCGCACCGCACTGACTCAGCTCGACGGCGACCACCCCGGACCCCAGGAGGAGTGACGAAATGCTCTCGAGTTGTTTGGGAAATAAACGCCGATGTGCACGACGCACAGGCCCCCATTTTTTTCCTCTCGGACTGGCAAGTCTTTGCTAGCTTTTAATATTTCGCACCTCCACCGGAAATTCTTGCCCAATGATGCAACGTGCAACAGACGGATCCCGAATGCAATTGTCCCGAGCAGAGCAACGCCAGCATCACGCTTCGGTTGTGGGTGACCTTTAGAATCGAAACGCTAGCCACAACAGCCCCTCGGGAGGATTACGTTCAGATGCTTTCCAACAGGCAGGTTTTCGACCATTTTAGAAGCCAACTGAATTTTCCGCGGAAAATAGACCGATTTTAAAGCAGAGGACCCGAAACTGTTCAAATTTGCAATCAAACTTGCTAGAAAAATGGCGTGGCCTGAATGAAACCCGCAGGAGTCGCTATCAAAACTGCTTGCGTCGCAGAAAGATGGAAAAAATTAGTGTACAAGAGAATGAAAGTGGGCCTCGCACACACAAGCATTTGCATGCGTTGTGAAATGTGGGACGGGAAGCGGCTGTGGACGGCCGAAAATAGGGCCGAAAGACTCACCGGACTCGATTCTATGTGAAATTCGACTGCGACCAGGAGAAATACTTGAAAAACACAGACAACCGCTGTTTCCGAACAGAAATTTTCACTGTGACAGCAGGTGATAGGAACATGGCTCACTCTCTGCTGCTGTGTGCTGCTTGCTGCCTGCCTATTGCCAGGAGGAGGGGGGGTGAGGGAGCGGGTCGGTTCATTCCGTGCAGCAGCAGCGGCACCAGCCAGCAAAATGGACTCCTCCAAACAAAGGGTCTTTCAGCGGGTCTCGCTAACCCAGGGCGACCCTTCGAGGTCGTAACGACCTACACCCTCCGCAGTGGCAGGTCAGTCGAGCCGACGCCGACCGGTTCGGCGCTCGGCCGCGGGTTGTCGGGCCGAAATCGGCGTCGGTGCGGTTCAGTTCTGCCGGACTCCCCTCACGAGAAATCGACTCGTCCGCTGCTCAAGCGGCGGAGGAAAAAATAAAAGTTCCCCTCTCTCCCCTTGCGTGAATGTGTCTTCTGCTCACATATTTTTCTATATACCAAGTTACCAACATACACCTATATGTGTACAAACGGAGGGATTCGAATATGATCGTCGACTAATTAAAGAAAAAATACACTGTCGCTCGCGAAGGGTTAATTTGCGGTCGCGGCGCACTGCCCGAGAGCGTATGGAAATTACAAGTTTAGAGAGCGCTGTTTGCCGGGAATGACTGAGAAGCGGAAAATCGAGCAAGGGGGCCGATCATATGATCATAATAACAAAACTAGAAATGAGGCCGAAACACCTTCTTTCCTGAATGAAATCACCCCCCGACCTCCGGAACACGTAATTTGAGCTTGGCGTGACCCAATATCGAGTAGAGTCTTAATATTTAGAGGAAAAGTGACTTGGCTTCTTCGGTTAAAGTGTCTAACTGGATTTAAGCGTTATTTAGGTCTTAGAGTCGCGGAAACCCTGTTTTTACTCAAGGAAACCAAGCACACCGTAGCTTTAAACAAGGGGAATAGCAAATAAGCAATTAATCGGAAATTAAGGAACAATTTCAAGACAAGTTTCGTCGGGAGTAAATTCCCGCTACGAAAACAGATGATCGGACTTGGCTGGGGGCCTAGATTTAATCTCGCTTTTAAGGCGAATAAGAAAAGTTACGAACTTAACTAACGGGATGATCCGACTCAGGAAATATTTTAGAATTTTTGTCGAGGCACATACCTGAATTAAATTTGCCGATGCACTCAGAAATCGCGGATTTTTCAGCTACAGATCTTGGGGCATCCGCCATAAAGGTTTGCCACTAAATTTTGATCGCCGTGACGTCACATTGTTTGGGGTAGGAATCCAACCAATCACTGAGCTGCAAAGAGCGTATGTCCGTCCCACCACGCAACAGCAGTAGCGGCACGGTTTGAATAGCGAGGAGTTGGGATTCAGAGGAATTTTTCTCGATTTAACTAAGGCTGTTTCGCTTGCAACCGATATGTACTGCGCGAGATTCTTGACTGAAAAATTACATTGACAACACATAGCTTCACGAAAAGAGAATGGTCGACTTTTCTTTCATAAGTTGAACTTATTGCGCACGGCCATCAAAATCTTGTCATAGTAGAAAATTTAAATGCCAATAGATGGCAATAGATATTAGAGGTCATTGACCTTGAATGAATGTCATTTTTTGTGATTGAATTTTTTTCAATTTTCATAAATCATTCCCGGGCAAGACTTGTGATGCTTGAATCGAAAATCTTGAGGCGAAATAAAATTTAAACTCCATACATCTAAGTGTGTGCTACTTCTACCAATAATTTTTAATCGTTAATATACAGAAATTGTTTACAGTTCTTTTTCAATGCTTACACATAAAGCAGTCAAGCTATGCATAACAGAAATATCTAGGTATTTCGGGTATTTCATCACAGTTTGCTACAAATTTAAATTAATGACTTGAGTGAATGTTAGAGGTCCATAGAATTAATCAACTTGGGAACAAGTAATGGAACAATTGATGTGGAATAATTATATAATAATATCTCAACTAAACTTAATGCAATTAGTGTCTTTCTTGAGAGTCTGAATGCCTATTTCTCACTCTTTTCTTTCACAATTACATCTTCAGCAATGGCATTCTAGTAAAACCAATTGTGAAACAGAATTGAGTTGTCTGATTATGATTATCTATAGAATTCATTTGGTACAAAATATTGAGGGTGGCCATTTCTCTCCGCTAGCCTCACTTTCCCAATGCCAAGCAATTCACCCACAAGCTGCAGCCGCACTCAAACAGCGTTCCTCGCTAAACACAGCTTTGGGCTGGCCTTTCTCACGCTATTGGGTCATCGTCGTCATCTGGTCCTCGAATCAGCACATCATTTGTTCTTCGAGATGCCATCATCCTTTGAGTGAAGACCCTAGCTCTGCCGGGCCAGTTGTATCTGTGGCCCAGGTAAACGAGTCCAATGGCCAAGCCTAAAATAAGCACAACAGGCACCAAGACGTGGCTGACTACAGCATCATCTGGAAAATAAAGTTAAATTAATCAAATTGTATGTTTTATGATTTTTTTCTCAAACAATCAAACATTGAGGAATCGGGTGGGATCCTCGAGGGACCCCAAAGCTTCTTTTAAAGCTGTATAACTTTTTAAAATACAAGTGGAAAATCTGATATTTGCCTATTTTGAGTCCTTCTAAGCTATACTAAAACTCAAAGAATTTTTTTCTTTTGGTTTTATGGAAATAATTGACTTTCTGCAAGAGGCTTAGCATGGATGGGATCGTTCAGATGCCCCAGACATCATTAATTGATCCCAAGATCACAATTATTCACATATCAGGATGAAATTCACAGGGTAGCACCTTAACAATGAATAATTTAAAAAGATAACAGGTTTTTTCATAATTTCTGACCTCCTTAGACCATAATTAATAACATATCAGGTTAAAAATTTCATGATTGTACTTTGAATAAATTCATTAAAGGGCGAGATACATGAAAGACCCCTTGACTGCAAGGTCCGACCCTGAAAATTTGAACCTTGATATTATGTCCATAACTGTGGTCTCTGGAGAGCAAAAATAATGCATAAACGTGCTATTTTTTAAAGGGGTTGAACATCATGGAGGGTGAAAAATTTCACTCCGCTATTTAGCTGACCTTGTCAAGGTGCTGCCATGAAAATTTCATCCTGATATATCAACAATTTTTGTGATCTCAGAAGCGAATGATGTCTGGGGTCTCTGAAGGAGATTATCCTCGCGTTGAGATGAGTAACAGCTGTAATCCTCAAGGGTTAAACAAATATTGTGCAAGTGCAAGCATAATATAATTTGATAAAAATGAAAAATTTAACAAATCAAGTAATGTTTTGATTTGATAAAACTTGAAGTTTCTTTCCAGAAAACACTAAACAATACAGCTGTCTTTTTAACGAGCACGTTTAAGCATCAACATCGTGAAAGATAAAGAATTGATAAGCACGTTTCACGTTTCAGTCAGTACTTATTAAAGAAGCCTGGAAAACAAATAATATTCCAAGCAATGGAAGGTTAGAAGTTGTAGGGGCTCATGTCCAATCTATACTCTAGGCACTGCTATTAAGAATTGGCTTTCTGAAAAGAAACTTTTAAGAAGCTTGTTCGAGCAGATATATGACTCTTTGACAGAGATTATTATATAATGGAGCTACATTGAGATTGGATTCCAAATATCGTTTCTGATTTGATAGATTAGTGTCTACTGCTAACACACAGCTCAAAACTCAAGCATGTTTGTGGTTTTGTTTTATCACGTGATCTGATAATTGAAGTTGTGACGACTTAAAAAATCATGCAATACAAAGTTTGTCTAAAAAGTTAACAATTCCATGGGTGAGATTTTTGTTTCTTTGATCATTTAATATTATTTGAAAAGAAAATTAACCCATAGCAAGATGAGGATAGCAAGTCAGGAAATTATCAGAAAACATGGTGGGAAACTAGAGCAAGTGTTTAACTATTGTTATTTTAATTAAAATTTGAATGCTGATTGGAATAAAAATCCAACATTGCAACCCACAACTTAAAAAAACAGACTGAAAAGAGTCAAGCAAAGGGTTGGCAACTACTAAAGGATGTGTTAAATAAAAATAATTCTAAACGCAGCTTGTTGACAAACAGAGGGTATAAAGCATTAATTTTTCAGCGTCTATTGTTAAAATACTAAGATAAGAATGTAACGGTGCAATTTATGACTCTGTATATAGTTTTGTTATTTTTTCATGTGACTTCCTCTCTTTCAAAATTCTTAACAAATAAGATATAAACAAATTTCCAACAAACAATTTCCATACGTTTTGTGGGTCCATTAATGTGTGGTGAAGCAGTCGGAAGGCTTCCTGGGGTGGTGGTGGGCAAAGCATTCTGCTCGGTGCATTCTCCGCTACTCTTCCTTTTGAATCCTGGCACGCACTTACAAACTCCCACCGAGGACTTCTGTTGATTCTGCACGCACAGCTCGTTTTGGCCGCACGACTCAATGTCACTGAACCTGCAGGGCTCGTCCTTATCTGCAAAATTAACACCTGGTTGATCGATTGGCGTTGCTCAGGGCAAGGCAGCTCACCTGAGGAGGCGGCCTGTACGAGCAGGCAAGTGCAAACCAGGAAAACGAGGTTCTGAGGCGCCGTCGGCAGCATTTCGGCAATGTGTGAGTGGTCGACGTCGACGCACGTGCGGAGGAAACGAAGTGAACGCGCAATCGGCGTTATTCGGCGACAAATTTTCGGAAGGTGGCTGTGGCTGTTCTCAGCTGCTCGATCGCGCCTGTTACTCTTCTTGCTACTTCTGTGGTCATGGCAGGAGAAAACATCGCCAGTCCGCATGCGTCGCTGATGCGATGACACACCGTCATCATTTTAGCTCGCGCTCCCTCTGCTCTATTGTAATTATTTGAAGCGAAGAGCTCAAGAGCACACATAACGCGCAGTTTAAATAAAATTATTTTTAAATTTGCTGCACCGACCGCTTACAAAGCAAATATTTAGCATTATCTCCTCTGCTATTTTTTCCACCTTTGCTCTTGCCTGTGAGTTGTGCGTTGGCTTCCTGTGGTTTGCATGCCATCTGGCAAACAAAAAGTTAATATTATTTTTATCACTTTTTCCTCTTGCATATTACCATGCAAGAGGCACTTTTTCCACCATTCAATTTATCGCTCTTGAATCCCTTCTTTAATTCTTTTATCATCATAAAATAAGCTCGTGGTTCCTAGATTTGTAAATATTTTAATTCATAGGATTTATCTGCTAATACAAGTTAATTTATTATTAAAATCAATCAATTATTGTAAATCAATACTTCATCTTACTTCAAGAAGCTATTTCGTCTAACGGTTGCATAATTAATAAGGCACACTACTATATTATCATACAATTAGACTCAAACATTTAACTTAATAGCTGATTGTTCAATTTTTAACTTTGAAATTTGTGATAAGAAATTTTACATATATATTTTTCATATTTTTATTTAAATTGGTCCAAATATAAAATGCAGTTTAAACGTTGTATTATGAATTCATCAAATACTTTTTTTTAAATTTGGCTCTGCAGAATTTTTTTTTAGTAAGTTCATGTTCACGTTCACAGTCGCAATTTGTAAATTCATTCTGGCCTAATAATAATAGTAGTATAGTTAAATAAATTAAATCAAATGAGCTTGAAATCCTAGATCTTTTTAAATGTGTTCGTATATATGTAGTTTGTCTCTTGTATTTCTGGTATTTTTTTACCTTTACATTATTTCCAATTTATCCAAATGTTCCTTTTCGTTCCTTGAACGATATTGAAGATAATCATTGTAATTATACAAATTTTCATGGTCTAAAAATGTTGAAAATCAACATGCCTGTGTAATAAAGTTTAACATTTAACATAACAAAATATTTTATCTTTGCTAAATACGCAATGCAAATCAGCTAGTCATCTGGAGGCTGGAGGGTTAATTGAAAACCATACATAGTTTTCATTAAAGCATCCCAATTTATATTTGTTTATTATTTCTTTAATCTCCATTCATAATTCAAATACATAAAGATAAGTACAATAAATCCACACGATATCGTATTCGAAGCTCATATTTATAAGTTGGGAACCAAAGTTTAACTTATTTGTACTTGAAATTAAGTTGCAAAATAATTCATGACTAGACGAGAAGAATCGCGGGCGATGGAACAAGATAAGGGGCGTGTCGTGAACTGAAGGGGGCGTGCTAGGACATATGTTGTGCGGTAGAGAAGTAAACATTGATTTTTCAGGAACTGCGTATGATCATTACCGCGATTTTCCCGAAATTCATGTTTGTCTGACTGTCACAGTTCGAAATCTAGCTTTACACATAATGCGAAAATCGGAATTAAAAACAAATACAAGCTCATAACACTGGCTTTATTCGATTAGTTGAACGAGAACTTTTTTCATTATCGGCGCTGGTGATACCGTATCTGATTTAGTGAATCAGTTAATTCTCCGCGACCGAGAGCGTCCGACTGGACAAGTGGACAGCTGGCCGCGAGTGTTAGTTGTTCGTGATGGACAATGTGACTTTGGTTGCGCCGGTTGTTGTTGTTGCCCTCACGCCAAGTTTGGCCGGTGGCCAGGAGAAAAATGCTTGTTTCGTTCGTTTCGTTGGGGCGCGCAGCTTTGCGGTTGCGGCGCGCAGCTGCACCTCCCGTTGCCCCTTGGACGATGCTGCCCACCCCCGAGCTGCACCAGCTGCCTCCCTTCGGCGACGATGAGGCGCCCCCTGGGGCCTTCCAGGAAGGGTCCTTGGAGATCTGCGACGACCAAGACGACGAGCAAAGGGTCTGCGAGCTGGTCAAGGAGATTTTCTCCTTCAGGGACTCGGCAGTGAGCAATTGGATCGTTGAGGTAGGTAATTGCATCACTCGTCAGTATACTGCAATTGTGTGCAGCCATCTGCAATAAAGCTATTTGCAACTATTCTCTTCTGCGTGAGCCAATAAGTGATGCCAATCGCATTTGTATTATAATTAAAATAAATTAGTTAAAGAGGAATCTCTCAGAATTTAATAGGTGGTGAATTTATTGAATAAAATCTTTTATGAAATTCAGATGTATTGCAAAACTTAAATTTTATTTAGACCCTTCTCCGTTTAGGTGTGATTTTGGGGGCTCTGTGGTTCTTTTCATGCCTTTTATCCTGTTCGCACCAACTTACGATGCGAATAGTTATGTTCATTTAAAAAATACATTTTCAAATTATTTTTCGTCAAAATAATAAACTACAAAAGAATAATTTTTATCATCTTTCAGAACTTGTGAAGCATATTCCTCTTGTTTAAAGGTTTATAGTTGATACAGATCCCATTACAACCTTCAAAGGAAATTTAAAGTTGTACTTTTGCCACTTTTGAAATCCAAAAACGACCCATTTACCATCAATAAATTTGCTCTCGTTAATTTAATGTTACTGGACCAAATTTTACTTCAAATAATTAAATTATTTGAATTCGATTAAAAAATATGACCATTGACCTTTTACCTCACGTCAAGTCATGCAGGCCACACGAATTCAATAAATTCAAAACCAACTAAAATACGGAATCCTTTGAGAACTCCTTATTTGTAAGGATTTTGATATTTTTATTCATTAATTTGGAATATGCCACCTCTTGACTCTGGATTTCTTAAGACCAGAACTGTTGAAAACCTCAAATCCAACAACACAGTAACAAATTAAAAAGTGAATCTATTCCTCATTAAATTATGAAGAAACCTGATCTATCGTTTTCGCACAAAAAGTACTAAAACCCCTTGAAAATTTTAAAAGAAAAAAACTGCTTAAAAAATTAAATAGCCTACTAATTTTGAAAACTGCATAATGGGATAGATACTTAACTTACCGTAACTTACCAGCGGAACACAAACATTTTGAATTGAAAATTTCAATTTTCTCAAATTTTACACAACTTTAAAAACAGTTTAAATTCATTTACAAATTCAAGCATAATATTTATTCCATAATCGTGCCTTTACATTTAAAAGCGTTAATCTGTCTAAAATTGCGAAAAAATGTTATGACATCATGTGCAAATATTGCGGTTTTACCCTTTTCGATTTCTTGTACACGTCTCTCTAAATAAGTCTAACGTCAGGATAAAAACGATTTTGATCTATCTTCCTTTTAAATACTACAGCGAATAAGGTCTAGGACATTAAATTTATCCTAGACACAACTATCCATCTTCTTTGTCTCTTGGTTCAATTCAGTAACATCAAGGCAAGTGGTGGTTTTGGTGAAAAAAGCAGTTGCAAAATATTATTTCACATGTGAACAGCACTTTCATAGCTCGGTGGGTCGTCTTCTTCAGGCTGTTGTTGAACCATTCCTGATGCTTCCATGTAAGGTGGCGGCGGCGCTTGCTGGAATTAAAACGAGATTTATGTCAACGCTGGAGGAATAATAAATGTAATCTTCTATCTAGCATTTTAGATTGAAACAAAAATGTATTTCAATGCGATCAAGTAATTTTGGTTAAAAGTGGCGTCAAAAACCGAATAATTTATACAGAAAAGCATTATTTTGGCCGTATTTGCACTACTATCAAATTCAGTGGCTAAAATTCAAGTTTCCTAAACAGACTATAATCGCAACAAAATTAATAAAATGCAAATCCTGTGTTAAATTAGAATTTGTTTAAAGGGAATTACATTTTAAATTACTCGCATTCCTAAGGAACACAGGCCATTACGAGAAATATGATAATCCTGAAATAATCACTTCCGTAAAACTCCTAGCAAACTCAATCAATAAAAGCTATAACAATAGATAACATAATATATTCCAGCACTATTATTACAAACAAATTGTATTACCCCATAAAATCATTGGGGAAGCAATGAATAAATTTAGCGAATATTTTTGTTGCTTGCCTGTTGGGCTGGCGTGCTGCAGGGCGGGTCCTCTTCCATTCCTAACCAGTATGCGCTGGAAGACTGGGTGCGAAGGACTTCCTTGCGTACCGTTTGGTACCTGCAGCAACAGCATGCCAATACGACCAGCAGCACCAGCCCACCGAGCATAGCCCTGTTAAATTTCATTTAAAAATCACGTTTGAGAAGAAGATGCTTACTTGTAAATTTTTGTATGGTCTTATCTAAAAATTAATTAAGTAAATTTTAGGGGGATTTCAACTTTTTTACTCGATAAGCTTTATTGTTTCGTAATTTTCAAGAACTTCCTTGAGTAGCATTAAATGAGAAAATATTACACAGCAATAGAAAAATCTTTCTAGCAGCAACAAATGATTTTTTTAAATAAAACATCCTTGAGTATTTTCCTACTTTCAGATAGTAAGCAACCGACAAGTTTTGTATTTTGTAAGGCATACTTTATTCTAGAATAAGGATTTCTTACTTGTTTTTATTTTAAAGTGGAATGAAAGCACAGGCAGGGTTGTCGGATTGATGAGGATTTTTAAGTTAGAAATTGATTGCTTAGCAGATAACGATCATAATTGTGTCACGTCACGCGAATGGAACGCTAAAAATCAATTTTTCGCGAATTTTAAGACCGGTGTAAGTTGTATGGCTTTTCTCTCTCCCTTGAAAATTTTTACCACAAAACTTCCCCCACGGATTTGGCATAAAGAAAAATATTCATTTTTTTCCGAGCATTTCCTCGAATTTAAAAACCCCATTAATGGCCATCTAATTGGACGTATTTTGAAAGCACGCATCTACGTTGGTAACACGATGCAATTTTCTTAAGTGGCCATTTCTGGTACAATGGACGAGCGGACGCTGATGCCCTGTGCGATGATTGTGCGGTGTGTACAATACAAAATGCTAAATAAAGTTTGTATCGCGTGTTTGGCAACTGTCTCTATGGCAACCCTCGCGTACTGGCACTGGCCTAATATTTCGGCTGAACACAGCAGACACAGGATTCACCGCAAGTTCTAATTCACAGCCAATAAATTCAGACTAGTCTACTTCCAGCTATATAGCTCTACAATAAACATACGGGAATCGTTTCAAATAAAAAATTATATAAACAAATTTAAATAATTTAATTTTGAGGAAAGGCTGCCGACCAAAATAAAACGTAAGAGACAATTTTAGAGAGCGGAAGTGGGGTGCGTTGTGTACTAACCCGCCGAGCAGCAGGTTCACATGCTGCAGGACGAAGCCCTCGCGCTTGCCAGCCATAGACTGAGCGGCGGAGGCGGCTGTGCCGTGCGCCCCGAGCGCGCGCCTCCATGGGGAAAGCGCCGCCGACCGCAGAGAAGGTCGATAGGCAGACGCTCTCGTCGGTGCCTACTCTTATATTTGCTGGACACAATTAATTTTAATCAGCCTAATGCAGCTTAATTATTTTGGCGGTGCGTCAGTTAAAGAAAGCAGTCGTAAATTATTCACGCTCACAAGGGCGCCCCGCCTGGAAAATTTTAATGTCCTTTCGTGACCAGCGGGGGTTAGCACCTCGCTTCTGCTGCTGCTGCTACATGCAGCGCTGAAAAATTGTCATGTGCGTGCGAGCTCGTCATGTGAGTGTATATGTGCCGAACTTTTTTTGCCCTTTGACTGACACCTGCGGGAATACGCCGTGGGCTTTAAAATAAGTTGTTTGCTTAGTCAGGACAAAAAGAGTGACGCAAAAGGGTTGAATGCAATAAAGGAATAAGTTGGGGTCTCCCACTCTTTGCGTTCGTTCAGTAAAATCGCTTTTTTACTGGCAGACATTCTTGAGAGAAAAGCAGTCACGCTATTATGCATGAAGAGTCGACAATTTGAGAAATATTTTTAATGCCTTTATGATTTTATATTGAATAAATCCACATTGATCCCGCTCTGCATGTGTGCTCTTGTATCATAATATATTTTACTTTTTCGATTCCCCACCTGAATAACAAAATTCCCTCACGGTTCTGTTTCCAGAGCAAAGTAAAGCTGCTGTGTGCTGAATACAAATGCATGAGAACCGACAGCGACCGCGACACCTTCCTCAAAATGCTCGCCACAGCATATTCGGTGGACGGGACCAAACTGCAAGAGGCGGCGAGGGCCCTGCTCGAGATTGATGTGCGTGAAAGTTGATGCGAATTAGCAGGAGTATAATTTTGTAATTGCAGCCAAATGATCACAGAGGGGCCGTAAAAGCACAAGAGAAATTGCGAGACCAGCTGGCGCCCAGGTACCACTGGCTCTTCACGCACATGGGCCGTCTCGAGAGTGGTGTAAAGTTTCTAGTAGATTTGCGCACACAAGTGCTGGTACGTATATAAAATATGATACTTTATCTTAATTAAATTGTGTGCAATAATTTGACGCTGCAGGAAAAATATTTTGAACGCGCATCACCTCGCTCAGCATGAGCAAAGAATTAATTTATTTTCCCCCGTTTTAATTTATGCGTTTATGACCTGTTTTTGAAGGATTCTTTGGCCCAATGCAAGGATGAAGTAGCGAGCGCTGCTTTGCAGCAGCTAAACACCACTTTGCGGGAGCTGCTCTCAATGTGGTTTTCGGTTGGCTTCCTCCGACTGGAAAGGGTTACCTGGCAGTCACCCTGCGACCTCTTGCAAAAGGTATAACAATTATTTCTGCAGTCTGCATACTCAATAATAAGTCACGCGTGCGTTTTGCTTTGCTTGCCGCGTACTCACTTGAGATTTTCACGCGACAAGCACCCTTAAGTGCGCGGCCGCGCGCGCTCGGAAAAATTCTCAATGTCGTGTGCCCGCTGGATGGCCACTGTGTCACATTTATGTACGTGAGTACTTTAAAACAAAAACGGCTGCCAGCACAAGGCTGAATTAAGGTCAACACACGAGAGCTTTTCTTTTGACTACCGTCCCGAGTATGGGAAATTTAACTCATCCTTTTGAAAGTCAAGTTGCACCTCTGAAGAGAACGAGAGGGCTTTTCTTTGATTTCAAAGTGATTAACTATGTGTGTTTTTGTTTATTCTAGGTGAGTGAATATGAGGCAGTGCACCCGATGAGGGGCTGGACTGACCTCAAAGGCAGGGTGGGGCTGTACAGGAGATGCTTCATGTTCACCCATGACAGCATGCCGCGCGAGCCCATTGTCGTTTTGCACACTGCCCTCGCCGACACCATCAGCTCCAGCATGAAGGGCATTGTGACGGCCGCCCAGAGACTTTCAGGTTCGTACTTAGAGCAAAATCGTTTCTGCTTGTGACAAGAAACTCCTGCTCTTAGCCCGCCAGGGAAATTTCTTTCTTTGAAGTCACGAGTGTTATTTCCAGTTGATGCCAGTGCAGCTGGTGGACTGGCCGGCCTGAAGATGGCCGAGTCCGAGGAGAATCCTGATCTTGTGAAAGCAGCGATTTTCTACTCGATCACCTCCACCCAAAAAGGCCTTCAGGGCATCGAGCTGGGAAACTATCTTATCAAGAGGGTGGTGAAGGAACTGCGCGCCGAATTCCCGCTGGTCCACCAGTTCTCGTCGCTGTCTCCTATTCCTCAGTTCCGCCAGTGGCTGATGGACAGATTGAAGGTGGCCAAGCTGCACACGCTGTTCACGGAAGAAGAGATAGGGAATTTGTCAGCCTTTATGAAATGCCCTGCTGACTCGGCAAATGTCCGCGATCTGCTGTCTACCAACAAATGGTTGGCAGAGTACTCCTTCGTCCAGACCATGGAGGATCCATTCATGAGACTGTGTGCCAGATACCTGTACTTGGAGAAGCGCAGAGGGTTTGCCTTGGACAGTGTTGGTATGGTTTCATGTATGTTGTTAACTTAAAAAATAAAGAAGTGCCTTCTTAAGGAAATTTCCATTTGAGAAATGGAGCTGTGATGTGGAGGCTTAATTGGAGAGCAGACACTACTATCAAAGGACTGAATAACTCTCTGGGAATAATGGTCAACTACAGGTTAACATAACAATTAAAACAGCACAAGCCAATTAAAACAATGTGGATTTGCTAACAGGTACTTCTTAGAAGATGCCGAGTCTAACAGCAAGAGTTACTTGGAGGACCAGTGTATAAATGCGTCGGACCAAGTATTGAATTTAGCTGAAAAAGCAAAAGCCTTGATGGACCTACCATGATTATTTTCCTTATTATACATGACGTTAAATGATAGTATTACTTATGCTTCTGTTAATGATGTTTATCAAATGAATTTATTAAAAGCTTGTTGAGTTTAACGAATCCTTAACAAAGTATCATTTGTAATCGAGCTTGATCACCTCACTGCCTTTGCCAAAGACACATATTGTAGCTGATGTTCTGCAATATAAAACATATTGAGAACCAGAAATTTTCACTGATTTAAAAGACTCACTGCGAGCTAATAATTAATGTTGCTCCCTGAAGATCTGAAACAGCTACTCTCTTCTCAAATGATTTATCACAACCTTCGCTTGTGTACTGCCACGCACTGACCTTCTGGCCAGATGTAGTTGAAACAACATACCTCCCAAAATGAGCAATTCCTGCAAAAAATAAATAATTAAATGAAACTTACAATTTTTTCCAATTAAAAAATCTCACCAGTCACTTGAGTGCTGTTATCGATTTTGTATAAAATATTAATGCCATTGTTAAGAGTGCTTATTAGCAAGATGCCATCATCCCCTCCAGTGAAGAGAAAATTTTCTTCAGTCACTGTGAGAGAGGTGACGCCACCTTGATGCAAAACCTCACTCCAAAGTGGCTTTGGTTCCCCTGGATTCCAAACAGCCACAACGCCATTGGAGCCTCCAGAAGCAACAAATTCCGCTGTAGAGCTGACAGTCATGACACATGTTTTGTGGAATGCAATTGTTTTCAACGTTTGCAGCATAGAGTAAAAAAATTAAAAAATCCTGCAAAATCAGAAACAAATGGATTGAAGCCTAAGGGCAGAGAAAAATATATTTTACCTTAAAAAGGAGTCAGAGCAGGCAGCAAGAAAAACGAGTTTACTCTCATTGTGTGATAGCAAGCACAATGCCATGTATCGGCTCTCAGGATCAGCTCGAGGATTCAAGTACGAGTCTCTCCAAGGCGCTTTTACTGATTTCTCTGCACTTTCGAGCAGCATGTGACTGGTAACTAGTTTTAATATCCCTTAAACACCTTTTGTTTAGGAAATTGAATGATTTCATAGTGGAAAAACTTACAGTTTGAATTAATATTCAAAATTTGCCAGACAGCTAACTGTGCCCGACCGCCTGCACTGACCAGAATATTTTTGTCCTTCAGTAAAGCCTTCACGCTCGACAAATGCGCTTGAATCACAGTGCAGGATGACCCAGACACGGCATCAGATATCCGCAAAGAACCATCTTCCCCTCCAGAAAGCAGGTGGTTTGAATCCAAAGGAACCATGCAGTTTATCAAGTTCAAATGCAAGCCAGTCTGATAGTTAGAATCGGTTGAGGTTAGATTTCTTTACGTCAGCAATAATTAAGTATTATTGTTACCCTGAGTACAGGTGCTGCGACATCTTTTAACCTTTGCTGTTGGTAAAATGCTTTCTTGTGCCTCACAAATGCAAAGCACATTTTATTTTCAGAGCTGAGTCGAAAGTCCCACGATCTGTGTCCTCCACCAGGGCAGTGGAACTTGAATATTGGTCTCTGCTGATCCCACGACCAGACTGAAAAGTTTACTCTGGAATTTTATATGATTTTATATCACAAAAAATACTCATTTGAAACATACCTATGAAAAGAGTAGAGAAGAAGTCCCAATGAGGTTACCTCGAGGCCGGCAAGCATGCCGAGTCGCGGCTGACCAGAGTTCACAATGGAAATTTGTCCATGTTCCAGCAGCAAAGTGAGCAACTTTCCTTCCTTGCAGGTAGCCCATATAAGTCCCCGAAACATGCAGATTCCAGTCACGCCCTCAGATTTCATATTCAAGTTTTGCTCCACTTCCTATTTCGTTAAAACACAAAATTTAAACAATAATAACTTAGTCTGTTTGTCGCAAAGTATACCATGCTTTTCCAATTGAAGAGTTGCAGGAAACCGTCTTGGTCGCCAATGACGCAGTAATCACCAATGCATAGCCCGCAAGATACCCCTTTTGTTTTTGGGCTGGCTGTGTAAGAGGCTAGCCTCTCAAGTGTTCCGTTTTCAAAGCCCCAGAAAATCCTCTCACCGCTGCTTAAAGAAACTAGAAACGTTGTTGGCTTCAATGGAACGACGCTCAATACAGCTGCACCGTCTGAGACTCTTCCAGTTAAAAAAGCCTCTTTGCTTCGAACGTCTGCATAAAAATGGTCTGGATTATAACAAAACAATATTACTTTTTATGATTTGTACCTTTGACCAGAGTTAAATTTCCACTGACGGTAGTCAAGTAAATGAGATCTTGGAATATTTCTATCATTTGCACATTAAAAGGTGCTTGTTCTATTGATCCGCACTCTTGCATGATGAACAATTTCTCATCCTCAGTGACCACCAATAGTTCTCCTTTTGGCGTCCATGCCACTTTGCGCACATTCACTGGGCTTCCAAACTGTTTCGTTTCAAAGCCATGCTCCAAATTCCAGCACATGATTCCTCCATCCCCACCACCCGTCACCTATGGGAAATCAGAAAGATTTAAGACTACAGTAATTTATGATAAACTAAAAATCAACCAACCAAATATGAATCGCAAATGTCTATACTCCAAATGCTGCCTCCTTGGTGAGAACACATTTTGGAAAGCTCTTTTCCGCTGTCATCCCATTGACAAACAAAAGAGTCCTGTCCAAAAAATATATATAAAATCATTGTTTTAATATCCTCCAAAATTCTTAACGAGGTCCTTTTATAATGATGAATTGAAATGATGGACATTTCCACCAAAAGCGAACAAAAATTATCTTTTATTGCTCTAACGCAGTTTTAACTTCTGCCTGAAAAGCATAAAAAACAAAATATGTACACAAGTACGAGGTTCTTCAGGAGTGTAGCAACAGTGATTCACAAATAAACGATTTTGTTCCCAATAGAAACGTTTGAGGGTCAACGAACTAGGTAGAAAGGAATTTTTGTAGTATCTTCTGATTATTCTATTTTTTAAAACTAACGACTTATATTATGCTTGTAATTTATTTATTTCTGTGAAAATTAAATATTGAAAAAAATTACAGCTGATTTTTTGTGTGTGTGTGAAATGGAGCTTTGGGTAGATTAAAGACAGCGTCTGTTTGATTTGAGGAAAGTATCCAGCATTTCAAACCATCATTATTTAAATTTAACACTGAATTCTTACCTCGCCAATGCTGACAAGGCCAAATTTTGAGGGCAGAGCTCTCCAGACCCTGGACTGGTGGCCATAAAGCTCCTGCACTTGTTCCAAAGAGCAAGAGCTCCAGGTTGAATCTGCAGACTTTTGCCAAACCCTCACAGACCTGTCGTCTGAGCTAGTCAGAAGGCGCTGGCGACTCTTGTCAAAAGAAATGCTGAAAATGACACCCTTGTGGCCCTTGAGTTGGTGCCAAACTTGTCCGTCAGAGCCCCAAATCAACACTTCGGAAAATACAGTTCCAGAGAAGACCACCAATGAGTCCCATGAAGAACCAAGGAGCAATGCTGAATATCTGAAGTCATAAGTCACTGTAAATTATTAATCTTCTTGGGATGGATATAAATGTATTAATTCAAATTTAAGAAATAATACTGAATGGCTCTACTCTGAACGGAAAACTAACTCTGGACGGTTAGCTAATAGTGAAAATTATAAGAGGATAAGAATTCTCAGCAGCAAATACTGCGGTTATGATTTCTTTTTCAACACTGAGCAGTCATTCAGCTTTTCTTAAATTTAAAGATTAAACTTGTGCGTGTACTTCTTTCTTTGTCTTAAAAAAACAAATCAACTGTTCAAAAAAGGAAAAGCTGAAATTAACTGATCATCTAACAATTATATTAAAATTACTTTGAGCAATAAGAAAATAATCACATGATGCATTTGATGGGACACTGAACAGAAGCGATTATTTGTCCATCTTTCCACTGCTTGACCATGTTGTTTGACAAAGCTAACGCAATTGAGCCATCTTGTAGCCAGTGAACGGCCTGAATCCAGTGTGACACTTTATGCACGGGTGAATCAATCTGAAAAAAGATTAAAAGGACGAAAACTTAATCTCTATTTTATATAAGATGAGGGTAGTTGCATGTCAATTAAAATTGTGGTAAATTTTCACATTTTAACTTACAATGCTGCATTCTTTCAGCTTTTTCAACTGGAAAATGAGGAAAAGCCTGCCTCCAAACACAACAATCTCGTCTCTTTCGGTGTTATGGCAAAATCCATGGATTTTTTGGCCCTCAAATATCTCAAGTGTAGCATCAATTCGAGAACTCCCATTTTCTACAGAAAAAATGTGAACGTGCCCTCCAACACCTGTGGAAAAAATTAATCGCTTGAGTGACAAATCAGCAATATTTTAGCAAAATATTAAACAAACCGGCGAATATTTTGTTCCCCAATATTTTTACAGCTGTGACATCTGTGTTGATACGAATTGTTTTAGCTTTCATTGTGCCTCTTCAGGGCCAGGGCCACAATGATAATTCAGGAATACAAACGACACTCAACATTAAAACAGGGTAAGAAGTTAATTTGAGATTGGAATCACGTCTTGAAGTCTTGTAAACAAAAGCACATGGTGTGCAGCTGCTGTTGTGAGTGCGACTGCAAATTGCACCACCTGTTGGCAGAACCGAAAACAAAAGTTTCAGCGGGACTCGGGACCACTCGGGAGTCTCTGGACTCGGACACTGTAGCAAACTATAGGAATGATGGCACGAGAACATTTTGACGATTTTGATTCTGTCCCAAAAGCTCTTGAAATGCACGTTACGCAGCATAGTTGAGATGGTCTTACAAGTTAATTGTATGTAAATATATTTACTGTTTAATGTTTAGCAGAATCGATCAAGGAAAGAAATAAGTAAAAAAAGGGTTGCTGTATTGCTCAATACAACACAACTCTTTAACGAATAAAATAAAATTGAGTAAATTATCGGTCTTGTGTCAGACCCGTGTAATAAAAAATTCAAATTACTTTTAAGCAACCAACTAAATCATCAATCTATTGAAATATTAGATGAGCATCGGTTCCTGGAAAAACTGCGGTGGGAGGAAAGGCTCAAAATGAAAAGAAGGCAAGAGAATCATCAATTAGTGTCGCGCGGATCCTTTTTATCCCAGCCAGCGTGGCAACACACACATGTTGCAGCAGGCACATTTGGCGGAACTTCTTTTACTTTTGCACCTGCCCATGTCCATCCATCCATCCATCCATCCATCGACTTCTGGAGGAAAAATACAACGCGAAATAACATTTCATAAAGACACGTGCAATGAGAGGCGCTGAGTCAAGGCGAGGGCCGCCGACTCGATCGTTACCTCATCCTTCAGCTATTTTTTATACGCATTTGGTATTGGCGAGACACGACGCCGCGCGCTTTTCTCTTCTTTTTCTAACGACGAATCCATCCACTAACCTCAGGATGGAGACCCTCTCAACGGTCAAGCTGCTAGGTTACGTCATCTGCGCGAATTACGTCATTTTTACAACGGCCGCCGCGCCAGCAAGCGCCGAGCAGCAACAACTTTATTCATCACCCTTCGCAGCTCTCGCTTTTTTTCCGCAGCGCCGCACCAACTGTCTCTCGTCGACGCACCCAACAGTAATTAGTGCACTCTTCAGCCCTCCGCCACTTGCACTCGAATTATTTTGGCCAGCAGATTTAATCTGACGAAAGGCTCGCCTTCCGTTCGCCGCGTCGTTAGCTTCTTTGGCCCGTTTTCTTTGCTGCTGTTGCACACCCGCCGCCGCTGTCTTTTGCAATTGCAAAATTGCCAAAAGTGATTTCGCTTGCTTCTATCACGTGTGCTCCGACGTTCGAGTTCATTTCGCCAGCTTTTTTTGCTATTAAATTTATAAAAAAATAAATACTAGCAAAAAATTAAACATTAAACCAAAAAATGGTTTTTAATGGCTGATTTTGCTTACAAAAATAAGGACATTTTTAAGCAATTTGGAAAAAGGGAATGTAATTATATCTTATTTATGGCTTTGCCGTACGTTTATAAATTAGGTTTAAAGCAAAACATAATGTTCTATCGAAGAAACCACTTAAGGAGTGTTCCATTAGACAAAGTATGTATATTTCCTCGATGCGTCAATTTATTTTCCCGACTAGTTTTGGCTTAACATCTCCAGCCCTATTTCATTGCAAAAAATTGTACAATATTTAATAATTTAATTTCTAAATATGTTTTTTTTCGGGAAATAAAATGCCATCCCTATATCATATGTATATATATGAGCTGTAAATAGTATTGCCATGAAAAAAATTCCCCGTGTGTATAATAATTGGAATTGGACAAACGAAAAGGCAAATTTATTTTTAAAAATATTCAGCTGATTTTTAACCAAAACTAGTCGGGTAAATAAATTGATGCATTTGGCATTATGCGCGATTTTATTTCAACTAAAAAAATATAGACACTTAATTTTTCTACATGATTATTTATTTAAAAATAAAGATTATCCCGCAAGTTCTTGTACCATGGACAGCATCTGTTCTTTACGTCAGCCTCAATGAACTCATCGCGTTGAATTTTACCTGCAAAAAATCAAAGCTGCAACGAACCTCAGCGAATTTCACCGTACCAGCCGCTATGGAAACAATTTATTTAATCAGTTCATTAGGAGCATTAACTCCAAACGGCTTCTCTCTAGCACAAGAAAGTGCAACATGTTTTTTCATTTCCAAATTATGTTTTTGTCATTTTCGCCTTTAGTGTTCAAAACTAATATTTTTCGACTGTAATGCTTTAAATCATTAGCAATAAAAACAATGCATTTGTCACTTATTTTTAAAATTAATTGCTTTAAAACTGTGTGTTTTGTTGTTTTTTTTAAACCAAGCGTAATAATAACGCTACTAAATTTGATCTTAAATATTTTTAACGTTTTAAAAAAAAATAATAATGATGCACGTAAATCAAACAAATAATTGTCGATAGGAAACCACGTCACTCACTAAGGATTAAAATTTAAAACGTGCCTGCTCTGCCTTTATCGCTAAAAAGAGACACATTGAACTAAAAAATCCTAATATGAGTTAAATAAATTACTGATTTGTATTTTTAACTGTCGACAATTTTTGTTTTGTAATTTATTTTATTAATTTTGTGTAACGATTTTTAATCATGAAATTATTTAAGGTTGGCTACATTTTTTCCGTTCATGAACTAGAGCTTAGGGTAGAAGCCGAAACTAGTTAAGAGTGATAATGACATTAGTTCAGAGGAAATATCCGGAATTTCGATCCAACACATGAAAAAATACTCATTTCCACTAAAAATATGGAAAATTAGTGAACTGCTTTGTCATTCCCTATCAAAACTTAAGCGCAGAACAATTTTACGTGGATTTTCAAGTGTTTTGTGACAAATAAATATATCTTATTGCTTAGCCAAATTACTCTTGAAATTTTTAGACTCAAAAACGATGCAAATGGCAAACCAATTTCAGTTTTGAGCATAATTCTAGTTGTTATTCTACATGCACCGATCTTTTGATTTTTGCGAAAGTAAAATTCATTAATGGAATTATTATTTTAAAATCATTCAAGAGCTAATGAGAATTTCACTTAATTTAAATTATTTTTCAACCACATTTAGCTGCAAGATTAAATAATGTTTTAAAAATAAACAAAATTCATCACAATTTGAGCGTTTAGCCTGTGGTCTGAGCTGTGGTTGTGAATTTCCTCAACTGACAATTTGGTGTGCAGACCACATTTTCCTCTTAATGAGCAATGCAAGATAGTTGTTTCACTTCTTTTGTTGGCATATTTCTCCGAGAAAACAAGAAAACGTGTCAAACGCGATAACACGGAGCACAAACGTCACACAATGCGGTGGTGACTAATTAATACGCTCGGCGGCCAACTGGTTTTCTGGTTTACCATTTGAGAATGAAACACGATCGCCACGCACACACACACACAATGTGTACCATTTCTTTATTGAATTACCGCAGAATTGCGTGCGTGACGCAAAAGCCAAAAGAATAACCGAATGAAATCACATGGCACGCGAAACAATGTCAACCGCTTCTCGTTAACTAATGAGTCCAGTAAGAGTCAGAGCGATTTCCATAGAAGGGACTCCTTTTAATAAAATTTAACCGCCTCATCGCAAAGCACAGCCGCGGCTCGTTCGTTCGTTCACTGAGTTCACTCTCGGGCGGACGGCGCGGCGCGGCACAGTGGAGGGGAGGGGAGAGATTATCAAGCGGGCGCAGGGCAGGAGAAGAGAGGCCAACCTGAGGTGCCCGCCGGCTGCCACTGGCAGTTAGTTTAGTTCTGCACTGAACTTGCGACCGAAGACACGACAGCAATTTGCACAAACTATCAGCCATGGCGAGTAACAGAGCTGCAAAGTCGGGATTCGCTGCCGAGGCGCAGAGGAAGGTAAATATAAACAGGCGGAAAATCGGCTTCGTGGAAATTCCGCCGCGACCAGCTGTTCTCTTCTCATTGTCAGACAACTGATTCAGGAAAGACCGGGAACTGCATGCTCCCGTCTGTTACTTCGTTTGATAGAATTTGTGGACTGAAAACGCCATTTTTAGGGATTTTTCTAGATAAGAGCAACGAAAAGCGGAACTTAAAAACCGATTTGGTTATTTTGAAACGGCTCGCGTTGATAAGAAACTAAAAGCAAACTCGTTAAAGAACTACCAAGAGTATATAACTTTATTTAATCAGATATTATTTATAACTGTTCGGTTATCCTGTTTGTTTTGACACCCATGAAAAATGATAGGGATTTACACTTATTTTCCTGCAAAAGATTGCGACAGTGCTGTGGAAACCGCAAAAACCCTTATCACTCACGCTTGTGATTTTTCTTGAAAAGAAGGAAATTGTTTTTTGCGCAAGCAACCTATTGCACTTAATACAACATCGTGTAATTAGCAAATAAAGCATTGATATGTGTGCGAAAGACGCGAACAGCGGCGAGATAAGAGCGCCGAGGCGACAGATGGCACGCCGTTGATTGTGCACGTATTGCAAAATAAAGGGACTGGCAGGAAAGTGCAGTCGTGTTCATTCGCAAAACATGCGCACGCCACTTACCAGCCATTCTTTGCTATTCCTTCCACTTGACTTGAGAGGCAGCAGAGAGAAAGAGAAAAAAATGAAAAATGATTCACGCCAACGTCTCGCCCCGAGCGGAATAAACTTCGGGAAGGAATACAATTATTTTCAATACGCCCGTCTGGCTGGCTCCATCAACTTTAATATTGATCCGCGTGCCGACACAGTTTCGCTCTCACTCTTGCACGGTGCAGCTCAAGAGGGTTCAATTGGGTGCACTGCACAGACAACACCCACACCCACCCCCTGGCCTAGCCTCCATCGATTTTTCCGTCCTGCGGGGGGTCGATTTCCGCGCCAGCTGCTTTTCGGAATTTTTAAATTGAGCGCAATTATAGACATTCAGGATGCGCTTTTTGCCGTTGGTACTTTTTTCGTCGTAACGATCATTTTGTGTTAACTGACGACGGTTTTCTGACGTCACGTCTAGTCTGTTCGTTGGGTGATTAATCAAAAAGGTGCTGCTTGCTCGTGGGCTGTGCAAATTTGGCATCAACATTACTTAGCACTTATCCTGGCTCGCAGACGGCTTTTCGCCGCTCTCAAGCCAGCGGAGTAGGAATTTGATCGCGCAAACGTCAGCCATAATTATTCATGCGCCACCGAAACATTTAGGAGCGGACTTTGGCTTAATTTGTGCGAGTCGTTAAACTCTGATATCTCTCTTTGCATTTTTGCTGATTGCAACTCCACCAGTACCACGAGCTAATTTGAATAGAAATCAAAACCCGAATCACGATTTTGCAAGTACGGCGCAGACATATTTCATTGAATTCCTTATGTAGAGGTGGCCGTGATCGTAGCTTTTTATTTTCCAACTCTTTCTCGGTTTATAGTCGGAGGCAGCGCGCGCGAGAGCCCAAGTACAGCACACTCAGGCAATATTTTTTCACTCTCAAGGGGCATGCATTCATCCTCTCTGACAATACGCCTCTCCGAAGGTGGCTCCGAGCGCAACCTTGGCGCAGATGCCGGCCTGAGAGAGAGACTTAACTTGGCATTCCCAACTGGCACCGTGCGCAAAACCCCTTCTTACGAAATGCGAGTAAAAGCAGACAATGCGCGAATCAACAAATAATAATCAAACTCGGTTCGTTTTCCCGTCACCGCACACACAGAAACATAGAGGATGTGGAGAGAGAGAGAGAGAGAGAGAGAGAGAGAGAGACCACTCCCAGAAAACTCGGCGGTTGGAGAATGATAATGAAAAGGTTGATAAACATGATGTCATTTTTACGGCTTGCCAGTTGTTGCCTATCTGATGCGTGATTTTATGCGTCCATATAACGCACGATTCGTGGATAATGCGCCTTTTTATCTGGTTGCATAATCCAGAGACGGCAAACAAAAAATAAAAAACGTTCACTCGCGACTCACGTGTTTGGGGCTGAATTTTTTGTATTTCATGAGAAGATTTTTGGTAATGAGCACCGCACACACACATGCACACAATGAGCCGAGGTTTGTGGGTCACTCTATTGTGCCTCGGCTTCTCATCCTTCTTGAATTTGGATGAAAAGAAATTAACTGTGTCAACGCATTCATCTCCTAAAAAAATAACGTGGATTTTCTTTACCTGGCAAGCTAATGAGCAGATAAAATAGCATATGGTTTTTTTATTTTACACTATCTTATCTTTTTCCATAGAGCATATGGTTTTTAAAACTAATTTTTGAGTTTTATCACGTAGCCTTTGCGAAATTAAAATTATAATTTAATGCCTGCAGTCATTATCACGCAATTACTTTGGATGATCGATTGGTGTCTAATCTTTTTACAACGCACGATAAAGGTTTAGAATGAGCAAAAACGTCCCACAAGTCCGTCCCACTTACGCACGTCCATCAAAATGATAATAATTTTGAATGTGACAGTCTATCTCGTAAGCAATTTTTGCATCGTCTACATTTTGAATTTAAGTGTACTTGATGAATAAATCAGTTGATTATCATAAGATTTTTAAATTTAATTTGCCTCCCCGAACAAAGGTTAAATTTTTAGAAAGAGGCAATTGCAAAAATTTTAACATTCACTTAATTAAATTTAAAAAAAGTTGATTTCACAATAGCTTCTCTCATTCTTAGCCAACCATTTCTTTTCATTTTATCTCGTATGTTGGAGTAGCAAAATCCACTTTTTGTTAGTAATTTAACCCATACGATAATGGTTTATTCTTCCCTTTTGCAGCTACCAAAATGTCAGCCATTTTTTTAACCCACTTATTGAGGACGAAGTACCGTTTTATTTAAGCTGAACAGCTGGGCACAAAGAAATCATGGTTGAAAAATTCAAAGCTGAGTTGCAAAATGGCAAGAGACATTATTCGGTCAAAACCAACTAGTCCAGTTGGTAGCGTGAGTCACTCGAAGGCGCACCTGTTAGTCTTGACGCCGTCCTACCGCGAGATTATCGTCACTGGAGCGGAAAAACGATTCAATTCCACCGATAAATTAAATTTAACCTGACGCGGTTCATTAATATTTGCTCGGCTTGACCAAGCAACCAACCAACCGGTGTCATAAAGCCAAGTCGGCGGTGAACAAATTTTTCGGACAGCCAAGGTCCAATTAGTAGTTAGAGAAGGTGTTTTTCTTCTCGCCGTCCGAGCGCCAGGGCAAAAAAATCAAGAGAGTGCGTGTGGAGAAATGCGATAGCGCCAAATACGGCTGCGTGCGCGGTGAATCACTGCAAAAGGCTTTGCCTTATAAGGACGCTTCTTTACTGGGTCGTGGGCACTAACACGCTTACTTTCAACCGACCTACTTCAACTAACATATGTCTCTGGTTTATTAATAAAATATGCACGGATCTGCTGGTAGTGCGCGGTGTCCCTCAAAAAATTCAATCGATCGCCAGCCAGCACCTTGCCTTTTCGGGCGCTCAGGTGACAAAAACACGAGTCTCGCGCAGCCGACTCGACCTTTCGACTTCTGATGAGGCACCGAGTCGGTGCCAGTCCTTTTCCCTCTCGCCTGTAATGAAGTGAATAATTTCGGAGACGCAGGCGCCACATTTTTGATGATCGTGAGTGATTATATGGTGTGTTGCTAGTGTGTGGGACGAAGGAAGAGTCGACTTTTGAAAATTGTTAGGCGCCGGCTGGATTATGTATTTTCGTTTGAAGAATGCAAGCAGACACATTGTTGGGCTCTCATTTGAATTATAATTGCTTGGCACGAACAAAAGGACTGCTCAATGGACCTTGGGTGTCGAAAATTCATTTCTCTTTGTCATACCTCTTGCGGTGAAAAAAGTAACCAAGTCTCGCTCTCGGAGAGGAGTTAAAAAAATTAATAAAAAGCAAACTGTAATATTTTAGTGTGATTGGATTTCCTATACGAAGAACACATGACGGCTATCTCGGAGCCCTGACGGCTGCGTTTTATCGACCAGATGATGTTTCGCCTTATCAGAAACATGCTCTCATTGATACCATTATCAAAGTGCACCACTCTTGCCTTGTGCTCGAGGCGAAAAGTGCAAACACGCGCTCCAAGCACTTTCTCTCTTTTCTGCAATTTTTAAATTAGAATAACCACTTTGGAATAAAACAAGATGTAGCGGAATGCGGCGAAAAAGCCATTTCATGCCCGTCGCTGGCGCGCAATTCGGTCCATTTTAAGTATGCGCGTCATGAAGATGGTGCGAGCTGAAAATAAGCAAGCAGGAAAAAGTGACACACAGAAGCGGCTCCTTATTGCTCTGCGCTGGCTAATATCAAAAAGAGCACGCTGCACGGAAACCCTTCATACGACTGCTGGGTGGGTGTGCGATCAAGAGCGAGAAGAGTGAGCGGACGGCGGCAACTCGCGCTCCGCCTGTATCAATAAACATATCCGCAATATATGGGCTTGTGTGTGTGTGTGTCGTCTGTTGCACTGTGACTGTGCCTCAACGCATCCAGTGGCAAATCTAAAAGGCCGAATGAGAGCACCGCACTTGCTTATTCTTGCTAAAAGTCGTGTGGTAACATGCAAAAATACACAAACATGCACTCAAAAAGAGAAAAGGGCTACCAAGAAACTGCCAAAATGATTAATCTCTCGCTGCGCTTACATGATTCGTACAATTATTTTTTTATTCTTGGTCTGTGCCCTTGTTGCAGTGCAGAAGGAATAATTATCTCTATTAAAAACATTAATCTCGTTTGTTTTAATTATTCGTCATCTGGTTAAGGGGAAAGATCGCGATATACTCTTAATGGATTATTTATTCAAGCATGAACGTAAATCTAGATAGTCGATCTTATCAAGAGATAAAAATAACAACTCCTTTTTTGGTCATATGAAGCCGGCTGTGGCTTAATTACTCATTGAAGTGCACGCACGCGTTGCGGGGTGGCATTGGACACCCCGAAACTGGTCGGACTAATTTAAAAAAAATCTGGAGTCAACAAGGATGAAATCTTGTTGTTTATTTTACTATTATAAAGAGAGAAAAATAATTATAGAAATGGGTACAACCTAATTTTCTCTAATGAAGAAAAACTACTTATTTCCTGCTTTTAAAATCAGTTCACATTGATTCATAATTTACTTTGAGGTTTCAAAAATAATTTTTTTAACCAAATACTAATTACTTGATATAATTTCCAGATAAATAGCAAATACAGTGAGGAACTGGCCCAGGAATGTCTTGAGTGGGTGAAGCAGATCACTAACGAAGACTTCAGCACCAGTGGTGAAATGGACAACTTCTACGAAGTCTTCAAAAATGGAACCAGACTGTGCAGGTACGCTTTCCTAGAGCCAAGCAAACGCCACTCGATTAGCAACAATTCTGTTAATTTTTCTAGATTGGTGAACATCATCAAGCCGGGTTCGGTGAAGAAAATCAACGAGTCTCAAATGGCGTTCAAGTGCATGGAGAACATCAACGCCTTTTTGGACGTGGCGCGCACCCTGGGCGTCCCTGCCCAGGAGACCTTCCAGACGGTTGACCTGTGGGAGAGGCAGAACCTCAACTCTGTCGTTATCTGCCTGCAGTCCCTCGGCCGTAAGGTATCTGTAAGTGCATGGTAGGCTAGTGCATGAGTATGGTGTGAGACATGCTTTGTGTACACTTTTCCACACACACACACCCGAAACTTAACAAGAAGCACAAAAACATTTTGTTACGGTGATACGCTCTTAAAACGTAATTCGAATGAGTAGTTTAGTGATTAACACAATTTTGGTGTTTGGCTTTTTTGGTGTTATGCTGACTCGAGTGCCCTTTAAATCACATCTCAGTTGTTCAACGTGAAATTTACTTTGATAAAATTCTTCAGGCTGGAAATTTCGGACAACCTGGCATTGGACCCAAGGAGGCTGAGAAGAACGTCCGCAATTTCACCGAAGAACAGCTCAAAGCCGGACAGGGTAGGTTGAAATTCTCTCAGCCTTATGGATCATTAAAACAGGATTGTCTCTTTATCCTCATGGCAATGCCGAAAATAATTAATGGCCCATAAATCACGTGCAGCCACGTTTCGAATGCTAATTTGACTTGTGTCGGTCCTTAGGCGTGATCAGCCTGCAGTACGGAAGCAACAAGGGCGCCACCCAGAGCGGCATCAACTTTGGCAACACGAGACACATGTAAATTTCTGCAGTCCAAACGCGCACAAGTTGTAACTTATTTTTGTCTTTGCATCCGGCAAAGAATGTGAACAAAAAACGATCCTCTCTTCATTCCTTCTTGTTTTTTCTGTCTTTTTCTTTTGTACTTGAGAGCTCTTCCAGATTTAGAATTAACAGAAATAAAATTATGTAAGCTTACATATATTTGGAATACAAAAAATGCCAGAAGATGTTTTACTTTGACAGGATTCCTTTCATGTGACATTACAACCTTAAACATTTAAATTGATTTATTTTATTTTCTCATTGTCAGATTTGATGTGTCTTTTAGGTGCGAGACATTATTTTATTAAAAGTATAGAGCGTTTTAAGCACATTAAATTTCAGTTAAACGCTTCAGAGACTTTACATGAACAGACGGCTTGTAATCCTGCAATAATTCGTCTCTGGATGTTCTTCGAAAATCTGGTGTGAACGGGAAAAATAACAATTGGCACAAAATAGGGCTATAGGAGCATGAAAATTTCCATTTAACTAAAAACTTTATAAATAATTTTGCAAAAACAGAGTTGCTAAGATTAAATTATTTTGCAAATTTTTAAACATGAATATAAAGGAGGTGGTAAATTATATTAGATATATTTTCAGAGCGATTTGTTTTGGAAAATTATTATTTATTAAAATAAAACTGCTTGGAGAAAAACGGAATGGATATAATTACTTCAAAATATATTTGTTCTGCAAAAATCTGAAAATCAGCGCAGTGTTGGAAAGAATCGAAAATAATAGTAATCTTCAACCGCGGCAGTGAACAAGAGTTGGCCAAAGAGATCTCCCGCCAAATCTGCGTCTGAATGAAAACTTGAGTTGATTTTCAAACAGTTCTTCAAGAAGGAAAGAACTTATTAAACCGATTTCTGACCCGCTTTGTAATGCTTATGTTGATTTTTATGAACTCATATGTTCAGATATGGCAATGTATGGGGCAGAGTTGCCTTGCTTAACCAAATAAGATATAAGATCAAGATTTAATTGAATCTAGTGCACAAGAGCTGTACAAAGAGACTACCAGAGATGCGCATTGGTTACACCAAGCAATTTTGATTATTGACTTTGTGCCGATTGTTTAATATTAAATAACTCAAATTACGGTGGAAAATTCAATAAGCAGTAAAATAAATTACGGGATAGGTTGGAGGGTATAAGCAGTAACGATTTTACAAAAAATACTGCTCGATTCAGAAAACTCCAGTAGCTCCTTTACGTGAGTTACAGATGTAATTAGTAAATATAGGTAATTTTTTAAATTAAAAATTCCATTTCCTTTAAATTACTCAGCACATCCAACTGGTTTAAATCCATGAAATATTCAGGACAGGAAATACCCATTAATTTAACGTACTAGCTGAAACAAAGAACAGCGTGAGCTTCTTGTTATCCAGCTTGAAAAAATAATGTTTTTATTTAAAACGGTGCATAGTGTATGAAACCGGCGCTACCCAGACGCTCAACAGGCTGCCTAACACAAACTCACACAAAGTGTAAGTTGATGCAGGAATAGTTGAGTGCCTTTCTTTGACTTAAGAGACTTGAGATCGCAAGACGAAGCAACGCCTGATTCGGCCGATAGAGGGCACCAACTGGGGGAAAGGTCGCGTCAGGTCGGATCCAGGTCGGAGGGAAACACTTCACTCGGGTGGGCGTGCTTCTTATGCGGTCCAGCGGCACGACTCTCATTAAGGTCATAATTAATGGCCAACAGTGGTGGCGGCGCGAAGCACGCGAAATTGCTGTCTGCTGCCATGTAATTTACAGAATTTTTGAAAAATCATAACTCAGCTGGAGAGGTGGGCAATAAGACGACCGTATCATTTGAATGCGATTGTGAAACGATTTAATTCAAAGACGCATGCATATATCATTAATTATGTTGAGATAATCAAATTTTACCTTGATGCGAAGATGATGAATGTTGATTTTCGGTAAACAAATAACCCGAAGGATTAAATTAAATAAAACCATCTAGTTTGTGTGAATTAATAGAGTTTTTGGTTTCTTTTACAACCGCCAAAAGCAATTAAAAATATTCTTTATGCGGGTCATAATGAGTTAAACGATGCTCATAGGATGGCATATCGAACTTTTGAATTTTTATGAGAATAAGGGTTAAAACACGGAGGGCGACTGGAGAGGGTTGACAAGATTTCGTTACTGGTTTTTTTTTCGATTTTGCTCTAAAGATTATAAAGCCGGAAGTTTTCGACAGTCGTTTATTTTGAAATATCTCGTGGTTATGAATTTTATTTTGGAGGTAAAGTGTACTGCTAATGAGGCCTGCGGAGCCGAAACAGTCGCTGTACAGCAAGAGAACTGGGTATTTAATTATTCCTCTTGAAATTTAACTAGTAGCTATCCATGCTAAGCAAATCCAGGCAGAGCGGAGCCATTTGATAATTTTAAATTTCATTTCAGATCTATATTTTCAAAATATCTCCAGGATTAAAGTATTAACGTATCTTAATTTCTTGCGGGAGTAACGGCAATTTCGAAATGAAGACTGCAATTGCAAATGGGAAAAGACCCATCACTGTTCTTATATATACGCAGCAATTAACTCATCGCGCGCGAGATAACAGACGTGCGAAATGGACAACGGTCTTACGGGTCACTGGCACGGCAAAAAATCACGACAAAAACGGACGGTTGGGAAAAAGCGCTCTTGGAAAACGCCGTGTCCGTGTCATGAAAGGGCAGCAAGCAGATTCATTTGCATAACTCTGCTGATGCGAAAAATTACTGAGATGCGCTTATCAGCAGCAAACAATCGTCGGAGCCGCGCGCGCGTGCATTACTTTCGATATTTGTTTACGTTGTTTAAGTGCGATCGTGACTTATATGCGATTGGCCGACGTTTTATTGACTACCTTTGCAGAAACGGCCTTGACGCCGGGTTAAACCAAATGTTTTTTTGGGTCTAGTGCACGCCAGCGCCAGCGCACCTGTATTTTAGTACACTTACTCCGCATTTATCTCATTAAAATGCGCGTGATTAGCGTTCAATGATATTGATCTAATTATCTTTTCTTAGAAATTAGTCGTTCAATTGGTTGCAAAAATATCGCCAGTCTCTCCAACTTTAGCCAAAGTGGGCACTCAAGTTGGTTTATCATGCAAAGCAAACATGGTCCAATTTAATCTGTAATTGCTATTTTTGCGCGCTTTGATATCTAAATTTTCTGGTGAGCAAAATCAGATAATTTAGTATAAAATTAAAGTGGAGCTTTACAAGCCAACAAATAAGAAAATTTTGCATTGTTGGCTATTGAAAGTGGTTTATTGAGTTTATTGCTTGTGTAATGGTAGCAACAAAATGAGAAAATTATTATGAAATCAGAACCAATAAGTTACAGTTAAATTTAAGATTTTACCAAAATTCGCGAAAAATAAAACGGCTTGTCAATGATTGTGCGCTTGATTTCGATTTCTCTCGTCGTGATCTATTCAAAGTTGTGTGAATAACGAGGTAAATTTTCCTTTTGGATCCAATTTTTCGCAAATTTAAACGGTAACCTGAGAAAATTAAAGCTATCTTTCCCAATTTTTGCAGAGATGAAGTAAAAGATAACGATGATTTTTCGCAATATTTCTGACAGTTTTACTTTGATTAAAATATTCTCGTGAATACCATAGAAATAGAAGGTGCAAGAAGAAAATCAATTTGAATTGAGCAAACAGACGGTAAAATGTGAGCGATGTTATCAAACGCAAGTGAATTACATGTTTGTGCCTATTACAACGTGGACGTCTTCGCACGTGATGATTTGGAGGATTTCACCAGACGATTGGCCGTTCAATAAATTCGCTTTTATTATTAGGCAACCCTTTCATGTAAGCTGCGCTGGTTGTAAAATATTTACGAATTCAGCAAAAGTGGTTTGCATTGAAATTTAATTAAATACTTTTGGGAAAAGGAGGAAGCGAACATGGTGCCTCACGAAACGATCTTCGAGCCTCGTGTTTTCCACACTTTGTCATTTCTCCTCTTGTCCTAATCACTTACACAAAGTTCACACACACACACAGGCCTTGACAGACACTCTCTTTGAGTCGAAAGCCGCTCAGGAAGAAAGTTTAATCCATTGTTTTGTCACCTTGTTATCATGCACGCTGAATATGCTTTTATTTAAAATATTTATGGACTAAATATTTCACGTCTTTATGTGTGAGCTGAACCTTGAAGAGCAATAATATAGGAAAAAATAATCATTTCTGAAACAGATGCATTATATAACCAATGCAATGAAAATTACCTAAAAATGTGAACAAAAAACTTAGTAATTTTTACCAGAATTCGTTACTCCATGTGCGGTCCTATTTTTCTCCGACTAATTTTGTGAAATGCAATTTTCTGGCAAGGTTATTCCTTGGAAACAACAATAATTTGCATTGTGGCAAATATACCAATGCTTTAGGCAAAATCAGAATAAAAAAACGTGCAAAACCATCCCACTGTGAGCAGAGGCGTAATGATTCCTCATTAAATTCCTGCAATTGCGCGATGTCCGAAGGTAGCAATTAACGCACTCGTATAATATAATAATTAAAATGGCATTAAGTGTCTGGAAAACGATGCGCAGCGGCATGTTAATGCAAAAAAAGGTGACGCCATCCCATCACACCTGCTTAAGTAAAGCAAATTGACGCGATGTTATCGGGCGCGGATAGTGCGCGCTCATCAGCTGCGTTGATGCGGCACAAATTTCGCGGCTGACTTGCTGCTAACCTCGGCTGTGGAAACGGTGTATTATCTCATATCAAACAGGATTATCTGCATTCGTTTGCGCAACCCAAAGTGAATTTTTCTTTCACATTATTGCAGCTCGCTCATCAAAAGTGGAGATGAGCAGTCAGTCTCTCGCGGCGGGATCGAATTATCATTAGCGCCCCAGGCCTCGAATGCTCTAATGACCAAACCGTGCTCTCTGCGCGTTTATGTAGACGCGCGGCTCGCGGCCCAAGGTGAAAAAAAACCAACATCCAGAAGCTTCGCGTGCAAATTTGCAACAGACGCTATTAAAATATGCAAGCGGATGAGATGATTACACTCGCGCGTAGCTTATCGGCAGTTGCCTGGTGCTGAGAATGTGTACTGTGTGAGAAAGGGATATTGATTTCTCTTTCTAACGTTTTGACAGCCAACTGTAGACGAGATAAATTAAAATTGCGATGATATTTCGTGGAAGGCGACTCTACTTCCTTATTTTAATTGTTATTTCACTGATGATGTTCTTCTTTCGATTAGAATCCGTATTATGAGGAGAATACCTGGTATGCATTACATTTCCAACTATATATTCTAACACTTTTGCGGTAGTAAAATCAATTTCTACCATTTTATGCGTGATTACATTTCAAGCTACAAGAGATAATATGTAACGTTAAAATCTAAAATTTATTTTGTTTGGACTGACCTTTTGTTATTACTAAGAAATTAACCAGACAAAATTTTGTCCAATTTATTTGAAACATTGCTGATTCCGGCCATGAAGGATTTTTCCGTATATATTTAATGCAGTAAAGTTTTAACTATACCCATTAGGTTTGAGCGATTTTTTTTTTTAATTCCTTTGTGGGCTAAAGCGTGATATAAGTGCATTAACTTCAATAAATTTAAAAAAATATTGAAGCTTTATTAAAAATTTAAATTGGAAATTCTCAGTTTCCTTCGCAAGTCCATTAAGAAACCTTTTTGAATGGGTCGCATTAAAACAAATATTTTAATATAACCCGATTGAAATGATAAACCCAGAAAAAATTTAGATCGTGACGAAAGATCAACTTTTCATTATTTGCATTATTTGTTATTTTATTTTTATTTGTTTATTTTTAAACCCTGTGCCGTAGAATAAAAAAAATTATTTTATCTGGAGCATTTTAGTCCATTTCAGATTCCAATTTCAATTTTTATTTGGTGCACATCATGTGTTTTTGAAATTCAATTGAAAGTGTAGAGTGTCTAAAGCTGTCTGCTTTTTCAACAAAATTATTTAAAAAAACATTAAGTTGTTATATGAGTAACGGTAGACTAAAACAAACAAAGTCAATAAAAAAGCAAAAAAATGAGGTGAAAACTAGATCAACCTTGAAACTAAATATTAATTTAAAAAACGTCCATTGTGAATTTAGAGTGCATCGGATTTTTTTAAATAACTGAGAGCAATCTATACAATTTTTAAAAAAGGAATATATTTCGTCTTTTAATAACCATCTCATGGATCCACCGTGATAATGGATTTTGTACAGCTATTTTTTTAGTTATTTATTACCTTTTGTTCTAAGAAATGTGGTGTTCTGATTGTAAAAGCGATTGTTTTCTATCGCAACACTAAACCCATTCCACCTATTTCGAGCTCTTTAATATTCAGCTGCGAAGATGCTCCTAATGAAGCGAATTTCAGCATTTTCGAAAACAGCAGGTGTAAAATAAATCACTCTGTGTGTGTGTGTGTAAGAGCAAGTTTCCTAAAGAAGCTAAAGAGCCTGTGCGTCGCGTAGCACTTAGTGTACTAAAAGTATGCAATCGCCCCAGAGGGATACATATTCATTTGCGAGAACACAATTGAGTTAAAATCCTCTTTGCATTTACGTGTACGTGATGTTAATTGCCCTCAACAATGAAGGAACACAATAATCCTGTTTCAAAACCTCCGCGAGCCACAAAAACACATCGCAATGAAATCACTTTGGTGAACTTTCACCTTTCCACCATTTTTAACCGCAACGAACTCTTCGTGGAATGCATTCTTTTGCAAATTGATATTCAATTATTTTTATCAGCAGAGAGAGAAGCTTCTCAGCGCATATTGTCTTTGGGCTCGTAATGGGCCGATTAACTAACTGGCCGCTCAATATAATTTAATATGCGGCCACAAGGCACAGAGCACAGAAAGCGTGCGAGGAAATAATAAGCCGGCTGCGACTTTGGTCCTCGTTCTTTTACAATTTTACCTCACAGCCGGTCAGGGTTAACTCCCAATATACGCATCTCCACGATATAAATTTGCGCTCAATGAAACGATGTTCCTTCATACACAGCCTTGGGACAGACCAAAACATTTATTTTTGAGCTTATAAGGAATTAAAAATATAGTTCAGTCAGGAAATTGCTTCCAGAAAAATTAAATGAAACGTGCACTCTTTTTGCTCAAGGCAAATATTGTTTTTTTTTTCAGATAAAATAGTCTTTATTTTTATTATAAAATTATTAAATTTATTGAAATATTGATTAATTGTTTTTGGACTAAATAAAATTTCTTTCTTTTGTCCTGAAGATATTGGAAAGTAAAGCAGCAAATTTATCCATATATACAAACACGAATTTCTGCACAAACATTTTGAGAGACTGCTTATTTGCGAAATAACGAGCAATTGAACAGATTTCGTTAATCTCTCGATAGCAATCGGCGTGGGTAAATGCCAGCCCGAAATCCAGCAGTTGCCGAAAACATAATAAAATTTTACTGCCTAAGACTTTGAAACAAATTTATTGTTTGCTGCCGACGGAGAAGTGCACGAGCGGCTCAATAATAATATATATAATGTAACTCTCGTGGCTGTACTTTGACATTCAAGCTCAGTCAGTGAGCTGATTGCAGATCGGAATCTGTTGAAAAGAAAAGCCCGGCGAGTTCGAATCGAATGTTAGTGAGCAAATGCACCAAATGCACATCCTTGAAGCTCTTTCTCCTGCGACCGACTGCGCCATTATCATACAAATGAGCGTCACTCGCGCTGATGCAACCGGACCGATCAACATGAGCGAAACGAAAGTTGCATTTCTGTGCATTTTTGCGCGGATGCGTGGTGCGAGATATTTGTGCCAGCCTTACTTTCTTTCAATGGTCTTTTACCTTCGCTTGTTTAATTTTCCTTTTTTTATGAAAATGGAATGTTTTAATTTAATTTAAATTGGAATTCTCGCCACGATCGAATGTAAGAAATAGGGTGAAAATTTTAAGTAATTGTTTAGTGAAGATCAATGTTGAGAAATTAGCAACCATGACGGCAAAGATGGTCCCATAGAAAAGTTAAACCACGTGCCTAACATTTTAATAACTAAAATTAGCGCACACCGCCGCCGCTGGTGTTTGGAGCGGAATTTCTAATTGCAGCTAGTAATACAACATAATAATTTAATGCCACGGCTTGGAGAAGAAATTGTCGGTGCCGGCGTAAACGTGCGTTGCCAGGCATTAATTATGCTGCGTGTGCTTCTGTACTATTTTGCCTCGTTAAATTAATGATACCAATTGGTTATTTATTTGCTCTGTCCAAGTTACGCAAAACCGAGGAATAAAATGAGGGCCTTCTTTATTGATGACCGCGTGGAACAATCTGATAAAACACTATAATAACCTATTTGGGTTTGTGAAACGAGTTTCTGACACAAATATTTTTCAGCTCATTTGCCACCGACTATGACTACACTCTCAGCGGTCGGGCAACTAGACGAACGAACGGCTTTCCTCCAGCTGTAAAGAGTCTCGTCGGTGGCATATGATGATAAATTAATTTAGTTAACAGGCCCCTGATTTGTGGTTTCCTCAAAATGGCTATCACTTTAGTAGGAAATGCAAATATATAAAATATTTCAAGAGATATCTTATTTGTGTAATTATAAATTTTGTAGGATTCAAATGAAAAAATATACAATATGCGTTAATTGGTTTACTTGGAAGGGAACCCTGCATTGATTCCGCTCTGGCATAAAATTTTTTTCCTCAAATGTGTTCTTTTTTTGTGATGTTTACATGAGCCACCAGTATTACAAGGTTTTCAATTTAGCATTATTTCCGCGTAACGGACTGGAAAATGATTTTAGGAAATCAATTTAAAAATACAATTTTTGTTGAATCATGGCGAATTTAGGTACATAGACTGTCTTTGAGGAAACGAATCAATTGATGGGTCTTTGGGAGATGAAGAGGGTTGGAATGATGAAGACCGATGAATTCAGATACATAGACGAATTTTGTTGGTGTATTAGTTACAGTTGGAAATCTGATCGGATACTTAAATCAAGTACAAGAACTGAAATGGTTTAAATAATAAGTTACAAATTCTTTAGTTTAACTGACGGTTGGACTCACCCCTTTGAATCGGGTTCTGCACAATTAAACAAATCACGTCAGCACCGTGTGGCTGACGGACGAAAACTGAATTCTTATTTTAAACCTTTCTGCTGTTAAACAATAATGCAAAATTACAATAATTCAAACCGCCGAAAATTGTTGGCTTCCAACAAAAAGCAGGACCGCGTTGTTGTACCGCTACAGGTCAATTTTGACTTTCCTGAATTCTCAGAGATTAAATTACCAAAGACTTGACTTCTATTTACTCAACAATAATGGCCAAAATTTTGGACTAGCGCATCCCACAGATTAGAGACGAATGATGAACTTGACAGTGGAAAAATTTAATGAACCCCTTCGTTTATATTTTGGCAAGGCCATATTGTGCGATTCTGCATATAATACAAACAACCATTAAAAAATAATAGAGAAGGTCTCAAAGGCATATTATGTGTTATTCATGCATAGTAGTGTCTCTCCAATTACATTCCTTTTTTGGCCAACGTATAAAATTAATTCAAAATTGCTAGGAAACATACGGGTGACATCAACGCCGGCATAATCTCTTTATAATAGCAAGCTGTAAGCGATGCCGTGCGGTAGGTGACACATCAAAACGTGCGTGGCAAAAATTATAAGCCTCCTCCGCGCGCGCAGTGGCTGCATTTTCATGTTCAAATTACACCTTGAATGTGAGAAAAATAGCGCGACTCGTGAGGTCAAAATCACAATCGTTAAAGGAGTGCTTCTAACTGACACAATTTTCAAGTTTGGAATGCAAATAATGCCAAGGGGAGTGGGCTACAATGCGCAGAATTGAATTAAAAGACGATCCCATTTGAACTAACGGGTGAATAAGCAGCGTGTAAATTGCAGCTAATCATCGCGCGAGACTCTCATTTGCAACGATCATGCAAAATCTAATTAATGAAGTGAATATGCTGAATTGCGTCAGCAATCGCTTTTGCGAGTCCAGCCGCCTTTTGCTTTTCTAGCGAGGCGACCTTTGCTCATCATCCTTGCTGCTTGTGCCCATCTCCGCGCCGCATAGCGCGAATGCATTCGGTCGTGCATTGTTCGCCTCAGTTTCGAAACAGCCGACGTCGAGGGCTTTTGTGCTGAAAAAGCACGAGCAGACAGCCCTCTGAGGCTTTACACATATTGCGATTCTACTTGTATGTTTTCGTTCTTTCGCTGTGGCAGCAGGTCGTGCAGGGTCACGCAGACAATAAGTGGAACGTTTAATTAATCACCAGATCCATTACGTATTTATAGGCTAAATAAATTAAATAAAAATGTTTGTTAATGCACGTGTGGCGCATTTCAACGATTTTCAGATCCCGTTTCAAGAAAGTGTATTTTTTGTCAAACGATATATGGAAATTTTTTTAAATAGTTATTTTAGAAACCAGCTGTTGAGCTAATTGCTGATTTCTTGGTTAAGTTGCTGACAAAAAATCCCAACAGAGTTAAATTTCCGTTGGAATTAATCGAAATGATCGCTAACTAAAACCATCTGAATTTGGCTTTACAGCTCTTTTCAAAGCTAAAACCATGCAAAATAGTTGCAGCCGCACGAAAATGTGACATTATTGGCAAGAAAACGATTGGAAAAATGCGAACAAAAATTTAAACCGCACCCTTAAAAAAGACAAAATGATAACCTTCCTCATCTCAATTATTTTAATGGTGTCGATTTTTTTAAGGTAATTTTTTCCCTTTAGATACACCAAATTAGCTTGCGAAAAACTACTCTTTATGACATTTTACAACTGGTTTTGAGAATAAAGAATATCTTGCGAACTTTTTGATCTTAGCGCCTACATAGGGAGGGAAAACTGTGCCGCAAAGCAGTCCATCACTGCAGGTGGTGCTGCTCAACATATCGTTCTAAAAGGGCATTTTGATTTACTTGGATATATGATAAAGATTGTAAAAGACAACTACAGCATCGTGAGTTTGACTTAATTGGTTTACTTTTGAAGCAAACTGCATTCATAAAATATTTATTTATTGTTTTTATTTTCGTCTTGTGCTAGCAACACCACATTTAGACTACGCGTTGAACAACATTAATTTTTGTCACAAAAATGTATAAAGCTACAAAAAGAAAATTTAATTTTGAATGAAATTTATTGGGTTTTAATAAAAATACAAAACCAGGCTTAGGTATGGCAGTTAACGAGGTACCAGTGGAACCAAACATGAGCGATCTACATTATCTCTCGGAGAGCTGACAGAAAATCTCATAGCTGAGGAAGCAAAGTACACCTGCAAGAAGTCGCCAGTGATCTTGTACACATGATCATCTCTTCTTCCTTCCCCATAATGGTTTCGGATCTTGACACAGTTTTTGTACCTGTCAATGGTTAGGTTTGACATGGGAAATGTAGGCTTAACAGCTCGCAGAGCAGAATTGAAGTCAAAGTTCATGAATCTCTTAATAAGAGAAGAATTTTGCAATGATTGGTCATGACAAAAAGGTTGGTGAGGCAGCATGCGCCAGTCCCCAATACATGCAGCACATTGACATTGAATACCAAGATTTTGCAACATGAGCTGTTGTCTGTTGACTAGTGGTTTGTAATTGAAGTCAATGTCATGAGACATGTACAACTTTTCCCCTTCTTTGATTGGCCTCTGAGCCCTGAGCACCAGAGTCTTCTGATAATAAGTGGCGCACACATTGGGGTCGCAAGACAAGTCAATGAGTCCAAGCATATGGTAATAACCAATCCCAATAGGATTTAACGATACATCCAAGGCCACAGGACTTCTGCAACGTCCACTAACTTGAGAAATGCCTCTCAGCCAAAATACTTTGCTAGCTGCGGTTCTCAAGAAGGATATCAAGCTCTTTTTCCTTTCCCCACTCAGCTTTAAACTCTCAGCTACTAGTTCAAAGGTCAATTGGCTAGAAACCCTTGCAACATTAGCTCTTGCTTTCAAAAATTCTTTGACCATTATAGTTGCATTTTCTGAAATCTCTTCATTTTGGTATGATGCAATGCAGTTTTCCAATCCAAAAGCGGCAATTATCATAAATGATTGGACTACAAAAATATAGATAGGAGGAAGGCGGTTGTCATTGTCCTCAATCAGCTTTTTCAACACGCTGTCCATAGCAGCACATTCCGTTTTGTGGTATTTCTCCCAAGCCGTCTTCGAGCAGTCTTCACTGCAGTAACATGCCTGTAATTAAAGAAGTAATTTCTATCAATAATACTGCAAATAATATACTTGTAAATTAAAAAGTGTTTTTTTCCTTAAAAATTTCAGAGGATACTATGACGATATGCCCAACATGGCCTAATTTTGCTGATGCATTTAAATAATTACAATTAAAGATTTGTAAAACATAATATATTCAATACAAAATTTATCCAGTTCTAGTTGGTTTTCATGACCAAATGAATTATCTACAAGAAAAAAATATAACAAAATATTATAGAAAGAGAAATATACAGTTTAAAAATATTTCAAAATTGGATGTAGCTTTAAGATAATCATACCCATGAGCATGAAGAACAGGGAGCCAGATTCAAGCACATTTTGAAGCACTCGCTACAGTAAATCCAAATTGTTACACAAAACCCACCGCCGAAATGTGTACCATACGACAAAGGTTCCTCAATGACAAGGACATCACCTGAAATCAAAACAGTAAAAACTGATGAAACAAAGCATTTTAAACTGCTTACCAATTTTAATGCTATTTTTTGCAACAAGCGCATGTCGATCTTTTAGTTTGAGCAAAGCAGAAGAAATCTTGGGCTCCAAAGGGTTTTTGCCATAATTCAGTTTAGGAGGTTTCAAGTACTCTCCATAAACTTGAGGAATGACCGGCTTATGCTTGCCAGTGAACTGCTTCAGACACTCTTCTTTCAGCTCTTTTTCCTCCTCAATCCCAAGATCTTCAACCATTTTAATGGACAACTGGAAATCTTCTTCAGCCTCGGTCGTCATGCCCATCATCTTCTTGCACAATCCCATCCGTAAATAAAGTTTATAAGCGGTCTCTTGGGGATAATCATTGGCAAGGGCAGTCTGAGCGTCAGCCAGGCATTCTTTGTAGTGGCCCAAGGACAGAAGGACAGCGCTCCGGTTGGCGTATGCGAGTCCTCGCAACCGACTGCCAGCTGGAGATCTTGCCAAGCTCTTGGTGAAGCAGGAAATCGCTTTCCAGTACTCATTCTTCATAAAGAAATCATTTCCAATTTTCCGCAATCGCTCAGGGCAGAGCTCATTCAATGGATTTTTTAAGATCCTCTCTTCCATCTCAACAAAATAGGACAAACTGCAAAGAGTCACCGCTGTCATTCAATCGCGAAACTTTAACTACATATATTTACCCAATTAACAAATTAAGAACAAAAATCAGCAATGCAGTAGGTACACAATGCTGTATATATTTTTTATTTGAATTTTTGTGGGTCAATAATATGGCTTGGCGCGAGACTGGAAATTGCAATTTTTACAACTTACATATTATATCGTATGCATTTTGTTCCATGTATCTAATAGCAATATTTAATTGGCTAGATAGCCATGAATTTTATTTTATCAATTTATGTAAACAAATACAAAAAGCAATGAACATAGCGCATAAATTTCACTTTAAGCCTGTTGTTAAGTCTTGTTTAACTATTAAGTCTCATTCAATTATTCTAATTTATGTAGATCATCTTTTCTTGTTTCTTGTTCGCATCGAGTTTTTAATTAAAATTAATACTCCATGAATTACCAAATGCACAAGCTTAATTATGTAGATATTACATTATGTATGTATTTTACTTACTTTGCCATTCTAAATTTGCTTCAGACAACTTCTTTCCTCCTTTGATTATCTTTAAAAAAGCTTCCTCTTCTTCAGTACAGTTTATGGTGGTAGATATATCGGTAATTAATTACAAGAAGGTGATATGAAATCTGAAAATTTATAATTACATAATATTTAAAAAAGAAAGCATGAACGAGATTTGTGATTTTTAAAATGTACAGTCGTGGAAAAATTATTTATGTATCGTTACTCTAAAAAGGGTTCGCCTTACATAATTTTTCAATTTGTGTTTGTTGAAAATGAAATGCTGCTGTGCTGTATTGTGACCGTCGCAATCAAATCACTTCCATAATTCCATTCGCATCGCCAACGCCTGAACCTGATACTACTAGATACTTTCGACGTCAGTGAAACACCAGAGATAATGGTGAAAAACCAAAATCCTACCAGTCAGAGGCGACGAGGCGGCCAGTGGCATTGTGGCATCAAGTGCCCAAAGAAAGTGCGAGGAAGAGGAGAGCCGGAAAGCGGCAAACGCACAAGCCATAAAATAAGTATACATATACATAGTGGCATTCACAATATTCACATCCAGATCCAGCCTGCAGCTCCGGAGCAGCACATCTCGCGCCCGATTTTTTTTACATAATCCAAGAAGTTCCTGATTGTTTCGTTGTTCCAGCCTATTCGTGTTTTGATCAGTTTTTCTCTCATCACTTAGAGAAAACTTCGAAATTCGGGTATGTATGTAATTTTGACAAATATGTACATACATATTATGTACATACTTTTATATTTTCTATCGACAAAACTTATGTATGAAATTAGATTTCTTGCTTACATACACATAATTTAGGTCCATGATGTGAGTATGTACATAATATGTATGTATATAATAATACATAGTAATCTCCAGAGTATGTATGTGCATATTAAGAATAATAATTATGTTATGCATACATTAACTAACTATCAAATGGGGCAAAGTTGCTCTGCAGGCCCATAATTATGTATAGCAAAATTTAAACAAAAATTTGAAGTATAATTTTTAAGTTTCTTGCTTGGCCGTATACATATGTACATACGTAATTACCGTAATTATTGCTCACGAATGGATCAAAATGACTTGTCTGGCTGAAGTTAACATAAGTTGAAAAACAATTACATAAATTCTCAAATTAAAAATGAATACAATTATGTACATAACTGCAGTGTTGTGTAATGTACAAAAAAATACATGCATTAAAATCTATATTTCACTCTGCTCTCACGAAATCTTTTTTACTTTTGGAGAGCACAAAGCAAAAACCCACCAAACACCATCAATTATCAGCATATTGCGAAAGATTTCCTCATTATTTCTGAGTAACAATTAAAGATTTTTTGCCTTTATATTAACAAACACGAATCTCAAACATTACTACTATATTTTGTTTTAGCGCTGCAATGGAAACATTAGTAAAAAAGTTAGGTGCCCTCTACCTGGACAAAGCAACGAGTTGGATGCCCATTTGGTTCGAGATGGACCCAGAAAAGTTGCGGATTCTTGGAAATGATTGCTTTGCGAGGCACGATTACTTCAAAGCGATTTCCTGCTTCACCAAGAGCCTGGCTAGATCTCCAGCTGGCAGTCGGTTGCGAGGACTCGCATACGCCAACCGGAGCGCTGTCCTTTTGACCTTGGGACACTACAAAGAAAGCCTGGCTGATGTGCAGACTGCCCTTGCCAACGACTATCCCAAAGAGATGGTTAAAAAACTGCATCTGCGCATGGCAGTGTGCAAGAAGATGATGGGAATGACAGAAGAAGCTGAAGAAGATTTTAGGGAAGCTTTTACAGACACGCCAAAAGCAACAATTGAAGGTCACAAGCCAGCTCTTCCGGTGGTGCCCGTAGAGTATGTGGATCCTCCAAAGTTGAGCTACGGCAAAAGCGCTTTGGACCCCTTGATTTCTTCTGCACTGCTGATTGTGAAGGAGGATGGTGCCTTTGTAGCAAAAAGAAAAATCGAAATTGGTAAAGAAAATTGTATTTAAATACTATCTATGCTTAATCATAATCCTTGTTTGTTGACAGGTGACGTGCTTCTTGTTGAACCACCTTTGGCCTGCTCTACTCACTGCTGTGGCATTTTTGGTGAATCTAATTGGATTTACTGCAGTGAATGCTTGAAAATGTGTTTGAACTTGATGCCTTGCTCTTCATGCTCATGGGTAAAATATGATTGTGTGATACGAAAAGCATTTTTATATTTAATTATAAATACTATTTTAGGATCTTTACTGCAGCAAGAAGTGCTCCAAATTGGCTTGGGATAAATATCACAGTTCTTATTGTGTCGCCAAGAAGGAGGTGCTGGAAAAAATCTGTGAATTAGGACATCCAATAATTATTACCATCCCAATATTTGTTCTTCCTTTACTCAGTCTAATCTCCACCGTTGGACTGAAAAATTGCATCATTTCCTCAGACGAACCTGAGCAATCATTGAACGTTCTTTTCAATGCCAGGAAAACAAGAACCGCACTTGAATTTCCCTTTGTTCATGTCGTAATTGAGTTAATTGCAGACAGCTTCCAACTTAAAGGCGAGATTGAACAAAAATTCATTGTGTTCATGAAGAAGGCGCTTGATGAAATTCTTGCCAGGGGAGAATATGTCAAGCATTCCGCTATTGCCTTCATCAACGACAGTGATGAAATGTCATTTGGTCAGCAGCTAGTAGGATGGGGTTTTTATCCCAGAGCTGCTGCCATTGTAAATTCTTGCAAACCGAACGTTTACGCCAGCTTTTTCCAAAAGACTTTGGTGCTGAGGGCCACAAGACCAATTGAAGAGGGAGAAGAGCTGTTCAAATCATCAAATGGGAAATTTAGCTTCTGTCCTGCAGGAGAGCAGCAAATGAGAAAGAGTGTGTCCTTGAACTGCAACTGCGTCTCTTGTATAAATAACATGAAGCTTTATGAAGATCTGAGCGCTGAGCTCAAATATATCGGATTTGATGAATATCAGTGGGAATTTCATCTGCAATACAAAGCTGACTTCGCCAGTTCTCTTGATAGGTTTCACCCTGTGTCTACGTTGACAACAGAAAATTACAAAAAGTGTGTGGAAATTTTCTTGAAGCACGGAGAAGAGAAGAGAGATGGGCTGGACTTGAAAACAGTCGAATTCTTCGAACAATACTTCACTTTCTTGTCTATTAAACTTGGAGTTGGTGAACAGGGGAAGAAGCCTTACTACTTGATCCCAAATTAAGATCACTGTCATCAATCGAGCGAACCCCTGATGGTTATGAGAGCCGTCGATGTTTAAGTTCAAGTCATTGAAATGTTCTTGTTCGCAACCTGAAAATATTTGTCTAGATTTTGTAAAATTATTTGATCATACATGTATTCCTCCTTTAACTTTTGTTTAGTGATATCATCAATAAATCTCCACATTTCTACTTTGAAGTACACCGTTATTTCATTAAATTTTATAATGATAGCTCTGTAGAGTCAAGTGAATTGTTATTGCACTAAAATTGTATCAATATTTATAATACCAATCTGTAATCATTCGCATCTCATTAGTAGAATATAACTAATTATGCAAGAAACGGCGAAATTGTAATACTGCCCACCACGCACGCCTTGTAGTGGGAGGGAAACTGCCGCCGAACAGTCATTCAGTGCGGGTGGCATTAAACACCTTCAAATCTAGGCCATTACATCTTCATGCTACTTGGACTATTTTGATCTATTAAGTCGATCGCCTCGCATTTATAACCTTAAGTTCCGAGGTTTTTGTTATGATGAATGATGAGGCTTCAGCTTTTTTCTATACTTAGTGCCTTTTTTCTATTCCTATAGTAATTGCTTTGGCATTCACTCGCGCAGACCAACCATGCATAATGATTGATCTGATCGATGAAATAGTGAAAATGCTCAAGGACCCTTTTTACGTTCTTATTGGTGCATAAAAATTTAGCTTGGAAATAAGGCATCAACTTAGGCTATTTATTGAATTTGATTGATGGCAGGCCATATCAGCCATAAAATTCTATAATGCAAATAATGTAGTAAAAAATAATGAATCATAATATCGTTGGAGTATTTAGTATGCTTTTTGGTTTCTCGGTGTATTGATAAAATTCTATAAAAAGCAGATTTTCTGCATACAAATACCAATTCAGTTAACATCAAACCCAGCTTCCTCAGTGAATAGCAAGCTGTTATTTTCTGCGAAAAAATATGCTTAAATAGTTTCGGCTGCTGGTTGCATTATTATCAACTGAAAATATTATGACATTACCTTGTCTTTATGTGCGCTTTCCGGCCTTCATTGGAAAATACCAACATCTGAAATCTAAATATTCAATAATTATTAAGTATTTCTGGGTCCCTTGGGTCTATCTAAAAAGAGTTGTATCATTTCCTATCTATGTCAAAATCGCATAATTGAAGCAGGGTTCGCCCAAGGAAGCATTTCTCGTCTGTTACAAATTTTCATGCACACTTCCCTCGATTGTTGAGAATGTTATGCAACGCATATTTTGACGTCCGAATGCTGCTTTGGTAAGTAGATCAGAGGAAGTGGTCTGCTAATGCAAATAGGTCGGTGATTTTAATCAGACGCGCGCCTTTTCTTCGTATGCAAATGACCTTAGCGCACCAAACACTTAATGTTGCTGCCATATCGTCGGTCCATTCAATTTATGATTTCGAGTTCTCCTACGCGGTGCACATTCATTGTCTAGGAAGCGCTACTGATTTCTCAAACGCTAGCAGTGATTTTATCGCTTCCGCGAAATTGACAATTATTATTAGAGAAACTAATTGAGATGTTGCACACCCGTTTATTTGCGTACGCGTCAAAGTAAACAGGATATGCGGCGGCTATTCTTTGCATCAAGTTGCAGGGAAATTGCAACTTTTTAGCACGTGCGAAAGTGTCTAAATTGTCGCGCATAAAATCTCGCTTGCCCTTGAAGAAAATCCTATTTCAAAGTGAATTAATTTTTATAACCTGCAATTGCTAAAATGAAACAAAATCAAAAAGAATAAATTTAAAATTTTTTGTCGACCTAGTGTGAATATTATATAAATTATTACGCTGTTCTTTGAAAAATTCAACTTCTTACTAAAATACAAAGACAAAAAATATTATTTTATTTATATCTGCTAAGTGTGCATTAATTGATACGCAAAATCCGTTTTTTTCTGTTAAGATTGTTCATTCCGCACGGCGCAAAATTCTCGACCGTCAACACACGACTGTGCAAACCCGGCATAAAAATAAAGCTCAATATAAAAGCCATCAATAATATATATGTTCACTTAAGTGTGTAATTACAGGCGCAAGCTCAATAAAATTGTACTTGCACACGTACATAACTCGTCGCGCTTCACTCCATTGTGTGTGTGTATATAAAAGAGGAGAGATAAATTTTCAGCACCATAATTTCGTTCCATGCTCAACACACAAGAAGACTCCTTTCTTCCTCGTTGTCAGCGTCGGCGTGACTTACTCGCATTAAAAAATAAATTAAACAATAAATGCATCTCTCTGCGCCGGTACAAATATACTCATACGGCACTCGTTGCTCGTACCAATATATGTTTTAGCTGAGAGACGCTTTAAACTAAAAGCGTGCAGAGTCAGAGGATGAGCCTTTGTCTGCACTTTCACAGGTCAAGGGTCGGTCGGTCGTACGGCACTGCTTGAAAAGCGTCTCTGCGCCGCGTCGTGCGCTTCTGTTCGTCAGCACGACTTTTGCGTTCGGAAAGTTCAACTCGCGATTGGCACAATCAGCATTATTAGACTCATTGGATTTGACGTGAGCGTAATCAGTGGCGTTAGGCGCTAATTTTGTACGCGTTCCATCGTTCAATCATGATGTAAAGAAGAGAACCAAATTTACTCTGTTGGAAAATTTGGTTTACTTTGTTACTTTTTAGTGTAATGCTGTACTCACAATCAGTTCAGTCCAAATCATATTTTTTAAATTTGCCAAATTACGAATTTAAAATTTAATATAAATGTAAGCTCTAATATTCATATGGGCTTACTCCGCAGTTTTCGATATCTTTTTCTTTGGAATTAAATTCAGCTTTCTTGTTCATTTCCTACATACATCGATTCTGCTTAGTTAGATGTTCACCCCGACGGAAAGAGTACAAGTTTAACAAGAGCAATGAAAATTATAAAAGATCATCAGATTTTAAAATTCGAATAGACAAAATAGTGTTTTAAATAAAATTTTCTTACTTTTTCTCGTCAATTTTCGTGTACAATAACTTCGTCTGTTTTCGGGCACTTCATATTTCATATGTAGCTAGTTTTCGCAGGCATTCCAGTTTCGGGCCAAACCAGGTCAAGTTGTACTTCCGTCTACATTCGTCTATGGCAAGGGGCAGCCTGCAAGGCGCAAAAGAGTGTCGGGTGCAACCATGAAAAAGCTTTAAAACTGTTCAATCTTTAATTGCTACCAATATCGACCAGTGAGCCTCTTGACACTGAACCCTTTTTATTGCCACTAATTACTTGAGACCGCAATTTTAAGAACGATACGTCATCAACTTGGGCTAGGTCAGTGTGTAATTAATCAGCCAACTAAGTAAGCGCTAGTTAATTAAACGATTTCGTGGCAGAGGTCAAATTAATTAAAGTCGACAATAAAACAGTTCGCATTTTCTTAGCAATAATTGAGCGCGCCACTGATTGAGTCTGGCGTATAATGTACTGTAATCCATCAGCTAAGCTTTTCTGGCGGCTGCACAGAAGCTCTCCAGTCGTGAAAGTCACCGTTGTGCATCTCTTTATCATCTTGCACACGAAGACGGACACTGCTCAAATGGAGACGTCTGGAAAATAATAGTCCCCGCCACTACTGCACAACGAACACGACGCCATAATATAATAATATGCTCTACATTGGATAAAATAATGGAATTATTGTTCCATCTCTGACAGTTAAACGAATCAATTCAATGAGGACATCGCGTTTAATTTTTACGCTCTTTTTACGTGAGTGACGGCATGCCATATTTAATTTAAATTGCACTCTGAACTTTCCCAACCTTTCTTTTTCATGCTTGCAAGCAAAGATGGCCCGGTTGATAAGTCAAACAGCATTTTTCCCCTGCTTGCTTCGCTTAGGTGGAGCCCTACATGTGGTTCATTTTCGATTATTTTGTCAACAATCCCTCGTTTTTCACGATTCGCCGGCGCGCTGGGTGATCACTATCGTACAGGTGTTACGTTAACAAGCGAGTCAGGCTGTCGAAGATGATCGACAGGAACCGCACGATTTACGAATCATGTGCACTTTGCTGGTCGATTCTCCGCTATAGCATGCAATTTTGTGGGCTCTTGTTGCATAAACCTAGCGGCAATAATTAGGATTTTTGACGTCAGAGGCGAACGGATCTCATGGAACGAAACCTGGAATGCGTTTCACGCTAGCACGTGTTTGCTTCGTTTTTGGCTAAATTAAACTTTCCGGTCAAAACGAGCTGTTTTGCCGACAATTACTCATTCGAGTAATTAATTAGCTTAATTAAAAAGTAAAGGGAAGATAGGCACGTGATGCAATTTGAAAATCCCAGTAAGAAATTATTTAGTTGCGATAGCAATGCAGTCAATAACCGTTTTGCGAACTGCCCACAAAAATACAGCCATGGAATTGATCTTCCTGCTAGTAAATAATTGGGCAGATTAGCAAGCGCTGCCGGGATCAGGCTGATTCGATCCTTTAGATAAATAAGTATTTTTACCAATCATACGGTACCTGCCTAACTATTTTATATTTTTTTCACAATCAGCTGATTTTCCGCCCTGAGAGTAAAAGTTCGAGTTGTCCGCTGGTTAAATTTACGAGCGTCTAAATTTATGGCCGGCAACCTTTTCACATTAACTACGTATACAGGCATGGCGGCAGGGATGTGAAAAGTAGCTCTTCAGTCAGGTATGATTGAATCTGATGTGTAAGCATATTTAATTAATTGTTGTTGATAAGAATAATACGATATTTTATGATTACTGATGTAAAATTGATTTTTATTAATTTCACTGAGTTCTTACACGAATGCTTTGTTTTTTATTCTAATAGAAACCAGTATTACATAATCCTGTTTTATTTTTACCGGTCTAAGTAATTAAATTCTGATTTTCCTTAAATTTATCAAATAAACTGTTGCTCACGCTCCTTAGCGTTGTGGCTCTTGATTTTAACTCCATTCATCTCCATTTTTATTGGGCGTCTCCTCTCGCGTGTGCCGACCAGTTGAAGATCTTTTAAATATTAAATTAATTAATAAATATTGCCCAGCCTTGGTGCTTTCACGATGAGCATTTAATCATAAATCGCCGAGTGTACTCGGCTGCACTTACAAATAAACCATAAATTTTGCAACGAACGTGCGCATTCCAAGATGACGGCAAAAACGACAAAAATAATAAAAAAGTGACTGGTGTTAAACACGCTTGCCTCTCTTCATTGCGCGCTCATCTTATAGTGACATGCCGGGGCATTGTCGGTGAGAGCGGGGACGAGAGGTGATTTACGAGCAACATCGCGCTCTCTTTTCTGTTTTGCACACTCATAAATCTTGCAATCGTTGAGCGTTCCTTAGGCCATTTAAATGGTTCTAAGCGGTTTTGCTTGAACTGTTACGCATGAAATTTTAATTATCATTTATCACTTTCGGATGTTATTCAATAAAGTGCAGTTTATTTAATTTAGCGCACCATCTATTTCAATTGATTATGTTTGCAGGTAGAAAAACTCTCTGCTCAAACAGACAGCAGCTAATTTGTTAATTGAAAAAATACATAGAAATTCATAAAAAAATCCAATTAAAATTGCGAAAAGCTGTTAATTTTAACCATCGCCAATGCTGAATAAATTTTGATAGCCAATTAAAAATGCTAAATTTGTGTTAGTTTCAAACTAAATTTGGTAACTGACCGCAAAACATCATCATGCAATGTGGAATCGTTCCACTGTAACACCTTCAATCGCTCTTCTCGCTCATTATTTTATCGTGGCTTTATAATGTTTTACGACACACGAATTACACCTTTTCACGAGATGCGCGTCTCTCTGTCTGCAATTACGCTGGTAGACACGTTTAATTGAAAACAATCATATTTTTTGCTCGTCCTCTAAGCTCGATGACGGCTCCGGGTCAAAGAGTTGCTTTTATTCGCGCCTGACAGCTCGCTCTCGACACTTCTCCTTTTTGCCTCTCGCGCGCGTCTCTGATTGATGCTATGATATTGCAAATCATGCCTGAAGATTCTGAATTGTAGTTTTGACGGCGTCGGGGCAGGAATTACCTCAACAAACCGCAACGATCAGACGTACTTTTACGAATTGAAGATGGAATCACTGGATTACTCAGCTTTTAATTGAGACATTGAGCGTCTCGGAATTTCACTTTCCTTGCTATAACAAAATTTGCATCATTTTGCATACTAAGTGCTTTTTAATTTAAAATAAATAACTAGGTCAACTTTTATTTAATGTCACTTGGTTGAATTAGGATTTCCGTATTGCAAAATTACCGTGTCAAAAGTCGCACCTGGCAGTTCAAAACAAATCGAATAAAAAGCGGCGTTTTATGATCGCGAACCGGCGGCGAGAGCGAGCAGCTCAGACGTTTCGTTAAATATGGAAATGAATTTTCCATCGGCGCGCTCGCCGCCGAATAAAAGTGTCACCTCCAATTATCGATTCGTGAATTATGAATCTCCAAACTGCAAAGTGAATATGTCTGTTCCTGGCCATAGCCAGGAGAAAAGTGAAAATTGTGTTGTTTTGGCGACGTGTTTCACATACACGCACACAAACATGAAAACACGGACCCCACGCAACGCTCTCTAGATGTTGTTGCGTTCAAAGAAGAAAATCTACCGACACGTGAGAGGCTTGGCTGTTGGCTGCAGCCTCTGCTGAGCAACTAAATCATTTGCATAATATGAGAGCTGACTATAAATTTCCTATGCAGCGCTGTAATATGGCATAATGTGACAAATGAAATTAAATCTCAACTGCAGAATTGTCCACTTTGAGTGAACTCATGAGTTGGAAATAATTATAGCTGTTACATAATATATCCTTGTTTGCTCTTGGTAGAAGTCAATAGTAAAATATACATTTTAAAGAGTACATAACCAGCAAGAACTTTAGGAATTTTAGGCGATCGGCAATTTTATCTGTGCATCTGATTTCTATTTATACGCCGTATAAACCACGCAATTTTAAGACTTTTGAGTCACGCTTGAAAACATCGTAAAGCACCAAAAACCATCTAAATCGCCTGTAAATCCTCATATTTACATAAAAAATATCAAATAATCTGAATTTATGCTTTTAACTATTATTTTTATAAATTTCAAGGCGAAAATCCAAAATGCCAACTTAAAACCGTATTGTTTGATGAAGTTTAATGCTTAATCTAAAATGGATGGTTCCGGGATCCAATATCCAATGAGTTTGATCAAAATGAAAGGTGTACTATAATTTAAGAGATCATTTTATAGAAGGTATTCGTGATACCATTCAAAACCAGTTGTCCAAATCTTCATATGTAAAAATGGATAGAATATAAGAATCCTCAAGTCTTAATTTTCTTAGAATCGAAATAATATGAATTTTATTTAGTCCTAGCTAAAGATTAACCTGATTTTTTTTAACTCGCCTGAAAATATTTTTTAATACTATAATGAAGGCAGAAGCGCACACAGGGTTGTCATAATTTTTCAGTTGAAATAAAATTTTTATTATTCCCATTTTTACAGACAGCGTGGCATTTCTATTAAAATTCGGAAAAACAAACAGGTCACTAAAATCCGAGGAACAACTGGAAAATAATTTTTAGTGTTAAGAAAAATCGAAAATAATTGTCGAACCCCGTCTAAATTAGTCTCAAATCCATCCAAAAAGTAGTCCAAATGGAGTCTGAAACCGACTAAAAATAGTCGTTATCCTTGTCAACAAATAAACGCACAATGTCCAACAGTCCAGTGGCGAAAAGATATTTTAAATTGGAGAAAAAATGCCGTATCTCAAAAACAAAAGAAAAATATACACAATGTAATTACTAGTTTTGTATCGATAAAACTTCCAGTGTATGAGTGCGGAAACGTTTACAAAGAAGATCAATCTTACGAGCATTTACAATGTTTCATTTTGCAAACCACATTCAGTTGCTCATGGAAAACTTTCACACCCCACACGTACATTATCTAACATTGAAACGTTTCTTCCTGCTTACGTGGCCTAAATCAATAGTGTAAACGGACAAAGCTTTGCAAAGAGGCACATCATCTCATTGAATGTCTGCAAAAATAAATTGTTTGATAATAAGATGCAAGCGCGCGGTACTTTCGGACCTTGTGTGTTGTGTGTGTGGGAGTGTAAGCATTCAGACTAACAATCGGAACGGATTTGGCAGATGTTGATTTCGCTGGCAAAGGAGAGAACTGACTGGCCCCTGACGTGCGCATACAAACAGTTTGACCCGTGACCCCGCCGTTTTTCTTGATCTGCAGCCGCGCAAAAATGATCGCTATCGCTTGTAATGTGCGCAGAATAATCCGCGCACCGCGCGCACTTCCCCGTTTCGAGTCCAAAGTGAATTGATTGTGCAGCTTCTCTTTCCGCAGGTGAAAACTTTGATTTATCGCGTAACGAGAGTTGGGCATCCGCCGCTTTTCGAGAGGAAGAAAGGAAGAAAGAAAGTGCGCGGCCATCGTCTCAGCTTAAATTTCAGTTCAGAGTTATTTTGATTTTATAGCTTCGTGTGCCTTTAATTTGGTTGCATACAAATGCCAGATTTACTTTAGAGCACCTCGTTTCAAAGCGAACACTTTCCAATTTCAAGGGAACACAGAAGTCAGAAAAGTTCAACGAGATCGAAAATTGCTGATAATTGCAAGTGTGAACTTTATGTATCTGAATGAGTTTTGAATTTTAGGTCATATTATTGCCTTTAAAATGAGAGATTTGTAGATCAAATATTCCTGAGGAAAGGATTTTAAAATGATTTAAAATTTAAAACTCCTTTAAAGTCTGTATTAATATTATTTTACTGTCCCATTTTTTTGTAAATAGATTATTGCTATGCAAAAGTAAAATAATTATATTTGAATCAATTCAATCAATTCAGTCACGCATTTGTGAAATCCTAATTACGCCTTCTTGCTCTCCTTGAAATAAATATCGCTGCTAATTTTCCAAGGCTTCACAATACTTCACACATCCTTATTCTTCGGTTGGAAATTCGCCGAAATTGATTTTTGACTGCAATAAAAGTTTGCCGAGTCATGCGCCGGCCGGCTCCGTATGTGCATGTTAACCATAAAAGAGTTGCGTATTGCAGTAGCACAGCTAATCTTCTAGATCCATTGAGGGATTGTAAAATTTGTGCAAACTCACTGGATCTCGAGGGAAAATTTCGGCCACGAGCAGTGGTGCAATATTCTGCACCGTGCGATGCTCGTAATTAACGTTGCATGTAAGTACTCTAATGTGAGATCTAATCAAGGTTGCGCGCGCTGTGCAATTTAATTCATGAACGATCAGGCACCATTTAACGTATAATTTAGAGGTAACTGTGGGAACGGATTTAATATCTCGTTAAATTGTGAAAATTGCGATATGATTAACGAGTCAATTACTCGATGCTTCCTAGTTATTTTGTGTAAGCAGTGTCTATTGTTAACTTATTTTAATGGTAGTTAATAATTGGCACGTTAAGCTTGTCACAACACAATAGGGTTTTGGGAATGAAAGACAATCAAATATTAATTTATGTGCGTCTCTTCACTTCTAGACACCTTATGAGCACGAACACGCAATTCTTAGACTTGATAGGAGCCATACCTAAAATCGTCTAAAACCATTTCTGGTGCCAAAACACACGTCATGCCTGATCTGGTTCACAGTGCGAAATAGTCTACTTTTCTGAAGAATATAAAAAGTTTTTTTCAACGAATTAGTGTTTCAGGTGGTTTTTGAGACATTAAAAAGTTGATTTTGGAACCTGTTAGTTCCAAAGAGTAAAATTAGTTTAACCATCATCACTTTTATGAGGAATTTAATAATATGAGGCATATACAGCCCACAATCTTCTTGTTGTTTGATCATATCCTTATTCAATTTCACTGTTTTTAATATTAGATGAGTACATCCTGTTTGATTGATAAATTAATGTGCTATTAAGATGATTTCAAGGTATGTACGTTTATGTTGGTCCTTTAGTTATTGACTGCTATATACCTTGGAAAAAAGTTTCCGACCAAAATTCTTATTAATTTTCATCGAGATATTTCAGAGAAAACTATCTTAATTTGAAAAAAAACCTGTGTAAAAGAAAATCAGGCCCTAAAATGTAACATGGCAAAAAGAAATCAAGGAAACCATCCACGAGTTTTTGGTCGACAGATGATTTTTATTGAAGTATTAAAATGCTTCAAAACTATTTAGCGTTTTCATTGAGATAAAATAAATTGTTGTCCGCGTGGTTTCGACACTCTTTCAGCGGAGCTAATGGTTTTCCGTAAAAAACAGTTTTCAGCTTTCTGCAGGAAAGGAAAATTACGATTTGGACATTTAGAAATTGAAGTCACGAAGGCAAAAATAACGATTTCACACGACCGGCGTGAAGTGGCGGCGGCAGCGCCTAAATGGGCGCTAATTGTGCGTATATATTTAGCCGTCAAACGGTGGGATCCTCGCGAGACGACACCTGACAAATGGCCCCCTTCTCGCGTGCGGTCACCAAATGTCAAATCACCGCAGACACGTGTGCAAGTGCCTGGCTGGCTGCCGGACCTCAACCAGCAAAGTCTTCCTTGGTACTTTCCTCACTTGTTCGAGCCCGACGCAAGACGGACGTGCTTGCTCATTTGCATTATCAGGAGGGAAAATTCGATTGGCGAAAAGAAAAGAAAAAAACTGTACAACACACGCAGACATCTTAGTCAGGCTTTTTGCAGCGTTAATTTGTCAAGCGCTGTAAGTGGCAGTTGGCGAGAAGAAATGCTGCTAATCAGCAATGGACACACTCGCCTGCTTGCTTTTTAAGGAGCTTATTAGCGTAATTTGACACGAGAGGAAAATGCGCAAATTTTCGAAAGCATTATGAATGGCCGTTTACTAAAAATCACAACCTCTAATTTATTAAATTGCATCTTACTGAACATCTAATTAGGATTATAATTCGGTGATCATATGATTTATGCAGTGCTTGTTTAGCCGTTCTTATTATTTTACCGTGTTATAACTTAGTTCTGTTAAATTGATACAAGCCCAAAATTGAAAATTATTAACACTGTTGGCTATTAATAAGAAGTTATTAATTTTAAATTGTTAGTTTTAAAAATTGTCTAAAAGGAGCAATATTCAAAAGATAACCATTTGCTACATTTTATTCAAATTTTGCCAATTTTCTCCAAAATTTACTGCGCTTGACTTTAATTTCTTGGCAAATTTAAATTTCTTTCCTCAAGATCTATCCAAAGGCGCTTGACACTTTTTGAGGAAAATCTTTGTTTTGAAATGAAATCATATTTCATAGAAAGAAAATGTGGTCTTTTACCTTCATGCAAATTTTTCATGACATTTGAAAAAATTTTAATTTTTGCTGTAGATTCCTTTTTTACTGTTGCAAATTGCTTATCGATCAACTGCTTATTGCATCCAACAATTAAAATAATTTTCAATTTTGGCCCTGTATCAATCCGCTTAAATAATTTGCATCAATCAATTTAAGCTTGAACTAAATCATTAGGGACCTTTTTATGAATTAGCAACAACGATTTTCGGGGATTTTGCAGAATCAATCCTCTTATAATTGAAAGCCGATTTCGACTTCTAAATAATAGCCGGAATTCAATAGCGGCTTTTATGACAGAATTTAATTAGAATGCGAGAGAGCGGTCGAGTGTTGCATAATTTTGGATCTTCCCAAGTCATCATCTGGAGGTGCTAGCTTTTGCTGCTGGACATGACGTTGCTGAGAAATAATCGGAGAAAGCGCCCCTCCATTACATAAACACAGAGAGGTGCTGATAATATTAATACATGCCAGTGTGTGTGTGTGTGCGTGCGTGTGGATGGAAAAATAATAAGTTTCGACGTCGCCACACGATGAGATGATGAGAGCACTTGCTTGCTCAACACGACAAAAAACAACGTCAACGACGAGTTTGGAAGTAAATAATAAGAAGACTCGCGATTCTCAACAAAGGCGGCTGACTGGCTGATGGAATAATTCTGTTCACCATTAAGTGCCCTGCTCCTCCAAAAGGCCGCTTTTTCGGCTGATTAATTTTTTATTTATTTCCTCGCCGAGCGCGATTTCTTCTTCTGACCAAATGGCGCACGATATTAACCTTTTGTGCACTTCGAGTGCTGTTGACACGTCGAAAGTGATGCGCAGGCGACATTTTTGAGTGGAAATTTTTTTGCTTTGGTATTCAGTCCTGTTTTTCAAGTAAAAGGGTCATAACAGTTCAAAGGGTGTGAGAGAGTAGCTTTATTTACGTAACAATTAAATTTGTTCCTTGGTAAATTTTGCAGAAAAAAATCCAAGAGTCGTTAGTTTGAATTTTGTTTAATTTATTTTTAAATTTAGAAGTCGAGGAATTAGATCATGATGAGAGATTATTTAGAAACGCAACTACAACAGCAATCGTCCAGCAATATCCAAGTAATTTGGAGTCTGTTTATTGACTTATTTCCGTTTCGGGAGCTGCTTTGTGCGAAATGTAGAAATAAGCCGATAGAAAGCTATCTAGGTGCTAATTTTACTTCCTTAATTTTGATTGATCCATCGAATGGAACATCATCATTATTGAACCAGAATATTTCTATGCAATCACACCAGGGCCGCCGATCATCCAATTGACAGGGAGAATTTTTTTGCACCACTTATGTCCTTTTACGCAACGCGGCAGCAAACAAAACAAAGGCCGAGCAAAAAATCTCCCATCGCGCACAAAGAGCGAAACGCTAATCGAGTTTTCTCTGCGAGAGGCTCTTCCTCCTGATGAATGCTGCTAATGAGAGGCGGCGCGCCGAAAAAGATTCCTCGCCTTGATCGGGGTCACGAATGCAAATTCGATTGACACAATGAAGACGAAAGGCAATTAGCCGCTGTTGCAACGCCGACTGTTTTGTTCCAAATCAGATTAAATTGACTCTCGACGCGGAGACCACAATAAGTACATATACTCTATTATGTGTTTGCAATGCCGTTCGGAGAAATCACTCTTCATGAACATGGCGCCGGCACAATAAATTAAAAGACCGGCCCATAATAAAAGCGCGTGAAGAGCACATCTTCGTCTCGCACACCCCTTGACCATAATTACGGACCGTGTATTGCATTAGACTTGGAGCGTACTCAAGATCTCCTCTGGCCGATATTTCGTTGCGTCACTCTACGGTGTAAGGCATTGTTGCTGCTATAGTCGGAGAACGCGGTGAATAAACCACAAGCGCGTATTCTTTATTTAAATATTAAATATTACTGGTATTAGTTAGGAATGAGGAAATGAACGCAAACCGAAGAAGAAATCATTGTTTCTGCCACGTAGATTTCGTTTAACTTTTATAATAGTCAATTGATAATGATTGTGATCTCGCGTTCATCTGAAGGCTAGTTAGATCATTGTCCCAGCCGCAGGAGATTTTTGACTTGGTGGCTGGTGGCTTTTTATTTAGCCCTGCACCTGTCGGCTAGCAGGTTTTTTAAACGAATAGAGTCAAGGAAATTCAGATATTCAAGAAATTATTATTATCTTAAAAGAGTTAAAACAAATACAATGAACATTCAGCTTGAATTATCTAGGAAATAGAACGAAATCTGAAAAAGGTCTTTATCAAAATCGCAGCATCAAGCGTTTCAATTGCTTCCTCTCTTTTGTTTATCGAGTTGCGTGTCTTAATGTCCTTACACAGTCAAAATTCCTCTCCAAAGATGAGGCTCTCGCTGTGAAAACGCACAGGAGCATAATAATAATAATCTAATCAAAATGTCTGAGCGTGCTGCATGCAGAAAGAAATTCAGGTTGTCTACCTTTCGCCTCCGGTTCTAATTGGGAATAAGGTGCAGACGGGAAATGCACTCGTGACCCTGAAGCAAGGTGCATAAATCTCTATCTTCCCACGAGATGCACCACGTGCAAAATCATGTCCGGCTCTGACAACAACTTCACGAGGGCGACTGACAATATCATTATCCATTTACCCGTTTAATAGGTCTATATAGAGATTGCTAATTAAATCCTCATCACGTAGGACACCTTTCACCTATTATTTTTTTTTTAAACTGCAAAACATCCACTTTCTTCATAGAGTAATATCAAATATCATTAAAAAGGTTTTATTTGGATGCTGCCAACTGTCAAAGCACAGCTTTTTAGAGGTCTGGATTTTTAGCTTTCTTGTGAGTTTTGAGTAAAAGAAAATAAGTTGAATTATTTTTAAAACAAATTTTCAACAGTAATCAAAAATTATGTCTGTTAGAAGGAGAGAAGTAGGAATTATTAAAATATTAAACCCTAACACAATCAAGGATCATGCTAGAAATTCCTCTTTATATAGCTTCTAAATATTTATTAGTAATAACATTCTCTGGCAATGCAACATCTGTTCCGCATTAGGATAAAATAAGTTGATGCGAATGATATCGTTGTGCATGCACATACTTTCGTGCGTGCGTGATGAATCAAATCAAAAGCAGCCAACGGATACTCCATGCAGTCGGCATCTCAGGCTTCATTCTCGACAGCATTCTTGCGGGAAAGCAATCCTTTTTGACATTTGATATCCGCGAATACTCGCGCGTGCCTGATTGTTTTCGCATTATACATGCATCTATTGAGCGATTGCAATTGAATGCGTGTGTACGTTATGAAGTGGCACAAGTATTAAACCATCAGACTGGCATTTCACACACTTCGAAACCGCAGGATTGTCTGTGAAACTAATCGCACTATTGCAATAAGCCGTAATAGCATCTGATTTAATTCACGCAACCACATCAGATTTGTGGAGAGCTATTTTTAGCGTTGAATAATGAAAATTGATTTGGACATTATTGAGAAATCAATTGCACGAAATATTTTCAGATTTTGTTATAACATTCAATTCTAAACAATTTTAAATTTAGGTTTCCTCACGTACGGCACCCATTCTGTATTCCGTTTCTTCTAAAGATAATAAATGCCCTCTGAATTGAATGATTGACGTCAATTATATACATACTTATTCAAATAACTTTTGGCTTCATTGTCAGAAAACAACAGAATTTTACAGATTTGCAACAATTGAATCAATTGTTACCGCAAAAAATGGCGTCAATCATGACATGAATTTTTTTCAGCGCCTGGATTTTTGGTTCCCACATAAAAATTCGGGTTAAATTTACTATCGATAGCTGAAAGGCAATTAAAATGCAATAAAGTGCCACAAATATAAGTTGACTTGCAAGAAAAAATTTTTAAATATATTTCCTTGTCAGATTAAGAACTTACATAAACCAATTGACGGCGGTGCTTTTTCATGAATAAAAAATGAAGGGCAAGCGATAAATTATTTTCAAATTATCCAACAGCGCGATCACTCTCGAACAAAATCACATTCGATACAAAAAATGAATGCGTTTGGTAACCAATTTGGTGTGCGGACAGAGAGTGAAAAGCCAATAAAAATCATTTCCAGAGAGTCGATGAACTCTCGGAAGTAATAAAAGTGGCCGTTCGGCAGCATTCTGAGACATGCGAGCTGCCGCCGCTTTTCACGCTCTGACATTGTGACTGATGGTCCACGCTGACTTTGGTGCATTTCTCTATTTCATCGTAGAAAGAGAAGATCGTCTCCTCGCTGCTCCACCTCTGCTCAGATGCGCTCGCGTGGCCTTGCAACAAAAAGTGACACGAAGGTCGCGCAACGTACTCGAAAAACACTTGATTTGATTTCACTTTCAAAACAAAGAGAGGCGAGTGTTTGTATTCGGCGATAATCGGCCATGCAATTAATATTTGACAGGCTCTTCAGGGATTCTTGTTAATAGATATTTGTTCTTCATTTATCGAGGGAAACGTGTTTTGTTCTGGAAATTGGCTTCAACTTAATAGTCTAAAAAAAAACTCGGAGCATTCGCTCATAGCTTATACGGTAAAAGCTCTAAAAGTAAAAAGAGGTAATGAATTCTCAGTAAGAATATAAAACAGCAAAATGTCCTGAAATACACCATTGAGTACCCCAATCTGCGAACAATCCGAGGTCAAATTTATAATAAACCTTGTCACTGCACAATTGTGCTGTTAACCAGCAAAAATTTCGCAGAGCCTAAATTAGTCACACAATTTAGCATAAATCGGCAACCACAACGCACGCCAAATTCCCTCCAACTGGCTCATCACTCGCCAGCAAAATGGAATTTCGTTTTGCAGACGCAATTACTGATTCTATCAATTTCACGAGTGTCGGCAGCGGCGAAATATGTTCACTCTCGGCGCCGGGCATAAAATCTTCCGATCGACGGGAGAAGATTTGACGTGCCTTCCTGAACGTCAGTTCCCTTCTAAAGGCGATTGATAATTAACGCTAGGATAATGAGCAAGAGCGGATCATACGCGAAAAGTGCAATTATTATGTGCTTGCAGGGCCACGGGGTGATGCGAGCGAGATAATAATATTATGAAGGAGCGTGACTTGGTGTGTTACGTGTAAATGTATCTTGGCAGGCAGATAGAGCACCTCCTGCGCATCATTTCACTTTCTGTCTGCGGTAACCTTAGCGAACCAGCGACGAGCCGCCTGCCACCACCGACGTCGACCATCCACTTCTAGTGGTAAGGGAAGCCCGATATAAAAAGCCGTCGGGGCCGTGGACCACCATCAGTAGTGCATCCTCCTCTTGCCTCTTCTATACACTCCATCTGCACATCCAACAAGTGAGTAACAGCAGAGACGTTCCCAGTTTTATTTAACTTGGAATTTTTATGCAGCACTCATTAGTCCTGCCTTGAAAATATTCAAAATGTTTATTTTAGTGTTTTAAGACGTTCCATAAAATCTCTTTGCACGTGAACACTTAGATTTCTAATTCTGAATTTTGTTATGTTTTTTTTAACATTCACTTTAAATATTTTCTAACTGTAGCAATCACATTGTTAAGGTATTTTAACAACGATGGGATGCTTAAAAATAATGTTGCTCAAAATTTGGTCTATTATGTTAATTTTAAATGCACCCAAGACGTTAAATATTTCATTTGAAGAAATGAACAAAGTTCATAGTGCTCTTAAAACAAATATTTTTCTTAAAGGTGTTTTCACTTGAGGAAGGCATTTCTGCGGATTAAGTAACTGGACTCGTGGTTTGAAAATTGATATTTTCCTCGATATTTTTCGGCTCCAACTTAGTAACTGAGATTCTACATGATGGGACCCCTTCATGACTAGGGCACCAGTTGGAGCCGAAGCACGTCGAGAAAATTAAATCCCAGCTTTGATAAAACAAAGACAAGTCCGATTATTTAATCAGCAGAAGATTTACATTTTTTCCCGAATTAATTAACCCAACTTGAGTAGCCAAATTTATATTGCTTGATTATTTAAAAATTCGTTTTGATTATTCAGGTTAGTGTAGCAGAGAATAAGAGAAATTTCGTAATTGATTAGTTTTATAAAATATCCTGCAAGTGATTTTTCTAATTCTTTCTTTTAAAAGGTATATCAGAAAATTTAAGTATCGTATGGTCAGATCTTTTATTTAACTAAATTAATATCACATTTTCCATGTTTGGTAGCATTCTGCAAGCTTGGCTAACCTATTTATATTATTTTTCGATAGTCGATGGGTACAAATTTTCTCACGTAGGTTGGTTTGGGAAAATTGGTTCTAACAATGTTTCACAATCGCGGCAATTTCAGGCAGAGACACTTGAGACAGAGGGACTGTGATCCAGCAGAAGCCATGAAATACGCTCCTCTCATCCTCGGTGAGTAGCACTCGATTACATCTAATTCCCGATTTGGTTCGCCAATTTGCACCAAATTGGCGAGCGCGCGCACACACAATCGTCGCGAAGATCGCGTCCCATGAACCCTGCAAGGTCTCCCTCTCGAACAATGTAAGATATCGATGTGACTGTGTTTTACAACAGCCGCGCCGCAAGAGCGAGTTAATTAAGCCTAAATGAGAAGGTCCGCGCTCGCGCGCGCTGCACACACGCGAAACAATGCATGCAAATCTCAGGCAGTGGAGTAATTTCTGTACTCGGCGAGTATTCGGAATTACATAAGATACACGCAGCGATACAGCCTCATTCACACACACATACACATAGGCTCATTCACCTGCTTGATTATCGCAGTGAGAGTCGCTCGCTTCCACTCCTTTCTTCTCCCTCTTGCGAACATCTCCGGTCGTATGGCGTGTGTCTGTGAATACCAAATGAGCGTTGCACTCAGCTGCAGACAAATTAATTACGCTCTGCCTTCAACGCTGCACATCAATTCCAATGCTTGTTTTGACTCTGCCTCACACCGAGACCTTGCCTGCGTTACGCATCCCAATTTGCATAGAATTGGCCTACTTATTTTGAGTAAAGGATGTAGATTAATGTATTTGGAAACAATGTTTTCACCTTTCTTAGGAAATTTTGCTCTTAAAATAGCCACAGGAGTGGAAAGCACAATTGTGGGAGGCATCACTTTTATTTTACAGCCTATGTCGGCTTCTTAAAATAATGTTTCAGAACATTGAATTCAAAGCCACCGATACCAATTCAACATTGCAATTATGTCTTAACTAGAAAAAATAAAATTAATTGTTCTTATTTGTGCGCGGATAAATATTAACAATGAGGAGGGAATACAGTTTCTGCTGGTTCGGCTCCTCAGGCCTCATCAGCACTAGCAGTTTTACCTGCAAAACTTTTGGCGTCAACCTGGTCCTAAACTGTGTTTTCCCTATTTTATTTAAAGTATTGCCGTTAAAAATTTGTCAAATGTTTAGTAATGGTAGTCTAAATATAATTTTTATTGAGATGGATCAAATAAATATTTGGCATTAAATACTATTCCTTTAGAAGAACATTTAATTTTAAAATTGCATTAATTTACAAACAGTTCTAATTGCACATGAATGATTCAAAGGCAAACTAGGGAACTAAAACCCGTCTTAATCAATTTCTTTCTCTTCTCTATGAACCGACAGTAAACACACATTTGAAAAATAATAATTTGGTTTTATATTTTCTAGCGCTGTGCGTGGCCACAGCTTTGGCGCAGAAAGGCTACGATTACCCGAAACCAAACCAGGGCTTCAACACTGGCAACAAGCAGACAACCGGCGGCCAACGGCCACAAAACAACGTCCAGAGGCCGCAGAACACTGGCTCATCCTTCACCAGCAACGATGCTCCTCAACAAGGTTCTAGGCCTCAACAGGCCTCCAGGCCTCAGCAGGGTGGATACCAGCAGGGTGGTCGTCCTTCGAACCAAGTCAGTCGCCCTCAGAACCAGTTCGGCAACAACAACCAGGGATTCAACTCAAACCAGAACGCTCAGAACACCGGATACAAGTATCCGACTCCTGGAAGCGCTGCCCCTACTACTGGATTCACCGCGAGCGATGATTTCAACTCGGACACGACCACCAATATTCCCTTCGGAACAACCTTCAGCCAGGGATCAGTTGGCGGATCTCAGCAATCCAGCAGCTTCGGCGCCATCAACGTTCCCTCTGGACCTTCCAGCATCAGTGCTGGCTCCTTCTCCAGCACCGGACCGTCTGGATCCAACACTGGAAGCTTTATCTCTGGGCCATCCTCAAGTGGATCATCTGGAAGCCGTCCTGTTCCCGCCGCTGGCCAATCGTCTTTCGGTGGTTCTAACAACAACTTTGGCTCTCCTCAGGGTGGATCTAGCAGCGTCGGACCTTCATCCGGTGGTTCAAACAACTTTGGCTCTTCCCAGGGTGGATCTAGCAGCTTTGGACCTTCATCCGGTGGTTCAAACAACTTTGGATCCTCCACCGGCGGCTCCAGCAACTTTGGACCTTCCTCTGGTGGCTCTAACAACTTTGGATCCTCTGCTGGTGGAGCTTCTTCCTCTGGTGGCAACGATGATGGCAGCTACGACGGTGGCGACTACTCGGCGATCCCAGGCACTCCCGACACCGATTACCCCATCCTGACCTCAATCCCTACCACTTCCTTCAAGTGCTCTGACCAACAGTGGCCTGGATACTACGCTGATGTCGAAACCCGTTGCCAGGTTTTCCATGTCTGCTCTAACAACCGCACCTTCGACTTCCTCTGCCCCAACGGAACCATCTTCCATCAAGGTTACCTCGTGTGCGTCTGGTGGTCAGACTTCGACTGCAGCACCGCTCCCAGCCTGTTTGAAAACAACGCTAACATCTACGACTACTCTCAGGACGGAAGCCAGTCTGCTAACCAGAACCAAGGATCTTCTCAGTCTGGAGGTAACCAAGGTGGTTTCAGCCAGTCCGGCCCTAGCCAGGGAAGCTTCAGCCAATCCGGCCCTAGCCAGGGAAGCTTCAGCCAATCCGGCCCCAGCCAAGGACCTTCTTCGCAGACCGGTCCCAGCCAGGGAGGATTCAGCCAGACCGGGCCCAGCCAAGGTGGTTTCAGCCAGACCGGCCCTAGCCAGGGAAGCTTCAGCCAGACCGGTCCTAGCCAGGGACCTTCTTCGCAGACTGGACCCAGCCAGGGCAGCTTCGGCCAGACCGGCCCCAGCCAGAGTGGATTTGGACAGTCCAACAACTCCGGCCAAGGAACCAGACCAAACCAGGTTTCCAACCAGGGCTACAACCAAGGCGACGACCCCGTAACTCCCCCCAACCGCGAATATCTGCCACCTTACTAAAAAGCGGGAGAACTCGAGGGCCGCGGGAACATCGCCAATTTAATATTAATTCCCGCCTTTCGTCCGCATATTTGACTGAGCCATTATCCGTCTGAAGCTCAACTAACACACAAAATGAAAGTTACCAATATTTGTGATTTTGAATAGTTACCATTTTTTACAATGATGTTACCTTAAAATTAGAGGCATAATTTAGAGCTAGGATCCTAATCAAAAACTCAACCACCATTCAGGCGTTTGTAGATTTTTTACTTTGCGATCATGCAACTGTACAGAAAATATTTTGCTTCTTAATTTATAAAAATAATTTGTACTTTTTGTATTTTGTCCAGCGGAGCTTCAATTTGCTGTGCTTGTAAATCAAATACAACAATAAAGTATTGCATAAACATGAAAGACACGGATGTTTTTTCACTTGACCAACAGAATTCAATTTCCTTTTGCTGAAAGTTCATTGTACGCACACATGTACTGTAAATCCACACTGTTTGAAAAGAAAGTAAATCCGGGGATGCGGTTTATTTTGGCTTGATGCCACCAGTTTCCTTTTCGCAAATATGAATACATTTTATAAAAAGCTGGCACCTGTAAGAGTAATAAATTTGGTGAGTATATTTGGAATTTACAAGCTCGATTGAGTGCGCACATTTATATTCTCTGCAGTCGCAGAATGCGTGATTTAGCCGCAATAAATCTTACTCTTGCGGTTCCTGCGTTCATTTTCAAACGTGGCTCTCATAAAATATTGTTCATTAAATTGCGAGAGATGAGATATCCCTCTTGCATCACAATAAATGACGAGATTTTTTTATTTTAATAAGTGTGTACGTATTGTAAAATGATGCAAATCGTTATAGAGTCATTATCTTTTACTGCACATTGAATTTTTTCTGACGCCTCGAAGTGCCGACCATATTACTGTTTTCAACGATGCTGCTAGCAATTATAAAATTTCATTACCGGTCGACATGCGAGATAGGTGCTTCGGCTGTTGAAATCACTGAGAAGCACGGAGGTATGCAACCCGCGAGGTGGGCGTGTCGAGCGTGTTGCAAGCACTCAATGAAAGTGAAATCGAAAGCAGTCTAGATATTGTGTTGAATTTACTGAAGCTTTCCAATTTTTACTCTCTCGTTCTCAAATAGAATCGCATTTTTTTTTATTTTATTTCACTTGCATTCTTTTAAAATAGGAGATTTCTGCTATATATTTTTTCCAATAAAAGTGATTGTAAAATTTTTAATTATTCTAAAATATTTTCAGAAAATATGTATGAAAACATTATGGTTTCAAAATATACTTTCCTGCATTGGTATTAAAATTGGTAAGGACTATTGTTAAAAAATAAGTAAAAATCTTTTGCGTTCCATTGAATCGCAAAATTCCGAGGGAGACTGAACCAAGGAAAGGTCAACCACTTTGGACCGTACTGCGCTCCTCCTATTTATAATTGGGCTAATGGCCAGCCGAGATATAAATCTGTCTGAGGTGCAAAACGAGAAACTGGTCACTAAATTAAAAATAGATTCAGGTGTAGATTTAAAACTTTAAATGAATTCGCATTCGGAGTTTCGTAACTCTTTCTGTACTGACCTCAAAAAATCAAAATGAAGTTTAAAAATTTGTTAAAATTCGCAATACATTTACAGGTCACGAAAGAGTGCTTGAATTATCCTTGACCAATTCACCGTTCTAAATGAATTAATCACTCTCAATGCTCATGGAATATTTTCAATTCACGATTTGCGATCGTAAAATGCTAACGATGAAGTGGCAGAAATATACATTTGCATTCTCCTTTTGAAATAAAACTATATTGTCGAGCTTAATATGTTTTCCAATAATATTTCCGATACGTTATACGTAATTTGACTTTACTTGATCTTAAAATTGTCTCTCACTTGATTTCAGAATTTTTGAGCTCCCCTATAGTGTGAGTTGTGCAACTCGCACGGCCGTGACGCGCTGTGAACAGCCAATCTTTCAAATTAGAGGGGTAGGCGATTAATCACGTTCATTTCGAACAACTGCAATTGCACCGAGACAGAATTTGTTCCCCGCTCACCTTTAGCCCGATTTAATCCTGAGCGCCTTATCTAACACAATTAATCTAATTTCAGAGCGCAACACAATACGAGAGCTGCTCGTAATAAAGCCATGAGCCGAGTGGATATTCCACTCTGCTGTACCCAATTATTTACGATTTTATAACAACAGTTGCTGCTCTTTTGTGTGAGTTTGCGCTATTGCGTCGCACTCACACGTCGCGAGCGTTGGAATTACAATTTATGATTGGCATTCCGCTCTCACTTTCAACGCCTTAACCTGTCCAGTATCCAAACGACGGCTATTATATGCTTCTCTATTTAAAAACTGGATTATTATTCAATTTTCTTACTTTCATAAATTTGTATAGTTCTTTTATCGTTTTCAATTAACAAATAAATATAAGTAACCAGGAATGGGATATGTACCGTTTGATAGAAATCATTTGCAGTCACTAAAAATCTTAAATTATTTTAGGCAAAAATGTTGCCATGAAAACAAATTATGCACAAAAATTAAAAAAAAAAACAACGAAAATATTTACAAATATACCGAAAAGAAAGCTAATTTCCCGAATTTTGAACTAAATGACAAAATTTGGCACCAATTTTACAATAAAATCAAATTTATTTTTAGAAACATGTGGGGTTTATATTAAATGCCGAAATTTGGCACAAAACGAAACAAGTAATTTGGAATTTGGAGCAAATTGTAGTTTTTCTAGCGCCTATAGTTAATTTCATATTTGCTGCTATTATGGTAGCGTGCCTCTCTGAGAATGGCACATACATATATTTGATACGCTTTTTGCATAGCCAAGAGGCCGTGTTGTGGCCCTCAATGCGACCAAGGTAATAAAGTTATTCGAATTACGCTCGCGGGAAATAATTTGGATTCCGTATTGGATTTCATCGCGTTGCGATCGTGATATATTTATTGTATTTTATGGTGTTAATTTGATTTCATCTGTTTAATGATGGCAATAAAAAAAATCATATCAACTACTGTAAACATTTTATGATTCGCTTGAGTACGTGACATCTGGATATTAAGAAAAGCCAGCTTTTTAAACCAATCAACTGTTGCTAATTCGGTTAATTTTATTTTTTATGTGCAGCTGCTTACACTTGTAAGATAATGATTGAATAAAAAAATATCGAATTACTCAACATTTGCCGTGATTTCAGATTTTTCACCGCAGCACTATATCATGCCACCAACGTGATGCAACGCGCTCATTTGATTTTGATGAACGACCTATACAATTCTTGGCTCAAAGTGAGTTATTTTGTTGAATTTGATGATTGATGCAGCCGGTCACGTAAACGCACGTATTTTATATAAATATTATCTATATTTTGGCAGGTGCATGTCTTTTTAAACTAATAATCGTTTTTCGTTTTGCAACAGAGACTGGGTTTCACAGTCATAAAATCAACTGTAGAGATCTTTAATTAGGATAAGGGTTGATCTGAAAACTTCACAACTGGACTGGTAATTGTTGGGAAATAATTAAAAATATTTCGGTGCAAACTGGAGCAATGAAAAATATTTAATATGTAGAAGCTATACATCCAACAAATTTTAACAATCTGTACCGGTAGACTAGTAATAAAACGATAATATTTTGAAACTAGACAATTCTAATTTTTTTAATCATGTGCATAGTTTAAATAAAGAGGTCTTAAGCAACATTTTCAACACCACGATTCAGACTTTCAAATTAATATTGAAGATCGAGCTACCGCGGGTCAACGCAGCATAATTAATTGCTAGATGAGCTATAGGAATATGCTCTAGGATTCATTAAAAATTGATCCTTGAGGCAATTAGCAGAATTCCTGAACAATGCACATCAATCAACGCGAGCATTATGATTTTGCCCGTTTATCCGATCTAATCAAGATGAATATTAAAAGAAGCAAACGTTTGCATCACCGCAAAAACGCAGATGCAGGGTCATCCGTCATTAGTTCTGTGGGAGAATAGGAACCGCTGCCTTTTGTGGTAGCGTTAGGCATGCATAGACAACATATCTTTCGGCAGACCTTGCATCACATCACACGAACGCGGCCGTTTTCAATAATTGCACCAAATTGAAGGGCAACCTCTCCAATGTCAGTGCGATCGTTTCCTCACGGCGCAGCAGGGCATCTGCAGCGGAACAAGAAACTGAGGTATTTCCCACATCCGATGTCATAAAAAGCTGCTCCTTGCGGCACGCAGATCTGATTTCGCGGCGTCGGCCAATTGTCAATGCTGTGACCCAAATATTAGCCCGGCAGAAACGTGGCGACGTCCCGATGGTGTAGGAGGCTGGCCCCGGCCGGCCAGCCTGGCGTTACATAAACTAATATTTGGCGGAGTCGAGCCACCGACGTGGCCCCTCCCTGCCTAAGGTTGCCCGCTGAAGGTGTGGCAAGGCCGCCTTGACTTAGGCTCTCTCTCGGCGAGCAGCGGCCCTTCGGGCGGCTGCCTGCGTGCTTTATGCAGCAGGCAGGGTTAGATAATGGCAGCCCACCACCGCACACGGCCAGGGTTACGCACGCGACCGACTATAAAAGTGGCGCGGTCCTTCCAGACAGCATCATTCACAGCAGAACGATACACAAGTCAACATGGCATTCAAAGTGAGTCCAGTCGTGTCTTTTAGTTTTGGCACCACTGAAATTTCAAATCAGATTTAAAAATGAATGGTTTCTTATTAATTTTTCTATTCTAACCCGCAGTTCGTCGCCCTCGCCGCCCTGATCGCCGTCGCCCGCGCTGGCGTGCTCGCCCCCGTGGCCACCTATGCCGCCGCCCCCGTGCTCGCCAAGGCCGCCGTTGCCGTCAACGCCGACTACGACCCTCATCCCCAGTACTCTTACGCCTACGACGTTCAGGATGCCCTGACCGGCGACAGCAAGAGCCAGCACGAGACCCGCGACGGAGATGTCGTCCAGGGATCTTACTCCCTTGTTGAGCCCGACGGCACCCGTCGTACCGTCGACTACACCGCCGACCCCATCAACGGATTCAACGCCGTCGTCCGCAAGGAGGCCCTCAACGCTCACGTCGTCACCAAGGTCGCCACCCCCGTCGCTCACGCCTACGCTCCCGTCGCCCACGCCTACGCCGCCCCCATCGCCCACGCTCCCCTGGCCTATGCCGCTCCCCTGGCCCGTGCCGCTTATGCTGCTCCCCTCGCCGTCGGCCACGGACACTACAACGCCCCCGCTGTTGCCCACCCCTACTAATTTATTAAACCATGAATAAATAATTTATTGAACACAAAAGCTACCAATAATTTGATTTCATCTCTTTCTCACTTTCAATTATTTTGCGTTGATACGATTATGTTCAGATCAAATTGTTTTAAAATATTTTTAAAAAAGGTAAAAAAACATTCACCTGGAAATTTGAACAAACACTTGACAAATATACACATCTTTTTTAATTTTTCTTATTAATTCGAGACAAAGGAGCGAGAAAAAAATCTAGACCAATTAAATATTGTATATTTTATGTAACTGGGTAATCCAATTATTTAAAATCATCGCTTCGGCAGTCGTACATTTTTATAATGTTTTAGCAAGTTTGACCTAAATATGAATCACCATAACAACTCGCAACTCTTGATCATACACTAGGGGGTAATTTAAACGATCGACTTATTTTTTCTGATCTTGCAATCGTTGCGGGACCATCAAATAATGAGAACGAATCATGCAGTATTATGCAATTTTAACTTTTCTTAAATCGTCTTAAACTGCCAAAATCTTCTAAATTGGCAAGGAAGATTGCATAAACCTTTTGCTTCACGCATCATTTCACATATCTTTCCAATCAATCCACTTCTTGTTTTTTTGGTGCCGATTCAATAAGAGCATTAAGATTTTTTAGCAAAAGTGTTAAATTTTAAACGATGTCTTAAACCGTATAAAGCGGCCCAGAAATCGTCTAAAATGTCTAATTTTCACAGTAAAAAGTCTCAAAATAATCGACTATTTCGAATTATAAAAATCGTATCTTATCATGACTCAAACAAGTATGTCTCTTCTACTGTTATTTTTTAATATCCAGAAGTAATATATAAATTCAAAATAATAACTGCGAATATTAATTTTTAAAATTATACAATCTTTATTCAAAGTATCCAAAGTATGCAAAATACATTCTCAGTATCGTATACTATACATAAAGCAAAAGCACCAAAGATTTTCTACAGATATCATCCCAAAGTATGTATAAATGTATTTCAAAATGCAAAATTAACATCTACATATTTTATTTCTACAGTATATTGCTTGAACCTTAACAAATTTAAACCTGCAGCCAATAATCGTTCCTATTACATAAATTGAGACACTTTTAATTTTAATTAATGATAATTCTATTTTCACTAAAATGACACTTGTTCGTGGAGCACGCGCAGCGGACTCATGCACTTCAACTAATCCATTCATAGCAACTCGCACTCGTTATTTCAGAAAAAAATCATCATCAGCCACACCAACTTTCCAAGGCACAGACATGATACAAAGTTGAGATTTCCCAGGTCACGAAATGCGTCATCGTGGTTTGCCGAGCGCAAACCAAACGACGCATTTCAAATCTCTATACGCCTAATCGATATCGACTGCGTTTGTCAGCGCGCGGTCGATCGATTTCACTTTCAAAGTCCGAAATTAGCATAGCTGATTCGGCATCAGATTAAGGATAATTGCAGCAACAGCAAACGCGATAAATTAGTAATTTTGGAGCGACGTCTATTATATCCACCTCGACGCAAGCGAGTAGAGAGACTTGAGGATATCGAGGGCCCTTGAGTCCGAGTGGTTGAGACTCCCTCGCGCCGTCCTCTCCTGTTGTGCGCCGTTGCTGTTCGTGACCAAGGAGTTGGCCTCTGGCAGCGTCTCGGACGTCGACTGCTCCTGCTCTTTCTTCGCGATCTCCGACTGGATCCTCTGCAGGATTTCAGCATGTTTCGCGCTCCTAAAATATTTTAAATTACATAACTGTATATCAGCAATGAAATAATATTTTTTTGGTTCAGACCGCAATGCTTGCTAAACTTTAAAGAAAACACTGCTCATTCTTGGTTTAATCTCAGCACTTGTAGTAAATTCATAGCAAAAATTCTCATAAAATATGATACAGTTTATATTTGCTTAATTAGGATAGTTGATTAATTTATCCTGTGATTCAAAAGAGTGTTGAGAGTTCCTAGGATCTATTCTAACAATTAGTCTAAAATAATTTATTATATCTATTTGTCAGATCAATGGAATTATAATAATCTAGAATTTCACCTGTAAGTGGTAGCTTCATTGGTGCTGCTAACGAGCTTTGCGGAAGCAGTTGTTGTCTCAGCGTAGTTAACCCCTGTTTGCGGCACATCTTAACAGAGGATATAAAAAAAGGCCAAAATTAAAACACACCCAAGACGTAAGAGGTCATTTACCTTCGGCCTTCTCCTGTTGGGACTTGAGCAAAGCCTCAATCAGCATGGTTTTGCTGATGAAGGGGGTGGCAGGGCCGGGAGTGGTCGCTCCATTCTTGAGCAGCAGCAACACAAGCTTCGAGTCGTCCGCTTTGTCGTCGATCTTCCTCGCCCTAGCCACGATCTCCTCCGTGGTTGTGGGGGGTAGCGTTGTGGTGGGAAGGGTGGTGGGAATTGTGGTCGGCTCTTCGCTTGTACTCGGGATGTACTCTGTGATGGGCTCAACGGTGGTGGCTGGGGTGGTGGGAGAAGGAATGGTCTGAGTGACGAGCGTGGAGACGCCACTGCCCTCGATCGTGTTCTCCAGCAGCTGCTGGCTCTTGGAGGAACGGAAGTCGGACGGGAAGCTGGCCGTGCCTTCCGACACCAGCGACTCGGAGGGGAGGGGGAAGAGCAGCTTGCTGATCATGGGTCGGTTTTGGTTGCTAGATGAGGAGGAGGGGGCGGAGGGCTGGTGACGGAGCTGGAGGTTCTCGGGGGACGAGACGATAGTCACCCGGTGGTCGATGCCCTTGGGGATGTGCACCGAGACAGAGACGGGTGGCTGGGTGGGGCTGTGGTGGGTCTCAATGTTCAGGATGGACAGGGAGTTGAGGTCACTGGGGAGGAAATGGTTGACGTCGTAGGGAGGCTGGTTCGGGTGCAAGTCGAGGCCGGGGGCGGGCTCGAAGAGGCCCCTGCCCGTCGGGGCTTGGAACAGGGAGGGCTGGAACCCGATTTCGACGTAGTCGCGGGTCTGGGGGTAGTACGAGGGTGGGTCGAATGGGATGCTTTCGGGGTTGGGAAAGGAGGTTGGCGTGGGAATGGCGTCGACTAGGTTCGCCGAGGCTGCAGAGGTGCTTGGCAGGTATCCGCGCGTTTCCGCGTCCAGAGGGCTGGCGAAGTCGCTCGGCGTGACGAACAGTCCGTCCGGAGCCCTCCTGCCCGAGGGCACGTCGAGGATTTCGTTGATCTTGGTAGCGACGTCGTTGCGTCGCACGGTCACAGGGGTTAACGTGGTAGAAGTGTACGGCTTGGGGGTGGTCGTCACCAGGCGTTGTGGTTTGGTTTGCGGCGCGTCGGAGAAGTCGAGAACCTCGTCCTTGTCCTCGTCCAGCAGCAAGTTGTCGCTGACCAGCGGGAGGGGTGGCTGGGTGGGGTGAACAGCGCTCAGGGTCTCGCGGAAGGATTCAGGGTCGTGCAGGTAGTCGGTGAGGGCCTTGCTGAAAATCTTAGCCAGTTGGCGCAAATTCGGGTCGGAGGTGTCAAGGGATGGATTTAGCTGCTTCTGCTCCCGCACAATTTTTTCCATCAGAACTTTTTGATCTTCAGGGACCTGCAGGTTCAAAAATTGTCATTGCATGCTGAATGGGAGATTTACTGCCGGCTTTATCGCATTTATCGAATATTAATAGTATAAAAATTTAAAAGGAAAATTATCTCGGACCGGCCAGACACTGTACCAGCCTTTCAAGCCTCATTAGCTGAAAAATGTAAAATTCCTTTTAGTTCATATTCATTCTCCTATAATTTTGGTATTCATGATTAATATGATTATTTTTTGTGGCTTGTGTCTTGAATTTAATATTTGGTATACATAGTCCATTCTCTTTCTTTATTGTATAGGTGTTCAAAAGCTCAGAAATTAGTCTTAACCATTGAAGCAGAACGACAAAGGAAAGCTTTTGTGTGCTAATCAAAACATTGCGCAACCAAAGCGAGAATATAAATCCCGAATTTAATAAACTTGTCAGTGCTTGCTTGTCAGGTTGATAAAACAATATGCCAATAATACGCACGCCGTAAGTGCATGCATGTGTGTAAGTGTACCATTTTCTCCAGCTCCACTCTGGTCTTATTGTCGGCGGCGAAGTAAGTGGCCAGTGAGTGCAAGGTCTCGGGTCTCGCGACCAGCGGCACGTCCTCCAGGCGCTGCGCCCTTCCAGCCCTGCCCTCGTCGCTTCTCCTCTCGTTCTGCAGCGTGTTGACCAACTCGGGAATGGTCTGCAAACCAGATCATGGGCTCGGTGAAAAATTGGAGCAACTCAGAGGCGATTGAATATTTGCGAAGCGGCCGCGGGTCATGTGGGGACACGTGCACCTCTGCAGTGCACGCACTCACACGATATATGCACGTTGGGTGTAGGCGAAACAGGTTACCGCCGCTAGAGTTTAGCATTTGCTGATTGGCAAATTAGCAGATTTACGCCACTGAGCAGACTTACTTGAAGCGAGTAATTTAAAAGTTTATCAGAAAGCGATTTTGAGCCCCCGGGCAGTTAAGAAACATGACGCTGCTAACACCAGCAAGAACTAGATTATTATCTTAAACATTCTATTAAGTGGTGTAACGCAATTTTTCTTGCAATTCAATTTAAAATAATAACGTACGTATTGATTGAAGTATCTGTTTGAAAATTCATTTTCTGTAGGAGTTTTTACTATGATGGTCATAATTGAAAATTGTGTTTTTTTATGCAGCAATCGTTCTAGTATTCCGTGTTTAATTTTTCCTTGACACAAAAAATAGTAAAAACAATACATCTAGATTTAAAGACTGATGAGAATATAGAGCAATTATCTTGACACGTATGCCACTGTGAACATTCAAACTCACTCTATGTTGGCGGAAATTTTTTCACGTGTTCAAGTCAAGTTCAACACGAAACTCACCGACTCAGTGGCAGGTGGGTCAGTGGCGGCCGAGCTGAACCATGAGCTGTGGCTGCCCTGCAGGGATTCTCCTTCTGACCTCTGCTCAGATTCCCTGTAGGTGGTGATTTCGTAGGTTGTTGTGGGAACCTGCGTGTAAACAACAACATTGAGTTAATTATAATACATAAAATTTTGCAAACATTTAATATTAAAGTTATGGAAGTAGTTTTTATTTTTTTATTAGTTTTTAATATATTAAAGATTTTAAATTCAACATATTTAAAAAAAATAATTGATTTTGTTGACAATTTAATATATTAATAATTTAAAATTTATTTATAAGTTTATCGGAACATGATCTTTTTATGGAACACACAACTTTAAATGCTTGACGGTAGTCACCTGTCACCTTTTCTTTGATTGGATTCATTACATATTAAAAGTACCATAACATCTAATTAACCATACTGGACACTGGGCCTCTAAACCTTAATCTAAATATAAAAGATCCAAGACATCAGGATTTTGATTTTACCTCTGTGGTTGTTGGTTCGGTGGTGGTGGTAGTGCTTGTTGTGGTTGACCTCGTGGTGCTGGTTATAGGTGGAACGGTGGGTGTGTAGATGCTGTTCTTGTTGCCAAAGGTTGTCTGAGCCGATGAGTTTGGCTTGGGCTTCCTCACCTCGAAGCGGCCTGTCGACTTCACGGTGGCTACTTCCGCGGGGACGGGGACTGATTTGCTCTCGAAAAACTTCTTAGCGCTCTTTTGCCGGCTGATGATCAAGGAGCCAGTTTCAGCGAACACCTGCGACTCCAGATTGTTGACTTCTGCAAATTTAAAGTGTTAGTTTCTGTTGGTTAACACTCGCAAGTTTCGCTCTCACTGCGATCGTCGTCAAAGTTGAGAGGCCTCGGCCTGCTGGACTTGTCGCCTTTGGGTGTCGTCCTGTCCTGACGCAGCTGCTCGGCGCTTGACTCGTAAAACTCCAAAGAGGTGCCGCAGTCCACTTTGTACCACCAGTCGCACGTCAGCCGCGACTGACGGAAAATAGTGCCGTTGGGACAGAGGAAGGACAGCTTCTCGCCGTTTTCACACAGGTGGAACACCTTAAATTTAAATTCATTTTGTAATTGATTAGACATTTATGCGTCGGTTAAATACTTGGCAGTTGGTTTCCATGTCGGCGTAGTAGCCGGAAGCCTTGACGTTCTTGCACGAAAATGACGTCTTTGGAATTTTTCGGTACATGGGAAAGTCAACTCCAGGACTGCCTCCCAGATCTGGAGATTCGGTATTAGAAAGGGTTGTTGTAAATCTATAATGAATTGCTTTACTCAGGTAGAGCAGAGGGTCAGAGTCGAAAACTTCTCCGCCTTGGTTCAAAGTGGTGCCATCGTCGTAGTCCGCGCCAAGCGACGGTCTCTGCAAAACCCGAATAATTACAAACACTGAATTCCAGGGAGTATTATACCAATCAAGAATCCTAGAAATCGCTCGCGTGACTCTCACGACCTGTGTAAGCGTATCAAATTTCATAACGCTGACAGATCTCTTTCCTGCACGTGGATTTTGGTGGGAAAATGATCGCAAATTCGTGCATTTGCCGTAAATGTATAAGCACTGATACTTTGAGAGCTGAAAACAATATCATGCTCGTGCGCGAATCTGCTGTTTGCATCTCTCAACATGGTAATTACGTGCGGAAAACGAGATTACGTCGCCGAACCGAGAGAGCTTTGCGCCCGTGATGAGTTGCAAAACTAACGGCTAAAAACACGACGTCTCATCTGCAAAATCGGGTATATTTATTCCATTGCGTCGGTTTATAGTGATTTATTCAGTGAGTGTAATTTGTCTCGTGTGCCATTTAAATGCTTTCGTGCTCCCACAATTAATTAACTCGGTGAAAGGAGAGCTCTTACTCGTGTCATGAAACTAAAATTTGAGCAGCTCCGTCAACTTTTACAGCTTTGTTAACAAATTCTTGGAAGAAAATTAGTTCAAAAATCTATTACAGATACTGACTGTGACTAAATGGTACCATTTTAAAGAGAGAATAAAGTTCAAGTACCGTTTGTGTAAAACCCATTAAAATTAGTCACATCAATTTAACAAGCTATCTTTACCAGTTGAATTTGTACTAAAAATTTACAGCAATTATTGAGCCCAACTTAGAAAGGAAGAAAAGAGAATTTAAAGAAAAACTGTCATGGAGGAAAAATAAAATTAGTGAGGGTTTTTGAGCTACAATTACTGTGAAAAAAGGGACAAAATAATTGCAAATTTAAAACTGATAGGTTTTTATCCTCCTTTTGCAATGTCTGAGATTCCTAAGTATTTAATTAACAGAAAAAATCCCCGATTTTGCGAACAAAGTGCCCAAAAATGGCAACCAAAATAGATAACCATAGGATATTGGATTTATTTATTGAAATATAAATTCCAATATTTATATTATGGGGACATTTTCTACATAAGTATGAGTGAAACCACAGATCATCTTTCAGACAGAGAAAGCGGCCGACAGAGAAAAAATGGCATCTGCCTACCTGCCGCGACGGCAAATGGATTGCGATCGGAATTGCCGCGTGCGCGAGGCAAAGAAAGATGATCTTGCTGTGTGAGATACCGAGAGCTGCACTGTGTTTAATGTGTACGTGTGTGGGTGAACTGACGGGGGCCAGGGGTCACTCTCTCAAAAGTCAGATTGCGCGCGTGACGCTGCAGTGATCCAGATCGTAATTACAATCGGCAAAATCGTTCCACTATCGTCGTCGCATTTTCCGACTCGGCTCTACTCTTTGCACAGCACGTGAAATTAATGAATAGGCTTGTGGGTGAGCTTTCTTTTCAATCGCACTGTCGAGCGTGTGTGTGTGTGTGTGTGGGATCCTTCGTGCAGTCGTTATTTATTAATAAACTAACGGCTCCGGAAGAAGCCCTTCTTTTTATACAAAAATAATCTCTATAATGGGCCGTGTATGGCTATTTTCTCTTTTTAGAGCCACTCTTTTCACCTGCCGCGATCAAAATTAATGGAGATATTAGGATTTTGCACGGCAATTTTCAAATCCTGCGTTGATGGTCGCGGCCAAAGCTTTGTCAGTTGCGTGCAATTTGGACCTTTCTATGCGCTCGCTATGGATGCTAAACCACTCGAGAAATCATGAACTGTTTGCTTCTTGAAGAAACATATCCATATCTTCTGATTTGATTTGGAATTGTGTTTTTATAAAAAGTTCAACTTCCACTTTGCTTGGAAAAAGAACACTTAAAAAAATTAAATTAAAAAAAAATCACCTCTAATTTGGCCGCAATTCGAAAACAAAAACTTTATTTTTTATCTTCGCATCCATTAGAATTGATTTTTTGAAATATATGTTTAGTGTGAATATCAACAAAAAAATTGGCAGAACGAGCTCATATAATTTAAGTCTAAAATCTGTCGCAATTGCAAAATAACAAAAATTATGTTGTGCCTCGGACCGTCCATTGCCCAAGAGTGTAATCAGCTTTGGCAACGACGCACAACCTGCCGTATTCATTAACTCCGCCGACGAATGAGATCCCCCGCGCACGCCGACACATACGTATTACATTAATATCAACTAACGCGAAATTGCTCCACGCGACAATCGCAACAGCAGGCAGCCGGTCCTAATGGGAGTTATGTGAGAGAGCAGCGGATTGCCCCAGTCGCGCACTCCAATTTTATAAAAACACTCATACATAGCCATGCGGCATTATTATTGCTGGGCCAGTCTGATTCTTCGAGGCGCGATTTCCCACGCGCGTCGGGACAGGTGCAAAATATCGCGGATTTCTGCACCTTTGACACCGCACTGGTCTATTTTTGGAGCCGACAGCCGACGCAGCTCTAAAATTAAATTAGTCGAAATCAAGCTGTTGGTTTGGCAAAGCAACTACGAAGGAGTCATTACTTTCACTGCCTGACATTCGCAACGGGTGGCATGCATTATTATTAATAATAATGGTGTACAGTGCACTCTGCAATCAAGTGGGAGTGGTACTTTTTACGCTTTGATTTTATACTGTATTATTCAGTTAAGTAGTCTATTAACTGAACGCATGCAAGAAACAATTGTTGAGTTCTATGGATAAAAAACTTAGGGAGGAGAAACATCGACGCAAAGGGCAGAGGGAATGTGCAAGATGGTTTTATCGACAATAGACAGGAAAAAAGGGTGCAGGAAATGTTGACTTACCTCAGGAATTTGAGCCTTGCAGAGTGAGACCAGCAAAACTGGAAAAAATGGAACATTTCTTAATATTTCTGTTTGAGAACTATTACATTAAAAATAAACAATTAACACGAAAATTACAATTTTAATTTACCTTACATTTTATCATCTTTATAACTTTGGAAACGCCATATATTTTCATTCATGTTATGCAATAACAAAAAAAAATTAAATAAATCAAACTATTTAAATAATGAGAAGAACTTTATAACATTGATAAACGTATGTACACAGCGCATAGAACAAGTAGCTTACTTAGCTTTCTCTATATAGGAACTATATTTGAAAAAGTAACACCACTAGAATTCAATAAATTGCAAAATTGCCTGAAATTTCGAATCCTTAAACTATTAACTGTTCACATTTGATAATTGACTGCATTTATAAATGGTCATTAATATCTCCTATAGTAATTATAAATAAACATCAAATTTTGCAACAAGAAACGCAGCTTCACGTTTCAAAAATCTAGACCACCGCAAGTGTATGTCTCACGCAAACGCCGCGATTTACGACTTCCTGCAGCGAGAGCTAGTGTCCCGATTTAGAGAGGAAGATGCTCGCATCATTACCTCAAAACTGAAAAGTTACGTCAACTAATTAACCTCTAGACGATAATTATGCAGCCGCACGGAATTTCTCATTTCTCTTTTTCCGCAGACGTAATAACGACAAGCCGCTCTGGTTTTTCGCAACCGCCGTGGAGACAATTTGGCGGCGTGCGGCCGCGACGGCGACGAATGCGTGGGCCAATTGAAGAAATTCAAACTGCTTTTCAGTGTACCATGGTGATTGCGAGGCTTGTTTTGCGCGCGCGTGAATACATTAAGCAGATCGCATAATGCAATGCAAATACAGCCTTTCACCGCCGCTTGCTCCACACACAAAGGAACGGAATCTGCACAGCCCGATTGAATCATTAAATTGTGTTTGCACCGTAGATATGCTCATTATTATTGTTTGGACGCGAGGGCGAGACTATTAATTTTAGACAATGGCGCACATGCCACTTTTATAGTTTAGATAGTTATTTGCATGTGAAAAAATGAATTTTTAAATGTTTTAGAGGTGTAGAAATAATACCATTTAAAGTGGATCAGTGCTAAAAAAAATTTTTCCTCATCTGCATTAAATATATTCTAAATTAGAAAAAAACCAGGTTGCCGCTCAAAATTTCGAGAAACCTGGTTCCAAAGTTTGAATGCTAATTAAGAACACTGACTCTTAATTGAAAATCAGAATGTATTTACTTCCAAAAATACAAAAAAATTTTAATAACTTATAAAATTGAATATTTTTACTATCTCTGCTGCTTGTGTTGTGATTCATTGTCAGCTGGACAGTAAAAAATGAACTAATTACCAAGCTGCGAAAATCCGTGCTAACGAAATCTAGCATTTATCTATGACGTGAACATTTCCTGCTGCAAAACCACAGCAATTCGAGCGAATTCCCACACGCGCTGTTTTCAAGTGACATAATATAATTTTTTTATACTTTTTTTCTCACACGGCGACTTCCACTTTTGTTTGTCAGTTTCAAGCTCGCTCGCTCGTTACGCCAGCCTAATTATAGTCAGATTACATTGTCTGCGTTGTATCGCGTATCGCGTTCGCAGTGGAAAATCAAAGAGCAGCCTTTCATCAGCTGCGAAAACTAGTTCAGCACAGAGATTATGCACGAATTAATTAGCGCCGACCTTGCCCTCGACGCACGTTTATAAATTTTTGAATCGCCCTACGGCGAGCAGCATTTCTTTTATTTGCTAGCTAATTACACTATCCTCTCTATCTGGCAAACACACTCGCGCTCTTTTATTATACATCATAATTCCGCCGTGAGGCTGTAACCTCGGCCTTTTATTCTTCGCTGTGCAAACAGGGTGTTATTCGCGAGTGCATATTTACGCAGCGATGAGCCGGACCTTCTTTGAGTTCTAATTGATATCAAACCTTGTTTACATCCTCTACAAATCGGAATTTCCACGCCTCCCTGGCTCTGTTTTATTTTGATTAAGGCTAGAGGAAACAAATTGACCGCTTTGAAGGAGATTGCGTTTCCGTTTTATGCTTGTGATTGGCACTGCCTGTTCGTGTTTATCCAACTGGGGCTGGGAGGAAACTAAATATGTGAACAGGAAAATTTAGCAGAAATTAACTGTTGCAACAAATTCCTTGAACCTATTTATTTTGAAATAAAAAGAAAAAGCAGAAAAAACTGCTCACTCTTTTTATTTTCATATATTTCATAATTTCATAATACCAATTTCCCTCAACAGTTGTGCAATTAGCGTGGAAATAAAATATTATATTAATGAAAGAGTTATTGGAAAATGTATTTAAATAAAAAACTTTCCTTATTGGTGGTCATTATAAACAAATGAAAAAAGACCAGCTGTTCAGCGCCGACAAGCATGATTTACTGCCAACCCTGATAAGCGCTGTAATTTTCGGAAACATCGTGCGTTCGAGTCTCTCGTTCAATTCACACCCACGCGCAGCCAGGATAGGAAAAGAAACGCCGCCGCTTTCATGCATATTCAAAGAACGCAGCGTGTCAACGAGAATGATCTCAGGTGTGAGTGGCGAAGAAAGAAAAGTGCTTCGATTTTCTCGTGCCGTATGATGAAAAGGAACAAGTAATAACGCGTCGTAAATAAGCATTCTCGACACTGGCACACCAGTTCAAGGTGGTTTTGTGTGAAAATTGTGCGAAAGTTCAAAGAGCGTGCGCCGCCACGCGTGAAAAGTGCCATTTTCGCGCACCCCGTCAGCCGCGGAGAAATCGGCGAAACATGAGCGACGTGACAGATCGGTAATGAACAACCATCAAAGTGAAAAGTGCAAATTCCACTATAGTAATATACGCGGGCTTAATTTAGTACTTATTGCGCTGCGGGTCAGCATATTTGACCGACGGAAATAAATCACTTCGTGGAATGGACCATAAAGCACTCTCGATGCGCACGCCGATGCAAATTGTCTTATTACTCAGTCAATAAGGTTTTAATCCACTTTGTGAGTTTGCTAATTAGATGTGAGTGGTTCGTGCATGATCTTTTTTGGACCGATAGCTGCTGGTTAACTAAAAGTGAAATTTGTTCATTAATTGTGAATGAAATTTCTTTGAGGCAATAAAATTGAAAAAAAACATTTATATTAATATTACGTTTCAATTCTCTGCTGGTAGTTTAAATTCAATTCAGTTTAAAGAACGTAACGTCGTAGCAATTGATTTTTATAGAGGTCTCAGCTTATTTTAGGTGGTGGCTGAAGAACTGACATTTTTTTTTAAATGAAGTTCCAACCACTTCTATTTTTTGACTTTTAGACAGTCGGCTAGCTCAGCTTGACCCAAAATTAGACTTTTGGCGTGGCGCATAAATTTTCATACATTTTCTGCTGAAATCAAATTCCACTTCCTCAGTGTATAGTGAACTCTTTTTTCCTGGGGAGAAATAAATATATCGTTGTACACTGAGAAAGATGCCATTCATTTCAACTGAAAAATTATGACAACCTCGTGTTCTTGTACATTCAATGGCATCTGCCAACTATAGATTTTAGTATGAGATCTGTAAAAAATGAATATTAACGATCAGGAATAAACTCACAACTGCATTTTTTTCAATTTTGCAATATTCCAGACGCAATCGGTCTGAAAAGTGCAAGTGACATTGCGAATTGCACTACAATTGACGCTTTTTGCCAACCGCAATTTCGGGCAATTGAGCGGTGATTTAGGCCCTTTCAAGTGTGTATACACAATGCAGAACACATTCGTTCTGGGATCGCAGTCAGGTGCGGTCAATTGAAATTGGAATGCGCGCACAATGAGTGAGGTCGCGTTTGTCTGCGGGCGGACCTTCAAGATTGGAATTGCATATTGTGCCTTACATGGGTCTGGCGGCTGTGATGCTTGTGCTAAATCGGTTAATTCGACAAAAAAGTAGATTGGCGGTCCTTGAGTGAACGTACGCACAAAAAACTGATAAAGGGCAAATATTTGAGTTCAATCAAAATATTTTGGCTAAACAGCTAAAAGGAAACCATTTAATTTCACAAGCCACAGAGAAACTGGATTACATTAATTGTAAAAATACCTACTTTTTGGCCGGTAAAACCAACTCAAATTCTCGTGATCTATTGAAAAAGACAAACTTAACTCAGCTCTGTTCTGGCTACTGCCTTGTAACAGGAAAAATTAATATATTAAAATCATATTCACGCCCTTGAACGGACCAATATAAAATGAGAAGCAAACGTCGGAATTTGAATATAACAACAATTATTCTGTTCCCTTCGCGCGGGGAAAGAAACGCTCGGAACGAATAAAGGCCGTTTTACTCGAGTAGCGAGATGTAATTAGCGGCAAAAGGGCATATAGTTATCACACAATAGAACTTTCTTTCCACTCGGATAGCTCAACCCTGACTGACTGCCTCAGTTAGCAATTATCGCGTCTCCTGCTCAGGCCAGACAGGCATTTCCGAAGAAGGAGAAACGATCATTAGCCGCGGACATTCATCCTGAACGCCTATACCAAGTATAGAATCAGCAACAAAGCGGCGCGCTCTCAAGAACGCTTACCTGCAATTAAAACAATAGCGGGAGGAGAAAACAACATCGACCGTTAATGTTCCACGCCTCGCGAACATGAGCGTGAAATTGGCCAAAGTAAACTCTTAATCACATTAGCCTTGCTTTGAAATCAAATTATCCGGATCTGGACCTTCGCCCGCGCTTAATTCGCATGCACGAGAGATGCAATTTTTTTCTATTCTCTCTTTATTTTATTCTTTTTCGGTGATTTTAGGCATACAATAAGAAAGGAGATTTTTGCAATTCAAAGAGTACTTGACGTAAGTGTGATATAGAAACAAAAATTAATTTCACTTTTGCAAAGATGTGTGGACGTGCGAAAGAAATCGTTGTTTCGCACATCAAACAAAGCTTGCCGTATGTGCAGCATGGTTGTGATTAATTAGAACTGTGTTTTTCTCGGCGTTGTGTAGGTGAAAGTTCTTAAATTTTCTAATGGGGCGCGCGGAATCATTAAATAGGATTTGCTCTGCGTGCTGCGGTCATTTTGATGGAATGTTATCTGGAGGATTGGCTTAGTTTATTGTTAAAAGCAGCGAGATCGGGCAATCTTGCAGCTGCTCAGTCTTTTCCAACTCTTGTGCTTGCACGCACTAATTAAAATTCTGGTATTTTGAAGAAAATAGATAATCAATATATAAAATCGGATATTTTTGTTTTTTGAATAAACAATTAATTTTATTTCCTTTTCAAACATGAATAAAAGTATTTCATTATATGTGCGATAGTCAAGTGAATCCAGAGAGGAAAAATTTGAAAACATTTTGGCTTTCAAATTCCTAAAACGATGGTATTTTTTGGAAAAGTTCGCTGAGAACGTCGTGAAAAATGTTTGACATTAAGTATAAAATAGATTAGTATTTTTTAGAAATATTCTAACAGATTTATCAAGTAAATTTGTAATATCAGATCATAATTTACGAAATATAGTCTCGAATAATTGAGATCTATAGTATAGTTCAGCAATTGATACATATATAATGGTTTTCAAATCATGAGCTTGCAGAAAAAACAAATAATATTATCAATTAAATATGAAAATAGGTATAACCTCTGAAGCTATAGCCTTTCAGTGATGAATACTTCTACTTTTCCATAAAATACCACTCCTAAAAGACAAAGTGGAAAGTTCAATTTTTGAACAACTTAAAAATATTTCCCATTGTGGCCTGATCAAAGAAAGGAGTGAAATGTAATAATAGTTTGCTGTCAGCAGGAAAACACACACAGGGAGTCAAATTTGTGAATAGAAATCAACCTGCTGCTCAAAGGTTCCCAGCAAAACTCTCGTTCCCATCGAATGTTTAGCATGGTATGCAGAACAATTGTATATATGCAGCCGCTCCATGGGGGCAGGAAACAGCAGACGTGCACTTATTTGCCTAGCCGAATGCGCCTCCCAAAATTAACGAAGGTATAAGAGATAACAGCTATTATTATTATTGCCTTTTTCTCTCCACACCCGCTGATAAAATGAAAGTGGCCGACAGCACAATAAATCCGAATACCAGAGCATTTTTTATAGCAGGGATAAAAGAAGCTAGAAAAATCACTTAGGTCCGGACCGACAAAAGAATTTTAACAAAGCTTCTCTGCACTTAAGGACCGACTCGATTTTTCTCTGTTTGTCTATAATAAAATCTAAAAAAGAAAGTAAGAAATATCGAGTTATTATTTTGAGAAATCATCAACTACCATTATCGTTTCTATTTTATCATAGTTCTGATTGTGAGCCCAGCATGCTACACACAGAATCAAAGAAGTAGGTGCTTCATGTTAAAGCTCTCTAAATCCAAATCAAAAACTCGCACTATAGACCATACGATAAATTTAGAAGCAATACTTCCTGAATAACATCGATTCATTTGAAATCATGTTAGCATGCAAAATTTTCGTATTATCTTGATTTTGATTGTACATTGTGGCGAATGGTCGGGGTGGTATAGCAATTTTTGTTATTATCCTGGCCATGAGTTTTAGTGACTAATTGCTCACTAATGCTTCGTAAGCCTTGTTCTCTATAATGGGATATTTTTCATAGCAATATTAAATTTGAAATCGTAGTCCGACCCGTTATCGGAGAATTAAAATTAGCTGTGGTTCAAGGTAGGAAAATGAATAACAGGACTCCATCGTTGATTTCTGAGTTTTTAATATTGAACTCGGCCAGTTTTGGCGAATCCAGTCTGCTCTATTTCATGAGTAGGCAAAAATTAATGAACATAAATTTTGCAACGGTGGTTTGCAAATTTTGAGTTATTACCCCGCAAAGTTGAACTCCCTTCACAGCTTTCTATATTTTTTTTATTTATGTTTAATTTATATTAGAAAGGTAAAGTGAGCATGCAATATTTTAAAACGAGTTGTGTCTTCGCTAAAAACTTTCTTTTGAGAAGGTTTGGATTGAATACTAAAAATCAAACCGACGACTGTGCGCCAATTCGTCAAGTTGGGCGTTCAGTTTTTAGTTAACGTTCGATTGATTTTGGTGAGTGGCTTGCAAGTCCAGAAAAGTGCAATTTTCCCGTGTGTGATTTACAGCGGGCGTCGAGCTGCAGCATCGGCGGAGAGAAAGCAGCCATGCGAAAAATAAATCTTTTGCTGCGAACAATGCTGCAGTGGAGGAGCGGAAATCGAAAAGCGGCATGTTTCCGTTAGCCTTCCGCGTATTCCAAAACGACGGCAGCTTAATTGCCGGGGTCCTTTCCTGCCCGGCGCCTATCAATTGCCGTCGACCTTTCGATTTGCATGGAAGTGCGCTGCGCTCCACTATTTTATTATTCGCATAATGCGTGACGCAAGCGGCGTGTGTTGCGCAATCAATTGTTGCGTTTAAGCAGTCCATTACGGAAGAAATTGTGTGTGAATCCACGCAAAGCTGTTTCCGTCGCGTATAAAACACACATAGGATGCTTTTGATTGTGCTCTAGCTGCTCGCATTTTCCCACACGCCTCGACGCTATTGGCCCGAAAAATTAGAAATTATGCTGATGCGCCGTGTTACCGCATGCACACAGGTGCGGAGAGACACGCTCACGCACGCGAATTAATACGTATATATACGTTGAAGACAGCTTTGTCTGCAATTTTTCGCTGATGAACAGCAAGTGTGGAGAACACAATCTTTTCTGTAAGCTGAAAAGCGACACGTTATACAAGACTTGATTTGCTGAAAATCACCGGCTTGCGAACTAAATTTAGTTGGGAAAATTTTATTTTGCTTCTTTTGTTTGGCTTAATTTTTAGCTTAAGCAATACGTGTGGTTGTCAGAATTATTATCAGCAGAAATTAAATGGAGCTCCCTCGGTGTTTAGCGAGCTATTTGTTTTTCCATGATTATCTTCCTAAATGTCTTGCTCGAGCGGTTTGGCTGGTTTATGCAGCCCTAATTTATGGGCTTCCAGCAGCCGAAAATATTGTAGCATGACATTTCTGTAGAATTATACGGAAAAAACAGCTCGCTACACACCGAGGGAGCTGCATTTAATTTCTACTGACAGATTTTAATTAAATTTTAACAAACAGAAGGATCCTCCGCGCGATTTTTTTTTTTAAATTACAATGAAGCATTAAATTTGAAATATTTCTGGCATTGTCTGGTACTGCAAAAAACTCTTCTGGCCACTAAAAAACTGATCAGCACTGCATCAACCTGCAGATGATTTTCTAGCCGTTGAAAATGATTGAATGTTGAGCGTGGTTAATTTACTAATTAACACATGCAATGAACCCATATCATCAGATTAATTTCAAATAATGGTTTTATGAGAAGCAAAGAAAAAGGTTAGATAATTTTAGGCTTAATAGCTCATGAGTTATCAGAAAACCATCCTTTCTAGAAAAGGAAAATAAACAATATTTTATTGGTCAATTATTTATGGCATCTTCAGCCCCTAAAATTCATTCGGAGAATTTTCTACACTTACTATTCAAAAGAAAATTGCAACATTCATCTTTCTAGAAAACAATATTATCGCTGCGGATAAAGAAATTCAATAAGCACCCAACACGCAACCGCCACGCAGATTAAGCGAGTGGAAAACGCAATTCGATTTACAAGCAGCGCGGCGAATTTCGGTGCGAATCGCAAATCACGCCCCCAAATTCAATCGGATCAGACCTCGACACTAAAGTGCGAAGAAGAGCGAGTATGTACACAAAGATGCGATGAATCGGATCAGCGAGCGGTATGCTCTCGTTGATGCTGCGAGCTGTGAAATCGTGCTTAATAATCGGCTCCGATGTTGCATAACGAAAGTGGAAGTGCAAGGTTGTTTTCGAAAGGATGCTTTTTATTATTCGCGCCGCGAGCCGAGACGGACGACCGACCGAAGATCGCACCTTGCTGAGAGTTGCATCGCTTCTGACGACGACCTTTTGATTTAATGAACTAGGTTTTGCAGACCTCTCGCGCCTCACGAAAACGGCACCGCGCAGAATATGAAAGGGTTAATTGCAGCATTATTTGCAACTGTCAATAAAGAATTATCTTAATAAATCCCCACAAGGATGAAATGTTTGTCACGGATTTGTGCCCAGACTGCGAAAGTCGCTTTTGTGTTATAAGATGCCTTTGCCAGATATGTCGAAGGGGCACGCGACGTGCCGTCTATTTTGTCGCAGAGAAACTCGTCAAGGCATTGTGCGTGAAAAGTACAATTGACAACAAGTGTTATTTAGAGTGAATATAGGAAATACCTCACTCGTAAGGCAGCGACGTATATATTGTAATTTAGCATGAACTATAATCGCGGTCTTTATATTCGTAGACACTTACCGGAAAATATCCAAACGAGATGATTCATTGTTGAGAGTTTTGATGAAATCACAGCCTCAGAGCATAACAGGGAGTGCCTGCGAAAAAACAAACGATTTCAAAATTACCACTTGTCTTTCAATTGGAATATGACTAATCCAACCAGCATCACTGCTTTTCATGCATGCAGCGTGAGATTTAATCCTATAGCCAGGGAAAATGAAACAGCGAAAAGCAGATATTTCAAGAATAACATGCAACAAAATATAAAATTATCGCATTATGCATCAGACTGCTCATATTGTGGAATAGAACAGAGAAAAATTATAACACCACTCTATTTCACAATTAGCTGATAGCTTGAAAAATAATTAATCTGCATGTTAAGAAGTTGTTCAAATTTGTTACATGCAAAAATTACGAAAAATATGTTAATTGCTTTGTGTTGATCTTTTATTAAACTCTTTTTGTGTTTGAGAACATTATTATTATTAGTCTAGTCGCAAGCTTTGTTGAGAGCCGCTGAAGATGAATGATCATTCCAAAAATGTGCATTCGAGTCGTCTAGCAGTGTGCCATACTTTAACATATATTTTACGATTCCTGGCCGTTTTGATTTGGGTCGTAAAGCATGATAATACGATAATAATTCAAAGCTTGCCCCAGTAAAAGAAATTTTGATCACGACCGACCTGCCGCTTGGGACAATTTAAGCGTCTGATTGGCATGAGAAAAGAGCGTCTCAGTATTATTAATGCGAGCGAGACGTGTCTGTCTCGTCCAATTGGCAAAAGGCTCGTCGGCAACTGCACACCACCGAATTATTCTCGCATTTAATCCGCCTTGGGTCGTGGGTCAACGCGAATTTATCAAAATTTCGCGCCTTTCCTGACACGGCCAGCTAACAGTTTTGGGGGTCAGACGGAAAATTACAAATGAGCTCTGTCCAAATATTGCCACAAGATATTGTAGAGTGAAAAATTGCTCTCTGCTTTATTTGGTCATGAATACGAGGGATGCCAGTACGGGAAGATAAATTCTTTAGTTTGGCCTAATTTTCTGTTATGAAAAGTTTCATCTTGATACAAGATCAACTTGTAAAATAAATATATTAGGGATAAGAGAGAATTCTAGCACAAAATAAATAATGATTAGAACTTATTTTAATAAATAATCATCTAATAGCTTCTGCAAAAATATAGGACCGATTTTTATTTGGATTGCCTTGTCTATCTGTGTCTGTGAATAAAAAATTTGATGAACATTAAGAAATGACTTTTCTCTTTGCGGAATTACTAAAGATGAAGTGAAATTCGAAGAGCAAATTATTGTTTTGAAGCTGAAGTGATGAGGCCTGGCTGTACAGTGTGCAACACGGGAACGTGTGATCTAATTTTTCTCTTCAAATTCATCCAAATTCAATACCGCGAAGATTAGAGCTATGAAACTCTCTGAGTGTTTATTTGTATTTCCTGTTTTAAAAAATAAATTTGTTCTAGAACCTCTTTTTAAATTTAATTGACTGCCAGAATGTATACTATAGCTGCTTGCTGGTGATCAATCTAAAAACAATCTCATGCGTCAATAACTCATTAGAAAAGAACTGCAGCGCGCAATCTAAAAAATATGCTCGAACAATGTGAACGCCTTTCGGGATTTCATTTAGCATTGTATTTTTATGAGGTTTTTACTCCTTTTTTGCTGCTCCTTAGATTGAATCACCGCCACGGAAAAGTGACTGCGATAAATTTCCAGCTTGTTTGCTTTAATGAAATATGTTTTTCTCGGCATTAAAGAGCGGTAGCCACTTTGCAGGCAGCGTGCGGTTATTCCCATGTTGGTGATGGGATAGGCCATAAATTTTCGCAACAATGGGATGATGAATATGGCCGGCGGGTCGGCATCGAGGCCAGTGGCAGTCTCAGCAGGCAAATTCCCGTTGCATCCGATTCAGCGGCGGCATATCTCACCGCCGCGGAGGAGAAATGCTTTCTCCCGCCGACGCTTGACTTTTCCTTTCACCCGAGGGTCCGATTTGCCGCCGATGAAGATGCTGCTCCCGAACCAACAGTTAATTCAGATAACCTTTGCCATTGCCGGGGAAAAATCGGTCTGCAGGCAATTAAAGCGCGCTTCATCTCCGCATCAAGAGTCAGTCGATCGCTATTGGTTTCCAAACTTGATCAATCACCTAATTAAAAAGGAAAGCTGCGTTTTGCGTAGGTTTGTTAGCTACACAATTCTTTGTTATTTAAAACACAATATTGCTTCTAAAAATTAGCAACTTAAATTGCAAAAATTAGTTTTTAAATTTATATTTAATAAATTTTATTTTTAGTGATTATAAAGTTTATTACAGTTATTAAGTATTTCAAATAAACACAACGTTAAAGATGTTACAGTTAGCATTGTTAAAATTAAAAAAATATACAGTCTGATGGCACTTTAATGGCATTATCTATTTTAACTAATTAATTGCTATTTCGATGGTTAACATTTTTGAAAAAATTTAACTTGATTATGTAACTATGATAAAGGTCTCTTAAAAGTTCAAGTCCCAATAAAATATGGAACTGCTTTGAAGAGCAAATATGTTATTCTTATACTAAACGTCATCATGAACCTTGCCTATATGCATAAATAAAGTATTAAATGGAAAAATTTGATTAATTTTAAACTAAGTTTGACCTTAAAGTTTTTATTGACATCCAGTTTGGAAATGAAATACCTAAGCTTGAATTTTATTTAGCATATCTACAGAGCACCAAACTTTAAGATAGCGTAGAACGTTCAAAGGGAGTGTAAGACTTCAGAGTGCTTCCCTTTCATTAAAAAAGTTTGCATGCGAAAGTCAACATCTTGCAAGCAGTCCAACACACTTGAAACTGCGGTAATTACTACCCACTCTACACAATTTGCATGACTTTTCCAATGGCAACCCATTCGTCGACTAATTCGCAATTAACGTGTCGATTCTCAGAACGAACTCCTCCGTTTGGCATTCAACCACCCACAGTATGTTATTACGAAGAGTTCGACAAGAAAAAGCCAACTAACACGTGAGGTAGGCGCGAAGAATTCGGCCTAAACAGCCTAATTAATCTGGCAGTGGTGGGAAAACATGCGGAAAAAGTGTTTATTTTATTTTTACAGCTGAGCTGCGTGGGCACGGAGCAATTATCAAGTGTGGCAACCACACTTACATTAAAGTGTTCAAAAATTAAACAAAAAATAGAAAGTTCTATTGGTTGATTTGCTTTCCTTAATGAGGCATGTTAATCGGCGCCCTTTCCTCTTTAATGCAAGCTCGCTGGTTCTGAGAAATTCCTTGCGTTTTAACTGTTGATTGATTCAAGTTCTATTTAATTGCTGAGTGGCTTTTCCTTGATCCCTTAGCAAAAAGTTTCTTGTAATTTTGCAATCATGAGGGAAATATTTCATCGTTCTGCAAAATTAAGAAAAACCTAAAATACTCTCAATTTTGATAAATTTCTTTGCAAATCGATTCCAAAGTTTTGATGCTAAGCAAGCGGCGAGCATCATCACATTTTTGACTGTCATTATTTATTTCAAAATGAATCAAATTTTCCTCGTTATTCGCATCATGATGGATAGATCACGACGAGAGGAATCGAAATCAAGCAAAAAACCAGTTAGATTTTGCTAGATATTGGACAAAATCTAAAATTTTATTTTTGTCCTGCAAATATTTATAAAAATTGATCCTAAATTTGTAAAAGCAACGCTGAAACTCTTTAAATTTAATTTTAAAGGAAAAGATTGGTATCATATTCCATCATTATTGTGTGCCCATTTTCTCATACGCATTTACGAGGTGAAGAGCTCAGCTCCAAATTTAGCCGGGAGATGAGCCCCGTCATTATTTGTTTAGTTCAATCTGACAAAATTGGTTTTGCCCGTGTTGGCATGGCACGGCGTGTGCGTTGCCGAGATGCAATCTGCAAGCAAGAGCGCACACACGCGGCCGCGGTGGCACGGTGCCTAATTCACTTCTGACAAATGGGCAGATGCTGATAGATAAAGCGAAGAAAGTCAGTCTCTGCGTGGATTCTCCCAGCAGCTCTTTTACGGTCCCTTTGTTTCGAATCGCCGTGCGCTTTTTCAAACCTCGCTCTTTATGGACTCGATATTTGAGAGGAAGAAAGTACGGTAGTGGTAACGCGCTCATTGTTCTTAAAGCTGCGTGAGGCCTAACTAATAACGGACGGGAGTGGTTGCCTATGCTAATTTCGAACACCCTTTGACGATGTTTAAGGCGAAATGCTCTTGCAATGTTTCTTTTTCGCAGACACACTCATTTTTAAAGTCTTATTTGCATAAATAGGTTATTACCTATTTGTGATAATTTGCTTTGCTTACATTGGGATAATATTTTTAAAGTAGTTTACCGTTGGTGCATTATGAAATGAACCCAAGATATAAAGGAAATTTGCATTTCTTATTTCAACATTATTTAAAAACAAAAATTACATCCCATCAAATATTAGTGATATCTATGAAAAGTCTATGAAACGTAAAATAACATTGACGAACAAAATTTATTCAAAATTGTGAAAAAAAAGAGAGTGCAGCTGATGTGGTCTTATGTTAGAGGGCAAAAACGTAGCCACTGTTCAAAAGGAGAGCGTGCGAAGTGTTTTACTTCCTTTTTTTCAGTCCTGCCACCCATTCTGATTTAAGCCAAATAGTTTATTAAAATCGCCTGAGTATTCAGCTGTCTTTTTTGTTTTAATTGGACCGTTGCATTTAAAATGGTTCAGATAAATGAAATAAATGCCTTAAATGCAGTAGCAAAACATTTAAAATGACTGTTGCACAAATAAATCGTTTTCAACTGCATTCTCTAAAGGTCCGGAGTAAATGCACCGTCTCCACCCGGGGCAATCGAAAAAGACAAGCCTATAAAATGTCACAAGAACAGAATGGAAATTTCTCGGCAGCGTTATCAATGTGCGCTTTTCCTTATTGCATCTGGTTGAGAGAAATTTCACTTGCGCTGCTTGTGTTTTATTGCCAACCGATAGATACATCTGCAGGTTCAAGGTGCCGATCGCGCTGAAATTCCCCGCGGAGAAAATGCATTTGCGTGTATGAATTCCTCTGGGCGCTTCACCTTTTATTATTAGCGTTCGGCTTTTTATGTGTTTTTTCGAGCACGGACGAATTTCACTTCTCGGCGCGCGCAACAAGTGTGTTTAATTTCATACTCGCTCTGCGTTCGTATGTGTCTACGTCGTGACGTTTGTCCATACGTGTAATTTATTCAGGCCCTTCCGATCACGACTGGAACCTTTGACGTCGCGCGCTTCTTCATCTTCCTCATCTCAAGGAAAGATAATTTCTCGCACATGTGTTGTTTTATGCTTTTCCCGCGGCTTGTAACGTTTCGCACTTTAGTGCAAGATTTACGACTTTGTAGCTTAGCGTTATTGCCAATTGGAAGTTATGGCCAATATCAATTTTTTACGATCAGTTGACTCGCTAATTAATGCGATTTTTACACGTCAGTTTGTAACGTGGACTTTATTTGATTGCAGTTGAGGGAATAAAATTAACTGCATGATTTTATCTATTACTTGCTTCACAATTAATGACTAGCAAGATTAATTTTGGTCGCTAACCACAAAAGTAGACATAAATGTTAAGTTTTGTCTGTGAATTCATTCATTTTAATGCTTACTAAACAAAAAATAAGTTTAAATGAGATATTTAATAGAACAACACAAACGTTATATCACCTCACGCACGCAGGAACAAAGGAGGCGAGAGCGGAGGAACAAAATTTTACGCTCTATTTTCTACGTCAAAGCTGCCAAACAAATAATGCTGGTATTTGCCCACGAAAGAATACAAATTGACGCAATCGAATCGAGAGAGGAGAGGAAATAAAATTGTATTGTAATTGCGTTCGAGAAAAAGATTTGATCCACTTTTGAGTACGAAATCGTTCGCTCGTTTGCATAAGGAAATAGAGATTAGCATCATCCTTGCGTTATATGGACATACTTTGTGCGTCGTCTGTGCTCGCAGATTGCGCAAACCCAATTGTGTCGGTATGCAAATTGGCCTGTTATACGCCGAAGAGCACCATGGTCGGAAGTTGCGCCAAATAAAAAGTCCACTTGTTTCCTCGTCTCGAACGCAGATGTTCTAATTAGAATGTTAACTTCGAAAAGCACCTAAGTGTTGGTTTTATGAAGATGAGAGCAACTCATTAAAGTGTTGCGTGAGTGCGTGCAACTTATTGCCAGCAGGCAAGAAGTACTTTGAACCAACTTTCAGGAAGCTATATGCTTAACACACGGGATAGTTAGTGCTTTGAAGATTTATATTTTCTATACGTTGTTTGGTATAAATCTTGGGCGGTGAAGAGCAACGAGAACGATCGCGTTACCCCATTAAACTCCTAAAAGACACAAAGAAATTATATCCAAATGGAAAAAAAGATATTCCGTTAAATTTTTCTTTACTATTTTTCTAAGAACGTTTGAAAGAATCAAAAACTTCTAAGGCAAACAAAATAAACAATTAAAATAGAAGTCAAAGCACACAATTATTAGAAAAATTCTTCTTCGAATTAAACCGAGTCATTTGTTTTTGTTTAATTTAAATAATGCTAACTCACTCAGAGCAAACACAGAGTATGTTTTGGGTCACGACCTGGAGAGTGTTATTGTTAATTTAGATTTAATTACCCCTGGGGCAACAACAAGAGTGCTCTTCGGCGAATTATTTTCGACGCTGAGCTTGCTTGATGGATCGGCGGCGCTTTCGTGCGAACTATAAATCCAAATGATACGTCTCCCGAAGCACTCTGAGGATAATTAAAATAACAAATGGCTGCACAATGCAACGGACAAGGTAAAACGCGATTCGCATGCACGCTCATCTCTCTCTCTCACACACACAAAGGCATTCGGCCCGTAATTATTATTTGACCCGGCAACATTCACTCGCGAGTTCGCGTCTAGTATGCTCTTTGAGGCGAAAACTTTCGCTGAGTGCCAAAGAGGGTGATAAAAAATAGCACTTACTATCAGAATTAAATGCGGTATCCCCCTTTTGTTAATAAAATAAACACTACTTTTGCCGTGACGAACTTAAAGCGCTATTAGCTTGTTTCCTTCCGATAAAATCTTAATTTTTTTCTAAACCAATTTTCAATTTATCTGTTCAATTTTGAATTATTGGGAAGATTTATAATATTTTGATCAAATATAGAAATATTTGCTCTCTAAAAAACGTGTTGTAATGTAATTACTCATGGTGATCATGCAAAAAAATGGAACACACGTCTGATTTATCTTGACAGGTCCTCACAGATTGAACTGTGTGCTCTGAAAGTGTTGACTTACGTTTGGCGTTAACTGCCGATCAAAAAGGCTCGTTTGTGTTCGGTCCTTTCGCTTTAATTGGACCGCTTTTGTGTGGAAACGTCTGCGGTTCCTGCCTTCTTTCTGGAGCGTTTATTGACACTAAGATTGGAGATCATCTCAGAGGTCATATTTGCACTTTTCCTCTCTTAAATTAAGATTTAATTTAGAAGAATGGAAAGTGACGCCACAATGGATGGTTCTTCAAATAATTTTCCATATTTGATTATGAAAAATCAGAGGCGCATTCGAGTCATTGACGAACGGAAAAATTATTCCTGTTTGCAATTCTATAAGTTTTCACATTTTAATACAAATATGAGAGCTTTTCATAGGCATTACACCACAGCTTTTTTGCTTAAAACTTCAGATTCGACCTTCCTGCTGCGAAATCTTTTTCGTATTGCGGAAACGTAAAATCCACGTGACTATCTTGTTATGTTTCTTGAAAGCTCGATTGCACCGCGGTGCATTTGAATTTTCTCACACAATTCAAGTGTCACTCAAATGCATTTCTACTTGCACAAATCGGCTCCAAACCTGGAGTGGCAATTCAATTATGATAATGGCGCTGGCTTCCTTTCCGATTACACAAATACAAAGCTGCTGGAATGAAAAGAAAAGTGTCTGGTCGCTTTCAAAACCGGACAAAAGAGCAGCATCACGCTCGACTTTTGCGCCTTAATTCCTCGCGCGTCATTAAGTTCCTCTCGCCCGGAGAAATTATTTTCCGTGTCCATCACACAAAAAAGGCTGATTTGAATGCGTCGAAATCAACTAAACGCGACTCCCTGTTCAAACAATGGTAATGAATCGGATTGAAAAGCGCACGATTCCCACACACTTTGCAGTCGACAGACTTTTCTCTATGCTCTCTCAGCGCGGCAAGTTCAATCGATGCGTGATTTATGGACGCTTTTCATTTTCACAAATGCACTTCTCGAAGCGCCCAACAATGGAGCATTTTGTCTTCTGCAAAGAGACGGCGCTTGAAAAATGAAAGATGCGTCGGCCCCATACGCGCGCGAGAGAGACGATTTTGGCCGAGAAGAAGTGAGAGTTCGGCTGAATGAATTTGCCGTTCTGATATCGATCTGCGCGCGGTGATGAGCCACTCGCGTGCTTATGCAATCGGGTCTCATTTTCATAAACATGCATAATGCATTGTAAATTCGTTCTTTTTCCGTATGTTGCGGCAGACCGCTTAGAATGTTGTTAGGCAGCGAAATTAGTCTCTCTAAACTTTGCATAAGGGCGACGGGAACCAATTTTGTGTTTGTGAAATATTCCATACTGGGATAATTTTCAGTATTTACATACGAGTCACCTTATTTGATCCTGTTTATCGTCAATTTTCTCCAAACTTTAAAGTTCTCTCGCGTTTAATAATTTGACAAATTTAAAGATAGTTGAGTTGGAAAAGGCCTTCATACTAAAACACATTCACAAACACGCAAAAATGCATGCCACAAATGCGAAATTTGAGATCTGATGGAAAATATTTAAACTGTCGGTCTCGGAGGAGCTGGCGTTTAGGAGGAATCCTTGCTGAACAAGAATGAACTAACAACAGTTTATCTCTACAGTGCTAAGCAATTATTCAATTGAGGACTGGGAGAAACTAACCAAATCTAGTTTTCTCAATATCCTTAAAAAATTGCAAGGTTTTTTTAGCTTGATTTCTATTCCTCTCTTTTAATTCTATCAGAAACTGAGCACTTTGCGAGGGATAATGTGAAATGAACCGCAATGTTTAGTAATGCAAAAGTAAACATAGTGCTCAACCCTTTTGAAGACCATACCAATCGCACTAAATTTTATCATAATTTTCTTAGCAACATAGGAAAATAAATTCTTCGCCTGAATAACCTGTTAAACGATATTTTAATTTACGTTCTTTTTTTAACTTATCCAATAATTGCATGTTTTGCACTGATCATTTAAATAAACCATCTGCAAACATAAGAAACCTCTGATTATCTCACCGTCAGTGAACCAATTAATTGTTTTTCAATGAGGCACGAGGCGCGCGAGAGACGAAAGGTGTTTATAAGTTGGTTGGCACACGAGCCGGCGTCAAAATGGCTCGGCGCGATTGGGAAATTACGCCGCGCTAATTGCAGCATCCGCGGCTTGGGCGTAATCTGTCAATTACGCGCGTTCGTTTCTCACTCTCGCTGCCGCGCCGCGCACGAGAGGAGAAAGATTAGAATTCTGATTTTCGTTCGTTTAATTTCTACAATGAGACAATCGAGAGCTGTGGGAAAGTATGGCGCGTTTTCCCAAAGCTTGTTAGCGACTCCAAGGGTTGATTATCAACGAAATTCCTTTCACTGTCTCACGCGCCAAACCTTCGTCCCGCCGAGTGCTTGATGATGCTAATTACGGCGCTACAGCAGCGGCTTCAGTGAGCGAGCACTTTTGATTCAGCAGCTACCAGTGTTGTAAAAAGTGTGTTATTTATTTATTCACACAACGTGAGGACGGAATTATGACGTTAGGACTTTTTGCTTCTGCTGTAGCAATTAGATTGTTGACAAATATTTTAACCAATTGCAGCGGTTAAACGACTTGACAGCGTAATCCAAAAATAGCAGCCACTAATCGCAGATCAGGAAATTAAAAATATTTCCTCTATGTTAAAATTGTCATTATGTTTTTTGCATTTTTAACCAAATACACCGAGAGCATGGAGTGTAAAATTTGCAGGTCAAATTTCAAATAAAAAAGAGCCTAGTTTAGATCTGTGTCTTGTATATTTTCATGGAAAGTTTCGCTTCGCTAGCCATTAATTAACACTAGAAGATGTTTACTTGCTACTAGTTTTCCGTGTTAGCAATTCTTTTACTCCGTCATAGGTTTTTTAATTAATATATTTTCGTGGAGCTATAATTAATCAATCCATCTCTGACTCACTAGATTTCTGAAGCGCATCACGCGAAATGCTCGTGTAACTCATTATATAATTAATTTAAGAAAATAAAACTATTTAATGATATGTTGAGCTAGCATTCTACGAAATAAAATCTAGTTCCGTGTTTAAAAATTGGTCTTTTTTCTCATATGTATTATGTTAGATGTAAATCAATTCATTGACACAGGTTATGGTGTGTTTAACTTTCGATTTTTATCGTGTGCAGAATAAATTAATGTCCGTGTGTGAACTGCTCTAAAATAATGTGCCGTTTCGCGTATTTATGGGTCGCCGCCACCGCGAATAAATATGGATGTTCAAGCGTGGAGATTTTAAAGTCGGTTGCAAAAGAGCGAAGTGAGAGAATTATGCGGCACTCGTCGTTGCCTCATACAGCGCGTCTCAAAATCGAGTACGATTATTACTTTATGATCCTAATTTAAATTTAACGACAAATGCCAAAGTGAGATTTTATATATGCTCAGCTTAATTTCGCAACTTTTCTGAAGGGACGATACGATTAAATTGAATAATTAAATTCGGATTCGATCGTTAGACTGAGGAGGGAAATTTTAGTGAATTGATAATTCGAGGAGCACAAAATATTCTAATAATTTAAAAACTCGAATTTAATAAAATGTAAATCACGACTTTGAGTTTAGGAACAGAGATCTTCCTCCATTCTCTTTTTGCGTTAGTTTTGGGGCTTGGACTATAACAATCAGTTTATCAGTAAAAAGACAATTACTCAAGTGATTCAGGAATTTAGGATTAAGATAACAACATGCCCAAAAATGACTGGCTCAATGTTTATATTTTTTCTTTAGTCTCTATAAAAGTATAAACCAAACTTGGCATATATTAGATGGTTTAAAAATAAATAAATATATAAAAATTGGTTTTAATATAAATAAATTAAAATTATATTTGCTAACAAATTATTTGTTAATTTAAGGTGGCTTTAATAATAAATATCTTACCGTCTAGAGAGCACTTATTGCGTTGTAAGGCTGCAAGTCCTGTAGAGAAGACACGCGGAGTTCCCTGGGACCTGGCGAGGATGTGTAGACTCGGTCGGGAGCTGAAGGTGCGACTGACAGCGAAGAGCAAGAGTGTTTTCGCGGGTGGATGGGATGAGCTAGCGAGCTGCACTATTCGTCGGCAGAGTGGGGCCGCCTGACTGACCTACTCACTTTCCGCCGTGCACCGGCTTGTGCATCATCTTCAGGAGAAAGGAACTACAACATCATGTGTGTATATCTCAGTCAGCTCTCCTATTTGCGGAGAAGAGACTCCTCCAACTTTGAAGTGAATTGAAGAGATATAAACACGCAGAGAGGGCACAATATAATAAACAGCCACCACTCGCGCGAAATTACAAGGCAGCACTTTGCGAGATGCACATGGCCATCTAAGGCAAAAAGTGAATGCACAACAAGCATCGTCCAAATAATCTGCAACATTTTATGACGGCAATTAATTTGATAAAAATTATTTTAGGACGGCGCTTAATGCGCCAAGCCATATTTCCGAAAATTTCACTCAGCCTAGAGTAGATTGTATGCTATAAAACAAATTTACAGTTCCCTCGACTTTATTATTAAATTCTTTACATTCTGGTTTTTAGCTCTTCTAACATTAAAATGCTATTTCTATTTCTCTCAACTTAAAAGTTAATTTCCAGCCTAATTCTATGCTTGGTTTACGTCAAACATATTTATAAGCATCTCTATTTATTTGGCAATTAGAAATATCCTGCATTAAAATAAATTTATGAGCTGGGAGTTTAAATTTTTTATTATTCTAGCCTGGAAATAAATTTATTTGTCATTGGGAGAGCAATCAAAATAAAAATTCAATAAATAGAATTTCAGAGGTCATATATTTTTTATTTGCAGGCCCTAAATTTAATTTCTTGTGTGTTTTAAGATCAAAAGGATTTTGAGAATGGACGTACTTGTAAATTAGATGCGTGTCTAATAACAGTTTGAAGTTCAACACAACCCTATAATCATTAGCATGCAGCAATCTGTGGCCTTGGATAGGAGCACTATAAGAAATAGTATATAATACAGTAAAGACGCTTCAATTGGAAGATTACCTCTTGGCGTAGGTTTTTATGATTTCAATTTTACGATCACAAGGTTTTCCATTTGCAGAAAAGGCTGTTCGTCTTTATTCTGCCAACCACCTTACTTGCCAGTATAAGTGAGCCATATATTTGAATATTAGGAAAATTACATCTTGAAAGTCCCCATTACCAGAATAGATGTTGTGCGAAAAGATTCAGGCGTGGCGATGACAGCATATAACGAGAAATGGCATGCGCGCGAGCTAGAGGAAATATTAAGCGTCGCAATTTTCCATCTCGTTTTATGATGATAAGTCGCTGCATTCATAGGTGAAAGAAAAAAATGCACAAATTGCCCCACAATTCACCAAATAGGCGCAGAGCATTTTAAATTTTCTCTCCTCGATATATACTCTCCCACAATTATTGAATGAGCGTATGTTGGGCGTTTTCAGGAATTCCTCTGCCGCCAGATCTGTGAAAGTGAAAAGCAGATTCACACAGGCTGAGTGAGAGATGAATCACTGTGGGAACAAAGCAAAAATCTCAAGCTGCGGTTTGGTCACACACAAACTGCAGCAGCCTCCCTCACGTATGCTTAAACCAGAAGTTGCTAATTATATGACATTGCACCTGGTGACAAAAATGCCAAACTTCCCTAAATGAGGAAGTGGAACCGCGTCTCTATCGTAACCGCAACGCAGAAAGGTATGCTTTCTTTAGTGTCATTAAAGACGCGTTATATAATTTTCCAGCAAATATTATAATACCGCGTGCGTGTGAGCGAATATGCAGAGTGAAGATGCTCCATACCGCTTTCTTTTGTTCGTGGTAGGATGTGTATCTTGCCGAGGTGCATGCGCCTTGACCTATATCTTGCATGCCAATTCAATAAAACGCGAAGCCATAAATCACTCGCCGCTCACATCAGACCGTAATTGAAAATAATTTCTTGGTGCGGGGCATGAGCAAATAAAGATGCAATCACATTCCAAGTGAGATTTTTCGTGAAATTTTTATTTCGACGCTTTTATGAAAAAACGCTGGTTAGGCTAAAAGTACAAAATATTCGCTTCAAACAATTCACTAAACATGGACTTCTCGCTGTTCCCAACATTTTAGTTAACCATATAGAGCACGCCACGAGAAACTCAAAATACAGATAGCATTTAAATGTCAAACAAGGACAGGTAAATCGGGTGGGATTGTGGTCTGAATAAATAAAATACTAAATTATTTCAGAGGTTGAGAGATGAAACTGTGGTGCAAAAACTTCTTTCAAATATCAGCGGTATAATCTATTTCTTCTTCTTGCGGCCTCCTTCCTGTGAATTAAAATATCGACTTTTATGTCGCGTTCAATTTAAAAATATAGAAACAACCTTAGCTTTCTTCTTTTCTGGGGTAGGTGTGGATTGTTTGTTGGTTTTCTCAGGAGCAGGCTTATCAACAACAGCTTCAGGCACAGGGTCGTTCAAAGTTGAGGCACTTGCAGAGCCGTTTGTGCTAACAGTGACTTCGTCAATACTGTTTTTTCTGCAAAATTGGGCCATAATGATTAATTAAATTGTTAGTGATGTGCTATCTGATAATGGAACTAACGGGAATTTTTCTAAAAACATTTTAGGCAAGTATTTCCCTAAAAAAATGTTTTTTCTAATCGGTTTATCTCTTTCCAAATGGACTAGTGGGAAAAACATGTTGAGCGAATAACATGTGTCCACAAGCCTCAATGGAGGAAACCCAGTCGAGAAAAGAACCAGCTTTTGTAACTGCCTCCTACTGGGGGACACTTTGGTTTCTTATAAGCTTGGTTTCTTATAATAAACTTAAATTCAGAGCGATTTAAACGGATAGAGCATCACTTATTTAGATATGTCATTACGTACTTTTCAGTCTGTTCACTGTCTACAGTTACAGTGTCAATCGCTGCAGCTGTTTCGTTGGAACTATTTTCCGCAGGAGGATCAAAGTTAATTTCTCCATCATCATCAATGATAGGAACTGGATCAATCACAGGCAATGGCATTGGGGCTTTGGGCTGCCTCTCCAGCAAGGCGTCAATTTCCTCCTTCTTCATGATAGCAGGCTGAGATTTACCAGCATCTTCATCATCTGCAAAATAAAAAACAGCATAATTTTGTGTAAAATTTTCAATATGAAACAGACAAATTTGAACAAACAGCATTACTTGTTTTAGGATGAAAATTTATAATAAAATAAAGCCCTTTTCAAAAGATAAATGTGTTATTTGTTGTGATCACTTGTAATTGAGGCAAAGCGCGATAATGCAGCTTAAGAACTCTTCCCACGGGGGCAAGATGCTTGCCAATTTTGCTATTGCCTCAATTACAAGTGATTGTAACATCTTCATTAAAAACAATTATTTCGTTATGCAATAAATTTAGTATGAAAAAGCAAAGAATGTGAGTAAGAAAATTAGAGTTATTATAGTTTCAGTAATTTTGTTGGTTTTAGTACTGTTTCTTTTATCCTGAAATTTGTAAACCATAAAAATAGTTCATATAAAATCACCTGATAGATTGAAACTGTGTTTAACATAAAATAAAATGTTTTGCTTTCAAACAAAATAAATGGATTTCTCAAAATGAAACAAAAATCGATTTGACTGGTAAACCAAGTTTTGTCGAAGAATTATTCCAGCAAGAAACTGGGGAAAGTTGAGAAAACGTTTTTATCAGTACATTGCATTTAATAAAAATTGTTTTTTGCAACCCTGTGAATCGCACATGACTTGATCTTCAATTATAGACCAATTATGTTGATCAATCAACTTACATTCTCTCAATTTGGAGATATGCTTGCTCCGCTCCTCTTGCAAAGTACGGCAGAGTCGCTGCAGCTGAGACACCTGTTTACCAGCAAGCACCAGCTCCTCGTCCCTCTGCTGTTTGTCTGCAATCATGTCGATCAAGGCATTGTGGCTCTTCTCCCAACGCAGCTTCCAAGATGACGTCTCCTTCTCCAGCTTAATTATTTTCTTTGACATCTGAAAGTCCCATCAGTCAGCTTTTATTAAGATTTTTAAAATTAAGTCTTACTTTGTCCATTTCTGCCTTGAAGTTGACGAACACTTCATTACTTTTGGCCAGCGCCTGTTGGAACTCCTCATACTTGTCTGAGTACATTCTGATCTGACCCCGAAGCACGTCTTCATTCTCAGCGGTTTGCTTCAACTGTTGTTGATAGTTGCTAAGCTCCTAAATAAAAATTTATACTTTTAACTTTGATAGGGAGTTTTAAGTTTTGCAGACGTTTGATTGTTTACTTTTATTAATTTTTGCTTACCCTCAAAAGCAGTTCCTTTTCCTGCATCAGTTCAACCTGGACTTTGGCCAATTTGGTTTCTGATAGTTTGGTCTCTAGCTGATTTTGCTTCATCAACTTCTCAACTTGCTAAATTTTCATAAAGCATTACTTTTATTAACAACAACAAAAACATCCATGTGAATATTACCAATTCCCTCATTTCATATTGCTCGCAGATGATTTTAAACTTGTCTGTCAAAGCTTTGTTCTCCTCTCTGAGCTGGTTGTTTTTCTCAGCGTTTGTTTGCATCAAGGAATTGATTTCGTTGAGAGTCACATTGAAACGGGTGGACAGTTCCTTGCGTTTCTCCTCTTCTTCCCGGATGCGAGCCAAACTCTCTTCCTGTAATGATTTTTTTAATTAGAGAGTACTCACAAAACTGAACGCCCTACTTTAATGGTCTTGTTCTGTCTCTGTAGCTCTCTGCAAAGATTCTCCAGGCGGCCTTTGGTCAAAATCACTTTGGAACTTTCATTCTGCGCTTGCTCCTTCTCGGCTTGCAAAACAAGAGCTCTTTTCTCACTTTGCTTCAGTGCTAACTAAAATTAAAAATTGACTTAAATAAATTATTCTAACTAAAATTGTGACTGTACGCACGGCAAGTTTTCTGTTGTCTTCAAGTAGATCTGCGTATTTCTCACAGAGGAGGGTGATTTTCTCCTCTGCTGAAGTCACAGAATTTAACGACCTTTTCAACTCCTCAAGACTTTTATTTTCATCTTCAGGCTTGGCTTTTGACTGCTTCTTGGACACGGATTCCTTGCCATTTCGGTATTTTCCACACTTGCTACGACTGTCCTAGAGACATTGAAACAACTTTGTTCAACATTGAACCCATTTCCATGGCAACCAGCAAAAAGAACACAGCGAATTAAAAGAAAAAATTCGTAAAATAATTTTGGAGTCTCTTACTTTCTTAGCTGCATCTTCTCCGTTTTTCAAGTCACCGTTGACGCCTGCTTCTTCAACATTTTCCATCTCAAAAACGGATCAAAAGCGCTAAATTCTCGGACAGCTGCAATCCCTCAAGCGTGTAGGTTGAGTTTAATCTGCAAAATCGTGAAGGAATTCCAAGATTTATTTTTTACTCCGTGTTTTTAACGATTTAGCTTGCCAGAAATACACTCGAAAACAAAATCCTTACCTAACTTCTGCTTAGAAATTAAAAATATGAACAAAACATTCGAAGCTGCACACCCAGTTGCCTATATTTGTTTACTTTTGAAGCGGGCAGCTGTGCTGAGCGCTGGTTGGTCGACGCAGAATCGTGCCTCCAATCAAACACTCCAGCCCGCGAAACTAATTCCATTCAATGAAGAATTCACCTTGACGTTAAAAATTGTTAGGATACGGTTTCCGTTTACTCATTGTTCGCATGGCAAAATTTAAAATAAATCTAACAAGATCCCCTTAAACACTGATTAAATGAAGTTTTTAGTGAAAAAAATGAGAAATCTTAAAAATACTAAATTTGGCAAAATAATTGAACCGCATTTATTTAATCTTATTTATACCTGCGTCCGTCATAAACGAATGATAGATCATCATCATAATCACGCGTAGCAGGTAAAAAGAAGAGGCCGCCATTACTCTAGTTTGCTCTCACGTGGGACTAATTTTCCCCGTGAGTATACTCCCTCAATGTTTAAACGGACAGTTAATACGCTCAAATTTTAGTTTCCGATATTCCATCATGGATTTCCTCACCTTGGAGCAGGAAACGTCAGAAGATTTGTGGCCAAAAAAGCAAAACGAGACAGATAGTCACAGGAACCAAATGTTGCCGTCGGCTGAACGCACTGCAATGCTTAGAGGCTATTTTAAGTTAACTCTCGTCAGTAAATACGGACGTATATTTTTAGATAGAAAGTGAGCCCCCACGGGCTTTGCACACATGTGAGATAGAGCCTATCCCCTTTGCGACAAAAAACGTCTGACCACCGCAGTCGCGTGGACACTAAAATTTAAAAAGCACTTTTTTACCGTTTAAAAAATGGGTATCGTTCTGATTGTGAATTAGGCGCGTTGCCTCGACTGTTACCTTAAATTTATTGAAAAGTTGAGGCCTGGTTAAGCTAATTCGCACTCACCCAATACTACGACTCAAAATAACGAATGATTCTAACGATGCTTTGGGAATTTAACATTCGAACACAAAATTGTCAAAAATGTATTTAACTGTTGTTAAAGCAAAGGCAAGCTTTGAAATTAATTTAAATTTGTATCACACGATTGGATTAAAAACATTCTTTAATATTTTATAGGACGCCCAATAAATTTTTCATAATTTTCAAGCATCTATTTTTCAGCACAAGATATTCATAAATCACCAAATCACATTGAATCGAGGAAATAAATTTCATTTTAGACAAGTGATTGAAGCTAGGCAACCTGCTTTCCATTCACGTTGTGCTCGTTGCATACATCATGTAAAAAGATTGAATTTTAAAACCTAATTAAATAAAAAAAATGCTTGCAGTTATTTTTGGGAGTTATTAGGAATTATTTGGACCGTATAAACACTTGATTATTCCAAATAATTATTACCTGATCATTTTCCCCATTAAAAACCAAACGTGACTAATTTTAGTGCGTTTTTCACAACCGCACTTACAGCAGCTTATACAACCGGAAAGACAAACGTGTGTCGCTGGTTGCATAGATTCTAGACACTTAATTGCGAAGTTAAAAAAAGCTGGCTTGGATAAGCCAAATTAACATTTTTTTTGAAAAATCATGCTGTGAAATTTTTAAAATAATAATAATCATTCTGTGTTTGATAGTTTCTTTATATTTATTTATTATTTTTTGATCGGTTCTAATAACTTCGCAATGGAGATCTAGAACAATATAAGTGAGAGTGAAATGTATGCGTTGTGTTTAATTTAAATTAAATATTCAAATTTCATATTTTTATTTTATTTATTTATTTTTATTTTTTTATTTTTTGTCCACATATCTGAATTCTTCAACATTTAATCACATAATCATACAATATCAATATTATAGAGATGAATTGAATTTACTGAAAGTTTTCTTGAAACTAACAAACTCTTCATGCTATAGTTTTGGTTTCTGCCCAAAGCTCTTCATGAACAATCAAATTTTTGCTTGCAGTTTACATAATGATGTGATATTTCGAATCATGAAAATTTTAATGTACATGAAATAGGGCTTCAGGCAGAAACCGGAACTAGCAATTCAAGGAAGGTGACATTTTTAGCTTGGAGGAAAATGTCCGGATTCAATTCATCATGTAAAAACGACTTCGTTAGGGTTCAATACCTAAATTCGCCACAAACTAGAACATAAATATTTATTTTTCCGCGGTTAGAAATTACTAATAGGGATCACTACCCAACAATTTGTGTCAATTATAATGCACTTCAGTCATTCCAGGAGATACTAAATGAAATGCTGTGTCTCTTGAGCTATGCAGGTGAAATGAAAACAAGAGAGAAAAGTTTCGAGTATACAGGCGAATTTGTGGAACCTTTGATTAAAGGTTTTGCGTGCCAAATATCAGATAATGAGAAAAGAGGGTCGGCGCACTTTGCCGATCTTGGTCATTATCGATTAGCTGACTGATCACCCGTGAAAGTGTTTTCTGTTTTGCTGAATATGAAATGTGAAAGTACTCGTCGTTGCTCTCGGCGCGCGCGGAGATGCAAATACCCATAATAAACACACGCAGCACAACACACAGTCGGCGTGTATAATAAATACGCGCGGTGAAAGGCGGCACGGAATGATATTTTTATTGCGATGAGCACCGAGACTTTTTGAAAAATTGTGCAGCTAGTTCACAAATTGATTATATAAGCTGCCCTGCATAGAGGCCAGCGTTTGCCTGTAAACACAGATTAGCGGCTCGAAAACTAATTGCAGATGATTTGCAGATTCGCTGCGGCAAGGTCGTTCCAAATTTTCGTGTCCGAGTGCGAGAAGCTTGTAAACAGTTGCACACACACACACGTGGTGGGGAGATTTTTGTAGTCCGCTGCCCACGCAAATTTCTCGAGGATGGTAGCAGCTCGTGCCAAGAAGTGCTGTCTGTGTGTGTGTCCTACAATCCTGTGGGTGCACGAGCAGCAACATTCAGCACATTCCTTTGCTACCCTTGAGAACAATCACTGATAATATTACAACCAGTTCGTTAAGGCATTTCACTTGAGATATTTAGTTTGCCTTGAAATTAAGGTTCCTGGTGCTTGACGCAATCATTAAAAAATATTTGATTCAATATATAAGGTGGAAATTTAAGAACTCGTTTCGACTGATAGAATTTACTCACGTTTCTGTTACTAATCAGAGTGCGACATGAGGACAAATTTAGATTTCAGGAGGAACGCCGTTAATTCTTTTTAATTTCAAAGATCTCAAATGCAAGGATGAATTTTAGGAAACCTTGACCATCCTAAATATTTTAAATAAGACAGTTCCATCTCCTAATTTTACAAGGACTCAGCTCGTTCAATGCGTTTCACCTCTCGAGACAAAAAAAAACGACAACTTACTAAACGGTTGGGCACATAAAAAGATGAAGGAAAAGGCAGCTTGAAATTCCTCTAAAAAACGAAGTTTATTTACATTTATACACGCACAGAGCACACATATCCATTTGCTTAAAAGTATTTATGAAAATGTATTTACACCACTAAAAAGAAGGAGCAGTGTGTGTAATTTTAGTGATACGCCGATGGGGATAAAGGTAAACTTCATTAGCTTCAGAACCGTTACAAGTGAGCTCGATCGCGTGTGTGCGTAGTGTGTCGAAACCGAGTCATCTCTGGTCCTGTGTTGTGAACAGCAGAAAGGAGAGAATAAATAATCGTATTATAAAATTATCAACGTTCTCGTGTATAAAAAATAATATTTTGATGCAAGCTTCTCTTCGTCGTGTCTCCACTTGAGCTTGATTTGGTTTTTGTCAAATTTCAGCAGCCTCGTGAGAATTTTCTGGACAAAAAACACCGCTGCTGTCTGCAAAATATCGTTTTCTAGCCGCATATTCGTTCTCATTATTAATTAAAGTAAAAATCAGTGCATCGTGGGTGCTTCTTCTGACAATGGGACAAAAGTGAGACGAAAAAAAACACAATAATTTTTGGCACTGGGGCTAACGACACCCACGAGATGAACAGGGGCGGGTCAGGGGGCATGGCAGTCGTGGTCCTTAGATGAAACCGGCCTGCTTGAGGATCGAGAAGACCTTCTGGCGGGGGATCTTCTCAGCCTCCCTCTGGTACACCATCTCCTCGCCGTTCAGCTTCCAGCTCTCCTTGGCCAGCGCCTGCGCGATCCTGGGGTTCTTGTAGAACGGGTTCTTGTACTGCTCGGGCAGGAAGGATTCCTCCTCGGCGGCGCTCACCACGGAGTGGTGCGGCGTGCGCTGCACCTCAGGGGCGCGAGCGAACTGGATGGGCCGCGACACGGGGAAGCCGCCGATGGATCTCGACGCCGGGATCGGAGGGGGCACCAGGGCGCCGGGGAAGTAGTAGGTCTGTGCGTGAGCGGCGGCCAAAGCGCCCAGCACCAGCAGCACTGTCGTTTGTTTCATTTTTCTGTCGACAACGAACATTTTTGGATTAGAAATGGTTGAATTGTAATACAAATATTTATAAAAATGTATCAAAATGCCGATATGTGAGGGCTATTTAAATAGAAAATACTCGGCAAACAAATTTTTATACCATCCCGTTGGTCCGCATTGTCCAGGCATTCCTTGGTGTGTCATGACAAGAGATATTTGAGTATTTTGGGGATATATTATATACACTGTCCGAGATGGTAAAAAGGTGGTTAATCAAGTGATTGAAATGCTCAAACAGCTCAACGGGCTGGGAGGCGCACCGGTGCCGACTCGCCACTTGCTTTCAATCAAAGACCTCCGTGCGGGGAGGCGAAAAGAAAGCCACATTGGGCCCAAGCTCCTCTGCGGCCACTCGGGCCGTATTTTATCTGCTCGGCGGTGTTATTGGCACCCGGTGTGCTCATGTGAAGTGCTGAGCAGAGGTTAAAAAATGACTTGAATTATATGGGCTTTCTAATTTCTTAAAAAAATAAAATGTAAAAAAATGAGGAGTATTACAGCATACAAAAAGCAAATGAAATCTGCGGTTGATCCATGATATTCAATGTGTTATTAATTCAATACCGCATTGATTGCGATTCCTTCTCAAATCATGTAACAGTTTTGGTGCTCTAAATGCAAGCACTGGAGACATCAAAGTTAAAAAATTATCAAATTTAATTTTCCCAGTTATCTCAATGCGAAGGTAAGAGTTTCAGGCTTATAGAAATCGACAGCAGATCAAATCTTTTGTACTAGGAATGTTCACATTTCAATCCAGAGTTTCCCGCAATCAATATTCTTGTGGAAAATTATCAAGTTTGCTTGATGCTGATTGTAAATTAATTTCCTTATTTTTAATGAAGTTCGACTTGCTCATTAAAATAAAGAAATGATTTTACTCTTAACGGATTCAACTAACAATGCGAGCTATTTGTAAGATCAAAACAAATCCATCGTAAAATTTACTCCATAAAAACAAAAAAAAAGCACAAAAGCGACACTGGCGCTGCTTTCTTAAAATATAAAAGGTGTTCAGCCTTTAGAATAAGGATATGACTCTCTCATTGATAATTGCGGTCGTAAATTTTCTTAAACAACTATGCATCCTTGCAAATATCGATAATTGCACTATTACTATTAAATCCATCTCCTGCTTTTCGACCTGAAGCAAGGGAAACCCTGAGGGCAACGAAAGTGAAAGGCCGTCTCCGGTGTCCTTTAAGGGTGAATTGAACCCGGAATCGCGTCCATTGACGGATGAGATGGTGCCCTTGAAAGAGAAGGCAGATTGAGTGCCCTGAGGGGAGCGGACCACTCGGCGGCGGCAGCCTTGCCACCGCCCAAGGTCGTGAACGTGACCCAATTCGCATTTACGTGTTTGCGAGCAGATCGATCCGCTTGCACTGGATTTTCCTGCGCGCCGTCATCCGACCTTCTGCATTTTTGACGAAACCGCGGCAGTTCCGTCTACCGGCTTTTTGCCGCGCGCGTGCGACTCCGCGGCGCAGTTATGTCATCGGCTCGTTAAGTCGCGACGCCAGCCGTGATGACGAGCCGCGAGAGATTTTAGGCAACTCTTCTGGCGCTGGGAATGCGTTTATTAAATCGTTACGCTGCAAAAACGCGGGTAATGACGAGACTTGCTGCTACCATTACACACAAAACGTGAAAGGGATCGACTAATTTGAGGATTTCAATTACACCGCTCGTCGAAATCTCCCCAAAATTGATGGTTTGGCACTCGCGTGATTGTACGTTACGTTTGCAATTTCTCTTGTGAATTTGCGTGCTTGTTTCAATTAGTAATTATGAATAAATTTGCAAAAACCACTTAGTTAATTTCTGTTTCAATGCTGCAATGTTATCATTCTAAGGAATGCTGAAGATGTCAAAGAAACCGTAATTTAGCCGAGATGCTAACCTAATTTCCACCTCTAGATTGAATGGCATTGCATAAGTCGCGGATTTTTCGAGCCAAGTTATTCTGCGTAGCGAGGAAGCGGTGCAATATTCATTTTTTTTCTCATTCCGGCCGAGAGAGAATAAAACGTGCAAGTCACGGAGAGCATTATAGCTGCTTTTCTTTCTCCAATTACCACACAATAGGCGGCGCAGGCGAGCTACTTCCTCGCTAATTGAACCGCTTCGCAGCTTCAGCAAATGCTGCACGAAGGGAGCAAACAAACAAACAAATAATAAACAAGCCGAAAAGCGGAAAGTAGAGTGCACACGGCCGATAAAGCAGCAAATTGAAATTGAAAGTGGTATTAAAAGTCCACTCACATACACCCGAAGGTGACGCAAGGCGCGTTTATCAATAGGCGCAATATTAATGAGCCGACACTTTCTTTTTCGCTCCAAACCAGGGTGACAAATAGAGTGTAGTACAAATGTGTGGTCGGCCAACTCTTGCGAATTTGAAGCTGAGCTAATCCAACTGGCATCCGTCCCGCCGCCGACGAGTGACCTTACTCCGAACCTTTTCATAATAATCGATTACTACAAACAGTGGAACACTTTACTTATGCGCGCCGCGCACACGCGTACACGTACCAAGCAACACACTCGCTCGCTCACTCGCCGGGAGAATGTGTGTTAACAATTATTATTACTTGCCCTGCTCTTATCCCATTCAGAGGCGAGCGTCCGCCGTTTTTCGTTCCACTCGGACGAGCTCGAATTTCCCAACTGCAGCAGCTAATAACACACGCCCTGCCTGCCCGACTTGAATATAATATACGGCCCGCTCGAGATTTATCGACGCCGATAACAGCAATTAATATTGCGCAAAAATACGGCACGGTTTTTGATGAGCATGCCCGGTGCTTCAGTTATTACCGAAAAAGGTTTCCCGCGTGCAATGATTTAGTCTCAATTCTCTCTAATAAATCAAATGCTTGGATGAAAGCTTCAAGTGAAATCATTATTAATAATTAAATTCACGATTGTTAAGCTGCCAGGAAATTGACAGTTCTAGATTTATGCAAACAACAAAAAACAATAATAGCTTCCATTGTTTTAAATTTAAAAAAATGTTCAAGTTAAAAAATGTTGTACTTACAGGTTCGAAGGAAAATCAATTAATAGAATGGCAAAACACACGCGAGAGTGAGTGAGAGAGCGAGACTAGACCACCAGAGCACGGCACGAGCGCAGCAACACTGACCAACAAGCAAAGGTATGTATGAATGCTTCGAGGAGCTTGCACCTACCAAGAGGGTTAGGTCCGCGAGTTGCACCTGCAATAAAGGTGATGCCTGCACGAACCTGACTTTATACGCGGGCAGAGGGAGTCCAAGTCGCGGGGCCTTGGAAAACACGGTCATTGCCAGAACAAAAGCCGCGCGCGCCGACCAATTGGCTCGCAATTTGCCTCACTAGTTTTCTGAGAGGACCATCCAGCACAGAGGTCACCCGATCGGCATCCTGACTCACTCGTCGCTTCCACTTCCTCGTCGCTCGCGCCGATTTTGGAGCGCGCCGTTCACCCGCGCGGAGACGCGTTTTTTGTGCGACACCACTTTCGAGAATCTGCGTGGAAGCGAATTTGGAGCTTATGCTTTCTTTCCACTGGCCTTTTCTTAGAAATTAGAGAATATGATTTTGTTTTTACTTTCCTCCTGGAAATCTTATCCATGGCATAACTATTTCAAAACAAATGATGACTAGCTTCTTTGTGGATGATATCTCCGTGCTAAATTATTCTCTTGTACAGAGTATTCCATCTTTTACAATTGTCCCAAATAGATCCTGAATTTTTGTCAAGCCATGCAATCACCTTTTTCACTAAAAGACGCCTGCCATACCTTCCACTTTATTATTTGTAAAAACAATCAGTATCAAACAGGGGAACTTTGACAATCGGCTGGAATTGCATGCCTATGCCTATTGCATTTTAACATTTTTTGAACTTTGATGAACAAAACTAATATTATACGAAGTATTCAATATGAAGTTGTGAACGCCTGTATTTATTATTTATTTTTGGGTAAAATTAATAATTCACGAGTTTAAAGCAAATAATCATGAACAATTAAATTAAATAAGAAAATAACAGCAATTAAAATAGTTTACATAATCCAGTTATTATTTACATGTACATCCTTCTAATGTGCTGTACTTTTTGTTAAAAGTTAAATACAAACTAATAGTATTAGCAGCAAAAAATGTTTTAACATTAAGTAGATTGTAATTGGTAAAAAATTCAAATGTTTTATTTATTTAAATTATATATACAAATTGATATTTTTATAAACATTTTAAAAGCATTAATTTTTATGTAAACGTATTTATTTTGTACATATCATACGTTATTTAATTATGTTGTTTGCTTTTTATTTAAATTTTAGTGACAATATTCCGTTCTTCAAGGAACGTTTAACTAAATGCTTTTCATTGAACATATGTACATTGCTAAATTTTTATCAATCTGCTATAGATACATAGTGGCCGACTATCATTTCGATTAAATTGATAATTATAGTACTATCAAAGGTTGATCATAATCACATGAACATTTTTAGTAATTATATTTTAGCATTGAGTTAGGACCTATCTAATTGATATCTTAAATAACTGCAGCACTTAACTGGTAGATTATGTATGAATCTACTTAGATAGGAATGTTTTCATTCCCTATTAAAGCCCTTGCATTTATAACAAATATTTGAAAAAGCTAAAACGTAAAAATGGATCAACCCACTCAATCAAACCTCTGCTGCTTATAATGCGCAGGACGCACATTCACTTTTCATCAACAAATTGCTGAAATTAAACCTGGCGAGCCGAGTATAAACAAAGAACAATTCACAGCATTATTTATTGCACGGGAGGGCCATTAAAGCAATCGCCATAATGCACCAATTGAAATACAAATAATAATCCGCGAGTTATTGCTTCGGGTAACTGAATCGCGGTGTGGTGCTTGCTTTTATGACTGAATAAGCGTCTGCAGCCGAAATGCAGTGCACACACAATATTATGCACGCGGCAATAAAGAGAGGCGTGTGTGGGAGAAGTCTTTGAATGAGCACTTATCTGCCTCTCGCATCGCGCAGAGCAAAGTACGTGCTGCGGTTCAGGACCGACAGTTGTCAGGCTGGAGGTCGAAAAAATATTAAAACGTAATGATATAATCATCTCCTTGACAGGCAAGTGCACGCATTCCGTCGGCCGTGTGTGCAGACAAAAGGATTATGCCCTGCTAAATGCGGCGAACGCCGTGAGACTCTCAAGAGCTCTGCAAACTGATGCCATGTAATATTGCAGTGTGATTTCGTGACGCGACGCAATGCAAAAAAAGGTGCAGCAGTTGATTCCATTTTTGTTTTTTTAACAGCGGTGCCGTTGACATTGAAAGGCGAGAGTCACTCAACTCAGGGTTGTTTCCTTCCGAGCAGCAAGAGCCGAGCTGGCAGCCGATATTATTTCGTTCGGGAAAGTGTGCGGTCACCTTCAAGATCTGTATCGCTAATATAGATTCGAAACTGGCTTGTATATTTAAACTGACTTGAGGCAACACAAAATAATTGTTCAGTTTGGTATCAATTTTTTATGCGGTTTTACTCGCTCGGATTCAATTTACATTTTCGCTGCATTTTTAACTAATTTAATAAACGTACATAATTAATTTATTTTAATAGCTCCAATAAATGCATGTCTCGTTGCTTTTTATTAGTCAAAACCACTTATAAAAATAATTGTTTTTTTGTTCTTAACCTAATTTTCGGAAAAAGGATTAAATTTTTATCCTTACTGATCATATATACTATTTTAAACATTATTTTTTAAACTCCAGGTGAATGAAAATGTTTGATTAATGTCCCTGCTACTGTAAATTTAATGTTGTATGTAATTTGTATAAATTATAAATATTGGGGTATTTTTATAGTGAAATTTGTTACCTTAATTATTACAGCCACATAGTCACATGTGTTTACATATCACTAAAACAACTTAAAAGAATGAGAATGGGAAATACACGGTAGTTTGGTTACTTCCAGTTAGTCCTTTGTGATATAATAATTGTGGTTTGAAAGGAAAGGTATCGCGCTGATGCTTATTTTATGCCTCGCAGACTTACGTATCATATGAAAATGAATTCGAAATTCAACACTTTTACTCGTAATGAGATCGAGAGGCCAATAAATTAGAAGACAAATGCCTGTTTTTACTCTGCCGGGCTAGTGTGTGTGTGATCTGAAGCGTGTCAAGGAGGCCGCGGGGATTGCGTCACTCGAGATCGAAAATGTAAATCAAAAGCCTCTTAACGTGATCCATTAGAGGAAAGCCTAACAACGAGAATGGACCGCAAGAGGATTAGAGCTAGGTGGCCGCAGAGAATCGCTTGCGGCCACCTTTAAATATATTGTCCCGTTTTTCTGATGCAATAATAGCGGACACCGTTTGTAAACAAAGAAAGATTAGACGTTGGTAATTAATTATGCGTGCGACGTTGCAGTTATAATGTGTTTGCCGGCCACTAGTCAACGTGCGATTATTGTATCAAAACACAAACAAAAACAATGGCTAGGCGTGTTTTTAATCATAGTGCATGTCTCAATCTCTACAAAGCAACTAAATTTATGGAAATTTTGTAGAATATACAGATGTTCATATTTGTAACATTAAAATTACGTTTAGATTTCCAATCTTACAAATATTTACCTTTTCCCTTTCTCTCACAATCAAACTTAATAAGGAGAAGCCGTTTAAAGCAGTGTAATCTTTGATCTCTAACTTAATAAGAAGCAAGTCTGAAGGAATTCCATTTATTTACGGGGCGAATGACAACTCAAGGCAACAGTGGGCAAAATTGAATCGTTAAGCGAGCCTAAAAAGTGTTTCATTATGCTGTGGCGAGCAGATAATAACTTTCCGTTCATACTCGATAATAATCAAGTGCTGAAAAAAGCAATTTTCCTGCTCCCCCACTTGCGTGAAATATTTGCGTTTTCAACTCGCGACGTGCCATTCAAGGCAAAATCCGACGCGCGGTCTGCGGATCAAATTAACTTCGTGATTAGCACCCGTTTTTATCTGGATCAAGAACGCATACAACGCAGCCAACAATGAGAAATTATACATATATTCAACGGTAATTGCGGCGTATATTTCAATATGGTTATCACGTGCGCGCCGCTTGCCAATTATTATTAATTCCCTCTCTGCTGCTGCTGCTCTGTGCGCAGGTGGTCGCCCAAGGGTCGAATTCGCTCAAAGTTATTAGCCGAGCAAAGGAGAGCGGAAAAATTCAGCATTGGACTTTTATTCTTGTGCGTATAGTCGGTTGGTCACCCTCAATTTCACGGACGTCCGTCTGCTCTCGTCTCGTTCGTGGTTGCACACAAAATCTCTCACTCATCCAGTTGTAATTAATCACGTGAGCGGCCTCCAATTTTACAGCAATTGAGTGATTATCGCTATTCATCCTTGCATCTAGTTCAAAGGCTTGTTTGTATTCGAGCTTATTTCCACGATGTTGTGTCGAAATCCATAATTATACTAGTTTGCAAATGACGTGGTTCTAGATAGCAAGGCAATAATCAACATATTTAATTGTAATATGTTTGAATTTCAATTTTAATTCGTAACAAAATGTTCCACAAACATTAACACTCCTTTCATATGAAATATAATTCTCCTAGTAAGACCTTTAATAGGTTTATCTGTGGTTTTTCTTGTTAAAAATAGTTATTTTGAGAGATTAAAATTTTTTTAAATTTATCGTCACTTCTGAGGGAAAGATTCAGCTAACAAAGAATGTTATAAATTTTGTACCGACATTTTTTTCATGCATTGCATATTCTTGCTTTTCAATACATAAATTCATTTTAAGGAGAAAAAAGGAAAATATTCAGCAATATAAAACGTTTTTCAACAATTTTTTAGACTTTCGTGTCAAAATAGAGCGAAAATAACTCTGCGCATTAAGAATTCATTGCATTTTGACTGTTTAATTTGCTAACAACAATATTCGAGTAGAACAAAAATAAGGCTTTTGTTTCCAGTCTGCTTAGCGTGTGTACAATTTATATTTGCAATTCAGCCTAAAAGAGTGTTTGGCACAGTTAAGATGAAAAAAAGGATATCGTTATATATATTAGCACTTTTTGTAGCATTCAGCAGATACAATCTTTTCCCTCTTCCTGCTTGGTGCCCCCGGGTAAATAATTAGCCGAGGTGCCGACCGTGAGCACAGCCCGCAACCGAACTTGACCGAAATTCCGTGCAACACTCTGCAAAGGCGATGAACGACTTTGGCCTTTCACTCGCTCGCGTTCACCCGCTGATCGGCTCAACGATCGCGCACATCCATATCTGCTCGGTATGGCGGAAGAAATTCGCGAGACCCAATATTGTCTGAGTTACGATGCCAATTACGACGCGCTCCCAGCGTCTCGTAGAGAGATGAAACACAGTTTGTTGTTCAAATTTTAACATTTTTTAAAGCAAATCACTAAAATTTTTTTTCATAATTTAGAGAAACAAAATAAGTAATTTATTTGTGATTGTAAAAATTATTTCAAATGAATATTGTTATTAATTTAAAATTACACAAATTTGATTTTAATACTTTCACACATATATCAGGAGCTACTAATATAAAAAGATTATTAACTTTTTTTTCTGTTAATTTTATTTTTATAAATTATTTTAGTGCAGAATATTTTGAAAAAGTTTAGGCCGAAGAGGCTATTGATAGAGGCTGATAAAAAGATTTATTTTAAATTAGCTTATCAAAGTCTTCTGTTAAATTTTGTAATAGCCATCAGACATTATTTAGTGTTAAAATAATGACGACACAAGACGAAAGAAAGGGAACGTTCCTTCCACTGACTGTGTTTCACGTCCCCGCCGCTCGCTTTTAATGAGCAAAAAGGGTATAATCCTAATTGACATTTCGCGCAGCAGGTTTTAAAGCCGGCACTTACGCTAGATTGGATTTTCGCACAGCTCTTCTGTGTACACGGGGTTCATGCAGGAGCATATTGTGCATTGTTGGTTGCTCTTACTGTTAGCTTTTGACTGGAGGATGACGCTCATCTTCGTGGGAAATTTCTATCTCTCGTGATGAGGCATGGTGCTTATTGTTCGTGCCTCTTGCGCAACATCTTTGGCAAACAGTGATAAAAAAAGTGGTTTTGTGCAACTTTGTGATTGAAGTTTGTATTTGCACCCACCAAGCAACATAATTGAATTTCATTCAACGCACGTTTCAATAGAGGAGAAAAATATTTAGAAACTCACAATCAGCCAAATAGTTTCACCCGGGTTTGGGAAGGAATTCAAATTTTGCTATCCGGTGGCCTAGAATTTTTGCACTAGAAAGGAGGTCTACCATAAAACTGATAAGACCAAATCTTTCAATCCAACGTGAAATATGCAGTTCAAGAAATTTAAACTTGTTCTATTTGGCCGGATACTTTATTGGAGAGAAGCACCGCTGAGGGGAATTTTTAATATGCAATGATGGCAGGTGTAGAAATTCAAAGTGTTGAATAATTCCACATTGCACGCGGCGCAAAACGCTAAAGTATGCGTCGCGAGTAGACTTTTTTCACAAAGCTCTACATTATTCTGTTTGCGGTCGGTGTGTCACATACACACGCAGTGTTTCCTTAAGTCATTATTCACACCAGCGGCGACAGACACACGTGCTTATTGGTATGTATTTGTGAAAACGTCGTGGAAAGCGTGGATGCACACACAACCCTGCTCTCGACACACTCAAAAATCAATCGCGCCACAACAGAGCTCTTTCTTTCCTCTCGCAATAAAAACAAAACTTATGGCGAGGAGAGAAGTCAATGCAGCAAAACGACGAGCTGCTGCTGCTGCTGCTGCTTTCTCTCTCAATAAAACAAAACTCATTAGCGTGCTTCTCGGCTTCAACCTGTCTGACGTGTGTGAGAGAGAGAAAGAGCAGACGCGCGAGTGCATTTTATTTTCCTTCCCTGCAGCTGCAGCCGGGGATGCACACACAAGACACACTCATATGAGACAGAAGCGCGAGTCTTCTTCTCGGGGCAGGCGAAGAAATGCCGTCGCCGCCGCCGCCGAGTGGACACGCGGCCGACGGACGGACCTGCTGCACGGGGAGAAAGCAGAGAAAGTAAAATGGCTGCTTTCTCTGCTCATTGCAGCAATGAGATTCGCACCGAGTGCATACACTTTTGTCCAAGTTCAGCCGGACCTTGACTCCGCGCCGAGCTGCGTGTGGCCCCAGGGGCTGCTGCTGCCGAACCTATAAATAATCCGCCGCCGAGCAGCATTGAAAATGCACTAGCTAACCTACTTCGGCCAATAACAAATGCATTTGGTGCAAGGTTTTTCAGATGCATTTGATTGCACCACTCACCGGTGCACGCTAAATCTCCGCTTTGATTGTGATCGGATTTTTTTTCATCAATTTTCTAGATCAAGAGCAAATAGTAACTATCTAATATGGTGTATTTTCTATTATAGATGAAGCCGTTTTGATCTGATTGCGTGCCACTCAAAAGTTGATTAATTGCTAGATATCCATGCTTCGTGGATTTATAGGGGCACTAGGGAAATTTTTGCTTATAGACATTATCATGAAATGCAATCTTTAGAGTGCGTTGCATTTTAATTTCTCGTATCTCATTAAGAACGTCTGCAGGATGCCCGGTGAATCTGAGCAAGTTATAATTGATTGAAAGAAAAAAGGTGCTCTATATAGAGGGCTGTATTCTTTTACCACCCAAAATTCTGGGTTATTTTCCATTCTGCTGAATTGTTATCATTTTCATAGGTATTACATTTATTTTGGATTTTTTTACACGACAAGTTTCACCCACATTTTTCTTAACGTCAAATCTTTAAAAATTAAATGAATTTGGGAAAAGACGAAAAACACTAAAACTTGTGTGGTGGTTATTTTGCTTCAATATCGCGAAAAACTATTGCTTCTGAAAAGATGTAAATAAGCAAATGAAACGACAGTCACATCACGCAAAGCACTTGTCCAATCATTCCGATCCCTGCTCCCTCATTTGTCAAACTCATAAGTGGCGAAATGGTAGATAACTTTCTACTTGTTCCCATCTCACTACTGCAGAACGCGTCTCTGCGGTTTCCGTAATTGATTCAATCCTGATTGATTTTTGCGTCAGAAGACGCGAGAGGTTCAATCAAAATCCCCTTTCGTCTTTCGGTTTCTCCCGGACAATCGTTTTGACCGAAAAAGGAGCGAATCAACAACAGTGTGTCAACAAACACGAGGAGTGCGAAACCGGTGGCTGTTTGATTTTTATAATCGCGATCGCAGCCGAGTCTCGAGAGAGGAACGAGCACGGTTGGTGTCAAACAAAACACACATCCGCCTCGGGCGTGGAAATGATACAATATCTGGGCACGTCAAAATTGTTTACGATCACTATGCGAGAGTGCGGACAGTCATTAGTGTCGCTCAAATGAGATGCATGCACGTATATATATAATAATCATCATCATTTCCCGGCAGAGATTGCATTTCGCAGCGCTAAAGTGTGCACATCTAATAGCTGATCTCGATGCACTCTTCTGAGAAACGAGAATGTGTCTACTTTCTATGCGGCCGAATGGAAATTTCCTCGCTAAGGAATGATGTGCATTTCAACCGGAGACGCTAATTTATTGACCGCGCGTGTGTGCTTGTGTAAATAATTAATTTTACACGTACGCATTTGAAAATAAATTGAGTTTTGTTGGAGCGCAGAGAAATCTATCGTCCTCCGCAGGCGTTTCAAAATTTCAATGTGCGCAATAAAAAGCGAGAACATCTGCCTACCGAAGGCAATCCGGCCGATTCGATGCATCGCACAGATCCACTTTGAATGCATGTGCTGCGCTCGCCTCATTTCACTCAAGGCCGAATGAAGATTTTCAGTTTGGTTAATTTTCTCTATAGGGTAATATAAAGACGCGTTTTTTTATTTTTAGAGATCTTGGCTTCAAAGGTTGCATTGCAGCCTCAAATTATAAAGAACAAATTTTGATATTATTGTTTATTTAAACAAAAGATATAACTGTTCAATCATAAATAAAAAGGGATTGGTCGTCCTAATAATTGTTTAATTTTTCTTGCAAAACAAAGATTCACTTATACGTGTAGACCTGACAACAACTATTTACATACCGATGCTAAATAATACGTATTATGGCCACAAAATGTAAAAAATTTGGAAAAACATGAAGTTTCCTAGAAAAAGTCTCTTCCTGCTTGAAATTTTAGTTGAAATTTAGTAACTAAATATCTAATAACCCTTTCAAAATAATTTTGCGTTCCAAAGAGGATACAATAAATAAATAAATAAATAAATAATTTTCCGTTTGTAGGTAACTTTTTTACACACAAAATATCCTTACAGTCTAACTATTTATTTTTAAAAACGATTGTTTTCGTTCAAAACATAAATTAAATGATTTTTCTAGAAATCAAACTAATGTTTCAATACAATGAAGGAAAAGGACGACCGACCTTTTAATTTTTACCCGTAAATGTGCCAACGAGAGGAGAATGTGCATTGTTGCACCAGTTACAAAACCGACGTGCGTGCGGCGTATGCGAGGTGTGTAAGTGTGAGTGTGGGTGCTGCTCCACATATTGCAGAAAACAGACACATTATATAATAGCATGCAATTGCAATATATCCACATGAAAGTGAAGACGATCCGCATCTGACTCGCAACTCACGCAGACAATAAAACAGATGCACTATATTTTTTTATTATTCACCAGACACGCTAGTGCTGCAGAAAATCGAGCCGCTGCCAAGAAGTATGAAATGACACACTTGGAACGTTGAGGTAGGCTCGTTACAAAAATAAAAATACATCCTGAATTAATAACGGTGTTTTCTTTTGATTATTGTGACCATCGTCGAGCGAGAGTGAAATCCACATTCGAGTTAAGTATACACGTTGAGGGCGAACGTGCGTTTCTTTCTTGGAGCGAAAAGCAAAACATTTTTTAATTTAACTCGTCGGCTCGACTAGACTCACAAGAGACGCGTAGAGCGCGCGCGTTCCGCTCTGAATGCCGCGCCGGAGCTGCAGATGTTGCCTATGATGTAATTAATATTTAAGCGTGCATATCGCTCGATTTCATCGTCGAGCACACGGAGCACGCACCGTGATTAATCCTCTCTGTCTGCGTTGTTGTTGTTACTCTTTCCTGAACACGCGGAGGCAGAGAGGTCCGTGCATGTTGCGAAATTCACTGTGCTGCTTCATTGAAAGGCCGGATCATAAATTTTCAGCTCTGTTGTAATTAAAACGTTATTGGCACAAATTGTAAAGAGGAACCTTGATTTGTTGGTTTCATTGGTGAACTTAATTCGAGTTTCATTCGGTGTTCAACAATGAGGGAAATTATCAAAGGCCTTGAGAGAAGTGCATAAATGCAGGGCACATTATTTGCACATCAGCAGGATTGCGCTGCGAGTGATTGTAAATGTATTATTTATGTATACAATCCACACATGATCATTTTTTACTTGTACTTGATCGAAGAAGACTTTCAAGAAAGAATTAAATTTTTTAACTGCAAAAAAATGTTTCAGCTATTGTTGAAAGAAGTACCCTGGCTTGTTGCCCGCGTTTTCCATAAAAATTACGCAAAAAAATCGGCGTGTGCTGCTTGATGGTGCAGTAATGACGATGATCATTGCTTTTTTATTGTGGATTTTCATAATGTTGCGGCAAACAAGCGCCTTTTATGGCCCCCGTGCTCTCCGCGAGCCGTGTTAAATAAGAAAAAGGGGCTTTCATGTTTTTTGTGTGAGTGAGCGAAAGACGCGTTTATGTAAATATTGGCCATTTTTCAGCAAGGCTCACTCTTGTAGAGAGCGTGTGTGTGTGTGAGTGAGTATATTCCTAAATCAGCTGCCGAGATGCTTCGAACAAAAACAAACAAGAAAGCAAGGTACCGTGTTATTACTTCTTATTTAATAAGACACACTTTACACTTGTGCCTTTCTTTTTTCTTCTCGCCGAGCATTTAGTTTGCTAATACTCTTACTCGTCCAAGCAAACCGCCAGCTTGTCTCCGACGCTTCCTCAAAGAACAAATAGATTTACATGCTTTTGTTACGCTCTTGAAATTAATTGCATTACAGCTTGCAAAACGCAAACACACACTCTTGGAATTTTTCATATTTCACTCTTAGCACGTTATAAAAAAGCGACGCAGTGCATATTATTCTCGAAAATAACCCACTACTTTCTTTGCATAAAACACGTTACAAAATCCCAGCGGCCTCTCACGCACCTGCTGTTTTCGGAGGAGTTAATAGTTGGATGACTCCGGCTCTATAATCACAATGGCGCGCGCACTATTTAATAGTTAGTTGATTAAAACGTGGATTTTGGCACAGCTGCTGCATGGTCCGTGGATAATTTGGCGAAATTGTGACCTCTGCCATACCTACGGCCGCCGCTGCTTCGGCGGGTTGGCCAACCGGCACCAACAGCGTGCATTCAAGTCTCCGTTCATTTCTATATGTATTCGTCACACGCAAATTTCCAAATTAATCTGGTTTCGCCAATTTCTCTGCTCTTCCGACTCAAATTCCTCGCTTCTTTCACTTCTGGTGACAAAAAACGCGTCTTTTCAAAGTGGTTTCTGGGTCAGTGAGTATAAATAATATTTATTTCCGACTCTACCGGTCAATCTCCGCGCAACAGCTAGTTTGTGTCAAACTTTGAGAGCAGCCGGAGAATCGAATTCCATCTCCTGGAGATTACGATTAGTGGCGACGGCGCGGTGACAACTTCATCAACGCCTTGGAAAGAGTTAAATGGTGGGTATCGTGACTTCTCTCAGAGAAAATTTCTATAAGAGGAGATTGAGCAACTGGTGCATTAATATTTTTTTTTAGAAAACCGTAACAAGCGAGGAAAGTCGCTGTTGTGATTTAGAAAATCAGAAAATTGAGTTTTTTCTAGGATATTGAACTCCTTGATTAAAATATTGTAATGGAGAGGTCCAACGATTAATTCTCTTCAAACGACAGTAATGTAAAAGGTTTATCACTTAAATTTGCAATAATTAATTCAGGACCAATTAAAAGTTGAATTCTAGATTTTGACCGATTACTCGAAAAAGACAAACAGTTTGTTGAAGATTTTTTCTCTTAAACTCGATTCCTCTGTTCGCAGTCTATCCGACGGTGAGTCAATTTTGAGTTTAATTCCCTTCTGCTGAAAAAAATCCTGATTTTTGAATAAGGAGACAAGAGCTCACTGATTGATTTAGCATGTCAACTTTGGAGTCGATTCTCTCACACATTTAAACGGCAATCTTGGAAAATTTTAAGTCTTTATCAGTTTTTTAGATTCTTATAAAGTAAAGGTAAATAGGATTTTCACAATTTTTCTGAGCAGCGTTACTTTAAAACGTTTAATCCATTCATATTAGTTCAATAATGTTGTAATTTTCGTAACTTTTATCAATTGTTCGTTTTATGAATCGGGTGAGTTGCTTTAAATAAAGCAAAGGTGTCAAACAACGTGCGTGCGACACGCTGACTCGATTGCCTGGACATCAATTTTGACACCGCAACGCGATTAAAAAATTTGAATACAAAGCCAAGAATGGAATGGAAGCGAGTGATTGGGCAACCGCTTGTCAATTTCGGACTGCTTTGTCGTCACACAATCGACTTTCATTTACATCAACACACAATGCGAAAGGCAGCAGAATGCGTCAGAAAGCAGAAATCATAACGGCGTTGATTGCCATCTCTGAAAGGTAATCAATTAACAGGCACCCAATATAATAATAATAATTATGAGCATGATCTGCGAGCCCGCGGCGGTCCCTCCAGTCGATTTGAATACCGCCGAGGTACGCTGATTCGCGCGCAATTCTAGTTTCCAAGCGGACTCGGTCGAAAAGAAAGCTGACCCTGTTGCCTATTTTTATGAGATTATAAAACAAAATAAAAAAACGTGCACGTTGTCCTTTTCTTTCTTTCCTTTATTTTCCTCCGCTTGTTCTGAACCCTTTCTCCGGTTTCTATTAGCCAAATGCCCGTAATTCACCGATAGATTCGTATGCGCGCGCTCAGCCTTGAACTTTGAGGTCAGCATCTTCGGCATTCCGCGAGCAGCTACCTGAATTTTATGGCGTTACTTTTTTTTACATTCGGCGCCGCGGGCGGCTCACATTCAGCTCTTTAAACGGCCTAGAATTAATTTTATCCGCCCGATTTACGACTCGTTTAACGCTTCGGCGATAATTGAAGATCTCTCGAGGAAAAAGATAAAATCATCAAGATGATGTCTAACAGTGCGCATAAATTGTCTGCCTCCTGCTGATAGCGCCAGCACCGCGGTCTGATTGCCATTTGATGGCACTTTTTGCGACTGTTTTATTCAGCTGAGGAATCATTTTTGCACGTTTGATGAATATTAATTTTATGTTTGGTGCTAATTTTGTTGGCAGGCTATAAGGCAAAATTGTTTCCATTTATCAGCGCGTAATTATTTGACACTTTTAATGCTACAATTCTTGTCTTTTGCAGCAATTTATTTACACGAATTAATTTTTTGAATACATTTATAATCAAGGCAGACATTCTATCAAATGGGTTTAATTTTTTATATACATTTGTGGAAGAGAATGTTTATTTTTATTAAACGAGATAATTTTAAAATTAGGCAGTTGCGCAATAATTAGAATGATTTTCTCATCACATGTCACAGCCCCGAGGATTGAGGATGTGTGCATGACATAATAAGGAAGAGTTTTGTTGATGCTCCTGCGGCTGCCTTCTCATCAGCCCACTTTTCAATATAACTCTACCGCTGATAGACTTTTACAACCGAGATTCAATAAAATATAACGTGTATTTTATATTTTGTCTTTTTAAATAAGGCAAATGAAATGGTGAATGGATAAAACATTTTGCAAAAAAAAATATTAAAATAAGAGCCGAAGAACTAAAAATAAATCAAAATCTTAAAAGAACATATTAAATTAATTTGCAAATTTACTACGACAACAGCAAGGTGTTGTGACTCTTTCGTGGATTCACTCTCTTCTAAAGATAATGACTGCAATTAGCCCGAAATCTCTTCTCGCGATCGTTTTGCATAATACATATGCATTATTAAAATATTAAAACGAGAAAACGATATATTAGCGACAGGGGTAAAATTTCGAGTCAAGGGGTGGGGACGTCGTCCGTTCGGATACTTCGAATACTCACGTGCTTCGAGTGGGTTGATGGACGCAGGTCGTCCCTGGCCGTGGAGATGTGCACTGCTGAGCTGGATGGCTCGGTAGGACGCGCTGCTCGGCGGACTCCCTTCCTTCGTTCACCTGCTCCTCCCTCCCTCGTTGAGTCGTCCCTGGCGAGGACCGCCGCAGACAAGTGTAATTCTTCGAGTGTGGCGCCAGCTGCGAAATGCAACACTCTCACGTGCCCCGCCGAAATCCTCCTGTCTTTTTTTTTACCGCCGTGCACGACCATTGTGCGCGCATCACAAACACACTTAGCTTAATGCGTCCCGCTGAGTGAGCTTTAATAACCTGCCAGAACGATTTTCGCAATCGTCGCCAACGCAGACACGTTTAATTGTGCTCGCATGCCCCAAACAGCCTCTGATGGTGTTGAATTTCACGATTTCTTTTGTTTACTTTACCTGAGGAAAAAGGTCACTCTTTTCAACTGACCAAATTCAACTTTCCAATCTGACCAGCCAACACTAGTTTTAAATTTTAAGATTGTTAGTTTAAATTTATAAATGAATGGTTTTTCTAATAAATATTGTCATCCGTTGCCTTAATTTCCAAGTTGGGGATTTTTTTTTAAATTTATCCCTTTGAAAACATTATGTTGTCAGCTTCTGTAGAATGGAGCGAACATTGTTAGACTTTTGGACAATTTATTTCTATAATAAAAAAATCAAGTAATTAAAAATCAAATTCAAATTTTAAATATGATCAATAAATTGTAAATTTAAAAGTGCAATATGCCTAATTGCCTATATAGCACAATAATTTTGCTGACCTATTTCTTTCTTTGCAAAATATGAATCAACTTGTGAAACTTACAGACACTAAACTATTTTTATTTCTTTCCCAAACCGGAAGGGTGGCTTTTAGTTTTGCAAAGAATAAACGGGAATCCCATTTTTGTCGTTGGCCCCCGCCCGACCATAAATCAGGAAAACCGTCGCGAACGTCCTTGCGAGAGAAATTTCTGCGTGAAAATATTTCCTCGACAAAGCTTTAGAATCGAAGAATGGCCTGCTCCCGGTGTTGTCGCAACACGACTGCCACGACGACGCTCAAAATGTGACACCCTGATTCGCTATGCAACTAGCTACCTTTCTCAGAAAACGAGAATGGCGAATTCAATAACTCAGGTGTCAAAAGTGATGACGTCGACTTTAATTGTTAGCTGCAACATTATATGTGACGGTTGTTTTCCTGTAACTTTCTACGAAGCTTTTAGTAAAAATTTCTTTGCAATTTCAAATTGCACAAGAAATCCATTATCGCGGCATTTCACTTCCGAACTCATTTCACCTCAAATGTGTCGCTAAGAAAAGAAAAGTTAATAACGAACATGGTATGCCTCAACAGTATTCGTTTGCGGAATTTTTAATTTTTATTAAATAAGATTTCCATTCCTCAAAATTTATTATTACAAAATAAAGATATTTTTCAATCGTTGGTTGAATTTTAAATTTTTAAAATGCCAAGAGTTCAGCAACTTTATGGTAGAACATAACCAATTAGTGTCTTCCAAAGATTCAGCCAACACTATTTGTACAAATTTAGCACGTAATAAAGATTGGAAACTGAACAAAGGCTGAGAATAATTAGTCTTGTTGGAATTCCATCGATGAACATTATGATTGATGGGAGGTAATGAAAATTAACGATAATGGCAAAGGTGCACCAGCTCTCACGCGGAAAAGGCAATAAAAGCGGCGTCGTTGGAGGAGCTCGCGTAAACATCGTACCATTAATCGCGAAATGTGCTCTCTCCACTCGCGAATAAGTTGCAACTTCACGAGAAAGGACATGCTGCTAATTTTTTTCCTTCCGCAATAAAGGAGCGGCGCCGCTTGATGGAAAATGTATCAAACAGCAACAGCATGTGGCGCCTTCACCGCGAGAGAAAGAGAGAGAGAGAGAGATCCTCTCTTGACTCCTATTATGTTGTAAAGTTAGCAGACTTATTTGCTTGACTAAGTTGTGTTTTCTTAGCTAATTTGTAGCGACATTTTTTTTTTTTATAGAGTTGCAAGTTTTAAAGGTATAAACTGAAATAAAATGCAGACACATTGAGTTTCTTTGACAAATAAATTATAATAAGATCATTTTATTTTATTTTGAGTAAAGATGGATTCTGCACTCATTCTCTATTTGAACGAAAAAATTCTCTCTTAGCGATCAAATCAAGTTTGACTCCAGTACGGGCCCAAATGTTCAGTTCGAGCGTCGGAGGCATTGAACGGCGCGGTATATCCATTCTGTCGCTTTGGGCGGTGTTTTGATTACCGCGGCAGTAACGCGAACGAGTCTCGAGTGCGCGAACAGGCAAATTTGCTTAACGATCAAGCCGCTCTTTCCGCGCGAACGGCACGCACGACTTTTACGGTTTGCATTTGTATATCCATGTCATTCCTGTTCTTTAAATCAAATTAGAGATGCGAGGTCTGGACGGGTGATGGTTGCCATTTGGCTGTTCCAGCTGGCAGACAAGATTAATCAGACTGTTATTAAAAGAAAAATGGATTTCAAATTTTTGCCTTAATACCTGATTTATTGGTACAAATTATCGAGTCAGATTTCTCTCTAACTATTTAGAAAAAACTGCTTCTTTTAATGAAGATTAGGAGGCTGGCAACCATAGGAGCTATGCTGTCATTCTCGTAAAAGTAAAGAAATTAATGTTGGACAGGCATGAATTTTGCAGCATGTAAGAGAATCGCGCGCGCCGGTGCTGAAGCGTTTGTGGAATAATTCTATTTCAGCGGCGGCGGCGGCGTTATTGTTACGTTTCCTTGTCGTGCAGCTCTCTTGAGGCTTTTAAACCTTTTTCCATAATCACGCTCAGCAAGCTGTCGTGACAGTAGATGATTTCATTAGATTCCTCTCAAAGCCACTTCCCTGGCAGAGGTCGCTTGTTTTCACCGGGGCATTTATCTCAGGCAAAAGTTCAAATACGAGAACAGGCGTCTTCCATTTAGTGAACGTCTCTATAAATGATAACGCTTACTCAAAACCTTTCTCACTGAAAGTTGAATTCGGCTTACAAGAGAGGAGAAACGAGATAACTTCAATTATGTTATGAAAATCAACAATCAATCCATCCGGCGATTTAGAAAAGCCTTTCCATTCATTAATCATGAATTGAGAGAGCATGGACAGTTTAACAACTAAATCTGAACGGAGCAATTCCATTCCAAGTGAGCATACGAACAATGCAATGATCTAATTAAAACTCTTCTTTTCCCCCTTCAATAATATATGAATTGAATTGATAATGCGATGTCGAGCTAGTGAACGCGCTTGACACCATTGTCGCTAGCGCACGCGAACGAGATTTCGCATGCTGCTCGAGAGCTTTTGCAGAAATTCCTTGATTGTATGCAACCACTGACAGCGCGTCAGACGAGCGGGTTGCATAGCTTCAAGATTAAATGATATCCATTCTCAAGCTCATATGTGTTGCTTTTGTGATTTGTTGAGATTGATTTATGAAGCTTATTAATTTCTGCCCTTGATTTGAACATTTATTTTGTATTTTAAAGAGTAAAACAAAACTGATTCATCCAAAAGTGTTATTCACAAATTTGCAGTCCATAGATGACCTTTTATCAACTCAGAATGTAGAGGACAATAATATGGTTCACCTGATCTTTGTGTAACAAATTTTTGGAAAACGTGGTGTATAATAACAAAATATCCCAATTTTTACAGCACGCTTGAAGCAATGACAAATAAGAACTGGGGGCTTCCTAATTGTAAAGATCGCTGTTTTCACTAGACACTCCTTCTATGGTTATCATTTCCTTATGTGTAAAGACAATCGTAATGTTCCTGTGCCAACTGCGTAAATGCCAATTTTTGTGATGACGAATGTATTGATATTATCATTTGCTCTATTGTAAAAATAGTAGTACTACACACGTTATTCCAAGCTGCTAAATATAAAGAGTGTTCTCCAACTCAATCAACTCTGTAATAATATGGTAAATTTTATGTTGTTGTACACTGTAGGTGTCTAATAAGTATTCTAATCTAATGACATTGATCTTGTTGAGCCAAAGAGATGGTAATGCATCTTAATTCCTTTTGTTAGTCGTTTATTGATGAGCATATAGCAATTGGACCCGTGTTCTTGGGTATTAGTTATTACAATACATCCAATACATCAACATTAGCTCTCAGTTAGAATATACGCACTTCTTAATCTCCCGTTTGGAGAACGAGTATAGGCGATACTTTGGTCATGACCAATGCGTGCGGAAGTAAATCGGTCAGTGAAAGGTTGAGAAGTGCTTATCATACATCAGCAAAAGCGACATCTATAAGGGCGAAATTGAAACAAATTTGATTTACGCCAATATTAAAATTCAAACCTATGACTCTCTCCAAGGCCGCCGCATAAAAAAGTTGTAATTCTTTCTTTCTTTCTTTTCATATTATATAGTTGTACGACGTTGGCGTTTAATAAATCAATCAATCATGTTCAATTTACTTTTTACGGCTGCTATATGTAGGCAAATAGTGCATGATGCTAACTGGTATCATGAAGGTATACCTTCTCTTTCGTATTAGTTTCATGGAAATTCAGTTACATTTGTTAGGGTTTGCCTCTTATTACAACATTTTATTCTTAATCCTTATACAAACAAACCAAAATTATCTATTTAATGGCTCTATATATCACAAATTTGGTATTTACTTGTTATTAAGTACACCGTTTGAATAACGTTAAAAAAAGCTTTTTAAGCTATATGCATGCAAAACTACGGAAGATCAATAATGGTGCACAATTTTTGGGATTCTCAATTGATGTAAATGTTTTTATTAATCCAAATAGAAGACTAATGTTTAGCTTAAAACCTACTAAAACTAAGACAACAATTCAGCTCAAAAATATCTGGATGCTGTCCTCGAATTGATGATAGTTTAAGCGTTTGCTCAATCGTTGATGGTCATCGTGTATTATACAGAGCGAATAACATATCAAGGAAATGTAAACTATGCTCTGATATAACAGACGAAAGTTTGGGTTAAAATATCCTGAAGGCGTTCGATCCTTATTAAAATCAAAACAGTTATTTCTATTCGAATAGTTAGAAGCAGTCTTATTTAAATTATTTAAAAACACGTCAATTTTCTATTTTATTAGATCAATCAAAATAAAAGTAACAAACAGGTCAAGATCAAGCGAATGAGTTGATTTTCAAGTGTGGGCAAATCTGCTTACGAAATCCAAATAACTTGAAAGGAGCAGGAAATTTATGATGAATATAGATCGACACTGTCGGCATGGGGTTCAAGAGAAACTCCACGGCGGCGTCCGCAGCATCCAAAAATAGCAAAAATCCAATAAAATGAAAGGCCGCACTTCATCAACTAGGCGTGAGGCCCGCAACTGTGAAATGCACCGTATCCAATAATTTACGATACTTTTGATGGACGTGTGCGGTATAAATTTATAAACCTCGCGAGCGGGCGAGGTTGTGCAACTGGTCGAGATGTTTGTGATGAATGAATATGCCATTTGGCAGGCACTTTGGTGATCGAGACACTTTTGCCTTTAGTCCTCTCACTTTCGGTTGCGTAAGTTGGCCACTGGTACATTGAGCAGATTATATATCGCACCGGCCACTCCCTGAGCGAGTTTATATGTATCATGGTTTTCCCATTCCAGAGCGTACACACACGCGGCCAGATTGTGCGTTAAGCAACGCTTAAGACGCAGAGAAGGAATGAAAGGCCAGTGAGTGAAAAAATTGGATTTAGGGCAGAGGTGGAGCGCCTTGAGAGCGAAAATCAAACGAGCTAGCCAGCACTTTAATGTAAAGGTGATAATTTATTCTCACAAGGAAAAGTCTGTACATGTACAAAGTTGTGGCAAGAACACTTCAGTGGAAAGGAGGATGATAACGAAGAGTTGAAAGGAGACAGGACAGAGACGCATAATTAAAAGGACAATGGTGTAGTGACATGTTTCTCTTGGCCATCGGTGTAAAATTTGGCAACTTTTTAAAACAAAAAGTGGCCAAATTTTAATCTAGACCAGGCGATGAGCATATAATATATACAGTATTATATTCGATCGTGCTGATTAAATCAGCCAAAGGTTGCGTAATTTTATGAGCACGATCTGTTACTTTGCAGCAAGTCTTCGTGAACTGGCGACAAAAGTAAAAACAAACGATCTTGGCGGCGTTCAGGAAGACTTGGCTGCCGCTGCTGAGTTGCTACAAAAAAGGAACTAACAGTTCAAATAATATTAAAAACATTCAGGTGCTGACGAACCGATTGTGGTACTAATTAACTGCGTATAAAAATAAAAAATAGCCAGAATCATAAATAAGCACGATTTGATATCTAGTGATTATTAAAAAATACCAGAATCGGTCGTTGCGGTACGCTTCGATTAAAATTACGTCAAGTTGGTTGCCAGTCGACACATTAAGCATCTAAAAATGTATAAGCAGCACCCTAGGCAGGGGCGCTGCGGTTACTTATTACAAAAGCTTGGGTGAAGCCTTAGTAGTAAGCGATGGGGTGAGCCTGCAGGGACTTGGTGTACACGGGCACGGAGGTGGCGACCCTGGCGACGCCAAGACGGGCGGTCTTGATGTAGGTGGGCTGCTGGTAGGTGACGCGTTGGATCTTGGTGGCGGGCTCGACGACCTCGATCTCCTGCACAGTCTCGATGGGGCGGGAAACGACGATGCGGCGGGTGTTGGTGCGTTCGCCGGTGGAGCGGGCGTTCTCGGGGGCGGGGGTGACGGAGAGGACGCGGGCGCGTACGCTTCCGGCGTCACCGACGGCACCGTTGGTGCGGCCGAAAGCCTCGCCGTAGCCGTGAACCTCGGCGACTCCGTTGCGGGCGGTCAGCAGCTCGATCAGGCGCTGCTGGTTGGCCTGGTTGATCTCAGGGTTGAGGCGGACGGAGGGCACCACGGAGCGGGCCTCGGGCTGCACCTGCTCGCGCAGAAGGGACTCGGTCTGCTGGATCTGGGCCTCCTGAGTGCCGAGGAAGTTGTTGCGAGCCTCGACGGGGAAATTGTTGCGGGCTTCGACGGGGAAGTTGCTGCGGGACTGCACGGCGGGCTCCTCGTTGGAGGGAGCGGCCTCGGTGCTGGCGGGAGCGGCCTCGGTGGCGGCTTCGGTGGTCACGGGGGCGTCAGTTGCGGCAGGGGTGGGCTCGGTGGCGGCGGGGGCGGCGGCCTCGGTGGTGGAGGAGACGGGAGCGTCGGTGATCAGCTGGGAGCGGGCCTGCAGCTGAGCCTGTTCGTACTGCTGGCGCTGAAGGGTGTTCTGCTGCTGCTCAAGGAAGGCGCGCTGCATGGCCTCGGCGTGCTGCTCGGCCTCGAACTGGGCGCGACGGGCTTCGAACATGGAGCGGATCTGGGCCTCGTACAGGTTGCGGTTGTTGTCGCTCTCGGCAGGGGCGGGGGCTGCGGTCGTTGAGGTCACTGGGGTGGACTCGGGGTTGGCGGGCTCGGGGACGGCGGCGGAACGGGCTCCGAACTCAGGGTTCTCGATGGAGATGGATTCGCGGTCCTGCTGGGGAGCGAAGCTGGAGATGCCCTGCTGCTGTTGCGAGAAGCTGTTGGAGCCGTCCTCAACGGGGGCCTCGGGGGCGGAAGGCTGCTGCTGCTCGGCGCTGGGGTAGGTAGGCTGCTGTTGCTCGGCGCTGGGGTATTCAGGCTGTTGCTGCTCGGCGTTGGGGTAGGAAGGCTGCTGCTGCTCGGCGTTGGGGTAGGCAGGCTGCTGCTGCTCGGCGCTGGGGTAGGCAGGGTAAGCGGGGGAGGCGACGGGGGTGTAGGTGGGGTAGCCAGCGACGGGGTAGTGGGCGTAGGTGGGGACGGTGTGCACGGGCACGGTGGCCAGAGGGGAGATCACGGCAGCTCCCTTCTGGGTCTTGGAGATGGGCTCGTCAAGCTCAACAAGGGCGGATCCGGCAGGGCGGACGATGACGCGCTCTTCGATGTCGTAGAACTGCTTCTGGATGGCAGGGCGACGCAACTGCAAAAATCACCGCAAAACTCAGTCGTCTCGCATTTCGTATTTAACACGTTTGATCGGTTTTACCTCGAATTTACGGGTCTGCACGGCGGGCCTGGCGACATCCACGGTCTTTTGGAGCAAGGCGGGGGTGTGGTGGTAAGTCTTGATGGGCACGTTGGTGACAGCGGGCACGTGGTGCACGTGTTGCACGGCCTTAACTGCAAGCAGAAAATAGAAAATTAAATTTCTCGCTTCCTGATCCTATTTCCCTGCAACACTTACGGTACGAAGGAGTGTATTGAGCCACAGGAGCGGCGTATGTTGCGGGAGCTGCGAAGGTGGCATGTGCAGCGTATGCGGCAGGGGCGGCGTAGGCACTAGGGCTGTAGGTGTAGGTAGCGGGGCCGGCGCGCAGGCCAATGGGTGCAGGGCCTGACAGATAGGTGACGGAGGCAGGGCTCACGTGGCTGGTGAGACCAGCAAAGGCCGCCTGTGCGGCGCACACCAAAACTACCAACCGCAACATCGCACGTTCCTGAAAATTAAAAATCCGATTTTTAAAAAAATACCATCACAATTTTTAAAAATAAACGATTCCAAGTTACACAAAAAATAAAATAAAATAATAGACTAATATCCCGTCGCGAAAATCGAAGCAAGAGATCGGCACTCAAGTCGAAAAATCAGGATCGGGCGTCGGCGGCCGAAGCAAGGTAATCCAATTTTAAATATCCACACGCGCACACACACATTGGCTGACCCGCTTACCTAGGTGAGGAGTCAGTTAAAGTGCACAAAAGAGTGAACTGAACGTCTGTTGAAGGCGTAGCCACGCTTTATATAGCGGCCGGGGCTCCAACCTTAGGACCGCTCCCCACCCTGGCGGGCCCTGCGCTCTCTTCCACACCACAACCCTAGCTGAATGCCGATCCAGCTGAATTATTATTTGCTTCTCTCGACACACGACACCCTACGATTGTTCCTTTCTGCGGTGAAAAATGCGATATCACGCGGATGCTGCTTTTCAGCGGAGATGCCCGCAATGTCATTGATCATGAACTTTGTAGCTTTTTTCACTCTCATCGTCGCTGAAGATCTTGCGGTGCAAATTCACTCTCGCGCCAAGTCGTGATGTCGGAGAAATTTCTAGACGAGCGAATTTCATCTCGAGCAAAATTGTAGTGTTTATTGCCGCAGTATAAATTGGGATTGATCGGCACTCAAGCAGAATTGCGACATTTTATCTCACTTTTCTGACGGCGAGGGATAACCTCAGGTCGTGGTACGAAATTCTTGATTTAGTCAAAAGTGTTGCCTTTTCTTGCATCATTTCTAAATAGTCTAACGTCAACTGATGCTCACTCAGTTAATAAAAATACAATAAATTTATAGATGTGCGAGGCGCCAGTTCAAAACCATCTGGAAACGTTCCCATCTGATAAACCAGGTGAATAAAATATCAAAATCTAGAGATTCGTAACTTCAGAGTAACAGATTATTTTCTTTAATATTGAATATCATGATAAAATATCAAATTTTTGTGTTTTTTCGCTATTTCGAAATATCCACAAAACAACAAAGACACTTGATGAATAATAAGCTACTTTCAATAAAACAAAGAAATGTGCAACACCAATGTATAGCAGAAAATCATAACAGGTTTAATTGCGAGGTTACTCGCGAAACACTTTCATGTGCGCGATATATGGCATATTCGAAGAGGAAAACCCCGCCTTGATAAATCCAGTTTGAGGTGATCCCGACGCCCCTAGTTTGCGTTTACTTTCTTCGAGGAAGACTGTTCGGCGACTGCTTCTTTCCAATGCAGGAGGTCCCTTTGCAGAACCCTGCTTGCGCTGAGCAGTCATCTAAATCATATTGAGATTATTAGGTAATCGCGGTGGCGGAGGCTGCAGATGCAGAGCGTGCGTGCGGCAGCGGCTCTCGCAATGATTTCACTTTTGTTCGCGGACTAACTATTTATTTTAACCGCCAAGTATGGTATGAGCTGTTGTTTATTGTAGTTATATGTTGATAAGGTTTCAGTTGTCAAATATATTATCTTAACGGCGTTCCCTTTACATCATACAACGCACTCCGGAAATGTGTTTATTCTAAAACATAAAATGGATGGGTAGAAATAGCGTTCGTAAAAGCTCGATCAACGGGACATTATAAAATAGAAACAAAGTTCCATGCATTTTTTTGCAAATCTCATTACCTAATGTACTTTTAAAATTAGCAACGGAAGGATTATGAGTTGCTAGTTGTTAAATAAATTAAAAGTGAAGTTTATATTTGGTTTGGAATTTGTATAGATGACGCAGCATACAACAGAGAATTGTTTTTTAAATTTAAAGCTCATCGTTTCCAACGCCTAAAACATAAAAACTGCGAATTTTGTCCAATGTGCCTACAGTGAGCAACTTTAATTCCTAAAGCAGAAGTAAAAGTCGTTGAAAGTCAAATGATTCTTTAAAATGTTGAAAATTTGACGCTGCCTGATTGTCTGCTGTGGAAAAAACAATTTATCGCTGGCAATAAAGTGCACGGTAGTGTTTGGCAATACACGCAAGTATGTAGTTTATTTTTGTGTCATGTCTGGTTTTCGCCCGATTTTTACTTTCCATCGCTGACAGCTCGTGCGGTCGCTCCAGAAAGCCAATCGAGCTTTTCATTGGGCCGCGGTGCAGACGAGCTGCCGACTCGAAAAACCCGCTTGCGGACAATGGATGCAATTTTTTATCATTTCGCTGCCTCGTTAATCAACTTCAGCGTAATCAGTTGCAGTGCAGGGGCCGTGCTAGATCACACCTACGAAACGCGCGGCGCTAATTAATGCGCATTCTTTCCAATGCTAAATTGGCGAGCGAGAGGCCTTGGCAGTTGTTGAACCAAAAGCAGCGGACACCCACCCATTCAGTAACGGACTGCGGCACTAATAGCTCTTTCTCAATATTGCACGCAGAGAGCAAAATCTCCGATCTCTGACACATTAATCACCAACCGGCCGATTTGTAGATCGTGACCGGCCACGCGGATCCATTGCATTCGCCGCGCGCCGATAAAACGACGCGTGTGCAGCGCGATGACGCGAGAACTTCACTTTTCTGTGATTTACTCGTTTCGGGGGAACTTTCCGTCGAGAAAAATCAATTGACGAGCACTTGCAAAATCTTCGCGTTTTCCATTGGATAATCACTTGCTGCTAATAATTACTGTTTACAAATCATGCTTAATTTGTATAATTAGTGCGCTTGCGTCAGAAGTTTTTGTTTCGAACAGTATGGGGGAACTTGAAGAACTTTTGGCATTGATAATAAAATTAAGGAAAGCTGTTGAAATGCGTCTAGGATAATAGTAAATTGAATAGTTTTTCGTAATTGTTAATTTTAAGGAACAACTGATTTAAATAAGGGACACTTCAAAGCACGTTTATTAAACATAAATTCATCACAATGAGAAAGGCAACACAGTTAAAAATAAATTATCTTCAGCTAACTGTGGCATGAATTTTGTTTTGGAGGTAAATATTGTTGATGAAGCCTGCGGGGCCGAAACAGTGCCACTGTGTGAAACTTTAATTTTTCCACCAGTAATTTTACTAATAGCTTTCCATCCTCAGTAATTCCGCAATTTCATAAATTGAAATTCACAATTAAAACAATTTAGCTTCTTTTGTTAATTAAAAATAAACACACTTTTAGAGTTATTACAATTTTATTTCGACGTTGAACTGTTGGGAAATTTCTCTGCATTCTCTTGAAAATCCTAATAACCATATTTTTCTTCCATAAACATCCAATTGTTTATTCATTAGTGATTTATATAACACTGACTTTGAAGGGAAAAGCGGGAGGCGAGATACAAATCGATCGGACATTTCAAACAATAGCAAAATGCAAATTACCAGTTCTCTTCAACTCAAACATGCATGATAAAATAAACGGAGTCAAAAATCTCGAGTATCGTTCAATCCAATTAGGATTGTCGTCGTTTCTGGCGTGAATTGCACAAATTCCATCCGCTGCACGCTTCCTGCATGATGAGAAAGTGTTTTGTGACATCACCTGAAATTGTTCGTATTATAAGCCCCAACTCGGCGTTGGATCGGCACGCGAGCTTCTAAGTGATTACAAACGGACAAAGATGCAGTCCGTTTCCTCATTTGCATAGTGCGGAGCGTTTCATTAGGCTCTTTGGAAAGCGTCCAAAGATGAGAACAAAACAAGTGACTCACGCAAACATTGGCTGAACAACGCCGATGAATGCAAAACACAGGTAATAATAATGAGATCTAATAAAATATCTGTTTATCGATCGATTGTCTGGCCGCCGCGCGAACAGCTGCGCCGACAACTCAATTTGAATAATCGGAGAAAGAATGTGTCGCAAGCAATAAAATAAAAGTAACCCTGCTTTGAAGTGGAGCGAAGGACGGCTTCAATTGCTAGATTCGCGGATATTGTGTGTTCTTCGTCCGCCTTTGTCTCATATGGATGCAAGCCGAGCATTGCACTTTCACTGATATGGTAACACACGCCGCGCGGCGAGCGGCCGAGAGGCGATAAAAATTGAAGACCGTGAGTATCACGGTATTGAAACCAAAAGACACTCGTGTGCACTCCTCTAGGATTAGTATGTGTGTGTGCGAGTGCCGTTCAAATGCAAGACTATAGCCAAATGCATCGGCAATTGTACACCAACGAGAATGGCGTGTTACGCTTGTAAATAAATTATATGTGTGCATGCGCTTCGTGGTGAATGCACGAATGCGGGCGTTCAAAGAACTCTTATGGGGCAAGCGTGCTCTTTCTGCTCTTTATCTTACTGCCAGTGAACCACAGATCTGAGTTAAATTTTTTGTTACTTAAAACGGACCAGCTGAGAGAAAGTTGATCTGAGTTTTACCTAAGTGAAAATTTATTTATTAAAGTGTTTAATATTTTTTTAAAAAATAAGACATCAATTTGAAAGATCTTTAATGTTAACAAACTTTCAAAGTACGCAAAACTTAACATAACTTTTTTTGTTTACATCTCTATTTGAAATTTCCCGTGGCCAACCTATCTAATATTTTAAATAAATTTCTGCAAATTTATAAATTATTTTATCGACAAATTTAATTAAATTGTTCACAGCAAATTTCTGGAATAATTTTTTATTGACTTGTTAAGTTGTTTGTGTAATTACCCATAGTTAATTTGATTTTAACAACCTATATATTTAATGAATCTTGAGTCGTAAATCATCCAGCTTATTTTTGTCCGGGAGCAATGGTCTGTATAAATTTAATTGCAGAGACGAAAGTATGGTGTGAACGGTGTGCCGAACAAGGCGGAGTCGTTTTCAATTCTCAGCCAGACGATCAAACGTAGGTGCATGATTGTGATACGTTGACGCGTTCAAATTAGTTTTTTTTCAGCTCGCGGTAGCAGTCAGAAAAAGACAAAGCCACTAACCCCAATTAACCTTTCTTGCTGTTTGTGAGGTGAAGTTGATCTATCCTTGTAATTTGGTGACAGACTAAATGAGTCAAAACGATCCGATTCAGAAAGGAAACGTATTATTTCCAAGTAAAAGTGCTGGACTTTCTGCTGATTTACAGCGCTATTGTTGTTGCTTTTTTAATTCTAAAATTCCGCTCTCAATAGTGCGGGAACAAGTTCCAAACAAGTCAATAAAATTATATCGCCGATTGCGTAGCATTTTATATTCTTAAATTCGTCCGATAGAAGGTCGTTTGTTGATAACATAAAGCAACGTTATGTTAGTTATTAAAACATGCCATAATTTTCCGACTTTCGATTTTTTTTAAGGTTGCTAAACAGCATTTCCAACAGATAATGGACAAAAAACCACGTACTCTGCTCCAGATTTAATTGCACAATAATGCATGCACTACTGTCGAGCGTAAGGCGACAAATATTGACAAAAGCACGACATTTGCATTGAAAATTTCCTCATGTCCGCACGCCTGTGTGCACAGTGACCCAGATTTGGGTCCACGGAGGTGATCCTCGTCGCTCACACGCTCGCGGCGAACGAACACACTCACTCACACATACGTGCCAACAACAGCTTCAGACCGCGTCTGCTGTGGAATTAAATCTCCAGCGTGGTCAGAAGGAGAACTGGACCATCTCTCAATGACAAAATTGCAGCCACGCACTCTCTCCAGAAAAATGACAGCCAACCAAATTTTGAAGATGTTATTGCGAAATATTACTACTACAATTGGACTTGCAAATGCTCTAATAATTTGTAATGAGCAAGCAGAAATTATTTGCTCAATTAGCTCAATTGAATATAGTACTGAGTAATGAATAATGCAAAGAGCCGAAAAATTAACATGTCCAATTGGCACTGCATCCTTGAGCGTGCACAACAAACCATTCTCCGCTGCTCCAGATTTAACCTCTACTTTTTTTAATTCAGCCAGCTATCTCTCGTGGGTGTTCCCCTCTGAAAAATGTCCATTCCGCTGCGCTCGCTGCGATACAAACAATTTATACATACCTTGGGAGCGAATAAAAATGCGTATCCAACTATAAGAACTGGCTCACATACATGTACTTATTGACATCGTAAAATCAAAGCGCTTACACAATCAGACGCGAATTTTTTGCGATCGGTGGTCCGAAAGGCTCCAAGTTGTATAAGGAGACATGAATGAACGAACACAATAAAAGTGTCGCGCGTACCTCGGTGGCCTTTTTACGAGTATAGCAACTGACGTTGACACCTCGCAATACAAGCAAATCGTAACGTTGAAACCGGAATTGATGTGCGTGAAAGGGGTTTGTTATCTTATTGAAATAACAATACTGTCTGGGTTTTCCCTGACGAGATTACGATCGCATTTATAATTGTTGTATACCGATATGTAACGACGTAAATTTTCGGGCGCCCACAAGGGAGAACGTAAGGAGAAACTCTCGGGTAAACCCCTGACAAATAACACAAAATCATACAGTGATCTAAAAAAGTATGAAAATGGGCAACAATTGGACCATGTTGTATCGTTTCTAAAGGTATCCTGATAGTGCTTCTATGTTAAATTATTTCCCGAAATCATTATTAATTTGATATTTTCATCTCTAAACTCTAATGAATAATTAGCTATACAACACTTGACAAAATTTTAAATTAAAAAAATGACAAGCTACATTTTTAGCCTTGTATCTTTGGATAATCGCATAGACATCGAATTCCTTGACATTTTAAAACAATTTATTGAATTGTAAAATATGTCTGTGATGTATTCCCCAACTAAGTTTTGTGTGACTATGGGAATGATCATAGTCATAAAACGACTAGTCTGATCAACCAAGCGTGTATTATTTTTTGGCATTTGGCGCATTAAGAAAAGTGGTAAAGTTTGGGACTCCAATAAGCAGTGAAAAATTCTAGCATATTAATTTAGCACAGAGCATTCGTTGGACACTGAAATAGCTGTAAACTAGTGCAAATTAATTAAACGGCAGTCATTAAGAAGGTTGATTTTTACGAAATTGCTCCTCGTGGCTCCTCACCTGTCAGTTCGTAGACGCAGAGATTGCTGAGCAAACAGATGATATTTTGGCAGAAAATTATGCTTCTCCTAACTTTCCGCGGGCATTTCTATAAATTAATTTGGAAAACAACGCCTCTCTCGTTATGTGGGAGGCAGAGAAGTCGTCAGCAGCAGTTAACGCCTGCGAATTTGGCAACGCACGCGTGAGATAATGGAAGATGCGTGAAAAAGTGAAATCAAAAAGGAACAGAGGCCATTTGAGAAACAACCGAGTTGGCGGCTGATCTCTTGTAGAGAAAATAGCAACGTATATTTCGCCTAGTTAGAAAGTTCAGCGGCCATTAAATTATATCAAATTACCGAATCCACGGACAAAAGTCTAGGATGAAAATTCCGCTCGAACCGGTTTCATAGCGCTGACAAGACACGAATTAGATGACAAACTGTCATTTTTAGAGTGCATTTCGGCTCTCATTCTAGAGATAAATATTTTTAGTTACATCGCAAACCTTGAAATTGACCTCTTTACACACACGCCCAAGGAATACTGCGTGCTTGCGTGAGATGCCACACGAATTTAAGGTACAAAGTTAGCTCATAGAGTGCTTCTCGTCAAACCTGCTGCATCACGGTGGACCGCTTTTGCAGCACTTCCGAAATTACCTAGTCCCATCTGAGTGGTAATTGGAGCAACCTTTGCGGCCACCATATTCATAAAGGAGACAGGTCCGTGGTACATTTTTCAATAGTTTAAGGGAAACCTGTTGCAAGGATAGCAACAAAATGGTCCAATTAATGGGCGTCAATATTCAGCTGCAAAAGGGCGTATAAGGTTCTAACTATTTTAAAGAAATAAATATCGGCGCTACCTTGTTGATAGATCCCGAAGAAGAAGTAGATGATCTTGACTTGTAAAAAATGCGGATTGAAACGATGAAAACAAAAATCTAGAAGTCCTTAACACCCACAAGGGGGCGATTAGTCAATGTTATACATAAATTAAGGTCCATTAGCATTCATTTATGCATAGATTCAATCTAAAATTAGATATCAAATTATGCGACTAATAAAAATGTGCATAAACAATGATGAAAATAAAATTCAGATACGATTTAGGGGTTTAATCTTAGGATTACAAAGCTTGCTCTACAAAAATATTACTTTTTCAATAGGAAAATAGGAATGCGATAAACTGTATTAAATTACTTCGGACATTTCTGTGTTATGAGACTGGGTGACATTGAAACATTGAAGAGAAAATCTGAATCACGTATACTGGATAGCGCCTGAAAACGATTGATTACCCTGAGAAATATCTAGAAGATATATTGACTAAGTCTTTTTCGTTGGCTCTCACCTTCTTGCTCCCTGCGACAATACTCTCTTATAAAAATTCACAAGACCAAAAACAGCTTTTTTATCTTCTCATTTTAGCAGTGCTATATCTGCTCATGCAGCAGAAGTATTGTCAAATTTTAAATTACAGGAAAAGACAACTTAATATTTTTGAATAAAAGCCGACGGTATTATAACCTATAAATTTAGTCAAAACCGTCACTTTGGAAAGTTATATTGAACCTATAAATCAGTGTGATTTTGAGATTCATGAATTCATTAAATTGGCGTAAGAGAGTTCTCACGCTTTCAAAGGTCCAGTAATAAGTTATGCGTCTTGGCGCCGCACATATATGTACATTATAATATGTAGTAATTCCTGCATCTGCAACTAAAGCGTCGGCTTGATTACACGTCAAGTTGCATTGGTTAGCGCCGTCTCTCAAGTACGAGCAGATCACGAGCTTGGGAATTTCGTTCAATGGCGATGAGAAACAAATACATGAAAACCAGTTCACAATATCGCATTTCATTCGAGCACCGACTCGATTAATTCGTCGTCGGCATTTCTGCATAAATGGGAGATGAAATATATGAGCATGATCAGCGTCAGTCGACTTAAAAATTCGCCGTCGGGTACAAATTGAGACTTTGGAAATCGAGACCGCGATAGTTAATCGCGCATATTATTACAAATTGTGAGCACTATACCAGCTGATAGTACATGCATATATGCAGGCAGAGAGAGCAGCTATTTTGATCTTGATGTGTAATAAAATGAGCAAGGACTATGCGTTTCCTTATTACGCAAATTGTGAATTAACATGTGTGAGTGTGCATTTAAGTGCTCTCATTCGAAACTTGTCCAAATGCTTGAGAGGGAGGAGTGGAGCTGCTCCTTTAATTTCCACTTGTTTTCTAACTGAAGACGCAGTCATGCGTGATTCGACTGACACACAACGATCCCTCTCGCCTGATAAATTAGCGTGCATTGTACATTTCAGGTCCAATGCAACACATATAATGCTGCCTTACATAGATCTCTGCAGAGAGAAATACATTTAATTTTCTTTTCTATGACATGACGTCTACTTTTATGAAGGACAGGTATAAATTTAGTTCAGGATATATGCTTGTACGGCTCCTATAGTTTATACTTTAATGCCATTTTAAATTAAGAATGGAAATGAAAATTGCTGGAAAGTTAAAAGTATTTTAATTTTTAGTAGGCTTTTAATATCAGGTTGATATAATTAAATAGAAATCCCAAGGATGAATTGCTGCATGAAAAATATTTTTTTCCTCGCGGTGTGGGACGCCATCAAGATTTTACACTCGGGTGAGCCAACAAATAATACGGCACGGAATAAATCTGATGCATATGACAGGCCAAGTAGGAAATGCAAATAAATCTGATACACTCCTTCGTGGTGCTCTGTGGTTTAGTCCAGTCTCGTTTTCACGCTGGGGGTGCTCTCCTCAAAGCAAATCAAAGAAGTGTTTTCAAACTTTTCTGCTGTGTTTAGACCTGCTTTTTAGGATATCTGATATATAAATTTATAACACGGTACAAGTCTGCGGTTGATGAATTATGCAACCGTGGATCAAATTTGACCTAATGCTTGTTTTCCCCATAAAATGCAAAGGGAAGAGGACGTTGGAAATTAAATTTATGGCATTTGTCTGAAGTACATTTATTTATTTATTTTTACAAAAGTCGCAGTTTAATAGTTTTCTTGGTATTCCAAATATTTTTATTCTTCTTTTGCTATAAAACCTAAGAAATTAATATAATAAGGAGAGGCAAAGAGAAATATCAGAGCTCTACAAACAAGACACTGCAAAATTATTATCTCCCCTTCCAGGCAAGCGATCAATGACACAACTTCGCTTTCTTCTCAGGGCTAAATATTCGGCCTCGCATAATTTTCCCACAACATACACATTTCAATTAATCCCACAGGGCAAAAAAACTTTATCGACCGACTAAATTAGATGACAACGAGCTTGAATTACGTAAAATAATTTACGGCCTATAAAAGTAGTAAAAATAAAGCCACACTGAAGACAAAATTTACTCACTCAGCCGTTTAAATGTGCGTACGCACCGTTCATATTCATGAGATACGCTATAAATAGCTTATTCCCACGTCAAGTTTGCTCGATACTGCCGCCTTGGGGACGATCTATAGAAACCAATTTTAGCGAAGTGAAAACGAACTTCCCTCTTGATGACGGGTGCCCGAATTTTTAGTATCTGAAGCAACATGAGCAATTAGGCAAGCCGTTGCTAAATCCCCATTTCATCTCCAAGTCGATTGGCTGAGATGGTGGTGCTAAGAGAGTATAGACCTGCAATTAGCCGGCGTTGCTACTTTTAATTTATTTAATTACAAGCATGTTGGAAGTGCAAATAAATTATGTTTACGTCCAGCGTGCGCTGCTTAGCACGAGGAGCACGTCAGCGTGAAATTTTTATCCAGTGATTGCACGCACGAAAAATTGATCGTTCTAGATAATTCACATGGTGCATAAAATATGTATTTTTATGGACAGGACTGTAATTTTTTGGTCAGACCAAAACGATGTCTCGTCGTTCGTCTGTATCTTTTTGGCAGAGCAGAGAAGGAAACTTAATTTTTTATGTTATATGTATGCCAAAAATTTAACGTGAATTATTTGATTAATTTAAAAGCAATCCTCCTCTGACAGCTGGTACTGCCATGGTCATTGATTTTTATTCTCATTGTTGGTAAGTGAAATTTTATCGGGAAGCAGCCAATCGGAAGGGTTGTCCATTAAAAAAAGGTTGAGCTAGAATTTTGCTCTTTGCAACCTTAGTGCTTAAACGAAGATTATCACAAATATTTTATGCATCGTATTGATCTTTACACTTTTTTCCCAATCGAAATTTTATATATTTATAGAATTTCTATTCTGGATGCCATGATGTATGGGGCATAGTTGCTCTGCTGATTTGCAATAAAATCACTTTGAATCTTAACATTCGAACATTTAATCTAGAGACGTAAACAGGAAAATTCCCGAACAGAACCGTCTAACTTTACGATTTTATCATCTCGAAAGGAAAATGAAATCTGCATAGTCGCCTGCCTTCAGCAACTTACTCCATTGTGATGCAGACAATAAAATTCATTTCACTCTCCTTCACTTTGCATTGAGAAGTGCTTTTAATGCTCATTTCGCGCTTATTGAATTGCAAATCTGGCGCATTAATGCGTTGTGAAATAATCGCAAACATTTGGCCAAACACAATACGCAAAACAGAGCGGACCGTCACTTGCCGCCTAATTACCCTGGAGGCGCCTTTTACATACACACTCTAATTACACCGTCGCTGCTCTGCGTGCTGAATTTGCTTTTTGCTGCTGGCCCGCCGCGCGCACCTTCCAATTTCAGGTCAGGGTTAGGTCCGAAATTGAGTGTCGAACGCGCCCTCCACGCCCAAAGGAGCGACCAGAAGGCTCTCTCTCTGGTTTTTGCACTGCAGGCCAGTATTGAATTTACTAGTGGACGATGCAGAATGACGATTTCAAGTTTCAGCTCCTTCGTGTCCCTCTGCACGTATGGCTAAAAATTAATACCTGCCTGTTTTCTTTAATTGGACCGAGTAATTGGTCCTCTCATTACGTGGGTCAATGTTGTAGGTAAAGCTGTATCCCACAAATTTTGACATTTTAATACCGGTTCTGAATAAATATACGCTTTTGTCTTGTAATGCTTTTGTTTTGCAAGTGTTTTAAACGAGTGATTTGTTTTTTACATTCTCGTCGATTTTATTTCAACTGTGTTTGCCTTCATTTATAATTTTAACCATTAATGTCTATCAGGCTTTTCATATTTTAGATACTTAAATGAATTTGCAGAAGAATACAGTCATCATTCTGACATTTGTAAAATAATAATCTAAACACCTCACTCACTGTAGTAAGCTCCTATTTTGTTAATTTTTTCTTATAATTGTTTATTGCCAGCAAATTTAGGAATTAACTCACGCATGACATCATTTGAGAGAAAAAGTCTAGAACGAAAGCATGTTTCTCATCAAAATTTCACTCTCATTGCCACCTTTTATTAATCAATCCACGTAGAGTAGTTTTTCTTTCTTTCAATGTGATAAAAACTTTTGAATCGTCAGTTAATGACTTCAATAAAATTTACTCTCCCAATTGTGTACTTGCAAGTCATGTGGGTGTTCCTTGAAATTTAATGGAGCTCTCATTAGAGAGAGTATGCAAATGACTCGTTGAACTATGCGCACCTGGAAGTCGTTAAAATGGTATTAAAACGCCTACCGCCGCGGTTTCACTTGCGCGCTGGGCATCTCTGCTGGGTTACCTTCAAAGAATAATCAGCACAATGCACAATTCGCACCAGCATTCAAACGTCCCTCCGAGATCAATCTTATGTAACAAAGACTGTTATCCTTTTTTTGACATTTAAATGGAGTCATTAAAACCTTCATAAATTATTCAATCAAACTTAATGAGAGTTCTGCAATAATTATGAATGCGTGTCTCCTGCCAAAAAGGTGGCGCATTTATACCCAAGTGTAAATAACAGGCGCTGCAAATTAATTCACCTGGTGTGCCGCAGGTGTAAATTTGCATCGCATGCTACGTGTCAAATTTTGTGATCGATTTCGCTCTGGGGCTGCTATAAACTAGAGCTGCGGCCAGCTGGGAGATCTCGTTTTGCATTCTCACGCAGATGTGAAATGAAAATTCGGCCAAAAGCTGTCCTACGAGACAGCTTTGACCTCCACAGTGCCTTCATTTTAAAATTATTGTGTGCTTTGAGAACAAATTAGATTAATCGGAACCAATTTTAACATTTGATTTTTTATCATCTGCTTCTTTAAAGAATATGAAATTTATAGATTTATTAAACTAAAATGGCGATGGTGCGATTATTTAAATGCATTTTATTCCGTTAATGTTCAGGAGCTGCACTTGTCAATGTCAAATCAATCGTTGGGAATATATAGTTGGTTTAAAATTTTTGGAATTTATTTGAAAACAACAAAGTTGGATGATATTTATACGTATTTTTTCTTGCAAGGAAACTACATAAAATCAAAAGAAAACAATTCAAGGATAAGCAAATAGGTAGCAAAATATTGCAAAAACAATTAATTGCATGTAGAGACGTGCAAACTCTTTTGGAGCAGTTGTTCCAATCCATCAACCTATACAAAAATCATCAGTAGTTAAAAAACCGACTTAAAAATTTGATTTATTAGGTTTCCCCAGCCATAAGGATTTTATAATATTTGGATCATCATCACTCATCGAATAAAAAAATTTCCCTTTTGATCTTACTTAATTTATACAGTATTGTTCAATATTGCTTTAATCCAATAAATTCATCACTGATAAGCAACAATGCAAACACTACCTTACTCCCAGTGATCATAATGGAAAACTGTGGCAGCGACCAATCCCAGCATCTTTTCGGATTGTAACAAAATTTGCGTTTTACAAAAATCGCTCAACAATTTATGCAAAAATCGAAAATCATCCCTTTTGTAAGGGATACTGGGAATGGGCTCTGCCACAAATAATGCTTTCCATAATTCTTACTCCTTGCTGGTTAAAAAAATTACAGCACTATCACAACACAGGGGAAAAGGAATTTATCGCAATTAAAATACGCGGTTGCGAGCAGCCAAAAATAGTGCAATTATGGTTTAAATTTAGACTTCGAGCTATTTACAGTAAAAGGAATCGATTGTGCGTCAAACCACAAGACCACTCGCGGACCATTAAACGCCCTTTGACGTGAAACCGGAAAGAAATCGAGCGCGGCCAAAGAGCACCACGAGCGCGCACCCAACAATGACACAATAAAGAACAGACAATGTGTACGAGCATTATTAGACTATAGAAACGCGCCTCGCGGCAAGTGAGGAGGAGGTTCGGGATGCCAATCCTTTCGAAGAAAGCACGTGTGCCGTCCAAATAGCACCGCTCATTGGAGAGATCGGATTCGAAGATAGAAAATGGTCAGTAACTACGCTATCTCAAATGCACATCATTAAAAATTAATAATCGTAGATGTGTGTGGCTAGCCTCCAGATTAGAAACATAAACTAGCTTTTAATCATGAAGCATTGTTTTGATAAGAATGATATAATGGCCATTTTAAACACATTTTTTCCGAATTTGAGGTTACATTTTTGTGATATATATGAGTTAAAATGTAATGAAGTATAAACTATCCTTCTAAATATAATAGTTGAGCGATAAAATATGATTCACGTACTGTAAGCGATTCATTTCAAATCTAGAGTATTAAAGAAAGCAAATATTTGCTGAACTAAATAAATTGAGTTAAATTCAGTCATAAATCTGCTGAGCTAACATTGCTTTTTCAGATTATGATGTACAAATATTTCAAGTATTGGCTTTCAAGCAGATTAACCAGCTTGACTTTTATGAACAAGAATCTATGCACGACTTTTTACTCGAAAGTGCGATCGTTTCAATTTATAACTTTGATTGGAATTCAAGTTTTGAATGGGATATTTCATTAGAGGTATATAGAAGCTGACCCACCCACAAGGTATATGAACTGCCATAGATGCATGCAATATTTTTCAGTTTTGACACATGCCGCCGGACCTGTTCTACAACTTTCACACGCCGAAATCGATTATCACACAGCAGACGGCGCGCATAATGTGATATGTGAATGTAATTACTGAGCTGTACACAAATACAATCATGATTTGAATGATAACAGATTGGAACTTAGAAGGAAATTTCAGACGAGAGGAGGTTTAAATTCGGCTTTGAGGCTCTGTGATTCGAGCGTTCAACGACGCCAATTTCGGTGGTTAACCGCAAACGAATCCGATTTTCCTATTCAATCTGCTTAAAGGCGGCTGCCGTTCAGTGTTCACTTTATCTGCTGGATCACCAAGTGATCCCATTATGTGCTTGTGAAATAAATTACAACCTGATTGATGCAAGTGTGCGTTTGTCCGAACAGGCAGACATTTAAGCCAGGGCCCAGCATGTGTATAACGCATTCGCGCGCTTATATCACATTAAGTGGCCCGAGGGGCGATTTTTTCACGTGCACCCAGCAATTTACAGTTTTGCGCGTTGGATCTTATGCCGAGATAAAAGCCTGTGAAACGCCATAATATGAGGTAATGTGTATAGAAGAGCTCTCAGTATTGTGAACAACTTTTAGTTTGTTATTTACTAAAATTGCACTGACCTTACGCAAGCGCGTTTGCTTCTAAATTAGGAGGTCTAAAAAGCAGATAACCTAGTTACTTGGTCAATTTAGTCAAGGCCTAGTGATTTCTCCATCATCAAATTGCAATTGAGAAAGGTGTCAAGTTCGATTAAATTCTCATTGATTTGAAAAAATAAATGTATTTTTTTCTATTCATTTTTAACAATTTACCAGGTTTTGGAATAAACAATATAATGTATACATTTTGAGACTGAACTATACATACTGTTAGGAATTTCATCGATCGAATTTTTTAATGTTTGAGCGCTGTTGAAGGAAACTGAAAATAAATTATGAAGTCAAATAAAAAAAATAATAAATCATTTTAATATCGACCTAAATCAACTTTTGCTTTTTAAAACCGACTAAACGCAAAAATGCGGAGATCAAGCATATTATGATTATCTTTTGCTGTAAACAAAAATAATATTTTTTTCGAATCTATCAATTAATAGGTCTGGAATAAATCGATTTAGACACTGAATATACATTCTGACCATTTTAATGGTGCCATTTTCTCACTGTGAACACGAGCATATGGAAAAATTTTCTCACAGCAAAATGCCTTTTTGTCATATTAATGAAATATACAGGTTTTACCATGAATAAAGAAGCCACATAAAATAAAAATAAAAGTTCGCTTTTTGATTCTGAAAAAAAAACTAATATAAGCCGCAAAAATTGACTTAAAACTGGCTAATTGTGTTTGTTAAACCAACTAAAAAGGAGTGTGTTTATGAAGAAAAAACTCCAAGCCAATAAATTTTTAGGTTTATTAAATAATCTCTATAATTTTGGAATCATAGTTCAATTTAAACATATGGTATCCCAATCCATAAACACGCATAAGTTTCTATTCTTTTTCTTGGTCTGTTCAAAACAATTTGAAAATTTTCCTGTTGCGTGATTTCAATATGTCTTCAGCGTCCACGGAATATTTACAAACGTGTAATATTGCTTTATTTATAAGCTTATAATACGATTGCAGACAAATGAGTCGACGTTCATAAAATAAACGAGAGCGAGAGTGATTAGTTTCGGCCTTGGATCCTCATCCCAAGTGGATTAGTTGTAATTTGATCCGAATAAAAACAACTGCAGTGATTGTGCCTGCCGGTGTTGAAGCTTGCACTTAGAGGTCCGAGTGCACTTGAATAGTGATGTGTGAGCGGAAAACGTGTCAGGGCATTCTACAAAGCAATAATAGCAGCTTCAATAAGATCGAATTGCTACAGTCGCGGAATGCAGCTGGAAGAAAAGTCGCCGCTCGTCAAAGAACGGTTATGAAACAAAGCGTAATTTGAGGAGCGATTCCATCTTTTGATTCCGAGGGCTATACATGTATGAGACGTTTGAGGTAAGAGGAAATTCGGCTGATCTGGCGTAGTATTGCCGTGAGGTTTCGGAGATATGCGGAAATAGTTGTTACTGTGCAATTTACACAGTACTTTCTTGTTCACAACTGTTTCATTGTTCCTCGGATATTTGTCTTGCACTCTAGGCAATTGCGTAAAATAATGAAAACATTTTCAAATTTTTGCCTCGTTATTGCAGCTGCAAAGTCTACAGGAAATTGGAGCAGCATTCTATGTAGATAGCAAATTGTTGAATCAAACATTCCGGAAGGCTTTAGTGTGGTATATAGGTGGTGTGAAATGATTGATCAAAATGTATTTTTCTTGAAGCTTTTCAAAGGCTTAAGCCTGTATGTTTGACTGAATAAACTTTCATAAGCAAATAAATGCAAGATATTTTTAAAATAAAATAATTTAACTACGACTGTTGTCTAGCTTGTAATTTTTTGGATACTTCCATGTGCCTGTTAGTTAGCATAGGTTCAAGTGTTCAAGAAAAAGAAGATGCCGAAAATTGGGTTAAAAAAGTGAGATATTTTATATATATGCTCTGTCAAGGTTGCACCTGACAATTCTTAATTAAATATTAGTCATCGTTGACGGATTTTTAACAGCTTTTATATTTGGCGTATTGCGAAAAGTAAATATTTGCTATGAACTGCACGAGCCTATAGATAATTAATTCTGGGAAAATGCACGCAGTATGTTTATGTCTAAATTAATAAGCTGACGAAAACGTGTTGAATTCCACCGAGAGAGAAGATTGGGGCTCTTTTAATTAGGCCACATGGTCAGCCAGAGCGATTAGAGCAGCAACCAAGCGTGACGCATACGAATCTCTCAAGACAATTTGCAGCCAATGCTGAAATTATACGTCTATGCTTTTCATTACGCAGGCGAAACAATTTTACAACGCGGCCCGGCAATATTATTTATCAATGCTTTATACATATACGATTTTGATCTAGAACGCAGCAGGTATGTGTGTTATTTTCATTTTCGCCTGCCAATCTCTATGCCAAGGTGAATGGCCAGGGCGTAGTCGGCGCCGGGCAATATCAACCGTTAAAATGTGTAACGTAATCTAGATCGGTTATGCCGCCAAATTATAAAATCTATTGTTTAGTCGCGTGTGTGTTTCAGCAGTATCAAATCTACGCCAGGCCGCCGACAAGACGAATCAATTATTATTCGAGGCTGCGCGCGATATGCTTTTCAAACGGACATGCAAGAAAGGGGTGGAGTAGATTGGAAACACAGTCTAATTGTTCCATCACAATATTTGTCCGCGTATGAAAGGGAAACTGCCTTGGCAAGGCTGCCGATTTCATTTGATCTCTCACCTCTCGCGAGACCTTGAGCCGCTCCGTCCGATCAACTTTTGTACTGAACCGACACAAAGCCCAGGGCTCCTCCTACAAACCGCGTTGCGTCGACAATTATACCATTAAAATGCATAGTGCGGACAATGCCGATAAATTACTTTGAACTCGCTGCTCGCAGGTCGTGTGGTCTCGAACGTGGGCCGTGCATTAATTTAAGGCTTATTGGAGCGCGTTTTACTGCCAGATCAGTAATTGTTTTTTTTTATCAAGAAAAAGGAATGTTTGAGCCGTTTGAGCCTTTCAATTGGCAAAGTGCTGAACCTTTCAAATGAGAGTCCACTGCTGACTCTCTGTTCCGTGATGACTGCGACACCGCGCTCACGACTCTCACAAACGAACGACAGTATATGCAGCCGGGCGCACACGCGTGTGTCTCGAGTTGCATAGACATTGTTACACAGGCGCTGGGTTGCTTTGACGACACACACTTTCCTCCCATTCTCCCATTGATTGTGATTGATTTGATTTTTTCCCTGGGATTTATTTCTCAGATATAAATATGTATTGGGGCAGGTTGATTTCAATGAAATATGCCAGTTTATAAAAGTTTTGCTCATTTATCTATTCTATCTTACAACAACTAACAAACGCGTCTTCTCTTATTTGTCTTTACATTCGGAGACTCCATGGTTGCACAAGCTCTGTCACATAATGATGTATGGCAAAAAATGTTTTTGATTTCGTCATTTACACGTCATCATCACTTAATCTCAAAATGCAACTCTTTTTTAATATTTTACATTATAAAATACATGCATAAATATTCAATTTGGTTCCTCTCTGCAACTCAATTTAGTCAAAGTGCTTGCAGAAGTCGACTGTTTTGGCATCTTCACTCTTCTGCAACTTCATCTTGCACAGCTCTATCATCACGTGCTCTCCTAGAGTTTGGTTTCTGCGACTGAAATTGCAAAACAAAATGAGTCGAAAGTATTTTATTGCTTTAAGTTAGATATTGAACTCATCAATGTTATTTTTTAATCCAAGAAAAATATTATTTACCCTGTAATGAGCTTGTCTTTCGAGGAATTCAGCCTGCCTCAGGTACTGCTGCTTAATAGGATCAGCATTTTTGGCGGTCGGCTCCTCATCAATGGGAGAAATGTCGTATCCAGCGGCAATAAGAGCCTGCAGTTCCTCCTGCGTGATTTGTTTCGTCTTTGGGATGCGGACCACCTCCACCTTGGGACGTTCAGGTTCGGCTTGCGCCTTCTTCAGCTGCTCAGCAGCCTGCTGCTGCTCTCGCTTGCCCTGCTCAATGAGAGCTTTGATGAGTTCGTCTTCCGAAATTGGGCCAACATCGTCCTTCTGCTTCCTGGCGAGGGCCTCGGCGGCCTGGTACAGAGACCGCAAAAGGTTCAAGTCCAAATTGACGAGTTTTCCGTCGACAGTCTCTGATGTGGGAAGGCCAGCAGGACTCGCAGGGTATTGGACCGGAGCGGCGGGGACCTGCACAGGGGCTGCGGGAATTCGGACGGGGGCAGCCTGTGCTTGGGCGGCGTAGGCTTGAGGAATCTGGACCGGGGCCGGAGCCGCCTGAACGGGGGCGGCGACTCTCGTGGGGGCGGTAGCGACTCTCGTGGGGGCGGCAGCGACAGGCTGAGGAGCGCGAGCAGGTGCAGGCACGCGAGCGGGAGCGGCGACCCTGGTGACCGGGGGTGTGGGAGTTGGTAGGAATGCAGACTTGGTGGGGGCGGCGGGGGTGCGGACGGGCTGCCGAACAGGAGCCACCGGCGCGCTAGGAACAACTTGGACGGGCTGGTAAGTGGGGAAGGCAGCAGGCTCCTGCGTGGTCTGCGGCTGGTACTGCTGAAGGATTTCGTACGGCACCTGGTTGGGCGATTCGTACTGGGCGGGAGCGACCGTGGCGGGTTCAGTCGGGTACACGGTCGGGTTTTCGGCCTGGTAGGTCTGAGTGGTGACAGGCCGGCTCCTAACTGACGAGGGGCGGCGGGGCTTGATCTCCACGGTCAGCTCCTGCTGTGCGGGCTGCTGCTGTTGGAACTTCTTCTGGCCGCGTTGACGGGCGGGCTCGTAATTTGCCGGTCCGTCTCCAATGTTGTAGCCCAGTGAAGGCTCCTCGTATTGCTGGGTCTGCTGGACCTGTTGGACGGTTGGGACGGTGGGGGCAACAGGTCTGGCCTCCTGATCGTGAGAGCGGATATTCTCGGCGGCCTGGCGCTGTTGCTCCTCGATCTGTTGGTAAGCCTGCTGGACGGCAGCCAGATTGTACTGCTCGGAAGTCTGCTCGGGAACAGTGAACGAGTGCTGCTGCTCCAGGATGTACTGCGAGTTTTGAAGGCGCGGCCTCTTCTGGCGACTGCTTCTCTGCTGCAGGGCCTCCTGGAAGGCTTTGGCAGCCTCCTCGGCTAGCTGAGCGTGCGCTTGGTAGCTCTGCGTGTTGGCTGGCAGTCTCTGGACGGCCGGCGAGTTTTGGTACACGGCTTGAAGAGAGGGCTGATAATTCTGCTCCTGAGGCGCAGCCGGAGTGGGGGCGTAGGCCACGTACTGTTGCTGCTGCTGTTGTTGCTGCTGCTGTTGCTGTTGCTGCTGTTGCTGTTGCTGCTGTTGCTGTTGCTGCTGTTGTTGCTGCTGTTGCTGCTGCTGCTGCTGATAATGACGATGCTGCTGCACCTGCTGAACCTGCTGGGCGGGCTCCTGAGTGGCGTATGGATATTGCTGATTCTGGACTCTATTGCGATAGGACTGCTTGAAAGACTCGGCCGCGCTCTTTGCATTGCTGATGGCATCACGCCTCAGCTCTTCATCGAGTTGAGCCTGGACAGCACTGTCTTGCTCTTCACTTTGCGCCAAAGAAGCGGTTAGACGACTTTGGTGCAACTGATAAGCGTCGCCAGACAGGTAACGATTCGCCTGAGGTGAACCAAGATACGTTTGTCTTTTCTGTTGGCTGTCCGATTCCTTGGCAGCCACAAGGCAACCTGAAAAATGAGGTTAATTAGTAGCTTGCAAAAATAGAAAACTTTCATCCTGATTCTAATTTTAAGACTGTAAATGATTTAAATTATTGCTTTTAACTCTCAAGAATGAATTCAACAAGTGCTTCGTTTCATTTCACTGCATCCAAATTTCCTTTTTTTTATTGAGCACGCATTTAAAAAGCGTTAAAGTTTTAATTGACAGCTCATATACGATTTTATATCCGCCGGCGGCATCACGCATATTTTTTATTGATCAATCTCCGCCAGCACTCACATCTATTAGCTGCAACAGGTGCACAGTGAAATTTGAGGTTTTGCGTGTGCAATATGGAGAAACCAAACAAAAAGAAATCCCCTGTGTCATCCGCAAATTATATTTGTTCGCTTATGAACTAACACAGAGCCTATTATATAATAATTATATAGGGACCGGAGCGTGCTGATAAATCGGCTGCGAAAGCGCCAGAGGCGGTGGTACAGATTAACTGCACTTTCCTCTATCGCACTTTCTCTGTGTTACTCTCACTGCTTCATCGGCCGGCTGGTCGGTCGCCTTGACTCTGATTTCGGTAAACGGACGGATGAGCCGTGTGTGCGTCCGAGGGCATTCTTCGAATTATGTATTGGAAGACGGAGAAAGATTCACTTTCACTAGAAAACGGCTAGCTGTCATACGAGTTAGAAGAAGACTCCTCTGTATTACACGCGCTCTAGACGTTTCATCACAATTCTATTCGCGTTATGTAGAGTGAGATTAATGAACCGTTGCCGGGAACGTCATGCATATACACGTAGACCGGAAAGACCTGTCCCTTAATTGAAGACTTGAATTTCCGCGTCTGCTTTTACTGCAGTCTCTTGATCGTGATCGAGATCGCATTGTCACGTCAACAGTGACCAGCCTTTTTAAAAAGGCAGATTAAATTTTGCAAGGGAACTTTCGCTAGGCGTTGCATGGAAATCATCCGCCCCCCTCCCTCCAAATTTAATCCCAAAGAAAATATAATCTGTACTAATGTTGGTTTAATTTTATAAGCTATTGTGGTACGTTGGGTCACTTACCTATCGTAGGTAATTTAGATTGCGTGACAGTCATTTGAACTCCGTGCAAATTAGAAACGGAATTAACTAAGAAGACAAAAATGACGCATTGCTCATAAGGTAGAACCTATTTATGGCGCAATTTACTAAGAGTGAGCGTGAACAGGTCTTGCTATGTCAAAACTCCAAAATAAGGAACCAGTCTAAATTTGCAGCAGTATTTATTTTTAACTTGTTTCTGTTGCAATACGTGCTGCATGTAGGTCAATCAATGCAAAATTCGATTCATTGGCAATCACAAAACGCCGCGCAACCGATCCCTGAGAAAATCACCGTTTCTTCTGGCATCCTTTCCACGGCTCCTTTCGCAAAATAAACTTATTCTCTCATTAGAAGTACATCACGCCAAGGTCTAGCCCTGCCACAAAAGTATCTCCGTTCATATGCAATAAAATCCGCGGCTGCCCCACTTAAAATGCACTCTCGCGTGTGCATCAAATAGAAGCCAGAACATATAAATTCCTCCTTTCTCGTGGCCGGCTGCAAAATTCGCGAATGGAGCTGTCGGTGTTGATTGCAAATCGTCGTGACACGTGACGCTCTCTTATTTGTAAGGTGCAACGTTAAATACGAAAGCTCATGCTTTTGATGGAAAATTGGCAGCGCTATTTGGATTAAAAGTCGTGAGGTGCGCATGCAAAGCAAACAAAGCACTGTTTACCGGCAGCCACCATACAAAGTGTTGAATAATAGGTGAAGTGTGAGCTGCGAGTAGTGCTGGGTAATACTTTCACTGGCTCGCGTCGATTTACTTTACATTTTTCTTGGCGACTCCACCCACTTTTGCACGAAATTTATATTAATATGCGAACGTGCACGCAACACCCACAACAATGGGGGCACTCTAGCCGACTTGTGGAAATTAGATCCAGCTGCTGCTGGGCAAGAAACCGGTGACTTACTTTTTCCCTCATTATGTATTATTTACAGCTGCGTCAAGCGAGATTTATCACGTTACAGCGTGCAGTGCGTTTTGATCTGATTGTGCAATTTTAGCCAGTTGTAGTGACGACGGTTTCCGACAACTTTTGCACTTTCTATTCCATCAGAGTATTCAGGATTCACGACCTTTGGCATCCCAACATAATAGATCTTTGTATGTTTACAAACGCTGTCGGATATATTGATCTTAGCGTATAATTCGTGATCTGCGATCCATTGTGAATACAATCACCCTTTTAATGAATACCGCCAATTATGTGAAGTAATACAGGTTTAAGGTTTCTTGAAGCTTAATTTTGTTTCAAAACCAATTGGCAGGAAAACAAACTCTACAGACCAATTAAAAGCTATAATTGTGAATTTAAAAACTGATGCTTTGACGTTTCTGTGTCAATAGAAATTTTCCAATTTTTACTCCAGGAAATTGCACCATTGATATGAATCTGCAACAATATTGGCAAAGAGGTTTGCCCCAAATGCTATACAAAATAAAACCAAGCAGGCAATTCATTAGAGCGAACTACGCCTTAATATTTCTTTTAAATAAAAGCTGCGCCGCGAATAGAACCAGAACACTTGAAAGTTTCTTAAAGATTAATGCAAATTGTCTACTATAAGTAAATGAGGTCCACGCAGAAGATAAAAAAGAAAGTAGCAAAAAACTTTATAAGTCTAATCATCCCACGATTACTTTCATTGCTGGTTAGTTGGCAAAATTAAAAATCTGGGCAAAAAATCACAAGATCGAAAGTACTAGAGCTGCGTGCCAAAAGAAATTCACTTTTACAAGACAACGCCTCGTCTACCGATAATTTAAACTCGGGCAGTATTTTTAATGGCTGTGCGTCTAGCCAGCTAATTTGCACTCGTGAACCAGTCCAGAGAGTATAATATACCGTGTCAAGCTTACCACAGAGAAGCACGAGTGAGGCAATCTTGAGCACCATCGTGTGAATGTCAGCAGCCCGATTGAGCCGGCTCCGCGATCACCACTTTACTGAAACGCTGCGCTCCACGCCTCGTCTTTTTAAAGGAGAGAGTTTTTAGACTTATCTCTCTCTCGCGTGCACGGCACCCTGAGTAGGGATGGCGGTTGGAGCAGTGGCGGTGAGAGGACCCCGCAATGCAAAATGCCCTAGACGCAAAACCGCATTCAGTCGTAAATACGATCGATTTGCAGAGGTCAGTAATGTTGGAATATTAAAAGGGTCGGCGATTATTATTTCAGTATAGCCTCCATAAAAAGATACTCCCGATTATTCGCATGTCTGAAATGCAGACGTCACTTGCAGATTTTACAGTGCTTCTTAAATAAAATGTCAGTTGAATGATTAGCCATGTTATAGCACTATCACGAAACATATGATTATGAAATTAAATGGCTTTTAAACATCTTTGACTGGTTTTTATTTCACTCAAACGCTTTTACTAATGACTTTTTTCAAAATATGGTGTAAAATTTGAAGAAATTATTTTAGATTAATACACATTCTTATCATATTCAAACACGAAAGCTCTCAATTCTTGAGAAATTTGTTTCGCATGAGCTTTCAAGATAAAAATTGCTTTTCCCGAACCTAGCAAAATTCAGATATTATATTTTTCTACCAGCGCTGAGAAAAAACTAAAGCTTTCTTGTAAGAATGCATAAGAGCAACGCACAATGCGCTAGATTGTCAAATAACCTATGACTTAGAGAGGAAAAAACTATTAAAAAATTCATGGTTCCCATTGCGAGCTTAAGTTTACGAGCCGCGATAATACTGTTATGATTCACATTTTGAAAGTAGGAGGAACTCACATAAACCGCGCGTCTCCTGTTAGAATGTACATACGTAATTGAACGTGGGACGAATTTCTCTAGTTTTATTGGGTGCCGAGTGATTTTGCCTAAAATATTCAGCCGTCGTTCCCACGTAGCTGAATTAGTGCAGAGTTTGCTTGCCTTCTTGTTGCTCGCATTTCCCCTTTCACTAATTGTCTCTGCGTACGAACACTCATCACACACTTATACATGCCGGCTTGTCGACTTTCGCACATCATGGAAACAAACACCGCATTCCACCTCACAGCAACACGCAAATTTCAACTTATTTTAATTTTCTTCGCTTCACCGAGTGCAAAGTTGTGCTCGCCACTTGCCACGGAACTTGCACCTCGCTCTCAAGTGCGCTGAGCAGCCGTTTCACCGCATTTGTAGCATTTTAGATGACGTTAATTCCAGCATGATGAAGCAGTGAGCCTGACACAGCCTGCTGAGATAATGATTGATTAACTATATAAAAGTGAAAATTGATTTGGATGATAGAAGTGTGCTCGAGAAGTTGCACGTTTCAGATGTGCGGGCATGTAGCCGTGCTTCTAGTAATTTAGAAAGTGCAAAGGACTTAAAAATCAGCTTTAAGGAAAAACAACGATCACAACGCATGAGAGCTAAATAAAGTAAGAAATTCCCCTAACACAGCTCCCGCTGACATCCTCTCAAAGTGTAGGTTGTCAACTTGCACAGTTGATCTCTCTGAGTTTGGTTAATTTGTGCTGGACAAAAATAATCTATTCAGGTGTGTTCTTTTTCATTAAATTAGCAAATTATCAACCTTAGAAATTGTAACTATACTCCTAGTGTATAAACATTTGTTTCTCAATTTTCAAAGTCATTAAAATAAAGAGAATTAAAAAATAGATAAATATTGCTCAATATTCTCTCCTTTTTTATTCATGAATTTCGTTTTAAGATCAAAATTTATTTCAACTGTGACATTAATTTTTTTTAAATTATTTTTAGATGTCGAATAGGAAAATAAAATCTCAAGATGGATTTTTAATATTTTCGAAGATTGTATACGGCCATAGTTTATTCAAATAAATTCCAAAAATTAAATGAAAGTGAGAGAGACTATAATAACAAAATTTATACAGCACACTGTTTAGTATTGCAATTTCGGCCAATCCCAGAATTTAGAATCTTCACTGCTTTATTTACCATAACCATAAAAAAACAATTACTTCGTTGAAAGACTTATTCAATTGAACGTGCAATAAAGCAATAGTTGTGTTTGATCCGCCGGGCACAGTCGCGCGCCGACGTGATACCAGATATACCAGGTGTAATGAGCGTGCCCATGGACATACTTTTACCCAGTTTGGACGCTCGATCTCGACTCTCACACCGCAACGCGTGGTCAATCGCGACCCAGCCCTTGTTATCTAACCGCTTCACAACTCAGTGACACGGGTTATTGTTGCAGTAATGCACACGCCCTCACCTCAAAAGCCAAAGGTTGCAGTGATATAAAAAAAACTATGTACTGTACACTGAGAGTATGGCCTTGCTTTTCTTTACGCTCTATTGTCGAGAGATTTGCAGTGTGACCTGTCTTGAAAGTTTAAATTATTCTTGAAGTTAATTTTCGGGGACAAGTGGACGAGACTCAAATGTCAATGACTTCATTTTTCCCGTTGGAAAGTTTAGTTCTGTGCGTGATACCAATCGATATGAAGTACAATGTATTAATTTTCACTCTCGCCGTGATTTATATGACATAATTATACAATAGCTTGTATTGTTGTCACACTGGGAAAGAGAGGAGGAAGCGGAATTTTCCCACGTTAGTTAAATGCATCAATATACACACATAATACACGTTGTGTATGCGAGCTGGATTGATTTGATCACGACCTTTCCATTTAATAAGAAAGAGGAAGTCCCTGCTCAATGGCTGTTGTGGAGCACTTCTTTTGTTGTCCCATCTATATATGGAACTTTAAAGAGTAACGTTCCTTTCTTATATATAAAGAGATTAAAATTTGCAGGTATCGTGCGTGTCTGCATAGACATTTAAAAATTCTAATGATGGAGAAAAATCGGTCTTATCCTCATTGGTAGAGGTTATAGAGATTTTTATTATGCTCGACATGTTTCGGCTCCAACTGACGCCCTTGTCATGAGCCTAACACAAATTTGTACCTGAGAGCCTACGTGTTAGGATCCCCTCATGACTAGGGTGCTAGATGGAGCCGAAAAATGCTGAGAATAATAAAAATCTCAACTTCAGCCAATGAGGACACGTACGTTTTTTCTCCGTCATTAAGAAATGTTTTTCTCTAGTGATAATTTAAAGTCAGTATCTAATTTTTGTTAAAACAATTGAATTTATTGAAATATCACAACTAATATGATCATAAAAAATTTATTTATTTTCGAGGGGAATGTCCTAATCATGGAAAAAATTTGAAGTACATCAGTTACCATGCGAAAATGCATAAATTTTTAGTTATTTCGTCTCTCTAATAAAATTGGACACTAAAAATTAATTCCTTGAGCACCCCGCGGCATGCGAACATTCGCTTGTTTTATAAGTATTTTTGCCTCTTGCACCGCAAAATGTAGATAACAGAAACCACTTTGCGCATATGATACTCACCATCAAGATAATAATATTGGAGAAAATATGCTAGTTTCTTTCCATGGGTCACATGGAGTAAAAAAATGATAAATTCTTGTGTGTGCAGTGAACGGTGGAACTGCGAAGGTGCCTTTTCCTTATGAAAATCAAACATGCGACTGTAGATACACACCCACGTGTGAACTGTCGCACTCAAACACTGAAGATGATTAGTATTATAATAAGATCTTTTTAGCTTGCCCTTTTATACGCAATCAATCTTTATGGTGATTATAAATTTACATATACTTTTTTGGGGATATTGGCGTGCGAAATTAATATAACCTTAATTATTTAAGTGTACAAGTTCCACGACTATACTAAAAATATAGAGCACTATCTATTATTTGTTAATTTTCACCATAAAAATATCACATTTAAATTAAAGTTTTTCATAAAAAAATTAATTTTTTGTAGTTAAGTTTTGCATGTTTGTTTTTAAAATAATTTCTCATTTTTAAGCGTCTTTAAAATATGCAATAATTAAGTCAGCTCTCTTTGAGAGGAAAATTGCAATGTAACAGTTTATTATTTGTTAGCTTAAATGAAACTGGGCAAAAATTTTGTGATGTGCAATATATAAATTCCGTTTGTTTATTTGGACGTGGATGACCATTTAATTTAAATCTGAACGTTCACAAAAGGATCCCTTTACCGAAGTTCGAGTAAAGGGGCGGTGTGCATTGAGCTCCCGTCTGTACTCTCTTTATCTACCATATGACGTGGTGTTGAAGGAAAACAGAAAACACAACGAGCCAAGCACCGAGCAGTAATGTTTTGCTTACAAACTCTTGTTAGTCTTTATCGCAGGAAATGAGGAGTCGGCGTGCTCTGACGATAAAAGTGAGTCCCTCTGGTTAGAACTCAGAACTCACCTGGTCAGTGTGCCTTTTGCGACAAAGTGGACACGACAACACGAGTAACTAGCATGGAAGGCTACTTGGAAAACTTGGCTGCAGACGTGAGTTTTTATTTTGATTAAAATATCCTCCTTTTACTGAATTAATTCAACTAACAGAATGCCGCCTTGAAGAGGAAACTTCAAAGTAAGACGGAGGCGTTGTTTATCTTGACCAAAGAGTTGGACGACAGTCGAAAGCAGAGAGACCAGTTCAAGTTGATGGCTGAGCAACTTCAGCAGAGGTATTCTGCTCTGAAAAAGAAGCCCTACTCGCATCTAGGGCAGGTAATGTGGTGCAACGTAGATAATGTTTTGAATATTTTTAGTTTATATTTGTGATAGAAAAAGCATTAATTTCTCCCATACACATTTCAAATGGAAATAATGAAAACCTATACAAAGCGCAATGACATTTTATCATTTAAAAATGCGGATAGTATGGTATAATTGTGGCATTCTTACTGCTATCTCGCTACAGTTTCTTGGTTTCTTTGTAACCTAGTACCTGTTCAAAGTGTCTCTTGAAATGAAATCATGCATATAAGAATGTACTCAAAACAAGGAATATTATCAAATTTGGAACATTGATTGATTTATATAGTGCTTTAAAATATTGCAAAAAATATATGGATATCTTTTTTAATTTAAAAATTTAATCTCTGGTACAAAATTGTGAAACATAAAAATTTCAGGCCATGCTTTTACTTCCCTCCGGTGATGTTCAAGAGGAGAAAAATAAAAGTTTAAAATTGGAGAATGAAGAGTTAAAGCAACAACTTAGAGATGCTTATGGAGATATGAAGGTGTGTTGATATTTTTTTCACAACATTCATTAAGAATTAACAATAAACAGGCTCTACGAGCACAAATCAGCATTCTAAAAAGCGCGCCTTTGAACAACAAACAAAGTGGAGTGTTTCCTGCCCACCAAAAGGAAGAAATGGTTCAACAAATGGAAGCCATGCATATCAAGGTAATTGTTTAATGTTGCATTTTACCGTGTTGTTTGAAAATTATTAATTCTGATATGGCTAACAGTTTCCATTTATAGTAGGGAAATTTTAGCCAAGAAAAAATTAATCCCACTTTCCTGTATTTAACTAAACTCTTGAAATTTTGATCAACTGATTGTGAGACAACACATAACTCTTTGGTGTGATTCATTTGAAATACTTTCAGAGTGTTCAACTACGTCAAGACCTTCAATCAATGTTAGATGAGAAAGAGGAACTTATTGTCCAACGAGACACACTTCGTGGAAAGGTATGCATGACTTTAAAATTACATTTTTTAACATAATTTTCAACTTCATGTTAATTCAGGTACACAGGCTTAATTACGAATTAAAGCAAGCTTTGCTTAGAAAAGGAAGCAGTAGCAGTTCGAACAATATCATCGACATTGATTCACTGGTTGCTGAAAATTCGTTTTTGCATGACAGACTCCAGCAAATGGAGCAGGAAAAACAGATGGCTGAACATAACTTGAATAAATATAAGGTAAATTACTAAAAAATTTTAAATCCAAAATAATCAGTTCATTTATTTTGTAAAGAGTGTTGTCGAGAAATCTAGAACCAAAGGAGCCATAAAATTAGGAACTGGTGGAAATGGAGGTTTAGTTGTATCTCAAAAGCAAGGTATAAAGCCTGCAGATGAAAAGTAAAAACATAAATAATTTTGTAACTTGCAGTCCAGCAACTCTTTCTCCAAAATGGTGACTTTCCTCAAACGCCAGCAGCCCAGTCTGACCTTCATAGTTTGTATTTAGCTTTGCTTGAGGCCTTAAATGACAAGAATGTAGCTCTTGCCCATCAAAAGAAAACAAACCGGTAATATGATTGCGCCAATCACAATTTGTCTACCAAAAAGGGCTCATTTTGATGGTTGGTCTAGTTTATATCCAGATAGTAACAATGTTTAAATTTATTCAGGATTTTGGCAAAACGAATAGCTGAACTGGAACGCAGACTAGGAGCTCTTGGCGATGATGCATATCCATCCAAGGCCCTGCTAAATGGGTATTCCATTTCTGACATTGACAAAGAGGTGGACCAAATTTTGGCCCAAGCCGAGGAAAAGAATACAAGAGCTGCAGATGGCTCTCCTAGCAACATAAGTGAATCAAGTGAAGGTCAGTGTCCCAACTTAATTTAAACATGAAAACTTGTACTCATCACAAAATTATTTTAGCTTCAAAAATCGCTGAGGTTGACAGCGACGACACTCTGCCACCTAATCTGCAGCAGATGGTTTTGCAAGCGTTAGAGGATATTAGGAAGGAATCAGCAGAAGCATAACTGTTATAAATATAGTGATATATGATATATTTACAAAATTTACAAAGGTGTCGCTGTGGATTATCAGAGGTTTATAGTTAAGCCTGATACCAACTTCTGGTCATTTGAATGCATTTATATTTATGCATTAAGTCAGTTGCGTCGTTTGCAACATCACTTAAAAGAAAGGGAAGAGTAGAACTTTTTGCTAAAAAATCATTTCCTTAAGTCATTTTTATTTTAATTTTGCATTTAATTGTTCCTCCGTTTGTCTTTAAACGAATAATTTGCTACGTTAATGTTTACTTAATTTGTAATTTGTGAATTCAAATTAATTTTATTGTTTGTAACAATCAGGTGAGTTTTTGTTGTGTTTACAGTCAATGTTACATTAAAATAAACATTTGAGCATTAAAGTGAACAAATTAATCCGCATTTTGTATGTAATTATTTACTTATGAAAACTTCTAACATCCTGCCTTAACACGCCGATTTCACATCAGATTCTGTAATAGCTGTGTGTAATGAAATATTAGCTTATTTTGAAAACCATCACATATATGACTGTCTCTAGAAAAACGCAAGGGAAGGTCTTGTCCAATATATTTAAGTCTAGATACAAATAAAAATTGGCTATGATATCCAACTCAACCCAATGATCGAGGTATTTTGAGTCAGCAGGCGCTTATTGTTAGAAACATCAATTGATTAGAAAATAATACATATAATTTCTAATCAAGTTTCTTTAGTTTGAATTTGCAAATTAGTTAAGAATAATGCAAAGATTTTATTCATCCTTCAAAAGAAATGCACAAAATTTAATAATTTTAGAACTATCTTTTTAATTATTTTATAAGCTCTTTATTAATGATATGCTTTACATAATCTAAATCCAACAAATACATACATGGATTAAGTGCAATGAACTGAGAGAATAACAAATATTTCGTATTTTGTTACATAATATTCTTATTTTACATTTCCGTTTTATTTCTTAACAATATTTGAATTTTTTTAGTGATGCGTGTAATTTATTCATGTGATTTATTTAAATGATAACAAATAACAAGGAAAATTTTCAAACATATTTATGTAAATAAAATTGACTTAAGTTTATTAATCAATGATGACCAATTAATATTAAATACATCTATTTATGCTATTTATATACATAGAGCATTAAATATTGAATTGGACTTTAAATTTATCTGATTACGTGCGTACATGCATTAAAATTACAAATAATACATAAATATATTGTTGAAATTTTCGATTATTAAAATACAAGAGCATTGTAACATTTTGGGATTTAACTATGTATTTCATTTTGCCAAGGTTTTGAGATGAATAATTTTAAGTCGCACTCAGTGTGCGATTGATTGTCCAGCTAGTAGTAAAGTTGCAGAGGCAAAAGGGCGCGCACGCAATGCAGTGCAAGGCGATTTGGCGGGCTCGGAGGCAGCGAGATCGTCCGCTGCGCGGCGCGCGCTCTCACCCTGGGCGGGAGAAGAGACGGCTCCGCATGCTCGGTGGCCGCCAATGGGGAGGCATGGTTCCGGGCCGAGCACCACCGGGTGCTGCCACCTCGTGTGCCGGCTACGATCGGGCCAGAAAGAACAAGTCTCTGGACTGGGACGGACCGCCGGTGCACGCACGGTACTCTGCAAAATCGATTGTGCGTTGCGAAGAGAGAAACAGACGAGACGGGGAGTCGAACTCGGGCCACTCTTTGATGGGGGATTTCAAACTGAGTGCGGCGAGCACCAACGGCACCGGCACCACCACCTCCACCTCGTCCTGCAGCAGCTCGAGCGGCGGCGGAGGCGGATCGAACAACTGCCACACCACTCCGTCAGCTGGCGACCAGTTCTACACGTCCTACCTAGCCGGTATTAACGTCGGAGGCGGTTCCGGAGGTGGCATGCCGGCCGACGGCCTACTAATCGAGAAACCCTCCGTGTCCGCAGGTAGCAAAATGTCGCCCAACCCGCCGATGGCCGACGTGCAGCTAGAGAGCAAGGCGGCCAAGGAGGCGGCCGGTCTGCTGGCCGACGTCGACGAGGCGACCACCACCAACGGCGACTGCAAGTCAGACCCATCGGCCGGCGTGTCACAGTCAGCGGCCACGGCCTTCCACGTCGAGGGTCCGTCGGGACAACAGCAGACGCCCTGGTCTGACGACCTGCTGCTCAACATGCCCAACGGCCTGCCCCCGGCCGCCTATTTCGGTGGTCTCCAGCAGCAGCAGCAACCACAACAGCAGCAGCAGCAGCCCAGGCGGCCGATCACGGCCGCTTTCCCCATGTCGGCCCGTCACATGGCGCAGCCCAACATGTTCCTGGCTGCGGCGGCCGCTCAGACCAAGCAGAACTCGGTGTGGTCGGCGGCCAGCCCTCCGCAGGGCGCCACCCCGCCTCACCAGCCGCCCCCGCAGTCGGCCTGGAACACGGCCGGACAGATGGGCGTCAGTCCGTGGAACCCTCGCGGCCGCTCAGTGCCCAATCTGAACCCGATGGCCGCCGGCTCGATGGCCAACCGCAAGCCGAGCCCCACGTTCAACCACCAGCACCAGCATCAGCACCAGAACATGGTGATTTCGCCCTCAAAGTACCGACGCAGTACCTCCTATCCTGGCAAGAACACGCTCTACCCGCCAAACTTCGACATCGCAGCCCTTGACGACAACAGGGACACCTTCGCCTTCCAGGTAGGACTAAAAAGCCTTTATTCAAACTCGCATCCTTCTTTCATTCGTATGGTGGTGATTTGAGCGTATTTTAACTTTCGGTTTGGCGGGACTTTGTACAATTACTTTACAAACTGCATTTTTTGTACACTTAAAGGATTTCCAATTCCATTGCTTTCTTCGAAACTAGGACTTTGTTAACCTCTATCTATGGAATGTAAAATCGGTTTAACAATAATTCCCTTTTCCCGGAAGAAATCATTTTCGTATGTATTTGGTGGTGATCAACAATCCCGTACAATTAGTTTTGCGAAAGTCTAGGTAGGGGCGGTCGCACTCTTCCCCCCTCCACTGACTACATCTGCGTTGGTTTTTGCTATTGCTTTTGGTCACCGCGAAATACATTACACGCAAATACACATGCAGCGGCGGCCGCTGAGCGCCGAGAATTCCCTCCACTTCTGCCAACCGTCCGCCGTGGTTCGGTTTTCCGAGAAATCGGCGCTGCGCTTGAATTCGCGCTAGAATCATTCGCCCGCGTCGGCGGTGTTTGTTTTGCTCGAGCCGCAAATCAATGGCCGCACGCCTGGTCTCGGGCAGCGCGACCCATCCGCGGAGAACGGCCCGAGAGCGCTCACGTTGGCAGGCCTACTTGGACTTGTATTGATAATTTTTCTTTCACGCCGATTTTCGAGCGGCTGGCTGGCCTGCCTGCCTGCCTGCTGCCTGCTCGCTCGCCAGCACGGCGTACACACCACACTAAACTTCTCGGCAGCGGATCGATTTCGAGGCCACAGCCGTTCCAACTAACTCGGCCTGTTTTTGCTGCCAGCCGGCTTGGCTGCGAACGCTGAAAAAATTCGCAGAGGTTGGCACCGCTCTGCGCAAAATGTGCTGAAATTTCAGCGTGGTTTCGTTCGCGGTTCACCCAATTTTTTATGTTAAAATAATCAAAGTTAAAAACAAAGTTTCAAACGTGTATGCAGCTTACATTCGCAAGTAGTGCAACATTTTTGATGGGGAAATTTTGTTTCCAAGTGGACCGGAAAACGGGAAATTTTACTGGAAGTAATAAAACCTCATTGGAACCAAATAGAGTTAAAAAATTGCGCTCTCGCTATTGAGAATATAAGATTTAGAGGATTTCGTCATTATGGTAACATGATTTAAACGAATTAGTTTAGTGGTCACTGTTTTCTGATAAAAATTTATAGTTTTGCTTGCATTTCGGCGAATTTTTATGTTTACAACTAGTAATAATTAGTATTAATTGCGGCAGTATGCTATTGAGTAGTTCGATCTTATCCGCAAACAACCCTTTTTAGTGGAAACCTGCTGGTTCTTTGGGGAAAGGCGGTCAAATTAATGGCTCGAGAAGTAATAAAAATTCGTCATCAGATGAAATCTAAAATTCCGTCATGGAACGGTTTGGTGGTGCGCGAACAACAAAAAGGCAGCAGAATGAAAAATCGTCCACGACGCGTTTGCATGTTCCTGTCGCCGGCCGGAAGAAAAAAATCGTGATTGCGACCGCAACAATGTGTTTCGGGCACATAAACGGCTCTGGGATAAAAGAATAATAGCGAAAGGGGTGCGTTCGTTTGTGTACCTTAATAACGGTCTCGCCGGAGTAAAAATGAGATTTGAGTGGCTCCGTCGACGACAGCACACACGAGAGCGAACGCGAGCAGCCGTAGCTGCTGTGTGTGAATTTATTTATAGCCGGTGGACGCTGGCACGCATAATGATATACATCACTTTAAATTTAGCCCCATTGAGCAGCCAAAGCGACGTAAGCGCGGCTAGCGGGCGGACGGTCGGTCGGTCGGTCGGACGGACATGCCAGCACCGCCAGCAGGCAGCAAAATGAATTTGTCGATTCGATATATAACCCTTTAAGAACACAGCCGAACGAACGAACGAACCGAACCCACCGATCGATTCGCGCGCGGCCTCCTTTTTTGCCTCGGTCGTGCATGCATGCCTATTGATTTTCGCGACACACACCAGCAAGACACAAAATGCGGTCGTCGATCTATTTATATTAAAAATATCGGTGCAGTTGTTTTCCTTCCCCCGGCCCGATGGCTCCAATTTTTATGTGTTTACGGGGTTTAGAATTTTAAACGACTGAAACGGCTGCGTTTGAACTATGACATCAAAGAACCGGCAACACAATGAAAAAAGGGAAACATGATTTAGCCAAATTAGATTTTCCCTCGTAACTCCAGATTTATTTTTCGTCATTTGCAGCGTACGCTAGCCGACAGGAACAACTCGTATAAAATTCACTACCCTTGATCAAATTCATTTTTCCTCTCCACTGCCGCTCTGCTGTTTTTATTTTATTTCGGCCCATCAAATGTGCTAGCCGTGTCGTTTTTGCGCCTATATTGGATTTCGGGCAGGGACTGCCGGCTTGTATTTGCACGCTTTCATCAGAAATACATTTCGGGTGCGGAAGCAGAGGGGTCGCAATGATACAAGCAGCCACACGCCTTATTTGGCACTGCCAGAAGTGCGTTCACTCGCACGCTGATGTCGGACATATAAATGATGTGTCGAGGAAAGGATGATGAATGTGCCGCTCTGATTTGCAATTTTTCGACCCCCATTCGGTTGACGTTTGTAGAACTATGGCCGGTGAACAGCTTGATGGGAAAATTATTTCTCCATCCAAGAGATATGTCAGCCAAGGGGTTGTGAGAGGGTGTATTGGAATTCGCTGAGACATGTGACCTAAATCTGCACAATGAAACACGAGATAAAGATAGATTTTCCAATATGTGGTGAAATATTTGCTAGAAAATATGTTTTGCCTTTTACAACTTAAAAAACAACTATCGCAAGAATCCAGGAAATCAAATGGAGTTACGAATGTCACAGGCTCATTGCGATTTTGTTTGATTTTCATCGGCGAGTAAATCGATGCATTGATTTGCGTGGTCATTTTTTTAAATTTTCTCCCGTTTGATCGGAAAATTAGTTTCCCTTTTATTTTTTCGTCATTCAACATAGGTCACCATACCCGGTTTATCGAACGAATTTTTATTAATGGGAAACGGATCTGCATGTGCGTGACTGTCGTCAATTTGCTTTCACGTAATTTCAGTTTGACGTGGTGTTGGTTGCCGAAAATGAAAGGCCTTTCCTCCTTCTCTCCCACTCAGTATATACAGAGTGCATTTCTAGGTACTTGAGACTTGAGTCTTTCCACAAACTTTACCTCTCTTTTCTGCTGTGCTATGCTGCTCGTTTCCACTAAAAGTAATCGCTATTTATTTGGTCGTTAAGGTGGCGGATTGTGTTTTTCCATTGTGTTGTGTTATTTTTGTTAATTTGTGTCACATATTTTTGCAGGACACTACTTGCTGAACTTGTTTCGGAATTTCTGCGCACTGCGGCTTTTTAAGCTTTTAGCCATGCTAAAATTGCTGTAGGGAAAATGTGATCATGTTTTGTTCTGTGATATTTTTTTCCCAATCTAATGTGAATGTTAAAGAAATTTATATTGAGATGCCCTGCGTGGCTCGCTTGGAAGCTCTCACCTACCATTATTATTTTAGTCTTCTGCACTATTCATAATTTATTCCCAAGACGGCTTGTTCTTATTCTTATTGTCATATTTTTGCCCAGTCTGATTCCAAATGACGAACACGCTCGACTGCACTGCTTATGCATTTTGAAAATTCCCTCGGCAGTGTGCCAGTAATCTTTCCAGTCAGCATTCGCGTGTTTTAACTGCCTAACGCTTTATTATCTTCACGAGCTAGCAAGCAAATCGGTCCGAATGAGGCTATTATTGAATGTCAGCAGCCTTTTTATTAGCAAACGGAAAAATGGTTTAATAACAAGCGCTGGCTTCACCGTGATTGATCTCGTTTGTGCCGCTGACCTCTGGCCTCTGTTACGAGCTTGTTTTACTATTTTTCCGTTTTTTACAGCTGCACTTGAGCGTTTGTGTGTGTTGTTATTTTGGCCAGGGTGCAGCAGCATTTTGTTTTACGGCCCCTGTGGTTGCACAGCGACTGCAGCTGACGTGTGTGTGTGTGTATGTAACTCACTTGCAGAAGAGCAGCATTTATGGGCCGCATGCTTTATATCACATTAGCGCCCTCTCGTCCCCTGCGCTCTTATCTCGGCAACCCGGCCAGAGGCCAAATTAACCCCCCTGGAATCTCAGCGTTGAGTAAGAATTCCGTTAGCTCTGATGGACTGAGTGCTCGCTGACTCTCGTGTTGCAGATTAGAATCTGCTGAAGTGGAAAGATGCTTTGTTTGTCTTAACATTTGTGGTCAGTAGCCGGGGGGAAATAGAGTCTTGTCTGACCGTAATTGAAACAACCAGAATCGGAATGCGATGCAATTTTACATTGCGAGCAAGAATTTTAATTGTTGAGCAAACATCTCTTTAAACTGTCAAACGTTGGATTGCTTGCATTATTAAACTCAAATTTCCTCAGAAAGAAACAATAAAAATATTTTATTTCATCTTATTATATATGTCCATTTTTTCTAGTTATTTATCATGACGTGACGTTTCTAAATATCGATAAGGCTAAGCATGTGTTAGACGTGTGACGGACCAGTGTAAAGGCCCAGTCAGTCAAATGTGCCACCTTTTTGCAATCTCGATCAACATTTCCATGGACACAAAAAGCCATTCATTTAGGTGGCAATCGGCATTCCGAGCTTCAAGTTAACTTTGACACCACCCCTGCTCTACTCTTTGTATGTGTGTGTGTTTGTGTTGTGTGTCACCGTTCCGTTCCGTGCTGTTTTGTGTTGGCGCTGCCTCATCCGCACGCTGATAGTGTATGTGCTTGGTTGTGTTTTGTCCTCGGCCGCCGCTTTTGTGTTGTCCCTTTCGCCTTTTAACATAATAAATTCCCGTGATGACCAAAAGCGAGCGACCATCAGAAGAGCCTCCACTCGACGCGTTTCATCTTTTTCAGTCTGGCACACATTTTGACGCGCCGCCAGCCTTTGTCCGCCCTTTTTGCATTTCTCGGTTGTGTTTGCTTTGCACTTTGCAGATTATTAGACTGACCCTCGGGGAGAGTGAGCGAGGGCCCTTACTGGGCAAAAAGTGACAGCGTCGCTAAATCTAATCACAACAACTGACTGATCTCCGCACAAAAAAGAACCTAAATCAAGATTTAGGGACGGATTAGGAGATGATTTATGCATAAGGATTTTCTGGATAGGAAAGGGTCCGCCCTTAAATATTTCGGTTGAGTGGACATCAAACTTTATGCTCGAGTTTACAGCCGATTTTGCCATAGTTTGTGTGTGAATGTGGAAAATAAAATAAGACTGGAGAATTTAAATTTTTTTATTAATATAAGTAACAAACACTGCGTTTAAAAGGACAGGATTATTTGCCAATCAATCACAGAGGGAATAAAACTTAATTATGAGCTCAATGTGTATATATTTGACCCAAATAACCGTCAATGTTACTTTCTAAATTTTGATTTGTGATGAGATGCTAAATCCTCTTCTGCTCTCACTTCTATTGATACGACCCCTCGACCATCTTTGGTTTCAATTCAACGAGTGGCTCAAGAAATAAACATTTTATATGTCCTCTCATCCATCTTAATTTAAACGAGTCATAAATAATAGTCAATGACTGATGGACGTGCAGGCCCAGATTCATTGCGGCCGCTAATTAAATGCGGATACGGCTCCCCTCGGATCACAAGTGCACATGCAGCAATTTGCCACCTCTGACGTCACGGCACACTTGCTGCGGTTCGGTAGCATCTGCACGCGCGGCGATAAAAATGCATTCTAACAATTGCACTGGCTAGTCGGGGCTAATTCCTGCAGTGCGCGGCTCTCGTCCCGGCCATTAAGAGAGAGATGTCGTCGTTGTATTAAATTGGACGGATGTGACGTTTATGCGGAGAAACGGCGCTCGTATCTCACGCCCTTCATTGTACCGCCGCTGCTGGTAATTATTTTTATGTCCCCACACAAGCCGAGAGCAGCTTTTTATCTGTGTGCATGAATGAGGATGCAGCAGTATAGCAGTACATGACACAAAAGTTGGGGACGGAATCCAATGAAATCAAGCACCTTCGGGAGTGCGATGGAGGTTGTTGCACTTATATTATGCTTTCTCCCTGTTCCGCGGGCGTGAACGAACAGCGTCGAGCTGAAAATAACCTGCACAGTTGGGGAGATAGCATAGGTGCATCTTGGGACGCGAGTGCAGCTTTCAAGATGGGGTTAAAATATATGAGGCAACGCGCACGTTTGATTTAACGCACCCGTTGCGTCTTGTAATTGTGGGAACCCGCGGTAGTACGATAAACTGATGTCGGGATATTTTTCACTCCCGGAGAAACGCTATCTAAGCTGACTTAACTTATAAGGAATTGAAAACTTATCGGTTTTGGTTTCCTTTTTGATAAAAGGCTTCGTGCTATTTTAATAAAGCTGCAGTATTGGCTTTTTTGTGCTTCCTATTGACCAGGCAGTGTTCTCGTAATTTAATTGAAACGTAACATATGTTCGAGTTAAGAGATTAAATGTTCAATTTAAAAGCGCTGAAAGGCCCTAAAAATCTCACTATTTTGTTGAATCAAATGCAAAAAGTAACGTGGAGTTATCAAATAGTACTAATTATTAAAAAATGCTAGGAATATGATTTTTAAAACAGGCTCATCCAATTAAATACACGCATTCTATTTATAAAAAAAACCTAATCAACAAACCAATCAATTATAGTATATCAACACTTCACCGGACCACTTATGCGATCTACATCACTGCTTATACAGATTATATTGGCCTCTTGCCTGAATATTCAGTTTATAGTTTTCAATAGAATTTTAGAACGGACCATATAAATCATGAGGCAGTGCTATCTTTGCGTGGGCGGCGAAATTGTCTAGTCAGCGCGTCTGTCTCCTCACTCTCTCGCCTGCTGATAATTAATTGGCGTACCGGTTTCGTCATTTCTGTTGGGCTCACGCGATAAAAAAGTCGCGCATCAATGTTTGGCCACAAACTCCGTCAGGACTGGGTTAATTGCCCAAAGTCTGATAAAAAGCCCGCCGCGTACATACACGTATTTTTATCTTATCACGCGCACTGTCGACCGGCCGGCGTTCACGCTGCGTTTACAAATGGAAATCAGGCGCAGCGGCCCGATTACACAGCACTCGTTTTATTCCTTCCAAATTCTGCAATTTTGTTTGTTAACAGAGCACGAGGCAATATTTTTTATCGCGGTTCGCGTCGCTCGCCGAAGCAGCAGACACTGAAACTCAATTAGAATATATGCAGTGTTTGTTCTTTAATTTGGTTTGCGGTGATAAATATTATGCAAAGCTCCCCGCTTCGTAAAAATAGAGCACCGCCTGCAGGAGGCGTTATTCGGATTATACACCGCTTTGAATACGCATATTTATGGGTGTGTGGATGAATTTACAGCCCGATAAAAGGCCCTTGCGCTTCTGTGTAACACCACTTTGCTTTGCTCGTGTCACGAGGTTAGCTCCCTTTTCAGCTCAGAACTATTTACTAGCTCCTTCAATCGTAAAACCAATAATTTTCCAGAACCTGCTTCAACGGTTTCAGCGAAACTCTTAACTTTACAAGAAGCTTTGAGCGTAAAAATAAATTAACCGAATGCTTTTTAAAATCTCATTAAACTTCCGACCAATTCGTGATTTTTTTTTTCAACATTTCCCTATAGAATCAGGGAACCATGCATTCTGGCTATAAAATCAAGAATGCACCCCTCCACACGTACCGCACGCCATTAACAGCAATAAAAGTGGGCAGAAAGCAAAATTAAAAGTTTGCTAATTAGCAGGCAGCGGGTATAAAATAATTTTTCGTCAGCTCGCGCTCCGGAGCGTATGTGTATTTGGCCCGACGCTAACGACGCGCCGAATTCATAAAGGCCACCCTGCGTAGCCGTGCTTGCGCACGCGGGGTTGTTTAATTTAAATGTTAATTACTGGAGGTCACAAAGAGTGAAGAAACTGCGACGACGCTAATGACCCGGCGAGCACGCGCATACAAATTATTATCCATCCGAGAAGGAGAAAAACAAAGGGTCTTTTGTTGCGGATAGGGGGCGGGTCGGTCGCCTTTTGTGTCTGCGGGGGTGACACCTGCACCATAAGCAAAATGATGATTACTCGCGCACCCCGTTGCCACCCCACGCCATTCACCACTCGCACACAGGACCTTGCCGAAAAGTATAATGTTTAATTTAGGTGAAAGCCGGGGTGGCGGTGTTGCGGGGGCTTAATTACAAAACGAGCGAGTGCGAGAGATAGAGAGGCGCAGCGACATTGTGCCCAGCAGCCGCCAGTTCCGGGCCCAAAGGCTGATTACACCTTGAATATTTTATCGCCACCGCCAACACTGGTGGCGCCGCGGATTATAGACATGCGCTGCCAAGACCACCTCAAGTATGTGGACCACGTCACCGAGGGAAGGTTGCTCTGTTTGCTTTATACCTCACTAAAACGAAACCTCAAATTCGTAGCACCGATGTGCAAGAAGGTGTTTCTGGAAAATTAGATTCAAATGTCATCTTAAAATTCAAGTTTCCGGCCTCAACACTTTACCGGTCTTTGCCTAAATTGCCGCAACCAATTATTGGTCTTTGTTTAGCAACAATTAATTTATTTGCATTCTGAGCAGTCCTCTTCTTGGTTGAAGCGGTGTACTACTAGACTGACCTATGTTCCCAATACAATGTAAAAATGCCAAGAAGTAATCTAATTATTTTATAGAAAGGTCATGGAAGACTACCAAGTTATGAAACTGCTTCACGACATTTGCCTTCAAGCTCTTATCGATTTTGAACCTCTCTTGGACGTTAAGTCACTTGACATTATGTTTCTTCTCTTAAATCCACCTTCTAATTTTATTTGTAATCAGCATTAAGTTTGGGAATAATATTCGGCAAACAAAGCAATTGTATTTTATTGAAACTCAAAGCTAAATCCACGACGCAAAATTTTATGGTTTGAAGGCTCTACTTATATTCGAAAGGCCCGCATTCCAGATGGTCTTGGTGGTACAGTGGCCGCTTTCTGCCAGGGGTTGAATGGTCCAGAGGCTGTGTGTGGGCGGGTCGGACGGCTTCTCCAAAGGATTTTGCGACACGAACAATAGGCCTTACACACTCTCTCAGATTTCAGCCGTGTGTTTGGCAGTACGTGTGCCAAAGAGTTTGTATGTATGCGAACTCGCCTCTCTCCCGTGCGTGTGCTATATACGCACATATTCATGGGAGAATTACCTTTCTTGAGTGCCTGCTCGCTCTCTCGCGCTGAAAATGTAATTGAAATTTCGCGAGGCAATTCGATAATGCCCTCCCTGGCTGCTGCTCTCTTTGTACAGCCCGTCGCTCGCAAGTTGTTTCAGTCGGCGCGAATCTCGTTAGCAATGCAAGCAATTATGCATATGGCTGCTGGATGTGTGTCGGGCGAGATAATGCAGGCAGAAACACGCGCCACTGCTGTAGCTGCGACTTTTGTAGGGCACTAACGCGCTGCGGAATGTTGAGAGGGAAAAGCTCGCTTTTTCCGCAAATTAAACACGGGAGTGTGTTTTTAATCCGATTGTCTAAATAAGGGTCTAATTTAAGGGTTGAAATTGTAGAATCAACCATCCATAAAGTCAAGTGTTTGGTTAACATTATCGGATTTTGTTTGAAAAGGAACTTATTTGAAAAAGGAGTAGTGTGAGTATTCATAAAACATAACGAAAGAAACATTTCACTGGGATGAACCCGGGAAAACGCCTCTCATTGCCTTGGCAAAAGCCTCCGCTGTTTCGTTCTGCCATTATTTCGTTGCCATCTTCGCGACAAACTTTCCTCCGAAAACAAACTTTATCTCCTACGCATTCGTTCATATATATCTGCTTCCCAGCGTATTTTCTCAAAGCGTCGCTCGCAGCCAGCCTGCTGATAATGACTGCCGCTTTATTATCTTGATAGTTTTCTGCGGTACAGGAGCCGGCTCTTCTTATTATTATAAATCGACTGAAGAAAGGGTTGCCGCGGAGAAAGTGCTCGCGAGCAAAAAGCCTCGCAGGCGTGTTGTGTGTGCGCAAAAATGCTAATGGCTGCTGAGAATTGAACCAAAATTTATACATGGCGCTTGCTAGCGCGCCCTTACAGCTGGAGCAGCGCCAAGCAAAATACATTATGGGAATTATTATTATTTTTTGCGCACGCAATCCTCCACGCGTGAGAGCAGTAGTGGATTTATGCATCGTGCTGTCGGAATTTATGAATGGAGTACGCGTGCGATTTGCATTTGTGGAATAAAACGAATGGAACGAATGTGTGTGCGTACTCGTTGTGCAATTTATCTTCCGGGCCAGCAATGCTTTTTTGCGAACAAGGGATGGGCATTTTAGTTAAAAAAAGATTCTCTTATTATTTTGGGGCGTTGAAACATTGAATTAATGAGGTGAAATCGAATGTTAACTTTTATTGAAAAACGAAACTTCTGTGATAATTTTCCTTGTCTCTTTGTACAAAACATCTGCCAAAAGCGAGAAAGTATTCACTGCCAATCAAATTTAAAAATAAAACTGATCACAAAACTATAATATTTAGAGCTGAAGATATTTTTCATTGTCTTAGCCTTCCGTTTGGGACTAAAATTCCGAACCCTAAGTATATGCAAGCGGGACGGAGCCCAAAATTGAAATTCCTGCTCTTGAGCCGTCCCTCTTGGCGCCCCTTTTGCTGTCACCCCGTCTGCCCGTGATAATAAAACATCATTCGCTTTGCCCGGCTCGCTTTTGCATATGGGATATATTGGTCCAGCCGCTCTTACACAGAAAGGGACATTCAATACACATTATATGGGGGCCTGCCTAAGTGGCCCTTCTTAAAATATGCACCGCAGATTCATCACTCGGCGGACCGCTATTGAAGTGCGAGCGCCCGTATTATGACCACCATCGAATCAAATGAAAAGAGCCTACACACGCACCTCCTTTAATATATATTAAACTGAAGCGTATACATATATAGGCTTCTTTTGCTCTCGTCAGTGTAATAAATCCGGCGGCAAGTGGACATTCGAATGAGGGTGCTACTGTGTGTGCTGCTATAGGTGTTTGCTTTTGGAAGGGCGTTTTTGTGTCCGCAGCAGCCTTTATTTGATGGAAACGACGGAATTCTTTCATCTCACTCACGTCTCTTGCTTTCTCGCTCAAGTGTAATTGATCGTAAAAGCCGATTTTTGGCTCTTGTATTTTACAGCTCGATTCAATATATTAATTATTTATTATGAAGTTAAATTTAACTATTTTAAACATTAAAGTTTATTTGGTAATAGCCAGAAAGTACGTTTCATTGAGTTTTATGTTCATTATTATTTGTTCTAAACAAATGCGTTACATGATGAGAAAACTTTGCGCTTAACCAGTTGCGTCCATCAACATGCCATTCCCAACACCTCGGTGCATAAAGAATGGAAGCTGCACCATACCTCCGCCAACGAAACCCGACGTCTGCATGTTTTTGTCCCGCTTGTGCAAAATAAACGCGGTCCAACCCAAACAAATCAAGAGCGCCCGCTGGCTGACGTGCGATTTTTCGCCGGTCTAGACGAACATGCATGTATATGTAAAAGTACATGGAGCGCTGAGAGACGACGGACGACGAGCTGCTGGCAGAAAACCGCCGCTTCCCTCCTCCGCTTGCCAGCCAGCAGTTGAAAAACCAATTTTCCGCCGCTTCCCAGTCATTATTCTCGTCGTCGGAGATTATTTCGTTCGCTCATCGCGTCTCGCAAAAAGTGCAGAGGCAGAGGCGAGAGAGAGAGAGAGAGAGTGTACGTAATGTACGTCGTCGTGTTTGTTGGTGTAGCCCAGCAGCTAGAAGCTGGAAGGGCCGGCGCCAGTGCACTTTTCGCTATTCACACACCACCACCCACCACGTCAGACGCCAGCCGTTGCGTTTTATTAAGGATCGTCCTGGCCAATATTGAATTTCCTTCTGCTGATGGCTTGCGTTGCCCGAGCGAAGGAGGTTGCGAGTGCGAGACAGACGAGCCAGCACCGGAACTCGGCGATTTTGCCGCAAAATGTGACCGAATGCTTTCTGATAAAGCAGAAAATTCGAGCTGCTGGTTTTTCTGGCTTTAAAAGGAAGGGTGTTGCATTTCCCAGCAAACGTAGCTGAAGCATTTATTTGTGAATTTAATCAAACACGGCGTCCGAAATGGTTTCAGATTTGTTCAGTGTTGGGAATAAAATATCAAGGAGACTTTAGTGCCACGATGAAATTTATTAGTTGATTAGATAAAGGAGCTCGATTAAATAGTTATATATTCCAGAATTAAGTTCTACTGATATTTATGATTCTGTTGACTTGACTCTCATTTATGAATAAATACATAGGCATGAGCTGGGAAGATTCAAATTCATTTCAATAATTTAGACTTTCAATTTCAATCGCTCAATTTGCAGCTCATTCAGCAAGGACGTATATCGCGTCTCAATAAATCTGTACGCATCGTATCACTTTGCGTTCAAAACAATTTCCCCACTCCACATGTAAACTATCGTACGCATATTCTTTTCAAACATATATAGGCACCACCCTCGACCATTCTTCCTCCCACCAGCTTCCTTATCCGTGAGCAGTGGAGCTTTTTTGCATAATTTGACATATAACTTTCATCTACCATCATGTACGTCCTTTTTGCGAATATTTTAATAAATTTCCTCTCCGTCGGCGTGACACATCCAGAGCTGACAAAAAAGGCAGGCAGGCAGGCAAGCAGCTTCTTCGGGGGAGGAACAAAAATTGAACGTGCATTAATACTGGCAGCCGAGTGAGTGACGGTGATGGATCGCGTTCGCTGCACCAGATATATTCGCACAAAGCGAGCAACGGCGGCGGTATTTGCGTGAAAATGCCGGCCAGGATCAATATCCTCATCTATCTTGTATATTTTTGCGACCAACCAACGAAGCGTTCGGCACTCATCTATAATTCATTTCCAATTCGTATATACATGCCTGAAAATATGCCCCGAATGGGAGTTATTTTACCGTCGCTGGCCAACAACAATAATGATTTGAATGAATAAATAAATAAATAACAAAGAGCCGGTGAAATGGCTAATTTATATGCCTCGGCGTTGTTTGTTGCGCACAAAAGCCGGGGTGAAATTAATTAATGCTCCGCCACAAATTGTTAACTATTTTATTTCCAGCTCGAAAGCAGGGTGTCTCCGGCGTGTTTTTCAGGCACTCTGCGGCACACACCGGATTAGTTGCAAAGCGATTTGTGGAAATTTCCTCAGTGTGTGCCTGATTTTAATTACACCGCCTTCTGTAATCCGGATCATGTCTGTCGGAGAATTAATTGACCGGCGATGGTGAATTTCGCGTTGAATAGCACGACCATTAAATATAATAATGGCCGGCGCATACAATAGGAAGTGAGCGCCGGATTAACTTTTAATGAATTAATTTCGGATGCCGAGTTCCTGTGGATTTTGAAATTTCATCTACATCGCATTCACTATTCAATTTCCTCAATTTAGAGTTGGCGCAATGGAAATAGCCATTGAAACAGTTTGTCGGAAATTTAAATTTTCTGTACTACGTCTTTTCCGCCGTGTTGTTTTTTCATTACCTTAAATATTCCAATTCCGTCCGTGAATACCCACCAGAAAGGTAAATATTGTTTTTGCGTTACACCTGATAGCAAAACGATCCCTTTGTAAACAAGATTCGCTTTCATTCTAGCCCATTTTGGAAGAGCACTAATTGCTGGGTGTAAAGGCAGGAGAGGAGAGATCTCTTTCATCTCATGACAGGGTTGATATCGGCAACGCAGCATCCTCGAGTTACAAATTTCCCCAGATAATAATAAGCGACACTCTCCTTTTCCGTGAGAAAATACAAGTTGCATCATCATCTCCTTTTAGTTTGGGAGAAATGCTTTATTATCAGACGGTGTCAGATTTTGCTCTCGGCGTTGTAAAGAAGGCGTTTCGACTACTTTTGTGTTTGTGTCCCACGTGCGTGCGGCACAGAGATACAAATTGGTGCGCCTGTTGGGTGGGTGGGTGGGTGGGTGGGTGGGTAGGTGGATGTTTACATTGAGCAAGGAAGAGTGGAAAAGTTTATCAGCGAACTGCTGTGTGCCACCGCCTTCTCTCGCTAATATCAAATTTCGTCATATCGCACTACTGCCGCCTGAATTCCGCTTTTGCCTGTTCTTCATTACAATTGCCAGCTGGAGGAGCTCAGATTTCCCTGTTGTCTAGTCTGCAGACACCACACCAGTGATTATTAATATGTGGTAGTACTTTCAAACTTTTACTAACTCGCAGCAAATTTAAACAATCCAAAAAAAAAGGAATAATTTTAAATGTCATATTGAGTAATGTCGCAATTTTGAAGACCACTGAAACTAAAACGCTAAAGAATAATTGGTTGAATTTTTTACTAGATCTGATTAAATTGTTTTGGCCACTAAAAATTGTAAATTTTAAAGCTGTTTTGCATGCAACCGGTGCACGTTGCGCAAGCAGCCGAAACGAACCGAGGGGCCGAGATAGTGAAATCCACCGCTTGCATTTACTTCGCTGGTTGGCACTCTGCAGTATTTTTGCTTTGCTTGCTCGCATGTTACGTACACGGCACGCGGTCGGTCGTGGCCGAGAGCGCTCGGGCGAACTCGAAGGAGTGATTCTGAAAATAGCCCTAGGCTGCTGGCCGGCACTAGAAAACGCCTCTCGCCCGCCAGTGTCCCATTGTGGCCCCGGGGCGGACCGGCCACGGACCCCCGCTTTCCCGCACTTGATGTCTCCAAAAAGTACTGCTTGTTTTTACGACCACCCCACAGAGACTTGGGGGGAAACAAAAGTATGTGCGGTGGAGTTCGGAACCGCCGCCGGATCTTATCTCTGGAACGCGTTCTCCATGCCGAAACCACGGAATTTTCATGGGCGCCGGGCAAGTTATAATCTCGGGTGGAAGTTTTTTATGCGCTCTCTGCTGACGTTTGTGTCCAACAAGCTAGGGAACATCAAAAAGCGGCAAAAGCGTCCGACTGGCTATCTACTTGCATTACCTTCTGCAGTTGTTGCAGGAATGGTCGCAAATTTACTCAAAATACCGATTAAAATGCAGAACAATATATTGTAATTAAATTAATTTTCTAGTTCCGGCATTTATTTGTTTACAATAAAACCCATATCGCAGGAATGGCTATTTTTAATTTACTGAAATACAATAATGACCCTCTCGGCTGCGATTACAACCTTCTTTGAAATGAGGACACGAGGCTTGCCCTTGGAATTGTTCGACAGTGGAGCTGCCGCTATTTAATAGTTATTACGAGCACCGCCGCAATGACATTCCATGAGGCCACCGATGATGATGTGTCGTCATGCAGCGACAACTTCCTCTTCAGCCGGCGGTCCATCCGCCCAACGAAGCGTGGCCAATGGTGCAAAACATGCCGCCCAGAGCATGCGGGACGCGCGACATGCACAAAATCGCACCTCTTGTTCTCAACTTGCTCGTTACACACTTGAACGTACGTGTGTGTGCAAAACACACGCTGGCTCACTAAACACGCTTGTGTGCAGATAAAATTCGCAACGCGAGAGTGTGTGAGCGAGACACCGACGCGCTGGCAAATGATGATAAATTCAACTTTGGTTCACTGCACGCCTAGACCGCAATTTCGTTGGGAGTGTTATGGGTGCTGTTTTTGACAGGCGGGATTTCGCTCTATGGCCTTCCCGATTCCTATAAGTTTGCGCTATTTTAGGAAAGGGAGCGGTTGAGTTATGAATATTTACACTCGCAGTGAGTTAAATAAATTAACGTACAGGCTTGATTATGCTGATACAATTGATATTTTTAACTCTAAATTTGTTAGTTTTCTCCCATTATTTTTGGGTTTTAATCTAATTGTATAAACTCAGAAGTTTAATAATTTTGGCATGCATGGCATTGGACAAAGCGTGTCGAGAGGCTCTGAGGCCCACAACGGTCAATTTCAGCTGCCAAACGTGTCAATTCGCGTTTGAAACGTCGACCTGACGTTGCCCCTCGGCCTAAAATGTGGCATGACGGCCGAAACCGACGCGTATGCATGCAGACAGCGAGGCGAAATCGGCAGCCATAAAATCACAGCCGGCGCAGCAACCCGCCCCACAGGCTAGAGAAAAGCAGGATGGAAAATAGATGCGAGCGCAACGGAGGCAGCTAGCGGCACCGAGACCATTATTTTATAGCTGCCGGTGACCTTTCTGCGACACATAGAAAAGCGTAAAAGTAAACTTTGTGTGTGTCCGTATTGGTTGGGTGGCTGGTTGCTTGGGCTGGCTGCAGAAAGAGCGAAGGGCCCATTTAAAATTTAAATCCCGCTCTCTGTAAATCACGACGGCGGCGCGCGGAATTAAGGAAGCGGGCCGAAAGGGTTGCTTGCACGCTCGGTCGGTCGGTCGGTTGGTTGCAGAAAGTACCCCGACGGCGGTTTTTGGATTAGCTTTATTGCTGCGGCTGGAAGGCGGCTGGGTGGTACAGGCGGCGAGAGTTGTAATAAGTATTGCCACCGGCACCCTGGTGGCGAAAAGTTATCTCCAAGGTGCGAGAGCCTGCTAAGGGCATTGCCACACCACGATCAGCTTGATTGATCGGGAAAGGGCGACGTGCTGTTATTTGCGAGAAATGGAACTGAATTCCCATGTGCCTCTCGCCAAAGTGGGACTGGAAAATGGATTCGATTCGTTCGAAGAGCTTTGAAGTTGCTTATTATGTTATTAGTATAATAAGAATCCAGTTCAAATCTAAGCAATGTAGTATAATTGAAAACTGGAAGCGAAATTACTTCATGAAAGAGCAAATCGCCATCATAAAGGGAATTGATTGAAAATTTCTAATTTATATAAATGTCTGATTGCAGGCAAGTACATCTTTTGCTATACACACTGTCCAAACGGAAAATCTTGTAACGGTAAGATTTATTGCCTACTCTGTAAGCAACGTTTCTCGATTCAACGTACAAATCCTCAAAAATACAGATTAATAAGTATTTGCTTTAAGGCGTTTGAAAATAAATATCTGCAAATCCGTGACTGCAGCGTAGAGCCGCTTGCGATTTGAGGCGCAATAAAAGTAGGCGTCGGCGGTGGAAAGTCTTTGGGTCGAATGTTTGTTCGTTCACCAGCCCAAGCAACAGACTCCAGCGCGCGCTTTCGGCGCAGTCGCCGGCGCAGACCGTGTTATACGGCGGACGTATTTTGCGTCGGCCTGCTGCCGCTGCTGCTGGAAAGCGGAGCGGCAGGTGCAAATAAATAAGTCGGAATCGAAATGAAGAGCAGAAGAAACTGAATGGAAATGAGGCGCAGAGTGATGGATGCCGGACGGTCCGCGGGTCACGTGACGCGGCCGCTCACGTGTGTCGCTGCTATGTATGTGCTACTGTTTAGCGGGGCTTCTCGAAGCGCAAGGCAAACACGGCGTGACACACGATAAACAAGAAGACCGCCGTGGCGCTAATTCCTTCGATTCAAGCAACCCTTTGCTTTCGCGCCCACGGTAGCCGCGCTGTGCCGATCAATGGGCGCGCCGAAATAGGCCGCGGCCCGCGCATTCCTTCAGCACGCGACCTCGTTGAGCTTGGGCATGCTAAACTTTTGAATTTCTCATTCAAGAAAAATGAAATTTACATTTCCAGACTTATTTTTAACTTGCGCAGCAAATGAATTCCAATTTTAGATTCTTGAGAACATATAATCCCCGTTGTAAGACAATTGAGGCCCAGTTTTTAGCTTCCAGCCCAGTTTCACTTGGTGTAAGAATTTCGCTTTCACACCCCTCACTTTCTTCTTCGATCGAGCGTGTTTATTCGTCCGGAGTTGATGATTTCGCGTGCAAATATAAGTCGGAGCGAGCTAGCAGGGAAGCTTTGCTCAGAGAAAATATGGAGGCGTGGGCGTCTGGCCGGGCTCGACTGCTGCAAAATGTTGCTTGCTGCCGGCCTGGCGCTCTTTTGCCGCGCGAGTGTGAGCAAAGAGATAAAATCTCACAGGGAAATAAACGGTGTTTATTCGGCTGAAAATAAAAAGGAGCGAGCAAATGTGTTGGAATTTCGTTTTGCGATCATACAAATAGCAACCTGCTTCGCGCCTCTGAGCACAACAGGATGATGAGGAGTGGATTTATTTTTATTTATAGGTGATCTGGCACGTCAATATAATTTTCTAATGCAAACTCGTGTTTTTTTTGTATATTTGGTTTTGCGGAGATAGCATGAAGATAAGTTATTAAACAAGCCATCTAATTTTATTTTCTGCCGACTTTCCATCTCTGAACCTGTAGAAAATCTCAAGTAAATCTTTCCCTCTGGCGTAGGTGGGCAAAAACGTTCGGAATATTAGATGCAGCAGTTAAGCTGCTTTTGCGCTCTGCATACTGTAGCAGCTCGGGAGTTTCTTGCGGCGAAGAATTACTACGTTATGCAAATCGCATGCACCAAAGTTGCTTGGCACGTTTTCAGGTGCAAATGTATAAACACACAAAGTCAACCGAGCGTCGACAGTAGCTCGTCGCTCATATTCAAACTTCAACTTTTTACTTAAGCCTCGCATATAAAAGCATAGGACCTATCAGAATGTTACTCGCAGAATAGGTACTATAGTTAATTAGCATTGTTTCAAACGACTGATGGCGTCTCGAAAGGTGTGCGATCGTAAAATTTTATCGCTGCTCTCGGGCTTTACGACCGTCGACGTTGGGTCGATTTTCGGTAAAAAAGCCGGGGCAAAAGAGTACTTATTTTGCAAACAGATGATTTTTCATGCCCCTCTCTTTTTAGAGAGTGTTTCGAAACATCATAATTACGTAAAGAAAAAAAACTGCCCATTACGTGGTTGCCATAAGCAGGAAAGCTGCTTAAAAAAGGAGTACCGTGCATGCGCGAGTAACCCTTTTGAACCCCACCAAAAAGGTCAACAGTACCATAAATCATCTCCCTTTTGAACTGCAGCTGTCGATTTTCAAACGTGTCGCTTACACGTATGAATAATGAAAAAATAACGGCAGGAAGGGGGCGACGATCGGCAGCAAGCAGGCATCCTTTCTCTTATTCTTCGCGCGCAGATAAATTCGAACCCTGACCTGAGACAATGTCGAGTTCGCAACACACATTGGCGAAAAGTCGCAAACGCGATTCGGGTCACGTCCCACGTGAGAGAAAGGATGAGCCGACTCGGGGCAGGGGTGTTTCGTTCATCTCTCTCTATATCAGGAGACGCCGGCTGCAGATCGATGGACTGCTAGCCTATTCGTCACCAATTAATGCCGCGCCAAACGCCTGCAGTCGAGACATATGAAGTGATTCTATGGGTGATTCCACTATTCAGCCAGCAGCAGCAGCGGCACCGAGTTTAACCGCCGATGGCTCTCAATATCGCGGTTGCAACTGTGCCGGAGCGGATGCCAACCGCTCGGGCCAATTGGGGCGCATTTTCCACAACTGTTCGAAACGGAATGGAAGCTGAGAGAGCCTGCTTTTCCAAATCCACTGCTACCTGGCTCAAAGCTACTCCGTCTGCATAAACCTTTATCGGTCTGAAGTAAGACATGCAGATATCTATACTATCCTTTCTCTAAAGTAACTTGAGTTCAAGCGTTTAAATATTATGTACGAACTAACTTTTTCAGAAATTATCTTAAGTAACTGAAGTAGCTAAACAGTAAGGTGATTTTATCATGTGATAAGAGATACCCATCTCATAGAATTGATTTGTTTCACGTTGACAATGTAATTTAAAGGACTAGTGGGATAACGTATAAACTTTTAATATAAATATTTTTCTTAATTACTTTTATAAATTAAATTACTATAATTGCATGCATGATATTTCTGACGCGCATTAAAGTTAGAAATAAGAACCAAGAGTTAGGCAACAACTTGGCCTTTTATGTCGCGATGGTTGCATAACTTTCTCTTTGCCAGTTTACTATGATGCAGTGGTAATGCTGTAGGCTTGATAGGCTTCGTTGGCTACTTTCAGTATATTTATCTTTTAGAGCGCCGTCAAAGGCCGATTAAGAACAAAAGCCCAATGAAAAGAGCGAGACCATCCTCAGAGAGCCGTCTCCGTTTTTGCTGATTATTATTATTGCTACATGTGAACAACTCAGCAACTAGGAATTTTTATGTCATTTGTCTGGAGCTGGGTCGCGATGTAGGAATCTACTTGACCCGCGCTCGTTCGCTCGCGCCGGCGGAACAGTCAAGTTGGCTCGTGTCTGTATGTGCATGACACTGAGAATGTGGCACACACTCATTTATATTATTTGTCAGCAGCAGCAGACATCGGTTTGGCCAGCGAAAGGCACTAATTTCCTTACTGTGTGCCTGCGAGGCTAAAATTCGTTGCGCCATTAAGCGATTCGCAATTAAAAGCACGCCCGCTAATTTCCACGCTGCTTTTTGTCGGATGAACAAAATACACGGGGTGGAAATACGCAGGCAGAGAGGGCCCATTACCAAAAAACAAAGCCGGCTGCTCGTCGATCCGCGAGTCAGCTCGCTATTGCAGCAAACAAGCCGAGAGACTCGTCCGCCAGCCCGGTTTTTGATGCGAAAGTGATGGCTTTTTGATGAACAGCGGCCATTGTTGGTGCGGAAAAGCTGGAAAGTGCTGATTAAAGCTTTTATTTATTTACTGGTGCGTTAAAACAAACAAACGTGATTGGGGATGAAAATGCCGTGTGCGGATTGCGGCCGCTAATTGCGTGGAAGGGAGATTTTAGCAAAAATGCATTTTGGTTCGTGCTTGCCAACAGATTTTCGGTCTGGCGTGTTTATAGAAATTCGATTTTGGTTTGGTATGCGTGTTAAATGGGAGAAGCATTTCAATGGTGGTGATTTCAAAACGTTCGAGTGTGTTGATTTTATTAAAGTTGTTTGTTTTCAAGTCATCCCTACAGTTCGTGTTTGGCATGAACATAAAGTACTTCCGAAGAGTGTGTTCTATTGATTGATTCCAATAACAACATAATAAATAATTATTTGAATAAAAATTTAGTGAGTTTTACAAAGTTTTATCTGAAAAAGTACCGGGGGCGGGGGGGGGGGGGAATGCGCGTTGAATGTGGGCACTTGGCGCTCTCTTTTTTCTGTACGAGTTTCGCAAATGTGTGTTTCTGATCCGACCGGCTAAATTTATTCATGTAATGCAAATTTAGTTTCAAAATTTATATCCTAATTTTGTATAAATCTCGCTACTTAAACTACATTTTTATCTACCCGTTTGTAATGACATTCAACGATCTGACCTCTACCATTATTTGTATAATATTTGTTCCAATTTAATTTACGGAGGTAAATTTATTTAATTATTGTGTACAAAATAAAAAAGTTTAAACAATCAGAGTTAATCACAATGCAAAGCGCATGCAGGTTCTTCGTGTATATATTAGAATCTGAAAGACCCTCTTTGCTTTCGTGCCACCAGCACAAGACGTACGGTTCCTTTGTTGCTCTCACCCGATTCCGTCTGGCATTGAGGAGACCTGATTTGTCCAGTTGCTCGTCAGCCGCGGCCATCAATTTGGCCCGGCCACCTCTTTCCATCCTCCATCCTGTAACAAAATCGGTCAGCCCTTCTTGTGTACTCAGAGTTACTCTTGAACCCATTTACCCCTAGACGTTGCGTTCACATTTCAAAGCGTTGTACCCCAACTAAAACCATGCCTGCGCGTCGCGAAAATATAGCCCGCGTTGCAAAAAAAAGAGCATTGTATTTAAAAATCCCACCTATTACAAATCTCGACGGAAAGACCCTAATGCTAACTTAAATATTATAATATTCATGAAAAAATTAGTTCAGCAATTAGCGAGGCGGCAGTTTTGCCAGTAGGTCCGCTTTGAAAAAAAATACTACGCCTGGCGGCCATTTGCGGGCGTTGGAGAACAAATTTTCACCAGCTAGCACGGGTTGTTTATCAAATAAACAGCAGGACGATATAGGAAGGGCACCGCTTTTTCGATTTACCTGCCGCCAGCAGTTTGTTTCGGGTGCAGGTTGTTTGCGGTGTTTACCTTTGCGAGCAGCAGCTGCTGATGGTGGTAAAAAAGAGAAAAGTCGCAGTCAGGAAAGGAGCTTTAGCATCCCGGTTTGGTAATCAAGAGCACACACTCGCATAGCTATGTACCACGTGTATGTACGCGCTGAGAGCAGACTGGTTGGTTGGCTCATACCTGCGGGCCACGCTAAAACGCATCACATGCCTCATCGAGCGCAAATCCCTCTCTCTCGCCCGCCACCAAATTCTAGCCGGCTGGCGTGCATGCGTTTAATTTACTTTCGGCGAGTGCACTTGATTTTTTTTTTCACACAGCACACGGATTTCTTTGAAAGCGGTGACTGATGGACTGGTACTAATTTGCCTCGGCGCGGAAATGGAAATCGCGCGGGCCAATTTTCCCCTAGTTGCATACTGGAATGGGGGACGCCCCCCCGAATTCCATTATTGCGCCTGTCGACTTTAATATGCTTTATTGAAAAAAAGCGTAATGACGAAAAAACAGTCGTAAAAAACTAGCTCTGCTGAAACACAGTTGGCAAAATTCGTCGCGAAGAAAGTTTAGACTGGCACATGACGTGATTCATGGAGTTTTTATTGGATGTTAAAAAGAAACGCGCTCTCGCAACTTTTTCTTTTTGATCTCGGCCAGAAGCAATTCAACTCTGTTGAGTATAGGGAGGCATTACTTCATAAAGACCAGGCAATCATTATTTCATTTGTGGTCGTGCCAGCTGCGAAAAAGAACTGAAAATTGTATATTTTGCCGCTGAATAAAAGCAATTTACTTTGCTTGCTGAACGGAGGGAGGAATTAATTTGTATTATTAAATCATTAATAGTTCTTTTGAATTTGAGCTTGTCGATCATTAAATTTCAATTTTTGTTTTCTAAGCACAAAAGAATTCACTCTGAATTTTAGAAGGCGTAATGCGAAGCAAAAGCTAATTCTGTTCCTAGTGAACACTTCGTTTCTGCAGAGGAGATTTTGCAGCAAAATATATGGATTGCACACGCCAGTACCAACGGGTAGCGAAACTCAATCGACGAACCCTTCTTTAGAGAGGAAGGAAGTTTGAGCCAAAACTCGCTTTTCGACACAAAAAGCGTCAGTGGAGCGAGCGAGAGCACAAAACACAAATAATATATATTTTGGTTGGGGCGACGGGTGCTCCGCCACGGACGTGACGGTGCTCTCTCTCTCTCTCTCTCTCTCTCTCTCGTTCTCCCTCCCCCTCTCTCTCTCTCTCAGTGGTGGCGCGAGAACAAGTAAAAGTATCAAAGCGCCGTCGCTGCAGTATTTATTGTAATAAGTCTGCGAGTCTCGGCATCTCATAAACATACAACAAACACATGCTTTGGAAATTCCAAGAAGAAAAAAAATCACAAAGAGACGAAATAAAGGAAAGTCTCAGCAGCTAGCTCCCTCAGCCCGCGTACTTTCAAAGCAAGCTCACTCACACATAGACTCTTTTGACTGCAGAGCCTTTGACATTTCACCAAGCAAAATGGTGAACACGCGGCGCGCGGAGAGACGCCCTTTCCCCTGGGGAACCCCACTCGCCTCTCATTTGGTTAATAACGATTTGGACTTTTTGATCTTTTGTATGAGCGGCGTGGAGCTGCCGCACACCTAGAAATTTGTTTGGCAACTCTCGAGAAAGTGAATATTGTGATGCGACAAAGGAAATTCCACACAATGGCTAAATGCACTTCTGAGCTGCGGATATTTGACTGCATGCACGCGTCCTGAAGGAATTGGGATCAAAGCATAGTGCAGAGTTTTGTTTGCCATGGTATTTCTTAATGCCTGAGATACTTCGCCAAGGGAATTCATACACATTTTCCCATGCTAGTGATCATGTCTGGATGGAGGCCATTAATTTTGTACATCACTGCATTCAAAATCTTTTCTATCTTTTATTCCGAATTTAGATTTGAGAATCTTTGGAAATTGATTTTTGGAAGTGTCATACACCAAAGGCGATGTTTGCCCTATGCATTTGAAATTAATCCGCAAAGCAAACATCTCTAAAATAATTTCAATTGCCGCCTTGCCAAACAAAAGGACCACGTGGGGTTCCCCCTCGGCGCTCAAAAGCAAGCAAAGGGACCGGTCGGAAAAGAAGCAAGCGAGCAAGTAGCAGTGGAACACACACACATACACACGAATGGCACGAGGAGTACATGGCAGCGGGGCAGAGACAGTAGAGTAATGCGCCCTAATAGAGTGCTCCTCCCTAGTCTGTCCGCCGTTGTAGTGTAAGGTCGGGTGGTGCAGTTGGGCGTGCTGCATTGCAGTTCGATATAAAATATTCCGACGCTGCCAAAACGCTAATTCGCTCCACTTTGAGCACCAAAATTGTTTCAAAGCCCTCCAGGCAGCCGCAGCTCGAACTCACGTAGCAATTCTAATGTAACGCACCGAGGAAAGTTTCAAAGAGGCAAATTTTTGACAACACACGCTAACGCTCGCACAATTACTTTTGACATCAGCTAATTTTGATGTGAGTAGGCTAAGCTAGTTGAACATTTGTTTGTTTGTTTGTTTATTCTCACCGTAAAAAAATTACATACATGTTAAAAAACAGTTTGTCAAAAAATTAAAAAAAGCACAATTTCTCAATAGATACTACGCCTCGACTCGAGTTTCAAGCGGCTGTTGAGTACAGTGGTTGTTTAGAATTTGTAAATTAATATAATGTTGTAAGTTTAACTAACTTTGAAAATTGTTACTAAATTTGACGCAGATAGAAGGAGAAGGCATCACACACGTACCTATTTCACGATTTTCTGAAAAGCTCAATTTCGAAAATAAATGTCTAAGCACTTTTAATTCATGGATGTTCTCCCAAGCACTTACCAAACTTTCCAATTTGCCAATAAAATGGTTTTGTTTTTCACTTGACTGCGGCACTAATTTTCACGCACTCGAGTAATATTCCCAAAAGCGCGCAATCCGCCTTACTACGGCCTGCGCGCATACACGTTCATAAGGTGGTGCGAAAATTAATTGATGGGGCAAACGCAATTCGGCGCGGAAAAACGAAAGAAAAAGTGCTGGTTAATAATTCACGCCAAACATTATTTCAGCGCCACAAACACGACCGCACGCGGCGTCGGTGGCGGGTCGCTGCCTCACGCAGCGAAACTTTAATTTCAACTTTCATTATCCGCAATTTCCTATTGGCTGCGAGCGTAGAGGCTCTCTTCGTTGAGGGCGAGATAAATTACATAGCCCCGAACAGCGTTTGTTACTTTTGCACATTATGTGCAGTGCACAAACACATATCGCCCTGGAGAAATGTGTGTATAAATATTCCCCGTCGCGAGGACGGCTTTGAAGGCGCGCAAAACTGTGTGCGCACACAAACTTGTTAATTTTAATTAAAAACCTTTTTAACGCCAGCTCGCGAAGCACTTATTATTAAACTCATTTATTATGGATTGTGTCGCAGTGGAGTGTTTACGAGTTAGAGTAAAATGCCAGGCACACATTACACAAAGAAACACATCAAACGGAGGATATGTACGCCGCCTTACCGGATATGCAACACGCGCGTCCTCCGTGTGCCGCGGCACAGCATTATCATGTTACTACCGAGAAGTGAAACCTGGCTTGAACGTATTACACAATTGTGGCTGCTACGTGGAATGAGAATATTAAACTTAAACTCGCGGAAAATTTTGCAAATATGACCTTGTTCTCTTTCAGCCTCTAATATTTACTGTTGACAAAACTTTCCCTTGAGAAAGACACATTGGGATGAGATAGTTTGACAAACTTTTCCTCGTTTTTGGCGTTTAGATTTATTCATTCTCGACCAGGTTCCAGCCACTACTGCAGCCGTAATCATGTGAATGAATAATAGGGACCATTTTAACTTTTAATAGCTCATTTTCATCGAGACAAAGGCTGCAGGAGTGGCCGAAACCTGGTCGAGAATGAAATAATTCAACTTCTTGCTTACATGGAAAAGTCCGTTTGATTCTCACTTAACGTTTGGAGTTTCTTTATTTTTGATATTATAAAGACAGATTTCAACTACGGGAAATAATCACGTTCATGAATTTCAGTGCCAAGGTTTACTGATTGTTGTGACAGATTTCAATTATTTCTTTTTATCACTACAAATTTGTAAATATCTGTGCTGATGTAAATATCGCTTGTTGTGTGTAACGCTCTGCACACAATCATGCGCGCGTGTCAATTAATATTACACCTCTCAATGCGTACAACCCCTGGAGCTAGGATTGTGCGTACTTCCGAATTTATATTCGAATTTTATGCTTGGTTGTTAAGAATTTACAGCCTTAGGAGTTTGAGAAGTATACGCTTCGCTTTTGGAGAAATTTTACTGCATTAATTTTGAGAGGAGCTGTGCGGTGGCGAGTAAACTAAACTTTGCGGCTGTTTGTTTAATTTCCTTTCTGCGCTTTTCCAGGGAGGTTTGCATTTCTTATGAGGCATGCGGCCCCGACGTGCCTGCTTCTAAATTTACGCGGATTAGTTTATTAATCCACCCATCAAGATAGCAAGCGGTCGGAGGGGAATTTATAATATACACGCACTTCAATCAAAAAGTTCGACGCAATCCTTTTTCTTATTATTGCCGACGTTTTGGATAACACTGCTGCTTTAATTAAATGTGTCTGAATGCTTTCATTGAGCCTCTGAGTCAATATTAAAATGTTGCTCTCTTTGCAATTTTATGTGCAGCTTTGTTCGGCCTAACAGTTAAGTAAATTTATGTATGCAAACACAGTGCAAGAAAGCAATTAATATCCTTTTTTAAAAATAAGTTTTGCCAACTCTCTTTTATCTCTGTTATTTTTTCTGGGGGAAATTCAACTGTACATCTTTTCTCACGGTTAAAAACAAAATTAATAAGGCGTTTAGCTTTGTCTGTCGTCAAAATGGGGAAATTTTGATATTCAATCGAACAACAAGCAAGCCAGAGGCGAAACACAAACATTTTTCAGCTGCTAGGTCTGTGCAATGAAGCGCACCACTTATTCAGTGGCGGAAAACTAACTCATCGATCCGTCTGGCTACGCCATTAACAATTGGCTCTCTCATTTTAAAACACACCGGGCCAAATAAATAACGAGCCAGCCAGTCAGAGAGCGACCGAGTTGGACGGAAAAACAGAGCTTTAACAGCTAGCACAGAGAGGAATTTTGTTATTACTGCTGATAATTTCAAATCGACCGCAAAAACACTGCCTGTCAGAGCAAAATGAGTGAGCTGAGCGGGTTTTAATCATAAACAAGGCCGGCATGTCGATTTTGCAACGCGCCTGCTGATAATGATGCATGAAAAATGTCAGCAAATGAAAATATGGCTGTTTAGGGTGTTTTCTGTGCATTTGAACAGCGGGCGAAATGGATATTTCACTTTTCATATTCGTTAGGCCGCTTGAATTTGTTATGTTTTGTCGGCGTCATGTTCGCTTGGTCGACATATATATGCACGCAGAATGTGTGCTCAGTCTATCTAGCCTGGTGCATGAAGGGTGCCAATATTGATTATCATACATCGGAAATTTGTCCATCAATACGTCAAATATTTGCTGAGGCCACATCATGCGTTGGTGAAACTTGAAAGCGGATGCCAAGTTGAACATTTAATAATTACTGCATTATAAATTAAAATATTAACTATCAATGGAAATATTTTCTCGCAAATTTAAGTTTTTCAAGAACAAATTATTTTATTTGTTTAAAGCTCACATTTAATCGAAATTATCAGGACTGTTCCATCGTAACCAAGCAAAATATGTATGACGTAGTTCACACTCGCTAGATAATTTCAAGTTTCGAGTATGCCCTCATACTGCGTAAATTATTCCTGGCAAAATTCAAACTCTTTTGTAGTAGCTGTATTAAAAGCAAAAGCTCCATTTCCAAATCCATCAGAGGAGCTCGGTCAGGCCAGGACTAAAGCCGAAAATGCAAATCCATTATTCCGCAGCAGCACGCTCCAATCTGCAGCAAGCGTGGTACAAAACAAAGCGTGGAAAAACACGAGAACACCGCAGCCATGGGTGTCAGGCAAGTCAGCCGTGTGTGCGAAAACACCCTCTCTAGTCGTGTTGGTTCGTTCGTTGTTGGCCCGCACAAAAGCGGCAGATATGTGTAATTATAAATGCAGAGGCTGACTGACTGGCAGACACTGCAAACACGGTAATGCCATTAAACTCGGCACAATGAAAGTGAATTACACAATGCGAGCGAGCGAACTGCGGCGGCCGACGAGCCAAATTAAAAATAGGCGGCGGCCGCTTGCGTTTTGTTATTTTATTACATCAGCCTCTCTCTCGCGCGCGACTTTTTGCCCGCCGCCCTTTGTTGTGCTAGAAATGGTTAATTATCAAGTTGCCAGAGACCTGCAATCAACGCTCGCTGCGTCAGATTATTTTTTGCTGCCTAAAATAAATAAGTAAATAAATAAAAACGACCGTCAGAGCTCCTTTCGTGGAGGCACGTTCCGCAGCTACCGTCTGTTTGCTTCTGTTTTGTGGATCTTTAATTAAAAGTTGTTGCGAGCTCCATGGTGCGGGCTTGTGAAGTGGGAAAGGTGGGAAATAGCAGCACGAGATTGATTAGTTTTCATCTCGGGGGGAAACTAGGCTTGATCGCGTCGTTTTTGTCTGAGATACGTTTCTCAAGATGAAAGAAATTTTCCCTTGGTAATTTCGAGTTGACCGAATCCGCGATTAAAAACCATAAAAAAGTCTTGCAAAATGAATTTTCCACATACGAGTCAACAGCAGAAGAGTTTGTTGTAGGCTCCAAGTTGAAACTGAACACATTCTTCCCGGTTCCAGTGCTGCTGCATCTTGGAGATAAAAGAATTACAAAAATTCTTCCATCCCGCAGACAAAAATAACGCGCTTTTAATAACAACAACGCGTCGGCAAGCTTTCGCCGGGGGTGTAATCCAATTAAACGGCTGCAGCATCCATTGAAACGACCGCAAATTGCTTTGTGCTGTTTAGTTAAACAATTTGTACGGCTGCATAAACAGCGGCTAGGCTGGCCGTGAGCAATTAAATCCTCTGCTCCACATTCGGCCTCGCTCCACGACGGCGAAAAATAATAAAGGAGCATGTTCGGACATGCATGCACGTCATATTTCACATGCTTGCCTTCTGTACTATTATTATTATTTTTAGCTAGTGTACATAACTACGGGCAGGGGTCATCGCACCCGGGGCCGACTTGTTAGAGAGCGTAATTGCATTTTTATCAACCCCCGAATCGCCTGGCGTCCGGCCGAACTGGCTCATATTTCACTCCCTCATCTCGGTCGCTCCCCTCCGCCCCCGAAATTCGCTCTCATAGGGGTCAAATTAATAAATTCTGTGTGAATTTATGCACGATTTGTTATTTTTATGCGCCGCCTTTGCTCATTGTTCGCGGAAAAAGTGCATTCGCATGAAAAATATTGGCCGGAAAACCCGGTTCTGGTAGCTGGGGGATCAAAGATTTACGGCCGTGGAGATAAAAAGGCGTTGCCGTTTTCATTTTCGCTGTGGAATGTAGTTTTGCCGACAGTCCTACTAATGTGGCGACTTACTTAAATGTTGAACGAAAGAGAATATCTCCGCGCCATTTTAGCAAATTTAAAGTAAGTACCATTTTCGCCATGGAATGAAAATTAAATCAATATTAATTGAAGTATGAGCTCTAAGCTTGAAGTAATGTGAATCATTAATTTGCAGAATAAGTTTTCCTCGGATTCAACCAATAATCACGATGTTGCATTCTATCAGAATGTGTGATACGAGAGCAACTCGCTGCGCGAAACAATTTTCAACTTGAACCTCGCGCTTAATGAGAGATCGTGACGTGACATGAAATAGCAATTTAAACTGCGGAATTGATTGAGCAGTTTCAAATGTGTTGCGATGCAGTATTTAAGCGTCATTCCACTAGGCACCGCGAGCGGCAAACAGCAATTACGCAGTCATTAAAATGCACCTCGCAACAAAACAGCAAGTTGAACTCGTCGCGTGTTTGACAGAAATTCGCATTGGCCGAACCGAAATGTTGCCAGAGCGCGCGGACTTCTATTATTCTGCGAGGGCATTGTCGGCCGCGGCTGAAAAGTGGCCGTAAATTACTCGGCTACTAGTGTTTGCCCGCGGAGCGAAAGCCGCGCGGTCGCCATGCAAAATTAAATCGTTTTGTTTTATTAAACAATAATTTGGCGCGAAAGGCCAGGCCGCAGAGCGATGTGTGTTTGTAATTAAATTGCAAACAAAGCACTCGCCCGCGTACCCACCCCGTGCTGTGTTGGCATTCTCGGAGAACAGAATGGGCGTTTTTTCATGCGCTGCACTTTTTCGGCTCGTAAATTATTTCGGCCCTTGCCGAGCGAGCTCGCGGGTGAAGCTCTCGCATCACGCGATATGCCTGCACATGGTGCACTCGCTGGGGGCGGATCTGTTTCCACCCCCTGATGGATGGACGGACGTCGGACGGAAAACTCCCACTTTTGACTTGCTCTCGCGGTCGAAGCACAGAGAAATATGAGGTGGATCTCGTGATTATGCGCTGCGCGGTTAATATTTCATGCGAAATGATGTAAATTCTCTCTCTGTTTGTTCTGTCTCTTCAAAAAGCTAGGGGAGAGCACGCGTTTTGTGCGCTAATTACTAGCTCTTTTGTTTCAAGGGCTGACTTGGTCGAGAGCTAGGGTGCATTCTGTACGCACGCAACGCACTGCATCTGTGCAGGTGTTCTGTCGCGGTGTTGTTTGGATTATAATAATATGTGTTGCTGGGAAGTTGTACAAAGTGTTGTTTTGAAATAACAGCATATATGTGGAAGGTTTTTACTGATATGAATTTCATTTTAGTTGTTTCTGTGGTTCAATACCCGCCGTCAGCTTCCAGCATTATTTAACATTGCCATCATTTGCAGCGAAACAAATGAGCAAGCACGCCACTTTTTAACCGCAACCACCACACACACATTTTCATAAATCCGGTCTGCGCCTGACCCCTTTCGCATTTGCATATTATATGACGCTGGCGCGCGTTAGTTAGTTTTACGAGAGAGTTGGTTGGTTGCTTGTTGTTTGCAGGCAGAGAAATGCATCATCACGAGAGTGCGAGAGAGAGAGAGAGAGAGAGAGAGAGTCTGTTCGCCGCAGTAGTTGTCGCTCTCCTCGGAAGGGGTGTGTCCAGGCACGATGTACCTACGAGCATAATATCGTATGCACAGGCCATTATCGCCGGTGGGTCGGCCGACACACGCGGTGCTTCGTGTCGGGCGCAGATAGCAGTAAAGGAAAGAGACCGCAGCCGCGCAGTTTCAATCGAATGAAACACAGGGCAGAGAACACGCGCGTATAACAAGCAAAAGCTCTCCGTGGTGGTCCAGCTTGCTCTCTGCGGGTGTCTACGTTTGATGTGGCCGGGCGGAAATTGTGAAAAAGCAGTAGAAGCAGCTTGCTTTTTCATCCGCGAAACGCGCAAAATCAGTGCGAGTGACAAGAAAGTATGCAGGGTGCACCAAAGAACGCGCTTCGTTAATGGCTGCTCTTTTGTAACGGCTTCAAAGAGTTGAGGGCCTTTTTTGAAATCTCAACTGGTTTTTTGGTTTTTGCTTTGTAAAACACTGACATTGTGGAGCCATGTTTCACTCTGAAAAATTGGTCAAAATGAAAAAAAAAATAAAACTGAGAAATGTACATCTCTGCTGACACAGTATGGAAGACAAAGGAAAGAGTATTGATGCAAAAGCCTTATGATTTTAAAGAAACCTACATCCACTTATATATTTACTTTGTGATCTGTGCCTACGCACCTCTCTCACAAAGCTACCTTTCATTGTATACATACTGTAATTAAAAACAACTCGCGACGCACTTCCATGCGGCTACTGGTATAATTGGCAATTTTTTGCGCGTGCCGGCGCTCTGCTCGTGTCGCGCATTTTAATTGCCCTATAGTCATCGGGCGTACATTCAGCGTCCACTCGAAATTAAAAACGTATCAATTCTGCATTAGCCGGCTGATGTTGCTCGCACTGTGTCGTTGTTGTGTTGATGACACTGAGCATTGTTATGCAAAACGCATAAAAATGCCATTTGCATGGGGAGAGACACCCTCAGCGCGGCAAAAGAGAGATTATCCGCTGCGAAGAGCTCCTTAAAAAATGTGTTGCCAGGCGACCGTCCAACTTTTTCCCTTTTTATCTCTTATTTTTGGGTTGGAAATGTACAGATATTCTGCTGCAGCTAATCTGCGCGTCGGTTGGAGCCGCTTTTATTCGGTTTTTAATGCCCGTCCAGATCTCTTCATTTGGGAGTAATAATAATTCAGGAGAGTTGTCATGGGATTTGGCTGGTCAGCCGAGTTTTTCGCCAAATGGCTGCTGCTGCTGCTTTTTAATGAATGAAATATTAATATGGAAAGGGACGCTAGCGAGAGCCGAATTTGATATTGCCTTTCCCCTCTTTTATTTTTGCCATCCGTTGGTAAATAATGAGTTCTGATGTTCTGCTTGTGTTTAATAACACGGCTGCTAATGATGAAAGATCGGAAATTGTGTATTTTTTTAGTTTTAAATATTTTTCGCCACTGATTTGTAGGAGGTTTGTTTTTGAAATTGGCAGTGAAGTGGAAAGTTCGGCTCTGTAGCTCTCCACTTAGAATTGAGTTAACTGATTGTCAATTATCCGTGCACTTATGAGGAGTATACATGACATCAAACACGTTTCAATCAAGCTAATCCTGAAAACAGAGATGAACTAACAAAAATGCTTCGCGATATACACAAAATACTTGTCCAATCCCGACGTATCGGGTCAGATTCAACCACAGCATAGCAGCATGTTCTAATGATTTTCTTCTTTTGTGATTTCAGGTAAGCCCAGTTACTTCCTTCTCTCTACCGCGGTACTACACTAGTACGTGGAAACCGTAAGTACTCATTACAAAAGCCGAGAGATGTTGCAAGAGCTAGTTCTGTGAGATGGGGGTTTTCCACTTCCATGCGGTGCGGGGACGGCCAGAAAAATGAACTTTGCGCCGCAACCGCACTTTATTATTTCGCGCAAAGGTAATAATTTCACTGTTTTTTGCGGCCGCGCTTATCTGCGCAGTCTTTTTGAAGTTTTTGTCTCCGAGCCTGCGCGAGCGAGTACGCTTTCTGTATGAAATATCGTACTTGGCCGTATGAATAAGTTTTTACTGCGACTGCTGCGGGAAAATAATTCCACACACAGGCAGTTGGACGGAGAGAGGCTGCTTTTTCTTCTTTTTGCTCGTCCGCTCATTCCAGACCTATAAAGAGCGAGAGAGCGGGCGAGCAGTGGCCTGTATCTTTATTTATGGCCACTACTTAATGTGTATTAACATTTGTGGTGCGCGCTCTTAGAATGCTGATTTAACTCCATAAAACGTTTTTCCTTCGTCTTTATGATACTCCCCGCCTTTATTATATTAAACGAAAGGACCGACCGAAAAATAAAACCGACACTCGGCTTGAGGACAATATTCTTGAAACGACAGACTTTTCTTTCCCAAGTACGTGTCTGAACTTAACTTTACTATTCTTAACTTCACTTTCCAAAAGGCAGCACGAAATCCAGAGACATTTGTTGAAAGCGGCAACAGGATTGAGACAATCTTTCAATTTCTACTTGACCTTTTTCTCTGGTTTTTGTAAATAGTTCCAACCCTTCAAGTATTTCTATAGATGTACTGTTTTTCCCCGACTGCCACTTACATTGACTATTTTCCGCGACCCAAGCTGATACTGCTCTTCCTCCCTTCTTTCTAGCCACGCGCGCAACAAACGAATCGTGTTTGTGTATATACGTGTTGGACGGGACGCAGAAACGATGCTGCAGCAGATTTACGTCATCCGGAACCGAAGGAAAGTACTAGAGTACTGCAAATCCACTCGGTTATGCTGAATGCGTGCGTTTATTTTTGCACACACGCGATAAGTCTTGCGCGCTGGGCTTTTATTTTTGCACTAAATTGCGCTTGCTGTTTATTATTGGGACATGTTTATGTGCGCGCATGCAACAGTGTTTTAGAGCGCAGCCAGCGATAATCCCTTACGCGCGCTCCGGGAAGACGCTGGCTGCTACGCGAATTTACTGTTGCAAACACTACATTTTTATTTGCGACTGCTCTTTGAAAAAAGATGCTCGAGATTCAGACATCAAATATCAACTGTTACGTTCAGAGGAAAATTCAATATTTTACTAACTCTAAACCTACAGATTTTGCAAACGTGATAATAGCTGCTGTTATCATGGAGTACCCCTGGGTTAAATAGGGCAGAACCTTTTTTCTGTTCTAAAGAGCGTGGTGCCTTCGACTCCTGAATTTAAACCGTACTTTTTCGTCTTGTGCTATACCGGAACCGGTCAATACAGGTAGAAGCATCAAAGGGATCTCATCAGTCTTAACGCCGATTGAGCTAATTTTCAGCGCGAGCACCTGATTGCGAATTCTGATCAAACCTTTGCGCACATCCGTATTCGCTCACTCTGCTGCGCACACACTCATTAATCTACCCTTTGGCTGCTACGAGAACACCCGAGAGAGAATTCAGTCCAGTGACGAGACGCTCGGCGCACAAACAAAGCAGGCAATCGCACTCGATCAACCGAGTTTGCCTTAATTGCATCTTAACCCGGCCTGTTGGCGATAAATTGCGAAGTGCACCGCACACGCGGCCAACTTTACCTCTCTCCTCGGATGCAATTAGGAACCTGCTGCTGCTGCGGTAATGCAAACTCGTGCACTCAGCGTGATATATAAATTTGCTGAAGCGTTTAGTTCGTTTTTTGCCGCCGCCGACAAACAACTAGAGGCAGCAACCAGTGCGGAGAGTCATCGTTATTGCACTCGATGCCGCGTTCTGCTCGCCTCAGGGACGTGAAAAAGTGATTACCTTAGCTAGTTTACTCCTGCAGACATTTATATGCCGGCTTAAATCGGCATATCTGGCTACATTTATGAAATTTATATATTTTATGAGATATTTTCATTTAAAAATGATTGTCTTAATATGGCAAAATTTTGCACTTTATTCCCCTTTTTGCGGTATCAAACCTCTTAGTGACAAACATTCAAATAATGTTTATTATATCCAATCCTTATGGCTTGTGTTTACTTAGTTAGACAACTCAGTTTCAAACCTTGTATAAACCAGATTTCACTTGCAAGTTCATCATCTGTCTGATGGGTTTGGGGAATTAATTTTGTCATGTATTTTACACGCCCCCAGACGTCAGTGATGAATTGCATCTACTCTCTACACACACTCCTTGAGGAGGACGCAGGTTGTGTATGTGCATTTGTTGCTAACTGCAAATGGAGAGAAGTTTGCCTGCATGTAGTACCAGGAGAGAAGGATAATGCGAAAAGTGTTTGTTTGTGTTCACGTAGATGCAGTCTCATGCAAGTTTGTTTATATTTTCCCCTTAATGGTTCTTTGCCGGCAAAGTGACACTAAACTTCTGAAGACACAAAGCACTTTCTAGTGCACAATAAATCGAACTTTGGCAAGAGAGCTTGTTTACGGACCTTTGATTTAAATTTAAATCAATTAGGATAAAAATAGTTTAGTTTAATTAGAAGGAGGATAGCCAGGACAAATAAATACATAAAAATTAACACACTCACAAAACCGTTTAAACCAGGATTATTCACTACATTGGTTATTATTTATGATTCCCTTCATGTCAAACGCAAAACCACAGCTAAACTATAACTGTAACTGCAACACATCAAATTATGAAACCATAAAAATAAAATGAAATTGTGCATTCTCCCCTAATTTCAGAATGCGTCTTGGCCATCCAGAAAATCCAATTTCCCATTTTCAATTTTACGGCTTTATAAGTAGGCCCAGTAATAACAGTCAATTCGGCACAACGACTTTTTCATCTCTCCATTTAGCGCGGCCGGCACATAAAATCGCAACTGAAGTACTCGAAAACGGCAATTTTCGCACTGCAGCCAGCCAACTAGCTGCGCTTGGAGTAATAATAACGATGATGATCACTCCCCTCGGCAACAAAAACACATAAATCCGGGAGCGGTGCTAGCGCATCCCCCGGTGATGATGAAGGGAGCTGGCTCGCGGAAATTAAAGATAAATAATGACCAAAGTTTGGCTGTAAAGGCGAACTGAATGTAAAAATTATTGCACCCGGGGAAACGCCCGACTGGAAGTAATACGCTGGGAAGAGGAAAAAAGAGACCCAAATCGAAGAAAAATAATAAAAGATGTATCGACTGGAGACGCACTAGAGACCTTGAAAGGAGATATGCAAAGTTAAAAAAAATATTAAGGAAAAATGAGATAAGGTTATTATAATTATAGCTTTAAATAATTTTTTTCTGTCATAGTTATGTCTCTTTTTTATGTTTCTAACATGAAAACCTCGAGCTGGGTTAATCTTTGTGTTCTTTTGAGTTTGTGAATTTAAAGTATGGGGAACAGGTTTGATTGCAACACCGGTACTCAGATTGTATCAACTGTTCTTAGAGTAAATTGTAGTTTCATCTCTCTTGATAACAAAGAAAAGATTCACGGACCCTTGGGGAGGCGCATCTCCATTGGAGGTGTGCGGTTCGGACGGGAAGAAGGGCCGATTGCGGCGGAGTTGCCGCAGACGCTGATGTATTTCAAATTCAATTGGGCGAATATAAAATATATCAACAAGCAGCCGCGTGCTGGAGATAGAGAGGGCAAAAAAGGAGAGAGAGAAAGCACAAAAGAAAACCGCACACGCCGTTCTGCGGGCGGATCGGATCTCCACTTACTCTGTTCCACCCCGCCAAAGGCTCTATGCTCGGTGGTTGAATATAACGTCCTTATTGATTTATAATAAGAAGCAGAAAAGTAGACTTCTCTCTTTCTGCCGCCGCTGCCGCCGCCACCGCCGTTCGTATAAAGACCTTTTAAACAACACGCCGCTCTAGCTCTTTGAAAACGGCTGCTTGCTTTTTATCAAAGTTGACGAGCGAGACTCCTCAAATACCATGATGCCTTTTCGTCTAAGTCGTCTCGTCGGTTGCGGCGGTGCGTGCTGAGCGGTGAGCGACTCTCGTTATCTCATTTTTCCCTCGGCTTTTCCTTTTTTGTTGCTCCACACACACTATTTTTCGATAGAGGCCGAAAATTTGAAAGAGCTGGATTGAAAGGAAAATATGCACGCGAGGGAGTCTTTGCCAATAGACTTCTCAAAAGGATGGCATTTCCTAAGGGCAAATTGCCTAATACACAAAAATCTGGAATATTGCGCCGTAAAAATCTCGAGACCAAAAGTGACATTCAGACATCAAATTATAATTGGGTTTAACAGACAGATCTGCCAAGAATCGAGGTAAAAAATCAGCTTTTTCATTCTTGGATTGCTAATAGTCAGAAATAAAAAAATTCTCCGCTTGGCATCAATATCCGATGCATACAATCGATTTAAAACGCAAATTGGGATGCCAGATTAGTTGCCTTTTACCATTTCGTATTGCGAAGCTTTTCACTCATGGAATTTTCTTGCAAAATTCTTCCGCCAAATGCTCCTCCGGGCCTCTAGAAAACGCGCTATTTCTGCGAACACTGTAAGGCTCAGTATCTTTGAAAAGCAGTTTCGTTCGCGAAGCAACGCTTCATGGTCCGTGGCTGATAGGGTTAGAAGGAGGAGCATTGCGGAGAATGAATGTGTGCAGGTATATCATTTTCCTTAATACCGCTCCGTGCGAATCGCACACAATCAGACTAGGAAATTAGCAGTGAGAGTAGTGCATTATCTGGGAACGAAAGAGCACTCCTCCGTCGGTAATGGTGGGCCGACGTCGACGCAAAGCCAATCCTCAAAAGCTTAAATAAGAATTACAAAATGTAAGCAGCTTTGGCAGCAGAGAGACAGCAAAGCGAGCAGAGGCTGCTGTTGGCATTTATTTTTCATACGCCCACTGGTAAAAGCGGAGGAAAGAAAGGCAAACGACACATACACGTGAAATTTATAAATCTCTTTGCGCCAAGCAAATTTATAATCGCATCTAGAGAGAAATAATGCGCCCTTTGTGCGTGTATGTGGCGTTAAATTAAAAGTTGCTTGCCGCCACGACTTGTGGCAGGAAAAGGGAGGAGTTGGGCGCCGAGCTAGCAATTACGTTCAAGAGCTGAAAGTAGATACGCGTGGAATCTAATTTAAATTATGAAATAACACGTAAAATAAAGTAGATGCAAATTTTTTGATTGAGCTTTTCATTTTTCACTGTGCCAACAAATTTAATAGGATTTTTCAACCTTAATTAAATATTTAGATTTTTCAAACTCTCACTGATCCGTCAAAGCAGTTTTCAGTGTTTCTCCTCGCGGATACTGTCGCATCAAATGAAATCCAGCAATGCACAGTCGCATCACGCCAGCAGTGATGTTGGCAAAACATGCAAAAAAAATGCTGAAAGTGGCGGCTGTGGCGTTAAAATGGCACGCAGCAGCAGGAACGCGCGCTGCATTTTTCGTGCGTCCATCCGGACGCGTTTTGAAATTAAATTGTTAACACGCGCGCTCGTGCATGGGAACACACTGTTCGTCTGGCAATAGGAGATAAAAATTGGAATTTATACGGCGCATGGAAATTTCGGTCCATCCAGAAAAAGCAGTCTGGCGTTTTTCACCTATGCGTGAATTAAAACAGCACTCTGCTCAGCAGCGGATAATATTTTCGGGCGCAATTGACGCGCGTGAACTCTTGATTTGAGAGCAGCGCGGCCTCAAAGCGAGAGTGCAAGCCCGGAAAATTGGACCAAATAACCGCGGGCCGTTTTTTCCCTCTATTCGCCCTCTTCCACTCTCGCTTTGCCTGCTCTGCCTCTCTCACGGTGCACACGCGAAATGCTGCGGGAATTCTAAGCAGTGCTGTGTTGTGGGTGTGTGCACATGATTTTGTTCCGTGTTTAATTCGGAACCGCCCCAGGGCCACGAGATCCGGCTGATTTTGAATGGGACGCAAGGCTTGCTCGCTCAATTTGTGAGGCGTTATGCGTGGCAAGGGAGAAAGTTTTGCGGAGACTTGTTGGTCACCAGAGAAAAACCTAATGTAGAGACCAAATATCCGATTATGTTTTGGGCGTTAAAAAATATCAGCCCTAAATGAACCGCAAAGATTTTTTATAGTTATATTTTTTCGGCCACAAACGAATATAATATATTTTATTTTGCTTTCATCTCCTACTTTTACTTAAGATACAAAAGCTCTCACTCTCAACAAGTATACACTTATTTTTCTGGTTGGCAAAAAATAGGAGAAAACATATATATTCTAGAAAAAAAGAAACGGGCGTGAACTCGTTGCCTCCTCCACTGTATACAACACAAATTCATGCTCGCTGTGCTCAATATTGCCATCTGGCTGGGGCCACTACACTTTCTCCTGCTTTTGGCAATAACTTACCGCCGGCCAGGCCATAAAAATAAAAATTTTTCTCTCTCTCTCTCTCTCTCTTGCGTGGCAGCAATTTTTGTGCCACTAAATCCCCGAAAAACTTTTTGTCTATCCTGCACGAAGAGCTCTTTGCGGCGTAGTTTTTGGCTCGCTGCTGCTCTGTGACCTTTTCGAGCCGTTTTCACCCCACAAAGTAGTTGATAATCGATGTTGGATTCGCCTGGAAAGGTGAAAAATCTCGATTCAATAGAGGTACAGCACATTCGAATGCAAATTTGACGACCTCGGTTGAAACGTCGAAATGTAATTAACGTTAATTAAGCAGCTTGCGGAATTCCGAAAGATGCGTCGCTATTCCTCATATACAGCAATGGCCTTTTGCCCGTGCAGATTTTTCGAATTCTCTTTATGTCCGTGTCTGCTCTCTCGCCATTCTAATTGCTCTGCGCCGGGATGAAATGGAAAAGTGGAGGAGCGGTTAACGAAATATCATTTTCTGCTCGTGTTCATTTTAATCAGCGCGCCGCGGCTAACGAGAGAGCGAGAGCAAGGGAGCTGGCTGGGCTGGCGAAAAGCAGCTGGAATGGAGCCGGCCGGGGCATAATCAAAACGACCGCATTGGTTTCATACTACAATAACGCCGAGCAATATTAATCAAGCGAGGCCGGCCTCAGACCCGACCGGAGAACCGTTTTCGCACGACCGTGTTAATTAAAGAGCTGTAGGGAAAATTTTGAACACCACGGTAAAAACTGAAAAATTAGTATTGACGTTTCGACGAACCGGAGTGAAGGGACGTTGAGAATTCGGGCCTACTCCAATCGTAGCCTGAGAGATTTGTTGTCCCGAAATTTCCCAATCACGTTTCATCGGCTGGTATACACGGCTTCACCAATCAGTGGCAATTGAATGATATTCCCCCTTCTTATTCCACACCATATGTGGCAGGCACACTGGGTGTTGTTTGCTTGAAGTGACAAATGACAATTATTCTGTTTTTTTTGTACCAGTAGAGCAAAGCCGGGCAAAAGTCGAGGAGGGAAAGGCTTTTGTAAGGATTCCCCGCAGGTTCGCAGCCCTGTGTGGCCACGATTACAACGCATGTACATATGCTCGGTTCGTTTGCTTGCTCGTGGCGAAAAATGAAGAAAAAAAAATCAGCAAGCCGCAGCAGTCGGTTTAATCGACTCGGAGCGATAAGAGCGGTTGGCCAACCTGTGAAAAGAGCTGGCTGGCGAGATTTGATCTGGGCCATTTTCCGACACTGCACCGTTGGCATTTTATTATAAGCTTAATAACGGACGGCGCTATGGCTTCTTTTGCACTCGCCGCCGCAGATAATGCCGGCCTTATTACGCGCACCGCCCAGTTTCCGTCCTCCTGCTGCCTCATCATCGTCGTCGTTTCGTGATCACCCACCAGAAATACTGATATAGACGACGACTTGTTTTCAACCTCGAGTAACGAGAGGAGAAACTCTCTTCGTCATTCTTGCTGCTTGGAAATATCCAACCGCCGGGAAAAGTTATCATTGAAATGGATCGATTTTTATTGGGGCACTTAAGAGAAAAACGAGGAGTGGAAAGGACGTAAAAATTTGAATGAAAATGCCTGGATATTCGAAGGCAGGCAACCTGCGTGCCACACACGCTGCGAGCGTTGCATACCTTTTCATTTTAAACAGCCAGCTGCGTGCAATCAATGAAATGGCCTAAAGAGACAATAAAAATTGGTAGTCAGGGGAGGAAAGGAATGCGGCGTATCGTTTTTATGGTCTTGAATTTTGATAAACAAATTGTTACATAAAGACTCGAAGGTAAAAAGATCGACAAAAAATTAAATATCATGTCAATAAAGATGCGAAAAAGAAAACATCGTTAGTATTTTACATAATCACATTATGAACACATCCTACGATTTAATCAGGAAGTAAATATATTATTTTTATTACTCTTACTATTATAGGTAAAAATTAAGAGAAGTTGTCTAGCATGCTTTTCTAGGGAAACACATGTTTTAAAATTCTGGAAAGATCTCGATCGCAACTCACAAAAAATTGGCTTAAATTATTCTGGCGTGGCAAAACGAGAGCTACGCAACTGTCTGAAAAGTGTGGCGTGCTGCTAGTTGCTGGCTGTTGCGAGGCAGATTGCATGTTCAAGTAGAAGGTGTACGTATACATATTTGGTGAAGAGCCGCTCTCGTTGGCTCGTCGGCTGGCGGGTGAGCCAGACAGACAGCTCGGCGCCAGCAGGCGTCGCTGGCAAATATTTACACGCGGATGCAAAAGAGGCGCTGCAAAATCTCGGCAATTTTCTATCCGCGCGCCGTTAAGGGAGCAGAACGGGGGTTGCAGCCACCGGCCTGCATGTATGCCCACCTGCATATTACATTATGTACAGCTCTATGTGCAGTGCACAAGTAGTGAATATCCTCCTTTGAGCTTGACGCCCACCAGCAGTCTCGTCAGCAGCAGCCGCCGACGCCGCCCTTCGGGACTTTGCTGTCGGGCGCAGGGTTGCCAGGTGTCTGACGTGGAAAATTTAATTTAAGTTTGCCAAGAACTTGGGCCATAAGGTGGAGGACATGATTTTAACGCCTTAGCTGCTCATCAGCCATTCGGATGATATATTCGAGTTATAATTAGTTAAACATTGCTTACCTTCTAGAGATGCAATACCTTTTTATGATTAAATTTGCCGGCTCGTGGTTTTTCGGGGCTTACAACATTCCGTAGTTTCCATCAAATGGTGATTTCCCAAGTATCACAGGAATCTGGAGTTTTTGCCTCGACTTGTGCATTATTCAGATATTGAAATTATTCCATTTGATGAAAGCGTCTCGCTGCCTTTGGCAACCCTGCCGTAAAGTCATCCCCCCATTTTCCGCCGCGATTATCTTGGCCAGATTCGAGGATAAAATCGAAAGCCCAGCCAGCCCTGGCTTTTGATATCATATCGCATCCGTTTGATCTGCGGCGGCCGAAATTGCATTCGGATCGGCGTACAAACTCTCACACAGGTAGACTTACGCTCCATCTCCTGATTAAACGCGCACAGAGTCGAGAAGCAGGCAGAGTTATTCCTTCCTCCTGCCCTTTTCATGATTTAATGCCGACCAAGTATGAATTTATCGCCGGCATCTGGACAATTTTTTGCCGCGGGAAACAGATGGACGAGGAATTCAGGCCCGCTGGCCACGGAGGAAGTGGTGCCTGCGTGTGCGAGAGGGAATTCAGCTGCGGTTTCTCAACCGACGAGTTTTTATTCGCATTTTTCCGCTGCGGCTTGGCCGTGAAAAGTATCCCAATGGTATTTCAGCCTAAAATATGGAAAAATATATTTTAATATTGCATAATCTCTGTCAAAAATATTATTTTTAATAATTGCCTGCAAATGAGTTAAATTATTGATACTGGCTTTGGGCGACGAGTGATCTTCCTGTTAGTATGAGAAGTATGAAATTATTGCTAATTTTTCCCAATTTGCATATATGTTGAAGTTGGGGTTTTCCTATTAAAAAAAATAATTGCATTTCGGGAGGCCGCAAATTGCGGTTGCAAATTGAACGCGCTTCTCTCGTTTTCCTCTTGAACGAAGCCGACTGCGATATTTCACGTCAGCGGCGTCGCGAAGAGCAGTGCCAAGCTCCTGGAGCGGCTGCTGCGGTCGCGGGCAACTTTGGAAATTTATTGAACGCGCGCGCGTCTCAGGCCCAAAGGTGGAATTACGCGGCAAAAGTGATTCGGTTTTATGGCTGCGGGGATAGCAGAGAGCAGCCTCCGCGCGTCATTACGTAGTCATGGGAATAGTTTTCGATCTGCCGAATCACTCTCTCTGTCTCTCGGTGATTTTGACTCCGATATGCGGGACACGATTGAATCGGCGGTGCGAATTCCTGATCGATCGCCGCTGGCCCGGTCGCCGGGTTAATTGAAACCCGATTACGTTGTGCAGCAGGGAGAGCGTCGTCCGCCGATCGATTTTCTTCCTCTTTCCCATTACGAAAGCATCTTTTTGATGTCTGCTCGTCTCGTCGCCTGGCAGTGGTCAACTCGCCAGTCAAGAGGGCCGGACGGCGACACTCTTGTGACCGGCGAACGCCTCGTGAGCCCTCAAGAGAGCCGTTCCGAAAGGAACTGCTGCAGGCTTTTGACTGATTGTGAGAGAAGTTTTTAAGTGGCAAAAATGGAAAAAAGTAACTCTTGCCTCCAATAAAATGTGCATTAAAATACATCCAGTAAAAACGTCATTTTCCATTTATGAGTTGACTCCAATAGTAATGAGAGTTACGGGTTAAATTTCTGAATAAATCATTGTCTAAGAAGTAAGAAATTTGCTTCTCGAATTATATTTTTAGTTTTGAAAATGAGACTGTTAGACATAGTAACATTGATTGATAGAAGTCTATCATGTGTGCCGTATGCGACATTTCATATTTATCTAAAAATGTCTAGAACACTTTGCTCACGTCTCAAAGCCATATTTTACTAACAAAAGTGATTTTGGTGGCACTGATGCGAGAAATCGAAATAATGCAGTTTGTTTTTGCGTACCACAGAGTCCATAAATCAAATTCTTGCTGCTAAAACCCGTGACGGTCAACATTTCATACACAATCTCGATCAAAACAAGTCCAGGGAGAAAAAATATGAAAAGTGCGGCCGGATGCACATATAAAGCCCTTTCCTTTCATGCGCCAGCGGATTCGAGTCTGCAAAAAATCAGCATTTCGGTTTTGAAGCCTGTGGGTCGGCTGAAGAAGATATCTTTCAGGCCAAATGAAGCGAGCGAAAGGCAACACAGGCATCCATCACCCCCAGTATATTTATCCAGCCAGTTAATTCAACCCTTTAAACGTGTGGTCAGCGTCTGGTTGGCCGTTGGGCCGAAAAAGATTCGATCGTGCGTGCGATTGGCGAGATATCGGTAAACCGATCAAAAGCCGCCGCCTTTGTACCGAGCTGCCTGCCTGCACACACTCGCTCGGTCGCTCACCCTCTCAAATTCGTCCTTATCTACGTACACTGTCTGGAAATGCGAGACCAATAAGTCGTCCAAAAGCCACAAACAAACATTGCGTTAGCCCTCCTCCGCGTGCTTGAAGCGCGTCTAATTTTTCGCTTTGAAGTTCGCCTTACGACACGACTAATTGACCAAGTTGCCGCTCGGTTGGACCTGAAATCAGTTTGCGGAAATTAATCTGGACTAATTTCGTTCGCCGGCACAGATGAAATTATCTTGCACCAGGAAGAGCTTTGATTTTGCGGTTTTAAATTAGGGGGCGAGCGCCGAGAATTCTGGTGTACCATTGACGGTTTCTAAAGAGCTCTGTGCACGGTGCAACGTAAAAACGAAGTGAAAAATTGCAGTGGCCGGCAGAAATATTGAAATGGGAGAACTGGGCCGTGTCGCTCTCAAATCAGCAGAAAAACAGGCAGTGAGTGATTCTTGTCTCAAGTTGATCTGACTGAGTGGCGGGCGCTAGCCAAGTGGGCGCACTAGTTGAATTATTACTGAAGCGTTCCTAATCATTCGCCGCCGCCGCCGCCGTTGTGAATGAGCACTACAAGAGGCAGGTTCGTTATTGAAGGCGTCGTCGCGGATAAATTAAACCATTAGCTCGTATCCACGGCGTGGTAGCGATGGTCGAGATGAGGAAAAACGACGGCACCCGATAATAATTATTATGTGCATGCACACAACTGCTGTCGCGGTTAATTAAAAAGTTTGTTTGCCGCGCGCCTGGCAACGCCGCGCTTGTTATGAATTCGTAATGAAAATGGCTGCTCTGTTTTTCTTATCGGCCTGATCGCCGCCGTCGCCGCCGTTTTCCCGACTTGCAGGAAATTGGAAAAGAGGCGCCGGCGATTAATTAAAACGCGTGGCTCGGCATTGAACACTGCGAAAAACTTTGGGCCCTGCCTACAGAATCATTCCATTGGAGCGCTCTGATGTTCGCATTGCTGTAGGGAATTGTGAATTGTATAAAATCATTGCGGAATTCGCCCTGCGGCTGCCGATGCAAAGTTTATAACAATTTTTGGCATAATATCAAAGCCGATCAGATTTTTTCTGTACGCCAAATATGAAGAGCGCACAAAATCAACTCGATTTTCCATTTTCCACTCCATTGGAAACTCAATGTGTCCGAATCCTATTTCTCTCAGCAGCCAATATTAAAAATTCTCGCCTGTGGAAATTGCATTCCGGCAATGGAAGCGAACGCGGCAGCGGGCAAATTCCCCGCCGACACCTCCAGTAATGGCGAAATTGGTTTCGCGACGTGCGACATATAAAAATGCCTGGCGTGTGTGTTAAGTGAAACTACTGGAGCATATGCACGCCTTGGTGCTGAGTAAACCGAGCGCCGGTGGTTTCTTTTAAGCTAGAAAAAGAGGAGCGACAGCGCACGCCGCACAGTCGGGCCTTTGAAGATGCTCGCAGAGAGAGACAGAGAGGAAAGTAATTCCGACGAGCTGCACAAAAAGTTGTAGTTTTAGTTTCACTGAAGCCGAGCGCTGAGCTCTCGAGGGCCGCTCTTACCACTTGCACTTTACTATTTTCCCGCCAGAATCAAAGCGCGTTTTTCACTGTGAAACATGCTCAAGGAAATTAAAAGAAGCGATCTTATCTGCGCAAACCGAGCCGCTGGCTTTATTCAGATTAATGGGATGAGATTAGAAAACAGCCGTCTCTGACGGTGAGAATTTTCTTAAAAGTCATTACCTGCAACTGAAAGCGCCTATTTAAATTGCAATCTTGGGCAAAATAACGTATGGGAGTATCTTTTGTGGCACTTTTACTGCCTGCCGGTGTTCATTAAGTTTAAAATGTTGGCTGTTGCAAACGTACAAGTTGCGCTTTGCAATTAAAAATATTGATTAGATGTGATTGAGCGTGTAAAGATCGAAAATTTAAAATTTGTAAATGACATGATTATTATTATTATTATTTTAAAGATATATTTTACATCATCAATGGGATATATTAAATATGCCATTTTCAGCCTTCCAAGGAATTTAAAATTTCCACCAACCTAAAATTATTGCGTGTGAAATGAGAATGACTTTTTTAGCTGTGTCATGAGTCAATTATCAGATGTTATTAATTTGTTTTCATTTACACCTTGTTAACCTTTTTAAATATTTTGGAGGGAGTTTGACTTTTCAGCTTTGCAAGTAAGAAATTAGGCCACCTCTCGCACTGGCTTTGGGTTGGTATCGGATTGCCGCAGTGAACTGATCGTAAAAAGCGACTGTTTGCTTTGCGCCCCTCGCTCGCGCTCGACGCGTCTCCACTTTCATTTTTCGCCGTCCGGGTCGTATAAAGAGCGCACACACTGCATCGAATAGATTGGCACGGTCTAGAAAAAGCGCCTCCTCGGCTCGGTGCAAATATGATTTATCCGTCCATCCTGGTTTTGGGCTGTTTTGCCGGCTCTGGATGCGTGCCAGGATCGATAAATAATGCTCAAATGACGTCACCCGCAAAGCCAACACACACCCCCAGAGTTAGTTAGCGGCTGTGTCGCGCGCGTACGTGTCTCACCGCTGCTACATGGCGTGGGACGGGCTGCGAGCGCCCAAAAAGTGGAAACCGAACGCTTTTTGTCCGAACGGCCGTCACTGCTCGCCCGCCCTCAAGGCTGTTCCTGCCGTTCAGGCAAAAAAGCATGGGACCCAGCAAAAGAAAGTGAAAAATGATCGGGTCGCTTCTGGCAGTTTCGAACTTGAGGATTTGCGACGTTTCCAATGCTGAATGTTGTAAAAACGGAATGCCTTGCAGGGTTCTTGCTTGGCAAAGTATATTGTGATGAAACAGGGGAAGGAATCCGACTTTGACATTATCTAAAACACGCCCCGAGAGATGCTCTGCAATCTGATTACTTTTTGAATACCATTGGATATAAACTAACCAAAAGCTATTTATTGACCTGTTTATGTTATTAAAATCAAGTTTATTATTTGTGGTCTTCAACCTTTGGACCAAGGACTTAATCTTTCTGAAACATTAGATTCTTCAAAAGGTTCAAAAGAATTTTTTTTAACTGAATATACGCACTTGTATGTATTTTGCAATCCGGCCCTTTCTTGACATGATCGACGTAGGTTTTTAGGTCGCTATAGAAGCAGGCCAAATTTCGATTTTACCCCTCAATAGACGAATGCGCTCACCCGATACCACCAAAGATTGTTCCGTTTCAAAATACCAACTTCTTCCGCCGATTTCCTTTTCCTCAGCGTCTGATCTAAACTAGAATCAGTGGACCCATCCTAAAAGGTGCAGTGATAAATTCCTCCTCCCCTGCATCCCCAGAAAGTACAGCATAATGAATTCTCGGCAACATCCGAAGACAAGGGCGCAAACACGTCGCACTAGGCCCTTTCTCCTGGCTCTAATCCCAAAGTCGCAATTAATCATTCGCCCGCAGGATGTGGGCGTTTTTTCCCAGCCCGCAAGTGCACGCGCGGGATTGACGCGCCTCCGCCGCCGCCGCCGCCAAGTGAGAGTTAAACATATATTGTAGCTAGCATAGAAGTGGCATTAGCAGGTGAGCGGATTATACACATAGTGCAGATCAAGCCGGCTCGCTTGCACGCACTTTGTGTCTGTCAAGCTGTCATCCTTACGTGTGTCTGCGAGCGTTCGTTCTCCTAGGGCGCGTTCATCCTTGTGCAGATTTGATGGTACACACGCACATACGAGAATGGCAAAGCCAGCTAGAGAGGCTGTGCAAACAGAGGGCACACACGCGCGCGCCAATGATGCTTGCTCGCTAAATTTGGCCCGATGGATGTTTGGCGTGTGAGATTCGCCTGCTCGCGTAATTGCACGCGTACCTACCTCTTCTAGATTTGTTTGTTGCTCCGATCGATCGGCTTTGCTCCTCGGGGGTGGTGGGTAGCTGCTGAAATTAGTCGTTGCCCTTAGCTGCTTGCAGATACAGGATTTGCAGCACTACGCTCGCATTGGGGGGGGGGGGGCGGAAAAAAGGATTTAATTATTTTGGAATTCGGAATAAAAAATTGAAAAGGTATGGGAAAATACTACTAGTAGAAATATTTTAAAAAGGTGAAAATTATTCTCGATTCAACGATTTCAGCGTTTTAACAAGTCGCTTTACAACTCTGTTTACAGGTAAGCGCTCACTCACCTGTCAACAATCTTATTTGAGCCTCACGATAAACGATAAAACCTCCATATTAAATTCTGACTTGAATTTTAAATTTTACCGCTGAAAGCTAAATAAAAATGTTCCATTTGAGCCAAATACTTGGGCATATAGAATCTTGTTTGTTCTTAAAGAAATTCCGCTCCCGTGGTTTCTTTTCCCGCAGAATATGATTTTATTCCGCACAGTTGAATTGAATCGAGAAAGTGATCAAAGTCGAAGCTTTTTATGAGAGCAGCATTTGGGAATATCAGAAAATCCGCCTTCAGAACGAAAAACCCGACTCGCAGGGAAAGAATACGAGGCGAACCAGAAGAGCGAAACTTGTGGAGTAAGTGAGTTGTCTTTCCTTTTAGGCGCCCGACGTGCACCGACATGCTGGATCGGAAACACATTCTGTCCCTATTCCATTCCCTCAGGGCCAGTTGGCCGAACGAGAACGTGGGCGGCCAATCAATTTGGGCCGAAATCTTTCCGAGGGCGCAACAGCAGCAGCAGCAGCAATTATTATTCCACGCCTCGCTTTTCGGGAACTTTCAGATTTTGAAGGGAGCTTGCTCGAATTCCGGCTCGAATGCCCTCGTGCGGAAAAGCGAGAGAAAGTTTGGCACGATTCAGGCCGCTTTCAGCCAAAAGGCAGATAAAAACGCACGCACGCATAACGCATGGCGAAATGTGTAACGGCTCTATGTGCATGCGTGTATATTTCTGTTGGCGTGGAAAAACGAGCAGCCCTTTTTAAAAGGGTGGCCGCTTCTCTCGCTCTCTCTTTCGGTGGCCGCGCGTGCAGGAAATTATGACGTGTGAAACGTGTTTACCATGAGAATCGTTTCGAATGTGTTTTTCTGCCTGTCTGGCTGATACGCCGAGGAAAAAGCGTTGGGATGAACGGGAGGAAATTTCCTTCTTTTGTGTGGGGAAATGTGGCGGGGATGCTCTCTCTCTCTTTCTGTGGCTGCTGGGCCGTGTTTTCCACTAACCGACACGCAGATTCAAGCTTGCGTTGCCACATGCACGCCTTTTTAATTAAATTCCTGACAATGCCCCCGCGGGGCATGATTTCCAAAGTGCGACTGAAGAGATTTTGCTCCTTCTCAGTGGGGGACCTCGCTTCCTATTAGAAATGTGATTCCTTGGTCACAACAGGCAATTTTTCCAAGCCTGCAAATTGATAAAAAATTCTTTCAGAGATATAGTATTTTCTATAACTTTTGGGAACGACTGAATTGATTGGAACGAGTTAATTAGCAAATTTTGTTTATCAGAAAGTGGTGCGCAAAGAGTAAAATTGTTGAAGATCGCACCCGCAGTTGATTTTTCCAAGTTCACCTCGATAGTGGAACGAAAGCAAAATTCCCTTTTAACATCAAACAAGCAGAACTACTTATTCAACATTTAATTAAATTGCCAAATCCAATCGTTCCCTCTAGCCGGAAAGTAATAACGTACCGCCGGCAGGTGACAAAAGCAAAAGGAAGAAATCAGCGGGGCAGATTAAAAAGAATTGGATCTGCCGTTTTAAAAGCAGACGGGGCGTGCACGTTTTTTTTTTATTTTGATAAAGCGACGGCACCTGTGCCAGCCAGCCAGCCACCCGACAAAAGAGTCCAATTGACAAAAGCAGCGCCGGGCCAAATAAAGGCGTAGAGTGTAGTAGTGGAGGTGTTGCATTGATCCCGCTGCAGAGTTTATTTTTGCAAAGGTAGAACGTGGAACTACGGTGGCGAGGGAAACAAAGAAATTCACTCGGTGCCTAATTCATTTCTGGGTCACGCTCGCCGACAAAGTGCGAGAGAGAGGAAGAGAAGCCATTGTACGCGGCGTGGGGCGCAAAAAATATACATACATATAAAAATTGATGTTGGCGCTCCCGAGGGGGTTTTCAAGAACGGCGAGCTAGTCGATTTTCGCGCGCCGCTAACACCAGCTAACACCATTTTCATCAACATAACACTCGTCGGCCGGTAATTGATTTTTTATTATTCAAACACATGCATAGAAAGACGCACACAACAGCCCGTTTTCGCTGAAGTTGCGTGTTTTTACTTATTATGTCCTTTGAAGGTGGACAAAGGAGACGCCGGTGAGCGCTCGAAAATTGATGTTTTGCGTGCGGAGTTCAAATTTAAAATAGAAGAAAGGTGTATTGTTTTTAATTGAGCCGTCTAGGTTAATGATTGAAAAAAACACATACATAATTCAAAAATCTTAGGACGTGTGTAATGAACAAGAGCAGATGGCATGGAAAATGTAAAATTTGGTCACAAGATTATTTCAATTAAATGTCTCACAGAGCAGAACCAGATCGATTGAAGAAAGGATGACGATGCGACGGAGGAAAGGAAACGCTGCTGCATTTCCTTTTTTTGTCCTTTTGCTCTGCTGCTCCAGATTTCCGAGTGTCGAGAAGAGGAGCAAGCAAGCAGGATTTCGTTCCGCCACTTGACCTCTGTGCGTTGCTGGCAGCGAGTACGCAAATTTTGCGCCGACGTGACAGACACTTGTCACGACACACGTCACCTTGCCGTTCCCCGCTCCACTCGGCGGATATATCAAAGAAAAGATTGCAAACGCACGAAACGCACAAAATACATAACAAGGCCCAAAGAGCCCTTCTTCGGTCGACACCGTAGCTGCTAAACTTCGGAAAAGAAGCAAAGCCGGCCAATGGCACAGAGAGAGAAGAATAATTTGGTGTCAGCAGCTTTTTGCCTGCTCGTCTTTTAATGACGCTTGTACGAGATAAGGCCATGCGGCTACAAAAATGGGAAAATGGTTTCTCGCCGCTTGCAAAGTATATCTTTTTGCATTTGAGACACAAGGAAGAAATTTAGCAGCTTTTGCGGCACTATTTTGGCGCAGCGCGACTTTCAAAGGCTCGATTACAAAACTTTGGCCGACAGATCAAACAGGCAATTTTACCTGAAAAAGCTCTTTACAACTAATATCAAACTAGAAAGCCGCTTTCCCAATATTTATTTTCTGCGCGCGTGGAGCCACCGGAGGAATCAATTCGTGTGTGTTCCCCAAATTAAATACGACGCAGCGGAGAAAAATACGATTCGGTGCGTGCGCCACATTTGAATATCAAACAAACAGCACATGTGCCGCCGCCGAGGCAAATTCAATCTTGGCAGCAACAAATAGCAGGAAAAAGAGAGGCTTTATTCGCTGCCGTTCGGCTATGTATCTCTCTCTTTCCATCTATCCGGTGCCCGCCCGACGGCGCGGTATTATTTACTTTGCGCGCGAATCGATCAATTTCGTGGAGGGATTTGTAATTGACATTCAAACACACAAAACGCGCGAGAGCCACGCTTATTTCAGGGCCGGGGATTTGAGATTGATTCGAGTTCTGCTTATTGTTTAGTTCCCCTTTAGCTTGCTTGAGAAGATTTCCGTAAAAAAAGCTGAAGGAAGCTTCCTAATTCCCAGGGTTTCATGATCAACTATGAAGAAGAGGAATTATTATAAGTGTCATATCCCAATCAAGATTATAGTGTCTAAATCGGACACTATCCTCACTGCAGTCGAAAATTTAAATTAAATCCCTATTATTCTAGTTATTCTACATGTTTTGGCGATCACAGATGCCCTAATTCGAAAAAGCATGAATTATATAGAAGGAAAATTTTAGAAAACGTGTTTTTTTGTCAAAAAAAGGAGGGGAAATTAAAATGTCCTCTGTAATTTTTGCCCTCATAAACTGCCAAAACATTTACAATTAGAGCAATCAAGAGGAAATTGATTTTTTCGGCTTCAACTCGCAAATGAAGATAGATTTTTATTTAATACGGTGAAACCAACATGAGTGTGCTTTTTTCTCTGGATATGACAAATAATAAATTTCATTTTCCCTGCTCAACATATATATGTTTTGAACGCTGCATTACCATTTCGCGCAGCAAAAGTAGTCCAGTCCCCGCACTCAATCTCACCAGCCCCCTTTTCATCGGTCGTGTCCATCAAATTCGAAAGACTTCTTTGTTTCCCCGACGCGTCTCTAGTGTCCGTCACTGTTTCTCTTGGCACCCTTCGTTTCGATTCCGCCGGTTCAAAATCGACGGCAGCCCCGGGGCCAACGACTTGAATTGCCTACTGGGATAAGGATAATAAAGATCTGCGAGTGAATTACGCGCCCTGACGACGAGGCCTCAAGTAGAAAGGGCCCGCCGAAATAAGCGTCGTGCTCCCCCTCGCTTCGTTGAATTTTAATTCGGCGGCGCCTCCAATTTCGAACTCGTCGCTTTTTGTTTTGCAGCCGCCAACGCGAGGCAGTAGCAAGTTTTGTGAAATGAAATTAGTTATCGATCCGCCGGTGGGCCGGATTTAATCGGAAAGCGGGGTAATATCGAGAAATTGATGGGTTTGACAACTCGTTTGTGAGACGAGTATTACTTTTTCTGAAATAGAAACACGCGCCCGCCAGTGGTTTTCCCCTTTTATGCGCGTCGCTTTTTACTTCGTTTACCTCGTTAAACGCAAGTGCCCTTTTTGTGGCTTTCAAACTCAATTCAGTTTGAAATTTCTCGCAACCTGATTATGTGATGGAAAGTAATTTTGTTCGTACTTTCTCAGCTCAATGCAGAAAGTTAAGCTCGTTCGATTTTCAAACTGAAATATTCGGATCGTGGTAGCACAGAGGGAAATCGCAGCACTCAAGCAATAAAATTTAGTGTTTTGCCACACCCTTGCATTTTGCTTGCGAAGCAAATAAATTCTGCTCGCGTGCAACTGTGCCAGACGCTTTCTTTTCCAAGAAAAAGAAAGAGATAATTTCCAGAAAGGCAGAGTGCGAAGTTGCATCCCACACAAAAAGCTGATAAATAATTCAGAAAAATTTGTTCCCGTCTGCGAAATTCGTGCCTCGAGGGGCCCAGCGGCGCTCAGAAAAGAGTGCATCAGCTTTAAGTACGGGAGTCAGACATTCTTTTCTCAGTCTAGGTGCGGCGCACGATTGCGTTTATTGTACCGAGCAGGTAACACAATTTGAGCTTAGCAGACCATTTTCCCTCGGATGGAATTCGCTCTCTTTCGCTCGGTAACAGCGGAATTGCAGCTATGCCGGCAGCCGCAGGCGCTCGGAGGGGGAGCGCGAGCCCCCTGCTTTTTCTAGCGGCAGGCAACGCGGACGACGCGGATGCCCACCGGGTTGCATACTCGGCTGCAGAGCTAAGGAGGGAACAAACGCACACGACACGACCATAAACGCGCGGCGGACACACATACGCGAACAAACACACGCACACGTGGATGCTTCTTTGAAACGATATCTGCGTCTGGCATTGCGGCCGAAAATGTATGCGCTCAGAATTTTCCTCTGGCGCTTTTCTGAATGGAAAAAATTCACTTATGTTAGCGGCGTGTTTCGCTTAACAATTGTGTGCTTTGGGACGACCTGCCGTACGCTGTTAGCGATAAACGGGAAAGTAGATTCGGTTTCAGCCTAATTGTGATTGTGTTGGACAGCTGTATATCATTTTTGTAAATCTTTCCACGGGTCGTAGGATGGTTTTGAATCATGCCAAGCAAAATCCACGAAATACACGCCAGTTCTATTTCTGCTATATCAGAATCTGTTAAAAAAGTGTAATTCTGTTTATTTAATAGTTGCAATGGAACATTTTTGGAGCATACATTTGGTTTTTTGGTTTTCCACCTGGCTAAAAACTTGTCTGTTAGACTCGTCTTGACCTGTTTTTTTAAGTGCCAGAAAATTGTGTTTTTGTTTTACAACAACTAGCAAGTTCTGTCTTCCATCTGGAGTCCTTAGTGAGTCAGTTTTAGTGATCCAGATTTCTCTTTTTGAACTGACAAAACCTGTGTCGTCACTAATTGCACGTTGCGGACGTGTACATTGTCAACTGCAAGTGCAAGTGTGGTATCTGCTTACTTAGCAAAAACATGAATCGCCCGCAGTCAGTGGCAGCAACATTGACAAGCAAATTTTCCGCTCCGTTTGTCATCAAAATGTGCCCATCCCATTTGCTGGCAAGCTCGCAAATGCATCGTTTTTATGCAAATTACAAACGGAACTTTCGTGTCGTCTCCTTCGGCGGCGACAACAACTTTTAAACAGCAACAAAAAATCTTCAACTTTTAATGAAACGGAATCCTGCTCGGAGCTCGGTGAGAGATTTAATTTGCCAGTCTAGCGCAGAAAGTTGTTGGCTGCTCTGCGGCGGGCGGAAAAGTAATAATAGAAGAACGAGTAAAAGATAAATGATTCCAACGCCCGTTACTTTTGCGCGTAAACAAACAAGTTTTTAAATGAGAAACGAGCAAAATGTATTTACAAGCTAAACACAATTATTCAGAGCGAGCGTCAGACCCACCGACAAGCGCCACGGAAAGAATGGGACTAAACGAGAACAAACATAATTTTGAAATTTACTTTGCGGGATTGGTTGTTTGCGTTTGCGGCTTCGAAAAACAGCTTGGCGAGCGGTGAAAAACCGCGTGCAATGTGCAAACAGAGAAAAGGGAGCTGGCAGAGGAAATTAAAAACGGGAGTAGTATCAACATCCTTGACGCGCTTTTTTAATTTAAACGATAACTATTTATCTTTACGTTAGAGCTGCAAAGCCGTTTCTCGACTTATAGACGACTTTAAGAAACTTTGAGAGATTGAAGGTCTTACATTGTAAATATTTTTTCGTCTCAATTTAGGTTTAACTGGAGATTAATATATTAATAAAAAATATTTAAATGCCATGAAATTTTATTTGACCTGGCTTATGCTCTAGGAACTTGAATTTTTCATAAAAATGATAATATTGTAAAGTTTGCAGCCTGATCAAATTTATTTTATATCTTTTGTTCTATAAAAGGTATGTGTATAGCCAACCTCTCTCCTTGATGCAAATTTAATTTCTAAACATTAATCCAAATCGGATGCAAAATGGGACCTGGTGTCCAGTTCACGTGCGCAGAGTTTTGACAAATAATGCGTCGTGACGAATCGCATATCCAATTTCCATGGCAAATACTGTCGAGTCGCGTCCCATGTAATGGGCAATTTTTGCATCCGGCGCCCGGCTCTCTCACAATCAAAATCAAGAGCCATTGAAACGGCGAGACTGCTAGCGTTTTATTTAATCCGCAGTGCGTGTCTCGCATTCCGAGCGCGTGTCTTTTTGTCCACTGGCCAGCAGCTACGGTCCGGCGGCAATAATCTCGGCTTGTTGCCCGCCTGCTTGATTTATTCGGCGGTGATCCGATCCGTTTACAAAAACCGCACGTCCTCCTCCAGTCCGCTCGTTCGTGTTGACACTCGAAACGCAAAGCCTGATTTGCATAAGAATGAGCTGGGCGGCCGAATCGAGGCCAGAAATAATGCAGCTCGGCACAACGCACCGAAAGGGATAGGCTTTTTGTATTGAAAAACGATTTGGGTAATGCGCGCCCCTCTCGGAGGCGAGTGAGTGAGCGGAAAATAAAGTGAGGCCCTAATTCGCGCGCCGGCTTTTAATTTTTAATCCGGCTCGGCTTTTTTAGTATGGATGAGGGTGCGCTAATGGATAAATTGGCTACACCTGACTCAAATTGGATTACACACACTAACATCGCAAGCTGGGAGCTGCTGTTTTGATAAATTTTTCACCAACTCCCAGCACCAGCGGAGAAAAATGCCGGCTGGGAATTGGCTCTTTCAAACTTTAAACACGTGCCTGCTGATCAACTTTGCTATGCTTTTAAAAGCGTCCCTAAAAGTTCGATTGAGGATTAAACTGGCACGCAAATTGAAGTTCCCTGTATACAAAAGGGTGAGAGTAGAGGAGGACCGACTTTTGAACCGGCTAACGCGAGCAATTTTCCCTAAAGCTGACTTCTGTACTTTTTTAATAAATCGGATCAACATCAATTGAATTGCGATTGGGAAGAAAATAAATTAAGTGCAGCCTTATGGCGATGGGAAAAATTAGTTTTAGATAAAGCTGACGTGTTTTAATTAAGTACCATTTAAATGGCAATCAACCAGTATGAAATCGTATTTTCCCATTTTTAATTATATATTGTATAGTGAATGAATTTAATTCAATTGATAAAAGCTACAACTCAATATCCACAAATCTAATGGGGCATTTCGCACCAAAAATTCTCGTGGAAAACAAAATAAGCCCCATTGCAATTACACGGCCAAATTCACGATTGTCTTGCACATCGATCGCGTCCCTATTTTCGGCAACAGGGTCAATTATCGAAATTGCCGCCTATTGTTTCCGAAATAAGAACTGCTCGCGTCCAACGGTGCTATTTTGCTCTTCAGCTTAAGCAGTCATCTGCGGCAGGGGTCAAATGGTTGCAGCCCTCTCATTCACCGCTGCTCCTTTGTGCGGGTGTAATTACAAGGTATTTACCGCGCGGCGACGAAGATCCATAAAGTGAAATACGTGAGCTGTCGTCACTTGTAATTTCGTCGCGCGCGCAAATTATACATAATGACCGAGGAGACCACGGCTCCTGGAACTAGGGGGCGGCGGCCCTTTATTGTGCGCACCATTTTCCACCGCCTCGCTAATTGCAGTTCATCCTTTGTTTGTTGGAAAACAAAAAGAAGATGTGAGAGATGTTCAAAACACTAGTTTCTTTTCACGTGAAATTGTATTCTTCAAATATCTCTTGAAAAATGCCGAGACCAACAAAACATGTTTGTTTCCCAGTCCAAGGTAGTACAAGGTACAAGACCGTGAAAATAATTTCAGCAAATAAAAAACGCGAAGTATGAAACTAAAAACTACTTGATAATTTAGCCAGTCAAACTTTAAACACATCTAGAAAATTGCTGATATTAAATGTTTTAAATATGTATTAGCAACAACTTTGTTTATTACAATTGGCCTGCAGAGCAACTGCTCAAATAAAAAATAAAATAAAATTTAAATACAATCAAAGCAGTGTTCTGTAGTGGTTTCGTTTTTTCCGTAAAAAGCAATAGTATGACATTTAAAAGTTTTGTACAAAATATTATGGGTTTGAACCGCGTGAAGTTTTCTTCTGTCGATAATGTTTTAAATACGCACCAATGACAGAGTTGCCCGCATTTAACGTCAAATATGTATCTCATAAAAGGTATATTATGCAATTAGAATTTCTCCCAAATAGTGCGATTGATCTCAAATACAGGGCGGTTCGACCCAACTCGGGAACGAAACTCTCACTATCTCTCTCTAATTGCTACACAATTAGAGTTAATTGAAACGGTGGGAGCAATTTGGACAAAAGTTGGCTGGTGGGTTTGCCGACTGCATTTTGATTATTACAAAGCACACTCTGCGTCTGGCGTCTGACGAGCTTAAGTTTTTTCTCTAGTACGACGGCGCGTAATTACACTTTAAAACTACATTAATTTGCACTGGCTTGAATTCCCAGACGCAAGTTAGCAACCAACTAATCCTCTTTCTCTTTGTGTGTGTTTCAGGTGAGTTTTTCCGTCTTTTTCTTCGCACTACTATGATGAATGAAACGACGACAACGACGAGCGAGAGAATTTTATTTCCGCTCTGAAAAGGTAATTCCGTTCTTTTACTTTCTGTCAAAGAGGCCTTTCCGTCCTAAATTAATGGATACAGCATGCGCGTACGACCGTTTGGCGCATCTGAATAATTGCGTCGACTTGAAAGGGTTATCTCCTGCGGAAATCTAATCTCTCGCGCCCCCTAGGGCAGACGCAATTCCTGTGGGAGAACGGCTGGTCGTTTTGCTAAATTAAAAATTCCGTGGAATTTTGGCATTTTTAGTTGATTAAAAAGGTCGCGTGTTTAGGGGAAAGAAAGCAGCTAAATTGGATATTCGCACGTGGGCGGTAATCCGTTGTTTCTCTTTTTGTCAATCTCGTTTTTAGCGTCGCCCGTAGGAATAAAATAAAAACTGTTCCAATTTCCAATTCGAGTGGACATATCGCTTTTGCACATCGAGCGAAAGCCTATCAATTTTATTTTCATTGACGCCAACCAAGCCTTCAGGGACATTTTCCTGATAGTCGCAAAAAGCTGCACCACTTGCCGCTTTTTCGGTGCAAATTTAATAAAACAAATGAACCGAGACCGTCCGCCAGTGGAGCAGTAACAACGGCCATAAAAGAGCAGAGCCACTCGTTCAATAAAAAGTGTCTGCAAATTTTGTTTGTCGCCCACGAAGCGTTTCACTCAATTTCGGACCGCAACACGGCTCGACGCAACGCGTGCTCATCTATCAGCGCGGCGCAAAGAGATCAAATTTGAGGAGAACAAACAGAAGCATAGCCGCAAAATTGACATCTGACATGCTGCAAATTCGCCGTTGCTGCGCCCGGATGAATAATGCTCACTCACCCGGCCATTTTTACAGCACTGTATTTTTATTCCTACGTCGGGGTTGCTTACGCGGCGGTGGGTGCATCATCAATCACCCGAGGCCTGTTCTTGTCGTGTTTCAATCACTTTCATGCAGCCCTGGAAAACGCCAACCCCTTTCCTTCTTTTTGGTCGTTAGGGGTGTGAAAAAGGTGCGTTTTTCTGGTCAATTTTTAGCTGATAAAAGATGTTATCCTCTTGGGTCCAGTCCCATCTTCCCCTATTTTGCAAGCTATAGTTACACTAAATTTATATCAGTTATTGTTGTTTCAAAATTTGCTTTAAATAAGAGCCGTTTGCGATTTTAAAAATTTTTACTGGTCGTGTTACACTCCCCCGCATTTGTGTTTCCGTGAATTTTGCTCGTTACAAAGGTGCACCTTCAAAGTACTTACTAATTGCGTGGCGATAAGAAGCTAGGGGACATGCACAAAACCCATCTGGCTGTGGAGAAAAAAAGGCATGTTCTGACCTCAATTCCAACCCTATTCGCATCGAGCTAGGCTCAATTCATCATTCTGCCTTCTGAAACTGCAAACTTTGAGAGGAAAAAGGCGAGTCAACCCCCGGGGGTTGTTCCGAGCGGCAGGAAACATTGATTCTGCCGGTTAATGTATGGCGACTAGCGTGCCCTTTGGTTCGTAGACGAATTTCTCGAGGATCATCTCATTAAGGACGTCCGAGAGGGGCGCATCCCCCCCCCCCCCCCCCGCGAGGCATCTTGCCAGCTCAACCCCCGGGTTTAAAGTTTTGAATAAGAAGCTCCAAGGATATGGTAATTAGCGGGCGACGCTGTTTACGCAAAGTGGGTGCATTCATCATTTTGATTGAAATGCAAATTTAGCCGGTCAATTTGCTGAACTGGAAATAGATGCTGTTTTGCTTTCATTACGCACATGCTAGTCACCCTAGCGGCTCATCCGCCAGTCGAAATTGAAACATGTGTAATTTATGCTAATCACCCGGCACAAATGGGACAAGACGTTAATGAGAACCAAAGTCTGTTCGGCGGCAGAATGCAGCCTCGACTTGCAACTTTCGAGATGATTATTCATGGCTGCTAGGACGCCACTTTCCCTTCTCTGATGTAATTATGCAACTCCTAAATATATTATTCGATTTCAATAAAGCCTGCTCACCGGTTTCCTGGTCTGCAATCTGCATGTTCGCACTTTCAGCGTCAAGGGCTTTAAATTAAAATATGAAAAGGGTTTATGACCCTTGCATTTTTAAAATCTTACATTATATTGACATTATACCATAAGCATTATTTATCTTTTCTTTTTTGAAGTAAACGTTTACTAAAGGTACTCATCATTTCAGATATATAAAATATATTCAGCTCTTGGGCGGTAGAGGTCAAACTCGTTAGAAAGAACTACCTAGTGGGCTGAACATCTGCGTGTGACTTGGCTGAAAGACAAATTTAATCTCGCTCGAAACAGCCAATGTGAGCCACGCCCTAAAATTTCATATTTTTTTTTTGAATGCAGAAATATTCCGGCTTTAAATTCTAGAAATATTCGTGCGTTTTCACACCGGTTCGATATCAATGAAATGACGTATTCCATCCCCCTTTGCGCCGTGCGCGTGTCAAGGTTCCTTTTCTTAATCACCGAGTCAGTGTGCAAATTGAAAAATGGGTCTGAGCAAAAAGTACTCATCGTCGTCGCCGGGCCAAGCACTTTTTGCCCAAATTAATGGGTGTGCCCATTTGGCGGAGAAAGTAATGGTTCGCGCCGCCGCCGTAAATAAATTTGGCGTGCATTACTTTCCATCGTTACTCACTCTCGATACGACGGCTGCGGATTACGTCAGCGGAGACGTTGAATTTTAAATAAACGTACATACCCAGAGAGCAGCGACGCATCCATAACAGCGAAAGTGGGAGCAGGCAATTTATCATGACTCGTCCGGCGGCGCACAAAAGAAATAAAAGCAAACGTGCACATGCGGCCCCGGCAGGCCTTCTTTTTGTGTCAATCGAGAAGATGAAATTCTCATAGTTCATCATCGCAGCATTCATTGCAGACTAATATCACCACATCGGCGAGGCTATTTTCTGATTCGTCAAAAACAATTTAAACCTTTATTCAAAGAGAACTAAAAATTGTAACCCAATCAATCGCCGCCAGAACCAGCAGACCGGATTTAAAAAGAAAAGGGCGAGAAAACTAATTTGGCGAAATCAGATGAGAGGTCTTGCTCGCGAATTCATTAGGCCCGGAAAGGCGAGCTCTCAATTTCCCAGCTCAAAGGAGAAACTTGCTCATCGCGTCGTTGTCGCCAGGCGACGGGAATTAGTTTTATTAGTCCGAGACTGCTGCTTCTCGGTCAATATTTTCGCTGCGATTCTAATTAAAAACTTTGAAACGCCCCGGAGAGCCGTGCTTTCGTAATTAGTTGCTAATTTGTCGCCAAGAGATCGGGAATCGCGCTTGAATTCAATGGCGCTGATTAAGTAAGTTCCTCCTTCGTCTACTAAAGGCTTTTTGATGGAAAAAGTTATCTCGCAAAGTTGATTTCATGCGGAAATTGCACAAAAGCCTCGCTTTTTGACATACCAAAATTATATTTTTCTGTGCTTGAAATTTAGGGGTAGTTTGTTAATGGCTGTCAGTTGCGGTTTTTTCGCTTCGTTGTTTGCGGTGTCAAAAAAGTTTTCGACACGCTAATACGTTTCTCTAGAGTATTTTCCCGACTGCTTACGTAAGCGAGCACTTGCGTACGTACCTGTGTGTGTACGCGAGCTGCGTGTTTAATTTATCGGATCTAATGAAGTGCAGCCGAGGATGCTGGGTGCGAGAGGAGCGTGCGCTCTGCGGAAATCACTAACACGCCGCTGTTCGCATACATTACGTAATTAAACCAACTTATTTCTTGCGCCCCGCTCGGCTCGGCGCCAAGCGCGCTGCCATAAAACACGACGACGACGACGCTTCCTTTGGTTATTATTTTAACGAATTGAGTATAAAAAATTATGCTTCGGAGGGGAAATTAAAACACGCGGAAAATGGGAAATTCCGCGCCAGAGTAATGGGGGCGAGGCCGCGTTTTGACGGTATTTTCGCCCCGCGACATCTTGCTCGCGCTACAGTGTGCGCAGGATGAGTTAATTAGGATGTTTTTGGTGCGTATTATGAATGCGCTCCGCTTTTTATTGCCTCTTGTTTTCATAAAAAGCAGGGGTTGCTTGTTTTGCTTTCAGATTTATAACATATAAACATGGGGCGCAATCCTCGGATTGTGCTTGCTTAAATAATGAGTGGTTTACAAGTGCAGTAGGAATTATTTCATATTCATGAGTTAAAGTAACCAAGTAATGCCGCCCTAAACGTCAATCAAGAGAGGATTTATGACTTTTACACGCAAATCGAGGAAACCCGCAAACCAGGCCAAACAGAGCTATATCTGAGCCTAGTTTTTGCGACACTGACGAGATCCGACATTGTTCAAGCGCATTCCAGTTGGTTAAAATTCAAATAGAACGATCAAATCGTTCTCCTCCAGAGCACCGCTGGCACACACGCACATTTGCGTCAAGCGGAATTAACCCTCCGCCAGAGCAGTCGGCGTTTTCTTGCATCCACGAGCCGGCACACGAACGAGCCACACACACACACACACACACACACACATATGCATACATATATATTTTAAACCACGCAGCGTGCGGTTCGCCCACAGCCAGAGACGCACAATTAAAATTACCGCTTGAGCGCGCTTGTTATTCGAACGTGCACGCAATCAGCAAAAGAGCAGACTCGTCGCACTCGGTCTAGCTCGCAATTCCATATTTTCCTCTGCGAAACTCTTTGAGAAGGAAGTAATGCTCAGAGACAATCTCTCTGAACGCATATGGACGCTTTTGTGAATAGTGGCGGTTTGAAGGATGTATTACTTAAAGGCAGGAAGACAACTGCATAATCAATTCCAAACGCTTCACTCACTGGTGCGTGCCAATAAAATGTAGCACACAAGCTAGTTTTGCGAACTTAAACTTCGGTTTACACAGCTCTTGTAAGAGATGATTTACACGCACATTTGAACTTATTTTTACAAAATTGTGTTTGTTTACACATTTTGATCATGCTGTTCAAAAAGTGCGGTCAGCCTCCAAGAGGCAGAGCATTTTATTTTACAAGAGGCTCCAGCTTTGTGCTACACAAATATCGCTGGCCAACTTTCATCCATCAAAAGATTCAACTGCGTGTAAAAACGCCCACCACAACGGACCTGCAGCAGCCTGCCTCTCCGGCCCACTATGTAGAGAATATTTTGAATGAAAAGTGGCCCTGCTAAGTACGCTACAAGCTCGTCTGACATGCATTTCTGAATTTATCTCCCTCGCGCACACACTCACTCGTTCTCGCGCGTATGTAAATTCGCTTCGGACGCCTACTCGTAGAGTGCTGCTTACACAATGGAATAGAAGCTCTCCGTCGCTCAGCTGGTCGCCGTCTAAAACGTACAACAGCTTGTCGCGCTGATTTATTCTCAGGCAAATCTGTTTTGCGGCCAGAAAGCTTTTATTGCGAGCCAGATGATTAAAAAGTTCTTACCAAAGGGGAAGGCCCGGAATTCCGAGCGAGATGTGGATATTCAAATCAGCAGGCAGCTCGGGCTTTGCTCCGGGAGACCTCTGTTGCCGCTGCACATGGGGTCGGGGGCAGGCACAAATTCCTGCTTTAAGTTTAATTTATTCGTTTTGGAACTGCAAGTTGCGGTTTCTAGCGTTGAGAGGGACTGTTCTTTTAATTGTGAATTCCAGCTAAACCGGATTTAGACAGAAAAAAGGCGAGTTCGTCAACTGAACTGATTTTACCATCAGTATGAATACGAACTGTGTTTATTTCTTTGCTCTAAACCTCTGTTGCATTTGAAATGTTTTTTTTTCATTTTAAAATTTTATCCAAAAAATCTTTTATGGATTGGGGATCCTACGTAAGTTATTTATTTATACCATTTGCGTCATATTCCACTGTGTGTGACTGAAAATAGTTGCCAAAAAACCTATAAAAGTAGTGAAAGGGCATATTTACACAATTCGCTCGCGGGTTTTAATGACAGTTTTAGCAAAGGATACCGCGAGCGAAGTGAAACACTCTGGTAAACTGAAATGTAACGAGTAACCACAATATAAATAGTCAGCTGGTTTTGTCACAAACTCACATGCACACATTTTTTTCAATAGCTGCAATTGTGCTCTAACCAAAGATATCCGTTGCCGTGTGCTCTATATCTGCCACAATCCAGTTCACATGTCCTGCTCGTTCGCTTTGGACGAACACACACGGATTCGCCGACGAGTTATTTCATTCCTTGGACTCTCGCGTGTTAAATGCGATAAGCTGGCGCGCTCGAGGCGCAGCCAACAGTTTTCCCTTCGTGTCGACCCGCTCGATTGCATTTCCAACCAGAGTCTGAGCCAGCCAGCCAGCCAGCAGTTTTATACAAATTGAGCTTTTTGAAATGAGGCAGAAAAGCAGTGGCTTTCGGGGCCACCGCGCCTTTCCTCGGAAATCGCGTTGTTACCATCAAACGAAGGAATTTGTACGACCAGCCCCTGGAAATATCCGTTCATTTGCATAAATTAGCTACTGCTCTCGCACCGGAAAATTGTTTTTTCGGCAATTTGTGTCGCTCTTAATTAGGTTTAATTTACTGAAATTAGCATTTAATCTTTTATTTTTTCCCTGCAATTCACGGTGATATTTTTTCATAAATGCCAGGCTCTCTCTGCCGTAATTTAGACATTTATGTTGAGTGAAGTTAGATTCAAATTAGGCAACCAAATTTCCTCTCTCCGCGTTCCCTGCAGACTTTCTCATTAGGCGCGTGCAAACTGGTTCCAAGTTTAGTGCTAATTTTCGCACCGACACACCTGAGCGACCCCTTCTTTAGCCCGGAGAATGCAAAACGCGGCTATTTTGGTGTGCTGCGGGGTGCGTCTTGCAAATAAGGGTTGATGGGGCGGTGGCGTTGATTTTTTATTCATGCTGAGAGGCACGCTGCGCGCTCAAGTAGGTAGGTACGTGTACGTGTGTGTGTGCGTGTACTCGCGAAGGAGCCACTCGTTCTCTCCTCGTATAATGCTGATATGGATTTTTTCCTTCATCATCGTCATCATCACCATCTCGCTTTTCGCCAGTCCACAGGCGCACAATGATATGCATAGTCGACAACAAGCAGTGCTGGGGGTGGCCGAGGGTGTTAAGACAATAGCTGGCGAGCAGGAGAGGCTGGCAGGCAGAGGCGGGAGGGCAGGCGACTTTTCAAAATGCTAGCAGACTGGAGTGGCCTGTGCCTCGCTGCTTTTACTCTCTCCTCCGCCTTCTCCTTCTTCTTCTTTTATATTCTTACGTGCTCTTAAGGCGACATGCCCCGTGTACCAACTCTTTCTCTGTCTCACGGCAGCAGTCATTCGAAACCGCGACACCCTCGCCAGCTCGCGCGGATCGTAATCTATGTGCCACCTCGCCGTTGCCAGAGAGCGAGATCCTTTTGAAAATGAGATCTCTAAAGCAGCACTGATTATTGATCGGCTACTTTGTTGGTCGACGTCTGACATAGAAACCCGTTGTTTCACCTGTACTTCTAAATGGAACAGTTAGCATTGGATTTTTTTTCGAATCAACGTAGTACAACGCAGGCTGTCGACTATCGCAAACTTGTTCAAAGTTTAGATGATTCTAGATAATTTAACTATTTTTCAGTTTTGCGGCAGGAGTTTAAAAGTTTTAACCCCCTAATTTTTTGCAAATAAAGTTTGTCAATTTTTTCACCTGAGCACCCACCACGCAAAATTCCCAAGCAAGAATACTTGCTAAAAAAATCAGAGGTAAAAAAAATATTGGAAAACGTGGGCAAAAGGAGTCGACGAGTTCAACGGCCCGACGATCAGTGCCGCAAACCCGTGAATACACGGCGGCGTTCATGCCAGCGAGTGGGATTTCATACAAACGAGCACTCCTTTGCATTTTCATGGGCATGAGCGGCGCGCAGGAACATACAAGAAAAGGAAGCGAGAAGGAGCAACAAAGAAATATGGACGATGATGATAATAATAACTAGTGAGCCGCATTAAATCCGCCGCGGAAAAATAGATCACGAGAGAGAAACAGAATCGCGCGCGCACTAGCAGACTATTTGAATGCAAATTGTGTGCCGATGGAGGGCAAAAAGAGGCTTATTTCCCGGCGTCTGTATGGCGTGTGTGTTGTCGGAAAAAGATACGGAGAGAGCATTTTTCCGTTATGCACTCCAGTGGCAGCGAGACTAATGCCGAAGTGTCACGGGAATGCACAAAAGTGCAATCAATCAGCTTTGCTAGCTAGTCAGACGGATTTCGCAATATAATGGCTGTTCGTGTAACCGACAGCGGCGCACAAACTGGGATTTTCTGCAAGGCGAACGCGCTAAAAATGCCGCTCACGCTGCAGTATTAGACCAATGGCATGACGTTTGCTGGTGGAAAATGAGCAAAATCGCACATCTAGCAAAGAGTGAAATATTCCATTTGCCATCGACGCTTGATATTTAAATGAAAGGCGAATTCAAACTGAGGCTATATTTTTTCACTGGAAAAGAAGCAATATTCCTGGAGGGCTCCAAAAATATCCTTTCCCGTCTTCCAAGAAAAGCCACTTTCGCAGCGCGAGGCTTATTTTTGAGTGAAAGCACAAACTGGACGAGCAATTTTTCCCAAGAGTGGTCGATGAAAACAAACGGCTTCATGTTTTCTCAGACGAAGCAGCACTTTTAAAAATTAATTTCGTCTGGCAGTTAGAAAAACAAGACGTCTGAGAGGGCAAGACTTCTCTTCACAAAACGTGAGCGATTTCATTTCTGCGTGTGCAGACAAAACAAAATCGCCAGAAGATTGGCGGCCGGCTGCTGTTTGCTCAGCGTCCGTCCGTCTGCCGCGAATGGCACAAAGAAACTCAAGAGTATCAAGCTGTCTGCCCCATTGTGCCGTATCCTACATGCACATCGTGTGTAGTGAGTGTACTGTTTGAATACGCTTCGCTAGTCTACTTGTGTGAGTTTCGAGAATCGATCCCTTCAGAAAACCAAACAGCCCAACCACCTAAGCACCGGAGAAGTTGTTAGGCTTCTATCCCAGATATTCCCCTACAAATTTTAGTGGCTAACTCATAATTAAAAGTTTTTATTTTTTAAATATATACTGATCTATAATTTTCCGGGAGCTAGTTTCCGACGCTATTTTGATTCTCTCAGAAGCCTAGCAAATTTCCAGGCTATATTTTTGGAAAAGTGGCAACTAGTTTCCCTGCTGGGGTGGAGTGCGCGTGTATTGATCGGGAGAAGGGCAACTTTACTCTTCTAGGCGAAGGCGCGAGGGCCAAACTTGAGCCACAAGCACACTCGGTTATTATTTATCGTCGGAAATTATTGGAGAAAATAAGTGAGCCAAGGCAGCCGGCGGGGCTTAAAAGATGCTTAGCAAAATAATATAACGGTGGCGGGCGCCGCCGGGGATTCGCTCCATCTCTCGCTCGGATCTGCAGCCGTGTGCCTGCTCATTGATATTTCATGCGCTGCGCTTTTCCTGACTGATCCAGTTACTGCCACTTCTTGTCACTTAATGGTGTGTGAGAAGAAGAAAAGGAAGAGGCGAGATGCGGGCATAAGTAATTTTCCAAATGGACTCGATCTTCCAAATTAGGCAGCTGGAGTACTAACCTCAAATCAAAGTAAACAGACAAAAAAAAGGGAAATCTTTAAAGAGTGCTATGGAAAGAAGACAAAATTTTTGAAAACTGCTGCATTGCTGTAGTTAGAACCCACAATAATAATATCATTCAACTGTTTGACTCAAACATGAAAGGTATACTAATTGCATTCGAAGCTTAAACTATATAAATATATTAGATTAAAAATTCAGAAATGTAATTTCAGGCACTTACTTAAATTTAGAAGGTATTTTGTTGCAAAGCTGAAGCAGGGACAAATCATAGTATAACACTCAAAATTCATAATTTAGCCCGAACACGAAATATTGTTAGATGCAAGAAGAAAATGCCGAACACACCTGCAACGGTTCCCTTCGTATCGAGCTTGGTTCGTAAGCTTTTCCATTGTGGCGAGTGCACCCCTGTGGCAAAAATCTCATTCTTCACATCAAAACATGATGGCACCAAGCGCCTTGAAATAACAATCCAACGTTTGAATTATTTACCATTCTAGCACGCGCCATCGCAGTAATTTCCTCCGTTTCTCATTCTCTCCTTTCCGTTTTGTCGCCTGAGGCGTCTTCCCACTGCTCTGTAAGTGTCCGCGAGAGAGACTATTTGTTTCGCAGCATATTTTTTGTTTTTCCACATTATTTGTACACACATTTCGCCAGCGAGAGTGGCGTGTGTATTTGCTTTTTCTCTCTGCGCCACCAGAGCCGGCGGGAAGCGAAAACACCTTTCACTTTTTGTCGTATTGATCGCGTTTTTCGCGTGCTCGCACACGCTGGCAAAGGCGGAGAAGAAAAATGAGCGAGGAAATAATAACATGCAGCACGTCTTGCAAATGAGAGCGTGCATTTTTCATGATCGTAAATACCCTAGCGCATGCTGAGCAACAGCCGCGGTCGCTTTTTAATGAGGCTCCAAAAACGGAGGCTTCTTGCCTGCGGCCACTTTTGTTTTTGCTCACACAGGCGCGCACTCACTTTTTCTCCTCGCTCACTCGGTGATTACTATTTAACAAAGTTGGCTGCTGTACGCGAAATGGCGCCCTTTCGACGCCGATGAGAGTTCCTTCGAGGGCCGAAATTGCTTTCCTTTCATAAGAACCAGAGCGGACGTCGGCCTTGTGGTTAATTTTCCGCTTTATGATGCGGCTAGGCTTGAAACGTAGCGAATTTATGCTCTTTGCCGCTTTAGCACTGGTTTTGTTTGGAATTTTTGGCTGGGAAAAGATAAGTAGAGTGCTCTTCCCAACGGAAGACTATTAGCAAGTTAGCTTAGCCATCAACCTTTTCTGAAAATCTGGCTCGCGAAATGGAAATTTTCTAGAAGATTTCTTGTGAAAAGCGATTACGCAAATTATGACATGAATTTCATGTTTTCATTCTGAATTAATGTAACAATTTGAAGTGGCATGTTCTCAAATCATCTTTTACGGAAAAGAGGTTTTTGTGCTAATATCAGGGCAGATTGCTCAGCGTATATTAACCTCAAAGGACGTGGACGGGCACTCGTGTCAAATTTCGTACCGAATTCCCATTTTTCCCTCTCTCAACCTGCACGCTAGTTTGAGGGCCTCTCGAAAAATGGGAAAGAGCGCACTACGCCCATTTCTGACGTCGGCGTCGCCAATCACGCCTGCCGGCACAATTGACCGCCGCCGACAGTGTCTGTGTGCGCCAACGCATAAGAAAGGAAAACAAGAGGGGCGAACACGAAATATCGAGAGCCACTTTGCATGACGAGCCGGCATATTGGGGCCGTAAAAGAAGCGGCGACATAAAATCATATCTGTGACGTGTCCGAAGTGCACACACGTCAGCAGTGCCCGCGGCCAACGGCAAAAAGCTGTTCCTCCACCGCCCACTTACTGTTGCGAAGCAATTTTAACTTTTTTATGTTGGTCTGACATTTTTATCATCCTTTTGTGTCCAGGAGCAAAAATCCTTATTTGATGTATTCACGTCGGGCGGAGAGAAAGAACGCGCCGGGCCAAATCCTCTTTTTCCAGCGGCGCGTAATAAAAGAAACGTTTTCTTTGCGCCGCGGCGGCGAAATAAGCGGCGTTCTTACATGTATGTGTGTGCAGCGCGGAATAACGTACACACACGCGCGTGTATAAATAAAGAATATTGTCAGGCCCGGGCGGAGTCCCTCAAGTCATCTCTATTGATAAAAAGGTCGACCAGACTGCAGGAAAGCAAGCAAGCGGCGGCGGCGGCGGTCCCTCTATGTACATTTTTCCTCTAATTCTCAAAGGAGCGATGCGTTTTAACTGTTGTGAGTGTGCGGAGAAGGCGGACTGCCGAGACAGGCCATTGTCGCGAAACGTGCTCTAAAATTTCTTATGAGAAATAGCTGACTCGTAGAGAGAGAGAGCAGAGCAAGTTTTTTCTTCAGTGTTGCAAGTAGATTTTGTGTAGAAACTTTTCTCTTTTCAACCAAATTCCACTGCAAAGGAAAATACAATTTTTTTTTCAAATGCCTCGTTAGCGAGATTGATTTTTTTGCCACGCACGCAATATGCCAAAGTTCACAGAATACTCATTCTCTAATAAAATATCCAAGATCGATTTTGCGTGCAACAGACGAACAGAATCCCTCTCGTGTTTTTACAGCTGAAAATTTAATTTCGTGCGGATTGCAAACAAAAATTTCCCCCTCGGCTTGTCAACTTCCAGTTTCTTGCCCAGGTACAATGGTTGAACGAGACGAATGCCCTGGCGGCGCAATCCTCTAGCTTCAAGTACACCCGAAATTCTTTTGTTTTTTGGCAGTAATGACGCCGGCGATGAGAGCAGAGAGAACTTTTGCCTCCACACAGCAACGGTGCGTAATGTTTTGTTAATGCCGCCTTAATAAAGCAGACGGAAGAGAGAGGAAAAAATGAAAACGACGAGGATCCTCCTTTGTTTGTTTGCCAGCGCGGAGAAAGAGAAGAGGAAAAAACTCCGGTAAATAAGAAAAATGTAATGTAAAACGCTCTTGTTCTCTCGTTTGTTGTCTTTCTTTTGAAGAACCAAATTTCATGTATTCATACCTGCTGCTCGCGCAAGAGAGTCGGAAAAATTAAAAAAAAACTTTAGTTCGCTAGCTGTGCCGCACGACAGCCAGGCTCGCCAAGTTGCATAACTCCTTCAGCTCGAGCCGTCGTGTGGATTTTAATTATTACGATTATGGAAATGCCGGCGAGCAGACTGCCGAGCGTGTAGCCGAGCAAATATGAATTTAAATGCTTTACCCGTGCACGTTCTTCGAGACTGGTGCGTCTGCGGCAGGATTCGGCAGCACCGCCGGCGAAACTTCTTGCGTGAAATTAGCTTTTGAGAGGGAAAAACGCACACACTCCTCTCTCGGTAGTTCGTCTAGTTGCGAAATTCAGAATATGGAGTGATGCAAATTGCGACTTACATTTTTTGGTCTGGGACTATTTGCATCTAAATGGAATTTACTGCCTGATTTAGAAATGTGTTTAGGCCGTGAATTTGCATTTGAAAATGGTGAAATTAGCACCAAACAAACCGGGGCAAAGTTTTGCGAGCCTCAAGAAGGATCCTTCCTCGTTATCGAACTTGACATTTTTCGATACTGATGGCGAAATTCGTAAGTACATCAGCGAGTAACGCCTTAATTCGAGCAGCAGCTCAGCGTGTGCCAGCGTTCACTGATTGGCCGTCAACCAATTTAGAAGCGGCGAACGACGCTGCTCATCCATCTAGCTATCCGGCGGTGCAAAAACGCGTCTCAATTTCATCCTCAGGAGGCTCGCGACGTCGACGTTAGCGGCTCTTTTTTCCAGCAGCGGCGTCATTCTCACAAGAACGCGAGCAAAAAGCCAGGAGACTGCTCGCGTCATAAATTAAATAAAAAACTGCTCTCGCTCGCTTCTATTACGCCCCGCCTGTATGTAGGCATAAATAAAAAGTTAAATCAAACTGTTATTACAACAAGAAGAGCTGCCGCGCTAGTGTAAAACTCGAGATTTCACATCGAGCAAGGTACACACGCCGGGTGTTGGTTGCCATGGCGACCGGCCAACGCCTCTTGCATCCGCCGCTGCTGAACGCGACCGCAAAACTCAAGTGGATTTCGGCAAAAGTCATATTTTTCCCTGCTGAGCCAGCGAAAGCTTTGAATTCCGCCGCTGCATTCTTATCGGACGAGATGCACATGAACATTTGCGGAATTACATATTCAGGCGCGCCTTTTTGTCCACTGACACACGACTGACAGACATTCCGTGCATTTTAATGGACTTTTATCCATTCCATGTCGACCACTTGACTGCCGTAAAAAAGTTTTTATTAAACATTCTCTGGACGTTCTGTAATCTTGGTAAGAATTCCAATTACATTAAATATATTGTTTCTTTCATATCCTTTTGTTAAATACAAAAGATCTTTTGAAAATATTGTAAGCTTTAGTTTTTAACTGATTTTACAAAGGAATATATGCATTTAAAGAAATGCTTTTTCGTTCTTATTTTTGAGTGTTTTTTGTATGGTATGAATGGAAGAAAAATTTCGCCACTTCTAATCGGATCCACAAATTCCAGGCTTAGTATTAGTAACTCTGCGCACCAATGTGGTCTCTGGTCAAGTTATTTACATCGGCAATAAAGCCATTCACAGCCTCACAGGGCCCTTAATTTTCACTTTCCGCCCGCAAAGCCTTTCCCTCCAAGCCATTGTCCGGGAAAAGGTGTTTCCGATGCGCCGTTGATCAAAGCCGCACATCGAAACTCCCCGCCGCGGCGTGTCCGACGCAGGCGTCCACCTTTTTACCGCAAACACGATTCGCCCCGATCATGGGAAGCAATCAAAGTGCGCGCCGGGAGACGCAAAGTGGACAAGAGCAGTAAATCGTCCGAATAGAGATCAAACGCAGCAGCAGCTCCGTAATCCTAGCTCCGGGAAGTGTAATCTTAATCTTGGAGCAGCGCCGTCGTGGCGTGATTTTTAATTAAGCCGGCTCGGACACGGCCTCCTCTTGGACGGTGCATCTGGCGCTTAATCGCTTTAATTACTCGGGCCGCGTGTAATGGTATTAGCACGCGATGCACATTAATTTCTGCGCCGATTCCATTAGCCTGGCTCGCAGTGGAGGAATTGAATTTCAGCCAAAAGCGCGCACCGCTTTCTCTTCTCTATCTCCCGCCGACCCTCCTCTGAAGATGCTGTTCGGCGGTCCAATTGCATCTTAATGCAACTGACTCGCAGTGAAGGAGGATCAGAGGACGTTTCTACTTGAATCTTGGAAATCTATAGGGCGGAAAGTTTATTGCTGCGCTGAATTTCAGCCCCATTAAAAGCAACGAGCCTTTGGGGTCAAGGAGACTCTCGGCTTGCTCTCTCTCTCTCTCTCTCTCTCTCTCTCTCTCTCTCTCTCTCTCTCTCTCTCTCTCTCTCTCTCTCTCTCTCTCTCTCTCTCTCTCTCTCGCTGCTTTAGAATGATGACGGATCAAAGGGCTTTGTAGTGTAAGCCGGTGTGTTCTTCGTTTGTACTTGCGGCCGTGCACCAGAATCGGGAAAATGCCGTTGCGCCAGCGTGCGGCCAATCTGCAAATTGAAATGCGCCGAGTTTGCAGGCCTGAAAGCCAAACAGATCGTAATTTGCTCCTTATAAGTCGTGAAGCCGACTTGCAGGATTGTTGGATCCGCGTTTCTTGTGAGATTAATTTGTCTAAGATGCTTGAGTGCGTCCCACAATCAGTCGCATTGATTTAATTTTATCCTCGGCCACGAGGCAAACATCGACTGTAGTCTCACGCCAAGGATTTAACTTCAAAGAGGGACTCAATGGGTCCTCTCAAACCTGATGATAATTACTTACATAATAATTCAGAATAAAATAGAGTCATCGCCTTGGAGACCAGTGCTAACAAGGCAATGAATGCAGATTCTTTTCAAATATTAAAATTAGCACTAAACATGAACTTTGAACAGATTTGGCAATCTCCTTTTTCCGATCTGATTGATGAGGTTGCCCAAAAAGACTTTGTGCACGTCAGTCATGCCGGCCGATCAGATGCACGTGCATGTTAGTTACACATCGGAGCTGTCTGTTCCCGGCGCTCAGATCGATTCGGCGGCAGATTATAGTTTGATTAATAGACTGCCGGCCGTGCTCTTAAACATGGCTTTAATTACAGTGCACTTAGAAATTAATGAAACTTTCATCGTGCCAGCTGCACGAGAGACGGCGCCTGCACTGATTACAATGGACACGTACAGAATGGAAATAATGATTCGTTTTGCCTGCACACACACACGCCATAGATACGAATCTGCGCATGGAGACGCACGCGAATCGGCGATTCTTCACAAAGCGGCCCGGGATAATTCGAAATAAATCAAGTGTGAGAGTCAGTGGAGAAGAGAGTCGCATAAAATTTGTATTCGGCTCGCTTTTTATGGGCGCAGCCGTTAACTTTTCAATGCCTCCGAATGGCGGAGGGAAAGGCAAGGGTAGTGCAATCCATGCAGCCGATTTACGAGCACGCATCTCCATGTCGCGAAATTCTGCATGCCCCAGTAGGCACGCCGGCACAGCAACTTCTTCTCATCTCGTGTATGCGCGCCTGTTTTTTTTATTTTTATATACGTACATGCGCGTCTTTTGCTGTCGTTTTTTCCTGCTCTCACAGTCGGCAATCTGACTGCTCTCCGTGATTGGCAGGCAAACAAACTTGTTCGAAAAGGGCTGATGGAGCGTGCCAAATTTCCTGTCGGAATTCGACGAAATGTTTGATATCGCACTGACTTTTTTATTTCGTGCCGAAGCCGGATTTTTATTTATGTTGCGTGCTGGAATTGCTCAACGAGGCCGAGATATTGACGAAAAGTGTAGCGTGTAGCAGGTTCTTGCTAATGAACGTATGTGCCTACACATCACATTCTTTGAGCTCTTAAATTATTGTTTCAATTTTCATTAATTTGAAGACTCTCGACGCATTTCACAAAAAAGAGGAGCTTCCCTCGTTCCACGCAGGCAAAGAAGGAAGGAAAACTTTGTTACGAGGGCTCAGAGCTGTTTCAGTGGCTCTTGACGGACTGAATAGAGGCTTTCCTCGTATAATTTTACTACTAGACGAGCCACTAGAGCCGTGGATTACGCGCCGAAAACCAAAATCAAAAAGTGGATCCCCTGCTGACAAAGGCCGCCGCGAGGTTCGCCGAGATTCGATTTTCGAACGATTTAAGACCCATAAAAGGCTAATAAAAGTTGTCGTGAAGGGGCGGCGCTGAAAGAAAGTTGGATTTCACAGAGAGGAATAATTCAATTTCGGCTGCGCTTTAACGCCATTTCCATGAAATTAATTTATCGCGGCTGGGATACCGTTCGCTCCCCCGCAGCAGCAAAACCGCCCCCCGCAATTTGCTTCAACTTCTGGTGCTCGTAAGAAATGCCGACGGCCGTAAACACTTAATAAATTCGGTCAGCGTCGACTGCGAGGCGACATAAGCCAAACAAATAAAGAGGCGAAAGCGGCCATTCACCGTTAATTCTTCACCGTCTTTATATCCGCAGTGAGGGGCGTGCGAAGGCGGCCAGCTTCATTCAAACTCCATTCATGTCTGGCCGTAAAAATTAATGGGGATAAATGCTACGTGCGGCAAAGTTACATTTCTCGCTCATCGCACCCCCGACCGTGAAGAAAAAGCAGCTCATCCCGCCGGTGGATCGGGTGCACCCCGTGCGAGGAGCATTGCGCAAGAGCAGCCAGTTCAACGACCCGGGCTGCATCGTCTGATGCATTTTATTTCCCCCGCTGCAAATGCAGCCGCTGCTGCCGCCGCCGCGCCTACACCCGCAGGCCGGCCAGACCGGGGGGCTTTCCGTCGCCGCCGCCGCATTGCACCCCCCGAATGCTAGACACTAGCAATGATTCCCGCTCCACCGGCTCCCGATATTGGCACAAAACTAAGTTTTTCTTTTGAAATTCTCGGTGTGCAGTGCACCCTTTCTTGGGATTGGATTTTGTATTGAGCGCGCGTCAGAGAAAGTTTTTCAAGATCGGGGGAGGCGGTGCGATTCCGCTCTCGCAGCACGATGTGTATGGATATTCATGCAAATACACAGGGGATGATGACATCCGCGGGTAAACAGCTCAATTTTGTCGCAAATCTCGTTTGATGGAATTGATACTGGGAGAAAAGTCGCTTCTTTTGCGTTTTACACGCACTTTTCCCCGCGCTGAGCTGCTTACGTTGCAATTTATATGCGAATTTGAATGATTCCTGTCTAGAAATGCAGTTTCTGCCCTCCTGAATAACGCTCGACTGATTGGTAAAGTCTGGAAAAGTATCGTAAATTCGTGGCGAGTAAATGTAGCGTAAAGTAAGCGAAAGACAGGGTGAATGAAATGCCGTATATTTGCTGTTAAATTTGAACAGTTCGTCGGCATTATTTGCTTTAAAATAATAGACCAATGGCATTGAGCTGCCTCTATCTAAAGTACATTGTAAAGGAAGGCGACGCCGTCAGTTTACCGTCAGAGGAGCTCAAACTTTAGGAAATATAAAAAATCTGATTTTTTAAACAGTTGCATTGCGGGGAGGTTTTTGAGTTTGATTTTGCTCTAAGCTTATAGATCGAGAAATGTTAAACAATTAATCTTAATTTAGAGAGGTTTATGATGTTTTTCCCTCAAAAAATTATATGAACTCCTTTATTGTCATTTTCAACAGTTTTCCTTATACGCTTTGACATTTTACATATTTATAGTGACATTAAATAGGAAAGTATTACTAAAATTCATGCACCGCATCAAAGCATAAGCACATAAGCAGCACAGAGCGCAAATTGATGGCAGTTTATGACAAAACCGCTAATAATACAGTTTAAAGTGGTGGCACGTAACAAAAGCGTCTGATCGCCCAACTGCTGCGAACGCGATATGATATTGCAGCAGGAGAAGTCACGGTCGGGTGCAGCACACATTCGCAGTCTCATTGTCAGATGTGTCTTGAAAAGAGCAAAAACAAACGCATCGCCTGGCAACAAATGCAATCGGCGATAAATCCGCGGGATAAGCCCCGTGTTTGCACCCTACATATCTCTCTCATTGCGACGATTTACTATTGTTTTCGCCCTCATCCTCCCCTATAGCTCATCAACTTGTTTTTCTTCCTTGAACAGTTTCCCAATCGAAATCAGCCCCTAGCTCGCATGATATTTTCGGTGCACCAGCCGGCGGCCATGTTTCACGGATTTTTTTACTCGACGGCAATAATAACATAAAATATACAGGCACATATTATTTTGACGAATGGCTTCATAATTTTTAATATGTATACATACGCGCACACGGGATATAAATATGGAGCGTCGGAAAGTTTTGTGCATTTGCTAATAAAAATTGATATTGATGGTGGTCGGTGCTAGGTCCGGCCGGCTTTTGCCCGGCTGGCATTTTTATGCGCACCGGACGAGCCAGCCGAGCAGCAGACGCTGCAAAAAATCGAGACTAATAAATGCCGTTCGCATCGAACATCCTCCGATCGCGCGCGCGGAATTATTATATTTTTTATTAGACTGCGCGCAGCAGCATGGAAAATTTACAATCGACTGTAATGACTTTTATGACGGGCAGAATTTTTTTCCAACGTGTTGCTATGCAATTTTAGATAAAATTGTACGCGCCGCACACTCATATTGCCGATATATATAAATGCGAAATAGGTTTTTATTCTAAATGCCTTTTCGTGTCTGGATATTGGATTTGCGATTCTGTTCAAGCTTTACTTTCCATCCAAACGTGCATGAATCAAAAATAAATAAATTGTGCGAATGAATAAATTCAGGCCGCGAATTCAAATCGTTTTAATTTCCATTTCTGCTGTTGTAGCATCAAAATTAACCAAGTTACGTGTGTCTTTTGAGGCGCGTGGCTCCGTTCCTTTCCCCTTGTTCAATTGAATTTGTAATGTCTCCCCACTGATGAAAACTGCGCAAGAGGCATATGCGTTTCATTAAAATTTGAAAGAAACGAGAGCTTCCCTTTCTTCGCGTGTATGATTGACAGCAATCCGCTGTGGTAATGAAATTTCCTCCCCCTAAGAGAGCGAATCATAAAGAATTTACACAAATTTCTCTGGCAATAAGAAGCTTAAACATCACAATCCTCAAACAAGCTAGCCGGCGGAATGCAATTCAGAAATTTCAAAGACAATGACACTTTTCAGAACACACACACATGTACGAAGAAGGAAAAGAAAAAAATGGGGAGGGCCCTGCGCCGCTGCTGCCGCTGCCAGCACTGCAAATCCTTGAGGGGTTGATGAAAAGAAGCGAGCAAAGCCACCGATAAAACACACCAGCACCCCGCGTGTGCACAAAAAGCAGTGTGCATATTGGACTGCGGGATTGTGTGTCAAAGAGAGAGTAAAAAAGAAGGATAAAAAGATGCATCCGTGAGCGGGGCCCTTTGAAGGCTGAGGGCACCAGCCGAGTCTCGAAGCGCTGATGAATAATATCGTGCAAATATAACAGTCAAATGAATCGGGTGGCGTGATTCTCACGAGCAAAGGGGTGACAAAGATTGCATAGGTGGAAAGTAGGGCGAATGCCTCGCCAAAGCGCACACAGAAAAATATCAAATGTCACGCCCCTGAAGCGAAAACATCTTCCAACTTGGTTGCAAAGTTCTGCACTCCCGTATGCCAGCTGTTCCTGCATGTGTCCCGAGGCATTTCGAGTTGCTTATCAAACAATTTCAGAAAGTTGTCAACTCGTTTCAAGCGTGCAGGAACGATTCCGCTTTTGGGTGTCAACAAAAATTAAAGAATGAGCCGCTAGCGGGCAGGTTGACGCGGCGGATCGATGTATTGCTGTCGTGCCTGTTTTCTGCCTGCCTGCAGCGCTTTCTCGCTGCATTTAATGCAATAAATGTAATCGAGGCCGTCGGGGCAAAAAATTGGAAGAATTGTTTCCTGTAGGAGAGTGAAATGCACTCACTCAGTGCTGCCGTCATCTTCCGCCGCCGCCGGACTAATTGCCCCTCGCAATCTGGGGCATGATGCAGCAGCACCGGCAAAGAGAGAAGAGGCGGGGATGAAATTGCAATTAGCTGCCTAGCTGGCAGCCCGAATCGCGGTGCAGCAGTTAATTGCAGAGGCTGCACTGCATCGCTTTTTCATCTTCACTGGAGCACTAATCAAAACTGCTGCAAATTGAAACGAGTGCCATACACGTGTTACTCGGCTCGCTGCTGATGGAAATGAGTAGTGATTGAACTATATTGGTAAGCCTCGCAGATGAGATTTTAATTGAACGTGCACATGGCAGTCCCATCTCGTGGTGGCCGCATTCCACTCCGAAGGCGATTCCCTAGAATCTGTCTAAAAGGACTCTAGGGTCTGTAAAAAATGGGGGTGGGTCATAAAGTACTCTTTGTCAACCTCTCCCGCATAAAAAAATATCACCTGAGAATGTTCTAAGAATATACCGATTTCGCCCAGGATTAATCTAAAAAATTAATTATATATGAACTTATGATACGGTTTTTCGTGATACTGGATTAATCTGTAGATTAATTTAAGAGAATATCCTTAGAATGTTCCAGGATTATTCTGCCGGGGTTTGTTTCAAAAAGCTCTAAAGAATGATCCTAGAACATTCTCATAATATACTTATGGATTAATCTTTGGATTGATCTGGGATTAATATTTAGCGTATCAAATCTTTATATAGGATTATTCTTTTTTGATCATCCTGGAACATTCTTTGGTTAATCTAATATTATTTTAAGGTCAATATTAAGTGTGACAAATATTATCCCTAAGTTATTTTTAAAATTACTTCAGATTGTTCCTAGAATATTTCAAAATATGTTATAACTGCGATTTAATTGGGAATTACTTAAATAATTACAAACTTATTTAGTTAAATTTTTAAAATTTATTGGTTTTTCATCATATCAGGTACAAAATTTTCTCTCATTCGATGCCAGCACCGCCAATCTTGAAGCCCAAACTGCAGAACTTAAACGATTGTATCTTTTCCCGTCGTGCAAAACATCTGCGGACGGCTTGAAGCTAAAAAAAGGGAGCGACTCGTAGAAAAAAATAAATAAAAGCTTTTTTCAATCAGCTTTGCTTGGAAAATGGAAGGTAGAAGTATGTCAAGTTCATGCAAAATATTTTTCCATTTTCCATGCGAAGCCAATTGAATCAGAATGTGTAATACAAATTCTCGTAAGCGTACAAAAAAAGCGACCGCGATTTACATGGAAAAATTATATTTTTCATCACCGATTTACAGTTTCCGCCACCCAAACTTATTTATGAGGTTCTAATTAAGAACATTTGGGACTGGAGAGGATCCCATATCAAAATATTGGTGGCGAAAACCGTACAAGTAGCAGCGAAAAGTGTAATTTTACCATAAATCCGTTGGATTTCAAAGTTGCGCGATCTGTTCTAATTTCTTTGGACGCTAATCTATAAAATGAGACTTACCCTGTTAACCGTAAGATCCCAGGCCATCCGTCCGAGTCCGCGGGACGTCCGTGATGTCCCTTATTGACGGCGTCCGGCGTCCTGCGTCCGTTAATAACTTCGATTTGAACGGCGGTTGACCGTTGACGCGTTAGACAAAGAGAGCGAAGCAGGATTTTGTAAGTCTCTTGCTGCTGCCACCGCCCGTCGCCCCTCCCCCGCTCCACAACAGAGGCAGGCAGCAGCAGCAGGCATTCCATGCAAGTGCGTGCATGCATGTGCAGCCGCCGCTACCACGCGCACACTAAAATCGCCCTTTTAACCCTTTTTTGTCCTTCTGATTTTTTATTCAAATTGGCCCGTTTGTCGGTAGCATTAATTAAGACTCCTTGTGTTAAGAAATTAATTTATTCAATCGCATTTATGATTTTTACCCTTTTTAATCTGGGCAGATACTTTGAAAAATAAAGGCATCATAATTTTGTGTTAAGATAATGAAAAATTTGTTAGGTTTTAATATAAAAATTGAATCCATCGCATTAATTAAAAAATATTTGCGAGAAAAAATAATTTTTGTGATAATAACGATTTCAAAATATTTAACAGTATGGCAGTTCATTTTCTTGATTAAATTATGTTTCATACTTATTTTTATATTTTTAATTGTAAGAAAAATATCTAAGTTCTTCTCTTTTAGGGGTTTTTTAAAGAATATTCTAGGAACATTAAAAAAATATTGAGAATTCATCTCAGAATGATCCATAGAATAATCTGGGGATATTCTATTAACTATATTCAAATTTCCCCTTTGGGATTATTCTAGGGATATTCTTGTAATTTAATCTCTAGATTAACTTTAAAACATTTTAAGGTTAATCTAGATTCATTCTAAGAAAATTCCAAAAATTATTTTTTTGGATTAATCTCAGAATGATCCAAAGAATAATCTGAGGATATATTTTTAGATTAATCTCTAGATTGATCTTAAACCTTCATAGATTAATCTCGATTAATACAGTATTCATCCTGGATCATTTTTTTGGATTAATTTTTTCGGGTAAATTTTGATTAATCTAAGATTATTCCGGATATTCCTGGGTTATATTTTTTTATGCGGGCTCTTTCAGCGTTATCCTGCTTGTTTTTCGGCTCTCTTTTGGCCGCTCCTCTGCGAATCCATTCTTCAGGACCCTCGCGCAGATAATTCTTAATGAACACTCTTTGTCGCCGAAGCGAACCGACCTCTCTCTTTCTCTCTTTCTTCCTTTTTTCCCGTTCGGCTGAGAGCACCCTTTCTGCCAAATAAAAATATTTTTGGCAGGGGAGCGCACCCGCAGCTTTTACTTGCAGCCAAATATTAAAAAGAGAACGCGTGACATTTTAATTTCGCGCCGATATTATCCCTGTCGAAGGAAAGTGGGACGGAAATTGAGACTGGAATGAGAAACGCTGTGCTGGAAGAAGAATTTTCCCATTTCCCCGTTGTCGCGCATCGACGACTGACGAGAAAGAAGTAGCGATATTTTGCCACCTTTTTTGCCTATACTTTCTCGCCGTGGCGACACGAAACGCCAGCCAGAAATCCAGCCATATTGGTTTCTGCGAGATTTATTAATGCCTCAATAAGAGCAGAGAATTTCGCTGCGAGCACATACGTGGTATATTCCGACGATATTATTGCTCCTCTACGTATTACATATTATACGCTCGTACGTATATGGTGCAAAAAACGTGTGCGCGGAGAAATTGCTCTGCGTGAGACTTGATGTGGATTATTTGCCGAGGAGCAGCCGAGTTATTGATGAAATTGCTAGTGGCTGCCTTGTAACGCGCGCGGATTGTTCATTATTCGATCGTTTCCTCTGCTTTTGGCTTTCGCTAGATTGAACGTCGAGTCTGACTTCAAGAAGTCAATTTGTGACACGCAGTGCGATTTTACTTTCCTCGACCGAGAAAACCGAGGAGGGTCGGAAAAACGAATTCTGTTTGAGGTATAATTTGTAAAAATTACTCGTTACTAGCTTTTATGGGACCACACGAAACCAAAGCGTGTTTAAGTTGATGCTATCCTCCAAATTCGAAACAGGCACCTTTCCTGGAACCTTTCCTACAATTTTTTACACTTGGATTAGATTTCCGAAAATACCCTGTAAAAACATTTTAAGAATGCACTCAGAGCTGAAGCTTTCAATCGAGTCTAAAACCAGCAACGCTGAGGCTGCACACATGGCATTCGGTGGGTCAATATTCGCTGCAATCGCTGGCTGGCATCAGCCCAAGATTTCGGCTGTTTGCATCGAAATACGGTCGTTGCAGATGGTCCGCCATAGCACGGACGAGAGGGGAAGCCGAGCACACCTTAGCCGCTCGTTACGGCTGATTGGAAGCTATAATTTCATTATTTACAATCAAGCGGCGCAGCAGATTAAACGGCCGCCGCAATTGCAGCCCGCCGACAATGTGCGCGCGATTATGATTAGCTATTTATTAACTGCTGTTGGGGCCGACGGCGCTGGTTTGCATTTTGCGGAGCGAGCCGCCTGCGGCCACTGCAAGACTAATTTGCGTCTGCTTCGCGGGAAATTAATTGGATGACGATATTTTTTGCTCACTGCTCACTCAATTTTAAATAATTATTCCTGCTGGGGAAATTTAAAATTCAAAACATAATGATGGGCTGGTGTTCAAAGAGAAAATGCTAATTATTGACTTTTTAGAGTAAAAATACCATGAGTAATTATTAATTAATGATTTATTAAACGCAATATTGCGTGCAGTACTAAATCCATGAGTATTATTATTGATATTTTACAGCTCTTTGTGTGCCTCTTAAAATGCACTGATTCTCTTTCATGTTCTCTAATGCAATATGAAACAATTATAATGACCATTGAGATGTTCTAATAATGTCGTAAAAAAATGGAGCTCTACAATATTCTTATAAGTTTCATGTTGAGAAAAGCGCTTCACGCGTTCTCATTAAACAGTTCCAGTCTAGTGCCGCGCATTTCACGACTCAGCAGAATCGCAAGGCTGCAAATGGCTGCTGCTCCTCTTTTTCTTTCCAATCACCAGCCCACCTGCCAATAGGCGCAAAAGTCGAGGCGGAAATTTCTGAACGAAAAACATAAGCAGCACAAAGACGACGGTGTAGTCGAGGGCCGTCGAAATTAGCTTCTTATCAGCGAGTTCTCTGAAAATAATAATAATAATAAGGGAGACTGACAGCACAAGGAATGGGATGGAGGAGAGAGAACGGCGAGCAGTGAGGCGGATGAAAAAGAAGGGAGAAGCCTGTCAATTTCTTTTCAATACTCGCTCGCAGATATTGAAATTTTATCGAAAATATGTTAAATAAGCAAAAAGACGGATGAAAAGAACGCACGAGAGAGATCCCGCCTCTCTCTCTCTCTCTGGGAGCGGCTTTTGTCGTAAAATTTTTATGCTCGCCTCATTCCGCTGGTAATGAGAAATCTAAATATGGCACACGCGTGCATAACAAAAAGTTTTTACGCGTACCTGTCAGCGGGGAGCTACGTGTATGTGCCGATCTTAATAAGACATGTAAGGGCGGGCCTCTCTCAGCTTTTTATTTCGAATTCCAATCGCGTCTGCTGGAGATGAAGGGCTTGCACGATGCCGCGTTCGACAGCGGGCTGAAGGTGGAATCAAATTAATGAAAAAGAAGTTGAATAAGGAAGGTTTGGTAGTTTTTTTCTGCTGTAAGAACAGAAATTGGAGTTGCAGTTGGACGGGGGTTTTTAATTAAAGGGCGTTAAATTAATCAACCTGCCTGAAGGCTTTATAAAGTAGCTTCGAACAACTTGTTGTTTGCAAATTAACTTCTGAACGTGTATTGAAATTGCTTCTTTTGTTATATGTAGATTTAAAACATTATTTGTAGTTTTACCCGTGGGGCGCTTCCTGCAAAATGCTTAAAGTTTTTTCTGTTTACCAGCATCTTGATGCAAATAAAGCGGTCAATGTGGTAAAAGCCTCCCTGAGCAGACAAGACTTAAGCCACTTATTGTGATGCAAAAATCGTGCCACCAGCGATCGCCTTTTTTCCCTTCTTCCACCGTCTGGCGTTTTATGCGTTTCGTCTGCGTGCTTGTCTCGTCGAGCGCACAGTCTGCTTACTTATTATTTGATGCGAATCCAATTTCGTGCATTATTTTGCCTGCGTTTGATACATTAAATTAACTCCCAACGTCAGTTCAGTTACAACTCGGGGCGAGGAGCAAGAGAAGCGGAGAGAAGATATTTAAATTCCGAACACAGCGGCACCAGACGACTGTCTGGCTCTTTTGCACACAAATACATATTATACATTATTCATAAAATGAACCGTGTGTATGTGTACAACCCAAACACACAAATATTTAAATAATATATATTCGCTCTTGTGCAAAAACGCGGCGCGCCGACGTCACCCCCGCCTGTTCCTTCGGGGGCTGTTTTCAACGTGAGAGCGGAGGCTTTAAATATCATGCATGTTAATTACGACTTTGCAAATATTTAAAATGAGCCGTCTGAATAAAGCATGAGTCGCTTTCAAACGGCAAGAAAAGCAACGGCGTTTAGTCACTTCAGAGCCGAGGGCCGCTCTGCCTTTCAAGCGCAAAAGGAACACACGTAAATGTTGAGAGAGTAATGAATGCTTCCCGGCTAGCCAGGTGAAAAGCTGCGGGGATCTCTCTTTCACAAATACCACCACCACCACAATATTATAAATTAATGTGCCACCAAGAAGCCAGTTGGCGTATAACTTTCAAGCTTAAGTCTAGACTTTTTTTATTGTTATTCATCCCTTTATTTACTTTTACAGGGTTAAATGATCATCAGGCCAATTTATTCAACTTATCGTCAGAGTTAAATGTTCAATTTTCGATCCTGTGGTTCCTAATAATCCTCTGAAATATTACATCTCTACATTATTCCCATTAAATGCAATGTATATGAACAACCTTTTGAGGATATTAAACAAAAATTAATCATTGTAGCTTAAATAATGCAACCCTTATGCGAAGCAAGGAAATTTATCAATTGCACGTTACTCGGAAAGCTGTGCATTTTCATGTTAATTAGAACATGTTTGAACAATCCTTTTGTGAGTGAGCAATGCTCCCATTTTGCGGGTGCACACGGAACATAGTACACGCTACGTTTGCGGTCCAACACCCCAAAACGCGCACTTTAGCCCAATTAAGCTGCCGAGTGCTGGAGTCATTCATCGAAATAAATCCCAACGCGCCGAGCAGGTGGAAATCGAGTCAACGCGGGCGAAAAAGAATTTTCAGCCCTCTCTGCCTGGAGCCAAAGTGGCGGCGGAGGGCTCTCGAAATCTCCGCCGCCGAGAGTAATTTATGCCGCGTGCTCCAATTATTATTCGCCGCCGACGAACCGACTCGGCTAATTTATTGCTAATCGGCATGTGCCAATTGCGGGCGGCCTTTCCAAATCGAGCCCGCCATCCGAATCCAGAGCCATTTTATTTCGCAAGCAGCTCCGCCGAATTTCATTTCGTGCAGATTTGGCCGCCAGCATTTTATTTCTTTCGCCGGGCAGTAAAACTGCTGCCGAATTACGTGGGTAATGAAGAAGGAGTAATTATGTGCTCGCTGGCTTTTAAGACTCGCCGGCTGGAAATTCGGTCCCGCCGACACACTTGCTGCCGACAATTATCAAGCTCCGGCGAGAAAGGATTTTTACGGCGTGCTGCTTTTTACTGTTGCCACTTCACAAGACAATCCGCCAAGTTAGGATTCGGCCAAGTGAAATTTTGGGGCATTTTAGGGGGGCCAGATCTGACGAAATTAAATTCTGCCATCGTAAACTCTTTCCCACCCCCTAGCCGTCTAAAAATATCGCAATCAACCGTCTAAATGAGTTTGAATTTTATTTCCATTCGTGTTAAAATTAAGAAACACTAACTTACTAATTAAATTGTATAAATGTGCATTGCACTGATTAGTGGCACGGATTTTTTTAAAGATCGCCCGCTATTTTTCTGCTTAGTTAGTTACAAATTGCAGTAAAAATTGTCTCCGGGGAAATCTCGGAAGTGCTTCCTAACAAGATTTTGTCGCCAAGCATATAGCTCATCCAGTCCGTACTTTATTTAATCTAAATTAATTCTCGTCTCTCTCTCAGCGAACGAACACAATTGCGATAAAGTGAGTCTCTCTGCCTCCGTCGTCTCGTCGCTCTTTTCCCAGTTAGAGTCTATTATGAAAGCGCGTGTAATTAACAAGTAATTATCCATCTTGCTCTCTGCTGCGAGATAAGTTTTGCATCTCCGCCTTGGCGGGGGGCGTCTCGTCGTCTTCAGGGAACAGCAGACTCATCCTAAGTGATTATTTGCACCGGTTAATTGCGTCACATTGATGTTTGCAGGACCGCCTGCCGACTACTAATGGAGCCAGCCCCCTGGACAACATGCGCAGCCTCGAGCACTACCTCAACGATCTGATGCGCAGCCAGGGCACCAGCAACGGTGAACCTCCAGAACTCAAAGGTAGGAACGAAAACTTTTTACTTATGCTACTCTATTGAGGGTAAAAACCCCGAAAGAAATTTTTTATATCTGGAGAATCATTTATTGAACTCAGACTCTTCAAAAAGCCGAAGAGAACAAGCAACTGCAAAGCCTCGGGCATTAATTTCCAGACTGCAAACAAGGACAAAAAGCTTTTAGTTTCGGAAATGAAAGCTCCGCCAACCCGTAAAATTGCACAAAAGACGAACCGAAATTGCCGAGACATTTTGCACCACAGAAGCAATTCCAGTTTTGCTCGCTCATTTTAATTCGTCTCCGCCTGTTAGCACGAGCAAAAAAATGCAATTTTCATCATTTCGCGGTGGCTCCAAGTCGTAAAAATAAGCGGCGACGATCCACGCTCTGAAATAATGAAAGCGTCGCGCATTCTGATAATGATAATTCGTCCAGTCGGCGCTGTCTGCGTTTTTATTTCGTAAAGAGCCACTCTCATTTTCCAATTAAAAGCCAAGGGCGTTCTGAGCTTCTTTTCCAATTTTCCCAAGTGATTCTTGCTGGCCTCATTCGTTGCGAGCGAAATATAAAAAAGTGAATAAGAAAAACCTTCGAAAATCTGCCAACAAGTATAAAGCGTTTAATTACAAGTCATTAGCGTAAAAGCTCCGGGGCAGAAACTTTTTAACACCACCAGCTACCCGCACTCACTGATTTCGCGCGGGATGTTTACGGCTGGGGAAAAACGCAAACTTACTCTTTTCTCATAAATGGCGAAGAGCGAAATTTATGTACACAAAGCGTGCCCGTGCTTTTTACTTATGTTTTTGCACTCGAGCCGTTAAATTGGAGGCGGAGCTGCGAGTATGTGAATTTTGCATTAGCGAAAGATTGCTGCGAGCGACGTTGGCGCAGATGAGGAGCTGCAACTTTTATATTCGCTCGTGCGAGTCGACGAGTGTGCAAACAACCCTCTCGCGCTGAAGAAAGAGAGAAAAATAAAGAAAGAAAGGGCTGGTATTTAAAGGACGCGTAAAACGTGTCCTATTTAGTGGGGCAAGAAAGGAGGAAGGTGTCGGTGCAAAATATATGGATAAAAGCACGCCGCCGCTGTTGGCGAGCCTCGATGCTGCATGAGTGAAAGAAGGCTGCCGCACACGTTTTGCTCGCGAAGAAATTGCATTTTCCCTCGCACTGAATACCTCGTCTTGCGTGCGTGCGGACAATGGATGGATGATGGCGAGTGTGAGTGGAAGCACTCCAGGAAGCAGATGAATTTTTTTAATGAATCCCTTTTCATCCGCTGTGAGATGATTTCGCAAATGACAGCCATACTTGCCTCTATCCGACTCACTTGACCGACATAGTCATTTTGAATTGCTCTGCGATAAAGTAAGTTTTTTTTGTCACCCCGCTAACAAAAGTTGGCGGCGCTGTCCCACAGAATTTTTCTCGAACTTTGCCCGTGGCTTGAAACATTTTGACGTCCGCAACCGCGCTACTTTTCGATTGTTTTTCCGAGGCAGTCGGTCAAAAATCGCGTGTCAACTTGCCGCCGAGGCCAGTGGGTCGGGATCAATGCTGGCCACTGCAACTTTGTCCCCGGCAGCGGCGACCAAAACAAAAGAGCCGCTCCAAAGTGAGTGAGTGAGCCGGCCCATCGCCCTTTTCCTCTTTTTATTGTGCGTCGACGTGTGTACACGACGATTTTATTGTTGTTGTGCTGGCTGCAGCTGGGCGCACGTTCCCGCCAGCCAACAATTCGACGAAGCGAGCGCTTACTCCAGGGATGTATCGCAGGGAATGAATGAAGAAGTAAGGGTTTATTATTTCCTCGAAAACGGACAGTCCGTCATGACTTCTTTATGTATTATTCAGCTGCCTAAAGTAGCTAACGTTGAAATGGAAAATTGATTAAACAGCATCGTCACCCAGCTTTTTATGGGGATGCGTGTTTTTAACTGGGATGTTGTTGTTGTTGATGACACTATTTTTATCGCAAACGCTTAAGGTTTTATCGATTTAGAATTGTATTACACGTCTGCTAATAAAATCGATTTTTTGTGCCGACAAATTCTGTAAATATAATAAATAATAACAAAAAACTACAAACAGTAAAACTCATAAATTTCTTGTGCAATCAATGCAACAAACAAACAAATGATGAGCAGTTTATTTTTATTTCATGAAATTGGTTCAGGTGAACGGGACAAATAAGACGTTAAGTGAAGAGGTCCATTAAGTTGATCTTTTTCTGTTGGTTCAGTATCAGTTTGTCTGCTATTTGAAATTCAGCAGGATAGATGTACACACAGTCTGGTTGGCTCTCGACACTGCAAATCCTCGTGCGCGGACACACACACACACACACATCTCTCTGGTGGCAGTAACAAGTTGGCTTCTCTGCGAGCATTTTTTTGCGTCGCAGCAGCACCGAGCGGCGAAAGAACGCCTGCTCGGGACGAAATCTAATTTCCAAGTTAGCGCCGAGCAGCCAGTCTTGCTCGTACTTGCGGCCCCTTGCGATTCGGCCCCGCCGAGAGGACAGATTGTACCTGATGCTGTCCGCGCGACGAGCATCGGCAAAAAGCGAGCGAGCGGCGAAGTTCGCGCCGAGACCAATAATAAGTTCACTTGTAGTAATTGTACTCGGCGACAAAAAGATGCTGTCGACTTCCATTTATAAAAGCGGCGCAGGACGAATGGAGACTTCTTCCTATTTTATACTTGGAACGTGCCGAATCAAACTTGTACGTCTGGCGCAAAGAGTAAAAAGCCGCCGAGTTTTGCTAACTTTTTGCTACAAAGCCCCGAGCAGATTGCCGCAGGGCGACGCTGACGCACTAAATGCTTTAATGTGCCGAGCGAAATCTAATCCCGACACGGTTTTCCGCACGCTGCACCACTTGCGCAATCAGATTCTATGGTACGCTACCGTTTTTGCAGTGGCGACGCGCAGGTTGCATACCACCCACAGGCCAGGGGCTAAGAGCAGAGCCGTAATCAAAGTTTCGCAGCCAGTCCTATTTTGTTCTGTTTTCCTGTCTTCAATTCTGCTGTGGTTAGTGGAAAAAACGAAGGAATTTTCATACTGAGTGAGAACAGCATTAAGAAAAAATAATTTCCTAATTTACTATCCTAACTTTAACTGAGTAATTTTATTTATGAATTTCAATGATGTACGTCAGACTCAAACTTACAACAAATAATAAAAATGCTAATACTTATGAATTTATACAGCTTATAAATTACACAAATTTGCATTGCTGCTGTTGCTGTGAAAAATAAATATCTAGGGATTATCTTATTTTTGTTCTGGTGAGCATTTTGGCCGAATTTCCATTTTTGGAGAACATTCGAGAGGTCTGAGGATTTTCTCGCCGGATTTGATAGAGATGTTAAATCCTCAACCGGGTCAAGTGGAGGCAAATTTATGCAAGCACAAGGGCCGAAACGGATGCAAAATAATGAAAAATAGTTGTGTCCTGCATGCGTGCCGCGGGAGAGAGGGTTGATATTCGCCAGCGTGTGGCACTTTATAATCACTTTGGATAATGCGATGCGCGCGCGCGATGTTCTTTTAATGAGGCTGCCTCTTGTGCCATGCGCTCCATACATATTTATTTATCAGCCGCTGCTCTCACGCGAATTTGCATAAAACGGGCACGAAAATTGGATAATATTTTAATGCAATCGCGCGTAATTCGAGACGCTAATTTGCATACTAACGAGCCGGCACTTTGGCAAATTTAATCAGCACACTATACACAAAGAGGCTCTTCAACTGGCGCGTGTATTTTCACAAACTCGGGAGCACAGACGGGAAATTCACCTGGACTGCACATGCGAGGGAGCTAATCGGGTTATTCGTCGCTGCGCTGCACTGCAAATCAAATTCGCACCCTTCGGTGTAACAAAGCATCTGCAAGGGAGTCTGCCCGCTGGAGTATACGACCAGATGCTGCCAGATGGACTCTTCAATCGTCAATTTGGGGAAAATCATAAGCGGAAAAACCAATCGAGAATAAAAATGTTTTATGAGACGGCTGATATTTTTCTGGGAATTGTAACATTGCAAAGAAATGCTTGAAACGCACTTTTTTTATAAAGAGCTTTCACAATAAATTGACTCATGTGCCAAATTCAAATCAGAAAGATTGTCACAGAGAATTTAGGTTTCACGGTGAATCTAAAAAACCTTCAGCATTTCTAAAAGATTTGGAGAGTTGGTGCCTTTAAAAATGCAGCTGTCCGTGCGTTCCGCTTGATCCCTCAGCCATGTTGCTCACCCCTACTTATCATCCAAAGGCGCGTCCGGTTTCTTTGTGCGTGCGTGTCCTGGCGGGGGCGGATTTCTCCAACCCCCTAAGGCCCTGCCGGCGCTTTTTTGAATTCGCGAATGCATGCACCCTGCTGGCTGCACGTGCGAAAGACCGCCTTTGTACACTCGACGGCTGCGAATGAGCTGGTTCTCTCGCTTTGACCTCGACGTGATTAATAAGGCTCTCAAAGGACAGGAAAAAGGCGGAAAAAGGGTTGGCAGGGGGTTAGCGCCGCGGCCTGGGATTTGCCGGCTGCTCCAAGAGAAGTGCTAATTTTACCTGGGTGCCTTTGTGACTTGCACTTTTGTATATCTACGTGTGTGTGAATATATCCCCCGTGGATTTTTCTGTCACGCCTGCGGATCTCTTTCTTCAAGTGATATATATTAAGACTGTGCTAGTTTTCTCGCCATCTGGCCACACCAAAAGCTAGCAAGATTCATGTAACACCCAAAAAAATACCAGACATTGCTTAACAATATTTCGGAAATATATGTATTAATGCATCAGAATCTATTCTCTAGGATATCAGCGAACCTATTATTTTTCCCCAGACTGTTTTGGAAAAGTGCAGGAGAAGCCTCAGGACGAATGGCTGGCGCGTTTTTGCCGGTGCCAGTTATTTATTGCCGCTTATTCCAGCAATTTTGCATTGCGAAAGAAAAAGGCGCAATATTTCTCCCTCGGCTCGCGTGTGTGATTTCATTGTGCGCGTTTTTATGAAGCGCCTGCGGCGATAAATCGCACAACAATTGGGCACAAATCATTAGTCTGCCTCGCCGTCTCGCAAGCAAGTCAGGCAAAAAGGACAAAGCGAAATAGCGATTGCTGCTGCATCCCCGGAGAGTGCTTTTATTAAAAAACTTGGCGCGAACTCGCAATTATGTAGATTCACGCTACGCGCGAGGTGAAGAATGGATGAGCAGCCCGGATTCTTCTTTTTCATCTGTAGAAATGATTAATCTGTGCGTGGAGCTTGGAAAGTTTGCCATTTGCGCGTCGACGAGTGAGTGTGTGCGCGCGCTTCGGAAAAGTTTTGAAAAGTATTGTGCACCGTGTGCAGATCGGATTGTAAGGGATTTAAACTGTTTGGCTGCTAGAAAACAGATCAATCATGCATACGGTGAGTTGGCAAATCTATGAATAGATCTGACAACATGATATCATAAAGTGAGAAGTAAAAATAGAATCTGGAAGATTGAAATTTTAAAGTTAGTAAGATTCAGATATGAATCGTCACAAAAATCCTTTGTTACAACAATTATTGCCATTTAAATTGTGGACCTTACTTAACATACAAACAAAAATTGGGTGAAAAAACCTAAAATATAAAATTTTTTGTATCTAATTCAAATTCAACATTTCTTGGGTTTGTGGCCATCGTTAAATGTTATAAATTTTTGTTCCAAAAATTATGAATCTGCTGAGTTTGAATCGATTTTTCTTGACCTACATGAGCCACAATGTACTATGTTAGTTAAGTTTCAAGATTGGAACAGTATACTGTATTTAAATTTCATCATGGCTGTGTCAACCTTTTTGCTAATCCCGAGATTCTAACAAATGATGACAACGAGTTGAGACCTAGTAAAAAACTCTCGATCCATCAATAACAGGGTTTTGCACTCAACAAATCCTCTGCTTTCGCATCCGGTGATCAGAGGAGAAGAATTATTGCTTTATAAGGGCAGGCAGGCTTTGTCTTTGGAACCGGCAGCTAAATTGGAGAGGCGTGTCGAACGCAATTTGGACCCCGTTCGGCCCGGCGAGTGACTTTGATCGAGCAGCCAGCTCGAGCCCGACACCAACACTCGGCGTGATTAGCACCGTGGAAAAAATGTCGCAAATCCAATTTCCTGTGGCCGAGAGTTGGCCCAGGGCGGGTGGACGCGCGGTGGCTGTCTGCCCGGCTTGGCTGGGCTGCCTCCAGGCTCTCTCGCTCGCTCTGCCTGCCATCAATACAGCCCAAAACACGATTGCCGCCTCCGCAGCCGCGAAATTAAACCGGCCGCTCCCGCCTCTGCGCACCGATATATTTATTGCCATTATCGTGCGCCTCTAATTGAAAACACGCATGATTTACTTTCGTCGGGGTGCGCACAGAAATGTCGTTTTTCTTGCCATAGGTGACTGCACTTGAAATATGTCCGGCAGCTCATGGCAAATATATATTTCATACTTGATTCGCTCGTCGCACCATATAGCTAGCAACAATCAATAATGTTCTAAGGTTACTTACTACATCCATTTTTATTTATCGCTTTCATAGTATTATTTAGAGAGTAAAATTGTTTATTTGAATTTATGGAAAATTGGCTGGAACGTTATTGTTTAAAATATTCCAAATATTTAAAGAAATTCCTAACGAGTTCCATTTTTCATGGTAAACTGAAGAGCCGGACATTTTCTTCGAAGCGATTCTATAGTTTTGGCTTCTATCCGACCTCCTATTTGATGAGCATACAGAAACATTTCAGAACGTTAATATATTCAAATTTAAAATTTTCACATAAAAGTTAAAAATACAGTTTAATTGAATAAAAGCAAAATTAATTTCTGCCCATGTCATTACAGAGCAGTTCTTGAACCCCCTTTTTTATCTTTCCTATTTTATGATATATGTCTAAATTTAAATAGGTTCAAAAAATACTCCATCTGCTTGCTTGAATTTAAAATGCTTAAAATCTTTCAGTGAAAGAAAAGTAACATTCTAATTTAAATTGCAATTTAGATGTGAAGGGGAAAATCAAGCTTACCATTGTCCAAATTCTGATAAATTAATTTGGTAGGGCTAGAAACAATCCACATTTTGCGAGGATAACGTTATCACGGTACGATTTACGCCATTTATACTAAAGTTAATAATGGTCTGAACCTGAGAGAGCGGCTACGTGGCCTGAAAGCCACTCAGGGTCGTAAAGAAGCGGGCCGGATCGCAGGCCCGGCTGAGTGCCGCGAGCCACCGCAACGTCTCCGCTAATATTGCACGTTCCATATCCATCCAACAAGCGGCTTTGAGCCGTGCACAATCGCGTACGCGGGGCTAGCCGAAATTAAATTTCTGTGTGCGCGCACAAAGCGGCACACAATTGATTCAGAGAGTGTCCAATAACTGTGAAAGAGCCGCCGCTGCCGCCGCCGCCGCAGTCGAAAAGGCGGCCTTCGCTGGGGAAGACGCTGCTGCCATTGTCGGCATTGTGTCTGCGGCGTCAAATTATCCAGTCGCAGTCGAGCAGAGCGAAATTGTGTCTGTCGACTGAAATCTGCTCTGTCTGGCCCGAAAACTATTACAACGTAGCGAGCGAGCGAACGTGGCTCTGGCAGAAACACATGCATCAGCCAGCGAGTCATTCGGCGGCGAATTTACAACCTGTCGTCCGCCTGGCCAGAGCAATCATCGTCTCGCTCGCTCACTCGCTCTCTCCAAGCGAACACAAAGACACACACACGAAATGACGGAATGGATGCTGCAATGGAATCCGTCGCCTATCCCTGCCTGCTCTTATTATCCCCTCAGTCGTCGCCTGCTGATTATCATTGTTGTTTTGCACGAGCGCGTCTTCCTCGTCGAATATCTCCTTATTCCAAGTCCCAACATTTGTCTGAAATGGGGTTAGTCAAAATATTAGACAAGAAAGGTTAACAGCAGAAATTGTTATATATTTTAAATCAAAGTCTCCCTTTTTTCAAAACTTTCCCGCTTTTGTATAAATTTGTAACGCACACATGACCTCTTCCCCTTGATGGCAAATCCCAATAAAGTTTTCGTTAAAAATTCTGAGACACGAATTAGGCTCAACATGCAACCTCATTTAACCCAAATTTAAATTCAGCCTGTGCCCCCATTCGAAATAAAAAACGGCCTAGCCGCAAAAAAGCCGCTCAAATTCACACATGCAAGCCAATTTCCGCTTCCATTTTCGCATGACTGCCTCTCTCGTTTGCGAATGCGAAAAAATCCGACGGCAGAAGCAGCATAAAAGCAGCAGCAAAAGGGTGACGCAGACAACAATTTCCAAATGATGGTCGTGCGTAATGCATAAACTGCTGTCATCTCTAGCCACATTTTAGCTGTCTGCACGGTGTCCGCCCGAAAAAAAGCGATGACGGCGATCATCCTGCTGAGCAGCTTAAATTATGATGATGTTTGTCCTCTCTGGCGGCGACGCCATCATCCCGTCTCTCGTGTAATATGCAGCCGGCTTTTTGCGGCGGATAATTTAGGAGGAAAAATCGCGTGAGCCGCTGAAATGAGCGCCATTAGGAGCGCAGATTAATCAAAAGCGGACCGTTTATTTACTCTTCCAAGTTTGCGGAATAACGCGCACAACAATAATCATGCAGCTGCTATGTATGCTATTTGGTGCAATTTTCGATAATTGCTGAAAATTATTTATCGATTCCGAATACAATTAAATTTGAAATGTTTTTAATGGCAACTGGTGTATTATCTCTAAAAACTCGTGTTACCCTGGAGTTGGCAGTTTGTTTCAATGATGTTTCGAAAATTTTGAAGCTGTTAACAGAATTTCGACTCATGACAACGTACGGGAATTTCATCCCCATCTCTTTTTATCAAGACGGATAGCTAATTTTCCCCGGGGTGTCGTCCCTTAATTTAGGCCCAACGTCACGCGCGCTGGAAAAAATATATTAGCACGTAACAAAAAGCGGCAGCATCTCACGCCGTTTTGCCGGTGAAAAATGGGCTCCGCGGCTGCAGCGCATTTTCATTTGCGCAAAACGACAAGTCCCGGTCGTTTTGTATGGAGTTTGTGTGTATAAATAAGCAACGCACTATGAAGAGCGAGTGTATTATTTTTTGTGACAGCCTCTTTTATGTCGGGCCACGATAAAGCTGTATCAGTCATTTTAATGGCGGTCGCAATTTATGTGTAATAAAGAAAAATAGCCCATAATGGCAGCCGACAATGAGCCCAGCGTGATGGCCGTCCAGCCAACGACAGGAAAAAAATATACGTAGTGCGTCTCTGGAAAAAAAAGACTGCCGCAGACGCGCCCTTACTTTTTGCTCTGCATTAATTTGCAATTGATTGGCGGACGTGCATTTTTTCGCCGCCGGAGATAATTACTCTGTTGACCTCGACTTTTATGGGCTGCGACACACATGCACACACACACACACGATGTCGTCGTCGTCGTCGTTGGCGACGACTAGTTTATTGCGCTGGAAGTAAATTGAGCGTGGTCGCCGAAGCGCTCTTTCTCGTCGGGGCAGAGGTGAAAACCCGATGAAAAGTTAATTTTTGGTGTAGTTGCTCCGCTTCTATCATAAAATATCAAGCCCGTGCTTTTGCCAATGCAAATAATTATGGTGGCTAAATATGCCTAGGATATGGCTGAAAATTGTTTCGTGTATTTCTTCTATTGCTCGAATAAAATGAAGGTCGGTAATGTGGACAAAGTTTTGCTCACCCAGCTTTAAATTTTCCAGTTTGAACAGCATACTTTTTGTAAGCGCACACGTATGTAGCTTTTCAAAAGTGCAGCAAATCAGATTTACCAGTCAATTTGGCTTAGCGTCCTAATAGAGAGGAAAACACTGGCGCGCGGCACAAAGCACTAGTCGTCAAAAGAAAACAGCACTGGCCGGCTGCTCGAGAGGCACATACACACAATAAGGGTATTTAATTTTACGACGCTGTAAAAAGGGATTGGCAAGCGGCGAGCGGAAAAAATGCAGCCCATTTGCATGGACTGCCGGCTAAATGTGTATTCTATGGGCAGCGGCAGATTACGGCCCAGCAGGCAATGTATGTGCCTAGATTTGCATGCACACGATGCAAAAGCACTTTTTTATGCACACACATACACTGTCGTCGTCTTGTTATGCGATTTCTATCGTGCTCCAATAATTTTCGAGCGTGTTCTGCGAAAGACGCAAAAGCCAGCAGTTTGTCTCTCGGCGCGGAGTAAGAAAGGAAAAAGAATAGAGTCGCAAAAGAGGGAAGAATAAAAGAAAACGCGCTGGGAATTAGGATTTAATGCCACTCGCTGGAAATAATTTCGGCTCCGGGACTGAATATATGGCTCTCGAGGAGCAAATATATTGCGTTTTCGCCTTGCAGCTGGCAAAATAATCGAAATGAAAAGTGCCGGGCGCTTTAGCAACTTGCTGCATTGACTTGTTTCGCCCTCTCTTCCCCCTATTTGTCTGAGTAGCTCAAAACCTTGTTTTATATATAAATTTTAGACTTTAATTTAACGCTGTAGCTCATTCTTTAAAATTATATTAATTAGTACGAGCTTGTTGCTTGCAGAAACTAATTCCCTTCCAAATTATATTTAGAAAATATGAAAACTATAACTGTTAAAACTAATGAAGAGAATTTTAGAATTGGTTGGAGGTTTAACTGAATGTTGCTTCGCTCATCCCAAGATTATAAAATCTTTTGCTCTTTTGCAAGTATGCATAGTCGGCTATGCTAATTTCGGTCGGCGTATAGTGCGTGTCTGGCTGGCGTCGTCGTCGACGGGCAGTCGGTCGGCTGGTCGATCCAGCCAGCCACACTGTCTGCCCGCCTGGGTGGGCAAAGTGCCCAATCCGACGTCATTATTTCCGCCCAAACCCACCGAGCAACACACACGGCGGTTGTTTTTCTTTCATCTGGCTTGGTGCAAAAAGGGCATGATCTGTTTGATACCCACCCACCATACCGACCCGGCCAACCCGTCGACGCAACAAGGAGAAAAAATCCTCGTAAAAATTGGAAGGGGTGAGGGCTGTGAAAAATAGCGAATAGACGAGTTTGAAGCAAACTGCAGCGTTGGGAAAACGAGAGGGCACTGTACGATTATATGTTATATTCGCAAGGTTCCATAAAACGCTGCTGGCTTATTTATGTTTTTGGGTATTCAGTATTTATTTACTTGCCAACCGCCACCACAATTTCATTAGATGTAGTTGAATAAGGCCATTCACGAGGAAATGTTGTGAGCAACATCTTGCACATCCCTAATAACAAATAATAGCGCTCCAGTAGAGTTACTGGGCTCTGGCTGCCTTTGTTGCAAGTTCATTTCGCATTGTTTTATTCTACTGTACTTTTAATTCGCACTTTTTCGCTGTGACGCTCTTTCTCTTTCCCTTTGCCGCTGAAATCCGAAGCTTTGTCTAGCAGCCGCCGCCTTTTTTCCCTCGGCTCCAAATGAATGCGTCTCTCTCTGTCTGCTGCTAGCTCTGCTGAATTTTCAAAGCGCCCGCACCATTATTTAGGTGTATGCGCGCACAAAGGACGCGAAAGAGTTAGTTTTCCGTGTACACATACAAAGTACACACACGTGCACACTCGCGTTCGCGGACGAGTTGCGCCTGAATCAGCGTTTTTGGCATCTTTTTTGCCTCATTTTTGTTCGTAGAGTTGCCGAATTTTCCGCATTGCCGGCATTGCGCAGTTGTAGTTGCACACGCTAGCGTTTAGCTGCTACACATCACAAGCAAACTTTTGCGAAATGTAAAATATTGCCTGTTTTTAATCGATCGAGTACGATGTCGGATAGTATTTTAAATTTTTATTTTAAAGCCGGGGACTACGCAAAATATTTTCCCCAAACCGACCATTATAAAGCCGTTCGTCCGTACAGCTAGCTTTTAAAATAATTAACCAAAATCCAGGGAGCTGATAAAAATCGTCAGCGGCGTGGATTAGAGTTTGACGCAAATCCAGCTTGGCCGCGATAAAGCAGCGGATGGCAGGCGCGAGAGAGGGAAAAAGCAGAGTGTCGGACACAAAGACAGTAAATTCCAAGCGGACGATAAGGGCCGAGACTGGCAATCAAGCAGAGAGTAGCCGAGTCAATCGGGCATTTTGCGCGCGCGTCCAATTGGGCGGAGGCTCTCTCGCATTAATTTCTATCAGACAGCTCGCTCGGCATGCAGAGCATTATCGGTCGGCAAGATAAATGGCGGATCATGTGAGCCGGCCGATATTTCACCAGGCAGACTATCCTATCCGGCGGCAGCAGCCCACCACCCGCCCGCCCGCGCCGCCGTCGGGCTAATTTACATGAAATGAACAATAACCTTGCCATGTCCTTACATAACATTAGCCGTCGACGCCGCAATTCAATAAAGCGCGCTCCGCCGCCCGCAAGGTGACCTTATTGTAATTTTTTCCACGAGATTTTCGGCCCATAATGTATTCGGTCGGCGTTTTTTGCCAGTCATCCATCTCGGGGCTGTTTGTCTGCCGCGCGCGCCAGAGAGGGAAAGCGAGAAAAAACTGGGATCACGCCGTCGAGATGGGAATTTCTCTCTTGCAATTTCTGTCGGTGAAAGCGGCAGCCGCCCGGATTTTTTACCTCGTTCCGCCTGATGTGCTGCCAATTTTTCATCGGAATGTGATTTCTTTCCATCCTCTAGCTGCTCGATCGTTCACCGTGCGTCTACGTGACGCTGAAAGCGAGTGTTAATTTTGTTACTGACGTTGAAATGTTGGGCAGAAGAGCGACGACTGTGTAGCTGCCGACCGACTCTTTCACGCGGAATTTAGACACTCTCCTGTCGAATCAAACTTATTGCTGCCTATTCATGCCAAAAGCGTTTGGTGTCTAGCACGGAGCTTTTTTAATTGGCGCTTCTAGGGGGAAATTCGTCCCTTCCGTCTGGATCAGGAGGCTTAACGATGTGCGAGGCCCTGTTTTTCCTCAATCGATTGTTTGGGCAGTGTGTACCCTTAATCAGGTGAAACTCCACACCCGAGCCCGGCTCCACCCACCATCCGTCGACCGCAAAACAAAAAACAGCATGACTGGGTCAAATTTCAGCGGTTCTCGGTGCGCCAATGGACCGACACCGTTGTGATTAATGGCCGTTGCGAGCTGCGCAGCGGCGGAATAAAATTGTATAAAAATACGTCGGCCAGCGCTCTGCTCCTGCATCTGACCGGTGGAACCAATTATTTCGCCGGCGTCTCTGCTTTTTCGCGCCTCTCTTTCTTCCTCTCGAGTGGGCTTTGCTCTCGGCGTCTAGCTCAGAAAGAGCAGAAAGTAAAAACGCCATGTGGAGCGCCGAAAACCACGTGCACGAACAACATACATACCGGCAAAAAGTAGAATTCCGTCGTCAAGGGGAAAACTCCAGGGCGGACGGCAGAAGGAGGTCGTCAGTCGACGCTGCTTTCTCAACTGCATGACGTCCGCAACCAAACAACATCCTAGACGTGACAACCAAATGATATGAAAAGGGACCTTTGTAGTGCTTTGTCACTATTGAATGGGTTCAAAAATTGGATTCGATCCATGGTGATTGGGTTGCGACAAAGCTGATTTTATATTTGAAGCTATTACCTTTAAAAAAAACATTAGTTAAGGGGCATTTCTCTCGCGGAAAAAATTTAATGGATTAACTAGATTTTTCAAATCGGAACTAACATTTTTAGGTTAGAATAACTTAAGTGGGTGATTATAATTTTGGTGCCCATTTTTATCAATTTTCCATGATTTATCATTACAGCAAGTGTGATTTAAACAACTTGATCGCAAGCACTGTTTGAACTTCTAATATGAGAATCCGAGCGATGTTTGGGGCTGATTTGCGCCGGCATTTGACTCGCTTGGTTTGCAATGATGAGCCATTCGGATTTAGGAGGATTGCGAAAGCTTTCCGAATCGCTACTTGCTGGTTTGAACCTCTCCAGCACGTGTGAATTAATATCACGGGAAAAATGTCTTGCATTTTAATTAAAGACCCCGGTGCGGATCTTTTTGTGGGCTGGGTTTCCTCCAGTGAGGCCCATGTTATTTGTTCGCGAGTTGCTCGTTATCAGGGGGTCACCCATCTCAAAAAAGTTAAACCTATCAAAAATATCTATTTGACACAGCATGTTCCATTCTCTCTACAATTGTATGTTACTAGTCTCCTTTTGGATTCTAATAAAACATTAGAAATCGATGTTGTACAACACTAGAAGTCGAGAAGTGCGCTCGGATAAAGGCAATTTTCAGTGTGTTAAACCATTTAAAAATAGACCATCCAAACATAGGTAGTGGTAGACTTGAATAAAGTAGACGCTTCGTGCTCCAATTTCCGTACAACAAGTCGTTGGTGTCGGTTGGATCTGTCGGTTGTAGTGTTGGTAGCGGTGGCAGCAGCAGTAGCAGATGTGCTTACTTGCGCAAGTGGTGTGTGTGTACTCTAGCAATTAGGCGCGTTAAAAATTTATTGCTGGGGTTGTGTTTTTTTTTTTTTTTTTTTTTGCTGGTCTGAGTTAGCACTTGTCGGCAATCAAGCAGCTTCTCGAATGAGCAGCGCAAACACGCCGCATGCAGTAATTGGCGCCGGTTCGAGTGGCTTCTAGTTTGCCCTATTGCTAATTTAGGTGCAAAGAGCAGTCGCAAAAGTGCCGACGACGCGTCTGGCCGACACTTAATGGCCGATGCACACGCACGCACAAAAGCGCCAGCCACGACGACACAAAGGGCGCGACACAAAGCGACAGGGCGGACTGCTGCTGGCTGCCTCGTGACGTCACCTGCGACCGACACTGCTGTTCCCGCGGCGATCACGATTTTTACCTATGGTTAATCCAATTTCTCTTTGCTGGCCTTGAAATACTTTTTGCGCAACATTTGATCTGCATGTGCGCAGTGATCTCTGAGGCTGGCTCGACCAGAATTTAAATTGCATATTCTGCGCCACGTACCGCTGCTCCCGACCGGTGGTAAGCAAAGTTTTTAGCCACAAACCACGCACCCAGCCGGTCAAAGCATTCTTCCAGAACACGAAACACGCTCGTCAGAGCAAATGGTGCAGCCGGCCGGACGTTTGCGTGGCGGAAATTTAATTCCGAGTAATTTACCCAGCGGGGAATTTTTTCGGATTGTCCGCAAATGATGTGGGAGAGAACCGTGCCAGCGCCCCTCGCCACTTTGTTTGCGTACGAAACTCCGCGACTTTCCAGATTGCTTTGAAGTACAAATGTGCGGCCCCGCGAGCAATCTGCGTAATTTGCTCCCGCGCTGATGGATGCTGATGCTTTTTAAATCGAGTTATGTGGCTCGATTTATATAATTCCAAGCGTCATTAACCACCGTTGATGCGAGTTTAAAGCACGTTTGATGCGATAGAACGCGGAGTTGAGGTGAAAGTCGTAAGGTTTGTGGCCAAGTCCGATCCGATTACCAAGGAATTCCAATGCACTTAACAAGTCTTGGCGCACACTCCTGAATCGATCGGCATATTTCTTAGCGGAATTGCAAAAAACTTAGCTAACTGCAACTTTTCTAGAACTTGAGCTCTCTTTTAAGTATTCCTGGCACGTAAAAATAGAGATTTTACTTCCAAAACCAGCATAATATAATGAACCAAATTTTAAAAGGAATCAAGGCGACGCTCTGTTCTCTTCCTAATAACACTTACAACGAAAAGAAGAATAAATAAGCCGGAAAATTCAAGAGCAAACAAAAGCGGTGTAATTGCACAAAGAAGGCTGAACTGTATATAACTCTCTTTGTTACGATTCCGCAGCAGCACGAAAAAAGTAAAAAGAAAAATGGAGCTCACTTTGTTTTCCCGAGAAAGTAATTTCCATTGCATTGTCTCCTCCTAATTTCTCGCGCGCGCTCTTAAATATCCGGCGCGTCTCAAATCGAGGGGAGTCGGATAGCAAATACGAACTGTGCATACAGGAAGATGAAGCGCGCCTGCTGGCATGATGAATTCCGCTCACTTTCACTTTCGCAGCCAACTTTCGCCACCGAAACCGGCGAACGCGGCCAACTTTAATTAGTTGGGAAACAACGGAGCAGTCTCAAGTTTTTCATTCGTAGCGGTGCGTAGGCAACCGGGCCAGCAAGGAAGCGATCACAGCCGGTTGCCTATATATGCCCTAAAATTCCATTGACTAAAAATCTATATGCTGGCAGGAAAAGGATAGAGATTTCATTATACAATGTTTTTGTTTAGTTTCTGCGATTAAATTCTGAAAATTTAGATTCCAGTTCTGAAAGTGCTCCGTTTCAACGGGAATGGAGTCATTTCATTTAATTTACAGAAAGGTACCTTTAATTGTCACATGAAAACATTTTCCAGTGGTTCAAACCACAGTATTTGAATCACACTATAAGTTCACATGTTTTGACGAAGCGATGCTCTTTGCATGTCATTTTGGAGATGCTCTAAAAGCATCTTCCGTGCTGCCACATCAGTGATTTGCCGTTTTCGGTGGTGCGTTCTCATTAATCTCTGCGTGTGCAGCGTCTTGCTTCATTGTTGCGCGTCGTGATTAATTTCACAAACATACGCACGCAGGCGTTAGAGCGAGCCGTTTATTTGGCACGCACAATGCCGCCGGGGAAGATGTGCCACCGCATGTGTATGAATCCAGGACAAACCACACCCTCGCCTTGCTGCTGATTCTCACTCATCAATCAATCAAATGGCGAGGGTCGCCGTGCAGGGAAAAAATGAATGAACCACCGAGCGTAGTTTCCACGACTGAAGTGGAAAAATGGGCTTTTATATTGAATCCCTCCGTCTTTTCATGTGGTAAATGAGAGGGATCATTTAGTAGGGACCACCCTATTCGCAATACGATGCGTTTTTTCCTTTTTCGTGTTTTTTTTTTAAAGAAATTTTGGAAAAATCTAGTCTTTGAAACTCACAATTATGAAGAGTATGTATAACCCTAACTCTGGATACGGACTTTTTATTTAAATTTTCCGATTTTGTTATCGGGTTGATTTTTTTCATAGATTCTGAAACAATCATTCAACTTAATACTGAATCCAACATTAACATATCAGGTCTCTGCTTGTTCGAATTGAAGTAATAAGAATGTGGTTAATATTATGTTCAAGATTTTTAATCGACTTTTCTAATTCTGTTCCAGGTAAGCTCCAAATCTTTCTACGCTGTTTGCCAATTTCTCTTCGGTGTTTGGTGAGTACCGCGCAAACTCAGCATATTTGATTTGAACCGAAACAAAAGGTTGGCTCAGTCATTAAAAGCCTTTTCTCGCAAGGACTGCATTTTGAAAACCCGGCTGCATCAGAATTCTTATTTCCTGCGCGAAATGAATCCAGCTCCGCCACTACGCGTGCGTTGTTATTGTTTTGCTGCGCGCTGCTCGCGTTGTCGGCACGGATGAGCGGCGCTGCAATATTAATTGCTTTTTGTCTGGGGGCAGGTTCGTTGGATGGCAGGCTGCCTGGCGCAATTTTCGTTCGCCGCCTGCCTGCATTTTACTCGCAGAGAGCAGCGTACACGAATAATGATCTCGCATTTAGCAACGTCTTGCGCCGGGTAATGAGAACAAAGACTCGACGAGTGAACATGAACACGCCCGCCGACTTGTAGCTAACAAGCAGCTTTTTGCATTCATCACCATGTGAGAACAACCGACGCAAGCACTGCGTCTCACAGATCTAGAATGGATAATTATCCGCGTTCTCTCAATGATTAAAGACGCGAACCCTGTGCGTCGGCCTGTCAGTCGATGTTAAATGGGAATAGTCTCTACTCCGGTCTTGCAATAATTAAATTTGCGAGGATACCAATTTTCTCGTAAGTGGATATCTTTCAACTTGCATTGCTCGGCCAATCGAGGACTGATGTTTGAGTCTAGAATGCGCGCTGCTCTTTCTCTTTGAGTGTTCAATTACGGTTCGAGCGAGATTGCAGCGCGAAACGGAAATGACAAAAAGGAGAAATGCACCTTTTCAGCCGACACACACGGTGTATTCCTCTCTCATAAATTAGCTCCAGGCAATTCCCCCGATTGAGTTCTCCACGTCTCTAAATACATATAAATTCTCTTTGCACTCGCATTTATTTTCTCGTCGCGACTCGCTTTTTCTCTTTCGTGCACGTGTGTAATTTATTTACGCTGCAATATGCACTTTGCCGAGCTTTGCTGATTAAATTTTCATTTTTGCTGCCGTGAACAACTAAGCAAACTAATCTGATCTCTGACAGTGCAGTGTTCTTGCCCGCTGTTCACGTTGTCCCCCAATGGAAGGTAATTAACTTTAGACGCCCTACAGTTTCACATTGGAAGCCTTAAAACTAAACTAGCAATGATAAGATCCAATTCCAAAGTGTCCGAAGTGGACCAAATTCAGGAATCAAGTCGCAGCGTCCCGCATGAAGCCTAATTATAATTAAATTTGCGCCGCGGTGGTCGGCCACCCCACCGACTCTCCGTGGTTTTTAATTAAAAAAGTTGGCGGGGGCGGCTTGGGGGGTGTAAATTATACACACAGGCTCTGTCGTCGGGTGGTTCGGGGGTGTCCGGACGATAATGAGGCACGGCAGGAGCCTTTGTGCGAGACAACCTCAAATTGAAGCGAATCTCAGACAAGCAGCAGTGAGTCGGCGGTAATTGGAGAAGAGTAGCAATTAGGAGTGACACCCGCTCATCAGCAGCAAGCAAGCGTCTTGGCAGCTGCCGAACGGCGCGAACAAATCATTAGCGAAATGGAGGCGCGCAAAAAGTGCAATTTGTGAGAGTAGTGCATTTTCTCCAGCGTTGACTCTAGCCATTTATTAGCACTGTTGGTACTTATCTGTAAATTATATCGCATTAGGGGATTCCAAAGCTACAAATTCCGTTCAAATGTATCATCGAAAACGTGAAATGCCTTTTTTATCAATACAGTGCCAGTGATAAATTAAACAGAATGTTCAAACATCTGTTTTGTAAAATTTAGTATACTTCTTTTTTTTATAGAATTTCCAGAACCTCATTTAAGTCAGGTTTAAGCTGATTCATTTTACCAATTTATTCCACGCCATTGGTTTCCACGCAGCAGAATTATCCATTTCGTCAATTTCTAAATAAGCATCCCTTGCCAAGGCCTATGGTGGCTTCCGCGTAGGCGGCGGAGCACTGCTTGAATGCAATTTCCAAATCAAACCCGCTTCTGGCTGCAACGGCCGCCTTATCTTGCCGAACATTTAAGGCCTTAAAATTTATAAAAGACCCGAGACGCTATCTAAAAAAGGCAGCCGGCTCTCGAATCAAACTAATGACCCATAAAATGAAAATAATGCCTGCTCTAAATTACGCTCGAACAACCCTTAAAATAAAAGATAGAGCTGGCGGCCGCACCCCCGAGGAAAACCTGCGAAATCCGGCGCACTAATTTTGGCCTGCCAACCCCCATCCTCACCCCCCCGCCGCCCCCCGTGCGTCTTTTCAGCAGACAAACACACATCACCCTCCGTCTAATCCGTCTTTTTCTCGAAAGCCAACAGCTTTTAATTAATCTGCGGCGCTCGACAGCCGCAATCCCGACGTCAAGCGCTCTCTCTCGTATGTGCTGCGTGTTCGCAGCACCCGCCTCATTATGTTGGCGAATAATCACGCGGCGCCTTTCGCAACGCGGATTTGCTTTTTCGGAAAAGACGCTTTACCGCTCTTTGACGACCTCGTAAAATTCGTAATGAACGCGCGAATAAAAATTAAGGGCGCTGCTCGCACGCCATTCGATATGCTCTCTTGAATAACTTGACTCGCCCCGGCAATGTGTGTGTGTGTTTATTAATATGCATGCACTCGCTGTTGAGTTTTATTAACGCTTTAATTAAGTTGCCCGTCGGCTCTGTGCCGAGCACCTGAACCAGTTTTATTATTGCACTCGCTATTTTCTACATCATGCATTTTGACTTGGAGAATTTATGCGTTATTTATTATTAATTTCGTTTAGCGTGCCGAAGAGCGAACAACTGGTGGAACGACTGCGACTTTTAAAGTGCTTTAAGGCGGAATGAGTGATTAAAGAGTTTTACCCCTCTCTCGCTCTCATTCTGCGAAATGAAAATGTGATGTTTCTAATGAGAAACTCTCTCCTGAGTTAACGAGAACTGCGAAGTAACTAGCTGCACATAAAATGCAGACGCTATATGCTGTGTCGTTAAACTGGATAGCTGCTTCACCTGCTATTCGTCACTATGACATCTTCTTGTCTCCTCTTGCCTCAAAAATTTTAATTGCGAAGAGGGATAGAGTCGTTCGTACTCTCATACTAAATGTATGGATGATTCAGTGATACGACACCATTCATTTTTCTCTGAGCAGAATGAAAATTTAATCTTAATAAAGAGGTGAAATAACAGGGCATATTTATAAGCATAAAATTTTGCCGATTCGAAAACAGTATATTTCTGAAATGTCAGTAATTTGTTTTTTAATTCTGTTAATTATGAACATTTTGATATTATCTTAAAATACTGGGATGTACGCAGTTTGGCAAAAACAATCAAATTAATTACGCAAACTGACTTTTCATCGCGATGATTGGAATCACGTGAATGCTATTTTGCGCGTCTGTCTCTCACTGCAACAATTGTTAAGGGCCAGTTGATAAGGTCCAGCAGTTACTTCCACTCGAGAGGTGAGTGAATCACTCGTCGTTTTGGAAAAGTGCTGATTCACATCGCGATTGCCACTCGAAATCGGCGGCTTAACAGACACACACAAGTGGCACGTTATCTAAAGCGACTCACGCGGCGGCGATGGCGGCGCCGAGAAGAGCGAGTAAAAGAGAAAATCTGAAATTAAAATGTGCGCGAGTCCGAAGAAGGAATATATATTTATGTGTGCGGCGAGGCCTTTTGCCATCGCAAGCCGAAATTTATTCTAATAAAATTCCGTCGTCGCCTGTGGCCGCCTTGCGAAAATAAATAAATATCAGTCTGAGTCGATAAAGAGGGCTGGCGAGCGTGCAGACGGAAAATAGTCGTTACGTGTGTGCGAAAGTGCTCCATAAAGACACGCTTATTGGGCCGTTTGTGCACTTTCCGAGGTAGAAAGTGGCGCTCAAATTCATTGATACCAAATAGAAAATCGCATGTGTTCGCGAAGAAAGGTCTTATTCTGCATTTTTTCCTTATTCGTGGTTCGCATTGTGATATTGGTGCACCATAAAGGGGTTAAATGGACCTTTATATTTATTCAATATCGAACTCGGAAATTGCGAAATACCAGCAAGAAAATCCAAACTTACTTCTTGGTACACAGAAATAATATCGCATTAATTTTTATTTCCACACACATCTTTTAATTAACGTTTGACGCGTATGCGAAGCTCAGAAGGTTAGACCTTCAGCAGCGCGTGTAATTTATTCGAGTCATTATTCCTGGTTCAAAGTGCAGCCGAGTCGGCTGAATTAAAGAGGCAAATTAGCGGAAACATCATTCGAAATTTAAAAGCAACACACACACACACTCTGCTCTGGTAGCTCACGTAGAAAGGGAGACGTGCGTGTGGAACAAAAAGGACATCAAAAAGAGATAGAGAGAGAGAGAGCACGCGCAAATAATTTGTGCTCCCCATTGCAGTGCACACGGACGAATGTATGATTCGCGCCAAGGAGGAAAGGGTGACGAGCGCGCGCGCGGGGGACGAAATATTTGGTCTCGCCAGCAAGCAATCAACTTGTTAAAATGAAGAGCACGAACCCTCAGCCGCCAATTTGCATATTTAAATTGATAAAGCGCTCAAAACAAACGAAATTTCTCTCTGACCGGCCGCCGCGCGGGAAGAGCGGACGGAATTCGCACACCCTCGTTCGGCTCGCTGCTGGAATGCGCGTGTTGCGTGTCGCTGGGCGAGTGTTTTGGACGGCTGGTGTTTTCTTGTGTCGCTCGTCGCCGAAATGTTTGAACGCGCGTGCGGAATCTGATTTGCATAAAGCACAAGCGGCAGACAAATCTGTTGACGCTGAAAACACTGCGCAGGAATGCAATTGGCGCCTGCAAAATAATTACTCGGCGTGCACTGTGCTTTGGATTGAAGACAAACAAACCATTTGGTTGGTTTTAGCAATTAAATGGCTTTTTATTTTTTCAAACAGTTAAAAACGAATGATAGTGAAATCCCTGGAAAATCCTTTATTATTCCAATGCGTTAATTGGTTTTGGAGGTTGAATTAAATCCAAAATTGACCAAGGTAGAAGCGAACATTTATAGAAAGTTATCTGCAATGTTTTCATGCTTTTCATATGGCGAGCACCATCTGTATTTTCCGAAATTCCGATAGTTTTGTTTATTGAAGGAGGAGCTGTCAAGACACGGTTGACTGCAGCCAGGTCTTCTAATCCGACGTAAATCGAAATTGGTAAAACACGTAAGCTCACACTCAGCGCGCATCATCAACCGGGTGCATTTGCTCAATTTACTTTTGTGTAGCGACTTGAAAGACTACATGTCTCGTCACTTTGCCAAACAAAGAGAAAATGAGTATCCGCACGGCGTCTTCCTCGGTGCTTTTGTGTTTAGCGTGCGCGACTTCCATACATATTGCATCCCGACCGACGTCTTCATTCCATCTAGAGATCCATTCCCAAGTTTATGCACACGTCGTCGTCGTCGTTGACGTTGTGCAGCGCGGATCAGTATTCGTCTGGGTGCACTTTCTTACTCAGTGCATTATGCATGCGCCTAGCTTTTAATCCGCTTGATAAAATTCATTCATTTCCTCCAGGATAGATTCTGTCTTTCTCGCTCAGTCGTTCCCGAGGCGGTCTTTCAGAATTATTCATCCGCGGATATACATAAATTGCAACTCCTGGTGGAAATTAATTTTTTTACCTCTCGCTCCGATGCATTTCATACCTCGTCTGCGTTGGAAAGTGCTCTAGGTTAGCCTCGCGCGTGCGAGTTCGTGTCGATTTATGACTCTTTTTACGCTCGGCGCGCAAAATCGAATGGATTTTGCATCTTCCGCAGCTCGAGTTATTATCCTCGCGGCTGCAGCTCCGCAGTCTAGCTAGGTGATGTGCTCGTGCATCTCGTTGTCGCGTGGAAATGGATTTATTCTCTCATATTACGTTGTAATTGGAAAGAATTCCATTATTTCGAGAGGTCGAGCAGAAGAGATGTATTGCCATCAAAGCGGCTTAATGCGAAACTAGAGCGTGGTAATAGTAAAAAAGAGAACGGATTTTTTATGGCAGAAAAATGAAACATTTTCCTTTTACATTTAACTCCGGTTTCCGTCTGCGTGAATTTATTGCTTTGTCAAGCGGTGTGAATGTAATGAAAAGGAAACTTTTCCACTTAAATTTTTTTAATTCAATTTATATAACTTGTATTATTACTTAATGAAAAACTTGATAAATATGTATAATTCATTATTTCATCTAGAAATTTAAATAACCAATATCAAACTCATTGAGAATCTCCACTTTAAATGCAATTGCTGTGTGCAAATTTTGTTCTAAATTGTTTCATTTCAACAAGATGGTGCCAACTTATAAATTAACATTTTATTCGTTTTTGCATTGAGCACCAGCACAAAGTTTGTCAAGAGCATTGAATTTGCCTGGGAAGATGATTTCTTCAAACCTAATCCTTAAATATTTGTACAGTGTCTGCTTTGAAGAACCCTTGTGCGGATTCTTGTGTCACCAATACCTCCTGCTACGAAGTTTCAAGAAGGATCACTGGCTTTTCCCTTAATTACAAGAAATCTCATTACTCACGATCTTGTATATTTTGATGAAAACATTAGATTATCACTCACACCGGGATAATTGGAGCGAAAATCCCAGCGGCGACAAATCACAATTAAAAGTTGGCTCGGAGGAAATGCGGCCGCACAATAATACACCGTCTGCAAATATCCATAAAGCACACGGAGCGCATTTTCCACCTCTCTAATCGTGTATGTACTTGGCACAATGCATAGACGAGAGCAGTGCATACACGGACCGAGTGAGGACGGAAATCGAGGCCAGTGCTGCTGTTGCTATGGATGCAGCCAGGTTGGCTAGCGGGTTGCATATAGCACCGGCGCAGCTGCCGCCTTTGCAAACCAGGTATTTTCTATTTGGGTCAGCAGCCAGCTCAACAGCTCGTGCATGCACGCTGCAAATTAAATTCCATCCCGGCGACGACGTGCCATAAAATCCACGTGTTGAGCCTCCGCGGCTGCGACAGACAAAGCGTTCTTTTACGAGCGCAGACCGGCCAGATTGCTGCGGATTTTGCACTTTTTCCGCGGACGCCCAAATCTAATTTGGCAGCCGGGCGAACTTTGTTTCCTGCCGCCTTTCAGCCTCGCCGCTATCATATTATCGGAGCAGTCGCAAAATCGGCTAAATCGAATGATGCAGAATCTGTGTGTGCTGGCCACGGCGGAATCGGAAGAGGGCGAATCCTCCCTCCGACTAGTGTTGTGTCGATTTTTGTATTTTTGCTGCTGCCGCCGCCAGCCCGCCCAGCCACCCACCCGACGAGCAATAGAGAAACCTGCAGACTGGAAAATTGTCAAGTGTTATTAAACATTCTTCCTTTTCTGCCAGCGTTTCAGCGTTTGACAAAGGTACTAAAGAGTTCTTTTCTGCCTCCGCCACCACTACTGCTGCTGCCTCCTTTTATTCGCAGTAAATGTTTTTTCTACGCCGGCGTACTTTTCAAACAAATGCGAAAGAGACACACACGGCTGCGCCCTGTGCACGCCTGACAAACTTGTCTGGCTTGATGGAATTTGACTTCTTTCCTCCTTTTCGTGAAAAAAGGCGTATGAATGAATAATGAGCTGTGCTGCCTTTTGGAAAGTTTCTGCCAAAAAGATTGGCAGTGGAGTAAGTTGAGTGAGAAATTGCACAGCAGGATTTGTTTCCCCTTCTCTAACTTCGCCTACCTGAGTGGTGCTTCACTCTATAAACAATTTGACGTAATTTTACCTGAGTGAACGCGGCAGACTCGTTAAAATGGTGCTTTTGACAGAACCTGGTACATTTAATGGCATCCTCAATTCAAGAGTCACTGAAATGAGTGATATTTTTTGATCAGGAGGAAAAAATTCCTTCTTTTTCTGGGGGAAAAAAAATATTTGAAAACCTGCGACAAGCTCCTTATTCGCCCATGCTGTTATTGTGTGTTCGTGTCATGTTTCGTTGAAGAACAGCTTCCTTCCAAATGAATTCATTTGCCGACAGCACGAACGTCGCTTCTTTCCGAGCAGATCTCGAGGAAAGTGCGCAAATTTCTCAAATTAGCCGAAGGCGTGCTCGGGCAAAGGCAATAATTCTAATGCGAGCTGCAATTAGAAGTGAGGAGCCACTTGAAAGCGCGCCGCACACAGACACCGATTTATTTCGCCAAGCGGCAAAGATGGTAATTTGGCCTCTCCTGCTCGCCTTCCTCTACACACAAACAGGCCCGCCGACACTGAAATGAAAATAAATCACGCGCCGGAATAAGAAAAGGCAGCCCGCCGAGCGCGGTGAAACGCGGGGAACAAAAGCGGCCGAGAGAGAATTATTAATCCCTCTTATTTGCTGCTTTTCGCATTTGAATTTACGACTCCCAGAAGGGCTCGAGCAGCCAAGTTTCTCTTGAAATTCGTCACATTCGAAGGTGGTCGCGTGCGATGTGACTGCAATTTCAAGCTCCGCCAATCGCTTTTTGATAAAAGCCGCTGGGAGAGTGACTTGCTTCAAAGACTCGTCCGCGAGAGGGTTGAAATTATGAATATAAGGGATGATTTCGACATATGCATGTCGTGGAAAGTTTAGCCTAGGGGCGAAGTTTTCAGGAGGAAAAGCAAAAGTTCTCTGGGGAAACCCTGCTGGATTTGTTGAATTTTGATTTGGCGTAATTTAATTGTAGATTGCCGTCGCTGAGGAGGAATAACAATTTAACGCTTTTTGGGTTCTCGTGTGTCGTACAAACGCAGATGTTTTGATCTTGAGGAAAGCGTTAGATCGGAATGAGTATTTTCTCTCAGAAATAGCTATGTTTGTTTATTGACGAGCTGTGAAAACATGCAACTTCAGACTTCAGTCAAGGGAGCCTGCGGAAGGATTCTTGAAAAATATTATATTTTTTCTCTCTTATTTAAAAGATTTAATTTGAACGAAAAATGTCTGGAAGCTCCTGAGATTTGCAGCAGCAGATTTCTCTGAAAAATAATGATCCGTCACTTGTCATCAGGGCCTGCTCCCTCTTCACAAAATCCTAATTAGAGGGTTGACTCGTTAAAGTCGTCGCCTCCTCAACGAATGCCAGGAAAAATAAGGCATATTTTATTCTTCCGTTCGCACCCCTTCATCGGCTCCAAATTGGAGCGAGTTTAACTTTTCTCGCCTGTTTTCGCAGCTTTCCTAAAGTGACACCTCCAAATTTACGTCTTCATAATAATTATTCCCCACTTCACCCCTTTCGCCGGCACCCCCGAAATACGGTGCCATTCAAAAGAAGAAACCCCCCAGAATAAATATCGCTGCCGCAACCCCTTTAAACGGAAGTCGGACAAAGAAACGCACTTTGTTCCCGTTGCCGCAAGCTGCCTGCCGATGCTTATTATACGCTTTTATGCAACCGGCAGCGCGCTTATGCTGCGAGCGTTGCATACCCCCTCGTCTTTGCAGGCGCTTCCCGAAAACACTCTGCGAGCAACCCTTGCACACGCATAAACACGCTCTAAAGTGAGGAATTCGCGCCGCCGCTACCGCCGAAAACTTGCAAAAACGCAGCGGGCGTTAATTTTTGCGTCACGAGAGCGAAAATAACCGGGAGCAATTTTCCATTTCGGCTGGCAGCCGCTTTTATTACCCCCGACTGGCTGCTTCCATCTTAATTAAAATAATTTTTACTCCGATGAGTGCCACGCGCGCGTATAATAACAAAGTCGTAACTCCTGACCCGTCTGCAGACTGACACACACACACATATACAACCGCACTGTGTGGCGAAAAATTTTCCAGACGCAGCCAACAGGATTTAAAATTTCCGTCAGCACGATATTTTCTGCTTTATTCCGCAAAAAAGTAACACGCGTACTTTCAACTTTGACATTAAAAGTAACAAAGTCGGGTGGGTCAGGATTTTAATTTGATAGCAAGCATTTTATGTAACCACATTTAAGTCTCTTGCTTTTTAACTAACAACAACGTCCCTTTGCTACCCTCCTCTTGTTTTGATCAACACGAAGAGTGACACTCCTCTTTAATTTTACGGAGCATGATTTCCTTTGCCTCGCATCTTCTAAATAATTTTCCCATTGGCCAAATATCGTAGGAAATCCGAAAATAGTATATGATGAATAAATGAAATAAACAAAAGGGTTCTACTCACAAGTTCTTTTAAAAAAATTAAGCCAATTTGATGGAAATGGAAAACCTCTGTAACAGTTGGTTAAAACCAAAACAGGCCCGACAATGCAAACAAACTTGAGTGAAATTTGAGCCGGCGGCTGGACCAACTAAGTAGCCATTTTCACACATGATTCCGCATCGAAAATCCAATTAAAATCGGCGCTGCCAAAATCCCAGCACAGACATTTTCGCAAATCGAACGCGCCAAAGGGCACAGGAAGCGTGGGGGCTGAAATTTCATCCCCCGTCGGCTGGTCACACCGGTCGATGCCGATAATTGCGACGATTCGTGCCAGGCAGACGCACCGTCTGATTTTTCGCGCGCACGCGGCTTTAATTGGAATGCGATACCGGCGGCGTTCGCAGAACCAAGATTAATTCAGATTGAATATCCAGCGTTGTGAATAATGACGGACGGGAAATTTTGTGCCCACGCTGCCACCGCAATAAAAGTCAACAAATTCGACAGAACAAACAGCCATTAAATTCGGCTATGGCGGTGGAAGGCCCAAAGCCAATTTAATGAAAAAGCGCCGGATCGGACCGATTTTTATCTTTAAGGCCGTGTCGGTGGTCGATCGCGGCCGATTTCGGATTTCTGTCGTTTAATGGGCCTGTTAATTAAATTTTATCGCAGCGGAATCAGCACAAAGCGCGCTCGACTCGTTTGCACAGCACAGTACATGCAGACGGGGCGGCTGGTAATAGATCAAATAATATTATCATTTCGACAACACGTACGAGGCACCCTCATGCCGTTGCATCGCTTTATCTGCAGAGGAGCCGGTCTGGCGGACGGGCGGTCGGCCGGCCGGCATAATGGGCGTTGTGTAACTGATAGCCGCTGATACCGACCTTTGACCTTACCCACCACTAATTTGAATTTCCATCCGCAGCCTACGTGCGCCGTTAAATAATAGGCGGAAAACTATGCATGCGCTGGGAGGCGGGCGCTCGCAAAACCGACGCACTTGTGATTTGCGACGAGGGAAACTCGATATTTCCTTCTGCCGAGGCCAGCAGGTGCGAAGTCTGTTTGGAATCTGTTAATTGAGTTTGGGCCGATGCGAGGAAGATTGAGTGGAAAGCGCATTTTTAATCTGGACGCTCTACTGCTGTGGAGTGATGAGCAAAAGGCACGAAGGCGAGTGCAGCAGCTCAATAATTGAATTGCGTGGCTACTGGATCCATGAATAATTCCAGCCAGCTAGCCAGCCTCCGCTGCAGTGGCGCAAAATGCAATAAAGCACAATTAACCCGGCTGGCGCTTTTCGCGTCTACAGCTAGCTGTTGATGTGGAAACAGTGTGGAGCAAAAAAGCGCCCGGCACAGAGACAGCCGCGTGTTTTATTTGCATGCTGCCGGTACAACAAACGCGTTGCCTTTGAGAGCGGCTGGGGATGTGAAAAATAGAAGCGGAATAATTTGCTTGCTCGACTGAATCAAAGGCCAGAGGAACTTCTCTCGCTGGCGTGAATAAGCACATCAAATTAATAGGGTAGTCTTTTAATGGAAAGTGCATTATCATAGTTATTTCACGCTTGCGAAGGGTCTATGACTTGAAAAGAAATAAGGTTTGCTAGCCTTTTGATTGAATCACAATTGTTGCCATTAATTATGTTCATCCTCATCAAGGTATATTTAGAAATAAATGAGAACGCAAATTGTAAATTAATTATTACAATTCAGCTTCCCGCTATCACCGCTCTGCTTCTTTTAAAAGCTTAACATGTTGATTTTCTTACTTGGTGCAGAAAACCACCAACCGTCAGTTAGAAATGTATGTTGATTTATCGAAGAAAAAATTGATTTTACACAACCCCTATGCTTTGTATGCGTGTCAACGCTTTTGCGATACTTTTTGCTTGTGTTGCAAGTGCGGGCGAGGCAGACGCGTAGTCCGGTGCAATTAATTGCATCGGAATTATTCGCGAGCCTTTGTTTGTCGCAGTGTCAGCACGTCGGTTATTGATGTTCCCGCTGCCATTAATTACAACGCGCACGATTCCTGCTGGCCGTTTCAATCGTGTTCAAACTGCGCGCGCGGCTGTGTTTTATGCACACGTCCGGCCCTTTTTGCGGATCACATAAATAAATGCACATATCAATTAAAGGCTTGGACACACTTGCTGGCATCAAGCGTAAATAAATAATCGACTGGGTGCAGCCAGCAAATAATTGCAAACGCTGCGCGTATGAATATTGAATGCTTCTTTATATTGAGAGTGCTGTGGATACCGCTGATATTTCATTTGTGTACGGACACACGCTGCATTTGTAATCAACGCGGTGCACATTTGCACGACGTGTGCTGATTGAAACCTGTGTGTTTTGCTCACTAGTTGAGTTTTGGTATTGGCATGGGAAACTCTCTGAAATGGAACTTGGCAATTTGTGGCTTTAAACTTGATTTTACATGCAAATACTCTTCATTCTCAACTGTTCTTGCTCTCAATTCTTAAAGATAAAGTAATAGGTATCGATTACAAAAAATCATATCACTTATTAAGTCACAAATTAATTAAATTTTCCATTTTAAAGATCACATTAGCCAAGTATACATCAGCCGCATTAGTGAATTAAACTGATTCGAATATTTTACCATGAATGTACTTTGACTTAGATGAGAGTAAAAAATAAATAAAGTGCGGTGTGAAATTATGGACTTTCCAATTTCTCCACTGTTATGCAAATGTGAAAACATAAGTGCTATGTTTTGGTGCAATATGGTAGGCGCATACATAACATTAATATATTCGCTTAATTTGCATTCAAATTTAACCTGGTGCAAAGGTAATTACAGCTCGCGGTTGCTTTTGTCGGTGACCGGTCTGCAAACGTCTCTTTGACGTTGGAACCTGCATCTGCTGCAGCCACGTGTCAACCCACAATACCCGGAATCATAAACCGCTTGAACTTTCTAGCGTAATTTATTTGAGAAAGCGGCTGGCTCTTGTCGTCGTTGTTCCCGGGGCCGAAGGACAACAGACGGCTAGCCGAGAAGTCGGACGGGCAGTTGCAAATGACAGGGCAAATAAAGGCGTGTCAACTTTTGGCGCCGGAGAGAGAGATGGAGAGAGTAATTTGATTACTCGCTGTGCAGTCAGTGTATGTAGGTTTGCGCGGCGCAAAAGTTGTCGCCGGGGCAGCAGTCCGAGCAGAGATGTTTAGCCCTCATTGTTGGCAGCCCTTGACCGTGGGCAAATGGAATTCGGCTTTGTTTCCTCGTTACCGCCGGCGAAAAATGTCGGATCGTAATGGGTTGGCCGCCTTTGTTTCTCGGCGGTTCAGAGTGCCCGCTGACCCCTGGCCGGCCGAAACGGCGTGTGGCAATTTAATCCGGAGACAATTGGGAGCGGCGTCTTTGTTGCTTGCGTCCCCTCGGCCGCTGGAAGAAAGCGGCTGTGTAATTCAGCGGGCGAGATTTTACGGCCCCGGCTACTCACTTATTTCCATATCTTGCGGTCGCATCTCGTGTTTACTCGACAGCCGGTCTATAAGGGAGGATTCGAGAGCCACCCCAATTGCACCGAAAAGAACAAAACTGAAACCTGAGAAGCCATAACCAGTCAATTTTGGAAAACTAATTATTGATTTGAGTGAACAGAACGCTTCTTTTGGAATTTCAGGTAATGAATGTTTGAGTTATAGATTTTTTCCAAATTTCAAAACACGATTCGATTTGTGATGTTGACGGATATTCAAACGTACTTTATCTCGTTGCTAAATAGTCATTTCGAAATTTTGTGCCAGATATGTATCCATATCTCTATATCTATATTTCGAACTTCAACTCTCGAACGATTCGGACCGTTCAAGGATTCCGGCTTAAAATGCGGGATCGCTCTTAACTTAATCGAATAGAGGGAGGCGGATGCCCTTCCCCGCTGTTTGCTCAAGAAGCCAGGATGCTCCTTTCCAAGTTTGTTTGTGTTGCCTTTCAGCCGGGCTGCTGGGACAGTGGTGGATTCCTTGTAAAACTGGTCGCGGTTAAAACCATCAAGTGGCAGCCGCACGCATTAACTCCGATCCACCGCTTTTGTTTTTGTTTCTCAGAAGAAATCGGACGCTCGTGGCTGAGTAAACACGAAAAGTCAGCAGGCTGCGGTATCTATTTTCGAGACTAATGGTTGTGCATGTGGGAGGGCCCCGAGTGGAGTGCACCATGCATCTGGTGGTCATTGAAATGAGAACGCGCGTGTTTGCTCTCTTGTTTCAAGGCGGGGGAAGACGCGTTCTGCAAGCAGCCGATCCATTCATTTGTGATAGATGGCTGGTCAGATAGTTATTACGAGAGGGGCACGACTCCAATAAAACGGACGAGTAATCGAACTTTAAATGTGTGCGACCGTCCGCCTAGTAACAGCAAACAACGGCCGAGATTTACAATGCCTCGCGGCGGTGACGGAAGTGACTCTTCTTCAGAGCAAACAAATCTGCCTTGCTTGGCTGTTTAAGCAGAAAATGGAAAACTGTTTGCCAGACCGAGTGTATTTGAATTTTATGGTGTATTCCTGCGATACAGAATAAAATTGTTACAACAATTCTCTGGTGAAAGCAATTTTAAAGCATAATGGATTCAAAAGTTTGATCGCGTGCTCACTGATAAAGATTTCCCAGCAAGCTCGACGGATTTCGCTCGTTTCCTCCCGAGGAAGAGAAGAGAATTTGTGCTTTTTCAAACGCACCAGACTGGAAGGAGTCACTGCTTGGCAAGAGAGACTCGCGTATAACAAGACGCGTAAGACCCTTTTAAGGGATTCGAGAGAAAAATATTTCCGCGCCAAAAGCAAAATCCATCTTTTGATTTACATGACGTCGGGAGGCGTGTACACGCACGCATTCCCGCACAAACACGGAGCGCAAAATGGGTGCAAGCGCGAGAGAGTGCTTATTCGGAGATTTGCTCGGCGGGATTGATGCCGGCTGCCGCTTTTTCGCGCTCCGATGCTCTGAACGGTGCAAATTTATGCTTTTCGCGCCGGGCACTCTCTGAAAGAGCAGGCAAACACACTCAGGAGGAACGGGCTCGTCTCCTTTACAAATTCGGTAATAAATCGCAGGCATTTCGCACACGGATTGTGCGAAAGCTCACGCAACGCGTGTTGCCCCGTCATCAGCCGCCCCTTCGCCCGCATTAAATTTGTGCGTGTTGCTGTATAAATTCCAACCGATTCCGATTGTGAAGGGAGAACATTTCGGCAACAAGGCTTGCGAGATGATAATTTCGGTAGAACACGGCTTTATGAAGAAGGGCCCAGTCACGCAATTCCCAGCGCAGTATTATTTGAATGTTTCTGGCTTCGAAAATCGCGACGTAGCAGAGCGAGGGGTGTTTTGGAATTTCTCGCATTATTCTGACGGATAAGATAATCGCCAGCTATTTTGGGAAATGCCTTTATCAAGAGGGAATGACATTTCTCATTTTATCAACATTGGATTTTCCACCGCATAGATTGTTATCGTGGTTGCCAGGGAGCATTGTTGACTGCTAATAAAGGGAGTCAAACCCAGAAATTCAAATCAAGTGTTATCATCGCTGTGTAGATGATACCTTTAGTCGGTAAGCTAACGATTTCTATTTTCAGAGTCCACCCTTAACTAGTTCTACAAAAATAAACATTTGTTTAAACTGTTATTCGTATAATATACATATATACTTTTTCTGGCTCTTTAATAGTTATCTTTAATTTTAAAAGGTTAGGAAGTCTTCATTATATGATATATTTTTTTAAAACTCTGTTAACAGAAACAGATCTATTTCTGCATCTGAAGTAAACTAACAATAAGGAGCCAAGACAGATTGCTTGATAAAATTTGAGGAGAGGAAGGAGATCCTTGCATGCCAAATGAGGATAAAACAGAACTGCCAAGCATTCCCTCCTTTATTTCTTCCTCATTCTGCAGTGAATATTGGAAATCGGCTCTTTTCGCAAAAACTGATTTCACCACCCATGGAGGAAGAAACCGTTTCACCCCTCTCTCTCCACTGTATTTTGCTCAATCCCGCAGACGCATACACACACAGACGGTTTGGTTGATGCGCGCGTGCGAGTCGACATTTTTAGTGCCGAATTCGTTTTACTGCCGGCCCGCTGGAGACAAACTATTTCGCTCGGGCAAATATTTCGCAATATACACGCCGGGGCATCCATGGCAGTCTCACTTTACTGCTGCACAACGAAAATTAGACTTAGCTGTGCGTCGCTCACTCAGAACTAGGGAGGAAAATAATGCGTCTTTTCCGAAGCGCTGCACACGCAGAGACGGCGGTTCTGCAGCTGAACCTAATTTTACGACCCTTGTCGCAAACCGGCCGAACATAATGCAGCAGCAGAAAGAAGAAAGCTAGCTCGCTCGCCCTCCGAACCGTGCTGTCTGTCGCTCTATTAATAACGCGCGGCATTATAGTCGAAACGTCTGCAGTTAAATTTTAATTTTGCTGCCAGCTAGGGGGGCCGCATTTCAGAAAGTGCTTAAAAGGCTCTCGAAAGTGATTACGCAACGGGAGAAAATTCGGGAACTTTTTACAGTTTAAGAAGCAATTTTGGAACAGCACTCAAGCACAACTTTTCAGCTCGCAAACCTAATTCTTGCCGAGCATGAAGGTACAAAGTTAGTCCTAGAGGCTGCAGCGCCATCCACTGCTTTCCTAAATGAAAAATTTTGTTTGATCGGCCTTTGGCGACCGCGCGTGCACGCACGCACAACCTGCATTTCATGTTTTATGTATGCAACCTGCTTCGCTACTCTTTGCTGCGTGTTGCCTATCAATGCTCGAATTATGATTGGGTGAACCCCATCCAGAGTTTTTTCGTTATTGCGTTGGCTTAAATCACGGAAATTACTGGAATTCTCAATGGGGGAAAAGGAATCGTTGTAAATTTCGTCTTTCATATCTTCTTAATTAACAAACGCTTCAACAAAAGCACTGATTTGAATGTTTAAATTATTGAAAATGTTGAAATAACGTCACCCAAATCTAGGTGTTACAATGTGAAGAATTACAAAGACATAAAATGTTGTAAAATTAAAAAAGTTAACTTTTAAATACTGATAAATATTCCATTGTTTTGTCCTCGCCAACGTATGGGGTAGGGTTTGGAGACCCGAATGCATACGGCCAAATGGAAAAAATTGAGACATCCCCAACATATAAATGTGCAGCAACCCCTCTCAACCCTCTCCTGTGATAATTCTTAAACTTGAATTTCCTCTACGTCCCCAGCCGTGCACCAGTTGAAAATCAGCTGCTTTAATGCGCATTAATCTTGCTAGCACCTACGGGAACACACCTCGGCTCCGCCGCAAATCTCCTTACGTCTCCATTTTTTTGGCCATTGAGCTCGCTAGGAGGAATCTAGTGGGGGTTCCCGAATTTCTAATCCTATTAAGGAGCTCAGTTAGCTATTCAATTAGACGGAGTAAAAAGTAGGAGGCGGAGAGAGAGTGAGAGAGAATCCCCTTGTGCTGGCCTGCTCTCTCGAGAAGCCAAGGAAAGTAAAGCTTCTCGGAGACGCCGAAAATTTGCTGAATAGATTAAAGCCACACACGGAACTAGCATAATTCAAGTTCGGAGGCAGCAGCCCTTTCGCCGGGTCCGCTTTCAGCCCACACTCACACACGTATCGACGCTTTTCGCGCGTAGCCATGGCGACGGCCCGTGCTATTTGTTGTGCCGCGCAACGTGAGCCTCGCGAACGTGGACCTACCGAAACACAAGACGCGAGATTTGCATGCCTCGAGTGACGTGATCAAAGATTAATGCTCACGTACACACGCATAATGGCGTCTCTCCCTCTCGGTGTGTGCATGTATGTTCGTTCACCTGCCTCGGTCCGGCCGGGCATGCTCTCGGTGCGTGACTCCCAAAGCTGATGGATCGGTCCGCAAATTGCGGCTGCCTTTCGCACGATTCGCTCGAGCCGAAAGAGACGCACAAACGAGACGGGCTTACTCCGATATCAATTAGTGTTTGCCCGAGTTGTGTGTCGCGCGTGTTTCGTTTGCTGAAGTTTGCAATTCGCTCCAACAAGTTCATGCCGGCAGCTATTTTGGTGATAAGGAAAACGTGCGCTGGTTTTGTGGCTGCTCAACGAGGAAAATTCCACCAGAGCTTTTGATTCAAATTGTCGTGTTTGTTATTCGCTTTGGAATATTGGTCTGGTGAAAAATACAAAGTTTATAGAGGGAGGGTTTCACATTGTTTTTGCTTGAAAATTCAATTTTTTTCACTATTGGAAAATCTACAAAAAATAACTGAGTGAGGTTGATCGTGACGTAAAGATTATCTAAATGTGTTTTTCATCAGTCTAAAACCAATTATAATGATAAAATTAATTTTTAACGTTTTCTCCAATCCAAACAAAAATATTGTTCTTGCAATGAGCCATTACAGATCCTATTTTTTAAAAAGAAAAAACGTATTTTATTATTATTGTTCTATTTAACTTATTTTCCTAAAAATTTAACTCAAAGTTTATAAGGGAATTCATAAAAAAAATCATTGTCTTTTCATGTGATCTAAAATCCTTATTCCATTTTTCGTTTCGCTGAGGCATATCATTATACTCGAAGCAAATAATGGTACCTTTTAAAGGGTTCGAATCAATACCTCTCTCGTCATTTCTTTCACTCTCCTTGTTTCATTTGCCAAATGTACTCGTGAAGCTTTTCTCCTTTGGCTTGAGTGCGTAGCTGAAAAGTCGCGCGAAAAACCGTATCCTTCAGCAAGGCTGACGAGTGATGGAGTGAGTGCGGCTGCGGCGTCATTCTCGCCGAGCGAAATAAGCGATCGCAAGCCACACACAATAATAAATCACACACGCTCACATCCCAAGATCAGCGTCGAGGCAAAAGAAGTAAGCCTGAGCACAAAAATGAGGAGAAAAGTCTCCCACGCAATCATATTGATTGAAAAACGATCGCGCCTCGCGCGCACACACACAAAAGTACTCTCGTATATATAATAATAAATGACTCTGCTCGAGCACCGCAGACAATCATCTCGAGGCAGAGAGCTAGAGATGGATGTGCAAAAACCAACATGCCGTCGCTCTCTTGCAGAAAAGCAGCAACTCGGCACTTGGATCGAGGATTTTAATCTCCTTCCATTCTCTCCTGCCAATTTTATTGAACTAAAGGTTTTTATTTTAAATACGAGTTGGACATGAAATGAAAAATATGTTGGCTGAGGTTGTAAAAATTGAATAGTAAATGTGAAAGTTCTTGACACTTCACTGTTAATGTTTTGGCCCCTGATCTAATTATGGGTGGATATTAGCTATATTTTTACTGGTCATAACCAAGAGTTCTTATCCAGAAAGACTGTGTTTAGATAAAGTGTGAAGGGAATGATGAAATTCATTAATGAAAATGACATACTATAATATTATGCATTTTTCGTGAATTAAATCGGAGCTGATTGGTAATTGGGCACAACACACTCGATTGATTATAATCCACGACTGGAATGAGATTAAAGTGCCAGGAATAACACGCGCGTTTATGTAAGAGAAAAGATTCGTGTTTTCAGTGAGAGCAAGAAATTCTTTCCCTCTCTCTCTTATCGCGATAGCTATTTGCGATTTAAATGGGCCGCTTGCCTGCTCGCACACACGTACAGACACGAATTGTTGTAATACGCGAAAGGTCAGCTCATCTTCGGTTATTAATCACCAGGCTGGTTGCTGCTGCAGCAGCTCCGAGTTCGCAGGTCGTGATCCCCCCGGGAGCTCTTTCTTTCTTTCCACTCCGATGGCGGAGCAGCAAGCAACCAACTCTTTTTTCTCTCTCTGCTGCTCTCGCACACTCACCCACATGATCGTTTTTGCCCCAGATCGAGAGGGTAATGCAGTGAGTGTGCGTGATTCTCGTTAGACCAGCGAAACACCAAGAGCGAAAATTGCGGGTTTCAGTTAATTAGATTTCAAATCGGCGCCGCTCTTTCCTCGGTGGATTGACTCACAATCAGATTGCCGGCTGCTAAAGTGCTGTTGTCATTATTGTTATTTACAGAAAGGTTAAAACCACAGAGAGGTCACCGCAGTGCAGAAACTTTAGCATGCAATCTTGAAGGACTTGCAATGTTTGTTTATTTTTTCTATTTAATTTTTCATACGCAGTATTTTGGTTGAACATTAACTGACCGAAATTCTCAAGTTTGTATGCATTTAATCGCACAGACAATGTCCGTACTTTTTAAAACTAAAATGAAAATGTACATTAATCTTGCTCGTCTTTTAGCTCATATATTTGCATTTTAATTGAAAATTTAACCACGAACATTCGCCCGTCAACTCGCTTTTAGGGTTAATCCCAGACGAGACAGCTTTCGCAGACATAAATTTGCAATGAGCGCAGAAAAATTGGAGCTGGCGAAATGAAGTAATCCGAAAAGCATGTCGGAAACAAAGCCAGCCGAAAAAAGTGTGGCGATTTGCATAAAGTGCGGGTGTTGCCTTCGCTTACCAGCGCGCCGCAAAAAAAACGTGCTGAGAGCGGGTTACGTCACACTTTTGAGCAGTGAAAGCCGCTCGAAAACAGCTGATCTTGAAGAAAGACACGGTGTGCGCATTGTTTATTAAATTATATTATACCGAGTCGCTGTCGGATCGAGAGAGAGAGAGAGAGAGAGAGAGAAATCTCTTTTCTTACTCGGCATCTTCGTTGCGGTGCAGCCGATCTTCTATATTTACTTATCATCCGGCTGATTTAATCAAAGCGAAGCACAATGGGCAATACCCACGACGGCTATTTATCTCTGTGTAGTCGATGTTTTTGCTAAACAACCGCGAGACGACTTGATTTATCTTTTCTTCAATTAGATCACGGCTGGTGTTTTCTCCTCGTTCGGATTTTTCTTTCTTACCGAGAATGACAATGATCAATTTTCAAGCTCGCACTCGATCAATTGAATGAAGTTTCTTTAATTTACGGATAATTGAATGGTTTAACTTTTAACAACAGCTGCTTTGCTTCGTGAAGCTGTAGTAACCACATCTCAGTTTTATTTTAAGATAGATATAGTTGTGATGAAATTATTTCAAGCGCTGACTATTGCATCTGAAACTAACCTTGTTTTGTCGATTTGTTTCAGGTAAGAGAAGCGATTTAAACGTTATTTACGCCATTACCCTTCGGCGTACTGAATTGGTAAGTGTTGAGTTTTGTACGATCTAAACCTCAGTCAGCGGGAAAGTGGGATGGGAGCTGAAAATGCAGTTGGAGATTGCCAACTCTTTTTACATGCAAATGAATGCATTCCGACTTATAACATGAAATGCAGATTATAAAAAAAATGAACAGGATTTCTGCAGTTCGCAGTTGCAAATTATAAATATATGTGTGTGTTTCTTTTCATGGCACATTGTGTTAACGTTGTGTCGCACATTCTGAAAGCTGTGCAATAATTGCACTCGGTCCGTTTTCAAAAGATAATGTGCAGCGAGAGAGTGCATTCATTGCTAACTGGATTCTTTTAAGCTCCTGCGATGGGAGCCGCTCGGGGTTGCTTTTAACGATTTAAAACTCTTTTCAAGCTGCGAAACGCACTGGAAATTGCAGTTTTATTCGCACAGCTTCTATTCAAATTTCATTTAATTGGATACGCATTTCATTACCCGCTGGAGACACTTCACAGGTCACACAAGTTGAGTAATTCTTGCCTGCGGTTAAAATTTAACTCCCTGTTGCCAAGCTGCGGTATTCCAACAGTCTCCACGAGCTTTATACACCTCTAATTGCACACGTTTTAAAATCTTAACAGATATCGACATATTATCTATATTTAAAAACTCGACCTCGATTTGATATCATAAAATCATTACTTTAAGTCGGTTTAGTTGTAATTAGCAAGGACGAAAAAACTTTCTTTTGAGTATTGGACATCTTTGCGGTCTGTTGAGTCTAAAAGAAGAGCTTTTTGTTATTTCCAATTCATGTTGATCTCTTTTCGGCAACAAAATCCGTTTGACTTTGTCGGACTTTGAAGCGAATTAATCCCGTTTTCGGTTGACGAGACATTTTAATCAGACGCCAGGCGGTCTAGGAAAATAAAGAGCGCGCCGAGCAAAGAGTACGCCATTCATCATCATGGGGATCAGATGAAGCTTATTTGAGGTTAATTTCGTGGCGTTCGGCCGCTTTTTTTCGCCCAGCGGCCGCAGGAAATTGAGTTTCCTCCTTTTTCTGTCTCTGCAGCCGCTGCCTGTGTGCTTAAGCTCTTTTGGGCCTCTGAGCTGGCGAAACGAACCAACGAGCTGACTGGCGGTCTGCACTGCTGACATTTTTGAGATTTCCCCTGATGACGCGCGACCGACCGAAATCTCTGTCACACAGAGTGCCACGCTAAAAAAATCACGTGCGGCTTGAAAACGCAAAATAAATGGAAAGTGAGATTTGATGGACATGGAGAAAGAGAGGATGGTTGCAACAGGAGGACTCCTTTTCAGACTGTAGGCGTACTATGCACAGCCCCTAAAGGGCTTTTGATCTATTGGAACTGGTGTGAATCAGTTTCGATAGTAAATTTGGAAATATTGATAAAGTTAAGTGAATAATTCTAAGCATTTTCATACTAGCAAGTAAAATTCTATCGAACTTTATTTTTATGAGACATGGATTATGGATTCGTGCTTGTCTTGCTGAAATCTAAAAAGGCTTGCTGTTCATATACAGAAAGTCTTTAACCCTTCAAAATTAATTGAGTTGTTAAGCAAGTCTAAAGACTAATGACTTTAAACAGGAAATTTGCACGCCGAAAGCGAGAAACAAAAAGCGCGCGTTCATTTTCTTTCATCCGATAAGCGAAAACCAATTCGCCTTTGTCACTCCAACAACCTCTTATGCAAATTCTTGGTGAGGCCTGTTGCACCCTTTTTGAAAATCCAATTCTTCCATGCAGATTAAAGCCAAAATTCATTAACGGCGCTAAAGAGGCAAAGTTAACCCTTTCAAAACTCTCTCTCTCTCTCTCTCTCTCGCTCTGCCCCTGATGCACATCAATCTCGCTGTTTTCTGCCTCGAAAAATAATTGATATACGCAGAGCAGAGCGCGTGTTTTCGGCTCCATTAGCGAGAAATAGGCGGCCGACTTTTGCTCCGTTGTGCTTCATTACGCAACTGCGCTGCATTTCAGTTGAGAGAGTTGAGTGCAATTTACATAATTCGGCGCGGGCGGACGCGCTGCTACGTGAAATAATAACATTGCATTGCACGCTTCGGCGCCCTTTCGATCTGTGCCGTTTAATATTATGCAACACACATTCGAGCAGCAGATTTTCCGTTTTTACATATTTCACGCGAGAGACAATCTCCCGCATGCAAATTAAAATTGACCTTAACTTGCGTTATAATATCAGACAAATCCTATTACGGTGTCTAGACGTAAGCGATTGTGTTAAATCTATTCATACTGCTTTGCAACTTGCCAGTCTTACCAATCTATTAATTTCGCAGAACAAATAAACTGTCAATCAAAGTTGTCCTTTTGACTGTATAACGTCATTTGAAGGAGTAATGACTGTCTATTGTTACACTATATTTCTCCAAACATTTCATAGTGGTTTTACTAAAAGTCGCAACTTCTAAATTTTCATTATCATTATTTGCATTTTGTTTTTCCCCATGGACACTGCTGTGTATTTTAGATTTCCAATTCCCTAATGACTTAACCAGCGCTACTGATCCCCCAGTCCCCCGACTTGGTCTATGTGCGTTGATTATAAGTTGAAAGGAGTTGGGCCTGTGTTTCGGATCAATATGCACAAGTTTACTCTGGTGCGTTGCTTTTCCAAGCATCTTCTGGCTTCGCCGAGCAGTCTGTTGGGCGCGCGCGTGATTAATTAGCGCTGCTTATTGGTTTTCGGCCGCAACAGACCCCTGAGACGATCGAGACTCGCAAATCGGGACAACGTGTAGCGGCGGCAGCTGCGTTGGCCTCATCGAATTAATTAACCCCGCTTGTTTCGATTAGTCCCGATGACTCTATGCGGTGGATGATTGAATGTACCAAATCAAACACACAGTTGCTGCAAATTTGACTAACGAACTTTGTGTACTCGTCTGGTCACACCGGTTATTATTAATTGAAAATTTTTTACCCGTACCTAAAGGTCAATGTTGCTCAAATCAGTATTTGCCTCCTTATACTTACAGCAATTTTTACACATGTGGCACAAACAGTAAGAAAGATCTTACTTTCTTATAAAAATGATTTCACAATAGATACTCCCACAAGTAAACAAATAGGCAAACATGCCTATATTTTAGCCATTAAAAAATCACCACGCGCATGTTTGATTTATTTTTCTCTAAATTAAAAGAAGGAAAGCTTTTTTAATATGTAGTCATTACAACCGTATCTGAAAATTCCTCAATGTCTTTCAACTCTTAGAATGTTTGGAAAAGACGAAAAATGAAAAATTACTTTTCAAGTCCAATTTTCCACACAAAGGCATTGTTTCGCGCAGGGCTCCAGCTCTCTGCCGATTAATTAAAAGTGGACGGGCGTGATTAATCATTTGCTGCGAGGGTTTCTTGCAGAAGCAGGCACGCCCTTGTTCGATCCGTGTACCGTACCAGCTGCGATGTTGTGCACGCTGGCCGGCTCGCCGCGACTGATTCGATTTGAGCAACAATGTGCACGCCGGATTCATTCATGTTTCCGGCCGGCCCGTCGAATTAATTAATTCAGGCCGAGCACGTGTGTGTATGTTGGCGAAAGACTGACTCTCGCGGTGTATTGCGTGCTGCCTAACTACATTGTTACGCTGGCTGCTCCATTGTGCTGCGGTTTGCGGCGGCCGCTCGTGTATGTATGCTGCCCCCTCGCCCCTCGTGGCGCCATCATTGCAAGCATAATGGCAAAGAAATGCGTGTTCTCGCTCCGACCGAGTGAATGCGCATGCAAATTCAAATTAATACACTAGCTGAGCGCTCTTTTGTATCTCATGTGGTGCGTGCAAAAAGAGGTATGGCCACGTTCAAAATTTAGCTTCTCCGTTACGTTTTGCTGATTTCAAGACATGGGTTTTTTGCTTTCAAAAGAATCTGGTCCAAGCTTAAATTCTCCCAGGTTGGGGTGGATCACGGCACCGTTTTTAGCTCGACCTTGAAACGCTGTACAATGCTTACCTTATGCCCAGCGTTGCCATTTTTTCTCAAGGTTGCGTTGCCGTGATCCGCCCCGTTGTCTTTTAAATCGGCTGCCTAGCGAAAATCGTGATTGATATTGTTTAAACGAGAATTTCCAGACAAGTCAAGAATTGCAAACTTTTGGACAGATCGCGGCACGAATATCCCAAATCGACAAGGAAACAAATTTTTAAAATCTTGCTGATCCTAGTTTTCCATGTTAAAAGGACAAACTGACTCAATCGCTAATTTTATACCATCAATACACAATGCGGTTGTTTAATCGACGTGTAAATTTCGTCCTTGTTATTGCTGTTATCCTGTTAATTCGTTATTTCTGCAACCATGGTTACAAAATCTACCCTTTGCAATTTAAAAATCCTTTTTAACGATCTCAACCTAGTCTTTAAGGTCAACTTCTTGTAATTTATTCAGATTAACACTTGGCGATTCACAAAATAGACCAAATTCAGTCGCCGACGCTGGCCATTAGGTCCCACATTTAAATTGTAAAATCGGACGAGGGTGGACCAGGCTGGAATTGTGCTCGCGTGCTTGCTGACAGCTTCACCTCGATTTATTCGCAGCCACATTAATGCGGCCAAACATTTCGACAGCAAGTAGTGTGCATACGTTCCTTCCCTCATTGTCAGCACTCGGTTTCCTACGTGAATAATAGAATTCCGCGCGACCACACATTGTTCGAATCCAAACTCACCCCCGCCAGCGGTACGTGTGTGTGTTGCGGCGTGCTGGTTGCCTACACACAGCGAGCGAACCAGTCTGAAGTATGCGTGCACGACGACGTTCCTTGTGCATAACTATTTCCCGGCGGCGCGCCCTTTGCTTTATTGTCGAGCTCGCTGCTCTTTTCATTTCCGAGCACATAAATCACGCTCATTTGTTTGTCGCTGATGCCACTACTCGCGACGGCAAAAAGGGTTAAACTGCGCGTTGCAGTGGGTCGCTTCTTTTGCAGGCTAATTTATACTCGCATGAAATGCTAATTATCGCTCTCGCGCACGGCGACGCGCTGTCTACTGCAGGATTTGCTCAAACTCGCTCGCGAACACTTTTTGCCCCTTGCAGATCCCTGCTCCAGTTCTTCTCACTTGCAGATGTAATTTTTCCAGACTGAATCCACATAAACTCGATACATATGTACAAAAAGGCAAAAGTTCTGTCACGTAATATACTGTTTTAGCTATGTATTTTTACTGAGGCTGGTAATTTTGACGATGTTTTTTCTGTTAGTCGAAAGTAAACAATTTTTATATAGTTTTTGGAGCAAAATAGTAGCTTCCAAACAGTTTCTAACGTTCATTTAGGCAGTTTTAGACGGATTTCAGTGCATCTTTAAATTTCTTTTTTTCATTTGTGTTTATAGGAAAACCAGATCTAGGTAAACACAACCAGACCTCTTCAGTTTGGAAAACAGATTAAAAAACAATTTTAGGTAGATAAATCTATCTCAATTTTTTAATTTTCTTGCGCGAGACATTTTTTATACTATTTTGACGTTGTTTTAGGTGGTTTTAAGTTAAAAAAAACTGCTAAAAATCGCATGATTTTAACTCCTTGGATGGTCCCTTATTAACGATAGGAAGCTCACAAAAAGAATAGTCAACCGTCTGAAATTCACAGTCTAAAAATTAAACCAGAATCACGAAAAGATCCTCCACACTTATGTAGTCCAAACATCTGGTTTTAATCGAAATTTTGAACTCCGTTTGGGTGAAATTTTACGCACGGATATCGCTGGTCTATTTAACACGGTTGAAACTTTTGGTAGTTTCAATTCAAGAGCTGTAATTAGAGTAATTTGTCAGCGCAGAATATTCCGTGGCTGCTGACACTTTTGCGCAGTGACAGCGTCAGTTAGTTGAACTGCAGCGTTTCACTTTTGGTCGACCCGTCGCCCAACCCGACCAACGCGTATTTGTATCTTCTGTGTAGTGTATACACAAACCAACAGGCGAGCAAGCAAGCGAGATATCCGTTTTCATTTTGCGAGCAGCAGTCAGCGAGGTGAAATTAGAATTTATTTCGCATTCAAAGGCAATAAATCCTCGCTCCGAGCTGCACCAACCATTTAAGCGGATACACACACACAGCACAAACGTGTGTGCATTAAACGTCGCGTATACGCACACACAGAAGAGAGGGAGCGTCCCTTTTGAAACCATACCAAGCAGCCCAACGCACCCAAATATAAATGCTAATCCGGCGTGCACTCTCCCTCGCATGGAGTATATGAATTCGCGCCGAGCAAGAAGAGGTTACGCACGCCCTGGAGGGTAGCGGGGGAGTGTGATGAAAGCTGCTGCAATAAGAACAATCACCAGACAGAAATGACGCTCAAAGTGGAGTCAGATGTTCTTGATGTTACCCGAAGTGGAGCACTTTTTGTCGACACGCTTGCTGGTTTTTCTTTTCATTTTATTCAACGGTGATAATCAAATGCCAAAAAAATGTATGATCTTATAATGAGGCACTCGCATATTTTATATCAACGAACTGTAAAAATAGAGATTTTTGTTTTAAATTTATAAGTTATTTTTTACTTGTATGTCTTTCCAAGTGTCAAGATGCAAAATGAGCAAAACCGTTGAGACTCCACCATTATCTGTTTATAATCCGGCGGCAAAACGCAATTCATTCCCGCCGACTACACTAAATTTCTGCGTCCTTCATTTCTAGCAAAATTAAACCGAGACGCAAGTTAATACAGACGACAGCGGAGAGAGAGATATATGTATACAAACACAGACGCCCATCTCGCAACTTCCCTCTCCGGCTCGGGTGGCACATCCACCTAATATGTTTGTTGGGAGGCAGCGAGTGTGTGTGCCGCAATATAATAATCAGCACCCGCCTCAAATATGTTTTGCTCTGCTGATTTATGCAATAATGCGGCGCAGTCGTCGTTTATTCCATCCCCCGCAGGCCCATTATTTAACGTGCGCCCCTGGATACTAGATTTTGCGATGCCGGGCCTAAATCTCTCCTCATCCGGCGGTGCAGTCAGCACACCGAGCATGTGTATGTAAATATTTCATTAGCCATGAGGCAGGTCCATCTTTGTTTGCGTCAGTGACAGGCCGAGGAAGCAGGAAACTACCCGCCGGACCAGCAGCAGCGGTAAACAAGCCTGCGATTTATCGCAACCCACCCCCTTTCGCCCGAGCGACCGCCCGCTCTGCTGGATTCGCGCAATTTGCTCCCTCAGCTGCGAAAGGTCGCGTCCAACCAAGGTAGAGGTGCTTGTCTGCAAACACTCGAGCTAATGACCGGGAAAATAAATCACGTCTGCGCTGGCGTGTACCTAACGTACATTGCGGGGAAACGCTCGAGTGCGTTTTTTGCGAGTTATGGCTCTGCTTGTGATTGATCGTGCCGCAGCTTTGGCGGAAAAAAGTGCGCTAGAGTTTTGCTCTTTTGCGGCGAGCAAATGTCATCATTAGATTGGCCAGTGCAAAACCTATTCCCTGATCGAGAGCGGTTTTCTGCGCTCAAATGGCAATGGTCTTTCTAAAGACCATTATATAAAATCATACATTCTTCGACTCTAATGCCTTGTGGGTACGATCGTTGTGAAAATGACAAATCAGATTCTTGAGAAACAAAAATCGAAGGTGTAACTAACTAGGGGTCACGTGCTAGAGTTGTCACATTGAAATGAATAAATTTCCCGAGGTTTTTTCACTCGCCACCTTGCCAGGACAGTCAAGTTAATTGAAAAATTCCATATTTCCGCCAGCACTCCTGGAACTTGAATACAGCCACTGCAGGCAGAGTTAATTAAAATCGCAGCAGTTCGTTGGTTGCGCGCGTCCGCAGCAGTCGTCGTCAGGCCTGCGTTTAATAATTATTACTGCGGCGGTCGGCGAGTTCGCTGCTGGACAAGACAAGCAGGAGACACACGGATAGAGAGAGAGAGAGCGAGACAAAGGACACCAACGGACAGACGTACATATATATACATGTACGTACGGCTGCGTCGTAATCCTTATCAGAGAGTGGCAGCAGACGGCACAATTGCCCGACCAGCCAGCGTCGGCCGATAAAAATGTAATGTTGAGTGCTTTGCAGAATAAGCCCGAGCTTGACACCTTATCGAGGCCTAGACAAGTAAGCAAGCAAGCACGGATATTCCGGCCTGGCCATTCCCCATTATTGGGCGCAAAGCGAATGGCGTTTCGAGCTGTCAAACTTCTCGCTCCAGCGGATAAAAACTAGAGGAAAATACACTTCATTGCAAGGAAGCTGAGTGAAAGGTTAAAAAACGTGCCATTGCTTTTTTTCTGTGACAGAAGAAAGACAATCATTCATTATATCTGGTGCACAAGTAGTGCTATTTTAGTATAATCCTTTAGCTAACATATATGATATTCAGTAAATAAAAACTTGACATGCAACCAATAATGTTCACTTTGAAGACTTATTTAGTAAGGTCATTTAAAAAGATAAAGTAATTGGCAATAAAAATACAATCAGAAGCTTGAAAAATTCTTTAAATTCACCTTCGCTTTGAAGAATAGCTCTCTAATTGTTAAAATACATTTTAAAAGATTGCGGTAAATTTTACGCAAGAGACGTATAGGTTAAGACGTTTAAAGTCGTGTTATTATCTGTTTGTAGAAATTTAATACCAAAACATATATTATGCCAGTCACACGAGCTCAGAGAGTATGCACGCAGACAAATTGCTCCAACGAGGAAGCAATGACTGCAATTACAGTAAAACCCGAACCCTAAGTGCTCGCGAAAGCATAAATCTTCATTTGCCTACACCCTTTCGCAGTAGCAGCACCTATTCGCGGAGAGCGTGGCTCCATGCATTCAGTATACTTGCGTTTTCTACTCACTATACGTGTATTTTCGTAATTGAATCGGAGAAGAGATGCAGCACGTTTCGACAATTACACTCGCATTAAGCGGCCAAATGGAGTTTTAATTCGGAAACCTGGCGCTGCGGGCCCTTTCGACTGCTCTTCTTATTATAATTATTGCTCTCCTCCGCTCACGAGAGTAATGCTCGCGCTTCTCGGTTTTAATTAAGTTGCTCATCGAGTGTGGTGAAATCGGCAAAGGGGATTTTGGCGCCGCGCACGCTAAAATGTTTCGCAATTGCTGACAATTTTAGTAATGAACATATTTTCCAGCGGCGAAGAAAGAGCCTGCTCGAAATTTCAACGCTTAATTATTACAAAGTGCACGCGCGAAATCGTCTGACATGCAAATTACGTTTAAAACGCCTCTAAGCACATCGCAGTCAAGTGCTTCGGGGAGGAATTAAGTGTCTGTCTCTCATACCCGTGGCTTTTAAACCACCGGCTGAGGCATAATTTTGTGAATTATCGTTTTTGCGTCCTAAAGCGTCGCTATGTGCTCGCGCCGCCTTACTTTACTTCAGGTAACGATCTCGCACCTTTTACCCCGGGCGCATGTGTGTGTGCTTCCATTATTCTATTGAAACGTTGAATAAATATTCACCTTGTTACGAAATTAACTGATGGGCATATATTCCTTATGGAGAAACTATATTCCTCAGCATTTTTGCTATCACAATTGTCGAAATTGATCCCACTTCAAATATATTTCAAGAATTTTTCATAAATTTCACCTTAGAGGAAAGCCATTATTTCCGTCACCGGCACACAGTCGTCGTGTCCTCGGCACTTTTTTTACGACGCAATAAAAAGTAATAGGGAACGACCGGCACATATAACAAGTGCGATCCAGACTGATTGAATAAACTGGCCGTATTTCTAGAGCAGTCTTCGGTGACATTTCCCGCGAAAAGGGGGAGCCCGGGCGTATAGAAAATGCAGCACGCGATTTCGCAGCTGAGGCCCGGTTTATATATACGGAGCTCACACATCCATCAAGTCCACACCTAGCGTCTCTTTTATTTCTCTTGGACGTGTCCATCAAGTGTGCATCGCAAATTGCATTTTGTGAGTGCACCCCTGTGCGGCCGGCTGACGGCGAGCAGTCCTTTTATGTCGGCACCCCCGCCAAAATAATATCACATCATTACCAGCGGCGAGCTCATCATCCCGCTTGTCCATACACGGTGACAGCGCGCGCGCCTCTCCTGATTGAGCCGAGTACGTTTCCTCGTCGCACTCGATCGACTCTGCAAGAGGAGGAAATGAAACAAAACGCGATTTTCACACTGTTATTGCTCCATTGTCGGCGGAGCGGTAAAGCAGCTTTCTTCCGACGATTTCTGCCATCCGGGGGTGTCGCTAAAATAACGAGTGATTACTTAATCCCAATAAATGTTTGCCGAACTTCCCATGAATCACAGCCGTTTGAATAACTTTGGCTCGGATTGATCGCGGATTCTGCGTAAAAACGACCTGACTGTGAAGCGTTTCTCGTGCGCAATAAAATAATGAAGGAAGACACGTCGAAGGAAGGCTGAATTGACGGGCCAGAAGAACACTTCACGGGGCTAAAAATGCTCGGCTCGCTCTTAATTCCGGCCGTTATCTGCTCGCATGCAAAGTGAGCGAGCGCGGATATTGGACAGGCTCACTCTTGCAAGAGCTCCTTAATTTCCTCCTCGCCGGCGCAGACGAGCGAGAGAGAGAGAGAGAGAGAGAATGGATGACGCAGAGTCGGTAGCACGAGCCAAATCTGACTGTCTGTCTGTCTGCTAGCTGGATTATAATAAATTAATTTTGGACTGATTTTTCCGCGGCCGTCAGGAACAAAGAGGAAAGTTGGTCGCCAGCCTTTGTCTGGGTAATGAGGGCGGCGCGCCTTATGCACGTAATTGATCGGGTCGGCTACTTGAGTCGCGTTTAAGGCTCTAATAATGCTGTCGCGACAAACTTGACCAGTTAATTTCCCTCTCAAAAGAACAGCTCTGAATCGGGATTAAGTTTTTACTAATTGATGTCATTTGTTTCCATCTGAGGAAGAGAAAACTTGTCTTGTGACTAAAATTCCCATTCCTGATAATTGCCTTTCTGAATCGGAGAGCCGCCTTGTCAGCGCCAGCAGCAGCTGTACATATAATATACTTACTTACATACAGGGTGTGTGTTGCAAAAAGCAGAGCCGAGTAATTGATGGTGCGCGTGAAAGCTCTGGCTGCCTGTTTTAAGAAGAAGCGGCCCTTTTTTGTCCTCTCGGCGGTGTCGTCGGCAGCCAAAAACTCACGGACGCCCATTATTAGACGGCGGGCCCGCGGATTCTGCAGCTTTTCCAGACGGACGCACAATTCACTGTTTCGCTCTATTGTTCGGCGGGCGAACGTTGAAAGGACGAGAGGCAAAAGAAAGAAAGAAAAAATAAATGAGGAGCAGAAAAATGTGGCGAAATGCGTGAAATATGATTCGAGAGCCTCGTTTTTGTTTTGCAACAATGGAATCTGCGTCTTCCGCATGCCTGGCGAATTTGTGCTGATGCAATATTCGCCTCCGATCAGTTTGAACGCATGCGGTCTAAATTTTGCAACTATTTGCTCACGCGCTCGCAAGTGAAACAAACGAAAATAAAAAAAACCGGCATAATCACGCGGTGATCGAGACGACTTTCGAGCTCTAGCTCAGCTGCCTTTCCTCTCTGCTCGATCAATCAATCAGACAGAGCGGCTGCCCGCTAATAATATTGTGTATATAATCAGCGCGGCGAACACTGCACCGGCCGATCTACTTTCATTTGTGCGCGGCGATTACAAGAGCCAGGCAGCGAGCGAGCGAGTTGTTTTTACTTTTTCGCGACACTCCGCCGAGGAGACAAATCCGCCGCGGCGCTTTCTTTCCTGCACTCGGCGGCAAGTGGCAAAATGCTAAATGAATCGTGCTGTCGAGAGTTGGATTCGCTGATTGTACACGAACTAGCGGAGACGGTGTTGTGCAATCGGGTTCGGAATAATTAGAGAGCGGACGAGGATGTTCGCGAATTAATTGCGCTGGTGCGAGTCGTGACTTGAGAATAATAGCTATTTGCAAGCGAATCAGAGTCTATTTAGTTTATTTTTAGGAGCAGTCTATTTTTTAAATTATAAATGCAAAGCTATAGTAAGATAAGTGTTTATTAAGTAAGTTGTTTCATCACCTTGGCGAAATTTTTGTCATAGTTCCTTTTTCCTCTTTCCTCCCTTGAGTGTCGGTTTCGTCCCGCAACTGCTAGCAGTTGGGCATTAAACATTCTTAAGTTTATTAACGTTATTGAAAACAGTAGTCTGCTCTGAAAAACAAGAAAAACGAGTTGCCAGCATCAGCTTACAAACTAAACTTTGATCGAGATAAAATACATAAAATATGCTACATACAGCTTTCACGTATAATAACGCACCCACTTACAATAGAGTAAATAATCCTCAAGCCAGCTTTCCATTTCATTAGTTGCGGCAATAATTGTTCATCACACTAACGCATTCTATCCTCGAACCATTGTATTTCGCCACACTTTATTATCGTACTTGGAATTGTAAAAATTGTAAAAACGTCGAATGCGCACAAGAACCGATTTACGACTCTGCTCGCGCAATCGTCGGAGATAAATGAGGTAATTTCTAATTGGACCAGATTCAATCGCGAGCCATTGATTAACAACAAGCTTGAGTCGTCTTTTCATTAGCAATAAAACAATTTGAGCTCCCAGAGCCAATAAAAGGGAGCATCATCTGCGAAGAGCACAAGAAACGGATAAATAGGCTGCTATTTTCGCAGCACCATACTTGCCAAGAGCAGTCGTCGGTTTATATATATTAGAATCCGTCCGTTCGTTCGTTGGGCGCAGTGGCAATAATTTAATTAAACACATTATTTCCTGTCAGACCAAACAAAACGCCATAAAGCACGCGCACGCTATAGCTACACTGTCTAGCAGCTCTTTCAATTACGCCGATCCGCTAATTGGAACGAATCGTTTGAGCTCTCGTTTTAATTAGCGAACGATGACAACTTTAATTATGCGACACGCACTCGACATTGTTGTGCCGACGTGTCAAATGACAAATTTCAATTCGCCCGGCGTGACCATTTTAAAATTTACGTGCTGCATTTGCAATATAATTGATGTGATGTGTCACCGCTACTTTGTCCAATGAAAACTGCTGCATTAATGAGAATTATATATTTAACTATGCTCCGATTATGGAGGTGCACTTTATTTTCGTTTTGAATGTAATAATTTCATCGAGGGGTTGGCTGATATGCTGCTCATACGCCGACTGTGACGTTGCAAGCTTTTTAACTTAAAAATATTTGCATTCGTCCATAAATAATGATTTAACTGCAAATTTAAAAAATGGGATTTCCCGCGTGCGACCTATTTTTTCCGTCTCTTATCGCTAATTGGTTTCGAGGGTCAAATGTTGATAAATCTGAGACGCTATATGCGACTCGATTTTAAGCAGAGCGCAATCAGCAATTATTCAATCAAATCGGCTTTGACGTCATTGATCAGAAAAATCCGCTCAAAATCCTCGTAGGCTGTTTGAAAGCGGGACCATATCAAGTTCAAAGACGCCGATAGTTTTATTAATAATAGATCTCTCGCACACGCAACCTTGCTGGCAAAAAGGGCTGCGATCAATGCCGAAAACATAATGAAATCAATCGCAGCTGATTGAGCAGCGGCAAACAATGGGAAAACGGCTCATTGGCCTGCCCTGCCAGCATCGAGTAATCATTAAAAAATAAAGGCAGCGCGGTAGCAGCTCGCTCGGTTGACATTCAATTCGGCCTTTATCTGCGCACCAGATCGAAAGTTGTCCCCGCTCTGTTTAACCCTTCATGCTCAAACACTCTTTTTCACACTCGCTTCCATTCCGATTCATTAATCAACACGGAGAAACGACACGGCAGACATGCTGGTGCTATAAAAAAGTACAATGAATCGATTCGTCCCACTCACAATCAGCGGGTGCCGAATTTCGAATTTCACTCTTTACGCTGTGGTCAGTGTGTCGATATTTAAAAATAAACGAGTCTTTCGCCAGGGCGTGGCCGCTCTGCTCACGTGTGTGCGTCACACTTGCACTCTTTAGTCTGTAGTACGCGCGCGGCTACACACATAAATATGTGTGCTTTTTATCAATACATACGCGAGCAGGAGAAAGACCAGCGGTAAATATGCTGTGCGCCGTTATGAGGGGCAAACTTGTCCCGCTGCGAGCTGCTGGACGATTTTTTCGCTCTCGCTGCCGATAAAGTAAAAGTCCAATAACTCATTGTGTATGTGCACCATTAAGGGCAATATTATAGTAACAAGTTGGCCCTTTTTCATGCTGGCGCAGCGCCTGACTTGACTTTTATTTATTCCCCCTGCGAACCGCATACTCCAAGCATTGTTGAGGAAAATTGCTTGTTATCTCCGTTCTAAAGAACAAAATTGGGGTTACTAATTTTTATTTTTTAAACAAATGCTTGAAATAAATTTAATTAAAATTATAAATGGACTCATTTTTAAAATTGCTAGAAATAATTCTCCGCTCAAAAAGCAGGATAAAATATTTAAATTTCATTTTGTGTTAATAAAATTCATAAAATTATAGTTCTCATCACTTTTATATTTGAATGAACAATATTTAGATGCCTAAATAAAAAATTGACAATGTTAACCATTTGATCTATAGAGTTTAACTACGCTTTTTACCCATTATTCCAACTTGCTCAAAGACGTCCTGCATATTTCTGCGGATATCCCATTGCAAACATTTTACAAACGTCCCTATCAGAGTTGTTGGTTAATCCACCAGCAGATCTTGTTACCAAACAAGCCTTGGATGCCCTCCACCTCCCTGGAATGAACATCAATGACTCGTGAAGGTTGCAAATCGCGAACACGCGTCAAAGCAAAAGCTGGCGGCGCGTTCAGCGTAGTACGCGCACGAAACTCGCATGCATGTACGTATACGTACACACGTTTTTCGGCACTGCTGGCTGACTCTCTCTATCTCTCCGCTCCACTCCGTCCGCTTTTCGGGGCGAAAAGTTGGCCACGATAAATTTGCATGCGATTAAGTGAGCTGTGCTCCTCGTTTCGGCCGGTTGGCTGCTCCAACTGACAGCTAGACACGAGCACAGCTCCTCCCGATTGAGTGGAGCCACTGTTACAACCCTTTGGCGCGCGTACCAGAGTACAAAGAGAGAGTGAAAGTGGTGTAGAGTGTGTGTGTTCGCTTTCGGTTTCACTCGGCCGCGAAAATCCATCGAATTCGACGATATTTATTCTTCTATTTGCCCTCTCTCCCTGCTCGTGTGTTTATTTGTTTGCGCTGCCGCGCTCGCGGGAATCGAATAAAGTATGTTTGGCTGATCAATAAATTTCCAGAGAGAAAGAGCGTGTTGTATGTGTGCGTGAAAAAATTGGACGCGCGCACGGACGTCGGCGGCCGTAAATATATAGACGAGTAATAAATGGGGCGGATAATCTGCAAAGAATTGGGACGAATCTGAAAATAAACCCGCTCTCGTAAAATGGATGGGATTCCGCTGCATTGCAGAGTGAATAAATAAATATGAAAAATGGACTCGATGTGGCGGTTCTCTGGCGTGCGATGTTCATCGAGATTGATTAAATGAAATGGGAGCCGTATTTGCTTGTAAACCCGATCCTTTTTTAACTGAAAAGCGTATTCAGCGTATTATACTCAATAAAAAATTCAATAATATGGTGGAATTTAAATAACAGTAATAGGGATAAATTTTATTTTAATACACATTAAAAACAGAAAATTATTCTACCACTACCTCCATTTAATTTCACCGAATAAATTTTGCAGGTGCGTGCCAATTATCACCGCAAAATTCAACCTCGCGAAACAGCAAAGAAAAACCCTCGTGTTTGCCAAGAACTGACACACTCGGCAATGACCCTATTCATTGTATTAATTGGCAAAATAAAAGGTGGCAATGGGAGATCAAAAGGGCGACACGCTGCTGATCAAGGGACAGCGTGATAAATTACATATAAATAAAGGAGGCTGAGTGATGAGTGAAGATCTCTCAGAAGCCTTTCTCACCTCTCGCGCCAAAGGTGTCGGTTGGCTCGACTAATTAGGCGTTCGCTGCTGACAACAGCTAGTTGCCGTGCATCACAATCAGGCAGCGCGCTTATATTCATAGCAGCACAAAAGGCGCCGACCACTGTTACACACTCACTCTCAAAGTGTATGCGACACGTAACAGGAATCAACACAACTTACAAATATATAAAGCCGGCCGGTTCGCGAGAGAGAGTTGTGTTTTGCCGCATTCACAATCAGACTCACTTTTTATTATTCATTATATTCCGACGAGACGCTGTGCTGCTTGCGCACATGCAGAGTAAGCGCGTGCGGATCATTACTTTTAAAAGTGCAAAAGATATAGGCGCGCATAAATTGAACGCCGTGATCTCCGCGTTTCTCCCATTTGTTAGTCTTTTGGGTTTATGGGCTCTGCGCCTAAGTGGAGTTAATTCCAGGTGAAATTTGCAAAAGTATTTTTGTCTTTCTCCGCGGACGGCCGGCGATAAATTTAGCTTGAATATCTACGTTGAAAGTGAATTTATCGTTATTGGGATAGCACGATTTGTTCAGAGAAGAGTTAATTTTACCAATTACTCATGTGTTTCATTGAAACACATGGCATGCTAAATCAGGGTTTCTTCAATTTAAAATGATATTAAAGTGCTGTTAAATGATAAATTTAATCGCTTTTAACTATAATTTCATTGCTAATAACCCTCTAATTTCCTATCATTTTGTTCTAGGTAAGGCCCATGTTCTATTATCTACACTTAACTCGTGGTATAACCATGAAGTTTTGGGTAAGTGCAATGAATCCTATTTATTTTTAAATCTTCGGCATTTTTTCTCTTCAAAACTTACGGCTTTGATTTATGGATAGGTGGTCAGCAGTTTTTAAATAACGGGTTTCCCATCCAAGGTCGTCGTCCTCGGGAGGAAATACATAAAGCAAACGTGCTCGCGCCCCTCTTTCAAAATATGTATTACTCACACACCGCACTCTCCCCTAATCAGCGCTGATGCGATTCAAGATTAGAAAAATTAAATAGGAAGTCGCGTGAGTGCGGAAATTTTGAATAAAAAATGCAAGTCGGCCGATTTTTGAAGGCCAGCAAGGAAAGCAGCGAGCGCTGATTCTTTATCTGCTGGTGCTGCTAGTTTAGTCAGTGCAAGCGAAGCGCGGCCTCTACCTGGCGTTAGAGAGTGCAAGTCCCCCTCTCTACTGTGCACAGCTGACTGAATGAGAGAGAGATAGATTACAATATTGTCTCAAGGGGGCCAGCGTGGGAGGGGGAGGGGCACGCAGAGCCGGGAGAGAAATAATTGTGACTCACGTACTCGGCGGCTCGGCACTTATTTAGTTTTAGTCCAAACTCGGCGCGCAGCCCGTCAAAACGTACGTCTCGCGTGCTCCACCAAACCCTCAGACCCGGCGCCCAGTGTTGGATTCATTCACTCAGTAACCCGTTCTCACAAACATTTGGAATTATGTTTCGTGCGTTTGGAAATGTTCCTTCGCAAGAGCCGACAGTCAACGAGGTGTTCGCACCCTGGGACTTGAACCTCCTGATCAAAGGGAAGGGCTACAACTGCGACTCGTCGTATGGTATGTTTGCATTTTTTCTTGTGTGACGTGCAAATTATTTCAGTCGGATGGATTTTTAGTGCAAAACGCTGTATTTTTCTTTTGACTTCTCTAAACTCACCCCTCGTCATAGACACATGCGCAAGAACGTTCAACTTTGCGCCATGTTGTTGCAAAGTACAGAGGGGATGATTCACAAAGCTTGTAAAACTTTTAGTCTATCTGCACTTTCAATCATCAGATACATTGAAGTTTTGATGAAAATGTCCAGATTTTTATAAGAACACTCATTGTATAAACAATACCATAAAACTGTCCCAGTTGAATGGAGAAAAATTGTTTTTAAATTTCGTTATCGTTTATTTTAACAAATGGGACTGCTATATATACCGGAACTTTACTTCTACGTCATGAAAGAAAACAACAACAGGAAATTTGTTAAATATGTTTGAGCTCAAATTGAAATATAAGAAGCAACACATAATAAGTGAGTGTAATGATTGGCGTATCATTAATCAAGAGCATTGTTATCATTTGGACGATGTTGTGACGTGCCCAGCCAGCAGCAGACTCTTCCTCCCCGCGTGACGTTGCTGCGCGAACTCATCAGCTCGTCACTTTTCCGGATTTCGACGTGTCAGCGTCAATTAATTAAAGCACGATCGCGCGTCGTGTGCGCGTATGTGTGCCTGCTTATAATTAATATTAATCTTGCCAGGGGTGCGAGGCCCTCTCGCCAGCCAGCCAAAATATAATTTCTTGCTGCCGTTTGACGCTGATAATTTCGAGTTTAGCCGCCGCGTTTGTTTGAACATACAAGCACGGTGCATACACGCACACGTGAACGGGTATTACGCGTAGAGGCTGGGTGCCAACGCAAATGGAGCATGTGATTAATGGCTCCCCGGCCGCACGCTTTGATTTCTGACTCAATTTCGGGCGTGGGTGGCTTTGGGGGGGCTGCAAGTGTGTTTGCCCAATGAAGCGCTCGCCGCGCATTTCATCAGCGTAATTATATGCAAACATATTGAAATTTTGCACCGGGTTGGATGTGGAAATGGAAATCTCGTGCATACACTGCCGAAATTAATTAAGTGAAATTGAACTGACGTGCGGTGCGCGCGCGGGACATTTTCGATCGCTTCGAGAGTTTGTCTTTGAATCTGGAGAGCGTCTCGTCGCATGTCATCTTTGGTGCGATTCCTCATGAGAGGTCTGTCAATACAGAGATGGTTTCTGAAGATTAAATGGCACAGCTGGAGGCAATGTTTGGACGGACATAAATTTAAAAATAAAAAATTCAAACCTTCAAATTAGTCCAAACCAATTTCGCAAATGCACGACATCTTCATAAATCAAAGTTTTTGCTGCGACGTTTCATATTCCCATAAATCAACTCCAGATTTTTGACACTTCTTATTATGGCAGTGATTGTAAATCAAAGCTTTCCACACCGATTCTTACTAAACGCATTGTTTAATCCCTGCTAATTAGCGAGCCTCTAATTTCCCTCTCACGATTCTGAACTTTTCAAAGTCCCAATCCGCCAAAGCTCTTCCTCATTCAAACTTTCATCTGCGCGCGGGAGAAAGATCGCGCGCGCACATACACACACGCTGCCATGATTTATTGCTGCAAAAGTAATGTGTACTTCGGTAATGGGGCATACTATCCACATAAATATTTGCGAAGGGACTTTCATTGTTGCGAACTTTGCATAAACCTGTCCAACGAGTCGCGCACTTTGGCGAAAAACTAGCATCATACGCAGATATAATGTAAGGAGTACATCGAGTTACGCGCGCGACTCTCCGCCGCTGTGACGACACGATGTATACGTATGCAAAAGCAGGAAAGGAGTTTAGTTTCGAGAGAGCTAGAATAAGACAGCCTGATATTGTGTCTGAGGAAATACAAAGCACGCGGTAAGATAATCACCGTCGGATTAATTTCAACAGCCTGCCTGCCATCCTGTCGATATGGAAGAATTATTATTATTATTAATAAAAAGGCGGCGCGCGCGAGTGAGAGAGAAAGAGAGACGAGCTCTCTTCACTCGTCCGTCCGCATAGTAATCAGGTTTGCAGAGGGGCAGGTTGTGGTTGCTGAATCTCACCTTGGAGTAACCTTCCTCGACGCGAATGTACATACTTTTATTTTTAATCGCGCAAACTCACACACAACACACTCACTCAATAAATAGCGACGAATTATTTCACATACGCGTGTCGAAGCTGCACTCTCTCGGAGACAATGCGTGCGCAATTATTCACTTTGAACGGAATTTGTGAGTGCGGCATTTTCCGTTTGCTCAATGTATCGCCTCTCGACGTATTGAGATTTCCTTCGTGCGGACACCAGCAGGAAGTTTGCCAACATGACTTTTTCTTGTTTGCTCATTTTCATATCTCTTCATCTTCCGCAAGCGGCTGAATTTCCTGATGCAATTGCAATAGCTCGGATCGATAAATTTATATACTACTTGCGTCTCATACACACTCGTTGCGCAATGTCTGCGATGAATAAAAAAGTATACTTGAGACTAATCGAATTTATATTTAAAAAGACCTTATCTGTTGCTGCTTATAAATTGCGAAGAAACATGATAAGCTCTGCAAAAAAAACAATTCGGCCGACGAACAGCGCGATTTTTTTATAAAATTTATCATCTTCTATTTTACACCGGCTTTATACGTTTGCATTTCTGTTAAGCAATTACAACTGCGCAGGCAGTGACATTTCCAAAAGCTAATCCTCGTAATGGACCATTTATAGTTGAAAACCTTCATATATTTAGGCTGCTCAGCGCTAAGGGAAAAAATTCCGGCAGGACTGTCATTCTGATGGAAACGTTTTCAAATTAATGTGCCTGGACTGGCAGAGAGTTGAGCCCGCCACTTTCGTGAGCATTTCCCACTTTTTCAGCAACGCTTGCTGCTTTTTGTCATCAGCGAGACAAAAAGGGAAAAGTGGGCATCGCAGAATCGAAAAGGGCAAAGCCAGCGTCCGCTCTCGCCATTGTTATTCAAATTGAAAAACACGCGCCCAGATAGAGGAAACCAGCGCTTTTTTATTGTAAGCAGGCGGTTGGCGTGAAAATGCGCTGCGTACGACAGAGATGGTAACAAAAGTGCCCGTTTTTGCGTTCACGCGGCGTACAATCGCGCAGGCGGCTTGTCAAGATGTGTTTAAAATGACGGCGGAATGAAATTTTATTCATAACCTGCCTGTCAATAACCTTCATTGTGCGCCGGCACTTCGATAATCCGTTTAGCAGCCCAGATTCGTTCCGCTTGCTGCAAAAAGAGATAGAGCTGGCCGCTCTATGCTCAAAGGCTGCGGATCATCCCCTTGCCCTCGCCGTGAGCAACGCAAGTGCGATTCAGACTTCCGACAGCACCGACACAGACGTGCCAATTACCTGGTAAAAGAATTAAAGCGCCATTTCGCTAGCACTTTTTACCAGTCTGGCCCAAATTGAATTTATGTCAAGAGACTGCGATCATTTCTACTCACTCTGAAAGCCTGAAAGCTTTCTACTTATTTGAAAATTCACCAACATGATCAGTCAAGGAAATGAATCACTGTAATTTTAAAAGTTTTAAAAGCTTTCTGGCTTTCTTGCCATCACAGCATGTGCTTTTAAAAGTGAATGATTGTGGCCAGACCGAAATATCATTGATACCAAATAATGTTGTTTTTCAGCGTCCAAGCAATCTGCTGCCAAATCCAAAATGAAACCTTGTATTTGTCAACTTCTGTTGACGATTTCCACACATTAGCCACATACCATGCAGCTAATCTTCATGCATTTTGCTCATTATCTCAGCGAAACTGGAATGAAAAATGTACGGCGATACGATAACACACTAGTCGGCTCGTGTTTCTGGAAAAACGAGAGTGTGAATACATTTTCCAGGCCACTATCGGCGTGCACAGCAGTGCAAAGTAGCGCATCAGGAGGGAATTATCAGCAGTTAAGGCGCGCGCGGCGCTGGCAACGCTTCCTTTTTCGCCCTGTTTTGATAACAGCGCTGCATTGTACTGTGCACATTCAGATCCCGCTGCGACACTCAGATAAAACCGGCTGAACAACTTCTTAATTCATTATCGTCAACCCTAAGCACCCCCTGCCAGCATTCGCAAATCGAATTTGTCTGAGGAACTTTGTGTTTATCTGTCCGCTTTACGCCGCGTTGCTCAATTCTGCTCAGCACGGCGCTTGCACTTTGGAAAGTTGTTTTCCAACTTGCCTCCAAACTAGCATATTATACTCAAGTGTATGCATGTTTTTTATTATTTGTCAGTTTCCCGCTGGCCAACCTTGATGGTCCTGACCGCGATTACTTGTCGCGTGACACGAAAACACGCCCGTTTCAATTTCGGAACACGTTCAAAGACGGAAAAAACAAAATCAGGAAACGGAAGCTTTTTCTTCGAGTTGCAAATCGCGGGGAAGTAATGCGGAAACAAAACATTACATAGATAAACGCGTCATTGCTTAAAAATGAAGACTTACACATATTAAATGTCAGACTTATCTAACAACAAACAAAGCAATAGCGTTAAAATGTCAAATTTTAACCGCTGATATTTCCAACGAGTGTCGCAAATTCTGCGACAGAGTGAAAAATAAGCAATTCCAGGTTGGCCGGTCCAATATTTACCCGGGAAGCGAACACACCTGGCTGCTGACGACGGCACAATCGAATTTGCGTAACACCCAGCGCAAACATCGTGCGGCGGACGACACGTGCTCACGTCGGCACTAAACCGAATTTAATTTGAAATAACACTGCCCCGGCAGCAAGATTTATTTCATGCAGCAGCAGTTGCACGCGCACGAAAATCCGAAATAATAAATAAAAACAAATAAACACGAAAGAGAGCCGGCGGCCGTGGTTGGCGGGCGTTTTAATTAAAAATTTGTGCCTGTGCTCTCGTCACATTGCTGCTGTGTTTTATCATTTATGCGCCGCGATTTCGTCTCGTTTACGATTATTACAAAAGCGAAAACAAGCCAACGAATGGTCGGCCTCCTCGGATTACTCGGCGGTGGCGACGACGAGAGGTGGACGCGTGCACAAAAGTCATAATCGCGTGTTTACGGCCGGCTGCACCATACATTCGTGTGTGTTATCCGCAATACGCGAATGCGACAATCGCTTTGAAAAGTGTCCAAACTAATAAGCTAACTTGTTGATATTTCCCAGTTTGCTTTGCTATTTGCTGAAATCTGTCAAGATTAGCTCTAATGAAAATTTAAAAGGCTTTTCTGCTAGCACGTAACTGTATTATCAAATTGTGGCATTTTATAATATTGCGGAACGGAGCAAAGAAACCGTACAGAATCTAATAAGATTTAATCATTATTATTTTGCTTCTCTGGTGCCTTCTTTCGCTTACGGACCTCAACATTCATGCATTTTCCAATAACAAAACGGGAGACAAATAAAGGGTTGCCGTACATGTCTGGCTAATTTTTATGTTCAGCAAGCCAGCGTTCAGATATTATTCACGGTCATGCTTTCTGTATTTAGCACGGTAGCGCGCGGAATTGAATAAACAAATAATTATTCCACCGTTGGCAGCGTGTAAATATTACCAGCTGATATTTCGGCTCTATGTGTGTGTGTGTGTGTGTTTTATAATCAGAGTGGCAGGAGAACGCTAACGCGAGCTAGCATGCAGACGCGATCATAAATACGGACGTCGCTTCGAATTTCGCCACTATGATAATGAAATTCGCCTTTCCTCTCTCCCTCTGGCTACGAAATTATATTCTGACGCACACAACGAACGTGTTCATTACTTTGATGAACGCCAGAGAAAATCAGCGTGGATTTTGCGTGACGCGCGGTACTTTTAGACCGCAGCCCCGCCCACTTTAAATGAAGGCAATTTGTTGTTCCAAGATCCGAAATGTGTATAATTTCTGGCGTGTTCACGGAACTTGTGCAATGATAGTTATTTTTCTATGTGTGTGTGTGTGTGTGTGTGTGTGTGTGTGGGGAAGTGTAACTGCCTGAGTTTGAGTAAGAAATCATTCAAGTCTGCAGCGGCAAAAAGTTTTACACGGAACTAAATCCAGTCGCTGAGTGCAAAGCGTTGAATAATCGCGCAAAACGGTCATAACTTGCAAAGCCGAGGATGACTGTAGTCTGGATGTCCCGGCGTAATTCAACTGCTAGAATATTAGATACTGCAGTAGAGCTGTGGCGCAATGTACACACGAATAGAGCACATTTTGTAGCTAGTATGGCGTTATTACGCGCATACACACTGCCGAGTCTCGGTGGCGAATGCAGTGCATGAATATTCGTCTGCGTAATTGAATGGCTAATCTGCGAGAAGGCCCCGAATAAGGACTTAATGGGGATTAGCAATTGCGCCAACGCAACGCGCATCCAACTCTACTTGCACTCTCCGGGCCCAGACGCACTAAAACTTGAATAAATTGTCGTCGGTCTGAGCCAGTGTAATGACCACTAGCCGTCACCGTCACTATGCTAATTCAATTACGCAACGTGTTCCGTAATTATCAGCGCGTACGCAGACGATGCTCTTTGTCGTCAATGAGGCCATATTAGGACCACAATAAAAGTGCATGTTTGTTTATTTGTACCGCACCGCAGCTGGACGACGACAGCCACGTTGTACTAATGAGCTCTTCAGTATGGGCAAGCAGCACTCAAACTTCTTCAATATAATATCAACAAGAGATTTTTTTAGCAATATACTAGTCATTTTGAGCGCCATCGATCGCCCGAAGTATCTAACCCGCTGCTATTCCACACGAGGACTTACGATATTATTTGTACTCGATTAAAAAAAATATTTCTGACCGTTGAGACTGTCGATAGATAATGAGTTGGTGGATTTTAAGGAATTTCGCCTCCACCAGTGCAATGGATAAAATTAAATTAGTCAAATCAAAACTATCGTGAAGTATCTTATTATAACCGTGCAGATGAGTGGGCTTTAATTTTATTATTTCCAAGTCAAAGAAAGTTAGCTCTCAATTTCTAATATTGCATTCAAGGAAGCAGTCGAGCCCGAAAACAGAAGAAGATATATAGGAGAGTTTCAGTGGCATGCACAACTAAAACTGTCAGTCGCATCAGCAAGCACTTAAGGAAGCCTCTCTGAATAACAAGCCGGTGATTTATAACTCGAGGAGAAAAACAAATTTAATTAATGCAACCTTTCAACGGCAGTGATCACGCGCATTTCCCCAATTACGAAAAATTGGAGAACTCATGCTGAGCGCGAGAAACTTATTTTATTCTTCCAAGAAGACAAAGTGCATAGCGGAGTATTCGCTCTCGCGCGGCACGAACGTGCCGAAATGTCACGAGGTACAAATATATATAAGGTGTTGGTTCTCCAAGGCCGCGGTTGCGTTTTCTTTCTCCGCGCGCTCGGCACTCTCTCCTGCGGTGCGGTGTGTGTGTATGTGTGTGTGTGTGTGTGTGTGTGTGTGTGTGTGTGCGAGCATACACCGTTGTAATATATACCGTGCATGTATCATTCAGCATTAACTTTTACAAATACGGGCTCAGAGCGAACAGGCGGTGCAATCATATTGTTAATCGTTCTTGCGGCGCTCATCGAACTTGATGCTGCATGCACACATGTGGCACTCTAGAACAATGGGTGCTTTTCTTCAGTTCTAATGGCGTGGTTCGTGGTGCAAGGGCAGTGCACAATTTTGAATGTTGCAAATGGTTTTCAGAGCACCAATGACTCGTTTTTTAAATTAATTTTATAATTATAAAATTTAGTTTGATCCGTTTGGTGAGTAAATTAGTAAAATGCATTTACCGATGATTTCAATTAATCTATTTCGAAAAACCTGTCCTTCAAATTATGCATAATGGCACACTGCCCTGAAACGTCAACCACGACCAAGTGATGTCTGAGTGCGCTAAGTGTTCGCCCGCCCGCTTTTTCGCTTGGCATAGACGACGGGTATACGCAGACATATTTACTCGCAAGCAATTGCACTCATTGTAGTCATCGCAGCTCTCGGCGGTCGTGAAAATAGTCGCACGCCAACGAGCAACCCAGTTATTTTCTTTCTTTGCCGGGAAATTGCATGCACACGCCGGATAGAAAAGCGCATGCAGCACCGGCAATCAGCACTGCACTAATGTAATGTGTCCGCTAGACAGCATAAGAAATGGAAAACTCGGTGCCATTACAACAACTCGCAAACCACGCGGCAGTGCAGGAAACACTTCCGCGAAACCCCATGTTGAGTGCAATTAGCATTCAAATCTGGTGCAGTACCTGGACGAGCGCGGCTGCCTTTCCCTCCAAGAATACTTTGCTGCGGCCAGTTGCAAATCAGGAATTTTTTGTTGATGAACTCTATTTTTACAACATTGTATTGCATTCTGAATTAATTAACTTGCAAAAGTGCTGTGGATAATTTAAATATCAGGTCATTTTTTTTAATTTCTTGCCGTTTAATTTATTGAAAGTTGCTCTCCGCGAAATACACCAGCTGTTGCATCCAGTTGGGTGTCACGATTTTGGCCCGTCCACGCGGCACCTATTGAAACAAACAGAAGCAGGTCTCGTCTGCAATAGTTGTTGCACACTGTTGTCGCGTTGAATTTGTATCGCATGACAAAGCGGCGTGTGTGCGTCCCGGCATTCGAAATTGAACTACCTGTGCGGATCGAATTCCAATTAGACAAAACAAAAGGGCCTTCGCATGCCGTTCCACTCCATTTGCAGCCGGACAAAACGTAATTAGATGTCCTTTCGTAGTGCTGCAGCGTGCGCATCGATAACGCTGCGAAACCCCACGCAACGCTCGTTGGTTTGCAACAAATTAATTCGACCGTCGCCACAGAGAATAAATGTCTCATAAAGCGAACCTTCGTCCGTCTCGAGACTCTGATTGAGTAATTAGTGGATGCAAAGTACGTGCGCCGTGAGTCGTAAATAAATCGCATTAGCGACTCTCGCGCAAGTAAGGCTTGCTTGGAATAGAAACTGTGTGCTCACGCATTTCCTACATGAACATTCACGCCGGTGAATAAAGTAGATTGAAACTCTGGAATGGCGCTCTTGCACGTTATCAGGCTTGCGTTTGAGTAACCTATAAAGTTAATAGCGATCCAAGATATATGGAGGGCCCGACCGTCGAGCTCATCGCATGAAACTTTGAAATATTATGTATGATAATGTGAAATTTGTGCTGATCCTGTAAAAATGAATGAAGTAATAAGAAAAATTGACAGTTTGAGTAAATGCCAATCTCTCCTGAACTCAAATAAACACGAAACTATTTTATTTGCATCAATTTGTGGCACCAGTTCGTCTAAAGCAGAAATCATGAACGGCAGGTGTTACAATCAACTTAAGTCCCATATGTTTGGATCCGTTTACAGCTTTAGAACTTCCTTCCACAACTGCAAACGTGAGCATTCGAGGCAGTAAAGACCGGCATAATATAGCATGAATTAAATATTTCATTAAGTAGTGCAGACTGGATGCGACGCCGTCGACGAAACTTTGTTGTTGCTGTTTACCCTCTTAATAAAAGAGCCGTAGTGTGTGCATATGCACAAGCACAATGGCATGATAAATGGCCAAAGTCGGGCATAAAGCCCCCGAGTGTGCACACGGTGCATGAAACAAAGTGCACTATACTTTGCGTTTGCCATTAATTTGCGGTCGCGGTGCTAAACGCCGGGCCTGATGAATTGCGGACGTTTTTCATTCCGTTGCCACCTGAATGGGACGTTATTTATGTCGTTGCGGCATTGTGTGACGTGCGGGTTTTAAGGCTCTCATACCACGGCAATTTGCAAATTCTAATGAAAAATTGAGCATAGCGACGTCACAATGGACTCGGATTTTGCAACATACATACGGCTAGCAATTTGAACCGTGTTCTGCCATTTTCCTGAACTTGAGACGTGTTGTTTTTTAACTTCCCTGCTTTCTTTATTTCCACTAATTTGCGCAATGTCAACGCAGATTAAAAGCAAGGCTGTGTTTGCTTATTTAAACGAGTTACTCAACACGACACACACACACACACACACGAAATAGTTCCCCGTCAGCGCATGATGGCAATTTGAAGCCCGGCAGCAAGGCCGCGGAATCCAATTTACGGCAGTTATCCGTGTAAAAAGCGGCTCTCAGCGGTCAATTATCCGAGAGGCGCGAAAAACGGCTGAGCTGGCCAAGGAAGAGGCAAGCGGCAAAAAATTAACATGTGCCGTGACCCAGTAAGGAGTATGAAAAGCCCAAACAAAAGTGAACTTGAGATCTCTTTTCAGAGAGGCAAAGAGCAGAGTTGTTTTAACCTAGAATTTAGCCAGGCTGCTTTTAATGCGGAGCAGAATGAAACAAACTGTCTGCTCACTCGGCGCAAGCACGCCACCCACCCACCCACATTAAGCATCGCTCCTTTATCTTTTGTACACACTCGCTCTAGCTGCGCTCTTGGTGGAACTTGGAGTTCTCTCTCTCTCTCTCTCTCTCTCTCTCCGCCGCCCCAAATTGTTTTACTGCAGAGCAAATAATAGTGCTGTGCGCGCAGAGTGCAAAATAAAAAGCTGCAAAACTCGCCGCTCATTAGCTTTTATGTACACTTACTTACGTTACGCAGCGCAAGAAGCCTTCGCAAACAGTGCAAAAATATTTGACTTTAGTGCACGCGAGGCGTAATGAAACCCGTGTTTTGATTGTGATAAAAAATCACAACAGTGTAATTAGCCTGAGCGCTAGACGTGCTTTCTTGTTAGCCAATCCTGAATGTTTGCACATTTAGTCAAGTCCAACAAAAGACAAATCAGCAAAAACCATCCAAGTTTACAATTCTCATCGAGCAAAAACATTCTTGAACTTGTCTTTGGTCAAGGTTGAATTGACTTTTAGTAAACATAGCAAGGCAGGTCATCAAACCAGAAAAATATCCTATTTTCAATTTAAGTCCATTCAGTATAATCACAAATAATATTACAGAGGATAATCTTTGTGTTATTTTCTCGCTGGCCTTATCTATTTTTCACGCTACTTAGTGGCCATAATTAAAAGGACGTTGTACAAACTAGTCGTTTTTACTACAAAAATTAAGCGTGCCGTCTTCCAAAAAAGCAAGAAATTAACCAAACTAATATGCCAATTTAGCAAAACAGCAAGTCAAAATTGGCAAACGCTCAGAAGCGCAGCATTCTTCGCGCGCCATAAAGAAATGCAGCGCTTTCACGCACTCTCGTGGAAGCGGCTCGGAAATTTAATAACCGCAATGAAGCATCATTTTGGTTGCCGCACGGCCTTAAATAATAATTATGCCCACACTCTGGCAAAAATTGAGCAAAGCCCCTTGCGTAGACTGCACACGTTCCCGGAACCACCTCGCGAGCCGCAGTAATGGAGCATTATGCAAATGCGCCTAATAACAATCATCATGACGGCAGAACATTATGAAATTATGCGCAGAGGCGTCGTGCTGCCGCAGCTCGCTGCTCGAAAACAAACAAACCGCCTTTCTCACGCGGGACCCGCGATCGTTGAACGAGTGCCCGATTACGCACGTTACACAGCAAATAATGCAGCACTATGACTTTATAGTAGGCATAAATTTTGTCACGTTGCATTTTGAGGATGAATTTTATTTTTCTTGCCACTTCTAAGCACTTTACCCTCGAGTAAAAACAAAAATATGTTATTGTGAACTCACAAATAAAAATAAACAACATTAATTTCAAAATAAAACGTTGGCTCATATGCCTATAATTATTTTTAGTGTTTTTAGTACCGATTGTAAGCAAAATTTGCATCGAGTATTTTTTACCTTGGCATATTTTAATGGATATTAGCATTTTTAAAATCCGAAGGCTCCCACTCGCCGTGTATAAATGCAGCTGTTTGCCTGAACGGTTACCATAATTCTGCACTAATGAGAAGTGTTCACTCACGCGATGCGAGGGGTTTTAGCGGCTCAGCATAGAGGATGAGAAGTCGCTAATTTTTTGTGCAGGTGAAAATTGTCCGCTCAACAAACGAGCCTCGCACGCGTGTACCCACAATTATCGACCTAATTGGAATCGGCAAAAGTGCCGCTTTCTCCCACTCGTCACTCACACACTCGAGAGATCGAGCACTGATTGAAATTGAAATTTCTCATCTGGAGCTTCTAGGCCCGTTTATATTAATTGAAAATTATTAAGGCCGGATACTTTCGAAAGGTTGAACGTAAAACATTATTGAATTCTTAATTGAGAAAAACAAAATTGTTTTCTTTAACTTTGATAAAAAACATTTCATTGCGAAAGAAATTTTAAAAAAATATGAAAAATAACAATACTGAATAACTAATTAAAAACTACAAAAGAATGTACGCTGCTTGGATTAATTAAAGCCTGCGCAATTGATAAAATAATCCCTCAATACCTTCCGGTTTACTGTTTGATTAAATTCTTAAACACGATCTTTGGTGAACATACTGTGAAGCTCATGCAGAGCTAAAGACGCTTTTTGTTACTTGTAAAGTTAACTTGGCTATCATAAATTTTGATAATTTTCACTTCTGGAGACAGCATACAATGATGCTGCAGAGGGTAAAACGGCAGTTGGCTCTCATAACTGGCCTTGGCGAAAACTTGGCTCGCAATTGCACAACTTGGAGTGGTACACAAAGTTGCTGCAAACGGTCCAAATCGCAATTACGCGTTCTTCGGACCGAGGGGCTGGTTGATTGGCCGGCTTCTAATTGAACAACCCTTTGCCCGGCTGCAAATTTGCGGCGGCGCGTCGTAAATTTGTGCGAGTCATAAAGCGCCCTGGCACAAAATATATAATCTGGCCGGCTCTCTCCGCCACGATAGCATCTTCCGCGCACTCGCTCGTGTGTGTGTGTGTGTTGTGCCGCTAAGGAGGTTTTCATTGAAATTCTGCCGACTTACAGAGATATTAGCGCGGAATTAGTAGCAACTATAAAGTCGTTACACCGTCTGCGAGAGCGTTTGCTCGCTCATCCCTTGAATATATATTTGCCGAGCGAAAGAGCAACTTTGATGATATCTTTCTCTCCGCTCGCTCGCTCTCTTCGGACCCAAAGTTAGTTGTTTTTTACGTGACGAGAGACGGCTTAATTTATTTTGATGTACTTTACACGCCCAACTTTTTGCTCCTAGCTCATTTGCATGCACCGCTTTAAACGACGCTTGACGACGCTGCCGCAGATTATTATTTTATGTAATTTTATGAAAGTGTTGAAAATGCCACGCCGCCGGTGACACTCTTTACGCAGATGACAAAAGTTTCCATCTTGCCTTTTTTACGGTCTGATGGTGTTCATCAAACATCCAGGTAGTTGACCTCGAAATCGCGATTTTCTTTTGATTTTCATACGAGTTAAGAAACGTGTGCAAACGTGAAAATACTTACTCTGTGCGACAAAAAAGCTCGCGTTTCGGAGTGAGTGAATTTTCGACGCGCTATTCTTTATTCGCAAAGCTCTAGTCAGCCAGAGATCAAGCGTTTGATTACATAAAAATTCAAATTTCTCATCTTTTCAATTGGTGTGCGCAGACAGACGAACGCCATCTTTTTTTCTTTATGCTCCCTTTCTCTGCGAAGGCGGCCAAATTGCGAGAATTATTTGCGAATGCGGGCGTGATGGAGCAAGAGGCAGCGCGGATGATGAAAATATTCAGAGCATTTGGCGGTGTCTGCAGAGAAAAGATTTGGACCGGCGCTATGCCTGGATTTTATCTGATTGAGCAGCGAAAAAACGTTAAAAGATGAACAGAGTGAATGCAAATTACATCAAAAATCAGTTTTTTCTGCACTTTATGAACTATAGTAAAATCAATATATTATTTTTCTTCTCTGTTTTATTCAGGTCATTTGTTGTTCATACATCTGAAGTTTTGCATGGGCTAGGCTGTCTGGAAAATAAGCTGTAAAATTAACTGCTTTTACTATTTGCAGCCTATAGCAGCTCGATTTGCATCCAGATCACGCGGAAAGGAGATTTCGCATCTAGTCTGTGCACGCGGTGTCTCGCAGGCATAAGCGTAGACTGCAATTTGCTTTCTAATTGCAGCCGCATCCCCGTCATAATTTAACTTAATCATGTTCTATCTCGGCCAAGAGCGGCCGGCAGTCACGACTTCGCAAATGAAAATGTCAAGAAGGTGTTTGTTTTATCAACAACATATATATATACAGTACGCCGAAAGCACGTGCGAGCTCTGCTCTGGCTTACAGGGAGCAAAACTTACTCGCCGGTTGCAATGGGTTTTTGCCAATTGCGGACGAGGGCTTAAGTGAAATGTTTTTATATCCTCAAAAGAACAGTCCCGCTTCTAATCTGTACAAAAACAATGACCTGTAGAAGAGTAACAAAACCCTAACGTTCATTCAGGCTACAAACTGTAGGAGGATATTTTTAATACAAAACTCTGTGAGAAAAATTCAATCGATATGTAATCGTGAAATGGAAGTGGGAATTATTACGTGGATAGCGGGCGATAATTAAAAGCGGTGTTGGGAAAGCTGGCCTTTCAGCGCGAATTTGCTCGGTGGGCGTGAATGGCGCTGATTCGCGAGTGGAGCTTTTCCCTCTAGGCAGCCGCGATGTATAAAGTGCGCCGGTTCAATTTATTTGCAATGCATCAACGCCTTCGGATAAAATCGCTCTTAATGGGCGAACTTCTGGAATTGGTGAGTTATCGAGGGACAACTTCTGGGCTAACATTTTCGATCGAGCAAATAAATGCTTTTTCGTCCAATTTACATGGAATGTTTTGTTACCCATTTCTTAGATTAGATTATGACGAATTTCCGAATTAATCAAGCTAAGTGAACAGCGTTGTTTCGAATTCGGAAGACCTCTTACGATAAGACAAATTCGTAATTCAAATTAGCACACAGCGGAGAAATTTGAAACGAAAATTTCTCCGCTGTGTGCTAATTTGAAACGAAGGTTGTGTTTTCCTTGTTTGGCTTTTAAAAGCACGGAGTGCCAGCAACATTTCTCTCATTGTCAGAGTCACTTTCGCAAATAAGACTTTCAAAAGGCAAGTCCCAATTTCGCAACACTTTGTAGATTTTTCACTGAGAAGAACTGCGAGCGTGCGCTGCTGACGGAAGAAAAACGGAAGCGAAAGTGCTTTTCTCTCGTGTTTTGTGTGCGAAATTGCGCGCTGCTGAATATGCAATTCGCCATTAGTAGGATGAGGGATGTTTCTTGCTGGTCGCTGCGTGCGGGGTACAGCAAGAATGTACAATGTTGCCTGCGAGGCAGAAAAGATGAATGATGCCGCCTCATGTGCCCCGTGTTTAGCATCTATTTTATTCATTTTATTTATGCGTCCAAAATGATGATGAGCCCCGAATATTTAGTGCCTAGTTTACAAATCATGTATTGTGAGAATACGGAAATGAAAAAGCTGGTTCCAAATTTATTTGTATATAAAAAATGGACGAATATAATAAATTATGAAATGTTTCATCGATTTATTTCAAGGAAATGTGCTTAAATTTAATGGAAATTCCTTACTCAGCTGAATTCGCAGGGATAATTGAAATTCTCAAAGTGCTTAAGTAGGCGAAAAATGCGAAACACGCTCCCTCTTGTGATCTCGCCGAAATTGCGGTGTACACACACACGCGCGCGCGCGCGCGTGGATTGCTTAATTAAAGCCAGGCAGGCCAAACACCCTGTAATAATAATTGCCGCGTGTTTGAGAGCGGCGAAAATGAACCCCCGCCTCTGCCAGTGATGCTTGTGTACGCGCCAGCAAAGAAGAAAATTAATAAACAACCCTTGTTGCAGGCTTCATCAACTGCGGTACAGCAACCTTACAAAGTCTCGCCCAGCTGCACGGTGAGTACCAAGACCAAAACAAACTTTTCAAAGGAGCACTCCTCAAAATATTGAGAGGCTATTTTCGCATGATAATATTTTGCCGAGATAAATCCACTTTGGTTCGTTGCTCAACGCCAATTTGCAGCATTAAAAAGAAAACCGCGCGCGTCGCCCTCGCCGCTTTGTATTCGCGCCTCCCCCGGGGGATATTTTAATAATTTCTATGCTAATAGTTCTCGCTCCCTAGCCCTCTTCTTACTTTATTTTCCCTCTGATACACCCTCCGTCTTTGTGTGAAGAGCGGGACGTATATTATTTGGCAAAAATTATTTCTCTCGGCAGTGCTACTCTCGTAATGGAACTTTGGCAGGAGATTCTCTCTCTCTCCTCTCTTTCACGTTACTACTTTGTTCCCTCCGCGAGTGAGAATTGAGACGAGTAGAGAACTACTTTATTCACTTTTGAATTGCAGATTTATGACGTGGACTGATTTGATGGAGCATTTTCTGAACCGTATAATCCGTGAGCACACGGGTGATACTTGCTGAAATTGGATCAGGGTTATTGCCTGTAGACTCGCTGCACTTGCAAATAAGTGGGTTTTTAAATTCGGTAACTGCTTTCAACGATGAATGCGGATACAATTTGTAAACAGAGAGCCGCAGGGGGGTATTTACGCACTAATTTCTTTTCTAATGGAATTTATTTTGCCGCACTAACGAAAAGGGAGCTTGGAGAGGTTTGGCGTTTCACTTATAAATCCTCAGAGAGAATGCAAAAGGAGCATTATATTCTCCAGTGAAGCTGAAAAACTGAATTCTTGGGAGAATCGGCATCTGCTGGCATATTGAAAGTCTAGTCTAGCGGGGGAAAGACGAAAATATTTGGGTACATTGGACAAATGCAATCTTGCGAGCCGGCTGAGAACTTTTAAGAACGCGGCGTCACTCTCTTCTTCTTCTTCTCCCCCTTTGTTATATTCGCGTCATCTCGACAGAATGAACACAAACTCTGTTCTCGTAGCCAAATTTTCTTCTAAACGCGGCGGCAGTGGCGGCGAGCTAGCATTTGGAGCAAAAAATCCCGGTCTTTTCCTCCAGCACGCGCGGCAATCCACTTATTTCCTCTCTTCCCCCGCTGTTTGCTTGCGAGAATGAAGCAGCAAACTGCTCGATGCCGCACGTCTTGGCAAGAAAATTGCAATTTGTCGCCAGCTCTGGCGGAGTGAATTAAATTTTGCAATTTTAATAAAGCGTCCGGCTGGGTTTTTGTCCCGGCAGCAGCCAAAACTCTAATAATTGTTTTAAAAGTGGAATTGTGCGTTATTATTTTATTACAACAGCCAAGCCAAAGGCAGATATGAAAATAAAAAGGCAAGAGCGCGGCGAGGATATGAAAATAAAATCCTGCGCAGCACAAATAGTTGGTCGGCCCGGCTGCGAAATATTTGCGTGTTTTTTTGCCCAGAGGCGACAGCTGAGCTGGGCATAAACGCCGCACATTAAACCGAATAGCGCTTTTCTTGCAGTGCAATATCGCTCGCGATACACACAAGAGCCGCTCGCTCGCTCTTATTGAGATGCTGCCGGTGATTACCTTTTATCTCCAATTCCGCTGAAACACACGCAGACACGTTCGTTCAAAAGCAAGACGAGCCGAGTTCCTGCGTCCGCTGTCGCACTCTCAGTCGCTTTTAATTTTGCACCCGAAATGTTTGCTGTCATTCAGTCAGGCGAAAGGTCCTTTTGATGTCTGTGCGAATCACACTGGCACAGAGCTGGCGCTTTTTGCATCAATCAGAGCAAAATGAGTTTAGAAATGGCGGTCGTCATCACGTTGGTTTGCACGACAAGACTTTTGCTTAAAGTGCACTTCCACAAGTTAATTAGTTCGAGTGAAGGTTCGTTCTAGTCAAAGAAGTGCGGCGTCCGTTTTTATTTAAATGATAATAAAAAACCCACAGAGTTTTTATTTCTTTTCTGGATGAGAATTGAGACCAAGCCAATTTTTCAAACGACCCTCAAATCGGTGTTATCCGGTGGTCCATTCCCGCACGGTTCGTTGGCAGTTCGATTTGCGAAGGCAGCTCAGGTGCAGCCAATATATTAAAACCGCAGATTAAAACGGAACACCTGCCAACAACAAAGGATAAGAAGTGCGATTTATTCGCCCATCGAGGGGACGGAAACAAGCCACAAATTTCAATTCAACTCGCGCACCCCCAGAGGGAGAGCTGACCGACCATTCATTGCCCTTTGCCTCTCGTCGGAAAATGGAGACGTGACCGACCCGACTCCCGACACCAGATTTTTGCACGTTACATCCTCTCTTTTCCAATCATTTCAGCGGGTTAGCGGCGGTGAACGTGCATTTAATTCCGCGGCTCCCCCTCGCCAGCTCTCGGTCCGATGGCAATTAGATCAATTTATGGCCTCATTAGAATACACGCGTCCCTGGTGGCGGCGCCGGATTTGCTTCGAGCGGTGATTATGGCTCGGCTCTTCGGATAATTTCATTAGCGCCGGCTGAAAATAGGAATTATTCAATTATGCAGAAGAGATGTCTGCTGGAAAAGAAACAGTGCACGCACAAAAAGTAAATGGGTCGGAGAGGTTAAAGTGGCTATTTGTTTTCATTACGCGCGTGTGATTCGACTAATGCTCCTTCTTCCAGTCGATGATTCAGATTTGTGAGCGTCTATGGGCGAGAAAAAACGGGAGTCACCCGGCAGGAAGCTACTTTGGCTCGAAATTAAATTAACCCAAATCTTCTTGCATTCTTTTTTTAAAAGGACTGGGGATGTTTTCATCTTTTCTTCAACTTTTCATCTCAACTCATGCGCATTTATAATTTGTGCGAATCTGGAAAAATCCGCACTGTCGGCAGCTGAGAGGCACATCTTGCATGCCAGCAAGCAAACGAACTTTCTAGTGCATGCCCCAGAAATCAATCGTCAACCCAGATCCGAGCGCTGAAGTGCACCCTGGAAAATCTCTGCACGTGTGCCCGAGTTAAAATTTTAATGAGCCGCAGAGAGGCTGCAGCTGAAAACAAACATGGCCTCATTCAAATCAAAGCCTGCTCATTAGTCAAAAGAAAAGCAGAAGAATCGCCCGGCAACATGCACAAATGGAAAAAGCTCTCGAGCGCGCGAGCTTACTTCTCTCTCTCTCTCTCTCTCTCTCTCACTCACTCATTCATTTTGCAAGAGAGAAAAAAGCGGCGGCGCCAAGTGGATATGGAGTCGTCAAGTGCTGTGTGCTCGCCCCTGGTTGTTGCCGGGTGCATAATAATTTGGTGCAGCGCGCTGCAGCTGGAAAATCAATGCAGCCTACCAGGCCTAACACGACGGAGCAGCGCGCGGTGGGTCGCGGGTTCGATCCTCGGCTGACCTACTTGCAGCAACGCTCATTATTCACATTGAATGCGCCACCACCACCGCTGCCGCCGCCGCCATCATCTGACTAGCTGGCTGCAGCCGTGTTTGTTGGTTAATATTTATACTCGTCCATTATTTGCGGCGCGACACTGCACCGACCGAGTTTGTATCTGTGCCCGCGCCGTTAAAAATGCAGGCGCACTGCATTATGCACCTTTCCTCCGTTCCATTCCGTCTTTTTGCACCGGCTGCGCTATCTCCAGCCCCGTCGCGGTTTTACGGCCGGCTTGATGTGCCACCGACACGCCGGGAGTTTAATTTTCCATTATCTCATTGAGGTGCGCACATGCACGTGCCTCTCTCAGTTTTGTGCAGTTTTATGCTTGCATTGCATCATTTCTGCTGATGGGTCGATACACGTGTAAGCCAGCCACCGAGGAACACTGTCTGCAGGTGCAAAAAGTGCAAGGAGGACGACTGGCTCACTCTGCTGCAAAAGTGCACACGTGTTTGTCCCACTTTTGCATTGCAGTTGTGAGGGGTAGGAATTTATGAGCTTGTTTTCTTGCAATCAGCACGGGCTAGAATGATTCAAGGCCTCTGCCAGAAGGGCAAAATCAGTTTGCAAATTTCTTTATATTGTAATGAAACCTTTAATAATGCAAATCTTTTCATTTTTTCATTTTCTAATCAATTTTGTATTATTAATTGTTTCTGTTGATATGAATCGGATACTGTGATGATGGCTAAAAATATTTCATTTAGTGTTTTAAATTGAATAAAAGTCAAAGTAACTCCCTTAAACAAGGTGCAACTATTTTTCTCTCTACCAACACGTCTTTATTTAGTTCATACTTTCCACTAGTGCCATAATAGCAGGCCATCTTTTAGAAATTTCACCTCGCATTTAATCTAAAAAAAAAAATGGTGGCAAGTAATCTCTGTGGAAAAAGAGTGAGGAGCGCGCTGTGCAATATTTTTAATCACGCCACCTCACATAACACTGGAGCGCTCGCTCGGCTGCTTCGTCATTCTTTTCCAAGTCGCATTTTCCATGCCAAGCCGCGTGCCAAATTTGAGGACGGAGCCACCACCGCGAGTGCAATTAATTTAAAAATTTCACACTCGTCTGACCGCGCACTCGCACAGGCGCGAAAAGAACAAAAGCCCGACGCAGTGGTGTTCCTGGCCAAAATAATACAAAAAAACGCCTCCGAGCAGCACGCGCGCGTATTAATCAAGTTAAAAAATACCACGAGAAAGATTGATGGGCGAAAAAAGTTTCGCTCGTAATAATAAATTCGACCGCACCGTCGGGAAACGGATAAAATGAATACATACTAAAGCGGCGCGCGGAATAAAAAATACACAAAAAAAGGCTGCTGGTTCAAATTCATGAGGCATATCGTGAATTTTTGAGCTGCCTGGAAATGCTAAAAAAGCGGGTGTGTTTCTTGTGTGCCGAGCGGCGCCCCTGAGAGCGAGACTTGTACAAATATAAAAATATTTCAACGCTGCTAGCGCTGGCCGATTTCCATTTTAAAAACGCGCAGCCCCTCCTGCAACAAAGGCTTTTTAATGTACATTACCAACGCCTGCTATGAAACACCCCACCGAAGTGTGAGGGAGATATTTAAACAGCTAATGCAACCCTTTTTCACTCCTGCCTTCTATCCCGATCAAAATTAAAGCTGTGTGTCATGAATAATTATTGCTACATTTACCGAAATTAATTGGTCAATATTTGGCTAAAAATAAAAATGCCAAAAGCCAGGATGGATGGCTGCGAAAAATGAACTAAATAAAAACGTCCTTCCCGCTTTTAGCGGTAGCGCTGCGGGTGATTTCCATTTTTTTAAGATCCTCTCTGCAACAATGGCATTTTAATGTGCATTACGCGCGCGAGTTTCGAAACACCCCGCCGAGGTGTGAGTGAGATGTTTTAAAAAAGGCAGACTATGAGACTAGCAACCCCTTTTTTGCCTGCATATTATTCCGTCCTGGCTGCGAGCGGAAACTTTCTTCTTTCCTAGCGCCGGGGAGTAATTTTTAAGATCAAGTTTCTTTTCTCCATAGACGAAAGGGCGTATTATAAAGTGGAAGCCGGCGACGCAGACGAGGTGTTAAAAGCTGCAGCGACGCGGCAGGTGCTGCCGGGGATTATATTTTTTTCGCCTTTTTCGGGCGTGCTTTTGTAATATCAAGTGAGTTAGTGGGTGAGTGCTCTTGCGAGGAATAAAAAGGAGCGCTTTTCGCGCAGAGACCGAATTCTGTGAAGGTGTGGGCGCCGGCGAACGTGGTGCTCATCCCGGTCGTCGTTAAAATTTGCATCGGCCGTCACGGAAGACGTGAAAAATTTACCATCCGTGTGCAGTTTAACACGGTTTGACGCAATGGAGAGGATTCTTAGTTAAGTCCCCTTGGAAATCGGCATCTGGCGCTCCAGAGAGTCTGGATTGTTCTAATTCGACTGAGTGATACGCTTTTCATTAAGAAAAGTGACTCTGTTGAGTTGGTTATGTACTCAAAGCTTACTAAAAGAGAAGAATGCGGAAAGCAAAAGAAGCTTGCTTTTCCTTGAATGGTATTTTTTTCTAGCCTCTGGTGATATTAATTCATGATGTTTATTTTTCTTTATTAAACAAAACATATTTTTATCACAACAAGCTAAATATACAAACATAAGCTTTTTTATTAATTTTTTCATCATTGTCATGAAAATCTCCAGGAAAACATTATGAATTATTAAATTTTTACGTTGCTCATTCATCTCGAAAATTCCTTTAATCAGAATTATCATATTATTCGTTTCATATTTTTTTCTAATTTTCCGCTGTGGATGTTTGGATTTTGAGAAACATCTTTTTAATCTCTATTTGATAACGTTGGCTGCTCAACAATTAACCATGCTGCTAAATTTGACGAAAAAGAACCCTTTGATACCGTTACTCATCAAAACTTTCAAAAGTGAAAATGGTTAAGTTTCATTAATGGAAATTTCCTTTCTTCTCCTCTTGCGCAGGTGTGTAAGGTGAGCACAAAAGCGAGCTGCTGCACTTTGGTGTCAATTTCTTTGTCTGAATGAAAGCGGTGGTGGCGACGGTGGCTGAGCAGGAGGAGTGGCTCCAGACTCACAAGAGAGTAAAAGAGCAAATGGCAAAAACCGCGGAGAACTCGAATCTCATCTTGCCACGAAGACAAGTTGCTGTGTGCTGCCGCAAGAGCAAACTAGAAAGGCGTGGGTTCGTCCTCGTCGGCGACAGAAAGCGCATTTTGCACTCTCTGGATAAAAGCCGACAATCGAATGTATCCGCCGCCGCTGCCGTTTGCACTAGTGGGTGCTGTAATCAGATTATTCGCTCAGTGTTGTATTTGCGAATGTGGAGCAGAACACCCGCAGAGGAAATTAACTCCGTCGCCCACCCCGCCGTCGCTTGGCTCGCGACGCTTTTTAACGCTGCACCACCGCGCGACAACGGGCTCGAGAGAACAGGAATTTTAATTCAATTGCCCGCTCGCGCTCGTTGTTTGCTCGGAATTAATTTGATAAGGGACGCACGCCACTTGCTTCTCGCCCGCACGATGCATTTAGCCAAATTCAATTTCGGCCGGATGCGTGTTTGCACCCGACATTTATTTTTTTGTAATTTTTGCCTCGTTGCAAACATGACGCTCCAGTCGATTCTGCTGATGCCTACTGCCGTGCGCGTGGGATTAAAATTGGAGAAAAAAGACCGTCGCAGCCAGAAAACACAATCCACTTAAGAGGGCCGAGCGCAAACAAAAAAAAATGGCGTGGTGAGCGTGGATAAAGGTGAAATGGGGTCCGAAAATAAGTTGAGCCGAAAGCAAATCTCACCAATCAAATTGGAAATTTAGCCAAGCTTAAATTACACAAAGCTTGATCTGAAATTCACGATTGAATGATTCGGCATTAGAGCAATTTCCATCCCTGTAGTCAATTTATTTTGAAGCAAATATTAAATTTTTTCCCGCAAGTGCAGCTACTGAAAAAAATCAGCAATATTTCACCGCAAATAAGGGGGAGCGGCGGCTGTGGCGTTGCACAAGATTAATCAAGTGAAAACGCTCGCGCCAAGAAGGAATCTTCAGCCCGCGACCCCTTTTTCCAAACAAAAGTAGTCATTTTCGGAGCCAAAAGCAAAAATAGATGAAAAAGTGGCGCATAGTCGTAAAAACCGCAGGCAATTCGGAAAATGAAATTCCGCCCAAGGAGCAGCAAGCAAAAGAAGTCTAAATTTTCGGGAGCCGATCGATTTGTAGCTAGCTGCATCAGCGGCAGAAAAAATAATACGCCTGCGGCTGGTGTGCGCGGGGAAATAATAAAAATTGATGGTGAAAGCACACACACACACACACAATGGCGTGGCGGCGAGGGAGAGCCGGATTATTATGATTATCGTGTTTTCCTGTTTGCATGATGGTGTGCAAATAGCTTAATGGGCCGCGACATCAAAAGAATTACGCGCGTAATTCTCGCCGCGCCCCATTACACTGCTGCTCAGAGTTTACCCTGTGCCGCTCGCATGTTATTGTTATCATTTCGCAAAGGGTTAATTGATTTTTGCGGCCGCTTTTGCGCCATCACGGAATTTATTTCCGAATTTAATTATCTCCGCAGACGCAAGTTCGACGCTCGTATGTTCATCGCGAGCAAAAGCCTTGACAGTGCACACATACACACATGCAGGACTAATTCGATTGCGCGACTTTAGTGGGTGAATTTTGAAATTAATTTACAGCACGACGCAGACGGCTTAATCGCGTTTGCTGCCTCTGTCTGATTGTTTAATTATGCATAACGTGTGTGTCTGATGGATTCTGGCGGCTGCTAACCGCTGCAATTTGGTCGAATTCGCTTAATTCGACTCCAATATTTGCAATAATGGAGAGGATGAATGATTCATGAACTCGACGCCGTGCTATTTGCAGCAGTTTGTTTTTCTTTCGATCCGAAACACCGGTCACCTGTCCACTGCAGTGAAATTTCAGCAGCTGATCCTTTGAGCCCGCTGTAATTATCGCCATTATTTAAAAGGCCGCGCTCGTCCTAATCAAATTTTAAAGCCCGCATTGGGGCATTGGCTACCGCTGGCGAATATTTGAGGGCGATAATTGCAGCTGCAAACTAACGCCGAGTTCTAGATCAATATTGCCTGTGCTTTTATTGCAAATTGTTTTTGCCAAAACTTTGCAAATGTCCAGCCGGCAAAGCAAACAGCCAACGTTTGCTTTTGAGAGTAGCGGCAACCGGACCGCATAATTTAATTAATCGCTACCTGCAATAATGGTGGCCGACCCGCCGATCGAGTGTGTTTAGACCTGGCTAGCTAGTTTATCTGCCAAATAAACCCCACCAACTATGAGCGTCGAGTTTTGCCTATCGACGATGTTACTATGAGCCTGCTTGTTTATTCGGTGGCTCTTGGAATTCCGTTCCGCGCGAATTGATCAAGCGTTGAATTATCGCACCTCTTGAAACGTTGCATTTGCTGCAGAGAGCTACATCAATATTTGCACGCCTAGGCTGGCGGAAAACAAATAAAATTAAAAGTAAAGCCTATTGTCCTGCACGAAACTTTGAATTCGAATCTCAGTTATAACCGCAACACAACAGTGCTGTTATTTATTTTTATTCCAACGCATTGTGCACTAAAATTTATTATTTTCTTTTCTTTTCTTTACGAAAATGAAGAACTGTACTCACTTTTCCAATCGGAATTAATATTTCATGCATATAAAAAGTTATTACCGCCCTAAAAAAACGTGATTCCAAACAGATGTGTGATGGGCTTTGACGTTGAGCATTGTTCACATGATTTGATTAATTAACAGGCACAAACCCTCAGTAATCCTTTAAAATGATTAATCAAACACAATCCAAAATTCAGAGTAATAAATTATCGAATCGAAACAGAGGTACTGTTGAATTCCGATGTGAAAGAGTACTAATTCAATTAGCACGGCCTGCAGGCTCGAATGGAACTGACTGGTTACATTGGAAAATCGGGCACTTCAGCTGCAGAGAGCCATCATGCGAAATTTAAGAGAGGACGACCACGAGCAGCAAGCAGTTGCGATAAAACACATTTGGCGTCGACGTTCGTGCAGAGAGCACGATTACACGCGCACTGCCAAAGCAAGTGTGCGATTGCGAAAGCTGTGATGCGGTTTTCGATCCGATTTCGGGTCGAGCGGGCTGCTTTTGTGCCTGTCCGTCACTCGGCAACAGTCTCGTGACAGCCGCAGAATTGATGATGTGCATACACTCGAATAAAAATGAATGAAAACCCCACTCGCTCTCTGGTTTGGGTAGTGAGAGTGCTGCTGAAAAATCGATGGCTCTCGAATCTAGCCGGCTGCGCGTATCGCGTTTCGCTCTCGCACCCCTTTTTATGAATTCCGCCACTCATAATTGACACTTTTTTGATACCCGATACCAAAGTGCGTGGTGGAGGCCCTTTGCAGGGGATTTTTTATTTCACTCGCTGCGGGAAAACGGTTTTAGCGTGCTGATTGATTCACTCGGCAGAGGAGTTTCGGTGCTGCCTACAGTGGGATTTATTTTAATTAAATCTGATATGAGAATTCAATCAGAGATGCGCTTCCGGCGCGGAGAGCGGAACTTAGAGGGTGGGATCGGAGGCCGTTTTCGAAACAAACTTTTGCATTTGGATAATTTGGGAGGGAATCTCAAACTTCGTCTCATTTCCTGTATTTCCTCGAAAGACAAAATCAGATATGCCAATTACCTCGTCAAAATTAAAAAATAAAAATCAATATGCTCATTTATTGCATTTTATTACCGAAATTTCCTGCAGAGGATCGATGCAATCAATTTCGCTGACGCTTTACCACCGACAGCGAGTTAAAACACCGAGTTTTCCGCAACCCCAGTTTTCCTACACTTCTGCACTTGTCCCCCATTGAGCAGGCTGTGAAAAAACAGTCTGCAGCGTATTGTGCCGAATCAATTGTCGTGTTCTGCAAACAGGCAAACAAGCCGCGCGGGGGCTGATTTTGATTGAGAAGGCGAATTATTCGCGCGCGTGGAACGCACCCCCGAGATGAAACAAAAGCGTGCACCCTCTCACCCTCGGTGCACACGAGACCGACGTGCACTGCTGCGTGTATGTGTTCAGACAACCCCCACGTGACTCGGGCATTTGCATGAAAATTGCGAGAGCGGTCGAGCCGCTTTGTGCAGCAGCGACGGCTCCCCCGGGCACTCGCATAGCCATTTAGCACGGGGGCTGCCAACGAGCGGGGGGTGCAACATTGTTGGGCCGCTAAGTGCACTAATGATGCCGTCGTGAAGCGAGCTGGTTCACGACCACCCCCGTTATGAAAAGCCTTTGAGCCGGTCACCTGAAGGGGTTGAACCAGGGGGTGAACACGAGGGATGCATCACTGGGTATTGGCGGCCGTCAATCATGCAGCGCTGCACCCTCGTTTGCTGTTTGCCAAATAAACAAGCAAACGTACGTGTGTGTGTGTATGTGTGCGTAGGCTGCACTTTGAAAATCGATGCGAAATTTCCACTCTCGTCGACGGCCGGCAAATTAAGTGTTGTTGGGGATGATTTTCGCCCCCCGCGAGGGTGATGGTAAAGGGTGGTGAGGGGCGAAGTTGAACCACCAGGCAGAGTGGAATTTGGGTTGGCATGAATGTCAGAGTCCATTTTTAAACAAAATTTTAGGGATTTTAATTAATTTTTCTTCGCAGTTCAACTTGTGGCTCCTTTCGTGTGGACATGGAAATTCGTGCAAACCAAAAACTCAAATCGCTTTATCAGATTACACTGTGAAACAAGATGGAATTAGTTAATCTCTTTCAAGCGCTCAGTTTGCGCAAACTTTGGAATATCAAGTGTAACCCCTTGAAACGCCGCCCTTTGGCAAACCCGATTTAGTTTTTTCAAAGGAGGCCCGCCTGTCTCTCGAAATTAAGCTGGATTTTGGCAGCGCAGGCCGACGCAAACCGGTATAGCAGCCGCAAAGCCCATATTCCGAAATTTCGGGGTGAAACGGTATCTGCTGAAAAGGTCCCCTGCACACTTTGCATACTTTATTCAAGAGGCGCGCAGCAGCCAGCGAAAAAAATTCATCTCCCATCTTTCCACAAATTTTTATCTCTCATCTCCCAGCGCGTCTCATTTTCATCATTTTTTAAAAATCCATCCATCCATCGTGGCATAAAAAATGCTCCCCGACGCACTCGCTTAGCCAGCCGAGCAGCAGCGGCAGCAGACGACGCGAAACTGTTTGCCTTTTCTGCTCATTGTTCTCGCCGCTCCCTTGGCTCTAGTTCATTTCGCTCCTTTTGCCACTGCATATCTCCGTCGTGTGCACTCGAGAACGCGTTCGAGCATAGCCTGGCGCAGCGCAGAGACGCTTTTGCCTCTGTTTCCCCAGCACACACATGCACACTCGACCGAGTATTTTACCAGCGCGAGCTTTATTATTTTTTACTCACGCGGCACAATGAGAATATTTTTGCGTGAATCCGCGGCGTTGTGCCTTAAAAATGGACATGCTTCCTCCCTTTTTAATTCGTGCAAAATGCTGTCGGATGGTGACATTTGCATCAACTCATGCGTATTGCATTTTTGCCGGCCGTGTTTTCTGCCCTGCGAATTTTATTTATTCGCACGCACGTATCGCGGGAGTGAGTGACAAATCGTTGCGCGCCAGCAGCCGACGGATGAGTCGTTGTCATTTTTCTCTGCCACCCAGAAGGGAATGCACGCTCGCTTTTGTGTTGACGCGAAAATATAATACAAAAACACAAAAGTCGCTCTCGCGGATCGAGCGTCGCGCCACTTAAATGGTGCGGAAAATACGCCGCTGGATTTGAAATCTGAACGGAAAGGGTGCTCTCTGTCGGAACGCTACTGAATATGAATGAACGCGCGTCGATTGAGTCGTTTAATAGAAAAAGCGGTATTTGCAGACTCTCAACTAGACGCAATGCTGACGAGACTGTCGGATTTTTTATTCAAGTCCACAAATAGTTGAGGATTGCTCGTAAACACCGGGGTGTATTGAATTCTCGGGAAATCGTAATCGGTGTCGAGATTTGCCTCCCCCTCCTACCTAAGTCAAAAGACCAAAAAGCGGTGCGTGTACACGCAAACAAACATTTTCCTCCCATTTGGCGCGAGCAAAAATAAAAGTTTTGCGTCTCGTCGTCATCGTTGTCGGGGAAAAAAAGCTAAAAGCGTCATTTTCGCTTAAGCGTCCGCAGAGGAGCACTCAAGAAGTTCGCCAAGAGTTTGGTGCTTTTCCGTGTTTTTCCGCCCCCACGAACACCCCCGTGCGAGCGAGCGATGGATGGATGCTTTACGACAAAACACGATGCAAAACAGTCAAAATTTCCATCACGGAAAATGACGAGAAACGCTCCCCCATATTCCTTCATCATCTCCGCGAGTAGTTGTCGAAGACGATGCAGCCGTAACGTGTTCATGCAAAGTTAGTCGTCGTGTCTTTATTTCAAATCTCGCGTGTGTGTATGTGCATTCGAAATGAAACAAGAGATGCACTCGCGCGTGAGGGGTGCGGATCGAGAGAATGACGACCAAATGAGTGGCGCGGTCTGGAGATTGCAGCTTTTACGACGCTGCAACTCTCTCACTCGTGAATATTTCATGCAAACGCTGCTCGATTGAGCAGCACAAATATGTGTACGACTGGCTCATCTGAATTCCAGCCGGCTCCTTCTGATCAAAAAGCGCTGACGAAGTGTGTACTGTATACTTCTTCTCTCTCTTTCTTCCTTCTTTGTCCGCGGGCGAGACGCGCCCCGACTGCAGCACAGGGGATGAAAGAATCGCGGATGTGCCGTGCCAGTTATTAATTATGCATTTTCGGGGTTAACGAACGCGTCCTTTGATGAGATGACATCCGCCGCTTTTGTTCCGAATCACAACGCCATCAATTTGAGTGCAATCTGTGTTGCTTACGGCGCGGAAAATTTATCTCCCCCGCCTACAAAGATTTGCTGCTTTCGTTCAGAATATAATGACGCGGGTAGGAATGAAGTTTTGAATTAACATCTCAATTCAGTTCTGCTTGGAAGACTTAATCTAAAATTAGAAAATGCTAATATTTGAAGACACATCTTTACAGTCCCTATAGTTTATTTGCAAGGATTCAAAGAGCAAATATTTTGAATTTCCTTTCGCTCCTTGCCATTGTGTTAAAAGTGGCTGCACAAACTTGACTGGAAGCATAACGCAATAAAAGCCCCGGCGCCATCCGGACGTGTCCCGGCCTCTTTTGAAAAGTTTCGCGTCGCGCATACACAGTCCCGAAATTGCGAAATTACACTTACACACCCGCAGCGCGAGGGCGTCAAAAGTTTGCCGAAACTCTCGCGTCTCGCGTTTCAGACAATGCGTCGCTCTAAACTTGTCTGCTGTATTTGTTTTTATTTCTCTAACTGCCGCACGAAATTTGCTTCTTGCTCATGACGCGCTCATTTATAGCGCGAGTTTGGCAGCTGAAAGGTGTGCTGATGAATAATTCACGCCAAGTTGAAGCGAGTGAGTGAGTGAGTGGCAGCGTTATTGTTTATCAGTCTCCAACTTCAAAAAGGAGAATGCTGGTTGCGTTGAAATTTTGTCCTTGTCCAATAATTTTATACAATTTCTCCCGTGAATACTAAATCTGCTGTTTTCAATTAACTCTGCTTACCAAGAAATACAAAATCCAAGCACAAGTCTTCAAAACCGTATCTGTTTCAGTCGAGAAGTACTATCAGAACAGGTTGTACGAGTCTCAAATTTAATTTAATTAGATGTCTTTGCATTTTTCGCTATCAAAACAAATTAATCCTAGCTTTTTATACCTTCCTGATTAATTTACTGTCCGATAAACATCTAAATTAACTCGACATAATGAAATTAAATATTAAGTCTTCTCATACCCGTTTAATTAAATGGTACTTAAAATAACTCTACTAGTTTAGGCGTGTCTAGTGCACACCATTTTTTTATTGTTGTTTATTCTCACATTTTGTCAAATACATTCATGTTATAGCATGTCATTGAAAAGGTTTCATGAGACAAAATACAATATAAAGCATATTTTCTTATTATTTGTTATTTTGGAACCGACCTTGGCATACACATGATTCAAGTGCGTGGAGTTTATTTATATTCTTAATTTTTCATAGCAATAATTGTTTTAATTGGTCAAAATTCATTGTTTGTTACATGCGTTTCATAAAGTAGGACGCACTGAATACGGTGATACCATTTGAGTTACTAAAATATATAATCTTCAAATCAACGAGGATGAAGTCGTGTTATTTTTTTCCTATCAAGAATGCAACAAACCTCGAGGATGTTTGAATGGTTGTCAACCATGAGTCCACAGCCAGAATGAGAAGGAAAACTCATTCTATAAGATATTCTTTCCGCTCTTTGGCTCTCATGCTGCAAAACAGCTCTTTTATTTCGAGAAATTAATCCACCATGGTGAAGTGGAAAACGCGCGGCTTCTCTACCGCGAAACCATTCATCGTTCTGTGCGTCTGGCTGCTTTTCTGCTGAGCAGAACTTACTCTCCATGGAGCAGAAAGCAGCCCCATCCATCACAGTAGCGCGCCAGACGCGGTTGGTGGTTTTTCGGCATCCAGAGAATTCGGTGGAGTGCGTGCGTGTCGCCGCCGCCGCCGCCGACTTTGTTGACGCGGGCACACATGCAAAAGTGAATTATCAAGTCGGCCGGGTGGGCGGGCGGGCGAGCGAGCGAGCAAGCCGAGCAAGCGCTGGCAGCGCCGGCGTAATCAGCTCTCTATTTACTTGGTAGTGCGCCTAAATTACGGCGTAATTGTCGGCGCGAACATAACGTAGTATTTGCACGCGGCTGCCGGCTTGTTATTCCCGTGATTAATGCCCTGCCGAGTTTGCGTCGCGAATAATTTATGCGCCCCTTCCCGACCGACAGCCTTTTGCACAACTTTGTTTGTTTAAATTTCGCTGCCGCCTCAGCCGTCGTTGAGACCAAAATGCCGGCGTTTGTTTGTTTTTCAATGCTCATCCACTTTCTGGGCGTCGCAAAGTTTGCGGAATAAACGAACATACGTCTAATGGATTTTGCCGCAAAAATGAAAGAAAATTTCCCAGAAGACGCAAAAATGACAAAAGCTTTCGTGCAATTTTTGCTGCAAAGTGAAATGAATGTTTTTCGCGGGGGTGAGGCTGTCGTGACAAAATTTGATGAATGATGATGTTTATGGCGTCTGTTTACCCGTAATTTAGAATGATCACCTTTTTGGAAAATTGTTTCGTTACAACTGTTAAAATTGCACCGAACGTAATTAATATTTAGGCAGACTAAAAATAAAATGACTATAATGTTTCTTCCTCGCTCTGATTTCAGGTAAGAACCATTTCCATATCATGCCAAGAAAAAATAGTAAACGAACTCACGGTAAGACCTGCTAGACAATATTCAAAATTTAGCTTCTCAAAGCATTTATATTGAGTTATAGAATCCTGGTTATTATTATTTAAAAATTACCATTAAATTGGGCTAAAAGTTGACGAAAAGCAGCAATCAGCTTGCGACTGAAATACACGGATACGAATAAATTGATTGACTGGTGTGACACGACACACACTAATATGCATGACCCAGATACGTTTGCGTTCATGAGATTTGTCAAGCGCTCTCTGCTTCTCTAAAAAAGCAAGGGCGTTCACATTTTAAATAAAAACACAAATCACTGCGGACCATTCAGCGTGAAAAACCGGATTCCAACGACGCATAATAGCGCATGTGTGGCACATAATGAAATGATCGAAACGCAAAGAGCAGGATTCAACGGCGTAAGAATGTGCAACTCACAGGTGGCTGGATTTTATGCTCGACTAGCTGGATCGTGAAATATTAAGTCGACCGTCGTATGCATACGATTTGATTGAACGCCCAGCAGATAAGCCTAATGTAGAGCAAAGTGTCAGTTTCAACGACACCAACAACACGGTTGCGTCACCCGAAACCAAGCGTCGGTCGATGACTGGGAGTCAGCCAGTCCCGCCGACTATATACAATCAATAAACGTGTGCAGGTACAACAAACCACACCGAAGAAACCTGCTGCTCCTTTTTTCCACTTTCATCTAATTTCAAACTAGTTCTCCGCGGTAAAATTTTAAATCTTGTTCTTGCAGGCCACACCAGGAGAATGGTTGGTTTTAAATTAAGTTTCATTACTTTGCGTGCGCTGAATATAGAGGGAATGTGTTAAGTAATAATTTTTGGCTTCGGATCAATTGGGAATCAGGTCAAATTTTATTAAGTTGAACCAATTTTTTACTTAAATATAAGCCAAATCTCGTAACTCGAGCATGAGAATTCACAAAACACTTCTTTCGATGGAAAGCAATTGGCTTAAAGATGAGTTGGGAAAAATTAGGAAGCAACGTTGCCTTTGCAGCCCATAGGCGTTGTATGTAATTTTGGCGGAGTCACGTGTGTGTAAAAAGTTTCACGCTGGTTGATTTACAAATCACGCCCGCACCGTTGATTTCATTAACAAATGAGGCCCAGATAAAGCGTTTAGTTAATTACACATTGGTCGCTGCGAGCGTTGCGAGTCTCATTGCGCTCGTTTGCCGGCCGAAAACAACTTTCTAAGAAGTGCGTCCGCTTGTCTGATTAGAGCAAGTCACGTTCAGATCTGCTGACCGTTGTTTTATTTGAACGGGCTCGAAAGTGAACGCGCATTTGCACCGAACGCGCGATCGAGAGTAAATTACCATTTTATTATATTACAAGGAGGCGCTATCCCTTTACTCGCGGGCTCGTTTAGTGTTTTATATTCTGCCGCTCTGCTTTTTAAATTGCCGTCGACACTAGTCTAGAAACCTGCCGACCGACAGAGAGCAGCGTGAATCATTTTTACAGCGCCCAACAGCACTTTTTATGGCGAGAAGAGAAATTGTTGCAGCAGATGTGGACTGCAGTTTTATCGGCACTGAAACTGCAAAATCTAGAGCACTCACATGCAATTTGATCGATTTTTTACGCCAAAGAGGGATCATGTTTTTACTCGAGAATGTGCACAGCTGCTTCAAGCTGCGGATAAAAATGCACTCGTTGTCGCGATTGTTCAGAGCTAGATGCATAAAACGAATCACCGTACGTAGGAATAACATCCAATTTGAATTCAGTGCATTCGTTATGAGAGCAATGAATATCCATCTCTCGTAATAGAAAAACTGTCTCTGAGTTAACAGAATTGGAACGACATTCATGCGATCCTCATTTGCATTTTCAATCCTGTCAGCGTAATTACCGGAAATAATGAATGCGATTAGAATGACAAAACAAATCCAATTTTAATTGCCAGAAACAACTCGGGGCTTCGAACAAAATCCGTCCAAACAAAACGTGGCTGCTTATTGCAGTGCCAGTTCAAACAAAATTCAGCATAATTCCTGCACACACATGCAAATTCAGCGCAGAGGGTTGCGGGAACAATGGGTGCATCAGCGGCATCCGCCCGCCACCAGCACACAAAACCCAATCAGCGCGGTAGAGAGAAACTTCAAACGAATCATCATATCAAACAAAAGTAGTCGCCGAATCTGCTCATTGAGAAGCTTGAGGCCAAAAAACTTGGCCACGGAATTTCTCAAACGAATTAAAATGAGTACTCGCTGATTGTCCGATCAATTAATGGGAGAAAATAAAAATATGTGGTAATTTTAAAGACTCTTGAAGAGCCTCAAGTGTTTAAGGATTTCAATGGTCATGAATCCGTTCTGCTGTAATTTAATTAAAAAAAACACTGGTTCAATTATTATTTTCATATAAAAACGGCAACGATCAAGCTCTTCATTGAAAAATGTTTGATATTAAAATCGAATAGTTGAATCCGTCTTTAAATTTGTCACCTTGAAAAGCTTTTCGAATATTCGACATTGCAACAAATGAGTTTTGATATTGCCAAAATGAATAATGCACGAAAATTATCGAAATTATCAAGAATGAAAAATCATGAGGTATCCTTAGATAAATTATTTCAAGTTAAAAATAAAAAGAAAAAAATTTCGAACACTTCCACAAAGATTTGTGCCCGCGTCCAAGAGCAATCAAACCACGCAAAACCAACCCACCCTGCTGCGAGACCACCCCCGCGGCGGGGGTGGCGTTCGGCTCGGGGTCGGCGGCCTCGGAAATATTTTCGCCATTCATTTGAATGTCCATTGCGGGCGCTATTAGCCGGAATGCGACCGAAACGGGGGTGGCCGCCCTGTGCGCGCGAGGGGGCGAGTGGGGTGGGGGTGCAAGTGTACGTATAGTAAAACTACGCGCGGCGGCGGGCGCAATCCGTCCGCCGGCGTGTGTACTCTGCCGCCGTGTGTTTGCGGCCCCAGATTTCATTCATGGATTTGACGACGGGAGGGAAGGGTGAATGCCCTTCCCCCACCACCGCCTCCCCGCCCGTCTAGCACTCGCGCGCGCGTGGGGTGTGTGCCCCAGCTTTGTCGCAGCGGCGAGGGAAAACGCGCACCCCTCCAGCTTCGGGGGTCGATGTGGACGGAATGAGGCCGCACGCTGATCATCTTGCATTGTTTTATCACCGCTTTTTGCCGGCCCGTCCCGCCTCGTAATTCACCCCCGTAACAGTGACACTGCGATTTTTTTTTTTTGCCTCCGGCCTTTGTGCTTCCCGTGCATCTTTCATGATGATGATTTAGGTAACAGTGAAGCAGAGTGCTGATGGAAATTTATCGAGAGTGGACGAAAAGAAGCGGTTCTTTTTTCCTCCCGAAATATGGCCAAAGTTGCGCCTGCGAAATGAAAAGATATGAGCCCCCATGCGGAAAGGGTTGTGGTTTGCCCGGGACTGCAGTGCAAGGAAGGAAGACAAGATCTACGGGGAAACTTTTGAAAACGGTCCAAAATTATTGTCATTGAAATTCGAGCCCACCGCACAAGGGAACGTGCCAGCTCTTAGAGCGGGTCTAGTATAAAATTCCTCTGAGCTCGAGACTTGGGCTTTGGTTCCCTTTTTTGCATTTATTTTTAAAAGAGAAGCGTGCTCTCTCCCTGAAAAATCTGGTTGAAGCATAATCAAAATTTACAGCCCACTGTCTACGTCCCTCTGAATAAATTGCAAGTTGCGAAGCCAGCCGCCCTAAAGCGGGCAGTGAGCAACTTTCTGGAAAGCCACAGAAAACTTTGCACGAAGCTGCTAAAGTCAACGGCCGGCCAACGGAAAGGGCTTTAAAGCAAAAATCACCAATCAAATCGCGATCAAAACTAAATCCCGTCGGCTCAACCACACTCGTCGCGCCGAATGGCTGCGCCACCGCGCGCGCTATCGATTTTATAATTACAGTGGGAAAAGTGACGGGATGACGCACGCAGAGGCAGCGAGAGTGAGTACTCTTCTTGTTTGTCGCTCTGTTTGTTTGCTCCGGCCTTGTTTTGTCACTGCTGGCCTGTTCTCGCCCGCCCGCCCGCCGCCGATCCAATGAATTATTCGCATGGCGTCTCTGCTGAATTTCTGCTGACCGGTGGAACTGATGGTCGAGTGGAATTTGATTATTTTGCACTTAATTGACGTTCTGTTGATGATGCGGTGCTAATTGGACCGAGCACGCGGCCAAAGGGGCGGAAAGCGGCACTTTTTGGCTCGTCTCGTGCGTGTAATTGGACAGATCAGACGCATACACCATGGGATATATATTTATGCGAATCAGACCAACCGGCTGGAAACTCAAATCACACAACAACTATAAACCCATGCATGTAGAGGAGGCTAAAACCCCGTTTTTGCCACGTATTTTCTTGGAAAAGACGCTCCTCTTTGACAAGCTGGAAGCAAGTACACATTGAAAGCATATCATATCTCAATATACCAAATAGCCACTTTATTTTTATATGCATTCCACTTTTTCCAATAACAATTCGTCCGGCGGCACAGCAACCAATCAATAATACACGAAACGGGAAAGGGACTGAAAACTGTTTGCATCCCCGACGACGAGTTCTCATATTATTCTTTCTTCCTCTGGTCGTTCAACTTTTCACGACTCATTTTCCCCGCATGTATGTATATTTTATTGATTGAAAAAGTTTCGCGTCAGTCAAGAAGAGAGGCGATTGCATGACTGTGTGTGCGAACGACTGCTGCTGTCGTTGAATCGCGGCAGGGGCCGAATGCAACTGTGCAAGCAGCCGTGTCGTGACGGCTGCATAAGAGCGATTCCATGCAGGCGCTTTAACATACCCAGCCATAGCCAATTTAGGCTTAGAATGCATTATTTATAACTGGGTAATAAGTAACGTTAATTAATCGACAACTCATTGGAGCCATTTTTTGATTTGATTTTAATTTTTTCTCTTCTAATAAAGAGCATTTATTTCCAGTAGAGTTTTATCGACTGATAGTGATACTTTGAATGAAATACAGACCTGTCTTCCACTCGATTCGGTTCGGAAATATCGAGCGTTTCCGAATAAAATTTAATATTTTTCACATCTCCAGCAGGCGTTGCAGGCCTGTGCCGCATCGCGTGCTGGCAGAGCGATAAAAGAAAAGGGCAAGTCTATAATTTCCAACTGCAGAGGGTGCATAAATGAGGATCGCACCTCCGTGCACCAGTTTCCAAACAGGTTCGGATCGTGGGGAAGTTCTACCGTCGGAAACGCGGCGGAAGAAAGGCCGGGTGTCAATTAATCCGCACAACCTGGCCTGCAGGCGCGCAGATTGAAAAACTTTGCATCAAATTTTGAATCGCAATCACATCTCTTCGCTATCTCTTGGGAAGAACAAATCCAGCAGCAGCCATCAAAACGCCGGCAGCGCGCGCTCAGTTATTCATTTTTAATTGGAAGAGAAGCGATGGGAAATTTCACCCCGATGCCGTTCGTTGTTAAAATTTCAAAAGGTCGTTGGATGAACGCGCGAGCTGCTCTGGCAGCATCATTAAAATTTGCTTGGCTTTTATGCGTCTTTCGTGGAAATTCAATCCGCACGGGAGAAGAAGAGCACAGGAAACGTGGCTTGATGATGATTGAACACGTCCGAAAGGTCAGAGCTGGCGAAATGATTCCCCTGCCGGTCTAAATGAGTCGCATATTAAATTATTCACGGCACAGCGATAGGAAGTTTTTGTCGGTTGCTCTCTCAAAATACCCTTTGATTCTAAAATCAATACTAATTCAAAGTTAGACAAGACCCGCGACGTGAGGCTAGGCAAATTATAGAGACCACATTTCCCAAAAGCAGAGTAGCTTACTCATTGAAATAGGTTTCAGTGGAAATGTCGATGCCAATTTAGCTTCGCATTTCGTAGAAATACCGAAGTACGTGCGCACGTATTCATGCGTTATCTCGCAGGGACACAAAACCCCTCCTAACAATCCGATTTTCTTGAGTTTATTGTTTTTCTGGCTTGCAGACTTGGCAAACAAACAGGCCGTAAACAAGTTGTAAGCCAATAATAATAATTATCCCTTAGGAAAAAAATTCCGTCCCGAGGGTGCGGCTTTTGTGGTCATCCTCGAGAAACGACCAGCCGAGATTGCGCCTAATGGGAAGAATGCGTCGGGGACAACCGTAACTCGGGATTAGAGCGGCCGGCTTAGTCAGCGTGTCCAGCAAAATGCATTCTGTCGGGTGCAGTGGCATTGCCGGCCGGGTCGATACTCCCTCGGTGGTGCGACCACGTGTCGGCGCAGAGGCACGTTCCGGGTGGTGACGTCACCGGCCGGCTCGTGCCAACCGACCGACTTGCATCGATCGGCCGGCTCCAGCAAATCGAGGCGAATTCTTTTTTTATTTTTTCTACCACCGTCGGTCGCGGGAGATGGATTGACGGCGCTTGTCGACACGCCGGGGATTTTTATATAAAAACTGCCTCACTGACGCAAAATCGATCAGGCGGACGCCGATTGTTGACTTTTTCCAATGGAAAATATTTGCTACCGCTGACAAAGGAGCCCTTCTTGCGGAAATTCGCTGTCTTTTTTTGTTTTAGAACGAATAACAAACAGATTGGGTGGCGGCTGGCAAAGGCACGAAATGATAACCAAATTATCACCGGAGGGGCACGAAATAAATATCATCGAGATAGACTTTATGTGCAAAGCGCGCTTTTCCTCTAATTGATACATGTTTTCGTGGTCCACGCGGTTGTGCGTTAAATTTTGGAGTTGTCCGCCGGTTCTTTTCTCTTTGTGCTGCACGTCAAAGTGAATAATTCCCTCGTTCTGCAGTCTCCACTCTCAGTCTAAGTAGCGCCGTCGCCATTTCGCAAAAGCGTTTCCAGCTCACAGGGCGAGGATGGAAACTGCCGAAATTACGCATTCATCGCTGAATATTGGCATGAAAGCAGCTGTCGTCTGCGTGCGAAAAAGACTTTTCCTGCACAGAAAGGAGCACCTCTGCGCGAAATTTTGCAATATCCCCGGCAGGGGCAAGCGCGGCGGATTCGCTCGCTCGCTGCGTGTCTCTTTGTACGACAGCAGAAAGGAATATTTTCTTTTCCGCAAAGCATTTTCCTGTCAATATTCATCGTTCTGCAGAGATGAAGCAAAGTCTGCCAAACAGCGTGCAGCGTTTTCCCTCCGACAAAAGCGGTGCAGAAGATGAATAAAAAAAACCGCACACAAAAAGATTCTGGACGCGCTAAGGGTCTTTGCACCATTGTGTCCTTTCGCACAATAAATTTTATTTAATATAGCCAAAATTCTATAGCTGTGGACCCAACACTTTATCGAAGGAGGGAAAACTCATTGTGTGCAGCAGAAGGAATCTTAAGCCAATGAAACCGTGTGTGTAAACGTTGTACTCCGAACGCGTTCGAAATTTTGTTATCCATGGTTATTTTTCTATGGAAGAATTATACGCGAGGAAATTAATGACCTAGACATTTCATTCATTCAATCTACAGTCTATATTCCTTTAATTTCAGCTTTAAAACATCAATTCGGGAATTCTGGCCTGCCCCCCATGTGCGCGTTAGGATCGTAACAAACGCCCTCTCGGCCGGTTATTGTTGCAGAAGCGGCCTTGGTGATATTTTCCGACAATGAACGTGCGCCAAAAGTTTTTATTGGCCGGCTAGAGCAAAAGCTAGCTAGCACTCTGCTCTGGCGAGGGAAAAATTTCGCCCACGGCTTCTCGACTTGACGGACCGAAAAGTAAAGCACACATTTCCTGCTCCTTCTGCAATAACAAAGAGGACCGATATGAAAATATTTTCACTGCGCTCGCGCTGCCTAACGAAATCCATCATTCGGCCTGCGAGCCAATTTTTCCGTCTTGCATGCAAACGAGCCCGCCCGGATCTATTTCTATTCGACCCTTTTTGCCGTCGGACCGGCTGCCGGCGCCCTCTCATTAAATGACCTATTCATGCGCCATTTGGCTGTGCGCTCGCACACAGCAGCAGCATTTTCGGTGCACGGACTTGTCGTAATGAGGGGTTTGTTGATGCTCTTCGACGTCGTTATCAAAACGGCTTTTCCACGGCTTAATGAGTGCCTTTGAACTCCGTCAAGTTATGTTTGCCTCTTGAAATTGAACTCGTCAACAGGCTTATTGTCGCTCCGTCCCTCTAAAGGTGAAAAAACTGTCGTTTTGAGAAAGTACAAAATATTCTGCTGCGCTCTCTCTAAAGTGAAGGAAACCAGATTCGCTCTTAAAGCCGGCAAACTTTACAAATTGGATTTGCGCGGTGCATTTATATGCATCAAAAGATGATTTCCCGTCGAAAGTTTCCCAAAGAGATTTACTAGAAACGTGAGCGGCGTGCAGAATTTCAATCGTGGAAAGCGCTAGTAATTTTTCACTAGCAAAATCTCTGCGATCACAGCTGTGTGACTGCGAAGTTGAATGAGCACGCCGCGATCGAGGTCACCCCCCCCCCCCCACCCAGCCCCAAAACACACCCTTTGGCGATCAAACGGCGCCGAATTTGATTAAATTCGAGGCCCGCAGGCGGCCGCTCCATCTATGAATCGAGCCGGCAGCGTTTGGAAGGCGCCGGCGCCCCAGCGGCCCTGGGAAAAATCTTGGCCGGGTGTGTGAGTGTGTTGGCGCGTGGTGGTGCAAACCTCCCTATTGATCAAGCAGCCGGCGTGCACTCACTACACAACTCCCGTGAGTACGGAGAGAGAGAGAGGGTGGCGAGCGCATGCCTTTTTCCTCCGTGCCACTGTGCGCAGCAGTCCACTGATGCAAATTTAATCGGCCATTAAATCACCTGTTCGAGCCGCCCGAGGAAAAAGAGGAAGGGTGGCTTTGGACTGTGCAAATGGGGGCTGCTCGCTGATCGCCGGCCGGAAGCTCACTTTGCAACACACTCTTTTTGGTTCGACAATCACAAGCTGGCTAATTACTGGTGACGGCACAGGGGTGCAAAAACGCGCCGTCTTTTATCTCCCGCGTTTTGCAGCCCTTTGAACTCGCCGGGTCAGTTTTTGTGCCGAGGGTGGAACTTTTAATCAGATTAATTGAATTCCAGATACATGGGAAATTTATTGCATTTTAAAAAACTCTTTAGTCACGCTTAGGGCCTATCGTGCTCCCTTTTGATGGTGCGAGGTTTAATTATACTAGAAAATAATAATAAATTGCTGGATATCTATAATGAATTAAATTTCATCTTGCTCCTTTTCATTAAAATCCAGGGAAATGGAAACGAATGGCTTGAAAGTCCGAACGACTAATTAAAAAAGGGGGAAATAATCCTTTTCTTGCCCGAGGGAGGCTCCGAATTTTCCAAAAACAAGTAATTACCCCTTAAATAACGAGTCCCCCAGCGTCTGACGAAGGAAGAAAGCAGGTGGCGAACAACAAAAATCGGAAAACAAAGGGGGCCTCTTGCCGAGTTGTTACGAATTTAATTAATCCTTCTGAAGAAGCAAAAGGAAGCGCGAAATAAAAAAACAACACAACTGCTGCGAGCGGCACACGGGCCTATTTTTCCACTGACGTAAAGGATTTGGGCCGTAATTCCGCAGCAGCGAGTGATGCATTGTGCGCGCGCGTTTTTCTTGTGCATCATTTCGCTCGGGCCGTTTCATTGTGCGCGCTAATTATTAATTATAATCCCGCACACGGCAGCCAGAGATAGGCTGCTGCTGCTTAAATATATAATTTGCCTGCTCGCCGTTTTCTCCCTTCGCTCGCCATTGTTTGTTGCCTCAGTTTTTCTCCTTTGTGTTAAATATGAAAGGGGGTGTAAAAAACGCAACCCTTACTCCTCTTTGTTTCGTAACAATTTTTCCTCGTCGCGCACTCGGAAATTTTCGGCGACCGCACACATCTGGAGTGAGAGAGAGTGAGCATAGGGTTTGCGGTTCGCATGCGAAAAACACGGTAATTAATGTGTCCATTCCATTTACAACGCCAAGCAGCGCAGTTTATTAATTTACTCCGCGTGGGGTGGCCATATCTTCCCCGGCAAAAATTGCCAAATTACGTATTTATCTGCAAGGAGAAACCAGCTTTTCCACGAAATGAGCATAAATATTACTTAACTGTAGGAGCGCCCCATTGCATTTAATTTAATTTACAATTTCGTCTATAAATTTAAATTTTTTATAACGGGAGTTCAGAAAGCAAAATATTATTTTAAGAAAATAGAAGCACTCCTGAGCGTTCCAAAAATTTCCCCTTGAATAAAATTCAGAAGAAAATTCACCAAGCACCACAACATTAATTTTGAGGAAACGCAGCCGTTTCTCTCGCCGCAGAATTCATCATGGAGTCATAATTAATTAACGCAAGTGTCCACTCTGGCTGGCAAGAATCTGTTCCGGCGGCGCATAACTGCGTCATAAAATTTAATCCCCAAGAGCGAAAGGGGAGTGCATGTGTGTGTCCGGCGTCATTTAAAAAATTCATCAGCTCGAATTTTGACATGCGTCGCACGCTCATCATCGCTGGACACAGCCGTAGTTTCGCAAGCATACCCTCTTTGGCAATTACCAAATTGCGGCCGACGGTCCGCGGCGCTTAATACGGCCAGAAGGGGTTGATAAAAGATAATTGTATCAATTTAGTGGGCAAACTGTGCCCCTCGGGGGATGTCTCATAACCGAGCTGCTGGAAAAAAAATCCAATTTGCGCCGGCGTGGGCTTTAATGTGGTTTCCGCTCTCTGTACGAGCGTTTTCTCGTCATATTTCTCTTCGGCCGCAACTTTACGATTAGCCTGGTGTGTTTTGCTTGGCTGTAATTACATTTCGAGAGCTGGGGACTCGCATGCAAGTAGCCAAGCGAGGCAAAAAGTTTGCCCGCTCTCTGCCTCTGCTAGAGGAGAGAGAGAGAGATATGGCACGAGGTGCCCGGTGACGCGTATATTAATATTCACAACAAAGAGCTGCGCGCGGCCGGCCAGCTGGAGAGGGCTTTAGGGAGAGTGACAAGTTTATAATTAATGCCGGACGCACGCCAGGTGAATCTCGCCTAGGCTAGGAATTTGCGGACAGGCGTAATTGCTTACTTTCCCTCTCTGCGAAGAATGCGCGCGCCTGAGTTTGGTATTAAAATTAGCAAAGTTTCGCTTTGCGCGCCCGAGATTGCCCGGCGAAAAATGCGGAGCTGCGGTCGAGACGGCTCCATTATTCACGGCTTCATCAAAAGTGGGAATGCCAGAGGGGTGACTTTTGACTGACCGCGCGAAATTAGATCTTGGCGACGAAAGGGAAAGTGGTGGCAGCAACATTCCAAGCGCAGTGACGGTGACCAAACAACTAGAAAATAAAGCCCTATGTATTTTGGAATAAGAATTTCGTCCTATTAAAAAAAAAGAAAAAAACACTAAAGAAAGAGGCGTAGACATTGATTTGAATCTAATTTGTGATTATTATGTACAAGAGAAATCCATATCCATCCGTATATCGGCCTAGTCAATGCAAATACACAACCACATTTCCGGTTCAGCAAATGGCTTGCCAAACACTTCGTCAAGAGCGGGCGTTAACGCGACAAAACAACCATCGCGGAGGCGTCTTAATTCTTCGTCACGAGAGAGTGCTCGGTTCGCGTGCGTCGCTGCACCCCGTTGCTCGCAATTGATCGCTAACAAGCCAAATTAATGACGATCATCCTTTGTTTCCACCTATCGCAACAGCGTCTTCGCAGCAATAAATTATCCGGGCTAATGCTTGCTGCCGGGGTGCTAATCACCATGACAAATCCGCCACTCACGCCAGCCGCGCGAGAGGGCGCGAGAAACAAGTGCACGCACACGGCCGGGACGGGGACAGACAGACGTCTCCGCGAGCGGCAATCTGTCTTCCTTCCCCGCGGACTGCAGCAATAGCACCGCGCCGTGGAATGGTGATGATGATTACGCTGCATGCACAGAGAAGAACCCTTTAGCTCGCTGCAAAAGCACGGGGGTGTAAGTGATAATGACGGGTGGGGGGTGCGGTGTCGCGGCACGTAACATACCTAAGCACCTGAAGTTGAGTGGCAGAAAACAGACTAGGCATTGCACGGTAGACATGTGTTCTCCGAGCCAGTGGCGTGTTTTCCATTGTTTCCAAGCGTTTAGTGTGCCGTTGCTCAAATAATTGCAAAGACGAGTCAAACATTTGAAAATTTCTCCGCGATATTTTGATTCCTTCAAAGTTAATGGCGTATTGAATTCTCATTTTCATCAATTCGATCAATTCTTATTTTTGATATGAAATATTTATTATTTTCTGGTCCCCCCACGTTTTATATGAAAAAAAATGATGTCTGCCCGATTTGGCTTTAATTGTTTTGAAAAGAACAAAACAAGATTATGAAAGAAACATTCAGGAAATTTATTACTTCTTATTGGAATGCACTCGCTTGCACGTTGCTAATGTTTTGTGATATGGCTCCACTAGGCACGAATTTTATGGTAGGCTTCCTGTTGCTGTCCTTATCGCTCATGTTTTATTGCTTGCAACTGGCTGGGACTCTTGAGTATTAGCATACAATTGTTAATAGCTTTACGTGATTTTCAAGCACGCGAATAGGACTTACTTAGCATAAGCATTGTTAACGATCATCTCCTTGAAAACTGCCTCTTATCAGGTACTAATCTCATAATTATTGCAGTTGGAAGAGTATTTGTACTAAATTAAAAAATCGAATGAAATGGAAATGTTGTTTATCAGAAGTATTCAATGGTTTAGAAATACATACGAAGTCGAAGGTACGCCACTGATGAACGGCCCCTTTGATAATTCACATGTGAGTGGATCTCTCTCTCTCTCTCTCTCGTCGCGTCTCTCGCGTCTCTCCTGCACTAGATTATGCAATTAACTTGACAAGTGAATGAGGAGGATCGCGTGCGCATAATCTAGCTGCGTCGCCATCTCATCTTGCCAGTGGCAAGAACTCTAGGGAGAGCCCCGAGAGCACCAGCCTTTTAGGCCTTGAGGGACCAAAGTGGCACATGCACGAGCGCGGAATTGCGAGAGAAACGCTGGGCGGGCTCCATGGGATTTCCGGACTTTGGGGCTCAAGCCGACGAGAGCGCAGGAGAAATGAAATATTAGGCCCAGGTGCGTGATCCCGGTGCGAAATTAATACCGGCCGGGCGCAAAATTGAGATTTCTACCTGCGGCAGTCAAAATTCGATGATATATAGCAGTGGCCGCCGCGTATACCATTTAGAAAGCCGGTGCGGAATTCTCTTTCCTAAAAAATGTGTTTTTAAACGGATTTGTGGCTGTCCTCGCCGACAGATGAGAGTGAGCTCCTGGACGTTGTGTTGTCTCTTTGTAGCACTGCGAAACGGCTTACCGGAGAGCTACATGTAACGAACCGCTGGATTAAATAAGTATGCAATCCTCTCGGCAGACGTGCTTCACGGGTTGTCTAGTACGAATAATTTCAAGCATATCTGGATTTGAGAGAGTTCTACGTATTCTTTACTAGTCTTCAATGCAAGTCAAATTTCCATATCCATATTAACTGGAGTAAAAAATTTCTGGCAAAACCCACGAGGAGACTTTACTCAGGAGAACAAAGCCTAACTGGGCCCAAGTTACTATTTTTTTGGTAAATGATGAAAACCCGCCTCCATTTTGAAATGTCAAATTAAACTCGACTCGTATTTAAAGTGAATAACAGTATTTTTCATTCTTTCTGATTCCAGGTAAGCATAACTACCGTAACCAACAACATTTCATACCGAAAGAGCCGAAAACATACGGTAAGAATGAAATCGTGTTTTGCGGATAAAAACTTTCAACGACCGTGTCTTCCGTGTATAATATACAGCCCGCATTCAGTGGCTATTTTCATTGCCAGTTTTTCGAAGAAATTCGTAAATAGACAGGTCATTTGGTACTGTTCGCCTATAGATATCTTTGTGATCGGAATGGATCAAGAAGGCGTCTATTGTTCCTGTCGGCTGGAAAGATGACGAGGCACAGGCAGCGCAGACTTTTTCTCATGGCAAAGAAACGCGTATAAATAAACTGTCATTTTGCAAAGAGACGAAACTTGGTCTGCTCTTGGTGGCGCTCGCCTCCGCAACGACTTAATTGCCCTGTCTGTCAAAGCGCCGGCAGCAGTGTCTCCTTGCTTTTTGCTCCACCCTGGACATATTTACTCCTCCATATTCTCTTGCGCGTCCCGCCGCAATAAAACGGCCTTTGTAGTCAATAAAAATAAGACGGGGTAAGAAGCTCTCTTGAGCCGGCGAGGTCGCCGTGGTGGGCGGATGATCAGCGGCATGATAAATGAATAAAAGAAGACGCCGGGATTTGCGAGCACATTAAACCCCAAACCGCAAAGCTGCGCGCCGCCGCTGTGTGTGACATTAAATCCGGAACGAAGGAAATAAAAATATAATGAAAACGCCGAGTCTCGTGCGGAAACGATCGGAATAAAGTTTGTGTTATTGCGTTTCGGCGCGTACGTGACAACGCATAAATTACGCCATGGCACCAGAGCAGTACAAAGATGCTTTTGCGGTTATAAACAGCTGCACGAGTAAATGTTTCTTCTTTCGTTTCCTCTATTTTTATTTTTTCGCCGCTCGCTCACACCGCGCCTGCCAACTTTCCTTGAAATTGTTGAATTTAATTATTCATTTGTTGTGCTTTTCGGAGAGAAGCAAAGAGGGTGGAAATATATATGACGCAGAGTTGGGTCTGAAAGGACAAGTTTCGCAGCGTCTCGAGTCCTCGACAAGGCAACTCCGCCCTCGCTTATTTCAAAGAACAAAGACTGAAGGCGAAAGTTCAGCACGGCCAAAATACAGAGCGAGGCAGAAAATATGAAGTCTCGGGGTCAATATTGCTGATTTCCGCTACCAGCCAGAAATAACTTATACACTGCCGCCCTCAAAGGGCACTTGTAGATAGTAGAAGGGTTCAGCTAAAACCTTACATGAAATAAATTAAGAATCAGATAATTTCCAGCAAAGAAATATCGGCTAGAAGTAATAAAAGCATTGCGTTTTAAAACTACACACTTCTTTAACAGTAATAATTTCGACCCTGTCGTCACATCCCCCGTGTGAAACTTATCCGTCGTGAAAAGTGTCAACCGTTCATGCAAAAGAGCCGAGACTGAAATTTAATAAAGCTAGGCGCCGTGGGCGCGATAATTCACCGCGCAGCGCGAGTCGGAAAATGTATGTACGTACCGGACTAATCCCGGCAAGCTCACATTACGCAATTAAAATAAAAAGACAATGCACGGTGGACGGCACTTGATCAAAATATAATCCGTGCATGCGTCGGCAAAAGCGGTCAGCGGGGGGCATTTTGCAATCAATTATGCAAGAACGGAGCAGCGCCGCGGGAGAGAGAATTGTCCTATCTATGCAGATAAAACGGGCATAACGGCCGCTATTAACAATATCTCATCCGCACAGAACAGCCGGATAACACATACAATAACGGAGAGTTTGCCGCGCTGCATCGACGTACTGCAGGCGCAGGCGGACAAGAGGGGCTTAATTGCCGAGCTAGGTGCATTCTGCAATTTATTCCTTTCGGCCCTCGCTGCAATTACACACGTAGCCAGGGGATTTATTTGTTTGGACACGGGCTGTTTGCGTCGCAAAGTCGCCGGCCGAGCGAATTTCCCGCTGACTCGCACGGTAATTGATTTTAATTTATGCACACGGCAGCAGGCAGTGCATCGGAAGCTGCGAAGCCGGCTGCTTTAAAAAGGAATTAGTGCCGGAAACTGCCATTGATTCGAATTGCATCGCGCTCCGGCTCCTGCTGATGCTTGTGTGATCTCAGTTTAATTCAATGATAGGGAAAATGCGCTGGCGAATCGAACCGCCAGCCCGTTTGGCGCACGCTTTACGATTATGGACCGACGCGAATTTGCCGTTATTGACGATACTGCTAGTAATTGGCGTTTTATTGCTTTTGAATAACTGTTCATTGCGAGTTTTGCATAATACTAATCTGCAAGTGCGATTTGTAGTGCACTTCCGCCGCCAGTGCTAAATGAGTGAATCATATATAATCGTATTAATTACCGCAGCCTGTGACCTCGGATCACATTCTATGGTGATTAGCTGTGGCCTAGAGACAAGGCGCCAAGAGAAGCTCGGCAAACCGCCATTTATCTTGAAAGACCCCCTTATCAGACAATAGTCCCCGGCGACAAAAAGTGCCCACTCGAAAGCTTCATTTCCCCCGCCGGCACGCGGAAGCCCCTTTCGCCGCGTGCAGCATAAGTAAGGCAATTGAGAAGAGAGCCGATCGATTCCGCCGCGCGCGCGGTGACAAACTTCGCGACGATGCGAATAGATTCGCCAGTGCGTGTGTCTTGATTCCTTCTGCGGTTTGCGAATGAGAAATGAGCCTTTGAGGAGGGGACGTGAAAAACGGCGCTAAATCGGTCTATTTCAAATGGAACTCCTGCTAATGACACTCCATATCTTCAGGAACGGAAATTAATTTTCTCTCGCCAACAACAGATTCAACGGAGAGGGCTTTTAATCAAAGATTAAATACTGTAATCCGGTTTAATATAAAAAATTTAACTATCAAACAAGTTTTTTTTACTTTAAGGACGCAAGGACATTGAAAAAACATTCTGTATTTGCAGTTCTGGAAAAAGAGAGTCGTCAGTAAAGACACAACACGGCCGTTGCTCTGGATGTTCTGTTTGAATATTTTTTTTATTTGCTTGGATATTAAAAATTAGCTATGGCGATAGGAAAAAATCCAAAAATCAGTCCAACAATCACGGCAAGAGTTAGCGCATCTTGATCTTTGCTACTGATGCAGGGGTGACGTCATAATGTACAGGCCGCTTTCTTTGTCCAGAATACATTTTCAACGCTGTTGCCGATTACGAAAATACCAACGGTGCTCTAGCTTTCAGATTTGTTTGTAGAAAATATTTATTTTATGCTCATTATTTATTCAAAAATAAATTAAACTCTTCGCAAAGTTTATTATTCTTTTGTCAATCTGCTGTCAAGTTTAAATTGACTCGACACTGTCTAAATTTACCATGACAACAGGCTGGGGTTAATGAAATTTCAGCTCGCCCCCACGTGGCGTCGGGAGCGTGCGAATTCGGCGAATTTGCATATCGAGCGCGTTGGATCATAGTGTAGACGACGAGTAGGCGTGCGCTGCTGACAGCAACATAGGTGTCGATGGTGTGTGTATGTGTTATCGATTGCGGCGTCTCCGGAGGAGCGAGCGAACGCGGCGGCCGACGGGGCTGGCGTCTTTTGCATACAACTCGGCTCGCATGGTGTGTAATTAAACGCGGCCCTCGAGCGGCGCTAATCTGGCTGATATCAATTAAGCATGATGGAGAGACGCGCACGAGCAGCCAGCCCGGCTGGTCTAAATAATTCAAGTCGTCGGCCTGCCTCGAGCTGCCTGCCCTGCATGCACATTAAGCTGTCTGCACGGCCGGAGCGATGGCGAGAATGTGAAGTTTGGCACCAAATTGATGACGCCGCCCTTGGAATTAATATTAATGCCTCCCAAAATGGCCGTTTAGCCCCGGCAGAGTGTCCCGAGGAGGCCCCCGCAGCGCCGGAAACGGGCGTCTTGCGGCCGTATTTGCATCGCACAGACCTTTGCCCTTTGCAGCCAAGATTAACGCGCGCCGCGCACTCTTTGCGTTGTTTGTCTGTCTGCCTGGCAACCCGCGTGACTGGCAGGCGCCTTTGCCTTGCCAAAACTCTTAACTTAACGCGCAAATTTGAACTAATTAAAGTTACGTCGTCTCCCAACGACCTTAAGAGCACTGTCTAAAAATGTTACAACCCAGAAAACAATATTTCTCGTCAATCTTTTAAACGAGCTTTTCATGTACCAGAATCTATTTATGTTTTCAGACTTGCGCAAAGAAGTCAAATTTATCAAAAAAAAATGTTAACTTACTAAACTTAAAAAAAACCTAGAATTTAGTAGTTGTTTGCAGTGCTTCGTGGTCAGCATGCTACAAATTATATTATGGTTCACTTTCCTTTAGCATCGAAGCATATAGTGCCCTATTTACATCGATAAAAGTAAACTGTTTTAACTTTGCCCACATTTGCGGCTTCTCTTTCACCCTTTTTGAACTGAAAAGTCACGTCAGAAGTTTAGTGGGCGTTCTTGCAAGAAAATAAAACAGCAAAACACACTTCTCCTGCTGGTATTATGTGTTCTGTACGAAAAACAAACCGTCGAGTTTACGCCGGGTATTTCTCTTTGAACTCTTTTTGTGCTGCAAAATTCCTCAAGCGTGTGGTTTCGCGGGCAATAAATTAATCAATGACGCCAACAGTTTCTTTCGTACACCGCTCGCTCGGCTTTCTCCTTTCCTGCCAACTTTTCCAATCAAGCCGGCCTCTTTCTTTTCGCCCGGCCGGCCACGTCCGCCGGCAACAGTTTTTAATTAATTAGCACGAGGGTCTGAAGGCACGTGCAGCAGAGGCGGATGCAAATCGCTGATAAAAAAGTTGCATCTTTCGTCACTTAACGAGCGTCTCAGCCCAGGGAAAAGGGTTAATGCGCCTCTCGCTATAATGTCGCGCGATCGTAAAAAGTTGCATCTCTGCGAGCGAGCGAGCGAGCGTCAAATGTGTTTCCTATACGCGGCGGCCGTAAAAGAGCTGCAGCACGCGCTCGGCGGGGGCTGGAGCCGCCCCCGCCGAATCACTCAAGTGCTCATATTGCGCTCGGCAATATTATCATAATAAAAATATGCAATAAAAGCATTAGCATATGCTGCGTATTTGCCGCCCTCTCTCGGCTAAAGAGCGCTATAAAATCGAGCGCGTTTTGCAAAAATGGAGGAAGTAAGCTCACTGCCTGCGTCCCCCGAACGTGTGTACCATCATGAATATTGATGCCTCACCCCAAGGGGTTGACACGCGTGGATTCGTGTTAGACTTTTTTCTCTCGCCCAAAGTCACGCGATTTCTTCGGCCGCGACAGAAATTAAAAAACTGCACCGTTCCGCCAGCCAGCGACGCTCTATGTTGGCGAGGCAGTAAAAAACTTTTTTACTGCTAATGACCGCAATTTTGTAATGGCTCGTGTATTGCTTATGATAATAAAAACGATTTTATTATGCAGCCGAGACGCGGAGGAGAGGGCGAAACTTTTAGTGCGCGAATTCCTACCGCCAGCTGATGCTACTGTGTAACTATAGTTTCCAGTTTTATCACTCAATCCAAATCCACCGCCACTCAGGAATGGAAGACACCCTCGAAATCCGCGTTTTGTGACGGAGAATACTTTTCAACTGTTTTAAAATGTGTGGAATAACGGCCCCTTTCCTTTTAATTTTCCAACCATTACATTATCCTCATAAAAGTCCGGGCCGGATTGCGTTTTGCAAGTTTTGGCTCATTTTTATGCAAGGGTGGATGTGCACGATAATATTTTAATTCTTTTACAAGATGTATTTTTTTAAGTACGCATCGTTGTAATATTGGAATAATCCCAAAATGTTAAGAAATTAATTAACATTTCTGGATGAGTGCACTGACTGTGAAGACGCTTGTCGTCAGCCGCACTATTCAAAGACCAACCCTCGAAGATCGCGTGTCGGGAGCGGAAATTTGGATTTGTTGTGTGCATGTGTGCGAAGTTGCACGCGCGACTGACTGAATTAAACATGAATTAGCCTGCTAATTAAAAGCTCGCGGCGGGATGGGGTACGAAAGCTCCATTAGTGCCTTCTTCGGCTGAATAAGTACCGAAGGCGCCGAGCAGAGCACCCACACACTCCATGCAAACGCACAATAATGCGCGCACGCGAGCAACTCGCTCACTTGGCAATTCGCACCGTCAAATATTTATTATTTCCATATTTTGCGGCAGCATTAACAGCGCCCTCCCCTCGCCGCCCTCCTTTTTGCCGCTCCGCATCCGATGTACCGGGTTGATTTATTCATAGAATCATCCGCCATTGTTCTGGATTAAGCATCTCTCGCTCGGATACATACGTACATACTCTCCTCTTTGCTTAATAATGAATCGCGTGTAATTACAGCAGCCGACCATAAATACATGCGCGTTCCCATGCCGTACATGCACAATGAGCGAGCGCACCAACTGTATATGATATAACTTGCATGTTCGCGGCTAGGCAAGGGTGTGTGTTGTGTTGCCTCGGAACGGGCGGAATTCGACGAGGCGCGCTTTTCGTCAGTGTCAGAGGCAGCTCGCGCAAAATGTTAAAGTTCGAGACGCGTTCCAATGAAAGCAAGACAGTTTTTCCCCCGGAAATCTCGATTTAGGCCGTGTAAACAAGGAAACTCGAGTGCAATTTCCGGTAATTGCATCACCCTCGGCGAAAATTGGAGAGTCAAGCTGGTTTAATGACAGCAATTTCGAGTCTGTTGTTGACCTTTTTACACCCGTCCAATCCAGGGTGCATTTTATCTTTCTTCTGTTTGTAGCAGGACGCCGGAAAATTTGCATAGCAGCTGTAAATAACTCAAGTCTCCGCAGCAATCTCTCATGCGAAGACGCGTCTGCACTAAAAACCGAAATCCGGAGCGCGCGCCCAAGCCATAAAACCGCCTCGCATGCTTTATGGCGCAGAAATGCGAAATCTTGATGTGCAAAAATCCGCTCAATTATCCGCACCCACCCAGGCCTCGAGAAGACGCTGCTCTGCTGGGAATTCCGCTCGCGGCTGCTGTTAATGATCCGCCGCTGATAAATTATTTGTTCATGCAAAACAACAGTGAGCGGCTGTCGTCGACGGCGGCGGCGGATATCATAATCATTTCGGCAACAACATCCCCTGCAGCCTCCGTGGAGGAGGGTGCAGGGGGCTCGGACGCGCACGCGGTGATATATCAAGAGGGACAGGTGCAGGAAAGTCTCGAGCACACTTTTTCCTCTCCGCACTAATGGGCTGGTGTTTTGTTTATTGATTCTCGGCCGGCTCCGCCAAGGGGCCAAATTAATGAAAATGTTGCTCGAGAGTGCGCAGCATAATTATTTCGGCTCGATAAGATAAGAGGAGCCAGCGGAGTGGTTGTTTTCGGACAAGGGAGGAGCCGGGCAAGGATTTCGTCGGCAAGACAGTGATTGATTTCGCAGAGAAGAAGTCTCGAGACGCGACCCTTGAGTGCGGTGCATTCCAACAAAAGGAGGAGCAGCTTTATTATTTTCGGTCGCTTCGCTGCTGCATCAATTCGTCATTTTCAGAGTACTCTCAAGCTCGAGACTTGAATTCGAGAAACACGCGCGCGGCCAGCTGCACAAAACACGTGTAAGGCCACTCAGGCGTTCATTATTCTTGCGGAAGACCTCCTTAGAAGATAATTCACTTGCTACCGAACTAATCTTATCAGTACTAAAGCCATTTCGGTCCTGGGGAGATTAATAGTTGTTTTTGTGCAAATATTTCTGTCCACAAGAAGGAAGCCTGGTTCGGTTGAAGACATGCTACTAATGAGGTGACTTGGCGGTCTTTAATAGGTCCGAATCAATTTTTCCCAAATTAATTAACTTTAAAATTCTGTTTGATCGAACGCTGGCAAAACAATAAAAATACTACTTGTTAAATTAAACAATGAATACCTCCATTCAAATGAACCCAACAGGTTTAGCAATAAATTGTCAGTTGGGAACCCAGCGGACAATTTGAATCGATTAATCCCGTGGCAGTGATCGATATTATTGCATATCTCGCTTGGATTAATTGCACCTGTGCGAGTAATGCCCGGCGAGGCCGTTAATAATGCACCCAGCAATTAGCCGCTGCGTGCGGTGCATTATGCGCCGGCTGCTCAATAAAAGCACGAGCACTCACGTGCGATCGCCGCTTCGTTAGTATGCAACCAGCAGAGCAAATTTATTGCGCCCCGCGGAGAGCGAGCGAGAGAGAAAAGATGCACCTGTCGCGGGTTCGACGCCCGTCTCTGCCTGGCAGGTAATTCGCCGTGCGGAATTAGAAATGCAAATTGATCGGAAATTGCGAATGTTTTCAGCGTGCAGGGAGAGAGCAGCGAGCATGCAGGCGGTAGGAAATTGATTGCACTTCCCGATGCGCATATCGAGCAACGGACGAGACGTCGCTTTTTGCAATTTGTTTTTCTAATTTTACGGCATTTGCAACAAAGGTTGTGATTGGAATTTTCATCCATCTGCGCTGCACCACGCCGACAGAGAAGGAAATTGCGAAGTCGAGTGCATTAATGCAGATTTATTTGCGGAAACCGAGTCGACTCGCGGTTAGTTAGAAATTATTTGCACGGTGTAGCGAAGCCGTGCAAACAAATCAAACTTTTTCATCACTGCAAAATTTTGTTTTCTCCGCTGGCACTTTTTGGATGAGTAAAAAATTTAAATAAATCGATACTGCTGGGTTTTACAGGCACAAAAACGAGCGATTATTTCTGCGGCTCATTGAAAGAGGCAGGCGGAACACAAACGCTAATGCGGCTTTTCAAGCTCGGCGCATTCGGAGGGTCTGTGCTCAATATTCAAAGTGCCGGGCGCCCAATCACAAACAACAACAACTACGACCGCAAATTCAAAGCTGCCTGCAAATGAGCTCCGAAAACACAAATAATGACCACGGGACCCGTGGCAAACCAGCAGGCCTTTGTGCTACCAATCACGCACACTGCAAAGAGTACCCGTCTGCGTGAACTTTGGCTGCCGTTTCCGAACGAAGCATGAGACCAAAACAGTGCAAAAGCTATTTGCCAAGTGGTCACATTGAACGGCGTTTGGTTTTTTGCCGGTTTAAATGACGAAATCGGCGAGAAATGATGGTCCATTATTCACACTCGAAACTCGAGCGCAGCTGAGGCTGAGTGGATAAGTTTTTGATAGATCGCAAGTAGCAAAAAAGACAAATCCGCGGAATAGAAAAAGAGCCGTGTTTCCTTTTCAGGCGCAGCGCCTGCGGAAAGTCGGTTTTTGCCGGCTCTCAATTGTTGTCGGGTCGACAGATTTGTGGCTTATTTTCGCAGCAGCAGTAGCGATAAGAAAGGGTTTATTGGTGTGTGTGCTCGAGCCGAGAGCGTGCTCACGGGGGGCTCTTTATTGAAATTTAAATGGAGTAGCGCGCTCGCGCGATTATTATGCTGCTAGCAACAAACTTGCTCCCGCGCGCGATAAAAACAGCGCGCCGCCACTTCTTCTTGCCACATCGATTTCGGCCCAGCGAGCAGTTATTTTCACTCGGCGGATTCTTTTCAACGGCCCGGCGAAAAATATTAGCTCTAGGTGCTTTTCTTTTCTGCACGTGCACATTCGCCTTGCGCCGGCCACTCACACTGATGAATTCCGTCACGTGGCAAGAATATTTCTGCTTGCCGGCGCTCCTGAAGCTCTCGACAGTCTCGACACTCGCTCTTGTTGCCATGCCATTGAGACATCGGCTGGAAAGGGTCCACTTGTGCACCTCTTTAAACTACTCAAAAGGATAATATTTTAGCGAAAAATAACAACAAATTCGTTCCAGAAGCATTTTAAGGCATACTATTTGGTGTTTAGGTGTTGGCTTTTTATGTATCACAAAAATCACAATTTGCTTGAAAGTGGTGTCCATTTAATTTCATGCTCATTGTTCAGTTGTTTGCTATATAACAATAAGAACACAGATAAAAAATAAAAACAAAACAATAGTAATTATGGTGTCCTGAGCATTTGATTTTATTTTATTTATTCGATTCATTTTAATTTAATTCTCGTCTTTGGATTTCTTGCTGACCAAACAGATAATACAATATATGATCTTAAATTTTATACCAAATTTATTTAAAACTGGCTTTAATTAAAAAAGAGAAATACTGCCAAAGACAGAAAAATCCTTGATGCCATCATTTAAATTGTCGATGCAAAATATAGCCATAAATATAGCACTGCAAAATATTAGGAAATTGGCTGCTATGTTTCAATGCTTTTTAAATTTATTTCGTAGCAAGGATTTGTCCAGTCTTAAAGCTTACGCTGTTGTAAAGTTCTCGTCGAGATGATCCGAAAATAGACATGAAGTCGAGCACTAAGTAAATTGGCAAAATTCGAATTTTAAACGTTTCTATGCTATCTCGTGATTATACTGTGCAAGAGTTTAGAATATTTTAGATGGTTAAACAAAAACTACTTTATCAACCACTTTCTAATGCAAAAAATCTCAATAATAACTCTTTTTGTCCCGTAATCTTTCACTTTAACGTTAGGAAAAAAATCTTAATACATGAGGACTGAATTCATTTAAGAAATGAAGCTACAGGCCGTCCAAAAAGTGAGACGGAAATAATAAAAGCCTAACTCTTATTTGATTTGGTGCCAACCAGCTTGGCAGACTCGTGCGAAGAGCAGAAAATTTTCGCATCCCCAGTTTGCAGATCTGAGGGGTGAAATGAGCAGCGAGCCCGACTAACGAACGCGAACGAACTAACTAAGAGCCGCACGCGGAGACCATTCGAAATCGCGTCCAGAGTTAATATTGGTCGGAGGCGGCGGGCGCACGTTCGTGAGCAATCGGTGATTAGTATGCAACCAGCAGGGCGGCCCTGGCGAAGTATAATGGGCAAAAAGCAATGCCGTGTATCACGCCACGTCGCGCTAACAAATGGAGAGTGCGAGGCTGGCAGCAGTGCAGCTGGCGGAAAAAACGACTTGTTCTACACGGGGCGAACGTTATTTACACTTTATCTGCAGCTGACATCGCCGAATGCAAAGGGTCGGGGTAAAAATTTCATAAATTAGAGCTCACGCCAGCCTTGCGCTGAGCTGGAAATCGTTCGCGGCTCCATTCGGAGACCGTTAATCCGGCATTACCGCGCGCGCGGCGAAGAATGTCGTGAACGCAGAGATTTTCCTTCTTTTATATTGTGTTTTATGTGTTTATCTGAAAGTGGTGCGGCCGAGTGTGTGAGAGCACGGCTTCATAAAAACTGTTGCTCTCAGCGGGAGTTGCGTGCTGGCCAAATTTTTGCTCCGGCAATAAAATTTGTGGAAAACCCAGAGGAAATTTATGCGTTGAAAATTTCCGTCCTCTTTCTCTCGCTCTCCGGTTGTTTACATTTTCCCAATCGGAGCGTCTTGGAAATTGATGTCCTGAGAACGGAATTTTCGTGCCAAACCGAAATAAAACCGCGAGTTTTCACGTGCCTCGCGTGTTGCACGGGCTTCGGCGTAGATCCTCTGTTCGGCGAAAGCTCCGTCAAGCAGCCTACGTCTTCCTTTCGCATTTAATTTAATCGTCGGTCATTCTCCCGTTGCTACGGGCCTCGGGGACCTTTTTCATTTTCTTTTTAATCTGTTGGATAAAGTTCCATTCTCCGAGTCGCTCGACGGGAAGAGCGAAAGAGAGAGAGAGCTTTTATACACCCTCTACCTACGCAATCATATTAACCGCACAGCAAGAAGTTTTAATTCGGAAAAAAGACAAGTTCGTTTGCTTTTGCGAGCAGGAAAAATGTGATTACAAAGACAAATGGAGGGTAATTTGTTTACCTTATTAAATTAAAAAGTAGGTACCTCACTGCGAACGTATCGAGGAGTGCGGGCGACGAGAGCATGATGGATGATGACTTTCGTGAGGGGGAAAATTCATTATTTCATAGAACCACCCCAGTCCCCGAGTGAAGGTGTAAATTTTATTTTCCGTTGACATTGCTATCTTATCAAAGTGGTGCGATTGCTAAAATTCACGAAAATCGTATTTTCGTAGGGAAAAGCACTCCGTGTATAATTCTCATAGCATTCGCAAAAACTATCTCATAATAAAATTAAATTACCGTACATTCTGTATTAAATATCATTAAAACAAGGGCAATAAAGCTTCACGAATTTATTCCATCTCCAAATGAGACGTTTAAAATTGTAAAAATTTCGAACTAAAATGGGATTGTTTCTAATTTAATTTTACAAATTGACCGAACATTCATTACAGTCCAGTGTACCACAATTCGCATATCCGTATCCGAGGTGCGTTGGCCGTTTTCAATAAATTCATCCGACCACGCGATTCGATAAATTTGATTGTTAAATTGGCCGCGAGCGCTTATTCGAGCAGAGTTGCAAATAAAATTTTATCGTTCACTCTCCGGCAGACGAGCAATAAACGCGCGAAATAAATTCGACTAGCGCGCACACTGGTTGACAATTTTGACGCGCTTTCGATTTTCGATGCGAATACCGCTTTTTGCGTCGGCTAACGTGCCACACGATACGGATAAACACAAGCACAACACACGCATTCGCAGCATTCTCCTTTTTTTATTTATGTATCTGCTCTCTCTCCCGATCTTGTGTCTGCTCGGGCCGCGTGGAAAAAAACGCACGCGGCCCGAAATAGGAACTGCTGGCAGATCCGCATCGCGCAGTATCATTTGCCTGCACGTCAAACGCAGAAATCGCGTTTAAAAAAGTGACGCGCTCCACTTTTTCCCAACAGCAGCAGCAGCAGTAATCTGACGAGCAGCGCAGTGGAAAATGTTCGGTTGGAACGAACATAAGTGCTGCATATGGTGTGGAATTCGAAGCGGAATTTTAAATCTAGGAGCACGAACATTTTGCTGTAACAAATGCGTGAAAGAGTAATTTTTTACTCAATAAGCATTCCTGTTGGTAAAAATGTTACAGTTAAAGCTGAATACTTGAATTTTTTGTTTTGCAGAGCTGTGAAGATGAAAATATAAATTATCTGGTTTGGTTTATTCAAAAAATTTAAAGTAACGACGTTAAATTAATGTATTTTTAATAAATTCTGAAAAATAAAAATACAAAAATCGCTCTCGCTTAAATTACAGATTGGGTTAGAAAAAAAAATCAGCGTGCACTGTGCTAGATATTTTTTCTGTCATTCTGATTTGAATTAGCAGGAGGTGAAAAGTGTCTGCACTCTATCACCTCTCCAGCCGTCGGCTTAAAACTTTTGCCGCTGCAATGATTCAATTAATTCGCCCGATCGAGCCGGCATTACACTGCGGAGAGTGTGTGCACAAAGTTGCCAGCGTCGCGAGGGAGACATTAATTAAATTCCAATCGGCGATATTGAATGCTGCAGACTGCCGGCTGAGAATAAAAAGCAGTTTACCTACATAAAAAGACTGGCTGAGTTGAAAATAATAGAAAAGTTTGGCGTCGGAGTCGAGAGAGCTGGCGGCGGGCAAATTGAATTTTACAGCTGGACGGAAAGTTGCATCGGGCGGCGGCGACGAGACGTGCGGTATATATGTAATTTCCGAAGTTGCTCGACTGCTGCTCATAATTTATTTTCGTGTTGCAAAGTATTTGTGTTCAGCAGTGCGACGACACGACGATAAATAGCAAAAGTTGGCCCGAACGGGCACGGTCAACTGCGAAATTCCGCGCGCAGGAAAAGCGTCGTCATTTCTCGAGGTGCTGCTCGAAAGTGTCGTAAATCGGCGAGACGCAATTGCTTCTCTGCGTCTGCCCTGGGAATGCAGCTGCGGCGGAAAATCGCAACTATTCCCATTTACGAGAGCGCTGTGCACTCGTGTGTTTGCTGCTCCTGCTGGGAGTTGACTGCAACAATTATTATTATCCACCAGGAGAACGAACGACACGAGCGGAAAGCAGAACTAATGTAGAATAAAACCAATCGGCTTTTCCTCTACCAATTAATTGGCTGCCCAAAGCTTCTCAGGCCAATTTCCAGTACTTAAGAGCGAGACCAGGCTAAAAATGAACGGTTATTATTTTAAATTAATATATCTGCCAGGGAACATTTGGTTTTAAACTTTGGCAAATGTAATTTTTGTTCATTTTACTACAAAGTTTTTTTCATATCGTGCAAGAGTGAAATGTGAGAGAAACTCGAAACTCGGCTTGTGATGCGCGAAAAGAGTAGCGCATAATTTGGAAGAGTGCCGTGCGAGGAGGAAACAATGCCCACTTGTCTCTGTGCCACTCAAGAGTGTGCGAAAGGCTCGAAAAATTTCAAGACGACTCATAATTTCCCTCCGAGCTTTTCTCTCGGCCAACTCGCAGAGACAAAGCGGCCGGGAATTTTATCGCGCGATGCGGGGCAAAGCGAATGCATTATGTGATATGAGGAAGAGAATCTCACATTTGTTTTCTCGAGTGTTTCCTGCGAACGCATAAATTATGGAAACTGCACGCGTCGCTCTGAAACAAGAGGCCAAAATCACTGAGCAGAGATAAATATATAATTTTGTCCGCGTACACAATGAGGTGGGCGCGTGTCATTCTTATTTTGACGAAAAATTTCCACCTCGGCTTTAATTGGCCCTTGAAATGGGTCCTCGCTAATTAGTTCGCTCCCCGTGCTTGTTTTTCCAGCCAGCATGGTAATTAGTTTAGGCTAGCTCCAACTCGTCGGCATCGGACAAAAACTCGGCTTCGGGACACAAAACACGGCGCCGTTAATTAATTTGTTCGGGCTACAAAAAGTTGATACCTGACCGGACCTAATTAGCTGTAAATAATTACGAAAATAGTGTATTCAGCGAGCCGACCTGCCGCGAGCTCTCAAGCTAGTTTAATTAGCCGGAAATTTCCAACCGAAAAAGTTGCTTAATTTCGTTTACTTTTTGTTTCACAGGCAAAAGCCCGTTCTTCACCGGCTTGGACGAGACCGGAGGCGCCCTGCTGGACGACGGAGGCCACGGCGGCCTCGGCGGTTTGGGCCTGGGCCCACACCCTGGTCTCGTAGGAGAAGCTGGCGGCCCCCAGGGCATGCCCAACTCTGCGCAGCCCCTCTCTTCACCGTCGCGCTCGTCGCCACACAGTCAGGGATCAGAGACCGGCGAGAGATTTTCGCGCAAGGTTTTCGTCGGTGGACTGCCACCTGATATTGATGAAGGTTAGTATCATGCTATATAATTTGAAATGCAGCTTTTTTTAAATATGACTGGATCTTGGACACCAGTTAATACAATATGCACATAATTTTCAATGACAACTTAAAAATTAAAAGAGAGCTTGACCTTTTTCCAACCCCAAAAGGAAAAATTATAGAAAAATTACAAAATTAGACTTTTTAGTTTTGGAACGTCATCCAAAATTATCTTTTGGCTCGCAATATAAAATTCTAGTCCCTGGACCATTATTAATAAAATTAATGAATTAATTTCAGACGAGATCACAGCCAGTTTCCGCCGATTCGGACCTCTGGTGGTCGATTGGCCGCACAAAGCTGAGTCCAAGAGTTACTTCCCACCAAAGGGATACGCTTTCCTGCTCTTCCAGGTAATCACTTAGTTTTTAGCAACGTCACGCGGAAAGTTTCTCGAGTTATGATGGCATTTTGCATAACTGAATCATTCAAACTTCGGAGAGGAAACTAATTTCCATTATTTGTTCTCTGAACGCAGGACGAAAGTTCAGTGCAGCAGCTGATCGACGCGTGCATCCAGGACGACGACAAACTGTACTTGTGCGTCTCGTCGCCCACTATCAAAGACAAGCCTGTGCAGATCAGACCGTGGCGTCTTTCGGACGCGGACTTTGTGCTGGACGCCTCAATGCCCCTGGACCCGAGGAAAACAGTGTTCGTCGGAGGAGTGCCTCGTCCCCTCAAAGCTGGTAATTAACTCTTGCTATTGCAATATTTCCGAATCGATTATTGATTTTCGCATTTCGTCTTCGCAGTGGAACTGGCCATGATCATGGACCGCCTCTACGGTGGCGTCTGCTACGCTGGAATTGACACAGATCCTGAGCTCAAGTATCCAAAAGGCGCGGGTCGAGTAGCATTTAGCAATCAGCAGAGCTATATAGCAGCCATCAGCGCTAGATTTGTCCAACTGCAGCACGGCGACATCGACAAGAGGGTGAGTTTACCAAACCACCAGCCAGCACAAACTGCCTCCTTTTTTTCTGCGCTACGACAGACCCCGGCGTCGGTTTTTATGCAGCCTGCTTGTTATTCATGCAAAGCCGGTTGCATATTCATGACTTGCAAGGGGGCTTAGTCGCAGTTAACCTTAAAACCACTTATTGGGATCATGTTTTTCTTCCCCCCGATTTGCATTTTAAATCCGATCTTGACTGGAATTGCACTTTACCCGCACTGACTGAGGAATTTCTTTTTTTTCAGGTGGAAGTGAAACCATACGTGCTTGACGACCAAATGTGCGACGAGTGCCAGGGCCAACGCTGTGGAGGAAAGTTTGCTCCGTTCTTCTGTGCTAATGTCACTTGCTTGCAGGTAAATAATCGGTTTCAAGCAATATAAGGATATATTAATTAATTGTGTGGTCTTCCATGATAATTTAAAACTTTGATTCTCTGAAACGAATTATTTGAAAAGAAGAAAATTATCATTTTCATAATGATGGCTATCTATTAAGTAATTTAGGGTCCAGTTTTATTTCCTCATTTCGTTTTTAATGTTAATAATATATTTTTTGTAAATTCAGTGCAACGTACATTTTTCTTGCAAAATTTAATGTCAGTGGAAATGTTGAAATCCCTCAGAATTTTTTCGCTTTTGATGATTTTTAACGTCACATGACGCTGACCAAAGCTTTATAATCCAGTGGGGTTTTCAGAATTTCCCCCTTGTCGTCGGATTTCATTTTCGCTAACAAGCTGTCTCATTTTTCAGTACTATTGCGAACACTGCTGGGCCACAATCCACTCAAGACCCGGCCGCGAGTTCCACAAGCCTCTAGTGAAGGAGGGCGCCGACCGACCCCGCGCTGTGCCCTTCCGCTGGTGTTAACCACGGCAACAATTAGGCACAGCTTAAATTTTGGGAATTGGGAGTAACTAAGCAAGAAATTTAGCGACACGAAATGTTAATCTATTGACTAAGTAGGTTTGAATTGGGGTGGCACTTTGCTCTTTTTACGTTGGTTCCTTAGTTCGGGGGCGGCGTGTCGGGGCGCCTCAAACACGTCGCAGTGTCCGCGCCCGCGCCGCCTGCAATTTTAACCTCTAATTGTCCTTCTCTTTTCGGTTATTTAGTCTTCTCTTTTGACAGGGCGGCGGCCAACGGGGCGACAGGGAAAAAGAGTACCTGCGCCCCCGGCGAACCCCCTCGAATTTTAGCAAAAGAGTCACCCCTCCCACACTCACACACTCGTACACACACGCGCCCTCTCACACGGACACACACACGATGGTTTTAATTGATGCTTATATCATGTATAGGCTAGTGGAAAAGAAATTAACCGTTTTTCAGTTTTATATAAAGCAACTGACCCTTACGAAACGGTAAAAGACACACACGCGTCTACCACGGCTGGCGGGGCAGGCTCGACCCAGCGTCAGCCCCCTCCCCCCGGCCCCCTCACACACTTGTCGGGGGTTTTGGTCAAAAAATTCTCTGCCAAAATTTTTGAATTACACACAAACAGACACACATAGACAGACACTCGTATGTACGCATGGCCACGCTCGGAATGTGTAAATAATCAACAGTTTTTCGGCCGAGAACGAAAACACACGCGCGCGAGAGGCGTCATCAGCAGTCGCTCTTTGTACAGCTTTTTCAATGTGATAGCTTTTTTCTCTCAGAAAAAATGACTGTTTTCTATTTGAATAATTAATTAATTAAAAAGAAGAAGCCATTTTTCACAGCTGTATATAATCTTAGGATGTAGTTTTTAACTAATGAGGAAATAATACAACACACACTCACACATACAGCGCGCAGGCCAAGCACGCGGGGCCGCCGCTCCGTGCGTTCGCCAGTCGGCGCGTCAGCGGCCACGCCCCGCCCGCGCCCCGCCGGTAGTTGCAAATTCTTTTTTACTAGTGATGAGATGAACAGAAAAACGCTGTTTTATGTGATTTAATAAGTGTAAGCCCCGAACAGAAGATATCACACACACACACATGTACACGCAAACACACAAACACACACTGAAAAGTATTATTTGAATGTACGAACACACGCATTGGCAGAGATTTTTTGGTTTCGATGGGACACTGAATGAGAATCTCCCGGCGTAGCGGCGGGGCCTCGATGCACACGGCCGCCGGGCGAAATTCAAGTTCGGCGGCTGTCGTCGGCCCCGCCAACTAGTTGTTTGTTGATGAAAATTGAATTTAAGTAAGAGTAGGTGAAAACACACACACACACATGTGAAACAAACGTACACTACCTTTGAAACAACTGGATCCCACAGATTTTTACTAGATTGCTCAGGCTGTTGAATTTCCGAGGCTAATGAACCGATACACAAATGAGAACGCGCGATACACACACACACACATACTCTCAAGCACTGGTTTTTGTTACGAGAATCAACAATAGCGAAAGACGATGATGAATAGGGAAATCGGTGCGCACACACGCAATTCGTTGTTGTAATTCGAATAAAGAGAAAAGAATCGTTTCCCACACTCGCAGACATGCAGACAGACAAACAGACAGAAAGTAGATAATTTTTTGATAACAAGAAGCAGAGTAAAAAGAAGGTGTTTGTCGGTTTTTATTTTTTATTTGAGAAAGTGGTACGTAGCAGTTGAAGCTATTTTCTGCGCATAACAAGACTGGTACTTTTTGTAGGGAATAAACAAAAGTTGAAACAAAAATAGCGAAAGAGAAAGAGAGAGAAGCAAGTCGGATTGATTGAGATGTAAATAGAAACGTGAAATTTCAATCATAACGAATCACAAAACAAAAGAAGAGAAAACTTTAGTCAAACACACGCGATCCTCTTTCGTTCTGTTCCCACCTTTTCACTTTCACGCGGGCCCCACTCGAACTTTGACCTTTGTAGACCGTCACGACTGAATTTTTTCAAACAACAAATTTGTACGCTGCTGCTGCTTTTGTAGTTGGAGAAGAAATTGTGATATGCGATGAGAGTCTTGTTAGTCACGTGGTCGGCCGGGCTGTTGCTCTCCTAGGACGCGACCCACCGGCCCGGTCGGCGCGCCTCATTGTTATTTAATTCCTAATTAAATTAATCGATTGAGTCTTTTTATCGTACGCGCGGACGGGTCTTACCTTTTTTGTAAATCAAAACGAGTTATTATTACTACTTTGTATTACTCTTATCCAGTCAGCAAATTGTCTTAACTACTATTATTGTATTTATTTTGCGCGAAAAGTAAACCAACTTTAGTTCCTATCGATTTTATCATATATACACCGCCAACCAATTAATAATTTGAATTTTCAGTCCTTGACGAGTATTTTTTTATTTGTACATAGGAGCGACGTAAAATTTTGTACATATACTTGTGTAATAACCGTTTTGGACCATCCGCCAACAAACACACACTTTGTTGTTGTTTTAGCTGTTAAGTTGAATATGTAAATACTTTTTTAATCGTTTGCGAACTACTCTTGAGGTCTACAAGCAATTTCGAGTGGGCGGCTGCATGGCTTCTCCTCGTTGCCACACGCAATATGATGATTACTACTCAGTTAATCGGTGTTTTCGTTCGATGCAGACGACAGTTAGTTACCTTTTTAATCAACTGCAATTATTACCAAACAAAGCCTTCTAATAATGTTAATATGTAATGTCGTAATCAGAATCACATACACACTCACTCACTCACTCACATGAACACACACACACGCAAAAGGAGTTAAAAAAAAAGAAAAAGAAATCGAAATTTCTCTGGAATCGGAATGAAGAAAGTCGCGAGATCTGGTCAGGCGGAACGGCAACTCGAAAAATAAACTGATGGAAAGAAAAATAACAAGTGGGGGATGAAACGGAACATTTCGGAGAATGAAAACGGAGCAAGAAGAAAAATTAACCAACAACCTATTAAATATTTTCAATGTATTTGTGTGATAATAACTTATTATTATATGAAAAACTACAACTCGTCATTACTTGAATGTCTTAACAACTACTATATTAGATGATAATATAATAATTAAAATGCACGATGCTAGTGTTTTTCAAAATACAATTTTGGATGTTGACGACGATGAAATGAAGAGAGTGCGGGAAAAACTGATTTTTTACACTCGTTGAGACAAGTTGTAAAAACGAAAACTAACTTTGAACTCCTTTGATTTAGAAGCTGCTGAGCGATAGAATGCCAAAAAGGAACATTCTGCTGTAATTTTTTATTCAGCCTCAAAGGTGAAAAATGAAAGAAACACGTGGAAGTAACTGTTATAAAAAAGCTAATTTTAATCTTGTATGACTTTTCACACTACTATTATAACTACGAGAATAGGAATATGTGATGAATGGTTGGTCATTTTTCAAAATCGTTCGGAAAGCAACACATTACTTCTACACTAAAACTACTTTCGGGTTTCAAAAACTCCCCAAGCCACACTCACACACGCAAACACACACACACTTGAATGAATCGATCGCCAAAATTGCCATTTTCACGTACGCTGAACACAAAAACTCACTCTACAAGATTCCCGCAAACAGAAGTCGCATATTACGGTTAGTGATTTCAAAAGTGATAGATAGGTGCGAAAGAAAGAAAGAAAGTTTTCCGTTTTTCACCCGACTCGCAGCTTTGGACGAAGATAAACGATCCTTTCCCAAAAATCAAAATTGTCACGCCTTTTTTTCGTTCCCCTGCTGTGTTCTTTTTATTTGTTCGTTCTGATTTTATATATTTTGAGATGTGAGATGATCGTTCTAAGTTATACTTTATTATATAGGTTACACACATACTTTTGTTGTTGCTTCTTGATATGAGAAAGAGAGATGAAAAAAGAAAATACAAAATACTTACTTACCTGTGAATGTGTTATGTTGTTGTAAAACTCGCTCGCCTTCTCTGTTTGTTTGCGCCGGAAAAGCCATCCGGCTCTACTTTTCTGTTGCTCTAAGTTTGACTGAGAAATCTCACTTCTGAAATCGGACAAGGCGGCGCAGTTGAACCGAGCTGAAGTAAAATTTGTTGTTATACACATATATATCCGGATACAATTGGTGTTCACATCACATTAGAGTTAATCAAAGGATAGCTGTGTTGTTTTTTGCGTAACCACTACCGATTTGATGATGAGATGACGGAAAATATTAATTGTATTCTAGTGGAACAGTAATACATACGTATATAATGTGCTTGTTTTTACCCTTCACGCGAAATTCAGTTAGCCCGAAAAACAAGACACTCACATTTGCAGTTTTATACGAAAGAAACGAAGTAAAAAGCAGTTGGTTGCCTTTAGCATGGAATAATCTTATAGAATTTCTCATCGCAAAGTTGATATTTCGTTTTTTATTACTATTATTTTTTCAGTTGATTTCATATATTTTTCTTTGTAGTTTTATAAAAAATAAAATTGATGATTTGAACTTGTTTTCGTTTTTATTTCTCATCGTTTGGCGTTTTCCTTTTGTTTGCACCAGTGCAGAGTTGGGAAAGGAACTGTGACACGTTTTTATGTTTCGCAGGCTAGTGGATCGGATCATCGGTTATTATTAACACACCGCCAGCAACAAAATTCCAACATCAAACAATTGAAAAACACAATATCAAACTGCCTATAAATTTAGTCTCTAGCCTCTCTGGTACAAAATAATTAAGAAGCACACGACACACACGCGCGCGCGTTTAATTTCTGATCTGAAGAAGCGTTTGTACATACATTGAGTAACAACTAATTAACTGACTAATTAAGGCAACCCACCCACAAAATCACTCACTTCAATTAAGTATCACAAAAACTATTGTATTGTAATCTCTAAAATACAAAGCAGGTTCCCTAGCAGAATGTGAGAAAAAAACTAACTAAGCATATATAAAGCAATATATAATCAGCGCAATTGGTACACACACACACACTCACGCAAAATGAGTCTCTCAAATTCCAAATTTCAGGCGACACCCCCTTACAACCCCCCTCATCTTTTCACACAATTTTTTCGAGCAATGAGAGCGTTCAAAACAGAGAGTGAAAGAAAAGTCGAAAATCAAGCTAACCCAACTGAAATAATGCTACTTTTCTTCTTCGCTCGTCACAAACAACGTTTAACAACCAAATGCGATGGCAAGTCCTAGGATAACAATATAATTGAGTCGATTAATTAGTTGAAATCCGCACACATACACACATGACACTGAACACACACACAAAGTAATTACTCAATCTTGGAATAATGGACACACACACACTAGCAAAAATAAGAATTAGCAAAGGAAAAAAAGGACACAAAACAAACAGGTGTTATTTTAACTCGGTGTTTATCAATGGTTAATTATTAATTGAGAAAAGAAACTAGAGCTGACTAACTAAAATATGTATAACCGTTCTCTATACACACACACACAATTACTTGAATAAAAAGGAAGTAAACGCTGTCTCGTTGTAAGAAATTCGCATTAGAGGATAACTGAGATCGCACGAGAAGAATAATTATTTTTTCATGTCCCCGCTACTGGAATAATGAGTGCATACAAAAATTAATCGCGATTTTTTGTGCCGCTTCTCGATTTTAACCACACACATACACATAAAAAGCCACAAGTGAATGAATTACAAACAATAACCTCCACGACGACATGTACATTAACTCTGAAGACCGCGAAAATAGCAGTTTGGCCAACCACAAAAAAGTGCAAACATGCATAATTAGCTGTTGCATATTGATTTCAATGTAGCTGTGAATTTTAATGGTTAATTAAGTAAGCATGTAGCTGATGTGAGCAGTTTTGTATCGAATCGACGCAGAGAGGGTGTGTACTTAAAATTAATTAATTAATTTAATTTCGCGCATGGATGCGACAACACACACACACGATGATGTTGATATGATAAAAAGTAATATCTAGCCATTTTTAAGATGACGAAGCCCACACCCGCGATACCAAAAGATAAAAATGGTTCTCTCTTGTAAAACAATACATGTTTAACCTCGGATGTAAGGCAAAAAATTACCATGATACTCGTATAACTGTATTAATGCGCTAAGCAACGTGCAAATCGATATCGTCACACAAACTTCATGTATTTAAAGGTTAAAGAATCATGGCTCCACTGCATCTGAACTTAAAATGAAACAGACAACATGGCTGAGTCTATATTCGAATTCGATTTTCGCTCGTTCGGCCAAAAACGCCGTTTTTTTCCGAAACGCATTTTTAGTAGCACCTCAAGGCATTTGAAAACTGAACCGACGAGAGCACAAAAAAGACAGAAGGCGTTTTTTTTTTGTTCTTCGGTTTTGGGTCGAATTCAGCCAACGCAGAGTGGAGTTTAACTTCAAATCAAGTGGCCTTATTCTTTAACTCAAGAATCAGTTGTTTCCTCGAAAATTGCTACCCTTTATACACTTTCCGCTTCCCGGATCGAAATTGCTATATATTCTACTTAAAGAAAGTTTCTCGTACGCATACTCTCTTCGATCAAAAGAAATTAATTATTATCACTGTACTCGATCAGCAATACACCGAGATTCGGAACGACTCATTCAAAAGGCATATTTCTGCACATTTCTACAGACAGTCCCGGTTTCTTCGCGCAGGCTAGTCCAATCAAGTTAAAAAAGAGTATAATAATTATAATCCAGTCATTGTGTTGTTGTTTCCGTTCCTTCTCAGAATTAGTGTGATAGGCGAGCGTTTTTAATCGCAGGGCTGATTCGGAGGTTTTTAATACGAGGCAAAAACGTGCGGTACACACACAACACACAAAACCAAGACCGAGATACGTATTAAAAGAGAAAGAGGCCCTTTACACAATAACGCACGGAATCGGTATGATGACAAACACACACACGCAAAAAAAGCGATCACCTTACTAGCAGGAGAGTATATAAATCCAGACGAGACCTTTTTACAATTTTTCAATCTAACGTTGTAATATGATAATAACAATATGGTATTTTGCATATCTTTTTGAGAAGCATTCCTCTTTGCATTGTACTATAACTAGTGAGTAACTCTCGTAATTCATTAAGGTACCACGCGCGCGTTGCTAATAACGAGGGAATTTTTGAGCCATTCAATTCACACTCTCACTCGATTGAGGCGGCAGAGGGACAATTAATTATTAGATCTCTCTGATCGGAAAAACACACACATACACACACAGACACACACGCGAGAAGCAGCAATTCTATTTAGTCGATCGAATCTCTCATATGTATGTACTTAATAAGGAGAACCACACTTAAGCTTTTCTGACGTGTAAAAAAGTGTAAAATTATAAATCTATTTTCTACATGATGTAAAATCGACGACGATATTTAACCGATTAACTTTAAATTAATCGAGGTTACTTGCGATTAATATGGTCACACACGTACTGGCTACACGATAGTTGATCCGTTTATTATTCCCATTTTATAAAATGATACAAAAAAAAAAGGAACAAGGCGCTCTCGTCTCTCTTTTCTTAGCACTACGCAGCTAATCGATTTAATTACCGCTTGTTAGCAGCCCTCCACACTCACTCGCACTCGATATACATATACCGACTCTAGTTTTTACTGTTTACATACATTACCAGAAGGGTGCGCGTTCCGCCACTGAGCAGTGGCGGACCGCCGGCGCTGCCAATTTAAACGAAGGCCTCGCTTGCTCGTTTTACGGTAAAAATCGATCGATCGACTCTCTTATCACGTATTTTCTCGCGGCCGGCGGAAGGGGTTCCAAATCGCGCGAATCGGATTTTTCTTAAAGGGGTGGCACCGCGCATGCGCAAATTCTGAAGCCAGCAGGCATTATTTGATTTGACGCTAAAAATGGAGTCTGCCAGGAGCGGTTTTGTTGTTGTCTATGATGTTCTTGATCAAAATTCGGCACGAAGAACACCTTGAGATGCCAGCGCATGCGCGGGGGTCGCCCGCCTCGCCCCGAAAAGAAACGACCGTTGTTGCAGGCACGGACGAGTTTTGACATTTGGAGGCTCTCACGCGACCGGCCTTATTTTAGATTATCACTCACAATGATGTTTTAAACTCGTTGCGACGGATAAAAGCCGCGTAGCTCTTTTGCTGGATTTGTTACGGGTTGTAAACCGAAGAATAAAAACTGCTGTGCTCTTTTTACACACAACAAGTGAACACGACGCAAAATTGAGTCCGCTTGTGTTGTCGGATGGGTTCTTCTTTTGGTTAGTCGCTGGTTTGCGTTGCGTTTCGGTGGTGCAAAGACGAACCTTCCAAATAAAAGTGCAGTTAGTTTACTGCTGCTGTGTATGCGTCCTCTCGATATCAAGGGAGCTAATTAAACGTACGTTAAACTGGATTACGGGCGCGCTTACGTACCGAAGACTCGGCCCACTTTTTATATCAAATAAAGGGTGCTCACTGAAGTTGACGACTGCTGCTGGGTTTGTAGGTGCAGGTGGGTGGGTGGATCACACGCACGCACACACACACGAGCCAATATGACGACGACGACGACGACGGGGGTATGAATCGTACACGCGCACTTTGACGTGTCAGTAAACTCAACAATGCAGGGTGAATACAAAAATCGACGATTTTCCACTCCTCGGTTTCTCGTGCGGCAGATGACACACACACGCACTCACGCTCGCATGGTTTTTGGCTCTCTTGCGTTTTTTGTATCTGGTCATTTTTAAAGGAACACACACGTACGGAGATGAAAACACGGGGTCGAAGATTTTATATACAACATTATGAGATGAATCTGTTTAAAAGTGACGAGAGTTTATAGCTAATTTTGGAGTGACTGCAAGTGGAATAAGTAAAATAAAAATAAAGCGAAAAAATAAAAAAACGACGAGAAAAAATAATAATTCTGATAAAAGTGAAAAAATTACGACGACATGATGACATGATGATGTAATGCTTTTATCGTTTTTTAAATAACCTCCACTGAATATTTTTTAATGGATTTTTGTACATTTTCTATTTTTTGTATGAAGATTTGATGCTCGCTGATAAGAATAATCTCTCAAACCGGTTCACTGTGTAATTTCATACATAAAAATAACATTGCTGATGATGAAAAGAACACGCGAATCCCTTATGAAATTCGAGCCCCCCGGTCCGCGCTTCATTTTTTAAATTGATCGTTGTAATTAGGATTAAAAGTATAGGAAAGACGCATTGGCGACCTCACCTCACTGTTATATTCCTTGATAATAGGATAAATTTAATACAATTACAATATTTGTACTATAAAAATTGTATAACCCGCTATTATGGAAATGGATATTTATATCATACTCTAATGTACACACATTAAAGAAGAAAAACGGAAAAAACGGAACGAAAAAAACGAAAACACAGCAATGATATTTTTATTTTTTACTGATGTGCTGGCTTTATATAATGAAAACTTGGAACATTATGTGTACAGCGTTTTCTAACGGGGAAAAAACAGATCGCGTTTTGTTGTAATTTACTCTCACACACAAACACACACGAGAAAAGAACAGAGTCAACGCTGAAGATGGTTGTTTTATGTTTCCTATACAACAGATGATGAAATGAAACTGTATGTAACAAACCTAATTATTGGTTATTATTCGACAAGCGATTTACAGTTAATGTACGTGGATAATTTGAAATACATGTACGTTTCAATATACCAAAAATTAAAAATAAACCCACGAGCTGTTTCAATTCCCTCTGTCCTTCACTGCAATATTCAGAGTATGCAACCTGCTTCGCAGCGAAGTCACGCAGGTTGCCTAGCTTCGTCTATGATATATTTTATAAAACTATTTCGATTTTTATCAGATGGTTGTTCATCGGTTGAATTTTAAAATATTTTAAATTTTTCAGCAAAAATAGCTTATGATGTTGAAAAGATTAATAATTTATCAATAAAAAAGATTTCATTGCACATAATTTAATAGTAAAAAACAAATCAAACTCGGCGTCAATATTTTTTTATAAAATGTATTTTTCTCTATTTTTGCAGGGTTAAATTAAAAATATAATCACTGGAAAATTAAAAAAAAAATCATGACTAGTTTTGTCTTTAAAGGACAAGAGCAAAGATGCAGATTTCACCTAGATAAAATGAAATGAAATAATAAATATTTTATCATAAAATGCCGCAGCCATGATGGCAATATAGAAAAATAAAAATCAAACAGGAAGCAAGTTATTCCCAACTCTGGCAAAATTGAATTACATTTCGAGCAAGCGCATTGCACGATGATCATCAAATGGGAACGTTGCTTTGCATTTGCAGTCTTTGTGAGTTGATTTTTTAACAATTTTGGTTGCCCCCCATTTTGAAGAGGCTTTTTTAACAGATTCTGCTCCACTTTGGACTTCAAAATAAGTCTGTGACTGCTAAAGAACCGACAGAAATAGGTCTGTTTTTCATTTAATTTAAACTTTGAAAGCAAACTTTTCCAAAATATCAGCTCCATTTATTGGAGTGCAGAGGAGGATCTTAAATTTCCTTGGCAAGCCACAGTTGAAGAGTAAGCAGAAAATTATATAGTTTGATTTTTGCTGAGGTTTGGCCCGGTAGTTAAGGTTGTAGTTTCCTCGAAGAATGTGACGCGAAGAGAATACATCGTTAGATGCTGCGGAAGGCGTTCGTGCACATCAAATATCGTGTAATAGTTTTAGTTATTATTTTAAAATTCAATCTATATCTAACTGTATGCTACTAACAGGCAAAGTAAGTGCATAAATATCATATTTTCATAAATTTCCATTAATTAATAATAATTGATTAAGAAACAAGGAGTAATAAAGGTATGTTACACATTTAATTTTTGTTTGCATCGACTTTAATTGTACAACAGGTCCGTCTGATAGAAGAATAAGGATTGGCAGCAAAAAGTACATGTTTCCACCGCAAAAAGTAAAATCAGATTTTTCGCCACCGCATTGGTAACAAAGAGAAAAAAATGAAATGTCAGGCATCGCAAACCGAAGCTGCCAAGTTCTGTGCAAAGCAGGGAATGCAAATCTGCTCGATCGACACTGTTGCCGAGCAGAAGCAAGTCGACGAGTACCTGGGCTACATTGGCCTCTCGTCGGAAGTGGTTTTTTCTTCCTTGAATTTAGCTAGTATCACGAAAACGCCGGTCTGGGGAAAAGGAAAATCACCACTCGGAGCTGGAAAGTGCCACGTCCTCTACAAAAAGGCGTTCTACAACTCCTCGTGCGCGCAAAAATCGCACTTTGCATGCGAGGAGAGCGACAAGCCGACCAAGAAACCGTCCATTTTAGACCTTCTTCCCATAGATGATGGTTGGCATTAATTCCATGTCTTCATATTATCAAACTGATTTCGTTTCTTTCAGCAATTTTGAACTTTATTGGTGGAAAAAATTATCTGGTTCCTTCAGAAAAAGTAAAAGCCTTCAAACATTTCTTAGTCCTTTTTAAAAACATTAGGAAAAGTATTTTTAAATACGATTTTAACATAAAAAGAAAGAATTTATCAAGCAGGGAAATTGAAGAAATTCAAATTTTAAGTAAATTGCTATTCTACCCTGCGCGGAGTTTTGATTGAGCTAAGCAATTTTTAAGAATTCATGATTATCAGCGCTCATTGCGGAGCTAAAGTAATGCTGATTAGGCCTCTCACAATTTCTCACCCATCCTGAGTCAACTCCGTGCAGAGTAGAGCCGTATTAACGTAATTTTTATTTCAAATTCAACCTAATTTTTAAGGCAAATTATCCGCAAGCACAAGATTTGTGTACAAGACAGGGGATGGAATTGATGTCTTTGGAGTCGTTAGCGGAAACGTCGCTGGTTCAAGATTTGCTCGGCGACCTTGGTAAAATCGTCGAATTCGAATTAGCACAATAAACTTTTATCAGGTGTGTCGGCGACGTCGATGATGACCTCCCTGAAGAAAATGTCAGGCGGTTCATATAGCTGGTTGAGTGGAGCGGCCGCCAGCGTCCTCAAGTGGGCCCCAAACCAGCCAGTGGCCTCCGGGGGCGAATGCGCCGCTCTCGACAGCCTCGGCCTCAAAGGCGTCTCCTGCGACTCTGTAAGCAACTTCGTGTGCGAATCCCCGGGTCCAAACTCGTTTCAAGCAGTAACCACGACGGAAAAGTACAATTCATTGGCTTTAAATTTATTCCTATTAAATTTTCCCCTATTTTCATTAGAAATGCTATCTTAAAGCTCTTGCCATTGGCAGATGGTGAACCTTTTATAATTATTTTTTATAGGAAAATAAAATAAATTGCTTCCAGCTGTTCCAGTGAAGATCGGTAATGGAGAATATCTTCTGCCGAGTGAGAAGGTTTCCGAAACTTAGATATTTTTGGCTTGTTAGCATTTTGTGAGTGATAGGCTGATCAAGCCGGCGCCAGCAAACTCTGTGGGACAAAAGGAATGAGCCTGATGTCTTTAGACTCTTTGGCGGAGACTGATTTAATCCAGGACTACCTAAATTCCGTTGGCTAGTTCCTAAATAATGCTAATTTTCAATCGTTTTCTAATTATTTTAGAATATCAGGTATGACAGCGTCCTCGGTTTTGACCTCTCTCAAGAGGGTATCAGGTGGAGACTGGCTGAGCAGTTTCTCATCCGCTTCCTTGCCCTGGCTCCCCGAACCCCCGGGGGGCACGAAAGGCAAGGATTGCGCCGGCCTCTCCGTTCTCGGTTTGAGTCCCATTTCCTGTGACGACCTGTCAAATTTTGTGTGCGAAGCGCCAACAAACTCAAAACCAGAGCTTTCCACAACGCTAAATTACGCTGATTATGATGCTGTCACTGAGTCACTGTGTAAAATATTCATGTTTTAACTTAAATTTTAAAATATTTTGATCTCTTTAAATCAGCTCTGCACATGGTGCAATTCCAGGATAAGACTCTAACGTTCATGAATCAACAGGTGTTTAGTTATTTAATAAGGTTTAGCTTATTTACTATAAATTATTTCTTTAGGCAAATCAAGACCAAGCGGAAAAAGCTTGCAGTGACATAAATGAAAGTTTAGTAACCATTGAGAGCTTCGAAGAGCACTTAGCCATTCTGCGAGAAATGGCATTAAACGGTATACTAAAATTACAATTTTAATTAAAAATATAAATTTTAAAAATTTTTATCCAATTCATCGTCAGTGAATATATTATTTCTCCATTTTCACCGTTCAAATTCTCTTTCCTCAATGCTTTCAGGCTTATCAGATAAAACATTCCTCACGTCTCTGAAGCGCAAAATCGTGGAAACCCCCGATGGTGAGGTGCTTGAGGTGTTTTCATGGCTGTTCAATCGACCTCTCGTGCCACCACACGTCGGATGGACAGCCGAGCCGACAGGAGACAATGCATGCGGCGCGTACCAAGGAGGCACTTTCGTCACTGTCGACTGTTTGGGCAGCCACAACTTCATTTGTGAATTCCCTCCACCTGATTCGCAACCACAACCAGCAGAACCTGAACCACTACCACCACCAGCAGCACCTTATCCGTACCCGCCAGCAGCAGCACCTGATCCGCAACCACCAGCACCAGCACCTGAACCGCGGCCGCCACAAACTGCAGACACTCTACTGACGGAACAAGCAGCAACACCTCCTCTGGAACTACAGCAATCAATAACAACACCATCGGCAGACACAACGCTAGATATTGCGACAAATGATACTCTCTACATGACCGACACTGAATTGGTCACGAATGTTGTGACCGATGTAACTGCCGGCTTCTCTGGTAAATTGCAAGTCGCTAGTTCGATGTGACGTTTCAACAAATAAAAAATTTGGCATGCAGGTGATTTAACCGCAGCAGATACGACGACCACAAGGCATTAAAAATTTAAAGCAATTATAATGTTCTCATTTTTAAATTCTAAACTTTTTTCATAGTTCTGGTGTAACAACAACGGCTGCGCCGTACACCTCTGCAAGTGATGCTGGAAATAGAACATCGATAACATCTGTTAATGAGCCTAGCACCACTACAGCCAAAGCCTCATTTATCACCATAGTGGACCCAGTAATGAAAGATATCAACAACATGAATGCAAGCAATCTCGCATTGGGGGGCTAGTTTATTGTGGATAAAATAAACAAAAATCAGTTTTAGATCAATAAAGATTTAAATATAAATTAAATTTTCAATCAGTTAATATTATTGAGAATTTTTATTGGGTCACATAAAACTCAGAATTTGTTTGCCATGATTAACTTTTGTGAAATTTTAATGCATTAAAAATCAAGAGCAAATACATATGGTTAACAATTTTTGTCTTATTTGCGTACTGCCAATTGTGTTTTTTCTGATATCCATCCCAGGAAGCTTGACACTCTGGTAAATCCACCTGGGAAGCCTGTGCATGATTGTGACGATCCAAAGCTGACCAATCCGAACTGAGTGTATTTTCTATCTTTCTCCCTGAGAACAAATGGGCCGCCACTGTCTCCCTTTAAAAATTAAATATGAAAATGTCTCAATTTCAGATAAATTGCTTTTACTTGACAGGTGCTCTGCTTGTCGGCGTTCTTTATGCACAATGTTGAGTCTGTCACTGTGTCGGATCCAAAATACTTCACGCATTCTATGCTATCTTCAATTTCTCGTTTGAGAAACTTCAAATCTTCACTAGTTCCTTTATCTTATGACAGCATTAAATTTATTTTAAAATAATTAGTAAATTTTTGAACGTGGGAACCTCACCGTTGCCAACTTTTCCCCAGCCGCTTATGATGCACTTTGTTTTCAAGAATGTTCTGGTTGCGTCGCTAACGCTCGGAAGTCGCACAGGTTGAATAAATTTTGCTACACACATTAAGAAAATCAGGAATATTAAATAACGACATAATGATAACACCTACTTAAACTAACTGCCTTTGGAAGTTTCAAAAGAGCGATGTCGTTGACGAGAGTTTGGTCAGAGTAATTTTCATGGGCGTACGCCTCGGTTGTAAGCAGGTCTACCCTTCCGGCAATATTTCTTGAAATCTTGACCATTCCAAGAGAAACGTTCCACGTTGAGAACCTTTGAATGTATCATTATGTCAGAATAGCTGTTTTTGCACTTAAAATCTATCATATTAACCCTAACACACAGTGGGCCGCCGTCAGAACCCACGATGGGTCAATTAGCGACCCGCCACACATGTACGCTCCGTCTATCTCTAATTTCGCTTGCCAGGGAAACTGACCTCTCCTGGCCTTGGTCCCTCCGATAATTTGTGTCTCTAGGCCGACAGTCGTCCCACCAACCTCATCGTTGGAGCCAGCGTTTTCTATCGTGGAGAAATTTAACTAATTACCGCAATCATGATGCAGTCGACTCACTGTCCGCTGGGCGTTTTCCTGTTGGTTTGAAGTCCAATTTCGGCTTCAGTTTGTTAGCAATCTTCGCGTAGCCCTTCTGGTTGAAAGTCTTCGGATCTTTTGGAGTGATTGACCTGAAAAGAGGCTCCGGACCGCCAGTCAAGATGGTCTTTAACATATCGAGTATTATAATCCATAATTCAAGCTAAATAGCGAACTAAATATAATTATTACGTCTTGGGCAATTCCAACATCTAAAGTTAGTAAAAATAAAAACAGCGCGCAAAACTTAGGCATCGTCGTTATTTGAATATTAAAGCTGCACAGCTGACTGATGTCGAAAGGCCTAATTACATCCTCCAATGGCGCGTGTTTATTTCCCTGACGAATGCAGGACACGGTCATAAATCATAAATCGTATTGCGGCCATTGCAGAGAAACGGAAGTATAGCCGCAGCCCACGTGATTTCAGCTCTGTCATGTTATTTCGTTTAACCCAAATTTTGTGCAGAATTTTAGAAGAATCGATCTCTGAAATTATATGTGTAAAAATAATTTAAGCGTAACAAAATTTTATTAAATCATTGAAACACATATTTAAATTAATTGTAAACTAAAAAAATGAAATCATGGCTACACACGGGGATTTTGATTATTTATATTAATTTAACAATGTTTATTTCCATCAATATCTCAAATTAATGCCCGTAACTCTTGAAATAAACTCCAAGTAACCAGCGACCCTAGTGAATCCGCTCGGGTTTCTAAAACAGCCGTCCAGTGAGCCAAATGAAACAATTCCGATTTGAGTGTAAGCTCCGTCCTTTTCCTTGTACACGAAAGGCCCTCCGCTGTCGCCCTTCAAATCATACTTAGGATAATTACTGCTGTTGGCTTCTCGGAAACGCCCTACGTTGCATGTCCCTTTTTGGTCGCCGTTTCGAATGCACAGCACCTGCGCCGTCACTAATACTTCATTGTACGCTTTCAAGCACTCCTTTTTGCCCACAACTCTCCTGGATACGTATTTTAGATTTTCGCTCGGAGGCAACGCTGTAATAATTTAGACATTTTAAAACACAGTTGTGCAGCGCTAATACTCAAAATATGATTAATATTGTATTTTACGCTTCTTGCAATTATCAAAGCAAGTGTTTTTAAATTACCGTCTCCTGTTTTACCCCACCCGGTAACAATGCCGCGAACCCCTATAAAACTCTGATTTACATCGGCTACGCGGGGCAAGCGAATGAGTGAAACATAAGGCCCTGTAAGAAATAAAATAAAAAATAATTTAGTGCTGTATGGCTAATTTTAGCCATTTTTAGCAAGCTTGAACATACCAGCTATGTTTGCTCCGGAAAGTAATTTCAGAAGAGCGATGTCATTATTTAGGTTGTAGTCAACATAAGAGTCGTGAATAAATTTTGCATTTGTTTCAAAAATTTGGCTCCCTAGAACATTATTCTCTCTCTTAACTGTTCCAAGGATAACAGTAAAATTAATCACTCTAGAAAATTGTATCGAGAAAAGTAATTAATTAAATTCTAACTTCAAAACGTAAAATTACTGGTCAACACAGTGGGCAGCAGTCAAAATCCATTCAGTAGAAATTAAAGATCCACCGCATGAGTAAGCATCGTCTAGAATCAGCAAAGCTTGCCACGGAAACCGTTTTCTTGTTGCAGAGAAACCAGATATTCGCCCTGGTGCTTTAAATTTGGATAAGGAAAATGATATTTGCCTCCTGATTTTTTGTTTACGCACCCTCTTTCCTGTTTCGCACAAAGGTACCAGTTTCCTTATCAAAACTTAATTTTTTCTCAATTAGAGGCCTGGAGTAATTGGTTATATTTTTCGCTGTCAAATTAGTCTGGTAAGGATAAATAAATTTCAATATAGTTATATAATGAATTAAATTGTTTAACTCACAGCAAAAAGCCCACAAATTGTAAATAATACCAGCAAAATGCACTTGTTCATGGTTATATAGGTTATGGACTCGTACCTAAACTAAAACTTCGCGAATACCAAGGAGTACACATATAGTTACAACAAAACTCCCCTCCATTATCCTGATATTTTAGCGGCGCACAAAACAAGATTTTACCACGTGAACGGCCATGAAATTTAGATGGTCACCTTTTTAATTGGTTTATCATTTCTTATGAAATGGGGGCAACCCACTAATAGCGAGCCCCTTCCAAAACATCGCGAACGATTGGGCTCACAAATCTCAGTGGGAGATGCCCAGTCCAGAAAAGGACCATCTCATGTTACTACCCTTGCACCGGGGCCTTTATTTTATTGGAAAGAAAATACTTATTCCGTGAAATTAACTCCTGCATGCTGGGAAGTTGCAAATCAGCAAGTAACGCGTTGGAATGCTTTTTGCACTCCAAAATATTTTCATCAATGCGCAGCCCGCACTGAATTCCCAAACAAAAAATTGCTCAAAATCTCACAAATGCGAGCCACCGGCTTGTTTAATATATATAAAAGTGAATTAAAATAAACTGTGCCAGCCTCTAACCGCGCAAATGCTGAAATAAGCAGATATTATCGAACCAATAAAAACCACTTATTAGCATAATAATTGATTTATTTTATACATACATTAGCGTCAAAACTGTATTTTAAAAATTCTATGTACCTTTTGCCCTGTCAAAAACCTTTATTTTTTTCATAATTTTTAATAAGGAATAAATTGCGTTTATTTATATATTTAATCTAATTCATGGTAGATTGAACGAAGGCTCTAGTTCCTCATTTTCAGGCCGGTGACGGTGCTGATCCATCCTATATACGCAGAGACCCTTGTGAAGCCGCTAGGGTACGTGACACACGACACGGATGATCCAAAGGAAACAAGGCCAATCTGAGTGAACTTGTTGTCAGGCTCAGTCCTCACAAATGGTCCGCCACTGTCTCCCTAATTTTCAATGTAAAGCAAAAAGGAAAAAATAATAATTTAGAAGATATAATACTTGGCAGGTGCCTTGCTTGTCTTTGTTATTTATGCAGAGAAGATTTCCATTGACCGTGATATCTCCATAGTTCTTGGCGCACTCCTTGTTGTCGATCACGGTCCTTGAAACATATTTCAGAACGTCGCTCGGCCCGTTTTCTTTACATTTTCACGTATGAATTTCAAAATTACTTCAAAAAAATTATTGCTACTATTTTACCGTCTGACGTCTTCCCCCAGCCACTGATTGTTCCAGTGACTTTAACCAAAGATTTAGTCGCGTCAGAAATTTTGGGCAGACGGACAGTGGTGACGAAAGGACCTGAGAATTCGTAAATAAACAAAATATAAAATTATTCCAAATTTACCGGATGTATTAAGAGCCTTTTGGAGTTTCAAAAGACAAATATCCGCAGTCAAGAAGTCACTGTCGTAATTCGGGTGGATGTTAACTGACTGAACGTCAACGTCAACTCTGCTCGACTCATTTACTGTTCGGTTCACAAGACCCACGCTCGCCATAAAAGTGTTGAAACTATATTAAAATTGCATAACATATATATTACTTGCTCTATTCCGCTCCACAGCTCAGTTTTATCCACCTGTAGCAGCAATGGGCCGCCGTCAAAACCCAAAGAGGGTCGATCAAAGATCCACCACACGTGTACCTTTTATCGATGGTAATAAGAACCTGCCACGGGAATTGTCCTTTCTTTGCTTTACTGCCGCCAACAATTTGATCGCGATAATTTAAAGGAACCTTCCCTGCACTTTCTGTTGGATTGTATTTTAATTTAGATCTTTAAGTTTTTTTAATTTTAAATCACCTTCTTGACTATGATTTCCCTTTGGCTTGAAATCAACTTTAAACTTGTTGTTCTTTTGGAATTCTCGCTCATTAAAATTCTCTTTTGGGCTCGGTGGAATGTTATTCTCAATCGGAGTAAGTTCATCGCTTGACTGCGACTGCATTTAACAAATTACAAATTTTTGGTCTCGAATTAAATTTATTGACTTACTTCTAAAAGAAAAGTGACGAGTAAGAGGAAAATAATCATGGCAACTTTCCTTATTGCTGTCAGAAAGTGTAATGTCATACTGCTTGATTCTTTCGTTGATAAAATTTAAGGAAGTGGAGTGCCATGCTGGTAGCATTATCGATAAACACAAGTGGAAGGGTCAGCATATTTTCGTTATTTAAGTCTCACTTAAAACCGTTATCATTTTTTGTTCATTGACATAGAGAATTGATGAGCTATGAATTATTCATTTTTAAATCGAGGTTTGTTAACGTCCAATAACACAAAGAAAATAGTTTTTGCAATTTTATTTTTCAAATAATTTTTTTACAAACAAAACAGAACATTATTTAAAATCTACAGAACATATTATAAACAGTTTAGTTTCTAAATTTAATGCCAGTGTTGTTTGAGATCCATCCCATGAAGCTGGACACCCTGGTGAAGCCCTGAGGGTAGCCGTGGCACGAGAAAGCACTGAACGACACGATTCCGATCTGAGTCCACTGTCCGTCGGCTTCCTTGTAAACCAGGGCACCGCCACTGTCTCCCTAATTCCAAAAAAAAAAAAATCAGTCACTGGATTATAATGAGCGCGCAAAAAATTATTACACTGCAAATTCCTTTGTTATTGGCTCCAGACGCGCACATCATCGTTGACTTGATATATTCTGATGTGTAAGTGGCTGAGCAATTAGTGTTTGAAATTATAGGCAACGTCACAAAGTTTAGCTGCACAGTTGTGGTGCCAGCTGAAATTTATAAATATAAAAAATTGACTACTTCTTGTTATTTCAGCAATCATATCTCCGAACCATCTGACGTTTTCCCCCAGCCGCTGACGACCGCATTGGTGTTGACAAACGTTCTGGATCCGTCAGCAACACGCGGCAAGCGGATAGTGTTGATGAAAGGACCTGATTTTTGAGTAAACGAGTTGTGAAAAATTATAAACGAGTTCGTTTCCAATTACCTTTACCTGTAATGTTGACCGGATTGATCAGTCTTAATAATGCAATATCGTTTTGCAAATTGGAGTCGTTGTATAGTTTATGAATTATTTTGTGGGTCGTGACGACGTTTATTCTGCCGGTTTCTGCAATATTTCGCTTGGCAGATCCCAGCGTGATCTCAAAGGTAGAAAATCTGTCAATTTTTTTTCGTGGAATAAAATGTTAGATTGTATAGGAAATGCCAGTTACCCTTGCACGCAATGCGCCGCAGTCAAAATCCACTGGGGCGAAATAAGGGAGCCGCCACACGAGCTCACTTTGTCCATCACAATAAATACCTGCCAAGGAAATTGACCCCTTGCTGCCCTGTAGCCTCCCACGATTTGCCCATTTGGGACAATTCTGACCTTTCCCGCTTCGGCTGGAATAAAATATTAAAGAAAGAATTAAAAAAAGAAATTGATTTCCATAATTTTGTGTTGCTTACGGGACTGAGGCCGAGTGCCATTTGGCAGAAAATCTATTTTTGGCTTATTTTTCTGTTCGATTAGGTTGTACTCCGATGCGTTGTAAACCAACTTCTCTCTCAGCGCTGGCAAGAATTTTCTAACAAAGCGAAAGTCTTGATCCTGTCCCCCGACCTTTCAAAACAAATAATAACAAAAATTATATTATTAATTTGAGCATTCAGAAGCAAAATTGAGCATCGAAATTTGATAAATATCCTAATTTATCTTGTCTGTTCTTAACTTTTTGTGTTTAAAGTTTTGTGCTTTTTTAACATTCAGTTAACAGTATGATTATTTAGTGTCATTCATTACCGTCAGGTATTTTAATATTTCCATAATCAAGAGTTGTGTAAAAAAATAATTAAGTTTCTTTGGCGCTCCATATTTGATTCAATCAATCTAATTTTTTGACAAAGAAGAATATAAAAAAACCTTCACTACTTTAGTAAAAACGGAACCATATATTTTGGTAATAATTTTTTTGAAAGTAGCACTCAAGGAAATAATTTCTCGCATAAATAAAAAAGCAACTATTTTCAACGACGAATGCCTGAATTTTTCTTCTATGGTCCATTAATTTTAAACCTTAGTCAACATGTGTAAAATTTTCCTTGCAAACAATAAAAAATTTAGCATTTTACCTGGGAGCAGAGCACGAGAGCGATGAGCACGCTGATTGACAGCCGGTTCATAATTGCCAAGCTGAAATCGGCAGTTGACTCCAACGTCATCTCGCGAGCCCACATTTATATTCAAGCTCATGACCCCCATAAATCAAATAATAGGATGCGTGCAGTGCGAATTTCGTTATGTTCCTATAAGGGAGGGGAAATTCAGATTGATTAAGTCGGGGAGCTAAAATGACTATAATAAAATAAGAGATAATGATTTGGTAACGGCCTGTTTCGCAAATAAATCACGCCGTGAAAATTATGACGTGCAGGTTATCAAATTTTATTGTTTAATCACAATCAATTATGTTTTAGCTCTCTATTTTCAGCCCGGTTTGCGTCGAAATCCAACTGAGAAAGTGCGTGACTCTTGTGAACCCTAGCGGGTAGCCCTGACACGATTCGTTCCTGCCGAACGAAAGTATGCCTATCTGCGTCCACTTCTTGTCTGCCTCCTGATAAAGCAAAGGGCCACCAGCGTCGGCCTGGAAATTTAAGTCTGGAACGTTCGCTTTTTATATAAAATAATTTATAACGTTACATTACACATAGACGTCTTGTTTGCTTCAACGCAGATAACAGAGGAAAAGATATTGCCATAATTTTTGCTGCAGTCATCGTTTGAAATTACCAAATTGTCTGGTTGGTAATGCAAATTGTTGTTTTTCTCTCCGTCTAATTCAATCATTAGAAATAAATAAATCAAAATATTTTATTGTAATTATAACCATCTAATTTCCATCCCCATCCGCTTATGGTTGCAGAAACGCCGGCAAAATCTTTTTTAATATCAGACTGTCGAGGCAAGCGAATAAAATTTATGACAGCACCTTTGGAAATAAATTAAACTCGGTCAATCTGCGTTTCCAAAAGTAGTTTGAAAACTAACTTGATTCAACTTTTTTCGGGAGCTTAATTAGTGCGATGTCATTAGCACGGATTTCATCGTTGTAATTTAAACGTAGTTTCTTTGTTGTAGATTTTAGGACCAATCTTCCGCTCTCCTCTGCATCGTTCAAGTTTTGTGCTCCAATGTATAGCTCAAAAGTCACAACCCTTTTAAGATAAAATGAGCCGCTGCTTCCATTTAAATTCCTACTTGTAAGCGCATTGGCCGGCAGTTAAAACCCAATCGGGCAAAATCAACGTCCCTCCGCAATTCGCAGTTTGGTCCATCACGATTTTTACCATCCATGGCCATTGTCCTCGCTGAGCCTCTGTTCCTCCAGAGATATGTGGTCCGATGTTCATCAGAATCATGCCGTTAGTGTCTGGTGTTTTGCGAAAATCAGTTTAATAATATTTCAGTTTTGAAAATAATTTATACCAGGCGCTGATTTTATTCCAGGAAAAATCAAGCCAGGACCACTTTTGAGCCTCTGATATATTTTAGTCAACTTCAGGTACGTTGTTTTTTGAATTGCTGGAGATTCCATTTTCTTTGAGTGATTATACAAATTAAATTTTATCGAATCGATGGTGAAAAAAATTAGTTACCGCGTGTTGAACGGAGACCAAAAATGCCAGCAGGAGTGAAGTGAAATGCATGATGATGAACGTTTGAAACTTATAGCAGGAAAATACAAAAAGCAACATGCAATGCGATAATTATTATCAGCTTTTGCTGACATCCAGAATGTCACTTTTATCTTGGCGTGAATATTATTCAGAAAAAATGCAAATTAGAGAGACAAAGTATTTAATTTATGATTAAATAAAACTTTCGGTTGTACCACATTTTGTTCCAGCTTGGAACAAAGCGATACAATTTATTAAGAAAATAAACTTAAATCAATCATACTGTGCATAATTTAACGTGCTACAAAAAAACTTAAAAAGTTAAAATTTCACAACTTCAGGTTAATTACTGCAAGCCAAAACTTCTTTTTAGAACTTCCCCTATAGAAACAAAACTCCGTTCTTCTTGTTTATTTGAATTTAATAACATGTGAGTTCAGCGCCAAGCTATTTTCTGCGCCGGGCGTGTGACCAGCGCCTTGCGCTCCTTCTTCTCCTGCAACTCTGCCCCCCTCTCCTCTGAGTACTTGTCCCTTTCCTTGGCCAACTCCTTCCTCACTTCGGCACCCTGTTCCGCCTTCCTCTGCAGGGCCTGCTGCCTGAGCAGCCGGTGGTGCTGCCTCTGAAGGCGGATGACCTGGCGCCGCACCTCCTCGCCCGCCTCGGTGCTCACGGTCTCGCTCAGCGGCTCCTTCTTGTTCACAGTGAGGAACTCGATGTTCTTCAGGGTGGTCGCCCGGCGGTCCAGCTCCTTCATCTTCTTCAGCTGCTGCTGCTCCCTGGCCGCCTGCCGCCGCAGACACTCCCTGATGCGCGCCTGCTTGCGAAGGATCTGCGCCTTGCGGTGGTGCTGCTCGGACACCCACCTGTTGTACTCCTTCTGCTCCTCCTGTTCCTTCAGGAACTTGACTTCCTCGTCGGCCAGCTGCCGACCTTTTTCCTCCGCCAGGCGGTGCACCAGTTTTTGGTGCTGCTCGACCCTCTCGGCCACCTCCAGCCGCCTGGTCGCTTCTAGCTGCACCTTCAGCTCGCTTGCCTTCTTTTTCTTTTCCCTGCAATCGTCACAGATTTTTCATAATCATGAATTTGATCATTTAAAATTTTAAAAAATTGCGGAACTCTTGGTACAATTGGAAACAGAAACCTGAATGTTTAATATTAATTTTATGTGAAGGTTTGGGATTTTTAAATTTTTTCAGACAAGATTTCTGGATGGTGTCGTGTATTTTAATAGTATTTCTCATCATAACAAAAAGTTCTTATTATTAAGTTTTAAAACCAGGGAAAATAATTAAATTTGCAGATGATGGGGTTTCTTCGGAGGTATATTGATTTTCTTAGATAAAATTGAAAATTCCAATAGCTAAAAAACTTAAAAAAATCCACGACATAGCAAATTTGAATTAGGGCAAACAAAAACCAAAAAATCTTTGCCCTCTATAACAATTAATAACGTTAAAAATTATTTGAAAAAAGACTCAAATATAACTCATGGCCTGAATGATTTGTAATAAATCGTTTTTACCTTGCAGCTTTTTCCCTCAATTTTTTCATGTACTTGTCGTTCTCCTTGAGCATCGTGACCATCTTCTCTGAGAACTGCTTTTCAGCCTTCTGGACCGCCACCTTGGCCTCGAACTCGCGCCTCACCCTGTCCATGGCGACCGCCTGCCTGAAGTCGTTCAGCTCCTGGCTTTTGCGCAGGTAGTCGAGGCGCGCGTCCACCTCGGCCCTGCGCGCCAGCTCCCGGACGTAGCGTTTGCGCTTCTCCGCGAGTAGCTCCTGCTCCAGCTTCTTCTTGCGCATCTCCTCGCGTCTGGCACGCATCTTCGCCTCGCGCTGCATCCGCTTGAAGCGGTTCTCAGACTCAGTCGGTGGATGCTGCCGCTTCTTGCGACGCTTCTTTTCCACCTTTTTTTGCTCCTTGATGGTCGACAGCTTTTGCACCCACTCGACCTGCGACTTGCGTTGCTCCTCCCTCCGCTGGTCCATCCTGAAGACAAATTTCACTTAATATTTTAATATGCCCTTGCAATATTGGATGCAGTAAAATCTTGCCTGCTCAAAAAATTAATTTTGTCCTGAAGAAATTTGAAAATTTTCCCGAAACTTCAATTTAAGGAGCACCTCATGGAATGGTTTAGTTCATTTTTTTAAAGCAGTGAGGTCTGACAACAATATGCTTAGTTTTTTATTGTTATTTAACAGTTTTGGAACTTAATGGCTCTAACTGCATTGTTTGGTTTTTCTGATAATTATATTTAAACAATAATTAAGACGCCCGCAGTCAACTCAAAGACTCTGCATGACTGTGGAAAATTGTGGGAGAGGGAGGGTTTCAAGGACCTGAAATCATTATATTTCTTGCACTGATCCAAAACTAACTATGGATTTTTTATTCAAAAAATAATTATTTCAAATTAAGTCTATTTAAAAATTTCAGAATTTTTCTCCTACTTAAGAAAATGGAGCTACGATATCTGTTCATCGGCTCCGAAAATTTGGAGCAATAATCTTTAGCACTTAACGAGCTATTAGGGATTTTTCTGGACAAAGTCTAAAAAATAGGGACTATATATGGAAGGTAAAAATTACCCATCGATCGGTTGGAGTCTGCCATTAAAAAATCATCATGATTGAGACGAAAACTGGTTTCATAATTCAATTTCAAAGAATTTCCCCACGTCAAATTCCTTATAAGGATTTAATTCCTTTAGAGCTCCATAACTCGCACACGTGCCGTCGTACTAAAAATTGTCCCCCGGTGTATGCAGGGTTCGCAAAAACCCGAATTTTCCGGAAAAACCCACTGCATTGTGAAAAACTTTTTTTGCGGGTTTTTCTGCAATTTTGCGCATTTTTCCGACACACAAGCATTCTTAAGGAAAATAAAATATTCTCATGATGGATGACCAAAAATAGGAATTTTTCAAAATCATTGAAATCAGTATTAGAGCCACTAGTTCCACCAAGAGACTGGAAATTTTAACTCCATCAACGTAATTTTCCGATATTTCAGACTCTTTTGGAGCAGAAATTGACTATTTTCGGGTAAAATTCGGAAAAAATGCGGAAAAACCCAAAACTGGTGGGTTTTTCCGGCCGGTTTTTTGCGCAAAAAACCAGTGATGCATTTTTGCGCATTGGAAAATTGGCGAACCCTGGGTGAATATAGGATGAATATAGTGTTCAAATTCAATAAATTCACCACTAATCAAATCGCAACATCGTAAGACACCAGAGAAAACAGCAATAATACCTTTCTTTGATGGAGTTGTGTCTCTCCATTTGCATGCTGAACTCGCGCTTCCTCTCCTCTTCCAGCTCCTGCTTCTTGGTCTTCTGCAGGTTCCTCAATGCGCGCATCATGATGATCCACTTCCTCTTGTTCAAGCACTCGATCATCTCCTCCTTCTTCGCCTTCTCGACGATGGTGACCCTGCGCTTCTTGAACTCCTCCACCTGGCCCTTCTTCTCCTCTATGTTTGCCTGCACGCTCATCACCTTCTTCTGGTCGCGGTGCGCCCGCACCTCCTGCACCAGCGACTTGTTCCTCTCCATCTCCTCCCGCTCCAGCCTCTCCTTCTCCATCCGCACCCTGAAGTCCTCCTTGTGCGTCTCCAGCGCCTTGACCCACTTGTTCTTGAACGAGTCCTCCATCATGTTGATGCCCTTCATCTGCCGACTCACTTCTTCCTCCTCCAAGCGCATCTCCTCGGCGGCCATCGAGCGTCGGCGGCTGCTCAACGACGACTTGCGCCGCCCCATCGACGCCACCTGCGACTTCCGCCCTTCGAGCATCGCTTCCTGAGCAGGACCAAACTCATCGCCAGCTTCGTCGGGCCGGGAGCCATGATCAGACTCGGTCTCCATTTTTCTTGAACTTAATTTTGAGTGCAACAATTAGAGCTGCGTAAACAATACAACACTTGTGCTTTGAAAAAAAATGGACCAACAATATATCTACAATTTTTTCTATTTGATTTAAAGAGGAATGATACTGCAAAAGCCTGAAAAATGCTTGTTGCCAATGCATAACCTCGCCCCTTAGGATTCAGTTAAAGCCTAAATTGACCTTAGAAGCACTGTAATTTTTTGAGAAAAAATTGGCTGGAAAGTTACCGTGCTTTTCAAATGGTAATGTCTGTCTCCTTATTTGAAATCCGATTTAATTTCAAAACCAAGAGTTTCCCGAATAAGTGGCATACACCGTTGGACAGATCTCGACGAGAGGAATCGGAATATGCCAAGAAAATATGTTCGAGCACTGTAAATTTTGGAGAAAATTGGCAAAATTAGAATTTTTACTTTAGGAAGGTCCTTTGTTATTTTTACAAATTGTTGAACAAATTGTTTATCGATCAATTGTTTATGGCATCCAAAAATTCAAATAATTTTCTATAGTTGCCCAGCAGTATCATTCCACTTGTTATTTTAATGTTTGCTATTTTATTATTGAGCGGATGAAAGCAGGTAACGATCGATGGGTCCAACATGATTATGAGAAATTCAAACAAGCCATAGGAATTGCGTGGTTCCAGATTTGGCAGCAAAGTACCAAAGTTCAATTTTCTAGAATTTTAGGTGGTTTTATTTTGCTTTAAATTCGAATAAACTCATTGTTTTTTCCAGTGATGCATGCAAATCGAATGCAATTAACAGTTTCATTATTTTATTTATTTAATTTGATTAATATGTCAAACGGTTTTGACGACCTATTCTTTATTGGATGAAAAATTTCTAAAGACTATTAGGGATAAGAGTATTTTATTGAAAATTTGAGAAAGGCGTAAAAATTTAGCTAAGGAATTTGAGGAAAACACGCATTTTAGATTAATATTAAATGTTTTCGAGACCTGAAAAACTTCTCTGATTTATGTACATACACAAATTTGTAATTTTTGAATCCATATGAATATTTTTCCAAGAAGACCATCAATTAAATTAAGTTAATTTTGAAAATAAAATTTTAAAAGTCCGTCTTAAAAAAGTAGCGCTTGGACAGTGGCCAAATAAACAACAAATTCGCATTGCAAACTTAATTATTATTTTCCTCAAAGCCAGCCCTCTGCATTTTGCAAGTATAGTCACGTCACGTGCAAAATGTCTTGCCGGTATATACACCCGGCACTCCGGTCCGTCTCCCCACATTTTGGCACGCTTTTTGATTACTTTATTACTATTCATTACTGCAACTCAGTCTGTTGCTGTGCGGTTCCAGATTCGGCAGCAAAGTACAAAGTTTTCCGTCCCACGGATAGCTGAAAATTTTTCCAATTTTATTTTTTTTCTCGTCGTTTTTTTCTGCCTGTGAGAGCGAACGAACGTGCGCGAGTCGCGACTATAGTGAAAGTGTTATTCCCGCGCTGCGATATGGAGTACATTTCGAATCTGCTGCCGCTCTTGCGCTCTCCGTCGTCCCGGAACGCCTCCCCTGCGGACGCCCGTCAACAAAAACAGTGCAGAAAGTCGAGGGTGAGCCAAGGGGTGCGTTGCAGGCTCGCGAAAATGAAATGTGTGCTCATTTTCGACCAGCTGAACGATCTGATCTTCTCCAAATGCGACAAGCGGTTCGCACACCATGTCAAGAAGCTAGCACGCATTCAGGGCCTCATTTCCGAGGCCGAGAGCCAGGTAACTATTAATATTACTGTATTACTTTTACTTTCTATTTTGAATATCTTATCTAGTATTTGCTAAACCGATGGGAGTAAAACTCCAAACTCAGTTATTCTATTTGATCTTGTTGGCTTGATGTTGTTCTTGTCACAAATCAATAGGAAAAAGGAAAGTTGTATCTAATTTTTATTTTACTAACATCACTGAACGAGCTCCAGCAGCTTAATTCCTGCTGACGAATCACATGAGACAATTATGCACTAATATGTTAACGAGATTGGATTACTTTCTCAAGCGCACCAGTCTTGAACACGTGTTTTAATGCGATTTGTAAGAGGAAAGGCATCATCTGTCCTATTTATTGTTGTCCTTTTGTGATGGACCTACCTTAAAAGTTGCTGATACTGTTATCAGCTCTATTATATAACAAATTAATTTGTGTACGTATAAAATTTAACATATTTTGGAGGTTGGGGTGGTTTTTTTTATAAATAAAAACAATTAAATTGGATCGATACAGGGCAACAATTGAAAATTATTTGAAAAATTGTTGGATGCAATAAGCAGTTGATAGATACACAATTCATTCTACTATTATTTATTATTTGTAACAATAAAAAAATAACCTTGCTACAGTAAAAATCAAAATGTTTCAAAATTTACAGCGCTTGATCACATTTTCTTGAGATCTGTACAACAGCGTATGAAGCCTTTTAGGGAAACTCGTTGTTGTGAAATAAAATATAATTTCAAATAAGGAGACTGACCATTTGAAAAGCATACTAACTTTGCAACAACTTTTCTAAAAAAAAAAAACAACAGTGCTACCTGGGTTTAATTGATTGGGTCAATTTTGGCTTCAACTGAATCCTAAGGGATGGGTTCATGTTCATGTATTGGCAACAAGGATTTTGCAGTATCAAATCCTCCTTAATGTAAAGATAACATAGTTTATAAATAATTTTTTAGAACACTCAATTTATTGCTTTTGTTAAAAAAACAAAATTAGACTCCAAAATATTAGAGTACGTACATATTAATTACAAATATTAATTTTAAATAAAAAATGGTTACTCTTAAATACTACACCAAACTTTGCACACATTTTGTAAAAAACCGTCTTTGGGTGAAAGTTGTGTGTAAAACAAGAACAAATTAATTAAAAATAGGTTTCGTTATTTTTCTTCTTTATTTGTCGAAAAGGTTGTTGCTTACGTTAGAATGATTTTCTTGATCTTGAGTAAATTCAAATATAAATATCTTTTAGTGTAGATCATCGGCCTGAAAGTTGCATTGAGTCTAGCTTGAAGTCAACTCCAACTAATCTGTGATTTAACTAACTTAAGTGCGTCTCATTGTTACACTTAAATATAATTATATGAATGGTAAAGAAATCTTACGACAAGAAATTTTTCTGACTGAAAGTGTGTAGGAAATATGAAATATACGACAATATTTAATCCAACCAAATACTTACGTTTCTGTGTGCTTTGGAATACTCACAGAAATTGAATTATATTCAAGAACCAGCTCTAATATAAAAAATAAATGATAAACCATTATAATTTTTTGTGATTGTTAGCTCTTAATTTAAAAAATTAATGAATGTCAGAATAATTATGCATTAAATAAATTTTCGGTGAAATGTTCATCAGCCATTTAAAAATTTCAGGATGATGACGAAAAATTCCTAGGCTTGAGCTCAAATGTGGTGATGCAGCTTTTTTCTCCAATAGTAACGTCCCAGAGGATCATGAGCTGTCAGTTCGGCAATTCTTATTCTTCCGTTCAGTGCCAGGACGGGACTTCTATGGTTTTTGATGAGGTAATGTCTGCTTGCCTGCAGCTTCAATTTAGTTCGCGACAATGTGTTATTCACGTGCACGCACGCTTTCAAGGCCTCAATGTTCATGCCAATTTCACCGCACGTGTCTGTCTCGAAAATGTTTGAAAATTTGGCTTACCTTCATTCCAGTACCTCGGCTTCTTGTTCGCGATGATCAGCACTGAAGAAGTTGAAATAATGCGGAGGAACCTTTCAACCTGCATAGTGTTGGTCCAGCACATTTGCGGCCCAGACGTCTCAATGTAACAAAAAATCCAACACCAAATAAACCAAGCTCATTTAACAATTAAACAGGCTAAAAAGAATACCTCCAAGAGCAAAACTGCTGACCAAATTGATCGACACTTGGGTGCTGCTTCGCGATTCGGAGCAGGCCTTTTTGGTTGAGGCTGTCGAGCAGTTGAGTGTCAATCCTGAAATCACAATGGCCACTCTGAAAGCGCTGCAGGACGCCTGTGACAGACTCAAGGCAGCCACAGACTTCAATCGGATTCACGCCCTTGTGTTTGTGGAGAACAAGTTTCTTTCTCTCTATTCCAGGTAATATTTTAACTTGGGTTGCCACTTTCACAAAACGCAGAAATATGCTCCCCTAGTTTCTGCTGAGAAATCAGCTGAAAATCAACGGTTTTTTTTAATTTTAAAAAGTCGCATGTTTAATAAATAAATATGCACTAAACAAGTTTAAGATTATTTTAAATAATACCTTTTAGTTCTTTTTCAAACTAAACAATAGTTTCTTCAACAAGTGGCCTAAAATTGATGATTATCATCTTAATGAGTTATTTTTATAAAAATAGTCAATATTTATGTTAGGTTTTTGTCATAAAAATAATGTTCAGAAATGCGCAAAAATGACTAAAGAAATCTGCAGGAAACCAGTTGACGGAAAAATGTTTATTTGTGCATTGCCTGGATTGAAATACCTATTTAAGATTTATGTTCCTATTCCTTGACTAAGTTTCTGATTGCAAAAATCCTTATTTTAATTTTTTTTTAACATGGAACATTGATTTTTTGGGGAGTGTTGCACAGGATTGCCCACCTTAGATTAAATAGATTTTAGGACTCTTCGCATCTGCCTTAAATTTCTGATTTCTGAATTTCTACCCAATATTTCCCAGCCGAGGAGCCCAAGACCTGACTCCTGCTGACATTTTATTCCTCACTCTGCTGACTGAAGTGTACCAGCCAGTCCTGGATAAATCAAAGGCAGCTGAGTTGAAGAAGCTTGTCACATTGTCGAGCATGACCAACGAAGAGGAGGACGAGTTTTTCAGTCCTTCGAACAGCCCAACTGGCACCCGCAGAAACTCGGCAAAGCCCCTGCTTACAGAGCAGTCTGAAAGCAAAGTGGGCACAGATATGCCTCTCTCCGGCAGCAATTTGGCACTTCTTATGGGATCTCCACCTGGCTTCCATCCACATGTCGTCCACATTGCTCCAATTTCTGAAAAAGTCGCTTTAGTGCTTGTTCTAGAGGTACACAATTTTATTAATCCCAAAGAATATTTTTTTATATTATAAATCAGTTGTAAATTCCGCATCAAACACTTTTGAGCCCTTCTTTTGCCCATCGCAGACTTTTTCTAGAAATGTCTTAACCACTAAAAAACAAGAATTTTGTTTTTTTCTTAGACTGGAAGCAGCAACATATCAGCGGGTCTGTGGGAGGCCTGCCATGCTTTGAATTCCCTTCAGTCTCTGCAGCTACAGAAGGACATGAATGGAGTGAAAGCCACAACAGAACATTTAGACTCTGGTGTGAAGAAAATTCTTGAAGGACTGAAGAAGATCCGCTCTCTCGGACCAGAGTACGAGCGGTGCCATAGACAGCTCACTGCCAACTGGGATGCTCTTAAAAAGTAACCACGCAAATCATGACCAAGAAAATGATATTAAAACGCAGCAACTTTCAGAAATTACACAGAGTTGATCAAATCACATGATCTCGATTGCGTCCTGAGGGTGGAGTCGTGTGGCCTCAAATTCATGGAGTTGCTTTGTGAAATTTTCCGGCTTGTTTGCCTGGACCAAGCGGCAGTGACCCACTCTGCGGATCCAGCCAGGTCGGTGGCCAAGGCTGTGCGGGCTCGCTTGGCCGACTTCATTGGATTCCTAAAAGTGAAGGCGATGCGCAACTTCACGCTCGGATCAAGAGCGACACTGTCCATTAACAAGTACCTCGAGGAGTTCCCTGGCCTGGTGCACTTTTTGTACATCGATCGCACAAATCACCGTGTCACAACCCCCAGTCTCGACTTTAGCTCTGAGGAAACCATGTCGCTCACAAAACGAAAGGTTAGAACTGCGAGACAGATTTGCAACCAAATTAAAAACAGTGGTCGCTTATGTTTTGGGAATGCATTTAAACCATTTCAAGGCATGATAGAAAATTTAAAATATCCATAATTTTCAAACAAATCAAAAAAGCTTAATTTTATTAGTTCTCACAAGCATTCTTTTAACCAACATAAACATTTTTTTTGACCAGAGTAAGGTTGATGAATGGAAATAACTGTTAACAATAAATTTACGCCATCATAAAATTTATAAATTTTTGCTGATTATGGGTGCATGCAATTTATTCAATTGGGTCCATGCCAAATTTTGAACATAATACGTTTCAGTGCTCAGATTGTAATGAAGACTTATCTGTTCTTTATTTTGGAGCCTGCTAAATCCTAATTTATTTTTTATGTTTTATCGCACTTCATTATCTTTAATTTTGATTAAACCTTTTATCAATATTTAGTATTAATGCACGCTTAAACTTATGAGAATCAGCTAAGTTTATACTCATTTATTTTTTCCACTTTAGTTCAATGATATATAAAATAAACGAGAAGCTCTTTTAATTTCCTTTTAAAACTTATAAAATACTTGCTGAATCAGTGATTTTGACGACGAAATTCTGGGTTCTTGACATTAATAGTTAGGCTTTTAATGATAATATAGGAAAACAATGCTCAATAATAATTCAAACGCTTTCCTTCCTTATGACCTGGCTATTTATAATTACATTTTTATACAAATGACAGTAAAATAACCTTGGTATTTATTCCATCGTTAATGTGTATATATATCATTTATATTAAAGTCGGGCATATTTAGTACATTTTAAATAGGAATAAATAGTTATGCTTGGCTGGATCATTTATTTATTAAATATAAATTAAAATCAATACGCATGCTGTCACTTTTTCAATTAGTAAACTGTTGATTTGTTTGCATTTAATTCTATCTAATATAAATTGAAACCTAGAAACTAAAAATATTTTGCATGACCTATTGTTTCTACGTCTCTTTGTATATTCATTGAGACAATCTTGACAGTTACAGAAAACCCTGAACTTGATTGAGAGGAATTTGAATTTGATTTCAGATCTGGTCCATGGTTGACTTCAGCAGGGCGCATTTGGTGGATGGTCACATTTCTCTTATGTGGAAGGACACGACATTCAACTACGCCTATTTCCTTTGGTTTGAGGGCTCCTCGGTAAGCCTCCGTATTTGCAAAATTGATACAAATGTTAAGTTTCTTTCATCAGGGTTCTCCAATCAGACCAAAGGTTTTTCCAACTGCTCAGCTGAAGAACATGCCTCAGCCTGGTATTATGTGCGGAGATTTTTATCAGTAAGAACCCAAACATTCAACAATAGATTTATTTTTAAATATTCGCTGCAATTTTAGGAACCTGATCAGTGTATGTTTTCCGAAAACCTCTCCTGGAAAAGTGCAATGTTACGAGCTGTTTTGCGTGCATCTTGGTCTGGCCACCTCCTCCTGTGTGTTGGAGCACACCAGAAGATTGGCAGCTACAATTTGGGAAGTGACAGGAGTTCCAGGAAACCCAGCCGATCTTCTTTAAACATTCTGCAGTCGCCAAATTTGTTAGTTGACCAGGATTTGCTCTCTTCTCTTGGGTTCGTAACTTAATTTTGATCGTCTGGAACTGTAAATTTATTTTTTACTTATCAGTAACAAATAATTAACGGTCTTTAAAACCGAATTAACTGGCTGATAACATTAAAGCGTTGAGGGGACTCCTCTTAATGCCTATTAATGGGGTTTCTTAAAGGAGAATTTTGACGTGATTAAATTTTGCCATATAGGCAATTTATTTACAAATTTTGACTTAAAATGCCAAGTGATAAAACGCAAAATCCGAAATGCGTTCTGTTGATTGATCGAATTTTTAATACTTTTTTTCTGTTTATATACTTTACAAACTTTTTATATATTTCATCCAAGCTAATACATTCCAACGGGATACGTAAAACAGTAATTCAACCTATAGTATTGCCCTTTTTAGCGCATTCAAGGAGGAAGAATATCTAGTCTTTGAGCAGCTTTTAGTACTCGAATTTATACCTCTATAGTTTACAAGGTTCGGATAAAATTTTCAGAAATTGGCTCTCTTTCTGACCTTTTGTGATGGATCTTTCAATAACCGTGTTCCCTTAAATGTAAAATAAAAATGGGTAAATAACTTGAATTTCCATCTCGTTTTCTTGTGTTCTTCATTGTAGAAAGTTCTATAATTTGCGCAACATTGGGTGTGTGCATTGCACACAATTATCAAGAGATTATGTAATGCAGGACGTTTACATGCAGGTTTACGACACCTGTTATCATGTAGCTTCCAACTAGTGTTTTATTTGTGCCCTTATCAATGCCGACTGGAAGGATTTACTGAAAAATCGCAATCTAAACACATTTGACTGCGAAAATGTTGAAGGTACGCTTGTTATCTTAATCCACATATTCCTGCACGTGATGATAAATTTTTTCGCGCATTCTTACTTAATACTTTGATTGAACAAGACGGATTATTTGAGTGATTGGTCGCGATCGTCCTGTCGACATTTGTTTGAAAATGTCAAAGTCAAGGTTTATTGATAATTGATTATTATTTCACTCTGACATAACAAATAACTTTTAACAAAAAAATTATATAATTACTTTAAAATATTTGATCGGGAAATTGTTTTTAAAATCTTCTGTATTTTTAACACTGAATTGAATAGTAGAACGGCAAAAAGGAATAATATTTTATTCAGTCTATCATCATTGGGCCTTTCCCAATCATCAACCTATTTTTTAGACTTGCAAATTGACAGGTGAAATACAAACATGATGTCTCTGATTAAGTTGTATGATAAGGTGTCAAATTTCTCTAATTTTTTTGCATGTTAATGATACCAATCTCATTATACCGTGCGTACACAGATTAATGCAATAATATCTGCAAACGTCACGGCGATTCTCAGTATTTCTCTTGTTGATTTGAAATAATTGTTCGCTCTATCTGAAAGGAAAGAGAAGAGTTTTAGATTGAACTCGTCTTGCAAACAGCTTTTCCTGGAAAAATTGTCCGATAACATTCAATGCAGTTTGATTTTTTTCAATTTGAAGAATGGACATATGATAATGTTATTGCTGGTCAGTTCAATATGTGATTTGTAATTAACGTCGTTTTGTTAACCATTTTGAAGGTCATGTATTTCAATTGGTTTGACTTTGAGATTGGAAAATTTTATAGAAAATCATTTAATTGTCTTAGAGTTCGTTTAATTTTTATCAGTCGGTCAGGTGACGATTTCTTACGCAGACTGTAGTAGGAGGAGCGGCGGTGATGTTTACGATGGCACCGACTTAAAAGATGTTAGCCGAAAACACGACTAGTCAGTCGCTCTGCTGGCGCCACGCGATACGCTTACCATTCCTCCATTCCTCTAGTCTCGTCGACTGTTCGTCCAGAAGGCCAATTTTTGTTACCCGCATTTTCTGAAGAAACATGTCTGCGACCAGTTTAAAGGTGAGCTAGTTATTCCTTTTTTGATTTTAAAACAATTTTTATAAGCTGTATATAGAGTCTAATATTGCACCACATTTTATCGATTATTTCTATTCGTTTTTACTGGTTATGAAAAATCATTTGAAAAAGAAATGCTAAATTCTTTCGGTCCGTTCGTGGAGCTTGACCTTGCTCGTCTCGCTCGCGGTCTGCGTAAGTATTTATGCTCACAAAGCATACGTCACTGGTGCGAGCACTATAAAAAAAGTTTGCATTTCGGCCAGCGCGCCTTCGAGTGGGGACAGATTTGCGACTACTGCGTTTAGTTTTCTGGACGCATCGCCTTTTGAAGGAATTTTCAAAGATCCTCAATGGATTTATTTTAAGACTAGTGAAATTGAAATAAAGATTGTGTGCCAGACAATATCAACGCTTTCGTGCTCGTAGCGCGACATCAGAACGCCGGGTATTTTCGGACTCTGCACGGGTCCTTTGGATAGTTGGACGCACGCCCAGTTGGACGGCCAGAGCAAAAGAGTAAAGACACCAAATTTATTGCATGTTTCGTGCTAACTCAATGAATTCGGAAAAGTCGCCACTAACTGTATTCCACACTCCGCAATCTCTGCGTGCACAACATACGTGAAATACCTGAGTGAATACTTGGCATATAACAATTCCTTTTCTCGATGCATTGCTTTCAAATAGGGTTTAAAGTTCAATTTTTGTGTTTACACATTACTTTTCCACACTTGGTTCAAATTAATTAGACGAGCTCTATATTTCATTGTTGACACCTTTTGCACTAAACAATTTGTGCCTGTTGCGTCATGTCGGAGGCTGTTTGCGGAAACGATTATTGATTTTTTATTCAAATGCTGCAAGTCAAGTCTAAATTGCGTAAAATCTGAGACACATATTTGGCAGCGCGGGTTTTACTCTCTTCTCCCCACACACATGCGCTGAGTGCAAAAAGTTTTCCTACGTACGTAAGATGGCACTGCAATTGAGAAAAGCGCAAGTTGTAAAAATTGTTCTCGCATGAGTAAATTACAAAAGCCCATTCATAGAGAAGGTTCCATTCAATCGATAGAATTTAATCTCAGAGAAAAGAAAAAGTGAAGCGTGATCCACAACCTTTTGCACTTTTTATGCTTTTTTGAATTGAAGTTCATGAGGTTATCGCGGAAGTTAAATGCTGCCGTTGCAAGAACAGACTTTTCGGTTTAAAGTCTTCGGGGTACCAATTAGTTATCCAAGCTGCAGATAGCGACCTTGGAAAAAGATATCTTTGGACGTCTAGCGTGCTTTGTCACGATACCGCCGAGTGCCTTTTTCGTGAATATTGATAGCGCGGAAAAAAATAATATCTCGCGGAGCTGGTGGTCCAGAGAAAACCAGATTCTGCTCTTGACCTTGGCTGACCTTCGTAAAAACGAGCTAAAGGGAGAGCGATAAAAGCTATATAAAGCTGGAAAAGATATTATCAGGACGCGGCACATGCAAATATTATTTCTGCGAGTAAAAATTGTCGCGCTGGAATGTTCGTTTAAAATGAAGAGACTAAAAACTGAACGGAAATCTTCATTTCAAACGATAATAAGTTAAAAATATATCCACTCCACCAAGAAAATATTTTGATTACCTTATCAGTTGTGTATTAATCTTCTAATGTTTAGAAGAATTTCTCTTTAAATTGAATAACAAAATGAAAATAGGCCATTACAGGTATATTAGAGCTTTGAAATTGATTTCATATATTTATGACTCCAGTTAACGTTTAGCCTCCAAGGTTCAGTGTCACCTTTCATTGGCTTTTTTTTAATTTTCCTATAAAACCTTTCCTCTTGGAAATGGAAACTGTAAACAAAATACGCTAACGGACAATGAGTGGGGAGGTACATTATTTGCATTGGAGATAATTATATTAATTTTGCCCGTCTGGAAGCTTACCTTGCCAGCGGGTTATCTCTGCCAGGCAGGCGCCACATTGGCATTGTTATTTAATTCTTGCAAGTGATCACAATTTTTTTGCGGATATGATGAAAGAAGAAATCAAAATGACACAACAGTTCAGTCGCTCTGAGAGATTTGACCTTGGCGGGAGTTCCGATCGATTTGAACTTCTGGAGCTTTCACTCGCGAATTCTAAAATTGATTTTAAAGAACTCTTTTCAAAAAGGGTTGTTAAGTAAAATCGTTGCGCTTTGATCTATCTAGGGCACTAACCGACTCGTGACCTGATTAGCATGTTATTTGTAAATTTATTTAACTGCGAAAACCGCGATCGTCGATTGGCTTATTTACGTAACACAATAATTGGCATTGTGACAAAAACACCGAATGAAAAGACATGTGTGCGAGTGTCGTTTTCCTTGTTGGGATTCACCAGCCAGCATAATAAGGCTGACCTTTCTGCCTCCAACTGCACGTCCCACAGATAGCATACAAAACTGGTTTTAAAACCAGAAACATAATCAGTTTGGGCAAACCCAAACGACGCGAAATTCCACTTCAGAGAGAACAATTTTGAACGTCCATATTTTAAACTTGTAAGTTCATATAAGCGGGTGGTGAAGAGAACCGCAGTATTGTAGCATTGCAATATACAGTACGTATAGGAGTGGCCCACGGCCGAGCTTCCTCTGTGAGAACTTTATTTTGTGAGGTTTTATACCACCGGGAGCACAACAAGACTGTTCTTTTCCTGTCTTGTTGACCATGCAATGCTTTAAAGATATGATGTTGAGTAGCTGCTATTTTTAACGCAGAGAAATTGTCTGAATACCAGCCCCTTGGATTATGCAATTCCACATTCTATATCGTCACGCAGTTTCCACTCCATCCACACGAAGCGCAACCCTTAAATACGCTTGCATCACGCGTTGAATATTCAAAAAAATCATTTCGAAATGTTCCTATCAACTTATAGTAAATATTTTAACTGTATACCAAATATAACAATATTTTTTCTCAACCTTACGTTACCACCCTTTGAAGTTCGAGGTATCTTTAACCAACTGAATAAAGCTTTCTAAAACCACCAAAATATTTAAAAATAATATTTTTTATTTGAGATTGAATTTCTAAAACGATTGCCATAAATCACTTTTGGTTTTCGCCTTTCTATTCAAACTGGAATATTCAGACGCGTCGGTTTTTCTGCATCAATTAGGTGAGTTAGTCAACATTTGAACTGTAAAAAGTGGTTTTTCTTGTCCACTTTCGCGCTACTCTTTCTAGCCGGCAAAAGTGCTGCTGGCGCCAAGCATTATATTGTTGCTTACCTCGTGACACAAAACTACTTGAAACTGAAAAGCGACTTGAAATTTGAGAATTTTTAAATGTACAGAGTGCTGTGGAGTATATGTATTCAACCGTCGTAGCTTTGTATCTTTCGATTGCAAATTACGTCGCGATAAGAAAGTGTTTTCACTTTTTCCATTGGAAAATGGTCAAACAAGACGCAATAAATCAACTGCGCGCAAATGCATATTCGCGAGATCTTTGCTCTTGTGTCGAGTCCAATAATTAACGGAACTGCAACTACTTTCATTATCATTGCTGCAATGAGGCGCGGCAGTGCCGTTGGTGTGTGTGTGCACGTAGTCATGATTGTGCACGGTGGCTTTGTTGTATAGTAAAGCCGCTGATGTAATGTACCAGGTCAACGTGCATTGGCTCGGCTAGCTCCGCAAAGGTCACCTTGGAGGACACGGTTCCCCTCCCGCGCAGATCCAGCCTCGGTCACACCCCCAATTGAACCAACCCCTCGGCATGAGCCGCGATCAATAGCCGGTGACGTCAGTCGCGTGGTGCATTTTATTCTATATAATGCTGGAGCAAAACTCTTGACTTTATGCTAGCCTCCCTTGGCATAGGCTCCAAATTGCTGCGCAGAATTCGCGGCTCTGTGACGCAATTCAGCACAGTATGCGAATTTTAAATCCGTGTAAAAAATTCACGAGTGTTTTAAATTAAATGGCAATAATTTCCGCTCTGATAAGGAAAAATTGAAAATGTTAATCCTTTTGAAATATGAAATATTTATTTTAATAGCATCCTTTTGTCTTGTGAAGCTCAATGAGGAAAATGTGGTTAAAAATGTGATGGGAAGGCCGGGGAGTAAGAGTAATGGCGTACGTGACGGTTCGAAGTATAGAGAGTACCTGATGCTACACTGCATTATCCCGCGATGAAGAATTGTTTAAGTTAGATCAGATTCCAAAGTTTTTATATTTCGCTTTTATCAAACGCAAACTAATTTTTTTTTTAATTGTGTTTTGTCCATCAATCAGACGTAACAAAAAAATTGATTAAAGCTATGAACATGTCGGGTCCCAACGAATAGATTGCTTACAAAATTAAATCAATATGATAACAAACGGAATCACTTCTCAGTAGCTCATCTACTGATAAAAATTGCTGTATTTGCATTTACGTGTTATATGCAGCAAGTGAGTTGGTTTAAAATATTTAGAAATCGTTTGTGCAGAGAAATGAACTTCTTCTGCTAAAAGGCCAAAGTCTCAACATTGTTAGCGATGACATGAGCAGACAGACATTTCCTCGTAATGCTATCGTCTTATCTCTATACAGTTATCAGCGTCTTGAACAATTACGCACTTTTGCTCCAATTAATACTCTCGCATCATATTTTTGTTTTTGTTATAGCTTAAGGACTTGGGACTATGCATTGTTCTTCAATTTCACTTGAAAAAATGAGGCAAAATTTGGAATTGGTAGTATTTTATTTTTAACTGAGACCTCTTCTTCAATATTTTACTAACGAAAACGACTAAATTAGACATGCAGACATTGCTGTTCCCAGAGCGATTCTCCTCGGATATTTCTTTCATATCCCACTTCTTCAATACACTTTACCGCAAAAGACGTTGCTTTAGAAATCCAGCTCATTTATGAAACTTCCTTAAGCGAACAAATAATGAATGGTTGGCTACAACATTGAAAAATTGTAAAAGAAAATATAATATCACGCTCTCATATACTGTACAACATCTGTTTCGGTCCCGATGGTCTCTCAGCAGTACTTAGCCTCCTAAACAAAATTTAAAATTAAAATACCACAGAGTATTACCCTAGCTGCGGAGAATTCTATATCCGCCGTGCACGGCAACCGGATATAAAGACAGATAGCGTAAAAAAACCTGCAGGAATTCTTGAAGGAGTAGTTCGATGAGATAGTGGAGCTGTCAAATGACAAAAAAGAACAAGAAAAGCATTCTTCCGAAAAGTAAAACGAGAAAAATTCATTGACAAATTTAATGGTACCTTTAAACCAGCGGGGTGGCAGAGGAAACACAAATCGCGGACGCGGAAATTTTCATTCAATTCAAATTTTGTAACCCCGATGAGCTTCACTCAATGACAGACCTTGGGCTGGCATATGCTACAAGTTTAGGCCAAAAGGTACTTCACAAATAAAATACTTGTCCTTCGAACGGAAAAGCTGTAATATCAGGTTGTAGTTAAATTTGCCAAAATGAATTTGACATGTCGGTGCTCAATAGCCATTCAGACCCATAGAACTGTTGTAAAAGTTACTCGTCAGGCGGAATTGGTATTTAAATCAGGCATGGGTCGGTTACCCTCTTTCGGTCATAAATAATCTACATACCGCTGTATTGTTTGTTGTGTACACAAACAACCAGTTTTTGAATTTCAATTTAAAAACACACAAACGAGCGTTTCTGGGTAAAACACTATTTTATGGGATATCTGAACGCCGTCATAAATAAATAGATCTTCCTTAAGGGATGCACGTTGAGAAATTGTCGTTTGACCTTTTCTTTCACATTTCCAAGGTAAATTAGTTAGCTTAAACTACCCCAAATTATGATTTTTTTTTAAATTTTTAAATTTCAAACCCAGCTCATTATAACAAAATTGAAAAAGCGCCGCAACCATGACCATCGTGGTTTGTTTCTGTTTGTGGCAAAATACATTGTCGCAGCTGGGGTGCTCGCGAGCAGGTGCTCGCGGGGTGAATGGGGTGCGGCGGGCCGACAGGTTCGGGAGGGGGCCCCTCTGGCCGGGAGGCTCGCGCTGCACGCCCGCCGCTGCGCCAATCGCGTGCTCCGCGCCGCTGCGACGGTGGGGATCGCTTGACGTCAGCGCAGACACTATTAAGCCAGGCCAAAGTGTATCAGGCCAGCCAGTTGGTAGGCATAAGCACGGACAAAGCTGCCAGCGCTGAGTGCACCGGTGCACACGCCAAATAATTGCTGTTGTCGCAGACGAGTCCGAGGCCGCCATGAGGGAGTACACCGACGCCAACAACAAGGCGGCCGCCAGCAAAAACCGGCGGGCCAAATTGACCGTGAGTAGCGAAAACCCCCCGAAAAACCACCCCCGTCGCGTTCGCCACCTACGCCGGCACTACAAAATCGCGATAAAATGCCCTAATTTTTGATTCGCATCAAAATAAATTTGGGTTTACTGCGTAATTGCGGTGGTGCGCGGCGCCCGCGGTCATTTAGGGGTTGAATGCGATCATCCCTCTTCTAAAGGGCATAAAGGACACACGAAATATCGACTGGCTGCTTTTTGGGGGGTGTGGAGTGAACGGTGCTCACCCGGTGAACGCGATCGGAGCGCGCATTTCAAACCCTCTTGCTTGACTCGCGGCTCGCTCTCTGCTGATAACAAAACACACGACTCTCTTTTGAGATCCGGTTTTCCTATCCTGTTTCTCACTATACTGTGTGCGTGTGTATTTAATTTCTTTTATTTACGAGAGAGCCTAGACGAACTTCGAACTCTACCAAGTTTGGTTACATAACGCTCACGGCCATCGAAAATTAATTGTGTCTGTATATATTTTCATGAAATGAATCAATACAAACAATCTTCAGTTGATAATTTGGCTGATGATAAAAACGAGCAGTCAATCTTTTTATTTGGGGAAATCCACAAGACACTCTACCTGTAATTCAATTCAGCTTTTATTCTAACTTATTAAATAACAATTTAATCCAGAATCAATGCCGCTTAACAATTTCAAGTTCAAAACAATAAAGCAATTAAAATCAACTTCCGCTTCAGCACTGAGCTCATTTACTTATTCTTTCTTCCGCATTTGATTCGTTCTCGAATTTTTCACTCGCGTACAATGGAGTGAAAGAAAGAGCAAAGTATATGTGACTGCAGTCACGTGTACTTCTTCGGCCGCTGCCACCGCGTATACATTAATTAAATAATATAATGCGATAAAACGCGGCGCCTGCTAGAAAACAGCAGCAGCTTCTCGTTGAACTGCGGACAAAACATTGCGCCTCGGGCGACCGCTCGCCTCTTCGATTCCCAATAAATGCCGTTCAATATGTGGCAGCTGACGAAAGTCGAGTCGGTGCTTTTCCTGCCGCTCAATGAGCAGCGGCGTTTCGACACATCCTTGCGTCCCATTATATCTGTGGTTGACTGCAAAATAATTGAGCCAAGCAGTCAGTCTCGTGTGACAGCCTTGACCCCGTGCGAGCGCAAAAAAAGGGAAAATTATCTCTAAGTGTTTACTCGCCACTTCATTGGTTTTCATGAGACGCAAACTCACAGCCTCGACGTTTTGAATAAAAATCATTATTTAATAGTTTAAATCTACGAACAAATGCGTAGTATATTTTTTTTAAATTTTCGCAATTGTGATTTTTGTACTAAAGCCAAATCTTGGATGTGTGCTTCATCACGTAAAGCCACGGAGAAACACAAAATAACCTCTATATGCGTTTATGACCCACATAATTTTCTAAAATTGCTCTCCCGGCTGTTATATCGCAACGCGCTTCTGGCGATATGCAGGAGCGGCTGATCTTGTGTCCCGTCTCCCCTTCGCTTCTCGCGCTGCACGTGAGAGTAACAGCGTATTCGTATTTCGCTCCTACGTCTGATTATTTTAGTAGTGTCTGCGTGCTGTCTGTCAAACCCGCACAAAATCACGCGCCTGCACTCGCAAGCGAGCGGCGTGACGGAAGTGGAAGTGGGCCAAAAATTCCCGCTTGCACGTACAACAGCATAACAATTTTTTAAATAAATATTTAAAAAACAAAAGTTTCTAGTTAGTTTTGATATCATCCTTAATTGGCTTAATTGGACTTTTATAAATTACAGCAAGACTCGCTTGGCAACGCATTGAGCGACAAGGAAACTCAATATATCTGTCGGTTTTTCCTTATTCTCTTTTCTCGTGTCACGCTGTAGGTTTATTTTATCTTGCAATGTGCAACAGTTTAAACATATATGTGTATGATTTTGCATTTTGTTTGCAATCGGGAAGTGAAAGTGAAAACTTCATTCCTACTTTGTCTGCTCGCCGCCTGCAGTGCCATTGAACTGATTAAAATAATTTCAAGGTGAAATCTCTCAATGGCGATCATAACAGTGCGGAAGACTGCGATCATGATCTGAGAACTCTGTCACGAAACATTAATTTGCTCGTTAAATTGAAAATTCTCTGATTTGCGGAAATACGGATTTAATTTTTTTTTACCGAAAAAACGTTCTAACGTACAAATTTAAATTTTTTTCACAACTCACAATTTTATGCCGCTATCTTTTCTGATAAAAACACTCACTCAAATTTGTTTAGTAACTCTTCTTCTGAAAAAAGTGGAGGCCATGCGGGTGCCTTACAAAATTTCGCACTGGCGTCAGATTTGGGCGACTGCGTCCAGGACACAAAAAAACTCGTTTATTCAGGGGTCAAGTAGGCGTGCAAAGATGACAAACGCGGCTTCTTGCTTTTAAGCTCTTCTTTGACTCATGCAATGTTCTCTGGTTTTTGCAGGTTAGAGAGCGTTTGCAGGACTTGGTGCTGAGCACCGACCAGGCTCTCGAGATCAAGAACAAGCTCAACCACGAGATCGAACGGGGTCTCGGCAAGGACACGCATGACACTTCGTCTGTCAAGTGCTTCATCACCTATGTTCAGGACCTACCCAACAGCAAAGGTTTGTTTTATATACATATACATATATATATATATAATCAATATAGGAAATTGCGAGTAGCTTACAGGAATCCGATTGGCGGTGCGTCTCAAGGTTGCTCATTAAAATTAAACGAGGAAAAGATGACGCAAATCAATATTTAATTCTGAACCAACTGCTGGAGAGATTTTGCTTGATCGATTTCTCCCAAATTAGCAGTTCTAAAATTACTTCCCTGAAATGCGTACATCATCACATTGAACGCAACTCTTTTTAAAAAAATATACTCTACTAAAAATAAACTTAGTACCAAGAGAAATAGTGTCAGCATTGCAGAGCCAACTTAACGATCACATATGCGCGTAACATCTTGCGAGCATGATTAAAAACCTAAATTTAACCGATTTTTAGAGCGTGGCAAATTCTTGGCTCTGGACTTGGGAGGCACAAATTTCCGCGTGCTGCTCATCACCCTGGCCGAAGGTGCGCATTTCCACATGGACTCTAAAATCTACGCGGTACCAAAGGACATCATGACTGGACCTGGCACCGGGGTATTTAAAAAAATCCATTTTGCCGCATTGACATTTTAATGCTAAATACTTGCATTTTGTAGCTGTTTGACCACATTGCTGATTGCTTGGCCGACTTCATGAAGGAGTACGATGTGTACAAAGAGAAACTGCCCCTGGGCTTCACCTTCAGCTTCCCCTGCGTGCAGGAGGGTCTGACCAAGGCCCGCCTGTCCACCTGGACCAAAGGGTTCAATTGCGAGGGTGTTGAGAACAATGACGTCGTCAAATTGCTCAAGGAAGCTATCGCGAGGCGAGGGGTGAGTGTCTTTCCACATTTTTTTTTCTATTTTACTTTCGAAACCTTCCTGAAAACTTTTGAATGCACTATCAAACTTTGGACAGCTTATAGTTAGTCTTGTGAAGCAGAGAGCAGATTCGCAGTCCAGAATTAAAATTTGCGCGCGTGTTTTTGTCTCTGAATTCAGGACGTGCAAATCGACGTGATGGCAGTCTTGAACGACACAACAGGCACCCTTATGTCGTGCGCCTACAAAAAACACAACTGTCGAGTCGGCCTGATAGTTGGTAAGGCCGGTGGCCTTCTAGGCGAGAGATTTCTTTAGTCTTGCCTGCGCTTTTAATACTTTTTAGCCAGCAGCGTTTCATGTTGATTATTTTTATACTGCTAGCTCCCTGCATGGCTACTATTGGTTTCGGGTCTACATGTTTATTATTTTATTTTAGCAACCCAGATGGAGAAGCTGCACTATAAATTTGACTTGTTTAATATTAGGATTAGGAAATTAGTCGATTTATAGCTTCAATTGGTTGAAACCATAAGTAAAAAATTTAATACGCTTTCGAGGTAAAAAAATCGATTACTTTCCACAAATAAGAAGCATGCTCTGCATTTAAGTGTCAGCATCTGAATGTGCAGCAGACAAGTGCGGAAAAGGTGTTTTTATTACACACGAAAATAACCATTCAACTACACTTGCAGTTAATTCATCATCACATTGAAACATCACTTTGGTTATAATAAATAGGATTTTAAGTGAAAACCTCTTTTCCACACTATTTGTGCGGAGTAAGGAGCATCGATTTTCTCTGCTGTGTATATATTCTGCGCATACACTTTGCGGTATTTGCTAGGCCAGGATATCTTCGCATTATTTGTGTATATTATTTCTGATAAACTGCATACCTGCTCGTAAATCTTCCTCTTCAAATCTATATGCATTTAAATTCCCTATTTGACACGTCAACAGCAGTCTCGTCGCCGTCCCGTTTATCTAAAGTGATTTCAATCTTATTCTCTCTGATCTTTTACTGATTATTTTACTTTCTGTTTTATATGTACTCTTTTTATTTCAATTCCTCGCGATATTGTTATTATCTTTTCCAACTCACTTCTTTTTAACTTTTGTCATGTTTTTTATTTCTTTTTTCTTACGATCCACGCTGTTGTAGGATATTGCAATTACTGTGTGTGCCGTGCTAAACGACACCACGGGCACTCTTATGTCCAGTGCTTGGGTCAAGCCAAACTGCAGAGTTGGTGTCATTGTTGGTATGTTCCGCATCCCCCACTCCCATTACAATTATTACCAAAGATACATATATTAACACTTGACAAATATTTTATAGTTTTATTTTATTATTATTTTAACAACTAACGCGCTCTGGTTAAATTAATCGCTTTTAGTAACATTTGCATGAGAGCTGCATGAATATATATAACTCGCAGTATAATATTCCCTTACCCTGCATTTTTACGCCAATTTCGAGCCAATGGGGCACTTGCTAATTGAAACTGCAATTTCTTAAGGCACCGGAAGTAACGCCTGCTACGTTGAGAAGTTGGAGAACGTGCAGCTGTGGGACGGGCCGACCGAAGGCGTTCCTGACCAGGTCATCATCAACACTGAATGGGGCGCATTCGGCGACAACGATGTGCTGGAAAATATCCGCACAGAGTACGACCGCACCATTGACAGAGAGTCCATCAATCCAGGCAAACAACTGTGAGTGCCTGTTGCTCCCATCGCCTTCGTGAAATAAATAATAATTTCGAAATTTCAGTTTTGAGAAGATGATCTCTGGCATGTACATGGGCGAGCTCGTTCGTCTAGTCCTGGTGAAACTGATCCGAGAGGGTCTCATCTTTGGCGGCAAGTCGTCAGACTTGATCCAAGAAAAGGGAAGGTTTTACACTAAATACGTCTCAGAAATCGAGAGGTGAGAACCATATTAATTGTCAAAATATTAAATTTACAACAAGTCCCTGCCCATTTCAACTAATATCGTTTAAAAATTATCAACTTTGTTTTAAATAAAAAAATTTGCATATCCACCTTCCCTGGTACCTACCTAAACAAACTATTTTGATACAAAAAATTTGCGGATTGTCTTTTATGATTTTTATTTGTCTAAAATTGCAATTTTGTTGTTTCAGTGATAAGCAGGGCGAGTACCACAGTTGCTTGCAGGTGCTTGAGGAGTTGGGTTTGGGTGGCGTGGCCACCGAGACAGACATGGCCGACGTAAGGACAGTCTGCGAGCTGGTTTCTCGCCGTGCTGCCCACTTGACCTCGGCCGGCGTCGCCTGCCTGCTCGACCGAATGGGCGAGAAGGACGTAACCGTGGCCGTGGACGGCTCCGTTTATCGCTTCCACCCGCATTTCCACCACCTTATGATGGACAAAATCTCTGAGCTCATTGACCCCTCCATCAAGGTAATTTAAGCAAAATATTTGAATATAATTTAATAATTTTTTTTGCTACTTTATTTCTAAACATTTGTAAAATATCATTTCAGTTTGACCTCATGCTGTCCGAGGATGGCAGTGGGCGAGGGGCCGCCCTGGTGGCTGCTGTTGCCTGCAGGGATCGGTGAATTGGTCATCAGTCAAGATTTATGTGTAAATAGGAAACAACACACCTCAAATAGCAAAGCAAAACAAACAAACAAACAAAAAAATAATAAAAAATATAAAAAGTTGTGTAAATGGCACAGCACAGCCATTAATAGACTGATTTTCAAGAGCAGGCGATGAAACTTTTACGTACTTATCAGCAACTATTGCTTTTGAAAGTGACAAATTGCCACGTTGTTACAAATCGATTTGAATTTTAAAGCCGTGTGGCTGCGGGATCTTTGTGTACTTAATCGCGAGCAATAATTGCAAGGCGGGTGTCCTCAAATTTGCCTCTGATCACAACGCAAGTACGCATTGACTCAGTCAGAAGTGTATACTGAAGGAAAACATGAACTCTTTGCTGTGCCATTATAATAGAATTAAATCCAACTGCAGAGAAAGACCTCATTCCATTTCAGCAAATGTTTGGCGGAAAAGAGTTAAAACTGTTAAAGCCACGCGTTGTTAAAAAAAAAAAAATGATGTGCGAGCCCAACGCTCTGGTAGTTTTTTGCACTTTTCAGCGTGTTTTGTCTTCATATAAGAGGTTTGAGTTATTTTAAATAGATTCATTGTTATTGTTGGACCGAATTTAGGGTATGAGACGAATGCTTGCCTGCTACCAAGTTGAATTTTAGGGGCTTAAGGTGATTTTCGTTACTGTTACGTTAACACACAGCAGGATTTTAAAGAATGGTACAGTGGAATGGGTAAATTTTTAACAATGTGATACAATTTTAATTGGTTGATTTTTGTTATAGTTTTTAAATAACTCAATTTTATCATCATAATTCGTAACGTTGCGATGCATCTTAATTTTGTTGGCCCGTCGTTGTATTAAATAAAATTCATAATATTATTGCTGTAAAATAAAACATGATGCTTCGGAGTGATACTATTAATATAAGCCACTTCGCTAGACATTTGTTAATTCATATTTGAAAAAACGGCCATTAGTAGTAAAATTTTAATAGGTTTATATCTCAGATTCCGATTTTTTGCAAGTTCTTTTGTGCGCTAAATATTCATTATATTATGTATTGTACAATTTTGGAAAGGAATTATAAAAATGAGAACAGCCTAATTTAAATCGAAGATATATTTTTGTATGTAGATACTATGTCATTTTGGCGGATAACTGAATTTTATTGAATACTTTTGTTTAAATGGCACACACACATCAGCAAACAACCTACTATGTACATGTATGCATCACCACAAGTTTAGATCTGTACAATTTCTATAAATTATATTCTCCTCATTTTGTACTTATGGGAAAAAATTTAATAGTTAAAGCGAAAGCGATGAATAAAAGTGCAAAGAGCAAAAATTAAGTCCTGTGAATGTAATTGATTTTTTATTTCAACTTTATTCCCTAAATTTTGAGAAACCTAAAATCATGATTAAAAATTGAGTTGTTCGATTTTTAAGTCATTTTTAGAATTTTTAAATGAAAAAAAAATATTGCGAATGGTATATCACAGCACAAATAAAGTCGCGTGCACACTCTTAAAAAGTTCCCCATCGTGCTCTTCTGATACCGATTAGATATTTGAGCGCTCTTCAAAAACCAAACCCACTTAAAAAAGAAAAATTCAATTTTTTGTTTGCTAAAACATAGTAGTTGTTGAAATAAAATTCCCAGTTTAAAATTTTCATAAATGAGGTGATCTCTAACGCCTACATTTGGCCATATAGTGAGCAACGGTTATTACTACTGTATTGTATTGTTCTTATTTTTTTAAATCTTTAAAAATCTTTGCAATGTGTATCATGGTGAGATAAGCCTATTCAGGCGATGATAATTATTATTAAGTTTTTAGTCCAGATTTCATATCTAGACACATAAAAATTTAAACTAGTAATTTTATTATCAGTTATTAGCCTATAATAATATTAAAAATAGATTATTAACTATTTATTTAAGACTTAAGACCAATCCTTTGGCCTAGTTTGACCAAGAAGTACACTACTTTTTGAGGAGACGGAGGATCAAGTGAAAAGAAGGCTGAAATCCCACAATTCCTTCGCGCGCATATTGTTTAACTCCAGAAGTCGCCCCTAGATGTCGTCAAACTAAGTTTGCCGGCAACTAAACCGGCGCCGCTTTGCATCCTCCTGCGTAGCGTGTGGCACATAAATAAACAAGAGCTGCTACCACTGTTTATCATTCTGAGTGAAGTTTTTAGCCAAAAGTTGTCACAAAAAGGGCAAACATGGTGAAATTAACACCAGAGCTAATCCAGCAATCGGTGCAGCGCATGAATCCAGTGAAGGACCGTGAACTTATCCTCAGAGGTAAAAATTTGTGAAAAGTTTTTGGACAAGAAAATATCAATTTGTGCTCACGAGTTTATTTATTTTGCAACTTCATTCAACTGTTTCTAATTATTGTTGTTTGCAGGATACAAAATCCCGGTGATTGAAAACATGGGTGCGACTTTGGTAAGAAGACCCTTTAACTTGTTTTGGCTCAATTAATACCTGATCTTTTTTCATCTCCAGGACCAGTTTGACACCATTGATTTCTCTGAAAACGATGTTCGAAAGTTGGATGGCTTCCCCCTGCTGAAAAGGTTAAAATGCCTGCTCTTGAACAACAACAGAATTGTGTAAGTGTATAATAATCCTTTCATTTTCCCGTCATTGTAATATACTAAAAATTGCTAATTTGTTCAGTCGAATATCAGAACACCTAGAACAGAACTTGCCCAACCTAGAAACACTCATTTTAACCGGCAACATGATTATGGAGTTGGGAGACCTTGACTCGTTGGCCACCATCCCCAAACTGCAGGTCGTGAGCCTACTTCACAATCCTGTCACCGCCAGGCCACACTACAGACTCTACCTCATCTTCAAACTTCCCAACCTGAAGCTGCTGGATTTCCGCAAAGTGAAATTGAAGGTTTGCATCAAATATATTCAGATCTTTTTGTTGCAGGGTTAAAAATACTAGCGGTCTTAAGCGTAAAGATTACTTAAATAAAAAAATTGAAAACATTTCACGCAATATGAGGCAAAAAAAATCATGGAAATATTTTGAATGAATGGCAAATAGGAAAAATCGGGATATTTCCTCGCGTTGGGTTGTTTTTTTACGGTAGTAAATGGGAAAATTCATTACCCTGTTTGATGGGGACTTTATTAATTGGATTTTCAGGAGCGAAAGGAAGCCGAATCATTGTTCAAGAGCAGGAAGGGCAAGGAAATCCAAAGGGAGATCCAACGCAAAGCCAAGACATCTATGGCAGATGCAGTTAAGAAGCACGGACCAAGCCAAGAGGAAATGCGAGCCATCCGTGAAGCCATCGCAAAGGCCACCAGCCTGGAAGAGGTCGAGAGGTTGAACAGACTCCTCCAAGCTGGCCAAATCCCTGGACGCATTGCTCAAAACAATGGTACTTTTAACGAAAATTATAGAAATCTCCTTTCATGTTTAAGAGTTTTCAGATTCAGATCGTCGTATTTGATGTGAGACCGACCAGCTAACCTAATTAATAGCAAAGCAAATTTGATTATTGTTTATCTTGGTATTGTTGCAGTTGAGGAAATTCAGGAGGGCAACCAGCAGGAGGGAGAGGAAGAGGAAGAGGAGGAGGAGGAAGAAGATGAGATGAATGGACACTGAGTTTGTAAGTCACTGTGCAAGACACTATTGCATTTTCCTTGTAGGTAGTGTCTGTATTTTACAATTTAATATTTTTAAATGTCAGATGTTAAGGTCTGAAAAAGAACAGACACGCAAGCTGTATTCATATCTTGTGCAAATAAACCAGAATTGGATACTATTTCTTTGTGCTTTGATCTGAGCTAAAATGACCAGGGGAGCGAAAGAACTCATTTTGGAATCTATTACATTTTGCAAGTTGTTTTTGTAGCCTACTCACCGCTGTGATAAGGGTAAGACACATGGTTCCTGCATCTCAATGGCAATCAGGTATAGTATTTGTGTGTTGAAAACATGAATTCCTCTTGTCTATGAATAACCCATGAAATATTACTAATAATAAAATAAAATTTATTTTAGCAAAAAGAAAACTGACTTTGCCAAAGTCCTAAGAATGATTTTAAACCTTGCCAAAATATTTTGCATACAAGCCAGCATGTTTGCTCGCATTGTAAAGGCATTTCTAGACGTATCAAAGCATTTAGAGATAATTGAGCATCTGGGATCTATTATTCCTGGTTGCCTAATGTCAGAGGTTGCAAAAGAAGATTAATTAAGAGAAATGCTCAACCGGCAGGGACTCTCCACTTGCTGCTTTTCGAACCTCTCCTGCGGATTTTAGTGGAAAATAGGTGGCTTTTCAATTAAGAATTCTGCGTGGGGAGGCGAAAAGATGGCCACAGTGGGCCAAAGCTCCTCTGCGGCTACTTGGGCCCCATGTTATCCGCTCGGCGGTGTACTTTGGACCCGATGAGATCATAGCCCATGGGAGGTGCTGAGCAGAAGATCGAGAGAATGGATAAAGAGGTTGATTGATAATTTTTTATCCTCAACAAAAGGTTTGTTTGAAATGGACTTAATGAGGTTATCTTGTTAGATTTATTTTTTAACTTGTTATCGCCTCTGAGGTGGAGTTAAATAAATATCAGGGTCAAATGAATTATAAGTACAATTTATTATTGAAGTTCCATTGTGGAGATGGTTAAACCAGGTTAAGCTACACCTAGCTCTTTTCAGTCTACAAGCAGTTGGTACATTCATTATTGTATAACATGGATTGCGATTGTATCGGTGACTGACGATTGCCCACGTTTTAACATTCTATTATACAATCACTTTATCATGTGCTATTTATTCTTGACTTGACTCCACAAACTGAAGTATCTAAGGCACCAAAAGTATTTAACAAATAAATTATACTTCATCAAGAAGTGGAATTGAGTAGAACCGCAATTAACAACAATAAAAATATAACCATATTTTATCAACTCGCAGAAACGATTTATTCATAACAACTTCACCAATCTTTGGGCTTGATCAGACCTTGCAGCATGTCGAAAGAGTTGCCGTCAGGTTGAACTGAGAACTGGTTCCCATCGTGTCCTCTCACTAGCAGGTATCCGTATGGATCTAGCCCTTGGACCGTCACCCTCTGCTCTTTTCCGTCTTCAGAACGCACAGTCACCTCGGCGCCACTGAATCATCCTATGAGTATTTTTATTTAAGAAAGATAGGTCAAATTCACCTGTGCAACCAGTAAGCATGATAAAACGTCATTATTTCGTCAAGCCCTTCCTCTGAGCTTTGGGCTAATTCGATCAGCGACTCCAGCTTGTTGAAGGTGAGCGCCAAGTACTTTTCAAGGGACATGGGCGCGGCCTTGGCTTTCAGTTCCAGGAGCAGGTCCTGCAGGCAGGTCGTAGGCTCCGAGTTGGTCAGATTGAATCCCAGACCAATGTTGCAGATCACTCGGTCTCCCACGAACGTCGAGTTGGCCACCAAGCCGCCCATTTTCGCGTAATCCCCAGCATAAATATCGTTTGGCCACTTAAGTCTCAGGTCAATATCCTGCAATCAATTATCTTTGAAATGACTTGCTGTGATCAGCACAAAGTCTCACATCAAATCCTGGAGCTTCTCTAATGGCTACACAAACCGCTAATGCAGCAATGTGTTGAATGAGAGATATTTTCTGGCCAAGAATGGATTTGGCTGGCAAATGAAGCTGCAGGGAAAACATCGCACATCCTTCAGGGCTGAGCCACTCATTGTTGCTTCGACCTTAAAAGATAGAGAGAGTTTTGATATTTTCCTTAAGTTCACTTTGAAAAACCTTCTAAAAGGACACAGCTTTGAAGATATGTTTTTTGGATAGCAAAAGCCAAGTTGGTTCAATCAGATTTACATAAAAACTAGCCACTTTTAACATATAAAACTAGTAGGAACAGCCAATTATAAAAGGCATAATATGAAGATGAGGGGGTTTACTGCATTATTTAAAACAATTTTTTTAAATCATTTGATTAATTGCTTCCTGATTCTTCTATAGACTTTCCTCAAAGGTATCATTTTCTGATGTGACCAATGGACTCTGATTGAATTTTTCAATAGTATTGTGTACCTTTTCCTGCAAGTTGAACCCTTGTAACAGCCGCCAGCCCATGGTAAAGAGGTGTGCCTGCTAATACGTCTACCGAAGATGTCAACACGTCTGAATAAATGAGTAACCGCCCCAGATGTTCAGTTTGCAAGTTCTAAATGTACACCAGGTTTAATAATTTGTTCACGTTTGAGACCACATCTCACATCATAATATTCCACTGTGTTGAAATGTGGTGGGCAAGTATGCAGATAGCATGGCAGAATTTTAGAAGTTGCTGCACCGGCGTTTGCGCCTTTGCCGACAAATTCAATCTTCAAATTATCCATTTGCAGAAAACCTCCAGCAGCATCCATCTTTGGTTTCAGATTATTCAGCATTTCCATTTTTAACTGCGGGTTGAAAGTGGATTTAAAAACTTGAGGAAGTAAAGGATCAAGAGAAATAAATGTGCTCTTTAATAAATGAAAGGTTCACTATGAACAGAAAATAATTGCATGCTAGAAAAGAAGGTAAAGCAGCTGTGCAAGAAACAAGTAGGTAGCCAAGCTTGAGACCGCCACAATAAGCAGAACGATAGAGATGCAAATGAAAATCAGAGAGAGAACAAAATATGCACGGAGCACAATCAGCACCTCGTGTCGTCCCAAAAAATAGGCCGCAGTGAACGTGTCTTCCTTTGAGTCTTTGGTGCAATCAAGCCCCAGCTGGTCAGAGAGAATTTCTTTGGCGATCTCTAGCCTTGCAGAGTCGTGCTCCTTCAAAGGCGCGTAAAGAGCAGGATTAGAATTTTGGTGCATCTGAGCATCAACCTCCAAATGGACCTGAAAATTTTTGTTCAACCAGGTGATGCAAATTTAGCTTAACATTATCATATAATACCTGCGAGAGCAGCATTTTCCCTCCAGATCCTACCATGGTAGCCAAAACCAAACTTGGTGAGTTAGTAATGTCGTCCTTACTCAACACATTAATATTCAACTTATGTGAATATCCCGAACTGTCGTTTATCTCTAGACTTGATGGCAGGGCTGGTGAACTAAATCAATACTTAAGTTTACGCACTAAGGATTATTACTTTTGAGCATACTTTGAGAAGATGTTATTTAGCAGGCGAATCTGCTTCCACTTTTGATATGAAAAAGTCGCTAATTCATTTTCTTGCAGTTCACACTTTTGCAAGTCAGGGAATGGGACAAAAATAAGATCTGAGGCAATGCTCAAAACCTTCCCTCCTGCAACAAGATATTTTAATCATCACAACGTTACAGAAACATGATCACTGTACCTGTTACTAAGTAAGAAATAAGAGTAGGAGCTAAATTGTCAGGAATGTTTCCATGGACTACAACTAGGGCAGTGCTCTTCTGCCAAGCATTGCTTTTCATCTGCTCAGCATTCACATTGTACACAGTGTACCTAGAAAAGCGTGAAGATGATATTTATGAACTGACACTCGACTGGTTCAAGAGTTTAACTTAATAATATTAACATCAAATAAAAATGTCAGCAAAACTGTTAAAATACCTATAAGGTTTCGCATGGAAATTTAATTTAACTCATTCAAGCCGTTTAAAGACTTTAACTTCTTTCAAGAAAATTTAATTCATCATCTACACACTGAGATAATTGTTGTTACTCACCTATATCTTTTAATTGTTTGCCTCAGCAATGATTTAATGCTTTCGTTAACCTCAGTATTGTCACAATAAATCAGCACGTTGGGGCATTTAATTGGTGTGGTGGGTGAGCGCGATTTTGGGGTTGCTGAGGGCAGACTTGCAGCGGAACCTTTGAAACTGGGTTTAGTCAAAGGCTGACCTTTGCCTGCAGCTAAGGACGTGAATATTAAAACCCAGATGCTCAAATTTTAGTTGACTTACTCAAAAAATTTGATTCTAATGGCGGCAAAGGGACAACGTCTTTGGTTTCAGCCGCTTCAGCTTCAGATTCAGCCGGTTCAGCTTTAGTTTCAGCCGCTTCATCTTCGTTGTTCTCATCTGTGATAGAGGACAGTGCCTTGTTGAGCTGCTCCAAACTCTCTGTAAGCTTTCCCATGTCTTGACTGGCACATGAGTAGAAACTTTCGGAGTGAGATGTGATTCCACTAATTACGCTCTTGTTGTCGTTGATCTCTGCTTGAGGCAGAGGAACGTTGCTGCTTTGATCCACATTTACTTTATCCAACTCACTGAAAACAAGTAAAACCGCAGTAAGTTGAAATTCAAAGGCATAAAAAAATAAAATCAACTTTGATATTAATTTTGATATGGAATAATCATTCCCGAGTGATTTATCTATTATAGTATGAAATAAATTATCAACAACCATTTTATCTACCACCAGAAAATTGTGAAACTTGAGCATACATGATTTTGGGGGCTTCACTGTGAACTGAGCCATTTCTTGGTGAGCAGGGAGGCGTGGGCGGGTCAGCAGCAATCGGGACAAGATTTGGAACGCGGTCAGAACTGAGCATCAGTCCAACTGACCCGTCAGCATCATTGACGGCTCTGCTGAATCCCTGCAGAAGCTCAACATGGGACTTCCACTGAATTGGTGACATCAGTAGTCCTGGTGAGAGATTTAAATGAAAAAATTGATGCGCTGCAAAACAAAATAGGACATACCCGCCATTGATTCCACAGCAAACTGAGTATCGCACTCATCATTTTTAACGCTGGTTTCGCTTCCCATGGGAAGCGAGCGAGGAGCAGGGATGCAATCAGCGTTTAGCATAGGACATGGTTTGCCAATCACGTCAACAGCTAAAAACACATGATAAAATATTATTTATTTTTAATAACTAGGTGCATATCAATTAATTTTTTGCAGCGTTCCTATTTTAATTGTTAATAGAAGAATGAGGAATCTGCATGGGTTAGGAGCTAAGCAGAGAGTAAAGATTCGGACAGTCAACTCACTTTGAATCCTTAAAACTTCCATGCCGTCATCAAGACTAAGAATATTTTGCAAGAAGCTCAGTCCAAGTCGAGTGAGGTGGTTAGCGTCAGTTTCGAGGAGGATCCCGAAATATTCACCCGCTTTCCAAGCATGAAGCAACCCAAACCTTTCAAGCTGCATGCCAATTAGGACAAATTACAATAATTAAATAATATATTAAAAAACAAACAAACCTTTACAAACTCCGCTTGGAAGCAGTGACGGCCCTCTGTGAACTGGTAGTCGGCTTCGATCATTACATGCAAACGATCTTCCTCCAACACCAAATCTTCTGAGGCGATGTTGATTGGGAACTCCCCTTGATCGGTAGAAAATTTTATCCATCGATTGGCACAGATGGATTGCTAGCAAAATTTTGTGTTTTAACTCTCCACATCAATTAAAATATTGTTATCTTGATACTTTTGGAAACACGGAGCAAAGTCGCTTTGAGTTGTAGCTCCATAGTAGATCACCAAGTTTGGCGCAATCGTTGTTTTCACAAAATTTTGACGTCACACTTGGAACCTGGGCATCTATGCCTCTGTCTGAAAATTTGATTTTTTTAATATTGGGTCATGACCTGATTTTATTGATAGAAAATTTAGGATTGACTAATTGAATTATTTCAGAAATTCATGATAAACTTTTACTTATTCTGAGAACACCAGCTCACTTTCAAAATCCGTGTGAATGACCTCAGGGACTTTGTAAAGGACGAGACTTCCATTCTGTGCGGTGATTTGCAAAATTCTGGAGTGAAGTTCTGCTAGCCTTGAAGATTGGACCCAGGTCGCCGCAGCGTAGAAGAAAGACAAAAACATGTTCTCTTGGTACTGCTTTTAAAGATACCGCATGTCTGGAATGAATTATAGAGAAATATATGTATAAATAATTACAGTTGCCAGAAAAAAATGTTATCATTCAATTAAAAATAACAGCCACGTGAAAAATTGTTCTAAACTCACCGTGTCGTTTCGAAAGCGATTTATCGACGAAAACAATTAATGAGAGAACACGAGTCGTGTCATTCACCACTCGCCGAATGTTAGGTTAAAAGAAAAGCGAAAAATCGGCGAGAAATTCTCTGCCGTCTCGCTCCCCCTCGACCGACTCTAACATGTGAGCGATCGATTGTCCCAATTCCTCGCGATGGCGCTGTCGGCGCCGAACCGAGTGTCGCACTGCACGTATGCAACCCGCTACTTCTCCCTGCCTCAATGACTGCCTATCCTAATAGTCAGCTCCAAATTTACTTTCTTCCATCATCACTTAACTTTCTCTTGCGACAATTGAGAAGGAATCTCAGGTTGCAACGCATAAATGAGATTACCTTTAGCATAAAATAGCAGTTCATTTCATAGAAAGCGGCTCAGTGCGGAATGTGCATATTTTATTGTTTTTGCTTTTAGTGATTTGGGGGTTCGCTGATTCTAGTTTGTGTTAATTATTACTTTTTGTCTAGAAGAATTAAGTATCAAGCGTTTTAAATGTTAAAACTGCTATATTTTTCAGTGGCCCTCTGTTAAAAATAAGAAAAAAAATAACTTAAATCCGGTGAAACATATAGTATTTTAGTGATTTTGGTTCTTTAATTAAAATCTCTGTAACTATACGCTACTGGAACACGCATTTCACTTGCCCCAAATATTAAATTTTGACAAACTATGCGTCGAAATTATGTGTTTTGGTAACAAATATAATTGTAGATTAATATAAGATATATTATTGTTTATTTATAATAGAATGCATTTAACTCCCTATACGCGAACCAATATGCACAAAAAATTGCAATTTGATAAATAATTTAAAATGGAAACTTACTTATCCTCATCGACCTTCGCGCACTACTACCACCCAACGTTCGTATTCGTAAGCAATTTAACTCGTCGCTGGCCAAACTGTTCTCGCATAATGTTTGCACACCATGCCACCTTTGATAAGAAGCAGTTTACCTAAGCAATTAGGAATAAAAACACAGCCGACGTCATTTCAAAAAGGAATAGTGAACTCTCTTGACAATTTTTTTTTAGATTCAGCAATGACTGTGTAATTAATTAAGACTAGTATTATTATGGTGTAAAAAGAATTATTTTTCCTCCTATTAGTAAGAATAAACATATATTTACATAGAAGGATATAATTGTTATAAAATTTCTTTGACTGTTCTTGTTGAAGGCCACCTCATTTTATTTGCAAGGATAGAGCAAAAACCACACAGTGGAGCATTCCACGCCTATACATATATGCGGAACTGACCCAGTGCGCGCTCCGCGTCACACATCTGGAGCATAGCATTTCTTTTAGCGGAATTTTCATATAACTAGCACACTTGCACTTATCTTTTCCAGATAATTATGAATTCACTTTTTCTTTGTCCTCTTTTATACCACGTGTACTGCATTAGTCACTCAAAGAAATGTTTTACGAGAAAAATACATTAACGATAGATCATGCATAATAATACTTTAACTATATATTATTATGAGATGTAAGGTCTTTCAGAAAATCATTATTTTTCTTGACAACTAGCTTCACTGCAGAAATTTTTCCTTAGATGATGTTTTCTTTAGGATTTATGAACAAGCCAGATCTGCAAGAAAATATTTATGATTTAGTGAAATGATAGTTAAAATTAGCAGCTGGAATTAGTGAGCTTAACTTAAGATTTCTCACGCTCGATTTTAGGTTAAAACAGCGCAAGGCCTGCAATTTAATTAATGCTTAAAAAAATTTCTAACACATTCAGCCATGAATTATTTAAAAAGCATTTTTTTTCGCATGAAATTTTCAATGAGTGCAGATTTTGGGAATTTATAATACGCATTTTAGCCATTTGAAAACAATGCCTCCTTTGAACAGCAAATTTTCTGACTCCCTACTCCAGCTTATATTTTTTGTTTCAAGCATGCTTACACATAGATTTGTAAAATAAGTTAAAATCTGAATTATGCGGATTCTATAAACCTTCCGTTATTGACGTTAACTCGATCAAATTCAGTCTTATTATCTCAAAAAAACTATCAAGACACTTTAAAATGGACTGCTGCAAATACGAAAGTAGAAAATCCCAGTAAATACCTCACCGAAAGCTGCATTAAAATGCAATTTTTGGAGTCGCAGCTTCAGCAAGCATCTCTTCAATCAATTTGTCTCCAACTTGGATGACTTCTCCTTTCTTCAGAAACACTGAGAGAGACAGTTGATAGGTTGGATCAGTCATCTACTAAACGAAAAGTTAAAACTCATTTGATTTGACACTAAGTAGACGCACAGATCCACCACCATAGTATTTGGCAACAAGCATGTCACTGTCTCCAAGGTTAACAAGCGAGGTGAATCTTCTGGTTGAGGCATTCATCCAATCCAAAATGCCCACAGGCTTAATGTTGTGGAGGGTAGCTGGAAAGGCCATCGCTGCGATCTTGAAGATGGGCTTGTCGAGCAGAAAGAATATTTCATCATGGCACTTGATCTGTTCACACCCAAAGTCAATGTGCAGGACCTGAAAATTAAAAAAATAATCGTTTAAATCTTATTTGGTCATAAAATTTAAAATTACGCATCCATAAATAATTTTACAGGGTTATTCCCTGGATGAAAGTTTCAATGCATGCATAATTATCATTACAAATTAATAAAACAAACCTTGGCGTGAGCATCGCCGACTTTTTTGAGGATCTGGGCCCTTCGCCACTGGCCAGAATGACGACAGACAACGTAGAGTCCTTCCTTCATGTCTTCCCTACGAAGTTTCAATCGCTCCAAAAGGGCACCCTCATACTCAGACCTTAAAATGAACCCAAACAATGACTTTAAAAGGCGCGAAAGGTGAAAACATACTCCATAGCTTTTTCCAGGTCATTCAGCGCAATTGCACTTTTGCAAAATTGGATGTAGAAATTAGACGGGGATTTAATTTCACTGACAATAATGTTGCGGTTCAACCTGAAGGCAGTGAAGTGGTGCTCATCACCTTTTGTCAATAGATGACCAAGATTGACGACAGATCCCTGCTAGGTGAATTAATACATTATAGCAATATTTATAAATCAAACGTCCCGACTGGATAAAAAAATACACCTGTCCATTATTCATGCCACTTTGTTGACACGATTTACTGACACTATCAGGAAGCATTTTGTTCTTCTGTGAAGGCAAATAAGCTTTTATTATCAAATCTAATATATTTATTGATGGGATTTAATTACCTGAAACTCTTTGTTGTACGCCTCAAGCTGTTGAATAAAAATTTCAATATTCATCATGAATTAAAGACAAACAGCTGTACCTTTGTCTCAAGATCTTCAATGTCATGATCAAGGATCAAGCTGCTTTTCTCAAAGAAGCATTTTTCGCGGCTCACTTTTGGTTCCATCAAGTTGGAGATCGGTTTACGCGGCAATTTTGGTGAAGGCAGTTTCAGAAGATCATTTGGGAGAACAGACGTTGCTGTTTGTGGTCTGCTGAGATTGTAGCTCATTTTGGGCCTGCTAGATTCAGCATTATTAGGGCTTTCCGAGCTGCTCTTGTGGCTTCCACTTCCGACAACGCCATTGCGGCTGCCTTTCCCACCTTCCGATGATCCCTGGCCATCACTGTCTTTTGTACGAATCAGATGTCTTGTATTAAAAGAAGTGAATTTCTTGAAACAATTTTACGCTACCATCTTGAAACATATCGATTTTCGTCCGGCTTATATTGCATGAATTTTTTATGCTGAAAGACACAGGCATGCGTTGATGAGGACGTGTTTTTATATCCTTAAACAAATTTCTTGAGAATTCTGCCATCACTTACAAAACCTGAAATTAAATCCATGCATAATACAATTTCAATTAAAATAGTAGTGACCATAAATTAAACATTGAGAAGAATTAAAGTAATTAAATTGATATGAAATCAACGAAAAATTAATGAACCCAACATAAACAAAAGGACAGTCGTGGTCCTTTTACCTCTCACCACACTATGTATGATATTATGTGGCTAAGGGAAAAAACTGTAAATACATCAATATTATGTAAAAATCTGCTAATATCTAATCGCCAATTTCAAGCAGATAATGTGAATCGGGTACGGTTATGTATTATGCAAAACCGTACCGCTGACGACTGACGCTTGACGCAGCTGTTCCAAGAAGTGTATTATGATACACATAGAGTATGTATGTAGATATACATCAATATAAACATCGCGTACATAGCAGCAGCACTAAAAACACTAAACTTACTCAGATCTTGTCGAAACCAAAGTATGATACCAAAACAATTGATTTGCACGCCCTGCTGTGTTCTGAGGTTGGTTTTAAGCTTATTGTTAGGGCACTGACTGACTGCTGACGCTGACTGAACAGTGAGCATGAACATAACGAGAGAGATGTTTATATTTATCTCGCTCTGTCTGCGTCAAAACTAACTCCCTTAAACGCCTTGATGCCCCTTATCGCGTACATACATCATACTCTTCTTACATTCCTGCCTCGTTTCAGCAATGCGACACTGGTAAAATATTTTGTCGTGTATGTAGAATTTTTTTGCAGTCGCAGACGTCGATTGTGTTGTAAGACAGATACACAGACCGCAGAATATTAATAATTTTAAGCTGATCTCAGGGTTAATATGAAACGTATAACCCTTTATTTAAATGATTTAAAACATGGAAATACGTAAATTTCATTATTCTTTGTGTAGCTATACTGAAAGTTTAAAAGTTATCTCTTTATATAGCGTGTACTTACTTAATCGAAGTCACTGGAGTATAAAGGTAAAGATATGTATGTAATTCAAATTAGAGCAACAACTCGCACAAAAACCAACCTTAACACGCATAACGAGAGCAGGCACGGGTTTAGGGAAAATTGGTGATAGAGATGCTATCGAGTGGAGTTTTAGCTAGTTATTTCAATGTAAAAATTTAACGAGAATGCGTAGAATTCAGCGCCTGGAAAAATAAAATAGTCGCTTGCTGACAATGATTGTAAGCAGAAATAATTTTACAAGACTGAAATATTTACTAAGTATTTTTATCTTTAAAATTAACTACAAAATTAAAGTAAATTATGCAGGCAAAAAATGTAAATTGATTGACTGGGCATTTGATTGCTTCGTTATCATATCAGAAGATTATTAATTATTTTTCCGACCTTAAGGCTGGTTCTTGTTTGTGTATTATGGCTAATTTATTTTTGTGTTAAGATCATAATGCCCGTTATAAAATATATAAAAATAATATTTCTTGAGATATGTAATCTATTCATATTTTTATTCTTTTCGTAGCTTTAAGTTAAAAATTAATTAGGTCGTCGAGTTGTGTTGGGTTTTGGGAGAGACAGGAAAAAAGCAAAAATTAGGGTTAGCACGCAGCTGATGTTATTAGTGACCGTCGTCATCGAGGACGTAAAAAAATTGACCATACAACTTCAAATAAATTTTACACTTCCCAATGGAGTCTGATAGGAGACGTTTGTTGCCAATCTTTATTTGTCAGCGGTCGAGGATGCAACAGCTTAACATTATTCATTGAAATAAAATCTTGACATTGTATTTCTTCGTTGACAAAAGGGAAAACATAAAAAAACTTTATTTTTCTACGAAAAAACAAGTAATTATTTTCAATTTGACTGCTGTATTAATTTGTAATAAAAAACTTAAATAAATGGGAAGCAAAAAATCAAGGTTAATCTAATCACTCAGAAAGAAAAAAACAATTAATTGAAATTTCAAATATTTTTTCGAAAAATCAGAATAACTCGCGTTACTTGAGTTTTTAATACATGTTATCTACACCTGAAAGATTAATTGACTTAAGTACAACTTAACAAAGTTTGTTGTCTAACAAAAGCATAATTTTTTTCATATTAATTATTGTAGTGTGAAAAAAAAAATAGGATCGCCAATACATGCGGTGCGCGAACGGGGGAAAATTGAGCAGCGTTTACGGAAAATCAGCACAATACATATGGAAGGCTGCGTGACACAAATACTGCTGTTTACATTCACGAGATTCGCATTCGCCTCCTTTTGCTATGCCGACACGTAATAAGAGAGATGCATTAAAATGCACTCTTCTCGGACTTGCTGCGCTATTCTCGTTGCGCGCCGATCGGATACGGTAATAATGGGCTATCAAGGAAAGAAGCTTGTTTGTCCCGTTAATGGTAGGCGAAATGCAGCGCGAGTGCACTTGTCTTTACTCGGTTAGTAGCACTAGTGGCCGGCCGGGATATCATCAAAGGTGGGGTAGGCTTGCAGAAAAAAATGAAATGCACGCCGCAATTGCAGACGCTCACAGCCATGGGTCCAGTGAAGACACTCGTCCTCTTCGTCCTCCTGCTGGCCGCCGCCTCCGCCGCCGACAAGACCGCAGCGCACAAGAAGCCACCCAAGGACGGTCCGGAGGCCAGGGTCGAGTTGGACGACGATGATTTCGAAGAGGGCGAGTACCTGGCGCCGAAAACCGTGCTCGAGTGCATGCTGATTGCAGACTGGCCCTGCGTTCAGGTCAAGACGTTCAGAGCAATCAGGGAGTGGCTCAACATCGGCACCAACGTTGTCCACAGTGGACCTGTTGCCCAGGTAAAAATTTGGCTTTTTTGCTCAAAATCATTTATTTTCCGTGTTGCACAGTTTGTCAATAATCTAAATATAAATTTACATTTGGTTTTTGGCGGAGAAGAATAAATCGAGTTGAAAGATACAATTTTTATTTCGTGGCTCATGATTTATTTGTATTATTTTTTGCATTTCAAAATTAATGAAACAAATCCAATTTCTAATTATAAGCATGTCAAAGTTTTAAAAAATTTACATTACATTTTAAAATACGTAAACATATTTCATTCAAATCTTCCCATTTACATTTTCTGTTCGTATAATATTTTTGTTAACTATGTTGGCATGAATTTAATTTCTTGAAACGCTTCATGGAAGAATAATGATGAAATGAATAAGCGGAAATATGTTTTAGTAAATATTCTATTCATTGAATTAGATAAAGAGAAAATTTTAAAATGCTGATTTATTTGAGAAAAGAAAGCTTGAGGAGAAAATCAAAAGCCGCAAAAATGTACAATTTATTATAAAATTTAGGCAACCTGCGTAGCTCCCGTGCTCGCACAGTGGCATACTTGCTCATTTATGCCACTGCGGTCACGCACTTCGCCATGCATCACAAAATAATGGTTTTTCATAACTCAATAATTAATGACCGAAACACGAGCTCATGTTTCATTACATTTTCTCTTACAAGCATGATGCATTGACCTGTAAATAATTTATATATGTTACTAGCAGGAAAAGGATGAAACACCACAGAGCAAAACAGGCGAGGAAGAGGAAAATCACGAAGACCAAGAGGAGCCCGACACTGACGAGGACTACGACCTGAAGGAGGCCTCTGCGCTTTTGTCCAGCTTTGGAAAGGAGCCCAGCTCATCTTGGACTGGCTCTCTGGAAATAATCGCCGAGATGATTTACGACGGCGTGTCTGCATTTCTCGGAGCAGACTCAGAAGAAGAGCAACGTGCCCTTCTCCAGACTGGAATCAATAAGGTGGAAGATGCTGGCAGGCGCTTTGAAGGTGTGTTTTTGGTTTTTTTTTAATATAACTCGACTGTCAATATTTTAATTTTAGAAGCTAGAAAGAGAATTGGCTTGGGCGGCCACGGCCACCATGGACTGGGCCACCTGCTTGGACTCATCACCTTTAAAATGTCAAAAATTATGACCATATTTAGCGCCATTTCCACCATCGTCCAACTCAAAGCTCTCGGATTAACCTTGTTGGGATTGCTGATTGCTGCCCTGCGACTCTTCGTCGAGTTCAAAACCAAGAACAGGCCGCTGCAGCCCATCATCAAGGTTGTCCACCTGCACCCTCGGCCTCACGTGACTGTCAACGCCGGCCACGATTACCCCGAGTCGTCTTCGCCTTGGGAAGAGTACAGTGGTGGCTACGATGCTCACGACAGGGCTTATGAAGAGCAGAAGCAACACCTTAGCGCAAAGGCTGCCCTTATCAATAGGTACAAAACTTTGGCCGCTGCTGGGCGTCGTTAATTTTTTTTATTCAGATTTTATTAATTTATTTGTATGCTGAGTATTTATTGTGAAACTGACTGATATTAAAGATCAAAAGAAATTTTCTGGTTGCATTTTGTGTTAAACATTGGGGCCGATCCTTTTAAATAATTTCTGCTTTATTAAAATAGTACAGTACTTTTCGAGGGTCACAATTTTTTATTAAAGACATAACCACCAACTCATATCAAAAACACAATCATCCAAAAACTGGTATCATTTCACGAATCAGGCCAAAAACAACTCGATATAAAGCTATATACACACGAAATGAGGGCACACTTTCGCGAAGAAAGCGTAAGCGGCAGACACTTTTGCTTATTTGTCCCTTAACCCGCGAGCACTTGTTAGATTGATCAACTGTTATATTAATTAAAGGCACGGGAAATAAAATTATTTACATCGTCGATATCACATTGATCAGTACGTGGGGTAATAGTAATCACGGCTCCAGCCTTGATACTGCGTCGAGGAGGCAGCCGCCGCCAGAGGCCTACTATTGCCTCTCGGCGCCGACTGTCTCGATTGGGAGCGGAAAGTGTTGGAGGTGGCACTGGACGTCGGCTGCCTTTCGAACGCGTCAAATCCCGTCGGCGCCTCCTGCTGGTACTGCTGTCTTGACTGCAGCGAGCTTGTCCTGCCGGCTGGCGCTGACGGGGCGGATGGAGCAGACTCGTCGTCGTACTCTGAATCTCTCGAGAAGCCCGACTGAGCAGCACCTCTGGTTTCGAGTCCTACTCGCTGCTGCTGCGAGCCTCTGATGGGGGACAGCCGGTTGGTCGACTGTCTCTGCTGAGGCACGTAGCTTACGGTGCTAGCGGAGCTGTCAGCGCCCGTGGGGTGCAAAGCGTCGTTGAAAGCCTCGTCGTCCTCGTCATCATACAAAGTCACAATAGAAGCCGGTGCAGGCCTCACGTTGTTTCTGGCGCCTCCAACGGGACTCAACCCTCTTGGCAGGAAGGTCGTAGACAGTCTTGTTCGTGGAGGGGGCGCAGGCGCTTTGAAATTTTGTGCGGGCTCGTTTTTAATCTCGGGCTTTCTAATAGTGTGGTACTCTTCCTCTTCATCTTGGTCAACAGGAACGGGCTTGTTGTTCCTAGCCGGGAACCTAGACGGTTTGGAAATTGCTTCTGGCGATGTGAAAGTGGCAACTTGTTTAATTGATCCCCTGTTGGATGTTCTAGAAGGAATTGGAGCATAGCTAGTGAGTTCGACTGTCTTTGATGGGATTCTTGGTGAAAATTGACTTTGAGGCTTTACATCATCTTCGTATTCATCCACAGGCACCCTCTCTTTCACCACATTGGTTTTTGGTGCAACTGTGGTGGTTGTGGTTGTAGGGGATGAGGTGGTAGCTGGTTTTGCAGGGTGTTTACTGGACGGTACAAATGGTGCTCGAGTTGCAGCTTTCACATAGTCATCAATGGAAAACTCGCGCTCACTCTCAGCTTCGGTCGGATTCTTAAGGGTAAACTTAAGCGATGTCTCAGGTGGTTGCGTAGCTGGCTTTACTCTTGGGGCGAATGGGCGTCTACTCGTTGGCAAGGTGGTGGTTGAGGTTGTCGTAGTAGATGAAGAAGAAGCTTCAGGTGCAGAATCGGTTGTCTGGGGCTTTTTGACAACAGGCTCGTCGTCTTCATAGAACTCATCCTCATAGTATTCCTCGTCATCGTAAGCTAAAGTGGTCGTGGATGGCCTGGGTCGATTTGTTGTTGGCTTGGGCGTTGTTGTGGTGGTAGTAGTTGTGGTGGTTGTGGTAGTAGTGCTCTTCTTAGAGGGTCTCTTTTCCGCCTCCTCGACATCATAGTCGTCCTCATATTCCCTGTGCCTCGGCCTGGCGGGCTTCCTGCTTCTTGGTGGCATATCCTCTTCGTATTCATCATCATAGGCTGGTCTTCTGTTGTAAGGGCGCTTTCTCATTGGCCTGTAATCGTCGCGATAATCGTCTTCGTCATAATACGGTCTCATGCTTGGACGCCGGCGTCTGGCAGGTCGATTTCTCCTCAAAGGGCGCCCATTGGCTCCCAGAGGGGGAGTTCTCCTGAAGTCTTCTTCTTCGTCCTGCGACTGTGGCCTCTTGGTTTTCTTAGGAGCGTGGTCTTCGTCTTCGTCGTAATATTCTTCAGTGGCCTTAGCAGGTGGTTTCTCGGACGGGGCGTCGTCGCCAGGTCGAGCGTACTTTTCCTTTTCACTCAATGGCACCGGTGGCTTGATGCGCGGTGCTTTTCTGGGCTGTTCAAAGACCGATTTATTTGGTTTTGAGGGCAAAGGCGGTTCTTCCGTAGTTGTGCTTTTTGTCTTTGGCGCTTTATCTTCGAAGTCATCGTCGTCATATTTTTCTCGTTGCCGGTTTGGCCTTCGCTTCCTATTTCTCTCTCTTCGAGATGGCTCATCCTGTAATAAATATTTGTATGAGTACAAAATATATATTGTAAATTCTGTAAATTGAATAACGCACATCATAGGAACCATAATCGTCGTATTCGTAATCGTCGTCATCATAAGTGGGCCTTCTTGGACGCGGTCTGCGCCTGTTTCCCCTTCTTCCGCCGCCATCCCTGTCTCTTTCCCTTTCTCGTGGTGGTGGTGCAGGAGTGGTTGTCGTGGTTGTACTAGTAGTTGTCGTGGTATCTTGTTTGTACAGCGCTTCGTTCCTATAAATATTTTATATAAGTAAATGAAATCTCACTGACAAAATAAATGTTCCATTTCAAACCTATTGAAATGTTTTGGCGAGTTCACGCAGTCTATCTCCGACACAAAGTGGCAGATAAATGTTTTTTGATCAAAAGCAGTGTAGTTGGCGCAGAGGAAATCGTAGCGTTGTCCGTACAGACAGTGATGGTAAAGCTGCCATAAAAATTCATTGATATCAAATTAGCTATTAATTTTATATTTGAAGACCTCACCTGGCAATGGTGTTTCACACTAGCGTAAAATCCATCATGAAGTCCATCACATTTAAATTCAATATCTTCTGGCACAGAACTAAAGAAGGGATAGTCACTCAAATTGAAGCCATTCAACTCTCTCGGCAAGTTTGGATCAAACTTGTAGTCCACCTGCGGATTGCCAGTCAGCGGCGATTTGGTAGTTGCATTCACGGATGGCTTTTCTTCCTCCTCTTCTAAAATAATTTCTTCAACGTTGTCCGCCCTTTCCTCAGGCTCCAGTTCAGTTTTCTGCGACTGCTGTTGGCGAATTAAAGCGGCCGCCTCAGCCACGGGGGCCGCAGTTGCTGCCGCAGTCTTTGGAAGTCTGGTCTTGCTTCTAACAAGGGCGCTCGCACTAACTCCTTGCGAGATTGCCACACAGCCTGGAATGAAACAATATATAAATGAATATTTTATATTTTGAGCAAGTAATAATATAAATGATCAAATAAAAATAAGCCACTTTATTCTTTGTAGATTGTTAATATACCATATAATTAACTATAACATATACATGCTCTTTAATTTTTAATTTTTTTATCACTCTGCGATTGTGAGTTTCAAAACTTTCTTGCAGCTGACCTAGCGAAAAATGAAATAATTAAAAATTCCTGCGAAACTCTTCCTGTCTCTATCACAGCGATAAAGAGTGAAAACGCGCCGCAAAAATTATTCAGTTCAGCGAGCATAACAACTACGTGGTTTGCGCCTCGTAACAAATCTCATCGCGGTGTATCAGCGCTTCCAAAAATACAGAAAAGCACCGTGGATAACACTGACGCCTGCAGAACATGTTGTGCTGCAACCCGCCGCACAGCAACCCAATGCACAGCCCCCGCGCGCCGCGACCCGCCTCGCAACAGCCACTGGCTCAACCCGCAGAACCTCCTGGTGAACACTACAGCCGTTTTTTCGGTGTCTTCAACCGGCAAAAAAAACGCATCTTCATGGCTCATTCATTCTTGTTTCTTTCACTTAAATGAGTTACTTTCTTTTAGTCAAGTGTCCGTGCAATATTTCTAATTAACTAATTTGCGATGCAGCGGCGTAACAGCGCTTCTAGTTTACACTGAATTTAATTTTACACCTTCATTTTTAACTCTCTAATCAACACGCTCGCAGAGGCATTTTTATATCTAACGCTTGATTCACCTTTCCCTTTCTCTGGTGGCTGCTAATTTTACGCGTGTTAAGTAAAAGTACGATATATCTTGAAGCTGACCACTATATAATCATTCGCATGAAACGCCTTCTTTTACATATCACAGGCCTAGCTGCTTTATAGTTGTTTCCATGAACTAGAGCAGAATTTACAGCCGCAAGCCAGTCAAGATCATAACTGATTACTACCTTAGTATATATATGGTATCACTGACCTACTCTGTGCTGGAGTTCCAAATTTTAAGACATTGACTTTCGTCAGGAAATGTCTCGATGGAGAAACGGGCATAAATGCAACGTAAAGGATAATAATTCACAAAGTAACGAGAAATGCGGCCGGCGAGCACACATTATGTGTCCTTCTCGCACGCGCACAGACCTCGGTTTGCATTCTTTTTCATTCCGCAACAATGGAATTCCCTCCCGCCGCAATTTAATTTTAACTATTAATATCCGTTTCAACGAGATATCTCTTAACAGATATTTTAATTTTTACATGTTAGGAGAATTAAATTGAATAGAATGGAGAGACAACAGTTTGTTCTCTCTGAAGCAACCATTATATTCAAACCATTTAGAGTTCAAATGCATTTGGAAGTAAAGCTCGCGTCCCACACACACCGTTTGCAAGTTGAATTTGCTCTGGGAGAACAATACAAATTATGCACCGTGAAAGGCGCGGTTCATTCCAAACGAACATTCATGTTGCACAATGATAAATTTCAAATTCAGATTTTACAATTCATGGGCGTGCTTTTCAGCAAAAAACCATTTGTTTGGGTTGAATCTAGAATAAGTGAATAATATTTCATAACGTCCGTTCTGTCTTCCAAGGTTGACTGACGAAAGTGGTGTGGTTGATGAACTGACTAAAGTCAAAAAGGTGTCGTGCGACAAGACCTTGGGCGAGTGCTCATTTTTTAGTTATTAGCTTTTTTCTATCACGATAGCGGCGAAAGTTCTTTTTTTGTCGGTCCTTTCTCTGTGCTTTTTTCACTCCATTTCCAAATAAAGTCGTGACTAGTGAAGCAAACACAACAAACATTATTTGCCATTGTTTACAAATCAGCGAATCGCACGACTTGTCCGAAAATATGTATTAATGAAACCGTCCTAGAGTTTCATTTGCGTGTTACGCAACTCAAAGCGCACGGAAATGAAACTGCTCTGCTTTCTACAGATAATTCCCCGAAAACTCAGCCATGATCAGCTTGAATGAAAAAGAGTAAAAAAGCATAAAATCATTACGCTTTGATGCCGCCAAACACACAGGGCAACAAATAATACCAAACGTTTTCGCAAAAAAAATAAAGCTTGGGTTTGTATTGCGATTTTGTGTTTGCGCGTCCGTTTATACAAAGGCGTTGAACTTGTTATTGAATCCAAGCTTGTGCACAATGCACGGGAAGGTCAGTGGTCTTCAGGGGCTATTGCTCTCTTCAAAGCTTTTATGCAAGAACGAATTACACTCCTGTTTAGCTTCCAAGAATCGTGATTAGAATCTCGTTCAGCGCATCGGAGCAAGCTACAAACACAAACTCACCGTCGTCAGTTTCTCATTTTAATAAAAGACGCTGTACACTCGTTAGATAGAGATCGTGTAATTTCCCTCTGTGAAGTTTGAATAACATTACAAGAACGCTTGTTACCATCGAATATTCTTCGCGCGTACTGTGGGAAAATTAAATTTGCGCGAAGAAAAGACTTTTCTACTGCTTGCGTAAGAGTAAAAGCTATGCAATCTGCATTTTTCGCTGCAATGTTTGTTTTGGGGAACAATGTCGACAAAAAACAGTCGCATCATTCAGATACTAAAATTCTCACTCGTAATTTCCTGACTTAATTAGTTGATTGTCAGGTGTCTAGCGCTTGTTTTTCGAAAAAATGTTGCACATTCTTTGTGTTTATTACGTGACTTGCTTTCTAGATCATGATGTTTTAGAAACATATTTGGCTTTTGTTTCATGCCAGGGATAATAAACGTGATTTAGAAGTTAAATAATGGCTTGATATTTCATGGATACTGAATAATGAATACATTAAACTGCATATTAATATAAAATGCCGTGTATGTGACAAGAAATTTTTCAAGTGCATCTTGTTGCATGAAGAGTTTTCTAACTTTGGGAGAAGATTTTTATCAATAGCAATTTGAGAAATATAATAAAAGAAAGCCAACTTGCCTGCAAATAGGATTGCGAAGAGGATGAGAGTCGAGGGCGCAGGTTCATGGTGCCGCTTCGGGATGCCTGTGCGGCCTCTCATGCCGCTACCTGAAAAACAAGATCCAATTTAGAACATCTCACTATTAAATACGAGGACAGGCTTGGTCGCTTCCCAGGATGGATGCAAATGAGCTCAATTATACAGAAAATTACGACTCAAATATCTGTCTGCGACGGCGAGAGGACTAATTGTTATGTGGTTTCAGGGCTATTCTTGCGTGTGACCCTTTGGGAAGCCTGCATGGGAATCTGCTGGGAGACTGCAGTGCCGTGTGAGGATGCAACGCACCCATTGTAATTTCAGCGCCTTCCCCATTAGAAATTGGTTTTTATCGAGTCTTGTGCAACTCAAGGGATTTCTCAATCAGAACGACTTTGCATCAATTAATTTTATATGTCGCTTATAGTTTTTCCTCTGGAAATAAAGAGTTGTTTATAATAAACACGTCAGGCATACATTTGCGCCTTTGATACTGGTCATGGTCAGCGTGTTTGGCATATAAATTTCATTTTATTTTTCCAGCAGTAGCAGAGAAGTCGGGCGTGGTGCTCTTTACGACTTCAACGTGCGAGCTCGCCTGTCCGCAGAGACATGAGTGCAATTACCCAATTAAACTTTCTAGAATCAGGAATGCTGCGAATTTCAAGTGCACCCTGAATAAGTAGCTAAAGCGCGCACGACAGCCGAGCTCATTTGAATATTTTACACATTTTCCAGTTATGATGCCGTGAAAAAAAGTAAAAGCCACTGTCTGGGAGTTTGTTATAATGCAAAAAATACCTTTAAGCTTGTTAAGCAGACACGAGATGAGCTCATGATATGAAAAGTGCTGCATTCATGTTTACTTAAAAATTTCTCATGCAGACGTTTTAACAAAGAAAGATGCGTTGGAAACTCGGGTTATGCTAAAAGGTTAACAAGATGTCAAACTAAACATTCTTTTTGCAACCAAATGTGAATTGATTTATTATTAAAATGAAAACAAAGTAATACTTTAGCGTGCTGATTCCACCCAGAAATCAAATTGGATGTATATGGAAATTAAGCAATTTGTCTGCGGGACTTTTAATGGCGTGCATCACTCGCGCATTAAATTTGCCTGTGAAAATATTCCACGAGCTCATTTTCTACTTTCAAGTTAAAATCAAGGCCACTCATAATGTGCGATGAGAAACTGAAATTTCAAGCACATGTCATTCCGCAAAAGACCTGATTCTCATATATAATTTTGGGTCTTCACACCTTTTCTTTTTAAATTTATTTAACTGACAGGTAACACAAAACAATTCTTTGTTGGATCGAAAAAATTGTAAATAAGCGAAACCATTGAACCGGCAACGACTTTTCATTCCACTGATTGCGATCAATAAGAAGGAAAAAATAATAATAATAAACGCTTCATTTAATTCGTCGGTGCCAGGGAAAAGAAAACTTGTCAAGATTTCACTCTCTATTCAGCCATAACAAAAGAAAATTACTTAGGCATGCTAAAGTGTCGCACAACAACTAAGAAAGTGTGGCGCGAATTTGCCACCAGAATAAATTTGCATAGAGCCTGTAGTGTGCTTTCTTCAAGTGCAACATTTGCATAGATAAACTTTTCTCTCGCATGCGTTGTTGAAAAAATGTTTTTAAACGAGGGGTTAAAAATTTCAGGATTTAATTTCTTAAAAATCAAAATCTCTTGAAAGTTTGGTGAAAAGCCATATTTTTTATGATTTATTTTGTAATGAATTAATAGGCACCAACAACTTGCTTACTTCTTAAGGAGCACGCAACTAATTAATCGCGTGCGGCAATTAGGAGAATCGAAAAAAGCCTAAAAATATGGTCCTGCTAAATTTATTTTCAAGTGGATTATCCAAACCTGAATTTTATATTTTCTCCTTGTTCAAATACTAAAAATACTTGTCCCTATGTCGAGTATTTGATTTGAAAACAATTATTAAGGTATTATCGTTTTACTAAAAATGAAATATGCGATAAAATATTAATGTTAAATCTTGTTTGAAAAGAACGGCAACCCTGGCCGCATGGATCGAATTTCTCCCCGCGGTGATGATATCACACCCGGACTCGAAAAGGTGAACAACAGTACTGTTTCCACTTTCGTCGGTGGCGTAATCGCAAAACCACGGCGCGCGCACGCCGACTGCATTTGTTATTCGAGCCGATGGTGGACAAACTTGCCGATTGATAATTACGAGAGCGCTGGCGCGATTGGCATTTTGATTTTCGCTCGGCGGCGTGCAGAAAGAAATATAAATTATACTGCTACATATTGCTGGTGTGTGTGAGCGAGTGTCACTTTCCCCGGCGTCTGTTGTGCGCACTGAGAGCAAGCGGCGCGCGGGCACGCGTGACCAGTGAGAGTGAGTTTAGCGTCGACTGAATGCTCGCGCGCGCGCCGCGCGTGATATACTTATTCTCTCTGCTGGATCGGCTACTTTAGCCTTTTTTTATTCTTTGAAAATACCACTCGGTGACAAAAAGACGATCCGTTGTCAACCGTGTTTGGCGAATTTTAGAGTAAACACTGAAAGAGAAGCATTTCACGAGAGCGCAAGAAAAATGCATGTCAAATCTTGTACGAGTAATGGTTTATTAGTTTGAATTTTTACTCTCCTTTTGGGACTTATTGTGATTCCTTTTTAATCCGCTTCCGCAAATAAGTTTGTAGCACTATAGCATCTTAAATTTTCTATCCAAGTCAATTTACCCGATTTAAGTGTTCAAAGAAATTACTGATCTGCTCCTTTTTAGTAAATAATATATATGAGATTCCGTTTTTACAGTGTTTGTCTCCATTCCAAGCAAGTTTACGTTCCAGCAGAGGAAATTCGATAATGAAAGTCTATCACAACAGAAACCACAAATTAATAGTGGATTCTATATCATAGAAGTGTGTCAAGTGCAATAGACGCCAAGAGTAAGCATTTCAATTCAGAATAAAAGTAACCGCAAAATGTGCTCGTGTATATTTAACTAATCCGGCTGTTTTCTTTCAACTATGATGATGATCTCAAGAGTGTGTTCCATTTGCCTCGATTTTTTTCTACATCATATTCTAATTCCATTAGGCACACGGATGCTAATACACCAGCAGAGCATTCGGCGATGATTGTGCGTCTTCTTTTTCTCCTCCGCGAGGACAGAATCAAAGAAAGCTGCTGGCTCGTTAAATATAGGCAGATGCGACCATGACCGTCATTTGTCTGTCAGCGGGGAGCAGCCGCGCAAATCTCTTTCGTTTCTAGATAAAAACCAGCTCTTGTGGCAAAAAGATTTGTCTTTAAAATGATTGGCGAAATGTAGAGTGATGACACAGATAGTACATAATGCATTGTATGCTCGAAATGAGAAGATTGACCTCTTTGAAAAAAAAATCAAGTAGTGGCAAATCTATAGAGGTAATGCTGTTTCAAAAAAATGCTCACATGATGAAGTCACAACAATCAACTTTCACCAAATGACGCTATTTTCGTGCCAGATTGAAGATGCCTTTTAATATTTGTTCAAAGTATATGAAACAAGTTGGGTGATAAATCTTCAGAATTTTTTAAGAAAAGCCAATGAGCAACAAAATTTATCACAATAAATTAATTGCATCCAGTAGAGCTCTCTTAGTTTCTTTCCCTGCTTCTCCTGAAATTTAAAAATCAAGTCCGCATAATGGGCTTCAAATGTTTGGCGTTTTTAGGAGCTCAACAATATGGTAAGGAATTTTTTAAAGACGCAATTTAACGATTACGAGACGATGAGTTTGAGCAGTATGCGGTTACACGTTTGCGCCGAAGGTGGCCGGCCGGCTGCTTGCCGGTTCACTTTCTCTGCATGGTGTACTCAGGCGCGGTGACCTCCCCTGAGGTCACGTCACCTAGACGAGTCTCCAAGCGCGTCGCCTTTAATGCCGTTGCGGCAACAAGTTTGACGACTGCGATCATCTGTTACTTTTCTTCGCGCAACCTCGCGGTGAAAACTGATGAAAAAGATCGCATTCGTTATGCAAAAGTCAGCCGCATTAGCTTTCATAATTAACCGAGGCGCCAGACATTTGCATCACAATATTGTACCGATTTGTCATTTTTCCTCTCTGCTAAATTCATGATTTAGGTTAACACCAAGGGGCTTTCCGTCGAGTAACGATGAGCATGTTTTGCATATTAAAACACCTTTTTAATGACTCGGGTTATACCTTTCCTGGAACTCTCTTCTGTGTCCACAATTGCATCATTACCTTCATAGAGTCAATTTGCAGCGTAATGCAATTAAAGTAATGACATTTTCAGCTACTTCCCACACAGTTATTAGCACACACATAGGATAAACTCGCACACTCGACGCGTATTCAAGCTAGCTATGACGAAAAGTGAGAGTGATTCAGCCATAAACAATACTAAGCCAGCGGATCAAAGGAGCCATTATGTAAGGAATTACTTCTTATCAAGGTAAATATTGCTTTCGAGACGTTTTGAAACGCGGTGGAAATAAATCAGCCGGAATTTATAGGAATTACACACAGCTCTTTCCAAATTCCAATGTTGAAGTTAGTGGCTTGTTTTTATTGTGCTTATAGGCAGCCGATGGAATTTTTATTATTCACGTCTGCAGGGATCAGGCGAGAGACAGGCGCCGTGTAGATCCGGTTTCAAGCAGAGCATTTCCCTTTTCGTTGTTCATTTCACTCTCGATTTGCAATTTTGGTTCCGAGGCATGGAAAGCACCTGCAATCTTTTCACTTTATCCTGCGTAAATTAATTTTTAACTTATTGCAAAACCTTAAAATTTTTGTGCGGCGTTAAAATTTATCATAAAGACTTTCTATAAAATATTTCGACACTCAACGACTTTTACATTTGATTAAATGAGAAGATTAATCTCCAAAACGCTCTTTTACAGCAAGCATTTGGATGGGAACCAGGAATTTCTTTGGCTGGATGCAACAATAATATTCAGTGCAACACGCCTTCAATTAAAATTTCTTAGGCTCTTTCCTACTGCAAACAATGGAAATTGGATCAATCAGGAGTTGTTGCAAGACGCGAGGCCCAATTTGCATGAAACTAGGTCTACGTGTGCCAGATCGGAGTGGCAGGTCATGAGAGCCCACTTAAGACATACTCGAAGCCAGAAGGACGTTGCGCAACAGATAAGAAAAACGGCAGAAATGCGTCTGCGAGCGAAGGACCACCTGTGGCGATGGACCACAAAAATTAGTTATCTCTCTGCTCCTGCGTCAAGACACAACGAAAGGGGAAAAACGCCGTTTGACACATGGTCGATAGAAGCAGCGGGTGAAAGGGAAAGCAATTCCCACTCGTATAGGAAGTGCACGCGGCGCTAAGTGAGTGAGTTTGGCCCAACCCTTTGCCCAGCGGCGTGTCGGGCTACACGCGTACTTTTATCCCAGCGCGCAGCACTTTCCTCTGCCAACGCCGCGCGCGGTTGCAAAACATTTTTATATGCTCGACGAATTCCTCCCAGTGTGATAACAACAAATGAAATGGTTAATAATGTACTTGTGCGTTGTACTCTGGTGGGGGATGCAACGGCTCTCTTATTCTCGGGTGTTGTTTAATTCCGGCCTGCGGTCTAGCGCACCTTTCTTTTCCACTCGCGGGCTATTGTGTTGCTTTGTGTGCAATGACACGATCTATTCATTTGTTTCTAAGGTGATACGCGAATTGTGATAACGCAGTTCGACGTTTTTGCTCTCCTTTCCTTTTCTTTTGTCTGAGTACTTTAGAGAGTAATTTTTTTATTCTCAACCATGCTTAACGAGAGTGTGAAGAAGTTACTTGAAAATGAAGGGTCTAAAAAAGAGTAAGTAATTTGGCATTCTCAATTAAATAGCTAGAATCTAATTTGATTTTACCCAGGCAGTAAAAATTGTGAACATACAAAATGAAACAAAATTGTAAAAATTTGATTTGGCATTTAAAAACTTTTTAAAACATTTTGAAGTTGTTTAGAAACTAGAATTGCTAATGATTGCTTTGACATGTGTGCAGCACTTAGTTGATGGTTTAGAAATGTCGGTTTTAATTTTGTTTTTATGTAACAAATAAATTTAAGTTTGATTAAGAGTTTTGATTTACTAAAATTACCCAAAATGCCCAATTTTTGCCTGAAATAGGAAATTTGAAAACACCAACGGGGAAATAACAATATTTTGGCCCTTAAATTCAATTATTTTTCTCAAATGAGGGAGCAAACATAATGCATTATGAAACTGAACAGTTTTTCATGTAAATTTTTATTCCAAAAAGGGAAACCGCATAAAAGCAAACTTATGTAACACGTCTGATCAAGAATTCTAGTCTCGCTCGCGCATGAAGAGAGCAAGCTTTGAAATTAAGGCATTTCAGGCGACTCGTTCCACCTGGCTAATTAATCGTGTGCGGCAATTAGGGCCGACCGCGAGAGTAAAGCCACGCATGCGGGTTTGCAAGTGAATTGTGTGTCTGCAAGAGAGTGATTATTATACTCGTCTCTCGCTCGCCGTCCGTGATTTGAGGCAGAAGCGAGTAGCCGTGTTTTTTTCACACAGCATTGAAAAACGCAGCGACAGTAGCAGTGAAATTGTCCTAGAAACGGCAGCCGGCCAGCAGCAGAGCGGAGCACGCGAGTTTTCAATGAGAGTGAGAGAGAATGTCTGCGCCGCGGAGCAGGTTGATCGTTCGCGTCTGCAAGGACGTTAGCAATTCGACGCGGATTTTTTGGCTTGAGATTGAGAACTGGCTCTCGGCAAATCTAGTTTGCCTAGGCCAGCTCCGTTCTTTCGCTCGGCAACACCCACTTGCACCGAGAGATTAGGCTCCTTTCACAGCTGAGACACCCGAACGCTATTTTTAGAATGAAAAGGAATCGGTGAAAAGTCTTTCTATAAAAAAGAGCGAAACGTGTATTTGGTTGATTGAGTTTTTTTCTCATCTATGGATAAACTTGTTTCCTAAATGCTATAAGATGAAGAATCGAAAGTTTGGTCGAATTGAAATCGTTGTTTCGAATAACTGAAGAGTTGAGATTCATTTTTTTAAAATTTTATTTGATGCGTATAACCATATTGATATCAAATAAGGACAAAGTAAGTTTTCATTGTGTGCAATTAATTCATTTTTACCGAAAAAGCGTTTAAATTTAACCTCGAAAATCCTCATTTACAAAAAATTAAAATATTTCAAGAATTTTTTTAATTAATATAAAGGTCTTGATCAACAATATTTAAAACACCAAAGATTATTTGGCCATGACAGACATTATAAGTTAGAAATTAAATTTGGAACTGAATCTAGAGCTGGTTAATAGCCTTTGAAATTCATTGTGTGTGCATCTGACAATGAGCCTCCGTGATTTCTGATAAAAAAATGCAAATTCCGGCGGAAGCAGTTTCAAGTCACACAGACAAACACTACATTTTACATATTTATGAGCGGAGATGCATGTAAATATTTATTTCCATAATGAATGGATGCGTAGAAAGAAAGTCGAGCTGGCTGGTTTTGATGTCTGTGAGCTCGGGAAGCTTTTAAACTCATTTACACAAGGTCATGGAAATGTTTCCATCAGCTGCACTGCAAAGTCACCTTTTTTTATCTATCTCCCGTCTCACTCGCTTTATCCTCCGCGCGCGCACACACTGCATTCTCTTTCTACTTTTACCAATTTCCGTTTCCGGCTACTAACCGCAAAATTATTCATTAACTCTTTGTGCTTCTAACATTGAAGCGGGTGACCTCAAAAAGGAAAAGAAAACAACAAATAAACATTTTTTTGTTCCATTGCTCTGGGTTAGCCTTTGCAAACCCAGCGGTGTGTGCGTTGCGTACAAGAGATTTCATCTTTGATTCCGTTTTGTCACTCGACTGGAAAGGAGAAATTAAATGTATACAAAAAGAATTAATTAGATTTTCTGTTCCAACATTTTTTCAATGAGAAATTCCTCTTCTCTTCAAGAAACAGTTGACATTCTTAAGATAAAAGTGACATTCCTCCTTCGAAGAAACTCGGAGGAAAAACCGAGAGTGCTCTTGAACTCACACTTTATAGTGAATTAGCATCAAATACGTGAGCAGCTTTAAAAGGACAATTTTCCTTGAGCCTTCACACATAAACTCTGTGGATTTTCTGTTGAAACGAGCCGCTTTAATTGACACTTATCGCCAGCTTTCCTCGCAGCCGCGGCTTAACTGTCTGGCAAATTGGCATTCAGACGGTTAGCGCAAAAAGCAATTTTATTGTTTTGCCGGCACATTTCGTGCCAGCAAACTCGGATTTTTCAGCGGTGAGATGTGTCGCGTGATGCCGGTACCGTGCGGACACAGGCAGGCGTCAAGGTGCGCTCCTGTGCATTTCAAAAACATTAAAAACGAGGGGAAAGCCAGAAGTGAGTATATGTTTATGACAAGGAGTCAATTATTTCTGCCTAAAAGAAAGAGCATCACGAACTTTATGCAAAATGCCAAGGTTGGAAACCGCGAATAACTCTTTTCTAAAGTTGACATGCGCGTCCTTATCACATGTTCACGGCCACATTTTTCAGCCGTATATCAATAACTATAAAGAATTGTACACAAAATGTGTGGCTACAAGCACCCACACGCTATCAATAATTAAATTTGTACGTCAACAATAATAGTAATTTCGAATTTATTATAGGAGATTATTATAGTCGTTGCGTTTTGATTGATATCCACACATGCCCAAACAGCTGCACGAAACCTTTTTGTTCAATTGAAAATATTCACGCCCGACCAAATGATATAGACTTCAGAAAGGGGTTTTCCCGGATTTTCCCGGCCTCTTGTGTAACAGGAAAAAGAGAAGTTCAAGAGGAGGAGAGTACAAGCCGAATATGCAAGGCCATAACCCAACCATGACCGTAATGTATTTTCAGAGCTTCTAATTATAATCAGATCAATCATACGTTTGTTTAGTGCTATTTTAATAAAATGAGCATAGCTGCTGCCTGATCTCAATGGCCTTGAGTCACAACAGAAACACATCTATTTAATAATGCCGGGACCTTGAAATAATTTTTTTTTTCCAATTTTGTAGAGCCGAACGGGAAATAATCGCAAGTGCTTTGGACCGAGAAGCGCAAATTTCGACTCTCGCGATCGAACACACTGCTGCTGACGGAGAAAATTCGGGTTATTGGGACGCATAGCAACACATCTTTGATTTTACGGCCGATGCGAGACCCCGCTGCTAATTTTCCAATTAATTGGCCAGCGTTTCCACACACCACGAGTTAGCGCAGCCGCCGATCTCCTGGAAAGAAATTTTTGCGACAATAAAAGCAACCGCGCGATAATTGGCGGTATATTGCACTCCCACGGACGGCGCGGCATGGCATTTCTCTTCGGCAGCCAGTCGATGCATTTTCTTGCGGAAACTGCGGCGAATACGCTGGCAATATATTGGGCTAATTCCTTCCGTTTCGCCAGCCGTGTATCTCTTAATGTTAGAAAGTTGATGCTAATTTATTTCGCCGACGCGCCAGCCAGCCAGCCTTTTGGATTTCCTATAAATCACCCGCGTCTGCATAATGCATGAAAGTGAAACCACGCACAATGGAGGAGACGCGCGTAACGCACACTATGAGGCGATATTGGCAAAACAATTTCGCCCAGACGGATGGGTTGGTGGGTGGCCGCGGCCAGGTCGGGCCAGGTGGGCGTTCGGATTGCTGCGCATCCCAACAGCCCCCGGGGCAGCATCCAATTTTGCCAGAGCTGCTAGCCTTGACTCGCCACAGACGCAGGCCATGTACGCTCGGGATAATGCGGAGCACTTGACTTGGCCAATCATGCAGCACTTTCCCATTTGAGCGAACAGTCGACAACACAAAACTGTGCACCACTGCGTGCGTACGCAGGTTAAAATAATTATTTCATAATGGGCAAAAGTTGAGCGTCCGATGAAAACGGAGGACCTTTCTCTCTATAAGTGGTCACCGTGACATAATCGCAAATATTATTCAATTAGGTTTCTAATTAAGTTTCGTAACGGCAGGAAGTTGAGCTATATCCGATTGGATCCTTATTTAGAAGCTTGCCTCAATTGAAAACGTCTATAGGCTGTAAATGTTCACTTTGCGCGAATATTGTATGGCTCACTGTTGCGTCACATGCTGATATCATTAATTTCAGACCTCTAAGGAAAAAATCTAATACAAAAAGATATTGAAATATTCTAAGCGAGGTACGTCAATTAAAATTCAATAAGACGTTTTTTCTGATCCTTGGCAACAGTTAAATCCATTTATAGTGTGACTCTTTCAATACTTGTCGTCACAAGTAATAAATGGAATTCAGGCTGCTGGAGCAGAGCGACCTTGCGTAGAAGTTAATCGCTTTGTCCAGTCGGAGACCCAGCAACCCAAATATAACAATTTCAGCCGACAAGCAAGTTTATTGCTTCAATACATAGAGAACGGCAGCTTTCTTTATACGCTCGAATTGTGCAACTTGTGTGCAGAAAAAAAGTGCCAGCCCAGCCCCATTCGTCCTTCGATTTGCGAGCCCGTACTTGATCTCACTGCTTTAGACGCAAATACAGAGCACTTGCTTGCTGGAATGGAAAATGAAATTTATTGCGTGTTCGAGCCATTATGCGGTGAACGTGCGTCAGGTGAGCCGACCTTTGCCACGGAGCACCTTTATGCCTGCGTGTGATGTGAATACTTATGCGGCACTTCTTGCTCCTTATCTCACAGCGCGCAAATTATACAACGCTCTCAGGATAAATAAATGTTCAAAAGACGGAGAAAATTACACTCGCGACGAGTGAAAACGAAAACTTAACAGCTATTTGGTATGCGCGAAATGACCAATTTAAATACGCACGAGTGGGCGGTTTCTCTCGGCCGAGGTGTGGCTGTAAAAATCGCTCAGGTGCCAACAGGTGCGTGCGGGAAAATTATCGCAGCCTCAGTGAGAGGAAAAGTGTTTCGAAACTGTAGAAAAATCGAGGTGGAACTGATTTTGCTTTTTAGCCGTCATCAAGGGCAGTGAGTGTCTTTTGAAAATAAATTCACAGAGATAGGGTTTGAATCGGTTTCGTGGGCAAAGTGCCTTTCATGATCACCAATAATTTATATATTTCGAGACTCTTCTACTTATACGGTTGCATGCATGCGTGAAAGTCGTTCATATCTGTTGAAAATGAGCAGCCGTATCGGTGTCCGCCGCCCGAGAAGGCATATTATATCGACCACTGAACAGAGAAGAGCACTCTCACAAAGCTGATTGGCGTCGTGCAACCGAGGAAAATCCGATCTGTCTGCACAAAAGACCAATGTCGAGAGCAATTAAACGCTGAATTATGCTCCCAAAATGATCCTATTCAGCAGAAAATTGATTTTGGCGTCACAGAAACTGCAGTCGTTGAACTCTCCCAGTTCTCCCAAATTCTATAGGGGAAGCAATTTACGAGTCTTACCTGCAAGGGAAACTCTCAGTCGCGAAATATAATCCACAAAACTGCACTTAGGAAGGTGTTCGCTGTTTGTCTGCAAAAATCACCACTCGCAGGGGCTGGGCATCAGGTCGATCGAAGAGGACTCGAGTTGGATTTTGAAAACCAAAAGTGAAGCAGCGAGAACCTCAGGTTTCCATGGCCTTGCGCGCAGCTCACTCACTCACTTCTCTCTCACTGAATCGCAACTTTCCTTGGCAGCAAATGATCGCGGCGGCGGCGGTGGCTCGCTCCTCTCTTCTCGCTTATCCCCCCTCGTTAAACTCTCTAAAGCGCCGTCCGAACCGCGAACATATAATAACCACTGCATATCAACTTATAAAATAGCCTCAGCACGAAGCTCAATCCAACCTCCAAACACCGCTCCGGGCTATCACTGATTTAGAGAATAATTATCCCGATTCGCATTTCATAAGATGACCATTGTGGGAGTTGTTGTTACTCACCACTGACCTGAACTTTCAGCCTTGACGTGTTGTTGTCAATATTTCGAAAATAATAAATTAAAAAGATTTTCCACGGTTGCAACATCAAATTTGCCTCTTTTGTTTGCTGGTGGGCGATTTGGATTCTTGAATATGGAATTTTGGAGGTATATTTTGAAGCTTACAATGAGTGATGAATTTGCTTTATTAGGAAGGTTTCATTGAAAAATATTCTCTCTGTGTCGATAATTAATAACAGACTCATTATTTTTCATGATATTTTTAATAAAAATGTCTTTCATGTGCAATGTTTGTGTCTCTCTTCTCTTTTCATTTGTAGTACGACAAGTCAAATCTAATCCTTCTCGTTTATATACGTATGCCTATATAATAATAAAACAAAAAAGGAATTATCAGACAAAGAACATCATACTCTCTCTCCATTTACGCGTTTTTTTATTTGCTGGCTCTGGTCGGTATCAATGCTGGGCATTATATTTTATTCATTTGAAAACAAGTAAAAAATCCTGCGTACATTTTAGAGACGAAGGAATGACATTAATTAAAATTGACATTACTCCAATAAGGCCTGGCCGAAGATAAAAATAATTAAAACACGGTTGTTCAAGCAGCAGGTTTTTGCGTGTATCTTTTGTGATCGGTCGATGATCAGATGAATTTTTTTACCGAAATTCGGCATTGGTGCACCTGCCAAAGGACGTCGTGACGACGACTTTCTCCACTCGGGGGCCACAGGTTCAAACCTCAGCACCTTTCGAAGGGAGAAAAACAATTGCTCTGCTCGACCCGAGCAATACAAGAAGTGTCTCCCACTCGGCCGACCGCCTCCTTTCCCTTTTACCAATCAACCTGCACTGATTTAATGAGCCAAACCGCAACTTAAACGCGCTACTCTTTTTACACACTTACACTTTTTCGATAGCAATCTAAAGCAGCAATTACTTAGCAGCATTAAAGTTCGCCAGCTTTTGGTTTCCTGAATCGCGTTCATCTATCAGCGAAAAAACCATTGCGGTCGGGCTTTTGTTCAAATTAACGTGCCTTAAGGGCGTTAAAATCGTCTCTTCTAGGAAGCGAAAAGGGTGTGGTTGTCTTTCCCATCCGAGGAGTGGCGACAACCTTGATGCACCCAGATTAATTCACGCCGTCCTCGATTTACTCTTCCTTGTTTTTGACGCACAACTTTTTATGAGGGAATTTGAATTTTTGCCAGTAGTATTTGTAACACACTATAATACACTCGTCATTTTTTATTACACCTCGTTGGTGTTTGCACGAATTTCGCTCATGATTTTCGGATGTCTTATGCAATTCGTGCGGATTATACGGTTTTACGCCTCTTTGTTCTTGAAGGAACAGTTTTTCATGTCAACTCCACTCACGATTTTTGTTACAAAGTCGAAATTATACAACTTCAAAGAAGTGTTCAAATTATTCATTCGTGTTGAAGGTATACTTAAAATGCATTTGATATTTTGTAGCATTTTTTTGCTTTCATTTATGAAATAGCCAAAAGGCATGATTTAATTAAAGTTTTAAAGAAACAAAAAAATCGATTCTTTTATTTTGCAAGCTCGTGATATCATGCGAGTTCTGCAACGCCCATTTTTACGATTATTTCACTGATTCTTACAAAGATTTACATAACAATGATATTTTATTGAAATCACGTATGTGAATTGCGTTGTAAGTTGGCTCCTACAATCGGTGGAAACGGCGCTGGAGAAATTACTGGTGCTGAGGTCATAGTCTCCGCGCATCCCATTATTAAATTCACACGATTTTATTCAGATCGGTGTGTGTTGCATAAGATTCTAGGGGCCAGCTGGGGTCAGCGAAAGTGTAACTAACGTAATATTAGGGCATCCGTTGCAACGGGCACTCACTCACGATCAATTTTCTATTCCTAGCCGCGTGTTCAGCAAGAAACATTAACTTGGAAGCAATTTCAAATAATCATCTAGAATGAGATGAATCGTGCATTTGCAACAGTTTTAATGCAGGTATATTAGCTAACACACCGCAAATAATTGTATATCAACACCGAGTTGATTTATTCCTCTTTGCCATTTGCTGCTTCGTGCTCCTCAATGCCACTTATTTGTTGGATATTGTGTATTTTTAACTATCTTCCATTTTAAAAATAAATCTTTCTCCGTACAATTTCACGGGAAAACATTTCGACTTTTGTCATGTGTGTGAGTTCTTTATGGTACCTGTGGAAATTTCCGAACCTTGTAATTACGACAGTATTTCTAAACCGCGTTAAGTAATCCACCATGGTACCACAATGGATTCCATTCCAAATTGACAAACGCGTTAAATATCTTAAAGCCGCTCGTCTAAAATTCATATTTTATCAAAATTAAGTTTCATTTTTTAAATCCATAGATTAAATATTAAATTTATTTAAATTCAATTTGTTTTATAAGAAGTAGTTCTTTTAATGTAAATTCTAAATTTTCCATTTCCAACTTTGGGAACTAATTAAAGTTGGTGGTGTCAGAAAAATCCTGAAAGGGCACGGCTTCACCGAGTTCACCGGGAGGGTAACTACTGGGGAGTTCTGTCCTGCGGCCCGAATTAATCAATACGCGAAGGTTGCAACGTAATTCTAGTAAAAAGGCAACGTTTTGAATAATTAATCAGCTAGATTACTCCTGACTAAGTTGCAATTCACATTTGTTTGCAAACGTCGAGGAATTCCAGGTTTTTGTACGCATTTATGTAGATCATAACTTTTTACGTACCTGTCTCCACGAGAACAGTTCATACCTGAAGCGTAGGATTTGATGAAAGTAAGAGATGCCTCACGAGTTTGCTAAAGTTGAAGAATATCTTATTCGCAAAAATCAGACAGGCGATAGCTAACGCATAGCTTGGCCTCATTTCCAAACGAGAGTAAAACCAAATCGAATTTTCGTGAGAATGATAGCCCTGATGTCTTCTAGCCGCGCGTTAATGGCTCACGCCGTTCATGCGCCAGGACACGGCTCATTTATTACTTATCTGCCCGCCGCTATCGCTTCTGAGTGCTCTAATAAACATTTTTTCATTCCACACGTGACTCCTCATTTTCAAAGCTACAAACACATTTTACTTCACGCACCGATCAGCTCGCGCGTATTAATTAAAATACCAATTTGACAGGTTGGAGTTAGGAGTGTGCATTCCATGAAAGCAGAAATTCCTTGTAGAGTGTAGAGGCTTCCACATTTCTCTGCCAAACGAAATTAATTAAGCAGCGTACTATGACGCTATTAATTGGTTTCGGAAGTTTCTGCGTATTAGATATTGCAAAATACGCCAGACAAAATAGGGAGACCTTTCTCTCTATAAGTGGGCACGTAATCAAATTCCTGTACAGCTTTATATGGTAATCAATCGGAAGCGTTATACAATAGGATTGAACTAATTCATTAACATACACGCGTTTTGCATACATTGAGAGGATGAGCGGAAGATTTAAAATAGACTCGATTTGAATATTTGGCGGTTTTATTGAGAAAGAAGCTTCAAACAAATTCGAGCCATCTCTTCGGTTGGCCACATTTAAATATTTATTACCAAGTACCTGTGTTAAACGAATGCTCGTCCCATTGACACAATCATGAGTGGCATTTTCAAAGAACCAACGAATGCAACAACGATTAAAATCAAAGAATATAGCACAATAATTGCATGATCGATCTGCGACCAAAGGAATCGCGACATCCATGATACATAGCTACCAATTACATATTTATGTTTACAGAGCATCAAATCGGGACAAAATGTGTCGTTTCAGAGAATAGTTTTTCAATGAGCTCAAAAAGAGTAGCGCGTCGCGGTGACGAGCGGTGCCCAACTTTTGCTGCTTCCTTGAGTTGGTCCTGAGTACGCTGCTAGAGAAAGGTTTAACCTGAGAGACGTTTGGGGCTCCGCCGCCGTAGTTTTCTTCGCTCTTTCATTAACGTGATTCGTTTGACATGTCCACTACCTGTCAGTCTTTTCATGTCTTAAAAGCAGATTAATGAGAGCTCATTTGTTAAGCAGGTTTTGATTTCCAGTTCGACTTGTAAAGCCCAAAAATTTTCTTCTGTGCAATTGTTGGCCGAAAAATGCGATTCTTGAGAGGAGCAACGCACTGGAAATTTGATATGTGTGGGTTGTCCAACAAATATAATACAAAAACAGGATTAACTTAAAAGAGCGCAATACTGAAGGTATTTTTTTCATTTTTAACTTGCGAATGTGTAACCACACTCGCAAACTAATAAAATCCAACAAAACATTTTTCTTAGACACTTCCGCATTTCTGTAAACGATTATTGATTTTTGCGTGAAAGTGACAGTCTTTTTTATGATCCTGTGTATAGAGCATTTTAACAGACTACACTGACTGCTGCTAATCTCACACCGAACTATGACACACAATCTGTGTATTATTGGAACGTCCAATATGGATGATGCAAATATTTCGTTTGACACTTTCTTATTATTGTGTGTGTGTGATATATAAATTAAAAACAATGATCTATACTTTTAAAAACCAAAACATACAGGTAAAATAAAATACTTTTTAAGTCCCGCACGGCTGAACACGCCGCAAGCGGAAATATAATGATAGGGTGAAAAATAAAATGGGCAGGTAGTTGTGCTTGCATTTTCATGCTCCCGAGTCCAGTTCAGGTCCACTTGGTTCTTGATTGCTCAGCTATCTACTCAGGCTCTGCAGGACTATTCCTTCCCTCTTTTCTAAAACGGCGAAAGTATGCACTGAATTATGAGCGAAAAATACGATTTGCAGTTGGCTAACAACGTACCTCTGGGTCTCAACTCGGTTGGGAGGGATCCTCGTCTCTTTCCTGAGAATCGCTTGGCCAGGTCAGTCTCAAAGGTATCGCCGCCACCTGAGAATCTTCGACCCAAATGTTTCGTCCAGCTGACGGAGTCACAGGTGGCTGTATCAGTTTTTGCGTAAAAATCGAAGGAATTTCAAAGGGGCATTAGTGTAGAGAGAGAGACAATGAAAAAGCACACGTGTTTTACTTCTGGAATATAACGCCAATGTATATTCAACAATAATAATCATCGTTAGTACAGCTCCATACACCTACTTAAAGAGGGACTTTCCAAACAAATGCATAAAAATGCCTGCACGACGCGCACCTTAAAACGAACAGAATGCGGAAAAACAACAATTCTGTGCGGGGAGATCAGGAGCCCCGTGCGTCCGTCGGCAACAATACGGTTCAACAAAGAGGTAAAAAAGAGCAAAGTCCAACAACACGAACGCTCGTCAGAACGAAAAAATGCACACTCAACACGCATCATCTTCTGCTTTTACACAAAAATCACTTTTTTTCGCAACTCAGCCAAGTGCGTGTTTTTCCCAGCGGATTTATTTTTTCATATATAATATGTATGTACACAATGTTCACACAGCGCATGATATTTTCTTTCCTCATATTGATACTTAATTTATTAGAGTCTTACGGCCCACACTCAATATGACACGCAGTTACATGCAACTAACGTCGGGACTATGAAAAATTCCTCTCTTGCTCGCGATCAGTTTTTCTCTCTGGCTTTTTTTTAATTAATATTATTCTCACATTTAAAATACGCGGGAAGTCGAGTGAAGGGACAAAAATGGTTCAGAGCCGAGTTTTAAACACTTTTCTACCATAGATCAGTGGTCGGGTGAAGGCGAATGAGTTTACTTCCTAACATTTTCCTCCTATAAGTCGTTTTCGAGTGGTCGAGTGATAGATCTCATCGCTAATCTAGGTTTAAAGACCCGCATACTTGTCTAGCGTTAGATAAAATGCCCGGGCAGGCAATGTTATTCTTTGTCGTAGTGGAAACTAGATTATTGTGAAGAGTGCACGTCAAAATTTATGATTTTTTGCATTATTATTGCGCTTGATTTGGCACTCAACACAGTAAAGTGCGTCTTGACAAAAGCAGGGAATGGAAAAGCTGAAGGGATGGATGGAATTTAATTTCAAATTGGCTAACGAACAGCCTTAAATTTTATTTGGGTCACTTGAATAACAAACACGACCAAAACTGTTATTTTGAAATTACACGTATGAGAATCGGAGAAGAAAGAGAGGAAATCACTTTGGCTCCACACTAAATAACAAGTGGTCCCAGATGTTCGAAAATCTCAAAGTGTGCGATGCAGAAAAGTAAAAATTCTCTCTCATGACGGGGGAAAAGCGAAAGGGACGATGAGACAAGAAGGTACGTACCTTGAGGTAGGGCGGAAATGAGCGAAGGGTCGGGTGTAGCGGGGTCATAAGGCAGAGAAGCTCTCCGGGACATGCAGGACGGGGCGCGTAACATCAGACCTGCCACAAGCAATCAAAGCACTTTCACTGGGCGCACACAAAACAACAGCTCAAGCAAAATTGAAATAAAAATGGGTAAATAATAAAAAAATGAGTCAAGCCGGAGGACTGAAGCCGCACGCCTGTAGATCGTGAAAAGGGTTTCGCGCTCTTTTGTGCTTCCTTGTGCAAATTTGGTCGCTACGTATCGTCTTCAAATGATAGACACATGTATGATGTTTTGTTGACGATTTAGCAAAGTAAATGAATAATGTGCAAAATTAAAATGGAAGCAAAATCACACAGTTTCATGCACTGGCTGGCTAATCGACTGTCGAGAGAATGAGCGAGTGAATGGAGTAGAAGTAGAAGAAGAAGCGAGGAGAAAGAGTACAGAATTTCTCAAGAGGGGCCACTAATTTTGTTTAAACGTCGTGTGCTTCACAGCAATTTATTACCACTGAACCATCCAATTATAGACAATATAATTATCTTATTTTCTGTTGAGGACCGCTGTTTTTGTTTTCAACAACAAAACACTGCTGCAGCCTTATTCGGAAAATCCAAACAGCGTAAAAGAACAATGACAGACATCAACTATTAATTTTTTTCTTCATTTTTGCGGTGTAGCACAATAAGCTTGTGTGTGCTGCCACAAATCTTGTTACGGAACCGATTTTTCTTGAGGAATACAAATACATCGCTGCGACTATACCTATCGAGAGTTATTTTTTATTTTAGTCCCTGTATGCTGGGTATACAGTCATGAATATTGTTTGTGTTTGTGTGTGTGTGTGTGTGAAATAATTTGGTCGTGGGCAATGAATGGACAGTCAGGACGCTGCCAGCAGCACTTTTCATGCACAGTCAAACTGGCGCCGCCCGCTGTCAATACCGGCTACAGTTAAATTCTCACACTCTGGAATTGGTACATCAAGCACAAGAATTGGAACATGAGGAATTTACCACCCAGGCACCCCAAAACCACTATCTTGTTGCCCAGCTATACTCGGACAACCTGAGCGACATTTCGATTCGACTTTGATCCAATTTGAAATTGTGGTACTGACGTGGTTGGGCAAAAATTTAAACTGGGGTGGAATACACCCCCACATTAAACAAGTAAACTCGATCGTAAAGATTCAGAAGAATATCTGAAATTTGCAAGATTTTGATCCATCAAACAGCAGACAGATTCTTGTTTTTCAATATAGTAATTTTTCAAAGGTAAAAAGCGACTAGTAATTGTAAAGAGTTGCTTAAAATATTTGTCTCACACTTGTTGAGTTTACTTTGAAAGTTTCGTCAAATTCATGCACACACAGGCTGCTGAGCGCCCTGCTGTTTTTCTGCTATGTAACTTCCTCGCATGCTTTTATTCATATATTTATTTTCTTTGCAAAGGAAAATAAGAAATTCAGAACCGAGGTGAACTCTTTGGCCGACCAGCAGCTCGAAAGAGTCACAAAAAATGGGTGGATATAATAGTATTATATTTAACAAGTCGGAGTGCACAATCAATCTAAATGTCAACTGTGAGTGTGTCCCACAATGAAATTATAATGCTTGTATATGTGTATTAATTATATATTTTAATTATGCGCGTCGGCCGCGGCGCCCGACCAACCAACAAGTCAAGATTTCAAAATCGACCGTCCGCTGGCCGACTCTTGTAAGCGTTCAGTAATTTTGATTTTCTATTTCTTTGAATCCAGAGCAATGTGTTCCAGTCTTGTGAGTGTTTAAGAGCTCTAACCGACAACTAAGTTCTCTTTTAAGTTTGCCATTTTTGTTTGTATGATATTAATATGGTTTTCTTTTTCCTCTCTTCTGGGGAGTTGGGATCGACCATTTAACCGCGTGCTTTGCTTGCGCCTCTCTTCTCTTCCTCCTACACTCTAAACTCAGGGGGCAACTGCTCCGTCCTCAGTTTGACTAACAAAAGTTTGAATCGAGATGAGCACCGCCTACTTTGTCGAGAGCCATCACAGGGCACCGAGCCGCGCCGGCTGAGTCGGTACTCAAGCGGCGGCGACGACCCTTTCAGCGAGTCCACGTCCATCTTGCACAAGCTCACTGGCGCCGACCCGCGACGACACTGCAGCCGCGAGCTTCCCTGCAAAACGTAATCAAAATTAACACTGGCACACAGACAACATAATGGAAACTTCACCAATCATGAGTTTTAGACTTAAATTATTTATTATTGTCAAGAGCAGTAATATCAGCATTTTTTAACCAGGACTCTTAATTTATAGAACAAAGCTGACAAAATTCTTTGTAATAATAATCATAATTCATGATCAAAAACCCTCACAGCTATTTCAACCAACAATCCAGAATTTTAAGTATAAATAACACCACTGGCTAAATGTTATTTGCATAAAAAATGAGAAAAATAAAGATAAAGACGTGTTGAATAAAACAGTAACAAAATAAATGAAGAAAAAAAGCTTTTTAAACCTGCAGCAATTTTCTGTGCTTGTCTGAGGGCGCCCGGTTCTCCTTGCCCTCGATCTTTGCAATTTTGGTTCGGTCAGCGCGCTCCCGCTCCGGCTCGGCGGGCGGCTCCCTTTTGGTGGGCACCAGCTCCCTGGACTCAGAGTGGCAAGACGAGCTGCTGGAGGTGTCGCTCGAGTCGGACGCCTCGCGCAACACCTCGGCGCCGGCCGTACTGTGCCGGTAGCGGGTGGCAGGGTGGCAGCTGGGGTGCAGCGGTGGGAACGTCTGCTGCCGCGTCAGGTGCCGCCCTGACGGGTGCAGCACCGAGTTCAGCTTCACGGCCGCCGAGCTGGTCGTGATGGACGCGATGCTCGGCTCTGGCAACAGGTTCTCCGCACTCACCGGCCGAGGCTCATCGTTTGGCGCTGGCGGACCCAAACTCCGCACCGATCCACTGCCTAAAAATTGTATTGTATTTTATAAATAAATGTTGTCAAAAATTGAGATTGTAAAAATATTACTTCAGAAAATTTTTAACTTAAGAGATCGTTCATGCTTTACAATTAAATAATTAGAGTGATCCATTAAAAAAAAACATTTAGACAGACACATCTATAAGGAGTAAGTTTTTCATTGTCTTGTTAATTTAACACTCAAAAATCACACACACAAAAATCAAGTGCAAAAAGATGTTGAAAGTGCAATAAAGCATTAAAAAAATGCAGCAAAAGGAAACCAAAGTGAAGTCAAAGAGTAGAGAGTACCATGTTCAGAGAACAGCGACAGCGTGGAGCTACCTTCGCCGCGCTCGATGTGCAAAATGGTCTCGAGCGGGAACCTCGGTCCAGTCCGACTGTCCGGCAGACTCTCCCTGCGGATTGTAGTCCTGGCCACTGCTAGGTGGGACACGCTCAGAGGCAGCGAGTATCTTCGTTTGACGAGCAACGACGGCGGTAGTGTCGGTGGACAATTGATCTGATCTAAATCCTGCTCGTCGTCGAGGTCTTCCGCTTCGGATACCTCAGTCTTAGTCTCCTCGGCCAACTCGGCGGTCAGCAGCGTTTCCCACTTTGTCTGGTTCAGCCTGCAGATGAAAATTCATCTTGATTTAATGTTTCAAACGAATTAATGCCACGGAAATTCCAAAAATAAGAAGGTACTAAAATTTGACAATTCTTTGCATGTACAAAACATCTTGTTTTTTTCTATTTCCCTGGAAATTCTGAAGGCATTGGGTTTAAAAGTCAATCGGATCTTTTACTTGTGTCACAAATACTTTTGAACGAATCATGGAATTAATTAGTATTTTTAATCACACTTATTGGGTTTATCGTCTAAAAATAAATCGTAAATTCTAGCAAAATTTTACTTTTGCATGAGCTTTTTAACATATTGAGGTTTTTAGTTGGTTCCAGATATAACGTAGAGTTTTTCGACATGAAAGTTTGTTATAGTTTTCAATGAGAAATTCACAATAATGTCATTAAATAACCATGTTCTCTAATTTGACCCTGTAGTCCTCCTGCAGTCATTAATTATATTGTTATTTCTAAATTATAATATCACCAAAAACTAAAATGTCAGCCACTGTCTAAAACAGCAGTTTTTGTACAAATTAAAAACATTTCCAAGCCTGATGTTGTTTCACCTGAGGTGGTCCATCATGTTGTTAGCGAGCGGCGAGATGAGGAAGTGCTCCCACTCTTTCATCAGCGGCGACACCACGAACTGGAAGAAGCCAGCCTGGATTTTTGGGACGGAGTTTGTGTGTCTATCACAAAGAGAGGTGACGGGCAGGTTGAGCTGGCGCTCGTAGTCGCCCTGCCGGAAGAATTCCTCGCAGATCTTCTGGCTCCACTTTTTGCTAATATCCCACGGGCGGCACGGGTTCGAGATGTCGGCACACTTGAGCGCAATTTGCAAGATGAAGTGGCGGTCCTCTTCTTTGCTCATGTCCAGCATGTCGCATTCCAAGTACCGCTGCAAGGCACAAAATCCTTGATACAGATTATGAGTTATTGAAGGTAAAAAAATATTTTATTATCACAATGTGACATGCTGAAAAACATACACAATAATGTCCCAGCTGAAGCGTGGATGTAAAAAAATGGAAACAATAAGTTGCTCACAATGGTCAGAAATTTGCTAGGGTTAAAAAAATAAATATAATACTTTTTACTCGGTTTTGCGTGGTTCTTGAAAGAAAAAATATGCATTTTTCTGGCAAATCTCACATTTTGTTTTGTCGACAATGCGGAATCGATGGGAACAAGACCACTAACTGCACGCACCTTGAACCTTGTTAGGAACTCCTGCTGTCTGGTAATGTCTGTGGCAAGGATGAGCGAACTGATTTGCTGCTCCAAGGCGGCCGAGTTTGGGCCCATTTGTTGTGCGACGCAGCTCTCGAGCAGGCACCCAATGGCCGAGCGCCAGTGGTGGTTTTCCAGAACCGACGTGTTCTACAAAAACGCACAACTAATTTAGAACCAGAGTTCAGCAGTGAAGCAAAACGGTTTTTACCTCGTAAAGAGCGGCTAGGTGGTTGGAGGTGGCGATCAAGAAGGGTTGATTCACCCCAGGGTGATCCAGGTCGTGCGTTACGGCTGCCACAAGGGCGGACATTATTTCTAGGGGCGTCAGGTGGTTTCGGATCTGAAAACAAGTTTGAATTAGCTTCTGGTCTCACGATTTTTTTAGATCTTAATTAATTTATTGAAAGTGAAGGATAAAATGTGCAAATATTTTTTTATTAAAAATGATTAAAAGCTACAGTGTGACAGTATAGTTAATTTATTTTTTGTGGGGAAGGCCAGACCTTTCCCTGTTTGCTACTTATGATGCACAAAAAATGTTTAAGGAACTATTTTTATATCCCTTATTCCCTGACTAAAAATAAATCTATTTAAAACTCTGCTATATTCATTTCCATTATTTCTTTTAAAAAATGACTCTCACTTTCTCTTCTTGGAGGAAACAGTGCATTGCTTGGGTGACGTCTGTGGCGTGGATGGCATTGTGGTAAGGATTGGTCCCGTGATAACCCTCCTCAATGAGAGCTGAAACCGCCGTTCATTAGCATTTCACGCACAAACACCGCCTGCAGACACAAACTCACTGAAGAGTTTCCAAACGCGAACTACGTCCAGCTGGAAGTGCTCAAAGAGTCCATACCAGTGGAACAGGTGGACACACAGCACCGGCAGAGACCGCCCTGTTTTACAGAATATATTATCATCCAAATCGGATCAAAATTAATCGCCGAATGATTCTCATTCAGCACTTGCGTCGCCTCTTGTTCCATTCAGAAGCAGAGGCATGAAACGCGGGCCGATAAAAGGGGGGTAGAAAAAAATTACGCTAGCATATGGGATTATTTTGTGGATTAATTTATTGCTATGAATTTAAGGAAACAAATAAAAGGCAAATTTGTTTGTTCAATATTTGACTCTTGACCAGAAAGATTATTGAAATAGCTTCAGAGGCATAAAAAAATTATAGCGCTTACCACCAGTCACTGTGTCCAGGATGAATGCATTGAATGGCCAGTCTCCAACTTTATTTAGCACACACTGAAACAAAGGCAAGTGCCGCCCGGTGAGAAACGGTTATATAATCTAAAAAAAATGCTTTTCAAATTCAACAGACTAAACTTTAAGCGATGATGACTAAACAAAAAATCCTTGTTTTTTATCTTATCATTTTGCAGAGCGGAACTGTTCATGACGACGACAATAAAGCAACTCACTTGTACTTGTCCGTGGTGGATGTCGTCGAGGATGGCTGGTTGTATACCGCCGATCGCCGCCGACCGCGTGTTCAATCTTCTCCGCCGTCGCTTGTGCATGGTGAGGAAGCGTCCGGTGTGCAACGTGCGCTGCAGCCGCGTGTCTAGCCCTTCGAGTAACAGCCAGTCGGCATCGCTCAGGCTGCGCGCCGACGAACACCCCTCGCCCCCGCTGCTGCTGCTGCTGCTCGCCCCCGCCGCTGATCCTGGACTAGCTGCAATCATACAAATAAACGCTTTAAACTTCATGGTCGTGCGTAATTTGTAGGCTCGTTGAATGAAAATCAAACTTGGCTGTGCTCAAGTAGGATAGTAGTTAGAATGAACAATGTGAATTCGTTTGCGACTCTTTATGAGCCCAAAAAAATTTCTTATAAAAGAAAATGTGAATTATTGTTTACTTATAAAATATTTTACCCTTTTCAGTTAAAATTACAAGATTACAAATTAACCTATCTGTTATAATATTTTCATTTGTATTAAATTTTGTTTTTTTGATGGGGAAAAGTTGCTCTGCTGGCCCATAACAATCAACGAACTTAGAAATAAAAAAAAAACTCTAAATTTGGACAACGCTTGAATAAATGGAGTGTAGATTTATCTTTAATCACAATAACTTCACTCGAAAGCTATCAATTATTTTATCTTTCAATTGCCTCTCATTGCACCTTCGGAGTAAATCTGATGACACACTGATCTGACAAGCAAAGCCTCTAAAGTGAAACAAACAAAACCTTTGATCCTAATTGAGTCGAAGGTAAGCTTGACATGAAAGAGTATTAGCAAAATGTTATTAGTGTTAAAAGTACACTTTAGTTTAGTCCTCTAGAACAGTGCGTTTGTTTCCACTAGGAACTGAAACGATTCATGATTTTTAAAATGAAGAAAACGTAGTTTCCGTTGCTACAGATGATTTATTGTTTTGAAAACGAAAAGGAAATTAAAACACCGTTCGAAACACTGCAAACGCTTCTATCAGAAAACAACAGAGGCGTCGTTTCAATGTGCACGCTCCAGAGTGTGAATCAATATTGTTATTTTCCACAAAATCTGCTCACGAGCAACTTTTTGCCATTGTCACTTTTCCGTCGTCGTCGTCGCCGCCGCCGCCGTTGTCGGGGGCGGCCACGACAACGAGCGGACAAAAGTGGGTGCAAATGAGGGAGGAGGCCCCGAGCAATGAGAGTGAGCAGCACGTAGGACGGGAGACGGGAGAGCGAGCGAGCGAGCGAACGAGAGAGCATGTGTTGGCGGCGCGGCCAATTTGCAAAGGTGCTCTGCGGGTTGCATGTCTGGTCGCGATGCAGGCGCACGGCCCCTCGGGAGCAGCGCTGCGAGGCGGCGGCAAAGCGCGTGCTAATAAACTGCCCCTGGCTGCCTCCTCTCGCTCGCGGATCGACTGCCATCGATTTCTCCGCGGCCCCCGATGCCTCGTCTTGCAGAATGAAATCTCTAATCCCGTCTTTTGTTCTGAGAGTGATTTGTGTTGGGGAAAAAAGCTTATGGCTGTTCGGATAGTAATTAACGCTGCTTTGCACTTTCATAGCACGAAAGATTTCATTCCGTGGTTCTTTTTTCTCTTTTGAAACTCCTTTCTTGTAACAATTAAAAAAATTTATAATACAATAAGGAAAGATGAGAAAGTTTCGTTAATTTGTAGGAAAAGTCGGCTCGGAGCACATTTGAAACTCCATTTTTGTCCTTTACTCACATTTGTGATAAAATTGCCCTTGCTCTGTGTATTTTAAATAAATAATATTAGTTTTAGACATAATATCGCTTTTTATGCGTGTTTTACTATTTAATTTGATTCATAAATAGTATCAACCTTTTCAATAGGTAAATAACAGTAGGCGCCAAATCCTGTTTCATTTCGGTATGCGGGAAATTCCCGTTAATAATTTTCTTTAAAAGATTACGCTGAATTTTCAATCATTGAAATGGCTTAAAAAATCGGACCTGAGAGATTTTTTAGAGATTTAAGTCATCAAGTATAATTAGTTTATTATATATTTAAAATAATCCTTTCGGGGCATGAATTAAAATAGTGAGTAAGTAAATGCATGAAAACATTTTTGGCTGTTAAAATCAATTTTCGCGGCATTTTTCGAATCCCTTAAAGTCGGAACTCTTGACTTTCAAGTGGTAGCAAAGAATGCGGTGCCCTTTTTCGCCAAAAAACAGAGAAATCACACATTTTTTTGCCACTCTCAGGCAATGTAGACTTATGCAATTTGACCTTCTACTCGCCCGAGCACGTCCAGCCAGCCCGGAATCAGAGCAATTTTCCCACTATGGAGTGAAAGAGCGTTTGCAGAAATAACCGCATCGTTTTCCTGATCCCTCGGGTTTTGAGCACACGAGCGAGTGAAAAGCACCGACGGACGGGAAAGTAAGTATTCGTGCAAGCGGACGGTGTGTGTGTGCGGGAGGACTGTGGGTGGGTGGAAAAGGGTGGCGGCGCGCTCAAGGGGGTGTCGAGTGCCTGCCTGCCCACCACGCACCCACCGGCCCTTGTGGGGCTTCGGAAGCGAGGGTGGACCGACCCCCGCGGGACGATCTTTAGTCCATTATGCAGCTCACCGCGCGCTTAATTTTTGACGTCTGGTGTGCGTAGGCAGCGCGCATGCTTCTCGGAAAACGCGTCCTTAAAGTTTCATGACGTGGACGGCGAAGTCTTACTTCTTCAAACAAGTCAAGGATTTTAAGAAAATGAACTTTAATGCAAAGTTGACACCAATTTTGATTTGTGATGAATTCTATCAGACTGAAACAATGTTAAATGGTAACTGAAATTTAAGAGGTGTATTTTTTACTCGATTTGCATGCTACGGATATCACTTTTGTTTTGTGTCAATCAGATGTATCTGTGGTGAGCACGCATCCAGGTGGCGCTGCGTACATCTAACACATAAACAAAGCACTCTAATTGCCAAAGTTAATTAACTCTCATACAAAGTAATCAATTTTCATATTTCATAATGTTCAGTTAACTTTGCCTAAACTTTATTTCATGTAAATTAGTCAAGTGCAATTAAATTACTCAATTCACATACGATGCTTTTTCAACCTTGTTAAATAGGATAGGTGATAATTAAATGTTTATGTTAATGAGTATGTCTTGTTACCTGAATAGCAAGGTGCGTGGTAAAAGTGCGGTAGCACGTAGTCTTTAATTGGTTGGCTGGAATGACTGGAGTCGCTGTTTTCTCTTCATTGGTGCCGCTTGAAGACGTCGCAGGACGTCTTTAGCTCCGATTCTCGTTGCCTAGCGGAGCTCTTGCAGTCGTATCCGATGGACACATCGAGGTATGTCATATTGTCCGTCAGCTCTAGGAACGGGATTGCCCCGTTTCGCAAACGGAGATTTGGGTCGGTGAAAGATCAAGTACCACCTCTGTTGGAGCGATCTAGAATGCCACGCTCTTTGTCGGGGACAGACCCGAATCTCCATTTGCGAAACGGGGCAATCTCGTTCCTGGAGCTGACGGACAAGATGACATACCTGGGCACGAGGGCAAGAGCTCCGCTAGCAACGAGAATCGGAGCTAAAAGACGTCCTGCAACGTCTTCAAGAGGCACCACTGAAGAGAAAACAGCGACTCCAGTCATTCCAGCCAACTAAAGACTAAATGCTACCGCACTCTTACCACGCACCCTGTTATTCAGGTAACAAGACAAACTCTCCACATATAATTAAGAACCACATGATATGTTAATGTAAATAATGTAGATTTTGTGTGAAATGTTCAACAAAAAGAATTAGTTTCAGAGAAGCAGCAAAGAATTGTAAAAATTGATACGGACGATTGTAGACTCAGTGTTGCACGCATACTTGCATATTTATTCAATGTTTCATTCAAATTAAAAGTTGAGAGAAAGCTTGGTTGTGGTGAAATACAAATCTTTGAATTCTCCAAGTTATTGTTTTTTTAAGATGCAAAACCTAATTTTTAAATTTTGATATAGCAAAGAGCAATTCAGGCTTATAAGTATGTTTTTCTAGTACGACTAATTTTAAAATGTATTCTCATACAAGTCTAGGAAATTATTAAAAAAAAAACAGTCAACAGTGGTTCGAAGATTTGAGAAATATCAACTATATTAGATGTTGGAAAATCTGTTTAAACTAAGTGAATTTCCTGCATAGGGTATTTTTCTGTTACTGTTTTTAATCTTTTTGTCGTCTTATATAGCATGTGAACAGTGAACAATTAAAATATGAAGGACATTGGTCTTAATTCAGATGAGGGTCATTTAATTAATGAGATTCAAACCATCATTGCAATCGTAAGTTCTTAAATGTCAGTGGACAGTTTTCAACTTGGCATCAACTAACAAACTGGAAAAATGTCGTTAAAGTTTTCCGTGCCCAGAAAACTATTTGGTGCCGGAAAGCGTTTCCTGCGCAAAGAGAAGGAAACTCGTCTGCGAATTAGTGGCACAACAACCGCGAGAGACCACTCGACAAACAAGCGAGCGTGCCTCGGATTTACTTCTGTTTGCACTGGCAAAAAGGGCAAAAGAGCGGCAGACGTGGGCTGCGTATAATAACAATGGTAATTCGTGCACTGACGAGAATGTGGGAGCGAGTTAAAAAGCCTAATTCGTACTTCCTGTTTGACGAAAGAGTTCAGGAACTAGAGATTGGATAGGGAGGGGGACAAAAATCAAACTCGCTCTTAGATTTGTCTGAAACTTGAATTTTGATGGGTTTTTTTCATTGACAGATAATTCAAATGAAATCTACTTACTTTTATTAAGTAAAAATGATTTTTATAACGTATTAAATTGAACCTGGAAAGTAACATTAACATTCGTTTGATTGGTATCCATATTCTTCTTGAACCATTCTTTTTAAGCAAGATAATACATATAAGTTGTTTACTTGTTTACCAATTATAGATTTTCTTAAAAATAATATTGCGTAGAGTGCAAAAAAATGTTTCTGCAACATAGCGTCATGGTTTTAGTATATAATATTGTAAAAGAATAACATTACGCCAAAACAAAGATTTGATTTTGGTCGCACTTTTCAAATATTAAAGATTTGATTGTTTAGGAACAACACATTTTTAAGGAGTTAAAAAATAAATATTCGACGTTTTCTTCACTAAAGCTATATGTTCCAAGGATTATAAAAATCACTAAATAAACGCTGCAATTATGTTGTAGAGCTAAATATTTGAACTCTGTTAAACGTCAATTGCGATCGGAAAAACTGATTAGATCATTTTTAGGTAAACACCGGATCAAAGGTCAGCCTACACCTAATTTACCAAATCAAAGAAAGTAAAATAATCCGTGTTTCCCAATTAAAACAGCTTTTAGGTGGGTTTTCCACATTTTGACCGTCTGTCTAAGCCACTTTAAATGCATATACATAGAAAGGAAGCTCCCGAAAAATTGTCGAATCACTTTTCCAGCCCTAGAATAGCTCCATGCTCATCAAAGGTCGGACAAACATGCAAGGACCACTTTGTTACCATCGTTATTTATATTTTTTATTGAGATTTAAGGTTAGAAACCCGTAGAAAAGTGGCCCTGGAGCTCAGGGCGGCACACGAGTTGAAAAATGGTGCACTGCGCGCCCTTTTCAACCCGCTCGCTCGCTCTCACTCACAACAAAACGAAATTTCTATTGATTTATGGACGGGGGAGCGTGCGGCGGGAGGGCGAGAGAGAGAGAGAGAGAGAGAGAGAGAGAGAGAGAGAGAGAGAGAGAGGCAGGCGGAGCTCTGCGTCGGCGACGGGGATGAAAGTGTGGAGCCGCCGCTGCACACGAGCTGCATTCAAACTTACTTATATCGGCCGCACACCGAGTGAGCGAGCGAGCGCGAGCAGCAGCCGGTCATTGACCTCGCGACCCAACTGCAGGCGACGCACCCAAAACTCGGTCTGCCTGCCAGTCAGCCGGCGAGCAGCCCGCTCGCCCGCCCGCCGCTGCCCCATTTTCCGTGCTAATCGCGTTTCCAGCTCCCGCTCGCACTTCACACCTTTGCACGCTCTGTTTATGTTTGACCGTTTTGTTTTCTTATCTATTCGCATAAGGCCGGCTCGGCCACTGATCAAGCACTTTTGGTTATCAGCTCTGGAATCTATCTAGGCGTAGACTGCCCATTTAATTTAACAAGAAATAGTTGTGCTTCCAAAGGTCGAAATAATACAAGTGACTATGCAAGGTTGAATTAGTTTTTCTCACCTTGTTAACAGACTTTAAACGCACCGGCATGGCTAAGCTTTGAATTGAAAAAGATTTAATTAGAAACAGTCACTTTAATTTAAAATAGTTCATTAATTTTCTGGATTTTCCATTCAGTTCATTGGATATGCACAACTTTGCTTATGATTTTCTTTCATTTTCCATTTTTTAATATGATAGACGATTTGCTATTAATGAATTTCATTGGATCAAACATATTTAAACTCGAACTACGTCATTAAAATCATTGGCTACCATTGCTCTCGGAGTTTCAAAAAAGTTTTGACTAAAAGTCTTGACGTTTTGAAGAGCTGAATTTGCGTGTGCTGCTGTCCACTGTTTCCTGGTTGAAATTTGCCTCAATCACAACGAAAGGTCCGCTCACTCAGAGGGGTTGAACTTTTTTAATTTGGAGCCGAGTTGCGGGCCTAATGGTAATTATAATCCGGAGCCATTCTGATAGCAGTTTGCTAATCCGAAAAGGGCTGCGGCCGAATTAAAACAGTTCTCTCGCTTTCATTTCAGCGGAGTAATCTGCTATGCATCAGCCGTGCCGCGGTGAGGACAAATCGGCTCGGCCGCAACAAACCGAGCGAGTTTTATCCAACGAGCGCCACCCCCAGGGGAGGCAGCTGGCCCTTTGACCCGTGTCTTACTTTGTGGCTGCCAAGAGCTGCGGCTGCCAACCTTGCCTCTTATTTCCACATGTATATGCGCGCTCACGTTCACCGTGCAACCTCTGGAATACGAATATTCAAATTCGCGCATTTTCCGCCTCTTTTCTGCTGCTTTGATGAAATTGGACGGAAAAGCAGGCCGCTTTTTGTCTCCCTTCCTGGTAACAAGAGTGCTATCAAATGCCAGAGGATGTTATAAAATGGCTTTAGTCGAGAAGTGAATCTCTTTTTCGGAGAAATGTGTGTTACTGTATTGTTTCCTTGAAAAGAAAATAGAGCAAGAAATATAATATCAGATAGAAATAAAGGGAAATAAAATAACGTATTGCAGAGCTGTGATCATGAGAGTTAAATTTTATAACTTTATTACTTCATCTCTGTAAATTATTTGCAAAGTAATTTTCATAGTTTAACCGACTTTTCACCATTTCATTTTTATTTTTCAAATCTTGAAAGCATATAGTATAGCTTCAAAGGCTCCCTGAAGTGCACGACCGTTGCCATTTAAAGCTTTGATTGTGTAAATTGTTTATTCAGAAAAGGGTGAGCTTCCTTACAAAGAAAAATCATCAATTCGTTAAATCCAGTAAATCCTACTAAACTCATTTACGTGCTTTGAACTCTCCCAGTTACAACAAGTTAAAGATTGTACTTTTGTCGGATATAAAAAAGCTCCCACGAAATTCTAAGTAAAGATGGGAGCGGTTAATAATGAATAAGACCTTTTTTGCGATGGGTGTATGATGTGTGAGTTGAGCCTCAATTAAGCGATCCTGAGCCAGAAGCCAAATTTAAAATCCACCCCTGAGCAAGCTCATCCGGATTTGCAGCCCTGGCAGCCTCCAGCCACGTGGGGAGCAGCCTGGATCAAATTTGACTGCCGCATCTCATCTTAAGTCTATACTAATACTGTACGAAATTCCCGCGAATTCGTTAATTAGTGCAGAATGTCCGCTGGTTCGCTGAAGATGAGAAGTGGTTGCGCCCCTGGAGGAGCTTAAATCTGGCAATTCGGGCGGCGGGACATAAAGCATAATTCGTCTTAATTAGCGGCGGCACTGCAGGGTGCCTGCGCGAAATAAGTCGCTTCTCCAATTAGCGCCTGTGCTTGCAATGCTTAATTGCATCTCCACGACGACACCTTATGTATTTATTTGTTCGCATGTTGGTATAATCATTACTTCATTTGGCACACATACACGCTCGGACTAATTTGTACAACATTAATTTTTACCACTGCGTGATGGCTGCGCTGAACCGGGAAAAGTGTGCTCGCCTCGACTCTCGCAAATTAGCCATTTTATTACATTCTTGCGAGACAAATTTATTTACAGACTAGCGTGCTGCTCAGTTAGGCTGTTCTTTTTTATCTTTAAGCTTGAACTGCGTCGACGTCACAAGGAAATCTAATTTCGAAGTCTGTTTCCTCTGACAATTGTAGACAATTTGAGATACTCAAGGGTGAATTGTATAGTTACTATGATGTGTTAGATAAATAAATCTGTATTTTTACTACTGTGTGTAATAAATCTACTATATACTCGAACTGAAATTGATTTTGGGATAATAAAAACTCGAGGTTTTAAATATTACAAAATCCCTTCTCAGCAGATTAAATAACTTTTAAATTTTTGGCATAATCATCTAAAAACGATTTCCTTAGTTGAGAAAGAAAGACACTTCAGCAAAATAAATACCACCCCAGCACAATCTTTTCTTTTCATTTTCCCGCAACACAAAAGCCTTTCTTTACGCTTCAATTATTATGCACCCACAAGTTGAGCTCTTGTTTCCCTTACGCAAATAGTTAAATAGGGCGAATTGCTGCTGCTATTAATGAAACCTTGCCGTGGGAAACAAAGGTCCAAATGCGAAAAGAAGCCGTGCAATCGGCAAAAGCAGCCTCAACAGGTTGCGAAAGAGCATTTTTCAGCCGCGATTCCTGCAATGCCTAGGTTTGCGTTTATAGCCGCTCTCTCGAAATAAAAATATCAGCGGGTGAGGCGGAGTAAGTTGTTGGGCCTTCAGAAGAATTCAGCACCTGTTGGCGGCCTCCGAGTGCTTCTCTGTCGTCGCCGAAACGAGTGAGTGGGCGCGGGAGGAATTTAATTAAGCGCATTCCGGCGTGCGTGTGTGTGTGTTTGTGCATTTGCCAGCTGCTTCGCGTCCTCCAGTCCTCCGTCCGTCCGTCAAGCTGGCATTGCAGCACCCAGAGGGCAGATCGATTCCTTCGTCTGCTGTCGTCAAGGGTGGAAAAATTTTCGTGCACGGGATGACGGAGAAAAGAGGAACAATCCGCAGCAATCGTCTTGTTTGGCTGGGTAATTGTGATTCTATTTCCGTGGCTCAGTCACGATATTGATCAGAAAACAGCAGCAATCCCTCGTTTTCATTTCCAATAGTGCTCCCCTTTTGCTCTCACTCTTCTGCTTTGCGTTCGCAGAGAGGCCGTATCTCAACCTCTTCATTACATTATTGTGGAGCCTGAATTCACGTGCTTGTTTGCATGAAAATTGTTTCTTCTGTGGTTACACAATGGTGTCTTGTTACCGAGAATTGGAAATTGATTTCTTTTTAAAGACACACGCCTTCTAAATCGGAAATAATTTCAGTTAGCAGCTTTATTTCGAGGGAAAAGCAAATTTATTTTTCTTAAAAATATAAATATATCTCACAGTGATTGCTTACAATTTCAAAGAGCTTCAATGAATTTCTAGAGGGGTGTGTTCTGGTGTGAAGGAATTTTCTAATGAATTTATACTCTTCGATTTTTGATTGATAGAAATTCCAAATTTTATTGTTGGTTTTGCACTACTTGTTGGTCAAAGTAGCCAAAATACTAACTCAAATTTCGGCAACTCATTTATCCAAGATGAAAAGCATTGCTTCGAGCTATTTTAAAGCTCCTCTTTAGCACGAGATTAGATTATAACTTTTCATAAGATTAGGTTGTTAAACCTAATCACACAACGTCAAGCAAGGAAATTGATGACGAAATTCAAATTTGAATGAGGCTCTTGCTCACAGGCCTCGATTGCTCCCTCTCTCTTCTCGTTATTGCTTCCCGGGTTTCCAACCGAAATTAATTGGCCCCGGTGATAGCGCACAGACAAATGCTAATAATATACATTCCGCACACAGCTGCAACGGCCCAACTGTTGATTACGGAAAGTGGCTTTCGTGATTTCGCCTCTCGCTCTTTGCTGAATAATTGATGATACTGATGTTATCTAAGCAAAGCATGTCACCTCACAATAATATTCCCTTCCATGCAAGGGCGTGCGGACAGCCAGCATTTCGCGTTTGGTTTCATGATAAAAGCAGTGGTTTTGAATTCTTGTTTGAATATAATATCAGTTGTTCGTCTGAAACGATTAACATAAAATGTGTTTGCTTTTCAACGACCGACAATTTTCCATTATGAGCTTGTTCTTGGAACAATTTAGGTGGGAACTAAAATAACTGGTTGGAAAACAATAATCTTAATATCAATAATTTCAAATGTATGTGCATAATTTTTGTAAAACGCTTAAGCGATTTTTTACAACAGGTGAAATTTTAAGAGAAAGCTGCACTTATTTAGATTTTAAAATAAATTATCTAAAATATTCTGTCTTATTTCAAAACAAATGAAGTACAAATGTAAAGGAGAAGAATAGAAACAGGAAATATTTTCGCCCTCCATATTCACCCACGCATTATTATTATTATTTTTATATTTTTTACTTTCCCGTCATTTCTTAATTTTTCTTATAGTTTTATTCCAAATATTTGTAAATGCGGTTTTAGATATCATCTTAAATTTATTCTTTTTGTCAATTTTTATTTAATTAATTAACTTTTTGCCTCAAAAATCGAAAAGTCGTAGGAATAATTTAAGAAGCAATGGAGCAAGCACTCGAAATCAAAACAGTCGGTGACGACAGCAATATTTTCGCCATGGGGTGACGGTCAGCGTGGCGAGGAGTTGTATTTAAACAGTGATTGGCACTCACCAATCATGCGAATGTAGAGAGAGGACGCGGCTCCATCGTCGAACGGCGGGCAGGCGTCTTGAGCTGCAGCAGCGGAGTCGCTGGCTCCCGATGACGCAGACGAGGCCCTCTGGACCGCACTCGAGCGTCTCTGCAACACACAAGCACACACCAGCCACGTAAATACATAGCACTTTCGATATCGCGAAAGTAAACACTTCGTTGAGGCTAGTTAGACCGGCCGGCCTCGCTCGCTAGCTCGCTTGCTCTCCGCTCGCGCCTACAAAATACGTGCGCGCTCCTTAATAGCCGGCCAGGCAGCAGGGGCGTGCTTTCCCCCGTCCATTAGCCGACTTAATTCCCATTAAGGGGGGCAAATTAAGTGATGAATGGGCTCGTGCAAGTGCGCCGGAAGTGGGGATTTGGACGCAGAGGGTGCGTTTCGGTTGCGTGCGTGTTTTTCTCCTCCGACGAGAAAATTTAATTTGGCTAAATGACTAATTGCGTGGTAAGCTAACAATAAGTTGATTTCCTGCAGCACAGGCCGCCTCGTTATTTTTAGTTGACTCTAATTATAAAGACTTAAAGGCTTTACGGAACATATTTTTTGTGAGGACGAAAAAGCGGGGGTGTTTAATCTCCGTCTAGACTATTGTTGTGATACTCGCAAAGCAAAAATATATATGGCACTTTTCAGGTAAAGGAGTGTTTTTCCTTGTGCAGTGCGTACTTTTTTTTGCTGGCGTAAGTTCAAGGCATGTTTCAAGCATTTTCGGGTCTCTTCCTTTAGCATGGTAACCAACGTAATGGAGCTGGGGTGCAGTCGATAGTATAAATGTTAAAAAATGGTGGAAATTGAATTTTGATAGCTGGGAAGGAATATAAGTGACTGATTGTGAAAATAGAGCACGCTGCAGCTCTGATGTTTTCAGAATTTTGCATCAAACCTAAAAAATAAAGGTTATGAAATAATATGAATTCTAAAAATTAGCTTCAGTGAGGAACCCTCTGTTTTGTTAGTTGAAAAGGGAATTTCAATCTAGCATGATTTCCTAGTTATGAATCCGAACATTAGTTTGAAGCCTTATGGGGATTCCAATTATAAATATTTGAAAATGGGCAATTTCCATCTAATCATGATGAAATTTGGTACATAGATTTTCGTTGATGAGACGAATCGATCGATATGTATTTTTAAAACTTTTATAAAATCCTGATTTTTACACTTTCTTTATATGGTAAAATCTCCGAGAATTTTAGAGTCAAATTTGACTCATCAATCGATTTGTCTCGTCAAGGGGAGTATGTATACCAAACATCATCACGATAGAACAAAGTTTTTCCTAAAATAATTGATCAGTAAATGTAACTAAAAACAATTCTAGATTGAAAATTTTGGACTGGTAGTCCACGTAAACATCCCAAAAGTGCACACATTTGAGGAAAATAATTGCAAGTCAGAGTGGAATGAACCCAGGGTTCTCTCGTTGGTAATACAAGTAGTGATTTGTGTTTCATTTCTTTATCTCTGGACGTTTTGAATATTCTTCTCAAAATTATTTAACAGCTTTCTGCCTATACATGGCAAAATCGGGTCGGCCTTTACGTCCCATTGATTCTGCTCTTGATTTTGTCGATCAACACTCAAGAACTCGGTGAATTTTATTGCCTCCACCAGTTCAGAAATATCCACGTCCGAATTTTTCATTTTAGCCGGTGTGGCCAGCCACTGGCGGGTTGCCGGGCGTTGCACACAAAATCATATATTAATAGTTGGGGTGCAGAAATAAGCTGAGCAGACGGGAGCTTTTTGCTGGGTGGCCACCGCCGCGTTTATTTACCCAGAGCTCGAAATAATGGCGTTTTATATTTTTATGCGGCCGCGCCGTAAATTATGCAATCGCCAGCTGAGCGGGCACGGATCAAGTGTATATCGGAACAATTCCTCCAGGAGCTTCTTGCTTTCCTCGGCACGACATGCGAGCGAGCGAGTTTGTCATGCAAGGCGACGTTTCAAAAACGGCTTTTCCGCTGCTGCTGCTGCTCTATATACTTTTCCGAGACGGAATTGCCCTGTGTGTGTGTGTGTGTGTGTGTGTGTGTGTGTGTGTGTGTGTGTGTGTGTGTGTGTGTGTGTGTGTGTGTGTGTGTGTGTGTGTGTGTGTGTGTGTGTGTGTGTGTGTGTGTGTGTGTGTGTGTGTGTGTGTGTGTGTGTGTGTGTGTGTGTGTGTGTGTGTGTGTGTGTGTGTGTGTGTGTGTGTGTGTGTGTGTGTGTGTGTGTGTGTGTGTGTGTGTGTGTGTGTGTGTGTGTGTGTGTGTGTGTGTGTGTGTGTGTGTGTGTGTGTGTGTGTGTGTGTGTGTGTGTGTGTGTGTGTGTGTGTGTGTGTGTGTGTGTGTGTGTGTGTGTGTGTGTGTGTGTGTGTGTGTGTGTGTGTGTGTGTGTGTGTGTGTGTGTGTGTGTGTGTGTGTGTGTGTGTGTGTGTGTGTGTGTGTGTGTGTGTGTGTGTGTGTGTGTGTGTGTGTGTGTGTGTGTGTGTGTGTGTGTGTGTGTGTGTGTGTGTGTGTGTGTGTGTGTGTGTGTGTGTGTGTGTGTGTGTGTGTGTGTGTGTGTGTGTGTGTGTGTGTGTGTGTGTGTGTGTGTGTGTGTGTGTGTGTGTGTGTGTGTGTGTGTGTGTGTGTGTGTGTGTGTGTGTGTGTGTGTGTGTGTGTGTGTGTGTGTGTGTGTGTGTGTGTGTGTGTGTGTGTGTGTGTGTGTGTGTGTGTGTGTGTGTGTGTGTGTGTGTGTGTGTGTGTGTGTGTGTGTGTGTGTGTGTGTGTGTGTGTGTGTGTGTGTGTGTGTGTGTGTGTGTGTGTGTGTGTGTGTGTGTGTGTGTGTGTGTGTGTGTGTGTGTGTGTGTGTGTGTGTGTGTGTGTGTGTGTGTGTGTGTGTGTGTGTGTGTGTGTGTGTGTGTGTGTGTGTGTGTGTGTGTGTGTGTGTGTGTGTGTGTGTGTGTGTGGATAAATCATATTTGCTCAGCCGTTAACAAAAAGTTGGCCGCAATAACCGGCGAGCGAGACCAATAAATACACACGCCGTGGAACGAGCCAACGTGCTGAAAAAATCCAGACTGGCTGTCTGCGAAATTTATTTTGTTCTGACCCTGCCTACCGTTTTATTGATGTCACAAAATCGATTTTTGGCATAAAACAATGCATCGATTCTAGAATGTTTTGGTTAAGTCGAAATTGGGAAGGAAAATGGCGTCCGATGAGTACTCTGATTGTGAATATTGACCGTTTGATGGGAGTTTAATAAGTTCCTAAAAACTTATAAACAAAAGTTAAATCAAATTGATTTTGGTTATCGATTTGCAGGCAAATTTTCCAGCTCTTTAGCTGCCCAATTGTTTCCAAATAACATTCAAATACCATTCGATGCCAGAAACGAATCTGATGAAAGTAATTAGGCACGCCTTTGTGCGCCCCAATTCCAATTAAAACGTATAATCCGCGCATACGCCACGTACTGACGGGCTAATTTGCATTTAGAACGTTCCACAAAATGCAAAAATATTCAAGTCGAGCGCAGAAAAAGGGGTGAAATCACAAAAACCACTGACAATTTGCTTACACCCGGTAAATAATAAAAACAGCGCTGTACGCAAGTTGAACCGCGCAACGTACGCGTCGAGCTGGTTGCCTACATTTCGCTGTCATAACATTTCTCATTCCAGAGCAAAAATTACGCTCCTCGTCGGCCGGGGTGGCTGGCTGGCTGGCTCTATACGTGCACTTTAGCATTTCTCTCATCTCGCTCGTGAAATTTGCCAGCAGCGACCTATTTCCACATGCGCGTGTGTATGTGTGTGTATGAGCAACCAGGCCAGGCCAGCTCCAGCGAGTATGTACAAACAAAAGCAGCAGTTCTATTATCATTTTCGAAATGAAAAACGCGCACTCTCGGTGCATGAATGTGCCCGAGAAAACGCGCACAGCAACGTTGATTAAATCTGGCAGTGTGCGAGCTCAAGTCAAGTGTCGGCCGTTTTTTCAGCTCAGGAAATTGTACACTCTCGAGAAGGGAAAAAGCAGTCGGCGCGTAAACCATTTTTTGCGCGCCGCGAGTTTCTATTGGCAGAGCTCGTGTCGAGCGGCGGCGGTTTTGTTTACACCTGGGATGGAGCGAGTGCATGAAAGGGCTGCGATAAGGGCAGCGAAATTGCAGCCGACAAGACCGACCCCGTGTAAGTGCGTACACACACATACTGTGTGTACACACTCTCGCAGTTGGCGAGGCTGCGGACAAGGAGAAAAATTGCGCCCGGCAAACGCTACACAAGAGCCGAGCACGCCGCGAATACAAATTGCCGAATCTGAATTTACAAGTGGCGCCGTTTCTCACGTGGAATGTGGTCTTAACTTGAGCATGCAATTTTTTATCCCCGAAACCAGGTGGAAAAAACCTCAGAGAGGGCCTTTTGTTCATTTAAAAGGCAATTTAAGCGATTATTTGCCAATATGAAAACATTTCTCGATGTTAATCAGAGTTTAGAATTCGTGCGATGCGTTGTAAAATTCGAATCAAAAAGATTGTGAGGCAGGCAAGAATTGCAAATAAGATCAGAACTTCAGACGCTGGCATTCGACAACTTTTTCTTTTGGCATTTCGGCTCTATCGTAAGAACGAAAAGGATAATCTTATTTGTTTGTGGGGAGTTTATTAAATTTCAGCACTTGTAAACTAAGTAAGATAAAGAGGGGAAGCATTTTATTTTAACATTGTTAGCTGATTAAAAAAGTGCCTTAGGAATAAAATCATTCTGTATACGGTTTACATTGGGAATCGTTTTAAAAACTGATTTTATGGAGTTTTCTTTCAATCGTAATAATTTTTGACAGCCTCTAATTTATCGATTTGTCGTTTCTAAAGAGGAAAATCACTAATAGCTCCTTTATGGCTGGAGACAATTGGTCCAAATACTCTGAGCTGATTTAGTGGAGCTCCATTAATCAATTTTGGATATTATTTACAAAACCTTTATTAAACAAACTTAATTTTCAGCCAACATTATTTTTTTTTTTCAGAAATACAAGAACCAAACAAAAGGAAGCTTTAGTAATATTTGGAGATTTTACTTTTTAAAAAAGGTATACAAAGCGCAAATTTTTCTCAGTAAATCAAAACTGATCAATTCATGACTAACTCAATAAAAAATTGTCTATAAAACAAATTTAACTCAAATCAAAACACAATTTTCACTCATGTTTGACTCTTAGGTGACATTTTCAGCCTGCGCAAATCGTTAAAAAATCGAATACCGAACTTGGTACTCATAAAGTCAGGTTTCGCTATTAAAAACGTATCATCCTAGGAATTTCTTCGAGAAGTTGTAAGGAGATGAAGTGAAACAATTTACGTTGCTAAATTATTCTGAGGATTACGATTTTATAAATTTCAGCACATGATGTTATGACAAGGCTGACTTAAAAACAAGTTTTAAACTGGACGGCCAAGCAGGATTTAATCGCTGCTGGGATCAGACTGGGATTACATTCCTCCGAGTATTCCAGCCAGGCTCACATTTTAAACGAAATTTTGTAGAGAAATTAATAATTTTCTCTTCGACCTCTTAAAATTCTTCTAAATCGATTAGTGTTTTTTCAGTGTTAATAAATAACCATCGGTGCAAAAATATTCTGCTTGCTTTGTGACGTCAAAGAAAAGAAAATCGCGATTCGGTTTCAGCCAACAACGGTTTCACTATTTCATCCCCCGGCCGTAATGAAAACAAAAGACTTCCACTTCCATCGATTTTAATCAGCGATACACGGGTGAAAAGACGCGCGCGCGGCTGTTGTGCCGTGTTGATAAACACTTTGTCGGTCGGCGCGGCGGAGAAAATTGCTGCGTGCACCGCACGGCAGCCGCGGTGCACATAAAGGTATACTCCACTTTCGTTCTAAACACACTCGCTGGAAATGCAAACGCGGGCGTTTATTATGTGCATAAGCGACGTTCGCAGTGTATGCTTTTGTGGGAGGGGACCAGTGCTGCCGGTTGTTGTGGATTTATTATATCAAAGCTGTTTGCACTGGGCGCGCGGGATTAAAAGGCAGGCCGCGCGATGGCTAATCACCTGAGCAAATAGCTCGCGCACACACACACACATACACACAGCTCAGCATTGACAAAATAATCGACTCGTCAACAAAAGCCAGAGTGGCATTATTCGCGGGCCAACTAACTATCTGCTCCGTGCTGTAATGCAGCCAGGGGATCAGTGCCTTTTAATTTTCTATTGGTAACACTTTGCCTCCCCCAACTGCAGGGCGGTCGATGGACAGTCTGAAGCTTTGTATAATATGTTTGTGTTTAAAGTTGGCACAAAGCTAGAGGTAATTTCAGGCGGCGGCTGGCTGAACCGGCTGCAGCTAAATTTTAGCGCGGCGGTGGCTGAGCGTTTACGCCGACGGCTGGTGCAGCTGACAAAATTTTTAAAGTGAAGTTTGCTTAACGGCTTGTTTTCTTTGTAACTTTTTTCTCTTAACTTTTTAACCGGCGGCTGGCGGCTGACTACGTGATCCAAAATTAGCCGGCTGGCTGAGACGTCTACACAAAGCGTAAGTTTACAGTAGTTGCAAATAACTGTGGCGATATCATGGACGGAAAGCATTATAGATGCGGTTAAAAAGTTTTTTTAAAAATGCTCATAAAATATGTTGATTTATAAGCTGCATGACATTGAACGGTTACAAACGGAATTTAATATATTCAAAATTATGTTTATTGCTGATCAGCTGGGGAAATCCCTCATCATAAAAAAACAAGGGGGAGATCAGGCAGCTGAAATAATGCTCACGAAAGGCCACAAAAATCTCAATTTGGCAATTTTACAATGAAAGTGAATGGTTATGCGTAACAGCGGGCAGATTCAGCGTTTGGCAGGCGCTAGCACTTTTATTGATTCTTCCGCAAATATTGACTCTTTGGCTTCTGTCAGCAGTCTTTCCTAGTTTAAGGAATTAGCAAAGTTCTTTGTCGAATTCACCATTCAAGTCTTATCTTTGGCTTATTGATTTACAGCTTTTGAGCATCCAGTTTACCTTTTTATGGAAGAAACAGAACAGTATTGAGAAACATCTATCAAGATATCAGCCTTCATATAACAAACACAGTTTTATGATCACTCATCAAATAACAAAATTTGAAATACTTAAGCTCTTTTCGCGTGCAAGATAGAAAGGATTGCATTATGCAGAGCAAACTCGAAACCTCTATACCTCTTTTCAAAGGAGGATCGACGAATGAGAGTTCTCCGTTTTTAAAGCGTAAATACATAGGAATGAAGAGCCATCCAACGCACAACCCTTGGAAAAAACGTTGAAACGTTGGTCGGAAGCAGCCAGCTATCACATATATCCAAACAAAAATCTCTCCGCGCGTTTCTGTGTTTACTTCAAAACTGGCTGTGGGCGTATGAGTGTTTTTAAACCCCGAGCCCAAAATTCTAGCCCATCTTTCTCGACGCCGCAGCTTTGAAGTTGGCATTTTCACCCGTGAGAGTCGTAGTCGGCAAATGTGTGCGCACACGCTCCAGTTAATTAATAAAATTGCTTAACGTCGAAAAAGCCACTCCAGCAGCTTTATTGATCAGCTAATATAGAAGCAAGAGGGCCTTTTCATTTCTTATCAACCACGGACGAGAAATGTAGATAATTGCCTCCTTTCAAAAACCTCCCTATAGACACTGACGAATGATGGACACCATAATGTGAAATGATAAAAGAGAACATAATCCCCTTAATCTAAGGGCGATAAACCTAAGTAAGTTTTATTTATTGCGATTTTACAAATCTATATTTTTACTGGGATTTTTGTTGTGAAAGATGAATAAGTAGTTAAAACAATTATTAGAACATTTTCAGTCTCATTGTTAAATTTAGGGATAAAGAGAATTTAGCGGTAAATATGCTCAATTTGGGAACCGGCGTGAATCTCAATTATGCCGTAGAGATAATGGACAGACGAGAGCAGGCAATATGGTGCGCGACCTTCCAAAAACTACGCCCGATGACGTCAGTCGAGCGGCTCCTCTCGCAAAGAACCAACCAAACGACGGACAAGCCGCGAGAGAAGTTACATAAAACGAACCGCTCTCGTGCGTACGCACCACCGCTGCCAAGAATACGTAAAAGCTACCCTGCAGTCTCCCTCTTTTTCTCTTTCCAGCGGCGGTGGTGGCAAAAGCAAAGTTTCGTCGCAGCAGAATCGAACCGCGAGCAGTCAGCTGCATTTGCGAATTTGTTTCGCCGGCTGCCAGGAAAATTAGGAAAGTTTGCACGCCCACACCCACGTACATTTCCCGCCAGCAAACTTTTATTGCTTTTCTCGCCATCGCACTCGTGCTGAGTGATGCTATAATTACATATGCACCGCACCTGAGTTCCTCAATGGTCGGCAATGTCAGCAGCGAGCACCTTTCCTCGACAGCGACGACGAAACGATTTTAAAAGCGGAATGCCTGGGACGAACAAATAAATTAGTCATAAACTAGATTTGCAAATAATTAACTTTATGTAACACGCGCCAATTAGCATCGGCGCAGTGCCGCGCTCCGTGCGAAATTGGGTCAAAGTTGGCCAGGCCCAGAGTTTGCAAAGTGGTGCAGCAGCACCTAGTGAACGAAATGACTCCAGCTGCTGGCCGCTTTGGTGATAAATAACAAAGCAGTGACGTCACTGGCGGTGGCTCTCTGCCAGATGAAGTGACACTCTTATTTTGCGAGTATAATCTCAACTTCGGCTGCGGTCATTTGCGTATTAATTCCATTTCGCCGGTTGAAACAGTGCCATTTTTGGTGGGCTGTCAGCATATCATGTTAGTCCTTTTATTTTTGAAATTTTAGACGGACTGTTGTGGTTATGTTATTCACGCACGACTGTTGGCTGAAAGCGTGCAGTCGAGCGAAAAATCATTGCTTTGAACAGGCCGGACCAAAGAGGCCCTCTTTTCATGAAAACTCACTGGCTTATATTTCGACCTGTTAAAAAAGCAAAATTAAATTATCCGTTAATTTTAGCGAACGAAATATGAATTAGAAAATTTACAGGCCAGCTATTTGAAGTCAAATCCAATAATTGTTAAGAAGAAAAAAAAGAGCAAAGATATTTTGATAACGCATAACTATAACTTTAAGAATGATTTAAGAATCCAATAATTTTTCTTTTTTTCTTTTCCTAAAAGATGTTTCAATAGCGTTGATAGTCGCATTGAAAAACATCAGCAACATGGCCTTTAACCTTCCGCTAAATAGTTGTGGCGTAAAAAATTAAATATAATTTAATCGCTTCATGATTCGCCTTTGGGGAGTAAAAGTTGGAATTGTTCAAACAATTGTTCAGAAGAAAACGCAAGAAAGCCGTCATTTCAGCAGAAGCAAGGCGTGTCTGGAAGAGCAAAGCCGCGTCTCTGGTATTCAGCAGCTCTGCGACATGGCAAATCGCCTTTACCGAGGCGAAGAAGCGGCTCACATCAGCAATTCGGGCCCGAGCAGGCAGGCTTTGGTTCCCACGGGAGCGGTCGCTGCAGGCAGATGTGGCCGGGGCAGTAATTATTGCGTTCTAATTGGTCGGATGGCGTTTTCGTTGGTCGTCGGAGCGAACGAACCCCGCCCGTGTCAACAGCAATTAGGCCACGGGTGCCGCTCCAATTTCCGCTTGCGGCGCCGTGCGAAAACAAACGTGCGGTCGGCAGTCGAATTAATTCGGCCGCGCGCGGCAGTTGCACCGCGCGCGATTGCTTTTGTTTCGGCGGATGAACGAGGCAGGCAACCTGCTCAGCATCACTCACTCCATCTCGGCCGGTCGCTTCCCGACTCGAGAGCCACTTGCGCCGCCTGCCACTTTTGCCCTTTCCTTGCAGCCGCTGTTTTTTGCCCGCCTGCCCATTTCAATTCGCAGCCCACGTCGGCGTTTTTTCTGCAAGGCAGCTGAAGGATTGTTTTTTCTAATTCGACTAGTGTTAAAGTTTTAAGTTACGTTTCCAAGTCTTTTATTTGCATGGCATATTATCTAAAAGATTTTTTGCTGCTTATTCAAGGAAAAGAGATCAAATGACAGTGAGAGTTTTAAAATTAAACATAAAACAAATACTCAAGGAAAACAAAAGTTACAATGGTGGCAATTTTTTTAAGGGAAATTGAGTGTTTCTTAAATGGAGAGGACTTTCCCGGACTGCAAATCATACTAAATGACATTGAAAGCCCCGTGTGGTCAGTGCATAAACTTATCATCAAGGATGTACTTAAAATCAAAATTTACCCAAGTAGCATTGCATATCTTTACTTTAAATTTTATTATATATTAAGGAGTTACCGTAATAATGCATACAACGTTGGATTTATCTCGTGCAGAGGAATAAAAATCGGCCAAAAGAGCCTAGGTGAGCAACATAAACTTTTGAAAAAATGAAAAGGATTTATTTTTTTGTTATCTTTAAAATTTTCGGGTTGATAATACAAAAATTCTTCCTAAAGCCAATGATTACAATAAATACAAATCAGTTTGTTCAATTATAATCATTGCACCCTGTTAACAATTTATCAAATGGCGTCAGTCGTGTGATTCTGGGGGCCCAAGATCGCAAGATCAAGAAAAAGTTTGGCTCAAATAAAAGTACTGAGCAAGTGTCAACCGCAACCTCTGTTGTAATTGGACGATTTGAAAGTGGCCCAGTTTAAAACTCAGCTTCTACGACACGTCCGAGCACAGTTCAAAGCAATGCAGCCGTCCATCCACATTTCAGTTGTCCCTTTGTCCCGCATTGGTACACAAACACAGGTGCACACAGCAGGACAGGCCGCTTTGCTTGCTCATTTGCCTGAAAGGAGCCTTTGATTCAAACTTGGCCGCTGCTTTGGTTTGGAGCGCAATCAATCCAGCCAATTAGCGGCCGTACTAACGAGCCGCGAATTAATGAGCGAGAGCGAACTCCGTTATTTTTGCGCGGTAAAACGTGGGGCGATGGTGTTATTATTACAACGATCGGCGACACCGAGAGCTCGGCAGTCAGAAAAGCAATGTCTCGTTAGCCACGGAAGAGGGAAGAGCTGAGATTTTCCGCTTCGATTTTTCTGTTCTGACAGATGACTTCAAATAATGTAGTTTTTTTTCTGTCGCTCGTGTGATTGTCAAATATTTGGTTCAACGACCGAACGAAGAATCTCATTGACGAAAGAGGAACAGTGCTCTTCGTCACTTGCGAAGGGCACCTCATCTTCTTCTTGCTACTACAGTAATCCCCGCAAAAGCGGCGTGGCAATGAATTAATGCGGCCTATGAATGAATTAAAATGAATGGAGCAGTTGCGACGAGAGAGGAGAGATTTTGTTGGACCACGCTCTCGCAGCACAATATGCAAATCGGGCGGTCGCGGCCGTCGCTTGGCGATGGACTCGCGTACGCTTGGATATTTTGGATCTTGGCAGTCGAGATGAATTCCGCATAATATTTATCGGCCTCATTTTTGACCACTCCATTCCCATAATAGCCGCGAGACGCAGCGCGAGTGCGTGCCCACTTTTCATCTCGATGAATCGGTGTGTGTGGGTCGCCTTAAGTGTCCTCAAGGCAGATTGCCTCAAAGGGTTAAGCGGGGCAGTGAGCACCAACGTATTTGAACCAACTGCGCACTGCCTCCCACAAATCAAACCTTTGCCGACAGATTCAGCCCCAAGTGAAAAAAGGTTCCACTCAAGCCTACTTCCTATTTTTAAAATAAGAGCAATAAAACTATTTCAATTTATTTTAAGCAGGAAATCGTGAAATTCATAATAAAGCTGATTTTAAAGTTTGCTAACCTATTAAAAGATAGTCAGCTGGACGTAAATTTCATCAGTTAACTATTTAAAAAAATATAAATTCACAGATTCATTCAAATTTGCAAATGTTCAACTGAACGAACAGGAAGCACAAATAGAAAATCTACCTCAAGATGAATGAAATTAATCAAAATATCAAATTTAGAGGCACAAAGATAAACCATTTAAATTTTGCAAGTCCTTCTATTTAAATAAGGATAATTTTTCTTTACTATGTCATCCTTGACTGATAGATTTCCTCAAACATGGTGTGAGATTAATCAGTGATATTGCTCTTTTGGGACTTAACTGGGCGGTCCTCTCACATGCTCTGCCCAGTGCGTTTTTCTTCTCATTCTGCACACATACACAGAGATAGAGAGAGATAGAAAGAGCGACAACTACACGCTCCTCCTTGGGCTGCTGCGAGCGAACGAGAGTGACTGAGTGACAGTCTGGCTTGGGTGGTGTCGCCGATACTCTGGAGCCGCGCCAGACTTATTACGGTAAAGCACTCGCTCTCGTGTGCATGCCTCGGCGGCGGCGGAACCCAAGAGGCGGCAAGTGCCGCCCAAATCGCCTCCAGAATGCCTAGGCCTGCCGGAAATTCTCGCACGCACTTTTGATTTACTCTCGCAAGCAAGTGCGTCGCCAGGAGAGAGAAATCGCTTGCTAATCCACGCTCGCCTCTTGGCACTCCAACAGCTTGCTCTTGAGTGTTTCAATTCTGTCCAGGGCACGTCGACTTTCTAATGAGGGCAACAGCGGATATCTCGCAATTCACCGTGTCAATCATGAGTAATTCCCTTGTTGCGCGAGCCTAGGGTGGATTATGCTACGTATTTTTGAAAGGAGGCTGAACGAGAGAACTGCTAGCTCTCTCATGACAAGTTAGATTTAAATCTAAAAAGATGGAAACCTTGAGATTTTTTAAATGGAACCAGCTGTAAGCAGCAAAATATTTTTGATATTCAAAAGCGGAAATTAGCTACTACCTTGTATTTTTCTTTACAGAACAAGCACGAACGAACACGAGCACTTTGAGAAAAAGTTGTGACAGAAGTGTCCGGCAAGATAAATCCAGAAACAAAACTGCCCCTGTTTCAAATCATCACCTCTCATTAATATTTCGCGTCCAAGGCTGCTGAAAATAAAATCGCGCCTCAAAGACAGATGTCCCGGCGTGCTAGTCAAAGCTGACGCCTGAATTATTGTATGACAAGTGGTCGTTCTGGTGCATCAACAACAGATTTTGCTGCTGCCAAGGAGTTTGAACGTGCCCCAAGAGAATCTATCACGCGAGGAACGCAAGCGAAGCAAAATACAAGCGCGTTTAGACGTTTCCGTCGCATCGATCTACCCGGAGGCGTCTTTCCAAACTGCGTATCATTCGATCGCTTATTATTTATCATTTATTTTTTCATAGAACCTCTGCTCACTGAGCACATCCCGTGGGCTATGAGCTCACTGGGTCCCAATAAAATAGCCGAGCCGATAACATGGGGCCACAGAGGAACATGAGCCTAATATGGCCATCTTTTCACCTCCCCGCAACAATATCTTTTATTGAAAAGCAAGAAATTTGCCCTTAAAGCCGGTGGAAAGGTGCGAAAGTCAGGTGGTGCCGGTGCGCCTCCCAGCCCTTCGAGATATTTATTTTGAGCATTTCAAGTCGCATAATTAACCACCTTTTGCCATCTCTGACATTGGGCAGACAGCTAGTAATATATAGATCCCAGAAATGCTCATCGCTTTATAAGAAATATGCCTTGTCAATGCAAACTAACGGGGATGCATCTTGAAGAAAGGAGATTGTCAACTCTACGTGAATTTTTGCTAAGAACAGAGAACAGGGCATCGATGATTCAAGAAAAGTGGGCTGATCAGAAAATTTTCCTCATCATAAAATCTGAAATCGATCGAATGGCAGTCTCTTTTCTTCCGTCAGGGGCGTGTGGAGATAAAAGGAAACCCCGTAAAGGATCGTCAGCGCGGCCATTCATTAAAAGCAAACGACACACATACAAAGAAAACAAGACGTGAATGTTGTGAATGGCCAGTGACGTCACAATCCGATTGATAATAATTATTACATGGTGCGGGTGCTGTCTTGCTGCGAACAAGGGTTGTTGTGCCCGGCCGGCGTAGGGAGCTGAATGGTAATCCGTCTTTTCAGGCAGCATAAAGCCGCATAAATTGAGGCAGATTGGAGAGAAAGAGAGCGCGCAGAAGAGCAGCAGCAGTCGCCGATCAATACGCCGCCCGATTGCATCCAAGCTGGAGCCAAAGGTGCGTGTGTATGTGTGTCTGTGTGCACGCTGTGCGTGTGAGAGACCATAACGACTTGTCAACTGCTCCAGAATAGACCCCCGCGACGCCTCCGTCAATTCGCAATGCCAATTTGCACGCTGAAATTGCTTCATGGCTGCTGCTGGGTGATGATTGCCGGCGCGAGGCCGTTTCTTTTTATTATTTGTTGGCGACGACGGCGTCACCGCGTTTTGCTTCGCAAATCGTTTCAGATAAAAGATGTTTGAACGACCGCAACTCGTGTCACTGAAGCAAAAGGTTAATTTAGAATCTAATTGCAAAAGACAATTGGACACTCGAAAATTGACAGGATGCAATTTTGAATTAGTTTCAATTTATCTCTTAAACATTCTAGTTTGTTAGAAAACAGGGCATGATTTTTACTTAAGTCTTGAAATGTGTAACACCGTTGGTGTCATATGTTAAATTTCTCGTATATTCTATCTACATGCCAAATTTGCTTTTGTAGTTATCGTTGGTTACATTGACGAACGGAATGGTTTCTTGACAAATCTGCTTAGTTTTTAATTGAATTGTGTGATAATGTGTGACCGTCTGTGCATCTGAATCCGTGCAATCTTTGAGTTTCGCTATTTTCACTGTTCTATTCGGTCAGTTAGTGGAGATCCAGGCGGCGTGATTTGACAATCCTTGCACCCCCATACCAACGGTGACGTCGTTAGTTTGAAACCTGGTTAAAGGCGCAGTCATTGTGCAATGCAATCAATGGGATATCGGGTGACCCGGAGTGGAGTGAGAGAGATGCATGCCGCTGGCGAGAGCGAACTGCTTGTGCTGCACATATTATGCATTCATTATACAGATGCACTCGGTTGTTGGTCGCCTGTGATCCGGATCGGGCAGATGAAAGCAGTAACACAGCGTCTTTCTCATTGAGAACGGTCCTATCAGCGGCGTCTATCATCTAATTAGCCCGCTGCAGAGCGCTGGAGGACGGCGGGCTATTGCATAATCCGTGGAGGAATGAATAATTGACGTTGAGTGGCCGACGCCGCGTTGCTCGGCGCAGAAAACAGTCGTGGGCACAAGACAGGCGCGCAATTCGTTTGCGTTCTAGAATGCTGCGCTATTCCGGAGGCTCCTCGCATTGCGCAAACTTCGCACGGGAGTCACTCTCGGTTTGTCATTTCTGGAATGATGTGATGATGTGATGAAAAACGCCTCTTCTCTGTAGCTGATTACTCTTTTAGTTAAACGATATATTAAATTCGAATAACCCCCCCTCCCCAGGGCGTATCCATAAAACTGAATGGTCAATTTTTTATGTCGGTGCATCAGAGTCCCATAAAAACAGGAAATATTGGATCCACAAGTTTATATATAGTGTGCCAAGCATCCGTTGACCGATTGTTGTTGCGGGTTGTGGGGCAAATTTCACAGGAGTGGCAAGAAACCGCCATATCCTCCCGCACACTGAGTGAAGAGCGCAGGAGATAAATGCGCGAGTGCAGCGGAGATAAACTGCTTTACAACTTTTATAACAGCCGGATGCTTAAAAGTTGTGTTCGCCGAGTTGCGGCAGCTACAGTAGCACTTGTTTCGCACACAGCCTGTTTTTATAGTTTTCTTTGCCGTGGAAGCTGGCGCATCTAGAATTTTTGAGGGCATTCTTCAGAGCCATTTGCGGAATAAAGGAGAGATGCAATTAGCGAATACCTGCGTTTCGTAGGAAAATCTCCGTGGGAAAATTCTGTATAGATGTGGCTATTCTTAGTTTTCCGTCAAATTATTCAAACATCGCTAACAACGCACTCGACTATAAAAATAAAAACCGTCGGCACTAAAGTAGCATTCCACGAAAGGAATGAACACACAGTTGTAATTTTAATAAATATTTATCTCAAAAGCTTTCAATTTGTTTCACTGAACAACATTCCAATCGACTTCACACATGATTGCTCGTTAAATTGCTTTTAGCACTTTTTAATGACCGATAAGCACCATTAAAACTCGGTTTTTCATTCAGAGCGCGCGCGCTTCTTATCCGTGGCTCTTGTTTATCCGCCTGACCCCTTTCGGCGAACGTTGCGTGAAACTAATCCATTTACAGGATCGAGATATAGACTTACGCAAGTACCGCGAAATCTAGCAGATCCAGTTTCACCGACTCGTTCAATTTAATTCAATTTAGTTCCCGAGCACGAACAGCAATAAGAAGCAGTGCCGCGGAGAGGTGAAAAGCGAAGGATTTCCCTTTCTCGCGGGGTGGTCCCCTGCTGTTTACACGTCTGCGTGCATTGCCTGCTGCTGCTGCTGCGTGCTCCAATGTTATGACACGTTAACATGCGTTGATGGGAATTATAAAGCCGCGCACTCTTGACCCATTTCGCAATGGACGCACAATTCAAAGCGCCGGCCGTAACCTGCTTCCACGTTCGATCGGTGCTGCTGCTGCTGGATTAAAAAATATCGTGAGCAAGGAACCCCCTCGCAATAATGTGAGTCACGGGCGCAACACGACTATACGTTTTTTACTTATTCTCACTCGAGGCTAATGAATTTAAAATTTATTGGCGCTTAGCAGGCAATGTTTCGGTTTTCTTCCAACGCAAAATTCGAGCAGAGCGTACTTTGCTTATCGTCCATCAGCGCGCGTTTTCCCCAGGCTGGAAGTTGGGCTGGAAAAAGTATTTTAAGCAAGTGTGCTTCTGTGAACTAGAATTAGTTTGATTTTAACTCGCGATTTTAATTTATTTTTTGATCGGTTCACCTCTTTTGAGTTAGGCGACACCCTGATAGCGAAAAATCCGTGTCCTCTAACATCGCGAACACATAACATGAGCGCTCGGGCATCTTAAGAGGCCCATCGAGAAAAGGACCAGCTCATATACAGTCCCGCACTGGGGTCTTTTTTTGAAACGTTAGATATTCGTCCCGTGAAATTAATTCACGCATGGTGGAAAGGTGCGCAAAGCAACACGTAGCGAGTCGGAAAGTTTTCGGAATTTACCCAGATCCGAATGAACTCGTCATTGCTATGCAAAAGAGTCTAACGGAGGCTCACATTAGCCCGCACTCGATCCCAAATTCGCTCGGTTCTCACTTAGCAAGTGCCGCAAATTATGCGCTCAACAATACGAGTTCTCTGGATAATTTGATCACCTTCCAAGCTTACCAATAATAAACAGAAATTTACACAGAAGGAAAGTTTTCTCTTCCTTCCGACACGCCTTATTGAAAAGTGATGTGTATGTTCATTCCATAAATATACGCAAATCACATCCCATAGTGCATTGCATTCAATGCAGTTCGATGTTTTCTTTCGCATCACGTCTGACTGACCGCAGGACAGGCAGAAAGGCGCTGTTGACACGGAGACGCGCACGTACACACATAAAATTACAATTATTAAACAGACATAACGCACAATCAGCGAAATTGCTATGACAGAGGCGTCAGTGTAGTTTCAAAGGTGCGTGGAGGCTGCATACAAATCGTCGTTGCGGAGTCGTGCAGCGATTATTGAGCAAATTAGTCGACTGAGCGCAGATAACAATCGGGCGGAAAATAGCCGCGGCGATTCACGTTTTTAATTCATTTCCACTGCACTCGGGGCCAGGCACGTGATTTTGCATTAATTGAGTGTGGAGGGAGAGAAGAGAGAGAGAGAGAGAGAGAGAGAGAGAGAACATATATATTATATAAATGCACCGGCAACCTTGAAGCAAAAAGTATATATGCGTGAGAGCGACTTTGCATTCCGAAACGAGCCAACGAAGGAGTGGTCCAGCGCAAATCTCGTCATAAATCATCGCTCACTCGTCAAACATCCAACATGTCGGCGTGACAAATTAATCCTTTCAGCTGGTATTTGCGCATTCAGAGCTTTTCAGAAGTGAATGCCTCGCCAATTAAAGGGCCGACGTGGAGACGCACTGCACCCGCCTGAAGAGGGATTTTTTGCTCAGAAATTTCGGTGGAGCGAAAGTGGGGCGTATAGCTTGCCCTTTTTGGGCTCGAGGTGAATGACATAGAGTAACAAAGGTGGGTCTGATTTAAGAAGGGCTCTCCTTAATTTGCTCGGCGCTCCAACACAGGTCACAAGCCTTCATTACGAAACCTTAATCAGCTTTATAGACATAGAAATTGAATCGTTCAGGTTTTAGACAAAAACTATTAAATATCAAAATGTAATATAAAAAAACAGAAGTGGGATTTTGAACTGTTCTATTGTTCTCTATTATCTATAAAGTTTACTCGCTGCTTTCAAACGTGTTAAATTTTCATTTAAAGACTATTCATTTCAACAGATTTATACATTTATCCCACTAATGCAGCTAAAATAGACACTGTATCTGTTTTCCTGAGTTATTAAATGACAGCGATCTTGAGATCTCGTAATCTGAGTCACTGTTTATCTCCTCCAGAGAGGAGTAACTTATTCTTTCTTATAAGCTGCATTGTTCAAATAATATCTACTTCAGGTCTTTTAAAAGTATTGCAGCGCTCAATTTCATCATCAGCGATTATATACCAATCAGATTAGTTTTTTCTCCGAGCCTTTCAAAACTCAAAGAGTTCTCAAATCATTTAACGTTACAACAAAAGCCGATTTTGCTCAATCAAAATTTTCAATCGTGTATACCTTTATTTATCCGATCCTATCACCGAACGCTGGAATGCGGAGAATGTGTTTTCTTTTATGACTATTCAATTTTCCCAATTCATTTCAGGGCCGAATTTCCAAGTGCGGCCCACTCGCATCCCGAGAGCTGCAATAAATTACGAGGGATGCGCGGCAGCACGCGGCGAATTCATCGCAATTCTGCGCGTATCTCGACACGAAGAGATTAAAGTGTTCAAGAGCGATTGCGCAAACTTTGATGTTTAATTTAACAGGAATATGATTTGTCGGCGAGTCTCTGCTCGGTGCTGCAGATAAAATGGGAAGAGCCGTGCGACGCGCACGTGAGCCATTTAAACGCAAGCGAGCCAGCAGGTTTTTGGACGAATTAGGGTCAAACATGTTCCTCGGACGAGCACGGCTATTAGCATGTTTGCAGGCGGAAAGATAAAGTACACAGCGCCGGCCGCACCACTTGCCGAAAAGAGGATTTCGCTCTCGCGCGCGCACGTTTCATTTGAATATGTGCACATATAGACCTGCAGCAAATCTGCTCTTCTGAAAGTGGGAACAGTCATTCGCCAAGACGAGCTGGACAAGCAGCCAGCCGATTTAGTTCGCACCACTGCCCTAAAACGCTCGCCCGCTCGCTCGAACTTTTGGCAAGAGTCTGGAGCCCAACCAAACCGATTTATATGCAAGTATTAAGCGGGACAGTGGAGTGTCCCCTGCTATCTCACAAGCAACCCTTTCAAAAAGTATAAATTTTTGTTTTCCACACACATTCTAAACGTGTGTAAACATTTATTGAAAAAAATTTACACTTACAGCCCTTCCAATGTTGTAGCAATAGAAAATTAATTTTTTTTTTCAGGAAGGAAAATCATGGATATCAGACGTAGAAAAGTATAAAAGTTAAAGAAACTATCCACGGAAAAATTGCTTGCCCCATTTAAATTATTTTTTAAAAGAATTATTGCGCCCTCTCTTGGCTTTCTCTCGCTATTTTTAGACTTCATTCGGTGATATTTTAGTTCACTTAGTTCTTAAAATAATATTCATTGAAACTAATTTACATTCCAACCTAATTAGGTAGAGGAGTCAATTGCAGAAAACAACAACACAGTTGTCCTTATCAGCGAGGTGCACTTTCCATTGAAAACCTTTCTTTGTCTGCAAATAGTTCAAATTCAAGGCCACGCTTCAAATTCTTACATTCTCCCTGTTATCAGCGGAGGAGGACGAGAATGGAAAGCGCGCAATTATATGTGTATTGTAACTTAATCGCGATCAAGTGCAAACTTGATAAAAGCGTAAATAAACACCGTGCAGACGCAAAGATAGTCGTCGGCTCGCGCGGAATGTGGGCAAGGGTGAAATAGAAGAGACTTCTCTTGCCTGCAGCTGCTCAAAGCACGGGTTCTTTTATCTGGTGCCAATTGTGGCAATGCGATGATGATAAGACAGAGTAATTAATTGTGTCAATAGCGTAAGCGCGCGGATCAAAATGCTACGCTCATGTATGACAGGAAAGGTAATTAATGATGAAATACTAAACTTGGGAAACTGAAAGGTAAATTGTTAGTGAGGTAGTTGCCAAGAAAATTAGCTTTGAAACATCAAAGCCAATATTGCTATAGGCAGGAAAATCTGATTAAATTAATATTGAAAGATCTATGCTTAACATTAAATATTAAAAAATAATTTTTTTTTCTTTTTAACAGTCATAAGAAGAATATAAAAATTTCGTATGATGTTGATTTCATTTTTCTTCAAATTTGACCAAAAAATCCTCAAGATAGTATTTGAATTTGTAAAATATTTTGCTCACAAGCGCATTTTTATTCAAACAGCGGAAATATGGCTTGAATGAATTGGAGGGGCATGTTCAGATACCTAAACGGAGCAATGATCAAAACACGTCGAACCCTCGAATTAATAAAACGAGGCAGCGGCCCCGATGACTGCTATTGATACTCATTCGCACGTAATTCCGCGATCCAGGATATGGCGCCAATCAAAAAGGTTATCCATTCAAAATCTGCTCACGCCCTTAATCGCCAGCAATTTGCACAAATCTGCGTGCGTTGGTGTGGATCGATCGAAGCCGAGGGGCGATATAGTGTGATTAAAGCGCCCTTCGCCAGGGCTGCTGCTTCATTCATCCCCTCGGCTTCAAAGACTCGGGGCCGGTGACCATTTTAGCTCATTCTCTCATTCACTTTTGACCCTGCGCCTAACTTTCTTTGGGTTGCGTCGTTTTGCTTTCAGCTCAAATTAGTTTCTTTGCTCCGCATTTCCACAGTGGAAACGCCGTCGTGGGAGCTGCGAAATAGTAACGAGTTAGTTGCTCCCACGCGTATGAAAAACACAATTTCCCAGATGCTGCCGCCGCCGCCGGGCCGCTCTGCCTTCTACTTACATATGATTGGTGCGTGCATAAATTTCCAGACTGAATGATTGCTATCAAGTGGAGCGGCAGTTGTGATTATTTTTAAAGCACCATTAGCATTCGCCAAGAGCAGTTTTACTGCCCCACGGCCCATTCTCGCTGGCAATTTTATGTTCAGCCTGCTGTTTAACACGCACGCACGGGGTTTTTGACGACAGAGTCGTTATTTTCGTTTTCAATGTAATGATAATTTCGATTCAATTTTATTTAGTGTTTTGATATTTAAAACAGGTTCTGGTGGGGGAGCATTTAAATGCCCATTCATCGCTCTTGTAGATTACGCTGACATGGTAAACAAACTTCGATTAGTGACAATGGGGCGATTCATGTGCATCGTCTCTTTAAGCAAACTCGACAGCCATTGAATTTTATTATTTGCAACATACCCAGCATTGACAATTGGATCATCCTTATTATTTTGTGACATGAGCAATTAGAAATAGATTGATTGTTTTGAAGGACGTTTTAACAAACAACAAATCTTGTAATGAAATTAGGAGAGAGCTAAAGTAAGCAAGTATATGTGCAACTACTCGAAGTTTGTCTGTAAATGCTTCCCTTCTGGGTGGAGTAAACTGCCATCAAAAGCCCAAGTACTACAAATGTAAGTGGGTTAGGTATTAAGTGCAAAAATTCGCCCGTATAGCGAGTATTTGAAGATGTCCCATTCAATCTAAAGCTGCTACTGCTTCTTGTTGAGTTTTAAAATAATTTTTGTTTGGTTTTAATGACAGTTTAGTGAGAAAAATACAGCATGCTCCGTGTATACCTATATAGAGCAGAACATTTCTGTAGAAATGCGGAAAAATGAAACGCTCGCTATACACCGAGGAAATTGAAAAAAAGTAAAAAAGACATGTGTAATTTTTCCTCATAATTTTTATTCTTGAAAGGCTGTATGGAGTATAATTAAAGAACGCAATTTTCCAGAATAGATGGTCTTTTCCTATTTAAAATAGTTGTCCTTTTAATAATTTATGCTGTAAAGTGGTCAAAGCTTTTCGAGATTTCATTAATGTGATTTTTTATGCTAAGAAAGAGTGTCAAAAATAAGTTATGTCTTTCTTATAATTTTATCAAAGACGAATCAAAAAATTTCTCCTGCACCCAGAAAACGCGATTCGCAACGGGATCAAGCGTCCGAGGTGGAAGCACCCCCGGACACCCGGAGGGGAGTGTCCGCCGGGGTAGGGGTGGGGAGTGGCCGGTGCCAGGGGTAAGGAGGACGCGCGGGACAGGTGTCCGCGGACTCACCACGACAAGCTCCTGGTCGGACGAGTCGAGCAACATGGTGTCGCTGGCCGCGTTGAGGCCGCCGGGGGTGGCCGAGGAGGCGGGCGACGAGGTGCCGCCCCCGGCGGCCTCGGCGCCGAGGCACAGCATTCGGCGCAGCCAGAGGGCGAGGCGGGGGCGGCGTGGCCGCGGCCCCCGGCTGCAGCAGCCGCAGCAGCAGCAGCACGAGGCCGACGGCCGGCGGGGGTCGTCGTGGAGAGGAGCTGGCCGCATCGGAGACCGGCGGCCGCCACTGCTGACACCCAGCTACACACTGGGGCCGCCAGCTCTGCAGGCAGCAGCCAGCCTGCCCCAGCCTGGCCAGCCAGCACTCCCACACATCGGCCAGCGCCGCCGCACGATACTCCGCGCTACTATCGCTCGGCGGCTGGCTGCTGCTGCTGGAGCCCAGCTGCCAGCCAGCCAGCACAGCAGCTCTCGCTTTACCTGCCTGCCTGCCTGCCTGGAGAGCGCGACTCGTGAGAGAGTGCCGCGCCGCCGATGTGGGTCACGTCGCCGGCCAACGGCCTCGCACGCAGCCCGGCCGCCGCGGGCGCACACACCACCGCCGCCGCCACCACAGCACACACACGCTCACACGTGCATGCACCCCCGCGCCTAGCGTCAGGTTGCCCAGCGAGGGTGGCTCGACCTTGGCCGCGTTCTCTGCGCGTTTGACCTGGCGTGATGCCAATTTAGAACACTACCAGTTCAATTTAAAATTTTTTCCTAATTTTTTCCTGGATCTTTTGTTGAACAAATTTAGTTTTAGATTATTTCCGTGATTTTTTATAAAAAAATCCAGTTTGACCTAACAAAACAAAATTGATTAGTCTACTCTGGCTTAATTCCAGCTGGAATGAACTATGGGAAAAGACTCAAGCCCTTAATTACTATATAGAACTAGCGTTTTCTTTGGTCTGTTTGCCAAAATTGGTTAAATTTCAAAAGATTCCTCAAACTGATATCAAGATCTAGAAAAATCCCTCAGGACATCGAATTAATTAAGTGATTGCTCTAAATCCGCATACCAAATCAAAATATTCGCTTGTTAAGAATAAATGTTAGGTGCTGCGTTTATAATGATCTGCATATTTGACAAAGGCCGCAGCTTGCTTGGATGGCGAGCCCTCGGAATATCACGCAGCTTTTGATGTTGAGCGCAACCACAAACGCACAGCAATAATGAGGATCACTGACTCTCCGGATGCCTTTGCGTTAGGTCAAACTGTTAGAAAACCAAAGGCCATTTGGAACAACCCCTTTGATGTGCCCAGAAAAGGGAATGTTCGAATCAAACAAATGAACCCGTTTTGCTAAATCTCGCGCTCGCTCAAGGGTTGAATCCAAGGGATGAGTTGCTCACTCAGATTCGTTCCGACGAGAGTCTGCCGATGGAAATATTCGCCACTAGAGAGAGATTTAGCCTGAATGGTTGGCACGCGATAAAAGAAGGAAGACGATATTGCTCACACGCCGGGTCTGTGAGCGGCGTAATGTTGCCATTTGCAGCAAATCTCGCGTCTTCCTTTTCATCGACAAGCTCATCGTGCACTACGGGAGATCAGCGTCATTTCGACCGCCAGAACATCTAGATGAATTACTTAGTCTGAGAAGGGGTTCCAAAATTTATATTCTATTTTATAGGAGAAAATCAGAAATTAGAAATGTTTCTTAATAGCTTTATTTGTCCCAATTGTCGCACTTTATCGGGGGATTGTGAGTAAAAATACTATTTTCCACACTATAATTTGATATTGTGGTGATTTAAGCATTGAATAAAACCTGCGCAGAGATCAGATAAATCTTTTTTCGCATATTGTCAGACTATTTTTGTCATGACGGAAAAACGGGAGCCTGTTTGCTTTTACGAGTACAGGATGCTTAAATATCGGATGCAAATCAACTTTTCAATGGAGCAGGAAAGCAACGAGGCAAAATGAAAAACGGGCTCGAATTTCTCGTGGCGTTGGCGGAGCTCCAGTGCCGCGTGATCCGAATTAGACTGGCGTCAACAAAAGAAGTCAATCATCTGGAGCACCGAGGCTGTAATCCCCGGGTGGATGATTTAACGCGCTGGTCGGTTTCGCGAGAAATCGCAGAAAAATGACACCTCCCGTGTTCGCCGTTGTGGCGAAAGGAGGATTTGCCAGTGCTGCTGATTAAACCCCAGCGTCGTCTCTCGCTCCCTCTCAAATCTTTTCTTTTTTCCAGCTGAGTTTGCACGCCAGGGATTACAAGTTTTATTTCTGCTATGTTCAACGGCGTTATTAGTCTTTATTGTGATGCAAATATGAGAGAGGAGGAAGAGAGAAGACCAGAAAGCGTTTTTGCCGAGTCGTCAGAGACAAGAGTTTGCTCGTGTATACAGCCACCTCACTTTTTGTGAGTTGTGTAGAGCTTTTCCTCCTTTTTACATTCAATTGATTTGTCTCCGGCAGAAACACAACAAACGGTCTGTGATTTAACGAACTGTATAAGTTTTGTCGGGTTTTTGTCCATCTCTGCGGCAACAGCTGCAGGGGTATAAGGAAAAATGTGATCATGGTTATTGGTACAAACTTTGAAACCGGCAGCGCAACATTTCCTTTCATCACAACATAATCTAAAACCTTGTCTTATTTTCTTTACGCAGCAAGAAAGATCAAACAAATTGTAAAGCCTAAACGAACATGTCTCTTGGACGCCGCACCGCCGATTGTGAGTTTTATCGTTTACTCAACAGCCGCTGGATGAGGCGGTTGAAAACTTGTCAGCTTCTTGTCCGGCGTACTATAAAGTCTTTGTCTTGCGACCATCAAATTAATTTGAAATCAGAGAGGAGAGCTAGTCGGTCGAGCCAAAAGACAAATTCCACCTGCCAAGATCAAACAGCAGAGTGCGAGAGACGCACGCGGCCGACGGGGGAAGAGCGTCCGTCATAACATCACAAAGCAAGCACCAGGCTTTTTCAAGTTTGATTTCCAGCCGCAAAAGAATCCGCATCTTATTAAATTGCACGCAGGCGGAAAGGGTCGTGGAGAGCTAGGCACACAAGCAGGTTGTGCGGAGACAAACAGAAAGTCACCCTCCGCGGACTCAGGTGCCCGTTGCCGCCGCCGCACACGACCCCCGGAGACCTTGTCCTATGGGGTGACGCGCGCCGGCGAGTGAGCGGCGGCGGGAAGAAAGAAGGGGTTGCTGGTCGGAGCTGCTCTGGATGCGGATCCTGCTAACAGATATTTACGGTAGACGATCGATACGGCACTCGCCCGCCCACAAAAGCAAACCCGGGCGGGCAGGCACCAGATGGGGCACCTGCGTTTGCCTGAAACGTGCATCGCACGCTGCAAACAACACTCTGTTTAATAAACATATTATATAAATTGGATGGAGCAAATTTGAAAGCCATTTATGGAATTGGAGGGCATGTTGAACATATCGAATTCAATGGACTTCTCAAGGGATCTCGCTATCAGCACTTTAGTTTATATAGCAACAACTATAGATTTCTCCGTTACCTTCAAGGTAATACAATCACTTTCAAAACCTCTTTTTTAATATGGTTATATCCGTATCTTATTAAATTGCACGCAGGCGAAAAGGCTCCTGCAAAAATGTATTTCTCCTTCAAAGGTCCAAGACAAAATGCTCCACTTGCAAAGTTTAGTATCTACAGTACGCTGCCGATAATGATTAGATACTGTTCTCATTGATTGTAAACGAACCAAAATTTGAATCAACGTGATGGTTTTTAGCTGCCCCAGTAGATATCTTTAGTCCAAAAATATGTTTTAAATGGAACTTGATATGACTACGATGATTTATCAGTTTTCGGCTACACGTAGCCTTTTTCTTATTTTCTTTGCTGTGAATCACATTATTTATGTGATAATACAAACAAAATTCTGGAGCAATTCAGCAATTGCGAAAGCACTTGCTTGAAGTCATGAATAGTTATTTTCGATTTTAAGGTACTTCCGCTGCGATTTTAGATTAAATCCTGTTGCTTAAAATTCTTCACTTAAAATGTTTTCTTTCGATGTGTTGAAAACCAAAATCAGTCCAGCCAATCGCTGTAGAAACGTCAGCAAAGATTTTTTTATTTTGAAAAAATATTTTTCACATTTCTACGGCGATTGACTGCACCGATTTTTTTGTTTGTTTTGTTTTAGAACACCAAAAGAAACAATTTTAGTAGATGAATACACAGTGGCAGAATTGAGTAAAAAATATCAGCGGAAGTTCCTTAAAATCACAAGTAACTGATGGCGCCTTCTATTGGTGACTTCAAGCACTAAGGGCATTCGTAACTGGTCGGTGAGTTGGCTTTTTAGAGGACTTAACTGGATACCCTCTCCGTTTCATTTTAACCATAATGTAGTGTGTAGATTCAAACTAATTAAGAGTGTTTTAATGATCTGCTTTTTGCATTTTGTGGTTTGACTTTTTATTATTCCCGAGGAGTGTAAAATTGATCTTAAATGCTAAATGAAATAACAAATTATTTAAAAGCCGCAAGTGTTGCAAAGCAGGAAATTTAATTTCCTGGATTTCCGTAATGTGCAAACATTTTACTTTAATATCGGCTGAGAATTTACCTTCGGCAATCACGAAAGAATGGCATCGTTGACAATTACTTATAGGACGAGTCAAGGATACCCCTGGCGCGAAAATTGCTCCTCACTGGGCACAGATTCGTTCAGCGGCCGCGTACGTCCATCGCTCGCGAGGTGGATGCGCCCGCCGCCAACCGGCCCTGTAATTAATCATTTGACTGACGCAGCTCACGCGCGCGCCACCAACTAATTATAATTTGCCCGAGCTTTGAACAAGTTTGATTAAGGCGTGCCGAATCGGTGAACGCCGCATTTTCCGCGAGCTTCCACCGTCTTTAAACATGCGACCAACTTTTGCTTCTTTTCCGACCTGCAAACTTGGCGGCACGCTGTTAATTTTGATCCGCACAATATCGTCCGTCCTCTGACAGGCCGCCGCGAATAAATGAACTTCGTCAAACTCGCGGGCGCTGCTTCATTAAAAGAGGGCTCTGGCCAAGTTTTTTCTCCACCGGCAAGGAATCCTAAAGTTTGCACCACAAGGCGGCCGTTTTAATTTACGACTGCAGAAATCTCCCGCCAGAAATTCTTGCTTTCATGTTGATAAGTTTCAAAGCTGGTTCTTATCTTTCTCTGGGAAAAAAACAACTAAAAATCATTTCGCTCTCTCGAATCTCGCCTGAACCGAAATTTTTTCAATGAATATTGTACATCGACGTGTGTAAAACCGGGAAAAAGATTGTTGACATTTTCCATTGACAAACAGCGCAGCATTATTACCGAATTGGAAAAATGTGTCGTCAGCTCTGCGGGACACGGAAAAATTCGCATAGCAGCGAGAGCACCCTTTTCAATCGACGCAGGCCGAAAGTATGACAAAATCCGTTTCCAATACGCACACACGCACGCTAATAACAGAGACGAATTTCACGTCCACCGCGCAAACATGCCGAAATTCCATTAATTCCGTTCAGCCATTCATACGCAAACATAAATCAAATATATATTCATGCCCGCGTGCCCTGGCCGTTAATACACACACACTAACGCAGTTTTTCCGAGCTGTCCGCCGCAGGTGGAGCTGCGGCGCAGCAGCTTTTCCTGTGTTCAGTCGGACAGCTTATATGTGTGTGTGTCATCAATTTTGCTGCCTCCTTGAACAGACGTACAAACGCTCGCACACGCATGTAGTCGCCAATTACCAGAGAGTCGCTCCATTGTGCAGCACGGCGTGCAAAACTCTGCAACCCGCTCAACTCGCTCTGCTCGTGCGCTCGTTTAATAACAAATCCAATTATCACGGCACACGAGGAAAGTGGCTGGAAAGCGTACTACGTATACGTACGCTCGCCCGGTGCACTTTTTCCTCGCACGTATATACGGACAAATATGATACGGCAGGCATAAATTAAAGTTTAAAGGGGATTAGTTGGCTGCTCCGACTACTGCATTAATACTGTTTGCGGCACACGGGAGCTTTTTTAGCACGATCTGGTCGATATTCTGGTTCAACTTTGGGGAAATGTAATGCATTTAATTGGATTTAATAATTTTTAACTCGCTGAAATATAGGAAAAGCTATTTGTCCATAAAATTAATTATTTACTACAGAAAAACAAGGGGTGAACATCAACTAGTGCTTATTATACAGTTTCATTTAAATCGATTATTATACAGTTTGATTATTGGTTACGTTATATATTCGGTCTCATATTTAAAATCCTTGCTGAAGTCTCCGACATTTTTCAAAGATTTCTCAAAATGAAACAACATGCACGTGGTGGAAAAAGTGGATGGATCCAATAAATCCGGTGTTCTCAGGAAAAGTGTTCGTCGGCCCGGCAGCTTTCCTTTTTCTCGTTTTTTCCTCTGGCTGCTGGAAAAGCCACTCTGCCGACGACGATATTGACATATCGGGATGTCGCAAGCAGGAAAAAAGAACAAGCAGTCTCTTTTTCTCTCGCTGCTGCGCGCTTGTTGGAGCGTGTATGTGTGCGCTGTGTACTTTCAAAGGATTATGGAGAGGCTTGTCTAAAGCGGGGATTCAGCGGCAAAAAGCAGGCCTGCGTGTCTACCACCGCAAAATTGCCATCCCTTTTGAGGAAAGCCGTCCGAGGCGCTCCTTGCCGGCGTCGCCTGGGACAGGTACGTGGGTGTTTATTTAACCCTCAAAGCAACTGCTGTGCGCGCCTGAGAAAATTAATTCCAAGAGTTAAAGCGTGCGGACGTACGAAATCTAAGGGTAGAAGGCTTCGCCGACGAAGGTTTTAATTCGTGCTCAAATAGGGATAAAAGTCGCCTGCCGTGCTGGCTTTGAGGATGATTTCGTGAACTTTAACTTAGATCATCTTCCCTCGGATTTTGACTTTGTTTGGTTTTCTCTGAGCTCCGGCGGAAAGGATTACGATGAATTTCATTGCAAGCTGCTAGAGCGGATTTTGATGGATGGCTAGTGTTCTTGTAAACCCGTGCGGTTTCGCAATTCCCTAGAGCTAACACTTCGAAGCATGAGCCAATATCTTTTTTTTAAATCTAAAAATTAAAACACAAATTTAATTTTCCCAGTAACGGCACCAACGTGATTATGCCCATCTGGAAGACAAGGAACACAAGAGATTATCGTAACCAGGTTTCCTAATCATGCATAAATCTAGCGGCGAGATTGGAAAAAATAATTGCGCGTCTCACAAAGTGGCAATCATTTTTTCCATCAACGCAAATGACTCTGGAACGCAGTTTCAATTTCACGTCCTTCAATTCGCGAGCACTCGTCCGGCGCACGCATGTACTGCGCGACATGACGCCGCGTCGACTAATTTCGCCGCATGTGAGAGCGAGCAGAGCGTTCGTTCTCTTTGCCGCCGCCCGCCGGCCTAAGTGCACCCCCAGGGGCTGGTTGGGTGGCGCGGCCAATGCCACGCGCGCGACACACGTCCAGGTGCGTCGGCCGGTGGGGCTGCCACTCGGCTGGATAACAGGTGGCGCCGCGTGGCCGGTCTGCTCCATCGCGCCAAACTTTTGCACCCACGTTGTTGCACGATCGGTCGAGATGCGCAGCGCAGCGGCAGCGATTTTACGCCTTGATCGATGATGATGTTGTGCAGATTGATGAAATATGCCAACAATTTCATATCCACTCCTCGTGAATATATTAAACTCAAAGTCAGATGAAAATTCTCAGAAAATGGTTTCAAAAGAATTTTCTGATTAGCAGTACAAAGCTTGTATTTTAAACAAAAGGTTTAACAGAATTAAATTGAGGTCTAAAATATTTTTAATTTTGATTTTTACGCTCTTGAACTAACAAGGATGAAAGGTCTTAATTGTAATTAACAATTAGGGATTTTAATTAGTTTAATACATAAAGGGAAGAATTCAAATTTTTGAAAGGCAATAACCGTCTTTAAATGTCTCAAAAGTTAGGCTGTTTGTTGTTGCATAATAAGAGACATAATCGATTAACGGTGAGCTCTTATAAATTTCCAATATGAATTTCTCTTTTCTTTCAAAAATGTAAAAAATGGTATATATCTGGCCAAAGTTAACTCTGACGGATTTACACAAAAATTATAATCAGAAAGTTACATTTTTAAAAAAGCCCCCTTTAAACCAAATTCATAAAAACGAGGCTATCATTATGAATTTTTTTCCCTTTTAAATGTCTTCTGAACGCTTCAGTAATTCATTATAAATTAATTCAAATGGTCCTGCTATGAATACCAAATAATAGATCTTAGCTCGTCTTGAATTATATAAAGATAAATAATTTAAATAATCATCTATATTTTGTTAAAATACAAGAGGACTGAAAAATCAGTTTGGGATTCAATTTAAAAGAACTCGCCGACCATTTTTTATGAATTATATCCTAATATATCGAAGAGAATCATTTTTAAAACACTCTAGCAAATTGATGCAATTTTAATGGAATCTTGTTAAGGGTAGATCAGCATCAGATGAGCGTGTATGAACCACTTAACATAAAAAAAGATCTCTCACGGATCCAAGAGCTAATGCAATTGGGCGTTGCACTTCGCCAAACAAGCTCACCCCTTCCAGTCATATGCACGCGTGTGCCCGATGCATTATGGCCGCGCGTAAAGATGGAAAATCACATTACGACACAGGGGCAAATTTCGCCTTTGAAATTGCGGGGGAGCGAGAGAGCGAGTGATAACCTTTTCCTCTCGCCGTCGACAGTATTTTACACTCGGGTGACGCAAGCGAATTATTAACCCCGACGCACTCTGTCGTCAAAGCGGGGGCAACCGAATCAGCGCGTGGGCGCAGTGAAAATTTGCGTGAAATATGCCGTGCGATGGCCTAAATCACATCTGGCCAATTTACCGACCGTTTCCGCCTCGTCACAATTGCCAAATTTCAAACAAGTGCGGCTCATTTTCAGCGAGCTCTCATCAAAACGAACGCGGAAAAGTTGGACGGCTCATTAATGATCTGGGTTTTTTAGTTACTGACACAGGCCGGCAAATGTATAGAGAGGATTAAAATAAATTTACAGGGAAAAACAGATCATGTACCAGGTGCGTGTGACTCGCGGTTACTCCCGATAAAATTGGAAAATCAATGATTCTCATAAATATAATGGCTTCAAATTTATTCATTTATAACAAAAATGATTCATCAGGTGGCAATACGACATAATGCCACGCATTTGCTTGGCTTTACCACCCTGATCGAATCTTTTTTCTTTATTTTGGAAGTTGCAACAATGATTAATTTCGCAATTTCGCAAAAGCCATATTCCATTCGTTGCGGAGCAAATTGCACGAGCAGAGCGAGAAGTGACCCAGAGGCCAATGACTGGGTCGATTGGCAGGTTGATTGGAGTTGTCAGCCAATGTCGCTGAGCTGGACTGCCTAGCCCGCGAATATGCATGCACATCAGTATGCGCCACGTGACGCAGCATCTGTGGATCCATAATTATCGGCTAAAAGAGGTGCTTAGCAAGCCTGGTGCATTAGCCGCTTTAATCAACCTATCAATCGCAGATCGCAGCAGGCGGCAATCACTCTGCTGAATTTAATTATAATGCTAGCGTGACCTGCAAAACCAGAGCGAATATTAATTTTCAATGTGAAACTCTAATAATTTCACATTCATCTGGTTGCTTGTGTAAATTCGATAAAATATATGGGATTCAAAAACAGATATTTTCATTATTTTGCAACATCAATAAAAGAAAAATTATGTTTTTTTACAACCTCACGTAGCAATGGCGTTTTCCCCATCGAGTTTTATGATGACGAAAACAAACACTCTTGTGGCCTCGATATCCGTTTTTTTCTTTCTAATTTCCTTTTTCTCCTAGCAGTAAACACATTTTTTTATCCACCACGGATTGCACAATATCCAGACTCCAGGGCCTACATCTTATTTTTGCAAAGAACTACATCAGTTTGCGTCATGGCATGTGCAATGAGGTGTTTTGTTCTCGCACGCGTCCACATGAGACTGTGGGAAATGAGTTTTTTATTGTCATTTTCTCTTTTCATTAAGAACGGCAGAGAAAATTTTCCAACTCGAGCCGCATACCGACACCCTGATAAGCACTGCTCGAGCTTCAGTTGCACCACCAATGTTTATTAACGGTGTTTCCAGCAGAGCTCTCACTGCACTGACTGGCGATGTTGAGTTCCACGACAGCCTGTGTGAACACATGCCTTTGACACTGTAAGTCTAGATGTTGTTTTTAATCATGATGGTGCAGAGAAAGTTGCAGCGCAGTGCAGAAATTAATACAAAATGACAAAGACTGCGAGAAAGAAAAAGTGTAACGTGGGAGTTTAAATATTTTTCTTGCAAAATGCCCCAAGAGAAATTTTCCAGCGTGAATTCGAAGCAAATAAAAAGCAGTTTTAACGCCCCTCTGTTAACCAGAAATTTACGGTGCGTGTTCTCCGAACCATGCAATTCCAGGTGTTTAGGGGCTGGCGTTCAAACTTTCCACATAAATCGCACTTAACGCAAGACACATATCGCACACCGTGGGCGGAAAAAGCGGGCCTAATTACTTTTCATCAGCGTCGGCGCCGGCGAATCCGAGCCGGGAAAAATTTCTCGCTGCCGTGTCCAATTACACAATTAAAGTGCGCTCGCCAGGCTAATTAGCCGCTAAGCTAAACTCATTTCGTCTCGTACCGTCTCGGCTACTTTTTCGCATGCTAATTCCCGACGAGCATGGACCGTCAGCAGCCCCTGCGGGCGTCCGCAAAACTAATTCCGCCGAGCTGTTTGAAACCAATTTGGCTCCGGTGGCGGGGATGTGAAAAATAGTCAGATATGCTTGGACGTTACGGCCTTCACCCTATCACTGTAAAAAAATAAATAAGTTTCCCTCCTAAATTTCATAGGTCTATAAGAGAAAAATACGAAATATATAATTTGTAAATAACCACTACGATTTAAAGGAAGTGGAAAAAATATAATATAAATACGCTTGGCAAAAATCTGGTTATCAGAGTGCCGTCGTTGGAATTTTCGTACGGCCACTGCGTTAAAGAAACGTTGAAGTCTCATTTTTTGGCCATTAATTTTAGTTAAACAATTTGAGAATTCTCTTCAAACAAAATTATACTCGGCGGAAGAGTGCATTTTGTCAAGGCGTTGTAATCTATGTGCGAAAGTGTTTAATTGCAATTAGACGAGGTGCATCTGAGATTAATCACATCTGTACTGGCACGCTAAAGAGACAAAATTTTGAAAAAGAATTAAATCAGGGCAACAGGATTGACGTGTCCTAATTTCCATCAGCCTTTTGATTCATGATGTCGCAATAAACAGCCGCTTCCTGTGTCCAGCGCTTGTCCGCTGACGAGGTGACCAATTTAAAAATTGTTTTTACATCTTTTGACAACTATGAAATAATTTTTATGCTACAAGCTCTTTAATCTTGCTAATTTGACTGCTTAACAATTCCAGAAATATCTCGGCCGATCATGTTTCAAACAAATAATTTTATTTTTCCAGCTATCTCGCACACCCCTCTGCAGCATTGAGCCATTTTAATTTAGCCTCGGTGGTTATGTGAGCAGCCAAGCGAGTCGCATTCTCACACGCGTGTCCACCCTCCCGGGCTGAGTGCAATTTTAATTAAATATTGATTCTCGCGCGCAGCATAATTGATGCATGTCATGTGCACTCTGGCATACAGATTTGAGCGCTGTGACCCGGATCGGAGCCGCGAGCAGGCGCGAACGTAACTATGTTAGGTACTTGACCGCCGGGAAAAGAAACTGAGTGAGTGAGGAGAGTGTCGCGGATTGCACAAAAGAAATGTACCGCGAGAGCAACTCAAGTGCGCCTCTTCTCATCATTTCACGCGAAGAACGCGTAAGAGGAACTAGTGAATGCAGTTCGCCAAGATCGGCCGTTCAGATCTCCTCTACCTTTGGTTATGTCCATGCAAGGTCAAGCCACTGTTTCTCTATAACTTGCAAGTCAGCTAAATATTCATGGAAATTGTGCCAAAATTTGCAAAATTAATCTGATTCTTCATTTATTTGTTGCATTTTATGGAACAATTACAATTTTTAAAAGAGCATAAATTATTCATTCGATTTTTAACTGGTAAGGAGTTAAAAAATTATTTTATTGGCTGCATCATCTAGTTATTTATTTCAACAAGTAACCCTTTTTTGTCCGCGTATTAATCAAAACGATCTAAGAAACTTTTCTTTCTCGTTTAGCTAAATTGCTAATTTCTTCCAGATCCTTCTTTGCACGGAAATGTCAACACGATGATTCCTTTTTGGCAGACACAATAAAACACCAATTTAATCAGAGTCAAGGTGAGAGCATGAGGAAAGTTAGAACGACAAATTGCTTTTAAGAGGAAAACTGTGCCCATTCGTGAACTCCGCCTTCTTGGTATTCATCCTCCAAGTTCTAGAATTGAACCAAATTCAAAGAGCAAAAGCCTTCTTATCAATTTCTTGCTTCGCGATAAAGAAACCATGAAATTCCAGAATATTTTGAAAGAAATCTACATAATTAGAGTTATCAATTTTTTATTTCCACTATAAACAAAAGCATTGGCACGTGTATAAAGCAAAATTCGCTAAGAAAATGACCTGGAAAAGCAAAAAACGCAACATTCTCTACTCCGAAAATTCTCAAGTCAGAGTGACAGGCGTTGGTGCAAACAATTTTTTTACCGCAAGAATCGTGTCAGACCGCATACATCAAACTGTCACGTTACATAACAACGCTTCTAAAGGGGCTTTCCATAGTTCATAAATAGACCGATTCTTTCCTCATATTGCTAGACTTGAAGAGATAAGATTTACAAAAATAGCACACCAAGAGCGTCAGCGATTATCGAGCTCCGAGTGGGTCAGTGGTTATGCAATGCCGCTACACACGCCGGTCAATCAAGTTGCATAGCTGCGAGTTTTGCAGGCGCTAATCCAATGTTCGTTAGTTGGCGATTTTTGTCTTCTTGGAAACAATTTGGAAGAAACTTTTGCACGCAATCGGTAGACCTGGGATCGATTAATTTTTCCCTAAGCTTTCCAACTGGCAACTAACGACATACCTTTACTTGGTAGTAATAAATATTTAGTGTCCTAAAATCACTTTGTTATTTTAAATTTACAAATGGATCATGGATCACCAGGTAAAATAAGATAACATGTCATGCAATCACTTTTTAATTTTTCGCTCATGCTTTGGAAAAATTGAAACTCTGCATGCATGAGGATTACAAAAATTAAAAATTTTTATCAAGTCAAGGATATTTAAAAATAAAAATTCCTAGCTAAAAATTCAAATTTTAATATCTGAAAAAACTATTCTAGTCAGAAAAATTAGGCCAGCAGACCAAATTTCGTAAGTCTAGAATTTAGGACATAAATACCGCTTCCAAGGTAGATTTTTATTTTATTTTTGCTTCGCCTTTTGATAGCTTTTGATTTGGTTTCGAACACTCGGCGCAGGTCGACATGTTTCCCTGGCGTCCGAGCAGAAGCAAAGCAGACATCTTGGTTCCGTTTTAGAAAGCCAACGCAATTAGGCGGACTTCCTGTTTACGAGAGCGGCGGAAATTTTTCGACTGCGGCCCGGAGGTGGGACAAAGCGCTCTCGCGAGAGGCAGCTGGTGCGAGAGGCCAGCTGAAGCTGAGCCGCGGTGCTCGAGGTGGCTGGCTCGTCTGCTTTTAAGCTAAATTGGATTCTCGGAGGCAGCGGGAGCGGCAAATTGGCAAAATAGAGGCAGGCACAACAGGATGCAAAGACCGGCTAACCCAATAAGCAACCGCCGACAAAAATCCGAATCCGCAAATTGAATTCGGTGGGCCAGTGCATGGAACTGGAAATCGAGACGCGAGAGCGAAAGGTCAATAAATGCTGAGAGCCGCGCGCTGGATCGATTGCTGACCTCCTTCAAAGTTTCACGTATTATCAGGCAAATGCAAGGGGTGCGCGCAGCCATGTTTTGTTGATACACCGCGCTGCGAATTTATTCTGCTCTCGATGCCTCGCAGGCAGCGCAAACACGGAAAATTGCTTACTGCGTCTAATTTATGGATGATTGAGCGAACGAGCGCCGCTCCGAGCATTGTGCCGTCGCTCTTCAAGAGCAATATTTATTCGAATATCATGTGGAAAACGATTGACAGCATATATGTAAGTCTGGTGGAATTCCAGCTGGTTTATTGCCTCACCCTCAGGGGCAAATTTATTTAATTGCACACAGGGCGAAATTTATAGGCCACACACAAGTCGCAGATAACGGCTGGTGATTTAGAGAGCTGACTCAAGCCAACCAATTTCTGCTGCACACAATAATACATAAGTTTCCTTTGGTAATCCTGCCCTGGAGCTCAAAGAAATCAACTTTTAATGTTGGCCAAAATGACTTTTCCATAGGGTCTAATGTCTGATTTTGTACAATCAAATTTTAAGGGTTTGCAGCTACCATGATTTTATGTAACAATAATCATAATACTGAAAAAACAATCCCACCATTTATTTAAAAAATACATCGCTTAACCAACTGAAGCCGATGGAAGGCTGAAATGTTGTTGGCATAATAAAACAAACAAAAATTGAACCCACGTGAAATAATACAAAATATTTACAGTTCAGAGCATTGCAATTAATTAATTAAGCGCCACGAGTGTTTTGCCAGCAAACATCAACAAAGGGCGCACTCTGAAAAAGAGTTTTGTTTGAGTGTGTGCCTGTTCCTTGGCCATCGGGCGGCTGCAGTTTAATTAAAACTAAACACACCGCGCTCCGCCGTGTCCCAGAGCTGACCAAATTCCCAGAGAAAAAAAGACCTCGTCTAAAATGCGAATTTTCTCGTAAGCGCATAAGAGCAGAGTCACGCGCGCGAGAGCTTTTTAATTGGCGGCTAAAGGCCGCGCGTGCCGCGACGTAGGCGGCCTTTGTCGCACTGTTGAGAGCACATAATAATAATAGGGAATGAATGAATGAACAAAGCGGCTTCTTCGCCGCTCGCTTTGCGTGCTCCGCGTGCTGAGAAGGCTCGTCAGTGAGCAGATCAAATTTAGGCGAAATCTCTCCATAAGTGAGTTGATCGGCCATTTCCGGTTCTATGCAGTTTAAGATTTTAGGCCTTTGACCTTGACCTAGGTAGCTTTAAAAAATTATTTAGTGTAAAAACAGATTTTTAAGGAAAAGCTTACATAATCTTAAGATAGACAAATCTCCCTAAGCTATAGATAAAAGAGGAAAATTAAAATAAGAATGTTATCGTTGATAACGTCCAATGTCATTAGAAGATAATTTTGAGTGTCGCACAAATCCAAGTGCCAAAAGCAAATAAATCTGTTTTGGAAGGCGGGATTTTTGCGTTGAATATTATTAGAAGGTTCGGAGCCAAGCTTAGACTGTTTTCACCCTTTTTTCTCACCTTAAATATAAGGATTTAATTTTTTTCCATGGTTTTGGGTCATTTCAATAAGGTCATATACTGAGGGTTTCACTAATCGATTTTTTTAAATTTTATTCAAAAATAAATCACAAGTTTTCGAAAAATCTCTTTAGGTGTCTTAGCAAAAGATAAAAGAAAATATTTTGGAATAATTTTTACTGCGCAACATTTACTAATCAGGCAAGCGATTTGATAATATAGATATGGTTTTAAGATAAAGTTTAAGCAGTTAAAGATGATTTAGGACTGCAAATACGGTTTTATACTTCGACGAATTATAAGTATAAATAGCTCTTACGATTTAAATTTGCACGTGAATCACGTGATTCGTGCTTAAAACCGATCATCTTAAATTCCAAACCTTCAACAAAATCAACCTTTTCTTTCCGATTGACCAATGTTAATGCAGCACTTCGGAAATGACCATGACGAAGACCTCAATTAAAAAATCGAATTACGAGTCTACGTTAACGGCAATAAGAATTCCATACGGGAGATTAGTCACATCCGCTCGATTGTATGTGTTAAAGAGCGGCATTCGCGTGCCTTGGTAAATGCCAAATTTTCGCGGCCTCTATACCGTCCTCATCACCATTCAGTCGGCCAACGTCCCCTAAAAGCGATGGGTATCACTCACCCGCGCCGCTGACTCACTTTTATTGCACGCGCGCGCGTACGGCGCTGTAAACGCGACCTATGAATATTTTAAGCGGGTTTCTAGGTCACATGTTTGAGAGGTATATAAACTGGCGACCTTGGAAGTTAGTGAAATACACACGGCGTGTATGAAAGGAGAGCCAGGAGTCGTTACGTATTAGGTGCGAACTTCTCCAAACCCTCTCGTTTTCGGCCGCTCTCGCTAAGAGACGCTGATGATGGCGTTTGTTTATTTTTCTGATGCACACACCGCCTTAAAGGAAAGAAGCTCAGCACACAGAGTGGTTGCTGCGATGAGAAAATCGCCTCAGGCTGATTGCGCGAAGGTGCGTCTGACTTAGCTCGAGCGTGCTTCAAATCGGAGCCTTTCAGACGGAATTCTCGGAAAACAGGTAGCCAGCTTTCAGATCCAACCGAGAGTTCACTCAGAAACACTATCCGTTGGTGTCAGCTCTAATCATTTTAGCGCTTTATCTGATAAAATCAAGAAAGAAGAAAAAAATACTTCCTTGCACTTTATTTCATGCTGGTGGCTTTTAATGAAGATTCAAATGACATTAAAATGATTGGTTACTATATTTAAATAATGCGGAATTCCCTAATGGTTAAGAGATTTGAATACTAACACATCCCTTCCCTTTAAATGACAAGCAAATTTCAACGTGTTACACTGCTCTGACTAAGCAAATATGATTTGTCGAGGTCATGGTTAAATATTAAATTGCATGATTTTTCTATCGTTAATCGACACCAGCTCTAAAAAATCCAATGAAGTTGTAAAAAATATTAGCTTTGCGACGCCAAGATAGAGGAGAACCGGTATACATTTCAGTTCTGCTATTCAAATATTTAACTATTTGCTTACAATCCTGAATAGTTTTAATAGTAAAATACCAAAATAGAGAATAATTTTATCTCTTAGCATTTTATTAGATTTTCCCCTTGATTTAGAAACGGCTTTGTCTGCAATCACAATTCTCGCAAAGTAAAAATAGAGCTGTATGTAAGCAAATGTAAAGCACGAAACGCCACTTTCAAGAGGCATTTTCTTTTCGCTGACAGGTGCCTTGGCTGCACTCGCTTGGCACCCAAATAAATAATTCACACCGACTTGCATGCATATATTCCCGCCAGCCGACGAGATTGGCGTGCTCAACTTTGCGCTTTTCAGTTCGTGGCGTCAGCAGTCTGGCCCGAAATATCTGCGGGTGCAGCGGAAATCTGAGCTTTGAAAGCGCTTCGTCCTTAACTCTTATTCGAAAGTAAAGTACTGTTGCCTGCCAACATTGCACTCGCTCAATTACTCTCTGTCAACTTACTCGCCGCCTTCGTGAGCAAACAAATTTCTCGACTTCTGCGACGACGACGACTCGCTTCGCGCGCCAACCGGGGTGTTCTTTTTGTTTGTTTTCGATTTCGTATGGCACCGTCGCCACGTTAACCTCTTTCTGCCCGCCCGCTTGTCACGGGAGAGGCTTTGGCGACAAAATTCTGCCTCGAATTCGCAAAATAATTGGCTATTCGAGCATCAGCATGGCAAAACTGTATTTTTCACCACGCAAAAAACAAGAAGGGGATGTTCAAATACTCAATGTGTAATATCCCTATAATTTCAGTTCAATTTTCACATATTAAATTTGAATTTCTGCTCAAACAGCACAAACCAGTAAGTAAATCATCAATCAATCCCAAAAAAATGCAATTATTTCAATTAGTTTAGCACTAGCAGCATGATGACGTAAAATTACTCTTCGGCTGGCCCGCAGGACACGGTATTGCACGTCAGAGGTTAAAATGTGTGACAATGAACTTGATTTGCAGAGCAATTTGCGTAGTGCCAGTCAAGCAGACAAACACATAACAATTGTGCATACAAATCGCGTCCTCTGCAACCGGCATGTGATCGGCTTGCGCGTTAATGAGCCGTAAACGGCGCTCATCTGGCCGTGACCGCAAAGATTGTTCCGGCGGTGCCACAGACCTTTAGCCAGCAGCGATACTGCACAAATTCGGAGCATTCTTACACGCGTGGCACTCCCTCCGTATGCGGCGGAAAAGCGGAAAAGTGGCTGGCTTTTGAAAGACAGCTGGGCTTGAGCGGCGGAGGAATTGGAGTCGCACACGCTGTGGTACAACAAACCCACCCTGTCTGCTTGTTCAACTGCTCGGCATGCATTCGACGTGTGAACATAAATAAATCTGCCAGCCCGCCTGCTGCTGACTCGCAACAAACGGGTGCTCACGACAAAAACTAAACCAGCATGATCAATAACTCGGAATAGAAAGGCTATTGCGCTCGGATATGTGCATGCATTCGATTTGTATGCTGTGCGTGCTTTGGTAATTTACTCAAAATCCATTTGTTATTGTGTACAAATCGCCCACGCGCCGTGCAAACGCTCTGTAATCAATTGCGACGATGTGTTGATGTGTGAAAGTGAGAGGCCGAGGTCTGCTCAATTATTACGTGTTTAAGATAAGCAATTTTTCTCTGAATTTTGTTTTAAAATATTTTTTGCTTAGTTAGTTCTAATCTGATATCAATGAAAATGTGTAACATGAATTTCCAGTTATTTTGTTTGAATGACTGTTCTTCGGAGCTCTTCAACTGGAGGCAAAGGTCTGACGTCTGACGAATAGGGAAATGCACAAGAAATGATCGGCAAAAAATAATCAAATTTTAGGAAATTATAATATGATTGAAATGAAAATCGGCCAACAAATGGTTCAAAGAAGAAAACAGACCGAAAATATGGCATATTGTTATTGTTTATGCTCAAGATAAAAAACAACCTTAACAGAAACGTTTACATTAACGTATTTTTCTTTTTTCCATGAAACACATAAAATAATTAAATTGCACACGTGGAGGAATTAACTTTAACCTATTTTATAAACGGCTCTACTATACACGTGTGTTTATACAGGATGGGAGGCTAAGTGAGAATTTGAAGAGAAAATAGCCGAAGCACGTTCTCGCACTGTGAAGCTGCTGATGAGCTCCTTTTACTTGCAACTTTTCCGCTAAAATGGTTCAATCATTTAACCGTTTCAATGATTCCTCATTTATAGAACCGATCCCGCATATCTGATGATCTTTGTTTGAAATCAAATGATTTTCCTTGCATTATTCTACAGCTCCCAACAAAGTAGGCTGATTTGCTCTTGAAAGTTGTTTTTAGCTTGTGTGCGTACGAAGAGAAGAATAACATTAACTTCCACCTACTTAACCAAACTCAATTGGCAGATAACTAGGCTCGTTAAAGCAGGAAAATTTTGCTCCTCGCGCAAATTGATCGCAGTTGGCATGTAAAGAAGGCTATGACTGGCGCACTTGAAAGTCTGCAGCTTCAAACGATTTCCCGGAAAGCGGAATTGATTGCCGAGCAGAAAGATAGAGAGGCTCTTGAAAATCAATAAGTTTGAAAGTTGAGCAGCGTAAAGTTTGCCTGCACCTAAACTCCTGCGTCCAAATATACAAACGAGAGCGAAATCATGACGCAAGAGATAAAACAAATAAGGGGTTGAGCGCGAGCCCCGGGCGTTTTTATTGCGCAAAAAGCTGCCTGAGCCCGGTGTGATGAGATAAACGCGCTGCTTTTTCCCTAAATGCAATATTGGATCCGATTATCTCGTTCTCGAGCGCGCACACACACGGCTCTGACCGGGCAGACCAAGCGAAGGAGCGGAATAAATAATTCTGCTGTCATATGAGCGCTGCTTGTGCTTGTATTATTTGCTGCCGATCGGCATTGATAATAAGTCCAGCCAAATGCGTGCGCTTATCGAGACCGGCCCTCACTCGCTCCAGCTCCACTCTAGCTAGCACCCAACTGATAAAGAGCAACGAAAGCCACCGATAATTCGCTGCCAACGCGCATATAACACGAAAAGTCAACTGAGCTCGTCAGTCAGATCGGCTGTCGCGTAGTTTACACAAAATGCAACGATGAAAAAGACTTGCCATCGGGGAAAAATAGGAAAACAGAACTGATAAAGAGGCATATTTTTTGGAAACTAAAACCTCGAAGAAATGAAAAATAGTAACACATGTCATGTTTGTTTCAAGAGCTCGATTCCTGTGGTTTAAGAAAATGGGAAAATCGTTTTTCAAGTAACCGCTCTCCTTGATGACGATGAGATATAAAAATTTTCACTCTCTTGCCACAATTCTTAACGTTTTTCCGTCTTTGAATTTGCGGCTCCTATTTATTCTACAAGTAAATCAAAATGTAATAAGAGTTCTAAGATAAAAATGCGTTAATGACTTTAAGATAAATGTTCTTTAAGAACCAGACCACTCCAGTAGCTTATTTTGTTCCCTTTGTTTAAGCTGAAGCTTGAAGTTTGAAGTGGCTTTGATTAATTCAATTTGAAAAATGGACAATGAGATAAGGTCGAGATTTCATCAACTTTTTTTGCCGAAATGCTATTACAATGGTTTGAGGTCAACCTCGGCTGTTAAGCAAATTACGATTTCATTAACATTTTCCGCTAAATTTTAAAACTTTTACTAAAAACGATCAAAGTCAGAGTTTTCCTTAATGGAAAATACAATTTTTGGAACGTGCATATTGCTATAATTTTTTCCTGAGAGGTAAAATGTCATCCTTGTTAATTTCGTAGTTAATTCAAAATCGGCAGAGCCTACATACAGTTTGTACTAGTAACAAACGTATATTGGGTTATCTCAGTTGCTGAAGAGCCTCCTGAGCATGCTCCAATAATGTCTTGGAGCCATGCGCGCGGTCCAGTCTGGTAGGTCGACTTTGCTCCGAATAATTGGGATAAACCGCTTTTGATCAGTCGCAGCAGAGGAGGTTGCGCAAAAACGCGAAGTTTAAAGAGGTGATTGGCAGTTATTTGGACCGGCGGCGAATGTAAAGCGCCGAGGCCGTCTGCCCGCTTTTTGCTCGGCTACTTGTTAGAGCCGGATCGTTGCAAATATATACACTCTCTCGCACCGTAACGTGGAGCGTGGTGGAACCGCTGAAAGCGCACGCTCGACGCAATTCAATGTGTTTTTGCGGACAGCCGGGATGCGGCGAGCAATGCGACACAATCGGCAACGAGGCGTCAGCCTTTATACGATTCGACTGTATTATTCCTGCTCGGGTCGGTCTACTGATAATAAGATTCATACGCCAGCTGATAAAAAAAAAATGATTAATGCCAATGACTCAAAGTCGAATTTACACTCATCACTGTTTCACTTTTTATGCAGTAGGTCTCGTCACTTGACGTTGATTCAAGATTAAGATGCTATCAAAACGTGATCTTGTTTGTGTGCAAACGCAAGTGGGTGATTTTTTTGTGTATCATAACTGAGTTTGGAAATCACGAGGAAGAGTAACTGGGCATGGCTAACTCTTCAAAGTATTTTACAATATGATAATTTCTGTAGCTATACTTATAAGGCCTGCAATGGAGAATTTCTGAAAACAGTGTCACGTTAAAGCTTTGTAGCTGAATCCATAAAAACCCGTTCTCTTTTTGGTCAGGCCAAGACTTGATGGTCTGTCTGTATCCTTTTTAGCAGTGTTTCGCAGTGATAGGTTTTTTAATAAGCAAATCTTGATATGTTTTTTTTATTCCCTCTCTTGGCCTGTTTTGATTAATCGGAAATTTTAATTTACTGAGAATTGAATTTCATGAAACGCAATGTGCAAACATTACTAACAAGATAAGCACGATAAATATGTTCTCAATTATTTTTTTCTAAACTTTGACCGGAATACTAACTTAAAAAACGATAAGAATGAACAGCAAATCAATTTGAATATGATCTAACTTCTTATACTCTCGCTTGAAAGGTGGCAATCCCACACATTCGCTCCACTTCAATACTAATCTGTCAAGGGCAGACCTTTAACACATTGCGATAGCTATCGAGAGACAGATTAGAATAAATAATTGACAGGCCGCGGCGCTGAATTCCTGCTCCGAAAATACGATCGAGCGGTCAGTGAATGAAAGTTTGACCCAACAGTTTTCCAGCGCGCCAGCGTTTACATAATCCTTGAAAGTGCGTTGGCAACCAACACGGCTCATAAACCTACAAACTAATCCCAGCGAAGGGAATTTCAATGACCTTTGATCAAGTTGACATTTTCATCCTCGCCCGCGCGCGCTTCGAGCTTTCCGCGAGGGTACAAAAACACCGCGCGATCCGACAAAACTTTTCGCGAGATTCGCACAGCAGTCTTGGTACAATTATTCCATCCGCCGGCCGCAGAGTTGCCATGGTTACAAACACCGTCTTAATTAAACCACTCCATACCCTTTGGCGTGCACCACGTGACCAACCGGCCGACGGAGTAAAAAGCAGCCTTATATACTAATTAAGCAACCCATTATTATAGTTCGCCGAATGACCAGAACTGCGCTTTCAGAGAGCACACATTCAACCTAATTTAGTTTTCAACGTTTTTGCCGGTTCCCAGCGGTCGGCGAATCACTCCTACCTGTTCGATGATGAGTTGTGCGTTCTCAGGGTGGACGACCTGCCACCGCTGGGCCTCTGCCCTGAACGTCTTCTTTTTTCCGGACTTGATGCCGACACACGCCGTGTAGGGGATCATGCCGACGACTGGCGTTTTCGGCCGACACAACTCAAACTGCGCGTGTGTTTTCGTTCACGCCTGCATGGAGCAAGTGTGTGTGTACGTTGTTTGGGAGGCCGCGTGCGCCTCGACTGTGAGACTGCCTTATTCTGCACGCCCTTCCCTCCACTCCACCGCCACACTCACACACACACCATGTGACGTGGGGCCAAGCCAGCAGGCAGGCAGGCAGGCAGCGGCAGCAGCAGCGGCAGTTCCTTCCTCGCTAATCAATACACACTGGCTGGCTCTGGCTGTGGAGCCCGCCGCCGTCGCGCTCCGCTGCTTTGGCCTCGATCGCTCGCACCCGTCGTCGGCGCCGAGCCTCTCCTTCTGTCTTGGGACATCGGTCAGCCGGTGCTTCCTTCGACGTGCGTGTTTGACCTTTCTCAGGAACGGTCCCGCCGCGCGCTGGACACGGCCCATTCTGATTTGTTATACAGATAAAATGATTTTGCGACTCTCGTCGGCCGCGAAAATGTTTATTTTCCTTGTTTGATTGATGAATCGGAGCAGAAAGCACTCACAATTTGGACACCACGTTTTTCGCAGAAATAATCTTCTAAGAACGTTTATTTTCAAAACAAATCTCTTATATTGTGATAAAAAATTTAACTAATCACAAGCTCTAAAATTTGTTGTTCGCAGAAGTAAAAAAACGATATTAATTTCACGAAACTGCGTATCCTCCTTCCCTTTCTGTGGGTTCATTAAAAAATCTTGCAACTTGACTCCTCCTTTGTTTGGAGGGTGAGTAGACTCGTAATTTGATCCTGTGTGAGTCATATTGAATTACTCATCTGTAACCACTTGTTAACTTATCAAATGACGAGGAACACTCATAACATTCGTTTTGAAATGCGCGGGTTAACCATACCCACGTTTCTTTGGTTTCTCTTTCTAATCAAGTTTGAAAGATCACTCATGGTCTGTGTAAAAATCGTTAAAATAGCAATTAATTTGAGTTAACCAGATGAGATAGCTCCACCGTACCTTTATAAATTTAGAGAATGTGTGCTCTGAATTTGGGTCCAATCCAGCTGCTACAAGCAAAAGCTTTGGAAAAGAAATATTTATTAGAAGCACTATAAGCGTGCAACACCAAAACTGTTACACTCTATGATCAAGTTTGACACTACTGGTGCTTTTCTCAGTCATTCTTCTTGCTAGACATTTTTGAAAATCGTATTGTTCACAACATTCACAATCAACGTTGTTTGCTTCAATGTAAAAAAAAGATGATTTACACAGAAAAGATAGTAAGAGCAGTGACAGGCATATCAAGTGAAGGCATGTCTATTTCGAAAAAACAGTACTTTTGATTTATGTTTTGTAAATTTTTCAAAGTAATCTTTATTATGGATCTGCAGGGCTGTTTTGCCCCATAAATTGCCATATCCAGACCAAATATTATCAGTTTGTACATAATTGTTTAAAAGAGAGTTGGTTCAATATTTCTTGAAAAACAGTTCCTTTAAAAATTCCTTGAAAGCACTTTAGTTTTCGTTGAGATACAAATTCGGTGGAGGTTGTTCCACAGGCGGTAACTTTGAACTTGAAAACAGTTTTCGGGCACTTGAACACTTACAAATGGGGCCAGCAGTTTCATTTGATGCGATCTTGTCCTGCCAAAAAGGTTTACATCGTACATTTTGGTTACTAAATGGCACAGATATAATTTTAAACACAATTTTGATAACCCATAGATCATATCCGGGCTGAAATTAGATTATAAATTGTCTTAAACTTTAAAATCTTCAATTTCTTTACCTATCAGCAAATTAAAACTCTAAATACTTTGCAAAAAATTGCTTATTTATTCCATTAACCATGCTGGGAGTACCTGGGTACCCTCAAGAAAAGAGTAAATTTTGAACCGAAGACCTCGCCGTCAAGTCCAGTTCAGTGCCTTGTGGCTTACACAACTTAATAGTTTACGGCTCAACAAACTAAATGCAAATGGCGACGATACCGCCATCACAAAACCATTACTGGTACGATAATTAATAAATTAATGTAACCTCGGCGCGCATTTATTGTCATGTTTTGCAACTTTGAGCCCTTCTGCAAGCCGTGTGCCTCTGAGTGCCTCTGGCGCGCAAAGTTTTGGCCCGAGTGTGTATTTTGTGTCAAGCAAATTGGCAATTCATTCAAATGCACCATTTTTGGCCTACAGAGAGAACTTTGTTTGGCGTACAAGGGTTTCACCAATGGATTTAATCTGTCGTCCTGTTTGAGACCGAACAGCACATTCAGAAACTGGGGCTCGGCAATAAGGAAAATCACCTGTGCTTGTTGCACAAAAGCATATTATATATTATTACGTGATTGTAAATATGGAGGGTTGCTTCACTTGAGTGAGGGTAATTGTTTGACCACCTCGAAATATTACCGCACAATATAGTGAAGTACACAGACTTGATTTCAATTATTTTGGTTGGAACAATAGATCGAGGAAATAATATTTCAAAACAGAAGGCTCGCGCGTGGTATTTTTGGTAGAATTTCCATTTGGGGTTTCCATTTCCAATTGCTGTAAATGCTAATTTAAAAATTTAATGCGTGATTCTCTCATAACGTAAGGTGACTTTCACAAAATAGAATCCTCTAAATTTTGATTTTTGAAAATGAGCTTAGTCAGTTTCAATGATAAAATGGAATCGAAGCTAGCACAAATTGGCAGACAGACTTTTTTGCTTAAACGTAGCTGTTTCCTCGATCTCCAATTCCTTAGAATTATATAGACATTCAATAACTTAACCTCTGAAATTGACCCAGATTCGTTAGACGCCCTGCTGAGGTCAACTAAAATTGGAAGATAACCTTCCAAAGTAGAGTGTAAGGCGTAATTGAGGTTCAAAAGACAACGGTCGTCATGGTTTTTAATATTTTATTTTAAAAATTTAATCTGCAAATTAATATATTCCCCTTCTTAACTATGAACTATGATGAAAAAATCTAACTTTCTCAAGCTGTAAGAATTTTGGGAAATCTATTTTTTATCTTCTCTGTATAAATAAACCTTTTGTGACTTATTAAATATCCACTATTATTATCTTACAAATGTATTACCAGACGCATTTGATGTAAAAGCATAGTGTTAATTTTCAAACGCACAAGATTTTAACTTGTGCTTTAAATAGTGAGTAATGAGGTTGGGTATACATTTGAAATGTCGACCTGAGGCTTACCTGTGCACACACAGGCGCCCGCCGTGCGCTTTGTGTGTTGACCTCCTCATTTGCCATGTCAAGACTTTTGTTTTCTTTTTCTGCTCATTAAAACTACTGCCGCACTTTGCCCTTGGTGCGAAATTGCTCTCGAGAAATTAATTGGCTGCGGTGTTTGCATGCGTAGGCGTATTTAATCTGCTGGAATAGCTTTCTCGCAAAGACACCCTGGAGTATTAATTACTACTCATAGCACTCTTAAAAGTTTAATGAATCACCTCAAACGATGATTCATATAGAGTGAATAATTTTGCGACTCGATTTATTAAAAATATTGCAAGATAAGATATAAACTGTGATATTCTTGAATGAAATATTCTAGATATTTTGGAAAATTATCGAAATTCAATATCACACTAAATTACTAAAAATGCACATGATTTTTGTAAAAAATTGCAAATCACCAATAAAATAAAAGATTCTCATCTCATGAGAAATTTTTTATAGTTCAAAAAATTAAATTTTACGTACGTTATTGCGTTTAAGATTAAAAATAAAATCATTATCACATTTTTGCACGTATAATATGGTAATAAATTTGTGGACCGTATTGTAGAAATGATTTTACTTTTCTCCTTTTCCTCCATGAGGTGCATTGTTTTCGCGCAGGGTTAAGCACCCACAACGAAGATTAGCTCATCAGAGTCGGGGGCTACTCCATCGCACTTTTTATCAGCAATTATTTGTCACATATTTGTCTATTGACACACGCGCTCTATCAATGTGATTTTTGTCTTTGAAGTGTTTGTTTTCCTGAAAGCTATAGATATGCATTTCACACGCACGACAATCTAATCGTTAATCGTGCGAGTCCCGGAGCAGCAACACCGGGTTTTGCTCGAAACTAATGCGCGCGTGAGCTCTGTTCCCAGAGCCGAGACAGAAAAACACACTAACTCGCACGTACAGAGCATGGTCGGGATGAAAATGTTTGCGAAAACAAGAGAGCGAGAGAGAGTGAGGGGGCTCGAAATAGACTTGCAGCTCTTTGTTTTCTGCATGTGCGCCGGCATTGTCGTCAAAATAAAGCCTTCTGGATACAGTTTTCATTACGCCATTTGTTTTGCTGCTTAATGCTTTTGTTTGCGCACAGATTTGCCCATTAAAACGCGCGCCGCGTTTTCCCGACTGACTAAAAATACGTGCATCGCGCGCGTCCATGTCGTGCGCATGAATAGAGGGAGCAAAAGAGAATCAACTTGCAAATTAATTTGCACAATAAGCGCTACAGCTCGTGCGGCTCTATTTTAGGGTTTTATTATTTCAGTCGCGCGTCATTTCCGAAAAAAATCGGCGCGCCCGTGAGTGTCAATGTACGGTATAGCAGTCCGAAAATAGCACACAACCGGACACTATATACACGATCTTCATTATCAAAAGGTCAGCTAAAAACAGATACAAGTAAACCATGCGTCTCATTTTCCTTTATTCTAAAAAGAAATCAGAGCTTTTCTGTGATGTTCTATTATGGTGATCGGACGTATCAGACGGCATTTCTTCGATTGAGAAAAGATGATAGCCCAGTTATTAGCCGTCACCTGGGCAACGGAATGCGTGCACCTATAATAGCATCACAATCGAACTATTCTATTTTATAAATCATTATTAATTATAACTTCATGGTAAAACACTCATTGACTTGGTTTGCGACTTAAAAATCGTTTCAAAATTAATTTGCTAATGCAAACAAGAATGTCCGAGAGTTATATTTTAGGAATTTTAATGGTCGTATGATCATACATGAATTTTGTATGGAGTCAACAGAAAAGCAGGGATGGAATATCAATACGAGATGAGAGTTTAAAATAAAATCCAAATTTATTTTTGATATCAATATATTTTAAAAATAAATAACAAACAAATAGTTTATCGCATAACTTCAAATATTTTATTTTGCTTAATAGTTTATAAAGTTATCTTCCGTAGCCTATCTCTCATCAATGAAATCCTACATTATATTATGAAAGGCAAGCAGCAGAGGCGTGTGCGTTGCCTCTGTTAAGGTTGCACAATTAGCAGCCAGTCGCAAATTGCTCGGCTAACTGCAGGAGGTGTATATTTACGTTTAACTCGCGCAGTCAGGTCACGTGGGATTGCCTTTTTAAAAGATTGGGCCCGGAGCGAAGTGACATTTTTCGCCCGCAAACTGACTCATTATTGTGACATTGCTGTGGCCGCACCCAATAACAGAGGCTTGCATTCATTTGCATCTGAAAACTATTAAATCCTCGTCTCTGCTACGTTACACACTCCGGGGCGAGGGTGTGGTCGAACCCTGAAATTGCTAGTGCTGGTTGCATGCCAGCACCACACCCTGTACCGGGCCTCAGATCTGACAGCCAAGATTAGAGTGGATATATTCTGTGCCACGAGCGATTTGTTTAAAAATTCATTATGTATTGCTACGTAACCATAAATGAGAATAATAATTGCGTTCCTAAGTGTTTTTATCCTTAAATTATATACCATTTAGCAAGAATAAAGAAATAAAATATAATTTTAAGTTAAGGGGTATGAAGTATATATTATGAACCTTTGAAAGGTGATTCTTCCTAGTATAAAATTTGAGTTTATGGCACACACTAAATTCTAAATTATATAATCCTGAAATATTCCAATGGACGAAATTTTGGAAATTTTTCTCACTGGGTTAGTTTATTATTTATGAATTGCGAAGGAGAGGTATTGGTACGAAATACATTTCTTTTAATGAAAAAAAAAGGAAAATAACAATTAAATTTTGCATTTTACGTTTCATGCTTTTTTTGTGGTAAGTTAAAAAAACGACCATTGCACATGAAATGAAACTAAAAAAGCTCAGGGCGTCAAAGATTTGGCAGGCGATCTAACTAGCAGGTATTAACTCTCCCCCTTTGGTCATTTTAGTAGTTTTTTTATACAATTATTCTTCACGTTCAAAAAACACTGCGGCAAACTAGCATGCAATATTTTGTTAATTTTCCCCATTTTCTTTGCATACATTTGGACAACGAAGGCAAACCTAAAACAATGAGCCAAAACGTATGATGTATTATAAAATTTTAAATGCAGATATCAACAATAGACACGCATGTTTGGCGGGCTAATGTTTCAAAATTGCACCATGCTGGATTTTTTTGATAGCCAAACCAACTAAACAAATACGCAGTTGTGAGTAGTGACAGTGACGCTACTTAATTTCTTCAAAAAACAGAAATAATACAATTATTTTGCTCTATAAAAAATAATTTTTATTTTTCCAAGAACATATTTTCATTTTTTTTTTCGATTTGCCTAAAGCATCAAATCGGGAATTACTTATTTTTATTATTATGTTGGCAGCATTTGCAAGCAATCTCTGGTCTCTCAAAGTTACCTCCGTTGGCTAGTGGCTCAGCTCTCAGCTGTGTGACCTGCGTTACTGCGTGTTCAGCTTCAGCATCAGCAGCTGAGAAAGTAAATAATAAAATATTATTATTTGACCACGAGTGTCGACGACCGACGTCGACCGCATTAGCTTACTCACAATCTAAGCTGTAAGTACGGTGCGTAGGAACTATATTACATACCCTTCCAATTATGTACATAATACATTACATAGCAGAGCTATTTTCAGACGAGAAGAAAAGTTGTTACAATTTTTGTAAGAACTTTTTGTTGCTCGTAATTTTCAAATTGTACTATATATTGATATTGTGCATGATTTTCTTGATGTGTTTCATGTAGCCAAAATGGGTAAGGTTTCTCGAAGCAGGACAAAGTACCACACTCCAGGCAAAAATGCATCATCGGCGAAGAAGGAACCTGAGTCGCAAGCGTCGCAAGCCTCTCTGCCGCTCAAGATAAATAATGTGCCAGATAATCTGTTTGCCGGGCTGGATATACCATTGGAATATTTAGAACCAAACAAGATTTTACAAGACAACCTGAGGAAAGAGGAAAGAGACAATGAAGATGCAAGGAGTACTTTCTCATCGTTTTCTTCCTACTCTAAGAAAAGCTTCAAAAGCGATTCAATGCGTTCCTGCAAAAAGGACATGAGAGCTCGTAGGAGGGAAGCTTTTCTTGCTAGTAAATGATTTAAGTTATAATTTTGTACTCAAGTTCATAATTGTGTATTTTGCAGAGCTTAATACAGTACACGCGGCGGAAGTTGAACGAAAAAAGAGAGAAAAGAGACAAAAAACTGTGGTCACTGGAGATTTGCAGCCATTGCTTGACGCTCTTGATTCTACACAGAGGACGCCAAAGAGAGAAACTATTAGACCAGTCAAAGAACGCTCTGTTCCCAAGCTTAATTCTTGGACTCGCATCCAGTAAGTTTCACAATGACACGTGATTTTCATCTAGGTAGTAATTTTATTCTAATTTTGTTGCAGCAATGAACGCATGGAAAAATGCAAGAATGTTTTTATGGATTTTTTGTCACCAAAATAAAAAAAAAACAATAATATCAGAAAAGCTTTAGTGCATCCTTGGTGACCTTCAAATATGAATTTTTATTGAAAAGGCTAAAAGGCAAGGAGAGCTAGATGAGGCTCCAACAATTGGTTCTGTTGTATCCCTAAAGATTTAATATGAATACCCACAGTTACGTAATGTATGTAGTATAGATTAGGATACAACAATACTGTCACCCCCAAATGTAATTCTAAATGGAGGGTGTCAGGACCTATGGCCAATTTTCAGATCCTGATCTCTTACCTTACTAATTGTAAGTTATGACCGACTTTTTTAAGGAGCAGATGATACCCAACTCTATTTACAATTTAACATCACCCATCATTCCTTGGGACCTTTTAATGAGCCTTCAATGTTGAAGTGGGAGTGGGAAGCTAAGATTCGGAATTTTATAACCCAAAATACAAAACGTACATTCTAGAACATCAAGAGCAAGTTTTATTTATTTATTATTTATTCTAATTGAAGAGGTTTTAGCGCTAATATTTTTTAATTAAGTTTCTATTTAATTGTAGTAAAGAGCAATTAAATTACAATATTGGAATAAAATTGGCACCACGCACCACAATGTTTAGAAAATTCGCGGCTAGGATAATTTTTTGGTTCTAACAATAAAACCACTAACCATTGTAGAGGAAGGAGTACTCTGCACGCCATCTGTTTTACACTGTCCAAGTTTGAAACTGCAGGGGCCATGTTGGATTGGATTTCAACATTGTACATCAGTAGTTGTTCTGTTTTGGTCCGTCTCTGAAGTGGATTAGAGTGAGAATTTTCGTAATTTTCTCTCCGATCTAAGAAATATCGTTAGATTGTCTAGACTCTTCGAACGACATTATTGACCACAGGCGCTGAGAATCAATCTGATTTGCAGTCAACCGTAAAGGTTCGTTTTGGCATTAAAGTGAAAATAAAAAGTGTGACTTAACAACACCGTTCATAGCACGCAATTTGCGTTGCTCGCCCACATTTTTCAGTGTTGTCATTTTCTTCTCGCCCTAATAGTCCTCACTCAGCGACCATCGATGTCTGGATCAGCTGGTTATAACCTTTGAACAGCCGATTTTCTTTCCAGAACAGAGCTAGAAATTCTCGCAGGTAAATCCATTATGTAGATACGTCAGGTTGTCGAAAATCATTATTTATGTATGACTAATACGTTCATTCACGTTACTCGAATTCTTAAAGCTGTGGCTTTAATTTTATACTGATTCCATTTTGATTTAAGAATGGCTTCTCTTGACATTACGGTGAAGACTTTGGACTCTCAAAATCACAAGTTCAATATTAGTGAGGATGTAAGTGAAAGGAAGTTGTGAGCCACAGTCTCATTTTACCCAAATGAGTCGTGTGTACTTGGTATTCTGAATGAATTTAAATGTATTACTGCTTGCAGAAAACTGTCAAGGAGTTTAAAGAGGAAATTGAGAAGGTAATCAATATCCCCGCCAACGTCCAGAGACTCATTTACTGTGGGAGAGTTCTGGCAGATGAGAAACCACTTAAAGACTATGGTATTAGATCTATAAGAAAAAATTACTCCATCAGATCACACATATTTTCGCTGCAGATCTGGACAAAAAGGCGGTCCACCTGGTTCAGCGAGTACCATCGTCCCAGAGACCACCCCACCCGTCCGGGGCCAGCTCTTCTGCTAGGTCATCAGCCACTAACAGCCCTCGCCGCGTTCATGTCAGCACCGCTAGAGGATTTGATACAAGTAAAATGAATAATTCAGTTATGGTCAACAGTCGTTTCGTTTATGGGAAGAGAGTTGTTGTTTGTTCGTGTGATTAAATTTACTTCAGGAATTCTTCATGGAAGTTTAGCTGATAAGGAGAGAATTAAGCGACTGGAAGACATTAATTTTGATGAGTTATGCACTATAAACATCATAAAACTTGCTTTGTAAGAAATCGATTTACTCATCCTTTTCAAAAATATTTAAGGAAACAGTTAAGTACCCACCACATTTTAATTTAATGTTTGAAAAATATTTTGCTCATTAAACATTGGAAGTGGTTGCAATCTGCCAAAACTTATCGTTAAAGTTAAAACTTTACAGCTTTGGGAGGGTGCAGCGTAGCCAAAATTTAAAGTCCACCTACGTTCCTATTTTTTCTCATGTGCAATCATTGATTCTGCAGATACACTGGAGATGATACACTTAGCCGCTCACAACAGAATAAATCTTGTTAATCACATGCTCACCTGCGCTGAAAACTGCGTGGCTCGTTTGGAAGATCCAAACGCAACACCTCCGCCTCCTGCAGATCACATAAATTTCAGTGCACTTGCCCAGGAAGGAGATTCTCCCTTTTCGTAAGTACCAAACGCGGCTTCGCTTGTGCTTAAATCAAAGAATGATCAACTGCAGAGCTCCTGAGGTGGCAGGAACGTTGACAACTTCCATATCTATGGGTGATCAACTTGAGGGCGCTAACTCGAATTCGCTTGGAGGAGCTGTGACTGCTGCTGTCGCTGGAGCGCTGTCCGCAATTGTAACGGCAGTAAACACATCGATGGGAGGTAGCATCACTGTAGGAGCTCCAAACATCACCGTCACTTCCATGTCCTCTGACGTGCCGATGGACTCGCCTCCTCACCCTGGACCGACTCCTCTGGAAGACACATCAGGTACAGGTGGCATGCGATTATTATAATTAAGCATTTTATGTAAACATTTGAGCAGAACCAGCAGCTGCCTCCGCAACCTCGACTGCAAGTGCTGCATCATCTTCAGAAACGCGTTCAAACCCAGAAAGGCCAGCCAGCGCAACTTCCTCTACGCCTAGTGCGGCTCAGCAACGACCAAGGTGCGAATTTATTTATGAATGAAATAGTTTATAGTTTCATTTGAGGATCATTCTAAACCAAAATGACACAATTGAACTGGAAAAATAACAAATTGCTTTTAATTCATTACAAGACTAATTAATTTATATTTTTTTAATGCGTACATAACAAAGAAGACTTTTCAAAAACCTTTGGATTTTTCCGAGTAAAATTAGAAAACAGACTAATAATTTAATTTACCTCCAAGCTTGTCCATATTTTGAATTTTTGGTATTATCTTGCCAACTTTAACTCATAATATTATCAAAATAAAAAAATTATCAAGTTGCAGCAAACCATGAGTTACAGAATTGATAATAAATTTAACCAAATGGACTGTTATCATTTCATGATTACAGTAGTTACATAGTTCATGTATTATTTTAGGAGAGGATCTCCAATTAGCGTGATGGCTGATGCCATTGACCGTATCAACAGAATCCAAGACAGACTCCGTCCATTTTCGGATCAGCTTACTCGCACCATGCGTGATGACCCTGTTTTCGTAGGAGAGGTAATCGTCAACTGATTGAGCCCCCTGCAAACTAGCTTTCACAAACCCACCTCTTTTGCAGAACAACAATGTGGAGGAGGTGCAGCGGCAGTTCTCGCTGATGTCGGAGACAATGCACTTCATTAGCCACGCGTACCACCACCTCTCAGACCTGAGTCTTGGCTTGGCCAGACCGCCGCCACGCACCCTGGGCGTCCGCTCACTGGTGCTGCAGCCGGCCTTTGTGCAGGGTGTCGGCTTTCCCCTGCAGGCGCAATTTAATTATGTATCCGGCCGCCTCTCTCCACCTGGCTCGTCCCCCTCGACGGCCGCCAGTCCCACTCCCCCGGCCACCGCCAGCCCCACTCGTCCCGCCAGTGGTAGTCCTGCTCCAGCTTCAACTTCCTCAACACCAGCTCAGGAGTCGATTGCCCGACAGCTCATGCCAGAGCTGATTATGGGTCCAGCAGCCTTCGAGTCTCGCAGGAGCTCGTTCACGCTGCCGTCAGGAAGCAACGTGGAGGTGGTCATGGAGATGAGTCCCGGAAGCCTGGCCTACGTACCCGGCTCCATGGGTGGAATGCACGCTCACACTCACCACGTGCAGGAGGCGTCGCCCGACCTGATGCGAGCCTTCATCATGCACGCTGTGAACCAGCAGCTGGGAGGAGCTGTCGCGAACGCACCTGCCAGCACCTCCAACACTCCGACCGCTGGTGTGCCTGCTGGTGCTGCTCCCTCATCGGGGGGAAACTCTGGCCAGAACAGCCAGGCGAGAGGCACCACCACCACAAACCCCACTACGTCAACGCAGACCAGATCCACACCCAGACCACATGTGCATTTGGCTCCAGTGAACGTTCCTGGTAACTAAAATTGTTTATTGTTAGTTTATTGCTCAATGTTTCTTGCCCGAGGAAAAAGTTTTCCTTTGGATCTCAGTGCTAGAGGCCTGCTTAGTCAGATTTTGATACACGTTTTATGAAGAAACAATGCAATTGACGAGTCCACCCACTTCTTGCTGGTTTGAACCTTTCCAGCTTGCGTGAATTAATTTAACTAGACAAATGTCTAGCGTTTCAATAATAGACCCTGGTGCTGGTCCCTTTCTGGACTGGGCTTCCACCAATCAGGCTTGTGCGCCCATGTTGTTGGGACGCGGAGTTTTCGCAAGTTGTTTGCTATCAGGGGGTCGCTCATCTTGAATGAGGTAAACTGATAAATAAATGATTGCGTGCAAAATTTATTAATTTAAGAGGGATACCCTGGTACAATAGTTTTTATCAATTCATGTATGTATTCAACCGTTACTTTTTTACCATTAATAGGAGCAAGAAGGAGTAAATTTAAACATAAAGCATTATAAAAAGTCTCAATTAAAAGATGCACGATTTTATTGTTGATTATAAAAAGTGTTGACAAAATATTGCTTCAAAAGTATCCGTTTGTCAATTTAATTTTTTGCAGTGAGCAACATGTTTGATCCCTACTTGGTGTGCAGCTCTCATCACACCCATATCAGACGCAGACAAGTAGAACCAACACAAGTAAACTTTCATTGCCATCACCTTGTATAAGCTAAAACATAAACTGTTGCAGACCACGACTGCAAGTAGCACGGCTACTCAGAGCGGACCTGCGAATCAGACTAGACAGCCTGCTGCAGCTGCCGTCACCACCGCCGCCGCCGCCGCCACCCTCGCTGCTGCCCCTCAGCAGCCAAGTCAGTTAAATGTTCAAATTTATGGTATATTTGTTAGCAGGTTACTTGGTCCTCATGTCAAACAGTCATGTTATCCTTCAGTAATATTTAAACTAGTCATACGGATTTTGTATGTCGGGAAATTTCCACGATTTTCAACACCTCATCCAAGCTAAATATAAACTAATGTCATTCTACTTTCAGGACCTCCAGCTGTCCCAAACATTTCTGCTGGTCAGGTAGATGACATGTTGCGCCGCAGCTTCATGGAAATTCTTCCTGTAAGGATTTGATTGAGTTCCACTTAAATAAAGTCTAAATTCCAATGCCCTTTAGCCCGATAGTTTTGCAAACTGGAGAATGCCAACCATCAACTGGCCAACATCTCCAGGACAAGAGGAGTCTGTGTTCTCGGCCATAATAAACTCAGTTGTAAGTGCAACAGCTTAAGCTGTCGCATTTCATTTACCTTGATCAATTTCAGACCCAAAACCTCACACTGGAAGATATCTTGCAGTTGAGCTTGCAACAAGGCACTCCCTTGAGTCGCATTCGCGCGCCTATCAGGGATATTGTCAATAGGCAACTCATGCGAGGCGAATCTGCCACTCCAGAAAATCTGAACCGAGCTGTCGATAGAATCATGCACGAGATACCGGTTGTTAATATGCTGCAGGTGAGCGCTTTGAGAAGTTTTCAATCATTCTGAATTTACTAAATGTTTTTGTAATTTATTATTTAATACAACCTTTCATGAATAGGGTTCCAATCAGCTGCGTCCTGGAATCAACTTGCAAGAATCGTTCCGCCGATTTTACCGTGATCAGCTCACTGCCTTTCTGGAACTCATCAATAGCGAAAGTATGCATTATTATTTGTGCTTTACCCCTGAAATCTCATAATTTGAATCTCTTAGGTATAACTCCAAACCAGTTTGGCCCACGACTTTTAGGATTTAGCGGTCAGTTCCTTCGTTATCTCACTTCATTGGTTCTGCTTTGCTGTCGGGATGGCCGCAGAGGACTGGAGGACTTTGTTCACTCCACTGTGGTATGTTACAAAAATTTGGCTCCCAAAATATTTATTTTACTAGTCACGAAAGTTTGGCCAATTCATGCAAGTTTTTCTTGTTAACTTGCTGTAGTGCATATTGTTGATAGATTTCAATGAAGGCTGAAGCACACAAGGATGTCGTGATTTTCAGTTGAAATAAAATGCAGCCTCTTCGGTGTTTAGGGTTCAATATATTGTTCTATATATCTCCAGAATCTCCTGAGCTGTAACTAGTAGCCAAAACTAGTAGAGCATAATATTTCTATATACATTTGGAGAAACAAACATCTTGCTATACACCAAGGAATCGGCATTCAACTGAAAAAGTTCGCCTAATGTCTAAACCCCAGCATGCATTCAAGAAATTTGTTCACCAACACATTTAATTATTTTCCAGAGCCGATTGATCCCCAGCAATGCTACACCCGTACCGATATCAGTGCAGCACGGGCGCAACTCTATGTCTACATACTTCCTATCCATGCAAATTGACACGGCGGCCGTAGAGAGGTACGTGCAGCGCCTACCGACTGCCCCAGACTCAACTGCTTCGATTCCGGCTGAGAGTCAGACAGCAACTCCACGCACTGCCGCCAGCGAAGAGGCGATGGAGTGCGATGAGGAGTTTGTCCTGGCTGCCGAGGAACTGCCCACACAGCAGGCGGCACCTCCCATCAAAGAGGAAGAGGAGGGAGCCACTGTGCTGCCTCCCCTGGAGACTGAAGCCAATGCCACTTGCAATGTGGTTGTTGGAGCAGAAGAATGGCACACAGGACTGGAAACGGTAAGCTATTTCTTTACATCTGTTGGTAGCTTTTCCAGGGCTGTGCATACGAGACTGTTTTTAGGTTAAAATTAATTGATTTTAGACAGTTTTTCAGTTAAATGCTAACTTGTGATGCATGGCTCTATTATTCAAATCTTTTGCTATTCAGTTAGGACCAGCTTCTGAAACCACTTGAATTTCTGGGAAAGCTGATTACTAAGCTTGAAAGTCTACTATAATCGTCTCCCTGTTTTTCTTCAGGATTGGGTGCCTGTTATAAGCCGCGACATTCAACGCCAGCGCCGTCAGACTGAGCAGCCGCCATTCAGCGATTCATACCTCTCTGGCATGTCAAGCAAGCGGCGCAAGCTGGTGAGCAACGGCAAGCCCCAAGGTGGCGTGAACCAGGTGATTGCCAAGGCAGTGGCAAACGCGGCTACCACGATCGGGATACCGAATACTGAACAACTGGCCAAGGCGGCTGGCTCGGACAGCGGCGTGCAGGCCGCCTACAAGGAGGAGGTGAAGAAGTGTGTGCAGCAGCAGCTCTCCCTGAACCCAGACTTCACAGCCGAGCGTTACCCCAACGCTAACAAGTATTTCAAGCCGACAAAGCAGTAAACCTGCCTCTTCCTCACTTCGATTTTTTTTTTCAACAACAGCTGTCCAGTCAGTTTAATTGTTTTGTACACTACACTGCTCTTTGCGTATACATAACTTAAGCTAGGGTTGAATGCACACACATGCAGATTATATCATATTAAACACGCGATTCAGTTCCATTCTTTTTAATCTCTGCGCAAGTTTTGTTGACTAATTTCGTTGGGAGGTTGTATCGATGAAAAGGGTTTCAATCAAGTTTGTAATTTCATTTTATCCGAGTTTTTGGTCAGTCGGATTTTTTTATTTTTTCCGACAGCGTGACAATTTGAGCACAGTTCATTTAAGAGGGTGCTGATCGAAATGATGTCGGAGCACAATACAATAGCGATCTATTTATACCGCTAAACCAGAAAGCAGATTTACACGAGGTAGTGTGCTTCGCCAAAGTTTGTGTTGGTTTCCGATGTCGTGTTGGCATATCAAAGTAAACTGCCTGTACGTTGGTCAATGGGGTGTCCTGATGGTCATTGGAGAACACGGCCGAAATTTAATCAATTTTCATTGGACTTCTACGTTAATGTGTAACTTGATTGATGTGCATCTAATCTGTAAAATACATTCGTATTCATAATAAATAATCACTAGATAAGACAAATCGATTAGAAAGTCGGTTTCATTTCCTGCCGGATGACCTTAATTAATTTTTTCTCTTTTTTCGTCTGGTTTAGTTTTAACGGCGCCAGGAAGTCGTGCAGAGCTGTATGGCGCCATTAATTTAGACAGGAAAACAAACTGATGTGTCACAGATAACCCTATGTGTCAATATCAATATTTTGGTCCAAAAACATTCCTGGCGCCAACCATCTTTCCAAAACGCACCCGTGTCTATAGAGAGAAAAAAACTCACATACCAACCCACTCATCTGAAGGCTACCGTGGCCTCTACACCGTAGGCTTTGCTAGAAACGCTAAAATCATTTTGTTCAGTGAACCAATTCAACCGCATTATATATTTCATCTTCATGTCAATAGGTTTCGACCGTGGTACTAAAAACCAGAGTGTTCAGACAAATTCAATGCTAGTTATGCAAGATCCGCGCGGAAATTCATGTAGTTTGTTTGCTCAATTTATTTAAATTTTCTATGCCTAACCATTCTAGCAAATATATAGCCTTAAGCTCGCATTGTTGACGCATATTATTCTTTGCGTGCACTTGCAATTTGAGACCCAAGCGATTTTTTGGGGGTCGAGTGCTGGCTGATTTGCGCCTACATTTTGACTCACTTGCATTGCAATGACGAGTTCATTTGGGTTTGGGAGGATTGCGAAAGCAGCCCGACTAGACTAGAGCTACTTCTTCTTGGTTTGCGCCTTTCCAGCATGCGTGGATTAATTTCATGGGACGGAATGACTATAGCGTTTAAAAAACCCTGTTGCGAGGGCAAGAATAGAGCCTTCCTCCAATGAGACCCAGTTATTCGTTCGCGGAGTTTTCGCGAGTTATTCTCTCTCAGGGGGTCACCCATCTAGACTTGAAAGAGTTGAACCACAAAAATTTAAGAAAGAATTTGCGAACAGAAACTACCAAAATTCTGCAAAAGCGATAAATTTTCAAAGCTATATATCTCTTCGCACTAAGCCGCAAGTAAAGCAAAATATGAATTAATTTTCAACATTAGGCCTCTGAGATATTCCAGAACAGATGAACTTTAATTTAACTTTGCGTCAAATCCTGGTTCCGACGCCACTTGTTACGAGGGAGACTATAGAGGAACCAAATTTGTGCAAGTCGAACTGAGCCGCAGGGACGAGTGTTTCGCAGCCTCTCTACGACACCTTTCCCAGTGCGGCGAGCGCAGCGAAACTTAGCAGACTTTCGCTCTTTCGTGTCTGCTCGTCATTCGAGGGCGGAGTCAGTCGAGTGATCCGGGGTCGGACACAGGCCTCGAGGAGCATCGCGCTTCATTCGTTATCATGGCAGGCTTCTTGTACACCCTGCTCGGGATAACGGTGGGCACCACCCTGAACTGCGTGCAGCGCGAGCAGATCTCGCCATGCACCTGCACCTACACCCTGAACAGCGGCGGTTCGCAGGAGCAGACCGCCGCCTCCATCGCGTCCACGGCCCAGAAAATCGACATCGCTTGCGAGAAGATGACTTCGTTCAACCAAGTGGTGGATGCGCTCAGGGGAAACTTCAACAACTACACCAGGCTCAACCTTCGTATTTCACACTCGTCGCTTGATGACCTAGCGCACGTCAACGGCACCTACTTCAAGGACCTTGGAATCTCAATCCGCACTCTCAACATGAGCTTGAACAATATCAGGTCAATGCGTGATTTTTCAATTTTTTTGAGTTCTCAATCGTTTTTTTTTACTTTTGTCTCAATCACTTACGAAGTAAAGGCTGTTGTTTTTCTCAGTTGGCAATGACTTCAATCTTGATCTTTATTAGTTTTGATTGCTCAAGACTTATTTATGAGAGATCAAATTTAGGCCAGGTTCTCGTTTATGTTTCTGATGTCAAGTTCCATTTCGCGTAATACAAAGAAATTCAACTGTCTCCTATCCAGTTTGCAGAGAATAGTTCATTCTTTGATTTCTTTTAAGCGCCAAAAACCGCTTCTTTTTGCAATATATTATATATCTTGGATAAAACTTTGACCTTTGTTATTAAAACATCACAGTTTCTCGAGATCGACTCACACGCGTTCTGAGAAGTGTTAAAAAGCGACTTAGTCTTTCCAAAAACAAAAGAGCCATTCGCATCATCTGCCATTTCAAAGAAAAACTGTTGACATATAAGATTTCCGCTATTGTCTTGCATTAGTACGAGCCGTGATCGCAGCGTCTGAATTGTCAATTGAAAATTTTATCTGGAATGTCACCCTAGATTGGCTCCAATATCGCAGAGGTCACTGCGCCAATTGGTGACCTCCCCGACTTGTCAGGTACGTGACCTCTGACCCGCAGGCTCAATAGTTGCAATTGGCCAATCTCATATGCCAGACTCGCTCAATAAATTCACAGCCTGCGCGAGTTTTGATTCATGAAATTCAATCAATGACGTGCGAGATCTCAAAAAATCAGGCGTTCGCGTTCTGCGGTCACTCGAATCCTTACTTTTCACTGTGATTTTTTTTAAATCAGATGCAACGCACATGCAAAATTCAATATTATGGAAATAAGGGCACTTTCTTGATCTAATGGATGGAAATGGGTCAGGAGTTTCCTCCAAAGAAGGACGAATCTGAAGTTAAAAAGCATAAATATGGAATTTTACAAATGTTGTTGGAAATATTAGAGCCTGTTCACCCCAGCAATAATTTAAATCGAAGTAAAAATGAGCTGCTTTTGGGAACAAGCGATTAAACAAAATCGAACTATTTAAATAAAAGATGGCATCTTTCATCGGTATATTTTGTATTTTGACTGAATGATCTGCTATCATTTTAATTGCAACTGGTGTGGTGTTCGGCACACATGCACCAAGGGCGGTATTCTATTTATACTCAGCACAGTATATTCCACATTCATCTGCTTTTAAGCGTGCGTGGCTCCAGCAGCGCAGCGATAACCTCTGGCTTTTCGGTGCGCGGCTATGCAGACATACTCCTCCGTAGGCTCCGCTTGCTCACGGCTACGATGCAATTTCTTGCGTGTAGCCGACCGCCAGCAAACATTGTTATTTTTGCTCTCCACACGGCGCCTCATCTCCCAAATCGATGTCAGGGACAATTGGTTTATAGTTGCTAATCCGCGGCACATTTCAATAATATATACATTTTCAGGATTAAAACGTAGAAGCTTAGTCCTTCTTTCCGACTTATATAAAAGCGACTAAAAATTAAATTTGAAAATTCAAACCTCTGCAGGCGCCGATAAATTATGAAGTCAATCATAATATCATTAACGAAAACGCATATTTTATTTTGGTAGCTACATGAATTCGAATTTTAATTCATAAGATATAAAAATGAAAAAAAATGTGCAAGTAAAGATATTTTGATATTTTTAGGAATTGAAATTTTGGCGCACCAATTTGACGGTGAGCGTAAATATTCAAAGTAAAAATATTTTCAATGCATCTACAGTGGGTTCCATCCTGATGCCTTCGAGTACATGGACAGCGTGGCTTACCTGAACTTAGCCAACAACCTGCTGACTACAGTTCCAACCGACTCCTTGCTTCATATGCCTCGGCTCAAGACGCTTTCTCTAGGAGGAAACAAGATCCAGGAACTCAGAGAAACCGATTTCAAGGCTTGATTTTGTCTAATTATCGAGTATTATATTTTTATTTCAATTTTGTGTGTACAATTTGCAGGGGGTGAATGATCTATACTCTGTGGTTGTAAGCGACAACGAGATATACAGGGTCGACCAAAATGCGTTCCCCGCTAATTTGCGTCGGCTTGCGATTGCAAGAAATAACTTAACGACCTTCAACGATTCTTTGAAGTAAGTCCGAAGTAAGATTTTTAAGCTTAGCAGAAAAATTACACTGTTTGAATTCTTAGGAATTTGCACAAATTAGAGTGGGTGTTTGCATCATACAACGACATCAGTGATCTGGAAGGGGAGCTCCCTGTGCCAAGCAGGCTGTGGAATTTAAATCTAACTCACAACTTGCTGACCACCATACCAGATGATTTTTACCATCAGTCATCCCTGGAGCATCTTGAACTCCACCATAATAAAATTTATAATCTTGGCGGAAACCTCAAGAAGTTCAGAAAGATAGATTATCTAGACCTCAGCCACAATAAACTTACTTCAGTAATATAGAAAAGCTATGTAAAATCGATAAAAAATTAACCAAAACTTCAAACAGCTTGACGATGACGATTTCCTCGAGTGCGAAAAACTAGAGCAACTTTTCTTAGACAACAACATGATTATTGATATAAAAAACGCTTTGCTTCCACTGAAGAGAATAATCAGGATCCACCTGCAATACAACAGTCTGACCAAATTTAGCCTGTCGCAAGTGAAAGGGTTAAGTACACTCAGAGAGCTCGACTTGAAGAACAACCGCATTGAGAGACTCATTAGCAGCAGCGAGGTATTAACAAATTAACAAAAAGCTATTTAAACAGGTGTGTTTCACTTGTATGCCTATTAGGAGAACTACACGTTGGGCCATCTGAAAGAACTCAACCTGGCACACAACGAGATATTGACCCTGGACGGTTTTCTCCATGGCCTAACTAACCTGAGCAAACTCAACCTGAGCCACAACCAACTATGCCACCTGTCACTTAGCGAGCTGGTCGGCTTGGACAAGCTAGCACTGCTGGACATAAGCCACAACCAGATTTCCACGTTGAGCGCCACATCTTTGGTAAAAATTAAAATGCTTGAACCAAGCCGTCGGCACGCATTATTGAGCGCATGCTTTTCGTGCACTTGATATATATGGGAATCTGAACGATATATGTTTGAGCAGATCTTGTGCGGGTTGATTTGTTCGACTCCCTTGCCTTGCAATTATTTGGAAAGATTACGAAAGCAGTCCGACTTTAGCTAATACTTGCCGGTTTGGACCTCACCAGCATGCGTGAATTAATTTCGCGGAACGGATGTTTAGAGTTTCAATAAATATACCCTGCCTGGTGCGAGGGCAGGAACACTAACGAGCTGTTCCAATTCCGGGTTGGGCTTCCTGCAATGAGGCCCGTTCGTTATGAGGGACGCGGAGCTTTTGCGAGTTGTTTGCTATCAGGAGGCACCCATCTCGAAAAAAGACATATATAATATATCGTCAGCCGCGAGATTTAAGGCGGCAGCTGGCGGGACCGGCTTTGCCGATTTTTTTTGCCTGGTGGCGGCTGGCCATTTTCACCGACGGCTGACAATATTTTAAACGTAAAGTTTGATAGTGCAACCGGAAACCCCTTTTTTCTTCGGCAATTTTTAATTTTTGACCATTTTCCCCTGCGGTTGGCGTGGCTGGCGCAGCTTAGCCAGATTCACGGCAGCTGCCCACGTGACTCAAAATTTGCGGGTTGGCAGAGACCTCTAATAAAATCTGAAATCTGATATAATATGCTTGAAAGGTTAAAATTAAACTTTTAAAATATTAAATTAGATCACACTGCCTCTTGTGGGAACCCTTCTGGCCGGCCACAATCAACTGACCATCTTAGACAAGGAACTGCATAGCTTCCCTAACATCTGCTACGCAGACTTCAGCCACAACAAAATCGTGAAGCTGGGTGGTGAGCTTGCGTCGAGGAGCACTTGCCGCGGCAAGGACAACGTCGTTGTTTCGATCGTTCGCATTTTCTTGAAAGGTGCGTTACAGTTACCTGATGTTTAAAAAAGTTTAATTTAACTAATTGTTGTATTTCTCTTCAGGAAATGAGTTGCAGTGCTCCAAAGAACTTGCAAATGCCAAAGAGAGCAACAAAGGTTTCCAGGCGGAATTGATCGGGTTGCCTGAGTGCGAAATGTTCGAGAATTCCCCTTCGTCCAGCTCACCAATGTCTCCACCAACGGCCAGCATCACCGAAATCTTGGAGGTGAAGAAGCTGGACGAGGTTTCTGCAGACAGGACCAGAAAAATGGAGGACGAGCCAGTCTACCAGTCGGACGACCCCGGACAGGAGCCCGTGATGCAAATATTGATATCGAGCTCTCCTCCAACAGCGTAAAGGTGGGATTGTGGGTCGTGGTGTGGCTTCCGCAATAAGATAGAGTGGATGGGCAGTTTGTTAAGCGCCAATGCATCTCTGTTTCAGCGATCAAAATCAAATCATGCGTTGGCACTTCCTACTGTGGAATGAATGGTAAATACTTCAAAAACTGCCGAGTATTTTAAATCTTTTTTTTTCAACTTTCCCATATATTATTGTTTCGAGTTAAAAACACAGTTGATTTGCCACAAACAAAAACAATTGGCTTTAGGTGGAGGCTTAAATTATTTTTAAACAAAATTGTGAATATATGGATTTGACTGCTAGTTGTAATTTAGTTCTACGATGAATTTTATTTTGTATTAAAATCACATAAAAGCGATCTGGTATGAAATGATTACCTCTTTCAAGTTTAGATGTAAGTATAAATCCTTATTTTATAATCTTAGAATAATCACCAATAGGCAAAATAGCAGACGCGCTTAGTTGCAAAGTACATGTCGTGCATTTTAATTTAAAAATGATGATAAAAACAATTTTCACGAAAATCATGCTGAAGGCTAAATAAATCATTGTATTTAGAGAATAAATAAAAACTTTTAAAATAAAGGTTTCTCGCTTTTTAAACATACCTTTATGAGATAAATCCAGTGTATTTTATTAAAGGCTCATTTACAATATCGCGAAATGGTTCATTTTAATCTGGTGGTGAATAATGCAAAGAAAAGGAGGAATGCATTTCGATAAACAGGCGTAAAATATACCACAATTCATAGTAACTCGGTATGGTTATAATTTAAAGGGTAACACAACCGAAAGTCTTAAAAAAATCAGATCACATCTTAGTCTGTTCACATGTCCAAGGGCAGATTGTTTACCTCACCCATCTCGGTGACCAGGTCGCCGTCCACGCAGTAGGACAGCATCAACTTAAGTCCGACCGGTTGCTCTCTGGGATTCGCCAGCAGCATCAACTGGGTGACCGCTGGGGGCGGGAGGAACGGGCTGTAGGCGGCCATCTCGGAGGCCGACGCCGGCTGCAGTCGCACCTTGCACGACTTGCTCGGCACCGCACACTGACACACCAGACTGTCCACGGGTTGTGCCAGTCTGCTCTGAATGGAGATCACGACCACGCGCACGCCGGCTCTCGGGCAGTTCTGCGCCACGTGAAGAGACACGTGCAGTCCCTCCGGCTGGTCCAACACCACGACCGGGGGGATCCGACTGGGCCGCACCTCGGCGAGGCTGACGGAGAGGTTGGCCAACAGGGCCTTGCAGTCCACCTGCGAATCCTCAGACTGTCGCTGAGGTTCGACCGTGGCCGTCGGCGGCGGCTTCGGGATCTCTGACTTCACATGCTCGTCTGGTTTGCTGAGGAAATCAGGCGTTTTTTCGGTTATAGGCTCGTCCTGGCATAAAGGACTGTCTGGTCTGCCGAAGTCGAGCATCGAATCGTCGCCAAGGGAGTTGAGGCTAAGATCCAGCATAGCCTCGTCACCGCTGCTGATTTTCTTTTGCTTCTTTTGCAAGCTTTCCGTCATTTGTGCCTTGACGAGGAAGTCGAGGTCCAGCCCCTTTAGCGGATCAGAGTGCGCGGGTTTAGTCTCAGATTTTGGTGCGGGTGGGTTGGGAGAGGAAAACAGATCCACAGGAGCAATCACAGACTGTTCGACTTTAGGCTTTGGTAGGGGCAGCTCAACCTTGGGGTCCAGAAGGGGTGCGTCCAGCAGAAGCAGCTGCTGCGAGTTAGTCACCGGCATTTCCGGGGTAAGGCCACCTGAGCTGAAGATCTCCTTGAGTTGGTCCGCCTCGCTTTGAACACCAACGTGTGCCGCCGAGCATGCTTCGTCCTGGCCAAGGTCTAGAAGGGCGGTGTTCACGCCAAGGCAGGTGGTTCGCAAGGGCAGCTTCTCCCCGCGCATGATCACAGCGGTGTAGATGTCCAGAACTCGATTCAGCTCCTCCCCGGCGGATATGATGTCATTGAGAATTTCCTGCTGGTCGGCACACTCTTCGGCCAGGTTGCTCAGGGTCGGTCGAAGGGTGTCGCAGGTTTGCTTTAGTTCAGACATCAATTCCAGGTCGGCTGAGTTGGCACCTACAATCAGAGAGCAGCTGTGGTTAGAAAAAATGCACTTTAACCAGCAGATGTAGCCGGCACTACGTGGAGTCTATCTCTAAAATATCATGAGGATTGAATGAATAACTTGTCAACTCGGTTGAATGAAAAAGTTTCCCCTGGTGAACATAACTTGTTGAATACATGATTTCAAGAATTTCGCCAAAGCTTAAGCGTGAAATCCAGAAATCCTAATAATTTCCTCGTAAGAAGTACATAGCTTTATCCTTCGCAAAGAGTTAACATTTTAACACTGACTAACTTTAAACAGCATAAAAATATTCATTAATGAATGAGCGCGAAAAATGATTAATTATCATTATGTCAAAAATGAAACAAGCAGGAAAAAAACTATAATTACGAGAAATAATGACCCAGTTTATCACTTAATAAAGATTCTAAATAAAATTTCAACAATCTTTTTATCTCACGGAAACGCCAGTAAAATTCCAAAGATTTTTATCCGCTATTTTCTATAAAATATTTTGAGAACATTCAACCAGTGTTTAATTGTTAATTTTGCTTTTCTTTGTTTCTATTTGTTGAGTGACTCACCCGATTTATCATAGTGTGTAAGCATTTCCATCAGCAACTGACAGTTGTTTTGCACCTGCTCCACCTTGCTGACAGCCTTGCACTGTCTCTCAGTCCTTTTCTCGTCCTCGCGCACCATTGATTTGATCAGTCGGTTCGCCGCCTGCAGGTCATCAGGGTGCTTGCTCTGCAGCAGTCTCTTCAGCAGTTTTGATTTTTCATCATCCTCGAACACTGACGTCTTGTCAGACTGTCTTGGTGGGACAAAAGGACAGGAGGAAGACATATGGTCGTCGTTTGCCACCCCTTGTTTCCTCAGCATCTCAAATGCGTCTTGAATTTTACTCTCCTGTAAAAGATAAATATATCCAAATTATTTCCTAATTTGTAAAACAGATGGTGGGTAGACAGCTAAATTTTTAAGAAATTGCTAAGAAAATATTATTTTGTGCCAAGTGCCAAAATTATCAGTCAAATATTAAATATCTCATTCGAATCAGTGGTAAATAGACACCAACCAATAAAATTGATTATTTGTTGCCTAATGGAAAACTCTGTTAAAAATGTTTTCCTAAGCAACTGCGAGATGAAATATAATAGCTGAGAACGTGAATCCAAAGCAAGATTTTAAGTAACCAACAACTTGAAAATTATTTTCTCATTGTTTGAACCACGTATTTCTTCCATTACTTTGAAAACGCCAGCTGATTAGATGGAACCCACGTGAAAAATATCGCAACTCTTATCTCGTAATACCGTCAGGGAGCGAAGCGCGCGTTCTTTGAGGTTCTCTTAGTCTTAACAGTAAATTTATTTCAACTTAATCGCTTAACGCGAAGTATCCATTAACTGCCGGGTCCCCAGACAATCACTATGCTTTTTTGTCAGACTAGCACAATGATAAATAATTTCTAGCACAGAGGCAATTGTTTAATATTAAATTTCCTTCGAAGTTCTCAAAAAGCAATTATTTACCGGACGAAATTCAAAGCAACGTATACCATTTTGGAAAAATATCCAATAAAAAATTGTGAAAATCATGAATTTTCTTTTTTCTATCAGCACCCTGACTAGGACAGTCTGTTTTCGCAAAGAAGAAACTGAGTTAACTAAGGGTGAGTTTAAATTATACTAAATTAAACTACAGAGAACTGTGACCACCAAAAGAAATAATTAAAACCGGCAGGCTAAAACTAACAATTAAGAGAAGTTACTGAGTGCTGTCATTGTAGTTAGATATTATTTTAAACAATAATTCTGGCCAGATATAATTATTTATACCTGAGGATATTGCCTCGTCCAGCCGTACAAAATTTCAAGCACTCGACTTTTGACAGCAGGGGTGGTGCGAGGGCCTAAGTACTTTGGAGACACCACCCTGATGAGTTCGTTGAGGAAACGAAATTTAGCCACTTCTGGCAGCAGACTCGGGCAGTTGCGGACGCAGTGCTCAAGGATGTGAAGCGCCTGCAGGGCCTCCCACTCTTGTGCAGACTGCACTTTGGCTGCGAGCAGACGCGTTGCAACCAGGGCACCCTCAGGTTCAGCGTTCACCCTGTCACAAAACTTGTCAATAGCAGCCGCATCTGGTCCTGAATTGGTAGGGCTAGTTGCCACATGAAGAAGCTGATCCAATGTTGACATTTTCTGGAAAATTTAACAAAAACCATGTTAGAGCTGATAATTCTGTGGTTAAAAACCTTTTAGCGTTTTAATAAACGTTCTAATCAACTCTCTGACGAATGTTAGCCTAGACACTAAAAAATGAATAGATATAAAAAATGTTTAATAAGACAAACAAGATACCCATCAAAACACATGAAATGATAATACGGATGAGCATCACTACTTGCAGTAAATAAAAAGGCAAGCAAAAAGTTGAGCGTTTAGAACAATACAAAAAATCCCTGACATTACAAAATGTTTCAAGCAAACCTTTTTCACTTAGACTTCACAGCATGGAAGAAATGCGAATTTTAAAGTAAGATCACAAACATATTCTCTGTACTTCAATAAAATCAACGTGGTTCAAGAAAAAGAAATGTTATAATGTGACATTGAATTTTTCTCCTTTTTTTGCGGCAATGCGAAACACAAAATCGATCAGCAGCAGCAGAAATCAGCAGGAAGAGCAGAGTGATCACCACGCCCCTCTTGCTTGGGCGATACTCGTTGCTGATTGGGCGATACGTTTCCATTTGTTGTGATCGCCATCTTGAACCTTGAATCGCAGAAGATAATAAACCACGAGCACCCAGTTTTCTGCTTGTCTCCGAGGCTCCCGTAAATACAGACAACCGATTTTTCGCAGGTGAAGTTTGAACTTTGATAGAGACAATTAAAATACTTATCCGAATATTTCTTTCGCAGAAAGTGACTTTTTTTCTCGCCGGCAATATGAACATGAAAAACGTCTCCGCTAAGTCTGAACAGGTACGTGACTTTCAGCACGTATTTCAATTTTGACTGGTGTTTTAATTCTGTTAACAAAATTTGCGTATTACTTTTATCAATTTTGGGAAATTCCTGACGTTTATTTATTTTTCAGGCTGTGAACGCCGCCAGGAGGCAAGGAATGTCCGTGGACACGACACAAAAATGTACGGTGAAAACAACTTAACAAAGTACCTTATGGTTACAGCTGTGTTTTGTTTATAATGAGCACACCTCATGCACGAAAATTGCGTAATGACACTGCAGTCACAACCTGTGAAGAGTATTGTGATGCAGAAAATAACCCGTTCTTATATTTCCCTGTATCTATTTCATGGTCGCTATTCTTTAGTTCGACATTTCTCAAGAGATACATATATTGCTGAAATTCTTTGTGAGCAATGAGAAGTATTCAGAATGAGGTGCAACCGTTGCAGGGGGTGCCGCTACCAACAAGCAGCACCAGACCTCCAAGAACACGGCCAAACTGGACAGAGAGACTGATGAGCTGAAGCATGATAAGATTTCGATGGATGTAGGAAAACTGATTCAGCAGGGCCGTTTGGCCAAGGGCTGGAGCCAGAAGGAGCTTGCCACAAAAATCAATGAAAAACCGCAGATCATCAATGACTATGAGGCTGGCAGAGCGATTCCAAACCAAGCAATTCTTGGCAAGATCGAGCGTACTATCGGTAATATTCGCTTTGTACAAAAAGACCCAGTTTTCATTTTTCTTCTTCTTTGATTTCAGGAGTAAAACTAAGGGGACAGAACAAAGGAGAAAACGTCCCTGGGGCAGCCAAGAAGTAAATTAATTATGGCATGCTTCCCAGGGAAATAGGGTTGGTCCACTTCGGGGTGGACAACTTATAAAAAAAATCTAAATTAAAAAAAATCATTTAGCTCGCAAAAAAATCGCATAAAAGCAAACTCGTCAGTGCTTAAAGCAGCTAACTTGGAATCCACTGTTCTTTTTCTACTGTACTGCATCGACTGTCCATAATCATTCATTGATTTGTTGCCCAAAATGCTCTGTGTAACCCTTAACATTAGCTAGCCTCTCAGTGGATAATGTACCTTTTAAAAGTTTTTCTGATTTTAATTTGTACAAAAAAACGAGGTTTTATTTCGCCATTATTAAACATTTCCCTCTTTTGTTATTCTTTCAAAAGACATCGTTTAATATTCTATAATATTTGGTTGGCTGATTTGTGATAATTCGTTTCTTGGCAATGGTTGCAAAATAAAATGTAGTGCTCAGTTAGTGAACATTGATGTTTAAATCTCTTAAACGGATTTCGTATTTTAAAATCTTTGTTTAGTCATGTTCCTTTGTCATAAAAATTCATCAACTACAGGAAAGGAATTAGTATGGCGACTGTGTGTTCTCACCAGGCTTGGCTAATTTAGTTAATGTCAAAAAATGCATCACTGGTTTTTAGGAAAAAACCAACAGGAAAAAATGATTAAGGGGTTTTCTTGATTTGACCACCAAATTATGCGGGAGAATAATAAAAAATAGGCATGAAATATTCTTATTAAAATTTAAAAATAAATTTGTTAGTGAAATCAGTAGCACCAGAACTGATTTAAAAATATAAATTTTCTGGTCATCGAACAATAAACATTATAAAAAATTCAATTTAATATATGAATTATACATTACTACATAGTACTAATGCATGTTTTTCCGATAGCTTCACTTAAATTATGGAAAAGACGCAACAAAGTGGTTTTCTGTGTGTATTCTTTCTGGATAAATGTGAGTTTTAGAAAACTCTGGTTCTCTATTTGCTGTTGGAATAGAAATTATTATTCCGTTTGAAATTTGAAATTGATGGTATGATGACTTTCGTTTGCCAGTTAAATAATAATTAAAAGAGAAAGTAAACGACCTATTGTTTATTGTTCAAAGATGTTGGCAAAATTTTTATGTGTCAATTTCAAACTAAATAGTTTCAAATAAAAACTTTGAAAGTATTTTTGTAACAGAACAATGGGTTTGCAATAACATTAGTTTTGCGAGAGAATTATTAAAAGATTTAAGAGAATCCCTGTTCAAAACGCCTTATCTTTGAAAAGAGGTATGTAATTAGCAGTTTTAAAAACAGCAACAACTGAATTAACATGATGTTCCAAATTAAGTAATAAAATTGAAATTACTAGATATACTCGCACATAATTCACTTTGTTAATGGGTCGTAAAATAAAGACAGGAAAGGTGATTTTAAGATGTTTTACAAGCAAAGTTTATTGTGTTTATCTGAATTAATTAATAGAAAAACGAACTTAAATAGCTTAATCCTTCCTGAGCCCGAATGATTCGGTGCGAATGCCATCCTTAGTGATAATCTTAATTTCGATTCCATCTCCAGTGTAAATGTCTCTTTCAGCAGCAGAGATGAACACATCCTTCAGGATGGCCAAAGCCCTTTCCAGGGGAATCGGTGCAGCAGTTACGCCCTCCTGATTCTTCAGACCGATCTATAATTACGAAAGTCAGCAACCCTAAGCCTCTCACATCTCAACAAAGTTTAGACCTGATTGTCCAAGAGTGGCTGCAGGAGAGCTCCAGCAGAGCCTCCAGCTCTGTAGTCAGAACGGGCGAAGTGACCGATGGGGTCGTAGCTGAAAACACAGCCCTTTCCCTCCGTGTCCAAGCCAGCCAGCACGTTGGAAACGTAGTAAGGGAAGAAACGCTTGTAGTACATCATCGTGGAGAGCATCTGCGCGATGGCAGGCGTGGACATGACCTTGTTGTGGCTGTGCTCGTACATCTGAAGAAGGTTGTTTTAGACAATTTCTGGTATTTTTAACAGTCTTGTTGGCTTTCTGACCTTCATTCTAGCTTCAACCAGCCTTGTGAGAGTGAGAGTGTCGCACCAGCAGCCAGTCGAACCGAGGACAGAGGAGTTGGATACCTGGAACAACTTTGATTGCTCTCTGGTGTGGATTGAAAACCCAGAGCTGAGACGAGTGTCCGATCCAATGACCACAAAGTCATCTCCAGCAATTGAAACGATGCTCCTGAAAAGTCAAAGACGTAAATATTTAATCTGTAATTTTATTCAAGATTTACGTATTCTATCATGTAAATTTTTTAGATATTTTCCGGTGAGCTTTGACAGGTGAAACTTACCCTCCATTGTCAGAATAAGGGCTGAAGTGGTGCTGCACAGGGTGGCTAGAGTAGTCAGGCAGGTAGCGGTTTGCACCCTCGGTCATCGCCATTCTTTACTTCTGCAAAATTCAACAAAATATAGCAAATTTGTAAGATGACGGGCACTATTTTGCTCCGGCAAGCATCAACAATGAACAGTCATCTGAGTCATCGATCAGCGAGAAGCGAGTCAGTGCAGTGATTTAGAGTGGCGTTTATTTTAACAAGACACGAAGCATTGCCATGTTGGCAATCTTGAGCAGAGGGAATTTTGATATTAAATATGGCGGTAACACGCAGGCTACACAAAAGTTAACAGTCTCGTTCCTAAAAGAGAGGTATCAGTCACCAGCGCCTCTGTAGTTGGTTTAGCGAAATAGCTGCCAAAACAGTGAAGAAGGAAGAAGAGTCGCGTGCCAAGTCTGAAGTCTGTTCTCTGTTGGATCACTGATACTGTTTAATCGCACATAAGTTTTGGTAAAATAAAAAATAATAATATTATTTGCTTATAATTTATTTAAGTTTATATTTTTCATTACTATAATATGTATATTATATACATTTTATATGTGTATTATGATATTACAAAAAAAAATAATTTCAGAAACAGGAATGGCTTCAAAGGCAGTAAGGTTGCTGGGTAGATGCCTCCCATTTTTCCCTGGAAAATCAATCCCGAATGCAACAAGGGTACAAATCAGACAGCTGGAATTAGATGAAAATATTAATATGGTAAATTTTCTATTAACGAGAGCGAGGAAATTAATTTAGTAAGTGATAAACTGTTGGTTTCCAGTATTTCCCAAAAGACACAACATTTTTTGCCCACGACCCAGGCCAAGTGTGCAAGCCGGGTGATATTGTATTAATATCAAGCCTGCCTAAGAAGCTCACTCCCCTTATTGAACATGAAGTCCTCAAAGTTGTTTATCCATTCGGTGACATCACAGATCCGATCACGGGAAAGAAAGTCATGAATGATATGTACAGGTCAGTTAATACAATGATCTCCAAGTAAGTGGAGCTCTGTTTTAATACTGCAACCGATTTTTCTAGAGAGGACATTGAATACATCAGTGAAATGTACGGCAAGAACAAGAAAGGATTTGATTACGAAAATGCACCGGAAAGAGGCTGGCAAGAGGACAAGAAGGATTTCAGTCATAAACAGAGCTACCGTCGGTTCCAAGTATATGATAAAGAAGACAAGCAGCCCTATGCAGTGGATTACTGATAAGTTGCTGAGCTGTGTAAGTGTAGACTGAATAAATAATGCCATTTTGACGTCATTCTAGTTTAAAAGTTGCATTATTATTAATTATTTTAAGCGGCGTCTAAAATTAATTATAACTTTTAACTAGAACCAAATATCAGAAAGCGGAATGTAGTATTGACTATGGGAAAAACTAATAATGAAATTTAACAAAATTGCACAATGCCAAAAGGAATTCTTCGTTATGCTATAAACTGAAATTTTAAAGTATTTCCTTTTAATGATAAAGCTTACTTATTCGTAAGATGTATCAACTTACCGTCCTCGAGAGCGTTTGATCTCTCCTAAGTCAATAACAGAGTAGAAGTGCTGGACACTTGAGGGCAGGAACAACTGTACGACCAGTTCAACAAGACAGTTATTGCTTTCTTAATTTTTTTTAGAAGCTACATGGTTTTCTTACTTCACATGAAATTAAGAAAACCGACTTCATTATTCATTAGGTCATTCATTGATTCGGCATTCTTTTAGGTTGAAAATTTTTGGCGTTAAAATTTCTCCCTATTTCGTGAGTAAGCCTAGGTAGGTTCCTAGAGATCGAAATTTTTTTTCTTGTTTAATACCTACCTTCCACTTTTATAAACACCAACTGAACTATTCCTTTTGTTGCCACAAGGTTTTGGTCTTTTTTATTTGTAAAATTTTTCTTGTCTTATGATGAAAAAGAAATTAACCTACATTGGCCTTCAAAATTCTGGACTTTGTAGTCTGTAACTCTCTCCTTATGAGAAATTTGGACTAAAAATCGTGTCTGGATTATTATCAAATTAGAGAGAAAAATTGAATGGGAAACAGTTTCCTTGGTAATTTATTAAGTTATAGACAGCACAATCTCTTTCTCCATTGACCTTATTGATTCTTATGAATATATTAACGTTTTAAAAGTGCTTTAAACCGACATGGTATCTAGCACAATTAAACGTCAGGGTTTGAAAAGGTTAAAAAAGTATGTTGTAATTTTTCATTAATGTGAGTTTATTATAATATCTTGTCAGTATTCATAATGATACTCGTACTATGAATTGAGGCGACAAATCGTGACAGTAATAAATTAAATTTGAAACAATCTTAAACAATAGTGGTTCCTCGTCTGCATGAGTATATCGGGTGTTTAATCTTCCTAGGGGAGAGAATGGAAAATAACGTCGCTTTGTCATCTTGTACACCATGAAAGGATCACAGATGAAAGGAAACACAAAATCGTCCAGACACACCGAATACCTTAGAACTGTAAAATACACTCCTTTGCATCTCTGACAGTAATTGAAACACATCATCATTGGATTATACAAAATGAATAGTTTACCGCTAAAGGACTACAAAGAGCGATTTAGATGCTTCCGTAAAAAATCTACTCGAGAACACAATCAATTATACGTGTTAATTATATGTACCGACTGTTTTTCTTTGTTTCCATTCGTCATCGCGCGCCTCCTCTCGCCCTTACAAAAACTAACCAAACAATTCCAAGTTAATACATACGCTAAGAGTGTGTGCAATATACTTTTTCATCAAATACCACCATCGCATCGTCATAGTACTCATTTTAATGTTTTATACAACTGCAGTCTCATTAATCTCGATTGAGTCGTGAAATCGGAGCTTTCTCGTTCCGCACATCTCAACGGCCCAATCGCAACGCTTTCGTTTTGGTTTCATGTGTTGTGAGAAAATCGTTTTGAACAAGGAAAATCAGGTTGAGAATTGAATATTTTCCGCGTAAATATATATATGCGTCAAGTCCCGGAATCGTCGGAGCGGGAAAGCAAAAACAGACGGATTGGAACGAATTTCTGCTCAGAATTGTCGATTATACCATTCAAATTGACCGGTGGATTTTCTGTGTGCTACAAAGACATGTACAATTCTATTCTGTTTATCCGAGAATAATTAATAATTGAATTAATTACACGGTTAGACCTAATAATCTCGCGCGGCGGACGCGTTCTCGAGATCATTATTAGGCCTAGAGCTTGCCCGAAAACCGATGTATGCTGATATACATAGAATATTCGCCGAGAGAAACACGACACGCACTCGCTCGCACATTTAGACCAGAGGCCCACAACACATACCAAGTAGTGTGTCTCAGATATATCAAAAAACGTACAAAATTTCGAGTTGATATTAGTTATTGCGCTGCTTTCGATGAGAATTTGCTGAGTAAAAACGAAAACTGCCGAATTCGAGAGCTATGCAGCCGGCAATGTTCCTTTGCACGGTTTGCGGGTGAATATCGAGTTAACAAATCGAGTCGAGTTTGCTTATGTATTTTTACGGTAGTAATAATTATTATTACTTTCTAATATGGCTCCGTCGACGCACACCATACACTGATAAAATAGTCAGCAAAGCTCCTTTTTCGCAATGTAGAAGAGTACTTTTTTTCTTTTCTTTTCTCTTTTTTCTTTTTGGTTATATTCTCGGGTTTCTGGCAGTGTGTCGGAAATATGTTCGGTTCCCAAAGAGAGCAGGTGTGTGGGGTGTATGGCATGGGGCGCGATTGACACGTTAGTTTCCTCTATAAAAATGGGCATCCTCATAAAATGGCAACGCACACTTTCGCACACATCAACATCACGAACTTAGCCGCGGAGAACGAGAGGGGGATCTTTTCGCACATCGTAATGTATTTATATTGCTTCAAATCGCGCACACTTTTCACACCCGTAAATAATTGAAAACTGGCATTCGCACGCACCCCCGATCAGTTGCAGACAACAGGGCCTCACGCACTCCTGTAAATGCAGAAATATTTGTTGTTCTGTGTGTGTTTGTGTGGTAACTTATTAATTTAGGCGGTAAACGTCGTTTTTCCTCGCTATAGCACTTAAAAAATTACAATCGAGCTGCTAGATTTTTGTTTTGTCACTTTCTTTTTTATTTTTTTAGTAAAAATCGATCTTGCTTTCTCATCCCTACTTGTGTGTTCGCGTGAGGTTTTATACATGCGTCTTCAATTTTTACATTTTCATAACTGCTGCGGATGTGTGAGAGTGTGTATGTGATTTTACGTCAAAACATTCAAGACAACAACGCAATGCGATTTCGTAACCATGTCGGTGGTGAAACATTCATGTGATGAGAGGAGATAATAATTTTTCTTCTCATAAAGTTCCTTACAATTACAGGTAGTTTCTTTTCTTTATTACAAATGGAACCTAAAGTCTAAACTTGTATGATGGTAGTGAGTGAGTGAAATCACTGCTTTCATTGTTCTTACATGAGAGTGGTGAGACTGATGGGAATATCAATAATCATTTTCTTCCGCCGATCATTTCAACCTCCGCAACTCCATCTTTTTAACCGTGTTTTGTGGAAAATTGAGCATTTCAGGGCTCACATCGCTCCTAATGGCTCCGCGTTTGATTTTTCTGTTTAGTGTGTGAAATTCTTTCAAATTCTGCGCATTCAAGCCCCTCTTTCTGAAGATTCATAACATCATATTTGGATTTGATGTCTTTTAATAACATGTCAATATGCTTTTTTGGGTTTTCGTGCATTTGCATATCATATCTTTTTTGTTTTCTTTTATAATTTCTCAAATTTGATCAACAAGGCCCCCCTTTCGTACATTGCTTCTGGACAAACTTCGTATTTTCGCTCTTGTTATATATAGCTGCACCTCAACACATCAGTCTAGCCTTAAGAGTTACAATTTAACATTAATGACTGGCCCATCGATTCTATTTACATGAATTGAGTGTGGCTGGCAAGCAAGCAAGCAAATAAATAATAAATATATATGACACAAAGTGAACTTACACAACTATTTCGCTTTTCACACACGTAAAAAAGTAAAAGTGAGAATTAATGGTACAGTTTAAGCTCATCCGGTAATAGGAAACTCAGCAGTTATTGCGGTAAATACAATATATTTTACAAGCTGTTTGGCACACTTGTATTTTCAAAAATTAATTCAATCCATTTAAAACTAATCAACTCAGAACTTTTGATTCAGTTGTATACAAACAAAAAATTTACACTCGCATTCATCTTCTGGTTGTGTGACTTTCTTTGGCTTTGAGAAACGATTCCCTTTTCCTTTGCGGGCCATTTGACTTTTGGCCCCCTTTCTTTCTCATGGGCGTGCTTCGCAACAATCATTAAAATTAAATTTGAGATCTGACAAATTCAGTGAGTATTTTCCCTGTCATTAGGCTTGGTGCGAAAGTATTCTCATCGGCCCTCCGATCCGTCCAGTCGAGAGACTTGCTGTTTTTCTAACATGCCGTGAATGAAAATATTTTCGCACTCTGATACTAACATAGTTGTTAACTCTTGGTGTAGTCGCTATTTCAGGGGCTTTCAGTCGTGACTTAGTGCAGTTGGTGGAGAATGTCTTCGTCGACATCGAGGTCGGTGCCGTACATGTCAGCGAGCTTCGAGAAGCGAGGGCCCCAGCTGTTCAGGTATTCAAAGTCTTGCTCGCGATCGTCACCTAAAAACATGTGGTCGATATTAACAAGGGGTTTACACAAGCAAAAATTGCAGAATAATTTCCATCATCTGGTAAAAACCACACATTTCTTTTTGGAAAAAAATCCGACAGACAAAACTGTAAATTCTATTGTTTTTTTTTTAATTTTATGGGGATAGAAATACTTGGAATTACTCTCAAATTCGTACCTGAGCCGACTGAGGAAAGGGAGCCAGCAGTGCTGCCGCCGCCCTCGTAAGCATAATTCCTGAGGTCATCGAAGGGCGGTGCGTTAGGGTCGCTGTCAGCCCTCTTCTTGTATTCGTCAATGAACAGACCAACGTTTGGCTCCTGGCCCATAACCATTGGTGGGACTGAAGAAAAAAACACAAATTCATTGAAAACACTGTCGAAAATCTCGAGATTTTAATTTGAAAAGTCGTCATTCAAAATATGAGTTAGACGAACTTACATGGCAGTTTCGGTGGGACTGCGAGGTCAGGGGCACCGACTGGGATCTGCAGGGGAGTGATGTCAAAGGCGGTCATGTCGTCTTCGCCACCACCCTCGTCATCGTAGTTGATGATGTTTTCCCTGACGTCATCATCAGGTCCGGGATATTTAATGTGCGCCTCGCGGCGACGATTGTAGACGACGAAGATGAGCACCAAGACTAAAATTCAGAATTGAATTTTTAGTTTGCGCTCAATTGGGGAGAAATTAAAAGTGCATGAACGAGACTCTCAATGAGCTGGAATTTTTCTTTTAAAAAGTAAAGCTTTAAATTGATACATTAAAGACTTCAAGGGTCCTTATTGGGTCAAATTCCCATTTCTCTTCCAACTCATTGTAAAGTCACGTGGTTTTGGTACATTTTTAAAAAGAACGAACACTACAAGAGTCATGCAAAGCTTTTTCAACACTATTCACTCACAAACAACGCCATGCAATCTTACTGGTTTCCTCCGTATGACTTAACACTCCAAATTTCTGGCGTTGGCAGAAAATTGTTAACATATTTTAGTTTTAGGCTAAACAGTCAGCTTTCCCTTTTTCCGCTGGAAGAGTTTGTTTTCAGACAAATATATATAGTTCAAATTATAGTTAGTTAGTACTGATTCCAAAGCCACCACACTCCACTGCAATTAATAGGTTAAAATAAAAAAGAAACCACTCGTAAACCCCACTCAAAATCAAGAGAAAAGAACGAAAAGCAGAAGTAAATCCAAACGAAAAATCAAAAGGGAGTAATTACTAATGAGGGCGAGGATACAGGCAAGGAAGGCCACTAGAGAGTCGGTCGAAGGAGTGATTGTGGTGGCCGGCAGCAGTTTGAGCTCGCAGTTCTGGCCCGTGTACCCTTCCTTGCAGAAGCACCGGTAGCCAGGCTCGAGGTTTCTGCACTTGCCGCCGTTCTGACACGGCATCTGCTCGTGGCACTCGTTAATGTCTCCGCACTGCACGCCACGCGGCCTCAGGCCTTGGGGGCACCTGCAAAATCGGCACATTCTCTCTTGAGTACATACCTCACAACGCCACCTCTGCCGCGACTGACACCTCCAAAATATCTCATTTCTCGGACCGCCATTAATGCTAGAACCTAGTCGTGTCCCTACGCAATTCAACGATCTACCTGGTGAGAACTGTACACAGTCGAACATACCTTTCCAGAGTCCCCACGCACCCTCTGGTAAGCCATGTTTATTTTATCTATAAAACTTTACCTCCCATGTGTAAGAGATGACACCGCTCTTGATTTGAAAGATTATTTAAGTTTTGAAGACTCAAACAGAAAAAAGGCTGGAATATTGTACATGTGCAATTTTCTAATTGGGAACTGGGCTGAATTTCTAAATAATTGACATTGAGAGCAAGCAACATTCAGAATGGGGAAGATCGTTTCACGGAACGTACTGAGGATGATCAGCAGGCACACCAGGATGGCGGCCAGCGCGCCCATGCTCAGTTTCAGGGTCTGGCCCTCCTGTACGAGCTCGCAATTCTCGCCCCAAAAGTTCTCTGGACAAATGCATCGGTAGCGGTGGCGCGGATCTTGGTTGATGCAGACGCCGCCGTTCAGGCAGGGTGCGTCCAGACACTCGTTTTTGTCCACGCAGCCCTTGTTGTCTGGAGAGATGATCCTACCCTCCCCGCAACTGAACCAGCAGAAGGCACCAGCTCATTATTTGGGAAAGTTTCAAAGGTACACGTACAAATGACAATTTGGTCTTATGTAAATTAGTCGCGCCACGCACATTTTTTTGGCGTTCATTCATTTCTTTACAATTGTCAATAAATTGTAAAAAAATCCTGATAACTGAAGTTTGGAAAATAAACAGCAACAAAACACGCGGTATAATTATCTGCTTGTCACGCAGGTTGCATAGTTTTAAATATCGCAGGCGGTTAATATTCCTAATTGAGATCACTGAAATTTAAAAATCAAAATATGCTCCAACAAATCAGCGGTAAATCGATGTTTGAAATTAACAAAGAAAAATTCCAACACTTACGTGCACTCATATTCATTCCAAAGGTCGACACACTCGAAAGGTTCTGGGCAGTAAACATTGGCGCACGGCTTGTTCGAAGGGCAGTTTCTGTCTAGATTCCTGGCCATCGTGGCCTGTCCCCACTGAGTGCCGTTCATTGCTGGAGGCAGAGGAAGGTGTTTGCCTTCCAGCCTGATGTCGTCAATGCAGCCTGCACAAATTATCATTAAAAACTGCCAGTGCTTTTAATTTCAACTAACGCACCTTTTTGGAAGTCTGCGTAAACCTCAAAGGTGCGCACTCCGGTGTACTCAGCCTTTCCTCCTGCGTAAACGCCCTCCTGCTTGTCCACCAACAGGTGCTGGTGGCCGTCAAAGGTGAAGGTCTCGTTGTACCTCCTGCCCTCTCCGCCGTCGAGCTCCAGCATGGCGGCCGATCCATATCGCGTGACCTTGGCCGTGTGCCACTGTCCGTCATTGACCATGATGGCGTTCAGCCAGAGGTCCTTCTCCTCGGTCCTCAGGCTGTTCAGATTGTACCTGAAGCGGAGGCGGCTGTCCTTGATCTCGAGGATGCCGAACTCCCTGTTGTGCTGGTCGCTGACCCTGAACAACTCGCCGTAGTCCTCCCTGGTACGGAACCTGAGCTGGATCTGCGTCGAGTACCGGTCCGGCTCGAAAGACAGCGCGTACTTGACGTAGCTCTGCGGCCGGAAGGTGGTAGGAGATGTGGGCTGGGTGCAGCCTGGGCCTGTCCAGCCGGCGCGGCATTCGCACCTCGGCTCCGAGAAGGAGCCAGCGCAGATGCCGTGCGGCTCCCAGCACCTGATGGCCGGGGTGCCGTCGTGGCGGGTGCTGGTTCCATAGCCGCCAGTGCATGCGTCATCAACTTGTGGACAGTTGGCTTCACTGTGCCGCGTCATTCCTGGGTGAGCGAGGTCATAGAGCTGAGGACAAAAGTTGACACATGTTGAGAAATAAAAATTTGTGCGAATTACTCTTGATCAATTTGAAGCTGTAAACTTAATTAGGGTTCATAAAAACACACATTTAAAAAACGCCACTGCATCGCAAAAAACTAAATATATTGAAATATAGGAATTAATTTGAAATTTACCTTGCTGTTGTGAACGATATTTCTGATGCATCCATCGAATCCTTTGCCGACCGGCATGTGTTGCCAGTTGTACAGGGACTGTCCAATGGCCTCAGTGAACATGCCGCCGACTTGCAATGGTGAGTTTACATTCAGGTACTCATTGAAAGGAGGAACGATGCCTCGGGCTTGGCAGGAAGAGTCGTCAAACTCAGGAGGAGAACCGTCCTCCAGCTCAATAACCTCGGCACTCTTGCAGTAGTCGACCACCAAACGGACGTTTTCTGTGTCCCAAAATACGTCCAGCCTGTGCCATTCGCCATCATCCAGCCCCTTCTTGGTTTTTACCTTAAGCTCTAAAGTTCCAGAGCCGAAGTCGATCAGCAATCTTGGTTGGCCACGCTCCAGTTCCAGCGAAATGAAGTCTGTTGCAAATTAATTTCATTAAGAGAACATTAGAAACTTTCTATTTAATTAAAAATTCATTTGAGAATTAACTGTCAAGTTGTAAACTTTTAGGTCTCTACAGGATTGCACACAAGTTAGCTCTCTCAACTCACCTGACACAATGATCTCTTCAGGTTCAGGCTGCACAATGGGACCGTTGTAGATCAGCAGTCCGTCTCCCTTGCGGGTGATGAACTCAAGACTCAAGTGCGAATTATCACACATTTCCAGGGGTGGGTACCACGCCCAGCCATTTCCTCTGAAGCTCCTGGTAGTCTGCTGGCACCTGGGTCCGGAGTAGCCGCTGGGGCAATTGCAGCTGCACGACAAAAGCAAAGATTTACTCCACACGTCCTACGTGCCTGCGTCTCTCGTTTCTCACGTAAATCCGTATCTGGTCTCCTGGCAGCGTCCACCGTTGTGACACGGGTTGTTTCGGCAAGTCTCGCTGCGAGTAAAGTTGCGCGCTCCGCACGTGCACTCGGCCAAAACGTCGACGCGCACGCCGACCAGCGAGGTCTTGTTGGCGTTCACCATGTAGGGCAGGTTGCTGATTTCCAGGGCGTTTGTGCAGCTACCTTCGCACACCTGGTTCTCATACAGGCACTCGTCGATCCCAACCATGGTGATGTTGACTCCAACGTCCTTCTCAATCTGATGGGTAAAAATGAAAAATAGTTGAAACTTCCATTGCAACAATTTTATTAAAATTTAAAATTAATAAAAAATTATTCTATTTTAATAACAATTAATCGCAATTCTGGTGGAAATGAGTTGTTTTCTTTCACTAAATTTAGAGTTAAAAAATGGGCATAAATAAATACGAAAAAATATGTTATCTAATTAAAATTGAGAGACTAAAAATATCAAATTGATTTTACAATGGTTCCTCTCAAATTCGAGCAAAAAGGAATGGGTGGCATAAAAACAGCTTGAATCTCCCCATTTTTTTCTTTTTCATATTTTATTTTTTGTAATATTTCGGTAATTTTATTGACGCTTACCTCCTCTCTGTGTCTGAGCACGACACCATTCAGTCTGACAGGCTTGTAATACGGCGAACCGTGTGCCGAAAACCGGACGTCTGTCTGCAGTGGGCTTTTTCTGCGGAGTTGGACGCTGAACACATCAACATTATCACGCTCTGTTGCCAGCAACTCGGCCAGCTTGTCCCTTAGTTTATCAGCCTTGCTACGCACTATACTCTGCGACTGCAAATTAACAGACAAATCAACTCCTGATTGAGCTGTTTTTTTTTCTAAATAATTACATGATAATTCCACACTCGGATGAAATCTTCGTCGCTAAGACCAGCTATCCGAATGGACCCGGAGTTTATCACAGCCTCGTGAGGTATTTCCCTGACGCTAACAGTTACATTGGCCTGCACGTCAGTTTGCGTGTGTTTGCGGTCGTACACTTTGAAACGCAATTGGTATCTGGAAGCAGGCAGATTGTATTTTTTAGATTTGTTTCTACTTCAGCAGTTTAAATAAATGAGTTTCAAACTGATCTTTACTTGGTTCTGCATAAATTAAGTGTTGAAAGCTGAATAAATAAAACCAGTTTCCTGCTCTGCAAAATTCAAATGAACTCACTTTCCATCTCTGGTGCCGTGCCGCATGGTGATCATGCCATTGTCTTCGTTCAACTTGAAATTGCGGTGTTCTGGTCCGTCCCAATAGAACTTCTTGTCAGCCAAATCCCAGTCGTCTAAGTCGTAGACGTACACTCTGCCAATCTCGGTGTCAGGCGCTTGTCCCTGAGGAGTATCGTGTGATTTATTTACTCTCACAGAATGGCTGACGTTCAAATGAGCTGAGTATTTTTCACGAGATTTTAGAATCCAAGACAAGAAAAATCTAAGGTGACAGAAAAATAAGACCTTCATTTTTTATCAGCAGGAAAACAAAGAGTCTTAATGTACTCATCAACAATTCTTGGAAACTGCGTGGTGGAGAATATTTCTCCACAGAGAGCCTCCCCAGCCCACAAGATATTAATTAAAACTCATTCATCCCGCAGAGACACAAAAGCATTCACGAAAAAGTTTTCTGCGAAATTCAGTAGCAAAAGGTGAGTCTGAATTAGCATGCCCAAGAGCATTAGCGTGCCTCATCCATCATGAGCTTTATCTAGTTCTTGGAAGAGACACTAATTGAAGAGGATGATTGAAGTGCCCCGCTTGGCGTGTAGTACTCACCATGTAATTATAGGCAAATATCTCTTTGGATCCAGGCTGCATTTTATTGTCGTTGACATCGCCTATTACTACAGTAAGGGTGCTTGTGCCGGTCATAGCCGGGTTGCCGGAGTCTTTGATCACAATGGGGATCAAATACTCCTTTTGTTGCTCGCGGTCGAACGAGCGCAACGAGTGAATCACAGCCATGCCGTCGCCGTTCGCACCCTCTGTAATTGAAAAGAACAGAAAAAAACCATGTGAGTACAAAAGAACCGTGGAGAAAAATATATTATACGCACTTTGGTCGTGCTCGATTCTGAAAGAGGCTCGGATAGAGTCGTCGGCATTGGGATCCATTCGGAAGGTGAACGGTGGGCCGTTGCTCTTGGACCGGTCATCGTCGTCTGTGGCCAAGATCTCAATAACCTTGCGAGGCTGTGAGTGCTCCAGAAGCACAGGACGGTAGTCCTTCAGGAAGGTGGGCGCGTTGTCATTGATGTCCTGCACGATCACGGTTAGCGTCGCCGTGGCCGTTTTCGCGGGCACGCCGTCGTCGATGGCCAGAATTTTCACCTAGTGCGCAGGAAAATTCCAATTTAAAAAAGCACGCTTGCCTGTTGAGCGCGATCTATAATTCAAATAGTCATTTCCAAGTGCTAATGGAAACGATGTGGTGGAGGATTTGCACCTTAATTCCTTTCCTATTTACCCGACAAATCGATCTCATTTCCATTTCGCAGAGCGAGCAGGCCTAGCTGTTTTTATAGTGCGGAGTGTTTACGACGTTTCTCTCCACGTTTTAACGAAGCTTGTAAAGCCAGCCGGCCTTTATTATAGAGCGGCCGTATAATGGAGAAAAGCAATCAACCCGCGGGAAATTGTTTGTGCAAATAGAGCTCTTTGCATACATTAAGGTAACTTTGGGAATTCGACCACCTTTTTTCCCCCAGAAGTAGAATTTATTATCACTGTGTGCGCAGAGCAAAATATGCTCCAGTAAAAACTTTGTATTTTCTGAGCGAAAAACGAAACGGACGAAATTTAAAGATAATTGCTGCAGTAAATGCCAAAGCCATGGGGGATAAACAGATGTAAAAAGGCGGTTAAAAAAGTTTTCATACCTGATGCCTGGGCGTGTCCTCCCTGTCGAGAGACCGCTGGATGCTGACGGTGCCGTCGTTGTTGATGGTGAACTGCCTCCGTCGGTCTGAGGAGCGGTCGATCGCATATGACACTCGGCTTTTGCCCCCTTGGTCGGGGTCGTTGGCCTTAAACGTCTCCAGGGTCTTGCCGACCTCGGCGTTTTCGTACACGGACACTTCGACGTTGGGACGCTCAAATTGCGGCTTGTTATCGTTGATGTCCCGAAGTCGGATGACCACCCACGAATAGGCCACGTGGTATTTGTCATTGTCATTGTCTTCACCCTGGAAGGAAAAATTGGATTCGTGCAAAGTTTTTTACAACGACGATCAAATCTTGAAAAAATATGTCCCTTTTGAATTTTTTACTAGGTCTCAATTTAGAATATGATTTTAGCCGTTAAAACTATCAAAAGTAATTTCAATAAATTATTTGTAAAATTTAAACTGTGATTTTTAAATCCCTTCATTATTTTCAACTGTTTGATCATTTTGCAAGCGCAACAATCTTAAAACCTAGACGACATTTTCGTCTAACCTCAAGTCTAGCGTCACTGAACCATTATATCTCCCCATATATGTATGAAGCTTGCAGGATAAAAGCACCTTGCCGAGCAGCGTGTGTGTGCTTTGCGCAATTAGTGCAAGCATGTGCGCGCATACCTTGTCATTAACTTGGATGCGGAATCTAAAGCCGTTGGTTTGAAGCTGCTCCTCGTAGTCGAGCGGCTGCACGATCTTCAAAGAGCCGGTGCCGTCGTTGTTACGCACCATCGTGAACTTGTCGGCGCCGTATCCGCTGTTCTCAATCACCTGCAAGAAAGACACCGCGAAATCAGGCGAAGTTCACTTTGATCCTATATACTGCAGGAATAAGCTTTTTGATCCCGAGAAAACCGGAAATTGCAGAAACGCGAGTGCAAATTTGAAGAGCAAACAGATCGATGGAGAGCGAAATTGGAAAAATTTGATGCATTTGTTTGCAAAGAAAAGGCGGCGGCGCTCCCCGTTGCTCTCGATTTGCTGGAGGGACGCAAATTTCCGCCTGCCATGTTAGAATTCCAATTAAAAAAGTTGCTTGCCCAAACAAAGTGCACATCAAAGGCGGTGTTTGTTTGCCGCCCCATTTTGGGACCGACCTTTTTTTGCGGGCACAGCCGGCAAAACAATTCACTTGAGCGTGTGTGCGTGCATCAAGTGCGCGGTGAAGTGTCGCGAACGTTTTCACCCTTCAAATAACGCTGGAAATTCAATAATGTAAAAGGGTTCGCCTCGGGGTAGAGTGGAGGCTCTACAGATATACCTAGAAATCTTCGGTTTGGGCAGGAAACTGTGCGATGCAGGAAAAAGTTTCGCTCCAAATAGAAAGCTTTATATTTGTCTTCTCTGCAAAAGGCAATTTTATGTGGATTATGTAAATTTTTCACTTGGAGAAATCGGTGTTACTGCAGGCCAAAATTTAATCCACCTGAGCACAGAGCGTGTTTTCATCTCCGCCATCATCCTCAAAGTTTGCGATATAATGACTAGTCGAATGGGACACGCACATTTATGTATATAAGCTGGAAACATCTGCCGCCGCAGCTATAAATTCGTTTTTCACGTCGTTGCTTATATGCAAGTCGCACAAGGCGCTTTTTGTGCAATTTAATCTCGAGTCACGTGCAAAATTAAACATAAAACGCCACGCGTCGTAAGGGGGAAGAAATTTCAATGTAATATGAAAGTGCTTCTGCAGGAATAAGGGAGATGGCTCGAATAACTTACAAGAAGAGCGTGAAAAAGGAATCGAACAACGCTCTAGTCTTTAATGTCGACTTGACACAAGAGTGCTTCTTTTGATGTCAAAGTAACGCTATTTTCTTCATACAAACTCACTTTAAGCATTAGAATTTTAAATTTTAAATTAAAAAAAAAAAAAGGAAAACCCCTACCTTGTATTGGAACTTGTTGGTCTCGTCCTCGTCGTGCACTGTCACGGTGAGGATGGGAGTCTCGGGGAGATTTGCACCGTCGGTTTCGTCCACCTCGGTGAACCACTCGTCCTTAGTGAACTGCGGAGGCATGTCGTTGATGTCCTTCACTCGTATCGACGCTGTTCCCGTCCCTTTCAACCCCCCACCGTCCATGGCAACCACTTGTATTGAGTAGTCAGGAGTCCTTTCTCTGTCCAAACAACACACTGCAGTCTTGATCACACCAGTATCCGGCTCGATCTCGAAGATCGGCGAGCCGGTCTCCTCCTCGATCACGTTCTTCTCGATTGAGTAGGTCAGCCGGGCGTTGGTGCCCTCGCTCGGGTCGTCGTAGTCCACGGCTGTCATCGTCATTACCACCATACCTGAAAATGAGATGAGGAGTTTGTTTTCATTTTTAGAAATAATAATGCGGTAATAAAATTATGAAGATGTAAATTAATTTGAACCATATCAATGTTTGTTGAATATATATTTCGGTGGTCGCTGTTTGGTTTTGAGCTGGGACCAAACATAGTTATTTGGACGAATCCTTTGGAGTATTACAAGCAAACAAAATTAACCGCAAATGCCTATATCGAGCGACAACTGCAAAACCTGGTAATTCCCAGGCCATCACGGTTGATTTGCATTTTGCAGAATATTTTTCTTATGTTGCGGTTGATCAGCAAATAAGGCTATGCAACGCCCTCATTTGCTCTTGACGAAGTATTAACATAATATAATTGCGACTCATGCATTATTCATTTAATTAAGAGGGGGAGTTGTTTGTAGCGAGCGACGGGATGCTCATGTCTCAAATGTAAACACAGCGCACGCGTCCCATGTTAAATGCTAATTGGGGTGGGCGAATTTTTGGCCGCCTCCGCCAGAAGGAATTCCTTGCTCTAGGCAGAAATTAAACGGAGGGCTTACGAGATTTGCATTTTTTTCAGCAACAAAAAAGGAAAGGCACAAAATTTTCATTCCAGAGGCAACCTCTCTCCTACACGCGTGGAAACTGCAGCTTTGGATTATGCTCTCAGGATTTAAGATGGAGGCTTAATCAAATCACCATCCAATTTTCTTCGCAAAAAGAAAGCAATTACGCGTCGAGGAAGTAACCAGTAATGTGGAAATAGCACTACTTACGAGAACTGCAACCGACTCAAAGAAGCTAGCTTGGAACCAGCACTTTCAATGGTTGTGAAATGAACGAGTTGTAAGGGCGTCCTCACAATGTATTCCCAGGGAAAGTAATCAATTAGTACCGCTTTGGGCCAGCCTCTATCTACTTATGCAAACTGCCTGGTTGAAAGGCTGCTGCTACGGCGTATTTGCAAAACCTGTCGCAGTCGACGACTCACTCTTTCATTGATTTATTTAATATTTTGGAAAAAAACATTTTTAACAATGAAATAAAATAATGTCAAGTCTAAACTCGATTTTCTGTTAATTTTTGTATCGTATTTTTATTCGTATCCCTGTAAATTCTTAAACAAATTGACCCATACGTTTTATTTTAAGGGAAAGAGGGCCAGAAACCAGGGACGACATTTTGGATGACAATTTAGTTAATTTATTATTGTGTTAAGACTGAAATTAGTTGCAAGATCGCTATACATCTAACCTTGCTCCCATTCTCCAAGGTGTCGCGCGCACGTTTCGTAAATGTGCAACCGGTATGGCTCCGTCGGGGGCAATGAAATTAATTCTAATTACAGTCAACCGCAGAGGTCCAGGTGAATGGATCAAAGCAGTGGTCCATCATTGTTTGCAAACGGTTCCCCGCTAAGCCAATTTGCCAGGGCGAAATTAGATGCATTGTCGGTGGGCAGCGAGACACACGACAGCTACTTTGCGAGCAGGAGACGAACACCGTAGGGAAACCGCATGACGCCAAATATTGACTCGAGTGAGAGGTGTAATTACATAGCCTGACGAGAACTTGTAGGCCTGTGCGGTAACTTCGGTTTCCTGCTTTCCTGCCATCCGGCCGTCACTTCCTATTACTATTAGTGCAAATTTGTAAATTAAGGTCATTTCAACTACAGCTAGGCGTGTTGAGATTCGTGATTTTCGGCGGGCTGCCCTTCCTTTTGATTCCTAATGGAATTGCACCTTACTTGGAATTCCTCAGGCACACAATTTTCATCAAAAACTCAATGCTCAGTCGTGACGGAACGAAACTTATTGAATCAGAGCCCAAGAGAACTCAGTCAGCCTTCGCGAAAAACCACCCCTTTGCATTCCGTTATGAATTCCATTATTATGCTAAATAGCGAAAGTTGTGTATAATCTGGAAGGTGGAGAAGCAACGCAAACATTTTACTTACCAGCGGTGCCATTTTCGGTCACGTTGCCGAAGTAGACGCCAAGCGGGAAGAGGGGTGCGTTGTCGTTGATGTCCTTGAGGTTGACCTGGACGTCCGCGTAGCCGACGAGACCCTCGCCGCCCTCGTCCTGAGCGAAGACGGTGAAGCGCCACTGCGGCCGGCCGCCCGGCTGGTCGCGGTCCAGAGGCTGCGAACAAAAAGAGACACGTCAAATTCCTGCACACGTGGCTTATTATGCGTGAAATTGAAGGCGAATCCGACCGACGGGCCCCCAAGTGCTGGTTTCGCCTTTCACCTTCGGGCGCTGCCAATTGCGCTGCGTGCGCCGCCATTGTTGTGTTGCTCTGGACCGCGCGTAATTGCAGAGCCGAATTTAGCGCGTAATCCCAAACTCCTGACTACAATTTCACCGTCATTCCTTTGTCGAGGCCGAACTGATGCGGGTGGAAATGGCGCAGGTGAATGTTCATTTCAGAAACAGCTCGCTGACGGAAGCTCAGCACAAAGGGGCTGAGTGTGTTTGGGTGCTTCCAGCAATTACGTATCCAATATTCGAAAATGAAAGATTCGGGACAGAAAAGGACACGTTTGCTTCGGCAGTGGGCGGATCAACTAATTTTATAGAAAAAATCTAGAGACCAAGCACTTCCCCTTCGTTCAGTTCACGAAAACAGGACCGTAATTTAAGGGATAGAGAGCAGAAACAAAAACAAACTTGAATTTCATTTGGCAAAACTAGAAAAAATATTTTGTCGTATTTCATTCGTAATCTCTGAAGACTTTAAAAAAATATGGTGTAAAAACTGCACTTTGTTGTTGACCGTCTCAACAAACAAAATTCACCCGACTGGCAAAAAATGTGCTAATTTTCCTCGCAAATCTTGGCGCTTGTCCAAGGGAAGCGGAGCGGATTCTTCGCAGTTCCTCACTTTCATCCCTTTCTCTGATTTCGGCCAGCGCGATTTATGGATGGAAAATGCAGCTGCTGCTCGGACTAGTCGTAAATCGAGCTCGGCTGGAAAAGAGCTGGCTGCTGGTTCCGTTAAACAATAACGAGCGCGACGGCGGCGGCACTGGTATAGTAGGACTAGACCGACACCGACGCGGTACTTTGCCGTCGCCGCCGCTTGTTTAAAACTGCGTAAAAATGCAAATCGCGCGGGATAAATAATGCAGTGTCTCCTCTCTGGAGAAGCCAAACACGGATGAAATATATATATCGGATTGGCGCAATACAACACAGCACATGACGGTCTGGCTCATCCGCCGAGTAATGACGAAAAAAGTAAACGCCGAGCTCGCGATTTATTTGCTGCCACAGTTATGTGCGCCTTCCTCCTCAGATTTGTAATTTCGCGGAATCGGTTTAACCTCCAAAAAACGATTTAGGCGGCGGCAACTGAGCCTTTAAAAGCAAATTTACTGCTTACTGAATCATACTCTTATTTTAATATTTCCGCCTTCAGCAGAAAGAAGCAAATGAACTGCACAGAATGTCTTTTTTAGTACATGAAATAAAAACAGTCAGCAAAAATCTTCGCCTCCTGTTGATAAATTATGTGTTTTTTCGCTGCATAGAAAACGAGCAGTGATTCGTGCTTTTTACCCATAACTTGATAATGAGTGGCTTTATAGGTAAGCAGATTGCAACCTAATTTTCCCCTCGGAGAGTAATTTTCAATTTTCAAGCGCTCGCTCTCACATGAATCGCGCAGTAAATTGCACAGTCCGTAAGCTAATTGGAAAAATTGTAGCGTGATGAAAGAGGCAATTTGCATGAAAAATGACAGTAACGTTTGCATTTTGATAAATGCATTTTTCTTAGTACTCAAACCGTTCCAATCATTGAAAAACCTAACCCATAAAACGTATTCACCACATCACGACTCTTTGAAAGAGAACCATTTCAATTTGTTTCCGTTTCTCCTCTCTGGCACGCTACAAAAGAAGTGTAATTAAATTCGAACGCCTCGAGGTCTGTGAATTCTGCCGCAGAAAAACAGGGTGGCAAGGAAATTCACAAACGATGGTAAATGTAGTGGAAAGTTTTTGAAATTTAGGCAAGAGTCTATCAAGCGAAATTATTAACCGGGATCCGACGCTGACAGAATAAGTTTTTCAATAGGCGAGCAAAAGTTTTTGCAAAGGGTTTATCTCTTTCTTCCAAGCGAGTAGCGGCCCGGTCGTCTGTATCGCGTGAACTTTTGGCAACCGACGACGCGTGCATGCATACGCAACACTTTTGAATCCATATTTGCCTAGATCATTTAAAGCAATAGCTAAACAGTTTAATTGACAGCAGCTGGCGGAGAATTTCAGCAAACAAGAAAAACAAACCAAAATCCGTTTACTAAGTCGAGTGGCAAGGGAAACTTTCCGACGTGCCGAAGAAGTCAAATAAGCCCCAAGAAAACATTGTTCCTCAACTTTGCCGGGCAAAGTTGTTTCTTTCATTCAATACTGCCTTTCGGTCTCGCCCCAACAACTCCATGTAAGTAGGATTGCGTGCTCTAGGCAGTTTTTTTTCACTCGAAAACGACCAGAATAAAGTTTTTTGAGCTTGGTTTTACATACCAGAGAAGTTTGAAACGCCGAAAAATAAAATCTCTAATATTCAAACTATAAGAAGAATTCTAAAAATTTCCCTAACAAGGAGGATAATTATTCTGTGTCCGCATAATATCCCTTAGAGCTTGCTCTTTTTAATTAAGCCATAGTGCCAGTTTCTTTCTTTTTTTATCGTGCCTCTAAAATGTTTTTAATATATAAAATGGGCTGTAAAGGAGTCGAGATGACAGCGGCAGAGGAGCTGGGGGAATTTAATTATTTAAGCACGAAAAGTTGGACGTTTGCTCTGTGTGTGTGTGCCGCGAACAAACGAGTGTGCACACACACACGCACTTGTAATGCCGGAAAATGCCGAGCTCTTTTCGTTTATCAGCAGGCCTCTTGTCTCAAGTGCACAAACCACCACCGCTAGAGGCATAATAAATGTTTTCCGTTCCTGTTCTTTGCGTGCCCGTGTAAAAAACGAGGGATTGCACAGCAAAGAGGGTTTCGCCTGATTTGTTCACCGTTGCAACAACAGCATATTTTAGCAAAAGCCGACTTTGAAAGTAGATTTACGGGAATTGCATATTTAATTCATTGCTAATGCTAAAAAATTCCTCCCCTCACTAACAAGCAGAGCTGTGGAAAAATCCAGTAACGAGGGGGTTCAAAGGCTCAAAAAGTCATTACTTGCTAAAAAGGAAACCTTGCAAATATGACTGGGTAAACTTTGCATGATTATTACAATTTAAAGCGTGATCATACTGGGCTACAATATGAAATATTCTACTGTTGGCTCCCACAAGCTGTCACACAATTAATTGACAACCACACACACAGGACCATGCTATCGTAAAATATCAAATTTAGCCAAACAACTCTAAAATGAATATGATATTTTGAATTTCCAACTGCTGTGTCCATTTTACAGAAATATTTGTAATGAAATGGAATAAAGTAATAGATAAAGAAGGAAAGCGATGCCTACTGTTCGAAATGCAAACGAACCTGGAGCCGATTTTTAGAAAAAATGAGTGATATCCGAGTTATTCTGGCTGTAATTTTATCTCCTGGTTTATATTTTGCAATGACAACATGAAATTTCGTGGATACATCAAAAACACTTCATGTTATCTTATAAAATATCAAGAAGTATGTAATAAAAGTATGCAACCGGCTCTACATGAATGAACAACAATTTGCATAACTACAAAATGTTTATTCAGAAAGTTAGAAATTGTGGGCGCGAGTAAAACAGGATATTATTTTAAAAAAATTTCCACTTCAAACATTTGTTAGAGAATATGCTAATATTTATTACCCACTCTCCATCTGTTGCCAGATTGAGCTAGGAATATCAGGAATATGAACAAAGTTTTTACCACAGAGGAACGTAATGAGGCAGCCAAAGCATGAATCACGTATTTTATTTTCCTGTTAGTCAAACTCTTGCTTGCAGCTCAGCTTTTAGGCCCACATCTCTCGTTTAAAATATCTCCCGCAGCCCGTGTTGTGCAGTGCACTCGGCAGCGGAGGCCAAGCAAGCGGAAGGCGGTGGCGGTGGCAGCACGCCGAGTTTTGTTTCACGCGTGTGCCGTCTTTTAACTAAGAGGCGCGGCGCATCTCGTCTCTTAATGGACCCTGCCTGCTCCTGTGTATGTATGCACGCGCCCGGGAGTGTGCTTGTGTGTGTATGTTGGCCTGCTCGCCGTGCCAGTGGCAGAATTTTTTATTGCGCGCCCGAATAATGGTTGGTAACAAATGCACATACGCCGCGCACACAAAGGCCCATTTGTTAGCGGAGAAAACGCTGCCAAAGGCCGCCGGCCCTCGGCTTTCCTTTCAACCCCTCCGACGTTCCTTCGCCCGCTCCTTGGGATGGAAGTTTAATTACGATCCGGCTGAATTATTATTATCATTGCCATTATTCCAGAGCCAAAAGGCAAGCCCCCTGCATTTAGCCGGGCGAGTGAGTGAGTTGTTTGCTTCAGAACGCGTTCGCCCGACCAGCTGGATTAAATTCGCGCGAGCAAAGTGAAGCAATTGCACCACCAACCGCACCGACAACTTGGCAACAACCGTGTGAGTCGAGCGCGGATTAGTTTTTGATTGGCGCATTACCATGTGCACGCCGTGATTGCGAGTTCTCCGCTGGATATGAGAGTTTGTTCGCTTCAGCCTTTGACTTGGCTAATTGATTTTCGCCGCGTAATTTGTGTAGCTCTGGATTCCAGCGAGATTGTTTGCGGATCAAGTTCGCAAGTCGCAAGTTCATACAAGGAGGAAAATTTTAATTGTCTCTCATCGTTCTCTGTTCAATACATAAAGAAAGTCGGTCTAGAATATGTCGTATATTTATAAACGAATTTGATTTAAAATCAGAGATAAGTATTCAATGACTTACTCTGTGAAAGTATATATATGGATTGCAAAAAGTGAACAAGACCCACTGCTGAGAGCAATTATCACACGGAATTTTCCTTGTATATTTTGTGATACTAGAAGCAGAATTTCACTTCTTAGAATAAAGAATAGAGTTTTGGGCTTGTGAACTTTTGTGAGGGAGGAAAGAGTCATAGGCAGGCCAGTGGCGGGGTTGACAAGATTTATTCACTCGTTCCCCTTTACGTTTGAGCTCCACAATGAATGCTTTCAGAGATCGTCGATTCAGAATTCTTTTCAGATAAACTGTGGCATATAAGGTTGGTTTTTTGCTGCTGATGAGGCCTTTTATGCAGCAAGGAAACGAAGGATTTGATTTTTTACTCTGAGAATATCACCTTAGTTTAGTGCAGAGATCGAATAAGAGCCATTTATAAATTTAATAGTGTTAATGTTTATAATTTGAATAAAACAAAAATGGGTTTAATTTTTTCATTATTTGAATTAATTAAACGAGTGAATATATCGATTGGGATGAGTGATCATTATTACATTTTCCCTTCATTCGCTTGGATTGCCAAGGAATGTCCAATTGTGAATAGTTGTTCTATTCTATAATCTTTTCCTCCACCCGCGTTTCCCCAAGAGGATCAGGTTACCATTTTCTGCAGTCATTCTGGGCTAAATTTTTGCTAACTGACCAAGGGAATTGCTTTTAAAACGCGGAAAACACACACGTTGCATGGAAATTAAACATCGGTCCCTGGGGCCTACTTGGTGTTTATGTACGCGCGAGGACCACCAGGCACTGTCAGGGGGCCGCACATATTGACAGTTACGTCACAAACGACATAAATTCTACGTATTGCACCGGATGCAAGCTTTCACAGCAACAGGCCGTACAATAAAGCGATATATTGTTCTGCCGAGACAATGGTGATCAACGGGGCGTAATTTACTTTTCAATTACGACTGCCGCTGATGCCACATTTCCATCTGTAATCAAAATGCATGCACGACCTGAGCTGCATACTGGATTAGGGGCTCGCGAAATTGCTTTGAACTTTGATGCCCGTGCACCGGAACATGGATGGATAGAGCCTCAGGCTGTCTGTCAGGTTACGAAGCTCATGCAATATATCAAAGTGCATAATGTCCTCGTCAAAGACTAAAAATCAAATTAGTGTGTGCAGCTTCATAATCCATCACGAGATTTTGACTGTAGTGTAAATTTACGCCTTTTGATCTCGATGGACAAACGTAATTAACTCATTAAACAACAATTTAATTTCCCTTAATCTTTAAACGCATATTTTTCGTTCCCAGAACGTACTGTTCCTGATGGAGCAATTTCTTTGAACAACGTGCAAACAGCACGATCCCAATTAAATCGTAGGTGGGTCGAAACAAGAAAGAAAAACACTGCATTATTCCACGCAAGAAAACGCACTTGTGCAGCACGCGGAGATCGACCATTCCGAGTTCATATACACGAGAAAGAGAAGAATCGAGATAATTAACTGCAGGCGGAAGCCGGCAGAGAAATATTTTTATTATTAAAGTAAGACGACGAAAGGGCTTGCTGCTCTCGTGGGGCTGAATTTTTTTCTCCTGCGTCGAGCAGCAAGCAAGCAGTTTAATGTTTAAAAGAAAGTGAAGAAATCGCTCTCACAAGCGGCACGGTACTCGTCCACCATTTAGCCTGCTTGGTCTCTTTGAAAAAATAAAAACCCAACTCAATGTCAGCCGGTAGGGAGAGCGCTGCTTGTTTTTCGGCGCATAAATAAGCGGCGCAAGGCAAAGGGCGGGCTCACCTATAAAAAGGGGCGAGCCGGCTTAGAGCGTCGCTCTCAATTTTCCCTACCTTGAGCACGAATATTTCGCCCGTCGTCCTGTTGATATCGAACTTGCTGTTGGCCGGATTGTCCGCATCGATGCCCTGGCCTGTGAGGAAGTAGACGATTTGCTGCGGCCTGTCCTTGTCGCCATCAGTTGCGGTCACCTAATTGAAGCGACACAAAGAGAATTTTTAGTAAAAACATAAACGGGCAACGAGAGAAAATCGTGTTATTCTTTCATCAAATAGAAAATACGATTTTCTCGTACTGGAAAACTGAAGTTTCTTTAAAAAAATTGACAGCTTTGCACCGAAATTTAAAAAAATATGAAATATTTTTACTCTATCTAAAAGATCTACTTTTGTTAGGGATTTGAATTCTCATCACGTAGAATTGCTAGTTCAATGAAAATCTCCAATTTAAAAGTTTCGCCCGCCAGGTTATGCTAATGCTGCACTCCTAACAAACTGACCAAAGGTAATACTCGATGTTAATTCAATATTCAAATGAAGTGAGTGCAACGAATTGACATTACAACTCTCTGACGTGCGCGCAGCAAATTTAATTGTCCTGCTCATCTACATGTGTGGTGCATCTCTATTAGGTTAATGCGGTGCATTTATAATTCCATGAATCGAATCAAAAGTGAGTGTGTAGCATGCAGAATGAACAAAATCGGAGAGCGACAAAAATCGCTTGGAATTGAAATGAGAAGTAGAAGGAAAAATAAAGGGTTTCGAAACTCTTGATCATTCGCCAAATTTTGTGGGGCTGATGACTCTCTTTCTGCACGATAATGGCCGAATTTATCTTCAGAGCCGATCAAGTGCAAAAAGGGCAGTATTTTTTCCACGGAAAGCTGGTGGGAGGGAGGCGATGCCAAACTTGGCCATCCCCAAAACAAAGGATACGCGCCAGACTTACCCCCGACGAGTGTATCAAAGGAAAAGTTTTTGCGACGCTCTTTCCGACGTCGAGCAGTTGAAAATTTCAGAAGTTTGGATTTTTCGACAAAAGCACCCTGCAAGTGTGGGATGCTGTCCCTACTTCAGGAAGTTTAAAACTTGAGTCAAAATGAGTTTTTTTTTCTCTCGCGTCACGCTTTGCTTTTGTGATTGACAGGAGAAAAAGGTGCTCATCGAAATTGAAGGAAACTCAATATTAACTTTATTTCAATTTCAAATTAGATTTTCTATACAAGCCGAAAGATTGAATTGACATTGTCACAGGCAAAAAAAATCTTCGGCGGCTTGGCTCACTTTTGAATGAGTCAAAAGGCGAATTGGCGAGGAATCATCAGGGACCAGATAAAAACTTTTCATTTCCGGTCACCGATCGTTAGGAAGCTGCTAGAGAGGTCATCCCTCGCTTTTTCCCACCGTCATATAATGTCTGTGCGAGAGATGACGAAAGATTTGATGGTGAAAAAGTAGGGAGGGTTGGCAGAGAGATAGATTGAGCAAAGGAAATCACCTGGAGCAGACTAATGGGAAAGGGGCCTTGCGACTCCTCCTCGAGGGTTGCCTCGTACAAGGGTTGATTGAATTCGGGGGGTAGGTCATTCTTGTCGTTAACATGGATAACCACAATAGTTTCGTTCTCGTTACGACCATCTCCAGCAACGAGACGCAACTCATACTGCTCATCATGCGGGCCAACCAAACAAAAGGAACGAAAACAAAGAAAATTCAAATCAACAAATTAATCAACACAGCAAAATGTAGTCATGCACAAATAAGTCGGATCGAAAATGGTTAAATTAAAATTCAACTCGTGCTGGAAAAATGAAAATCAGGAATTAAGAACAGCAACTGCAAACGCGGCAAGCGAGGGGCTTTTTTCGGTCCAGCACCTGCAGCACGCGCTTAGGCAGATTCCGATCATCCTCCTCGGTGATTTGTGTGCGGTAAGTCGGTCGTTCGAAGACAGGAGGGTTGTCGTTGACGTCTTTGACGTGGATAACCACGGTCGTGTGATTTTCCTTCAAGTTGTCTGACGCGGTCAGGCGCAACTCGTACTACACGGAAATGAACACATTTGTTAATTAAAAATTAATGAGAGAGAAAAAGATTTTCAGAGGAGGAAATCTGCAAGCACTGTGGAAGAGAGAATTTTTTGTTAGCTCAAATCTTACCGGTCCGGAAGCTGATTAAAATTGCAAAAGGCTCCGTTAATTAAGGCAGGAAATTCGCGAGAGGGCATTAGAGACGATTTGGGCTGCGTTTTATTCCGGTGTTCGACCGTCCGGGGGAAACACAGAGGTGAAATTACTAGTAATGAAGTTTTAAGAAGTCAGGTGCCCGGCAAATAACGGCTAACAACTAAAACGTGAACTTGCTAAGCGCATTACAACTCCGGCCGGCGGAGCGTGGCTCTCGGAAAGCAACGCGCCTTCTTGCAGCATCTGTGCACTTTCCGCATCAACTCAACTTCATAAGAGACTCGAGAAGTCACTACCGAGAGTGCAGCTGCTGGATTTGACCAAGAAATAATGCATTTTCTGTTTCCGAGTGCGGCGAGACGTATAGCCGCGCGAACAAAAGGCCTGGCTGAGGTTTCTAGAAAATAGAGAAAGGCAATTTGGGTTGGATTGATTTTCCAACATAGCGTGTATTGCGCCTGTTGAGTCGCGTTAAATGCGCTCACAACAAACGCGTGTCAGCGTCATGCGCGGTGTGAGTTTGATCCGTATCAAACGCACAGAGAGACCAGAGTTATCGAGCGACAAGATGTGAAAGGGACAGGTGGAAAATAGGATTGCTGGGATTATGTGCAAGAAGGGATTCTGGAGTAGGTGGAAACCGAGGTTGGGCGTCGACGGGCTCGACCCTAGAGATCCAAGCAAGTTCTGCGGTAACCAAGATAGGAGCAGCTTCTAAAGGGTTGAATTTCAGACTCGGGCTATCTTCTGGCTAACCGAGTGGTGACCTACGTTGGGCTGCTGATTTTTATCATCATGTTCCTGGTCTCTGGCGTGCTTTTCTTCGGGGTAGCGAACGGTTTCTCAGGGCGGAAGTGGTGGCTTTTGCTTTTGCCCTACCAGATGTTTCTGCTTGTAATTTTAGTCGGATACGCAACCATCTTTGTGAGTTCGTGCTCTTTTGCATTAAAATTTTTCAAAGTTTTTGAATTTCCAGATAATTAAACGACACGGTGTTCCGTGCCCAATGAGAGTGCGTGGGATTGTAATCTACGGAGATCCTAGTGCGAAGATCTCGCCTCTGCACTGGCAGGCAAGTTATTAGATTGAGAATGCTCGATTCTATTCTAGGTGTGTTTTTTTCAGGCACCAGCGGTGCTGACGAAGACGGAAGAAACACAAACAGACGATTACGACAAAGCTGTCACGCAGGCAGCAAGCTCCACAAACAAGAGGGAAGTGTGGGTCGCATGAAAGCACTCGTTATTTGACTGTAAATACTATTTTGGGAATAAATAAGCCAACGTCTCTGAGCAAACAGCACCTTAAATTCATTTGGAGGCGTCACCTTGGTGTCGATGCGATTTTTGACCTCTCGCGCAAAACGCAATTTGGATGAAATACGGCAAATCTCTCCTACGACGGCAGGCGGCCCCATGAAAAATGGAATCTATTCTTAGATAACACCCGGTGAAAAATTCAATAAAGTGATATGTGCGTTCTCGCGTGTTTGCGGCGGCGGGCGACCCGGCCTGCAGAGTACACCGTATATTTTAATCAATCACCGCGCGCAGCAGTCAGCCCTGGGATAAAAGCGGCTGACGTGCGGTAAGCGAATTTCTCGCGCGACGCCGACGAAAAAAGGAAAACGCCAGCAGAATGCGTTATTTTCCATCTGTCTCGCGGCCCTGACAAATAGTGAGCGGAGTAGGTCTCCTGCGAAAGGCATGATTAGTCCGTCGACTGCTTCAAAAACTTCCTTCCGAGGCGGCGCGCAGAAAAAGTGCTAATTAAACGAGCTCGAAACTCTTTGGCTACCGTGAGGCAGAATAATGAGCGAAATGTTGACTGGCAGCATCAAAACTTTGAGCCGTTTGTTTTGGGCTTTTCATCCGGCGCACGGCTAAAGCAAACAAGGGACCTTTTTCGCGTAAGTATGTATTTTTCTCCCGGCTCGTCTGCAAAGTGAGCTGGCTGCCGGATGTTTTGATCAAACTCGGCCTGCCTTTGCAAATTTCGACAGAAACTCGGCGCGGTTTACTCTTGCTTCGTCCCACCCACGTCATCCATTAGCGGCTCTGGATTCGTGTTTGGCTGCAAAAACCGCACAACCACACGATGTGGAACGCGTTGAATATTCAACAGCATTTTAAGTGCGGCGGTTATTGGCAGGCGACGTGCTTGTCTTCATCAAAACTGGCTCATTAAATAGGCACCGGTCGCGCGGTGTCAGTCAAGGTGTAAAATTCGATTTGTCGACGCAGATTTTATCGATTATCGGCTGCCGAACTCGTCTCGTTTCCATGCGGCAGTGCGTCCTCGCGTGCCTGTCCGTCAGCCTATCTCTACAGCCCGTTCCCAGAGGTAAACAAAGCCCGGTTTTTGTCACCCCCCTTCACTTTTCAGAGTGCATCTGAATTAGTAAAAAGCTATTTGCTCCAAAAGAGCAGCGGTTTAAACTTTAAAAAGGGGCCTCCACACGTGTTGGGATTTGCACACTATTTTGTGGAAATCGGGTCAACAGTGAGCGCAGCGCAGCAAAACCAAATTAGGAAACTCCGCAAACACACAGGAGTACAAAGAAGATTGCGCTTTTCTCAAGGAACGTCGGTTCCAATTCAATCAAAGCTCATTATAACAATACAAAAAGTTAAAGTTCATCTGGTTCAATTTCAAGCTAATAATTAAAGGAAAAAAGAGTTGCTTTTCGCGTGCCTACTCTTCAAATTGCTGACGTCTGTTTAGGTTACCAAAATTCAAACGCCATAACGTTTCTCTCGCATATCGGCAACTCGGTCACGTTCCGCGGACAAAAGCAGCCGACACAAATTTCCGAGATCATTTTTTTCTGCAGCGGCGGAGACGGATTTGGGTGGCAGTCGCGCGTGAGTCGATGGGATCCAAGCTGGGATGAGTGCGTGCGTTTAAGCAAGATGAATGTCGAGCACGTTTTTTCCTGTGCTCATGCCATGCACGGTGCATGATCGGCTGAAAAGGTAGAGCGGTACAAACAGCCGAAGCGCAAGCAGAATGCGATCGCTCTCCCCGAGTGCAAAACGGTCGGCTGTGGGGAGAGCTTAAGTGGCGGAAAAAGTGACTGCCGGGATTTATTTGTCGCAACGTCCGTCGCTGGCCAAAAAACAACGACGCGAGCGAGCTGGCGGGCGGTGGACGTTGTCTTGTCTGCTGATGTTTCGCATCTCTGCGAATAAATCAGACGGAGCAGGTCTCCAATGGCGAGTCAGTGATGCGAGGCTTTCTCCGACGGCGGAAAGCGGTGTCGAGGAAACTCCCGATTCGAAACTGGTCGTCTGGAAAGGGAAGCAGCCCACCAAGTTCACATATGGACGATTATTTTAAGCCGTGATGGGTGGAAAACCAATGCCATGGAACCTCATATCATTTTCTACGAAGATGTAGGTCGACGCGCATAAACGGAAAATAAGACGATACAAAAACCGAAACTGGCTTGTAATAACTTATTTTAAACGATAAAATAAATTTTCTCTGCACCGTTATCTGTTCAAAATTAAATTTGACTACTCACAATACAGAAGGCATTCAATTTTTTCGGTTGAACCTGGGAAACGGAAGGTGAGTTTAAAAAAACGGGAAAATAACGCGGGTGCATATTGCGGTTTGCCATTTAATCATTATAAACTGTTTTGCTAATTGAGCAAAAATTAATTTCCCCAATCGATTTGCCGCTCCATTGGGCGTGAAAATTGCTGAAACGGATTTCGCTGTGAAACGCGGGCGGCAGGTACTCGTGCATAATTCACACACCGCTCGTTCCTTTTCCTAACCGCCCGTGCAAGTCAAAATGTCATAACAACGGCGCGAACAAAACGAACAGCGTCTGGCATTTTTCCGGGCCCTCGAGTCGACAAAATTTCAAGCGCTGTCAAGTTCAGCGAAACAATCTCGTTACTGCGCGGAATATTTTTAATCAGTTCGCCATTCGTAGTGCAGGCGGGTAATCAGCTTTCGGCCGGCAGAGCATGAAAATTTCAAAGGCAAGCACGACCGACGAGTCGGCCCTGCGAACTCAATTTGGCGGCGGGTCGGGATTTGGTGCTTCGCTGGAGAGCTAGCTGCGAATTGGAGAGAAAGTAAAAGAAAAGGCAACGTGGAGTTAAAAAAAATACGGTCACGAGGAAAAAGATCACCTGCAAGAGAAAGAGAAAGACGATTGGAAACTTCTGCGGACAAATTGGAAATTCGCAGGACGGGTATCAGGTGACGCGTCAGCGTTATTTAAATGTTATTCCGAAAGTTTCCAATCTGCCTGCAGCCAGACAGAGAATGAGCGGAAAAGTTGGGCCGCGGGAATTAACTTTTAATAGCGTTTAATAAACAAGAGGAGGCTCTCGCTCGTTGAAATTACACCGCAGCGAATTCATATTAAAGTGCTCTCGGCGTCGGGGCTCTTTCTCTCTCTGGCATATTAGAACTCATCTTGCAATAAATTTTTGCATGCTGACTACTCACCCTCTTCCTGGTCTCGTAGTCGAGCGCACCTGCGACGTAGATGGCACCTGTCATGTTCTTCACCGCGAAAGCGCCGCCTATGTTACCGCTGGTGATCTCGTAACGAATTCTCGACGCTGCAAAGTGAACAAGAGAGACATTTTGTAGAAAGTGCCGTCATAATTCGCGGAATTTAGCCCCCCGGCCCGCAGCAACCCGCAGCAGCCCGCGCCGCCGCCCTCCGTCGCCCGCGCCACCGCCGCGTGATAAATATTCATTTGGCTGCCTCCGAAGAAAAGGACCCCGGCTTTCTTTTCCGCCTTTCCCACGCTGCACGCGGTGGCAAATAATGCATAATATAAGAATTTCCGGCACGCATAAAAGCAAAGTGCCGAAACGTGCCTTCTGTCGCCAAGCCGATTGTTTAGCCCTTTATCACGACGGGGCCGTAATGGCGCGTCATTGTTTCCAACGAGCGCCGGTTAATAAGCAGTGCAGTTTCATTTTGCGCGATGCAGTTTCCGTTATATCATACGCTATTATGCGGACCGAGCGAACAATGCAGCAGCAGTCGGGATTTGAGATGCAGATTCATTCGGCAACTGAGTGGGCTTGGCTGCACGCCACCATGCAGCCATTCGAGCCGGCTGCAGGGGCCTAATTCGGGTGGGTGGGAGGGTGGTTGCCTCCTCGCCTATAACATTGAAAGGCCTCTTTGATTCGGGCCAATCGAATTTGTCGTTTCTGTTTATTTCCTTGCCCTTAAAACGACTCACTATGGTCCAGTTTTACGGTCGCTTATGTGTTCTCTTCCATAACAGCCTCCTGGGTAAATTAGATTGACAAACACGGTCCGATTGCGGCTAATTCAAACTCGTTGGATTTCACCCAGCTTAGCACGTCAAACGAAACTCTGAATTCAATTTGAGGTGGGTTCTGATTTCAGTTGGGTCCAAATCCAATCATCCGAGTGAATATCTGGCGCGGCCGGAATCGAATTTGGCACTCGTCCATCAAACCCTGGTGGACGGGATCGCGAATAATTTCCAATTAAAGCGGCGCGTAATAAAACAACAAGATAAAGGTTGCAGTGATTTATCGTTTAATAACCAACCGCGTACGCGTCGTGCTCGGAAAAAGCAGCTCTGTGTGAATAAAAAAAACGCGGCTGCTGAGTCGTCGGATGAAATAAAGTGAGTGACTTTATCACCTCGGTGCGCAGTGAAATAAAAATAGGAATAGTTGTCGGCGCGGCGGCGATGCACTCGACGTTATCAATTTTACCCGTCGATCGGTTTGTGGCATGTAAGTCGGTCAGCCAACCAACCGGTTGCAGCTGCCGTACACATGGAAGGCTGATTCAGCGGAATCTGGCCCCAGTCCGAGGATGAAAAATTGCCGGGTGTTTGGCGAAAGGCGGCTGCTTTTGTATTATTTGCAACCAGCCGACCGGAGTGTGTGCACACGGGCCAAAATTTGCACCCCCTGCAGCCGATTAATATTCCCAGATGACGTATTGCTATTGGAAAATGATCGTGCGAGCTTTGCACCCATTTTTGCTGCGCCGATAAACGCGCTTTCCAAGGCAAATATAACAACCGGATACGCCGCAGGAAGCGCAACGCCGCCTTTTTGCCAGTTCAGCTTCGGGGCAGAGGTTGCCGAATATAATGATGACATTCTGGATTCTGCTTTTCCAGCACTGCTGCGCGACGCCAAAATTCAAAACAGCAAAAATTGTGCTTGGATTTTTGGATATTTTGCATATTGTGACACATGATATGAGAGAATAAATCGATTTTAGAACTCAGGAGCGAGGCTGGTAAAAAGAGCTCCTATATTGATATGGAGCCAAAAACGCTAAAATTGAAATAGCCCACGCTGTAAATTCGCAACAATCAACACCTATCCAATCGGGTAATACTTGGAATAAATGCAGATCTGGTTTTGATCGTTTCATCAAAGCAGATTAAATTGTTAAACCTGATATACTCGGCAGTGGAGGGATTTCCTAACTAACAAGCTTGCAATTTATCGTTGTTTGGATTTTGAGGCAAAATTGGCTCTTTCACTAAAAGCTCTAGGTTGACCTATATTTGTTACCGTGTGCAGGTTATATTTTCTACGTAATGAGTTTAAAATATTATGATCTAGCTGATGGTAAAAAATCAGATGTTTGCGTCCAATGGATGAGAAAAAAAATTCAAATGCATAATTTTTTTGTGAGTGGGACTCACGTGGAGTTTGAGTGCAAAAAGAGGCCAAACAAAACTGGGAATTCGGTTTACGCAGAATCATTTTAGTACAATTAACTCATTATAGCCCGACTAAATCAAAGCACTTCCGCAACACGGTCCAACAAAAGCGGACATAAATTTCAAAACAAAGGGGTAGCGCCATTCCGCAAACAGCCGCATTGTCCACTTCATTAGTTGAGATTTAACGCGTGCGGCACTGTTAAAACGCAAATGCTGCTTTTAAATTAAGAGGAACTGCAGAATTAGCCGGCGAAGAGCTTTTGGTGCAGTAATGGCGATAGAGCTGAGGACAAAAAGCGTCTCGAGCCTCTTTTTGCCCATGCTCCGATTGCTGCAGCTAGGGGAAATCTAGTTTTGTTTCGCGCTGCGTCAAAATTAGTGCGGCTTGTGCAATGCGAGAGTGCCGCGTTGCCAGAGGTCAGAGCATAGGCTCGATCGTAAAAACTTAACTGGCTTTTTGTCGCTCCCAGGCGGGCGGGCGCATGCAAAAGTTTGCTGATACGTTTTACACTGCTTCGATGCGACACTAAACGGAGGCAATAAATTCGCGGCGACTGGCGTGAAAACCGGGTCTCGAGATGATAAAAGGCTCTGATTTCCAATACGAGATATGTTGCCCCTTTTTACCAAGTGTATACCAAGACCGGCGGGGAAGCTGACAAACTGCAGGAATAGGGGCATCTCAGAGGATTTCCTTTATTAAGTTAATGACTGCGAAAATTCTATTTTAAGTCTGGAATTTTTTTAATAAATAAAAGCTATTACAATTTTTTTACGAGGAGTGTTGTGTTTTTACTGCCATTTAAACGGCAAGATAAGAATTCAGTCAAACATGAAGGCATACTAAAATTTTAATGAAGGGAAAGAGTTTAAATTCGAGAAATGGAATTATTTTTGCTGGATGGAGCAGAAAGCGCGGCAGCCTCGAATCTCAAGAAAAGTTAAAAGGCGCCATGGGAAGCAATCAACGCAGAAGAACGTGCTATTTTCGAACTCTAGGCTTTTTATATTCATTTTCCATCACGCAAACACTGTCAAAAGCGATCCATTCATTTTTACGACATTAAAAACCAATCAAGCATCGAGGCGCGGGGCGAACGTGCCGAAAAGAGCGCGAGGGAAAAGTAGGAGTGTTTGTTTTGCCAGCCGAGGGAAAAGGCTGAGTTTTATAAATTGCAATCTGTGAGAAATTTTGTAAGCCTCTTTCCGTCATATCTAACAAGCGGGGTTGCAAAAAGGACGACGATTTGTTTTGCTTTTTCCATCGCACAATGAAATAAATAGTTTCGAGCCGCGGTGACAGAGTGGGATTAATATGCCGACTCGTGCACTCTGCCGCAAACTCCAGCTGCTTTGCTTCTGTTTTCTTTCGTCTTACAAAAGTTACTGAGGTGGCAAATTGCTTAAAATATTCAAAAAGGGATAAATCGAGGAACAGGGAGAGACATAAACAATAATATCCAACATACATGAATATTCTCCAGCAGAGAGGTTTTAACATCGTGTTTTGTATTTTTTGAGCAAATTAAGTGAATACAATATGTCAACGGTCGATGCAAATTGAATCAACCTTTTTCCAATATTTTATGGATCGACTGGGCCCATTCCCCACGTCCCTTTACTGCACGCACGAAAAAATCCGCACAAAGGCGGCCGGGAGGAAAAAACCGTCTACTGCTGCAAGGAATACCTTTCCCCATAGACATGATAGCCTCGTGGCGAGCGACTTTCCTTTTAGTCCACCTCCATGGCAGCCCCAAATAATATTTTCTCTTTTTACAAGGCTGCGCACAGCATCCCTTAGTCATATTCATTTATCAAAGAATTGGATCGGGCGCGCGGTCGTAAATTGTGGTCGGTGGGTGTCGGTCGGCTGGCGATTCAAGATTTTCAGGACGCGCGCGCCACGAAGGAAATTGAGCCAGCGGCCAGAAATACGAGACCGGAAATTCAAGCACTGGCGGCAGGAAAGTGTTTACGGGCGCATTCTCGCTTATTTTTGCGTCTGCAACATTGTTTAGCCGGCCAAGTATGGCTGGTTGGTTGGTAGGATGAAAAGGAAAGAGAGGAGCATGCGGTGGCAATAAAACCATAAAGTCCGCTGGGAGCGAGTGAGCGAGCGAGAGAAAGGCTGCCTGCCATGCAGCTATGATAATAAGCACCGAGCCTTAGTTATTTCGACTGCTCTCGTCCTGGCCGGCGCAACGATAACTCACCAGCTTCCACGCTGCATCCAGCTAAACGCTTTTTGTCTCTATGATAACGCAGACTTTTTGGCACGCACTAACCTTATAATGTATGCGTGCAAATGACACACGAATAATGCGCTTGTTTTGGTCTGCTTTATTGCTATGCTGCGTGGAATTCGGGAAAACAGGACCACTCGTGTTTGTGTTTCACAAAGTAGCTTTTGTTATTCTGCATGTGTCTATAGAATTCCTGACCCAAAATTGTTTGCAGACGAATTAAAAATAAAAAGAAAGTCCTTTGAAACTAATTTTTCTGCTTGGATGTTTTACGATTTTTGAGTTGAATAGATCCAGTTACGTTCGCGCTAATAAAAGATGAAAGTTGCATTGAAGGGGAGTGCTTTTTGTCATATGAAAATTTCGCAGCAGAGGGCTGAGCAATAAAAAACTACAACGCGAATGAATTCTACGTGCGTTCTGAATCTGCTTTTTTACAGCTCTGGCTGCATTTTGCGACGTGTTCTGCTGTTCGCTGAATAATTTTTGCATGAAAAAATGAACAGGAAATTTCGTTTAGTCATTACCAGAAACTCGCTGGGATTCCATTTCACTATTTCTGTATTTAATGGAACAAAATAAAAAAATCACTTTGATAAAATCAATACAAGGCAATTTTTACTAATTTCTTGATGTTTAGTTTGAGTTTTTGCTTGTGTAACACAACTTTATCTCTGACAAAACGGTTGCTATTTCCTTTCCGTTTCAACTGTAAAATTTAGATTAAACTAATAAATTTAAATTATTTCTGTAGATATGTCCTTTTCTCCGCAATATCGCGATAAAATAAAATATTTAGCCATTTTCCCTCTGGCTTGTTCTCAGACTCAGAGAGATCAGTTGAGTCGAGGTGGCAATTAGCACCTATACTACAAATTATTCGGCCCGTAGGCCGCTTTAATCCAGGTCGAAATTGGCCGGCGTCGACGCAATTAACCGCGAGCACAAGCGCAATTTGCAGACAGATCGGCAGCCCGCAGCATTGCAAACTCGCAACACCTGTGCTTTAATATTCGCAGGCCGTCTGCATACCGAGAGCGTTCGTATATGGAAATAGCCCCGAATGTAATACACACATAGACGAATGTACGCGGGCTAGGTAGGTTGGAAGGTAGGAAACACACGCACGCACCGAGCAAGCTCATCTCTGCAGCAGTTGGAAATGTTTATGGGTGGCGGAATATTATACCAACACAGACAGACACACAGAAGCCGCCGAGCAGTGGTCCTAATCTCGCTGCCGCTGCTGCTACCGGCCCCGCACTTGCGGTTGCTCGCCTCCGAGCCGAGCAGAGCTATTAGCATTTTGCTTGCTGGAGCACTACTCGCCGGCGGCGATTTTATGCAGTTTCGCTTGCAGACCCAATGGAGCGAGAAAGGGCCTACTTGTCAGCAGCCCAAGCAAGCCCCGAATTCATATCCTCCCTTGCTTCCCAGCTCCCAACAGCCCGGCCAGGCCACACAACTCGAATCACGCGGGTGTTTCAATTTTTGTAAATCTACGACGCTTCCCATTGTTCACGTCACAAAGCGACTTAATTCTGCGCTATTTTCGAATAGGCATCTGCTTCGAATAACGGAAACGCTTTCAGAGCGAATCGCGAATTAATTTCGGTGATTGAATCGAGTGCGATGTTGCAAGGATTGCTTTGTTTGACTTTTGTCTGCCTTCCATTTTCATCGGCTCTAACAAAAATTTTGTTTCACGTTTGAATTAACACTGACAGTACCAACTAGACATACCATTCGCAAAAAAATGTGTTCGAAATATCAAAAAATCAAACACTTGAAAAGAATGAACAACTAAAGCATCAGTATTTAAATTGAGCACAAAAAACCTTTTCAACGGTAAAATAAATGTCAGTTTCTGCTTTTGGAAGTACTGATTAAACAATACAATGATTTTTCAATAAGCAAATGAAACAAAACATTTAAATTTTTGTCGAGTCTAGCAAAACAAGTTAACTATTTTTATCTTCAATTTATTGTTTTTTCTGTACCACTAGTTTTGCTACTTATTTTTATCATTATTTTTAACCGTTAATTTGATTAGTCTAAAAGTCAATGGATTTTATGGAGGCGGCTCCGACTTATCTACAGGGCTCGACACGTTTATCGCTGCAAATAATCTTCATCTCGGAATGGAGCTATTGCAAAAGGAAAAAGGCCTCAAGGCCCTTGGAAGCCAAGCGATAAATGAGCAAGAAAGTCTGCCGTGGGATCGCGTATATACCGCTGGTTTATTGTATTCGTTAAAAGTGTGCGACAGCAGAAAGAATGCTACGGCAGCACGTAGCAAATGAAACTTTTTAATCCCGGCTGTACCTACTGTTGATAAATTTTTCTCGGCGGCTTCTTTAATCAGGCGGATTATAGCCGGTCGACGTCTCGCGATCCTGTTACCGCCGCCGATGAGGACCATCAAAGAAAATTAAGATTTCCCGTTGAAGCGCGGGAATTTGCTATTGAAAGTTGCATCATAAGCCGATTGCTTTTAGCGAGGAAAACGTTGGACTCGCTGGCGGTAGGCAGGAAAACGCATTAATTAATGAAAATCCCATTTATTCACTTTCTAGTTGAACGGGCAACAAACAAAGGCTTCTGTTTCCACGCAGATAAATTCATTCGCGAGGCAGAGCAAACAAAACTCGCGCTCGCACGCGTTCATTAATGCAACTGCTGCACAATTGAAATGCTAAGCAAGCCTCAAAGCGAGACAGCAAACGCAAAGTTTCAGCGGTCAGCGACGGGCGAATTTCGTACTACGGCCCCCGGGGCACTGACGCAGGGTCGAGTTGGGCGAATACTCACATTCGTCGAGGTCCTTGGCCGTGACTGTGAGCACCGTGTGTTGGATGTCCTCATTCTCGTCCACCTCCGCTTCGTACAGCGCTTTGTCGAAGAAGGGCGGGTTGTCGTTCTTGTCGGCGATGCCAATGCGGATGAACTTGGTCACTGAAATCACGAAAATTTGGCCACGTTAGTCTATGGTAATTGCTCTCTCCGGGGTTCCGCTCCAGGCAGACGCACAGCCAAGGGCGAATGGCGCTCGATTCCTCCGTGTTTTGCATGCGAAATGCGTGCCAATGCAGCTTAATTTGCATTCAGCAGGAGAGTTAATTATATCTCCGAGCGCATATACATCTTTTTGGTGGAACTGGGTAATGTTTGCACGGGGAGAGGTAAAGAGAGAATGCCGGCAAATTAAACTTTTGTTTATCTGTAATTAGGCCCACATCCTGACGTGATGCTGGTGCGAAATATCAACAAGGCGGCTTCTCAATCAGCCTCCACCTTTTTCGGGTGTATTTTTTGTGTGATCGTTATTTAATTTAGCAGGAACACCAACACGGAAAATTTTAGGTTGCTGGTCAATTTAGAAAACTCGAGCGCTTATACACGATCAAGTAAAATCACCGGGAAAAAATTTGCAATCCAATGGTTTTATCGAGATTCCCGAAATTCCAGAGCTTCGAAGGAGCATAAAATTGAAATGGAAAATTTTTAAGATTGAATTTTGAAGGCAATTTTTGTTGATTAATGATCACTTTTAAGTACTTAAAAATTTTTATGAAACCTATTTTTTAATAGGATAAATTGCGATAAAATTTTGGCTAACACGAAAATACCGAATCATTAAATATGCTTAAATTGCTCAAATTGCTCAACGGGCTGGGAGGCGCACCGGCGCCGACTCGCTACTTGCTGGTTTGCACCTTTCCAGCATGCGTGATTTGGCTTCACGGGACGAATGTCTAGCGTTTCAAAGCAGTCCTCGGTGCGGAAGCAAGTGGCCCTTGAGTGGGCGGGGTCCCTGTGCGGCCTGGTGCGCCCATGTTATCCGTTCGCGGTGTTATTGGGACCCGGGTTTCAGCATTCGTGCTAGTGCAGTGCGCGCCCTTCCCGGTCCTCCGGTCCTCGGACAGGGATAAAAAGAGCAAAAAAAAAAAATATTTGCAAGTATTTGCCCCACTAATAAATTTTGAAAAAGCTTCAGAGCCTTACACGAAGTTTTCCTATTTTTTCAAAATATTAAAAGGGGTCCAATAATCTCATCAAAAATTTCCTTAACTGAACATAATTGTACTGCCCCTTCAAATCATTTTGATAAATTTTAGACCTGGCACAACTTGGTATTGTTGTATACCTCAAAATTTCAGTTAATCAACTTCAATCCTAAGAATTTTAAACTAAATTCCTTCCTTTTCTGTCGAAGAAAACTTTCCATCAACCATTTTGTGCTGCTCACTTGAAATCGATTTTCGTGAGAAAATATACATTCGTTCGAATTCATTTTAGCGTTTAAGCGTGTTAAGCGCCAGGAGTCGATTTGCCACTCAGCTTGTTCCAAATGTCAAACGTCACACAAATTTTCCTCGATCGGAGCACTTTCGACATTGTCTTGTTCTCCCAGAAAAGGCGACCGGTAGCAATTTGAGCGGCGTTTCTCCAAGCGAAACTCAATTACCGAATGGGACCATTGTGTTTGAGCAGGGAGAGAACATTGGCTGTTTGATCAGGCAGCCAGCCTATTTTCGCCGCAAAGCCAATCGCTCAAGCACAAATCACACACAAACAAAACGCGCAGCGAGCAACACAGCTAGCGCTACGCGGAACAAGGAAGTTCCATTTGTTTGGCTGAGGACCCGATGACTATGTCGTGCGCTTTTCGCCCAACTTTTATTTTTATTTTTGCGAACATAAAAATCAAGAGCGACGAGTTCTTTTAGTCTGTCCTTCTTTATTCTTCCTTTTTAACCAGCAACAGACACTTCTTCGCCGCGCTCGCTTTTTGCTGCAGAGTAGTGAAAAAAAACAACGTTGCAAAAAGGAGGACGCGCACAGGCAGACCTCTCCGATGCGCGCTCTTTTAATTTTAGGCCCCTTGCAAGCTTGTCTGCGTTTCTTTTCATTTGGGGGTACGCCTTGACACTACGTGAGTTTGCTTGTCTTCCGCCAAATTGTAAAAAAACTTGTTTATTGCTAAACTTGCTGCATAAAAAACAGACTGCTTCATTTTCTTTTAAAACTTGACGATTACTTGTGATTTATTTATTTTTTAATCTAGAAAGAGTGCATTAAAGAGAACACATCAATGTACATTTTTTCCAAAGGTAATCCTCATTTTGCTCCTAACCAGAAAAAATGCTTTTATGACTAAAATTTTATTTAATGGTTTTTAAAAAAACATTCACTCGTGGTTGTAGAAATTTACAACAAAACAAAATGAGAAGGTACGCCTTAACATATATTATGAAAATAAGCTCGCAGAAAAAGTTGTCCTGTTTTACCGCCAACAGTTTTCTAATGGAAACGAACTGCTAATGAGTTCAGCTTTTCTCCGAATCCCTTAAATTTATGTGGACATTTGTATTACCATAAAAATGTTTCAAAAAATATTCGAGTGTACGCGGCTGGCTTTAAAATGAAATACAATTACTTCCATAATTCAAAGAATTGCTTTTTGCGAATCAATGTACCAATTTGCTACGTGTGCCGCGCACGTATGTATTCAAAGAGCTTTTTAGGCCTCGCAGCTGTGTATTGCCAGCACGCTGAGTTATAGATATTGACCCTTTTTTCTACGTGCTTGTGACTAGCCCAAAAAATGTTCTGCGGGTGCATGCGGGCTGGCAGAAAATCCCATTTTTGCGCTCGTCCGCTCTGCGGTCGCAATTATGGTCGCTCTCAGCGCTCGAAGCCGCTTGCGAATAAATAATTCAGAGCGTAAAGGCGTTATTATTAGAGGGCACAACACGCTTTCGCGCACAGCTGAAAGCATTTTTTTTTTGTGCAGAGAGGACAGGACCCATTTTCGATACAATTGATTTTACTTGTGCGGTGTGCCAGCATTTGAGTCGCTGCGTGAATATGGTGTAAAATAAACCACACGTTTTTGCCCGCTTTTAATTCAATATTCCCATTTCGCTGAAAGCCTTCCAAATCCTCGTTATCGCAGCACTCGACATTTAATATCGCAATGCCTTGAATGGTGCAAGTGAGAAAACGACGGTAAAAATTGAATTTCCTTATTGAAATTCTATCTCTCTACGTGCACAAATGGCCAAAATATTCAATTTTACCGCCTTTGCCTCAACTCTGGGCTGACTGACAGTACAAGGAATTTTCCAAGCTGAACTGATGCCCGTTTAATACCAGGCATTTTGAGCGCGAGTAAAAATCAGTTTGCTATGGCGGCGCCCATCTAATTGCGTCACAAGCTTTAAAATTCGTTCGCTAATTAAAAATGATTTACACCACGGCTGGCAATCACGAGCCGACTTGCCTGGGCGCAGGAATGCATGATGTATGACCTGGCCAAAAATTCTGTTTCATACGTCTGGCTTTTGCAAACACACGGGAAAAAAGAGAGGAACGGCTGCACACACATTTAAGCACACAAAACACGAATGGGTTGTAATTAATGAATTACAAACTCAGTCGGGAGAAAAGGGAGAGCAAGAAAATGAGGTAAAAAAGAAAGAGCGGGCGCGGCGGGCATTAGCTAACGAGGAAGAGGTGGAATTTTTCAGAATTCCTCGCGGTTTGTTTTGGCTCGAGGGAAGAAACGCGACCTGCTGCCGGCGAACGCTTCGTATTTCTTGGAGTGTTTGCTTTGCGACCTATTTCATTTCATAATCCCACCTACAGAGGGGAGGCTTTAATTGCACAGATACGCTGGTCGGCTAACGAGTCGAAATTTGTGTGGAACGGAACCATTGTCGAATCTGGGTCGCTTCAACCTCCCACCATTAAAATTTCATCGCGGCATTTTAGAGTGTGACAGCTTGAGAGTGCCTTGATCAACCTGAGCAGCGCAGAGACACCTTCTTCTTCTTCGAACGAGTGTAATTAACTTTTGAATTAGCCGAGACTGGTGTCTATATGGCAATTACAACACTGTCAACTTTAATTATTGCGTCTCGTTAATAATTTATAAAGTTTCCAGCGCTGAATTTATAAGTAAGTTTCTAGCATTTTGTCATTAAGATGGTAAGAGAGGCAGGGTTGATGACGTTTAGAAATGTGCTGCTATAAGCAGAATTTCCACTCGAATATTGAATTGTGATTTCGCTAGCGGACAATTTCGGTCGCGGTTCATTAGCAACCATTCGTTTTCCTCGGGCGGGAAAAAACAGGGCTCTTACATTTCAAAACAATTTCGATCGTTTTTCTATTTCACTCAGCAACCGCGTTCGCGTCTTGTGTGACAAAAACGCCCGCAGGAACAGATTGCAAAATAATGGACCGGCGAATCGCGAACAAATTGATAATCGCGTTGCACAGCAGCTCCGTCGTGGCAGCCGGTGAAAAGTGGGGCGCAAATTAGCTCTGCCCGCGGCTCATTTTTCACGTTGACATCTGCAGCTGAGATCGATAGTTGAATATGGCCGCGAAATAATGCGATTAGAAGTGAATTCGGCGAGCGGTCGGGTGAGCAGATTAAATCGTGTGCGTCCAAATAAATTCGGGCGTCGCAGGAAATTAATTATTGCCAGCCGGGCGGCTCACGTTCGCTGAGCATATTGTAATAATTACGGCGCGGGCGTGTGTGTGCATTTGAAACGAAGCTAATCCTCCCGGAATCTCTCGCGCTGGCACCGTTTTGGTGTATGCATGAGCTCAAAACTGGCCTCTCGCCGGATGATAATCAATTATCGACACGCCGAGGAACCCGGCCGACAGTGCAACATTAAAAATTCCCTTTGTGCGCGCCACCGGGCTGTTTGCTGGCAAAAATGCACGAAGCTTTTGCTCTTCCCCGACGGCTTTTAGCACGCGGAAATTGCGTTTTCGCTCTTTACAGCCGCGTTTAATTGGCTGCGCTTGGCTCACGCCTCAATTTATTTCCTACAGCGACGTGGCGCGAATTTTTTACCGTACATGAAATGGATGTGTTGTTATTTGTGATACGCCTTTGTGCGGCTGTTGACTTTGATAGATATGGGTTATTTGTGCGGTCAGGAAGTTTCTGCCTTTTTGCACCGATAAAAACTTTTCCGCTGCTAGATATAAATAAAAAGTTCGAAGGCAGATCATTCAACTGGTTCGACAGACAGGTATTCATGAATGTTAATCTTGTTGCAATTTAGATTGGACAAAATGACCGCCAAAAAGACATTATCCTGGGTCAATTTCAACATTATTTCTAATTCTGGCAATGTTTCGATCGCATTGACGCTCCGTAAATGGAACTGTTGAATTCAGAAGGTGCGAAATGGCTATTCCGCGACAATTTCCACTCTATTCCTTGCCATAGGGAGCGAGGCAGTAAATTGAAATCAGGCAGCGCGCCTAGAGCCAATTTATCCCGATTAGAGTCAATCGGCTGCCTATTCGGTGGGCGCGACGGCCATATTTTATTGCATCTTATTACCAGCACGCGGCGGCCTGGAGGCAAATCCTCTTGGAATCACATTGAAATTTGTACGCGCGCCAGGGCCATATCTTTGCGGTTGCAAAGCCCAAAGTCTCGTGCCGGCCGGGCTGCCTGCATGCGTGGGGGCGATATCTGGATGCGTAAATCAGCCCCAGCTGCCGGGGCTGGCTAAAGCCCGAGCCTAATAAACCGCACAATGGAGTGCAGCCGTTAGCAAATGGTCCATATTCATCGCGTAGACGTCGAGGCCCGCGCGCTGACTGACTTTGGCTTTGATAACCACCGCGTTGCCGCAGCGAAATTGTATCTTCATCACGTGTCGTTGGACTCGCACATGCACAAAGTGCGTACATGCTGATAAGGGGTAAAACTGCGTTCATCGCGGGCCCACATTTATGGAGGGTGAAGCAAGCGCCGGAGCGAGCTTGCGGAATTTTGCACCTGTAATCCGGCCGAGCACTTTGTTTTATTGACAGGGAGAGCACTGGGATCAGCCAAGCCGATCGGAAATTCCTGTTTGCTGTAGCGCTAAACGGTGCTTACATTATACATTTCTTTTTCAGCACGTGCGCAAAAATCGATCGATGCCAGGGTCAGATTAGCAAACATTTTCCTATCTCGTAAACTTTGTAAAATATTTTAACTGTGAAAAATTAATGAGGTTCTTGAACGACAAGGTCTGCGTAGTTATTAATTTCAAGCTCAGCCTCTTTATATTTTTGCAAAAATCAATATTTGAGGTTTAACAACGATGAACTCGCTTTCCTCCTTTTTTTATAAGAACGCGTTGCCTCACGAACGCAAAATTAAATCGGAAGGTGGTTTATTGTGGGACCTAACGCACAAAAACTATCTCAGCTTTTGATCTTTACCTCACGGGATATTCAGTTTTTCCCAGCATCTACAATTATTTAAGAGCTATTCATCGCCAACAAATTCCTGGTAATTTGGGTTGCGTAATTACATAGAACAGTTGGATACAAATATTTCACTCGCTCCATTGAATTGTAAATTTTCCGCTCGACGTTTTTCGCTTTCATTTGGAAACCGAGCATTTGTCCCGAAGGATCGTTCGCTGATAGACAGAGCTTTCACATTTCGCTCTCCATCAGATGGAAATTAAACCCTTTCACAAAAATGTTGTGTGAAGCCAAACGGAAGTATTGGAGAAGCAGATGTCCTGCGCGAGGGGTTTCACATCCAAAATAAATTCGTGATTCACAAGCACAAATTCAAAAGGTTGCGACTACGTGTGTAAAATTTTAATTACGAAATGTTTCTTGTCGAAGAGAGTTTACCAGTTTGCATCGCAAATGACGCAAAAAAGATCTTGTGCAATCTGCGAGTCGAGCGAGGAAATTTATAAATTATGGTAATAAAATCAGGAAAGAGTCGATATTTTATACGGACCGAGAGCGTGATAGATAATATAAAAGCAGCGAGAGCATGCAGTTGTGCCGTTTTATTTACGCTCTCTCTGCTCTGCCAGTATAATTTGTAATGCAATCCGCTGGCTGCTGTGTGCAGCCACTGATAAAAGTGCCGCGAGTTCATTTCTGTCACGGCATCTTGATTATTTTACTACACCCAGGCTGTGAATGCGACTGGATGGTTATTGGCTGTTTACCGAGCGCAGCGTTTTGACGCGCAAGCTTATTCTATTTGAGAAATGAGCACGTGTGAGATTACAGTGACGAGGATGCAATGCGCATTTCAATGAACTGAGGTTGCATCTTGCAGTTTAAATAAGCTCCGCGAAGATGCAGGATAAGCTGTGTTTGCATTATCGAGTTGTGTATTATTGATTCTGTGGAGGCTTTTCAATATAAATAATCCTACCCTCAGTTAAGATTAGAATTTTCATAAAATTGCATGAAATACGACAATGTCACTTGAGAATTAATTAAGTTCTCTGCTTCTTTGAAACCGCACCCGCGATATTTACTCATCCAGCCGCCGAGTTTTCCTTCCTGTTGACTTTTAATTCACATTGGGAATCAACAAGAACAAAGTTTCCCAAATCATGGCGTTTGCCCTCGTTAACCCATTTCGCAGATCACGATCTTTCAATCAGCGAATTCTTCAGGGACATTAACTTGCCCTCCGGCTCTATCGGCGTGGTTCAACAACCGCGAAGATTCTTCCCCGGGAAAAAATTTCCTCGCGCGCGCACGTTCCGATTCCCTAGCGAGTCTCATAAACTGCATGTTATGTACAGCAGAGAGGGAGGAAAGGAGCGGCCGATTATTGACGAGGTCGAGTCGAGAGTGCACACATTGGCATCGCTCGGATGCACTCGCCTCGATTGCGCGTCTTTTCGTTTCTAAGTTGACGGCTTAAAGGATTGCATGTTTAATAATTGCTTCTGGAGCAGTGTCCTCGAAACGAGATTATTATTCGTCTCATTATCAGTCAGAAGTCAGAGGCGTAAGCCTGCACAGGCTGGTTCATTGGCGTGCGTTTGCTATGGATTTTAATTAGTACTAAGCCCTAATGAATGAGTACTTCATGTAAGGGTCTTACTGCTCCTGTACCTCTAGGAAAGTACAGGCAGGCTTAACCATTTCATTCTAGTTTCTGGCTAAATACCGGTGGTGAATTGAAATAATTGCTTCTTGATTTTGAAGCTTTGCATTGGAATTAAAGCTTTTCATTCGCCAGTTGAAAAGAGAGAGCTGCTGTTTTGACGTAAATACCTCAGTCAGGGTTGCGCCCAGACGCCCAGAGATATCCGGGATCTGAAGACTCTAAGTCAAGTATTATAAAAAGAAGTTGTTCAGCGCTTTCTACACTGCCAACAGGACACGGACCATAATATAATAAAAACGGACTTCATCCTCGTTGTTGAGGACACAGACTGACAAGACGTAGTCTCTATCTGATACAAAAAAGTTTTTTTAGAGAAACTCTGCACAGCACCTCCCGTGGGCTATGAGCTCACTGGGTCCCAGGTCCCAATAACACCATCAAACGGATAAAATAAACATCAAAGGAGCTTTGGTCCAATGTGGCCATCTTTTCGCCTCCCCGCACCGAACTCTTTTAATTGAAACGCCAGACATTTGTCCATAAAGCCGCTGGAAAGGTGCGCAAATCAGCAAGTGGCGAGTCGGCGTCGGTACGCCTCCCAGCTCGTTGAGCTATTTGTGCATTTCAAGTCACTAAATAAACCACCTTTTGCCATCTCTGACATTGGGTAGCATCCCCGAACTGCTCAAATATCTCCCATTGCTTTGACACTCCTGAAAATGCCTTAACAATGCAAGCCAACGGGCTGGTATTCATGGGTGTCAATCCACGGGATTTCCCTGATTTTTAGTCATTGGAAAATGTGCACGGTACGCCTATTTTTTTATATTTCCGCATTTTTATTTTTTAATTTCACCACATTTCTAGGGGTTCCCAACGAAGAGTATCTGCTAGCTCATTGGATCCACAATTTGTGAGGCACAGAGTGACACTCGAAATAAATTGTGCGGGCTTCCTCTTCCGCTGAGTTGGCAAATTGGATTTCAACGTCAAGATAGGATGACGCTAGAATGCGAGCGCATTTTTGACTAGTCATTAATGATAGGGCGACAATCGTAAAATCAATAAGCACGCATGTGCCAAGTCGCGGAATTCGCTCGCTCTCCCTCAATTACCCGGTCTCATTTTCAGAGCGGAAATCCAATTAGAGGCAGCGCGAATTAATCAAGCCAATTCGTGAGGGCAAACGACGGCGCAAAAAGCCGGAATGGGATTGATAAGCGCGCCGCCTGACTGATGAAACTCGCTGGTCCCATATTTTTCTGCCGAAAAACTGTCAAAATGCGCGGAGGCGTGTTTTTTTCCCAGCTTTCGACGGAGCAGCCAACGCGCGCGAGAAAAAAATAAATAAATTACATCAAACGCCGCAGCACGAGCGAGCGAGAGAGCGAGCGAGCACGCATACATAATGCGCCTGCGATGCTTTGTGGCGGCGGGCGAGTGGGCAAAAATGCGGGCCGCTTTTTTTGGCCGACGACGCTCGGAGACAAACAAAGATCCACTGGGTGGATCTGCACAGTGGTGCTTGCCTCAAATTTGCACCACATCAAAACTTATGGCCTGTTTCGTGCTCTGCTTTCATCTTGGCGACACTTTTCGCGCGCCGATCATTTGCGCCGCACCAACGGCAGGATTTCGAAAAGAGGAAATTGGTGTTACGCCTGCGGTGGGGAATTCACATGTGGCAAATGGTTTCCACTTCGCATGAATTTCCAACCAAAATCAGCCAGCATAAGAATAAAAATAAATAAATATCGCATAATTTAGCTTCAATTGCGCGTAAAATTTCGTGGCTGTTTGTTTAGTTTTTACGGTGAACAAAAACAATTTAAATAAATAAATTGAACCACAGTCATGGATAGATAAATAACTCTCATTGTATGGAGCTGCTCGGTAAAATTCAGCAAATTCAGTAGCCAACCAACACAACAAAACATCCTACTGGCTAGAGAATAAAAGTTAACTTGGCCATGTAACAATTAGAGCAATCCATCGCAAACTTCACAACATCTCCACTTAAAATTTTCAATGTTATTAAGATCTTCAAGGAAACTCGTCAAAGTATAAAGATCGTAAAATGCTGGAAGCCCGAGTATGAAGTGAAGCATCGCAGAAACAACCAATTTGGGCAATTTGGCAACAGAGTAGTGTTCACATCCGCCTTGGTCCACGAAAATATTTAATAAAAGCCGAGCGACTGCAGGGTAAAATGTTGGCAGAGCAAAGTTGTGGAAAAAGGCACTGACGAACAAGTTATTAAAAAAATAATCTGAGAACACATCACCTGTTTCGAAAACACGGTAGCAACGGCGAAAAGTTCTCGAATTTTCATTACCTCTCTGCAGTGGCTGTTGCTAGATTTTTTCCGCCGAGCAAAGAGTGCTCTTTGCCGCTCTACACTCAGCGCAACGCTGGCGTAAGAGCACACGGGTAATGGAGGCTGTGATAGGCAACGAGCGCCGCTTGGGAGTAGAGCGCGTTGCCTACTTTCGATATCTACAGGCGCTCTCCCGCCCAGATGATAGTTTCCGACCAACAATAGAACTGAATTTTGCATGCATTCTGATCTGAGAGAGCACATATCGCCTTTTACGACCATAAAAACTGGTACTTTTCTAGTGTATTTCAATATCTCTCTTTATTTTATTTTAATGTGCGCTGCAGGGATAATCGGGACTTGCACAATATCAGCTTGAGAAAAAACTTTTAATGCTCCCTTGAAAATAAAACTGCTTTATACAGTTCACAATTATTGGAAAAATTGGAGCGGCACTTAAATTTTCATTTTGCTTGAAAATAAACTTCTCTGGCGGGAAAATATTGAACAAAATTTGCAACCTTCATTGATGTACTCAGAATTTAAATTTGTCTTTCCTGATTTTTGTGTCAAAGGAAGTAGAATTTTACTCTTTAAAATAAATTTTAAAAAAATCCGGAATTTATTTGGTCACAAGGGATTATTTAAGGGGGTTTCACAAAAATTCGTCTCTGATTCTATTTTTTTAATTTTACTCAGTAATAAAAGTAGCCAAATATTTTTATCGACCAGTGATTCTTAAGTTCTTTCAAATTAAATAATGCAGCGTTGTACTGAGAAGCATAAAAAACGTGCTATTAAGATGGTACGAGATTATTTTACTCTTCAATTGTTCACTTTCAGCCTCTCGTACTGTTTTCAAAACCCACACAGATAAGAGTAGAGCCATTGAATAAGTTGCTTTATTCACTCCATAGGCAATAACAAACAAAATAGCACAATCCAAGGGATGCAATTGCGTTACAGTATTAGTTGAGTGCTAATGGACGAATCACGGGGATGTTTTGATCGGTTTCCTTCTTCGTCTTCGTCCCATCAAAACAATCTGACAATTCACCGGAACGACAGCGCTCGGACCAAAATAGATTCCACTCGCCACTAAGCACAAATTGCGAAATTCCGCCCCATTTACTCGCTCCTTCACACACACAAAAAAAGTTGCACAACTCGGTGGAAGAAAAGAACAGCTTGCGCTGCTCCAATTTTTGCAAAGAACGAGTGGAGCTCGAATAATTGCATTAATGCAAGAAGAGCGCGGGTGAGACAAAAGCAGCGCGATATTCTTTGGCCGACCGATGAACTGGATAGTACGGCGCGCTCGAGATCATTCAGGCCAGCAGCTGTTTGTTCCCGCGCGTTCGCAGAGAATTATGATCAGTCGGGTCATTCCAGTTTTTGTCGGCATCGCAAATCCGCGACGATCGCAATAAAAAGCCGCCGGCCCCGTTCATTCGTATTCGCTCGGCTAAATTGCAGTGAAAAACGGCCTAACGAAGCGCTCTCTCCGTCAAATTATTTGAGATTTATCGTGCTTTTTGTCCACTCGTATTATTAACTCTCTGCCACTGCTTTTTCCCCCAGTGTGAAGCAAGCACAAACAGCAGCAACACGGGTCATTGTAAATAATATTCTCCACTTTTTACTGATAATAAAAATGAATCACGTCCAGTTCGTGAGACACTATTTGACCTCTGAAATTTCCCCAGCCGAAGTTTCGCGAAAACTCGGCATTAAATCTGGTAAAAATAGACAGCCGGCCGCGTTCAACTTTTGCCAACACTGACAAAGTTTTTGCAAAAACTTTGAGGCAAACACGCACACACTCAGTGGGCAAAATACAGTAATTTGGTTAAGGTAAATTAAACAGCCCGCTGTGTGCCTGCTCTGGAAGTGGTCCAAATAAAAACCGCGCTGCCGGGAAAATAAATCAACAGAAGTTGGTGTGCTCGCTGAAGAAGGGCAAACAATAATCGTCTTATTTGCGATCCCTGCTGCGTGCGGCCGAAAGTTGGTCGCGGCCGCCATTTTGCACATTGGGCCAGAATTATTCCGACGCCAAAGATGGAGATAGATAGGCAGACGCATCAAACGTGTTTCGCAGCGGTATTGGGGCTCAATGGCGCAGAATGGGCCGTCGTCGCACCCGTAGGGCCGCGTGCGTAATTTATTCAGTTGCCACGCTATCTCTGCTGACGCCGATGCTTTTGAATTAGGCGCTATCCCCTCTTTCATCTTGTTCATCCGCTCTTTGGGAACCAACCGCGCGAAAGAATGGTATGTGCGTGAGTGATGGGATTGCTTGACAACGAAATCCAGCGGCTAACATCTGTGGCACTCTTTTCAATTCGCCTCATGTTGTGCTGTTAAAAAGAGTATGTAGATGTTGATTGTGTGAAAACAAAACACGCTTGAAAACCGACAACAAGCATCAAACTTGCGTGGGTTTTATTTCGAATGAGCTGGAAGGGCACAGCTTAAAAAATGACCGATTCGGCTTCAACGACATGTCAAATCATTGGCTCCATTGCTAAATCCAGTTTCAATCCAGACGGATGGTGCTTATAGACCACCTGAAGTGTATGATTTAAGTAAAAATTAATTAACTGTTCAGAGGGTGCATTAATTACATCTGTACAAAAAGATGGACAGTTTAGTTTTCAGTTTAAATTCTTTATAATTAAAATTAATTGCGGGAGCCTTGAAATTCAATTGCATAACAGGAGAGCAACTAAGCGAATAAAATAAATTGCTGAGCACATCAAGATTTCAAAGGATGTTCCAGTATGAATTATAAAAAATGTTGGAAAGATGAATTTTGATCATTAAATTTTTTCATACGCCATTTTAGCTTAGTTAAATGAACAGCGAATTTGGTACGTAGCGTTTTACACAGTTGATGAGGCAAAGATATAAAAGCGTACCTTTTATGTCAAAGTAATGCACGGTTTCAATTAATTGCATTGACACTTCCAACCCAAATATAGTCGTTAGCGTATATACGCGTCCAGAGCGAAACGTGCGGATTAGTGCATTGCCCTTTTTTCCTGCTTCGCGCATTTCATCACGTGGCTCAGCGTGTTCCGACATCCAAAGAGAATGTGTGATTAAAAGTCCAGTGCTACACAGGCTTTGAAAGCTAGCAAGAATACTTTTTACCGCCAGGAAACGTCAATTACGGGCTCATTTCCGGAGCGTACCGGATCAAAATACATAGAAGCACGAGTGAATTTTTCCTTGCTGCAATGCAAAGGGTGAATTTTCCTATGGCTGCGTGCCTGATATTTATTGTACAGCTCGAGTAGTAGTATATAATGGCGGCGAAAAGGCGGAGATGACGCGCCAAATCCGAGCGCGGATCGGAAAAAAATCTCGCGGAGTTCTCTCTTGGCCGACGCGTAAAATGAAGAAAAGAAGGAAAACGCATGCGGAAAAAAGCATCGGCATATACAGATGCCTGACTCTTTCCAGATTTTTTACTTCTTGTGCAACGTAGGCGGAGAGTGTTGTAAAAAGGGAGCAGACGTGTCTTCGGTTTTACGTTCCGTTCTTTCGACGGCGGCTGCGGAAACATGAATCGCTAAAAAGCCAGCTAAAGCGAAACGTGGAAAAGTGCGTGAAAAATAACTGCGGGTGCGCTGACAGGCTGCTTGTTTTGCTTTGAAGTCCACAGCTCAAATTACGCTGATGAAAAATACTTTTAATTAAGGGTTTTCAGGACCGAAATTAGCCAAATGGTAGATTTTTTGTTTATTCGGCAGTTCCGATCGTAAAAAGTGTTTTAGGTACGATAAAGTAAAAAAACGCGACGCTCTACTGCTTGTTTTACTTCAGTTTCTACCGTAATAAGAAAAAATAGAATGCGTTTGATAAAGATTTTGCAAATTGTGCAAAAATTAAAGAGGATTTTCAGGTTTAAATTAAAATGACAATTCTTATAGATGATCTTTTCACACAGTTGATTGAAAACTTTTAACTTTCTTGTCATTTTTCTGTTCTTTTGTATTGCTTGAGACGCTTTACCCTGTGAATTTAAAATTAATTTTTGAAAAAAAAATACTGTGTTGAGATACAACACGCTTATCCTCGCACGATAAGTGAGCGTCCTGAAAAGTTTCCCAGCTCCATAATTTAGCACGGTGAACAAAAAACAAGCGTAGTCACGCGTCTTCCGCCGCTGGGTAGGAGTAGTGGCTCAGGTGTCTAGCTTGAAAGTTTTGAGAGGAGGAAGGGTCGTATAACTGCCGTCATTGTCTGTCGCTGTGGCCAGAGTCAATAATAACAAGTCCACTTGTCGACAGCCAGCCCGTCGGCTTAGTGCAATTATATCGAGCCTTCGGGGAGCCGAGCGAGCACACGGCCGAAAAAAGCACCCATCCATCTCCGCTCGAACCGCACCAGATTGAACGTCGCCCCGATGTTTATCTGAGATATGTCACAGAATTGGAGAGATGTGACCTCAGGCCAATCAACCGTTAGAATGTGGAATTCAAAATCAATATATATATCGTGGAAACAAGAATGGAGGTCAGCGTTGCTTTAAGGGATGCGGCGGGCCTTGTGAAAAAATTTTCGTATTTTTATTCTGGCACTGCATTAGCATACCGCCATTGTTGCAAGAAGAGCGCGCGTATATATTTATCAATTTGCAAATGTGCTCTAGACAAGATTTACGCTGCACGCAAACAACGGAGAATGGAAATGCGCACGCCACATTTGCAACGCGGCGAATTACAAAGTAATTTTGATGCACGTTTGAACAAGCACTTGCGGCGCGGTGCTAATTTACGGCCGCGAAACGAGCAGCCTGCCACCATAATAGTGAGACAACAATGCCGGCGACCGCAGTAATATTAATAGTTAAGGCTATACATATGTAATCCATTCACCCTCTGGCGGAAAGGGCCAGAAGAATTTAATTGTGCCATAATGCTCAAAGTGGGTGGTGCTCGGTGCTCGTTACACATTAACAACAATGACCGAGGCAAATTAAACCAGCAGAGTGTACATGTGTGTTCTTTTTACACACTGCCGGCGTCCTTCGTTAAATATTTCACGGCCAACGACGTGCGAAATTGCAAATTAGACCGTTGCACACGTGTGCAATTAGCGTGATCGAACACGACAGCGGCGATGGCGGTATGTCACGCGTTGACGGCGAGGCTGGCCGTTGACGCGGTCGCGGAAATAATTGTTTGCACCACATTCAAACAGGTCTCGCCTTGATTGGAGGAACTGTGTACTCTGGGACTAGAATTTCTGGCGAAACCAAAGCGAAATCAGCCATTCGCTGTTGACAACAATATTGTAAGCGTAAACAAGGCTAAAATTTGACCCTTCGTGTTAAAACCGCAAAATGTAATAATAAACAAATTTTAGATAATGATTTTTGAGAAACCTCAACGGTTGTTGAGGCAATTAAATCAATATGAGTTGGCTATTTAAATCATTTTCAAAGTTCATATGGAAAATATGCTTGTCAACGTACATGTATTTTTCATCTATCAAAGTAAAATATTTGCTTTTTCAAAAGCTGTTCAAAGCTCGGCCAAATCATAAAGTTGACTAAAATTAGAACTGTATGTTTAGTTGAAAACTAGATTGATTGCTGATTCCAGGATTCATTTCTACTTTCACCAGAGAGTTTCGCAACTGCCAACTGCACTCTTGTGAGTAATAACCCACGCAATTATCCTCTGCAAAACGACGCATCACGCGCATTAATAGCATTTTTTGTGTGAATGCCACGGGCGAGCGTGAGGCAAAGGCCGAGTTAATAAATATTCCATTGCAATACGGCAGCAATGTTTAATGAACGGCAGGCAGAAGGCTGATCGATGGTGTTTCAAACGTGGTGCTGCCTGCGCCAGAGACAGGCATCGCAAATTCGAGTCTTTATTATTCCGTCAGTCGCATGCAGGCGTCCATAAAGTGCGGATTTTCCAAAGTCATCTCGCCCATCGGGATAAATCAAACGGATTGAATCGAGGGCAGCTGCTGGACGCACCCCCGGATCGCCCGGCGCGTGTATCTCCCGAATCATTGCACGGCCGAGATAGGTGAGAGCGTGCAATTTTAGCTGCTGCAAAATCGATGGGCCCCGCACGCGCGCTCTGCCGGCTCATCAGCAGTGTAGGGTGTGTTTGATAAATAAAATTTGCGTTGAATTACACCAGCCGGTTATCTGTTATCTCTGCTTCAATCCTCTAAGAATATTTTTGAATATTTCCAACGAAAATATGTTTACGATAGAAGCAGAACAAAAGCATTGTAGAATATATTCTAGCTGGAGGCGCTAGTGAAATTTTGCTTCATTTGACAGGACCTTTTCTGTTTGGAATGAGCCTTTTGTTTAAAAGAAATTCCCAGAAATATATTTCAAAGGCAGCATTGAAATAATCCTCTCGTTTCGCATCACGTAGGCAGCAGTGGTTACATCTCATAAGCGGGTTACCATTTGGTATGGAATAAGGAATAAGACATCAGCGAATTTCAAACCCAAACTCGATTTCCAATTCTGAACTTTGACATTTCCAATTCAATTTACTTCAAAATGGTATATACTAATGGATTTTAAAGTTGAAAGAGGCTCGAATAACACAACGGGGTAGTAAAATAGTTCTCAAACGGAATGGAGTCGGGCTTTGTCACATATGCTAAGATTTTATTCTGGCCACATCTGCTGCTTTTTATTTAGTAAGAATGCTTCTCTCATGAAAATATAGTCCAACATATGTGCATGAAACACGGATAAATAGCTTTTTGGATATATGCTAATTTAATTGAAAAGAAAGTGCATTCAGATTAGCCGTTATTTCGCATTGTTGCAACATGCTTTACGTGCACTTGCAATGTGAGAATCTGAGCGAGGGGTCGAGTGCGGGCTGATTGGCGCCTTCATTTCATTCTCTTACATTGAAATAACGGGTCCATTCAGATTTGGGACGGTTGCGAAAGTTTTCCGACTAACTGCTTATTGGTTTACACCTTTCCAGCATGCGTGACTTAATTTCACGGATGAATTTCAAGCGTTTTAACAAAAGACCTCAGTGCGGGGGCAGTAACACGAGCTGGTCCTTTTCTGTGCTGGGCTTCCTCAAATGTGGTTCGTGCGGCCTTGTCATTCGTTCGCGATGTTTTATTGAAACGCGGAATTTTCGCGAGTTGTTCGCTATCACAAAGTTACCGGTCTCGGAAGATATGATCCGATCAAAATAAAAAAAAATCTAAGTAGAAACATACTTTTGCTCCTTCATAAAAACAGCGCCATGTCATTCTGAGGTTTGAAATGCCAGGGGTATTAAGTAATGAAACAGAGCAATGAGCATTATAAACAAATAGATTTGCGAGGAATATCGCGACACTTCCAGCGGAGCAAGGCGCGTATAATTTATTGCACTTTTGCGACAGCAGCTTGCTTTTTAATTAATGCGCGCGCGAACGCCGCCGGTGCACGCTGTGCTTAATTAATCTTGCACTCTTGCCTCCGCTGGGAGGACGGGCGGTGAAGCAATTTCGTCGCCACGCGCGATTGTTTCATGCAGAGACGATAATTATAGCCCCGCGCGCGTTGCATCCGAGTCCGCTGCCAAATCTGATCGTTTTTGCGCGCCGAATTCGGCCCCGAATTTCCGTTCGGCGCGGCGCAAAAAGCAGTTCACGCGATTTATTTAAGACGCTAGTTTCTGAGGCGACAAAAAGCACAGAGTGACTGATTAATCGACGCTCATTCGTCAGCAGCCGGTTGCCGCCGATCGATTTTACGCCTCTGATTAGGCAAGTTTGTGTTTGCTAATACAACGGCAGCTGCCTTAATAAACACGCCCGTCGCTGGTAATGAGATGAGTCCGGAGTCGGCAAAAAGTTGAGGGCCGATCGTCAAAACAGGCAGTTGCGAACATTGATGTTGTACGAGCAGAGGCAAAAAGGCACCGCTCTGAGACGAGGGCGCCGATTCAGCACGCTCCAAGGCAATACAGGTCCTCTGGAGAGGAAGGAAAAGGACTCTTTTTTATGAACAGTGACATCGTATCCCCTTTATGGTGAACTGACCACAAAAAAGACAAGGGTTTCAAAATACTTTGAGCATTTTTAAGTTCATTGCAGCATTTGCAAAAGTTGGCCGTTTCTTGCAAGCCATTAAATCTTCAGTTCCCATCCTAGATATATTATATTTTACTTCTTCTCATTGACTTTTCAGAGACATGTTTGACCAGAACAGATTGTTCCTTGAAGCAACTTATTCTCATCTAGTTTGCTACTAAGAGTTCTAAGAAGCAAGATGAGAAACAACATGAAAGTTCACAAAGTAATGAGATCAAGCTCTACAACCTCCAACGCACTTGGCTATCCCGTTGCTATTTTCCAACCACTATATGGCAAGCAGTAATTTCATTTCTAACCACATTCCATACTCTCTCTCTACTTCTCTAGAGATGCAGCAGGCGCAAAATACAATTTCATGGAGAAATCTTCCGAGGCAAATTACAGGTTTTAATATATCCGATAACCACAAATTACTCCCTGCTCACGCACACACTTTGCCGAACTTTCGCGAGAGGCAAACGCGTTTCTCACCCAATTATTATTTTAACAAGCGTGCGCTTGTAATATCACTTCGCTGAGCAGCACGACAGCTCGCTCTAGCAGCGGCTTTTGTCGAATTAAGACGTTTTAATTGTCACCGTATGCAAACAGCGTCTGGCTTTGCTCGTTTGAAACACGATCGGGGCGCAGCTAGGCGCAACCGTGCTAATGTGTCAGGCCAAATTTAAACCTTTCCCTGCCGCTTTGAGATAAAATTTCTGGTCTTGTTTGCCGAGGAAACTGCCTTTGCGCCTGTAAGCCGGCCGAGCTGCCAAAAATCCTTTCAAAACACACGCTCACGCCCGGTGGCGGTCATGGCCGATGAAGTGAAAATCCTTCGACCCCAAACTTTCTTCGTGGCAAAAGATCCCTGGGAGACATAAACAAGGCCACATAACCCCTTATGCCTTAACGTTTGCAGTCAGAATTCGAAGAGAGTTGCTGCTTTCCGCCGTCAGCAAAGGTGAAAGTTTTAAGTGCATATTTATCCCGCGCGTTGCCGGTGATAACGAGAGGCGCTTTAAAATTGATTGATGGTCCATTAGCATTGGTGGAACTCGGGGGATGAGTGCGAACGAAACTTCTCCTCCCTCATGCCTTTTTTTACGTCGTCGCCGACTCTTTCGGCGCTCCGCGATATTTAAAAACGCTCTCCTTTTCACTCTGCGATTTTTCATTTGCCAGCGCTCGCTGAAACGCGGCAGCTGTCGCCGGAGCAATAATAATGATGTTTCGATTGTAAAGGGCACAAATAAAAGGCAAGGAGCGCTGCGGTCCGAAAATGGAAACGTCCATTTAGGCTTTATGGAATGCTCATGACATGGTTATTGTTGAGCACACACGGTATTGGCAATTGCCCAGCGAATTATTGTTTGCAGACGGCAACTGACCGGCCAAAGCCAACGAATCTGTACAGTAGACGATCAGGCTTGCGTTTTTAGCCAAAGTTCTACTTTATTATGTTTTGGCAGAGGGAAATTTATGAGTTTTGTCGGATTGGCTATTTTCACAGTCACAGCAACAACTATAAATAACTGCATTACCGATTTTATGGCTGTATTTTAATCAAAGAGTAATTTAAATCAAAGAGTAAAATACACTTTTTTTATCCCTCACATCAACTCGATTAAAGTTCCAGCTAAAAACGAAAATGTGTTTGGTAAAAATTGCTAAAAATTCACCAACACCCTAGGGGATTTTTTCAGCAACACCTTTGATTTCCCTTGCAGCCGAAAAACGCGTGATTCAAACACAAATCTCATTTCCCCGGCGGCTGTCCGTCACGGCCTTCATTACCGCCGCCCACAACTCGACGCACGTTTGGGCCTGTTGCCCGATTTTTCACCCCTTTACGGCCGAAAGATCAAAGGACGTGGTGCATACTCAAATAAGTGCTGTTGGTGAGGACCCAGAAGACTTTGAGCGGGTCCACCATGGCGAGGCTGTGCGCCGGACCTCAGCTCTCGAAGGCGATCGGGCCGAGGACGGGCGGAGGGTCGGAGGTTGCGTCGACGGCGCTCACACGGGGGTCTCGACGCACTTTGTGAGGAGCATTATTTTGCCAGAGCAGCAGCACAAACACGAGCACGTCGCACAACAACAGCCTGGCCATGACCAACTGCAGTCTCCAGCGCACTAGGCGTCGGCACGCGTTCCACGGCACATGTTCGAGTCGGGCCGCCAACTGACTGCGTTGGCTCGCTCTCCCGCGAGCGGCCCCGGCCACCGGCACTTGCGCCGTGCGCCGCCCAGACAGCACTCGCCCTCTCCGGTACGCAGAAAAGAGGCCTAATCAAAATTCATCGCTCGCCAAACTGCCGAGCAGAGACGCATCAAAGATTCAGCCTAAGCGGGCGAGAGCCGCGGGTTTCAATCAAAAATTCACTGCCGCTCGTTTGCCCATGCTGCTAAATAATTGACGTGCACGCATCGATGGAGAAAGGCCTGCAGTGTGTATACACACGCCAGTTTTGATTTTGCACTCGGCGTGGGAGTGAGAGAGTGGTGCGACGGTCGATGAATTTGTTTCCCTTGACGTGACGAAGTACTTGAATTTAATTTTATTAAGTTTTCAAAGTTTTCATTCTTTCATCAAAATTTTGCATCAAGAAATATTTTGATATAGAAAATTCTCAACCAGGGAGGAGGCTGCTGCGTTAACTCATGGCAGGCAGCCAACACGTTTATTAAATTAACAGACATTCCCCGAGGCCTGCTGCGTCAGTTAATTAATTACACTTCCTTTTAATAATCAAAATGCAGGTGCTGTGGCACAGCAACGAGATTCTCCCAATTTGAGCCCTTTCTAAATTTTACGGGCGATGAGCGTGACGGCGTGCAAATCCTTTCATTCGCGAGGCTAAATCTTTGAGCTTCCGGCTGGCGAAAAGTACGTCGTCTCCCACGCAAATCACGCCAAATTGTTTTGCCCGTCGAGCGCAAAAATTCAATACGGCGTTCCGGAAGCTGAGATAATTTGCACGCTGAGGGTTTTTGGCTAGCATTAAGAACTTTCCAGCCGTGTTTACGCATAGCGTGTACTAATGCTCGAACGAGCTTAAGTGCGTGTAAGTACTACGTGATATGTATTAACAAGCAGAGGTTCCCTCTCTCTCTCGAGAGAGAGAGAGAGTGAGACGGTGAACTCTCGACCAGGGCTAAATGATGGCGTGCACATTTGTAAACGCACTTGCCCGCACGGCTGGCTTTTTATTCGCCGGCCGAATAAAATGCGGCTCTTAAGGCCCGTTCGCTAAATTACAGCCTTTGGCGCTTATTGTGACAGTGGGCAAAGTTATCTCGGGAATAATCCTTTTATGAGAGAAGGCAGAGCGAGAGAAAAAGCTAGCACAAAACTGCTGCGACAAAACGCTGCATAGAACGAGATTAAAGAGAAGCGTTGGACCAGATAATGATGTTGCTCCTAAAAATAAATACTAATGTAATTAAATTGATTCGAGGAAAAATATCAAAATCAGGGAAAAAGAGACCCTTTAAATTTTTGGTATCTGTCACAGCGGTAGCAAACAAATGCAGGACAAAGAGAGTAGCCATTGTGATGTTATCGCTTCTCATGATCACAAAGATATAGGTTTAATATAGAGATTATTAGGCTTCTTGTTAGATGTATTAATGCTTAAAATTGGCAAAAAAAACGAACAATTAGAGCAACCAAATGTTGACTCCTAATCTTTCCCAGTCTTTAAATTGATGACTTATCGATTAACTGGCTGCTATATTTGGCCAGCTTTTGTTTCCTAAATCGGCAGCCGGTTCCAACAACCATTCCAACGGGTTCCTTGATTTTTAAATTTAATTATTTGTTGTTGAACAATTAAATCCATCACGCAGCGTTGAGCGAAAATTTAATTTGCGGTTTTCCTTGTCGCTCTACCAGGAACACACAATCGACCGGAAAGGAGCATCTTGAAATTCGTCACCAGTAAGTTATCGGCCGGCGGTGTTAAGAGGGTGTGAACTCATTTCGGAGGCAAAGTTGCAGAAGCAATGCCTCATGCACACAACTTGCCAAACACACTCAGGAGCAAGACAGCCGCCCGCCCGCCCGCCTGCTCGCTCTCCACTTAGGCTCATTACCGCGATCTCATTGTCACGGCGGCGAAACAAGATTTCCTCGTCGCTCCCCCAAGGCAAGACAAACAACACGCATTAGCCGAATCTCTAAAGTGCAGCCGCGCCTTTTAATTTCTGCCAACAGCTGCGAGATTTATGCCTCCGGAAGACGTGGTGCCACGCTGCCTCCGGTTTGTAAAGCAGCAGCGTTCAGGCCAACGTGAGCAGTGTGCGGAATTTAGCTTCAAGTAAGACAGGCGGGCGTGCGCGTGTGTAATACGCACAAGAGACAGCATATCCGAATCATTATGTCTGCGTCGACAGCATTGGGGCGGTGAAAATTATTTGCACGCAAGATTATCCTGCTCAGGTTCGCGGAATTATTTTGCCTTTTGTCTCACGTTTCCTGCACCCTGCGGTGGTATAGTTAAGAAGTCAAATAAATGTTAATTATTCAAACTGTTATCAGTTTGAAATTCAGCTCAAATATTCAAATTCAGCTTGTTGAATAAAGCAACAATTTAAATATTACCCTTCAGGGGCTTGAGTAAAAAATATTTAACTTTGCTATGAAATTCTCATTTGTATGTATCTGACTACGAGTGCTCTTTGAACAATTGCTCTCTTCCTTTGCGTACGCTGCGAATGTTGGGAGTTGTATTTTCGGAGGCTGGCTAGACGCTCCGGAATGTTCTCGCTCGCCTTTTGTTTCTGCTGGCAGGGTGTGTGAGAGCCGTCAGCTTGCCAGTGGTGAAAGTACCAAGATTTATGAGATGTTTATTATCTGCGTACAACACGGCTATTCATTTTTACAGCGCGAAAAGTATAACTTCAACTGCACTGTCGCTGTCGAGACTAACACGCACTAAAGTAATTCTGCAGGACAGCAGCTCTTGAAAGTTATTATTTTATGTATTGTTACAGTGTTTTTGCGTCTTCCAGTCCCTTGCTTGGTCTTTTTTAACTGCTTTCCCTTGCTTGGAATTAGCAGCTATAAGTTGCGTTGTATCTATTATTTCGAAGCATTCGCAAACTGATCAATTATCAACACTGTGCGATTTCCCACCATTAACAGCAGAATGATTCAAACTTTCCGCAGTCTATACTAAGGCGTACAACTTTGCCATTTCAAACTCTCATTGCAAGTTTCTAATTGCACTCACAAAAGTGAGTGATCCAAGTTGCGACGGTTTCACTGGGTTTCACATACGACTTTGCTGCACGCAATCACACGAGTGAACGTGCGCGCTATTTGATCAGCGCTGCCGTACGTGGAATGCTTTTTGCTTACCTGCTGACGTGTGCGTAAGTTCAACAAAATCCCACCCCAGCTGCTGGGTAATCATATGCTCCCCGAAGAAACGCTCACGTGCACGATTGTTTGAGTTCGCAGGTGAGATTCGCTTTGAGAAAAATCCTGATGGGCCATGACGTGCCCTCCGGAATATGAGACGGGAGAGGAATCGTCTATTTGCGCTCGCCCCTCACGGGTCACTAGGTTTAATAACTTTCAGCAGGGGAAAGAAGTGGCTTCCACAGGCGTTTAAGGAGTCGCCTTTCTTTCGTACACAACCAGAATTTCAAGAATCCGTATTATTCAAAGGACAAACAATTAGACCATGCCAAATATGTTGAAACAGGAAAATGTGTCAACCAACAGAGAGGTCTCTGGGGCTCGGAATCTATTTTCGCATACGCAGCCTCGTTTTCCGCCTGTTTGCTTTCATTAGTGATGAATGCTCTGCAAAACAGCATTGCTTATGTCCCGACGGTATTTACTGCTGCTATCCGACGAGATCTTTTGGCAAACAAACTTCGCGAGGAAGCACGACGGGGCAGAAAATCTTTATTGCATTCTTTTGTGCGCTTGAATTTGATAGGTCGCATGAAATTCCGCGTTGCACGTAAGAGTAGAAGAGCCATTACCTGCTTCCGACGCGCCATAAAATTGCCAGGCAATAAAGCACGAGAGAGCAGTGAACGACGATCCGTTCAATTATCACGCGGATTTATGTGCAGTCGGCTGCAAAAATGTGAACTTTGGTGACTAATGCGAAATTTTCACCGCGTCTGCTCCCTTTGGGAAGCAACTGTAAAGGACTAAATGATGGATTCCCGCGACTGTGTAATGGCTTGCGCCTCTTTGTTTCGGTTTTTGCTGGTGCCGAGTGGGTTCTACACATATTTTATCGCGTCGGTGACGCTCCAATTACGTGACTCAAAAGATAATGCGCCTGCCTCAGAAAGGAATAATTACGCCGGTTGTAAAAAAGGCCCATTTCATTATGCGGTGGGCCAAATTTTAATAGCAAACTTTTAGCCGAATCTCAGGGGCGTCGTAGGGACCAGGAGCACCGCGTATAAATCAGTATCGATCAAAAAAGGGTAAGCCAGTGGGGCCAATAAAGAAGTGCGTGAGTTCTGTCTGTTGCAGAGGTTTTTTGCATCACAAAGGGGCCGGGCGAAATTTAATTTCGGCGCGCCCAGTTCCCTTTTCTTCGTCGGCTCGCCTTCTTTTGTTTATTCTCGCCCAGCAAATTCCGTCCATTTTTCGTCGGCGGCTGTGTAGTTTAATGAGATCTGCCCCACAAGAGCACCCTTATTAAATTACTACTGTTTCCCTCCCTCTCTACTCTCTCTTTTTCCACCGCAGCAAGTGTGCCTCGATTTTTTACCACTGCGCACTTCAATTAATCGCCGTCGGTTGCGAAAACCAACTCGGATTCTTCTTTCCGTTACGAGTAAACTTTTTGCGAAACTACCGACCTGATGTAAATATAAGCAGATTGCTCAAGGGGCGCAGGAAAAAATTACTTACCAGAAAAAAACGAGGTCAACGCGAGTTTAAAAGACACCAGAGCTCGCTTGCCTCGTCCCTCGGCGGTTATTTACCGAAAGGGCGGCCAAGTGGTGCTGAAAAATTGTTTCTTTCAAGTCTGCCTTTGCGCTCGGCCGGCAACCCGACGCTGCTCTTTTTACTTTTCGCGCACCAAATCCGCACACGCTGGCTCGGATAGATCAGTTGGCTCAGGTATCAAGAATCACGGCCAATTCCATGTCCGCAGCTTTGGCGTGACGTTGTTGAGCCAGGGCCGTCAGTGGAAAAATCACCCGTCACACACGATTCGGATTCGCACCATGGATGGAAAAAAGGCTTTTTCGCAAAAAATCCAAACTGCACTTGGTAATCCAACCAATGAAAATACGTTCTCTCTCAGGCCGGAAAAGCAAACAGGCGAAACGAATCCATTGTTTGTCCATCACACGCCCGATTTGAAATTCATATTTCACGCCAGATTAAATCCAAGTTACGAAGAGATTTGCCAGTAAGCAACAAATTAATTGGTAACGTGTCTACACGGTGTGCGCAATTATCGAGCCATGTGCTGTAATAATAAGTTTGTTTGGATTGCGCCATATTATATACACACAATATAATAATACAAACACGCGCGTGCACTGCTCGCCAACGTTCACATTTGATTTCACCCCGAGCTGCTGCTTGCAGATTGCTTAGTAATTTGTTGATTGAAATTCACAGGCTCATTTGCTCAGCATCGTGTATTTTCAATGAGCTGCCAACATTTCTACTGGAGTGCATTTCTCGATTTTTTCATATCAGGAAGTTTTTGAGTCTAAAAATACGCATGGTTAGGAGAAAAATTTCTTTATGAACACGAGATTTAGGTCGGAATGGTTGAGGTCGTGTACCGTGTAGGCTGCCGAGGGAGTTTTAATCATTAAATTACCACATGGTTCGTAATCCAACTATAGATCGTGTGTTTTACTAATATTTAATTGCACTCTTTTAATCGAATTTTACAGATAATTACTCAGCAAATATTCTGCAGCAATACCGAATGTCAATTCTAAGTCGTTAAAAATAGATAAAACTACCTCATTGATTTTTTTTCTAACGTCCAGAAGGATTTTGGATTATTTGCTTAAAAATATGCAGCATTAGCGATAGCACAGAAATCTAGCTGGGAATGGCCACTCCTGTAATTTCCCACGAGCATTCGAAATCCATTCAAATCAATATGAGGACTGCGAAACGTGCCAACAATGGTTCGTATCGCTTCACGAGCAGCGGCGGCAACGAAAGTGCATTAAATAAATTTGCTACCGCTCGCTGGTGGTAATGCACACACTCACGGCGCAGTAAACACCACATTTCACGTCGCTCGGCGCGCGGGTCGTGGTTCATTCCGCGCGCATGATTTCTTGGCACGCGTTCATAACACGGCACAGGCAGGCAGCTCCTTTTGACGCGCAATTGAATATTATCACAATGTATACGGTGCTGCGGGAGCGGCCGTAACGGAGCCACTGCCTCGCGCAATAATCCGGCAATTTACGGCCCGACGCGAGCGCATAAAACTCGACTGCAAAATAATTAACTGCATGCACCGCGCCCACGATTTTGTGCTGTTGCGCCCGACTCGCTCGCAACAGGGTCCTGCGTGCTGCACCATTATCTAACTGGCCAATTAATCAAAGGGTTGAACAGGTCGGGAAGCAGATGCAACTGATCTTCATGGATAAAACAGAGACTTAAATAAGTGCCAAGACAAAGCCGGCAGGATGAAGCAGTAAAAGACGGGATTGAATGCCCTATTTTTTTGCAGGTATTGCACCGCTATGGAGATGTTATTTTATGAAAGGGTTATGCAAAGTTTGTAGTGCAATTTATAAAAAATTTCATAACGTGCACGTATGGCATGTGAAGGAACAGCTCGGTATTTTTACTTTCTAGGAGCTCGCAGTGTGGAAATTGAGAACTGGAGGCCAGAAACAGAATAAGACTATCATCTTGATTTAAAAATTTGTATATGTAATTTGATTCCAGCAACGCGATATGGACGTTTGTTGCAATTCTCTACTTTAGAGATTACGCAGGGTGACAATCCTTTTACCGACGGAGCAAGAAAACCAGAGCTGAATTTTCATTCCCATTATCTAATTTTTCTTCCCATTTTGTGCACAAAACAGAATATTACAAAACTAATCTTATCCGGCTCGGACAAAGTCAGAAATATGAAAGAAGCATGCGCATACAGACGAGGAAGCAATGAAGTCATATTTTCCCATTAACCGTAATAACTGCGAGAGGAACAAACTGCCCTGCTCTCGGCCTTCCAAATACACGGAGCTGGTACAACTGTCAGGTCAGTTTTTGCTCTCGCTCTCCCACACATAAATGATAACAATTTCTCCGAAAGCTGCGTGTACGTCTGCAAATACACCGCCTCCCTCAGTCTGGAGAGCGAACATACCAAGTCGCTCTCGAGTGATATTGGATGGGCGCAAATATTAGTTTAGTTCGTGCGGTGCGGCAATAGCGAAAAAACGAATGGGTGGCGAGCTACGTACTGCTTTGCCGAGGCCGCACGGGGCATGATTGAATTAAAACGAGCCCCAGTTGACCCGCGTGCATTAAATTAATCCGCGTTTTTCTCCATTTGGAGGCAGGCAGTGCGCAACAGTGTGCTTTCGAGTGTGCACTCGCACGTGATTTGATTGTGCCGGCCGCTCGGGATTGTGTTTGCACAGCAAAAGTAGGGTTATACGCGAACCGGTCGACAGCATGATTAAAATGAGAGACGGCTTTCTCATGACTGATTAATGGAATTTTTACTTTTATTAGAATCAAACTGTATGTGAAGATGCTACTCCAGCTCTAGCGTTGATTACTTTTCCGCTTTTGGAGGAAACTTATTTAAAAAAAAAGAAGTTTGCAATATGCTTCACACACATTTTCTCTCCATCAAAATGATTAATACTTAAATTGATGAATTTGTCTTCCACTTCGCCCCACGAGGAGAGTGAACCATTTTTTCGGTATCTTCATTGACCAGTAACCAAGCTGTAAATCTCTCGGAGGTTATCCGCTCTCAAGTCTAAATGAAAAGGCACAGAGTGCACACTCGAGGCGATCGCTCTTCAATTGTGAAAGGCCGGGGATCGTAGATCATACTGGAGAGAGATGCACACTTGACAACGGTTTTTTTTCTACACACATCCACTCAAACTGAAGGCAATACATTTTCCTGCCATATCCAGCAACTTCTTTGAGGCCAAAGTTAAAAAATATCATTTTTCTGACCTTTGAATTAGCAAAAGTGGTCTGCACCTAGGCTAAGTAAACATCTGTCGCAAATTAAATGTATCTTCGTGCTCGGGAAAACCTCTTGATTTCCTTGCCTTGTTGTAAGAGGTACACTTTGGAGTAATAAAATTGCTGGCTTCTATGAGAACCTAGCGGCTTTTAGAGCACCGTCCGCATTCATATTAAAATTCAATTAAAGCAAGAAACACTCCCTCATGCAGCAAAGACAGCTCGGAAACATCTCCTTGTCTCTGGTAGTAAAATATTGAACATCCGGTTAATATGTACGATGACACAGCAACTTGTTCTATTTCCCGAAAGAAACGTGTCGCGCAAAAAGGCTCGACGCGGATTTAACGAGCGAGCGACCCACTTAAACTCAAGAAAATGTTAGCCGCTTTTAATCTGCGCAAAAGATCAACAAATATGAACAAGGAGAGGTCCTAGCGAGGAACACAAGAATCGATTTTTAATCCTCGCCATCCTTTATCGGCCAAAGCCTTTCTTTGTGCACTCTGCACTCGGATGATAAGGCGCCAGAGTGGCTGCCAAAAGCGCGTTATTTATGAAACGACACCCATTTCCTCCAGTGCGAACAGCACTAATTTGAAAGTTCGTATCAGGGACCGAACGGGGAAAACACCATTATTACGAAACTTTTTGGAAATCGCGTCGTGCGTGAATGCCTAAGCGATAAAGACGTTTCCTTTATTGTTAGACATTCACGCTCTTTAATGGCTTTTCCCCCATCAGACTGCCCGGATTTCAAATGGCAATGGTGAAAGTGAGAAATTTGAATTAGTTTGCAAAATACGAAATGCGGTGCAAGTTCATTTCAGGAGTTTTGAAATGAAGGGATTGTCCCAAGTGAAATGTAAATTTTGAACGCACCACCGGGAAAAGAGGCCGTAACCAACTGTGACTCTTGAAATAAGATTATGAATTAAGCCCTCGGCAAAATTTACGATCCAACCGCAAAAAGTGTTTTGCCAACTTCGGAGAGGCTAAAATAATACCAGCACTCGGCAGCCGTTGACAGACGCGAGAGAGTGTGTAGTGTTATTTCTATGGCTGTGCAAATAATTGAAATCTAGATGCTGGAACGAACACGTGGCGCTGCTGACATCGGGGTGGCCAGTGTGCACACACGCAACCGTAATTAGCCCGGCAATTGTGTAAGCACATGTAAAACGAGCAACGACTCTATGAACACCGGACCACGCGCAGCTTAATTAACGAAGGCCGAATGCATGCAGCTGTGCAGAAGGCCTGCGACCCGTTTAATTAGCCTGGCTGCACAGAGTGGCGCAAGTGACTGCTGCTGTCGTAAATTTCAAAGACCTCGAGTGCAGCGAAAGTTAAGAAATCAATCTGCTGGAGAAACGTTGGTTTTACAGCTATTATAACTAAGTGCGGATCATTGAACTTGTTCAGGAAATATCAAGATTTTCTTAACAATTTGACACAAAAAGCTTGCAACAATCTACTTTAAAACAATTTTTTTTTTCACCGTTTTGTTTATTGTTCTGAGGACAACTTGCTTATAAAATGATACAATTTTCTTTGTATGTATCAGCATCAAGTTCCAAAAGCAATTTCGCGAGAAAGCAGGAATATTTGATAGAATACCATTTTCGTAATTGGGCTTATTATGCTTGATCAGCCTCCAGAGCTCATTTTAACAGCCCCAAATTTTACAACACTCTGGAGGATCCTAAAACTTGAACAATTTAAGAGATTAGGCGATTTCCATATTGATAGCGCCGCCGAATATGTGCTAACGTTCTCGCCAACAGTGAGGCGAAGATTAAGAAAAACAGCGGCAAACTTCCGACAAAGTTTCCGCCTAGCTGCACAACTTTATTTTGCTATCAATTTCGCCTTCTTGTATGTTAGCTCTTGTTCTGGAATTCCACTCTGCAAATTGAGCCCAAAAAAGAGCTATTTTAGCAATTTTCCCAATCGGCTGCTCCACTCCCCACGGTTTTATAAATAGTGGCTTCGGCCGGCCAGAGGAATGAGAGGCGAGTTATTCAATTTGCAGCTCGACCCTCGGCAGAGAAACGCATCACTTCGCCACTGGGCTGCTTCTTTCTCTTTTCTCCGCGCCCAGCTTGCTTTTTCTTCCTCGGAGCTCAGCCCACACATAAATAGGGCGCAGCGAACCGACCACGGACAGATGCACACGCACAAAAAGGAAGCGGCGGAAAATAAATTTATTCACTCGCTGCCGCCACTGCTGCATTCTTGTCAGAGGCGGACGTATTTCATATTAGGCGTGGGTCAAAATCCCCCTGTTGCAAAGGGGGCGCCTCACAAAATATTTGTCACTTGTGCGCAGGAAAAAGTGGCTCTGCGCCGAATCGCTCCTGGAAAAGGCTGCAATGCAATTACTGGAGGCTTATGGAGCTGCGCACGTCGTGACTTAACAAAGAGGATTATTATTGACATGAATAAACATTGGGGCGGAAGATTTGGCGTAACGAAGCCAAAAGCAGGGCAAAATTGTTTTCTTCAGCGATAATATTCGTGCTGTGCTCGAAATAGAAACACTTTAATTTTCCTGCTACAGATGTTAACTTTTGCTTTTAGGCTGAAGAATGTACGTCCGAAATGAAAAATTTTAAATCGCTGCTTTTTGAACCCTGAAGTTGACGAAGCAAGCAAGTCCGCATTTAAAAAGCACGGATAACGAAACAAAAGAGCATAAGATAATCACTTTAAAAGCCTCCGCTTCCTTTGAAGTTGGCAATAATTTAGGGAAGGATAAGAGCAGCAATGATTGCTTGTTTCCCGGATAATAAGCCGGGGCTTTTTGCGAAATTGCAAAGCAAGACGCCATTGTCAAGAGCGACGCGGCGGCAAAAGATCCAAGTTTAGACACACATCGGATCGATTCTATCGCAATTATGCAAACGCCACAGTGTGCAAGAGAAAGAGGAGGATATAATTTTATTTCAAATGTCCTCTCCATTCCACCTGGGCGAGCGCTTCTCTGCCTCAGCGTGTTATATTTTTCGCAGTCACGACAGCTCCCAATGGATGAACTCGCGGGCAACTAAAGGTCCCCCGTGCTCTCCATCCTCGCCTGCACGACACTGACGCGGCAGCGCTATAGTTGAAAATGTGGAGCAGCAGCAGCAGCACGACAGTGCATACGGTGGATTAAACGCGAGGAATGAAAAGTTGGCCAGAAAAATGAACTCTGCACGCAGGACGAGATTATGCCATATTTCGCGGAAGCAACGAGTTCCAAACCATTTCCCTTCGCCCGCGGCGGGGCGGGCGAGGGGACGGGCGGGGGATAAATTCAATTGTGCGCCGAGAAACGTCATCTGCATTGTTATCTGCGCGCTCATTAATCTAAGTTCACAGCCGTCATCTTCTGGGTGTACGTGATAAGACCGTGGTCCGCCCACCGTTTCCTTGACACGCGCCCAAAAGGCCCACCGGCGGCGGGTTGCTCGAGAAAAATGTCCGGCACAGCTAACTCGCCGGCTTGACACCCGAAACGGAGCGAGAAAAGCACCAGCCGGGGATTAATCGCGGGGCAGGCGTTAAATTTTAATTTGGCCTGGAGACAACCTTGATGCCAGCAGCAGAAATGAAGAAAAGTAGGTCTTCTTTCCACCGACAAAAAAGTTATATTCGGTGGAACGAGAAGGGAGTTATTGGCACAGGCCGACTCTTTTGATATAAAATATTAAAACTGAACGAGAAAGCTTCGATTCTAAAGAAACTGTCTCAGGAGAGGAGAAAAATAGTTTTCCCTCAAGTGCAACTGATTAATTATGGTTTGGACAGTTACTTTTTCCTCAGAGAAAGCATGATTAGTGCGGTTAGCTCTTGATAATCGGGAATCGAATCAGTAAATGCCATTTAAGTCAATTAGGCATACTGAATGACAAGAAGTAGTCTCTCAATACCCTAATTAAAACAGCGTATAATGAACGTATTTTCAAGAGAAAAAACGTCGTGCAAATGTCTTAGCAGCGCCTTCAAAAAACGCCCGAACAGGCGGAAAATTGCGAGAGTAAATCAGCAGCTCCTTTCCTGTTGCAGAGTAAACGACGCTTTCTCGTTTTTACGCAGGATGGAAAGCCGCTAATTAGAGCTTCGTCATCATTCTTTTAAGCACGCGGCTCCACGCTGATGGATAAAAACGGTAATTAATGGCGACGCAGGAGGCGAAACTCGCAGCTTCCGAGAAGAACATTTGCAAATTCAGTGAGCCCTTGAAAATGCCTGCTTTGCACACGGGCGTCCATTATGGTGGCGTAATGGACAAATTGGTGTTTGGAGAGGGTTCTTCCGGGCTAACGGTAACTCCCTGTCATCGTGGACAAATGACCGAACCCGCATCCACGCAATAAAGAGTGCCCTTCAAAGGCGTGAGGATGTATCGATTTATTGCAAATTGCGCAAATTAATTTTAATAAAATACATAAGAGGTCGTGTTATTTATCGAACGGACAGGTAAAAAATCTTTTTTTGTCCTTTGAATGCTCTAATATTTATTGTTCAGAATTAAATCGAAACTATTGGAATTTTTAACTATATATAAATAAAATGTATGTAATTTCTTATTTGAGAAAAGGCTTTTGCTTCAGAAACTAAGTTTTGTCAACCCGAATTCTGCTTTCGATTGATATATCTATTAGTTCAGATGCAAGTAAAAAGGACGCAGCTGCGCTAAAACGCCCAATTGCTTTCCGATCAGGATTTGCTTGTTTGGAAATTTTACGTCGTCATTGAAAGTGTAGAGGGCTCTCAAAGTATATTACATTCAATCCATATATTCGACGCGAGGCTCGTAAAAATGATTTACGCCAAAGCAATTTCATCAGGCCCAGCACGAGTCTTTCGCAACTCTCAACTCAGTCAGCTGCCTTCATTATTAAAGAAGATGCTCCGTGGCGCGGCAAAACTATTTGCACATACAACGAAACATCGACAAAAAGCCGCATTTTTGCCAGTCTCGCTGCGGCGTTTTCTAATTAAGCATACACGTACGATATTAAAAGTCGCAGCGCGAGTGTAAATGTGCGTGTGTCGCGTACGCTCTGACATTGTTTGCGTTTGAACAAAGAAGAGCGCGCGAGGCAAAAAAGTAATGGGGCGCCTGTCTGCTTCCTTTGCTCCGCACTCTTTCGTTCGTTCGCTGGCTGGCTGGCTGGTGTTGCGACAACAAAGACGTGCAGCACGCGCGGAAACTGCATAATATTAACTGTTGTTTGCCGAAGAGAGTGTGTCACGAGACACAGGAGCAGTTTGCCATTCACAAAGACGTTTAAATTGCAAAGCAAACTGATTGAAAAGACAATTCCACACTCGCTCTTTATTCTGTTTTGTTTTCCAACGCTAACAATATATTTAAAGACTCATTTCGTGGAACGATTTTTTTTCATCTTAAACATAGTTTTAGAATTTCCCACAAAATGAGGAATGGGAATTTCGGTGCGTCACTGAAATGATTTGCACGACGTTTGCAGGTCGTGTTAAGAGCCCGGCGGCGCAATTTCCTCAGAAATTATCACGCAAGAAGCCAAATTCCAGCAGGCTCATCCAACAACTCGTAGTTTTCCGGGCAGAGCCATTAGGACAAGGCAAAAAGCAGCAAACACAGCGCGCCGCACGTTCAAAGCGAGTCGAAAAAAACGACACTGGACCAATAGCACAGCGGCAAGCAGTTAGTTCTTATTTACAAGCGTTCGGGCAAGACGTAATTTTCGCGCCGGCTTTCGCAGCGATGGTGAAGCAGAAAAATGCCTGCCTACTCCCAAGTATTGGTCACGCGCGAATCGCCGGAAATTCGGCCGTATAAAGGCTTCATAACACGCATTACGTAGCGCGAGACGGACAAATTTCATTTCAGGCCGGTCTCCGGTCCGTGGCGAATTATCATTTTTGCCGCAGCAGGGGTGGATCGGGGCCCGAGAGATTGGTGGCTGCTTGCCAGCTTTTCTCAAACTTTAAGAGAGATGCTCGGCTGGTTGCGTCCACGACACGTTAGTATTTTTAACTGTGTAGTATGCAATATAGCTTAGCTGTTGCTAGGCATTTGAAAATAATGTCAAAGAGCGATTTCTTTTAATATTAAGAAAAAACGGGAGGTTTACTTAAGCGACCGAGGAGGAAATTTACAGATTAAACAAAATCAAGCACTAGAAAATATATTTTTTTCATAATATCAAAATTTTCAATACATTATATTTAGAGATTATCAATTTTATTTATTTGTAAGGCTATTATGCAGTTCAAATTCAGGTCAAGAAGTATACTCAAGAGAATTTCATTAAAAAAACATTAATGCACACCTTATATATAATGAAGTAATTAAGCGGTGTAACATAATAATATTTCACCTTGGTCTTCATCAAAGTTTAATCCAATTAGCAAACAATATAATTCGCACATTTTATCTTCAGCTTGCAGATGCGGCTTAGCGTCTATTCACACTTTCATCCGAGGCATCCGAGTTAGCAAAATATCGAAACACCTCAGCAGCAGACTCTCCTCGGCTTTAATTACTGTTCGTGCCGATATATAGCGCGTGAATTTTTAATTAAAGCAGCCAGCCGGTGGTGCTGCAAGGAGCGTGATTAGGCATCCCGCATGCACGCCCGATGAGCCGGTTGTATAGCTCGTTAATCCGTAGGCGTCGAGGTGTTTGTTCGGGCTTGTTTGCCGTTAAGAGCGGCGAGCGGGCGGCGGGCGCCGCAGTTTCGAGTCACAGCAGCAGGCCTCGTCTTTGCGGCAGAGTAATTCGCACGCTTCTTCTTTTCCGGCGCGAAGAGTGCCATTGCTCGTTAAGGCGTGCGTATTCAGAAAATGTGCCACTGCTGCTGCTGCTGCTACTCCGCAAGAGCAGTGTCTTGTTCCCACACTGACATTACCAGGCACAGGCAGCTTGCCATTTTTGAGCGCGAGCATCCACAAATTTCTTCGCTCGCTGGCTAAGTGAGTAAGAAACTTGGAGAACATACAGAGTCTAGGCGGTTGCTTCAGCATTTTTTGGCTTTGCACTTTATAGATGAAAAATTTCAGTGTAGATTAGGTAATTCATTAATTTAATCTTCATAGGATTATGATTATCGAAATTTACATTTAAACTTTATGATTTAAAACTCACTTTGTGTTTATTCTCATGTAAAATTATTGCCTGTATGTATTGGCCAACTCCAAAATTACAATTCAGAGCGCATTCATAAGTTGCAAAAACTGAATTTCCATTCTCTCCATATTTCTGTTCATAAAACGAGCAAATAGAGTCAGTTGTGCCCGTCCAGAAGTTGTATCCGGCAACTTCAAATTCATAAACCATAAAGCCGAATCACGCGATTTCCGCCGCCCGACGTCTGCTGCTTAAAATGAGATTTCTCGTCGGCGAGCGCACAATGTGATGGAGCTCCAGCATGTTGCCATTGAAAATGCAAATGCCCCGAGATAGAATATCGTGCACGGAGTGACTGCTGCCAGCGTCTTCGGAATACATACAAGATTATTACGCGACTGGATTTCAGGCTTTTCACTTCGGAGAAGAGAGAAAAGGGATCGTTTTCAGTGCTCCGAGCGAGTGAGCGAGCGAACGGGTTTCGAATGTTCGATTCAGTTCGAATAATGTGATATTATCGCGAGCGTACTGGAAAAAGCTGGAAAGCATTAGTCTCTGTAATAGCTTCAAAATCATGCTTGTATGTGGAGAGCTCATAACGATTCTATGCCATTTTGCTTTAAATGCGACAGGCTGTCAGTCTCAACTCGCGGTGACAAGCAACGTTTTTGTCATTTTGCAGAAATATGCTGAAGCAGCGCAAGGAAGACACTCGCTTTTTTGTCATTCAATGTTACATTATGACCCATCTGAACTGTTTGCAGGGTTGATCCCAAAAAATTCTGAATTGATTTATAATTTTGAGTGAAAAACTGCATTATGTTGATAGGCAAATTAACTCGAGAAATCTTTGAATATTTTGTTCTAAATTAATTTATTTCCTATTCACCTATTGCAATGTAAGTCCTTCTTCAACGAGCCTTTGAAAAAATTAATTTAGACCAGAAAATCGTTTGGAGAAATGGACCGTTATTTCAAACAAACGTCCTTTAACAAGTTCCATTTAGTTCACTGTTGACAGTGGATCGAAACTTTGAAATTGACCGCCTCTGAATTTGCCAGATATTCCAAAGCGACCCCCGCAGCCAGCCTATACAGCAAAAGTTGCGAGAGAGATGGAGATCGACGACTACATTCACGTGAACAAAGCGAGTCTCATTATCTCTCACAAGTTTGCCTTGCACTTTAACGACTTGGCTGACTGTCCAGCTCACAAAGGTCCTTTGTTCGCGGTCGCAAGGACGATAGTGTTGAACGCAAATTGCTCCAAATCAGCACATTTTTCAACTCGGCTTATTTCCCAATTACTGCCTGTCGCATTTCCATGTCGGCGTAAAAGCCATGTCGTGTCGACGGCTGAAATTTGCCACCGTCCTGAGCACGTGTTCGAGTCGCATGTTATACTCTCCGCATGATAATTACTCGAGTATGGCGACCGGTCGCTACTGAACAAAAATTATGCAAGTGTGTAGACGTATATTTTGTGAAAGAAGCTTTTGTTTGTGGCACGGAAATTCACGCTCTGATTCTCGCTGCAGTAAACAAGCCGGGTTGATCTCTACGTGAGCGGAAAAATAACCACCTCAGCGATTATTACAAAATCTGCGACATGCGAATATAAAGCACCGCATTCACTTGGCTTTTCAATATCCGCAAAGGAGCTCTTTTAAACCCATCGGCACGTGAGCTGCAATTACGATCGAGCCAGTGAATAAATTAACTTGCCTCGCAGGTTTAATTATTTTGCACCGTTCAGTTGTTTCATTCGGCGTGCCTCTTCCGCGAATGGAAAGACAAATCACCCCATCGAGCGTTCGCGACGCACCCTTAGCATTCTGTACACAGTCCAGATCATCGTCGTTCGCTCACTGCAAATAAAGTCAATTGTCGGCGCGTTATGACCCTTCGTCCCCAACTTGACCTCGATGTCGAGCTCGTCGGACGTGTACTCACCCAGCGCGAGGGCTGCTCATCATCGGCGTCGATATAAAAGTTACAAATGACGGGTACTCACCTAAAAAAAGAGAAAAACGAATTAGCTCATCGTCAGGAGAAAAGCGAGGACAGAGGAAGGAAATAATGGCGAAAGTTGCTCACGGCAACTTTCACCAACATAGAGGGAAATCTGTGATTTTTTCCAAATACGACACGAAAACTATTTCTGTAACTAATGTTGTAAAAACACTTTCTCGGATATAATGATAGACGCGTCTGTCGAGTTGCGATATTGCTTTAGTTTTGTTTCAAGGAACTTTCTCATAAAAATGAGGCAGTTTACTCATTGTCACGTACAGACGACTTAGCATAACTTCACTAGCCGATCTTATCATTATGTATGTTGTACTTTGGGAATTTTGTGATGCTGTGACAAACGTTGTAAAATAATTGCTTTATGAATTATGATCACTTTCATTTTTTAGTTTTAACTTTCCTAAAACTCTGGAGTAACAAATAAAACATTTTCAGAAATGTCTATTATCACGTGTGTGAAAGAAAATCAACTTTAGTTTAAGACTTCACCATTTTTGACACTGAAGAAATTGTTGATCCTTTGATTCCTTTGATTTTGATTTGTATTATGCCAATATCATTACAGAAGCACTCATCAGTTTTCGCAGCAGCACAATGCAGTTAAATTTTGCAAGGGAAAGCGAGGAGAAGATAGCAACGGGGATGCCATCTGCTTGGAAAAGCCAACACTCGCAGCTGCCGGTCCAGGGAAATCGAGAGAAAAGCGAAGCTTCGCGCGGTGCTGACACCACCGGGAAATTCGCGAACATCTAGGAGACGACCCACTCTACGTGACTCACTTAAAACGCACGTTCTTGGGCAAAACTAGCTGAATTTCGCCATGGTTACGCTCAGGATTCTAAGGCCGTAAAACTCGACCCCCTGGAGTTGTTTCACGCTGCGGCAGTCAATTGAGAGGGCTGCGCGACAGATATATATTTACGCGACGAGCGGCGAGTGTCAATGTACATAATAAAATACGTGCGGAAATTCGCCCGAGGCGCAATAAATTTTGCTCCTTGCTCGACTCGCTGCTGCTGACGACGACAATAATATATATGAAAGGGCTGATAGGCAAAGGAGAAAAAGTCGAGCGCGAGAGACGTGGCGGAAATATTAATGATCGCACTCACCGGCCGAGTGCAAAAAATGCCCAAGAGTACGTAAAGCGGCGTCTGCATTTGACGCTGCAGCTGTACGTAGAAAAGCGATCCATCCTACTTTTAATGCAACTGCATCGTCATTAATCTCAACTAGCTAGCAACTGATTAGAGAGCAGCCATCAATTAGCCGGTGCAGCTAATCGGAAATAGATCCGACGTAATGTCTGTTGCCGCCTGAGCTGGCTTTTGGTTAATGATAAAGATTGATTCACACAGGAAGCTCTGTCGTTCAAATCAATTCCCCTTTCGAACGAGAGGCAGTGGTTGTAATTGATTATTTCGCATCAAATTTGTATTTGGCGATCTAGTTTGATATTCCAAAAGCTGTGGCAAATAAATACATTATGCAATTCTCTCATTCCGCGGGTTTCGAGTTTGAAGCCGAATTTTATCGATTGTACACTACACGGAACTCACACATATAAATTGTTCAGGCGGATGGTTGGTGCTTTTCGCCCTCAGATGGCAGCTCCACAGGAAACTTTTTCGCTCGAGCAGTGAGAGGCCGGCCTGCTCTCTGCAGCGAGGCTAATGCAATACTGTGTTCTTTCTTTTCAACAAGCCCTTTCAACATCCATAATGAGCCCTTTTTGCTGAATAATTGGCTACACGAGTCAAAGCAGGGAATTGTTTCGTATTATTCAGTGTCATGTTGATGAGGAAAATTCTATTATGGAAATTGGCTCGTTAAATTTGGCACACGCAAAAAGAACGATAATGGGCCCCGGCGCCCGGCGACATTCGGCGCGACGAATGGCGCTTTCCATCTTGGGAACGATCAAATTTATCACGCTGCGTTTTTCCACCGCGAGAATATTATTCAGTCGCGGCCAGTTTGGCAAACAAACTCAACACTAATTCATTACTGCCTGGCAAATGTTATTTGGTTATTTCACTCGCGCCGCGCTAGTCATGTAAATGCACTGAAGCTACATTTGAAATTCAAATATATAGGGAAAGCATATTATAACATAAATTAGATGTATATCGCCGTTTGCTACCAGCATCACATACGTGGACTTTTTGGGACGTGTGACACACTGCTCTAACTGACGCAAAACCCTTTTTAGCTTGATGAATTAGCAATTGATCTGTGTGTTTGTTCAACGCAAAATGGTGCATATGCATACTCCCTCTTTTTTTTTAATTTCCTGGCTCAGCAAAATGTAGAGGAAAATTTATTTCTTTTTGGTAATTGTAATTTCAGATTTGATTTTAATTGCAGCCAATTATCTCATTATTTGGGGTGCAATAATTTTTATTTCACCATCCACAAAAGAAAATGAATCGCATTTTTGATTAACCATCACTTAATTTGTAGATGTCTGAAAAATATTTTTATATCGACATGCACAAATACACTCGGTTTCAAATCAAATTCATAATATTTGAATGAGTATATATAGAGTCGATTGTAAAGATTCATTGAGGGAAAGGATATAAGAGGTTTGATATAATCGAATTAAAACAAACATACTGATTACATATAGGAACCAATTAAAGTTCTAGATAGAACAGACGCCACATTATTAATTAGTTAATTTCATCAAGAGGTTTCTGCCAACAGCAAAAAATGTCAATTTTGTGATGAAGAACGTATTAAAATATTTTTTACTGAAAGTTAATTGCTTACTAAACGTTGTAAGATAATTCAATCAACTAATTGCTTCAGCGAGTTTAAGATAAAGAAAAAACTTAGTCTTGTAATTCTAATAATTTCTTCTCAAACTTTTAAAGATAAGTCTGCTGACTTAGAGAGAGCATCCAAAACTTTGCTTTGATTAACACGGCGTGTTCATCTAGCAGAAGTTTCACATCGCAACGTCGAACTTACCAAGGATGGCGGCAATGAGGGTGAGGGCGAAGCGTCGGCCGCCTAGCGCCGAGTGCGCCATGCAGCCCGCCGCGCATCAGGTACCTGCTCGCAAGTGGCGTGACCGGCCTGCGGCTGCCGCGTCAGCCAGGCCGGCAGCCACTAGCCGTCATCGCGATCACCACGGTGTGGCATCGCGCAGTGCAGGAGGCTCCGTTCGCATCCTCTCTGATTGGCAGACAAAGGATCCGGTCAGACCGCCATCAATCAAATTGGCGCGCACAATGCCGGCCCAGCGTCTGTCCGAAAAGTGGAAGCGGTGCTTCAGGCGAAATTAATTGCGAATAGTTTGGCTCATATTGATCGACACTAAGTGATTCGAAGCTAGTCTTCTGGAATTAATCTTATATCGTGAGCACTTGCAAAAAGCTCTCCCTGTTATAACTTGCAAGAATTTGAAATTTTGCCATTAATCATATTTGGCTGAGATTTTACCACTATGCATTTTTTGAACTTAGGCAAATGTTAATGCATGAACCTCTATTTATCCAAATATACTCACGTTGAAAAATTCCAGATTTGCCCGCAGAAAATTTTCTAATTTTTAGATTCCGATCCAATTGGTTCCGATTTCCGATCGGCTATTTTCTTTTGATTAAAAATTAAGGCAAATTTTAATTTAGAAGCCTTTCTTCAGGTAGGAATGAACTGTGATAAAAAATACTGTAGTTTTAAGTGCCAGTACTAAATTGTGAACGATTGTTTTTATTGTTCTTTGATATATTATGTCAGTTGTACACCCTCGTGTTTAATAAATTATTGAAATGTTTCCTTCCAAAAAAGTTACACTTTCCCCAAACGCATCGGGAATTTGCAGATGAATTTTTTAGTTGGGAAACTTCATAACGATAAATTTCTCGGGATGACCCATGTGAAAAAATTTGTTAGGATCAAAATTTTGATTTTTAATTATTTTTCGCCTGCTCCATACAAGGTAAAAATTGTGTCGAAAATTTATATTGATTCAACTAACAAAATTGTTAAATTTAGCTAATTCTTGTTGAATCATATGATATTGAAACTGTTTGAAAACATTTAACCCTCAATGACTTAAATAATTTCGAATGTGCTAAGACAAGATTCTTTAAAAAACATTTATGCGTAGACAAAATGATGAAATCAAGACTGCTCTATGAGTTAGTCGAGTTAGTGAATTATAAATTATCTAAAATATAAATTGTCTTCTTAGAAACAGCTCTGCATACTTTTTTTAAATAAATTTAAAAAATAAAAATGGTATATTATCCGCAAAAAATAGTCATCCCAATTTTTATGGCACACGCCAGCAATGACAAATAAATAGGATTTGGTGGTTTCCTACTTTCAAATGGTAATCATTTTCTAATGTGTTAAAATAAACATTTCCGTCTAGCGGTTATTTATGTATCTAGAAGAATGTATCGATGCGTATCATTTGCTGAATTGTAAAAATAGTAGTACCACGTTATTCCAAGCCACAAAATAAGTAAAACACCAAAATTAATCACAATATTTGTATGTAACATAGTACGTCCTGATTTTATCAACGCGAAAGAAAATTTATTTCTAAGAACGCAGCGCATTTAAGAAAATCACAATATACGATTCTCAGAGGACTGCTTGAATACAGAAATAAATTTTCCGGCGAGAGCACAGCGTACCAAAACACTTTACGACCGATGCTTGCCCGCCCCCTCATTCCAAAGAGTGGCGAGAAAAGCATTCTCTGGAATTGAATAGCGCGAATGGAAAATAAATTAAGTTGGGAAAGAATTCTGCAAGTTTATAGCCTTTTAGTAGCGATCCTCCGAAATTTAATATTGCGCTCATGCGTGTAGTTAATTCTACGGTTTTATCTGAAGATGGAATTGCAGACGGTCGCACTCTGCGAAAAGCGTTTCTCTCAAAATCACAACGACTCCGCAGAAACGCAATTATCGCAGCTTGGCCCGCGCGTGACGTTTAGAATTCGTGAAGCGGCGGCTAATTTGGCTGGGTCACCGCCTGCAGAGAGGAAGATTCCGCACGTTCCGGAATTCCACAGATTTCAATGAGGCGTTTTGAGTGCAAAGTTTGTGTGCGGATGTTAGTTGAGCAAACAAGGAGATCATCGTCCGCTAATTCCAGAGCAAACGCAAAGACGGACCGCGTGCGCCACTTAGCAAATGGATCTCTGCGGCTTTGTCTGGGAGCAAGAGGCCTGCCTGCTTTTAATAATTTAGACAGCAGCTCATGGTGTCAGGAACAACAAGCGGCACTCCATATCCCAGGAAAATTCATGGCGCAAGAAGGCCCACACACGACAGGTATAATATGCTTTGCTCCTCCTCTGCTGAATAACAATTGGAATTTCTGCCGCGCAGGGGAAACAGGACATGGTAATTTGCGGCGTAAATATCAAACGTCATTAGGACTAGGAGGAAAAGCAGTCGAAATTCGCAAATTCGTAATCAGCATGTGGGCGTGACCATTTTACCCATTCCGTAAACTGATTAATTAGTCTGCTTTGGAAAAAGAGATTATACGGTATTTACGTGCCGAAAATGAAGATCACAAGACTATATTTCAGAGAATATTCAATAATATTCACTGTAAAATTGAATTTGGTAAAGATATTTTAATGGGATGTTGAAACCAGTCCTCATTTCAACATTTTGCGTTCTGTACAAAAACGTTCAAGGCAAATGGAAATAATCAAGTCTATGTGACAGGAGCAGAAATTCTTGTCACGGCAACTAAATCAAGAGCCACCGCAGCAGGATATCGCAATCAGTGGTTTTAGTAAAGGATTTCACATCCGACGACATGATGGATTGCGCCGCCACCAGATTAAATCGCAATCCCGCTTGTTTTGGGAGTCGCTGCTATTTCAGGGGGAGGATTCGCTGTTTTCACCGTTTTTGCGTGCGCTAACTTTAAATATTAGAGAAGAGGCGCACGCACAAGCTTGCCCGAGAGATTAGGAATTTCATCCCTGAGCGCACCATGTGATGAGAACGCTGCGGCGCGCCAAAATAAGCGAGGCAAATAGAGCCAACTCCTTTTTGCGCGGCTCACCAGAGGTTCCGCCATGTTTAATTCAATTTTTCCATCGTTTATTTAACTGCCAATGCCTATAAAGGCAACAACAACGTGATTATCATCGACGCTTGCTTAGATCTTCTCTTAAATCTGGTCCCAAGAGTTTTTGCGTTTGACGGCCAAATAACCATCGTAGCGGAAACAAGCGTATCCAGAGTTTTCCGCAAAAATAGCAACTGATTACAAGTTCTTGGAACGGAAGTAGCTGAGAAAAGCTTTACAGGATAGAGTTAAATCTGATTCCAGTCATGTTTACTGTGGAGGAAATCAACTTTTTTCATTGCCGCCCGACCTCCGGGGAGAAACTGGAAATATTCTCATCAGGCGCTATAGAAAAGCGATGGTTTTTATTTCCTATCCGAGTCATCATCTCCGCCACCGAGAGAGAGCGAACAACTCGTCGAGTGGGCGCTTCTGTGTTTGTTGCCTTCTGGGACACAATTTATTTACGCTCGACAAAAGGGAAACCAATAAAAATGTACGACGACGGAGGCGGTGGCGGCAGCGGCGACAGCGGTGGTGGCGGTGGTTGCGAGCGACGGACGGCGCTGAGCAGGCGAGCGTATTCATAAAGAATAACACACGCACGCTAGCTCAAAGCGGGCAGGGAGAAAGACGTAAGCTCGAACGCAGAATTTTTGGCAAACACTTTTTATCCGACTGGAGATAATAGGAGGCTTGGTCTGCGGCCTTGCTACGCTCCACCGGCAGGGAAAATCTTGAGGGAGCGACGGGGCCGGGAGGTGGGGTGCGCCCGCGGCGGAACGGACTAAACAAAGTGTGCAGTCCTTGGAGTGAAACGCGGCGCCCGAAAATAAGAAAGTCTTTTTTGTTATTATTCCGCCACTGCAGCGCCACTACAGCACTATCTGTAATTACAAATCTTAATTAAATAAAGTAGCAGCGATAAATTTGAGCTAGCGCGCGGTGGCGGTGCTCTTGTCTCTCGCAGGACATAAATATTATTCGCAGCAATTAAAGCATCCTTAAAAGCGGCCCATCGCGTATTCAGCTCACGCCTTTTAATTTTTGCAGGTCTGCTCGCATGAATAATTAGACGCACTCTTTATTAAAATATTAGCGAGCCGGCCTCCGTGGTCACGTATAAACAAAATCCCGAGGCGGATAAAAAAGCAGAGGTGCCAAGGAGCGCTCGTAAATTTTGGACGCAATGACCGAGTTGTTGCACCCCTCTCTGGAGGACGCTCTCCTAATATAAAGCCCAGTGCTTTTTGGCTGCCAGTTTGCAGTCAATATTTGAGAGAGCAATAAAGAAATGCGAAAAGCTCTACCCTTTTTCAAGCCGACGTCGCGAGCCGAGTGCGGAACACTTTCCTTTATTGCTTTCTGCTCCTCGTTTACAGCCAAACTTGCGAATTGCGAATTACAAATATACGATGCCAATTCGAATTCCTAAGCGCAGTGTTCGAATTCTGAGAAACTCTCGAGGAGACAAAAGTTTAAAGTGTTGGAACAGTCTCGAATTAAATATACCCCAAACTGCCTAGCTGTGCTATACAGACAAGATTAAATTTCAACGCAGCTTGCCAGACATAACCGTAAAAAATAGAGAGGCAATCAAGCGGAAGGAAAGGCCGGATAAAAATCTGCTGGTTCGAGCCAGCAATAATAAAGTACGATTATGACCATTTCACCAGGACATAATACACCTTGCGATATGGGGCTGATATACCCGAGCCTGCGTTATATAAAGTCTCCGACGCACGAGCGGACGGGCCCGGGTAATAAGCTCGCAGAGTGCGATCCGAAACGGGCCTCGGGGCCGAGTTTTAAGCAGGCGGCGATCACGACGCGAATAATTTATCAGACCAAATCCGTTGCGGAGGAAAAGGGCTGCCGGACGCGTTTCCATTGGCACCATAGCATAGCTTTTCATTTTTACAGCTGCTGCGTGCCGTCGCCTGAAAATTGTTTTTCCGCCAGCCAATCTTGTTGCTGCGTAGAGAGCTCGATAATAATGCCGCCGGATTATGTGATGCAGGCATTCGAGATTGATGGCAGGCTTGATGGAATCTAATGAGCCAGCAGCAGCTCTAGCTCGCGGAAAGGAGCAATTGCAAAAGGAAAATGCTTAGCTCGTCAAAGAGAGCAAGGGGCATGTTTCTAAAGAGACGTTTTTGCTTTTTCTTTGTAATTTCATGAGGAAAGAAACTTTCCTCTCAAAAAAGCCGCATTTACCGAATTACGCCGGAGCGCACAGTGTTTCACCATGCCATTTCTATTACACGACAATCTCTTCTCTTTAAATCATCTCAAAGAGCTACACGTGCCTTTTTGAGGATTTCGACCCTCCACAAAAAAATGGTACTTTCATATCAAAAGAGCTGGACGAGAATAAATGCCGGGCCAAATGCTCTTGTAACGATTCCGCCGAGGGACTAACCAAACTTTATCTGCTCGATAACGGTTTCGTATGATCGTGTCGGAGTGATAAAAAGACAATCGTAGCCACCTTTGAGGCACATCAACTAGCAGAATCCAATATCGGCGCAGCGATCCGCCCCCGGCTCTCTGTCAGCCAAAATAAAATGCTGCGCGTGCGAATCCAAACCAAAATTCCAGCCAGCGCGGCAACGTCTGCCAATAAAGCTGTTTACTCGCGACGCCGTCGTCATAATTAATTGTATCCATAAACAATCTTGCACGCCACGTGCACACGGTGTGTCGCTCGAATGCGCTTTTGATGAAAATCGCTCGCACATGAGGAATGCATCTCGTAAATCTTCGCTCGCACAATAGGAGGTATTGATTTTCAGCACGGGAAAAGCCATTTTTCATTTGGAGCCAACTTATGTTTTCTTCTGTTTAGATCGATAAATGTTTAATATTCTACTTTCTTACGCTTCAATAAACCTCTCTTTTTGATCTGAGTGAACCGCCGAACAAAAGTTCCTGCGAAACAGACGCAAACTTTTTATGATTGGAAAGACAGAATGATTGGAATACAGCTTTCAAATTCACGTTCCGCGAATTCACGCAACATATATAAGCGATAAAAATGCTTCTCCTTTGAGCACTGTCAGTACAGGACAAAAAAAAACGAATCACAGGCAAAGGAAGAACGTGTGAACGCACTTCTCACATCACTCAGGTTTTCTTTTTGTGCCTTTATTCGCTTGCGAAGGACGCGAAAATTACGAAGAAACGTGCAGTTGAGGGATTTTTCTTTGTTAATGTCTTATATTACGAATACTTGCCAAAGACTCTCCCTTTCTCATTCGCCGCTGTGCGCATCAAGCGGGTGGAAATCATACACAAATAAAGGCGGAGTCTTTGGGCTCCGTAAATAGAGAGGCGGCTCATTGCAAAGATTGCACTTGGCAAATTGAGACTTTTCAAAGGGCCTTGTTGAGGCTGATGAAGCCCGATTGATGCCAGGCAATAAACACCTCGCTCCGACTGCGGTTTCGTTCGCGAATAGTTGCCATGGCAACCCAAATTAACGGGCTCACCAATTCCCGTAAATTGTTCCCGACGACTTCCACTGAAATTTAGAAAGCGTAAAAGCCCTCAAAAGTAATGCGGCACATTGTAAAGCAACTTTCGTGTGTGTATGTTGCAGTGAAATTCCGCTAACGACAACCTGCCAGCGCCAGGCAAGCCGAAAACGACGGCGACAGAGTTCACCGAGAGAAAAAGTCCTTAATTAAATTCTCCGTCCGTTGCTTAATTGCAAGACAAATGAAACGCGCGTGGCAGCTGCAGCTGCTTTTGCTTTGCCACCATCATCGGGTGCAAATAAAAAGATCGTGCTTGCTAATGGTGGCTCTTGTTTCATGATCTGTGAAGATATGCAGGCAATTCCGCAGCGAGATATTCCACGCACGCGCTCGCAGGCTCCATAAAATAAATACACGACTCGTTGCAATTTCGCTGCTTAATGGCGAATGAAAGCAATGTCGACGCCAAGGTAAACACCATGCCCCCATCGAGCTTTGAGCGACGGCCCTTTTGAAGCCCCGTTTCCTCCCTCGCACTCGCGCCGTCTGGAATTCTAGATCAGATTTAACCTATGCGCGTGACGTTTCACGGCTTACTTTACAGTCACTTTGGGCAAACGCTTCGTCTTCCTAGTCCATTTTTGTCTGTTTTTCCCGCCGGGTCGTTTTTACTGTTGCGAAACTTCTGCGAATGTAATGTTTGATCAACGCGGTCTCACGTAATGTTTTCACCTCTGCTGCGAATGCAAATTAGCATCAACTGAAGAGAGCTTTGTGCAAATATTTCACGTGCGCATTGCGCCCTGCCGGAATAATATACGCAACCGAGGAGTGTTTTTGGCGAGCTTTTTAAGCAAACTTTCTGAATTTGGCTGTTTGTGGATTTCCAGCTCAGCGAGCCGTTTGCGTGAATTTATGCGGTCGAATTTTTTCAAAGCCTGTACAAATACAAAATAGTTTGATTCGGCCAAAAATTGCAAAAGTTCACCTACAAGGAAATAATTTGGTGGCAACCATAACAGCGGCTGGGGTGATTTCAGCTGTGGGCGGCGGGTGATTATCGGCAAGGCCAAAAATACGCGCGCACAACCCCTCGTGGAAAATTCAGGTCGTAATTAATTCCCTGTTGCGTCGTTAATACGAATCTGACGCATGCCTATAGCAACAATGATGTGCTGCTGTGCGATGAACCTATTTTGCGAGGTTGCAAGAGAAGGCACCTTAACCCATTCCTGCGCGCACCTCGCCAATTATTTACACGAGCTGAAACCAAACACCTTTCTCTCTCACTTTGTCTCCGCCAAGCAAGATTGCCTGCTCACTCGCAAGTCGTTAGCACTTTCTGCGGGCCTCTTTTGACAAATAGTGTGTGTAACGAGTTCGCACGTGAAATTGCCTGACATGTTGAGCTGACATAATTTGCATTGGATTTTCGTCACGGAGAGACAACCTTGCGGCAGCATTTGTAGAGAGGCAGAGATTTTGCTTAAGGGATAGAAAAAAAATTGAAATTTTACGACAGAGATCAACAGATTTAAAATGTGACGTTGATTGTGAAGAGAGGAGCTGTCAAACACTCAATTTTTTCTTTTATTAACTGAAAATAATAGTTTACGAAAATGAGAAAAAAGCTCACGCGGAGAGAAAATGACAAAAAATATACTGACCCGCTGGCTTGAAAAAGCCGAGAAAGAAAAGTTTATGACATTATGGTATATTATTTTAGCTATCCAATAACTCCAAAATAAATATAAATACTCTTTGAAAAACTGTCTAATTAAATAATGGTGTTTATTAAAGGATTCCATTAGCCCTTGTGCAAATTGGTGACAAATATTTTCAGCATTTTCCTGAAAAGAGCACTCTCCCGCTCAGCCTCGTGCAAACATTTATTGATTTATGTATATATGCAAAATACGCAAATAAAGAGAAATAAATTAATTAATTAATAGTTAATTTCAGAACTCTGCAACTCCCCTGATTCCTTCTATTTGATCAGAAATGAAACACGTTGTAAGGATTCTCTCTAAAAATTGAGAGAAAATCGAGTCATTTCGTCCTTGCGGAAAGTAACAATTGCAACCAAGGTTAAAAAAGGTCGAAATTCACAAATTGAGCTGCTAACTCGGCAAAGATTGAGGAAAACAATAAAATCAAATAGCTGGTGCGGTCGAGTGGAAAAGAGCGCGTCTTCTCGGGTCGAACGGTCCCATCTGGGCCTATCCAACGTGAAATGCGCACATGCTAATTCAATTATCAACAGCGTCGACAGCAGCCGACTTCATTGGCACGAAAAAGTACCATCCCGGCAGTTGGGCGGGTAACAAGTTGACAAACAATTCAGTTTTATGAGGGGAAATGAGTTTTTTGCACGCACAAAACGGAGGCACATTGTGCCAGGCTGGCGAACACAGTTGTTGAATTCCTCATTAGCATATCAGCCAGTGGCGGCAGCTAGTTAGCCAGATTTCAGCGCGAACAACTAACTGCCTGCGCACATAGTGCAAACAAATTAAGACACAGTGCGTCCCGAACAACATTAATTACGCCGAGGCAAACACACAATTGTGCCAGCTACGAGAGCGCGTGCAGCCATTTTATCCACGCGGTTTGACTGAGGAGTTGCCCACAAGCGACACGTCTGCGAGTTCATATGGAAGTTAAGTGCGCACTCACGTTGTCTTTGTTTGCCTGAGACAATTATCAGTGGAGAAATTTCCAATTACTCGCCACCAACTCTCTCGCCGCAGAATCAGGAGTACTGCTACACAAATAAAATTTAAAAGAAAAAACCTACGGCTGAGCTTGAAGAGCGTGAGAGCTAAATTCTTGGAAGCGCCTTAATGAATGAAGCCAGCAGAAGTAATTTTCTCGCAAAAGACAATTAAATGTTTTAACATTCTCTGCTAAACGTTTACTATTCTGAAATCTACTGCATGTAAGGTGCAAATGAAATTAGTTTGAACCTGAAAAATCGAATAAATTTTAGTCTTTGTTCTCAATGTAAAGCAATTTACTAGGTTCCAAGTGTAAAACCTCTCGATTTTTGTCTTTCAAAAATATTTTCAAACAGCTGCCTATATTATTCTGTTTAAAAATTCATTGTTTTATCTGAAAATATGCGTAAAATTAAAATATAAACGGAATATTGAATAGCAGTATATTCTTAAATCAACAAACCCAGACCTACAAAACTAACACAGCGAAACAATGTTTCAGGGAAGCGGGAAAAACGTAAAACGCACCCTTCGCTGATTGGCAAATAATTTTCAGCTGTGGCACATCAACATCATCATAACTGGTATGTGCACACACGCGCGCGCAACGACTAATTAACGCAAACAGCATTCTGCCATCAATTGAAGGCTGGAGAACGGTGCTCGAGGCACGTGACGCCCAATTTGCATGCGGACGCCGTCCCTGTGCTATATATATGTATAGTGTTCCTCACCACATAAAGCATGTCTCATCGTTGTCACGTTCAAATAATTTTTCCGGGCGCGCGGGCAAATGTGGGATTTCTAGCTAGGGTGAATTTCGCACGGTTCAAATTATAAAAACGAGAATAAAGCAGCGCGTGAATGCTGCTGGTGTTTTTAAAAATAAAATGTGCAAATAATTAGCCTGTGGATTTAAGTTGTAATATTTTGCGCGTTTTAACAACCACACGTAATTCGTGGAAGTGCCGTTTTTTAGCTCAATTCAATTTGCCTTTCCTGCGTTTTTTCCACTGTTTACGAAAACTGTCCATGCTTTACAACTTTTACGACTCGGTATATATTTGAATCGCTGCGTTTGAATTGAATTCAAAGAAATTTATGATGGTTGTTACTTGCTCACGAGTCATGAAACTCTAGTTAATTAGAAAGCAGGTCTAGCAGTTTCACATTAAAAAAAACGTCATTAAAAATTCAATTAAACCGCACGACGCACTCGTTTGAAGAGTGGCTCACAGATTTTTCCGACCATATGGGATACAAACAGAGCAAATCGACTAATGTTGCAGCGAGAGAGGACTCGAGAGATAGAAAAGAAGTGCTCGTCAAAAATTCTGTGGCTCTGTGTGCCGCACGAAGTGGAGAGGCGAAATCCAGCTTTTGTGGGATTTCCCGTTCTGCTCTTGCGGATTTTGTTTCGAAATGTGTCTGCCTCCTTTCGCACTCACAACGGGTGTGCGTATGTGTGCGCGTGCATTAAAATTAAGTCCACTACGCAGGTTGGATGGAGCCTTTGAAATCGTGCGCCCCTAGTTAGCCACCGGACCGTGTTTTGCCGAAAATTCTGTTTGATTTGCGGCACGATTGTTTAGCAAATTAGAAGAGACGCTGGTTGCGCTCGTTACCCGATGGGCGTTCGCTGGAAAACGACGGTGGCGTGTTAATTCGCCGAATACTGTACTGTGATCATTTCTGTTAATTACTGTTTTCCGATTAGCGATCGCAATAACTGCAAATGACGACGCATGCAGAATTAAATAGTAATTATTTTGATTAAAACACGAAACGGACATGCGCACCAGCTGCGTCCATCTACCCTTTGCAGGGTGCTAATTTTCCAGTCGAACCCTGCCCAGTTTGAAACTCGAATTTCATCAACTCCTAGAGTGGGAACAGGCCATTCCGACGTCGCAAGTTTCACGAGGCCACAGTCGGCCACATTTCCCGGGAGTGCAATTTTGCATCAGCTAGGCAGAAAAATGTTGCCAGAGGGCGCAACATGGGTCGTTAATTTTTCATCAAGGGAGCGGCACGAAAGCCTTTTTAATTGAAATTAAGAAGCCAAAATTCAATTTCGGGCCCAATTTAATAACGAGCAGAACCGAATTTCCGCACAGCCGCCTTTCTAGGAGCTGCCGAGCCGAGTTTAATAAAACTTGCGCTGCTGCCGGCTGCCGGCTCTGTTTACAGTGTGCTCTCGCAGCGCGCGCCAACAACCAAATATTGGAGCGTTCACTCACCCATCCAGCCTCCATTTTGGCGGCGCGCATTTGGCACCCGACCAGGTTTGCACCGATATATCAATTAAGTTCGGCCCCTGCGTGCTCGAGTGCGTCACGCTGCGTGCGTTTTCGCGTTTCTGGCGTACACAAAAAAAATGTTTCATTCGACCCACGGCTGACTTTTCCCTGCGGAAAAGGTTAAGCAGTTCGTGTGTCCCAAGCTTTTGATCTTCTTAACTTTCGCGGCGTGCATAATTCAAGGCAGGAAAAATTCGCGTTGAAAAATTTGCATGTCTGCCAGCCCGTCAAGACTCTCTACCCTGCGGAGATAAATTATCCGAAGAGGCCGTTAATTCCTCTCCGCTCGCTTGCTTGTAATTTCGCTCGTTCAGCCAGTGTTTTAAAAGCACCCACGCGGCGGGTTGTGACATTCGGAGCCTAATCTGTTCCTTTTCCTCGACCAGCCCTTCGTCGGGCTTTTTTTTACAAAGTTCGAGACGAACGCGGGCGGATTCATTTGGCTCCACTTTCGTGTCTGTTGAGCACCTCTCTGCGACCACTTACGACCTATTTAATGGCTGCGTGAATAAAAATCAGAGCTGGTTTCGGCAGAAATTTCGACTTTCTCCTTGAAAAGACGGCTTATCAAGAGAGACGAAAGGTGCAGCAAAAAGCTTTTAGAGCCGAAGAATAAACTACCGGCAACCTAATTGCGAGCAATTAATTTGTAGAGAAACTTTCCTTCATTTCACCGAGATCCAACTTTTAATGAACAGTGAAATATGCGAGATTAAGCTGAGCAACAAGCACAACTTGAAAGCTTCTAACGTATAAACAACATGGCGGAATGCGAAATAAAGTTAAACAGGATTAAGTTACAAGCGTAAGATGATATTTTTTTGTTTCACGCTGGAAATGAAATACAAAGCACTGTCCTTTGATCGATTCGAATAAAATTCCACAGTTATATTAAGGGGTTTACTTTAGAAGTTATATTGATTGGCATTAATTATGAAATATGAAATCCGATTTATGAACATATAACAGCTCAAATATGACAAAGCAGCGAAAAAATAAATGGAATCCAACATCACCAAACAAAACTCGCTAATCCGCAAAGGTTCAAAGCGAGTTCGACAGAGCAAATCAGTCAATTCAAAATTTCATTATTCCTTTTGCAGTCGCTTATATTTATCGAAAAAAGAGGGCAATTTGACGCTCATCTCTCATGGCTTGGCTGATATCCGTTTTAAAGCCGTGCGAGTGCACAACAACGCGAGCGGACGCGATAAATCGTTCACCGATGCGCGAATTACCAAATCCCGTAAATCAGCCATCTGCATAACACGCGCGCTTCGTCCGTCCGTCGCTCTCGTCGGCGCTGACATTCGGGACATCGACACTCGTCCACTTTTGCATCACGGAATGCGCCCTGCGGCGAGCAGTTTTAATTAATCAAGAGCTTGTCGGCGCGTTGCTACGTTGCTAATTACGCTTGAATTATAATTATTACACAGCATCCATACGCAGCTGATGCAAAAATATTGCCGAGAATTATAGCTTGCCCTCTGTGTTTGTTTGCGTATTGGGCGTATTGAGAGATTGGATTACACAAGTCGAGCAAATAATCGCAGAGCGGGTCGATTTCGGTCCTTTCCACTGCCCCGAGGCAAATATGGGGGAGCAGGATTTGCGTCCCGCAAACTTAGCGCCCAAGGGGTGCGAAACGCTGTTTGAACAACCGCGATAATACGTTCGGCTCGGCAAGGAGATAAATGTTTTCTCACTGATTTGGAACGGGTAAACAGCCGAAATGTTATCGGCACCGGCAGACATGTCAAAATCAGATCCTTGCAAAGGTCACGAAATAATTAAACTTCGGGGATTCGTTTGTGCTAACTTCGCATCCGAAGCCCGTCTGAACAGGGTTGAAGGTTTAGGGGAAATCCAATGTATTTTCCATTAGTACTATCGTAAAAGCTTTTACAAACATCCCCTCTGTTTGTCTGCCGATAAAAATTTACATTTCGGGAGGAATAATGATCAAAGCCAGCAGCGATGTGATTAAATTAAAGCTCATTCTCCGATATTATTGATAATCCAAAATTCTAATAAACTTTCGTCGATGCAAAATGGTAAACAAACAAACAGTTGCTGAGCAAAATAAACTAAAAGCGCAATATGAAACTCAAACCCAGCACAAAACATGCTTTTAATGCGTCGAGTTCGTATTAACAAGAGACCCGGCAGAGTTGCGATTATGTAATGCAGTAAAAACAGCTGTTGCGTGCGAATTACGAGTGCAGCTCTAAATTTTAATCAGAGAAGGGGTGCTCGACTGTAGCTCTGAATGTCTGAATTGCACACGCACGCACATACTCGTTCAGAAGAATCCAAAAGGGATCGTGATGGCAAGCGAGCGAATATCGAACCGTGCCCAGCAGCTAACCCCATCAAAATAAGTGGCGGCCGTTATTGCCATTCATTTTATTGCGCCTAGAAGAGACGGCGCAGCGTTCACTAGAGCATCAGCAACAAACACGCGGCAGTAAAGAGTACAAAATTTGCATGCTAAAAAGAATTGCACACGTGCGTACCGCGCAGCTACTTAAATCCGTTGAGGGATGAGCTCTCGTTTTTTTTTCGTTTCTTGGAACTGCCGCGTATGTGCTTCCCAACATCGTTGGTCCGCAATCGCCGGCAGGCAGGTTTATCTGCAGAGCTTGTTAAAACTCATGCGTGTTCAGCATGAGACAACACGAAAAAATAGCAAGCAGGCTTGACAAAGATTAAGTGCCGAATGTCAACTTGCATTAATATCCTGCTGCCCGACCACCTCCTTTTCGCTGTTGATGTGAGGGGAGCCATGCGATATTTTTTTATTTTGGTTCTGATCTGCCAATTTATCCCCATGGCAAAGCAGCGAATCGATAGAAGGAGGCAAGAAAATCAGTCAAAGGTCAAAACCTGTTCAAAAACTTCTTATTTACTTCTCTAGGAAACAGGACTACTTTTAAAATTTGAGGCGATTATACAAAACGTGGCACTGCAAATATACGATTGACAGCAGCAGCCGTGTTGAACACTGGCAACGTAAGTTAATTTATGTTTGCAAGATGCTGCACCTGCCCGTTCGTTTCCATGTGCATGTATGCATGTACCCTGTTTTAATTAAGCCAACAGGTTCCCTCTTCCGTTTAACGGCCGCAAGCACCACAGCCGCACTCACGCAAATTATTGGCCCCATCCGCCGACGACCGAGCGAACACACAACGAACCGCGCACCGTGCGCTGTGCTGCCTTAAATTGCAATTAAATGTACGCCAACATGGCGGCCGCGATGTTACGGTTGATTTTGCCTCTAAATTTTTAAGCGTGCAATTATTTCAGAGTAATAATTGAACAGTATATAGGTTAACATTTGACTAATTAACTTGAATGGGATGCATTGCGAGCAAGTTGTTGGCTAATCAGCAAAAAATGTAACGGAAAGGAAATACAATACCGAGATTTCTTCTAAGCTGCGAGAGGAAAACTTTGCAAATTTTCCGACAAAGTTTTCATATTTATCTATTGTTCCGTTCTCTGTTCGTGGCAGCCGTTCGCCCCGCAAGCTGATCCCACCACAATCGGGCTGAATAACCCAGTTCGCAGTATAACAGAAAGCTCTGTTCACTTGCACACTTGTTTGTTTGCAAGTTTACATGAGATACTGCCAATAATTAATGTAAAATTGCGGCACATATAATATACCTAGCTGTCTCCCCTGTGTGCAAATACAGAACGGGGATTAAATATGCATTTGTGTTTCTGCGCACGGAGGAGGAGAGTGCATGCATGCCGACGAGCTTTTAGCTGCAAAATTAATCCGGGCACGGCTTCTTGCAAAATGCATACCGCGAATGCTGTCTAGTAGAGCGAAATGCGTTGTGAAATTATTTCGCGTCGCGAGTTCCGTCGCTGGAATGCTCTAGTTAGAGCTATGAAGCAAAATGGAAACGTTACTCATCTTTCGCAACATAAAAGGAATGCGCTCTAACTGCTTCTCATTGTTTCCCTGTAGCCTCATTAACAGCGGAAAAAGTAGTGCGTTTGAATTGAAAATGTGATGAAGCTGGAAGAGTTTGTTTGCCTTCGTGTTTTCCTCTTCGAAAGGGGGACTGCTGAGTCGTAATGCGAGTTTCAATTCAGGTGAGAAGTATAACTAACGAGGCATTCAAAGAAGAAGTATGCAGTAGGAAAATGTGCAATTAAACTGGCTATTAATATAGTTGACGTTGTTTTCGCTTTATAATGACTTCAATAAAATAATTGTAGAGAGAAAGCTAATAAATTTCATCTGCTGGCTTCCTCCTAGCTATTGGTACAAAATAACGAGATAAATCGTGGCAAAATTCAAGTTCCCTGCCTCAATAGTTTTGAGAGGTACCAAAGCGTATTTTTCGATTCTGCTCTGAAACTCTGCACCTGCCGATTATTTATGTGTGTATCTATTTGGACGTCGAGGGGCGCAGCTGCATGCGCCACGGGTCGAAACAAACACCAACCACACTCCACTCAACTCAAGAGCGACGGGGTCAGCCCGTGCTGTTGACTTATCAACGATAAATCCGTCGGTGGGATGTGAAGCATAAATCAATTGGCTGCACACACACACATATTGCCATGGTAAGCGAGCTTATTATTTAGCAGTGCCGGTTTCGACGCACAGTTCGCTAGAATTAATGCAGATCACGTGCCCCGACCCTTTGGATCCGGCTCGCGACCCGACCTTTCGCTGTGCATCCCAAGTGAAGAAAGAACAACTCCTCTGCCGGATCCATCAACTTGTTCGCCGATAGTTAAGCAAAGTGGGAGACGAACTCTAGCCGTCTTGTATCTTTGCAGCGAAGTTGTCAGACTAATGAGCAAATGATTCTTGCAACTTGGGGCTGCACTCAACAGATTATGTTATGCTCGGTACTTCATATAACGAGTTGTATTTGAACAGCTGCGCTTGTTCTCAAGGGCAATAAATAACAATTTAATGTATATTGTGGTAATTGCAAAATTCATAAACGAGGCCGAAATGAAGTTCTAACAAATGAAAATAATGGCGAAACAATTTCCTTGAAATATCTGATATCAGATATAACACGTTTATTTCATATTTTATGCAGTGAATTGAAAAGGACTTTCTCAGATAGAATTTATTAATTTTTTGTGTTGCAAGAAGCTTGGTTCTCCCTGGGAAAATTCATAAAAGATCCACTGCTGTCGATAAAGTACAGCTTTAAACATGGCTCCACCATTTGATCGAGCTTTCACCGCTGCTCATTCATCGCTTGAAAGCGAGGAACGATCTTTGCAACCACATTATTCTCTCGACTGCCTTTGACAGAAGGAAGCAGAATAAATCAAAATAGCTCGTCGTAAGGAGTTTCAGCGGCGACGATCGTAGTCAATTTTGCTGCTTTTGCATCTCGAGTCTGACGTCGGACGGCATCAATCTCTGACCGCACGACGACGGCCCTTTTGCAGAAACACTTTGTCACCAGGCGACGTCACAAAGAGCACAGCCCGAATCCAATTTTCCGCACTCGATCTGCGTTCGTGATTTAATGAGTGAATGAATTTCAAAGAGAAAGTGGCGGAGCGTAAGGGTTTCCCTGGCAGAGCGTGGAGACGTGACGTTTCTAGTCGAACGTGCTCGTTTTTTGCAGATTATCGCGTAATGACGAGCGAGTGCGCGTGGGAAAGGGGTGTACTTTTTTACAACGCAAAGTATAAAAAATGCGCCACTCTCCCGGTGGCAATGGCGATGGAAATTGTGATCGTAAAGTTGCCGAATTTTTATTCGAGACACCAACAAGATTCGCAGCCTTCCCGCTTTTTACGCTGCTCGCAGGGAAAATATGACGGTCTCACGCGTGCCGGGATGCAGTGCGAATGTACATTTTGCTCAGCGGAGACACCATGTTTGCGTAGGGCCGAACAAAAAGAAGGCGCAAAGCTCTGCGTGTGCCTCGCAGTTAGCAGCCCACCCGCGGGCTTGCAAGAGAGCAAGAAATTTATTTTTCCAACAGATAAAATTGCGAGCGAGCAGCTTTTTTGCGATTGAAAACGCCGTTATAAATTCTGATGTCGGAAGCTCCTTTTAACGCAGTTTTGCGGCTTCACTATGGCGGACGACCGGCCGGCTGGCCGCAAGCGAAAGATGAATTTACTCTTCTGCCGGCCGCACTAACACTAACACACATCTTGGGAAATATAGGAAAATGCTACTTTTCCACAATAAACCATCTTCCATCTTGCGAGAAAGACGACAGGCGAATTTACGAGCGCGCCACGCCGTAAAAATGTGAGGAATAATGCAAAAAGCCAACCGCAGGCGGCGGCACAATGACATCGGACATTTACAAATGCAAATCCCAAATCTCGAGCAGCTTGAACAGATCCACGCCCTTCTTTTTGCGCTGCAGAACGGCAATATCGAGCGATATTATCAATCAAAAGCTCGAGCCTTTCTTCTTCAGGCCAACGGGTGAGAGAGTAGAAAAGGCCGAAACAGCAACAGACGGCTGTCATAACTTTTATGATGTAATAGGCACCTCATGGTTACTGATCGTCAATTTTCTGAACGATGAGTGCGCTCTGCTAGAGGTTTTACGCTTTTTTCCCTGTATTCGGGGCTATTCGCAAAAAGTTCTTAGTGGCATGAACCAAAGTTCACGCGAGAAGACTGTTTACGGCAAAATTATGCGCGGAAGAATCAAAATGGGATGTTTTTGTGTACTTTAGCAGCGTTGCTCGAGCTGCCAGGCGAGAAATTTGAATTTGACCCAATTCTGCATGGTTTATTATCATATCAAGCAGCTCCCACTGCCAATGCCATAAAACACAGTCTACGTGGCGGAAATAACGAATGTTCTGACTTTGAAATGATTTTCGTATGAAATTACGATTTCTGAAATGTGGATTCGTCCATGGCGCCGAGTCAAAATAAAAATGCACGGCCCGATGTAATATTACAAAGTTCTTTTCGGCGCAGAAAAGCAAATCGTTTCGACTATGTATCACATTTTATTGCGTGTTTCGCATTGGATTTGGAAAAACTCGAATGGCATCGGCTGCAAATCACTTCCGTTTCGAAGAGTGAAAACGCTGAAGCCGATAGCTCTCGAAGGGAGGCAAAAATAATAGCCCCCCGAGCACAGGCTGCAGTGGGGCGAGCGAAGGCCGGCAGCAAAAGAAGCAAACGCAGCAGTTCATCAGCCGGGCCACAAGCTCATCACGGTGGCATTTTTTGGTCTCTCCCCGCCATAATTGCTCGCGGAGCAGCGTTTTGCCACCATGTAATCACGTTAATTTGCATCCAAATTAGAGTTTAAGAGCGAAATATGGAAATCCGAGTCCAACTTTTTGCATATCAAGCAGCATGCCCGTCGAGTCCTATGTATGTGTGTGCGCGCGCGGGAGAGAGTGGTTGCGAAGAGAAAACAACCCACACAGTCAGCCTTTCAGATAAAAAAGGGTGGTGGCACACAGAACACATACATAAATCCGCGCCTCGGTGAATTTTGATGATGCTCTCCAATGGTTAACGGGCGATGCGCTCTATCATTGCTGTAAAATTGAGAGTCGTCGAAACAGCACTGTTCGTTTGTCCGCATTCACAGCTAAGAGTAAAGGTTTTGTACACAAGCAGAGGAATATTTATGTTAAAATATAACAGCAGTTCAAACACATAAATAATTTATTTATTCCTTGTTCATGTCTCTATTTTAAGCCATGGATGGAAATTCGAGCATACAAAGCTTACTATTCAAATGATCAGATTGGTTTTTCTCGTCAACTTTATTCAACGAGAGACCAAAAAATTCCAAATTTTAACAAAAATGTCGATTTTGGAAAACATCCTACTGGGGGCTTAGCTAAAAACTATACAATATGCGACTAAATTGACATTAGTGGATATGTCCACAAGCATTTTAGTTTGTATATTCCTTAACGATCGCTCCGTTTTTCACTGCAGTTTCAACTAGTTAGCACAGACGTCACTTGCACAACATCAACGCATCACAAACAATTTTCGCCTAACAATGACAAGTCTCGGCAAATAGATATCGACAAGTCGCTCGATTTCAAAACTGCCAGAGGTGAAGTATTCCCACGGCGCACTTTGCAGCAACTTTGTCGTGTGCACTAACACGAACTTTTGCTAAGTTTTCTGACGGCGCTGTGGAAAACGGTTGGGAAGAAAACAGTTAGTAAACTGCAAGTTACTCGTTCAATTTGTTTCAGCGGAGCGAATCACGGCCTAAGTGGCGCGCAGCTTGAAATGTGATGTTGTGTGTGCAAAAAGTAAGCAGCGAGCCAGAACGCGAATGCCGTCTGTTTTTCAGCACGCGCTGCGATAAATGTGTAAATATCCGACGGCCCATATTTCACGCGGACGACTTAATTTCGCTGCAAACATTTGAGACGCGAGAGTGCCTGGCATGCATTCCGCTATATGTCGTCGATCCTGACAGTTCTAGGGGATTTGTCATATCGCGGAGAGCTCCTTGGCAGCACGAAAGTCTTACGGATAGAGAAAAAATAAGAACGATGGATCTCTTGCGATTAGTAAAACTAGGGGGTTTTATTGATTTTTTTCTGCAATGCGAGGGTGAGACATGAAAAGCGGTTCTAATTTTCTGCGCTGCGTTTCCGGAGCAAAGAAACGGCCCCATTGTGCGTTCTAATTAACATAATCACCGCATTTCCACGAGACCATTTTAATGATAATATAAAACAGAATTTAGCCAAAATTTCCATCTCACGAACTGGCTTTCAGCTTTGCTAAGAATTTATCTCCACCAGTGCTGGCTGGCTTGCTCTTTTATAATCCACTTATTTTTTCTTTTCTACTAGGAGGAAGTCTGGCAAAAAGATCGAATCACGGAAAGCTGGCTGCGAGATCAAAACAAACGCTTTTGCTGCGCCTCGCTTCTCACGTGTGTGTTTGTGTGCGAGTTGGTGAGTGCACAATTAGAGCTCCGGGGGCGTTGATCACACGACCTAAATTAAATTAGCCGGAAGAATTTAAGAGTTGGCAAATTAAATAACGGCGACGTGAGCAGCGCCGGCCGCAAATCCAAACTAGCTCCGCTCCGTAGCCAACTAATGTGATTACTTTTGCACCGTGCGCAGCGCTTTTTGCTCCAACAGGACAAGACATCTGTACGTCGCCCAGATTTGTTGCACAGCTCACAGCTCTAGCTGCTTGACCTGTTTGATGAGCGTGCGAAGAACAGGACTGCACCAAAACGCCATCACCCTCAGCTGCAAGCGCTGATTTATTATGCGGAAGCGCACTCTGATCTCGTTAAGATAAAAGTTGATAACCGCGCGCGTTTCACAAATAATTTATGGCTCACCAAATTTCGAGGCCGAGCACGAAATTTCCTTCAAATTTGCTTTTCATCCAAACTCACAAATCACTGATGCAGGACGCCTTCTAACCGTTTGCTGTTAGCAGTCGTAAATGAAAATTGTGGCGCTGATTAGAGGCCGGCTGAATTCGTAATCGTGCAGCACCTGTTCTTCGTATTTAATGCAAAACGCTCTCACACAGCCAGCACCCTCGGTGACCCTTTCACCACACGTAAAGAGCATAATTCACGAGCTCCTTGAAACTTCTTAGCGCAGCTGAAAGGATTGTCCCTGACTGAGAAAGTTGTGTTTAATAACATAAAAAGCGTCGTCTCTCCGCTGTTATTACTGCACTTGACAAAGCAAAAATAATTTCGACGGCGCGCAGGGACTCGAGTCGAGTCGGACACAAAACACTCACCTCACTCCGCTTTTTCAAAGAGGAGAAGCACGTCTCTAGCGGGTGTCGGTGTACGCGACCGGCTCGGCACAAAAGCTCAACCGGCTGCCTAACTCGCGATACCTCCAGGCGCTGCAACTTTCCCCATCGAAGCGTTGACTATCGCAATAACAGTTCCCTCTAATAGTGCCAGATAAGCCGATCCGCCCGAGCAAAAAGCCAAATAATATTAAGGAATGCGAGCGGTGTCGCTCAGCAGCCGTGTAATTGGACTCATTACGAGCACTCGTCTCGGAGACGGATAATTTTATTACCTCTTCGTATTGACATCCGGCCGGCGGGCAGCCATTAATGAGAGTTATGAACTTAAGCGAGCAGGGCGAGTCGTAAAGCAGGCGTGCTAAATTATTCAGAGGTGCCGTAAGAGATATATCCGTCCCAGGCGAGCGACTCTGCCGAGGTAAATAATTGCACGCCGGTCCGGGCGAATTTTTATTTAAATTGCGAAAAAAACACATCTGGGGCGGGCCAATTTGAATAGCGTATCGTGACCCTTTCCGTGCAGGCCCTTTGATCAGAAATTTCAATAGGATCGAGAGCGGAGGAAAATTGATATTGGCAGTAAACTTTTGCAGCTTCGGTGGTATCGCGGAATGCGCCCCTGCAACCGCCATCGTAAAATAAAAAAGCGAAAGAATCATTGGCCCGAGGCAGTCAATAAAAATCGCGCGCGCACGCCTCTAAATGGGTCATGTTTGGCCTGCCAAGGAAAAAATCCTGCTAACCATATTTATTGATATGGCGAGAGAAACGTCAGCTTTTTTGTCGCTCGCTTTTCTTCGTCGCAGAATTCACGCCTGCGGATGCCCGAAAAAAGAGTGGCCCATATATTGCCAAATTTATTTCCGATCAAGAATGAATTTTCCGTCATTTACCCTTATTTATCTACGAGCGGGCGCGTTCAACTCTCCTCATTGCGTCAATTTACATTCTCACGCAGAGGCGGGTGTGAAAGTGAGAGAAAAAAGGGAGTATGACGAGCGAGTGCAGAAATATGTTTTAAAGCGGATGGCGTTGAAAGAATGAGAATTTGTGAAGTTTTCAAAAAGAGCCAACCAAGTTTCACGCCAAACTTTTCATTCCCGTGTGCGGTAATCAGCTTACGCACGCAGAATTTAGCAAGCGTAAATTTGTTTATGAAGACAATACTTTTATAATGAATGGTCTTTACGGAAAGTTTGTTATCCTCTCGCAATTCCCACTGAATGAAATTTACATTACAAGATTAAGCCGGAGAGCAGAGAAATTGGCTGTTTTATTATGTCAAAAGAGCTTTCAAAATTTACAACTCGCGCATTCTCGTTTAAACTTTCTTGTCCAGCAACATTTAACTAAACGCAAGCTCGCTCTAGTCGAATTTTGCCCCGGCACCGACCAAAAGACATTATTTCCGACCCACATATACATATCGGATTATACAGAAAAGCGCGTAAACCACACGAAATCATCCAGCATCACGTTTGCTGCAGCGAACAAAGCTAACAAAAGCTCAAGTGCGGGTGTAACCGCGTTTGCAGCGCTGCCGGACAGATACGAATTGACAGGCTGGATGGTGGTTGACGTGCCATTTCGTTTGTGTCGCTCGTGTCCGTCATTAACGCTGGCCAATATCCTGTTGGCGCCCGAGCCTAATGATGTGTTGTTGAAACGCGGCCCGAAAACCCGGCACTATGCACAGCGTCCATTTCTGCGCCAAAGCCCTTTGGCCACTCGAACAAGCGTTTTAGTGGTTGTAAATATTAATTTAAAGAGACGCCTTTAAGAGCCTCTCGGACGTAAATGGTCCGGAAAGGAGAAGAGTGTGTTATTTCAGTTAGCCTTCCGAGCAGCGTAATTGCGTCGGAGCAGAATATTAATTGCGTTTACGCCGTGCGTCCGAGAGTGTACTGTATATCGATTCGGAGGCGAATATAATTTACGACGCGTCAACGAACGCACTTTTGCTGATCCGGTGATTTATTGAGAGGACTAATTAAAGAACGAGACCAATTTTACTTCTCTCGATCTCGAGAGATTTCCCTTCTGTCGAACGGGGTTGGATTAATTATGATACGTGTCGGTCCACAGAGGGTTTTGAAGAAGGACGTTTTCCCAAGGGGAAAAGCGAAATTTGTTTCAGACCAAGAGAACGCCTGAGGAAGTTTCTAATGAGCGGGGTAAGTTTGTCTGGAGATGCGAATTAAAAATATATCAAGAGTTTCCCATGTTTACAATTCATTCCGAACTTAATTAATTCAAAACAAATCCCACTGGTGTTATTAAAATTCTTGTATCTCAAAAGTACGAACCCTAATGTCAATAAGCCAAACTATTCGCGTTGTTTTTCTTTCGGACAGACGCTGTAAGCCTAGATGAAAATTATCTGCTTACTTTCTCCTGGTCCAACTGCTAATTAATTAATCCTTACAAGGTGATGCAGTCACTAGCACTGACACAAGTTGGCCAAATGATCAGATCGCAGCACCGAAGCACGAAGCAAGAGCACTTCACAGGATTACTCGGGTTTCCGGCAAGGAGCAGCAGGCACGGCCGAGCCACAGAATGGAAATGCCTGCGTCCGTTGTGCCGCCGTCCCGGCCAACTCGCCGCGCATGCTTTCTCTCCGCATCCGATTCGCACGCCGTGTTTTGTGCAGCGGGCTCTAGCTGGCTGCTCGTGCGCGCGATTTCGCTTTTATTAATTCGATTTGAAACTCCCTTCGTGACTTATTGAGCCAGTGGTCAGACTCGTAATTCAAGGTCTAATTACTAAGCGGCTTACTGTCCGCAATCTCTCCAATCCGCCGTAAATTAGACTAGCAGCTCGGAAACGAATTCATAAATAAGGTTGCTGCGGTTGTTGGTTGAATTCAGCTGTTTTTTTTTTCATTTCAATCTCATGCTATTTACAAATCGATGGTAAAAATTTTCTTTGTTCCTCAATTACGAGTCAAGCGAAAGAATTTAATTTTAGAGTGAAGACACCCCTCTGACAGTTATCAAAGACGCTCATTTCCTTAAAAGATTCTAAAAATGTTGTCCTCGCTTGGATGGTCGCTCGCATGGAACCCCTGGAGGGTAAATTTACATCTAGGCTCAAAAGAGTCTGTAGCTGGAAATAACGTTATTGCTGAGAAACTCGATGCAGGGAACGTAAAATAAGCCCTCAGTGAGAGCAGCCTCCGCCTGGCCTGGTGGCAGGAAAGGAAAGCTGCAGTAATTAGGCTGCATCAGCGCCGGATAATCCTCTGTTGCGAGGTAATACCGAAAATATTATTAAAATTACAACTACTGCCGGCCGATGTACAGTAAAATATAAATGCTGTCGGTGCAACGCGTTTGTTGTTTTAATGAAAGCGGCAGGGCGGCCTGATGGCCACCGGTCCAGCGTGAAATTAAATACTACACACCATGGAATAGTATTACGTTAAATACATTGCTGGTTGTAAAGCGAACCCGCATGAAAAATGAAACTTGTGTAGAGATCATTTGAAACGCAGAACGTAAATATCTGTTCAATTTGCAGGCTGTTTAAACTGGGGCAGTGAAATTGGTGGGGTTGAAATATTCAGCTCGGTGGTAATGCAAGAACGATTTTAAGCGCATGCAAGTGCATTCTGAAGGCGAGTTATTTGCCAACTGTTGCTCCGATTTCATCTTTGTGCAGCGAAGGGTTCAAAGACTGCCAGTAACTTTGTGCATGGAGCTCTAGATTATTAGAATGTGCAGATTTTACAGGCTCGCGAACTACATCTTGCAGTTGGATTGCTTTGTCGAAAGTTTAGCAGAAGTGAAACGACGACTTGAAAAATCTTTGTTAAATTCTACTAGCCGACTTCTTATTGCAATCAAAAACTCATAAGAATGCATTTGTAAAGAAAAAGAACTTGTGGGAAATGAGACTGGAAACTTATGCCCAAGTTAGCTATAAAAATGATAATAATGGTGGAATTCAGACGTTTCCATGAAACTTCTTTCAACTTAAAAGGCTTGTTTTTTTTCTAATTTGGTTCACGTCCAATCTGATTCATTGTGTCATTCACCCGCATTATTCAGAAACAAAACTTTTCCTTGATCATAGGTGATTAGTGCTAATAAAGTTGGGCACATTTTATACCTCTCTCCTCTATTTCGTCACTGATCAAACTAGGAACAGCCAACGCGGGCTTAATAAATATTTTGCCAGGCCGGATTAAGTGGAGAGTACTCCGTCACGGAGACAGCAAAAAAGGCTCGTTCTCCTCTCGACAAATATAAATCCTCTCAATCAAAAAACTGTTTATTTTCAATCAATCTCGTCACGGCGGGTGCGGGCTCTCAAAAATGAGCCTACGCAGCGACATCCATTACGTCGGCGTGAACGCGAGGAGCATTATTACACGCCACAAACAGCTCGCTCCGAGGTGATAAGAAGACGCGCCGCGCGCGTTTGCATATTGATTCGCCGGTGCTCGTTCGCTCACACACACACACACACGCGCGCACCAGAGCTAAAAAGCTGACGAAATGATTTTGCCGCAGCTCAAATTTACTTTCGGCCTCTTCGCGGCGCGATTAATTATGCAAAGATTTTAATCACGCCGCCGCCGCTGCTCTAATGGCTCCATTCAAGCGCCGCGACGCCCCGTGTCAATGGTGCTCACTCGTCTGCATAATGGATCAGAGCAAAAGTGCTGATTGATGCTGTGACTGCAAGCCGCAGTTTTGTGCAACTTTGCGCGAACCAGGCCCCGGGCGTGCTAACGGATGGACGGACGGACGGAACGGACCGACCGACGGGCGACCGATCCAATGTGTGTCAGATGCACGCTGCCAGTTAATTAGAAATAGCGCGCTCGACTTTGTCAGCCCGCAGAGGAAAAATTGCCGAGCGCATCAGCTGCCCAAGGCAAACACTTTGTTTGCACGGCCCGATTCATTTGCATCTGCTTGCATATGCCCCGCAGGGCCCGTATTACGTCCGCCTGATCGCTCCGGCAAACTTTCGTGCCGATTTTTCGATTCGTCAGCAGCGGACGTGGACTTTAATAAGAGCACTGTTTACTCTGTAAAACGGATAAACAATTACGCAAGTTGATTACTATTTCTGTAGAGAGGGAAATTAAAGTGAACGAGCAAATTTTAAGTGGAGCGTAGGTTTTGCTCGCTTGGAATTAATGAGCAGCTTTGCATTTGCACGGGAATTATTATAAAAAAATCACATTTTTTGCATAATTAACAATAAATTACGCTTTTCAAATGGTGACGAATATAGACTTTCCAATTACGCCGGTTTGAAAATTGAACGAAGGCACCAATTTATCACTCCACTGACAACACATATAAAATTTTCGACACGAATGACAAAATCCATTTTCCATGCGTGTGTCAGTTCTATTTTGCTCAGTTCCCTTTTGTATCGGGAAAAGCAATCCGCATATGTCTGCGGCGCGAAAAGTCAGCATTAGCGTCACACAAACATGTAGTCGTGGTTTTTTCATTTCACGCATGGACGACACATCTTTGACCGTTTTGACACGATCGGATGGATGCAGTCGGCAGAGTTGACCGACCACGGGTGCTTATTGTTGGCGAGAAAGAGCAAGCAGCTCGGCAAAATCGATATAGGCAAATAAACTGTGCGTGCGGCGTGTGTTGGGCGGGCCACGCTCCCTCCGGGGAAAGAGACGGTTTACTCGCGATTTTTCATCAAGACAACCGTGTCACACGAGCCGGCGTTTGATAAGCGCCCCTTTTTTACGATTTCAACTGGCGAGCGAACGGTGGTTACCGCGCCGTTTGTACGTATGACAGCGGCACACATATCTTTCTCTGTTTCTCCTTATGCGGCCGACGCAAGTCCTGCTCCTTGGAGAATTTTTCTCTTTTGTGCTTCCGCCAGCGCAATAAATTACGACCTTTTGTTTTAAAGCCAAAGAAGAAACTCCACAGCGGCGCTTTCTTCGAGGCACTACCAGCATAATGACTTCGCTGCAGAACGTAAAACACAATCTCCTTATTCTCTATTAGGTGCCAGCTCGAATAGCAACTTACTGCAGAAGAAGCGTAAAATTTCGTCCAGCATTTTCAGCGGGATTAACATTTTTTTCTATTTTCACTCTCATTTATGCTCGCCCCTAGGGAAAAACTAACGCCGACTCGCGGATATTATTCTCTGAGCCCTCGTCTGCAATTTTAATAAATTAGCCGCTCCTTACATCTGTTGTGAGCGCGCGGAAAAACAACACACTGCTTCTGGAGACGGATTACTCGTCGACGAAATGGAAGAAGAAGACGAAGAAGGGCAGGATGAAATTCTCCTGCTCACGTGGCAATAATTTAGCCGCCATGTTAATGGACTCTGCTGCAGCGGGGAGAGTATAAATTTTAAATAAGCACATAAGAAACGGGCAATGCACACACACACAGCTTCCCTCCCGCATCTATCTCTGCAATTACGGTTCAGTGCACCAGTACCGCCGTCGGGGCAGAGTGAGACTTGCTGATAAATTAAAGCGAGCGATGTAAAAGTTGAGCTAGAAGCGATTCTGGCCACCGGACGGCGCGGCATTTAATTAAAAAAGTCTGACTCGAAAACTGGTCTGCTTTTGTTCCGAAAAAAAAACGTCCGCAAAGGGAAAATTCGAAGCAATTGGTGCTGACAGCGGCTGGATTTATACCGCCTGAATAGAACGTGTGCTGCAACTGATTAAAAATCAGGACAAAAAGAACCTCTCGAAGAACTACGAGCAGGTGATCTAATTGAAGTAAGCGCTTGAATCGCGCCTTTCACTTTAATTAGAATCTCTCCGTATGGGGAGAAAAGAACAGCTTCGATCGTGAATAAATTACTTGCGATGGGTCGCTGAGTGTAAAAAAATCCAGTTGCATGGAATCGAGTGTTTTAATGGATATAGACAGTGTATTTTATTTGCTAAATTAAGATTTATTTTCTGACAAATCATCTAGTTCATTGAATCAAAAACCAGGGGCAGAATTTATTACTTTTTTATAATTTTATGTTTCCATTAAACGTCCCTTTATCAGATTAGAATTTCTTTTACGCAATCACTTCCCCTTTAATCTGGCCTAAAAACACACGCGCATCTGTAAAACAATCGCATCAAGCCAACCAATTACTTCCAACGACGCACTAAAAACCACGCACAAACAACTGGCTAGGCATGATTCAGACCCTCCCTATCCCCGCGGGACCGCAAGTGCGAATCCGTGCGGTTGGTCTGTCGCCACCTGTTCCGCGAAATCTCATTTTCATGCCGAACCGGGCGACAATGGCGCGGCGGAGTGCTCCCTTTTGTGGTGCTCGTGGGTTTAGACCGGCCTGGAATTATCAGGTGCTCGGGAATACGGCCGGACGGGAGGGAGGAAGGAAGCAAAAGATGCAGCCTCAGGCGATAACGCACAGCGAATTAATTATTTCGCGCGCAAACGTCGCCCGCCCGCCTTTGTGTTGCCGCAAAAATTATTGCGGCCGCTTGCATTGTTTGCAGACTGGCCGAGAAAATTATCACCGTTCTCCGCCCTGCCCTTTTTGTTTCGCCTTTTAGCCGGCCAAGCAGCCAGCACTGGAAATTTTAATAAAGATCGCCCGCCATTGCCATTGAGGCACCTGGAATGGAGATGCGCCAGGTTAAAAAAATAATAAAATTAGAACACAAGGTCTATTCCATTATCAATCTGTTTAACATAAAATAAATAGATTATATTACAATATTAATCATTCATTACATTATTATCAACGTCAATTATTTTTTACTTGATATTTGAAGTTAGTAACATTTTATCTTGAACCTCTGCTCAGCACTTCACGTAGGCTATGGGGAATGGGAACACCGAGTCCCCATAACAACACCGAGCGGATAGCATGGGCGTCCGAATATCCGCAGAGGAGCTTGGGCCCCAAGTGGTTATCTTCTTGGTTCCCGCCCCGAGGTCTTTTATTGACACGGCAGACATTTGTCCCTAAAGGTGCGAAAAACAACTAGTGGCGAGTCGCGCCAGTGTGCCTCCCCAGCCCGTTGAGCTATTTAAATCATTTCGAAATCGACTCAATTAATTTAGCCCCACGTGTAATTCACACAAAAAAAAAACGAAATAAATCTCACTCCTATCATTTCTAGACGCCATTTCCTTTGATGAAATTAAGCTTTTGCTGCTGAAAATGCCCCAAAAGTATCAGTCAACACACTTTTTCTTCACCCTCGCAAATCTGATTCCAGGAATTTGTCAAAATGTTTCAAAGCGCTCGAGCAGGGTGCGGGTTTTGGCCACGGCTCACCGACTTTTCGACCGCGCATCTCTTTGTGAGTTCGCTCACTGCGAGTGGGGCACGTTACTTAATTTCGCGAGCGGTGCTCTTTTTTATCTTTCTCCCGGCAGTCGGCTTTATAAGGGAGATAAATATTGCACACAAACAGAAAGGCAACAACTTTGTAAATAACTCACGCGCCGATGTGTTTCTTGCGTCTTTATTTTAATGTCACGCGCAGCAAGGGCGAAATATTAAAACGCTCCTACTCTTGAGAAGAATGGCGAAAGTTTGCGGAAACAGATGCCAAAGCTGGTAAATGTATCGCAGATTCGGTAAAAGCGGAATTCGTATATGTGTGCTACGAGTGGGCGTTTGGCTCGGCAGCCAGCCCGCTGTCGGCCTCCGACTATTCTCGCGCTCCGACTCACCCCGCTCAGCGTGAAATATGCGAAAACCTGCTGCTGCGGTTATATCGCGGGCGGAGCGCTTTTCATTCAGCCGAGGACTTTTCCTTCCAAGACCACTTTTCGATATAGAGCCGCCCGTTCCATCGGTCCCTTTCAGGGAACGAAGAAAAAAAACGAAGCAAAACATTCACCCTCGAGCGTGTCTGAACCCTTTGCAGATAAATAAAACGGTAAAATTCGGGTCATTCGCATTGGCTGCGGTATCTCCGGGTAATTTATTAAAACTTCTCCTCCCGAGAGTGGCGTGTATTAATATGCGACTGGGGAGCTCGTTTTGAATGTATTGCAATTCGTTTTAAGCACCAGCAGCAGCCTGCTGCATTCCTTCAACAGAGCTCGTGCATGTATTTCTATGTAGAGCACGCTCCGCCGAACTTGTGTTATAATTTAGCCTCTTTTTTTCTTCAAGGGGCGTGAAAAACGGTTGACTCGGTGTTGTAATCAAAGAGGCCAATATTCAATTCGAGATCAAAAAGACCTGAAATATTTACAGGAGCAGAAGAGACAACATAATTTATTTGAATCAGTTTAAGCCGGCACTCGGCACCGTGCTACCCTTTTACGTCGCAAAAATACTATCATTCACTGCCCTTCTGCGCCCTTTTTTATTTCCGCTGGAAAAATTCCTGGCCCGGCCGCCGCTCGTCACGTCGGCGTAGCGAAAGCGACCGCAGGAATGCGAGAGCAGGCGGCCATTTCAAAGGTTCGCAACTTTTAATATTTGCAACACAGTGCATCTGACCGCCGGCAGCCGACGCGCGCTACAACAAAAGTACAGAAGGGGATAGAAGTTCAGTTGTAAATTTCGTAGGAGCTTAATTAAATTACGAGTTTCTCCTGCTGCTCGAATGAGAAGTCTTTCTTTTTCTTCCTCTCTGGGTCGTAAAAACACATTGCCGTGGCAGCGACCTTTATTTATAAAACAAAATTAAAAGTTGGCCAAAAGTGCGTCGAATCGATGGCTGTCACAATGGAACCCTCCTCGCTTTAATTAGCTGACAAGCTGGGTAGCAGTCGAGTGGATTCCTTTCCGAGCTACCCGCTCGATTGGATGAAAGGCAAACATACAAACAAATTTGAATTGTTTCGATTCCACCGGATCTAATTGTACACGCAGAATCTGTTGTTCGGATCAGCAACATCAAAGCTAGCTGTTTTAATAATGCAACCACGCGCGTAATTAACCGCGATGCTATCGAATCGATGCGCGTGCTGCATTCCACCGCGTCTATTATATCCGGAAAAATCATTCTGCAGCTGCGAGTGAATTTAATTTCACGCGCCGAATGCGTCATAAGAATTCACTCAGCGCGGAGGGCAATAATCGATTCGATGCAAAACAGGAGCATCTGGCGCGAGTAAAATAACATTGCCTGCCGCAACAGCTTTAGGAATCGCTGCAAATTGATTTTGCCTCGCTTTGTGTCTCGAAAAGGATGCATGTATAAATTTCCCGTTGACCTTATACTTTAAAGGCTGGATTCAACGACGGCGAAAACTCAATTACTCGCGGCTCTTTGACGTTGCTCTTCTGCACTGAATGCAATATGGCAGCTAGTACAAATGAGGCAGAAACATCAAAAGGCGCGCCGAGTCAATGGGATCCGGCGCGCGTTTGCAGTTCGCTCCGGTTCGTTTGAGACGCGCGATGGCAACTTATTGTAGCAACCAGCTTCTTTCTCGCGCGCGTCTATGCAGAAAGTAAGGGGGAGTCGATTGCTATTCATGAAAGTCGACAAATTTTTACGAGCTGCAATACAATTTGAATATCACGGCAAAGTAGGAGCCGAGTGGAAAAACAGTGCGTTTGGCAACCTCCGCCGCGATGAGCGGGTTGGGCTGCAGTACTAAAAACTTTCGCGTCAGCTCGAATTACAACCGCCTGTTTACCGCTCGCTTGCAACAAAGACGCTGGCAAAAAGGCGAAAAGATTTTCGTCGAGCGCGTTTTTTACTGCCGAGCCCATCAAAATTCGCGCCGCTTCCGAATTTCGGCGCCGTAAATCAAATAACCGCACACACGCACACGCCTGCCGGCGGAGTGGCGTTCGTTGTTTTTGCCTCGTCATATCCATATAGCTGGCTCGACGCGCTTTTTGCGTCACTCGCCGCCAACCAGACTTCATTCCGATTGATAAAAGAAGCAATTTGTGAGCGGGCGCGCACGGTTTTTTTTCCGCCCGCCTGGATCATATCACTGCAGCTCCGCCCAGGCTTAAAACGGAACCAATTGCCTTTCTTGTTCTCATCCTTTTCAATTATATCCAGACGGAGAGAGTGGACGAGTCCAGTTTTGTTTCCATCCAAACAAAAAGTGGCTTTGTGGACCACTGTGTTTTGAATTACGAGAGACAGCCTTTCTTCTTATGCATGGATGAGGCCTCTTTTACGCTCGCCCACTCAAAGCACAGGCTTTTTAAGGGTCGCCGAGTAGGCGTATTTATATTCGCCGACGGCGGCCCCCGGGCAGTACGCGAAAATCTATTGCGGCCGGTGTAATTCTCTGCGAACAGGATCATGTGAGAAGCGCGCGGACACGAGTAGTGATCCTAAATCTACACTTGGGGATCGCCAGAGCCAAAGTGGCTGCCGAGCTGATACTTTTGACTTTCACCACCACCTCCAGCCTCTCCGGCGAGGGAAAACAAAGTGCGATCGACACATTTTAAAGGGATTCGGCAGTCGGCTTTAAAAGAAGGCCGTTCAAAAATTTACGCCGCCGGGATTTCGCTGCGCGCGGGCTTTTACGAGGTCGTTCCAGTTTTTAAGAGCCACGGAAAGACCAACTTTAATGAACTCAAAAGGAGCAGGGGAACTTAATGAGTTGATTTAAAGTTTCAAACGCACTCATCAGGCACTTTTCGCATTAATTATTTGAGGCTGAGGGCAGACTGAAATAAAAGGAGTTATGCAACCCGCGCATCCTGAGTGATTGGCCTGTTGCCTACGTTCTTAAAGCTGCCTACTCCATTTTCAAATTAAACTCATAAATAGCAAGGTGAGATCGATGCACCGTTTGATTGCAGATAACGAAGCTGTCTCGTTTACAGCTGCGCTTCGGATTCAACAAGTACGCAGCTCTAATTTCAGAAGGAGCGGCAGCTGTTTGTCTCAAACGACGCTGAAGCTCGCTCTCTCCTCTCTTTGTGTCGCGACGGCGATAGAAGAGCTAGACGAGCGAATCTCGGGAATGCACGCGGAGACGACTTAAAACAGAGACCGTAATTTTCCAGCGGCGCTTAAGTGCCTAATCCTCTGCGGCTGATGCTCAGAACGGTGGCACATTTGGAGCGGGCTGCAGCAGCTCCGAGAATTCATCACCGATCGTAATGGGCTCGACCTAATTTGCATCGGCAATTTCTGTCGAGCGGAGGGGGGAGGGGAGACGCAGCCCAAGAAAGTTATTTAAACTTTCAAATCCTTTTCGCAGGCATCGTGCGGGCCTGGCTTTCATCTTTCTGTAAAGAAACAAAGAGCGTCTACTCAGCCCGGCGGCAGGTGTGTGCGTGTGTACCCCGAAAAGATAAAGCGGCGGCGTTGCCTCGGGAAAATCTGACAAATTCATTATTTAAAGAAAAGTCCTTGTTGCGTTCTGGCCCAGTTTGCGCGCTTTTTGCTGACTCGCTGGAAATTCAGCCGCAGTGCAAGTCAAAAGGGATTATGTGCGACGCGCTGGTATATTTAATTTTCTACTTTATTTGAGAAGAGCCAGCCGACTACATCCCTCCTCTCAGCGTAATGAGAATTGTATTATTTTGCCGCCCGGTATGTTTTTTCAACTTCGCTGCACAAAGCAGACGCTCCTTTTCGGCCTGCACCATTATAAACCATTGCTGATGACTCAGGAGTGAGGCAGTTTTATATAGTTAGCAAAAGCCACTTTGTGAGCAGTCGAGAGACAATTTTACTTGAGCAGAAGCGGCTTGTTGTTAGCGCTGGGAATCCGGAAATCCCCAGCTAATTGGATTGGCTTCGAGATTGCTGGCCAGAAATTGGATTTTTCAGAGCTATATTTTATGGAAAAGACCTTTAGAAGGCTCTTGGGGGTTTGCTCAAATTGCCTTGCGGAGCGACATGTCTGTACCGTTGATACTTATAAACAAATTATTGTTTAAAATGAGCAATTTTCCGCATGGTGCAAAACTGCGGAGAGCAAATTGCACTGGGAGATTTGATCCCGGCAGACCAGAAAAGTAATTTACATGAATCGAGCAAGGCGTGATTATGAAATCTGAACTGAAGCGCGGCATTTGGTTTAAAATAAAATAAAATATTTATACGCAGATGTGAGCAAACAGGAACGCAACATAACGAGCCAAGGGATAATTGCCACAGTCCAAGCTCATTTGCATTAAAAGCCGAATACGTGCACCAACTTTTGAGCAAAATTGTCACAATACTGCAAGTGCACAGCCCTTTTGAGCTAAGTACGTCACGCGGGCCAAATAAATATTTTAATCAGAGAGAGAGAGAGTGGGTGAGTGACTCAGCAAATTTGCTGAAATATGCAGCGCGGAGGGAGGAGACAACTGTGCGAATTCCTCGCGCAGTACATTGTGCCCGAGAGTGCGCAAACAAAGGGCGTCGTGCAACAATGGAGGCGCAATTTCACTCGCAAGCAAGGTGCTCGCGTCCGTTACAATGGGCGGCATTATATACACATATCGCGTGTAGTTGTCTGTTTACTGCGTGCATTGTGCCAGCGTCAGGCTCAGAAGACTCCCTTGCCTTCTTTTGATCGTTTTTATTGGCGCGGAAAAACTGGGCGAAGTGGGGCAGCCGCCCGCCCGCTGGGGGGCTGCAAATGACAGCGTCGCCAAGGTAAGGTGCACGCATGACGAGCAAGAGGAAACAATTGCTAGCAAGCGTCACATCCATTCTCGCCAGATATGAATTCCATTGTGGTTGGCTCGCCAGCCCCCATCAATTACCAGACGCCGCGGAACCAATCTTGGAACGAAAAAAAATAAAAGAGAAGGAATCGTCTGGACGGGAGCCAGAAAGCGAGGACTGAATCCGCGGAAAAGTTTCCAAGAGAGCGGCGAAAAGTTTTATTTTTGCTGAAGGCGCCTTTGCAAAGGTATTTTGCATTCAAAGTGAAATTTGCTGCTTGATCGGATTGCTCGATCTGAATTTTGTTTAGGGCGTGTTGTTATTGATTCTAAACGCTTTTCTTGCTTGACAAGAATTTTTGTATATTGCAAAAGCCATACAAAAAAAAAAGATCTGTGGCGAAATTCAGAGTCATCTCATATTCTACAAATCCGATTAAAAACATACGCTTCGCATCTCTTATTATATCATTACAAAATCACCTTTGAAAAGCATTTTGCTGAGCTGGCCACACTCCAATTTTCCGCCAATATTGAGTTAAGCTCTGCAATGAAAAGGTCTGGCTGGTGACGATTTGCCCCTTTACCGGCATATTTCATTTCTAACCGATTGGCAGCCGCTCTCGCATTGACACATTTCTCTAACGATTTAGTGTTCAACGAGCGCCTTCACCTGGAAATCATCACCTGGCTTCAACCATCGCGGATAGCTCACGTGAAAATTGCGCAGACACGCGCTGTTGCGAGTGCAAACAAAATTCCAATTACTCCGTCACAAAATAGTAGCTCGGCGGCCTCATTCCATTCGACGCACTCTGCGGCGGCAGCAGCAGCTTTTAACCAAACAGAAACGAGTGGCGAGAAGTTCAAAGGCAGCCAAACACGAGCTTGTGCACTTACTTAGATAAAATGTAAGCCAGGCGAAATGCAGGCGTCTCGCAATTGCGTTCTGGCTGGTAATAAAATTATTCCGCCTCGATTCGCGCATAATTCTCGACGCGGGGGAAAGTTTTAAACGTCGCATCTCCCCGCAGGGATATCAGCCTTAAAGGGTGTCGCTCACTCCGCGTGGCGGCTTGTCTTCCGCGTTGTGTTTAGCGCCAGAGTCACTTGTGGCTCGGCGCACAGACGGCGGAATTTGCATTTCATTAATTAGCCTGCTCCCCGCCCCCGCTGTCGTGTGCACCAGACAGCCCCGCGAGGACACAGCTTGATAAGGCCTCGAGTGTCCAAATTCGCCGCTCGCTTCCGGCCCGCTAAGTGTGACATCTTGGCAAATTTAGCCATGAGTAAATGGATTTTCAGTGTTTCTCATCTGAGCAATTTAGCCTTCTTTCCTGAGAGACGTGAGGAGTGTAGAACGTGAAGCTTTCTCGGAGAAAATTGGCATTCTCGTGAAAACAATTTTGACTCGTTGGGAAAATTCTGAAAAACCCATTCATCGCTTAATATGCACAAAGGTAGCATTCTGCGAAACTGGCAAACTTACTTAAAGCTCCACTTCTCTTTTTGGAGCCTTTCCACTTCCACGCGTGATACGTGCGGCCAAATTATTTCGCAAGAGGGAAAGTGCGGAATTTGCCGCCGGTTAATGGGCCAAAATCGAGAACAGATGTTTTCAGTAGCCATGCACGCGAAAATTGGATTTTGCAATTTCCATCCGGCGCTTTCGCCCACTGCGTGAAAACTGGGTTCGCACGCGCGGGCCAGAAATGGAATTTCCAACGGAATGAAACGACAACGCTCTGACAATAACGCAGTTTGAAAGCGCGAAAAGGCGCCGGAGCAATTTATTACGAACCGGCAATAAAAGCGAATTTATTGCGCGTCCACATCGGGTTCGGTTTTTGAGATCGAAAAGTCATTAATAATACAAAAGCTCGGCGCCGAGGGAATTCCTAAAATTCTAATGGACTGTTACATTTAATACTCTTTGATTGTTTTATACAAGGGTCTTTAATTCCCTCTATTCGTTTGCGAATTAATGAAAAGGCTTGAGTATGTCGAATTTTCCAAACATCCACAAAAAATTTTAATTGTGATTTTAATTATGCTCCCAAATAAATTATAACCGATAAATTCGCCAAAGTAGTTGCAAGCAAAAACTATAAAAACACTTTTTATGTTCAATACTAGGATAAAACACAGCAGCTTATCCCAAAAAAGAAAATATCGCAGAGATTAAAAGGATGAGCAGGAAATCTTGTTGCAGCAAGCTGGCTGAATCGTCAATTTTAATGAGACACAGGGAAAAAATTAAATTCGATTACCATTTCGCAATTTAGGATTCATTCGACAGAGCACTTCTGTTTCGCAATTATCCTCAGGCTTCCGAGAGGGTGAGAGTTCCAAATGGAATTCATCGGATTTCGGCAACAGCAGTTTAGTTTATGCGGGCGAGAGCGACAAGTGGCATGACAACCTTTGTCGCTCACCCAACAATTGTGTGCCTCGTTGACCGAAGCGGATTTGAATCGGCTGATAATGGAGCCGAGCGAGTGACGATTCGTGTTCGCAACGGCTTTAGAAACTGCCGCGCACCGCTTTGCTCTCGCCGTCTTCGCACCCATTGATCAGAGGAAAAATGGGCTCCTGCACACGTCTAAGCCTTTCCCCGGGATGAGACGCGTTATCGATATGAGGCCTAATGTCTCAGAAACAATAAAACGCTTCTCCGCCTTTATGGCCTCGATTTATCACCAGAAAGCATAACCACCCCGTTGTATGTGAGTGTAAGGCAGAGAGTAGCTGGACGTGCGTGTGCGAGAAGCGGAAACAAATGTCGGCTGTGTCGCAGCTTTTTGCAATTGCCAGGTCACAGTGGACGTGCCGCCGCAGTGATTAAATCGCCCGCGACAAGCTAAATAAGGATGACAGATGGCGCGCGGTCGCCTTTGCAGCAGCAAATAAAATAAGCGGCTCGTGATTAATGAGCCACGGGGACGATTTTTTCCTGCCCGAGACGCTTTTTCACTCGCTGTTGTTTGTTTGTGTTTGTGAGACGCATGAGTAATCTGTCCTTATTGCTCGTAATATTTTGACCCAGCAGCGCAGTGTCACAGATAGCACATATCTCTAAAGTGGTTTGGCTATTCTTCTACCATTTGCTTGTTTTCCACTTTTAGTACGCGGCATAAAGTTTAGATTTTAACGAGGCCGTAAAAAGGCAGTAAAGTAAAATGAATATAAAAATATCTTGTTGACTTATTTACCCATCTTTTATTCTAGTTACTGCAACTATTCTAAGTTGTTTTACAGCCGTCCGTGAGGAAACTTCGCCCTCTACAAACTGGCAAGGGTAAATATTTATCAGCTCAATTCAATCAACCGTTTTCACTCCGTTGCTACTCGGAAATCGGCGAACAAAAGTTGTGGGTACAACAAGGAAGGCTGGCTAGCTGACTGAGCCACCGGGCACGGCAATTGTTTGATGTACGCTGATGAAATCAAGAGCGGGCCAATTTGTCGCAATTAAATCTGCCGGTCTGCCGCAGGATAGCATGAGTAATGCGGGCCAAGTTGAGCGAGGCGGTGAGGTCGGTCGGCCGCCGTCTTAATCAAAAGCAGCGAGCACCGGCGGCCGAATTCGGTCGCTCGCCTCGCCTGCCTGCCTGCCAGCCGGGGCTTTTTGATTAAACATTAACGACGCATCCTAGGAGCAGAGCGCACCGAGACAGCTCGATCAACCGACGCACCAGAAGGGTGTGTAGGGGGCGAACACGGTGCTCAAGTGGTGTTATTTGAGAGAAATGGCGCCCCCTTGACGCCACGCCAGGCTCCCAGCCGAGACCTAGACGAGAGAAACGCGGCGGTGACAATTTCCGCTTGAATTGTTTCCTTGGCGGAGCGCATTTCTCACAGGCTTTGTTGCTCGTCGTGATCTTGGCAACCGGGCATTTCATGGGCCAACAACAGTCGTTTATTTGAGGATCATAATGGGTGTCAGCAGAGCGTACTATAAAATAATCTTGAAAATAAACCATTTTTACTCTAGTTTGGATGACTGAACTCCAAAAATGCATGAACTAAATTATGGAAAATATTCACGTAAATAGAATTTAGTAAAAAAATTAATTCATCATTGAAGGGTCGTTTATGACCTGCAACAAAATGAGGTGTTGATTATAGTAAAATTATTTTTCAAAGCAGGTTAAGAATTCTCTTCCAGACCATCTAGTTTATGACGAAGTGTTAAACGACTGCGTATCTCTCTTCAAGGTGCTGAGATATCACCCACCACCAACCGATCCGTTTTCTGCTCCAGGGCGTGATGCTGGATTTGCAGCAGCTTCTTCGTAAGATGCATTATATTGTGCTTTTTTTCGGAGGGCCGGAGGAATTTTCCAGCGGACGGCACCATTAATCATTTCATTTTTTGATGGAGTATTTCTGCCCTGGTGAAAAGTTAAATTACACGTCGCCCAAGCCGGGTGGATTCCTTTTTCTTTCTCTGCCCCTCTCCTCGCTGGTGGGAATCTTGTTAGGCAAGTTTGGTCATAAATTACAGTCGCGTTGGCGCGCCGAACGAGAAAGAATTCATGAGAGCGGTGGCGGCGAACAAATGCAAATGGAAATTACGCACCTTATCGAGTTGAAAGAGCGAGTGAATTTGTTTCATACAAATGGGGCGTGCTCGGCTGAGTGTGAGTTATTATTGTTTGGCTGAGCGCGGTACTTTATCACTAGCTCACGACCAAGCGGATATGTATCTCGGCAATTTTTGTCCTTCCCGCGCTGACGGAGATCATTAGAACGGTTTAATGGCCCGAATGCAGAGTAATCGACTCGCGGACGCTTTTTCCTCGCTTTGTCACCATCTGGAGTTCATCATATCAGCACATCTCGCGGCGAGAAATAAGTGAAAATTGGGCTTATCTTCCAAGGATTAGAAATTTCTGGCACGGTATAGCGGCAAAGTTTCGCATCAATGCAGAGTAAACTCTTTGAGCGTGGGTGGCTGGTACATACACGAATTACACCAAATTGGCTCTCTTTTGCGGCACTTGGAGTTGCTCTCGGCAACCGCCTGCTGAATATTTCAACAGAACATGCCAACTTGCTGCACAAACAAGGCGACCGCCGAGTAAAAGTTTGCCTGTGCATATTTATGCGCGCGATGAAAAAGCTGCTCTTGCGCGAGCGTTTACACTCAGATTTGCAGCCGAGTAAACGACTGCAGCGAGCGCATTTGCATTTTTGCACTGTCGGTGTTTACCATGCATTGCAAAACGTGGCCAATGAGTGCAGAGTGCATCCTTTGGTCTCAGGAGGCGTGCGGTCAGGCCTCGGCGGATTTCCGGCAACTGCTGGCGCCGCGTTTTAATCCGCCAGAGTGTGAGCGAGGAGCGAACGCGGAAAATTGCTTTAGAAACGGTGGTTTCACGTTTCACACGTTGCAGCCGGTAATTATTTCGGTCTAGTTCCGACTACAACAATTTTGTATCATGTGTCAGTCTGGCTAAAGTTATAGATCACCGCATTTGACGTGGAAATTATACACCTCTCTAATAACATGCAAATATTGACTCTCGCGAAACTGTAATTGTTTTGCTTTGCACCAGTAGAGGGGAGATACATAATTCGTGAGTTGCAAATTCTATTATCCGAAATTGATTTGATGTGAATTACTTTGGCAATCACAATCAGAAAAGAAAGAAATCAAAATTCTGGCATCAATTCCATTTTCCTTTCCGTGCACATTATTTGTCCATCTCTTCTAGTCTATTTTCACTCTAGCGCATTGTCAACAAATAGAAGTCCGACAAAGAGTCTCTTTATCTGATTTGAAGACGGCGGTGAGCATTTTTCCCTCGCAGAATTGCAATATTCCGCCCACGCCGTCTAAACCAAACACAGCGTCGCTCACTCTGCCTGTCGAATGTCGAATCCATCTTGAAGCGAGGGCCGAGTGCTCCTCGAGCCGGCAACCACGCTGATCCAATATGCAAATTAATCCATCAAGTCCAGCCCGCTTTCATCTAGCCAATGAATAAGTTACAAGGCAGCCGGTTATCAGCTCAGTGGCCGTTTATCTCGGCTCTCGTCATGGCGGCCAGCAATATTTATACACTCGGTGCCAAACTTGATTTTTATCTCTGCGCCGGCAGACGAGAGGAACGGGTCTCGATGTTTTATTAGCACGACGGGAAGGAAAAGGAGAGGCTGCTCGCGTGGGGCACATTTTCTCGGTCCACGCGTATCGATTTTCGCGCCAAACCAGAGTCTAGGGATCGGGTTTTGATGCTATTTTAGGGCTCACAAATGCACTGAAAATAATGTAGCTCTCAGACAGATCGACCTTAGACCTTAAAAGCTTCTGAAAATAAACGTGAACTTTGCTCACTTTCATCTGTTTTCAAATGTAGCTGCACGCCCCAGGTTCTTCATTTGTAGCAAGCTACAACATTACTTCACAAAATTTCTGGTTTTGCAAGCTTCATTAATTTTACAGAGGTCTATTGTATTTTTTAGCTTGTGCAATTTTAATTTAAATTGTTTTAAAATTTGTAAATAATGATCGTGAAATGGTCATTCGTTCAAATTATGCATTAACCTTATGATAAAAGCGGGGAAAATTGAAGAATTTCAACATTTTGATTAAAAACAATGCAAAACCATAATGATCGTTGAAATTTTGAATTTTTAAGACGATTATTTTTAATACATAGCATATATTTCGTTTTTTTATTATTTAATATGCATAATGTACTTTCCAAGATTAAAAATCACTGCGGTCTGGCTGGAATTGCGCTCCGCGTAATTTGATTATCGGCAGGAACAGCGGAGGCGAAAAGAGGTTCGATTAATTGAGGTTTAACCCAGGCAGTGGGAGCAAGCTGCTGACGCCGCATTTAGTGTCGCGAAAATTGTTTTGATATTCCGCTCACACGAGCGGGCTGGCGAGAAATCTTTTGGAACCAATTTGCCATCAGGCCGATAAGGGCAAGCAAACAAGCAACGCTGTGCCAGATGCTGCTTCGGAAGAACGTGTGCGCAATCACGAGGCAGCGAGACTCTTTTGAATAACAAGTCGGCACAGCGCCCAGCCGGCGCTGTGTGTATTTTATTTTTATATCGCGCCGACATGTTGTCTTATTCCAAAAGAAAGCAAGAAATTGGCGAAGTTTTGAGCAAATTGCTGCCGCGACCAGTGCAAAAACGGCCCTCGCGGCGCTGCAGTCACGTCTTTCATCATCGCCGCAAAAACCAGCGGGCCAAGTGACGGTTTTCAAATGAGACTTTCGACTGCTGTCACGCTGTTTACCGACGCGTGAATAGAAATGCGTGCGTTTTTCTGATGGAAAGGAACAGTAACCAGGATATTACTCCTCTCTGCATGCGTTTTTGTTCCTATCCAGGGAAAATATTTTACCGTACGTATGCCTAATAGAGTTTTGTTGGAAACACGAGTTTCACTTTCAAATAGCTTCCTTGAACCCGAATCCAATTTCTGGGTCCAAAGCGAAACATTGTGTGGCTGGCGAACGTGCCTTTAACGTGACTAGAAATTCGGAGCCGAGGGAGGAAGGCACACAAAAGCGGCTGCCGTCAAACACTATCAAAGAGGCCCACCTCTGACGGGCCGCTGCAGGTCTAATTAATAATTACACCACTTTCCGCCGCAGCTAATATTTGTTCACGGGCGAGAGAGAAAGAAAGAAGAGAGCCAGCAAGTTCTTGTATTTACTTCTCGTGCGGCAGTTTTGTTTTAAAACAGGTAGGCTTTTTGTACGACACTAATGTTGTGCAGTTTGCATACCCTCGACGTTGCAGGGGCTCTCGTTTAATGCCGCCTGGGAGGCGGTAATGCAAAAGTAACGACCTCATTTGCACTGAATAATTCCATTCTTGCACATGCTATGTACATTTCGTCGCCCGTTAAAGTAGCAGCTGGGAAATGAGCCGTTTGCAGGATGCAATTCACATTTTGCACACAGAGAGAAAGATAGAGTTGTAACATTATAACAATTCTATTGCGCCATTCAGAGCCTGAGTCGATTCCTTTAAATCATTCGTCTAAATTTTTTAAATTCCTTGGTTAAGGGAAGAAAAATAGGTAAATATATGAAGATGTAATAAATTTGAACACATTTCAACGGTGTAACACGTCTCCGAGCGAAATGAATCTGGATGATGGTGATTAGCTACCATAATTACCCCTGATGTGAGCACAGAGATGGGAATTCCGTCCATTTGAGCACAACTCATAACCGTGGCAAAGAGAGAAAAAATATTTTTTTACTCATGGAAAGTGGAATTAATCTGCAGGAGACGAGGAAAGCAATTACAGCGTTCTTTGCTAGGCAAGAGCAAACAACATTATTAAACGCGAAGGCTGCGCAAATTATTATTCCGGAGAGAAATTCGCTCAATTGGGAAAGAAAAGAAAGTGTGTGTGTGCGACGAGGAGTAAACGAGACCGCCGCTAATGGAAAAAAGCACCGCTTTGTTTATTTAAGAAGTTTGTGTGGCGTAAAAAGCTGCTGCACGAAAACGGTTAACAAACCCAAAGCTCGGCTTTTCCTCCCCGAGACAGGAAGAAGGGTTGCAGAGGGAAACGCGGCCGCACAATTAGTTGCCGCAAAACATTCGGACACGCTTCTTTTCATACGTTTCGACTCGCTCATTCAAAAATAACGAGCCGCCACGACTCGCTAATCCTACTCATCCGCACTCGCGCAGTGAATGGGCATATTTATTTTCTTGAAACTTAATGAGGGCTCCGGCTCTTGAGCCCGTCAACCTGCTAATTGCTCTCCAAAGATGCCAGCCAGCCGTCGTATTTTTCTCCATGTATTTTACATCTGTCATATATACTTTCTCGGTTCTTCCCATTTAATTCCCAAGTTTATTTGTGTGTGCTCTAGATGATCAGCAGAGCGAGTGTGAGCAGTTTTTTTTCTTGCTAAGAGCTCCACTGTCGAGTCGTTACTATACATTGCGGAGTCGTGTCATTAGACGCGCGTCGCTGGAGCTATTTTTTCCGCTACTTCCAATCGTACTTTTTACTCAGGCCTTCTATTAATTAAAACGGAGGCACTCAGAACTTTGAAGATTGCCAGCTCAGGCGTTTTATCATTTCAACATAAATCACTGCACGTCTGACTTTTCAATCGGAAAAAAAGTAAGGGAAAGCAAATTCCAAGGTAATGAAGCGTCAAAATTAAATTCCAATTACATGCAGTTCTGCCCTTCGGCATTCGCATTTTCATGTAGAGTTGCAGGTAACTAACTAACTAACCCTGTCCAATCTGCTCCAACTGACTTGCAAAACGGGCAGTAGCGAGGGTCATTAATTCCCCCTGTTTCATAAAGCAGAAGCCGCAAAACGGCACGAGGTCCAACGGCTGTCCGGCCTGCCGCTCCCTGCACAATTTCTTTTTAATTAATTTTAACATGGCGGCGGCGGCGGTGGTGCACTTTCGCCGCCCAACCTCGCAGCGTATAATAACAATAATAATTTCGTCTGCAGGCAATTTGCTCAACTCGAAGAGGCGTACATTTCCCGCGCGCGCGCTCCATCTCTCGCTAAAGTGGCTGCGGGGCTGAGGAAGTGTCACGTGTGACAGATTGCGCGCTGCAGAAAAGTAGCCCCGTGCCGCTCGTGTCCGCCAGCCAGCCCGTTCTCTTTATTAAGCAATACCGAGGAACTGCCGCGCGCTGCGAGCGGCCCGCCAGTTGAATCCCGTCTCGTGTAAAGAGCGACAAGCGGGCCGAGGGCCGAATTTTAAAGCTGCACCAACCAGCAGCACGCACGCTTCAACTAATTCTGCCTCTATTCAAGATTTGCAAGAAGAACTCATTTGTCAGTGAGCAAGAAGGGCTTATAAATAAAATATGCAAGTTTTTTATGCAAATTGACTTGCCGATTTTGTTAATTTCTTCTTCGGGTTTTTGTGAAAATGTTATCTGGCCATAAAAATTGACTTGAAATATTTTTTGGTAATTTAACCCCTGAGAAATATAGAAGAAAATGTAATGTTTATTAATTTAAAAGTGAATCAATATTGCTCAATGCAGAAAAATCATCTCAACCTTTGGTTTGAAAGGTTTAAAAAGCATGCGAATGTTTCTTCTGAAAATCGTGTTTTATTTCAAAAGGAGGGAAGATTTATCTCATCAGCCCCACAACTTTGAAGACATCACGAAAAGAGGGATAAAAATCAATTAATCAACAATCGTTCAGTTTTTTCACAGGACCTGGCAAAATCAGGTATTTCTCTGTTTTCTTGACTAACGAACAGCAGAAAGTGTTGCTTAATTTAATATTTAAATCTCCTCTGCAAGAGCAAAATTTCCAATAGCCATGAAAAAATCCTCCTATTTTGAGGTGAGGGCTAAACCTTGAAACTTGAGACAAAAAGTGTCGCGAAAATATCTTTTAAATGTAATGACTGTCGACAAAGAAGCATCCACCTTGTACATTATTCATTTTACTTGATTATATCTTTAACAACCTAGGACGAATATAAGTACGTCCCACTCGTATTTAGCACATAGAGAGCTAATTTGAATTATTTATCCTCCAATTAGCGTTGCCAAATTCGACCTTTGCATAATAAAGCAGCCCTCGACTGACACGAGTGAGGCAAATTGTGTATCTGCTCATAATGAAGTGACTTGAGCAGACTTTTGGTAGTTTCGTTTACTGTCAGCAGGATGCACAGCTGGTTGCCGTTCAAGAAGTGACAATAAGTAATTCGACAAGTGAGTGCAGTCGAGTTGAAGAGGCGGCTCACCGAGCGACCAACTTACTGCGCACGGGGTAATAAGTCTGTGTGTAATGAACAAACTCGCTCGCGGAGGCGGAAGCTCGCAACGATAAAATTGGACCCAACGAATAAACAATATAAACTTTTCGTCGAGTCGGCGGGATGCCGGGCAGAGAGCAATACAATATATAATAAGTTGAAGAGAGCGCGGGCGGCGGGCAGAGCAGAGGAGGGCGTGTGGAAAAAGCCGTCTGAGCGTAATGGAGAACTTTGTTTCGCAGCAGGCTTACCATGCCGTCGTCCCTTTTCATAAAACACGAGCCGGGCAAATAAAATATGAAAGGGATGACATCCAAAGTTGGGCCAGGGAGGATTTAATTAAACGAAAAATCCTCCTTGCCCGAGTGTCTTGATTTAATTCGCGTGCTGCTTTTTCGATATGCCCCACTCGCTCCGCGTTGCCTCTCAATTTGAATAATTATTTTTGGCCTAAGTCCGCGCCACCCCCGCCCTTTTTTGCATTCGAAGCGTTAGCAAAGGGCCTTTTGATGAATCCCTTGCTCTCTGTCAACAGCACTTTCATCGGATTTGCTGCAAATTTCAGCTTTCATGCAAAGGGAAAGCGGCAAAAATTACTAAAGTTCAACAGACAAAGCTTTTAAAGGGATGTACATTTTCCCTACAGGCAAAGAGCAAAGAGCCCGAACGATTTCTTCTGTTTGGTTTAATGGACTTTAATCCCGGAAAAAGACGGGATCTCAGCTGTAAATGAGCATTTGAAGTCTGCGTCTCGACAAATGGATCCGATTGAGCTTTCAGAAGGCTCCCAGCAAATGTCATTTGGCTTTTGATGAAAAACAAAGGCAAGACGCATACTGCTTTTTATCCATAGAGCCTTCACTCAACTTTCCTCGGGCTGTTTGGCAACACAAAGATTCAGGAAAAGAAACAGAACCTTGAATTAAGCACAATTTGGCCCCGAGGGGATTTCAAATGGCGCCGTTCCAAGAACACGTTATCTAATCAGAAACACAGCCTTGACCAAACGAAAATCTGTCTGTAGCTACACGTGCTGACTCTCGCTAAATTCATCTTTGAAAATGCAAATACCAGCAAAAATATCTTACACCAAGTAAGCTTACCATCTCCAAAAGAAACCTCACGTTTTTAAACGAGAAAAATAAGCCTCGCCCGTTCCAATTTCATTTTCATAACAATATCTTCTCTTCGTCTGCTCCCCAGACGATAGCAATCAGCAAAAAACGTATTTTACGAAGCCATTATGGTAAATATCATACGTACATTTATACAAACGCTGCTAGCCTACAAAGTTCGCGAATAGGTGACCGAGTTATTTTTTTGCTGGGCACGCGCGAGCAACTACTCTTTCTGTTGCGGGAACAAAAACGCGAGTCAGAGGAAACATCAGCGGCTTCCTCTTTCCTCGAGAGGATTTTTTGTTATCTACACGAAAACAGACCGAAAAGAAAGGAGTTGCGGTGGGGCTCCTTATCCGACCCTCAGACGCGTGTCCGCTGACACACACACACAACGTATATAATGTACAAGATGGACGTCAATCACAGATTTCCCTGATAGAAAGACACTCATGCATAAAAAATAAGAAGCAGACTAGCGGAGATTTTTTTAATTAATCACAGCCTGCGAACTTTCGCAATCGGCTCTTCCCAAGGGGCCGAGATTAATGACTCTGCCGCCGGTCTGCTTCCTGAAGGAGAGGGCTGTACTCACCAGAGTTGGGCTGTCCGTTGCTGTTCGGCCGGGCCGAAGGGGCGCCGTCCCGGGCCTCGACCTCCAGCGCGTAGGCGCCCTGCTTTTCTCTGTCAAACACGACCTTGGTGAAGATCTCGCCGGTCTGCATGTTGATCTCGAAAAAGTCCTTGCCCTCGTTGCGAGGCGACTCGACGACGAAGTAGTAAACCTGCGGGGTTATGAATAAGAAATGCGTGCCTTTTAGCTTTTATGCAAATTGTGAGGTGCTTTGAAGCCTGAATAGTACGTGCGAGCACGTAGCGTGAAATTGCGACAGTACTTGAGTACTTGGTGACGCATTGCTCTTTATTAAATTTAATATTCTTAATCTGCGTCATAATTTTCCAAGTTGGTAAAATTAGACGCGCAAGTACTTATCCTGGTTAACATTTAAAGTCACAATTCTTAGAGTTGTCATTTTTGCACGGCAACTCGTGCAATTCAAACCAATTTTAAATCGTAATAATCTACCTCAGCCGTCTATATTGGTGAAAAACCTACGCACATAATACACTCATGTTACTTTGAGTAAAGCTTCACAGAAATTTTGCGGAAAATTCTTTTTTAACTTTTATTTGGAACACTATCTAAAAATGAGGAAAAAGCTAAATATATCCCAGGTTCCCCATTTAAACTTTTGAGAAAATCGGCTCAAAGGTTTTCATCAAGCGTCGAGCAATGTCTCCTTGTTGGAAATCATGATTTATTTCGCCAAAAAGAATATTTACCTCATAATACGCACTTCACTGGATAGATCGGGACGAGAGGGATCAAAATCAAATGAAAAAATCTTTGACAAATGGTTTAATTTTTTCAAGGAATTTGGCATTATAATATGAAATTTAACTGTGCCTTACAATTAGGCCTGATTTCATTATTGCAAATTGTAGAGATAATCTGTTGCTAAACCTTCACTCGATGAACTTCTAGTCAACAACGCAAAATATTCTTAATTATTTGCCTGTAAAGCTCTACTTTAAAAGGAAAATTTCTATGATGTATTTTTATCGGTTTGCTAGAACACAACAAATGGAAGATTTCATTGTTTAATTACATTTTGAGCTCATTTAGTCATTTCCAATGCTGCGAAGCTAAAATCTAGCAAAAATTAGTATTGGTTTTAACTTGTATAACATTTGTTAAGATTAAAGTTGTTTTAAAATTGAAAAATCTCTTAATTTTCAAGATTATCAACTGTCCTTACATTATTTAATTTTGGAAATAAAATTTGGATTTCATAAACTTCGTTTGTAGTTAGAATTTTTGTAATTTGAATTCTCGAGGGACGAATCTCATCTTAAAATACAAAGCTCGTTCATTTTTCGCTCCAATTCCATTGAATAAATTAAACTCGAATTTGAGTTGGCCAGTCCAAACGGATTAATTTGTTTCCAGAAAACTTTTCAAAATTTTACAGCTTTAGTCATTATTCAGTGTCGTATAAATTTGGAGAGGGAATAAAAAAAATCAAGAACATTGTAAACAATATTGATTTAACATTTTCGTCGAATTTTGTGGGGTTCCTAATTAAAATGCTCATCAGAGACGCACTTCCGAGATCAAAAGAAATGACGACCTCTTACCTGGTTGTTAGGGAACGTTCCGTCCTTGTCAATGGCGTTGATCTGCGTCACCTTGGTGCCAATGGGCTCGCCCTCGAGAACAGTTTCCTGCTCACGCTCGGTGAACAGAGGGATCTCGTCGTTCACGTCCTCCAGCATGATGTAGACGGTGGCCTCGGAAGCCAATTGCTGGGCCCCGTTGTTCTGCAATTAGAGCCGTGGAGAAACCCGTCGCGCAATAAATAGCGGTGGAGAGTTTTACCTCGACTCGGATGGTGAGGTTGTACTCCTTAAAGGTCTCGTAGTCTAATGGGTGATTTACTTTTATATCAGCCCACGTGAAACCATTATCGGAACGTTGCTGCAGATAGAACGTGTGGAATTTATTTGTCTGGGCTGTCGAGCCGGGCATGAGCCGGTAGAACACGGTCGGATTGTTTTCGATGCCGGAGCTGCAAGGGTTGCAAGAAGACCGGAATTAAATCGAGCACTCGGGTCGCCACTCTCGGCAAAAACGGGGGTCGAAAGCAAAAGGGAGTCAAACTCAACTTTTTTTACTGCCTAACTAATGAATTAATGAGAAGACGGAGGTGGTAAATAAAACCTAAATCGAAACGGAGAGAGCGTTTGCTTCTGTTATTTTTAATGACACTCTCCTCAGTTGTTATCATAGCGGGTTAAATCAAAATCCAGATGAGTGAATCAATGGGAAACTCACACGCGGCGCTTGTTTTAGACGGAAAACAAGAAAACTAGATATGTATACGAAAGGCTACAAAAATTTACATGCCACAAAAATCAAAAAAGTCTCGACGACGTCCAAACGAATGAAAAATACAAAAATGGTTGCTGCTGCTTTTTTCAGTGTGTCTCTTTCACCAAAAATGCAAAGCGATGGTTTATTACTTTTTTCGTCTGGGTTATTATTGTCCTTTTTTTCATCCAACATGATGAATTGGGTGGCTCGGGTATGGAAACAAAAAACAAATAAATATACACACACGGACAAAAAAGAAGCTTCCGGCTAGGAAACTCTGTAAATCAAATGCGTGCATGCGAAATTCAACAATTGCTTGCAAAAGAAACGTTGGCGGGGGAGTGAAGTCATGCGGCCGTATGAAACAGAGCAGCAGCTCCAGCAGCCAAATAAATCTTCCCTGCATATATGCACACATGTAAACAAATATATATATGTACTCAAAAACCAAATGTAGTGGAACAGGACAAATGATGAAAAACAAAAAACACCCGTAAATCAGTATTAGTGGGCGAAATCAGCAAGCATTAAGAAAACTGCATGCGCGTCCTTGGATCGCAGCAAATTCCGTGGAGCGTGCCAAAATTTTCACAGGCTTCGGAATTGGCTGCGGTAGTGAATGTGAATAAAAAACAAGGTTAGCAAACAACATAAAAATGAATGTGCGTCTCTGTACAGCGGAGGTTTGCGGGCAAAGCGGTCCCGTCGGCTGTTGTACAAGCGACACGGAAATGAAATTTTCAAGTTAATTAATACCAAGCATGACCGAACAAAATGAAAATTAAAATCTATTGCCGTCGGCAAACACGTGCTGGACGGATAAAATTAACAGTGAATGACATCAGTGGAATCGATTTTTTTTATCATTTCAGTGCAGCAGCTCATCGCTTTTGTACAGAAACTGTGCTCTTGGGGGGCTCGCTTTGAGAACGTGAGTTTGTGCTGAACAGGTAACTGGAGAAAAGCTCAAAACCTCTGGTCATGCGCTTTGTGCAAACCAGACGAGCAAAAGGTGTCGTGTCTATTCCAAGAATGTAGTTAATGAAAACTAAATGTAGGCAATCGAGGCCACCATAGTTTAGTAAAATTACTCATGTGAAATTATTATCAAAGAAGTCGTTTGTGGAATGTTTGAAGCTGGCGATCTGGAGATATTACAATTTCTCTCCATTGGCATTTGACCCGAGAACATGCTTCAAACTAAATTAATACGCAACTGCAGATTGAGTAACCAGATATTTTTACCCCTTGAGAGAACTGGACACCTTCTGCGAGTCTGCTGTGCAAAAACCTGAGCCCACATAAACCAAACTGTGAAGAGGCTCAGCTTGAAGAAAATTTTCCAGCCAAAATCAAACTTTTCTACGAGAGAGCTGGAAGATTTTCTTCAGAAACAGAATGAACAAAAGTGAGGCCCTTGCAGGCAAAACTCGGGAAATTGAAACGTAAATGTAAAAAATGGAAGGGTTGTCAAAGGAGTTTTGGTATTTGCTGTCAAAAAGTTTGAACCGACCTGGCTTTTACAGAAACAACTTTAGCCCCAACAGGCATGTTCTCTTTTATGTAGATGGGCCCGTAGACCACATGGTCCCAGACAGGAGGGTTATTGGCGCGATCGACGACATCGACCTGTACCTCAACGGTCCTCGATAGAGGAGGATAGCCTCTATCTTGAGCCATAGCCTCCAACTTGTAAGTCTCGCGCTACACGGCAAAAAAGAGCGCCGAAAAAAGCGATGAAAAATTATTTGCATCAGACATCAATCTGGTGTTTGTTTCTGTTGTTGATGTTGCACATAAATTTCGTGTGTTTTGTGTGTGGTCATGTGAGTGTGCGTGATATTGTGTGTGTGTGAGAGACAAAAACCATCAGATTGGGGGCATGGGAAAATCGGGGGTGGTGGCGTCAAAAATCATCAAGTTCCACACTAAAAAATCATCAGCACGCAGTCGGGAGCCAAAAAGCATCCGGTCGACGAGGTGTACGTGTTTTTTGATGTCTGGCTCGCTCGCTTTCGAAAAAACACGTCAGCAGCAGCTTCAAAAATTCTGCAAAAATTGGTTGAAAACAACATCTGCAGCTCCCGCCGGCAAAAATTCGCAGAAACGGAGAATATCATAGAGCATGGTTAAAATCAAATATGGTCGAGAGAGAAACTGGCGACAACTTCGCAGCTATTTTTACGCACAAGCACCTGGCGCTATAAGAACATCGAGCAGCAATATTGAGAGACAGTGGGGGCGGCTATCGATACATATTTTCCTTTTGGCGGGTGTCTTCCTGCTTTTTGCTACAAACCTTGCTTTTATGGTGGTTACAACCGTCCCAACAGTGACATTCTCTCGGATGTGTATGGGGCCATACATATTGAGATCCCAGATGGGAGGCTTATTGTTCCTGTCGACTACGTCTAATTCGACATCCACGTCGGCACTCGACGGTGGTTCTCCTCGGTCAGAGGCGCGCACTCGCAGCCGGTACCTATCGCGCTGCATCACAATAATGGGCGGTGTTCAGGATTAGAATCACTCTCATTTTCACTTGTCTCGCTTGCGTGGGACAGGACCATCCACAAGGAGGTTAAAATCAATCGTAAAAAACTATAAAATTGTAAATCAAAACCACACTTTCCATCAAAATAATAGTAATTAAAAATTTGTTTGAAAACGTATCACTACTGTTTTAGGGATTACTGGTTTTAATTTTGAAAACTAAATTATTATATGTCAAACGATACTTTCGTTGATGCTTCTTTGGTTTACTTACTGGATAACATCCCTGTTTTTGGTTCAAATCCAAAAAATCGGTCAGAGTTTTTGGATTTTTCAATATTCAGTTGCAGAGAAGTTGTAGAGTTTGAAGAAGTTTACGATTTTTATGTAAAATTTGGTGCGCAATAAATGGAACAGAAAGATAAAGAAATAATAAGTATCACTTGAACACACGACCAAAGAAATCAAACAACTAAGGAGAAATAAGTGTGAATCAACATGGTTAAGGCAGGCATCCTTGAAACTAAAAGAACTGCTGGTGGATTAATATTAATATTCTTAACTATAGTTATGTATAATGCTAGGCAGGCTAAACTCCATTAGTCTATGGTTGGTCAGAGAGAACAAAATCAAACAAAGTGTTTCATGCTGGAAATGAGAAATTAAAGGAAATTAAAGTCAAACCAAAAGGAGCAGGCAGAAAATATCATGAAAAGCTACTGTATATGTAGTTATTCTAGGCTAACAACTCAACAGAAATCAGTGCATTGGTCCTGGGGAGAGGTAAGGGCTTCTGCTACAGGTAAGGATAGCATTGATTGGAACACTATGAGAGTTTCTTTTTTTCCAAATTTGAATTTAAAATGTCCCATCAAGGTAAAGGGTTGTGCATTGGGAAGGGAGACTCCATCTAAACTGACAGATCCCGCGATTCAAAATGTCCACGTTGGTTTTCTATCGAAAAATTGTTTGATATGGCCCATACACAGTAGCAAAAATGTCACATCAGGGCAGTTAGTAAAAAGATCCAAAAATATTGAGTGCGTGTTTCCGACCTCTCTGTGAAACCTGTCACTTGTTCATGAATTTCACAGAGCTCCAAAAAGTTGTAGTCCAAAAATGTACCATCACCCCCAATAAAATGCAACTGAAGATTTGCATCTGTAGAAATATTTTTTGCAATGAAAGGGTATCTCTCTCTTTTCGTGAGGATAGCAAAAAGCGCGCAAAATGGTCAGAGATCTCGTTTTTCATTTTTGAAAAATATTTCCGCAGATGGCAGAAAAAGATTTTAAATCGGGAGAAAAACTGCATCAAAAAGTGTCCAAGTGTTAGACAGGGGCTAAAAGCGATCAGCTCCTCTTTGAGGCACAGGCAAGAGGGAAAAAAAGGGGCCATCTCTGTAAAACTGCGCCAAAAGAGATAAGAGGCAAGTTATAGATCAGTGTGATGGTTAATGCTACAAGAAAATACGTATGTATGTTTGGGGATGATGATAGAAAAGGTACCTGCAAAAATCTTAGTAAAAATAACCTTCCTCTCTCGTCAAAAAAGCGCCAAAGGTGAGAAAAATAACCATCACCAGGGTTGAGTTGCCAAAAAGGGTGTACACAATGCAGAGTACAGAAAGAGAGAGAGAGAGGAAGGCGACAAAAATACGTCAAACCCGCTCCCAATTCTAGTCATTCAGGATTAGAGAGATATAAGTGCACATGAAAATACAAAATAGTAGAGTAATCATATCCTCTCCTGATTCATGTTTGTGTGAGAGAGCTCTATCAAAGTCGCCTGCCATTCTTTCAAATTAAACCAAACAAGCGTTGCGAAACAACATCAAAAGGTGCAGAGTTGACTTTCTCATTTCAACACTTGAGTCACAAACACAAATCCAGAAAGGATTCGAGGAAGAGCAGAAAAGAAACCCATATGAGCAGCAAGAGGAAGATTGGCACCTTTGTTAATTGCACTCAAATCAGCATTTAGCCGATGAGTTGCCAGCTGTGCTGTTGTACCGCAAAATCAAAAGGAAATAATGACATATATCTGACTCAAGTGCAGTAGGGATGTGCAGTTTGAGAAAATCCCATCTGGGAGCCAGCTCCACCGGCTCCGAAATGAGTGAGCATAAAATAAATCGGATATGTGCATGTGGTGGTATTTCAGTGGTGTTTCAGATTGCAAAAGAGTGCCAACACTTACGTCGAGCGGCTTCTTAAGCACAATCCATCCAGACTCGGGCTGGATTTCAAAGTATTCCAGGTCAGAAGGGTTGTAGGGAGCACTCAGGCTGTAGACAATGGCGCCATTGTTATCTGCGTCTTCGTCAGACGCAGATACACGCAGAATATTGGTGCCAATGCTGGCATCCTGCTTGACATTTTCGACGTATTTCTGAAAGGAAAAGGTCAGATAAATGTCCTGCAATATTTTTCACTTCAATCAGTTGAAATTTTTTTTCTTTTAATATACCTCATTATCAATTGCATTTTATGTTACAATTTAGCCCGTTCGCGCGGGAAGTTATGAAATGATGCCTGGACCAGTTAAGAATGATATTAAAACAATTTTAAATTTTAATTTCGGTTGGATTTTAAATTTACTTAAATGCCCTGCGTTTGTATTTTTTAAATTTCTATTTGCCTCCACGGCCAGGAAGTTTAATTTAAAACAAATTGTGTAGAGATACGAATAACACACTATACATAGTGCTACAATATATTGTTATTCATGTCCCTGCTTAATTTATTTAAATTTAAACGTCCTGGCCGTTCAAGCAAAAAGAAAATCATCTAAGATTTTTCTAAAATCGTTTTAATATCATTCCTTAGTCTATTTATTTATTTTTCTAGAAAAATACCTGTCGGTCAAACAATGGAGGATTGTCATTGACATCAGTGATTTCCACAGTAAAACTGCAGACGCCCTCAAGCGAAGGCTCTCCTTGATCAGTGGCCTTCACCGTCACTGATACAAACTTGCCATCATCTCCCTCTCGGTCAAAGACCTAAAATCGAATTAAATCAGTTTGTGCATGAAATCCTTAATTTGGTCAATGTTACCTTGTTTGTTGAGACCTGGCCAGTTTCCTCATCGACAGTAAACTTGGTGCCTTTTTGGTTTGGCTGCTGCACGATCGAGTACTTGACTTGCCCATTTACACCTTTGTCTTCATCAGTTGCATGAACCTAGAAAAAAATGATCCATCAAGCATTGTCAAAAGAGGGAAGTTTATAATTAATATAAACTCCAGTCGAAAGGCAATCTTTTGATTGGAGTCCTGCCACCTGAGCTCACGGACTGCACAGTGTCCGAATTTCCCTCCCTGTGCAAAAAGCATCCATGTCACGTTTATAGAGATCGGAGATTTAAATCGTTTGTGATTCTAGCTAATATCTAGTTAATATTTTTGGAACATTATCCTTGCTCTGTGTGCCACTTCTTGCAAGAATTTATTTTTATTCTATATTAAACTGTGCAAGAGTATATTAAAAAAAAATCAAAAGCTTACTTTAATAACTGGGCTGCCATTTGGAGCCCCTTCCTCCACTTTCGGATAATAGGTGCTGCAGTCTTTGAAAACAGGTTTGTTGTCATTGACGTCAGTGATGAAGACAACAACGACCGCAGTGCTGGTGTGTGGAGTCTTGTCTCCGTCAATACAGCAGGAACCATCGTCAACCGCAGTTACATTCAGCTCGTACCTATTGTTAGAAATTATATTTAAAATCTTTTTCTAAACTCATTTTTGGGCCATTATTACTTGTCCTTGTCTAGGTTGATGGCCTTGTTGTGCAGTCGAATCACACCAGTGATTTCCTCAATGACGAATTGTCCCGAGGTGGTGCCCCCGTTCACGAATCCAAAGCGAACATTGTCTCCGTCTTTGTCGGAGGCCACCACGGTCGTCACAAGCGTGTTTGGACCAGCGTTTTCGTCAACATTAGGCGTGTACACTTGCTGCGAGAATTTTGGCTCTTCGTCGTTCTTGTTCTTGGTGTAAATGCGGATGGTGGCAGTTCCAGTCTTAGCAGGCTCACCTAATATAGAGAAGAAATTAAAAACATTGTTCATTAACGTCCTTAATTTTAATGCTTGGCTTTAAATTTTTTAAGATTTTTAATAGTTCTTAGCAAACCTTTTCAAATTCAATTTAAATTTACGACAATTGAAATTCAAAATATATCCTTGACATTATTATTCAAATTTTATATTGTGGGTATTTAGGTTTTTGTATACCATATATGGTATTCGCAATAATTTAATGAAGTAATTTAAAATATTTCAATTAATTTTTATGTGCAAAAAATGTGATCTTCAAATTTTGTCACATTACATAATTGATATGGCCTGTGACTTGTAGAGCCAAAGTATCCATTCATCGCATTTTGTGTAAACATTTTTTTGTGAATTTTTGTGTTTGACTTAATGATTGTATAATATTAGTGTGTGACTTTTCATTGTTTGTATTTGTGTTGATTTCAAGTATTTATAATATGGTTCCTGTTTTTTTTTGTGATTATAATTGTATCTTCAATGGAGAATAAATAATAAAGACCTAATTAAATTTTTTGCTCCAACTTCTGACAATGAGCATGAGTAATTGTGGTTTTGCGTACCCTTATCCTTTGCTGTGATTGTGAACTCATAGTAGGCGTTGTTGTTGTCGGCGTCGAGTGGCTTGGCGTTGCTCACAATGCCGCCAGAATCAACTGCAAAGTGCTCGTCGGAGACTTGGTACTCAATTTCAGCGTTGGTGCCAGAATCAGAGTCTGTCGCCTTCACTCTGAGCAGTGAGGTGCCGATGGGAATGTCTTCGTCCATGTTGTGCGCCTGGTAGTCGGGAAGCTCAAATTTGGGTGCATTGTCGTTCACGTCAGTCACTCGGATGGTCAACTGCAATTAGAATATAGGTATTTAAAAGAGAAAAAAATTGAAAATTGATCTTTATTATTTCCTTTTTATAACAAAAATTTAATTTCGGTAATAATTACCTCAACAGAAGTGGAAAAACCACCGGAATCTTCTGTAGCAGTGACAACTAATGAGTAGACGTGTGGCTGCCTGAGATCTTCAAAGTCCAGCTCCTTGGCCAGCTTTACAATGCCAGAGGTGGGACCGATGTTAAAGGTGCCGGCACCCTGACCCTGGGCCTTCAAGGTGTACCTGATTTCTCTGTCCGCAAACGATTTCGCCTTGACAGAGATGATGCTGGAGAGAAAAAATTAATCGTAAATATTCTATACAAGGAAATTATTTTTTATTTCATACTCAGAATCCTTCTTCTGGTTTTCAGGAATCTCAGCCTCGTAGCTGGGCATGTAGAATTGGGGTGCTCTCTTGCCACCAACAATGGAGAGGCGCTCCTCGGGAGTGGACTGGAAGCGTCTCTCGTCGACCCGTCCGTTTTGATCCTCAGCCTTGACGTAGAGCACGTACTCCATGTCCAGTTGGAACGCATCGTTGCCTCTGGTGCGTACAACGCCGGACCGCTCGTCAACCTCAAATCTGCCTCCAGCTGAAAAATTACACCACCATTAGTTTTCGCGTACGTTCAACAATTCTGGGTCGACTGCAAGAGCAAATTTAATTCAGGATTTTAAGAAGAACGAAGTTTCCACACCACTATGGAGCTATCTCATTATGACTTTGCAAAATTAAAATATCAGAACATGCGCCCACACAGTATTTGCTTTTTGATATTGTTATTATAAGGAGCATTGATTTCTTAAATTTCAAATAAGTTAATTGAAAAGTTGCTATTTTAAATATTTTTAACCAAAAATACTGGACTTTTAATGCTAATCTGCTAATAAAATTTTATGTGTGTTTTTAGAAATGAATTTTTCGAATTTTTGAGAATGTTTTAACTTTGATTAAGAAAAAGCATCCGATTTATAGCAAAATGACAACATTGTTTAGATCTCAAGCACAAATTGCTTTGAATATAGAGTTGCAATCTCCGCATTGAAATCTCTTTGATGTGACTCAATTAATCAGCGCGCCGACCGAAATCGATTGAATGGCACACTCACTTCTGTCACGCACGATGAAGTAGTGGATGTTGTGGTCGGTGTCTGGGTCTCTGGCTTGCAGTGTGAAGACGGGCGTGTTGGGCGGCGCGTTAAGCTGCACTACAGCCTGCATCGGTAGCGGCCGGTTGATAAAGTACGGTGGCTCGTCGTTGACGTCCTTCACGTGGATGATCACTCGCTGATTGTCCGTGTCTGCCGAGAGGAGAGACAAAAAATTAGTCTGATACTTAATGAACTGTCGAGACAACGATTCAAACAGAAAGAAAAAAAACTGACGGGATAACTGACTGGAAAGAATTGGCTCTTCTTTGGAGCGTAAATTTTCTGTTTGTTTTTGTTGTAAAAAGACGAACACATATTTGAATTACAAAATGAATAGCAAAATAAGTTCTGGTTAGTACGTTAGCGAACCAAAAAGCAAATTAACAAAACGGCATTCTATACACGCAGAATAACACTCCTGTGTACTTACAATGCAGTCCTATTTTTCCAAAAGCAGCGGGGAAATAGCAAAGATCGACATTAATTTCAAATCCAAGTTCTGTACCATCAAGCGTAATTATTGCAACAAATATTGATCAAAATGCTGGTCTACAAACTGGATAAAAGCAAAATTAATTGGATAAATGCAAATTAATTTGCTCGCGTGGAAAATACTCGGTTCAAAGGCTACAAAGTAGGAAATAAAATTACCCACAAGTGAGCGAATAACCTGCAGAGCATTGATGAAAAGCCGTACAGAATATATTTCCGACGGGTAAATTGGACATGAAATATATGCATCCTATTCCAGGGTTTCATTAATATAATGGAGAATAATTTTGTTTGAAACATCGAGGTTCACGCTTGGGTTGTAACAGCCTTTACTGCGCGCCTTCGCTCATTTTTCCTTCGCGCCCAGCAAGAGCCAATGTCGGTGGCTCTAATTACTATGGCTAGGGAAAAAATCACTAGCGAGTGTTTGTGTGCGTCTTAAAGTGCCTGTTTCGGTCTGTAATCATCCGCTCTCTCCCGAATGCTCGGTGGAGCTGGCTAATCACGAATCTCCCGCGTGTTTGGAGCGATGATTCAGCGCCCAGCACAAGAAACTATTGATTTTGATTTGCTATTAGTTAACGCTCCCTGCCGAAATTTATTGCCTCGATCAAAACAGTATACCTGCGTCGAGTGAAATTTTTTGTCAAATCAAGCGTCGAGCCCAACTGCTGGAAATTCAGTCGGCATTTCCACAATACTGACACCAGCAGAAATTATGATTTACGATTATTTACCCGCGTCAGATTTATTTCATTTCAACCCCCAAGGCTAGCACGTCTTTCGCCAGATGTGGCATGACAAATGGCCACTCATATATAATGCCTGTCGCTGCGTTTTAAATTTTATTTTCATTGGATAATGCTGGCGGAACGAGCAAACCGTAGTTTTTTCATCCGACCAAAATTATTTTGCGAAATGGAATGGAAACGAGAGCTTTGAGGAAAAAGCTGTTGTATGCTGGGTGAATGAATGAGTGGGCTGGATTGCGGTCCATTTGTTATTTTTCGATGCAGGACGTCCACACCCTCGCAGGCAGCCGGCGAATTAGCATTTTGTTGTAATGGAAATGCTGTTTCCTGAATGCTCCCATTTCAATATCCGCTCAAATAATACATTTGTGCAGTGTCCGAGAGATGATTAGTTCATTCTTCATTCACTGAATCATGGACAAAGAAATACATTTTCATTTAGAGCTCCGTGCGGCGTGAGGTGGCATTTCTTTATTTAACAAAGCAAGAGTCTATCAGCCCATTCTTCCTTGCGTAATTATTGTGATAAGGCTGTGATTTCAATAGTGTATGAATTGTAGGAAGAAGAATAAATAGCAATAAATTGAAAACTCATTCTAGCTGACGTATAGATCATTCGAAAGGCAGTAGTGTTGTTCTGAAGTTGGCGCGATTAGTTCTGTTTGTTTTGCTCTCATAATGTGATTGCCGCTAGCAGTTCACACCCCAGCCTTATAAATCAAAAGTAACAACATATCTGACGAGAGAGAAAACTCAAAACGACGCATTTTTTACCATCTACCCCCGCAGGGTGTGTAAATATTTGCAAAAAGCTGTTTGTTGCCACCCAATACATGTGATGTTGGAACGCCGCTAGTCCATTTCGGCGCGCCGAGGGTAATCATTCGCCGGGGGTAGTTTTTCCCTGCACGTAGGGGTGGCCGTCTCTGAGAGAAAGCATACTTCATCCCCAGGAGAGAACATGAGGGAAGCTGCTGCAGCCAGCGAAATTCAAGTACGCGCACAAGTGCGCTCCGTGCTCGTCCGGCACCCCCTTATATGACTCACCCCCTGCACACTCAGACTGCGTCACGCGCCTAGATTTTTCTGCGTTTGTCTAGGTCGGAATTCGGACGCTCATCTTTGGGGTGCCGTAAATGAGCATTCTTGCCAGGGCCAATCACTAATGAATGCTGCGACAAACCTCCCACAGCACTGTAATTAACTATTTATGGCACGGGGGTGAATAAACACGCAGTAAAATTGGCCGGCCTTCGCATCATCAGTCCCTTGGAGCGAGAAAACTTTGTTTTAGGGTGCGCCACCACCCCATCTATTATTTATCCGCGGTCCAGTACGAATCTGCACTGCAACAACTTTGGCAGATTAAAAATGGCGGCGATCATTGCGGTGGTGATTAATTTGGGGATTTGCATGTTTGCCGGTCTGTGCGTTTGAAACGGATTATGTCACTATTTAGCTGAATTGCACGGAGATTATGCCCTGGTGAAGTTTTGATTTAATGCAGTAAACGACAGTAGCCCTTGCAGTGTTGTTTCGGAGAAATACAAGGGGAAATTATTTTTTATGATATTAAATATTGGCAGATTCTTTAAACTAAAAAAGGCTATTATCACCATACTATGAAACTTTTAATAAATAACTCTTTGTAGATAGATGCAGTTTAATATAGTGCTTGTTCAATAGAATGAAAATCGGCTGTGATTGCGGCTGTTCCTTCTGCGTCAGCGTTTTCAACTCTTAATTTTTCATTCCGTTTCATCTAGTGAAGAGATATATGAGCCAACGCTGCGCCTTTCAACGCCCCTGCTCTATCCGATCCTGTCTCAAAGCCGATGAATAATTTGCGTGTTCGTCGAAAATTCCGCTTTCACGGACAGGTCTGTGCAAAAATGAACTTTCTTCGTGTTGCTGACTTTTCGTGACCACTTTTAAAACATTAAACAGGCCGTTTTTGTCCGTCTCATTTGTGTAAAGCTTTTCCACGGAAAATATTGATTCGGCAAACAAGCTGAGTTGTGAAGAAAGCGAGAGCGAAAGACAAATATAAAAATCTTTTTGGAAAATTAAACAAAAACACTCGAATGCAAACAAGCACTTACGCATCCTAAACAAATATAGAGACAACGTTTGTTTCCAGCCTCTTGTGAGAAACCAGGGCTAAAGTTTTCAGAGGCAATTTTTCGTGGAAATTCCAAGCACGCGCCGGGGCATTTAAGCGAAAAAATATCGAGATGAAAAACGACGAGCGGGACGTGTCTTTTAAAAGGGCTGATTGTCTCCAACTTTTCGGAGTGTCACCGGAAAAAAATTGCACGCGAAAATAGTAACGTAGAAAAATGTAAGCTCGCGAATCACAACGAAACGTAATACGACGGAGCACAACGCGCAAATTATTCACAGACAGAGAAATGAAAGATTCGCCAGCGGTGAACATGCAAACTGAGGAAACGCCCACCATGATGTTATCTGTGATCGTTACACTCATTAGAATAAAGAAAACAAGCAACCTGTGATTTATTGGCGAATAATAACTATGCCAGCCAGATGCTGGATAATCAAGTTTGAAAGGCTTTAGCGTGGCTGCCGAGGTTTATTTTTGTGCTTCACAGAGGCAATTAATTTCCTAGAACGCGCCATTATTTGTTTTCTTGAATAGTACTTCACCACAATGGTGAGTTTACAATGTAAATTTCTGTTGTATATGATCTGCTTGAACATAGAATGCCTAATATTGCAGCTTGCATTGTTTAGATTTGTATCACAGGAGAGTCCCTTTGTGTCAATTATTAAGGGAAACGATTGTAAAAATTTATAAATTGAATATTATTCCATATTATAATGAAAATTTACACTGTCGCAAATTTTAAGAAGCGGCTGGGTGAGCAACTGCAGTCAAAGTTTGGGCCAACAGCGGCTGGGCATTTTTATCGGCGGCTGGCGCGGCTGACAAAATTTAAAAAGTCTAGTTTGATAGTGCTAAATTCGGGGGCCAATTTCTTTCCATTTTTTTTTTTTTTTACTTTTTGACCGGCGGCTAGCGTGTCAAAGTCACGGTGGCTGGCGGCTACCAAAAGACCCAAAATTTTGAGGCTGACTGATACCTCTACTAAAAAAATCGTTTCAATTCATTGGAGGACAAAATTCATGCCAGAATCAAACGTTAAAATACTTTCGCATTGATTTTGCTGTGAGATCAAAAAAGTTGAAAGTCAAATATTTCAAAAATTTGTCACTGTTTATCGGATGTTTGTTGACCTCCAGGAGTTATTTTTTATTCCTCTTCACGGTCAAGGAGTAGCATACCGTTTTTACGCCGGCTTGCAACCTTGGCTGTTACATAATTTACTCGGTTCGGAACAATGAAAGATTGATGTGCCCGCAAATTACGATTTACGCGTATCTATGTGTATTATGGTAATTTTGTTTCTCGTTTGACAAAACAGAAAATAAGCTTGCAGAGCGCAGAGTGCCGGGCCGACAGCCGAAAGGCGCCTAGCTTGCGGTTGAATTATTAAACGTGAACTGGTCGATTGCTCGCTGATAAAGGGTCCGTGTGGGCTTTTGCGCTCTCTCGGCTCAAAACTTTTTCTCTTAAATTAAGCAGGACGGAAAAGCTGCCTTTCTCAAAACTTGCCTCTCAGCCGCGTGATTTATTTTATTTTCGCCGGGAAATAGTTGCCTCGCGGTGCAATATTTCATGTGGTTTGTTTCACTCGCAGAAGACGTTAATTTTCGGCGGAACAAGTTTTGCATTTTAAAACAGATCAGAGCCAACTTTCCTACATTTGGTGACGTTATTTCTTCACACCAAAGCCTCTAAAAATGTTTGTTGATGCAGCAGGTGGGAGGTACCGGAATTGTGCGTTGAATTTTTCAACACTTTTCTTCGCGCAAGAGCAAGTTTCTGTGGGAAAATCTGAGTAAAGGAGACCAAATTGTGTTTTTGTAACCTGAAACGCTGGTGGAGCACTCGATTTCAACGCCACAAAACCACTCCTTTGGTTGAACTCCACTTCAGTTTTGTCGAATATCACAAATCAGTTCATGGGTAATTTATGTAAAAATTTGATTAGTCTGGAACTGACTAATTTTGTTTGTGCAGTGCAGAGTAAAAAAGTGACGAGCGCGCAATTAAAAGCCGTCGCGCGCCAGTGAGCAAACTTGATTCGCAAACAAGCCTTCACTCGGCAAACTGCGTGTCCCGGGAATGATTTCGGAACCCCTTCGTGGACATTTGCAATGTCAACAAACCGCACGAATTTCGCGCACCAAGTGATTCGCGCTTCTCCCGGCCCGACAATAAAACACACGACGCGGCTCTGGTGCATTTGCATGTGTAATAGGGCGTCGGCCGTAATTGAGTTTGCAAATTGAAAGTGAGCCCGAGCCTCATCTGAATAAAGCGGCCGCGTTATCAACACGCGACTGATTTTCCGCGGCCAATTCGCGACGATCGATCCGGCTGCTTGCTCTTGTACAAAGCTTTGAGGGCTTATGCACACACACACTCTCTGCCGTCAAAGGCGAATATCTATTCTGTATCGACTTTTGTCAGCATAAACGGTCCCGGGGTTGGTAAACTGATCGGGTGACGTCAGCGGATGACATTACGCCGCGCGGCGACTTTACGTCTGCACGCGTACATATTTCCAAGCGCACGTTTATGAGTGGAGAGTCACTCGCCTTTCTGCTCTGATGCAGTAATCGATACCTTTTTGCTCTCGCCGCCAACTTCACTTAGCAACTCTCTGTAGGAAAATTTTTAAGTGCTGAGACCACCTTTGGGACAACTTTCTTAGGGCAAGCAGCTGCCAAAGAGGGTAAAATTTAGAAGATGATATCGAAAAATGAAGAAATTTTTGAAAAGCTTTGCACGCCTGCCAATTGAGAGGAGTAGAAAACATTTTTAAAGCTTATTATCCTCTCTTGCATGAATTAATTCAATGAGAACATTTTATTTTCCGAATCACGCGAATGAAAAGCCCTCTGTCAGAAAGTTTTGACATCCCCTAAAAATGTCTTGTATTTCATTTCCCTACACCGTAGAGGAAGAGAATTAATTTAAAAAGTTCCTTAAAAACGCGTAATGACTCAATTCATCACCGGAGCCGTAGCTAAACACGCACTTCTTGGCAGACATATTTCAGCAGGCTAGCACAATGAGATGGCGTTAAAAATAAAAATTTCATACCGTAACTCAGGAATTCATCATTCTCCTCGTTGAGCTACGGAGTGAAATAATTAATGTTTGGCTGCGAAGTTTGCGTTGGCACCTGCTATTTAGAGCGGCGGCCGTTGTGAATAATGAATGGAGTTGGAGAGCAGCGCCCGCGAATGCAGCGCGAAGCAAAAGAAAGCGTCCCACCCTCGCGTTTTTGCAGATTTACGCGTAATTGCGCGGCAAATAGTCGTTTTTTAGCCGATCCAAGCGCGCGAAAAAGTAGCCGAGTTTCTCCTTTTTCTGCTACACCACGTGCCGAGATTTATCTTGTAAAAAGAAAATTCCACGCTCGCGACGGCCGGGAAAGTTTTGCCGCTGGGGTTTTGACGTGGCAATTAACGAGGGAGAACGTGACGCGAATCGATTTCGTATTTGCAAAAGGAAAAAAGAGGAGAGACGTCGACGTACGGAGCCCCTTGGGTTGTCAAAGTGCCGGAAAAACGCACAAGCAATTTTTCCGCCAAAAAGACAATGGTAATATGTGAAATTAATGGTTTCGAATATCCTGCTGACAATGAGACCGGCTCGTAAGCAGATGGAACTTTTGCAAAATTCGCCACGCAAACTCATTTGTGTTCATGCTTCAAACAAAATATCCCCTCAAAATGGAGCTTGTCACTTTGCTGGTAATGTTGTGTGCACAGTCGCCGACTGTAGGCACGCTCGCTCTAGTCGCGAAACGCTAAAAGTCAATTAAAAGTTGGCAAAGTGGCGCTGGCGAAATCTAAAGGCACCATGCGCGGCGCGTCACTCCGCATTTTGAGCGCGTGTACTCTCTCTACTCGGGGGGTGTGCATATCCAGCTACGTGTAGCAAATTGTTAATCCCTCCAGTAAATAACTTGGCAAATCTCATTTTGATGGCGCGTGTGCGAGTGTGTGTCTGGAGCAATTACACTGAGCCGCCCCTGAAATTGGTTTGTGCGGCGGTGGCGGCGGCTCAAAGCCACCGCGCCGATCGGCAGCCCTTCAAAACGTTATTTGAACGGCAGAAAACAGCGCTGCACGGAAATCAAAACGTACGCCTTGGTAATTTTGTTTGCGTCACTTGACGAAGGAGGCGGAGAAAATGGTTACATATGAAAATTGTTTAAAATACATCGAGATCAAATAATCAAGAAATTTTGAGTGAAAACTAATTTAAGAGTCATTTTAAATTTAAATATAATTTTGAGCAACAATTATAAACTTACATTTATTAATATGAAAATTCGTTTTCAAGGAAATAAACAATGAAAAGAGAATCAAGTACATATTAAAAATATTTCCTGTTTCCAAATAAACTGAAATTCCTGATGAGATTCGACCTTTTAATTACTGCACCAAGGACAAAATTTCCATTCAAAACGCCGAGTTGACTGTTTGAATTTTCCACGGCGTGGGGTATCGCAGCCTACAACTACTACCACACGTTTCGCGCGCGTATTTACACAATGCGGGCAAAAAGCCGGCATCCATTAATAAGGCGGAGAATCAATGGAGTTGACGCGGAATAGCACCAACTGGGGACCAAAATTTGCATGGGCGATACACGTTCGGAAATCCGGCTCCAATTGCCTTGGCGTTTTGTCAAAATTCTCCGCGGTGCGGAGCACGAGAATATCAAATTCGGAGCTTTTCCGCAACTGCAAACAATCGATGCGCGGCCTAAGTCGATATTTTTCTGCCGAAAGCGGCAGTAGTGAGGCGCGGGGGGCGCAAGCGCTATCTCGGCGGACGACCCCCGCGTACTCGCACACGCACACACACAGGGGTGAAGAGGGTTCAAACGCCATCTTGCTCGCGATGTTGTAAAACACCGGTTTCTGGTGAAAGGGTTGTGAAAGAAAGAAAGAAAGAAAGAAAGAAAGCAGAGCAGGCAAAACACAAAGACCCTCTCTCTTTCTCTGTCTCTGGCTCGATGCTTTAATTCTCGCTTGCAAATTTCGAGAGCGAGAGCGGTGTTTGGACAGAGAGTGTGGGCAAAGGATTTGCGAACTTTTTTGCCGGCTTAGGTATCCCAGAGACGGCCATACAGGCACGCTCGGCGACCAGCGGAGTTTCAGATCTGGCGTGCGCAGCCATTCGATCTGCCCCTGGAGAAATTATTGTATTTAGCAGCTGAATGCGGCTCAAGGGTTGGCAGGCTTTGTTTGCATAAGGTCTCGCACCGCTTTTGGAGAGTAATTAACATTTGCAAACTGCCGGGATTTGCACAGGCAGCGGAACATAACTGCTGACTAGCCCGTATTGGAGGCGAAATTGATTCGAATGGAAATCGGTCTTTCAGGACTAATTGAAATAACACACCCCTGTCAGACGCGGACACCTAATTTACGGGCGCCGTGCAAAATCGCCTGCTTGTACGGATTCATTCCACGATCCCTCGGGGTTTGCTGTGCGCAAAAAAAAAATAAAATGTCCGTCACACATACGGCAATCGACGCGACTGTCGCTTTTGCAGCGAGTGCTTTTTCGCTTCGCCCGCTTCTGATGTGTCATCCGAGAGAAATAATATTTTCTTTCGGCCAGCGAGCCTGCATTGAAGCTGGGAACAACGGCGGAAAATTCGATTGCCGTTAAGACGGCTATTTCCCGAGGATGAGTGCTACGTCGTTTCGATCGACCGTGCGTGCTTTTCTCCTGCCGCCTCGCTCCAAACGAAACCGTACAATGGTCGAAAACTAAATGGAGCTCTGGCTATTTTGTAATTGATGTTGTTTTCCTTATCCCAGGAAAGCTTGTTTTCCAGCGCATTGTTTGTGTTTCTGCGAGAAAAAAACTGTGCTGCGGTACTTGTTGGTTCTCACTGAGGTAGAGAGAACAAAATGAGCATTATTCATATTACAACCCAGGAAAGTTCTATAGATTATCCTTTGGAAGGCTGCTTTACATCATTTGCGTACACCATCAAAACAAGGAAACTCGGATTGAATTATTTCCTTTGAAGTGAATTTCAATTGAACTTTGAATTGATGTTAAGGGATGAGCTTATTGCAAAAAAATCCTTTGAATTATTGTGTGGGTAACGGATGCAACACATTTGCTCTGCAAATGAAACTTAAGTTGAGCCAACACAAGAGCCAGAATTCCTGCGTAATCTCTAAAATTCTTCAGAAAGTTACTTCCAGGTATTTTCCCCGAAGCACACACTAAGAAGCTAAAGTAATCGACATAAGCATTTCCATCGCACATATAGAGACACACATGAACCGTGCAGTTAAGTAAGGTACATCCGCAGCAAAAGCATCTGTGTGGTCTTTAAAAAGCGCTTATGCTTTCTCATCGAGTCAGCCAGCCCGCAAATGACAGGTCACCAAGCCGCAACGACGTTTCACTGCTGCCGCTGCTTTTTCTTGTACAAGCGGTCGAGATTGCGAATATATATACACTGCTCCTTCATTTGCCCGAGGAGGTATCTGCGTGAGAGATGGATGGCTCGTGAGAGCAGTGGTCGTCATGACGACGGCTGGGGATGCTTGCACACGCACCGACCGTGGCACCAAAGAGAGCCTGTACCTACGGCATCGCCTCCCCGTGCTCGTGTTGTACCCCGTTAGCGGAGTAAAAATTCCAGGCCCATTTATGCATAAAATTAAGTTATAAATAATTTAAGTAAAAGTGAGTTTCAAAGGAAAAGGTACCACAGCAACACAAGACATGATGTTTTTGGAATGCAAAACATTTTTTAAATTTAGACATTTTGGATTTTTGCTTCAAATTACATGAAAGTTTTACCTAATTGTAATATTTTAAAGGACGTGCCTTAATCAAATGGTTATAAACTCATTTCTAACTTACGATAGTCTATATAGCTTTTTACTATTGGTTTTGGTGCGCAGCTTGCGTACTTTGGAAGGCGCGTCAGTCAAATCCTACGCAGCCCGCTTAACAGGCATATCGATGGCAAGTGCTGGACGTTTATTAGGCGGGGCTGTATGCACAATTTATGACTCTAGCATGCGTGTTTGGGCGCACATCTACCTGATCGGCACCGGCTGCCTTCTCAGCCCCGGCAAGGGTCAACTGCCACTCGGCTTTGTTGCGAATAAACACACGTACACATACACACAGATATGGCACTGGGTCAAAGCACAAAGGCGCGACGACGGCGCTTTCAGGCGCAAAGGCCACTCACGCGTTTTGTTTTGGGTGCTCGCTGCGCCAAAGGATTTGCCCGGCACAAAGACGCAGGAGTCCGCTTTGCTTTTGCACGAGCTCTTTGAAAAGAGTTTCGGAATCTGCGATTCAGACGGATGTGCACGAAATTTCGGCCGGACCCTGAAATTTTAAAAGTGGCCATCCTAAAACAATTCCTCCGCCACTTCACTGGATGACAGGCAAACATGTTTGGAAGCCCTTTCGACTCTTTGACGCCTCTCTCCAACCCTTTTCACATCGCATCCGTCATAACATATACACATTTGCAGAGCAGCGTGCGTGTACGTATTTCTGCCACTCCGACAAGGGCGTTTACAACCGCTAATGGAAACGTCAATTCCCAAACGTTCGTGTCCGATAAGCGTTGCACAAAGCGTCTGCTGCGCGATTGTTTGCTCAGACGAATTGCACACAACGCGATGAAGTCGCCTGTGAGCGCGAGCCGAGGCTCAGGGGCAAAGGTGAGGCGGAGACAATTTTCCTCTCGACTGCGATCACCTTCGTATAGCCACTAGACTGGTCTCCGACGGTAGCATGAATATTTCAACAGCCGCCGGCGACGGTGTGCGGCGGCGAAAGTCAAAAGAGCAGTTGTCGACGACTCTTTCATTTTCGAATATGAATGCAATTGAAACGTTTGCACATTTCGCACCAGCTGTTGTACCGACACCGCAAGCGGGGAATGGATCGAAACAAGATGCGAGAGCAGGAGCAATTTTGCTGGCTACGACACGCGCAACAGTTTTTGCGCTTCTAAAAAGACCATTTAGTGTGCAATGCCGCATTACAAATAACTCATCAAAACAAAAAAGAAGATTCAATAAAATAGAGTTTGAACCCGAAATTTTTTCTTGATTTGCATTTGTGTAATTTGATTATGTTTATATGAAAATATCGTTTTCAGTGAACAAGCAACAAACGAAATATTGAATGAATTTTGCATTTTAAATTTTTGTCGCATCCACTCTATATGCAGCCATTTATTACTCGGCGTACTTTAAATGGAGGAAGAGGAAATTGCAGTGAAGCTAGTTGCTTTCCTTCTTCCCATCCCGCTGGCGCAGTGTCTGCGAAATTAGCGGAGCTCGTGTTAACGATGTCGCTCGGGTTTCTATATCAATCCGCCGTTAACCAATGTTCGTATATGTGTGCCGTTCTCAGTACGTTCGGTCGATTTGGATTGCGAGATAGCGCTGGTGGCACGACCGACATTCAAATGCAAATCACTGTCACTCTCGCGGTGTGTAATTAAATTCCGATAGCGGAGGCTGCGAACCGGTGATAATCCGAGCTTATCGCGATAGAAAAGCAAAAAATATACATGCATACGACAGTGGTTGATGGTTATTTTGCATATTAAGTGCTGCAGTAAAAATTAGTTATTCAGTTTTCGAATAAAATGGAGAGGAAAGCGAATTATGCAAGTTTCTTCCGGGAAAGCTTCGTTCCTCTTTGTGCAAACAATCTGGATCAAAATTAACTCTGCTTCCTTGCAGCAGTAAATTTGCACTGGCAGTCAATAAATGGCTCCATTGTCGGCGTCAGGCCTGCTGCTGAAAGCGCATAAAATATTTACTGCTCGCGTTGCGGCTGCTTTATCAAGGTATATTATAGCTTTGATGGCGTTTTCGCCCCAGATAGCCGCTTCTGCACGAGCAGGTGTAACGAACGCACACACATGTTGGTCTCGCGTTCAGCATCACCCCCTCGGTGCCAGTGTGCGAAGTCGGCAACCGGCGTCACACTCGACCTGAAACCAAACGGACGCGGCTTCGCTTTGCCAGCGCCACTTCCGGCCTGCATTTGAATATTCTCACACACTTTTCGTTTCAACTCAGCTCGGAAGCAGGAAATTCCTTTACTGTGCTGGCTGGTCTCGCTCTGTAATGAAGTCGAAATTGAAATAAATGTTTCAACGCGCGTGTTTAGGGGTGGAATGTGTCGCATCCGTCTTTATTTTGCAACTTCGGGGTCTGTTTCTCGCCTAGCCTGGCGTCCCTTTCTAAATCTCCATAAATCTGCGATTTTTACGGTCGCAGATAAACAATTTGCGAGTGGGCAGTTTTGGCTGCATACCCGTACTGAAACAATGCTGCTGTATGGAGAGCAGCAATCATATTTTTATACACACCCCTCGTAAATTTGTTGGCAGTCGTAAATTCGGTGTGGCGATCTCGCGCCTACGCCAACAGTAATAATAACTCAAAGAGAAGTGCACATTCTCAAATGGGTTCTGAGCGCGATAGGCGTGAATTGAGTTATTATTATTGCAAAAAAACGCTTTTGCAAATATCCGATTGAACGAGAGACCGGTCTGCCAACCTAGGTAAGCGTGCATGGTGCCAATAAATCTGCAAATGCATTATTCAAAAGTTTGATCCTGTGATTAATTCAATAGTGCCGCATCCCTTATGTTTTCCACGTGTGTATACTTGAAATTTTTAAAATAATAACGCGGTGCATATGTTCACGAATCTCCAGTTCCATCCTGCACGCGTTGTGGCATTAGAAATTTCTTGAACTCAAAACCACGCCAGTGTCTATTAGCAACGGAATTCGCATTTATAAGAATTTCTTCGAAGCTGCGGAATTCCGCAAAGACTGCGGCCGAAACGCATTATCATTTGGCGTAATGACTGCTTCGCCGGCTGTTATCCAAAGAGATTAAAAAAGTAACACCATTACGCAGCTCTATCTGACCATACACTAATTGCCAGTAATGATGTTAACAAACGAAACATGCGACCGCCGTCGAGTAATTAATAACAGCGCGGCAAATGTTTTTGTGTGTTTTTTTAATATCGGCCGCACGCACGCTTGGAGGAAAGGAAAAAGCGAACAGCTGCATTAGCAGTGATTACTGAAATATTAACCCCGCTATTTATTTGCGTGCGCCCGTTTGATTAATTCCAAGCTTTCCGGACGTCGAGAGAAATTGCTCTGCAGGCGAACGGCCGCCTTATTTGGCGAGATTTGTTACTCGTGTCAGGAGATTTATTCCACGTCAGATGACTGGTACATAATGTATCAACCCGTGAGCGTTCCTCCGCCTGACTTTTCCCCTAAAAGGTCGATTCGCCCGACCGCACCACCACCAATACTCTAATTAAAGCAGCAACAAGAAGGATGTCGGATTGATAGCGAATTCGGCCGATTAGGTTGCTGCGCTAATTCTGATTGAAGGCCCAGCTGGATTCTCCTTGAGATAAAATCATTCCAGTCACTGCATTACAGCTCGATAGTTGAAAAGCGTGCTCTGTGAGAATATCTTTCTTTTCTAATTTACAACTGCCGTAAAAATGTAATATATTGGTTTTTATCGTAAATTTAATACTGAAAACTTGATCTTAACGTAAAAAATAATCGATGCCAATAAAAACGGATGCGGGCAATAGTATACAAGAACAGAAAATATGTTAGATAGTCCAACAGCCTTTTTTATTTCCTATTCCTACCTTCTTGATAACAACTTCCAATATACACGAAGGGAGAATACCAATCTACCATTGCGTTCAGACGAAGAAAAGGAAAAGAAGTAATTTTATTGCTATCCCTCTCAAAAAATATTCCATCAGGGGGAACCGTGGATAATATTTTCCTTTTGAAGCAAGACTGCGGCACAAAAACTCTGCAACGCAATTATATTCGCATCAAAGAAGAGGAATCGCCCACTCCGAAAAGTAAACGCAATTTACCTAACCCCCGAATGATATCACTCTAGAGTCCAGTGAGCGAGAGGGCAAAAAATTCAATTCCAGGAGAAACGGCAGCGACCACTTCTCTGACGGGTGAGAAGGATTTCGTCCGATCTTATCTTTTACGACCGATATTTATGGCACCTAATAAAAATCACGAGCTAAAAACCCACCCCCGTCATGCAAAGCTCGTCTGCCGATTCGTGCGAGCATATTTTCCAAGTACTCGAGAGAAACGCAAGCCGTGCTGCCGAGCAACAGACGTGTGCGAAATGTAGGAAAACGCAGCGAAATGGATGCGTTTGCCACCCTCGTCTTTCGCAGAGTTGTGATCGATTCGCCGCCCCGACATTGGCGGCTGCAGAGGAGTTGTGGGGTGAGTGAGAGCGTGCAAGGGCGTCTGGCTAAGGGGACGAAAAAGCCAAAGCCAAGCCGGTGCAGCAGTGCATCATCGCGTGCCCCCCTCCTAACGCGCCCCTCATCTGCATACAGTGCGTGTTTTATTTTATAGGCGAGTAACTGAATGAATAACACTTGGCTGGGGAGCAATAATTTGGGTCATACTCCATACGGCCGCCAAGGGAAAAGATATTCACGCAGCATTTGTAAATAGGGGTGGCGTTTCAGCCCTTCTGTTTGCCGGTTTACGCGCCTTAAATCTGCTAAATGGGTTAATAAAGTCTGCGACAATGAATGCGACGATGGCGATAAAACTACGCTGACTTCGCTCACTCACCGCGTGTGCATCGATTTTTTCAGTAGCGCACTTTAATTCTGTTTACGTCTCCCAGGCTGGCGTGATAATGTCGCGTTTCAGTAGAGAGATGAAGGCGCAATTGCGTGGAAGCTTCAGATTATTCCATTAACCGTTTTGCGAGCACTTTCATTTCTACAGCTCGTAGCATGGCTTAAATCGCTCACTTGAGTGCGCGAATGAAACTATAGGGCCTCGAAATATATAGGAAAGCAGATTGTCCGGTTTCTTGCACCACATTGCCATTTTAAAATAAAATTATAGAACCGACTCAGTCTGTATTTTAATTAGATTTTAAAAGTGTAAGAATGAGATTTAGGGAAAAAGGAATTTTTCAATTCCAGTGAAAGCTTCAAAATTACAACTCCTGGCCTGTGAAAAATATTTGGTATCATTTAGAGGCTTCGGTCAAAGGGCTATGGAGTAAATGATGAAAATTTAAAAATGCAATTTCCTGTGAAAGCTCATTATGAATGCTATAAATTGCCTTTTCCCGCTTGTAATAACCGTTTTGACGCAGAATTCGTTCCCAAATGAAATCTCTATGGCACACCCCTACGCAATTTTCCAGCTACTTTCCATTTGCTCGCCCCCGCGCGATCCAGAGGAAAACGCCCAGCATCTCTGCAGAGCTGTATGCCATTCTGCTCCTGACCTTTCAATTATTAACATGCTCTGGCTGCCTGCGCTGCGCCGCTGGCGGCGTAATTTGCAGTGCGCTGCCGGTGCATTTGTATGCCGACTGCAACTGCTGGGCAAACACGTCCGCGAGCAGCATTCACTTCGAAATTTATGTCCAGTTTGCTCGAATGCCATTAAATATACGTCTCGAGAGAACAAGAAGCAGAAAGGGGAAATTAGCTCATCAATCAATGCGCCGAAATTAACAGGACTTTGATGAGATAAGGTGCATTTCGCTGTTAAATTTGATGGATTATGTTTAGAGCAAAACTGTCTCTCTGGCAGCTGGCAGGGTATCATTTGTTTGATCAACCATTTGAATTTTTATAAATGAGGAATAACTGGACCTTTTTGGTCCAGTTTATTACATTAAAAAACAATTTCGCAAAAAAAACAGGCATTGGTGAAGGGAAAATCAGAAATAATACAAATCGTCATGTTCAGGGGCGGCGTTTGGATATATACTATTGTGTTTTGCAACTTTCACTATTCATTCAGCTTTTGATAGATACATATATGCAGTGTCAATTTCTCAAATTTGTGCCGATGCCGCCGCAGTGTTAACTCACACATGCGAAAGTACATGGCGTACAAATTTGCAGCGAAGCCGGCTATTTATGCGCAGACATGTGACGTGAGCTGTGCAGATCGGCAACTCAATTACCGGCTCGGCGCGCGTATCGTTTTATTGATTTCTGATTATTGCGGCGTCGATGCACTTCGCAGGCCCTTTTTCCACTTTCTGCCGCGCTGCATATTGTGAGCTCAACATCAAGCGCTCCGTCAGAGCGGTATGTAATGGCGCTGATCCAACCAGGGAATTATCGGAAATGGAGAACAGCGCGTTGCCAACCAGCAATCAGGGAAATGGCACGAAAACGTGAGAGAAATTAGAGGGTCTTTCTCTTGACAAAAGAAGAAAGGGGGATGAGGGTTCGTGAAAGCTAAAAGAGAGGGGACTCAAGATTTCGAGAGACGTTACAGCTCCATCCATTTCCAACTTCAGACATTTCAAACTCGCATTAAATTCAAAGCTAATATTCTCAAAGAAACATGTCTGCCTGACTGTAAGCTCCTTAGAAAAGGCAAAAAGCGAGTCATGGAAATGACAAAATGCCAATCGGTTGATTTCCAGCTGGAAATAAATTTCATACACGACATTTCAGAGGTATTTTATTAGGTAATATTAGCCACCGCAAAAAAAGTGAGATCCGCAGACAAACTCAATTTTACTCGGCAATAAAAAGGACTATGGCATTTCAAACTCTCCCTTTTTGCATTTCACTGCTCAGACCGATATCCATTGAGCCGGAATGCAGCAATAACCACATGATTTAGTGACATTCCGAGTGCCATTTGAGCGAGAAGTGTCGTCTCGTCCGCAGCAAATATGAAAATTTGTTCCAGCCGAGCGTGTGGACCACCCCTGGAGTGGAATGCTCACGCGTCCCCCAGAACAAGGCACGCGGGCGCAATCGTTCGAAAGTATATTTTTTTCTGCAGATCATCTCTCTTTTGGTTACGACAAAGCGTCTGGCTGCTGCCGCGGCTGCACCCCTGATATATAAATAATTCGACCAAATGCTCCACAAAGTGTCTCTGGTGACGTCACTGTCATGCCTCACTACTCACGTCGGGAGGGGAGTTTCGTCTGCATTGTCCGTGTCGTAATCATAATAATAGCGTCCCAGCCAACACTCTGAATTATGTGATCGAGCACAAAAAGCACAGAAATTGAGAGATTTCTCGACAAAACTGCGATCGAGCTGAAAATTCTTTTGTGCCGCGCTGTTGATGCGATCTTTAGATATTTCGATAAATGAGACGAGGTGTTTGTGAGAGAGGGAGACACTGAATGGGAGTTTTCGTACACAGGAAACTAGGACTCCGTGTTGGAAGATTAGCGGCATTTTCACGATTAGAAATTTCCTGCTAAATTTCTATTCCATTAGTTCTGAGCTCTTAAAAGCGTATTCATTGTTTCCCATCACGGTGGCGCTAAGTGACTTAGCGAAATTCTGCCCCTTGATAGAGTCGCTTCTTCTTGTAACTTCCTGCGAGAATAAGGAGAAAATTAAGAGCTTCACTCGTCGGGCAACATCCCGCGGCAAATTGGTTCCAAAGCGCGCTCGACGAGAAAACAGATTTCTGAAATTAATTTGTGCGACGACGCCTTCGACTCTCAGTCACAGAGAACTCGTTTCACTTCTTCCCTCTCTCTCCTTTCCTTTACTATCCGTCTTTCTTCTCTAACGCCATGTAATTTCGGCTCCTTGCTCTCTTTTACGAAAGCGCAGCTTCAGCGTCAGACTAGGATTTTCGACGCTTAATTAAATTCCGGCTGCCTTGGTGCACTCACAAAGTGCACGCCGAGTAACGATGACGCGAGGACTCGTGTGGGAAATGAACAAAAACGGCGTTATAGGGAAATTGGTTTTGGTGCTCCGTTTCCCCCGCTATTGATGAGAACGTTTTGCTACGGCTAAGGAAATTCGGAACAAGATTGTAGAGTTGAAGGAGCAAAAACCCGACCGAAAATGTAATTTAATTCATTAATAAAATTAGGCTTTTCGGGCTTTTCAAGTATTTTTCCTTCGCAAGCATCAATTTTTCTAGTATGGATTTTTCCAGGAAAAGAGGGACTGTTTAATTAATTTTTACAGAAGTTTGAAACTGTAAACTTAATGATTTCAAGATTCCAATAAGTCACAAAAAGCAGGTTATTTAACAACTTTGAATGAGTATTCCTGGGAAATTGAATTCTTACTGGCACGTTTCGAAAAGAATGGCAAATTTAACCTTCCATTAAAAAGTTCCCTCTCAAGTGTAATTGAGACTCTGCTGCTGGAGCTGATATAAAATCTGTGTGGGAAAAGCTAAGTGAGCGCCAGATCAATTTGTGAATGAGTACTAAAAGTTCTTATCATTGAAAGGGCCAATCGTGCGCAAAGAAATTTCAATTCTCGATGCTCGAGGCGCCACGGTGCTTGATGTCTCTCTTTTTCATTGAGCAGCATCCGTCTGCGGCTTAATTAAAGAGGCGAGGATCACTCTGCTGATGTCGCTCATCATTTCCAAGTGTCAGTTCGGAGAGGAATTAAAAATAATGATTCAAGCAGGCGCTTGCTTGTCCATTTGAGAATAATAAGAAACCATGTGATCGTTAATGTAAACGTCCTATGTAAATACATGTGATGCGTGACGCTGACCCGCGCCGTGAACTCCGCCCAATAAAAATACCTTGGACATGTTTTCTTTGCGTTGAACAGGGTTCTTTCTCTTAATTGCTGATTGGGAGAGGAACATGAAGTAGTTTTCGAAGGCGAGCTCGAGTCGAACTTCTGCGATTCGAGCATAAATCGAGGTGGTGGGCGTAAGAGTTGCTAAGATATTCAAACGGCTCAAGTTGATGAAGAAATCGATTGGGAATGTATGTTTTGATTAATTTACTTGTCAAAAAATCATGTTTAAAAAATAAAAATTGAATCGATTGGAGAGAAACTGGTTTAAATGTTTTTCTTGTCAACGATTTACTACCTCTATTATCAGCTTCGATTTGAACAAATCGAAAATAGTTTAAGGACAAAACAAATTTCCCGAACGCAAACTTTCACGGCGATTGACTCAAAATGCACGCAGGCAGCAAAGCCGATAATTAAGGTTGGCGTGTGGCAAACTTTTTGTCGTCGGGGAAATCTGCGATCCCATTACGCGGCCTGGGCACCCTTGCGAAACTTTGGCGGGCAACAAACTTTGCGGAAAGAAAGATAATCCGACGCGCCTGGAGGCTGCGACTGCTCCTTGTGAGTTGCATCTCGCGAGGAAAAGGGTCTTTCAGCAGTACTGCGTGCCGAGATGTGTGGAATCGGCAGAACGGACGGACCGACACGACTTCCGAGAGCGCAGCAAAATCAATAGCCGGCCATGTCTTTTGTGCGCGCAGCTAGTTTGCTTGGCTCGGTCCCTCCGCGAGCAGCAGACACATAAATTAGACCACTTCCTGGTCCGCTTTGCTCAACGAAACAGCCCGTCGTCTTTGCTTTTCGAGTGCCCCTCAGACGCACGAATTAGAGACCCAATTGCCTCAAGGGGTTGCAGAAGGATTTGTCTGCGTCGCCTTGTGTGACTGGAATTGATCATGGAGGCTCCGTTTCGTTAGTTTTATCAACGGCCTTTGGGCAGTCAGCAAGTTTGCACTTTTTTCAATACCAGCGAGCTTTTTTCCTTGACGTTCCATAGAGGACATTTGATTAGAAAAATTTACCAAACGTACTCGGCATACTAAAATATTTTTATACTTCAAGTTGTTGCTTCTCTCAGAGTCATTTTTCTTGATCAAAAAAGCAAAAAAAATTGAAATAGAAAATGTTAGCCATTATATCGATTGAAAATGAGGCCAGGTCACATTTAAAATAGTTTCAATGTAATAAAATTCGTAACTAATGGGCTGTCAATTAAATATCTCGTGGGTTATACGTACCTCACGGAGGATAATTTTAATTTATTCGTCAGCTTCAAATTAATTTGAGGACAATTAATTACCAAGCATACGCAGAATTTCACGGTTGAAAAATCATTCCTTGTAGGATCAAAATTGAATTTTAATTGCCACGTGCTTCACGCCAGTTTCAGCCTTTCGATCGGAACAAATCCTGATGCGGGCAAACTCGCTTTTCGTTCAGCAGACGGCGCATCGAATGGCTCACATAAACAGCATCTGCCAAAGGAGCCAAGAGAGGCGGCGGGCTCATAATTATGCATGGAAGTGGTTGACCTGCGACCTCCACTCGTCCGCTCGCGGAGAATAAGCTACAGACTACTTTGGCACTATCGCCGTTTTACATGTTCCCTTTTTTGCCTTTCTTTTCAACCGGTCTTTGAAGTCGCAATACAAACGCCGACTATTTGGCAATAAGTACTCGTAAAGCGACACAGTCACACACAGGGATTTGTGATATTCACACCCGTGTCGTTTTGTGTCTGTATTAAAGAGAATTTATTGCCAATTTTGTCAGCAGTCACTGCCGATTTCCTGAATAGACTTTTGGCTATAAGCTAAGATTTACAATAAGAAATAAACTCTCGCCGTTAATATATTCACAGCTCTAAGATTAAATTTTTTAACTCGCCCGTATTAGGTGAAGCTCGCAAACCTGTGGTGTGAAATCCGGATTGACGAGAGCCAATATTCTTTTTTGTACGCGCCACTGGTCCAAAAATAAGCGGCATAAGGTATAGGCGCCGACGATTCATACATATACGTCCCGTGCGTGGCGGCGTCGGTGGCGTGCTTGCCACACCATTAATACACACCGGATTTTAATGGCCCAGCCATGTTGTTACTATTTTACGGCGTGCATGCATATGTAAAAAAACAAATTCGACAAGGAAAATCTCGGCCCACGTATTCAACGTCCCGACTCCATCCAAAAAATACTTCTGTTCGACTTCCATATTTTTAGAACAATGCTCAAGTTTCAAGCGGATATGTGAGACGTTGCTTAATACCGAGAATTGAGCAGACTTGACTGCTGGAATTGGTTTATTTTGTACCGTTTGGGAGAGCTAGACGAAAGCTAGGGTGCCGCGTTTTATTTTTGGTCGTGGGACAGACGAAATCGAAAGCGGCGTCGGTTGGCACGAGACGAAAAGGAAACATGCCCAGCACACAGGAAAAGGGGTTGAATAATGTCAAGCAATAATAACAAATAATATGTAGTTGTTAAGGGGGAGGTACGCTCTAGTTCTCAAGAGAGTAAATGCGTCGCGTTTCGAGAGGCTCGAATTGAAAAATTGATCATACAGAGACAGTTCGAGTGGTCGCGGGGTTAATTGGTATAGACCGAGGGTGCTTGTTGCTGCTCATTAAGCACGTTTCGCCAGCTGCAGCTCCAACCCTTCAACACGTCCAACTGTCTGTCTGCTGCTGCATGGGGAGGCTAATTAAATGAACCGATTGTTCTGCAAGGTCAATTGTTTAATTGGTGGATTTATGCACTCGATTGTTGAGATGCAGGCGAATCGATTTGTTTGCGCATTAAATGCTCTCGTATAAATGATTGTGATTATAGTGGCAGCGAACAGATGTCGTCTTTCTATTTCGAAATAGCGCAATTTATATTGTGCTAATTTATCTGTGGCCTAAATGCAGAGAGTTCTTTATTGTGTGTAAAATGAAATTGATGGTACCTATGAGAGGATAAAATGCGTCATTTTCCATGACATTTTTGTGCCGCAGTTTCTCACAATTACCCCGCGCACTAAACTGATCCGTAAATTGGCCACTTTAATTTCATCCCGCGCAGCAGCATAATGACGCGTCACGTTCCCAGCCAAGCTGGAAACTATCATATAAGCGAACTACTAGCCACACATCCTCATCTGCCTGCCTGCTGAAAAATAAATAAATAAATTGCGGTCTGCGAGACAGCGCTTAATTAGATTATCATTGTGCCAAACAACAATAAACGAGCGTATAATCGTTCCCACGAGCGCGGCGGCAATTGAGAGGCGAAAATTTATTATGATCACATATTGGGACGCGAGGCATTTTGGGCCGTGATGAATGCTCGTGCCATTACCATCACAATGGAGCTTCAGGTGAATTGGTCGTTGGACAATAACACTCTGTTATTGCCTCCCTGGATAAAAAACGATCTCTCAATGCTAATGCACACTTAATAATATTCTCCAGAAGGTGGATCATGCATATACAAGGTGTGGGCGCTGCCGCGAGATGAACCAGCAAAATTTCTTGAGCCGTCACACACATGCACGACTAGGTGGGTCTCGTTCACCATGTAAATGTCCCTTCATAACCAGAGAGATTATTTTTTCTAGTCCGCACAGACTCGAAGACTGCGGAGAAAACTCGATATTATTATGAAATGAGAGAGGCTGTCAGTTAACACTCGCGGCAGCAAGCAGCAGCGGATTTGAATGGTGTTGTATTTTATTGTAGGCTGCCAGGTACCTAAATATATATGCTATAGCAAGCCAGGTATCAAAATATCAGCGTCTCAACTTTCACGTGTGCGTGTGTGTGTATACGCGCTTTTTGCTACGTCTGATTCTATGAACATCGTTAATGTTGTTTGATTGATTTTCAGCAGCGTCGCTTTCAATTACTATCATGCAGCGGCAGCACTTGATGATATGGCAGGGCTTGTCAGTGCTTATTGTAATTACATTTTGATGTTATGACTGACAATGTTACACGTTGCAAAAAACTCCAATGAGTAAATTATTATTATTAATCGAGTGGATAAAATTAATGCAATATTTTTCAAGCCATATATTAGTGATTTTTTTTTCGATTAGACCGTTCAGCCATGAAGTATTTTAATATTTTATTTTAATAAATGAAAATGAAGTTGAAAATTATGTTATTAAATGCTTTTATTGCTTCCAGCCAATTTTGGGCTGATAGTCCTGAAACATAAAGAGGTGGTTTCGCTTGCGCGCCAAATCACTCGCGAAAGGCCATTTCACAAGGACCAACAAGTCTGTTTGGGTGCGACGGCGGCTGCCTTGCCTGCCCTATCAAATACATAAATCCACGGGTGTGTAATTTTCGAGTCGATAAATCAGTGGCACACAATGCGCCTCCAGAGCAGTTCTTGGCTAAAGCAGTTCGCGAAAGACCTCAAGGCCCGGTGGAAAAGCCAAAATAGGCAGAAGTGGATAGGAGATATCACAGGCGAAACTCCTCTGGGCTAGATGCTTAAAATATACACAAGCACGCTCAGATAATGAACACGTATTAGGGAAGCGGCACGTTTCTTTTTGTCGGCGGCGGGCGACGTGATGCATGGGAAATTGTCACAGCACCCCCAGGGTGTCGAATGCTTCGCTTAACGCGCTCTTTATCTGCTGGTTGGAGGACAGGTGCTGCTGAGAAAAACCGTAAAAAGTGGCACCTTTTCAAGGGATCCGAGTTCATGCACTTTGCCTCAACCGACGGCTTAAAATTTACTTGTCCGCTGGAAAGCTATCATATATAATGGCACCTGGAATTGTATACACGACAAAAGCATTTAGCTTGTGGTGTGGGAGCCACGCACTCTGGACGTAATAATGTTTTTAACGACTGCGTCCATGTCTTTCAGAAAGTTGAATGAAATCTTTTTTGTTGTTCACCTGAATGGCTAGTCTCTTAAGGGTTGTTTTTGTGTTGGAGTTAATGAGTAAGAAAACACACACTATACTGTTGTAGACAAGACATACGCTTATAATTTTCCGTGTCGTTAAACCAACACATTACAAGTTGTAACTTCATTAATGAATTGATATTTAAAGCTGATTTACAATATGTTACATTTTGAATTAATTAATAAAATTTTTCACAAAAAACTATATGGCAAGAAGTTATTACATTTAATTTTAATTTAATAAACTCGGTCCTTTGATAGAAGAAAATATTGTCATTTCATAAGACTCTGTTGAGATCCGGAATGAAATATTACGTGGCACCCAGGCTATTAGGTGTCTATTTTTTTAATCTGTATTGTTGTTTCACAGTAAGTTTTAATGTTACTATTTAAATAGAAATTGTCATCTATTTTTCCTATTTTCCAGGAATTTAAAATCAATAATTTGGAAAACACGGAAACTGAAAGGTTGTTGTGAGATTCATTGACGCAGAGAAAATATGACGATGAGGAGAGAGCCCATTATTTTACTGTCCATACTATTACATTTTTCTTGGGTGTAATTGAAATCGATAAGGAGCTTATGAAAAATGCAGCATCCTCAAAAGCCGGATAAAAAGGTCTTAAGTTGGCATATTGAACGGAGCCGCTTCGCTCTCCCACTCAACACGGAGGAATCCAATCAATCAGCGTACAAAATAACGAATCCAGCTGCACGGGGGAAAATAATACGAAAGACGCGGCGCTTTTTGCTCGCGAGCATCGCATTCATTCATTTTATAAATCAACACGGACAAAAAGAAGCCGATCGCGCTGTTTTGACGTTGATTGCTCTTCGAAAATTCGATGTTTCCCGAACGTGACGTGCGCGCCGGATTAAAAATCTCCATCACCGGCCCTGAGAAGGGCATAAAAAGCGAGCGTGGGAGTCGAGGTTATGACCGCATCGATACTTGTTACATATCTTGTGTTTATGTATCGCCAGGCCGGCCGTTTGTTCTAGGGGAAAGAAATGGAAAGTAGAGAAGCGTAATGAGAGCTATATGCGGCTGCTCGCGATGCTTGGCTGCTTGGCCGTGTTTCCCAGCAGCATGCAGCGGGCGGCCGCTGATAGTCGACTGCTGGGAAACATTCCAGCAAGAAAAACACACAGTCACTCGTACGTTTATAAAAAGGGAGAAAGGAAGAAAGGCATTGAATTATTTTTTATGCTGACTCTGCTGGTTATTTTTTGACCGCTGCTTCGTTTAGATTACAACTGTGGAGAGTAATTTTGTTCATGCAAATGAGAGTGCGCCTCTGCGGCTCTTGAATTCAGCGCCTATCAGCAAAAATTGAAGCCAGCAAAAACAAATGGTCCAAATTTTCAATTATAATGAAAAATCTGGATGGAAGAGCATGAGTTTTTCAAAAAAAAAATGCAAAACCTTTGATGTTGGATGCTAAAGCTTATTTGATATTTTATTCTTATTCAAATATTTTTGTCAAATTGGATATCTTTTTAAAGCTACTGAGTATAATGGCAGCAGCCACACCGACGAAACTCATTTTTCCACACATCCGCATGGACATATACACTGAACATGCGTCGGCTACAAAAGATGATAATATTTCACGCATGTTTTGATCCGCACTGAGGTACTTCGTAAATCCCGTATTTAATAAAACGACCAACAAAAAAGGTTTCAGACAAAGCTGTGCCAGAGCGAAGCGGCCGGAGAGAGGATTTATATACTTTTTTATATTTTGATGGAAAAGGAGACGCGGGCGGCGGGCCGAATATGAAAGAAAATATACATATATCTAACACGGCGGCGGTAAAATCTATACGCTTTCATTGGAACCACTGCCCTGTGGGTGTTCCTTTGTCCAGAGAGCTGGCTGAGAGATGATATTCCACGAATGCCAACCGACTGGCTCGTCCGTAGACCGTTTCTGCTTCTCCGGCGGCAAAAGAGGTGTACCCGATTATTATTATTGGCATCTAACACGCTCCATTGAACACGCCGTCTTTGTCTTCATTTAGCAGTTTGGGAAATCAGCGGCTTTGTTTGAGAAAATCGTGCATGACAGTCCAGATTCGCATCTGCCATTCGAATTTACAGCCTTAATTTTCTCTGAGATTTTCATGCCAGTCTGCGGATAAGAAGTAAAGAGGCGTGCGCGTGTTGTTTGAATATTTTCAGCACTCGCCGAGTTATGGCTGTTTTATTCAAAATTATTCCGATGCACGCTTTTGTTATTAATGGCGGAAAGCGAGAGAAGAGGCTCGCAGCCAATTTACATACAACCAAATAAACCATGAAATAAGGAATTAAACAACTCCAGCCCTCGCGTCTTTTATTCTTTCCTGGCACGTTAGCCGCCTGAAAAACACGCTCGTAAATAACATTGTTCAATTTTTTTCTCTTCCATGTAAATTCCTAAAATTAATTAAAACGGGAAAAAGAGGGATTGATTTTCATTTTTTAATTCTTTCCACTCGGCTGAAATTTTAATTGCCAGATAAGGCCTCGCTGGTGTAAATTATTCCTCTATCAAGTCGCCTGTGTCATTCCAGATTATATTTATGGCGCAGGACGACGATGAAAATTTTATCAAGCTGCCTGCTGGGCACGCACCAAACCCACACAAAAAACCGGCACTTTTCCCTCGCTTTTTCGACGCTGCCCTATATAAATAAATAAATCGTATGTGCCAGGTGCAGAATGACAAAAACAGCAGTGGTCGCATTATTTCCATGCGTAACCGCAGCTTTAATCTAAAACAACCATCTCCACAGTGACAGCAAGATCACAAATCTAATTTTCTTTTGAACAACTTTAATAGATTTAATTATAATCTCGAAATTCCGAAAAGGAAAATATAACAACAAAAAATGGTTTTTTTTTTGAAATTCCGTTATTCTCGATTATTTTTTAAAGCTAGCGAGATAAAATACAAAAAGCTTACTAAGCTCTTTGGATAGCGGCTGCTTCAATTCGATTTGTGCACAATAATTTCTTTCCACTAGAACGGAATTTTATCTGTGAAAGGTCATCTCTCTTTCTCCCCAGCGTGCTCCGTTCACGCTGGGGCTGAAAGAGTATCCAAACGCATGCGAGCGCATAATGGATACCTCACATGGAGAACTTTATTTGGGGAGGAGTGCCTCGCAGAGAGAAAAGGACGGTTTCGCTTTCAAAAAAATCGTCCAGCCGCATTGTGTCGAGGAAGCCGAATAAAAGCTCGGCGGACGATAAGCTCTGTGTTTTGAGGGTCCTTCCTGCGCTCACTCGCTCGCTCTTAGAATATACGAATAAAAACACGAAAATCATTCCAGTCGCGCACATATCAAAAAATTTTACGCGAGTTATCGCTGCGAGATGAATCGTTGTGACGTAAACCGGGAGATGCTTGCAGCGAGTGCATCTGAGCATGAACAAAATCTAGCTGCTCTCTCAGCACTAATGATGCTACACAGCACTTTCGGTCCTAATGATGTAAAAACACAAGCATGATTGCTATATTATTTCATTTCTACCGCTCTCGTTTACCTTCCTCCGGGCACTTATGCTCTTCGAGAACTCGTTCTTTGTAATTTTTTCTCCTCTTTTTTCGGTTTCGCGGCCGTCTCCAGAACAATACAAGAAACACAACGTGATTTACCAGCCATCAACATCGCGGCGCTAATTATTTACGGTGTAATTTGCGCCCGGCATTGAAGCGAGTCGGAATGAATCCGCCTTTGTCTCACGTGAAAATGGGCCAGAAAATTTGAATAGCGCAAACTTACAAAAGGAAGAGCCGCTCGCTCGTTAATCATTTTGCTTTGTATGCTCTCGAAAGTAAACGTAATTACACGCTCCTATCTGCTGTGGATCCCAGCGCCGGTTGAATATAGAATTGCGGTTTCTGGAAATGCATATAAAAAATTTACTAATCTTTAGTAGAAACCCTTGGCTCTCTTCGGACCGAAAGGATTAGCGCGCAGGCGGACAGAGGAGCGGTCCTATTAATTAATCCGCGCAGCATGCAATCCGACCCTGTCAGGCAATGTGGTCTTCTTCTGAGCGCGAATTAACGCAACAGATAAACACCAGTGCTAGATGTGTTCCATTAAATCCAGATCGCTCGTGATGATACAGAGAGCGAAATCCCTTTTCCCGTTCATAATCTCGGAAGCATCTTTATAGGGATCCATTTAAGGACAACCGCATTCACTGCTGCTGGAAGATCATTTTTCTCAAAATTGACTGACGTAATAACCTCAAACTTTGACAAAACTTTTATAAATAAATGTCTGCACGATTTTCACCCCTTTTCCTGCCACATCAAGATCGATTACCACTAAGAGCACCCTCAAGGGCGGCTATGAGGGGAGAAAAATTTTATTGAACCTGAACAGATGACATTCAAATGAAGATAAATGGAACACCAATGGAGAAAAATTTTCAAACCTTCCCAAAGAAAAATTCCAATCGCTTTCGTTCCCAATCCATTTTCACTTTGTCATCTGTTCACATCAAGAATTTTTCATAGCTCCTCGAATAATACAATGTTGTTCTCACGCGGCATTATTATTAAAATGAGCTGCACGAGACACGCCAATGGCCCATCACAATATTGAATTAGAATAAGTCCCCATCAGGACAGGGTTTGACAGCCGCGATGAGGGATTACCGACAGCCGGGATTCCACGCCTTAATTCGGCACCGCGCACTCTAATATTAAAGCATCAAGTCGGGAGTGCTGGAATGGGAAAAGTCCCCGGGGCGACTGCGGCTCAGTCCATTCAAATGCAGCTCGGCTCAGTTTGGTTGACAACTTCAGCGCTACTGCACGCACTCTCACAGTTTTCCTTGTCATAATAAAAAGCAGAGTCGAGAGCACTCGAGACTGTATACACCGAACGTCAGTATGCGAACGGGTTCTGCCTTTATTACTACCACGTAGCGCACACAACGAATGAATGTGCACGTAACACGCGTGTTTTGTCTGCGCAGAACTTAAATTGTTTTATTGTTGTGAATACGCGGGCAGGAGGTGTTCCGCCGCTGTCAAACTTTAATGAGTTTGTCTTACTTAAACGGGCAGCCAGCCTCTCACGATGAGTGTTTTGACGTATATGCTGCCGTATGCGCCGAGTGGGTAGATGTTAGGTGAGCATTGTGTAAAGGCAAATATGTATGGCGCAGCTTCCGCCGCGATTTCCTCCTCACTATACCTCTCAGATCCGATTCTTTATGCAGACGGTCGGATGAAAAGGGCTAGCAGGAAAGAGGTCTGGAGGCCGGGCAGGGTTAATGCAAATACCTAGCTGCTTTGTTGGCTCTATATCTGGGCAAAAATATAGAAACCGGGCCCTGGGAAATTTTAGTCAAACTTTCTTGCTTTTTATGCCAATTTATTTTGACCAGGATTATTTATGAGCGTTTAGTAAATAGCAATTTTAATTTGACAAAATTTCTCAATTGATTCCAACTGAAGATTTTTGTTAATTTATTTAATCATCGTCTCTGCGTGCATTTTTTTAAATTTTCACAAAGCATAGTACCAGATAAAGGGATTTTTGTTGGTCCATTTAATCAGATTTCAGCTCCGGACATGAAACGCTGCTTTATATAAGCACCCTACGACTGGTTGCATGAATAAAAACAGCGGCGCCGAGTGTTTGCACAAGCTTTTACAAACAATTACTCCACAAACAAGCCGCGCCGTGCATAAAGTCATACACGAGAGCGCAGTCGTGCATCTGTAATTGATTGATTGACAGGGAATAGAGTCGCGCTGATTATAATATGAAAGCTCCGGTGTGGTTGAGCAAACAATCGGCCGGTCTGGGAAAAATTATAGGCCCGAAAATGTTATTTCCATCTACTTTTTGGTCGTTTTATGTTCCGCTCGATGAGCTCGCTCGAATCAATTTAGCCATACGCAGAGCAGCAGGGACAGCCAAATTGCCGGTAATTTGCTTTGTCCCGACCAGGTGTGTGTATCCACCATTATGAAAGCACATCGCCGCCGTTTCGCACATTGCCGCCCCTTGCTGAAATCCACCTCATTTGCGGCGGCCGGCTGAACAGGAAGTAAGCATCAGTTCATTCATTCGCAATAAAATAAGCCGGCAACGAATTATAATTATAAGCACAAGGATGCCTTACACGAGCAAGCAGAACGCCAATTTGCATCTCGTCGTGCCATATGATGCCTTTTAACGCATAAAATTTGATATTATTATCTGCCGGCGGGTCGTCCTCGCAGAGTGCGTGCGGCCAGAAATACACACTATTTGCACGCTGAATATGCGGAGTGCACAAAGAAGGGTGTTATCTAAAGTGCGGCAAGTTTATTGGCACGACCGCCTAGAATGTGACTTTTGGGACCGTACTGCGTTGCCGATACGCCACCAGATTAAGGCTTAGCATAGTATGTGTTCCATACCATATTTCGGAAACGTTTTCCTCCAGCCCAGGAACTCCAGTCATTTATCTGAATGGCTTTTCTCTCTCTCATCTCCATATATTGTCATTTTTTACTCATAATGTTAGTCAAAAAACTAAAAATTCTAAATTTTAAAAATTTTGTGACAATTTGAGGCAACACGCCATTCACATCTCAAAATTGCTTCATTTATTCCAATTTCTTTAAAGAAAAATCCTCATTTTTCAGTGAGGATTACTCATCACAAATGATATGAAAGAGCAAGAGATATTTTAGAATCAATTCAAACGCATTTCTGCAGCTCTCTAACCGAAGCGAATGACGCACATTTTCGGTGAACCGCACGATTTTTTGCTTGACGGGCGTTCGCATGGCGAAGTTGTAAATTATTCACACATCTCAAGCTCCGTGAAAACCGCGCGCTAGCAAACAGCGCTGAGAACAAACCAGTGGAAAATTGTCGCCAGCAGTGAGCGAGTAGTACGTTTTGCTGGAGACACTAGCAAGCTTGCCGGCTGCGTTCATGGGAGATTTGAGATGGGAGCTAGCCAAGCAGCGCAATTGATTTTTCTCATGTCTTTCAGATAGGAATCGGTGCGCTCCGAATTAATTCCTGCAAGAAGCAGCGGGTGTCCGCGACGACATGTTTTTGTCTCTCAAGAAATGGAGACTAATTCCGGGTAATCAAATTAGACGCGCTCAATTCGTGGGCGAATTGGTCCCCAGCTGAGCTCGTGATATCGTTTTTTTTCAGCCCGAATTCTCCTTGGTTTTTTAATGGTTAATTCATTTATCTCAATTTTGGAAAGGCAATTTGCTAGCGTGTTGAGTTCGTCATTTTACCAGACTAATTATTCAACCTCAGCCGCAAACAACAACATTTTCGAGTGTTCCATCACAAAAATCGTCCGCGCAAACTCGCTCGCTGGCTCGATGATGAATAGGGCAATTTTTCAGTTCCAATTTTCAGGCCATTGTCCGAAAATTCCCATAGCTCAGCGGCGGAAACACTATATTTCATCAGATAATCCCTCGTTAACAAAATCATCAAGATGGCGTGGATTATTAGCTGCGGCCGGGAAACACATTCATCTCCACGTGACTCGGCCTTCTGAGATTTATTGCAGAGGGCCCGAATGTATTATTCGGAGCAGTTGGCTCGCTTTACATATCACCACCGCAATATCTCCGGAGGCTCGCTGCGTATGAGAGCTGTGATAATAATTACACGATGAACCGAAGGCTCGCGTCGACAGCTGTGTTATTTAATCCGAAAGACGAATTCAGACGCGATATAATTACAGACAGAATTCCTAGCATCGCAAGAGAGAATTTCCGTTGTCTAATTTAATATCGCTGAGTGCAGTGCACGAGGCTACACCCTTTCGTGCCGCGGAGCTTATTGAATTACGCTCGCTGGACGCGCGAGCGGTATGTGTGAATACATACATTTCTTGCATTATGCACGCACGCAGGAAGTGCATGTAAAACGAGAGTACATTCGCTGCTTTGTATCGCTTCTTTGAAGGCCGAGATTAAATTATTATTTTCGACGTGCTCTCACTTTTTATTTGCATTTCAATCGCGTCATTTTGAGAGGCGGCCACTTCAATTGTCGCTGCATAAATTATTCAAATTCCGCGTCATTAAGGAGCGCGCGCCCGTTTTTTCTGCAGCTTCCTCTCTAACTTGTTTTCATTTTTACATTGCAAATCGCGAAGAGGACCCCCGCGTTTTCGGCTTTGTACGAGTGCTGGAAACGAAATGGAATTAGAGAGGAGCTTTTTTCAGCTCAGAACGAGTGTTCGCACGAAAACGGTTATGAATGCATAAAGATGAATAGTGCATGCGGTTCGTTTGACAAATGTACATGAAGTCAAACATCATTACTGCACTCCACTTTTCTCCGTATGCACCCGGTGCGCCTTGAATGCGCAGCACGTTGCATAATTTTCTTCGTGTACTTGCAAGGAAATCTGCATCAAGATGCAATTTGCGACACGACTGACACGAGTGAGTCAATGCCAGGCTGAGCTTTGAATTTTAATGCTTGCTTTTACTTTTGTATTTTCGGACACACAATAAACAATTATTTTCAGTCTGCACTTCCGCAGAGATTGAATGAAAATAATTTGATAACATCTTTTATGGCAACAGTAAACCAATTAAATTTCTGCAATAGCAACCGACGGAGAGATTGTTTTAACGCTTCACGCTGCGATGCTACGTAAATCATTTATTTTGTCGTTGCTGCAGCGAAATATTAAAATACTTTTGAACCACGAGCACTTTTGCAAAGATTTATTGTCGACCACAATTAGCAGCGACCGAGTCAAGATGGGGCCATCAAAACGGTGCCCCCCTCGTGGAGGGCGAATCCGTGAGAAGGCACCACCAGAAATTAATCCCTTTTAATTAAAATGAGTTAACGACGCCGAGGGGTGCCGTCGCCTCATCTGTGCTCCATACAAGGTCAAAAACACGAGCACACTGCACTCGGTCCAATTATGTTGGCGGGAATATTACAATGTACGATGTGTGAGAATACGACCGTCTCGTCGGTTGGGCGGGCGGACGGTCGGTCGGTCCCAGCAGCTAGCTTCCTTCTTACTGCTCAGCGAGACCTTGTTTGTAATTCAATATATGCGTGGCTTGATTACTCTCTGCACAGCACAGCCGACCAACATCCCCCCATAGCACTATGTAGCCAACAGACGCCGCCGCCGCCAGCGCACTCGAGAAATGCGGGGTCATTTTTCTTCACAGAAGTGTTTTAAAAGCAACAGCAGGCTCCTCCTTGATCCAGTAAGATCTCTTTTGCGAGCACTGTTTGGCAGGATATTTTTACGACTTGCATGACAGCCAGCTTTCGGCTGCTGCAGGCTGGCGCTGCCTTGATTAAAAACGCCGAAATCGGCGTGTGAGGCCTTTTTTGCCGCATTATCGTGCTTCCCTCCTCAGGGCAACGCTGCTTTTTGGTTTCATCGCACTTCCGACGCGTCATCTTTGAACGGATTAAACCGAATGAAAAAGCTACTTTATTGGAATCGAGAAAGCGGAATTTTGGAGGCGATAACAATTTTGATCAATTTGAATGTCTCCCGAGAAAGTCGAATTTTATGGCTTAAAACACTTCCATTCCATTCAATTAATGAAATACATTAATAATCCTCCACAGGCATGCGATTTCTCGGGATTTGAATCGCGACCACATTAATTTTCCTTTTTCCTCGCTTGCTTTTGAGCAGGAAAGCAGCCCAATGAAATTCCGTGACATCGGTAACTCAAGTGAATTAAAATGACGTCATGTTCCATTAATATTTAACAGCACGCAGAGTGGCCCACACACCAGTGCCGCAGCTTTTTCCGCTTTCGCTAGACGCGTTTGTTCCATTCGAAAAAGCGGCAGTTTTTTCACCATATTATTCACAAGGGCCGCGTCGTCAGTCAGTCGCTGTTGAATAGGTATACAGCCCGCTTTTATACTGCCTTTTAATATCGCAAAAATAGACGCAAGCTTGCGCGCGCGAAGAAGTGGCGGCTGCGAAAAAAGGGGCCAAACTCGAGCCAGAAGCTGGTGCTTTGGCTCAAGACGTTTTGTTTTAACGCTAGACCGAATTTCCACTGGCTATATACACAAATTCAATTACTTGCACCAGTCTGCTCGGGGCGAAACATTAATTTGATAAATTAAGAGTTGGGAATGCGGAAATAACCGCGAGAGAATGATAAAATCGATACGAGTTACGTAAGAATGGCCACGTGATTTCAGTCATCCTGCACACGAATATTCTTGGAAAAGCCGGAAAAGCGGAAAGAAAATTGTGCAGTACTCTTTATTCCGGCTAACTCTATGTCAGGCATGAACAAATTTTCCGTGCGTGTTTGCCGACGCCCATAAAAGTGACACCTCTGCACATTTGCAGCTAGTTTATCTGCGGCATTAACACTCGCCAGTGAAATTTTCTCACTTCGAAGCTAATATTTGGAGAGGGAAAACGGTAGAGCGGCTCAGGTCAAAGCACAAGAAGACCAAATCAAACAAAAGTGCTGAGCAGAAGGGTCTGCTGCTGCTGCTGCTGAGCGGGGAAACCAACTCACAACACGTGTTACTTTATTGTTTTTTTCCCGACCCGTTGGAATGGTTTATTTGTCCATAGGGGCTTACTGAAATGCAGATCGCCCGGATGCAACCATTCCCTTCCTGGTTGGGCGAGAAGAGCTCAAATCCTTATTTTCCGATTGTTTTGTCGAATTTTTTGTTGTTATTTAAAGCCCACTCAAAGGGTTTAGTTCGACTTTATTCCTCTTCGGTGAATATAATAGAGAATTGAAATAAGAGCTCTTTCATGTTTATTTTTAGAGTAACAAAAGCAGATTGAATGGGAACGCAATTAAAATTTCCTTTGTGCAAAGTTGCAAACTGAATTAGCCTTCAGTTTTTAATACCTTTGCAGTGGAAGTAAAATTAGGCCGGAAATAGAGTCATTCCGGAGACGTCGGGTGCGTTTTAAAGGTAATACCCAATTACACGTCGCGTCTCCAAATTTTATGAGCTCATTTTGCAGCAGACACCGACGGTTGCTCTCGCTGCGCCCGTAAAACATAAAAAGTAAAAGGGACACCGCCTGTTCAGAAAGAAAATTCGGAAAGGTGCGGAGGAACAAGTCGCGCTTCAACGAAAATGCCAGTTTTTATGTGCTGAATGGACGTAATTTAATACGGCGACGTGGCTCGCATGTACAAGTAAATAAAATGTTTACCACGAGAAAATCTATCGAAAGCAGATGATGAACTATGGCACGTGTGAGTTAGAGTCAGGTCGATGCGGCTGCGACCTTTTGACCTCATCAAATTGGTGTCTGAGACTCGTCAACTCGCTATTTGCGTTACAACAAAATTATAGTGAAAATTCAATAGTCGACCTAAGACGACAATTCTCACTTCCTAGCTCTTCTTTATATCGATCAACTCGAAACGGAATGCGATGTCAACGCTGAAAAAGTATCAAGATGAATTGCCTCGGGAGTAAATTAGACTCGAATTCAATTAAGCCGCCGTTAAAAATTGCCCTTGCTCTCGGGACCCTATGTATAAAGTGCTTTTTGTTGAACACTCAATTAAGGCAGTGTTAAATATTGTTTTCGTCCAGGCGCACACGCCCAACTTTTATCGACGTTATTTCCTCCTAACTCCAAACGCAACTATCTTCGTCTGTATAGTATAGTCGCATTCGTTCAAATACGTCTAATGCATGTTCACGCGGTCTAATGCAAGTTCAATGTCGGCGCATAATTAAAACCACCGCGGACTTCTGCGGTCGCATGTTCTCAGCTGTGTGGATTCATTTTCACCTGCTGCCAGCGGAGAGCAAAAAAACAACACTGTTGAGATTGCCGTCGCCGTCGGAAGCTTGGCCTGCGCATCGCGTTCCGCCGCACCAAAAAGTAACCCGAGCCGTGCGCGGAAATGTGCATTCCGCCAGCAGCTTTGATGAGTCTCGCTTGAATTGAGCCCGACCGGAGATTATAACACACGCGCAAAAATTATCGATCGATCCCCATTGAGAAGAACAACTCTTGCTAACGCTGAAGTTGTTTTACATGGTCAGGAAAAAAGCAGCAGCAAAATTGAAGTAGTGCAAAAACATTCATTATGCTTAAATAATCGCAGTTGTTACGTTTTAATTTTATATTTTGTTCTGTATCGGAACCTGATATGAGTCACATTGAATTGTTCGAGTGTTAGGTTTGGTCAAGAACACTCAAAAGTGGGTCAAAAAGCGTCATCCGAGTCTTAAAAAAATCAATCCTCATTCGCATGAATGCCATATCACATCCACCTGCTCTCACTCGGCGTTGGAGCAGTGAGCGACATCGACCGCAATATTCCCAGCACCGCCACCTTTACTCGAGTCATGAGAAAGACTCGTTCGGAAACTGGCATATTGCATTGCACGCGCGGGAGATGCATTCTCATTTGTGCCTGCGAGTGTGATTCACGCTCGGCGGGTTGCAGCTCGCGATCAATGTTTTTCACAAACACACACTCGCACGCGAGGGATGGAGAACGGCCGGAAAGGTTGGCAGCATCGGCTCGGCAGTGCAGGAAGGGCAAAGCTGCTGCTGGTGGTGGTGGTGGTGCAGCGAAAAGGGACGACAAATGGCCGACGAGGGCGCAGACGCGCACAGTGTACGGGCAATGAAATGGTTGGTGTACATATACGCTGACTGAGAGGGCGAGCTCCGCCAGAGAGCGACTGACTAATCAATAAAATATAGTAGTACACAGGCGGCGGGCGGGCAAAGCGAAGAGCCGGTGCATGGATCAGAGCGAAGGGATGAGAAAGGCACCGCAAATTCGTCTGCCAGGTGGATTTGTGCGCGTGTCTTGCGTCTTGCGGCACGCGCTCGCTGCTTTTCGCTCGCTGTGAACTTTTAACAGGTTTCAAAGGGAACTTGTTAAGCTCGATGAAGAGTTATTTTCCCAAGGAATAATGTGGAACGCGAAATTCAAAATGAGAAAATTTGAAGAATTCTTCACTGAGTTTAATTAAAATACTATGAAACTAAATTATGGTCCAGTTAAGAGATAGATCGCATTTCGTGGTCTCAAATAACGAATAATATTGTTTAAAAATTGTGAGAGTCCAGGTTTAATTATAATTAAAAATTGATGTTTGGTCACCCTTAACAAAAAATCATCAAACACCATTTTCCAGGCTTGTTTACAAAACATGACACGTGTTACAATAATTCCTTAAAATTTTGTTCTGCTGCGAAGGTTGTCTGGTAGCGGAGGTTGTATATATAGGAGGCAAATTTTGATAATGCTAGCGAGCGAGGATTTGCCTCTCAGCTCATTTCATCTCGGCGGTAAAGCATTTTCGAGCTCCGCGAGCGTGAAATTTGATCAATGCATAATACATGGACGTGTTGTCGGATCCACGCCGAAATTATTACAAACAAGAAGCTCATTAGCAATGAGTCGTTCCCATCGATACCGCAGCACAATTGGAAGAGAGAGAATTCAGTTCTCACCGGTGTGGTTCAACAACCGCAAGCATAATTATGTAATGGAGCTCGACGTACGTCCAATTTTTTGGGCTCGGGTGCAGCAGAAGCCAATTCATTACCGCGGCACCTTTCATTACGCTTTCCGCCTCTAATTTTTGTTTTCGGCCCGCGGCCTGCTCCCGAAAAGAGCGTCAGTTCGATTTCCAACCGCAGAACCGGGTCTCGTTTGAGTCGTGACAATGGCGCTGGAAATAATTAGGAGGGTAATGCAAGCGGACGAGTTTTACAAACGAAAGAGACGCAAGCGGGCAAGTGTCACAGCGACATCAAAATTTATAACGTCGCTTGAGTTGACTCGTCAAAAGCGACATGAAAACACAATGCGCTATTTTTATTAGCCTGTTTTATGACAGTTTGCAAAAATGGTTTTGCAATAATGTGATGCTGGTGCTCTACGTGTTGATTTATTCCCACAGTTAAAATTATTCATTGTTTAAAATTTGAAGTGCTACTAAAATTATTTATTGTTAGGCAAGTAATGCGACCTTAATGGTCATAACACGCAAAATATGTTCGTGGGCCGCTAGCTAGCACGTCAAACAAACTAAACCCACATAAAATATTCCAATGTATGATATCGGGTTGCACGTTTTGATGAATTGCTCCGTTTAGCTCAGGGTTGTGTTAGGGGAGATTATTGGGTTTTATTCGCTCGCGCTCTTCCTTGGGCATTACGCTGCGATCAATATCTCGCCGTGGCCGAGTGACTGCACCTTCTGCATCCCGTGTGCACAAACCCTATTATCCCCATTATTCATGCATTCTCGCAGCGCGCTCAGAGCAGAAGAATGTGAGTTATACCATCTTTATGCATTTTGCTTCGGACATATAACGTGAGCTGTCTGTGTTATAACATTTTTCGATTGGCATCCGTGCCCTATATGATATTGAAATGGACAGAGATATATTTTATGATTACTCTACGTATATAATTTCATTGCTGTTTCATGGTTAACAAGAAGTAGAATTATTTTGAATTTATGTTAAAAAAATATGCAGCTCAGAAACTGTAGTAACGAAAAGAAAACTGAAACAAAGCTCCAAGCACGTTTTATTTTTACTTTTTTTGCTGTTGATTAGGTCTTTTAAATATTGGGAGCGTAAAAGCCTTACAAATAAAACGGAATGAAAGCACCAACTAAATACACCGCAAAAAAAAGCGTTCAAAGGGCTTAGCAGCCACTGGAGCCCACGACTGAAAACTATACCGAAACACACCGACTTTCATTAAATTTTCGCAAACAGACTCGAAGAGGCTCAAGCCCAATATTTGCCTGCCGCAAATAAGGATTTGCACAAACACAAAGCAAGCAGCTCACTGGAAGGAAATACAAATGCCAACACACGGCGGCACTAGCTCCGGCGAAAATTTAAAGCAAACAAAGCGCTTAATCAGCCACGCGTTTGCGGCCTCCGCTCTACGAGGGCTGGTTGGGGGCATCAGTCCGCGCAAAGGCGGCGTGATTGAGCAAAGCGATTGTTTACGAATCAATAGCCTCCGTCAATAATTAAACTGCATCGGCGGCACGTCACGGCAGTCGCGTGCGAACGGTGACCTCGTGACCTCTGACCTACGCCCAGTTTGCGCGCATCTGCTTTGTCTACCGGTACAGGTGCGTTTAATGAGCCGCTCGTTGACACGCCAGTCGGAAAAACAGTGCCAAAAGATAAAAAGTAACTCGGCCTGCGAGAGTGACAAAAGGGTGGTGGCGAAATTGGCGGTGAACAGAAAAAGGGAAAGAGGAGGCAGCCAGACACTCGCCGATCGATGAAGGTAATTCAGATATTGCTTATATCACAAAACCATAAATATTTTTTCATCAATTCGTTTGCGGTAAAAACACGGGAAATTCTATCTAACCAGCATTTTGATCGAAATGTTGCAAAATCGAAAATTATTATTTGAGTTAGTAAAAAACGTGTACTCACCCCCACCTGCGGTGTTGCTGATGGTCACCCAGAAGTCGATGGTCTTCTCAGGTCCGAGTTCCTCGTAGTCCCAGCGGGTCTTGACCCTGACGGCACCGTTCGGCTCGACCGTGACCCAAGGGTTTTCGTCCCTGATCTTGAACTGCTCGCGCTCCGTCTCCTTGTCCAGGTGGAAGACGACGCGGCCCTCGGTCTCGCCGTCTGATTCGAGGAACTCTACCCTCTTTGTGGCACGCACGGCGCGCGTCACCCGCCGCTTTTCGATGCGATGAATCACGATGTCGCCGTCGTAAATCTCGTCTTCTTCTTCCTCCTCCTCTTCCTCAGTGTTAAACTCGATGAACACCCTGGCTGGCGGCTCAGAAAACTGTGTTGGCGTGCGACCGACATCGTGCGCTTCGATTTGCAGCTCGTAGGAGCTGAGGAGCGGCGCCACAGTGGTGGTGGTGCCCTCCTTGGGGCCCAGGTTGACCAAGTCGTCCTGACCGTAAGGCGGCAGCAGTAGCAGCAGCAGTTCGCCTGTCTGCGGCACCACGACCACTAGACCCTGGGGACCGGAGACCAGGCGGTAGGCCACTTTGTCACCGTCGGCGTCTCTCGCGGACACGGCGCCGATTGTTGAGAACCTGCGGTACGCGAAGAAATCAGTTCAGTGGTTCTTGTTCAGTTTGATCATTTTTTAATTTTTGCCAAATACGTTTAAGAGTTACTGTATTCTTTTGTGACAAAAAATATTGTATTAATGCATATTATAATGATTTGTATGTTTTAACTCATGAAATAGGGTGGACTGGATTCGTCGAAATTGGTCGAGTTAAATTGAACAACACTGATATCAACAAGGAGGATGTCTTGTTATTTATTTTCCTCTCAAGAAGTTTACGAGCGTTAAAACGACAGTTGATATCGTATTGATTTTTAAGACAGTTCAATTGTTTTGATCAATATAATACAATCTTTTTGGGCAAATTTGAAAGAAAATTTATAAAATAGAAACTCAAACATCCACAAGAACTTATTTTTAAATTGGCTAAATCCATTGTTTAATGTGAGGGAAATAAAGCAATTTATGGCAAAAAATTTAGTGCGCAAAAACCACTGAACTTATAGCTGACCTTGTTGCATTTTTCGGAACCTTGAAGCGGTACGGCCTCTTGGGGAAGCGGGGTGCATTGTCGTTGATGTCTGTAATCTTGACTCGGATCTTGGTACCCGCCTCGTCGTCCGAGGGGTCGAGTAGGTCATCAACTGCCTTCACGGTCAGCATATACTCGTCCTTCTTTTCCTTGTCAAGAGGCCTGGCTGTGACCAGTCTGGGCACATTCTCCTCAGTCTGCTCGAGCATGAAAGCGCCGTCCTCGTTGCCCTCGACGACGGCCAACCTAATGTGACTGCTGCTGGGCCTTCGGAGGGATCTGGGCCGGAGCGTGTCCGGTGGCAGGCCCATGACGACGGTGCCTTCGGGCGCGTTCTCCTCCACGTAGCCCGAGTCGACGTACTCGTGCGGGAAGTGCAGGCGGCGGCGGGCGTCCAGCACGTGCACGCGGACGGTGTGTCGGACGCTGGAGCGCAGCTCGACGTTGGCCTCGTTGTTTTCCTCGGGCTCGGTCTCCTCGACCACGATCAGCGTGATCGGCCGGCCCCGCAGTGGTCCGACGTCCGTCGTGGTCATCAGCACGCCGTCCTCCATGACGGCGAAGTACTGAGAGTGTCCGGTGTCCAGCAGGCGGTAGCTGCTGTGGTGGTGTGGGTGGTGCGCGAACTTGGCCACTTCAAAGCCAGGCCGCACGTCGTGCGAGACGATCACGAGCGCCTCGTCGCGCGTCGGCGACTCGCTCATTAAGTGATTGGTGTGAAGGCTGCTGAGGTGGCCGCTGGCCGCGGCGGCCAGCAACGCCAGCACGATTAGGGGGGCCATCGCGGTGGCCGAGTCTATTAAACGGGCAAGGCGCATTACACGAGGGAACTGGCTTTCTTGCTACTCTCACTCGCTGCCCTTATAAATCCATTGGTGAGCGATGAATTTTGGTCCTCCTCTGCAACACAACAGAAAAACATTGTGGTTCAATTTGTCCATAACAAAATCTGCTTTCATTTCGATAAAAAAAAATGTTTCTGCACAGAGGCTCGAAACAAAAGGCAAATTTGAGTGGTTGCTACAGTGAGGCGTTTTAGCACCAACTTCAAAGGAGACAACAAAAGTCCCGAGTGTCAGACACAGGATGAACCGCATACAACGGCATAGTTTGAGTGTGCCATGCATGCAGCAGCCATAAAATAATTATCATTTTCAACCTGCGCGATATCTTTCATTAGGACGGCTAATTAAATGTAGATGCAGTAAACGGATAATATATTATGTTCTTTTGTTCTGCACTCGCGGACCGTTCAATCGGCACAAAACGCACCTTCAACCGTGAATTTGTTCAAACTGCCGAGACAAATGGCGCGAATCTGATTTATTATTGCCCTTGTGCACGTACATATGTGTGCATCTGCAAGTGACTCGAGGGTGAAACACGTTTTGGCGCCTGCTGGGAGATTAATCGTTTCTTTGGGCCACCCTTCTTGCACCAAATCTGTCATCGTCCAGACAGATGGATGGATTACGAGTCGTTTGAAATGTGCCGGACAGATGAAAAGAAATGCGAGAGAACTCCAATCTTTTCCGAATCCAAGTTATTAATGCTGTAATAACAAATTGGCACGTCGATCTCGAATCGCTATCGCACTTGATGTATTGATCGGAGAAAACGAGCATTTGCAAAAAGAATATTATTTGCAGCGAACGAGAACTCTTTCCAAATAGAATTTGCGCAAAACAGAAGCTAGGACGAATTAAAAATAAGCGCAAAAACAGAAGATCAAACACGCTAATAACACACGTTGGACTAATGAAATTCACACACGGTAGCATGTTTAACGGACGTTCCATCAGACAAGGGCGAGCGTGAGACAAATTGAGCTTTAATTCCAGCGTGGATTATAAATGGCGCCGCACGCTTTTCTAACCGTTGGCCATATTGGGCGCCAATTACGTTTGGCACGGTAGAGGAGCACGCATCTCTCGCTTAATGATATGCACGCTGATTATTTATTGTTGCGCCAGCCGGCTGCTGGGTGGTATCTTCCTCCCAGACCCGGCCATTTATTTTCTGAGCAGCGGCCACTTAATAAAACAATGAGCTGCAAACAAACGCGCCGGCCAGCACACAAAAACGGCATCATTACCTTTGAAAAGAGACACCGCCGGCCACTCGGCCATCGATTTGAAATAGACTGCTTTTCGAATAATGAGCAAAAAATGGAATAAAGATATACAACGCGGTGGGACACAAGAGCTACGTCATTATTCTTTACAGATAAAATTGGGCTCCCGCATTTTAAACGGGATTGCGAGTTCCATTGTCGGTGTATGCTAGTGAAAAGAGCAAGCTGGTGATAGAAATAATCATTAATTGAGCAACGTTATTGGCACCTTTTGTTACTAAAATATGGAATATGATAATGCCTTTTACTTACACACGTATATTTTGCATTTTTGCAATTAAAGCTAATTAACATTTAAATACAAAGCGAAGCTCGATCATATTAATATGTGCTAAAATATTCTTTAATTATATTGGCCCCCAAGAATATTCGATTTATAAACCGTCAAAGAGCCGCCAGGTCAGATTGAAATTAGAATTGGTAATTAATTATTGGCAAAACGCTTCTATACTTTATTAATATTTCATATAATGAATTAGTGGCAGCGCGATTTCCGAAGTGATTTTTTTCAAGACGGAGTGCGTGGGTTTATTAATAGGATTATTAATAACGCTTGTGAAAGAGCTGGAGAGATAGCAAAAATAAAAGACGACAGGCCCACGAGAGCATTAATAAATTAGCCGCGGAGCTTGTAATAAATTTTAAGATCAAGCAAATGAACCTCACGTAGAGATTTTAAATAAAGATTTCTCGAACAGCGGTAGCCGTTTCCAGAGTGTTAAATTTTGTTATAAAACTACCCGCAGAGAGGCGTCAATCAATTTAAATTTTGGGAAAAAAAAGTGTGAGCGGGGAATTTTCATGGAGCGCTAACAAGATTACACACGCTGCACTCGACTGGTTTTCTATTCTACACGCGTTTTATAATGTGTTTCGAGTTGGGTGTGCAGACGAGGCATAAGTATAAATAGCAATTAAATAGGCTCTTCTCTCGGCTGGTGTTTATGACCATGTCCGTGTTTCTCGGCGTCTCTATTATTTATTTATTTCAAATGGCCGCCTCTTATCCAAGGTCATGATGGGCAGTAAAAATGTACTTTTCAAAAAGCGTAATCAAATTATGCTGATGACTCTCGGGACTGATTTTACGGCTAGGACGGTGAAAGGTTCTGTTTTTGTAAGCTATGACTTCAGAAGAATGAAATGAATGTCGCTCTTGAAGCGTGAAATTCGTTGTTAAATTTCAGTAATTGCGTTTTACAACCAAATTAAATTTAATGACTAAATCGGGATGACGTTCCCGCGATTAGGTGAATTTATTTCCTTCTCTAGTAACGACGCTCACGCACTTTTGGTTCTACGAATGTTTTTCAAGCAACTCCCGCTTTGATCGTTTCTGATCAATTTCATTTGATAATAACCAATTAATTTATTGATTCCGTCGAGGAAAAAGAAACATTTTATTTATATATAATGCTCTAAAATTTTCTTTTTGAGGTAAAAATATTGAAAAGGAGTTCAATTTGCATGTTACTATATTAGTGTAAAAATTTCGCCACTTACACACATGTTTTTCAACGCCTTTTAATTAACGACCTCAGCAGCAAGAAAAATATGCATATCAATAAACGAAAGCACGTAAGGCGGTAAAAATAAAAAGAAAAGCGGGCAGTACAAGTCGTTAGGCCCCTAAATAGCCACGTTTCGCGAGTCGTGCATGAATTATCCGTCTAGATGCAAGCAACAAACGACTTTTCGTAACGAGCGAACGAGCGTCTATATACTTTTCGACCGATATTTCACGCTTAGGAAATTACAGTGCTCAGCACTGGCTCACGCGCGGCGTACGAACGGACGCACATTCGCGAAACAATCCGCAATGAATTTATAATAGCAGACGCAAAACTGCGAACTGACGGCCGGCGCTAATTTTCCATCTAGATGCTCGGCGAACTAGCGAAAACGAATCGCTGGGGGGCAAAAAGTTTTTTCTAACACGTCCGCATCGCAGCTCATTGAAATAATCACATAATCACAAATGGAGTGCGAGGATAAATGCGTTCGCGGCCGCACGCATGAAGAAAGGTGGCAAGCAATCAATTTGGGAGAGTTTATCTCTCTCTATATTGTTATTCTGCTGGGAATCGGCTATTAATTTATTTCGACGGGAGGAGATTCTTTATGAAAGATACCACTCTCGCTGGTTGGTCATACTAATGAACCGGACAGTGGATTTTAGTTGGTTTGTCTATCCAACGGTAAAAATTACGTCTCAAATGTTTTGAATTTTTAGTTGTCTAATTACTACTCTTAAAATACGTAAAAACAGCAATATTTTCCTCTTCATTGTGAGTAGTTACTGTCAATCGTTGCTGACACAGCGATTTATTGTAAGTAACTATTTCTGATTGATTTTACAGAGACGTAAAATATATCATAAAAAGCTTGTAAAAATACCCAGACAAATTAAAAATAAATAAATGTTTATTTTTCTAATTTATATACTAAGTTTATGAAAAATTTGTCCGTTAAGTAGAAAATGCTTATAAATTGTTCATGCTTTTGATTATCAAGTGTCGCAAACCAAGGATCGACTAAAATCCACCTTGCCTATGTGAGCTAACGTTGAAACAACGGCCGTAGGAGGAAATTCATTTTGAAAACGCTCGTCCCTCTTTGTTCTGCCCAAGCGAAGCTGAAAATTAATAATTACGCCTTATAAATAATGAATCGAAAACGCGCAAGCCGGCACAATGGAACTCGAGCAGCGAGATGCATGCACCAGGTCGATTGGTATCGAGAGCAGGGCGGGGCTGCTGTATACCCTTTGGATGCTGGCTTATTCCTCTCTCGCAATCCTTTCTTTCCTTCGATTTCCATCTTTGCCTTTGTGTATACGAACGATCTCCGTTTCTTTCGCTCCGCATCTGCCATTATTCCTGTGTGCGGCTGTGCGCAACACGCAACTCTTTAATGTCAAGATAAAATCTCAGGCAGATCGATAGGACCAACCAACTTGTGTTTTATCTTGTGCGGCCCACACGGTGAGAAATTTAATTATGGATCTACAGGAGTCAAAAGTGACGATTCATTGTTTAGATTGGTATCTAAGATAAAATTCAAATATAATTCTTCCACCAAAAATCTAAATTTGATCTATCATTTAATGGTGTAAAGCAACAGTGACGGTATTAGGTTGACATTTGTAAAAGTAATATTAGTCATTGATAATTGTAAGAATTATTTTACAAAACGTTGATGCTGTTTTACTTTAAAGAATCGCAAAATTTCCTTCTAGAGTGAAGAAAAAACTTGTGGGGTCGAGACAAGAGAAATTACACGTGAGTCGTAAAAAGTAATCGCTGCTTTTTTAATTATGCTTAAAATAACCATTTAGACACTTGTAACCAAAAAAGCTCACGTTTTAACAGCTTTTCCGTGGAAACAGCAAAAGCAAAAACGCGATCTCCAATTTAACAGCGGAGCCAAACATCAACAAAATAATGATATCGTCTTAGTAGTTCCCTTCACGCTTCGCTCGATTCCCCCGAAAAAAAAAGCCAGCTGGATCACTAGAACTGGCAGTCACGCGTTGATATTATTGTTTGAAAAGGCACCCATTCGCGATTCCTATCTATTACCACGAGGAAACAAAAAACGTTAGCTCCTTCTAACTATTATTCATTTTAAGCAGCGATGAAAAAAGCGCGCCAAAGAAATATTTCTCTGGATTCCAGGTATAAAAAAACGTATCAAAGGTGAAATCAAAAGGTGCCGGTTATAAGGTCTCTATTAGACGGACCGTGACAGGTGGGTGCACCCTGAGAACCAGGCTTGTTAACCTTATCACCGATTGGAATTTGGTCCGACTATTCCGTCAAAGCATTGATCTGAATTTTAAATTGAGTCTCCTTGTCATTTTATACTTTCGCTTATCTCGCTTGGCTCGAATATATAAAATAAGTATTTCATTTCGTCGATGACGCTCTTGTTTCGGTCGAACGAGATGATAATTTCTTTTGTAACGTTCTCCGAACGGGTTGATAAGTATGCAAATGACCTGAAAATACCTCATCCAGTTTCTTCTGAAAAAGGGTAAAATATTTGTATAAAACTGTCATATGCATATAGCTTATTTGATTGGATAAGCAGAATAACAATCAATATTCATCGTGGTCGAGATATAAGAATAATAAAATTTTAAGTTAGCATTAAGCGGTTTTTTTGTTTAAAAAATTAATAGACACTTCAAGATCATTTCCCAATGGAACTCGTTGGTGAACCATCATTAAAAACATCGATCAATATATGAAGTACCATCTTGGTGTACAGATTAATGATAAATATCTCAACGAATTAATTATTTCGCTCCAAACAAAAGGTGTTCTCGTTATATTTACGAATAAATATTCAGCATTTTATAGTGACCAAAAGAAATTAAACAAATAAATATTTATCGTGATTTTATTTAGAAAAAAACAATACTTGCAAGCAATTCGAGTGTTATAATGCAGACAGTGCCGGTCTTAAAAGAAATGCCGGCGTTGCAGAGTGCAATCACGCTGCTCATTGAGCCAAAAAATCAATGCAGCAGAGTCGCCGGCTGCATTAGACGCGATGCAGTTGCCTTGCAATTCGGTTGATTGGAACGAGACGCCGGCAGAGCAGAGCCGCGGTTTAGCAATCAAAGGAAGCGAGCCAGCTGATAAGAGCTGCCTTGGACAGTCTAGGACCATTAACAATTGTCACGACGACAAATGCACTGAGAGCAAGCAAAAGATTTGCTTCCCAAGGTGATAAAAGAACTATTTCCTTTTGCCTCGAAACTTTCCGGCACGGTAACATCTGGCAGCCAAATGTGGCCAGACAGCTCTTCAACTTTTTGACGAATTCCCAGTATTTTCACGCCGGCCGGTCCCGCGATTTGACGCACATATGCACGTGCTGAGGAAAAACAGGATCCCAACCCTGATGGCGGGGGCAGCGAGGAAAACGGACAGGACCGAGCCGCAGCCGAGGGCACACACGTCTCCGCCCACCCAACCCCTTTGCTGCTCCTGTCACCCCTTCGAATCAGCCGTTTTCGCACCACTCCCGAAATCTGTCGGCGCCCGTTGCACGCGTCCGTCGACTAGGGCAGAAATTAGGCCTTGTCGGCCGCCGACACGAAAAACAACCCTCGCAAATTCCGTACTCGTTCGTGTCTTGGGGTAAAAATCAATACGCGCGCTCGCTCTCCGGCCGCTTGGCGCATTCGTCCACTCCCACGGCTGCGAGGGCTGAGTTGCCCTCGAGAGGACCCTCCGACGCCCTCCTGGCACCCTCGAGTGCTGCCACACCCTCGGTCGGGGCAAAGAGACCCCGGACCCGGCTCCCCGTCGCCGAGGGGGCTGGCTCAGCTGTCATCGGGGTTGCTTTGGCGGCGATTGCGCCCCCAGCACGGACCCTTTGCTCGAGATTACGGTCTGCACGGGCTTCCGCGGTGGGGCTCTTACTTACAGGGAGGCTGCTAGTCCGAATTTTCACTCAGGAACACACAAATCACTCACGGGAATCACTGCCCATTCAAATGCTAGCACAATCCATACGAGCGCAGCAGACGCTGGTCCATCACTCACTGCGGTCGCCCGCTCGGATCGCTCAGCCCCGGCAGGCCCCCTTCCACCGCGCCAGCTGCCGAAAGGGCGTCCGACCGCCGCCAGAGGCAGCACCGGTAAGCACCCCGCACCTCAAGGTAAAGGTCCAGTCCCAGTACTCCCAGTCTCCAGTTCCTCCAGTTAGACAAGAGTGACGAGTGTCGTGAAATATGAAAAATAGATAACTGAAAATTTTATCTTCTTTTGGTAAGAGTCGGTAATGCTAGAGGAGCCAGCCACCACCTCTCCACAGCACTGCTCCTTGGCCTCTTGGGGCGCACCAAAACGAATACATACTTTCTTCTTAGTTCGGTTGAAAGGGTTTTTACCAATTATGTGTACCAGCAAAATATTTTTTTTCATAAAGATTATTATCTCAACCAAATAAATGATCTTAGCAATTAATTTAAATTTTTATAATCTCGCTTTTTGAACATGACGTAGATTTAAAAATGAAAAAATGTTGCCCTTATATAAAGAGTCATCTATTAGTTACTTTTATCCCAGTTAATCTAACACCTACTCAAACCATAAAATAAAATGTAAATAAACAATAGGATTTAAAGCGTTGTAAACTTTCAAAATACGCACAATACCGACAATTTTTTTAAATTTATTTTTTTAAAGCGCATAATTATTTTTCTATTAAGTCATCTAAAACAATTTAATCTTAAAATGTGTAAAGAATTTTATTTATAGTTAATTTTATATCTAAATTTGTTGGCGCAGGTGTCTTTGGTCAATAGCTGTCCGGCCGTTGCTTGAAAGCGTTATTTGTTAGCCATTTTTTACTTCAGTCTGAAACACATTAAAACAATAAATTAATTAGAGCTTTGAATAATTTTGCAAAATGATGGGTTTCAGATTGCTATTGTCCACACCTTTTGAAATATAAATACTCGTCAGCATTCCGTCTCTTGAGAGAGAGATCTCAGCCTTGTCTATGGCCACATTGTCTGGTAACGTGCACATTCGTAACACAACATTTTGGCCTAGAACGCCATATCCACCCACCCATTCCTTATGTTTAGCTTCTACAGTCAGGGTGCCTTGCCTGATCGACACCTTAATTTCCTCAGGCTTAAAATGTTACAGTTCCATAGTGTCAAAGCAAACGCAAAGTCACTAATAAATGAGGTGCTTCCAAGCGACGAATGTGGGGTGCTGCTGAACGGAGCCTTATTGGCAATGGAACGCCATCTATCTTCTTTCATTTTTCTGGCTTTTAGAAGACCTCTATTCTCAGACCTCATTTTCAGGGATTGTTCATAATTTTCCATCGAAGGGATGAGGATGTCGTTTATCACATTGAACAATGCCATTATTTCCCGACAAAACAATACCTAAATTAAATTGATTTTTTAATAGAATTTAAAAGCAATAAATAAATAGGCTTAAATAAATCATACTTACAAGATTAATATTGGGAAACGCGATCTTTTCCAGTTTTAGTCCTATATTTGTTCAATATCTGGCCAGCATTCCTGTTCTGTCCGCGCTCCGCGAGTTGTAGAATAACTGTGAGGTCTACTTCATCCTCCTGCTTATTTGTCAACGCAGTTGGTGTTAACGCGCAATTTACATAGCGAAAAACATTCTAGCTCTGACACCTGACCAAAACATATTTCACATTATTTTGAAATACCCTTCCAAATGGGTTTCCAGCCTGCACTGGAGAAACAAACAAAGCGCTTCTTTGGGAAAATTACTACATAATTTGAAATATTTTAATGAGAAATTATACCTGACACATAAAAAGTTTGTCATCGTGATTTCTTCAATTCTGCGTACAGAGGCGCATGCCAAGGCCCAATTAAACCATGATTTTGCAACCTTTTTTATTTATCTTAAAAAGAGATGTTAATAATTATCTAATTTTTATACTCTACTCCAATAAGAGAAATTAAACGTGCGATATATATATAATTATGCGACACCAAAAAAAAAAAATAATAATTGCAACTCGTAAAATAATATAGGGCCTTTCCCAATAAAGCCTCCCGCCGACGAGTATAATGGTATAGAGTGCAATCATTTGAAATATACGCTTTGAAAGACTGACACACGATCCAAATAAATTTATTTAAATAGTGAAAGAGTCTTAAATGATTATAAATCTTGTTTGAGAAAGAGAGAAATTATATTAAAAATTCTGCCAGTCAAAAAACTGCATTGGAACCTAACAGTACAACGTGAGGAAGAGAAAGGAGACAAAAGGAGCCAGCAGCTGCAGATCGAGTTTTTGGTCCTGGGTGCCCCCCTCCTCTCGCATACAGCGTCTCACGCCTGTCTCATAGTGATGGGAATCTTTGAGAAAGTACCTATCGAGAACCGATAGGTAGTTTTTTTTCACTACCGAAAAAATATCGATAGGTTAACCGAAAAACTATCGATAGTCAATTAATCGATAGTTTTTAAAAAACCTTTAAAAATGCGTGTTTTTAATCCCGGAAGTAAAAAAACCGGTTAAATTTGGGCGCACTGGTTTCAGCTGGTAAAATAGGCGCGCCGGTTGCAGCTGGTAAAATGGGCGCGCCAGTTGCAGCTGTTTAAATGGGTGTGCCGGTTGCAGCTGGTAAAATGGGCGTGCCGGCTGCAGCTGGTAAAATGGGCGTGTCGGTTGCAGTAAATTTAAAGTTCGCGCCTAAAATTGTGGAAAACTGTTTATTTCATTTATTTATTAAAGGTGGCAGCACTCGAGCACTCATGATTGCTCCCTCTACCCTTATTTAGAAAATAAACAAAACAACTATGACGTCATGCCATTTCTTTTGTCTTATTAATGATGACTTTTAATTGATCAATTACTTTCAATTTGTAATTATAGAGATAAATTGCTCAACAGGAAACTCATATAACAATATTAATTTATAGTATGTATAATTGATCAGGATTTTAAGTGCATGCAATTAGCCGCCTTTCCAGAGTTGGTGTGACTTGTTTACCGCATTAGTGTCAACCACCTGTCTCGGCTGTCTCTAGCTGTGTTGTGATTGAGTTTATTATTGCTTGATTTGTTATTATTTATTTTGTTACTGTTGTGTTTGTTTTAAGTATGTGCAATGTGGGAGTGACGAGTGAGCGAACGACAGCTGTTAAAATGGGCGCGCCGGTTCCAGCTGTTGAAATGGGCGCGCCGGTAGCAGCTGGTAATATGGGCGGGCCAGTTCCAGCTGTTAAAATGGGCGGGCCAGTTCCAGCTGTTAAAATGGGTGGGCCAGTTCCAGCTGATAAAATGGGCGGGCCAGTTCCACCTGTTAAAATGGGCGCGGCGGTTCCAGCTGATAAAATGGGCGCGCTGGTTGCAGCTGTTAAAATGGGTGTGGCGGCTCAAAAATCATAAGATATTTTTTCCGATAGGTTTTGACCAAAAATATCTAAAATCGATAGGTGATTGAGAAAAAATACCTATCGAAATATCGATATTTTCACCGAAAAATATCGATAGTTCAAACTATCGATAGGAAAATTCCCATCACTACTGTCTCACGCTCACGCATATGATCGTCGTAAACACAGCGGAAGCCCGACCAGCGACCTGCCGACCAGCTGCGCTCTTCATTTTCTGAAAATTCGACCGGTTTTTGCGGAATTTTCAATGAAAATCTCATATATAATGTGTCTTAATTGGTGAATGTGATTTGTGGTACGTGTTTCATCGACAGGTCGTGATGCTGGACTCTTTAAAGTGGCCTTACGCCCTCTTTTTCTGTCTTCAACTGCTTCGGCTCACCACAGCTGCTTTCAACTTCTCTGACATCGATTTGCCTGATGAACATCTGCCCTATTACTTCAAAACGTTTCCTAAAGTTGCCGAAGAGTGTAGAGAAGATCCTGAGTGCCCATTCAAGGTTTCATTTACTTGTTAAATATTTATTTTTTAAATTTTCGTTTCGGAAGTGCCTTAACACCCACACACCTGTTAGAGTTACAACGGCCTAACCTTTTATGGAATTCATAAGGTGCGTGTTTAGAAATTTAATAATGCGTGGTTAACTGCAAGACAAGTAAACATTTTGTTATATTCCCTCCTATCACGCGAATTGAAAATTTCGTATTGATCTTATTTTTGAACAATAATTTTATTAAAGGTCCACCTTGACAAACAAGTCTGCTGGGGTTATGAGCCAGATTGTCAGAGAGACGAAGCATTCCAAACCCCACTCTGTCCTGGCAGCCACAAAGGATGGGTTAAGGACAAGGAAGCGCAGATAAACACGTTCTACACCCAAGCAGATTTTGGATTTTTAAAAGAACAATTCAAGCAAATCAAAATTATGTGCGAGCCACTTTTTAGGGTTTGTTTATCAACTATTTAAATATTTTAAAATACTAAATTTCTTAATATTTACGCAGGAGGACTCGGCGTTAGAATGCAGTGACAATTTGAAGTTTTGCCGCGGAAGGAACATAATGATAAATTTCACACAGCTTACTTCAGAACCATCTCGATATAAAATGGACTATTTGAGGCCTGGCCAAATCGGTGGCTACTGCACGTCAGTTCCTCCAATAAATATTAAGCTATTCAAAGCTAATTTCCTCATATCGATTTACAGGTTCCACGAAGCAAGGCTGAAAGCAAATTTGGAGCATCTCAGTCCGCTGCAGTCGTGGGCACCAGAAATGAGAAATTTCCAAGCCCTTCTTCAAAGACCGATCGAAAATAATCTCTGCGATATAGTTATTGAAAAACCAACCTATATTTTAAAAATTGACGCAGGTAATAAAAAAATATATTTCTTCAATATCAAGCTGATGCATAATATTTCAGCTGTTAACATGTACCACCACTTTTGTGACTTTTTCAACTTTTACGGTTCCCTCCATCTGAACGCTTCGCACCCTGATGCTTTCTCTGTCGACAACAATATTATTCTTTGGGAGACCTTCGCCTACCACTCCTCTTTTGCCGACGCATTCAAGGCTTTCACGAAGCATCCGATTTTAGACCTGAACACATTCCGCGGAGAGGTGGTCTGCTTTAAATCAGTAGTGTTTCCACTGCTGCCTCGAATGATCTTTGGACTTTACTACAACACTCCTGTTGTAAGAATGTTTTTATTTTTCACAGTAGTTGATAATTAACTTCATATTTTATTCTTCAGATATACGGGTGTGAAAACAGTGGTTTGTTTAAGGCATTCTCTCAGTTCATGTTGCACCGGCTGAAAATTACTAGGAGAGACTCGGAACACTTTGAGACTGACAAAAAGCTTTCCACCGGAAAGAACGAGAAAATTCGCATAACGTTTTTGTCCCGAAATACTGCATACCGTAGAGTTTTAAATGAAGCAAAGTTGCTTGAAGAATTGAGAAAAGATAAGAACTTTAGAGTGAGAAGGGTGGGTATTTTTAAATTTTAAAAATATATAATTTGTAACTCAAATTCTGTAATTTTGTTTTAGGTTGAGTACAATCGTCAGATTCCTTTCCCTAAGCAGGTGGCCATCACGCAAAATTCAGACATATTCATTGGGATGCACGGAGCAGGCCTCACTCACCTCTTGTTCCTTCCTGATTGGGCTGTCTTGTTTGAAATGTAAAAGGTTTAACTTGGAAAAGTTGCTCTTTTTGACTCTCAATTTCTAGTTATAATTGTGAGGATGAGCATTGTTACAAGGATCTCGCCAGATTGAGAGGAGTTAAATACATGACATGGACTAACTCCAGTGCCATGAGACAGCAAGATGAGGTTTTGTTTTCCATATTTTCTCCTCAACAAAATTTTCAAATCTAATTATTAGGGGCATCATCCTGATGGTGGAGCTCACGCAAAGTTTACAAATTACGAGTTTGACTCAGATGAGTTTGTGAAAAAGATCAATGAAGCTGCTAAACATATTAGAGCGCACAAGTCGTATCAACTATACTTAAAAAAATTGAAATATTCAAGAGAAGACGAATCTCCCGAGAAAGTTGACATACAACCTGCTGAATTGACTTCAATTTCAAATAATAACGCTGAAATTAATAATAACCATGATGAGCTGTGATTGATTTTTTCCATATGCTTAATTATTTGCTTTAATATTTTTGCTACAAAACTGATGTAATCAAAAGGCTGCTAACTTAAAATTTATTTTTGCTTACTAGTTAATGTGTATTGTATTTTGTATGCTTTGGCTTGATTAAATTAAATGCTTCCACGGCAACTTGACTAGGTATTTTTCATTGAAACCCCTCAACTTAAAATAATATATAAAATTGGCACTTGTTTTATTGAGATCCTGTATCTTGATAACAACTATGTTTGATATTAGTGTTGAACACGTAAATGCTTTGTCACAAATAAATTCATATCGCAAATAATACAGATTTACAATACACCTCACCAAAACTTGAACTTGCACCTGTTCAAGTATAATTTGTAAATGGTGAACGTGGTGAGGAACATGTAAATGCTTACAACAAACAAACTTCCAATCGGAGCAACATACAAGGTGGGAACGGACATGTTGATGACTCCGGTGAGAAGGTTTGCCAGCAGGAAGAATGCCAGGCTGTTGTAGTTGATGGAGGTGAGGATGGTGGGCATGTAGATGTGGCCATTGCACAAAACGCCGAGGGCAGAGGAGACGATGTGGACCAGCACAAAGAGAGCGAGTATGGTGCAGCCATAGCCCAGCATCCAAGCGATGTAGCTCAGGTTGGCCACTCTTCTGGAGGGCGGCGAGGTCAGCAGGGCGACCAGCCACATTGTGGCACTCACTGAGGACACCGTGGCAAGGCAGTTGACGCTTTTGTGCGCTGGTTTCGTGTGCAGCCACTGGCCCAGCGCCACAGCTGCCTGGTGCAAAGCCACGTTGCCGAGAAGGGAACAGAAACCCTCTCTGAAAAGTCAAAATATTAATTATATTAGATGCATCTAGGAAAATTAAAAAAAAAATGCCGGAAAATATCCATGTATGGTACTGCAAAGCTCAAAGAAACAAGAGGAAAATTTAGCTTGAAGTAAATTGAAACATCCAGAGATAAATTACAAAATGAAATACCTATTTGAAGTGAAGATGTTGTCTCTTGGAGAGTTGGACAGCACAAAATCGGCCACTCCCTTCTGCAGCAACACTTCGTGCGCAATTGCACAGAATAAAGTCCAACATATTGGCCTATTCCAAATTTTAAGCAGGACAGTGCCGAGTAGCCTGGTGAACGCCAAAGTGACAAAAAAGTTCCAGTGCACTCCGTACTCTGAAACGTGCTGCTGGTACTGAAACCACCAAATGGAAAACCAGCGCAAAAATCCCAAGAAAAGCATGGGAAAGCAGCCTTTCGCTGTTTTGCTTAGCGACACCGGCTTGTTTCTGGCAGCCGGTTCGACGAGTCCATTGGCCAGGACGTAGAGACCGACTCCTGTGTCCATCAGGCCCCATCCGAAGGTTTCTGTTTTGGCAAACCTTCGAGGAAATGCACGGAAGTCGACAGCCAGAATGCAGATCGCGGTTATCAAATTGATCGAGCCTCTGAAGTTGGTGATCACAAGAGATATGTCGAGGTGTTTGTTCAAATAATCGAAAGTGACTAAATGCCTCTTGGGGCTGTAATTGTATAGGACAAAAATTGAAAATGAGGTGATGAGGGCGTAGATGACAAGGCTAACGGAAATGCTTTCCGAAATAATGGTCGAATGCAAAACTTGCGGCATGACCATGACAAAAAATTCTATTAGGAACGAGTTACGAGTAACGTTAATTAAAATTATATTGAGGCAATTGGATAAGATGGTGAGGACGGCCGTCGGCAGAATGAAGAGAACAGTCTCCCACGGTGTTGTCCCCGTGTTGTTCTGCATGAAAGACTCGTGCAAGAGTTTGTACGCTCTGGCGTCCATCGCTCCGGTCGTTTAAACGCTAGCTCTGCTCATTAGCCGATTAAAATCAAGCTGATAAAAGTTCGGACAAAAACAAAGTTGCTGCAGAAAGGGGCGAGTCTCTTCTGTGCCTGTCACGTTGACTCGCATGACACCCGGTAGCTGGCGCGCGAGTGACTTTCGAAGAGTTGACTTGTCAAATGTCGAGCTCCAAGTCACTCAAAGCCGGCGCGAATGTCGTCGCTTTCCGTAATGTGTGAAGCTGCATGCTGCTTGGTTATTTATTTAAATTTTGGGATATTCTATTAATTTCACAATGGAAAAGGCTGAAATTTTGCTTGCGCTCGGTGCCTTTACGGCGGGAATCACTCTTGGTCACTACCTTTTTCGTGGAAACCATCTCTTTGGGGAAAAGCCCAACAGAAACGAGGACGAGGACCATTTTGCAGAGAGAGGCAGCAAGAAGAAGTGTCAAATTGCTGACTCGACTGAGAAATCTGAGCTAGAGGTTGCAGAGGCAGTTTTCTTTCCTGATGAGGGATTTCTGTGCGACGATTTCTTCTACAACCCCAAAGGCTGCCAGAAGAAAGATGATGAATGTAAATTCTTACACAAACCCACAGAGTTATGGTAATAAAATTTTTACTGTGGGTAACAACTTACATACATACTATATCATATCTACATAACATTAGGATTGAAATCATAAATATGTAATATACTTTTTTACATCTTGATCATCGCAATCAATGCAAATAAAAATTAATAGTTTGTTTTCAACCACTGAAGTAACCCCTATATTGCACGTAATTGGGATAAAAATTAATTTAGTTTTATCGTATAATAACATGTACTAGAGACATTAAAGCTCTCTGGTGATAGTCTCTCTGCAACCTTAGTTATTCGAGTTTTTAGTACATTTGATGTAAAACGGGCTTGAAAATTTATTAAAGTTTATTTCTGTAAATCTGTTACAGGAAAATGTGCATGTATCTTCGAAAAGCCAAAAAGTCCATTGATGTTTGTGTTTTCTCCCTTGGCAACTACCAGCTTGTGCAAAGTTTGTTGCACGCTTTGGAGAAAGGCATATCCGTGAGACTAATAATTGACCACAGCATGATGGATTCAGCTGAAAAGCAACTTATGAAGCTTGGTCCTAAAGGTGATTAAATATATTACAAATAAAATAATTATATATGCGACTTAACAATGCGTATTAAGTGTTGATAAAATATATGCGACTTAACACTGCGTATTAGGTGTTGATCAAATTCTTTCCTTTTTAAATGTAAACCTGAAAGTGCTCTTTCTGCATGTGTTAAAAAACGTGTTTTGCACAATCTTAAGCAACGCTGTGACTTAACATATTATTTATTTTTAAGGTGCACTCATCCAAGCAGCCAAGTCCAACTTCCTGATGCACAACAAGTTTGTTGTGATTGACAAGCAAATCGCCATGACCGGTTCGTTGAACTGGACAATGCAAGGTACAAATGGAAACTACGAAAATGTCGCGATATTTGGCAACAAGAACCTGGTGCGTCAATACGCGGAGAAATTTGAAGAGTTGTGGGTGGCCTTTTACGATTTAAATATGCCCGATCACCCTACGGTCAACTGCCCTGAGAACCGGTTTAATCCACTGAAGAAGGCCGCTTGGGAGGGGATTATCGTCGGGTTTGAGCCACATGAGGCACCAGCAGCAGTCGATAATTACAATAGTTGCGGGAACAGGATGCCAGAGCCGAGACGTAGGAGGTGCTGAAGGCGTGTGGTCAATATTGATGCGCCTCTATCGCGGCATAGTAGAAGATGGCCACGTTTTGCCTGCTCATGCAGCGTCAGGGTATAAACCCTGGAGAAGCGAAATTTTTTGAATAGATAATTTTGATGCAAGACATAAATTATGTTCATTAAGTCCTTATTTTTAATAAGTATACAAGTAGGTTAGGGATGCACTTTTCCTTTGCTGAAAAGGACTAGAGCGCGGTTTGACCTCAATTACGCACATATAAATATAGAATGTAGCTGTGCGTTCTAGTGTTTATAGTTAAAAAGTAGATTTCTGCAAGCAAGGGGCCGACTCATGTTATTGTTAGCCTCACCACCGCAGGACTTTCCTTGTAATAGTATCCGCGATGTGACTAATCGGCAGCAGTAATGAATCAATAATCAGCAATGCCATTTTCATCTTGTGTACTGTTTAGCATATAGATTCATTATTTCAAAACAGAAGCTACCTTGCTAAAAATATTCCATCAACAAGCCCTGCACATTCTAATTTATGAGTTTCTTTAAAAATTTAGAATAGTTTAATTTGGTTGGCAAGAAACGGAAACGGTATAATATAATCATCGTATTCTATAAATAATAAGTTGTTGATTAAATACGAAATAACGCAGTGCAGGATACTGAGCGATGTCAAATCCAAATGATATAAATGAGAAACTGAGTATCGACACAGCAGTTGTTTCCGCAAATAATGATTCCACGGAACGCTCATTTTCGTCGCAAGTTTTGCAACCACCGTCAAAATTAAAAGAGAAGTTTTGTTTCTGGTATATGAGCTGTCGCATTTACTTTCAATAAAATTTAACATAATAAAATAATCCAATATACGGTTACAGTTCTATTTTTACTTTTCGCTTGTTACTATCCGCATTGAAGTTGTATGAGCTGTCCAGTTAGTTCGTTCAAACCCTTCTCTCCTCTAGTAGCAAAAAGTGCACACTTCCATTACCCGCCCAAGCTCCTCATGAATAAATTCCGCGCGTGCTGTGTTTGGATAGCATCTCGTAGCTATAGCGGCTGCGTGGCGTACGCTCCTACGGCAATGGAGAGATCAATACGAGAGCAAGTAGTGCGCAGTGTGCGTGCGTGCTGGAAATAAGCATGTGGTGAACTATAATTTCTCAATTTCCATTTTTGAAAGTCAAAATCGACTTGGAAATCGCGCGCACGTTGTTTTCAAGCGAGTTCATTACCTCAGTCACGTAGTCCGCATCAAACAAAACACGCGCCAAGGAGACTGGGACTATAATACTATAGCGCGGATGCAGTCTGCAAATAATGAGCACAAGGCAAAGGCAATGAGCTCCAAGCCGCAAAAACGAATCTGATGCTCTCGATAAGTGGTTTTTGTCCCTTGTCGACCTTTTCGCGTTTCATTTTTTAGCTTAAGCTGTAAATAAATGCTGCATAGCTTGAAAAAAAATAAATTTCTCCAGAAAATTAAGAATAATAGCTTGCAAATTAAACGCTCAAGTTTCCCTGATAGTCAGGCATAATTAAAAATGTTTTAATTTCCATCCTTGCCACGTGAGCTAGCGTTTCCTTGCTCCATATTTCGCAAAAGCGCAAAATCGATGGGAAAGTGTCGGTGTGTCTCGCAACGAAAAACGTATCGCACACAATAATAATATAGGTCTGCTAGGAACGGAGCGCAGCGAAATATATTGTGCGGTGAAGAAAACGCTCGCTCGGCCTCGAATAATGCGCGTCTGCTGGGCGAGTCGAGGTAAGACTTTTGCCTGTTGTTTTCCCCAGCGGCGAGAGGCTGGTCGTGACGTCACCCGATCACGCCCTTAGTCATCTGCGGTGCACGTGAACACTTTGCTGATGTTCACGTGCGCGGCGAGTGATCAGCGCGGCGCGATTGGCCGGTCGCCGCCGAGCCCCCTCTCGCCATTGGCTGCTCGCCGGCGCTGCATGATCAGCCAGGGTAGCCCAGGCAGCGCGAGCCCTCGCTTTAGACACTAGCAATCCGTGTCTCTGCGAGTCCGTCTGTTCTGTCCAGTCGTCGTGATAACTCTGGGATGAGTCGGTGGATCATTTCCACTGGAGACAAAGCTATCAGTTATTTTTCTGCCGCTGAACTGGACGCAGCTGCCGACTACAAACTCGCTTTTTGCAATTACTACAAGCAGGAGCCGCAGGAACGACAACTGACAGTTCTTATTTTCGCATCTATAGCAAGGAATCTGTATTTCCGATGGATCGAGTAACCGCCGTCCAAGCGCCAGGGTGCTTGTCACCCCCTTGCACTCCACCTTTGGTCATAAATGTAAGTAAATTTAATTATTCCTATATTTTTATAAAAAATGAGCTTTTCAATCGCGTACGTGCATGTTAGCTTCTCAATTTAAAAGACAAAATCAATCGGATTTGTGATAGCATGGAATTCTCGGCCTGTTATCAACCTTCCGGGGTTTAATAATAGTTTTTCGTTAATGGACAAGTATATTTTAGGTGTATCTCCGTTTATAGTCTCACGCAGCGTGTACAGAATTAAACCCAATGCCTTCGCTCATTCCGCACCTTGGTCCGCCAAGTCTTTCCGTTTTCTCCTTATACAAAGAGAAGAAGCAACGTGATTGCGCGACGAGGCCGAATTAAAGCATATAATGAGCTCGCCTTCCGAGAAGACCCTCCCGAGATTTCGCGAGTTGCTAGCGAATTTAGCGCATTTTTACGTGAAAATAGACGCGAACGCGCACGGAGCTTGCATCACTGAGAGCTCCGGCCAGGAGCGCGCTGCACGGGCCTGGCATGTGTTTATCAGGCGTCGAGCACGTGAACAGACCGGGGCTACGCGCTCGCTCGCGCGCTGAGCTGAGCTGCGATGATGAGGGAAATTGAGGTCGCACGCCGCTTGCCGGCCGACGCGCCGAATAATTATAATCGAAGGAGCATTATATCACCGCTGAGACGTTAGGAAAGGTGGAGGATAGAATTCACCCGCAAGGTCGATGATCCGAAATCCGAAACACTTTCTCGATGAGTCACGAAAAAAACCCCTTTCGTTTTATTCAAGAGTTTCCTTAATCCGAATTTTTTCCGGGTAATTTCTGCCGAAATCAGACACACCTGCATTGATTGCAGTGAAACGACTAAAGACCTTGATGTCGCGTTAAATAAAGGTCGTCTCGAGATAAAGGTTACATAATCATCGCGATATAAATTTAGCGACCTTTTCAATGCCACCAGTACTAATGGTGCCGTTTTGTTCTCTTTCGTTCGCAGGAGGAGAGCTCCTCAGTCGACTTTGACGCTGTGAAGACCCTGCTGTCTTTCGGCCAGTCGGGCCAATTGACCACCAACGGCCTCCACCATGGACTGCCCACACCGCAGCCGTCCGACTCGGAGAGCGAAGACCCTGAACCGGCCACCAAGAAGTCGCGGCTCTCCGCTCCAGTGAACGGAGCCGAGCTGGCTAGAGTGAGTACCATAAACACCAAACACGCCGTTGTTTTGGCTTTCGCGACGACTCACGCACATTCTTTTACCGAGTTAGGCAATCTGCTCCGCAGAAAAACCAGGCGGGTTGCATAACTGCCAATTCCCTGATACAAGCGATTTTAATTTTAATGTCGTTAATATCGATCAACCAAAATGCAATTAAATAAGTGCAAACTGAATTTTCATTCATTGGCAATAAGTTAATACCCTTTTTATGATAACGTTAGCATATTCAGATAAATTATTTAAATCAGTGCAAACAGAAAATCAACCAGATAAAATGAATGCAATTCTCTAACAATTCGCGTCTGTTGTTCTAATTACAGCTGCTGACGAGCACCACTCCACCTCAGAGCCCGTCACCGGTGAGTCCGGTGCGCGTGCCGGTCATCATGCACGCGAGCAAGGAGGGCGTGTGCAGGCCGATGGCCGCACCGGAGGCGGCCAAGGTGCCGTACGAGCCATTCGCCAGCACGCCACTGAACAAACTGCCCCTGCAGAAGCGCATCCTGGCCAAAATGCCGCCCAGCACGCCGCCCCCGGTCCCTGCGGCGCCCTGCAGTATTATTCACCATCCGGTTGCGATCGCACCGAAGCCGGATTTGCCGCAAACCACGGCGCTCATCTTCACCACCAGCGACGCGCAGCAACAGCCAATGCGGCTCGTGCTCAACCCCAGCTCGTTCGTGCTGCTGGCGCCGAGCGCGGCGCCCGCGGTCGCCGCCGTCGCCGCTGAGAAGGAACCCGACACCCGCCGCCGCATTTTCGAGTGCAACTTCGAGGGCTGCAGCAAGAACTACTTCAAGTCGTCGCACCTGAAGGCGCACATGCGCACTCACACCGGCGAGAAGCCCTTCTGGTGTCAGTGGAAGGACTGCGGAAGGTGTTTCTCGCGCTCAGACGAGCTGTCGCGGCACAAGCGCACGCACACCGGCGAGAAGAAGTTCGGCTGCAAGGTGTGCGGCCGGCGCTTCATGCGCTCCGACCACCTGGCCAAGCACGAGAGGCGCCACCTGAGACAGTCGACGGCCACGGCAGCCCCCGCCACCCCGGCTCCGTTCGCCACCCAGACGCTGGTGCTGCCGTCGAGCTACCTGGCCGCCCTCAAAGCGTGATTCGAGCAATAATCCAAAAGAAAGCGTCAGTATTTTCTTTCGGTTGGACACATTCCACTGCTTGCGTATTCAGAAGGACTAGCGCGAGCCTTGTGCAATTTCTAAAACGAATTTGTTAATTTTATTACACGAAATGCTGTGATGTTACACGTTTAGTTGTCAGTGTAGGTTTATTTTATCTCGCTGAGATGTAATCTTGAGATATTTATTTTTAATAATAGACGACTGATGTGTTTCTGATTTAAATCGATGAGCGCGCTCTTTTCAACACATAATGAGTACACTACTGCCACATCCTTGCTTTTGATGCTCGACTAATCGACGTAATACTACCACTCTGTGAGAATTTTCCTAAATGATGAATGCACGTGTTTCTCTACTCTTTGTACATAATTGATTGAATGACATGTTTTCACTTTTTACACAAAAATACAAACTAAAAATGAAATAATATAAACTCTGCATTTTCATTCAAAATTTGTCCTGACTGTGAGCTAGAGACGCAAAAGGAAAACGTACGTGACTCAGGGAGAAAGAGTGAGTATCACCTGGCCGAAAACGATACTACTGCGCGGTGCCTTTCAAAACCAGTTTCCCGGTAAACAGGGTTAGCTCTCACATGTTAAAGGCGCGTGTTTGTACAGCATTTTTTCAGGCACGCGTAACCCAACGGACTGAAATTGCGCAGCAGTACAGTCATCTTTTACTGCCTCACCCACACAATTACAATACGTACCAATACCAATTCACTTGGGACAAAGAAGCATTACATGAGCTTGAATCACAAATCACGATTTAACGACGCATCAAGACCAAGCTTGATTCATTATCATTTCTCCTGCTGTTTTCTTGAGATTAATATAATCAAACATTGGTTGTTTAAAGAAGGTGTAGGATAAATAAACATACCGTTTTAAGGACGTATTGATCATTGAACCCTGCATTTCGTATAGCTTCATCTCCTTTAGATAGTCGTCAAAATAAGCTGTCTGGGCTGTCTGTTAGACGGATATACTGGTCTGGAAAGTAAAGCTCGCGAGAAACATGGTTTCCAAAATGAATGTTCTATTTAACACAAAAATTACAGAGGTAAATGTTAGCAAAATTTGTGTTTTGCCCTTTACATTTGACCAATTAGCAATAAATGGCATCACCAATGCTAAAAATATGTGATTTTGTTCAGTTTTACTGACAAAAACTTCAATTTATTTATAAATGGTTTCATATATACTGTTTATTTTACTGACAATGAAATTCCACCTTAAATAGAGTTTTTGCAGTAAAATCTTCAACGCACCGATAATGCAAACCTCTTTCCGCGTTTTTCTTTTCAAAAACATGTTTTGCAGTTTAAACAGTTTGGGGCTCCAAAAAGAGATTAAGAATGAGGTTCAAAAGTCAAAATAAGTTTCATGATTCGTACTCATTATCATAAAATACACAGCAGAAAAAGTAGTCTATATATAATTATAAATTCCCAGCCCCAGTAGTTGTCGCTTGGGAAAATTTTTCGAGAAATACTTGAGAGAGAGAGAGAGAGAGAGAGAGAGAGAGAGAGAGAGAGAGAGAGAGAGAATGGCAAAGGCGGCTGTTTTGCACATTTCACGCGAGTCTCACGTGAACAGCAGGCGATCAACGGGCGGTTGCGAGCCTCTCTGCACGGCCGAGTCGTATTCGCGGGTGTGCGTAGCTCTAAAAGTGGCTGCGATGTCCACATGCGAATAAACTCTACAGAGAGAGAGACCAACCCTCCGCTGAGCCTCCGCAGATAATTTACAGCTGCCCGCAAACTCACTCAGCGAAATTGCCAACACACAGAGGCGCGAAATGGGGTCGCCGACCCTGAGCTCTTTCCAACCCTAAGGAAACCCTAAACCTCGAAGCTAAATTTAGCTTTATTATTGCTTCCATTGGTGCGATTTTAATTCAAACTAAGTCGAGAGCTCTTGAAGCATTTGAAGTTGGAAAACTCAGTAGAGCTGTTAGCTCTGGTTCAAACATCCGCTTGGCAACAATCGCTGATTGTTCTATAACTGAACACGAGTTTCTGCAGAATCTGACGTGTAATAAATTGGGATTTTATTTTCTCTCATCGAGGAAGGGTCTGAAATTAAAAGCACGTTGTGTCGCACGTGCTGGGCGGGAAGTGGAATTTTTATTAGTTTACAAAATGTTGAGAGTTGAATGCGAAATAGAAGCCGCACTGGCTTGCGATTATTTATAACTTAATCGAACAAAGATAACTCATTGTCTTGAGAAGACATTTGCATTGAATGCGATTTACGCAAAGAAGACAATGCAAAGCTAGAAAAACACAGTATTAATATTTTAAAAGCCTGACTTCATTTTACGTAGATTTTTGGTAAACACTTTTTAATAGTTATGCTCCAATAACTAATTGAAACTATTTTTTTTTTAAATAACGCAATCATCATAATTTTGTCAAATTACTTTTTTTTAGCAAGTGACTGTTGGAGCAATTAGCGCAAGTCTACTCTCCATGGCGACAGATGGACCAATTAGCAAACGCGTCAAGCTTTGACGCACGCAAAGAGGCCTTTGAATAATTGCTCGGCGTAGCAGCCAATGCAGGCGAGCAAGGCCGGCGACAAAAATACCAATAACGCGCCCCGATAGCCCCAAATGTCTGCGTGAGAACTGCTCATCCAATAATTGCTGATAAGACAAGACAATGGTCTCGAATCGAACCGGTTGCGACCGCTTCAACACTGGATTTTCTGCTCAAGCTGCTGATAAGGCGAAAATAACAGATAGAGATTTGAAGTGCGTCTAGTTTTTTTAACGACAATGAGACGGACCACACCAATCGCTTATCGGCGCAGACTGCTCTTCAGGTGGATAAAGAGGTGGAATTTTCCGTGGGTGCGGTGACGTTTCAGCGTTGCATCGCATGCTTTTAGACATTTCTAGCAGATTATCAAGTGCAAAGAGACGGCGAAACCGGTGGGGCTAATCATCATTGCCAGATAGATAGTCATCCGGGTACGGTACATCATTGATTGATTCCATGTCGGACTTTGGAACTCTTCGCAAAGAGAAAACCTGCTTATGCAACTTTAATCTCGTCAACTAGGACCAATTAATAGGTTTTTCCCCCTCCAGCCACAACTAATATTAATCATACATTTGATGTTAGCGAATTTTAGTACCTTATAAAGTCAAAACACTCGTCTCTTAATTGTGAATGTGCAAATTCCAAATGATCCGGGCCGTATCTTATCTATTAACCTTTCCAATTTAAATGCTGTAATTATAGATAATAATTGAAAACTCGTTCAACAGGTGAAATGGAAAACCCGGAATTCAAGAAGTGATCAAAGTTCACATCGGGAAATTTCACTTGGCATCAAAAGATTTTCGAAGTAAAAATTTCTCTTGCGCCAGGCGCGCAGCACGTGCCTCGGTTCTCACAGAGAGGCCTTCGATCGGAGTAGCAACAGACGCACAAAGGACTATCTTTTGTTGTGTGCCCGATAACAACAGGTGCGGTTGCGGTATTGACGGCTGGGCTGACCATATAGTCTCTGGAATACGCATCCGCACACCCTTCATGTTTCCCACGTCAGAAGCGACAAAGTCCCACAGTAAAGAGTGTTTATCGCATTTATGAGGAAATCATGCGAGTTTGTAGTAGAACAAAATAGCTATAGGCTCTATTTCGGGCTGTTTTTGCTGTTCAGAAGTTCACTGGAGGGCTTGCTAAAGAAATAAAAACAAAGGTTATTTTCGGCAGCCTTTTTGCGAAAACAGCAAAATCCATGGCGTATGTAACAGTCGTGCTTATTTCATCATCTTGTTTATTTCGAAGCCGGCCTTCGTACTGTGAACATCCTCCTTCGTCTGATCAAATGGCTCTTTTTGAGCTTCTCGCGAAAACCGTAGTGGAGCGTCTGTAAGATGCCGTAAAAGTGGCATTTTTTGTTGCATGCAGTTGAAATGTTTTTGGCTGTGACGACAGAGGTAGAAAATGAGGATTTAAACAGGCAAATTCTACCACAATAAAATTCAATAAAGGACTTTAAATTAAATTTCAGGCATAAAATTTAAATTAAAAATCTTTTTCTGCAAACTAGGTTATTGTCGCTATTATTAGCTTTTTTCTGTAAAGTTCATATCGAGCACTATATATGATAGGCAGCATATTGTTACTGTGGGCGTACTTTCATCTTGCACTGCAAATATTGTCCGACCAAATGAGAGATGAGGGCATTTAGTCCTCCCCCACGCAAATAAACAATGCAATAAAATCGCGGGCAAAATAGATAATATGATTCAACATGCATGTGCTGAGGCAAATTGTGTTGATAAATATTTGCGCAGCTCGCTAATTAAATAGCCTGCGTAAATAATAGGCAGGGCCGCTGGCTGTTGTTATTAATCGAAAGCTATGCATCTAGCACGTGGCTCGTTGCCAACAAAGAAATAATCCGGACAGTGTTTGCATGGAAAATCTTTTAATCACGGCTCAAAAGCGATACCAGAAAAAAAATGAAAATCCAGGAAAGGGACACGGTTTCAGCATGCTTAAAAATTGAAATTTTGCCTGGAGATGAGACTGTAAAACAACGTGATTGAGCAGTTATCTTATTTAAACTACAAGACTGCGTAACGTGAAAATTATTTCCTTCTATATATATATGATCGTCGTGCGGAGCTTCTTTATTCTCAGTCAAGTTATATTACGTTGTCATGGTACAGAGTCTATTGGACACGTGAATATGTATTATAGCGCTTGTCTGACGAAGGAAGGAGGCAGCTAAATTTCACGTGATGGGCGCATGAATTGCCGAGCCGCTTTGTATCTGCGAGCTTATATATATATATGCCAAAAGCCTAGCAGCGCACGTTTTAAAAACACTCGCGTCACCAGCCAAAAATATTCACAGTTAAATGTCAAAATGCGGGTCAAATTTGAAATTTATCGCGCACTGGCAACAGGGTTTAAAAAAGATTGACGCAAACACAAAATTTTCCCCTGCGTAAGTCGATCCGAGTCATATTGAATGATTTTCACGTCAAACACGTCATTTCTGTGAGCAGACTTTGGTGTTTTAACCTTGCTGTCTGGAGAGTCAATTGTAATTTTAAATTAATCCTTCAAATTCACCTCGCACTGAGCAGAAAAATAAAATAACCTTATCCTTGTTGTGATCGATTCGTTAGTTAAATCACATTGTTCCTTCACACGTGCAATAAAATTGAAGATCGGACAATAATTTCAGCTTACACGTGGAAAGGTTATCAATAGGAACAATATTGGGCTACTGCGCGTGTTACATAACATGAGTCATGCGTGGCGCAGATTACTATAGTGTTATCAGCAGACTTGCACCAAAAGGTCGTGACCTGCGACCTTAGTCCAGAGCATACTCAAATGGAGTGTGTGTGTGTGTATTCGTGAACTGCTGAACCAAAACAAATCCGAGTAAGGCATATATAATACGAGGCTAACCGCGCCTTTTTGATGCCGGCGGTGAGCCGGTACTTTTTGCTCTTCTCTTCTGGCCATCGGCCCGCAGCTTTCGGAGCTATCTCGCGTTTGCAGGACAACCCTCAAGCAAAGTCCGCGAGGCAGTATTTATCATTCTGCTCGAAAAACAACTTGAGACATTGTGATAAGTGCATTTCGCAATGACGCATCTTGTGAGCATAGCTTCAAGAATTTTTAGACGTGTTTTTCAAATGTCTGCCTATAGGCTTGTTAAAACCAGTTTAGTCAATTAATAACCTGTTTAATACCTGAACTTTTTATCAATCTTGGTGGAAGTACTGTGAAACAAAAATCACTCTGTGAGGTGTATCCGTATTTTTCAGCCTTGGCCTGGTTTAAAAATAAAATAGCGTATAACCTAAAACACAATTAAACCTCTGGTTTTGACTAATCTAGTCAAGTACCCAAATTTACTGCTAAATTAATGTAAATTTAATGGCATTTTCCCGATCCCACCTTTCTTTTTTTTCTTCGTGAAAAGTCTATTTAATTTTGGTTGCAAGGAGAAATTAAATTCAACGAATTTGTACATAAAGTTTTATTTGTAACCATATATAATAAAGAATTTAATTGTCTAAAGCAGTTTTGCAAAACAGTTTATCACATGAGAATGTGAAGATTCTCAGCGCAGAAAAGCTCCTCGGGTAAGCTGGGCATGATCAAATTAAAATAGCAGCGTCAAGTTAAGGATCGAGGTTGGCCAGATATATTTCTCTTTCACGGCCCTTGATATTATAGTGTGAATTTCTGTTCCCGAAATAAACTTGACTTCAGAAGTGGAGTGTGAAAAATGATTCGCAATCGTCACGCACGCAGGAATTTCTCCGGGTGTGTCTAGCATGAGTAAAGCGTCTACTTATCGTCAGGGGCCACTACAATCCACCGCTCTTGGCGCTGCTCCACCTGCCGAGTTACGATCGGATGCCTCACGCGAACTTTGACTTCTAGTTGGCCTCCAACTGCCTTTCGTCCGTCCATAAGCTAAAACAAAGTTAACTTCATGATGTCAACCGAACAGAAATAGATGCACTGAAAGTGCAAAAAGTTCCAAGTCATTCTTTGTAATGATAGAAGCTTTTGTGTCCCCTATAGTTGCAACACTTTTACAACTTTCCCCAAACATTGAGCAAACATTCTTTAATCCAGAAATAACAAAACCATTAGTTTATAGACAGGATAATATATATCTTAAGCAAACTGATAAACAAAATTAAGCTCCTGTCAGATTAAAAAAAAAATCATAAATTTATGGCTTGTTTACGGCAATTTTCGATGAGATTTTTATAAATAATTATCCTGGGATTTCCTCTCTGATGTCATACAGAAAGATACATATATTACCTAAAATATTAGTATGGAAGGGCAACCAAAACTAGAATTATTCTTGAATTTGTACCCATAGTATTGTGTTCCTAATAAACTACCAAAAAATTTCCTTCTCCCTAGAGGAAGATCAAAATATTGACCATGTTCCCATCTTGCAGCCCTAAAACTAATCAACCGCTTAATTATTAAGAAGAATACTTACTGGGAATGTTTCGTGAATAGTGCACTTTGTTTCTAACGGCAACAGCTTAACGAGTACTGTTCCAAGGAGAGTGTCGCCCCGCAAGAATCCCCTGCAACAACACCAGGAGCACCCACTTATTGGAATGAAGCAAGATTATTTCGATCAGTTTTTAGCATACCCTTTGGACCAAACTTCAAGCTTGATGGCGTGTCTTTTGAACATCCTTTGACATGGTCGTGAATTTCTGGCGATGGCCAGAGTAAAATTATGATTGTATTGAGGATTGTTCGTATCCCTGATTAACGCAGTCTTATCTTTGGGTGGATTCTCCTGCAAATTTTTTGTATCTCAGTTGATAATCTTTACAGAGAAGGGATGAACTCACTGAAGGAAACGGGAATTCAAATTTTACGTATGTGTCAATCTCTTTTGGATTTGGAACAGTGTAGCTAATGCCCTGCACAATTACGAGCTCCAAATCATTCTCGCCAAGGTCGGTGTTGCATCTAAAATATATAAGTAAATGATTATGTAACTCCTACCAATATAGATTGAGTGTCTCACTGTAAAATTTGAAAGGCACGGTTTTCGTAGCGGAATCGAGGCAAAGTCTCGCCCCTCAAATGACACGCTTTGACCATACTGTAGTCTCTTTTGGTTTGTAAGGCCAGCTGCTCGAATCTGTTTGCTCCAGCAACATCACCAGTCGCTTTGAAATGATCTCTGGTAGCGATACAAAGCTGAAACATTTATTTCAGTCTTACTCAAGGACCAGAAATAATAAATTGATCAGCACTTTTAACTGCTTCTTAAGATCCTCTTCGATTTTGAGGTAGATCTCGGATGCATCGTCTCCAGTGCATTCTGATTGCGAGATGTACTCAAACTCGCTGTCAGTGGAGTCGTTCAAGCTGGGTAGAACGGGCAAAGAGCTGAAGTCGACAGGCAGACCTGACTGGGACGCCTGGATCACCAGGTCAAAACCCTTGGCCTGCCGAAGGAGCTCACGCGCGGCTTCAAGATCGCCCTGCTTCTTGGCAGTAAGCGCAGCTTCTTTAAATTCCTTCTGCTTGGCAAGCAGCTCCATTGTTTGTTTCTCTTGCCTCGTCTGCGTGTTTTTGCGAGCTGAAATAACAACCATTCGCAATCGTAACTTGTGTGGTCCGGCATGAGGACAAGCAATAAAATCTGCAAGGCAGTTTTGAAGGATTTTTACAGTAAAGGTTTATTACGTGGCGGCTGCGGTTCTGCCTGAGGCACGTCTGGTCTCGGCGGCCTTGCGACTTTTGGGGGATGTGGCGTTTCTTCCTCTGCAGGAAGCGCTGGTGCAGGGGGAGCTGCAGGTGCGGCTGCACCGGGAACAGGGATGGGCGCATAGCCTAAAACCATACAATGGTTTGACACATAAGCGTGATGTCTATTTATTTGTTTATTTTCCCAGGATCAGGCCAAGGAATTTCATATGGCTATTTTATTATTGGCGGGTCAGTAGTTAGTCTTCTCTGTAAGCCTTCAATATTTTTTGGTGGAGCAGAGGCGCGAATTCCTACATTTCCTTGGTAAAGTAAGCTTGAGCAAAATAATAAATTTTTCATAGAAGGTTAAAAAAAATTGTTAAATTTAGGTTGATAATTCTATTTTTGCCCATTTGTGCACGAGGCTGTGGAATGATACCTGGATCAATTTGGAAAGGTCTAAAAAAGATGTTTAAACAAACGTAAAAAAATCCTTAGTTCAAGGTGGGAATCATCTATTCGTTTGATCAGTCAGGATGTGAAATTTAAAAGTTGCGTAAGAAGATCCATAAAAGAATCAATCACAAAACCAGTTCATCAATTTATTCTGTTACTTATTTTCTTGCTCAATATTTAAATTTCATTTTCCTAACTATAGAAGCAAATAATTGAAATTTTCACCTCCAACAGGGGAATTTGTCACCATTTTTTTGCTAAATCATTATTTTGAATCAGTAAAATTTCTTATTATGCTTAATCCCGCAATTGGTCTTACAATAAATATTTGCAAATTCCTATTAAAATAAAAATTTTCGCGGTTTTATACAAATAAAACTATTTCCTCGGTTAGTTTTTCCTTAGATGAATACCAAGAATCAATTGCTTGAATTCTGGAAGGGGTTACTAATTTTTCTGACTGATTTTTAAATATAATATTTTTTACAAACAGGAAGTAAACATAACAAGAATTTTTAACTTATTTTGCGTTTATAATTATAAATTAGCATTGAAAATTATTTAAACCACGAAAAAATCATCAAAACAAAAATTATGACGAGATATACTCGCAAGATACACATTTTTTATCTTCTGAATTTAATGCTCCAACGGCCAAAATTTAATCTTACCTGGAGGGGTAGGCAGCTCATCAACAGGAATCTGTTTCCCCGCTTTATGCATTTTAATGGCATCCTGGTACTGCTTGGTTATGCGGCCCATCCTCCTGGCTTTGCTGGTGTTTCCTGCTTCCTTGGCCAGCTGCTCTTCAGCCTGGTACCTGGCCAACCGCTGATTGAGAGCTTCCGCCACAGAAGTTGGAGCAGGAGGCTCAAGCAGCTCAGCCGGCAGACTGGGGACCTTTGGCGTGGACAATGGCTCGGGCATAGACTCTGGATCAGCTGGTTCACTTGAGGCCTGCGTTTCAGCCACAACAGGTTGCGGGGGTCTCGGAGCAGCTGGTTTTACAAAGATGGTGGCTGCTTCACTAGAAGGCGGATCTGGCATCTCAGAGAGATCAACTGGATTGCCACTTTTCACTGCGGCAATTACAGAGTCAAATTGCTGAAAGTTGAAAGTGTAAGAAAGGGTTGAGGAAAATCGGTGAGAAAAATAATCTACCTTCGATATTCTCAAATATTTCACAGCCGATTCAGTGTCTCCACTTCTTTTGGCGCTCAATGCAGCCTGTTTAAATAGATTTTGTCTTCGTTGCAATTCCACCAGAGCGCTGTTCTCTTCAGCAACCTTTGGTACAACAGTCACTGGTGCAGGTGGAACAGGAGGTGGCGCTCGAGTCGGCTGAAGTGGCTCTGTGCGTAACAAAAGAATGATGATTACCATATAATTTAAGTGTTAACTTTGGTAAATTATCAAAATAAATCTGAATTTATGCTTACTTGGGTAGATTTTCTCATGCAATACAAACCAATGTGACAAAGTATAATATATCTAGATAAAAGCAAAATTTGCTAAACTTATATCAAGAAAGCACTGGAATGAACCAAAAAAATTATGGGCCTTCCTGCAACGCCAACATGCTTGTATCTGACCAAAACGTTTGAAATCTGATCCTTACATTTTCTCAAATAATTAAAAAAATTTGCAGGGAAATTACACGAGCTTTACCCCAGTGCGTTTCAATGTTAAATTTAACCATAAAGTCATGCATATTTTTTCAGGATTTAATGCTTGTGGAGGGAAAGAGATAAAGTACTATTATTAACATGTACATTTCTTGCTTAAAATTACCTTGAATGGGCGGTGGTTTGATCTCTTCAGGCGAAGCATCAGTCACTTTAACAGGAGGTGATGCAGGTGTTGCAGGCTTATTTCCAGCTGTCACCGACACAGGTGGTGGAATTTCGTCTTCAGGCACATTTCTGCCAGCTTTCGCCTGCTTTATCTGATCCGTCAAAGTTTTGAACCCTCTGTTAAATCTGCAACAGTCATTTCAACCCTTAATATTGATGAGAGAACATTAGTTTAGCCTCTTGCCTTCTAGCCCGGGATGAATCTCCAGCCTGTTTAGCAGCATCCTCTGCCTTTCTGTACATGTCTAACCGTTCCTCCAGAATTCCAACCAAACTTCCAGCGCTGGAGGTAGCTGGGGTTGCAGGAGTAGGGGCTGGTGTCGCAGGCGCAGATGACTTTCGTGGAGGTGCAACGGGAACTGGCTGAGCTTCATCTTCATCTCCGTCAGACAGCAAATCTCCAAGTTCCTCCTGAATTTTCAAGAAACATGATTGAGCATCAAAACATATGAGTTTATTTTGAAACTAAAACACTGTGTTGATGCTATAGAACAATTCAAGCTTGTGAAATCGAACATATCTGATAAATATTTTCATTTGAGCAATAAACAAATATTTTTTAGAAAAAAAACATGTCAGTTCTATAAAATGATACATGTAAATTGATAATAATATTACCAAGAGAGCAGGATCATCATCGTCAGAGCCAATTTCCTCATCTGAAGGGATGTCCTTCATGCTGGCTGCAATCATCGCGTCCAAATCGACAGCCGGAGGAGGCTTTTTCTTCGGGCGCGGCTTTGCTGCTCCGGCAGTGGTCAATTTGGCTAGTTCGGCCTCCAGGTCTTCATCGTCAGTGTCACCATCTCCATCAGCACCCATTTGGTCGTAGTCTCCAGGTATGTCAAATAGCCCAAGCTATGATACATACAATAAAATTAACCACAATAACGAATAATAAAACCTTTGCAATAAAAATAATAAAGTTCAAGACTCACGTTCGAAAGGTTTGCCTTTCTCCGTGGTTTTGCCGGCTTCTTCTCTTCCTTTTTGCTCCAGCCGAACATGGTTCTCTATTTGCTAACACAGAAAAATCGTCTAATTTCCGGATTTAACGGCCACTTGTGTCAGATTCCGATATAATTGTTTTCCTCCACAGCTGATGTGAGCAATGCAATGAGAGGGAAGAGTGAGTCACACTTCTTGGTGTACAGCTGCGCCATCTAGTGCTCTACAATGTACTTCATATCTTGCGCCGTACTGTCTAGTGTCTATTAGATCAATAGGCGCTGGTAAACAAATTTGGGCATAAAAATGGCCTTGAATATTAAATTAATTTTATCTTCCCAACATGCTAGTTTCACTTTTAATATTAAATACAGTTTCTTTTAATTAAGATTAATGATCTTAATATAAAATAGGATTTTTTTCCACATTTATTTTTTTACAATATATAATTGGATAAAATTAATAAAATTACAGCATTTAACGTAATACTATTTTATTATTCATTCATGCATCACTCTCGCGATTTTAACTTAACAATGGATTTTTCTTTTCATTGACTGAGAGATAACAATTTAATACGACAAAGATAAGATATAGCCTTTCCTCGCTTTGCTTGCGATTTTAAATATACTGCGATTGGACATTACTAGTGCAAACTGGTCATTATAATTAGGTTTAAAATTTTAAATAAGTCATTAAATAGAAAAACAACAAAATTTGCCCGGAGCAGTGTATGGCTAGTGCACGCGGCGCAAACAGAGCCAGATTCCATATAAAGCAGTACACGCTCATCACAAAAGCAGCGACAATTAAAATGCTGGGCACAGCATTTCTTCCTTTTCTAAAAGGCAAACATCCATATAAAAGCGAAGCGCCGCGCGCCCTGTCACATCCCGCGAGCAAGAAGTAGTGTCGTCGTGTGGACGCGCCTTTTAAAAAATTCATTCTGCAGTCACAGTCATTCGCGAGAGCCGAGTCGGAGAAAAAGGTTTCCTAATTGCGTGGGTGCAGGTTTGTTGATAAAATTGGGCGTGTGTTTTTTTTAATTTAATTTTTCCAATTTTTGTTTCTCCCACGCGCAGGAGGCGCCGCACGGAGGAATTTGGTGATCGGAGCGCTGCTGCTGACTGAGTTATGGTATTAAAAAAGGTCGTCATCGTCAGTGTGCGTAGAACGAGGCGACGAGCTGCAGCACCGCCGGCTGGCTGGCTGATGGCCGCAGCATGCACGTCTGATTCACTCTCTCTGCTCGCGTGTGTCTGTGTGCTGTGACAACTTTTTATGAGCGATCCGCGGAATTCCACCGACGGCGGCATGACCTGCTTAAAGGACGTCAAAAGCTCCATTTGGTGAGTTGTCTTCCCAAAATTTTCTTTGCCTCGCTTTAATTTCTGTGCGCACCAAAAGCATCGTAAATAAATTATTGTCCTCTGCTGGGAATACTTTGATCGATTTGCATTCAACTTTAATTTAAAAAGGGCAACGAGATGTCACGAGGGGCGAGGCAGGATATACGTCTCGCGCGCGGCTTGTGTGTTTATGTATTAGCTAATTTTGGCCGCCTGTTGGAGGCTCTCCGCTCACACGACTTGACTCATCCCATCCAGCATTTAGCTGGAAATAAATTTTGTCCCTATCTATGCGTGTCAAGTTGTGAAGAAATATCTTATTTTGTTATTTTAAAATAATCAGTGTAGGCCGAGAAATTGTTAGCTGTTTGTGGTTTCGAGGAAAATAATTAAACGCGGTGCTCTTTCCTAAAGAATCACCGCTCCTCCATCAAATTTTGTTTTTCCTTGGCTAAGAGAAGAGGAACTAACTTTCCACAGTTTGTAACAATTGTAAAATAGTTTATTTTAACGTTGAATTAAATCTCACGCAGACAAAACTAGTCAATATTTTTATTTTTAATTTAAAAAAATAGCCATATACAAACAATACCTCCATGAAAAATACAAAATTTCAATACAAGTTCATATAAAAATTAACTAAACCAATTGGAGCTTTTTGCAAAATTCAAATTAAAATCTCGGCTATCGTGTATTCCAACGTGGCGAGCCTTTATTATCAGTCAGTATGTCGACTCATTCCGTCACTCTATCCTGTGTTCATAAACTATAGAGCCTCTATGCATGGTCAAGGGAACCTTGTTTTACGAGTGCAAAATAAATAGCTGACATATGGGATGATGTCATCGCGTGCGCACACTGTCAAAATTGTTAGAGATGATACAGCACAGTTAAAGCGTGCCCCGCACTACTCAATACTCAAAAATAAAACACCGCTCTATTGTTAAACCCCGAAATATTCAGATATATCGGAAGATTAATGGTTTTCATGGTCACCAAAGAGGTGTTGGGTGCGACCAAATAATGCATATGAGTGATACGTTATTTTTAAACACTTACTTAGCGTGCGATGAATGCGCTTTAGTGAGCATATCGCTATACCTTTGATAAAATAACAGGAACTGTAGAAGACGCACGTGTTGGATATTATACTTTTACTTCGGTGCTAAATTTTTCAGTACTATAGACCTTGGTATTTAATTTAATTACCCTCAACGCAACAAAGTGCAACACGCAAAATTTAAAACCAAATTTTATACTCTCCAAATTGATGAACAAAACACCAAAATTAAATTAGAAAGACTAGCTGTGACCTTTTTTATCTCAAGATTAATTAAAAAATTGTAACTTTGCCCTCTATTAAAAGAATGAATTAAAAATTAATATTTTAATTTGTTTAAACAATGACGGGAAGGATCGAGAGAAAATGAAGATCAGAGGGATTTTAACGATTTTAATGTTCTTTTACGCCTTTGAGAGGTAAAAGGTCTCAATCTCAACATTCTTGTGTCATTTTCTTTGTGTCTCCTACCGTTCTACCAACCCAATCTACCTATTTGCTGATCCCTTCGCTCTAAAATAGGAATCACCCAATTTTCACAAAAATAAAAAATGACATTTTTTGAAATATTAATTTTATCCTCTTACTTAAAATATAATTTAGTCATTTGTGTCTTAAACATATAAAAATTAATAAATTCAGGAAAACACGTCTACATTTTATTATTTATTTTATCTCTATCAATGCCTTCTCATTCTTACAAGGAATCAACCAAATTATTTGGGAAGGATAAAATTGCCAAATAATTCCAATTATTCTCATCCACATTTTTAGATTTAAGCCATTTCTGAACGAGCTTAATGAAGAAATGAGAGTTAACCACTTTTTTCGCGCCACTTATTCTTTGTTTGAGGCGTGTCGTCGTAGTTCGTTTGTTTCCGCCCCGGTGTACGTCTTGTCAATGATGGCGCCCATCAGCGAAAAAATCAGTGACACCGGGGTTACACCTAAAAATAAAGACGAACCAGACAACAAGGAAAACCTATGGTAAATTAAATCGCATTTTAAATTGTTTTGCTATCACGCGGCTTTCATTTTCGTAGTACATGTGTTTCCAAATACTTAAAAACGGATCTGTTTTGTGACGCCTGCAAGGAAGGGTCAATGCCTTAAAGTAGATAAATTGGTCTGGGGTTTACGCTAGACCTGTCAGTCCTGGCCTAAACAACGTCTATTTTTATCTAGACACGTGTAATTTCGAGATCTAGGAAAAGCGTATTCATGAAATAATCGTATATCATTTTAGAGTCTGGCCAGCCAGTTTTCATGCGTCAATGCAATGGGATGGGCCGCCCACTTTGGAATAACCCTTTCTCTCCTTTAATACAGTCTACAGAATACAGACACAATTCCTTTTTTGTGCCTAAACGCTTTATTGCGGAAGATGTACACATCATATGACAGTGAAGAAAAAACGTTTTATAAATTGCCATTATCGTCCCTAATTCTTACTCAAAATAACATAGGTTTTGGTAATCAAACGTCAGGTCCAGAGTCCAAAACAACAGGCAAACAAATAATTTTTGGGTGGCACTATTCGTAGCATTAGCACCTAAATTAGTTACGAATAGGGGCTGGAGGTCATGGCTTATTTTTATTATTTTCATAAAATTCCAGCAATAAATAATGTAGCAAAGTTTCATCATGCATAATTATTTTTATCCTATTCGTACCAAATTTAGGTAAAAACAATTATTATATTCTATTTTTTTAGCTATAGCCTTGCAGGATTAGACAAATTTAATCAACGACCAGCTCCAGCTCAAAATATAAATTTAAAATTGATAATGTATTAAAATACATTAATCTGTAAGCTAATATTATTGCTTTCCTTCCTGGTTTAGCGTGGTTAGGGAAAATCACAAGATAAATGGTTTTTATTTCATTTTTTATTAAAAATTCAAGTTTTTAACGCATTGCGAAAATGGCTCTTTTCGTGTTTTGAGCAGCCAAGTTTTTATATTATTTATTTTATCGATAACTACAAAATAAACTCGCCTCTTTTAGCTTCAAATTGTTTAAATGATTTTCTACGAACTATAGTTTGTATGTGTATTCTTGTTCACAGGGCAGCTATATTAAGTGAAGTACAATCGCGCGGTAACACAAAGTTGCCAACTACTAAATCAGTTCTTGTACTAGGTATGCTTATGCCCACTTGAGACTTTTTCAATTTAAAACTAACTGTCAAATTTCAGGAGAAAATGAGAGCGGCAAGACCACTTTAATCGCCAAACTGCAAGGTGTCGAAGACCCCAAAAAAGGTTCTGGCTTAGAGTATGCCTATATAGATGTGCGCGATGAATATAGAGATGGTCAGTATCTAGTCAGTTTCCTGCAGAAACAGCAGAATTAAACCTTAAACTCTAGATAACACAAGACTGCGAGTTTGGGTTCTTGATGGCGACCCCGAACATTCCCACCTGCTCGAATTTGCTCTCAATGAGGAGACCTTCCCTGACACCATGATTATGTTCTCGGTGTCAATGACCTCGCCCTGGGCCATGCTTGACCAGCTTCAAAACTGGGCCACCATTCTTCAGGACCACATCGATAAATTAAACCTATCAGCAGACTTCATTCAAGAACGCAAACAATCAGGTAAGTGTAGATTGCTTTCATTGCTTGATTTTATTTTAAATGTATATTCTATGGAAGCAAGCAAAAGCAACAGAAAATGCAAATATTTAACTCCAGTTTAATTTTGGAATTTAGTTCTGAAGAGGTGGCAAGAGTACATGGAGCCAGGGGATGAACTAGAGGCTAGTTCGCCAATGAGGCACTCGACAAGGACTCTGGAGGATGATCTGCTGGATGAAGAATTGCCCCTCGGTGAGGGAACTCTCACACGAAACCTCGGTCTTGATATGGTCGTTGTCGTAACTAAGGTAAACTTTGTGATCAAACACTACAATGATTTTGTCACGATTGCAACTTTCTTCCAGACTGACTACATGGGAACTCTAGAAAAAGACATGGACTATCGAGATGAACATTTTGATTTTATTCAGCAGTGGATTCGGAGATTTTGCCTTCAGTATGGGGCAGCTTTGTTTTACACTTCAGTGAAAGAGGACAAGAACTGTGACCTTTTGTATAAGTATCTGGTGCACAGAATTTACCACTTGCCCTTCCGCACCCCAGCGCTAGTTGTAGAAAAGGATGCAGTTCTCATGTAAGTAGTACATTATTGCAAAATATAATATACCCAATACTTAAATGCTATCTTGTATTAAACCTGAAATTGGTTAATAAATTATTTCTGGCATTTGGCTCTTTGGCTCCTGTGTTCAATGAAAGTTACACAAGAAGCCTGCTGTAATGGAGATTAGTTTTTTTGTTTAATCTTTTCACGATTGTTCTGATGTTTGAAGAACAATAATTGACTATTCTAAAATTGATTTAATAATACAGTTTTAGTTTTAGTTATGGAAATATTGGATTTTTTGACAGCAAATTTTAATTTACGAATCAATTAACTTTTGTTAACATTTTTGGAGATATAAAATCTCCTTTACAGAGCAACTACTTAGAGCCATAGACAAGCTATTTGTGGTTTTTAAGGTTAATAATTCAACAAAATAGGATATTAACCAAAAAAATAAAATACACATTAATAATTGAAGAGAGAGTGGTTTGTAACTAAACAAAAACTAACCTAAAATTTAATTTCAAGATGATTACCATGTAAAATCTCATAAGGTCCTATTTCTTTGAAGTTCCATAATATCTTAAATTAAAAAATGCCTGGTGATTTGATCTATGCATCATTGAATAGGGCCTAAATTTTATTTTTTAAAATTTACTATGAACTTAAGCTATACATTAATTATGTTAACTTTCTAAATCGATCACAATCAGTCCCCTAATCATTTAATTTTTTATGTTGAACAGACCATCCGGTTGGGATAATATGAAGAAAATCAGCATCCTCTATGAAAACATGCAGTCAATGAAACCAGACGATTACTACACCGATGTCATATCAAGACCACAAACCAGAAAGGTGTGCATCTAACAGTCTCAATTAACCGTTCCACCATTGTAATTGGAAACGTGCGCAGCCTATTACGAGAGAAACTGAGATTCACGCTGAAGATGAGCAGCAATTCCTGATAAAACAGCAGCAGCTCCTGCAGCAGGGTGGCACCCCGTCCGCCCCCCTCGGCATGACGAGACAGGAGTCTCCTATGAGAACTCCGACCAGCTCGAAAACCAGTGACAGACGCACATCCGCTACGCCTGGGTCGCAGGGTTCCCCGAAAAAGGTAAATTTTAACTTCACGTTGAGTGTAGAGGTTGACAATCAAAATGCAGATGTTTGGCTTCTTTCGAAGTTCTCAGTCGGAAACCACTTTTGTAAGGTGATATTATCACAAATCTGTTTTCTACCCTTTTGATGCAGATGGATGGAGCCAAAGTGGGTGCGGCAGCTGGAGGGGAGGGTGTTTTAGCCAACTTTTTCAACTCGCTCTTGCACAAGAAAACAGGCTCTCCCTCCCCAGGTAAAGTGCAAGGTAGGGCAGACAGCGCATTCCCCTTTTAGGCATGGTGTGACTTCCGAGTTTTGTGTGTTAATGGTGGGTCTCGTGACACTGTAAGCAGTTCTTCTTGTTGAATGTAGTTAGTCACACTTGTCTAAAAAGATTAAAAACGCTTTTGCAGTTTATATTCGTAACAATCAATGTGGCCATCTTAAAGAAGTAGTTGATTTAAACAATAAAAGTATTAATCATTTTGTTATTGGCAGTAATACTAACATTTTTGGATATCTGATATCTGTGATGCAGTTTCAATAGCACAGTTTTAGATTTGTTTCAGATTATTTCTAAAGGATTTAACACTCAGGTTTCACTATTTTAACCAACAAAATTGAAATCTGCAGAGGTTTAATGTGAATTATCCGTAGAATGACGTTGCGTAAATTGAAATCTGATTCAGCCTTCGTCAAACATTGTAATTAGCTACTGGCTTTTGCGATCAGTTTATCTGGCGTGAAATGTTAAAACTTTTTACATTGCTCTTTATAGGTATGGATAAAGCTGCTGTTCGTTCTGACGCAGCTGCAGAACTGGACCGGTTAACCAGGAACAAAAAGCCGCCCTCTCCGACAGGATCTCCGGACTCCTCGGCCAATTCGAGTTTGGAGCAGCCGCCGTCATCTACTGATTGCTGAGTCTTGACTTGTGATAGTTTCTCGTATCAAGTACCACCAAACATCTCTCTTTCTTCCCTCTGAGGATTCCTTGTCGACCAAGAGATCCTGATGAGAGCTAGTTTTTTCTCCAATTTTTTCATTCATCCAAAGGTCTGTCTTGATTTGCGATTACCCACATTGTAAAAATAGCACAATGGACAACTAGCTAGTGGAATTGAAATCTTGTTTATTTATTCCAAAGTCTAATTTATTTGATCCGTAGCAAATCTTTTAGCAGAACCTTTTCCAGATGTTGTAGAGTGTAGTTTTCGCAATAATATGTTCACTATGCTTTTATAAGGCGATACCCAGAACACAAAATCTTACATTTCATTTGGGCAATTGGATGCTAAGGCAAACTATTAATTTTTAACTTATTTGTAAATTAAATTTACTGATCAGCTAAATGAATAATAAAGAATATGCCAAAATAAATGCCAAATAGTTTTTATTCTTCTGCAACTAACATTGTTAACCATTCCTATGTTCTGTAATATTCCAGCAATTCTTTGTCCTTTGGCTTCAAAATTGCTTTATCTTTCAAGCTAACGACCCAGCCAGGCTCAAGTCCATAGAAAATCTGTCTGGGATCTTTTCTCATTGTGAGCATAGTATAATCAGGATCATCCTCAATTTTGGGCAGCTCGTAACCATACTTTTGAGCTAGCGCGAGTCGGGCCAGTGAAACTTTCTCAGGGTCAGCAAGGTAACCCCGGTTGTCAGCTGAACTGTAGTATTCGATCGCGTCTTCAGGGGGAATCATCCTCTTTGGAATCGGATCACCTGGTATGAGTTTAATTTATGACTTAATATTATTATAATTAATGCACACAAACCTCTCAGAAAGAACCTTGCAGGATCAGTCACTGCATGGAGGCACAACGGATCGTAATACGAAGTTGTTATGACCCCACCATTCCTCTCAATAGCAGCGATCGCACCTTCTGATGCCCACTGCACCTCAATGTTGATTTTAGCACAAAATTGGTCAAACCCCTGTCATTAACAATAAGAGATGGTTTCAATGTCACGTAAATACAAAACTGGTCAAATTTCGGACCTCTTCATCAGTCAAATTGACACCATGATGGTTGAAATTAATGTTCATAGAATAGACTCCAGTATTACAAATGGAAGAAAGATCAATCGGCTGCGTTGTGTCCAGTCGATTTGTGTCGATCATCTTCTGCAGCATCAAGAGACTCACAGGTGGATACTCTCTTTCCAAGCTGCAAAATTATATAATTATGTGTTAATTATTTCAGTATACGTGAATTTTTAACTGTGGACTCAATGAGCGTCTATGTTCTTTTTGTGACTCAATTAGGGGCGACTTAACAAAAAGGTTATTATCTGTCTTGCAATAGCAAGAACGAAATTTTGGCACTAACTGGGGGCATTGGGTACTACATTATTGAGTCACCATTTATATTTTAATTTTACCGGTATCTCTTGTAATATTTCTCCATGCCAAATCTCAAATGAAACGGTGTGTTGCCACTTTCAAACCCCAGCGGCAAATAATTTTGTCTAAATTTCTTGCCGTGACCATGTGTTCCTCCACCATGTTGTCCACGGGCACCTAGCAAAACAGAATGGTTCTTCATACAATCAATCGGAATTAATAAGAGTAAATTAATTACTTTTCTTTTTCCGATGATCGTGATCTCTTATATTATACAGGGACACCCTTGGCAGGGCACGAAGGACCGCAAGAGCCCTGTCAACCACATTTCTATTCACGGCCATTGTTATTGAGAGTATTGAGACCGGCTGCTTCGTTGTGGGCGTGGCACTTTTGTGGAGGTTTGCTCTGGTGGCAGAACTGGAAACTAGACAGAAGTCAAATCTGTAAACAAATCCACCACGAGGACGAAAAACTAAAAAACATGAAGATTTTACGCTCTAAGCGCGTGAGTAAAACCCTGAGCTTCTATGCAAACAATTTTGGTTTCCGAAAGCCTTATCAAGTTTTACTTGACGGAACAATGTGCTTTTACGCTTTGAAGGTACGTAAAATGTTGTCGTAATGTGCCATGAGCCATTTTTCCAGAAAATTTATTTTTGAATCATGTTTGTTTAAATATTTTCTTGCAGAACAAGGTCAATCTCCAAGAGCAGCTGCCAAAATATTTTGGTGCTGAAGTCAAATTGCTGACCACCCCATGTGTCATAATTGAGGCAGAAAAACTAGGCAAGTTTTGTTAATTTTTCCATGAAACTATGTATCTATTTATTGAAATTATATTCTCTACTCCAGGTCCAGCTCTCTTTGGTGCAACACTAATTGCTAAGCAATTTCCCACACATCGCTGTGGTCACGACGGAAATCCTGTTTCTGGTTCTAAATGTCTTCGTTCTATGGTCAACAAAAATAACAAGGACAGGTAATTCTTACAAAAATTTAATGAAGGTGTTCGCTCCAATTTAAATTCTAGATATATCATTGGCACCCAGGACAGAGAGTTGCAGGAAAAGCTCAGATTAGTGCCTGGAGCGCCCCTTCTTTACATTCACAACAAAGCCCCGACCCTTGAAGCTCCATCCGCTGCAAGCACCAAGAGATCAGAGAAAATAAGCCAGCAAAAGTGAGATTTGAGTTTCATTTTGTTTGGATTTGACCTGTAAATTTTATGTTTGATACGGTGTAGGTTTTTGCCTGAAAAGCAGTCCGGAGAAAGTGTGGCGGAAATCAAGCGACGAGTCCTGGGAATTGAAGAGAATACAGAAAAAATTTTCAAGAAGAAAATCAAAGGCCCAAATCCTCTTTCTTGCAAGAAAAAGAAAAAGGCTGCAGAACTGAACCTTCCAGCGCCAGCAACAGTGAGTGAAGGACAAGTCAAAAAGAAAAGAACAAGGAAAAGAGTTAAAATCCCTCAGCATGTCAAAGAACACATTAAATTGCAGGTTGAAAAATCGTGAAATTAAATCGCAAGAATGTTTTTCAATCAATTTATTCTTCACAATCAAAAGCATTCACTCTTGATAAAAGTGCAAATATTTACATTAAAAATAGTTAGTATAAAATTACCAGTCCCTCAACCCTTTCTAGATAACACATTAGGCCCTAAATTAGGCGTCAGAAGATCTATCATCGATATTTTTGATGACAACAGAATAAATCGGGGATTGTTGATTGGAGCCATAATGGTGGCTAGACAGAGATCCAGCGCTAGTATCGGTCGAAAGAGAACTGCAGGAGGTCGCATCGCCTCGAATGGCCGAGGAAATCACGCTCAAATCGCTATTAATGCTGCGCCTTGTCGCGAACTGTTCATAACTATTGATGGAAAGGTCATCCAGATCGGCACTAGAGAAGCTCGAAGACCGGCTCATAGACACTGCAGCTGTTGAAAAATAATTGAGAAATTATGGAATGCCTTTCAGCGGTGTTATTCGAGGAGAGAAAATATTATTAGTATTCTCAAGAGAACTACCACCCATATTAAATCAAGAAATATGCATTGAATTACTTGCTGAGCAGGCGTCCAGATTCCTCCTTGAAATAGCTGTGGCTTCTGCGATTTGTTTGTGCCTACGAATGGCCCACCAAGCGGCGAATCCGCTCCCGATAGCCACCGTGGTCACCAGAGCCAACATCATGACCAGTTGAGCACCAGACGAGCCTAGAAATAAACAATGAACAAAATTTTCCACTGCTTTTAAAGATTATTTTTACCGGAAAGTCTCGTTTGGTATGGCAGCTGGATTTGGGCTTGGAGCGAACTCGAGTGGCGCAGCAGGGCCGGGGGAATGGCAGGGTTCCTCAGCAGCCTGGCGCCTCGGGACTGTGCCTCAGCTTCGCCTGTGCCCACGCTGTTGTCCCCTTGGACGTGTGGGTGGACTCCTCCAGGAAGACTGATTCTGTGAAAAGGAGAAGTTCACAGTGAGGGCTCTTTGGCTTTGCCAATCAAGTGGATCTTACCCAGCGGAGACGGTCAGTGTGTCAGGCTGGGCAGTGCACAAGACGAGGAAGCGCCGGGTACTGTGCGTCAGAATGGGCAGGTTTTCTTGGACAAGCAGAAACGTGGCCACTGCTGACTCATTTAGCGCCTTGGTGCCTCCGCAGATGTTGTGGTCGAATCGGAGTTTGTAGGTGCTCTGCGGACTATTAGCGTTGCCCCAAACCGAGCAGGAGGAAGCTGCGGAGTTTTAATTTAAACATAAACATTCACTGTCGTATATTAAAGAACGTTAGTAAATTGTTCTATACCCTTTAACCACTGATAATACAAATTTAGGCGAAGCCTATTTTTTTGCTGCAGAAAATCTATTGCGGAAATTTTAAACCATTTCATTATTCACATCAAAACTAAAAGATAAAAGTGAAATTACATTCGTCGTCTGAAGCCGGGGAAATTTCTCCGGGCTGTCCTCCGAGGCTCTCAACTGAAATTCTTCCTCCGAAGTAGGGGCCAGTGTCCACCTCGACCTCAGTGCTGTTAGCAAGACATTGAGTGGCTCTCGCAGAGACTATAATATTTCAGCCAATTAATTGCGTTTTTTGTTTAACACTAAATGTCTAAATGGCAACTCACATCCTTTTGTTTGAGCAGTGGCACTGTCAGCAGGCAGAGGGATGCTGGCCTCTTGCATGGTTCTCGGCTCTTCAGGGTCGGGAGCGACGCGGAAGGTGTATTTAGTGGCCATCCGCAAACCGCTCAGTTGGGCAGTGAACACTCGGCCAGCGCGAGTTGCTTTTACAAGCTGAAATTCATCAGGAAGGATCTAAATCAAGTGACACCCCCCTTGGCAAGTGGTCTTCAGATTTTGATAAAATTCGGTGGAGATGTTGCCCTAGGGGACCTAAGTTGAACCCTAAAATATTAGGTGAAAATTCCAAAAATTGCCCATTTTACAGGGGTTAAAAATTTGAGATTTTTGAAAAAGGTGATGTTTTCGGCGATTTGTAACTTTGACTCTGTTTGTGGTAAACACAAAAATTTGGTATCCAAAATAATCTACGTTTAATGCCAAACAACTTCCCCACGACAACCAACTTCTTAGGTCAAAGGTCAAGGTCACTAAATTCGGGTCAAATTTTTCAAAAAAATCCCACATACCCTAGTACATAAAATTTTGAAAATTCAAAATAGCCAAAATGTGCCTCATATTCATGGTAACAACATATAAAAAATTGGCGAGACTTATTTTTTTCTTTTTCGAGATATTTTGAATTGAGTGTTAAAAACCGGTGTTTTCCGGGTCTTCTGATCATAAATAAAAACACGTTTTCCGCTTAATCTCAGCTTCTATGGGTCCGATTTAGAAAAACCGCACACCATTTGATACGTAATGACCTCCCCTAGGTAATGCAAGGGATCATAAGGGTGCCCACCCCCTTCGAACCCTTAACCACCCCCTGGAAATCCGAAATTTTTTTTTTCAAATATTTACTCTCTAACTCGATTAATTAAGCAAAATACTAATCAAACATGTTTCAAAATAATTAAAATATAAAATATTTTCATTTACTTTGTAGAAAAATAATTTAAAAAAAGTAAAATTGCTATTAATAAAATAATTTAAGTTTATTTTAAATATATAATTATTTTGGGGTTTTGTTTATTCAAAATAGCTGATTTTTTATTTTTTTTAAAGAATTTTAAAATATATTTTATAATTTACAGTGTTTCTTTATAAATATAAATAAATGCAACCAATACCAATAATTTGTTAAACACACAATTTTCACCAAATGCTTATGGTTTAACAAATATTAATGGTTGCATTTAATTATAATAATAAAAGAAAACTCTAGAATATTAAATATATTTTAAGATTCTTTAAAAAAATAAAAAAATCAGCTATTTTGAATAAACAAAAACCGAAAATAATTATATATTTAAAATAAACTTAAATTATTTTATTAATAGCAATTTTACTTTTTTAAAGTTATTTTTCTACAAAGTAAATGAAAATATTTTATATTTTAATTATTTTAAAACACGTTTGATTAGTATTTTGCTTAATTAATCGAGTTCAAGAGTAAATATTTGAAAAAAAAATTTTCGGATTTCCAGGGGGTGGTTAAGGGTTTGAAGGGGGTGGGCACCCTTATGATCCCTTGCATTACCTAGGGGAGGTCATTACGTATCAAATGGTGTGCGGTTTTTCTAAATCGGACCCATAGAAGCTGAGATTAAGCGGAAAACGTGTTTTTATTTGCGATCAGAAGACCCGGAAAACACCGGTTTTTAACACTCAATTCAAAATATCTCGAAAAAGAAAAAAATAAGTCTCGCCAATTTTTTATATGTTGTTACCATGAATATGAGGCACATTTTGGCTATTTTGAATTTTCAAAATTTTATGTACTAGGGTATGTGGGATTTTTTTGAAAAATTTGACCCGAATTTAGTGACCTTGACCTTTGACCTACGAAGTTGGTTGTCGTGGGGAAGTTGTTTGGCATTAAACGTAGATTATTTTGGATACCAAATTTTTGTGTTTACCACAAACAGAGTCAAAGTTACAAATCGCCGAAAACATCACCTTTTTCAAAAATCTCAAATTTTTAACCCCTGTAAAATGGGCAATTTTTGGAATTTTCACCTAATATTTTAGGGTTCAACTTAGGTCCCCTAGGGCAACATCTCCACCGAATTTTATCAAAATCTGAAGACCACTTGCCAAGGGGGGTGTCACTTGATTTAGATCCTTCCATCACATTATTATTTTTCCAGAATGGTGGAAGAAGGATGAGGTTAAATTTAACTAGACTTGACGTGTGCATCGATTTATTAAATATAGTCAAACCAAACAAAACTTGAAAATATTGTAGGTGAGCGAGCTCAGTTTAAATTTCAAATATTCAATGCCATCTTCATACTGCTGAATGCACACATTTTGACTTCATGGGATGAGAGTAGGGAATGTAAAAAATCGGTTAAGTGAACTTTACGGAAAAATCACGCATCTTCCCAGACTATCACTCATATCTGGCGAATAATAATTGTGTAAGTCACAATCGGGAATTTAGATCTAAAAAGCATCATCTGTATCCACAGAGTGCTCTTCAGCTTGAGGGGACAAGGGCTATTATTGGGTTTAATCATTAGACCCGGTAGGGTCATTCAAAAATTGTCTTAGCCCTCAGTATTTCATGAGGACTAGACGGGGTATTGGGATTAGTTTTCAACTAGCAATAATCGCCCCTCGGTAAAACCTCATTGGGTACGATAATGCCACTGCGCAAAGCTAACTTCATCATGGTTTAGTATAGAAACCCACTGTGAACAAAAAGCAAACTTCGCGTCGCGCTATGCTAGAGTTTTCAAACGATGCTTAGTTTCACTGAATCGGATCAACTAATTTGTTTTCATTACTCATTTTATCTAAGTTATTTCCAAATTTTGAATTAAATAAAATTCATTTTCTAATTATGCACGATTTTATATTCAGCTTTTTCTACTCAAATTAAGAGGCAATATTTCTCTCTGATTTCAACGCTGGCCACGGCAGCGCTGCAAGCGCCAATCGTTGCTCCCTTCCCATTGCAGTACGGAGAGATGAGTCACAGGTAGAGCGCGGCAGTAGGCACTTCAAATAATCACTACAGCGTTCTAACTAATACCTTATAATACATTTTGTAAATTTTAATAATAAAATCTACAACATTATAATTTTGAGAGTAAATGAGTGGTGGACACGGAACTAGAATTTCATAGCGAATCGTAATATTTTCAAATTAACTTTCAATAATCTTTAAAATTTCATCGGCTGGTTTACGGATTGATTAATTTTCTTGTACATTATTCGGATTAATTTTCTCACCTTTTCCCTGCACCTCTGGGTTCCCCAGGCCTGCAGTTCGCAATAGGATACAAGCACTTTGCCGACTCTTTCCACGGATTCAACTTGGTCTCTCAATTCAGGGGTGCTTCCCCATTGCAGGACAACGCTGCGGAAGTCAGGATTTACCTCCAAATCCTCACCTAAAATGAAACAAGAGAATAAAAAATTATTTCAAAATTTTTTGATAGATTTCCGATATTTTCAAATGAATTAGAAATTCGATTTAGCTAATATGGTGGCACAGAATTCCGTATTACAGAAATGAAAAAGATACTCTTAAATTAGTTTTAAGTAAAAAGGGATTTTAATTAAAATTTTTGTTATTTTCCCTATATCTAATTTAGCTGCTTTAAACTGTTGCTTTGTAAAAATTAACACCTAATTTAAATTATGGGAGCAAGCTTGGAATTTGCAAAGCTTGATTCTTAGCATTTCTGGACGGCAGCAAATAAGCAAATAGGAGCGAAGCAAGTTAATTAGAGCTGATCAAAACCTGCTAATCCCGCTGAGCGTGTAAAAAAATCCATTAAAGTCCATCGCCACTGTGACAAATGCATATATATTATGCGAGCAGCAGAATCTCTACTCGTGATAACTGTTTGTCATAATCGTCAGAAAACCAAGATCTCTATTATTTGCGATGAGAGAATAGAGGAAACCGTGCGCGTGGATTAATAGTTTAATGTGGGAATCGTGGGAATAAAGACGCCAAAGACTAGTAGAGCATAACGAAAAAGTAGCGTTATTAGTATAGGTTGGAAAGTGTAACAATCATAAATATAGAACGCTAATTAAAACTAAATACATTCAATAATTGAATTGTCCATATGAAGCGAATTAGTGAAATTGGTGAAAATTTGAAAGTAAATGGATTGAGAGATAATTTCTTTGATTTTGACCATGCAAAATTCATTGAAAAGTATTGATAAAGTAAAAGTAAAAATTTATCGTATTCCATAGTGAATCGTAATATTTTCAAATAACTTTCGAAATTCTTTTAAATTTCATCAGCTGGTTCACGAATTATTTTTCTTGTACATTATTTGGAAAAATTCATTGATAACATTTTCATAATTAAAAGTTTAACGACCTGCGCACATTTCTGGTGATGAGTCAGGATAGGGAAGTGCAAGGAATGGCTCAGTTTTAGTTTGGTGAGTTCGTTCGCATCTAACGACCCACATTTACACTGCACTCTTTTATTTATTTTGTGCCCTGCACACTATACACACACACACACACACATCCCGCCCCTCATTGAATGTGGCATGTCGCTCTGAATGATCAATTCTTTGTATTCAGAGTGAAGCAGAGACGCAAGCTGTACGCGGAACGCGGAGTTGGACAAAGGATCATTATTTTGCTTTGGCCGCGATTTCATTATTGGGAAAGGCGATTGCTGCTGTCTCCGAAACTGTACTCGCAGACGTGTTTTTGATCCTCGACAGACGACGGCGACTTTTGCGCGGCACAGTTTTATTGTTTGAACTATAAGATTGTTTCGCGTGACACATTGACTGAGTGGCAGAACAGGCGAGATCAAAACGAAGGGAAGCTGCTCGTCGCGACTATTAGAGTGTGCACGACGAGTAATTGAGTGCATAGTATACACTCTAACCTTGCATGCTTCTCCACTTGACGGCTAATGGTCTGTTTGCTGCACGCAGTTTGATTGCTTTTGTGTCTAACGACGCGCAGCGAAAATTAAATTGCTCTACGTTGAAATAAAATTGTTCTTTTATATTTTCGAAAAATTTTAACACAGGCCAACGAACTGCGCATTCTTCAAATACTCTTACACGGTCTATTAAAATATACTTAAATTGGATTGAATGTAGCACAAGATCGACTAAATAATATAAATTGGAAAAATACATATTTTTCGATTTGAGAGTTTGATATTTTCTCTGTCATATTCTAAATTAATGTTAAAAATTTACAGCAAAACTCTAGTTATTAATCTGCTTTCATGTTGTAGATACCATTTTTTGCCGTTTGGATAAATTCTCGTTCAGAGGCAGTTGTTGCCCTTGTGAATCTTGTGATTTTCCCAAAGGAGCATTGCGCTCTGCTTTTACACGAAAGTAAAACTGGTGAGTGGCAAAAAATTATGTACATGAAATTCCAGCACACGTTAGACCACATTTTAATGTTCCTCACTTGAGAAGAGAAAAGGTAAGTGACTCTCTGAAACAACGCACCAGACATGCACTTTTCTGCTTGCTTGGCTCGTACATTACTTTTCAACGCCATCATCTTTAATTTCGCTTCTGGCTTCTGGCAAGAAATACATTTTAACGACGAGTATTAGAGTATCGACCCCTCATGTGTAAATTTACGGAAACTAGCGGTTCAGAGCACAATTTTTTTTGCCGTATTTTTAATAACAATTAGGCCTCTGACAGTACAGATTGTAAAATAAGGTTAAAATTTTTTGTACAGAATAACAGATCAAACGCATGTGTTCAATAAAAAAAACAAGAATAAAAAATATTTCTCAGATCATAAAATTACACGAATCAATGCACAATTCAATTTAAATGCCACTGCTTCTGAAACTCCTTCTTTCACCAATCTCACGTCTTCCCGCGGTCAAGAACAGTAGCTATCGCTAAATTACTTTTTTAATCCAGGATGATCCTGTTGAAATGGATTTTCTTTCTTTCTATACTGCACCGTCTCTTTGTACCATATGTAAATCGAGAGCATAGTGTTTTTCAGAGCATTTCAGTTAAATAATTAGCGTGTAATTTTCTTATCGGTTATGTTGTATCTCTTTACCAATCAGCGGAACACACGATTTGCATATAGATATGGACAATAAAAGCATTGATGTGTGCAAAGGCTCAACGCGCATCATTCACGGGTAAACGCGCAAAGCCACGCTTTAGTGGACATTTGGACCGGCTTCAAACGATGCAAGTAATCGACCATCAGATCAGAATTTTAATTAGTGGCCGCGCTTATCTAGTTTTGCTATCAAATTTATCCCAAGGTAAATTTTACGATATTTCTCCGGCTTTCCATAATATTTCGGATTATTAATTCTGCATAGAGGCGTACACCTTGACCTGACTTAGAGATGAGTTAAATAATGCAGTGCATAAGAGGGATTCATTAAATTTAAATGAATGAAAATGAAAATATTTGTTGTACACCAATGAAAATCACACAGCATAATTCCCTCATTCACATACAACTTCAATTACTTAATAAGTAGGTTTATACATTCTCATTTATAAGTATTACTCAATGATTATCAATCACGCTCTCAAAATATCCCACGTAATTTTATACACTCGTAATTAAAGGCGCACAGAACCATTGTCTTAAATATCCTCCTTTGCGGCCGTGTTTTGGGTTATATCCGGACAAAGGGCAATTTAATTATCTCTTCTCTTGAAGCTTTCTGCTTTAAAGTTATAGTCAAAATCCAACGCGTGTTTACGTTATTTCATCGCCTGCGCTTTTACAGCGGAAGTGTGCACGCGAGCAAGTTTGAGATCGAAATCACACTACGAAGAACTGTAAAAATCTAGAGCAGCATTAAATTGGTCAGGGCCGCTATGAGAGTATGGAGAGAACGTAAACGAAAATTCTGAGTCGTGCTGATAGCAGGAGGAAATTAACGTTTCACTCAAAATGTGCCTGACGTAAAAAACAATTTTACGAGAAAATTAGCCGTGAAGAGAGCATGAAATTGAATTTAAGAAGCTCTACTTATCAGCTTCAAAAATTACACTGCCAAAACCGATCACCATGTCAAAGGAATTTTTAAAGAATTGCGTTTGCCTCAAAATTTAGAGAAAAATTTAGACTACACGTATTCAATAAGATATCAACGTACGAAATTATAATATCAATTCAAATAGCAAATCATCTTTGGGTCATTTTTTTCTTATAGATGATGAAGAGAATTTTTAACTACCGCCAGACAATTTTTTCATCGGATTGTGCTGGGATTTACTTGAAATGCTACACATACACACGGCAGAATAATGAAGAACGAGATAACGGCTGCGAGTGAAAATTCGAGCATCATGACTTCTTTCGAGGCTTCAAGAGTAATGAGAGAACTAACAGGACGGGCTTTTCTGCACGAAAGACGTGCCGTATCTTCCTCCTGCGGCTCCTAGCAAAATGAGATAATAAGCGCGGTGATGTGCACTTTTGTGTCTATTTTATAACAAACTGCTTTGATGATTATGCTATTGAAGCACTTGCTCCGCTATAGGTGCCGGTGCTGCTGCATTAATCCGCTGATTGTGAGGTGACGCTGGATTTTGTGAGAAAAGACGTTACAGCCGTTACAGGCGCCTCCGCATTCACCGTCATATATCCCCGAGCAAACATGACTTTTCAATCGCATTTATATAGTCGGTGCAGAGCAGGAAGTCACTGCACTTCACATATATAATCTCTCTTTTATTCTCCCTCACGCACCATGTAATGCTTCAGTTAATTGGTCACCGCTCGAAGCTGACCATTAAAACTTAATTATCGATTGTAGAGCTCAAGGACAAATTACTTTGTTGCAGTGTAAGAGCACTGCAACCATGCGCTGGAGTGTGAATGTGCATTCAACAATTCCGCACATTATTTTCACTTGTGCGGGATTTGTACCGTTTCAGATTCTAATAATGCTCATAATTCATAAATAATATTCTTGAGCAGCTTCTTTTAAACAAAAGCCTTGACGGAATAAAATAAAATCCAGACGAAGATGGATGATAATGAGTTACCGCTAAGTTATCTTAATATGTGTCTTAATTTTGATAAATTTCAAAGGGGGATTTTAAATTTTGTCATCATGTCAAGTTTTGCATTTTCTCTTATCTCTATATATATTCCAATTTTTCTGAAAATTAAAACTAATTTTTTGGGTGGTAGAAATTTCTGCGGCCTTACCTTTTGTCGCAGAATTGAGTGCCGCGAAGGTGAGGAAATGAGTAATGAACACCCACTTCATCTTGCTAGGCACGTTTAGCAAAATAGCAGACGATCGAAATGGCCACTTCCGTCAATATCCCCTTAGATCGTGGCGTGGTGTCGTTCACTCTGAGCTCCCGTGCGGTTTTCGGCTAGCTTCCTGATTACTGCATCTCCTGTGAAAAATGAAAAGGTTGAGGTTCTGCTCAGCAGACAAATATATTGTGTACGTGTGGTCCGGAGTAATTGTCTAAAAAATGCAGTTAGTGCAACACAGAGAATTCACTGAGCGCGATAATTGCCTCCTGCTGACGTCGGTAAGAGGAGCGAAATATTACAAAGCAATAAAGTGCGATGAAAAAGAGTCCCTCTTAGTTTACCAAAGTTGATTTCTCACTTTTGATAATTGTTTTCCAGGAAGCTCTCCAAGCTGCCACGCCTGACGGTGCAACTACATATTACAATAATCACGAATAAATGCTCTAAACGAGAGTTGTTTCATTTATTTTAGCAGCGGTTTATATTCTGCATTTCTTGTTATAAGAACGCCCGCTTAATAACATTTTCTTAGCGTGTAATTTAAACCCTTGTATAACGAGGAAAAAACAACATGGGTCGTCGAACTTTCAATAATCTTAGAATCTTTTTTATGTGTGCCCGCACGCTTAAAAACTTAGCATGCGGCGAAATTTTTTTAATAAATTATCAGATTTAACGTTCATGAATGCATGGAGCAATAAATTCTTGTTTTAAACTCTCTCGTTTGTGATAAAAACGGTGAAAATGTAGATAAAATTTGATATTTATTGGTTCAAAATAAATTTGGCAAACCACTTTAAATGTTCATCCGGCATTTTTAAATTCAGTCTGCGAATGAACGTCTTCCGAGGTTATTTGATCGCTGCACGTTTTGCATCGTGAATTGCTGCTCAGCGTTTTAAATACCGGTAGACACATCCGCCGATTTGAGTGTGTGTGTTTGTGACCCCTGGCAAAAAGGTTCAGCCTCCTATATATCCTGCCGCCACTCGCTTTTATGATGGATAGTGAGCAGAGCAGAAAGAAGCTGCGGACTGCAAGTGCCGCGAGAGAAGAGAACCCGGCGGCGTTTGCAATTCACCTTTAATTTTTTCCGTCACGCTCTTTTCACGCATGCGAAACTCAGCTCTTTAAAATTGTGAGAAAATCACTCGAAAAGGATAAATAATTGCTTATTTCATCCTGACTTGGAATCAAATTTTTTTTTCTCAGAGAGTTTGATTGAATTTCTTTATACAGAGTGAGCCAACGCACTGAACAGGAGTTAAACCTCAGTGATTTTTCTTTAAATAACACAACTATAAAGGAATTGAAATTTATATGGTTTTTTGCGCAGACATGTGAGATGGTGTTTTTTTTGTCTAAATATAATTGACTGAATGATGAGAGAATCCAATACTTAACTTGCTGCCTGCATTGTATTTGTGATATTATTTGAGTTTTAAAATAATACGCATACGGGCCACAAAATTTTACAAAAATTTTCGAAACAAAAAATAAAACCAAAATTTCAAGTTACAGCTCTTAATTGTACGATGAGACAGCTGGTTGCTTTGTATTAAACTGTAAACAACTTAAAATTAGCAGTGTTACGACATAATTATGTATATAAATCTCCAATTTGCACATCACACGCAAGTAGTATGAAAAAAAATAATTATGGGAGTTAAGATGTTTCCCAGTGACGTGTTGATAAAACAATTCTGTGCACCAATTTCGCGGTTAGGTCATTCCTCGTGTGTGTATTATAATATATCGCTTATCAACGAGTGCAAACAATGGCATCTCCGAAAATGCAAAGCACTTTACGCACTTAAAAAGGGCTTGAAAAAAGGTCATTACTCCAGGAACAATGCTGAGAAAGGGAATTATCAAAATACAAAGCTGGCAGAGCGTAGACAAAGACACGCTGGCATTAAAAATGCACGCGGCGCGAATGTCAGAAAAGAACATGTGGGAGAGAAAAAGTCGCACGTCGCAGGGGATTATTTTTCCATCAGACACGCTTTGCACAGCTTGAACGAGCGTTTATCAATCCAGTTAGAAAAGAAAGGCACGAGTGGATGAAGACACGACACAGAAAATCACCATGCAGCATAATATTGCTTTATTATTATGTGCATTTTTTAAAAATTCATTGATTATACTTAAAGTTAACGGCCAAAAACTTTAGAACCGTTAACTCCAATAAATGGAATATTTGTAGTCGTTCAAATTAAAGCCGATACAAAAATTATGTTGCTAAAATAGTATGTAAGAGCAAGATAGTCAAAAATTTAGCGATGGAGTTTAAGTGTTGTTAGTTAATAAATAATTTTAAATCATGATCAGTGCATTTTATGAAAAGATAACTTAAGACTAAGGCCATGCATTGAGGAAATTTTTCACTGACATTCAGCCATTAAAAATGACTAAATTTTAATATTGAATTCCTGATTTGTTAGCACTTATTGTTAAAGACAACAGGTCGCCGTCTCCAAGAGTCTCATAAATCCTTAAATCACTTACTGTAATTTATCCCCCTCACTGTGGTGGCCTCGAAAATGCAAAATGCAGGCAAAAACCGAAGCTAAACGCTTTTTTCTTAAGGCGAGTTAGCAACCCAGGTGTTCTTTCTCGCACAGAGTTGGAAGCGCGAGAGAAGAAAAGGACCGAGTGTGTCAGGCACTGACCGACAGATGCACAGGACCGAATACCATGGTCATTTGTTTCCAATCAGCAGTGCGAATGAAAATCACAATTCCAGGCAGAAAGAGAGAGGATGCATCTCCTTTCAGCTTCAAAAATAATAATAGTACGTGTTTCTCTCTCACGACAGCAGGCGCAGTGTCAACGCCTGCTCTTCGCCTTCACTGTGGAGCCCAGCCAAGAGAGATCGAAACGAAAAGATCGTACATCGGCGCGCGTGCTTGTTTTGGTGACAAGCTCTGATAATTTTAGAGGAGGACAAAAAAGAACGGCAAATGCAATTTTCGTCAGCCTCACAATCAGCTAAATATTTTGTCCTGTTAGCAAACCGGCTCTTTTTAAATTACACGAATTATAAGACAAAGAAAGAAACACACACACAGGTTTAATCTTTAAATTTAAGAAAAACTGAATGGCTTTGGTTTGTGAGGAAAATTAATTCTGTACAGTTAGTTAATAGCAAAAAATTCTATGAGGAAATAATTAAATAACGCGTTCTCGTACTGCGGTTATGAATTTCTTTTTGGAGGTTAAAGTACTGCTGATGAGGGCTGTGGAGACGAAACAGCTGCTGTACAGTATGAGAACGGGTAATTTAATTTTTCCTCATAGAATTTGCAATTACCTAACTGTATACAGAGTTAAATTTCCACGTTAGATTTAAAATACATGTTGTAAAAATTTATGATTTGGACGGAAAATTTGTATTTTTTTTCTCAATACACTATATTTTATTTTTAGGCCTGGGACAGTTTTTAAAACAAAAAAATTTGCGCGAGTATGGAATTCAAGTTGCAAAAATTAACAGGTTTTGTAGCCAAAATTTCAAGCTTTGCCAATTTGAAGAATTTAAAATACTTGAATTTGCGGGCAATTAATTAAAAATCATACACAAAGTCTCTGTTACGAACAGGGTCACCAATCACCTTACTGTCTTCATTAGAAACGCACGTGTCAATTGTAATATGGAAACGTGTAAATAAACATTAACGTTTGAAGGACGAAGGGTTTGCACTTCAGCACATTTAAATGGCTGCGGTATTATGCAGCACAGAGATATATTTTTCCTGATAAAAGGAACGCTAATTACCTGCAGCTGAGTGCGTGGCTGCTGCTGATCTCTGGAATAAATTTAATCACGTATACGTCTTTGCTATTAAGCTGTCACTCAAAACGAAACAAATGAGTGGAGACGAAGAGTGGTGCACAATATAAAGTACTGCGAAAAACACTGCGACGCTCTGAGCTCCGAGGTTCACGGCCGCGAGAAATCTCAGCACTGTCAGTTAGTCAGAGACAAGAAAAAGAGTATAGGCACTTGGTTAGCTATATATTGAAACTGCAATGTCCTAATTGCACGCACTGTAATGAAAGCACAAAGTTGCAGAAATGATGAAGAGTAGTGTGCTGATGTGTCCCTCGCTCATGACTGTTTATCGCTCTCCGCGTTTTAGTGACGTTCTGCGTGCGCATCACGGTGTGCTGGACCGCACCGCGTGAAATAAAATCCAGCACCAAATAATGTGCTGTTTGATTTCCGGACTTCACATCACTTTGGTATTATTGTGATCATGCGACTGTCGGTGCCGGTGGTCCGCGTCAAGGTCGCGCATGATCTCATTGATCTCGCACTCTTGCCTTAACCCATAACATTAAAACTTGCAGCTGGTAATTAGTTATTGAATATGCTCTTACTTATGCTCGATGTCAGGAGAATGTGGAGGATAGTTAGCAAAGTAATAAAATAATTCATTTGATATACCAAGAGAGTAGAGATGATAAAAACGGCCAACAGTATTTTAATGTTCCTGACGGCATTAACGAGGATCTAATAAAAAATTTAAAATTAACTTGCTACTTTATTTATGTGCGCGTCAAAGGACTCAATCGCAGTGCGACGAGAATTGATTGAATTCATATCTTTTTATTCAAAATAATATATTTTATTGTATTGCTGTTTTAGTACTACAAAATACTTTGTGTGCATTTATTAATTAATTTCTTTCCATTTCCAATTATGAAAATAATAGTATAGTGAAGAGTGTTTTTTAATTGTACATGCACGATTCTATTGAATTAAATTTTGACTCTGTATTACATAAAATTATGCAAATACAAACAATAACCAAGTTTTCGTGATATTGAGACGCAAAAGAAACCATAAAAACATAAGAATGGCACCCCTTTACTGATTACATATTTTATTGTTATTTTATCAAACTTGTAAACGAAAAGATCAAAGCTGCAAGCATTGAAATCGCCGGATCTCTTTATTTTTCTGATTTATTTAGTATGTACGCTGTGTTATATTATAAAATTTAATTTTATGCAGATTTTTCAAAATTTTCAGTCTTGAAGATGATATGAAGGTTTTATAAGTGGTGCTGAAATTCATGCGAAACTATGTATACATAATGTATGATAGTATGTTTTGTGACAAACAATTTGGAGCCAGAGTTGCTAAATTTATACGCAAGATTTAAGCGTCAATTTGTTCGTTGTTGTAGGGTTGTTAGAATAGAATTTAAACGCAAGCTTACCTAAAATTAGGCGAAGAGAATCTAAGCCGGCAGATTACGGCAACACCAGCCAACTCCCAATACCTTCAGTGTTTTGAGTGTTTTGTGCTGCGGCTGCGGCCACACTGAATGTGAATGAACGTCGCAAAGCAGAGAAAGATCTTGCTAGCCTGAGCCTGTCTTGAGTCTTCCCCATCCTTCCTTCCTCCACACATGCGCACTGGCTGGGCTCTCTTGATGTAGGATTCCTTCTCTGTTCTGTCATGAACTTCTATTATTAATTTTTGTACAAAAATAAATTAAACCGTCCTTTGAGTAAAATTTGTACTTCGTTGTTAGATTTTATTGATAAGTTTCAGATTTTGATTACAAAACTTATACAAGCTACTGTAGTGAAAAATATAGATATAAGAGGGCGAAAAAACATGATTGTAGGAAAAGAATGAATGGCATCCGGTTGAAGAGGAAAATAATGATAAAATTGGACAAGCGTATGAAAGTCTTCAAGACAATCCTCAGACTCCTAACAAGAGTGCAATGGGCATCAAAGAGCAAAATCTTGTAACAGTTCTATAACAGTTGTAGAATTTGCAGTTGCCATTGCATTATGATACAAGGTACGTCATGTACAATACAAGAAACGTCTTGCCTGATTGATAGCACTAACGTGAAAAAGAGACATGATGATTCTAGTTTGACAACGAAGACTCCCCTTGCAGTTGATCGCTGATAATTTCCGACTGATCTGCTTCAGTCTGTATTGTGATAATCATTTTGTTTTCATCTTCAGGAGAGGACGGATCGTCCTCACCCATCGAGTCTTCGATCTTGCTGCCGTCTGCTTGTCCACCGGTCCGACTTTTAGTGTGCGTGCGAATGTGTTTAGAAAGGTGGTCACTGCGCATGAACTTTTTATTGCACTCAGTACACTGGAACCGTTTCTCGCCAGTGTGCGTTCGGCGATGGCGCTGAGCGGAATAAACAACAAATCAATACAAGGTGCTTCTAAATGGGACAGTAATAGCTTACCTGGAGCTCGTCAGACCGGGTAAACCTTTTGCCACAGAAGAGCCAGTTGCAGACAAAAGGTCTTTCTCCAGTGTGCCAACGTAGGTGGGCACGCAGATGGGACGTTTTTCCGTAAACTTTGTTGCACCCTGCTATGTGACAGATGTGCTGCTTTTTGCGATTTCCACCCCTGAGAACACGAAGCCACGTAAATTTAACATTTGCCAGTTAAATTTGTGATAGAACAAGGTATCAACACCAGAGAAGGAAAATTGGTACTTCTCTTGTGTTAATACAACCAAGGAACAACAACATCTCAAAAAAGCAGTTATAATACCAATTTTAGTTAAGGTAATTTTTGCCCAATCATAGAAAAACCAATCAAATATTAAAGGGAATAAATTTGTATTCAATTTGATAAAGGATCAAAATATAGCCTACATAGTGAACAGTTCGACGCTTTTTAATTTTTACTTTATTCAATTCTCAAAGAAAATGGCTAGCTGATTGAGACCTGTCTCACCAATTAAATATTTGTTCGTAAAAATAGTACCAACCTATATCTCTCGCCATCCGTGCAATTGGGGCACGTGCAAGCCACCCTTCTGACTCGTGTTTTAGTTGTCGATGAGCTTTGGTCCAAATGAGTTTCAGTGGCAACTTGAGTCACGGTTTGCGTCTGCACAGGCGAAGGAGCACGGAATGTCTGTGGCGTAGACTGCGCCGTTGTCAGCACTTGCCACTTGCAATCTCCAGATTCCTGAAGTTGCTGAGCAGCTGTAAAAACAAAAACAATGCGTTAAAAGCTATCAGTCATTAGTTTTGGAGACTCTTACAAATGATTTGGGTGCCTGGAGGAAAGGTTTGGAGTGTGGTCGTCTGTTGAGGCGCAACATTTATTGTGGTGGGCGCCGAGAGTTGAATGTTCTGCAGGCCTTGAAGGCCTTGGATGTTCTGCAACGAGCCAGCTTGGATGATTTGCACGTTGCCAAGCCCCGGGATGTTCTGGATTGGGATACCTTGGATGCTGCCCAAACCAGGAATCTGAAATGAAAATTGCAATTAGTTAGTTAACTGTCAGACGGAAATTGGAGCTCCTTTTATAAGCCAGCAAAAAGCTGTCAAACGGGAAAGTTGTGGTGCATTTAACAAAAATTTCCTATTTTCACACCTGAATGATATTACTCTGCTGTCGGACTTGTTGAGCTGCTTGCAAGTTTGCCAGACTTGATGCAGGGATAACAGTGATTTGCTGACCGTTGGCGCCCGTCAAGGTTATTTGCTGTGACTGTATCTGTTGAGGAGCAGCTTGGGCTGTCTGCGCCTGTTGCGCGGCAGCAGCTGAACTACTAGCTTCTGATGTGTTGACAACAGTCGACTGATTGGCACTTGAAGGAGTTTGCTGTGTAAGTTGATGCGAGGCAATTTGCACTTGTTGTATTTGTCCGGACGAGGTGATGATTTGAGCCATTTGCGGTTGCGAAGGTAGTTGGATTTGCTGAGTCACTGGCTGTAATTTAAATTGAATTAATTACCAGAATAAACTTGACGTTTCAACTAATTCAAAAATCACCTGAGAAAGCTGTTGGATCATTTGCAAAGTCTGCCCTTGCGAGCTAAGAATATTTCCTGCCGGAATGGTGGTTGTGAGTGCTTGCACTGGGAAGTGGATGGTCTGGTAGACAGTTTGTCCATTAGCAGTGGACACTGGCACCTGTACAGGAATCGATTGTTGCATCGTGGGGAACTGTACCATCTGCGCGTTGGCCCCTCTGATAATTTGCTGTCCACTGGGAGCTGCCAATGTTAAAACAAGTTAAGTAACTGAGAGTCACAGCAAAGGACTTAATTACAAACCTGCCATTTGCACAGTGTGCTGTGCAACCATGTTCTGGAGCAGTCCAGCGTTGACGACGGTGGCCTGTGCAGAGGAAGACGGCACCTGTGTCCGAATAATTTGTCCAGTCTGGGTCATCAGGGTCTGACCGCTACCTTGCCCGCCAGGAGAGGAGGTTAAAGCGGTGGCAGGGATGAACACGGCCTCTTGCCCGTCGACGGTGACCGTTTGAAGCGGATGCACATTGTAGCCAGCGGCGGCAGCTGCAGCCGCAAGGTTCTGCTGTTGTGATTGCTGCGCCTGCGCGCTCATGATTTGGCCCTGAAACAGCCGCCATAATTTAGGCTGTGGCTAGCAATTGATAGGTAAATTTTAAATGGTGTTGAAATAATAGGTGGAATTTGAGAAGGGAAGGAACTGAAGTGAGAAAAATTGCAACAAATCTGATCTACACCTCTGCTGATACCTGTAGAAACTGCCCAGGTAGTCCTTGAACAGACTGCAACGAAACGAGGGTGGGTTTTGATTCTCCATCAGACGAACAGGACACCTGTGTTCAAAGTCGGTTAAATTTTGACGCTTTTTAAATTATTTCACTCCACAAACCTGTTGCTGCACAAGCTGCGGCAAAAATTGCTGTTGCTGCTGATTCTGCAGCTGCTGCAGCTGTTGCAGAGTGATGATCTGCTGTTGCTGGTTAGTCTGCGGTGAAGTCTGGACCAGCGAACCATCCGCCTGCTGAATGAAAGTTGCGCTGCCATTCACCAGCCTAATTTGCTGCTGCTGGGGCGTCGAAGGCCCCGGGGTCACCGTGCCAGATTGCTGTTGCTGCTGCTGCTGCGTCGGCGTTTGCGAGGGCGGCGGCGTGCTCACAGGTACAATGACAATGTTGCCGTCTTGGCTTTGGGCAACAGGTTGGGGCTCTCCGGGCGAGCCCCCTTCTCCGTTAGCACCCCCTATTTTGCTGCACGTAGCGGCTAACAGGGCGAGGGGGGAAGGAGCGGGATTGTCCTGCAACTGAAATGAGTCATTATGTTAGTTACTTTGTTCATAGTGTTTTTAAATACATCATCTTATAATAGGTTATTAACAAGTCTGATTGTACAGCTTACTGCTTTTTTTCGAAAAAGCAAAGGCGCGGATGAAATTAAAAAGAAGTATTACATAGTACCGAAAATTTTCTATTAAAATAATGCCAGACGGTGCCAGACGACCAAACAGCTATAAACCGGAGATTTTCCATAAGCCTATGTTAAATTTTAGGACCGAAAACCGGAGATATCCGAATACCTCCCGTGTTAAATTTTAAGAAACATTAACCGGACACTCCGGTTTAAGCAGTCCCAAAACCGGAGATCTCTGGTCGAAAACCGAAGGTTGGCAGCTCTAGCGCGGAGTCGCCCGACCAAGAAAGTTAATACGCTATGAAGACCACGGAGACTGCCTAGATGTGGGCGTGAGATGTCCGCAAATTAAAAATACCAACGGATTTCTTAATACATTCTCTTAATTCCAATTACTTTTGCAAACATAATTATCCATATTATTTCTTCTTTATATGATTTAATATTGGCTGTAAGGTCTCTTTGAGCTAAGTACGCACTTATCCTAACTTGAGTACACGTGGTGACAGACACTCAACCAGTCAACCACCAAAATGCAAAAGAAAGGTAAAACTTATCTCTTTTAATTTAACTGGAATAATGCCTGAACTGATTTCACTTGAGTGGATAAAAGAGAAATTTTTAAATCAATATCAGTCAAAGAGAACATCATAAAAGAGAAAAGGAACGACGCGACGTGTCCCACTGCACCACGTGATCATTGTGTCCAAGTGAAGTTTCTGTGAAGTTTTTCTCTAATAGTTAAATGAAGCTTTAACTATACAATGCGATAGTATGTTAGTGAACTTGGGCCAATTAATAAATTTATCTATTATAGAAATTTCCGAAATTGCACTATATTAACGAGCTTTTGGTTTCACCCCGTGTCAAAATATCCTGAAATCAGTCAATTGGGTTAATTTCTTACCCAATTCTTAAGGGATCGATGTAAATTGGATGGGATGTGTCCTTGCTCAAGCAAGAACATCCTTCAAACTAATTTAAACGGCTAAATGCACTCCCAACTAGTTAAGTTCCCACCCTGATGGAAGTAATACAGATTTCAAAATGTCTACCTCCTTTAAACCACGCGTGACTTTGTTGCGTGGCCAAAGTTAAACAACTAAAGAAAACTCCCCTCGACTACTCCCTCTCTTGGAAGCTGCTTCACTCCTCCCCTTTCCCAGGGCGGGAATGTATATATTATGAATTAATCGACTGTCACCTTTAAGGTCTGGAGATACAAGGGACTGTCCGGCCTCTCCGACCCTTTTGACCACTCCGGCCCTTGGGCTCCAATCCTAGAGGCAGCTCTGGGCCTCAGGATAGCTTTGCCCCTCAGGACAGCTCTGGCCCTTGGGTGCGTTATCCTTCCCGTGTGGCCCTCAACGTCCTCTCTAAACCGGGGGTCCCTCCTGCCCTTGAGGCCACTCCGGCCCATCGCTGTCCCGTCCAGCCCGTGAGACACCTTCGGCCCCTACGACCCTCTTGATCGCTACAGCTACTATACTGACCATTGAGACCCCTCCGGCCCGAGAGGCCCCTGCTAACTACTCTGGCCCCTCTGACCCTTGTATAACCTCTCCGGCCCTTGATATATAAAACTCCGGCCCCTAATACCCCTCCGACCCTTGTGACCACTCCGGCCCTTGGGACACCTCCGACCCCTGCATTTCCGGACTCGGTCCCCACCGGCCCTTGAAAATCCCTACGGGTCCCTCCGACCCTTGAGAGCTATCCGGTAAGATACTGGCCCACAGGACAGCTCCAATCCTAGAGACAGCTCTGGCCCTCAGGATAGCTCTGGCCCTCGGGATAGCTTCAGTCCTCGGGACGGCTCCGGCCCTTGGGTGCGTCATCCTTCCCGGGTGGCCCTCAACGTCCTCTAGCACCAAAGTAAATTTCTTCCCGATCGACCGAGGCCCGAGGTTACTAGTGCAGCGAATAGCGACCTTCGGGGCGACCTGGAACATTCCCGAGGGGTTTCACGCGTGGGCCGCCTCCGGGGGTCTGTATCAATGGGTTCAGCCCGTTTTCAGAATTTTGAATAGCACGGTTTTCGCGCAGCGCGATAGGGGTGGTTTTCACCCCTTTGAGAGCGAGTTGGATAGAAGGAAAGTTAGAATCATTGAATCTGTAACACGACTCTAGGCCTCTTTCGATCGGGCAGCGGCCGGGTGTTCCAAACTCTCTTGCCCATTGCGAACCCGATTACTCAGGGAAGGAGCCTTCATTCAGGTGCAAATGGTCCCTCTCCTCAAAAATCTCAGGCATCACGACATCTAAAATTCGCATGTGCAATTTTTTAATATTTTTTCATATTAGTTGAGGAGGAGGACATTATTTTATCCAATTATTAGTGGGAGTATGTGTAGAGCAGGCTATCATCGTATAAGGCTTAACCCTTCCAGCCTCTATCCGTGCCTAATTTGTTTCTTCCAGCTTATTTGCACATTACGTTTGGTGCAAACAGCGCCACCCTTAAATAAACAAGCGTAAACAAATCGACTAAAAAAGCAGGGAATACACAGTGCATTGCACTGGCAGAAACAAGAGGAAGAAATATTTCAGTGTATCTGTATGACAAGCGATCGTCTTCAACAGCAAGAATAACAGCATCGGAGCACGCGGAGAGTACCATAGAATAATGAAAATCAGCTACGGAGTGAGTGACGTCATCAAGCACCAATAATAATACACACACAAACGCCATCACAGCAAAGGGAAAAATTACTAAGGTCTAAAGGTCAGAGTGCAAACTCACCTGTTTAGTCGGCGACGGAGTGTAAGGCAGAAAACAGTCTTCCTCTTTGACCTTATTGGTTGCGGAGGACATATTCACGGACACATGAAAGACTCCCACAACGGACGACACCGCCCGCCCCCTGAATGATTAAGCCTTGCCTACAGTTTGGACGGCCCTCGATCCAATTTTGCTCGATTTGGCCGCCAAAATACACGTGGTCCGTCCGAACCTTACGTGGATGAAAGTGGGTGTAACAACTGTACGTAAAATTGAAGCGCACGGCCGACAGAGAGGCCGATTTCGGCTGAAACGAAGCTTTTTGTTCGGCCAAGTGGAGATCAGCGTGCTCACGACTGCTAGATCGTCGGTCTCTCCGCTTGCGATGCTCTGCTTATTGTTGTATCCCTCCGCGCTGCTCCGCGCGAGCAATCAATACGAAGCGCGCGAAACAAGATTCATCAGTGACTACACGTGTCGAACTTAAACATTTATTGGAATAGGTTATTTCATGATTTTTTCTCAAATTCCAGTCCTATTTTCAGCCATGGCTTTGAATCACGTATGATAACTTGCACGGTGGCGTGCTATTTCTCAACGCCCTAGGCCACTTCGATGTTTGGAAATTCTGACATTTATGTGGCATGTCCGGTTTGGAAACTCCGGCAAGTGAAAAATCCATCACCAGTCTTCAAATAATTTCAATTGACCCCAATCAACAAGAATTTTGAAAGGTAAAAATTATGTCGGAAATTTTTGGGGCGTTGCCGTCGAAGCAATAACAGATGCTCTGCGGCCGGTCGGCGCGGCCTCAGACCAAGCTGGTTCGCAAAGACCTCCCCTTAGACCAACAGTACTGGCACCCCTAGCGTTGCGGCCCTCAGCTGCATAGAGGGAGGGTCGCCTCCCTTGTTTCGGGGGTGCAACAAGGGTGGAGACACACACTCAAATGCACCCCGTCCGGCCCCCGATCTAGACTCGCGGTCGCTCCACGGGGGTTGAGCGCCGGGTGCCACTGAGGGTGCGATATAAAGGGAGGGTTCGCAGAAAAATACAACCCTCTCGGGTTCGCCTCCAAGCACACCCCTTCATCAAATAAATTATTGCACCTTACACGTCTTGATAAACCCACAGTTTCTTAGGAGGCTGGACTTGAATCCACGTGGGTTTGTTTTGATATGGGGGTTGCATCACAGCATGTTGTTCCTAAATTCAAATTTTTCATGCCAACTTTCATGAGGAATACATGAGGGGACATTTGAAATTTGATATTGTTTGGAGTGGATTAATTTCTTTAAAAGTGATAGGTCAGATTCCTGCTTATATAAACAGATCCATACTTAGATCATGCTGATATTTTTTCTATTCAATTTCCTGTCCGGCTTCAATTCTGGACCCACTCCGAAATCAGTCTTACAGAAGCGACAGGTCTTAAGGTTTGGGTCAAACCTTGAAAAAACTGCCTATTACATGATTTTTTTAAGGATTACATCATGTGGATTCGAAGGGACCCAATAGACTCTGCATGAGGTCACAAAAAGCAAATCCCTCCCTATATCTCTTTTTATATTAAGTTTATATATAAATTTTTAAGCGCAAAAATAAGCTATGCTATAGCTATTGATAAGTTTATTTCATGTTCTTGTTCTATTAACATAAACGTATATTCATTCCAAATTTCTTTTTCCTTCTAGGTGATGCCAGAGCTGTGTGTCTCTCGTTGCCGGAGCTTGGCCGGAGCTGTGTCGTTTCTCGGAGTGTATCAGCCTCGTGTTTTCCTGCTCCACGAGACGAAGTGCGCGGCAGAGTCAGGGCGGAGCTGGGCCTTCAACCGTGCGCCAGCCCATTAACTCAGAGGCCCCCCGCCCCTCGCCACCGCCTTATATTTTGTCTGCGGTGGCAAAGAGGGCTTGAAAAGGTGTCTAATCGATGAACACACCCACATTACTCATGGGTGGGACTTCGGAAGTTGCCGCTCAAACGCTTTTGAATCACTACGGCCCCAATGGTCATTCGGGATGAAAACATTCACTATACTTTATGAATTTTGATCACTGATGAGCAGAATCGATTTGCTTGGCCAGCGCAGACTGTGCGATATACATGCTGGAAGGAGAGTGACCCTGGCTCATTTTGGAAATTTTTAGAATAATTTAACGATATAATGAACCACAACCGGCATTCATTGCCAAATTTTTGGAACTCAGCCACCTGAACAAAATAATTTAATATCTAATTAAATTCACCACATTGAAGTAACATAATTGGTTATTTATTCAAAATAAAAATTATGAACCTGATGCACCTTAAAAATTTAACATTGTAGCACACATTTTAACTCCCTTCTGAAAAATGTAAAAGTAATAACAATATAAATATAATTTAATGTTTATGATTTTCTGAGCCAAAAATATTAATTTAATTAATTCCCGAAAATTCCTCTTCCTTCACTTTTAACTTCGTGTTGTGAAAAGTTGAATATGCTGCATAATTTTGTACACTGTTGTACCCTAATATGATTGCGACTTGCGAATCTAATTTCAACTGTAGTAAATGAGCGTTTTGAAACTTTTCAGGCCCATCTAGCGGTTCAACTCTATACGATAGTCGACGTTATTCGCACGCTCAGCAAAGAGAGGCCGTTGTCGTCGAAGTCGCGGTTGCCTCGACCCAGCTGCGACCTCTGATCTGCCTTTTCGGTGCTCTCTGAGGACGATAAGAGGGCGATGAAATCGAACCGCCCGTGAAAATACAATATTGCACGCCTCCACTGTCTGCAGGCCGTTGGTTATTTGAAAGGTAAGTCCCTTTGGACAATTTGGCTTGCAAATCGGGGTCGACCTGTGGTTGCCGGCAGCCGTGTGTGCACCTTTAAATCTTTGTCTCGCGGAGAAACAGCCTCAGTCGACGGGTGTTGGGCAACTGGCTCTCGCGGACCTTAATAATTATCTCTAATTGCGGTTTCGACTAGTAAATTGCTGGAGAAAGCTGAATTGAACAGTACGTTCTGCTACTTCTGACAGTTTTGTTCACTTTTGTGCTACAGGCTAGCATTATCCAAAATAAGACCGTTTTTGCACTTGGACCTTATTCATAGAAGCTACAGGGGTGAGTGCACTGATTTTATTTTTGCTGGTGTAATACAATGTTCCCAATGTGCGCGCGCGTGATTCTTGGCCTTTGCCGCGGGTGCATTTCGTCAAGTAGTGCAGTGCTGCTGTCAAATGCATTTAGAGCGCACTGTAATTGGAGCCAAGGATAACACCTTGTTAGGTTTGCTAGAAACCTATATGGTTATTGAATTTTCCTCCCAGCAGAAAAAAATGACAATGCAGCCCTGCATATATTTATTGTTTGTTATGCAATGCAATTATCCTGATCAGCAATGACTTTAGTTGTAGTCGCTCTTTTGCTATACTCAATGTGAACTTACTGTAAGTTAATTATTTTGTTATATTTGGTGAGCTATATTATTGTGTTTTTCAAATTTTTTGTTCAGTTTATTGGTCTTATATAAAAAATTATCTCTTACCAATGCTATGGTAACCACGAAATAGTTCTGGTAATATCTTGACAAACATATATATTGCTTATTCCCAAGCCTTTTTTCTATTTGGTTTGCGGCTTATTGCAAAAGCCTTTTTTATCGCTCGTTTCCTTGTCATTATTTACACTTCGTATTTTGCAACGACTTGTATGATTAAGAAAGGTGTCTCGAAAAAATCATGCTCGAAAAACGTGACACCGCACTCTGGCCTGTGGCGGCTGCCGTGAGACGATTTTAACGTCACAGACTACTATATTAATGCCAACTGGCGCTAGGAATTGATCCGATGCCAAATTTTTGTGCTTTTCACAACAGCATCATTTAACCAAATTGGTGTTAAAACCCTCTGTTGGCATGCGTTCCCACACAGGTCCGACAGTAAACACGAAACCCGGCGTTCTTGTAGGGTCCAAATACGAATCTTTTATTTTTAGTTCTATTTTTGAATCATGCTTGAATTTCGTGCTTAATGTAAACTCAAAGAGTGGATTTGCTCTGTTGCAGGTTGGATCTAAATTTATCGTGAAATCATGGCTTCACGCTTGAGAAAATTGGCCTATGGAGGAGCCTTACTGGGAACCACAGGTGTCCTGGGCAGCTGGCTCTGGGATGACCTGAACAGCAAAAAGAAGGTTATTTTCCTAAAATTAAACTTGTTTGTAGAAATCAGTCCGAATAATTTGCATTTAAAAGCTTGTGATGATGGAGACCAACCTGGCAAAGGTAAAGTCAACTAGACATCTTCCCACTAGAGCAGAGCAGTTGGATTCACTGAAAAAAGAATCATTTGACGTGCTCATCATTGGAGGCGGTGCAACTGGAGCAGGATGTGCAGTGGATGCTGCAACAAGAGGTATTATTAAAGTGCTTGCTGTTGTTCACTATAGAGCTGCTTCTATTTTAAGCCCTTCATAGTGAAACATTGTCCTAAAAGGTATAGAGTTAGGAGTTGCTAATTATCTAATTGTTGCGTAGCTGGCGTGCCAATGGTTAAAAAAATCTCTTAGAAGGAATGAAAATTAGTAAATTAGTAAATATTTATTTTGATAAGAGGTCCTATTATGCTTTCTACATATATATTTTAATGATAAAAGCTGATTTTATTATAACCTATAAACAACATTGAATTTGTGGCTATAAAGTATAAAATTTTATCCCTGTACCAGTTCAGCCCTATTCTAAAGAAAAGCTATTTTTGTCATCACCATTTTGGACCAGACTATTATGCCATTAAATTGTAAAACTTCCAACTTTTATGTCCCTCTCAGGTTTGAAGACGGCCATGGTAGAGGCAGACGACTTTGGCTCTGGCACTAGCAGTCGTAGCACCAAACTGATTCACGGAGGCGTCCGCTACCTTCAAAAGGCCATTATGCAGCTCGACGTGGACCAGTATAACATGGTCAAGGAGGCACTCTACGAGAGAGCCAATCTTTTGGCTGTGGCGCCCCACCTGTCCCACCCGCTGCCCATCATGCTGCCTGTCTACACGTAACGATCTTCTTTTTTCCAATTCATTGCAAACAACTGACGGTAACACTTGACAGCTGGTGGCAAATCCCTTACTTCTGGTTTGGCATCAAAATGTACGACCTCGTCGCCGGCTCCAAGTGTGTCAAGAGCTCTTACTATCTGTCCAAGAAAGACGCCTTAGAGTTGTTCCCCATGCTGAAGAAAGACAAGCTCTGCGGAGCCATTGTTTATTATGACGGTAAAGCCTCTAGTGTTCCTTTCCCCACTAAAAGGGGTGATCAATAATTGCGGGTTTGCTTCTGGTTTAGGCCAGCAAAACGACGCGAGAATGAACCTGGCCCTGGCCCTGACTGCCACGCGATACGGCGCCACCGTGGCCAACCATGTGCGGGTGACCAGCCTTCTGAAGGACGCCAACGGCAAGGTCTGCGGTGCCAAAATGCGGGACGAAATGGGCGATGGCAAGGAGTGGGAAGTGAAGGCCAAGTGCGTCATCAACGCCACTGGCCCCTTCACTGACTCAATCAGGAAGATGGACGACCCAAAAGTTAAGGAGATCTGCGCTCCAAGCTCTGGAGTGCACATTGTGCTGCCAGGTTACTACAGCCCTGACCAAATGGGCCTGCTTGACCCTGCCACCTCCGACGGCAGAGTCATCTTCTTCCTGCCTTGGGAAAAGCAGACCATCGCTGGCACCACTGACGCTCCGTGCGAGATCACTCACCACCCTGCCCCTTCTGAGGATGAGATTCAGTTCATTTTGGATGAGGTCAAGCACTACCTGAGCCCTGACGTTGAAGGTGAGCGATATATGTAGAATCTAAGTTGAAATGAAAAGTAGCCAAGTTTGAAGGAGTTGGTGTCTGATGATTAACTCACAAAATCAATAAATAACTGAATAAAACTCTGTTATTGACTTAATGAATTGCAGTTCGTCGAGGAGATGTACTCTCTGCATGGAGCGGCATCCGTCCCCTTGTGTCTGACCCAAACAAACCTGATACGCAATCCTTGGCTCGCAACCACATTGTCCACGTTTCCAAGAACGGCCTGGTGACCATCGCCGGTGGAAAGTGGACCACATACAGAGCCATGGCGTACGAAACCATCGATGCTGCGGTCAAGGCGCTTAACTTGAAACCTCCTATGGAGAATACACAAACCGACGGGCTGTATCTTGAAGGTGGCAAGGGATGGTCGCCAACCATGTATATTAGACTGGTGCAGGATTTTGGTCTTGAGTGCGAGGTAAATCACTGCAGATTTAAAGCTATAACTTTGTTGATTTGGCAATTTTAAAGCATTTAACAAAACTGATTATATGTACATCAGATGAGCTTTGAAAAAACAATCCAGAGGCTTGTGTGAATCTAGATGGTAAATTTAATGGACCTCAACCTAACTAATCATACTAATTTGGACCTACTGTCATGCATTTTGGGAGTTGCTGCGTTAAAATTTAAATTTGGATTTGCTGGGCTTTAATTTGCAATTATAATTTTTTTAATTCCTAGTTGTAGATGATATTTTTTTATATTTGAACAACATAATAAAATAGTTTTACAAGTTAATGGACTGTTCCTTGAAAGAGGAATGCCTATGGTTCTTAAAGTCTAGTCATTCTTGATGAAAGTATCATGAATCCCTTTTCCCCTTTCCACAGGTTGCTCAGCACTTGGCCAACACATACGGCGACCGCGCCTTCGCAGTGGCAAGGTTGGCGGCAATGACCGGCCAGCGGTGGCCCATCATTGGCAAGCGTCTGCACCCCGAGTTCCCTTACATTGATGCTGAGGTGCGTTACGCTGTGAAGGAGTATGCGTGCACCGCCATCGACGTGATCGCCCGCCGCCTCCGCCTGGCCTTCCTCAACGTCCAGGCGGCCCAGGAGGCGTTGCCCATGATCGTTGACCTGATGGGCGAGGAGCTCGGCTGGAATGCCAACGAGAAGAAGGCGCAATTTGAGGCGGCCCTCAAGTTCCTGCAGCTAGAGATGGGCCAGAACGTGAACAGGGCCAGCAGGGACAAGATTCCCATCAACCTGAGCAAGAACGAGGTGCAGATGTACATCAAGAGGTTCAACCTGATCGACAAGGACAAGAAGGGCTACGTCTCCATCAATGACATCAGAAACAGTTTGAAGGTATTTTTGATAAGTTGTTGCCACGTAAACGGACAACATTTTGGCTATTTAGGATTTTCAAGATTTTATGTGCTAGGGGCTAAGGTATGCCATTTATTAATATTCGACCTGATTTTGGTCACCAAAGGAAACATGTTTGGCGTTAAATTTAAAGCATTAACAACCATTTTTATCTACCTCAATCCAGGCAAAAGAAATGCTCTTTTGAGTCCCTGTAAAACAGTCAATTTTTGGAAATTTAACCTAACATTTTAGATATCGTCAAGATAGGACTGTTAGGACAAGGGCAACACCCTCCCCCAGTAAATTTCGTCCACCCATACCAACAGGGTGTTGAAACTGTTTATCTCAAACCAGTTTGAACTTAAATTGCTTGCAAACATGCTATTTTACATTTTTGACATGTAAAATAATCTCTTTCAGCGCACTGGTGAAGAAGTTTCTGGAGAACAGCTGCATGAAATCTTGAGAGAAATCGATACCAACATGAACGGGCAGGTCGAGCTTGATGAGTACTTACAGGTAATGAATTATTATTGTTTCTCCAACGTAATGTATATTAACCCTATATTTCAATCTACAGATGATGTCTGCCATCAAATCTGGTGCTGTCACTTACTCAAGGTTCGCGACGATTGCCGAGATTGAGGAAGAGCACCTCGAGAGGGAGCGGCTGAAGAAGGGAATCAGCGTTGATCGAAGCGGTGGTGGGTTGTAAATTGAACTCAATGCAACTCATTTCAGTATTGTCTTTACCACTCTGGTCTGGTTAATTGCTTTTCGCAGCGGAGAGAGAGAGAGAGAGAGAGAGAGAGAGTTTGATTTTTCAATATTGAACTCCAAAAACTCATAGATTGATAAAAGAGGCTTTTTATACGGAGCATTTCAAATGACGGTAATAAACTATATATGAGAATCTCTCCTATCTACATTGCTGATTCAAGGACTTTTATATCATGTCGATATTCTGGAGCAAAAGCCAGGGCATTTTTGCTACGCTTTTGACAGGAGTTCAAATTTCAAACCCGCTGCGAAGTTCATTTTAGTCTAAAGAGCTGTTATTCTTGCCTCTTTTGAGGGATCAGTCATTCGACTTCACAATTATTGAGAGGAACTTTTTTTGTACTTATTGATTTCGGCGAACGAAACTGTGCAATCCTATTTACACAGATCTGTGCCTGCTTGCACACATGTATTAGATAATTTATTGCTTTATGTTACCTGATTTGTGAAGTTACCATTTTTGTTAAATTGAACAGTATTATGTGAAAGTATACATCTATTGTTTACCAGTTAACCCTTTGTGATTTCATCCTTGAAATGAAAAGACTAATTAATGTTAATGAATTCAATGTATTCGGAGACATGAAAAGTCAATCATTTGTTATATCAACGTCATATGTCACGTTGAGTTTTAAAAGACATCATTCTATCTGGTTTTCATCTTTGCTACGACACGAGAATCGCTTAGTCCCTTATTGTTGCAAAATGCTTTTCATATTTTGGACTTTCTCATCTTGCAAGCCATAATAAGCGCAAATTACTAAGATCATTATGAAAATAATATTGTAGAATAATAGGACCTCTTCTGCCAAAGTAGAAATTTTATTTTTGTAGTCAGTGCGAAACCACCAAATATTTTGTTGATATACCCTTAACGCGAGTATTAATATTCGTTATGATGGAAAGTTGAATTTTCATTTTTGTGCATCTGTCACAAGATTATTTATTCAATTCGTTTTGTTATATTCTCTAGTGCAAACTGTTATTCGGTGAAATCCATTAATAAATAATTGAAAGTCGTCATTGTTGATATAACTTCGTATTTTTCAATGCTCCACCTTTATTTAAAAAAAAAAACTATTCTGTTACGCAAAGTTGCTGCAAAATCTGATGTTAAGTAGTTGCAGCAACATTATTTATATACTAATCTGCAACCCGCGAAACACATCAGCTGCGCTGGTTGCCTACACGTTTTTCGTCGACTTTTCGGTCATGGGGAGATTTTAGTTGAAATTGACACTACTGAATCGTGCCAAGTTCAGAGAACTGCAATTATTGGCTTTAATTCCTTGAAAAATCTTGCTAATTTTTATTGAATGAAAACTGCAGATCTATAAAATATAGAAAATCCAAAGACTTTAATGCGCATATCATAAATTACACAATAACCTGTTGTCAGCATAGAAATTGCTCATAACTAAAACAAACTGTAATTTATTGCATGAAAAGGGCAACAGTAGTCATATCAATTCGACAATGGAAATTCAAGAGTTAGTTAAGCTATGCGTAGTTTCTACGCTGCCGAAAAAGATACTATTTTTCCAAAGAATAAATTTCATGTTTCTCTCCATCAAGACAGAATTCAACAAATTTGATCTTCTAAATAAAATGGCAATAATGGTTATATAATATGCTTATTATTTCTGAAATTCATGAGGTTTTAAAAAGGTGATATATTCGGTGTCAAAATAAAACTATTTTCACATTCCTTGTGATTATACATCATCTCGATTTTATTATGACATTGTTTCTTTCAATGCTTCAATTTTAATGTTTAATTTAATGTTTCGATCAGAATGCTGGAAAGTCAAAATGGCTGATTTTCGTTCTCAACTGACCCCCAAAAATTGACACAATGCACATAACATTATTCACTTGCTCATTTCTTGCACGCTAAAGCTCTGTCAATCAGAAATCTAACGACATTTACTACTGCAGTTCTCATTAAGTGTTTGATTATTTTGAGCCTAATTTCCTCTCTATTTTACCCTACAAGTGCAAGAACTAACACTCACGTGTGTGTGTTTTCACAATCATTCAGTACTGTTTTCAACACTCATCTGTATTGTAATAGCGTGCGTGTGGTTTCTTACGAGTTTTACTTCAAAACGGAGATTGAATTTGGCTAACAATTCAGATCTTCACGACACTGAGCAATTTTGATTTCTGTCCACCTGGTTCTTGAATTTTCTTGTCTAGGTGAAATTATGTATTTACACAATGCGTTCGTATGTAATACAGAGGTATGATTCCCTATATGTAATACTTGTAAAATATATATATACCAGCGTTTTAGGCACAATTATTACACAATCAGTTTGCTCCGATTTGAATATATTTTCCCATTTGCTTCAGTTAAAACGTTCCTGATCTGCTAATAGGTACCAAAAATGTAAATAAAATCAGCATATTTTGGCACAACATTTCAAATCGATATAGAACCCTGGCACCCAAAAGAGTAATACACATGTGGCAGTAAAGTTACTGTTGCAACGCTTAACTTTTTTAAACTATCGAGGGTTGTAAAAGTAAACTTGTTGTGATGCATGAGTCAACAAATAATGTTTAAGGAGACGGCAAAAACGTTAAACGGGTTAAAACGCAGTATAGTTATCAACGTGAAAAGATAAAATGCACCAAACTGCATCGAAACACACAGCCGCTTAAATTGGAATTCTAAAGACACAAACATCGACCAAAAAATCATCAACAATTCAGCCGACCTACATGTAGTAACGTTAGAAAATTTTGCCAAAAACAAAACAGGGCGATTGCGCTAACCATTCAAAAACATGTCAACTAAACTAAACACAGAAGTAGATTTTCAGCTTAATCTCGTCCTCTATAACAAAGAGTTCACCAAATGTTAAGAGCTAAAAACACTACGCATTAAATATTCCGTAGTAGTTAATCGTTTTACAACTGCTAATTATTCTCACCTTAAAAGACGCGTGATAAAATATATTATTCAACGGTATTTGTCACTTCGTTTAGTTTTTCGGTTTCTGCTCATTTTACAGCGAAGTTGATGGATTACATTTCCCTTCTTAAAAATACTGCTTCAAAATCGTTTCCTCGCGACAGTGTGTGTGTGTGTGTGTGTGGCCCCTTTGCTTGAAATTTCGCTACTGTGGAATAAAAGCTGCCTGCTTATTTGAAGGGGGTTGTGTTTCCAGAGAAAGCAAATGCACCGAAATTGCTGAAAAATTGACAGCTGCCGTCTACTCGAGACAGAATGGCAGATATGTAAAAATGACGGTTTTACAATGCAACTGCCGTATTCCGCATCAACAACTATACACACTGCTGAAATTGACTTTTGCTTCAAGCCTGGCGAAACCAATACAAGTATGATTTTTTGTCTTTTGAGTTTTTAAAAACTATAATAGAGCACAATGAGCACATCAACGATATATAATATTATCTTAACAAAATGACGTTATTACGAGCCGCGTGCGCGCCCTGCCTGACTCACGTCCGTTGATGGATAATTGCACTGGGATGAGAGTTGGATAAAAGTTGCCTGCGTTGTTGTCAGAGAAATAAAAAAAAAAACCCCCCGATGAATTGATTCACCGGCAGAGCGCGCGCGTGTTTCATAATAAACAACACAGTTCCTTGGGAAGGAACCGAAGAAGCGGCGGAGACAATGTAACAAGTTAATTAATTGCGGTATTACTGCACCTAAATGGAGTCAAAAGGGTCGCAGACTTTGGCTAAAATGCGTTCAGTGTTTGATTTCGGCTTTGGCGCTGTCCCACTGGATTACACAGACGTCTCAGCGCCGTTTTTACTTTTCCCGTTTAATGCTTGGTTGGGGTCACTTATGCGCAAATTTCTTGAACTGTCGATCTGCAAACAAAAGACGCAGGTTAGAAGAAATTCTTTTGGGGTAAAACTTTCACTATGATTACAAAAAAAATACATCAAAAATATTCGCTCTTTATGCATTAAAAAATTGATTCCGGATCGATTTATCAAATATAGAGAAAGACTTTGCTGAGAAATGTGCATGTGCGATTTGAAAGGAGATAAAAATGAGCCTGGTTAGTGCTGTTAAAGCGAAGAAGAACACCAATCAATCTGACTTTCAAGTAAAACATTAATTCCGACATCAAGACAGCCAGCAAACACTCATGTCATATCAAACCTGGCTGAGCACACAAAATCACTGCCCAGAACGGGAAAAACCAAGAGGATAAAATAAAAAATACGCCTTCGCAAGGGGTAGCAAATACGGTCAAAATCTATTGACCCTAAATATCACACTGAATCGGGATTTGAGAACATTTAAGGGAGGTGGTCGTCAAATATTTGCCGCTTTGTCTAATTTTGATAAGAGTTGCCAGTTCCAAATTTGTATAATAAAGAATAGGTCAAGTTTGAGAGGGCTGGCAACCCTGGAGGTAGTTTTCTGATCGCATACCTAGGGCTAGGAATGATTTGAGTGGTGAGTGGAAAGATTTGGGTGACTAGTGATGAGGCACCGTTACGACTGCTCCTGCAGACCATTGCTTTTCTCTTGGCTACCTTCCTGCTGCTTGGATTTCTGCAACATGGGCGTGGACGGGGTTACGCTCAAAGGGTCCTCCTCCTCGTCCTCCTCCATGGAAGCTTGCGGGGCCAGCGGTGCCGTTTGGTTGTTAGTAGCGGCGGCGATTTTCTGCCTGTCACCGTTGCTCGCCTCATGCTTGGGGGTTTTCTAAATGTCAGGAGGTTTGGCAAAATCACAACATGCTCCAATGAGTACTCGACACCACTGCAGCCGACACCCAAACGTGTGTGTTCAGAAAAGCCTTGGGTTCGGACTGCTTCGCGCGGTTAGCGTGTTAGCAGTATGCGTGCAAGAAACCAAGGGGCAAGGGGTGCGCTCTCTGGAGGGGGACACTAGCGAGTTGCTTTCGTCAGCTCTAAAGTCTAACCGGTCAAAAGCCCGTCTGTGTGCAGCAAATAAAAATTGTAGCAGCAAGCAGGTCCCTTTTCTACTTACTGCCGCTGAGAAAGCCATCAGCAAATTTTCTTTTAACTATAAGCCACAGCTATAGCGAGGGGTGGTTGGTTGGTTGTTGTTTGTTTTTGTAATTAAATTGCATTTGTGTGTTGGTGGACAGATAGAAGCGAGAAGTGGTGGAGGAGGTGTCTAATCGTACGACAGCTGGTACATCCCCACCTTGATGGTGATGCCTCCGTCGTCCTCCTCCTGCTCCTCCGTCATCGTGGACAAGCGGTGTCGCTCGTCTTCCGTCAAAGCGTCCTTTTTACTGCCTCTCTTTCGCGGTTTACTGCGGAAAAAGCAAATCCTCATAGCAAAAATATTCCAACGCCAACAGCGTAAGCTTATCTAACTAATGGTTAAATAAGGTAACAAACAAGTCCCAATATAAGTATTTTCATTTAAATAGTTTATCAGTTAACTTAAAGCAAAAAGGAGAAAGAACAGAGCTATTTAAAATTATAATTAGCTCATATTTTTTTCTTGAACCTCTGCTCAGAACTTTCCGTAGGCTATGAGCTCACTAGGTCCCGCAATAACACCGCCAAGCAGATTACATGAGGACCAAGTGGCCGCCGCAGAGGATCTTGGGCCCAATATGGCCATCTTTTCGCCTTCGCGCACCTAGGTCTTTTATTTGTCCCTTAATCCGCTGGAAAAGGCTAAAAACCAGCATGTGGCGAGTCCCAGCCTCGCTATTTGAGCATTTCAAGTGTTGTTAAGTAACAACCGTTTTGCCACATCTGACAATGGGCAGCCAGTAAAATATCACTGAAATGTTAAAATTCTCCCATTGCTATGACACTGCAAGCAATGCCTTTTAACAATGCGAGCCAACAGTCTATCTTCTTTCAAAAAAGTTAATGGCGTGTCACCATTCCATTTAAAATTACAAATTGATTTCAAAAACAGGAGTATTGATTATTGCAATTACCTGTTTTTTGAGGGTGAAGAACTTTTCTTCTTTTCATCCTTGATCGCAATTCCATTGTCTTCATTGACTTGCTTCCATACTCCGCTTTTGTTCACTTCTTCTGAAATGTTGATGGACGCCAGCGGAATCTTCATGATGTTGCCGTTCGCCAGAGGAATAGCCAGGTTCCCAGATGGCCCAATGGGCAGCTTTCCCTGTCCACCTTCCTGCAATCCGCCAAAATGTAGCTCCACCATCCTCGCGTGTTAGGCCAGGTTCTTACCATATCTCCCGACTCGTCATCGTCATCCACCCCCAACTTGTGCTTCTTTTCAGCTGCAGACCTCTTACTCGTTTCAGGCATCACGTCGTCCAGAATTTTCAGCTCACGTCGCGTGAAAAAGAAGTCTAGACCCTTCCTCATGCCAATCATCACAACCAACTGAAGAGCAAAAGCAAATAGGAATGTCACGTGTTATGTCAGAAATAATCTCAATCATGAGCATTAACTCACCATGAGAGGGAACAGAATTGAGGTTTTCTTAAATGACTTGATGACCCAGAGGGCGATAAGACAAGTGAGCTGGATGGCGGTGAACATGTGCACGCGCTTCAGGGGCACCTGCCGCAGGAACATGTAGTCCGGCTGGTACTTGAGGGGCATGAACATGATGAGGATGCGGTCAAAGAACTGCAGACCCTTCAGCGAAGCTGCACCCATGTAGAGGAAGACGCCGAAGAGCACGGGCATGGGAATGTGCTGAAGCAGTGGAGTCATAACCACTGACAGACCGATCATGGCAAATATCATGATGTGGGTCACGCGTTGTTCCCTGCAGGAAAGACGAGTGCGTAAAAGATCAAGCAGTGAGATGCGTTAGTCAAGCTAACCTGACTCCCAAAAACTGGGGCTTTTCGCCGGGCGCGGCGCATTCAGACTCGAGTTTCAGAGAATTGACGTGGTTAATAGACAACACGGTTGCGGCCACGAACCATGGCAGACCCATGGCGGAGCATATCATGATCAGTATGGCCAAAACAAACAGATCCAAGTGGTAACCTCCTCCTTTCTGTAAATGAAAATATTACTATTAAAATGTTCTCGTGATTGTATATAATGATATGTTCACCTTGAGTTTGTTCTCTTTGCGGTTAACGATGACAGCTGTGATTTGCTGGTCCATGAATATCAAGATGGTAGCCAGAAGAGCGGGCAAAGGTGCCAGGAATATGGTGTAAAAAGGGTTGATGAAGGGAGAAACAAGCCAACCTCTGTTGGGAAGAGTTGGTTTGAACTCTGACGGTACCTATGCAGCAAAATTGAGTCAGAAGAGGATCACTCAGACTGTCGCATTCAAATTACCATGAGCTTGGGAGTGTCTATTTTCATGTAGCCATCAAGAAGGGTCATCGCAAAAATGGCAATGATAACGCCAAAGTCACTGATCACTTGGCGGACCTAAAAATGTCGCAAAATAAATTGATTCTGGAAGGATCTTGGTATATGAGAATTGCAACTTACACTGGAGGGGAAGAAAAGGGAGTTTTTAAAGTCCTTCAGAATGACCGAGATGATGAAGGTGCCCAAGAACAGGATGACAGACATCAGGAAAACGTCTGGCACATATTGAATGGCCGCGCAACCAGGACCCATGAGCGTGCCGTTAAGAGCCATGCATTCCTGCTTCCCCACACTAGACCAGTTTGCTGCGTTCCACTCTTGCATGACCGTTGAGTTTCCTGGAGCGCACGAGCAGTTTTGAGGGAGCAAGTAATTATTCATGTCTCCCATTGGATTGACAGGATTCTCAAAGCCAATCTTCAGCACATTTTCTATGGCCTGACGAGAGAAAATATTTAATTAATATGACAAAACTTAAATTGCGTCAGGTGTGACATACCTTGTAGATGAAAATAAATGCGATCAGAGTTGCGAAATTCTCCTCAGTAAACCTGGTGATGTAGCAGACAAAAGCACTCGCATCGATGGCTACCAGAATCACAAGAATAATTCCGACCCAGATGCCGACCCAAAACCGGAAGCACAAGTAGTCCCAGCCGATTGACCTGCGAGTGGAAATGGGTTTAGCATGACTCATCAATGAAATCAGAATAAAAAGACTCACTGGCAAAAGTCGTACATAATGGTTTCAAAAACTAAAACTGGACCCGTGGAGCCAAGAATGGTAAGTGGTTGTCCAGAGAAAAAGCCATAACCCATGCCGCAGACGAAACCAGACACGAGGGACTCCATTGCTGCCATGTTGTTGCCAGTTGCGTGTCCGAGGAGGCCGCCAAACGTGATGATGGGCGAGAGACAAGCGAAGTAGAGGAAAATCCAAGAGGCTATACACTGAACTGCCAGAGCGTCCTAAAAATCAAAGAAAGCACAAATTTCATCGCTATAATATAGAGTTTGTCAGTGCAATCCTTTTAATTCAGCGCAAAATGTTTTGAGAAACCAAATTAGTCGCAGCGACTGGTGTTTTGTGCACGCGGAGTTAAAATTAGCTGCTTAATTATTTTTGTTTTGGGCAACATAATTTGATGAAAGCAATTATAATAAGAGCGGTAAAAAAACTACCTGCATAAACAAAAAAACCTTCTATATAGATAAAATTAGACTAGTTATTTTTTAAACGCCCGCAGCCAGCACTGTAAAATTGTTTGCTACTAATTGACATAAAAAGTAAATGGCACTCTTTTTAATGTGTATATATTATGTCCACTGTTATTTACTCCTACAACTCGTAGAGTGTTTGTTCAGGGAAATATTTATGAATTTAATCAGGATTCACTGCACCAAATATACTGGGGCATCATTTTGGTTTTTACTTCCAAATGCCAAAACATCGAGCTGCACAGAACGAGGACGTGTGATTTAATTTTTATCTTCAATTGCCTCTCATCCTTAGTCAATTCCGTGCATAGTAGTGCCATTTCGTAATTTATTAGTTATCATGAAATTCCATGCGTGTTTACATCGCATTATAATTCATCTGTTTTAAAACTTAATCTTAACTAACCTTGAAATCGGACCAGTACCACGGCGCCTTTCGCTTGATGTCGTTTCTGAGTCCACCCCAGAGGCGTCCTGTGCGCGAGAGGCCAGCCTGTTCGCGCTGCTTCTGCTCGTCCTCCTCCTCCTCGATAGAGTCAACCTCGGGATCCTTGCCGCTCCCTGGAGGGTTGCGGCGGGTGCACTGGGGGATGGCGGCCGGCGGCTCGATGCGGATCGTCGGGTCCCACTCGCCTGGTGGCAGCACGGTGACCGCGTCCAGGAATTCGTCCAGCGCCACCACCAGGTACTCGCGTTTGCGCGCCTTGTACGCCACGTCGTGGAAGATCTCGTCCGACATCAGGGTCGCCATCGAACGGCCTATCTCGTGGAAACGGGAGCTGCCACCCTGGGGAGAATTTGAGTTTGACGCAAAGTGGATGTTGAAAGAACTAATTTTATTATATTCTTTAATATTTTTTAAAATGTTGTATCGTGATTTTTAGAGACTGCAAAAATATCAGTTTTGAACATATTTTTGGTTAAAATTGTTAAATGGCTGATTATGCAATTCAGACCAAGATAGTATCTTGTTGGTCTGTGGCCTTTTGAAAATGTTTTTTTTTTTAATATTTATGTAAGATTGCAAAATAAATCGAATAATTCAAAAAGTGATGTGTGAAAAACGCTGATGTTTGTCGTTTTGAAATCTTGAAATTATCGTGACGTAATTTTTATAAATAAATGAAATATTATAAACAAATTGATCTGCCCACACTTTGAGGTATTAGAGTAAAATTTTTGTGTAACAAATTAAATTGAATGCCTTGAAGCTTACGTTGCGAGAAATGAGATTGATGTGTTAGAAGATTTATTCTTGACATTTCCGGCATTAAAAAGTGATATTCTTAACCAAAATTTGATATTTTACACAACTAGGAACTTACCACTGGGCCGAGGAGGATGAAAATGAATCTAGTGGGGACGGGAACTTCGGTCAGGTCACCCATAAAGGTGGCCTGCGAAAGACGGATGAAGGCGGAGAGGGGCTTCTCCAAGAAGTCCACCTCGCCGACCAGCACGTTTGAGGCTTCAGCGCCTTGAGGAATTTTGCGCATGAAATGTACGTTTGTCTGTAAAAACAGTTTTTCTGCCATCAAACACGAGCCCAATTTTAAAGTTAGATCGAGTTGCCGACCTTGTGCTGGGACAGATCGCCGTTGGTGGCGCTTTCCGAGAGTCCGGTGGCACTTTGGTTTCGGGGTATGGAGCCGGACGAGGGGCTGTGGTCCATGCCCTCGTGAGGCACGCTGGCTGCGCCTGAAATCGAACCAGACCGTCAGTCTCCGCTCTCGAGAAAAGTCGATCGGGAAGAAAGGAAAAGAGAAACAAAAAGCAAAAGCTGTTGAGGACGCCGCTCGAAGGAAACTGGCGGGCGACTGGCAATAGCACACAAACTGGCGGAAAAACGCCAAAAATACGAGAAAGGGGTTTCGTTTGTAGTATAGCTACCCTGGACAATAATTACGGGAGCTACGTTTATTATAGCACACGCATGTCGATAGAGCATATATAAATTTTAAAACACGCAAGTCAGCACAAAATTGACAAAAAAAAAATGGCACAAACGTCAAATCACAAATAACGGCTGATGAGGATGCTGTAAAATGAGGCGGTAAATTAATTTGATTACTTGGTGCTGGAAATATTACACCAAAACATTTCGCAGCCTGGTTCACTGCAGGGATTACGAGTATTCCACGTTTCACGATCAAAATATTAACACGGTAAACACCAATAAAAGGTTGATTAGATCGTGACAACGTGTGGGAGAAAATTAGTTGAGTACGTTCAATATTTGGATTTCGAATCGAAAACAGCGATATTCATGCCAAAACAAATTATTCGTGTTAATTGTTTCTCAGCATTCGCCAAAACTGAAAGTTGGGGTCGCGCACCAGAACCGGAGCCAGCGGGCAACGACAGGTATCTTTGGTACTGGTGAACAATCTTGGGTGGTTGCAGGACGAGGTCTCCGTGCATCTGGGGCGCGGCCATCGCCATCATGGACTGCTGCACCAGCATGGACATCGGGGTCACGGGCACCACGGAGCCGTCGTCGATCATGTACCCGTCCTGCGCGCTCGTTGTGCTGCTGCGCCGCCGGTCGTTTACTGTGCACGAAATCACGTCCGGAAAGGGACAAAAACGAACGGGTCAAAATCGGGAACATGGGCACACAAATTATATACATTTTGCACCAGTAACCTCCTCGTCAAAGAGCGGAATGATCCATTATTTGATCTTTTTTTACCATCCAGAGACATGTGAGCTTATTTATTTATTTATTATTATTTTTTGCCCAACCAGGGAGTGGTGTCTTTGACAAGGAGAGGCTGGAGCTTTGATATATGTGCAGTAAAAAACATAGATCTTCACCATACAACCGGACACACGACGTCGGCTTGACGAACTTTTGAACTTTTGGTCACAGAGGCCCTTTATTTGGACGACAGAACTTTCCCGTGACACCAACTTAGAGGTTACACAACAAGTTGTTCTAGACTCACTATAAACAAGATTTCTCTCAAAATACTTCTGCTGCTTTTTCTGGAAACGTTGCAATTTCTTCTTCTCTGTAAAGGGCCGGATGAAAAGCCGGGAGAATTAGTAGCAAAATTGTGAGAGTCAGTGGGCGGGTTTAATATTGGGTTCTCATTAAGCCGGAAATCCGTTCAAGCGCCATTTTCGCGAATAATTTCACGCTTGGGTTCGTACCTAAAACTTTTTTAATAACATACATTTTTCAGGGGATCAACCATCTGATCGCGAATATTCCATGCACGCACTGTTGAAATTAAAGTGCTATCTCCTTTGCTGGCACCCGCGGCTTGGATTTACAACTCCAGCCGGGCAGCAGATTATGATATAATCGCTGCATAATTAACGCGACTCGTGCGTATGTCTAAAATAAAAACTGTCGGGCCGGGAATAATAATGCAGGCTGCCAACAGCAATGCTAAATGACTCGGTCCGAGAGTACGCAGCCATGGGAGCAACAGCAGCGTCAATGGGGCGTGAGAGTCCTATACTGCGCAAAATATTTCTACCGACGGAAGATCTGCACAATTTCCAAGTTCCATGTCGGGAAAGCGACAGTTTTGTTAACGAGTGCTTTTGTTGGTTTTTTCAGCACATCTGGCCTGGCGTAAGGATAAAATGAGTTTTCTTCTAAAAGTGGGGTTCAATAAATATATATTTTTTCTCTTGATAAATTGCGTTGCTTGTTTGGATTTTTATTTTTAAATAATTCACCTCGTTACTGCCTGAATATTGATTACTCCATGTTTATTCAAAGTCTGCAAGTACATTATTTCGTCTAAAAACAGGTAATGAAATCAATAAAATTGAGTTTGCATACATATTTTTGAGTAACATTGTCCAGGTATGGTTCAAAACAAATCTAAATTGAGTCTTCCTGAATAATTTGGTCTAATAATGTTCTAACTGCATGATTATCTAATTAATAAATTCAAGCAAGTATATTATCCTCTAATTACTTCAGCTTCCAATTGAAACTTCAATTAAATAACACAAAACAGCAATGCGTCTAAAGGGGTATATTTTGCGTGTGGTTTAAAAGCGGGGCCTACAAACTGTCGGTTGGGTGTCTATAATAACTGTAATTTTAATTTTGGTATGCGAGTATTTATGTCAGGGTGTGTCAGGGTGCGTGGTACCTGACCTGGCACTGTCAAGTATGGCCCTTTGCAGTCGTGCATCTCCAGCAAGGAGGTTTTGGGCGTGGGGCAACTGCTGCTGCGGGTCACACCCCCGGGCACGCTCAGCAGGGGGCCCGTCGAATGCGTCGGCGAGGGCGTGCGGCTGCCCCCTTCCGAGGCGATTCCTTTGGCGAGTCGTTCAAATTATTTTCACACGGCTAAGGTCGAAATCTTCGGCGCGGTCAGTGCAAAAGCGTGCGCGGAAATTTTTATAAAGGACACGGACAAGGAGTTTTTGTTTAATACTTGCTGGATCAGCACCGGCCTCATATCCTTTTAATTTTTTGCTGGAGCGGGTGTGACGTGGGATATATTTTGAATTCCGGCGTGGTAGGAAACACGAAGGGAATTTTCCAAATTGAAAAAGGGGGTTGTTAGTTCAGGCAATCTAGTTCTACTTGAAACAAGAATGGTCCAAACTCTTCGAAGTAAATTGTTTTGGGCAAACCCTAAAAATGGACTGCTCTTTGTGAAAAGGTAGAAGGAATAAAATGAAACTATGTTTACTCACTTTTGGAGGAGGAATGATTGCGACCGATCTCCGCCAGCGATCGGATGATTGGTAAGCGGGCCATGTTGGACGAACTCGCTTCCTTGCGCCTTTGGTGTTGATGTCGGTGTTTACGCAGTAGGGCGTCGCGCACCTGCCAAACGCCGAGAAGAAAACAAACGCTCCTTAAGTTGTGTGCTCTATTTCATGCTGAGAGATAGATAAAAAAATGGTCTTCCATAGGGAGTCACGAGGAGTCAGGATAAAAATAGACCTTTGAAAGCCTCGGAGGCAATAATTAAGTTCCTGCATTTGCAATTCGCCAGGCTGGCAAGCATGAATTTCCGTTCGGCTGCCGACAATGCGCAAGCAAATCAAGCGACGCGCTCGTGTACATTAATTGGTGCTTCACTTTGTACGTGCGCATCTATTGATTGCAGACACTGACCGACGACAGTTCCAATTATTATGTGTATTTCTTGCGCGTATTGACGCGTCAGGACTCGATTCGCAGCGCACTTGAGTGTCAGCAAACGAAACTGCAGATTCAATCGGGAGACACACACACATGTTTCCGCCTGCGAGCTAAAACTGGGTGAAATACGCGAGTGACATTATTGCGTTAACGTGACGCGCGCACTCATCAGTCCATGTCGGCGAACTGGAATTCAATAACGACGCTGCATCGGTGGAGAGAGAATTCGCCAGAGATGAAAATCGGTCATGTGGCAGAATTTAGAGCAGCATTTTCCTCCTCAAGTATAGGAATTTCATAAAAATGAGAAATAAAAATTTTGCGTACAGGGAGCATAAATTAAAAACAAACAACTATGATAAAGCTTTGATCTTTAAAATAAAAGAGCAAAAACCACCGCGTATTACTTTTTCATCCAACAAAGCGTTGCGTCAAATCATTATTTCCATCGTCAGACAACTCTCGCCCTTAAAATAGCCTTGTAAAAAGCAATCGTTTGGGCTTAACACTGCGAAACGGCTGTTTTCAATTAAATCCTGCGTCGCCTACGTGCGCCCAGTACGTCTGACAGCGAGCAAAAACACTGGCATCCCTTTCCCAAAAGTCTGGTTTTGACCTTTTTGCCCGACTGAGAGCGGCAGCTGGATTCTGCACTTGGTCCCTTTGCCCTGCTTCAGACTCCAGTCGCGCTGGAAAACGAATTTACCGACTTTCTGCGACTGACGAGAGCGAAACTTTTATTTCGCCGCAACAGTCACAAAGATGAAATTAGGTGTCTGTTTTTACGCGCACGTCGCATCTGCTTCTGTCTTGAATTACGGAATTGTCGGGCATGTCTTCTTCTGGCACGTTTGTTCATTAATTTTTACACCGACCTTGATCCCTGTTGCGCGAAAATAGTTGCGAGTTTAATTGAATTTGGCAACAAGAAGCACGGTGTTGCTCTCATTTCACTGTTGCGACAGCCGGTTGCGGGGAATTCATGCTTTTTTATAGTAATTCATGCAGATTGGAACAAAGCTGTACCTTTTCTTTCTGCTCCTCAAGCGTGAGGTGGCCTGCAGAGGCCATAGCGTCGATTGTGAGGTCTGCCACTTGCTCCATGTTGCTGGCCTCCATGTCAAGCATGACGGTGCCGCTGGACAGCATGGCCCTCAACTCGAATAACGAGTGCAGGGACAAGGTGGCCACGTGCGGCTTCGACCAACGGTTGCCGCCTTCCTCCACGTCTTCCTCGAACTTGATCCAACGAGCCGTCTGCAAAAACGACCAATCACCTGGTTAATAAAAACAATAGGCAAATATTGGGAAATGACAAAGAAAAAAGGTAATTAATTTTACATCTGGTTGGTTCACAAAAGAAATAAATAAAAAATATTGAGGAAGATTGCGACCGCCTTTGGCTGAGCGTTGACAACATCTTTTCCTTTTAGCAGAAAAATAAGCAGGGTGCAGTTGAACCACCGTCCTCGCTCAGCTCAGCTCAGCCGGCAAAATTTGCTACTTCAGCGTGAGAGCGGACGGGAAAAAGTCGATGCGATGGAGAGGAAATATCAAGTGGGCGGTGGAAACCATCCCTCTTACAGTTGGCCGCCGTACTCCAGTCTTGCTGTGTCAAACCATCCGGGACTGCAATTCCCTTCTTTATTAGATCCAGAGCTGGCTGCTGGACGGACGCGCACTCTCCAATCACGCGTCCGTCATCTATCATGTGCCAAAAAGTGTGTTTGCTATTTTGCCAGCAGAGTGAAGCTCAACGAGCCGCACACACGCTAGATTGATTTCAGCCAGGCAAGAAACACAGGCACCGCGGCTTTATTAGCCGTCTGATTCGCCGAGCAAAATCGACGCTACCACTTTTCTTACACGTCAATCATCTTAAAAAGAAACTGACAGCTGTTGAATGGCGCGATCATTACGGAATCTTGTTTGCGGGAGCAAAATCTTTTAAGCCCTGGCTGAATTTTTGTCTTGTTCCGTGGCAAAACGAGCGTGGCTCGTGACACTCAGGGCTTCTCTGGACTGTAATAAAAGAGTAATCACGCCCCAACAGCGAGGGTAAGAGGACCCTTCCTTGTAGTGAATGAATAATAAATCCACGAGGCGTCTCCGTGCAAGAAGACACCCTCGACCTGCCTTAGACTGGGATTACGCGCAGGACTAGCTCTCACCTCTTTCCACTCGAAGTCGTCCCCTTCGCGGACCAACTCGCCCATCTCGGAGAAGAGAGGATGCGTCTCATGGCCGGTTCCTTCCTCGGCGTCCTCGCCCAGGATAAACTGGACTCGTTGAGCGGGCGGAGTGACTGAAACAATCGAATAGAATATTCATTAGACCGATTTAGTGATCTGTGTTGATTTCTTTTGGTTGTGAGGATGTATAGATCAAATTTTCCTGCGGTGATTAAAAACAATAAAATGATACTATATATTTTGATCCGCATAAAGACATGGAAACCCCTATTTCAAGCAGTTATTTCTGTTAGTTAATATTGGTTCATCAAATAAAATGTTAATTTTTTTCCAACTGTGTAAATTTATAGGAGGAATAAATAGCAATTCATATATTACAAACGGTTTTGAATTTCATCCACAATTTTAGACCTAACTTGATCAATAAGCATTCATTTAACTGCAACGTAATAGCCTCATTGTATGGATCAGGTAAACAACATGAGTCTATTTGCACATCAGCGAAACTGAAATGTATACTTGAATTATGTACATAAAACTCAGTATATTCAGTGAGCGTGATTCCCTAGAAAACATGTTGGAAACTACGCGTAACTGCATTTACTTTCAAATAGTATGTTTTAATATGAATTGAATAGGCAACCGTGGGAGAACATTTATAATGGGTATTTTTATCTAATGAATGCTACTAATTCTAAAAATATGTATTAATTTTGAGACAAATAATTGACTTTTTTAGGTTGTTATCTTCATTCTAAAAATGTTAACACAACGAAGCAATAATTCCTGAAAATATTGCTGTGCATTACCATGCATAATCGGAATCATTTAATCTGCAGAAATTTGGCGAAGGTTGTGAAAATAGTGCGCGTAAAATGGTCGAACGAAAACCCGCACAATAGCAGAAACAACCGCAAAGGCGCTTTTGCGATGCATATTGCGTCGAAATGTAAAAAAATGCTCTGTTTTACGAGCGTTAGTCCAACTTGGGCGAAAGCACTTTCGAAACGCAGTGCGTGTTGCACCCTCAACCTGGCCGCGTGCCATGCTCGTGTCATCTCGCTGCTCGTGCAATGACCACACCCGTCCATTACCGAAAGTGCATTATTATTTCTTATTATCCCCAGAGAGAGAAAGAGAGAGAGAGAGAGAGAGAGGCGCGCACACTTTGAACCGAGCATCACGCAGAAAAGCGATTTTCGTAAATGGGTCGCTAAGAAGCAGTATATGTGTCTGAAATTTTGTAAAGTGCTAGAAACTCGCGTGCGCTGGCGGTTTTTCAAGTGTTGGCCACCTTCCAGCAGACGCATCAGATTGCTGCGAATCAGCGCAAAACGCCCTAACCTTCCTTTGACTGTGAGACCGCAGATTCATCTTATTCGCGCAGACCGATCGAATTAAAAGACCGCCGCGCGGATAATAAAGTGCGACGAGACTCGGCTCGCTCTTGTCTGCGTCACATCATTTAGAGGAGGCGAGATCAAGCCAGCTGCACAACACGATAAATAGCGGCTGATCACGCGAAGGTGTCATTGGACTCTCTCTGAGCTTAAAAATACCTTTGAATCGTCAGGTCATTTTCCATAAAACATCCAAATTCTTTATAATCAAACTTTCAGGTTTTTATTTATTCCTCATTATCAATTTTTGGTTCTACGTATAAACTTGCCAATTATATTTTTTATCTTTGGACAAATTTTAACTTGAGATTCGTTAATCTTTTACCTGACAACTTTTAAATATCGTCATTATTAAAATTAAAGCAAAAGTAGTTTCAAAATTTGTCCAAATCAGCTATCAAACGGGGTCAAGTTGCTTTGCTCAGTGGGTGGGTGCGTTTGCGTTCCTATAGACGAGACGGTGGTAAAATGTAAATCTTGATGTCTTCGAACTGACTAAAGCGAGGGCATTAATTACCGGCGAGAGCGCCGTTCAGCTCGCGAGTTACAACAAAGCATTACGAGCGAGAAAAATGCGCATGGCGGGTGTAAGCGGATAAGTTGGCAGCGTTGATGGCGATTCCTCAAGTAGTGCCGTGACAACTGGTCTTCGTTTGGGTCGTTGATTCTAAACGAGCATCGAATTTGGTCCGAAACAAAAACTCTACACTGAAGCGATTGGTTCTGCGTCGTTCTCCATTACGTATTGCTTTTGTTACGCATTATTTGTTCCTATCTTAATAGCTATAATATTGTTTATGAGCACACAATAGAAATGTGTTACGCGAAGGGTTGCGGCATTATTATTTATGTTCTAAACAAAACATTGTTCAATGAAGGTCAAAATCACAAGCAATATCTTATTTATATTTCTCGTGATTCACTCAACTAGTGATGCTCACTAAACTTGACGTATCACGAGTTTATTTATTTATATATATATTCATGAAAATAAAATACTGAAGTCACAAGCAGATTACTTCCAATCACAAGTGTTGGTCGCGACGTTTTCTACTAAATTAAATTTTTGATTAATCTAAAATAGACAACTCTAGGCTATGATTCCACAGTCCATTCTGCCAAAAAGCGAGTTTGCCAAAATGAATAACTTTATTTGCGATCCACCGCGCCCTTCAATTACTCTGAAAGCTGCGTGGCTCGAGCATCGCCCTCTAGCAAAATCCATCCTTCCGTGCATGCCGAGCGGGAAAAGTGGCCAGCGAAACGAACTTGTTGAGTAGCTGTTTGACTTTTGCATAATGTATACGACTGAGTGTTTTAAAAGACGCGTTTGGATAAAAGGCACTCACCACACATGAGCGAAATTGCTGCTCCACTTTTATGCACCGCGAGGTGCAACCCCTGGAGGCTACCCTCTCTTATCTAATCAAACTGGACTAGGCAACAAACGAGTTGCGAAGTAGTGGAATATTTATTTTGCGACGCGTGGCATACACGCGGTAAATGAGTTACAATACATCTGAACAAATCTTGCGCTTGTCACTCCAATTGGCTAATATTGTTCTAGAGCAAATAAAGAAACCAAAGTTCAAGGAAGCTAGGAAATAATTTTAGATTTATTTTTAGACAGCTAAGAGAAATAATGTGACGTAATTTTTTTTTTAAGGTTTTACAAACTCGGTAGTTATGTGCCTCAAGTGAATTTCAATGCGTGCCTAGTAAATCCTTTGTACAGTAAGCATCGATTCTGATGAGATGTAGAGTGAGGCGAACTTTGTCTGAAGGGCACTCGAAACTTGTGTGAATGCGTTGCTGAGAATGGGAATTTGGCTGCTGCCGAATCATATGGTATGAGGTTCAAAGCCTCCTCCAAAACGAAATTGCTACTCGAGAGAAGGAATTTGAATTGAATCTTGTTTGGCAAAGCTAAATGGAATTTTGCGGGGGTATCCAGATGTGAAATTAGAAATACCAGAAGATTTCGAGTGTTAATCTTTGACCCTCACAGTCAATATAGGTCATTAAAGCTCCGAAATCAATGGGAAAAGTATTTGATATTATGTACAAAAAACGCAAGAGGGAAGTGATTTGGAGGTAAGCTAGAGAAGGCAGTTTTATAAGTCCATAAATATAGATTTCAAGATTTGCAAGGTTTTCATCTACTATTTTGCAGTCTCTATGTTCACCGAACGCTTAAAATTTTTAAACAAAATATTATTTTGCTGTTCATTATTGCAGCAAAATCCACACCACTAACCATGTGGAGCACGAACTATGTCTTCCCCATGGTAGAGGTTGTGTCAACGCGGTTTTTATCGCTCGAGACCTAACACAAATCGGAGGAAAAAGTCGTGCTGCTCTTTATGGCACGTCGGGGCGATTTTTCCCGGCTCTGGAGTTTGTTTTTTTTTCTCCCGCAGGTGACATCTGAATTTATTTTGCCGGTGAATGTGTGTTGTAAGTCTTCTATTAAAGTAGCGAATGGCGTCTCAGGACAGGCGCTTACCGAAATTTACGAGCACAAAATCCTGAGACGAAACACCATAAAACGAAATGAAATCATTACGAGAGCACGCGACGCACTCAGACAGCAAATAAGAAACCCTCGCACCGTGAAATTTGAATTATTGAAATGAGCCCTGAAGAGCGTCTTTGATGTGTCTCTGAGGAAAGCAAAGAGTGTTTGTCTGAAAATTACGAAACGGGAATTTTTAAAGAAGCTACGGAGCGCGCTTTAATGATTGGCAAGATAGAGGAGAAAAAATGTGAACTGCTAAATTATGAGCGGAGTTTCCCCTATTTATCTTTTAAAACTTTCAACGTGCGAAAGTTTCAAGGAGGTTTGCCAATTTTGCAAAGCGCAATTATGCACCACTGGGCTATGCGCAAAAAACTTTTTTATTTTTCCCCGTATTCCTTCATTTGGACCTAGAAAAGGCTATATTTTGCGCCAATAAATATGACTGTATATTGTAGGGTGTTAAAAACACTATTGAATTTTAATAAATCCATTATTTTGTGAATGAGGGGGTAAAGAGCGAAAAAAATAGGATTTTCTATTGGAAATTTTCTATGTGGATTTTTTCTGAATTAGGAAGCGTTAGTTTTACCTTGAGGCTTTTCTGTATTTAAAGCTATTTTAGATCAAAAAGATTTTGCTACTCACTTGGCCTGTCATCCTCGTCGGTGCTGTCCTTGCTGTTCTTGTGGTGTTTGTGGTGTTTCCGGTGCGACCGCCTGCGGTGACCTTGACCGGGCAAGTGCACCCCTACATAAACGGTGTGCGCTCGGTGACCTGCGAAAAAAAAGACAAAATCGTGTCTTATTTCACCTCTTGAATACACGCTGTCGTCAAATTTCAAACTAATGAAGCTGTCGGCACCAAACCAGAGCTAGCTGCCGCGGCAGCAAGGCAGCTGGTATGCGTCACCTCATGTGCACAGATTGAATCAATACTTTTCTTGCGTACTGCTGAGAGGGCGGACTTTGAAAGGCGTTAGCTAATGATTCATGTGACAAGAATAATTGCATTTAAAATGCTCGAAATTAAATAAGCGTTGAAGAGGCGTGACTGACTGGGTTCATACTTTATTTTTGACCAATTTAGATTTTTCCATCTTGGTGGCTAGACCTAAATTGCAATTTGATTTCCTTTTGTGCCGAGAACAAATTTCACACCAGCAGCGACAGTGACAATCGTAATTTTCTCTTCCTAACTGTCAGACAAGATGCTGCCGACGAAAACTTTCCTCCACCCACGCAAACTTTCCGCGTTATCTGTATGTGCATGCAAAAAGAAAACAGAGGAGAAGGAAGCCGAAAGCGCAATCAACGATGCTGCTTGAAGCCCGACAAAGCTCTTTGGGGAATCGACGAGAATGTTTAATTAAAAACCAGCCGGCTTCTTTTCGGTCACAGGAAATATATTGCTCCGAGAGAAACAATTTGGGTCGAGCACCACGCAGGAAATTATCGGCGATTTAATGGGAAATCAATGAAAAGTCTCTGGCTGTCACGAAAGGTTTTGGAAGTGGACAGTTTGAAGGTTTCTTTCACTCTCTGCGCGGTTGTACAACCATTTAGCACACTGCTGCCAGAATCGAACTGAATGTGTTGCTTCACTCACGAGAAACAGGTCGTTAACAATCTTTTTCTCGACTATTCGTCAAAAGACTAGATTCAGTTGACAAAACATAACTTGCTCGTTAACACAGGATTTTTCGACTTTCGACTCAAAAAGTGAGATGATTGAATAAGATTTTTTTGCTCAAGCTTTTTTGTAGTTCAGGGAATAAATCTGAAAAGGAGTTTTATTCTATTACCGTAGCCGTGTGGCTGTAATGCAAGCAAAAGAGTGGCCGTCTGGCGAAATAACGTCGTCAGAGTAATTGAATCACGAGCAACAAACTCGGATCCCGTCGGCTCAAAAGCGGCTTTCACGTCTGCAAATAATTTTATTTCCCCTCGCACATAGTGTCTACAGCGGCTTTATCAAAAAGAGTTGTGCGCTGGCTTTTCAATTATTTCGCGTTTGACCAGCTAAAACCTAAATAATAATAACGGCTAGTCTGCCGCTGCTTTTTACTCGCACAGAGGGATTTCGGTTAGCAAATTCCTTTAACACAAAGCGAGAGTTTTAATGAAATTTCATTTTTAATATCGCGATTTTTCTACAGAAAAACAAAGTACGTTTTGAAACGTAGTTTTACTAAGTAAGAGAAATATTTGATAGTTCCGAATCGGTATTTGGCTACGACATTTTTGGCACATGCACGAGGGAAGCATCACGCACGGTTCGTGTCTCGCACTCGGGCGGGCAAGATTGTAGTTCTTTTTGTTTGGTATGTATATGTGTTAGCTTGAGTTAGACTCCACTGACCTCAAAACAACCAGGCGGCACACACACAAAAACCACGAGACAATGAACACGGAGGAAATTGTCGTGGATGCGAAATAAAACTGAACGCATGTAAAAAAGGAACAGAGGCGAGGGTTCTCGACCAAGCGTGCAACTGGATGGACGGCCCGAAACTCTGCGGAGAAGAATGGAATTGCGAAGAAGAGTAACTTTATTTCTGGCGGACTGCCGCTTTGTCTGCAAACATTGCCAGCTGTTTTGAATGCAAAACTTCCATTGCCTAGCATTATCCTCTCGGTAGAAAAGTAAAGATTTAAATTTCCTGTTTGTGGCAAAAAGAAGCCGACGGTTTCGAAAAGAAATTGATTGGTTCCCGCTAACTCCAGAGTGCTCCAGAGAAAGATTTTTAATGCGGGAGAAGTAGGTGGTTCGACAGACTAATCTCTATTTACTCTTGAGAAATACTCACCCTCAAAGTCCTTTTCAGTGTATCCCAAGTGGTGGGTCTGCAAGGCCCCCGGGTCCTTAGGGGCCTCATCATCCCCTGGAGCGGTATCCATAACCCACGGTCTAAAAAATAAAACACAGCGGTGATTAGTCAACGGCAGCTAATGAGACTTGTAAAGAGCAGCAGTAAAAGTTTAACGCTCTTTGCGTTTCGTAATAAATAAAAGAGACGCGAGTTAATTTGCCGAACGAGTCCGCAGTAGTGCATTTGCTTTCAAAAGGAATTTTTTGCACACCAAGAAGCACTAACTAGCGATAAAGGATCCGTTTTATATTGCGCCGCGAGACATATCTGATTTCCGTGGAATGAGACTTTTTTGCTCTTATCGCCATCGTCTGCAACGCATTCAATGCGTGAGCAGAATGGCCGCGAGCATTGTAAGCAAAATACCCCTTTTCAATTTTTTTCGTGTACCCAACACCTGTATTGTTACAGATGCTTTAAGGCGTAATGTGACGCTGGGGAAAATCGATACGTCTGGATCAACTTTCAAATAAATACACGAAGTTTTCATATTTTATCAATTTTTAGACTTATCGATAATGACAGTAGGGAGATTTTATTTTTCACATTCAGTTGAAATGGTTTCTCCTCGCTCTTTATGCAGATCACGAAAGCAATTTATCTCGAGGCGAGATAGGATTGTTGCAGAATTAAAGAAGAAATGTCAACACGGATTTTTTCTCTTCTGTTCAAGCAGAAGAATAGCGAATAATAAAGTGAACGCACACATCTGCCTCCGAGAAAGGCGAATTGCAACATTTCCAATCGCGTTCCAATTTGCTCGTCGTCTTGCAGATGAAATGAAGTAGAAAGTCGGCGGAACTTTTGCTCCTGTTCGCCACACGTTCTCTGCGAATGAAATCACCTTCTCACAACATTCCCGGGCAAGGAATTGCACTCTTTGCTACCTATGCAGGCTGTTTGCCGTTTGCAAAGGGTTTGCGTGCAACACAATGTTGCGAATGTAATTATTCAAATGACGGCTCTGGCCAGAGGCTGTGTGCACTCGGATTTTTCCTCCCTCTATGCGCGCGACCGCTGCCGGTGTCAGCAGCCTCGTTATTATGCATTAGAACGCTACTTCTGCTCTAGAGGATTGCAAACATACTATTGCATTGTGTAAACGGGGGCAAAAGTGAGAAATTAGGCCGACTGTTAACTGTTGGGTGCGGTGACACTTGACTATTATATTTTCGATTTGACGGCATCATTCCCTATACACCACCCTCAAAACAATTTGTGTTTAACATTGGAGCCTCTAAACGGTCATTCATTTCTCTTCTGGAAGCTGACGAAAACAAATATTTGAAGTTTCGAAAATTTCAGACAGCTCTTTAAGATTTTTTGTGCGGTGAAACAACAAATAATCATATCTCTGATCAGAAGATTTCACGTTACTTTTGCATCTAGCAATTTACGTTAAGTATACTCAATCTCTACCAAATCTTTTCCTCCAACGTTGAGAAATATTTTTATCGAAATCAATCTGCGATTTAGGGATTTTCAATTTAACATTTTTCTATTTGAACTTAAAAAAGAACATAAATATTTTTTCATTCATCTATGAAATTTCTGCTTGTAATTTTCAGTTATATTTTTACTATTTTGTTTTAAAATCATGAATAATTTTCAACAATACAAAATGTTGTGATTTTAAAGTTAAACCCTTCGAGCATTGAATGAAAGGTATGGCTTCAACTCAATCAAGATCAGCTAATCTAATTAAAATTGCAGCTACCAAGGCAGCAAATAAATATCGAATTGTTCTCTGTTCGGTCGATCAACAAAGCGTGACAAGAATAATATGCAGCAGGTGCACTTATTTGAATCTCACTGGGCGCCGGTAAAGTGGGTGCTGAGCTCGCCTGAAGCCATGCGGGGTCAAACACAGTTAGCGTTTATGTAAGGGGTCGACTTTTGCCTTCGTCGGTAGCTTTCCATAGAGTTCGATTCTATTTCCCACCCACTGCTCTCTGCCCGCCGGCACCAATTTGGCCGGTGGCCAAATATTTTGGCCGAAAAGACGCCTGGCATAATGATGATTGCCTGCGAACACAAAGAGTCGACTACGCCAAAGTGAGTCCTAAAACAAGTGTGCCTACTTTAATTACTCGCAGCTTCATTTGCGCGGTGCTTGCGAAACGGGACATAATAAAGAAAAGCTGTAAAGCAAAGTGAAGCAGAGGAGCAAGATACAAAAGGGAGAGTGCACGTGCACGGCATTGGCGAGAGATTTCAAGCTCGCTGAATTTATTAAAAAGGGTTGCCGTTTTGGCGAATCACTTTCTGAGATTAGTTTTATATTGAGATTGGCTGTAAAAATAAATTCAGGAAGGAAAATGACTTCGCATTTAAAACAAGTTCAGTCACAGTATTCGAACTTTAGCTGTCGATATTATATTAAAAAAGGGAATTTGAAGTGAATGAAAGGAGGTTTATGATTCGTAGTTCACACTGTACGTTATTCCACTTACAGAGAAGAACCTCCTCTTCAACAGATCTTTTTATTTCATGAGCTGATATTTGGCATTAGAAAAAATAGCACCAAAAATTGTTCAATTTTTAAACAATTCTTAATTAATTAATTAGCAGCAACCTCATCTGAACTCTGCAGTAAAAAGCAAATTTTTATTAACACGCTCATAAAATTTTATCCCAGCACAAAAAGCAAAAAGTAGTAAACACGCATACGCACAAAGAGGGCGTGTTTACCTCCAAAGCACTACCTATATGCAACGTTGTGCAGTCGGGAATTTTATATTATTTGGACCTTTTTATGCCTTAGTTCTGTGCCCGCTGGCGCAAGCGTTTTTATCGCAATATATTCCAGGCGAATAAATTAAGCCGGTCTGTCATACACAATTTCATGGGTACGTGCCGGCGCGAGTGTATGTGTGCGAGTATACACAGGCCAGCGTGTCCCAGCAGAGCATTCATTACGTTACGACGGAGCACATATTGCGCCGCCACCATAAATTGCCGACATGATGCGGCACAATTGCTCCGTTTGAACACGCTCTCCGACATTGGAAATACGGTAACACGTGCTGACTCTCGCAACGTGAATCAACAATTCAACTGTTGCGAAGGATTTTTTGATGGGCTTCGCACAATTAATTAATTAATTTGTTTGCGTCCCGAATTCTATTTCGGGACAAGATACGCGACGCTTCATTCATTCAGCCGTGCTGCTCTCACGGCCTCTTACAATTAAGTGCCCAATTAAAGGAGACGAGTACTTGAAATAGCCAGTCGGCTTCGGTTCACGAGGTTATAATAGCCCAGTTTGGTTGATTCGTTTTAGTTGTTTGACACGGGCGTTTATTTAGTTTTGTTTATGGAGTCAATCAAGAAGGCTAGCTTGATGAAGGGAATTTTTCAATCTAAAATGAACTAATGGATGAAATGGCAGAATTCGTGAAGGTCTTTTTTGGAATCAGTGCGGATGGAACTTTGTGGATTTAGTGATTTGTTGAGCGAATAAATTTTCCGGGAGCAGAGAATTTATACTGCTGATGATATCTTAATTGTTATTGTCAGACAGTTGCAGTCCAGTACAGAGATTTATGGTTTTATAAACTACAAATTAAAGAGACTTCTCCTAAATCAAGAGATAATCTTAACAGAAAATTTCTCATAAGTGTTTCGATCCCTCGGCCTTCATCGGCGGCTTTAATCCCTAAAAAATCAGCACAAACATTCTGCAGAGGATTTAGAATAACTAGAAGTTTAAAACGATTAATTGCACTTATAGTTGTTGAGCCAGACAAAACCAGAATGTCGCGCTACTCAACCTCATGTGTTTAACAAAATTCAACAGCCAAAAGGTCAAAATTTTAGTTTAATTTTAAATTGACTCAAATCCATAACTTTTCTTTCTTCTCTCTTCAAACTGTGAATAATTGAACTCGTGTCAACCAAATTTTTTCAATTAACCTTTTGTTCCACAAATTTTGTTCAATTTAGATAACCCAGTAGTTGACTGGAAGATTATTTGGATACATTAAACAAGCCGACTTCCTAGCGTCTCTACCCTTTAAGACTAATTCAAGAAAAACAGCAGCGTGCGAGAGCCCAGTGAGCCCACTTATTCCACCCTGTTTTCCCCAAACAGCACTAACAACGCGAGGAAATGAAAATTTAACACCTTTCCCCGCGAGTTTGTTATCCGGCAGCACGCAACGTGCACCGCTAAAAGGCGCGCGCGTGTTAGGCGTTACGAGCGCGCATCTCATTGCAAACATGTTTAATTCAGCAGCCTCGCATTCGGCGTTTTTTTTTCTTCATTCTCTATTCTCACACGGCAGTGGCGTGCGTACGAAGCTGAAGCGCTCGGCGCCGCCACAGGCACGGGGCGCTATTTCTGAATTGGTCGGGGTCATCCCCCGTCTTAATTTTAATGGCCGTGGAAGTGTTATGTAGCAGCGAGACGAAAGCGCCAGAAAGAAAAGAAGAAGCGGCGCGGGATGCTCGAGCCACCACCTTCGAGCGAACTCAAACTCAACACATTCCCATGGGGCGCGTTGGCGGCTTTGTTTCGCCCATATCATATTCTGCGTCACCAAAAACATTGTCAAGGCCTGTTTATTTATCCAATTAACGTGGGAAAAATATGCTATCCCCGGTCAAAGTTTGCACAAGGCCGGTTGGGAAATGTTGCGGAGCGAAAATAAACCCCAATTTGCTCTCGGAGCAAATAAAAAAAGAGAGGAAAGCAATTCTGGCGGGCAGAGGACGGAAGTATCTGCCACGAAATTGGCGGAAGCCGCGGGCGCACCTCGGAAGCAGCAGATTGGTCTTCTTGAAGGAGAGCGACCTGAAACACAGCTTGCTCGGCGTCGGCTCGGGGTCGCTGGGTGGGTCGTCATTCTCGTCGTCAAAACGACGCCTCATTTTGGGCATTTGCGATTGAACGTGGCACAGACACGACCGGAACAGAGACTGACAAGCTAAGCAAACTATGTCTGCTAATAGGGGGTGGCCGAGGGAAGGGGTTGCAAAATCCAGTTAGCCGCCGACTACCTCGCCGGCTGGTCGATGCCTTTGGTACGCGACTTCCTGCTCTTTTGACCCCGTTTTTAATCTATAGCCGCGCGAATTAGCAAACAACCTCTTCGCAGCACTGCAATCTTTGTATTTTACTGCGGAGTCGGTGTAATTAAGAACGGCAGAGTGACGAGAACGACGCCCTAGTTCGCACCCCCGGGCAGTTTAATGAGTGCAGCACCAGGTGTGACACGCTTGAACACTTTTTGACATTATTCATTTTGTTTTATCTCTGCTGCAACGCGCTTCATATTATCACCTGATCGTCACGATCTAGTTGTGATTTGTAACCGCAAGCGTTCTACCATTTTTATCTGAACCCTGTTTGCGAGCACTTAAATTTAATCAAGCAGTTAATAGAGTCCGTTTTTGCTTTGCTTCGAAAGATTCTGATTTTGATAATGCTCTTTGAAAATTTTGAGTTCATTCCAAGGTAGCTGGATTCGGCCTCAAAAGCCTTATAGATAAAACTCACAAGTGGAAACAAATCTCGAAAAAAATGTAATTCTAGGAAAATAAATTGCGTTGTTTATCAGTCAAGAGTTATAATTCTAAAAAAATGCATATAGAAGTGTCACTGCATCGTGGTGCATTTCAGTTGAAGGTATTCTTTCGCTACCAAACGTACAAACAAAGCATGATGTGCAATTTCAAAAATAAGGATTTGGTTTATTATATTGTGAAATGCATTAAATTAATCACGGGAACATTTTGGTTGTTAATTTCTGTTCCTACTCTCCATGAAACTTTGCAATCCAATTTAAATACTCAAACACAATTTCCATTATACTTTTTTATTAAATTTTGCATATCGTTAACGCCGCGGAAATTTGGCCCATCTCTTTCTGTTGCAATTTGTTTTTTTGGCCCATCTCTTTCTGTTGCAATTTGTTTTTTTGGCCCATCTCTGTTTTGAGGAATTTTACAAGGGAAACAAAAAACTGATTAAATCTGTAAATGCTGAATTAAACATTATTAAAAATAGATATATGACACAGGAAGGCATTTCTAATCAATCTAGTAGAAGTTTTTCATCGTGTTCTCACTCAAAGCCGTATTTTTCGAGAAAATTGCGGGCAATGACTAGTAAAGCACCTTAAAAAATCATGGCATAAGACTGCGGTGTCCATTATTTTGGCTTCGTTACTTCATTACCTTATTGATTAATCGATTTTATAGTATAAATTAATTATTTATTCACTATCTTAGAAATATATAAAATTTATAGCAAAAATTTGTGAAAGCAGCAAATTTTTGTCCAGGGGTCTATGGGTTTCGACGCAAGTTTTTTTGCGCAATCTTTGCCCTAATTTACCGACAAAACAGTTCAGAAAACTCCAACTTTCTAATTTTTCGGGTTTTGCGGGCGTTCAAAGGTCAAAATTTGGGAATTTTGAGTATTTTGTAACTTTTCTCAGGGTGGTCCTAGAACATAAATTAAAAAACCGTGTAACTCATCTTAACAAGGCAAACAACTTTTATGGTGATCTAAAAGTGTTAGGTCAAAGGTCAAGGTCATAAAAATTGATTTTTTTTATTTTAAACTCAAAATTGAAAATGAACATATTAAAATTTTTTGTTTTTTCATACCCATTTTGTAGAGCATAAAAAATTAAGTTTGAAAAGTTAAAATTTGGAATGGTGTTTTCCCTCATTTTTTTAATAAAAAATGAAAACTTCGAAAACCCTTGTTTTTCAAGGTTGGTAAAAAACGATGATCGACTAAATCTCGACTTCTAATCACCAGATTTTAAAAAACTGCACACTGTTAGACTCTTCTCGACGTCCCCAAATGCACTAAAGAGGTTTGAGACCCACCAACCCCCAACCCCCTTTTAACCCCCTCAATAACTTGACATTTAGCATTTTTTGTCTGTTTCAGCACCTTAGCACGACGTTGACGAATAATTGTCCTCTTGAAACCAATTCAGTTACTTAGTTCACTACGAAACGAGTCAAACGGTACTTAATTTTTGTTAATAGGACCACCACAACCTGAGATTCGGGTGCACAAAGATTTTTATTCAAAACGCGATGCAATAAAATTCTGGATGATCGACGTGATTTCGAATTCTGAGGGGGTTAAAAGGGGGGTTGGTGGGTCTCATACCCCTCTAGTGCACTTTGGTCATCAAGACGAGTCTAACGGTATGCTGTTTTTCAGATGATTAGAAGTCGAGATTTGGTCGATCATCCAGAATTTTATTGCATCGCGTTTTGAATAAAAATCTTTGTGCACCCGGATCTCGGGTTGTGGTGGTCCTATTAACTAAAATTAATTACCTTTTGACTCGTTTCGTAGTGAACTAAGTAACTGAATTGGTTTCAAGAGGACAATTATTCGTCAACGTCGTGCTAAGGTGCTGAAACAGACAAAAAATGCTAAATGCTAAAAGTTATTGAGGGGGTTAAAAGGGGGTTGGGGGTTGGTGGGTCTCAAACCTCTTTAGTGCATTTGGGGACGTCGAGAAGAGTCTAACAGTGTGCAGTTTTTTAAAATCTGGTGATTAGAAGTCGAGATTTAGTCGATCATCGTTTTTTACCAACCTTGAAAAACAAGGGTTTTCGAAGTTTTCATTTTTTATTAAAAAAATGAGGGAAAACACCATTCCAAATTTTAACTTTTCAAACTTAATTTTTTGTGCTCTACAAAATGGGTACGAAAAAACAAAAATTTAAATATGTTCAGCGAAAGTTTCTGAATGTGCGAAGGAACAAGATTTTTAACGATACTTCAATGCATGGGGTGGGAGAGGGATGAGGGAGGGTCACCCTCAAACACCTTTGGCTGTCTAGGGACGATTAAGACGAGTCGAACGGTGTGCAGTTCTTTAAAATCTAATGGATGAAAAAACAAAAACAAAGCAATTATCGACGACCAGGACTGTGTAGGTATGGCGGAACAGCATCGCGCAAGGGGCTGAGCCACCAGAAAAGTGATGCTCTGGAGCGCTCTGGGAATTTTTTCCTACTATCTACCATTTTCAGATGGTAGATAGGTGTGTCTAGAGCTTATGGATACAATAAAAAAATTTCTGTCGCCATGTGAGATGGGCCAAAATTTCTGTTGGAGATTTTGCCCTTGGGCCAAAAAAACAAATTGCAACAGAAAGAGATGGGCCAAAATTCCGCGGCGTGAACGATATCATTGCGGTGAGAAATAAAAGTGTGCTTACAGTTAATTTGCAGCGGTTAGACAGTCAGTAAAATATATATCAATGTTCCACCAGTCCCATATTTGTAAATAATTAAATCACACATTTTCACATATTTTTATTATTAATCATAGTATTTTCCGAACCAAAATAGGTTTCCTCAAAGACAAAGTTACACGAATCGCAATAATTATTGCTTGGGGTCAATTGGGATAGTCCATGCATTCGTGTTTCAACACGCACTTAAACCGCCCGCCGCACCACGCACGGGCCACGTGCTCAACTGCGCGATATCCCAAGAAATTGGGCCAGGCATTCTGCCCGCTGCATCTCTCTGCTGAAAAGCAAGCGCAATTGCATCTGCTCCGTCGCAGCGGCGGCGCCAGCGGCATCAATAGAAAAGTAGTTGTATCTTTCGCCAGGTTAATTTTCGTCCAGCCAGACGGAACGCGTCGGCGGGGCACGCGTTCTTGAAATTCTAAATGCGAGCGGCCCAAGTGCGCCGCTTTTTCTCGCCGTCTCTGTTTTGTTCTAAAAATAGACTGCCTATGCTATTCTGCTCGCTTCTGCAGTCGCTCGCTCCTTCGGCCGTTCTATTAAGAAGTCGCGGCCGTGATTGACGCCGATCGATCTTCCGCGTCGGCTTTTCGGGGCCCTGATTATCGTGCAGTGCATTAAATTTTGCCGGAGCAGCATTTGCAGTGATGCCTGTTATTAATTCATCACCAATCATCTGACGAGTTAGTTTGAGCGTGCAGAAACAAAATGCTCTTCAAATTCGATTGCAGCCAGCGACTTCATCGCTTTTACGCGCTGACGCTAATGCGATACCTTCAACGTACCATCGGCAGAGTGTGCGAGCTCCGTTTGGCCGAGCCTGCTCGTTTGCGTTCTTGCTGATTTTGCATTTTCAGCGAGAAAATGATTTACATGAACGCACAGTAAAATTTACTGTAGGAAATCAGGAATTCCAGATTCAGCTAAATTAGGAAGAAAAAATAACACTCGCGGGAGATAAATAAAAAAATAAAATTTCAAGTGACTCTGCTCTTCGCGGATTGAGGCCAAAGGAGTGCCAATCCAGCACGTGAAGCTTTATCTTTAGAATTTCACTCTTGGCCATCTATCGTTAGTTAATTTGCGCAGAGTAGAGAAATTTGTAATTACCCTATTGTATTTGGTATTCCTCGGATAAATTAACTGAAGGTTTTGAGTATTTTATTACTGTGGATATTTGTCTTCAAACTGATTGAGACGACATGCCATTTTAAATGACTAAATTAACCAATATAGAAATTAATTGTAAGCATGATAACTCTAAATTACGTGTTTTTCGATCAAGTCAAATATATTGCTCACACGCATTTTGTTAGTTCCAAAACAACTCGTAACGATGAAATGCCAAAATTATAATCAGTTTGAGGCAGTTGAAAAGTGATAACATCATGCGCATCTGATTTAATTAAATTTTAACGAGGGATTACGCAACGTGGGCTGTTCGTTTGTTTGTCCACCTTCTGGTATGGTGTGGGACTAAGCAAACAAAGTTTGTTAGGCCCAAAATACACAAGTAACAATATTTCGCTTTTAGCACCGGTCCGCACGCTATTTTGACCAGCACTTCTTTCTTAACTCGCGCGCAAATATTTGCATCGCGACACACCATCACCTGACACACATGCTGATAAAACTGTTCGTCTGCTCGCACTAATTGAAAAAATGCGTGCGCCTAATCGCAGCAAAGCTTCTAATCAATTTTGGCGTTCTCTCTAAGGCGTCAATTAGTCGCGCGGTCGCAAGACGAGCAGTATTAATTTATTCACGGCTAGCGTGCTTGTTAGGCGAACAGTCAGCAGCGTTTGCCACTTTATTTGGTTAATTGGTCTCGACGTGGATGTGCATATTAATCCAACCGCACACGCAATAATCACCATGTGCCCTTAATTTTGATTGACGTCTAAGCGATTACTTACAACGTGAATGGGATAACTTTGCAAATGGCTTCAAGTTTGAGAATTGACGAATATTAATGATTCACACTACAGCTTAAAAATAAGAAAGATGGAAATCGACATCAAACAAAAAGGGTTAATTTTATTAGGTTAATTTTATTAGATTGAGTTAGTTATTAGAGCTTCAAAGAACGTGTTTTCAACTCTCGAAATTAGGGTAGGAAAAGTCTCTCAATTTCAGCCAGCAAGGGAGAAATTTTTATCAATATTTAACAAGCACTCTTTTCAGCAGTTGTAAATTTTTAGCGTTTTTCTGCCTGCATCCAGCTGCGTAGAAATGTGAGTTTGAATTCATCCCCTTCTACGTAGTTTGCCAATAAAAGAGCCAGGAGAGTTCTTTGAATAATTTACACTGCTTTAAATCCAGCACTTTACATTTGTAGAAATGCATTCATATGAATTCTAATTATAGCTTTCGTTTTGATACTTAGAAAGAAAAATATACTGATAATATTCATAAAAAAAATCCACGCTCATCAGTTCCCATTGTGCGACAAAGAGCATTGAACAATATTTAGGACACGTACCAGGTCCTCAGGGGGTATTCATCTCAAGTAAATATGTGGCGTATCATAAAGCAAATAGATTGCGCAAGGTCAGGGGCTTCTTGTTCTCGGTTTGCGTCGCCCGCCTCTCCACCCGCGGCGAGCGAGTCAACACGGGCAGGTACATCACACACGAGAGGCAGCTCTAGCTAGCTGTAGTGGTGCGTCGCGCTCTCCTCGACGGACAATTACCGGGCGCGTGCGAAGAGATTTCAAACGTCGAGTTTCTGCTTATCCTCCGCACACCTATATGGTAAAATGAACTTGGAATGCAGAGCAAGAGACGCAGTGTCGCCAGGCAGACGCCACTTTTAGCACGTTTCGCCCGTAAAAGTGCTCACGCATCATTTAGCACGTCGCGGTGGCCAGAGTTCTCGTTAGCCGACGGCTATAAATCCAGGTCAACGATCACTAAAAATTGCGAATCAATCGACGCACTGCACGCACTGTCGGTCTTTTCCGCAACGGTGGAACAGCATTATTTGTCTAGCCCGTAATGTTGTTTTCTTCACAGCAGAGGAGCATTATGGAATGGAGCAACAGTTAATAACGACGTGACCTTTACTAATATTGGCCCGGTCTGGCTGGATATAATCAATGTTGAACTTATTTATAGACCTCCTATCAAAACACGGCTGGGATTGGCGCAAGCCCGGGAAGTGGCAAAAATTGTTTGTTTGTTTTTTTACAAAGGCAAAAGCGTTACCGCCCTTTTTCAATGACCAAGCTTTTTCAAACATTTTTCAACTAAACCCCAACAGGGTGAATAGGGAAATTAATTTAAAATTTATGGTTGACTTTTGGACAATTTATAAGAATCCCCGGGTTTCATCTGAGTTGAGTTTTATTTTCTGTGACTTGCGTTTCGTGACGCGATAAATTTCCGTCATACGAGACTGAAAATAATTGGGTGATTTGATAGTCAAATTCTTGGCTGGCTCTTTATGCGAAGGTGAAACATGTCAGATGGAATAAATTGCGGTGTGCTGGAGCTGTGTAAGAGCTTGTTGCTCCATTCAATCGGGTGGCAACGCGATAAATCACAGTGCAATTCAGGCCACAATTTTGTCTCCATTCTCTCTGCAGTGAAATACGGTTTATCTCGGCATTTATACATATCGATTTATAGCACTTTCCACCTACATTAGCGGGTACATTCATAAACAAAAGAGACGCTGACTTCCTTTTTTCAACACCACTCAGTGCAACAGTTAAATTCTATCTAAGCGTCGAAACATTCCAGAAAATTAATTTGGTCCGTCATTTACAAAGCTGAAAAGTTTGCTCACCCCAGACACATTAATTCAAGGATAACCCGCGCATTGTTGAAAGTTGCTTGATACTCTGTGGACTTTGCTTCTCCTGAGAATTCATGAGTAAACGTAAACCGGAGCTTTTGCAATGCTAAACACATAATTTGCCTTTCCTGAACTGTTCTTTGAATTGGTAACAAAGGGCATTATTCATAACCATGGCCTGGCATTCTCAGACCTTTGATAGTCACTTAAATGGCTCCAATTCACCTTTAATCTTTGATAATTATTCCATCTCATTGAACCTGATTTGTCCTATCAAATAAACAAAGTCAAATCGCGCAACCATTGCTAAATCTGATGACTGTGCACTGTCAAGGTCTTTATTCAAGAAGACATCACAATCTTTGTTGAAATTCTTTTTGACATGGTAACGCGCGATCTTTACGATGCAAATGCAATGAGTGCTTTCCTCGCAGCGTGTCTATCTACCATTTGTCATGTAAATTGACTAAACTCCACTAAGCATCCCACCTTTCCTGTATTATTCCTTGATGCGCACTTTAGTTTCCCGCCGCAATTGAAATAGCTAACTGCACCACTATATTGCCTACATAGCTTTGCCATCTATTCTAGCACCCTTTACCACATTCTGTAGTTGCTCCATTTGCGTCATTTCGAGAAGGAATGAGAAAAACTATGCAAGTCTGACATCTGCAATGCAATAATTTGTGTAATGTTAATATTTAATAGAGATCTTGAGTCGACAAATTCAGAGAAAATGCAATATTAATTGCAGCGAACTAAAAAGTATTATAAGTTGTTCTTGGGAATAACCTAAACATGACGTGCGTTTTTGCGCAGATTAGATTTTACCCCCAGAAGCTCTATTGAAAGAAACACGAAAGATCGATCAATTCACCATTATCATCAACTTTATTACAAATATTTACGAAGGAGTAGCAAAATAAACTCACTAACGGAAATTTCAAAAGCTAGGCAGCACGCGTGACTCCGGTGTCTTCAGGTTGCCTACTTTGTGTCTACAAAGAAGCAAACAACCGTGCCTCAGTCAGGGAAAGGAAGGGCAGCGGCGCGGTTATAATTGGTGTTCGCACTTCCAGGAATGATCAAAATTTCATCCCATAACAAACACACTGGTATTTTTTGAAATATGAAACCTGGCTAAGGCACGTATCGAGTAAAAGAGTAGCGGGGACAAAAGACAAAGTGCTTTTACGCTGAAGGGCGATAAAAGATACTTGTGCGTTGGCGAACATGAGATTTGTCCTGGTCGATATCAGTGCTGATGAGAGCAGCAAGCCCTGATGAACTGTCGAGGTTCATTTCGCGGCACAGAGCTGTTGATCTAATGCGAACACGAGGCGGGGGTTGTGGAGATAAAAAGCAGACGGCAGAATGATAAAATCCGCCTGGCGATCGATAATCCAGCCTGAAACTGTATCAATGCGTTCGTCCGCGTGCGAGCTTCTGTATTTCCTGCGCCGTCTGCCAATTCGATCGCGGCGAAGCGGCAACAAGCAGCCGAATGGTGAGCACACCCCGTGGATAGGGGCTCTACCTGTTATTTGCCAGCTTCATTTGCATAGCGGCCGCAGGCTGGATTTATCCGGAATTATAATTACACTCTCACCAACTCACGTCGATATGATGGCCGTAATCAACTGCCAGGAAATACATTTCGGCGTGTTTTTGCAGCTGACAGGCCGCCATTCAGGTGAAATTGCGTGCACGAAGTGCACAACGCATTTGCCTGCCGCTCCGACGGTTCAAATCGATAGTTGTTGTGGTTTGGTTCGCCCTCAAGGAGGAGCGTTTAGTTTATGCCCAGCCAAAAACTGTAAAGCAATTTGCCCGCCCTCGAGACACATTTTGCGCGAGATGCGGTGGCTGTTCACGTTTCGCAAATTAATGGACCGCCTTGGAGATAAGGGAGGCGAATTTCCAACTTTGACTCGCGACCCGCAGAGATTTTTCATGCTAGAGCACAGAAGGGCGCAATTAATTTTCATTCGGAGCGTCTTCGGGAGGCGTGAAATTAATTCTAAACGGCCCATTTTTCATTCAATACGCTGCGAAATAGAAACCACGCTTTGGGGAAGGGTCGTTTCACAGATGGAAAGCTGTGCCAAACGGCGGAGAAGGAAAGATCTCGTGAATTATTTCGTCACTCACGTCGGCTGGAGGTTGGAAAACAGTTTGCGATCATCTTCGAGGCAGAATTTGGCTGCAGGCCCGACAAAAATCGTCGCGTCTCGTGCGTTTGTTGGGCACCAAAACAAATAATATCACGCTTGACGAGGAAAGCCAGGAGATACACGTTGAGCCGTTTTTTTCTGTACTTTTGTATGTGTTGGCGACGAATGCAAATCGTGCCGCCACGCTTATTTTTTGTCCGTCGCCTTTTTTTTTGTGGTGCACACTCAGAATAAATTTGTACAACGTTGCTAATTTTACTTCTGCTAGAGTGGAAAGGCCAAAGAAATATGATCACTTTAGAGCGCTGGAGGAATGCTTAACTAAGGGAAAACCAAAATACGGACGAAATTTATGTAGCCTTACGTAAGTAGGCATCATTTTATGTAAGTAGTGAAATGGCAATGAACTCTATTATTTTGAAATCACATTAAAACTATAAAGTGGTTTGGCCATGAAAAATTCAACGCACAACCTGCCTCTGAAAGCTGTTAAAGTCAATTTCTTTCTTTATTTCCCCGTTGCCGTCGAAGGTCATCGCTCCAAGGACACGCACTCCTTGACACGTACCCGCGAATTTGGCAGGAACCGGCCCCGATTCGAGCGGCTTAATTTCGCAAAAGTTAAATCGTAAATCCGGCCAATAAAAGAGACAGGCGGTTAGGAAAATAAAACGCGGTGCTTTGTACTCTTTTATGCTGCTATAGCTTTGACTGAAGGGCGAAAACGCGCTCGCGGGTCGTTTTGTGCGTGAATGTTTAGTCAACCGAAATAGATGCACACACGCGGGGAAAATCAATGCCATGAAAAAGAGAGAGAAAAAGCAACAAAAAGCATCTCTGGTCAGGCTCTGTTTCTATTTCAACAAAATATTACCTTTAAGTACTAAGAGCAAAAACTCTTTTCTCGTCAAAGGCGGACTGGTCATACATTTTTCCTTGGTAACTAGAATTTAAATGTGCTCGAGAGCGACTTTAGGTTCAATAGGGATTTCAAAACTCTGCTCTGAAAAAAATTGAAATAAAAGAAAAATTTCCAACTCGGCAAATATGAAATTCTATAAAAATTTATTCAAAACAGGCAGGACCGCTTAGCAACCCCAAAGCTCGGTCGTCGCGCCTCCCGACTGCAGCTTTCATGCGTCTGGTCTCGAATTTTCGGGGCGCCAGGTGGGTCCGGCCTGCGTGGGTGGTCGGTAAGACTAATTTGAGGGGCACTTTCTCACATTACCTTGGTCAGCGAGTTGCAGTTCAGTGAGCGAGACGCGATTCCTCGTGGGGCATAACTTGAGGACGACTGCCGGAACGAGACTGACGGCGAATTTATCAGGCAGTGTGTTGTGGGTGGAAGGGGTTAGGTGAGCAAACTGCCGACGTGCGGTGCAGAGGCCCACCAGAAGCACTATTGATCAGGAGCCACGGTCGCTGCGGACGGCCCGCGACATCTCTGCTCGCAGAACCGAACCCGCCACCGGCTTCACCAAAATTGGCTTGGCCGTGCGTTTACCGGCGCGGTTATGCGGGTTGTTTCATTGCAGCGTGGGTGTGTTGGTGTGTTTTCTTCTCCTTTTTGGAAATTAAGTGTGGCAAAAACATTTGTTTGCGACGGAGAACTTGAACGGAAACAACAACTGCGCCTTGTTATTTTTTTTCTCAGCAAATGCGTCAGAGTTCTTTCGAAACCTCAGAGGCTTCCTTCCATCAGACTCACGATCGCGGTTTTTATATCAGGATCGGACAATAAACTTAGTATGTCGAGCAAATCACATAGGATAACTCTTCCTTGTAATGAAGAACGATTTCATGCACGTACTTCAAGAAAAATCCACGGAAGAAATACTTTGTTTTATTTTCCACGTAGTTACGCATGAGAGACATGAGAGTAAAAATATGGCTTCAAACATATATGCAACCCGCCGGGATGGCTTGTCGGGCGGTATGCATAAGAGGCTCATTCGAACAAGAGCGGGCACTTTCATTCTCTGCCCGTTGAATTCCACGATTTTCTTTCAAAGCTGATCAGCATGTAAACACTTGTGTCCTTTGTCTTTAACAAAAGCGAGACTCGCTGCTGGATTATTAACTGGAAATGCAACCACGAGTGAAATAGGAAAATCCTTTTGTTTAGACGAGTAGAAAAGTAAGTGATCTCGCCGAGACTCACCTAGTTTGTCGGTAAATATTGAATGGAAATAGGTCAGCTGGCTAGTGTTTCGATCAATAATGCACGCGTTTGTAATACTCTTTCACGTCAAGTAAAAAGGCTTAGGCACCGAGAGGGAAAATTTGGAGTGTGCTGGGAATTGACACGTGTTTCTTATACATAGAGGTGGTTGATTTCTTTTCTTTCCATACAGCTCTGAGATGTATTTGTCTTTGTACCAATCAGTCTTTGTTTTCCACCGAACAAATTAGCTTTCGCGCCTTTTTAGAGCTAACTCGGCTAATCCAAAGTTGAATAAATGTTTCAAATGATTGAACTAATTATGGCTCCAATGAAATTGACTTGAGATGGAAACCAGAGGAGCAGTTCTAACATGGAAGTTAAACAATTTGCAAGTTCCCTATCATCCCTGGGCGCACTTCCAACAAAACAAACGCCGCGCGTGCTGTGGTGCGAATACTGATTGGAATAATAAAAACCCAGACAGTGTGAAGACTATGCGCTCGTTCGAGTGCGAACGCAGACCTATGAGTGTGATAATAGGCAACGGCATTCCTCGTGCGGAGAATCGACAATGGCAGAGTTTACAAACTTGTGTGCGGGCGTGTTTGTTGTTTGCTTGCGAGTTCACGTCGTGTGATTCTGGGCAACAGGGAGAAAATCTCTACGCGAACACCCTGGAAGTGCAGCAGTGCGGCAGTTTGTTTTGAGTCAACGTACTTTTCTAGAAATTGGTTCAAAAGAGCTGTTTGCTATAAAGGCTAATAAGATAATTTTTCCTAGCGGAGTAATGTCATAATGAAATGAATGTAAAAAAGATAGAGAAACTGCAGTAAAGTTGCTTCTTGTTTACGCTATTCAAAGAGTAGCTCCCTCATCACTTCAGGGCTTTAAAAAACTGTATCTATGCCAGTTTCCTTGAAGCTCATGAATACGACCAATAGCTAGAAACAAGTTGAAGAGGCGCCACTTCGATGGTTTGGCCTCGTATTCGCGAGCACAACTCTGAAGTTGCGCGATTCTTGACCAGCGTACCACTTTCCATGTTTTCCACTGACTATTTTGGCGGCGGGTCGTTTGCTCAGCTTTTTGTCCTTCTGTGTGCAGCACCCAGATGACCTTGTGGCATGCGTCGTCGCCCGCAAGGGTCGCAAGTGAATGACTAATGGGCCGAAATCACTTTCATCTGGCTTGTTCGCGACAAAAGCGGCTTAATTTGGATCGGTCCGGCTGGTGAGAGTGTGCGGCGGCTCAAAAAGCGTCTTGCGTACCAGCGAACAGATAATTAGGGTCCGGGTCACTGGATTGTAGGTCAATGGTGGTTTGCAAGGCTCCTAGAGCGTGCAATTTGATAGAGTTTTATGCATCGCGAGGAAAAAATAAACACACAGCACTTCGAAATAAACGCGGAAAGAAGATCGGCTTTTCTGGTGCCTGCTCGCAGAACGGTTGGCTATTGCGCCAAGTGGAAAAGTACCAGAAAAATTATCTCTGGTATTGCTAGGAGAGGTCAATTTCCGGAAACGATGCAGTTGCTTGAGATGGTTATGTATTACTTTGAATTTTATTTTCCTTCGTGTATTTATGTATCGGATTTGTTGCTTATTTTGTAAGTTGCTATGGCTAGGAATTATTTTTTCTAAATGAGTTGATTTTCGTAAGGGTAGAATGTATGAAAACTAAAACAAAATACAACAACAAAATCAAAGAGTGGAAATTTTAACAAAATAACGTGATGAAGATTTACCAACATGCAGTGCATGATTTGCTATTTGCTTCGGATCAGATTTCGCAATAGGTAGACAGTTAAAAAATGTTGTTAATTCAATTTTGGATCGGACACATTCTCTGTAGAATTATACATGAAATAGTATTAATTTATTAAGCTGCGATCATAATGAACAATCAATTTTGTAGTGAAAATTAAATGTCTCTTTAGCATGACACTCACTCAGAAACAATATCTTTTTCAGCCAATCACCGTTTCAATTCACGCACAGCTTGATAGCAGCAATAATTGAAAGATTATGCAATGTCCTACCGACAGTAATCCGAACAAACAAAACACTTATCACTTGAGTGCTCTCATTAATTTAACAAACAAATTCAAGCTTGTTATTCGCGAGATTTGAAAACGCAAAGTGAGGCAAATTTTCCCATTTTGTTATCTTACATGTTCAATTTGATTATTTTTCATTTTGGGATTATGCACTCTTGATCGGTGATTGATGTTTGTGCGCGAGTTAATTTGGTAACGACGCGTGTTAATAACGCCGGCGAAGCATGTACAGATAAGGCCTTCCCGTGTAAGCACTCGAAACAATCTCTCTCTCTATATTGGCTCGAGTCTCACGTTCGCGTTTTCCTTATCAGACAAAATTCGAAGTTTTAAAGAGCCACGGTATAGTGATTAGAAAAGCAGGAGATCAACATTTTAATCCCACAACCGACAATCATGTTAACTGAAAAGCGCAATTGGAAATAATTAATTGATCCATCTCAATTCAAAGTAAATTTTGTATAAAAATTATTGATTGTTTATCTATTATGCAATGCACACCGCGTCAACATTACTGAAAAGACGCATTTTCCTGCAAGCAATGCAGTGTATTGAGAACTGGTGTTGGCACGCGATATGTACGCAACATACATGCGAACCAGTATTATTTATGTCACAGCTAGATCTCACCTTACATAAAAGGCATCGATTCTAAATTGCATTGATTAACATTAGTAGCAATTACAAACAGTTTTACGAGGCAACAGCGACTTCTTAGTAATATCTTCTATTAGGAATGTGACAGAGAATTCCATGCCACGTTTTTATTTGTTATATTTGTTTAGTTTTAAAAAAGGCTTATAATGTCAAGGTGCATAAGCTCTGCCAATTTTGTTGCACTTTTCCATAAGCCGAAACTTAAATGAACAAACATGAAGATCGACTTTAAAATGTTAAAATGATGTAAAAATTCATATTCTACCCGCAAGGCGAGAATTCTAAGAAGCCTTTTGGTAAATGTAATTTTCTTTATCAAATTATGAGCTTAAACTGTTTGACGTCAATTTGAAGTTAATTTTTCTCTTTTAAAAATTTTTCTCCACAAATACGATTTTCCACGTGAGTTCAATATACTTAAAATCTCCCCTGAAGTAAAAGCAAGAATGAAGTTGTATTCTCAGAGGCTCACCTCATTCGAAAAGAAATATCCTAGGTTAAGGTCAGTCACGATGCGCCGGCTGGTTCCGATCTGTTAAGTTCGCCCCACGCTCCGTGCGCGCACACACTCGCACAAGAAATGAGTCGGAAGAGGCGGATCGGCGACAGAAAGACACTTTATCAGGCGTCGTCATCTCATTCCACGCCGACGAACCGGCTCGTTGATGGAGCCAATGAGTGATCTACCAGGTTCGCCTCTTGGCCACGTACTGTCCACATCCACACAGACCAGGGAGTCGGTAGTCCGCAGGCGCCCCGCACACTTCCGCGATCAAATGGGCGGAAGTCGACCCTGCGAACTCGGCTTGTGTGACCAGCCGCGTTTGGTCAGCCTTGGCAAATAATGCGAAGTAGTGCGGATCTCACTAATCAGATGCGATTAATTAATTTACCTTGCCACTTGTTTGCACGTCCGCTTCAAAAATGCACTATCCGAGATAAAAATAGCTCAAGGGTTTTACAAAATATTATCTTTGATGACCACTTGAGAACTCGAAGCTATTTGGCAAAAATGCTAAAGTTCCACTAATTTATTTCCATTCTATTTGGTCTAAAATTACTTTGAATCTAAATTTAACTAGAAGGCTTCAGCGTCCTTCATAATCATTTCATTCATTCATTCAGCTTGAATAATCATGTACCCAACCAACTATGAAAATCCGCCAACTGCGTTCATCATCGATAAATTGTGCAATCAACGCATCAGCTCTTCAGTGGAGTCAGCGTAAACTGAGACGCGAGTCACGTGGCCGGCTCAAACTTGTGTTTTCGTTTCTCAAAAACACGCCTGCGTGGTCTCTTCTTTAGTTTAATTGTTAATATGCGATAAAAAACACTTCTTTGAATTATTACGTGCGTAAAAGGTTCATGCAGAGGATAAATTCCATTCACTTAGCTATTTTATTGCTTTCCACTGCAATAAATGCCTTAAGATAATAAGGAAGTTGTGATTAATCTTAAATCGATCTTTTTTTCACAGAGAGCACATAAAAAAGCACTAGAGGTTATTGTGAGCTTTATCGTATGACGTCAGGTCATCATATCTGAATAATTCAGGGAGCAAAGGTCTCGCTCATTCTGTCACTAACCCATAGAAACTACTGTGTAAATTGAGCGGAAAAATTTGACTCCGTCTGACGCAGCCGTTAAGGGTGCTGCTGCTGACGATAATTGTCTTTGTCACACAGCAAATGTCACGCCAACGCCACGAGGGAGTTTGGTTATTCCCGTAAAGTGGACAGCCTGCTCTGGCATGTAAAGTGATCTTTATTGCTTGCTTAAACGGCGCATAAATGTCACAAGAGCGCGACTGCCGACTCGCTTTCCACGAGTAAAATTTGCCCAGCTTTGTGTAGACAAATATTTTTCTTCTTAGCCAGAAAATGTGATTTTTTTTATTCAGCAAAATCAAATAGCACCAGCCGGACCAAGAAAGAGATAGTTTGAAACGTAATGCTCACCATATCTTAAACATGCGGTCTTGCATTTTAAGTCACATATCAGTTTCCTTTTTTCGCTGCGCACGCGGAAAAAGTTGCAGGCTGCTTCTATCTAATTTCCCTCCCCAATGTCAGATTTTTACAGATGTAAAAGTAAAAGAAAACTTATGATAACAATTATACCATGGATTATTTGACAAAAGGTAAATGAGAACAGATCAATTGACCAAAGCACAAATCACTTCCAAAGGATATGAGTTTGCGATGTATTGTATTCCCCTCCCTCTTTGAAATCCATCAAAATGTGTCAGCCGCACAGACCAACTGACATTGAACCTTGTTGAGCTGCGTTAAATTATTTGGCACCAGGCGAGTGGTCGTTCTGGTCGGCCGACCAAATCTTTGGCGCAGTTGCGGATTCGGCGGCATGAGATTTACGGCCCCGAGGCCAATTCGCGAATCGAGCGTGTGAGAAACATCGTCAGCGAGTGCGACGATAATGACGTGATAAATAATGACTCGTCGCGCATTTGATTGACCTCCCTGCCGGCTACATTTGTGCCTGTGAACGAGAGGCAGGCATCTCGGTTGCAGAGGTCATACTTACGATATGCCCGCAATATCTGCCTCAATTGCTCGCAGATCTGCTTTTGTGCCACTGACACCATAGGGGGAATAATGGATTTGTGTTATGGGCGCTTTGTGCCCTCTCGTCCAGTTCAACACTTCTAGATAATTTGCCAATTGAAGTGGATTGTCGCTCAGTTCACGGTTGGCACTCCTGCGGTGCTACTTGCGAAAGAGTGGAAATCTCAGCGTCTTATTAGTTGATATTAGTCGGTAAAAATTGCTTTAACTTTTTTAAAGTGTAGAAATTAAAAGGTATTTCCAGTCCTTTAAAACTGAAAAAATGCCAAAACTATCGTGAAGGCCTGCATAGCGAAAAGAAACCACTTCCTTTTGGTGGAATATTATCAAAGGCGTGGATCAAATCAGCTTCGATTATTATACTGTGCAGAGGATGCATACAAAATTGCTCGAGTTGAAATGCGACAGCGAGGGGATGTGCCTCTGGATCGCCTTATTACTGTTGCATCAAATCAAAATGCAAAATGAGCATGAACAATATCATGAGAGGAGAGATGATAGCGCAACACTCTGCTCGCGCTTCGGAGACGCCTACTTAATTTAATCCGATTCTCTATTTGCTGAGCTAGAAAAAAATACAAAGGAACAAACATAGAAGAATTTTTGTCCTGAATTTAGTGTTTACGGCAGCTGTGGCCTGGATCAACAAATAAGGCGATGACATTAATTTATATTATGAGCTGGTTTGGAGTTATCTCTCCCCAACAAAGTGACGATTAAACTGTTTAAACATTTAATCAAGTTTTATTGCTTCCAGAGGCACTTTTACTCTAGAGCATCTCCAACTTTGCTTCCTTATCTGAAAATGTCACGTGCGTGCTATTATTGAATCCATAATCTAGATATAATCTAGACGAATACAAGTGCTCAGGTTGTGTGAAACGATTTAAAGCTGTTAAGAGCTTTCAAAGATCGCCCACCCCTTCGATTTTTGGCGGAATCTGTTTTAAGAAGTCAATCATGAAGCAGCGTGACGTCGATCGGCGGCGAAGAGCGACGGAATACAGTTTTCCTTGAGCACGTAGGTGTGTCTACGAGAGGCGGCATTCTCATCACATTAGTCTCGAGGTGCACGACCGACCAGCTCGCTCTTCTCAGACTTGACCGATAGTCTGGCATTGAACTGTTCGTTCTTTTTTCTTACGCGCCGGATGAGGAACGTGGTCGTCTAAAGACGACTTTGCATAGCATATCTGGCGGAAAAGAAATAAAGCAGAGCAGTTTTTTCACAGAAAAGTGTGGATTATACAGATTTATGATAGCTGTAGCTTATTGTGGAAGAACGAGAGTTGAATTATTGCAACGCGAAATGTTTGTTTGCACTGTGATAAGATGGAAATCAGCCGAGTAAATCTGGTTTAACTTGCTCAACACAGATTGCGGCGGGAAGCCTTGACTTGCTCCGCAATTATCTGACGGAGTACAAGAGTGAAATTGAATTTTGTAAGGCAAATAATGAGCAGATGAGGATTCAGAAAAAAAACAGTAAATATTTTTCTTAGCAAGCGATAAGCAGGATTCAAAGTCGATGCTCAATGTTTTGTTTTCTGGATTACGAATTACAAATAGAAAATCATTAGACGCAACTGATTTTACGAAAGTATCCCCTTTTTACGAGTCGAAATCGGCTGTTGCCAGTTGCCACCCTACTTATTCAATTGTGCTGGGCAGGACCACATGATGCTCTGCCGATTAGTATCACTCAGTATGATTGGTGGTCCACGACCGCACTCACCCAATTCGATACTGGAGCGCACGAGAAAAGTATTATCACACGTCTGGAGCGAAAAGTAAGCCAAGGACGCAGAGCGTTCGCACGCACAGGCCGAATCTACGATTCTTCGTTGAAGTGTAATTTCCTCCCGAGTTAAATTTATTACACAGCGAGAGACGGATCGACACACGCAGAACGAAATTACGCCGCGCTCAAATTACAGTGGCCGTCCGCTGGCCGTAATGTCACACTTGTTGGACCCAATGGAAAGAGAGGAGCGGCCAGTTGCGGTCGACAACCATCAATCAAATCTTGTTGAATCGATTAAGAAAGTCTATATTTAGCCCAGCGCCAAAAATAGCAATTTTTTCTGTTCAATTCGCGATTTTGCACAGGGTGATTTGTTACTGCAGGCAGCAAGAAGATTGATTGGCGCTAAATTGTCAGAAAACGATTGATCCACAATTTTTTGTTTGAGCTGAGACAAAGGATTTCGGCCTTTGTTAGTAAAATTAGCGCTGCGATGCAAAGTGTAACGTCACCATATTTGCGACGAGTAAACAGAAGCATTACGCATTAGCACGGGCATCCAACATTTAACCAACAAATTCGCACACGTGACGTCATAATCGAAGCAAAATTCCACCCATTGATATTAATGTGTGAGCGAAAATCCAGCTGCGCGCATAATGAGCCGTGTCGGAGCGAAATTTGATAGTCCAAACTTGACAATTGGGCCCTTTTGAATGTGACCGCATAATGCATCATCTTTACTCTCGGACAATCAGACCCAATCCGCAGTCGTTAATGTGACGAAGAAAAAATAAGCACAGCGTGCCACACGCCCACGGACTATGGTTGAGCTTCTTTGTTCAGCTCGATTCTGCAATTAATGTAGAGTGGATGTCTTTCAAAAGCCGGTGACCCCCTATTCGCTGGAATTTCCTTTACAAATTCGCAGCGGGGCACGTGATATCTCGCAGAGTGAATAGTAATCAACTGATGAAAGATACATATTTGGAATGCTGATCGACCTCTAATCCGAATGCTTTTCGCCGAATCGGTTGAAATTCCCTAAGAGGAACCACGGTTTAGCACTCAATTCAGCAAGATTTTATTGGTGAGCACGCACCTATAAAAATTCCCTCCTCGTTTTCTTAGGATTTTAGCACGAGATTTGCTGGATTTGCTTCAGCAATGTATAAGACATTTCTAACTGGCAAGAACTTCCTTAGGAGGAAATTAATCAACGCCGAATCGGGGCAAAGTCTGCCCTGTTATCCACACGTGTCGGCCACTTGTTGATAAGTCAGCAGTAAAGGCACGCTGTTTATTTACGTTTTGCATCCTTGATCAGCACGGTTTCAATTGCAACACCAATCCAGCGGGAAACAATTTGACATAATTACAGTCGAAGAAATTACCATCATTGGCAGTTTGTGCTGTGAGTGACTCAAGCACGCAAGTTCTGCGCCTTTTGCAATTATATAGCTGGCCGCGGAGATTTTCTTTCCTCACCTTTGTGTGCAGCGTTCACAATGTCAAAAGCCAATTTTCTCACTCTATTTGTTTTTCTCTGTTTTTAACTATTTGGTAGCTAAACTGGAATTTCCTGATGCAGTCGCTCAAGGTGATTTACAATTTGCGATTTTCAAGGCCGACGAGGAAATAAAAAAAAATCCACCTTCCAAACTGGAAATTCCCTTTTACGCTGCGCCTGCTATCGGACAATTACCGAATGACAAACTGACACACACAAGCCGGCGCTAAATAATAATCCTAGCGCAGCTTGAAACCAGTTAGCCGGTTGCCTCATTATTGAGCAGGTTAAAATCTTTCCTCGTTGCTCAATAGCACATATATATCGAATGGGTAAAAGAAAGTATTCAAATCGAGTTTAAATACACATTGACGGCACTTAGAACACAGCACAAAACGCTTTGCTCAATTCGGCGTGTTGCGAAAAGTGCTGGAGGCGCCGGTTTCGTTATTGGCATACAATCTCTAGTTTCTTTTCCCTATTCAAATATCATCTAAATTTCCAGACGGATGTGGCACGCGTCTCCGGGAATTCCTAGCCATTCATTTGCCGAGTCGCGATATAAATCCGCAGACTACAGCTGATATATATACAAGGAAAATGGACTTGTGTACATGAATTTATGCGTAGAACTTCCTTACACATCTTGGCACTGGAAAATGCGGGGGAAACAAGAAATCAGGTTGATTTAAAATGGAAAACAAAAGAAAGTGCTGAAGGATTTTCAAAGTCAGTTTTGCAATTCAGACGATGCCAAGTTCATGAGATGAATTAAATATTGTGCGCAAAAGTGTAAACAACGTCACGATTTGTAACAATTCTGACGCACACATGTGTGTTACTAAATAAAATTTGATCAAGGCTGTTGCGTGACATTAGATTTCAAAATGAAATTAAAAGCAGTTCGAAAAGAATAGGGTCCTAACCCGACAGAATTAATTGAACAAATTTCCAGTGCGGTTCGATGCGGTACTCACAGGAAGGTGCTTCTGAGAATGTGCTCCATGTCCTGGAAGCGGACCTTTCGGCCGGACTCTGTCATCTCCAGGTTGATCATGGTGGCGGGCGGCGAAAAGTGGCCGATTGGCACTACTTGTTGTCACACAAACAAACTCTCGGCGCGTTCGAGGTGCGAGAGGTTGCGAGTCACCTGCCGGCCACGGAGGACTGCTGTGCGGGGGAACTGCGAAGAAGAGTCGATGACCTGTTGCTCGCCAACCCTGACCTTGCCAACTCGTGTCGCCTCCGGCACGCCATAATCAGCGTTATCACCGGGCCAGAAGAGCGGATTATTCAGCAGTCGGCGCTGGCTGCTGAATTCCGACTGGCCGCTCTTGGCGTCCTCGGCCACCGGCGTCTTTCCGAACAAGCATGGACCAATGGCGGGGATACCGCGAGGCGGAGCGACTTGCGAGACTTCCTGCTGCCCGCGACACTCGCCGTTCTTTTGAAATATTCGCGGATTTATCAACACACTCTTGGACTTGAAAAGATGAAACACGGTTTCTCATGATTTCAAAGCAAGGGCAGCGAATGATAGGATTGTTTTTAGCACAGCTACTTTGACGTATTGAAAAAATCTTCTGGAATTTTGGGCCACTGAAGACAATTTCAAAATTAACTTTTAACTGACTATGAATGAAATAAGTTTCCTATTTCAATTAGTGTGGCTTGATTTCAAATTTTACTTCCTTGTTACAGTAAAATTACGTGAAAAAAGTTTCAAAAGACTCGCTTTGAAACCTCTGAAATGAAAACCACAGTTTTGTGACTAATACTCACAACCTAAAGGCAGGTGACGGCGCAGAAGAGCATACTGAGACAACACACGGGCAATAGTTTTTGTTCGTGCTCACCGACTGGGGTGCGTGCGATAGTCAGGCTGGCAAATCCGAGCAGCCGTGGGTGAAGTAAGACAGAGGTGCATGCACCATTCTCGTTGCGCCACGCAAGGCTGATGAACCGACGGAGAGAGAGAATCAGCTGGCTCGCCGATCGCTCTCGAAAGAACGTGCTTCCCGTACCCACTTGCGAATTCGATGCGTGCCTTTTCTGAGGATTCGTGGGTGGTGCTTATGCAGCCTGCAACATCCTTCTGCTCACGTGGTTGCATAAAGGCAATTGTGGCGACGCTAAAGCTGGAACTGTGCGAGCGGGAATGGTTGTAAGCTCGCTCTGAAGCACTACTTTTCCGACTGTTTTTTTCCAGGGGGAAAAATGGTTGCGTAAGAAATTACATCCAAAATTCGTTACTTAAATTCGAGCATTCCAAGAATAAAAATGTTGAATTTGTCGTGATTTACACCTTATTTTTTAAATGATAGCGGCAGGATCAATATAAACATAAATTAAAGTCAATTCTACCAGGCTTGTTCATTAATTACTATGAAAGCAGTTCAGCTTCTCCGAAAAAAGGAATCGCTTTAATCATCCAACAAGTAGTAGCGTTTTACTGAAAACACAAAGAAAATCACTTGTATCGGCAGAAAAATTTCGTGGAAAGCTCAAAAATAGTTTTATCGCTTGTTTATTACCTCTGACACGTGATAATTTTCCTATTTTCTGAGAATCAAACGTGCCGCAGCTTGATTCATTTACAAAGCTGGAGCCTTGAGCACATATGTGCAGAACTTTGATATCTAATTATATACGCCGCAACTGCTCGATCAATTTTACCGCCCTAGCACGCGAAGGTTGCCAGACATTTGTTCCCATTATATCAACACCATGTTTGCAATGCGGTTGGTTGAATATTCGGAGACATCGAAAAAATTTATTGAATTTTGTGCGCGATTAAAAGAAATTAATAAATAAATAAACTCTATATCCAAATAATGCTGATGGAGACTTAAATTCAACATGGTAAGACCATTTCTCCGGATTTTGACCAGCCCGTTTCAGCCAGGGTGGTTAAAACCAGGCAATTAATTCCGGCATAAATTGGCTTTTTTTTAAATCGGTTCGAATTTATGGCTAAAATAGGTTGTTTACTAATTTTAACACTGTTAGGATTTTATTTTTGATGCTTCATTTATAAATTAAATGTGGTGATGTGTTTAATACTTGAATTATTTTATTTTGTTGCTTGTAAAATTGTAGCCATTTTTTCCAGTTTAGTCGGCTTGGACGAAATTATTTTTACTAAAAGCCCGCATTGTTGGAACACTGAGTCCGTTTCCCTTTCAAGAGAATGGGACTAAAAATAAGAATGTTGTTGGGAGTTCAGAGGTTTCGGGGATCGTCCTTACTGTTATCTGATACAGCGCCATTTGGAGGCAACGCAAATCAAATGCAAAAAAAAAACACTTTGCTAGGGCAAAAAAAGTTCCAACACCCAAGTCGAGAGTGACGTAGCAACGGATATGAAATGACGCACTCGCCAGCCAGCACTTCTCGCACGAGTGTAGTGAAGTTTCATTACAACGAGCAAGGGTCTGCCACAGATTAATTGAATAAGGTCACATTATTTGAGCAGTGGCCCCGTTGGACTGAATTGGTGGAGCCGCAGATTGATCAAATCAAAGCTTATAAAAAATATAAACGCGCTGTGTATTCGCCGTCAGATTGATGACTTATTAACTATAATGCCGGCGATGATCCCTGCTTGCTTTCTAAATTTGGACTGCTCCTTTATATTTTATTCCTGTCTATCGATCTGGAATGGCGGCTCATCTCTGGCAAACCTAAGCTCGAAAATAGCCAGCAACTTTGAGCGGTGGTTCATCCTGCTGAACCGATTCTTAGTGACCGGCCAGGTGAAATACAAACCAGGCAGCCAGTTGATAAGCTTTTGCATTGTGAGCCAGCAAATATCAGTTAGAGACAATTGAATGCTTGGTGATTTCGAAATGCGTACTTCGATAGTTACTTAAGCCATCAACCAAAAATTACAGACTGGACAATCCCAAATTTCACAATGAATCAAAAATGAACATGGAAATCCCTGTAAATTTATTTTCTTCTATTTTCATGAAAGTCAACATGTCTGATGGGAAAAATTACTTTTAATTTCGTACGGTATCCAGGGTTTCTTTGCTAGTTCCTCGACGTTGCTATGTATTATTTTTCTCCAATTTAATGAAATAAGCTACATCGGTTGGGCTAAAATTAAATTCCTCAAAAAATAAAAAACGGGGTAGTAACTAAGCTTGATCAACGGAATCCGGAGGCGCTCCACTCTCAAGTGGTTATATAACAATTCGAATTTTAATTATGGAGAGAATGCGTCGGGCGGTTGAAAGTTGCGATTCAAGCGTCAGGCACAAAGCGGCTGGTGTGTTTATGCGACTTTGCAAATCTTGTTATATTTTTCAACAAGTTTTTACTCCGCCAAAATCGAGCTGATATTTTTAATTGTTAAAATTTAAGAACCCAATATAATTTAGGCACTATGTCCAGCAATAGTTTTTAAACTTTGAGCTCCAGTTGACAGTCAAACGTGTCATGACATTTTAGAAATTCCCTGATTTGCTAATAACCCGAATTAAAATCCGCTGCGGAATTAGTACAGTAGCATTTCAGCGGCCCCCAAAAGGAAATAATATTTACGATTTGCTCTCAAAGCGGCAGAATCTATTCAACGAGACGAACCCAGCCAAGTGCAAAATTGTAATCAAAAGGGTAGCATTGAGCAGCGGAAGTGATATTTCGCGCTTGCTGGGTCACTCGACGAATATGCCATCTACAAAGCGTCGCCGGCACTCCGAGTCTCAAATGAACTTTCCTCTCCGCTGGTAATAATAAATTGAAAATATATAGGTGCTCGCCGCGGTGGCTTTTTCATAAGCGATTTGATGGGATCACTAGGCGGCCGCGTGACTAGTCACGAAGTGAAGGGGGCGGCTTAATCCCAGTCAAACACCTTGCGGCTTTTATTAATTTCGCGCGCTCGCTCCCTATTCGCAATCCATCAAGACGAGGCGGCTGCAAATAAAGTTCACAGTCGCCGGCGTCTAGAGTCTAGACGACCACCGACTAACCAGGCTTTCCTCTGCTTCCAGCCGCTTTGTGCCTGACGCTTGACTCGCAACTTTCAACCGCCCGACGCAGTCTCTCCTTAATTAAAATTCGAATTGTTATATAACCACTTGAGAGTGGAGCGCCTCCGGATTCCGTTGATCAAGCTTAGTTACTTCCCCGTTTTTTTAATTTTTTTGAGGAATTTAATTTTAGCCCAACCTGTGTTGCTTATTTCATTAAATTGGAGAATAATAATATAAATAGCAGCAACGTTGAAAGGCTAGCAAGGAAACCCTGGATACCGACCGAAATTAAAAGTGATTTTTTTTCCATCAGACATGTTGACTTTCATGAAATTAGAAGAAAAGAAATTGACGGGGATTTCCTTTGAATTTTTGATCCATTGCGAAATTTGGATTTGTCCAGTCTGTAACTCGAATGCAAATTCTATAAAGAAACATTTCGACTGGTGGTACATATGTTTACATCACAAAAGTGTACGCAGGACGTTTGTTAAAAAAACATCTTTTAGGAGCGGTTGGACTGCGGGTTTCCTTGTCGGGTTTTATTTCTTTCTGTAACGCTCCCTGCTTCAGGAAAAAATACATCGGTTTTTTTAACGGATGAAACAATCTTTGCTAATAAAAATTAATATTTCCAGTTTGAATCATTTCATTTATACTTCATCCAATATTATATAACTTGTTTTCATGTTATACGTTTCAAGCTCTCATGACGTTTGTATTTAATTCAAGCAATAACTTATACTTTTGTTTTTAAGCTGATTCTTGGTATCAACAATTGTATAGGAAAAAGTTGGAATAAAAAACGCCTATTACATCAGAAAAAATGCCCAAACTTATTGTTAAAGCAGCTATCTTAGCGATAAGGACATTATTTTGTAATAGTATATACGGAATTAAGCAGAAACAACATTGATAAAAAATTAAAAGTTTACAAACAACAACAACAGTTGAATGCGCCCACTCATAAACTGGATTTTTGACTTGGTTTCATTTAAAAAATAAATAAATAAATACAGCTGACAGGACACAAAAATATTGATAACGTGTGTTTTTACTAAATCTACTCGTCATTTTCATTGAATGAAGACTTCAATGGGTTAAATTTCCGCGCTAACTCGGCAGTGAAAATCAAAATGCGAGTCATTGCGAGTTAACGCATTAAATTGTGCAAGGCGTAATGCGTACTGCAGGTCAGTGAGCAGTGTCGGAGAGAAAATTGTTGTAAGAAGCGCGCTTAAAACTCCAAACATCCTCCGAGACGTGACATCATCGGCCTGATAAGTATGCGTAACCCTTTCCCCTCTGAGCAATGGACGTGCGTTGCCGGTTCGCAGCCCCGCGGGGGGACGCGAGGAGTTTTTTTTACACGTGTCCAACAACGAGGATCGAGGTGCAAAAAAGTGCCGATCGGAAGCAATCGAGCGGCGAGGCAGGTTGCGAATTGGCGCGGAGACGGCGAGAGCGGCTCATTTGCAGCGAGCGCGGTGAAACTTAATCTTTAAGCACGCTGCTCCTCTCAACACATAAACTTTTCAAGGTCTAGACCCATGACTGCCCGCCCGCCTGCCTACCTGCCCGAGGAGGCTGGAGGAAAAACGCAGTCGGCCCCGATGTTCATTGCCCTTGCGCGCCGAGCTCTATTTTCAAGCTCGAAATATTAAAGGTTAAACGGTGCACTCGAGATGCAACTGACGCCGCGCCCCCTGCGCACCACGCGACCCACCGTTCTTGTTTATCATGAAAAATGTTGAGTGCATGCGACTCGAGCGAGGAGGCTTGAGAGAAAGAGATGGCACACCGCCAGTGCACTCTATCCACGCGGCCCGTCTTTGTTTCGGCGTCGCTCGGCTCCTCAAATATTTGACGCCAGTCAAATTTACGTCATCCCACTCGATAACGGATAAAACACAAAATCAACAGGATATTTGATTTGCCAAGTTCAAGAGCGCTTCGTTCGGAATTCAATTTTATTATGCCGACAGCCGTATCCAATTTCATGGGAAAACACTTTTAAAAAGGCAACTCGGCTTGGAAAGAAATAAAATGATAATTTTAATTCCTGCCTGGTTTGAATGGTGGAGCTGTCGTAACAGTTAAAACTGAAAACAGGAACGAGCCCCCTCAGAGTCTCTTCGCTCCGAGTGTTAGTTTTGGACCAATGGAATCCTCGCTGCAGCTTGCACGCGAATATTTCACAGCAGCTGCTCGCTTTTCAAGGACGGGGTGAACGATCTCTCAACAGCAGTTTCAAGCTGATCGAGTCCGTAGCTCGTTTTGAACGTGACATTTCAACCGATATCCGTTTAAATCACACTTTCACCCGTCGAAGTTGTCAGAAAAATTTTTACGATAATTAGAAACACTTTCACGTGGCAGACGTTGGAGGGTCGATGGAAATGGTATTGCTGTATTGCTGTTTGTGTGCAGCAGGTAGTAAGTGTTTGCAGGTGGCCCGACAATTGGCATCCCCCTTCCTTAATCGAAAAGTTTTTCTTAATAATTTTTAAGTAGTGGCAAAAGTTACAAAGGCTTTAGTATAGACGTCAATGAAAGACGGGGAGTAACCTCAGGGGGCTGGGAAGAGTAAAAAATAAAGCACACAATGGGCCGCAAATGGAAAATCACAGTAAGGGTTTAATCCATTCATATTGCAATTGAAAAGCGGAAAGAAAGTAACGGAATGAGCCGTTTAATGTCATTATATGTTCAATGAAGTTAGCCTAAGAGAGAACATGTATAGGAAATTACAACAAAGCTCTGAAAATTTTTATTTCAACATGTAACTTGGTTAAAATCTACTCTCTTAAGGGAGAAATAGAACGCAACGCAACGTTGTTTTTAATTCATGTTTGTGTAAAATTATTGTTTGGAAATTTAAGAACAGACTCTAATTATTGTAACAACTGTGTATCATTCCGGCTCATGCATTATAGGGCAACAACCAGAAGCCAAAACTATCTGAGCAGGATATTTATTTAAAATTACGGAGAGATCAACAGCTCGCTATGCACCAAGAAGTTTAATTTATTGTCAATGCATACATTGGGAAAAATTAAAAATGTTTCGGATGTGAAGCAAGGTTTTTTGGTGGCCGTCAAAATTACCAACAACAGTTTAAATAAATTTTATCTTATTTATTAAAATGGCGACATTTAATATGAGTAAAAACAAAATTTAAAAATAGAACAGTGCAGCTGGAAAGATTTTTGACTTAGAAAAATTTGTTTCAATTTCAATTCAAGGTGTCTAAAATTTATTCCAAGTTTTTTTTATCTCCTATGCACAAAATTAATTAATTTTCTTTTCACCACCACTGAAATTGTATCAACACGGTAATGTGCCTTTGCTAGAGGCAGTTGTTGTCACGTTTAAAGGCGGTCGACCAAGTTTGCAGGAGGCATAATCCAATAAGGAGCGTAGCCGAGGGAGCGACAGATCGAACGCGATTACTAAATAAAGTGGCCGTCTTTTCGGTCTTTTCGGCTGCCGCGGCCCGCCGTCAAATAATACCGTGGCAGAAGGAAACCTCGAAAACGAACTGAATCGCACTAATCCAGCGAGCGAGAAAAAGAAAAGTGCTGCGTATCACTCAGACTCAACTCCACTTCCGTCCACGCGATTGCAGTGTAGTGTGTGCTGAGATAGCACGTGTGTGCGAGGTGTAGGCCAACTTAAATGTGTATCAAGAGAATTTACTAGTAATTGTAAAGAGAAGAATCGCGGGAGAGCTCATCAACCCCCTCCAGACGGCGAGAGACGTCGGTATTTCATTTTTTTATCTACGTATAAGAAGGGAATTTCAACAGGTGGTCGGTAACCCTGGCAACAGACGGCTGCATTTTTTGTACCACATCCTAGCCATCCACCTCTCCCTCGAAAAGACTAATCTTTTCATCAACCAGCGGAATCGTTGAGGTATGTAATAAGGTTTCATTGACCATTTTTACTGTCAACAATATATATTGGTAAATTTTGTTTTGGTTTCATGCATCCGGCCAAAAACGATAAACCGTGTGTTATTTTTCCGAGAATATTTTTAATAAATTTAAATTTCACAGCCATTTTGGATAGAATAATTAATTTGATGGTTAAATAAGGCTGATTTTACCTTCCCAAAGAGAAAAGTGCTCCAAAATCAAAACACTGCTCCTTTGAGGAAAATTTAAGATAAATTTAATTGGAACCCCCGCACATCAGAAAGTAGTAACGACGAGAAAAACGCCGGCTTACCTGCGTTCCGTCGGCGTGGGTGCCATCCTCGTGCAAAAATCCTACAGCGAGCAGTCAGACACCAAACTCCCGAGTATCACAAGGTGCCGTTCGAGGCCCGCAACTGAACTCTCTGATCCGCGAGGCAGCTGAACGAACAGCTGATTTGCACCGGCGTGCACGGCAAGCGGCTTCCCGGCTTCGTTCAGGACCCGGTCAGGACGGCAGAAACGAGTTATTCCGGACGGACGAGCGGTAAGGACGGCGGGAAGGGTGCTGCCAGGAGCCGGGCCGCGAGAGGAACGAATGGGACGCGGCCGACGCCGGCGAGGAAAGGAAAACAGACGCCGTTCAGTGCTGCTCACGGCCCCAGTGCATCGCGCGTGTGGCACACAAGGGGACTGTTTAGTGTTGTGAGTTTGAGCGGCGAGCGATGTGAGACGCAGGCACGGCTCTATTCAATAGAGCCTGTGTACACACACGTTTCGGTGGCGGGGATGAGGGAAGCCGAACGAGGGGAAGCAGTGCACGCATGCAGCCTGTTTGTTTGTCAATTCATATATTTTATTTTTTTATGAAAAATCAATTTTTGTGTTGCTCTCGTGCACTGGTGGAGCTCATGAAAAGCCGCGTCGCACTAGAAACATTCAATATTGGGCGAGGAGCGAAATATTTTGAGAATAAATCAAATAAAAAATACTGGTGTATTTTTGGCGGAATATTTCTAGAAATAAAGAGTCTGTATTTTTGTGTTTAATCCGTTTAATCCATATAAAAAATATTTTTTCAGTATCTTTTTTATCAGCCCTAACTGATTTGCAGGCATTCAATAGACTCGTTTGCAAAAAATGTAAAGCTCAAAAATAGTTCGCGAAAAATCAAAGGCGCTTAAATTGAATTTTAATAGTTTTACAAACAAAAATACCCTCACCTTCTATTTTTTTTTTAAAAAAAGGAAGCCAAATTTCATTTTTGTCTTCAATTTAAAAATTCCCTACATGCAGGTACCCGTACTTTTGTAGCCTTGAGCTTGCAGGATTTTTAAATAAATTTAGGCGTCTTTTTACCATGCATGGGTTTTACCAAAATATTATTTCATTTTTTTAACCTCTGCTCAGCACATCCCGTGGGCTATGAGCTCACCGAACCCAATAACACCGCCAACCGAGTGGCCACAGAGGAGTTTGGGCCCAATGTGGCCATATTTTTGCTTCCCCGCACCGAGGTCTTTGATGCAACGCCAGAAATTTGTCCCTAAAGCCGCAGGAAAGGTCCGAAAACCAGCATGTGGCGCCTCCTTGCAGTCCGTTGAGCTATTCGAGCATTTTAAGTTGCCCATTGCCCCTGGGCAGCCAGTACTAGATCCCAGAATTACTAAAAATAATTCATTGCCTTGACAATGTTAGCAATAAATGCCTTAACAATGCGATGTTCGCCCCTCCGCGTTAAGCATCACCTTTTTCACAACAATGAATATTACAACCTTATTTTCTTTAAAAAATTTCATCACCAGCGCCTTCATCAACAATAGGCTCGGCTGACGGCCTTTTTCTCCCCTCACAGCAGCAATTGAAAATATTGTGACAACCCCTAATTTATAAGTAAGCCCGTCTTTGCTTTGTCAATTTTTTCAAGGAATTTTTATTTTTGCTATGAGAATGACCTTCTGAGGGTGTACAAAGAACTCCTTCGAATGAAGCGGACTCCCCGTAGCGCATGCTACCACAAAACACACTTCAATCCTAAGCTAACTGCTTAATTTTTCGGAGGAAGAAAACAAAAATTCTACCAAACGGTAATAAAATAACATGGAATTAGAGCATTAATTTTACTATCTATTTGTAGTAAAAAATACAGTAATTTTAGTTTCCCCTAGTTTAAGAAATGGGCGCTTAAAGTGAATCAACAAGTAAGAGTCATCGGAAACCAGAATTCAATCGCAAAATAATATTAAATACTATTAACTGATCAATCACATTTTTATTATTATAAAAGCTGTTCTGGTTGTCTTCATCTGCAATGTACACATCATTTTTACGTGAAAATTCCTGAAAAATTTATATATTTTTTTAAATTAAGATTAGAGTTTTATCTCGGTTGATTATAATTAAATGATTTGATAAAAATTCGATGCACAAATAAAAATATACTCTATTCAGTGATCAATAAAAAATAGGAAATATATTTTTTAAGAATTGTGAAATCTACGCGCAAGGAGCCTTAAATAACGCAGAGCAATAACTCTGTGGTCAAAACGAACAGCATTAAAACGAATCAGTAAAATTAACTGCTCAATTCAATTCATTTATTCGACTTTCAGCATGGTAATACATTCAGGTGATGATCTTCTCACAACATATTCCATCTGATTGCAAATCACAAACATAAAATACAAAAGAAAAATAAACATACAACAATATCACAAGATTTCGACAAAGGAGAAATACTCCTTCTAGAATCAAACTAATTTTATCTGTGAACTGGTCCCGAGAATTATTTCAAAATTAACAGAAAAATTTGCGAATACGAAGCAGTCAGTGCGGCTGGTACATAATTGCAAAGTGCGAATAAGAGGAGGAAGTACGATCCTAGCAACCAGACATTGCAAAATGAGCATCACAAAAGAAGAAAAGAGCGCAAGTTTAAATGGTGATCCGCTTTTTTCATAATACAGGCGTTCACAATAACGCGCACAGCTCAATTCAAGTGCGAATTCATCTGCTCTCATCAGACTGAGCAAGCGTTTGTAATTAAAACCGGCTGGCATGTATAGAGTGTACCCAAACAAAACCCTCGAGGTCTTTGCTCTCCCTCCATAGCAGCCGAAGGAAAAACGTCTGCATAGTAACTCACATGTCATTAATACAATTAAGGGTTGCGAATTTTGCTCACAAATTACAAATCACTAGTTTAACATTTGAAGCCCTGTTTTATGGTAAAATGCACAATAATGGCAAATTTACACTATTTAAGATTTTTTTAAGAAAAGTAGATATATAATTTATGTTCAAATTTCTTATTATCTAAACTCTAAACCATGAATTAGGGCTTCAGATGTTTTACCGAAACTAAGTTGGAAAATATGTATATTATATGTATTTGTTTGCTCTCAAATTTGTCAAACTATAATAATTTTATGGCATTGTCGAAAAAACTAAAAAAGCATGTGAGAAAAGGTAAACAACTTGCGAAAACACTATCCAGGAGGACAGAGCCGGAGCGGACCCAGACTAGTAATTTTTTACACATCAAATTGACGATCTTGGAAACGAGGAAAAACAAGGTCCGGTATTCATTTCAACAATGGAACATTCGAGAGAATTAACAGTTTTCCTCCCTGATTGTGAAAGAATTTTCATTTATTTTCCTCAGATTTGATTAGGTCTAAAATTGCGGACCCTTTATGTCTAATTATAGTGCATTATGATCGTAGGATGTGGAGTGTGGTGAAATCAATGCGATATACGGGTTGAGGAGCTCAAGCAGGCCGATTGTGCCGCGGCCAAAGTCGGCCGGCCGACCGGCTGGAAACCTTGAGTCGGTGCAAAAAGTGCGCGAATGATCTGCCATGAACCCTGCCCGCCTGCTGCTTCTCCTTTCGGCGCCGCCCGATTCATTTTCTTGGAAGCAGCCGGCATTCTCCTGCTCGCCTTGCATGCCGATTGCTCCGGTGATTAAGGAAAACGATCCCATTTCACGCATTGTTTATTCCAACTTGCTTCGTGGGAAAATGAGCGGCGAGGGAGGGTGCCGTGCGGGCACAGAAATTTATTTGCCGGGCAGTTCTAAACAAGGACTTCTTGCCGCAGATAATCGTTTTGGGAACGAGGGGAAGAGGCTGCGCGATAAAATATTGGTGTGAGCTTTTCAAATAATAAAAGGGAATCCCAATTATTTTTGAAACGGTGTTTCTCTATTGTTATTATAAGGGTACAACTCAATTTGTTATCGACCCACTACCCTTGTCACTTTATAGTTTCACAGTAATCGTTTTGCTGTTCAAACAGCTTTACAAAATACCAGCAAACATTTATTTTCACGCTTTTCCTGTCACCATAGCCTTGGAATAGCAGACCACGATCTATCAACTAGAACGGGCTTGAAATGCTTTCGGCGTGGAACTTTTTAAATCGGAAATAATGCCTATTCGCACCTTAATAGAAATAGCAATAAAACGAATTGCAACCGGTAAAAGATGATTCAAATCTTGATGTCGGACAGCACGCAATTCTTTGCTCCGCAGGTGGTCTGATCAAAAATTATTCTTTGTGCATAATTCAGCGTGGCGAATATCGCAAAAGCGAATAAATTTCTTATTACTCCAGCGGAGGCGCTCCTTTTGCACTTAATCTCTGTGCCAACACAAAATTTTCACTTGCGTCGAAGGTCACAAATGAACGCACAGGTGCGTAATGGATTTATAGCTCACAATTCAGGCGAACCTATGCATTTTAATCTCCGCTGTCACCAACAAAGGACCATTCGAGCCTCACGTGCGACACGCTAATTGCTCTTTTGCAATTTTCGCTGGAATTTTATGACTTTCAAAACATGTTTTCTGCCTCAAAAGACTGTTCTCGGCGAGAAAATGTCGCAGGTGGATTTTCGTGTCACTTGTTAGCGCAAATTAAGAGATTTATAGCCTTCCCAAATGTTAATGAAGAAAGAGAATGCGCAAAAAAGCGTTACACTTACCGGGGGATCGTAAATTTCCTGCTCCAGCCCATCTGGCTTTGTAGATATTAGTCCAGCTGAAAGCATAAGGCGAAAAGCAAAAAAGATGTTAGCAAGCACCACAACCATAGCGTTAACTAAAAAATGATAAATAGTTGATGATGTTGTGTTCTCAAAAATTTTCAGTAGAAAGGAAAGGGATAAAGTAATTAACAATGAAATGAGCTTGATTAGTTTATTTCAAAGAAAATCAATTGGATTAGTAGCAGGGTTGCAATTTAATGGTATATTAATTATGCTGCGATGACATTTTTTCCAAAGCTTGAAGATTTGTGAGGCTAAAAGATTATTGAAGTGAAAAATTTTGGTGATTTTTCAATGATAGTTTTTACTCGAACAATTGTTATTTTAAAAAAGAATGCCTTTGAAATTTTCGGACAAAAGCGCTGGACACAGGGAGTGGCGAGTACATCATCTCTGTTCGCGATGAATGAGATATTATATAAGGATGTGCCAAGTCACTACCCTCATCCCTTATACCAACTTTTATAAGGATGGTAGAGATTAGGATCTAACAATAGGTCTCAGAAATCCTATAAAATCTCATCACAAGAACTGCATTGGGGAGAGACATTTTTGTTGGATCCTATAATCACTGCTATCCCTTAATTTTTAGGATGCTTGTTGAAATTTCCTTTGTTACTAAATGTTATTTACACCAAAAACTCACAATCAGCAAAGACCACTAATCAGGGAAACAGAATTGGCGTCACGATATACTGGTCGCTTCCCTTTGAGACTCCTCACGCCCACAAAATTCAAGTTATACTTTAGGCAGACGAGGCCAGATTAATTTTGAAAGGTGTATAGAATCTCATTTAAACTGTATTCGTTGTAAATTCACATCTCTCTATATACAACACGGTCCGAATATTTATCCTTCTCGTCTCTGCGATTTCATCACGTTCAAGGCTGGAGACCACATTATAAGTGGTTGAGCGCAAAATAAGTGAAATTAAAAATCCAACAAACGAGACGTGCTGAGGTCTCAGTGATACAATCATTTGGCATAGTTATGCAAATTCGCAAAACAATAATGCCTGCATGCAGCCAAACACTGATATCGCAACTACTGTCGCCCCGCGCCGAGTGAAATTCGCGCTTGATTCCAAATTGCGGGGCAAATAATGTCGAGCCGCCAACAGAGCGTAATTATTCGAACAATCGGCGGCAGGCGCGAATTGTGAATCTTGAGCAGTGACCTCGATTCGGAGCCAGACGGAAAAGGAGGGGACACCCACCGGAGAGCGCGCCGCGCCGCGCTACAGGCAACCATGGCCTATCCCTTTTGGCCCGTAATGGGACTCGAACAGCACGTCACGTTCACCTGAGCTGGCTCGCGTGCAAAAGCAGACACAGCAGGTGAGATGAGCCGGCCGGCGTGAAATCAACCACCACGCAGCTTTATAATACAAAATCGCCAGGCAGACGGTCACCCGATCCGTCAAGCCAGCTACAGCGATCCTCTCAGCTCCTCGTTTCTGTGCAGAAAATGCTGCACCATCACAATCTCATTTTTTTATGCTGCTAAAAGGTAGTTTTAGTTCGTGAAACTTTGCACGAGCCAGTAATTGGTAAGAGGAGATTTATTTCAATGGAAACTCTCTCTGGAGATGTGACTTAATTGCTTCGCGTTTTTCTGATGTGTTATATGACACTCATTTTCTCTGAAGTTTGTGTGTCTGTGTATAAACTCTAAATGCTGCTAACTAGTGGAATGATCCTGGGCAACAATTGAAAATTATTTAAATTGTTGGATGCCATAAACAATTGATCGATTAAGAATTTGTTCAACAATTTGCAATAATAAAAAATGGACCTTCCTACAATAAAAATTCAAATTTTGCCAATTTTCTCCAAAATTTACAGTGCTCGAACATATTTTCTTGGCATATTCCGATTCCTCTCGTCGAGATCTGTTCAACGGTGTATGCCACTTATTGGGGAGACTCTTGGTTTTGAAATTAAATCGGATTTCAAGTAAGGAGACAGCCATTACCATTTGAAAATCACGGTAACTTTCCAGCCAATTTTCTCAAAAAATTACAGCGCTCCTTAGGTCAATTTAGGCTTTAACTGAATCCTAAGGGGCGAGGTTATGCATTGGCAACAAGCATTTTCCAGGCTTTTCTAGTATCATTCCTCTTTAAACTATCTTATTGTAGCAGATGGCCTAATGTTAACCTAAGAATGAGAAAAAAGCTAAATGGCTCTGAATTCAACTGTTGGTGGCATGAAACCTCTCTTCTGCAGTTCTGTGGTATGTATTTTGTTTTGCAGGTAAAGTAAACTGTTGATGAGCCTGATTATGAGAACGAGTCAGAAAATTATATTTTTTCTCTTCAATGGAGCACCACCCATCCTCGTTTTAGTTTTTTTTTAATTTCATGTGATTCCTAATTAATTTTTTTCAATAATAAATAAGAAACTGTCTATATGATCTTGAATGCCAGAAGAATCTTGATGAAAATTGTAATTGCTCGGTTTTTCAGATCGTGTTTTAATGCCTAATCTTTTTCATTGTTGCGTTTAGATAATTACATTTCTTTATAATTTAAAAAATATTAAACTGTCATTCAAAAGAACTAACGTATGATATATTTTATAATTTTATCTTACTATCACAACTTTATGTTTTGATTATAATTGTATCTATCTATTGCTAAATAACATTGTTTTGTTATAAAATAATATCGCTTATTGTTTTTGTTTGTAAGACGATACCTTTTACTTTTTTCTGTTCTTTGAGATTAAATAAATAATTTATCCTGTCTATGTTTGATAAAAAGACAAAATAATTATAAATTATCAGCCTCAAAGGAAGTGGGTCTCACGCCTGATAAGAAAATAATGTGTCAAAACCAGCCTTGGTCATATAAAAATGCTAGCGTTTTTTGGGGGGAGACGCGATATTTGATGTAAAAACACGCTAAACAAATGAAATGTTGTGTGCCTCGATGTTCTTTCACCGCACGACAGTCCGTGAGTTCAAAGAGAAGTGGCGCCGCACAGGTAATTTATGGTCGGCATGAATTATAATTACACAAAGAGGCGAACTGCGCGCTGTTTGCACCGCATGTATAGAACCCTAATGCAATTCACGTGTGGTACATGCGCAAGTGCACCAACTTACTTAATTGAGCGCCTGTGTGTGCGCGCGGCACTTAACACAGATTTAATCAAAACTGCAAGGCAGACCACAAATGTGCTTGGAAAAGTACAATTCATGCAGATGTGTGCGAGGTGATTAAAAATATAATACGTAGCGGCGCGCTTTCGTTTTAAAAGCAACTGCAGCAATAAAATGACCTCGTTTCGGTGAATTTTATTAATTCCCCAGCGATCGTGCGGTCGAGAACTTCAATGATCAATTAAACCCATTGTAACGTTATTCTCCCTCTCTCTCACTATATTATGTCACGTGGATAATGCGGATTAATCAATATTGTAAGCAACTCCATCCTCTCCTTCCGGATTGGGAGGTATAGAAGAAGAGAAAGCATCTAATTGGTTTTCTAAAAGAATATTGATGGATTTCAGAAAATTCGTGTTATTAAAACATGACCTTCGCTTCCCCATCACATGGTTTGAACCCATAATTTATGTTTATGTCATACATAAAACTCTCACTTTATAGGAGAGGTTGGCTTACATATATATCGACAATTGACACGGCTGCAATAGTTTGATCCCAATAAAATACCAGAATTTTGTGTCGGGACCAAATATAAGTTATTGGAAATTCCTAATCATTCAATTAAAACTGACTTTTCTTGCTTGAGCATGTTAAAAATGTTATTTTCAATTGAAAATTGCGAAAAATTGTACTCACGTTCCTTCCATGGCAAATTTTTGCCTGCTAGAACTTCAGCAAAAATCCGTAGCACGGCGCTATTGGCCACACACCGCAAATTATTACCGATTCGCGAGAGCAAATAATCACAGGTGGTCGATCGAAGCCGCTCTTGAATGAAACCGAAATTGGACCCAATACTCAATTAAAGTCATTAAGTGGCGAGGAAACGACGGCAACCGGCCGCAGCCAACGCGAGAGCTTTAGTGAAAGAGAGCCAGATTGAATCGCGCCGCCGAGCCGAGCAGGAAAGTCGGCTCTCCATGTGTGTGCTACACGTTATATGTATATATGCAGTGTTTATATATTTATGTGACACACAAATTTGAATTCTCTCCTCGCTGCTTTCTGGCCGCGCGGCTCCTCGATTCGAGAGCGGCAGGCACACCCAGATCATGACTAATATTGTAATTAGCATTATTCAACTCCTCCAGAGAATACAATTCGGCTCGTCAAGTGATGCGAAAAATTATACTACTCCGCTTGATTTTCGTGGACCAATTTTTTTAGTTCAGACGAAAATTGAGAAATACGCAGGCTGCAGGCGACAAAAACAGCCTTTCTTTTTGCTGCGAGAAAATAATTATTGTAATGAGAGTTTAGAGTGCACGGCAACCTGTGGAACTTGCTATTCAAAAGATCTTTTTAGCGGATCGCCCCAAGCTCTGTATACGTTGCAAATGTGAATGGGATAGGGAACGAGCTCTTTAACTCTTTCACTAACAGATGCTAATCAAATAACTAAGTAACATTTGATTGCAGATTACTTAGCTTCAGTGAGTTAAAGCTACAATCACAACTTTAATGGCTTGGCAATTCAAAGAGGTTTAGTCTTTAATTACTCTAACTAGATCTATTAAATTTAATGTGTTTTAAAAATCTGAGTAATTTTTGCTGTAACCAAATTTAAACTGGTTCAATTAAACAATAAGAATAAATCTTATGGTGTAAATGATTGATTTTAAAACTTTTTGGACTTACCGATGATGCGATCAGAGAGCCTTCTTGAATTGGAAACACGAAATGCAGCTGCACTTTTAGACAAACTATATGACTTTGTCAGGACAGATCGAAGGACCGAAACCGAAACGCGCTGCCGAATGCAGAGCGGTGAACAGACAAAAGGCTTGGGTTCGGGTCCGGGTTCTTTATATAAAAGCACGCTGTGCCCCCACTGTGAGTTCGGCGCGGCGGCTAGCTATTTCAGTGGCGGGTGCATGCTTCTTTTTGTCCCGGTGGCTATACACACTTTCGTAGTGGTCCAATGCGGCAAATACCAGCACAACTGACCTGTCCCGAAGCTTAACCCATTAACTCGTGCTCAAGGCCGGGAATTCGGGGCACAACACCAACTGCGCTGCCACGCATTAATTACTCACTACTCAAATGAACCTCTTGCGGAGATAAGGAACTTTACAATCCACAACGTGTGCCGCGAAATCCGACACAAGGGAGTAGTATTTTGGAAAAGGGAACACGTAGTCATGAGGAATCCAAGGAATGTTTCGCCGCGTTTAACTTGGAATTCATGTTACGATGCAGAAATGCAGTTTTGAGGATGAAGTGCTTCAAATTCTAAAGTCAATATTACACTATCTATATCATCCACACGTGCACTGAATATTTTAATTTAATGACAATTTTACCGAGGAAAACTTTAGCTTGTTTCAGACAAAATCAAAATAAATTTAAATATTCAAATTTTGGCAGCGCCTCTATTGCAACAAGAGAGGCATAAGACCTCGTCGTGCTCTGACTAAATAAATAATAAAAAAATTAATTCTAAAATGGTTTGACACTAATTTTAACTTGATTGATATAAATTGAAATTTAGCCGTGCGAGAGAATAATAAATCACAATGCAATTAAAATTTTACCTTGATACCACAGTTATTAACTGCTAAATATTTGATATCTGCATGTAATAATTTTTTAATGAAGTCTTACAAGGAGCTGAAATTTTATTGCGAATCCGAATCATTTACACATAACAAATTAAATCGTTAAACAGGCAGCACGAAATACAAAATTTTCAATTAAAGTCACTCGTTGAAGTAAAAATTGTTAATAAATCAAAGCTGAAATAAATTAACAAGGTTGGGCCGCATGCAATCATGTGTACGTGAGAGCGAAATATAAAAGTTACAGCCTTGATACATCGTCGTGTTTAATGACTGGACTCTTGAGCTAGAGTCTCTAATGTTTAAATCAAAGTCAGCAGGTAATTTTTTGCGAACATGTCACAATTACTTTTGATCTCAAATAGGTCAGCGCAGAGCAGAGTGCACTTTTCTCTGCGGTCAGATGACATTGTCCCAAATACGTGGTTTTATTGTTTTCGCAACTTTTATTGATCTACAATAATAATATGTATGTTAGTTATTAACTTGCGTGTAACAATGACAATTCCAGGGCAATGCGAGTTTAGAAAGTGCAATGCTCTCTTATTTGCAGCGCTGGAGAAATTTCAAATCTCGCAAAGATTTCATGCTCTGGGCGTGCAAATCTAAATTTCAGATTGTCGGTCGAGAGTAATAAACGCTTCAAGATTTGTGTACACGTAATTGCCGGTTGTTCAGGTGAAGTGATCACAATCGAGTCAGGGCAATCTACTTGCGGGAGAAATGATTGGCTCAACGACCGCTGTTTTGGCACATGTGCGATAGCCGCGAGTGTCCGAGCAACGTGTTTCTTGCAAATTAAACTGTTTAACTAACAACGCAAAACAAAAACCTGTTGATCTTATACATAGTTTAAAGCTTGCACAGATATGCAGTTCAACGCCCTGCGTTTTCGCCCTCAGGCGTTTGCACCAATAAGATGCAAATTAATAATTATTATCTGCCGTATATTTTGGCACTTAATTTTTCGGCTGCAATCATGCGTGTGCCATGGAAGTTATTCAAAAGCCAATTTACGGTGAAAGTTAATGGGCGTTGTTTCAAAGCAGCTTATGTATGTTGTTTATATTATCATGCTTATAATACTATACACGGCCTTAATAACAGTGTTTTGCTGGAGAATGTGCTTACGATTGTAAAATTTGCATTTTCAACTCATTTTGTGGTCCACTATCGCAAAGGAAGTAATTAAAATTTATTCATATAAAAAGCAGCTTAGTTGATGACCACAAAAATGGTTAAATATTTTGTTTTAAAATGATGGACACTTAAAGATTTGTTTTTCTATCGACCGCACTTTTTTAATGTAATTGGGTAGGACAAAAGATTGATTAAGACAAAGTAGTTCGATTTTTGGATTTATCACCAACTTTTACTTCCTTAAAACCTGATGCTGAGAACCCAACTATTTATTTTGGGCCAAATGAAATTAATGATTTAATTATACAAAGTATACGAATAATTAAATAATCAAAGATCGAAAAATGCTCTACTAGCTCAAACGGACTGAAAGCTCCGCTACTTACACCTTTCTAGTGGCTTATTTAAGCACAAATGTCTGGCATTTCAAATCAAAGACCTTATTGCGAGTAGGCGAAAGGATATCCACATTGGGCCCTAGCTTCTCTGCGGCCACTCGGGCCCCATGTTATCCGCTCAGCGGTGTTAATAATGGGACCCGGTGCATGAGCTCATAGCCTACGAGATGTGCTGAGCAGATGAGGTTCTAAAAAAGAGGGGTAATAATCATCCCGTAATAAGTTAATCAGTTGAACTAAACCAAGAACTGAAATGCAGATTGGAGTAAATTTTTACTCAGGTCAGCTCTACCGCACCCTTACTTAGATATAGATTTTAATTCGTGTTAGCAGGGTAACTTTTATTTCTTTCTTCCTTTTTTACTGAAAGTTTGAATCTTAATCAATTTGAACGATTTATAGGTCGAAATCCCTTTCATTATTGTGTATCTGAAACATTCTTGCGGACCAAATATTTTTACTTTTTTTTTAGCAGATCTTCAGCGTACAAAAATTGCACTTTTACTCAACTTTAATAATTCCAGTGTAGAAGAAGCTAAATTATAAATATTTTTTTTATCAAACTCCAAGTTTTTATTCTGACCCAAAAAGAGCACGCGCGTAACAGCTAATATAATCGTTTGACTGGGAGCTGAGCGCGCGGCGGCGTATTTTATTTATTATCTTGTTAGTCACCCCCTAACATCCATACACTGCACACCATCGCCCCCTTCTCTTTCAGTCTGCCCGCTGGATAACGCAGTCTGCTTGATTTTTTTATTCTCTCTCTCTCTCTCTCTCTCTCTCTCTCTCTCTTTCCCAGCCAGGAAATCTCCACGCGAAGAGGAGAAGAAGCGGCTAACGAAAACATCGAAAAGCTCCAACACGACAGATGCGGCTCCAGATGCGGACACCCACAAGAAAAATGAAGCTCGCCCTTGTCGTCCTCGCGTTCTCTGGAGCTTTCTGCACCATTTCTGTAAGAATTTTTTTCTATCGATTTTGCGGAGACTTAAGTTTCCGATTTGCAGGCCGACCAGCTGAAGGTGACTCGACAGGTATACTTTGACATCAAGATCGGCGAGCGCGATGTCGGCAGAATCGTCATCGGGCTCTTCGGCGATGACGTACCTAAAACCGTTGAGAACTTTGCCACGCTGGCCACCACGGGTCTCAACGGCAAGACCTACAAGGGCTCCAAGTTCCACAGGGTCATCCGCAGGTTCATGATTCAGGGCGGCGATATCGTAAATGGTGACGGAGCCGGCAGTGTAACCATATATGGCGGAAAGTATTTCGCGGACGAAAATTTCAACATCAAGCATCTCGGCCCGGGATTTGTCAGCATGGCCAATGCTGGTGAATATTTGAATCTTGATTTATCGTAGAAGTATTTTCAAAATCAATTTTCCAGGAAAGGACACAAATGGCTGCCAATTTTTCATCACAACTGTAGAGACTCCGTGGCTTGATGGGATTCACGTCGTGTTTGGAAAAGTAATTGAAAACTTGCAGATCAATAACGACGCATCTGACAAATATTCTGAAATTTTCTCAGGTTATCAAAGGACAGAGCATCGTGCACGAGATCGAGATGCAGAAAACCGACACCGAGGACCACCCTGAGGAGGACGTAGTGATCGTTGACAGCGGAGAGCTGCCACTGAACCTGCCCTTCATCATTGCTGACCAACCTTACGAGTAATTATCGGCTAATAATCGTGCAATCATAAACTTTGTAGGCATTTATGAGCTTTAATACCGATAGGCGCTAAACAAATCCAATTGCCATCTGCAGCGCCTTTAGTTTTAGTCATATGTTAACACTGCCAAAAAGCTCTCTTCCTAGATTAATTTGTATTTTTACACCATTGCAGCGAGAACTTGTAGAGCAAAAAATGCTGATGCAACTGTGATAGAAGTATTGCCAGTATTCGCATTATCCAACTAGGGCGTATTTCCACTTCACTGATATGCAATCCGGTGCGTTCCTAGAGCTTCCATTTATCCCCATCAGCGTTTCATTCTAGACTGTGATCACGACTGTGTTGTAAGCCAGCTATTGTGTGAATGCATCAATAAATTTCCACGTTCCTTTTAAAATTTGCAGCTTGTGGGACTGGGCGAAAGCTGCAGCAATTCCTCTGACTATGTCTTCTCTAATTTTACTATTTTTCCACTGGGTGATAAGGCAACTTGACAAACACCTCGAGAAAACGAAAATCGATTGACTTATGACGCAAATAGCAAAATTTAAAATTTATTTATCACCAGCAAGCTGAACAATCTGCGCATGAGAAATCTTAATTGTAAGAGCAGAACTATACAAAAAGCTGCAAATGCGTGTGCCGATTTTATCAATAAATAATTACAAAAAGCACCTACTTTGTTTATTTAAATAATGGGATAATTTGCGTCACTTCAGCGACCACAAAGGATCCAGCTTGCTCAAGGGGTCATCGTCCCCCTGAGGGCTGATGCTTCCTGTCAACGAGCCACGTTTTTTCTCAAAATCTTCCTTGCAAATTCGGCCCTTCTTTGTGTTCGACTTGTTGGGCGTGAGAGTGCTCAGGTCTGGGACGAGAGATGTCAGCTCCGACAGAGAAGAAACTGGCTGGGCGGCAGGAGGCTCAGCTGATTTCGATTCCTCTGCGGGTGGAGGCGGTGTTGCTGATTTCTCTGGCTGCGTTACGTTCCACTCAATATTTGCCGCACCTAATTGCAATAAATGAAACCATTTTAGCATTTCCGTATTGGCAACAACGAAAAATGTTCAACATAAAAGCCAGGCTTTAACTATTGGTCAGGAAAATTAAGGATCACTTTAAAAAAAAGTCATGGCAGTTACAGAACATCAAAATAAAGCGCAAAACTAAAATCTTTGAAAGTACCTAACCCCATTTTCTCGATTCCTGACTGAAGCTGACTCAAACTGCCAGCGCCAAGGAGGAAATCCTCAGAGGGATGGCGCACATGGGTTTTGGGAGCTAGCGGAGCATCAAAAGTCGATCTAGATGTCAAAATACCTCCTGCAAAAAGTTTTACAAGCTCAGCAGTGTAAGCCATGGCATCTATAAACGGCATAAAAACGTGAACTAACAATTAAACTTGAGAGCACCAACAAAAAGAGACAACATAATTTGCTTCAAATATAGATTTTTTGCCACCAGCATAAATGAAGTCTGCATCAACTCTTTAATTTAAGATCTACTTCAGAAAAATAATTCAAAGCGCTAACGTTTCATCAGCAGATCCTGGCAGTGGTAGAGAACTGCTTGATAGGCAAATAGCAGGTGCTGTCGGTCTCTCAAAGGGCCCCTGCGTTGGTGGGACATGTTGGCGGCCACCGTCAGAAGCTCTGGGAGGCCTGCTCCACAGCGGACCTCAGCCATTGCAGCGCTCAGCAGGCAGAAGAGGCCAGAGCGTCCGACTCCAGAGTGGCAGTGCACCACTACGGGACGCTTGGCCGACCTTTGCTGCGCGTGCTGGCTCAATCCCTCGGCCACAAACGAAAGGAATGTACTCGGGGAGTCGGGAAATGAGCTGCGTTAGGATTTTCATCAGGCACTGTTTCAGTTTGAATATGATTCTACTCTCACCTTCCAGGCCACACACTAAATTGTAGGTGAACTAGCACCCTTGACATTTTAGTTTCCGTGTGGGTTATCGAAATCAGTCTCTCAGTCCAGCTGGGCTTGGTGTTCATCGAGTTAAGCGACAGGCGCAGTTTGCCCATCGCCAGCTCTTCACCCCGTTGCGTTGGCCAGTAAATTTCACCATTAAGCTGCAGATAAATTCGACAGACATTGAAACGCAAGGTTCCGTATGATCAAGTTTACTAAATACCTCAGCATCACTCAGCAAGCAAATAACCAGTTCCACTTGCTGTTCCCAAATCATGGTCCAAAAGTCGACATAGGTTGAAGGCAGTGGAGCTTGCGTTAGAATGTACTCGCAACTTCTGGGGGAAATTCCCCTTATAAATGAAGCATTGATGTAATCATCTTTAGTTGATGGTAGCTCCACCCTTGTGTGATCAAACGGCAGAATGTCTGGGAACCTGTTTTTCATGGGATAGCATCGGGCCACAGATATGATTCTCTTGTGAGCGTCTTTTTCCTGGAAATTTATTTAAAATTTCAAGTAGTTTTCTACACCTCAATTTGGAGACATAATATGATTTGGGGTTTATTGTCCATTGAAATGAATGAATTATTACAACAAAAAGTGGTCAAAAGCCTCAAATTGGCAATTCCATATTTTCAGCTATGGACATAGGGTTCAAGAAATCATGCATGTAACTCCCAATTGTTAAACACCCATTTGAATTAAAGTTTAACCTGCAGTTCCTGGAGCTCCTTCCACTTTAGGTCCAGAGGTGTGGGTCCATTCAGGGTTTTATTGTTGAGGCCTTCCACCAGTTTTTCCAGTCTCTCGACCTCTTGCGTAAACTGAGCTAGGGCATCAGGTTCCGCATACGGATCTTTGCTTGGCACTGCTTCTTTCACCACAGGTTGGATGGGCATTATTGCTGGAGAAGATGCCTTCGGTGGTTCTACAGGTTGGGACTCAACGACTGGTGGTTTTGGGGCTGCAGCTTTAGATTCTACCGCCTCAGGTTGAGCAGCAGGAACCTAACAGAGTTTGTAAATACATATCATTTCAATTTCACATTTTTTTAAATATACTTTCACCAGATATATGTAATAATTTTAATGATGATGATTAAAATTGAATTGCTATACTTTAACCTTGTTTAAAAATTGCGATTATACCTTATTAGCAACAGGGTCCTTTGTAGGAGTACTGAGGACAACCTTTGCCTCTGGAATGAGAGGTGGTGTTGTAACGTTGAAATCTAGGCCAGCCAATAAATCCACATTTGAAGAGGAATCCGTCAAAACAGACTCTTTCTTGGGCGAACTGCTGTAGGTAGTTTGAGTCAATGCATCTGGCATCCTTGCCTGCATGTAAGTTGGATACTGAAAAAGTTTCTTAACTCAATAACAAGGAGTTGAAATATAACCTTAGGTGTATCCTGCAATTCACGAAAACCGGCATGCAAGACAGGATTCTACAAGACAAAATATCCCACCTTTTTAATAAGAGTGAGAGAACTGTTGTGAGAAGAGCCGCTTGTAAACAAAAAAGAGCATTAGTAAGGAAAGGAGGGCCCAAATCAAGGACCATAACACACCAGTCCATAAAAAATACTACTGAAAAATGATTTGAACTGAAAAGGTTTCCCCTACTAGGTATGTACACGCAGGCTAAATTACATGTTTCACATTAAACTGACCTGAGATGGAACTTGTTGACCGGGTGATCCCTGATAGTTAGGAATTGCAGCAGGGGGAGGCGTTCCATGCACATTTTGGTGGTACCCATAGTATGGGGCGTTGTAGTAAGACAATTGGCTTCCTTGTGCCGCATTGGTGCCGGCAGAATACTGGTTGGCGAATGTCTGACCTCCCACAGCAGTCTCGGACGTGTTGGTCTGGTGCATGTTGGATTTCCCAGCACTTGTGTACTGGCTCGCGTTGTTTGGTGCGGGAGATGTGTTGTACACCACCTGTAAATGCGATATGGTAGAAACATTGAGACAGCCGTGCAAGAATTATTTACATTTCCTGAATACTGGTGATGGCCTTGGTATCCACGAGAGTCAGAAAAGGCCGATGCAGTCTGATTGAAGGGGTAAGTGTACATGTAAGGATTCTGCCCATACGCTTGAGTCGCTTGTGGGGTGGTCACAGACGCCGAGTAGGTGGTTGGGGCGCTCTGCGAAGGGTAACCCTGCGCCTGTTGAGGGGTGGAAACTTGCCCTGGATAAGCCTGTGCTGCACCATGTGGCAGGGGAGATTGCTGCGGTAGGGGGACTGGAGAGCTCTGCGGTATTTGCGGATTTGCAGCAGGGTAACCATTTGGTGGCTGGGCTGGTTGAGGGGTGGAAACTGCAGTGGGGTATGACGATGGCTGGGGGGTCGAAACAGGGGCAGGGTAAGCCGAGGGTTGAGGGCTGGGCGTTGGAGCGGGGTATGTTGCGTGTTGAGGGGTGGAAACAGCAGCAGGGTTGTTGTATCCTGGCTGGTAGTACTGTTGAGGGTAGTTATTCAATGGCTTGGCTCCGTACTGCTGATGATTGTTAGTAGGGTACTGCTGCGGCTTGGGCTGGTACACATATTGCTGTGGTGGGTAGCCAGGCCTAGAAGGGGTCACGTTTTGGGCAGGGGAAGCGGGAGCTTGGTAGCCAGCAGGAGGGTAAGCTGGGGTCACTGCATACGAGTGGTTTGCTGGAGCCGGATAGGAGTAGGTTGGCGCTGTGTTAGATGTTGAGAAGGGTTGGGCATCATTGTTGACCTTAGGAAGCACTCCGTGGCTCAGCTGGTTCTGATGCATGTATGGCAGATTCTGCTGTTGCCCACCAAACTTGGGACCCTCCTGAGAATTCACGTTGTTGATCCGCTTTTCAGGTGGAGCTGCATGCGTGGCAGTCATATCTGGGCCGTTAGCGCCAACCTGGTTTGGTCTCACAGATGGAGGCCACTGCAAATTTTCAGCTGGAGCAGCGTTTGCAACCGGTGGGGGAGTATGTGTTGGCAATGGCGTTGACGCTACGCCAGGATTGTAGTTGTGGGGGTAGTATGGGTTGGTCGAGGGAGGAACCGCTCCTACTGATGGCATGGCACTCTGCATGTTGTTCAGGGGGGTGGAGATTTGTCCTCCCTGCTTCATGGCCTGTAACAAGAAGGATTATGTATTTTAATTAAAATACATAAGATTGTGGTGATTCTCCCTACTACTTGGTACACTAGACGTTTCCTAGGCAAGTTTCAGAATCTCTAGTACAACATTCGTTTCCAATTTACTCTTTCCAAATTGAATTTAATTATTTGATGTAATATCATGTACTGTAAATTCTGACAATATTTGATTTCAAAGAATTGTGTAGAGCATCAATAAATATGATTCAAATTATAAATTTCGGCATGAAGTTCTAACACCAGATTTCAAAAACCCTGGTTGATTTTGTGAAATAGAGTAAATAAGTAATTATCCTACTTGTCGTGTTTCAATCATACGACACCTACTTCTAGCCTTCTACATGTTACTTCAAGTTCAAGACTGAAATACCACAGAAAAACTAATTGAAACAATGCAGAATGATGTACAACTTGAATATTTAAGATTATGAGTTATCACTAACGACTTTTGTATGGGAAATTAATTGATCTGATAATAATATTGAAACGTGTAAGTTACATAATATTTCCAACTAAAAGTTAAAAATACAAAATTGTGTTAAGCTAGTGTAAATATTTATGATATTTCAAGGATCATAAAACTTGGATGTTGCTTTTAAGACTCACCTGTAGGTAGTCTTTCAGTTTAGGATTTCCTACAGTGGTACCAATGTCAGTTGTTGCGTGCTGCATGGGCACATTGGCCCTTTGCTGTTGCTGCCGCTCCTCCTCCTGCACTTTGCAGACAGACCTGACTCTGGTAAGCAGTTTTGACACGCTGGTTTCCAAACGGCAGTAGAATTCAAGACCCTTGTTAGCTTTGGCCAGCAAGTCTTCCCTGGCGTGGAATGAAGCTAGCAGGGCAGCGATCGTGCCTTGTCTCTTGCGGCTTGCGTTGCTTGCCGCCTTTCGAGAGGGCGCGTATCTGGCGTACGCATCGGTCAATGCTCTCAAGATATTAGCTTGGGCAGAGAGATTTTGCTCAATGATGGCCACCTGCAGATTGATGCAAGGTAAGAAAAAAATCCAAATTAAAAGCGTAGGTAGATATTTTTTACCAAAGCCTGATGTTTAGAGATTTCTTTGTCAAACACCACGTCCAAATGTCCTCCTTCAGACGCACTGGTGACAAGTTGGCCTGTGATGTCGTCCTTCAGGACTGACTCTCTGAGCTGGGTGGTCAGCATCGTCCGCTGACTGCTCATTTCTCTAACTTTAGCCACCAGGTGCGTCACTTCCTTGATGGTTTCCTGTTCTTCTACAGCTGTATTGAATAATGTTTATGAAGATGTAAATAAAGTAACTAGTGCGAGTGAATACTTTCTGCTCCAGCTCCAACTGTTTGCGGAAGTTCCATTGCAATTTCCTCGAGAGGCTTACAAAGCGTCCTCAAATTTGCAACATGCAACGACATGGCTTTGTGAAGCGTCTGATTTGATTCGCCAGCTACGGAATGTGCTTTCCTGTACTTATTTGCTTCCCTTGTCAGTTCTGTTGCAGCAATCGATGGTGGCCTGTCAATGCCGAATGTCTCCTTCCAATTTTTCTCCTTCTCCAGCTCATCCTGAAATAAAAATGTTAGAATTGGAATTTATCATTTGGTGAAGTGATCAACTAATTTTTCAATGGATTTTGTGGCACTTGTAATAAAAAATTGTAAGCATTTTCATACTTTAACAAGTTTTGCAGTTTATTAATGCTAAAATTTAAAATAGTATCTCCTCCAAAAATTGTGAGCTTGCAGATATTATAATGTAGAAAAATTCAATTTCTGGTTTAAAATGTTTAGATGTTCTCCAGGTCAGCAGCATAATACATAAAATTTGCAATATTTATACCTTTTGTTATTTTATTTACCTATTTTTATAAATCATTTCTATGCCATTTTTTTCAAAGAATTGGTGACAAATTTTAACTAATGCAGGACACCTTTTTAATATTGGATGCTCCTTTGAACCAGAGCTTACCTTGAGAATCTGATCTGTTTCTTGCAGCATCGCTTCAACTTCGTGGTAAGTTTCCGCCAGTTTGTCCATGGCACTAACCAATTCTCTGACAGCCTCTGGTTGCGCACTCAGCGCTGCACACGCCTCAATCAGTTCCTGAAGAATTCCATTAAAGTCACATCATTTAAAAATCTTTTCCATGATTACGCCTGGAAGTTGGTCTCCATCAGAACCAACGTTTAGAGCATCCAGGTGGAGAGAGGACATAAAAGCGTTCAACTCAGTGTCTTTTTCTTCAACTTGCGTGCCAACTTTGCGAAGAAGTTTAGCCTTTTCTTCACTGAAAAAGATAAAAGCTCTAATAAATGGTTCCTCTCATTTGGTTTGGATAGCCAACCTGTACATTGATGATGCTTCATGTGCCCTGAGCGGAACTAATCTGGCGAAGACATCAGGGCCTGATACATCTCCATCGTTTACGTTGAAAGGTATTCCTTTTACCAGAGAGGCACCCTTCAAAGGTGGCAAACTGTCCTTGTCAGGAACCTTTTCATGGTAGATGTACTCATTGTCGTTGAAAGCAGCTTTCCTCTTCCCCTCCACCACATCCTGCGTGAACTGAAGCGCGTCTCCAATTACTTCAGTCAGTTCCAGGCCTTTTGCTAGCTTGGCGGCCTCTGTTAATTTCTCGCAGGCAGCCTGGTAAAAGGCCAAGCGCTCGCCCATTTTCTGCTGCTCCTCCATGGCTTGGCCTTGGTACAAGAGCGCGACGCAGTTGTGGTAGGCGATTTTAAAATTGATGTACTTGGACCAATTCTGAGCAGATTTGAAATGAAAATTCTAACAGATTTTGCTTCACGATTTTTACCTTGTGTTGTTTCGAACCAACTGTATCCAAAATAGAGCCTGCTTCTGAAGAATTTTGGTTCAGAATGCAGAGAGCTAGGTTGTAATATTCAACTACGTGGGCTCCAACTTTAGCTGCAAAGCAAACACTTCAAAATAGCGATATCATATTATCAAAAAACTTACCAATAATCAACGACTTTCTGCTGTCCATCATGCTCTTTTCCAGAATGCATTCTTGAGCCTGAGCTAGACAAATGTAGTTCAAGAACTGCATCAAGTCTGGAGACATGTCTGACCCTTTAGGTCTCCCTAATGTCTCCTTTAATTGCTGTTAAGTGGAAACATTATTTAATGATTTTAAATGCAGCAAGACAAAGGATATTTAATACTTGAAAGCACCAAGCAGCACACTGAAAGTGAGTGCAAGACATCTTCATTCCATCTGCGGTGGTCCTTCCATCAAAGCTACCTAGCTGAGAGTGCAAGGCCCCAATGTTGTACAGGATGCTTGCCATTTCATGCCTGATTGATGTCGTGCTGTACACAATGTTTGTGTAGATGTCAATCCTATAGCACAAAAAATGTGTCATTAAACTGTTGAAATTCATACAAGGCAACAGAAAAAAATCTTAAAAAGTTGAATTTAATACCAGAAATAGGTGACAGAAGCTGCGCCTTCCTCCTGCATTGGGAATCGACTGAGCAAGAAGTGCAACTGGCAATAATATTTCTTGAGGAGCGCACACCCATCGACATCTTTGGAAACCCGGATTGCAGTGGCTCGAAGGCCTTCGATTTCATGGATTTCTTTAGAGTAGGACTCCGGGTCTTCGTGATAGTAGTCGCGAATGTACTGGAAAGAAGATAACACAAATTTAAATGCCGAATGATTCACCCTCCGGTAAAACTATTTACGCCTCGCAGCTTGTGTCCAAATTCGGTGTTCTCGGGACTTTGCTTCAGCTCGAAACTGAGCATCGGCAAACGAGGAACCGCCTCCATTGCGGTCACTCTGAACTCACGTCGTAAATTGACTCAAAACCAAAATTTGTAGGGTTTGTTTTGGGTTTGACAGAAAAGCGAACAAAATCAAGTGATTCGTGACGTCACACACGTCCAATCCAATGTTGCCGTCCAACTGAAGGCTTCCATCGGCTAATTTAATTATGGGTCTCCTTAAAATTTTGAGTAACCAACTTGTTTGGCATCTTATTATATTTGATTAAGAGTTATTTATTTGCTAGCTAATGTAATAAAAAGGTAATTTTGGCAGAATTAAAAGTTATTCAAACATTTTAAAAAGTTGCCGCCGATACCTTTGTGCTTTGTGTTTATTCCTCAGCTGTCTAGAGTCTAGACAGTTATAACAGCATGTTGGCAACACTGCGGTATGTTGGTGACCTCTCCTCCACTCCGGCTGACGTGGAGAAATCAAACACGAAGCAAAACGTCGACGTGAACACCATCGCAGTTCTGTTTTTGCCCTCAACCTCCTCAGAAAGATGGTACGACTTTGGAAATCACATTTTAACTTTTGTAAACTTGCAGATTAACGAGCCCGCCTTTCATCAACAAATTATCTAATTCAATTTTTGTAATTTTCAGCCGGCTTCCCCGAGCTCTACCAATGTGGGATCAAAATCGCCCTCGATGAAGGCTGGTGCTCAGCCCAGGGCTTCCAGCGGCGGCGGCGGAGTCGTCAAGAGGTGGGCAACGATTTCAGTTTCTGATTTTTCTAGTGTTCCATCCCACGTGATAATTCTTAGTTTTATAAACTGTATAATATTGTGTATTTTCTTGCTTTAAGACATGCTTTGAACCAGACTTTAAATGCATTAATTTTATCAACATATGGGTAGTTGAGGGGCTATGCTATTATATTGATTGAAATCTTTCAAAATATTTGTTGACAAATTTTAAATAGTATGCAATGTATTTAATTTCGCTTGTTAAATTTCATAGGAAAACCACTACTACAACAGCTGCAAGGAGCGGTCGCACTACTGGTGCCAACAGTGGTGGAATGTGGCGCTTCTACACAGATGACTCTCCTGGAATCAGAGTGTAAGAAAGAGTTTTTTTTCTATGTGAGGGTAAAGGATAATAAATCTGATCTAAAATATCAGCTTCTCAAAAATATTTGAAATTTATGAGATTGAAAAATATTTTGTGCCTTATAACGTGCAAAATATTTTATAATATTATGAGTGAAAAGCATCACAGTAATATTGTTTATTTTTCTTTGCAGTGGACCCGTTCCTGTCCTGGTCATGTCGCTGCTTTTCATCGCCTCCGTTTTTATGCTGCACATCTGGGGCAAGTACACCCGCTCGTAATGTATCACTTGAGACAAAAATCACACGAAGCATCGTCTAACCTGTCATGTCCCGAACCCTGCAAAAGAGACTCTTGTGCTGGAGCAAATGAAAATAATGAGCGAGAACCATTTTCATCGAAAAAGGGATGTGCTACCATTCCAATGCATGAAGAATTTAATCTAAAACAAGTGCTTCTGTTAATTTTTTCTCTTTATACGATTTCTTCTGGTATTTTGAATTCAAAATGGCTCATTATAAGTTATTATGTTGAAATATTGTGGTTGAATTAAAAAGACTCACTTTTTGAGAAATATCGGTGGTTTCTTTTCTAGCTTATCCGATTGAAACAACTTTTCCATGTTTTATTATAAATATATTATTTCAATACGTTTTATTGGTTACAACAACTATGTAGAGCAGTGCGTCAGATTTAAATTAGTATTCATGATGATGTATTCTGACCATGAAAGGTATCTATCATTTGACAAAACTGAGCAAAAAAACCAAAGTAATATTTTGATTTTCCCTTCATCTATCAATATCGAGCTTCTGGTTAGCGACTAGGGATACTCGGTCTTTAGAAGCTATTGAAAACACAAGTCCTGCTTGGGTGTTCAATACGAAGACGCAAAGCTATTTCCAATATCTTTTTGTCCTGCAAAATAACATGCAATAACGTAGACATAGATTTATAAGAATTTTCCTAACTCACAGTTACCAACAGCGATAAAAATAGTGAATTTGCCCTTCGTTCAACTCAGAGTAGTATTGGTTTTACATGATAAAAAAAGTTGCGTAGATAATTCATTAAAATTTTAAGAAGTAAAAATCTTAAATATCTAACTGATCCGTAAAATTAGCATTAACAGTTACGTAATTTTGATTTTAAAAATTAACACGTCAGGTACATTCCGTGATTCCTCTACAAATCGTAAGCAAAGAGGGAGTTTGTTCAGTATGCAAGATTTCCATCGTGTCTTTTCGGACCGTTCTCCAGAATTAGGGCAAAATTAGCGTTTGCGAGAGATTCGGACACATCAAACATGAAATAGCGATTAAAATGAACACTTAACGTTGAAACAGTCACTGCCGTACTCCTTACTAACTGGGGGTTGTACTGAATGTGTATGTGTTGGTGAACTAAAAACTAGCTTTAAAGCAAGCTAAGTTGCGTGTTTGTTTTATGGATCACAGGAACTAACGTAAGAGTTAAAAAAAAATGGTAGACTTCTACTGGGGCGTTTTGGGTTGACACCAACTTCGAAAACAATACACGCGTGTATAATATGGCCGCTTAGACATGAGTATTGAGACATAAATAGACGGATGGAGAGACGTAGAGTGCCGAATTTTCGGCGTCTTTTTACGTGAAACGTCCAAACACTACGACAATAGGACTCATTCAAATGCACTCCCGAGTGCGCGGTTTGGCGCGGTACTGTTGCGACTAGCCAACGTTGAGCTACAAGACGGAGGTGATTTCAGCCGCGTCGTCTTTTCTCCTGACGTCGTCTTTTCTTCTGGTGGGGAAGACTGTGCTGTACTTGGCCATGGGCATGCGACGCGGTGTCATGTAGGCGCCGCCATTCTCGATGTAGTCGGCTGGACGCGGCGGCGGTGGCAGCATGGGCACGTTGACTGCGCTCGGTGCCACCATTTGGTGGTCAACGCCTCGCATGGCCAGCAGCGGCACCGTGTCGGCAGTGGTGGGCGGCGACGCGGCCGCCGCCTGGCCGCGGGGGCCGCTGCTCGGTGGGCCCGGGATCAGCGGGTACTGCACGTCGTGGCTGGTGGCCGAACGCAGCAGCTTGGGATCCGAGTCGAAAGTGGCCGTCGGCGAGTTGGGCGTGGTGGCGGCGCCGCCGCCCGACAACGACCGCTGTCGGTTCTTGACCGGCGCCACCGAGCACTTACGCGTCTTCTCTGGCAGATTCAGCTCCAGCTGCGCCGTGTCCTCCATCTGTACCGAGGCGAGCGGCACGTCCAGGCATGGCGCGATCAGACGCGGGTTGTTGGCCAGGAACTCAACCACTTCAGGGGAGGTGATGCGGTTTTTGTACTCCTTCGCCCAACACGACCGAAGCAGCGTTTCCCTGCAAAAGTTTAGCATTGTCAAACTATACATAGTTGGTACAAGCACGTGAGGTTGTAATTTTTCAGATGACATTTAATGCAGCTTTCTTGGTGCATAGCGAGAGCTGCTTATTTTCCCTAAGAGAAATGCATAGTACCCGTTGTACCACTCTTGCTTGTAATGAATATGGGCTGCAACCAGCAGTCGGAACTAGTTTTGAGCAAGACACATGGAAAATAAACAGCTCTTGATAAACAAAGGAATCTAAATGTAATATATCATCTGAAAATATATTAATTAATGTATTATATAATTCGAGTGCACCGCGCGTCGACTCGCTGTACCCTCCGCTGTAGCAGCCGCCTGGAATGATATGCCACCCGCACTGAAAGACTGTTCAGCGGCACAGTTTCCCTTCATATATGTAAGGCGTATGTGACAGCAAGATTTTTATGTGTTTCTTGCGTCTTTAATTTCGTCTTGAAAAAAAGTTCCTCTCATAGATTTCTTAATTTGCTTCAAATTACTACAGCTTTTAACTAAAGTCGCACAGATGTATTATTTCACTTTTTACTCCCGCTCTTTTTTACTCATTGACAACATTTTTGTTTTTTACTGATCATTCTAAATTAATTTGGCGCATACTTACAAATTTGGTTTCACGTTCTTTGGAATGGAAAGAGTGTTTCCTTTCTTGACAAACTCCAGGACTTGGCTATTGCTCATGCCTTGGAATGGAAAGCTGCCAAATGTGATGATTTCATAGAGAAGCACTCCATAGGACCAGATGTCTGATTGAGGGGTGAAAATTCCAAGCTCGAGACTCTCTGGTGCCATCCACCTTACAGGCAGCATTCCTGGAGAATAATTTATAAAACCCAGCCACTATTTAAAAAGTGAGTTACTTACCCTTTCGATTGAACTTGTAGTAGTCACTCTCAAACATGGCCCTGGTCATTCCGAAATCGCCTAGCTTGACTATTCTGTTTGCGTTCACCATGCAATTTCGACAAGCCACGTCCCTGAAAAATTCATTTTACAATTAGTTTAAATATAAATTCTGAACAAAGCAATCAAACCTGTGGACGAATTTGAGATCAGCCAAGTATGTGAGAGCTCGAGCAACGTCCAGCGCCATGTTAGTGAGTCTCTTACTGTTGATCTCTTCGTTCTCCTCGGAGCTGCGCTCGGTAACTAAATGACGACGTGCTAATAGGAATGTTTTCAGATCACCTGAATGAAATAAATGCATGGTATTAGTAAGACACAATTTCGTCAAACGACTGCTTTACCATAGAGCATAAACTCCATGATTGTGTAGACGGGCTCGTTTTTGGTGCACACCCCCAACAGTTTGACGATGTTTTGATGGTCGAGCCGCTTCATGACTTCAGCCTCGCTCAGGAAATCCAGCTTAACCTCTGTTGTCGAGCCTAGTTTCAAAGTTTTCACAGCAACAGCAACCTGTAGGTGGGATGAATAATTGTTTAATTCAGCGTCAATATATGTGCTGATGAAACTAACCCATCCTTTTTCTCCGAAATATGCTTCACCGCCATACACAGTGCCAAACGCACCTTCGCCTAGCTTGCGGTTTACAACCACTTCTTCTCTTGGGATTTCCCACTTATCGAGACTATTAGGGGGTGGCAGACCGTCAATTCCCATGGACTGCATGTATCTTTTTGCCTCCCTCTCGTACCTGAGAGCAGAAATGACAGCATTAATTGTTAACAGCAATGATTAAATCAGTGATTTACCTTCGCTTCAAGTAAAAGAATGTGTAGATGGCAATACTGCCCAAAACTCCAAAGCCAAGTAAATTAACTATAATAATAGCTGTCTCGCAGGAACAGTCGAAGAACTTAGCAACCGGATCAACGAAGCAAGATGGTGGCGGTTCAGTGCCATCCTCTGGCTTAAGGCCGTCAGGAGACAGCCAGTGTAAAGCAGATTCGTTAAGTTCCAACCTGAGATTAAAATTGTTAATAAACACACAACGATTTCATTCAGCAACTTTATAATCACCTCCCCCCGATGATTTCGCCTCTGATTTCGGAAACATTGGGATAGAATGAGCCAACAATGTTGGTCCTGTTGTTGATCCACTGCATAACGTTGACGACGGAAACTCTGGACGGTCCATTGTTGAACTTAATGTGCCCAGACACACCATTAAAATCGGTATTATTCAAGTGCTTGACGAAAGCCCTAAATTTTATTTTAGACCAATCTCGTTCAACATAGCTTCAATATATTTTACCTTGAGGCCTCATCTGTGTGCAAATCTGCAACGTAGGATTGGTTTTCTTGGAAAAGTTTGTCCAAGGCGTATGCGTAGGCCCAGACAGCATCGTTTGAATATCCTCCGTAGTTGGACGGCTCTATTTTATGCTTATTGCATCTGTTCTCGTAATCCCTCCTCCACTCTCCAACTGTGATTCCTTCCTGCATTTTGGCTTCGTTCGGAGCGAAGTAAGCGTGCGTCAAAGCAAAGTGACCGTTGATGGCCTGAAAATGGACATTGAAGAAACGTCACTCAGGCGCCATTTTGAACCTTTACCTCTATCATTTGCTGAGTGGTGCACTCGATTTTCTCGTGTTTAACCTTGTTGTAATGGTCAGTGTCGTACCACCGAGTCTGCAGCCACAGAGGCAGAAACCAAACGTAGCCCTGCTTGCTGGTCATTTTAAGTCTGTAAGCCTCACACATCAAGGTCCTCGCGGCATCGTCGTACACATCAGCAATTATGATTCTCGCAGATTTGCTTCGCAGGTCGTCCAGATACTATATTACAAAATTATTTTTTACAGTTTAAAGCGCAAAGTGAGAAAAATTATTTTAATACCTGGGACATGGCGACTTCGCTTCGCTCTCGTGGAAATTTCCTGTTTGCTACAAAGATTATTCCGTGCTGCTGGATGTAATCATGCATGTGCGATATATATTCGGTGTACTTCTGCCCGTCTTCAGTCAGCGCTGCTACCCTTTTCCAGCCGAGTTTATTGAAAAGCGACAGGTAGACATATCTGAGCAGAAGAAATAACATTAAAATTACACAAATTCTCTGCGGAAGGGCTTACTTGTATTGCTTATTCTCGCCAATGGTTCTGAAGAAAAACGGGTATTTATTTCTGTCTGAAAAACTAGCACCCTCAGCACTGTAACTGATTACAACGGTCCTGTAGTGTCTTGAGACACCGGCCAGGGGCTCAACGGTATCAGAGCAAGCGGGACCTGAAATGCGCCATTTGTAAAAAGGACTAAAATATATTCGTATCGTCATTACCTAAAATTCCAGCAAGCTGATTGAAATACGGGAGCCTGATGTAGTCAATAAAGTTCTTCATGACTGTGTCAGCCTTGCACTGCCCATCAAAAGCTAATAGTTTCAGTGTGTAGTCCCTGAGCACGTCTGGATTGTTGTTGACTGCTTTGACCGCGAATGATGCAGCTGCAGCGGAACATTATTTGACTTGAGAAATCGAGTATAAATTTTAAATGGATCGCTCGCTCACCTGCCATGATACCCTTGGCTGTGTACACTTCACCACCCATGGGGAAAATTCCTCCAATGTAGATTTTCGTCCTTTCGTTGTCATCGGACGGAATCCATTTCAACCAAATATCCTCATGCGTCCTTAACCACTGACAACCAAGGTCTCTGAATCCGTAACTTTCATTTGTGGTTGTGTAGTTCGTGAGTAAGTCTGCATATTCGTAGTCTTTTAATTCGTATCGATGCACAGCCTATAGTTAAAAACATATTTTAAATAAAAAATCAAATCGCTGCTCACAGAGTATAATTACCTCATATGCAACCCTCGCGTTGAATTTCAGGACGCTCCAAGCGACTTTGGCAGACCGGTGAGGGGTGAGTTTAAAGCAAGGCCACTCCGAGGACGGGCCGTAGGTTTCGCAGGAGGGGAAGCTGATTGATGTAAACTTCTTGGGATCCCTAGCCGTTAGGGGTCCTGGAGTCCAATTCAAGGAGATGACGGCTTTGGGATTGTCTAACAGGTTCAAACTGTCAGCAAACTGCTCTGTCACCGACTGCAGGTGAGGGCCGATCCAGACCACCCTGACGAACAGCTTCAGCGCGTTGATTTGTTTAATAACAAATTCGTTGTTATCTGAAAATTCATGAGTTGGCTGCTATTTTTCATCTCTCACTTCCTTATCGCGTTTGGGGGTTATCCACCAGGTCAACTGGCTGTGTTTCGACTCTGGAGGTCAGGCCTGTCTGATTTTATCTTGTTTACAAGATTGGGTGCCAAAATCACCATGCAGATAAGGAAAAAATTATAGCATGCGGTGCGATAATGGCACTTGTGCTTCATAATCCAAGATTCTTGTGAACTTGTGAAATTAATCTCAAAAAGAGATAAAAAGAATTGCGCTCCTTGGAATTAAATGAATGCTGTTATAACGGTTTGTAATATTTTAAACAATTTTTACACTTCTCCCTTTCTCTGTCCCTCTATTTTTTATGAGATCGCGCCGCGCGACAAGTGTGAAAAGTGCAGCGTGCAGCGAAAAGGAGAGACTCTGTCGTTAAGTGGTTATTACCTGGGTAATCTGCTAGGAGAGTGGCACATTTTGCTTTGCCCTTGCTGTTTTGTAGACACTGGTCGGGGGTGTAGACGCCATTTGTGCAAAAACTTTTTTCGCAAAAATAGCCTTTCCCCGTTTTCGAGTACTTGAGGAACTGGCTGATGTCTTGATCGAACAGGGTTAGCCACTCTGGTTTCGTTAGCACTCTCCAGTGATCGGGGGATGGCTGGTTCAGCAACTGGCTTTTGTAGTGACCAATAGTCGAGGTTGGGATGGTCCAACTAAAGCTGCAAAATTATTTAAAATTGGAATTACCATTTTTTTTAGAAAATATTATGAAAAATTAAATCAAGCAATCCCAATCGACTATTTATTTGTAATAGAATAAAATGTGAGCACGAACCTCCCGCCTGGTCCCGAGTTTCCAAGATCTTCCACGTCCAGAGAACCCCTGTGACTGTTAGGGAGCGAAAGGTCCTCATTTGCAGCCATCATAATTTCCAGGTTGATCATGTTTGGAGGATGCCTAACAAAGAGGATCAATTAACTTTTCGTCCTCAGAAGAGCACGTGCTTTTAAAAATACGCATAGACAATGACGGGCTTGGCTGAGGCGCCTGACCGTCAGTTGCGCTGGGCTAATATTTGCTCGCTAGGTCTCTCGGTCGGCAGCAGCGATTTCAAGGTTGGAGCGAAATGACATTGTTTGTGGCACCATTCTTATTCAAGAGGCTCCGCGTGTGATGCAAAAGATACCAATCTACGCGTTTGAGTCAACGCACTTGAGCTCTCTCGACAATGGAAATTATTTCATCAAGTATAGGTCCACTCTGATTGCACACTTCCTTTTTCTTGTGCCGGAATTCGCTCCAAATCGCCACTGCATAATTGAAATTTATGGATATAGGCTTGAAACGCAAAGTCGCCGTCGTTCGTGTGCGCTTAAGATAACACGTTCTATACTTCTGACTGACAACGAGTTACCCTTCCGGCCAACGTAAATAAACAAAGATTTAACTCTAAGCCAGTTGTTTAGAGCATCTTTCAAGCTCCACGATAAATGAAATTTAAGTATCTTTGTCACTAAAGCTTTTTGGGTTAAATTTGAAATGTTACTTACGTGATATTTGACGTGCCGCCATCTGGTTGTTTGAAACCGATGATCGCGTTGGTCGAGTTGAATTTGTCGTCAACTACGTTGACCGTGATGTAAGGATAGCCCAACGCCTCTTGGAGGAAAATTGCGAATACATTAGTGAGCACCTGGTGTGCTGGACGGGTAGACGTCTCGAGGGTGAGAAACATGGTTTGTCCTCTGTAGAACAAGAACCGTTTCGGATGCACTTCTGCAATCAGAAGATTTTTTTATTTATTATCATCCAGAGGCGTAAACTTGAGGAATGAGAAGAATAAGTAGTTTTGCTCATGTTCTTTCAGGGGATCAGCGCAAGTCTCACAAGGAAAAAAGAAAAAATAAACACACCAAAGTTGTAGTGGCGAGCGTATTTTCCATTTTTAACAATCGTCGTTGCGGCAGGAAACCTTAGCGTCAATAGAAACTGGCCTTCATTATGCTTGCGGTGTGGAGACTTGATTTTTTGGCCTATGAAGGCAGGAAACTCGCAGAAAGCGCCAAAAGGCAGGAAGTGGGTGGACTTATGAGCTGCGTTATGCTCGAGGAATAAAAAAAGTCGTGAAAAGGGTGAATTATGCAGCACCTTGATGTGCGTGCTGCACGGTTTGCCTATCCCGTGGCAATCTTAGATTTTTAATTTTTGATAAGCAAACACAAAAATTAATTTTTCTTTTTTCGTCAGACCAATAGATATGGAAGCGGAACGAATTCTTTATTAAATATTAATAATTATGACGCGCTTGTGACGCAGAACGATACGGGTGCCTTACCCATCGAAGCAATTTTTAACACGATGCACATTAAATTGTCACGTCAACAACTCTTTTTCACAAAGTTACCTTGCTGACAGTACCGACCTGTGATATGATCGAGACATCTTTGTCCTCTTGAAGCTGAAGAAGCTTGCGGACTGGAAATGAAGAGTACCACGACGCAGATGAACAACGCCGTGGGACCGAAGACGCCCAAGGGCTGCATCGCGTTTCTCAATCCGACTCGCGTCCGCAACTGAAACAACACATAAAAACATAAGCATACAGTTGCAATTATGGCAATATTTGATAGGACCGGACAAAAAAAGCAAAGGAGACATTTCTCAGAAACATTATCTAATCGATTCGAGCACAGCCTCTGTGCAGCTTGACTTATCTTGACGGTGGATATTTTGCGATCAATCTCGTGTGTTTATACAAGCCGCGGAGGCACTTAGAAAATAAATAAAGAGCAGGAGGCGGCATATGATTATATTAAATCTTCATAAAGGGAGGAGATCAACTTGTGTGCCAATTAAAAATATGTAAAATCGTTGTTTACAAAGCACATAACTCGCAACAAAACCTTTTGCTGTCCACGCATATTTCAATTTCTCTGAAAACAACGAGACTGGAAACGCCTTGAAACTCCCATATACCTGTGAACATGTTTTGGGACGCAAGGAGGTGCTAAGGGGCGATCGCCTTGAGGTGCAATTACGCTCGTTGGCACCGTTGTAGCTATTGTTGGCAAAATCGGATTCGCTTTTGAAGCTGTGTGCGCTATTTCGAGTTGCACCGCCGCCGCCAATAGAGGTTAATGGAACCATAAAATTCAAATTTGACGCCTGCTCGCTCCTTGGCCAGACGGCAAACATGATTAAACGCTAATTGTGCGCGCGGGTCGCTAAGTAGTAGAGAGCGGTGAGTGCCCGCAATAGCGCATTTCGGCACTCTAGCAAAGGATCGCAAAAAAGAATGTACCGTTTGTGTTTTTTGGCGAAAATTTGAAGGTTTATTTAAATTTCAGCAAACTAGGGTGGCAGAAGAGAAAGTTTAACTATTGTTACTTAAGCTCTCTTTATAAATCAACAGAAAGATGGTAAATTAGCTAAAACCAGTACGGAATGTGTGATATTTTCAGTTTTGCAGAGCTTTGACTATTCAGACCAAACCTTTAAATAAAAACATTTTTTCAGCGATTATGGTGAGTAAAATATAGACACGCAAATGAGGATAACGAAGCCACGTGGAATCATGTTCGCAAATGAGCTCCGGCTCGACTTGTGCCTGATTCGGTTTACGACCAAACTTACTTTGCTCGCAGGAATCCAGTCGGCACGGCAGGTAGTACTCACAGTTGTAAGTGCGCAATTAAAAAGCTACTCGACAAGTGAGCATTGCATGATGGAAACACGAGATGCCCGCGCGCAATAATAAATAATCCACCACCGCTCTGCTCGTGTTGTGTTTGTGAACTGCGTATATTCAGTTTGGACGAATTCATCACCGAGAGCGGTATACGTGAGTGAGAGCTGGACAATAAAAACGGAGCATTAATTCGGCCGACAGATTTCGATCTTGAGGTTACGCTAGCATGGGAATTGGCTCGTTCGCATCATGTCGACGTGACTCGTCTGCGCGGGGATGAATTTATGGGCTATTCGCGCAAACACGTATTTTAACGTGGCGCCGCAGCAACAGTGTAGTAATTACAATTGCAGTCCACGACCGCAATCTGCCATTGACGGACTAAACAGGATGTTCCACGCTGCTTTTATGAAATATTGCGAATTTGTCCTCGCCCCTCTTAAATTTTCCCTTTACATTTTGATTGGACCATACGTGAAGTACGCCTGGCTTTATAATTCCAGATGGTAATTTTTAAGGTCAGGAAATATCTCCGAAAGATTGGGGAAAATGATAGCATTCACAGAGCAGACTGGTATTTAAAAAAATAAATCGCTGTCTACCTTGTCAAGAAACATATAGCGAAATTGTTGCCGGAAAAAAATAATCTTGTTTGTTTGCCTGAAAAAGCGAAACGTCAGACACTGAGCAAAAGTTAACGTTTTGCAAGAAGAGCCTGTTAGATGCCCGCGGCAAAAATCGCAAGTGTCTGACTGTCAAGTGTTGGGACGCGGAGTCACCGGCGTGTCTTTGAGGCTGGACGGCTTCCAACGTGTGCAGACGGCGACGGCGGACACGTCACGAGGCGCAATATGATTATCGCGAACTGCGCCTCGCATCACATGCCTTTCTTTAGTGGTGCCAACAGACGACAGCAATAGTGGAGGTAATTTTAGACAGTTTGTTTACTTTCCAAACATTTCCTGGGTGAGGGTGTCATTCTTAAGTAGCGCTCATTTCGCAGGCCATAAATTCACGCTTATAGAGGAAAGGGTAAAAACTTGTTTGTTATATTTTTAAAGTAAATGGCAATTCAAAACCCTTCCGTCCTTGACATGGGCCGCACAATTTATTTTCCGATTCCCACTCCTGAGACGGGAGCGTGTAATCGTTCCTCAAGCTAGGTTAGCCGTCGTGTTTTCCCACAGCCTCTAATGCTGGAGATAAATAGGCTTGTTTTCGGCTGCCAAAGGGGAGAAGGACATTGATCCCGTCCTTGCTCTCCATCTACGTCTTGAGGGTGCGGGAAGAAGTGTGTTACTCTCTTGTAAAGAGGTCTCTCCTTTAACCAAGTTAATAGTTCCAGAGAACAAGAATGAGAGGGCGGAGGAATGATTATTTTTCTACGCACCGCTTACTCACTTAGATGACTGGCGAGAACCCGAGAATCATTCAGAGACTACTTGATTTGCGGCAAATCATGCTAACATTTGATTTAAAAGAGCATCGTGACTCTACTAATAGGGTAATTATTATGTCTGTTCTTTTGGGGAATTTGAATTTCGAGAAATGTCCAAACAAGTTATTATTATAAAAATGATGACGAGAATTCCTGTGGATGCTATAAAACAGCATCTAATTACGAACAAAACATTCTTGCAAGAGCATAGAATTTTATTACCCTGACTTAGAAGCCACGAAAAAGTTTCATAAATTCTATGAAATCAGCCAGTCTCATTGTTGATGGCGAATCCAAGTGGATAAGAATGCGGCAAGGAAATTATGAGGAAGCTGACAACTGGCTAATTGAAATGCAAAAAAGTAATGAAGTAATTAGTTGCGCGACACCTTACAAAGAAAGAACTGAACGGCCCTCGGCCGTGCACTAACGACGGCGCTAGTCAGCGAGAATAAGACGGCTCCAATGTCAGCTCCATCAATCAAACGCCGACACGGCGCGCGGTGTGCTTTAGCTCCACATTATGATAAATGAATTTATTGTTGTGGGCTTGGCACCTCCCAAGAAGCACATGCAGTTATTTATTACACGTCTAATGCGATCCAAGACAAGGCGCAGACACTGAAGAATTGTGAATATTCACGAATTAATTTCAATATTAATTTATTGTTTCAAAGAAAGTTAATTGACTATGATTTAACTCTTCGTGCAACTACACTTACTCTCGCAATATCCCTTTTAAATTAATACCTTTAGGTCAAAGTAGAGTATATGTTTAATAAATAATTAATTTTAGAGTTAAAAAAGAATGAGAGCTGAATTTTCTATTGAGCCAATGTTGACCGTAATAATTTATACTGATTTTAATCTGAATCTTTTATGTATACATTTTAGTGGCGAAACATCTTTCAGATAGATTAAGAGAATTTTGATTCAATCGATCAGGACAATCACTTAATTAAAAATATGAAAACTTTAGAATAAAAAGCATCGAGTGGTTCAAAAATAGGAGTTGAAAATCCTAGAGACAGGAATCTTGGGAAATAGGACAAAAAGAGTTTTTAAAGCATATTTTCGAACTTATCTAAATTCACAGTCTATTTATATAAGATCCCGACCGACAAAGCCATAAGCTCGGGCTTTCACCAACTGATAAGCGGTCTCTGTTATATTTGTCTGGCAATTTTCTAGGAACTGCAGTTAGTAAATTATCGTTTTATTGAGAGCAACAGGTTGTTGTTCATTTGGCACCGTTTGTGGCGAGCATGACGAGAGCATGAGGCATTCCATGAAGTTGCTTTTATCGCGCTTGTTTTCCACCAGCAGCATCAGCTGGCGGAATGAATGAATGAATGAAGGAGAGAGCTCGGGGCTGATTAGCTGCCCATATATATATTTATTTATGATGCTGCCGCTGCTGATGCATGAGGCCACGTGAGCGAATGCACCAGCACACGCCTGCAGCAGCTATGCGTGCATCGAAACGGATATCCGCGTGTGAGTGATTCAAAGCTGCGCACTATGCAAATCGGTGTAAAATGCGCACTTTGAACGTTACACCACACTGACGGCTTGAAGGGGTGCATGATGCACACTCACGAATCTGTTCTATCGTGCCAATTAGACGGATGAAAGCAGTTGATGCAGTCGTGGCTAAAATTACTGCTGAAACTACGATTGAAACCGAGAGCTAGAAATTTTATGAGTATTGAGAAGAAATGTTGGTTCAACTTTTATATGAGCTTAGGTTCGGAATTGGGAATGAAATTAAAAATTTCCTCCAGGACTTAACAAGCAAAGTTGGCTCATCATTTTTCACCATCTCCAAAATAAATAAAAAAAAATAAAAAAGATATGTCTATAAAGTGATTATACAGAATATAGATGTCTGGCAAACTTAACTCGTATTATGTCAAGGATTAAAAATGATCAAAGTTGTCTAGATTGTCTTGTAACGTCGTCATCATTTTTTATGTAGAACTTATGACTTAATTTTTATCTTCAGAATAAAAAGGTGTATGTCTTATTTCAGAACAAGACAATACCGTAACGGTAGCAATATCATAATATGTTGTGAAACAAATAGAGATTTTGCAGTTGTAAATATCCTATTAAAAATGTCTTGTCACAACAATTTAAGCCCCTCTGTCAACAAACAAGTCTCTATTATATTTCCACCTGGGCTGCCGAAATCCAAGATAAATTATAATTTTAACGGTTCAATTCACGATGTGTGCTCTGCTCACAAACGCCATTTATCATATATTCGGTGTATTTTGAATGATCCAGAGGGCCAATTACAATTTGCCAAAAGCTCGGCGGCCTTCAGGTCTAATTGATGGCATGCTGCATCGCTTATTTCAAAAGCGATATAATTTATTTCGTGCGGAGCAGAATTTGAGCGGATCCAAGAGAGCAAAACTTCACAGGGCGTGGCGGAATTGAAGACCGCGCGCAAGACGGTTAAAAGCTGCGGCGCCAGAGCAAATCTGTTCCATCGGCATTCTTGGCATTATTGCTTGATCGTTAACCGGTCTGGCGGAAATTCGCAACGCTAGAGTAATTATACAGGAACATTCCTACTTCCATCTCAGTATGAGTGATTTAATTAATCGCCTTCAAAAGTTAAAAAATGCTTCTTGAAGCTTGGATTTCAGAGCAAAATTTACTGTACGAACCTCATCACTTCATGCTCCAAAGCATCACACTTGAAAATTTCCATAATCATAAACACTCTAACCAATGGTAAGCGAGAAAATACAAAGAGATAGTAAGAACAAAAGTGGTTAAACTCCTAACAACGCCAAGTTTTGCAAACAGACTATCTCGTGCGACTCATTGTCAGTGTGCTCCCAGCCGCTTTTATTTTCACTTTCTTTCGCCAGATTATTCAGTTCTGTCTTGGCAGAAGAAAGAGGGCGCCGTCGCCGCCAGACAATGAGGGATGCGACAGCGGCAAAAAAGAGGTCACCCAGCTAATAAAGCGGTCTCTTCTTCTCGTCCACCGCCGCCGACTACGGCTTTGGCAACATTTGTCCCTCAATTAATGCTACCCAAATAAATTCGAATTGTCTTTTGGTGGCACATGTGTGAACCTTCGTTCACCACCAGAACAGTAATTTTACCACCACCGAAAACAAGTCTGTTGATTAAATAATTTAATTCCTGTTCATAAACTGACTAAGCCACAACATTAGGCACAGCAAAAGTGGCATAAAAGAGTCTTGTGGTCCATTATTGGGTCATTATAAGAAACCAATTTGACGGTGTAATTTTAGACTAATTGGTTTTCAAACAACAAAATTTAAAAAGTTACCTGAACTAGGAAAGCCTGTGTCGCATACAAATATACGAAATTTACTCACAATTCACGGTTTGCTTGTTTCGACGTTGTTTTTGTTTGCTTTTCAAGATGGAGTTTACTGTTTATTTAGAATTTAATGGAACTCTCTTGTGGACCTTTCGTGAATACTGTCAAAAATAGCACCGTCTACAAAGCAAATTTGTGTCAAGGGAATAGCAGAGCATTACAGCTTGAAGAAGAATGATACTGCCAAGTACATAAAAATGCATCTTGCTATTGCTTGAACTGGACCTTGAGAATTGATTTGGAGCCAAAATTTACCTTGTAATTTTGTATTTTGGAATTTGGCAGCTAAGTTTGTAGCATTTTTCGCTTCATTCTGCTGTTCGCCTGTGTTGGAGCCAGTTGTGTTTATCATGAAAGAGGCATAAGTGAACATTATTTGTATGATTTTATAATTTATAACGTTGCAAGATTTTTGTATTTGATTAGTTTCTTAATGTTGTATCCATGAAATAGGGCTCTACTGTGAAGCAGAAACTTGTAAGAGAAAGATTAAAAAGGAGGGAGTTTTTGAGCAGCGAGGAAGAAGTCCGTTTTAATTAAAATATGGAAGTGTGTGACAGTTAAAATAGTATGAACTCCGTTCATTCTGGACTTATTTCGATACAAGGGGTTAACGGGTCACTGATTCGTCATCCACAGTTTGATAGAGAAGAAATCACTTCAGAAATTTTTCGAAATTGTAATTTATACTGCAGTTTGGTCCAATTTGATTGTTGCATGAGTGTCTGTTGTAAAATTAAAAAACAGCTCATTCGACAGCTGAACAAGATCAATTATGAATTTTCATTTTACTTGAAGCTTCTTGTTGCTATATCGTGGTGAATTCACGGTTTCAGTAAAAGGGTTTTTAAAAAGCTGAAAGGTTGATCGATGGCATAAATTAATAATTCTCTCTGGCACTTTCAGCGAAGAAGCCACTCTAAAGGGCTCGACAAAATCACAGCAAATTTTTCAGAGCGATCAATGCCAAAAGCTCGCAATCAGCGTTGCGAAACGAAGTGTCAACATCAATCAGTCAGGTGCGTGCCAAAGTCACCACTTAAGGGATTGCTAGAAGCGTGAAACACTACTTCTGCAGCAAAAACCAACACGTCTTCAATGTAAATTCGTCGGACAAAAATAGCTTTTCGCATTATGGAAATTGACTTTCGGCCATCTGACGACAAAGTGTAAATTCGAACCGACAAGGCCAATATTTGCACAGGCTGCCGAGCCGTCGCATTTCTTTATTTGCACCCGTTGTGTGGAACAAAGTAATGAAAAACGTGCCGATTTACACATTTCACGTTTTACCCGCAGAAATCAATCATTACTTCAGATATTAATTGAGAATTGTTGGTTTCTGTCGAGCGAACTGAGTGAGTTTTATTTTGGTACCTGACCTTGAAACATTTACTCCGATCTTGAGGTGATGACATAAATGTGCGCAAGGTGTGTGTACATACTCTGGATCAGAGTATTGCTCCGTGGCGAGTCAGGGCGGGGCATTGGAAGGGAAGCAAAGCAACAAGTGCTGAAAGCAGTCTGGGCTCCAAGGTCGCGTCAAGGACGATCAATCGCGCGGCGATCGTTTACCGGTTAGCCGAATCGGCCGTGCAAAGTGGCTCGCTAATGAAATCTCCTCATCGCGGCTGGTAATTAAGTGTGTGGCGCGCACACACACCAGCTGCGAGTCGCCAGGCTTGTCAGTCAGTCAGACGCTCGCTCGTTTGTCGGTTCTGTGTGGCGAAACGTAAAATAAATGACCTAGCTCAACGGCGAGCGTTTCATGCACCGCGACGCGCACAATTGGAATGCATTCGTCATTCCCTCTAGATGCTTTTCGAGCTGCAATCCGTGCTTGAACGCCGTTCGCGTCAGGCAGAAATAGAAATTGGTAAAATTGGATCGGAAGGAATGAAAACTTTTGCTACCTCTTCGTTTAGGAATTGGCCACATTGCACAGGAAAAGAGAAGGAGTGTTTGTAACTAAATGGCTTGAAATAGAAAATTCACACAGAGGATTTTGTTGAATTAACTTTTCGTAGGTTGGTTTAAATAACCTAGCACGTAATGATTTTTCAGCTTTCATAACGTTATTTGCACTGAATTATCGGCAGACGGGAACAGCAAGTGCTAAAAGAAAGGTTAGTAGTCACGTCAGAGACTTTTCGCAGACTCGATTGCGTCGTCAGAGCGGCACATTAGCACATGAATCAGCTAATAGATATGCAACCGGCGGAGCACTCCAGACAGGCGCGTCGTGCGGGTTGCGTAATCCAAAGATGGAATCTGAAATTTTGATGACGCGCGACGAGTATCGCGTGCCGTCCTCTGCTTAAGGCTTTTATTGAGAAGACGACCTTCATTCGTGATTTACGCCCAGCATTATTGACAAAATCCTCTTTCGCACATTCCGGCTCAAAGTTTTCGCCCGGGGCAGATAGATGCATGTGACTGGACGCACGCAACGCAGGGCGAAGAAAGGGTGGGGAACGACGTAATGAAGAGAGCGTCTTTCGTTCAGCGACAGTAGTCCTCTGAGCGGCAAAAAATAGAGGTGTACCGAGCGTTTCATTACGCACAAATAGCTCTGCAGCTTACTTCGCCGTCGCTCGCGTCGCGATCGATATTTTCACCGCTGTGAAATCCGCCCGCCGCTCTATTTCGGCCGTGGCGAGCCTTCAAAGACAATGGTGGTGTGAAAGAAGAAGTTAAGATTTGGTTCGAGAAAATCTACTTCGAGCGCCAATAAACCCCGTTTTTATGTTCTCGTTCAGGCACATTCTGCTGGTTTTATTTCCGTGCCATTGAACTTAGGTTATTGTCAGCTCTTAAATCTAGCTTGTTCAGCTTAAATAGTTTATAGCTAGAGCTGTAACAATGAGCTGGAAAAAAAGAATAATAATTAATGAGTGCAGGGCGCCACGATAAGGCGTGATTTATTCTAATACCAAAGGTCAACTGCTTCACAACGCGTTTGCAATTCGCAGCGCGTGAGAAGCTGGTAACAAACACGGCCTTCGCCGAGGAAGCATCACGCTTCCGTGAAAATCAGCACGAGCAGGCTGTGGGAAGGCAAGCGCAGATTGTGCGCAATTTGGATGAAAGTCTTCTTATTAGAGACTAAAGAAAGCAAGGTTGCCACGGCTTGATATAAAAGGCACGCGAGTGGGTTTCAGCCACGAACAACTAGTTTTAGAGAAATTGCCTTGAATTAAAATTTGAAGCACAGGTAAAACCGGTTTATTTTATGAATTATTAATAAAAAATCTACGCTTTCATTAATTAATGGCTTTGCATACAGTTTTCAAAATAATGCAAATAATTGCCAATCACAAAGTTTCCCTCTAATTACATCTGAAGATAAATGGCTCAAGTGACGTGAAGAACCGGATATTGTTTTTTAAAATTTGTCTGGTTTTTACTTCCTGCAACTGACGAACTAGTGACAAAAAATGAAACATTTTTGGGAGTAAAAATTAAGAAAGCGGTGCCACTTTTTTCGTTGTTACGCTATATTTTAATTTCTCTGTCCGTCAACGAGACTCTGAGCGAGTCAAAAGGTGAAAAGCAACTTTTGCCCTTGGAGCATTTAAAACGGCGAGGCGCCGTTGAAGGTGCGTCTTTTTATTTTGGACCGTAACGCGTGACTCCGAGTCTTACTCACTTCAAACAGTGCGTCACAAGAAAAACGACATTGCAAGAACGGTATAATAATAGTTAAACTGTTGGACAGAAGTAATGAACAGCTAGAAGAAAAGACCCGACTCTTAAGCAGCTATATTTTAGTCTGGTAAGATGTAAAGTTCAATCGAAAATTCAATTACAAGTTAAAAAGTATCCAAAGGTAAGTTTCATAATGGTTTGAAATGCACGTATTTTATGTTTTAAAAACTAACCGAAAATTTCACACTGACAATGAGAGCAAGTATTTTTATTGCGGTGGCATTAAACGCTTAGGCCACAGGTTTGAAAAATGAGACGCAGTTGTCTCAACTAATGAGAATGTTTTTATCCTGAAGGCAGATATTTTCTCTGGCACACGCTTGCATGTGCTGGTGAAAGGGTTTCGTTATCTGCGGCCGGCCAAAATGTGTCGGTAGCGCCGGATGAGTATTATAATTAGCGCACTTCAATGTTGCAGCAGAGAGGTGAGAAATGGCTCAACTGATCTCATTGAGCTAATTACTTGAATCCTAAAGTACCACATGCAATTAATTTATATTATTCCTGCGGAAGCGTGACTGAAACGAGTGAAATGGCTAATGTGATCATGAGTACAAAACTCTTATTTGTTTGCTTTACGACGGTAAGGAATGCTCGCGCACGTTTTGTTTTTGATGTTTTATTATGTGTGAGTGCAATTATGGTGTACGATTACTCACCGCATTTGAACAGCAATGAGCGTAAAAATCCCTCTCAGCACTCACAAGTTTAGTGCACTTCAGTTGAAATGAGCCAGAAGTGTACGGGCTAAACTAACTATTAGCGCAGCTGGGTTTTGACGTAGACTTCTTAATCAGAAGGAAATTACAACGGTGTGCATACAAAAAACAAAATTGAAGAATCTAACGTGGTAGTCTTTCATTACATGTATAGCAGCTAATTCAGTTCATTTTGAACGTGAAATGGGTACAAATTTTCACACCGTGTACTTCTGGTTTCGAAACAAAGAAAGGGGACATTTGCTTGACACTCCCTAACCACTGCGCGTGTGTATTTCGCAGTTAAAACTCGTAGTTGACGTTCGGCACATGCTTGAATGAAATTCAACACCGCGCATTTCTTTCAAGAATTCTAATTAAATCCCGCCAGCCAGAAGGTGCGAGGGGGCGAACGAAATTCGGACTAAATTTTTGAGAAACTCGCTTATTAATATTCTCAGTGAGCCTCCATTTGCGAGCATTCGTGCAAGTGGTGACGTCACGTGACGTCTCATTGCAAACATAATTTAGTAGGAACGAGTTCTGCCCGACATAATATGAAATGATGCATTTTGCAAGATTGTTGCAACTTCAAAGAGGCCCGTCGACCAATCGAGAGGCAGATTGGAGTCATGCGAGTGTAGGCTGTCGGGATTACTGTCATAAAACAACTTCGTAAATTCGTTGGACAAGACATTTACGTTCAATCCGACGTCCTTGTTGTGAAAATTGAACTTTCAAAGAGGTTCTCTTAAAACGGACCATTTTATTAAGTTTGGTGGACTGCTTGTCACTTACAAAAATCCCGGAACTCAGAATATGAGTTTATTCAAGTTTAAAGAAAAATTTTATACGTGTAATTTGATATGTGCGGGCGAATTTGATTTTTCATCTTCCAACTGCTATACATTTGACGCCTAACAATTTAAAATTGGCTTACATTAATCACACAAAAAATACTCATTTGCAAGGACATCATTTTGTGAATTTAATCAGCTAAATGATTTATAGTTTTGCAGCTCAACAGACTTGAAGAGAGCAGCCTTGTTCCGCAAAACGGAGGGGCGTGGGGCCGGCGTGTGTATTAGTCGCCGTCAACCTCCAAAACAAAGATGAAAGCCCATCAGCAACAGCAGCAGCAGGGGAAGATGCGCGAAAAAATACGAGGGTCAAAACAAGCGCAGAGACTATTTTCCGCCCACTCGACGACATTGCTCGACTTTGACTCACGCCGGGACCGATTTATTTTCTGCAGTCGCCGCCAAAGTAGGCGCGCGGTCGGAATTAAAAAGCTTTGTTTTTATTTTGGTTCGGCACCTGTTATTGCGCGAATCTCCGCGACTTTTTGCCCTGCCAACGTTCGAAATCGCGCGTGTGTGGCGTCGATTTAAATAAAATTGCGGATGACGCCCGCCGCGCCGCGCACTTTGCCCACACTGGCGGAGTGCCCTCGATTTCATGCGCTTGGAATCGGAAAGAGAGGGCGTGCGAAGCGACAAAACCTGCCTGTTTACTCTCATTTAAATATTTCCTGCTGAACAGCAGCACCCGAGCGTCGTGGCCGTAATTAAGCAGGGCCCCTGGCCGGGCCTCCGCCGACGACTCGATACGCCCCCCCGTTCTGCCCGCATTTTTATCAACTCCGTGCTAATTTGTCAGAATGATATTTTGCTGGACGCTTATCGCTTCCGCTTCAGCTCGACCCCGGCTTCTTAAATACGTTCAAATTAGTAAAAATATTTCAAACTTTTTATTTAGAACTGGAAATTGATTTTTTATGAAACTACGCGACAAAAGCCACTAAAATTTTAAATAAAATGTTGATACCTTTCAGGTTGTTGCAATAATAATAGGAATTTTCAACTAAAAATAAAAGGGAAAACGCACCCAAGAAATGGAATTTTTGTGCTACGGAACTGTTCAAGGAGATATCTGTGTTTACAAATGTTCAATGACCCTTGACCTCGTTGAAAAAATTAAAGGAAACCATTTGGTTGGACTCTCAATTTAATATTTTTACAGGAATCTATGGCACGTGTAGAATAACCCGTTTGCCAGGCAGGGAACTCTTTACAACGAACATAACTTTGATAGCCGTTTCAAAATGAGCTCGAAATTTATGAATCCTCTTCCCACATACACAGCTCCAAAGTCTGCGCGGTGGCGCTCTTGTAATAAATCACGACAAGTTGAACTTATTGGCTCTCAAGAAACATCTTGCTCGTGGTGAATTCGTCTCCATTGCATTACGCATTTATGAGCGAGGGTTGCATCATATGGAAACAATCGCATACGTGACATCTTGAAGATAAGGTGCTATTTATAGGTGAGCAAATGGTCGAGCGGACCGAAATAGCGCAATAATCACTTCAAATAAAGTGGCAACGAACCACTAGGCCATCGTGCTGACTCACCAGACGGGCATTTTGCTCAACTTTGTCTATTTCGAAGTCGGAAAGGTCAGAGGCTTGTTAACGCGCGGCTGCTTTGATCGACTGATTGACACCGATCGACGACAGCAGCAGAGGTGTGAAAAGGAAAACGCATGCACTTTCGCAAAGCAGCCGCGTGTCTCAGTTGCACACTCGTAAAATTAGTTTAGTGTCAGATTTCTGTTGACAGAGCGCGTGTTTATGAAATTTATTCGGTTAATGCACAGTGGATATCCGTGTATTGCTCGCACGGGGTCAGCTGGGGTGTAACAAGAGAGTGATCTCGTGTTGGGCACGACGAAGAAAAAAATACCGATATGCACGCCTTTGATATGCAGCCTGCAGCCGACAAAATTAAACGGCCGGCCTTTGTCGGGGTTGTTGAACTGGAGTTGGGGCCAATTTTGCCTTCCAAGCGTGGCATTATTTTGATTCGTTCACCAAAAATAAAGCAACGACTTGAGAGAGAGAAGGAGTGCATCAGGTGCGCTCTGCTGGCGGCGCACAAATTAAAATAACTCCACTCAGCTACCGGCTACCGTCCGTCTCTTTTATAAAAACACGCGCACATATGATTTACTCACTGCCGCTTTTCTGACGTAAAATCGTCTGCCTTATAATGGAAAAAATATACACTTGCCACGTACCGTAATTGACAATAAATCATCTAGAAGAGAAGATTCATCGCATACGGGTTACTTTTAATATGCACAGGCCGTTCGTCGGCGTTATTATTATTTAAATAGGTTACTACGTCGTGCCACTCGCGGTTGGCGTTTCGTTTAATAATATTAGCCGAGCTGCATCACCGCCGTGCAACGTGCTATTGCTTTCTACATGTGCGCACAAGTTGCAAGTCAGTGGAAAAGAACCTTTCTATCCAGGGTTTGTGAAAGCATTCTATTGTAATGTGACAAAGGACAAACTCTTGATCGCCGAGTAGAAAATAACACGGGTTAATACCATAGCTTCAAAAATATCGGTGATGGGGTGTATTTGCACATTTGAACCGTGCCAATTTTCAATTAAGAACTAAACTAATGTTTATTAACCGCTTTGAATACTTTTCGCATGGTGTTAAGCCCCAACAAACCTTAAGCATTTTATCTTTGTTCCATGACAAATTCATTGATGATGCATAACTAAGCAAAATTAAAGAAAGTTAGAAAATAATTTGCAACTGAAATATTTTTTAAATTAAAAATCGAGTTATGTAATTCACTCTTCCCGCCACTAAATATGTCCCATTAATTATCTTAGAAGCAGGTTGACGTCACATTTAAATTTACGGACCCTTCCGGTTGAAATACGACCAATCTCACACCTCATTAGATGAACTCATGCGCACACATTTTTATCAAATCGATCAAAATTAGGTCAGCGGAGCTCACCTGCTAATTAATTGGCTCCCTTGGCAGAGGGGTACAAGTTCTCGCACTAAATGAGAGCAGGGTCGCTTTGCGCCCCAATTCGCGTATCCGCTTTATGTAAATTGGGCGGCGCTAAAGTTCGTTCGCATGCAGATTACGCGCGTGCCATTCCGAGGGCTTGTTTAGCTTTATTGGCCGAGGGCGGGCGGGCATCCGACTTGGGAAATTTCCTTTCGTTCCGAGCAGCAACTCACACGGGAGAAGGGAGCGAAAGGAGTGATATTATTCCTTCCGCTGCTGTGTATCACGGTTTGCTTTTTATTGTGCTTTCCGAAAGCGTGCCGGCGTAACAGGGACAAAAATGAGGTGCAGAATGGAAGAGAGAATTATTTGGTTTGGATTGCCCTGGTTGCGGCACTCTCTAGCATTTTTTTTAGAAAGAAAAATCATATTCTGGTTATCCTTGAGACTTAACTATCTAAATCAGCAAAAAAAACCTTGTGGGATATTAGAATTTCTCAGTTTTTATTTATTTTATTTTTTACGATTCGTGCATTTTAATATACAAATGGAAGCTCGCCATTCTCTCTAAATCTGACCTGCGTTGCGAAAGAAATAGAACACGACAAAGTTGCACATGTCAGCATTTAAAACTTGCGCGCGTAGTTAACTGGGTGCGGGCGTCGTTTTCGCCACTTTTAACGCCCGTCGTTTACGAGTTTGATCAAAAGTCGCACGCTGGCCGAGCATAACATCCTGGAAAAGCCCCAAGAAAATTGTCAGCGGCAGTAATTTTGTCGAGCGCGGCGGCGTCCCGACGAGGCGTTCTCAGCCAGATAAATTATTCGAAAAATAAACGTGAACGGGCCCATAAATTGCGATTGCGAGGGGACTGCCCACCACCAGAGTGTTTGTCACACGTTGAATAAAAAGAGCAAGCGGCCAGCAGGCCAAATGCAGCGTGACAGCTGCTAATAATTATTACTGGCTTAAATATTAATGAGCGAGAAAGAGAGAGAGCAAGAGCGGATGCTGCGCTTGTTGTCGCGACTTTTGACACATCTCCGCCTGTTGCCATGCGCTTTTGCTGATATAAAAATCCGACCGCGCCGCCAAATGCAAAACAAGATTTTCGCCGGCATGGGTCGAGATAAAGAACCAGAATATAACCGAAGCCAAGCTTATATATGCCTATTTCCTTTATTCGCTCGCCGCCGCTTTTATATTCGCTTGTGTCTGGTTGGCTCTCGCACGTGTAGCCTAGACGCTCGCTTTTGTTTGTTTGTGAAATTTGTTTTGCTTGCGTGAGAGCACTTTTCGCTGCTCGCCGTTTCGCGAGCAGATAAGGATATTGTAAATTTAAAAGCTTTCTCGCGGTTTCGGCCAATTTTCAGCCTAGGGGCGTTCAATTCACTGCTCGCCACTTGCGCCCAACAAGTAAATATCTTTACCGTGAGAAATTCCAGGGTTTTCGTTGCAACATCGGCTATTATGCAACACAAAAAAGTCGAGGTTGGATGAATGTTGAATCTCCAACTCTCACCTCGCTTCGCCGTTCTGCCCCATGAATCACTCATTAAGCACAATTTACGGCAAAATGCCATCACGAGCATGCTGGGAATTTCATTTGTACCCACGGCGACCAGCAACACAATTAGCGGGGCGCAGCCACTTATTTAGTTGATACCAAAAAATGGCCGGTTGCGCTAGTGTTAATCAAATTTTCCCTCTCGTGCGAACACACCGTTAAATTCCGGCATAAAAGACTGTCTCACCACCACCACTGCAATTTATATCAATTAATTCAAGCCTCCGGCCGGCGTTGCGGGCACTCACTCTAAACTAAGGTTGCCAACCCTGACCACTCTTGGTGATTCCATGAAAATGCTAAAATTTCTAAATTTCAAAGGTATTTCAAACCTTTATAAAGTAACAGATACGTATAGATTAATTATTAAGTTATTATTGAGTTCGTGGAGGAAAGTCTTTGCGGTCTTTTTAATTTTCTGCTTATTCTAAATCGAATCAGAAGTCCTGCATACTTTTTCGTCAAAGTCCCTTGAATTCGTTCCAAGAATAACACGAAATTAAAATGAGATCTGCTGGCAACCGTATTAAGTTTTCATCAGGTAAAGCTAGCATGCTCCCGCTGATTTATTGCCCAAAAGGCTTTCGTGTCGCCGAATTTGCGTGCCCTGGCGAGATACCGGGCAAGACGGTGGTATCAGCACTGGCACAGCCAGCCAAGACGCGTTTAATAACGCTTTGCTTCGGCATTTCGGTGCGCTTATCGGCCAATGTGCAGCTTGTTTATTAAGAGAAAAGCAGCGCCGCCACCGCTGCTGGTACTGTAAAAAGTGCCATTCTCGTCTCGCTGTCATTGTCGACTGCTCTACATTCGCCGCCTCCGCGCGACCAAGACTATAATGTCTTATCTGCGTTGCCAACACAGTAACCATTTATACATGCATGCTAAGTGAAAAACGAGCAGTCTTGAAAAAAAAACACCGATGGTTCACTCGCAAGTGCTGTGGAATTTTTGAATGAATTTCAGCGGTCGCCTGTAGGTTATCTTGTCTCAATTTCAGCGTGATTTGCAAATTCGAGGCAAGCGACGTCACTCATGGTCCGTGAAGTCACCGAAACATGTGATGCGCCGCCTGGAAACAGGCTTCATTTATTGAACTTTGATATAACGAGCGCGTTGGCAGCGGCCGAAATGCTTTGGCCAGCGTTTAATCGGCCGCTGTGAGGCTGATTTTCGGTCCTGTGTGTGACACACGCGGCGGTAAATCTTTCTGCTGACGCCGCTCCCATCTAAAGAGGTGGCACGCAAAAACAAAACGAGACTGGCTAGAAACTCGCGGACCTTGGAATTCTGCAATTTGGATTTTCCTTTGGTGTTTTCAAACAAGGACCCTCCGCTGGGTTAGCAAGTTATTTATTGCGTTAGCCACCACTTTTAAATCATGTAGTGACATAGTTGCAGGGTTTAACGTTAATTGTGTTTGTGACTGACCAAAAAGCACTTAGACCTTTACGGCATGTACACCGAATTCATCAGTGGAGGGGCGGCGAAAATGGTGTGCTACACGAACTTTTGAAAAACGAGGAGACCCTGTATGGCAACACAGGTGTTACCCGGCTCCTGTAACGTCAGCTGCTGTTTCGCCGGGCGATTTTTAACCCACTCTCTTTTGAAGGAAATGGCCATTTGCACAACTCGACAAGAGACATAGATTTTGCATGGAAATCACTCAAAAGCTGACTAACGCGAATTAATCATGTTGAATAAGTTCCAATTTCCACCCTCATTAAATCGATTTGCGGCCATTTACGTCCGTTCTTCTTCATAAACTATTGGCTGACGAGTAATTATAATAATTGAAATGGGCGGTCGGTAGTGGAGAGAAAAACAAACAGCCATTAGAAGCGAACGAACGGGGCAATAACTGACGTGCTCGACGGAAAAACAGCTTCACGGCGATTTTCCACTCGGTTAAGTGCGAGAATAACTTGCTGTTATTGTTGCGTGCGGCGTTTGAAACGAGATGGATAGCTCATTTTGAGAGTGTGATATGAAATGATACGCGCCGGAGGAGGTTAATTTATTCCCCAACCGAACTTGCGCGAGTGGGCGAAAAGAGACGTTGAAAAACGGCGGCAGCATATATTATTCCACGGGTCTCTAAAATTAAACGTTATCGTCTGCGAACCTCAAGTATCAACAAACTATGTTACTCTTGTTTAAACACTCTAATCTTTTCTAAATTTCCTTGGTCACCGATTTCTTTTCAGATTCGTAAATCTTTTTCCTAAAAATTAGTTATTTCCTAAAACCATTGCCCTAAACTATTTTGAGGTAATTTTTTCTTGCATTTTTTTTTATCAAAATAGCAATAATTATCTTGTTAAAAGAGGCACCATAACCCCTTAAATTTTTTCAAGAAGTTATATTTAGATTTTAATAAACTCAGAAACAGTTATATAACTTGTTTGGACAAAATTCTCGTCTCTGCATTGCTCGTTTGCTTCTGACCTTAACATCGTCCAATTGGGAAGCCAGTTTGCCGCAAAAGGCCGACATCCGACGCGTGCTGCAACGTTTCTCGCACAAATGTAGACGTTTGCTATATAAAGAAATCAAGACTACTTTCCCATAATACCGAGCTCAATCAACGTATATCAAAGCGATTGTTCACGCAGAATTGAACGATGATTCGATTACTAGATCGGACAAATTAGTCACTAATTAACCTCAGAGGGTTTAATTAAGCAGACACGCAGATACAAGGATCCACTTACGCTCCGCCAAAATGTCACATGCACGCAACGCAAAACATGCAAACGGGAGAAAAAGCAACGGCGCTGGCTATTTATATCTTTCTGCCGAATATCGACGGGAGGGGATTGGAAATAATGCTGCCAGGCAGGCGGTGAATGAGCACCGCCACCAAGATCGAGAGAGAGAGACACCGTGTAGAGTTCCTCTCTCATTTGGAAAACACTACATAGCGTTTAATTTGAGATGGAACTCCTTTCTTCTTCACAAAATGAGCACGTGTGCGTTTCAGATTCCTCTTTCCGTAAATTAAGATTGGTTTGTGACTCGTCTCCATCTCATTCCCAAGGCCGTCTTTTGTCCTACATAGTGGATTAAATTTCTGTTGTCATTGGATTTTTTTTTTTTTGCTTTTTGTCTGTAAAGAAGCCAAGAGCAATAAATGTAATAAATGAAGCTCCGAGTTTTCACGGATTATACTGTCTGTTACCTATATTACGCATTTTCTTTAAAACTGCGCAGCACTTTTTGCCCTCAAACCAAAAAATCAGTTAATAGAACAGTTCAATGCAGGACTAAAAGCATTATATAACTCAGGCAAGAAATTGTTTGTATACACGCGTTCTGACGTCTAATGGAAAATAACAAACAACAATAATTTAAACCTTTCATACTACACTCTACATAATTTAATCCACTTTGTCAGCTTTTCTTTCACAACTTACAATATACGCACTTATTTTTTATCACTAAGTTGCGGTTCACGCACAAGATAAGTAAAATACAAAGTTGGATTTGACCAGATCAGACTCAAACCCAATAATAAAACATTCAGCCTTCACAATATTTTACCCCGCTAGCCACTTCCGGATCAAAATAAATCAACCTTTTTTTTGTTAAATGCCCCCAAAATCGTGCGACTTTGACTAACACAAAAGCAGCAGCGAGCATAACCACGTCACAGTATAAAATCACAACTGCATGCGAAGAACGCTGACAGCCAGACGATAACGACAAAAAAATGAGCGTATGGTGTTTTCATAATGATAAAAAAACAGTTCTGCAGATTTTTCAAGGTAAATTGTATTTGCAGAGCCAAAAATTTGAACGTCAACTGCGTTTGAATGCGGAAAGACCAAGCCCGGTCAAATTATTTAGGAGGGCGAGGAAAATTATGTATAGCGGTTTGCTCCTCTCCGCTATTGGAGGTACAATTAGACGTAGTTTTGCGCTTCAAAGTTTCTTTTTATATTGCTTCCCTTGGGCGCCTACAAAGCGAGAGGCGCTTGGATGAAAAAACGAATGGCTGGCTGTACACACGCCACAAGAAACGGTTACGAAATAAATTGCGCAGTTTGCCAGAAGTGCGGATTCATGCGGAACTCTACGTACTAATTTTTTATTCGTTTTTATGTTGAAAATTATCCAAATCTGAGGTGGAAATTTCAACAGTCTTAAACTTCAGGAAATTGAAAGAAAAATCTTAAAATATATAAAATTTCCATTTTTTAAAATTTTGTAGGATTGTTTATTTGCGTCAGGTTGGCAGCCCAATTAGTTTTCTTCTATTTACCAAGCAAAAATGATTGACTGTAGTGTTTTATACCCTACCGACAGAAAGGTGGTAGGAGGCCGCACAATCCAATTAAAATTTTTTTATTATTATATAATTGTTTATGAGCCAGCAGGGCTTAAGATATTAGTGGTGTGTCGTGTATCCCTTGTTTGAGTGAATCTAATACAGTAATGTCTCTGGTTCTCTTACCATCGATTAAAATCCGATTTGGAGTGAAAGCAGAGTGTTCATTCTCAGAGCACCAGATAAAAATAAAACGAGCTGAGCAGAGGAGAACACGATATTGCAGGTCATTGTCTTCTTCGCTGCACTACTCAGCAAACACAGATATTAACGAATAAATACACAGAAAGAGAGGGAGAGAGTGCGGATGCACTTTAAAAGTCTTTAACCCTTTCATCAGCACCTCGGGTGATAAATCTTAATAACTTTATGGCGCTTGTGCATATGCTTGATGTAACTCAGCCACCTTTTGATTCAGCACTTTTTTTATCTCTGCTAGTTGCAAAACTTTCAGTCAAGAAAAAGCTAATTGGTTAATAAATAAAAATACACAATAACAAAAATTCATGGAAATCACTGGATCAAAGCGAACGTCATGAGAATGTCATTCCACATGATGATCGTCATCAGCATAAAAAAGAGCGCATCTTCTCAGTCAACGAGTTTTTCCTTATTGAATGGACTCGTCGCATTTTTGCACGATTCCACGCAGTCAACAATGGAACTCGCGCAGGGCGTCGCCGCACTTTTCAAAATTAAGCATGCACTCGGCAGTCCATTCATTAAATTGCATTGGTACAGTACTTGACAAGCTACTTGCCTGGTGAGCATGGAAATGCAAGGAATATAGTCTTGGTACGTTTATTTATATACGCAGCGAGCGACCACGTGCGAGCGAGCAAAATGAGTATGTTAGACACAAGCATAATAATAAGCACTGCCCGTGCAGCACGCCCACTGAAGACAGGAGAAAAGAAAAATAAATTGCGCTGACTATAGCAAGGAATTTCCATGCGCATACGTAATAGCTAATTGTTTTCCCACACACTGCGTCTGTAGACGCTCATTTCCATAATCAGTCGGCTCGTCCTGCTGTGTTATTGTACAAAGTGTGGATGAGATGTCAACAAAGCCTCTTTGTATGGACTTGAAATCACTTTGGCTCACTGTTAGCTGGCAAGTTATGAAACACACCTAAAATTGTACCTTTTGGATTTTTAAATAAATGAGACTTCAATGCCACGGATAATTTCTTGCAGCGTTTTTGTGACATTTTAAGGTTTATATTTATAGAGCTACATTTAGTGCTATTTAGTGGTAAAGCATTGCAAAAAATTCTTAACATGTAATATAAAAAAACTTCTTAAGTGGCTTTATCTAAGTGACCAGAAGGCGGAATTGCAGCTCTTTCGTGGGGACTTGAGTGAAGTATTGAGATGTAAACAAACAATTCTGCCAATTCATCTCATAATATTCCCTGGGGCTCCAGTGGCCGCGGTCGCACATCAAGCTGCTTTGTTTACCTGCTAGAAAGGGCGTGTGTCAAGCATTAGCGCGTTCTCGTGGAATCAGGAGCAAAAAATGCAGAAGCGTAGCGCCGCTTCGGGGAATCGACATGTTATTTTCACCCGAGGAGCAAACTGCGTATTTATCTGCCAGCAGTCGACCTACAGACATTGTGTGTTTTGTTTCTTATATGTACTCTCGTCAGCTTAATGGTTACACATTCGTCGTCGGATGCTAGCCACTTTCATTCACGAGAAAATAAGAATGCGGCCAACCGACTGACATGAGAAACAAATTTAATGCATCGTTACACAAGAGTGGGCGTTAGGGTTCAAATTTATGGCTTTCTCTGAAACCCGTTTTGTCGCTTATGTTAAAAGCCCACCATGCACCTCATGCAAGGAGTTCAAGAAGATTTTGTTCTTCACGCTGATCCAAAGGGAAAGCAAAATATGCAGTTTTTATAAGCGGAGAAACAATTTGAATTGTATGATTGAAGGTCACACTCGAGGGTTCTTTCAAGGAAGAAAAGAAACACGTGTGACAAATTTGGTAAAAAAAACTGTGTCTACAGTATCTCATGTGAAAACTGTAGCTTTTAGTATAATATATTGAACATCGCGCAGCATGCACAAGAAATCAATCACTCCTTCGACTGGGAAAATAAAATAGAGAGAATTTCCTAAAAAGACTTGCAACATAATATAATAGCTATTCAAAGCTTTGAGAATGCCATAAGACACCCCAGCGTCCAGCTCAGTGATTGACGAGGGATGTTATTAAATACTTGTTTCAAAAAGATTCCTTTTATGTCTATTGTTGTTTGTGCACGTCGAAAGGCAAATTTTTCCTTTACCTACCAACAAAGCGAGTTTGAGCCATGAAATAGGGCTGCAGTTAGCAGCTGAAACTAGCAGGCATAAAAAATTAGACAATGCGAGGAAGAATTTTTATTCTCTAAAATAGGTTCTTTTTTAAAGCATGCACACGAGATATTTGACTGCATTTCATGAAAAATGAATAATCAAGATTCACTTGAATTATCTGCGAGCATTTTTCCCTCTCGAAAATAATATATAACATTTGCACAAACCCTTACATATCAAGCACTTTGCATAATTTTTATAATTGTTTGTCAAGGGGTAGCTTAAAATTTGGTAAATGCTTCAAGCATTGAAAGCAGACCTGTTGCTTCTAGTTGAAAACATTTTATGGTTCAACAGGAAACGCAGCCAGGGTGGAAAACAAGCGAACGGGTGAAGTACTTCTCCTTTGAGTGAGTTCAAACACCTCTGTCACTCACAAAGAGACAATATTTCCCGCAGAGCAGTCAGGATAATATACAGGGAAGTCAGGGAAAGAGCTAAAAGGCTCGTAAATCAGAGAGCGCCACTCTGCGGGGGTTGGGGAATAAACGATGCTCAGCGGTGGCAGGAAGCAAAGAGCAACAGCTTTCCGTTCCTTGCCTTGCACTACAGCATCACAGGCGAAAACTCGAGCAGCCGCACCTTTTGTAAGCGCCACACCTGCTTTTTAATGGCAAAGCATTCAAAAAAGCACAAAAGAGCCGACGAGGGGAGAAGTGACGCGACGTCCGATGCACTTGGACCTCGTCCGACATTGTAAAACATTAGATTTATTGCCGGAGATAAATCTTCATAATTTGCGGGGGTGTAATTTCGCGAGCAAGATTTTTAAGGGGAGGTAAGGAATGCAACCCCCGGCAGTGGATTGCTGTCTGGATGTGATTCGTGCGTGAAAATCGGTCAGGGAGTGTGCTATTGAAAATCAACAATAAAAGTGTTTTTCTTCTCCCAGTAGCTTGGCTATTTCCCTCGATTTCAGCCAGGTATAGCCCAGAGTTGCCGGTGGCAGTTCGTTGGTAAACAGGAGCAATTTTATCTATTTGCGTGATCTACCGGCAAGATGAATTTATCAAAGTGGCAAACAACTTTGGAGCAACTTTGAAACTGCATTTTGGGAGCTCGGATCTTTATTGAAATTGCTTCCCATGAATTTACCCAAATCAATCGGAAACATAGGCGAATTTGACGAAAAGTATAACGTTTTTTCCTATTTTTCGCACCCCTATTGTCTAGCGGCACCCACGTTGTTCCGCAGCCGTCCAGATCCAGACAGAAAAAGCAAGTCCCCTAATTCAGCGTACTAGGCTAGACTAGACACCCCTATTGTATCCCAAACGGAGCAGACGCGTTGCGAGGGGAGGAGGCGCGGCGATTTTGCCCGCGTGCACAAACACGCACATTTCATTCCTTCTCTCTGCTCTCTGCAGCATCCACCAAAACAAATCCTCCCCATCTGCTGCGGCGCGCCAAAATGATCCATTTCAATCCGTCCGAGCACAAAAATGGCTTGTTGCTTTTGTTGGGGGCTATTTTCGTGTCCCTTGCTCACGGAGATCAAGCAACCTGATTGAACGTCGAATTATGTTTTGTTATTTCACCTGTCCAGCTGGTTAGGGGCTCAAAATAGCTTCATATTAGGTGCGTAAAATAATTACGGTTTTTATTATATGCTGTTGATGTTCTGCGTCGTAGAATTATACTTATTATGTGTTGTACTTGTCGAACTTTTAAAGACGCCGTCATATTTGATAAGTAGCAGAATGAATGACGCGTGAATAAATCATGCTCAGTCTCAGTAGCGCAACAAAGGAAATATTAGCACGAGTAAAGCATGACTTGCAAATTCCAGGATGCAAAAAAGCAACATTCGTCGTGCGTTAGGGCTTCTTCATTTCCACTGCTCATCCTGAATTCCACTCCGTTGCTCAACAATCAAACCAAGTGAGCCAATCCAAGAGGAAAATTACCTAGAAATTTTCCAGCGGACAAATCAAGCAAAACAGCCAATTTTCTTTTAAGTAAATACAACCAAGCGCGTGCCTGATTTGCTCCCCAAGAAACATTCGCCTCCAATCTCCGTTCTTCCACTTGCACAGACTTTTCAAAAGTTTTACATAAGTTACATAACGTTGCAGTGTATTTTGTTCAGTGCGGCGGGAAATGACGAGAAATGCACCATGACACTTTGCCAGAGGCGCCTATTGATTTTCCAGCGGCCGCTGGAGTTTATATATATTATTGCACCGCACGATGCAGAGACGCTCTTTACATAGCAGTCGACGCTGTGTACAGGAAGGGCAAAAAATAATAATACCTATCCTGCTGCAACAACAACAATAAAGAGCCTGGTGCACCTCTATCTCTAGGATGCACGGGGAAGGCTGGCTTGAGAGGGAGTCGTATAATGGAGCACGTCAAATGAACGCACTCCAAAAAGACATTATTGCGTGTCGCTTATATAAGACAGTAATAATCATTTTACATGTGGTTATATTATTCATACATTTTGGTTTAAAAGGGCAGGCCACTTGTGCCTCAAAATTTAGAAACTACTGTAAAATTTTAATTAAAGTCTCTTGTAAAAACATAAAAGAAAGTTTCAACAATTAAAAATAATATGTTACACAAGGAAGATACAATTTCTAAAAAGTTCAAAATTTCTATTTGCTCAAATGAAAATTCCTTATTTGCTGACAGACACATGTTTACGAGACACACTTGTCACGGTTTTATTTGTAAAAAATTTACCTATATCACTCCTGCGCGAGAAAGGACAAATTAAAAAAAAACAATGGAAAAAATTGGAATTCAATGTTTCCAAACTTTTCAAATCTCAACTTTTGAAGCCGTGAGTCGCGACTATAACGGAGAAGGTTGTCCTCGACGAAGGGGGGTCAATTCGGATTAACTTAAACATATTATATAGTGCACGCGACAGGCGAGAAACTGCGAACGCATGTTTGTGCAATAATTTTACGTCGCACTGATTGTGAGCCGTTCGCATACATTGAATGCAAGGTCTACTCTACACGGAGTCATTGTTGAGCAAGGTAATGGCTGCGCGGAATTCGCGGTTGAAAGTGCACGCTCGCGGGGGAGCTCCTAGAAATGTGCAGCAAACTAAAGTGGGGTAAAAGACTTTGCAGCGCAGGGTGAATAGGAATAAGGCTTTTTCTCCGGCTTCTTAACGTGCCAATAACAACAACAGGCACTGAGCGAGTGGCAGATTACTGCGTACTTTGCTATTCTTATACGTGTGGATGCGCCGCCACGCGAAAGTCAACTGCTACCACACTATATTGTTGTTGCTATTAATTTAATTAGACTTCGCACCTTGCGATTTCTCTGCTACACTGAGACACAGTGAGAGCTATATTCTACAGATTAGATATTTCTATAATTGTGTGCATTGTTGAGAAAGGTAAGATCGCTCTTTTTGACAGCTGCCAACTGATAATCAAAAGGCGTTATCTCAATTACTTAACGATTAAATTGCATTCAACTTGGCGACGGCGCCAGCTAAGCTGCGACATAAAATTTGCAGCTTCGAGATAAATTTACAGTTCAATAGCACCATTTTTCGCTCTTCTCTTTCTTTCAAATTTGCAACAAACAAAATTTTCTCATTTTGAGCCATGAATGAAACTGGGCTCCTTTTTCAATTCATTTGTATTTTGTAGGGAGTATAGTGTATGAATTCGCCTTAAATTTATATCGAGAGAATTTCGAGTGACTCGAGCGGTGGTTTGAAATACGCAAAAACCAGTCGGGCCAGCCCAACAGCCCCCACTTGCGAGTGAGACAGCCAGCCAACGACCAAAGCACGTGACTCACAATCGGTACAACAACATAAATATATACATATACAGCAGTCAACGCGTTTATATGAAACTCAATGCAGATATAAACAGAGGCACTTGAATTATTCCTCTTAAGAGACTTTCATTTTATTTTTTAGCGAGAAATGGGCCTAATTTTAATTGTGAAATCGAATTTTTACTTCAAATAAAAATAGTTTTTGTTTCAAATTTTAACTGGGATTGAACGTTTGTCCGTTTAGACAATTTCAGTGAATAAACAAACAAGAGAAAACTACACGTTAAGTAGTAACAAGAAAACAAAACAAAATTTCTTGGAAGAAAGTTTAAATTTTTTATCTTTTGAGTCAATAATATGGTATTTTTTATAAAGAAGAGACCGAAAACTTCACACAACAAACATGTCAATAAATTAACGTTTCTTTTATTTCAATCCAACTTTCACTAATGCGCCTCTTTCCAATTCAAATTCAACACCTTGATTGAGAATAATATTCATAAATGTAAGCCTGAAAATAAAAATCACTGCCTGCCAGCCGAAGTTGTTTCCAACTCACCGAAAAGTCAAGACCGCAGTTGAAGCTAAGCTCCAGCCGTTCTCGAACTTGAGGATTCGGGGCCTCGGAGCAGAGATCGCTGGGCACAACTCATGGTCACTGACAAGTCAATTGGACAAGGTAGCAGTCTGCAGGGCGCGTGTCACTCACTGCAGGTGAAAAATTTGGCCTGATGGTCGCGAGCGACCATAAACACAAAGTCGCGCAATCGAGCAGCTACGCCCGACGCCGCTTCTGCCGCGGCACACACTCCCTGCCAGCACTGCTCCGCTCTAAGAACCAACTGGCGAAGGCGAACTGGCGTTTCTGGCGCACAAAACATTCCCACCCGAGTGCGTCGCAGTGGAGTTGATGAACGGACCGACGAGGAGAAACAACTACTCCCCTCCCTCGACACAGTTGTTGTGGCGCTTGCCTCCTTTTGCCGCACCGCGCCTTTGCCGTGGCCGCCGCCGTCTTCTCTTCTTTTCAACTCTAACCTGTCCAGTTTCTCCGTTTTGCCTATTTTTTTATATCATCAACAGATTCTGTGGTGCAGGGTTGCTTCACTAAACAACGGACAAATAATAATTGCCACCCAGATATTATTGTCGAACAGAATAAAAAAAAATAGAAACAAAGCCAAACGTTGATCCAATTATGCAATTTTTAATAAAAGAATAGCGAGAAATAAAAAAAAGTTTAGTTTTAGTCAAAGTGGGTTTAATTTTGTGAAAAATAAACATTTGAGTTTGGAGCTATCGTCACATCCCACTATTGAACTAAAAGGTAGTTTATTTTGCTTTAAAAATTCGGCACTTCTTATCATTGGTAAAACTGTATTTATTTTTTAAAAAGCATTTTTTCGCATGAAAATTCTCATTTTTTCGCATGAAAATGAACGTATACAATGACGTGGTGCAGGCTCAGAAGAAACTTGTGCTGATTCCGAGCCTTTCTCCCACCTGGTTTGCATATAATTATCACTTCCGCGTTCAAGTGGCAGATGATCAGCGCGGTCGTATTCAAGGGATCTCAGCGCGTTTTTGCGGATTCGCTATTGCTAAATATAGGAAGACAGCAAATTTATGTTGAAACTCGAGTATGTAAATGATTTATTTTTCACAGACGAGGTTCATTTCATGACTGTCGCTTGTATTTTACCGTAAAAGGCAATTTGCGCTTGCATGTATACTCATCAGTGCGGGCGTTCTTAACAAGGTGCTAATTAGCTCTACTTTGCTACAATATAGGAACGCTGAAACCTCGTTAGAAACAAATGTAAGCTTTACGAAAATATAAACAACAAAACCGGAACGATTTATTTTGAAGAGGGTGACTTTGAAAACCAACAAGAGCGTCTGGAATAATTAAGCAACAAACACAACAGAATAAAATATATTTGTGTGTTCTATAAAGCCGCAAGATTTAAGGCGGTGGTTGGCGCGACTAATTTAGTTGAATTTTTTGCCAGGTGGCGGCGGCTGGCCATTTTCACCGGCGGCTGGAGCGGCTGACAATATTTTTTACGTGAAATTTGGTGGTGTTAACGACCTGAAGGACCGGAAGACACTTTTTCTCCTGCAATTTTTTTTATTTTTGACCCTTTTTCACCGGCAACTGGCGTGGCTGGCGCAGTTTAGCCAGATTCACGGCGGCTGCCTATACGTGACCCAAAATTTGCCGGCTGGCGCGGCGCGGCAGGGCTGAGGGCTTTTGTTTGCCTCTTTATTTTTCGAATATCGTAATCTTCTTGTTCCCAATAAAACATACCGGCAAATAGGATGAGAAAAGCAAGCAGTAGAATAAAACAAAAAATACAACCTAAAAAACGTCCTCCACGTGAAACACAACATCAAGTTATTAATGTCTGATCTTTTGAAACAAAACTCACCGCATGATGGAAATCATCCACTTCAGTGAGCACGAGCCCCCTTCGAGAGCCCATGTTCGGCGAAAGCAGGCGAGCATATGCAACTAGTGACTCTATGGAAACGTGAAAACGCTGGCTTTGCTGCCGGCACTGGTTCTTATACCGTCATCACTCATCACCTGTCCGCCAAAATACCATTACGTGCGAACAATTGCATTTGGCGAGCAATTTCGAATAGCAAAATAGAAAGGGTGATACGTTGCGTTGTTCTAAAATAATCCAAAACGTTACGAGATATCAATTATATGAACGAAAATTAAAATTGAGAATAAAGTGACCGTATTTCGCACTCTGTTTAAATCTATGATGCTATTTTAGCAATAGATACAATTTTCGCAAATTATTATGTACAATAAATAGGCTAGTTAAATTGATTGAGTTATACACCAATACGACACTCAATACTTTTTTGCTATGTTATATAACATTATCTGCGCAGCCCATTCTTCCCTATTACGTAATTTATGTGATACAGTCGTGTTTTAAAGATGTATGTAACGTAGGCAGCAGTTAAATATTTAGAAAAAAATAAAATCAATTTTGCCAAAAATGAATATATTGCAATTTGAATTAGAATGAATAAATTAAAAAATTAAATTGGAATAAAACAGACAAGGCAACATTTTTTAGTATCTGATAAGATCAGTCATAAAACCAGCAATATTAGTTAAATAGTTACTTATAAATCTGTGAAGTTTATTTTACATAATGACCAAAATTTTACTGTAGTATTTTTTACTTGAATAAATAAGTTAAATGAAAATTTAAAGAATTAAAAATCTTTTGGCACCTTTGAACACCAAGGGGCTTATACGGAAATGAGTAATTAGAAATATTCTTACACCTTGCATTGGGAGCGAGCTTTAACTAAATTAATTATAAATTTTATTTCCATTTTAAAAACAGCCCAATTGAAGAGAGAAAATTATTGACGCACTATGATTATCGAGGGAGGCTTGATCGCACAATTCTTCATTTGAGTGGCTGATCAAGAAAGCGTCATTCGCGAGAAACACTGTCTTTTATTGCGTATGTAGATGCTATGTGAACAAAGTGACGCAAATATAAAACTTCCGTAATTTGACGCCGACTTTCCTCCATCCAATTTGTAAGATGCAAAGTTTAAAACAACAAAATATCGACTCTGACAAGAAATGCGTCACTGTATATGACTCTTTATTATGAGTGCGTGTTCGGATAAAGAAGATAAAATGTTTTATTGAATGCACACAAGGCGAGGGGGTCAACCCCATCGTTAGGTTAGATGAACCCTCGCCTTATCACAAGACCCCGGCTCCAGTTTAGATCTTGCACCACACCAACCAATCACAATAAAATTTCCAACTGCTATTTCAATTCACTTATCAGTCGCACGATATATCCGATTTTTTTTTAACCTCTGCTCAGCTCATCCCGTGGGCTATGAGCTCACCGGGTCCCAAATAACACCGCTTAGCGAATTAAATGGGGCAAGAGTGGCCGCAGAGGAGCTTTGGCCCAATTTGGCCATCTTTTCGCCTCCCCGAACCTTTTATTGAAACGCCAGAAATTTGTCCCTATAAAAACGCTGGAAAGGTGCAAAAACCGGCAAGTGGCGAGTCGGCGGCGGTGCGCCTCCCAGCCAGCATTTAAAATCTGTTTAACTAACCACCTTTTGCCATCTCTGACATTGGGCAGCCAGTATTAGATCCCCGAACTGTTCAAATGTCCCCCGCATTGCTTTGACACTCCTGAGAATGCCTTAACAATGCGAGCCAACGGGATGTATATACAGATGTGCATTATGTGCAGGTTTCAATTGGGTCTATCAAAGGTTGAATTCATCAATCATCCGACTGAGAATATTGATATCTAGAAAAAGCATAACACAGTTGGAAAATTACTCAAGAATCAGCTTGCTTGGTTGACTTTTTTAATGAGGATGATTTAAAAAAGATAAGTGATGAAAAATCATGGATGCAACTGTCCTGAATAATTTTATTCTAGTTTTTAAGACGTTGACGTTTAAATTTCAATGAATGGCCAAGTATAAGCGAGCAAACGCCTTAAAGTCATAAAATGTCCCAGCACAAAACGAATGAAAGCAACACAGCTTCTGTCTGTCCTTTTCTCTCTTATTGTGTCTGCGGAAATAAAATTCATCTGCCTTTACGTAGAAGAAGAAAGGTGCACGCGCTTCCATCCAGACCCAGACGCATTTTAGAAAAATTGCAATTTATTATTCTTTGTGTGCTGTGCTGGCTGCATCTCGACCGTCGATATCAAAAGCTGTTGCGAGACTTATTCGACCAAGGTAGTCGTGTGTAACGGAATAAATCTGTCGGTTTAATTCATCCCCTGCCTCTATAAATCACACCCTGCCCTGCGCCGCGCGCTTATGTGTGTATCTAACGCGACCCGAATAATTTTCGACTTTCGGAACGCGTGAGGCCGATCACGTACGTCGCGCAGAGAAATTTTGATAGCCGGCTATTGGTTTCTTAACCCATGATTAAGCAGGCTTGTGATGCGCATATTTTAAATTCAAATTGGGGGCGGTGGAAAATCCTCTTCCACCTAACCCAATTGACAGATATATTTTGTTTGAACTCTTTGAAGGTTTATTACACTTGATTTAATGCTGGAGACATCTCAATATATTGACTGCAATGTATTAATTTAGTTTAACATGTGATTGCTACTTCTTTCACGTCTGATCACAAAAAATTATTTTAAAACTGGAGTTAAAAAAATATTCGTACAATTATAGCAATCATGCTACAAGATCTACTAAACTTCCTATTGCACTAAAATATGCTATAATGATGGATACGTATTTTTAATTTGAAGTCTGTATTCGAAGGAATAAAAAAGAGAACTAGTTGCAAAGTGTTGCTGTTGGTTTTTTTAATTTTAATATTTTTTGGCAACTTTAGGGTTACGAAATTTGATACAATTTAAGGTAAACCCTGACAATAACAAATGAGTTGACAAATTAATGTTCAATGTTAACAAATCGTGCTGTAACTTTGCTTGATTCCTGCCTGCGTGCACGTGTTTTGACAAACAACCTTTAAATTTCAAATAAAAACGCTGCACCTGTAAACTTTTTGCAAATATTTAACATATTATAGTTTAAAATGCAAAATTATATCTTATAAAAGATGCATTAAAGCTTTCAACAAACCATTATTTGAATTATGAAAAAGAAAGACATACACTCGTAGCTCGTAGGTTAATTAAATTTGTTAAAATTAAAATGATTGAATGGCTCGTCTCCGCGTGGAAATTAATGCAAGATGGTTATAATACTGAAAATTCTGCAAGGACAAAATTAATTAACACGCTCTTGTACTGTCCAGAGGCTGTTACGGCCCCGCAGGCCTCATCAGCAGTACTTAACCTCCAAAATAAAATTCAAAACTATAGTAATAGCTGCAGGGAATTCTGAATCAGGGATCGCTGAAAACGTCTGGTTATATACTCATTGCTGAGTTAAATTTATTTCACTATCAGCTGACCATCTGCATTAATTTCCACGCTAGGTAGATTCATTTATTTTAATTTTAACGTATGGATTATATTGAATTTAAATTGACACCGTTCTTAAAACACAAGAATTATATTTGAATAATTTTTCAAATAAAGTTTGATGTAGTAGGATACGTTCTGACTTATACATTGTAGATTTTATACTTTTAAACCATGAGCTCAAATATTATTATTGCATGCGCTCCCCACAGTAAATTTTGCAATCAAATCAGCCAAGTGAAGGTCGCAGAGGCTCGGTTTCGTCTCCACGTGTTAACACTTTGGGCAACCAGCGAAATAATAATCGAGCCAGTACAATTCGCAAGCCATAAATCTGCGCGCAATTTCTCGCAGTCGCGAGATGATCTCACTCTCAGCCGGTCATAAAAACAATTGTCTATTGCGGCGTAAAGCGATATATTTGTCCTGTCTGATTTCGTGCGCTCGGCATACTTTCAAAAGCCGCGGGCCAATAAAATTGTACTGAGAGCCAGAATTTGCGTTCAAGATACTCGGCGCTCGAAGACAAAGTTTCAAATGAACAAGCATTCACGTGCCGCTTCAGGATGACGGCTTGGGCTTGTGTTTGCTTCGGCGCGTGAGTTTTATTTTGCGAAAAGACAGGATGCATTCATCATTTCAAACTGGCTGTCACACACCACAACAGAATGGGATGTGTGTGTGAGTGTGTGTGTCTACGACATAAAGCATTCTACCCGTGCTCGCACTCAGTCTCAATTCCGTATCTGAATACGCCCTCCGAAATTGGCACGAGTTGATCGTCTTTTGCGATCAGAAAGTCAACAGTTCTACGGAAGTTGGTTTGAAAAATAATTCTGAAGGTTTATATGAAAAATATAATGAAACTTTTTTCAATATAACAGATGTAGATATGAGTATGTTTTGTAAATTGAGACTTAATCTTAGTTGTTAAATTATTTAAATTAATTAACCACGAGTAGAGATTTTGATAACTCTCTTCCTACAGTGATAATTATTTAAGAGAGCTGCAAAAATCCAATTTCCCTTTTGCGCCACCAAGATTTAAAAATTAGTGAAATTGCGCACAGCTCACTTTAACGGCTTCAATGTCACCGTCCGGAGAACGTGCATGAATCCATACACATAAAATTTATCATAAATTTTCACTGCTCTTTTATAAACCATATTGCACACTGACAGAATGGTCACCACTTTGGGGGTTAGGAGGTGGAAATTAAAACCTTGCGGGATCTTCAACAATTCTTCTCTTTATGAGACAGTCACTTGGCCACTAAGTCTAACAGAATACAAGGACCTTTAAACAGAATTTTTAATCTACAATTCAAGAGATTTGAGTTGAAGAACAATTTAAAATTAGAAAAGAATTTACCCGAATGAGCCGGGTCCTTCTCAATTAAACGCTCGGAACAATTAAGATGCGACTTGTTGGCTTGAGTGTCCGACGAAAACTAATTTAAATTCTAAATCTCTCTCTGTTGCATTAACGAATTTCTAACAAATATCGACTAACAATCATTAATAACAATACCCTAGACCAAAAATGAAAAAGGAGTGGGAGCTAGGCTCTGCAACCACTACAGGTATTTAATTTTTTGAAACAATTTCAATCGGTTAAATCCTTCTTTGTTTACACTCCTTTTCAGTCGGGGTTTGTATATAACACCCTGGAACGATCTGCCACCGATTTTGAAAGACTGCGATGCATCAAAATTCCCCTCCCTTTCCGAGCAGTTCTTTTGTGGTGCAATGTTTAAAGTGTTTGTGTCAGTTAATGAATTAAATTATTAATTTCAATTTATTATCTTACTGTGGCACACGACAAAGTCACCATAACATTTTGTTTCATTTATTCATACAGTTTCTTGCCTTTATTCGTGTAAAATCTTCAATTTCTAGTGGCTGGAAGTTTTTAAATGATGAACAATAAACAAATCAATTTTGAAGCGATTTTTCTCTCAATGAAACACTCAAATTTGTGTTTCATTTTAAGAAGTTACTGGAAAAAGGAAAATGTGTATTAAGTATTGCCAAAAAAATATAATTCTAATTATTAACTCTATATTATACTTTCTGGAAATCCCCCATAAGATTAATTCCACCTTAAATAAAACAGCAGACCCTTAGAAGTCGTGCATTCTGAGTGAGCTCCGCACTGTAAAAACGAGAGAAGCGCATAAGCCGTCGCCGTCGCCACCCCTTCAACACGGGAAATTTTCTGATGGTCAGGGTTCCACTCGACTCGTCGAGAATGCGGAGCTTTTTGTCATAAACTTACGTCTTCTCGGCAGAACAGAAAGAAGGGAGCGAAAGGGGCAGCGTCCTGTGCAGAATGCAAATCACAAAGACGCGCGCTTGCACCGCTGGTGCGCGTCTGATAAATTTAGAAGCGTCGCCCGCGACCGAGTCTCGGTCTTTATTTCGGGCCAGAGGTGACAAAGCAAAGAGCTGCTTTTGTGCCCTCTCGCCTCGGAATAAGGCACAAAAATAATCAGAGAAGCGTCAAAGAGCGGAGCTGAAGCGATGGATTAAAAATGGACTGGACTGATTGCGCCCCTTTTACCATTAAGGCCATTCAAGCTGACGCGGATGGAACTGAATCACTTATCCCACTGGCGCGGTCCTTTGTTTCCTATCTCGCCTTTATGGCTGCTGTGAGTCAATAACAGTGTGGTGAAACAAATTAGAGGGGGCGTATCAATGGAATTTATAATGTTGGACAGTTTTTTTTTTACTGGATTGCTTTGTATAGTTGGGAAGAGAGTAATTAACGTAAAAACACAAGCATTATATTCCCTGGCTCGAAGCTTGATTTGTATTTTGTCTGCGCTTTATAATGTTAATATTCTCACATCCATGGTAGCTGTACAATATTCTTTATTAGCATACATCGACATCATCAAAAATTCATTTCATGTAAATTTATCTCTTCTTGCATTTATTCAAAAATTCAATTTAGTTGTTTACTGAAGAGTGCGATAGCAACAGAAAGCAGCTGCTCGATTAAGTCACTTCCCTGCTGTCAAAAATCGCACACACACCTGCGGTGTGAATTGTTTATTCTAAATTATTACGCCCTGCATGTGTGTGGGACTTATCTTCTTGACGCGTGCCTGTCTCTTTTTTATTTCTGCTGATTTATTTTCTACAATTTACCAAAATCAGGCATGTTAGGCTTTTGATAGGATTGTTTTTCTGATAAAGAGAGGTGAATTTCTACTTTTGATTTTTCCCCCAAATGTTGCGGTCAAGAGCATATTTCACTTCCTGGCATGTGGTATTTTGGTCGGACAAATTGAAAGTCTGTTCTGCCGAATCTGCCACGGAAGCAAACGCGTTGCAATTAATGAGCGTGTGAGCGTTAAACTTTATCGCCTGACCCAGCCTGACCAAATTGGTTTTTCGCTTTTATGGCCATTTCAAGATCGCGGAAGCGGCTATCGCGCTGGGCAGGTCTAGCCTAACAACAATATTTTGCGCGTGAACTGCAAATTATACAACAAAATCCAGTCGGTGAACCGCTGTGAATCCCTCTCAGTTCTTTTGCGCATTCGAGATTCTCAAGGTTTCCTCAGGTGCCATTGGCCGAAGCCGCGAACAAGTGCGTCGCCGAGAGGGAGTGGCGGCGGCGAAAAAGCAGCCACCGACGGCTTCTCTTCAAATATATGCGCGTACTTTGTTCGTAAAAATGCTGCAAATTAACCTTGGAAAGAATTGCTTGGCGCCTCACGCGTCCGTTTTGCATATCCTTCAGCAAGTTCACAATCGCCTGAATTTTGAACATTGTTTTTTTGCAACGCAGACTATTCTAGTTCCATGAGTTCAGAAATTAAATGATTTAAAAATGTATAACGTGATATATGTATCAGTGTGCTATTTGCAATCTCCAGCTAACCCGATTTAGTTGCCAAGAAAAGGGCGTAGAGGCTGCCAAAGCGATGCTTTATTTTTTGTCAGAAGGTACTTAAAAGTTGTATAGAAAAATGGAGACACGTCGTAATATAAATGTTACTGCGGAACGGGGTGGTCGTAGGAAGAAAGAGAGAGATCCATTATGACGTTGAATAAAATGCGAGTTTAAGAAAGGATTTTAATTCGAAAGTATCGTTTTGTTTAGACTCACCAAATAATTTAACTCTTTAATTAAAAATTGCAAAAGAACAGTTAATATAGGGGTTCTGAGTCATGCTTTTGATTAGAATCTCGATTTCATTTCATTCTTACTGTCATTAATTTATTAGAAAACTTATTTGGCCCCTGGAAATATTGTTGCTTCAGCACTTGCTAATTAATTGACAAACTTGTCGAATAATCTTGGCGCTGCAAAAAGCCATAAACATGTTTTTGTTATCATCCGCCTCTACGCCTTCGAAAACAGCTTTAGTAACTTCATCTTCACTCTTCATTAAGATGAAAGTGACGAAACATTGAGCAAAATAAAAACGGCTCCTATTTATAGTTTTTCATTTTCCCTGTCTAAGCGCTATGAACAATCAAACACGCTATGAAATTGCTGCTAATTGATCTGACTGTAAAAACTGCCATGATTTGATCGAGATTTAAATCGGGAGAAGCACGACACGTGATAAATTAATTAGATTCGATCGTCGGCTCACAAATAATATGGAAGACCGATTGTATAATATTGCGTCGTAGATTTTGCCTGGTCATATCCGGGGTCACGGTCGCTTCAATTAAACGGCGCTGAGTTTTTTGAAAATTCTGGTGCCGCCCGGATAGTTAGTACCTCGTCCGGATGAGGACTCTCGTCCGCAGACCAGCTTTCCAGATGGCGCCTGTTGCGAATGCGAAGATGAATTTTGTTTTTATTCGCGGCTGTCTGCATAGCCGAGAAAGGTGTGAATTTTTCGCAGAGGCGTGAAAACAACTGGGCGGAGGGTGTCGAATTCTCGAGCAAGAAATGCATTTTTGCGTCAAGTGATCAGCGAGGAGTGCTCTCTGCGAGGCAAATTTGATGAAAATGGCAGCGGAACACCAAAACGGCGACAGCCACAGTGAGCTGGACCTTGCGAATGATTTGACCTACGAATTGGCAAGAGGTAAACATACATGATAATTGAATATTTCAAAATACATTGTATTTGAAGTTCAAAAACAATTTTGTAATTATTGCGTAGCTCTTCTATGCACGCCTAAGCGCATAGAGGAATTTGTAAAAAAAATATAATTTTTTTCTCGTTTCAGAAATCATGCAAGCTTTAATTGATGCCCTAAGTGAACCGGAGAATGTGAAAATGTTGAAAGAAATAAGAGATGATTGTAAGAACGACGCTCTTAGAGTTATGGTTTACGTCTACCCTCAAGTAGTGTCCATAAAAATCAAAGCGATTGAGAAATATGGAGTGCATGGAGCGCAAGGTGGGAGACTTTTTATTTAAAGCATTTCAAATAATCTTAATCCTAATTCTACTCTAGGTTTGATTAGATTTATTACGCACATCAAAGAAATGATGAAATTGGACCCAGAGCTTTTGCAACTGTACAGGCAGCTCCAGGCGAAGTCGTTCTTATTTGATTCGAGTCAGCTCTCATCCGGTCCCACTAATTCCCAAGGACCCTCCATGAGCCAAGTTTAAAAGAATTTAAACATTTAACCTTTTGCTGTAAAATACCATGTAAAATCTGCATTTTGTACTGAATGTATGAACCTATACTTTTATACTAAAAAGAAAGGCACCCGCGCCTCGCATTGTGGTGGAGAATCTTGTCAGTTTGTCATTATTATTTTGTTTGACATTCTTTATAAAAACATGTGAATTTGTGATGTTCTACTTTTCCGCTTATTTATGTTGAGCATTTTAAATCATTAATATCTAACTGCCATTTTTTTGTAAAATGCTTTCATAATAAAATTTCCTTGCAAATTGTTCCTCAAAAGAACAGAAAATCTGATAAAGATATATTTTCTAAGATTATTATTTTTTACCACTTTCAATTATATTTAATTGGAGGTGGAATTGAATTTATCAAACTAAGGAATTATTTATTTAAGAACGTGACTTCACGCCCCTGCAGATTTTCGAACATAGGCAATTCGCTTGACAGATGTATCAGGCGGGTTGCTTTAGTCCTTTTCCTTAGATATTAATCACATCATTATCACAAAATTAGTATTTTTTTGCAAGCATAAATTACTCAATATACGATGAAAAGGGTTTAAATTGAAATAAATATAAAAATTATTGCTTTCCCCTGCGCCGTTCAGCCCGCTTTTTAGTGCGCAGGTAGTTCACCGCCGAGAGTTGGGGGCAGCATCAGCTTGGCCGACAGCGACCACCCGCACCCGCTCGGTGCTCGCAATAGTTCCACTGTTATTTACCCAAGTAAGTGCCAAGACCTTGCACAGTTGCCACCAGTTCCTCTACGTGTTATTGTTGTTGTATGGCGGCGAGAACGCTGACAAAAGCAATAAGTTGTTTTGTCAAGAATCCACGCTTACATCGTTGCGGAAACCTGAGTATACTTCCCGTGACACCAAGCGAAGCTGTCAGCTTTCCGTTCGCACATTCCACGCTTGGAAAGAGTCAGTACTTTTCCACAAAAGGCATGTCCATTATGGGGAATTTGGTGAAGGAGAAACTCTCTGCCTCTCGCCAGGTTGTTACCGAGTTTGTTGAGGTACATATTTTAATTGAGTTTAAATAAGTTTCATTATTCAATTTTGTTTGAAAATATAGGACAATATGGTTATCGGAGTTGGGAGTGGATCCACAATAGATTTGGCTGTCCGCTTTCTAAGTTAGTGAGCCGGCTTTGAATTTCCATAATGAATATATAATTGACATTTAATCTCCCAGCTTCAAAGATCCGCGACGGAAATCTGCACGTGGTGTGTATTCCGACCTCATTCCAAGCTCGGCAGTTGATCCTGGAAAATAATCTGATCCTCGGTGATCTCAACTCTCATCCTATAGTATGATTCAGCACAATTATCTTGCTATATATCTCTTTTATTTTAAAAACATTTCTAGCTTGATTTGGCCCTTGATGGTGCTGACGAATGCGACGAAAACCTGACCCTGATCAAAGGTGGAGGAGGATGCCTTACTCAAGAAAAAATCGTTGCTTCATGCGCCAAGAGGTTGATCATCATTGCCGATTACACGTGAATTTCCAAGACATAGATTAGAATCGCACTTTTAATTTCATTCAACTTTAGAAAGATGAGTACAAAGCTTGGTGAAAAGTGGAAGAATGGAATTCCTATTGAAGTCCTTCCGTGTGCCTTCACTCCCGTGGCAAAGAAGATTGAAGAAAACTTTGGAGGGGTTGCTAAACTTCGAATGGCAGAAAAGAAAGCCGTGAGTTTAATAATATTTTTTACAAACGAAAATTGTAAAGATAATCAATAAAGGGGCCCGTGGTGACTGACAATGGCAATTTTATCCTCGACTGGAAATTCCCGACAGATGTGACCTTTGATTGGAAAAGCACCAACACAACTATTACAATGATTCCTGGTATTTGTTTGGTATTTTCTGATGATGGTTGTTAAAATCTGATCTTTTGCAGGAGTTGTGGAGACTGGTCTGTTTGTTGGTATGGCGGAAAAGGTCTACTTTGGAATGGCAGATGGATCAGTTTTGTCAAAGTAATTTTTATTAAGACTGCATATATATATTATAGTGTATGTGCCATAAATAATACACTACGGGCTAAAAAATGATATTTAAAGCGTTTCTTTTTACTTAGAGATAATATCAGGAAATTGCACATCAACATTAACCATCAGAATTAAAAAATTAATAGCTGTCGATCCATGCTTCATCATGCTTGCACAGTCGTCAAGTTTTGATGAGAGTCACCACAACACCCACGGTGGCTGGTTCATTTTGTTCAAAGGAACGTTAGTCAAATTAGCTGGAATGTTGATCAATGCGTAGTTTCTGCCTAGCTTACGGAGATTCTCTCTGATGTAAAATCTGCAAAATTTTTTGAAGACTGGTTAATTCATCGCTCAACCACACTGCTGTAAATTTACCCATTCTTTCCAAGCAAGAACCCAGCAGGAATGTTAGTTTCTCTGCCTGTGGTGTCGTCTATCATTTCTATGAAAAAGCTTGCCTCCTTAGGATCATTATCACAGATCACAACAGCAATGGCACCAGCTTCTTCTGCCCTCACAGCTTTGCTGACAAATGAACATTCTCTGCATCATTTAAAATCATGAGTTCAAAACTATTCCAGGTAATTACTGCGATCTTTTTACCCTCGCTCCACCAAAGCCACACTTCCTTCCAGCTCAGCTGCATTTTTTGGCCAGCCGCACCCGCAAGGTGGGTCGACTGGGACTAGTCTCACTCTCTGAGCATAAAAGCTACTATTCTGTGAATTTGCAAATTTTAGCTGTCAGGGGAACACGGGATAGAGTGTATTAATTGCAATGCTTACAAAAGTTGGGCCGAAGTCTCTGGCTGGTTTTATTTTATATGTGTACCGTAGCACCTTTGGCTCCAAAATCTCAAAGAAAAGGTCACTGCCGATAAATTCTACCATCCCTCCTCCATCAAACGTATGCAAGTTGTTTGCTGAAAATTAATATTATTAATATTGCTGCTGAATATTTTATATGGTACGTGTGGCTGGCAGATGATACTTTGAGGAAAATCAATATTGATTAAATTAAATCGATAGTGAGAAAGGATAATTACCTCCAGCATAGGTGATTGAAATACATTGGCACGCTAAAACCAATGTGAAGGTGATTTGCTTGATCATAATTTAATAAAGAAGAAACATTGAACTTTTAAGTATAGAGACAACACAGCCTGGGAAACGTAAACGTATCAACTGCGCGCGCGTTGTCGTGTTCAAATCTCATTGGCGGCAAAGGTTGGCCAGCCAAGGCCAAAAGGTAACCTGCCTGGCCAGAATTCTCCTTGCTCTTTGGTTTCTCATTCAACTGCGTATTTTTCAGTTAAAAAATAACAGAATTGTAATATGAAACCAAATTGATAGCAACTTCAAGCCGCAATCTAGTTTATTAATATAAATTATTATTTAGTAAAATATATTTTAGCACTGAATTTGGTTAGTATTATTTAAATCATATAGTCATTGAGGTATTAGTTTCGTCTCTCAAACAGGAGAGTGACACATCGTCATATTAAATCATACAATATTACAACTCGAAAACAGTTTCGATGGTATTTTCGTTTGAGGATTGTGGGGCGTCTGATTGCCTGACAATGTTCAAAACAGCTTTAAGAGTTTCCATTTTGCAGACTCCATCGCCACAAGTGACAACCTTCAAAACTGTCACAACCTGAGCATTTTGGTGAGAAGACGGTACCTCAAGGCTCACTGTCCCATAAAGTTCATTCTTCTGCTCCCTTATAAACAACTCTCCTTTTTTAGCATCAACTTTGAAGTCATCTGAAAAGGTCATTCTGTATTAATTTGCAATTTTTTTCGGTTTTCTTTCTTTACCAGGAAGAGAAATCATATATGAATGAGGAGCATCAGCGGCCGCTTTCAAGGCACCATCAAATTTGACCAAAATTTGATATTTCAGTCTCAGTTCATTGCTTGAAATCACCACAGACGATTCAGTCGATTTTAAAAATTTGGTCACCGAATCAGCCTCTGTTGAAAACCTAACTGGAAACTGCAGATTCATCATTAAAAAACGGAACAGATATTTATACAAATTAACAAATTATACCTCTTTGAGATTCCAGTTGTTAACATCAGCAACCTTGATCACATGGTTGTTGGTATCGGCAATGAAAATCCTGCCACTTGCGTCATCAGAGAAAATACCACCGGGCTCCTTGAGCTGAAAATTGAAGAATAAATTGAAATTAGAATAAATAAAATTGGGTTTGCTTACAGTTAAAGCATCACTTTTCAAGATGATTGTCTCACACGTGTTTTTCTCCAAGTCGATTTTCTTAATCTTGTTGTTGAAAGTATCAGCTACAAAAGCCAGGCCAAGTTTTGAACTCCAGCAGACATCAATAGGGTGCTGCAATTTCGCTTCGGTGGACTTTCCATCTTTGTCACCAAATGCAAATAAGTTCTGTGGAAAAATGAAATCAGAATAGCGCAATTTAATTAATAAAAAGAACAATACATTTGGGTTCTTCTCGCCACCCACAACTCCGGACACAGCTCCGTCATCTAGCAAGATTTTCCGAACGCTGGAGCTCTCAGAATCTGCGACCAAAATGCAGTCGGAATTCTTGCCGCTGAGCGCCAAGCCTGATGGCTGCGCAAATGCAGCAATGTGCGGATAGGAATTGTTGCGGTTTTCCTCCCTTCCACTCCCAGCAAGGGCCACGCAGTAACCCTGCTTCAAACTCCTGTGGGCACAGATTTTTTTAATGAATGAAAACAAAAATATGAATGAGACATACTTTTTCCAAAGTTTAGTATCCTCAAGTGCTAGTCCCCAAATTTGATGACTTCCTGCCATTGCAATGAACAAGATCGTCTTTTTTGGGTTAAGTGCCAAGCCCCAAGGAGAGTTCAACTGTTGCTTTGTTGCAGGCACTGAGCCGCCAACTCTGTCATTGCCAATTTCTCCTGTTCCTGCTACTGTGGATACAAGGCACTTTCTGAAGTCGATCTAAAAAAAGTAAAAAAATGCATTTTGCCCCTTTTTGAAAATACATAATTATTGCATTATTTATAATTTTTTATTTATATATATACTTCAAAAATCCTACCATTCGAATGGCGTGATTTTCAGTGTCAGCAACAAAAGCAACATCTGCGTTCAAAAACTGGATTCCTTGGGGGAAAAAGAACTTAGCTTCCTTGAAGGAGCCATCCTTCAGCCCTGAGTCTCCGCAGCCAATTTTGACTTCAACCTGCCCCGTGCTTGAGTTCACCAATAATAGTCTGTGGTGTCCTGAGTCAGCTATCAAAAGCTTTTCCTCAAAAACTGCGACACGTCCAGGGAACAGCAGGCCTGATGATGGTGCAAGGTGAGAGCGGGGTGAAATTTCAGGTACACTTTTCATAGAAATCTTGTCCTTGAAGAAGTCCAAAGTGGCTTCAATAATCAAGTCGAGGATGACTGTGTGGCCTTCTCCCATCAGAATGAAAAGTGGAATGTTGCCAGGACCTGTATGTTTAACAAAAAATATAAAAACCAGTGTGCTTTTTTAATTTCTTAAGAAGTAGTAAAACCAACCAAGTAGAACAATGGAGGGCCAGCAAGAAATTTCCAGTTGATTCCACAAAATCATGCCGTCATTCACAACCGGGTGATGTATTTCATGGCGAAGGACTGCTGCTTCTACATTTTTTGATGATTTCTCAGCATCAAATTTTGCGCTGTGAACACCTATCTGCAATGTAAGAATGCACCAAAGTACTTAGCACTTTATAACATTTTAAAAAGTGCATTATTTGCATACCACTACAAGGCCGTGTTCAACTGTGTATTTTTCCTCCAGCTTCTTGATTTCAGGTAAAACGTGAAGGCAGTTGATGCAGCAATAAGTGAAAAAATCTAAGAGGACAAGCTTGTCCTTTAGGTGTTTTCTCAGGGAAAGCGGCTGTGACACGTTGAACCATTCAAGAGCTTCTCTGAAGTCAGGAGAAGCTACAACATCCTTCGAATTCAAGAGCTGCTTGATGCACTTCTGCACGAGCAAGATTTTTCCCTGGCGCGATTCGATATCCGCCAAGTTTTCAGTTAAGTCAGCACTAAGCTCGTACACAAGATCCATCATGAAGAAACTAAATAATAGGAAGAAACATCCAAAATTGTGTGGTGCTCCGTCGCTCGCTGAGTAGTGAAAGCGGTAAGCGGTTAACGCCGCCGATAAAAGTATTATTTTGGTATCTCTATCAGCTGATCGCGAAAGAAGTGCAAGAGTGGGAGGCAAAAGGTAATCTTAATCTTCACTGCTCACAATCAGTGGCTCTTTCGAAGATTCTTTAAGAATTAAATTAAATTTTGAAACTGATGCTAGATTGCAACTGATAGTCAGAAATAAAATGAAACGCGAATTTAATTTTGTATTGAAAGAAAAACACGTTTTTTTTTTACAGAAAATGGCATTTTTTTATTCACTTCCGTGTATTTGAACAGTTAAAGTAAAGAACATTCCTAACTTTAGCGGTCACAAAAATAACATTTTCCATGATTTCGGTCGAAAAGATGTTTATCAAATTGTATGGTATGCATTTTGTGAATTGATTTCTTAAGTGGACGATTATACTGAACACTGAACATAATTTTAATGAATTTTGCTGCACAGGAGAAACTTGACTGAACATTCACATTCCTCAGCAGTCAGACGAACATAATTTCGGTGCACCAAATTAAGCAACATATAATAATAATACCACACTAATGATTACGATAAATAACGTTGTTTAAATTAGGCTCCTCAGTAGCACACATAATTGCTAACAAAAGGCACATAACTTCCAATCGCCTAAAATTAGATTTTCATAAACCACTGACAAGGCCAGGTAGATTTACGAAATCCATACACAACTTGTACACATAAAATCAGGCAAATAATAATTCATCAGCCTAAGCTTTTCTAGTGAGGGTAGCGCAAGTTTATAATTTAATAAGTGTGTATGATGGAGAAAAGAGCAAGAGCGTGTGCAGTCCTGAAGTTCGATATTTACACAGTACTCATTAAAATTAAAGACTCTACATCGTACCACATTGTAAACAAAGATCACGCCTATCTCTCCAGAATCCTTTTTCTTTATAGGCTTGGATTATGTCATGATGATAAATGAGATAAATTTGATCTTGAGTTGGCAGTTGGAATTTGCAGAAAAGCAGTCCTCTCGCAGCTGCTGCATCAAGTAGTCCTTCAATCTGTTTGGCACGGCGTGGAAGGAGAGACTGATGCTGACGGAGTGCAAGGAGTCCGCTTTTAAAAAGATATGAAATTTCAGGCGCGGTTGACGCGGCTCGGCTGTAATCAAAGTTTAAAGCAGCAGGCAACAACGCCTCCGAGAAGCACACCGAGTGTCAAAGAACAAACATTTTTTGGAAACACCAACATAAATAGTACTAGCATTTTTTCGATTTCAGTTGTGCACACCATTTGAATTATGTGAAACCGGCTGGCACAAAACAAAGCCACTTTGCTTGCACTGCATTTAAATAATTTGAGCTTTTGAAGAAAGAACGACTGCTAGCAGCTTGGAGGTGAAAAGCTAACATTATTTAAAAACAGATCACAATTTCCTTCCTTTTCCCATTCCGTCTGCCAAGAATGCTACGCCGAGCGGGTGTGAATCGGGCGGCAGAAAATGCTTATTTGTCACGGCACTGCCAGTTCTAGAGGAGTTGTGTTGAAAGTGCACAGGTCTTGAGGCGCCAGGCGTTGTCAAAGTATCGAACAGCGTGACAGCCAACTGACTGGTTTCCTCTGCGGTTCTTGCGCTTTCAGCTGGTGGCCGCCGCCTCTGGGTGGGTTGCTCGCCTCCTGCAAATTGTCCCAGTTGTTAATGTTTCGGAAAATTTAGTGAAGTTTGACCAGAGTATTAATCCACATGCTTTATAATTTGGAAATAGGTTTGAGTTGACTTAGGAATTTCAGTCCATTTGTCCAGATGAAGACCAAAGTCAAAGCTTTTAGACCAATTTAGTCGGTTATGAAATAGATGAATCTACAGAGAAGCACTACAATGACTAAAATGAGAATACTAATTTTTACTATTTTAACATTCGAAAATTCAGATAAAAACGCACGCATTTATTGCAATTTGGTTGACTCCAATGAAATTGAGTTTTGTATCCTTTCCAAGGAATACAAAATTATGAAAAATTAGAGAAAATATTTCTCAACTATAGCAGATACAATTCTTATTGTTAAAAATTGATGCCAGCTTTGGGGGAAAATCCAGATTACAAAGCGAATAATGCTGTTAAGCTTGCATTTTGGCGATTTAGTCGTATTTTGATCAAAGGTAACTGATTAACATTGTTTTAAGTTGGTTTAAATCAGAATTTCATGTCGCGAAGATAATTAAATATGCAGAAAGTCGCCGTCTACAGAGCTTTGACTAGAATTCCAAAGTCAATGTATGGGAAACAAGCTAGTACTAACCACCTCATAAAGACAATAGCAATAAAAATTTGTGACATTTCCCATCGTTAACATGATAAAGCAGAAAATAGTTCAAATTTTGAATTCTGATGTGACCCAATCCAAATTTACTTACAAAAGCATACTTTGTAACAAGCTAGGGCGCCAAAAATTTACTGTAGTGGGAGAGGGAGCATTTTAACAAATCTAAAAATATGCAACAGCATGCACCAGGCAACAAAAGCTAATATCCCTGAGCTGATGTCTGAATTCATGCTGTTGTTCAAGAGAAAATTACTAATGTCTTCTCTAACTGTAATCAAAATCAAACCATAAAAGACTGCAACAACACACAAGACCTCACTTGCTACTTTTCATGCCCAAACTATAACACACTATCTTTAATTTAGACCAGGATCTAACTTTCCAGCACCTTTTGATGAAGAAAAAATTTGATGGTTTATTGTGAGTTGAAATTTTTAAGCTTATATTAGTGATTCATGGGAAAAATTGAAAAATAAGATAGTCAACAAAATATTTTGAAAGTTAACGAGTCCAAGAAATTTCTGACAGGAAAACAGTTTAAATTTAGAAGAAGTTACTGAAATTACCTCCTCTCTTAACATTTAAAAAAAGTCCAACTTATAAATAACATTTAAGGTGCTTCGGTGCTTGAAATAGTTATCACCTTAAGGGAAACAAATAATTGTTCAATTCCACTGAATACATCAACTAAAGTCTCTCTAGCTGTTTACAAATAAACTATTGCTATTTTGAAGACAATTTATGAATATAAACAAAAAAACACGCACACAATCAAGGCCCCTAAAAACATCTAGCAGTTTGAATGCTCATGGTTACCTTCTAAATTGGTTGAACCACGAATAGGCAGCGAGAAGGAAAGAGCAAGAAAATTAGTATTAGAGGATTTCATCAACACCATGGTCTGGCTAAATCGATCTATAGCGTTGAATTGCTTGTTGCTTGACTTAATCAAGGGCGCTGGTTTGTTCTAGGAGGGTAATAGAAAATGTATACTGACCAACTTTCGTTCCATTTTTGCTTTGATATCTCTGGCAAGAGTGAAGAACGCTTCTTCGACATTTATTGATGCTTTCGCGCTGGTCTCTAGGAACTTGATCCCATACTCTACAGCCAATTGCTCCCCCCGCTCTTTTGACACCTTGAAGATCGCAAAATTAGGAATTTAACTCAACTTTCAAATGAATTCTAACCTGTCTCTTATCATTCAGCTCACACTTGTTGCCCAGGAGCATCTTTTCGACGTCCTGAGCGGCATTTTCTTCAATATTTCTAATCCAGTTTTTTATGTTTTCAAAACTCTTTTCGTTTGTGATGTCGTAAACTAGCATGATGCCCATGGCTCCACGGTAGTAGGCTGTTGTAATTGTCCTAAACCTCTCCTGCCCAGCAGTGTCCCTAGTGCGACAGCAAAAGCTCATTAAGTAAAATGAGGTTGAATTTGTATTTTTGTAGACCTACCAGATCTGTAGTTTGATTTTCTTTCCATCCAGCTCAATTGTCCTAATTTTGAAGTCGATGCCTGCAAAAGACAAAATAAAATAACCAAGTTGTTCCTTAACTCATTTCTATAGCAACAAGTGAGGCTTTTCAAGAGATTCATTCAATCAAGAATAATGACATCAGATTGTAAAAAGATGCTGGTTGCCACGCCCCCGTAATTAATGAGGAAATTGAATTATGCTCCGATGGGAACCTTGCAGACAAGATTTTAATTATTTAAATTGCGACAGAGCTCCTTGGGAAACAACAAGTAAGCTTGATTTCATTAACTAAGGCATGCGTGAAACTGCACATCCTGCGAATTGGTAGTCTTCTACGAATTTCACTCTCGATTACACACAAAATAAAAGGTCTGGTTGCACGTCACGAGCCCAAACATATGAACTGTTTACTAATGATCATGATAGATCAAGGTTCACTCAGACAATAATGCAATGTAGAAAGGAATTCGCGAGTTATTTTATGAGCACTTTCCAAACGTTTGACAGTTTTGCAAACAGGGGCGAGAACAACAGACGGGAGAGAAGGGTGTGGAAACGCTGGCTCTGCCCAGTTTTATGCATCTAAACCTACCAATTGTGGAGATGAAAGTTGTGTTGAACGCATCTTCTGAAAACCTGAACAGCACGCACGTTTTTCCGACACCAGAGTCGCCAATTAGTAATAATTTGAAAAGATAATCGTATGTTTTTGCCATCTTGGCTCGGTCTAAAAAACGGGTGATGAGAGGATGAGTCGAGTACAATTCAGTGCTACCAACACTACCATCACCAACAGTTAGTTCCAAGTTTGAGTTCTAATGCTTCCACTCTATCGACGAAAACTCCCACTAACTGATTTAAAATTTTAAAGGCATAATTAACACTGTAAAATTGATCGTTCGGATCAAATATGCTTGGAGCTTGAAAATTAATCAATTTGAAAAAATATTTCATTATTAGTTCTTACTAGATTGTTTTCAAATGTTTATGATTAAAAATTATATAATATAAAGAAGAAAAACGAGAGAGCGCATTTAATTGTTTGAAATTGAAGCAATTTCGTTTTTGTAAGGCATTATTTGATATAAAAAAACTTGGAAAAATTAGATTTACATATCTATAGGTTGGCAATCTTTGCAATGTTCAACAGGAACGTAAGATCAAAATACATAGTTATTTGTTCTGTGAGTAGTGAGAACACAAAATATTTTGATCATTATTCGAAAAAATTAAAAGAAGCAAGGTTGACCGAGTTAAATTAAATTTTTTTGAATTTTTTGATAGAATAATATTTATTTTATTTTTGAAAAAACTCATTAAATAAGATAATAAAATAATCGGCACGATAGAGCTTTGCTTTCGCGCCTGCTGATGAACGGGATAGCAAGCAAGAAAAGAAGCACACGACTCAGACGCATGCGCTTTCAAATTTGCCGGCGGTGCTCTGCTCAGCTGCCAAGGCCATGAAGTGTTTATGTTTGGTTTCGATTTGAAATCTAACCTTAAAACTCTTTGAAATCAAGGTGAGCTTAAAATTTTGTTTTCTTTTAGGTGAGTTATTGAGAACTGAAGTAAAAATATTTGTCTCTTAGTCACCGCACACTGCTTTAATGCCTGAGGTTTAAGCGTGGTAAAGAAGTTTTCGCACCGGGCAACGTGTTTTCCATGTCTCGGCATCGGCACTTCTTGCAGCCGACCTTTTAAACAATCGCTTGCCGCTCCAATGTCCAATCTTAATTTCGTTTTTATACCCTTTCGACCAGGTGCACATCTTTGAGAAGGGCGAGTATCAATGCAAGTCGCGCAGATGCAGTCTCCGCAGTAGTGCATGGAACTGGATGACTCAGGCCCCAGGACAATGAGAGGCCGTGGTCGAGGAAGAGCCCGCGGAAGGGGCCGAGGACGTGGTAGGGGCCGGGGAAAGAAGGCCGTCAAGGTATAAATCGACTTTTCCAACTTAGCAAAGCGAGTTTAACAAGGTTGATCTACCAGCCCATCGAAAGCGATGGGGAAGACGAATCGCAGATGGACGTTGAGGACGAACAAACGCCTGTCCTTCAGGCAGAAGTCAAAAATGATACTGCAGACGCCGAAGAACCTGTTAAGGAGGAGGACGAAACTCCAAAACCAAGTTCCCCTGTGACATGCAGTGAGTTGGAAGTTGCACCTTGAAATGGGCCTCTCCTCATGTCCTATTTCTTGCAGTTGACCCTGAGGCTGATATATCACAACTGGAGGCACCCACATTCACCACTATAAACCGAGGCCCACCGGAGCCAATGTTAAGACTCAATTGGGATCACCGGGTGAACTTGATGGGCAACAAAGTGCTGAACCCCATGATCCACTGTTGCGATCGGTGTTTGAAGCCTATATTGATATATGGCCGAATGGTGAGAAGTGTTTTACTCCACAAGAAGCGTTTTAAACGTGAATATTTCATTGCAGATACCTTGTAAACATGTGTTCTGTTTAACTTGCGCTAAGAAAGAGGAAAAACTGTGTCCAAGATGTAGTGAGAAAGTTATTCGAGTGGAGCAGACTGGCTTAGGGACGGTGTTCATGTGTACGCACGGTGGTTCCAGATACGGAAACAGCGGCTGCAGAAGAACTTATTTGTCACAACGAGACCTCCAGGTATGCTCTTGATTTTTCATTTAAATGAACTAACTGTTGCTGTATATTTGAAATTTAAATTTTGAGAGGGGAAATTAGCGCAGCACTCATATTATAATGAATCAAAAATGGCAATAATTGTTTACACTGTCTTAATAGTTTATGGATTATTTAGAAATTTACGTAATATGAAAACGTCAGGTTGGAATATATAATTTATGTCGTTATTGGTGCTCAAATATGTGCGAGTGTAAGACAGTTCCAGAATTGCTTTTGTAGACACCAGTACGAAAGCTACACAAATTGTGCTAGCGTCCAAATACCTAGGGTTCTGTTCAATGATAGCCAAGAGTCCAGGTTAATGAGTTGATGCGTAAAAGTGAAATATCTGATAACATTCAAGTGTGTCCTGGAATGAGTCAGCTGGATGAGCGTAAGCGTCTGTCGAGCGATCAGACTGTCCAGATTGGTTAGGCTCAGTATCCCGAAAGGTGAAAGATCAGCAGATGTCTGAGCGTCGGGAGAAGGAGTTAAGATAGTGGTGTGTGGACATCTTGGAATCGGAACGCTGGTTTCTAGTCGGTGGTCGGTCCGGAGCGACGGCTAGAGTTGCCGGTCGAGGCTGTTACGTCGGTGGTCACCAGTTGAAAGCGTAGGTGTCGGTTGAATGAAACACAAGGAGTAACTCACCTACTTACTTTATTCACAAAATCAACGAGAGGTATTGAAATTCCGTTTCAACCTCGCATTGCATATTTTATTTTCGTAAAAATGATTTTCATTTCAAATCAATCAAAATTTTCAAGATATTGATTTTTTTCCATGGACAGTATAGAAAAATAACCTGAAACTTAAACTGGTAGGTACTAGAATTTGGTTGAGAAATCAAGAGTGAAGTTGTTTCAACTGTAATGATAAATACATTTTGTCCTAAGTAAATGAGAAGATTCTTTGTCGAGAATTTTGGGTAAATTGACCAAAAATAATGAGTAATGACGTACACACAACGGGGGTGGTGGGAAGGGCAATAGGTAACATTGCACTAAAACGTTAAAATATCGAAAGGATAAAACATTAAACAGGTTCGAATGTTAAAGTTGCTAATTCAGAAAAATAATATTCATAAAATGGTAAAATAAAATAAATTTTATTTGTTGCATATTCGATCAACTACAAATTTGAAAATTTTTCAGGCCCACATCAATCACAGGCATGTTCAAAGCTCGGCTGCCGCTAGCGAGTTTGTCAAGGAGGAAAAGGCTTCGCCGCGGCTGGTTAAGGTGGCGCCTCCTGCACCCGACCCACGAGTGCACCAGGACGCTGTCCGAGGAAGCAGTGATAGGACTCAAGTGGTTAGCTCGTTGCAGCCACCAACAACGCTGCCGCCGCCAGTCGCATGGACTACCAATCCGGCCGACGGCGGGGCGGCGTTCGGCCAGCAGCCGGCCGCCGCCATGTACCAGCGGATGGTGAGTGCGGCGCCCTACCAGAGCGCGGCGGCCGCCTCACGGACTAACTTGATCACAGTGCCAATTCAGGACACTTCAGAACCGCCACCCAACTACCACCCGCAGTCGATGCCGTACGCAGGCCAGCAGTACGCGCAGGCCCAGTCGCAGTACGCCGCCCAGCAGTACTACCAGTACCCCCAGCAGGTGTACCCCGGCGTGCCGGCCGCCCCTCCCCCGCAGCCCAGGTACGACCCTCCTTACCAGGGCCAGTGGCAGCATCCGCCGGCAGCCACCAACTCGTTTTATCGCTGAGGCCATACGCGACACCCTCATCTCCCTCGCTCTCGAGAGTGAGCGCACTTTTTGTAACGGCTTCTACCGCAATCCGCTATTCATTTTCAACGGATTAGCTCCACCGCTATTTTTGTTGAATCGAGTAGGAATCATCACGGGCGGGTTGAGAGGTCAAGCCGGGTGCTGTTTGTCTGATCATTCAAACACATTTTTAGTTCTTTTCCGCATCAATTGCTACAATGAAATTGTGCAAGATGAAGAGATTACACCTCCTTCTCTGCCATGTTATTTTTATGAAAACATTATATGTGTCATTTGGTATTAAACACAAAACTATGCATAATTTTACAACAACTTTGTTCAAGACAGGGAATATTTGTTCCAGAAGAAAATATTTTGTGCAAAGTCTCAGTTCAAGAATCGTTTTGAAGCCCTGCTGTTCATTGAAGGGCTTTTGAACATGATTGATGTACAAATGAAAGCAAACTGCTCATGGATGTTAAAATTTGAAACACTTCTGCTTCGCTTGACCTCTCACTTTTATATACTGCATTGTTTCTCACTCCGGACAATATTTTTACAAAAACTACACTTGACAAACAGAATCGTAGACACATGATTATTGTGATTTTAGTTAGAGACACTCTTCCATTATTTATTTCTTTTGATGATAATCAGATTTGCATTTTTATCTCGGTACATTATTAATTACAATTATTGCTAACCAACAGCAATGTTGTTTTTCTTCAAGCATTAACTTCCTATGTCTAAATTCAATAAATAACCCTCTTGTTAAGATGGAATTTTTGAGAATTATTATTACCTGCCAACCTCTGCTCCTTAGCTAAAGTACTATGTAGCCAAAGAAGCTGACCTCAAGAAGATGGAATTAAAAAAGTCAAACTGTGCCAATTTTATTCCTGTGTTACTTTTATTTTAGTCGAGTATTTTAATAATAATGTCCTGTTCTTGTTTTAATTTTAAAACAAATTCCTAGCTTTTATTAAAAAGGAATGCAAGAATGATATTGGCGCATCTGTTGTGGTTAAATTAGGATCTAAATTTGATTTTGCTGATGAATCAGCAAGGCAACTTTGGCCCATGTATCCCCACTTCCAAAGAGAAATAATGAGTAATGAAAACAATGTCACTTGGAAATCATATTGTGTCATGACCAAGAATGCGAAAAATTTCAACCATTTCCATCAACTGGACTCAATAATCCAAATAATTCACCAAACAGAGGTGTCCAGCAAATACCTCAGATATTTCATCGGATGTCAGCGCCAAAGCCAATCGCATCTGGCGCTGACAGTTGCCACAGGCAAATATCGCTGCACAGGCAGAGGTCCTGCTTCTTAATCATTCCTCAGAAACAAGGTAATACTTTTAATATTAAAAGCTATTAAATGCTATTTAGCATTTATATTCACTCATATTTGTGTGCCTTCACATTAACTAAATCTAGATTTTAATTGTAGTGCTGAAATCTTCCTGACGGTGAAATGGATGCTGGAAAGGCGATGTTGGATGAGCCACTTAAAATCATTCTGCATAATGACCACTGTCCAGAGGTGTGCGCTGTGGTCGTAAATCGGGTGTTTGGCCGAAATGAAAGACTGAGACAAGAATTGTTGGAGCAGCTGGACCAGATTGTGGCTGCTAGTGAGAGTATCACCCAACTGAAAATACTTGAGATTGGACTCAAGAAACAGATCCAAGATTTGGAAGAGGATAAGAAAGCATTGGAAGAGGATAAGAAAGCATTGGAAGAAAAACTGGAGTCTGTGAACATGGGAAATGAAGAAAAATATCTGGCAAAGCTCAAGGAGAAAGGCCTGGAACACCAATCTGTGATTTCTGAGTTGGAGGTGAGGATTTCAACTCTTGAAAAGGAAAAGGCCAATCTCATGATCGAGGCTAAGAATTTGAAAAATGGTTTTGATGGCTTGAAGCATCAGTGTGAGCAGCTGAGTGAGAAAAATTCACAGTTGGAGATATTGTCGGCTAAGCAGGACAATGAGGCAGACTTTGATGAAAGGTATATTTTGTAATTAAAGCGTGATTGATATAGATTTAATTGATAAAACCGTCTTCACAGATATGAACAATTGGGCATTGACTTACACCAACAACAGAAACTGGATGAGATTCAGGAGAAGATGAAGCTGCTGGGAGTTTGGGAGCAGCAGATGGAGCTGCAAGAGAAGGAGATGCAACGGCTGCGAGAGACAAACCGAGCCTTGAGATATGACCTAAAACGCCCCAACCACAAACCAGAGATCAACAAGCTGAAGATTGAACTCAGTGACTGCAAGGCTGTAAGGCGATGAAGAGTTTTCTTTTACGAACTTAATATACCAAGATATTCTCTTACAGCGTGAGGAAGATTTGCGCAGTCAGCTCTACAGGACCAACAAGGAGCTGAGCGAACTCCGCAAAAATGCACACTCCCACAATTTGGCTCTGATCAGGAGGAATACTCTCCAAAACTAAACTGATACTGCATTTTACTGTCAAGAAACGTTTTTAATTCGCATTTGTTTGCATGGTGTTATAAATTTAATGGAAAGAATCGAAGATATTGTTAACAGATGAAAATAGATTTTACTATCAATATAAGTTCAAACCTTTTTATTTATGATGTAGTCTTCTGAAGTACAAAATGTAATTAAGTAAATATGTATTAAATTAATCATTGTTGTAAATCTATCCACTGAATATTTTATTGAACTTCTTTTACAAAATACAATAAAATCTCTTATTTAATGAATTAAAAATGACGAAAGCTAAAAAAAAAACTACGAAATTTACGTGACATTATTATTTTAAACAATATATATTTTTAGGTATTAAACTCAATACTTCAAATAATTCATAAGCACAGATATATATGAACTATTCAATTTAAAAAGACAGAATAAAAATCGCAACAGTTAAAAGTGGAGCGAATAGTGAAAGGGCAAATAGGCCGCACACGCAGGAGAAGAGAGAGCAAGTGGCAGGGAAGGGGTTGGCGAGCACGTGGAGGCAGCTCCTCGTCTGGCTGCGGGTGGCAGTCTCCGCTCGACTCGCGACCGCGCCGCTGCATGCCTCGGCCGCCGATGTGAAGGCAGTGCCTGCTGGCATGGTGACGCACCTGCAGGGTGCAGGTGGCGGCGGAGGCCCCGCCGCTTCCACGGGCTGCTGCAACGCGCTGCACCTGAGTGAAGACAACGCCAGGTTCGTGTTGCTGGCCGTCGTGCTGCTGCTCTATATGGTGGCCGGCGCAGCGCTCTTCCAGTTCCTCGAGCAGGACACCGAGCTGGCAATGGTGAACAAGTTCTGGGACGTGTACGCCGATTTCCAGAGACGCCTGGCCAACGAGTCGGCCGCACCGATGGACATGGCGCTCGTCAACGACTTGCTTTACGCGTACGGCAACGCTAGTGCTGTCGGGCTCGTTCACAAAAGGCGCCGCTGGGACTTTTCCGGCAGTTTCCACTTTGTCGGCACAATTGTCTCCACTATAGGTGAGTGCTTTCTACTCAGCCTTTTGTTCCCAAGATTTTATATAGTGCTAAAAAATTTAAGGGCTCCCTTTTAAGGATAGATTGAGTTATTTCTATTACTGAAGCGTAAAGGATATTTATGGGTCACCTACAATATAAGTATATCAGCAAAATATTTGTTCGGAAACGGATTTCCTTTTTGCCATGATGTACTTTTCATTAAAAGACAAGTATTAAACAAGCATTTTGCTTTTTTGTACTGTTGCTGCGTCGCTGCACCCTTTTATTTTTACCTTTACTTAAAACTATTATTCTTATAAAAATAGGGTAGGAGTTAACATTTTCCAAGTTGCCTTTTAAATTTGCGAGAAATTCGGCTCAAAGGTTTGCACGCTAATCAAAAGCGAGCACGCTGTGTCCATATTGAAAATTGTGATTTATTTCTATAGAAGGAAAATTCACCTCATATTTCGCACACCATTGGATTGATCGCGATGAGTGGAATCGAAAACAAGCAAAATATCATTGACTGACCTTTTATTTTGTCGAGAAATTTTGCAAAATTTGGAATTATTCTGTTATACACATTCTGAATATTACTCTATTGCACATTGAAGTTATTAAATTCAACACACAAATAAACTCAATGAAGCACTCACTATTACTACTTGCTATATAGCCAAAAGTACAAAATGTTCGTATTTTTCGCCTCTATAGCTCCACTTTTATGTAATTGCACAATCAGCAAATATAATAAAACTACTTCCAGCATTTACTGCTCTGAGTTAAAAACGAAAATAATATGTTAAAAATAAAAATAATAGTCAAAGAAATCTGATATTAATGACTAAAATAATCACGTCCTCGCGGAACTAATACTTGACCGCACTATATAGAAATCAATAACTTTTTATATTTAAGAGCCCATCATTCCAACGACTAGAGGATACCAAAAACAAACAAATTTCTCATTAAAATGCGCACAAGTTTATTTCCAACGGTGAGAGCAGAGGATGCAACTGTAAATATTTTAGATCTCGCGTCGCTCATTAAGACAAATTCACGGCGTTGATCTGATCAGTTGGAGGGTAAACTGAAAACTCGTCTTCACGCTTGTTTTTACAAAATCTCATTATAGAAACGCGTTCTTCTTAAGTGACACTTCAAAATACCGCTTCCTGGAATCATTACTTTTGACAGGCGGCATATTAGGCTCTACTTTTTTACGGGGTTGTGTACATCTAAGCAGCAGTAATTTTTGGCAGCGGTTCCAACTCGCCGCGAACATTTTATTTCACTGAACGTTGCAGCAACACATTAAAAAAGCAGGCCCCGTTGCCAAATCCATAAAAGACTTTCGTTTTTAGTGTGTATGCATGCACAATTAAAGCGACTTGGCTCGAAATGACCCAGAGACTCTGATTTGCACTCATCCTGCGTGGGCGGCGGAGGACAAATAAATTTTACCGACTCTGATAAAGCGACAGCAGCGTATATAAGACCTAGGCGCAGCAGTGCTGACACTGAAATTAACTATCAACCGGGCTTTTATGCGCACACTCTCAAGTCAATTAATTTATGGCCCTCTCTTGTCGTTCGTTTTCCCTTTCGACGAAATTGCACCTTGAAATGATATCAGGAGAGCACTTTTGGTAGGCGCTTTTCGACTCACTCCGGTTTAAAGGACATGGAATTGCTGGGAAATGTAGGAACGCGAAAGAATGTTTTACCGTGTCTCTGGCGAACGAATTCATTATAAAAAATGATAAAATAGTGCTGGAATTCATAGTTGCTACAACGCAGTAAATGGAAATAACCTCATTGTTTAAAACTCAGGGGAAATTTTAAGTTGGATAAAAATTGCATTAAATATTTATCACAAAGCTTTTTATAGCCTCTTTTCATCGATTTTTTTTTAAATTTCTCATGGCAAAAAAACACATAAAAAAGCATCAAACAATGATAACAAATATGTTCAAAAAGCTTCCGTTAACTTGTTTCAACACGGGAACGTTTTGATGTTTGCGATCTCTTTTCTTCGATTCTGCAAACACAATTTCGCAACTGCCAACTAAATTCTCGGAACCGCTGATGTTTGCGCAGTCAACAGCGCGATTATCCTTTTGCAAAATCTGCTCTGAAGCCATCGCGTCGATTCATGCGCACCGTAAATACCATCAAAATCTAATAAAGTGCGTCAGCCAGCCAGCCACCCCCAACAGCTTTCCTGCCATAATCCAAAATGACGAAGCAGCCGCTACGCAAATTATGCCCGGCCGTAAATTTCGTCGCGGTTTTCGTATATATCATATAAATTCCTTCAGCATCCAACTTTACTGCTGGTCTTTTGTCCCCTGCCACTCTGAAATTGATCTGGAAGAGTGCTTTGATCAGGCCTCTCCCTTTTAGAAGGGAGGATCATTATCTAAAAACTGGATGCGTGTTCGATGCAAGGGATTCTCAATAATGGCAATCGAAACTTTCCGATTCGAGTCAAATTTCCAAAGCACACAAATATGGGGACAACGCCATATATATATATAAACTTCAGGTTTCACCAAAGTGTGTGATGTAAATAGGGAGAAATTTTTAACACACATTTATCTCATTTGAATAAAAAATAGAAGTTGCACACTCAGGCAGTGTCCATTTTTATTATATACTGAGCCAGCAAGATATTTTCATTTTAGGTAAATTTGACACACCAAAAAAGCAATCCCTGCATGGCTATTCGATCAGTTGCAACCCAAGGCAGGTTTTTGCCATTTAAACCCAAAATGAAAATATATCGGGGAAAAGCTCAGTTTCGATTCGCAGACATGCAATTTCTCGTTCGTCCCTTCGTGCGAACGTGGAGGGTGAAAAGAACGTAGGCTAAAAATGAAAAGTCGCCTTTCAGCATGCATGTTTTATGGCCAGTGACGTGCGAGTTTCTTACCCGCTGTGTTCCCATGCAGGGTGAAAGAAGAAAGAAAGCCAGGCGTTGAATACAAAATCGCCGTTTTCGCAATTCATTCAAGAGCTTCGCTCTTAAAACAGCAATCTCGACTCTCGACGCGAAAAGACGAAGTTGAGCGCCGTGCGGTTCATTCATCAGAGCAATGACGGCGCTAACAAACTGCGTGCGTGTGCCGAGATCGCTTTGTTTCTTTTTAAAATTCAACTCGCGCATTGAAAAGCATGTCAGTTACGGTTGCCACCTTCTCGATATGAGTCTCGCCCACGTCTGAAAAGAACAGAGGGAATAATAAATGAAGGGAGTATTTTAATATTAGAAAATCACTGCAAAAAATTTTGGGGCTAAATTTTTTATGTGTAAATTAATTTGTATTATTATTGTTATTGTGTTTATTTACCCCGTTGATACTAAATAATAATTAAATACAGTATAACAAACGTGAAATTCGAATATTTTTGTTATGTTTAAGCTTTACCCGTGTAACAAACTCTGCATGAGATATTTTTTTCTTCAGAAAATATAGATTGATATAAAATATTTTCTATCCTCAAAGACGATGAAATTGTTTGAGAGTCTGGCAACCCTATATACCTATATATATAAAGAGGCACGTTAAAGATCAGTGCAGTTGCGCTTTATTAAATGCTCTGCAGATCGAAATTAAAAGCTGCTGGAATTCATTTTGTTTCGCTGAGCTACTCTACATAGCTTTCGCAGATTTTATTTTCCTTTCTCTTCGCTCTCAAGGAAATGTGCTGCCTTTGCCTTTATTCTGTCGTCGACTCTGAGCAGGAAAAAGGACCGGTGCCGTATTGTTGTGAGTGTGGAAGGAGTCATATAAAATTTAGGACGTAATTTGGGAATGGAACATTATTCATTTTGCTTTGTTTGTAGCCACCGAGATTACAATTCTGCGCACAAAGTGGTAGTTTGTTTGCAATTCATTAAGCTTAAAATTTAGGATCGCTTCATGATACATACTTCATAAAATTTAAGCCCACTTTACGGCACAGGCAATCAACGCTAGCTTGTGCTAGCTGTAATAGGTACAGAGTGCCGGGATTTAAATTTTACCGATGAATTTTTTGTCAAACCGATCGTATTTTTGTTGAGTTCTGACTGATGTTACAATTTTAAAAATCGAATTTTTTCATGAAAATTGTTTTAATATCAAATGTATTTATTTAACTTACTCATACAATTAATTTGAGAGATTGCAATAAATCGAATTATTGGCTTCTCAAAGGTTGCTTTTGTGACAAAATTTGGGGACAAACTATCACTGTCGCCTTTTTATTGAACGGAAAAAAATAACTCTCACAGACAGGGATGAATTTCATGCTTTCCAAGAGAATTTCAAATCCACCCAAGTTGCTAACTCGATTTTTGTTTTTTCTTTTAATGTCGGGGGCAAAATCTGCGGCACGTTATTCGCTCGAAACAAAACTGTCCATTCCGCCTCCAAAAGCATTTAATCCAGCGGGTCCAGGCACGCAAAAAGAGTTGTTGGTGCTCGCAAATACCATTGTTTGCGCTCCACTTTTCTCACGCAGCAGCATATGCCCTGCTCGTTCCCTTTCGTTCTCTCTCCCTCTCTCACTTTTTACGTTTCGCACACGCGGCTCTAAATGAGAGGCTAGCCATTTGCATCAGAAAAGGCGCATTCGTTCCACCTGGCCGTGCCTTTTAGCGTCCCTTGACGCCCGCCTGAACATTAACTGAGCAGTACTGCTACTTCTTTTTTGACCCTAAATGGCTCGCAAAAGCGTGGCTAATTAACAATTAAATTAGTTTTTCGCATCTAGGGTTGAAGGAAAAGAGAAGCGAAATACCAACTGGGAATCAAATGTACAAAAACAAGTACTATACTTATGTGTTCTTTCATTAATCCCGGTATATATGTACTACTGTAGCGGTTCAGAAGCGCGGTCCTGCCCTTTTTGTTGTGAGCCAATAGTTGTCGGTGGTTTGAATTATTGTATTATGTAATTTTGCATTATAGTTTAACAGCTGGAAGATGATTTTAAAAATAAAGATTTCAGTTTTCGCCCGTCGGCCACAACCCGATTCAAAGGGGCGAGTCTAACCCAGTTTAAGCAAAAGAATTTGTCATTTCTTAATGTAAAAATCGTAAAAACAATATCAGTTCTGCATGGTATTTGATTAGTGTCCGATCGGATTTCTGCTGTAAACCATTGCATCAACAACTTTTCAATTTGAAACTAAAATCGAAGTAGCACTCGATGGGTAATGATAGTAATTCAAGAGCGGTTACAGCGGTTTTTCTAATATCGTTGCATAATCATTGAGGGATCCGTTGTGGGCAAAACAGGTGCTACATTTATCGTTACACAATTTGCGGTCACACGAACCATCCGCCTCTAAGCACTCGGTCGTCCCTATAGATTTACTGATTTTATTGTGAAAGCGGAAAAGTGTGTTTCGCTTCAATTAAAGAGCGATGTTTTCAACAATTACCTCTCATGGAAAAGGCGCGTGATCAAAGAATTAGCATCTGCTCAATTGGAAAGTAGAGAGATTCGACTTTGTATTATTTCCTTTCGTCAACGGCTGACGAGGCTGACAAAAATTGAAATTGAAGTTTGACGGTGCTTAACAGTCCGAAGGACCGGAGACCAATTTTTTCCCCAGCACTTTTCGATTTTTTTACTGGCGCCTTGGGGCGGATTACGGCACCGTTTTTAAGCTCGACCTTGAAACACTGTACTATAATGCTAGCCTTATGCCCAGCATTGCCATTTTCTGTCAAAGTTGCCGTAATCCGACCCCTTGAACAAATTCACGGCGGCTGGCGGCTCGCTTAAATTTACCCCCAGATATCAGTCTTTTCTGTAAAAACCACTTTCGGCCTTATGATTTTGGGTCCCTGAACTCATCATCGTAACGGCGGTCGCACTCTTCCTAATTCTTACAAAATGTTTTGAAGATTTTTTTATGTCACCGCGCGGAGTGTCTGTTTTAGACCGCTTACAAATAATTCTTCGTCTGCTGGCTAGCAACACTTTTTATCAATTGATCTGTGGAACATTTTTCCTGTTAAAAAATACTATCCCTTTTTATTCCATAGAATTATGTATTGCTCTTGGCTATTTTTCCACATCCCCAACAAGCTCAGCAAGTTGTAATGTATTCAAATTATAGTGGTTGGTACATTATTTCTTCTCTTCAAGAACTTAATTTGACTCGACTCCCTTTGTGGAAGCTGGAGCAAAAGACCTTCGATGGAAAATTGCCTTGTGAAATAAAAACGAGAAATATTGCAGGTGAATTAAAATTTCATGTTCAGTCAGTTTATGCTGTTGCCCTACTTTGTGCAAGAGCAAGTGAGCACGAGCGTGATTTGAAGTGGATTGCAATGTGCTATTAAATTTTACTGCCCTGCATGCAAACGATGTGTATGTCCTCCTTAATTCCAATATCCGAACGCAAACATTTCCAGGCAAAAAGGCGCTGATGGGAAAATTTATCTTGGACTCCATTTTTCTGTGCGCAAAGGCGGCAGATGAAAAAGCAGTTTGGCATTGACACGATTCTTTTGATCTGCAGCGCGGCCTTTATTTGTTTCGCCAGACTGAGACCGCCAACACTGCGTGATTTTGTATTTCTGCATCTCGCTCAACATCCAACTGCGTCTATGATGAATGGTTAGTGACGTCACAGGAAAAGAAATCAACGATTTGGGTGTGTTAGACAGAGCGAATGAGGGTCCTTTCGCACCACTCGTAAACATAGTCTTTTCAGACGAGGGAATGAGTTATTCCTGGAGCTCGTAACATTCGGAGCTAAAAAAGCCTAGACTGACAACGAATAGAATTGTATTCTGTCTTCCTGTGAATAACATATAAATTTGAGGGGGGTTTCTTAAAATGGGTTTCGGCTCATTTCCAAAAATCTCAAACATAAACTTTTAAGGAAATTTTATACATTTTAATAGGTCTTGAATTGTTTAAATCCGTGTCTGGCGTGATGTCATCCAATATCGAATAGGATTCGAAATTTTTCGATTCGCCAATTCTACCAATTTTGGTCTTCAGTTACAATATGCAATGAGACAAATCGATTGATGGGTCATATTTGATGTTCTGATTGTAAGATATGTGAAACCAAATGTTTGAGCGCATGCTTAGCGTGCACTTGCAATGTGAGAATCCGAGCGATGTTTGAGGTCGATTGCGGGCTGATGTCACTCACTACCCATCTCGAAAGGATGAAGCGATAAAAAAATATTAAAATTTTACCTCACGTTTGAAAGCTGATATAATTTCTTGTCTTTTTAGAGCAGATAAAAATTTTCAATTTATTTCATTTTATATCTCCGATAGCAGATGAAATGGCATTTTTAAAACTTAATATTGATGTCAAAATATAACATTATGAATACATAGACGTTCGTAGTGTTAGTGAGAAAGTTCTGAAACTCATGGCCAGGATAATTACAAAAATGGCTATACTAGCCCGATCACTCACCACATTACAGACTTAATTGAAGAATAAAAAATTAGAAATCACATATGAATTTGACAAAGCTCTGTAAAATGAAATTAAATAAATAAATAAATTCCAAATAAATATTACTAAAGAAAATTTTTGCCTTTTCTGGCTTTTCGGGAGTCTTTTTGGTATGCATGTGGAGAACGAGCTAGGGCTGCCCTTCTGACAACTTATAGCATTAAAAATTTGCATAAACTTTCGATTGAAACTGCAGTTAAAGTCTTTGAGCTAAAAGTATCCCCTAATGCCTCTTATGGCATAAAAGTTATTTGGCTGCGTACCTTACCATGACTGACTTTGAAACATTAGAGCGAGTCAAAGCACGATGTTTGTTCTGTGTCCATCAGATGTCTCATTATGAACCTAAAGAAATTTGTAAATATAGATTGTGAGGTGTATGGTGTGAAAAGTATTATATTTAGAAATGTATAACAAAAAGACTAGTTTAAGAGAAACGGCAAAGTGATTTAAAAATTGACGATAAACAATAATTGCAGGCTTAGTGTTGCACGGATAATTGCGTTTAATAAATTGTTCATTCAAATTTTTCCTAGTTTCGTTTAATAGTTGCAGTCCTAATAAATAAGCATCCTATTGCGTCCGGAGGCTGTGGCTTACTCTAATTTAATTTAAAAATTTCCCCAAAAAGGTGCTTGCCTTTATGCAGGAGTAAAAAGTGGTTTTACAAGTATTAACACCGGTCGACCGATCCACCTCTGTTTGTGCCATTTCCCCGCAAAGCAATGAAAATTCATGAGCTCCAATGCTCCCTCCTGCGAGGACAGAGGGTAATTTCAGGCCCGCAAAAGTTATTTTTAAAACCTGTTCGGCAGCGGCAACAAAAGGGGCACCATCGGTCTTTTTCTCTTATTCAGCATTATCGGCGAAATTTGTGCTGCTTTTTGCGGGAGCGAGAGCGAGAGTCGTGCATTTGCAGGTGATATATTTCACGCGGCTCGGTCTCGCTGGCTCGGAACTGTGACGTCTGCGGTAATTTAATTTCGCTTGCTGGCAGTCGTGAATATGAACGATATTATGGTTTCCAACCGAGTGAGAGAGGTGAAAAATAATAATATGCGCCTGGACGAGAACCAATCAATCTCTCCAAATCAACGCTTTTGGATGTATCAATTTTATCTTTAACTGGATTAAATATCATAAAAACGAAAAAAATCGTATCTAATCTCAACACCTTCCTTTGAGAGCTATTTTATGGCTTTTGGCATCATTGATAATTTATTTTCAATGAGCCTGGAAGCTGGACGTGTTTTGCTTTGCGCCAGGATACCTGCAAATTTAATTACATCCCAAGGATAAACAGCGTCTGCTTCTTTTTGCGTCTCTCTTCGCTGCGCATGTTTTGCTGCGAAAAGCGTGAGTGGTTTCGCCGTCAGCGGATGAGCACAAACACACACGTTCCTCAAAAACCGGGGGTAACTTTTCCGTGTTGTTGATATCATCACAACGAGCGGACAGCGAGAGGCGAAGCGAGCGAGCGGAAAGCAATCGCCGCGTGGGCCGCCGACAGCAATAAGCTCGATGGGAATTCTCCTTCCGCTTGAACTGCGCCGCAATGCCAAATTCCTCTTTTCCTCCTCGCTTGATGACTGATGCGGAAAATGTAGGCGTTTGAAAAAACGGTTTGATCGAAAAACAATCTATATTGAGAAAATGTCTACCGTTTGAGATTTTCGACGTGAGCGAAGCACATTTTGCGAACAGCAAAAAATGGAGCGATAAATCTGCACCAATGGAGCTGCAATAAACAGGCACCGTGATCATGTTACTAACGCACCGACACATTTTATTTCGGCCGTAAAAGCGGTGGGTCAAAAGTGACAGAGTAAAAAAATTCATTTATAAGCCCAGCACAAAAGTTGTTCAATAAAAGTCCAGCCATAGCAAACTCGAATGAAAGTAGAATAGAGAACATCACGCAAAGCTTCGCTGTTTTTTCTCTGCAGCCCAAATGATTAACAGTAAAAACAGCACAAAGCTGGCTGGCTCTTAACTGATATATATAGACAATGGAACGGAGGGTCGAAATTTGTGCTTGCCTATTAAGTCTTAACAATTGAACCAACGGTGAATTAAAAATCAAGAGAAAAATTTGAAAAAATGTGCGGTGCAAAAGTAAAAATATACCATTGAATGTGTGATTTAAAAATCTGGCTGTAGATAAGACTGCTCCTTCCATTTGTTAGCCCATTACCAACGACACCTGATCCTGGCCAGTTTTCCGCTCACTTTTCTGCTCGCGTTACCAACTCACTGGGTGTGCGTAATTGGCAAAGCAGTGGATAGGCTATCCCGCATAACACTGCCAGCCAACTTTTTGCCTACGCACTCAGGGGTTTCCTTTCAATGCGAGCTGCGGGCGTGTTGTTGCAGGCTCGTGTTTCTCCGCGGAAAGCGTCAGTTTTCGCGTTTCATTCGAGAGAGATCCATCTCCATCTTCACAGAGCACATCTTTTAATAAACAGTATTAATACTCTTTGCTCAAATATGAAAAATTTTGGTTCAGATCAGTTTTTCTGAAGTTATTAATTAACCAACCAAAGCCTGTAATTTTTTAGCATCTGTTCAAATTTGTGTTTGTGTTCTAAATTAGCATGCCAGTTTGCAGCCAAAACAGCCAGTCACAACATTTACTCAAGCCGTACGCCACGCCGACAGAAAAACAAAAGAGAGGCTCCTTGCTTTCCGTTTGCTAAACTAATTAAATTCGCTCTCTTTCGCCGTCACGATTTCCAATAGCACTGTTTGCCGCGAAGCCCTGAGCATCCTTATTGTTTGAAAATGTGAGCATCGTATATATCTAGAATGATTGTTTTTCCAACAATTTTTGGCTCCACCATATTCTATAAAATTATTTCCCGAGATAGATTAAAATTAATTTGAGCCATCTAACTTGTAAAGTCAAACCAATTTTTTTCTAAATAAAATTGATTTTTCAATAGCCTCTCCCATAGATAAACAGTAAAAATTGAAATAATTAGAAAAAATACACATTCTAAAACTGTACAGTGGCTGTTTCGACCCCGCAGGTTTTATCAGATGTACATCGCTACCAAAATAAAATTAATACTATAGTAATACCTGCAGAGAATTCTGAATAAGTGATCGTTGAAAACGTCCGCTTGCACTCATCTCTGAAGGCAAACAAAGACAAAACTTTTACGCTCATTCTAAAAGTACAGTGTTTCTCTCAACATTGGTCACGTTCACTTTAGGGTTAATTAATTTTCGAAGTCTCAGATAAATGGTGCATTTAAAAACGCTGAATTATCAGAAAAAGATTTAAAATCATTCACCAACGCTTTTGCCTTAGCAACACAAGCAGATAAACGCTCGTATTTACATAAGCTATAGTTTGAGAACGAATGAGCAAGCAGTCAAGCGGTGCAGTGTAAAATGCAAATACGGAAAATAACAACGCGGAAAAGCGGGAGCTTTGCTCGGTACATAATCTGCGTTTCTGTAGAGCTAAATACTCCGGTGGAAATTCCTACAGCTGACTTTCGAACCGCACTTTGTTTAAACATAAATTTTGAGCAGCGCTCTTTATTCCAATCACGTAGCTATCAACTGTGAACAATCCAGAAATTTACATAAGGTCTCTGAGAATTGCAGCTTGAACTTGAAATACGTGAAATTTAATATAGCACAAATGTTGCATGGGGAAAAGTTGCACACTTAGTTCATTCAGCTTTCTTGAATAATGATGCTCGCGACAAAGTCAAAACGTAAATGAAGAAACGGAAGAAACAAAGATATCTTCAGCTCCACGTGCGGAAGTTTTGAAACTCGCCAATGCGTATATGTGGCATACTAAGCCCTTTTTCTATCGAAATGTGTGCAACCAGCAGTTCAAAGCAGAACGAGCGCCGGGCTATTTTGCATCAGTGTTGCTAACCGAGAAAATGCGCACACGTAGCGCGTGTAAGTTGAAAAGCAGGACTCGGCTCTGTCTCTCAGCATTGTAATCATTTTCCTGCAGCATCCGAGATGCGAGCCGAGGTCATGTTGCAATGGCACCGGCGGAGCGTGTAATAATGCGGTCACAATTACCATCAACCTCGCACCACTAATCTTCGTTCACTTTATCTCCGGCGTAAATTAACATCCAGCCAGCTAAGCTATGGTGTAAGGGTTTTTGATGACCATGCTGTAAACAAGAAAAGTGAGAGTGCAGCCGGGTGATTAGGGAAAAGGTTGGCTGAGTAAAAAAGCAGAAGGATATTTTTTACTCTCACCGGAGTATTTTACAGGTTGAATTCAAAGTAGTCGGACTCTAAATTTCAATCAATAGCTGCCGCTGACAGGATAAACGACCTATTTATCAGCCTGCGTAATGGACCACTTCGATCTTTGAATAGAAAACGATGGGCATGAAATTAACTCAATGGATTTTTATGTATCCAAGCACCTTTGAAATGAAAAAACCAAAATCTTTTTTTAAATTAATTATTCCTAATAGTTTTATATTTTAAATAACTTGAAAATTATATTTCATTCTATCCATCTTACTAATATTCCAATTTCGTGGTTAATTAGGCAAAATTTGTTTAAAACCCTCGTATCAACGTTAATATAAGATGATAAAAAGATAAAGAGATTGCGAAAATTCAGCTTGAATAATACATCTATAGGAAGGAATTATGATGCGCAGTATTTTCCTATATTATGAATTTTATTAAAGCTGTAGTTGTGGGCTGCGTGTGTGGACTGCGACTTGTGGAAATGGGACGACATCGGAAAAGTGTAGACTGGCTGCGGGGCTGAATATGTGTGGAATTGTGAGGCTCGGAGAGTGGGACGGATTAAAGACTCGGGACGCGTCCGAGTGGGTTCGTCAGGGACTTCGGTGAAGCGGGGCGCAGCATCCGAAGTATGGTACCGCTTAAGCCCAGGCGTGCGATCGACAACATCGGGGACGGAAGCTACATCGTCCTGCTGCGATGGCGATCTTTACGTCTTACAGGGTCCTCGTCCAGATAGTCCTCAGGGTTGGTCCGGTCGTCTAGGCTGCTGCAGGAATTCTCTCTTTTTGAATTGCGTCGCGTCGGTTTATATATGCTCGTCAAACAATGTGATTAGTCTGTTGTGTGAATTTGTGTGTTGCAGAATGGTCATTGTTTGACGGAATGTATATAGGTACCCTACACATCTCTTTATTTGGAACGGAAAGGCTTAAAGAAAGGTAATTCAAGGTGATGCGACGTTGAGCCTATTTGCGTGGAAACAATCCACTTGACCAGAGGGTGCTTCAGTTTTCTAAAGCCCTCTTTTGGCAGGACGCTACTTGCAGACGGAACTGAATGAGCCAAAGGCTGCGTCGAACCCAATATGCCTTTGTGTGGTGAACGAGTTAGCTAGTTCGTATAAAGTGGAGTAGAGATAATATTTTTGTCAGTTGGTACGTAAAAAATGATGGAGACAGAGCGTACCTCTAGGGTTTAACTTGCTGAATTGATCTTTTGAAAAATTGTACAAGGGTTGATATTTCCAATAATTGCGTGGGTTTCAGCAAAAAAGAAGCAACTTTAACCTTTCCGACATGTTTCCACACAAAAAGAGTTTTAAATCACTTTGTTCTTATTGTTAGGCTTCATAAAAGATATGTCACGATCAGAAGAAACTTCTGTTAAAATTCTATCTTTGATCTCTAAAATTCATTATTTATAACGTTTGGTCCTAAAAATTGTACAATTTAATCTGAGTAAAACAAACCACTGCCTTGTGGAAGCCAAAGAGTTTATGTCAACGAGGGCTGATCGTTGCGTGCCAGTTAAATTTAGTGCAACTTCATAACCGTCTCTCTCACTCTCTCGAGTGGCAACAACGTGATTAAGTTGACGCCGCCAGGCATGAACATAAATGTTACAGCTGCACGATCTCGCGTTTTACATTAACATGGATCAGTAGCAGATAATTTTCGATTAGCACAAACCTACACGCACGCGTTGCACGAGAATTATGGCGGCGCAGGAAGCGGGCGCACGTCGTCGGGATTAGGAAATTGTGAATGATCGCGCTTGTCGTGGCCCGGGAATAATTTAGACGCCAACTTAGAGCAGATAAAATCTGTTGGAGCTCGTCGACAAACACCCCTACTCAACGAGGAGGATTATGTGCTGCTAGGCAAACACGGCCTTGTCAAAAGCAAAGTTCTAACCTGATCATCGTCACTGCAGTAAAATCTCTGTTTTGCCCAGAGATAAAACTGAGCTCGCTCGTGATCCAATCAAACGTCTTGTTTGACTTTGAAAAACTTTCAATTATCAATTTGTGGTTGATTCCTCGTTGCTCGCACGTGCACTCTCTTGTCAGCAAAAGCGTTCAAGGTTGATCTCGATAAACTGGCATTACCTGAGAGACGAGCAAGAAAACTATCTTTTGCAGCTTTGGATTAAAGTTTGTCCAAAGAGCATACCTACAAAATTTGTAATCGTTTTACTTAGATCGTTGTTTACACTATGAGTAAATTATTTGGCAAAAAACCCTCGAATATGCCCAACTTTGCCCAAAGAGAAATTTTTAAGACTCTACAATTTAGCTGGTGGAGAATATCATCGTATTTGTTTAAACCCTAGAGTGACGTTAGCAAAGTTCAGTATATGTGGTTATTTTTTTTACCTTTTTAGCAATTTACGGAGGGTTGAAAAGATATTCAAAATTTATAAAAATAAAATAAAGTTTCTGTGCAATTTAGATTAGTTTTGGTTTGTTGACATTTTTGATGAGACCGATGGGCTATTCTGAAATGTCTGTAAAATTTTAATGAAGCTGATGAAATTGCCATTTTTTTTGTTAGGTACAGTGCTCTGGCAATTTTAATACAAAGTTTTTAATAATTTGGGTTGGTTTTTGATCCCTGGTGATTTTACTTATTTCGTTAAAAAGTGATCAAAATTGACTCTAACAACAAAACGTAATATCCTACGAGCATCTTTGTCAGAGATGTCTATTCTTCAAGTTGCAACACATCAGATTTTCCCTTGAAAAATAGATTTTTTAAGTATATATGCTGATTAAATTGGTGCAAACACTCACTAGTAAGGTTTCAACCGGAGATGAACGGAGTGCATGATATATTTTCTTTACGACGGCTTAAATCGGGTCGGCCGGTTTGGCGAAAGAGAAACAGCAGGGGAATAAAAAAAAGCATCCAAGCCCATGTGGACTGAAGCATTGAGACTACGTCAGTAGGGAAAACTAAGCTGGTCTCGTCCGCTGCTTAGACTGACCTGGATGAGTGGATGAAAAGGATCTTTTTTGCGCGTGAAGGGTCAAAAAGCAGGGCCTTTTCATTTTTGTCCCAGACGTGCACGTGCTTTTCACTGCGTGAAGATTAATTGTGTCTGTCTCTTTAATCTTCTACAGGATTACCGAAACTTCTAACAGTTCCATCATAACCATAGTTACGTCATAAGATGAAATGCGGACACTTTCATTTGTTAATTTTCCAATATTTTAACAGTAGTAAAAACATATTGACTCACAAGCTTTTGAGGAAAAGGTCCCAACGAATGACTTCTGAGAACTAAAAGACATACGTCTAATTAAATTAACACCTGAGGCGCCCACTCAAATTCAGAGTCGCAATCCGCAGTGGAATTAAGTTGCTCTTTGATTATTTTGGCAGCTTGTGTAGGAGTTGGTTCTTGCCTTCTTGATATATACCATCTCCGTTCTCAATAACACGGGCAAAACCATTGAGGAAGGAACACATAGAAACACACGTGTGCATGTTTGGGAGTGTCGAAACCGAAACACCTTTTGTGCCCTTAGCCGTCACAGCTGTGAGTGTCGTGTAAATGCAAATTTCGCTTTCCTAAATAAACCGCACTCTACAGCAACAAAGGTCTTTGTGCAAATCAGTTTCGAGTTTGGAAGCTTTGACGTTTCCTCGACAGCGCTACACTTTGGCAAATAAAAAATCACCAGAGGTTTAAATCAGTTTTGTCAAATTTAGACTGATGCAATCTGCTTGGGAGAAAGGAATGTTCTTTCACTTAAAACATTTAGAGTCAGATTTTTAAAAATAAAATTTTATTGTTGTCCTTAGACTCCTGCTCTGATTTTTTGAGGGGGAGCCTTGCTCCCTAACCTGCCTACATAAAAAACCAGTATGAGAGAATACAAAATACGTTTTCAATCAAACTTTAAAGCAATAACGAAAATTGGATTTGAATTCTCGAGATTTCTACGAAAAACCATTCGTGGAAAAGCAATTTTTCATATTTTTTTTTAATTTCTATTGGTCAAAAGCAAACTTGTGAATAGCTCGTTCGGATCGCTCGCTGGCGCTTTTTGAATCGTAATTTAAGTGGGGTATGCCGTCCCGCATCACACTGCTGGTAAACTTTTTGCCTACACACTCGGGGGCTTTTCGCGCAGGCAGGCAGCTGCGGGAACGGTATTTTACGCTCTGACATAATCGCATTTATCACCCTGAAACAGAGCCTCTCATCGCATGTTTCCCGGGGAGAACTAATATGTTTTTGGATGGGTGACCACCAGGGATTGCTTTGTGTTTTTCTACGTCCGTTTTCCACGCTCGCCAAACAGGACTGTGTTGTAAAATGGAGCACAGACTTCTTGCAAGATAGCAATGGTTTCCAAAGTTACTCCATTGACGTCAAGGAGAGACTAATTGAGCTCCAGATTTTGCCACTCTATATGGTTGTTGCCGGGTTTTCTGTTTTTATTCAGGTCTCCTAAATGTGGATAGTGCACCATGCAGGAAAATATTTTTATCCTCAGCAATTCTAAAAAAAGCCTTATTATCAGGTTAAACTTTTTCAAAAAAATTAATAAATACGGCTCAAAATTTAATTTTCAAGTGGCGAGTGCTGTTAAAGTACTGATAATCGTGATTTATTTCGTCAAAAGGAAGTTTCCTCACGTGGTGCATACCATTTGATAGACTTTAAAAAACACGAAAAGCTGAGTGTTTCTGTTACAAATATTTGGTTGATTCTTGGTTACTGCTTCTTTAAACGAAAATCTCTGACGATGCATTTGTTGGTCGAATTAACTATTTGTGCGTGTGATCTGAAGGAAATTTATCTCAATTTAGCTTAATCTTAACAAACACAAAATGATGCATTCAATTGCCCTGCAAAGATTCTCTTTAAAGCTTAAATATTATTTTATTGAATATAAAACTGTATATAAAACTGTGGAGTAATTTATAAAAATTATTTCTCGTGCAATTTCTTGATGCATTTGGACCAAAAAAATTAGTTAAAGAGTCTGGAAATGGCATTTCATCATCTTAAGTAAAAAGTTGGGCAGATGCTCCCTGCTTTTCCTGCAATGCAGCAAGAGATGAAAATTTAGAAAAGTTACTGCCGTACAAATGAGACTTTACAAGCGCATAATTTCGTAGCTCATAAACGTCAGCGTCAGGTGGTGCTTCTTTTACTATGGTGAAAAGAGCAAATGAAGCTGATAATGAGGTCATCAGACGCGGCAGCTGGCCGAGCTTTTTACGGCACAAAAAGCAGGAAAAGGAAGGAAGCACGTGCCGCTAGCTTCCCACACGCTGCCATTGTGCGAAGATGACTGAGAAGGAGGTTGTCAATGAAAACCTGATCGGTCGCGCAGCTAGCGGTCACTAGTCGGTTCGGGAGCATGTGAATCGCCAAAAGGGTGTCGTGTTCGAAAGGTGTTTGCTTGGGGCACGTGCACATAAAGCAGACGTGCGGAATGTGGGGCGCCAGAGTAAAAAAAGCAAGAGAGCCGCCCCTGAGGGTCCCAATATGGAGCGGCGGCGAAAAGTTGCTCGCGCGCGCCGTAAATAAATTGATTAGGGGCGGCGCGCCCTAGCCACGTTGATCGAGGCCGAGACAGATAGAGCAGTCGGCCTGATTTGAATTCCGCTCCGCTGAAACGTGGGTGGTTTGAATGCACTCGCTCTTCTTGGCCTTGGCATCCCCTGCCGGGCGTCCTCACAAAATGCCCATTTATTTCTACAAGTCTGCGTGGGCGGAAGTCCGACTCAAACGGCAGGCACCCTTCCGTGTCTTTCAGACCTTTTCAAAAAGCTGAATCAGTCACTTCAGGATCGTCTTTTTTCCTAGAATAGAGCTCGTAACTGCTAAACGAGCTTCGATTGTTAGTAATAGATCAAGTGTTTTACCCTATTACACTACGTCTTAATTGTTTATAAACATCAATGTTAGCTAAATATTTCCTCTTTTCTTGCCTGACACGCTTTTCACATCCCCACCACAGAATCATAAGAAATCTTACAGAAGCACTAAAGATGATTAATAATCATGAAATGCATATCAAGTGGAAAACCAGACTCGCCAGTTTCCTTTTAACATACTTTTAGTCTCGTTTAATCCATACAATTTTCTTATTTATTTCAATTTAACCATAGCAAAGGTGGTGTACACAAAAATTGCGAAAAATCCTTTTTACATTTAGTTAACAAACTCTCTAAAAATTAGATGTTTAAATAAATATAATGAAGAATTAAAATAAATGAGAAATAATCAAGCAGCGAGAATACTTTCTCCTTATTAGAAATCTGAATTAATTTTCCCAGAAGGGAAATTTACCTCCTAATTTGTACTCCGTAGGATAAATCGCGAAGAGAGGAATAAAAAAAGCGAAGAAATCATTGATAAAAACCGTTCAATTTTTCGATAAACTGTTCAAATTCTGAAATTTAAGTGTTACTTTATCCAGATTTTAATAATTCACTATGCAGATATTAACTAATGCTTAATTCCACAAACACTAGAATTAATGAATTACTTGGAAAAAATGCAAAATTTTCGCAATTGTTGGCCTCTGTAAAGTTCCACTTTAATTCTCTGATATGATTATAAAAAGAGCTAATTAAAAAACCAAAACTTTAAAATATGAATTTTATACATTCCACAGTGAGCTTAGTATCACAATAAAAATTTTGACAGTCGTAAAAATACACATCGTAATATTCGTGTGTCTTACACCATTAGCCAAAATTACAAAAATCAAACTAATGAATAATGTCTTAATGATGATAACTCTAACTTGTCTAGTTTTGCCGTCGAGCAAAAAGTTGGCTAGCATGCGAAATCAGCGTTTCCCAACTAATTGAAAAGTACACGTGGTGAAAATGTTACGGATTTCAACACTGCAGTGCACACGTTGCAAGTTACATTTTCATCACTCTCAGGAATGAACTACTTTTCAATCAGCGAACGGTGCAAGTTTGCGGCGTAAAAAACGCGGGATCGTTCGCTCCATTTCTGCCGCAACTCTCGACTCAGATATAAATGCGGCGATTGTCATGTGAGTGTTTGTGATGCCGCGTGAGTGCGCGGTTTTCGTGAACCTTCTGTCAACGGCTCAAAAAGTGACAGGAAGCGTAATGAATCAGAGCTCGATGATGAATGCATTACAATCAGTGGAGTGCGCGGCGGCGCGGCACCCTATATTATTACATTGTCTGCCCGCAAAGCATCCAGTATCGGCGGGACTGAGTCGAAAATCGAGGAAATACGCTCTGCTTGCTGATCGCCGCCCGAAAAAGCTTTGAGACCGTTTTATTGCCTTGCAAAGTGAGAGTGACACGCGAAATGAGAGGTTTTATTGGTGTCAAAACTGGCTGCCGGAGGCAATTTCGGCCTATTTTCGCTGCTCGCATGTCGAAAATTATTGTGGGTGCCAGTCTACAGTATATACACATTTGATTTCGTGTTCCAAACTATACCCAATAATGCTGGGTAAAAATAAAAGTTCATGTTAGTCGATCTAAAAGTACGCTCGCCTGAAGGGATGGAAAGGAGGCTAACTATAGGTTTACACAAAAATACAAATGCGCTTGAACAGGGGCGCAAAGCTAATATTACCAAAAACCATTCCCTATATAAGGTCAGTCGTTTTCTGTTGCGTTTTCTCCCTGCTGGAAAAGATAGTACCCAAATTATTTATGTTCAAATGGCTCCCATTTTAACAAAAAAAAAAATTATTTAACAGTCCGCCTTCTTATAGTATTAAATTATTCAATAATTTCATTCAAATAGTACCATTCAATAAAAAACACAACTTCATGTCGATTCTTACATTCATATTCAACACAAAATCTTTCCCTGCGAGTATTATTCCATTGCATTTTCCAATGCGTTTTTCCTTGAAAGACCAATCTTCCAGTGCATTATGTTTCTCTAATGCAGTGTTTTAAGCGATATTTAATTAGTATGCGGGTCAAATGAAGCGGTTTAATGCGCGTTCCCTTCTCGGTTGTCTCCAAGATGGGTTTAATGGGATTAAGTGGCGCTGCTCTCTCTAGAGAGTTTCATTATTCATCTAGTCGGCACAATGCGTGGCAAGAAAAAACGGGATCTATTTATTCCACTTGATTAACCATCGTTTTTCCGCTGCGCTCAGTTATTAAACAGGGTCTCAAGGGAAGACAATAAATTTCATTACAGAGGTAACCTCCATAGAGCTGAAGTAAACGCTACCAGTGTGGAAAACTTCCAAATTGTTAAAAATTACGTATTTATATAATGACACTTCATCTTGCTGTTTCTGTACACAAAAGTAAAATCAGGACCACGCTATAACGTTGTATTGATTAATTGGCATTTGACGAAATCAACACGAAAAATATTCAAACGAGTGATTTTAGAAATCACTCGTCTGTTTGAATAATTTACGTTTGATTACGTCAAATGCCAATTAATCAATACAACGTTATAACGTAATAGTTAAATTTTAGATTTTACCCGATTCCTCGAAAAATTAAACGGCTTGATTTTGATTGCTCTCCTCGCGATCTTTCCACAAGTGTGTGAATTATGAGATTAATTGCCCATTATAATTTTCAATAGGGACACAGTGTTCGCCGCTTGATTTGCTTGCAAACTTTAAATCCAATTTTCCCGCAAATTTAAGGAGAATTGATACTGCAAAACCCCATAAGATCTTTGTTGCCAAATGCATTAACTTTTCCCCCAAAAGTGAAATATACTGACGAGAGCAATCAAAATTAATCCTCTTTAAACGGCACTGAGTGAATTTTAGCTTTTTTCCTATATACATTCATTTACTATACATATTATTCCGTATTTCATTTCAAATTTTGACTAGGAAGTTAACATTTAAAAATTGAGCAAATAAATGTTTTTAATTCGGATAGATTTCATGTTAAAAACGGACGCAAAATTAAACAAGAATTTAGCCGCGCTGATAATTAACCCGGGGCTGCTGGTCTCGCGTCGTCAAATTTCGGGCCTCAAGCCGTTTCGAGGGGAGAACCGTGGATGAGTGTCGAGTTCTGTGTCAGGCGCAAAACAATCCTCGGTGGTGAAGTGCTGTGCTTTCCGCCCGCGGTCGGGAAAACATGTTCGCGTGCTGGCAATCTGGACTCACCATGTATGAAGGCTCGTCTGGTCCTCACAAGCTGACGAGAATTTTTAATCCCGCACGAGTGCATGCCGCAACTCTTTTGTTTCCAGGAGAGATTGAACAGTGTTTTTATTGCACTTGCTGCGGTTTGCTTCAAAGCTAGTTGAGTGGAAAACACGATTGGCCAGCATTATTTGTTCTCAGAGGCGCCAGCAGGATAGCGACTGCTGGGCATTGATCGGCATTCGCCGAGAATTTCATTAGTGTCCGTGAGAGTTTTCAATGATGCGCGTTGTCATGATGAACACTGCTGACAGGTAAAAATAAAGAGCAAAGAAAGTTATTTAATAAATTCTTTTGCATAAAAAGATCTGCAATGAGTTAATTAAATTAAAGCAAAGAAGAAAGAGAGAGCGCTGATTTTTAAAATTGCAGTTCATTAGCAGAGAAATGCAGGATTTGATTTGAGCTAATCCAATTATGAAACATTCATAGAGCTATTAACAAACCGCGAGACAGGCTCTTCAAACGCACTTGATATAATGTTTAATATTCGTGCGTTGGAAATTTCCGTTCGGAAGGGAGAAATTATCGAGGCTTGCCGTGTGTGTGGGTTGCTCCAGAATTCACAGAGGGAACATAAATCCGCTTTGTCGGCTTGCAAGAGAGCGAGAGAGACGGATAAAACTTGCGGTGCGCTCGCTCATTTCGCCCAAAGCCCCCGATGCATCTGTTGCATATTTGATGGTGGGTGCCGCGGGGTGAGGCGAGGCTTGGCTGCTGCCACAATTTCCATAGAAACACACACACACACACACACACACACACACACACACACACACACACACACACACACACACACGTCCTTTTCAAATGTGCATTACCCGCAGCAGCCAGCGCGAAATCGGGAATACAACTATAGTTTGAGACACAGTTTATGAAGCTTAACTAATTTGTTTGTGCACGCAAGTGCCTTGAGCCCCGATAAATAATAGATGCAAACGTGTGTGAGCGTTGGAGAAGGATCTCCCCAGCGAGATGGATTAGAAATAATTATTTTACTGAATGCTGATTGCATTACCTCAGAGCTAGAAACATCAAAATATATTTTTATTAGTATACAATTTTTTGTCTTGGAATTTTGTACTTTCGGCATGATGATTAATGCCAAAGCATTTTTGTATTTTTAATCACTTGTTAATGAACAATTAGCTGTCTGTCAGTACTTAACAGAATTATACTTTGGCCGGAGATGCACTGAATTTAAAAATGGCTGAATTAAAAAAAGAGCTAAAAATTTAATTATATATAAAAGTCTAGATAGAAGGATTTTAGTAAACATGAAAAACAGCTAACAGAAGTTTACTCTCACAAAACGTGGATTTCGTGAATTTTGATTATGATATTTCAAAATTTTTAAAGGATGAATGACAAGAACTTATAAGTTTACTAATTTGCATTAGTCACTTTTTGCGTACTTTCTAATTATTAAAAAAAAAATAAACTAAGGCTACAAAAATTTATCTCAAGCCGCAAAAGATAAAGTGAACGTTGTTATGTCTTATTTGTTAAATATTTCTTGTGTTTAAGTTAATTGCAGATTATTTAGATTCATGAAAATTAAACATTAATATATTTTTTACTGAAATAATTTATGCAAAACTCTTGATGAGTCAATGAATCATCTGCAGTTTTACAACCTCGCACAAAAATGTAATCTCCCCGTTAATTTTAAATTTGTATCTGCCTTTAGACTGCTCCACTTAGCAGAGGAAAAACATTTTCGGTCTAAAATCTACAACCCTTGACAAAAGTCAAACACGCCAGACACACGTGCTTTCATTTCAGTGCGAGGCAAAAATCTTCGCCGCGCGACAAGAGCAAGTTTCTTGCTCGTTGCACACAGCTTGAGAGCGTAATGATAATTATTGCACAAGAGTTTGCACACGGTGCCGAGGGTTGCTTTTTGCGAAAGCAGCTCGTCCCACATTCTGTTTGAGTATTATAATCAAATCGACAGAACTGCGCCGAGAGAGTCGAGATTGCTCTGCCGCAACCTGCGAGCATTGATTGATTCGATTTTCATAAGCGTGGGCGTCTTATCAATCTCCAATCTATGCCGGGTCCCGAGCGAAAACATGCTTCATATTTTCATGTTCTTATGCTTGCAATCGCGGAACAAATAATATTATTTTACTCTGAAGCTCGATCGTTCTTAGGAAATAAATTAAAATGTCCACTTCACAGAAAGATTAAATTTATACCTTTGGTTTGTTTTAAGATCAAATCAAGCCCACGGTTTGTTGGAACGGGAAAATGTTAACTCACACCAATTTTCCCGCTTTGGTTCGCTCGAAGTTGTGTTTGCTACCAGTGCATAAATATCTTTTCTCATTTCTTGAAACGTGAGCAGAAAAAGCAACCGCAGTGCAGACGTGTTCGCATAAATTTGTACAAAGTACGGCCAACGCCGAATTGCCGCCGACGCGCGAGAAAGCATTTCGCGAAAATACATCTAAAGCTTTTCGCGACGAACGTAAATAAATATTGTGGCGTGTCATTTTCGCAAATAAAAAGCGACGTATGCACGCTGAACTAATGCGCGTTGTGTGCTAGTTAGCGTGGACGGCAAAAAAATGCGTCTCGAAAACGACTGATAAATTCCGAGGGGAAGAAAAGTGCTGTCACTTGAGCTCTTTGTTTGCTATCGCCGTCGGCGCCATTTCTCACTCAGCCTGAATTTGGTTATTATTCAGCGGAATGTCAACAAAATTGTCACGTGCCGCGTATAAAAAAGTGATTTATACGCGCACGCCTGCCCCCGGAAAGTCAGAAAGCCAGTTGGTGGCGGAAAATGACTTTCAGGGCACTACTTGCGGGGCAGATAATCTATTACTTTTGGAGTCCAAACGAGCAAACCGTTATTTTAAGATTGCTGCAAGCGATTAAAATTGGATGTCTGAGAGAGTTATATAATGGGATCGATTTTATCAGTTAGCCAAACACCAAATATTTGCTCTGTGAGATTAAAGCATTAATTCTTTTCTATCAAATTGTTAAAAGGTATTTAAAATGTAACTCATTGTATTTAAGATGGAAGTGATTAAAGCCGCTAAACATAATAATTGAAGGAATAAAAAATATAATTTTACGAATTGGCCTTTGTTTGTATTTGAAAAACAATCTTAACCATAAAGTAGAGCGCGTAGTTGTTTTGCTGATCCGCAATAAAATGGTAATTAAAAATAAATGTGCAAATCAAACAGACGAGCGCTTGATTTTTTTCCCTGTGATCATAATCAAATATCAAAGAAAACAAATATTCCCTTTTGTAATAAGAGCAAACAAAAATCTTTAGATCTATCATTACTACGTGCAAGCCGTTTGCATTCTCCGCGGTCTCTCTCATTAAGGGAAACGAGTGATTATTACGCAGAGGGCGTGGTTGCCCCCTTTTTATACTTCACAGTTCGTTCAGCATGCATGAAAGGCTCGTTGAGCGGCGGCTGTGATCAATGCAAATAATTGCGAACGTCACGAGCGCCGCTCCGTTTGTTTGGTGTTCGCACGTAAATCAAACAGAACCGGCTCAAAAGCCTAACCACCAGATTAATTTGCATGTTGTTCGTATGAACGGACCGAATTTATTGAAACGCAGTTTTACCCGTGGATAACAATAAAGCCTTAGCGTTTAACCGATTATAAAATGGCGAGTATGCAAATAAATTCGAACCATGGATGCATATTTTTCAAGCAAATCGGAAAATGAATCATTCATTATCAAGCTGGAAATCTGGATTTGCGAATTGAACATAATTGAATATTTATAATATAGAATAGAAAGTATTATACTGCTGATGAGACCTGTGGGGCCGACACAGCCACTGCTCAATAAGAGAACGTGATGTTTTATTTGTCTGCTCAAAATTTCGTGCATACTCTACGCGGAGTAGAGCAATTGCGTTTATGAACTTCATATAAATATATCTTTGTCTGGTAATAGTCAGGGTTTCAAAGTAAAAACAAAATTAAGAACATATTGAATACATTTATTTATAAAACCTAATTGACCAGTTGCATAAATCCATAGTGTTTGAAGCCGCCGACAGATGGCGCAACCACAGACTTTCTTAAAAATTGTTGTTTTAAGCGGTTTTAAGGCATTTCCGCTGCGATTTCAGACTCAATCTAGCTATTTTGCATTCTTCAGTTAATTTGCTTTTTTTACGTGCTGATAACCAAAATCGGTTCAGCCATTCGCCGTAGAAACGTTGGAAAATATTTTTTATTTCAAAAAATAGTTTTTCACGATTCTACGGCAATTGGCTGAACCGATTTTGGTTTTCAGCACGTCAAAAAAAGCATATTAATTGAAGAATGCACAGTAGCTAGATTGAGTCTTAAATCGCAGCGGAAGTGCCTTAAAATCGAAAGTCTACGGTGGCGCCATCTGTTGCCGGCTTCGAACACTTAGGGTTTATGCAACTGGTGAATTATGCGTGCCACACTACGCCTACAATCTTCTATATCATCAATTTTTACAATTCTTTGCTGCTTCTCTTAAACTAATTCTTTTTTGAAAATTTCAAAATATGATAATAACTTATGCCACACCGTCCACCACAAAATTAACATTTACAAATATCTTGGTGTTCATAATGATACGATAAAAACATATTGCATATATATTTAAGGAAAAGCTTTAGCATATTTGAATCAAGGGTTTTGAAGTCTTTTATTAATTATTCAAAAAAAGATCTTGATTTGTTTTTACCATGGGCAACTCAGCCCTGTGAGTGCCACTTCCAAGTCAAGATTGTAACGTCCTTAAAGGAATCTTATCTCGAAACCTATTTTCCATAGGTCTTGTATAAAAAGAGTGGCATTATTATGCTGCCTTACGTTTCCTTATCACCAGAAAGCCTCCTTTGATATGGTCTCTTTATCCAACTTGCATTATTGTTCGTGGCAATTTCCACGGGTAATTAACAGCAGGGGCCGAGTGCAGCATAAAACCAGTCTCAAAGGGCAAAAATAGGCTGCTTCTGGTCATAAAAGCGTGTTTATTAAGCCAGAAGCTGCTGGGGGGGGGGGGAATACTTCCCCAAAGGGTTCGCTTTTGTTAGTTGCTGCTGCTTTGCCACGGCCACATCATAATTCAGTCAGCCTGCCATTTTTTATCGGCTCCAGTTGACGTCACTCTACGGGCCATCGCGTCGTCCCTCCGTCTGAGCGAGCGGCACCGACGGCTGTGCTACTTTCCACCGAGGACACGCTGAGGCATTTCCCTCGGTGTGGACTTTGCCAAAATTGTTTATCCGCTTATTTCGTACCTATACGGCCAAAGAGAATCGCGCCTGTTAGTTTTCAGCGCAAATTACACTCGCCAGTGTCTGTCGACTCTTGGCCAAAGCCGACTGCAAACTTGTATAATCGAGGGGAGAACAAAGCTCTTTGTTAAGCTCTGAGATGATGGAGAAGCATCACAGAACGAAACAATTTCTCGGGAGTAATTATTTGTTTTTGCTGAGCGGATTCACTAATGATATTTCTTTTCATAAAATATTTTAATAATCGTTATTTAAAAATAAACACACGCACCCGCCAGGGAAGGCATTCTAATCAATACGGACAAACCATTTTTTGCAGATTATTTTTAAAAGTGAGAAACAAAAAAAATCAATTAGTATTTATGGTTTTTAGTATTGTTGTATTTGGCTGTTCTAATTTTTATGTATTGAAGTTTTCCTAGAGCACACTTGTAAATATCGGATCAATGGAATGAAAGTAATATTGATTGGATTTTAAACCATAGTTGATTTAAAAATCCTAAAAAGCTGTGAATGTTGCATCCATTCTCATCTGTTGTAATTGTAACACCTGGTTATAATGATTACAACAATTCCATAAATTACGTACTTTCAAAATTTCTTACGAAACATGACAACTTCAACTCAAACGAGGAACTTGGTGGGTTAATTCTGCATTTGACGAGATGTACGCAGAGTCTGACAGATAAAGCGAATTAAAATTGTCGCTTCAAGTGGAAATGTGCTGAGAGGGAAACAACGAGAGGGGTGCACTAATTAGCCCGGATTGATTATTTTTTAATTGGGTCCCGCAGCAAATTGCATATTCATGTTGTCGCGTGAGAGAAACAGACAGCCGCTCGCGCTCAGCGGTGGTTACTGGCATTAGCTCGAGCATAATCTGTGATTCAATTTAACGGTGAAAGTAATTAGGCGTCCGTCGACTAATTGTTCGCTGCCACTTTCGCTTTAATTTTCGCAGTCCCTGGTGGCGAGCTGAGTCTTGAGAAATGTGTAGAGACGAGACGACGAGAGATGAAGGGGGAAAGCACGTCAGTTACTATTTTTCAATTCAAAAACGCTTCTCATAAAATTGCATGCTTTGTACCCGTGGTTCCAATTGATTCTACAACTTTAAATTCATTTTTTGCGCCTGAAATGATACGAACTTAAAATTAATTTAGTCTTTTAAAAGGGGATTTGAAATTTTTTTGACCTATTTCGGAGAGAAAATATAGCAGAATGGAGTTCTTTTTCGGTTTTCTTTCCGATTTCACGTGTCAGCCTGATAGCTAAGAGTAACGAATTTTCGTGTTTATTGATTGAATGGCTGAATTAAACGTGCTGGCAGAAAGGAGCTCATTGCGTTTAATGTGGCCATAAAATTTGCTGTCGTGTCTGGGTGTGCCAAACGCAGGTGCTACTCTTGGCAACCTATACACTCCATCTTCCCTAAGACAGCTCCCCGACAATTTCGTCCCGATCGAAATCTCTCTCACTGCACTCGAAAGAAAGAGAAGTCGCCAAGTAGCAATGTGGTGGAACGCTCCTTTTGTTGTTTTGTGGGATTAAGCGAGAAAGTTGGACCGATAAATTAAAGTGGCAAGTAATGGCACCGATAAAACTCGTCTGATTAAGGGGATAAAGAGAGTTCTTTTTGTCCCCTGTAAAATAAATTCTCACTGGTTGAAAAACGATCAGCGTCATTGGATCTGAAACTCTCTGATTTGATTAGCTCCGTTTCGAAGAACTCTGATGATTGACGTGCTCAAGTTGATCAAAATTAAAATTTTCATTGAAGCATTACGTGAAGGAGGGTTCTCAGAATAGCATCCCTTTTGCATTCATGTAATTACTTTCCAACGATCCTCGGTTACAAATTTCCCCGTTAGGTGAAAACACATACTCAACAAAGTATCTCAACACGGTTTTGCATCGCAAACTTTGCTCTATTAAAGAATTTAGGGATGCCAGCTATTGTACCTCCAATAGCAGAGGAAAACACAAGATTCTAATCCAGATTAATCCTAATTAATAGAAGATGGGTTCGGTGCAGACCTCGGTTCCGTGGAAATAACAAATATGCTCACTTTGAAAAGGCGAAAAAAATGAATAATATTGGCGAATACTTTGGATAAAAAGAAAATATATTCGTCGGATTTATTACACAAATTACGAAACCTATGGTGATGTGCGTAGCGATAATGTGTAGCGACAAATATATAAAAAAATAGGAAAGGGTTAGTAAAGGGGTAACAAGTTTAGATATTGAAATAATTGCGCTTATCAAAAAAATTCTACTCAACAATTCTTCTATCGGTAGGGTCTCTAATCACAAGTCTATCTTGTCGTCGTTCTTCTCACGGCTCAAAGGGTATGGTCAGTTTGGCGCATGCAGAGTGGAATTGGGTTGGTCGTTCCACGCGGACACAATTGGCGATGCCCGTACCTCTCCTGTACGATGCCCAGGAAGGCGCTGCAGGCCGTCGGTGTTAGAAATACCAAACGGCCCCGCAGGGCACCTGAGGGTAGCGAATTAAATAGTCAGATAATGGCCCGATAAATTAATATGCACAAAAGTCACATAAATAAGGTAGAAGCCCAAATAAAAACTCACTTACGTTTGAAATTTCAAAAGGGAGTTAAGAAATCCGATCGGACAAAGATCGTTGGTTGGCAAATAGCACACCAGCTTGCGTGCTATGCCTTTTGGTGGTTTTCGGGCCTCTGACTATTAAATCACCGTGAGTGCAACGCATTGCACTCCCCTCATGCGCCTGCGAGGTATCCCAAATATCGCAATAATTGGGGTTCTCAGCATGCGGTAAATGATTTTTACATGACTTTAAATTTGTCGTTTGACTCACATAAAATTAAGATAAGCGCAATTTGAAGAAAAGGGAGATAGTAAGAGAGAAAGAAAATTACAAAAATTAAAATAAATCACTCGTCTGTTTGAATAATTTACGTGTTGATTTCGTCAAATGCCAATTAATCAATACAACGTTATACCTCCCCCCGCACTTAAATTTTCCACGCAGAAAATCAAATTTTCAACTGGAAAATCAATTACTGGGAAGGCATTTTCTTCAAATCTTTTGCATCAAAATCACCAATGTTATCACCATTCTCGCCAATCAAAGTGAACATGTTTTGAGCTTTTTGATCCACAATCTCGAACGGTCCGACATACGTGGGAAGCAATTTAGCTGACATACCTTCTCCTTTTTTAGACAATACAAAATTCCTCTTCATAACGAAATCACCAACCCGAAACTCACATGGCCTACGTCTTAAATTATAATGATGCGCGTTTTTCCTATTGGCTGCTTGCGTGTTTTCCTGAACTAAATTATAAATTTTGTTCAGCTTGGGAAACCGTTTTGAGTAATCTTCAATTGGATTAAGTTTTGAATCATTATCATTATCGCGCGGCGCGTCAAAATTGTATAATTTCGGCTGTCTTCCGAACGCTAAGAAAAATGGTGAATATTTAGTTGTCTCATGTACGCTGGAGTTAATCGCATACGCAATATGTGCTAGGTGCTTGTCCCAATCTTTTTGATTCTCGGAAACGAAACTTCTCATTATGGTTTCAAAAACCCTATTAACTCGTTCTGCTGGATTTGCTTGAGGGTGATACCGCGGTGTATACTGCAACGAAATATTATATTTCTTGGCTAACTCTTTAAATTGAATACTGTGGTAAATTTTGGCGTTATCTTGAATCATCAATTCCGGCACGCCGTACAACAGAAATGATTTTTCAAGCGCCGCACATACACTCTTTGCAGTCGCGTCGCGCAGTGGTGCCAAAATTACCATTTTTGAAAAGAAATCTTGCTGTGTCAAAACATATTTGTGGCCACTCGAGCTTCGCGGCAACTCACCGACCAAATCTGAAGAAAAAACCTGCCAGGGTCTCTCGACCTGATGAGAGGCCATAAATCCCGCCGGGGCGGACTGACATGATTTTTGCTCCAGACAAGTACGGCAGTTGGACACAAATCTCGCAATGTCGGAACGCATTTTGGGCCAGTAAAAATTCTCAGCAATTTTGTGATAAGTCTTAGAGTAACCGAAATGACCTGCTTCTGGGCGTGCATGGAATCTATTTAAAATCTCGGCTCTCTGTTCTTTAGGTACTACTTGTTTGTAACACGATTCTTCCCACGGGTTCCACGATTTTACAACTTTGAATAATTTATCATTTACAATTTTAAACAAAGGGAATTTTTGCGGATTGGATCTAACATTTTGCAATAAATGCAGGTACCAATTGTCTTTCACGCGCGCGTTTGAAGCAACAGCACACATTCTGATCGGCGCAGAGAATGATCGCGACAGCAAATCTGGCATTACGTTTAATTTTCCTGGCTTGTGGTACACGTCAAAATTGTACTTCTGTAATTTGTACACCCAGTTAGCTAGCCTTCCTTTCGGATTTTTAAGATCCTTCAGAAATTTTAGCGGTCTATTGTCGGTGAACAGCAAGAATTTATTATAAGCCAAATAACCTTCAAGTCGCTCAATCGCCCATACTATTGCAAGCGCTTCTTTGTGAATAGTCGGATATTTTTGCTCCGCCTCTGTCAAAACTCTACTGACATAAAAAACTGAATGTTCGCCATCATCAAATAATTGTGTAAGCACACCCGAAATGCCTACATCTGACGCATCGGTCGACAAAATAAATTGTCGCGAAAAGTCTGGAAGTCGTACTACAGGATCTTTGATCAGCGCCTCGCGAATGGAAGTAAATGCAGCCTCCTGCTCACACGTCCATTCAAATGAATTTTTCTTGCGCGTTAGTCTCGTCAATGGTTCGATAATCGTGCTAAAGTTGTCAATTAAACGTCGATAGTAAGAAACGCCGCCAAGTAACATTTTTATCTCTTTGACGCTCTCCGGCCGCTTTAATTGTAAAATCGCCTTTATCTTGTCTGGATCTGGATGTAAACCGTTTTCATCCAACACATATCCTAGCATTTTCATTGAGCTGCGTAGGAACTTACTCTTATCCCAATTTGGAGTCATATTTGCGTCGCGTATCAGTCTAAAAAATTCGCGAAGCACTTCAAAGTGCATTTCGAGTGTCGGCGTACCCAAAAATACATCATCAATGTAAACTTTTAAATACTTTTTTATCCATGAATCGCCTATTATTTTGTCGAAAACACGCATGAACGCTGGCCCGCTATTTATGGCTCCAAATGGTACCACTTTAAATTGAAACTGACCTTTCTGTGGAATGAAAAACGCCGTCTTTGGCTTACTCTCTGCGTCCAGAGGTATTTGCCAATAACTTTTCCGGAAATCTACTGAGCTGATAAACTTAAATTCACCCAAATGGTCTAAAATCGTCGCCAAAATTGGAACCGCGTACGCGTCAGGTGTCGTGAGTTTATTCAATTCGCGCAAATCAAGAACGAAACGTGGTTCGGATCCTTTCGCCTCATTGCGTACAAAAAACCCTGGCGCATTCCACGGACTTCTCGCTTCCTCAATCACGTCCATCGCTAATAGCTCATCTACTGTTTTGTGCATCACCGCTAGTTCTGGCGGAGCAATATAATATTGCTTGCATTTAACAGGCTTTGCATCACCTGTGTCAATATGATGCTCGATATCTACGCGTCCCAATTTTGTCGGAAAACTATCTCTCATCTCAGCAATAAATTCATCTAATTTCGCTTTGTCGCGCTCCTCCAATTTGTTGCCGTCCGTCAAAATCGTTGCCGCCTTTGGCTGAGTGCATTTTCCTCCTGCGCGCGTTAAATGCCAAGTGCCATTTCTCACGTCAGGAATGAACCCCGTTTTATTCCAAAAGTCAAGCCCCAAAATTAACGACTGATCAATTTTTGGAACAACTAAAGTCGGAATCAGAAAAGATTTATTGTCCAGCATAATAGGTAAATCAACACTACCCGTCACCTCATTGTACGTCTTATCAGCTAGTTCAACTCGCTTAATATTTGACTTCTCTACACGCAATTCTAGCTGCTTTACGATTGGAATGCCCGGCCCTCCAATAATGCATACCGATGCACCACAATCTAAAAGAGCCGTCAGCTGTTCATTCAAAATTCTCACGTCCAGAAAAAGCCTGTCATCATCTGCTAAAGTCAAAAATGTCCTATCATTACCCGGTCCGCTCTGTGAATTTGTACGCAATTTATTTTTAATTGCGGCCAATTTCACGCGTACCGTATCTGTCCTAATCTTGTCTAAATGGCACCTCCAGCCCGGTCCTAATTGCCGGCACTGTTTACGGCCGCGGCGACGCAGTGTGCCCATCGGTCGGGCCCGTTGGTCCGTTTTTTGAAAACTCTTTACAACGCGCGGTCGGACAGTTCGCTCTTGTCACGTCTGGCTTCCCGCACGTCCAACAAAATTTCTTCGCGTCAGAAGAAGGACAATACCTGAAACTATGCCCCGGTTTCCTGCAATTCCAGCAAGTTCTACTACTTATACCATCAGCTCTTGCCTCTCGCACAAATGCAGGATTCGGTTTTGCTGAACCCGGAACATAATCTCGCGGCGTGTACTTACTCCCTTTCGCATTCTCTCTCACAGAAGCTGCCGCCTGCGTTTGCGGCTGCTGCTGCTGCTTTTTCTCGCTCGCTATCGCGCTCATTTTCGCCTCTTTCGTCTTTTTCTCGCTCGTTCGCCCTTTCTCGTCATATTTATAAACCAACTTTGGTTCAACAGGGTTATCGGGAGTTGTCGGTTCTTTGTAGGTTTGAATACGGCATTGGATTTTCTCGAGTCTAAGTCCCTCCCTAACTAAATCTTGAATTGACGAAATACTTTCGACCGGCAATTTATCTAACGAAATCGGATTCAAACGCGCTAAAATGAATTCAAGCTTTTCCGCGTCGCTCGGTGGTTTTGCAAGCAAAGCAAAACTTTGCTTCATCTCTGCCACGTACAAATTCAACCGTTCATCTAAACCCTGCGTTCGCAATCGCAATTGTTGCCATAGTCGCTCGTCATAGTTTGGAGGTTTAAAATTTTGAAGAAAATCTGGCACGAATTCTGCCCACGAAGCCCAGCACTCGCGATTCGCCATAAACCACGTTCTGGCCTGCCCCGAGAAAAGGTTATGAGCCGAAAGCCAAATCTCCTTGTCGGACAAATTGCTCTCGTATCTCTTCAAATCAAACTCACGCAAAAACTCTGCAAAACTCAAATCTGATTTCGGATCTCCGTCATATTTCAGCCTCCAGTCCCTAACGGATATGATCTTTCCGCGCTTCCGCGGTTCTGTCACAGTCTCAGTCATCGGCCACGGTTTGGCCCTTTCATCCCCTGCCAGTATCGGCACTGGTACGGACTTGTCGTCGACGATCATCGGCATATACAGAAGCGCCCCGGTAGGCCACTTTGCACCTTCCGTTGTCACTCCATGCTCGCCGCTCCGACCCTCGCGCGCGCTATCATCGTCCGAGTCACCGTTCTCTAACAACTCAATTGACAAATTTAGCTGATTTAACTGCGGATCCTCTGGAGCCGTCTCCAAACTCGACCCTGCCTGTTGCTCTGTAGTCTCTTCCGCGCCTTTACGCAACTTATCATACGCTTTGCCAATGTGCCGCATGAGTAACTGAATATTCTCTCGCGATTTCTCCGCGTCCTCAGGAGGAGTGAGTCGCTTAACCCGATCCCTAAAATACGCGATATAAGTTCGCACCTTCCGGATTTCAGTCGGATCCTTAGCAACAGATGCCTTGCCTGCCCAATTCTTTAACTCGGCCACATATCTAGTCAAAACAGCAATCTCGCCAGTAATCGCAGTGATATCAGTCACTACAACCTCCTGGGTCTCACCCGCAAGCACCTTCCCGCGCGCGATCTTTAATTTATCACGCAAACTTGTCAACGAATCATCCGCCGTGAAATCAATTTGATGGACTTCGCACTCTCTCTTCACATATTTCTCCTCTAAACGGTCGTACTCAATTATGAGTCGATCCATCTTCACTCTGAACTTAATTCAAATCAAAAACTTAAACTTAAATTTAACTCTCAAACTCTATTTATCTTTAAACACAAAATAAACTATTAATCTAATTCTCTACTCGAATCGGAAAAACAGCTCAAAAATTCATACGATTTTACGCATCTATTTTATCTACAAATATTCACGCTAGTCGAATTCAACAAAATTCTAGTCGCACTACAATTTCGGAAAAAATGCGTGCCGCCCCAGAAATGAACAAACAGCCGCAAGAGAACGCACCACAAAAATTTCTAAGTACCACGAATTTCAGCAATGGTATCGCGATACAAGAGAACTGTCTCATCTAATATGGAAAACAATTTAAACTACGCTGGGGGAACCGAAATGTCGCATTTGACACATATAAGGGATGCCATATCGCAAACTTTGCTCTATTAAAGAATTTAGGGATGCCAGCTATTGTACCTCCAATAGCAGAGGAAAACACAAGATTCTAATCCAGATTAATCCTAATTAATAGAAGATGGGTTCGGTGCAGACCTCGGTTCCGTGGAAATAACAAATATGCTCACTTTGAAAAGGCGAAAAAAATGAATAATATTGGCGAATACTTTGGATAAAAAGAAAATATATTCGTCGGATTTATTACACAAATTACGAAACCTATGGTGATGTGCGTAGCGATAATGTGTAGCGACAAATATATAAAAAAATAGGAAAGGGTTAGTAAAGGGGTAACAAGTTTAGATATTGAAATAATTGCGCTTATCAAAAAAATTCTACTCAACAATTCTTCTATCGGTAGGGTCTCTAATCACAAGTCTATCTTGTCGTCGTTCTTCTCACGGCTCAAAGGGTATGGTCAGTTTGGCGCATGCAGAGTGGAATTGGGTTGGTCGTTCCACGCGGACACAATTGGCGATGCCCGTACCTCTCCTGTACGATGCCCAGGAAGGCGCTGCAGGCCGTCGGTGTTAGAAATACCAAACGGCCCCGCAGGGCACCTGAGGGTAGCGAATTAAATAGTCAGATAATGGCCCGATAAATTAATATGCACAAAAGTCACATAAATAAGGTAGAAGCCCAAATAAAAACTCACTTACGTTTGAAATTTCAAAGGGGAGTTAAGAAATCCGATCGGACAAAGATCGTTGGTTGGCAAATAGCACACCAGCTTGCGTGCTATGCCTTTTGGTGGTTTTCGGGCCTCTGACTATTAAATCACCGTGAGTGCAACGCATTGCACTCCCCTCATGCGCCTGCGAGGTATCCCAAATATCGCAATAATTGGGGTTCTCAGCATGCGGTAAATGATTTTTACATGACTTTAAATTTGTCGTTTGACTCACATAAAATTAAGATAAGCGCAATTTGAAGAAAAGGGAGATAGTAAGAGAGAAAGAAAATTACAAAAATTAAAATAAATCACTCGTCTGTTTGAATAATTTACGTGTTGATTTCGTCAAATGCCAATTAATCAATACAATGTTATAACAGATTGCCGAGAATCCGTTTCATTAAAACTTGGTGCGAAAGCGGCTGCCAATTTAGTCGCAGATGATTTTGTGACAGCGGCGGCGTCAACAATGAGAGGCTTTTCCACGGTTTACGCTTTCCCATCTCAAAGCGATTCCATTCGCCCACCGCAGCTTTTCTCGTCTCCGCGCAAATCTTCTCGCTTTCTTTATCTGTGCCGAACTTCGGAACTAATTCCACTGAGATACAAACACAAAGCTGCCTCTCGAGGGTATAATTGGATTTCTGTTTGCCTGGCGATGCATGAAAATAATTGGAAAATATTTTACGCAAAGCTTGCCGCGGAAAATCCACTTGGAGTAATTTACCAGCACTGCCTACTACAGAGTTAAGCCAATTATTATTGGAACTGATGTATTTCCAAACAAACTTAACGATACTTTGCAGATTTTATGAAAGGAAACTCACAGTCAAGTAGCAGCTTTGCTAAAAAAATTTTATCCGCATTAGAGAACCTCGTTTAGTGTCGAGCAATAATATTCGTATTTAGTTCAATCCTGAGGGGAAAAGTAAATTGAAAAATGGGAATACAGCAAAGCCGGAATCCCTTGCAAGCGACTTACGAAAAGACACGCTGTTAGAATTTGTAAAAGATTTTCCGGTGTATGAACACTGCACAACAATTTCCTATTTAACTCCATTTCCTCGCGTGCAAATTGTATGCAACTCGAGGTGCTGCGGGTGACAGACTTGAGAGGAAACGTCAGAAGGGGTAGTCAAGTGTGCTGCATTGATAACAGCGAGAGCGTATTTTTACAGCCTTTTCAAGCCTGCAAGTTAAATTACGAAGCTGTCAAAACGGCAAAGCGTGAGCCAGTTTTACAAGTCTGTTTTGCACCGACTTATTTGAAGCGTGCAAAAGATAAATTGGCATTCTCTTTGATCCACATCTTTGCTGCTCCTCTGAGGCATGCATCACAAAGTGCATATTATGTATTGACGCTTCTTTGTCGTCCGCGTTACAACAAATCGAGTGTTTACACGGCGATAGCTTATGAAGAGTGTTCATAACGGAATTGGTATTTCCCAGCTTTGCCTCGGTTATCCAAACTCACAAAGTTGGTTTACAACTATTGACCTGATTTAAACACCACCGGCACGCAAAATAATTCTTTTAGCTCCTTTCGTAGATGCGATGCAGAATTGCCAAAATTTCCAAGACACATTATTTATCAAGTTCAGTGTTGAATAGCTTGAGACTGAATTTTATTTTAGATAAGAACTTGTGCGTCTTGAATGAAAAGGTTAAAGAATAATGTATCAATATTAACATTTTTTTGTTAAATTTAGATGAAGCTTGCTCGATGTTAATTAAGCTGTTTATTTTTTCGTAAATGAACATAAATGTTACGCTCAACTTTTTTCGGCTAATTCATGAGTTAGAATGGAACTTGAGTTGGAACTAGATATTGTTAAACAAATTTCCATACACTATAATTTGACATCCACATGGACTCCGTTTAAATTGCGTAATTTTATACAAGTCTTTGCAAAATTACTAATTGTATTTGAGTAAAAAACAGTGAACAAAAATAGTTTATTCAAAGTTTATATGAAAATTCCTACAATTTATTTCCAATCCCAATCAGTACATCTATTACCTCTTATTTATTAGAAAATCGTGTATTTTCCAACTGTTTGATCTCTTGTCAAAACATGTGATGAAGTCCCGCCCCGGGACTCCCCCAACTCGGAAGGGACAAAACATCTCTCACATAGCTGCATGGCAGCGCTGGCTCACTTAGTAATCGCACCTCCGAAAGTGCATACACTTTTGACGCCACACATGAATGACCCCAATTTGGACGAGCACGCCGCTTCTGCTCTCGGCCCTCCAGATAAAAGAAGCGTCAGATTCATTAAGGCGATGAAGCCATGAAAACTAATTGATTACATTCACGAAAACCCACCAAGTGTGTGTCGATGATTTGCGTGCTAATTGCTTTCAGGCTACGGCAGCACGACCCCGCAGACCGAGATGGGCCGCGTTGCCGTCATCCTGTACGGCTTCCTCGGCTGCTCCGGCGGCATCCTCTTCTTCAACCTCTTCCTCGAGCGCATCATCACGTTCCTTGCATACGCCCTTCGCTACATCCACGTGCGCAAGCTGTCTAAGCGCGTGCACCAGGCCAACGGCCTCAACGGCCATAAGGTGAGATTGCCTTTTACTAACGACGTCGAGTAAATACATTCTATAACGCTGCACTATACTAAAATGAATCGCTTTTAATTAAAACTATTTTCCTTTCCTATAAAAGTAGAAATTTTCAGCTAAAGGAACATTATGCTATACATTTATTAAGAATTCTGCCTTCATTGTTTGCATACTCATTGATTTTAGGCCCAAATTTTATTTCTAGCCACTTTTGGCCATCTAAAACGGCTTTCAAAAACTGTTATCAAATCAGAGTCACATGATTATTACTATTATTTAAAATTGACTATGTATGTTGGAGCTAAAAATTTTGCTAAATTTGTTTAATTTAATCAAGAGTCAATTCAAACTGAGTTAGTCTTTTTTGCTCATATTGATGATTACAACAGATAAAAACATTTCTCCATCCCGATTCGATTGGTTTCAATTTTATTTGCAGAAGTTAATGTGCTCAACTAAACTACACAGAAATTAAGATATTGACTTTCTTTCATTTCTAATAATATCTAAAAAGAATTCAAAGAAACAAAACAGGACATCTGATACTTTTATAATTTAATATCAACGTTGTAACAATAATGTTTTTGGGACGATACTAAGAAGTCTTGTTTCCCCCTTGCCGCTTCCAACTTGAATATTACAAGCAGCGCCGCTCAATAAAAGTCTAAAAAGCTTTTTGCTCCAGAAACTCATCGAGAACTTTTTCACAAGGCTTTTATGTGAACTTTGCAACGCGCAGGTGATTTAATTTGCTTCCAACGAATCTTTTTCAATCAATATCACGGGCCGGTTGCATAATAAGCTCAGAGAAGTAGGCTGCTGTGCAAAAGCGGTAAATCTGTACCTTTATAAGTTGTGAGCCACTTTTGCACCAAAGAGACCGCAGAAACGAGCAAAAGTTATTACTAGGTGTTCACATATGAGTGAGTATTTTATGACTCACTTCGTTATATTTGCTTCCTTCTGCTTGAAAAGCAGGGAAATTTGAATGTACACGGATTATGCAGAATCCAGTGCATGAAAACACAGGTACCATAGAAATATGCATGTTTAGGAGTGTGCTATATTCCCCTTCTTCTTCCGCATTATGATTACGGACGGAATGACGTTGGGATTTGAGATTTATGCAACCAGTTTGTCATTCATGAAAGAAAAATTGCATACTCAGCGACTGCAGGCGTTCCACTTTGCTTTACGGGTGTGTCAAAAGCTTTTTTTTTAAGTTTGAAAAGCAGTGTGCAAATAGACATGTAACATTCAACAATAATGTAATTCAATTTCGTTGTCTACCATGTGATTTAGTCAAGTCGGTGAGTTTGCTCAGTGACTCACACATTCCTTCACAGCGCAGGAATTTTCAGTGCTACCCATTGTAAATTTAATCATGGACTCTCACATCTCCTCAAATGCTTGCAATAAAATTTATTCCAGTTATGATATTATACGTCTGCATCAAGATTATGAAGGGAAATCTCCACAAAATTTCACGACTCACCAAATTCTTGCGTCTCACTTTTATTGGAATAAAAAATCCCTGTACCTCACGTTTTTTTAATGCAAAGCACTATCAATCATTATTTTATTTCTTACATGCAGTTTTTGTCACTAATATGTCAGTGGTTTTCTTTTTATTGATCTGAAGGGTGCAGGGGGAGAGAGTAGAACATTTTGGGCAATTTGAGGGCGAGAGCACTCTTCAATACAACATTACTTATAAAATCCCTGATTGATAATTTTCAATCTCAGAACAGATCTAAAAAAATTTAAAAATGCATCACCAATGGCAATATATGACGAAAAGCAGCTGCACTTCATTTAATTTTATTGATTTATTATTATATTGGAAATAATGTTACTTTCGGACTTTTTAAGAGACATTATTTGTAAATACATTTTCTGCGCTTTATTGGTAAGAAATTTTCTTGTAAAATAACCAGATGTAAAATATCCGGTTTGTTAGAAATAGCAAACCTCGGACACCTTCTCAGAAAAAGTTAAAACCAATTTCAAATTTGCACAGACCTGCAAATTATGGTGTAAAATCTACAGCAATGTAACTCATTCGTTTCTAGGAGACTCTGGGGAGACTGAATTCAAAGGGCTAATAATTTGGATTTTTCCCAGACGTGCCAGCTAGTCAAAAAGTAGAACAAATCGGAAAGGCTCAGGGAAATTTTTCGGGCAGTGAAGCACTATATCAATAACATTCAATTTTAAAATTTTATCAGCCGCCACCGTCCTAAAATTCGGTCTAGCCAGCCGCATTAAATTACGCTGCTGAGACCTCAAGGTCAACATTAAGAAATTTTATTCGGCCTTATTTTATCAGGTCTCTGCATATACGACCTGATTACACTTTTAAGTTGACATTTATTAGAAGGAAGAATTAATGTTCCTCAATTTGTCAGGTGTGTGTGTCGAATGCATCGCTGGACGACGACGAGGAGAGCCTGGACAACTGGAAGCCGAGCGTGTACTGGGTGATGCTGTGCCTAAGCGTGGCCGCGAGCGTGGTGGCCGCGTGTGCGTCGCTGATGTACGCTCCGCTGGAGCACTGGTCCTTCCTCGAGTCGCTCTACTTCTGCTTCGTGTCGTTCGCCACCATCGGTTTTGGCGACTACGTAGCCACGCAGTCTGAGAGCTACTCCTACGACAGTTGGTACCGCTTCGGAAACTTCCTCTTCCTCGTCATTGGCTGCTGCTGCACCTATTCGCTCTTCAACGTCACCTCCATTGTAATCAAGCAGGTGAGAAAGCTCTCTCTCTCTCTCTCTCTCTCTCTCTCTCTCTCTCTCTCTCTCTGTTGAATGATGCATGTGCTCGCTGCATTTGCATGCGAAAAAAAACCGCGTTCAATTCAGCCTGTCTGCTCAGTCAACTGGATAGAAAATGTAAATTATTAGGAGAGCGTTAAATTGCTTTCGAGTTTTCTAGTCGAGAAGAGTCTCTGGAATCGTAAATTAGTTATCTTGCAAGCTTCAATGATTATTTGTTAAGAATGATGTTTAAATTATGCACTTTTGGAAATTAAAATTTTGCATAGTACGATAGCATGCGGTATTGTTTTTCTATGTAATTTTAAATATTTCTCTCCCTATCTGTTTTTTTTAAATCTAGAATACTGTAAAATTGTGTTGATTAATTAGTTTTGGAAGCTATTGATTTCCCATTAATTTCATCTCCTATTCTATTGAAAACAAATAGTGGTTTTGAAAGCTCTTCATAATTGTTTGGCCCCTAGAATTTTACATAGCCATGTTAAAAACAAAATTGAATTAAAAAAAATTACTCATCAACAAAAAAATGTTAAGACGAAATTTATTTTTGTAAAAAGTTACTGGTATATCTATTGACATTGGTTTTTCATCAGTACATTAAAATTTAATTTTAAAATGCGGAATAGGTTTCATAACATGAATGTTACGGTTCAAAAGTGTCTCGTTTAAACATTAAGTTCCCTAATTCTAAATATCCTGGACCAATTTGTCTCTCAGGCTCTGAATTGGATGATCGCGCGTCTTGACTTCCGCTGCGAGCGAGCGGCTGGCGCTGCAAACCGCATGTGGCGCCGCCAGTCGCAGCGTATTCGACGGCGCCGCAAAAGCACTGCCCGGCCAAACAATTTGCGGCGACAGAGACGGCCGCCGGCGCCGATCCGACACGCGCCCATTTGCGGTGGCGACGCCTTGGCAGCGCCTAACACGAATCCCAGCGAGACTGGGGACTCGGATTCTGTCTACGATTCCGACGGAGAACGCAGACTCAGTGGCGAGATGATCTCCATGAAAGATTTCCTCCAGGCCAACAAGGTAGGGACCAACCATCGCCTTAAATGATTATGTAATCTTCCATTGGGCTTTTGTATTTGTTTCGTCATTTTTATTTTTCACATCAAAAAGGAAAAATAGTTAAATTTTGAGCAATTTAAGATAGCATTTAGTCGGAAAATTTACATATTTTCTTTCGACTCTCCATGACACAAGAACCTTCTTGGATTGTTCACTCATGTAATTAAAAAAGACATGGTTCGGGAAAGCTTAATCATGCAGAAAAAATTAGTTGAAAACAGAACACGTTAAGTTCCTCTAATAGCTCTATAAATTATTGATCCTAATTCATATTCCTGAAAAAATTTAATTTTCTAAACAAATTTTTGGGTTTCTTTGTAAAAATTGTGAGTCTGGATCGTACTTTTTATGAGTAAAACTCAGTCTAAAGTGAGTCAAACATCCTTAATTTTTTTAGTGCTTGCAATGAAATCCATATTAAAAGCATGAAAATGATTCAAATAAAAAATAAATTTTAAACGGTGGCATATATGCACTGCAAACGATTCAGAACCACAAACATTTTTTACCTCACATTTCTTGATATTATATCTATTATACGGTTTAATCCCTTGTACAATTTTGACAGCAACAGGAAATTTTCTAATCGGATGTTTCATGGTAACACGCGATTATTTTATGTCCAAAGGTATCTCTTGCTGTGATGCAAAAGCAGCTTTACGAAACTGCCCAGATGCAACGGTGGGGCGTGAGCGCGCAGCCGTCGAGGGGCGCCAGCGGCGGCTTCACACCGGGCAATGTTGGGCCCCTGGCCATCGTCAGCCAGAAGCTGGACAACAATGCGTGAAAGGCTGTGATACGACTGCAAATACAGTGCAAGTACTTGAACGCGAGAAATTACGTTTTGCGAGTGCATGTCGTTAGGAGCGGCAGAGAAAGCGTAGTCGGTCGGTTTGTTATACTTTCGTTAGTGAGAGAAGCTCAATTAATTGTTAAGTAGGTTCGCGCGCCAAGTGACACTCGCGTTGGGCTAAATCCAGATGAAGTCGTTCTAGATCAAAAGACGCTCGTTTCCACGCCGACTGCAGGGGAGTGTGACTAACTAGGTTTCGTAAAAGCTCTTAAATACCTCTCTTACAAGCTATTTTTATTTTGGTTTATTTAACTTGATATTTGAAGAATCAGGGATGAATACGAATTATCAGTGGAATATTTCCTGTCCTTAACGTCATTTTTTGTTGCTAAAAACCAGCTCTTTTTCCCATTCGCGAGAAAATCATTTGGTATATTGCACTTTAAATAGGAGCCGCTTTGTCAGATGCGAAAAATACAATTCTTGGATTGGATACCTTGGTGTATCTACTATCGAAGTAACCGAGAAGCTGTAGAAAAAGGGGGAAGCAATATTAAATTTTATTCCAAGAATGAAGGAAAAGATGGTAGTAAATAGGAAACGATCCAACTAACTGGATTACATACATTGCGTTTCCCTTTCTCGGAACTATTTGTTGGAAGGTGTCGAGTGATATTAATAGAAATACGCAAAGGTATAACAATAGCAAAAAATTCTAACATATGCATTTCATAATTAACACGATTCATTCCTTTCTTCTGATTGGCTATTTTTTTTAAGGCGATCCCTTTTGATTTTCTCGCGGTGACACACAATACAAACCCATTTTTCTATAGAGTTTTATATTAGATAAAATATATCACATAAAATATTGAAAAATTATCCATTTTGCAAACTTCTTTTAGGATTTAACACGGAAACAATTTTTGGTAAAATTTGTGCAATGTTACCAAAGACATTTTACTGTTTCTCACATCCCTCTGCAGTCATTTCCTTTAGAAAGTTAATTATTCATTTCGCAGTGTTCTTCAAATGTCTCTAGACATAAAAGTGTGCTAACAAGCTGCATTCAGTAAAGAGGTGCTTTTCTACTCCGGCATATTAATTAGAGCAGCGCAGCTTCTGCTTTCCTCGCTGCTCAAGATGATCTCGCGCGCGCAGCCCCAGCACGAACACATATTAAGCCAGCAGGCGTTATCGGCGCGGCCACGTGAATAATTGAGTTTGGTCGTAATTGCATTTATAATTAACATGACAGACTGATCCATTGCAAATATCGAGGCTGCGTTTCGTTTGGTTGACCATTCCCCGCGGTTAATCTGCTTTCAAATATGGATAAAATATTTTGGCCGATTTTCGGTACGCTGCTGCTATGACGCACAACACATTCTGTAATGAAGGGTTCTTATCGTGATTCGTTTGTATTTCATCTAACGAGCCTTTTAATTAATCACAAGGCATTTGCTGTGGGATTTGGATTTCGTTTTTTATGTATGAAAGAATTCTCATCGCTAACCCTTTGCAGTCAGAATGAATGATTTTCCTTTAGTGCCGTTTGAAACCCGAAATTCCCTTGATGAATTTTAAAACTTCTCCATCTGATCTGATTTCAATTGCCTCTCTATGGAAATCTTACACTATATTGGTTTGCTTTTGAAAAAGATCATCTGCGTGGGCGAGTTTTGTGTTAATTAAATCAATAAGAACCAAGAGATGGAAAAGCGATTAGTTTTCTTGCCAAAGATTTCATTCATTCCAATATCTCATGTCTCGCGTCTTTCCCAATACACTTCTGGATGAAGGCACGCGTCTGATAGAATGTTAACATAGAGAGTGAAAGGTAATTTTATGAACTTGTTATATTACGAAAGGCTTAACTAGCAGAGATTCTATTTGTAAATTTGAAGTTTTCAACTTTAAATAAGTGCTTAAATAATGCTTGATTAATTCAAGTCAACGTGTCACGAGTTGGAGGTGTGAAAAGTAGTTGAGTGAGTTTGATTAAATTCCAAGACAAATTTAAAATAAAAACTATTTTAAGCAATTCACCGTTGCATTTTTTGCTCAAAATAACTTAACAAGAACTGAAAAAAATTGGAGACTAGATATTGATATGAAACGCATCAAAAATGTCCAACCGCTTTTCACATTTCTGACTGGGAACCTATGAAAAATAAATGCTGTTACGATTAATTGTACACACAAAAACATTATGTACTCTCACATTAACTCCAGAGAATCCTCAAACTTAAAAGCGAATCAATAAACACGATGATATTTTGTCATTTCACGTCGGCACAAGTACTTTCATTTCCGCGAAGCACACCGTCAATTTGTTTAATGAAGAGAGGCAACGAAGAACAGACCCGAGAGCGGCGGGCAGCGATTCAAAGAGCATCCAGCAGCAGTCAAGTGTTTGGCTTTACCCACCGAGAGCGGATATTGCCCTTTCGAACAAGCGTGCCCGCCACAGGAATGAAGAGTAACACCGATGCCGACGCGTCTGATGCAACTTTCACTGTGCGCGACGTATTGATTAAAAAGCGGCACAACTCGTGCGCTTGCTGTTGCTCCGACGCTCCATTCCAACTTTCTCAAGCAAAAAAGGTAATTTTTTAACAATTTGCTTCTACTCAGCTTTGATTTAAGGAAAAATAGCAAAACGTAATCATCATATTTTTCACATTTTATTTTCAGTATTAATATGATTAATATCGTTAAAATTAAGTTGTTTTATATGATTTTTTTGTTATTAAAAGACATTGAAATTATTTTTACATGAGCTACAGTATTTACATAAAACATGAGAATCAAAATAAATTCCATTTTAAAAGTTTCTCTTAACTGATCCACATAAAAATTAATTTTGTAAAGTCTAATTTGGATGATGTTTGAATGAAAATTAGGAAACTTGGTCCAGCATCTTTAATAGCCATTTAACAAACTATTCAACATTTTTTGTTCCATAAAGAATAAACATGAATAATTTTTTTTCCTTTACAAGTTATTTTTTTGCATTTTGCTTCCCATCACCGAGTGCTCTTTTGAAAGGCAACACGCAGCTCTTGCAGTTTGGAAGCTGAAAGATCTAAATTCTGAAAGAGTTTCTTATTATAGGAGATTCTTCAACTTAATGGGTGATAGTTTTGCACCTTCATTTGGTTAAGTAATACGTTGTTATCTTTTCATGATTTTCTTTTTAAGTTGCACCTTTTGTTAATCGCGATACACTTTTAGTAAATTAAATATTTAATTATAAGATAGTTAAAATACATTTTTCGACACAGATCCAAATTGCAAAGTTGAAGAGGACAGTAAAAATATTTTTTGGTTGCAATTGTATCTCTCTAGCATGCATAAAACCGGAGTTACTGTCAATTTTCGTTTTTCCTGGGGTTGAATTACTTTTCAAAGCTTAAAATTTTCGAAGTCGAAAATAATATTGGTCGAATCTATCTTTCGCTTTCAATTTATGTGGCCGCAAATTCTTTGTCAATGGAGTGAGAGAGACATAAATTGCAAAAGCTGGTACACAGACAAGGTCGTTCGCGTGTGATGCATCGCACGTCTCCTCCGCTTTATTTGCGGTCCCTTATTCGTGTAATGATTTATTCTGGCAGGCCAACCGTCGCGAAACGCAAACAACAGCAGCCAGCGAGACGAGCGGCTGGCTCTTGGGCAACGTAAGCAGTCCGTGCGCTCGCTTTCTGCTCCACCAATTTAGCGAATCTCAGACTCGGAATGGGCATGAAACCGTCACAGCAGCAGGTGATTGATGAGAACGAAAGTTCGCGCCGGGGAAATGACTGATCACGAGGAATCGTCGAAAATATAGTTGTAAAATTGATGGACATTGTACGAAATAAGCGTGGGGAAGTCGAGAGTGGCCTGGCGTTCATCATTCCATTCGATTTGATTGATGTCTGTTGTTTGTTTATAAGTGGTAAATCATCGCAAACATTTCGTTCGCTTGTAGTTTCATTTCCAACCCATTTTTAGCTTCAGTTTCCGGCATTATGTATTTAAAAAATAAAATAAAAAAAGAATTGGTCTAAATGGTAAACACATTTCAAATCTATTCCTTATTTTCCCCGTTCTCCTTTCTCTCACTCTGGGAGTAAGGAAAGTATCCATGAAAAGCGTATTCTGAAGTCTACGCCTTGAAGAATAGACTGCAAACTCGTGCAAAAAGGCGAGCGGCTCGTTCTAGAGTACATACACTTCTACCGAGTAGTGTCGAGCGAGAAATAACGCTCGGGCACTTCTGCCTTTGCGAATGCACAGGCACCGGGACAAATACAAACAGCGCAAGCAGTAAAATCTAATTGACTCCATAATCCTAGCGAATAATGAGCGTTTCGCATCGGCAAGCTCTTCTTCCTTGACCCCAATCGCTAAGCGCAAAAGTGGATAGTGGTGTATTGCAGTTATAGCAGCATCTGCCACGGTCAACGCATGCACCCTTGGGCACTCACTCGGGGCTCAACTTAATTATACGCGAAGAGAACACACATACAGCAGGCCAACTTTGTCCTGCGGCAACCGAGATTATTTTCACACACACTCGCTGCCGGCACTTGCAACAATTATTGCGAATTTCAGCTTGCGTCTGACCGCGAAATCACAGCTTAAAGACTAAGCGCAATGCACTGGCGGGCGTGCAAACATGTGCATTGCGCTCTAGTTTGTTTGCTCGTAAACTTGTATCTCTTGGAATTAACCTAGTTAATTTCCTTTCGCTCTGTCGGGCAACGATTGTGTAAATAGAGAGAGAGAGAGAGAGAGAGAGAGAGAGAGAGAGAGAGAGAGAGAGAGAGAGAGAGAGAGAGAGAGAGAGAGAGAGAGAGAGAGAGAGAGAGAGAGTTTGAGCGTCTAAATAAACATTTAAAATGTAAACTGCATGTATCACACTAACTAAGGCGCTTTTTGTAATCAAAATTGCAGATAAAATTTAATTGTATATAGTTGCATTATGTATGTGTTTTTTCATGGAAATCTAAATGGTAATTCAAAATGCAAAAAAATGAAATGAATGCGAATGAGATTTTCTTGCTTTGAAGCCCTATAATGTTGTTTATTATTCATGATTCACAACATGAAATTCAAGAAAAGACAATCATTAAATTACATCAAGAAAGGCATAAATGACAAGCAGGATCTGCATGTACACGCGAAACAAAAAGTTGATTCGACGTTGTCATACGTGCCGTTGCTTTAACTTTTTAATTTTTTTTTTACTTTAAATAATTAAATTCATTTAAAAATAGAAACCAATGGAATATTTTGACAAGCTACAGAAACCATTTTATTGGTCATTGTCAGAGTTATAAGTTTCAATTTTTTGGTCCAAGAGGCAAGCTGTTTTTCACTTTCATCCAATGCTTAGAGATGCGAAATCCGTTCCTGCGAGCAATCTCCTGCAAAGCGGTCGGCCCATCCTCTTCATTTAGCAGACGGCCAAACCACTTCTTGATCGTAAACTCCGCCGCTAGAAGAACCAAAGCCACCGCCAATCCACCTCCCAAAATCGCGAACGGGAGGATGACGCTCCCCATGCCAAACTGCGGAAGAGTCGTTTCCTTGGGACACGGCTCTTCAAAGTACTGGCCGAGCCAAGTAGCGCGTGCTCGAGCCAAACGTCCGCTCGCCAACATGGAAATCAACCTGTGCACAAGAAATTCCAGCTGCTTTATTTATTCCTTTGTGTATTATAAAAAGCAAATTTTAAAATCAGGCTAAAATGAATTTGCGCAGCTGCAGTGAAAAGTGTATAACCGAAATCATCGGAATGATTCAAATGTACATGAAATTTTAGCTATCAGAGTGTTAAAAATTTGCTTGGAAAAAACAAATATTTCGAAAACTTATCTGAACAATGAAAATACCATGGATTTTGAATAAAGTAGCTACAATTAATTTTAAATTTAAAAAAAATGCAGCTTAAATAAGTTATTTGCTTAAGTGAAAGTATAAGTAATGGCAAATAATTTATCAATTTTTGCCAAAATTAAAGCATAGGGCGGATTACAGCACCATTTTTTAGCTTAACCATGAAAGAAAATGGCAACGCTGGGCACCAATGGTAGCTTTGTACAGTGTTTCAAGGTCGAGCTAAAATTCCGTGCCGTGTAATCCACCCCAATATACGTACTGTTGGTCGATCGCCGCTTTGTACGGAGAAGACTTTGAAAGCATAAGCTGGCCTTGAGTGTTGATGATGTCTGTTGGCAGCATGGTTGTTTTGCAGTTGAACGGCGGTAGGTTGATCAACGGCAGCATCCGTTCCTTCGCCTCTAGTAGAGTAGTCTCCGTCCACGAGTTGGAAACCTCGATGATCGCGTCTGGCAGATTGGTCATCACACGCGGGTAGGGTTTGCGGTCGCCCAATTCTCGCCAGGCACCTTTTCTGGCGGTCTGTTTTGTTTTTACAGTGTTTTGTTTTAAGGGAATGAGAATTCTTTACTTCAACCAGCCTCTGAGGGGCAGAGTCAGGCCTGTAAATGGCAGTGTAGGTCGAGCTTGTCATTTCGTCTAGCGTGGTGAAAGGCGGCGCCAAGGTTCCGACGGTCAGTTTGGAAATCAGGGCAGCTGAGTATGCTTGGCTGACGAGCACGCCAAATAGAAATGACATCCAAATAATCATTCTTCCAGAGTATGATAGCGGTGCGAAATCTGGCCCTGTCAACGAAAAAGTAAATGTTAAATTTTTCTAGAAAATGAGTTTGATTTTAGTTATATTAAAATTTTTAAAAGCTCAAATAATATAATAAGTGTCTGTGTATTTATTTGTGTTAAATTGAATTTCTTATTCTAATTCTATCCGTCCGCACTGGATTTTGTAGATTTTGATGCCTGCACATGTGACGAATACTACTTAAAATATTGAGAAAAATTCCCAAGGAGGGAATTTTCTATTTGCTTTCGTCAGTAAATGCGTAAATGAAAATTCAAATATTAATATTTGCAAAAATATTAACAGTTTGCAACAATTATTAATTCTGTTATTTGTCTCTTATTTGGACAATTTATTTAAATTTTCATTTCCTGACCGAATAATAAAAAAGAAAAAAACAAATAAGGAACTTTTCTCATTTTTCCCAACGTATTACGTGTTAATTTCTGGAATGAATAATTTGTGAACAATTCTGATACAACATAATATATTGATTATTATTACAATTCTGTTTATAAAACAAAAAAATGAATATAAATCAGCACGAGCGATGAGTTACCTTGTGCAAATAAAGACCCGTAGATTACCATAATGGAATCTTTGAGTTGAAAAATTGGCGTGCCCTCCTCCTCAAAGCCGTAAAGCCTTCCAAACATATACGAGACAGTGATCAAAATTACTGCCAGAGTCAGAACTGCTGCGATAACCCTCCACATGAGGATATGGAAAGGCTGAATAAATTGGTCTATGGTTGACGTCGCGGACACTCGCGGCAGGAGGAAGCGGTATCTGTTGGTAGAATCTCTGTCAGCATCATTAATGACCGTCTACATAATCAAGATCAAACTTTAGGTTGGTGACAGGCATTGAGAAATCGGCGATGTCAATGTCGTCTGCCGTGACCACGAATGGATATAAAACGACGTCGGCCCTGCCCGACTTTAACTCCTCCACTGCACGTCGAAACACTCCTACAGCCAAATCGATTCGCGTTGGCTTGTAATAGGTAGAGCTGCAAAATGTGTTAAGAAAAGAATTAAAATGTTTGTAATATATTTTATATGCTTTTAGAAAATGAAACCTAAATTTCAAAAAGCTCTGCAAATCTTTCCAAACGTCCACCATCCAGCCTGAAATCTGAGATTCGTTGATTTTCTTGTTCAATGTTGCTGGAGCGATAACAAATGGTGGGTCCTATAGGAGATAACCTCTATGAGAATTCTTTCAAATGTGGAAACGACAAAGTTAACGTCAAAAATGGCGACACTCAGTTTCTGGCCAGAGAGATCCATGTTTGGTTGATCTACAGCGTCAGACGGGATTGGCCTGCCTGGACCATCCCACGGCGCTTTCGTCTGCATATGATCTATTCCGTTCCACAGGTACAGATTTGTTACCGCTGACGGCTGAAACTTGGCAGACACAAGCTGGGTGTCCGGCCGAAGACCAACGTCAGCTGTCAGAAACCGTTGTTTATCGGCGAAACTCAGATGCATCCAAGACACCAAGTCACCTTTCGTACCGCCAGCGTCAGCTGCCTGCAACATATATAGTGCTCTCTCTTTTTACAAAACTTGAATGAATGAATGACACAAAGTTGAGGAAATGATAGAAGCAAATTGGTTCATCACATAATTTGCAATCAGTCCTCCCTCGCGCAGAAGTGCTAAGTCACTTTTTTACAAATCAAGTAGGGAAAAACGTGACAAGCATGTTTCATGAACATGTGCTGGTCTATTTCATCAAACACAATATCGCTTCCAAATTTGGTTGCTGATTTCATAAACCCTGGGTCGATTTCAGAGGCATTAAAAAGCAGCTGGTTGGCTATGTTATTTTTTAATCAATTAGTTTCCGGCAGAGTAAATCTAGTTAGCATAGTTTTCTAAAAACAAAGTCATTGTCTGCTAATTTGTAGTTCAGCTTGGATTTTATTTGAATTGATTTGATTTTTTTTTCAATTTCAATTTTTTATACCAAGATGCAGTCGTGTCAGTTTTTGCCCTGTTGCATTTCAAGCCGTTTTTTTTGTCAACGACATTAATTGTGCAATGTCATAATATAGTCTGTTAACATATTTTTATTTATGTATATTTATAGAAATCACGCGCTTACCGCTCGAACAAATCCAGAGGTCGCGTCATTGGGCGTGAGCATCAAAACGCAAAATATGGTCGGTTGGTTTGGCTCTTTTAAACGCAGCACTTCGACCGTATTTGGGCCTGGTATTCGGACGAAAGTGGAGGAGACACCGACCTTCGAAAGACGCCTAGAGAAATCCATCGCCAGTTCCTTCATGTAGTTCTCTGCAATGCACACATTAACAAAAGGGTGTGTGCTATTGAATAAGAGGAAATTTGTTGTACGTGCGTATCGAACGACCAACAAACTCACCCCTGTCTTTCAGAGGGTGGTACACGACAACGGTCCGCCGCATCGGCCACTGCGAGTGATATTGCAGCACAAAATCGCACGCCTGGAACCACAATACCTCGTCCCAGTCTTCATCTTTCCTCTGCGCGGACACCAAGAAAAAGAAGCCGAGGAGCGCGATAAATATTTTCATATTCGGTGTTTATCGCTGCTGCGAGTGAAATGCTAGTCGCGTTCACCTCTCTTTTGTCGACGGGGTGATTTTATCGGCCCAATGCATTTAACTACCATTGTCTCTGTGCGTGTTTTGAAAACTTTTTGTAATAAAAGCTTTTTGTCCTCTGTTTACGCGTATTTGAGTGAATTTGAATAATGTATACTGGCAATGCATGTTATATAATGAAGACCAGGTAATTTTTAAAAAGTTGAATTGTCAGTATTGTACTAGCAATGCCATTATTTTGAATGACAATTTTTTTATATAAAACAACGTACATTTATATGAAATCAATAATAAACTAAAACTACTACAAGACAAACATCTTTACAGTAATTATTGTGGTTAGAATAAATTGTTTTGCATGGTTGTCCTCGCAGAATATTGCAGCATTATTTGCCGTAGAAGTTCCAGCGGCTGGAATTGGTCCCAGAGCCACCTTCGTGCCACAAGCTCGCAGAAAAGAAGCAAAACTCCGATGCAAAATCCTCCGGCCAGTGGGTAAAACGGCATTGCAACATTTTCCATTCCAAACTGGAGCAAACTCGTGGTCCGCGGGCAAAATTCCTCGGCTGATGGAATACGCAACCACCGTTGCCTCAGTCTGGTTAATTGTCCGCTGGTGAGCATTCTTGCAAGCCTTGGGAGCAAATATAAAACGGGCGCGCAAGTAAAATAACTCATTTACCAACGTTTGGTCTATAGGCTTCTTCAAAGGCGACATTTTGGATATCATCAAGTGGGCCGGCAGCTGGAAAACGTTTTCCTGAGATGCCATCATCAAATTGCATTCCAAAGCGAGGTCAAGAATTTTGGGTAGCATTCGCTCCTTGGCGTCCAGCAGAGTAGCTGATGACCACGGATCCACTATCTCGGTCAGAGCGCTCTCTATGTTTTGCACAACGCGCGGCTGCGGCTTTCTCTCGCGCATATCTCGCCAAGCACCCGACACTGCACTCTGGAGATGGAAGGAAAATTGATAAAACAAAAATAAAATTAAAGATTTGGGCAAAGGAATTTTTATTGATTCAACTCTACATCACTGTCAAAATTTTCGGTTAGCCATCACCAGTTTAAAAAGGGAATCTCAACCCACCAACAGCACAGGATTAAAAGCTAAAACTTTTCAGTTTTTTTTTCATTTATTTATACCGTGATCAATCGATGAGGTGGAGAGTCAGTGACCAAAATCGGTGTGTAGGACGTTGCGAGAAACTCATCCAGCCCCGTAAATGGCGGCTCCAGAATCCCCAAAGTCAATTTAGAGGTGAGCGAAGCGGAATAGACCAGTCCCATCAAAACTCCAAACGCGTACGAGCACCACAAAATCGTCCGCGCTGAGAGCGAGCGAGGAGAAAAGTCGGGGCCTGCACGGGCAAAAATGCGGAAACGAGGAATGATAAATAATTTTTGACGGCGGAGTGCTCTTACCCTGTGTTAGCAGTGAGCCGTAAATAATGAGCGCCGATTCGTAAAGTCCGTACAGAGGCCGGTTTGCAGCTTCAAAGCCGAAAATTTGGCCCAGCATGAAGGCTGTGGTCATTAAAATAACCGCCAGGGTCAGTACTGCGGCGATTGCTGTCCACAGGCGTAGCGGAAAAGGCTTCAGAAATTGGTTCAGACTGGAAGTGGCGGATATTCGAGGCACCACAAAGCCGAAACTGAAACAGCAACAAGCTCAAACGCCTCTGTCGGCCAAATGCACCTCCGGAAATTGGAGAACGAATGTGTGGGACCAGAGGTGAGATTAAAAATCAATTTAATCTCGGGTAAAGAACTGGGCGTTTCCATTTTCCACTGGATTGGTGTTAAAATTAAGAGAGCTTAATTTCTAACTGAAAGTCAATATATTTTCCAACTAAATAAAAAATTGAACATATTAATAGGTTTTAAATTATAAGAAGAAATTCTATGGTTGTTAATGCAATGTCAATTTTTAAGTCTATATTTTAAACTCTTACAAAAAAGCTATGCTAAAATGCTACTTTGAAAATTAAATTTAGTGTAGCTCTGCAACCTGCTGAACGCTCATGCGTTGGGGTTGCCTAGCGCTTTTAGTACGTCAAGTTATGTTGTTAATTAAGATGCCAACCCTCGAGTTTGGTTTTTCCATGACTTCGTCCTCGTTGCTTGAAATTTCTCCTTTCATTTCGTATTCCGACAAGGTTTGGCTTCACAGTTAACATCGATACAACAGTAAAAAATCCTTCAATCTTTTAGATATTTTCAGAATACAAAATTCCATGGAAAACCAAGACGGAAAAATTATTTAATAAAAAAAATATGGACTGGTTAATTTTGAGATGAGAATTTACCTCTTTTACGCCGCAAGATATTTTTCTACTCATCAAATTTGAGCGAAGAGGATGGAGTCAGATATAATTACAACATTGAAGATGTGTTATGTTTGTAAAATTTTTATAATTGTTACTCGATGATTTTTTATCGATAGTATTGTAAATGTGTATTTGAATGGAGATTAAATAAATGAAAGATTTGCGTGAGTGAACCAATTGAGCTGTGATGACGAATTTCGAACCTCAAAGTAGTGACCGGCGCGGTGAAGTCAATGACATCCGCGTCACCGAAAACAACGGCAAACGGTGCGAGCACGACGTCCGCCCTGCCGGATTGCAGCTCGGTGACGGCCCTTTTAAAAATTCCCCCGCTTTGTCTTGCGGTGCGGTAAAATTTCGAGGTGAAATTCATGCGGGCCTGCAGCTCGAGCCACAATTCGACCAGCCAGCCGCGGACGGCCTGCTGCGAAAATTCCGAGTCGCCCGCCGGCAAAATCACAAACGGTGGATCCTGGAACACAGGCGTGTGTTAACCTCGATGTAAATTAATGCAACCTCGATTTTGACGCACATGGAAAACGGCGACGCTTATTACTTTGCCTGCCAAGCTCATTTTGGGATGGGCGAGGGCGTTTAATGAAGTTATTTTGTCACCACTCTTCCACGAAACGTTGGACCTGACGAAACCGGCGCCGCTCCAGTGCAGAATTTTCGCCTCATAATTGCTCTCCCACATCAGCAGCATCAACTGCGTGTCTGCTCGTAAAAATTGCCAGTTTGGAATGCCTGTTCCTGCTCGCGGAAAGTATATCCAAAAAACGCGGTCCGTACGCTCCGTTGCCTGAAAAAAAAATCGATAAATTCACTCTCAGCACTTTTATTTTCACAAGAATTTAATATATCGAGATAAACCGGGAAATTTGCCAGGAAATCAATTTCTTTTCCTTTACTTTTGAACTTCCTGTTCCTTTTCTCGAAATTAATTTATTACTTCCCCCTCCGTCAGGAACTGGAACTGCTTGTTTTTATTATCTCTTTCTACGCATGCCAGACTGATGTTATTTTCTATTTGGAGAACCAGTGATCCGTTCATGATTTGCAAAGATCCATTATCGAAATTGACTTATTTGAATAGACCATTAATTTGCAACGATATTTATTATGCGAGCTCTTTGGCATACCAGCGCAAAAGAGCATCAATGAATGAGCCTTCTCGTATACAAACCGTTCTGAGATACGATGCAGTCGGTGCGGCGGATGTGAAGAAAAACGCCGCCACAATTGGCGGCTGGTTGGTATGCACGAGGGAAATGCTCGACGAACTCGATATTTTCGCAGCACTCAAATAAATCCCTCTGGCTGAACAAGCTCGTTGCAGATTGAGATGCACTTCTTCGGATCTCAGCCCCTGCACGGCTGCGAATATGCAGCATTCAAAAAATGATGGCGTACAGTTAATACAAATTCAATCGATAGTAATGTAATTAATAGTAAAATAAATTGAAAAATATATTTCTATGTCAACCTTTTTTGTGAATGAAGCAATTTATAATACTTAAAACTTCAATCTGAGAACAAATTTTAGTTGAACTGACTTAATTTGAATATTCTATTTAATCTGTGTGAATCAAAATAATACTGAACAGTAATTAGTGTATGTAGGAAAATCACTCACCATGATTCCCATCGTAAAACGCGACTAATCTTCTTATCGGCCTCTGCTCGTCAAGGGCCATCAAAAAATCGATGGCGTTTTGTGCTTGGTCTACAGTCTGGGCGCATATTTGCCGAAAAATAAGCGAAATAAAAATCGGCATAAAGCCGCAGTAATCTATTTTCATTTTGCAACCGGCTCGGATGGCTGGCGGAGCAGAAATTCGCGTTGCTAGTTTAATGTTCGCCTGCTCTGATTACTTTTGTTGCTGGGCTGCAAAGCGGGTATTCGGGTGCAAGAAAAATCAAACACCATTATTGCCATGTTTGAACTCGTAAAAGCTTTTAATGCAGTCGCTCGCATGAGCGTAAAAATGTTGTACTATAGCACACCACACACAGCTAGGAGGCAGCTTTACATACGTATTTATTCATATTTTGCGGCGAGGTGCCTTTTCACTTCCTCTTTGCGCAGTGCACCAAGATCTCAATTATGAAAATTAGAAAGGAGGACGCAATGCCGGCGAGGAATATGAGAAAGGGAAGAGTGACGTGCTTGAGGGCGAACGAGGGCAGGGTCGAGTCTAGCGGACAAGGGTCTTCGTCCACGAGAAACATCCAGCGTTGGCGAGCACGAGACAAACGACCCGTTTCCAGCATTCTTAACAGTCTGAAAAGTAGCCGAGTTAGCTTTTGTTATTTCTTGCGAGGCGCTTTTACTGTTGCGTGGAATGGCATTTGGCCGTGAAGATGATAATGAAAATTTTCAACCAGTTTAAAGAACTCTTTTTAGGGAAAGGCTAGAATCAGGGCATGTGAAATATTTCAACTATAATAAAGAACTTTGTTTCTCCTTTCCAGAACAATGCTACAAAAAATAAAAATGATTTAAGTATGTAAAAATCATATTCTTGTTTTTTAAATATTCTAAAATAGCGGCACACGAATGAAACAAAATTGGCATAAAGTTTAATTTTGTTGGCGAGGCCAGAGTGGGAAAGAGGGATGAACGCTTCCAGAGATGCCGCAAAAAGAGGAAATGTTTTTCACAAAAACGCACAGGTCTGCAACAGCACACGTGTAGTGTACACTCTCTGTTTTAATCAAATGAAAAAGATATCCGCTTTGTTGAGGCAGACAACATTTCATAACAGCACTCCCGCGAATAAAACAAAAACAGCTACAAAAAACTGCGGTAAATTGCTAATCGCAAGGCAGATCCGAACATGAATATGGTTTTTGTTGAGGTTGAAGTATTTGCGCAACAATCCATTGTGCCCGCGTCGAGTCGCGCGAACAATGTAATTCAAAATACAAAACCGTGCAGCAGGAGCAGGAGCAGCAGCCGCAGCGACCGCGCCGCAGCCGCAGTGCCAAACTCAAATTGAAGGCCCCCGCGCGCTCTTTATCAGTGCTGCGAGCGAGCGTGCAGCCGAAAATTGCCACCAGCGTCATTAACGAGATTAATGGAGCGGCTTGCGCGCACAAATTGCGGAGTAATACACAAAACAAGAACATGAAACATGTTTTTAATGACCTGCCAGATTTGTATGAACAGCTTGATCACCGCTCACGCAGCGAGGAAGTCAGCTGACAAATTGAAATTTCTTTCGCTCTGCTCAGCCTGATGGTACATGGCTCTAAGAAAGTGGGCTATTTGTCTTAAAAGGATCTTCCTTTAAATTAAAGCATTGTGCATTTCTCCGACTGTTGTAATTTTTCACAGCTGTAAGGACAAATTATTTTGGTTTTAGGCATTTTAATGGTAAAATGAATCTTGTCACTCTGGTTTCAAATTCTACGATTTCATTTCTTGACACATTTTCTACGCGTTTGGGCTCTATCTTACTGGTACCCTTTTTTAAATTAAATTGGTTGGAGGTAAAATTGGGCTGATGAATTTGTGTAGTTAATTCTTAAATCAAGTCGTCTTGATCCTATTCTTTGGTATAAAATTTTGTCTACAATTTTTAGCAACAATTTTCCACTAAAGAATCAAGGCTGTCAATCTCACAATTGGTCGAAGGCCTTTTTGAAAGGCGACGATTTCTGCAGCATGAGGGTGACCGGAAGCAACTCGTGTCCGGGCATGACCAGCAGCTCGCAGTCGAGCGGCGACTGTTGCACCAAAGGGCCGAATCTTTCGTGTGCCTCGAGCAGGGCGAGTTTCTCGTTCGACCTCATTAGCTCGTCAATCGCTTCGCTCACGTCGCCAACCAATTTTACACTTGGCTTCCGCTCTCGCAAACTTTTCCAACTGCCCGTCTCACCCTCCTTGAAAAAGAAAAACAACAAACTGAAATATTCATTTGATTTATTTTTCTCAGGAATCGATTGCTCAAACAAATATTTCAGGTTTATGGATAAGTGTTGTAATGCAATTTAAATATATTTTGGAAACATTTTACAATTTTAATTGGGCCAGTTCCGTTAAAACTTCCATGGTTAAAGGATTGTTGAAACCCTGCTATGGGAGTATAATAATATCATTTAGTTAGGTTAACAGGTCGCAGTGGGTCAGCTGCTTACGCTCAGTGACTCTGTGAGAAATAATGTATACATACTACTCGACAGCAATTGCGATAATAAGCATGAGGTGTGTTTCACCGCATGATGTGATTAAAGTTTATTAGTATGTTGGTGCACCTCAAAGGAATCACCCCTCAAGTAATCTTAATGACCCAGACCGCAGGGAACTTTGCTGCTCTCCTTTTCAACTTTTGCCAAAAAGAGGGCTAATTTTACGCTTTTTACAAATGTGGTAAAACTTTTAATGAGCACTGCAGGCAAAGGCAAGCACAAGTTAAAGTATTTTCTTTGAATTAACTTTTCATGCTTTTAATGATTTGCATGCTAATTTCTGCTCAATTGATTGAAAACTTTGGGAATGGAATGGGAGCTATACCCATTTCTTTACGGAATTTGGTGTCCACGGGTCGATTTTTTTTCATTCGAATTATTTAAAAAAAAATCCCTCTGCAAAAAAATAAAATTTGACTGTAAATTTGTCCTCAAATAGAAAACTAGGATTAAATAACAAACCTGCCATCCAATTTGCATTATTTTAAAGGGTGCAAGCTTTTTATTTTTGAAGAATTTCGCAACTTCAAACAATAGATTTTCAAAAAATAATAACATCAACAAGAAATTACGAGTACATGAAAAATTTTAATTTGTCGCTCTTTTTGTTGGAAATAAATACCTTAATCAGGTAGTGGAGGATCGAATCTCTCACGACGATCGGTCTGTAGTTAGAGGCAAGCATTTGATCTAGCGAGTGAAACGGGAAATCCACTTCTCTGACTGCAAGCTTGGAAATTAGCGCAGCCGAGTAAGCCGTGTAAATGACCACCCCGAAGGTGTACGAGCACCACAGAATGATTCGTCCTGATAGAGAGCTCGGTGAGCTGTCTGTGCCTGCAACGAAATTCTGGATTAGTACGACATCAATGGTGGTTGCGGCTTTGCTTCGGTTTTCTCGTGCTTGCCTTGCTGCAGCAGCGAGCTGAAAATTATGAGGAATGACTCGCGCAGCTCGAATATCGGCGCCTCCTGCGTTTCAAGACCGATCCTCCTGGCCAGGGTGTAAGCTGTGCCCATCAGCAGGGCAGAGAAGGTGGTCAGGCCGACAAGGCTGTACCACAGAAAGGGCGAAAATGGATGCACGAACTGGCCTATGCCGGATACAGTCGATGAACGGTGAATCAAAAATCGCAGTCTGAGAATAAAGAAATATTTTTAAATTTTGGAAGAGATTAAAGATGTAAAACCTCTTTTTTATTTCGTTTGTGTCATTTTTAGTCTAATTTTTGCGAGTTTTATTTCTGAGTTTTTGATTTAACTTCCTCAACAAACACTAAAAAGTGTCTAAAAAATTTCAATTTAATTAATCAAACTAGTTTTAATCATAACATTGACCTTAAAGTGGCAACAGGATAGGTAAACTCAGCCAGGTGAAAGTTTCCCAAAGTAGGCACAGCCGGAGTTAGAATCACCTCAGCCCTCCCAGAAGACAGCTCTTGAACGGAAACTTTAGTTTTGTTTGCATTGGCGTTGCGTCTACTCGGCTGGTAAAATTTGGACCTTGTCTCGCAATAAAGCAGCACAACACGTTATTATCACCTACGTCAATAAATTTCCTTATAACATATTACGTGAATCGGAGTTGACTGCGCAAATCATTCCAGACGTCGACGAGCCACCCCTCTGCGGAGCTTTTGTTGCCTTCGTTCTTTATGATCACAAACGGCGGGTCCTTTTTATTACGAAAAATACGCATATTTCACGTCTCGAGCTGCTTTTCAGTGTCAGAGTAATGAGGCTCACGTGAAATACGGCTACAGAAAAATGATATCCCTCGAGGCTGCGTCGCCCTTTGAAGCGGAGATTCGAGGAGAAGGTGTTGAGCGAGGCCGAGTCGTGCGCTTTTTCGCTCATTTCAAAGCGCGCACCGTTCCAGGTGAGCAGCTCCACAGCTCCGTTCGCAGCCACTGCGGCCACCGTGGCTTCGCTGTCCGCCTGCAGCCCTAAACTGCTTCCAGTGAGTTTCGCTGCCGAATTGTTCCTCGCAAGAATGAGCCAGTCCAATTGTGAGAAGGCGACAGATTCCTCAGAGTTGGCCTAGGATACACATATTGGAAGTAAAATTAACTTCTGCGTTCAAAGCGAACGATCTAGTTTCATTTTAAAAGCAACTCGTTTAACATAACATATTAAAAATTTAAGCTTGAGAACTAATTGCATTCTAAAGGAGAATTTTTGGTAGAAACCCCTGAAAAATAATGACCAGCCAGATCTATATATGTATGAAAGTGCAAATAATTAACAAATTTACTTGTATTTGTCATCGGCTGATTAATACTAATTTTCTAGTGTATTAAATTAAAAAAAAACTGCGCAGCTGGATAAACCTGTGGTAAATGCCTCAATTTTCAATATACTATGTTCCGCAATGAAAGTTAATATCTTCAATTAATTAAAAATCGATCGTGATTTGGAAGTCGAGTGGAGCAAAGTTCGACTTCTTATCTCTTTGGTATCGGAGAATTAGGCAACTTGCCGGGCACGTACGCTTTCAGGTTGCATAAACACATAAAGCGCTAACAAAAGTTCATAACTGAGTGAGAGCGTCTACCGTTTAGCTCAACGAGCGTTTTGGGCTAACTTTTGTAATTGAATTTTGGTAGTGATGTCTCAGAAATGCTATTGCATGCCTCTGGAACAGTTTTGTTCGCACAAGCAGCAGCAGGCTGCGCAAATTGAATAAGCAAAAGTTTCATTCCAAGAACAACTAACGACACTAGTTTGTTTTCGCACTGACAAAACTTTTTGACTGGTTATGCCAGATGATGATGATGTTCTTTCCGACTGTTTATTGGAATCAAAATTAAACTGACAAATTGTGCCGGTGATGATCCGAGCGAAAGGGAAACTAACCACTCTGATGAATCGAGCAGCGACTAAGTCACTTTGGGTGATCAAAATCGCAGTGGCGCGTCGATTTAGGCTGGGGGTCGTCGGCTGCAGGTTTTTCGAAGGCTTGACAGGCATTGCGCTGACGGAGAAGCCACCTAATGAAAAGCCCAGCGCCATCGACCTGACTGCATCGCCTGTTGGCAAAATAATGCGACAAGATTTCTTTATTTCCAAGGATAATATTCAGCGCAGGAATTTCTTTTCATTCCACTAAGAGCTTTCTTTTTAACTGAGGGGGTGCGCGCGTCAGAAATGACAGAGAAGAACAGATAATCGAGAGGGTAGTGGATCGGGGTTGCATGACGACGCGGAGTTTGCCGGCCAAAAACGCTTTGCATGCACGCAGAAAGTGTTCCGGCCCGGGTTCCAACAGTTTTAGGCCAAGCGGCATCAATTTGTGATTGCAAATATTTGAGCACAGACGAGAGCAAATATGTAAATAAATAGGCAATTAATATTCTGCACTCCGTTTGTTTGTTTAGGTACACGCTATAAATTGAATCTGCCTTTGTCAAACAAGGAAGATTGGAAATCTGCGGGAAAATTAATTTTCGGCGCTGAATTACAACAGCTTAAATGAAATTATGTAGAACATGAAATATCAGTTTATAACTCTTAAGCTTAGGAAAAAATTAAAAAGGAACACTGCCACATCGATTTAATTTGTGAAAAATTAAGTGGATATAGGTTAGTAATTTCAATTTTAAGTAAGTACACTTGATAGGCAGCAACTTTTCCGGTCCTTGAGGAATACTTAAAAAGTAAATAAGCAAAAAATCAGTCACATGGAAAAATAATTGAGTTTCTGTAATCGTAAATTTTATTTCTTAATGTATAAATATTCTGTATTTTTTAATTGTCTACTAAACGGTTTTGTAATTTGCTTATTCCGCTTACAAAATAAATATATTCTTTATTTAGATTAATATTATTTAGGCTCATATATTCCTCGTATATTCAAATTGAGAAATGAAATTTTGTCTTACCAAAAGCTTCATTGTCCTCATAGTAGAAAACAACCCTGTTGGACGGTCCAGAGTGCAAATAGGAGCGCAGGAATATTTGCGAAGTGTTGAGAAACATACTCCAATCACTGCCGAGGGAATATGCAGTAGCAGCAGCAGCAATAAAACAGCTGTAACTCCATAAAAGCAAAGCGGCGAGCATCATATCGCGGCGGCTGATAAATCGCCGGCGAACAGCACCTCAGGGACGGGTGAAATGGCGCGATTATATATTTGCTCTCTTTCGCCACCGATGTTTGAGTGAAAATAAAAGATTTACGGCGGCGCGGCTTGCCAACGTCATTTTGCGTAATAAGCGTGTAGCAACCGTAAACTTTTGTAACAACTTAACTGTTTCCCTCCCTGTGAGAAAAAAGTCGTGGAGTGTGTGGAAAGTTTTGTGGGTAGAGCGAAACTTTTTGTGCATGTCAGGCTTGTAGCAAATGCAAGATGAATCACGACTTTACTTTGTCATCCAGTTTTGTTTACTTTCAATAAGTGATTATCCCTATATTTTCTTCAACCTTGGAAATGGTTTGAAAGACAAGACAAACTTATTTTTTGTCACATTATTGTTTATTTTATACTTCTTGCAAAAGTAGCACAAGTTTTTAGCAAATCCAATAAAATCATAATCATTAAATATTAAATTTTTGCCATTTCAAATTAATTGCAGTCTTTCTTGGCACGAAGCATACGCGATATTTAACACAATCCAAGTTGTACAATAATGCTGTCAGCTGGTCCTTTTAGGGTTTGAGCTCTTGCATCCAAAGCCAATTCAGCAAATTTGACAGCACCTGGCAGAGTCATCATCAGTAATATTTAAGGGTGCAGGCACATCTGTCTAAAGGTCAGCGCTGAAATAATAAAATATCCACCCTGAGCAACCGTTTAATAAGAAAATAATGGCAAAACATCCAGTTTGGATGGTGTTTGGGGAAGATTTCTACTTCTAACTACTCTGATTTCCTTAAAGCGCCAGAAAGTTATATGAGAATAAACGCTATATTAACAGAGAGCAGTTTAATTTCATATTGAAATTAACTTGGCAAGTTTTAAATGGTTTCATGCTATGACTTTCCAACTCACATAAACTTCAAGAATTAGAGTTGGAACTTTGACCAGAAACATTGTTTTTCCCCAGCTTTTTTCTCACTGCCCTTTGGATTCGCTTGACTATTCTGCAACACAAACCAAAATGTGGCCTTGCTTTGCCCCAAATAAATCGTGCAGACGTGTCTACCTTCTAGGGTAAGGCCATTGTTGCTCCTTGTCTGTCAGGGGGACATAAATAACTCCCATTAGAGTCTTCTTAGTGATTGTGCCATCCAGGGCTTTGTCTATCTGCTGCAGCTGTTGGTCCCAGCCTTCCGGTCCAACTGGAATCACCATTCGGCCACCAGGAGCAAGCTGCGCGATAAGCTGGAATAATAAAATACAACAATATTTAGGTTTCCTTGTATTGGCGAGTCAGTTTTCAATATGAAGGTATTTATCATCTCGCTAGTTTTTAGTTAAGGGATTAAGGTAGTTGAATAAAATCACCTCCTCTGGAACTTTTGGCGCGGCAGCACCAACATGAATGGCATTGTACGGGGCTTCAGCTTTGTGCCCTTTCCGGCCATCTCCAACTAAAAAAAATATGAAAGATAAAAATATTTTAAGAGTAAATATAAAAATACTACCAATTATTTTTACTCTGCCGGAGGACAAGAGTTCAGGATTGTCTAGCTCGATATTTTTAATAGAAGTATCCACTAGCTCTTCAATGTGGTCAATTCCAACCGCTTTTCCAGTCTCACCAAGCTGAAGGTACACCATTTGATTTTTTATTTAATAAGTATAAGAGGTCAGAGGCTGGGTTACCATTAGAGCCATGCAGACGGTCAGGTAGCCACTCCCGGAACCGACGTCCAACACTTTGTTTCCTTCCTTCAAGTGGTCTTTTAGGATCTCCAGTGCATGGGCGTGCTGGGATCGAGGGGAAGATTTTTATTGCTTGAGTTTGGCTTCAAGAAAGGACAACATTTACCATGTGGGGAGCGCTGATGGTAACACCATAACCGATACCCTGAGGAGCGTCCTGGTAGGGTTTGTTCACTTCCAAAATATACTTGCCGCGGTCTGTCCTGAGCATAGCGTTTTCAACCTCTGCGCTAGTTATGATTCCATTTGCTGAAAAATTAAGCTCAACTTAAAATTCAAATAACAATAATGCAAAAATCACGATATTTGCAAAAGCAAATAGTTATGTTTAACATTTTTATTAAAAAACTGAACAAAACATGTCATGGATTTATTTAATAATTTTTAATAAAAAACTGATTAAAATTTACCAGCAGCTTATAAATTAATATCATTTTGAATGGGCAGGTCGTCACATTTGCTAATTTGATAGACTCACACTTTTCGCCCAGCACTCACACTTCTCGCTAGGATACGTTAGATACATAACTACATTGATTCTTCCCATCAGAGAGCGAGAAGTGTGAGTGAGCGGAAAGTGTGAGTCCCCTAATACCTTTAAGATTGGCGACAAGTTCTGTATTCGTAGCACCGTGTGATCGCCAAGCCATGGTGGAGCGCAGGAGGTTTGGAACGACGAAGCAACCGAGAGTCGTCAACGAGAGCAGTTGTCGCATCAAGTCGAGTGACAAATTTTTGTGTATTGATGGTCGTCCAAGCAATGCGCTAAACGAACGGGATGAATGAATAATAACAACAGCTGATGTTGAAGGAGCGTAAAATGATTTTTGTTGGTCGGGAGCGCCCAGGTCGGCAACCCGCAAAACTTTTGAGAGGCTCGTGGTTCTTACAACGGAATAAAGATGGCGCGCGTGTAAAGCCTGTTTCATTTTTGTAATTTTTAGGCGCAGTGGGAAATCGTAGAGGTAAATCCTTTGATAATCTACCAAACTAAAAAATTTCATATGCAAAAATGAAAAATTAAATAAACTGATCCAAATCTATACAAAATCGTTTTTGAAATGAAATAGCAAAATTAATTTTTATCATTATGCTGCTAATATTAAGAATTTTGGAGACAAAAATTCAAATCATTTTATCATAAAATAGCCGAGAAATAGACAATGAGTGAATGAATGTTCGAAGAAATTTCTCTCCTATCGCCTTGTCACCAAAAATGTGCACTACAAGGTGGTAGGGTGAGCGCCGAGTGGAGGAAATTGTGAAGTAGGATCTTATTGCGTGTGTATTACACGAGAACTGATCCTAAGCAGAGGCGTGTCAGTTGAATACACGCTAACCGGTCAGGGATGGCGGAACCACGCATTAATGAGCAGCGAATTTTTCGTAAATACAGCCAGTGGTACTATAACATTAGCGTGAAAAAGGTTAGTTTTTTTTTATTTAATTCCTCAATTTAATTAAACGTTGAAAAGAGAACACAATGCTGTCTTAAGTTTATCGTTCTTATTTAACTGCCCCTTACGTTGAAACAAATTTAAAATATTTTTTTTAAATCCTTGTTGTTCCTTAAAAAATATTTTTATCAAGGAAATATATACATTTTACGCTTTGGTAACAAATTCAATTCAATTTAAGCAGATTAAAAAACATACGGCATAATTATTATAAATTCAAGTTGGTTCCAATTACATCGGAAAGGCAAAAGATGCAACAGATTCGGAGAATCAGTTATTCAAACCTGAGCATTGCCGACATTTTTCAGGATCCTCCGATGCCAGACGTGCCTGAGCTGGTCACGTTGCTGGAAGCGGTCGGTTTCAAGCTGACCAGCATGGGTCTCGGCAAAAATGCCCCATCGAATTCCGCATCAAAGCTGTCAGGGTTGAAGCTGACGTTAGAGTGCGCCGCCTCAGGCGTAGTCGCGGAAATGGAATCGCCGCCTGACGTAGAGTGCCGCTGCTCTGTTTTCGATACCAATAAATCCGACGCAGCAGACAGCAACGTGCAAGAAAAGGCATCCTTCTGGACAATCACTGCCAGTCAGGTATAAAAATTCCTGATCGTTTATTTCTGCAGATATATTATTTTTAATTTCTCCTTTTTGTGAAATTCAGGAAAACCTGAATGGCAGAAATGGTAAAATCGGGAGCTCTCTTCTGCCGGAAGTTGACGCCAAGCAATCGAGGGTTATCAAAGAAGTGTTCCAAATTCTCCAAGACGATCTTTTCAATGCATTAGAAGCGAAAAATGCATCTGACAGAAAGCGGCTGTCGCTGACCCATGCGCCGCAGTTAAATGGAGGCATCAGCAATTCTTCAAGCATTCAGCACTCCATGGACTCCTTGGAAAGGACGGACTGCGGAAGGAGCATGATTGATGCCACAGTCAATAGGAGGTACAGAGCTATTTAAATCTCCGTAAAATAAATTTTAAAAAAATATTCACTTTCAGAGCCAGCATTGGTTGTGGCGAAGACCTTAAGAACGTGATGCCGCTGTTGAATCAGCTGCCACCCAAACCGAGGAAACAACTGTCCAGCAGTTCCTCTGAAACCGACCCTGACACTCCTAAGGCGGTGCAAAACGCGGCAGCGTCTCCACTGACCAAGTCTGACGCTCTCAGAAAACTGCTGACCTCCGCCCTGAAGCTGCTGGAGCCCACAAAAGCGGAAAAAGTGGTGCCGCATCGAAAGACCACTTTCAATCTTCCAGCCGGCGACACTTCACACGACGCTGCCAAAAGAAGTGCAAAAGTCTTCGGGACTCCTGGCCCTGCAAGGACGACAGGCACTCAGAACGTGAGCAGGTTCACCTCACCTTCGGTCAGGGTGGTTAGTAAGACCATTTTCCGAGGACCAGCAACGCCATCGACGATGATACCAGGTAATGAAAATTTATGCATTTAAGCTGAGTTTTTGTAATTTTTACTGTTAATTAAAATTTAATTAGTATTTAGTTACTATTATGAACGATTTGAATTAAATTTGCATCACGGGACGATTTTAACGTTGGAATAGTGGGTTATGTATTTGGATTTTCATGCTGAGCCCAAAGGGTCCTCATTTGGGACTGGGAGAGCCTTATTTCATTGGCTGATATGAACTGTCAAAAGCTTTTGTCTGGGAATAGGATCAAACCATAATAATTTGTACTTAATTTTCTTATTAATATTTTAAATACACGCTGACCCAGAGAAACATAATCGTCATGGGGGCCCGCATATTAAGTCTCACAATCAACACTATAACTCATACCACTAAAATCCGTTCTTAAAATGCTCAAATTGCAGAAAATACATGCAGTAAAACCACATAAATTGAAAATTATTATGTCTATAATTAAAGAATGAAGGAAATAATTTCTCTTATTTAATTTATTCTCTTCAGTAGCTTCCAAAGCAAGAAGCGTGGATGCCATGCGGAGACGTACCGTCGCCATAACAGAGAAAAGCAGAGTGTTGAGGACCAACACGCTGTCCCCCAGCGCCGAGGTGACGGAGGGCAACAACCCCGTGAGCGCAACCCCTCTGAGCCTGCCGCCGAAGCCCAAACTGGTGAGGCGGAGTTCCTTGCCGCCCAGACCGATAAACAAGGAAAATTCCGATCCGACTAAATGAGTACCGCACTATTTTTACCCCAAGACTCATTGTCACCCTCTTATTAATTTCATTCGCGCGAATCTTGTAATTATGTAGAGCAAAATCTTGATGTATTTGTGTTAATAATTGTTTGTGCGGAGGAAGCGCTTGTTGTGCGTCTTTCTCACACCCTCTTGGATGATTATTTTATTAGCAGTTATGTTTTGATGGCAAATGGCCCACTCGAAGGGCGTAATGTGGCCGCGTTTGCTGGATAATCCCTCTTGGCGGGCGGGCGCAGCCGCTGATGGATGCTGGCTGGCTTGGCTAATCCCCGACGCGCGAGAGGAGCGTATTTGCCTGCGAGGCGCCATCACAGATGACATTTCCGTGTCGCCCAGGGATTACCGGCCCTCCTCCTTTTGTAATCAAAGTCTTTTAGAATTTGCCGTCAAAATCTCGCCACGCTCTCGAACCGAGCAAATGTAACGCGGGTGCGGCGAGAAACCAGATATTGCGGTCAGATTGCTTATTAAATAAGTTTTTTAATGTTGTTTAAGTGTGTAAATAATGGTATGCTATGAGTTTCGTAAACTTGACACACGTGAAACAATTTTTATATGGTAATTATCAGATATTTTTTGGTATCAATAAAATTACGGATGGGCTGTGGAGACTGAAAGAGCATTTTGATTATAACACCGATAGTTGACTAATTCTTCAAATTAATAATTTCATAATTATCTAAAATATGCACTTGGCAATTCGCATATAAAAGGAAGGAAAAGAACTTTGAGAATAAATTTGAAGTGATAATTTTCAGAGGGTCCTATGCTACGTGTCGAAAGTGAGCTCTTAATCGACAGCTTCATAGATATATATAAAGCCATAAAAGTTTTTGGCGGTTGTTGCAGAGCTTTTCAAACCGAAAAGTTAATTCAAATCTCTGGAGGGAGCCTGCAAGTGGCGGAATAAAGAGAACGCGCGGCTCGAACTGATTTAAGTTTTAGCTCAATTCCTGTGTGGAATCGAGAATAAAGCCATTATTAAGGCCGCCTGCGAGAGAGTAAGTGCATCAATAATTCAGCCAGATTTTGTCATCACAGGATTCGCCACGGCACTCTCTCTTTTGTTCTTCGTTTACTTTGGTTCAATAAATTAATCGACTTTTCGCTAAAGCACTTCACTCCAGTCTCATCCTCGTCGTTAATGAACAACTTCCAGGACGTTCATGGGCAAATTAAAAATTTACAATATCATTTTCGAACTCACTCAACATTTCCCTGTTACCTAATAGCCACCCTGAGTAAATCCACGCAGAGTTAATTTTCATAATTAACTAGGTGTGTATATTTCTTTCTTATTTCTATTTTAGAAAGTTATTAATATCCCTCTCAACTATTAATAAAAAAAATCCAGAACAATATTGCCCGTAGAAATTTAAATCCCTGAGAGGGATCCGAACACACGCTGATAAATTAAGTAATTTGGGGTGACGCACAGTGAATTCTGCAAGAAGTCGAGTTTAGATCAATTTTCAATTAAACGCGCCCACGTCAGTGCGTGTGACTAAAAAATCCACTGCCTTAGAGCGACGCAATGTGTCAAAAGCAGACGTCGACGAACAATAATTATTCCATCAGCGTGCGCGGCGTATAGACGAACGAAAATAACGCGAGAGAGTCAAGTGGCAGACGCTTGATTATTTTGCAGAGCGGCTAATTTATTCGGGGCACACACTTAATGAGTCAGTACTAATGTTATTTGCCGGCGGGGGGATAAACGGCAGCGAGCCGCGAGCCAGCCAGCCAGCCAGTCGACGGGGCGGGGGCGGTGAAGTGCATATTGGGATTTCTCATCATCTTTGAGAGCTATCAGCCACTTGATAACCACTAAAAGCGGCTCGCACCCTCTTTTGTCTCTCACTCACCCGTGCTGGCTGGCTCCATTACCACTGCTTTATATTTTCCGCCGTGTGCACTCCCTTGCGCATTTTCAGCAGCAGCAACAACAAAAACATCGGCTTTTTCTCACACTCCCGCCCGGTCGCCTTTTCCGCTCTCACTGCAATTGACGTGCCCGAAAATCGCTATCAACGCGAGCACTGCTGATAAGGTTGACGTGGGAGGTCTAATTCGGAGCATTGACATTTTTCACACTGGCTAATCAAATTTTAAAAATATATTTCAAATATCACTGTAATATGAGTGAACAGTAAAATAATAGTTTATTCTCACTTACAAATTAGTCATAGATTAAATTTAGTTGGATTTTATCAATCTAAAGAGTTTTTTATTAAATGAAAAACCTTTTACTCTTCCTCTACAAGCTGAGTAGTATAATATGGATAAAAGATTTTCTGTTAAGACAAACTGTAAGCTATAGAGTCGGAAATGCGAGTTAAAATACTAAAATGGCAACACAATATTACACTTTTATTTAAACATTTTACAGGCTGAAATGGAAAAATGCTGTCGCGAAATAAAGCAGTCCCCCAACATTTGAGAGCCTCTTTGTAACAAAGCATTTTTATCGGATTATTTCGTCTATAGTGGAGCATTTCGAGTCACTAACCAACTTTTGCCTTTCTGCTGACATTATGTAGGTTAGTCAGTGATATGTAGATCACCCGAACTGTTCAAATATCTCTCACTGCTTTGAAACTCCTAAGAATAACTTTAACAATGCGAGGCAACAGGCTGGTTACAACTAAAGAATATTACACTTGTAAAGGCACAAAAATAGATGTCATGACATTTTAGTTGATATATACATCAAATGCAGCTTCCACGTCGCCGTTTATTTCTACGAATATTTCTATAGGAACTATAGGATCCTATATTTAATTTTAACTGAAGCGCACAATACATATATAACCGATTTTCACGCTTCACCCAAAGAAGAAATCTGTGCCGCCAATAATACTCCTTTTGTGAAGACCTCAGTGGAACATTGACAACATTGTCATTCTTCATAATCCTGGAGTGCACGGCCAGAGGTAAAATAAATAAATTCCACCCCCTCATAGTAGAAGGTTGAAACATCTCTTGATGGAATAAAAATGTTGTTTGTATACTCTGATTATTTAACTCCCATATGGGAGCGTTTTACAAAAGGGCCCACTGCGGGGGCCCTATAGGCCCCACAGAAGATTCCTTTGAAGCATCATCTTGTCTTGGCCCCCACCCCCGCCCCTTGCGGGCACAAAACGAACCGATCCTGTATTCTATAGGTTGGAGCCATAAAGCACCAATAATTAAAAATATCAAAGTTTATCATTTGCGATGGATTTAGGTAAAAAATCAAACAAAAAAACTTAACATCAATAAACATTCACATATCAGACCAAGAAAATCGTAATTGCTCAATATTTTTGACAATTCGAGAGCAAAAATTAGGGTTTTGTCCATTCTATTCCCTCGTTAAAGATTTTTAATCCAGCATTAATCATTTTTAATTACATCAAATGAGGCTGTTCTGCAGGACTCTATATAAAAATATAAATTTTAAAGCCCAGTATCATCATAATCAAAGTTGGGGCAGCAAAATAAGAGCTCTCAGATGAATTAGCTCTAATTTTTTTAGGGAGGACAGACGCCAAAAACAAAACAAACAAAGCAAGAATTTTTTCAATTAAAAGTAAACCTTTTCATTGTGTTTTATTTTCATAGTCTTCTCCTTCAAAATTCAATTGATCATAAAGATATTTTAGGGGAAGGAAGATTGAAAGACGCTTTTGTTCCTTTTATATTACATAGGGAGAAGATTATTTGGTAAAAATATGAGCCTAACAAAACATCCACGTTTATTTTAACAACTCACATGTGGCCATAAAAAAACTAAAAATATGTAATTATTCGCAACCGAGCGGCTCCTTTCAAGAAGCAAAATCCCTTGTGGAGATTACTCAACGCTTGTCACAAATATGTAACATTATTTTCACCCGCACAATGGTGGAAAAAATTAGCTCAGGTGAGGCGGCGACTCTTTTGAAGATTGACCACTCAATTGTGCGAGAGAGCTTTTCGGTGTGCACAACAGCTTAACGTGATTTTGGACGCATTGAGCGTGGCCCGCATTATGCAGTGCCGATGCACAGTCAATCGAAAACGCCGAACCCTGCGCTCACGATATTGACTCAAAGTCTTTAATAAAGCTCCGATCTGCTTGCGCTGAGCCAGGCCCAATTTGTTTGCCGATCGCGTTCAATATTAAATGATTGCCGCTTGCTTGACTCGCCAGCCAGCATCTCGTCTCACTTATTGTGTGTGTTTGTGTGTTTGCACCCGATACCGCTCTGCACACCGTGTGTACACACACCTGGACATTGTGTTCTACCGCCGTCACCATGTGTGTGGTTGCGCTCCGCCACCCCGACAATGCACCCCCGAGACGAACACATATACACTGCTGGCGGTTTGAGACGTGCAGCGCGGTGATGAGATGCTCGCAGAACCCGGCCATTCGTGTGCAATCGCCGCAAACCAAACCGTTTTGCAGCCTCTCTGTAGCTTTTGATCCGGGGCTTGCTGATTGTTGGATCGCGCCCCGTGACTCTCTGTATTCTAGGTAGGGGGCCTATTTATCTACCCTTGTTAAACTGCAGCTAAATTGTTGATTCGTCTGTTGTTGATTATGGGGTAATTATGGTTTTAGTTTAGAATTTTGAGTTCATTATTGTTCAGCTAGAATTTAAAAATATTAAATACATCTTGCTCGGGCTCAAAGTGAAACTGACGTCACCCTGAACAAGTTATTGTGGTCGAGTGGAGTCGGTCAATTGTATCGTTGGTGAAAAAGTCCGCAGGACTTTCTTTACAAAGCGACAAAGTCTATAGACCAGCCAATTCACAATGCCTTTTAGATTTTTTGAGCAGATGCGTTAATAGCGAAGAAGGATTTGCTCAGGTTTGCCAAAGATTAACGGCAGTAGGATATCCTGAGGGAGAGTTTTTTTGTGTAAGACCAAAATTCATCGAACTGGACGGCATTTGCAGAAGACCAAAAGGTTTTGGGAGACTGCATGAACCGGTCCACAAAACGCAAGGCTGCGTAAAAGCTGTCTTAATTTGTGGTAATAGGTGGAACAAATTATTTTTAAAGAGGAGAGCGTAAATTTTATGTAAGAGACTTATTTTTAAATTCTCGCACGCCTCTCAGTCAGATCTCAGATTTATATTATAATTTTAATACGTCTATTTGTTTTACTCGGCGAGTGGATGGTATACTGCAGGGTCGGCGGCGAGTTGGTCATGATATATATTGCTCATCCCTGTCCGAGGACCGGGAAGGGCGCGCACTGCACTATAGCACGAATGCTGAAACCCGGGTCCCAATAACACCGCGAACGGATAACATGGGCGCACCAGGCCGCACAGGGACCCAGCCCACTGAAGGGCCACTTGCCTCCGCACCGAGGACTGCATTGAAACGCTAGACATTCGTCCCGTGAAGCCAAATCACGCATGCTGGAAAGGTGCAAACCAGCAAGTAGCGAGTCGCCTCCCAGCCCGTTGAGCAATTTGAGCATTTCGAGTCACTAAACTAACCACTTTTTGCCATCTCGGACATTGGGTAGCCAGTATAAGATCTTAGAACTGCTCAATTGCTTTGACACTCCTGAGAGTGCCTTAAAAATGCGAGCCAATAGGCTGGTTTTGGGAGACTGAACCGGTCCACAAAACGCAAGGCTGCGAAAAGCTGTCTTAATTTGTGGCAATAGGTGGAACAAATTATTTTTAAAGGGAACAGCATAACTTTATGTATATGAGACTTATTTTAAAATTCTCGCACGCCTCTCATAGATCTCAGATCTATATTAATTTTTATAAGTCTATTTGTTTTACTCGGCGAGTCGAAGGCACTGCAGAGTCGGCGGCGAGTTGGTCATGATATATTAATGAAGTCCTTTATTTAACGCGACAAAATAAGCGATGGTCCCGCGGCTAAATCCACCATACCGGCATTTTCAATTGGGAAAAAGCTGCGGAATTGTGTCTTTGACCTCTGTGCTTTTCTGGAAGTATATGAGTTTTGCAAAATCCCGCAACTTTGTGTTAGTGTAAAGTAGGAAATTTTTATTTTGAAAAATCGAAAAAAAATCTACTCAGAGGTTATTTTGTCCTGCCAAGTGCCAATCAAATCCGTTCACTCGCCAGTTGCTGAAATGGAAATGACATATTTCCCATTCTTGTACATTCCATTCCCACGGTGAACACGTCCATAAAACAAATTCCTCATAATCCTATGGGGATTGTGCCTATATAGGGATTGTGTTCCTCTCATAGTTAGAAATAACTTGAAATAACTAAAGCACCCCTGATTTATGGCTACATTCTTGCTTTTCAGATTTGGAGAGAATGCGGAAGCACTGATCCGACTTGCTGATTTGCACCTCTGCAACCTATGCGTGAGTTTGATTACTTCACGGGATGAATCACATGGGGTTGGCAAATAACCTTTTTAGATGCCTCTTGGAATGCTATCAAGTTTTTGCAAGTTGCACAAGAAATTAAATAATAGATGAAAAACATTATTAGCGTCTAAAATAGCTCTACGAGAGCGCGTACAAAGTAGAATTATCGGTAAATATCTACATTTGGCTCTTTAGTGTTTTTTCCATCTCCATCACAAAAATCAATATTTTCTATTAATATCGAGGATAGAACGGTATCTTTTTTCTGGTTCAAAAACATTGCAACATAGGATCTAATCGAAATGTGATGAAACTCTAGCGTTATTCCCGCATGCAGTTTGGAGTAATGCGCGCACGAAAAAAAAGGCAAACGCTGGAGAGAAGTCGGGAGCACAGATCCAAAGCTGCGAGAGAGAGAGAGAGAGAGAGAGAGAGAGAGAGAGAGAGAGAGAGATCCGCTCCATGGAGATGCTGCAAGCGAGCATCATATCGCGAGCGCCACGCCTCTCGCTTATTATTGGCAGAGAAAGCGGCCAACCTTCCCTCACGAGAGCGGCAGCACTCGCAGTCAGCGCAGAGAGATCATCTACCTAAACATTGTGCCACTTATGCATGCCGTCCCGCTCGTTAGTCACTTTGTCAGCTTGAAGCTGAGGGCCTGGAGCGAATGACAATTAATTGCTGACATTCCTGATGTGAGTGCATGCTAGCGATAAAAAATCACTATGCAAAGCGTAATGTGCTGGAAGTTACAAAATATTTTTACAAGACAATTTCAAGCAGGGGCTGAATGAACTAGTCCTTTATTAAATAGGTATTTGCCTTAATAACACCATCTTTCGCGAACCTTTTAAATAAATACTTTTGAAGGATTTTGTAATACAGAAATATTATATATATTATTACAAACGAGGAAGCAGGTTAATGTCTAAGTGAAAATATTTTAGTTTAGATAGTTACCGGATTGTTAAACTCCTCAAAATTTATAATCAGATATTTTTACGTCGGGTATGACATAATTTTTTGATGAAACGAAAATGATAAATCGAGTGGAACGGTAAATAATGTTGCATTTTTAAAACTTTCAATGCTTAATGCAACTGGTCGGGCTTTCCAAGTTAAGCGCGATAGAGCGACCATTGGGCTAGAAAATATTCGGATACCTGGGAATACCTGGATCCCGATTAAAAATAATAAGCATTAATAAGAAAAACGAGTCGGGATAAGGTTTCCTTTTCGGACAGGAATCCCGATGGTTTAAATTTGGTAACAGTCAGGGAAGGAAAGGGAACCAGGGAAGAATTAGTGAGCAAATTAATAGATTTTTTCATTTTGCGTTCGTGCTGCTTACTTAATGCGCTGGTAGATTACTGGTCACTGTAATTAAATTATGACAGGCCGATGTTTGAGCGGAGTTTAAACCATTATTATTTATTGGCGTGAATCCTTGTCTGTGACGAGTTCTGGAGCAAATTTCCGATGCAACCAGCCGGTCGAAAGACAAATTTTGCGCGCTGAAACCCCGCGTGGAAAGTAAGGAAAGCGCCCCCAGCGTCTAATCATCCCTTAATTCAATTTGAGCGCCGGGAGCAGCGCACAGTAGGCGGCGAAGTGGAATATACTGTTCGGACGCCACCCTTGCTAAAGAGCGCGGAGGCCCCTCCTTTCCAGCAGAGCGAGAGGGGGAGAGGAGCATCTCTTCGCAGGTCGCGTCGATCTGCTCAGCTTCGGCTCACTCTCTAACAGGTGGCCCATTACCATGGTGGAAACGATGCCGAGTTGCAGCAGCGACAGTTCCCGCAGCAGCAATAGTGGAAGTCCACTGCCCCTGATGCGACGGTCGCACGTGCAGATGCCCACCCCGATCGCCGTGAAGGCCTTCACCCCATCCTACCTGCAGCCGCCGTCGCCGCCGACGGCGGCCGCGTCCTCCTCCTCCAACTTCACCATCGACAACATCCTGGCGAGCCGGGGGCCGTCCGTCGCGTCCCTGCCGCCTCCGAGGGGCCTCCAAGCAATGCTGCCGCTGCCCCATCACTTTCCCTTCGGACACTTACACTCAGCGGCAGATTTCCTTGGTGAGTTTTTTCTTATATTTTTCTTCTGAAATTTTCAAACAACTAGGGATTAAAATTAAAATTGACTTGTCCTTGATGGGAAACATCGGGTATATAATTGAACTGTTTCCTCCGGCTACTCCTTTAGACAAAACATTAATTTTAAATGAATTTTTGTCTCGTGGTTAGGGCTACAGGAGAAGCCGAAACCTGGTCTATATAAATAAACTTGAAGTTTCCCGACGAAGACGAGTTCATTTTAATTTATCTTCACTATTTCCTCCTCGAGTAAATTCTTCAACTTATATTTAACTATGGAGTTTTCTCACCCTCTTTTTATTGATTATTCAGTAATTGATTATTTGTCTTGAAGTGGCAATGCATGGGGCAAAGTTTCCGTACAGAAAACCATTATATTTTTTTTTAAAGTTAGTGTCTAAAACTAAGAAGAATGGAAGACGAACTCACGCTGGGATTTTTTGAAAATAAATGGATTAAAACTGGGCCCTCCTCTGCGCGGAATCGAAGTATGCGAAGTAAGTGTAATTAAATTCTCGTTCTGAATATACAGCTCGCGTTGTGTCGGCCCTGCAGGTCTCATCAGCAGACTTTCCATACAGACAATATAGTTTATTTTTCCTTTTTGATTTTGAGCCTCACAACTGACGAGAACCATTATTTAAGCCACAAGTTGCGTAGGCAAACCGAGTAAAAAGCGTATTGGAAATATGCGCTTATTTTAGCAAGTGTGTTTCAAATAGAATTTCATTCTAATATAGCATGTTTGAGAAAAAAATAAAACATTCGCAAATGACACAATAAATTTCATTAAATAAAGTTTTTTTTAACTCGGTTAAATACCAGCATAAAGATGAGGAATATTTTTGTGTTGCTTTAACGTGTATGAAAAAATATCAAAAAGGCCTTATATTTTCGCATTAAAAATAGCCGACAATTTTTCTTTTAGAAAAAATCTGATTTTCTTAATGGAACACGGAGGTTAATAGTGTGGCTGATAAGACCTGGCGCTGCCGTTGTCTCACAAAAAAAACACATACACACGCAATAATCTATATTTTTTTACTTTTTGATATTCTCTACTCTTTTCATTTCAAATGCTTAAATTTAAAATCAAATTACTTTGGGATTAATGTTTCACACAAATAAAATCATGATCTGACACTGTACACTGCAAATCAGGGGTGAGAAAATGACACTGCACTGCAGTGAGAAAATCTCACCCCTAACTTGCAGTATACCTTTTGATTTTTGTTGTCGCATATGTCAGTGCTGATTCCCTGCTGAGTGCGGGCTGAATATAGTTTTCAGATTTTGACAGGATGTGTATTGTGCAGTCAGATTCTCAATGCAACTTGTTTTTTGGTCACTTTCCAGCACAGGAAAACTGACTTGCGTTTCACAAAGAGCACTTTTGATAAATTTCCCAACTTGAAATAGTTTTTCTCATGAACACACGCCATATTCAGTCTCCGTATCAATATCCGTATTTCATACTTAGAGAGAGTTTTAGTAATTTTTGCTCTTTGGGGATATTTTTTCTGGCCAAATGCTTTTTTTAAAATAGCCATCTGAATTGACTTATACAAATAAACCGTCTGAAACGAAATATTTTGCCCAGAAAACTATTTAAACTTTTGATTACATTATTCAAGTCATATCAAGGATCGATTTTTTTCGTGGTAGTTGCATATTTAGACTTAATGAACTCGAGGAGGATGCTTCCCTTGAAATTAAATGTTATGCGAATAATAAAAAAAGTGTCTGTTATTATTACAAGCTATACTTTTAGCATGGTGATATAAAAATATACAAAAAGTAAACTATAAGATTTGAACTATACTCGTAAGAATCCACGTGTTTTGTTGATTTGGAAATCAGCTTTTGAATCAGGACTCTTTGTATAAAAACAAAGAATTTTCAGGAAAGACGCATACAATTATTTCACTCCAGGTCACAGACGATTAACCGCGCGGATATTTTCCGTATAGAGAGCCAGCATAATAATATCTCTGCGCTCGGCAGCACACGTTTTGCTTTTATTATATTATTCCTTCTGCGCTGCTAAAACTCGATCCCCTTTGCTTTCAAATATTCTCTCTCGATAAGCTTATGTAAACTGAAACAACGAGCGAGCGAGCGGTATAAAGTTGTTATTTTAATCTCATCCAGCTGGCGCAGAAATCTTACGCGGAATTTGAATTTCGCCCCAACTTCTTGGTTTGCTTGGAAAAATTTTGCGCCGCTGGTCAGCCGTTTTATTTTGCCAGTCGCAAAAATAACATCGGAGCAGGACCCTGAAAATTTGTATTTGCAGAAAGAAGCCTGAACTGAATAATTTTTCACGATAACATTTTTAGTCCGACTGCTCGGCTCCGCCGAGGAACAAGTATAATCGCATTTCTCCCTTTTTTTCCACCGAGCTCTGCTTTTATTTCCTCGAAGGCAAAAATTACATTTCACCGTGAATTAAGTTGCTTTTCAGCAACAAAATTTCGCTTCTGGTGATCCAGTGGCTTATTTTTTTATCCAGCGCGCAGTTCTAAAGAACAAGTGCAAACAAAATTACGTATTCTGTGTATCAAGTTGCGATCTAATTTCATTAAAAAATTACAACCAAGTCGCGAGGGAGATGAATTTTTTAAGCAAATGAGAAGAATAATCCCCCGCGGTTGTTTTGCATCTCGGATCGGTGTTTTTAAACACTATATAGATATAAAACCCTAAGAACCGTGTGAGATAAATGGCGTTTTTCAGGCAAGTTCAAATAATGGCATCCATGGAAGCAATTTTCTTCGACAGCTGTTAAAAATTGAACGGAAATTGGGTTCAAAACATTCTCATTCATTGCCATAGTTGACCATTCCCTATATATAGCTTGGGGTTTTTGTAAGTTTTTCTTGTAAGTGTGTTTACACCATGGGGTTTATTGTGATCATTTTGGCTGTATTTTGGAGATTGCACCTTCGTGAATGAGTGGTGGTGGGACCCTGACACGAGCAAGTTTATATAATATTGTGTTTATTTCACCAAGAGTATCCAATGTGTTTTTTTGCTATACACGCACGATTGGAAAAGTATTTTTCTTAATGCTGAACTAATCTTGAATGCTCCATTGCTCCATTCAGCAGCGACACAAAAAAATATAATATTCAAATGGATTATAATTCAGAGACTGCAATGATCGACGCTGTAAATATTTTTCTTAAATCTTTACCCTTGTTTGAACTTTCTCCTTCAATTTAAAATGAATTCTTACGATAATTTTAACTAGATCGATCGAATTGATTATATTAATCCTGATTAAAACTCAAGGAAATGATTACTTCAATTATTTAAACTCAATTTTTCAAATCCGGGTGGTTTTGTGATTAAAATTAATGAGGAAATCCATTTCTGAAATATGTAATTTTTCAAGTTCTTATAATTAATTTTACACATTCCAATGTCGAAGGCATTGTGCAGCAATTGCTCGGATCTGGATTTTGATCACAGTGAAGAAATTTAAAAATTGTCAATTAAATGGTGTGTTTTATGAGGGAAACTGCGTTGTTTGTTGTTCTCAGCTGCTGCATATCAAGGAATGTACCCGAGTTACCACCATGTGGCCGCGGCCGCGGTGGCTGCCCACGCAGCCGTCGGAAATCTCGGCCCTGGCTCCCTGCACGGTAACCCAGGTCCTCCACCCCCGAAGCGGAAGCGACGGCACCGCACCATCTTCACGGAAGAGCAGCTGGAGCAACTGGAAGCGACCTTTGAGAAGACGCACTACCCTGACGTCGTGCTCAGGGAGCAGTTGGCTCTCAAGGTGGACCTCAAGGAAGAAAGGGTTGAGGTGAGTGTCTGTTGACCGTTTAATTTCGGAGCTGTTTACAAGTATATATGGCTTCTCATTCGCCGCCGCCGCTGCACTTTAATGTGATTTTCCTCTCTGCGAAAAGAGCAGAGTTAATTGTTCCCCGCTCTCTTTTCACATGTTTGCGCTTTTAAATTAATTATTAAAGCCCTCGGCTGCACTCTTGTCCGCTCTCTACCCGCCCTGCCAGCCAGCCAGCCAGCGAGGGTTGAATTTAAAGGAAACGACGAGGGCTTTTGTTCATTAATATAATGTGAGCGTGGTCATCCGTGCGACCCTTCTTCTTCGCAGTAACTGCTGCCAAGATTTCAACAATGGCGAGGAGACGACATTTATGCGAAAGCTAGCTGGACAAAGTTGCTCGGCGCGGGACAAAACTTGAGCCAAACTTGCACGTGCCGCCCCGAGAGTTGCTGATGTTATTGGAGGCCCGAGGCGTATTTTGCCAGCACGCGGGTGGTTAACGCTGAATAATTAACGCGAGGCTACTTAAGAAAGGGTTAATAATTTATAATCTCCATTAAACGGCGAGCTGCTCAACTTGTGCTTGGCAGCAGCGAATTTTTGACATTTTCCCGACCGAACTTTCAAACGCCGGTCGGGTCGTGCAGGGAGGAGTACAATAATATGCTGCTAAACGTACTATTATTGTACTTGGTTTTGTACGGGAAGAGAACCGAGTTTAAATCGACGAGCAGATTGGATGTAAATGAAGCAAAAAGTAGCACGTTCCCCGGCTTTGAATGAAGCTCCTCCCATTCAATTCCCCCATTGGATATTAGCTGGAGGGGATTTATCACCGTGTGTTGTAATATCGTAACTGAGTTGACATCGAGGGTAGAAAATGTTCCGAATCCTTTGAAAACTCGCGACATTTTCTTTTAAAACCAAATTTCACGGATAATGACTGAAACAATAAATCTCATTAATTTTCTGGATTAGATTTTTATACGTGTTATCAAACATTTTGTGATTTTATTTATTATTTGAAGCAAAATTACTCAATGAAATATTCTTGGATGAATCAAAACTTTACAAACCATTTTGAGAAATAAATTATTTACCCTGCTGCTTTAAGAAAATTGATTTTAACATCACTTTTAACACACAAATATATTGCAAAAAGTCAAAATAGCATAAATTTAAGTCCTTTGCTTTTTGATTTTCTTAAAGGATGGGCGCCGAAATTTTTATTTTCGCCAAAAAAGATGTTATGGTCGGCCGTGCTAGCGAACAAAATGTTGAACAAAGAGAGCGCGCGTCATGAGATTATAGGACGCGCCGCTTCTATTTCCTGCTTGTTTGAAAGGTCCTTATACCGATTTTTTGGTTACAATGTGCAAATCAAGTTACCTATAACAATAATTGCTGTAACTGACGTTTCGCATCTTACAAAAAAAAAAAAAAAAAAAAAATCAACGCCGCTCTGATTTTCAGAACTCTTTACTGGATTATTAAATTATAATTACTCTCGACATCCAAATGTCCGTAATTTTAAACGGGCTGGTATCAATATTAAATTTCAGCAAATGCACATGCCAAATTAACTTCTTAAAGCGTGTATTAAAGCGTCAGTATCGCATGAATACTTTATAAATATGTTTCAAGTAAGAAACCGCATCAGTTCAAATTTGAAGCCATTGAGCAACCATATTGTTTTATCGCCAAAGAAATTTACTCATAAATGATTGTGATTGGTAACTCAATTAAAAAGAGATTGTCAGGTTTATTTATTCATTTTCCAGCAGTATATATAGCTTGATTGAAAATCGAGGCAAAACTTCTATGAAGCGCGCGGCTTGCAGACTAAAATTATTTCTGCGCGCCTCTCTCCCTTCCGTCGGCTAAACAAATCTGCGGCTCGCCAGCAAATTAGTACGAACAAAGCTGAATAATTCGGGAACGCGGATTGTTATTTCAGATGGAGCGGTAATGATTAGACGCGATGATGTGATTCACGCTGTGCGAGTTCTGCTTGCAAGAGCACACACTCAAAGTCTTCATCGCAGCGGCAGGAGCTAGGGTGATGTGCGGCAAGAATAAGTGCAAGGAGCAGGAGGAGGGAAGGACCGGGGCTGTTTTGATAAAGCGGAGGATCCGAAATGTATCTCTGGTGTAATGTGAGGGCGCAACTCCCGGGATTGAAGGGATATTCAACAGCGGCGGCAGAATACGAACTCCGACGTCAGAGAGAGAGAGAGAGAGGAAGAGAGAGGATAGCATCTTTGCATATACAAAAATAACATCCCTTCTTGGGTGAGTTGCTGCGCCGAATAAAAATTAGCTCTGGGGCTTTTATGGATTAAAATAAAAATTAGCTGACGAGCCACGCTGCTGCATCAAATTTCATTTTTTCGCCGCCAGCGCCGCGATAGAACTTGATTTTTATTTAATTTCCTAAAATAACAAGCGTCTTGAGAGTTTTATATCATCTCTCCCTCGCGTTCTCTTGCGGCTCTTGATATAAAAGTAAATGTGCCTTTTCTGCGCTAAAAGTATTCAACGCGCTACTTCTTGATGGAAGTGGAGGCGAAACATGTGGTATAGAGAGAGAAAATCATGAAGTTTCATGGACGATGATAAAAAATTCTTAATTTTAAACCCTTTTATGCTTAAAAATTGGTGCTTTTTGTTTCAATTTTTTTGTTTAATGCAATTAAATTTTTAAAAATGTAGCTCATTTGTTTTTTTATTTTTTTATTTAAAATCTCTGTAGAAAGAAGAAACTGACTGAAAAATCATTTTTTCCACCTTCAAAAACTTGTCATTCTAGAAGAAAATGTTCTAGAAAACAGAACCCTTAATGCTCTCGACCATAGTCCGAGGCTAAAACTATTATTGTGTGACAGTTGCAAGCAAGTTGGGTAACAATCGCACGGGAGACGGCAAATTCAGCTGGCGTCCGTTTTGCATTGTTTCCGTCTAAAATAATTAACCATCCGCGAATATACAATATAATTAATTAAGCCATCCAGTTATATCTGCTAAGTCGATCGTGAGTAATTTAACAAACGAGCCAGTTGCGAGGAGAGCTTGCCACGAGAGTTGGCGATGCTTCTGACTGAGCGAATCAAGAGTGGAAATGCGCAAATGTACGCGTATATACGTGTGTGTCGGCCGCAAACGCAGAGCCAGCAGAGAGCAGCCGGGGCGGCGCGAGCGTTATTATTACCTTTGTCGCATCTCATCGTTAATATCGCAGCAGCGAAACAACGCGTGTACGTGCACATCGACTCCTCTTTGACAGGGTTCATTATTTAAGTCCTCTAATGAGCACATACTCTGTGAATTATTAGCAAGTTTCCACGATGATGGCTCTTTTGATGTCTGCTCGCGTTTTATTGTGCTACAAAAGGATCTCTTATTGAGCAGCAATATAAATAAATGACTTAACGAGAGTTTATGAAAAGAGGAACATGATGGCGGCTGCCGCCCGCGCTGCTTTTCAAATAATACATATTGCAAAGAAGCCGAGAGACCTCGCGCGCGTTTGTTGCCTTTTCTTCTTGATCGTTAGTGCTCTCTTGTGGAAGTCACCCGGCCTTTTGTCTTTGAACTCTCAGCCGGAAAATTGAGAAGAGAAATGCGTGCGCTTGGGAAATGTCGCGCGCCGAGCGTGATTTATATTGCAAATCTGTCAAGAAGAAAAGTCTGCTGCGCCGCTGGGAACAAGTTTTTCGTTTTGTGCCACCTTCGCAGCGACATATTACAAAAGCTGAGCATTCAAATTCCAACAGGGTTTATGCGCACTAACTATAATATCCTAGACCATATTTATCTTGAATTTGATATAATTGATTGTTACAACTATGTATTTTATTTCACTCATCAATCACGCAGAAATATTTTTGAGGAAAATTATTCAAATCTTTCAATTATAAGGAGAAATCAGTTTTTCTGCGAACAAAAGCAAAAAAACTATTCTGATTTAGCGCATATAAACGCGAAACCTTTTCGTATTAAGAAGTATTTTTGCATAAGAACTAATAAAAGGAGAGCAAAAGAAATTTGCTTACTGTTTGTGGTCTTTTAAGTTTGTTTAACTTAAATTTCTGTATATAAGAACCATTTTTTGTGTACTTGCGTCGAATGCGATCTATTTTTTATCCTTAAAATTATATTTTTGTATAAAAACATTTGAAAATAAATACTCTTCTCTCGATCTGCCTATTATGTAGTTCAAATTTATCTTAGGTTAAGGTTTTGCAAGTATTTGAAGCGTCTGGACAAGTTTAAAACCGATAAACAGTAATATGATCCAATGAAAGCGTTTAGAATCGCACGCACGTTAATAATGGCAATCCATAAAATTCAGCTCCGCCTAAAGCTGGTCCACCAAATTACAATTTGGTATTAACGAATTCCAAAAAAAAATCGTTTGACGCAAACTAACAAATTTGGTCCAAACCATATGAATAGCAAATTTAAAATTTAAATTTTACGCTAGAATAAATTGCAAACGCAGCAAGTTAGAGGTAAAACGCGCGGGTTTCAAAAAGAAAAATATTTGCTGGAAAAGCGTGAGCATTTGGAGCGTGTAATTAGCGCAAAGCTAATTAACGAAATGACATGGAAATTGCAAACTGACCGCTGTTGTCGCGCGCATAAAAACAAAACAGTGGACGAGTGTGCGGCTATGTTATGATGTGTAATAATAAAAGGAAAACATGCGAGGGAACGCTCAGCAAGCCATCGCATCGTTATTTCGACATAAAAAGCAAACCACCAGCGCGCACGTATGCACGGGTTTCCATAATAGCCAGCCCTAATTAATCATACAAACATAAACAAAAACTTATTATACTCGGGTGATGATCATTAAATTTGCAATTAAAATCACCCATCTTTGCCGCGTGCACAAAATGTAATTGATCGAAAAAGCGTGTGTGCGCGGTGGCTGCGGCTCATTATTAATTGGTTTGCCTTTTGCAAATTGATACCGTGAAAAATTCATTAACTTTTCACCGAGGAGTGAGAGAGAGATAGATAGAGTAATAACTTTTCCCACCGGCAACGGCAGCAACTTTTCTTTCGTTCCAATCTCGTTTTTCGCTCAAAAACTCGCCAGCAATTTGGATAATTAATTCCGATGGTGATTTTTCGGCCGCTGAAAGATAAATATTAATCAACATCGGGAAACAGCTTTTTCCACGCAATTTACTTTCAATTAGCACAATTTGAATTGCAAATTGCGAGATTTCACGTGGAACTTTCTCTCTTAGCTGAGCGGAGCGATCTAAAATTTCCGCACAATCACCAGATTGGTTGGGAGCCATTTTTTTCCTATATTCAGTTAAAATAAGCAGGTTTAGTATTAGTTCGTCATTTCAGTGGCGCTGTTGAAATTCCACTTTAACCTTTCACACGCTATACATTATTAAATAATTAATATTCCGAATAAAAGAAGCCAGCAAAAAATTTTCATTCAATGTGATTTTAAAAAATTCATCGCGCTGGCGAAATTCACAGTGCACAGCACAATGCGTCGGAAAGCGCTTGTTTCCAGCAAAAAATAAAGCGGGGTAATGCTCTTTTGTTATATTCGCATATATCACAAATTTCCAGCACAATTCGAGAGCTGCTTGCGGGATGATTAAAAAATTCGCCATTGTGTTCCAGCTGGCTTTGTTTCGCTTTCATTATTGAAAAATGATTTCAGCATAGGGTGCGCACACACCGAGTCACTGGCCGCAAAAGCAAAAAAGCCGGCGCAAATACGGAGAACGGGCTCTCTGCTTTTTATTGTTTCGCGGTGCAGAAAGGCGGGAACGATGTAATAGTCACGGCAAATAGATTTGAAGCAAACATCACGAGAAAAAATACAAAACGAAACGGTGCAGGGCAAGTTGCATTTTCCATCCGCTTATACTTGAGAGGGGTGCACTTTTTCGATTCGCCTGCTGCGTGCGTATACGTATGTACGTGATATATGAATATCGCCGCCACGCTATATGTGCGGGGCTTCAATTGATTCCCATCCATTACCGTACAAGTTTCAAAGCGGCTCGCTCACCGTATTATTTTGCGCAAACACAGGCCTTATTATTAATATTTCGCCAATACAAATATGGCAGCAGAGCTCGCCGCACTGCGCTGTTGATATACGACCAAATTTTAGCCGCGCTCGATTATTTTGCGAATGTGTGATTTGATCCTCGACCGATTGGATTGTTTTTGCACTGGCAATATTAACTGATAATCACGCAGAACGGGAAATTCGAGCGATCATAACTGTTTACGAGATTTCTGATATAAGCACTCTCTGTTTAATGGGGAAAATGTTGAGCTAATCAAAACACTCCTTATTAGAAAAAGTCAGTTTTTCTCTGAATCAAACAAATCAAACACCAGAACTGAAATAGTTTTACAATTATGAATGACAAATTTATTCGCTTAAACTGACGGTTGGACTCACCCCTTTGAATCGGGTTCTGGAATGTTAAAACGACCCGCGTCGGCTCCGTGAGTGACTAACGGGCGAAAACTGAATATTCTTATTTTAAAATCATCTTTCCGCTGTTAAAAAATCGTGCAAAATTACAATAATTCAAACCGCCGACGATTGTTGGCTCACAACAAATAAGGGCATCAGGACCGTGCTCCTGTACCAACTACATACTTTTTCAAATTTCAAAATTTCACTTCCGATTCTTAACCAAAGCACTCTGATTATGGCAGCCTGTTTTTTGCTTTTAACTCTTGATCAGCTTGATAGTCTTGTATTGCGAATGAATTCTCCTTGTGCGTGGGAGCATCCCTGAAAGGGTCAATCTCCAATGTTAAGTCAAATGTTTTAAGCCAGGAAAATGCACGGGATAAAAATGGCATGAATTCTTTCATTACTTGTTACTAGTATTTTTGGTGCCGGAATAAATCACGCATCTAGGTTTGAAGAGATCAGGGCAAGATGAACAAATAAGGAATTAAATTTTTAATTTATTTATTCTATTCATTTGCATATGCTAAAAATATTTGTTTTAATATTTATCTATTTACATATTTTAGTTATTTTTCAAACTGGTTTGAAGCATTGTTCCCTATATATAGATTTTAAACATTGATAATTATCAATTAAAATGCAAGTATGTATATTTTAAGTACACGATTCAAGAGCCAATTCCTTGATGTTATTGCGGTGCTTAGCGTTGAGCTTTCATCTTTGATATACAGCAGACAGGCAAGAGAAAAGCAGCAGCGTACACATTGGCAAACACGATAACAATTTTAGCCCCATATGCTCAGCGTGCAAAATCCAATTTTCCGCCAGCACACAGCGCGCCATATTGATCCGAGATTTACATTTTTCCGCGTATCTGCGTGAAGCGAAGCGAGTGGCACACAACCATGTAGGCGCTGGAATTAGAGTCGAATCCCAAACGGCCGTTGCTGCTCGCCAAACATAATACAATACACACAGCCGTGCCAAAATAACGCACAAAACGCTAACGGCTCGCAGTCGAGCACATGAAGTAATTAAAGGTTAGTTGAATTTTTGATCCACTCTTCGGGAACAATGAGTGTGTTTTCTGACCAAACAAAATTACGCGTACTCCAACCCTCACGCCGGGTAATAGAATAATCTGGTGCTGCGTGCCGACCGATGGTGATGTGTGTGTAGCGGCTGATGTGAGAGAGTAAAAAGCGTGTCGAGCGAGCCTGCTCTGCTCTCTCCTATGCGCTGCCGGGGTGTTTCGCCCGCTCCGGCTGCGCGGCTGGCTGGCTGGCTGGCTCACCCTCTTCGCCGAAAGTAAACATTCCAATTATTTCAGGACACTGATTGTGTTATTTTTTATTAATGATGTGGATTTAGGGCGGCGAGCGGAGGAAATGAGAAAATAAAAGGCCGCCAGTTTAGAACAAAAGCAGCTTAAATTTGCGTGCGAGACGGCGAAACTTGCCTGGAAAAATCCCGTAATCCACCCGAGGCCCCATCTGTAACCAAAAGTAGGCAGAAATCCCTGACTGACTTTACCGCGTGTTTGATTTGGCAAAAGTTGTTGTAATCAGTTGTGTCAGCACGAGGGACCGCGCGCCGAGGTCCGTCGACGGCCGAAAGTCTCCAGAGAAGAAAATTGTTTTAGTCTCTAAGTAAACCTCATCACGGCAAGAAATAAAACACAGCAGCCCCGCGTTAACAGAGTGCCAGCAAATTAGGTGCAGAAAAGAATAATAAAAAGCGGCCGTTTTAAAACAATGGCTGCCGCGCGCAGTTATTTTACACTCGCTCGCGTTCCGCTCTCCGGCGCTTCTGTGTTTAATAATGACGGGGCGTAAGTTCACAGTAGAATAATTACATGAATTAAGAGGTTGAAAGAGCTGCCGGGCTAATTAGGTCAGAGAGAGCGGCAGGTGATATTTTATTTACCACCTCATCTCCCTCTCTCGCCATGGTCTCGCCCCACACTACGAAAGCGCAGACCTATGCAAAAATGTGCGAAATCTGACATTTCGACACTGTCTCGGCAAAGCAACATGAAAATTATGAAGCTGATAAATTAATATTTTTCTTTGGTAATAAAATGTGAAATATAGTATTATCTTCAAGAGAAGTTTACGGATGATGTTTGATCACAAGCCATATTTGCACAGTTAGAAATTTTGAAGATTTTCAAATTTTCCCATCGTTTTACTTTAAAAAAAAACCCAAAATCCAATTTTGATAAACAGAGGAAATGGTTAAATTTTTTTAAATAAAATAAAGATCTGCAGATCGTTATTTTAAAACCTCAAAATCGTAAAAGGAGTGCTTTGTCCCCGCATAAAATCAAATATTTAATTTTAATATATTGGAACAACGTTTACTATCTCTCGAAGTGATTTTATTGATTTCATCCCGAGTTTTCTACATTTTTCAAAGGCAGGAAATTTAATAGAAGCCAAAATAAATAGTCCCTTCTCCAGCAAAGTAAGCCACCGCAATCTAAAAATCCACTCACCACTTGTCAGAAAAAAATCTAATTAACTTCGGCGAGCGGGGATTGCAAGTGCCTTGGATTCTCCCACGTTTCGAGTGGTCTTGCTTGCACAAAAGTCAAAACGTCAGCGGCAGCCGTAATTTCTTGGTCCCAAAATAATAGGAGCATTGTATTGTGTGTGTGCTCAGGCTGATTTAGTGCGGTCGGACCACCCAAACAGCGATATGGATGCACGTCGCCGCCACCAGTGCAAATATGGCTGGCGGTTTCATTCAGACAGTCATGCCAAGCGTGTAAACACTCAAGGGGGTGAGAAATTAAAGCGGCTGTATATAGGGTGAACGCACCGTGCGCCAGAGAGCATCAGAGGGCAAAGGAATAGAAAGAACATCATCCCTCCTCGTGCTTTCGTCGCGTCATTTGCGGCTGTGTAGTTGATGCACTCTTTGGAATGTGTTCTTAAAACATCTGCTTCTCTACAACCACATTTTTTTTAAATGCTTCATTTCAAAAATTTATAGCTACTGGAAATATAAATTATACAAAACCATTTTCCAAGAAAAAAATCTCGTTTTGACAAAAGCAATATAGATTTAAATAAAATACCCTTTAAAGCAATTTGACTAAAGAGATGTTTGATTTTGTGTTGCAGGTTTGGTTTAAAAACCGACGAGCCAAGTGGCGCAAGCAGAAACGCGAGGAACAGGAGCGAATTCGCAAAATCCATGATGAGCAACGCTTACCCGGACAGGACTGCCAGTCCGACGTGTCCCGGGATGTTGCATCTAGTCGGCTTTCCGCAGGTTCTCATTCATTCAGGCAGCAAATCAGCGACGAGTCATCTGACGTCGAGGTCGCGTAGACTAATTTTCTTTCGGTTTTTATCTTTTATTAATTTTGTTTGTTTTTCTTTTCTGTTGATTTCAACTCTGCACGCATTGTTGTCTTTATTCCGTGCAGTTTTGCTTTCTATACATACTTGTTACATCTCACATTTGAAAATGTATTTATTGCATGTAGTGTGCTAAGGAAAGTAGTTCTCTACTATAATCCTTACTTGGGCACGAAGGGAGTGCGATATAAACTGTAGTCTGTCTTGAGCAACACTCGAAGACAGCGTTGCAGAGGTTCATTCCTTCCTCCCTAACAATGAGTGGCCACCCCAAACCCGCGAATCTCATACACTAATTAAGTTACGCGCCGTTTTCGCGTACAAGCTTTGTGATATTATTATTTATATTTCTCCTTAGTAAATTATTTTAGTTTTTAATTGCGTAAAATTGATGTAATTAGCGATTCAGCGTTACTATGTATAAATTATATATTAATGTATACATCAAATCAGTTTTATGTTGTTGTATATTCTAGGAGAAAGCAGACTAGAATCTACGATATGGATAGAATTTTCACGTAAACTATATACAGAAAAAAATGTTGCATTTATTAATTTATTGAATACATGTTTATAAAAACGCACAAAATCGGTTGCATTTGCGAATTTCTGTCAGTGTTCAGTGTCTGTACCTTTCTGCCAAATATATATTATAAAATAAATAAACAATAAATTAATTGATTTAAAAATACATCCAGATATTTTTACTTTATTCTCCTCGTTTTTCTGAACTTGAAGCTGTTTTCACCATTTAAGTACAAAAACGTTAATAATTTGACAAATAAAAAAAAATTGATGAAAACCAATTTTATTTAAAAACAATCGTTCCAAATGGCCTTTGGCCAAAATTTGCAATGCAGTTCAGCTAAAAAACAAAACTTCTTATGCAAGCCATTAAATATTGATACATTAGATATAGACAAAAGTTTCGAAGATTTTTTAATTTGAGGAAATCTACCGGAACAAAAAGGAAATTTTTGATTTATTAGCGACTGATGCGTCATTAGCATTTTTTCAAGATGATAATATCACGCAGCAGACTGAAAGTGTTGAAGGCTGAAAATTATCTGATCCTCAACCTCAATGTTAGCAGTGCAGTTCAAAAGCGAATGCGAAGAAGCCTGTCAAACTGAAAATCAAACAGGGGGGCCAGGGAGAAATCCGCATCCGCACGCACGCAATTAAGTGCAGAAGGCCAAGTGAGGACGCACTCTGTGCGTTGCGTGCCCGCTATTTGCAGCACTTTGATAATTATTGTGCGTTTAATGTTCACTCTTTCTCACTCGGGGGCTGCCGCCGCGCACTGCTTTGACATAGTTCGCGAGTCCAAGGCGAGCACAATAGCCGCCGACAATGATCGTGGTGTGGTCTCTGCCGCTCGCGCCTTGCGGGGCTTCGCTCAGCTGCAAACACAATCAGCGGGTCACAACCGGGATTAAATAATGGAGAGCAGCACAGCACACGGCCAGATGAAATGATTTCACTTGTAAGTAGTCGCAATTTGCTGAATTCGATTGTTATCCGCCAAACGGCTTTATTGCCCTGCACGCATTGCCGAGGGATCAAAACCTTTTGCTTTATGTCCCCGTGACTGATTGATGTTTTCCTCGATAAAAACGCTTGCCCAATAGATCGCGGGCTGCAAATTAAATCACAAAATTTCATCGAAAAAATCAAGTTACTGAAACCTGCGACAGGCAGCGTGAAAAAGGTTTATATTTAAATTTTACGAATTAACCAGCACACAACAAAACCATTCAAGTGCATAGGTAAGTGACCACTCACTTGAATCAAATTAATTAACTACCCTATGCGTGGGCTGGCTCTTTATCTGCATGCCTATAATTGTCCTGCGGCTTCGCAAGTTTCAAAATGATAAGCTGGGTAATGCAAATTATAAGCGAACAACATTAGCTTCAGACGGTATAGCAACTATATGTATATATAGAGAGGGTGAGGAAATTTCGGGTGAGCTTTTGCTTCGCTGACACACCGTATGCCCTGGCACCGGAATGGTGTACTATTATTATTTATTATCAATTAACCTGTTTCATCGGTTCTGTTTGCTCACATTGTAAATGAGATTATGGCCTCTCGTATGTGTATACACACACGTACATGGTTACATAATTATGGTGGTAATTCAGTGCTGAATTAATGCCGCAGATAAACGTATATCCATGAGCGCCCGTCCCGTGTACGAACGGCAAGGATAGAACAGAGAAATAGTTCGTGCGCCGTGTGTAATTCCATAGCCCGTCAGACGGATCTGCGGAGCCCAACTCGTGCAGTAAACCAGACTTTTTGCACTTGCGTGGTTACTGATTACCGGTCTTGATCACAGTAGATTAATTATAGCACGTCATATACAAAAGCTTCGGCGTATGATATCCATTTAATCTCTGAAGGCATTCAGGTACATTTAAATAATACCCTAATACCCTTCTTATAATGCGCGATTGTCACCATTTTGTTCAAAAATGGTTATTGTAGCATTTCTGTGGTATGAATTTTGTTTTGAATTTTTAATTCTGCTGAATAGGTCTATACGGAGCCGAAACAGCGAGCTGTACGCTACGGAAACGCAAGATTTTGTTTTTCCAATCAAAATATTATCTGTAAATCTTAATAAGATCAGAGTTTGCAGAGCTATTTTGGACTACATTACTCTATTATTTTACTATCATTTTGGCCTGCTGTTTTTATCTAGATATAATTGTATCCGTTTTGCAATAATTAAAAAAATCCCAGTTTTCATTTCCCAACGACATATAGGTCAGATATCGGTGTGCTCAATGATTTTTTTGTTCTTGTGTGGTTCACACAGTAAAGCTTATTAAATGAGATTAAGCAAACAGGCTCCTGTTTAATTTTAGAGAAAATGACTAGGTTTGTGGCGAAGAACTGCAGGTCAATTTCAGAGAGCCGTATTTTAATTCCGATTCGTCAATCTTTATTCGAGGGGATATTATAAATAATCTTGTCTATTTGGCAACAAATTTTTGTCCCCACATTTGTTGCAGGCAACGCTTTTTGAGGAGCTTTTTTGGAGCTTAATTTTTGTGTGGAAAATAAAATCTGCTGCTTCTACTTTTCGCATAATGTGTTTAGGTTGTTAGGTAGGGTATTGGGCGAATATTGAGAGATGCTATTTCACAACAAGTTAACTTTTTTGCTGAACCAAAATAAGTTTGGAATGTTGAAAATTTACCACTGATGGGCGCTCTTCTTCCTCCAGAAGGTGATTTTTAATTTTAGTGAGCTATAGAAATAAAACTACATCATTGCCATACACGTTTGTAATAATCACAGCAATGGCTTCATCGAGGAAAAGTTTAACGTAACGATAATTATTTTCCCTCCTGTTCATCCAGATTTACATATGATTTTGAAACGTGTCAGTACAACCATGCAGTAGTTTAATTTAGCTAACACTTCTAAGACTCAAGTTTCCTTAATTTAATTTTCAATTTTAAGGTTTTAAAAATTCACACAGGGTGTTTTTGGATTTTGAAAGCTGTGAATTTGAGCTAAAGAAATTAAAGCTTCAAAGTTTTTTTATTGGTTTTTGCTCTTTCCCCTTTCTGGCTCCATTCAAAATTCAGAGATTTGCAGCGGTCTGCTGCCCGCCGATTCGCTCCATCCCGGAAGCAAAAATCAAAGTTTCGCAGCACGAGAGTTAAATTTCGCAATCAAATAAACCACTTTCGCGCGCAAATTGAATTTACAGCGGTAAAACAAACAAGTCTCTTTGGTCCGCTCCGAAATTGGTAATCAGAAAACAACAAAATTTTAATCTACTCGGCGCGCGGTTATGCAATTAATTGGCGCGCGCAAAAATTGCTTCGGAATAATCCGCGCGGCGGTTTTGCAGAAGCGTTGCTCTGGCGCACGTGATAAGCTCGACCCTTCAATTCTTTCCTGAGGGCGCTTTTGTTTCATACAGTATTAATATTTCAATTATCCTGTGTGTCGACGGCGCGCAGAACCCGGCCGGGTGTGCGTTGCCGGCGGATTGGATTGGCAAGCTGCAGCAGCAGCGAAAGGGCGGGCGGGTTGGCGGGCGGGCGGCCACGGCTCGATACACATAGATATTGGAATAAAGCTTATGAGACTCAATTTCCAACAAATCAACTAATCTCAAATAGCCGGCAGCTATATGCAAACTTTAGAGCCGGCACGCCGGCATAATTCAATACAAACCCCGCGCGCGCTATTGTAATATTTGTTTTCTGACGCCAAACTTTTCTGATATACACACACACATTGCACCGCGAGTAAGGAAACTCTTTCGCCGCCGCGGGAACGACTCCCGCTGAATTTTGTGTATTTGTCGGCTGTATTTGTGATTTGTGCGTCTGATCATTTATTTATAACCCGAGAAAGTCGTCTTGCCGCCGTAGACAAACAAAGTCGCGCGTTTTCCGAACGAAAAGATAAACACAACGTTTTGCGTATGAACTTATTCAAAGAACCAAATAATGCGCCCGCCTTTTGTTTGCGCTCATTGTTGTTTCACCCACAACGAAAATTTGATTGCGAGCTTGGTAATTTAATTTCGCCACGTACGCGCCCCTCAGTTTATCGATGAAAATATAATTCGTTGCTGTTTGTGTTGATTGATTTGACTTCATTTACTGATGGCGAAATGATAAATTCATCGACTCTCTTACATATCTAATCATCACATTAGATTGAAAGGAAATTCCGTGTATTTGTGAGAGCCGCGAGCATATAAATGCCAAATGTGCTTCCAATTAATATGTATAGAACGCAATAATGGTTTTTGCCGTTTTCACTAATAGAACGGAAAAATATATATTTTTCAATTAAGTGATCATTATTCCCATCAAATTATCAATTTAAAATAAGAAACGACGTTCTTTCGTTGAAGGTTAAATGTTCTACATTGCTTCAGTAAAGAGTTGTTTAAATTTATTGTTAAAAAATTCAACAAAGTAATTGATTTAGTTGATTTTTCAAAATTTACTGTGACTTGTTTTGGAGAAACAAACCGAATTGAAATGAAAGCGTTTAAGAGGTACTCACATTTCATAAATAGTCTCGAAAATGTATAGTGCATGGCGATGCTTTTTTTCCTTTCAGATATCAAATACTTTCGTCGAAATCTGTTCTTCAGTGTACGGAGAAACTCTTTGTTTAGAAGTAAAATATGCAGGGAAAAGATAGAGCTCGACTGTAATTTTAAAATCAAACAAACTTTGCAATCATATTCTAGGAGCAATGATAGTGCTACCCAGCTATTTTTTCTTTTTATCCCTGTCCTTGGATCGGGAAGGGCGCGCACTGCACTAGCACGAATGCTGAAACCCGGGTCCCAATAACAAACACACCGCGAACGGATAACATGGGCCGCACAGGGACCCAGACCACTGAAGGGCCAGTTATGCCTCCGCACCGAGGACTTTTTGAAAACGCTAGACATTTGTCCCGTTATGTCAAATCCCGCATGCTAGAAAGGTGCAAACCAGCAAGTAGCGAGTATTTTATAAACTAATCCTGGATTTATGCATTGCCGATTAAGTTCCTCTTTTATCTCGGGGAAATTAACATAACAAAATTAACTTTTCAAAATTTTCCAGCCATTTTTTGAAAATTTACTTACACATTTCGGCTTGAACTCTTTTCTGAATGATATGTTTAAGCATTGGCAACAAGGATTTTGAAGTATCATTTCAAGTTAAAACAAATTTTTAAATTAGTTGTTCTATACAATATGCACAAGCAAATAATAAGAAGTATATAGCGCGTGACTTTCCATTTTTATGCAAACGAGTTAATTATTCTTGATTAGCACGGGGCAAATTCAAATATAGGAAATGACTCTTTTAGCAACAACAGCTTAAAAAATTAATTAATTCGGAAAATGAGCCATTCTTTTGTTCGCTCAGCGCAAACGAGCGAGTGAGAGAAGCAATTTAACTTCTTACAACACAACTCTGTTGTTGGCGTTAAATTGTTTTTGCACCCGGCTCTTCTACTTTGATGATTTATTTAATTTTCCAGTCGCTTTTCCTCCACCCAGCCGTGTGATGAAGAAATACGAGCAGGATGAAAAGAAAGGCGCGCACGCTTTACTTTGCCGGCTGCATAAATCAAGGCGCTAAAAGCAGCCGCCCCGCGATGGAGGTTGAAAATGTATAAGAGAGATGAAGCCAAACGTGCGCACGCAAAAAAAGAAAGAAAATAATGATTCGCTTGGATATGCTGATGCCATAAGAATCGAGGGGGAGCAACTCGAATTTCCATATTTCACACAGAGGCTTGCGATGATTGCTTTCTTACCGACGCGAATTTCTCCCTCTCACAATATGATTTGTTGCTGCAGATGTTCTGCTCGTAGGGTTTTCCTTTCTCGGAAATGTATTTTGTATGAATATCGCAGTTGTCAAATATTAAAAATCATCTTTTTTATGAGCACAGCAACTCGTTTTTGGCGGTGGGCGTTGCAAAAGGCATTTCACAGTGAGGCGATTGAGATATCTATATATTTATCGAGGGAATCCTTGCTATGGCGGATAGGTTACTGGAGAACGATTTGTAAAAATTGCAAATAAACACACACATTATAACGGAAACAGCTTTCATTATTCACAAGAAACTAGAGTAATTTAAACGGTTGACCTTTCTTAAAAGTTTATAGTAGATGCATACTGACGTGAGCATTCTTTTATTTAAAAAGTCCTCAAACAGACTTTTTTGGACCAACAACCTAAATCGCAAGAAGTTTAAAAATGTTGCAAATTTGAATTTTTCAAGCTCTCTTGAAAACAGTTTCGATCCCTGAATTTAAAATGTTTTAAACCCTTCAAAAGAACAAAACATGCCTTTGGGGCCCCCAAAACTTTGAAAATTTAAAGAAGACATGCTAATTTAAAAAAGCAAAACGCAGTAATAAAAATTTTAATCCTGAATTATATGCCGAATTCTTTTTTCTCAGTTAAATCATAAACAAATTAGTCTGAAAATATTCCAAAAACCAGCTAGTGCTCGAAAACCGAGGGTATTTTTACTTGTGATTCGTAATTCTTATTTATGAGTTTAAGATTTTGTGCGCAAAAAGCTCATTATTTGGGGATGAGAAAATCATCCAGCACTTTAGCATTTGTCTCATCTTGATTTTTTTAATTTCAAACACCAATTTTACTTTTATGTCGTAAAATTAATCTTAAATATTGGGAATGAAAATGAAAAATACTTTTAAATCTATTTTATGGTTAGGAAAAATTAATGGTAATTCACTTAATCGAATTATTTCTTAATTTTTCTTATCTGATGGATAAAAAGATGAAACGATTAGGGTTGATCATCAAGGAAAGATTTTCTCATTGGAGGCACTCGCGAGAAAAGGGACAGCCCTGCTAATCAAACACAATAGAAAAGGTAGCGTGTCCGTGCGGCTCTAACTGACTTAACACTCTCCAACGTTTTTTCACCTCTTGTGTCGTATTTGAAGAGATTTTGAAATATGGCCTCATCGCGCACTGGAGCCGCGACGAGAGCTAAACAGGTAGCACGAAAATAAACACCTACACGTCGCAGCTGCAGTGAAATTGTTCATGTATAATTATTAACAGCTATATATTGCTATGGATGAGACAAGCAACTAAGCTGCCAGTCACCAAGATCAATATTTTACATTATATACGTGGTGCGTGTGCACACATAAAAGTCTTACACACAGAAGCGTCGAGAGGTGCTGCTGTTTTGCATAATTTGAGAGCAGCGTGCTACGGGCTCAAGACCGGTAGCCAGCCAGCATAAAGGCTGTTGACCAACGAATAAAGCCATTAGCGCCTTGAAACCCAACACGACCAGAACAAACACCCATTCCGGCCGCTCTCGCTTTTCCAAATTAACCAACGAGAACTCGGCGCGATGATGTCGACGCGCTGCGCATATTTTTCCTCCTCGCGTAAAAACGGCACGCGGGAAACAAAGGTGTGATATTTTCAGCACACGCATAGTGCTTGATTAGCGTGTTTTGCGAATCACGCTTGCAAATGTTTGCAGAATAATCTGGAAATGAGTAAAATCTATTTCAGCCTTTAAATCGCAGTCGAGTCGTTCACATAGGAAATTTTATTGTATGGTCATTGTTTTTAGCAGATTTTGAAAACTTGCCGACGTTTCAGCGACATGTTCGCTTTGTACATGTGCCTTCTTCACTTCCTTTGTATAGATTTGATATCAGTGAAATAAAGAGTTCAATTAATTACAAAATATCACTGATTAAATTATTAAAATAAACATAATCGGATCGCAGATCTATGGAAATAACCATTATTTTATTGATACAATTCCGAATTTTTAATCAACTCGACACAGGTCTTACAATGACAAAATACACCTTTTTTGCCAAAAAAAATGTTAAACATTCTGATTTCAATTATAACAGTAGCAATATAATACCAGTTTAAATTTAATTTTATAATAACTTTGTGTGCAGTTTTTGAATTGCTTTAAATTCGACAATTTTCTGGGAAAAACTAGAATAGCCGCCCTGCAAGAAAGGGAAAAATCCAAGAACATACTTTTTTAAGCAAAATAATTTAATTTGACGTGTAATGAAACTGCTTGAAATTAAATAATTCGTGCAAATCTTAAACCCATTATTTCTTCAGTCACAAACCAGCAAAAGAGTTTAAAAAAAACTATACACACATCCCCTAAAGAGTTAGATTGCTTTTCTTAAGAAATCCTGTCTCTTTCAATGTCGCCTTTACTGCGTCAATTAATTCATGTTTAAACCTCCAAACATTTGTGTCCAAAGTTAAGTTACGGGGAGAGGTACATCCAGGATTTTTCCTTGCGGTGCAATAGTGCTGCAAATGTGCGTCTTTCAGATCAAAATCGTATCTCGGGCAACTCAGATTAGGATTGCCGATGCACGCGCGGGCAAAGTGGTTGTGGAGTGCAAGAATGAGGTCAGTGTTGTGAAATGCCTTGATGCCACCGCCTGGCTTAATGTAATTCCTGTCTCGGCGGACATGCTGCAGCATATGCATGTATTTCGGAATTTCCAAGTACCAGTCGTTCAACTCTTTTTTATCGTCCATGAAGTAAACATTGCGAGCGATGAAAGAAGCGTAAGTGATATTTTTAGCAGCGACAGCTTCCGGCAATGTTATATCATATATGAGCTGCTGCCACGTTTTTATCTCCCCACGCGGAACAATCACCTATAATTATTAAGGCCAATTATAAGTGTGCTACTGAATTTAAAAAAAAACAACAAACCTCGTCCACGTCAAGCAAAACGACGTATTGGTACTGATACATGTTTTGATAGAGACAGTCAGTAAAGTAAATCAATTCCTGGAGGCGCTTGCTGGCACCACGATGCTTTAGATAGGTGGGCATTAAATCTGGGATATTGGCGTAGTGTCCAGGCATGGTGACTTTGATTATTTCCACATTCCACGTTTTCTCATAGTGTTCCAACACTCGAGTGATATTTTCGTGAACCTGAAAATTGAAAAATAATAAATATTATCAAACTTGGGGTTGTGCTTTTACGAACGTGTAATTCATAAAAGACGATTTTGTCAGCTCCAAGAATTCTGAGCAGTTCAATCCATTCCACAAGCCGGATTGCGAAAGATGCGTTATGTTTCAGATTCAACGCCTTTACGCAAACGACAAAATCCTTTTTATATTCTTCCTGGAGTGGATTGTGCACCACCCTGAGATTGTTTGTGGCGCGGTCGCAGGGACGACCGACCAACGTAACGGAGTCTGGCACTCGGTCGCCGTACTCTTTGGGTATGGAGCAGCTGAGGACGTAGGGATGAAGAGACTCGTTCTTAGCTCCCCATTTCGTATTCCAAATGTATAGCGAGTGGGAAATCTGGACGCAGCCACAGTTATTAAAAAACTCAATACATTGTTTAATGCTTCACTTTAGAAAATGCAGGCTTTTCATTTCCGAACCACAAAAGGCAGTTGGCGTTTTCTGTGAGGTTGATTTTGTCAATCATGGCGAGAATTCGAATAATCCGTCCGCCTGCTGCTGGTCTGCCGTCGAAGTAAGCACCGTAAAGAATATAAGACTCATTGTCCGTTTTTTGCTGTTGCCAATAAATATTGTTGTAATGGATGTCCAAAGGGTTCACATATAATCCACACGTCTTGTTGAATCGAGGACCACTGTCGCGAAGGTGCGCAACAAATACGTTAGGATGTTTTATCTTTATCTTTGATTAAAACTAATAAGTCAGAAAAACCGTGTATTTGGTGAGTAGTTTTTATACCTGGCTTAAAATATCGTCATCAGTGAGCACTGTATTATCAACTTTTAATACACTCTCATTTTGCACACCAATAACTTTCGGCAGTTTGTCATCGCCGCTGGTCAAATCAACAGCTTTATTAAGTTTTCTTTCTTCAGTACCTAATAAGAGAGGGTGCAAAACCAAGTAGAGAGACCACAGAAGCACTGCAGTGGTGAAAGAGAAGAACAGTTTCCTCACAATAAATACACTGAAAAAATATATTAGTTCTATGAATAGAGCAATTTGCTTATTTATAAAGGTGATGCATTTGATTTTGCGCATTGCACGATTTTTGACCAAAGACAAAATCAAATGTATCATACAGTCTAATTTGCAAATTTAAAAATATTTCTAAGGATTTAACTTCCCATGTGCTTTTCTTGTAATTCAATTGCAAATGAGGAAATTGTGCGTGAAAATTTTATCAAATACCTGAAAGATCCATCTGTCAAATTAATTCCTGGTTCTGAAATTTATAACGCTTAATTTAAAATAAAACTGATATATCCTTCTCACTTATTAAATTTTCGATCATATTGCATATAGGCAAGAGATCTTCCACGTCTAAAAGGAACTCTATTATATATATATATAGTTCTCTCTCTTGCGACTCGGGAATACGATATTATATATTTATGTTGATAGCATAAAAATCGCGATTGCCAAAGCTCCCTTCAGATCCGAGATTCCATGATGGACCAGTAGTTGTTCATTGTCGTACTTTAACAGTGTCGTTCTTTCCACCAACAGAGCAGGTGAAAAGAGATTTGTGGATATAAATAAATGCCGCTTAATACGCTGTGTAAGTCATTCGCCCTGAAAATCTACACAGTATTAAAAATTTTTAACAAATATCAATGCTGAGAGAGAATTTTTAAACATTCTCCATGTGAATAAACGGAAATGGTTTTGTGGAAATTTTTTACTGTTTCATAGAAATTGACGTGGGGCTTTTGAGTGGCCTGATTGGATGGTATTTGGTGATTCAGATGAATTCAACTTTTCAAGTGTGGCTCAAAAGTCTTAATTTGCGTGATTCTTGCTCTTTAAAAGTTAATCATATGCAAAGAAAAAAGCCGGTCCGCCTCGTCCTAGATACTGCGAATTATAGTTTCAACTATCCAAAAATTAATACCAAATGTTTATCCATTCTCATGTAGCTCCAGTTTTAGTCAATAGGCGTATTCCACAAAATAGCTTGAGTGTTCCGTGCCAATAAATCATCAAAATCATACAACTCACCGAGTTTTAATGGGACCGCCACACCGGCGCGTGTTACATTTATAGTGACGCTTGGATGAACAAACTATAGCCATCTGAGTTGCGAGTTCGCTTTTGATCGTGCGCTTGCTGATGTTCACTTATTTCCCTGGCAAAAGGCTGAAGGGGAATTTTAAATTCAGTATTACTATACTAAACCTTCATCCTTATCATTTTGCAATAAAAACACATTTTTTGAAAAAATTATAAATATTTAAATGATTAAAATTCAGGCGTTCCTTTGATATTATTTTCCTTACTTTCAAACTACTTTCAAACTAACTGTTGTTTTATTAAAGTGAGGTCTGGTTTTTTAATTTAAAATTGAAATAACATTTTTCAGCAAGCACTGCATTTGAGCGATTCTCAATTCAGTAATATGGGATCTGTCTCTAATTTTTTACCCATCAATTTGTCAAAATAAAATTTATATTGCTGTTACATCGGTTGTGTAACTTTCAGCGTCTGATAAAACATTGGGGCTGTCCCCCCTTCGCGATCGAATTTGCCTGGGTTTTCGTGGTAGTGAGCGAGGACGCGTCACTTTGATATGATGACACAATGGGTGTTGGGCCAGCCAACGGCGCGCTAGCAATGTTTGCGGTGGGCTTTGCTTCTTGCCCGGCACATTAAATGCTTTGTCAGTGCATGATGAGGTGTTTGCCCAAGGGTGTCCGATTACTTCTGAGCAGATGATCTGCATGATGAACACAACCTTTTTATGAAACGCCAGGGTGTGAATCCAAACAACTGATAGCAAACATTTTCACCACGCAGAGGTGAGAACTTTCAGGCCTTGCTATCACCTGCCTCCAACGGCCGACGCCGACGCAATTTACTGTTTGCTTTGGCACGGAAATCGGAAAGCGTTTTACACTCTTAACTCGACACAAATATCGGTCCTGAAAATGATGGCGCAATGAAATTATAGAAATTCGAGTTTTTCTCTGCATGTATAAAAATATCTTGAATATTCACGTTAGAAATTGTGCCTGAAATAATTTAGTCAACTAGTAAAGAGCATTTTTCATCAGTTGGCTGGTATCCTAGTGGATGAGGAAACTGGTAAATTGAAAATGGGATTATCCGTATCCACAGGCAAAAGTCATCTCATCAACTCGGCTCAAAATCCGTACCCCTGTCTCATGTGTGATGCACTCAACGCTGGCTTACGTGGTCGTGTGCGATATTAGCAACACTCGGCCTGGCCTTTCTGACACTGCAAATCCCTCAATGTCCCTGGGGTTACAGAACAGAATGAAGCTTTTTGCTTACTCCAACAGCAAAAGGGACGTTTTAAATTTTCACAGCTCACAAATTCATGATATTATTGCACACAAAAATTAATTTTCCACCTGCCGAAATCTGTACAGGGTACTAGCTGCTTTACAAAATTTTAAAAATACTGTCAATAAACTAAACTTTCCTCATTTCCCCTTAACAATCAATTTGCATTTTGTGTTTACCACAATGATTTCAAACTCACGTAAATCCATTTCAATAGTGTATGTTTTGTGAATGAAAGTATTTTTTAAGAATTCATGTGACATTTTCTCAATACATACATGGTTGGATTGGAAGAAAAGAAGAAAAACTTTATCTTCAAAGCAATTAAAGGAAATGCAATACCAACGCACCTGCGGGTTTTAAATAAAACATTTTACGCTCTTTAATTTCTTCAGTGTAGGTCTTTGTGAGAGACACTTTAGATCCTTTCAAAGTTACGCTGCGCCGCACAAAAGAACTCCGCAAAGTGTTTCGCCCTCTGGGGTGCAACAGAGCAACGAGGGTGCGACGTATGATTCGTATCACTCTGATTTGAATGGTCTGTTGCCCGCCCGCTCCCCGGGAATATTTTATTTGGGGGAGCGAGCTGGCATATTTACAATTTAATTCACAGTCAATTCTCCGCGTCAGAAATGCGGAGATGTAATTACTTAACAAGATCACAAAGTTTTTCCGCGTGGCACTCCCTTTGATTATATTTTCGCAACGTTATTATTTCCCTCTCGCACATCATCATATCACCTCCACTAAAGATCAAAGGTGGAAACAAATTACAAACGACGAATGTATCATTACGCTTTTTGATTTTGATGCTGTTTGCTTGACAGTGCGTAAGCTCAGCTCGTTATTTTTAAATAAGGAGTGACAAAATGACTGGCGGGAGATTTCACTCTGCCTCTTTTTTTCAATATTTACTCATACTTGTCAACGCGATGTGGGAACTGATCATCAGGAATATTGGAAAGTTTTAGTCTCTCACGGCAAAGCAACAGTTTTATTAGAGGAATATCAGACGAAGTCCTGCTTTTATTTTAATGATGATAATGAAATGGAATAACCTGGAGCAGTTGCGAGTTACATGTAAATAGAGTAAATGTTAATGAAATTAAGCAACTCGCAATTAAAACTAATTTTGTTTGAAATGAGAAATGATTGATCAGAACGAAACAAAAATCAGTCATTCTAAAAGACGAGCATCCGAAAAATTTTCAAATGCATATTTATTTATGTTTGTTTATTCTCACTTAAAGAACACATACATAATTATGTTTTTGTCAATTATCATAAAAATGACATGTCAAGAGATAAGAAAGTGAGAAAGGGCACCACTTATGGCGTACACCGTGTTAAAGCTTTTCTCTGTGAAGAGCAAAGCCGAAGTGGGCCCATAAAATGAGATAGATGGCTAACATTATTAGTTTCATTCCTGCGTTCTGAATTTGCATTTTCGGGGTACCTTATTGAATAATAAAACATTTTTAATCTTGAAAAGTCGTATAGGACTGGGCTACTCACAATTATAATCAGTCACACTTCAAATCAGGGGTGAGAAAATCTCACCCCGCCGCATGTCACTGCTGCGCGGTGCGAAAAACTCACCTTTGACACCCCAGGTATAGTGACATGTGGCGGGGTGAGATTTTCTAACTGCAGCGCAGTGACATTTTCTCACCCCTGACTTGCAGTGTAAACGCGGTTTTAGTCTGGTCGTGGTGACGGACAACAATTTTCTCTTTTTATTCAGCGGGGTCCAGATGTGCGACAAAATTCGTTTCCACTACGAAGATCCAAGATGGCGTTTGAATGTGGGGAAACAAAAAACTCATTATGGATTGCCGTACGGGTGTCAAGAGTTTGTTTTTACGATCCAAAAGACACAGTTAGTACAAGTAATGCAAATTATGCCACAATATTGACGAAAACTTGGTTCTTTTCGCGCATTTTCACGTGACCGTTTTTTCGCGCCATACTCCACCAGACGCCACATCTGCGCGTCGCACGAATCTGGTCCCCACTGTTTTTATTGAAACGCACTAGATATACATTTATTTGCCTGTTTTCAAGCAATGTGTTTGTTGCACTCCCCAATGAAATGATCAGTGGAATGCAAGAATTTAGGAGAAGCCCACACAGGTATTCATCCCTAATTATACCCCTTCAAACGTCAGTATAGTTGACAATGGACATTCCCTCCAGGCCCCAATGCGCAGGAAAACATCAACAAATTAAGCAGAGTTCAAAACAGGGCGATGCTGCATGCACTGTATGTACAATGCCTATGGAAGTTCGGAGCGACGTCAGGGTATTGTTGCAACAGAAGGAAGCGCAGCCTATTCCCGCCTCTTATAGCCGCCCCCGGTGAGACGCACCTTTGCATTCAGGGTTTGCAGACCCTGGAACAACCCTTACCACCGATTTGAAGCAAATTTGCCTTCTCTTTGCGAGCAGTTCTAGTGGTGCCATTTTTTAATTTTGATTTGTTATTAATTAATTTATTAAAAATTTGATTACAAGACATTGCAGCGTCAACTTACATTTTGTTTCACACGTTCATGCCGCCACTACTTGTCATTTTTTGTCATTGTTGATTTTTTTCAATATTCCTACTTGTCATTTCTCATCATTAAGAAACAACATTAATAACTTCAATATCATATTCTCACTGCAAGTGCACGCATCGGATCTCGGTTCATTTCTTACATGTTGCATTTTTTCTCTATTTGGGGAGTTCCTCTACCCAGGAAAGAGGTAAACTTCAAAGTCCAAATCCTATTTAATAAAATAGATTTCGGCGAGATATATCCAGGTTAAATTTCCACAGCCTAATCCTTTATGTTAACGCATTAATGCGCACAACCTGAAAACAACCTGGCCTGATAAGCAGATTATCGTCAGCTTAAAGAGCGTACGAGGACCACCCGCACTTAAACAACTCATGCCGGCACCAAAAATTTTCAAGTGCCACACAATTTTCTTTCACGCGGCCGATTCTTTATCCTTTTTATTCACAAATACAAGGTATTTGAAGTACACATAAAAGCTTTTCCATTGTGTGGTTTCAACGATCATATCGACGGTCGGTCATCTCGCTTGACAACATCCATTCATTCTATAATCCATTTTAGGTATACCTCTAGAGGGATATTTTTAAAAATGGCATTCTATGGTATCGTCTCAGAGCTTTGTCCTCTTGAACAACGCTTCTCCATGTGAAGTGTGTTTGCCAAGAAACGATTGAAAATACAGGACCGACTTTTGTTTTTCTTAAAAAATTTAATGCATATATATTGCTTTCCTAAAATATAATCTGAAATATTAAACTTGGGATTCCCCGCAAATTAGGGCGAAAAATAATTCAATATATTAAGTAATGGTGGAAATAGTCAGATTTATGGGGAAATTTTTGGCGTGAACAGCCAAAAAGAGCAGCAAGGCCATTCTGTATTGAGTGAAATCCAAGCAACAAAAGGCCAGCGCGGTCACTGTGACATTGATGGATCACATATTCTCAATCGGGGATCCTTTATAAGCATCATTCTACAAATTCCTTTGCGAACAAGTAAATTAGAATGATATATTTCTGTAGGGATACCTACATTCCGTAAAAAAATAGCCATTCTGCAACGAAATTCACACAACAGACAAATCACATTGTTTGACAAGCATATATATAAACCGACGCGACACAATTCAAGAGAGAGAGAGAGAGAGAGAGAGAGAGAGAGAGAGAGAGAGAGAGAATTCCTGCAACAGTCTAGACGACCGGACCAACCCTGAGGACAATCTGGACGACGAGCCTGTAAGACGTAAAGATCGCCATCGCAGCGAGATGATGTTGCTTCCGTCTCCGATGTTGTCGATCGCACGCCTGGTCTTAAGCGGTACCACACTTGGGATTCTGCGCCACGCTTCACCGAAGTCCCTGACAAACCCACTCGAGCACGTCCGAGTCTTTATTCCGTCCCATTCTCCGAGCCTCACCATACTTCACATTAACACAGCACCACAGCCAGTCTACTCATTTCCGATGTCGTCCTATTTCCACACACGCAGCCAACAACCGCAACTTTAAAAAATTCCTAATATAAGAAACCACAGTGCATCATAATTCTTTCCTATATATCTTTAATTAAAATTTCACGTTCTAGCGTCCTATTCCCAGAGAGTTATTCCTACTTAAATTTAGAAAAGATCTTAAAATTATTCGTCGTCGAGAGGCTAAAAAGATGAGCTTTCACGAGGCATGGCATCATTGAAATTGTTGGCCGTTTCGCAAAATTTTTGCGATCGCAAGTAGAGCAAGCCAAATCCGTGTGAAGTCAAAGAATCGTGTTTGGCGGGTCTTACAGGCTGAAACAGAACTAAAAAAGGGCAGATTTGTAATCCTCAAGCCTTTTGCTATAATTTTGGTCTGCGCGGTACTGCAAAATGTAAACTATGCTTTCTTGCGGCAAGTCCAGCAAATGAAAAGCTCTCACTTGCTTGAGATTTATTTAATTTTCTGCGATTATTATTTTTGAAGAATAAGAAAATACCAATCATTTGAAACTTTTCAACGCTTCATCAATCAAGCAAATTTTACACTGCACTTCAATTTAATTCTAAGTGTGGAAACTAATTCTATTAGTTGGATTTCAAATAATAATAGAGAATTTCAGCGGTACAGCTCTATAAAAGGAGTGATGGTGGATTGAAATGATGTGTTTTCACAAACTACAGAGAAATAACATTTATAATTTAAGGATATCGATTGAAACCGCTGATATACATGATAAATCTTCAAAAGCTGGTCGATCCCTATTTGTATGTCCTTTCGTTTCCCGTTATTTTCTTAGTAGTCTGTTTTTTTTGGTTTTCATAAATTGACTTTGAGCAAGAATCACCTCGTCATAACGAGATAGTTCACCGCACCAAAAGGTTTCTCACGTTCAGTTACTTTTGGTTCCATTCAAACGGAAAAAGCCCAGAAAATCACGAGTTTAGCACTGCATTGTCAGTCTTTCAGATTAATGGAACGGAACACAAAAATTATTATTTCCACGGCATGAAACGCTGATCAAAAATTCGCTTTTTATTTTAAATTCATCCATCGTGTTAATTAAAAATTATCTACGAAATCATGCAGGCAAGGAGGACTGTATCAATGTATCTGGCATTAAAATTAACCCGAGTTTCCCTAGTGGTGGCCAAGCCTGTGTTAAAATCTGGTTGTTTGTTGTCCGCCGCATCAAAAGCATGGCGTGTGAAATCCAACAAACGGCTATGGTGGTGTGCAGAGACGGCGGCCGCGGCACCCAAACACCAACAAAGGGGACAAAGGCCAAAGCGTGTGCGCCCATGATGATTTCATCGTCATCACATAAGAAGGAATTAGAATAAGCAGGAGAGGAAACGCTGAAAAAGAGGAAGTCGCACAAGATAAGCCCTGGACACGAAATAAACTCGGCGGCCCGAAGCAGCAACAAGGGGAGTTTATTTCTCTGCTCTCACCTGCTGTAAGCCCTCCGTCCAACCCCCGCTGTGTTTTCCACGCACTTTTCAATCAGGATAATCAAGCAGAGTGAACTTCCCTCTCTGCTCTATTTTGCACGGCTTTTCAGTGCGAAAGACTTGATGTCTGTTTTGATCAGCGAGGGTGACAAATTGATTATTCTAATAAAAACGGTGCCGCGCTTTGTAGTCGGGACGAGAGGTGCGCGATTTCAAGCCCTCCAAGTGTCGGCCGCATTCAAACGACCGTATATATTTGCTAATGGATGCTGCGAGATCATTTACAAAACCAGTGGCGGGCTAATCACTCTCGTCTACCTTTTATTGTTCATTATTGTAGAGCTTGTTTACCGACGGCTTTTTGTGTTTCAGCCGGGGAAAGCACTACATGCGCTTCTAATGGTTTAATCAATTCTGGACCTTTGATATTTTCATCTGTGAATTAATCAATTAATCCAAAATTGGAAGTAAAAAGCGCTTGACACTGTGGGTTACTCGGTTCGAAATATAAATTTTACCACATAAAAGTTCTCTCAAATAATTGTTGAAATATCTGAAGTTGTTGGGCTGCGTTGGAAGGTGGATTCGGAATTTCAGGGCGTGAGGAATGTCATCTTCTCATCTCAAATTTCCTAAATATCCGCGTCTATGGGCAAATTTCCGTGCGTCACGTCGGGGTCACCAAATGTGGGGTTACTTGGTTCGAGCCAAAAGGAAATGCATCTGGTTCCTTTGTAGACGTAGATTTAATCCATAATTAAGACTGTAAATATTACATAATAAATAATCACAATAAAATCTCAAAGGAAAGTCAATATATAAACAATTAATTAACGCATCAATATGCGAGTCGAGAATAACAATAATTATTATCACAGTGAAATACAATGCTTACCCCGGTATAGTCTTCGGGTCTATAAGTTATTACAAGCATCATATATGCGCACGACATTATACTCCCGGCCGGAGAGGTAAAATGCGACATGACCGTATGCGTGCGTAGGTGAGCGGTCAGTGAAGGTGTATTATACAGGGTAAATGAGAAAAGCTTATCATACAGTTACAAGTGACATCTAAAGGTTACAAACTAAGTTAACGCCAATAAGCGGGAACCGCTACAACACTACCGTCAGCACTTTCTGTGCTTCTTCAAATTAATTTTTTACTGCTCAAATTTGTGAGGAAATTCTTTCACGTAACATTTGCGGTCTGGCATAAAAGCGGATGTTTTGTTTTTAGACTCTTTAGTGGAAAACTGGGTTAAGGAATACCCAAGCCGCATCCTGGCCCATCCTGGTTTTCGTATAAAACCCGTATGGCACAATGATATGAGTGCATTCCTTGGAAAATTGTTGCTCCAGCATGAACACGACCGGTGGAATCCTCGCCGCAACCCTTTTGGTTCTGCACTTCGCGTTAGGGGTGACTCCAGCAGCGATTCCTACAGCAGGTCCTGTTGGAGCGATGCGAACAACATCGTACAAGACCTACACTCGCCCTTATGCAGAAGTTTTGGACGAATTTCGTGAAGCATGCATTACTCAGGGATTTACTTGGGTTGAAAAAGACAAGCAATGTATTTTTGCTAAGCCGTAAATTTTGACGTTTCATTTTTAATGTGTTCTTTTCACATGAAAAATAAAAATATATTATTAACTAAATATAAAATTGATATTCTTTTATATATTTATTTTAACCCTAAAATATTACATATAGCATATACAAGAGGTCTAAATAATAGCGCTATTTTTACTGTGATGAATTTGGTATTTAGGCTGATGATTTTACCGTTTTCTGGAAACCTTTGTGTAATTTCTATTGATACTATTACTTGCGAGTTCCTGCCCGTAAGATCTGAACAGCTATAATCCGGAAGATCAAAGCCTCGCACAAAAAGGCTTTACGACAGAGGTCTCAAGTCTTAAACTAAGCCGAGTTGCGTGCATCTCTATAGCCGAAACGCTATAGTCGCAATTTTACAGCTGAAGCCTCTGTGTGAATTCGATCAAAACTCATTTTCAGAAAAGAATAAAAACAGTTTCTTATAAGAAAGGTGACAAGTTGATTCGTTAATCAATATAGATGATAAATTTTATTGGTTATTTGATTTATAACTTACTTCAAATCATCGTTAGCTCGCATTGTCAAGGCATTCTCAGGAGTGTCAAAGCAATGGGGGGGTATTTGGAGCAGTTCCGAGATCTAATACTGGCTACCCAATGTCAGAGATGGCAAAAAAGTGGTTAGTTTAGTGACTCGAAATGCTCAAGTTGCTCAACGGGCTGGGAGATATGATAATATAATGATGAGAGATTAATTTGTAATGACCGTAAAATGGGATGATCACAGTTTTAAAATTGAATTTTAAAGCAAATGTTTAATCGGGAAGTTTTACTCAACTCCAAACTAATTCAAAATTTTGATCCACTGCTTAAAAAATCATCTTTTTCGGCTCTTCATTAGTCCCACGCTAATGATAAAACTAGCTAAATTACTACCATAAGTGGTTAAAATTTCCGTTTTGCTCTACTAAATTAGTTCGAAATAATTATTTCAAAGTTTAAGAGACGACACCTGCGTAAAACTTGAGTCCTAAAAGGTCAAGACAAAAGGATAAAAGTTGCGAGATTCTAATAATAATATATTTTGGAAATAGATCGCTATTAATAGGAAATATTCTGCATGCGGCACTTTACAGCTAAAAATAGCAGCAGTTTGATAGGCTCAAGAAGAAAAATGAACAATAGATATAGAATTGAATAATAATAAAAAACGAGGCTTTTGTGGCAAGATCAGAAGCTGGCGTGAGCAGCTAGAATTATTTTCTTACAATCAAGTTTTATACCTAACAAAAGTGAAAAGGCTTTGAGCGGCTGCGGATTGCGAGACGAATGCATGCTCGATCCCTGTTTGTGTGCGGTACAAATAATGGCCGAATTTTATAATCCGCATGCAGGGTGCTGTGTGCTCCTCGCAGCTTGTACGTATCATTGCAGTGATTGAAAAGCATTTTGATAATCACGTGGGGGGTCGTGGAAAAAAAGGTACATGCACTTCTATTTATTGTAAATGCAACAGTCTGAACAGTTGTTCGCCTTGTGTGCAAGCTGTCAAACACACAACTATATTATATGAATGTGTGTACCGCAAATGCATAAGCATCAACGTGTGTAGCAACATATATATTTTTATTTACTACGTTTTAATGTCGTGAGGGAATCATAATAACATACATATCATAACTGACGAGCGTACAGAGCAATTTAACGAAGTCTCTCAGAAGAATTTTTGTTTCACACGAAGGGAATTATTTGGATCGATGATTTGAATTTTATTTTTTGTTTGTTATGAACACTACCGGCCTTTCAAAGATAATATATGATAGATTGAATTTTCAGAATTTTTCCTAAGGTAGTACCTGTACGAACTATTTCAAAAATTTTCATATTCTTCAGAATATTAGGGGAGTTTGGGGATAAGCACGGTATAATACATTTTTGCTTCGACTGCCATTTATTAAGAGTTGTCAATAAATCATGAAACTAATTGGGTATCACTCTTCTTTGAATTTGAAATCCTATGTCCACTGATAAATATTTTGATAAAATTTAAAGATTAATGCAATGTTGAATAGCCGTTCTGTTGGCAGGAAAAGAGGAGAAAATTTACTTTTATTTCATATGACACACTGATTAGAAAACACTACATATGTTATTTGATTCACTGCCACCTAACTTCTGCTTTATCATAAAAGATAAAGGATAATAGACATTTAAACTCCTTGAGCAACCATTGTTGCAGCTGAAATGATCATGTAAATATATTTTCGTTCTCTCTGCATGGCAAACGCGAAATATCATCTTACATCATAATGAGCTAAAAGTTAACGCTTCGCTCTGTTCGGGCAAGTTTGTTGAAAACTTTGTTAATAAATAGGTTGATCAACCTTATGTAATTAAAGTAATTACGAGAAATCTTACAGCTTGAGAAAATCATAATCATGGCATGCGCGCGCGGTTGGAGCAAACTACCGTGGAAGTATCAAGTTTCGCAAGTTGCACTCTGCTCGGAGATGAGAGGCAAGAGAAACGCTGCACTTGAGTCCTCTGGTAATTAATAAAATTATTTCTTACACTGCAGCAGCGCTGGAAGCAGCACAAGGAGCAAAATAGACGCAAGGAATCCTTACAGCATTCAGAGGCTACCTTGTTACATTCAACAAGAGAAAAGTTAATTTTTCTCCCTTCTCAGCTGCTTTGCGGCATTCTTATCGTGGAATCTTATGAAACTGCTGGATAAATTTAAGAGTTTGACGTAAAGAGGCAAAAACACGGTGTTCTTTAGAATTAGGAAGGGAATTTACAAAATTATCATTCGGCCAAGATTTTTTTTAAAAAAGAAACATTTGTATATTTTTTCTCTCCATCCAATATAAAATTATACGAGTGGCTATATAAGAGCCCCCCTTAGGCCCTGCAGGCCTCCAGACGGGCGCTTCGCGCCAGCCCTTGGGCAACTGTCCGTCTACTCCATCAAAACCATTTTAAAATTAAAACAACATTTAAAGTCATATATATGCCATTAAAAATAAATCACCATAAAACAGCTGCACAGGGTGGCTCTTATTTAAATGGTTAAAGAATTATTGGCAAAATTTGAAAATTTGATGACGTGCTTGAAGAAGATCAGTCTGTTAATTAACGACTTTTTAGTTTTCCCCCAAACGTTTATATCGCTGAATGTCTTTCAATTCAAATGATTTGATTAAAATCCTGATTTTTCCTTGTCCGTTAAATGTGTTTTGGGGTAATCTGCATGACGGAATAGATTGCGTTTTGCGCAGGACAGATTTATTTTCACTTCTCACGTGTTTTCTGCTCCAGTGGGAATCTATTCACGTTGAAGCTGTGTAAATACGCATGCACGTCATATAATGTAGATTCTCGTTGATTACCATAATGGAGCACAATGAGGAATCATAAGCTGGTTATGATTCATGCAAATGAAGTCTTGCTGAGTGAGGGGAGGAACGAATAATAATGCATTGAAAATCGTTGCTATCATAATGCAAACGCACAAACAAGAAACTACAGGAAATTCCTACGGTGTTGAGGTTTCCACCCCGCATTATAAAGGGGAATAAAAAGTGGATCTAGCAGCCAGCTAGAAACTCTTTAATTTAATTTACCTCCCCGCTTGATGCACCCTTGAGGAAAAAAATCAAAATACAAGCAAAAAAGACCCATCATTTCTTCCATGCTACTCGATGAATGAGGGATAGGGAAATGAAAAAAGCTCTCTGTTTGCGGCTATAGACGTGAGAAAGATTGTGATGGAACTTTAATTATTTGAGTTGTTTTTTCTATATTTTCAAAATACTAAGATCGATAATAAATAATTTCAATAAAGGCAGAAGCACACAAGGATCTCATAATTTTGCATGTAAAATTAAATAATACAGCCTCCTCGGTGTATTAGCAAGCTGGATCGGTAGAACAAAAATTCTGTAGAAATATGGCTCTTTTTTAGGTATAGGTATATATAGGTTAGGCTGCACTTAATTGCAACTGAAAAAAAAGAAAGATAATAATGATAATGATGTTTTTTGCAACTAAGGTTATGAGGTCAAAAATATTTTTTAGCAAATTTTCAGTTTTACCAATTGAGACTCCTGAAGGTCAACTCTAGATATTCGCCCCGTAAAGCAGAGAGAAATAAGAGAAGACAAAATCCACAGTGTTTCACACCCCTATCCACTTTCTTCCCACTCGTTTTTCCGCTGTTTCGCGGGGAAGGAATACAATAACGCGCAGCCATTTGTAATTAATTCGGGGCACCGGTCTGACAAAGCAGCCCGCCCATGCTATTATCGGAGCCGGTGTGAGTAGGGATGTTTTTCCTGCTCGAATCAGAGTACAAGCTGCTCATTGTTGCGCGGCGAGGACTACACGCGTGCATGTGGATCGGTGACAGACAGCTCGCCGGCGCGGCTCCAAGCTGTACACGACCCCGCCGGGATTATCCGCGCTGGCAATATTATTTGGATCATGGGATAAGCACACTATAATAGCTCAATCTCTGCGATTTGCAGAAGACAGCAGCTGCCTTTTTTACACACGATGGCGCACCGGCGACGGTTGCTGCACTGAATTTGCTGGATTAAGCCAGAGCCGCGCTTATCCGGCAGGAAATAAAATGTTGCTGTGCGACAAAATGCAAAGTTGCTACGCTCATTCATTATGCGCTCGAGCGGGGAATAAATTTAATCGCCGTGGATCAGCCGCCCTGCGAAACGTTCAGCAGACAGACAGGCAGGACAATGTATTAAACGCTTACATGGTTTCATATTGTAAGGTACGTTGCTCCGCTATATATTCAAAGTGCTCAACATGACTATATGCGAAGACCAATATAAAATAAAATGATATCCAGATTGATGAATTAGGGTGATGGCAAAAATTTTAATTGCTGGCTTGAATATTTCTGACTACAAGTTTCCGCTCTCATAATTTTTTAATTAACAATATTTTATTCACAAATTTAAAAAGTCGTTGATTAATTCAAAAGTTCTGCCTTCGCATAAAAATATATGAAGCCCCGTTTTACTATTTAAACTTCTTTAAAAAACTGATTACTTTTAAACAACGATTTATAATTAAAAACAAAATACTCTGTTACAACCGTTTACTGCAAATTTGTTAATGTTGGTGTGATGCAAGGGCAGGGGCGCTTTAAAGAAGTGGAGATGAGGGTGCTAAGGGGATAACCTTCTTCTTTCTTAGGGGAGAGAAAACTACCCTCTCAAAAGACGACAGGCACAGGAAGGGGTTAACGTGGAGAACGAGGAGGAGCTAGACGCAGGAGGAGAAAGGAACATAATAAAAACCCGAACAAGGACGGAACGAGGAGAAGTTAAACAAGTAAGATCTCTGGAGCCAAGTTAAATTCCTGTAACTGATTTTGTGTTTGTGTGGGCAGGCCGAAGTCGGACAGCGTAATTAGACAAGGTAGGAGATCACTTTTGGAGGGCTCGCGGGCAACGCCGAGGACTTCCGTCGCAGGGCCGTGCCGTGGACTTTAAGGTAGTTTTTTGGGCAGTAAGATGAGGGCCGCCACTTAGGAATCAATTTCAGATGCCGGCGAGTGAGCGGTCAGGCTGCTGCTAATTTCTGCCAGTTTCGGCAGTGGCGGAGCGACGTGGGGTTTTATGGTCCAGAAGGAAGCGAGTGATTGCGGTTTTGAGGCGTCGTGTAGCGGAATTCGAGTGATCCGCGTTATATTTCTTGTTTGTGTGCTGTTTAGAGAAATTAAATAAAGTCAAATTGTCTTGTTAAGTTGCGCGGGTTTTAAATTTGGCTTTCCCTTCTTTAAGCATAGACGTTTTTAGGATATTTGCTCAAGGAATTTCTGAATTTGCTGCAGCTTGCGGCCGTAGAACCCACCGCGAGAAGAAAGGCTTTGTGCGTTATAGGAATTGTCGGCCTGAGTTTAGAGAATTTTGAGTAATTTTTTGAATTCTTATTTATTTCCTTCTTTCTCGCAACAATGTCTTGGTATAGACTTTAAATCTGATTCCTCACTGATAGTAACATTTACTTTTCAACTGGCACACCTTTTATGGATTTCATTGTCATGAATTACACCAATTAAACGTTAGCGAGTTATCACTAAAGAAAGCTGCAACGTTTTAGAAATAGCAACATTTTTCGTTATATAGATTGTCCACACCACTGTTTTTTTTACAAATATTTTCTATATTCCAATTAATTTCTAAAAATAACGCCACCTTCACAGATAATTGAAATTATTCATTTTACAATCACACGCTTTGACGTCATTCTTTGTAGAAAAAAATAAAGCAGACCTTCGCAGGTCATTCGCTTCTTCTGTCGTCAGCCTTTTAATATATTTAATTATTTAGGCCACCTACAAGTTTTCGCTAATTGACAAAGATACCGTTACTTTCCGTTCGACTCAGAGACGAGAGCTCAGCTCACAATCAGTCGACTTCTTACTGTCAGCAGATCATCTCCTCGTCTGAGAAATGCAGCCGTGCTACAACTTTTTCGCGGTTTGTGTTCTTGCAGCTTTCGTCGCGAGCGCGAGCACTTCTAATAGTGCCGATGAAAGTAAAAATGCGACAAAAACGACAACCCTGAAGCCAGAGACTGGTGTAACCGAAAATTTTGAAGAGCCTGGTAACGAATTCACTTTTTTAAGCAGACGAGTAATGATAATAATCGCCGATTTAATATTCCCAGGAGAAAAAGAGCATCCTGCGACCTCCGCTGCAAACTCCACGCATGTTGACTTGCTTGCCTATGTTCCTACACTTTCGGTAGAGGTACAAAAGGACGGCATTGATGTTCACATCCGCAGGCCACAAATCAGAAGGGAATGGTGGAATGGGTTAGCAAGCTCGGTTAAAATTAATTATTGCATTTCATAACATTAATTGTTTTAGCCTGAATGTTTGCAAGGAGAAAAAGGTGTCGAAAGGAACTAACAATAAGGAGAAAGCGGAAGGTTCCTCAGCCTCAGTTTCGACCTTTGCTATCGGCAATAGCGATGGAATGCAATCAGGAATCGCCACCCAGTGCACCAACGACGGAGAAACCTACTCTTGCACCATCACGTACAAAGAACAATTTGAATTTAAATTAAAACAATTTCATGTAAACCGTCTTATGTGTCATTTTTAGTCGAATTGAAAATGATGAGGAGCACACCGAAACCACAACTTATAAATGCTGCGATGGATACAAGCATTCTGACAACCCCAGATTTGATGGGAGATGTGTGAGAGGTATAAATATTTTATTAGATATCCAAACATGAGAACGATAACCAAATTTTTGTTAGATCTCAAAGGACGTTGAGAGGCGTGGACATTTACAAAGCGCTAATAGCAGCAATTGATAAAGTAGCAGGAACATAAAATTGTTAATCTAGTGAATAAATAATAATTTATTCTGGAACTGTTTTTCTTCAATAATCACAATCACACACAAAAAGACTAGTTATAAGATTTGAAAATGAATAAAATAAAATTTTAAAATTATTCGTAGTAGCTTATTCGCGCTATTTTAATTAAATCGTTCTTCTTCAGAATAACACAAATTCTAAGCTGAACAGCTCGTTCCTCTAAGAATTTGCAAGCACAAATCAAATTGTTAATTTAATTATTAAAAAAATCAATATTTTGTAGTTATTTTAAAGCAACCAGTCATACAGTGCACTTTTGAGTAGATCATTACTCTCTGAAGCACTAAAAATAGGAAAAATAGATAACAACAATTTATTGAGTGTTTTTTCCGTACAGTCATATAGCTTTGAATTATTTTCGATTTTTAAAAAATGTATATTGTGTAGTTTCAACTGATTTAAAAAAATATAATTTTAAAAAATAATTTCAAAGAAAAAATAATGTTTTTCCTGGTCATCTGCGTTTTGAAATTATTTTTCATAAATTTTTTAGAACAGATGAAAGGTGCTTGGGATAAAAGAATAAATTATTGGAATAAAATAACAACTAGCACAATTCCTCAAGGGGTTAATGCTCGAGACAACCAGAGGAGAAGAAAAAGAGCTTTTCAGCCATGCTTTTAGGCTTTAGATAGTCTGCGTGCAATGCAAGTCTGTCAATGAGTCTGTCTCACTCAGGCGATATGTAGTTAAAGTATCATAATTATTTTTAAGGATTTTGCCGTTTGTGCAGCTTTGTTTGAGAGTCGTAGGACTTGCGTGCCTAGCTTCTACGTCTTTAAGCAAGCAAACAGCTGACCACAGTCAGCATTGCGAGTGCGTTGCGTTCTTTGAATTTCTCAATATGAATTTTCACATTTTCATAAGAAATCTGCAAATTCCGGTTCTTAGTTGTCGTCCATGCCTTAAATTCATGTAAGTTAAGTGTTACATAGTTCAAATAATTCATGTACATAGACATACACATCTACATTGGAGTGGATGAGTCGAGTCCGTTCAGTCCGTTGCACCCAATATGAACCTCAACCATCATCTCTAATTTTCATTAAAATTGAGTACATTGAGGACCACTGGAAACGGGAACAGTTAACAGTTGATGTAACTTAATTCAGACACAACCATTTACTGATTCTCAAGACACAAGTGTGTAACATAATTTATTATTTGCTAAATGTCTTGGATATTTTTTGTGCTTTGTAGTGCTATGTATGTATATCATGCATAAACCAAACTTCTTCTCTGTTCTGTAATAGGAATTAAAATTTGCAAGTCATGGCACATGTTGGAGATCTGATTAATTTAAGTGATGACAATGATCACCTACTTGTGAGAGATCTGGAGGATGGTGCGGATGCTGATTTATCAATTGTAGCTGCAGGTAACACTAAAATTAATTATTTTTTCGCTACAGAGTCAAATAATCCATACATTTCTTCCGCAATTAATCAGCATGCTCAACAGCAGATAATGAGGGAGAGACAGGAAGAAACTTTGTTGGAGAAGTAAGGCATGTCGACTCAATTGAATGCATTTACGTCGCCTCTGAAGCCCAAATTGCTTTACTTGAACGGTAAAAGTAAAAGCATACCTTACATTTTGGAAAATATTTTGACGATTTTATAATTTTAGCCTAAGCATGACCTACAAAAGCATATGGGAACTTAAATCTAATGTAACCATTGAATCAGAAGATGTGGTGACTTTTGAAATTGACGACTCATTTGTCCGAGCCAAAATTCAAAACGTTTATGAGGTAAAACAAGTAAAAGATCTTCAATGAAACACACATATGACTCGCTTAATTTTGTGAGGTTTCAATGTTATCAGTGATATCTTTTTTCATAAAAAATTGATCTTTATCTTGCTCAACATAATTATGTAAATTATTGATCCTTCATAGGAGTATTTTACATCGGATGCACTTTTGGAAGTTTACCTTATTGACTATGGGGAGATTTACATGACTGAACGCTCAAAGTGTGTGAAACTGACTCCTGCTTCACTAAATGAACCTGAACCCTGTGTTCACAAAGTTAAGCTCAGGGTAGGAACAGATTGGTATTTTTAAATATGCTCATCAAGCGCTTGAAAGTTTAGATACCTTTCATGCATGAATTGGGCCAAGTGACAAGATGCAGGATGGAATCTATGCTGAAGGAAACCTTGAAAGTAGGAGACAAAGTTAAAGTGCAGTACCTCAAAGAAATTAACACAAGTGACTTGAGGTAATCATCAAAATCTCTGTTGAAATTTTATAGTCTATGATATTTTTGCCAGCGATGGACAAGACCTGGTGAAAATAACCAAGATCCGTGGCAATTTGGTCGTGAATGATATTCTGCTGACTCTACTGAAACCTGCTCAGTTGATGGAAGTTTTGCAGACTACCACGTGGTGTTCCATTGCTGATGCCATGGATGAAGACAATTTGAACAAAGCAATTAGTGGCTATGACCCAAGAGATGAGACCAGAGCTTGCAAACTTTACCAGAATACGGGATTTTGCGATCGTAAGAATTGCCGCAAGGAACATGGAACACTGGATCCAGGTTTTAGCAATTTGCCATTTCTGCTGCAAAGTCATTTAAATCTGATTATTTTATAAGATGGATGGACAAATGACAAAGAAGAAGTGTTTTGTGGAACATATGACGTTCAAAATCTCATGAAATTTAGCCCAGGATCATACCTTGTCATCTCAGTTACTGCAGCTGTAAAAAGTAGCACTAATTGTTTTTATGGACGCATTCTGAACGACATGAATGGTGACAGATTTTTATTTTTAGCCTGAACTTTGTTTAAAAAATTTATATTAATCAAGGAGCCCAGAACAACTGGCATGAGCTCATTCTGCAGCTTGCCAATCAATCTAAGCTACAAATTATTGAGCTTCTCCCTGCTCTCGGAGAGTTAGTTATTGCAAAGAGTAATGACAGATTTTTCCGAGCAAGGGTAGTCAACATCATTGATGAAGAAATCCTATCTAAGGCCACTGTATGTTCACATGAATATTTCCTAATGCCGAAAAAATGATAGTTTTTGCATGCCAACAGGTTTTCTGTGTCGATTATGGTTTTGAGAGGGAAGTAAATTTTGATCAGATTTGGAAGATGTTGCCTGAACTTCTGCACTCGCCTTTCCAGGTAGTTTAACTCTCGCAAACGTGAAACTCAACTCGAGATTGACATTTTTTTTTTTATTTCAGGCTGTCCAGTTCTTCGTGAGGGATTTGGGATTCCAGATTACAGAAGGAAAAACGATCGACGCTGTATGTGAAAGGTAGGATAATGTTTCATTTTTCCATCCTCATTTCTCTATACTTTCAATCCATAGCATCGATTTAGAACACGCCGTCCATATTAAGGTGCTGAGAGTGTATCAGAACGAATGACAAAAGACGCCATTTTCGCTATCTCTGTCCCCTTGATATTGTTGACTCTTGAAATCTCTAGCCGCGTGAAAATCCTGAAAATATCTCTCATCTCTACTGTCATTTGAGTTCTTTTGAGACCTATGTAGTATTAAGGATGTGAAAAATGCTTTATGTTATAGTGTTTATTTAGAGGCAAGCTTTTCAAAGAATTCTGTGAAACCAAACAGCTTTTATGTTGTGAAGCCTTTTTCAATTATATCCATGTGTGCCGGCCTGTTTGTGAGTCGCTAAAGCGTGTGTATAAGTAAGGGAAAGATATTATTTGCGGAATACGTGCGGTCATTGTGTAAGCATCCAATCATGATAAGTCAGTCGGTTACCCTTACCATTGAGGGAGGTGGCCATCTAAATGGCTTATGCGATTACCCCAGCAGCTGGGGTTGACAAGCGTGTAATGAGAAATCTGCTTCGCGCCAAAGGGGTGTTGAATAATAATTTAGAAACCTCTCATATCGTCTGATATTTTTGTAAGTAACGGTCGTGTTTATGTAAGATTCGCGCGTAAATTGGCGTTGTTCTGGTGTAAATGACTAGATTTCCGTATCATCATGTAAACGGTGAGGTGTGGCTTATTAGTTCCATAATTATTGTTAGTTAACGAGAAAATTTGTTAATTTATCAATTAACTGGATTGTTTAATGAATTCTATTTTGGCAAATTTGAAACTTCTATTATGTAATTTTTGGGGTTGAATAAATAATTAAATATGCTTTCTCGTGGTAATCTTAAAGCACTTTTAATCCTTAATTTATTAGCCTCCCTTTCCCTGAATCACGTTTTGTGTTAAAACTGGGGGCAAGGCTTTTGTACTACGCCCATTGGCAAGGGAATCAGGAGTAGAGTGTAATACCTGAGCAAATCCCTCATCCAGCTGCTTAAGAAATAATTTTCTGAAGAGTGCTTTTATGTTGTAATAATCTTAGCCTTTCCCTAAAGCTTTCTGGCACATCATTAGATTTATACATTTTTTCCAATTAGGTAAAGTGCTCAAGACATCTCTCTTTTAGTTACAATGATTTTTCCGTTTATTTTTTTACCGTCAATAAATTTGAAACCAAGTAAATTTTCACCAAAATTTTAATAATTCCCATGTAAAAACCAAGTTGCACACAGTTTCATCACAAATTGCGTTGCGTTTTAGTGTTGGAAATGATATTTCAAGGCCTCCAATAAACTCTTCGATGGAACATGATCTGGGTATGCCACTAAAGCTTTTTTCACCATGACATATGCTGAGTGCAGTTGTCCCGCCTGCAATACATAGAAAAAGTGACACACAGCATTAATTATTATTGGTCAATATTTTACCTCCAAGGCCAATTTAGCGTAGTTATAGTGCGGCTCAAACAAAACGTGCGCGAGTCCAGCAGAGGCTTGAAAAAGAGACTGAGCCACGTTTGTGCGGCCTAGTCGTGCTTCCATCACCCCCAAATTGTTGTACGCGGGTGCATGCGTTGGGTCCGCCATGAGTGCAAGACGTAGACTTTGGCAAGCCAAATTCGAATCTCCTACGCCCTGATGAAGAAAAACGCTCTGTTTTACGCAATTGATCTATGAAATTGAACTGCTTACAATCGCAACATGAGAAACGTTGTACCAAATATCAGCCTCAGCCTCTTTATTGTCCACCAGGTTTAGTGCTCTTTCAAAACAAGTTATTGTCATGTCATACTGTTGAGAATAATAGCAACACAGTCCGAGGTTATTGAACAGCTCTGCGGTGTTAATGCCGGTTTGCAGCAGGCGTCTGAAGTTACACAGAATAGATATTGATATGCCACTATAATTTTCTATCGTAAATTTAATGAAAACTACCTGTAAAACTGCAACGCAACTTCAGGTTGGTCTGAATAAAAGTGGTGCATGCCGATGCACGCTATCGACTCTATGTTTGTCGCATCTTCTTTCAAGACGCCCCGGTAGAAATTGACCGACTTGCACAAATCACCCAAGCCTTCGTAAAGTCTATTGAAAAGTTAATTTAAAGAAAATCTGCACGCATAATTTATTCTATTAAACCTGGCAATTTCTACTCTCAATGCAGTTTCCTTTGGGAAATATTCCGTCCCTGACTGGCAAACTTGAATTGCAGTCAAAGGTTGGTCCATTCTTGTGTAAACCCTAGCCAACATCAGTAGTGCAATGATGCTAGGAGTATCTCGCAATGACGAGCGAAGCTGCTGTTCGGCGTCTCTCAAAAGTCCAATTCTCAGGTAGCACCGACCCAGCTGTAGCTTCCACCACCAGTCTTTGAAATTCGATTTTTGCGTCCCTTGCACAGCAAATTCGAGCGCCTGCACAGTTCAATAATAATTTGAATTATAATCATCCCGACAACGCTGCGTGCTTACTCTTTGAATGTCATTCTCGCAATAATAAATGTACTCGAAGAGCGGCTTTCCCACGCTCGGTTGAGCCGCGTATTTGGCGAAATTGAGTTTGGACAACTGGATGAACGGTCCACCAGCCTCGGTCATGATGGACGACGTGCCGATCCTCGACCGCATCCCAGCTGCGGTGGTCAGAGGACGAGACGAGTGCGCCGTCCGTGGCGTTTTTAGTGCTTGCTCGATCGACCCTGTCTTAGGAGCCCTCGTGTAAGGGCGCACCACGCCTGTCAGGATGCGGCCATCGTGCGAAGGAGGACGCATGCCTTGGGTTGGACCGCTCCTCGTCGTGTTCGCTGTCGCCCTGAGGGACGTGCCTGGCCGCGGGATTTGGGCGATTGATTCGTCATCGAGAGTTGCGTCGGCGATCCCCTCGTCTAGGTTCTCCAGGTCGTCCACGTAGACTTGTTCGGTGAGGGCTCGCATTTTTAAAATCCATGCTGCCTATATTCAAAACAGTCAAAAAAATATAAAATACCATACCAAAAAATTCAAGTAGAATTAGTTGATGAGTAATTATCGTAATTATATAGAATTTTTATACCTGGTCTAAAGGGTTCTTATCCAGCAATTGTGTGCACTGTTCAACGCATTCTTCATACTTGTGTCTTTTAAAGTAGCTGTGCGCTAGGTAAAGTTTGTCCATTCACGCTAAACTGAGATGAGATTTGCTTTAAGTTAATTTGAATTTGCTGTACAAGTATATAAGATCAACATAAACTACGCACTGGAATGCGGAAAAAAGTTTTTCGCGCCAGAAGGTGGGGACCCCCTTTCCACACTTCCAAGCGAATGCCGCGCCCACTTCTTGCAATGTTTTGAATCAGCAGCAGCTGGACAGGATGATGTCGTTTTGCGTTTTTAGAATTAAACGATTTTAGTTACTCTTCAATGGCTTGTCAAATAACAGAAATAGCGCAGGTAACTGCCATTTCCAGTGTTAAAGCGAAGTTGACGCTCAACGAGTTTGAAGCTCGAGGTGAGACCTGATTTTACGTATTTTTAATAAGGCATAAATATCGCTCCTTGTTATTATGGAAATTTCTTGCATTCAACACTATAAGCCAAGGTCATGATTTGATTATATTTAATTTTCCCGTAGAGGAGCCAATAGATGACTTTGATCCTGACAACTGGAGCTGGGAAGAAACGTCCCCAGGTAGTAGCTCTGCTGCTTCGGCGGTATCTGCCTCCAGAGAGTCCTCGCAGTGGCTCCAGAAAAGCATAGTTTCACTTTCACCATCTGGAAAAATTTTAGTGCTTGCCCACGGCAAACAACTTGTTGTTTTAAATGGTGAGGATCAAATATGGATATATTTTATATATAGGTATTAATTTAAACATTTTTGCTTTGTAGCATTTTTAAGCTCCAGGGAACAGACCAGAGAGCCAGTGACAGAATACAACGTGACTTCACATGGCAATATTTGCCAGCCTGGGTACTGAAAAATATTATTCTCTTTGTAAGGATAGTTAATAATTGAATTTGGCTCTTGCAGAGAGGAAATTACAGCAGTGCTTTGCTTGCCTTTGATTTCACAGCTAAACCGGTCGAGTATTGGAACAGAGTGGACATGCATTGCTGTCGGTTTTTCCAGTGGATTTGTTCGCTTTTACACTGAGGTAAAGAGATAGATTGGATGATAACATCATCTATACTATTTACACCTGCAGGACAGGAAACTACTTGCAGAGCAAGAATTTGAAAAAGAGCCGGTTTTGTACTTGAAATGCCAGTCATTTAAAAGAGCCGCGCATTCATCAGCCCAAGAACAACCTGAGGAGCTCTATGTTGTTTATAGTGGATCAGTAGTCACTTTACCTGGTTTTAGTTTGTTTCAAACTCTGAGGGGTTGCAGAAATCAATTAGCTAGAGGTGAGCTAGTCTTTATAGAGTCTTACAGTTCAAAATAATACATTTTTGTCATAGTCGAGGGAAATGGAAGTGGCTCTGTTGAAGCCCCACCGTTGGTCCACACAAAATGGGGCTTTGCTGAGCAGGATCAGGTCAACGATTGCCAGGTGATTGGACTTCCTCCAGTCAACACCTATGACCACTTGCTCACGGCCTCGCTGTATGGTGGCTTTGAAGCGACAGCAAAATCCAGTGCTCCAGCTCACGATCTGGTTATTGCGATCGGAAGGAAGCCTTACATTGGTTATCACTACACAATTAAAGGAGCAACTCAGCCTTTGATAGTTGGAGTGGCCAAAGCAGTTAGCAACGCTTTCAATTCTACTCAAGGATTTCTGTCTTTGTAAGTTTAAATGCTATATTGAGCTATTTTAAAAATAAAAGCTTATTATTTTCAGAAAGAGCTACTTTACAGGCTCTAAACCAGCCCCAGAAAAGAAACCCCCCAAAACAATTGAACCAGCAGAGCCCATGAGTTGCAGGTATGCAAAATATGTGAGTTATTTTCAAATTAACTGATTTGTCCTATTTTACATTGAAGATTTGGACTGTGTGATCTCTGGCGTCAAGGGGAAGCTATCATCATTTCCCCAAACAAAATGTTAAGCGTAGTCTGTGATAGCCTCGGAAGAGTCATTTTACTAGATAATTCCTCAGGAGTGGTTGTTAGAATGTGGAAAGGTTAGTGCCCGATTGAATCTGTTTGGAAAAATTTTGATCAACCTCTTGTCACGCATTTAGGATACAGAGAGGCGCAATGTGGCTGGATTGAAGTTCGAGATCCTGCTATAAAACTGTCCTCCAGCTCAGGATCAAAGTCTAAAAGCAGGCCACGAACTGCTCTTTTCCTTGTGATATACTTGCCTAAAAAAGGCATAATTGAGATCTGGGCGATGCAGAATGGTCCTAAAGTTGCTTCCATCGTTGTTTCCAAGGAAGGTCGTCTAATTTACACCAACTACGGTCACGTTGGGGTGAATAATGTTCCAGTCAAAGGCAGTAGCCATAGCCTTTTCCCCTGTGTGTACTTGCACCCTGATGGAGCTATCAGCAATATCACTGTTCCCTTCCACTTTGCTCTCAGGTAAAAGAAAAATTGCGTCACTTTAAAAAACTAACAAGCTTTCAATGTGTAGCGCTCAGAACAACAAACAAGCCAAAGACATCCACTTGCTGAAGAAATTGAGGTCAATTTTGAAGGCATGCAAACATGAAGAAGAGGAAGAGTATGTCGAAGCTGCAGTGCTCGACATAGCAAACTTGATCAAAGATCTGTCTTGTTGCGAGGCAGCTTTACAGGCGATGGATGTGCTTCTGGCAAGCAAGCACACCAAATCGTATTTTATTCTGGCTGCTGTTGACGTTATTTTGGGAGAGCCTGAAACTGGTTGTAAGTGTCCTACTATTTGTTTTTCGTTGGTTTTAATTCCCTTATCTAGCCACGGAGGAAAACGAACACAACTACAAAACGTTGAAGCACACTTGTAGACAGCTGCAAAAATTGATCCAGTTCTTCAATTTTCTCCAAGAACAGAACAAAAACCCTCCACCTTACGATTCAGTTGTGTCTTCTGATGGTGTAACTGTGAATGTGAGCTTTGTGAGATATTATAGATTTGGTTGTTAATTTCTTACCTAGGCACTCTCTGCTGACCTTCTGACAAGCGAGCGAGAGATGGATACTCTCTTCACCTTAGTAAATGAGGTCTGTGAACAAAGCTCTGGTCTCGGCTCAGGAGGAAGAGTCACCTTCCAGAATGACGAAAGCTCCATTTTGATGGAGTTCCTGTCGTGCTTCGACCTTGGCAATTTTAGCTCGGCTGATCAAAGATGCATCGTCCTGCGGAAAGATGTACCAGACGAAACCGTGAAGCGGATAGCCATGACCGTGTTCCAAGACTGGTTGCACGGTGACAACTCCACGTCCGAGTGGATGAACCAGGCGGACGCTAGTGGAATTCACGCCCAGAGCTTGCTTCTGTTGGCACTACACTTTTGGCTGCAAGTGCAGCACAAATCGTCCCCAAACATCTCGCTTTCAACCGTTCTGGCTTCAGACATGCTCCAGCTGAATGCACTACTAAACAACATTAGTACCCTGGCTGGTGAGTACACTTCAAAAGTAATTTTTAACCATTAAAATGTACATTAATTGTTTATTTTGTATCCATTTTAACGCAATGCTAGTTGGACTTAACAACTCAAAGCATTAATTGTTAAAAAAACTTGAATTTTAAAGAATAAATTGAATAAATATGTACCCTCAAGATTATAATTATACTGAAAGGGTATAGGTAATTCTGATCCTTAAAATGATTTAATTTTGAAGTTCAACCAAATAAACTTGAAATATAACCATGTTAAATTTTATCCGCAATTTGAATGAAAGATATTTATAAATAATCCTCCATCCAGTTTTGTAACGATTCAGGTAGTAAAACCTATTAAACCAATTCAATGATTAACAATACACATGCACAATTATTTTAATGGATGCTATTAATACAAATGTAATATACAATTTTGTTAAAATTGGACTAAATAGGCGAGGGAGAGATCACGATCGATACAAATGAGCTGTCACCTTGGTGGGAAGAACCTAGGCGAATTCTTTTCTCGGCAACTCAGCCATTGAAAGCGCTCACTGCGTCCTATGTCTGTAGAGGAGTTAATCTAAAAATGGAAATGAAACTAGGAACAAAGGTTGTATAACTGATTAATTTTCCATGCTCTTCAATACCGTGATGCATTTAGGCGGAAACTAAGAGCACTTCAAGTGAGGCACCCATGGACATCAGTGGAGAGGAAGCTAGCACAGCTGATTGGGAGGAGCTCTCCATGGACACTGTGCAGTGGAATGTGCTTTTGCGGCAGCTCGAGGATCTTGCCGTCCTGGACTTTGTGCTGCAGCAGAAGATCAAAGTCATGGTCAATCCACTGCCGCGCACCCTTAAGTGGAAGCACACGTCGGTGTCTCTGCAGCTCGTCATGGACAAAGGAAAAGGTTTATTTGAAAAATTGCCTTCTGCGCTTTTTTGCGAACAAAAACCTTTTTTAGGGTCAATCTCTGAGTATGTAGCGTACTGGATCGGCACCACTGGGCTCCACCCAAAAATGCTGGTTGAATATGATAAAAAGCTGCAAGAAGAAGTGGTGAGCCCGGACAAAAGAGAGCCTGAAGCTGCTGAAGAGGCAGCTGCTGTTGATCCTAAGGCCTTGCAAGTTTTAGGTTTGTCTTTTTACTTTTTTACTCTTAACATATTAAATATAACACCCTATCCTCTGCGCAGAGAATATTCAAAGACTGAGGAAACACTTCCCCGTGAGTCTGCAGTGCAATCCTTTGCTTGCCTGTTTGTTCTGGGAATTCATTCAAGACCGAGCTCAACTGATCACAACTCCAGAAGTTGCCTCAGCCGCTATTGTTGTCCTCCACGCCATCCCCTCTTTAGCTTTGCGCCAAGGTAATACTTTAATCTGTCTCTTTAGCTTTTTAATCTCAACCCAAATTAAAACTAAAGGAATGTGCAGCCTTCTATGGTCTCTGTATTTAAAACAAGACTTGGAGAAAATTTCCAAGTTCTTCAACAAAAAGACACTGCCAAGTCTGGAAAATATTGGATACTATCCCCGCCACGTTTTTGAAGATATCGGCCATTCAGATGCCAAACTGACGTCTTACCTCTACTTCTGTGTTCAATTTTTGGATACTTATTTTGAGGTATTGTGTAACTATCTTTTCAAAATATTTCACAAATCTATTTTGGTCTAGGCTGCGGAAGATGAGAGCGGGACTGCAAAGAAAGCAACTAATCTGTCAGAATCAATCTGGACAAATGCAAATGCGAGTCCATCTCTGAGCGAAATCGCTCTTAGCAAGCCTAAAGTTAATTTTGGTCTGCTGGAGCTGCATTTGCAGCTGGTCACTGTCCTCTACATGGTGGTTTCATTTGACATGAAAATGCCAAGCCTGGTTTCTAGTTTGTTTGATAGCGCTGTAAGTTTACAACCAGATGAATATTTAATTTTTGAGTAAAATGAGCTTTCACATTAGGGACAAGCTGCATTCTTCCTTGAACTTCACGCCAACCCACGACTGCCAAGCCACAACCCCAGCACCAAGTTGAGCAACACAAGGACTCACTTTTTGTTGAAGGTCATTTCACTGTCCATGCAAAACGTCGTTCTTATTGAGACTGACAACTTCAGTGAAGTGAGTATTTGGCAATTGAATTTATCGTTATAGTCGAATATTTTATTGTGCCCAGGCGGAGGTGTCAGGACCGAGAGTTGATGCGACTAATGCTGCGATTTGGATGGGCAAATGTTTGGAACTAGCAAGTAGCTGGGGCATCAGCACCGACATCCTTCGCCGACACCAAGTATGCGAATTTTACACAAACGGTTTTGATCGACTTGCTGAAGAAGTAAATTTCATTAACAGTATAAAATTCTGCAAATATCTTTAATACTCTTCCTTTAGGTTATAATGTCTATCAAAGATAAAACTCTGCTTGCGTCTCAGCTTCTAATGATTGTTGGACAGCGCTTGCAAATCGCAGTGACTCATTCTGATGATTTGGCTGAAAGAATTTCGATTTTAAGTCCAGCTTTGACAAATTGGCTTGAAAATGTGGTGAGCAGATTGATGTTTATCTCAAGGTTTTTTTTAAATATAGTCTTTTGTGTTATTTCAGAAGGCTGGCGGTGCTTATTGTGCCAGTTCCCTAGCTGACACAACGGAATTAGTGGGATTGGTTGCCCAGTTGCTACCCGAGGACCATAGTGAGAGGAGGCTGGCTCTCATGGTCCACGATGCCTGCAATACTATTACTCAAATAACACACGATTTATGAATTTCAAAATCTCTCTAGATGTGTTGAAAAATTTCTCTTCAAAGCACACCAAAATGTAATTCAGCAAAATGATTGTTAAGAGAAATATTATCTAAATGCAGCAGAAGCCTATATGAAATGTTTTGATTGCGTTTTTAAACATGTTGTAGGTTTTGCCACATGAAAGAAAATATAAATATGACATATGCCAACACTTCATTATGTATAAATCATTTTGTATCTGCCTTAAGAAACTTAATAAACGAATTATTATTTCTCCTCCTACATAATGGTAATTCATTTCAATTTGAACCTAATAACTTATATCAGGGGTACAATTCTTGACTGTTAAATAATCTTAAAAAATTCATTAATTCCATTTTTTAAATTTTCACTTGCTGCGTTGATCAAGGTTCACTAGTTTGGAAATGCGTAAAAATGCACCATTGCATGGTTTTCAATATTTACCAATTCCGTCATTCTTATCCCTTTATCGATTTTATTCAGAATGAGAAAAGGACAAATGTTTTACAATCGCTGATTCGAAATTGCACCATGCAGCATTGGCGCAATTCGCTGCAAAAGAAGGGCGTGGCTCGCGAGTCGCAGCCGCCAGGCCGCCACGCCCAACACAGCCACATTACATCTCTCGAGCCCCCAGTAGCGTGCTTCTGCTTCAGCGAGTGTGTCGAGCAACTAGCCACATTTTAATTTATTTGTGAAGGAGGTGTTTAAACCATCTTTGGAACAATAATAGTTTCTTGAATTCTACTCACCAAATCTTCTTTTTAATGCACACTATAAACCTTGTGAGGCCAAAACGGCTTTTCCGACAACATTATGGCTGAAAATCCGAGTGCTACAGCGATGCAGCAGGACGCGGAGCAAGACGCATCGTCGGCGACACCGCCTTCCGCCGAACAAGTGACCCCTAACACTTCATCTCCTGCTATTGCAACCCCTCCGATGCCCACGACGACCACTGTGGACTTACCTGCGGTAAACGCAATCGCCCCACCACAAATGCCGACTATCGCAACCCCGGCTCCAGTGGCCGCAGCGCCGGTCCCTTCGGTGGTCTCTATTCCTCAACCTGCGGCTACCGTTCCAACGCCCGTATCTGTGATGCAAACGACGACCGCTGTCCCTCAGACCATCATGACCAACATTGTCCAACAGCAGCCCACGACAGTTGTGACCAATGTTGTTCCCCACCAGCAGCAGTCAGTTATGTCCACCATTGTCCCTCAGCAGCAGACTGTTGTATCGACAATTCCAACCACGATTCTCTCGCAGCAGCCAACTCTAGTTCAGACCGTCGTGTCTCAGCAGAAAATTGCCCCTTCTGTCATGCCTCAACAACAAACAATCGTTCCCACCGTTGTCCAACAGAAGACCGTAGTTTTATCCAATGTGGTGCAGCAGCAGCAGCATCATCATCAACCGCAGCAGTCGACAGTTGATCCAAAACTAGAGAAAATCGATGCTAAAACACCAGCAGACAAAAATGCCCTGCTTGCGGTTCTGCAGCTGTTGAGGAAATATAATTTGAAGGTGAGGATTTAAAAGTGGAGTTTGTACATCACAAAATTTTAACAATTTCTATTCAATTCCTTAGGGAACTGAGGAGATTCTGAAAAAGGAAGTTAACTTTTCCGACTTAACATCTCTGGACGTCGGTGCTATGCATTCCGAATCTGAAGTGAGCAGCGTATTGTCTGCTTACAAAAGTGAAGGGGACCCTGTGGCCTATGAAGGCGCTTACAATGATCTCAAAAATTTTGTTGAAAGTTCACTGGATATTTACAAGGTAGATTAATTTTTTCTTGGTGAAAGCAATTTTTCTTATTTTGATTTTTCAGCATGAATTAGGTACAATATTGTATCCAGTATTTGTGCACATGTACCTGGAGCTGGTCTTCAATGGCCATGAGCGAATGGCCATCAAGTTCATGCAGAAATTCGCTCCTGAGCAGGAAGATTACTACCAGGATGACTTGAAAAAATTAGCTCAGGTCACTAAAATAAACCACTTAAAGGACAATGAGCTCACTGAAACGTTCAAGTAATATCCTAGTCTCTTTGCCTAAATTTGCAGTTCTAAAACCAATGTTTTAGCTCCAACGAGTTTATTATTCGCATGTCAAGAGACACATTGTCGATTCTGAAGAGACACTTGAAAGAGAAAAAGAAGTCAGTTGTGCCCAACATTGTGCAGGAGCACTTATACTTTGATATGTACGAAGGCGTTGCCAGAAACAAACAACAAATTGACGCCACTGCTGGAGCAATGGTTGGGGAAGCCACAAGGCAAGGTAAGCGCTGGATCTTTTTGCTCTTATCTCATTCAGCTTTCAATGATTTTATTTATGTCTCGTTCGTATGACCTCTGATTAAAGCTATCCATTATGAGTGCTCCATTCAACTGTTTCCTTCATAAATCTCTGATTTGAGAATACCATTTGATAATGTTATGTTCTTGCAGACAATAAGGCTCGTGTCTATTATGGCTTGCTGAAAGAGCCAGATCTGCAATTAATGCAGCTAGAAGAGGAGGAGGAACCTGACAATGGAGATGACCGACCCAAAAAGAAGAAGGCAAAGAGAGACCCCATCTTTAGCAAAAAGTCCAAAACGGACCCCAACGCTCCCATGGTTGACAGGATGCCTCTGCCAGAGCTGAAAGACTTTGATAAGCAAGAGAAAGTCCGGGCACTCCGTGAGGCTTCCAAGAGAGTAAACCTTGGTCCAGAAACCCTTCCCTCCATTTGCTGTTACACCTTGCTGAACTCCCCTCATTCGTAAGATTTTTAATTCTGTGCGCTAACTTCAATTAACTTCTACTAATCAGAGTGACAAGCGCGGAGTTTGCCGAGGACAGCAGTATGTTGGCGGTAGGCTTCAGTAACTCTTCCATTAAAGTTTGGAGCATTGTACCGCAAAAACTGCGAGCGATGAAAAGCGCTGAACTCTTGGCGGATATCGACAAAGAGGCTGAAGATGTTCTAGTCCGAATGATGGATGAAAAGTCTGCTGAAACGACAAAAACTTTAATCGGACACCACGGACCAGTTTACACCATGTCTTTCAGTCCTGACCGCACAATGCTTCTCTCCTGCAGTGAAGACTGTTCAAGTAAGACTCAATCATTCAGCTTGAAATTAATTTGATTTTACTAACTTACTTTTGCCCCCACAGTTCGCCTCTGGAGTTTACAAATTTGGGATTGCCTAGTTGTGTATAAAGGCCATTGTTTTCCTGTGTGGAGCGTCAAGTTTTCACCTCATGGATTCTACTTTGCCACTTCCTCACACGACAAAACCGCTCGTCTCTGGTGCACGGACAATCCTCAACCACTGAGAATTTTCTCAGGGCACTTTTCAGATGTCGATGTAAGTCTTTAAGAGACGCTAGATTCAGATTGAAGGCAATGATTAGAATTGTCTCGTTCGTATGAAATTTTTCCTTGGGTTTCCTTGGAAAAAGGGCAAGATTAAAGCCAGACAGATGAGCATTGATTTCACAACAATTTCTTATCACTTTAAAAATGGTACGGAGTCTGACATGTGAAATTTTTGTAGGTCGTTCAGTTTCATCCAAACTCGAATTACATTGCCACTGGCTCAAGTGACAGGACCGTTCGCTTGTGGGATTGCGTCACGGGAAACCACGTTCGCCTGATGACTGGTCATAAGGCACCGATCTACACCCTTTGTTTCTCAGTGGAAGGAAGATTTCTCGCTTCTGCCGGCGCAGACAAAAATGTGCTTCTCTGGGACTTGGCGCACGGTCATCTTCTGGCTGAGCTTTCTGGTCACACTGGACCCATTCACACCTTGGCATTCTCCCGATGCGGCAACATTTTAACGTCAGGTAAACAATGTTGAATTCAATTAATAAAAATAAGGGATGACTGATAAATTGTTTGGTTCAGATACTTGGACCTTGAAAATTAGTGCTATGATTATTTAATGTCTCGTTCGTATGATTTTTGTGATTTCGATTTATCACACTTATGAGCCTGACGATTGACGATTCCTCGAGCAACTTGATTTTTGTTCGTTTCTCACGCCAAGTTCCTTCCGATTTACAGGTTCACTTGACTGCACAGCGAAGCTGTGGGACTTCCAGAGACTGGCCAAAGAGATAGCGCTTGAAGACGTGAACGTCACCCACAACCCAGACATCAAGCGGGGCGACAATCAGGGTGGCTACATGCTTCGTAGCTACGCGACCAAAAGTACACCCTTGTTAAACTTGCACTACACAAGGAGAAACGTCCTGCTTGCTGTGGGAGTGTTTGAGTCGAACAGTTAAGGTAGAGGACATTCCTTTTGGTTTAATTTAACTTAGTTTTGTTAAAATACTCCAACAATTCCCATTCAAAACGCATTTGTCAGTGATTAAAGGGGATTGTAGAGTATTTATCATGTGTGTACAAATAAATGGAAATTTTTCTATGAATGAGTGTAATCCAGTCGTTTAACTGTGTAGTTGTTCCATAAAAACTAGCCATTTTTATTATCTAGCCCATTAAACTTTATTTTTTACAACCAAAATGTACAAAATTTAACTAGCTTCATAAGGGTAAACAGTAAAACTTCTAGTCCCCTGCCAAAAAGTCCACTTCTGCCCTTACGCACTTGCCAGTGACCGTATCCACTGCTGACACTACTAGCTCATTGCCGGAAAAGTACATGTGCGCGTTCACCTCCCTCCTGGTAGTAGAAGCTGTTTGTTCGAGTGAGTTTGAGCCCAAGGGCTTCATGGAATCGATGCGGCCCAGGCCCAACTGGTGCGGGTCGGCGTAGATGTTCTCATTTTCATCTTCTAATGTTAGTGTCAGGATTCCGCATCTAGTTACACCCTCATCAGTGACGTACTGAAAATAATTAAAATTAGTCGGCAACGAAATTAATTTTCTTACAATTATTTAGAACTTGGAAAATTGTAGAATGTTGAACTAACCCACTTAATTTATGTCTTTACCTATCTGGGGAACTTAATTGTATTTTAGTTTAGTTTTGTGTATCTACCTGTGGTTTTCCTGGTATTGGTTGAGTGCTTGCACAGTATATGTTAAGAACGGCTGCCCTTTGGCCCGAACTGGCGGCAACATATCTCCGTGTTTCAGCATGCCCAGGGCTCAGACTTTGTCCGGCGGTCACAAAGCAGTCTAGGACATCCGCGCACCATCTCTGTCCATCTTTCGAAATGACCAATTTATCTGCAAAAAAATATAATATATAAATCATTTCCATAAAATGGTTAAACGCAAACACATCTTTTTACTCTCTGACCAGAGATCAATTCAGAGTTTGAATGCTCGTTGGCTAAAAATAAATTCGCTAGCGTATTGTAAGAAAAAAAAGATTCGCCCAAGAAATATACTCACTTGCTGGATGAAGTCCTGGCATGAATTTCTTCAGAACCCCCACCCCATAGGAATGCTTCGCTCGTCTGGCGCTGATCACGTTTGTGTCAAGTCCGTAAAGCACAGCGCCGCGCAAAGTAGCCAGGGATGATGGCTAAAATTATTTCGGTTATTTATTTCGTTAGATTTAACAGACGTGCACTTTACCTGAGGAGAAACAATTCGAATCTGAGAGCCGAATGCGTCTTTCATGGCTTTTTGCAAAACCTCAGACTCAGAAAATCCGCCGACAAGGAATAGAAACTGCGCGGGGCAGTCGCTCAGAATCGGGTCCTCGAGAACGTCCTTCACGTACTATTGTTGGGGCATATTAAATTGCGTTTATTTCCACCTTAAACTGTTTAATTTACCTCGACCACTTTTTGAACTGTATTTTTAAACAACTGCAGCATCGCGCTGCTCTGGAATCGCAAAACTCCATCTCGGCACCAAGAAATGTCCCTGCGACCGTTTTTCTTAATCGCATATTCCACCTGAGGAACCAAATTGAAAATTCAAAAGAAACGAAACGCAAGAAACGGGATTATTTGCTATTTGCCCGGCACGGAACTCACCTCTTTGCCAGAGTGCCTGCGGAAAAAGTCGACAAACGCGTAGGGCGGGAAAATATTTGCAGGGTGGTCCTTCAGGGGTCCGACGCACCTCTTGCGTCCTTCGAAGGCCATCAGCAGCTCCGTGTAGGCAGCCGGCCTCTTCTCTTTAAACTGGACCATCAGGTCGGATCCGAAGAGCGCCGCCAAGAGCGACTCAAACTCGCGGTCGACCCCTGCGAAAATGCAAATCCGAGATAAATACCCCAGTCGGTTTTTCTTTCTTGAAGCGAAGGCATTTTTCCCTTGCTCGCCGCGTCGAGTCCAAAATTGATTTTGCTCACCTGTGGCTCCGAAAGGCCCTCCAGTGGCGGGCAAAAGCTCTCTTAGCGTCGCATCGCGGCCTGATAGCTCGTGCAGCGTAATATCGACGGTGCCACCCCCACAGTCGGCCACCAAAAATCGAACCGGGGTCAATGGCTCGGGCGAGTCGGTAAGCGAGAGGCTGCTGTTGTTGCTGCCGCTGTCCGACGAGTTGCTCGAGCTGCAACACGCATGAATTTTTAATTGTTTTTTATTAAAGATTCGTAAAAATAAGTATTTTTTGATGGCCGTGAGATCAGATCGAGTTACAAAGTCGTTTTCTTCGAAAAGACGGCAAAAAGTTCCCATACCGGGAGTCGAACCCGGGCCGCCTGGGTGAAAGCCAGGAATCCTAACCGCTAGACCATATGGGAGATGATTTTCGTACTGTGTGTGTGAACGAGCGTTTCCTCGGATTAAGTAAAGTTACGGCATAGAAATAATTTCAAGGCTGAAGCTCATATAGAACACAAAAATCAACTGATTCAAAATTCAATTTCTTTGGCAGCCATTTTTTTAAAAATAATTAAATTTTAATCTCACCTTGACTTTGAAGAGGCTCCGCTTTTCCGAATTAACTGGGAGTGTTCGTTCAAAAGTTGTTCCCGGCATTGGACAGCCGCCGCTTCTGGCTCCAACACGATCAGAAGTCGTTCCGCACTTTCAGCGTTGCACAAACCGGCCTTTAAATTGCAAAGTCAATATTTTCCTATTCTTCCGCCCATTGAGAAGCGACTATCTAACCTGATAAGCAGCTTCCCTCACGAGCTGTCTGGCGGGTTGTCTCCAGATCGCGGGCACGGTGACGACCCACCTGATGTCCGACGCGTCCGGCGCGTTGTTCTGTCCGCACCGTTCGTTCAACTCGCGCATGGACAGCTCTTTAAAGTGTTTTAGCGAGTGGGCGAAAACGACGAGAGCTGGCTGCGTTTTGCCGTTGGAAGCTGCGATTGGGGTGTCTCGGTGCAATTCCTATAGGGGGCAGAATTTATATTTTTTCTCGTAGATAAAAGTTTTAAAATTCTTAATTTTTACTCATGTTAAATGAACTATTTTCTAAAAAAAAATAAATTTACTGTGTCTCGGTGCAGGCACATTTTGAATCTCTCGAAGTACTGCCACTTTCGAGCTTCAGTTTGCGGCAGGTCGTGGTAGAAATCGCGCGCCGTGGAGCCAAAGGAGTGGAAGGCACCCGTGGGGGTCAGCAAGAGCGCAGTCGGCGTCTTGTGGTTCACAAGTCCCGAATCCGCTCCTAAACTTGTATCTCAAACGATATTCGGCGAACATTTTTAAAACCTTACCCTCCCATCTGCGCATGAAGTGCACTTGTCTGCCAGGCTCTCTGCACACGCTGTACGCGTAGCCACTGTGCGTGGTGCCCAGGTCAATGGCGACGATTGCGGACGCGCCAGGTGCGCCACACGGAGACCGCCTGCACAGTACCTCCGGCTGAGAGCACACTCCAGAGTCGGCAGAATTTGAACTGGAATTGATGGTTAAATCTTTCAGTTGATTTCCATTTAATAATAAAATATTAATGATAATATCAAAATGAGAAGGAGCATTAATCTCCTGATGGTTCAGAGTTGTGACAGGGCAATTTTATGAAAATATTTTGGAGATCACCAGGCTGACAAAAATCGAATTTCGCTTTATTTATTTAATGGTAAATTCATTTCGAACTTCTGGAAGTTAATTTTTAAAATCAGTTAATGGTCAGAGAATTAAAAATTACACGTTGTCGAACTCTCCTAGACCTGACTAATTATAAAATAGTCGGTCGAAGGACTAAGGTCGCTACAGTATTTTTCCAAGTAATAAAACAAATATTTTACTTTTAGATTAAATGCCAATTAAGGCAGAAACACACGAGGACGTCAATTTAAATTAAATGCAGCTTCTTCAGGGTAAAGCAAGCTCTATTATTGATTTTTTCCTGCTCCAATAGTTTCTGCTAGTTGCTGTACGCCAAAAGGAAGCTCTATTTAATTTCAACTGGCAATAATTAGATACATCTACAATTCCAGTGAAAAATAACTTTCAGACGTTTGACCCAGAAAAAATGAATTTTTTGTGCTCACCGGGGTGCCGGCTGTTGTTGTGTGTCGATGACCAAGGGTTCTGCTGGCGTCCTTTCCATCGACGGCGGTGAAAAGCTAACAAAGGAACTGGCATGCTGCGGCACAGGCAGCTCTAGCGAGCGGGCACTCTCGGCCGCCTGGAGGCAAAGAGACTCTTCAGCCGTCACCACCAACTCTTCCACCCCTTTGTATGTGTCCCTCTGCCCAAGGTAGATAACCGAGTCACCGTCGCAAGACGATCCGGATGACGTCGTCGATGGTGCTTTTACACCACCCATCTGGATTTTTTTTGGTATTTTAATTTAAGCTTGATTACGATAGGATTTGTTTTCATTTTTTTTCATTGAAAGTTTCAAGTCTTTTTATACCGGTGTTAGATTATTCATGTGATTGTCAGTGTCCGAAAGCAATTCCTCGATGTCCTCGTCCGAAATGAGATCGCCCGTTACTTCATCGTCGCTCTCCTCGCCGACCTCCAAGCTGCTTTGCACCGCGTGCTCGTTTGTGATTTCCTTAGGGTAGCAAAGTGCGTCGAGTTCGTCGTTCGTGTCTGAACTGCGTATGGCGCGCAGTTCGTCGGAGCTGCTGCAGTCCAGGGTGACCCCGTCCACCTTCAGCAGACCTGGCCCAGCGTAGCAGGAGTCACAAATTTCGCCTGAAACGTTACAAAATAACATCGTTATCATCCCGCTGTTTGTTTTTATTAACATCAAGGAAGTGACCTGGTTATCTAACACCTTTAATTATCAAATCAGTGTAACTCGGTATTTCCAGGTGTCAAATCTAGCTGTGTAAAAATCACAGTTGCATTTTTTTCTATGGTCCATGTTTTAATATTTGCCTCAATTAAAAATGTCACGACCGGTGCGCGCTCTTCTCATTTCACCCATCCTTGGAGCAAGCGATTAAGGTGCGTTCTATTGAGTGGGTCCGTTACCGTTTTATCATGGCATCAAGCAGAATAAAACTATCAAAGGATGTGTCGTCGTCATCTCCCACGAAACCGAGCTTGTTACGGTTTGACGTGTTTTGTACAGAGGAAGCTGGCTGTTTTTTATTGCTTTGATTTAACTGCACTGCTTGTTAAATGCACTTTTTAACATTACGTGTAAACCGCTAAAACAATGAATGATCTTGAACATAGTAAACAACCCAACAGTTTTCGATGTGTGCAAAATTTTTAAATTAAACCATCGGGCCGTTTATTTAATGTTCTAGAACTTCTAGAAGCAAATATGACGATACTTTTACTGGATCAAACAATTAATACGGACAAAAGCTGTAGTTAATTTAGCTTTTACAAATATTATCGAAATATGGTGAAGTCCCTTCTGTATGTAGACGAAAATTGGGGAGATCAATCTGTTCTAATTATGATAATGTTGTGCAATTAGAGAAAAGACCTAGTTTTTTAGTGTATTTCGCAATTTCCTCATAATCAAAAGCGTTAAAAGCGTCTCGCACTGCCTGCGTTCATCAAGTGATTTAGTTAAATTATATTAAATTTGCCCAGTCAACTGAATCGCAAACAACGAAGGAGTCGTTCATTTAACGTAATCAAAATCCGGCAATAGTTGCATCAACACATTTTACTTTCATTTTGTAGTGCTGCAGTGTTTTAATTGCTTCTAAACTTTTGGGTGCACCGGCGATTGCCTCACCTCGTCATCAGCGGCACGTATATATCATCTTCTCATTGTGTAGGAGCATAACTTATTAACTCACTCAGCAGTTAGAAAAAAAGAACAGGTAAAGTGCTTGTTGCAGTGGCGCGTGTTCTAATTTCGACGCAAGTGCCGACGCTGCACGCTCCTTACGGAAGCACGCTTTCTTTCCTCACAAACGACTACCGGTTCAGCGTCGATTCGGTGCACCGAATATATCGCAATGAGTCGCAACTTGTTGAGTGCAATCGTTGTCTATTCTTTGCATATTATTCAGTCTGTAATCCAGCCTTTTAATTGAACGTTTGAAAAAGAGAAATGGAAAGTAGAGGCGGTGACGGGAAATAAGGTGTTCTACTCGCTAAAATTAATTATAAATGTTATGCCGACTGTGTCCTTAAATATGTCATTCCAAACTGTTAAAAACCGTCTTTTGAAAATTATTGCTATCTTTAGTAAATGTTTGTAATTTAAAAAAAGGAAACTCTTGATATATTTGACGGTGGATTGCCACAAGGTTTTTTCCTTGTGGATTATTTGTCCTCGTTTTCATCAAATTCGAGTTGATTTTAGCTTCCTCAACTAGTTTTGGTGACTGTTACTGGCGCTCTTCTTCAAATCTGCCGGTATGTGATATTATGACTGCGTGAGTTGAAGTCCAATTTTTATTTTCCATGGGGGTTTTGTCTTGTCAGAGAGCATCCATTCTTATAGATTATAGAATATAATCGAGATTGAAAGAACTGCAAATTTTATTTTAAAACAAAATGCCATGTCCAGCTCCATAACTCGCTAGTACAATCAAATTTAAAGTTTTCGCCCGGATGATCGTTGAAAAGTGCACAAATTCAGCAGTTAACTAAAACATGCTAATAGACTTTAATAGTTATTCAAATTTACTGTTTTTAGACTATTCAAATAAGCTGTGTTTTTATTTCCAGTTTCCATTTGGCGAGTGAGGAATAAGAGCAGCTGAAATAAAATATTTCGCTCATTAAGAGTTTCTAAAAAGCAATAATTGAAGCAACAGGTGCAATTAATTAGAACCACGCTTGCTGCAGCGCAATCTCTGCCTAAAACAAGCCGATGAACACGATACAGTCCTAATTCAATTTTCCCTACCGCAGCGCTCTTTTTAGCTTTTTTCGTTCGCCTCGCCATTGTGGTTAATTATCAGCGGCGGCTCATTATTTGGGTTAGTGTGGCTTTATCAGACCGGCGAGCGGAGTCAAAAGATGAACCGCTGGTCAAAGTCGAGTGGCCACCGTGTCTCAAAAGGCGTAACGCCCGCACCGAAGAGAAACGTCCGTGTCCGCACTTCGCTGCCACAGGGAATGCAGCATTTCTATTGTGTTTCGCCGCCAAGATTGAATCGGACAATTTCCATCGATTCAATCAAGTATACCAAATCGAAGATTTCGTGCACGGTCGTTGGCTTTTGGCAGGCTGGCGATGCGATACGTACCTTTGCATTGGGGAAACTAGCCATGCAAAATGCTCAGTGACCCAAAAGGCATGGGTTTATGGCTGCTTTCGCAGCGCATTCTCACGTTGGGAATGCGAGAAAATTTAATTTGCACCCATGACATCAATGACAAGGTGACAAATAAATGTGGGAATAGATAAGAGCACAAATTTGCTTGTTCTTGGGATTAATTTTGAAACGTGTCATCTCATCGAGCCGTCAGTTTATGAACACGTCTGAAAAAGGTCTTGTTCTCGGGAGGAAAATATATTGGCCGTTGCAAGCGTTCATAAAACGTAAAAGATCTATACATTAAGTTTAGGAGATATCTGTATTTATAAATATAACCACAAAAAAGAATGTGGAATGAAGTTGGTTTTACTGCATAACGTTAATATCAGAGCGGCATGACTTTGCTTCAAATCAACCAGTTAATTTTAACTCTACAAAGAAAATTAATTCATAAAAATCCTATTTTCATTCATGTGTAATGGTAGACACGTTTGTCAAAATGTCCGGCATATCAATTCATCCGTGATCAAAATTCTTAATTGCACAATTTCTCACTCTAAAAATATACACAATTCCTGACTGACTGTGAGAGTGAATTTATCAAGAAACAATTTATAAAAATTTAATCTGTGAGCTGTTGCAATGCGAGCTTATATATGTTTGCAATACTGTCCATTTCGCAATTAAAGCTTTAATTGCAGTGTGTTAAATTAAATCCATCTTGAATGCGAAAGTGAAACACTCTCTACTGATATCTAATAATAAGCGTGACAGGCGGTTGAATCTGCGTTGCATGCAGCTTCTGCTCATTGTGCAGCACGCGTCCATATCAAATATAAATATAATGTAAGATTGTAAGTGTATGCGATTCCACGCACCGTCGCCTCATACATAAATAAACGCAATTAACGAACTAAAATGTTCTTTTCGCTGCTGACCATCACAATCGCTATGTTTGCGGAGCAAGTAGAGCGAAGTAGCCGAGTGCACCTCGATTTCAATATCGCCGCCACTCTAATTACCCATTCACGGCAAAGTTTCCAAGAGGAGAGCGAAACTTTCATCCTTTTCGCCGATTTGCATATTCGGGATTCAGGCCAAAGCAGAAGGCCGATCCGCATCCTAATTAGTGCGGCGGGCGAAAGATGCACCGCGAGCACTCAAGGCTGGCGCAATTGCGGGTAATTCGAACAAGTTGTTGCGCAAGGGACCAATTAAAAACTTGCTTTTTCGCCCGCTTCCGGCCGCGCTCTCGTAACTGAATATTCATTTTGGGCCCAAAACAAAGGACGTCAAATTGCCGCAGATATTGGCCGTGCTCCGCCAACCCCAAAGTTTTGCATATTCTTCTTTGATTGTTTACTTCCTCTGCCTCTTTTCAAGGACTAAATTTTTGTTCAAAGTGCGTAAATAAAACGATTTTGTCCTTTTTCACAACAATAGCGATTTATAAGAAGATGGCAGCCTAATAAAAAATAAATTAAACTTCGCATTTATACTTTAACCTTGTTTGCACTCTTCTTTTTGCGCACTCTCTAAACCTGTTTTCACGCGCTTATTTTCTTTCTGCTTCCCCTGCACCTTGCCAAAAGTTTCATATAAGTTTCAATTAATTATATGCAATTAAAAATATTTATCAGGGAAGCATGGTAAGAATTATGTAAGAAATTTGCTAAAAAAAATACTTAATATTAAACAGAAAAGTTCAAATAGATGGACTGACTTCCAGAATATGATATAGTCTTTTACTCTACACGTTCCTAAAATAAATAAAATGTCAAGCTGAGCTTCATCTCTGACTAAATATAAATGCATTTTTAAAAAGCCGATGGATATGTGGCCTGTCATTTCATTTGCATTTGCAGTCGTAATTTTTGTGGCTTAAAATTCAATTCAAAATGTTTTTCCTTTGATCTGAAATAATTACAAATATGTGATTTTTTAATATGCCAAAATATAAAATTTAGAAAAGCTAATTATAACAATACAAGTAGTCTCATTTTTTAAACCGTGCATAACTGAATTGTAGGAAGAATAAATAGAAATTATATATAATTTAAGGAGCGTCTGGTGATTGCCTATTACAGACAAAAGGTTGTAATTTATTCTTGTGTCATTAACGGGATAGAAATAAAGAGGAACGAATTTCCAAAGATTACAATAATATCCTGATAACCAAATTGCTTCAAAGCTCTCCGCGCAATAAAAGTATGAGCAATTCCGTCAAAGCTCCTGATCTTCAGCATGCATGGATTTCAGTTTCGCTCCACAAATCTGAAACGCTATGCAGCTCTGCAGAAATCGTGGCGTTAAGAAGATAAAAAAAACGCAATAAATTTCATCACTTGTGTGTGCCACTTCCATAACTATATGTCCACCGAAAATTTGGCTTAACATGATTAAAAATTTCAGCTGTCTGTTAGGAACAAACTGAGCAACAAAAGTGCATCATTATTTAATAATAATTTTTTAATGGGTTCTCCAACAACCGAAAAAGTAGGCATGGAAGACAAACAAATTGAATAATTTTAAAATAAAATTAATAGCACACGCTCATTTTCTGATTATAAAATATACTCTTTTATTGATTTGAGAAGGCAAAAGTGATAATTTTTAAAGCGGGGCATTCAACCTGCATGTTTCGTAATTCAAGAGTGGCAATTGTTTCATTTGTTTTTTGTATTTGATACTTTCTTCATTTTTTAAATACTAAATTAAAATTGAAAATGTATTTTATTAAATATTTATTGAAAAAAACCCAGATAAATCCTCGCCTTTTAACGGAATATCCCTGATTATATTTTTCTAATGATGAAACAACGAAGGAATAAAAATGAAGACACTTCATTGCCTTGCCCGATTAGAACACTTTTCGGCCAACGAGCTTTTTCTTTTTGGATCGCCGAGCAATGTAACAAATTGCCTCAGCTACTTCAAGAGTTTCAAGACAGATAATTTGAATATTTTTCATCTGGCCTCAAAGTTCATCTTTGGCAAAAATTTCAAAGTGTGTGATTGTGTTTTAGCATAGGCCTTGTCTAACTTGGCTATTTTTTCAGCGTCCTGATCGCTTTTTCACTCAACAGTATTTTGTATATATGGAGTTAAAGAAATAAATGATTATAACGTAAAATTGAAGAAAAACGTATTTGCACAAACATGTACCTTCACTGAGGGCAGCCTGGCAGATGATTTCCTTAGGAATGATCTGCTCGTCATCGATGGTGGTGACGACGGGCTCTGCGAAGTGCAAGTGTCGCCTGGCGGCGTCCAACGAGGGCCGTCGCTGGCGGCGTCGCATGGGCACGCTGTACTCGGGCAGGGCGAACCCCTGCACAGCGCTCGCCATTGCCATCCACACCGATTGCCTTTCGCTGCCTGACTGACACACTACACTGCCGACGAAAGGATATACACCCTTTCCGCCGCTCGATCCTCTGCGCGCGAAAGGCACCGTACCTGCCGAGGAAAGGCCGCCGCCGCCGCTGCTGCCGTCTCGCTTGCACGTCTCTGCTTACGAATCCGCGCGGCTCATGAACCCTTTCGTTTTCGAGAGAGCAGTGGAAAAATGAAATAAAAGTCGACTCATGGGAAAAGTGAGAGTATCTTTTATTGTTATAAAAAGTAAAGATTGATATTTCCGCTTTAAATCGAAATGAGGAACGCCTCAAATCTCTGCATTACAATAAGAAGGTTTTAATCGACTAAGCATTCATTGCAACGCAAAATAAATATCGTTTTTTTTTCTCAAAAATGTGTTTTTCCTTGGTAAGCGTAGGGTGCTACCAAGAGCACACCAGCGGTCTTGTTAGAAATATAATTTTTTATTCACACATTGATGGAAAAAGCTGAAAAATAACAAAGAGCACCTATGAAAAGAAATTAAATAAAAATTTATATATTTTTAATAGGGCAACAGTTGCAGTCGTCAGAAAGGTGCAAGAGAATATTTTTTCCTTCTTGAATTCTTGTGATAAAATATGCAGAATTACATTCATTGAAATTAGCTTTTCATTACACAAAGCATGGCATCTTCATAGCTTTGTGAATTTTGGTGAAGAAAACTTAAATCACAGGGAGTGGTAGGGTTGGCAACATTTTGTCACTCGTTTTTCTCTTTTTGATTTTACTCGACAGTGGGTATACAGCCGGACGTTTTCAACGATCGCTGATTCAGAATTCTTTTCAGCTAATACTGTGCAATGATTTTTGTTTTGGAGGTAAAGTTCTGCTGATGACTCCATCAGGGCCGAAACAGTCGCTGTTCAGTGTGAGAACGTGTTAGTTTAATTTTTTCCTTTTAAAAATTCACCATCAGCGTTTCACCCCCGCAGAGCATTCTTATTTTCATAAATAATATGAGCTTTTGTATTTATTTTTCTGTTCTTAAAAGAAGTTGAATCAATTTTTATTTCAAACTGTGCTTCCGCACTTACGTTGTTCCAGAGTTTCCAAACTACTGCGGTTTATTGAATATCGCGTGACGAGAGAATTGAGTACAATAATAAGTTAATTATGCCGCACTGTTCTAGCGCGAGTTATTAATGCAAATATCTCCACAATTTTTTGTTTATATAAAATACGACTTTCGTTCATTTGGATTGAGTTTAATAAGACTAGAAAAATCGCTATCTAACTTCAAACACACAAAAACTGACTTGCTGGGAGATTGTGCTCCGTGCACACTCAATTTTTAATGGGAACGCAATGATTCGAGGTCGTGTCCAACTTTGATAAATCAAACGGTTTAGCTCATCAAGTTTCCCGACAAAAAATAAAATAATATTCTGTCCTTGAAATTAGGAACGATTTACTGGAAATTTAATTTTCGGACAAACATGCAATCGCGGCTACGTGTGAAGCAAGCGCCTCAAAATCGCGCGGTTGGCATTGATCGCGGTGTATTCTGCAAGCCTGTGACAGTAGCATTGGATTCAGGCACCACATAGTCCGTCACTCTCAAATCACATGTGCATACGTAATTATTACGGCGCGCCGCCGCACTCGCGCGGACCTCTGCATTGTTTATTCGCTCCTGGTAGTCGAGCACCAGGAAAGTCTACTTTCGACGACTTCTCGAGGGCACGCACAGTCAGTCAGTCGCACGCTCAGTGAGCGAGCGCACCAGGCAGGCACGCTGCAGAGCACCAAGCACCAAGAGCGCCTGGTTCGTTCGTTCACCCACCCTGGTCGGTGCGACGAGAGCGCTCCCAACGCCGCCTGCGAGCTTAGGCAACCGGCAGCAGCCAGACGCCCGCTCGCTATGTTCAATTCCTTAAATTCAAACCTCCACTCAAATTTTCATTATCAATTTGGTTCTATTTGTGCGGATCACACTGACTGACTAATTATTGTAAAAGTCGACGATATCAAATAGAGAGGCAAATCAGCAAATTCGTTTATTTTTAATTAAAAAAATATCTCAATTTTAATTTGGTAATTTTAAACAGCAATTTTTATTAAATCTATTACATATAAAATGATGAATTAATTTTTAGGTTAAATTAATATCAATCAATTGTTTATTAACCAAAAACAGCACCATATTGTGGCATATAGAAATTTTAAAATTTAAATTAAAAAGCGTCAAAATGATTAATTATGTCATTATTTAAATTCCACGGATTTTGTTGGATTGTTTGACAAGTGGCCTAAAAGAAATAGGTCTGATTCAAACAGATTTCCGATCGTTGGTTGATTACATTTTTGAAATATAGCGAGAATGTATGGCATCAAAGAGTTGTTCGAAGCTGGATCATTTTGGAGATCCGCGGCAGGCGCGACTTGGCAACTCGCGGCGGGAATCCGAGGCTCGCGAGCTATTCAGCAAACATCGCGGACGCACAAGGAGCGCATCGTCTGGTAGGAGGTAACTGCATTCTTTCCCGTCATAACCGCGTTGCCGTCGCGTTCAATAATTCCACCATGGAGGCCAAATCGATCAAAAGTTTCTGTTCTAGGGCTTAACTTGGCTCTTAATTTCCTTTCAAAATTTAAATTAAAAAATACGCCTAAGAATTTAAAGCAAGTTTGAACTCATGATGAATTCGGTTGTTTTTCGACCGGGAAATCAATTTAACCGCTTGAAATGTATAAAAATGAAGAAGTCAAATTTTAATTTAAACTTTAAAAAAATCCGTGCAGTTGCAAATAATTCATCAGTTAAACTAAAAATTGCATCTTTTATAATGTATGATAAAAATTGCAAGTGCAAGCCGTTCAGCGCGTTACACATCGTCCTTTTAAATTGACAGTGGAAGTTTCCACTGTGGCAAGTGAGTTTGTACACGTGCACCTGTCGCGGCGGTTTTCCCAACGACAGCTGCTTTGCTACCAGGTTCGCATGAATCCGCTGGAGGTATTTTAAAGTCGCTCCACCAACGCAGCACGTCTCTGCCGCTAAAGCACGCCGTGCACGCAGCCAAAGGTCAAATGAATGGCACATTCCAGACAGTTCACTCAATCGATCTTTCCGCACAGATGCTGGGCAGGAGCAAACTAATCTGATCTTTCTACCACAGTAATTTGAAGAGAAAAACAAGGAAACACTTTTTTAACTGAAAGGGACTTTTTCTAATATATTATTTGGCTTCTTAATATAATTATGCTAGTTTGCTTAATAGCATTTTATTATAATACTCGCTCGACAATATTATTTTTTGTTAAGAGTTTCGTCAAGCATAGTTAAAATAAAAAATGCTGTAAAGCACATTGTTTGGTTTAAACATTATTTTGCTAATTAATTGTGAAGTTTTTTAAAACAATTAAAAAAGATTGGAGGCGCCGGGTATCGATCCCGGTACCTCTCGCATGCTAAGCGAGCGCTCTACCATCTGAGCTACGCCCCCTGTTAATACACATAGGCAGCACCTAGCTATTTCATATAACAAACTGGGGCGGCTTACAACAGCTCTACAGGGAGATGCTGCTCTGCAGGCTGCATAACCCCTCTCCTCTCGATTACCCCCTCCCCTTCCTTGAGAAAAGTCTTACGCTTACTGTGACTCGCCTGGCCTATGCGTCCAACTTATTAGAGAAGATGGCTACAAGTTTTGCCCAAAGAATTTTCGAATGAAACAAATCTTGCGTTAATTAATTTTATTAAAAAATTTATTGAGTAAAACAAGTGAGTATTTTATTAAGAAAAGTAGCACTCAACATATTATGTCGAATCGCTATCACGCATGTCCTCAATCCAGTCTCGGTACACTGAGAGCCTAGTGTACGCGGTGACCTGATTGGGGTTGCAAGTGCCAGCGCCTTGCTTCACAGGACCCACGCTCACGATGGCGCGCACAAACCAACGTCCGTTCTTTTCAAACGTGAGACCGCCGCCACTGTCTCCATTGCACACGCTTGATCCTGTATATTAGATTAAATATTAATAACTTATGCAAGGATTCTGAGGCAGAAATTACCATTGGTGTACCCAGCGCATATTTTGTCAGTTGTGATGAGAGGTTTGAACTCAGGCGGCACAATTTTCTCGCACTGAGAGTACTCGACATAGGGAACTTCTAAGAACTGCAGGGTATTGGTGAGGCTGCCATTGCCGTCCTTGCCCCAACCAGCAACCTTATTTTATAAATTATGGTCAGTGCATGCTCGTAGGGATGGCGTGTGGAGTGGAGAGTACCTGCCCAACATTTCCTTGAACCAGTTGCTCCCTTTCAAACGTATTTTGCCAGTCGACACACACCGGCCGCACGAATGGCGTGAAAATTGCTTGTTCCTTGATCCAAACAACTGCAATGTCAGCCACATACGACCTGGAGAAGCCTCGGTAGTCAGGGTGCACGTCAATGCGCCGAATCTTTGTGCAGAACATAATTATTCCATTTAAATTTTTCCAGCGGAATATAAAGCTAGTATCTTACGTCTCTTAGCTGAGTGTAATCAGTTTTGGCAGTCCAGTCTCGGAAGAATTTCCCAAGACCAATTTTGAAGTTATCGGCGGCGCGAGGTTTTCCAAGCGCCTCGTCCCAGAAACAGTGAGCCGCTATGAGCAGTATTTTTTCCAAAAATGTTCTCATAAATTGGCAAAGGAAATATACCTGATATGATAAGGTTTCGATTAACGAGTGAACCTCCGCACCAGAATTTCGGAGGATCCGGGGACTTCAAATCCTTGATGTAATAAACTCCAGCGTGCCAGGGGAACTGCCCGACTTCAGCCTCCCGACCTTGCACAACAAAGAGCTGTCCCTTTGGCACGCGCTCTCCACATTCTGCAGGGCAAAGTGTAAAAATGCAGATGAATTTATGAACATGCGATTAGCATAGCTCGCTAAGGAACTTGACACAAGTACGCGGGGGGGGGGGGGGGGAGGCTCTAGATGTGCGAATGCGAAAGAGAGCGGTCATCGCCACACCCGATTGGCACAACAAGTTGCGAGACGCTCAGGGCAAATGACCTGAATCTTTGACCAGAAAGCAGAAATGAATTTAGTGCAGAATTAACTGGGGGCGTAGCTCAGATGGTAGAGCGCTCGCTTAGCATGCGAGAGGTACCGGGATCGATACCCGGCGCCTCCAAATTTCATTTTTGCAAAAAATTGCTAACTTTAGGCCTATCCGTTATGATTCATAAAGCGATGGTGTGATTCCAAAAGTTAAGATCAAGTTAAAAGCCATTTTTATTTAAGGGAAAGCGTCAAATCTACGAGTTTTAAAGGGGCGTCAAAATTTCAATCCTAATATACCCAATGTTGATACACAAATTACTCGATTATGGATTTTGTGTCAAATTATGTAGACTTGGTATTCATCAGTGCTAAATTAATTAGAAAATATTGAAAATATTAATAATAAAGTGTTAAAATAATAGTACCTTTGGATTTATGTAACAAGCTGACTAATAGTTTCCCACTTTTAATTATTAAACATTGATACGAAAAATGAATGCTGCAGAATACTACAAATTTTTAATTTTGAATAAAATATATTAAAAAGAGATTTGGAGGCGCCGGGTATCGATCCCGGTACCTCTCGCATGCTAAGCGAGCGCTCTACCATCTGAGCTACGCCCCCAGTTAATTTCGTACTCTAACTGATATTCCGTTAAATCAACAAATCTAGGTCGATATCCCTGCCCAGGGTGGGGCATAATTGCAACTATAGACCTGCGGATCACTAGAGAAAGGCCCCATGATCAGTGTTGTGATGAACGAGGCAGAGACCACATCGCACTTTCACTTTTTTATTGGTCTTGTAAGCTATTTGCATCGCAATGTTTGCTCAATTTTAAACTCAAATAACCTTGTACTTATAATTGATTAAAATATAAATCTTTTTAAAAATTTTAGCACATTTTAACACTTTAAAAGATTTTTAAAATTCTCCATATAATATGATGACTGTCGAGCAAGCAATAATTGACGAAAGGCAAAAAGGTACTAACCTGGTTTGCATTTAAATGGCTCCCTATTCCAGGATCCAGTGTCTTTGCAGGTGATTTTGGTGAAATCAGGCTCAGCAGAATGGAATGCCTTGCAACTGAGCCTTGCTTCAGTGCCAATGGCAACAGGGTCAAGGCAGGTGACTCTGCGACCTTGCAGGAAGCACTCTGGCTCCACAGTTTCCAAAATTAAAGCAGGACATTTCTTGGGGCCAGCTGCAACAACTGCAACACAAAACAAATTTGATGCAAGGCTCTCTTCTCAAATTGGAAGCTTCTTAACATCATTTTAATTTAATAATAAAAAAAAATTATGCTGAAAAAAATTTGTTTGTTAATTTCATCTCATTTTGAATTAGTTTCTATTTGTGCGAAAAATAATCACCAGGTGCTGGTGCAGTAACAGGTGCAACCACAGGCACAGGAGTCACAGGTCGGTTGCCCTGTACTGGTCTGGATGACACAGGACCTGGTCTGGTGACAGGTTTTGGGGTGTTGACTTGCGGGCGAGGTGGAGGCGCCCGACACAGCGGCAGAATGGGTCTCCATTTACCGTTGATGCAGTAGGAAACGGCGGCAGATCCTTTTTCTCTCGTCCTTGAGTTGGGCAGTTCATATGGAGGTTCACAGCGAAGTCCGATACCTGTGTAGGGAGGTGCTAAAGAAACACCAGGGTAGCCCTAGAAATCCATCAATTGATTTGCATAAGTGTTTCGAAAATTTTGTATTAAAAAACCTCAAAATACCTTGCAAATATCAGAGAGATTGGGATCATTCGGGTTTGCCTGTCCCAGTCTGTCTCCAGGGCAGCCAAGCACATTGTAAAATGACTTCTCTGGAAAATTGGGCACCCTGCAGCCGCACAGGAAATCGTCCTCATCAGAATTGTCGGCACAGTCCTGCTGACCGTTGCAGCGAAGATCTCTATTGATGCAGCCACCATACTGACACCGGAATGTGTTAGAAGGGCATCTGCAGCGCGCATTAACCACGTTAAGAATTAGAGCTCTGATAAAGGGAATGGGACTTTACCTGACCGCTCTGCACTGGGTCACAGTTTCGTCAGAGCCGTCCGGGCAGTCAATATTTCCATCGCACACTTTTTCCCCTTCAATGCAAGTGCCGTCCAAGCAACCAAATCCTGAATTATTGCTGCAATTGTAGCACAATCATAAAAATTATATTAAAAATCATTTGACTTCCAACTACCTCTCGCATTGCTGTTTGAGTAGTGGGTTTTGTGGCTTTGGTGTTGACACACACTGGCGCCGGGGCAAAAGTTCATCAGAATTGTCCCAGCAATCCATGTTTCCATCACATGCGCGCTCTTTTTCTATGCAGCCGCCATAGCTGCATCGAAACGCGTAATTGGGACACCTACAATATAAACTCATTAGTGTAAAGTCCAGTTCCCAATCTTTAATTCCATTTGTAAAATAATGTGGGTTTTCTGCCCATTTCTTAATTATTTAATAATACGTGTAATGCGTGTAATAATGAAAAACCACATATTTTCATTAAAAAATTTATAATGTACGAACTGAGCAGTTCTGCAAAGCGCGTAAGTCTCGTCACTCCAGTCTCCGCAATCCTGGGTGCCGTCACAAATAGAGCTAAGCGCCACACACTCTCCAGAGTAGCAGGCAAATTCGCTGGCACTATTACGACACGGAAAAGATTACTTTTCTTGCGATCCGATAGGAATTTGTTTGAATTTACTTTTGGCAGCCACCTTGTCTAACTTGTCTTTTTTCTCTGAGCAAGGGAAACATGTGCGTGTGTTTGGTGAGACTGCTGCCTTCCGAGGGAGCTGGAATAAAATTTGCTGGAAGCTGGGTTGGATTGCTAGAAACTAGCGAGAGAAAAAAGATGCGGTTAAAGGATGTAATGGTTTAGCAACAGGCACGCAAGAAAAATGACCTTGAGTGTTTAACCTTTAAGGTTGATAACCCTAGATTTGAGTAAAAAGTTATCAACATTTTGTGATTCTGAAAGAAGCAAAATGTTTTGATCTATTGTATTCAACCACCAAAACAGTTAAAAATGCTCAGATCTTTTAAATCACTTTCGAATGAGGAATGAGTTTTTTTCTCTACAAGGTACATTCTCACAAGGTTAATTGTGGCGAAAATAATGCTGGTGATGATAATCATATTCTTAGTTAGCCAGTCCAAGACAGGCTTTTTGTTGAGCTTATTGCAAAGTGCAAGGTCATGAGAGTTGAGGAAAATATGAAATAAATTTGGCGCAAAAAAACATTAAAAATAAACTCAGAGATAAAAAACCGAATTAAGTGCTCTGGCGTGTTAATTTAAAGAGAGAGGAAAGATTAAAAAAATGGTAACTCACCAGTCGGCGTGGCCAGTATCAGCTGAAACAAAAACAAACCAAAAACCAAAGAAACCAACATTTTGCGGCCCATCTCGTTTTCGGTGTAAGAGAGTCCAGGGCCGGAGCTACACTGGTTAGCAAGCAAGCAGTCAGTTTTGAAGACCGCACGGCCTTGTGTGACGTAATTGCGGCAGAATCTTCTCTCGCTTCACAAAACGCGTGAAAACAGCTATGCGATAAACATAGCCAACTGTATTTTATTTTTGCGCAAAGAAGTTCATTTTGATCGGTAAAATAGCATGCAAAAACAATTTGCGAGTGAAGCTTATGAAAATTTCCAATTTATTCTCCAACTCACGTCATGACAACTTTCATACATTAAATTGTAACCAATGATTTTGAGTAATGTTATATCCAGTGGTGGCTAATGACCGATAATATATTAATAATAGGAATGTCTTTGTAACCAAGAACTAATTGCTTAAAACAGGCAGCACAACCGTACTTCGATTCAACTCCCAAATATTGCTTCTGAGGTAATATATAGCATCACAGAGGTGCTCTATAAAACAATTCATACTAATTAAAGTCGGAAGTTTGTGCTGTACAATAAATTAGAATAAAATAGAGAAAACTCAATGGCAAATAATGATGAATAATGTCATAAAATCGCACGCGGATTAAAATTTTGGATACGATTGCTGCTCTGAAACTTTTAGATGGGGTCGACAACAACGATTGATGTGAATTAATTACTCTTCAGATAATCCAACCACGGATCACAAATCTCGGCACATTTACCCTCACACAGTGACAAAAGTCAGCACAAGTCCTCACATTCCAGACTAGGATGTCATCATGTCACTTCCAGAGGCAACTGCTGCCATGTTTGGACCTTTGAGCGAATCGTTAATGTCCCGCCGGAACGTTGACAAATTCTGGGTAAATCTGAAAAAAAAAAAATTGTTTTTCCTTTTGATTTTCACTTAACAACAGACATAATATATCTGAATATGTTCAATGATTGAGGCACACAAACCAAATTACCACTAGATACTTCAGTGTGTGGGCATATTGACTTCAGAGGAATCTTAAAAAATTCATGGCATGATTTATAATGTGAATTTGACTAAATGTAAATACCTGGATAATGCAAAGTAGTAGGACAGTAGTGGCGAGAAGGCGCCACAATTTTATATCTGAAGGACAAAGCTGTTTTTCGACAAGAAGTCCATATGATATCTCATTGTCAAACAAACAGCACTTTTATTGGAATTCAAAATTTTAGCATAAGTGCCTCAAACACGCTGCAAACTTGGCAGCTTACATGACTTCTAATACTTATATTTCATTTTAAATATGATTAGCATTCATCTTTAATCATAAAGTAGCGTCCAGTAAACTTTATTTCTATTTCTACAACAAATAATTCGGGAAGGCGGTTCATTACCATTTTCACACGTTCAAGGATGAACAGTGACAATGTGAGGTGTTACTTAAATTTACCTGTCTCTGTTTTTCGTTAACAAATTCCTCTCGATGCCGTCCATTAAGTTCTCAAACCACTGGGCCATGGCCGGTTGTTTGTCAGGCAATTGGGCTCGAATGATGCTCTCCCGTAACTGATTGAAGTACTGAAGAAGGAAAGAAGGGTTAGAATCATAAAAATTATTCACTTTTTCAAGGTTACCTCCTCATTTAAGAGGATCAGTCCAAGCAAAGGGCGGGACATTGACCATTGGTTCCTGCAGTCTTCAAACATAATTATGTTCAGTACAGTGGACAGGATTTGCTGGAGTATCTCAGGATGCTGTTCAAGCACTTGCAAAAACACCTCACCCTCCCTGTGGTTCACGCTTGCCCGTCTGCTCTTCTTGCCTGCCAAATTAAAACAGTAATTAGAACTCGCGGAGAAAAAGTAAAAAAAGATCCTTACCTTTGTGGGTGAGTTGCTTGAAGAGGAAAGAGACAATGTGGTCCAAGGTGGTGCAACAACCAGTGCACACCATGGTGTCTGTAACGGTCAATCAAATTCGATCAATAACAGACCAGATGACATGAAAAGTATAAGAGCATGTATTCTCAACAATTAAAAAAAAATACTTATATTTGCGAAAGGAATGAATGCTCAAAAATATTGAAGCATGCACAGAAGCAATTTTTAAACGATGTGTGGAACAAATTGAATAAATGGTTTTTCAACTCTGAATTGCAAGCAGAATTTAAAGTGCATCATGAGAACGGTTAACCTGTCACGTCATAGACAGGCCAAGGTAAAGTCACAAACCTCTGAGCAGGCATAAAAGCACAACAACAGGACTACAAAATGAAAACAATGAAAAAATATCAGGACAATGCGGCAGGACGAGCGTCTAGTGTGCAGAAGTATCGCTTTGACGGAGTTGGGGACACACGACGATGTCCACTAGCAGCGGTGCTTAACACAGAAAAACAATTAACATGTATCTAAGATGTATGAGAGGAGGCCAATAAAACCAGTATTAACTGATTTTGAGCCAGGGGGATCAAAACAAAAACACGATCAAGTGGTAATATTCAAACATTGACACAAGACAGTAAAAAATAAATGAGAATTAATGGTGGGATGGTAAAGAAATTATGGACAAGCCATGCTAGGATTGCAGGCGCATGTTATTGAACGTATGTACTTTTGCGTTTAATTTCTCTTTCTCCTCAAAGTTTCAAGGAGGAGTTGAGGTTTTGCCTGCTCGAAGGTTTGCGATACCTGTGAACATGTTGAGATTCCCACCTAAAGCAGTCAACCCTTCGGATATCGAAGAAAGAATGTAGAGGAACACATTAGGCTCCAGGCTGGCAAGGAAACTCATGTGGTCCTGCGCCAAACACTCCAGCAGTACATAATACGTCTGGGAAACTTTCGGGTAGTCCTGAAACGATCACGATTCAATGCGTTTGACAAAAGAGCGTTGGTTTAGTTTACCAATAAGTCAGATTGTGGTATGGCGAGAAGCATGCTAACAAAAGTTTTCAAAGCGTTATCTAGCGCTTCATCATTGTAGAGGCGAAACACGCCGAAATTGACATAGCTGCCGCAGAGAGCTGCCTTCAGCATGCCAAAACAAATGGCAATACCCTTCAGCTTCATCGGGTATATCTGATCCTTCGAAATGTCCACACTCAAAATTCGCTCACCTAATGACACACACAGCAAGTTTGGAGCGTTACAAATATCACAATATCTACCATAGGTGCAGATGATTTTGCTAGCTTCTCTAAATAGAAGAATGCCATTAGGCGACGAGACATCAAACTGAAGTCGCTGTGACCGATTTTGAACAAGCTCAGCAAAAAGCTTGAGCACAGGTGTCGTCACTTGTGGGTCATGGAACCACAATTCAATTGCGTGGAGCATTATAGGAGTGTATGCAGGATAGCTGGATGAATAGTCAAGAAAAATACATAAAAAATGTTCAATGCAAGAAATTTCAAATATAAACATGGTACGACATTGTTTACATCCCCAAAAAAGTGACTAAAAGGATACATCCAGTCGAATAGCATCATGTAGGATGTCTTTGTGTTGAATGCATAGGCCAGGCCTCTGAGATCCCTAGCAAGACCAATTAGTGACTTCTTTGCCTCCTCTGCCGGAAACAGGTTGCTTTTGGAGCTAGATAGCATCTGCCCAATAGACTCGAAAGACGCTAAAATCAACCAGGTAAGGAAAAACAATCTATTTTGAAGGGAACCAACTCTACCTGTCAATGGCATCATGAAATTATCGAATCTATCTTCATCCTCTCCTAAATCAACCATTAGTAGTCTTCCAAGTGAAGTGTAGAACATTGATCTACACCTCATTTCACTTATGGCAGCGGAATTTCCCAAGAACGGAAAGTGTTCACTCTGAAAACCATCATTTGTTTTCTTCCTATTTGTTTTCAAGTTTAACTTACCGTGTGATGATTGAGAATAAATTGGACTTCTTCAAGTTTAACAAGCTTTCGAACACAGCTATAGCCAACAGAGAGATCGTTTAACAACTGAAGCGTCTTGGATATAATCTGTTCACTCCTTCCCCAATACTTCAGGTTGGTAATTCTACAATGGACATATTAGAAAAAGGACTGCAAATACAAAAAGGTTCATTACATTTTCCTGATAAAAACACTCAAAACCATAGACTCTTCACTCAAGCCGAGCACCTCTGAGAGCCTTCGGTACACCTTGGAATTCTTCTGCACCTGATCACCAACGTAGATTTTGCGGAATTGTTCGAAGAAGCTCAACATAGCCAGCTCGAGCTTTTCACAGCCTGACTGACCGAGCCGAGAGTCGGTCAGATTCATCAGCTGCAAAACCCTGCAGACCAGTTCGCCATCCATGGCGTCGTGGTCTTCATTGTTATTAAAAGAGACGCGTCCGCCGATTGCAGCACCAATTATATAGACTAGCCAAGTCAACCGGCCTGAATCAAGAGAGATTAATTAACTGATTAAACGAGCTGAATAAAAATCTCAACACACCTTCTTGAATGGTGATGTTCATAGTCTGAGCCATATTTCCCGCCAGCTCCTGGTACGAGCGGGCAGCCTGGTCAAACAGTTGTACTAACAGGGAGCAAGTCTTCTGGTATTCACATCGACCAATTACAGAGAGCTGCTCAAGTTGTTGCCGCACCATGCCCAAGTCGTCCAAAGGATCCTCAAGACCCTCCCTCACAACCACAGCTACAGACTCAAGCCTTGAAGTTATGTAAGCGGTGGTCACTTCCGGCGTGTATGTCTCTAGCAGGTGCGGCTCAGTCGCTTTGACGTATGGCACGGAAGCCACCATTCGCTGCCATAAACTTAGCAAGTAGTGCACACTGTTTGGGGCAAACTGCCACATCTGAGAATAGAGAATAGAGTTTGTTAGTAACAAGGAACAGGGCCAATAATAGTTGCAACCTTTAAACAAAATTCTGCAATAATTACCATTTATTATTAGAATATAATATAAATATAAAAATATAAAGCAATTTTAATATTCTTCTGGGCACCAGTTACGAGACTAAACTTATCAAGATTAACTAAATTTAATATTCCAAACAATGAAGACAAGCCTGATAAATTATTATGCAATGATAGTGAAAAAATAAATTAATACTATGTCTTAATTTCTAGCATTTGACATTTTTAACAAATGAAGTGACAACAGCGTATATAATTAAATCATGGGCTGTCAAAGATTTACAGCTAACTTCACATTGTTGAATAAAAGACTGGATTTAATTATGAATTTAAAAGATCTGTAAAGTTACTTTGAAAAGCCGAAAAACAGCTAGACCCAGCTCCATTGTTTCATTCTTGAAAATGTCATTTTATGTTCCATCAAGAGTGAAAATAAAGCAAAGTTAGTGTTTCTAAAATATTTGGCATTCCTCAATTTCAACCAAACGAATTTTCCGCAAGTGAGATGTGAGCAGTCGCTCACCAAATTTAATTTTCAATGCACAATTTTTGGAGCTCGCAGAGAGAAACTGAAAAATGCGTGATACCTGTAAGCTTTCAACGGTGAACTTTGCGATGAGCTGTATGGACTCTGGATAGTTTTCCACCATCACCAATTCGCCCAGCTGATAGTTTGATTTGAGCCTGGCTAGCAGGCGGCAAAACTCATGGTAGTTGGCTGGATCGCTCAATCCCTGCGGATTTTGGAGAATGTTTTTAACTCCATTGACCAGATGGGTGAGGAACTTGGCGCGCTCAGTGTTGCTGAAGAGAGAACGACGCACAGATGCAATCTGCACTAAGCACGATAACGCCTGCAGACGAGATATCAATTAGTCAGTTTTGTCCACTGGTAGGTGCAAGCGCGGTTCTTACTAAAGAAGAGAGAGACGTCGGCAAAGAGTGGTACAGGTCAAAGAAGAGCTTCAAAGTGGCAAAGTCGAGGAATGCGGGCCTCCAACTGGTGGGTATCTGCACAGTGCACAAGTCATCCGAGCTTTCATCTGTTGAAGTGCCGATGAAGTCAAAGGTCAAACAGTTCTGAGCCAGCTTCAGAAGCTGAGTCATCAGTCCGTGCTGAACAAATTTATCATAAAATTAGATTTTTAAAAACAGACAAAGGCGAATTTAGTACTTGGCTCTCATCGTTGAAATTTAGGCTTTTGCAGTTCTCTCTCGCTTGGCCCAACAGAGTGCAAGAAAGTCTGAAAATCTCAAATAACTGAGTATCTCGGAAGGAGGAAGCAATTTTCCGGTGCTTTGTGAGCGAGCGGCTGGCGTCTGCTTCCGAAATCTGGTTCATCTCACATGTCAGCTGAGAAAGAAGCTGCACGCCGACCATGCAATGTTCCACGGATCCCTGGATGCATTAAAAATTCATTTTAATGACGTTTCATATCTAAGATTGTTTCTATTATAGCTTGGCTAGGCTTTTGTACAATCAGATATTAATCATAGATTCATTTAACTGGAATTAAAAGAATTAATAGTTTCCATAAATACAAGGTTTATTTTCATGGATAAAAAACTAAGTCACTCACTTGCAAAAATTTCGTAATGTCAGCAATGACATTTCGAAACACGTTTTCATCCTTGTCCACGTCAAACCAGCCTAGTTTAGTGATCCTCGCAAACAAGGTCACCAAGGCCTGCACCACAAAATTGGCCAATTTCGGCCTGGTGGCCAAATAATTCAGCACATAATTTCCTGGAGAAAAATGTCAGAAAGAGAAGTAAGTTAGACGGATTTCAGGGTTTGAAAAGAGTCCATACGTATGTCAATTCGCTGCTGAAGGGAGAGTCCCTGGGCCGACCTGGACACTAGCTTTGTCAGGGTGGTCGCTGCGAGGAGCTGAGCATAGCTCGAGTCACCTCTGTCCAGCAGCAGCTGGCACTTGGCCAGAGTGTCAGGCGCATTTTGGAAGTTGACCAGAGCCTTCTCTGCATCTGCTCTCACGGCAGAATTTCCAGACTCGTATAGGTGTTTACACAGCAACTCCAACTGCTGCACTTCCTGCGGAGCAAAAGAGCAAACCTCGGTTAGCGCGATCTGCGACAGTGTCCAATGCTCCGGTTCACATAGCTGTTCTCCAAGCGGGCCTTTTTCATTTGCGGGCCGAGTCTCGGTAGAGCGAAATGAGGTTTTTCAGGTCGTCAAGGCTTTTTTGTTTGGTACGTGTACCGACTGGCAAAAATAGAATGAGCGCTGCTTTTTTGCGCAGAGCACTAGACTCTGCTCACAGCGGGGAGAAAAAGAAGGAGTGACGATGCCTTGTCGACGACAACAACAAACACCCTCTTTGTTTTCGCGTCCCACTAATTAACGCCAGTTATTTTCTCCGTCCGTCGCTGCTTCCGGGCATCCGTGCCCCGAGAATTCGGCCCGGACGTAAATAGCTCGCGAAATAGGTGTGTCCGTCTCGTGCGGTGCATAAACAAAAACAATCTTGACAGAATCGCTGCGGACAGACACGACTAGCAAGGGTCAAAGTTTGCGTCCGATTTGATGACAGAAAGGGCGGCCCGCCGCAGCGACGCACCACGCCCGGAGAGTGGCCGTGCCGAAATTTGCAGACCGGCATCCTGCCCCAGAGATTGGTGGCCGTGATTTCGGGACCCGACCCTCTGAAATTTTCATCACGTGAAATGAAATGGCGGTCAAATGAACTCCGCGACTCGGGCTGCCTGTCCGTTCGCCGCGATTCCCGACCTTCCCTACACGTGACGGCGTCTGTTCCTCGAGGACATGCTCGTTTACCTGCAACTCAGTCATTTGCGCGATGATTCATTGAAAATTGGTCGAGCAGTTGGCGAATTTCCTTGCTAGGCAGCAGCTCAATTTCTTGCAGCAGCGAACCAGCCAGCCGAAGGGGCAGAAAATGCGATTCGCAGGCCAGGCAGCGTTGCACTCGCTTCACTTGTTTTCGGTTGTTGACAAACACGTGAGTGGCGCGAGTTGAAAAACCACGCCCGGGAAAGGGGGATAAAGCAGGACTACGATTAAATTTAGTGAGGCCTGATCTTGATTAAAAAAAGGAATGATTGTATTTAGATTCTTGGAATAGTAATAATAAAATTTTGAATTGATTTCTTTTTAATCCACTTGAATTTACAAATAGATAGGTGTTATGAAAATTTTCAACGCAACTTATTTTGTGTTTACAAAATTCCTTTGTTTTGTTGCTTAATTATTACTGAAACCGACAATTTAAAATTTTTGTGTGATAAACAATCATCTAAATTGTCTGGATCAAACTGATGATTTTTTTGCAGGCAGACACGCGACTTGCGACGTCAGGGTCACGTTGATCCATATTCCCACTTTATATATTTTAATGTGACTACACATTTTATTTTTCTTTGTATAAAGACGCCAAGTTAATTAGATAAAATTTCCTTTGTTAGGAATATGATCAATTACACAAAATTTTCTGTTTTAGAAATTCTCTGATTTATTGTAGCTATACAAAATACTCATTGTCTTGTTTCACACTCACTTCAATTTTGATTACAAAAATTCCACAAGAAATATTTTCAGATTAGAATCATCTTTAGAAATTCAAATTTCACATCATCAACATGCAATTAAGCTAGGTTATTCACACGTGTCTCCAGTCATTGTTTCACACAAAAGGCACAAACTTACAAAACTTAGCTAGATGCCAAGAAACAAAGAGGCAATTCTACATTCAAATCAGTTTCAGTGGTCCAACATTCTCTCTCAAGAAAGAATTGAAAACACATCCTGAAACAATTTTCTTAGAAACTAATGAAAGCATCTGTAGCGAGCAGATTGCGCGTCAAACGGCAATCTCAACTTAAAACAAATAATTTACCGTAAACATAGTCATAATTACAGCTTACTATAGAAATATGATGAACATATTATAATATGTAGAAAACTCAAAAGACACCCATGAATTTGAGTGGGATTTACACAGGCCAATCATAGATTGTGATAGCTGTCAAGTAGTTCTCAATTGGCGGCCTCATCCAAAGATATGGTGCTAGAGGGGCGCGGGACTCTTTGCCTAGAGCCACTGCCTGGGTATGAGATCTCGGATTGATTGTCACTGCCCATATCAAGCGAAGCTTCAGACATTGTGTCCAGGCTGTAGAGATGGAAATGGTTATTATTTTATTTGTCAAAGTGGCTGTTTAAAATTTTACCAAACTAACTAACCCAGTTGAATTTATTTATTGTTTTTTTTTATATTTAGTCTTTGAAAAATAAAACTGTCAAAGGATTTTGGTTGATAATGCCTTTTTTGATCAGACCAAGACGATGTCTTAATGGTCTGTGCCCTCAAGACACTACCTTTTTTTATAAATGATAACCAACTTTATGGAATCCTATAACTTACACTTGGGACCATTTTAATAAAATAAATAATATCCAGTCAACTTAACGAAAATGGCCATAAAAGCTAGCTTCAGTCCATTGAATTAAATATTTATCACCGTGGCAGTAAATTAATTTGATTATCGATGATATTTAATAAAAACAATTGAGATCTAGATAGAGGCCACTCACTTGTCAAGATCATCATCATCATTGGGAGGGTCATATTCATGCAGTTGTTGCCGCCACTTTCGGATACAACCATCCCACCCTCTTCGACTGTTCTTCAGGTCTCTGGGGGGTGTATGAGGATGGTTGGGGGTTCTCTTGGGCCTGCAATAGACAAAGGTGATTTAAACATAATGAGGATCGCTGAGGATAAGATCGTACTTAGGAACCATCTCTATGTATCTGCGATAACCTTCAGTATTCTTGCCATAATCGATTTGCTTGTCCCTCCTGCTCAGGATCAATGGGTCAGTTTCTAATTCATCCATGTTTATCTTCTTAGGCCTAGGGCTGAATACTCCACGGTCCCTGAAAATGTAAGGAAATTTAAAATCCCAAACCCATTTTTCTTGCTGATTATTCCCTACCCTGGGGACGAGCAGAGGGAACCGGCTGGACTGCCACCATTGAAAAGGTCTTTGGGTCGCTTTCTTTTCAGGTCGCGAGGACTCATCACAGGACTGTCTGGAGGACAGAGGGGGCGTCTGGGGGATATGGCCAAACCCAGTTTAGGTAGCCTGGCCTCCCTTTCCCTTCGCCTGGGGCTGGACCACAGTCTCTTGGTCACATCCACATTTCTCCTGCCGCTGGTGCTTTGCGGCTCTGTTTTGATAGGGGTTTTGACGGGACTGCAATTCATCAGGTCAGGAGATTGACATCCCTTTGCCGGGGATTCAGTCTTCATGGGGCTCTCGTCAGTGCCAAAGTCTATCTTCTTGAATGCGCGATTTGGTTTAGAGTCGAGACACTCGTCTTCACTACTGAGCCTTTCTTCCTTGATCGGCGTTCTGTTCATCGACGAGTTGCTGTCAGCCATATCAGCCCAACTTTGGTACTCGGTCATCTTCTCGGCAGCTGGGCTTTCTACTGCGTCAGATGGCATCAGAACCTAAAATTCAAACGTGTCGTGAAATCACTCAAACAGAGTTTTACAGGCATGATGTGTGTGAAGGGCAAAGTTTTAGCCTGCACAATGGCGAACCTGCAGCATAAAAGATCGTCGGCGAGTCTTTTGTTGCTTCTTTTCGATTGAATTTGCTCGAATACGAAGTTAAAAATTTGGATGAAATTGATATGAAGGCTTGCGTAAGTATGGCGAGACCTACATGTCGATTAAAACATAAAAACAGCGCTGAAAGTTGGCGTTGTCTGTATGTGTACTCGTTCTCTTTTCGCTAGCAGCAGCTGCAGCTCTTGTTGCAAACTTGTTAAAGCGCGGGAAAGAGAACCAGGGAATAGCCAATAGTCACTCAAGTTTGCTTTGTAGCGAGGTTATGGTGTTCATGATGAAACAAAAAGAGGGAAGAGCTCCGCAATTCAAATTGACGCGGTCTGGATGTCTGGATGGAGAATTTTATTCCATTATTTGGGACCTTTATATTTACATAAATAAATAGGAATGAAATAAGCGAAATAAGAACATTTGAAACTCACAAAATATATTGCAAAATTATTCGTATCTAATTTATTTTTAATGGTTTAAGCTAATTAGCTACATAATATTATATTATAAGTTGCAATGCGTGAGACTTAAATATTTTAAATTATATATAATGAATATATATATGATTTCATTTCAAATGGATTTCCAGATTTTCTGAGGTTCCTAATTTTAGTTTTAGTAGAGACGCAAGTTAATTTACTTATCTCACGCGCTTCACAATCTTTGATGCTATTAGAGCTCCTTCACTTTTTTGTTTTAAATAATTAAGTCTATATATATAGTTGTTCCTAATAATTATTGCATGGTTTTTGGGATTTTCGGGATGTATAGCGTCTTAATGAAACGAGTTATGTCGAATTCAATTGATGGTAATCAATCTAAACTTTTATTTAAAATGCGGTTCTTGGATGTTTCAATCTTCAATTCTGGCAAAGGTTTCCGTGACACAAAATATTAAGCAAATTACTATATATCATTCGCATTCAGCTAAGCTCTTATACCTGCTAAAGAGTCACTTTATTTAATTTATTGCACGATTACATATGTATTTATGTTACTAGAAGTTTTGGCTATACATAGTTGAGTAATTTTTGCTGAACAAACTAGAGGAAGTAAGCATCAACCAAGATGACAACATTATGTGTAATGGTATAATTTTACAGACTCGCGGATGAAACAATCAAGTTCTGTAAAAGATATGGGTCAAATTGAATTGAATACCAACAGTAAATTTTCAGGAATTTCATGACAACTCTAATTAAATCCTCCTTACAAGAATTTCTCAGGTACAGGTATCAATGTAATGTTTATAATTCATAATATATTTCATGTTATGATTTGGCTGAACTAGCACTTCTGACAGTCTGTACCTGCAAACTGTTAAATTTCTTTGAATACGATGCTTAGTTCTGTGGTTCTACAGTTTTGGACACTATTGCGCAAAATTTTTGACTTTCTCGTGTGAGCAATGATTTACAATATTATAACTTTTAAGAGGCAGATAATTATTATATTGCATCAAAAATTAGTTTTCTCTAATGCATTAAGGGAAGTGAAGCACACACATAATCATTCGCACACGCGTTTCGACAAAATCAACTGGCATGGAACTTTCATGACTAAAAGTATACATAGGTTAAGAGGACTGAAAGCAACATCGCATTGCATGTTTGCGCTTACACAATATCAATATGGCACCATCTTTTTGGAACCAAAAATTAGCAAAAGGAAAAATCTACACTCAACAGTCAGCACGGCAAAAGGCGTGCGTATTGTGGTCCGAAACATTTCTAGCACGGAAATATTACATTATACATTTTCTTAGTTAACGCAGCAGTGTGTGCTACCCTTTCTTCTAATCACAAAACAGCGGTAACTGGCTTGAATAAAATTAATAATAGTAACAATATATTCATATTTAACAGGGAAAGAATCAAAGTCTATTTGAAGGAATGCACTTCTTCGCAACACGTATCAACAGCTTAAAAGGACACGGCATGCAGCTTGAGTGGCGAAGCCGCAGCTGTGGCTCAGCAAGCATCACCGTGAGCGGCGGGGCAGCGCAAAGTTGCCCCGCGAGGGCTGTCGCTAAAACTGCGTATTTTCTTGCGGCAGCAGACCTTGACTCTCGCTAGGGCTCGGCGGAAGTGGTGAAATCTGACCGGAGCTCAAGAAACGCTCCCTCTCCTTGACCGTGACTGGTCCGTTGCCTGTGCCCGGACTGCTGGAGTTTCCCATTAGCGGAGCATCCTGCTAACACAATTGGCTATTAGCAATACAATTTACAAATGGCCAAAGGATGCAACTATTTCTATTTTTAGTATAAAAAATATCAGAATGAAAATTTTATTTACTAGTTCACAAGGTAAATTAGGATATGCCATCACTGATACCGTTTATCGCATTTTTAGACATAAATTGAAAAATTAATGCTGTTAATCAAATGTTTAGAGTTGTATACAAAAAAGTGAAGGATCAAAGTTTTAGTGTTCATTTTGACCCTATTTTACCCAGCAGTACATATTTCTAATGGATCACCTCCTTCAGGGTATTAGTTTAACCTTTTCAGACAAAAATTAAAATAAAAAAATTCTAGAAAAGCATATTTACACTGCAAAAAATTCTTTGTTAACTGAGTTTTCAGGAAAATTTTACAAACCAACAATTCACTCTTAAGATTTTTTAGGAATTAGTGAATGCATGCTTTTACACGGAGTCAAATACATTAAGCCATTTTTGACTTTTTTTTACACTTAGCAACAAAACCTGGAACTGACTTTTTCAAGTTGTACAATTTTGTATACTTCACCTGGACTTCAGAAGCTGGCGATGCTATGAGTTCGTCACATGTCTTATCTTGCTGGAGCATATACTGCAGCGAAAGCAGCAAACAAAAGACACGAGAGTAAGTTCACAATCAATCAGCACAATCAACAACAAATATGACAAAGAGAAACTTTTTACAAAGGCAAAGGCATGCTGTGAGCTCGTGTTTAATCTCCTCTCATTATAAAATCAGTGCATCTCTGTTAATGGATAGAAAAGCAATAAACTGTGAAATGAGTCACCATTGAAAGATCCAGGTCCTCTAAGGCGCCTCCGTCTTCTCGCAACTTGTCCAGTTTCGTCGCCCGGACCGCAGCAATGTACAAGGACACTGGTATTTTGATGAAAGTGACGTCTGTATGAGCCCTGACAGTATAATCAGGCAAAAACTCTGCTGGCTGGTATTCGGGCAAACTTGGCGGCGTAATAACAAGGGGAGACTCGCCTGATTCACACGATCAATTGTAATGTAACAACAGTCACTCACTGATATGAAAACTCTACTTACTGACTGTCAGGAAAAATTCTGTTCCAAAGGTTGTGAACGGACGTGCGACGAAAACCAGATTTTCATTTCCTATTGAAACCTCAGCCTGGCCCTCAAGAATGAGTACAAAATAGTTGGATGGCTTACACTGGAAGAGAAAAATGTTGTGATTACGGTCATAGCTCAACCAGACAGAATCATACAGCAAATATTTAAAATTATAAAAAATAAAATTTTGGGTAAATTAGAACTAGTGATAAAAATTAAATTCTGCTTTTAACACTCGCCACACTACAGCCTATAAGCTATAATACCTTTTCGTAAATAACAAGATTTTGTGGATCCTGCACAATGCCCCTCCTTTTCAGTTTAATCTGTCGGTTAACATCTTCCTCGAGAAGTTTCCGCAAAGCAGTGAGTGAAATAACCTCAGGCTTGAATGGAGACACCGCTGAAAGTAGACCAAAATCAAACATAAACCAATCAACTGATGTCGATTTTACATGTGCAGAGAAATTGGAAAGCGGCCAAGGTTAGCTGGGGTGAAAGGACGAGCTTTTGCTTCTCTCGTTTGCCGATGAACAGTGACACGTTGTACGTATTTCTATCCAACTGACGCTTCGTCCGGTTGTCGGCTGCAATTGTAGCGAGCAAATGGTCAAAACAAATGAGGCTTGTAAACACACGTCTCCTTACACCACATATCTGTCTCATCCACGATTTCCGCTTTGATCATTTCCTCGATGATGTCCTCCAGTGTAACCAAACCTACGAGATCGTAGTACGGATCCCTTTCATCTTGAGTAACAACTTTGAGAACGAAAGCCATGTGTCCCTTTGAGCCTGCACAGTGCATATGGAATTAGATTTTGCAACACACGAGCACAGCGTAAACGCCTGCTTACCTTCACGGAGCAACTTGAGCATGTGGTCGAGGGTGACGTCCTCAAACACAAACTCAAAGTTACGAGGGTGGAATTTGCAAAACACACTGACGGGCATGTTTAGCCGCGAGTCGACGAATGCCAGGTCCTTGGCGTACAAGATGTTGACAATGTGGTACCTGTTGCCAATCTCGTGGACCGGAATTCGAGAGTAACCTGCAGATGAACGTGAAATTGCGAGATGCAGCAGGAAGTCGACTATTAGTCACCTTTTTCTCTTATCTCATTTAAAGTTTCAAAATCTAAAACCGCGTCTTCGGGGAGCATGAAGGCGTCATCAATGCTGGTCATCACGTCTCGCACCACTTTTTCCTTCAGCTCAAGCGCACCAGAAATGATATTCACCTCTTCCTTTTCCAAGTCATTGTATTCATTTGTGACCTGAAACACACGAGAGAGACTCCATCAGAGCTCAAAATATCAACAACGCAGGACAGAGGATATTCGTGGAAGCAAAACAAAAAAGTTTATCATTTTAATTTTGTCCTTGAAAACCAGCCGACCTTTCCCAATCCCAATGGTCCAATTAAATCTAGTTTCAAATTAATGCTCTCCACTTCTTGAATAATATTGGCAGTGCTGGTGACGCGAGCAAAGCAGCGAATGTGCGACCGAGTGTCCATCAGCCAGAAATAGGCTAGCGACGCAAATGGCCTTTTTGTATTCTTTTGAGACCAGCTGCCGCAGCAAAGCACTTAAACCAGATGCAAACTTTTGGCACAGTTAGGTTTTTCAGCGGCGAGGCCTTCCATAAACAAATCACTGCCTGAAGATCAGGGGTGTAAGCTTACTTCGATCGTAAAAATTTCATTTCACGATGAATTCAAATAATCTTTTCAATTCCCACTATTATAAATTACTCCCTTGTTCATAATAATGCTAATAATCATGTGCTTACAGGTTTGGTTTTAAATTTCAGAAGAAATTTGATAAATACGTTAGTAAAATTTCATATTTTTTTATAACTAATCAAGCAAAGGTTTTTTCAAATAACTGGCAAAAAACGATACAATGGAGCCCTGCTGATAGCGAAATTACTAACAGCTATATATGTTTAACATAAAATGAAGAATTGCCGTTAAATATCTTCCGTCAGCTTACTTTTACAGTTCTGGCTTAGCGCGAGAGCTAAATAGCTATCGTAGAATTAAAGAAAAAGAAGTCGTTGAAATGCGGCAAATTTGCAGGGGAATAGCCGCCAACAAGCGGCTGATAATAAAAGTAATGGCTGGGTGCCCAAGAAAGATACAAATGTAGCGGCGGGCACATTAGGCCTATTCATTATATTCAGGACATTAGCGACGCTTAAATGGAGGACTGAGTTAATTTGGTGAGAAAATCAACACCAAAGCAGAATTAACAAATACCAAGGGAAAGATAGGGTCAGTTACATAACAGTGTTAAGTGAATGGTTTTTGCCAGCAAAATAATGATGCATTCGAATTTAATGAGTTTGACCTTGAATGAAACAATTTTAATACTTAAACGATTTTTGCTTTGTTTTTAATAGCTTCAAGACGACGTTTGCCGGCAAATATTAAATTAATCAAGTTGGATAGAGGTCTCAGCCCCCAGCCAGTCGCGCTCCGCCGCGCCAGCCACCGACTATGGCTAAGCTATATCAGCCACTCCAGATCAAAATGTAGAAAAAATTGTTGAGTGCCAGAGAAAAATAATGGCAAAAAATGCAAAATATATCATTGTACAAATTTTACAATCCACTGCCACCGCTGGCCCGAAATTCGGCCCAAAAAACGCGCGGCTGAGACCTAAAATTTAAATATGTTAACCAAACAGCTTGAACAGTCAAGAGAGTGGTCGATATTAACGATGCTGCATTCAACTTATTTCAAACAGAGACTCGCCTTCCGACAGCGCTAATTTGAAACACAAATTGTATTTGGTCTGTTTTCGCATCTTTGCCGCAACTGACAACAGGCACACGTGCGCGCATCTCCTAAACATCATCATATTTTTTGCACTTGTATTCCGTAAGGGGAGCGGGCTGAAAGACAAATCTGCTAGGGCAACGCGACACTTCCTGTCACTTTCGTTAACGAAAACACAGTCGGCATTTTTCCCGGTAATGCCAGATAGACGCGCAATGCAAATTACACTTATTTTGAAACTCAAAACGCAATTCATGAAACAAGACTAGCGGATGCGCGAATCCGACGCAGAAATTCGTAACCAAACGCGAACGCGAGTATTTTTGCTTGCCAAATATAAAACTGCATCAACATCAAACGTGTTTTGCTAAAGATTTGCACGCGCGAAAGAACTAATAACAAAGTGATGACTTTTAACTTTAAGCATGGTGCTATCAACAGCAGTGTGAAAATAACGTGTCTCTCCGTTTACATAAGTTTACCGCGTGTTGGACGATAAATTGCTTAATATTTGCGTTACGCGAAGGAGCGAAATTCCAGCCGCGGCGACACACCAGCCGCAAACTATTTTTACCGTTGGATTATTTGTAGTGCTTGCGCGTGCACATACATAATTTTAGTCAAACATAACGAGACACCCAGACTGCATCTCCGAGGAGCAGTGCCGAATTTATTTTTGGCCGACACGATGCTCACAGCCAAAAGCAAACGGTCACGGTTATCAGACGACTGGTCTCTTCGCAGAATGCAAGTAAGTCGGACGACGGGAATGTTTGAGTGGATGCTTTCGCTTAAAGTGCTCAAGCAACTATTGGCCAAAGAGCATAATTTAAAGTATGCCGCTCGGAAGGACTTTGTTGACCGTCGAAGATAGGGGAAGGAATGCCTACTGCGTACTTCAGTGAGAGTGGACACAAATACGTTTCCCCAGACCAGAGCCCAAATTTAGCTGATTACCATCAATAAATTATCAGTGCGTGGATTTGAGTCTAGCAAGCAGTTTTAATCCATCTAGATGAAAATTTTTACACGCGATAGGTGTGTATTTAGGTCCAATCAGTGTAGCTAGTTAGCTGACGTGTTTAGGTTTGAACAATTTTACAACTGTGGTGAGAAGAAGTCAGAAAACAATAAATACCTTGATGAGTTCTTTTAGACGCTCTCTATTGTACACGTTTCCGATCTCCTTGCCCAAAATTTTATCCAACAGCAGCGAGATTGGATAAGAAAGGGGCGCGGTGATGAACATGAACGTTTTAGTAATGTACACCGTCCGGGCGCCGACGGCCAGGCCGTGTCTGGAGCAGATCGCCTGCGGCACTATCTCACCGAAAATGACGATGGCGATGGTTGATCCGATGACGGCCACCGCTCCCGAAGTCAGGTCGTCCATCAGAATGGTCAGCGATGAGTTCACCAGCACGTTACCTGCACTGTCACACTCGCTCTAGATACACCATTTTTTTCTGCACGCCCTTCGGCAGCCGCAAGCAAGGCTCCCTCCGGTATTCAGAGCAAACGAGGTGCTCGTCTCAATGCGGTTTTGTGCAAACGCAGTTTCAATGCATCTCATTTAAAGATTGCACACGTTACGTTCCTCCAGCCGTTTAAATATAAACGATACACCAAGATGAACCGAGCTCTATTCTCTGTTCTTTAAAAGCATTTTCTACTGGAGAGTCATCATCAGAATAAATCTCATTTTAAAGGAAAATTCGAAACCTAGAGTAGCTGTTTTCACAAAACCGCATAAAAACACTAAAAAGCACGAGGTTGGGCCCAGCGTGTACCCACCTAAAAGTAGTGAACACAGCAGGTAGTTGCCGTGCGAACGCACTGGCTCAATCGCCTTGGCGTGTTTTCTCTCAGTCTCGGTGCCGGTGTTGCCCACGATCTTGAGCTCAGTTTTGTCCAGAGCCATCAGTCCCAGATTGAGTCCCGAAAAGAGGCCAGAGAGAACCAGCAGGAAAACGATGATGACGATGCTGAGCCACAGTGGCAGCAACTTTTGGAACGCCTACGAATTTTATTTATTAAATTCAGTGATTCTAAAACGCACTGAAAAGAATATAACGCACCTTGACTTGGAGCCAGGGCTCGTCGCTGTCTCCCGCATACAACCATCGGCTGCCGTTGCTAGCTTTGGTGCAGATGTAGAAGGTGGTGCCGTCACGCGCCGTACTGGGTAGACGCACTTTGACCTGCACTGACGTGTTCGTTTTGCTTTTTGGTTCGACCTGAAAAAAATATCAATAATCGTGTTGCTATTTTCTTAACAAATTTTAAGGAATCAATTTGAAGGAATACTATGTGTGGGGCAAGCTTCGCCCCATTTACGGAGTTACTTCATACAGAACTAATATGATATCTGAGAATTTTGAGATTATAAATTATTAATTTCAGCTTGCCTGAAGGGAAAATTCAACCGAATGTCTAGGAGCAAACGACCCAAAGAAAATATTTAGCATTACACTGCATGAAAAAGTGATGGCGAAACATAATATGAAGCGAAAATTAATCAATGAAACAAAATCGATAAATTGACGATAAAAAAACAGCTGCTAGCAGCGTTTACTTTCAGTTAATGGGTGGATGTTCCCGTTTGATTACAAATTAAACGCTAGAAATAGTTCAGTCCATTTTATGAGTATCATAAAGCACAAGATTTCCATCGCAAAATTGTTTGCAGTGCGAGCGAGTGTGTGCAGTGCAATTTGCTGCACAGAGCAAAAGCAGTGTTTTGTTATCTTTAGCTAACATACACTGGCGCGGCATTATTTCGATTTGTCATTGGATCAAAATAGAATCACAAGCAGAGCGAGTATTTAGTTGTGCCCGAATGATGAGCTGCCGAGGGAAGCAAATGGTAATAAAAATCCATTAGGCGCAGAGAGCGACAAACAAAACAAGCACACCCACGTGTTTTCCATTATTGCAAAAGGCACACATTCCGGTTACAACTCAGGCATTATTTATGGAAAATGTGCCTCAAGCTTATAACTTTCGACTCCTTATATTGACAAACAGTAGAATAATTCCTGGAAAGGCAGGAGGCTGAGTAAGATCGTGATTTAATTGCATTTCTCTGATACTTTGTGTAGAGAAATAATAAGTAAGGATAGTGCTTTACAGTCACGATCACAGTCAGTTTTTCAATCTTTACTGGCTTAGCATGACTCCTTGCAATATTTGAAAATAATATTAATATGGTTTCAAATCCATATTTTGATAAGAAAAAAACCTTTCTCATAATATCAGAGCTAAATAAAATCTCTCTTAGTTTACAGAATCATAGAAACAGCTTTTAACTTCTGTTCATCACATCCCGTGCGTTGTGTATTATCTCACACACAGATTCCCAATAACACTACCGAGCGGATAACATGGGGCCCGAGTCGCTGCAAAAGAGTTTGGGCCCAATGTTTTCGCCTCCTCGCACCGAGGTCTTTTATTGAAAATTGAAAAGCCAGACATTTGTCCCTAAAGCCGCTGGAAAGGTGCGTAAACCAGCCCGTTGAGCTATTAAAGCATTTCGAGTCACTAAATTAACCACCTTTTGCCATCTCTGACAATGGGCAGTCAGTATTAGTTCCCGAACTGCTTTGAAACTCTGCCTTAACAATGCGAGCCGACAGACTGGTTTTGTTTTGTCTATGGAAAAAATTGAATTGAAATAACTGAATATTCATTGGCATTCCTCCAACAGAGGTCTGCGCCATACAAAGTAATAAATTTATTTTGAAACAGTGAGGAGTAAAATATGAAAATATTAACCACCACGTTTATTTAATTTTAAAAAAACCAGAAACTAAACTAAAAAGCTACAAACCAAATCTTACCAGATAAACATCTTCAGAGGGGTGTTGGCAATTATCGCCGCGATCACCAGGAACAGCGGTGACGGCAGCCCAGGTAGTGTCAGTGAATCCTGTGCCAAACAGTCTGATTCTGGCCGTCATACCCACCAGGAGGACAGGCACTCCATTCTCATCGTAAGTGGGATCACGCTCAGCTGCCTCCACCCTGAGTCCTGTCACCTGCAGATCATTGTGGTTGTCGGTGTTGCGAGCACCGCGGGTCAGCCTGCAATAAAATGGGGGGAATTTCGTTATTTGAAGCGCTGACAAAATTAAAGGGTGGCAACAGGATAGGTTTGGGGCACGGATATTGTTGTTGTGGAACGGTAGATCAATTCATGCACTGTGGACACCGCCTTTCCAGAGCGGTGAATCCAGCAACTCTTTTTACCAGCCTGCACAGAATTTTGCGTATTTATGAGATAAAATTTAAATATTTTTTAAGTAAAAAAGAGCAATCTCTTTTATTGTTTTCTGTGCAATCAAGGAATGAATGAATGAAATGATTCAAATTGAGCACACACACTAAAAAAGTACAGAGGCGGTTAAGATTGTAATTTTTACCACCTTAGGTTTTACATACATTGATTTAAAAACGGTCATGTTCTTCTATATCTATTAATTAAGGCAAAATTCAGACAAATTCAGAGTTTGACTTTGAAAAGAACGGTTGCTCTCTTGTAAAGTTCCCTTCATTTTTATCTTAAATTAATTTTCTGTCCTGATTTCATCTTCTTTCCAACTGCAAATCAAGCAAATAAGGCAAATTACAACAAAATATAATGAAAGAATCAAACATAATCGTTAAATTAAAATATCGTTACAACACCAATCTAATTTCTTTAATTTCGGGCAGATTTTGTACGTTTTTTGCAGACGCAAAAATGGCAATGGCTGGGGCTGCGAAAATTATGCACTTGGAGAGCGGCATATTCAGTTCATTTCGCACGTCTGCTTTTAATTTCGGCGAAAAGCACGCTGGAGTTTAACGCGATTTGGGCCGGGGAAAGCGGGGGAGGCAGCTGAAGCCAGCTAGGTCCAGCTCGCGCTCGCTTGTTCCCTCTCGAAAACGCGCGGCCCGATCGATAAGTTGGCCCTGCCCGTTCTCGCTCTCTGTGCCCACAACAGAGCCGAGTAACCTTGTTCTCACATTGCGGAGAACCATCCCATCGATTGCAATCGCGCAACTCGTTGCTCCAACAGTACTGGGGGTTCCAGCCCTTATTGAGCCCCTCGAAAGACGCTTCAGGGGCCAATTAAAATTTCGCGATGCTCATCAGGCTCAGATTGTTTACGATTATTTGACGTGAAGAGCGCATTGTGTGCGTTCTCTTCACTTTACTTCAATTAGGTATCTAAGAGATCGGAAGGAGCTCAAGTTTTTCAAAAATTTGAAGATTTGCGGCTGTGGAAAAAATAAAATTAATATTTTGTAGCCTACATGCACGAAGTGCGAGCTATATGTGCCAGGGTTAGAGCAATTCTCTGCTTTAAAAATAAACTAGCAATATTTGCACAGAAGTTAAGTTTTGCGGATCTTTCTCCTGATGATAATCGCATAATTAAAGCACACGCTGAACTTGGGACTCTATATCCAAACGTTTCGTTCCTGCCGGGGAAAGTCGTTTGCTCCTCATTCGCAATTTCAGCGAGAGCACTTTGCTAATTAGTCGTAATCAGCCTGCTGCCGACAATAGCGCTTTCACGACTCCTCTGCAGATGTTCAAAGATGTCTCCGACGGCGGAAAAAACAATTTGCGAGTACAGAGAGGACCTTTCTCGCTTTGAAAGAATGATTAGTATGATTAAAAACGGAGAAGCAGGTTCAGATATTAAGTTTCGAGAGTTGCTTGCTTTCCTAGATTCTCAAACGAACGTTGCATTTTAGTAAAAATAAAAGGGAACAAATTGTATTCAACCCGTGACTCAATTCACGTTGAGATCGATTTTGCAGCAGATCGAAAAAATCATAATACTATTTTTAACTATTACAGCTCATTTCCGATCTAAGCAAGGGCACCGGCTATTTAAAAAACGGCCTCTAAAAGTGCGATCAATCGATGCCGCAAATACAACAAGCAGCAACATTAACAACCAGTTTTCTCGAGCGCAGAACGTTCAGGAGCAATGCGAACCAGTCACTAAATTTGAGAATATTTTGAAATTTACAAAGGAGCAGGTGCGAAGTCGAAAGTTGGATTGTAAACGTAAACACTCTGCTTTTCTTTTCGTCTGTTAATTAAACACGCGCCGCCTCACAGTTAAATCATAATGACGGCACCTTTTTACTCTGTCGCTCGGCTGGTTCATCCAGTTGGGCGATAACGAATAAAAAGCGCTTCAACACGATAAGATAAAAACGGGCGCGTACAGAGATGCAACGACAAAACGTACACATGCACGTTCATGCCACGGGGTCTCGTTGAATTTTGATTACACTCGATTAATCTTCCTTTCATTGACAATAATTAATTTGTTTGAAACCGCAAGGTTTATATTTTTTGTAAAGCTAAACTAATTAATAAGAGCCTCATGTGTGAAAATTTTCCCTTTGCAAATTTAATTTAAAACCACGCTTATTAATTAATTGAATGTTTTTGGGTATACAATAAGGTCTAAGTGATGTTACAACTATAGTTTTGTTGTTATCACGGTCTCATTTAATGAAGAAATACTTGATCAAGTTTCATGAGTTGTGACGGAGCGTTTTACATAAATAAATTTGACACCGGAAACAGGATTCCAGCAAGGCCGGAATTTTTCTCAACTTGTACAGAACTATCGGCAACAGGATATTATGTTGTAGTAAACGAAAAGATAAATAATTTAAGCTTTGAAAATCGAAATATACAACAATTCAATCCAACGCCACAGGGGAAATAATTAAAAAAGTGGTACAATGTCCGAGTACTCGGAGTTCAACTCCATCTCACATTTCATTCATGTGTTTCTGACTTTTATTTTTCATGAACAAAAATACCAGCAATTTAAAAAAAAAAACAGAGGTTAAATTCCTAACTTACAGTGCCAAGAAGAGCAAAAGGAAAGGCCGTGCTGCAAACTGTGTCGTGGAACAAGAAGTCATTTTGATCGCTCGTGCTCTTCATGAAGGTCGGCTCACTGGTCTGACATACAGGAATATTTTGCTGCGACATTATCATATATTTGCTTAGCTTGCGAATGTTGCTACCTGCGCAAAAAAGTAGCATTTTCGCTGCAAGTAGAAAATATTGTTCGTTAGGGCTGACGGACAACTTCGCTTATAATTTTCGGGCACACTCTGTTGCCGCAATTCATCTGCAGAGCGAGGCGCTCTTTCCACTTCAAACAATTCAAGTGTTCTTTCAGGCAAATTTATGATGCACCAAATTGGCGCCTCAGGCACCGGTGCCAAGTGAAATAGTTGGAAAATTAACTCGCTTCTAACTGGTTGAGGATTTAGATTTCTGTTGAAACAAGCGTGTGCTTCAATTGTCATTTCTAAATTCAGAATAGTGTGTTATATTGCTCAAACCGGCTGAGGATTCAAGGAAATACCATTTGAATAATAGAACGTTATGAAAAAGCCAGACTCGTTTCTTGACAGTGTAATAATTTCAAGTTTGAAACTAACAATAATTTATCAATTTTATTGCATGCGTGCTATCTCACTTGGACGCACTATCAAGGCACTCTCCTTCCTCTTTTAGTTTCTTCCGCTCCAACTTGTTTTTGAAATAACCAGTCCCTATAAAGTTTAAAAACACTTCACTCAAGGAATCGTGTCACAATAGTACATATTACTCTTCGCGCATCTTTAAAAAAAACCAACAAGTGCAAATACGCGATAAACGTTAGATATCTCTTAGAATCACACAGCCTTGTGAATAAGCAATGGTTGCTCAGCCAGCCGTCTCATTTCATACAAATATGACCATTTTGTTGAGTCATATTTAAAAATGCAATAAATTTAGGTAATAGCAGATTAGATTTAATATAAGAGAGGTAAACATTTTTCTACTCTCATTTGATGTTAACCGAGAAATTTTTTTGAACGCGACCCTTTCAATTTACAAAGAAATAAGACTGTTTATTGACATGAAAAGTGTAGGTTCTGTAAATATCAACGTCTAAATTTTCTATAATAAATATTCTAATTTTTTGGTGCCACTGCCACATGCAAGAAATCCATTCTTTTACCAAGTGTCAGATAGTTTTTTAATATTATTCACTTTTCAAATTAAATTTCATTTTCCATTAGCTCGTCAGGGAAAAAGTATATGATTAATTCAATTTTCACTCTACAAATTCACTTTGTGTGGCTGTAAATATAATTTTCTTCGGTAATTAAAAAAATAAAAATATAATTATATTTAATAGCTTTTTTAGCATAAGAGATAATTATTAAAATCTCGACTGGCAATTAATTTATTAGAGTTACAGCATTTTCCTATTTCGTAAACGAGAGGCATCCATCATCGGTTTGCATTGATGCGTTTCACTGGTATTGCCCTGAATTCCTCCCGTCCATCACAATGATTGCGAGAGAGACCCTCCTCCCTGGGTTGAAACGTATGAGCGTCGATTCGATTCGGACGAGGAAAGCGAGTCTAATTAATTGTGGACATTACGGAGGGCCAGAGGTCAATTCGAGCGCGCATCCACTATATTAAACGGCGCAGCATCCGAATCGACGCAACGCTATCTCGGTTGGTCGACTCAGACACGAATATATAGACATATACGGATCAAAATTCAGTGCGGGCGAAATTCGCGCCTGTCTGCCTGCGCAGAGATTACGCGGAGGATCGTTTTCGATTATCATTCAACAAATGCTGCACTGCAATCTAACATCTTGTCTCCTCATGTTGGATGGATGTAAATATTGATTCATTATTTTTTAACGCATAAAATTAAGTTGTTTGACAAACTTAATTGATTTATTTTTCAATCAGTCTAGGCGCGCTGATTCTCTTTATGGAATGAAAGGGTGGATATATTAAATATTTTCACTTGCAAACAAATCACGAGATTTTCAGAATGATTATAATGTTCTTTTTAAGAACACCCTACTTGATTGATTTAAATTTGGTCTATGTAAAAAACTCGTTTTACCAATTATTCTTAAAATCTATATTTACAATATTTTCATTATTTATGCGATATGGATTTTTCATATTTTTCGATGTAATTCAAATATTTCATATAATATTCAGAAAGGTTAGCTTTTCCAAGTACGCTATGTTATGTGAAAAAAATATTTGAAAGGATTCAATGTGATAATTCACACTCGACCAGCGCAAATTGAAAATGAAATTATGTTTCCAGATAATCAAGGTCATTATAGCAGACACTGCAAACACAGCACGATCAAAAGTCCACTAAAGTATCGACACGATAATTGTCAATCTCCAATTTTTTCTTGTTGACACTGCATTATTATACCTTACTGATGAAATAAAATTTACCCTTTGGAACGTTATTTGAGAGCTGCCACAAATGATGAGGAAATAAGTATCGTTCACTATAGGTAAAGCGAGATAAAAATAAGCCTCTTTCTTTTTTATTTTGCAAGAAAATTTATGAGGTTTCCCACTTGCTCAGTTGAGGAAGTGAATGCAGCAACTTCCTTCTACGAGCGTTTTAAGAGACTAACATTCCAGCGCTGCTTTCAATCCAATTAATAAATGTTGTGATTTGCTAGAGATTCTGCAGTAAAATTATGTTCAGGAGAAATTCCGCAATATAGGAATACTAAGCTTTCAAATTTAGGTTTTATTTTTGTTTGTCTCAACCGTAGAAATATTTCATTTTTCCTGCAATTACATTAAGAGGATAAAATACAGACTAATACACGTTTCTTGTTCAGGAAAAACACTCTAAGAAATTCCTTATCCGTCTGTCTGGATGGTAACAATTTGGCGTCAAGATTGACACCGACTTTATGGAAAACCTAAAATCGTTTCTTATCACGAGGGCGCGGATTAACATTGAACCGAATTGCGCCGTACTTTTCCAGCCTCTCACGCGAAGCATTTATTTCTAACCGGACAGAATTATTCGGTGAGCAAATACGATTCATGTAGTCAGTGACAAGAAGAAAAAAAGAAAACAAGAGCTGCTTCAGTCGGGGTCAACAGTCTCTCTTTTTATGAACTTGTCCGCGCGCGAGAGAGGCACCGTCACCGGTGACCTAATTCACCCCTGATCGATCCCTTTCACGGCGGGCGCCGCTGCTTGCTAATATTCGGCGCCGGTCGCTCGTAAAAAGGTGCCAAAACACGTCGCGGAATGAATCATTTTTCATCCGCGCGTCGTCGGCATAATGTATCGATCTGAGAGGACACAGTTGCTTGTTGCGACGGAAATTGCGATCGCGACACAGTTCGTCCCCGTCGGGCCACTTCCTCAGAGAGCAGCGCGATTTGATCGCCTGGCCTGTGGAAACGTCGAACCATCAAACCAACTCCGCCGTGCGTCCATCGGCGCGGTGATTGACGCTCCCCAATTTTGTGCGTGCGTGACGCCAGCTGTGACGGATTTCGATATCTGATATCACTCGATTTTCACTGATTTTTCAATTGGGCGATGGTTTCCTTTTCCTGGACATACAATAATTAGAGTAGTTGGAATTTCAACTTTTCAATCAAATTGGTTTAAATTTAATTTAATTATGTAACGATAAACGATAGCATTATTGTGTAATAATTGTGTTTAACTCAAGGATTTCTAATTAAGCCTGTCAATTCATTCAATATGTATCAGTTCTGTCTCTTTTGTCGCAAAAGTAGAATGATCTTATAGAACGCAATTGCCTAGAAAACCTCTCGTTTATATCAACTTGCGGAAATGCGGTTTAGGTTTGTGGCTCAGGTTTACGCATACAGCTCAAAAGTCAAGGTTGAAACTAGGTTGTATCGGAATTCCTATCAAAATTATACATTAATATCTATCCAATAAAAGAATTAGGTATCAGAATTGTTCACAGTAATCGTGAGAAGTTTATTTAAGGAAAACATTTTTGTTGATGAAATAAGAAATTCCCATACGAGGAAAGTATTGCGATATGACTAAGTCACGGACATGTACTTGTTACCTTCTATTATCTTCATCGCAACCGAGATTTCGGCTACTCCTGCAGCTGCAGCCCAATACATGAGGAAAAATAACTTACAACAGGAATGTCAGTTCATAAATTCTAATGATTTAAAATTTTTGGTTCCTTATATATTTGAATAAAACATCCCCTAGGGGAATTGTTACGTTCTTACCAGGAAAATATGCGTCGCAGCTTTGTAACGAACAAACCGTAAATGTCAGCGCTATATTTGTTATTTTTTAAGGGGGAGAGATGGCTAAAATAACTCTCATGAAGTTGTGCTTTGTGCTGGAAGTTTCTTCAACCTAGATTTTAAAAGAAGTAAGTAACGCAGAAGCAAAACTTTCGCGCTTTCTGAAGATGATTATTAAAATCGAGTATTCTGGTGAAACAATTTGGCCCCACAGAGAAAACTTACAATGCTATCTCAAGACGAGCAACTATTACACCCTCCCCCCTTATGCAAGAGAGGGATTTCAGGAATTTGATCCCAAAGTGCCTCAACAGGGAAGATATTATAAAATAAATGTCAAAATTCAATATTGTCTCTTGGCCGAGTTTTCATCACTTGTCCTTTACCTTCGTGGGAAAAATCCCGGCCGATGGAGCAACTAAAAAGTTCAACGTATTTGCTCTAACTTGTCGTTCACACTTGAAAAAAAGTTGTATCCTTTCAGGATGTTATAACCAATTTGAAAGATTTCTTTTTTTAAAAGCGATGAACACGTGTCGTGCTGTTCATTACTTCCTGAATCCTCAATTTCAGCCCATGCATTTTACTTGAATTACACTGAAAACCTGTTAAAAGAAAAACAGGGGGTTTGAAATTAAGGATCTCACGTTCCACGCGAGCTAACGAAAAATTACTCAACATGAAGGAATGGAAAACAAATCATAGGGTGTCTAGCCTGCCCACCATTTTCTAGGAAAGTGTCTGACTTTCCCTTTGTCGGCGCTGAAATGAGCAATTACAACCAATCTGCGTGAATGGAGCGGCTGCTGTTCATGGTTATTAATTCAAATTTCCCTTCGCCCTGCCACGCGACTGACGTCACTCGTGCAACGCGATTTGTCGTGCACGCTTACATTGTGTACACTTTTTGTTTCGGCAGAAGGCACACCGCACAATTTGCATCCCATAAAGTGAGTAACACGGTGTTATTTGACCCGACCCACATAACACCTGGTTTTTTGTCAGATGTCCTACTAGTAAATTGTATTAGAAAGACTACCACCATGAGCTAATACGAAAATCATAATTCATTAAAATACCGAGAGCAATAATATGATTGATACGAAATTGACGCACCATTTTCCCACGTTAAAACGTGGCATTACCAACCCGATAATCAATATTGCGCATGAAACTCTAAGAGTCTCTCAGTGCTGAAGCATTGATGCAATGATTTTAAACTATTAAATGATTCAGGATTCTCTGCAGCTTATTCCATGGTATGAATTTTGAAGGTGTTGAGGCTTGAGGAGCGTAAACAGCGCGCTGCACAGCGTAAAAACGTGTCGTGACATTATTTTCTTTGCGGTTAATTCAGTTAGAGTCACCAATTTGTTTTTACATGAGAGTAGGCATTGTAAAAATCCTTTTGTTAAATAGTTTCAAATTTTGTGCACAGACAAGAAAGCTTGCGAAACCAACACATAAAATTTAAAAGCTTCTCAATTATGAAAAACGATATTATGCCTGTCGTCCCTACTTCTTTTACTAAAAGGTGCAAATATTTGTAAACTGCTGAAAAAGCAGGAAATAGCAAATTTAATCAATAAAAGAAATCTGCGTTGCATCGACCATCGATCGCAAATATTGACAGTCCACTTTCGAAATCGATACTCCTTTGCTTCCACGAGTCAATAAACGCCTAGGAAGAGATTAAGAGAATTGTTTCCTCTGATAGCCAAATTGGTGTTCACGCTTGTTTGCGTCGACACGAAAACAAATAAATAATCTTTTTGTCTCGCGACCATAACGCACGTTAGAGGACGGATGCGTGCACATTAGACCCTCCGTATAAGGTTTCCATTTTTTTCCACTGGATTTTCTCTCCATATACACAAATATCGATTTTCCACCACAAAGTTTCGTGTGTCTATACCGCTGGATAAAGGGGGTGGGGAACAGGGGTAGTGCGTACTTTTAGTCAGTTGATCAGCTATATTATTTTGTGATGCAGATTTTTACTGTAAAATTTGCCAATTTTAAATTGAGAGTAATTTTTCGATAAGCATTTGTTAATTTTGTGTTTTCGTTTTTTTTTAATAATAAGTAATAATTCATCCCGTGTCGGAGAAAGGATTTCTTTTTCTTTGGTTAAAACGTAATGCAAAGCCTGCGGCTTAACTTGTCTATTAAATTTATATAGCTAAATTTAAATCCCAAGAACACCTATGACATAAATAATTTCAAACTAAAATGTCAACATCAACGATGACTCTATGTTTGAGAAATCGTGGTGAAATTCTAAATGGAAAATTGCGGAAAATATTTGTAAATAAGTACTACAAAGTGTACAAAGTATTCAAAACATAAAATTATTAATAGAAGAAACAAGATTTAAAAAATTTGTCGTCTATCTCTGCAGGTTGACTTCATAACTTCTGCCGGGTAGCCCGCCCGCGTGTCGATCGGTGTACGCCATCCGAGCTGCATTATTATTCATTTCCAGCCGAAAATGTAACACACAAGTTTGGCCGGAATCCAGCATTTCTTAATGGACCGGGCCTCCGTGGCTGTCGGGAGTGTCGGGGGCCGCGGACGGGCCCTTGGCAACGAGGAGGCCCGGTCGCTCGCGATCGGCCAGGTGCGCCCTTTTCTACGTGATAAAATACTCACTTTGCGGCGGTCCCCTGCTGCTGCGGCCACTGCTCACTTTGATCGTAATCTTGGTAATTAGTCCGGTAATCGTCGTCATAATTTGTTGAAAAAAGTCTACGGGTGGTGTAAAGGTCGTGCACCGGCGACGACTTGATCGTGCTCACCACAAAACAAGACAAACACCATACAATTGAGACGTACAGTCTTCCATCCATAGCGAGAAACTGACTGAATCGCCGCTCGAGCGGCCGCCCCCTTATAAATAGGCACCGAGTGACGCATGGTAAATAAGTAAGGGGGCGTGACTTGGGCAGGCGCCTGCTCTGTGCACTAGCTGGCGCCAAACTGCGGTACTTCATGAGCACGAATTTATCGGCCATCTATTTAAATTATCAGTATTATCCGTATTATCATTGTAGTGCGACGCAGCCTGGGCCAGATTCGAATTTAAATTTAAGCGATTTGACCTTTGAAAAGACCAAAAAATAGATATCAAACCTAACCTTGTTCAGATCAATATATTTTTTTAATTTATAGTGGAATAACTGGAAGGTTCAGAATGGAACATAATTTTGATATTCTTTATTCGATTTCTGTGATAACACATAATTATTTACTATTTACAAATAATTGACGGTGACCAAAATGAGATTATTTTACTTTGTTATATCATCACAGTCCCTCTTTGTACACAATTTTATGACATTATTTTCTGTAGATTAATTTTCATCACTGTCCTCGCTCTGTAACTCAACTGAGTTAGTATTCTTGCCTGCGAACAGCGATTTGAGCATGTATTTTGGAGGCAGGGACTCGAACGTGTTTTCCTCCAATGTCATTCTTTTCACCATGTCCCACACGTTCTTTGATTTGAAGGTGAGCCGAACGCCAAACTTCACATTGTCCCACTCCTTACTCTCGCCTTCATCAGCAGCAAGTGAAATTGGGGCTGAAGTCTGAAATTTTCAACATTTCAATTTATCATCCACACAATCCCATATTGGATATTTAGTTACCACATATGAAACAGACTGCAGAACTGGGAATTCAAGCGCAACGTTATTCAAATAATCTTCCTTGTGATTGTGGGTGGTGAAATCCATGCCATGCTCAACAGGTACAGCTTCAACTAAAAAATCAGAATTTGAAAAATGCAATAATATTTTATATAATACGAAAAGATTTAGTACATTCTTTGGCAACAGCTGCTGAGTATGCTTCCTCGCTGAAACTCTGTTCCATGTCTAACATTTTCTCCATTTGTCCAATGTCCTTATCCCTCAGCTGTCGGATAGAGGCTTTCCTGTAGCCTGCAGCCTTCGCAACAGCCTAGAGAATGCACAATTAATTAAGAAGTTTAACATTTGAGTGAGTGCAATTCAGGTTTTACATTTAATACGCCTTTTTCCACTTTCTCCTTGTTGGACATGACGAACATAATAGGCCTGTTGAATGGAATGACAAAGAAAATGGGAACAAAGAATCTTTTGAAGATTGATTTGCTCTTTTTGCTGGTCTTGCTTGCTTTTTCTAGCCGAACTGAGATCCAGAAGTGAGATTTGCGCCGAAGGGCGTGGACCAGCTAAAATATTCAGATAATGTTGTGCTTGAAACTGAAATAATTGTTCAAAACTTACAGACGTGATACTCTGTTCAGCAAGTTTTGCTCTCACACTGTCAGCAAAATCTGCAGAGAGAGGAGTTCCATCCATTCCTTCGCCATTTTTCATGTCAACAGTGGTCCATTGCTGTCGAGTTGAGTGCAGACAAACGTCTGTTGATTTGAAACGGAGTTAAATCTTTGCAAAGTATAATTTTTGATTAACACACCTAGCAGCAAAATTCTCTCAACCAGATCGTTGAGCTCCTTAGCAGGCATTCTTTTTAATTTTTGGCAAAGATATTTCGAAGCAGAGGTACTGGTCAATCTTTCTTCGGTGTCTCGAATGTGGTCCACATAATTTTCCCAAGTCCAGTCCTTAATGTAGCTTTCGAAGATAATTTTCTCCAAATCATTGACGCTGAATCTTCGCAGAATGAAAGGGAGTCTCTTAAGATATTCTAAAAAAATAAATCAAAATAATACGTATCATTCATAATGTAGCACGAATTGTTACATAATTGTTAATTAATAAGGTCTTCACTATGTTCATACAAAATTAAATTTTTGTAGATGATCTTTACTACATAGATACATTACATATGTAGTATCAAAACGCATAAATTTTAGAAAACATGTATGTAAATGTTATGTATTAAATTCTGCAAATTGACGTCGGTCAAACCCACCTTGTTTATCTGTCTCCATTGCAGAAGAATTTTAAGTATCCTGTTTCGTAAAACAGTGATCAAGTAGTCTCCGTAGTTTTCATTCACTAAAATCAACGTTCGCCAAGCGCCAAAACATTCTAAACAACAACACGGCGGGTGGGGGGCGGGCATCATACTGATTGTAATGTTGCCAACATTACTTGACTACTTTCTTTTTTCTTACCGGTTTGTACCAACATGACAAGAGCTCTCGCTCTTCTCGCTACTCACAGTTCTCCCGACTGTCGCGACCCGTCCTACACCCTCTCGCGCATTTTTTATTTTATTTTTTACTCCGGCGACATTGGGCGACACACAGCCTGAAACCGCCGGCAACCTTGTTTGTGTATTTAACGTTTCAAAAAGAATATGAACCGAATTCAATTCCATAATTTTGTCCCATTTTTAATATTAATACAAATTCTGCTCACGCCAAACAAAATGTTGAAAAAATTCGTAAGCTGATTGTGAGAAAAATTTTCCATTTGCTTGTGCGCTACATAATAGTTAGAGAAATTTTAAAATTATGCACGGAGGTCCATTCCAGAGTCAATTGCAATTGCAATTTCTGCAATTCCCATTAAAAGCTTCGTCAGAAAACTTACTTGCCTGTTAAAATACTAATGGTCGTCTGGAACATCATTCACACCTCCTTATCTGTTTTACCTTACATGTTCCTGTGTGTATTTAGTTACAAAAAATAGTTGCATCATTTTAAAAATAATTATTACTCCTATACCAATTAGGCGACCATAATTCATTTGCACACAAATTTCCTTCATCTATTTCTTAAGTAAAAAACTATTTAAGTGATATTTTAAATTTGAGTAGAATGAAACATATTATTAAATGTCATAATTAATAATAATACACTTTATTGTTTTAGATTCAACAAAAATAATTATACAGTTGTTCGATACACTAAGGCAAATCTTTACACAATTGACTTTTCTTCTCAGCAGCGCTTTCAGAGTTAAGGAGGTGTCAAAGAAAACAACATATGCATGAAAATAATACAGAGACAATTAACATTTTCATCGCTTCTCATATAATATGTCGTTATACTTCATGATTCAAATGCTACTTGGTAGCTACAAAGAGGGTGGTAATTTAAACCTAAGCATGTCTGTACAGTTCATTGAGAAGGCTACAAGTTACTAAAACACAATTATAATTTTTACCGATAAAGTTACTAATTTACAGGACACAATTATAACTGCTAACAATACAAAAATGTCTTACAAATCAGCACAGTTGAAAGAAGTATTATACTTAACAAAATTACAACATTGTTGGTTTCTACAACTCAATAGTGTGATTATCAAGGGCAGGTACAAGAGTAGTTGAATTGGTAGGCGTCAGGGTTTTCCTCGCGACAGGCTTCAGGAGCACGGCCTTTGGGTTCTCGTCGTCGAGCACCGTGTGGCTGATCGGGCTTTTGATGTTGAGGCCTTCCAGTTGGCTTTCCAGCGTGCGCGTCCGGCGGTACATGTGCACATAGTTCAGTTGCAGCCTCCGTTGGTAGTGCAGAACCTGCAGAGATAAAAAGATTTTATTTTTAAAGGACAAAAGTACTAATTGTTACGGAGACATACCTGTTCTTTTTCCCTCAACCAAGTTAGACGCTCTTCCTGGAAGGCAGCTCGCTCCTGAGCAAGTCGTTGTTCGGCCTGTTTCTCGCTAGCCTCAAGTTTCGATTTCGCTTCTCTCAGTTCAGCTCGAAGATTGATCAGCTCATGACTTTTGTTCGCTTGTTCACCCTGAAAAAAAATTCATTGAAATTATGGAATCAGGAATAATTTGTTGAAAAATGAATGATTTTTTTAGAAAAAATTAACCAGCTCCAAATCGTATTACAGAGATAAATATTGTTCCTAAAAAATCGAAATATAAAATTTTAATGAATAAATTGTATGAAAAATAAAATGAGCAAAGAATTTGACCAGAAAAAAATCAATCGTCTTGATTTACCATTCCTAAAAAATGTAATATTAAATTTTCAGATTTATTAACAATAATTATTTTGTAAAGTAAAAAAAAAACTAAAAGTAACTTTCATCTTCTGTCTTCTCCGTTACAAAGAGAAGCCTATTGCCCTTGCTGCATACAGCTCAATAACGGAATTTTTTAAAAATTCAAAAGATAAATAAGTCGCGGAAACTTTGCTGAAGGAGGAGCTATGCAACTTGCTGTAGCCGGACGTGAAGCAGATTGCATACCTCTGGCAAGCGCAGGCGCTTATTCTCACCTGTGAGTCTTTGAGTTGGGCTTTGATGAGCGCGAGTTCGCCTGACTTGTGGCACAAACCCCACTCGGTGTCGTCTAGTCTCGACCGCAGCACCGCCAGCTCCTGACGCAGTTCGCTCACGATGGCTGTATTATTCTGGCTTTCCGTGTTGGCCGCGCTCAGGTCTTGCTTCAGCCGACGTATTTCTTGCTGCAACTGCACAGAAAACAATTTGTTAAAATAATTATTTGAGTTTTAAATGGCTGAAACAATTAAATTTTTCAAAAGAGCATTTTACCAGAGTTTATTTAAGAAAATTACATTTACAGTCAGAAGTCAGTATTCGTGCTCGCCGATCAAGGAAAAAAATTATTAATAACCTGGTATGTGTGCGAGGCAAGTGTTTGCTCCACCCTGAGCGATTTCTGCTGACTCGCCCTGAGGCGTGTTTCGTACAAGGCTCGCAGTTTCCTTAGTTCCCTTTCCCAGGCACGCTCCTTCTCCTCGTATACCGTGAAGATGGCTGCCTCGTTCCTCTCCAGGGTGTCCCTGAGCTGGCCGATTTCAGCATCGCGCTCCCGCAATGCCTGTTCCAATTCTCCTGAGTCTGATCCTTCAGGCGAAGGTGGTAAGCTTCCTCTACTGCTGCTGCCTAAAATACAAAAATCAAAGTCGAAGATTTAGAAAAATAATTCCGATTGATGGACATCATAATTTATCAGAATTAAAGAGACAATTTAAATTTAGTTCAAATAAAATGCAATTGTTTATTTTTATTAAAAAAAACGCTGTTAAGAAAATAGCGTACGTGTAATATTTATTATTTTTTCGAAATAAACAAAAACGCACTGCTAAATGACAACCTCGGTCAGAATCGATTTTTATTGGTATTTTAGTTGATGATTAATTACCACTGTCGTGAGGTATCGGTGGCGGCGGCACGGGCGGTAGGGAACTGCAGGTATTCGAGGAGGGGTCGCAAAGGTAGAGGCCGACGCGGCGCGACGGCGGACTCATCGCGTCGAAACGACCTGAGCTAGACGACGTCAGTTTGCGGTCGAGAGAGTTGTAGTTGGTCACTGAGCTGCCCCCATAAGGCCGCAAATCGTTGCTACCTGAAAGCAACAGGAATCGTTGATTTTCTTTTCTCAAAGCCCGACGTAAATGATACTACTATGATAAATTATGGGGTAATACAGGAGTTTTCTCAATTTTCTCGTAAAACGGGTTAGTTATGGTTTTTTTTAGAGACATTTTCGATTAGTATATAATTATTCAGTGGGTTGGATACGAAGAATTTCCAGTTCTTGTAACATAGTTGGTATAGGAGCAATGAAATATTCAGCTGAGTTTTGTCAGAGACAAAATTTTATTGATGATGATATCAAATTAAATTAAATGTAACTTCCTCTATTATTAGCGAGCTGCAGAGAAATAAACAGATATCTATACCCCGAGGAATTTGATTCAAACTGGAATAGTAAGATTAAAATTTGTACTAAGTAACTAAAAATCAGTAAGTTCTCGTTAGAAAAGTACTAATTTGTTTTGATTCTCCGCAACTTTTCAAATGGCAATAAATTATTTCTTTAAATTTCGATGCTCTTCACCATCAAGGGACATTTCAATTTCAACGTTTAATTTCAAGAGAAGTTTATTGCATTCCAGAATAAGTGCATCAATTATTCTAGGTCGATTAAATAATTCTATAAAGCAAATTATATTTTAATTCATTATTTAACTCCGGACACTTCCCTCTCTCAATTCGTTCTTTTCAATTCTCTCCATGAAAAATAACCTCGTAAGGCGTTTTAAATTATACGAATAAGAAATTAAATGTAACAACTTACTTCCATAGAGCGCGAGTCTAGAGCCGGGCCTGTGCACTAGACTGGGTGTGGAGCCGTATCGTTCGCCTATCCTGCCGCCAAGTAACCTGGCACCGGGGCTGGGGGTGGGTCTGCACGCCACAGGCCTGATGATCACTTTCCCCTGCAACAAAAAGTGGCCGTTATAGCGCTGCTGATTCAGGTAAAACGGCAAACAAATTCCGCGGGGCACAAAGAGTGAAACGATGGCGTGCGGATGAAAATTGACAAAAGACATGACAGCCCGCAGCGAAATGGGCAAAAACGAGGCACAGCCGAGCCGCAAGCCGGGCAAAAAAGTAGGAAGACAAAGAAGTTTCAGACGCGAACCGAAATCGAGAGTTGCCGGTCGGATGTGTGCCGAATCACTAATTCGCGACGTGCAGAATTAAAAGCGGCGGAAAAAATGACGAGAGCGGCCGGCCAGCACGCAGAGTTTAATAAATATTTCAGCCATGTAGCCTGCACACGCCAGGGCCGCTTTTGCTGCTGCTCCTGCGCGGCCAAGTCAATGAAACTAGCTGCTCTCCAAACTGGATGCCCGCCCGCTCGCCCAGCACTCGGCAGCCCGCCCGACCGACCGACTGACTGACTGAATTAGTTGCCTCCTTCGCCAAACCAACAGCCGCATTTTTTTGCAACCTTCAAAAGTCCGAATATGTACAAAATTAAAAATAAAAACACAACAAACTTTTTATTTAACTTCGATGGTTTATTTAGAACATCCTTTGTGTGCAATTCCAACTTCACTAACTCACTAGAAACTCAGGTAAAATTGGTCAATTGTCTAAAATTCACTGCCCTAATTAATATTTTGTATGTTAGATCCAGTTGAAATTTAACGTACACCTCGTTCCACAGCTAAACTCTCGTGTTTTAGGAACGTATGGTTCACATTGATTCAATAGAAAGTATTTATATTTTCCTTGGGATAAAACGGTCGAAGAAAATTTAGTGAGAGCAGGGCTTAATTTAGAATCAAGATAAACGTTTATCACAGTGTGAAAATAATAATTCAAGTTCTCTTTTGAAGAGAACATTACGTTAAATTATTTCCTCACGTGTAAACAAAGAAAAATTCAATTAACAATTATTAGGAACATAAAAAAACTCAAACTTGTTTCAGTTTTAACCATTTTTCGTTTTTGTTTCGTTAAAAGTATTACTTATTTTGATGGATAAAATAAAATCAGAATTTAAGCACGTGCAGCTCTTCCACAAGGCGAGCAAAAAATTTAGATACTCCGCAAGAGCGGCTGAAAATTTAAATTTTCAACGGACAAGGCGAGAGAAAAGCGCGGCAAACGGCTTCTCTATCTCGGCGGCGACGGAGGAAGAAAAGTAAGTGTCGTTGAGCCGAATAATTCGCTCGCGTTAACCGGCGGTGCGCACTTTTTGCCAGGCAGCGCTCATAAGGCGCGATTCGCCAAGGAACGAACAAACATGTCATTCAAGGACACCGAGTATGTGTGCCCGGGCTGCGTGCCGTTGCTTCTCATCAATGAAAGCGATCGAGCGAATAAAAAGCCGGGCTCACGCTTAATCTTTTACTCCCTTATCAATGCGCGACGTGCGCGAAATTTTAATGGAAATCATTTGCCGCGGCTCGTTAATGAATTCGCCGCCGCCGTTGCTGCTGCTGCTGCCCACCACCAGCTATAGCTGTATACCAACCAGTTCCGCGTATTTTTGCCGACAAACACACGGCAGACCGCGCGCCGCGCGCAATTATAATTACGCCGCGCGCAGATTAACATAATCGCGCGCTGCCTTTAATTAAAAAATCCAACCCGCTGCGAAAGTGGATTTTTTGCGGTGGATTTGTTCGCTTCTTCGCTTTGTAATTATTGTACAGTTAGCCGTTTGGCTATTTTGCCAAATTAAAGAAGGGACAGCACCAGTGTTAAGTGCCTTCGACCTGCCGCATTTTGCTTTGCGAAAAAGTTTGCAGATCGTGCGCGAAATTACAAACCGCGTGATTCACGCTGCTGAAATGTAAAGGTCAACTACTTCTTGATTGAATAATGGAAAACGAGGGTCAACAACAGAAATTTAGGCAATTTTAACTGACAAAGTTCAGCTAAACTAGAGCAGAAAAAATGAGATTTAAATTTAGAGATAAAAATTTTTATTTAAGAATTTGACAAATTTTTATAAAATTATATATTTAGAAATTGAATTCAAATTTATAAGTATTGCACAAATCTTTGTGACGAGTACTACATGTCCACAAAAAATCGTGATTTATTTCGCGAAAAGGGGAGTTTTCCTCAAAATCAACTCTGTTTTATTTCTCCAAACAAATTATAATAATTATAGATTGATACAAACTTTGGGGCTCATTTTCACAGAGCTCTAAACGGCAACTTGGGTAAATTGCAAATTTTTTTCCAGTCCTCATTAACATTTCAAAAGTAAAGGAAACTTTGACTCTCTCCTGTTCCATACATTTGCGACCCCTTTAGGATCAAGAATTCAACCGCCATGAAAATTAATGCGGGAAAAAGAAAATGTTAATTTTCTCTCGGTGCAAGAGTAAGTCACGCGTTGAGCAGAGCCGGAGATGAATTCCTCAGCACACGCGGCGACGAGTTGCAATAGTTAATTAGATTAAAATGTGGGGCACGTCGCCAGAGAGCACCTGAGAAAAGACACCTCGCTCGCCAGCCTGTGGCAAACACACCTGTATGGACCAGTCAGTGGGAGGCTGCGCATGAATACGTTTTATAAAAAGCACGCGAAAGACACACAAACATATTTACAAGCGCGCCGTGAGTATATAGCCTGTGCTAACGGCGAATCTTCGTGCGCCCAGCACCGCCGCCGCGCAGCTCTAAAGGAAGGAGAATGAGACCTACTAACTGAAAGAAAATGAATAGAGCAGGCCGCGATGGTGAAAAAAGAGCGAGCGCGCGGCCAGCGAGATACATCATGTGCTGACAATAATACACACAGGCATGAAATTTATAATTTGCTTAATGGAGCTTTAAGACTGCTGGTCATTAGTTTATTTTCAATAAACACGGCCGCACGCGATCCGCCAGCCGGGGATGTGAGAAATGGTTTCCATTCCGTAGTTGGCCAATTTAACGCGTGGAATGGAGCAAAAATATAAATATTAGTAAAGAAAAACCGTTACTATCTGGCCGCGTGTGATTAAAAAATCTTCTCGTGTGATTAATGGTCGGTTGATTGATTTTTGTTGCTATAGCAACGCACCTAATCTAATTTTGAGGGCACTATCAAAATGTTTGAAACATTAATTTTTGTTTGTTGAAATTTCAATAATTAATTTAAGCTTGCTAACAAGCAAATGTATAAAAAAAAGGATTTTTCCGAATAAATTGATATAATTCGCAGGATAGATATCCTGCAAAAATTTTCGCGATATTTCCAAAAACCAGTTTGCAAGTGTCCCATCGCCAGCTTCTATTTCTCACATCCCCGCCCGAGCGAGAGCGCGGACTGGTGCTGCGAGCTGCAGCTTTTTGTTCCTTCCACGAGGGCGGTTCGCGAAGCAGCAGAGAAGAGAAAAGACGACCGAAATCCTGTTCTGGAGCTGACGAAGGGACACAATAGAAAAAGAAAATGACCTTGTGTGCGTGCCGGGCGAAATGTAATTAAATTTGGCGCGCGGATTCACCCGGTGACCTTGCTGGGCTTTTTGCAGCACAATGCGAAATTTATTTTTGCAGCCGCGCGCGCGAGTGTGTCTCGGGCTCTTTTCATGCAAATTCGCACACTCATATGGGTCCGGGCGGGCTGTGTTGTGTATGCGGACCAACGGTTGTGTTCACCTCTCTTTCTTTTCATTCTTGCTTTCTGGCGTACGTATACGTACGTACGTACACTTGTCTCTCGCTCGCGATGCGGAGCTGGTGCGCCTGCACCGGCCAAGTGGGCCGAATTCAACCTGCTGAGCAGCTGCGCTTTCAAAACTCAACCGCAGCACCTTTTCAAGAGCGACTAAAGGTTAAAATCCTTTCTTAAACTCCATTTATCGGCCGATCGGGCGACCCGCTCGTTTTCCGCATACGAAACTTGCGTACACGTTTATATTTTTAACCCGACCGTTAATTTCTGTTGAAAACTCTCGCTAATCTTTCAATTTTGAATTAATTCTATTTCTATATAGGCACTAACCCTTACTCTATTGTAATTCAAATGTTCTTTTTAGTAATGAAATCCCTCATATTAAATTATGTCTTATGTAATCGTCTGATCTTGAAATAATTTTTTAAATTGTTAAAATAAATTTCGGAGCTATGAACGAGCCACGCTCGCTCCTTAGAAAATTATCTTCAGTCTGTCTGTGTGCAGATGTGCCGGGCTAATTTTAAGATTCAAAATATGAATTTACTGCGGATTAGCAGGTTAACTTTACCTCATACATCCTCATATTATCCGATTATAATATTTGGAAACAGAGGCAAAAACCAGTCTGTCAGTTCAGTATGCCAAGAAAAACAATTGGCTTTTTTTAATCACCAGGTTTGCTGATGGAAGGTTTGGGATTGGCCGAAATTGCAATACAAAACAATGCTCCAATTGATTCTGTTATTAATCTCCTAGCACGATTTTAAAATTTCAATTGCTGTCTGGGATGAGAAAATGAGAAATTTCTTCTACCAACTCGCAAAATAAAAATTATTCTGCAATAATTAGTTAAACATATTCAAATACTCGAATTTAATTTTGTAAAAAAAACTTTTAGACATTTTTCAGGAAAATTGTGTGTACAACTTACACGAACAACTCCTAAACATAAATTTGATGAGTGGAACTTTCTTTTCCGAATTAAATTATTTTTGTACCCTGTTCGGTGTTGCGTAAGTAAATTTTTCTCTTGATGGGGCATTCATTTGAAAGTGCCGAGAGTAAATCAGCGAAAGCACGATTTGAGGGTAAATATGGGCATTATTTGGCAAAAATAGGCATGAAAATTGAGTAACGACATTCGCATTAGGCAAAATTAATTTCATTTTAGAAAGGGAAAGAAAGAAGCAGCTGCGACGTTTGGACCGAATCCAAACAAGGGAAAGTCGCCGGTGTGCGCAGGAGAAAAAGGGAACGATCCCGTTTCTGGCGGAGTCAAAAGAGCACCGAAATGATAGCTATGGTCTTCCGCCTAGTGTGTGCGCGCGCTTCTGATGCTAATTTATGGCCGAGAGTGCGCTGCACGGCTGGAATTAATTACACGACGACGAACATTGTAATCGCGGAGACGCATAATATAAATATACACACACTCATGTGTGTGTGTGTGTGTGTGTGTGTGTGTTTGCATGCAGTGTGTGCGGTGTGTGTCTTATTTTATGTGCACAAGCAGTCAGCAGGCATCGCCGGCGGACTTTTAGCGAGCGATTCTCAGCCTTTTATATTGTTAATGCAGGTTACGAGGCCGGGTCGCGGGTCAAATTGGGAAGCTCATCTGTGTGTGTGTGTGTGCCATTATGAACTCTGCACGCTCCAACACACATGGTTCCTTATTCTTTTCCCTCTTTCTTTTTCTCTTGGTAATTTCTCCACTTAAGAAAGAAAGAGAATTTTGGCCGAGCCATTTGTTCTAAACAATGTGCTGTTCATTCAAACGGCTTCGGAAAAACGCGGAATCCGTGTTAATTGCGTCCAATCAAAAATTTCACTGCTCAAAGGTTCACAAACCGTTCTCCGCGGCCCGGCAGGGCGTTCCTTTCAAAAAGTTGAATTATTGTCGGCGCCGCATCCGAGCGAGCAGCTGATTTTGCTCTCTCGCAGCTCGTGAAACACGGCGATTAAACGTATCATCCTGCACTCAACGCGCAGGCAGCGGCGTGCATTAATTCAAGAGTGCGCAATGAAAGTGTCAACGCGCACAATGCATGCAGATTTCTCCACGCCGATAAAAATAACAGCCGTGGGTTCGGCTCCACCGCGGTCCACAGCGAAGAATAAAAAAGTAAAAAACGCCGTGCGTCCGGCACGCCGCATTAAAAACCGACGGCGGATAATCGTCTCGCGGTTTGATTTATGGTCGCGCGATTATTTATAATCGGCAATAATGACACGTTACATTACACCGACGTGCAATTAACGCAAATACAGCGATTCAACTGGCCAAGCAGGCTAGATGCGTGATGATCGTAATAATTACTGCTTCTTAAACGGTATGAAATCGATTTGAAAGTGCGTGCGCGTTTGCACTCACTATATATAAATGCGTGCGTTGATTGATGCTAAAGACGCGCGTTTGCTATGCAAATTGGCTCGACTTAGAAGAATTGGATGCCGCTCGTAATTACACGTTTTCGGAGAAAAGCATAAGGTCGTCGACGGTACATTAATTGTCACTGAAGGTGCTTACTGCATATGAAAAGGTTGAACGTTCAACTCCATGGCTGCATTGCTCAATATAATTGCCGGCATAACTTTTAATTCCTATGAAGGCAACAATTAATAGGGTCTAACAGGTAAAGAATAAATAACAAGATTTCTCAATTAACCCATTGACATTAGATTTTCTTGAGTAAACATCGAAAATTTTGATTACTGGGAAAAAAGATATTTGATTTTTTCAATAAGATACCAAATAAAGTTTGTAATAGAAAAATTGTCCTCAAATAATTTAAAAAAAGCTGAATTGTGTGATTTAAAATTAAAAAAGTAAACATATGCAAAATGCAACACCTGATCCGTCATTTGTATAAAATATTAACCTACCGTTTTGTTTTTAAAAATCAAAGTGCGCTGCGACATGCAAATAAGCAGCAAATGTGAAACAAACGGTCAAATCTGAATACGGAAGTCTTATGTTTTGTGCCCTACTTTCGAGAGTCGCACCTGTGTTGGGCAAAACGGCCCAAAAACCTCACTTAAGCGTGGGCAAAGGCAGAAAATCTGGGCTCACCGGGTCGAGTTCCTGTCGAAGCGCTTCTTCGATTGTGGACACGATATTTTCCGGCATGACTGCGAATTTGGAGAGAAGAGAAAATTGGTCCTGTCGGCGCGGAGGCTGGGCTGCGTTTGAGCGCCGAAGAAGAAGCAGAGAAGAAGTGTTACTTGGAGATGAGAGAGGAGTTCTACTTTGCGGCAGCAAGTGCCAAGAAGGAATGGGATTTAACCAATCTAACAAGTGTATCTGCAGCCAGCGAGCGGCTGCTATAAGGAGGCAGCCCGGCCAGCCAGCCAGCCAGCTTTCATCTCTGCTGGGAGATTCGAGTTACCGCTATTCACCCTCCAGCGTACTGGCACTATGTCAAAATAATTTATTCGAAAGAGTGTACGCGCACAAAAAATAAATAATAATAGCGATAATGGTGCCGATGTGCGTGCAATTTATGCAGATTTTGTGCGTCGCCATTGAGTTCAAATTCCAACGTTTGTGCGAGCATTTTTGTTTTAATTTAATTTAAGTTTATGAAACTGAAAATTAAATCAGCGAAAAATATCGAAACCGGTCCAAAGTTTTCTAGTTAAAAAATTTGTGACGCAGCAATTTTTTATTTTTTCCGGTCAAGGATTTTGAGTGTTGATTTAGAACTTTTCGCACAGATCGTTATATTAAAGTAAAATAAAATTACCTAATCTTTTCAGGAGATCGAGATTGAAAAATTTACCAAGAAAACAATTAATACAACATTTATTTATTGAGTCTAATCAAGGAAGATTCTCTACGGTCTCAGCCATAATTAATTTTTTTTGCAATGAATGCGAGTAGAGATCCTTGCTTTATGCAGAGGCCCTGAATAATATAAAACCTTTTTCGGAATTATAATTGTCTATCAAAGATTCGTAAAAAGAAAACCTTGAAAGAAAAACGTTGGAAAATAACTCCACGATTCATTGACACACATGCAAACACATCTCAACTTTTAATTTATTTGATTAATACTCTTTTATGAGTGTGATCACAACACTGTACAAGTATGAAGCAACGAGAAAATTCTTCCCGAGCAGATGTAGCATAAAATATAATAAGCAACAAGTTAATTATAATTGAAATCAGAGTCTTGGATTTTTTATTGCTCTTAAATCAGTCCAAATTGAGATGTTCGAGGTTGATCGCTGAAATGGAATGCCACGCGGTGCCACAAAACACGCAATTGCGCCTGATCCGCAGTGGGAAAAGCAGGTGCATCGTGAATATTCACCGCTTTATTGCACCACTCAATTGTGAGTTTCAGTCAAATTAAGTGGAGCAGCAGCCGGCTGCTGCATATCTAACCTTGGGCACGCAATTTGTTATAATTACGGCGCTGCACCAGGCGGTGCACACGTCAGTTTAATTAACTTAATCCAGACACTGTTGTTTTACATGCAAAAGTGTTTATTAAGCTGAAATAAAATTGGATAAAAATTTTCAAAAGCATATTGAAGTACGCAGGGATTAAATTGGATTTCAATGCTGAAAAAAATGAAATTGCAATAAATTTAAATTTGGAAAAAACCTTTCGTTTAATATTTATGATGCGCTTCGAGATTTTCCTTCCAACTTGACTGGGAGTCACAGGTGCATGTAATTCTAGAGATGCATTCTGCATATTGCATTTAAGCGAACCAGAATGGTAATCTGAGCCGCGAGACTTTTCCATAAAAGCAGCTCGGAGCATTCGTACCACCAACGGAGTCGGACAGTAAAAATTGCCAATGTAATCTGACCGGCAATCGCACACAATAACAAAAGGGCGCCACTAAAGCGGTTTTATTTTGCCAGTAAAGTGTTAATTTTATTAGTAAAAAGCCGCGACTTTTTTATGTCCTTTGCAGAGAGCGCGCGAGAGGCACGAACATCAAACGTCTCGCGTATTATTTATCGCTATAAATTAAATTAAAACAATAAAAAAAAACACGCCCGTGGGCAACGTTAGCGTCGTTAACTGATATTATAGGACTATATTACGCGCGTTCGCCGGTGAGGCGAGATGCGACCGGAGCGCTGCAGCACAGCTTAAGGCGTTTTCGATTTTCTTTCTCGCTCCCTTTCCGCCTGACTCCGTTTTTACAGCCTTTGTAAGTACATAAACGATCGTTTTTTGATACTATATTCATCTCCAAGTGGACCGGCCTTGCGCGACAAATTTGGGCCTGGGAAAGGCTGCTCGATCGCCTCACGCGGAGGAGACTTGGACGCACGCAATTCCAGCGCCGGACCAGAATAATTTTCTCTGTGTATGTTTTTTTTTGTCCAACTCGCTGCTCGTAAAATTGTTCTGTATTCACGGCACATTTAATTAATTCCTTTTTTAAGGTGTTACCCCGGCTGAATTTGTCGAGCAGACATATTTTCGTGCGAGGTGCGATGTCCGATGAGCAATTTACAAGCAAACAATGAAACCTTTTTGGCTTTATTACCGTCTGTACGAATGGAAGAAGTGTATGTATTTTACCACAGCCGGTTTTCGTGTGCGGTCTCACTCAGCTAAAATTACAAAAGTGGCTCTGCGCTCAACTAAACTTAATATTGGAGAGAGACGGAGTCTTTTACTCTACAATGAAATCGGCTATAAAGGGGGAAAGGTATTTTCTATATAGATTGTAGATGCTCCTTTCTTGACTTATTCAAAATTTGGAGAAAATTGGAAGTTATTAACTTTTTTCTATGCGTCCGATTTAAACTTTAAGACACAAAATGATTACGAATATCTTTTGAGACAGCATTAAAACCGTCCAAAACTTCCAAAATCCATCTAAATCACTTTTGAAGCCAACAGAAACCATAAGAAACAAGGAAAATGGTCTCATTTGTTGGTGAGTTTAAGATTTTTCAGCTTTATTTCATCAAATTTTGTGCTGCAAATATAATCTTAAGGGAAATTTTTAACGTTTTTTTCCTGTTAAGTTACAGGCCGTAAAAATTCGCATGCAAAACTATCTGAATTTGATCTTAAAGCATATTTAGAAGAAAAATGTCAAGCCCCTGAAAATGTGGTATTTGCAAATTGGTAAAAAAAAAATAGGTAAAGCAGTCTTAAAACTATTTAAATTGAGCCCAAACCCACCTTAAACATAAAAAACCGTCTCGAATTCCTAATCCTAATCGTTTCGGAGATGAAGCACTTCATTGGTTTTTTGAAATTCTAGGATGAACTTTCTATTTTCCTCTGGTCGATTGCACTCGATTGTAGCCGCGCGAGGCTGGAGTGCTCCTCTTAAATCGCGACCATTTTCCGCATTGTTACGCTAACCCCGTTTACTCGTTATAAAACCGGCGGAGTGAATGCAAATCGTGCGGCGGCCGTTCGTGGCCGGCGTTTGCGACGCGACACTGGAGCACACAAGAGCAGCCGGCAGCGATCTTGTATTACGCCGGCTTGTAAATAGCAGCATGCCGACCTTGTCTCGGTTCTCACGGCTCCGGCGCACAAAGCACTTGGCCACAATCGAATTTGCATATTTATCCCCGCGAGTTGCACGCAGCGGCTTCTCCGTTTAGCCTACAGCCGGCAGGTGCACGTGCAGACACACCGCTAATTGACAGTTGCATTTCGCCTGCATCCGACCCGTGCATGACCATCAGTGTAGTTCAATAAAAAGAGACGTAAGATATAAGCGAGGGAAAATATTGAAAGAGTGTAATTTACTTGATGAGAAGTTTGAGCTGTTTTGCTGCGTTTTAACTTTGATTAATGAACAAAAATCCATTCATTCCCGGTTATTTTTTTCTTTTAGCTATTCTTGTCGTCCTACATCCATTACTAGACGGTTCTGGTGGCTGATTTTTGCTAGTGAATACATCAACCGGTAAGAAAGAAATTGTCACGACAACCCAGTCATCGAGTATACAAAGATTGACAATTCAAACAAATAACATTGTTCTCCTCTATGCAAGGCTGTTCTTCGTTTTTCCTTTTGAATCAGGTGAGCGTCTGCAGTATCAAAGAGCCGATTCTTGACACCGTTTTACAAACAATAAAAAATAGCCAAATACTAACAAATTACAAAACTCGCATACAATTATGGGTTTTATTTTTAGATTTTGGATCATTATTATAATTTTTGTAACAATAGTTGGAAAAATATCAATATTACTGCAGAGATTTGATTTATATCCGCGAAGTCGTGGCTCCTCCGTGAGTCGACTGCCAAATCGGTTCACTTTTATGGGCTGCCAGCAGCAACAGCTGATGTCAATTGGCGTAACGACTCGACTCGCTCTCTAGCTCGCTTTTTGCACCAATGTAATTTGGGCGTTTTATGGCTCTTTGTGCGCCAGTAATAGATCATTAGGACAGCCTTTTATTTATGGCTTCATTTAGAACGGACACACACGGATGCGAGAGTGGTATTACTCAGCATGCTCCTCTTTGCGCACGAGACACTGATTTATTTCGCTTTGTGGGAACAAACGAGAGGAACTCTGCTTGCTTGACGGAAGCAAAGAATATTACCCAAATTTAAATTAGCTTCAATGCATTAATTTGCATGAAAAATTAAATTTAATACCATTTCTTCTTTTTTGGGTCAAAGCTAGACCCGCACATTTTCATTTTTTGCATATATAATTTATTTATTTGCGTTCTGCCACTCAATAATGAAACTTTTTAATCCTCTCTTTATGCCATAAAGTGAAAACAAAAAATAATAAAAAAGGAAGAACAGCTGCAAAAACGATTAACTGCAGGATTATAATCTCTCGCAGTGCTGAGGCGCAAAAAATAAGCAATTGTAATTGCTGTACATTTACATTAAATCACAAAATTGAAAAGTATAAATGTTCCTGGAACAACACAAATGAAGAAGCAGCCAAAGCTAAAGTCGTGCTGACAAAAACACGAAAATGGCCTTGGAAATTTTCGCACAGTACGTTCGTGCCGTGCACCAAATTAAGACGCAAATTGCGGCGATCTAAGAGTCGGATTTGTATCACTCACCTTGGCAAGGTTTGCGGAAATGTTGGGGGGCGGATTGGCCGGGAGGGGCGGCGCGCTGGCCGACACCGGGGGCACCTGTGGCGCCGGGCTGGGGCTCTCGGACGACGCCGGACTGCAGTCGGAGGAAGTGTCTTCTTCCTCAGGGTAAAGGGTACTGCCGAGGCCGCTGTCTTGCTGCCTCGTCGCCGGCGGGTTGTGGGAACTCGCGCACCGGCCGCCGCTCTGCAAACAAAAGCTCATTAGTGCATTTTGGCTCATTATGCGGGAGGAGTCGGCGGGTGAGCGCAAGGCCAAAAGCAACATAGGCACCACGCGCGGGTGTTGCGAGGAGGGGCACGCAATGGCCAAATTCGGGAAACGACATTCAGGCGGTGGTTCTAAGTGTCGAAAATAAGGAACGAGGTATTAAATTTTAAAGCAGTTTATGTCTTCATTTAAAAAAAGAAAGTTATCAAAATAAGGACATGAGATGCAATTATTTAATTAGTGTGTACCTCTCAAGGAAGGCAAGCATATATAGGGAAAATTCCGTGCCTCTTAAATAGCAGGAAACGAGAAAAGCGAGATGATTGCAATATCTTAGTGCAATTGGCATTAGCAAAGTATTGTGAATGTAACATGGTTTTGCTGTAGATGATGGGAAAATTTAGGGTTATTAAAGATTTTCATAATTTCTCATAATGGTTCGTGTTGCCTAGAACACTTCCCTAGAGATTAAAAATTAAAGAACCGCTCCCTCATTTGCGTGGAACCAATTAACGCAATATTTTTTTGCATTAGATGAGGATTTCAGGGGAAACAAGTTTCCTAAAAGGATACAGAATCATCAACTAAACAGCATGTGGCTATTGTGATTATGCCCATTACGCTTGTGTTCATTTGAGTGGATTAGGAATCCCACTAATGGACCCCTTGATAGGGAAGGAAATGGTAATTCTGTGCGTGCAATACATGAAAAAACGTCTCCTGGTTGGTTGAATGACCACTTAATCCATGCTACTGTCTAGTTTTGCGTGTTTCAGGGAAAAACTGTGTCATGCAAAATTTAAGGTTTTTAATTTTATCAACTAGCGGCGTCTTTCTGCAAAGCACTTGTTATGAATTATGACGATGATGTGTTTGAATATAAATGTCATACATGCTGGCGTGTAAAAATACATAATAGGTTGAAATGCCGGTTTCATAGGTTCAAATTGTTTGTTTAGCCGCTCAGAATTGCCCAATTATTATTAAGTATATAAAAAGCAGTCAACATAGAGGAATGCGGGCTTTACTTGAGAAATATAAATTAATCCCAATTTGCACGGACTATACTCTAAACTGTTTCAGAGTAATCAATTTCTTGGCAACAAAGTGTTTTAACATATCAAGCACGCGGAAAAAGGAAAATAAGAAGCGCGCTTTTAACTCTCCAGTCTCCAACCGACGAGATTGCTTTTAGCATTTTATCAAAAATGCTCAGCACCGTCTTCGATGATATTGAATGTGTGCGTGTTTTTGTGTCCTTGCGAAAGGAAGAATTAAGAAATCTTCGCAATCACATTCGACTTTATAGTTATTGGGGGTAAAAAGGCAAACGCAATAAAAATGTAATAATAAGCGCGTATATATGAGTATTGGAGGCGTAATGTAATCAAAAGGAACAATAAATCAAAGTGCTCTCTCACTCTCAGAAGCTCCTAAAAGGATTTTGCTTTTCACTCTCTCTCAGCTGACTGCCTAAAAGCAGCCGCGCCAGGCAAATGGGAAGAATCATAAAGAACAGGATGCTCTTTGGGAGCGCTTTTAAATGAGCCTTCATCGGGGATTTGTTGCAAAACACTACTCGTCCGCTTTTCGCATTCAAATATAGTACTGCCGGTGGAATGTCGGCGCCAAAAAGATATCAGCACCTCAGATTTCGGCGGCGGCGGCTTTGCTCGCGACCCATAATCGCACTTTGACCGCGCCGCCAGCCTGAAACTTGCGCAATCATCGCTTTGTCATCAAAGCGCATTAATTCTGCTTTTGCTTGTTGTGAGTTACCGTGGAAGCCTGTTTTTCCTCATTATGGCCACTTCTTTATGTGCGAATTTAAGCCTTCAAGCTCAAGTTGCATGCACTCGAAACATATTTTTTTTTTTATAAATTTCAGGTCCTGTAGTGGGTTGGTGTTCAGGTAAGTTATATTATGTAACATCATTTCCTATCTTTCCAAATTTTTGAGATTGCACTTGAGACGCTTGTTGTCCATTTTTCCAAGCTCAGAACACGCTGACTTTGGACACTATCAGTTTTTGCCAATTTCAAATAAACATCTTAACGAATGAATTAAGGAAATAAAAGTGTTGTGCACCATTTCATGAAAATTTCAGCCTTTGCTCTTGTCCGTTGAAATAATTTACTCGGGAGAAAAATAGGTATATATACCAATTTTTAAAGTGGAAATATTATTAAAAAGATTTCTAAAATGACGTAGTTTAGCTGCAATTTTGTTAGGATCTAAAGTAAAAAAAAACTTTAAAAAAAAAATTATAATTATAGTGCGTTTTATGAATTTGATAGTTTTATCACAACTCATTTTTAATAGCAAGTTATTTCTAACCGTCAGAAGTTCCAAATTGCATTTTTTTAGTGATTTTTCGTCATTTTTGTAAAAATTTAGACGGTTGCATACGGATGTACTTCAATCTTTGAACAGTATGTTAATGAGTAAAATTCCATGGGTTAATGAAACTCTGGTTATCCTTTTGTATGTGCTCTAGAACAATTTTTTTGTTGTACTCAGAAGAGGCATATTGAAACAAAGAAAAAACTAATGAGTGGAGTTCTATACCCATCAAATATCCCAGTTCCAAACAATTACAAACACAGTTTCATATCATAAATTAATTCGTAAATTGAGCTGGGCGTGCAAAAAGGGCAGGTTTTGTAAAAATCAGAAGAAAAAAATTGTTGATTTAAAGAATCTGAGAGAGTTTGTTGGTTAACAGCAAAATAGTTTATTTTAAAATTGGCTCGAATTGCTTGAAATTGTATATGAGTAACATTAATTTCAAATCCGCCTTGTCACTTAGTAGCATTAATTTACCAGAAAAGTATTATACAAACTGATCCCTAATGATTGCATGACGAGTAATTTATTCGAATGCAAAACAACCCGAATTCTGAACCGTATAAGTATTACAGTATTACAAAAGCAGTCAGCGCGCAGAGCCGTCGAACACGTTAAAGGCGTTGATTGCCTGCTCTCCGCGCCTCCGGTACATAAACGTCCACCCAACCAATACACATATTTCGCCGGGGAGCAGCGAGCGCGGCATTAAAATTTCTCGGAGTGTTTCTTTCTCTGCGCGAAGGTAATAGGCCACCCGCGTATTAAGATGTCGCAATAAAAGGAATAGCCGGTGCTTCGGTCGTTTGGTCCGACGCTGAGCCGCGAGAAAGCCGCCGCCGCCGCGACCACGGCCGGCGGCCGGCGTCCGCGCGATACATTATGCGCGAGTGAGTGAGGGTAAGGCAAAGGACACACAGTTCTCCTTACACATGCGCCGCGAAGGAGAGATAAATTACGTGCTGGCCGGCAGCTTACGTGTGAACCATGGCAGTGTGTGTGTGCTTGGGGGTCACGGGGTCGGCATACCTGTCACAGCTCGGTTCTTGCCCACCGACGGACCGACCGACCGAGTGGCCGCCGCGCCGATAAATATACGAGATTACGAGATGTCAACGATGACGCGAGTGCTGCCCTGCTTCTCGCTCGATTTCCTGTTTCGCGTTTCGTCCTGCTTGCCATTGTGACTGCTGGTGCGTATGGGCAATCAGCGAAGCGGATTTCAAATTAGTTTCATCGATCGGCATCGGCACTGCGCGTTACCATTTCAATGTGGCAGCGCAAAACACAAGTATTCAACTATTTTGAAATAAAATTGTGTGAATGAAATAATAAAGGTTAATTTGGTATAAAGAACACAAAATTGCATTTATTTCTAAAATATAAATCTCAATCAATATAGCGAGATCGGATTGACAAGAATGAAAAAGGCCCGTGAATTGAAAATTAAAATCAATTTTTTCTTTTCTTTGGAAACTACCCTTCAAAGCTGCACAGTTGAGATTTTAGTTTTTGCAATTATAGGGTCAATTTATCTAAAGTAATTAATTCTTATTTTTTATATAAATCTAAATTTTGAAATTATCGGAATAAATTTGAATTTGTTCACATCTTTTCCTTTTTCGAGGTTGATACATCGAGTCGAAACCTTTCCATCGGTTCTGAACTCTCATCTGAGCCACTTTGGAAGGTGATGTGATGTGAGAATAGCCAGAAATATTAGAATACATCTAATTTAGTTAAAATGTCGATACTCTAGGTTAATTAAAATATGGAATCTAATTTAGATTTTCTCATTACCTGAAGAAACCTCTCTTTTATAAAGTTTGGTCCAAATTTATAATATTTTTGTTTTGGATGTGGGCAAAGTTGCTCTACTGACCCTGACAAACCTAGATCGAACATTCTACCTTTACTAGCTCTGTAACACCGAAAGTAATTTTATCATAATATTATTGCTTCTCAATTTGTGGGGACAGATTCACAGTTGCGGTAAAGATGGAAACATCAATATTAAAATTAATGCAACGCCGACCTTGAATAATTTTTTAACGGAAAAAGTTTAAAAAGAAAATATTATTTTATTTTAATAGCGGGAGGTAACTGGGTTTAAGGACTGCCGCTCTCTAGATGCAATATCAAATTACCTCCAAGGCTGGATCGAAATTAAAATCTATGGTCGAGCGATTCATTCGAGAGGAATGCAACCCTCGGCGGATAACAATTATTTCCCTGCGTCACTCCCCCGTTGTTAGTCAACGCGCGTCTACCCTTTTTCTAATTTTGAGGCCACAGATAATTATCGGTGTATGAAAAGAACGCGCTTGTTATGTGTGTATATCATGCATTGGGCGGAGTGGGCGTGTGTGCTTTAAAAGAAAGAGCATGTCAAAGTTGTTATTATTGTAATATTCCAGGTCGAGAGTGAACGATAAAGTAAAAGTGGCAATTTATAATGCGCGTGAAACGAAAGTGCACTCACTCGCTTGGCCGCTGAACTCACAATCAGACCATCGACAGCAGAATTTATAAAGCTACTCTCCATCATGCGAGTGCGGCTCTGAGCACATTATTATGATGATATGACGATTATTATGCATGCCCGTATATCGCCGTCGTTACTTATTGACGAGTGTGGGAATTAACGACGCTTAATTGATTCACCGCTACCATAAAGCCGAGGGAATTATGCATGCGAAACGGCCGTTTTTCATGGGCTTCCCTCAGGATTTTTCACCAAAGCGCGTGGGCGTCAAACGTAGTGATGCGTGCAACGGTCGCTTATTTTATCGACAACTTCATATATGTAAATCATTAGCTCGAACATAATTGGAAATGTTCGTTTAATTGCTAGGTGTGGGGTTTATGAGTTAATAAGAATGCAGCACTTAATGACACCGAATGCCGTCGGTTCAATTAAAAGCATTAAATTTATCCAATGTCAGCTATAGATGAGACACATATTGTAAAATGCAGATTTTATTGATTCTATGCTGCATGTAAAGTTCAGTAACAAAAATAGGCAACTTGTAATATCCCTTCCCTACGCTATTTTAGCAGGTATAAAATAAATTTTTGCGATAAGCAATAAGAATGGAGAGGTAATCAAGTTGATTAAAAGGAGAAACCAAACTCAATACTTGTGCAATGATTAATAAACATAACAACCAGATGTATAAAAAACAGCTTGAGGTCAGCCAGAAGAAAATCATTGACCCTGGAAATGTGAAAATACAGTGAGAAAATGTCAAACGACAACTTATCCCAGCATTCCTTAAGGAAGAATATTTATTTAGGACAGTCACATGTCCATACAATAATATAATTTTACCCGGAAATACTCGTTTTGTGATTTTAAAATGGAAATTAAAAAACTGACCGCCTGTAAATTTCAAAGAACCGAATTCGCCGCGCACATCCGGTTGTTTGTATAAACAGCAATGTAGATTTATGACCGAGAGAGGGTAAATGATCCTTGTGACAGCACGCTGTACTGCGGTAGAGGTTACGACATCCATTAGTGTATTGAACCAATGAGTGCATAGCAAGATTCAACCATTGGCTATTTCTGTTTACCAGCCAAATCCAAGACGGTTTCGGAAGTGCAAGAGAGAAGATCTGCATCCGAGGAGATGAGTCAGTCTTGAGAGACAACTTGGACTAAAAAGTGATCAACAGCCCTCAACACACACACCTACTCGTAAGTACAAAGTCAAACCGTGAATAAGTGCACTGAAGGACACACAAAATGAAAGGCATACGAGTTAAAACGCGCGAATTCGGAATATTTATTTGTTAATCGTAAAATGCACAAGTATTTATTTTTCCTGCATGATCCTGCTTAAAATAATCTGCTTTTTAACTAACTACCGGTAATCATCTTGATTAGTCAGGAACACCAGAGGAATAACTAAGCTTCAATTTTTTAAATTTCACAGGCAGTTCAACATTCACTAGAGAGTGTCGCCTAGCTAAACCAGACATTACGAACTTACTATTATATTTGAATTTTTTAGCGGATTAATTTTTTTCGAGCTTAGTGTAGATAGGATCGGAAAACTTAGATCCTTACTAAATTTAGATTCCAACATAATACTCCTAAATTTATTAATGCCAAAATACTGCGACTTATTGTTAAACATCAACATGCGGATTAAAAAACCGAAATATTAATTTCCCACTCAAAGTGTAAATATTTTTGCCGTATTCTGTCCTTAAAATTAATATTTTCTGCCATCCATCGCCATTTAATGTCCTCAAAAGTGTTTGATATAACCCCAAAAAATATAAGAATAAAGTTGCAAAAAGTTTCAATGGTAATCTACATAAATATACATATATGATAAATGTGACTGCGTGTTTAGGACACTAAGAACAACCACAAAAATTCAAAGAATCATTAGGTTTAGCGCGACAGACAGAGAATTAAATGAAAATGCGAGAGCGGCAATCACGAAAATGAACGGCTCTCCGGCCCATCCTTTTGCCAGAAAATTCCTCCATTATAATAATAATAACACCGAGGAGGAACAAAAGGTCATTGATTATTTACGGGCCGGTCGTCGTCAGGAGGCCTGCAGCACTTTTCCTCTCCGCTTAATTTGGTTTCCGTGAAACAAAAAAAAAACGAGATTGATTAATGCACCTGACTGCTGGCAGCAGCGCGCCCACGAATGCAGGCAAAAGCAGCAAGTGCATTGTTATTGGGCGCGATTGTTACACGTCACACGCGCTCGATCTGGGGGGTCCAGAGAAAGAAGATCGCGCTGGCTGGCATCGTGAGGAGTGAGGAGGACGCCCTATGCTTTTGTTGCTGTGGCGCCAGTGCGGCACTATAACATTACCATGCCGACAGGGACGTGAAAAACAGCCGATTTCACAATAACAAAGGTCGGAACACGTCTTAATGATTGATTTGCACGTGAATCTCTTATACAAGGTTTTCTCTGCTTCTTAGAAAATTAGAAACCATTCAGTATTACCGTAAAAGAATGGAATTTCAATTTTTAACCGTCTTAAAAAAACGTACGGTTATTGGAGAAATTGGATACTTTTAAAAATATTTCGATTTTCAATTTAGGAATATTTTTTTACTGGGAGAAAAATCCAAGCGTTACCTTTTGCATGTTTTCAACGCTACTGTAGAAAAATATTTGCTACAGCATACTTGTTACTTGTTGAACACCGCTGGTTTGTAGTTAATTTTACTCTCTAGCCATTTCCAAATTGATACACCGAAATGTCAACGATTTTTCACATCCCTACTGGCAGACACTTTTCTTTCTCGTGTATATTTGCCTGCTTACCAACCGAAGATACAAATGCAGTCAGGCACCGCAGCACTCCATATCCATATATCACGCCGATTTATGGCTGCTGCTCTCAGGTGTCAAATCAGCCGGGCCGAAATTGTTTTCGAAAGCTAACAAGTCGCAAAGTCGGCTGCCGCTAAAGCAGTGCCTCGTCAATCTTGATTTATAGGCGCCGCCGCCGCCAAATTAATCTCACGTGCCACGCAGAGCAGAGACATTAATTTTCGTGTTTAGAAGCGGCGTCGCTAGAAAATTGCGTCTGATTGAAACGCAGGTGGCGCGGTTTTGCGGTTAATCTCTTTCGTAGAGAAAAACGTTTTCGACTTTCGTTTTCATTCGGGGCCAACCGTTCAGCGGTAATCAGCGTAAAGTGAATTGCAGCGGACAATCTAATTTCAATAATTGTGGGTTTGGAAACTGAAGGTGCCTTTTCTTGCTCCAGTTGGCGGACTCTTTCGAAATGCCTGATATTTTACGCCAATTTGTCGTACCGCAAAAAAAACCGGTCGTTAAGAAAACAATCAAATCAAATTTTACTGTCTATTCATTGTCCGTGCGCCGACCTCTGCCATTTGGACTTTCGCGGAACACACGACATTTCGCAAATGAACCGAACAGAGGGCATCACAACATTGCTGGCGCAGGATTTCCTAGAACGAATAGAGCTACCAGGTATCCTTCAGCTCGCTTGCTTATTTTTCCTCTGATGCTGCGAACAATAAAACAATATATACATACATAGCTGGAGCCGAGGGAGCTCTCATTTTTTCGCTGACGAGCATCAGCGGAACGATAAAATACACTCGGCCTTGAGGCGAAACGTGCGCTATTATTTGCCGAATATATGAATAGGGCAGTTAATTTACTTTCGAGAGCTAGTTCGCGGCGACGGGAAAGTGGGCGGTGGACGGGCGCGGTGTGGAGCCTCCTCTCCAAGCAGATTTACTCTGCTGCGTTCAAAACGAGGACCAACATATTATTTTAGCAGCAATCCGGAGCACGAGCGTTCGCTCCACGTCAAATATATTACTCGCGCAAATGTTTGCTCTGAAACCAGCGGACGGAACACGTGAATGGAAACGAAGAGCAGTGCAGTTTTCCCCATGAATCAGTCATCAAATATTTGCATTCATAATTCCAAAAATAAATTAAAACTAATGTAGAGTGTTAATATATCTAATTCACTGTGAAAAGGAAGACTATAAAGATTAAATGAAAGATTTTTTACGGAGTATTCGAATTCTGGCATACTGGAGGAAATGGGAAGGTTAAATAAACACCCAAATTCATTCAGTTTGTATTTAATCTGGGAAGATTCTACTGTATTTTTTCCAAGCATTATAACATTTTCTGGTTCTGATATTTCATTTTCTATTCACCGGCAGTTGATGGGATGTATTTCAACATTCAGCTGTCGTTAATTTGCTGTTAAATCGTGACTGTAGGAATGGGTTGTATTATTTTGACTGCCGGTACTTGAATTTATTTGCAGTGTAAAGTCTCAGCGAGAGACTATTTTGCATAAATAACCTGACGCCTATTTCATTGTCATACAATGTAGACAAGGGGAATGGAATTGCGGGCGAAGGTTTTGCACTACAGTTCCCAGCCCTCTGTTCGTTGCTTGTCCGTATAAATATACGTATCTATAAAACACCCATTCGACGACAATTTCCAATTACGTGGGGCCCTGAACACTTTGAGAGAAAATCGGTTTCAGTGGGGTACACATGGCTTGACAGTTTATAAAAAAGCACGTTCAGAGTGAGCAAGTTTCTCTGGGGAGACCTAACATTACCATTGTGTACTGGAAAAGCTCGGTTCATCCTTTGGATTGTTAATTAAGCCAGAAAAATGTACTTTCAGAGAAGAAGTTGCATAATTTTGAGCACAAAAAGTGGTATTTTTATCACTTTTCCTGCTAGGGAAGACGTGACACAAGATAAAAGAACGAAATTCGACGTGCTCATTGTCCGAAATGCACGTGCTGACCGCGGAAGGCCGATTTTGACGCGTCCTTTGTCATCAAATTGGAAAGGAACTGCTTGATTGCGTCTAAACACAAGAAAATGACAGAAGCGTGAAACTTTTTCCTGCAATCACGACGCACAGAGTTTTTGCCGCTCTGCAATGAGCAGCTCGTTTGCTTTCGACAGCTCTTCTTATATTATATATATTTTCTTTCTTGTCGATTCCATTATCGTCGACTGCATTCTCGCGGCAGATTAACGGTGTCTGCTCAGCTGTTTGAGAAAAAAAGCTCGCTCGTGCACAATCAGAGAGAGAACACGTTATTTGCATCGCTCTCGAGTGTGTGTGTGTGTTCACATACAATGAACGGCAGAGAGGAAATTGCATCGAGGTAATTATCAATCAGTCGTGAACATAGGCTTTTGTCAATTCGTATCTCTTTTGATTGGCATTGCTGGGACCGGTGCATAATGATGGCAGCGAACGGAATCCCTATCTGCACCATCGACTCCACTTAACTTGATTCTCGTGAGCAGATAAAAGAGTTGCATTGCAAAAATAAAAGATTGATGAGCTTCATTCGCCCCCAATAATATAATAAAACTCTTGACTGACTTCTAATAAGCTTAAACAAATAGTTTAATACTGTTTAAATGTACAAAGGTCATTGTGCAAAATGAGGGCATTCCAAATACACTTCATTGGATTTGAACAATTTACTGTGACATAGTTTCATTAAAACATTGTTAATAATATCTAAAAGCCGATGTTTTAAAACTGCTTGTGCTTAAAAAACTCATTGAAATTGCACTGAATAGGACTGAAAATAGAACATTTACAGTGATGATAAATCAGAAATAGGTTTAAATCGGTTCAGTAAAACAATGACAACACTGAAAGCTCTCTTCATAATAGTGTGAATAACATTAAGGGTTACCAGTAGGAAGATTTTCCTCTCGTGATTTATAATAACAAAACAGTCGGTAAATTTATTCCTCAAGAATTGGTTATTGCAGTTGCAACAAAAGTTCATTCCTTTGATTTCCTCATTTATATTTTCAGTGGATTGAAATTATTTCAAGCATTATTGATCCCAAGAGAAGCGCAAAATTTATATAGAATGTGCGTCGGAATTATTTCAAATTGCCTTTAAAATGCGTTAGAAGGTTAGAAAACACGAACACTGACGACCGTTTAACGACTAAACACCGTGATTACCAACATTACTGCTAAATTGGTAAAAAAGGACGTATATTGCTGTGCGGTGTGAAAAAGAATAGGACAGAAACGGAGCTTGGCGTTATACGTGCTTGCCCAGCTTTATCGCATCGATCGTTGCTTTTCTATATATAATAGCTGCTTATTTAGTAAATTACCTCAGTCCGGGTGGATGAACGGCCTACGCGGCAATCTGATCGATCCCTTGCCTTGCCTTGCCAGCCCAGCAGCGTGCGATCTGCCGCGGCAACGTGCAGAATGCGCGAGTGTTTCGCGACACACACGAAAGTGTATAACGCACAGTCTCTTGGGAAAGAGGCAATTAGCAAGAGTGCGTAAATCCGGCGTTGGCGTGGAGGCCAGTGCAGCGATAGTGCAGTCAGCTTGTTTTCTGCAAAGTAAACAGCGAAAAGTGCAACCTCATTGCCAGTCGAGTGTTGCATTCCGTTGCTGAAAAAGGTGCTTTTCATTTTTTGGTGTTCATAATTGAAGGAGAATTCGTGCGCGCTCTGCCTGATGGTTTAATAATAATTGTGCCTGCGTTTAGAAAGAGAGGTGGCAGCGTAACACACGCGAGCAAATTGCCGCAACATTTTTTTCGGCAACAACTGTTTGCCTTTCGAATTGAAGGTTTTTAACTCTAAATTGAAACATTTAGCTTGAATGATGCGGATGAACAACAACTAAGAAAATATTTATTTGTGAATTTTGTTTAATGATGAGGGTGAAAAGATTATAAAATTTGTCACGTGCCTTTTTGAAAATGCATTCGGCAATGTGAGTACTGTACAATGCGAGTCAATTTCAACGGTTGGCGGATTTTTTAGGACAAATTACTGCTGATGATTTGTCAAAACTTTAATAAATTTTCTCTAAAATAAAATCAGTAAGTGACTTGAGTGAATTTTGAGCCGAAATTTCCATCTAACGTTTTATTTAAGTTGTAGAATTGGATAAAAAATGAATTGGTTCAAGAATGGAAATACTTTCCACACGCGTCTCTTCGCAAATTAGAATTTTAATGCAGATAGGAAGCAAACGACGGAGCGTCTCAAATCTCAAACCTGTTCGCTTGCTAGTCTTCTTCCTGGGGTGAACACGAACAAAAAAAAGTACAGACACGCCTAATTAAGAAGTATTTCAGTATACTCAGCTTTTACGAGCAGAAAATGTGCGAAAATATTTAACACGCGAGTGAAGCAGTAAATGTGCTTGAAAATTTGATATTTTCACTCTCCTTCAGCTACCGGAGTTGGCCTGGCTAACCGACTGAGAGAGAATCTCAATCTGAGCAATTGCGTAATGCTCATGAATAATTCATGCTGAAAATTTAACGGACCCCTGGCTGCTTACTCACTAATTTGGCTTCTTTTATTGGGTTACAATATCACTTTGTCCGCTTCTCGCCGAGGCTGCTGGCGCAATGCAGCGACAGCCAATAATTAATCCCGCGATTGAAGGTGTATTAAGTGACGCCGGGCATGCAGGCGAGCAATGATTGATTAGCTCGGGTGTTTGACCCGCGAGCAAATGATGCTGCACGCCGATACAACAATGGAGCCGTAACATGTGAGGCAGATGGATTGCCGCTGATAGCCATTGTTTCGCGTTTTTTCCCCTCGGTGCTACGTGTACGGGCACTTACGAGAGCGGCGGCGGCGGCGGCGAACCGGCGTTTCAAACGAGAGAAAGTGGAGGCGTATTTATTCTCTGTGCGCGTATCCGTACACGGCCGGCTTGTTGATTGAGATTTCAACACGCGTAGAATCATTTCTAACGACGGGCAAAATAAAGGCACTAATTGCGCTGGAAAATCGCTGTTGCACCGCGTGTACGTATCGTTCATTAGTCTTTGTTTTTGCCACAGAATGATAAGCATCTGACAATCTAAGCAAACAAGCGAAACATTATGATGATCTTACAGAGACAAGCTCTGCGTGTATGTGTCATCTCGCGGTCGTTATTATTTTACAAGGCGATAGAGTTTCTAATTTTTATGTCTTCGCAATGTTTTATCGCTCTGGAAATAGTCTATAACGCAAGGAGAACTAGAGGAGTATTATTCAGGCATAAACGTGGTGTGGCAATAAAGTCATGCCCTCCTTAAAGGTTATTAGGTTTATGCGCACCGGGCTCTGCTTCGCCAGATAAGTGAAATTTTGGTAACTATATGTGGTTAAAAATTGAAAAAGCAATTACCTCGTTATCACTTCAAAGCTGTAAAAAGCAGTAGTTGAGAAAATTCTTGAATTGCGCTTTTGAATCGACATCAATAGCGATTGTAAAGTTTTATATTGAAACTAAATTTTATTTTGGCAAAAAACATCATAGAAGCTCTATAATAAATTAATGGATCTATTTTACGTGTTTTTTTATTAGCATAGACATAAAAAAGTGAACGATTTAGAGTAGAATTCTTAATTTAAAGCCACCTATTCTGATCAAAAATCACATAGAAGTATAGCAGCAGTTGATTATTATCTCATATCAATTCAATCCTCCACACCTCCAGAGCTCTTAGAATGTTTTGACGTAAAAGAATTAGGGAGCGCGATTTTAATGCATTTCATATACGGCCGTTGCAAATTTCATATAATATAAGTTCGCTGGACAGGAATTCACAGGAAACACGGTGAACAATGCAATTTTGCTCTTGCAGCGGTCGCGGTGACATAAAACAGTGACTGCACTGATTCAATTCGTCTCGACGAGCGCTTCTATTTTGCCACTTCGCCATGGCAGACTTGCTTCCAAACAATAAATTGCATCAGTGGGCAGCAAGAGCGAAAAACACCGGCCGACGCACACTAACACATCTACAACGAGCACCAATTTTTTGGTTGAATCGGCAGCTGTCCTTAATGGGACCCAATCTTCATGGGAAAATAACCTGTCCGTCCATTTTTTCCGACCGAGTAAAAAGCAGGTTGCATCACGACGAGCTGCAGCTTGCACGACTCGCCGAGATTGAATCGGACAAAAACAAAGTGCAATAACGCCCTCGCTGCAAACGAAAGTAAAATGAGTGCAACACTCGCTGCCGCCGATCGTCGGCGGCAATTGCGCAAGTGGCGACCGCAAATCGCACCATTGTGAACGGATAATGTTGCAGAAAAGTGGCTGCATCTTGATTACTCCTCCTGGCGATGAGACAGCACAAGTCATGACCCCCAGGAAAAAAACGAGCACTAGTCTCTATTGAAACTTTTGAAAGTGAGCTCATCTAGAAAGTTTTTTTGCATCAACACACAGAGCTTGAATAACCTCTATTCAAATCGGAAAAGAACAATTCCCTCCTCACAAATTAATCAAACGGATTATGACTTTGCTGAAAACACATCGGATTTTCTGAGAGAAATAAAAACTCAATAAGTGGCAAATAAATTTCGCCGACTAGCTTTTACTAGCTAAAATAATTTTCTCTAAAATTCTCAACAGCAATAAACACTTTGATTTACTTTATTTCATTTTCTCGAACATTCTCTAAGCACCCAAGCCGTTTTGGTGTGTGCTATTTATTCCGGGGCCAACTAATCACAAGCTAATTTCCCAGTCCTCCCAATTATCTGGCGAAAGAAACATAATCATGCGGTGCGCGCACTATTAAAAAGCACGCTGGGAGTCGAGTAGAAGTGTCAGTTGGGTCACGACGAACAGTCCGCGCGGGCAATTTTTCACCGCGAGAGCTGGTCGTGATGATGCGTCCGAAAACACACCAACAACACCAACAACAACAAACACTGCAAGCGAATCTTTGCTGTTCGCGAGAGAGTCGTGCTTGCGAAATAAGTGCCGGGGTCAGACAAATAAAACAAATCCGCCGAGCCAGGCGCAGAAGATAAAGAACGAGAGGTGTCCCAATTGCACGCGAGCCTGAGAGCGAAAAACGAGAAAAAAAATGAATCCGCGACCGCAACTCGGTGTAACTGTAAATGCGGCATTATTGTCGAATTTGAATCGTAATGAGCGGCCCGTGCTCGGTTTTCCAACGGATCAGTTGAACTCGATTATAAAAATGTTTCGCAAAAGCAGAAAATGATTGGAAACAGCACAAATGGAGTGGTTGTGTTCCGTTTTGGGATAATTCAAAAGAAAGGTTTTTACGAAATCTATCTGAATTCAAGGAAAATATAAAAGGAGGGAAACGCTAAGAAGAAAACTTTTGTCTTAAGGATGAATTTAATGGGGGGCCAAAATATTCAACTGTCAAGTTGGCAGTGCAGCAAATTTGGAAATTTCGGGGATTCACATATGCATTTTAAAATGGCAAAGTCCCCATTTTCCCCCATTTCATCGAAACAATTGAAGATTCAAATCATTTGTACACTCTAGAAAATAGCTTAAAAAAGACGACTAAATATAATCACTGTGTTTGATGAGGCGTGTAAAAAGCATTGTTCTCCGCACGAAGGGCTGAGCATCAAAATAATTGAATATATATTTGCTATTTTACGAGCAAAAAGAGAAAATCTAATTTTATTTACCACCGCAATAATAACTGTACAATTACAGACATGAAATTGCGGAAAGCTTGTGCGCGGTGCAATTATTCGCGATGAGAAAATAAACCCGGTGCGGCGTCTTGACGACCACAAATCGCTCAAAAGATGAAAGAACGAAGCTCGCGCAAGTGAGCAGACCCTTAATCGCGGAACTGCATCTTTCGCCAGATCTCACAATGCACTTTTGCGCCTCTATTTATTTATTTATTCATAGACGCGCCTCGACACATGTATATTATTATTGTTACAGCCGCAATTATGGATGCTTGATTAAATTTTATTAACCATAACCGTACCAGCCGGGTTTATGGCAAACAAACAACACGAATATGCGCCTTTATGGCACGACTACGAGATTCATCTCTGAGAAAAATTACCCTTTCTTTTCTCTATTAAGCGGCTTCTTATCCTGCATGCAGATTTTATCGCTATTTCGCGCCGATTTTCAATTCCCACACGACTTTGGCACTGTTTATGGCTCAATACGTGACTTGATTGGAAATAATTCAATTCAGCCAGCCGCGGGAACGTGCACCGACTCAATTTCAGATTGCAGATCTAAATTGAAATGTTCGGTAAGCAGCCTATGAACAATGCTCCAAGTGTTTTGTAATTTAAATAATATTTCACTTTCATTACTTTTCATTTATGAACACATTATTTCAATTACGGCGTGTGACTCCCACACCTCTCGATACATATACATTTCTGACGCAATCATAAGCGGATAATAACTATTGGAATAGGTCAAGCAACAAAACTACTTAGTAAAGATCATACTTAATGCATCCAGTCTGACAGTCTCTAATTAAAAAAACGAGTGAGTTGCTTGCATGGGCCATTTGTAGATTGCTTGACCACCATTTTCTCTCTCGAGTCCTGCTTGCCAAAAATTTAATGCCCACTTTTTTGCTGCACTTACCTACCTTGTTTGTGCATCGCAATGCAAAAAACGCACGCGAGACACTAAATAACAGGTTGTTAGGCGCGACATGCGAAGAAATTGAGCCCACTTTTGAAGCAGCAAATGGGATTTTCCCCAATTACACCAATTGAGTCGTCAAATGCAGCGCAATTCGCAGGATGAGTTTTCTAATGGCAAGGCCACGTCAAAACGGACGTATTTCAAGAGCATGTGCGACTATTGCCCTATTAAAATTAGAGACAAACGCTTCTCTCGACATCTTATTTTTGGCCTCCTTAGAGCGTTAGAAGAAGACAGATTTGAGAATTTTGCAAATCGCTGAGGATTGGTGTCGCATTCTTCATGACGCTAAATTAATTCCTGACTTCACATTTTTTCCGTCTTCCTGGAACACTTCTTCAATGATTAGCCTCAACTCAACGGTTTGGCGCAAAAAAATATCTCGGAACGCGCTTAAAGCGTAATTGCCTGTAAAAGGACGATTAACACCTCAGCAGCAATTAATTAATCCATTAATGCACATCCCGGCAGACAAAATAATTAATGGCCAGTGTGATTGCATTGACATGGTGAGGGACGGCTTGTTACTTTTCTCCATATGCGGCTTCGGACGGGTCTCTCGTTTTCTCGGGAAAATGCCACATAGAACACAAATCTGCGAGGCGGATTGCGTGCTGCGAGCAATTACAGCACTCATTAGCCATTATTCTTCGCTGACTGACACACTTACAATATTCTTTGTGTGCGACTCGCACAGCACACGCGTGCTGAATACGTTTCGAAGGAAACGCACGGAGGCCAGTCTTATGCAACGGAAAATTGATTTGCAAGGAGATGCAACGAACGCTTGAAAACGCGTCACTTTCTACATGTAATAAAGGAAACTATCTGTTGCGTTAAGTAATTTTCATAAAAGCTCAAATTAAAACGTCTTTATGGCTTTATCTCGATTCTAATTTGCATGGATGACTTGGTGATAATTTTAATAATTCAACTTCTGCAGCAAAACATTCTCTGGACATCTACAATTTGTGCTAAGTAATTGCAAGTTGTCTACTTATACAGTAGTACATTGCATAATGTAATTTCTTTGCTTTGATCGTTTTGTTCTCACGAGGCAGGAAATTACACCTCATTGTTGCCAATTAAGTTTTTATCATTCGACAAAAAACCTGATTTTCACACTTGCAAGATCGAAGTTTGCGAAATACAAGTTCTCCTCGAGTTTTGCACGCAAAGAAATCCACATCCTCAATTATTTCAAATGAGAACCAATACGTCTCTCTTGTTCTTTTGCTGCACAGTTCGAAATTCATTCATGAAATCTTGGTTAAAACAGGTGTGCTGATCCAGATTGCCTCAGTATTTAATTTAAAAACTGAACACAGTAATTTTCATTTTATTATAGTTGAGAATTAAACAAAAATTTATTGGAGTGAAGCTTGAAAGCTTCTCTCGCAGTCATTCCAGTCATTTGTGAGTCATGTGCTGTGAATATTGATTTCTTTATTTGTTTAATTAAAGGGATGATGCATCAACTTCGCCTCTTTTCTAGGAGCAGAATATTGATTTCCCGAGAGCACACCGTTTTTTGGCTGGAGCGAGTGGTATGAAAGGAACTGTAAGTGTGCAAGTCATGCAGGCATTCAGTCGACAATCATGCGTATCGTTTGGAGGACAAGAAAAGCAGTCGTCCATTAGGAAACAATTTCTCTGCCAACATCACGAATTTCGATTCGCCTGTCACTCCACTTGGATTGTCTCCAAAAAGATCAGAGGTGCCCGATGGGAAAATGCAGCTCACTTTCCTCTAAACAGTGACTCATCCGTCGAGTGTCACTGCAATCATTCATTATTGCTTTTTATTTTCAAATTGCTGCGCTGAAGGGTCAAATCGAGACAGAGACGAGCAAAGGCCAACCGGCTGTGATTCACACCAGCGACAACCAGAGTGTGCAAGATTGTGTCATTTTCCCATGCACCGCACACGCGGCGGCTTTTCTCGCGTCAAAGGATTGAGTGATACGCCGGATAATTCATCACCTGCCCTTATTTATTTCTGCTGCTGGTTAACCGCATTAGAATGATATCAAAACGCGCGCGGCGTAAGGAAAAATTAGAATCGTACGCTGAAAGTGAAACCAAGCGACTCGGAGGAGTGAGTCTTGTCTTCGGATTATTCGCGCCAGCCAAGGATGAAGGGCGTGTGTTTTTTTATGCTCTGCGCTCAATGTGACTCACTTCCTTCTACGGCACCTGAGCATTAATTTTTAGCATAATTCGAGCCGGCTCCTCCTGCGAGAGAGGCAACAATGCGCGCGAGTTTACTTTTTAGGTTGGAATCATGCTCGGCATTTCCTCATGTCGCGCATTCTCGCGTACTGCTTTTCTTTTGCTGCACACTTTTATGGTACTTGTTGTTGCGCGAGTTCTGTTCCACTTGGCGACTTCGGAATGCATAATAGCAGCAGGCACATATGCAAGACCAGATGAAATTCAACCGCATGGAAATTATCATTTAATAACTAGAACATTTAGAATGGGATAGGGTTTCCCGCTGGAATTCTTAGATTTAAAGTCCTCCTTGATTTTCGCACAAAATTTTACTGTTCCAACAGTGAATGCAGGGATTTACTGTTATTTTTTTATCAATTCGGGATGTCTGTATTGACGTCACGCAAATTTATTAAACTACTTTATCAACCAAATCCGCCATAGTATTACGATTTATAGAGACTCGATAGAAAAAAATGAAGAGGCTCATTTTAGCAGACCGTAATCGTTTTCCAATTTGAACGGTTCCGATTTCTTTGTCAGGATTGGGACGAAAGTTTTTCTGCTGCGTGGTGGTCGTACTTCTTATTTATCTTGCGTGCATCGTTGTTTTGTTGATAGGTTTACGGGCGGACCATTATATTAATAGAGGCGCGCACGTACGAAACTCAGATCGGCCGGCGCTGATGAAGCCGCGCTCTTGCCTAATCCACCTTCTAAAAAATTATACACAATTTCGGCTCCGGTCAGCAGCGAATTAGCTTGATTATCTCGAAGCAAAAGGCGAGAGGCGCGCGGCGTCTGTGCATTCGAAAGAGCAGATCAGCAGAGGCGATTGTTGCGTCATTTTGGCGGCTGCGCGGCTTATCGCAGAACACATCTCTCGCATTTGAAAAGTAAATTGGAATTAGAGAAAATGCATGCACCTCTGTGTGCGTCCCGCGCCAGCAATTTTACCATTAAAAAAGCGAAATTTTCACAAGAGATGCTTATCTGCGTTCATAAATTTCGAGTTCACCACCCATACGGAAAGAACTGATCCACGATTTTCGTCCGCCCGTTTTCCAGCTCATGTTTATTCCATCGGGGCACGATTTAAATTCCTCGGCTGCCTTCATTACTGCTAATGATATGATATAAGGTTGCATATAAATTCGGTTTCATCGCTGATTAAAATTCCCCTTGCTTTTTGATGGCCGCGTGTATATTGACATTTATTGCGCTCTTTGGCCGTGACTGACTGACTGGCTGGCTAAGTTAGTTATGTCTGCTATTCGAGAAGTGCATCTCTCAGTCTCAGCAATTATTGCTAATCGTCTTGTATTTCCAACTCTATAAATTGCGGTAAAATCTACGGCAGGCAAAACACATTCATTGAATATTTGCAAGATAGTGTGCGTTTTTTATGTTTAAACAGATGATGTCAGTTTTTTATTTGGTAGAAATAAATAGGAGCATATTTAGATTAAAAAACTTACGATCATGAGACCTCAGGTTCTCGTCCCACCAACGTGACACTGACACTCCAATTATAGTTAGTTAATGTCTTAATCAGTTCCACACTGACAATTTATATAATTGGTCACAACCGGCATCTCAGGTACTCTGAGAGTATAATGAATTTATCATTTTATGAGTTTTTAATTTGATAAAGTCATCATCGTAAGATGATTTAGCAGTGTCAGACACATTTTCTGGTTCTAGGACCCGTGAATTTTTTATTTCCAATTTAAAAGATATATTTTTTGATTTTATAGAGTTGGCAAAGAATCTTGCTCAATCCTTTGTGGTGGCTCTGACTCTCTCTGACTCTCTCCCCCACTTTGTGCTTGTGTGCGCCCTGTGCTCGTGTGCTTGTGTGTGTGACTTCTCACCCCCACTTAAGATGGTGCTGAAAACCTCCAGATGTTTCCCCATATCTCCTCTCTCAAAATGTACTTAAATTGACAATATTAATTAGCTGACTAATTGTGTCCTTAATTTATCGATATTAAAATTTACAATAAACTCTGACAATAAAAGCAAACCCAATTTCACCCTTATTAGTAATGCACAGCAGTAAATATGATTCAAATAAAACTCTACTTCGCGACGCACTTTACGGCCAGCCGTTTAGGCCGGTCTCTGTTCACTCAGTCTAATAATAAACTATGTTAAAAATTAGTAGTCGATAATAAACTAAGTTGAAAATTAGTAGTCGAGTGTTTTACTTCATCCGACTACCGCTCCTACAGTACACCTTCAAATGGTAAAGCAAACTTCCGATCCCAAAGTGCAGGCTTGTGCAAAAGGCGTTCGCCAGATTTCACGCAACGCAGAACCTCTGAAAGCGAATGCACACAGCACTTCCACCGACCGACTCGTGCATAATCAGCTCGAATTTCCATCTCACTGACAGACTCACGTTGCCGAAACGAAGCTTAAAGTGTCAGGCAGGCTCCGTGAAGTGCGTCTCCTCTGTTTGTTAATTTTCGAGTGCTTATTTTAACGAATCAATTGTACGTGTGCAGTCTGGCAAAGATCAGGTGCAACCTTCAGGTGAGTCACTGGTCCATGTCCGCCCTGCAGTGGCGGGTAGGCGCAGGTTTATTTATAATAACCGCGCGCCGAGCATGGTCTCGCCGGCCGATAATAATCCAATCAGAACGGGCGGGCGTTCAAGTCACCGTCACAGGATGTGCATCTCTTTCTTATATATTCTCTCACTTTTGAAACAGCACTCGTTGCATGTGCTTCCTTTATTATTCATTTTATCGCCTCCTTTCGCAAGTCGAGAAAACGCCTCTGTTGCTTCTCGCGGCTCATGATTTGTGCCCTGCATGCGCGATGATCGCGCGTCACCTTGAAATTTTATCAGTGCCGATGGCGAATTAATTGGTTTTGTAATTATATATGGTGTTGATGAGTGGGCGCTAGAGTGAGACTAATTTCCTTTTGAAAAGAAGAGTGGCGCGGAGGATTTTCTGCGTGGACGCACCAGATGTCAGAAGCTATTTGTGTTGTTTGTTCATATATAAGCCTTATAAGCTGGATGATGCCCAACGAGAAAACAACACGAACGATTGGCATGGCGTGATATTGGATCTAAAAATAGATAGTGACACGATTGTTAGGCTGTTGAAAATTCGAATGGGTCAGTAACTAAAATAGTTATTTCTCCTTTAAATTTAAATGGAAAAAATCGCAGAACCTTTTAGAGCCACGCAGTGAGGCGGCTCTCACATCAAAACAAAAAACTTGGAAAGCATTATTCTATCTGGCACCTCACGAATAATTCATTCACATAGCTCCCGGGGGAAGCAGAGAGTGAAACCAAATTTTCGTGACAGAATTTCCATACGATCTATTGTTAAACAATTAAAAAGGCGGCGTCTAACGAATACTCGTGTGCGCGAAGGGGTTATAATTTATAAAGCACGCTGATCTCGCATGCATGATTGTCTAATAATCCTCTGATATCACGCATGAATACAAAAAGGCTTTCGCAGCAAAATATGCCCGACATCCATTCTCTCTCGCACATAAAAATGGGCCCGGCGGCGAAAGTTTACGTTTTTATTGAGCGCGGTTCGAATTTTTGTGTGCTGAGGGTTTCGAGTAATGGCATGGCGTGCTGTTCATGCGCGCGAGAAAAGAATTAGGGCCGACGCAGCATCCATCGGCGGATGTAAGTGAGTATGTGTAACATTAGATACCGCCGCGGCAACATGCGAGCCAGACAATTATTCCTGGCATTTTATTAGCCAACGTAAAGCAGCTTGTGAATGGAATTTACCATTCGAGCAGCGCGCACGTCGCTCCGCCGGCCGCGAGAGATAAATTTTTTGGTTATTGAGTGATATTTTGAGATGCCCCGTTCAGTTTTACGTCTTCTTTCTCATTCGGCTCTTCTGATTTCGAAATTGCCATGAGTTGTGTTCAAGACGCACGAATATAAACTAGGTTTATGGCCAAGGCACTAAATTTCAAATCCGAAGTTTGAATAAGACGTAAAAAATGTCCGTCCTCGAGCTCCAGGTAGCCGCGTGTAATAATTTTTAAATTGAAATGATGATTTGTATACGGGCATCAAACGTATTTTACGGGAACCCTTGTTAGCTCTAGAATTGGACGATTGAGACGTACCTTTCTGTCGAGCCGCCGCTGAGCAATTAAACGCGAAAATCGCTTCTGGCCCCAAAGCGTGTGTTTGGCAAAACAAAAGATTGTTGCAATCAGTTTCTCTTTTGTTGCTTTTGTGCTTTATGAGGCATGCCTAAGTGCGCCCGTTGTTCCGATTTCAACGCCTCGCATCTCTGTTGTTATTGCAGCGTAATTTTCGTGCGTCTCGATTTCAGCACTGCCCCGCCGCTCGGGTACACTTTCAAAATCTCTCGGCCAATTATTAGCCAACAGTTTGCTCTGGTGAAAAGCCATTATTACCAATTATTTAACGGCCGGCGGGCGCAAAAACTCATTTTTTGCATGAAAACAATTAAACCGATCTCCATGGTTGCTCCGCTGCAGGAGTTGCAACTCGATTTCGTTGCTTTCCCATTCACGTTTTGCTCTCGGAACTGGCACCAGAAAAACTACTCTCTTTCTCTAAAGTTGCAAAATTTCACGAGTGAAAAGGTATTATCTGTAATTTTTATATCCTTATTAAAGGTTAAGAGCAATAAAATGGTAATTTTATTCTTAAAGCGAACGCGTGCTTTTATGTTGTGTCATTGCGTCCACAGCAAATAAATAAAGCTTCCAACTCAGTTTCCACGTGTGCTAATTAAACCTCTCACGGATGCGATCGATCTTAAGTGCGCGCTTGTGCGCGAAAGGGTCGAGCACCGCTTCGGAATGAAAAATAGCAGTGAGCAAATCGCTATCTCGGCTCAGCCAGTCTATACATATGCACACATACACACACACACGTAATAATAGCGAACGTCGATGGATGAAAGAACACGAGAATGAGAACCTTGGAGGAACCTCTAGCCGGAGCTATTATGTGATCACGATGACGATGAGAAAGAAGAGAGAGAGAGAAAGAGTCAGCGAACGGATGAATGGAGCCGCGGCGCGCAAAATAAAGGTTAAAGACTCACCTGCTGGTGGTGTTGTAGCTGTTGGTGGTGCTCGTGGTGATCGACCACGGACGACTTGATCATCGTGCCCGACTCCCCGCTGATCGGATGACCTGCAACAAGACCATCATCAGCAACGTGATACACTTCTACAATAGGCGCACGCTTCCTCCTAATGCGGGGAATTAGCTGTGATAATGAAAATATCGTCTGGAAATAAATTTCTTGAACGGAGAAAAATTGTTTCCCCACTGATTTTGAATTATAAGAGAAAATTTGCTTCAAATAAATTTGTTGTTGATTGCTTTTGCCTGATTAAACCTTTTTTTATAATCTCATTTCAGGTTTGCTGCACCGGCTTGCTCAACACCAGCAGCTCCCTTTGTCTACAAAATCAGCGTGCTTGTATTTTGGCTTGTCGTCGCTTGCAGGTGAGCAGGAATTAATTGCCGCGATGCCGTGCTGCGTTCCCTTTTGAACAAAGCAAAAAGGGGACGCGCACCTGGGTGCTACAAGTTTTTAATTTGAAAGTTAAATGCGCTGTCAATTAATAGGGGGACAAAATCATGTCCCGAGACGACGATAGCAATCGGGCCAGATAATTGGACATCATTAAACGGCACTTATACGTGCGCATTTCTGCCTGGTGTCGCGTCCATTCGGTGTGCCTCAGAGGACACGGAGGCTTTCAGACTTTCAGAAGGCCCAGCGAGAACGGAATATAAATCTTTGTATCGCCTGGTTATAAATGCAGTAATTTACTAAATCTTCTTATGCAGTGAGTCAAAAATATCAAGCCAGAAATAATGAAGGATTTTTTTCAATCCATTGGTGACGTAAAAATGAGCAATATTTCTGACGTTAGGAGCAAAAAAGTATGTCGTAAAATTAGGGCACTTATTGAGACAAAACTGACCTAGTAAAATAATTCTACCGAAAACCAAAAACTTTTTGACGGCGTGCGGATTTAATCTGATGCTCCAATCAACTCTTAGCAAATTTTTATTTAAAACCTAGTCGGAAAAAGGTTTTGCAGGTACAAGCAGAAAAATCCTGTCCTTATTTAGGTGAATCTGACAATGAGAGTCAGAGGATTACACACAAAAAATATTCAATTGTTTGTCTACTGCTAGTTTTTGCATAATGCAGAGGAAACACATCATTGAAAGACTCCGTTGCGGCTGCGGTGCTGGTGTCTGGCGGAAGAGACGTGTCTGGGTCAGAAGGGGGTTCAGCTGTGAGCGAGAGTGCGAGGGCGTGCCTGCTCGGAGGCAAAGCGAGCGATCACCAAAGAGTGGCAGAGCCAGGTGAACGAGGGTGCGCCCGAGCCCGTGCCTCGATCGTTCCCACGGTCCCTGCAGTCACGACTCCGCTGACCGCACGGAAAGAACCGGACCTCGTTCGCTGCTTGTTCGCTGCTCGGTCGGTCGGTCGGTTCGGTTCGTTCGCCAGCCGACCGGCGCGTATTATGACTGACGTTTAAATAAAACAAAGGGCCTCATTAGTCCTTATCACCGAGTGGCTACCGTTGTCTTGTCACCACAGCTTTTTATGCAAATCGATCGCCGCCGTCACCGCCGCCGCGACTGCCGCGAGACCGCAATCAATCAGCCGCATTTCCAAATTTGGATTCTCGCCTTCAGCCGACACCGAATTCAAAGGATGCAATGGCCCTATTCCGTTTAGAGATCGGCGAGAAACGGATCAAAACAATGCGCTGGTCCTTGTCCTCAGATTTCTTCCAAATAGTTTATTTAGCCAGACTCTTTTTTCCACCTTACGCGCAGCTTGACGCACAGATTAAGTGCACCCGCATGACACCATGTGCATCAACAGCAAAACGTGCCAATTTCAACCTTGACTGGCCCAAGTATGCCGCGAGAGAGTGAGCAAATACAAAAAGAAAGAAAAAGGCGTTTATTTGCAACCGACACTCAGCGAGCAAGCAAGCGAGTAAGCACTAAACTACTTCCTCTTTCTTTTCTTATTTTAACTGTGTATATGTGTGCCTTCATGTGGTGTTATTCGCCCTACGCTATTCCTGGGGAACCAAATGCACACAATTTGATTTTGAAGGCCGTTATTGCAATTTTTAAATATTTTATTTCCTTTGAAGACCAATCCCAATCACTTTTTATTTTATCAAAATAACCACGTCTCTAATAAATTGTACAGAACTTTCATTTTATATAAAATAAAATGTTTAACATAAATTAGAGAATTATTTTATAAAATAATTAATACGCTATCATAACTTAACATTGTTTAAAATTTAATTATACTATTCCAATTCTGTAATATAGCAAGAAAAAATAATTTAATAAATGCATTACAAAAAATAATTTCTTTAAATATAGTTAGTTTTCTTAAATTTAATTAATATCATTTAATTTGAATCGCACATTATTTAAAAATTAATTTTTCTTTTTTTCTTTTTTAAAATTAAATAATAGAAATTTGCTACACAAGTTCATACAGTCGATTAAAGATTTTTTGTATCTATATTCGTTATTGTGGTTACCGTCGATTTTAAGGATTTATCTCAGAAGGAAGCTTCGCGTCAGGCTTACAACACACTGGCGCGCGCACTTCACACACCCACAGAGTCGTTAAAAAGCGCGTCGCGTCTCGCGCACGGGCTTATTTTCGTCGAATGTGGGATTTTCATCTGATTTATTTGCAAAAGGAAGCAGTAGTGAACTTAACGGTGTGCGAGCAGCTATACCGTCGGCGGCGAACAAACAACAAAGCGTATAAGGGTGGGTCTCGCTTGCTTTCAACCGGCGCGCGGCTCGCTTTTTCCCGAATTCGCGAGAGACTGCCGCCGAGCGCGAAATTTATTACACCTTTGCATGCGGAATGCGTGGTTTTACGTGGTATCAGGTGCCAGCGCAGAGGATGTCGGTTTATGATGTCGTGGGACGCGTATTTGCTAGAATCCAGACGTGTTAAATAATTCATTAGTGGAAATTGCAATGCAATTAGAGGGGTACAAAGACCTTGAGTAAATTTTAAAATTTAAAATTGAATTGAAACGTTCTTTTAAATTTTCAACTTTAGGTACAAGCACGAAGCCAACAAATGTTCCAATTCACCTGCTTGTCTCACTTGTATCTCCTCTGCAGACAAATTCCCGCTGCTCGCATTAATCCGCGCAAGATGACTTATTCGTGATACACGATAGCAACCTTCGAAATGCACAACTGTCACTCTCAGTCAGTCTGTTTCGGTTCGTTTTGCAGTCTGCATTTAGCTGTCCGTCCGCGCGGCGACAACGCAGCTCGCTCGAGTTAAATTAACATATTAAGTTTCCAGTCGAGAGCGATGCCTAACTTTGAGTTGTAATATTTATGTGTTTGGTGATTACAAAAAAGGGAGGTCCGTGCGCTCAGTCGACTTTATTCTCGGTCCATCAGGTTTTCCCATGGATATCTCACTCTCTGGAGAACGCGGAGAGCAAGAATTCTACTGTTTCCAGCATAAAGAAGAAAGATAATGTAGCAGGTGCACGGGACCGCACGGGACGTGACTGCTTGAGAGCCGACCCCTGACCCCGACAGCCACTGACGTCACGCACCTTCCGCCTTCTTCATTACTATACAAAGTACACAGAACAATATAGGTGTGTCTCCTAGCAGAAATTTATTTCGATACTCACGGCTCTGGCTCAGGAACCGAACAACACACACGGCGGACCTGTGCACGGAGGAACGGGAAAAGGTACCTCGTGTCTCGCGTCCGCCACGCATATCCCAAATTCAGCAGCAAGTGCATCTTGCTGGAATTTTGTAAATGGCTTGTCCGGGCGGCTGCATAGCCCATAACTCGGTTTGAGTGGCTGGCTTTCGCTCACAAACGGGTTTCCACGAATTGGTCGAATTTATAGCTGTTTTGCTGTCTTTTCAAACTACATAATCCTTCTGGACCGATTTAAATAAATGAGATAAGTCTCCAGCATTCGGGTTCGGATTGAAATATATAAACACAACTCAATATTAAAAATAATAGCGGGATTTTATAATTATGATCAACAGGAACTCACGGGATAGAAATAGACACTTCGGACGTGATACTTGAAAATTTTAAGAAATTTGCTTTCTCTAATCCATACCATCCTAACTATTTACACAAAGTTAACCCGTTTTTATTTTTTAAATACCAAACGAATATAAAATAAAATCTTCTCTCGTCATTTCCTTTTTGAGAGGGGTTAATTAAATATCTTTGTTGAGGACGGAAACCACGAGTCAAAGACTTTGGTGAGTGGGCGCCTACACAAACCAGGATACATATGTAGCAAGACATCTCTCACTAATGACAACCATAAATTAGTCGTTTGAATAAATCAGCGTTTGATTGTCACGTTTCCATGTTCAACACGCATCTAATTCTTTCCGCAACGAGTGTAATTTCGAAAATTAAATGCTAATTATCCGCCGCAACCAACGTGTAGGCAGCTCGCTCGTGCATTCGTTTCAGTTATGAGGGCGCCTCTCTCGTATAATTACGAGCAAGAAAGCGAAAAAAATCTCCACCCACTGCAGTGGCGCAATAAATTTGCGCGTCGAGCGGCTGATTTTGTTTTGTGATTGCGCACTCTAGGTGCAGCTGAAAGCAAAAGCGACGTTTAATTTATGAATCAGCTGGTCTATCGATAGAAAGTATCGTTCTTTGTGTCCTGCATTCATTAAAAGCTGTCAATTAAGGCAGCCAGCGTGATTATCTTTTCCAGCAGCTGGCCCAATTAGAACGTTCAGCCGATTGAGTAATTCGGCCAGGTTAGTTGCGCAATGTCACTCGTGAATGCCATATGATTAATTGCAACGGACGAGAAATTTTGTTCCTAGATATTTTCTTTGTTGTTTTTTTTTTTTTAAAATGTTAAATTGTGCCATCGGGACAAAATAATTATATGTCTTTTCAGTTGGGTCTCACAATCAGTAATTTCATTTACATTAATGAGACAAAATATAAACTCTCGAGATTTGCAATTGTTATTTCCTGGTGTAATTAGAATATTGTTCAAATTAGTTTTTGAATTTTTACAATTTAAAACGTGAACTTTTTCAGGTGCAAGAAATTTCTCAGCGTCTCCTCTAAAAGAAGCAATTCGAATGAATCACAAAAATTTGGTACAACTGTAGCCACATTTATGAAAAAAGCGTTTTTCACGATTCTGCAGCGATGGGCACACACACACAAGTGTTGAACCCGGCAGCTCAAACAAATCGCCAGAGTCGTGCTCAGATGAACAATGCGCGCCGCCTAATTGTGTTAAAACGTCACGATCCCGCATCCCTCGACGTTCGCCAGGATTTATGTGGCGGCAGAATAATAATTCCGCGTTTAAAATCGGGTCGTGAGCAGTTCCATTCTCCGGTGTTTGCCCACAATAATATAATTTAATTCCTCAGCTGGTGTCCCGCGATGCGCGCACTTAATAATTCCGCGAGCGAGCGCAAAAACAACATGCAACCCCGGCGGAGAGAGAGAGTGTGTAATTCACGTCGTGCTGCTGTGTTAATTTTCGTGAAAATAAAATAATCGCTCGTCTCGCCGCCGTTTTTCTCTCTCGCGCGCGCCAGCGTCCCTTCTCGCTCTTTCTTGTTGTTATTATTTTATCGGCCTGCGAGACGGAGCATCGGCATTCATGAGCACTCTTGGGAAAATAAATACTACAGTCACGACCTGCTCCATTCGACCGATCTCTCAGGGCGTGGATGCTAATGGAAGAGGATTGAATTTCATGAAAGTTATTAAAATGTTTTAATACCTGGCACGGCATGAATGCAATTAATGGGGAGCATAATTAATTTTGGTCTGTCCAAAAGTCATGTGACGGACGACCTAAAGAGCCACTGTGCTGCGGCCGCGAGAGTTTTCCTATGCACCAAATGTATTCTGAAAAACAGGAAAGGGTGGAATCTTCTCAAGACCCGTTTGAAAATCGATTCACTAATCAAAAGAAAATTTTATCTTAACTGCGGATGAACCACATTATAATGTCTACCATAAAAAGCGCGAGAGCCTCGTCAGCCCAATCCATCACTTTTAACTCTAGGCACTAGGCAGACTGATTTGGCGAGAGCAATAAAATTTGCAATTAAGAAAAGAAATTACCGAGTGTGCCTTTGCCTGTGAGCATCGTTGGAAAAGGTCTAGGAGTTTTTGACTGAGTCGGAGAGGCTTGTGGATGGACGATGAGATCCCGGCCGGGTCAAGTCACGACGTAGCCGCGAGCGGTCGCCGTGTTTTTGGACGCTGCGTTAGCAGCAAGGTGTATATTCGTACTTACGACTCGAGACAAAGGCGGCAATAAAATGCGCGCAGTGGCCCACTCTCGCAGAGTCGCCGCATTTGCTCCGAAAATGGAAACGCCAAAAATGGGGGTGTAAACGCAAACTAGTAAGCTTATGGTTTGTTTTTGCCGTATAAAATTCAATGAAACGGAATTCCGTTGAATATAATTGAAAAAAACCGTACACCTGTGAACAGGACCTTTATATTCTCATTCTCTGATGCCAGGGTAATAGAACAACACGATAACAGCTTTAAAATATTTAATTACAAAAGGAGATGCAAAATAGCGATGAACAGTTTTGATAATTTTCTTTTAAATCACTTTAGAATCGTTTTCGGACAATAAATGGGGCTCTTTGCTGACAAAAAGGCAAACAATTCGCGTTATTTCTCGCCCAGTGCGATGAAGTAATGCGGACGAGACACGACTTACATTAAAAACTGTATAAGAATCGGTCATTCATGCATATAATAATGCCACCGATGGGAATTTGCATGTCAGTCAGTGTTACGGTACATTGCCATGTGCAGTTGTTGTTGTTGTTGCCGGCATCGGCCGCAATAATGCTGCTCTCTGGTTTGAAAAGTGACATTTGATTACAGAAGAGGAGAGCAGCGAGCTCTCGTCCTATGCTCGCTCACACGTTCCCAGGAGAGCGGCCGCTTTTATTGCCTTCTTCGATTCACCGAATTATCAAATTTTCTCAAAAAGGAAACCGAGCTGCTTTTGTGTGATCCCCGCGAGCTGTAGGTCTGGGTTTTTATGCACCGAATAGAGATGCACCGGGGCGACACACTATTAGCACCGAATCGCTACAAAACGGGCGGAAATTTGAACGCACGATTTTTTTCAACTCAATGGCGATGCGTGTGTTCGTTGGATATAAAACGTGTGAAAAGCGAGACAGGCTGTTTTAACATTTTGACGTGAAAAAATTGGCTGGAAACTTTTCACAAATTAGTGAAGCATAAAAGGCCAAACATTCTCACAGTTTGTGGTGAAGCCAGTCATAAATTGTAACACATTTCTCGAATCGAACAGAAATCTGCAATTAGCGCGTAGATTGACTTTGAAAAGGGGAAATCAACTTATTAAAGTGGCACAAAGCTTGAATTTGAATGAATTTCCTTCACAGTTAGACGGAAAGGCGGCTGTCTCCTCTTCAAAGAACCCTTGCGGTTAATATATTAATTAAAAACATAATGAATCTGAGCAGACGGCTGAATTAAGGATGTGTTTGGCTAACTTAATGGCGGCTATGTATTGCCTCTTTCCGTGCAGATTAGCATTTAACAAGGCAGAGGTCCCCAGCTGGCTGCGTACTCTCCACCTCTGTGGCGCAGAAAACATAAGTCAGTGACACTCGCTGGCTTGAGAAAGAGAGATGTAAACACAGTCTGTGACCGCAGAGCGAGAGCCAAGGAGCGATTTAAAGAAATGAGATAATTAATTTTGATTAGGTCGATTAGATCTGGGAACGGCCACTTGCATAAATCACGCCGGAACAACGCAAATGCGCGCCGACATTACCTATTAAAGGAGCTGATCGCAACATGCACACGCACTTTATATGCAAATTCAATGGCTACGCTTTTATTATTTCTCCGACTGATTGATTTCACGCTATGGTAGGTGGGGCGATTTCTCACTCTTTTGCCGCTTTCAGTGAATTGATTTCCGCCGGATTGGGCACAACTGAAGCCACAGGATTTGTTTAACAGTTTATTCGTCCTAATTTGCCTAGAGGAAATTCATCGATATGGAACTACCAAACATGCACACAGATCGACAAGAAATTTTGAAGTTTTTGTCGTTTAATATGCACAACAATCTAGATTATTTCCTTTTAATGCAACAATTAAATTTTTAGTACATGCAAAAATCGCAGATTATGCAATAAATAAGCAGCAGGTAAACCAATCAATCAATCGTGTTGCTCTGTTTTAGGGGGCTCGTCATGACCCATTGATATAAATGCATAATTAATGTCCCCGATTAAGTTTTTGAGTGTATATAAGGAACGGAGACAGCGACAACCATACTTATGGCAGAAATTTCGCAATTACGCAACCAGTCTAGCTGATTGCCCCTTTTACAGAGTTGCTTCAGGAGCAGCGTGTAATTACACTATTGATATAATCGATCTGAGCTGAGCCACCCTTCGGTTATTTGGTTTTGGCATGACAGCTCCTTTGAAGAAGAGAAATGCCGCACACGGTGCGAGCGTGGATAAGTAATGGTTCCGTTTCGCCTTTGACGCAGATGCACACACCCTGGAGTTAAAATTCAGATCAATCGCGCGCGCGGTGGATGGTCCAAACGCTCGGCTTGCCGAAAATTTATGATAATTACAGAGTAACTACGACAAACTCATCCGCCGCGCTGGACCTCGCTTATTTTTAGCCAACGGTGCCGGTTGTAAATTAATGAAAGCACACCACATAATCAAATTTTCAGATTAGAGAGTATATCAATGAAGAAAAGGCAGCTGTTGACCCGCATCGCCTTTTTTGGGTTTGGATTTTAGACATTTTTCCCCGCCATGACTCAACGCAACGGCGCTTGTACGCGCGCGAAGATTTTCGCCACAAATGGTCGACGAGCAATTAAAAAAAGACTTAATTACAAAGTAAAAAGATGTGTTTCTTAACGAATGCATATTATGGTGTGCCATCAGGTGGCGAAAACCGCTACAATACCATTAAGTGTTATTTTTTTTTTAAATTTTAGGAATCTTGCAGCGAAACTCGTGATCTTTTAAGACCATAATACGACAAGAGTAGTTGAATTAAAAAAATAGCTGACAATTTTTCGCTTGACATCAAAGTTTTTTCCGGATACTGATCAACTGCAACGGTCAAGGGATGATTTGCGTGCGTAAAAAGGCAGGTGCGGTGTCTGTCTTGCGGCAGAAAGCAACATAAAGCTTGGCTGGAAAAAAGTTTCGGTGTGCCCATTGTAAGGCTCCTTCCGTGACACAGATTGAGCAAATCTCTTCTTCCCTCTAGCCGCACGCGTTTTCCCGCTTTGATCTTTTCTGATTCGCCACTGAAGCAAAAACTCAATTTTGGTCCGTCCTTTCGTCTGGCTGGAGCGGGCCCTACCCACCAATCAGGTTCGGATTTCCTTTTTATCAACTGTCAACAAAGCGCTTAGACCCCCACGAGATAAGGATCCCAGCAACATCTTCTTCTCGTTTTACTAATTTTCTGCATAATTTGATATGCTAAATTTATTCGAGATTTTGTGCCGCTGCTGCCGAATATTTCCCCTGACCGAAGGGTTATATCTCTGGCCATCTGTATATAAGGGGAACCGGTGTAACCAGTGGCAACGCACATAAAAAATACTTCGAGGAGACCACCCTATCCGCCACGATACATTTCAACTTTCGGCCAGCAGCAGCAGCAACGGAATTATGCGTACCTATAATATTTTACTTCATACTTCGTGAGTGTGTGTGTGTGAGCTGCGGGATTTAATTTCACGGCACAGGATAGTTATCGCTCACCGAGAGTGCGAGGAGAGTGGCTCTGATTTCATACCAACACACACGTCTTGCTGTTGTCGCGATAAAATTGCCAGCCGTTGACACGCACACACACGCGGCCAAAAGGGCATCCTTTCTTCTGTTTACGTTAAGGGGTTCGTTTGCCCAAGGTGGAATTCGTTGAAAAAATTTAATTGGAACTGGATCCTCGAAGGAACCCAAACAATTTCTTTTGAATTCTAGTGTTGAAACCTGATCGCGCGCATCTCGAAATTATTATCTGAATGCTTTTGTGCAATTTTTTGTTAGAGATTTTGGAAATTTATTTAAAAAAAGGAATAACAGGAAATAACTTGTGATATAATTTTTTATTCCCGAACTGATACTAGAGTTTGAGTCTCATAAGACAGTTGAAGTGTGCTTGATTCATTCTATGGCGACATTTTTTTCATTGCCAGGTTGCCGATATTGATTTCGACTCTCACACATGAATAATTAACGCCGTCAAAGATCGAGACGCTCGCATCTCGCAGTGTTAATTTATGTTTCGGTTTCAAATAACCGCTTTTAATGCTTTGTGCTGATCGATATCTGAGCGTGCTCGAAGAGGTATAGGTGTGGTGCTCGCGGTGGTGACCTCAAACGGTGGCCCAGCGACCAGGTGTGCACAAGCAAGCAGGTTAAGAAGCGACTCTAACATCTAAATGAATTACTCCTCCATTGATGGAGCAAGAAATTCGCACTCTTATCGCTTCTTAATCACCACCATCATTTTTGCCGCACCGCTTCAGCGCCGACGACTCGTCCTCGCGAATCTGATTCAGCGCTGTGCTGTGGTAGCCGCAGACTGAAGATTGATGGGGGTTTGGACCAGCGAGTTCTGAATGCCACTAATGGTCAGGTCAGAGATTTCCTTTTGGAATCGGCAAATTGAGCAAAACAAAGCGACGTGAATTTTTTTTTTTCACTGCACAGACAGACAGGACGCGGCTTAACTTCCCTTGTCGTGCATACGCTGGGATAATTGTTTTTTAATGCGCATCATTGAGAAATCTCTTCTCCAGAAAAGGCTTGCGGAGCAGTAAAAAGGCACAAAGCGAAATTTCAGCCAAACAATCGAAAATCAACGTCACTGCTCAATATTTATAGCCCATTTTTAATCGACAATCTCGAACCGTGGGACTCTTCAACTTGCCATTCAAATTTAAGCGGCGTGTCGGCCGGTCCACTGGGGGCGCAGGCCGTTATTTATTTTTAAGGACACAATACGAATTTTACATGTAAGGCGTGTACCGGCAAAGTCTTAAAAATCAAATTATATATAAATAAAAACACACACACACGCGGTGTCGGTCGGGCAGTCGGGTCGGCGGCGCTGAAAATTTATTGCCCGGCGATTTTATCAATAAAACTGCAGCAGCGTGTCTGCGAATTTAATACGCGCAAAACAAAAGGTCAAATTCAAATCAGGTACACGGCACATTAAAACAAAAGCAGCAGCAGCAGCAACAGCGGTACCGAGAAAGGCTTATATAACGCGCTGCGGTGGTGTACATAAACGAGCGCTGAGCCTCCTCTCCGTCTCATCATTATCAACATCAGCAGCAACAGGTTTCTTTTTACAACTTCAATGAACAATAGAAAATAATATGTGTGCCCAAGCAGTTAAGAATGGATGCTGCGCCAGAACAATGAAAGTTTTCTGTGTGTGTGCTCTGCACACTACGTTTATTAGCGTGTGTGTATGCCGTTCGTTCTTTGGGGAATGCAATATAAAGAAGTTCGCCCTGATGCTCGCAGTCGGAACGAGGAGAAATGCAGCCGCGTGATGCAATGCCAGCTTCATTGTGATTGTGATGGATCCGATCAAAGCCATCAAAGGGAAAATCATGGAGAGCAAACGTTTGATTGGATCGTGCTTTTGTCCTTCACATTGGAAACGGCCATTCTATTTTTGGACGGGCATGCGAGTTTGGCAGGTTTATTCCGCACGGAAGGTTGTTTTAATTAAAAGCTGCTTTCTTAAATTGATTCAGATTAGCTGGAGGCGTCGAGGAGTTCCTCTATCCTGCCTGTTCTCTTTTTCAATAATTTAGACAAATTTATATTCCATGAAAATGACTGAACAGCCTTAAATATAATTTTTGTAATAGAGTTCATTCCCCTTTAAACAAATAGTCATTTTATGCGCGACCACTTAAAAGCACAATTATTTCTTTCACAGTATAATGTGTGTCAAGGTGAAAGAGTCACGGTCCAACACGGATACCCACAAGACATTATTTTGTTTATCAATTAATATTGATGATGATCTCCAATTATGCGAGGACAATCGGCAACAACGGCAGCTCTTTGTTCCCGAAGCGAAACAGTTAGATCCGAGGGCGTCTTGTGTGTGCCGCCATAAAACAATTTTATGCACCATATTAACCGCAGGCGCCCTTTCAACTTTAATATTTCCCACGAATCTTTTCAAACTTTTGCAATGCAACATAATAAAAACGAGTCTAATTACTTCACACACGGCTAAATGAAGACGCCAGCTTGTTTTTCATTATTTTCTGTTCCTTTGATGTATCGGCAGGCGCACGGGACGAAAATTTATATGTTATTGTGTTCATAAGCAGAATCAACACCAACCGCCTGGCACATTACGGTGAGTGAGTGCTACGAGAGAAAGAACGTAATAATAATAAGAGTCTCTCTCTCTCTCTCTCTCTCTCTCTCTCTCTCTCTCTCTCTCTCTCTCTCTCTCTCTCTCTCTCTCTTTCTCTCTCTTTGGCGTATCCCTGTGAAGATACCGCCACTTTGCCTTAAAGCTATTAAAACAACATATTGATGTGATAGCACTGTTGTACTTATAGAGTCAATACAAAATTTATAGGGCCTCTTTCGCGAGCAGGTGAATAAACTCTCGCCGTTGGGAATCAAACTGGAGCGCAGAGAACGAAAATAAAAAGAAAGAAAAACTAAACCGGCGGCAGGGTCAACCTGACGAAAGGCAAAGGGCGGCGCATCGCGGATTCCCCAGGCGGAAAAAGCGACGGACTGACGTAATTTTTCACTCTATTCAGGTTGCTGATCTCATACGCACAATAACATAAAACACACACGTTTTATTGAAATAAGGACGAAACAGAGGAGGAACTTTTCATTTGATCACATGTATTTATTAATCGCGCCACAAATTATAGTTAAAATAATTTTTTTTTGTGAATTTAAATAAAAAATAACGCAAAATACAAATTTAAAATAATCATTTGATTATTGAGGTTTTTCCACTTTGTCACGTAACATAAAGATTTCCATTTGCACGTCAATGTTTGAAAAAGAGGAGGAGGTTTTGTTTAAAGACGAGTCTGCATGTATCTTCTCCAATAGCCTCCATTCATTACAGCGCAGACAGCAGCAGCTTCTTCTTTCCAGACAAGTTTAATTACGCCTATTGCAAGATTCAAAAAGAAACAAATGAGAAAATGACAATCTCTGTGCGGCTTATGTCGACAGGCTGACGCTTGTTTTCAGCGCGATGCATCTCCGAATTGTCACTCAAACGGGGGATTTGAAACATTAAATCCGCTAACATGAAACGAGTAATGATGGCAGCTGATTTTTATTTTTATTTAGAATCCATTTTATGCGGCTATTAAATGAGGGGAGAAAAATGGAACTGTCTCAAAATGATATGAATTATAGACCAAAAGCATGACACAAAAACAGGGAAAACTCTTTATGTTTTTTCCCCAGAGGCGATTTCGGTCCACCGTGACAAAAAGCGGTATTACGGTCACCTAAATCACACCAAAGCCCTTTAGGATATCAATTTTTAAGTCGTTTCCACCATTTTCCCAACCTTCAGGAGAAAAAAGAATCGTGTTTTCGCACAATGCCAAGCCTGATCATTTCCACGATTTTTACAGCTAGAGAATCATCATCAAACGCACATTTCCTGCTGCATCTGCCATGCTATTAATTCACATTTGTGTGGAGAATTCAATTTGCAGCTGTGCGGAAATTTTCGAGCGCACACACACACGACAGCCGTGTCATTTGTTTTGTATTTATAACCGCGAATGAGCAGATTGCTCTCAAAATATAAGCGTCCTTTGTTGGCCTCGCGAACCAGTCGAGCGTTGATATTTTGAAGCAAAATAATAATTAAATGACGTGATTGTGCCGTATTAAACGTTTATTCTCCGATAAATAAATCAGAGGGAGAGCCGAGCGTGCATTTCGCATCTCAGCCATTTCATCTAGCTTTGTGTCGAGTCACGATTCGGCGGAAAAATGATTTCTGGCGCGCTCGCTTGCTCGCCGACCGAAATGTTATCTCGACGCGCATCAAGTGAGGTATGAAAATTTAATTTGGACCCAATTTTTCGGGTGTTAGCAAATTTCCCCTAAATTATCGCTTCTCGGAAGCAACCACAGCGAGCGGAGAGCCCGTAAAGGTATATAATAAATGTGTGCGTCTCTGCGCTCGTTTAATTAACTCTCGGCTCGGGCGAGAGACGCGAGGCGTGTGCTTTTTGCTGTGCATCTTTCTCGCGTCTGTCAAATTGCAAATAAGCTCGAGCTTTTCACCCGCGGACAGAGCCTCATTTGCATGCTTAAAATCAAATGCAGCGCAGTCACGTCTCAGTCGGCAGCGTCAGGCGCATTTCATCCTCGACATGAAGTATGAGAACGGCGTGCGAAAGATATTTTAAATGCGAGCCTTAATACACACCGATCTTGATCGAATTTATCAGCAGAATGAGCGCCCTTTAAGTTAAATTCGTGCAGCAGGATGGCAAAACGAGTTATGCAATCAGTTGGGCACGTTCCAATTCGATTTGGTGGAGAGACACATGTGTCGCACGGATATTTGCGAAATATTAAAAAAAATTGAATACAAATATTAAGCTTTACATCATTAAATGAGATGGAGCTTTATAACTATCTAATGGCAATCTTTTTAATTTGAGCCTTCAAGACTACTTGGTTTTGCTAAAATACCAGGTTATCTCAGGATTCAATGGAAATTTAAATGTTAACAAATGTAGTTAGAAAAATACGCGTGGCTCTGAGAGCTAAATTTTAAATTTCTAATGTTAAAAAAATCTTAATCTTTTTGTTAGGATCTGCGATTTTTCAATAACCACTCAGTCCATTAAAAAAGTTAGTTCTGTTATCCAAAGTTAGGTTGCAAGTCTCCAGGACTATCTGCCATTTAAATTTAATTATCTCTGAGGTATGATTTACCTTTTATCTCTAAAATTGAAAATTAAAACCATTTCCCTCACCAATTTTTATTCTACAGAAATAAATACAATCCAAAAGAGTCAGATGTGTTTTAAAAACAAGGAGAAATTTACTCACTACTTCTTTTAAACATTTTAACGTTATGTTTTACGTCTTCTTTAACTGTATTTTTTGCGTATTTAGACTTGTGCAAGTCTGTGTAAATCGACTTGCCTAGCCTCCGTGGAGATTTTATGGTGCCCAAATGAAAAGCTCAGAAAAAATTGCCTGCCGTTGAAATGTCACAGACACGACGGGCTGGAACTGCCGTATTTATTTACCTCCATTTATCCGCTTTCAAAAGGTGTGAAATGGTTCACACGCAGTGACACGAAATAATCGCCGCCTCAAAACTCTTCACCGCTTATCGCACCTGTTTTCTTCGCGCGCGGTTGACACACGCTCTCTCGCACACAACAAAGAGATAAAAGGCGAGTGAAATGGCCGGAGAAAAGAGTAATCAGGCGGCGCCTGCTGCTGGCGCAATGACCCGACGAGCAAAAAAGGTGGCACAACACTACTTTAAAAAGTGTATTGGCCCTTGCGAGCAAATAAAAAAGGCAGTCTGCCGAGGCATTTTGATGAAGCTTGGCCGCCGCCACCGCTGCTGGCCGGCCCGCAAAAAAACGAGTTATAAACAATTTATCCCGCAACGGAGAAATTTGCTTGTGTACATTGACGCACATCGCGAGAAACAGTAGAGAGATGTATACACATAAAATTACAAGATTCAGCTTTTGACAAAAATAAAAGCTCGCTCGTGATTGTGTGTGTGTGGTGCAGTTTAAACTCCCGTTAATTTGCGGATGGAGCGTTGTCTCTCCTCTAAAACCTACGGCCCAGCATCCCGTCTATCTGGTTGCTACAAATAATACGTATGATGCATCACATCGTGGCCTCGGGCCTCGCCAGCACTCACAGTCAGTCAGCCGAATGCATTAGAGGCTCGTCAAACATACGGTGTGCGCGCGGTAATCACACACCCTACTTTTTTCCTAGCATATCTACCGCTCGGGCTTTTTGCGGCACTACGCAGACCTCGCTATTAATTGCCGCCGCGAATCTGGCATTTGGAATATTTTGCCCCCAGCCTGATTTATTGCGTATTGTGAAAGAAGCGATTGTCGACGCAAACGACTCATAAATTTAACCGAAAAAACATTTCCTTTGCCAAGAACGTCGAGAAAATTCAAATAATTTCGCAGATACTTTTTCATCCGCCAAAAACAACGTTTACGTACTTTGGTCATTCAACGCTGCGGCCTCCTTTCGTTCAAGATCAAACTTCAATTGCAATTTGATTTGGTTAATCTGTTGACCGTACACGACTCCGCACTTACGCAGGCCAATAAGTTCAATTGGAAAGGAAGTTGAAAAAGTGCAACCGTTAGACCAGCGGCAATCATTCAATGCGATCCGTCCATTCGGCGGCTTTTCCTCTATTAGGATTTGTTAAAAAGCGCGCTGTCCACTCTGATCGTCGCCGAGCCAACGGGTTTGATCGCCGCCGCTGAAAATTGAAATCAGGTTGTGTACGTTCATTTTCCGGTTGATTATTGATAGACGCGTACGCGGCGGCATTAATTTCCACTGAACACATAAATAGAGTACAACATACACAATCGGTATTCGCATCTCGCGAACGGGGCCACATAGGAATAAGTAATAGATCCTAACGCGCGTGTGTTAAGTTGCATGTACTGTACCGCGGTGATTTTATTAATTTATGCATGCTCCGCGCGAGAATGGAGTTCTGATTTGATTTATTCCGCTCGGCGTGAAAGACTCGCGTGCGTTCATTGTAACTGGGGCGCACTTCCTGAATATCTGCTTTCCTGAATCACTCAAAAATCTTAATGAAGTCGACTCGCGGCTGCAGTTGAATTGCATAAATATTATCTTTCAGAACGTGTTTGGAAGTGGTCGTAAAAATTCGGCCTCTCTCATTGTTCTTCCGACGACTTTCATCGCAAAACGCGACCTTGATTTTAGTTTGCTACATAAAAGTGGGATAAAAGTATGCATCTCGACTGTTTGAATTTTTTTCAAATAAGTCATAACCGCGCACTTATTAAAAACGTAACCCACTTATCTAGTTTTTTTTTGCCATGAACTAGACACAGACGTTCGCTATATATAGGGGAACAGACGAACAGAGGGTAGTATTCACGCCGCAACGCACCCATGTTTAGAAACGGGACAATCAGGCAAATTCAGTGGAAAGCTGCATGTGGATGAAAGGATCAATTATTATGATGATGCAGCTGTCTCTCTCGTTATCTACACCGGCGCCTGACGTGTATTTACTCAGCACTCGGGCATTATCTCGCGACATTGACGTCCAATTTTTTCCCCTCTTGATATTGACTTTCACCAGGCGACGTGCATCTAAATTAATTACAAAAGCACGCCCCGGCGACGTTGGATGATAAAGTGCCTTTTCACAGTCAAATCCGAATTGAAACGTGCACATCAGGCAACGGCCGACACGCATTAATCACGTCAATTAATACTTTATTACGGCGAGAGAGCGCGGTGTGCGCAGCAAGCCCAATTATTACCACTTCATTTGCCGGCGCAAAGCACCGGTGCGTCTAATTTATTTATTTACTGACAACTAAATCGGACCAAACAAATAATAATAGCAGCAGCGGCAGTCGCGGGCAAAAAGCGGCGCGGTCTCTCTCTCTCTCTCATTAGGGCGTCTATTCAGTTGTGTTTTGCCACAGCAAAGCCGGATTATTCCGTGGCCATTCATAATTTGACGACTGGCTCACGTTTATTGGTCATGTGGAAAAAAATCGTGCACGCGGCCCCGAAAGAATCCGCTGATAAAATATGAAACGAAAAGAAATACCGAAGCCTCGCTTCCTGATTGCTGTGCATGACAAAACGCATGCTTCCCACAGGCGACTGCTTTTTCTGCAATTAACCGATGCCAGAAAATGATACGCTGCTGGTCACTGGTTTTTTGTCCGCAGCATTCTGTCACATCTGTGCTCGCCGATGAGCGTGAGAGATGCTTTTTGCGCGCGCCCGAGCCGCGCGCGATACCATCGCAGCAAAGCAATTTTCAGCTCAATCGGACAATGCCTTTTTCTCTGCCTACGGTGCATGTTGTGTGTGAGTCTGGATGCAGAACAAAAAGCTGGCGAGATTCAATTTTCGTATCGCGACTTGTGTTCTAGGAGATTTATTTACACCAACACGACAACAGGTCAGTATGGAGTGGCAACGGACAAACACCGTTCTCTGTGGAGAATTGGATGACATGTGTGTGCTGAGTGAAATACTTCCTTATTGGATTGGTTTCTGTCTTTTTTGCAAAATCCTGAACGGATTACGAAGCTTAATAGCGATTTATTGATCCGATTCATGACATTGCTAAAAATATTCTCAACTAGGTTGCACGTCCAATAATATGCGGTTACACTGGATGAAATAATATATATTAACCACACAATAACCGTTGAAAATTCAAAGTCTGAACAGTAAAAATGATACCTGTAGCTTCAGGATTATTTAATCAAGGGTGAAAGCATAATTATTTATATTTTTTAGGACTTTGAATTTACATCTTAGAATTAATTTTCACTTCAGTTCATTGTTCCTTCATTTCATAAATAAAGCGTATAATATATTTTCTGTTTTTTCCAGGGAATTTTTAGCAAAATTGTTGAATTTATTTATTAAAATAAATTTGAGTTTGAATAAATTATCCGACATAAAAATACTGAAAACCAATTTGATGCATTTATTTTATTCTCTGCGCGCGTGCAGCAATACAAAAGCTGACAAAGAGCCGCGAGTAATAAACAGCAATAAAATAAATTTGCACCGGCGGGCAGCAGAGGCTCGTCACTCATCATCATCGTTGATAAATAAGTTTTGCATATTTCGAAGCGGCGGCCCCCTACGTGCAGTGCCTTTGTTTCGCGCACCGCTTTCATGACACCATAGCCCTTGAATTCGTCAAGGAATAAATCCAATCTCATCTCACGTCGAGAAATTGGTTTAATTTTCATTCGTTTTCATGCGCTGAATTGATAACTGATTTTTTAAAAACGTATTAGAAACAAACACGCCCGTTTTATCGCCAGTTTTCGCAAGTTTCGGAGATAAAGTTGATATTTAGTCCAAGGGCTGCACACTTTGGCGCTCGTCAAGTTCACACTGTTGGGCCACAGGTGTTTACGCTGTGAGCACCAATGAAATTTGCCAACGATCACACTTGGCTCTCGTTTAGCTGCCCGAATTGTCACCAGTTTTTTATTAAAAAATCGTGCACAGACATAAGAATAGAAGAGCAAGATTCTAAATCCGTACTACTTGAAGCTTCTTCGCGAAATAAACAAATATTCGCAATGTTAAAATTGATTAAATGAAATTTTGTTGTTTCATTTGAAACAGAATATTATGAACTTAACAAATTAAGAATCTTTTCTAAGTATGAATTATATTTTAATTTCACCGACGGTATAAATTTTCGCAAGCTATTTTTAAATTAAGAAACAAATTCTGGAAAATATACCGTGCAAAAAAACAATTTTCGAAGAAAATCAAGAAAATTATTCATGATCGAGCAACTTGTTAATTTTTTAAGAACTTGAAGTGCAACCGAGTTAAACTCACTTCGGCTGCAGTGTTTTGGGTCACCAAAAACTAACAATTAAATTGTATTTTAAATTAAAAATATCCTAAATCAACGAAAATCACAAAATACAATTTTTCGAAACAACAAAAATTTATTAAAAACCTATGGTTAGTCTTGCAAATTTAAATAAAATCCTTAATATAAATAAAACTGAACTTACCGCCGTTGAATTTGCTGAGATGCAATTTGAATTCACTGCTCTTCTTCAGCATGTTGAATTAATATGCAGTTCGTTATTTTCGAATAATTGTTAAACGCAGTTTTCTTTGGAAGACAGTGAGTCTTGGAGTCTGCCGGCGAGAGTCAATTAAATCCGCAACACCATGCCACTGAACGTTTTGTGCCGGCGATGGAGACAGTGAGTGGAGTGGAAGGGAGCGCGGACTCGATGCTCGAGCTGCTCGCTAGCCCGTCAGATTGGTACTGAGCGAAAATCAAAAGTACCAGGCCAGACTTGGCGGCGCAGCGCGGCTTTGGGCGGGAGACGGAGCGCGCACTCGCACTCGCACACCTTGCTCCGCTCTTGCACCTTCTTCAGGTGGCTGTGCCTGCGGAGAATAAGGTGCACGCCGCACCGACCGACAGACTGTGCTGCTTTCATTACTAGGCCAGCTGACTCGCAGTGCCCTCTTTGGATCTCACTTGCCAATTTTAATAAAATCAATTTTTTGTGGGAGTGCAATAGCGACGTGAATTATAATAATTCAGTACAATTTTTTTAAGTTAAAGGTTTGCTAGTTTTTAACATTGATTCATCTTTGTTTTAATTATGAATAACGACTATATTATAAGGGACAAAACTTAACTTTGCATGAAAAATTATATAACTCAATGAGAAACTGAATTTGCAAGAAACTCTTTTTAATGAGTTTTCAATAGAAAAATTTGGATGCCATCTAAGTAATTTTAATTAAATTGATGACAGTCAAATTATTCTCAAATCGTGGAAAAATTATCCTCCGTATTGACAAGCTAATATGAAGGTGACATTATAATATAAAAATAAAATCGAGAATTGTATTCAACCAATTCAATTATTGACTCTCCTATTTTACTAGGAGAAAAACAAACCAGATAACAGAATAAGTTGACTTAGAAAAGGATAATAAAATAAAGGTTAACAGTCAATAATGGCCAATGCATCAGCTCATCATCTGTAATCTTAATTAAAATCACAATAACAACAGCATAGAGAAACTATGACGACTTCAATAAAATGATAGCAAATAATTATAGTTGGTTAGCTAATCCTATGGACGAAGAAAACAATCAATCACTATTAATCTATATGGGCATCAGAGCAATTTCAATCACTGTTCATAATATATAGCCTTGAAATCAATTAAACATGATTAAGGGCAAAACGCTTGTCGATCCCCCAGTTAAGGATGCCAAACGCCATTTAGAAACACGCGTACCGCGCCGCCGTAGCCGTAATTATCAAACGCTGTTCCTACGTAATTTAAGTTTTATTCGTCATCGCCTCGCATTGTCATCACTGTACAATTACGCAAAAATTTTATGCTATATCTGCACACGACTGGTTAGTTCTGGTTTGGTGCAATCCATTGCCAAGTAGTTAAGTAAGTATGGTAAGTAGTGTAGTAGTGTGAGTGGACATGATAAGACCGAATTTCCCCGAGCGCGTATTACGTTGGTAGCACTGTCTGTGCTTTTTTCACAGCAAGTTTCACTCGCCCATCACACGATCGCACCACAACCATACGTTTCATTCGACGTAGGTCGCGTGATCGCCATCTTCGCATTTTCCAAATTCGAAGATGTTTTTCAAAACAATGGTTCGTATTTCGGCTTTGTGCTTTGTGAACTTGACTCTTGTCTCTTTGAGTTGCTTTATCTACGATCTGGTGGACACTGCGCCCTAGTAATCTGAGGCGGAGTGTCCTAGTTTTGCAAAAAAGTTTTGGCACAGCACAAAAGCATACCCCCAAAACATTGCACTCTCTGTCCGTCCTTGTTTGCATTTCACTAATATATATTAAAGTGTCAGTCACGAAAGAGCGAACCTGTCAACATCTTATAATGTTCTGTGTGTCCGTCGTAAATTTGATTGTCTGTCTTTTTGTTTTATTCCAGATTCTTAATTTTTCCTTCGCATACTCCTAGAGGTAGGCTTGCAGTAAATCTGCCCAGCAACAGTTGCAATAGAGCTTGTCCTTCATCCTGTCACCGAAGTTCATCTCAACAATCACTTTCTCTAACCATATTAACCTGCTGGAGACACATTCAAAGCAAATAACCCTTACCGAGAAGTAAAAATGGATTCAGACAAATCGATTGGTGCAACTGGAATAGCAATCCCGAATTGGATGAAGCAGAAAATTGGTGATCGGTAAGACTTCATACGTTTTGCTCTGCTAAAAATCATCAGGTTTTTTTTAAAGATTTTTCATATAATATCATACATAATTGGAAAAGTGTAAAAATTTCTACTGCCATACTGTTTCCAGCTATGACCTGGATGACTCGTCCGCTTTTTCGCCGCCTTCCCAAGACGACGCTTTCTTCTACATTCGCTACCCCAAGACAACAGCCAGACCCCAATCGCAGACAAACTACCACAAGATAAACAAGTACCTGGAAGCACAGCAGCAATCTGAAACAGTGGCCAGTACAGCTGCTATGTCAACAAAGAGAGCTCCAGCTGAGAATATCAGTAAGTGTGAATTGCAGCTTCACTTGACGTCGAGATTTATCTATTCCTAGCTTGATTGCTTAACAGTCACCCATTGGGTCAAACAGAACACAGAAATATTTTGCTGACTTTGAAACAGGCATGCAGCTAATTAAATCCCAGTCAACATTACCTCAGAAGTATGATAAGAGCTGGGTCAAAAAGGGGTCAGCTGCTGGTCAGATAAGAAACTTTCATTGAACTTGTGTTTTTTTCCGCGCGAGCCCCTTTTGCAATAACGTCAGTCCACTCTATTTATGTTTCTCTTCTCATTTCAGCCACGAGCTCTGGTTTCCCGAAATCGATCGCCTCGCAGATGCCTCCGCAAATGAACACCACCTTGGATATTGAATTCGATCCTGAGCAGCCGCCGCCAAACCTGTCGCACAGGCGTGGCAGCAAATCCCTGCCAACCTCGCCGTTGTCCAGCCCGAAGAGCTCGAGGAAGGCGCTGCAGAACCGCTATTTCACGGCCGCTTTCTCCACCCCAGAACCGTCGTCCGCCGCAGGTTACTCCGGGTGGATTCTCAACAGCCTGCTCGGCCCTCGGGAGCATTCGGTCGAGCCTGCGCTTCCGCCGATCAGCGAGAGCCCCAGCAGCTCAGTGGCCGTTGCTCCTCCACCACCCGCGGCTTCGGCCCAGCTGGCGGTTCCGGATAAAGGCCTGCGCAAGGTCAAGTCTGCCGCCGCGTTGAGCGACGATGACGAAAAAGACGGCGAGAAAAAGAAGCTGCCCATACAGCCCATACTGGCGGAAGCTAAGAAAATACAGGCATACAAACCGAAACCATCAGAGCTGCGGGAATTGAATTTTTGGTCCCCAACCTCGATGTAAGACACGCCAACATTTCCTTGATTTGATCTGCATTCGAGAGTAACATTTTTGAAGACAAGGCTGATTAGAACAAACGTTAATTGGGGTTTGCTTCAGTTTTTAAGTTGCTGCATTTTGACAAAATTGTATTTTTGCGCAATCAGATGGTAATATTTCTCTAACCTCCAGACAACCCGTTATCACTCTTATCTATAAACTTAAAATGCCTGACTTAGATTATTTTAACTCAATAATTGCTGTTGTCAAAACAACCTTGTATAATAACAACAACAACTAACTGCTGGGCAACATTTTTGCAATTATTTTTGTGTTTAAAGAGTAGGGGTGGTTTGTTATTAGTCACTATGGTTCATAACCCTTGTTTTGAGTTCTTATTTTTGTGATTAGAAATTGCATCGGATTTCTTAGCTAAGGCTTGTAGCAACAACCTAAATAAACATACTTAAACGAAAAATGAATTTCTGTAAAATTGACATGCTTGGAGTTACAATGCTTAAAACTCTTTTCCTGAAATTATAAATCCACGGTATGATAATTATCAAATTTATTAAAACAACAACCAATTTACAGATATAAATAATACTAGTAACTTAGCTGAAGTGTATTCAGACCTCAAGAGCTGAGTTTGCCAAATTAAAGGGGGGTACACAAAGATCCAACAGTTTTATTATAATTTAAGTAGGTAGTGGCTGAGAGAATCTTGAGAAAGAAAAATTTGCGCTTCCACTCTTGATACAAACATTTGTTACACGAGTTTTTTGGCCTCGAAGAAGCTCTTGAGATGTTTCATCTGCCAGGCACCCATCGCCAGAAGAACACAAGTTTGAGACAATGACCACCACAGCACTCGCTGGTTTGTACTTTCACTGGTTTGCCGGAATCTCTCCTCGCGGTACTGATAACACCAACATTAATTGCTAGATGCCCTTGAAACCAACTATAAGTGCTTACTCTCTGGTAGTTCTGCTCCTTGGTTATCTGCTCAACCTGATCCAACAGCTGGCGCACTCTCAACTGAAGTTCTGACAGCTTTTCCTTCTGTGCGATGTTGGCATAGTCAATGGCGTGTTCTCCGACCTGAATGTCCAGGTGCACTCTCTGCGATGGAAACATTTATTGCTTTATTGAATATGCTACTTGATGGAATGCTTAATTTTACCAACTGAGTTCCACTGAACCATTTGGTGCTGTTGGAGTAAAGGCAAATCACATGCTCTCCAGGTGTGTGAGAAGTGAACGTGAACCTTCCCTCTGAGCTGTACACCTAAATATTCCAATAAAAATGAAAATATTGACTATTTGATCTCGCGTCGTGTATAATTCATACTCTGGACAGAATTGTTTTATCTTCAGGATCTTTCACTTCTACGTGCATCCCAATTCCAGGGCTGGAAGGCATGAATCCACCTGTTCTCGGATCATAGAGCTGAACCTTGTAATTTCCTGTCAGAAAATTGAAAACAATTTTATTGAAAAGTAGAGACATGTGTACTAGTCAAATTCAGAGAAGATTCAGTTTTAATTTCAATAATAATTATTACGAATGGTAATGTGGCACTCAACCACACCTCCCGGCTTGTCAAAACATACCTATCACTTGGGTTTCATCTGGAATTTCTTCAATGAAACATTTTCTTTCTGTCTCTCCGATGTGGAAGTACAATGGCGTAGCTAATTTCACACATATTACAAGAACTAGAGCTAGTATTTTTGCTAAAGTGTTCATTTTGAGGCAGAGCGTTCACTCTTACGAATTATTTTCACTACTCCACAGATGTTTTCTTGCTAGCGCTGGCCTGCTGGTGCTGGGTTGTCAACAGGAACCTGCTGACGTGGTCAAATCATGTTTTTTTGCGTTTTAAGTCATTTTATTAAGATTAAAATATTTTTCATTTATTTATAAAATAAATTTTGTCCCTGCATTTAAATCCTAAATTAAAACTGATGTCGAAAAAGGCAAAATATCATGAAAAAACTCAGAGGTGACTCGTTTTCTAATAGCGGGAGATTTAAAAATAATAATGACGTGAGAGGTGTCCATCTGTTTTGAAAGTTGGTTATCCATACGCAATGTTTTAATAACTTATTTTCACTGCAAATCAGGTCTATCTCGAGGAATTTAAAATTCCAAAATGGACGTGACAATATTAATGTTGGCCGCGTCCGCTTTGGTTATTTTAGTCATCATACTTTTTCTCTTGAAGCAAAGAAATGATTCAGGTAAATTTATTATGATTGAGCTCAGGCTCCTAGCTGGGTTTAAAAAAGCTTTTAAATTTTTTTATTTTATTTATAATTTAAAACTCAACGTATTTTGAAGTCAAAATTAATATTAAATATTTCTAGCAGCAGCGCCAGAATCTGCAGAGGCAGAAAACGAGAGGCAAGGAGTAAACAGGAGAGCAGGTGGTCCACGGAGAGCTGTTGCTGCTCGTGGAGCTAATCTTAGGAATAGAAATGTTAGAGGTGCAAACAAAATCTATTAAGCGTATCAGATTGTTATGATATGAGTGTATGTACAACATAATTCAGGTGGAAACCAAAACCAAGCATCCGATGGTGAAGAACCCCAGGTCGATGATGACGACGATATTGAAGCTGATGCAGAAGAATTATTTGACTCGAAGCTGGGAGCAAAAAAGAGAGCAAAGATGGAAGCTAAGGCGGAGAAGAAAGCAATGAGAGAGGTTAAGCAAATTTCCCCCATTATGAACAAAAATTATCAATTTCATATCAATTAGGCTGAACAACGAGACAGGGAAGAGAAAAAGAAGAGAGAGGCCAAGAAAGAACTTGAAAGGCAGAAAGAGATAGCGGAGAAGGAGGCAGAAGAGGAGCAAGTACGAGAAGCAGAGAGAAAAGCTCAAGAAGAAAAAGAACGCAAGGATCATGAAGAGTACCTAAAATTGAAAGAGGCGTTCAGCGTCGAGTCGGAAGGTTTTGACGAAACTGTCGAAGAAGATGAGCAAAATTCTCTGCGAGCGTTTGTGCAGTATATCCAAGTAAGAGTGCAATATTTTCCAGTATTATTCAGTTAAGGTTCCTCATTAAATTATAGGACAACAAAGTCGTCATTCTGGAGGATCTTGCCCTTCGCTTCAAGTACAAAATTAAGGACGCCATTGACAAAATTGGCAAGCTCCAAGAAGATGGCATATTGACTGGAGTCTTCGACGACAGAGGAAAATTCATTTTTCTATCAAAAAAGGAGCTGGAAGCTGTGGCAAAATTCATCAGGCAGAGAGGAAGAGTCTCAATCGCAGAATTAGCTGCCTCAAGCAGTGACTTGATCAATTTTGCCCCTGTTAACACAGCTTCCGCCTAATTTTGAAATTAAAATAAAATTATTTTGTTATGTTTGTATGCATGTCTTATCGTGTCAATAAAATTTATTTATAAAATTCAAAGATAAAAGATTTTTATTTGTAGCTCACATCAGTTATCATCATCTCCACTCGAGAACTCTTCATCACTGGTCACATCAGGGTCTTCAGCTTGAGTTTGGCACTTGGTGCATTGACATTGGAATAAGTAGTTTGCTCTAACAAAAATTAGAACAAAATTAAAACCTCCAATCAATGTAGAGCTGCCAAAATTATGTAAAAATTCCAATTTCCACGGCATAAGAATTTACAGCATAATCAGCCTTGGCCAGCAGCACAATTTTATAGGAAAAAAAATCTTAAAATGGAATGAGATAGTTTTCAAAGAGTTTATGGCCAGGAATTTAGACTTTCCTATCCAATATCTAAAAATATTTGTTCTTGAAGAGGATTTTTTAAAATGTTGAATTAAAGCTCAAATTTTCCTCAATTTGATTTGTAACATCAGAATTTTTAAAATTGAGATATATGTTGAATTATTTTACCTCAGCTCCTTTTGTCTGCTGTGCCTGCTTCTGTCAACGTCACACATCGACAGGTAGCTGATGGTAATCTCATCCCCCTGATGAATTTCTTTCAATGCTCTCACAGTGATTCTGGAATTCCCGTTGAGGAAGCACACCTCAGCATTGGGGTCGCAGCTGTGGTTGATCTTGCTCTGCAGCTCGTACAGAGCAGAGCCTTCACAGTTCAGGAAACCACCGGATTCTGCTCAACCAAAGCCATGTTAGAACATGGAGAAATATTTCAGATCAATTTATTTACCATCATCCAGATTGCTGTACAGGTTGTCGATGAATTCTTCAAGTTGTTCTTTCTCAGCGCGAGGCAGATCCAGATCGCCAGCTCTCTTTGCCCACTCAGCAAGGGCACTGGATCCGACGCCCTGGCCATTTGTGCCCACCAAAGCAATTAAAGACGAAAATCCCTCTGGAGTCATCCACTGCAAATTAAGTATTTTCATGTAGAGCTTTGTTTTAAATAGCAAAGCACAAACTCACGTGCTGACATTCAGGAATTCCAAAAGCTGACACAAACATCTCACGAAGCACGTCGATGTGGTGGCGGAAATTGTCGCCAAGTAATTTGTGTGTGATTTCTTCATCTTCATTGGAGGTGAATTGACAAAACTGCAATAATTATGGTTAAGTTTTAGCTTGCTTTACAAAATATTTTATTTTAGTACCTGGCTGAATTTATGAAGAATTTTAGATTTGTCAGCAGCCTGATTGATCAGGGCGAATATTTTTGCAAATATCATAATACTTCCTGATTCTGGTGGATAGTAGAAATTCCTGTAAAAAAGGAGAATTATTTAAATGTTTCAATTTTAAATTGCTGAGTAATTACTTCCAGGTTTCATTGATAATCTCGATTGGGTGTGAACCATCACGAGATTTGGTCCTCATGCACAACACTTGATGATACTCGGCCATAGCTCTCTGGAGGCACTCTTGGCTGCAGTACTCTGTCTATGAATAAACAATAATATAGATACAAAGAATTAAACCAGTAAAGTAACTTTACCCCGCACAAGTCGCACTCTGTATGGGAGCTCTTGTCCGTGGTGCAGCATTCATGATTGGGAATTATGATGTCGGGATTATTCAAAAGTCTTCGGATATTCTCTTCAGCAGTTTCCAAAGCCCTGGTGTTTGAATTTTTAAATATAAAAATATTGCAAGTTTAGTATAAGAAATGGATCATACCTCATACAGTAATCACAAGCTCTGTACTTGCAAGTTGCATTCCAAGGAAACTGGCAGCAAACAATCGGGTCCTCCTCGAAAATCGTGCTGCCTTCTAAAAAGTCAGCAGTTGCAACAAGGCCTTTTCCCTGCAAAAATTAGAATGTCATGAAAGTTAAAATAATTAGTTATTGTGCTTCAAACCTTTTGTCCAGGAAAGGTAACAACTTGGAACCCACTCTCATCGACAACTTCCATTTTGGTCTCTCAGTACCCCAGATCTTAAAATAAAATAGGATAGGTTTATTTTTTTCACTAAAAAAATACGTTTTTTAACATTAAATAATATTTTGGAAAATAGGGAAGAAGGGAAGGTACCACTAATTTGCTTCAGCATAAAACAGCGGGACAGTCAATCCAACAAGTGGTCCCACAACACTTAGCCAGGACACAACCGTATTTTTTGTCTTTCCCGGAAGGTCTTCCAAGAAGTTTGCAGTGTTGCAAGGGTGGAAGAAGAAAAAGGGGCTGCCTAAAATCGGGTGGTCTTGCTGGGAGACCGCGCCCCACTTGGCTGACTTGACAGCGTTTCTGTATTGACTGAAGGCCAAGTCCCAAATTCGTTCGATCTCGAGCAGACTTCCATTTTCCCTCCATGCGTTAAAGTACAAAATTGGAACTGCGTAACTGAGGCTGTACAAAATATGATACTCGAAGGTGACTCGTTCCTGGAGAGAGGGATTTATTTTGGTAGATGGGTCAAGCATGCATTCTTCTAGATCACTTTCCTCGAGCTCTAGGCAACCAGGCAATGAGCTAACTGGAACATTATTTACTAAAGACTTGCTCAAATACGCTAGTCCAGTTTGTGACACATTCCCTTCCAGTTGCCAGCCATCATTGACCACATCTGATTTTGTCTTAAGATCACCAATGTCTTCCAAAAATTTCTCCCAAGAGATCTGCATGATCAGCTTCTTCAAAAAATTCCATATAATTCTGAACGCCTAGAAGCACACAACTTGTTTCTTACAATTAGATACCGAGTGACACACACGACAAACTTTCTCAATCACAATAAAGGGAGATTTTCAACACTTTTAAAATGTACCTTCCCTAAAACTGAACGTTTCCGCGGTTGAACATTTCAATATAGGATAAAGAAAAGAACTAGGAAGTTTGACGTCGATTCAGATTAAAAAATTTTAAACCTGTGGCAAAGTCCAAAAACTCTAGAGTACAGGCGAGACCCGGCAAAAACGTGCTCGACAAGGGTGGGCAGTGGGCGTTGACGTTGTCTTCCACGCGTAGTCGAAAAAAGGGGCGTAACATTTGTTGTGCAGACTGACATTGCTGGCCGCTGTCACAACATCAATTTTCCGGAAATTTAATCGAATAAGCGCATATTTACACACACGATCAGTTTTTCAAATGACGTGACAAGTATTCTTCTAATTCGGGAATTTGTTTAACTTTTCGTCAAAAATTTTGGAATTTCTTTAACTCTAAGCACAGCTGCAAAATGGTAAAGTTTTTGAAGTTATTATATGTTATTTTGCTAAGTAATAATAATTATTTTTCATTTAGTCAGCAATTTTCAACCTCCAAAGTCTACTCACCGTCATTCTGCTGTTGATTTGTACCTGTGCTTACATCAGGTCAATGTTTCCAAGCTTGTTGGACAACAACAAAGTAGGGTGAGTAGATACAAAAATACGTCACTCTTTGTGTGTTCGATTTCAGGTGGCATTGTTCGCACCGGTGCAAATAGTTATAATTCTTTTGTTTTAAATTGCTTTTCTCGATTTTCGATTAGTAAATACCGGAAATATGACTGAATGTCTCATGATGTGTGTTATGTTAATACATATTAGACAAGATTTCAAAGCAGCTGCTCTTACATTGATTGCAGATTTCGGGGTATTTTCTGGAAATGTGCCCGTATTGGAGAGAGGAAGAGTCCTTACGTGGGATTTTGCTGTCTGGTCATGGCAGTCAATTTACTGTTTTGGACGTAACACGCCAGCTACAATTTGTTCCGTTACTCAAGTTTAATTTTTCTTGCATAATCTAATAAAAGTCATCAATTTCTAACAATTTCTTAAATCAATTATTTTTTTTGCTACAAAAACTTGAACCTTATACAGGATTCAAAAAATCATAGTAAGTTGCAGGCAGGGAAACTAATTTATTCCATAATATTTATTAGTGATTTTTCAAGTCAGCTCAGAGGTAAATAAAAGTAAGGCTAAAGTTGGAATTCAGCGGAATCGCAGCGTCTGAAATAACAATCTTGTCGTTTTCTTGAATGTAATCAATAGAATAAGCAGGATTGATGTCGCCCGCAATAGAAATAGGAACTCTCCCTTTGTTGCCCAGAATTGTTAGAGTGTTTATCACCAGTGGGCCAGTCAGTGCTTGATAATCATTGACAATTGTTTGCGTCAAGGCGTCCTATAAAGAGTTAATGAGTGACCAAATGTTTTACTAGATTTAAAACGTATCGCCAACTTCACTACTTTTAAAAAAATTGAAAAATGAGCTGGCGATATCGCCAACTTCACTAACGTATTTAATAGCCACCTCTTGATAGCTGAAAGTGCTGTAGTGATACTGGCCGAGATTGACTGTGTTTATTGATTCTCCGTCATCCCAGAAGAGATCTCCCGCGGCTGTTCCATCGGCATCAATAGCAATCGTCAGTCCAAACGGATAATTTCGTCTGTGAATTATTTAGTCGTAAAATAATTAAGAAGCTTGGAGAAACAATAAGGAGTTACGATTCAGTCAGAGTTGATGCTATTTCCTGTGTGCAAATAATGCTTTCTCCGCGGACGTGTAAAGGAATGTAGTCGTGCGGGGTATCAAGTTCTTTAAAAGTGCCAGCAACTGACAAGTCAACCTCGACGTTCCCCTAAGAAGGTTGCATTTTTTATTTGAAGCATATATATCTGGTAGTTGACTTACCAAGTGCCAGTCGTACCAAATTCCCTGAGGGAAGTACACGACCGTCTTGAGCTGCCCTGGAGAGGTCGCAGGGCTAACCATGAATGAACTGCCCCACAGGAACTGCTGATTAATGTCCCAGGTGTAGGGATCCGCCGGAAATCTAATTTTAAATATAAAATTACAATTTTCTAATATTTAATTTTATTAAAACACACTCCCATGCCAACGACCTGACGACAGTGCCGTCTATGCCGGTGTTTACCCTGTAGAAGAGCGTGTAAAGATAGGGCACCAGGTTGTAACGCGTCTGCATAGCTTTCCTGCCAGAAGCACCCACGGTGTCTGGCCAAATGCAAGGGTCTTGTGGAATGGCACCTGCGTAACAGTTTTTTTATACATAATTGCTCATATAAAAATTAGCCTAAAATTGAATAACTCTTCGCAATTACAATCACTCGCAGCATTAATTAAATAGATCTTACTTTGATGGGACTAAAATTCAATATTTGTAAAATTAAATCAAAGAAACTGTTGAATGGTACATTTAAAATATCCTTATGGGGCAATTTACTTGAAAAATAGATTTTACCTCTCCCATTGGCAAATAAAAAAAGAATTATTGGTTGCTGAAATTGGCGGAAATTGGAAATCTCGGAAAAACGGGGAAAACGTGTGGCATTATTTTTTGCAATTAATTCACTTTGAACCAAACATCCCTGTTATTTATTTTTTTCCAATGAGCATAGCTATTGTAAAATCTATTTTAGGTCGAAGAATTAAAAAAAAAATTTAATGATACACGTTACCAATGCTGTTGTGGTTTCGTGAGAATGGATAGTAAGCTCCAAGTAGTTGCCAGCGTTCACAAAGTTCTTCTTCGGTGTCTAAGGAAAATCCGCAAATGTCGGAACCAACATAAGGAATTCCAAACATATTGAAGTCCAGGAGTCCTGCGAAATCAAAGCTTTTTTTCTAGCAGTTTAAAGCGTGTCCGTAGCGCCTGCAGATTTTAATATTTAGGCAACCGGCGTGACATGCATGCGTTTGTCTTTACCAGGTTGCCTAGTCCCTATCCCTACCAGCAAATTTCCTAAATATTTTGGCGCTTAACGAATTTTGGTAGTCAAAAGTCCTATTATTTTTTTGAAAATGCATCGTAAATAACAATTAATGGCATTAGATCAATCAATAATTTTCTGACCGATAATGGACGACTGCAGATGGTCCCATGCCGCAATGTTGTCTCCGGTCCAGTGACCGCCGAGAGCTCCGCTGCCAACGAAACTAGACCGTGTGAACACCAGTCCGCGTTTTCCAGTCGCCTGCTGCATTGCACTAATTTGAAAAGTCAGTGCACTTTGCTGTGAAATTGGTGCGATTCTTACTTAAGCGTGGGAGATGTCTCCGACCACCCATACAAAGAGTGCACGTCATATTGTCTGTAGCCGCTCTGGGTTGCCGTCATGCACACGGTTTTGTCGCTCATTCTCTTCCCTGGGTTGATCCAAGCTGCCTCTGGAAATTTGTTTTTGTTTATTACCGCGTCACTATACAGGCTAAATTATTTGTAGTTTTATTTACTTGGCAAGTATGGAGGGTCGTCCCATTCGTTTGCCTCGCAATTGAGGAAGTTGGGTTGGTTTGTCTCAAAGTTTGCAGGCTCGTTCATGTCCTAATAAATAATTTTTAACTGAAAAAAATGTTATTGGGACTCAGTGAGCTAATAGCCCACCGGAAGTGAGTAGAAGTTAAAAAAAATACCACGAAAGCAAATAATGCTAAACCCCTAGCAAACTTACAATCCAGAGTCCGTCAAATTTGATCGTTTCGTAGTATCGTACGATCTCGTCAGCCCACCAAAGCTGCGTTTCCGGTTTGAAGAAGTCAGGGAAGCTGACCGGCTCGGGTGGCCACACGTTTCCCATGAGAGTGGAGCCGTTGGCCAGTTTGATGAAAGCGTCGGCAGTCTTGCCGCGTGCGTATGGCCCGTACCCTTGGCGGTCAGGGATGGCGGGGTCGACGATCGGCACGTAGCGAATGCCGAGCGCCTTCAGTTCATTGATGTACTCAGGGAATCCGGCGAAATTCACAGGGTCGTAAGTGAAGTCGGCGTTCTGGTCCATCGTGTCAATGTCTCCATAAAACACGTCCTTAAAGTCATTTTATAGCATCACGGGATTTCACGTATATTTGCGCTCTCACCAGGGGAAAATCGCACGAGAGAGTGCGGTTTATAGCAGCCTTCAATGTGTCCAGATCGTTGTAGCCCCAGCGGGAGAGCTGGAAGCCAAGGCCCCAGTACGGGGGCAAAAATGGACTTCCTACCAGACTCAGGTACTGCTTGGTAACATCCTCAGGGTGGGGACCGAGCATGATGTAGAAGTCGAGAACTCCGCCGATTGTTCGCCAGTTAATGGCTGGGGCTGCGGACTGCAGTTGGTATTCTACCGCAGAATTTTAAAAGTTATTTTTATAGAGCAACATCATGGTGACGGGCAGGAAATTACTTTTTAAATGAATTTTTATTCCAAAGTTGAATCTTGCAATTTATGGGGTGGATTTTGTTAAATACTCTCCACACTGTTAAATATTTGTATTTTCAACATTTTATGCGGACTTCTCATCTATGTTACATTATACCGTTTTTAGTAATCGTCGTTTTCAAAATTGTGTCCTTATCAACACGCTCTTTTAATCTTTAAGATCCTGATAACTATTACGAATTTACTCATTGAACCCGAACCAATGAAGAACTGCACATAATTGTATACCCATTGCATTGCTGTTGTACAAGAGAACTCCGTGAGCGCTGCCATCACCTTCAATAACGACATAATGTGGGTGAACACCATACAAGTTTGCTACTTTCTGCAAAAATAATCCGCTTGAAAAGTTAAAAGCCGTTCGATTTGAACGAGAGTGAACCCACGCTTGTATTTGGCTGCTCGTCGCGCGAGAAAATCGGCCAGGTGGTGTCGTCGAAGAGGCGCCTAAAAGTCGAGTGCTGGTTTTCGCCGAGACCGTATAAATTTCTCGAAGGCAGGCGTGAGGCCAGAGTGAGCAATTTATCCTCGAAAGTGATGCCCGCGAGGGAAGTGTCGAACCTGCAATGGAAAAAAGCCTGTCTCATTGTGTGACGAACGGGTCTCTGGGGACGCACAAAACGCTTCCCGTTGAGCGGCGGGTGATTTGCACCGAAAAAGCGTCGCCAACCTGCGTAGGAACGGATACCTCGTAAAGCGGATCAGAGAGCGGCACGGAGAGAAGATTCAGCGGAATGGGAACTTCATAGCGGTCGACATTCGGGTCATATATCTGAATGGGAAAGACGGTTGCAATAAAACCGAAAGGCTCGGTTGCGGTACCTCACTTTAACTCTGAGCAGTTGGTCGGTGTACTGGAAAATCTCGACGGCAACGTTTTGCACGCTTTGCCCGTAAATTGAAGATCCCAGTTTGGCCAGTGGCACCCTGAAACCAAATTCTGTTTGCTCTTGAGGTCCGTTGACGGTGTAGCCATATTCCTCCAGCGATGGCAGCGAGCAGAAATTATTTTCCCACACGCAGGGAGCCAGACAGGCCGCTTGCTCTATTTGCCCAGCGTCATTTCGATCTTGAAAATTCGCGTTCTGTTCAATTCTTTCTTTTCATTTCCTATAATTTATAGTACTCAAATATGAAACAGGGCACTCAACAGAACTAGCAGCTTTCAGGTCTCGGACGAATGCCAGTTCAAAATCGCTGGTGTCCAGAGGGATTTGCAAATCACTGATTTCTAAACACTTTATTTACCCGAATATAAGTTTATAAAAACAAAAGGTTAAAGCAATTTTTATACTTGATCTTTCCTGTTGAAGTAAATCGTGCCGCGTCGCAGAAGATTTCCGTTGAAATTAAGTGCTACTGGAGTAAAGGTCGAAGGAAAGTTGCACAAAATAATTTGGTCGAGCTCCAATTTTTCTCGAAGCTGCAATCTCGACACCGTGAGTTTTTCCTAGTTAATAAAGAAAAGTGAGATATTTTTTGTATTTAGAGTTAAACGCTACTATGTCGGCGGAAACGAGTCCTCCGAGAAAAGGCGCGGAAATCCTGCGCGAATCGGTTGCCAGCGAAGTGGAAACTTTGATTTTCTGGGCAGAGGAGCCGGCTTTCTGGGTCAGCGGTTGGATCTTCACAGCGCACCCCAATGCTGCGGTGGAACTTTTTCCATTACATCTTTCCCCCTTCGATTTGTAAATAAATTGTACAACCTGCTAGGCAAAGGAGCAAGACACAGATGCTGGAGCGGCGGATTAACATCTTGCAGCACTGATTTGCCGCAGAAATAAAAACAACTTTAAGTATTGACTCTGTCTTATCAGTGGTAGGATACCAGTCAAAATTAGTAACTCTTATCATCTAGCTTATCTGCTGTATGGAAATCACGTTTCGAATAGGAATTTCTCTCCACCCTGTTCTTTAAAATTTTGGCTGCAGAATTTTTGTTTTTCCGCAATAAAAGAAATAAAATGGTTAAAACCCTAAATTAAACTGTTATAGTTAAAAACATCAATATCACTTTCTAAATATATTATTTCATTTTTGGGGGGACCAGAGACCACAGCCAGGTGTCTTGAGAGTTTTTATTTATCTAAATTAGTTTCTTTGAAGGGCGAAAAAGGAGGGCTACTAAAAAATTCCATGCATATTAAAAGGCGACACACAAGCATCAAAACAGCTCCTCGGTGAATATCTTTAATCTCACGGCGCCTATATCTTTCATATCTTTCATCGGGCGTGCTTCTCCAGGCCGTGCATTAGGCGAAAACAAACCACCCTTTCATTCGGCAGTAGCATATTACTTTTCCGAGCTGCTCCTAGATACACAAATCCGAGAGCGCCGATTGGCCCGATCCGACCGTGCGCCCGACCCGACGGCGGCGACTAACCCCTATAGCTGCCGCGGCCCTACTTCGCCCTGCTTTATGCTACTTGCCGCATAGCACGCAAGCACCGCAACCCGCTCACACACCCCACCCAAAATCAGGAGCAACGAACGCACGCACTCTGCACACGAGATGTTGTGTGTCTTTCGAAAAGACGAACTCGCAAATGTTCCAACAACTGGTCTCTGAGCGTTGCGCAATTTCTCTTGGCAATAATCGGGAGCTGCGTCTCTTTATTATACCCGCTTTAACCTCACGCGTGACACGTCTAGAGAAGAGAAACTTGGTGAGTTGTTTACAGCAACAAATGTTAAGATAAAATCTTTAGCCGTGCTTTGTGGTAATGAACTGCAGGCAGGAACAACAGATATTTTTTCTAATGCTACACAATATTATAAACTTGGAAATGTATTTCAGTATTAATTGCTTTTTATTGACAAAGCAATACTCACTGTTTCTGATTAGTCGAAACATTTTCAACACGATACAACACGAAAGATAAATTATGTAGGTCAATCAGGTATCAGGGCGTTATTTAAGTGTTTGCTGTTTAACGCGATTCGTGAATTTTATGGAAAGGTGACTGTAATTAAATAATACTCTGATTAATTCAGGAATATTGGAATTATTATTTTATTGAAAAATACCGGAAAATCCAAAATTTTCGATACATATTTTTATTCAATTATTTATATATGGTCGAGATCAAAGATAACAAAGAAACACTTAGGATTCGACGTTTTTGGCGCATTCATTGAATTTGTCTATAGTATCCATCAGGTAATGATAAATCTCACCAGGGTAAATTTTTTTATTCGACCGAGTTTGCGTAGTATGTTGCTCGGAAGGTTAAATTATTGAGGGAATTAAACATGGGAAATCGGAGAAATCATTCAAAATAGATCATTGTGACACCAATTTTCATTCAATCGTGATGATATTTTAAAGGTAAACTCTATTTTACGAGACAAATTGGTATTTCTCATAATAATAAAAACAAAAGTATTTAGTCAAATTGAGCAAAAGCTGTAGTTTTAAATCAGTTTTTAAAATGTGGGAAGTTTTTTATTATTCCTAGAACTGTCGAAAAAATTCCACCACCATACGTGGATAGCACCAGGAAAGGCTTTACGATTTCAATGATTATTCGTCAAAAAATAAAACATCAAATAATGCTAAAAGCTATCTTTAAGTGACCTTTGACACTTCAACCCATAAACTTAACACTTTTTGTGTCATCTAAAATTACTCATTTTTAATATATCAAATAGTTTGCTACCATCATCATCATCATCAGTTTATTCCAGTTCATTTTGCCATCGATTTCCTCCATTTTAAAGAAATATAAAAATGCACGCTGGATGTGTTCAAGAAAGCGGCAAGTTGCTGGAACACTTCAGGAAAAGGTCAAGGTCAAACAAGTGCAAAAATTACTTCAATACAAATATTGCTAGGAATGTGGGAGCCTGCTGCTGGATACGTATTATAAATCAAAGATTTCATCCAAGCCAAGAGTCAACGCTATAGGAAGTTTAAAATTTTAAAGAACCAACTAACATAATAATATATTCAAAAGAAATGTTTGCATTGAAATGTCAAAGTAACAAAATAATTAATTTGATCTTATCTGCATTAACGAAATTAAAAATCCTTCGCAGTTTGCAAAGCAAGCATGCAAAAGATTAACCACGGCAATTTTTGGTGCTGACATTTTTTCCTTCATTCCAAAATATTCATGCACAGAGCAGTGGTAACAGCCTCGTCATAAAATCAATAACCGTGTCAAAGTTAAAGGCAACTCGGAGAAAATGGCAAGTAATTGCGCGACGAGAGGAGCTAAACGTCGAGCAATAACTGCCGTAACAGCAGCAAATAAAATTTTCGACACAAAAGCGCCTGGCGGTACGCTCTCCCGCACAGCACGGAATGCTAAATAAGAGGAGGGGGGGCCGTGTTTTCGGGGATCAGCTGCTAGAGCTGCGCATTCGTAGCACGTCCCTGTCCCAGCAACAGCCGAACGAAAGGCATACAAAGGGGCAGCTCGTCTGTCTCGCATAGATTTAGTTATACCTATAGACGTAGGTAGACAAGACACACTAGTTTATCTTGCACCCGATCAAAGTGCTAGGCTCAGGGTTCGTTGGCACTGTAGAGAAACGGCGGACGAATTGTCTCACGTACAGATTTGTGATGGATAATTGCTCCTCTCCGCGACGGCAATCATGGCTCTAGGTGACCCTATTGAATGATCTGCAATTGCCTTTCTCGTCGCGTAACACACAGTATTTTCCTCTCATTTCCGCAGGATTCGGAGCAGCGAGCAGCGAATGTGGAGGCTGGCCAAGGTGAGCGAGCGAACAAGAAAACAAACGAGCCTGCCAACAGCTGCGGCCGCTTCCCATCTGTAGCTGCTAATTCTATCCCCATGCACGACTCATCCTCTCATGACAACTTGCCCCGAGTAAGGCATTATAATTATTATCTGGCAGCTAAAGCTCAACTCGCGCACACTAGTCTTAGAGAAAAGCATGGCGGAGGACGGACATGCAGATGACCGGCCGCCTGAGGACCTTTGGCTGCTGCTCTCTGACCAGGTGCTTCTGCACATCTTCCGGTATATCTCCGCACCTGACTTGCTCCGGATCAAACAGGTGTGTCGACGCTGGCATCGCGTCGGCTGCGATGAATTTCTGTGGAGGGACCTGCTGCACATCGACTACAAGGTGGACCGGTCCGTCGGACTTCCTCCAGGTAAAATCTACCAAACGTCGAGGACAGAAATTGGCAAAGTCCCTACCAGCAGAGCGTTGACATAATTATCACATTAAACTTAATATACTGGTCTTTTTTATAAGCCTCTTGAAGCAGAACTTTTAAGGCAAAATTTACTGACGATCACATCAGTTGGGCAATATAAGAAAACAAAATATTGAAAACCCTGAAAAAAATGTGAATAGTTTTATTTTATTATTATTCTTGCACTAGTCAAATACAATAAAATACATTAAATCAAAAGATTTCAAAGCAAGAAAGGGCGAACAGTGTACTAGAGCGAAAAAATGCTAAAACGATCCAACACTAATTAATTTCACGTCGCACTGACAATGAGCCGCAAGAGGTTTTAAATTACAAAATTAATAATTGATTGAAATTGCACTCAAGTCTAAACGTTTTAAAATGTCTTAAAAGTTTATTCTCCATCAATATCCAAACACGAAAGAGCCAGAAACGCTATTGTCATTACTAAATAACAACAAACAAATTTCTTCCCAATTTTACCCACCTGGTTTTAAATGCCTTTGGAATTTTCTGTTTCTCCAGGCAAACCCTGAATTGCTCTGTTCATTTGAAATCATTTATTAAAAAATAGGTCTAAATATAATATCTGATCATATATTATATGTTTTTTTATGAACAAAGAGGTATTTGACCAATGGTAATAAAGTAATCAATCAAAAGTAATCAATATTATTTTAAAATATCACTTGAAGCCTAGTCTGTTCTAATTGAAGAAATACGCTTAGATTAAGCTACTAATAAATAGAGAAAAGAATCGTGTTATAAAATGATTTGTATACTAAAGCCCTAAATACTATTCTAATGATTCTCCTCATGCTAGATTAATGGATTTGTCACTATTGTTTCTTGCGTTGCCAAGACATTCATTATTTACCTTTGTTAAAACGTCGACACTCAAGGTTGGTTTTACCTACGGATGAAGGAAAATGAAATAATTAAATAGGGCCGACGTAACAATTAAAATATTCAATTGTAGATAATATTCCTACTAGTTTGCGCGAGAATTTCTGGAGTTTTGCCTGGACCTGGATATTAGTCAAACTGAGACAATTTCCAAAGGCGTAACTGGAAATTTTTATCTTGCTTGTACGGTCAGGAGGTTGAAATTTTAAATTAATTGTGCAGAGACACGACAAAGCTGCAAGTGATTCTGTTATTTGTATCTCTACGCGATTTATTTAAAATTTCAACTTCCTAACCAAAAAAGGAAATATATACTTTTCAGTTCCATCCTAGTATTTTTTCTTTATTTGTTTTAATATCGGAAAAATTTACTAAAAAACCTGATCTAGAAATAAAATAAATAGTGGGTTTGAAAGTATATTCAAAACCAAGCATTAAAAGAGACTATACTATAAGATTTTCTCAAGCTTCTCTTTTCTTTTTTGTTTTCATCCAATTTTATTTTACGATAAATACTGCTCATTGACAGCGGCGCAGAGTTTTTTCCAACAAAAACGTGTTGGTACTTCGCACCCCAGAATTTTGTCGTGTATGGTTTGAATGACCTTTGCTGAAAAATGACGCTTAAGCGACGCTCCTTTTTTCAACCAACTTGCTCTTTTGCTCTGGCATTCTTGATAATTGATTGACATTTCATATTGTGTGCTGTGAAGGGCGTACATCGTGGATGGAAGAGTATTACCGGCTGACTGCCTGCGTGCCTTTGATGGAAACGGAAGTCTTGCGCGAACACACGCACCAAGTGCTGCACGTCAGCTTTTCTCACAATGGGGAGATGTTCGTCACCTGCTCCAAAGATGGCCTAATCTTGGTAAAAATAACCCTCTGTGACTGGAGCCAAAACTGGTTGCATTTTAATTAAAGTCGATGCACGTGAAATCGCGCATTTTTATGACTTGGCATGCGACCAGCGCGTCTAAATAATGCATGAATTACCAGAATAAAATGTCATTCACCTGTTGCAGTTGTGGGACTCTGGATACCCGGCCAAAGTGAGGCACCACCATGACATGAAGCAGTTCTCCTGGAAATATACTCAATACTCTCAGTTCAATAGCTCTGACACACTGCTCTTGGTGTCGGGCGTTCATTTTGGCACGCCACACAGCACCTCTGGAGAAATCGCTGTTTTTAGTCTGCAAGGTAATGTTCTAATGATTCTTGAATTAAATTTGCTAGTACATGTATGAAATAGGTTTCTACATTCTTATTGAAACACAATTGATTTCATCAAGAAAGGAATATTGCCACCTCTTGCTTCTTTAGCGTTGGTTTTGGTTATTAAAAAAAATGCTCAAGCGATAATCATGGATTTACACTGCTCACTCTTTTTGTCGTTTGGAAAAAAACTCAATTTAATTTTTATAACCTATAAAATTATTTTATGATTGTCAAACAATTTAATTTTTCATGCGTGAAAATTGCAAAAAAATTGATTAACGTTAAGAAGCTACAGCTTTAAGTATAATGCGGAAATTGTGCTTTTTCAATCAAGTTTATTTTAGAAGTTACAGAGCTTAAAACGAATCTTTAAAGGGGAATTAAATTTTTCAGAATGACGCAAATGACCCATTAATTGATTTTTCTCATATGATATTTTTCAAACCAAATTTCATCTAAATTAAAAAATGCTATGAGTCTTAATCAATTTTATATATTTGTGGCCATTATTTCCAAATCGCCAGAATTGTGTTGGAAATTTTCACTACTTAAACCTCATTCACATTAGTAACCATAACCTGAAACGTAGCATCCAAGAGTTTCCTGGTTAAGTAAAAATATTTGTGAACTGAAAAAACTCAGTTAATGAACTTAAATATCGCTTAAGTTTTTGGGAGTGACTGATATTGAATCTAAAATTCTATAGGTGAATTTGAGCTGCAGTGTCGAATGGCAAACAAACCCTATGACATTTTTGGCACTTGGTACAACGATCGCTACCTTTTGTCGGGTGACCTGTACTGGCTGGCCCACTTAGTCAGCACGTCCATCCTGTGGCTGAATAAGGCGTCCCAAGAGTCAAGCTCGGAGCACGTCGCCATCATGGACCAGCTCTTCCGCTTTTACAACCGAAACGCAAGTTCGGTCAGATCAATCATGGTGGCCGACTGCCTTGCACCTGAGGCTGTGGAAACGCAGAAAAATACCAAGCCGCAAAGCAAACCTGAAGAGGAACGAAGTGGAAACCCACCGTCCCACCACGCACAAACCACACCAATGCCTTCAGCCGGCCCTGGAACTTCTAAAGAGAGGTTTGCAGTATTCAAGTGCTATCCTCAAATGAGGTTTGACAATTTATTTTAATATCTTTCAGTTCGGATAGTAGAAAAGTTCGTTGTGATAGTACCTGTGATTTTCCAAGTCCCATCCAGTACAAAAAGGAGTATCGTCTGGCCGAGGCAGAAAACAGCCAAGACGATGGTATTTATCCTGAAAATATTTGCCAGGCTCGCGTTTTATGCATTGGTTGTTCAATCAGCTAAATCTGAGGAGGTCTTGTGCGACAGTGGAGAAGCTAGCATAGAGGAAGGAGCCAGCATTTTGGAGGGGTCCTCTGACGACGAGGACGAAGATTTTGAAGAAGAAGAAAGTGTCCTGGAGAGCAAAGACAAGTTCCTCATTTTCACCACTGGCTCGAAAACATTCACGCCCCATCAAATTGGTAAAATTCCCTTAATGTGAAATATTCAATAATCCTTTTCTTGAATCAAAGGTTTTAAGAGGATAAAACCTGTCCAATTCCGCCACCGCCTTGACCCTGGTCCTAGTTTACAAGAGCGCCTGGCGGAGCACAGGCGGCGAACAGAGCTAGAAAGACAGCAGCTGGAATTAGGTGCCCCTCCGAGACCGCCAGAGCCGAATTGGCTAGATTACGACTCTGTTGCTGATCGTTTTGATCGCATTGATCACTTGATTGACCTGCATGGACATATTATCGGCATGGGATTATCTCCTGATCACAGGTAAAAAGGATTATATTGGAATCAGAATTAAAAAAGTGATAAAAAAGCTTAAAAATATTTATAAATGAATGTTTTGGAACGTTTGAGGATGCTGGATAAAATGGTTAAATTCTTCTACGAGTAAATATATCTATAAATAAGTCTCATTAATTATACTAAATCTTAATGGCTAATGCCAGCATTTAAGTCCAGGATTATCCAACAATATCTTCTATTTTGATATCTTCTTACGTAGGAGCTCAACTTAGAGTTTGGACAAACATCTTGCTAAAGATACAACGTGCAACGTTTGTTTTAGATTCTTGTATGTAAATAGCCGGCCTTGGCCACAAAACTACGAAATCACAAATCCACTGGAACCTCCCCACATCGCGCAAGAAATAGACATCCATGTCATCGACTTGGTCACTCTACAGGAAGTGGGCACAATGCTGCGGGCGCACAAAGCTTACACTCCCAATAATGAATGCTTTTTCATTTTTCTCGACGTCTGCAATGAATATGTAGCAAGGTAATGAATAGTTAAGAATGTTTGTGCTCCTTGAAAGAGTTGAAAATAAATCTCATCCTTGCTGCTGAAATTAAATTTACGTGGTCATAAAGAATTGATAAAAATTTAATTCAAGTCACTTAAGAATAATTTTTATTGCGAAACGTCTTTCTTTGATTACAGTGGAGCCGAAGACAAGTTTGGACACTTGTGGGACAGGCACTATGGGACGTGTCTGGTCAAGTATCCTCACGACGACGTTGTTAACTCAGTGGCATTCAATCCAAGGGATCCTGAGATGTTAGTCACAGTATCAGACGACTACTCCATCAAAGTGTGGCGATCGAGGAGAAAAGTCAAGGGGCTGAGTGAGGAGGAAAGTCTGAAGGGTGACGAGAAATTGCATGGTGATATTGCCCAGGCTGTTGAGTTGCGCAAGGGTGCAAAGAACCGCCAAAGAAAAAGAACAGTTTCAAGAAGTTTTAATCCATTTAGTGGCCTTGTGTGATTTCTTTCTCCCTCAAAAGTTGATGATTGCAATGGTGTCGCAAAGCAAACTAACTGTTAGTAATGCAAACAGGCCAACGCAAGCTATTGAATTTCATGCACTGATTGTTAAATAGTTTGGATCTTTTTGAGAATTTATCTGTGGTTTATGCAACATGTGAATTAAATACGATACATTACAGTTATATTTTATTTTTTAATTGATATCATCTTCAACAATCGAATAATTTAATCCTGCCACTTGGGTTGCGACATTTTTCAATTGAGGTGTACACTAGATTTCGGAAATCCAACATTGAGAAAACATCAGGATAAACATCTGCCAAGATTTGACTCTTCTTTTCTGCTGACAATCGTCAGCAATAGAGAATATATTTATATAATTAAAAGATTGTTCAAACTGGATCGCCCGCCGAGCCCTTAACAACCCACTTTTTAAACAGTTTAAAACCAAGTGAAGATGCTCTTTTATCGTCCACTTCATATCAGCCCTGGAGAAACATCCCTATCAATGTGTGCTTCAACAGTTTACATCTTAAAATCATGTCACATTTAAAACTAAAAATCAGTCTCAGTTGGGTACAGGATTGGGGTCTGAACTGTCGCTTGAAGGTCCAGGCTCTGATGGGTTGCCTTTGTGTCGGTGCTCAACATGACCAAAACAGTTTTCGCATTCTTCTTCAGACTCTTCCGAGCTCTCGCCAAATTCCACAGGCTTTGTGTAGATACAGCAACCTAGGAAAGCAGACTCATTAGTCACGACAGCAATATCATTTCCACAACTAACGTACATTTCGATTTTTTGCGGCCCAAATTTTCATTGTCCACGGTGGTGGCATCAAATTGAACCTTCCTTCCTGTCTTTGGCTTTTTGAGCTTCAGCCTCAGTGTTGGAGCATCCTGCAGCAATGACATTACAAACTAAAATTTCGTCTTGACTGTATATAACACTTAAGTGTACAATATAAGTAACAACGTCGAATAAAGAAAAAAATAGCGTTGACAAATTAAGTTTAAAAATAATGAAAAATAAACAGCTCCTAATTTTTGTCACCTGTTAATCCAAAAGTACGACATCTGTTAGGCATAAAATTTTCGAGTGCATGAAATATTTTGTAAGATATCGCAGTGAATTTGTAACCATCTAGTTTATAAATCGTACACTTCAAGATGTCGAAACACTTTCTCCAAACACAATCATGCATTCATTACCCTTCGTGTGTAATTCTGAGAATTTTCAATACTTTATTTACCTGTAAATATCTATAAATGATCGAAGTTGACGGGTGACACTCTTATTCTTTCAACTCAAACAGTAAAAATGTGATAATAATTAAAGATTTAATAAACTACATGATAGAGAATTTCAGCCATCAATTAATTGATTGTAAAATATATTAAAACAAATGCTGATATATAATATGTTGTGAGCACTAATTTTTAAATTCTTAAATAGTTGCTCTGCTGATCCACAGTAAACACTACTTTGAATTTATAGTCACAATTTCAAAACCATATTTTAAGAAAATCAATAATTAGGCAACAGCGCTGCACTTTAACAATTCAGAAACTTTTTCCGAAGAGTATCCCAAAGTTTCTCGCAGCACTTGCTCAGTGTGCTCTCCAAGAACTGGAGGAGGCATCCGCACGTCGTTCCTCGCCTCGCTGAATTTCACAGGGGGGCCAACTATTTTTATTTTTCCAGATTTCGGATGGTCAACCTCTTCCACCAAACCAATTTCTTGGATATGCCTGTCCTCAAAGACCTGCTGTAAACTATTGACCCTCCCATAGGGACTGGATCCACCGCGCAGTTTCTCGAGCCAAAAATCGGAGTCGTGTTCCAAGAACTTGTCCCTGATTTTTCGCAGCAGTTCCTCTCTGTGGACCACTCTCTGCGCGTTGTTTTCGAATTTCGGATCGGCGCTAAGCTGTGGCAACCCGATCCGCTGGCAAAAGTCTTCAAACTGCTGGTTACTGCCGCAGCAGATGGTGATGTACGCCCCTTCTTTGGTCTGCAGACTCTCGTAAGGAACGAGACTGGCGTGTGCCGTGCCAAGCCGAGCCGGCTCAACTCCTGCGTTCAGGTAGTTGGAGCCTATGTTGATGAGGCAAGCCACCTGAGTCGACAGCAGGTTGATGTCGATCTTCTGTCCCCTCCCGGTTGAGTTCCGCTGCAGAAGGGCAGCCAGGATGGCTCCGTGTGCGTAGAGACCCGTGGCCAGGTCCGTCATGGCCACCCCAACTTTGCAAGGGTCGCCGCCCTGGGGTCCGGTGATGCCCAAGAGCCCGCCTTCCGATGCTGCGATCACGTCGTAGCCAGGTCTGTTGGCGTAAGGTCCGGTTGGGCCGTACCCGGTCAAGGAGGCGTAAATAAGACCTGGATTTTCAGCCTTAAGGGCTTCGTAGCCGAGGCCGAGGGAGTCGAGTTTACCAGGGACAAAGTTCTCCATTAGGACGTCGCACTTGGCGGCCAGGTCTCTGGCTACCTGGATGCCTGCTGCAGACTTGAAGTTGATGCAGACACTCTTCTTGTTCCGATTGACAGGGAAAAAATAACACGCCTCACCACCTATGAAGGGCGGGCCCCACTTCCTGCACTCGTCGCCACCATTGGGGTGCTCGACCTTGATCACCTCGGCGCCCAGATCGCCGAGAATCATGGTACAGAAAGGTCCGGCAACGATCCTGGTCAGGTCCATGACCTTGATGCCTTCCAAAGGTCCGACGAATTGCTGGGTGCTGAAGCATCTGCGAGCTAGGTAGCGTCGCATCAGCAGCAAGGTCGATTTATTCAACATTTTAACTGCGCCACAGGGTTGTTGTTGTATACCTTTTAGCAGTACTGCAATCAACACGGGAGATAAAAGCACTTCACAAGTCTCAATCTTTATCTACACCACTGATAAGAGCCGTGTAATTGACGGAAAAATAAGTAATGTGTATTATTTGCAACAAAAATGGAAATCTCGCTAACGAGCCATTACCCTGGGCGGCTGTCCGTCCGTTTCCGTCTCTAGGACCGTTTCCGTGGCAGTGGCTCCATTGTCGCACGTCTGCTCTGCCATCTCGGGGTATTCAAGTTGCTTTAGTTTTGATCAAGGCGGCTCGCCCGTCCGACAACGGCTCGCACGCAAATTTGTATCGTCTTCGTATTGTTTACACTCTAATCGAAGCTGATCAAGCTCCTAGCATGCAGCAACTGGCCTGCTGGTGCTGGGTACTAGAGGGGCAGCAACAACTGCGCACTGATTTGCTCCGGCTCTGCACCCGAGCTCATTGATTGGTTCTCACAAATTGAGCCCAACTATTGGTGTTCTGCAAAGCGGTTTATTCTTTTTATTTTAAATCATGCAGCAGGAAACCTTTAGTTGATTAGTTGTGCTAATATTAATAGTGCAATACAAACAAAATATTTTCCCTTTCATATATACTTATTTATTTCTCAGATTATACATATGATAATTTCGATAATTTGACATTCAATTGAGGATCAAGGATTCCACAAAAATCAAATGCCAGATTTTTATTTTATTCTATAGATGTCGCTCGTGTTTGTTATTGTACGTAGATATGACCAGAGCTTAACTTGGCTTAACTCCTGCTCGTACTCGTAGTTCGTAGTGCTCATTCTGTTTTCAGTACATACAAACAATCAAGTATGACTGTAGATTATGAAAATATAATTGTTATATATTAAAAATTTAATGCTCCCAAGCAAGTCGTTAGACCAGAATTGGAATTTCAACTGTGCCAACGAGTTCGAACCACGTATGTTATGTATAATAATATTTTTTAATATTGCAATCAATTGAGATTATTTATGTATTATCATTATATTAACCATATTTTATTTTGTAAAAAGCGGTGGCTTATAATAAAATGTCTAAAAATGTCTCAGTTTCAGCATAACTATAATGGAGGCAGGAAACGCTGCTAATGAGGATAAATCGGACAGCTCCCCAGTTGAAGAGCAACCCAGCAGCATAGCCGAAACCGCGTCAGATGCCTTGGATGCTGGGAATGCTGCAGGAGCTAACGCTGAGCCTACCAAACGTCCCAAACCCGCCAGTTCAGATAAGTCCAAAAGTAAGAAAAGAATATCAAACAAGCATCTCATTTCCCTGGGTGAATGAAAATTAAAATCATGTAGGATGATAATCATCGCAGTGTTCAATTTACAATAATTTAACTCATAAATTTATTGATTTATTTTGGTTGGTATATTTCAGTTGAAATACTCCTGAAAGCTGCTGGTAACGCACCCATACTGAAGCAGAAAAAGTGGATTGTGCCCCAGGACAGAACCATCGGCTGGATCATGGACTTCATTAAGCGTTGTCTAAAGCTGGAAGGGGGCGAAAATCTAGTGCGTTTGCTTCAAATTTAAATGCTTTGTGTGTTTTAAACCAAATCCCCCTTTCTTGTTTCAGTTCTTATATTTGAACCAGTCTTTCGCACCATCGCCAGACCAAGTGATTGCTAATTTGTATGAATGTTTTGGAGCAGATGGGAATTTAGTTTTTCACTACTCATTGACTCCAGCCTGGGGCTGACTTCTCATGCTTAAATGTTTACCAGTTCCCAAACATTTCCAACTTTGATGAATAATATTTGTGATATCATGTATGTATAATTTTTTGACTGAAATAAACTAATAATATTGATGTCGATGCAATGTAAACGGTGAGCATGCGGTTTTTGATTGAGAAGGTAAAAAATGACCCGAATAAAACATCTTTTCATCTAAATCAGCATGAAAGAATATTTATATTTAAAGTTACTTAATCATGTACACAGGAAATTTAAGTACCAAACAAATATAATATATTTATATCCAAAATAATGACTCAAACATAATATTGATATTGGTTGGAAATAATGAAATAACTAGCTATACTTTGCCGATTTTAAATTTTTTTATTTCAGAATTGAAAAAGCTATGTTTTTTACACTGCAACATAACTCTGGAGTACTTTACAAGCCTTTAATGAAATGGACCAGTTTAATCGATAAAATTGGAACGATTGAAAGGAGAAGTCTCCTTTCTCAAAAATGTTTATGTTTTAAGTGACAATTTATCTCCGAACATCGTATTTCTTGCCTGTTGCCGTAGCGCAAGGAGTTTTCGTGCCCATCGATCTTCCCGAGCTGGTTCATCATCCAATAACTGAAACAAAAGAAAATCATGTCTATAATCTAGAAACAAAATGGGGGGTTTCTATTAAAGCTAAGCTTTACTGAATTAAACATTGAAACTCGTGATACTGTGATAATATAAATTAATATGATACTGAGCCTACCTGATAATTTTTTTTATCACATTTTTTAAACTTAATGACTATATACTTGCACCACTCAATTTTTATTATTTACCAAAGATTGCCCTTTTCTTACTTTTTTTTGGCTAAGTCATTTTATGTGATTTGTATTTAAATTAAGTAAGAATAAGCAAAGTTATAGTATATTCTGAAAAAACCGCAAAATATTCTTGACCGCAATTTTTACTCCTTAGCGTTATGTTGACTCTAAAAAAAGTTCTTCAAACAATTTTATCCCTCTTTGGAGAACATTTTTCAGTGGCTTTATATTGTGCCAAATTATTTTCAGCTGTTGATGTTCCCTTTATTGTCGAAGAATAAATTATTTATTTTCCTTGTTTGTCGAACAAACTATATATTTATGGCTCAGCGGCTACGATAAATTTGATAACTTTTTGTTGAAAATTATCACGAAAAGATTAGAACGTTGATCCAACGCTGCCAAACCAACAAGGGCTTATTTTAAATTGAAACGACGCATGGATAAACTGTTAGGCGGAATATGATTGGGTCAAAAGGTTGGCTTATCACCAAGTATATCAGTGGCTCGACGGAAAAAGAGGCCAGTTTCAAAAACCACTACAAGATGAATACTTATGTTCAGGCGACCACATGCATGGGTTGCAGCACAAGGAAAATGCTGGCCTCGACAGCCAATCAAAAAAGTATCCCTTTGTCTGCAAGTGAGTTTTTCTTTGAAGAAATTGGCGAATTTTCAAATGGCGCGATTTGTTTTCAGTCATGTGTAAAAGCAGAACAAGTAAAGATAAGCTCCCTATTAATTACCATAGCAGCAAACCAAACAGTAAGAATGTTTAATATAATTACTTATTTATTTAACTCAAGCTGTAAATTTGTATATCTTTAACTTGAATTTTCAGTTGCCATTTGGGAGTTTTTACTGCACGCACTTCACAATCCTCGTCTCAACCCAAAAATTGTGCAATGGGTGGACGAAGATTCCGGGTATTTTAAGGCTGTCGATAAAGAAAAATTGGTGACGGAATGGAAATATATTCGTGGCAAATCACCAAGGAAAAGTATCAAAGAGGAAATGAAAAGTTTTGACAGAGCAATAAGGTTTAATTTCAATTGATTGATAACTAATGAATTGGGATAATATTAAGCGATTTGTTCAACAGGTACCACTACCGCACAAATTACATGAAGTCTGTACGAGCAAGGGGTGTATATGGATTCGGCCAAAAATCCAGATGGTTTGAATACTCAAAAACAACAAAAACAAGCGAAAACGCCAAGCTCTGCTAAGTTTTTTGCTGTGATAAAGACGCAACGATCTCTGCAGCATAAACTCAGATGTGTTTGTTTAGAATTTCTCAAGAAATTCAAGATATTGGAATTGATTTTAAATTAAAAACCATGAAATTATATTGGAGTTAACTTTTCTGCAACATTACAGTAAAGTGTGAACTGTTATCAGTCTTCTACTACAAATATATTTATGTTTTTAACATAAATCAGAAATTTTAATCCTAAAAAATTGGTCAAAATTAAAGATGTCGTAAAATGTTAATCTGCTTCTGCTCATCAATATTGACAATTGAATTTTAACCAATTTTTCAATCCACTCTTATCCCTATCATAACTTTTGGTTCTACTAATTTTTATATGAATCATTGCCATAAAGCATGTAAGAAACCAACCTTTTAGTATAAAAATGATGGTTTATTGGGTTAAGAGGCGCACCGGCGCTGCATCGCCACTAACTGGCTTTTGCACTTTTCCCCGGCTTTCGGGACAAATTTTTTAGCGTTTCAATAACAGATCTCATTGTCAGTGCAGCAAAAAGATGGCCACATTTGGTCAAAGCTTCTATACGGCCACTTAGGCCCCACGTTATCCGCTTGGCAGAGTTATTAGATCCCAATGAGCCCACCACGGGAAATATTGAGAAGAAGATAATGAAAAATTGAGAACTCACAACCGAGCTGACGATTCCACTGTCATCTTTCTTGGGTTCTGCTGTCAGGTCAACCACAATGGGCAGAGGAATGTCGGGAACGTGTCGAGGGGCTGACATAAAGGAGCGCTGCACAAACCCGTCGGAGTTTATATCGTCAATCGAGGACTGAGAAATAACTGGCGGTGCGGACATCAGTTGCTCTGAGAGAATGATTAATTCATCAGCACTATTAACCAATTGAGAGATTATTATGAGTCTCACCTTCTGCTTTTCTTTGCTTTAGTTCGCTGGCAGCCTGGATGGCCCTTTGCACCTTTAGTCGAAGCTGTTCTGTTGAACTCAGTAAGTCATTATTGCTGCTGGTGATTAAGGTCAGATCTTGAACAGGAACAGCAGGAGTCTTGGTTGAATGAGTTGTCGATGAAGAAGAGGTTGACGGGGATCTTTGGAAATTCAGTTGTTAGCTGGATAAACAGAAGATCTTTTTTTCTACCTTTTTAAACTTTTCGACCTGGACCTGGCATCACTTGAGCTAGAACTAGATGATCTTCGGCTGTGTTTCCCTCCGCCTCGCCTATAAGTTTGTTTGGTTTTTTTCTCATAGGTATATATTAAACACAAATTTGTCGAACCTGCTCCTGCTACTGCCGCTGTATCTTTCTCTACTCCTGGATCGCCGGCTTTTGCATTTCTTTTTGTGTCTGGAGGAATAAGAATCGCTTTTGTGTCTAGATGAGCTCTCAGGCGACGGAGACCTACAAATCGCAGCAAAAAAGAACAATTATGGAATTCGAATTTTAAGTTTCCATTCACTTGCCTTCCTTTGGTACGGTGCGAGCTTTTCGAAGATCTAGACTTACGACTGCCGCGTCCAGAATCAGAAGTGTCGGAGTCGCTTGAATACCTCCCCATCCTTATGAATTTTTTTAAAAGCGATTTACCAAACTTTCCAGACTAATTGATAATGTATTTTTTCAATTAAAAACTATAGTATAATATCACTTGAGTTATCTTAAATTTGGATTCTAATCCACTGTGGGAGTGTATGAAGATTGCTAACGCTTGACACTTCTTAGCACAGCTGAGAGGTGGGTGACCGAGGGTGAAGTTAAAAAAAATTGTTTTTGTTTTCAAGCGGAGCAGCGAGTGCCGACAGCTGACGGCGCTCTGATGAACTATTTCTTATTGGAGGGGCGGGCAAGCCGGGATGACAACACTAATGCTATACTATACACATTGTTATTTGTTATTTGTCTATGTGACAGTGGAACTGAAACGCGAACAGATAATTTGATTTTGCGTGCAACGAAGGCACATAGGAAATTAAATAAATTGTTTTTCATTTGGTGAACAGTAACAACAGGACTGCGTGATCATGTCAAGTCCACCAGATCAAGTTGATGGATTTTTCAGCTTTATATCGGCAGTAAGTATAATATTGAGGAACATAAAATATTGTCTAATTATTTTTCGTTATGGAAAGCACTTTTGAGCCACATAACTTTGGCTTTTATATTGACGCAAATTCAATTATTAAAATAAAATCAATTTCCTTAGATTGACTGGACAGATCCATGGCTCATGGTGTTAGTTGCTGTTCATTTGATTATGACAGTGACAGTTTTGCTAACCAGAAATAGAGCAAACATTCAAGCACTTCTGTTCATTGTGATGTGTAAGTCCCTTTTAAATTTATAGTCTTAAGTGTGATAATGTATAATTTTTGTTCTTCGTTCCAGTGTTCTCTGTTTACTTTTCCGAAAATATAAACATGTATGCTGCACAGCGATGGAGGTGAGTTTTGATTAAAATTAAAGAAATATTTACTAAGTTAATCAATAATTATATTGATTGTCACAAAAGTTAATCAATTATATAATATGTATATTGTTCAGTCTCATCATATTTCTTACAGCTTAATTCATTTTACAGGTCATTCTCCAAGCAACAGTACTTTGACAGTAAAGGAATGTTCATATCAATTGTATTCTCGATCCCAATGCTATTCAATTGTATGATCATGGTGGCCAATTGGCTGTGGCAGTCTTCAGAGTTGCTAGCTCGTGTTAAGGCTGCACAAATGAGGCAAATGATGCGCCAGAATACTGTTTTGGCCAACAGTAGTACTACAGAGCAGGTCAAGAAGACCGACTGAGCAGGACACAATGATAGTGATGCTGCTTATTCCTTGTGAGAATCAAAAGACTTCACTAACAGTGATTTGAGTGTTGATCAGAGCCCAATTTTTCTTTATTGTAATGATTTTTTGTATTGTGAATTAAAGATGAAAATGCTTGCTAATCAGAAGCCATCACACCTTATTGATTGGACATTTCAACAACATCAACACTGCTAGTTACCTGACCTGCATTGGGTTGATTTCTCCGGGACCGAGTTGGTTTGTCTTTTTTCATTTGAGCATAGTGCGCTGCCATTTCAGAGGCACTTCTTCTCTTTCTTGGCGTCTTCTTGGCTTCTTCTTCAGGCTTCTTTGCCTCTTCTTCAAGCTTCTTTGCCTCTTTGTCAGGCCTCTCTAGCTCCTTTTTCTCAGCCTTTTCTTCCTCCGGTCTGTTTATATGCTTCCAGTATTTTCTCTTTCTCCTGTAACCAGCCAATCCAATAGAACACTAATTTAAATTATTTTTCAATATTTTACCTGTAATAGCACTTCCTGGTCGCTGATTTCTTTGTCACCGGTTGTTCATCTTTGAAATCATAAACTTCAGGGGTGCTGAAAATAGAAAGCGTAATTTAATTTTAAAACACGTTCGTTAAAAATATATACTTTATTAAATTCTATTAATGTTGCAAGAATTAAATGATTCAGAGGGCATAAGAGGTAAATTGATTGATGTGACAGTAGCAATCGTAATTTAAAGGATCGTTATAAGACAAAACAGGAATCAGTGGAGAGTGAGACTAAAGACGGTTAAGTCCATAACATATTTTCTGATAGTCTTTGGCTATAGCTCGCATCGATAACATAATAAGGGTAACGTTGTTTTCCAACGTTAATTAGTAACATTGTTCTCAAATCAACAGCACGTAAAAATCTATTTAATGAAAGGATGTAGTATATACGTTTTAGACTTCTTTTCTGGCTCCAAATAGACGGTTTGAAAGCCATTTGAACTTGTAGACCATTTTTCTAGCGATTTCCTTTCAAAAAAGGAAGATAAAATTTTCAGGGGCTGCCTAGCGATCTTATTTTCAAATAAGGATATTTTTATATGTTTTCGAGGGAAATTTTTTGTCTTAAAATTATCCTGTCTTGGTCTAAAAGGTATTTTTCAATTCAGTTTTATTCCTCCGAAACAAGTCACCATCATCAAATATTTATTGTATTTTGTTTTTAAAATCAGGAAAAAATTGAGTTTTATAGAAAAATTCAATTTCACTAAAATGTAGACAGCTAATAACTATAATTAGGTAATAGAGAAGATTTAAAGGTGATTTACACGCTTTCAAGCGGTTTTGGACCCTTAGGAAAATTTTAAGTGTAGTTTATAAGTTTAAAAATTGCACGATTTGTGCTTAATTGATAACAAAGTTAATCAGAGGTCTCGTGTCTAAATTCACAGCCCCAATAATGCATAATATAAAATGGTATGATAGGACTGCAGACACATGAATTTTAGTGTTATAATTGGTGTCAAATTTTGTTCTTCATTAATAAACAAAACTAACCTGAACATCTCGATGATGGCTGGTACAGAGAAGAGGGCGACAAAGCGCAACTTCCATAAGTCCAAAGCTTCCTCTGGAGAGATGTGCTCTGCATCGTCACAGCCAATTGTAGCAACAGGCAGTTCTTGCCTACAATCAATTGTGAATCCAGACAGCGGCTTTTCCGGAGCAAATCTGGTGAGGTTCAGCTTGAACGTCGGATAATCATTGCCCTTCTCAATGAAGTACAACTCTTGAATGTTTCCACAAACATTGACGACGTCTGAATTTCTTGTCATTGCGCCATGATGACCATTGCTGACGCAGTGCCGTCCACTACAAGCGTCCTTGTGCAAATGTATCGACACAGTGGGCCTGGCACAACCTGACGGTACCAAGTGAAGGTTTTGGCAAGTCCCCTTTGCTGTGGCAGCGCTGGAGGGGCCTCTTGAATTCATGAATATGGCAGCCTTTTCACACTTCTTATGGAAGCTTGACAAACTCTCTTGAGAGGCAAGTGTGTGTTTATGTAGCTTTGCCACCTCCAAAAAGATGCACATGTAGCCAACCAATGTGGAAAATTGCGGAGGAATGATGGAGTAAATGGGTTGGTTGCTGATTGAAAGATCTTGCAGTTTTTCTAGTACCAAAGACATCTGACGGTTTTCAGCAAATATTCCGCTTGATGCTGCAAAATCTACCCTGGCGTCCAGTTTCTCACAGTAATGCTTGACTGCTCTCGCAACTGGTTCTACATTTTTATTAACTATCGCTGCAACCAAATTAAAATTTATAAAGATATAAGCTGTCTTGAACAAGAGGAAGGAATGCGCATTTGCAGATTGGACAAGTGAAAAATAACTGGAATTACCTGAGTATCTGCCAATCCTGCCAGATCTGTACTTTGAGAAGAAGTACATGGCAATGTCAATTTCCTCTTTGCTCATAACCTTGTTTGGCCGGCCTCCTATGCATCTCTCTTCTACCTTCAGCAGTTTTCTACCATCCCCCAAATTTTCTGCACTCAGGTACTAAAATAACCATAAAATAGCACGTTTGCTCAAAATATACAAGAGATACAAGTACTTACATATTTCTTGTTCTTTTCTTCAATTCGCCTTTTGGCATAGCACTTTCTCGCACGTTTTTCCGATGTTTCCTACAGAAATAACCATATAATTTGGCAACCCAACTATTTGAAACTGTACTCACCATAGAAGCTGAGCTTTGATAGAGTGAAATCCCGTTCTGCTGGGAAAATACCATTTGAACTTTGTGAGTTGAATGAAAGCCCCTGTTTGGGTCAATGAAAAATCCTCTCTTGTTAAGCCTATAAAAATTGAGAATATTTAACTCCTTAAATACTTTCAAGTTGTAAATTGGAAAAAATATCAAGTCTTTTTAAAATATAATGATATCCAACTTGCAGATCAACTTACATTTCTACAAATGCTTCAGACGATCTAAGTGTGTGAAACCGTTTCCGTAGTTGTTCCGTAGTGCGCATGAAATAATTCTCACTGATCTCTGCAAAACTCATTTTCTTCAGAACTCGGCAGATGTAGAGCAGGATGTCCTCATTGGCGGTGAAAGTTCCCCTGTAAATTGAGGGGTCAAGGAAGCTGCGCCACCTTTGAGCAATCTGAGAGCTGCTCCGGCCTGGCACGTGATTGGCGACCAAACTGAAGGGGATGTAGTTGCCCATGCGTAGTTTCTTCACTGCCTGGATAACACAGTTGTCCTCGGATTCGGTCCACTTGTTCCTCGCACGATTCGCCTCTGCTTGGAAATGGATGAACACTTGATATGCTGACCTCTTTCTGCCCAACTCATTGGCGATTTGTGTCCAGTTTTGGTGATTGTGCTTGGCTGCCAGCTCCTTTAAATTATTCAATATTTTGAATGAAGAACACTTTTGGTAAAAAAGGGTATACCAAGATCTTTTCAGTCTCTTTAGAGGTCCACGGTTTTCGTGAACGGTTTTTCTGCAAACACAGCTTCCACATGGATCTTATCTCACTTTCTGACCGAGACTCAGGAAACTGGACATTTGTGTATAATATGAAGCATAACAAGCATTGCTACAGTAAAAAATTACCTCTATATCTCTAATTTTAGCCCAGTTGAATTCATGGTCTGGGTCATGTAACATCTTCTGCAGAGGCTCTCCAGCAACTCTTTTGATTTCCTCGTCTGTCTCTTTAATTGCTTTTTCCAGCTGCTCGATTGTCCGCCCTGATTCAAATTTCTCTCTAAGTTGATTTTCTATGTCTTCGTTGATAATGTCCATGTTATACAGCATCTTCTGCAGGGAAATCTTGTCATCCAATGCCTGGACCAACACCTTTTTCTTTTGTAGAAGGCCTGTTTGTAAACTGTAAAGTGCATCTTCTGTAACAGCTCTATCAAGCATCTTCATTTGACGTTGATTCCCTGCAAGGAGGAAGTGTTAATTTAAGTTGAACATATAGAAATAGCTTTCAAAGTAGCTACATACATCGAAAGCAAGTGCGTAGTGAGGATATTCTTAGAAAATTGTTTTTGTTCATGATGTGGTCCACTTGATTTAAAGGGGGCGGAAAATCACTTGTGTCTAGGAAATATGGGTATGAAGGTTTCCACGAAGAAGAAATAAGTGTCAAGGAGAATTTAGCTGATGGATCCTTATCAATTCGAGTTGACACAGCCAATTCAGATTCAATAATCTGACTTTGCAGGTATTCCTACAAAATTTAAGAATGGTTAATAACAATCTGAACAATAAAATTCTCACTTAAGCAACCATATAAGAGAGCAGAATTGAATTAATTTTCCTTTCATTACCTTGGTGCTCATACAATCATTCATCTTCGAAACCAAACTGTTCAAAATTAGTCTGATTTCGATTTGTAGCTGTCTGTTCTTATTTAAAATTTCTTCCAACTGAGCCATGCTGAGGTCTTCGAGGTTTACTTCGTAGAATGCAGATGATGGACCACCATGGTCTTCCTCCATATTATCCTCCATGGCTTTAAATTGAGTTTATGTGTGTATTAATATGATATCATATATTGTGCCTATGGATAAGCTACAGTTCTCGCCGACTTTACCGTTTACACGCATCAAATCTGTCGTCCCTATACTAATAATAACATTGAAAGGCGAAAACTGTAACTCGGCGAGAACTGTAACTTTTCCATACATATAATATAATGTTGAAACTATAAAAAATGATTAAATTTTATTGATATTATCACACAAACATTTTATAGCGAAAGTCAAATTATTATCTTTGAAATCATACAAAAAATATGCAGGGTGGGTATACATATGTATGGTAGACTCACCATTTTCGCCCAACTCACACTTCTCCCTAGGATAGGGCATAACATTGATTCTTCCCATCGGAGCAAGAAGTGTGAGTGATCGGAAAGCGTGAGTCCCCTGTAATAAAACCCATAGGGAAAGCAATCGAGCAGGAACTGCAGGCAGACTAATTACATAAATACATACTTTGCGCCCGTGTAATGAACTGTCCAGTGCCCAAACAGCAACCGCTGTCTTTTCTCGGATTCTCTGCGTTTCTTGCTTCTTGCTTTTGTTTACAACGTAAGCATGCTTCTGGCTTCTGCCAATGTAAGGAGAGTAGCGGCCAGTAGTTCAGAGATTGGTAAACGAGGGGTGTGAGGAGGGATTTGTAACAGCAACCAATCAGAGTACGTAATTCGCCGCAGCCTGTTAAGTGTAACTTGTGATTCGACAATCAATTTCAAGGTCAACATTTAAATCCAGATTGGCGGGGAACGGAATAATTTTAATGTTCCGTCGTCCCTCTGATCTGAAATCTGAACATAGCAAGGCGTAGTCTCATTGCTAGGACTTAGCGAGCATTAGATATAGGTATAATTCACGACTGCGAATATCACCCACAACTGAATCTTTTGAAGTTATGACATTGTCATGTGATTGCTGTTTGTAACTTTCTTAAAATTATGGTACATACATTTCTTAAAGTTTTTTTAGTTGTTAAAAAACTTAACCACTTTTTGACATTTTAAAAATATTTATTTAGAAATTTACAGTTTCTAATACTATTCTATGATTTTTTACAAAAGCGCGTGGAACTAATATTAAATTCAATAAGGTTGCTCCCAATGAGTCTTTATTTTGCAACGTTAATAGTCACAAAAACGAAACTCTACACGGGTATAAAGAATTTTTACACAATTTATGACGGGTATAAAGAATTTTTACACAATTTATGAAGATATAACCCTGGTCAACAAAGAATTGCACAGTTTGCTCATTACTCCTGCAAATTCTCATGAACGAAAGAACGAATTGGTTAATTAAGGACGTCCTCTGTAAACGACTGAGTATCTAAAATTATTCTTAGAACTACTTTAGTGTCTCGCATGATATTTACACAAGAGCACAATCTACAAAATATTTAGCAAGCACTTTGTTGCGCATACCATCATGACAACTGCAACAAACGTGACTGCTTCAAGGTTCAATTTATATGGATTATTGCTACCAGACATAATAAAAAGGGAGACTCAATGTACATTGTGAGTAAGTATCAAATAAATGCATGGAAGAGGGCTTGGACTTGCAAGGGGTAGAATCAACGTCATATAAAAATCCAGTCTCAGCGCATTCCTCAAAGCCTTTTCCGTCTGCAAATCTGTGGGTTTGCCAATTCGAAAAAATAATTGTGCATTTTAGCAGCCTTATAAGAAAATCCAAGCGGGCCCTTCAAAGTTGAATCCCTCATGACAGCATGACTGAGTTGAACGATTAAATATTGAGAAATGATCACGACTAGCTACTGCCACATCTGTTGCCAATCGGGCAGTATTCAGAAGTCAAGATATGCCCATCATAACTGCACAACAACCATTCCACCAAAAAGCAACCAACAATAGTAGTTCATAGTTCAGAAATTATTTACATCAATGCGGTGGTGTTAGCATATCATGCCCTGACTTCATTTGTACTGAAATCCTAACGAATCCAAAAATGAAAGTGATAAAATGTCTATAAAAACAACCACATATCTTTTCATATTAATTTTCTAACTCTAATCACAATAACTCATTGTGAACAATAGCGAACTTTCTGCGAGCTGCGGCCAGGCTAAGTGCGTGTTTGAAAGGCACCCCATTTGCTTCATATAATCCATCTGTCACAACATTTCTTGCTTGCAAAGCCAATTAAACAAGATTAATTCCGCACTTATCAAATATCCACTTAGCCTAGCAAGGCTATTCGCAGTACAATTTGTTAAAAAAAAATAAATAAAGTGTTTTGCTTTAGGTACAATTAAAATCTATTGTAAAAATACAATAGTAGATTTATACAAAAGTGGAGCAATGTGACGTCCATTATACCTAAATGTAGACAACCATGTTTGCTTATTAGGAAGGCTAATGGCGTTTCACGCTCGAGAGCAGGATGGCTGGTTGCACTTTCCTAATGCGAACAGCTGTGCCGTTGGCGTTTGGTTTGCACACGTAACTACTAATCGGAGCAGTGGCGATTGGCCTGCTTATTTGGGTTGCTTTATAAATGTAATTTCCCTGGATTTTGGTTGCCGTCAGTGCTGTTTGATTAGGGACGAAAGAAGTCTCGGTGATCGCAGCAGAATGTTTCTCTTCCTCCTCCATCTCTTTGTATAAACCTTCATTCACCTGCAATAGTTTGATTGAGATTCTGTTGGTATTTATTAATTTTAAAACAAGCTTACATCCAAGTCAAATTCAGGGATGTCGTTGTCATCTAAGTCATCTAGATAGCTGATGTCCACAAAGTCATTCTCATGCTTCATGCTAGTATCGAGGGGGTCAATTTCATCCCCATCTTCAACTGCTGGAGGGGTGAAAGGTTGCTCGTGTAAAGCCGAGACAGATCTGGGCGATTCCTCATCATCATCCTCCTCTGTGTCATCACCGCTAGGAATATCTCGCTTCATCTCCCCACGTTCTAGCTGCTCAAGATTTTCTGCAAAATAGAAATCAGATGTAGCGAAACAGATATATTTTGACCACGATTTATTTACCAGGGATGACCATGGCTCTTCTGATGGCTTGAGGGTCTTTTCTAGACCACTTCTGCACTTCCTCGTCCATTTTGGACATCTTGGATGGATTCATGGCCCACAAACACCCTTTTCTTTGGCTGCCGTTTCCAGACGGCTTCTCAATCTTTTCAAAACACTTGTTCAGACTCAGATTGTGGCGTACAGAGTTTTTCCAGCCGTTAGGAGCAGTTTTGAAGTAGGGGAAATGTTCACTATGAAAATAGAAAATTTAAGTTTCTTGTGACGCATTATCAAGCAGAGCTATTTACCACATGAAATTGTATATTTCAGAGACCGGCAAACTTCCATTGGCTGAATTTTTGAGCGCTAGTGCAATGAGGCATGAGTAGGAATAAGCTGGCTTGGGGTAGATTTTCTCCTCAGGGTTTGGTTGCATGGACTTGTTGGGCCTTGGAGGGCATCTTATAGCAGCCTAGAAGAGCAATACCAGATCAGATTCAAGTCAATAGTCAGTTCGGCAAACTACTTACCAGTCCCTCGCTAGTTATGGTATTGAATGTGTTAGTCTTCACAAAGGTGAATGGAGTATTTGTGTTGCTGCACACAAGGCTAATGCCCTTTGATCTGAAAATAACACAATGATGGTAATTTCCCACAGTTTCATCTCAAAATATAGCTTACGGGATGTTAGCTCTCGCTGGCAACTGTTTTGTGGTTGTGCTGAAAGTAATTTGCTGAGGAGGTGACGTATCCATCTCTGACTCAGTTTTCAACACAATCGGCTCAGAGTTTAAAACATCCTCGATGGGTTCAACTTTGGGCACAATGTTTGAGGGTGACATGGAGCTGATGGTGTGTGGATTCACCATCCGAATCGCGGCCTCATTGTCAGTCACAGGTGGGAACTGGGAATTGCTAGCACCCTCAGAGTTGATCCACATATCATAGTTGAAATCATTATCTCGGTTGATTAGGTTGGCGACTGAAATGAAAGCAAATGTCATGCACATGATTATTAACAGGCCTTCATCTCTAGGTACCTGTGGAGGTATCATCCAGACACCCCAACTTACAATCAAGTGAATCATCCAGTGGCAGCGTCATGTCAAAATTTATGCAGTCATCTATGTCCATATCTCTCTTTAAATCATCATCCATCATTTGCTGCAATGACAGATGGTCATCTTGCAGAGACGTGAAGAATAAACTGTCCATTGTGCACGAGCCTGAAATAGAAAAAAATATTTAAGCATAAACAGAGAGATTGAAAAATTGAATTTGCACCACAAACCTTTTCTGCCCACACATTGAATTTCTCTAATACACATCTCGTTTTTAAATTTAATAAAAGTGAAAAAAAATTTACGTGTCAGATATTCCCATATTTTACAATGCATGCATGATAATAATTTAAAGATATGTGACAAAGGACGTTATGGAATGTTAAAATGTCAAATAAATAACAATAGATCAACTGCAATGATGCAATCCATTGATGTCACGGTTTGTTTTTCACCTGTACCCAGAGGCATTTAAATCCCCTAGCAAGAGAACAATTCATGTCTTCTAGCTACAGTTTAACGATTCAAAACGAAAACTTTATTTAATTCATTTCATTTTGCATTGCGTTTAGTTCATCATCGCACATTATATATCTCAATATTTACGTTTTTGTTGCTATTTTGATTGATAGTAAAAAGGCGTTACCATGGCAACAGCTTCAGCCATTTTCCCGCCCGAACATTAAATTTACCGCGAGACCGACAGTGATATTAAGCCGAATTTTCAATATTTATGTTATTTCGGTCAGCATAAATGTGACCAACTCGCTATAAAATGAACAAAAAATAGAATAGCTGACAAAATTAGCGTTCGGGGTGAATACTTGAGCCGTTTAATTGATACAAGAGAATATATGATTAGGAAAAACCAACGATCAAGAGTGTGCCGGAAGATTTATAGAATTTCGTAGTAAATTTAACATAAACTCAGCGCGAAATATTATTATAAAATGCAAAAATAGTTACCTTTCAGGTTTGGCCGAGAAAAAGATGGACTTTCTTATTAATTTATCCAGAATTCTCGGTATAAAATCCTAATTCCTATCAGTTGACATTCGGTGTTGCTGCTCAAGTACAATGCGACATGAGCAGATCAAAAACGAATGGGAAGAGAAACGCGATTGGTCTATCGAGGTCACGTGCCAAGAGGGAGGCCAATTCATTGGCGCTTTGCACATGACCGGCTCGACCGAGGATGGCGCTCTCCAGGCACATGGCGGAGAATTTCAGATTTCAAGCGAAAAAATATCAATAAATTGTGCCGTAAAATTGCAATCTCTGCATGTCAAAGCACAAAAACTGTCTGGAAAATTTGAGGAATTTTTGATATTAGCCTGGCTTTCTTAAAAAGCTAGGCAGAGTACATATTTGAAGCGTTTTTTTAGAAAATATATTTAATGGCCGTTTGTCCTTCCCTCTCAAAACCAAATATCTCTCGCGTAATGGCGGCAAATGATTAAAAATATTCGAAAATAGATTTCTCCACGAATTCTGCACCAATCGCTTAGATTCAGACACGAAATTTCATGAAAAATTTTGCTTTTTAAATCTGATATGAGATCTCATGCGGTTATGTCTTAATTGACATTAAGAATGAATTCTCTTTTGCATTTTTAGTGGGCCATACCCATTTCGACCGAGGGGAGAGAGGTAGTTGGACTGGTCCAAGGTTAGGTGAGGGGAATGGATGGGAAAGAAAATATTTTGATCACGTGATCTCCTATACATGCTATGGTCGGGCAAGAGGATTGTGAGCAATACAACAATGTTCTGTGTAAGAGCCTTTATATTCATAAAAGATATCATACACATTTTTACAAATTTTGTGAACTTAAGAATGTAATGGCCGATTACGTTGAAGCAACAGCCTTGCGAGGGGCAGGTTTGCCTCCCTCACGGAATCCATTCCTGCAACAAATAAAAAGATATTGTAGTTTAAGGGTGGTTTAAAAGTCATTGATCAGCACAAAATATTAATCAAAGACCTGATGGAATAGCAATTTTTAAGAATTATTGATCAACAGTTTACAATTTATGAATTGTAAATAGGGAATCACTGCAAGGAAAATTCAATGGAATAAAAATTACCTGAAACGCCTGCGAACAATCTTAAGGAAACGCATGCGACCAGTGCCAGTAGTTTTCCTGCGTTGGGCTTTCACGCTCCAGTTGACTGTAACAAAGAATTTGAAAAATAAACATATATAAAAATTATTTTTACACCATTGGAGTTAAAAAAAATTATCTCAGATATAATCATGTTATAAACTTTAAGGTGTAAAAGAAGACAGCATGTCTGGACTATTTGAATAATGAAACCATAGGATTAAATGGATGTCATAGATTATATAGAATAATGTTAGGCTTTAAAGAGACATTAAATTTTTCTTAATCAAAGCAAGGATAGCAGAGATCAATATCTAATTGAATTCTCAAGAGAGGGTAGTACTAACAGAATTTTAGGCCCAGTTTTTTTAACTAAATCTATGGTATCCTTGATAGATTGGAAAAAGCTCACAATATTGAATAACAAAAAAAAAAACTATGTTCATGAATGAATTTAAAAATCACTAATTACTTAGCTCATAAGAATACAGAATACTCTTGTGAGCAGCTTCCATTTGCACCCAATAAATTAATTGATTGTATGCAGATTATATTCCTGTTTAAACATGTTTAGTGTGTAAATTGAACATTGAACAAACTGTATAAATGATGAGATAGGAGGGTGCTTTCTCGCTTAAATTTTTCCCTTTATTTATTAAATGTGTGCATACTTTACTTGTAAGCGTGGTCCGAATCATTTTTATCTAAATTGTTTTGATCCTGTTATCCACCCTTACTATTCTTAGAAGAACTATCTCATTTAATTTAAAATAACTGGTTGAGAATTTAGCAGTATCAACACCTCTACACAATCAAGGTTAAGCTAATTTTTAGATTGGTATGCAAGATTTAATGATATTCCCATAGATTATTTTTCAAATTTCAAGACGGGAAAATTGCGAATCTTGATTACAATGTCATAACAAAAAATACTTTACATTGAGGTCTTATTTTAACATTATTAGCCTTAAACTTCATGATGTTAAGAAAACATGAAAGCTCTCCCTAAAACACAACATTATTTAGAGGAAAATTCAGACTAAATTTCTGATCAGTTATCAGAACGATTTAGAACTGAAATAGGTCTCTGCATTAATATCATCTACATAATATGTATGATATTAATATAAGACTGTGAATTTAATAATGCAAAGCTTCAAGCAAAAATTCAACAAAGTATGTATCCTTTGATAGTTTTATCGAGACTGTTACGTGGGCTAAACTGATGGTATTGGTTAGAAATTAAAGGCAACTAACCAAATATAGATTGCCTTCGACAGTCATTTTAATTAAATGCTGACTATGGTGAGCTTATAACATATCTTTAGACACTCCAATTTTCTCTTAGTTTTTCTCATGGAAAACGAAACAGAAGTGACTTCATAACATAAAAGACAACGTAGTGAATGTATATAAGTCAATTATAAAGAAAAATAACAGTTATGGAAAAGTTACAGTTTTCGCCTTTCAATGTTATTGGTATATGGACAGCAGATTTGATGCGTGTAAACGGTAAAGTCGGCGAGAACTGTAGCTTTTCCATATGTATGTTATAATCATTTTCTTACAGTGTCTGAGGCGTTTGCTCGGGTATCCACACTGAGCACAAGTCTTCTTTTGGATGTGGTACGCCGACCTTCCACACCTTCTGCACAAGGTGTGGGTCTTATTGCGCCGCTTACCAAAACTTGAAGTTCCTTTCGTCTGCAAATAGGCAAGGCAATTAGTTTAAGTTAAAAACTAGGTTTCTACCACGGAAACAAATAATGCCGACAAGCAGTCATGTGGGCAGCGAAAATTTTAAAAACACAAAATATCCGCCAAGCATGACAAAAGCCAGAAAAAACCGTATGGGTTGATTTGAGAGTTTGTTCTTGAATATATTTCCACAGTCACAATTAAAAGATAAGATTTGATGATCGAAATATTGGCGGATATTGGAAAATATAAACACAAAACCATACCATCTTCAAGCCACGGGTCTGCTACAATGGGCCGATTTCGGTAAGTTCAGAGAGTTTAGTGCATTTCAGAAAAGAGGCGTATCAACTTGCGCAGAGTCCAAAATGAGTCACTGCGCAACCAGGTCTGACCCGAAGCCGGCATGGAATAACGCACGAGCTGCGCACGAAAGCGCCCTCTGCAAAGCGAGCGTTTCAAAAATGGCGTTGTTCATAACAACAGGAAACAGTTCCCGGTGAATTTGCAGAGAAGCGCTCTTAATTTCAACAACGCCTTTGGCTAAAGGAAGCGTTTCTCGCTAAAGGTAAATTTAATATCCATTAATTATTGTAATAATATTTAATCTAGGGTACCAACTCTGCATTTAATTGGATTTCTTATCCTTCCCGACTGACCGAAGTTTACCGACTGATATTTCAATTAATGATACAATTAGAGTATTTATTTTCCATAGCCTAGGTTAGGAAGTGGTATTTTTCGTTAAAAATTATGTCACAAACAGATCAGGTTAATGATTTCACAAAACAAGGACGGCGCGTCGAGGAAAAGTCAAAGTGGGCGTCGCCTCTTCTAGCAGCTCGACTCTTTGACAGGTACACACACTGTTTGAATTAGGACCCACGGTGGACGTGTCTAGTCTTATCACTCTCACGAGGCCAGCCGTGTCTGTATAAATAAATGACGAGCGTCTTGACAACGGTCCAAGTAGACGGAAGCAAAAACACGCGTGGAGATGCGGCGCGCGAGGTTAAAAGGCGTGAGTATTTTTAGCCTGGCCTGCATCGTCCGAAAATAGCCGGCGATTTGTCGGTCGCTTCTCAGTGCGGCAGAAGGAGTCCTTTTGGAGGATCAGTCCGATATGACTCAAAGCGGAGCCTCAGTGCCCGTGACCAGGTCATCGGTGCGGAGTCGCTCTTCAGGGGGCAGCAGTTCCGAGGTCGACCCCAGGGAGAAGGTGAAAGCATGCTGCCGCAAGCTGGTCGAGTTCATGTTCACGCAGGTTGGGGTCGGGGGCCTGGTCGTGTGCTACGCCATTGTCGGCGCCTTCGCCTTCCAGCACATCGAAACCGCAAAGGACCCCAAGTGGGAGGTCGAGTGGCACAAGGCTCAGACGTCGCCTGACCACAACCTGAAAGGTGCCTGGGTGCAGTTGGCGGCAGTCAAGCGCCTCACGAATTTGACTGCAAACAAATTGTGGGATGTCACCAGCTCAGAGAACGTGTTCAACATTACTACCTGGAAAAAATCGACTGATATGATTTTGCACGAGTTTCAGGTTAGCATGGAATTTTTCTAAGGTTTCAATTTTGCTCCGTTCATTTAGTTTTTTGTTAATTGGAAATCAGACCTGATGTTTGATTCTCATTGTCAGGAAGGGATTGTTGATTCCGTGAAAAAAGGCTATGATGGCAGAGAACCGGAGGACGCGTGGACCCTTCCAGCCGCCTTGATGTTCTGCCTGAGCATCTTCACAATGATCGGTTATGGCAACATGGTGCCCAAAACCACTTGGGGCAAGGTGGCGACGATTCTCTACGCTGTATTTGGCATCCCGGTCTACATTTTGTACTTCATGAACATGGGCAAAGTGTTTGCTAATTGTTTTCGATGGATCTACCGAACTATGTACGAATGCACCACCAAAAAACCCAGCATCAAGGTGATAGAGTTGGAAAACGGGGACACCGTGGCCCACCCGAGAGTGATTGTACCCACGACAGCTTGTTTGTGGGTTATCTCTGGCTACGTTTTAGGTATTCTCGTGTTTAGTCTCTCTAAAATCGTGTAATCTGATTTTTACACTTCAGGTGGAACAATCATGTTCGCCGAGTGGGAGGGCTGGGATTACCTGGACTCTGCATATTTTTGTGTGACCTCGCTCTGCAAAATTGGCATCGGAGACTTTGTTCCAGGCGCTAACATCCTTGAGTCGCGATCTGGAAACCAGACGAAACTTGTCATCAATTTTATGTATCTCTTACTTGGAATGGGTCTGATCGCCATGTGCTACAACCTGATGAGAGAGGAGGTGAAAGTAAAAATGCAGGACCTCAAGCGGGACATGCGCAAGTGGCTAGAAGGCCTCAGAATTCAATCCTGCTACGGGAAGAAGAAGTCAAAGAGATACCACTGATTTTGACTTATTGTGTCACTCGCATTTGAATATTGTATTTCATTAGTAAGATAGACATTAAGTTATGTGTTTTGTGGAATCGTGTTAGAATTTTAAGTATTTGCGTCGGTCAATTCGGTCAGTCGTGGAAATGGTGCCACCCCGTCAGAGAGTGTTATGAACACATTTTAAATTTTATTGCAGTCATTAGCCGTGCCACAATGGGGACCCTGGTCAAGGGTAGCCCTCCAACCTCTGAAGAAGGGGCTGCTGCACCTGATCCGCCTGTTGCCGAGGAAACTCCTGCTCCAGAAGCACCAACCCCGTCTGCCACACCTATGCCAGCCTCTATTGCAGAGCCTGACGCCAAGCCCGAGCCAAAATCTCCTGTGGCGGTGCCAGAGCCCCAAGAACCACAACCCACTCCTGTCCGCTTGTGTTCTGTGGCTGGTTACGATGGCCGGGTCAACGACATTGTTTACTGTCCGCCCGCAGCTCGCTCTGAGCATAATAAAGCTGTAGTGTATTTTGGTGGAGATGTCCAGGTATGAATTAAATTGCTGTTGATGAATGTATTTATTTATAATATATTTCGGTTACAGGACTTTCCCGAGACCATGGAATCTCACCGAGAGAACAAAAACTATGCCAAATGGAATTTGGAAAATACGTCATTACTTTTGCACACCTATTTTCCTGATATGCACATCATAGTAGTGAGACCGTCAAGGTGAGTGATATATTCTGAACTGAAACCTTTGAGAATTAAATGCACGTTACATTTCAAAATCAGTCTGTTTAAGGCATTTTGAGCCTTTTGATGCGAATGTTAAACCGTAGTGGCCGATTTACCATTATAAATAGCATGCACTTAGGCCGTTAGAATTTATTAATTTTTGTTTGTTGATCCAAATTGCATTGTTATTTAGGTCAACAACACCCAAGCTTGCAAGTTTCATGGAACTAGTCTCGTCCGATATGGAACATAGCAGGTCAGTTTAAATCACAATACAATTATTGGATCAGCAAGCAACTGAACGCACGTGGCGCCTGATTGTCTCATGGCGCCTATGCCACGCATTTTCAGAATGGAGTTTAAGACGTTTAGTTGTTACGACAATTTCGTGCCAGGCAACAACTGCGGCGCGCCTGAACACACCCCAACGCACTACGCCTTGCAGCACCTGGAACGCCTCTTGCAGGCAGTGTCGCAGAGGGTGCGAATGCTCACCCCTCAGCAGCTGGCTGCCGGAAAGAGTCCTCCGCCCTCGCCACACCCGCAGACCCCGCCGGAAAAATGTGAAGAGAATGGAGAGAATCCAGAACCCAGCACAAGTAAAAGTAATTCCTTGAAACCGGCCCACGACACACGCTTTAACAACCTCTTTTCTGCGCAGCTATTCGATGGTGGCAGGAAGAAATAAACTTGGACAAGGCTGATTTGTCATTAGTTGGATTCAGCAAAGGTTGTGTGGTCCTGAATCAGATTCTCTACGAGTTCCATTATCTTAAGACACTAACTCCAGATGACGACACGATGATGAGACTCGTCATTAGAATCCAGGATATGTTCTGGTGAGTGAAATAGTTGTTTAATAAAATGTTCGAACAACTTAATTTGTTTGCGACCAAGTGCAACATTTTTTTGACAAACTGATCAAATCAATAATTCAACCTCTAAATGGAATGGAGCAGCCTGTCAATCCACTTCATTAAAATAAACATTTATTAATTTTATTTTTAGGCTGGATGGTGGTCATGCAGGAGGTAAAAATACTTGGATCACATCGCGTTCGCTATTAGAGACGCTGACCAGACTCAACATTGGGGTGCATGTTCACGTTACGCCATACCAAGTACAAGATGAGCGGAGACCCTGGATACGAAAGGAGGAAAAGACATTCACTGAGTTGTTACGAAGATTGGGTGCCCCAGTGACTCGAGTTTTGCATTTTGAAAACCAACCTGCGTCGCTCATGACCCACTTTGAAGTGCTTTCAGTTTTCAGACAAACACAGAATCAAAACAACGCAGCTAATTCTGTCTCGGCAAATGCCTCCTCTACATGAACTGTTCATCCATCCCCCTCAAGTGAAGTCTCGAAAGGTTGTAACAAGTCGCATTGAGCCCAATGGCAAGCTATGTTAAATTACTTTGAAAGATAGCCTTTGGATTGATTTTCATTTTTCAAATTCTCAATTACTGTTTTGTTGCTGGAAGGCCAAAAATACTTAAAGAGTCACACATTAATTTATTGCTTGTTTTGCTGCCTCCAATTTGCAACCACTCAAAACAAAACCCTGATACGCCTTTCCCACTTAATACATTGTACAACCATAAAAATACTGTATATTTTGAAAGTGACAGTATATTTTGCAATTGAATGAGAAGTACAACTTCGCCGACATTTTGATTCAGCAATACACATTTGTTTAGAGCGCTGACCGCGGAACTTCCTATTTGATGAGGATAAACTTCTTCAGACATTTGTATACATTAGAAATTTAGTTTTCGTGCTTGTATCATTACAAACTTATTTTACTGCAAACAATGTGAATAGTTTCATTTCCAGAATAAATTATATATTACTTATCCCTATGTTTTCTTGTGTTAAACACATGAGTGAATCCACAAGTTTAAATGCTTAATTTTATCATCTCAAGATTTGTGTGAGTATTATACCGCTGTTGATTTTGCTTCTCAAATTTTACAACGCAATGTGGTCTATAGTTAAAATGGTTATAGTAATTTCATTACTTGGCGTGCTTATTAAATTACTTGGGGCTGTTAACTGCGATTAATTCTTTGAATTTCCTGGTTCACGTACATATTTTTAAACTATTAATTTTATTATTGAACTTACTTAAATTTGAGATATTTTTTCCTTATAATATTATTGAAGGACTCATTAATAGGCCTCTGTGATGTGAAACGCGGTAATCATGAAGCTTAAAAAACCAACAGCAAGTGAACGTGGCAAATTCAATAGAAGTTAAGTCTTTTTTTATTTAAAGCTTAAAAAATTAATTTTACAAAACATTTTTACTGCTGGAAACACATGAAAAGTTTACAAGAACCCATTTTATGTAGTAAAAAGTTACTTTCCATACTTTTCTTGAGTGAATGTTAGTAAGTTAGCAGTCGCAGCGCTTTCTCTTTTCTTTACACCCTCCCAAATGCGACACCAATAGACTGGAAGACGACCAAGACGTCAGACAGCTGTCAGCTGTGTGTGTGGATAAGACAAAAACAGCTGCGTATTATTTATTTTGTTTTCAAAATTCCTTCATAACATTGCTTGCGCGCAAACATAAAATTAAATGTGGTTGATTTATCAACGAATTAAGCCTTGAACCTGCTTCCAGTGACAAGATTTGTAAGTTTGTGAATATTGTAGAGCGTTCCCTTCAAATCATGTATTATTTTTGCTAAGACCTCATTTCGCGATAAATTCCAGGATTAAATTTTTATGCAACGAATTTAACCATGCTGAACAGATTTCAAACTGTGCTAGATTCATACGTAGATAACTGACAGCTATTATTGTTGTTCATTTTTCAACATTTATCACCGAATTTATTTTTTATTTTTTGAAAGTGTATGTATGTGTGAACGTACCTGCTGTCATTTCTTACTTTTCTTAGAGAGGTACTTTTTAGGCTCATCTCCATGATTAAATATTTGAAATTTTCCACTTATTGCTATTCTATTTACAGAAATGCCGCCAAATGTTGGCTTGGATGGCAAAATTCCCATTTTTGTGTTTCCAAACACGATCTCATTCTACCTAGAAGACCAGCGAACTCACAAGCAAGTACTCACGCTGTACAACCCGTATGAGTTTCCTATCAAATTTCAGGGTAAGCTAAATTTAAAATAAACTTGACCAATAGACACTAATTTATCAAATATCCAGTGCTCTGCACTGCACCAAAAAAGTACATGGTGGTGGACAGCAGTGGCAGCGTGGCCGCAAAGTGCTGCGTAGATTTGGTCGTGAGACACAAACAGCCAACTATTACAAACTGTAATGTCAAGGACAAAATTAGAATTCAAGTTCAAGATATGGACAGCAAGCAAGTAAGCCCAAATCTTGACAATGTTTACAAAGGATTTAATGTTACTCAATTTTGAAGGAGATTGGCAAAAGAGACGTGACCGCCACTCTATTTTCCGGTACGCCTGACGCTGATGATGGGAGACAAGACAGTGAACAGTTTGAACAGCTTCCAGGAGCGATGCCTATGCAAGGAAATCCACTGATGGCCAGATCAAGTATTTAAATTGGATGGTAGTTTGAGGCAAACAGTAGTTTTAATAATTTATTTCAGTGAGGCAACAAGTGCCGTCCAGCACGAATCATGTCGCTGTGGTAGCTGGAATCGCTTGCATTTTTGCTCTTATGATGCCTACTGAAGGAGATGCCGATTCTAGAATGCCAATTTACCTCCACTTGTCGGTGCACCTGAAATTGATCTTTGCTTTTGTGCTCGGTTTAGTAACTATGGTTATTCTCCGACCATCATAATTTATATCTACATTATTTATATTATTTGATCGGTTCGGTTGATTAAATCCGCGGAATCAGCTTCAAAGTTGGGTTGCCACTTTATCCGGCAGACAGGAAGCTCCTGTTTTCCATTTTCATCCCCAATGGGCTGTAAAATTATTGTCTGGTGACTATGACTTAAAATCCTTTGTATTCATGGGTAAACCAGATGATGGCAACCAGGCTTGAAATATTTCCAATTACTCATCACGCGCCGTTTCCAATGAAAACTCAATCACAGCTCGGGAAGCCCAGTCCTGGTGCAGTCTTGAAATGCCAAATAAGTGTAAAATGTACAGCTCAGCCATCAGTTATGGAATATTTGGAACTGCCAGTAACTGTTCAATATTTGGCTGCTGCATTTGATTCTTGTGCTCTCTAAACTTGGAGCTGAGGAACTTGAATCCACTTATATCAAGTGCCTTTTTTGATACAGAATTATATTCAATCAAATTGATTTGGGGAAAGCATTCTAAAGAGTTTCGAGCACCATGTACATTCAATTTATTCCACTACTTGCGTTAATCTGTGGTGTGTACTTCTTATTTATTTATGGCATCGACTTTTCAAATGTAACTAATAAATCTTAACTCACAAAATTGAGTATTATGTCAAGGAAAATTCGTCTGTTTTTAAATAGATATTTATTTCAAGAATCACCATTCACATCCAGTTGCAGAGAAGTTGCGCTAAAACCTTTCTCTTCATATAATATGTATAATTTATAAATGACAAATTGAATATACACAGATGTGTAACCAAGACAGCAATCAAGACTGTTAGTCTTTCCCAATTTATTCGGCCTTTGAATTTGTTGATTAGATTAGTTCATTCAAGACCAAGGCAAGCGCAAGATAAATGTTACAATTAGGTCAGACAGAGTGGTTGATGGAGGACCATGAATTCTGCGGCCAGTTGTCTTACAATTAGATCCGTGATTCCCCAGCCGTCGTGGTGCTGTTTGCGATCAAAGCGAGCAGTGGAGGGAGAGCAGGCAAGTGGCAGAACTTGCTCTCGCCCCCCTCCACTTGTAGCGACAGGCTGGAGGGACAAATTGGCAGACACTTTCGATTAACAGCCCCCGAAATCCGCCTAAACTGCCCTAAACAAAGGGGATCAGCCTAGTGCGCACACACGGAAACAAATAATCTAATTCTCACTTGCGCTTGCCTTAAGACTGCATAACAGAAACTTCTCATTAACTAAATATCCCTGGCACTTTGCGGTGATGCACTCAACTATGCAGGTCTTGGTGGAGGGCCTCCTTTCCAGGTTCTGCAAAAAGAGATTTTTAGAAAAATTTTGGTTGTTTTTACAGTGATGTGTTCCAATGGCCAAAAACAGTATTAGATTATTAGAATTTTGGTAATTCTGATATGATTTATTTCTAGGTCTGTAAACAACAAAAATTTCCTATTTTGTATTTAGACACTGATATTCATAGATACAATGTTCTATTAAATGCATATGGTTAGCATTGACTAATATAAAATCAAACTGCAATAATTATGTAGCACTTTGACAAATTGTCGCAAGAGTTTATGATTTTAGAGGATTTTTTAGTTCTTAAGCGCGTTAGTTTGGAGTTTAAACCAGTGATCGTTTCTTCTGATTTATAGAATGTAAGTCATTGCACAGCTGAAAATAAGTTAAGTCTCTTTCGCCAGCTTGAATGTGCTTCTATGCTAATTTACTACAGCTCCTGTTTAAGAACAAGTTTGAAAAAATGCATTATTTTGTTTATTGAACCATATTGATTTTAACCAATGCTTTTCCTGTCAAGAATTTTAATTAGGTGGACCAACTAAGGAATGTGAGCAGCAATTCCAACATGTCTGTTGGAAGGTGTCAAACACCAACTTGCACATACATGTGAAGTTACGAAGATCTAGCGTTAAAAAGAAACTAAGAATTATGAAAAAAAATGCAGCAAGCTTATTTGAACATATTGAGCATATAAAGTCACCTCTGAAGCCCATCATTGTTTCTTTCCTGTGGTGCGCATTTATCGGCTCTTGTCAGTTTATTATTGCTTAAAAAATTGAGTTATATCACTTACTTGAGGCTCTCTGTATGAGTTTTGTATTCAAGTATCGTGTTTGGCGGGAAATTCAGCACTCTTTTGAGCGTGTCTCTAATTCTAGCAGTGGTTGATTGATCTGAAGCGGTCCTATTCCACACAGAAATGAAGTCCTCCTGCAGGGCAAAATAAGTTGTAATGAGGCTTACGCGAAGCGACAAATTTTCTCACCTGAAATCTCACAGACACAACAACTCCACAAATCTCCTGCCCAACCATGAACTGCTCTCCAAGCATTGCGAGCAGTAAATTTTCCCAACATCTTGACACGACGCCCTTTCTCAAACGGACGATCCATTTCCCTCCCTTTTGATTTGCTTCATCCTGGAATTGAAAGATATTTTCAAGTCCAGAACCTGTAGCTAGCACAGAAAATATTACCTCCCACATGGGTTTGATGCCGTCTTTAAAAACGTGATAGTCAGAGTGTCCCTGCAACTCTGAAGGCCTCAACAGGTGACTGTACAAATTCCAGAACTGTTCGACAGATGCAAACCGTCCAACTCTCTTCAGGTTTTGGTCGTAATTGTGAATCGCTTGCTTCCCTGGGGTTCTCCTGCTAAACCAAAAGGAGTACGCATATTGAAGTCTGTGATCTCCAGGAGGAACCTCAATTTCTGGCTGTAAAACACAAATGATAAAGATAAATTAATTTCATGGGAAATAATATCACGTGTATTTAACGTAATACGTAGGAGCAACTCAAATGATAAAGTTAGTATGTTATCATTATTAAAAAATTAAAGTTCAACAAACCAAGTCTTCCTTGTGAACGTCAGATTTTCTAGGCGAATTTTCCTCTTCTCCAGAGTCGTCTGAGGTCTTCAGACTGCAAAAATATTGAAAATGAAAAGTTTATCCACGTTTCATAAAGAATAGTTAGTTTTAACATAAAGATGCCACAATGCATCTACACACAAGCACGATGCATGTGCTTGGAAAATGTAAACAAATACGAATGGATAGGGCAGGGATAGGGTTATCTTGGCGAAAAGTTAAGTCAGGGACTCACGCGTCAAATTTGTTGGCCATCGTATTCACGCTTTGGACAGTTATTTGAATCCAAAATAGGGAAACCAGAATTTTCCGCGAGTAAACGTATGAAAATCCCGCTAGGAAGTAGTATAAAATAAATTTGTGTCCTTCAGAATCACAATCGAGTGCAGATGAAAAATTGAAACGGATACAACCTATACAACCGAGAGGGCGCCCTAATCGCAGAAAGTTTGAGTTGGAAACGCGCCATAATCATAATATCACGCTGGTTTGCTCTCTGGTTTTGCTTTTTAGTTGAGGTCAAGTGCCAAAATGTAGTACATACATATCATAAAAATAAAACTTTCAAATTAAAACAAAATAGTTGATAATTATGTGTCTTGTAAAACTCTACGGTGGTATTAATAGATTTAAAATTTTAGCCTGATTCTATCGTTGCTTTCAACAAAAATTAAACGTGAGCTTCAGATAAGTATCATGCAACCTGTAGAGCACGTCATTCTTCCAGGTTGCATAGATGTAAATCTTCATTTTTGTTAGCAAGCTTTTTGTTAAGGAGACTGACGTGCTTTGGTTTGTTTGTTTTTCTTTGTGTTGTTATGCGGTTGCAGAGAGCAAGAACTGGTATTTATATTATTTTAGATAGATCATTTATTTAATATACCAACAGTCTACAAAGTAATTTAACACTTTTTACATGAACGCTTGCGACAAAGACAATTCATTATTTTTGCAGACAAGAAATAATACAATAACTGTAAACATTAACTTGATAGCAATTTTTCACATTTCGCAGTTATTTGTCAGTTCTAAATGAAAACTTTTTTAGCACAAAAAATGAGAAAATGGTACTCATGGAAAGAATAATCTTTTGTTAACGTAGCTCTTTGCAATTTTTATTTGTCCATTTGTTGTTTAACATAGCTGGAGCATAAAATCTTGTGCAAACTGATATTTTTCTTACTCATGTTAAAAACAAATTTTGCGTAGTTTGCTGTACAAGTCAGAGAATATTTTGATTTAAATAGTTTACAATAAGTCTGTTTGAACAGGTTCATAAATCATTATTGATTTCATTGTTTTATCCGTTTCATCCACACAAGAAGCTTTTTTAGGTTGGTTTGGGTTTATTTGTTCCAAATCTGATGGTTGCAATTTGATTATTTTTTATTGGTTGCAGTTACAAAGAAATTTAATCGTATTGGCCTCTGACACGGAGTAAACAGCATTTTAGTGTAAAGACCCCTTCCCATTTGGTGAAATTTTCATTAGGTGCCGTTTCTTAATGAATGCCAAATAAAATATATGAAGAAAGGAGTTTATTCGAGTGGAAACAAAAAAGACTTTTCTTCGTTGTCACCATGAACAATAAGTCGGGGAATTTAATTCTCCTCTTTTCCACTAAAAAATATGATTTCCAAAAACCCTTTGCAATTTTTAATAGAGGATTCTGAGGCACTAAATAAACAGTCAATACAATAATAATTACGCTCGTCATAGCAACAGGAGTGTGGCCGAAGGGATTTAAAGTGGTCCGAGCGGAGAGCTATTTTGTCTGTGGGCACGAATACAGATGAGAGAGGAGTGCGCTCTCGAGCAAGAGAGAGAGAGAGAGAGAGAGAGAGAGGCATGGCATGAGAAATATTTAATTGATTTCAATTCGTAAGGCAGAAAGGAATGCACTTAATTGAAGTGCCCTTCTGTCTGGAGGCAAGATGCATTTTAATATTACCCTGGCGCGCTGCTGCTACAGGGCTGCTCTTTATTTCTCCTCTCTTCTCTTTTCATCTCTGTGGCGCATCATCCGATAGGAGCCGATGACGGTAGTAAAAAGGCAATCTTCGCTACTTCTGCTGCATCCATCAGGGCTGAGCAAAAAATCAAATCTCGGCCGGCTGGCCAGGTATTTGTGTGTGAAGAGAAAAATGCATCCAGGGTCAACCCACAAAAAATAAATACATTGTCTGCTCCTGAAAGAACAGAAGGGTTGGGAATCTTGAACGCTTGTGCTCCAAGTCTTGCCAAAAAAGTATATGAAGAGAGCTAACTATAAAAGATTTTTACAATTTTGTGATCAAGTAAATTTAAATATTTGCCAATTTACATAAAACTGTCTTGGACAATTTCGATAAAACTCTCTCGTTTAATAATCAAATGTGTAGCTTAAAAACTGAAGCAGTGCCTTCCGCTATTAGAGCAAACACCAACAAGACTTAATTTGTCCAAGTAAAAATTTCGTCCAGTGAAGATCTAAAATTGACAACCCCGTCGGCGGAATAAAAAGCGGGCTGCTTCCGATGATTTTATTGACGCCGTCGCCGCCATACTCTCACGTAGCGATCATCATCATCATCAGAAAATAATTCACTTCGCGGTGTGCATGAAGTTCTCGTCTGTACGGGAAAAATCTCGCCGTAGCGAAGGCGATGGGGAAAAAGTAGAAAATAAAATCAGAGAGCTTGTGTGTATAATTTTGTCAGTCGCACGCAGGTGCGAGCGACTTAATTTTCACTAAGCGTCTCCTGGCCCAATAGTGAGATCACCTGTCAGGAATTTTGATGGCTGTGTATCATTCCCACATTTACACAGAATCACACGTTGCGCTAGTAAAATACGAAGATTGAGAATTAATTATAGGTGCGCAAAACCAGATAATCATTGGTTTCAACTCCGCAATTGATAGATTGATGGGATATGAGGGAATATTTGAAAAAAATAAGTTGTGTATTTTCCCTTTTTACTTACATTAGCTATAATGTGATGCGTTAATTATGTTTCATTAAATAATAAAGCATAAAAAATATGTGAAAATTGCGTGGGTATAGCACCTAATATTATATTTGAAACACTTCTATAGAATATATTCTTGCTCGAATTCTTTAAAAATTTTTAAAAAGGAGGAGTTGACACAAATTAAACAAAAAGCGAAACAAAAAACTAGCAAAAAATTTGAAGGAATATCTGGTTCATAATGATTTGATTTAAAATCGTGGACAGGTGCTTAGCATTTCAAGTTTAATTTTTCCCTCTTTTGACAATTTTTTGGCTCTTTATTTGCTTCGCACATTTTAAAGATATCGCATGTCAATCTTAGATAATTTCATAAAATATCCTCCATGTGAAACAGCTAGAATTATGCGAATTATGCTTAACTAACTTATTTACTTTTTGTCTCCAAACTCATTGATTTATTCCCATCGAATAAAAAATATCAATTTGTCTCTGACACAAAATAAAACATATTTTGAGAAAGCGCAAACATTTTATTGGAACACTCGATTTAATAAATTAGATCAAATTCACACATTTTATTTCATTCACTTAAATCTTTTCCTAAATAAAAATTTTGCACACATGCTAGTAAAAAAACAAAACGCCTAGCCAGCAGTTGAATAAGAGTGAATACGCAAAGCGCTGCACCTTTCTGCGTAGACGAGACGCGAAGGAAACCTCAAATTATATCGCTTGCAGCAGGAATGCGTAGCATACTCGCCTCACACCGCCGCGAGCGCTATTATTTATGATTATTATTTCAATATCTCGGGAGTGCGCGAGAGAGCAAAAGGGACGGAGACCCTAGCCATGCAGGCTAGTGATGCAAGTGAAAATATTATAAATGTGGGAAAGTCGGCGGCCCCAAAGATAAATTGCATCTAAAACCTGTGTTTGTGTTTTAGCCTGCGCCCGCGTGAGTGCTTTTTATGTTTTGCCTGCTTTTAATAACTATCGTGTACGAAGCAACGTACAATCTCGTTCTCGCCTCCTAAGTTTGGTTCCGAGAAGGGAAAGAGGCAATAACTCATCGCGAGCAGGGAAGGACTTTAGCTCGCTTGTCCAGGAAGACGGCCTTTGATAGGTTTAATTAGCGATTCCGATTCTTTTTTCGCCAAAGTGCTGCCCCTCGCTTGTAGTGCTTGTTGCCGCGACGATGAATCTGTTGGAACGGGTTTTTGAGGGCGGATCGTTTATTTTTACCTGTCTGATGTTATACACTTGTCTGCTGCGCGGCATAATGTAGCAAGAGTGTTATTAATGATCTTTTCAGTGTTTATTAAAATTTTGACGTCATATCTCTTAAGAAGACTTGCTTTTGGTTGATTTATGAGTTCAAAATTCGGCTGGTGAAGTGGAGTCTGAGAGGAAACGCATTTATTTCATTATTACACATACATAGAATACTACTAAGAAGCTCCGTATCTTAACATTGGGCCCCGAAAAGCTAAGCTTGCGCACTTCAAGAGAATACAATCTCAGTCTAGAAAGTATGTTGCGTCTTGAGCGACCATCTCATCAAGAATACATCTCTTGCAGCAAGCCAATCCGCAAATAACATAAAATTGAATTGTGCGAGATCGCTGGCGGAGAATAGCCGCAACATGAAATTGCGATTGCCGGCCGAGGAAAAAAGTTGAATGCACTGGGATACCGCGGCGGTGTGGGGCTGTGTGAGAAATTGGAATCAAATAAAAAAGAGCCAACCGGATCTCTCATCAATTTACGGCTCGGCCAAAGCCAAAAGGCAGCTCAGCGTCGTCAGCGCGGCGACCAGAGCCTGCTTTTCCTCCGGTCAGATGACGAACAGTTGAGTGGCACTTCTCCAGACAAGAGTGTGTGTGTGTGTATATGCACACACACCGACCAAAAAGAGCCGAATTCGAAGCAAAAAGCGGCGAGCGACACTAATTACTCGTTCTCCGCGGCGCAAGAGTAAAAAAGAAGCAGGCGCGAGCGAGGGATTTAAAAATAAAGCGCTCGCGATTAAAATTACAGTGTGGGAAAGTTATTTGAATTCCGTCTCGGGAGCTTGTCTTCTTATAATTCTACACAGAGCTGCTGTCTGCTATTATCTTGTGATTAAAAAGCAGCAGAAGTGAGGCAATTTGGCAGAGCAGCGCGGGGAAAATAAAAAAAGCGGCTGTATATGTACAACACACACACAGGCCGGTTGTACACCAGAGAGAGCATTATTTTCAAACTGTCTGTCGGGCGCCTAGTCCGGCTCTCTTTTAAGAAAGAGAGAGAAGAGAGGAGAGAGAGAGAGAACTTATGTAATGAGAGCAAGTGCTCTTTTTGCCGTGTATGAAAAGAATCCAGCAGACTCGATCGATAAATCAAGACACATAAAAAAGACTGGTTTAATTAACTTTTTTAGCTGGCAGGCCTTGATATCACGTGTTGGAGGAACGGATTAAAAATAATAAACCTCTATACTGTGTGCTGGAGTCGAGATCATTGGCAGCATGAGAAGTTGCTGGCTATAAGAAGAAGCAGCCGCCGCGAGTAGTAGGGATGTGTGTGTGTGCTGCCTTTATTTTATGTACTTGCCAGGGAACTCCGCGAATGCTTTATCATATTCGGCTTGCTATCACTGAGATAAACAGGAAATTAACCCTATCATTGTTATTTTATCATAACTATTATATTTTAAATGTGAGGGTAAAGTAGCATTTCTCTTTTCTTTTAATCGGGATTTAAAAGAAAATTCTTTAAAGCGCAGTAAGAGGATTTTTTACAAAATCACTCTTATCAATTTTATTTTTTTTTCTCTTCATTATTGTATCCAGCCTCCAGCGAGTCTAGTTGAATGTTCAAAGCAGTAAAATAAATTTAAAATTAGCACGGAGTTCGAACATTGACGACTGATTGTGAGAAGGAGGAGTTCCCCACCTGCATGTACTCACTGAGGTTTATGTAAGGTATACACACACAGGCAGGGCAGAAAGAGTTGAAAAATACGGCAACTTCTGAGGACGCCAAGGGGGAACGGGAATCAGCCGCTGGTCCGCATTCCGGCTCCAAAAGCTGCCGCTGCAATCTTCTCCATTCCGTTCCAACCTTGGACGCAGATTATTGTTATTATTTTGACATCAGAATATAATGCAGCACTTTCGAATAACGCCGCAGACCGCTTTTTTCCTCTGATACAACAAAAACGCGCATCTCGCCAAATTCCTCCTAAAAAATCATTTAAAAGAAAAAAATAAAATTCTAATTTGGACAATTTGAATGGTTTAATTAATATTTTCCGCACGAGACTGCCCGCCACCTGAAACAAATTGGTGCAACAAATTTTCGGAATTCCCCTCATTAAAGTCTCCAGCCGCGCGACGAGTGGCTGTAGAGCGCTTTCGAGAGCAGCTTGCGTTCGTTAGTTGGTTTGAATCACGGGGAGTAGTTGGCAGTTAGGTGGTGTTCTCAATACACATTCGCACAATCATACCAGGCGTGCGTGTATATATATACATAGGTGTGTTTATACAATGGAATGGACTGGTCGGGGTCTACGTCACCGAAAAGCAGCTCTGCTCAGATCGACCAGGACACAGCTCGGCTATTGGTCCAGCAGCCAGCAACTGGCGAACATGACACAAGTAGATTAAAGCACCCGAGGCACCGCAAACCTGTTCTCAGGCGCGCAGTGTGTTCGCCAGGCCACCCGGTTGACGTCACTCGGCCCGAGAAGGCTGGAGCCAGGCGGCGAGTCGGCGGCGCCCAGTTTGATGGACTCGAGCAAGACACGACTGTGCGCGCAGAAATTCTATTCCAGCCAATGATACCGCCGCAATTAGATTTTAATCAAGCGTCTCGCCAGTGTGTAGCGTACGGCGCAGGAAAAAGAGCAGGGCCTCTTTTGAATAATAATTTGACGCGAAAATTGCTTTTTGTCGCCGAGCCGCCGCGTGTGTACCGTTGCTCGTAATGGAATTAAAATTTTCCATTATTATTTACACACTGCGCGCTGTGGCAAAAAGTCTGTGCGTTTTCGTGTGTGATGAAAGGCAGTACAGCCGCCGAGAGCAAAAAAAAAATAACACACGGCTGCAAGTAATCAAAGTTTTGTGGCACACACTGCATTGTGATGCGAGAATTGATTTTTTTTTTATTCACTGCTCGTCGCCGGCGAAATTGGACTGCTGCGTTCGGTTAATGAATGGCTCCGCCGACTAACACCGCTGATTGCCAAAAGTGGAGAGCCAATATCATTAGCAGCTGTATAATTAGAGGAAAATTCGTAATTTTTAATTAGCGAAAATCTATGCGCCAGGAAAACTATCCACCTGCTGCGGGGAAAGACGAATGAATGCCATTTGATGCTGGTTGTCGGGAACGTAAAAAAGACTGGCAAAAAATTAATTCCACATAATTGCTAGCCAGCTGAGTTGGTGTACGTAATTCATGTACGTTTTTGCGAGACGTCTTCGCTCGACTGCGAAAGGGTAATTTATTCAGCAAGAAACAAAATCTACGCGGGCCGGTCTGCAGAGCAAGGAGAGATGAAAAAAATTGAATCACTTCAGAGAGGCGAATCAAGCGGTGCAGCACTTTAATAACACGGCCGCAGGTGAATCTGGCAGATTTGATATTATCTTGCGCAAGCCCTGGTGGCAAATCAAAAGAAACCGGAGCTAAATACTTTCCCACTGATGTGTGTAAAATTTATTCCGCTATTGAAACCGAGCCCAACCCAGTCGAGATTTTCTTCCCCTTTTCCTTCGCCGCTGAGACGTTTTAGTGCGTTGCGTTCACATCGACATCAGCAGCCCAATTAATATGTAAATCGATCCTCGGTGGTCTAGTCCAAATTGGTATTAATGGCACGCATTAAAATGCAAAATAAACAGGACCATCAATATGTAAATGAAACGAGCCGGGTTTTTAATAAAAAAGCGAAATTTTTATTTTTTACATGTTCACAAAAGGGTATCAGAAAATTGTTTGTTTGTACACTTTAAAAGGCAATATCGTATCAAAATTTAATAACTTCTCTCAGCAGTAAACCTTATAACCACATTTTCTTCTTAAACTCTGGACCAACTAACAGCAAAGAAAATCGTTTGTATCATGGTGTGCGTCGCGCATGTAAAATTAATTTGTTGGATGGATGGATTGATGATGAGTTGGAAGAGATCGGTGTCCACGTCGCGCAGCTCTCGCTCAAAACCGACGACACTCAACTGCGCGGGCTGCAGCTCTTCTCGGAAAAAGACGCTTTTCCCTTGCGCGGCCAGGCTTTTTATGTGTTTAAAATATCTCCCTTTTTCTACTCGATAAATATTATGCTTTCCGTATTTAAGCAAACAATTAAATATAATAGAGGACTTCTTTGAAATGCGCATTAGTGCTCATATTGACACAAGAGCAAAAAAGGCACACACACACACATTTTTTACAACACGTTCACGTGAAATTCACGGTATATATGTACCTTTGCACGCACTCACGGTTTATGTCACACATACTCCGCGCACCGCTCCGAGAAACGGCATCAAAAGAGGTTGTTATTACATGCTAATTCTCGAAAACCGCATTTCGAAACGTACGAATGAGAAGTGTTAACGAAAGGCCTTTTTTTCGGTGGAATAGCGAGAGTTAGTAAAGTGATTGACAAAAATGTGTATAAAAATCTCTGGGGAGCCTTTTCTATGTACACGAAAATGGCGTTCCTACATCATGTATATATTTATAAATATATATCCTGAAGATCGGTGATATTTACAAAAGCTTTGTTTGCGGATCAGGTCGGGAGTGAGGCCTCAAAGGATGAAAACTTTGAGCGCGTTAGTCGTTGCATCAAAAACGTTTTTCAACCGGGAATGTGCGAGGGTCACTTCCGCATGATGTCCTCGATGGTGAAGCCCTGCAGTTTTGGCGGCGGGTTGCGCTGCTGCGGGATGTTGGGCACGCCGCTGTTGATCTGCGCCGGCAGCGGCGGAGGCGTCGGGGGCTTTGTACTCTGCACTTTGGCCGGTGGCGACAGCGCCGGCGGCGCCACGGACGTCGACGGGCCGGCGAGGTCGTCGGCCAGCTCGGACGGCCTCGCGTCGATCGTCAGGTTCTGCGGGCTCGTCTGCGGCGCCGGGGTCGTCTCCTCGGCGGCGGCCTCCTCGCTGGTCACGGTTGCCGGCTTGGGCCCGAAGATGCGGTGGCCCGACGGCCGGTCGAGGAAGCTGGGCCCGGCCGGAGGGTAGTTGGGCCGCAGGTAGGCCGACGGGGGCGGCGGGGCCCCCCAGCAGGCGGCCTTGCGCTGCAGCAGCTGCTGTTGGCGGAACATCTCGGCGCTGGTGCCCGGCCGGTCCGACGGCCCAGCCGGCCCTTTGAGGGCGTCGGCGCCACCGCCGGCGCCGCTGGGGACGCCTGGTGGCGAGTCCGAGGCGGGCACGTCGCCGACCGTGTGCGTGAGGGCGTGCCTGCGCAGGTCGCAGTTGCGCCGGAACACCTTGCCGCAGCTGGTGCACTCGTACGGCTTGTGGTCCGTGTGCGTCAGCAGGTGCGTCTTCAGGTTGGACCGCTGGTTGAAGGAGCGAGCGCACACTGGACACTTGTGAGGGCTCTCCTCCATGTGCAGAATCTTGTGCACGGCCAGGGTGCGCGACTGGCAGAAACCCTTGCCGCACTCGGTGCACTTGAACGGCTTCTCCTTCGAGTGAATGTACCTGCGAACAGACGATTAAACCGTTTGGTTAGTGAAAGTCCGGCTCTTTTTGTATTTATATGTATTTCCAATGGTTCGAGTACTTTTTGTGCCGACGCAATTAATACGAGCCGCTCGAAAGTGTTATTTTATTATATAAAAGCTCTGAGACTTGTGAGGCCGCCGCCGCCGCCGCGCCTTTCGGTTTTGCTAATGCGCGCTTGCGATGTGATATCGAAAGAGAGATGCTGTGTGTGTTTGTGTTGAAGGTGATAGCGCTTCATTAGAGCAATAGGAGACGGGTTTTGCAACCTGAGATTTTTCTATGAAGCGCGGCTTCTAAGGATACGCTTGGGAAAGTATGTTGTTTCCAAAGTTGTTTTTCGCCAGTTGATAAAAAACGAGTGTCAACTGCCCAAAAGAGCAGCAGGCTGATCTTAATTAGCATTCGCCACCGATTTTTTTTACTCAAAATCTTCGTACCGTGAAATGTTAGACATGGCCGAGTCAAAATTTAGATCTTCATAATGCTTACAGTTTGACCAACTGGCTTAATATCCTGATTCAATCTTAGGATGCCACGTTTTGGTGGTTTATTTATTGAACTCGTGTGGTCTGACCTGATTTGAACCAAGTTGAAAGATTGAAATCAGTTTAAAAATACCTCAATTTTAAGACAATTCAATGAAAAGGTAATTTTTATATTCTAAGAAAGATAGAAATTTCCTTTAAAGATTTTCTCTAGGGTCTTCTTTCATAAAATTTAATTGCATATCAAAAAGGTCACAAATTGATCGGTTTGTTTCGTCATAATTGGCCAATCTATAAAAAAACTATCGTGATTCAACGAAAACGGGCTTCAAAATTCGTAAAACGACTCCCATGTAAAGTTTATTAGGAACCCATTCCTTAAAATCCCCATAATTCAATATTACTTCCGAATTGCCCTTGTGATCCAGCATAAATTATTGAAAAGATCATGAAATAATCAATGAAAATCTCCACCAACTCAAACGTAGCATCCGAAAAATCTCCTTTTCATAAAACAAAATTATTTCACCCGTGATTTTTCTCGGCATCAGAAGCAATTACTGGCTTTGCACACCACGACTTTAACACAATCTCCCATGAAGAGCAAACAGCGAGGACGCAAAAACGAGATTCATCGTTGTCCGCCGAGTAAATTGAAACTGCTGAGTGAGCGCAATTTCCACCCAAACAAATTGATTGCGCCTGACTCGGGTTGTTGTGCGCCATCAAAGGCATCGTAATATCACACACATATCTCTGCATTTTCAACATACATCTGCTGCGAGCGTCAAATTAATCCATGGCCAAGTGAGAGAGGCGCGCAGCGAGAGAGCAGAAAAGCAGCTAGCTGCTATATCGCGTGTTTGGAGCGAAGAGCGAGGAAAAGATTGCGTGCCTGGCTCGCATCGGGCATCGGGCAGACCCTGGATGCTGCCGCGGCCCAACACACAGCCTTAGAAAAGGTGACGTCAGCCCTTCACGCCGGGCTTCAGAAGAAGAAAGAGCAGAGCCACAAGATAAATTCAGAGCCGCTCTGCTCTGAGTGAACACGATGTATCAAAAGCAGAAAGAAGTAATAATAAATGACCGTCTGCCATCTACATAATATATAAAGCAAGAGCATTGTCCTGCCCATACACTTAATATTACGGCCGTGCGTACAAACACGGCGCACAAAAGGGTTTGGAATGCCGGGCGGCGAATGGCAGCGCACCTAAAAATGTGTATGCAGATCAGATTCCGAGTTCGCGGGAAGGCGCTAGAGCAAGAAAGTATGTGTATGCTCATATGGCGATTGCTTCGGAGAACGACTGCGTTGGTGGAACGAGCTGATAATTAAATTAGCACGCTCAGCCAAGGCCGAAATTAGCTGCTGGGGCAATAAAAGTCAAAACAACGTCACAATGGAGAGAACTGTGTCAAAAAAGCTGGAGATTATTATCGCTTTGACGTTTTAATTCTTTTGCAACTGCCCGAGTAAATCCGAGCTAAAAACTTTTAAAAAATCATACCGTCACAATTTCTGGCAATATTTAAGGGATTCTTTTCGAGAAAAAGTGAAATCTGTGACGCTTGAAAAAAAATACTCAAGAGGCAACACAAAAACTGCCTAAAATTTATCTTGTTTATGGCAGAAGCTATAAATTCTGCATTTTAAAAATCGAGGAGAGCGTCAAAATGAAACCCATCCAGCACCTTCATGGAGAGAAAAGGGTCAATTTTACACAGCTCAGGGAAACGCTACCCTAATTGGCCCAAGGGCAGTCAGTGCTTTGCATTTGAGCGGCTCGCGTGACTCGAGACTCGAGCGCGCCTGATTGCGTTAGACTTTTCCTGATCACATCAGCAGCTCCTAGAGGAACTGGTGGAAAAATAAATTAAAAAATAATAAAGAAAAAACGCGACACGTTCGTGCTGTAGACGAGCGATTTTCCCCTCGTTTTAATATTCAGCAGGAGCAGATCGGTCGGCGCGGCGGCTCTCAAGTTGCACTTGAAACAGGACACCCCATTTACATCTGTGGGTCGGAGCGCGCGCGCCGGCCAGCATGCAATGGATGGTCCATTTTATTACACAAACAGCCCTGCGTATTTATGGCCGCCATAAAAGTGCAGCAGCATCGGCGTGTAATTAGAAATACACGCATATTACTCCCGCGATCGGCCAGCGGAGATAGTAATTTATGTAAGGAGAAGACGCGCGGCCGGCGATTTGTTCGCAGACGAGTGCACTCAAGCGAGCGGGCTAATTAACTCTCTTACGCCACAGTCGCAAAATGATACATCATGCGCTTTTCATTTTCTCCGCTTCGGCTGGCGCGAAAAATCGGCAAACGAGCCGCAGCGGGCGAATCCAAGGCCAGAAATTGGACTTGACGGCGATTTTGTGCCAATAAATGCGGAGCTCTTGGAGCGTTCCCTTAAAGATAGAGGTGTGTGCTAAATGGCTCAAGGCTCTCGTGGAATGAGAGCCCTTTGCCGCTCCCTGATGGTGCATTACGGCGCTCTTTACTGCCGATTAAAATACGTCGGCTTACAATGTTTATGTGAGGCGTGAAAAACAGGCCAGCGAGAATTAATTTTGCATTATAAAGTCTCGTAAAAAAGTATTATGCAAATAAACGCACGATCATATTAGAAATGAGCGCAAAAACTGCTAGCATTTATTTATTCGTGTTTCACTTTGCGATTTTAGCATAGCTCTGAATGGAATTGATGACCTCGGACTTTGTACTCTAAAGAAACTACTATATATGTAAATTTCATTTCAGTTTAAAAAGAATTATCCATTTTCAAATTTTTAAAGTTGCTGTAGAGACTATTTTTAATTTTAGCATCCCACATTTGACTCTCACAATCACTTGAACAAAGTTAAACATTCACATTCTGACGCGAGGTAGTGTGATTAACACGAGTGTGACAATTTGATTCGTTTATCTTTGCTTTGACTTCTGGGACTTCTGCAAGCAGCAACGAGATGCTCAAATTTCAAACCCGAATATAACATGACCTCTAAGCGTGACACGGCTAATCAGTCATTTGAAAAAGGATTTGTTTTCATTAAATTTATACATTTCAAATGTGCAATGGTTCAACATTAAATCCAAAATAATTTTAAAGGAAGCAACTTAACAATTCATTAATCTGCATGGTATGAATTTTGTTTTGAACTGAGGTTAAGTACTGTTGATTAGGTCTGCGGGTACCAAAACAGTAAGCTGTACAGTACAAAAACGAGTGACTCATTTTTTTGATAACTAATTCACTTTGAGACATCCATTTCTAATTTTTCCTATTGTAAAATGAATTTTTGAGTTAGAATAACTAAAATTGTCAATAGTCGGGTCTAAAGGGACGAGCAGTGGGCGGCTAGTTGTAGTTACGAAAAAGGAAAACATAAAATGTCTCACCTATGGTCCCGGAGGTGATCCTGCCTGCGGAAAGCCTTTCCGCAGATGTCGCACGAGTAGGGCCTCTCGTCGGTGTGCGTCCGCTCGTGGATCAGCAGATTGTAGCTCTTGGTGAACTGCCGGTTGCAGAACTTGCAGATGAACTGCTTCTTGGGCCTGGAAGCGCGGCCGGGGGCGCGGAGGAGCCTTCGGTCGAGGTGCGGGAAGACGCCGGGGAAGGCAGCCCCGCCGGGCGGCGGCGCGGAGCTGGTGCTGGGCGCCGGGGCCGAGTGCATGAGGCCGCCGGCCGCCCCCGGGGGCCCCGTCGGCGGGGGCTGCGAGTTGCGCATGGCGGACATGTGCAGGTACGGACTGGCCAGGTTCTCGAGCAGGCCGGGCGGCGGGCGGGGTAGCATGGCCGCCAGCATGGCCTCCTCCCTGAGGGCGAGCTCCTTGCGCTTGTCGGCCATCAGGGCCATCAGGTCGAAGCTCTTGCGGCCGTAGGCGCCCGAGGTGCTCGGCCCGGGACTTTTGTCCCTGGACGACGACCTGCCGGGCGAGTGATCGTGCAGAGAGCGCGAGGGGATGACGGGCACGAAGGCCGAGCTCTCGCCCCGGCCCAGGTGCGGCGCCTCCGACCGGCCGCGCCCGCCCATCATGCTCGAGGCCGCGTGGTGGAAGGCGGCGATGGCGTTGGCCACGGCCGACGAGTCCCGCCGCTGCCGACCCTCCGCACTCACGTCCTTGATGACGGACAAGCCCCCTGAGGGGCCACCTTCGTCGTTGATCGGCATCGCGAAGTTTCACTTGTCAACCCATCCAACAGGGTAACTGAAACAAAAGGAAATTCAAGTTGAAATTTTTGCTTTTGAAAAATCTTCTGAATGGTTAATTGAAATAAGAAATTTGGTTGATGCCAATGGCAGCAGATGCACTCATGAAGGTCTTACTTTTCATTTTAAATACAGCTACCAATGTGTGTGACGTACTATTTTTTTTCAGTATCACTACAGAACTTTTTGACCCATAATAGTGCCGAGGAAATTGCTGTAGTGATAAAGAACAATTGAGGGAGCTGCATTTAATTTAAACTTATCGATGAAGAATTTGTTTTGATTATTACCGATATTTATTTCAATAAATTTGTATTTTCCAATATTTGAGATGAATAAAAAAATTGTAAGTGTCCCTGCACCGCGATAGGTTACACTTTAAGACCAAAAAGACTATGTTATTATGGTTTTAAACAGAAAATTCATGGTTTAATGCAAAATGTGAAAAATAATAGGCCACCCCGTACTGAAAAAACAGTTCTGCGACACAGTTTGCATCCCTCTTCAAGGAGTGCGAGATATTAATAGGTTTAGTGTTTATCAGAATTTTCATACGGGAACAAACGCCTATACAATTAAAAGTTTGCAATTTAGGAAATTATTTTTGGAGACAGTCAATAATCAAAATTTTACTACCACCAGATACACCAAAAATGTATAACTTTGCATAATTTCTGGAACGTGTTTAAAGTGTACTGCGCATTTCAGCCATTTCAATAATCAATACAGATAGGTAAGTCATTTCTTACAAAATCCTTCCTATACTAATAACAGACTTTACGACCATACACTAGCTGAGAAATCAATCATTCCAATTTGTAATTACGACATCGGCTAATAGTTTCATTAATTTTTACTTAGATACAAGATATAAGGAAATCTATCTGTCACCATCAGAAAACATTATTCAACTCTCCTTTGCCCTTGTGCACATAGACCTTGGCAGCCCTATATTATATTTCTTAATCATTAAATCACAAATAATATGTAGGTTTGTATAGGTTCTATTTGTCGTAAAAATCTGAGAATTTTATTCAACATTTTATACGTTCCCTCAAAATATGACGACCAAATTACAATCATTGGAGCAGATGTTCTCGGAAATTTGCGTGATGATAAATTACTTCAGTGGCTGTTTTTGCAGGTGAAATTACACAAGGAAATTGTGAGCATCTCCAATTACCAACCGCAGCTCCGGCATAATTGCAGTGGGGAAAATCCGAGAGCCGATAAATTACCATACCGAGCAAAAAACAAAGAATTTTCTCTCTGCTATTCAACCGAGAGCGACAGTTTGTTTCTAACTTGCATTTTTGCACGCGTTATGGAAATAGATAATTATAGGCTGGAGAGTCACGGCAGCGTCTCTAGTGTGTCGTACAAAGCTAGATTTGTGGAAACAACGAACGCACTCCCTCGGCGTGGCTAGGTAACGCACCTAACTCTTTCTCTCGTGCAGCGCGCGGGCTACGAAACCTGAAGTTTTCGCCACCGGCGGAACAGCACGCCGACTCGTTTTTTGCTCTGCGCGCGGCCAGTCAGGTGGTTGGAATTTTTAAATCGCGTTCAGCACAGAGAAAGCTTGAATATGAGACATTATACCGCACTGGCCGATTGGAAATAAAATGTTTCGGAGCGGGACCACCGCACTCGCGCACCAATAAAGCCGCGCTCGCTCGCACAAGCCAAGGGTAACACGAAACCCGCCTTTGTTACACACTTGTGGAACAAAATGAGTTCGCGGCTGCGTGAAATAAATTACGTATTTTGTCCGTGCAACCCGACACCGTGCCATTATGCGAATTACATTTCGCTTTATTTGTGTCTGTGTGTGCGTTACTAAACTTTTTTTATTCCACACACAACTGCGTCTTTTACAACACGTCGCCGGAGCCAGCAGCATTTATGATTTTGACCTGCAACGCTCGCCTGTACTGGAACTGCGCTTTTGTATTATTAAATTCAGGCGTAATTTACGACCAGAGTCGTTTTACGAGCGCAGTTTAATTTTAATTTCGCCTATAACTGATTTCTCTCGCAATAATTGAATACTGGATAAACAAAAGGAGCTTGTTCAGCTTGTAATTACTCAAGGAAAGAGGTGCTGTGTCGCTTTCAACGGGCGGAGATTGAATTTAATTGATTTAGACGTAAATATGGGCTGTGCTCAGCAAGTCGATATTAATTATGCTTTTAATGACCTTATGCCTAGTCGTAAATACGGGAATTTATGTGATATTAAACTAGCAAGGTTTGAATGTAAATACTTTCGAGAAATTGAATCTGAACCACCATAACGTGAAAACCAGGGACAAACCAAGTAACTCCAACTCAATTAAAAGGCGGCTCTGATGCAAAGAAATTCTTATTAGCCACGACTCACTGTACCACAAAAATACAAATGCACGAAATAAATTCGCAATTTATTGAATCAAGTCTGGAGCGTGATTGCACAGTTCGGAATCTGCTCTCATGAGAAACAATTTTGCAGCTGAACTCTGCTGAATTTAAAACCGCAGGAAAATCTGGCCGCGATAAAACTCACTCAGCCACCATAAATAAGCTGGATTTTAATTAGAAACATTCCAATCGAGCAGCGGAATTCGTGATCGAGGAGGCCTTAGCTGCTGCTGGGAAGCATTAATTGGCCCGGCATTCTGTTTGCCGGTAAAAGCAGGGAGTATGCGGTTTTGTCCTCGTGCAGGAGCAAAAGCAGGTGTAGCAGTTCGGTTACACACTCTCGAATCTGCAATCACCGTCCTTAATCATTGTTTATTAAGGCTCGACTCGATTTCTCGATCAGATAGGCGGGCGAAATATGCGCGCACCAGCAAACAGACAGCTGTGAGTACAAGCTGAAAAATGCACTGCTCACGTATATTAACATGAGAGACGCTAGCCGTGCGGTCGGTAAGGAGCTAGTTGCTCTGAATGAGGTAAAAATGTTCGCGAGAGATCGCTAATAGATAAGAATTATGAAGTGGCCGTGTCAGTTTATTACACGCACGGCGTCCGCCCACGTTCTCTGCTAACCGAACGCAAATTTATTCCGTTTAGCGACGCGCTGCCAATAAATATGAGAGAGCCGAGACGCTATTGCAGAGTGTTTATATATACACACACTCACACGTGTGTCGCGGCTGAAAAATGAATGGCGACAATTTCCATTTATTCTCTCGCCCGCTCGCTCGCTTGCCGTATGCTGAGCAGGTTGTTTTTCTCTTTCAATGGACCAACAATTGATGATGGACCGGTATCGATAACGCGCGCGCGCTCCAAGAAAAACCGAGGTCAGAGGCCAGCATCCGCAGTGAAGAGTCATGCATGCGCGCGTATTTTTCACTGTATCGGAAGCTGCCATCGTTCCTTAACGAGCTGCATGCGCTCCCATAACTCGGCCAAATGCGCGTTGGTGCGTAACTAAGTGTGCAAGATACCTTTGTCGACTCACACATTCGTCAGAAGCAGATTTGAAAGACAGCGTTCGCTTAAAACTGAACAAATTTTAGAGGAAAAATCATTTTTTAGTCATTTCTTAACATATTGTTTTTACACTATTCATTTAAGGATGAGTACAGGAAAAAAATGTGAAATGTTTTTTGTTGTAATAAAGTTGAATCTCTAGCAATGATTTATCTCTTAAAATTAAACAATATCCAGTTTTTTGCAATTTTTGTGATCGGCAATGTTTTTTTCGTTTGATTTCAATTCCTCTTTTAAGCATTGAGCAGCTTGTTGGGGGAAATTCTCCTTGAAGCGAAATTAATTACGATTTTTAGTAGGAAGCTCTCGCCCTTTGAAAACTTTGATCCAATCTTCTCGCAATTTTACAAATTCTAAAAGTAGCTTCAACGAAATATTTGAAAATTACTTTAATTAATTAGTGCTGTTCCGATTTCATTAAAAATTAAAATTGAATGAGATAATAAGTGTCTTACATTCCCGAGAAAATGATTCCAATGATGAGCAATCAGTTCTTGAAATTATTTGATTCGACGCAAATTTGATCAGACTAAAGAAAATATTTTATATAACCTACGTGTTTACGATTGCAGCAGCGAAAATCGTGCAAAAACAACTGGAACGTATATTAGTCACGACTGCAATTTGCATTTCTTCCTTTCATGCACCCCTCTTATCACGCACTCAAACGTTTGATTTCGACGTTCACACGCTCTTTTTCCCAACAATATATATATTATATTTCGCGTGGCGCCAACCAACTGCATGCGTTCGGAGTAATTTACAATTTCGGCGGTCAAAAGGTCATCGCGGGAAAGCTAGGTAGCGCGTAACAATGAACGCGGAGGAAGTCAGTTATTGCTTTGATGTATGGCCCTTTTTCTCCCATACACTCTTTCTTATGGTATTACACAATAATGTGAATAACATTTTTATTGTACCTCCACCTACTCGGAAAGACGTGAAAAGGCGGCTTGTTAGAATACCAACCGAAACAGCAGCAGATTGTGTTCGGAGGAGCCGAAAAAACACACACGAGTAGTTAGTTGCTGCTGCTAGCGCACTTTCCAGTCTCATCATCATTATTATTTCTTCCAGACAGCGGAACTGCGAGATGCTCACGCGGAAAAACAATGCTTTTGCTGTCGAGCTGTCGGATGCGCGCGAGACGAGAGAAAATTGCAGCAGCATGGGAAAGTTTCGGTCCTTTGTTTATGCAAAAGTGTATTTTACGTGTTTTTGTGCTGTAATTAGGTGTAAATAAACGTGCTCCGCCTTTGTAATTGATAGAGATAATGACACGGATTGTGAGGCAGCCGCAGAGAAGCAGTTTTTAGACTCCTTTTGCAAGGTAAAATAATAGTCTTTGTTTCCTGTTTCTCATTTTGTAGAACTGATTTCATATCGTTTTTTGAAGTGAAATGTTTCGACAGCGATATCCTTGAATACTTTTAAAATATTTTATATAATCCGCGGGCTGCCCATCACAATCAAACCTCACTTTTCACGTGCCAAATTCGACACTGCACGCGTTTTATTCCGGAGTTGAGATGCCGAGCGAGGACCTACCCTGACGGCCTTGGTTTCGCATTATTTTCTAGCCATTTTCGTGTGTTACACACGTGCGCACTCTGACTCTGTCCAGGTCGGCGAGCAAATCAGAGCAGCAGACTGTAACAAACTCGGGCTGAACGATTTCGGGCCGAAATAGTTGTTAATTCAGGTCAATTCGATTTGCCTCCGCACGGCATCTAATTTCGAAACGATGAGTAAGCTCTTTCATCTCTCTGCAGCAGGTCGGCATATAAATACACCAAGTAGGAAGAGAAAAGCGGCGGCGGCGGCAGCGGCGGGGAATAAAAGAATGTGCCGTGCATCTCGCGCTGCTGCTGCCTCTCTGGTCCATGAACCTGAGATCGAGCTCATCATAGTTGATATCATAGGTGTGCGCGAGAGCAGCGAGAGCGAGTCGCTGCCTGCTTCAAGGTGGAAGCTGCGGCGGCGGCGTTTGCGGCACGGGAGGGGAGGCCGTCGCAGGGCGAGAGGGTCCAGGCAGACATCTTGGCCTTGGAGCCGCTCGCTCGCTTGCTCACTGACTCCTTCTCCATCTCCAGCGTCCGACCAAACAGGCTACCCTGAGCACATACACCAGGTCGGTCGCCAGCCGACGCAGTGCGTGTGTTTCACGGAACCCACTATCTGGAGAATAAAAGAGATTCCTGCAGCGCCGTGTTTTGTTTATACACACGCACGCACCAAACTGCTTTTTATCTTCCACTCGAGTGGAGAAGGAGCTTTTGTGCGAGAAGGTGCCTGCCTGGCTCCAGCCAGAGTAATTAGATAGCGAGGAGATAGCCCAATTTTTTCCTCCGCGTCTGCTCACCTGCTTTTCTAGATTTTGCACACACTCGCACACCGCCAAGGATGATTTTAATTGCACGCGGCTGCTTTAATTACACGCCCGTCGTCAAAAAGCGCGAAATTAATTTTCCTCTCTCAAGGATCTGCGAGTGTTTTTGCCTGTCGGTAAAAAAAGTCACGCTTGACTTTCCTGCTGCTGTCATTACCTTTGCCATCAGCAATTCAGCAGTCGGCACCAGTTGTTATGCTGCCCGTTTTTTTGTGGGAAAATCTCTCGAATGAAGAAAAAGCTGCACTGACTGTTCCTTTGAGAGGCACCTGCAGCTCAGCAGTTAATCGTCTTTATTGTTCGGCGGCAGGTATATCATTCCCCACAAAAGGGGCCACTGCTACCTACCTGCTGCTGCATTTTAAATCCTCCCCTCTTGAGCGCTGTAAGAGCGGTAGCCACCCTGAGGTAGCTAGCGGTCTGGCAGGTAACAATATATTACGCAGCACCTTCACCCCCCATTAGTTCGACAGACAACAACGCGGCCTCCTCTCCAGCCTGGCGCATAGAGGGTTAAAGGTTGCGGCCGTGACGAGCCTGCGAGTCGCTTTCCCAAAACCACTTACGACGCTTTTTGTGTCACGTGAAAAACCTCGGCGAGGGTTTAATCTGATTGAGAGGTTATATGAACACAGGATTTGGCACCTCTTCGGGGCGGAAATCGAAAGGTGACATGCTCCTCATATATGAGGGCTGGCCGGAATTTTACTCCTCTGTTTTTGAGTAGATTAGATCTGTCACACTAGCTGAGAGTGTGGCCGGCTATTGACTAGGTGAGAAGGTATAATCCGATTTATGAGGCGGGTGTCTGAATTCTTCCTGCGATTGGAATTCTCTGATGCGACTTATGCAACCAAGGATTCTTGTTTAGCGTGTTAAAGTTTTCTTAAGCACCGTGCGTTCTAAGTAAATAATCTTTTGGACATATTTTCGAAATAAAACTGATTTATTCTTGACAAGAATTAATTCAAATTCTTCTCGGTGCTCACTTTTAACGCGTTTTCCATTACAACTCGAAATTGAATTACACACGAGGCTGCGGGTAAAATCCCCAGCGGAGCACGTTTCTCATGACTTTTCGTGCCTTGAAAGAGTCCTTAGCGCACCCAAATTCTAATTTACGGCGGCGTGTTTCAAATTAACAGAGCCGGGACGTCAGACCGAAATGTGAAGGGAAATGGGAGTTGTCCAGTTAATGAAATAATTATTGGGTTCCACATTAAGAAAGAAACAATCTCCGCTGGGTCTGCAGCGCTCGCTGGCAGGGTCTGGCTGCCAGAGAAAGCACTTGGTCCCAAGACAAATGGGCGCAATAAAATCGAGGTTGCAGGGCAAGACTGGAGTACGATATTCCAGTCGCTGCACCCCTTGCCTCGCATGCCTGACCAATCGAAAGCTCCGATCTGCCTCAATAAACTGCAATTTAGTAATCAACTCTGAAAAATGGATGCAACCTCGTATTTCAAAGCCAATCTTGATCCAGAATAACAGTAATAAAGTTGTGTTTCCACCGTCAGCAGAAGCACAAGCAGCGAAATGAAAATTAAATTAATCGTTTCCAGCTGCATTGGAAACGGCGCTGCCCCCGAGTGGGTGTCCTATCCGCTTTTTACGCCATCACCTGCCAAAAACGCAATCTGTTTTGTGGGAGGAATAATACACGCTGGTGTATATAATTAAATCTGACCGAAGCCAAGGATGATTTTTGAGCTGGAACCCTTTCTTTCCTGCTCGCCGATGCCTGCCAGCTACTGCATCACAAACAGTGGCGTGGGCGCAGCTGCTTTTATAATAAAACAAGATGCATTAGACGCGACCTTTTTTCCAGCTGCTGCGCCATACAGATCCTGTGGCTTAATTCGTATCATCCCACACCTCTTTACTACCGTCTGGTGGTTGTAAAATGGAAATATCACTCAGCCGGCCGGTTATTAATAAAATGGCTTATCAGCCCCCGAAGTGATGATTCGGTTTCCTTTTCCTCGGCGGCAGCTGCCGACGCAGAAGCTTCTGCCGTGGGTAGTGTAAGTCACAGAGTGGAAAAATAAGACAAGTTTATTGTCTGCGCGCTTCCATCGAAGCCTCACCTGCCTTTATGCTCATTGTTTTCCAGCTCGGCGCTCATTTGCATGGGATGCAGTGTGTTTGTCTTATTGTTATTAGGCGAGTGTTGGTGTTGTTCGAGGCGAAAGAGACTTTTGCTGCACACGGTTGAATATTAATAGGAAAATTTGCTTTTTAATCATTTGCCTGTCGCGCCCGGCCGCAAGTATGGCGTTGTAAAATTGAAATTTTATGTGGTAGCGAGCAAGCTGTTGAAAAAGCAGCTTCGACTCCTGAACAATGCAAAGACCAAGCGATGAAAAAGCTCCATCAAAAAGATGTTTTTTCAGAGAGCAATTATTTTGAGATAGCCAATCAAATATTTCACGGATTTCAAAGGTAATAACAAGGCGATTCATCATTAATCAGACTGTCTCTCTTCCAATAAAGAGCCGATTAAAATATGCAAATTCGACTTGGATCCTCTTTCCTGCTTGAAAGTTCATCGTGGTCATTCCGAGGCACTCAGCAGATTTGAACAAAAATGCAAATAATCTTTTTGGTCGGTGCGACGGAGATAATTACGCGCACGCATCGCCGCAGCGGCAAATTGATTGGTGTTTGCTAATTGACGGCAAAGGAAGGGAGGCGAAGGCACTCCTTTGATCAAACATTAACGAAATAATGCGTCCCTGGCAGGCGTTGGGAATTATGATTACGGCCCAGAGGTCACTCTCCATTCATTTCCTATCGGCCTCTCAGGCTCGCCAGGCATTAAAATAAAAGAGACCTTTCGACATCGAGATGCGGAGACTTGCTTGTGTGTTCCTTTCCAATGAATGCTTGCGCGTTAGGCCCCTGAAGCGAAATTCGCTCTTAGGATTCCTCAGTTTACTATTAGATATTAAAGATTGGAATTTTTCTGAATAGCCAAATAAGAAGAATCTGATTTTTGTATATTGTTGTGTGCGGGCATAAATTAATCATCTGATGTACCTATCAAAATAAATTTAAGAAATTTGTGCATACCTTGCATTTGAAACTGACTTCCCTTTAAAGAATTTCAAAGGAGAAACATTTTATATTTTTTGCACGGTTAACATCCTGCGTTTGGGGCTTAACACACATAAAAATAAAAACACGCGGTTTGTTATTATCTAGGCGTCCGTGTCGCGCACACACCTTCTTTTTCCTCCGAAATAACGCTCCGGCAGCGCAGCAGCTCAACATCCTTTTGGGAGTGGTATGGGAGCATGCAAATGAGCGGTCGTGCCGCACACGAAGTGCCGGCTACCATTGTGACCTGTCGTCCTCTCGTCCAAATAATAAAAGGAATTACGTCGTGCGATACCGTGAGTGTGTTTGTTGCAGTATAATGAATAAATTATCCGTGGATAAGATCTCGAACACGGAAACTCCCTCCGAAACTATTAATATGAGCTGCGCGCGGAGAAACAAAAAATGCGCTAGCTGCGAGCGAGAACTCGGAGCTTTCGAAAGAGGCTGAGATTGATCTCTTGCGGTGAAAGAATTTTGGCTTTTTATGGAGCAGCGTGCAGCTAATGCTGCTAGCCGATTGGATGCCAATTCATTAGCTTGGATATACGAGAAAGGTGTGACTTTAGCACCAAGCATTAAATTTGCAAAGCAGTCCACTCGATTAGACGACGTTAATCGGGGACTGATTGATATGAATGGTCCGCGGACATTAAAAAATATTCCGGTTTTGGAGTCTCATAGGTGATAAAAATTGGACAGTCACCGTGGAATCGAGAGTTTAGAGAAGGTTTTTAATCTTTATTATTTATTAATTTATGTACAACGAATTCGTGTTTAATTTTTAGGCCTTTTCTTCTGTGATATAAACATTCTGATATTTTTACCCATGAATAACTGTTCCAAAACATTATAGATTAGGAAATTATTTTGATTCAAGCTCTCAAGCAAATAACCGATTGGTTCCAGTTTTGATGGAATTAGATTCGCTCACAGGCAGAAATCTTCTAAAATTTCATGTTATTCCAAATGGTAAACACACGACTGGCGAAACGGCTATTCCGAATCGCATCTGCCGTGGCATCGGGTGTGATGCCCAGCAGCGGATCAAAACAGTCTAAAAGCTGGCTATTTGAGGCAATTTCCCGAGATCGCAGCTAGGCCTCGGCTTCTGCTGCTTCCTCGGAGCGGCCACGAATTCTCGAAAGAGTGATGCAGCCGAGATAAATGAGAAGCATCGGCAGTCAGCGCGTGTTCCTTCTAGAAAAAGGCTGCTGTCGGTCGGAAGACGAAGAAGAAGAAGAAAAGTGGCACCTGCAGCAGCCGCAGGAGCCAAAGAAGTTCCCCACCCGCGCACCAACATGGCGGCCGACGGAGAGCACACACACACACACCACGTTGCATGAGTGGAGTAAAATTGAAAACGTGCTGCAAAACTTGTCTTTTATTTCGCTTCGGAGGAACAAGCAGCAGTGATTTTCTTTCGCTCTCGCTATCTCCGTCCGTATTTATTGCGCGCTGCACTTTTTCCACCGCACCGCAGCTCATTTCTCGCGGCTTCATAAACGTTGGCTTTTGTAACTCTATACGCGCGCCTTATCTCGCGAGCACCCAACAGTTTTATAATGTTTGCACACTCGTGTACAACACACGATTTGTCTTTACATAATCAACCCTGCCGAACTGCAGCTCTCGCATCGGCTGCACCTCTGGACCGGACGATTAAATTTCGACCAGCCATTTGCAATGGCCTCAATTCGAAACCGCAAAACACCAGACCGCTATGCATACATACACCAGCCTTTTAAGGTGCGTTTTTTGCATCCCGTCTGCGTCTTTTGGGGTTTGTGACCCCCGCCGCTTTGGGAATTCCGGCTCTCCAGCGGGACCGCTCACTGCGCTCCGTCTTCCAACACGCACAATGAGATTTTTATTTCCGAACTAATAAAACAACTCTCCAGCGGAGATTCTAATTTTTCGTCCACTCCAAAATTTCTAGCGCCGCTGCGTGAGTCACAATGGTCGAGATTTATACTTCAACACTATATCAAGTTTCACCGCGAGAAAAATAGCTGAATTTATAATCGGGAACAGCATTTGTGCTTTGTAAAACACACAGCAACGAGAATTAATTTTACGGAGAGCCAGCCGCGCTTAGTAATCGTGGCGCTATTCAGACGCGTGATTTATTATTTATTCCGTTTTTGTGTTTCTCAAAATCGTACGTACGTCTTTGTCAAAGGAGAAGGCGCAGCATTATGAGTTATTGGAGCCGAAACAATATCACGTAATTTTTCCTCGGCGCGGCCTTTATGCCTGGATATCGTAATTTTCGTAAGCTCAATCAGCGTTTGCGTGGACAGAATTTGAATAGGGCTAGTTAAATATGCATTTTGAAAAGAGTAGGAGGGAGTGGAAACACTCCCACTCGTAGATAATTTTTCAACAAAACTTATACATCTGGCTCTCAACACCGTGTATTTTTCAACGATTTATGAGAAAAACCTGTACTTAAAGAAAGTGCTATTACCTTATCATAGTGCAGATGAAATTTTTCTATCTAAAACTATGTTTCAAACGTACATAAAATTAAAGCGTACGCAATCATATGGTTAGCCAAAGCGGAAATCAACTGTTTCAAAATTAGTTGAGTTTTATCATTGAAAAAAAATTATAGCCGTAGAAAAAATATTTTTTAGCAAGTGCTCAGTTAACATTTAAAAACTAAATTCCACAGGGTTTTTGATTTTGATTTTCATCAATTAAATGGAGCAAAATCTTTGGAACCAGACTCACCACGGCTGGAGGTGGGAAATCCCTTTTGATCGGTCCTTTGGAATCCTTTGCGCACAAAAATCCAAACGCACCGCAAAATTCACTGAATCACTGGTCCGTCGCGTTCGGCGTCAGCTCAGCATCTGAAGCGCCGCGCATTCCTGAGGCCCCTCCGAGAAAGGGCCGCCTCCTCCTCCTCTCCGTCCGCTCCCCAACCAGCAGAAAAACCTGATCTCGGGCGATATTTTATTCATATGCACGCCGCAGGTATGCTTCACTTATAATACTCTCTGCCATGTAAACTACTCATACACAGCGCAGAGAGAGAGAGAGACTCGTCGGCTCGCTTTTTTTTCAATCTCGCCCGAATCGATTCAGCGCCAAAGAAGATTATCTCGCCGGCATCAAAGTTGATTTGCTACGCCGTGCAAATTTGCGTATTAAAATGAGGACGGACGCGCGGATGGGAATTAAAAAAGCTGGATCGGACGAAACTCGTTTCTTTTCGCGAATATGTTCAAAGCGGAGTGAGAAGTTTACGCTCTGACAGCGACTTTGACGCGATTCTCTGAATTTAATTAAATGCGACCCAAACGGCTTCCTCCCTTTTCTGTCATTTTGAAAACAAACGATTTCTCGCCACATAAACGAGAGCCGTTGCAACCATAAGACAATTTCTAGACTAACAGGTGTCACTTTAAGCTCTCTTTAGAAAAATGTCCGTTCTCCCTGCCCCTTCTTTTAATTGTTAACCGCGAACTATCACTTTGTCACGGCCCGATTCAATTGGACACGGAAATCAAAAGATTTCTTGCGCTGTTTATTCCGACCGCTGCCGGCGAGTTCGGAGTGGAATTCGAAGGTGCGCGTTCTGCAACAGGTGATATGATGAATGGAGCGTCTAAATGCGAAATTCAATTCGCGCCGAATTTGCAGTAATTATGTGTGACTATCAGCCTCTGGCCAGGAGCACCCAGAAAATATTTGCAAGACAAAGGCTGCACGATACAGCTCTAGATTTTTAAACTTTTTTTGCTACAACAGACCGTGCTCATTGCCAAATTTCTCTTTTGGTCGTGATATATTCTTTGATCAGAATTTAGAAACAACACAAATTGACAAAAAACATGATTTGTAAAAATAAAAATAAATCTTCAGCCGATTTTAGTAACGTAGGCCGAATTGGATTGATTGTGAAAGTGAAATTTTAAACTGAATAACGATTATATATAAAGATAAATGTTCACGATTGACACCATTGAAGAAACGTGCAGCTTTGAAAATGGAAAACAAACGAATGTCTATTTTTCAACGCGATTTTTGTTGATACGATAAAACCAAACCCTGGTTCATTTTAATTTCAGCTTTTATTTTTAAAGTAATTTGTCATTTCAATCAACCTTGTGTTGACTCTTCATTATTAAACGATCCGTTTACAAGAAAATATTCGGAAGTCAGAAAAATATTCCCAAAAACGTAGCTGAACAAATTATTGGCGCTTTCTATACGCTGAATATCCAACAGGAAACTTCATCTCGACTAAAAAATTCCTAATTATCACCCTGACAAGGAACTAACTAATCTTTGAGCTCATATATATTACGTGTTTTACATTATATTCCAATGGAGAACTTAAAAATGGTTAACAGGTAGTTGTCTCGAATCGATTGCAGATTAAGGCTGAAACATTCAATGTGGTTAAACATAATTTTCATTATCGCTGGCCGAGTCGTTATTTAAACTGCTCGCGCGACACGCAATCTTCAGGTAGATGTGCAATTCGCGGCATTATCAGGCAGGGCCTTCCCTATAATCCGCAGAAAACACGCTTCACGTAACGAAGCGGGGCCAAAAATGAGGAATGCTTATAATTCACAAAATACGCGCTGTCAGATTAAAATCTAGCTGTGCGCATAAATATGTGTGCGGCTGCCGGTACACATTTTGCTCCTCGCGACAAAAAGTTCGCGTACACACGTTTAATATTTTTTTTGCTGCCGAGCTGGATTTCGCATTATATAAAAGAGCAGACGAGAGTTATTGCTGGTGCTGTGAATTTAACAGAGTAGAAGAAGCGGAGGTTTTATCTCGATACTTCTTTTCAGCCTGATCTTTTTCTGCGCCTCGGCAATAATATCTCATGTACGTACCAACAGAGTTGGCGGGCTGCTGATAATAGAGCTTATACACTCACGGGCGAGGGCACTTTATTTTTAGGCGGCAGTCCTTCTGAATGCGGTGCAAAATATTATGAATGCGAGGACGCTGTCTTCATTAGTTTTGCAAATCCTGATGGAATTTTTATACCCACTGCGCTGGCTGCTGAGCGGAAAATCTTTTCAGCAAGAGGGATTGGCCGCGATGTGGAATACCTCATTTTATGCGTACACGTACGTACAAATGAGGATAAGACGAAATGAATATTTATGTACGCAAGGATAGGGAATGTGTAAATCTTGGCGAAGGAACGTTCTTGAATCACTCTTCCAAATGAAGGTCTGTGAAGGCTGCCATAAATTTGTCTGGCGCTGAAAGACGGTGGTCCAACCTGGCAGTGCTCTTTGCTCATAAACCCAATTTGATTACATCTTTTGATTAAGTTGTTCACTTGCTACAAATTTTTAAATCACTAATAGCAGAGTTCAACCCACTCGTGAACAAACCTCCGTGCTGAAATAATTCATGCGGGATCTGGTTTTAATTCCTTCGCACAAGATTCACGCAGCGGCAAAAAAATCGCGGCCAAAATTTAAAAGTGCTTAAGTGTCCATAAATTTATGAAAGCTGGCACTATGTATAATTAAACCGATAAATTCTGTGGGAGCGCTCGCAATTGCGCAGGTGGCCTTTCGGATGCAAAGTTTTTACAAGACCTCATTATAGCCCAGCGCTTGATTGCTTCGTGTTTTTCGAATCAATGAAGATGTACATATTCTAATTACTTTTGCCATCTGTATTTTTTTACATTTGCGCAGCTAACACTGACTGATGAGTTGAATATAATGGTTGGTTCACAGCACGCTTCCAGAATATTTTGAATCACCTTACCCTTTGGAAAAGACATCATACATAAACTTTCAAAGAAAAATGAAGAAAAGAGATGATTAGAAAAGTGATTTTTGCCCACCATTATACTTCAACCTTGTGGCTCTTCCTTTTTCTCCCTTTCCCACCTATTTGGATTCCTTTTTAAATAAACTAGATAAGACAGGCTTGAATATTTATTTTTTAATTCTCCTTTTTGAAATTTTTAGTATTCCTAACGGGATGGACTTTATTGCCAGACATTTACCACCGCATTCAGCGTAGAGAAATAAATACACGACTGAAGGTCCATAACGCTTTATGGAGCTTAATTTTTATTTCAGCCAAGTTAAAATTTATTTTTACGGTATTTTAAAGCCTTTATTAGTTTATGTCAATTAAAATCAATCCCATCTCTACACCATTCCGCGAGCTACTCCTATTAAAAAATCAAAACTAAAGCAAGGCTCTTGTAAAATCGTCAAAAATAATCACTGAAGTTTTTAGCTCTGTCAAACAAGACAACAGAAAAGCGAAAATAAGTTTGCACTCATTTTCGCATTCGGGGCACCTAGTGTCGTCTGGACTAGGTGCACGCGGTGTTCGTCAAAATTCGCGATAAAAAGTTCAGTGTGGACCGCAAGTTTTTTCTCGGTCGTGGCCAAATGTGCCGCGTCATCTAATGGGCTATTTATCTACATATAAGACGATGATGGTGCTCAATAATTACTGCATTCTCATCATCATTGTGTGTTATTATTGCATCTGCTCCACGCGCGGTCTCCTTTCATCATCGTCGCTCTTCTTCGGAGCGCGACCGTTCTCCGCAGCCACCAGTTCCTCATGCCCAGCCGTCGTGAATTGGCAGCACAAGTAACGCCGACGAGTGCACTTTATCACGAGTACGCCAAGCAAGTATCCCCACGTTTGATTGGCCGTCATTGCACGCAAAGAGCACAGGCGTATGAATCAGACTAATGCAATAATAGCAACGTGTGCGGCCCTTCAAAGCGAATTTCAACAGTGGAAATTCGTGGGTAAATGCACGATTCAATTCAATACGGTGTGCACAACGTGCACCAGAAGTACCAAGAACAATCGTTCTAGGGAAACGTGAATTTATCTGAAGAGAAACAAAAATTGAACAATAGAGAGGGAAGTGTTAAGCTTCCAATAATTAATATAAAAAAGACTGTCCCACCTGGACTACTAAAGTTAGACTATTTAGTTAAACTAGATTTCTAACAACAATAATTTTGGTCAGTGCCTTCAAAAAGGGCACTCCATATTTCGTTGACCCAGCGGTTGAACTGAAATCCCTGGTTAGAATTAAGGGACTAATATTTTTCTCTGGCAAAGTTTGCTTTAAGTTTACATATTATATAATAGATTTATTGATTTTGCTTTTAAATGGGGATTAAAACTATTGAAGACGTACATTCATTTTTTTCAGTTTTATATTAATTTTTTAACTAATATTTTGAAACTTTGAGACCTGCTTCGGTTCCGAGTTGGCTTGTCTAGCAGAAAGTACGCGTTGGCCATGAATAATGTCATTAAATTTTACGGTCAGGGTATTTTCTCGCTTCTCTCTTCACTAACCCGCCGATAGTTTCAGATCCGCCCATAATTACTCGCCATTTTTTTCGAGAAGGTTACGAAAAACTCGCCTCTTGTGCGGGAAACATCGTAATCGCAAATGCAAATTCAGAATGTGCTGAATTTTCGGATTTGCTTGAGTCCAAGGATGCCATTTTACAATACAGCAAATTACCCCCGTGCCCCTCCTTTTTTGCAGTCGCCAGACGAAATTGCAAAGCAGATATTGGCGAGTAAGTGCTTTTCGGTACGATAATGAGCAGGCTGTCTGCGCCGATGTATTATACGTGTGCTGCTGCTGGCGAGGAATGAGCACATTTTGATGTTTCATTCGCGCTAATTGCGAGGAATATCAGAATGACTTTTCACATTATTCGGCGTCCAGGCGTAATTGCACGTTTGTGTTTTGCATACATTAAGAAGAAAAAGTGATAGACTTCGCTCTGGAATGTTTTAAACGAGTGAGTCGAAAAGCAGCCGGGCTGGCTTTTAAAAAAATTATATTTCACATTCCCGACCTCGGGGCTGTCTTTTGAATTTCCATCAGCGAGCACTTGTGTGTGTAGGAATCTCCAACCCACCCCGCATATTACGTGTACAGCTTGATACGCCGCGTAAGATATGAATTTTTATTTATTACCCGGCCAGATAAGAGCTGCCAGCCGCAGCAGCATCTCTGTAGCGCGCAACAGTAAAAAATGTATTCCGATGGCCCGATGTACACACCTCAAATTCAGCACTCGTAATTTTTATTGCATGTTGATGAGTCTCCAAATTCCATTTATCAATTAGGCAAGTCGGGAATTCATTTTGTCGCCAACGGGCATCTGAGAAACCTTTGGTGTGTTCTTCGGCTCGGGAATGTCTATATGTCCAATGTGCTGAATTAATTATTCCAGACGAAGGGCGGACCTGAAAAGTCATTCCAAAGTCGTGGCCACCTCGACGGTAATTAATTGTTTAGTGATCGGGAATTTATCTATTGGTTTCTGTAACTACGTTCACGATATTTATTACAATGGGTAACGCCTGTAAGCTCAAGATCGAATTATTAACGATTGTTTAATTAATAATTAAAACTAAATAAAAAGAGCATTTTTTAACGATGCAAGAATGTCTAGTAATAAACGTCAGCTTTTAAAAATTGCATCAGCTGATATCCCTCCTGAAATTTATCTTGATGAACATCAGCGATAAATTGCCCAAATTAATCGAGCGGATAAGCTGATTCGATTTGTTGAAAACTTGATGTGCTGCTTTTGATATAAAATATGGTATTTCATCGGTTTATATTTTCGATGGCATTGCAATTAATCAAAAACGTTTGATATTTGCAATAATCTTCAATATTTTTACTAACTTCGTGAAGCTGATTTTTAGACACGATAGTGCTCTTTAGAATTAAAAATTACTGAAAGAGATCAATGCATTTGTTTATTTTTTTGTTATGAGAAAATTAACATCTATTCGGCTGTTGTAATTCTGCAAAACAAACTGTTCCCACCAAAAACTGCACATTACGAGGCTTCATTGAGAGCCTTCTACTTTGCATTTTTCGTCAGAAGTGGCTCTTGGTCCCCCTTTAAAAATAATAAACATCGGTCAAGCCGAGCATTTGGAACATTCATTTTAATGGCGGGCAATTACGGCGGCGTAATAACAGCACAAAAATCCACAATTGCCGCGCAGCAGTCACATTAATAAAAAGAAACGCGCGCCTCTCGGAGCAGAATTACCAGCGCATCGTCATGCATTCCCAAGAGCCGTGGCTCCATTTGATAATGAGCCGATCAAAATTCTAAACTCATTTCGTGGCAATGCAGCGATACCAGGCTTTTTATTACCCGATGCCCCATTGTCTTGGCGCTGTCATAAATTTCGTGGTTTCAGTTTTTCTCCCTTTTATTGCCAGCGGTCTCTGCTCCTCTCTGGCTCCGCTGATATGGGCGATTTTTCGCCAGGAATTTTAACTATGACGCCGCCGCGGCGCGCGGAGAAGCAGAAAAATCGTGACATTCACATCAATCGCAGATTTATGTGAAGTGTGCGCGATTTCTGCCTGATTCTCGACCGCACGCAAACAAAATGATTCTGTCCGGGACATCGAATTGTTGATAAATTTATGACGGGTGAAGGGTCACAAGTATAGAAAGTGCAATTTCCAATAGGTAAAGCCTATTATTTTGAAGAAGTGAAGAATTCTGGTGGATACTTCAAAGTACAATGGATCTCTGAGACGTACTAAATAAATGCATTTCAGTTCAAAAGGATAATTGTGCATTGAACTTTGCCATCTTTTTATTATATATAAATTTCTGACTCGACGGGATGATAAAAACATCTTCGAGTTTGGAAAACAGCAAAGAATTTGTAAGTTCAAATCGAGGTTATTTGCGAATCTCGGCTCTTCAAGTAGGAAAATCAGGTTTTTTATTCTGTTACGCGGAGACACTTGCTGCTGCGGTGTTCGCTGCTGGAAGTCCACCTGCTGGGTGGTCTCTCCAGAATAATTTGTTCTTCCAACAAGTGTAACCGGATTGATAATTAGTACGCGTATTAATCATACCGATTTTTTGGTGCGTTTTACGCCAGACTCGCAATAAAAACGCTAAAAGCTACACTAGTTCGGCTCTAATGAGCCTTCCTCTCCACTGGCCTGTGGTATTTTGATAAGGAAATAACTACATCTATGACAAATTAGGTTAGCGTAATTCGCACATGTCGCATATTCGAGATCAATTCTGGTATGTATATAGTTTATAATAATTAATCTAGTTTTGAATTAAAACTTTGGGTTTTGCATAAGTCCAACATAACGGTTAGATTTGAGCAGAAAAAATAAATAATAATTCAGGACTACTTCTAACATTATTGTTTAGAAATTATAGCTCAATCGATAAGAAGTAAAATAGAAGCTCCGTCATGGTTTGAGTTTATGGTGCCAGTCTGGTCCGAGACGCATTTTTTAATAATCTAACATGCCCACACGACACGACCCAGCAGAAACACAATGGCGTGCCTTCAGTTTCCTCCTGGAAATCCATAAATCACAAGGAATCGCGGAGAAACATCTCGCACGCGGAGGTCGCGTTTGAATCCGAGCCAAAAAGCAAAAATCCGAATGGCCGCGGGGACATTTTTGCCGGCGCTGTCACTGATCAAAATTCGGAGACTTGCGCTGCAAAGCCTATCATTAAGCGGAGGACGCGGCGCGTAATTTATTCGCTGCGCCGGCGGACGTACGATTGAGAGCGATCGCCGTGAATATCAATCGACGCGACTGTCCTAATGAGAGGCTTGCTTTTCGGCTTCTCTTCTTAATTTTAATCTCGCCACTCACTCACAGGCCAGACCGGCCACGAGTATTTAATATTCCGAACGAAAAAAGGGATTGGTCCACGATCCACGATGACGGGGCCGCTCTCGAGATTCACAGCCGGAATATTAATTCGGATTATAAAAATACTGCTATTGCAAGGGCTGTGAAAAATAGTGTGTAAATTCACTACATTCACAAGAAAAAATCGTCTGCTCAAAAAGTTTTTCTGTAAATAGGTTGATTTTAAAAATTTAGAAGCATGTTTAGTTACAATAAATTCATTGCAAAAAGTAATTTAAAATGTGTGCCGTGACCAATTTATAATTTAACACCCGTAATATAGTATTTTCCCACGGCTTAGTTATTGCGCAACAACTCTAGAAATTGATTTGAAGATTCCAGTAGCAGAATAAAAACCAAAATTTACGCGTCGCCTCTGAGAATTTAGGGTCTTTTTCGTGTGGGTCGTTTTATAATCGATTTATGCTTCATAAAAATAAATTAATTAACATATTATAAAACACATTCACACATCTCATTCATACATATAGGAGTTTGATTTGTATTTTTATACTTTTTTATATTTAACTTTATTCTACTTTTGAAAATTAACTATATAACAATAAGGGTGATCTTGATCGATGTTAAGTAAATTATTATTGTAAGCTGGAATGTAGGTGTTTGATCCCAAATAGTATGAGTTGCAACAACTATTTCGCACGACCCTTTCGGACGCCGCCGCAAAGGAGACACATCGCGCGCTGAAGTGGAGTTGCGCTGCGGATAACAAGCAGACGGCTTAGCTAAATGTCAGTACAAAATAGTAGTGCTGAACATTATGCAAATTGTCTCCCTCATGTGGGCACATCATCATCATAATTCGACCCGTACGCGTTTTAGGGAGGCGCCCTTTTCAGATTAATGAGAGCGGCAGCACCTTTCGCCTCTGCGCGCTCGTTCGTTCGCATTTGCAATTGAGATTCGGTCTTATGCCCGACTATTTGCATAATAATCAACGCCGCGCGATGAGCGGCAGAGAACGTTTTGATCAGTTCGCAAATTGAGGTCGCCCGCGATTGTGTCGTGACGGCTGATTACTTGGGGGCAGAAATAAGGGGTTCCAGTGTGAAAAACATGGTGTAAACTGAGGATGAACGAACTTCACTTCGCAAAATTCAGAGATAATTGCAGTCGAGGCGATGCGTCAGAATAAGTTTTATTTTGCACTGCTGCTATAAATCGTGTTAAAAGTAGAAAAATGAAAAATTACAGTGAAAAATGAATAATATGTCTGAAAAATATAGCACTCACTAAAATATTAACTTTCGTATTTTGCACTTTACATGGCACAAATTACTAGTAGTTTGCAAATATTGTTGTCTTCAGCGGTCGATAATGTAGATTGTTCACTAAAAGTCAAGTCGACAAAGTCTAACACAGTTAAACTCCAAAAGGTACTAAAATTATTTTAAAAAGGGGCATAGCGCATATTAGCTAACAGTAAAAAATTTGGATCTGGCCATTTTTTAGGGAATTTTTAGTGCTGAGATATCATTTTGTGGCTGATTTTGATTCCCCAAAGACGAGATGATCTATCCAAAAGTGAATGCTCTATGACGGAGAAACTCCTTTTAATAAATTAAAATTTATAAAATGCAAACTTTGCAGCTTACCTTAAATTCGCAGTAGCACACACAATTTTGGTTACTAAAAATTAATCTGTTGTGATTCTTCCGACTACTTGGTACTAGAAACTTCCGGACGTTTCCAAAGTAAGTTACAGAATCTCAAGTTCGTTCGACATTCGTTTCCAATTTACTTTTTCCATATTGACTTTAATTAATTATTCTAATCACGTGACGAATTAATTTTCCAACCAATTGATGTACCGTAAATTCTGACATTAAAAATACACCCAATTTCATCCCTATTAATTGTACAGACCAATAAATATGAATCAAATAAATTCCAAATCGCGACTTTAACTTCAAACACTGGATTTTACGATATTGCGATAAAGAGGTAGTTGAGTTACTTATTGTCGTGTTTCAATCATCCGAAACCTACTTCTACAAATCATTTAGGACTACGGATCAAGGATATTTCTACGTTTGGCAATCTTTAAAACTCGCACTTTCCCACAGCCAAAAATTTACACAACTCATTCACCTAAGCCGAAACGACACATTAAATCTACACGCCTGGTCTCGACGAGCATCTTTTGTCGTGGTTTAGGCCTTGCCCGTATTTATCTGACTTCTGTATCAACAATGGATTCAATCATCGTCGCGTCTACTCCGCCGTACATTCTCTCTGCGAAGGGATAAAAAGGGCGACACCGACGAGAAACACGGCGCTCGACACGCCCTGTATTCTCGTGTGAATAAATAGCAAGACAAACAGCTCAGAAGCTAGTCGAACCAAAAGAGATGACGCTCTCTCGCTGGGTGTTTGTTAAGCACTTGTTGAAAGTAACAACACTCTGTACTTACATTCATATGCAAATTGAATTACACCTTTGGCACCTACGCACCAAATTAATCTCTTTCTCTCCCAACCGCATTGAAATGCTAACAACATTCTACCCAGGTCGTTTGGAATGAGAATATTGGTTTCAAAGTTTCATTTGGCGCGTTTATCTTTATTTAGGTAATAACTTGTCATTGTTATAGTTAATTATTTTGTATTGTAGTTTACGTAGAAGAGTAAGCCAATCGACTGTGAGCTCATGTTTTGATTTTTTTTCTCTAAATATGAGACAAGAAATGCAAAGCAAACGCAGACGCATCTACAAATTGCCTCAAAACCAAGTAATGGTTAAGGAAAATAATAAGTCTTTGATCACTGAATGCACTAATTAGAGCATGTTGCCGCGCACAAAACTGGCGCTCAGAGGGGTCAGGTATGCTGTCGGATTGACCTTTTTCTTCTTCTTCTTTTTCGTATTCTGTTTGAACCTGGATGCACCGCTTCCATATGGGCTGTGTCGATAGCGTCCAGAAGCTTTTTCTTTGTGTTTGCGCGATTCTTGATGCTGCACAAGCATTGCGACTTTAAAACTTATTGATAAAGTGTGATTGCAGGCAAACTGAGGTAAAAATACAACAGAAATGTAAGAAAACTCTGAATTAATTAATTGCCATTATCATGACAATTTCAATTTTTAGTAATCATTAAAATCTTCTGCATTTTACAGAGATCAAATACGTAGCCAATATTTCACACGGTGAATTCGCATTTTGAAAAAGACTAAAAGAAAATTACTATAATTTCTGACATTTTTTATATGTCCTATCTTTGTTGAAGACAAAATGCAAAAAAATAATAATGCATGAGGCATGAAATGTACATACTTGTGTTAGTTGCTGAGCAGAATTCAGATTCAATTCGCATATATCGCAGACGTAGTTCCGCAGACTTGCAGGCGATTCTTCTCCAGGAACTGTTGGCTCTCCAGGGAAAGGTAATTGGGGTGGAGGGGGCGGGGGCATAAGGACAGAGTCAATCTGGCTTGGTGCCAAGGGGGGCTGGAGTGGTGCAGGTGGCGGTACTGGCATCGGGGGGATCTGACCGCTGGTGGCCAGTTTCGCAACTCTTTGCTTGTGTTTGTTACCTGAAATACATTATTTTCAGAGGAGTTAAAAATTGATCTTAGGAAAATTCTGGGAATAGTGCAAATTTTAATAACCAGAGTTAAAATATATTTAAATGAATAATTTATGAAATGTGCAACTGGAAGAGCAAACAATTCGTTACCGGAGAGGTGTGTTTGTAGCTGCTGAGAAGAATTAGCTTCTATTCCACAAGCTTCACACCACAGAGAGTTGCCTTTAGTGGTAAACTGCCCGGTCGCAGAAAGATCATTGAGAATTTGCATTGACTTTACTTTCTTCGCATGCTTGGCTCCTGTTAAATGCATGTCCAGCACACTCTGTCCCGAGAAATCCATGTTGCAGACCTCACATCGGTACACCAGCTAAGACAAACAAACAAATACAGTGAAATTACTTAAATTCGACGGGAAAAGGTTGTACATACTTGATTTTTCTTAGTCGGCAATTTTCCTAGGATGTTGTCCATTACTGCTTTCGTCACTGGGTCTGCCGAGTATCCCAGTGACGTCGTCGTTACCTCTGTCGTCCTGTTGAAACAAATTTCAGACTCCTAGGTTTCATTTGGAATGGATGTGTCCTACGTGTGTTGCTGGAATATATGTGAGGTGGGGTACTGGATGTAATTTTCCGTGGAAGTGCTTGGTCCATACTGGTTGTACGTATTTTGAGGATTCGTCAAAGGGTAGCTTGGGGCAGGTACGGGCTGAGGGGGTGCTTGGTGAGGTTGCTGTTGATGGTAGTAGTCCATGGGCGCAGCTCCAGAGGTGCAATCTGGTCTGTCAAACCTGCAACAAGAGTAAGACCTGGGAATTAGAATTGTGATCGCACCTAATGGTGAACTCTCTTAAACATTCAACTTTTGCTAAGACGATGATATTTTAAATCAATAATTTTATTATTTAAAGGAGTACATTATATAGATTCCTATATTAGCTAAGACAAGCTAATTATTTTCTTTGATTTCCTGTCCTTTTCCAAGTACCTGATCGCGATAGCACCTCTATTTGCCGCTGCAGCTGCGTTGGCAGCCGTAAGCGGCAAAACTACACCTACGGGCATCAACCACACACCGAGCAGCCTAAAACCGAGTCCAAAGATCCGTCAGTTCAGATTTCAAACCTGGTCAATAAAGTCTCAACAAAGGAGTCGACAGCAAAGGAAAAAACGATATAAAGGGGCGACTTTCGGCACGCCGGGACTCGGCGCGTGTTTACCTGTTGCTTGTTCGACAGCAGATTCGGCGAGGACGATTCCTGAAAGCAGTCGGCAAGTCAAGGTCGGTCGGCAAAAATCAGTGTCGGCGAGTTTGTGCCAGGCACAAACAACAACAGCGCCATGAAGGATGAGATAAAGGGGCGTGGCTCAGCCAGCGGCTACCATCGAGCCGATTTGCACGCATGCATTTGTTGTTGTTTACCTACCTGCGACGGACGTAAACACAAATACCGACCGGCTTCTCGTTTCACCACGTTTCGGCTGCCGAATCGCGCCTCGGCATGATTACCCTAGTCGCCCTGAACGGCGAGGCCTTCGTCTGGAGTGCGCACGGTACACGAATATTGTGTTTTGTTGTGTAATATTGATTTTTACGCGCTGAGGGACCGACAGCTCGCTCTGCCGTCTCGCTACTCTATGGATTTTCTCTGGTTCTGCGCCCTCACCCCTTTACACGCCACTCTCTCTCTCTCTACTCCCATCCCCTGTGTGCCCGCGAGGACGCTCGGATCCTCTGTACTCCATATAGCAGATTTTTGTTCCCGATAATTGATGCCTCTGGAGCACGCAGCACTCGGCTCGTCGACTTAATTAATTCTCTCCGGTTGGCATTAAATTTTATATGAATGCGATGAAGCAGAACAAGGGGGATCGAGTCTCTTGCAACCCTTGGCATCAAAATTGCAAATCCTGAAATCCTCATAAGGATTTTGTGATTAAAATGGGAGCTTTGTGACAACTGCGGCAGAGATTAAAAATTAACTAGCAAAATGTTCTTTATGTTGATATCTCTGGCAACTCTGAATTTTATAACCCTTCAATATTATTAAATACTAGCGATCCACAATATATGGGGGGCTTTGAGACAATCCCTATTTAAATTTTGTTGCTTCCTGCATCCTACTCTTTTGAGTACTCTTGAAATAATATCTATTCAAATCATTACCTGACAAATGTTGTAACAAATACGAACAAAGACCTTTGTAAATTAGAAATAGCCGTGTTTTTGTCTTGATGTTTTCCCTGTCGATTAAAAAACTATATTTTATTTCAGATTGGCTGATATTGCGAAAAGAACATCGAATCTGTGGTAACCTGATCGGTACGCTGGGCATGCTTCCTCACCAGGACAAACACCTAGCTCTACCTTTAGCCCTTCTGCCTGAAGAGACGCGATTTTTGCTCCAAGAAAAAATTGCACGGCTTGTCGACTATGAATCTTTCAGAGAGAAACCCAGTGGCAATTTAAAAGAAAAATTTGAAGATTTTCGAAGACAGAGTTATCAAGATCAAGTCTGTTGAAATTTATGTTTCTAGTTTTATGCTGATTTTTACTTTCCCAGGTTAAATATTTCCAAGATGAGAGAAGGAGGAAAATACTGGAGATGGTTGATATTATTGTTGAAGGAAAAAAAAGAAAAATTCTGGGCAGTGTTCCTAAGAAAGGGAAAAGACGAAAATTAAATTATTCCACTTCAACAGAGGTGATTATATATTTCCTGGTGGACGTTTTCTTACTTAACTTTCATGATTTTCAGGCTGGATGCTCTTATTTAGAAGAAACAGTACTTCCCGATCGGGAGTCGGTTATCAAAGATGAGCTCAACAAAGTTGTGCCAATCCCTGAAGAAGCTGCATTAACACAAGTTCCTACTGGTAGAAACCAATCATCAAAATATTTGAACTGCTTCATAAAACTTATTTCCCAGAGGCCCCTTGGATAAAAGATTTAACCGTGACTGAAATACAGTACCCGATGCCACACAAAAAGATCGATTGGCTGAAATTGAAAACATTTACGGACTTATGGAGAAGAGGATTTTACGTCACTGCAGGCCAAAAGTTTGGAGGCGACTTTTTAGCCTATCCTGGTATTTGAATATTGCAACGTTTAACTGTCAAGAGCTGATTTTTGTTTTTTCCTTATTAAGGTGATCCTATGAAGTTCCATGCCCAGTACATCATAACTTGCCGGCTTCCAGAGGAAAGCATTCCTGCCTTGGAGTTCATCTCGCTTTGCAGGGTAGGCTCCTCAGTGAAAAAATCAGTTTTGCTTTCAACATTTTGTAATTTAAATGGTGAATCTGTTATTTACCAAACTCTTAATTGGGTAACTTAAGTTAAAACATTGGTGGTATGTTATGGGGTCTCTTATATTTATTTTACTTTTAAAATTCTTAGTTTGAATAGAAAATACATGAAAATAAATATAACATATTCAAATACAGATTTTAAAATGCTCCCAATATCTTGCTAGGCGACGCAAAAGTCATCTCCTAAAAGTATAATTTGTCAGTCACGAGAAATCCAAATCTTGAGTAAAAATTACCCGTGACTTGCTGAATCCAGTCCAAGTATTTAGTAACTCTTGTGTTGACTCCTGGGGAATCAGTAGCGCACCTGAATCCATAGCTTACAATGCCCACCAAATGTAATCTTCTTGTTTCTGGGTCCTGCCACATTACTGGTCCCCCAGAGTCTGCTTGACATGCGTCTGAGCCGCTTTTAAATGTGCAAATTTGGAGGTTGTCAATGTTGTTTCCAGAAGGGTAAGCGCTTTTGCACCTCTCCTCTGTCACAACTCCCAGCTCCACTTTTTGCAACTTTGAGGATGGTTCTCCGTTGTAAGCGGTGTTTCCCCATCCTGTGGTTTGATTTTGTTTAAAGTTTTTTTTTCTATAATCAGAGGCAGATTATATTTACCCAAAACGATCACTTCATCGTCAACGAAATCCCTGTCTTCAAATCTAAAGGGCAGGCAAACTGGTCCAACAGCTGAATCGAAACTGAAAGTTTATCTTAAAATTTGCTTTTATAAAATATTGTGAAACATACGGCATTTCTCTCAAGGTTTCAATGATGGCGATATCATTTTTCTGCGTCACCGTGTTGTACTGCGGGAAAGCCAAAAATCTCTGTATTCTGAATACTGCTGCCTTATTCGTGTCCGTCCCAGTACTGTTAAGATTATTTCAATGATTCTCAAGAATTTCCATTAAGGTTTATTATGCACCTTAAATCATGGTCGCCGACGAGTAATACAGCAGAGCTGGGCGACCTCTGCACGAGACAATGAGCTGCTGTGATGGCTCTTCTTGGCGAAATAATCGTCGCTCCACAAATCACTTGGGAGGACTCCAAATCCACCAACCCCGCCATCATGGGGAATTCGTTTATACCAGTTTCCGTTCCACCTACGATTCGGTTCTGAAATGTCAAATGAGTAAATGGCCACATTCAAAAGGCAGTGCTTAAACAAATTTCTAACTGTATCAAAATCGTCAACCTCCTAGAAATTCGAAATTTTGCGATTATTAACTGATTAAAATCGTGAGGGATTGAAATGTAAAATTACCGCTGATCTACGACCACAAGAGCATGAAGGTTGGGGTCTGCTGGTTACCACTGGGGGAGCGACCGTTGTCAGTTCGTTGGCTGGACGAATCTTGAGCTCGCAGAAAAACCTGCTGCCAGGATTGTACCTGGCGCCAGCTTGAAACACTATATTCAGCAGATTCGAATGGCTCAGGGTCAAGAAACTGCCGACACCACAGTAGCTGTAATCAAAACGAGTCCAAATTTTCCTAATTTCTACAGACCTAATGATGAAAATCTATTTTCCTAATCAACAAAAAATCTCAAAATTAGATAACAAAAATTGAATTAATGAAACCGGCCACCGCATGAATAATAATTTTTGTTTTTCCGCTTTTCAGTTTCTGCCTGCTTTTATTTGCCAAATGAGAATAATATTTGAAAAACTAATAATGAATAGTTTTGTATGTCTAATGAATTGTAAAAAATAGGTACATTAGCAAATAATATTTCATTTTTCAGTTGAAGTTAATTGCAGTTTTGGTGTATATCAAGCTGTTAATTTTTCCGTATTTCTATAGAAAATAAAAGGTTTGATATACACCTAGAAAGACGCATTTTTTTCAACTAAACAATTTTGACATCCTCATGCCTTCATTGGCATCTATCAATTAAGTAAATCATCCATGGTAAAAAATTTTAAATATTGATGGATAGTCTTTTCTCTTTACCCATTTTTGAATACTCTATTACAGTTCTGGTTTGAGTCTCAGCACGGTACCTCCAAACAATATTGTCTTATTAATGCTTTGAACATTTACAATTTTTCAACGTCCGTATCCTTAAAGGTGAAATTATTACCCGTGAGCATCCCGAAGCCTCGAATCTCCAGAAAGGGAGACCCAGAGGACGTCTCCACCCTCACAGGTATTGTCGCCAGGTTCCCCGTCGTCCAGTTGGATTTCTCTGCATTCCAGTTCGTGCCTCCAACCGACGGGAGCGACTGCGTACCTGGACGAAAGAGACACTTTGCAATCTGAGGAGGGACAAAAGTAAGTGTATTTACCATCTGCATGCGACGTGGGGCGCAAACGTGTTTGGATAGTTGGGCGAGTAGATGTAAAATTTGTCCGACGGCTCGACGTTTTGGTAGAAGTCGCATCCTGGCGTGATGCGGTTGCTGACCTGTGTCCTGTCGTCGTCCGAGGTGACCGTCGTGTTGCTTTTCGCGCCGAGCAGCACCAGTAGGCTGGTCAGGATCCGACCCGTGTCGTTGCTTTTGAACGGTTCCATCCTCATGTGCGCTCGCGGGTAGTCGGCCCAGCCGGTGCCTGCAGCCAGAGGAAGTCGAATGTTAGATCAAAAGCCGGGCGTCTTCACTTTTATCGCTTGCGAAGCGATGACTAGTAGGGTTTCCACGCATTTTCCGTTGAAGTTAAAAACCAAAATACCCAGCACGTGGCCCGATTATGAAACCGTGTCAAGATCACTCGGCGCTTCTTGAGGAATAAACGGAAAGTGCATTTGCACTGAGTGCATGCTGTGGTTTCTTATCAAATAATATAGTCATGATATTAAAGTAAATATCCATCAGGCTCTAATTCCATCTATTTTCGTGCAGCGACATAACCACAACGCAGAGTTAATTCTTTTTACTCGTTTTCCGATTTAATATATTCAGATCATTGCCTTGGAGGCACGTGGGAAATAAATAAACTGATTCAGATATCAATTTTATACGCTTATTAGCGCAGATAGCGTGAGTAGCAGTAAATATGGTTGCTTGTATGAAAGCCCTAATTGTATCTCATAAATCGCTCGCAGTCACTTATTACACTCCTCTTTACTAGTCGACGACTGTTATTATACCTGCGCCTGCTACACGAAGAGTGTGAAGATGCTATTAAAGCCACTTAAATGGCTATCTGAATATTGATTTACGTCACGAATTTTGCTTCAAACAACAGAGTAACGGGTGCGAAAAATTTTAAGTATATCTCGACCCTCGACCAGCAAACTGCAAAATAATTTCTCAAGAGAAAGATATAACATTTTATTATCCATGATGATGTTTCTAATTTATAAAAAAATACTAAAGGTAAATTATGAGAAAGACAAACAAAAGAAGGATAGTAAGATATGTCACATAGAAAAGGTTTTGATGACAAAAATTATTAGACATTTTTTATTGCAACACGTAAAATCTGGGATGATTTCTTTAAAGCCCTCCTTTTAAAATACAAAAATAGATATTAAATTGTATTTTGTAGCATAGGCTGTATAGTGTGGGCGAGTGTTTAAAGTATAGTGGTAAATTTTGCTGCTATTTTATTCACGAGTTTCAGCGGGTTGTTCGCTAACTCTACAAATGCCTTATTTCTCCTAATGTGATTATCCTGACTTTAAATGTTTGTAAAATGTTATGACTTGTTTGGAGAAATATAACGAATTGAATTGAATTTGTTTTATCTTGAGTCATTGGGTTTTTTTATTAATTCGAATTTAAAATTCCAATATAATTGATCATTTTCGTAAATTTTCTTAGTTTTAAAAAATAAAATCAATGAAATGACACCAGTCCACGTTTGTTCCCTTGAAATACAGAATTATCATAATCTACCACTAAAAACAGAATTAAAGTTATTACAAAACAAGAAAATAATATATGGAAATAAAAAATTCGCTCACCCGAAACATAAAGAGGCAAAAGGCACGGCAGCAGCAGCAGCAACGCGCTCACCGCCAGCAGTCGCATCTCGATGCCAAGTGATGAGCTGCTGGAGCCAAACGGAGAAAAGGATGCTCGCCACTCTCTTGTCCGTCGGGCACTGCGCGATACCTTTTGATGCGTACACGACGAGAGCGTATGAAAAGCCGGAGAGCACGACTGCAACGTATTTACCACCTTTGTGGATGCTTATTTGCACGAAGTTAATCTGACTGTCGGTCGCCGACAAGCCGCGGCCGCATTGACCTCCGTTAAAGTGGCCGTTATGCGACGTGGGATGGAAGCGATCGCTACTTTGATCTGCCCAAATCGCGACACGGGGCACAATAAATTAGCCGGTAACTCGCAAATTCTCGCCAAATCGCTGTCGGCTCTTGCGCGTTAGTTGGCTGTTTCCCTGAGCGAATATACAATTCGGCTGCTCTGCTTTGAGGTGCCAATACCAATTGCGTGGATTGCCTGGAAATTATATAAACTGCTGCTCCTTCAAGGGTACGCTCGCAATTGGAGCCTCGTGCCAAAATCGGAGACTTGCTGGGATCGATGAACGAATCGGTCTCTTTATTACTGCAGGAAAAGTTCATACAACTCTTCTTGTCACGGCTCTATTAACGTTTGACATTCAAGTAAGATTAATTATATATGTATGATGTTTCGTCAGATGAATGCGGACTATTTGAAAAAAAAATATGAAAATTGCTGTAATTTATAATTTATTTGAATACAATACTTAAATTTAGTTAAAAACATCTTACCTGATCAGAAATTTAGGATTAAGATAAAAAAAATCGGGGCAGTATGAAGTAGACAACTAAAGATTTTTATTTTTTACTGATTGCTGTACTTAATTTTTACCAAAACATAATTCTGGATCATTTTTCTGTTTTCTTACTATTTTTACAAATTTAATATAATAATCAACCAGGTAAAAAATTGTAAGAATTTAAATGATTATATTTTATCATACAATACAAAGTGCTTTTACTGCACTGAAGCGCCACGTTCGGCAAGTGTAGGAAGGATCGACGGCTCCGAGTTGTTATGAAAAGTGGCTCGAAAGAGGCATGAATCGCCTGAGCCGCAACATTTAATCGCGGCGGCTGAGAATTCCCACCGGTAGCTGGTGGCTGGGTCGAGTTACAAATTTTTTAGTGAAGTGAAATATTGGTAAACGACTCAAAGGGTTTAAGCCTGAGGCCAATTTTTGTTCCAGCGTTCTTTGAGATTTTTTAAAATTATTACCGTTAACTAAATCGCAGGTGCCTTAAACTTCATATAGTGGAGATGGTCACTATCTATTTTATTTCATGATTGGAAAGAATGAAATATTTATTTTATTTCATCTTTCTGAGTAGCATTATCATATCATATGACACCAATAGGAATCATAGAGGATAACGTCAGCACTTCCCGTGGGCTATGAGCTCACTGTGTCCCAATAACACTGCCAAGCGGATAACATGGGGCCCGAGTTGCCGCAGAGGAGCTCGGGCCTCATGTGGTCATATTTTCGACACTTCGCACAAAAGTCTTTCATCGAAACGCTAGACATTTGTCCCTAAAGCCGCTGGAAAGGTGCGAAAACCAGCAAGCGGCGAGTCAGGGCTGGTGCGCCACTTTCAGCCCGTTGAGCTATTTTAGCATTTCAAGTCGTTTAATTAACCCGCCTTTTACCGCATCTCTGACAGAGGGCATCCACTGATAGATTAGAAGTTAGCCAGATATTAATTGCAGAATACTTTTAACTCATGTAAACTGATTTTCCTCCTGTTTAAGTTGTTTTGGATGTGGGGGTGTGTGGTTGCACTGCTGACCAACAGTAAAATTACTTTGAATCTAAATTGATCCCTTAAATGTGTAATTATCTCCCATTGCCAAGACACTCCTATATAGGAAATACCTTAACAATGCGAGCCAACGGGCTTGTCAACCTCTCGATAAAATTATTTCAATATTCTAACAAGATATAACTCGTTTAATTGTCAGAGAAAGTGATTAAAAGAATTTTTGGATATTTTATTAATTATAAAAAGACCTCATGGTTTTTATTAAACAAAAAATGAGATCAACAGCAGCATTCCACCTTTCCTGGTAAACTGTTTGAGGACAATCCACTGACAAATAATTAGTTGTTTTTACTTTTTACACAAAATTTGTGTTACTATATATAGATCGCAATAAGAGCAGATGCATGAATTCTGTTTCGGGAGTGAAATTTCCTCTTTCAAGTTGCAGATATTTCCTCAATTGAAGCCAGTATCTTTTGTTGGCAATATTTTTTCAACTCGTTGAGCAGGTGCATATTAGCGAAGGATGAGCAATTAATTAAAATTCACTTGCTCGATCTGGCGTGCATTAGTCGATTAGCATGCAGGTGTGCCGGGAAAAACATCCTTCTGCGCGCGGAACTCTCTGCTCGAGCGCGGTTGTCTTTGTTGCTTTGTCTACTTTCGCTCTGTGTGTCCGACCGCTGCGGACGCTTTCGCAAAATGATAAATGGGGCTGGAGCTGAAAGGTGCGACTGTGTACCAGGCACGAATATCATGCATCCATCTACCCTCGCAGCAGCACAAAGCCGCCATTCTCTCATCCTGTTTACCCTCTCGCGCCACCCTTTCCTCCGCCTTTTTTCAGTCCGCCGCCGCCGCCGCAACCAACATCAAATTAAATTTATTGCTGTGAAGAGATCAATGCACGCTTGAAGTATAAATCAAGCGAAAGGGGCTGCGATTCTCAGAACTTCACCGCAGAAAACCGTCATGACTCATGATTCGACCGGATTTTTGTGAAAGAGAAAAGTGTCTGGTTCCTTGTTATGGAAATAGAATTTTTTCCATCTGTTTTTTTCAATTCTGTGAATTTATAGTTATAAATGGTACGGAAAAACAGCCGTTTCGTTCCACCAGGAAACGTTTTTTAGTACAGTATGCCATACCCAAGATCGTTAGCTTGAAATTCAGCTAAATAAATTTTTCAAACTTATTTTCTTTTTAAAATTTTAATCAGACTGCCACCTTGGATGATTTCTTTGAAAACTTGTTTTAAAATTCCAAATAATGGATACAAATATACATGACTCGACTGCCCCACTATTTGCCGAATCTTGATGAGTAAAACTAATTGAAACAAATTGGCAGTTGGTGTTTTTTCATCAAAGTCCTTGTGAATCTTGATTGGATGTCACTGATAAATCAAATTCCTCGACAAGAAATCTAAAGTGCGGCAGGTTTTTGGGCTGGGCTGCATTGCGATCGATCTCTCTCAATGTCTCAATTCTGTGATCCTTTAAAAACATGTTTTTCTCCACGATAAAAAGCAATTTGTTCTTACGTCATGGTTAATTTTAAAATTTCAATCTAAGCACCGTATCTTCAGATTAACTTGCGCTCTTAACTAAAAAAAATTATCACGATTTTAACTGCTCGAAGAGTCATTTCCTGTGGCCACAAACACTTAAGTTCGGCGGGCGGTCTCCGATTGAGTGACGTTTCTAGTATTTAGGCTGACCCCCGGCAAATCTGTGACACGGCAGAGTAGCAAGAACCCTGCCGCAGCTCTCTCCGCCTCAGAAAGCGGTGCGTGATCAATGGCGTGCGTAAGAATCAGCTATAACGGTTCGCGAGATGCATGCGTCGGAATGTGTAATCAGACGCGGCTAGAGTAGCGCTCGGTCGCTTCCTTATCAATAGCTAGCAAACAAGTGGAACTTTTGGCAAGTGAACAAAAAAGTCACAAAACATCTCTCTCTGTTTACTGCAGGCCACTCTGAATTTTCCATCGATGAGATACCCTTCTCGATATACGAAAAACAGAGCAAAGATCGTATTCTCATCACGTTTTCAACTACACCTGCTGCGAAGTAAATTTTATCACTTTGTTAGAAAAATACCAAATATGCACTAAAATCAAAATTTGTGCTACAAATATTTTGTCATAAAGACCGAATTAAAAAGGTTTTAAGCAATTCTATGTATTTGAGGAACTTATATTCCTTGAAGATACTTGTCTAATGTTAAAATATTTAGATCGCCATGCAAGTTTCTTAAAAAATAAGCCCCGAGTGAATAGGTTTTAACAATATTTAAAAGACAAGCTATGGCCGCTCTATAATGATAATCGCATGATTCATCTCACTTTTAAGAAAATAAATATATTTTTAACATGTTGCAATTCCTAACAATTACTGATGAATTGTCGGCTGGTGCTCATTCAGCTACAAATCACAACTAAATCACGTTACAAAAAAAATGAAAACAGAAAAATCCAAAGTCATATTTTAAGATTACATTTTTCCAACATTTTGATCTCTGAGAGTTGTTATAAATCACGAGGTAGCTGGTTCCACACTTCTACCACAGTCTTGGAGTGCATAATTACAATAAGTTGGAACCAAATATTTAATGTTCATCGTTTGCTCTGTTAAAGAATTAAGTTTAGCCAGTTTTGTATCATATTGGTGCGTTCGTTCAATTCCAAAAAAATCATCAAAATATTTTAAATATAATAAACTTGATTTAAAAATTTGAATCACATATATAAAATTCCAAAATATAAAGAAATCCACTCATAGGTACTCGTTTATTATTTCCGGTTGTCCACTTTCATTTAATGTAATTATTGTACATGACATGCGTGATCATAAACAAACTGAATTTACTCAATAATAAATTAAATAACGTAAGTAAACATCAAATACAGTCGAGTAAATGTTTTCATTGATTTGATTATCACAATTATTTTAAAAGTGTTTTAGTAATTCATTATTTAGAAAATATATTATTTTATGAATATAATATATCTTATCCCATAATTTGCATAATTTATTAAGTAATTAACAGAATTTAAGACATTTGCACTATCTATATTGACCAATGAAAAAATATAATACAGGGGAAAAATATAAATATTAGGTTCATTAAAAACAATTTCTACAAAACATAGATTTGCGTGCTTCAAATATTTGAGCGCAGTTTAAATATTACGTTTAATAATAAGTAATTAGTTTTCCTGTATAAATCCTTAAATTTATTTTACCACGCAGTGATCGAAGATGACATTTCCGTTTTTAGCCGATTCCGCCTTTCGTTTCCTTTTTCAGATCTGCAGGATATCTTTCGCAATACAGCGACGCGGCGCGCGTGTAGCTTTTGTTATGCATGCACGAATATAATAAAAAAGTGTCAGCGCAGCCATCATGATTGCCTTATGAGGCTGGCTTCGAGTCAGTGGCCTTTGGGCGCTTTGTCTCTTGCTGCGCGGTCACAAAAACAATCATCTTCTCTCTCTTTCTCTCGCTCGGCTCATTACAATTCCGTTTGTCACATGATCACCATCCGAAATTGTGCGCGACGCGCGTTTGTCCTCTTTGTTTTGTCCTCGGGTCGCTGACCTGTCCATCCTCCGAATTACTAATGGTGCTGGCCACAGCAAGGTGCGTGGGAGAACATCGATCTGTATTCTTTGTGCGACCGGCGACCGCGGGGCATTCATCTCCATTTTAAGTTCGCACACGCTGCTGGCGAATTACTGTTGTCTCTGCAACCGCATTTCTGCTCTCTCTTCCTGACCACCTTTGGTCAATGGGATGTATTGTTCGTAAGTGCTGCGCTCCACAGTCCGCACCGACACTTGACAAACACATATTATAAACGCTGTTTGAAATAAAAATACAAGGAGCAAATAGAGTTGAACACCACATTAATTTAAGCCACTTGGAGCCTCTCTCATAATGGGGGTTTGATATTTTTGTAATGGTGGTCCTGTAAAATCCGAGGAACATATTCAAACGCAGTTTAGAAGAATATCTCTGCTTTATTCTCTCAAATAATCGTGCGTGTAGTTAGATCAACAGAGTTATTTTAAGACCATTTAAACCATTTATAGGAGCAAAACGTATAATTTAATTAGTGCTGCTTGCTTAAAATAAATCCTCGTAACATGATTAATTTAGGAAAAAGCTAAAAGTATGCTTCAGAGGAATTACCAAAACGACCGCAATGGCCTTTATTAAGGAAACAAAAGAAACGTTGTGATTTTGAACCTTAAACCATTTTTCTGTGCTTCTAATTACTCTTAGCACGAATCACGCAATTTTAAGTCTTATAGCCTCATTTAAATCCGTCGAACATTGTCAAAAACTTTATTAATCTCTAGTGACAAGATGATAACAAAAATTACGCATAATTACCTTATCAACTGTCAATAAATTTGGGATTTTTCAAACACATATCATACCAAATTTGTTTTTTGGGGCGTTTTTCCAGTAAAGTAAAAGTTTCGAATTGAAACACCACTCTCCGTATACATCCGAGGGAGTGGAGATAAGAATCTATACTATATACATTGAAGCCTCAAGATATTGATCAATTCTATACCAAAATATTAGGCAAATCTGCCGAATACCCTGCCATATAAGCGATTCTATACGCGCGGCGCATTCTTGCTTAAGCTGTAAGGAATCTGTAAGATGGGCAAGATAGCCCGAACAATGATTTAATATTTCTTCTCTAAGTTTCTTTAGCTCTGGTTGCTTTTTTCTACAACAAGATTGCTTAAATTTTTCGTTGACATCATAAACCCTATATATAGGACAAATATGGTCCCTCTACGTTCATCCCTCTATTTCCAAGAAAGCCGTTCAAGACCTTAACATGTTGAGTAATATATATCTATTCTCCTTGAGATGTTCCAGTCTATAGGCAAAACGATACAGAGCCCCAGTTTTTTTTTTATAAAAAAAATCTTTACTTGATGTAAGCTATGTAGAATTTATTCGACCCATGCCCTATTGAATTGCACAAAAGCAATTTTTAGGACAAAGATTTTGTTATCTTACCATAAAAACTAGAGACATTTTTTTAATCCTCTTTGTTTCTTTTGTAAAGCCGGTTGATTTATCCTAAAATGAAATTTGCTCTCCTATTTAGTTGCCAACGGGCCATTGTGCGCCCCATAAACAGCATCAAAAGAACGCTGTCAAATAAGAGCCTGTACAAGAGACAAAAAGGTAACTTGTAGGCACTGCTACCCCCAAATTTCGCTCCGGTTTCACATTGAAGTGAAATCAGCTTGGTATGAGATAAATAAATCCACGTGAGCGCTTTGATTCCTGTTTCTGAAACAGTGCATATTAGATATTTGAAATGCTCGCACATCCTAAAGGGTGCTTTTTATTATGTGCTTCCGTTACAATAATCAAAGTGATAAACAATTGCTCTTTGTTTTGTGCTGCTTCGTTTGATGACCTCAACGAAAAAGAATGGCATCGCATAACTTAATAAAGGAGGTCTCTATTATAGAATTTTTCATTGTTCAGCTGCACTTTTAAACTAATTTCTTCTACCAGATTATTTACAGCATTATAATTACCTTCACAATTACAAAAATCATGTTTGTTAATCTTTTTCATGTTCCAGGCGACTTAAAAATTAAAATAAACCTATCACAAAGCGAATTAAATTGTGTACATCAGTCAGAATTTTCAGTACGATGAAATTTAAACAGCTCTGAATTCGGTTGGGTTTCATTGACACACAAAACGGCATTATTTAATCAGTCGAGCCAAAGAGACAGCATTCCTGAGACCAATTACTGTGTTTGCCAAAACTTTGAGATATATGTGGGTCTCTGCCTGCAAGCTCTGCGGCACGCGATATTTATATTCAATTAAAAAACCAGCTCTGCCAAATTTATGCAAGTTATAAGAGTTTCTGCCAATTGTAAAACACATGCACACTCGCGACGAGCCGCTGCTCTGTTATATTTAAACTGCTTTAAATTCATCTCAAGCACCAAAAGTGCCAGCACTTGCCAATAAAGGCAAGCGTGATTTAAAGTTTCCTCGCAGATTTTTGCGAGCAGCGAAACACTGTCGTAAATCACACGTGGATAACTTTATGTGAGTTTTCTTCTCGAAATTGGATTGCGGCCGGTGCTGGTGCTACTGGTGATGAGAAAAAAAACTCTCTTTTGGCATATTTTACATAACTTTTTGCCCTGCTACAATAATGATGGTCACATATAATAAAAGGAGCAGAGAAAATAATTTGTTTTTGCAGCTCGCTGCCGTAATTTCTCACGGTTTCCTCGCAATTGTCCGTCATTTGCAGCGACAATGGTGCATGCAAAAATAAACTGTTTCTTTCCTCCCACCATAAAATACTTTTTTAAATCTTTTGGACATGGCACGAAAGTCAAGCAGTGCGCATTGCAAGCATTTCCATGACATTTTTTTTAGAAGCATTTAACATACAAAAAAGAAAAGACTTGTGATCCTCAAGTCGGGGAACGTACTTTGGTTTTGCAGATTGAATTCGGGTTGGAGAGACTCTTTGATTTTGTTATGGCTGTTAGAATCAATTTGAAATAAATTAAATAAAATAATTTGATATTTTCACTCGAGGAAGACATTTTTGATGACGTCAAAATAGTTGAAATTGTCCTCATTGGTTTAAAGTCGAGACAGTATTACACATTTTTTACCTGCTATAGCTGGGGAGTGGGTTCTAACTTCAGGTATAGAATTCCTAGCCTATACGTTTTGGGACCTCATGATTTATTGCAAGGTACCGCAGGTACCAGTTGGAGCTGAAGCACGTCGAGGCAGTAACAAAAACCTCAACTTTACCCAACGAGAAAAATTCTACTACCATCTTTAACAAAGGGGAAAATGGAACCTTGTTTACCATCCTAAATTTACAACCTATGAACCTTCCCTGGACATTAAAAATTTACACATTTTAGATCGATGTTCATTTCGTTAAATAGAGTCTTCTCGGGCTAACAAAATCATCACACGATTTAATGTTAATTTTTGAATTATGGTGCAGAGTGGGAAATCTGTATGTTTTCCTCATCTTAAGACCGAAGCCAATACTATTCATTTCGGTCTTTTTAAGGAAAATTCCAAGAAAAAGACATTGCGATTGGATGAATAATATTTATAGCCGAAAAACATTTTCAAACCAACTCAAACATAGCACCGTAAATGCCAACTGACATTTTTGCTTCTTGTAAGCCGTCACATTAAAAATTGTCATCGAAGGTCTTTGTTAATGCATCGTTTAAAAATTCTATAATTCATTTATTTCACCACTAACTAAAACGAAGCATCCTAAGAGTACCCTTGTAAGTAGCCGTGATGTCAATTAAATGGAAATTAAAAATTTTGATCAGAAATAAATTTTCCTGGATACAAATCTCAACCTATGATGACATCAATTCCTGAAATTTGCTCGAGTGCTGGCGTTTATGAAATATCAATTAGTATTCCATTAGTCATCGCGGTGGCTCTGAATCAGTCGTCGGTGCGAGGCGTGAGTTAATTACACGCGACACGCAGCGCGCGGCAGCGGCAGCGGCGGCGGCGACCCACCCACGAGCGAGAAAAATGCCTCGGCGAATTGAGATTGCCCTCTTCTCTACTCTTATCGAGGTCAGCCGAGAGCCGAGGTGTGCGACATTCTGTTGGAGTGGAGTGCACCTCTCGCGAAACGTCTGCAAAGCTGCTGCTTGGTTTATTTATCGGAGAGATGCGCGCATCGATGTGCATATTGATGATTTCCAAGGCGGACGGGTAGGACGATGACCCCCGGTCGCAGGAGACCAACATCAACACAGCACACAGCGCACACACTCCTTTTAATGCACATATAAAAAAATAAGATGCCTTTTGAAGATCGGTGCCAGCTGCCACTGGCTCCCATTTCAGATCAATTTGCCTCGATCTGCCGCTTGGCACCGTCTCTCTGCGCTGTGCTCCTAAGCCATTTTTATGGCGCGTTGGTCAACCGAGATAGCTATCTCTCGCATGGTCCCCGCGGAGAGTGTGGAAATCAATCAGTTTTGTGCACGTCATTGGCTGCCAAGCAAAAAAAACTCGCTTTACTTTATTTGGGAAACTGACTGAAAAAGCAGGGTTTGGCAAAACGGTGGAAAATGGGCTATGTATATAGATGTTTTAAAGAGCAAATATGCTACGGTTTTTGCTTTAAATTGACGTATTTTCAACGTCTTGATTGAAATTCAGACTTTCGGTGAGGTGTGTAATCTTCTAAGTAATAAAAAATCAGGCTTCTCTCAAACACAATTATATTTTCGAAAAAGCCTGTCATCCCCGTGTTGCTTTTTTATTCTTTTTATGGCTTTTATAAATGTGCACGCCTGCTGAACGCGCCGAGTCGGCGTTAATTGCCGTGATGCACATCTTTTTTACGGGGTTTTACAAGGCGCAACAATTGAGCACAAGAGATTACAACACAGCAGAAGAGAAGAGAAAAATTAAGAGAATTTATGCAACCAAACGCGCGTTACAGACGCGCTTTATATCTTTCCTTGTTAATTATGTATCTGCGACGGTGCTTAATTATGCATATATGCGCCAGAGTTAAGTCTGGAAACAGGTCCATTTCCTCTTTCGAGCAGCTTAATTTACATAATTTTTGTATACGAATTTCCGAGATGTTTACTGTGTAATTACTGCAGTTGCGAGTACAGGTAAATACTGTCGAGAAATATCATCACATTTTATCAGAAAAACAATGGTTAATATAATCTGGCGGTAAAAACTGCTCTTGTGTGGCATCACGTGTAATAAAAATATTCTGGATGCTTGCAAACCTTCGCAGCGCAAAAATAAGATCTGTAGAGTCCCTCCTTTGAGACAGGATGTGACCTGAAGTCAGGGTCAAAAACTCGATGATGATGATGATGATGTCGGAGCGTCATCCGCGTCGTCCGAAAGGTCGAACTTGGTTGTTGTCATGCGTCGAGTAGTTGTACTCTAGAAGCGCGGTCGTGTCTGGTTGGAAGGTCTTGCCCAACAGGTCGTAAGACGTGAAGTGTCTGAAAATGCTCGAGTGTGAAGGACGTCCGACAGCTGTTGATGGATGAGAAAGCGGTCGGGGATGAGTCAGCTGAGTGAATGGAAGCGCCTGTCGAGCGATATGAGACTGTCCGGGTTGTCCAGGCTCAGTCTCCCGAAAGGTGAAAGGTCAGCAGGTGTCCTAGCGTCGGAAGAAGGAGTAAAGAGAGTGGTGTGTGGACATCTTGGAATCGGAACGGCGGTGTCAAATCAGTGAGCGATCTAGAGCGACGGCTAGAGTTGCTGGTCGAGGCTATCCGGGTTGTCCAGGCTCCATATGGTGTCACCAGTTGTAGTTGAGTTAGTCACTCGTTATTGAAATCATCGTGTTTCATTCAACTGACCCGGACGCCTGCAAATAATTTTGACATTCAATACGCATTTTTGGCGCCATGAAGCAGCACTAGCAGCAGACATGCGAGAGAGCATAGCGTTTCAACACCTCTTACATCCCAAATTCTTTAAAGATTTCACATGTAATATGCTGTGTAGTTGCTTGTTGCTTAAAAAATATTCCTGGTGATTGATGAAAACATCTCTTATCTCTCGCCCTGATCCATGTAACACCCAAATTCTTTCCCATGCATTGTTCATCTCTTGCGACAAGGATATTCTCCTCTAAAAGATGCTTTTTATTACAAAATCCCGCAGGAACCGAAAGCGAAAGAAGGGGAATTGAAGTTTAAACATTGTTTATCACGCTAAGCGAAATACATATTAATTGATATTATAGGATTTTAAAACCTTATAAATTTGGACTAAGAAAGAATATAAAAGTATTATGAATGATCTCAAGTTCATTTCTTAAGAATCATAGAAAGGTGATGCTCACGGAGCAGGAGTTTCCGCGTCACTTGCTGACGAGACTCGGTTTTTGCTCTCGTGCATGGTGAGCGAGATAAATGTTTTACGCACACCCAACCCTTTTTAGCTGCCTGCCAGATTTGTGCCATATAACGTTTTCCATCGCGCTGGCCGGCGTTTGGCTTCTTGTCAATGAATCCCGTGTGCAATCAACGGTGTCTCCTGCGGCTATCACCGTCGCATCATCACATGCACACACACACGCCAAAGGGCTTCTAGCAGGCATCTCCATCCTCTCACCAAAATGCATTGTGCGGAGCAGAAACGATTTCAATAATTTGTGGTGTTCTGAACATAGCCTGCTTCTTGCCAGAGAACGAATCTCTTTGTGATATCGTGACAACTATTAAAACGAGCTAATTGATGTCAACACTGAGTTCATGTAGCTCATCATCTCTCGCCGCAGGGGAAAATAAGGCTGAAATTTGGAATCCAATCAAATTGCTCGGTAAAACCTTGTTCAAACGTCACCACTTTTATATTGAGGTTGGTTTTTGTTTGTTGGTTAACAAACTAATAATATTAGAGGTCAAAATTCCTCAATCATCGAATCTTATTTCGGCACGTTAAATTCATTTTTGCCCAAAACAAAATAAATTGTTTTTAAATCGGCTGCAAAATATAATTTGCAAAACCTGACATTCAGATTTTAATAAAAGTTTGAAATTTAAAACGATATTCTCTCAAAATTCGTTCTCTTTGCTGCGTAGTTGAAACGTTTTGACGCTGTTGATCTGGAAAGCGAGCTTTTAAATTTTCATCTCGTGCAACGACGCTTTCCGAGGCGCACTTTCATGTTTAATTAGAGCTTTATTTCAGCAAAGAATTTGTGCGGACGTGCTGTGTTGTGTGTGTATGTGCTGCCTATGTGCCAGGCGCTTGCTTGAATAAAGAACACGCCCTCATTCCGGTATGCACCTCACAAAACGAAACTCGCGTGTTTGTTTTCTTGCCAACTACATTTGCATACACATTTTATTAAAGCAATGTGCCGTGAGGCTATTACACACTATTTTCCTTTCTTTATTATAGCAACACACCGCGTGCGCGCTCTCTTATGTTAGCAAAGAGCAGAATGAAAGGATCAAAGATTTTCGCTTGCACTCGTGCACGCATGCCAAGCTAAAAAGTGTCCAACTGGACCGATGTATATGCCATTGTTTGAGAAATGCAGACGTGCGCCCCCTACAAAATGCGGTTTAATGAATCATATCGCAATCATTTTTTGTCTGCTTGAATTTTTATTTCCGAACATACGCACCAGACAAAATCCTGGTGATTTGTTTTGTTCCTTTTGACATTTTACAATATTGATCTTCCTTTTTTATTTCATGCACTCGCACAGCATACAAAACCCTTGACATTCAAGCTAAATTATTTGCCAAAATAAATAGAAAAACATGAGCAATAAATATCAAATTGTATATTCCTCGACACCGAAATTTAAAATTTAAATGCATAAAAAATTGTTGTATATATGCAGACTTCCTAGCATCGATAAATTTCTGGCTTTAACAAGGTAGAGATGGATCATTGTTTTTAATCAAAGAAAACATTTCTTGGGATTTGTTTTCGTGCCATTGTATGAATTTTTATTTTTGATGAACCTACCAACGTTTTACTTTTTAATTCATAATAGATACAGCTTACAGCTATTTCATAAGAGACTTCATTTTCAAATGAATGAATGAATTTTCCGAAACACTAAAAGGATTCAAAAGATAAATCAGCATTAGCGGCTTTATACAAAAAGTTTGTACACATAATTAATGACAATTTACTGGTTACAGCTTTTGAATTTGAACTTATTTCACTGAAATATAAACCTTGAGGCAGAGACATAAAAATAAATCAAACTTGTACATCTTCCAAATGCATTTTAAAACGAGCAAACATACAACTTGTTCTCGCTCACTCTGTCTAATATGGTTTTGAGAGTGTGACTCATCCGTGTTTATGCATATTTACTAAAGGATTTCACGCTTCGCGTTTGAATGCCGCAGATGAAGAGAGAGACGTCGTTGTGCAAAACCTGAATTCATCTGCAGAAATTCCTCTCCGTGCAGCGCGCGTCTGCTGAGTCAGGCATTTGTTAATTTTCTCGTGGCACGCGCGCTCCTGATCTTGTGGGTCTAATTGTCAGTCTGCAAAAGGCTTCTTCTTTGTGTTCTATGTTTTCTTTTCTGCAAGACGGTTGTTGCTCTGGTTTTCCTAAATTAACGCTTTTGCTGCATTACTCATCGGCTGCGGGGCCAAACCTCGCCTCTAAAAATGTAGTTTTTGTGAAAACTTTTGTTTTTGAGATGAAGTAAAAACTCCTTTTTGTTTATTGTGTACTTAAGTTATTGTTTAAGAGATTTCTAATAGATGTAGTTGAAATGGATTTATATAAAGTAAATGTTTTATGAACAAATAATCATATAACTTCCAGACTTAAATACTACCAAGACATTAACAAATAAAAGTTGCGTTGCTTGGCTTGAAATTGTGCGTTTTGCCTTTTACATTCAATACCAATACATTAAATGCGTTTCTTAACATCCGGTTTTGTAATTAAAACAAAATGTCATTTTCCACGTTTTGGGGCTGTTAAATGCTTGTTTTGTTCTCTGATATTTGTAATAAAGCGGTCTAAATAATAATTAAAGAGCGTGTACTCGACAAAACTTTCTTAATTTTGTGCATCTTAACTTCCCTTATTACGACGTGCAATTGAAAATCTTATTTTTCTTCTTTCGACATCTTTCATTATACGTTTAATCTTTTCAAAATTACGAAAGTTTTAAATTTTTAAGAAATATTGCCAGAAAAAATATGTAATCGCTGATGTACAAGATTTTAAAAATGTTCCACATTCCACATTCGAGAAAAATACCATCATTACAAAAAGTATCTTTACGTAACAAATAAAGCGATTTTTGCGTAAGGAAAATTACATCAATTTTAGCCTTTTTTGGCAGTTATTCGAGCTATCATGATTAACTATTTAATGGGACCGGTAATTTTTTTAACATGCTAATGTTTGATATTCAATTAATTGTTGTGTGACACACATATTTAAATAAAAAGTATTGCTGTATGCGTATACTATAACTCTTAAATCGAAGGAATGAAAACGATTCTTCAACCAAAGACAAAAGGGGATATTAATAAATCTTTTTCACTTGATCGTTAGATATCCTTCGTTGTGAGGAACTAATTCAGGGTGAAAATTCAGAGAAAAAAGAAATGATAGAGAAAAATTTCAGAAGAATAAAAAATGATATGATACAGCTAATTTAATTGTTTGAGAACAAGAAGCAAAACCCACGAACGTTAAATAAATATTTTCATGCAATTTATTAAAAAAAATTATGATTAAACCTTTATTATATTTGAACGCTAATCCGAAGTTCGGCCTGATGTTATAATTAAGCTTCACGTAAACAGCGTCTCTTTTTTAATGCTGGTGTATGCTGATAGGCGATAAAAAGCATCCCTGAGCAAAATTTAAATACGAGCACTGGCGTTTTAATTTGTACTTCCTCTCACTCGCGCCGCGTTTGGCCGTTGGAAGCGGTGGTGCTGTGAAAATTCTGCTGCTCGTCAGCACCTGCCACCTTCCCACATTTGTCAAACATTCGCGTCTGCTGTGCTCGCTCCTCTTTTAACATAATTATATCTTCCTTCTGCAAACGGCGAAGAGCATTTAATTTTTTTTTATCCCATTTCAGGATGTAGGAGACACCTGAATTTATTAAATAGGTTAAAAAGTCAAGCAACGATATAACCGTCACTTCATTCTCTCTCTGTAGCCACAGATCGTTTGTATTTAATCTTTTAATTTGCTTCGAATCCCTTGTCGTAGCTGGTAATTAGGAGGAAATTTCATTAATTTAATAGAAATAAAACAATTTTGATTCAAAATTAGCTTAACCAAACTTTCAGAGGGCGCATTTATATATTTTTTTATAGCATCTACATACCCGCGGCACACAAATTATCCACACTGATATATACAAATTGCTTAAAAAATATGTGACATCCTCGTTAATTAATTATCTTATCAGAAGATGATCTCAAAATGCTCTTGTGTTTCTTTCGCTTGCGGACTGTAGCGTTTGTTATTTCCGAAGCAAGGTCTGGAGGGAGAAAGATGTAATTGCGTTTTAACATCCTTTCTGCCGGCGCGCGGCGTATAGTAGATGAATTTAGAGTGATTAGCGCACCTGCTGATGCACGCGGCTGTCTCCTGCTCTTTTTGTAACGTCTATTCTCCGCGCAGCACAGCCGCGTATTTCTCTTGTGCCGAACAATGCGTCTGCTGCTGCTGCTGCTGGCAGCGCGAATAAATGTAACAACGCCGCAGTCATTATTATCATTTCGTCCGTTTTCTTCTTCCGCCGCCTTCCTTCTACACCGGATGCATTCTGCTCTGTTCTCATCTCCGGCGACTCATCTTTTTTCCAAGGCGAGACACGAAATTACACTCAACGTTACGGAAATTATTTGTTTAGTCTGCTTTGATATTAATTCTGAGTGAGGGTGAATGAGAAAACCACGGCAGAAAAATTGTTAATCGCTTCCGGCTGAAGATGGGCCACATTGGATACAATTTAAAATTGTTTTTTATCTGGCCCACAATAATTTTTGTGTCTTCCTGATCTTTAGGATAATCGGTCATTAAAACAAATTTTTTATTTTAACTTGGTTTATTGTCTTTTTTCATAAAAAATCAAACCCACACCTAGATTGTGACATTTTTTGTTTTTGTATTTTTGAACCGTAAAACATCTTAGTCTTAAAACAAAAACTTAATTGTGTCAGTTTAAAAAGCAACACACGGCCATTTGGAAATTATTTCAAAATATATTAACAAATCTTTAAGTAAAATTTTCAATCAAAGCTAGTTGCATCCTTGAGTGGAAAGTTTAATTTTGTAATTCATTTTTCTCTCAAGAATACACTTAATTATTATTTGTGCAACCAAAGCATTTTACTAATTTGATAGTCTTAAAACCTGTCCAAATTGAAAAGCTCTATTTTAATTTTATAAAACTTTAAAGATTCTTTATTTTTCACTTGAAGCTAGTGTTTTCCCTCTTGAATTACAAAAATTTAATTAAAAATTGAACACCTATTTTACAATAGGGGGGCTAGAGGACACTTTTACACACCACGATTAAAAATATCGAGGACGCAACAGTTGTCCTACTCGCAAACACAACCGTCTAAAATCCGGTATCGTATTTTGAAAAAACATGCAACCGTACAAATAGCAACCGCCGTCCATGGGCACCGCATTTTTTGCGTTGTACCAACGGATCTGTGATTTCGAGGGTGTGTCTGAATTTCTGGTTTTGGTTAGCATTGCACGAAAATTCGGCCGCGGCTGTACAAAAATCTCTCTCGGGGCGGGCAGGGTGGCAGTCGTTTCGGCGGGCACCGAAGGTCGCAAAAGGCATTGCAGTGGGATCGGGAGAGATGTACCGGTGCGCTAAAGTTACGATTTCTCCCGTAACATCACTGGTTTGCCTCTAATTCAGGTGTTAGGGGACGTCCAGCACCTATTCGCACCAAATTTAGGCGTGAATAGTAATGCTCATTAAATAATGTGATTAATGAAACTAGATTATTCAAATGATCTTTATTATTTTGCCCCATACATTATGTACCATATCTAGACAAATAAATTAAAATAGGAACATAATTAGGTTATAATAAAAAAGTGTTTTAAGAATCAACAATCACAAATTGAACAGATTTTTCATTCTCATTGTTTACATTATGCTGAGATCACAACAATAAAAATTGAAGGTGCAACTGAAATCGATATTCAAAAAAATGTCTTTGCAAAGAGCAGACCTGTGGGATCAACGGAGTTTCAAAAGCTGCGACATTCTTCTTGAGGGCGGCGAAGGGTGCCTGTTTCCAGTCCACTCTCAGGTCATCTCCTCATCATGCCCTTATTTCGAGTTCGTGAATATTCCAAAAATTCTTTAAGCACCTCGAATACAGGTACCTGTTCTAGAATGGCCCTTTGGGCTCGAAGCCAAGTAGAAGATGAGTTGCCGCTTTTGGAAGGCATTGATCGGCAAACGGAGATCCAGGGCCGCAAGGTGGTGCGAATGCCCGGTTTCAAACCGGCCACCGTTTCCCAACTTTTGAAGTACATCTACACAGCGAACGTTGATCTGAATCCGTTTAACATGGTTGAAGTGTACCTGGGCGCTGACTTTCTCTGCTTGGACAAGTTGGAACAACTCTGCCTTGCCTTCTTCACAGAAAACCTCAATCTGTCCTCCAGCATTGCTGTTGTACAGACGGAAAAGTATAATTAATGACATTCCGGGTTGATTAGGAAATTTAATTTTTTTTCTGTCAGCAAGCCGTTGCCAAGTTTTAAACTTGAGCAAATCGGCTGGAACCATCTGCTAGCAAATGTGATTAAAATGAGCAATGATGAGAATTTGAGAGCCATGACCACCAAGACATTGACCCAATTGGTAGAGAGTGATGAGCTAAATGCTACCCGCGAGGAGTCCGTCTGGACCCTGATCGTCCGCTGGGCCAGCTGCGACCCGGAGGAGCGCGCCAAGAACGTGCCTTTGCTGGCATTGAAACTTCGCATCGGAGCATTGCCTTTCAATTTTGTTGCTTATGAGGTGAGCAACGACTTTAATTTGAGCTTTTTGAGAATGGGAGAGATTAGCACTTTAGGTTTCAGTTTAATTCATTTAAGGTATGATGAAACTAAGAGTGAAAGGAACGATTGAAAAATTCTTTTCACTCAATATTACGATTGATGCTCCTTTAGATCAATTTTCGTATTATGTATATATTACGTGACAAATTTAATGTCACCATTTCATATTTAAATAAGCAAAATTTTTGTTGCTTATATCATTTAATACGGACTTTGAAATGCCTTATGAGCATTCATTTCATTTATGTTTTGTCTAGATTGCGGAGCACCAATTGATGGCGTCAAACAACTCTGCTGCTAATGAAATCCGACTGCGAAATCTGGAGACTAACGCTATGATTTCGGTTCGGACCAACAATCAAGGCTCGTTGACAGGGCCAGTCCCCGCATTCATGAAGGCCAGGCTTCCTCACTCTTTGATCCTGCTGATGGGAGGCAGAATCTCTACTGCAGATGCTATCAACACCACCACTGACACAGTGCTGATTTTCGATATTCACACGCAGAAGTGGTTTGAGGTATAAGTTCCACGGCTGATTTCCTTGGTGATGATTGCTCTTATTAATTTGATTTTTACTTATCACAGCCAAAGGTGGAGTTGAGAGTCCCGATGGACGAAGAAAACTTCAGGCGCTTGGCCATGCACAAATTAGCTTTCCTTGGCAAAGACCTGTACGTACTTGGAGGGGCTGACCTCGGCATTCCGAGCACCAAATGCAGCAAATTAAACCTGGAAACTTTAGAGTGGAGTGACATTAAAAGCTTCCATCACCAGAGGTAGGGCCGATGCGAGCGCCAATGTTGTTTTATAAAGCTCATGAAAAATCATCGCAGGATCAGCATGGGTGCGACGGCCGTGGACAATCGCCTCATGGTGGCTGGCTCTGGCTTCTTTCAAAGCACTAACCTCGTCGAATTCTACGACCCGGCCAGCGACACCTGGTCAGTCGGACCTAGCCTGGCGCATCCGCGCAGCTCCGCAGGGATGGTCACGGTCAGCCAGTGCGTCTACCTGGTTGGCGGCGTCGAGGGCTTCCGCACGCTGGACAGCGTCGAAAAGTTTGACCTCCAGAAGCAAAAGTGGATCCCTGTGGCTTCGTTGAATGAACCGAGACGAGCTGCCGCGTGTGTGGAGTGTCACGGTTTTATTTTTATATTTGGTAATATATTTCAATTTCAACTTCCATATTATGACGTAGAGGCGGACTTCGTTCTCGTTGCTCAAATAACTTCAACAAGTTTTGGCGTCATAGTACATTTTTTCATAAAAAGGAACAACCAACCTAGAGTGTTGACATCCTAACTATGATATAATATCAACTTATTATTTTTTATTGACTTTTTCTCTAATTAAATACACATTACAAGTAATTTAAAAAATATATATAAAAAAACATCGGTCATGGAGTGACACGTCAACAAAACAAATGCGACTAATTTGACACAAGTTTATAGTTTAATACAAATTTAAATTAAGTTTCAATTAAATTCCTTGTTGTTCAATTGTGTAAGTAACCATTGTAAAATCAATTTAATAATAAATGGCTCGCATATTGTTAAGGCATCCTCGGGAGTGTCAGAGCAATGGGAGATATTTAAGCAGTTCGAGGATCTAATAGGCTGTCTATTATGTCAGAGATGGCAAAAGGTGGTCATAATAATTAAGTGACTCGAAATGCTCAAATAGCCCACCGGCGCTAACTCACCACTTGCTGGTTTTCGCACCTCTCCAGCGGCTTTAGATTCAAAGCGATTTTATTGCGAATCAGCAGAGCAACTATGCCCCATACATCCCCACATTAGCTTTAGGGACAAATGTCTGGCTTTTCAATAAACAGACCTCGGTGCGGGGAGGCGAAAAGATGGCCACATTATATTGGGTCCAAGTTCTTCTGCGGCCACTCGGGCCCCATGTCATCCACTCGGCGGTGTTTTTGGGGCCTGGGGGACCCGGTGAGCTCATAGTCCACGGGATGTGCTGAGCAGAGGGTCGAAAAATATGCAGAAAATAATTACAAAGTTGGATATTTAAAATTTAATTGAATGGCTTGTTACAATCTTTTGTAATAAAGGCAATAGCGAAATTGGCAAACACGTAAATTGTGTAAAATGATTGATTTCTTTTTATTTTTGTAAAAAATATCTTTCCTATCTTTCCCTCTCTTTGGTTTAGAGCAATTAGAGTCTATTAATTAAAGATTAGTTTAATTTTGACGCAGATTATAACCACTTTAATTTGTTCGTAATGAACCACCCGCGCGCGCCGTGACCTTCATTTCAGTCGCTCATGTCTACCCTGTGTACGCAAACGAAGCTGGTTCCAAAGCCGGTCGTCAAAACGCGCGGGTTTGAAGTTTCGCAGGAAATCAGGTTCAAACTCTGCCCAGGAGGAAGAGAGGGAAAGATAGGAAAGATATTTTTTACAAAAATAAAAATAAATCAATCATTTTACACAATTTACGTGTTTGCCAATTTCGCTATTGCCTTTATTACAAGTGATTGTAACAGGCTAAAGTATGTTACCTCAAATTTTAGGTGGCTTGGAGGGCACTCGCTATTTGCGAACTGTAGAGCGCTATGACCCTGTAAACGATGCTTGGTCTTTTGTTTCCCCAATGCCCAGCGCCAAGAGCCAAATGGCCTGTGCCATAATCGGAGAATGCATTTACCTCATCGGTGGCGTCTCTTACTTGGGAAATGTGAAATGTGTTGACGTGTACCACGTTTTGGAGGATAGATGGTAAGCTTGCATCAATATTACTCAATATGGCAGGAAATAGTTAACCAAAAGCAGACCTTTCAACAAAGTTATTTTTAAAATTTACTCTCGTCGATTCTCTGCAAGTATTTTCATAGTGATATTTCTTTTAAATATCATGTCAGTAATAATTATGTGTCGATTAATGTGGATCAGTACTGAAACTTTTGGAAAATAATTTTTACCTTTACCTTAAATATTCTCTGGAAATGTTGTTGGAAAAATCTGCCCAGGTTGCCGTTTTATCTATTAAGAAAAATCACAGCTCCAAAGTTTATGCTAATCAATTGACGGTCACTGTCTCTTTATTTGAACTCATGATTTATTTCGCAAGAAGGGAAATTTACCCTGTTTCGTACATCGTTGTATAGATCGCGACGAGAGGAATCGAAAACAATCGCAAAAATCATTGACAGCCGTTTAATTTTTTGAGAAATTTGCCTAAGTCTAAAATTTAAATAGCGACTTGTTCCTAATTTTATTATTTGATCATCTGTTAACTATCGTAGTCAACAATTCTAATTAATTTTTAACGGTTTGCCTGTATCCATCCATTTTAACCAGGACTAGGGGTGTGAGCCTGCCGGTGCCGAGGGCAGCCGCAGCCGCTGCCACCATTTGTGGATTAGACGTTTGCTCCAAGCTGGTGGGTCGTCAGGCGAGGGATGCACCTGTCCTCAGAATTGCCTGCGATGATGAGCGAGCAAGCGATCCCGAACTATCAGAGACATTCGGCATAGAGGATTATTCCAGCTCAGAGGATTCCCTTTTTGACGAAGAAAACTTGGTCTTCTTTTATTGGTAAACCCAAATGTTCAAATAAAAATGACAGAAGGTCTGATTGGCGCTTTTTATTTTTTCCAATGCAGGGACAGTTTAAGTGAAGATGATGACGAGGAAGAAGAATATTACATTGAAAATGAAGTATTTGTAAATCATGATCAACATGAAGATGATTCCGAATCGTCTAACAGTCAGGAAAACAACGAAAACAGCGGTGGGGACAGTGATAACGATATGTCTCTCTTGCTCCTCTTTGGCTTGGATTGATTCCTTGTATAAGCTTATTGCAATTCCTGCCATTATTTGATTGTTAATAGTTTTCAATGAATTAAATTAAGTTACAAATTGATTTTTAATTCAATTAATTTAATATTTATTTGCTTTTCTTGACTTGAGAGGGCCCGAGTTAGGATTGCTTGAGCAATAAAGACTCAACAACAGCTACATATATGATAAACAAAACAAAAATTTCATTTTGCAGAGTTCCTAAGAAACGTTCAGGTGTTGCATGTTTGGCAAAAACGGTACTTTTTTTAAGAATTCTTTTCTGAAGAGACAAAGCATGCTATTTGAAATGCACACCAAATCTGCATGTAATTTTTCCTATAGGGTATGTTTTATCTGCCATTCAAGTTTTCATTTTTAATTTATTTTTTTCAGATATAAAATGCGAATTTACATTTCTGTTTTCATCAGTCTTTACCTATTTAAAAAAAACCTCTGGTCGCGCGCGCGTCACTCGCCCGCGCGCACACTTTTCACGTAAGAGTTTCTCTGTGTCCGCAGCGGTGCATACTCGGCAAACACATGCCATTATCTCGAACGAGAAAGAGGACGCACACTGAGAGTCGAGGGACAATCGGCTACTCAGGTGCGTTGCACACCGCATCGCAAGGTGAAAATAACTCACGAGCGCGCCTTTTGCGTTATCTTTGAGGACATAAACAGCCTGCATCACCGCTAGTGCACTCACACGCGGCGCGCAGCCTGCAAAGAACAAAAAGAATCCTTTGCTCGGCGCTGCTATCACTCGGCTGGCCGTTCATATACGTCGACCGCTCGCTCATATCCATAAGGAAAAAGAAGTCAATTTCCTCCCGCATGTTCGCGGCGTTCAGGTCGGGCAGCTCGTTAATTTGCTCCCTCGCTCTTTTCCCTCCATGCTCTTGAACGCCAGCGGCTGCTTTTTATCTCGCGGACAGGAACTCGACGCGGTGCATATGCTTACATGTGGTCTTCCTCCGCGCGAGATAATGATTTATCAGTTTCCTTGTGGCCGAGGTGGGTCGCTCGAAAATTTAGCTTAAATTGCCTACACTAAAATTCGTTTCCGCCACGAAAATGATATATTTTTCTTTCTGCTGTTTTTTTTCTACTGGAAGAAGAAAAATCAAAGTTAAATTTAAAATAGTTACAATTTTATATGATTCTTAATTTCCTTACTAAAGACCACTACTTATTTGCATCAATATTTCAAGAAAAATTTTTGGCAGTGCATTGCAAAATGGTCAGGTTTTATCCTAAAATTGACCGCACAGTAAAAAATTCAGCCAAAAGAGATTTTTCATATATAAAACAATTAATTCATCTCCTAACTGCTGGCATGTGTATATTTATAAAATATTTCATCTCGACTTCAATCAGAATATTTTAATGCAAATCAAAAACTAAAAGTGGATTAGTTGCATAGTTTTTTAATTAGGTGATTTTTTAAATTCACTCCCGAAAAGGTTGAAGGTGTGCCACTCTTACAATGATCGTTCATCGAGCCTTAAAGTCGTTGATCATAATATATTGACGTTTACCATAGGGCCGCCGAGCTTACCGTTAATGAACTGTAAATAATTATAAAGAGGGGGTGATATTGCATTATCGCGCGCTGGTTTGTCAATCTGCATTATTGGTATTGCGCTAATGAGTACATTCGCATTCTCACAAACACAGTTTGCAATACTGGAAAAAATGTGTACGCAAAGCAACAGCTAATAAATTTGTGGAATTCGCAAAATCAGGCCTTGTTCGCGTGCTCTCAATTCTTAAATTACAGCAGTGACGACACTTGTGAGTCGATCGAGTATTATAAAAGCTTATGAAACAGACGCAGCTCTCTTCAGTTTTTCTTTTACTTCTAATTTTTATAAGCAATTAATAAACGATTCGATTATAATAGTGACGGATCTCCCGCATAATTCCTTTTTTAAGTTGAAAATACTCTTGACCCTTTTGATCGACGCAAGAATCGACTTCCGTAATCAATATTTTTTCGCTAACTTCCTTTATGACATCCTGGACATTCTGCTAAAGGAATGTAAATTCTCATCGGAAAGCTTGGCCGCCAGAATAAAAAAACGCTCATTCGATGGCATTTCGGGATGACCTTTGGTCAAATTGATCACACGTGTGCTTGCTGCTTGCATCCAAAATGCACGTGGGAGAAAGAGAAAATAAGAGCTCATTTGGAAATAGAATGCGTAATGAGCACCTGCTTCTCGCGGAGAGGAAATAATATATATTACGCGCTATTGATCTTTGACGCATTTTTACTGAGAAACGATTTCCTGCACGCGTAAAGTAAGGGGTGTTCTATACTCCAGAGTTTAGATGATACCACTTTGACAGTGGAAAATCCATCAAAAAATGAAAATTTATCTAAAGATTTCACAGCTATAAAAAATAAAAGCATTTTAAGAATCGTGATAAAATCTTATATTGAAAACATCCATAATTTTATTTGCTGGCCTCTTTGAAGGATCATAAAGTAACATGTTGTTTAATTTTTATTGAATATAGGAGGCTGCTCAATATTGCACTTAAGTGCACATACCAGCAGCGCAGGTGTCCATAAATGACCAGGTCCACAAGCCGTGATTACAAAAGCAAGGGGATTAATTCACTGAAAGACACAAAGTGAAAAGACTTGACAAGAATCAGCTCCTTGCATTATTACATAAAAAGCTGCTGTTGTGCTTGATGGTCCATGCGTGGTAAAGATTATAGCAATAAATTCCGAGCGTCTTAAAGTGCGGTCGGAGGGTATAATACGCGTCTTGTAAATCTTGGGCTGCCTAAAATGTCAATTTTTTATTTTGGGAAACCCAGGGAAACTTTATATGATGAAAGAAACGGACTTCATCCTCGTTGCTCAAAAACTTATTGCTCCGTTTCCTTCATAATATGGCACAACCAACCGCGAGTGCTGACGCATCTTAACTAACCTTTTTTTACTTTTTGACGAGACATATACGTTGGGAAAGTTTTAGCTTGCGTGAAAACTTTAATTTGAAAGAAGGACAAGTTTTTTCTACCACAAAAATCTATATCAAAGAGCGAAATATTACTCGAAATTGGTTTTTACAACATTGAAAAGCCGGTCAATTCTCCCAATTAGTGCATCGAACATGCATTCATCAAACCACGAGAGAAATCAATGAATTATTGAAAAAAAATTAAACTGAAGCGAGAGTTGAACCAGATATTTAAAATCATTTCTTTTGTCCCAGCTAACATGTCAAAAATACTGCTAATATCATCTACTAAAAATAAGCCATCTTTCTTCCTTTTAAATTTTACCAAATGAAAATAAACAAAAACAAATCAAGCACTATTTTAAAAAATAGATTTTTTCAGCCATTCTATAGGTCACCTGGCCGATTTAAATAAATAAATGAACGCGTCCCATTGCGATGCGTCGAACTCATTTTCTCATGATCCGCTCGCACTCTCACACATCCCTTTATGTCATCAGATAAAGTCAGTGAGGTGACATAAAAGGCAGTCGACGGCACATATGCAAATCGCGCGGTGTATACGCACTCGAAACTCTCCCACGCTCTTTCAAACGCGCATCTATATTATAATATCTGTTCTATTGTGCGCGCGAATAAATTATATATGTCTTCGCCTTGGTTTCAAGAGAGCCTGCGAGTTGAGTAATGCCCACGAAGAGACAGGTGACAATGACTTAATTAAATCAGTTTGGACATACACACATACATATGCCACTTGCTTTTAATTTTTGAGAAATTGAAAGGTAGATGAATAAAATTATATTAGTTATTATACGCACTTGCTCTCTTTATTTTAGAAAATTATTTATTTAACATCACATCATGGAAGTTCAGACTTGCTAAATAGCCGATTCGAATTACTTTCGTGAAAACTTGATTGTTCAGTAAGAAACCCGCTTTATTCCATACATATTCACCGCGTATAAAGTTGCCAATTTGAGATGATGTAGAATAATATTAATAATTTAATAGAATCTTAAACTTTTTCAATCACATCCACCCTTGAAAGGCCTATCCCCCCCTCACTCCGCCCTTTCCCACCATTTTGGGGAGTTGGGAGTTGGGACTTACTCGATTTGATTTGCCCAAGACGTGGAAAACGTTTCGTAAGCAGTTTGATGGGAGTGTTGCCTTTTCTCACATATGCTTTTATAATTTTTTTTACTATGGCATAACATTGACTAACAACAACAAAAAATGGTCGATTACAAATTTTTACCTGGTGATCTTATGTATATAGTTTACCTCGTATAGAGACGTATATAATTACTCAAATTCAACGATGATTTAATTTTTCAAACAAGGCATGAAAGCGGACTTGCCTTGTAAATTAAAGGTCTAATTTCCTTTCGCAAGAATACGTGGATATAATGAAGTTTAAATAGATACATAAGTGCGTGAAAGCAAGTAAAAGCGATTTGGGAGCCATGTATATGTATAATAAAACTTTTAGGCAATATAGCGACTAAAGCAAATAGCAAGAGCACTCTGCCCCCTGCTTTTACAAAAGAGACCCCACGTGGCTAGAAAACAATCTGGCGACACTTTAATTGCATCCAACGACGAATCTCCATCTTGAGTTGCTCTTTATGCGTCCGCTTTTCCGTAGAGTGAACAATTAACTTTGACATCAACACCCGCATCCTTTTTCGTCCTCCATAAAGCCGCGTGTGTAAAAGATGTCTCGATCCTTTTAGCGCTCAATGTAACGGTCATCAGTATGTCTCACGGGCCTGTATCGCTGTTTTATCTTTAGGAAGGAGTTTTTGTCCGCCCGCAAGTCTCGCGTTTGACGTATTCGAGCGAGCTGCTGCTGGGCAGTGGGTTTCCGCGTCATGCGTATGTGCCCACTAAAATGCCGATGCTCGTGGTGTCTGCGACTCTGCGCGAATAACCGTTTTTGGAAGAGTTTCAGCTGCGTCTAATTAATTTCCCATTCGATGCGCAGCTTGTGAAGCCAAAGAATATCAAGCAGAGGCCTAATACATGCAAACACAAATAGTATATGTGACTAAATATTATGAAGGTTCGCATATTGTTCTAAAAATGGGATAGATGTTTTTGTGGATAAAATATTCAGTGTTAAATAGAGAAATCTCTATAGATGAAGTGAAACATTTCCAATTTTTATCGTCCAGCACTAATAATAAGAAAATTTTCCCAGATAATAATAAAAATTGATCCAATGCTGTTATTACATCTGTTTTGTTATCAGAAGAGAAATACGGAATTCGGACGGCGAGCTCTGGCTCATTCGATTCGCACCAAGGGCGCTCACCGACCTGGCCTTCACTCGAAAAGTGCAACAGTACGTGGAACCCCCTCCCTCCCTGAAAACCTACAGGAAATGTAACCAAAAAACTCTAAAATATTTTGGCTTATGCAGTGCTAGACTTGGGGTCAAAATTTATTCCAAGCGTTTAAGGTGGTTATTAATTTATGGAGACTCGAAATGCTCAAATATAGCTCATCGGGCTGGGAGGCGCACCGGTGCCGACTCGCCACTTGCTGGTTTACACACAATTTTGATTCTATCTTGTGTAATAATGCAAGATTTTTTCCTTTTAAGAATCATCGTTCTTTCTCGGTTATAAAAAAATAGTGATTTGTAACATTTCTTTGTCAGTATCGTGACTTTGGAAATTTCCTGCTGTCTCTGAATTCCTCTCCCATGAATGCCTAACGAAACACATATACATGTGCAGCAATTGCTCATTATTTTTCATGCCTGACAATTGGTGAATTATGGCAAAAATAAATAATAAAAACAAGCGAATCTTTTTGTTACGGAATACACTCGCCTCGAAGGGGCGTGGCTGGCGAATAGCGTTGATGGAGGAGGCTGCGTGGACCAAACTTGCTATCCGCTTCTCGTTTTCAACTCTCCTTTCGCATTGGCTGCCGCTTTTGATCCAGTGGGAGTCTGCCGCTCAGCATGTATTAATGGTGCTGAATAACATGCCGCGCTTTCATCTCACTTCAAAGCGTCAGCGGGAATTTCTATTGAGTTGTTAAAGGAATAAAAATTTTAGAGAAAATTACCTATGAAAGGAATGATAAATTATATTTTGAACGCGTCCTGATATTTAATACACATATTTTTTCTTCCTTCGTCCATGTGAAAAAGGAACCCTTTTATTTTGTTTTGGATACCAGAAGCTACAATCTGAAAAGCTATAATTTTATTTTCGAAAATTCCCGTTGATATATCAATTTAAAACTATTAAATGTCATCTAGAAAATATTTTTAATCGACATTTGTAATGTGTAGATTAATTCTAAAACTTATAATTAAATAATTTGTCAGCAATAAATGCTCTGCCGCCGGCCCTAAACTCAGCTGCAGCTGAATTCATCCAGCCGTTGCCTAAAATCCCGCGGCTGAAAGCAAAAATTTACATCAGAGTTACCGATGACACCAAAATCCCTTGAGCTTTGATCTAGCTGAATAATTTACTCCAATTCAAGCAATTCCGAATAAATAAATTAGCGTGAATCACGAATCCCCTTTATAAATTTCTTATTATGATTAAAAAAAGTTATATGATCAACTCTCTAATCTTCATCCAGTCAGTATACGTGTTAGGTCATTTTCCATTTACAGGAGTGAAAAATATTGCATTCAAGAAGACTAATAGATTGCTAGGCTTAAAAACATGGCTTTGCTCAATTCGTTGCATAGGTGTTGGGTGGCCTTTATTATCCTCACCTATTGTCATCTTTTTTGACAAGGAGAGTAAGCAGGTATGTAATAAAATTGTCATTCTTGCATTGAAAAAAGTATCTTCTTTGTGGTTAATTGTTATCATGCAACAGCCCCAATGATACTTTATGACTCCGACTCGATGACTGCTCCTACCGTAAATTGTATTTAAAATAACTAGAACCTTCTTGAAAAATACATAAAATATATTTTTTGGAGCAGTTGGAGCAGTGTTGCCTTCTGCACTGCAAAAGTGTGTGGACCGAGTCCTCAACAAAAACCAAGAAAACGATATATTTAGGGGGAATCGAGCTGTCATGTATATTATTTTTTTCCCAAAAGCAGGAAATATGATTTTCCCTGGTCCATGCAGAGTGAACTGTATTATGCTTTTCCTGCTTGACAATAATAGACAAAAGACAAAAAAGAGTCTTATTGTTACTTCGAGGCCACATTCATGTTAGGATGGATAATATGCTATATTTTTACAAAGTTTGAAGGAGCTCGTGATACAAAGATTTTTTGCTTTTTTTTACCGTTTGATGTTCGCCGCGCTTTTCATGCCACACGTATTATCATTTTGTTTCGAAAATGCTTGGATCATTAATTGCTAACATGAATGCGTCCACGCAGCTTTTCAAACGTTGATAAAATTGAGTTGTACTTGGTTGGTCAATTTTATCGTCTGCAATAAAAAGTCATATAAATCTTGATCAATTTGGTTTTCTCAGCACTTAACAATTTTTTATTCATTTTAAAGTATGGCCATATAATTTAAATTTCCTAATTTTCTCTCTCCCAAGTTACAGCATCTTAAAAATATTTCTAGTAACATAATTCTGTTTGAAAATAATTCCCTTGCGGGTAAAATTAGAATTGTATCTCCTCAATTTAATATTTTAGCATGATCGACGTATTGCATAGCACACGCGGCGTGCTTGGCGCCAGCAGTGTGTCCATCATCATTGAGCTATCGTCAACTCGATATTTGAATGTCACGCACTGCAGCTCCAAAACACAAAGATGAAATTACACGTACCCATGCGGCGGAGAGAAGCAATAATCTGCGCTGATATGACCTTTCTGCTGCACGCGGACGAGATGAGAGCGCAAAGGGGGATAAAATGTCAAGCGGATAGAATAGAGATGCTCTCCCGCGCGTCATTCCATCTGTGTTGTTGTGCGATGCGAGGAGAGATAAATATCACTGAGAGGACGAAACTGATACGGCTCGTTTAGATAATTGAATTGTTGCAGCAGCACAGGAGGAACAAACCATGCACCACACACATTTAGAGATATTCTAAATTAATTGAAGGGCTCTTCAATTAAGTAGTGAGCAGAACGTATTTCAAAAGTGTTTCTTCTCTCTGAATTTTTATACATCATTTATTTTTTAACCTCTGCTCAACACTTCCCGTGGGCTATGAACTCACCGGGTCCCAAGTAGTCCCAATGACACCGCCGAGCGGATAACACGGGGCCCGAGTGGCCGCATGTAGAGGAGCTTGATGGGCCCAAATATATGGCCATCTTTTCGCTTCCCCGCTCCGAGGTCTTTGATTGAAACGCCAGACATTTGTCTCTAAGACCGCTGAAAAGGTGCGAAAACCAGCAAGTGACAAGTAGGCGCCGATGCGCGTACCAGATCGTTAAGCTATAAATTATAATCGTATATAATAATATTTTCCTCTTTTAAACTATAATGCTGTAAGGCTTAAATCTTATTTTTATTTAGAATCAGGGATGTAGAATAAAATTGAATTGCCGGTCCATTAATTTTTCCTACATTCTAGAGGAGTATATATGCCATGTGCGATTTGTTGCAAAAAAGGAACTATTTTTTATGAGTGTTATAAACGTTTTTCAAACAGTTATGATGATAAATAATGGAGCACTATATATTGCACTATTTAGTGTTTATTTAACAAAAAAATCGAGGGAAACAGTGAAATTTCTGATTTCATCTTTATTTACTCAACCATCCTTCAAGAAATATGTTGCAGAAGCATCACTATTTTCGAAACTCCACACTCTATATAGATGGACATACAGAGAAAGAAATATTTCCACCGAGGAATTTGTATTGTTGCATTAATTTAAGTTTAGAAACAGCTTTCTTAAGTCTTCAGATGTGTTGCAAGAGCACAAAACATTTTTTTTTTAAATTTATACTTTTTCATCACTGTCATAATTATAGAATCAATAAAGCAATATCTGCGGGCGCTGCTCTTAAGAGCAAATAGCTGCTGCTCCAAAAGTTCGATCCAGCCGCGTGAACGCAATATTATACAACAGCAAAAGCTAGGGGCTTCTCCGCAGATCGAACGCGGCTGCCTGCGTCCTCGTATAAATTTTTTATGATGCCGCGCTGCCGAGCCACTGCTGCTGCTGTGTTGTAATAATAATAATGCTGCAGCACACTCGCGTGCTGATATTCCAACAGCAGCAGCCCAACCAACTTTTTCTCTCTTTTGCTCTTTCGTTTCGATCTGCCGGGGGCGTGGTTCTGCCTGGGGCCGTCACCATGGCGACCCTAAGGGTCAAACTGTGAGCGAGAGAAACGACGATCGAGGGACACCGCTGCCCCTGTGACACAACGCACACCGTCTGCTTTATAATCATGTCTCTGCAAAATGTCAAATTTTTATGGAAATATAGCATAGCTAATCGCAACGTTTATAAAATACACGGAGATTTATTGTTAAAGTGTCTCTTTACAATTCTGCAGATGGATGATATTTGTATTAAAATTGCTGAAACCTTTTTAGATTTTGAGTAAATGTGTTTTGCCATATTTTTCGTGAGTATAAAGGTATTGAATGCTCTTGAGCTGAGAAAGGACTCAGCAGCCGAGCTGCGCCGCGCGAGCAGTATACATTTTTGATCACGTAGTCAGCCGCCAGCCATGCCAGTCGCTGGTTTAAATCTAAAAGTACCTCCGGGCTACTAAGCACTACCAAACTTTCACTTTTAAAAATTTTCAGCCACCAGCAAAAATGCTCAGCCGGCGCAGACGGGCTGATGAAATTTGGCTTCAGCGGAGATGAGCTCTAGTCCGATTTTAAATACACCTTTGGTTATAGGATAACTTAAATTTAATATAAATATACAACTCTCAGCAGAAAATCATTTTTCAACATGATTTTGTTTTCCTGTCCTTCTACAGTAGTGATAAAAACAGGATAAAAAGTACCATAACCATACTACCTTTGAAACTTCAACCCTTTGTTTGACCTCAACATCAGCAACACATTGCATGATGCACCTGCTTTTACTTTTCCCACCCCCTATTCCAGCAATTATTTTACCATTTTAAGTGATCTGCACCGATCATCGCAGCTCTCTCTCTCTCTCTCTCTCTCTCTCTCTCTCTCTCTCTCTCTCTCTCTCTCTCTCCACATTTTAATCGAACGCACGCATCAGTTGCCATGGTAATTCGCTATTGTAATTCACCTTGCAGCGTGACACATTCATCTAGCCGGCGCGCGCGTGCGATAATGAAACAAACGCACCGCAGCGGCAGCTGGATTTTTATTCTACTCTGATGGGTGAGAGACAGTATAGAGGCCGCGCGGCATTCGATATATCACCTTCTGGTGAAATAAATGACGCGCACACACACACACATATTTCGGTTGCGTTTTTCCGAAATTCTGTGCGCCGCGCTGTGCACGGATAAAATGCTGCGCGCGAGATCGAAATCGGTCCGCCGCTCATTAATAAGCGCCGCCGCGGCTTTTGTTGATATATTGGCGTCAGCGTGTAATTGTTTTATTATCAGCCTCTGCGCGTGGCATGATTTTGTTTTCGCCTGCCGTCTGTTGTTTTCCGGATTGGCCAATCATCGGCACAAATCGCACAACTGTTTCATATTTGATTTAGCACCACCTATTTTTAATTCCATAACAAACAAGCTGCATACTATTATGTTGGTTTTCATTTCGAAATCTTAATTTTTACCAGACCTTTATTATTGCACATGGAATGGGGTCAAAATATAGTTTCAAAATTAAGTTTACTATGGGCTGACAGGGCAACTCTGCCCCAAATCAGCACACATCCATAAAGTAATGATACAATTATGTAGGAACAACATTTGGAAGGAAGTAATGATTAATGGTAGCTTGAGAATATACTGAGAAATATATACTGTCTATGCAGCAACTTTTGGCTAATCAATTATTAATTTGAGGGTTTCAAACAAAAGGGTGGAAGAACCGAAATTTTATGGAGGGTATCTTCAGATCTTATTGAAATTTTGTGGAGTGTAAAATTAATATTTGTTGATCCCAAAAATATCAAGCCAAAATTATAAGAATATAAAAAACTTCGGGAGATTTCGCGGACATTTTAATAAAAACGTTTTTCGGACAAATAAAATGTTGCTTGGGTTCTGGTTGAGATAAATCGAGTAAAATATTTCGCAGTGTTTATGCATATGAAGGTGACATGCTGAAAAATGTGTCGTATAGTTGACAAGGTCACAGGTCAAGATTGATAATGGGTGGATTAAAAATCCAAAGCACTATATAAACTAAACATTATTTCATAGCGGTTTTAAAAATCCAAAATTTGCCTCATTTACATATTGAAGAATAAAATTACTTAAATAATCTAAATAATTGTGCTGAACTTTATCTTTTTTTTCAAAATTAGTTTGTTCTCAAAATTTAAAAGTGAATTTTTGCGCCTCTTTAATAAAAAAGTAACACCTCGAAATTTGCTTAACCCAAATCTCACGCAAATTTGATGCTAATTAGGTTAGAGTTTCAGATTTTTCTGACAATTATATAGGTTGCAATCAGTAACCCTCACCCTCTGCCCCAAGAGATGAGTTTTTGAGCATCATGATTTATCATGAAACATAAAAATTATGTATTTATTAATTGTAACTTCATATAAATAGTAGCCGAATCGTACACACCGTTTGCTATTTTAACGCAAACATTCAAATCTCTTATTTACTTTTTTAGGATGTTTTGAGAAAGAAGAGAAATTAGAAGGGAATATGAATCGTTCGCAAAAAACAAACAAATTTAAACAACTAAAATCTCATATATATTTTATTACAGCGAAAAAAGGCATGAGCATATATATTATTTGCATTGCAGACGTGATTTAGAAGTTGGTCTCGGTTCGCGTGGATTTTTTTTTTTTTTTTTTTTTTTTGTTTTTTGCTCTTTTTATCCTTGTCCGTCCGAGGACCGGGAAGGGCGCGCACTGCACTAGCACGAATGCTGAAACCCGGGTCCCAATAACACCGCGAACGGATAACATGGGCGCACCAGGCCGCACAGGGACCCAGCCAACCGAAGGGCCACTTGCCTCTGCACCGAGGACTGCATTGAAACGCTAGACATTCGTCCCGTGAAGCCAAATCACGCATGCTGGAAAGGTGCAAACCAGCAAGTAGCGAGTCGGCGCCGGTGCGCCTCCCAGCCCGTCGAGCAATTTGAGCAATTCGAGTCACTAAACTAACCACTTTTTGCCATCTCTGACATTGGGTAGCCAGTATTAGATCTCCGAACTGCTCAAATACCTCACATTGCTTTGACACTCCTGAGAGTGCCTTAACAATGCGAGCCAACGGCCGACCAACAATTTAGTTGGTATAGTTTGGGAAGTGGAGGGATTAAAAACGTTATAGGTTTCCAAAGTAGGAAAGTGCTCGACGGGACGCGAGGCAGATGATAATAGAATTAGGAAGAGGAGAAGCCGCAAAAAACGCCGATCTTTGACGCTGCTGCTGCTCTCTCGATCATTATATATATATATATCCTATCACCCCAACTGCCTCGCTACTCCCCCGCGACCTGGTTCCAAATTTAGCAAACAGACAGCGCGTTAGTCCTTCCTGTCCCCTCTCTTGAAACAGGAGGAAAACAATTTCCTTTTTAATATGCAAGAAAAGCCCTGGCCGCTGCTCATCAATAAACTAACATTTCCGCGGCACTGCAATTTCGCCGTCACCCCTCAGATTGTACTTTATTGTTGTTATTACGCGCGGCTAAAGCGGCCAATCACCGAAATCTGCGAGCAATCATCCCCGCGAACCGGGCTTGCGGGCGGGCGAGGGGTGCACGCGTCCTGCGGGAAATTGATTTACTCTCCAGGCCGGCGCCCCAGCCAGCCAGCCAGCCAGCCAGCGGAGCAACGCGCAAAAACTTGCGCAACCGAAACTTTTCCAGCTCACGGAAAGAGAAAGTAAAGAGAGAGAGAAAATGTTGCAGAGGGAGAGAAAGAGACAGGCTATATGTGTGTAATAATAATAGGGGGCACGAGACAAGATTTGTGGCCGCGCATATTTTAATGCCACACGGAGAAATAGACGGAGATCATGAAACCCTACTAAACATCCCTCCAGCCTTCGCGGCGCATGCTTAACTTGAGATTGAAGCCCGGAGAATGCTGCAGCGTCGAATCTGGGGGTGAGCCGCGGCCGTCCTGGGGCCGAGAGTGGGCGGCTCGGTGCTCAGGCCCCGCGCGCCACCGATCTTGCGCTCCACTGAATCCACCCCATCTGCGCGTTGCTGCTGCAGCAGCCCTAGCTGCTTGCTTGCTTGCTAAATTAGGGGCTGCTGCCGGCCGGGCCTTAAGCTTTCGCAATCTCATTACGCTATACGCGCGCACAGCACACCCTATATCTTTTTTGCTCCGGCCGCCACTGGCTGGCTCTGCAATTTCCACCTGGCGTGTTGCCTATCTCCATCTGAGATAGAGAAAGCCGAAATTGCTGTTTCTGCCCTGTATATGGATGATGACATAGAACAAGAGAAAGCTTCTTCCGTGCATGTTTGACTATATCAATTTTGAAACATTGAAAATCATAAAGTTGAAGATTCATTAAATTGAACATCATTTCACTCTCACCAAAATTAAATTTCAAATTCGTAATTTTAAATGGTTTTCAGCTGAGTTAAGATTGATTTTTCTTGTTGCTGTCTACATTATGGGCCTAACACCAATCATCTATGGACAAAAAACTAAGTTCGATACGATCGTCATTATTAAGCAAAAAATGCTTACAAAATTTTACCATATCTTTTGACACAAGATAATTTTTTCTAATGGAACCGCCGTAATTCTGTAAGAACAATCTTCTAAAAGATTTCAGCATTTCGAAACAGCCAGAGTAAAAACATAATTGAGAGTTATTGGCTCACAGCAAATTTCTATGAATAATTTAAAAAACTAAAACAAATGTAATATATATATTGCTTAAAAGTGAGATGTTTACCTTGTTTACACTTGACTAATATATATTTCTCCATAGAAATCGAGTAAAAATTTGGAGACATATATGGGCATCAGAATTCACTCATCATATTTACGAGAAACAGCAGCACATAAAAATCAAAGTTTTTTGTTGCGTAGTCCTTTTTGTAATTACTTAAAATATAAATAATTGCTATGGGCTGGAAATTTTAGACTTTATCGACGAAATAGACGACAATATCCGTAGTAGTTTTTGTGCTGCGAGTATATATAGACAATTTTATTGCTGATGGTTATGGTTTTGAATTGAAGCCAATATTTGGACGGGTTTTCGTCCTCTCAAAGAACGATTGATTATCTTGCAAACCAATGTTAATTTCCAGGTTTTGCAAATCTTTCAAGAAAAAAGTACACTGATTAAATTAATTTATGAATTTCGTTGAGGAATTATCTTCAACGAAATCTATTATAGACCTGGGATTGTCAAAATGTCACGTCGTGGTCTGGTAATCTCGATCAGACCTTTGGTTCTTGGACGACTAAAGGCGCTTTTTCAAACAAAAGGTAGACAGCATGTCTTCGAATTTTAATTATGAAACATTTCCAAAGATCGAAAAGGGTCTGCATAAGTTGACAGCTGACCACATACCATTACGTGAACTCAACAGGATCAGTTTACTTTTGCTGGTAAATTTAGGGGATTCGTGTTTTTTGGTGTCTAAATGTGAATCAAAAGAAAAGAAAAATATGTCTAAAATTTCAAACCCTATATCTTATCCAAAATCGACGACCATTCTCACCTTAATTAATATGCAAAGGTAAAATTTTGTAAGTAAAAGGGAAATTCCTGGAATCCGACCAGGGTATATCATGGACTAGTGAATCGCCTAGTGAATCATAAAGTAACTCACTCAACATTTTTAAGGTATTTTTGTTGAACCAAAGATCACTTCTCTTCCTTTATTTCCCATATATACAGTACACGTTTTAGAAGAAAATTTTGCCCCGACTGATGAAACATTTCATCTGCATTAAAATCTCTCTTGGCGGGCAGAATTTCGGCAGCGAGTATTTTCAGATTTTTGCAATGCAAATGAGTAGGTGGAAGCGGTGTGGCGGCTGTGCTGCGTGCGCGCTGAATCCGGGCGCTTGGAGGCGGCGGAGACGGGCGCCGCGGGAGCTGGAAAGCTGCGCTGCTGCAGGGGGAGAGTGCGAGCAGCGAGAGCAGCAGCAGCAAGAGAATTGGTCGCCGCCAGCCAGATCGATAATTTGGCAGCAGCTCCATAATATCGCCTTTCTGGCCGCGCTAGAGTCACTCTGCGGCGCCTCGTGCACCTGCAACCAGCACGTCTCGTTCGGCATCCTTGTGATTCGACCTAAGGTAGGTTCTTTTGCAAAAAAGGTGTTTAGACCTTGAAGCGGAATTAATCATGCGTTTTCTTAATTAGCGGATACATTGCTGTCCGCAAAGTGCTTTTATGAACTTGCAAAAGCGGATAGGTGTGGTTGAAATGAGTTGAAACGTTTTTACAGGACCTGCGGTTAGTTATGAAAACTTTCACCCTTAATTGTTACTATTCGTGTCAGTTTAATTTAGTTCTTCAGTTGTTTAAATTTAGTCTTTGAATCACATCGCAAAATATTGAGAAAAGGATAAAAACGAACTCTTCTATTGAAGGCCAATTAGGATCAAATTGACAGACACGCGAATTTGTCAGAAAAGTGATTTCTCTCTCTTTCTCTCTCTTCTCCATGGTATAACCGCACATTTTCTCTTTCAATATATCCATGTATATGTCTTGTTAGTCCCTGGGAGTATCGAGTGCAAATATATATAGATTGATCGAATCTCGGTCTCGGCTGTTCGGGGGATGCAATTTTAAACAGGCGCCGAGACCAAATATTGACCCAGGGTCATCGTCGCCTTGCGTCTCGTCTCGTCTGTGCTGCGCGCCTCTCCGTGTCACCCTGGGGATGAAAAATGATCCGGGGGAAAGAATGTCATTTTGGCTGCCATGTACAACACGTGCCTTCGTGAGTCGTTTGCACGCGTTTAATAGCGTACAGCAGCAGGAGTGAGAGAGCATCTCACCTACTCTCTCTGTGTCTTTTGTATATTATGATATCAAGTGATGTAAAACCAGACAACAGACGCGTAGACATGAAATAATGGAACGCGATATTAAATTTATTCGTGTTTCACTCAAAACAACTACTTAAGAGAATTTTTGAATTCCAGCTTGAAAAGGGACAGAGATGTTGATGATCTTATAATGAAAGTATAGAGTCCAAAATATTTTCTTTTAGTCATCCTTCATTTCAAAATGAAATTTTGATGTCTTGTTTCGAAAAGATTAACCTTAAATAATTTTACTGCCTTTATGAAGAACACAAACATTTTGTACAGGGTTAGTATCGTGTTCTTGCGAAATGGAAATAAAACAAAACAAGCAATATTAATAAATTTGTTGAAATATTTTTTTAAAAACCAAGCAGAGGGTTATCTTTGCTAAATTTACTAAAATTCCCACTCAATATTTGTTCGTGATAAACCTGTGCATTAATCGTCAAATAAAAAGGAATGGTATTTATACAATGTGGCGTACTGCGCGCATTGAAGCTTCAAGCCATTCATTGAAATCTTTTGTGGCGCAATACTCCTCATTACCACCACAATCCAATGTACTATGGATGGGTCTTTCAGCGAACTCTGTCTGGGCCAACACAGCAAATTATACAAACATTCCCAATATAAATAGAATTAATTTCCGAGAATATCCACTGCGTCAGAGCTCGAGGTATCGATAAAATTAAGCGCCACAAAGTCTACCGTCGCCAAGCCTGAAAATCTCCATCTCGTCCGTCTCTCTGCAGTGACCCAAAATGCTCCAGCACACAGCGATGAGGCTAATTTAAATGCAATTATCTATAGAGTACAACGTTCACTGCACGCGCGATAGGCCGATCCGACGAGAATAGTCTGATGGTTTTTAACTCCGGCGAAACGCATCACGTGCGAAGCTCCCTTTAGTCAAAAAGCAAGACGTGCAAAGGGAGCAGAGAAGAGGCTTCTCTCTCTCTCTCTTTCTCTTACGTGTGCTCCGCGCATATAGCCGCCGGCGAGGCCGGGCGCGCGCGGGTGAGTGAGTGTGTGTGTGTGTGTGTGTGTGTATGTATAATGCAGTATGTTTTCTGCTGGGAGGTTGCTAATGATCTGGGGCTTTTGCTGCACGACAGATGAACCGAGTCACGCAATGGACCTTACCTGAGTACATTAGTAATAATATTAAACTGCGCCGCCACTCAGTCTAGATCAATACCATCTCTCCCGTGTGCTGCTGCTGCTGCAGCGAAAGCGCCCTCCGCTCACCGCGCGCGAGTCTCCCCGAGAGCACCGACGCAACCACCTCTCTCTCTCTCTCTCTCTCTCTCTCTCTCTCTCTCTCTCTCTCTCTCTCTCTCTCTCTCTCTCTCGCTCTCTTCTTCCGCCGCCGCCGACAACCCCTCGGCACTATAACTTAGTCACCCTATCTGCAGGGCTGCACGATGTCTGCCTCTCGTTTCGATTTTTCACAAGATAGTGAAATGAATGAGCAAAATGGTGAAACCGATGTGTCAGAACAAGTTTTAAAAGATAATTCTTTTAAAAAAATACCAACTGCTTGTAATTGCAAGAGTTAAAAATGCGTGCAAAGAGATTAAGAACGAAAGTGTTTTATCATGGTGTATGTGATATTTTGTAGCGTAAATTCAAACGCAAATTAGGAAAGAAAAAGGAAAAGAAGAATAATATGAAAAATTTTAAACTATGTTTTCGTTGAGTTTGGCAGTCTGGAAAAACTGGAAACAGTATTAGTCCCACATTTTAAACTGTTCAGTAGAGCCGATTGGTCTCCGTTTCGCTTCACATTTTGAGGCAACGAGGGAATTTTTTCGCAAATATTACTTTTATTCAAAGGATCCAAGCGAGGACACAGTGAGATTTTCAAAGCTCTTTGAATATTAACCTGAGTCTTTTTTCAGAAAATCCTAATTAATTTATTAATTTTTTTTAATTAACATTTCAAGTTTATTAATTGCCATAATATTCAAAAGTTAACCATACCAAAATTTGATTTAACAGTCGCTCCATTACGATTAAAATAGGAAAAGTGCGAAAATCTAATTTTTAGATTTTTTCACGTGCTCACAAAAAAGTAGCGTTTTTAATCTAATAGTCTACATATATTTTGTATCTGATCCGGGAGCCACACCTAATAATCTCGTCATCTGCGAAAGCCAGATCAGGGGAACAAAGCTGCGTTTCATCCCCCCACGCGTATTCGTCATGCTGATTTGAAAGCATGCATCAGGAAAGGTGATGATACACTCTGCGGTCGATTACTCTCATTACCAGCCTGTTTTCATCCTTTTCACGTCGACAAAAGGAACATCAGCGCACACCCTCGGTCCGCTCTGTTATATAAATGTAAAAAGCGTGCGCATTTGAAAGATGCGGTGTTGATCTCTGTGGCTCGTGCCACCCTGCACCCTCGGGGGAGGACGCTGAAAAGCTGTTCCACCCCAGCTAAGTTGAGCAGTTTGTTTGCGGGGGCTGCAACACAACATACACAGTCACTTAGGGTGGCGATTGACTTTTAATGCCTCGTTAATTAGATGAGTACCCGCTTTAACGAGAGTTTCATTGCCTCTCGATTATGATTTAAACGCGCACACAGCTCCTTTCCAGAAAAAGGGTTTGCTCATGCTTTATACCGAGAAATCCATTTGTGGGAAAACAGGGGTAGAAGCAGCAGGGAGGGGTGGCTGCTGCTGCAGCTCTTTGATGCGGAGTTGATTCTGCAGCAGTTGGACGTGCGGCTGTGAGGAAAGTCACGCACGCAACCGTTTCCGGCATTTCCAGAATTTCCACTGAAGTTCTGAGTAATCCTCGCCCAAATGCAGACAACTCATTTGCGAGATGGATCGTACTTTCCACGCGACTTGCGGCTTAATAAGGCAAAAACGCGATTTTCTAGATGTTTGTCGAGAGATAACCAGTCGTGCATTTCATTATAGAGCATGGTTTGGATCTCCTATTACTAAATGAACTACCTTTTACTGCTTAAATCGAATTTTGAATTGATTTATAAAATGAATAGTTTTTCTTCTGTGATCATTTCAATAATAAACAAAAAAAAAAATAAATTTAAAATAATATTAGTTTGCCGAACATTCTGCCGAAATTTCAATTATCTAACCGCAGGGGATAATATCCTATAGACCGGTGTAGCACAATTTTGAATATGGTTAATAAAAAAATAAATCTCAAGGTAAAATAAGAAATTTATTATTAGCGAATAGTCGGTCATTGTGATGTAATTAGAGTTAATATTAACCAGTGTTGGGTGGTTATTAATGCTCTCTGCACCAATTTTCTGAATTATTTCAATTATTTGTTTTTATTCGTGCTTATCAGAGCGTAAATAAAATTTCAAGTAAAAACGGTAAAAACACAATCAAGAAAAGGCAGATATGCTATCAATAAGATGCAAAAAAATCAATTACAATCCCCGCAATGAAATTACTAACTGCACAAAACAAATCTCACCCTTATAAAATATATTAATTTGTTTTCGTGCCCTTTTTTAGAGGATTTATTACTGTGGGAATGACCTCAGCGCCGAAGGATGGGCAAGGGTGTGAGTCACACAAAAACTCATTCTTCGCCAATTGCTCGCCCGATTTGCAGCGTGCAAATCGCCAATGGTCAGCACAGGCAAAAACACGGCCTGCAAATATTTTGACGGCCCACTGGAGGTGCAGATGAAAGAGTCGTGGACAAAAGGAGGCTCGCATTTTCCCACAGCAAGAACTGCAGCAGTTGCGCTGCGTGGAGATAAAATGCCGAGTTATGATGAGGGGTACTTTATATAATCACTTTTGACCGGACGTTGGAGCGCGAGAAAAAAGCCGTCGGGTGCGTAAAAACGGCGATATCGCCAAAACCTGCTCCGACCATCTCTTTGGTGGCACGGGTGGCCAGTTTTTTGTACGCACCGACGGCAGCAGCAGCAGCGAGAGGCTTCTTCCGCACCCCTCGCTGCGTCGGAGAAATTGTATAACTTCAGAAGTATATATGCATACACATATATTACGTGTGTGCTCGCTGCCAGTTGCTGCTGCTGCTGGCGATGAATTTTCCTGTCACGCCGCTGTTAATAAATAAATATAACAGCGATTGCAGGGCATGATTTGATGCATTTAATTAATTGTTTGTTTCACCCCCAACATAATAATTTAATTTAATTTAGTGATCCTCAGTCCTGAAATGGTCAAAACACATCTCTGATTATTTTTTTCTTTCACGATGGAAAACAAATTCTCTATTCATTATTTCAGTTCTAATTCTAATTGGTGCGACATTGTAGAAGTTTATGAAATAGGCGAACACTCGCGAGGTTGTGTTCATATTGGAGATAAATTAAACTAGGCTTCATCCTCGTTGCAAAATTGTGGTTTTTCGTCGAGAAAATTAAAACGACAATATTGCAACGAAAATGAAGCCTGCGGTTTAATTTGTCTCCAATAAGTTTTTATTTACAGAAAAATAAACAGCTCGCTGTGCACCGAGGACAATTAAGCTGCACAGTTAATAGTTTCAACTGAATAAACATAATAAATGTGTATATAATTAATTTTCAGCTTTTGGCATAAAGGGATGAAAACAGTTAGACATTTAATTTACTCATTTTATAGTCAATAACAGACCATGAAAACAATTTTTTTATAATTTTATAGCAAGTTTTCTTTATAGAGTTTTATTTTGTAAAGACTACCACAGCCTCGTCCATAAGCGAATATGAATATTTAATGATGATTTAATTAAACTTTGTCGAATTATGTTATTCACAACGCATCTCTATTTAACTAATATTTCCTTATCGCATTTCCTCTGCTTCTTTTTTCCTCGTTGACTTCTGCCTGATTTTCCTCTTGCGAACCGAAAATTTCCAGAAGAGATCTCAATCTTCCCCTTTTCGCAGCCACACGAAATTAAGTATTCTCTCCGCGAGCGTTGCCGCGGAATGCCGCATTCTTTCTCGACCGTAAAGTCACCCCGTCAGGAGAAACATTATAAATTCTTGAATGGCCGGACGGACGGACGGGCGGGTGAGCGGGTGAGAGGGCGACCCAGCCCGGACGATGGGTGTTGGAGAGCAGAAAATGTATAGGAAGTATCACGAGACGCGAACGGGCGAGTGCACGGTCGATAATTCAGCGCAATTTTGTTGTGTCTCATATTCTGTGCGCCTCACGGGCTTCTTTTTCCCATGATCGAAACGAGCGAGCGAGTGACTGCGAAACTCGTCTTATCTCTCGCCGTTTAATTTGCATCCGCCGCCGCCGCGAATTTTATGCTGTACGTCTGTGCCCGCTGCCGGTGTTACGCGCTCTCGAAGAGATTGGCTCGGCCACTTCCTGCGCGCCAAAATCGCCTTGGATGATGACGCTCTCTCATTTGCATTTTTGGGAGAGAACACACACACACACACACCGCGCACTGCCGCATTGCGAAAAGAACCGCCCCTAATTTGCTCCTTTGTCAGCGGCGAGCACGCCAACCGAGCGGCTTATTTAATTAAATTTAATTGTTCACCCAGCGCACAGACAATTTCGTGAACAAACGAAATCCTTCTGCCAAGGAAACTCATTTAGAATGCTGTTATTAGTTATATAGCGGCTAATTATTTTAATTCGAGTAATTTACAACAATTCAAAAGTTTGATCACAGAGGATATATTTAATTCAACGGTGTTAGATATGAAGTAGCATTGATCTCAATAGGTGTGAAATCCTTTAGGATTAAACATCTCAATCGTTTTAAAATATAACTTGTTAGCCAGCTTCGTTTTAATATGAAGATGATTTTTAATGGCTAAAAGGAATCGAAATGATTTAAGTTGATTTACATGAAAAATACTCCATTTTCGTCAATTGAAATAAATCCAAACGTTAATTTTACAAATTTTCCAATAATTTTTTTTATCCTTGTAAAGTTAAAATAAATTGAGTTTAAAATTAAAACTTTATAAATGTAATGCACAAATATACCAAAATAATTGTCTTAAAAATGCTGTACAAATGATTGAAATCATTGAGCGTGAAAAGATCTGAGATGAATTACGCTCAGAATGTTTTTCAAGGCTAGAGACATATACTTCGCAACTTCATTTGGTCGCTGAACTATCACTATACAGATTCGCACTACAAGGGCGTTGTTTTATATATCTTTTTGTTTTCACCCAATTAATATGCAACGCGGTGTGTCTAACAGGCAATTTTGGTCAGATGAGTGCGTCGTGGCTCCTTTTTAGGTAGCTATTCGCGTCTATTTTAGAGAAGACACGCATAATGTCGAAGAGAGAGATATAAACGCACGCGGCGCGCGCTCTTATCTGTTTTTGTGTGCGTACTATGACGCGCGCGGGGTGGTGTTTTGGCTCGGAACGCGCTTTGTACCGGCGCGGCTATATAATTGTGTATCTTCTCCCACGGCGGTGGACACCTGGCTGGCACAGGAAGTTATCGGTTCAGTGTATTACCCGGAGAGAGAAAGAAAGACGCGTCATTAAAAACAATATATGCTTAAAAACTGCTCAACGGAAGTTTGGCGCATAAAGGCCAAGTTTCAAAATAAACCTTTATCTTTTACAACGATCAAATGACTGATTGATTCCACACGTTGTGACTTATTGAGAAATGAGTTTTTTTTATTTTAAACTTAAACTCTCGTTAAAAAACATATTTTAGGATTTATATGCCGCATATACGTTTATTAGTTGGTGTTATAGAAATGTAGAAAGATTTGAAAAAAATGAACAATAATAATTTCGAAAATTATAGATTAGTTTTCAATTAGGTGAATTTTCGTTTACATACAAATTTTATGATGTACGACTTGATTTTTCGTAATTTTTTTAATTATGAGAAATATCAAAATCCTCTCTCGTGATGTTGTTTTTTTGCTCTGTATAACCTTTGTAAAACCTAATAATTGTAATTAGCAAAAATGCTAGCAGAATTCATAGAGAAAGTAGAGCAGATATAATTTTTATAAATATTTTTGATATGACTATAAACATGGAAAATTTGGTACAATTATCTGATTAAGCCATTTTCATGTGGAGAGTCAAGAATGACATGTCAATCGATTCGTCACGTCAAATAAAGTTAACCTGTCAAATATCAGTCAATAAAGGATATTAATACCATGAACTTTATAACCTAAAGAGTATCCTCTTGTTTCAAATTCGAAGAAAATGTTTCTAGTAAAATAATATTTATTCTTATAATTTTTCCCAAAAGAACTTCTTTAAGCTAATAAAGTGACAAAATTTTCGGTTAGTACGAACAAAAAAATATTTTAATTTGACAATTTTGGTCAACTCGATATGACAATATTATATTCAGTTCAGGCATTTAAAATTATATTTCATGCAGTTATTTTTTAAATGCTGAGGGTTTGCTCGTTATGGGACTGATAACTTGGCCATGATGCACAACAGTTGAAATTTGTAATCGACCTTCTCGATCAAAATAAGAGCTTTCGCGCCGATTTTTTGTCCTCTGTAATTATATAACTCTTTATCCGGAATGAAATCTTCTTTTGTGCTTTGTTTCCTCTCCCAAAACCAGTTTACTTTTCTTGGCGAGCTGCTGCTGCTGGAGAATTTGCTTCCGTTTCCACTAAATCGTTGAAATTGATGTGCCAAGAGGAAGGATGCAGAGCGCTGCAGAGCGCCTGCTATGTGGTTTTCCACCGAGAGCAGCAGCTAAGTCACGAACACTCTTATTTAGTTGAGTGTTGTGTTCTTTGCAGCCCGCAAGGCCACTCGGCCACCTCATGACTCTTTTCAGTTTTAATTTTAATTCGGGCCCCGCCAACGAACCGCGCCGCGCCGGTGAGATGAGGGAGCAGGTGCTCCTTGTGTGTGTGTATATGTTGCAGTTGGGTGCCCCCTTAAGCGTGACGACGAATGCTCTCAGCAGAGAACGAGAGGCGATGCTAAAGTTTCGTTGTTTGAAGCCAAATGAAAAACTCGCATTGTATCATTAATTGGTTAATCTGGATTACAAATGAACAATATATTGTGCAACCCTTGAACTATTTTTTTTTTAAATTAACCAATACAGAAGATGTTACTTTTCAGAATCGTTTTGAAATATCAGAAATAATTCGATAGAAAATGCTCCTTGCTGCATTTTTTTTACCATGTTTGCTCTGACGCAAAATGAGATAAACATAGAAGTGCAGCTGCGCCTAATGACTCTTTTACGTTTTTAACAACGCTTATTTAGTGTTTTACAAGCATTGTGAAATTCTATTTGAAGCAATGTCGAGGATGAAATCTTTGATTGGGTCACATTGAACTCACTCGAATAAGAGCATAAAAGTCATTTTTATTTTAAATACAATATTTGTATCGAAACCTTTTGCTTTTTCGTTAAACAGTTTTGCCGCATTATGTTTACATGTGACAAACGCCTCTTTCACGCCTTTCCGAGCGCAATTAATTTGCTTGCTAATTAGGGGGTATGTCAGTTGATGACGAGCGACTTTATTACTCGTTATCATTCCTCTTTTACTTAAATGCTCGCGGTTTGTTGTTTGTGTGAGAATAATCGCGCCGCCACGCATCATGAGATTAATTGTGTGAGAAATCCAGTCGCGTATATAATTCTTGTACTAAAAGAGCAATATTGTCACTTAAGAAATTAAGGACAGTTATGAAGTGGTCTTAATTTTACTGTGGCATCAAGCTATTTTATTTTTATATTTTACTTACACAAGCGAAAAGACTAATAATTACGCTGCATGTGCCAGAGAGGCTTTTGAAAGCAGAGATTAAATTGATATAGTACCCTTTGTTTTGAGAAATATGAAATAATTGAGGAAAAATGTTATGTATTTTTGCCGAAAATTTCTTATTGAGGGAAGGAAGAGTATATTTGTTATGATCGATTGATTAATTAGTTAATGTGCAACTATTTCAAATCTAAGCGAATATTCAGATATTTTTGGAGGGACCAGTGAATGCAAAGTACTTTAGCGTCCTTTTCTTGAATAAGATAACTGCCACGTAATTTTCGTGATTTACTGGAAGTTTGAAGTGCAATATCTCTCTTTTTCTTTCATCTAATGAAATCGAAAGGGTTTGTTTTTCTCTGTCAATAATCTTGTGTCTGCAATAGACGAAAACTGACAAAACAAAACAAATTTATTTCTAAAAATGAGAAAACCACTATTGATAATAATATTCATCTGCACATTTTTACAAACAAAGTTCATAAAAGAATTTTCCTCTTGAGGTTTATGTGTCCCAGTTTTGGAATACTCTTATATTTTACTGCCAAACTGATATATATGTTCTGTCATGAGTTGAAGGTTGTGCATATAATCTACAATTCCCATAAATGACGAATGAGCCAAATGGTGTCCAGCAGCACACCGCACGTTATCTTTTCAGAGTATTTCCTGCGTTCGAGCGCCGCAACTGCGCACTGATGACTTTTAAATATTATAATTACACGTGCTGTCTGTCTGCTATCTGTGCGCGAAGGAAGTGCTATTTAATGTCCCCGTGTGCGAGAGAAAACCTCAAAGGTTAGAGAAAAACTAGCTCGCGCAAAAGAAACAAGGTGGTGCAATTTACTGCCGGATTGCGCTTGCAATGCGCGCAGGCGAATAAACACTCGGCTTTCACGTCACACGCGATTGATAGCTCTTTCGCATGGCAATTTTATCGTATACCCTGAAAATATTTGTATCAGGCTTAAATCCTTGAATATTTCCCCTTAAACATCAACAATCTGGAAATTTTAACATGCGAAGAATTGGTAGTCTATTAATATAATGAAATCTGCGCCGAGATTGAAAAGTTTGACAAGATTCACAAAATTAATTACACTTTGTGTGTTGAGGCATGAAACAGCGTTGGTAAAAAAATGACGACACATTAAAACAGAGTATTTATGTAACTGCGATGTGCAGGCTACGGCGGCGGCCCACATTTTTCTTTCTCGACGGGTTAAATTTTCCGCTGCACTCTGTAAGCTTTCCTTGACCACCTTTGTCAAGCTCTCGCGGCGTCACTCTGCTGATAGCACACCGTTGCTGTGCTCCCTTGCTTTTCTTTTCAAGCGATAAATTGTGCCTTGCTGGACGCCCAGGGGGCAAGAAAAACTAGTGCGTGATTCATAGCAGACCTCCAGCTTCGCAAACACAATGAACGCACACTAGTACGCGCTTAATCATTCGTTATTATGAAACAATTAAACATGCCTTGAGGTACATCAGATCAGCTTTTTTCAATTTAAAATTCATCTGGATTTGAAGAAGAGAACCATTTTTATGAATTGATAATAAAATAAAAAAGTCTGACCCAAAATCAGTAACTTAATTTTAAAAAATTGTAAATTTGTGAAATTTCTAAAAATTGAAAGGTGAAAATTTTGTGATTTAATTTTATCAACGTCTTATGGGTGTGTGAAATACTGAAACTTATAGGGAAAGCATTTTCTGCTAATCACAGAGCAGGAAAAAATTAATGTAATTTCAATATTGCTTCAAGCGGAGAATTTCAACATGCTTGTAATACATTAATTAAAAAAAACAGGGAATAGTCATTTGGCATCAATAATGTTCATTAAATTTTAACAAACTTTGTACATGCAGCAAGAGGGGAGGAGAGAGGGGGGTAATTTTCTATCGGATTATCAATTGCTTCTGAAAAGTAACATCTGTATTGGTTAATTAAAAGAAATTGTCAAAGGGGTTGCTTATATTTTTCATTTGTAATCCAGGTTAACCAATTAATTATATGGAAGCTTAGATAAGTGTTTTTTTTTCTTATATTATTTTGACTGATATTTAATTGACTTTCTAGAGAGGTAAGGGAAGTTATTTTATTTAAATCGACCAATAGACTTATACTTTCACAGCTTGATGGACTCAGGGTAAAGGTATAAATCATTTGTAGTGATGACATAAATAGCAGCCTTTTGGTTTGGTCCGCTGACAACATCACCCGCGCCACCCGCGTCGCGCTGTCATAAATCCTATACGCCATAAAATATCCTCTACTGCAACACATAAAGGAGCAATGTTTGACCAACAATTTATTATTTTCCTTTCAACAGTAAGCTTTAAGAAGGTTTCAAAATTTATTGGTATACAATTTTTCTGTCGGTACAGCACAAAATAGTTTCTTAACAAACATTGACAGCATTATCTGCAGTCTTGAGATTTAATGTTGTCCAGTACACATTTTTATTAGACAAATGATTCTGTCTACCAACTAAAAAAAAAAACAGTGAAACGATTTAAAACCTGACTTGTGACGTTTATGAGCAGAGTTGATAGCTCCGAAGAACGTTATAATAACAATTCGGTCCTCGGCGCTTTTTGCGCTTGTCACTTGGCCAATATAATTATCAAGTCGCATAACTATCGCGCTGTTTGTTTTAACAATGATCTTAAAAAACAACCCCTGCCGCCTATACGTGCACACGCATCCCTCTCCTAGACGGAAGGATAATAATGCGGCTGCTTTTATCTGCAGCAATATGCTTTTCTTTCTGCTGGGATTAACAAGAAGTATCTCATTAATAACGCTCAACAAAAAGCACTGACTAAACAAGCGCGCATCCTTTCTGAATATTCTCGCTCGACTATCATGCCTGCATAGCGAGCTGATTTGAATAAATACTTTGCTGCCAACCGTATACGCGCGTTTGTAAATTTCACCGGAGATACATTATTATCATTTATTATTTTACTATGCCGTGCGCACACTCACACGTGGTACCCACCAATATAATGTGTTCCTCTAGACTATACGGTGAAAAACATTTCAAAATTAATTGCACGCCGCCAATGTAATGACTCACTTCACATTATACAATTCAGATGTAATAAATTTTCACTCTCAGAATGACGTCCTCACTGGTTCACTCCCGTTCACTGTTTGATCAGCTCAAAAAATTATCAAATGCTTAATTTGCTTCATGAGGCTTCGACATTCCCTGAATCAAATCGGAAATTTCGAATATTCTGCCAGTTTTACTTGCAGAAATTTATTTCAAGGTTTATTCATCAGGGCAAATTCATTGCTAAATTAGGGTAAAATCCACAAATACATAAATAGCGACTTGAAATATTGCTAAAATTTTGTAGATTAATTTATTTTACATTAATTAAAATAAATAAAGAATTAAAATTTTACTTTGCAAATTGTGAAAATAAAATAGGCTACAATTGGTTCAAAAATATAAATAAATATTCGTGCTTTTAAATATGTGAGTTGAGTAAGGAAAAAACAAAATTTATATCTTTGAAATTTGAATCTCTGCTATTGCAATTGCCTCCCAACACCATAAAAAAAATCTGATCGTGCCGTGTTGCACAAAATAAAACCCTTTCTGATTCAAAAGTTGCATATCCGCGGATCTTTCGAAGCATCCCAGCTGCGCGATTGGTATGAATGGATGGAATGGATAATGATGAGGGTAAACTGATCAAAGCCTTTTCTTCTCGCTTGTCACCCCACAACCCTTCACCCATGCAGTTGTGTGTATATGTGCGCGCATCGCTAAAAAAGCTCTGCCAGCAAGGATCCTGTTGCGTCACTTTCTACACCCTCGAAGATGCGCGAGACTGACCCCACACAAGCTTACCCCCTCGTAACGGCCGGACCCATGGGATCATATAGCTACCCGGCATTGTTCCCCTTGACCAAGATAAACGACACTGCTGTGAAAAAACGGCCTGCCTGAATTAATCTATGCATCACCTGAGTGACCAGTTTTTTGACTGATTCAATCCACCGGGAAAGATGCGCGCGTCTCATAATATATTCTCTTCTCTGTTGCTGCAACGTTATTTCTTGTAAGCAGAAAGCTGCGCAAGTAGATAAGGGTCAGAGCGAGTAAATTCAGTTTTGCACGCAAATATTTTGACGTTGATAGCAATTTTTTATAAGTTAGAAAATAGCCACAGAATTGAATTAGAATTAACTCTGAGGGAAGCTTAAAAAATATGTAAAAATTGACAAATTGTGTAGATTTAAAATTGTTGCACGCATATGCGTATAATAAAATCATTAATTAATTGAATTAGAGTTTTCTTATATAAATCAGCTACGAAAAAATGTAATATCCACCATATTTTGTGATAAGGAGGACTAAAATGCCTATTAAATATTGACTGTTAATTTTTTACACAAATTAATCGAATTTACGTGATGCTAAGACTAATAAAATTGTTTTTGCCAACTCGCCTGGAATATTCAAATTGTAAACTGTGCGGGTTCGAAGGGACCAAAAATATGTTAATTTTTATTCTTGCTCTGACTACATCGCATCCTGACCAGCTGAAGGATAAAGTCTAGTCTAGAAAATTCACCCTGTTTATAACCAACTGCTACTCCTAATGTTGAGTTAATAGCGAAATGAGAGGGTGCCGACAAAGAAGCGCAAAACAAAATTCGAAAGTTGCAGCCGTTGGTGACCCCGGCCTGATATCGATTCATTTGCTGGCTCCAAAATGCAGAAAAATGGATCGTCGTCGAGTTTTTTCTTGCTGCATTTCTATCGAGATGAGCAGAAAGGGGTGAAAGACTTTGCTGGTGCAGGTTTTTTATCTGCGTGCCGTCCAACGTCCACCCTAAAGCACCGTTCAATCCAGTCTCCACGCTTCTTTAAAGTGGTCTGAACGGTGCATTTCGAGCGAGGGGAGCAATTTTATTACCAAATTATTAGCTCGTGCATAAAAAATGCACCAAGACGTTTTTGAACCAAATATAAAGGGAGTACAAACGAGTACTGGTCAGTCTGTCAGTGAGCGAACGGCTTCTCACGCATCTGCACGGGACGCAGGACGAAAAGAAGCAGAGACCCTCAATGCTGGCCAGTGGTCACTCTCGACGCTGCAACTTTTTCCTCATGCTGGACACATGCACAAAAAGTTGTATCTCCCCGCATCTCGCGTTACGTGAGCAGGGATGCATTCAAAGGGAAAGCAGGATTTTTACTTTCCAACCATTATATATATATAGAGCCTACTGGTTTTCTAAAATAGGAGAATTTTAATCAAGTTTGCCTAATTTCCTTTTCTTATGAAATTAGGGTTATTAGTCATATTTAAATTGGATTGATACGCGCAGGAAACAAAAACAATCTTTTTGATTTGGTAAAAACATATTTTTCTATGGAATAAAATAGGTATTAATTTTATGTAGAGTGACGCTACTTGCAATTTTTTTTGCTCTTTTTATCCCTGTCCGAGGACCGGAGGACCGGGAAGGGCGCGCACTGCACTAGCACGAATGCTGAAACCCGGGTCCCAATAACACCGCGAACGGATAACATGGGCGCACCAGGCCGCACAGGGACCCAGCCCACTGAAGACCGCACCGAGGACTGCATTGAAACGCTAGACATTTGTCCCGTGAAGCCAAATCACGCATGCTGGAAAGGTGCAAACCAGCAAGTAGCGAGTCGGTGCCGGTGCGCCTCCCAGCCCGTTGAGCAATTTTATTCGAGTCACTAAACTAACCACTTTTTTGCCATTTCTGACATTGGGTAGTCAGTATTAGATCTTCGAACTGCTCAAATACCTCTCATTGCTTTGACACTCCTGAGAGTGCCTTATTAACAATGCGAGCCAATTTGAAAAGCACACAAAAGTTTTAAGCTAATAAAACTGTAAATGCGGGGGTGCACAATAGAGATCACCAAGCCGATCCATGTTGTAATAACGATAAATCCGTTTGGTTCGTATTCCATTAGAAACGTCTCATTTGTGTGGTATAGCGCAAAAAGCAGCTACTTTCCTATCATATTTATCACCCTGGTGATCTGCACACAGAAATGTAGCACACGCACTTGGCGGCTATAGAAGGATTCCCAAAAGGAAGTGCCCCGTGCGTTTAAATGAAATCGCGCGGCGAGCGAGTGACGCGCGTTTCTCTCTCCGCATGCACATTGTGTGTTCGGACTTCAAAGAAGTGCGCTCGCTCGGCGCGACAGAGAGAAATAAATCCATGCTGCATTGAGAAGAGAAAAGACCCAACCTTAATTCCCGCTAATGAAATTCAAGGCACACTTTGTTTGTGTATTGATTCGATCGCCATGCGTCGTCTCTTATAAGTTTTATAATAGGAGAATCTCTCCTTTTGCAGAGAAAAGGATGAGATCACGTTATTTTTTATTGTCTTGCGCGTCCGTCAAAGTCTGCCTGGACAGTCGGATGCACAAACTTCCATTTAAATTAATTATTTCAATTCTTATTGGGCAAAATTTATAATAATAATTTGGTTTTAAGTACAAAAACAGGCCAAAATAGCAAATAGGTTCAAGGATTTACATATTTTTGAGCCAGAATGGGAATGGACATCGAATACAATTAGGACAATGCAAGAGGTAAAATTTATAATTTAAATATCATTCCAAAAAGCTAACAAGAATAATCCGTTTATAGGTTTTAGTTCCATGCATACTGTCATGCCAGGATAGGCAATTCAATTTTAGGCACATGGTTGGCCAACATCCACCGGTCAATATTACACAAATTGAAAGGTGTTATAAAAAGAAAAAAGTGACTGTTTGGTCCGGAATAATAAATCAATTTTAAAAGGCCGACCTACCGCATGTTGAAATTCCCAAGTCTGCGGTGAAAATTCGGAGAGGACGCAGTAAATATCCTCAAAGTCTTGAAACAGATGCGAAATCCTTTTTTAGTTTTTATTATTTTTTTTTGTAAAGCGTATATCGATTACATGAAATACTTTTAGAAAGAATCTGCCTTAAAAATCTTGCTTAAAATTGACATTGACTTCAAATGCGTACAGAGCAAGCATCCAATCGTTGTCATCTTTTAATGAGTAGTTTAATTCAGACACATTTCATGGACGAGTATTGGATGTCTCATTTGTAGTGAAAAAATCTTATTTTTTTCTCTGTTCAACCTCTTTCTGTTGGAGGGTTCAAATGCGCGCAAATGATTATCGAGAGCAGTGTATTCAAATGTGATTAGAAAGTCAAGAAGAAATCCTTCGTGGATATTTCTGCACAGAAAAAGAAGCCAACGTAATATAAAGAGCCAAGAGATGAGGCCACACCAACACGTTTAAAAGAAGCCACTCTGATTGTTGACCGTTCGCGCGCTGTCTACGGCCTGTATATTTTATGCTGCATTTGAAATGGACCATCCATGTGGTGCTGCCGGTAATCAGATACCCATCCATTGATCCACTTACCCTATAATCAGATTACATCATGCAGACGACGCAAATCCATTTCGCTCCTCAATCGAGCGCGCTCGTGTTGGTGCGGCTAGCCCATCTCCTATATTATATTCTTTGGTGCTAATTGATTATTGAGAAAGGACAATCAGTCATTTCAAGAAAATCATAACTTTCAATTTTCGCTAAGCTCTTTCTAATTGTCCGAAAAATCGCTTTCAGAAATATTTCTTTTGTGTTTCGCGTGCCGTTTGTTTGTAATGGTATACAGAGTGTATTTAAATTTTGATTGGATAGGGCCATTAGTTTAATTTTTGAGTCATATTTCCCGTTTCGGGCGAAGAGGATAAACATTTTCTGATTTTATTTAGAAAAAATTGCGATTGGTTTCTTTGCTCTCTTCATTTAAATTAAAAGATCTGATATAAAGTTTGCTCATTGAATAATTAGATTTTAAAGCTGGGAATTACTCAACAATTTTACAAACCCAAATTATTTGAGTGAGATTTTGATATTAAAAAATCAGTACTCTGCACTACTAAACCACAAATATATTTATTATGTTAAGTTAACAAATCAAAATTTTGATTGATGCCAATGGAGGCAGAAGAATATAAGGCTGTCATAGTTTTTCAATTGAAATTTATGCAACTTCCTCTCTCTGTAGCGTGTCGAATATTTCTACAGAGATCAACAGAGATATAGAAAAAATGATCACAGCTGTATTGCTCAACAGCAAGAATATTATGTCCAAAATATGGAAAAACAAACAGTTCAATGTGCACCGAAGATGCCTTTAATATCAACAGATATAAAGTAGCTAAGTAATTGGAAAAAGGAGTTTTAAAATAATGTTTTCCTCGCACATCAATAAAATAGATCAATAAATCACAAACCATTAGGGCCTAATATTTATTTATAATTATGTATATAATGAAATTCTGCTGACCTATGCTTCAATACGTTTTTGTAATGGTCAGAAGTCAGGATTAAGAAGAAGGTGCCATTCAAAGAAATTTTTGTATTTGCATATCGGGTAATGAAGACACGTAAAAACAACAAAAAATTTCATCCGCGCTAAGGAGGTTGCTTGCTGATTGCGAGAAATGGAGGAGCAATGAGCAGTCTCAGAATTCCCCCTCCATGTCTGTGTTCGCCGCAACACCTTCGCGGCTGCCAGGGAGGAGGTTCCCTTCTCTCTCTCTCTCTCTCTCTCTCTTGCTCTCTCGCTGCGTGTTGCAGTCTATCATGACTTTTAGTCTGTAGTCCAACACGGCCAGGTACAGACGACCCCCTTGTGACGCAATCTGCTCATCAGGCTGCTGCAATATTTGAGTTATTTGGTCGCCAGACCCGGACTTTACTCAGTCAGTGGCTTTCTCGTGGACTTACTGCTAGTGTGCCGTTGAAGCGTGTTTAGGTGTCGTCGCATCTAAATTTGTAAGTACCATATTTTTAAAATTTTCATATTCATATTCGTATTTATTTATGGGGGGCTCACACTTTCCGCTCACTCACACTTCTCGCTCTGATGGGAAGATTCAATGTTAATCCCTATCCTAGCGAGAAGTGTGAGTTGGGCGAAAATGGTGAGTCTGCCATATTTCTATTCCGTGGACCGGTCGCCGATAATTAAATACATTGCAAGGCCGTAAAACACTGCTTGCAATTCTCTTCTTTAAGGCCGAACTAATTAGGTGTTAATCCGTGTTTTTATTGAATTTTATTGTTAACGGGATCTGAGTCACAAACTTAAAGTGTCAAATCGAAATTCAAGCCGAAAAACTTATTCAGGTTTTAAATATGCTGCCGTATGAAAGCTAGATATTTTTAATCCAGTAAATAAAAGTTGATCACGCTATATTTTAATCCTGCGCTCACATGCATACCACACACCGACAATTTGTGTTGCTGCATTCTTTGGAAGCTGGAGAAGCTGCAAGGTTGCGCATTATTTATTGTCTCCCTACGGAATGGAAAGATTACCGACTTGCTTTAGCCTGCCTGCGCGACCCAACACTGACCAAGGCTTTTGTCTACAAAAAACGGTAGAACGCCAAAATGAACAAAGACAACCACCCTCACTTCTTTCCCTGCTGTGCCTCTTTATATGTATATGCTGTGTGGTCCGGATCATCAATTTATGGAGACAGGCGTCGTAGAACAAATATTATGGTAAAGTTAGTTACAGTTTCTGCCGGGCTACACATCTCGCAAGTTCTTATGAGAATTTCATGTAAAAGTAGGGGTGGCGAAAACTCTAGCTTTTCCATAACAGTGGTGGAAACGCGCTGGTGGATCAAAGGCTTTTGAGATTTAGCGCGCAAGGTCGCTTGGGCGGCTGATGGCTCGAATATTGAAAGATGCTACGCATACATGTAAAATGTTGTGTATTGCTTTTTTATCAAGGGAGCAAAAAGTTGCTAGAAACACAGGAAAATCGGTATAACGCAGCCAAAAGCTCCCTTTTTTGGAGCGAATTTTTAAATAAAAATATTATTTCGTCCCACAACACGCATCACATAATTTTATGCCCATATGATTGCTAAATAATTATCATTTCTTAACTCGAGGGACTTAAGCATCATGCCACTTTCTGTTGATTGCAACCGTTGATTCGCTTTAAACAAATTCTTTTCTCGTTTTCCATCTCCCTGTCGCAACATCAATCATTATTTAGAAATAGTTATTTTCACTTCTTTTGAAGTAGTTAGTTTCTCAAGAAAATGGGAATTTATTTCAAACAAAAGGATACATCATCTTAACCCTCATTGTTGATGATTCATCGGTATTTTGGATTGCTCATGGCACATGGTTAATAATGAGTTGAATTTATAATCATTTGAAGGTAAAATAATATGAAAAGAATGAGTGCCTCCTTCCGACAATTAAATATAAAAATGCAGTTAATGCACATATTAATTTTGTCCATATATTTTGATTTAATCACATCCATCTTCCGCGTATCCTCGTCCATAAATTCACTCGTTTGGAATAATTAATTCAATACTTGACAAGAAAACTAATAACATCATCTCATCCTCGTTCAGATACGCTGAATCTGGGCGAGTTACTAAAAATATACCTTAAACCAAAGAAAGAGTTTGTTATTAATTTTCCTGTCAAGATTGACAAACCAAGTTAAACCTTTTTTGACAAGGGATGTTAACTCAATATGTTATTTCTTCACCAAAAAGCAAGCATTTTAGTGGGTTTTGTTAAGAGTCAAGAGATTTATGACTTCAGATGACGATGAACCTTGAGAGAGGGTAAGGAGAGTTCAAGGATGCTGTTTTGTGATTTTTCTCGTTTCTACGAATGTTCTTTTCACACAATTTGTCGATTGTTTGGAATTAGATTTATTGTGCTATTGGGAGATGCTTTAAGAATTACAAAATTTTGAAAGAAGATTTTGGTCCATGCAGGCAGGCAATTTAGCACGCCTATTGTGAAAACAGAATGACTATTGGCTATTCTCTGAGGGTAAACACGAAAGTGAAATAACACAGGGAGTGAAACTTTCCCTTCCCTGAGCGGGCCATACAAACATTTTACTCCATACTGTGAAAGACGCATCTCAAGGCCGCTTCAACCCTAGCCCATGGAGCAAAGGAGAAGCAGACAATAGCTCGGCACATCTTTGGGATCATGCACTAATGGGATGAACCCGAATGCATAGGGCACTTATTTTGTGACACAAAACTTAAGTCTTTGTCTTGCGCGGAACAAATCGAGGATGTTTTTATTTGAGAAATCGCTTTGATTTGTTGTTTCTTCTGCATTATTATTTGTTTGCTCAAGCTATTCACATCACACACAAAAAGGATAATAGTTTAGAGATAAGAATGGTCCTCATTTCTTTTCAAGCTTTTCATAATACAAATATTTCGCCCAATTTACGCTTTTATGAATATTTGACTTAGTCGATAATGCATTAATGGTGCAATCGGTCCAAAAGCAGAAGAAAGTTTCCAATATGAATATTGCATCTATTTTCACGCTGCGTGCGCAATCAAATCGGCGCCATGTGAATGAAATAAAGCTATAATAATACCTCGCCTCGCGCTAATTTAATATTCCAAGCTGCTTCTCTCGGCTGCTGCTCGTTTTTTTGCTCCGATATCAATTGGCGTCTTGTTTGTTTATTGGATTGATTTCACTTGATCATGATGCACCTTGGCCTGTCGACATTTTTTACGCATCAACGTTGCCAACAGCCGAAGCAACGCCTTTTATGATCACTTTTATAACGCATGCACGCAAGTTTTATTAAAGTCGAGAAAAGTTTCACTAATACTGATAAACATACAGAGGGGTCGCCTGATTGTTTCTTGATGAAATCAGTCCGAAACAAATTCATATTATCATTATTTTCCGTCAGTTTTCTATTTGGAAAAATCCGTTCTATGACAACTTCCACTGCTGATTTCGGACCAATGCTGTTCCGAGAAAATTCCTTTGAACCAAGAACCGCATTCCCATTTCCCATGCTGAGTGATATCCACATAAACAAAGTACATATTAACACAGAGTAACTCACGCTTTGTAATGCCGATGCTGCGTGCGAATCCAAACGGCTGATAGCGCCGAGAAGAAAAAAATTTAATTTTAATTCAAATGTGGCGAGGGTTGCTGCAGCAGCAGCCGCTCTATAGTCCGCGAAAATCTGCACACATCCTCGCTGCTTTTATCTTGGCTCATTTGAATATTCCGCATTTTTTTGCTGCACTCCCCTTCTGTAATTGCACTGCTGCGCGAATCTGGAGATCTTTTTTCGTAACTTTTCACGCCGCTCTGCCGAGAGTAAGTACACACGCAGCAACGTATAAAATATAATTTAATAATTATCGCGCACGGTGTCGAGGTATAAAAGCAGAGTATTTCTGCCGACGAGATTGAGCTCTTCGATTATTCTGCTGCATCATCGTCTGCGTGCGTTTTAATATTCATAACCGGTCCTAATTAAATTTTACTAAATGCTAATTAAGTCGGCTGCTGATGACAAAGGGGTCAACTCTCAGGCTCAGCCAAATATTTAATTTAATTCGTGCCGCCGGACAGTAAAAATATACCCATCAGTGTGCGCTTGCAATAAGAGTGTCGTTTTCCGTGCTTTGAGGCCATTGTTTGCGAAACTTGCGCGCGGGACCTCGTTAATTTATGGCTCTGGAAATTCGATTCTGCGCTTTAATTTCAGCTTGAGTGCACTTTGATTGCTCTCTGCGACGCTGCTTATTCTATTGGCACTCGACAAACATTTTAACATGTTTTTCTAATATGTGAAATATTTCACAGCATCCACATACATTTGTTTAGCTGTAATTGTCAATCTATTAGCTGAAACGATCCTATTATTTCAAGTTGACTCGCGGCATTCACAACTACACACGTTCGAATTTTTCACTAATTACAAGTTTTTTTTTCTTGAAAGCATCTCTTTATCTAAAAATTGATCTTATTTGTGTTGTCCCATCTGTTAGCTGAAAAACGTTATTTTTTCGCATCCTAGTCTCGAGTTCACCTGCCTGCAAAGTTATCAGATGCTCGCTAACCGCTGAGCAGCTCATATTATATTCACAATTTGTTTTTATCACTATATAGCATCCCATCCGGTATCACTTTTACATGTTTGTAGAACAATCCGCGTTGCAAGTAATGACGTCTAATTATCTCGACGGCGGCGCGCGGCAGCAGGAGATCGAGCATCTTTTTCTCTTGATTCATTCTGCTTATTTTCCTGAAAATGCATCTGCCGCGAGACGCAGCGCAGATGATATTAAACACGCGCGCATCGCCTCCTGCTCATGTGAAAGCGACAGAGAAATATTTTACTGATGAATATTATTCGAAACTGATTCTTCCTGTTTCATGCTCTCCCAGCATGAAGTAAATTGTTCTATTGACCTTTTTGCTCCAGCAAAAGGATCATTGAAATTGTCGGCTTCTAGGAATTATTTGTACCCTTGTAGTATTGACTTATAGTTTTGCTCCAGCTCTTGTTATTTGCTGTTGACAATACGTCAAATAATATACAATGAGTTGGAATAATATTTAAGCTCATTTTTAACCTATTCTGTTATTGCTCCTGCGACTTGTCTTTTGTTGTATGTAGCCTCGCTTTTTCCGCATCTTCTCACGTTTCATCCCCAGCCAAGCAGGAAATACAATACCCCCGCGCGGTAGGTAAAAATCTCCAGCCTTTTGACTCTCCAAGGTTTTTTTTTAACGTTTTTAACTTATTATGCTGTTTTTTTCCCTCAATTTTCTACCCTTGCGAGAGTACTTTTTGTGATGTATAAGGCCTAAAATGCTGCGACTGGGATGAAAAATCAACACCTTAAGACTTATTTCAAATTGGCTTTGCGAGTATTTTATGCTGTTTCATGAGTGCTATCTAATCTTAAGCAGAATTTATTTGATTTTAAAGCAGCTTACAAAACGCAATTTTCACGCATGTTGCTATTTTGCTCGCTTATCGTGCCAAAAGTTTTGATCCTCTGCTGCACGCAATTGTGTTTGATGAATTTATCGCTGGAGTTTTAAGCTTCAACAAATGCACAGTTGGGCATCAGCAGCCGCAGCAACCTTGATCCCAATAGAGCACTCCTTTCGTCTGCGCTTTACCAGCACCGCTCTGCTGTGTATTTTTGATGATACCCGCATCTTCGATCGTAATACACAAAAATATAAACCGCCGCTGTCTCTAGCGCGTGCATTTATATGTTTTGACATGAGCAACGACTGAAAAGCGCAAATTAATCAACAGCTACAGCGGTGAATTCGTATTTTATCATGCTCTGAAATCAATTAATTTGTATAAAAAGAGGGATGCTCGTGTGAGTTAAAGGAAAATTCTTTTGTTATGCGTAAACCAATCCCTTAAGGATAAAATTAGAACCAATATTTTGTTATTAGCTATTAAGGAATTCTGTATTTTTTATGAAAGTGATCTGAAATGTCTAGCGCTGCTCTAAAATCATAATTTATGTTATATCGAATTAAAAAATGAAACACTTATCAGATTATTAATTAGAAAAAATTATAAATCTTTACATTTTCTCTCGTTTGCATTAAGCATTTTAAAATTAAAGCTTCCGTTCGGATGTCACAGCATCGTAAATTACACAGCTTTTCGGTTACAATAACGATCAAATTCTAATCATAAACGCTCGACACGCACAATGCGTCGCTTCTTCGGACGCAAAAGCACCTCATTTGGTTTGAACACACGCGAGAATCGGCCGGGCCGGCCGGTGGAGAAGAACCAGAAGCGGGCCGTATACGGAGTGTCTAAAAGAATCTCGCACCCTTCCTGTGCCACTTACACGAATGTTTAATCAAAACTTGCTCCTTTGAAAACGAGGGGATGAAGATGGCCGGCCAGGGGCTCTTTGTGATCCGATCTGCGACAAAAGCAGCTCGGTCTCGGCCATTAGCGGCAGGGGATGCATCGCCTGCTCCGTGGACGGGTCAAACGAGATTTGGTGGCGATGCGCCGCGCGAGAATTGATCTCCGCGCGCGAGTTGGTATTACGCAGATTTCACAGAGATGACCGGACCTGTTTAGCACGCGAGTAAAATTAGTGTTGATGCAATTGTGCTCCTGCTCCGGGGCAACATCTCGAGACTGACCACCGGTCATCCACGCGCGGGTCATACGTCGATCTGGTCCGCGCGTGTTCCATTCATCAGCCGCATCTCGTTTATTCAGATTTCCTCTCACTTAGTCGCACGCTCGAAATTTATACAATGCGCACACGCAATGTGTGCATAAAGGAGATTTTTGACAAGAAACCCGTAATAAAATCACCATAAAATTAATGTGAGTGTCCGCATTGTTAGAAGCAATAAAAATTAGCCGCATTTTTATTGGAGAGGAATCCATACTGCTATTAATTTATTGGCACACGATGTAAACTTCTAACACTGTATTCTACATTAAATTTCGTTGCTGCCGTTTTTGAAGCAATATTATGTAGCTGCAAAAAAAGGTTGGGGATTTCACCATCGGACATTGAACTACACGTCAGGCCTTTTACGTATAAACGCGTAAAAGGGAGCGAGAACAAAAAATCGGCTCCTTTTATACTATACATCCCCTGCCACGGTCATCCACCTTGGTAAAATATTGTCAGCCTTCTAAGAAATGACGAGATGTAAGCATCCTTGTTGCATGTTTCCCAACCCCGCATTGTGCACTCAAATTCTCTGTCAAACTTTGGAGGTTAAGCGCCAATCTCCCGCTGATGCTCAAACAATGGGTAGCTGAAGGTATACATGATTATCATTTTAAAGGCAGGTCGTGGTGCAACCGCGCGAAATTCGGTTCCAGATTAAAATTACTAATTTTGTTCTTTTCATTTCGACGGATTCATTTCCGTCTTTTCTGCTGCCGCTGCTGCTGCTGCACTTGAATTAATGCGGCACGCACGCACCTCAGAGCAGACAATGAAAAGACTCGGCTGCATTTGAAATTCAGCTCTGCTCTCCTTCGCTTCTGGAAGGATGGATGGGATGCTTTTGCTGCTATAGCAACATTTGGAGATGTTGATGATATTAGCAGGCATCGCACGTCCAATAAGCATGCGAGCGCCGCGCTGCTTATAAGAAAAAGGTCATTGTCACCTTTTAAGTAAGAGAGTGTGCACTTAACTTGCGTGTACCAGCCATTGGCGAATGCATTTATTGCGCATTGTTTTCTCTAGGCTATAGTTCCAGTTTAATGCTACTTTTCCAAACTAAAAATTATGCCGGGAAAACAAAAGGGGCTACTAAGAAATGAAATATTGAAAAAAATCTGATCTGTATGAAAAAATTATTTGGAATAATAAAGGAATTTGCCTTTGCTTACAGCCACGACATTAAAAATAAATAATTTTGGTATTATTCTTTACAGGGGACATTTTATAAAAAAAAACTTAATTTCGGTACATTTGAACAATTTAGTTCCCAAATTTATAAGTCACACGTAACGTATCACCGAGTTTTCCTCTTGCCAATTTCAATAAACGCATATAGTCCGTTTAGGCGCGCATATCAATAATCATCCAGTCCAGAGAAAAGTGTATAAGACACAATGCAGTTTTTTCGGAAAGTCCTTACGTGGAATCTATTTGCGTGTCCGCTGCGTGTTATATAGAGAAATAAGCTGCATACGTGGGCCTGCGAGTGACACACCACTGGCCGACGTGTTTTCCGCCGTTATCACGAAAGCTCCTCCGAGAACGAGGCAGAGGCGAAGTGATAAGGGCGCTGCCATTAGCGCCGAGCAAAGCAATTAAAGGAAAAAAGACAGAAAAGAAAAGAAAACAGAAACAGGACGGGTGCGCGAGTTTATTCTCGATGAGAGCGGTTTCGCAGCAGGAGTTTGAGAATGATAATTGCAAAAATTGAGCAACCGGGCGGCGAAAGAGCTTGTGATGGCCATGCTTGTTTTTGGACTCGCGGCTGTGTGCAATCTGCGCGAAAACAGGATTCACGAATTTCCCACATGATCGATGAGTTGCAACACCCATATAGATAGTGACGAGTTTTCTATATTTAGTATATGTATAGCATATGATAATTCAGTTTAAAAGTATAGGATTAAAATAGTTAATTTTAATGTCTTAAAGTTTTTTTTTCAAGAATTGGTAATTTTTAAGCATGAAAAGTCTTGCCAATTCATATCGGCTTGTACTAATCACAGCTGTCAAATGATAAAAATTGTGCAAATTTTAAAGAAAACACTCGAAGAGCGTTTTATGCTTTTTATAAAATATTAATTTCTTAGCTGCAAAGTTTGCACGTTCTTCTTTCATCCGGTTTTTGCTCGTTGCCAAGCCAGCCAGCATCCCATTCATTTAAGCTGCGCCTCTCTCTCTGCTCTCGTCTGAATCATGTTTCGTGTGACGAAAAAAGAAGTGGGTGTCACGGCGAGCTGCTGTGGTAGATTGAAATTCAATGCGCCGCAGCGTTTTGTGACCACAAAAACCTTACCATATCGCGTCGCCACGCAAAAATCACTCCCGTACGCGCTTGATGCTTTTCTGCGTATGGGAGTGTTTCCCGAGAGATGCATGCAACAATTTTTTTTTTACGAAATTAATGCGTCCTCGTATTATATTTTTAATATTTCCACACAAGCTCTCTTACTTGAGAGTTCTTCTCGGCGACAAAATTAGTGACGACGTGGCGGGCGCATAAATTATTGTTATATATTATATTTTTTCACCGGGGTTATTGTTATTCACGTGGTCGCCTTCTTTGGCTGGCAGCAGTCTCTCTTTCTCTCTCGCGCACGCAGCAGAGCGTATCTCTCGCTGGCTCCTATGCCAGCTTCCGGTGTCATGCCTTGCTTCTACCACAGACGCGGCACGCAGTGGACCATAGAGCCCGTGAGATTATTATAATGCATATTGAGTGGAAAGCATCAGGAGGAAAATAATATACATGTGCGCCGGCGGACTCGGTGTGGCAAGCATGCGATGAGAAATACGCCCACAATTCGAGTAGCTGGCAGATTTTTTTGTTCTTATTGTTGAATGGGTATCGCCCAGGTCATGCGGTAATCGTCAGTGTCAGATGAAAAGGATGATGGTTAGTGCTCACTTTGTTGCTGTATTTAAGGAATTATTCAACTCTCTGATTTGTTAGGGTCTTGAATAGAATTTGAAGAATCACTTCAAAACTCCATTATTTTTTCAAAGAAATATTGAGGGTAACTTCATGGTTGTCTTTTTAACAAAAAAGCCTTGAAAATGGTCCGCAGGTTGTCTTTATAAGATATTGGAATCCCGACAGGTATATAATAAACAATACTTTAGAGATTTTGAAAGCCATCCATTTATTTCGAGCATTGATCTATGGATTGTCAACTTAACAATAAGTCAAAACTCAAGCTTGAAAGATGAGTTCTTAGGAGAGGCCCAAGGCTGTGAGAGCCAGCAGAGGACACAGGTATCGCGACTCAGCTTCCCACGAGGATCCTTTGAGCTCTCACTTGGCGCAGTCTTGACGTCCGGTCGTCTCTCTCTCGCTCTGCGCTCGTTCTATCTGTGTGTGCGCTCGCTCGCTGGTCGTTGATGGGCGAGTGTGCGAAGCAAAAGGCAGAGCGAGCGAGAGAAGCACCACAACGCCGACATGAGCGCTCTGCTGCTCACTAGCCGTAAAGATTTCCTTCATGCTCTCGCTTCTTTTTTCGTTTTTTAAATTTAATTAATGTGTCCTTGGCGTTGCTGCATAACAATAATTCTCTCTCCGCCGAGCTGCCGGCTGTCGTACAAATTATGAAAATTGCCACGCGGGGAGAGTGAAAGGTACCTCTCTCAATGTGGAACACGCGGGCAGACGCAGAGTTGTGGTAATTAAAGAGGAAACGAGCATTTTAGCCGGTGCCCTGAACATCAGCATCTTAATCAGCAGGTGCTGTACGTAACCTTGGCTGTCGTATCCGTACACGCGCTTTTATTTTGCGATTTTTGTTACAATTAAAGTCACTACGCTGCGTGTGAATGCTGATGAAACTGCAACGAGTGCAGCCCTTTCTTGGCGCAAACGCAATATCTCACTCGCATCTCGCCGAGGATGCGGCTATAAATTATTAATTATTTCACGCTTGCGTGACAACGCCTTTTCTATATTTTCTTTCCTTTTTTGAATCCGCGCTATTTCCCATTTTGATTCACGCGTCTCATCCTTAATTTGTTGGAAAAACACGTGTCGTATTCATTGCGCAATTCAAATCATGATGTATAAAACATTCAGTTAAGCACCATTTGACAGTTTTTAAAATTACAAATAAATAATAGTTAAAAATGAGTTTTAGTGAGACAAAAAATATGGACTAATTTGATCACAAACCCTTTTTATGATTTCTGTAAGTATAACACATATTATACAAAACTTTGTACTTTGTGCCATATTTATCTAAGAGACTTTATTCACATTAAATAAATGCCATTAATTCCAAGGAATCTAATTAACAACTAACATGTACATTTTTAATGCGAGAGATGACTCGGAGCGATTAAAATGCTCACAAAAGCACACTAGCGCAGCTCCCTTCGCGGATTACCTCGGCAATTAGTTGAGTAATGAGTGTGAAATCGTTCTTTAGACAAGGGAAGTGCATAAACAGCAACACACACACAACATTACGTATACTGTATTATTCTCGCTGCTAAGGGAATCGGCGCAATTCGACGACAACTATCAACTTGCTGATTGTTTCTATAAGGCTGCACTAAATAGCTCCCTGTTTCTGATGAGAGCTATATATATAATAGAGTTATATATTGCTTGCAATGGGCTGCACGTGAGAAACCTTATATAAATTTGTTTTAGTCCTTATAAGTTAAAAGCTGTCGATGTGGATGTGACACTCAGAACAAGATGAACCCCAAGTTTCCAATTTTGTTTTAGTTCAAAACAATTTTATTTTAACAGATGCTGTGGACCAAATGAAGTCGAAGATTTCCGCGTGTGTGTCGTAAATCACGTGTACAAAAACAAAAAGGCAAACCGAAACCCCTCTGAGTGCAAATCAGGTTTTAACACCCTAACAGCATCCCTGCAGGACCACTTTTTATGTCGCTTTTCAAACGCAGCGAAAGAGCATGCGAAAGGTCTCTCCGCGGAGCCTGGGAGAGACATAAAAACTTGATCTGCAGCCAGTATAAGCTTAATCAGCTTCCGTTTTTTGCTCCTGTGAGTGAGCAATTTCTACCGTGCCCAGCATGCAAACCAGCCGCAATTTCAGCAGCTGCATTTTTGCTCGTTTTCTTTGACTCGACCACAGCACGGCCGTCCGACATACCCAAAAAAATCCTAATGTTTCTCGGCTGTGGCGGTGGATGCTGACGAGATGTTGGAATACGTACACAGCTTCCGTACAAAAAGCAGCAGAATGAATGGAGGAGAAAGAAAGTTTTTAGACCACGATTGATCCGCTACCAAAGAGCGATTCGCTTCACGAAGTTTGTGATGCGTCTCTCTCTATATATCTAACGTGTAAAACCGACGGTTTGTGTGCTCTCCGCTCTCGCTCTCCCACGCTAAACGCGTGGATAATAACCAAAATTTGATGCCACAGCATACACGCACGTCAGCCGATTTTTATCACGTTTAATTCAATTAACACACTCCTGAACCTAGTTGTGAAAAACCAATTATTTATTCGGCTCGCACGTCCTGCTGATCAAATTGTGGAGGAAAAAATAACAATCCAATTATTGCTTATCAAACAAAAACATCACTTGTTTTGGTTCTTGCAATTAAATTTGTATCTTTCCGCTATAAAATCTGCCAGATTAATTACAAGTACATTTACGATTCGCGAGCAGCAAAGCAACGAGTTTAATTTGCACACTCTCTAATTAAAGCAAACGCTTGATTGCTCAAGAAAACACGTCGGTGAAGCAGCTTGGAAATGCAAAGTTGGCAATTTCCCCTCTTGCGCGGTGACTGTTCAGAAGAAATCTCGCAGTCAGCTGTGCAGTTTCCTACAGCACCCAAGTATTGCTCTGCGCGAAAGAGAGATGTGTCGTGCTGCGCGACATTTTTCTAACCTGCATGCGGCAGGGCAGGTGACGAAACGAGCATTCGTGCTGCTGCGCCGCTGCCCGCCGATGTCGAAACGCGCGGCAGAGAAAAAGCCACTCTCGCGACGCCACTTTTTATTGTTTCACCGCGCCGCTGCTGGAATGACAAAAAGCTGGTGCACGGCGTTTGTAGTTGCGCCCAAAACCTTTCAATTAATATTCTGACCGCTACATTTTAAATGAAATAGAAAATTGGTAGCAAAGGTTTCCGTGGTTAGCTGATATAACATCATTGAAAAATAATTTTAACTAAGGCAGCTGAAAATTAAATTTTACTATTTAAGAGTTCAAAAGTTTTTTGAGGTGTTTACGTTTTACTTTGCAAAGAATAGACATCAAAATAGATCTTCTCCACCTTTGGCTTTATGAGTTGTGTTGTTCCATTCTATGTCCTTTAGAGACTAGAGACGTGGTGTGTTTGCCTAAGCCATTGGCCAGCAAACGAAGGCGTAAATTCTTGGCCACCGAGCCAGCTCTATCTTTTATTTGGGTTAACGCTTTGAATAAAGACCTCAGCAGTTGACACCTGTATGCTGCTGAGCAATCATTGTGTTTTTCAAATGCAAATCAGTTGCCTATTTATCTAGAACAGTTGATCTTCATATTTTCCTAGCTCTTCGGTGCCTCGTCATTGTATTTGTGCTGAAATAACAGATGCACCAATTAATAACCGAGCGCGCCTGATGTATAATTCTCCCATTTAGTTTGCTCCTAAATGGGTCGTCTTGGACGCTCTGAGAGCGCCTTGAGCAGCTTTCTATAGAGGGTGGAAATGAATTACTATTCTCATTTGCATTTCAAGCATCACGCGGAACAAATTATTTATGTTCGGGCAGGTGCTTGTGAAATTTCCTCTGACAGATCGATTTGTTTATTTTTTCTCGCACCATTTGGAGGGGAATTCATTTAAAACGGTCGTATATATGGTCTGGATTTCATAAGAGCTGAAAAATTGCGCCGATTCTCACATTTTGATGCAATTCACATTGTTCCGTTAAGTACATAATATATTATTTCCAGCTTTGAGGAAGGAAAGAGCTTTATAAAATACGCATTCGCATTCAATTCACTTTTTCATAATGTCTCGCTTAATATTACGCCCGCGAAACAATGACAGAAGCTTGAAAAATGTAGTCTTTATGATAATTTTCAGCGTAATGTGTTCGTCTTCCTTGCGTAATTTCATGAAAATATTTGCTCCCAATTACGAGCTGAAGAGAGAAAGTTTTTTGGTGAGTTGCTCCTTCGGAACAATAAAATCTCTAAGGCTTTGCACAATGCTGTATATATGTGCTCTCCATTAACCAACAACGCAAAGCATTGTCGGTTCTTTACAGATGATTGCAGATTTTGGTGGCCGAACAAGAAAAGCGCAATAAAAATATATTGCTCTCTTCGCCACTGATTCCGATGCAATATTTTTTGCTGCGGCGGGATTTCTCCACACTGAAAAATGGTCATTATATGTGTGCGGTGTTCGCAGCAAAGGAGGGAACAGATGAGATAGAGCCGCGCACTCGCCGAAAAATGAGGATCCTAGTGTGGAGTGTGGACTGTTTAACTGGTAGACCATATCAAACCGCGAGATAATCGAAATAGCGAAATATTGAGAGAAACCATGACACGAAACAGATCTCTAGATTAATAGGAAACAAAAATAATGAGGGAAATGATATTTATTAACAGCAGAGTTAATTAGAGACACGAGATTATTAGCGAGAATTAATAACTTTTTAAACTATTTCTGATTGTATAGTAAAATTAATTATTCTTTTACTCGTCTATATTTTAATCTGTGGTTTTAAGAAAGAATTGCAGCATTTTATTTTATTATGGAAATTTAAATTTGGTTAAAAGTGCTCTCACGAATGTGCATTGCCAAACGCTCTCAAGGCCATTTAAAAATGTAACGCACACGGCGCATATCTATCTCCGTGCACACAACAAACTACATAATAGGCTCTCAATAATTGTTCTGTTGAAAAGTATTTTGTGTGATAACTGGAGCTTTACGTGAAACTTCCTTTTGGCAAGTAAATTTTGGCTGCAGCTGCTGGCTCCAGCTCAAAGGCCTGATGGTGACCTCTCATGCCAATGATAAAATTTTATCCTGGGGTAATGAGCTAAACTTTTAATTAATATATGCAGATAAATTAACTGATGTTTTTCTTTTAGCTATATGATGAGTTTCATTGTTCATTAAATAATACATTTAATCTATATTTAATGGTGTACTTTATTTCTTGTATAAAATTTAAAACGCGTGCTTATTTGCATGGATCCCGTTCTCCTGTCAATTAGGCACAATTAATTCAATTTGCTATTATATATATAATAGCAGCTGCAAATTCGCTGAATTTCCAATTTAATAATCTGCCTGTGACGTCGCAACGAAGAAATAAATATACACTCTTTATATCCTGGCCGCGAGGAGTGAAACCGCAGATGCTTTTTAGGATCTGCTGGAGGCTGCAGCGTGGACCTGGAAATAAAAAATTTACGTTCTCTCTGTTAGAGCCATCTGCGCGCCGCGCCGCTCTCCTCGTCGCTGGAGCACGATATCAGCTGCTCAGCGGCGCGAGCCAACTGCATATTAAAAACTCACACAGGCATCCCCAGGTGCTCCATATCTCCTTAATGATGATTCAAATTTAACTATACACACACACACCGCACAAGGCGGCAGATGAAAAATTTCTCCGGCTGCTGTGAAAAGTCAGATGCTGCTCGATGTTTGACTCGTGAGCTGTGTAATAAAAACGATTAAGGAAAAGGGTTCATTTGCTGGGGCACGTGCCTCATTTATAGCCATTTGTGAGATTAAGCAAGGAACATTTCTTTTTCCAATATCTCTCTCTATATTTAAAATATCAAATGTGGTCAACTCTTGAAAAAAATTTTTATAACACAAGAAAGAACACAAGAAAGCAGATTAGAATGTGTTTCATATTGTTGTTTAGTGTTACAAAAAATGTTTCTAGACAAATTTTAATTTTGAAACGACTCTACAGTCATTTCGAAAATGTGCTCATTATACAATTTAGCGGAAGTAAAAATGTCGCTTAAAGTGCACCCTTTGACGGACCTCATGCCTTGAAGTTTGCAATGAAAACGATTTCCTCTCCCGGTAGCAAACACAGAAGCTCTTTGGAATTTAATCCAATCCGCGGCGGTAACCGTTCTGAAAGTGATCATTTTATTCACAAATCAGTCGTGCCGAGATGAGCCAATGAAACGAGCAAGACGCTATTCTTGGTGTCGGCGCGATCTCTGCAACCGCCGCGCGTCCAATGCAGGACCCGCTCCCCCCACCATGCAGCGATGCTGGTTTATTATGTGATGCGAGCGGCGCCGGCACACATGGAGCTCAAGATCAGAAAAGGGGAATAAAGGAAGCCGGCTCCGCGCGTCTGCCGCTCCGATTCGAATTTACCAACTCGGTATCTATGGAAACGGCAAGCAGCCGGGACACGTACACAAATAACGCCGCAAGGGGTGAGTTTCTGCCGGCGGCGGCAGTTCGTTCGTTAATAATTCATCCTCTGGGAAAAGTGGTCTGTCACGTGATCAATTTGATGAAACGCACGATCCGAAGATTTTAGACTGGACTCTATTTTGAAATAAAATTAACATCTCCGACGATTTAAAATCCGATATTAATCTGCTTTAAGCCAGCAGCATTCAGTGTTTGAAAATTCGACTAGAACTGCTGGTTTAAACTGATTTTTCTGTATTTAAAAAAAAATTGTAGCCTCAAAGACGTCATTTGAATCCAAATCTTGATCATCAGTCAGATTTGATGGATATATATTTTGTAATTTTTAACGCTCTCAGATTTTAGAAAATCTTGGTTTAATATAATGCAGTGTTTTGGCAAAACAACTGGAATAAATCTGGTTCAAACCGGTCTTTTCCGGAAAAACTGGATTTTTCCGGATTCTGATGGAATTTATCCCAGAATAGCGATTCGTTTATAATGATACTTAATTTTGGCGCCTCAGACCGATTCTAACGAATCAGACATGCGACCCGTCAGCGATTTCGTGTGAGGGTAGCTTGTTGCTCGCGCGCACACACGAATTTTCCATTTGGAGCGCTTATTATTACTATTATCATCGTTATCAAGATTTTTGCTTTTCAGGCAGGCCATCGTTACTATTGCTGCATTTTCAGTGGTGGGTGCAGACGCACAACAAAAAGTGGAAGAGTCGAGCAGAGAGAGAAAGAGAGAGAGAGAGCTGTGTCGCGGCTGGATGTTTTGTGCCGCCGTTGTCAGGGTGACTTGCTCACCAAACAAATCAACAGCAGCCAGGCCGACTCGATCCCTTTCTGATTGTGAGACCTGTCGGATAAAAGACTAGGTACAACGCTGTCGCTGTTTGTACACCTCAGATGGACTGCTGAAAAGATTTGGAAGGGTGAAAAATGATTTAAACTTTCTATACTGACACATGAGAGTGGGATTATATATATATACCTGAGGTGAAAAATGGGTTTCGCAAGATTTTTTTTCTGTTTGAAAAGACCTTGAGGGAAAAAGGTGGATGAAATCCTTTGTACCTGAGATTCAAAATGGGGATGAAAATAATGGTGCTACACGGGGAATATTCCATCCACCATCGCCAACTTTGTCGGCCTTGCATCTAATAGACCCTCTCGATCAGAACTTCCTTGAACTATACTTTTTTATTCGGTTGCTCATTGTTTAGCCTCTAATAAATTAAAAAGAGTCGATTGCGTCACACAAAATTGAAACTGGAATCCAGACGGCAGCACAAGCGCCCGAATAAAGATAATGATGCAGGTACACACACACTCGTTTTATCTGAGGCCTGTCTGCACGCTGCTGCTACAGCCATACTATTATTAATGATGTCGTGACGCAATTCTCAGCAGCTTACAGCAGCCTTCGCAGCGCCATTTTTGTTTCTGCTCCACACCCTGGGTTTCCATGGCGACCTTCGCTTTATTGAGCCCGACGCTGCTGCGAAATTGATGCAGACGAAAGATAAATTGCTCTTTCTCACACCTGACTCAACAGTGGAGGCGAAATTTCGTTTAAAATGTTTGAGTATACAGTTGCCTTGTTTTATACTGTGTAGATGAGATCGATCTATATAGAAAGGAGAGATGTCAAGGAACCTTTGTGTTGGGCTGGAAAATGCTATCGCTGAATTGTTAAATTATTGATACAGGCAATATACCACTGGGTCGATAGATAAAAATGTTGGATATATTTATAATGTAAAATTGCCCGACAAATTTCACCATCTTAACTAATCAATTTTAAATATTCCGTTGAAGAAAAAAGACGGATCAGCCGTTAATGAATTGATAATTTAATTGTAATGTAACACCTTTTTTAAAAACCAGAAATTTTGTTGGAGAATCAAATATTACAACGTTTTTACCTCTTTTGCTCTCGAGTATTTCTCTAGCCTCTCTCCAACTGACAGCCCTCCTGTTTAAAGTCGTTATACATTTTCAGAATCCAAACGATGCGGAGCATTATAATACTATGATTGTATTATAACATAAAACAAAAAAAACGCACACCTGCGAGCGGCGCACGTGCCCCCCCAGCGGCTGCCTGCCCGCTTCCCCGCGCTGCTCGATCACTTCCCTTCGCGTTTGGCAGGTGCTTCTCTCTTTCTCGCTGCTCCAGCATCAGCACTCTCATTTCCAACACCTTGCTAGCGTATTGTTGCGGCAGAAACAAACGCGAATGGGGGCTATCAACTCAAGCGTGTCCGAACTCAGTAATAACGTTACAACTGCCAATAAAACGGCGATTGCACTTTTCAGCTGACACCTCTTTAACTTTCATTTTTATTGGTGGTCCCTGTTGGAAAACAATAATCGAGAATGCGCGTATTTTCTCTATGAGAGATTTTGGACGTGTGCAAACTGGCTCTTTTTGGGCAAGGAAATTCCTTGCGCATGAAAAAGAGTATGCCATATTGTGATTCACAGTACGTTATGCGAGTGAGTCATACTTCTCAATTGTCTGTCAAAAGGAATTTTTATTAAGGTGCACCGTGGTTGGTGGACATGAATTATCAATCAAGTGTTTAGATGCAAGCGAATTAATAAGACCGTATCATAAGCTAAACACCCGAGCTTAATATTGTCGATCAGACATTCATTACGAGGAAATTCACCGGTCTCAATAATTTCTGAAGAGAGAAAACAGGCCCCGCATGCTTAGCTGGAAATTCGTTGTCACATGTCGTGATCCAGAGCAATAAGGTTATAAACATTGGGATAGAGGGTCTCGAGGGTTGTAAAACACACACACGTACACCACCCCCCGGCACCGAATCTCCGCCTCAACAAAGAGGAAGGGATGAATGATAAATTATTAGCTCTTTTTTTCTGCTCCGTCTTTCAATGAAACGCACACGTTATCTCATTATTTGTGCGATTCCATGAAGCACACGGCAAAAAATCCGCGTCTGCGCCGCGTCGTAAATCACTTTCTCGTATTTCAGCAATTAATTTTGAGCGCGCGCGGCGGCAGCAAGCAAAAAGCATCTGCGCCGGTAATTGCTGTAATTGCGTCGTAATAGCCGTTGAACTGTTACAGCACGCATTTATTTCGTTACTCCAGCAGCATGCCGCAGCCGATGCGGCCAGGGAGAGAGAGAGAGAAAAAGATAATGTAATGCTCCGGTGAGCTCAATATAGCTTTGCCCTGTCCGCGGAAAAGATCGACTCTGCAGCTGCCGCTCGCCAAACGCGCGACGCACGATACAGTTGCCTATAATTACCCAGGATGCAAAACCCCCGCTAAATTATAAATAAAAAAAACTATGAGCATTATTTTCATCTTCATGTCTGATTTTTCGGAGCCGCATAATCAAAGTTTGAAATGAAATAATTTTAACGCTTAATGTGTGCTTCTTAGGATCTTAGTAAAGAATCAGTTAACGTTTTTTACTCCTTCTAACCGTCTCTCCTGTAGCACGTGCCGCTATGTGTATAGCAGATGGGGCGCATTCGGAAACATGCGAGGCAGGTGCTTTTCTCCAGCAGGCAGAAAAGGAACTGCTGGGCATCCGAAAGAAACGTTTTTACCTTTTCAATAACTTGCGGTTTTCTCTCAAGTTGTGGATCATATTGCTTTGTGATGATTTCTAGTAAATATTCGCCGCCAGAGCAATAAACATGTATCAAAGAGGGCTCCCCTATATAATCCCCGATGATATTTACCTGGTTTAATGTCACAAGGTAAATAAACACTCTTATTTTTGTGTACCAATTTTTCTCTACAAGTTCGTCTCGCACGAGATGATAAAAGATTAAATTCTGCCACTTCCTTTGACGTGTTTCATTTCAAAGCCTCTCAGTGGTCGAGCTGAGGGCAGAGATTAAAATGTTTGTTTGAGGTTTGCGTCGGCGCTGCACAGATTTAATTTGGATTTTCCTTCTACTGTATACGTCGTACATTTCCTCTCAAATAGAGCAAACCACAACTGATTTAGAGATGCAAAAACAAAATATTCTTGGGATTCCTAACCCCAAAGCCCCTACACAGATTCTATCACTGCAGTTGAGGTTCTAATCTTCTTGCCTCATCCTGTTTTGAAGCACGTCTGACCAGCACTATACCGTTTAAAATCAATCACTGGAAATGTTTTCAATATTATTTGATCTCATACGAGCGACCTCACTGTTGAAATGCAAACGCTTCTCGCCAATTTGAGTGCCGAGCCCGAGCATTCAGACTCAGTTGAGTGATGCAATGAGGTGACAAAATGCAAACGCGCATCCTGTCTTTGTGATGAGTATGGAGTTTATTTTGCTAGCTGTTCAAAAAGACTGCTCTCCCGACGAACACTCAAGCAATAGAATTTGAGAATCTTGCTGGTTATTTATTCCAGCAGTTTATAGTAGTTTTCTGCTGACGGCAAAAATAGCTTGAAGAACTCTTAAAATTTATTTTCAAAAGAATATCAATTAAAATTTAGGAGCTATAAATATATAATGGACATTTTTCTTTTAACTGTATTTTCTGAAATGATTGTTTGTTTTTTATGCAGACGAGACTTATTTGCTAATGTTTAAATAAAGCATACACCATAGCTTATGCAGGTGGGTGATGTGTAATATGCAGACCACAAATGGTGGTATTGTAAAGTGGCGAAACATGAAGCTGCAGGCAGATTTATATTTGCATTTTCAAAGTTATCTTGCAACCATTCACACATCGATGCTTTCACAATAGAATTTGTCATGTTTCGAATCGTTGGATGGTCTATAAACAACTCCTGAAAAATTGGTTGATATAGCATCGACAGCCCTTTTAACTTGTCTTAATTACGCATTTTTCTTGACTTGACAAAGTATTTTTAGGTGGCTTCGATGCCTCGTTTTCACTATTTTTTATTTCTGTCAAAAAAATTAGAATAACGTTTTGAAAACGGTGTAAGCTCCAAAATAACTATATTTTTGATTGCTTCATATGTAGAGATGCGGAACAAAAATTAAACAACAAATTCAATTGAAGCAAATTTAAGTGCCATATAAATTTTTTTCCTGATTGAAACACTTAAAAGATTCTTAAAAAAATATAAGTCAAATCTTAATAAAATACAATCGAATAGGAACTTAAAAGCTGCTGAGGAAAAAGATCGTCGTTAACCACACGTACCATTTGAAACAAAAAGTCTAGAGATGTGATAAAATCTTGAAACCACTCGAGAGGAAAATCGATAAAACCGAGTCTTTCCTCTACACGCCTATGAAAAAGCGAGCAACATCCGCTCACCAGACCTTCTGTTCAAAACTTGCGCACAAGAAACAGATTTCTAATATTTTAATTTAGAACTGCGCATTGAAGAACAATTATATTTCTGTCCTTCTGTAAAGTCTTAATTCCAAGCACGAATATTTAGCGATTTTTTCTTCCGCGTTGCACGGTTCTTTCCGCTGCAGCCTCGATCCTTTATTTCTTATCTGCTGGTAACCATGCAACCACACCTATCCGCTCCAATAAAAGCATAGTCGGGTCCGCCGCTAGAGGTCTGCGCGTGCTTTTCACTCTCGAGAGTCTGACCGAGCCTGGTCGGTGCTTCTTGCAGTGCGAATGGTCCTACTGGTGCCGCTCGCCTCCAGCACAGCAGCTGACTCACCATGGGACGCCCAGTGTTGAAAAAGCCGAAACGTCGGCCCCAGAAAAATGCGGCCAAAAAGCAGACGGCGCGCCGCCCTTCGCACCGGAACGTGAGTAAAGTCCGCTGCGATGACCCCTCTCGAATTGCACGCGCTCCTTTGGAGCTGTCAGCATTTTCCCATCTCGTTTTCTCGGTATTTCTTGCTTTGCTGCTGCGCTGTGTCTTTTATTTCAAAAGGTTCGCCAACCTTAGCTTTCTGCAAATTTTCATTTCGTCAGCGGATTTTTCAAGTATGGCAATCTCTGAAAAATTCCTCAGCACGCATTATTGGTGTTTAATAAGATGAGGTTAACGCACTTTCTTAACTTACAATTAATGCTTTTTTATCGCTTGCGTTACAATTTTATCGTCCTTTATGCGTATTATTTGATTATATACTTTACGGCGTCCACTAAGACGCATCACATTTCATAATATGTTAATTATTGTAAAATCTTGACGATGTACCCAAAATATTCGCCAAGAGTTTTATTTTAACAATCGGTGGAACAGATAAAAAGCAATCAACCTGTTCCCGCAATGTATATACATTTAAAGATTGTTTCTAGATATAGGTATATATAAACACCAAAGTACAGCTGCAACCCTATTTTCTAAATTCGCTACCTTTCCAAAATCCAGTATTTTTTGTTTCCAAATATTTATTAAACAATAATTGAAATAATGTGTCATGGCACAAATTGTTAACATTCCCCTCAAAGTAAAGTCAGTCGCGTAATTCCTTTTTTAATTATGACACATCACGAAAAGCTGAGCTATAATTGTATCGATCAAAACGAAAAAAATGACTCTCCACTAAGGATTTGCGTCATTGGAAAAGGGATCACGCCACTCATCTCGCTTGTGAACGCATACATTCCAACTTCCGTAGAACTTTCCTTGCTCGCACACTCGTACGCTCATCAGCATCCGCAAATTTATCTCTCTGCTACGCACTTTTCGCCTGAAAAACATCCTGCGCGCAAGTTCCTGCTCGATTCTTCTTCTGACGTGCAGGGTATTTTGCAATGTATGCTCGTTGCTCAAACTTCTCCGAATAAGGAGCTCAAATTCCAGATGCCGAGATGATTTCATCTCGCGGCTTTTTATCTCGGTATATCTGTAGTATTTGCGCGAAGCCGCCTTTCAGAGAGATTAGGCCGAAAAGGCCTACGACGCGCCGCTATGGAGTGAAACACCTCGTTTTGAACCTGTTCAAAAAGCGGCACTCGACTCGCGAATCACCGAGATTGCGTGGGCGTTATAAGATGCAAAAGTTCGGGCCCGATTTGGTTGTGTGTGTGCCAACCTCATCCCTGCCTCCGCCGCTAAAAGATAACGCATCGGAGATGGTGACGATGCGCTGTGTTTGCTCCTGCACACTAGACAGCCAGCTTATCTCGCTCTCTCGCCCTTTGTTGCAATAATGATGAAGCACAGATGCTGCTCCTTTTTATCTCTCGTCATCATCCCGTTTGCTCACGGTGCCTAACGCTCGCATTAATATTGATTAGATACTGTGTATGCGCTGCGGCGGTGCTGCTGGGACACCTCGTAATAATTTTGCTCGGTATTTTCAGATCAATATACAATAAAAAAAATCGGATTACTTAAACAATTCATAATTGTTGTGCTGAATAAAAGTAAACTCAAGTTAATTTTCAAGTTGTTTATGTGCATTAGTCAGAGAACAACAAGTCCTATAATATCATTCGAGAGAGCATAACATCCAATATCGATCTCCGGTCCGATGGTCATTGGTCGGGAGCTATTTCCTTTGAATTCAATCTTGCTCCACAAACAGGAAAGAAATATGACTCACTCAAGTAGCTAGAGAATTTTTTAATGCTCCAAACTGCCATCGTTTCAGGCCATATGTCCCCCTTTTTCACCTCTGCTTGACCTGGACCAACCTCGAGCCATGCATGAAATCCACCAAATAACGAAAAACAATTTTTATCTTCAAAATATTCGGCCTGCGCTTACGCGCGAGCTTGAAAAACACACGCGACGAGAGAAGGTGAAAAGTAGGATAAGGAAACAGCGACGGTGAAAAGATGCTGTGCGAGCAGTCGTGCGGCGGCTCATTATCCGACCGATTGCGTCATGTTTTCCCCGAGTCACGTGATATGCACGGCAGCCAAGCAAGAAGAGCAGCAGGTGATGCTGATGTTTAATGCTTATCTCCAGTCTGATGGATCAGTCACTTTTCTGAAAACATCACACTCACACGTATAGCTGCTAATTTGATCATTTGTCGGAGCTTCTGATGCGAATCGTCAGAGAAATAACAGTGCGATTTTTAGCATGAGTCACTTTTTGTTTTCAGCCGCATTTTAAATCTCAATATCTAAAATTATTTTCACCGTTTTTCGGGTGAGATTTGTTGGTATCAAAGCTCAACCTTCTTGCAGCAAAAGTAAACAATGGACATTATTTATTTCTTCACATAATATCAGTTTTGAAATTTGCGTGAGAAATATGTCACCAATAAAATGGAAAGCATCCGCGCGCGCCGTCAATCAAAAATATCAAAACACCAAAGCAGCGCTCGCGGCGAGCTGAGAAAAGTGCGTCTGTCGCATCTTCCGCTGATTTGTGTGTCGCAAGCGCTGCCGAGATGATAATTTTCAGCGTGCCTCTGCTACTATAATTGATGCTGGATCATGCCAAGGCCATAAACACGCGCGCGATGTCTCACTCTCTCTGCGCTGCCACCTTACGCACAGTAGCAGCTCATCAACTAATTATCGCCGCGTGTGTAATAGATGGGGAACACGCTTAGCTTGGAAAATCATAATACATTTTGTATTCGGTGTCATTCTCGGGCCATTGTCGGTGCCTAGATGACGTCAATCAAACGGAGAGCGATAAAACTCGGTGTAAAAGAATATCAGGCAAGTAAGATGATTTGTGCTGATTGCAATGTTTTACTTTTTGAGGCCTGGTCTGTGCATGGGCGCGTCCGGGTGATGATTGTAAAAAGCCAGTGAAAGTGTGAGCGCTCTATGCCACTCATATACAACGAAAACAAAACCCGGCGGCGACAATTAGTAGCTACTGATGAACCAATAATTATTTTGTGCAACGCAAAATTGTTGCATCCTTCAGCCAGCCAATAATTTCCCAACGGCCTCACTAAAGTAACCGCAAAAGAGACGTGCTTGTAATTTTCGTAAATCAAATTCCGCTCGTTTGCACAACGCAATTCATTAAATCGCGTGCGATTTCTGGAATTCGTCCCAAGGTTCAAAGATTATTCGACCCAAACGGAAACGGGCTAAGTTAAATAAAATAAAGTCTTGTTCAATGCAACATTTTTCTTCGATCATTGCTTAGAAAATCATCACCCGGCATTTTGATAATTTGCATCATTTTGCTCCAAATCTTTCAAATATAAAATATATAATAGAGAGTTATGTTTTTGTTTTAGCTGACGTAATTAATTATTATTCTTTGTTAAGTTAGACATAGAAATTGAAGGCTAAATGAACAATTTAGATGCGTTTCTGCATTACACTAATTTCGCTTGAGCTTTTTCGTCTTGAAATTCAAACCTGTTGAACTGCTTTGGGCAAAGTAAGCAAGCAAGGGAGAGCAAACAACGTGCTGAGCAGTACGTTTCATGTATAGAGATGGAATTTGATGATCCGTGGCGTTTTATCGAAGACGGCTTCAAGTCACTGAAATCTGTTGTGTAAAGACATGGTTGTTTCTTTTTAATCGTTGCTGATGATGCTTCAAGAATCTCTGGATTGCGCAATAAAAAAACATTTTTTATTTTAATGGTTCTTTTACACCCCTATTTTTTCATGTAGACTGGTTAAGTTTTCAAAGTGCATCATCAAAGAAAGCATATAACCTCGATAAATATCTTGGTTAAATATTTTCTCAATTGAGTCAGAGTTAATTGGAAGTTGCACAAGATACAGTGTATCCCATAATATTTTATAATTAATTGAAACCTTTTTTCCGAAATGCTTGCATGTGTCAATTTCGTCAAAAAGTCCTTATTGGAGGAGCTCACAGAAAAGAATTATGACCAGAGTTATTTCTGCTGAGTCACGAGAAAAATCATCTTGTTTAGTTTCCAAACGTTTTATCTTGAAGAACATCATCTATCACTATTTATTGCACTTTTCGGGGGCAATAAATAACAAAATGCTGTGGGTTATAACATATTTCATCCTTGTTTTTTTCTTCATTTTGTTTCCTTTATCCAGAGAGGTCCATATATTTTGTTTTCTTTTTTTCTCAATAGCTTCAACGCTAAAAAGGTTCTTTCTTCCTTTCTTTGAAGAAGATATATTATGTTTTTATTCTTTTTATTTCTCAATTTGAAATAATGCTGTTCCAAGGGTTGTTATTTCGAAATTCTCACTACCTCTCTTTCCTTTGTTACAGGCTGAGATGCGCGACACTCCTGTATTGGGCTCTGCCCATGCTATCCCCTCCACAACCACCACCTCAGATGCATCTTCTCCCACAGCCGCCTCTGTACTCTCTTCGCCAGTCTTGCCCGTGGACTCCTGCTCGACGGTTCAGTCTCCGACCGGTAGATCATCCTCGAGGAGAACTCGACTCTCGGACTCGCTTCAGAAAATCATAAGTAAGTCACGCTTTTGATCTTATGTGTTTCTTTCCCGAAACAAATTTTGAGAGTGGATTCAAACCATCTCTTTGCCTACTGGAAAAACGCGCTTTGCCAGGGGCTCCTTATTGGCTTCTTAACTCCTAATAATGCAAAATATTACATTTTGCGTTGATTTTATATTTGTTTGAATTATCTGCAGCAGATGATGCGTATAAATTCCGGCATTGACTCAGCGTTGAAAGTTGAGTTTTTTATTGTGCAGGTTATGAATCAGTTAGCATCGAGGTATATACTTTTTTGTGACTTGGTTAGTGGCCACTTTAGAAAAGTTGTTTGTCTTGGCATAAAATGGGGTGCCCACTCGTTAAATATGCACGCTTATTAAATCACCAGCATAATAACTGCATCATTACCTTTTTCTGAAAATACTTATTTCTGTATACTCTGTAAGCCTTAATCTTTGAAACGCACATTGCCCTATATTTCCAACTTTATCTCCTTAATGGACCGTCTTTCCAACTTCAAAAACAAGTATTGTTTGTATCACAGCCGTACTAAATTTCTGTTTTCGAAAACAAAATCTTTTAACGCTTACCAAAGAAGTTGCAGGAAAATATTGTCAAAACGATTCAGTGATATTGTGTAAAGTGGTCCTCAAAATCTCCTTGAAACATAACACGTAAACATCTTATTTCGTAAATTTCGAGAAGCACTCACACACACAATATACTTCTACATCTCGATCTATTGCGACAGACAAAAAATCTTGTTTTTCTCCTAAATCCCTCTCGGTCCGTATTGACTTACTCATCATATTTCCCTCGCTCGCTCTGATGCTGCGTGCGCGAGTTGAAATATTGTAACGACGGAGGCATGCAAAATGCTGTGAGGATGCGTCATCTAATTAATATATACCTGCTCGCCTCCTCTCAGCCACGTGGTCGTTCCTTTTTGTTTGTAAATAATGGTGTTCGAGAAGAGCTTGTTTGTCTCTTTATATATATTTTATTTACTCAGCGCAAGTGAGAGCGGAAAGAATGGAAAAAAGTATTAAGAGCGCGGCGCAGAGGCTAAAAAGGTGTCAACCCGTTTGTGGCAAATGAGGAAAGAAATGAATAAGCCTCATTGTATTCACCGGCACAGCACTGTAGTGTGCTTGCTTTGTTCGGAATTAATTATTGAGGTTGGAAAGCTTAATTTGATTCGTGTGTGTGTTTGTCTGCTGATAGCGATGAGTTGATTTCCAATTAATTTGATCTGAAATATATAATTGGAATGCGCCGTGCCCTAAAGTATCAAGCGCATTAAAATGAGACACGTTACCTTGATCTCTTTAATCATGGAAATATTTATCTAGAAGGTGGAATTAACGTGTTTATTAAGTGATCAATTTTGTAAACTTCCGAATCTGCATTCTTTGAAATGATGGAAAAGTTTAGAGTTTCCTGTTAAGAAATCAAATTTAAATGTGTAGTTGCACAACTTGATATCTTTTCGTCATTTCCCAAATGATTGCTCTGATATAAACACACTTCAGCCCTGCGTGTATTACGCATAATTGCTTTATTTGTTTTTAATGACCAGATTTGAAAACCGTTCTTTATCGAAAGAGACGCTTTTTTTCAAATTTCAACACAAACGCCGCATTGCAATCGACACCATGCACGTTGATTTATTTGCGGCCCACATTGAAAAATGCAAAATTATATTTGTAGGTCCATTACCACTAAAATACTTTACGGAAAAATGAGGTTTAAAGATAAAGATTCTCGGGATGTCACTAATGGGTCCTTTAAGTGGTTCCAAACAAGAAAATCAATTTAGAAGTCAAAACAGAATGTTTTGAAGGCGCTCATCCTGATAAAAATCCGTATTAGTTCTCGGGCACCGTCTGCACAACTGATTGCGAACTATGCAACCTGCTTAGCAGCCAAAACTTGTTGCATCTCAGTCAATGCTTTTTATTACGCGGGAGAGATGAAGCGAAACATCTCATCTCGCTTACAAATTTGCTCTAGTTCCCCAGATCGAAAATAAACGCGATTTGAGTCGACCGGGCCTAGGATGGAAAAAAGTAGATACTTCTGACTTCTGCTGACGTCGTATATTCGAAGAGACACGCTCTGAATGCGTATTCACGCGTTACTCCTCCTGCCTCATCTTTCGCTATCCATGCATTGAGTTGAGAAAAGAAAAATAGATCTCGCACACATGCCTACAGCAAAGTCAGTAGGTTTATCTGCTTGAAAACGCTGCCGTGCGTCTCTTAAGCGATTTTTCACACTTTCATTCGCCGTTACACGTTTGCCGCAGATCGATCCGAACGAGTGCATGCAAATTGAGTTTTCCGTTCGAGCTGGCACTTGCATGCTCCAAGTTTGCAACACAGGGAAATAATTCCAATGATGAGCGGCCCGCAGATGCTGGATTCCAGCTGCCAAAATATTCGCTGCGGAATTATCTCGAGAAATTCCTGAGAAGATGCCGCATTTTTATATCGTGATGCGCTTTATCTAACATTTAATCTAGGATATTAATGGGTCACAACCCACTGTTGATATTACAATTAGCCTGGCGGCGATGACACGTCTCTTAAACACTTTCGTTCGCGCGCCTCCTGACACCATCTGCATCTGAACGCGCACACCCTTCCGCCCTTTGTGTCCGATCACAAATATCTAGTGCCACTTTTTATCAGCAGTCTGTTCTCGTTTTTCACACCGCGAATTGCAAAACTTTTTCTGCCGCCATTGTCAAGACAATGGCAGCCACGATAATTGTCCGTGAGTGTGCGTAAAACGAAGATAATGCGCCCCGTCCCAGTTATCGGGAATGGCACCAAAACACACTCGCAGTTCGACCGCACGGTTTCTGATGTCTAAACATGCATTCACACTGTACACACGGGGAGACAGCAAAAGGATGTTGCGGTCCATTTAAAGCATGTCAAAGCCATTCTTAATTCGACGAAACGCCAGTTTCCTCTCCGCTTACTGTAATTTCTCTTTCTTTTTCTCGCACAAGTTGCTAAATTGTTATGCTAATCGATTGAGCAATAATGTCACGCTCTGCTCACATTTGTCGCCGTTTGCCCGTAGATTCGTCCTCGCCTGAGACTCGCAGCAGCCCCAGCTCGACCGACCTGAGTCAAGACACGAGCCTCAACACGACGGGACCGCAACTGGTGTCCAGCAGCCCTCTCTCCTCGCCGCCCGAGTCGCTCAAGGGCTCCAGCCCTTTGGAAACCGACTTGATGCAGCCGGCAGACGAGCCGATGCCGATGCCCAGCGCGGTAGTCGATCAGGCACCCCCCAAAATGACAGGCGCCAGGAAGCGGAAACCCTGGCGCGCGTATAAACGATCTCAGGTAAGCAGCGTGTGCGTCTTTCGCCGGATGTCAACTGTGAACGCCTTGTTAATAATCGCTACCGGCGCCTGCCATCGATCAGCAATAATTAACGTTTTATTATGAGTCAAAATAAATTGACTGTTAGGTGGTAAAGGGCTTTTCAATTGATTTTAACTTTTTGATTAATAAACTAAACAATTCAGTAATTCAATGATCCTGGGCTTACAAATCGCATTAAAGTCTTTGTTAAAAGTAAATATGGTCCATGCTTATTTTTAATTTGATAAACAAATAGATGGTTCGTGTATTAATTTTTTAACTCTTGTTTTCCCTCCCTTTCCAGAACCCTATTGACGAACGCTTAAAACCGCAGGAGCTATCTCAAAAATGTCCCTCACCCTCAGACGCTAGCTCAAGCGAGGTGTGTACCGAGGGCGAAGATGATGGCTCCAAGCATGTGTGTCCAGTGTGCAACATCAGCTTCGACCAGCAACACGACTTCACCCTGCACATCAGGAGTCACAACATAGCGTCCTCTAGCTGTGGCGGCAGCAGCAGCAACAGCAGCACGCCGCTCAACCAGAATAACAACAGCAAGGGCTTTGGCTGCAGCATCTGCCAGAAGACGCTGAGCTCGTCCAGCTCGCTGGACAGGCACATGTTGGTGCACTCGGGAGAGAGACCGTTCCAATGCAGCATCTGCGGACAGACGTTCACCACCAACGGCAACATGCACCGCCACATGCGCACCCACAACAATAATAACAACTGCAGCGTCAATAATAATGACAGCGATAGCAGCGATGAAAACAAGTGCAACAAAAAGAGGTTTGCGTTGTTTGAAAAATTTTATATTAATGTTTGCTGCCTGGTTGAATGATTTATCCTTTTTATTTTGTAGAAAAACAGAAATTTTGCAGCTTTGCCATTAAGTAAAAATTACATTTATTGAAAACATTTTTTGCTATATTAATCATTCAAATTGATGAAAAATTGTGCCTCTTTGGAAAAAAGAAAATAGTGATTGCGCAAAATTTATTTACCAATTTAGCACACGATTTATTGATCTTTGATTTACCATCAAATAAATGAAATTTATAAAAAAATTGCTTCCAGGAAGTCAAATGGCGACGCAAATCATGGAATTCCAGCAAAGAGACGCAGCCTCTCTCCGCCATCTGACTCTGGCTCAAGATTGCTGTGCGGCAAGTGCACCCTCACCTTCGATGGAGTGCGAGAGCTCAATCTGCACCGATATGCCGCCCATGGAGACGACTCGGTAACTGCTGGTGAAAATAATAGAAAATCCCTGAAGGGGTTGAATGGTCTCGACTTTGTGGACTTCTCAACCAGCAAATTCCCTTTGATCGCGGCGGCGTATATAGAGCGCTCAAAAGAGGGCTGGTTCCAATGTAAGGAGTGCGAGCGGGCTTTTCCATCCGATGCCTCGCTGAGAATGCACGTGGATTCCGCGCACTCTGCCGCAGCAGCTCTCAACGCTGCTTCCAAAGAACTGATGTACTCCAGGCGCAAGCTGCAGTATGAAGAACAGAAGGAGGACTTTTTTGCCGGCCTTGACCTGCAAACAAAAAGCCCGTCGTCTACGCCGTCCCCAAGCATCAAAGTCCGGTCTATCAGCGAGCTGTCTAACCACTCTAAATTCACTGAAAACAAAGAAGAGCCAGTCGAAGGAGAGCTGGAGAAATCGACCTCTTCGTCCTCTGATGAAAGTCTGCGCCAGATGAAACTCAAGGGAGAATTCCCGTGCCGCCTGTGCACCATGGTCTTTCCCAACTTGCGGGCGCTCAAGGGTCACAGCAGAATCCATTTCGAAAAGGGGGGCCCTTACCAATGCAACATGTGCATCGCCAAGTACGACGAAAAAAACTCCCTGGTGCAGCACATGCGGAGTCACAATGGAGAGAGGCCGTTCATGTGCCGCCTCTGCCACTACGCCTTCACCACCAAGGCCAACTGCGAGCGTCACCTGCGTGTCAAGCACCAACTGGACAACAGGGAAGATATCAGAAACTCTATCCAATGCACTCCGGAGGGCGGCGTTCAGCCTGATAAGCCTCATGAGTGCGCCAAGTGCGACAGACCTTTTCCTACCAGGGTAGCAGCCCTCAGCCACGTTGCCATTGAGCACCCCACCTTCTCTGCCGCTGACCTAGTCAGGCTAGGAGCTGACCCTGAAGAGATGGAGGACGAGAAAAAGTTGCTGATGTCACCTTGTGAGTAGTGATTTTCTTTTTTCTGTTTTAGTGAATGTGATTTTATCTGTGGGTTGGACCACGTACCATGTCTTGTTGCATTGCAGAATTCGGAAGTCACACTGCCCAAAAATATTTTTCAATAATTAAATTCAAGATTCTTATTTGAAAATTAAAAAAACTCCCTTATTAAAATTAATTTTTTTAGAAATTTTGGCATTGTTGCACTTATAATTTCAGATGTTTTTCATAAGAATTAAACATTTCATGTAACATTACTTGCCTTAAAAGTAATTGAATATTATTTTAACTTATAATCCACAAATTAGTGAATCTGTTCCAATATCACGTCATTTTATTTAAATTTTTTGTGAATTATTGTTACAGACAACTCTCCTCGTCGCTGCAGCTCCAGCTCCAGCAGGGATAGCATTTCTCCTCCAACGGCAACCGCTCTCGACCTTAGCGTCGACGACGTTCTAGATCTCAGCAAGAAGCCGGCCCCTTCGGCCTCTGTCTCCTCCACCATACCAAAGGCGCCATTGACCGTCCAAGAAGAGCCGGAAGATCTCACCAAGCCGAAGCACAACATACCTCTCATTCCACCTCACATTCCTCAAGTTCAGCACATTCCATACTTCCCTGCACCGCATCCGCAGTACTTCACGCCGCCTCTGCTGAGCCGGTTTTCATACATGAATGGAAGGTCGCCGTACCCTGACAGCATGCTGCCCCTGCTGCCCTTCTTGCACAACATGCAGCTCGCCGCGCAGCCACCCCCACCGCCGCCCCAGGTCGCGCAGATGTCCTCGCTGGAAGAGGCCCAGAAGCAACTGCTGCGTGGTCTCCAACTGAGCTCAGGTGGATCGCTGGTCCTCGACTCCCTTCGCAAGCCCCCGGCGACAGTTGTCGAGCCTTCCAGGGTCAAGTCGCCTGTGCTGCCGCAAGCAAAGCCGTCGCCCAGCGAGGCGGTGGCAAAGAGCAACTCGCCCGGCGTGGTGGTGATCAAGAACGGAGTGCTCATGCCCAAGCAGAAGCAGAGGCGCTATCGCACTGAGCGACCCTTTGTATGCCCACACTGCCACGCGCGCTTCACTCTTAGGTCAAACATGGAGCGCCACGTGAAGCAGCAGCATCCACAGTGCTGGAAGAAGCGGCCGCGAGGCGGACGACGATCCTCACCAACTAGCCTGACTGCCATGCCTGCCGATCCGGCGCCTCTCGCGTTCAATGCCCCAGTTGCAAGTGACAGTGGTGAGTTAATTATCAAATTTAAAATTTGCATGACGCGGGAACTACGAAAATCATGAAGAATATTGCTAGAAACGTAAAAAAATTAAACCTCTTGTTATTTTTAATTAAATTTAAACTTAAAATAAAACAAGCTCTAAATGATACCTTCATTTAAGGTCAAGCTGGGGACAATTTGAAAAAGTACTCTTCAAATACAAAGTATGTTCAATAGGGTTAAACATTTTTGAGTATATAAAGTCGGTTATAATTTCTGAAATTGGATACAATTCAAATCAATTAAATTCAATTTTATTTTTCCGCAGCATCTAATGCCGAGCCACGAATCTCTGAAGAGGTGAAATTGGCGCTTTCCCACCAGCTAAAGAACAAGCTAAATTGCGCTGCTGATAAAGACGATGATGCTCCCATGGAGCGGGAGATGGAGGAAGACGAGCCAGAGCTAGTGATTGATGAGCAGCCGAAAAGCAAAGAGCAGCCCGAAACCGACTTAGCCAGCGTGTCTCGCTTGGTGGTCAACGTGACTGCTCAGAGCTTCCAGCATTACTTCCCAGGCCAAGACGACGAGGACGAGGAGGAGGAAGAGGGCTTTATGGAGGGCGACGACATAGACGAGGGCGTGTTGGACGACGGCTCAAGCAGCGGCGAGGGTCAGACCACAAGCGGGGACGAAGGCCGAGGAGGCAACCACGCGCTAAGTGCTCCTCCCAGCAGCCCCGGCAAGAAAAAGAGCGCGTACTCGACGGCACCTAACCGAGTCATCTGCCCTTACTGCAACCGCAAGTTCCCGTGGTCGAGTTCACTGCGCAGGCACATCCTGACGCACACCGGGCAAAAGCCGTTCAAGTGCGCCCACTGCCCGCTACTTTTCACCACCAAGTCCAACTGTGACCGCCACCTGCTACGCAAACACTCAAAGAAGAACGGCAAGGACAAGGAGGCCAACATTGCGTCGCCACCGTCGACCCCTGTGGCAGCACCCGCACTGCCGCTGCCGCCATCGAGCAGCGACGAGAGCCATTTGCACCTGAGCCGCAACGTGCCAGAACGGCCCTTCAAGTGCGTCCTGTGCCCCAGCTCGACGTTCAGCAGCGATCGAAATTTGCGCAAGCACATGAGCACCAAGCACCCAGATAAGTGCAACTCATCGCCGACAGCCACCAGCACGTCGGCCACGCCACCCAGCAGTGGCAAGGAAACTGCCGTGCTGAGCGCCACAGACAGCAGCCCCCGCGCCACGCCCGAGTTGCCGCAGCCGTCGTGCAGCGAGAGCAGCCGCTCGCCGAGCGAGCTGCCGGCCGGCTCCTCGGCCAGCCTCACCTGCTACAAGTGCAACCAGACGTTCTCGAGTGAGGCGCGTCTCACCACGCACCTTGAGAGCCACTCGGACCTGCCGTTTAAGTGCCATCTCTGCGAGAACAGCTACGCCGAGCGGACTGAAGCGCTCGAACACATCAAGCTCGAGCACAACGATGAGTACAAAGTGCTGGTGAACAAGGGCGCCCTGGATCTCAACGCTGAGGACCATCCATCGGCCGTCAACAATAATAACGTTGACACCGACGAAACCCTCGAAAATCTTCGAGGCAAATTTCCAGACTACGCTAACCGAAAGGTAGGATGTGCATCTTTTTTATTTTATCTTAAATTGTAATTTTTCATACTTATTTCAAACCCCAGGAGAAGTTCATACAATTAAATCTGAGTTTTGTCAGGAATTAATGCCTACTAAAAATGGGACTAGCCCTTTAAAATGTTTAATATTGTATATCAAAATCATTCCTGGTTGTGTTATTTATTAATCAATTATTGGATTCAGATCCTTGGTTCCCCAGATGAGTAGAGGAATTAAACCCAATCGTAATACTCAGATTTTTCATATTCTTTAAAGTCAGTTTGGTTGTAACTCATCTTTCAAGGTCTATAAAATCAAACCTGATAGTTATCTGCCCTCAAGAAATTCTGCTCTGTCCAGACAAAATAGGAACAGTAATGATTGAACCAATGTAATGATTGCCTCAAGCCCCATTTTTATCATACATTTTAATAATCTGTTCATAATTTTAAAACCTTGTTTTTTGAGGACATCTTTTTAAAGCCACTTTCACAACTCAGCAATAATTGCTTGAGTAATCATTATCCGTCATCAGAGTCATCATTGACTGCTGCCTCATACAAAATAATCAAAGTGTTCTTTACAACATATTTTCCCTCAATGAATGAAGGCATTACAACCCCCCTATGTAGCGTAAAAAACTTGTTGCTTACCTCGCGCTTTATTTGTTGCAGGTAATGTGTGCTTTTTGCATGCGTCGCTTTTGGTCGGCTGAAGACCTCCGCCGACACATGCGCACCCACACTGGCGAGCGTCCGTTTTTTTGCGACGTCTGCCTCCGCAAGTTCACCCTGAAGCACAGCATGCTGCGCCACCGCAAGAAGCACCCGCCTCAGGAGGTGCAGCGCGCGATGTCCGCCGCCGTCAGCAACCACAACAGTGACGACGACAACAACTCTAGAAGAAGTCACCGGCACTGGAGCCCGTTCCCGACAGCGCCCGAAGGGCCCCAACCTGGTGCTCAGGTGGTCCGTGAGTCCAACGAAGTAGGATCTGATCTCATTGGCAATCTGCTTGGATTTGACCGTGACATGATCGACAATATGCTGTCCAGGTCAGCTGACGACGCGGCCGCGCTCCTGGGACTGCCCAGCCAGCGGTAAATCGGCCTCATCTTCGTCCATGCAATCAGTCCGATCTTATGTAGCGTTCTTTAGGGACTATAATACCTGATATCTGAAGGGGCCCGTGCGTCAGAGCCTTTTCTTTAACGTTTCTAGCGGCCTGTTTGGTTTTATTTTTATTTTATTTTTTTAAACTAAGTTCCTTTGCTAATATTCTGGGAAGTGCAAATTAAATGCTTCGTATTTTTCTTGTAGTACCGAACCATACCAAATAAAGTAGCATTGAATATAGTTATCGGTTTGTAGATTTAAGAAGCTTTTCTGGCACCTACACCTAATATGCCTTAACAATGGAAATGGAGACAGGGTAGTCACTTGTACATAAACTTATAATAATCTGTGCTAACCCACAATTATTATCATCCTTGTCTCTGCAGTAAATTTAGTGTTATTTGTAATTAAAGGAAGTTTGAAATATTGCACCAAAAATGTAGAGTGCCTTTCTCAAGTGCACTTCTCAATAGGGGATTTAGTTACCAACGTGTATGAAAGCGCTGCACCGAGCATTAACCACGAATGCGTCGGGCGGTCGTCAAAACCAAGCCAATCATAGTCAGTGATTTTACTGAGTTTCACGCTTATAGTATAACATATAATCCTCCACTACTTCTCACCAGCAATCGATAATCAAAGCACTTAGACATAATTGTAAATAGCTTAATTTATAGTAATCTCAAATGCGTGTCAATTCTGATAATCTGTTACTCTTTATTTACGATATAATGAGCAAGTTCAATTCGTAGAGTAGCATTTTAGAAATCTCTTCTCATCATTTCAATGTTCTGTTATACAAGTTATAATTTATGCAATCGTGTGTGCAGATGAGCCGCATTAAAATGAATATTATATTCGTGTGTGATATACTATTACTTTGCTAACGTCATTAGCTTACTTTTATTATTACGTTACGTTGAAAACCCCCAAAGGTTAAAATGTGGTTTTCTTGTCATTTTTCGTTAGTTTTTAATGCACGTTATCAAAGAATACCATATCAAACATACCATTTTTCATTATATATAATAATATAGCATTAATTTAAAACCATCTTTCATTGTCTAATTATAAGAAGCAGTAGGCAAAACCTACTGCACGGTTGCCTCATCTCACTTACTCACGTCGTGTTCTTGCAATTTAACTATATTGTGCTGCACCGTGTTTGCGTTGTAAAACTTTTTGAATTCAGTCACATGCTTGAACCGATTTGGATGCACTCTCGTTCTATCCACCAGTAAGTCCAATGAATAATAATATTGTATCTAGAAGCGATATGGTTGGTGTGGATTTTACTGCTTTATGGTCCGCCTGTATATTTATGTTCTTCAAGACAGATTGAAAAAAATTACCTTTTTTTTTCAAATGGAAACAAAATTGAGATGTATGACATGCGTACAATTATGGTTCCTTTTTAAATAAAAAGACATGAATAAACTGACTTTGTTTTATTTAACATTATATTACCCTCAAAATATAGTGTGAAATTCTGAAATAATTTACTTTAAGAATGTTCAGGAAATTGGGAGAGAGTTAAAATTAACCTAGGTGTCCCATTGAATTTCAGCTCAAAAGTGAACATGCTATTCAATCAGCGAGCACTACATGTCTCCCTGTTCAAAATCATGATTTTTATTTCATCAGAAGGGAAATTTGCCCCGAAATTCGCATACCGTTGGATCGCGACTAGAGAAATTGAAATGAAGCAAAAAATTCATTTCAATAATTGTTGGCCTGCTCCACTTTAAAAGAATTGCAGTTACTAGCTGTTTCTTTTAAATTATTATACTCACGAAATCCAATTTAAAATATCAAGAAAGAGTTGTCTTTTTATGTTATTAGCAGGTTGGTTCAGTGCTAATGTGACAAATATGATGTCGTTCACACTCATTATATGGAGATAATGGAAACGTGTAAGTTTTAAGCAAGCGTAGGTCATAATTTAATATGTAGTTCTGTTGTAAATTTTTAAGTTGAGGAAATTAGTATGATAAAAAAAACATTTTATAAATGAATAAATATGTAATTTTACTCTACTAAAATAAAATTGAAACATGAAAAAATGGAAATAAGTTAGCATAAATAATCTTTTATAGATATACTTAATAGGCTTAATAGTATTTTTCAGATTTATTAGATAGCCATCTTTACGTGTACACTGGTCAGTCTGATCGTGATCATTTCCCGAGCCGCCAAAAGTAGCCTACCGGCGATACATTGAACTACAAAAATGGGCGTGTCCCCATCAACACCAGCACAGCAAAAACAATAACATTGAGTTCTCATCCACATCGTCATCTGCTAAAAATTAGACCATGGCTGTTTGTGTTGCTGTCATCGGCAAAGACGTGAGAAATAATTAATTAAGAATGACGAATGAACCATTTGGTACAATATTTAAAAAAATTAGTTCGAAATACTATCAGCTATCTACATAATTAACGTTGGATATTTTATAACAGACAATAAGTAAGAAACACCATTATATGATACAAAACGCTTTTGCTTTTTTACTCTCGTTGGATTAAATGGAAAACAAACTGCTACAAAAAATGCGCAAACATGACAGTAAATAGGAATATTTGTAACTATATATATATGTGTTTTGCAGAATGCTCCAAAGTATGTTTCCTGCCTCAACCCAAACATGGAATTGGATTTTCACTACAAAGTTCACAATGCATTGGATGTAGTAGAGGAGAAAATGTCTGCAAACGGCAAGGCGAGTGGTGACATCAGGGAGCTGTACCTAGGCCTGCTAAACTCAACAGATGATCATAAAATGTAATTTTACCGTCAACATGTTAATTAGTTCTAGCGATATTGATACACATATGATACATGCATATTTATTTTAGATTTGGATACGTTACCAACACAAAAATAAAATTTGTTATTGTCACCGAGTCTGCCAACACATCACTCAGGGACAATGAAGTGCGAATGGCAAGTTAATTACTCTATGCATGTAACCGTATAATTAATTGACTTTATTAATTTCAGATGTTCAGAAGACTGCATAGTGTCTATGCAGATGTTGTGTGTAACCCGTTCTACAATCCAAGTGAACCAATTTCTTCTAAGTAAATATTCTTGAACAATTGATTTTTGCTTGAGATAAACAGTTTAACTTTGGAAGGGACAGTTTCTAAAATTTGTATGTCTTGTTAGTTTTAATGTTTTTCATGCTCAAAGTAAGACTTGCTTAGTGTTCCTGGTAACCAACATGTTTTTATGTTCCACATTTTGGATCAATTGAGTCCCTTATTTCATATATCTTTGCTTTTAAATGCTTATTTTTCAACCAATTTTCTCATTGTAATGTTTTTCAGGGCCTTCAACGAGACTGTGAGAAATATGATGGCTGGAAATCTCTAAAATTATGCCATTCAGTGGCACCCTCTGTTGATGGAACTGTTGGCAAAATAATTTTCGCGTAGACATTAAAATATTAATTTGTATTTATGGTAACTAAAGCATCTATAAGCATTATAATTCCTACAATTATGTTAGTAAATACAATTTGTTATAAGATTATTTAAATTTTTGTTTCTATCCATTCCTGAAAATAAATTTTTATTTGTAGATGAAAAATACTCTTTCAATGAAGTCACGAGTCAGAAAGCAAATAATAATATTGCAGAATTTTAACTTATCTTAAATGGAAGTAACGTTAAGCTCCACGCGTGGATGGAAACAGAAATTTAGGGAGTAGATTGAGTCAACGAGAGTCAAGCTCATTTTGTCGGCAATTTGATGATCTCAGAAAACGTAGTGCATCAAGAAATTATTAAAATATTTGCTTTCGGAATTAAAGTTTCACCTCTTTGTAAGCCGTCAGCTAATTGTAAGTGTTGGTTGTGTGTGAAATTTCGGAAATCTGCAATAGGCTTGAGATTAATAAATGCTCTGTTTGTTTTAAATCTACTGATAGATGCAATTTATTTTGCTCTGAGTCTGGAATATTTGTGGCATTGAAATTAAATGATTAATAATTAAATACAATTTTTGTCACTCTAGCTATCGCAAAGGTGGAGGAAAAAATACCACACAAAATGTTATCTTAAGTTGAAATAATGCTCTTTATTCCAGTCTCTCGAACCATCCCTTATCCTCCACTCATTTAATCACATACAAATTTTTAAATGTATTACTTTGTGCAATTATTTGATAAAATATCTGCTACGAATATTATTTTATCCGTTCATCCTCTGCTACAAAGTGAAGGTTTAATTAATGATAAAAATATTATTTATTCTAACTTCTGGTCATTTTTATTCCGTCATTGAGTCAGATTTTAAAATTGAAATTATGGCGAGGCGGACGTGAGTATGATTGAACATGCTTAAATCGCACAATTTAGAAATTTACCACTCCAGTGCTAAAAGCCGCTGAGCGTGGCATTATCATTTTATGCTTCATCGTTTTGCTGTCGCCAGCAGTGCCAGCACTGTTTGTAGCACTGTCTGTGCTGGTGTCTGGTTCCGCCAACGTCGCCAACGCTACACACATTCCACACAGACTATTTTTTCACATTCTTAACTTGTTGAGCTTGCACTTGCAGAGAAACGGTTGGCCAGTTCCCGAATCAAGACGGCGTGAGAGGTGAGAATTTGTATTTTTCGCAGTCCGATGATCAAGTGGAATGCAGAATATGTCTTTCCTGACTATGCGTACATGTACATTATCAGATATCACACATAGTCACGTACATAGCTCCACTGAGTCAAGAAGTGTCTTCAATCTTATCGAATTTCCCACATTGCGAGAGGCTCTTCAACCCTTAATAATTTATACATATATTTATACACAATTTCACTTGCGAGGGTATTGATGTGCTAATAAGTTCTGTGTCATATTAGAAATTTAAAAACTTGTGTTCCAGGTTTTTTTGCGTTACATAAATGCATGCTATGCCGAACTATTGAGCGCTTGACTCTGATTTTCTGAATTCCATTATCTACCCACAAAGAAGGTAAAAAGGCAGGTAATACATAGGTATCACATGACAGCGAGCTGTGCATAAATACATAATATGTACATAGTATATTATACATAATACATATTTCCCACATTTTAGTATGAAATATATACCATTCATATATTATAGTGGATATTAATACAAACGGAAAAATTACTTTCTGCTGGGTTGAGTACACTTCTCGCCAGTACTTTTGAAAATCCCATTACATACACATCTACGTATGGGTGGCGTAAACTCAAAGTCGTGGCGAAAAGTGTAATTTTTAAAGGCTATGTACATATTAATATGTAGCTTCATTTATGTACTGTAAATTCCATATAATAATGTTCCTGCTTGTACATGTACATACGTACAAGCCATGCACGACTCAATTTTCCATTATTTTCTAAAAAATGTACATCGTGCAAAACATAAATAATTCAGTCACGCATACATTTTGTTTTTAGTGTAATCCGTGCAATCTGCCGCAGGAGGCTCTTGAGCGAAAATGGAGTCCTGGAAAATTGGTAACATTCTTTTCTCAATAATACTTGCATAGTTCCGTTCATGGGGAGTGGGGAAGGCCTTATTGTTAGAATAAATTTTACCAAAACGAAAACTCAAATGAAATGCTGTCAAGCTGACATTTAACCAGAAAAATATCAAAACCGAGAAATGGAAAAAAAATAAATGGTTATATCCATACATTTTATCGTTTCTTAGTATTACAAAATTCGCCAAAAGAATGATGACTTTAAACTCTTAAACATTTTAATATGCGTTTTTCAAGATATTTTGAGGTAAAATTAAACCGTAATTATAGGAATGTTTCGGAAGAGTGGGAAGAATAACAAGAAAAAAATCCAGAAAAATGGCTTTTACTACTTCATGATGGAGTACAATAAAACGAAGCTTCAAGGAAAATGTACAGATTTTAGAAGACTGCAAGGAATTGCAGAAGAAGATTGGAAGGTGAGTTAACCAACTGAATCTTATTGTATCTCCCATGTGAATGATAAAAATACAAATTTAAACACGTTTTATTGTTATTAGTTGATGAGCATCGAAGAGCGTGAGCCGTTCGAATTGATGGCCAACAGAGCGAGAAACAGGTGTGGTCTAGATACCAAAACTGAGCAGTACGGCATGCCCCACAGTGACGTGTCGCAGACAATTGAGCGCCAGAACGAAATGATGAAATTGGCGCGTTTGGATATTGAGGAGAAAATTTTCTCCCTTGATGCTGCAACAAGTACCTTAACTGTTTTGAAAGTTGCCTTTTTTACACCAAATTTTCAGGTCTTCAGACAGCTGAATTTTACTTTGTCCATGCTAATTCGCATGTCCTCACATCCAGCGGCATTGTCGTTCCTTGCGAGTTGGCAGTCTGTAGGTATAGCATCAAAGAAGGAGTGATGGATGCGTACAGTGTGATTTTGAACATCCGTAAGTTAGGTACTGTTCCCCAAATGGATTTGGTGACACAATCATTCAATCATTAGGCCCAATCCCTCTTGGCTATGCTGCTGACGCTTACCAAAACTCTGCCACCCTTCACAAGATCCCTGCCCCAGCAGAAGGATTAGGAGAGACTGATGCTCGCAAGGTTTATCGAGAGTTTCTGCAGTTCCTGATGCCAAACGTAATAATTGCACCAGCAATGATTTTAAAATGTACTTCATTATACTTAACTTGATACAGAAGCCACTGAACGGTGAATTGGAAGATTTGGCTGACATTCAGTTTCCCCCTGTTTACACTGTTCATGGTGTTGCTGACTTGACAGGGAAGTGTATCAATTCTGTGCAAGCTTGTTGCATGCCCTCAGGTATAATTTGAGTTCAGCATAAAATTTAAACATTGAACACAAATAATGTATCTCAGCTGAATCTCCTATCCCTCTGCTAAACGTGTATCCCATCGAGTATTTGATGCACGTCATCCTGAAAAACATTATTCAGAGCGTCAAACTTGGCAATGCTGACATTCCAGAAGAATTGGAGGCTTGCCAGTTTGCAGAGAATGAAAATCTGATCTACAACAAATTTCATTACGACTATTACTCCCAGGCACCAGAAATCGCTTGCCAGGTAAAAGAAAGATATTCCCACACTTGGTTCTTGAAGTGTTTTCAACCTTTAAAACTTTCAGTTTCATGAGGAACAAGATTGCCGGGAACATTGCAGCAAATCTTGGTCGATCAGAATGAGTTACACCATCTCTAATTACTGCTGCAACTTGCTTGGAGTGAAGAGACAGAGGTGGAGGCACTATGCGACAAATAACATGAACATCACCATTCGCACTTCACGCCCTATTTTCCTAAACAGACCCCAGCAAGAGCTGCTGGATGAGGATCCTCTCATTGATGAAAAGCACTTAACAAGTGCTGAGGACCTTGCACACTTTGAACCGCCAGGTATGTTTGACTTGTAAAAGAATTAAATTGTGTGCCTCGCTAATTGTTATATTAAATTATGATTGCCTGCAATCGTAGTGGATATATAATGCAAGGCTTTTTTAAGAAACCCTGATTTCTAAAGTAAATCTAAGTAGAACTCCTTGCTTTAATAAACTAATTGTTAATTTTTCATAACAGATGCGGACAGTTTTGGGAGCGAAGTGAAACCTGCAATTGCTCCAGCGGTTCCAGTTTCAAGAAAGCAATTGCATCCAGATGCACCTCCTTTTCATCCACCTGTTGCTCCAGAATTCTCTGCTTCCCAAAGCAACTCTCGATCAGTTGTGAAGATGCCACAGAAACTAAGGAGCATGTATGATGACGATGATGATGACACAAGCAGCATCATTAGTTCCTCTTCAATCAGTACTCTGAGATCGCTGGTATTCTCGCTTACAATTATATTTTGCATCGCTTTTCTTAATCTGGATTTGCTTCCAGAAAAAAAGCCTTGACATTGATTCTGTCCTGGACCTGGCAGGGCACAAAGCCTCAAGCACAATGCTCCCTGAATCTCCGGTTAACACTTGTCATAGAAGCGAGATGATGGTATTCATTTATAGGGGGTAGAATAATTACTGTACCAAACTTTATGTCTCCAGGGTCCGTATGGTGTGTTTGATATGAATCAGACTCCTGAGTATGACTACATGCGGAACAGGGCTGGTGCTAACAGAATGGAGGTAAACATTTGTGGGAACTTTTCATGTACATCCCATACATAACTTATTTATTACAGGAGCTTGATGATGATGTCCAGTCAGTGGCAACCACAACAGGTAAACACCTAGGGGCAGCTGCATGGCCTTGGGAATATCATTTGTCTCAAGCATCTGCTCTCATATAATTTATTTCATTAAAAGAGAGCCTTATTTACTTATAGCAGTAATAATTAAAATACATTCAAATTTCATTCCGTCTCTTATACATCATTTTTACAGACAGTTTCATCTCGGCACGTCACAAAGATACTAATAGTAACAGAGTTTACCCCTATGTAACATGATTTCGTTTCAGATTCGTTTGCAAGTGTGCCTCTGCAGCGATACAAAAAACCAACCATTGCTGTGACTAACATGAGTAACATTCTTGCCAAGGTATATAATAATTACATAAAATAGATTGTATTTCTATATGAACTTTGTAGCCTGTTCCAGAGAGGTCTTTGTACCCAGCGTACATGCACAAGACTGAGCCATTGAATACAGAATTCTCTTTGGATGAATTAATTCCTGTTCAGGTGGTGTATTAATTTTTAACTGAAGGGACAGCATGCAATTTGATATTCATTTGTCACTTGCAGAAAACTAACATAGTTTTAATGTTTAGCACATGGGCCAACCTAGTAACTCATTAGCAATTTAAGCAAATCTGTCGCATCCTTGTTTCTAAATTTCAATTTAAGATTTTCAAGTTGTGATTCAAAGACCTTTTGTACATTCACAGGGTGGTCAATCTCTTTCATCATACTGCACATCAGGACAAGAAGAGGATGAAGACGAGGATGAGGATGTGGCAGCAAGAATTCTGACTCGCATTGAACAACAGCAGGAAGCCAATGCTGCCGCACATGGCTTTGCCGCCCAATGGGCTGTGCCACATGGTAAGAATGTTTTTATCATAATATTCGCACCTATTAACTAAACAATATCAGCATCTGATGCGGCGTCTCCGTCGTTGATGTCTCCAGCTGGCACTTACATGCAGAATCCACTGTTGCAACACCATAGCCCAGTGCCTGCTGCACAGCGTCGACAAGGTAATGGCTTTACCTTTGACGTTCAGCGTGAGCAGAATGCTCAGCAAATTCGCTCCGCTATTGGCAGTGAGCTGAATGAGCGAGTTGCAATGGCTAAGAGGCAGTGCATGGAACAGCAGGAAATGCCTGCTGACGTTAAATACGTCCCTCTTACACGTCCTGCAATGCCCATTAAAGTGCAGACTGTCAAAAAAGAGGAAGAAGATGTGAAAGATGTTAAACGTCTTATCCATATCAAATCTGAACCTTTTGTTCTGCTGCCTGTGAAGAAAGAGCCTGAAATCAAATATGAGCAAGTTGAATCTGTTAACATTCGAATTTGAATGATGCCACTTGCTAGCAGGTTCTCATTTGATTAAATTGTTGTCATAATGTTTAATTATGGTTTTTATTTTTCCAAACTGTTCGCAGGGCCTAACTTGTCACATGATGATCACCAAGACAGTGCCATTACTTTACAGCAGAAACTGTATCGAATGAGAATCTGATAGCAAATGGGGATTTGAGTATGATGTTTCTTAGCAGTTGCCTTGACTCAAACATTTAATTTATATGTTGCTCGTATTAATTCATCTGCTCGCTTTGCTCTAATAAAAAGTTTGATTTCTAAATAAGACCAATTATTATTTCAAATCGCCTCCTTACGAAAAATAATGCTGTACCGCGAAACTTTGAAGTCACGCAGGTTGTATATCCCCACAACATGAAAATCTACGTGATGGCAGCACCGTCGCTTGGCTCTCCTTGCGAAAAAGTGGGAGTACCCCCAGACGGAACAGAATCCAATACATACATACATAGTCTGTTGGCGAAAAAGTGCCCCACTGCCGATAATCAGTCCGGTCTGAATTTTTGCAACTGCGGTGCGTGGACAGGCGCCTAGTCAAGTGGCCTTCGCTGTCTGTCCTTCACGAAGCAGACAGCCGCGCAGTAATTCGGGACTTCTGTGCTCGACACTCGCTTGTTACCGCACGCCATTCGCTGTCGTCCAGCGCTTTTCCATCTTCACGGTGAGATTCTTTTTTAGCTGCAATTGTGTTTGCTATTTCGACTATACATTTCCGGATTGTGTGGACGGCAAATAGTTCATGTGGATATATTCGTTCAGCGACCTTGGCTCTTTATCGCTCCTAAAATTAGACCTCGATCTGCATGCCAGCCCTAAATAATTTAGTTAACAAAGTAGCAGGCTCACTGAAATCTTTGAATCGTGCAGTTACCGATAATTTATCATTTTTTTCTTCGCCTCTACTACATGCTAGCTCAAGAGCGAAGTGTTATTTTTGTTTGTTAATTAACGTTAATAATGTCAGTGCAAGAAGTGCGTCTCATGTTATTCATAATACATACACAATAATATGTATGATACTGAACCATCATTTAAGAGAGATCTATTTGAACCATGTATGTACAAAGTATTTTTCTACAGAAATGTAAATAAGTAAATTAACATGAAGCAGACGCTAATATTTTCCTAACAAATTATATTCATGATATGCATTTTTAACAGTATGAGCAGTACATACATTTAAATTCTAGCTTCAGCTATATTTAAGAAGGGCTGTGGTACATTTCAGTCTCATATCATGTTTGGTCATGATTTAGCATAAGGAGAGGAGCATAAAGAATTTTAGTTAAACCACAAAAGCTTTGATGCTGGCTTAGTATATTATTAACTTTTTGAATACACAGATAAATCGCGTTTGTTTGGTCAAAGTTTTATACATCCCACAGTATGTGTACTGATAACATTTTTTATCAATCTTGCTCTTTCAGACTATGATCACAATCGGGCGCGTCTTGTGCCGAGTGGGCTCACGACGGCAGCGAGCGCTTGCTTTGAGAAGTGCTCTTCCTTCCGCAGAGAGGCGGGTCTTGTTGGCCTTTAATACACCCACCAGGGTCACCAACGACCTGAGGGCGTTCGCTACTCAAGCTCAAATTCCGCCTGCATTCGAATATGAGGACAACAAGGTATGAATTGAACATTCATTTAATTTAATACTTAAGTTTAATCACTTCAGATTTTTTAACCCCTATCTCTTCCAATTTAATTCGAATTTGTATTTTTAAATTAATAATTTGATTTAATTTGTACCGTAAAATTAGTATTTAAAGCCACATTTTTCAAGAAATGCTGAATTTAAATTGGTAATAAAATTTCCAGAGGTATGTGAATATTTTGTTGGAGAAAATGTTCAAGAAAAGATTAATTTACTATCCATATTTTGGCTTACCCTTCTAAAAATCTCCTAAAATCACTTATCTGGGCGTACGTCTGTTGAATGATACAATTCACAGAAACTCTTTTCTTCAAATAATGTAGCAAATGTGTGAACTAAGAACGAATGCTTTTTATCACCTACACAATTTTACCTTATTTTTTCACCCTCTTGCAAAATTATCGCAGTAACCGTTGCGTTGAATGAAGAAGCACTCAATTAATTAAACCGCGGTGGCCTACGTGCCTCACGCCCCGGCGCGTTCCTTACTTAAATTGTGATTGAGCCTAGTCGAATTGGCTCAGGCCACAACCAATGCGCAGAAATTGCGCACAATTTTTCGAAAGCGTGTACCTGCAGTAATTACCGACTGAAAACCTGTTGCTTGACGCCAGTGCCCAGAATAAGCAGACATTTGCTTGACACCAAAAAGTACACCGCTTAAAGGTGGTCGCTGACGTAGGAGATAAACAATGAACTGCCTTTTTAATTTTTAAATTTAACGTTACTCCTCTATTAGTTTTTGGCTAATTTTTAAATAGATTTTTCGTTAATATACAGAAAAAATTTAGTATAGCAACCTAAAATATTTATTTTATTGTAACAAATGTACTGAAATCAACACTGTTGATCAGTGCGACGAATGAAAGCAGCAAAGCTTTGTAACTTAAATCGTAATAATCCATTTTCCTCTTTCTTGCGGATTCCCTTAATCCGCTGCAGTCGCTTTCCTTGGGTGAATATATCGCCACATACGTAATCCGCCTTGACGCAATCCGCTAGTGTCGCATTTCTTTCTGTTGGATCATAACTTGGCACTCTGACGCTTTCTTCAAGCTCAATCTGCTAGGAAAAGAAGTGCGGTTTGTAAATTGCTCTTGCAGACTTGCTGCCCAAACTTTTTGATGAGCGAACCTTGGTCATGATCAGTCTAGTTTCTTAGTGCTAATGACAAAAATAAACTCACTCTCACTCAGGGCTGGGGCGCCTATTAACTAAAATTAAATTTCACGTGCCTTGTTGATCAAACCACGAGGTCTCGATATTTTTAAATGTCGGTCGTTCCTTTGAAATTTTCACGGATGCTTAAAGATTTTTTGAGGTCAAACGAACGATCTTCGAGGCATTAATCTGTGTGACAGTCTTAAGTTCTGACTTTCACGTAAGACACGACTCTTAATAGTTCAATTGTGACCCACTTATCGCTCGGAATTTCAATCCAGTTTGAGATTCTTGTTAAAAATTATTTAACATTTTTTTTTTAAATTTCTTGGAAGATTGAATTAAGTTATTCCTCATACAAAATTCTTGAAAACGGGTTTAATCATCCCTTCAATGCAACAGAGAAAGCTTGCCGTTTAAAGGAATATAAATTATCAGCAAACGTAGTGCTGAATAAATCTATTGAGAGAAAATGTCTGTCGATTGGAAGCCGGCCTGTGTTGAAATCTCATTATGGCTTTCATAAAGCTATTACGAATATAACGAGTAAATTCTCTTCTCTGCAAAAATACACTGAGATTTATTAGGGGTGTCTCGACTTAAAAAGGTTTCTCACTTATGAAAGGCCACTTTTTTAATTAAATTCATGCGCAAATTGTCGTGGCCAGGCTCCAAGGTTAGGGTAACAAAAAAACATGCCTGCGTGTGTGTTTATTTTCGAAGCGGCCCGGCGCCGTGTTTACAGACAGACCGCTTATTACATCACACCAAATTGCGGCCGATCGAGACGGAGACGACGCCTTTTACGCGGCGTGTTTATCGCAGCTGACGATTGCGCTTGCATGCTTATTGCACCTTAACCGAACCAGCGATCCCTGCGCCTGCTGGCAGTGCAACAATATTTTGAGCTGCTGATAAATAATTATTGCAGACGTCACTTTTGGCATCTATGACGGAAAGGGGCTGTTTACAAAGTTGTTGAAGGGCTCGCCCGGCTCTACTCTTCTGTTGCTACATGTATATTTATGGCAAAAATAATAATTAATGTTTTCTTGCACTAAGTTGTATTGTAACAATGGCTTTTATCGTGCCACTGCTCCCTCGCTTGTAATCTGATAACCAGGGTAATCAAACAAGACGAGAATAAAATTGTTGTTTACTCCAGCAGGCTGGAATTGCGTGTGATTTTAACTTCCATAACAACTTAAAAAAGGATTACATACCATCCTCACAGATGTTTACTTTGCCATGTCTTTTTTGGTTTTATCGTTCGCGTTAGTCCTTTTAAATCAGCAACATAATCCGGTTTCTCCCCATATATGTAATTTGACTTCCAAAACAAGTAAGAGATCTTATTTTCTAGTTTTACTACATCCATATCAGAGCATTGTATAATTACTTTATTACATGTCTTGAATTACACGAACAAAACTTGTTTTCCCGCAGGTCCTGCCGGCATTCAAACTGGCGTCCGACTACAGCGACCGAGTGGCGCTACACGATTTGCACGGCGAGTATACCTACAGAGGCCTCCTTCTCAGCAGCAATCAGCTCGCCTGCGAAATAAAAAACAAACTTGGCTCGAACAGCACCGGCCTCCGAATTTCATTCCTCTGCCCCAACAACGCGTCGTATGTAATCGCACAATGGGCTACTTGGATCGGAGGGCACACAGGTGCTCACTCGACACGAAAACAAAATTCCGTTGCTAATTGAAAATTCTATTTTCGCAGCTGTGCCTCTGTACCACTCGCACCCCATCCCCATGCTGCAGTACTTTATCGAAGACAGCGACTCTGCCCTGCTGGTGACCACAAAGGAATTCGCCGACGTTGGAGAGGAGCTGTCCAAGCTGACAGGAAGACCGCACTTTGTAATGGATGACTCTCTGAGGAAGCTGGCCATGAAGCAGAAGGACTTCTTTCCTCCGCTGCACTTGTGCGAGGACATGGAGGAACATCAACTTGGAGGCGGCGAACAGGATCTGGTCACAGGCCAGCCAGATGAATATTACGCTGAAAGCGACGCGATGATGGTTTACACTAGTGGAACGACAGGAAAGCCCAAAGGTGATTGAATCTTTCTCAGGTTTCAAAATACAACGAAGTTGTTAATAATTGATGCTATTTTAAAGAGTTATAAGATCAAAATTAACTTGTATTATGATTGTATTAGCTAATTTGCGTGATTAAACTGTTTCAGGAGTGGTTCTTACTCACAGCAATCTTTTCCACCAAGTCTCTTCTCTCTGCAAAGCTTGGGAAATCAGCAGCAAAGATGTCATTCTGCACACACTGCCCCTGCACCACATGCACGGAATCATGAACGCCCTTCTCTGCCCTCTATCCGTTGGCGCAAAGTAACAGTGCTGAATCTCGACTCGGGGGCTATTTAATAACAAGCTTGTTGCCTATAGGTGCATCATGATGGCGAACTATGACACTTCTGTCGTTTGGAAGCACTTGCTGGCGATCAAAGTGCCAGCCAAGGATAGAGTGAACGTTTTCATGGCCGTGCCCACCATCTACTTGAAGCTTCTAAAGGAATACGATGACATTTTTGGCAAGAACGAACGCATGAGGGAGTATATCAAAGCCACATGCAAGAAGAACATGAGGCTCATGGTCAGTGGCTCAGCCTCCCTGCCAGTGCCTGTGTTTGAGAGATGGGAGGAGGTAACTGGACACAGACTTCTTGAGAGATACGGAATGAGCGAGGTTGGAATGGCTCTTTCCAATCCTCTCAATGGAGAGCGTGTACCTGGTAAAATTGTATTTCTATTCGTATTCGTTTTTAATAATTTAGTCATAGGTTTAACCAAAAATTTGAATTTATTTTTGTTGTCAGACAAAATTCTAAGTTAAAAAGTGCTTGAATTTCATTGATGATTTTTATTTAAGGTCATGTTGGCTATCCCCTTCCTCATGTACACGCCAGAATCGCACAGTTCACTCCTGGTCAAAATGAATACAAAACTTTGGCTGATGGCAATTCGTACTCAACACGAATCACCCAACCAGGACAAACAGAGGTGGGCATTAATTTCTCACCTTTTGCTTTGAATTTTTTTTGTGTTATGTCAATCTGCAGGTTGAAGGAGAACTATTGGTGAAGGGACCCACAGTTTTCCGATGCTATTTCAACAAGCCAAACGCCACCGCCAAGGAGTTCACACCAGATGGCTGGTTCAAAACTGGAGATACTGCAAGCTACACTGAAGGCAAAGGATTTAAAATCATTGGCAGGACTTCCATTGACATTATCAAGACTGGAGGATACAAAGTGGGCGCTTTGGACGTTGAAACGAACCTTCTGTCACACCCGCACATAGCTGACTGTGCTGTGGTTGGAGTTCCAGACATCACCTGGGGTCAAAAGGTTTGCCTCTACCCTTTTGAGTGTTATATGAAGCATTAATTTGGTAATTTTTCAGATCGCTGCGGTAGTAGTTCCAAAGGAGGGAAAGGAAGTCGTTCTCTCCGAACTCCGCGAGTGGGCCAAGAGTCACATGACCCCGTACAGCATTCCTACCCTGCTGAAGTGTGTTGACAAACTTCCCAAGAACGCAATGGGCAAAGTGAACAAGAAGGAACTAGTCCAACAGATGTTTCCTCCCCAGAAGAGCCACTAATTTGCTTTTCAGCACCCACAACACAAGGAATAATTAAGGATTAATATCCTGAACAGACTTTTCAATCTTTAGTTCGAAATTGTTACTTACATTCCTACGAGTTACTGAATGGATTGTAAGTTTTCAATGTTAAATTAATTTTTGCCAATGATTTCGCGATTATTCTGCCTCCCGCAAGCAGGGCTATGATATCAATTTTTATTTGCGAAAGGATGCGAAAATAATACTCCCTGTAGTCTGATCAGACCATCACTAGATGCATTTACTTTCGGCCTCTGCAAAATGAACTTGCTTGCATACTATCACATCACTTTGTTTTCGCTCGCTTTTCGCAGCCAGACGGGCACACTCATACAATATATATCTTCAGATTTCCTTGTGCCAATTCGAGTTTACTGGTACAATGGGAGTCACTCCTTACGTTGAGGCAAGTCACGTGACAAGACTGCTGTGATTTAAAAATGCAATAGTTGTAAGTAGTCGTAAAATATCTATGGATATTAACTTTAACCTGTACTAGTTTAATTTTGAAAATAAATGCGTTGAAGACAAAATACACAGCCTTTTTCTTTGTCACGTGTTTTTATCATGTGTTGCGTATTACTGCAATGCGCTGAGATACACAATTGCTTTTCGACCTTTTTTGACCTTCAGTTTGTCAGAGGGGCTTATTCCGAATTTAAAGATTTTAAATTACATGGTAAAAATGGTTTATTTGATTTGATATACACCAGGAGAGCATGGCTCCAGGGTAACCATACCAACTGCCAAGTTTTGCATTACATTTATCATTATTTTAGTAGATACATTCACATTCGATTTATGCATTGACCAACAAGCTTCAAAAAACAAGACATTCATATCCGTTTATTGTTATGTTATAGCGTTTCAGCAGATTTATTCCTGTTTAGTGCAAACCGACATAATTATGTCTGTGTAGCCGGCCGTTGTCAGGTTGATTTAATTACACACTCGGCCACTGGTGAACATTCTTGGAACTAGTACATTATAAAGAGAAAATAATGGAATTGAAAGGGCTCTCGTCAGTCCTTGTTTAAGGCAATCAATCGATCAATTGAACCAGCCATAGGGAATCCAGCTCAGCTCAGCTAGGCCGTGTCGTGGATTCCGAGACGAAAAATGTCATGCTGTAGCACGAATGAGGTGTTCAAGGGCTTGAGCACGAACACTTGAGAAAAGGCATGCGGTGGATCATCGTCGCATTGCAGCCTTCCAATGACACTGATCACGATGCCTCCATCGAACATGGGCTGGGGGTCCACAGCAGTTATGATCCTAGTGATGGTCTTGAAACCCAAGCTGGAAAACTTCTCCATGATGGCCTGCGCACCTTGCAGTTGCTTGCCCTCGAATGTCATCAGCGACGTCTCAGCGTTGTAAAAGCTGACTACATTCGGCCTGGTGGCAATGTTGTCGAAAGCAGAGTAGTACTGCTTGACGAATTCTTTGCCGATTTCGTCGAAGTTGGGATTCATTTCGGCGAGGGTTATCACTGTCTGTTTTGGTTTCAACGCCCAGCCGCAGCCGCTTTTTACAATACAGTGTATCTGTGTATCTATCGTAATGCAGATGCAGAAGCAAGGCTGCCAACAATGTTAAGCTTTCAACGATTTTTCTCGAATGTCCTAAAACTTGGTGTGAGCAGACGTGCTTCTTATATATTTCATAGTTTCCGGATAAAATCCGATTTCATGAAACTTTAAACAGGCAAACTAAAGTTATTTTAAACGCTACTAAGCTCAGCTTTACTATTTTATGTTAGATTTTTTAGTTGAATCCGTTAGAAGAGTTCACTCGCATGATATTCACAATTATGTTAGCAACACTGCGTTTGCTTTCGTCGGATAATATTTATCCTGTCTGATTGCCGCGCCACGTGAGGCTGGTCAAGTAACTAATGCGAATGGGCTCGTTCGTGACATCATCGAGGTGAGTGGGAGTGCCTTTTGTTCGATACCGGCGGCGGCCCTAGGACAAAAAGTTGTCGCTCGCGCTCTCAGCGTGTTTGAACAGCAAAGCAATCGCAACGGAGCAGCGCTGCACTGCCGGTGAGGATCTCCTGGTGCCTCAAGATTCACTGACCAAAGACTGACTGACTGAAGGGCACCGCAGCAGCCAAGGCTCAGATTAAGCGTGCAAATTTAAAAGGTGAGATTGAGTGAAGAGAATAATCGCACCTTTGTGGAGATGGGGATATTGCTCTCTCGGAATTTTAGCATAATATCACGCTTTACTGTTGTTAACAGGGTTGGGTTGTTGAACGCCGTCAAAATTTGAACAAAATTCGTATGAAACGTATAGTTTTGTTCATTTAAAAAATTTATTTCCTCATCAATTTTCAGTTATGTAATGACCTTCTAAAATTCAAATTATGAAAACTTACAGGAACTTGAGTTTAAAAAGAAATTTGTCGTTTTTACATCAATTTTAAGAGACTTTTTACAAATATTAGCTGTCACATTGCAATCAATCACAATATAAACGGTTTAATTTATTGTTGACTAATTGTAAAATAATTCTTAAAGCAAAAAATGCGTTTTCACTGAATGAGGCCGAATTATCTAGTTACCTAAACCACTAATTCCCTCGACTTTTCATTGAAATTGAGGGAAATAGTTGGAAAAACGCGCCTAATTCGGACCCATCCACAATTTGCTTGGTGGCAAACCCTAAGAATATAAGGGTTCATCATCCGCTCTCTCGTGTTTGCCCTTTAAAGATAAAGATCACGCACACTTGGAAGTCGCGCAACCCTTTCACTTTCCACTGAATAAAACATCGCGTAAAGGGCAAAATAATGAGAAACATGGATTATTTATTCATCATCTTCGACGCCTTACGAAACGTATGAAGGAAATTTCTTCAAATTGATTATTTTCTGAGCAATGGTCGCCAGATGAAATAATACTGCTTCATTGATCGCCACGTGTTTTATTTTTTCACTCTTCCGTTCGAGAGACACAAGTTGGCCTCCTCTTTAAATTGTATTCGTTTGTTAAATAGCATTCGAAATTTGAAAAGAAATGTTAGAAAAAATTATGATATGTAACTGAAAAACCTTTGATAAACTAAACATTTTGCAAATTTAGCAGATTATTTGCTGTCACTGACATTTTTGCTGATCAATTCATTGACGTGGAAATGTGGCAATTCTAGCGCTGGGATAGCGCTAAAATGCAAAATGTCGCGGCCTTTTCTCGGCGTCGGCCGCATTTCCATGGAGAGCAGCCGTCACAACAGCCTGGAAAGGGCCCAAAGGGGTGACTCGGCGGTCACGTGGTGCCGATCAGCGTGTGCTGGTCGGACACATCATTAGGCGCGAATCGATACTCAGGGGGTGTCGCGGGAGGCGGAAAACTAGGCAAAAATTCAATGTCAGCCCGAGCGGCTCCAGAGCAAGCTGACCTTCGGCGACCTTATTTCAATAGATCATCACATTTGCATACAATGGGGGAAGCGGGGATTAAATCTCACGCGAAATCTAATCACGAGCGGTGCAAAACACGCCCTTTTCTAAGGATATTCCGTACCGCAAGGAAGAAGCAGTTGGCTATGACGTTTTGATGATTTTAGGGGAAATATTTGAGTTTTATTTGCGGCAAATAAAAAAAGATAAGTTATCTCCGTCAGAGACTTAAATATTTGATAAATAAATGCACAACTTTTGAATGAATATTATTTAAATAAGTGTAATATTGGAATATCAGGAATCTTATTATAAGAATGCTCTAACATTTTTTGTTTACAAAAAAGGTATAAAGTTTGAAGCAGTGTTTTTGAGTACTATTTGTCGATTTAAAGTTACGATGGTTGTTAGTTGCATCAGAGCATTAAACAGAGTCATTTAAGTTTGAACTGTAAAGAAATTTGAGATGGAAAAGGATTGATGCATGAATTATTACTGTCGTGATGATTTTTAACTTAGTTTGAAATTAACTAAAAAACACAGCAGCAATTAGCGTGCTGTAGTTTAACTAGTTTAAATCTCTGTTTACGTGCTTTCAACCCTTCTTAACTTGTATTATCATTGTCATTCATCGGTGCTTAATAAAATAAGCGGTAATGTGGTAAAAATGAAATAGAAAATGTAAATATATCCTCCTCAAATCCACAATTCCGATTGGCAGCTGCATGGTGGTCCCGGCAGTAAGACTGGAATTTTGATCTGGATAATTAGCCGACTCCTCTCGCAATGAGGCTGCACAGCTCCACGGATGGTTGTACACTTGCGCTAGATTTATAGCTCTGCTCACGACGATTAACACTCCGTTCAAGGACACAAGCACGCATACGCTGCACAATTACCTGATGCCTGCCTTTAGCATCTAATTTTCCTGACCACTCTGCTGTGCTGAACCAACTAAGATAATGACCAATTGCAATTATGCCAAGCCGGTTTCAGCTCGTTCAGTTTGACTCGTAATGAAATTAAGGCAATTACTGCTAATTGGTTCGTTGTTCTTGGAAACTTGGGCCAATTTATGATGAATGAGCTCGAAGCCTTTCATCAAATTACGCATCAGCAATAGAAATTTGAGAACATTTTCATTTTTATTTTTTTATTTGCAACTACTGCTACTGCTATTTATTTTCAAAATTGTAGGTGAGGTGTAATTGATAACTCAATAGCTATACCGCGTTTCAACAAGGATCAATATTTGTTCTAATTTCTCAATTTTCGTTGCGCTGGGGAAAGACTGCTACATCTATGGGATTATCTCTCTAACGTATTTTTTAATTTGCTTTTAAACCCATTTAATTTCAAGAAATCCAGCGTCAAATGGCTACAGCTATATTTATTGTTTCGTAAGATAAACAAGCTTAGGGTTTCTAGTTTTCTAAAATATGCCAATTCCTGGGAGATAAGTCTACGCCCCCATCTTCTGCACGAAAAGGATAGAATCCTAATTATTTTCACATTCGATTTTCGTGACGGATTAAATTTGCAACCTCTTTTATCCACTTTCAAGAAATGTCAATCATGAGAACGGTTCTGGACAGAATTTATTTTGCTGACCATTCAGTAACTATGCGTCGATAATGTTTTATTTATTTGTAGTGCAATTTGTGAGATGTTTGCGAGATAACCTGCAATTCGCTTTGGTCTGCCTAAGGTGAGGTGACGCACCACGCTTTTTGAACGACCCATTCAAAGTCGGCCGGTGACTAGAATATACGCTAATCCTCCTTGCCCGCGCACATATTTACTTTGCGGTGAGACGCGAATTCACGTGAAGCTCTAATTAATTTTCCCCTCGCGACCGTTTGTTGTTTATGTAAGCAAACGGACTATGCTTGAATCGCGTGAGAATTTGCTTTCCAATATTGTATGCACATGTAATGTGCGACTCTTGATTACGTGAACGCTTTTCTTGCGCTGCACGCATTTCTATGTATTGATCTGACGGTGGAGGATGCTAGAAATAGTGCCGTACGGGTGTGTTATGTAACAAGGGCTCACGATGCTCGCTGCGTGCAACAACTTTACTGCTGATAATGAGTCGGTCGCTGGTTTAATTGCCGTTTCTAATTTCGTATCAGTCTATTTTTGTTCCACGGCAATATTTAGACGGAAGATTAGTTGTATAATTTGAGCATATTATGTCAGCATATTTCAGGTTGAAAATATCAAATGCGTCTGAAAAAAAAACAAGAAAATATAAAATAGACTTAATAAGAAACTGCAAAGATGGAATTTAACTCATTGTCAGAAGCGCCCCGTTAATTTATTAATCAAAATCACAAAATCGAGACTGTAAATCAATTGAAAACCCAGAGAAAAGCCATCAAATTCCTTTCACTACTTTTTTGGGGAGAAAATGCTATTTAAAATTTTTCATCTTGCCTCACAACAAATGAAGTGAGTGAGGTAATTTTTTCCCCTTTTTTTAAATGAATTTATCATTGTTATTATTGTATGTGTCAGTGACTTTGTTTGAAAATATTTTAAATACTTTGAAATATCATATCGCTCAATGTACGCTCCTTTTTCCCGGACGTTACTTTTTGAGACATCAGCAGACAGTCTGGCGTGTAGACGTGGGCATAAAAATTTTATCATCTAGACTTGTTATTAAAGCGAGCATGCAGCATCTCGTCACGTACGATTTTCAACGAATTTCAAAACGAGCTGATCGTATGTTTTACATGAGTGAGGTCATGATTATTGCACTTGATGAGCAAGTTCAATCCATTTAATGAGCATGGGAAACGTGAGCCAAGTCAAGTATTCATGCCTCTATCCGCGAGCCAATCGCATTCTCTGCACTATCTTATCACAAAGGCGCGTGAGAAAAAGCGAACTTTGGTGCCTCACCACGTGTGTACAAACGACCTTTTGAATGTCGTCGGGCAGCAAGTCTGTCTGCAACGTATTCGCACCATTTTTAGCTTATCCAGCGTATCTTATCAATAGATGAGTTGAAATATACATGTATATGCCAGCCTTTGGCAAAAAGTCCTCTAAAATTTTACTTGAACATGACCTCTATTTTTGATAAGATTGATATGAAACTGACACTCTGATACGATTTGATTCAATGAATTGTTAAACAGGTTGCCGGTCAAGTCTTCGAAAATCTTATCTGGATCACGCTTAATATTGGCAACAAACAGTTCAAATTATTTCCCAAATTCGCAATCTGCACTTTGGTATTGAATAGAATGTTACGTAATCAGCGACCCTCCAAGTAATTTGGCCTCTTTGTAAATCAAAGTCATTTAAACAGTTTCTGCAGCGGAAATTTTGTGCTATTAAGATTTTGGATTTTCCTAACGTTTTTGTGTCAAAATTCAAATCGAGGTCGTTCCTTTGACCTGTCTTTATCGGACCATTCGTCTAAATGTAAGGAAAGCGCTCCTCTGCGATATTCAAAACAGGTATCCCAGCCTCTCACAAGGCGGCCCATAATTTACCTTTCCTGTCACCGACGTCAGCATGGGTAGAGAAAATTAGTGGGACACCTTTCGCAAAAAAAACCACTTGTTGCCAAGCGCCCATTTATTCTAATGTATGTTTAGCTTTCTTTAAATTTCTGTTTGACATTGAACACCGTATTTTTTCTAAACCATCCACGCTTTTCGAACATAAATACATCCCCTTCAGTTTCGTTTCACAGTCACGTGAACACTTTGTGATGCATGACACTGCAGTTCCATTATCCGAAGTTCATCTGCTGTCTATTCTACACGTTTACCAGTCTCCGAATCCTCCAATCGCGTGTGAATCGGCCGAGTGCGTGTGACTTAGTGATAAAGTGCCAACCAATCGATCGAATTTGATCTTTATACTTGAGGCCATGGCATTCAGATCAAAGAGAAAACGAAAAGCTCCTCTAAATTGTTTAATTTTTGCTTCGAATTAAATCTGTTGAGTTTGTGGGTACTTGCGATTAGGCATAATAGCAAGAGGGGTGCACGAAAAACTTAATTTCAAATTGATTTTAAACTCCAAAACCCGCACATACACCAAGTAGTAGTGGCTGATATTGCCCATTTTATTTTTCAAAAGTAGTGGCTGCGTTGTTCATGTTTGATTTTTCAATTGTTTGCCTGAAGTTTCAATTGTGCTCCGCCATTCTGATTTTAATTGGTTTAAATTAAATTTTTAATAAAAAATTGACGTTCTGTAAAACAGAATTCACCTCTAAATGGTTTTTTATCATTCGCACACTTTTTCCCTTATTAATTTGTGAATTCATTGGAATGAGCAGTCGAATGGCTTCTAAAGTGAGTGAAACCGATGGTTAAGTGGATGAAGCATATCAAGTAAAAGCGATTGGCGCAGAGTAAGTTGAACGTATAAAACTGTGCAGCGACAGTCAATTTGTCATTTTAAGTGTGCCGTTCCAGGCCAGACATAGCTGATTGCGCGTGATTGATTATTTTGAAATTACCTTTGTGCTCCGCAAGAGGTGTGCATTATTAATAGCTAACGTCTGCGCAAGCAGAAAAACTGCGAGTGCGTTTATCTCACTCAAATCTTTGCTAGTATAGTCATCAATCACTCCTCTTCAAGTTAGATTGACAGTAATTAACATCCGTTAATCCTTATCTTATTTTATCTCATTTTCCAAACTCAAATTAATTCACCCCTATTATATTTTAATTTAGGTTAATAAACGCATATAGTTTGAGTAATTCTCTAATTAGAAGCTACTACTCTTCTTCTAATCCTACACAATACTAGAAAAGTCACCAGTTCTGTACATACGTTTATTTTTTCACCTCATTTTTTCACTACACGCGCAGGTTTCTGATTCACGCCTGAAATGAAACCCTACTGCAGCGTGTGATGTCATCTGCGCTTGAGTATTAAGAGGACACCCAATCACACTATTTGCTACGAAAGCTATTCTCGTCAGACCTAGTATGATGAGCTCGTCGCGTCCGTCTTTCGGTGTAACGAAACTGCAAATTATCCCCTGCTCATGACAAGATCTGCTGTCTGGCTCATTTGGGGCGAGTCGTTCCACTGCGCTGCTTCCTTGTCTCGTCCTAATAAGCCACACCGCTTGTATTTTATTTCGGGCCACTATCGTTACCTTGGCTCTCGCGGACCCTTATCAAATTTGGTTCTGTCCCACTTGGGTGTTTATTCTAGAACTTCCTGCTGCCATCGTAAACATAAAAAGAGGAATAGATATATATCGCTCTTTCCCGTTTCAAGGACGCCGTTCTTCCTTCTGCTCGAGCCAGCGTAGACCCTAAAATGTAAATATATCATTTGTGTTGGCCGACAGCCCAGTCCTAATTTGTTTCTATTCCAAGTAGCCTAAGCAGGTGTGAATTTCTATTACACATCAAAGGATTATATTCAGATGGAAATAATTGTTAATTTTAAATCGGTTTCAAATTAGTTTTTCACTACGAAAATGTCACTTGCTCTTATTGTTAGCCTTTCTGTGCATAAACATAAATTTAAGAATTAATTTTCCTTTTTTCTTTCCGCTTCACGATTTGAAATGAGATTAACATGATCATCTTATTTCATTTTTCTAGACCATCAATCATTTCAACTCAAAATTTTATTTACTGCGGATCAGTAGGTTTTTTGCAATGCACCACCATGCATCCCTGCGCATCCAGAATAGATCAGTCGTTATAAATAGTTGCAACTTTAAACATAGGGACAAAAAGTCCACGCATAACCTTGGACAAAAAAAAACCAAGGCAAAAGTAGGCCGGAAACAGTTCGCTATGCAACTGCATTTTAAATTTAACTGTTTTCTTCGCTGTCTTGTCATTCCCTGTTAGTGGTCAGAAACAAGGAAAATTTCACAAACACATTTCCTTTCGCGAAACCTTTGTGGGGAATTTGCGGCAGCAAGGGTGGAGCCGGAGCGAATTAATCGATGGGTGAACGCGAGATGTATCGTCGCTCTCTCTCTTCTCGCATTGTCGCGTCGCTAAAAATAAAAAATAGCAGTCTTGCACCCTCCGGTTGCTCGCGACACTCTACCGGAATGACATTACGCTGAGCACATCCAAGAGGCTTTTTATCTCGCACAGAGAAGGTGCCTTTCAAGATGGATCTTTGAACTCTGCGTCCTTTATTGAAACAAAAGAGTTGTAAATAAATGAGAAACTTCCAGAGCGAGACTGAAACCCAACGTCAATATCTGATCTTATTAACGGAGACGCGAACCGTCAAAGGAATTCTTATTAACATCATTCCTCTTTTGCAAAAGGGTCGACTTCGTTTCATGGAAAAATATTTCTTATTGAAAATTCTCGTCATACTTGACCGCATTACGACAGTTCGGTTTAGAAGACACTGCAAATTACCGCTTCCTTGATTCTGTGGTCGGGAATTTTTACTTCTTAGTTTCCTTTTTCGCAATGGGATGAAGCTGTGTGACGAAAAGTCGGAAAGTTGATAACGTAATGTTTACTCAAAATATATTAAATTGGGTTATTTGAGATTTGGTCAAGGGCTCGCGCATAATTTTCGCCGTGTCATAGGTTAAGTGACGAAAGCGGCTCCCTCGCACAAAGAAACTATATCGTCGATCCATAATGATGGAGCAAAACATCAATAGTTCCACACTATGATAATAATTTCCCATTCTGTATCAAATCAGTTCTTTGCGTAACTTTTTGTTTCATGCAGAATAGGAAAAATCCCCATCTTCCAGCTTGTAAATAAATATAAATCGTCAATAGGAAAAACAGTCCATCATTGGTTTGTTTGATATGTTCGCATCAGACACAGACAAATATTTTTGTTTTTCGCCATGGCTCGAAAATAAACGGACGAAACAATCACGCGCTGCTAATATTTGGGCTTGCACGTTTGTGATATCACGAACGAAAATTAGATGCGTTTACCGTGCCGCGTGCGGCCGCAAGTACGTAGCACCCTCAATTAGCGAGTTGGCCGGAGGACCGACCAATCTGGTCGCGGGGAAAACGAGCCTCCTCGCCAACTCAGCCGGTGATGTCAGAGCGGCGGCAGTGTTTGCACGTATAGTAGACCACCCTCGGCCCACACACTCACCCACCGTCGGCGTAAGCACGCTGACTCGCTGTCGTTCAACCAATTTGCGGCTGTTCGTTCGAGGCCGCCGAGCTTCTTTGCACTTAAATTATCACGGCCAATTTAGTTGGCCATTTTCTGCCATTCATTGACCTCAACATTTAATGTCATTCATTGAGATTTATGCTTTTTATTGCGCTGGCCTAGAATTTTCGACGCGATTCCCTGCACATCGTCAACAGCAGGGACGTGCAGGAAATGAAAATTGGTGTAGGTTATTTGAGAAAAGATTTTTTTGCTGGATTGAAAAATCTTTTTGAATATTCGATCGTTATTGGATTTTTTTATTTCGCGTTTATATTACAAAAATAGTAGCATTATTTGATCTATTTCTCGAGTAACTTACTATGAGCCTCGCAACAGTGTAGAAGTGCTTTGGAGCGTTTCTCGGCAAACACAAATCAATGGCATAAATAGTTTCCTCCATAAAAGCTCACTCCACTATTCTGTTTATGGGCAGTCAATGCTTCTTGCGCGTTCAGCGTCGTTGCAGTTAAGTTCCTTCGACTTTCCTTGTAATTTTATGAATCCAAATCGGTTCTCATTCAATGTTTGCGCGATCAGTTTGTAGGTCCAAAACCTAGTAGAGCGGAAGAAACAACCACGGAAATAATTTTTTGACTCGTTGGTTCCCAAAAACAAACAACTCTAATATTTCACGCGCAGCTTATCCGCTCAAGGTCTTATCCGCTTTCCCTGTCGTTTCGAATTTTCGTTGCTTCGTGACCCTCAGAGCTCAGAGACTTAATGCCGTGTAATTTTCCTTCGTTTTCATAAACATTAATGCTTCCTTTATATTTGTTAAAAACAGTCTCTCTTAAACTCGTGTCAAATTAACGAGGAAAAGAGCTAAAATATTATGAACAAACGTGATTCACTCTCGAATTTATTTATGTTTAAGCGTCGGGGTTATCTGAGCATTTATTCTTCCGTTTTTATACAGGAAGAATTGTTATTTCTACAGTCGACATTTTCTTTGGAGACCATAAATCAACAGTCATTTAGAAATAATTGAAAAATTATTAACATTTTGCGCAGTAAAATTTAACGTGTAAAGGCCAGATAATATTCAGAAGCTGTTCCAAACTGATTGTGTCCCACCTTATCAGAAAAGGGGCGGTGTTCGCTTACCCCTTCTCTCGGACCAACAAAATTATTGCTGCTCTAGCAAAACCGCATACAATCTTTGTTGCGAAAATGAGTGAAACTTGCATGATAAATGATAAGCGCGCGCATCACGTCATCCTTTCGCCGCGTATAGGTTATTTAAACGGCGGTCGGCTTCAGACGTGTTATCATTATCAGTCGTTTGACCGGCGTGATTGGTTCGCATTGCAGGCCCCCGACACTCATTTACGGCGCAGCATGAGGGCTCCTAAGGGCACGTTCGCCAGCTCGCTGCACTCGGGACTACCGCAAGGCACCGTGCGAAAACAAGTCGTCATCATTGGTAAGACTTTTTACTCGCACACACATTTATATAAAACAAAATGTTTGCTGTATTGTATTGACTGACATAACTCTGGGCACACAGACACACGGTGTTCATAACCAACTATAATAAAATGCTGTCTTCATTGATATAGTGCGATGCCTTTCTCGAGAGTTTGTTTTTTCCAAGTCAGAAAAGATACTCTTTAGTTTCGCAATAAAATCGGAGGTCTTACCAATTTTTAACGGGAGGTGGTATTTTAGTTATTGTATTGAACACAAACTGACTTTTTCAAAACTCGATAAAATTTTTCAAGTTAAATTGTAAGCAGACACATTTTCTCTTTGGTTATTACCTCAGAGTATAAAGTGCCACTTACTTACATAACACCCTCATTGAAGCTGATAGAAACGAGTTGCGTGACTCACCATGAAGCACGCGTTTTTATTTAATGTCTCGTCGTCGCAGGCAATGGACCAAGCGGAATCGCGTTATCCCACATGCTCAGCGGCAACTGGCCCTATTACAACGGCCAGCCTCATCCGACAGACGAGGAGCTGACTGCCAGACTGGCGATTGCGCCTCCGGGCCTTTCGATTGTAGAGCAAGACTTATCGTTTTTATCACAGGTGCGCATTCAATTTACAGCACTAGACGATGAAATTAATGATGCTACAGGGACTGGAAGGGCGCTCAAACAACGTCGTTTCGCTGCTGTTTGACTGCCTGAACCTGCCGTGTGCAGACCTTGGTTTGGACAGTGACCCTTTGCTGCATTGGCAGTACCACCCAGACAAGTACGTGGATCACGTTGTGCTCGGCAAGGGACCGCCCGGTGGTTCGTGGCAGGTAATTAATTAGTCCAACTTTTTCTTTACTTCGTGATTTTCCTTGTTGGGTTGCTTATCTGAAACGGACGCCTAAAACGGTTGATAAAATTTAATCGCTTTATTTTTTCAATTTCAGCAAATAATTCTTTGGTTTTAAATAAAACAGGGCGTTTTGCATGAAATTTTGTAACTCAGGACCGTTAAAAAACATTTAAATATTCCTCTGGGCTGTCGTTTCCCACCACTTCTGCTCTGAATTGAAGACGGTTTCCTCTTCTCGGCTCCAATGTACAGACTTGAAAAATCTACGCGCAGTAACGTGGATGTTCAACGTGACAAGGAAAATGTTTGCTATTAAATGATCGACTTGATGACTCCCGTGGGGATCTTAACCTTGGGCCAAATTTACACTCTTCTATGTTTGCATACATGTTTGAACGTCTTAAGCGGCTTCTTTCACAGATACCTTTTCCTATTCATGGCCGTGAAACATATCAGGCATTAAATTGTTACGATACACACTAAATTGTGCTCTTTCTTCTCTACTTAGGCGATGGACGGAAACGTTTTGACCATCAGCCTATCCCGGTGGATGGAGCTGCCAGGGATGGACTACCGAAGCTTTGGCGGGGGTGGCCCACCAACGTGCCGAAACTCGCGCGCGTCCGTCGCATCGATGGCCAAGTACTACAGCGAGTACGTCAAGCTGAAGCGATTGCAGGAAAACTTCCGCTGCGGCACCGTCGTTACCGACGTCAAACCACTGGCCAACGACCAGTGGCTGGTGACGGGCGTCGAGCATGCGGGCGACGAGGGCGCCCCTGACATGCCCTTCCACTATGTCACATCCCATCTAGTCCTGGCCACTGGAAACTACGACCGGCCAAATAAACTTAAGGTGAGAAATGCAGATCAATTATTTTAATTATTAGAATTGTTTAACATTAAAAATATGACTTCCCCACAAACCCATTTCATATTTGTGTTTTGTGCTTTGACAAATTCTGTGCTGGGAAAGATTCCAAGAATCAAATTTGAAGTTGAAAGTCCACTTCATTTTCTGTAAGAAAATATGAAAATGGAATGACACGTCCAAGTTTTTGAATTTAGGTTCCTGGGGACTCTGAGCCCTACGTGATCTATTCGCTGCTGGAGTTGGAACGCATGGTCCAGCAGTCCAAGCTCTCTGAGCACTCTGACCCGGTGCTGGTGGTTGGCGCTGGCCTCAGCGCAGCCGACGCGATCATTGCTTGCCGCTTTCACGGCCTGCCGGTGCTGCACGCCTTCAGAAGGTCTTCAGGCGACCCTGGTTTCGTGTTCAGACAACTGCCGGAGAACATGTACCCTGAGTACCACAAAGTGCACCAAATGATGACTGACGGCGGCAATAGCTACAAGAAATACAAATCTCTGCCTGAGCATAAAATCATTGAAATCATGCCAGATTACAAAGTAAGTAATCAATTAATTGTCGAGTTATATTTAGCTGTGGCTTTTATTTAAATGTTTCCCTTTATAAAGATAAATAATATGCATGTCAAATTGACTTCAATTTTTCTGCAAGCTAGTTTTGGAAAATAGCCTAGGCCAGATACAACCTCAAAAAATAAAAATGTTTGAATAGAATGGCCTGAAAAAGATCTTAATTTGAGAATTTAAAAGAGAGGGTAATACATAGCACAACATTTAAAATTGAGATGAATATGTCTAATTTATTTTGCAAATTTTATCTCCTATCTTCAATTCAATTGCCTCTTTTTGGCTGGACAAGACCTTCAGTAATTTTCTAATGCACAATTTTTATTCAGGATTCGCCATTTTGCCAATGCGCCTAAATGGACATAAAATAGGAAAACTATAACGTTGTTTTTTACGCGTTTTTGAAACTATACCCCAAAAAGTTCATAAATAGTGCTGAAAGAGACAGAGAATATGAAAAAATCTTTTATTTTGTGAAATCATTGGCACTGATTCGCATTAGTATTGATTTTTTCTTAAATTCTTAAATTCGTCCTGGTAGCGGCAAAATTGTGCAACTTTCAACACCCAAACGCGAATTTCTTTGATGCAAAAAAGGGCAACAATCCATTTGACAATGAAAATTTGGGTGTTTGTTGAACGTTGCGCAATTTTACCGGGACCAGGACGAATTCATATTTTGGTCATCACAAAAAAAATATGATGTGCTACAATGCGCATATGTTTTGGGTAAATGCGCCAAATCACGGAAAACTCAGCAGAATTAAAGTTTTTTTTTATTAATTTATTGCTGTTGTTTAAAGCTAGCCTTTCAAAGAAAATAGCAGTTAAAAGATAAATAGAAATGCACGCTTAAATTTACTCAGATTTTGTTAACACTTGATTACCATCCCTCAATTTCTGTTAATTTAGGTGAGACTGATGGGCCCTGGTGACGGAGGCAGTACTGCCTGCTATGTAATCAAGGTTTCCGCCGTGATCGCCCTGATTGGCGCGCAACCCGACCTCTACTTCTTGCCGCAGTCAGGGGTTGGTTTGGGCGTGAAGAAGGACCTGCCGGTAGCCAGCCGAAGCAACCCGATTGAAGTGGAGCCGTTCAGCTACGAATGCACCGAGGCGCCGGGTCTGTACGCCATCGGCTCGCTGGCAGGGGACAATTTCGTGCGGTTTGTGCACGGCGGCGCTCTCGCATTTACCAGTCACATTCACAAGCAGCTCTCTGAGGCGTCCGCGGAGGCGGCGGACGAGGCCGTGGAGGTCTGACCCGAACTCACTCACGCAAGTGCCATAGAATCCAAGCAGAAGTGAGACAGCTGACGTACTGCCTGCGAAAGGGTTGAGGGAAAGTCGTTGTTTCCATTTCACCTTCTCTCTCCGCAACGACTGCGTGGTTGTTGAAAATTTGTTACTTTTCATGTGATTGGTGTGAAAGTAGCTCTGATTTCTGAGCTCACTGGCATGCTTTACAAAGGTTTCTACTTTTTTAGTGGATTAATATTTATAATTATGATATAATATATAACCTAATGTTGAAGCACACACCCACTCACTCAAAAGGTTGTTAAAAATTAATGTTACATGAAAGCACCGAATCTATGCAAGTTGAAGACTGCAATTAAATCATTTTCTTGTCAGTGGAAATATAGACATCAGGTTTGCACATTTGCGGTGGCTACAATTTTATGTAAAACGACATTACACTAATCAGTAAGTACCTGTAAGTAAGAGTATTGATTCAAACATGAAGCGATTGTTCGTATTTTTATCTGGGCCGGCCCCTGCAATTGTTCTGACTTTCCGCGTTCATTCCAAACGTATTGATACAAAAATAAAATTTGAAAATACTGAGGATTTGATTTTTATTTCTACTTAAACCTATGACCATACTGAAACATCCAGGAAGATAGCTTTTCCTGTTAAGAGCATGTAACGAGAAAAATTACAACTGGCTCCATTTCTTGTCTCCTTGAAAGAAAATATTTAAAACGAGTCACCCCTCAGTGAAATTGCTATTTATTTAATAAAATATATGAGTAATGCTGTGAATTTTACTTTGACCTTGCATTTAGCAACAATGGAGCTCCACATCATGGAACCTAGGTTCCTGTCAGCAGCGCTTTACCGCGAGACAGTCATCAAATTTTGGGTCACGTCAACCACGTGATTGGCTACGTGCTGCTGACTTTGCATGGTTATTAAAAATCTGCACCAGTCACCGGTTTAAAGGTGTATGGTTTGAAAGATTTGGTGCGAACCGGAATTTAATAAAAAATAAGTTGATAAAAATCAAGCTGAATCATGAACATTCTTTTAGAGAAATGCGTATTTATTTTCTTTACTTCCACAACTTAAAACTTAAGTACATACACTGATCACACTTCTTAGTCTTCCGGCTTCTCTGGAGGAGGTCCACAGGGTTGCAGCATTTTCTCCATGAGCTGGAACTTCATCCTAGCTTTGGTCTCATTCTCTGTGATGGCGAAGAAGTTCAAGAGGTCATGGTGGCCAATGTAGGAGGAGTAGGAGTCTCGGTGCTGGTTCACGAGCCACTCAAACTTTGTTGTGTCCGCGTGTCCGGTACCAATGTATTTGGACTGCAAGTGCTCCAACTGACTGTGAATGTTGTACCGCTCACCCATTGCAACTAAAAAATGATATAGATATTTGTATCACCACATTTATAAATCATACCAATCAACCTTAAGTATCGTCTGAATGGTAATAATTTGCTTACATACCTCACAAGTTATAATAGCGAAGGAGATCGATCTGTTTGTTTTTATGCCGCACACAAACACAACACACAGCACAAAGGCAACGCGAAAAGGGGGCGTTGATGGTCACTAACGCTCTCTGGTATCGATTTTGTGTACTACTTTGACCATATGACTGGCTGCTGGCCCTGGTTTGTCATCTATTCTGTCGTCTAAAAAAATTCGCCTCTGTTAGAGCAAGCAACCCTTTGTGACGTTGTCGAATTCGGAATTGATGGCAAATTTTCGCTGAGGACATGTAGTTATCGCTTTGCAAGTCGTCGAGCTGACCAAAAAAATGGCAACTAGAAGTCTCACCGATGTTTTCGTCCTCATGAGAAACAACTCCACCCAGAGCAGGAATATTTATTCAGAACAGGTGGGTTGCGGCGTCAAGTCTCACAATAAGGGCAAAATAAATATTTTTCTTTAATTTTATGTTTAACGAAGGGTTATGTAATGTTTTTAAATTAATATAAATATGTCTTTATAATCTTAAAATATAAATATTATTAAATGATCTGAATACTAAAAAAATAAAGCTAAAAAAATAGAAATTTTGTAAGGTTGTTTATGTTTATTTTTAAGGACTATGAATTCTTGAGAATTCTGGTCTCTTTTTGCCTTCTTGTGTGTGCCCATTACTAAATAAATAATCCAATTTTCAGCGTTTATCAGAGCGTGTATCGCTGATGAACCCAGACCTGGAGGCTGGCGTTCACCTCTTGCGAAATGGCTCTGGCGACGAAGACTCAAACGAACCTCCCTCTTGGGTGGACAGTTTAGAAGAGGCTCAGTATTCCTTGAGCAAAATCCAGGGTAAGCTGAGAGAGCTGGAGTCGCTGCACACAAAGCACTTGCACCGGCCAACCATGGATGATTCGGCCGAAGAAGAAAGCCAGATTGACGCCCTCAACAAGGAAATTGCTAGGGTAATGGTGGACAAAAATTAATAAGGCGCTGGAGTAAATTTCGCTTTGCACAGATGTTCAACAACACACACAAAATTATCCAGCAAATTAGGAGGAACAGCGTCTCTGAGGCGAGACACGGCAAGGAGAAGCGGCTGTCGTACAACGTAGTTTCATGTCTAGTCACATCGATGCAAGAGCTTTCAAATAAGTTTAGAGAGAGTCAAGGGAATTACCTGAGAAGTAAAATTAATTTATTCACTTGGATAAATATCTCAACCGCTGCAAACGAATTTTGCAGAGCTGAACTCGCGTGAGGAGCGTTCAAAGCAGTATCTGATGCTGCCAGAGGAAATGGACACGCAGGAGCAGCCTAGCGCGGAGGACGTTCTGTTTGGGCTTCCACCCGGCACCAACGCCATCACCAGTCAGCAGCTGCTTGTGCTTGCGGACAACACTGCACAAGCGGAGCAGCGTGAGGAGGAAGTTCGCAAGATTGTGTCCAGCATCATTGATCTCAACTCCATTTTCAAAGACCTGGCGCACATGGTCGTGGACCAAGTAAGCTTTCTTTGCTCCTAGTTTGAAACTTCAGTAACAGCGATTTGTCCATCAGGGTACGGTTCTGGACCGGATAGACTTCAACGTGGAAAGAACGCAGGAGCAGGTGACGCAAGGTTTCCGGCAACTTCAAAAGGCTGAGCGCTACCAACGCTCCAACCGCAAAATGAAGTGCATTCTAATCATGACTGCCACTGTTATTGTGCTCTTATTCCTATTGATAATCATAAAATCTTGAATATTTATGAATATACAAATCAAAAGCTATTAAATTACGATAATTGCTAACAGACTGAATCCAGACGTTTTTTTATTGGAGTTAATTAATATTTTATTAAGTAACAAAAGTTTACTTCTTTCGTTTTTTCTTTTCTACCCTTGGACCACCCATGAGAGTGAGTTGGTCCTTGAGATCTTTCAGTTCTAAGTCAGGGATGTACCGTACTTCCTCGTGTTCAGGGTCGTGTTCGTGGACAGTCACAGTCACGCCTTCAGGAACCGATGCCGATAAAGCAGAAAGCAAGATTGGATACAGTGTCGTCGGCATGTCTACAATCTGTATAACAAGGATTTGTCATAAAAGTTTTCAGTAGACTACAAAATAGATTACCTGAACATTTCTTTCGTACAAGCTCAATTTAAATTCTTTATCCAAAACTGTACTGTTTGGCTTGAAGGTATTGATTTTAAAATTTTGTGGTGGTGTCGCCCAGCTAAATGTTAACAGACAATTTATCAAAGGACATTTAAAAATATATATATACCATTCCTCTACATCTATGTCCATATTTGATGCTATAGTATGAACAAACTTCTGGTAGCTCTCCAAGAGAGGATAGTCATAGCCTTTCATCTGTATGTTGAGTGTGTCGTACAGAGGAACCTTAGATTTCATAGCCTGCCAATGAAAATCTTAATCATTCTGACAGTGAACCAGTAATTATTGATCAAACCTCCAAATATTCTGGTTCCCAGAGCCCACCGATGGTATAGTTTGTGTTATTCCTTCTGCTGCAGCAAAGTGTAGGGCCAGGTTTTTTGAGAATGCCGAGCAAGGTCCGCTATTGAAAATTAACGTCAATAATTCATGGTGAATTCATGATTTATGTAGTTTTATCGACTTACACGAAGAACTGACGACTGCATGGTTAACAGAAATGGAATAAATTCGAATTACATGAAAGGCCCCAAGTGAAAGAGTCTGACTCTCGAGGAATCGTGTTCTTGTTGTGTGAAAGACCACTCCCCCATGTTTCCACGCCCCCCTTCTGCATGCATATTATGATATTATATCCCAGTCCCATCATTGCTTTACAAACTATTTTACCTACATATTTTAATTTTCAGCATTAAATGAAATAATAGGATGCCAATTACTAAAAGGAAACGAAACGCCAGATTGATTTTTTTTAAAGTTTATTAGAAACCAACGTATAAAACATACAATTATTAGAATCTGCTATTTTAGTTTGATTGTGAGAACTTATGAGAATTACAATACTTCATGATGAGTATATTATGTACAAGCAGTGACAATATATGTTCAAAGAACTTCAAGATTTGACATTTGATTGAGAGGAAATCATTCATGGACGATGGTGAATAAGCATCGTTTTAGTACAAAAAATGAACATGTTACATAAGATATTTTTGAAAGAATGATCATAAATTAAAATTTATTATGAACATAATATATGCAACGCCAAATGAAAAAAGTTGGTAAATGGCTCGAGATGAAAACAATCCATCACACTTGAGGTGTTGCTAATGATCCGCCGAGGCGGCTCAGCGGCGAAATCACTTTCATCTACCATCTCTTGACAAAAATCATTGTATTGAAAAATAGCAGTTCCATCAAACGATTACAAAGGCATTTTGTTTTCAATCTTTAACCATTCCTGAGACGTACATTAAAGTATCAGAGTTTCATTGCTTTATCATCGACACAAAAATCTTGATTTGAGCCTCCATATCCTGGAATGACAAACAAAGCAAATATTAGTCAATTATGCATGGAAAATTAAAACACTTACATTGGAAAGATTTGACCTATCATAGCGGTCCATGTAAGACTCAACAACTCTGTTGAGCTTGGTGTGCAAATCGAGGAGAAGGGCGAAGGGCAGGTCATCAGTCACTTCAAGGGTGTGCTCATGAAGCTTGTCCAACTTCACCTTGTTGACCTTAAGTTCCTTTGAGTCCTCTGCAATCCTCTCGGAATTCTCAGTCGCAGTCAAAATGCTGTCTACGACTTTGATGGTCTCCTTCATAACAGGACATTCAGGTGAACCCTGATGTGAATGGTGTGATGTTCTATTACTACCAAAAAATGTAAAAGTAGCTTACCTTGCAAGGGGAAGAAGTACTCATTGGTGAGTTGGATTTCTTCTGGGTTTTAGAAACCGGTGTCGTTGTCAAGGACGAATCAAGCAATGAGTTGTCGATGCTCACAGAGGATTCATCAAGGTCTTTGTTCTCAGTTGCTCTTTTTTTCCTGGGCCTGTGTATCACTCCACTTGACCACTTGCTCCTCCGTTTTTTCTGCCGAACTTCTGAGGTGGACTGGCTGTTCTGAGCAACTGCATTTTCAGTATCTGCCAAAGAGAAATTTATTTATGAATTTAATGTAACAAGTCAAAGGCCTGAAGGATAAATTAATTCATAATCTTAATATGAAGCAAAATTAGAAAAAAAATGAGTAACACTTAAAACATACCAGTTTTAATTTCGACAGTCCCATTCACAATTGGCTCAATAGGAGCAATTTCTGTAAATGAAAGAAAAATGAAAATAAGATCATACACAACTAACCAAATTGTTACCTGTGGTCTCACATTCAGTCTTTTCCTTGTTTGTCTTTTTCTTGTCCTCAGGGGCAACATGGATATAGTTGAGCAAGTACTTTTGCGGATCAAAGTTTCTCTTCTTCCTCGCAACATTTATAGTCTGACACTCTTCCTCAAAGTCTGTGTCCATTTCGGCTTTTATGATGGCTTTGGCGGAGTCGCTGAAGTTGTTGGCCACAGCTCTAAGCTGCCTGTCTGAATTGTACTCTAGACAGTTCTGGCTGATCAGGTCAATGTCTTTCAGGAAATCCTCAGCGCAGTTGTAGGCGTGCCGGTCAATCTTCTCGCGGATTGTGCTCATGTCCATGGGGTTTTCTATTATTTGATAGTAATCAGGCGCCTCCTCCTCATCCACCGGATTCATGAATATCGAGAAACTGTGGAAACATATATTGAAGCGTTGCGAGATGGGTGAAATAGAAACAAACCTCTTAAGTTTCATCAGCTTGTCCAAGGTTTGGCGCAGGAATATTCGCAACTCACGCAAGGAATGCTCTTCTGTTCTTCGCAGCGCTTCCTCTTCCTTTTCAGTCAGCTTTTTAGGCTCAGGAGGAGGTGCCAATGGAAGCACTTCTTCCAATTCATTTTCTACGGAAATAATTTCATAGAAATTCCAACTTTAAAAATTCACTCAGAATTTTTACCTGCTTGGCCATCCGTAGAGGGCAACTCAAAAGGCTTTTCCTTAAAGAGGGGTGAAAAGAACTTGACGCGCTCTTCCCTGCCAGGATTTTTCACCTCTAGCACCTCATCTCTAAACGTGCTAAACAAGCTTTCAATCTAAAATTTTCGAAATAAGTCTGTCAGTTGGTCTCAAAGAAAGAGAATATAATAATACTTCTTCTGGCATATCTTCACTGTTGAGCTCGCAATTGGCGGTCGCCAAGAAGAGAGTAGCAGTTTTTGGTGCAATGCTGTTGAGGTTTTCCAGCAGCAGATCTTTGAGTGTGTCAGACACGCGATTCCACCATCTGTCCACGTTTGGCAAGTAGATCACAGAAGGAATCTGGCGGCTGGCTTCCCTGAACATCTGGATGCAGACTTCCTCAGGAGTCAAACCAGGGCTTCCAAACAAGTTGCTCATTTCCAAAGAGTGAACAGACACGTGTTCCATTCGATGAAGAATAGCGGGAGCGATGTGGGTGCTATGCGGCTGGTGCATGTTGCCGGTGAGCAAGAGGCGCGGTCTTGGCACGTTTGCTGCGAGCAGCTTGCATCTGTAAATGATAAAGTGAAAATTAGCCATGCGAAAATCAAACAGGGTAGATTCTGGTAAAGTCATCAACGTCATTCATTAACTATAAATTAGCTAAGGGGAGGGTAACTTTGAAAATGTAAAAATATAAATATCTGATGTCAATTTAACAGGTCTGCTCAATAATTTTACATCCAAATGGATGCGAATATATTTATTACCTTAATAGTATAATTTTATGAGGGTTATATGCAGAAAATAGAATAGTGTCTGCATTAACAGAAATAACCCACAGCATTTCATACACAAACACAAAACACACTGAATTAATAAGATAAATCACTCAACTGCTGATTAATATAATATGGGACCTTGTGCATGTCACAAATTTTTTTAATAATATTAACAAACTGCAATTTTGGTTACCCCAGTTCAATGAAAAGTTTGGTTCTGATAATCACACACTCTGATACTCACTCAGAGGCTGAAGTCATGTTGACATGAGGAAACTGGTGAGCCAAAAATTTGATAGCCCTATGCAGTTCAGAGTCAAGTAAATCCCCCAGTAAGGAAGAGATCTTCCTTCCAGGGCATCGAGACACTCTTTGTGATGCAGGAATAATGCCAGATTTGGCCTTGAAGAAGTCTTCCTCCTTCACCATCACTTGCGTCGGATCAATCAAGAGCTTTTGCTCCGATTTGTAAATCTGAGGATAGCGCCTCCTCACACTATGCAAGACAGCCTCACAGCAGAGGGCCTTCAGGTCAGCACCGCAATAGCCATCACACTCTTCTGCGAGACGAGTAATCAATGGTGGAGGTGGCTGTTTTTCCCATTTGGACACGTGAATCTTCAAAATCTCTTCACGCTCCTGAATGTCAGCAATTTTAAATTGTAATCTGCAATTTGAATAAATCAAAGGAAATACCTTAACAGCAGGCAGGGAAAATAGGAGTTCTTTGTCAAAGCGTCCAGGTCGTCGGAGAGCTTGATCGATGGCATCAATGCGATTTGTGGCTCCAATCACAATAATCTCTTTCCTATCTTTCAGCCCATCCATGAGGGCGAGAAGCGTGGACACAATCGAAGCGTGGATCTGGTCCTGCTTGTGAGAACGCACAGGTGCAAGACCGTCAAGCTCATCAAAGAAGATGATTGACGGTCTTTTCTCATAGGCCTAGACACATCATTAGAAATAATTATTTCAAATTTTAATTCCAGCAGTTGTAAAATAACCTGTTCAAAGAGATGTCGTAATTGTCTCTCCGATTCTCCCACCCACTTGTTTAGGCAATCAGCGCCCTTTCTCATGAAGAATGTGACCTTGGAAGTGCCCTGACTGCACTCGTTTGCCAATGCTCTTGCAAGAAGTGTCTTCCCAGTGCCTAGAAAAGAAAACAATGAAAAAAGTTCGGTAATTTTAAAACTCTTTGAGGACACTCACCAGGGGGGCCATGAAAGAGAACACCCTTAGGAGGGGTGACTTTAAATTGGTCATAAATCTCGCTATACATCATAGGCAAGAGGACCATTTCTTTCAGTGTTTTGACATGTTCGTCAAGGCCACCAACGTTGTCAAACCTGATGTTGGGGTCAATTTCCATGGGATCAGTATCAGCGAGGGTTTTCTTCTTCTTGTCCCCTCTTGACTTTTCTTTGAAGTTCATGGGAAGACACCTGCTGTAGTTAGAATGATATAATTTGCTCTTAAATGACAAGAAAATAAATATACTTTCGCCCTTTCTTCATTTTGTAGTCAGAGTCCGAAGAAGATGAAGATGACGTTGAGCTGGCTTTTCCATAGCGACTCCGATTCATTTTATGCTTGGATCGCCTGCTGGGCTCTAGGGTAAAACGTAAATTAGTAACTTGGAATAAAATAAAATAAGGTACATCAAACAAAGGATAGAAATATTTGGCCAATCATTAAATAACAGTGTTTCGAAGCACATGGCTTAGCATTTTTTCAGATAATTTTGCTGTTGTGCATATTGCATAGCGGGTATTAGTCCAGTTCTGTAAATAAATGACAGTAAAACTCCACCTAGAGCTTTGCAAGTTGTCCCAAGACGCATTGTACGGAGACAAGATTCGTTAACAGCTAAAATACCGGGTTAAGTTTTAAACAAAATGACTGCTAGTACCAAAAAATGATACAGGTGGTGCATGGGATACAGTCAACATATGGGGTGTTTTCAAACTGCTGTAAACCTTGTTGACACATTGAAGAATGTTAGAAACTCAGTTTGTTTATACTGCAGTGACAGGTAGCGCCATTAATATCAAGCGATGTCCCCCTTGTTAAGTGATACAAAAATTAAGTGCAGCATCAGTAGTTAACCTACCCTGTTATATCAATTCGCGACTAACAAAGCTTCCTTTGCAAGAAACTCCAGCGGTCCCGAATTTTTTTTTTCATTTGGTTTTAAAAGATAAATATTACAAATTTTGAAGTCATCAAAACATATTTTGTTTTCATCATCTGTGTGCAGTTGAAATATAAAAGCAACAATTCTAGCTCAAATAGAAAAAATAAAAGGTAAACAAACTCCATGTGATGGCCACTTGTAAAAATTCACTATCTTAAAAATTGTGATTTGCAGCATAACAGTCACTTACAAATAGATACATGACATTTTCTTCCTAATTACTTAATTAAAAGAACTGCATGGTAAAATTATAGGTCATTAACAAAGCGGCAAATATACTAAATTATTAGGAGTTTGCGAGACAAATTAGAAGTCCCAAGTGTGATAGGAATTCTTTGAAACAACTGTTAAAGTAAAGACAACTCAGCAGAATTCCTGCCATTTAAAAAGTTGATAGCCAAATAATTTTTAGTTCTAAAAGCAACAGAAGGTATTTAGAGGTGTATGATAAAAATCAACAAAACAAATTTTTCTACCTTGAATTTGGAAAATCTGAGGTGGAGGACGCCTTTGGCGCAAATGGTAGCCCTTCCTGGGCGACGATGGCCTCTGATTGTCATCGGAACTTCCAGACTCATCTCCACTTGTGACTAAAAGGAAAAAGGTCAATTATGTTCAAGCTTGGCCCAGTTATCTTACTGATGTGATTTGATTGTCTCAAGGACCTCAGCTCTTTGTTGAAGCAGTTGTTGCGTGTGCCCCTCCTTTGCCTTTTGACTCTGGTGTACATGTCCTGAAAGAGGCTTTCAACATTCAAATATCTAGTTGCTAACTAGATTTTACCTCATTTGCCCCCTCCTCCGCTTTGTTTTCATCGTCCTCTTCTTCATCATCTTTATTTTCTTCTTCATTGGTTTCATTGTTTTCCTCTGTCTTGTCATCCTCTTTTTCTTTCTGCTCTTTGCCAGCAGCTTCAGCATCTTCGTCATCATCATCATCTTTGATGCGAACTCTCCTGCTGGACCTCCTAGGTGTTGGCTCCTCCTCAACATCCATGTCTTCTCCCTCCTCATCATCATCAGCTTCAACTTTCATTCTAGTTCTCAGGATGCGTCGACCTACAGAGCTGTCTCTGCGCAATCTCCTATGGTAACTGCCACTATCTTGTCCTTCAAGTATCCAGGAATCATTGAAAGACGAATATCTGAAACAATTTTGAGATAAGCCCTCTCTTGAGTCTCTTCATATGACTCAATACCTCAATTTTCTCTCTCGTCCACTTCGTCGCAGCCCCGAGTCTCCATTTGAGATGCTTCTAAGGGCAAAAGACTTCGATGGCGAGTATTTGTGGCCTCTCATCCTCCTGAGAGGTCGTCTTGGCATCGCAACCTCGTCCCCTGAGCTAGGTTCCTCTAAGATCAATTTGCGTCGCTGCCTTTTACCTTTGTGGCGAATGATTGGAGATGAATCTTCAGTGTTCATGTCTTCCACAGCACGACTTCTTTCATCATCAGAGTCCTCGCTTGAGTGGCACTTGTCTAAAAGCACAAAACGCGTGCTTGTTCGAACGGGTCTCATTGAATGTTCTGCAAGAAAACAGTCGTGGGATAACAGACAGGAATCATGTAGTAACAAAAAGAATAAAATTATTTCATGCATGAATAATCTTGTCGACGTATGTAGATGAAAGAAGTGCAGTGTGCATTACACGACTTTTTGATCATTTTACCTCTTCGACGCTCGCTGATTTCTCTAATTGGAGATTCCCTGTGCCTTTTGCTTCTTCGTTTCCTTGAGAAAATTGGCTCATCGTCCTTAAACAATAATGAACATGAGGGAAAATTATTCTTTGGTGCAACTACTCACTTCGTCGGAATCGGCTCTGTCGTGTTCCAAGCCAGGCATCTCCGAATCATCCAAAGTACTGTCACCCCGCCTTGTTTTGACCATTTTCACTTAACGTGTGGTATAGAAGATGTCTGCAGCATCAAGATTTGCGAGCATCATGCGGAAAAGAAGGCTAAAGATGACAGAAATGTTCTATATTTCTGGATTCAGCGTCTCTTCCTCCTAACCGAACTTAAAAATGGCGCTCGTGGCGGTAAAAATGTTTTGGTCAAATTTGATGGCCTTGAAAATGTAGTCCGTAGAACACTTTTCCGTCAACCAAATCACTTGAAGTGTGATATTTCAGCGCCAAAACTTCGTTTTCAACTAGAGGGGTATTTGGTGCACGATGCCACTCACAAAAATTGCTTGTAAACGGTAAAAATCAATTCGTGAATTTGCCGCTTTCAGCGCCGGAGACAACCGAAAAATGAGAAAGAATAGTGTGTGGAGTATAGACAGGATCGGCTAAACTCTGTGGCAATACCTTGCATAATCTTTTGTAATGTACTACCAAATTTAACTATTTTCTTTGAAAACTATACCAATTAAAATTTTTAACATTTTTTCACTCAAAAATGCATTTTTAATTCAAAATTGTCTTTATCAAACATTTTTTCCCGTAGCTCCTGACTGAACACATCATTGTAGCTGCGTGTACCAGCTGTTGCAGAAAAACAAAGATTTGCACAACGGCAAGGCAGGCAGGGATAAGCAGGGACGGTTATAGGGTCATTGATACTTGGGTGTTGGGCCTGCTAGCTGTTTAAGGAAAAGCGTTCATCCAAATAAACACTCACAACTGACCTCGCAACGCAAACCGTAAATGTGATGGTGAGGTAAGAACGTCGCATTTTCTTGTCGAAACGTCTTTCATAATAATCTGTTGTTCGTGAAGCGGGATTATTTTATGGACACCTCTACAAAATTGTTATCTATATCTCGCATTATCACACGAAATATTGCCAAACTAATACCATGAGATTGGTTTTCGATCTAGGTTTCGTGCCCATTTTTCTCCGTTTATTCTTCAGTTTTGTGTCGGTGTAAATTAGAAGTTGATTTTGTATTTATTTTATCATTAAATGGGAACGTCAGCAGTATTTTTTTGTATGTGTATGATGAACTTGTTAATTATTATTATTTTTTAAGAAATAATAGTTTTAACACTATGGTTATAACATGTATATGTGTGTATTTAACAGAGTTAGATTGTTAAAACGGTAAAAACCGTGGGTTCTAATATTCTCTATGAAAATGTGAACGGATACAATTTTATTAATTTTGTGAGTACATATGCATAATACAATAAATTATCATTCATAATTATGAATTTTAAAATCGTTTTCCAATTCAAAGTCGAGTCTTTAATTAATGACTATGGAAGCTTACTGCGATGCATAATACACAATATAATAATTCAGTCTGGTCTAGTTTGTTCTCATTCGTTAAATAAAATATTCTATATCAATGTAAGATTGACTTCTAAAGGCTATTATAGGGACCACCAACACTGCACATGCTAATATGCTGGAAGGACTGGAGATAATTAAAAATGCCACTCTATACGTGGAGGAAATCATTGGTATGCTATAAACTTGATATTTTATTTTTCAATAAACTAACGCCCACTCCGCAGTGCAATACATTGATTTGGACTTCTACCTGTGGCTGTGGTGGCTCCTGACACCATTAGTCATAACATTCCTTCTGCCTATGACCATTGGTGTTCTCTTCTATATCACCTCCTTGATTCTCTACATCTACAAGCTACATAGGTGAGAAAAAGCAATTGTTGAAAAAAGAGATGTCTTAAAGCAACTCCCGTGAAATCAGGCAAAGACTTAGAGCGGCTTACGAACGAGACTTTTGGGATGGTGCCAGGTACACAATTGCGGCAATATGGGACGCCCACGGATGGTTGTGGCATGGTACACATCTTTGGTCATTCTTTTGTTTCATACTTTATAATAATTGAAACTTGGAATTTGCAGGATACGAGATAGAAGGACTGGACAACCTACCAGTTGACAGTCCTGCGCTGATAGTGTATTATCATGGTGCAATACCTATAGACATTTACTACTTTGTTGCTAAGACTTTAATTTTGAAAAATCGACTGATTCACACTGTCGCTGACAACTTTTTGTTCAACATCCCTGGTAAGGAATCCAAAGAAAGCGTATCCTTTGTTTCCAACTCGAATCTTTTCTTCAGGCTGGCCCATAATTGCTGAAGCTCTGAAGGTGATACCAGGAACCGTGCAGACCTGCACCTCCATCCTCCGTGAGAACAACATGCTGGCGATAGCCCCTGGAGGAGTTTACGAAGCTCAGTTTGGTGATGCATTTTACCATGTCTTGTGGAGAAAGCGTCTTGGGTTTGCCAAGGTGGCCCTTGATGCCAAAGTGGTGAGTTATTATATCATAATTTCATCAATCACTTATCAAAGTCGAAAACATTATAATTAGAAAAATAATTTGACTGTGTGCAACATCGTTTTCCATTGAAGAGTGAGTTGCTATTCTATAAAAGAAATTTCTGAAGTTAAGAATAAAGATGAAGGTATTCTATTATTTCTCTTTATTAGAAAAGAAGTAATTCAGATAAAGCAGTCATTTCAATACTTTGAAGATTTGAAAGAAGTGCTTCCATTGATAAATTATCGTTCAAGACAATTATAATTTAACTTATATGAACACCAAGAAGAAGAGTTATTGCGCTAGCTCAAAGCTTAAATGATTTGATTATTCCATGTTTGTTTTCTCTTTTCTAGTAATTTAAAATGTTTTTTGACTGGGAAATTCCAATTTAGAGCTCTAACTATTTTCCTTTGATATTTCAGCCAATCATTCCGATCTTTACCCAGAATCTGCGTGAAGCGTTTCGCAGCGTGAGTTGGGGTAGGAAATACTGGTTGAAAATTTACCAGTGGTGCAAACTGCCCATTGTGCCGATCTACGGCGGCTTCCCTGTCAAGCTGAAGACGGTCGTGGGCAAACCCATTGAGTACGACCAGACACTGTCCCCTGAGGAGCTCAGAAATAAGGTAAGTTCACTCTTCCTTTTAAAATCAGTAAAAATATTGAGTTGATGTCTGCCTGCTTGTCCAGGTGGCCTCAGCAATTGAGGATCTCATCAAAAAGCATCAGCAAGTGCCAGGAAGCATTTTACGAGCCTTGATTCAGAGGTTTTGGAATTTTGATAATCGTGCGAAAAACGAATGATCTTGGGTTAAAATTTCATTATCTGTTACCCCTGAAAGTTTTATTTTTATACCAAGTATTCAATTTGCAACGCTGAATTTCAAATGAGCCTGATGATTATACAATATGCTTTCAACTATGGAGACGTCCATTTGGTCCATTCCATCCTCTTTTACCCCTTTGCTTGTGATATAATTAACTTTATTGATCAAAGTCTCATGTTAACCAGTTGTATTATTAGTTGTTGCGATAGTGAAATTGTTTAAAAATAAACTAACAAAGTGTTGGAAATATTAAGAAAATTTATTTTTATGACAATTTAAGACACAATATGGCATGGCATAAATAATTGGGTGACACGAGTGTTAATGGAATATTTTATATAATTAAAACTTAAAACTAGCGCAGACTTTGGAATGCAATTCAAGCTTATCCTCTAACTTTTAATAGTCAATAGGAACTTAATTGACAGTGTCATGACACTCTTCATTTCAAAACGCGTTCTTCCAACGCGCCCTTGTCCCCTAGGCGCGGTCTGTTCGGGCAGATTAGGCTGAAGAGTGTCATGACAGACATTATATACCTCTGAGCAAATTTTACAAATGATATAATACATCATGTTGTGTGTGAATAATGCCACAGACGCAACTTTCTTAGTTCTTTTTAAAACGCAGTATGTCGCATATTATCAAAGAGTGAAAGAGCTGTCCTCTATCTCCATCTGCTTATATGCTATTGGCAAATTCTGATCAATAGCAAATCTGTCAATTGGCAATCGAATTAACTATTAGAATAAGAGAGCGGTGCCTTTTCCTGCTAGTTCCCTCAAAAAAAGTCTTCTAAGGGTGGCGCGTAAGAGAAACCCTCAAAGGCAGCATCTGCTTCCAAGACGCTCGCTGACAAAACAGTTCCATTCTGTGAACGACCAACCGAAGCTGGCACGGGCTCTTTGGTGAATTCTGGATCAATGTTTTTCAGATCCATTGATCCATTCTGAAAATCACAATGGATAGATAAGCACCGTATTTATCGTATTATAAATAAAAAGGCATTAAGTACGAGATAATTATATGACGACATACCACGTTGGGGTTGAACGGGGGCGGAATTTTCTTATTGATCAAATCGTCCCAGTTAATGTTCTTGTAAAATGGGTGTTTCTGGATGTCTAGGACGTCGTTCTTGCCGGATCCAAGTCTATTCTGAGATTCTTTTTGAAGCAGCTACAATGGGCAAATTTTATAAATTATTTCTAATTTTTAAAATATTACTTTCTGATAAAAATTACCTTTTCAAGAATGTTCCGCGCATTTTCAGAAACGGTTGGGCGAAGTTTTAAGGGTTTGTACAAAATGTTTTGGTACATTGTTGATGTGTTTTTATTGTAGAACGGTGGCAGGCCGTAGAGCATCTCGTAAAGAACAGCACCAAGACACCACCAGTCAACCGACCTATCGTAAGCCTAAACAAAATCTTGTTAATATTCGTTGCTTAATCGTCCTATTAAAGTTTCGTGCCTGTTTTCTTATCACTTCAGGCGCCAAGTACTCAGGCGTTCCGCAAAAAGTGTCGGTTGTGTCAGAATCTCTGAGACCCTCTTTACACAAGCCAAAATCAGTCAAAATCACGTGCCCCTGTTGATCCAGCAGGAGGTTCTCAGGCTTCAGATCCCTGTAAATGATTTGTCTGCTGTGCAAGTATCCCAGCGCAGAGGAAATCTCTGCCGAGTAGAACCGCGCACGTGACTCTGAGAACGATCTCTCTTTCTGAAGGTGGAAGAACAGCTGCGACAAGGTTATGTTTTAAGTATCAAATTGATGTGTGAATTAGAGGCAGTCTACCTCCCCGCCGTTGATGTAATCGAGCACAAAGTAGAGTTTGTCTGTGGTCTGGAAACTGTAGTGCAGGCCAACCAAAAATGGATGCTTGATGTTTTGCAACAGCACGTTTCGCTCTGACATGATGTGTTTAGTTTCGTTTCTCTTCACAATCAACGTTTTTTGCAAGACTTTAATCGCGTAGAATTTTTCCTCCTCCCTGTGCCTGGCCAGAAGCACTTTGCCGAAGCTTCCTTTTCCAATCACTTTCAGAAACTCAAAGTGACTCGGTTTTACGCTGAAATATAAATATTATGCTCTGATATTTCATCGAGGCAAGTTTTGATCCTTACTGGCGCCGCTCTGTGTGGCCCAGATTCACCGGGGACGGCGGTTTGTTTTCTAACTCGGTGCTGGCGCCGCTGCTATTGCTGCCCTTGTATGAACCCTTGCCTGAGTCGCAATCGTCGGTGCTTTGGGTGTCTTCTGTTTTCACGCAATTCTCCACGTGCTTCTGGTCAAGCTGGAAAAATTCGATCACTTCCCGACTGGAAATTCAGAAGAAAAAAATGAATCTGGAGACGTTAGACGTATCAATCAATTCGTCATTACGTGTGCATTAGACGTTCATCGCTTGTAACCTTTTGAATGAAATCATCCAGCGCTTCTCTTCGAGCTTCGACTAATTTGGGATCCATGTTGCTTCCAAAGAGTTTTTTGCCTGGCATTTTGAGTTGCAGGTGAGGTGCCTGAATAAAAGATTCATATTTATTTAATGTAAAATTAACATATATATCATTAAATTGGGATCACAAAAGCAAAAAAATATATTTATGTTCTAGTTAATAAATAACGTTTTAATATATATATCTCAAAAGCTTAATGCGCTTATCCATTTTATTAATTTGTGCTCAACTTTTAATACTGTATGGCATAACGCTTCACGTTAAATCAGCATTTACAAGCGAGAGCGCGCTACAATATCAAAGTGTATTTTTTTCAAAAATTATCAATCGATTTATAATTATTTTTTAGGCTGGAGCCACACAGCAAAAATAATATTGCCACTCTGAATTTTGACTTCTCAATTAAAATAACAAAATGTTGTTTAAGCGATGGAGTTTATTTTTCGCATTTATTTGGTTATTTTTATTGTTAAGAAAAGAGTCAACAACACCACACACTACACCTTGATGTTTATTAGTGTTCATCAAGTGGTACTTCAAAGATAACAAAATTCAGCTGAAAATGATGTTTAATTCCCAGAAACGATAAAAGTGGCTTGAAAATGTGAATTGTTTAGAATATTCTTGAAAGGAATATTATTTCTAAACTGCGCGGCGAATTATAAGAAATAAGAAACATCCATTTCTGTCAATTGATATAGATTTCATGGGGCGCACTCACCTGCTTTTTCGCTACTTCGCATAGTTTGGAGAATTCATTGTATCTGCGGAAAATGAACCAACTGGCATTGCCTCTGCTCACCGCAACCTTGTACACGGTAAACTTCTTATTCTTCTCCCACGTCTCCGTGTCTTTGATGGAGGCGGAGGTGCAGTTCGGCGATTCATGAGCGGCACTCATTGCCACGGGCGGTGGCTCAGACAAAAACTCTTCCCCTGCGAAAAAAGAAAACGCCGCGATTACGTCATTTCCCATTTTCTCTAAAACAATGAAAAAATCGAGGACGAGCGCGACAGGTTGTTCATCACAGATTTACAAACGACAGACACAGCCTCGAGAATTAGTAACACACTTTAAAGCGCGCGAGACTTACGTTTGCGTCTTATGAACTGCAAGTGGTTCTTGAGCATAATATTGTGAATTTGGTCAGAATTTTTGGCGAGTGCGTAGCAGTGCCCACCACGGCACACGCCAAAAAGGTGACTGGAAGATAAGAGTGCGGACTGGGTCTATTATACAGACGGTGTGGTTTGTTATATTGATCATTCACACAAAAGATAACACAGACAAAAGAGATGATTTGCTGATCTGTTTTATCAAAGGACGTTTGCTTTTGAAGTTGAAGGTGAAGGGCTTATTTGCTTGATATATTATTGTGACAGTAGTCGGCGGTCTAAACAAATAACATGAAAAGTGTGCTATTGCAATCGCGTAGAATTGGGTGCAGGGTCTTCTATGACATAATCTCAAAATATAAAAAGTAACAACAAAACAGGATTTGGCGCAAATAGTATATATTTCCGATAAGGGTAAAGGCTTATTAGAGAATATCAGCGACATATCTCATTACGGAAGCGCGTCTCATTGCGTTGGGTTGAGAAGGTTTAAAAATCTGTCTAATTCACTATTTTCGTAAACCACATTAATTAGTGCTCAAATAAGCGCCACCGGCTGCGATTTCATTCAATATTCTATAGCGTTATTCAATCCTGCCACTGCCCATTCTACTCTCAAAATGATTTCTTTTGATGTGCTCCGATGGTAAAAATTTCGTGCACCAAAGAAGGGAAACAAAAAAATTATTATTTTTAGTTTAAAATTAAAATTTGACACCTTTGCGTTAAAAATTTGGAAACGTTTGCATGAATTGACCAGCAAGCTGGGATTTCTCGGGAAGTTGTTTTCAGGTTTCGGGGTCTCCTGAAATTAATAATAGATTTTGAATCTAAACCCAATTTTGAATCTAATAAGAACATTGCCCCGCGACTAGGCCGAACCCGGAAAATCATTTTCGGGAAAAGGTAATTAATCTCGGGACAAAAAATAATCCCGATGGACGCTCTGTAAGTTGAACCGACTTTTGATTAAAGCAAATTGAAAGAAATCCTAGAATGCACTGTAATGCATCAGGATGAAGCCCTAAAATGTCGTTTTGTTTTGTTTGCAATTTTCATCTTTTTTTTTTGGGATTTTGTTTTATATTTTCAATTCAAGTCAGTATATTTATGCTATATTATATTAATTTGTTACTGTGAAAATATTCAATACAATATAATATGATCCTTTCTCTTTGTATGTTCTCTCGTAATTATTGTTCGTGAATCAAACTGCTAAGATATTGTCAAGTGCTGACATAATATAACTATATGTGCTGATATGTGTAATCTAAACTCAGCCGCGCCATTTAATTGTTGTTGCTTTATTCCAAATAAACTAAGAACTAACAAAATATATTTTTCAAATAAATCACGAATTTTTTCACTCGTTATTTTCACTTTGTACTATTAATGAGAGCTATAACTTGAATACAAAATATATTTGTTGTGTTTTTGAATGCAAGCAGTGTAGGTTCAGGACAAGATTGGCAATTGGCCTGCCGCCGGCCAATAATAACAAACACAATGTACTGAACCTAATGGCAATTTTTGCTATATATCATTAATAAACGCGTTGGAAAGCGCGATTTCATACTGAACAACATGCCACCTTATCATTACAATGTGGTAGTAAGGCGTTATTTATGACTTCTCAAACGATGGGTTTTCTTTTGCTGCAAACAGTTATGCAAACCGTTATAAAATGGGCCATTTGAGATCAACGTTATTGCAACATTTAGTAAAGGTCTGTGCTTCACGTCATGCTAAGAGTATTCAAAAGTGTACAAAAATGGTAAAAACTAAAACTTGTTCCCAGCACGCGCACTCGCATCGTTACGCAAAGGACAAATGCATGAGTCATTTATTGTATATAGAAGAATTTATTGTATTTTTTTTCAAAGAGAAATTTTTAATACGCATGAATCTGAAGAAAAATTTAAATTTTCTAATATTATAAGACGTGCTGAGCACGAATGATTCAGGAAGTGAAAACAACTTTTCCAAGGCCAAGAGATCACTCGAAGCAGCAAAAAGCATTGAGACACACACGCTTGAACAAAGCAACGTTAGCGTGTCGTGTTAAGCTGAGTGAGAAGAAAAACAAAAAATTAAAAGCCTACCCTTTTTGGACGGCGACATATACAGATCGAGAAGATGCTTTCCGAGGATTGCAACGGAGGTTATTGATTGAACGATCGGATCGGTTTGCATCATCATCGCCGCGCGTCGGAGGAAAGTAAAAGGGAATAATATGAAGCGAACCGCAGGTGGGACCTCCAAAAGCAACACTGACCTTAACTTCCGACTAGGCATGCGGCGGATTATTTGTACAGTTTGAGGATTGTTAAAATTGCTCACCTTCCGCACGGCGTGAAGGGCGTCCGGATGGAATTCTCTGGCTGCGCGGCTGACTACCACACACTGCTGCTGCTGCTGCACGGCATGACACGCGAGGGAATCTGCTTGAAAGTGAAAATGCCGAGCGACCTCCGTAACCTACTTTTACCTGCGCCTCGCAACCTGATACTGACACTGCACCGAAGACAGGTTTTGTTTTGTTGCGCGCCTGCTGCTGGAAAATTTCTCGCGCTTAGCGCCGATTGGCCTTTTGGGTCGTGACAACTTCACCGGCCAATCGCTGCACAGGGCATCGGGCCAACTTTTCGGCACTCACAATCGATAAAAGTACTTTATTGCCTGCTTCAAGTTTGCGCTAAAAGACTTATTTTTAGCAAGAATTAATGGGTGGAACACTAGAGGATCGATTATTAAAGAACACAAGTCAACTTTCCCCTTACTGCATTTAGATATACGTTTAAACGCATCTTGCGTCCATTGGAACTTGTTTTCAGACGATTTTACAATATAATTATAGATGTTAGAAGAAATTCTTGGAAATTGAAATATTTTCCATTTAAAATAATTTATTGGTCATTAAAAATAAAAAAAATTGAACATATTACGTAAAAAGAAATTTGATTTAATCTGGAACTATCATTTTTAGTCTATGCTTAGGCACTATTATTTTATGGGAAGGGGGTAAATTTCAAATATCAGCTACCTTGTAAATTAGGAAAATTTTCCTCCTAAAATTCCACAAGGCAAGTCTTTGTGACATATATTTCCCTGAATGGATAAAACAAGTAATTTTAGCTTGAATTTGTCAACCATAGAAATTCAAATAGAAAAGGAGCAAAATTTGATTCATTCACAATGCATTATCATTTTATTACGAACTAAAAGGTGTGACTGGGTTCATAAATATATAATTGATTATTATATCTTGTGATATTTTCCAATGGTCCAATCTCCTCTGCTCTTGAACAGATAAGCAAAGAAAATTTAAAAAAATCTTCAATGTGATCAAAGTTGAGATAATTTGTCAATCTTGCACGTAACAGAACTATTTAGGTCTGATTCATAACAGGCGAATTTATTTACATCACATTGTATAATGATTGGCCCGATTGTTACGCCAGAAGCACTTGATCAACCACAACTTTGTTCATGATTCTCTTGTGCCTATTTACATGAGAAGTCCAGCCATGGGCTTCATCTTGCCTGGCCAGGCCTCCTTGGCATACTTTTTCTTCTTGGGCTCGAGGCTAGGCCCAGCAGGCTCAGAGCCTGGAGGCCTGGCAGGTCCCACTGCGCTTCGCTTTGGCGCCTCTGGGGGCGGCGGGGGCGCCACCTCAACGTCAGGTGCTGGATTAGGAAGAGCAATGCCGAGCTTGGAGGCGAGGGAGGAGGAGAGAAGGCTGCCGGCGGCCGCGGGCCCTGACGAATGAGTTTCTGGAGGCAAGTCTTGGTATAGGTTTGAGGCGTTCATGCCGCCGCCGAGGATTTGGTGGTGACTGGGGTGGTGACCCGGTAGCCGCGATCCGACATCGCCGATCAGGCCACCTTCAACCCTTTGTCGCTGCAAGAAACACACAAAAAGAACATTTTTCAATATCTGTGAAAAACGATAATTGTGTAAAATCATTATTGGATAAAAAATATTTCGTTTTGATTCAGTATTAGATTTAAAACAGTTTTTGTTCAATAAAGGTGAATTTTGGTTTGTAGATCGGCATTTAATGAGACAAATTAATTCATGAGTATTACGAGTAAGTTTCACTCATTCAGAAATAAATATAAAATTTATGAGTTGTTGGATCTTTTATAAACAAAGTAACCGTAGAGCACGTATATTCTGAAAGCTGAGATAAAATTTCCTTTCTTTCGAATATTGATAAAAAAAAAATGTTGTTTTTGATGTCCAAAAATATCTAATTTTTTGATGAAATTTTAAGGCCGAAACTAAAATTAATAAAGTACTACTTGTTCCTTTTTCCCATGAGTCGATCAATAAGTTTTGTTAAATTAACTGCCATAAAAATATAACCTTGATTTAAAGGAGACTGACTTCCATGTTCATATTTTTAAACCATTCACAAGTTTAATTACGTAATGATGATAATCCTTTGAAGGGCCATAAATCACTAACACTACTTATTATTAATAAAAATAAAAGTATCCCCTGGAATATTTTTAAAATGCTCAAATTCAATAAATAAACCATCATCTAAAACGCAGCCTCCATTGAGTTTTCTTTAAAGAGCAGCAAACCTCTTTTTTAGAATAAAAGGATATAAGTAAATGTATGCAATAATATATGACCTGCTTTTAACCAACTCCTCGCTATGCTCATTTTTTAAATGTAGCGATTGCTAAAAATACATCAGTTCAATAATCTAATTAGCCTCTAATAATTTCAAAACAGTTGGTCTTCCTACTCATAAAAATTGAAGCAGTTCAACTTTAACTTACTTTTGTTGGTACTACGGTGCTCTGAACTAGATTTCTAAACCTCCCAACACTAGGATCAACGTCTTCTGGATTAATGACCTCCTCATCTTCATTGAAAGTAACACCCCGTTTCTTCCTTTTCCTCGATCGTATTTCTTCATCTGGAATCCCGAGCATTGAGATTCGCCTGTTGTGAGCTGTGTTGAATTCAGTCAAATTCTGAAAATAATTAGTCTTAATTTTTGCACTATGCTCAATAAGTCTAAGAGAAAAATTACATCAAGTTCAGTTTCCGTTTCTGGAAGACCGAGGAGACCGCCTTCGGCGTCTTCCGCCGATTGCTCTAGCTCTTCGATGATGGGTCTGGGTGCAGCTTGTGGCCTCTCCCTTATTGTGTACATTCTGGTAGATGCGCCAAAATGGAAGGTGCTGTCGATTGGCAATTGCGTCGGCTTGTTCGACTCTAGTCGGATGCTGCCAATGTACGTGCCGTGTGCTGATGAAAAGCAATATTTTAACGAAGCTCAGTTTTGATGTTCCAAGTGATACAACTTACTGCTGCCTAAGTCAACAAGAAACGCCCTGTCGAGATGTTTGTGGTAGACCAAAACAGCGTGAACCCTAGAGCAGGACGCGTGGTCGATGCAGAAGTCGTTCATTTGTGGATTCCGTCCAAACAGGTAACATTTCTTCGTGTCTATCATTAATTTCTGTAAACACAAAGGTGGTGAAACTTGATTTTTCTACGAAATTAGAATTTAAATACCTGGATAAGCTTGTCGTCCTTCATGACATCAAGGTGGAGTCCTGTTGGTGGCTTCCCAGCCCTAAGAATGGTTGAAAAAATAAGGATTAATAAACAATGTATTGACAGGTACGAAGTCGCGAAGCCGATAATCGTTTGCATATATGAGAGAAAAATTCAGGATATGGGCATTTAACAGTTTTCCTTTGACCCCTAGATGTCTTTTGTTTGTGAAATTGATCCATATCAAATATTATTGCTTGTTTAACAGTGATTAAACCACAAAAATTGCGCTCACCAAGTGGGTATATCGTAGTGGTTCGCCATGACAGTGCTTCAAAATAAAACGCTCAAAGGGGGCGGAGAGTGCGCACAACTCTTTGCAGCCGGGCTACATGGCTCAATTTCAAGATCTGATAAAGCAAGAAACACGCATCAGTTAGACATGCGTGCAAATTATTATTTCTATAATATGAAGTTACACGCCAGATAAAAATTATGATTTTTATGGAACGAAAATGTGGAAAATACAAAATTATCATAACGCCAAAAATTCCGCATAATTATATAATATACTCACAATTAGTAAAAAGTAAAGCCATAATCAAATAATATCCTTTCCTAGCTCAATAATTTTTATTTAATCGCTTCACTTGCGTCTCTCTACTTTGTAGCTGCGTATCAACAAGTAATCACGGACGATTGAATGATACCACATTTTTTGCTGCATTTCCATTTTTTATTCAGCTAAAAATAAAGTTAAAACCCTGGAACCGCCCTTCCCCTTTTAATGTTTTTCTTCTTGATGTTGGATTTCTTCTGTTCCTTCTTTTTGGCGATGTTTTCGTTTCTCTTCTCTTGTTTCGCCTTCTGCAGATTGGAAACATTTTCTTGGCGCTCTTTCCACTTTTTGGCACTTCTATTTTTCAGCTGTTTGTCCTTCTTAATTGTCTTCTTTAACAATTCAGGATCATCCTTGACCTTTTCACCCTTCATCCGCTTCAGAGCTGTTTGCCACACTTGCTTCTCTTTCATCTGCTCAACTTGCTCTTTTTCATTGCTATTTTCCAGCTCTTGAATCTTCTTTTTCTGCTTATTTATCTTTTCCAAAAGCTTTCTAGGATCCTTCTCAGCCTTTTTGGGCTTCTCTTTTTCAGCCCCCGTGCTGCTGAAGTCAAATTTGCTGAACACCATTTTACCAGCAGCATTGAAAACTGGCTTTTCAACCGGTTTTACTTTGGGTTTGACCAAAGTCTCGTTCTCATCCGCACTCAATTTGCCATTCAACTCTGTTGATCGCTTCAATTTCTTTTTCTGCAATTTGACGTCTTTTCTTTTTGTTTTGAAAGATTTGTTTTTGGTCTTGCATGATTTTGCTGCATCTTTCTTCTGTTTTCTTTTTTCTGAAAGGTAAATTTTTTAAATAAATAAATTGAAAGATCAGAAACGCCAACAGTGAGAGACATACCTAGCAGAGTTTTTCGCCTTATATCATCCTTGGATTTTTTGCTGCTTTCGTCTTGTGTTTCGTTTTTCTCCGCAGACTTAAACTTTTTGGCAGGCACGACTTCACTTTCATCAATATCACTCGTGGTCTCTGTTTAAAAGAGTAATAAGAATGAGAACTGCAAAAAATAACGTCTCAAGATAGGAAAATACCTTCTTCGTCTACTTGAAGAGACTCGAAAGCTGTTGTGATAAAATCACTTTCAGTTTGTAAGAATTCCTTTGTGTCGAAAGTTGATTCCACACCACTATTACGTCTGGACTTCCCTTTTGATGTTTTGTTTTCCATCCCAGACAAATATTGGACCACAAGTTACAGTTACAGGTGTGCGTCTAATATGATTTTGAAGTAAACAACTAACAAATTGCAAACGTGAAACACGCGGATATGAATGCAGGCTGTGCGAGGGGCGACCACATGGCAATGGCAACCAACGGCATCACAACAGGGAAAAGGGAAATTTCTCTCCTCCTGGCCATCTAGCGGACAAATTCGGTATTGTTTGTTTCCGATCATTCCCGATCGCCGCATCGCCGCCACATGTTTGGAGAGAAAAAACAAAATAATAACCATTGACCATTGCACCCACGTTGCTTTCTTGAGTTTGTTAGCAAAAGGTTGCCGTTTATATCGTATAAAAACTCATTTGTTCAGCTTTGAGCATCTTGAGAATAACTATTCTCACTATTCATCTCGATTCCTTCACGTCAGCGTTGGAAAGTATCAGTTCGAGACTCTCAAACTTGTGAAAATGGTAATATGAGCTTAATAGTTGTTTGTTTACAAAATATTTTCGTTTAGTTTTCGCTTGTGTAATTCACTCTAATACTTATCAAAATTAACATTAAGAACATTTTAATGCATAATCACAATTTGAAACTCCTTGCAAAATGATATTATGTATCATAATACATAATATTGTGCAGTTATCGAGACCAGATCAAGAAATAATATTTTATATTTATGTTATACATAGATACCTACGAATTTTTTGCATGTTCCAAAAAATTTAAAAATTATCTAGTCACTTTTCCATCCACTCGGAATTTTCCACGTCTTAAATATGTTGAATTATTCTTTATATATATTTTTAGCCTAAAAAGAGGAAGTTCATTGACAAGAAGCATGCGGTCACCTTCCAAGTGGTTCATCGGAGTCAGAAGGATCCTCTTGCAGCAGACGAGGACACTCCGCAAAGAGTTTTACTCCCAATGGCTGGAAAGAAGAAAAAGGTATACCCCTAAGTATTAATTTATCATTTCTTCAATACCAAATTAAAGTAAAATGAGCTATCATAAACGTTTATGTATAATATATTTTAACATAATATAACAGTTAATTTATTCATAGCACTTTTATGTGTAGAATAGTATTTGCATAATTAATAATATTTTCCTATCTTTCAAAAGCCTGAAGACGTAGATAAAATGAAAGAGGAGCAACGCAAATACAACATATTCTTTGATGACGAATACGACTACATGCAGCACATTAAGTCGGTTGACGACCACGATGTTGAGCTCCAACGTGTTGAGAAGTTTAGAATTGAGCGTCAGAAGCTTGATTCAGGACCATCAGCATCCAATGTCACTCATTCCAGTGCCAGAGGCAATAAAATCGAGCTTCCGTCAAGTTTGTTCGCGTCTGAAACTGAAGAGGAAGTTGGTTTGCTGAACAAAGCTGCTCCCATGGGTCTTCGCCTGGATGTCGACCCTGACATAGTCGCAGCTATGGACGACGACTTCAATTTCGATGACCCTGACAATGTGCTGGAGGATAATTTCCTTGAACTGGCTAATGCTGAGTGGTAACATACCAATTTTTAAGTTTGAGCTTTTAACAGTATGTTTCCCATTAGCTCTGACATTGAAGAAGGAGATGAGGAAGACGAGGAGGATATGTGGTCAGATGCCCAAGATTCGGGAGACTGCAACTCCTCGGAGATGGGAGATAACGTCCCGAGTTTGGATGGTGTCCGATTTGGTGATGAATGTGCCAAGTCGAGCAGATTCACAGAGTACTCAATGAGCAGTTCAGTTGTTAAACGAAATGAGCAACTCAAACTGCTTGACGAAACATTTGAACATGTAAATTTCAATATTTCATTATCATGGAAACAATTGTGATGCTTTAATTTGCAATTTTAGTTCATGGAGGGTTACGTTGATACTGAATTGGGTGGTCTGGAATGTGATGAAATTGAAGGTCACTTGTCTGTTGACTCGCCTCTTTTGAGGCAGTACGCAGAAGAGTTTGCCAAGAATAAGAGGCAAATGCTGGAAAATGACGCTGCGCGGCGACTGGCGGTTCTTCAGGAGTCTGACGAAGAAGACAACTTGGTAGCCCTGAAAGTGGAGGCGAGGCAAGCTGACAAGTGGGACTGTGAATCAATTCTGTCCACTTACTCAAACATCTACAATCATCCAAAATTAATTCCAAGGGAAGCCCCCAAGAATAACGTATGTTTCTTTTTATTCTTACATCTGTAATTTGTCAAATCCATAAATATGTCGTTTTTCAGAAAATAAAAATATCAGCAAAAACCGGCATGCCAGTCGGCGTTTTGGGGAGAGGATTGACTGCGAAAGCTCTAGCTAATTTGGACGCTATTAACGGGTTGCATGCGCGAGAGGATGACGAAATGTCGACGGCTCTTTCTGTTTTATCAACCTTGTCTATCAGGCCGAAAGACGAAACTCCCAAGGAGCGGGTGCAGAGAAAAAAAGCATTGAAATTATACAGAAAGGTAGTTTTGCTAATGCACCGTAGCCCTGTATTTAAATTAAATTGGGTACTCTTGCAGGATAGAAGACTTGAGAAGAAAGCTAACAAAGAAGCTTTCAAAGAAGAAACAAAATTGCAGCATAAACTTCAAGTTCACAATAAAGTTAGCAGCAATGCTGTCAAGATTGTTTAATTTTACAAATAAAATTATTTGTAGGTATATGTGTGCTATTATTTATTGTTTTGATATTTATTTGGTGAAGTATTGAACAGAAGGCTTTATTATTATACAAGCTAATTATCATGCATCAGTCGATGAAGGTGGGAGTCAGGATTTTGAAGCAGAGCGTCAGGAGTATCAAACTCTAGGACTACTCCATCTCCCATTACCAAAACTCTGAAAATAAATCAATAAATGTAGATTCATGATGGGCAGCAAAAATAAAGAAATTATTTACCTATCACAGTCTAGAACAGTGTTGATCCTATGTGCAATGGTTAACACAGTGCTATGGTAAAACGACTCTCTAATAATAGTCTGAATGTATTGATCAGTCTCGTTGTCTACGTTGGCAGTAGCTTCGTCAATGCAGAGAACCTAAAACTCATTTAGTTAAGAAACTGCTCCACTAAATAAAATCACCCGGTACCTTGGCATTGTGCAGAACTGCTCTGGCAAGACAAACTAATTGTTTCTGGCCTACAGAGAGCATTTGTCCACTTTCTCCTATATTAAAATCGATGCTTCCAGTGCGGAAAGCCACGTCCTCCAAATGGCATTTGCGAATAGCGCTCCAAATTTCTGGCGTGCTATACTCTCCAAGAGGGTCAATGTTTTCTCTTAGGGAGCCAGAGAACAAAAATGGCTCCTGCGGGATGATTGACAGGCGAGATCTGGAAAAAGCATGGTTGAAGGAAAGAAACGCCCAAAAAAGTTCTCACCTCAGGGTTTTTAATCCTAACTCAGCTATGTTGATGCCATCAACAGAAATTTCTCCATACTCCAGTTCATTGATCCTGAATAAAGAAGCAAACAAACTGCTCTTGCCAGCTCCAGTTCGGCCTACGATGCCAATCTTTTCAGCTGGGTACGTTTCAAAAGTCACTCCTTTCAAGCTTTGCGGAACGTTGGTCCTGCACATGATCGCAGCCCTCATTAAGTTTAATAAATATGGTTCTCACTTTGTCTATCTAACCTGTGCTTGAAAACAACTGAACGAAACCTGACCACTCCTTGACTAGGCCAGGGATAGTTGGGGTAGTTAAGGACTGGCACCTCCGCTTCGGGCTCAATCCGCCTGATGTACTGCTGCGTTCTTTCTACGGCAATCATTTCTTTCTCCGTTTCGGTAAAGGTGTTGATCACTCCATTCAAAAGACTAGTCATTGTCAGTGCGTAAGTTATGGCAAGGCCGACTAAGCCTGGATCGACTCCGTAGCCATAATGGTGTTGGATGACAGCAATCAGGCCGACGCTGCCCACAATCGTCACTCCAAAGAACTGCAAACGCAAGCCCAGCCACTGACTCGCAACCAAGCCAGCAAATTGGGCTTTTTGACTGTTCTCTAGATATACCTCATTTGCCTGGGAAAACCTGCAACATAACAATCAGATACAGAAAATAACAATAATTATTGTTTGAGTAAAAAATATTTCTGCAAAAATTACTATTTTATTCTTAAGAATTATGAGAAAAATAAAACTTGAAGCTAATAATCCATATTATGTATCCGTTCGCGGAAGAAATTTCGGAAACATGCCTGGACCGGTTAATTCTTTGCACAATATGTATATTCAAGTTTTTAATTCCTAACCATACAAACAAATATTAATGGAAAATTTTCTCCTCAAACTAAGAATTATTTCCTTATTTGTTTGTTGACAAAATATATTAGTGACTGTGTTACACTTATTTTTATCTTTTAAAAATTATTTGATATTTTTTAGCTGTTTAAAAAATGGGTAAATTTTATATTCATAGTAATAGTTGTAAAAAAGTAATTTTAAGCATTTTGCATAAAATAAATCAATGAGCGCAACTACCTCTTTGAAGCTCTGAAAGCTTTAATGGTGGTCAAGCCATTCAGTGTTTCGTTGAAATGGTTGTACACGGGCGAGAGAGCCACGCTTCCAATACGCTTAAGTTCCCTAGAGGTGAGTCGATAGTAATACTGCAGCCACCTGTAGAGAGGCAGCAAAGGCACCAGCACGAACGCCAACCAAGGCAGACCATACGTTGTAACGATCAGTGATCCTAATTATTCATAGATGTTAACAAATTTATTACAATTATTTGCAACACTTACCAATGAGCCCGAAAAAGTTTGCTAGCAGTATGTTTAATATGAATGGCAAGGAGTCATCAATTGTGTAGGTGTCTGACGAAAAGCGGTTTATGATTCTACCAGCAGGAGTGACATCAAAGAAGGACACTTTGCTCTGAGGAAAGAAACGTCTGTGTGATTGAAATTAATAAAACATTTCATCTTCCTTACCCTCAAAACCACCTTCAGTAGTTTGTTGTGCAAAGTTGATGCAGCTTTGATGCCCCCAAAAGCAAACAAGAACGCTCTGCATAGTGTAAAAACCGTATTGAGGCCTGCCAGGAATCCGTAGACGGTTAAGTAGAAGGTGACCTCTTCCACAGAGATTGCTTTTGACTCAAACCAATCAAACGAGCTGCTGTCTTTTAAGTAGAAAAAGACAGCTGTTGAGTTTTGACTGGCGTGGGTCACCCAGTAGCTGAGCCACCAGTCAGACAAATTCCTGCTTGACTGCATCAGAACCAAGGAGATCAGAATTGCAATGGCAGTAATGTGGCCGAGCGCATGCCAGTAATCAGAAATCACAGAAAATTGTATGTCCCCAGTCTCTTGCTCTTCTTTTTCAACTTCTTCTGGTACTTCATCATTCCCAAAAAGCAGAGATCTGAATAATTTCAAATGAGAAAATTACCAGAAAAAAGAAAAAACTTTACTCTTCTAATTTAGTTTCTTCAGCTCCTAGTTTAACAGTCTCACTTGTTGGCTCAGGTTCATCAATCAGTTCACCAAAGGATTTCAGAATATCAGTTGGATGGCCTGAATGAACCAAAGTTTAGGCTATAAAATTCTAATATCCTGTTAACTGTCTTTTACCTTGTGCTTTAATGCATCCGTTCTCTACAACTATGATCCAGTCAACATTTTGCAAGAAATTTCTGTTGTGTGTGCAAAGAAGTCTAGTTTTGTCCTTAAGAATTCCAGCGATGCATTTGGAGAAAATATGTCTGGCAACTACTAAATCAACGGCAGACAAGATGTCATCCAGTAGGTAAATGAGTTTATCCTGGTAAACAGCTCTTGCAAGGGCAATCCTCGCTCTTTGTCCACCGCTCAGCGTTGAGCCACTCTCTCCAACAGTTGCTAAATCCCCTCCATTCAGCTGCTGGAGGTCGTCAACAAGACAGCAAGCTTCGAGGACTTCACTGAGTGTAAAAATTTATATTAATCAAGCCTGTGAAAACAAATCGATGAGTAATTACTTGTATCGGGATCGAACAAAAGCTTTCCCAAACAGGATATTATCTCTGATAGATCCTCTCTGCAACCAAGGCTGCTGTGCAACATAACCAAATCCTGGACAACATAATTAATCAAAATTTAAGTTTTAGGATTAAATGTTTGTTACCATCTTCAAGGTCTGACATGAAAACAGATCCAGACGTTTTTCCTGTCTCTGCCAAGAGACTTGCCAATATTGACGATTTCCCACTGCCAACGCGTCCAATCACAGCTACTAGTTGGCCCTAGGCAACAATAATTGGCACCAAAGTCACAATAATATATGTCTCATAAAAATGAAATTCTTACAGGGAATAATTCAATGTTGATATTTTGAAGAGAGAATTTTGACTGAATGAGAGGAGCGGATTCATCTTCAGCAGAGTTTCCCCACTCAAAATGTGCACCAATAACAGTCACGTCCGTTCTTTGAGACTCAAAATCATTGTACGAAGCATAGAAACTTGCAAGGTCGACATCTGGAATCTGCAATCGTTATTTAACTAAGATTACTTGTCTTAAGAATAACGAGAAAAATCAATACCAGCAAAAGTCTCTGAACTCTTTTGATTGAAACCCAAGCTTCCGTTAGACCATTCAATACCCAAGGGAAGGCGTTGAGAGGCGCAATCAACATGTTGAGCAAGGCGATGGTTGTGAATACCTATAAAGTATGAGCTTGAAATGAAATTTATGAGAAATATGATATACTCTTTACTTTTGCTGCAGTGAGTTTGTTTCCCATAAGAGCGTAGGTGGTAAAGGTGAGAATTGATATTAATACAGGCGTCGTAGCCCAGAAGTATACGCAAAGTGCATCAAGATACTTTCGGCCTTTCAGATGCTTCAGCTCTTCATTTCGAAGCTCTAAGGGATACATGTTGATAGAAAAACAATCTGATATAATACCCGGATTAGATTTTACTCTTAATTTTGTTGATAAAATGTTCCTCCCAGACATGATACTTGAGTACTCTGATTCCCGATATTGCTTCAGTCATGCACTTGACTCTGTCGTCCTTGCAAGCCATCAATTTCTCACTCAACTGACCTGTCAAAGAAATTTAACCTTAACGGAGATGTGGGTCAACCAGTGGCAAACAAACCAATTTTTGAGGCGATGCATTTGTTGATGGGAATCAGAATGATGGAAAAGGCCAGACCTGCTAGGAAGGCAGGGCCCACCTGCAAGTACAGCAGATACAGGGTGACAGCAATTTGTGCAGGGATGCTCCAAAAAGCGTGAAAACTGGCACAGCTGTTTACAATGCGGTCAGTGTCTGTGCTCATGTAGTTCACAATAGCACCATAACTGTAAAAAACGCAATAAATTTAACATATTTTTCTCACAATCGTGTCCTTACTTGAGCTCTGACAAACTTGATAGACTAGGCTTCAAAATTTTGTTGTACACAACTGTGACCAGGGATGCCCTGATTTTGAGTCCGACAATTGACATCTGATAGTTAAAGTGAGCATTGCAGAACGCGGCTATGGGAAACGAAATTGAACAAAGTCATTAAATTATTGCGACGGGCAGTGGGTTGTAAACTGGAATTATGAATACTGGTAGATATACGTAAAAATAAAATCTGAGGATGTTTTAAAATTAAAATAAAAAAACCTCCAATCACGGAGATTTTTTTTTTAAATTCCACCACCACAATTTAACTGATAAAAATAGTAAAATTCGATTTTTTATGTCATTAACATCATATTTCTTTAAATATATCAGATTTTCAATAAATTCGTTGATTTGCTAATATTATAAATATTCCAATTAACAACCCATAAAATATTGCATTCTGGGTTGCAAAAGCCCGGAAGTTAAAAATAGAATGCAGTGCACTGTTAAACAAAAAACAAGCGGGTAACAAAACCAGGTGGTTTGAATTATACATATTATCTCACCTATGGTTGTTGCAGCAAACAATCCGGCAGCGTAGTAGAGGCCAGTCCTGATCTCTTCATTTTTGTCCTCAATGAAAGTGACTAGGCCGCCGAGCAGCAACGGACTGGCAAACCCGGCCAAATCAGCCAGCAGTTTGAGAATGCCGATGGCGTAGAATTGAACGCCGAAGCACTTGTGCAAGGCTCTAAACAAGGACTTTGGCCTCGTGTCAAACGCCCTTTCTTCCAAGGTGTTTTCAAACTTCTGGCCAACCACCCTGGTGGAAACGTTTATCGGCAAGTCGAATAGCTCCTCCGTGCCAGTTAGTTTTTGATCGACGCCTTTCTTCATCAGCGGAGTGACCCAGTGGAAAAACAGTTTGGACATGATGGACGCTCCTTCGGTGGCCACTCCCAAGTAATGCGGGTCCTGATCCTCTTGGAATTGGCTGTACGAGTGGCCAGACAAACTGCTGCTCAGCAATGCTTCCCGCTGCGCTTCAGAAACGCCTTCCGAAGCCCACATACTGGATAACAGGGTTGTCAGGTAGAGCAGCTGCATGGCAAGAGTGGACAATGCAAAATTGTACTCAATGTTGGAGGCGAGCTTAGATTGGTCGTGGTGAATCAGACTGAAGCGGAAGAGCAGCAGATCGCTCAGGAATGTCTGTGCCCAGAAGAAGATGGCTGCGGAAGGCCCTCGACAGGACAGGGTCAGGTGGGTCCTCAAAACTAGACACATTCCTAGGTGGACAAACCACGTGATGGCTTGAGCACCAGCCTGAAGGTACTTGACGTAGTCTAGTGGTTCTGAGAAATATAAAAAGCTTTTAAATTTTTCCCATCACAAACTTTTGGTTTGAGTACCTCCAATTCGGTCCCCTTCGACTGTCAGCAGGCAAATTTTTACAATGGGTAATAAAGCCATGAGCAGGACAAGAATGCATCGGAACAAAATCGTCCAAAGTTGTCCTGAGGTTCTGATCACTCTGGCTGTTGGTTTTCCACAGAAATAAGCAGACACGGATGAGAAGACAAGTAGACTGGGCATTTGTATGCCAAGTATAGTAAAACAGGATCCCAGGTCGTTTGTACTAGTGTCCCAGACTTCGAAACCATCAGTGCCGCAAACTTCTGTCCAGTTCCATTGGAAATGTTTATCAAACAAACTTGGACCAGTGTCGATTTTAGTCCAGTCCATTTTTGAGCTCTAGAAATTCCTGAAAACATTTTTATAAAAAATTTGCAATGAAATTGTCTGTCAATAATCTTGCATCTCCTCCAGGATAAGAGGATTTATTTCATTCAAAGTCTCAAACAATACATAACCGCCAAAATACAAGAGGTTACAAATTGTTTAGTGAAAAAATTTAAATCGAAACTTACTTGAGTGCTTCCTCTTATTGTTCGAAGTTATTGATACAGCTTTGAAACTGTAAGCCAAGTGTTAGAAATCATGAATGTGATAAACTCGTTGAATTTCCTGAATTCTCAATTTGTCAATAACTCTACGCTAAAAATCACCTGACCCATTGTGTCAGTCAAGACTTTACTTCAAGTTGCTGGGAGCGGGGAGCAGCGGGGAGTGTCTCGTATGTTTTGACGATGACCGCGAATGTGCTGCCACGAGCCACGAGCGCGGCAAGGTAAAAACACTATGAAGGGAGGCTGGGGGGTTGATTTAAAATTGCAAAGGTGGATTTCTATGAATTTTACGCAATAACACCGCCAAGCGGATAATAACATGGGGCCCGTGTGCGGTCATCTTTTCGCCTCCCCGTACCAAGGTCTTTTATTTTGATACGCCAAACAGTCGTCTTGAATTGATGTTTTGAAACCCACGATTTACACACATCCTGTTATCCACAGATATAATATTAGGATAGCCTAACAGTGAAAAATATAGTTGTGGTAAAAAAAATATAAAATATATATTGAGCTTTCCAGTTTCCAATCCAAAGTTGAGTTGTATTATTTATCTATAAATATCGCAGTCTCGTGTAGGATGTCATATTCAAATTTATAGATGAAATATGTGCGTAAGCACTGATAAAAAAACTAACATTTAATTTTGCACAACCTTATCACAGATAGTTATAGTGTCGATTTCTCATTATCAGTCGAAGAGCAGCTAGCTTTTGTTTACTCTGATTAAAAGAGTGTTCTTTCCTCTAAAAGGAATTCAGTCATCAATGGGACTTCGGAAAAATGAAGCTCAAAATTGAACCTGTCTGGACTTACTTTGACGTTATTGATAATGAGTCGGAAAGTGAGGACTACGACCAAGTTTTGAGGGCATCCGGAAACTTCGGCCGTTATCAAATATTAACGTATTTTTTGATCGGATTGGCGATCGTTTTTAGCGCTGCCACATCCACTGAGCACGTCTATGCAACAAGGAAATCACCACACAGGTAAAAAAAACTAATTAGCCGCAAAATATTTTTCAAGATAAAAGAGAAATCCACTAGATTGAATGAACATTTTCCAAGATTGTACAGCCAGTATTTTTAAATATAAATAAGAAATTTATTGAAGATGAGAGTGATGAATAATAAAAGAGATTTAATATTTCTGTTTAATATCTTTAAAATCATTTGCTACCAGTATAGTCATTATCCCATAAATTCCTTCAGGTGTAAAATTTAAATTGTAACAAAAACATTTAACCATTTCTGCGCCGCGCACGAAGATGCTTTCTTCCTGAGTGTGGAGATGTCCAGCAAAGCGCTAACAATTTCGATCCTGATTGGCTGGGAGATAAAGTTCCCCTGAGAGACGGCACGACACCAGAAGGCTGCTACACCTTCAAACATCTATACGGCGAGAATGACACTAGATGCTTTTTCAACGTGGATTACTTCAGCCCTTTCGTTCGCTGTGATCAATGGGTGTTCAACCAGACAGACAAGTCGATTCAAAATACTGTGAGTGAGAGCTTAAAAAAGTAATGTTTTGACCCTTCAGAGAATATCAACAGTATTAAAATGACTTAAACTTGATTTATTAAAGCATTTTTTACTGACAGTTCAAGATTTTTTGCTCTGAGGATGAATGGAAACTGGAATATGTGAATTCAGCAAAATACGTAGCTACAATAGTCAGTTTCATTTTACTTGGCGTGCTAATCGACAGGTTAGAGCTAAAAATTAAATAATAATACATCTTTTGGCAATAATATTTTATGTTTTAGCTATGGCAGAAAAAAGGTCTTAGCATTTGCACTGATCACTGTTAGAGTCATTGCGATGGTCAAATCCGTCGTGCCAAATTACGAATCATATTTTGCTTTTGAAATCCTGGAATCGGTGGCTAATGAAGGCATCTACAACATCGCTTTGGTCATGGGTAACTAAACACTTGAGGGGGAAACATAATATGCATAGGACAGATAAATTATTTATTTTTCATCAAAATGGGAGAGAATCTCTAAAATAAATTATTTTTTCAATAGAAAGCTTATAATTACGTACGTTAGCAAAATAAATTATCCAATTATTTTCAAATTTTTTGTAAGAAAATATTCATGAATTATCGGCTGGTTCTCGGCCAGTTGCTTTTTCAATTATCTGCTGGGAAAATATTAAAATATGGCGGACTGAAAACTGCACAGTTTGGGTTGGAATTAAAATTGAAATTTCCTGTTGGTTTAAATTTTCAGTATGCGAGTTTCCCTCGTCAAATCTGCGGTACCTGTTTGGAGTTGGTTTTGCACCTCTTCTCAAATACGTCGGCTTCCTGATGGTCACCTTCCTGGCAATGGGCTTGCGGAATTGGCAACACACGTGCTGGGCCATCAACTCGCCCATTGCTATGGTTTTTGTTGTGTACATTTGGTGAGTAATACTTCAGCCCTTCTTATTTCTTTTGGTCATGAAAAAACGGGCAACTTTTTCAGGCTGCTGCCCGAATCAGTGCGTTGGTTGATTGTGCGCGGTCGGCTGGGCGACGCGAAGGACCAAATTTTCAGGCTCATTGGGCACAACTTTTCGCACGTGCACCAACGACTGTTACGTAAAATCGTCAATTGGTACAACGGCTGCGTCGTAAAGAGATTTCTTTCATGGACGATGAGTTTGGAAATAAAGGAATTGGTTTTCAGGATAAATGCGAAGAAGATTTCTCAGAAGAGCCGCTAAACAAAACGATTTACGCGGCGCTCCTTTCCAAGCAGCTGGTGTTGCGGTTTTTCTTCTGCCTCATTTTCTCGTAATATTAAACCGTTTTCCCGAGGCATTATTTATTCTGACCTTTCCTTCCTCAGGTTCATGCTACAGTTCGTGAGCGTTGGCATTCGTGAGCATCCGCCCATCTTGCCGAATTTTATAGATGATTATTGGAGAAACGTTATACTTTGGCTGATGGACGTGCCTGGGTTTTTTGTGGCCGTTCTTCTGAATTATTACTTGAGCCAGCCAAAATCGATGGGGGTGATGCTGTTTTTCTGCGCATTCTGCAACATCGCTAATATTTTTGTTCCTCGCGCCAACCGAGGTAAACAAGGCGCGCACGAGTTATTGCAGCTAGATGGTTTACCGATGAATTTGCAGGAGATTATATCTATTACACCAAACTTCCTCTGTACATCATTTCAAGGGCGACGATTTCCGGAGCGTTTGCCACCCTTCATTTGACAGTGCTGGAACTTTTTCCCACTAAAATTAGAGGCACCGTATTCGGATTCGTCACGGCATTTGAGCAGCTCTCAATGCTAGCGCCACATCTCTTATCGGATTTTGTAAATTGTCTAATTTTGCATGCCTCAAAATATTTATTTCTGGTCGTTTGTGTATTTGCAGAACAAAAATAATGAGTTAGATATGTCTCAAGGGATTGTTGCTTTCGTTGCGGCTGTAGCGGTTGCCGTGTTTTTGCCTGACACAACAGAGAAATCCCTGCCAATGACATTTATTGAGGCGGAAAAGATAGGCAAGTGGAAGCGAATTCCATTTGATCCTGCGGAATATTTCAAGGAGCATCAGGACCAGGTTAGATATTTTTATTTATTTATAAAGAAAAATTGGAAGCAGTTTATTAATATGAAAATACGAAAATTTCATCTTGTATGTTTTTGTGAAGCACAACTATGGCTATGAAATTACGATTTGGTATGTTTTGCACGCAAAAAATCTCATTGAGGTTCGGGCCGACTTGAAACTTCAAATTTTTCTCAAATTTCTGTTAAATTTGGCCATATTTTAGGACAATATCCCTGCTCAACCAGGGACAAAGCATCTCTCCCCCTGCTCTGTCCATTTCAATATTTTCTAGTTTGTCATTTAAATCAAGCGAACTAAAATTAAAAAAATATCCGGCAATTTATGACCAATTTGTGCGCAGACTATAAAAACAAAGCATTTCAGCGAACAAAATGAGCTAGAATAATCCTCATCTGTAGAGAAGCTTACAAAATTATTGCAATTGTTGAAAACTTTGTGCCGAAAACAAGACAAGTAGAACAAAAAAAGACAGAATGATTATTTCTGGCGTGCGCGTGGGCAGATTTACGAGAGAGGGAGAGTCTCGTATTGAAATAAAAGTGCCACATAAATATCCCTCGTTAAATCTCGTACGATTTTTTTCCACTGGATTTTCGCCCGAATTTTTTCGTCGGAGAGAAAGTTTTCACACGACGGAGCTGCGGTCGCGTTTGGTTTTGTGAGTTATAGGCGCAAAAGCACAGAGGAAATGCGGCTCTCGACGCTCGTGCCTCTTCCGCTCTGTTATTTTTTCGCGCCAGTGCGTACTGATGATAATAGTAGTAATGACACCCTAACGTTGTTCAAATTACAAAGCAGTGTTTCGTCGAAGACAAATAAATGTGTGACGTGCGACGTGCCTCTCTAGCCACTGATTTTGATTATTTAAAGGAATCTGATGACACTGTTTGTTTATTCTCAAAATCAGTCATAAATATATAATTAAATGTATCAAGTCAGTGTCAAATTCATTTGTGTGAAAAAATGGACGTTATTAATCGATGGACAGTTTCAATTGAATCCCTAAAAGTTGTGCTTGACCAAATGATTTCAAAAGTAAAAAATCTGAATTTAATGGGGAAGAAGGCAATACTTCTGTGGGGGAGTTTTCATTTTTAACGTACTCCACGATGCATATAATTTGGAAGAAAAATGAAAGAAAAAGAAGCAGAAAAATTAAGCACCTAAATTGAATATCAAAACTGTTAATTTTAAATTTGATTACTAATATTTTAACCGTCATGCGTTTTGTGAGCTAGAATAAATTATTCACAGATTTAGATGCTTACTGGTAGTGGCTGTTGTTCAGACAGCAGTTGTTTAAAATATCAAAGTCATTAATCGAGTGTCATAAAAGCATGAACCCAAATCAAAACAATTATTCTTGAAGCAAGAGTAGTTCAAGTTGATTTAAAAGCAAAACTGGATTTAAAACAATATCAAACATTTTAAAAATAAAAAATATAATTTTTGGTGTTCTAAAAATCTTAAAAAATGCCACATTTACCCAGCTATATTAAAAATAGCTGGAAATTTTTCCAAAATCATTCACTTAAAAACCGATGCGTGTTCATTGTTTTATGTTTTAAATGTTAATTAATTTGTGTACGAAATTTCGTGACGGGCGCGTCATTTTCAAGAGTATGCAACCGGCAGAGCACAGGCGCTGCACTTGTTGCCTATCAGCTAATTACGGCGTGGGTGCCCCAGCTCGGAGCGTTTGCGGAGAGTAGATGTGATTTATTTGCTTCAGCCAGACCGGCCTTTTTTTGGATGATGAATGCGCCTCTTATTATTTCGCAAACATTAAGCGTCGAAATGAGTTATTGGGCAAAAAACATGCCCATTTGGGGCCGCCGCTGCGTGCGTGTAAACAGAGAGACGGCCGCTTTTTGCGCGCGCAATTCACCGAAATTTGGCACCGCGCCAGTCCGGAGGAAATCACTAATGCAAAGTGTACACATTTACTGCGAATTCCTCCACTTATGCGTCGCAGCATATTTCGCCCGATTTGTTTGTCTCCGGATATGGATTTTCGGTAAGTGGAGGAGAGAGAAAGACGAGACGCTTTTAAGGCGGAATAAATTTTTGCCTCCGATAATATGCAGATTGCGCTCCCACGGTCGTAAAGCCGCAGTTCGTGGCGCGAAAAAGCTGCTCGCAGGCCGAATCTGCATGCAAACTGCGCCATCTAATTATGCTAAGGAGATGGCAAATGAGCCGCCAACAAGGCATTCCTTAAGCCCGCCCGCTCTCTGCCCGGCGAGCTGTTCATTTCATGGCCGAAGGAAATTGTTTTTTAATGTTCACCATAAATCAGAAAATGCCTGCGAAAACTACGGTCAGACAGATGCCAAATTCCACTGAAGATTAATGGATTTCTTTGTCTCTTCTTGAAAAAGATTTGAAAAAATTGCAATTTAAAAATAGCCGTAAATGAACAAATCAGAAGAGATAAATTTAAAGTTTGATTGTTCGAGTCATGAATAATGCTGGAAAAGAAATTTAGTGGTTGAACGGTAATTTAAGATCCAAAATCGTGAGAGTTAGACTTAAATTGGGAAGAATATTAATCCTAATTTGCCAATCCTCTCCTCTCATTGCCAGTAAAAAGGAAAAATGAAGATTGATCTTTTAGTCAGTCTTATTAAAACGCAGTAATGGAAACCCTCTTTGACATCATGAAAAGTTGAAAGCAAAATTAATAAAGTAGCCATGGATTATGAATAAAATTTGATCAAACGCTTCAAACGTGAGTGCTCTCAGATTCTGTTACGGGTAGGTTTTTCTTCTTCATATTAGATCCGACACAAAATGGATACTTCTTTTACTATTTTACACTTCAAATATTTTTATACCACAGCCTCTCATTTTCCATCCATTCTGCTAACAAATAAGAGAAATTCAAACTTAAGATAAGCTTCAGACAAATCAAAGTGTTTTGGAAATGGCTTATCCTGATGGAAAAAAAACAATTTTGCTTCACGATGATAAATTTTCGCGAAAAATCCCTTACACCGCCAAAGTGGTCCTCGCATCTTGACGCTGATTGGCTGAAACCTCTCCATTCATACAGAAAATTCAATTTACTGCTGGAGATGAATGGAAAAAGCGGCGCCTTTTCTTTTTTCTGAATGATAAATCGTCACTCCAGCCACAATGTGATTTTGAGATGTTTGTCCCGGCGCGGCGAAGACAAATTATTTCGTCTCTAGGAAACGTTTTTTCGCACAAACGCTGCGTGCGAAATCCAACAGAAGAGATGTTTCTTATTGAGGAAAGAAAGCTGGCAAAATAAATCATGAAGCGCCGACTTCCGAGAATGTTCCCGGTCTCCCGGTCTCGTCCTTTCATTGTGCGTGGGCTCTATTATATTTCCGTGGAGGCGTGCAATCAAACTTCCATGACGCCCACGACGAGTGCAATTTCAATAATCTCGGCTAACGTGGGGACACGTACGTTCTTGGCGTGAAAAATAATTTCGGAGCCTTTTGTGTGCACATCACGTTCAATCATTTATTTTAAGCGATTCTGTCATGGCACATTTGATTAAATTGGTAAAAATAGCCCTTTTTTCTCCGGAATTCTTTGCAGTTTAGTTTTCATGCTGTATTTTGTTATTTTTCAATCTTACTCATTTAGTTTTGAATTGTATATATTTTTAAAAATTGCCTTTCGTATTAGGTTCTAAATGTTTGAATTACGTTATTTAAAATGTATATTTTCATTTACATGGGATTGTGAATTCGGGAAATATCTCAAATATGTGTACATGATTAAAAAACTGCTGAGCTTGAAAATGGAAATGAAAACGATATAAAACATTAAGAACCAAACATCTGTCTGTTTTCAATAGGTCTAAAAAATTGCAACAAATCCTACTTTCACTGAGGAAAATCCGTTTTCACTACAAAATAAATAATTCATTGCATAGGCGATCGGTGGATTTGGATACACCTCAAGTGGCAGTGGCCAATATCGTGGAAAATACCAGAAAAAACCATGTAAACTGTAAACGGTATACAACAACCTCCCAATCAAATTGTAAAGCCAAAGTACATAGTATATAACAATTTAATTATTTTAGTTTTGTTTATATTTTACATATTTTATAAGGTAAAAGTGATTTCTTTATTCAAGATCCAAAACTAGATAGTAAATAAGAGCGCACAAATTTTGTTATTGGAGATATCTACTTTTTGACTTAAATATTCACTTTGTAACTCACTCACTTATTATATAAAATAATTACTCAACAAACAAAATCAATTTCCTTGGTGCCAAAATTAATGAATCAATTGGAGTGTAAATATTTGGGTGTTTGTCGAGCGCGGTCCGCATTTTAAAATCGACGACCAAGACAATTTCCCTAATCAAAATGTCTTTGTGCTGCATATTTTTATAATATTCAATTCAGCCTTTAGACAGACGTACTTGTTTTGTTTATTCTCAATCAGCAATCAGATTTTCCAATCAATAATTGCACCAAAACAAGTAAAAAATTGAAGTCGCTGTCCCATTCACGTGCTCTCCCACCACTTTTAAGCGACTTTGGCTACCACTTGCTGCTTATGGGATTTTACGTGTTAAATTTGGAGGTCGCTGATTGGTCCCAATTTCCCATTTGATTTAACCCGTGGATTCGTGTGGCACTAGCCTAGCACACGGGTCGCTAGTACGCATGCGCTCGTGTGCTTGCGCTCTAGAGCGAGCAGGCGGCAAGCCTGCAGACTGAAATATACAGCGACCAAAGGGAAATTTGGCCAGGAAAATTTTAATTTAGGAATTTTTCCTTCCTGCCTCTTTTGGACACCTCAAGTGACCCTTGACCCACTTACATGCACCGATCGCCTATGATTCATTGGCGTAAAAAATTTCTCTTAAAAATTAAACCACGAGAAAAATCTAGGCGTGGAGCATATAATTTGCAATTTGTTGGTTTTTAACTGATTAATGCTGTTTTAGACGCGTTTATGACCCTTTTTAGACAGCGTTGGCAGTTTAAGACAGTTTTAGATTATTTAATAAATTGTTCAAATTGCCTAAAATTGCAAGGTTCGTAATCGTTCCGATTTAATAGCCCCGCAACGATAGTTGATTGTCTAAATTTCACTGGCCTAGTCATATGTAAGCAATTCATATCGTTTTAAATCAGAATTTTCAATCTTATCTATATAAATGCGTTGCGTGTTACACCAAAAATACCACAATTTTCACTACTTCGCGGTAAGTTGAATATCTAAACAATCCGTGAAATGTAAAGCTTTCATTGTAACGTTAAAGTGGTCACGCAGCATTTATTTTCCCTCGTCTGTCACACTGGCAGAAAGATAAATTTATTGGTGATTTCCCAGCGGGAAAAATTCAGACGGTTTTAGATCCTTTTCACTTTCAATTAAGATATTGTCAATTTAGAGAAAGGTATTGGCTGTCGAAAAGTGAATTACGAGACACTTGACGTAGGCGTCAGGTAATCGATTAGTCAGAGGGCCGCTATCGAGACTTTTGAGTTTCAATTTAATAGAAAATACTCTTACCAAATGCTTCACCGGAAAACACGGAGCGCATTAGGTAAAAATGTGAAAGAATGAAACATCTGCATTATTATTAATTTTATTCATATTGCGCTACTTACTTGTTAGAACAATAACTTACCACACACACTCTCAAAGGTTGGTAACAAATCAGGTCTTGCTCGTTTCATTACGTATCTCATGCGTGCGAGAAGCGAAGAAGAAAAGAAACTTAAAAATTTCAGGTTAATCATTTCGGGTTTGTGAGTTTCATATATCTTTTAAATACTCTCCATTATCTTAAATGGAATACACAGGTTTTTATAATAAAGTAGAAATGGAATTGTAATTTTTTGGTGACACGCAATAATTGAACTTTTTACAGAGCGAAGTGATCACATGGGACGAGTTTCCTGGTTATTTGTCTGCAAGTGCCCACCAAGCAGATGAGCTGTCGAGCATGCCAGCACAGACGTCTGATCCTCAAAATGAATCTAATGGGCGCAGATCTCTGTTTGAACTCGATCTAGAATTATTTTCTAGAAATTTTTCATTAAATTCTCGAGAAAATTACAGCAACGACCATTCCGAGATATAAGTAAATATACAAAAATGTTAAAATTTTGTTTTATTGGTAGAGAAATAAATGAATTTAATAGGAATCCATTTTTAACGTGTTATTTATCCCCTCGATCTTGATATATATTTCTCATTTTGCTTCAAATGGAGTACCCCCGCTGATCCGTTCTACTAAACATTATTTTGGCCGCGCTGAAAAGAATTTTCGGGCAACGAAACACCAGCTGCCCCTTGCTGCGAGTTAATAGAGTGACTTGTCCGCCCACGAGGGGGTTGGCGAGGGAGACTGTGCACGCTGGTGGTGCATATCCTCTCGCTGGATGCTGCACCGGCATACGCATGCCCGCCGCGCACGACCAGCGACCACTGTTTGACAGCCGAGGGAGCACTCGTTCCGTCGGCGGCAGCTCACTCCACTCTCTGCTGGCGAAGCCGCCACCGCTCCCTTTGGTCAGCAGCACACCGGCCGGCGAGAGGCTTGACAGACAGATCAACCACCACTGGCATGGCTTCCGGCCTGGAAAACCACACCTGGTGGTGCTGCAACGGCACTGACCTGGCTACCACCGTCGACTCGCCCGCTTCTTTCGGCAGGGACAAGCACGAGATCAACACTTTCTACTTCTATGAGGTGAGTTTTCTATGCAAATATTGCCACAGGGGCGCGAATCAACATTGAAAATTGCGTTAAATTTATCTTTTGGATTATTCAATTTTAGATCTAAAAATTAATTTATTGCATATCAAAGATATTTTTTACTTTGCTGGGACGGAAATTTTTACCAGCAGAAAGTGATGAACTTTTGGAAAGAAATATTTCCCTAGAAATCATCTCCTACAGAACTAAATTTACTTAGTCAAACTTTGCACGCTGGTTAATTATCTGTTTACAATTACAAAACCTTTATAAAATTAAAAAAAGGACAGACTCAAACGTAACAAATTTTGATTTGAGCCCATTTTTCGTAAAGTATTGATTACTGCTTAAAAGGTTACGTCCTTATTTGATTTTTTTAAATATCCTGTTTGTAATTAAAATAATTGTTTTCCGCCAAATATGTAGACCATTTTTCGTGGTTTTGCGATTTAGACGAGTTTGGGCTTGATAGGACAGTTCTAGGTGTAGATAATATTATAAAATATGTGTTAAACTTGTGTAATTCATGCTCATTTGGTATATAAAATTAAATCTGACGCACACAAAAAATAGTAGACTGTCTAGAAAACGTTTTTGTTATTGCATTATTTTCCATCTTTAATTAAATTGGATGATTTGCACCAATAGATTCCCTCTATTTTAATTTTTAAATATTCATGGAAAGTCTACATTGGCGTACTCGCGATTATTTCGATATTGACGCTATTCCCTCAAGTGATGAATGGCATAAGTAAGGCACACAAATGAAATAATAAAGTAGATCGCCCCGCGAGGTTTGATTTATCCACATGTATATATGTAGTAGAGTGACAGCAAAAATAAACACTATTTGCAGCTTTATTAATGGGGAAACTGATCCTGTGATAAACTACGGCTTTTGCTATAATAAATATACTTTTCATCAAAACGTCGATAAAGTGGTGCAAAACCAATTGGAAATTAAACTAATATCCCCGGCGATGCACGCATTGGAATTGAATAGTATCATAACCTGATTTATTGCTTGTCCCATAAACAGTTGGCGAGCTTCGTGCAAATAAACTGCAGCTTTTCGTTTTTGACCTCAAAGTGCGTGCGCGTGGTAATTTAAAAACAAAGGTGCTTCAGGCCGGTGCACATGTGCATGCAAAAGAGCAATTTGGCACTCGAACAGCATGCATAAATTTTAGCGCATCTTGTCGCCATTACAGCCGCTTGAAATGCTCTAGCAATTTATCCGATTCGTTTATTGCTAGGGACCAGATTTCTGGTCCATTTACATGTGCATAGGGATTGTGAGAAAGTGAAAATTATTTGTTCAGTTTGATTTTGATTCATAAACAGAATTTAATATCCTCATAATGTCAAAAACACGCTTAGTGGCTTTGAAATTTTTTACTTTGTTTTTAAAAATTAAGTTCGTTTTTGCATGTTTGTCACAAATAATTAACTGTGTTGTGAGATCTCTATTTTTTCATATCATGACTTTCAAAATTAACACGATTTTTAAGAACAATTAAATTACAAAATAAACATTAACCACAGAGTTTTTGCTGCAAATCCCATCCCTATACCGATTCCGTCTCGCAAAACGAAATTAATTGCCCGAACCGCGCGCGTCAGAGCAAATTAGCATGTAGAAGTGCGAGAGTTATTTATCGCGGTGGTCCATTAACAGCCGCCGCGCGTCTCGTCATCGACGCAGCAGCCGGCGTGGTTTTTAGGCCGTAGCGTCGCTGTTGCCAAAAAGCCATCGCCAATTAATCCATCACTGGCTGCGCGTCGTTTATATTGGCAATCTGCACGAGGCTTTCGTGAGAAACTCGTGTGTCGAATGCGCTGCAAGAAAGGGAGACTAAACACGCATAAAATCGGGCTTCTTGTGCGGCTGTTACTGTTTTTCGGTGGATGCTCGCACGAAACTTCCCTTGAAAGAGGGAAAGTTCAAAGTCGTAAACTTTTACAGACCATTTCATAAAATTGACGCTTTTCATTTCGAGCTTTTGGCCACGATAAGCTGCAAAGAAAGATTTTCCTGCAAAAGAGAGTTTTTGCTCTTCACGCTCACCCATGCATTTTTAATTTTCTTTAAGCACGGTCGGAAGCGTGTGAATGACGAGGGTTGACAGTACAACACTCACATATATGAATATAACATTGTTACGCGATCATAAGCTTCAGATTCAAGTGTCGGGAGCAAAACAAACGGCGAAACACCTGTTACGAGTGTAAAAGCCTGCGACGCCTGGCTGCCACTTGCCATTCGTGACGGTCGGGGGAGGGTTGTGCAACGCAATCCGCGGATTTATATAATAATATGCCTTCCCGCTGCCGCTCTGAGGCGTTTTTGCATAATGAGCCAACAAGGCGGAGCAAATTAAGTTACACTACCAAAGAGCCAATTCATATTCACTGGAGCACTCTTCCAGCCAGTAGAATTAACTGTGCTAAAATATATATTTGGGCTTTGAATTTTATTTGTTGGTTGTTTGCTGATGATTCAATAAATTTAAAATATTTTCAACTTGTTACACTTTATTATTAAATGTAATTTGTGAGAAGGAGATGTAGAGCTGAAGTGTTTTTTGTTGCTGAAGAATGTATCCTCCTACAAATTTGGAATCGGAAATCGTCTGAATGACTGGAATTTTTCTGAGATAGTTTTTGTCCGAAAGAAATTAATCTGTATGAGAATATGTTCGAAAATTGTGAGTACTGGATGGTATTTATTGCAAGAAGGATTTAATCACCATACTTGTGATTTCGACCTTCAGCAGGCCAGCCATACAGAGCTACTCGCAGAATTAAAAAGGATTGAATGCACATATATGTCCTTTCAATAAATCCTTTTTCCACTTTTAGGACAAGCAACAAAGCGTTGATTGTGCATTTTTCTTAATGGAGTTGCTTTGCTTTACTTAAACGAGTTTCAAGTTTGAAGAAGAGTCGTTTTGAGTTCCTACACTGAAGGGACAGTGTACTAAGATGTTTAGAGTGGACCTTATACGTCAATCAAAATGGTCCTTACTTTGAAACACCACATGCAGGAAACAACATATTTTGCACTGGTAATTATATTTGGTTGACAGTTGATATTTTTGGAGCTGTTTTGTATGTGTGCATGGTAAAACTCTCGTGGTTGTGTTCCATATAGAGAGGCAATATCGCAAACTTTACCCTCCTTCAAGTTGCACAAGCATATAGGCGGAGACTGAGGAGCGACGGTATCAAAATGAAAACTGTAGCATCACATTGAGCCTGAAAAACGATTCAAATTGCACAACATGTTTTTATAATTAAGATACTTAAAAGTAATGAATAACTATAAAAATAGTTTTGTTACAAAAGAAATACCTATACATATGTGTAATAAGCAAATCCTCGCGATGGCTTAGCATTATTAATAAAATTTTCCTAGAATTGCGGAAATAATTATCTCATTTCTCCAGAACAACTCTACATTCTTTGGCTTGAGAATTTTGCATCGGTCTTAAGGATATTTTACAACGGAACTCGGCTAAAAGCATTTGCCTTCGTTACACGTTCGCGTATTATCCCACTCAAGAAGAAGAACGCATTTCAGGGTAGAAATTCCATGCGAGTGCTTTTAAAGCCACAGAAAAAGCAAGTTAAGCCGTCTCCTTACACGGCACGCTCGTAAAAGTGAAGGGCCTGGGCTGCGCGAGATCAACACCTATCAGTCCATTCTTAGCCGCAGGAAATGCATTTCGCCTTGCTGCGCAACCGAATAAACTAAACGCAGACATACAGTTATAAGGAGCAGTTCGTTTCGAGTTCAGCGGGTGCGGTGACAGTAGCAAATGCAAGGCTTGGCAAATTGAATTTCTCTGCTGCTCGCTTGATTCAGTTACTCGCAGTGGGGTTTAAATTTTCGAGATTATTGAAGCCAAGTCGAGGGATGCATTTTGCTCCTCGACGGAGCGAGTTTCGTGCCGCATAGTCGCAGCCAGGCGGATATAGACGCGAGTTTCATAACTCACACAGGCGCTATCTTTCTTGGATGATGATGTTTCGCCGTCTGATGAGCTCTCCTCCTCGTGAATATTAATGAGCGCGATTCCCGGGCTTGATTAACTAACATGTCGTGTTTCTGATTATTCTTCTACCCTCGCGAAGTCTACCACGTCAGATCAAATTAAAACATTCTTAACTCTCGTTTTGAAATTTTCCTCTAAGGTGAGATTCACTCGCACGAATCATCTGGGGGCGTTCTTCCTGAAGAGATTATTATATATAGAAAAGAAAGAAAAATTAGAAGGGTATTATATCATAAATTGCACTCAAATGGAACAGAAACCATTAAATTTATTCAATTAAACTTCACTTTTCACAATTAGTTGGACTTGTTCATGCTAGAAAGCTTAGTTTTAAGAACAGACGAATTCATTTAATGTAATAGAATAAGCAAAACGTTAATTGTTTTCTGGGGGAATAACTGTAAATGTAGAAATTAGGCCTATTTAAATGAAAATTGAATGAAAATAAAGGGACGTATTGGCATTTTGTTTATATAGATGGTATTATTAGATTTAAAAATTAATTGAAAATAAATTATGAATATGCATCTGGTAAATAATCAAAAGCATGAAAGCGTGTGAGGGAAAGGGTGACACTTCCGACAAACCAGTCGACTTTAGACTTACAATTAGATAGTGAGCAAAAAATTAACTTTTAGTTATTTCATTGTTTTCTAATTTGTATTGCCAGCGTTAAAACAATACCGCTAAAATAAGAACTAAAAAATTGAATTGAAATACTTTATGTGTTAGCAGTGAGATATTTTATTTTATTTTATTTAGAAGGGCGTGGGCGGGTAGATTCATGTTTCACCGCATTCATGTGAAATTTTGCTTGATTAAATCACGCGTCGTTTTTTAGGTTAAACGAGTTAGAGTGTGTTATGTGGTAGTCAAACAATTACCATAATAATTAGTTGATTGCCACAGCAGTGTATAATGAGAAGCCAGGGGAAATTTGCGTGCAAAATGCAAAGTTGCGAACAATGCACGTGCTGCGCTGCATGCGAACTTGTGCCACAATTTCTCATCGCGTCTTCATCGTAAATGCAAATTCCCTCGGTGCTTTTTGCAAACACAAACTTTGATGCCGCAGGCGGACAGCTTTTATTTTGCAGCTTCAAATTGAATTTTAAACTCGTGGTGTTCTTTCTGTTGTGCAGACGGAGCAGTTCACTCTTCTGTGGACGCTCTTTGCTCTCATCGTCCTGGGAAATTCGGCAGTGCTGGCCGCCTTGCTCTACACAAACAAAGGACGTAAATCTCGCATGAACTTTTTCATCATGCAGCTGGCACTGGCTGGTAAGTGAAACACGACGAGATTTTGTTTGTTTTGTATAATGTTCCCAAAATATTTTTAGAGGCTACAGGGATGATATTTTCCGCAAAATTTAACGCTCCTGTAAAATATAAACCAATTTCACCGGTTGAAAATTCAATTTCGCTCGATTCCAGCAATTTACGTAATAAATTTTAGTATTACGTTGCACGAGGCTTCCATTAAATCTCGCATGCAATTCATCCTCGTTGGTTTTCCGGCTCGATAGAAAAATAGTTTCCCGCGAGAGTAACATTGCTCGAGCTAACATTCTTTTCTGTCTGGATAAATAGCCGGTGTGATGTGCCCATAAGAGTCGTTCCAGTTATTTACAGAGGGTGAGGTGCATTCAGACGCATATACATAGAATGCATTGTTAGTTAGGGTAGCCAGACGCCTGCCAATTGCGCGAATTTCAAGAAAACGTCAATGGCAATTTTTTTATTGCGCTTTTTAATGGATTTTTTTATAATGTATTAAAAAATAAATAAAAATGTTATCGCTAACACAGACATAATGGAATTCAATATGGGCATTATTTTACAATGTTGATATTGTGGGTGTCATTGTTATTATTGGAAATTGTCCAGGCATTTTTATCGGTATAATCTCGTACCTTCTCTTTTTGAATTATTGCTTTATCAATCTGCTGATGCGTTACGGTTTTATCTTTGTCGCAATTTTGCTTGATCAGATCACGTCAATGATGAGGCTAAAATATTATCTTAAATAAGGACGAATCAACCGTGAGTAGAGAGAAAATCAGGGTTGGGTGTGAAATTTTAATGGCTACACTGTCTATATATGCCATTCACGAGACCTTATTCTAGCCTAAAATTACAGTTTCAAACTCATTCACCTTGTTTAAATTGAATTTGTAAGTTTTAATTGTCAATTTCTCACAGTTATTTTCGTCAAAGATCAATAAAGATGGGTAAAATCATCGGTCAAATTTCTCCATTACAAAAAATGCATTTAATCGCACTGTTTAATTTTTTTGAAGAATGCTTTTAGAGGAATGAAGATAAAATATAGAATGAAATTGCAATCAACATCATGGATGCTGAAATATGCTTGGCACCAGACTTCGTTATGAAGTCTGTTGATGAAATTGCAAACGTCTTCATCGTTTGAATACTGGCCTCTGAAACCAAGTTCACGTCAAACCTAAGACAAAATAAAATTGTGTTACTCTCATATTAATTAAGGGGAAAAAGCTCCAAACCTGCTGCCATTTTGAAGCACAGTCATGCTTATCTCACTCATAGGGAAATATTTCTCGGCATCCATGGTGATAGGAATGACTTTGTCCGACGAGAAACTGCCTTTTAGCGAAAGCACGGTAAATGAGACCTCTTGAGTGTAGTTGGTCGCCTCCAAAGAGGCTCCGCAAGACATTTTGTCCGCAGAAGAGCATGCCACCAGTCCGCAGGTCTGTTCAGGGAACAGAACTGAGCCATCTCGGGAAGTTCTGTTGCCATCAAATGCGACCAACTGAAAATTTAATTGTGAATCTCCGATATATGCGTGTATAGCAATGCTAATACCTGGTAAAACATTTCGTCCGCGTTTCTTATCGTTCTGTACGTGAGGGTGCAGCAAAATTCATCCTCACCGTGACAAACCGAGACCTCGTTGACAGACAAACTGCTGTGTGGAACTGGCACAGAGCTGTAATCCGTGAAGTCGGTTTCCTCAGATGTTATCGGACCGTTGATCTTTGACTCCCCTTGGGTGGTAGTTTTTGTATAATCTGTCACTCCAGTTTGCAAGACTCCGAAACCACCAGCACCTGGGCCATAGAGCAAAGCGTAGCTCCCTGAGGGCCAAATAATACCGTTGCCTGTGTACCCTAGCATCGAGTTTTGGTAGTTGGAGGTAGCCAACGCAATTTTTTTGTCGCGATTCGCGAAATGCCAACCCCAATGAACAGAAAGCGCTGTCAAAAATAGATATTCGATAAAAATTCAATTCAAAAGTACTCTCTCATTTAAAAAATATTGTAAAAAAGGAAAATAATTTCAGTGACTTACAGAATCCAAACGGCATGGTATTCACCGTTGCTCCGAGGTCAACAAAACGACGCACGCCATTCGCGAAATAGGTGTTGGCTGGTTCCGCAAAAAGCAAATCATGGCTCATGAAAATCCCCTGTGTTATGCCGCTTTCTGTTGTAAACGTGGCTGGCTCCAGAGTAGACGGCTTATCAATGGCTTCCTCATTGATCAAGTTGTATTTTCTGTACCTACAATCAATTTTTCCGGGATTAAAGCAAAGGCAAAAAAGGTATTTCGCATTCGCACTTTGCAACTAAATATCCTTGTTTGTCGAACACGATGGCGGTGCTGTACACCTTGAGTCCGTCGTCTCTGCAGGGCTCGCCCTCCGTGCACGGTACCCCTTCCAACAAGCCCGCTACTAGGTAAATGTACTCGTTCATCGCGATACATGATAGCCTTTGCACCACCTGATTAAATCAGAGCTTGAAAAGTAACTAATAAATAATGGAATTAAAGAAAACCTACCAGATCCTTTGGGTCAGTGCTGGCGATTTCACAAGGCACTGTTTCATTGTTCACTGCGGGAATTCTTTGAGAAAGCAGCACAGCCAAACTCCTGTCATTGATGACTTCAGTCGTGGTAAAGGAAAAGTCGGCATACACAAAAATAGTGTCCCTAGCCTACGTTAAACGTAGTAAGTCAAAGATTAAATTTTAAAAATATTGAATGTAAGTTACCGATGCGTTGTCTGGCTTTGGTCCCCTTTCTTCTAAATAATCGAGGTTAATTTTTAAGATTGATTCGTCTATGGTTTCATTGTCCCATCCTTCAGGAGTGTACGAGTACAAATGTATTTCATATCCGTCTTCCTATAAAAACTCTTGATGAAATTCACCATATATAGGAAATGTGTGGGTACATACCAGCTTTGTCGTTGACTGTCTCGAAGGAGAATAACGGCTCTCAAGGACAACTGCAGAGTTGAAGGCAAAACCAACTACAAAATATAAGCACACGCAAAATGTTGCGGCTGTGGACGTCATTGTTGTTGTGATAGCCAAAGGCTCTTGCCTCTTCTTATTATATGAAAGCTTATCAACCCATTGACGCTGTTATTGGTAATAAACAATAACATAATCTTGATTTGACGTTCAGTTAGGGATTTGCTAAATGAATCACTTTGAATGACAATGCTAATTCCTAAATAAATATAAGGCCCTACGCACAAGCAATGATGAATCAATCGTGAGCAGACAGTATACAAGTTTGGTACGTCAATTGTCACATGTTGCCCTGCTTTCACAAGTGATAGTTATTTTTTGAATTATTTACTTTCTTGGATTTAAATTTGTCTGTAGAGAAAAATTGCATTCATTATAATGATTTCTGGTCAATTTTCATGTATTCGCAGAAGAATTATTGCCTATACTTTAATTATGGAGAGAATGACGCTCTATATTGAGCAAGAAAAATGTTCTATTATAACGAATTATGCAACCTGTGTACCACTGGTGATTTTATTATTGCCTACACAAACCCTAAACCTAGAATTTATTTTCTCTAAGAAAATTTGCTTGAGTTGAATGAACTTTCCTGTGATTGTGATCTTTTCTGCTCGAAGTTTTTAAGAACGTGGCCACCCTGCTGGAGCTTAAGCACGGCTGGAGCTTAAGCACGGCTGGAGCACAACATCCGCTTAAATCAAGCCAAGTTTGTGCGCCGTGTGATGTGTTGCTGACAACAGCACGCGACTCGAGCGATATTGCCTCGTTCATTCTGTTATAACAGAATTCATAAAGCTGTGATAGCAGGTGGGTGCTCATACAAATCAGTCTGTGAGTCTGCTTCGCGCCAGACTAGAGAATCACTCTTGGGATATTTCTATCATTTCCACCCTTCTGTTTCTACTAGGGAGTTAGCTTTAAAGGAATCGAGAGACGTAATTTGATTTTGTTCTTTCTTGGAAAACCAGGAGAAATGCAATCCATCTTTCTCTCGCTTTCCATTTGATACCAACCGGAAATTATAGCTGCAGTTGCACATTTGCAATCTGCTGCAAATATGTCAAAAGCATCATATTAATAGCACATCAATCCCACGTCTGGGGGAAAATTGACAGTTATTATCTGAGCTATATATATAGAAAATAAATTTAATTCCATTATTTGTAAAATTTAAATGAAATCTTTTTGAGAGGTTTAATATAGTTTCTTGGGATCAAATTATAACATGGCATTTCCGGCCATGCAAGACATTGAATGCAATTTGTTGCGTTGTTTACAGGGTAAAAAAACCTGAAGCCTCTCTACTCCAGGTTCTATTTTCATGAAAGGTTGCATCATCGGCTCTCAATCTGATACGCATGTGTATACTTTGAAATTGAATCCGTCTACCTGTGGTTATGGAATAGCAGAATAATTGAGCCTGCACCGATGGTGCTTGATGCCGGCACGTGTTTTCTTTGTATACGCTAAAATAGGAGAGCAGCCTGCGTGTGCAGCAAGTTTAATTTGCGAACCTGCAGCCGTATAAATTTATTTGCGGGAGCTGTAAGGCAAGCGCAGCATTGTTCGCGATAATAACGAAAGTTGCATTCGTTTGTGCCGCACGAGTTAATTGGATCGAGTTTTAAGTGCATTTTCCGTCGAGTTGCTGCTGGATATGAGTGTGTGTGGCGTGGTGCGAAATTCTCGCAGCGCCAGCACACACACATGCCTCCATCTGCGGCATCTCAACAAATTGGCAGCTGACAAAAGTGCTTATTTGCCGTTTTCAGCGGCGGAAAAAGCGGCCGACGGCGCAGGGAAATGCTGCAGAGTAATTCGGATGGCAATTTTTCTTTCTTCCCAGAGACTTTTTGGCCCCGAGACCTCGGCACGCGGTCCTTAAATGTAATGGGACGACTGAAAGAGGACGGGAATATAAGACCAAAAAGTGCGACTCTTTTGCCTTCGTTTTTGCATTAATGGAATGAATTGCAGTTAGAAGTCGGCTCGTAAAGGCTTTTCTCTGCCTTGACAGTGCTTTAGCGGCTCTGAATTATAAGCTAAAGTTGAAAAGATATCATAGCCAAAGAATGCTTGCCGAGCTAATAACTCTCACGACGACGCATTCACTAAGTTTATTACGGACAGTTTAATTAACCAGCCGCCATGCATGGCGGAAATCAAATTTTATCTCAACGAACATTGCAGTTCGTCTGAGCAAAATGATCGTAATAAGGCTCTATTTTTATTCGCAATCTGTGAATCAGTAATTAGGGCAATCTTAATAATTCCTTGGATTATGTTTCCCGTTCAATTTATTCATAAAAATATCCCATGCACCAACTTAAATTTGGCCTGCAATTTTGAAATTATAGTTGTAATATAAAGGGGTACAACGGTTGTGCCCGAAAATGGAATAAATGAGGAAAGCCCAAAATGTTTTCTTGCAATGTCTTTGGCTTCCTTATATATTACTTTTTTAATGTCGACATTCGTGGTTGGTTGTTCCATATTACAATTAAAACAGACTTCATCCTCGTTGCTTTAAAACTTCCCCCTTTAATCTTCCATTCCGACGAGTTTCGGCTTCACAGTAGAGCCAGTTTCATGGAAAAACACAACTGGTGTTCCAACAACATCCAACAACAGAATTATTTTTCTTACTGTACAATTTATCATTCTGAGACAGACTGGATTTGCAACTAAATATATTTTTCGGGCATTTCAACATCTAACAATTTTTCCGGCATTCCATTTTCAGAAAAAAACAGTGCTCTCTTTTAAAATTCAAAATTGAAATAACCGCATGCATGCCACAAATTTTGGTAGCATAGGCTCCAAAGACCAAAATTATTGTTATTCTTTTCTCACAGAAAATCAATTTAATTTTTATCAATTTCAAATTAATTGCCTCTTCTGATGGATCATCGTCATCAGACGCTTACCGAGTTTGTTGCTGGACAAGGGAGGAGACTCACTTAATAAAACGCGCAAACTTTTCGTCCTAACTTCTTTTTATCTGGTGCTACTTTTACGTCCTTCACTTATTTACAGCTGAAAAAATACTTGGGAGCAAACTTCGCGCGTAAGGTAATAAGAGTTGAAAAAGTTGCCTAGTCTGGTGCCTCCGCGTTGGGAAAGGCTTTTGCAACGCGGAACACACGGCTGCAGGAACAACCTGGCTGTCGTCACGCCGTGAAATGTTGTTGAAAAATACAGCCAATTTGCTCAAGCGCCTTACTGCGAGCACTATGCGCCAGCTATAAAAACGAGCAGGCTTGCCTCTAAAAGGCTAAATTATAAATGATTACAAAGTAGGAAATGAAGTATCCCAATACTTAAAGAATTATTTGTTTTTAAGCGATTTTTCAAGGAAATTTAAAGATATACATTTTTTATTGGTTATAATGAATCGTTGCGAACTATTATACGTTAAAAAGTCAATATTTGCCAAACATTTTGCTATTTTGGGAGATGTTAAACGAAGAGCAATTTTTACTAGTTTTAATTTTAGCTTGTAAAACACGTTTTTATTTTTCAATAATGAAGAAAGCAGCAAGTTAGAACTTCTTAAATTTTGCAAACATGAACTCAAAATATGGTGCAGTTAAAAAAATTGCAGAGATTTCTTCTCTCGGCCTAATTTATTACGAACATCTTTGTCCTGCAAATGCATCGTGATGATGAACACGCTTAGCCTGGAGAATGCAATGCAAGGATTGTTTCAGAGGATGCTCCCTGCATTCCACGGCAAATCAAGCGATTAAATTTTGCGAGCTGCCGCTGGAATTCCCATCATATTGCATTCTTCCTGCCGGGAGCTCGAGCTCGCCATTGGTTTGTTTTCAATCTGCAATATCCAGGAATGTTGCCTGATACAATCTGATTGAATTTACGGCATTGCAAAGCATGCGAATATAATTTCGCGTGATTTATAGAAATGAGTGATGCCACCGATAAATTTTGCGCAAACACTTTTTATCGCTTGGCAACAAATCCCCGTGCCCCGATTAAAAAAGCGGCAGCTAAGGGTCTCTTATTTGCCTCTTGAAAGGGAACTCGCACTAAACGATTTTTGATGGAACGCTTGCGCCCTTTTGCTCCATTTTTATGCACACACACGCGTGAAAAACAGAGTTTCTCCTCGGGGGCTGGATGCGCCGCATGATAGGTGTGTGATATATTTTTCTGCAACCACCGGAGAGTTTCCCTTCGTAACAAAGAAATCAAATTTATATGCGAGAAGAAACTTCCGACTTTCAGTGCAGTTTTACTTGGGAAGCACAGAGTCAATGTTGTGCTCGAAAAGTTTTAATAAATCCCAATTTCAGCCTTTGAAATGATTTTGAATGAAAACGAAAATTATTCTGATTATTTAACAAATTTTTCAAAAGGATGAGAGTATAGAGCTTGCTGGAAAGGGCCTAGAAAGAAATTGATTTTGTCAAGGAGCGAAGCAAACTATATTGCATTGTTCCAAACCACAAGCCGAATTGGACAATCTGTCGCCCTCGCAGCAAACGGAGGGTTTTTATGTTTCGCAATGTCCTTCAATAAGTCACTGACTGCCCATGCCAACCAACTTTTGTATATTGCACGTCAGCCGCCTCTTAAACTCGGCGGCCGTATGTCTTTCAATCTGCGACCTTAATTCTACTGTGAGCCATTTAATCATGCTAACAAGAAAAGTTGCCCTGACTACCAGGGATTAAACTGCAGCTCAATCACTCTCGGGGAGAAAAGCGCGAAGCGAGAGTGAATTACACTTTTGTTTTCTCCTCTCAGTGTGTTGCCCATCACATGCGTTTCTGCAAATCCGCATCCTACAGATCATTTTGTTCTCATCAATCTTATAATATTGACTGGATGAGTTAAATGCATCAAAACGAAAAGCGAATTTAAAAAAACTGTTCGCCTTTTTGATAAAAAAGTAGAAATGGAAAAATAAAAGGTTAAATTTCATCAACCTTTTCTTAAAATTCAAAAATTCACCTGCAGCCGCAAGCTGTTCTAAAACACCTGAGAAAAATCTGTTTTCTGGCAAATCCCGATCAAATAAAAGAAGCTTACAATTTTATTATGTGTTCTATACATCATGCACCGTGGTAAAAACCGGGTTTGAATGAGCTAAAAATTTCATCTAGGAATCTGTTGGTATGAGCCATTTTGAAAACAATTCAACTCTGTCAGTATCATTCAAGATGTGCATTTTTTAATACAGAGAGTTAGAAACTTTTGGTCTGTTGCAACAAAATTTCTATTGAATACAGTGGGAGTGCATTACGCTACAGCCTTGGAGCTAATGAAAGTAGCACTTACTAGATTGAAAAAAACATCGCCGTAATGAAAGTGGGGAAATTTTAACTTTTGACTAGCTGCATTCTGTTTTTTATTTATTTTGATCGCGGAAGCACACGTATTTCATCGAATTTTTCAGCAACATCCACAAAAACGGGATTTCGGAATTATATTACCGGGAGACAGCTGGAAATTTCCATCGAGTTGATGCAGTTGTCAGGACCTGTGTTTTGAATTTTAATTGGATCGATTTAACCAATTATAAAATCATTTTTAAATTTCAATCCAGTTTCTGAAAATACATTCCTTGAGTTTTGGACCGAGCACAGGAATAATTTGTTTTCGGTTGCATTTGCATTGCAAATAAATTTGCTCATCTCATCACAGAGGAAATAAATCAATTTTACGGCCGCGGCACTTGGCAGCTTCGGCGAAATTCGGTCATAACTGCGAACGCGAATCACGGCCAAATCATTCAATTGGCGACGACCGAGGTGGTTCATAAACCTCTCAAATGGCTTTTAAATCTGGCGCGGGATAAATATTTACCAAGTGGCGCGCACCGACCATAAACATTTTACGGCAGCGGCGTTCGGACATGCAGGCCTCTTTGCTGCGGCTCAGCATCCTTCTTCGGCTTCATCATAATATGCGCGACAGACACACGCGGCATAATATTATCAGCGCGAAGAAGCAATTCACCGCGTTGCAGAACCGCGCTGCTCGCTGCTTTTTAATATTCGCGCGCACTTGGCAGCTCGAGCATTCCTCGATGAAATTTATTGCAACGAGAGCGCAGCAATCGCACATGCTGGCTTTGCAAATTAAACGCTAAACTGCCTGTCGAGCTGCGGAAGGACAGCTTCGAGCGACGCTAAATGATTTGCGCCACGCTTGAGCAAGAATATTCTCTGCAGCTAGTTTCTCTAAAGCGGATAAGCTGTCGACTCGTCAGAGGCATTTTCTGTTTTGTTTGGACTCCGATTTTAGCAATCAGCAGTACAATAGGAGGGGTAATTTACTTTAATTTATCATAAAATGCTGGTAAATTTTTTAATAAAATTAGTTATGAAACTCAAAGATATTTATAAATGTATATTTTTTGGTGAACAGTGTAAAAAGCATCATATTTTGAAATGTTCAACAAAAATAATCAGTTTAAGAAATGTAAAAATTGATACGAACTACTATAGGCTAGGTGTTGCACGCATAATTGCTTTTGATTAATTTATCCATTCAATTATTTTTTTTAATTAAAGAAAAGGAATCTTAAAAAATTGGAAATAGGAAACTACGAATTTCTTTACACTGCGCAGCTTGACAAAGCAGGATGGTCGGGTAAGAGTGTGATATTAAGAAAACATTGTCGCGCATGTTCACACTGCCACTTTTCGGCTCCTCAGTCTTCAACAGCAGTACTTTACTTTCAAAGTTCCAACACAAAATTAAAGCTATGAATTATGATGCACTAACAGTGTGTTGCTACACACAATCCTATTTAACCTATTCATTTCTCGGGGTGAGATATATATATTTTATCAAAAACTATCTTTAGTCCAGGGATTTCTTTGTATAAAACAACTTGCAAAATTCATTAAAAAAACATTCATATCAAGCATTTTTGGTAGGAAAAACTTAAAACTTCCTCCATTTAAACTTAAAATTTACTGCAAATAATAATAAACAAAAAGCAACAATGGAAAAGCATGCGAACAACACGAAGCTCTCGGCATTTTATTTACATAAGTGGCACAAGTCAAGCAATAGTCATTAATGTCCAAAGAGTCGCTTTATTTGGATTAGCTCGGATTGTTATTTGACAAAGGATCACCCTGTTTCCGCCACTGCAAAGAGAGCGTAAATGGCAAAACCCATTTATTTTCACAAGTCATCATCTAGATTAAATCATCAGCGCGACAATGAATGCACGCGAGCCGGTTAAAATTCCCATTAATCCTAATGAATCCGAATGCAAAGCTCGAGTATATATATACCAAGCAATCGTGATGCGATGGCCGGAAGAATTTGCATGAAATTAAAAAAGCACTTAACGCACTCATGCCATGACTGCACATCGACAGTGACCGTTTTTAATTTGCGAATGCTCCCACCTGCTCTCCGTTGCTGCTAAAAATAATGCCGACGATATCCTGCCTGCTGAAAAAATTGTTTCACGCAGGTAACACTTGTTTCCAGCCGATGTTATTTTACGGCGTTAGCCCTTGTAGATGAGATCGTTGCGCTTGTGAAAACACGAGATAACTGCAGGCATGGTGCTAGCTTTAGCAATCTGCTCTCCCCGGCACACGAGCGGCTTATAAAATGGCAATATTGCATAATAACTCATTTCGCCTGAAACTTAAATCCAGTGTGCTATAGAGCAGTGCAGATATGACGATAAATCCAGCAGTATGGATAATGGAGTCAGTTGCATCAAAGTCAAAGTGGAGCGAAGGAACACGTTTAATACATAAATAAAAAGAATCGGTTAATAAACTGTGCGAGAATGAATCAAATATATTGTGTGAAAAATACATAATATGCTTTAGAAGCCTCGCGAGGAAAAGATGTATGGATATTTTCTTAGTTGAAAACTGCCCTCAAATAAACGCGAGAGAGGAAATTCTGATTTTAGAATGGTATATTTTGTAGCGAGAGAGACAGACCATTTCATTTCAAAGTAAAAATCCTAAAAATATTTAATGAAATCGTAAAACGTTTCTTCTATTTGCCAGCCTGTTGTCTCGCACTCTTAAATCTTTATTCCTTGGAGTTTGAAGGCATAATTTTTCCAGGTTTCTATTTCTAACTGCCCAATGTAAGAGATGGCAATAAAGGTGGTTAATTAATAAACTCAAAATGCTCAAAGGACTCAACGGGCTGGGAGGCGCCGTTTCGCCACCTTTCCATGGCGGCTTTTGTATCTGGTGTTTCAGAACTCACTCACTCAGAGAACTCGGTACGGAAAGGCAAAAAGATGGCCACATTGGAATTAAGCTTCTCTATTGCCACTTCGCCCCATTTTTTTTGCTCGGTGGTGATGGTAGGACTCGGTGGGCCTTTGGCCCACGGGATGTGCTTGAGCAGAGGTTAAGAAATTTCACTACTTACAGTTATTGGTATGAATTTTCAAATTTCAAAAAGGAGAGGAAAACGTTGTAGATTTTAACTTCATGAAAAACATATCCTTCTTTTATTTAGCTGAAGTTTTCATTTACAATTTCAGTGAACAATAAGCAGATTAAGTAACTTCATTCATAGTGGAAATAATGGATTCAAAAGTTAAACACTACTTGCAACATGGCCAAACTCAGATTTTTTCCAAAAAGTACATTTCTTTGACTCGGGTCAAAGATTTTTTCACTCAAAAATTATGGAAATTTAAAAAAGCTCTGGGGAAAAGTGGAAATTCTTCCAAACACCCGCTCGACGGAAGAACTTTCCGCGTCTCTTTAGAGAAGACTGATCGATGCGGCAATCGAAATTTTATATATTTCGTATATTTCTACAACTGTGCAGCTCAACCAATGGATGAATGAATGCTAATGGATATTCCTCGATTTGGTTTATTCTTATTCTGGGCGAATTGGGAACTGTTTGAGATTGTTTATATGTGTGCCTAACCAAAAATTACATTCGCGGAAACTGGGCACAAAGGAGAAACCGCAAAGCGGTCTGGCAGCTTCAAGCTCGTTTGGCGATTTGCATTTAGCCGCGGTTTCTCTGCTAGATTCGCATCAACATGTTTGCCCGCGCACGTCCCTCGCCTCGTGCGTGTGTATGTACGCGAAGGGGTGAATGGTTGAGTTTGCATGGAAATTCGTTCGGGCGCAGCGGTCATGCACGTTCGTGTTTGTATTTTTAGTCGGCCGTAATAAATCTGCGTGGCAATAAAAGCGGGCGAGCGGCAAAAAAAATTGGACGCCCATCGAGACCGTCGGGCGCGGTATCATTGGTCCGACTGTGGTGCGGGGTAACGCGAATTTAAGTTGAAATTGATTGAGGCATAAATGTCGATGGCAAGCACTCGCCGTTTTGGTTCACGCAGTGAAATTGGGAAGTTGCCTCGCCCTTGCTTCCCTTGTACGCAGAAAAATGTGTCTCGCAACATTTTTAGCAGCTGGCGTGCCGGCTGCACTTTACTCAGAACGCACCCTCACCCGTTCTTGCGCCGGAGCCGGAACACCGAGACGGCCAGTGGCGTGTCTGACGAGCGAGAAATACGTCTCAAAGCATTTCGCGTCACGACTTTTACCCGCGCAGTCTTTTCGTTTCATAGTAAATCTGTTCCTTTGTGGTGCTTGCCCTTCCTGCCTCCTGGTGTTGCGGTGACTCAAAAAATTAGGTTTGATGTGTGTTAATTGTAAGGTGAAGAAGAGAAATCAATGGGTCATATTAATAATAAGCGTTCTGCAGGACAGCAGGACGTTTTTGTCGTGACTCAGAATCAGATCGAGATCTAGATTTACCGCAAATTGAATCTCAATTTTCAAAATAAAACAAATCAATGTATCAGAAATGGCTGACAGCTTTAAAGGTGCCCATTTTGCAAAGATTCAATATTGGAAGATATTTCCAGCTCTTGCTCTTCTTTTGCAATATATGTATTTTGATACCAATTCGATTTTCCCTCCATTATAAAATATTTTCTATTTTGTCAGTAACTGTTACTCAAATTACTGGAAAACATCTTGTGGTTTATAAATAACTCCTTCTATACCTGTCTTTTTAACGATCTCTGTTGCAAGAACTTATATCAAATGCCTCAGAAAACAGGTTACATTTTTAGATTCTTTATTTAGAGCAAACTGAATGAAATTTGTCCGAGGTTGATAATTTGCAGTGTGCCTAAAAGTGTAAAATCCTCTAGAAAAATCACCTATTTTAAAGGTTTACGAATGCGTGCTATACGATTAGCTGCAAAGTGATAGTCCAAAGACGCATTGGAAGTGTTTCTTTTAACGGATTAGCTGCATTTCATTCAAAGCAAAACAAATTAAAGTAGCTTGAACTATCTCCACAAAAGTTAGCTGTATTATTTTTTATATTTAAAAACATTTAAACTAATTTTTTGTTTGTTTGTTGTTGGTCAGCTCTTTAAAATATTTCTCACGTGAAAAAGGAAAGTATTGGAACAACATATCATCCAGCTTATGCATAAATGAGGACTCGCATTTGCATGAAAATGAAATATTCAAGATACGATTTCCTCCAAATTCTGACTGGCTGATTACAAATATTTGTGGAAATATCTTAATTGATCTTTCTCAAAACCAATTCCATAATAGCGAAGCCAACTCTGAGATTTCTTAAAATAAAGCACGGAGAGCCAGAATTAATTAGTTAAACAGGTGAGGCGTGAGTCATTGACCTCAGCATGATCATGTCAGAGTAGGTGTTCGATGGATGGGTTCATCAGCATCCCCAGCGATGCAAATCAGTGCTAATTAGCGTGCCGCTCAAGCGCGGGTGCAGACGCGCCACTTTGACGGTGTGCGAGAGTCGTACGTGGGACCCGTCGGCTCGAGCCAGCAAATTACGGTTGATCGGTCGGTCGGTTAGAGCAAAACACACACACACTGACTGGGCCCGCCTGCAAAGTTGCCTGTCGGCACTTCTTTGCATTCCTGAGTGGTGCTGTTTGTCGGCGGCGAAGCACCGTTCCCATCCACTCGGCCTAATGACGAGGAAGAAACACGCGCGCAGCCAGCCGCAGCCACATAAGAGCAAAAAGATCAAAATAATACACGAGAGTTAGCCGCCCCGCCGAGCGCGCATCTGCAAACCTAGCGTGCGCTCCTTTCCTGTGCGGCTTCAACTGATTTCAGCTTTCTTGCTGCTCCTAGTGTATCCACCTCGTCCGGTGATTAGTCCGCAAGTATTCTCCAACTAGTTGGAAATCAATTACGAGCGCAGTCAACTTTTGTTAAACGACCTGCAGCTTGCCTGCTCTGGGATGAGGGGCAATAGTAATTAAGTAGATACTGCACGTTATGTAGGTACAAATCCTACAGCAGGTTTGAAAGTTTAAATTGCTGCTGCTTGCTTGCATTTTGAACCCTGAGAAGCAAAAGAGATTGACAAAGTGAAAGAAAACGCGTCTTTCTCTCTTCCGTCAAGTTTCTCCAACGTCAATATCTTAAATGCATTTTTGTTCTATAAAACAACTTATTTAGCTAAATAAGAAACTGTAAAAGTTGACATTATGACTGAAACACTTGATTAAAATTCAGGAAAAAAACAATTTCGCGGCATTTGGTCATTTGATCCTCTATTTTTATGTGCTGAAGCTCGCAGCTTTCATATGAGAAACATGAAAATAGTTTTTTTCTTGATTTTTAAATTTCACTTTTTGAAAGAGAAGTTTGGATCAATAAATTCAATTTGTTGCTAGGAAGATGAGTGGTGTATGTAGGCTTTCATAGGATTTCGTCTCTCCTGTTTTATTTTCATCACAACCAGCATATAATTACAGTTGAGCGTCTTAGACGAATTTTTGTTCTGCTGATGAGGCCTGCAGGACTATTTCATAGGAGAGTGCGTAAATTATTTACTCTGCAATTACATCACTTCCGGCCACTCATTCCTCATTATTTAATACATAGCCAATACAATTAATAATCATTGTTTTGAATCTACTTAAAACTTAAGTTCGTAATTCTGACCATAACTTAAAACTTAACCCCTTAATTGACTCCTTCTCAACTTAAAACCTAAACGAAAGTCTTTAAATAGATTTCACGAGTGGCAAATTAAAGGTTGACCCCGACGCAATGCGGTCGTCTTGAAACAGCCTGCACTCGCTCAGCGCGAGTCTATTTATTCAAATTTACAACGCGTGATAATCTGCTTATTCAGCGCCGAAAGACAGCACGGAAAGATGAGTCGAGCAAACCAAAGACGAGCCTCCCCGTCTCATTGCGGAAGAAAATTTGGCAAAAACGCCGCAGCAGCTAGAGTGCAAATGAAAGCAGGGCGTCGGGGCAGATTGGCAAATCTCCGACGCAGGGCCGCATTACGTATGCGCGCGTCAAGATAGGGGTGCGCGTGAAGCATTTCCAGACACGGAAGCACGTCGAAGATAGGCCTTCGGATAATTGTCCTTTGACCCGCTGGTGAATGTGTGAGCGAGGGTTGCCTAATTTCGGCCGAGACGTTCGTTGTGTAATTGCAGGCCGAGTTTTACGACTCTTGCAGCGCCAGAGACCATCTCCCTCGCACTTGCTCGGAATTTACCCACGATTGCACGCTCTGCGATGGTTGTAGGTCACGGAACGTTTTATTCCCCTACTTTTAGGAAATATGAATATTCAACAACGGAAGTAAGCGTTTCTCATAAATTTTAGCCGCACTTTTTACAACAAGAAGAAGTTACAAAATGATTTTTCATCTGGGCAATACATTAAATCAGTGAATATGATAAATTAGTACCTGGAATGTTATCTACTGTGAGGAGGGTGAAAACAAAAAAAGAGACGTTGCATAATTTAGATTCAAAATTATATCTATTGTTGATTTTGGAGGCAACTTCACCACTCCATACCTGCCAACACCCAATTTAAAGTGTTAAAAATGCAGTTGAAATTAATATTATAGGGAAACTTGGTTGGATTGAACACGGCGTCTAGGGTTCAACGGGTTTGAGGGTAACTCCGAGTGCCCAAGATGGGAATCCCGGCTCGGCGACGACCCAATGATTTTGTTAAAGGAGGGAAAGAAGGGCGCGAAAAGGCGGCTGAGCCAAATTGATGGCCGAGGCTGACGAGCAACGGGCCAAGTCAGGGAGGCCAGAGGGTTGGCTAGACGGAACCTGAGGGAAAGAAAAGAACCGTCTTGTGCTGGTGGCACGAAAGCAAAGACTCTCTGATTTTATTATGTACAAGAAAAACCTGCATGCGCATTGCGTTGCTTTTAACTCAATTGTTTTAAAAAATAATAACTTTTTTATGAACACAAAAGTTAAATAATTCAGTATATTGGTAAATCAATGTAAAACAAATAGTGAAATAAGTGAGCTGAATGCCAGTACAGGACTTTTGTTTGAAATGTATTCTTGAGTTTTCGTTCAACCAGTTCACACACAGATTTGGTCAGATATTGTCATACTATTTATAAAAATGTTCAGCAGGCAAAAAAGGCGTTCTTTTAAGCTTAGAGATAATGTACTTGAACCACATAAGAGCAATTTTTTTCTGAACAGTTGTTCTCATGAAAAGAGTTGAGAGTTGATGCCATTTCTGATCATTGCGTTTCACCGTTTAAATGAATCGTGGAACTAATCAATTTTTCAGTAATTTCTGCTTGTCAGCATTAAATATTGTTACGCAAACGACAGAGCATAAACTCCATTGATGAAATCAGGCATACAATGGTTATAGCATGATAAATGACAACAAAAAGGCCAATGACTGAATGAACAATCATTATCACAGAATAAATACTGAAGTAGAATTTACAGTTTGCAATCATACAATTTCTGTTGCGACACGCCTGTTATGCAAATCAAAAGCATTGTTTAAATCTAGAATCAGAGCTGGGAAATAAAGATTTTGTATACAACCCTATTTAACCAAGCGAGAAAAATTGGATTGCGCCAATCAACGGCTAATTGAATCCGGCTGCCGGCTGGAATTGATTCAGCTCGTCCAGTCCAATTAACACGCTATTCTCTGTGCGCGCGTGCGACTCCAGCACGCATCCAGGCAATCTATGGGCACGGTGCAGGAGCGGCTCGCATTTTGCCCTACAAATTGGTTCTGAAGAGCTCCAAGTGTGGGCCGATCAGATGCTAATCAAGTGAATTAGCGTCAGCCCAACATTCTGCAAGCACGAGCGCCGTGTGTGCACTCCTTTGCATTAATTAAATAAATTGTGCTTGGAGAGCGCACTCGCGATACGGCCCGCTTCTAATTGAATTTGTGAGCCACTTTTCCACGCCCGCATTTTCATTCCGCGCAGGCATTCACCGCGAGCAAAGAAATTACATGTATTGTGTGATGAAATAATGCAACAGCACGCGAAATTAAAATTCCTTCTGTACAACCGCTGTTTGTGCATGCAATTTGTGCAAACAGAGAATAGTGGTTGGGCGTTTGTAATTAAATTTGCATTGTGTTCCGATTGATACTGGACTTGGTAAAATTCCTCAAGTTTTACAGAGAGCCTTTTGTTCATCATCATCATCAAAGAAACATTTTTGTAGTTATTGGCTAGCATAAATTTTTTAAAGGAAATTAATTAAATGCAGCTTCCTCGGTGTGAGCGAGCTGTTTATTTATTTTCCCATATTTCCACAAAAAGGTCCTGTTCCTGTTAGTTTCGGATATTGGCTGCAGCCCTAAATCACGATTTAGTAACCGGAACATGAACAGCAGGACCTATCTGTAGAAATATGGAACTATAAACAGTTATAAAAACCTCGCGTGCTTCTGTCTTCATTGGCATCTATCAAGAAACTAGTAAAATCAGATCAAATTCTCTCTCAGAATTTTACCCTGGTAATTCAAGGATTAAGCTACTTTTCTAGTCGAAAGTGGAACAAATAGACTATCTCTTTAACAATGTAATTGATTGAAACCAATCAATTTGATTCGTTTAACCGAACAAAACTACACTTTATTTGTAAATGGAGCAGTTAGGATTAATCCTGTTGCATTGCATGTTGCAGATCTTAGCGTGGGGCTGATCAGCGTGCTTACGGACATCATCTGGCGGATCACGGTGGCCTGGAACGCGGGAAATGCAGCTTGCAAGTTCATTAGGTTTCTGCAGGTCAGTCACCTTAGCGACCGCTTTTCCGCCACATGTACTTTTACTATTAACCTTATTCCGCCTTTCTCCGTGCGTCGCGGCAAGACCCTTCAGCCACACACGGCCCCATCACTTTTCATTCTGCGCGCGAAACTTTTCAATCCCCTACAACCCCGCTCCTTTGCTGGCTTTTCCAGCCGATTGTCTTTGTGTGCGGAAGCTATTTGAGTTTATTTAAACTTACTGACTACGTGACAAGGGAATTCGTTAAATTTTGTGCTCCGTCCACGTTCACAATATTATAAAGGTTAGAGCTCTCAGTCATGACCAGTCAAGACGTAATTTTGAGGCGGCGGCTGGCTGCTCGGCTTAAGCCAAATTTGAGCTTTATAGGTGACGACTAAGCTTTTTGCCGGTACCTGGTGGCTGACCAAGTTTTAAAATTGAAAAGTGCTTAACGGCCTTAATTTTTCCCTAGCAAGTTTCGATTTTTTTCCGACTTAATGGCCGGCGGCTAACCACGTGGCCGAAAATTGATCTGTTGGCGCAGCACAGCGCGGCTGCCTTATTCCTTAAGTGAAAATAATTAATCATTTCAGTCTTTTGTAATTAATTTTAACCTTCTTGATTCGAGTTCTGATTTTTTTAACAGCAGAGCATTGTTTAAAAAGTTAACGTTTTCAAGCAAAATCGGATTTTTTTTTAATTTGTGGTGCATGTGTTTAAAAAAAGTTGTCATAATGCGCATTGGATATATGAGAATTAGTAATGGCCTAAATTCCTACTGTGGTTTATTTTATTCAAGTCATTTTATTTTTACGAGAAATCCTTAATTTGCAATCTGATTGGGAGATTCTTTTGTTAGGAGTTGAGCATAAAATCCTTAATAAAATCTAGGCAGTCAGCAACTAAGTCAAAACATGTTTTTCCCAGTCAGAGAGGATAAAATACGGGTTTTCATTCTTTTGATTGTGAATAAAATCCAATCTTGTTTTTTTATATATTTATATATCTAAGTTGTGTTTGTAAGATTTTTATTCATTGTGCAACAGAAATGCCTCAGAACGTCTAACCTTCACCTTGTTTGGAATTCATAAAATCCACACTTGGCGGATGGAAAAGTTTTGCAAGGATGAGTGAGCTTGCGTCTGCCACAGCGTGCTTGAGTTTTGCGAGCGTGACTTTGAGATTATTTAGACGCCTTTGTTCGCGATATTGCTGGATGAGGCTGTAAATAACGCGCGCTGGTGCGAACACGCATTATTACCGTCTGCGAGCGGAACTTGAGAGCGCGCCGAAACTTGCTTTTGCTATCGTTGGCGCGGCGGCGGCTAAATTACTTCAAATCACGCCTATCAGTGCACCAGATCTTGCTCCAGCGAGTGTTTTGCGCCAACGCCGGCGGCTTTAGCGCGGTCGTGCTGCTCCAGAATATCGACGCCGCGCTTGAATTCGCATAAGCAGATTTGGTAATCTGCACCCAGAGTAATGCTCAGCAGGCTTTGGCGGATTTCAGCCGCGTTGTGCGGCACCAATGTAATGGCAATTTGATCACGTGACTTAATGGGTTTAAAATTAGACTGATAAGACAGTTGCTGCATTAAATTGGGGTGTGAATGAAAATATTCGGGTTCGTAGAAAAGAAATAAATTCGAGGGATTTGCTCTTAAGGATTTGACATATATTCGAACTTGTTTCCTTCAGTGTATTTTAATTCTTTTCAAGAGAGTGAATTTGATTATGCCAATTTTTATTCATACTCATTTGAATTTCTATGAAAACATACATATATCACAGCTTTTTATGCAGCTCTGAAGTAATGAATGAAATATTCATTTTCATCATTCCAATTTTTATTCCTCCTCTACAAAATGATCCACTTTTATGTTTTATTTTCCAGCCCTAGTTGATATTTTTAATCTGCATGTTTCTCAGAGCCTTTGTAGATGTATTTAAACTAACATTTCCACATCGGAGCACGCTGCAGCGATAATTCAACCAAATGTAACGGTAAACATATGCACATGTACCCGCAGTGTCCGCAAACAAAGAGAGCAAATAATGGGCAGCGCGTGCATTTGCATGGTGGATCTTCTGATCGCAGCTGGTTGTGAAGGGATGCAGCGGAGTAACGCTGTGTTTGCTTTTGTGTTGCAGGCGATGGTCACCTACTCGTCCACCTACGTGCTGGTCGCCCTCAGCATTGACAGATATGACGCCATCACTAGACCCATGCGATTCTCTGGCAGTTGTGAGTGCTATTAACACCTTCATAAAAAGTATAATTCATTTAGATAGATATTATAATTCTCAAAATCCGGAACAAATCCCTTAAGGGAAATTTTGAATGAATTTTTTCCGTAAGGTCAAAACTGACCTACCTTTCGATTTGCCTAATTAAACAACAAGCAAAATATAAGCTAAGTTGAATAAAAACTGTATTTTTGAAATTTTAATCAATCTTAAATCTAAAAAAAATGCTAAAATTGTTAGATCAAAGATTTTCCACCACGTGGTACACATTATAGTACAGGCTATGCGAATTCAATGATTTTAAAAACTTTTCGTTGCAACCAAAGAGTTCTTAGCTGGAATTTTGTAAGTTGCAGTCAACAAAATGACAAAATTAATGTGAAATTTTCCCGCTTAAAAATATATTTTTGATCCTTGCATAATGACTCTGCTTTAAAAGTATTTGAGCATTTTGAAAAAGTGTTACCTGAGATTCTCTTTAGAGTCATACTTTAACTTTGGGAACTAAAAAGCATGAGACGCTATATTATGAGAAAACTGTCCTTAACTTAAGCCATCAAAAGGCACCAGAGTCGAATTAACTAAAATGTGACTGAAACTCGTTGCGACGTCTCGCGTGCTTACTTACTCTCCCCAAGTACAGTTGCATGAAAGGAGCAATTAAGTGACAAGTCAGTGCATGCTGAACGCGAGAAAGGAAGGCAAAAGGACGAGCCGGCATGCTGCGGCTGACGAATAAATAAGGCAAACGATGCCATATCGCAATTTTGCTAACGATCTCTGCGCTCGCGGCGGCAAATTATTCACGTCGGTGTCTTTGTCGTTTATTTGCTTTCCCGTGTGCGGTATATATATCGCACGAGCATGCATGCAATATCATAATATTCACGCTGCCAGCTGATGCACCGGATATGCAAATATTGAGTCGCGAGAACGCACAGCACAGGGTTGGCGCTCCAGTGGCGAGACAGCCGCGCACCGAGGCGCACACTGTACACGTCTATGCGCTGGCTGAGCAATGCCTGCACTCAAAAGGACGGCCTTTTATAATATCAGCTAATAAAAAGTTAAGCATCGTGCACTCTGGCATTAGATTTTAGCACTGCGCACTTGGATTTTACGATATTCAATGCTGTTGTCAAACAATATGCAAGCGCACACTCGTATTTGATCCATGTGCCTGACATTAAAATTGTCTTCAAGTTGCATTATGTTCGGAATTCAATTTTTTGTTCTTTTAAATGTGTTATTATATATGACATTTTTTAGGATCCTTGATATTTTAAATAACTCGTCATTGACTAAAACTGCTACTTAGATAATGAATAAAATTGGTACCTTTGTTAATTTTCTCATCTTGACATTTTAAATTACAGTGAAATAATAGAAAACAAACTGTCTAAAGCTTACGTGTTGCGAGAGTGCACGTATTCACGAGACGTGCATGTTGTCATGGTTTTCACTTTACTCTCTCTAGGAGTAAATAAGTGCCATAGTTAAGTGACGAATGATTGTTTAAATTGAAGCATTTTTAAAGTATAATAAAAATGAAATGATCTTGTCTTGAGGCACTAAGTCTGTCTCGTTTAATTTATATCCATTATTTTTATTATTTTCCAGCAATTGCAGATGATAAGAAGTATTCATCATTCCCCAAGTTCCATTTCTAGATTTTATGCGTTCAGTTAGCTGGAGTTATTTCTCTGTCATAAATATCTATTGCAGTCACACGCGAGAGTGAGTAAATGATATTTAGTACTGATAAAAAAATTTCAGTGCATAAAATCAGACCTCTTGAAACTGGTTTTTTAGTTGATTTAACTTTAATTACAAGATTAGTTAGTTTGATTTGATTTTTCTAGTCAAATTATTAATCTTTAACTCATTAAAAATTTTTTTTAGGATCTTATTAATTACTTTGAAAAACTTTAAATACATTTTTCCCATCTAGAGAACAATAAATATTTAAATTTCCTAAAGAAAAGTCAGATTTTAATTTGTCTTTTTCAAGAAATATAATGTGAAGGATAAACTTTATGATTTCTATTAAATACAGATAAAAAATACAATTTAAAACATTAAAAATGTGTTATTGGAGGCGCCGGGTATCGATCCCGGTACCTCTCGCATGCTAAGCGAGCGCTCTACCATCTGAGCTACGCCCCCAGTTAATTTAAGGATCAACTCAGGTTTCTGATGGATCGGCAAATCTAGGTCGATTGCCTGGTCCAGGGTGGGGCAAAATTGCACCTCCCGATCAGCGCAGCATAAGAGAAAGGTCCCACGCCCTACGGTCACACTTGCGCTGCATACCAATGCTGGATGAACTTTCACTTTCAATTGCAATTTTCTTTGCTTTGTACCTTTTTATTGGGCTAAAAACTGATTTTAAATCAATAAGGGAGTTAGGATTAGATATCCAAATAAAAATCTTCCAATATAGTTATGGTGTTTTAAGGCTTGGAAGTTTAAATTAAATTGTTGTTTTTATTTTCAGTAGGCGCTTGTTGTAAATATATTATCTGACTTTTTTAAATTCATTCTTGAGTGCCCTGTATAGTAATTGTGACTTGATTGTTTTATCAGATAATATTGAACATAGAAACGCACTTCATAATTGCCTAATAATATATTATTTAAGAGGCAATTTCAAAATCTAATAATAAGTACGTGGCTAGAGGAACGCTCCGCCACTGATTGTGAGTAGCGCATTATTTGAGTTGTGCTGCGAGTGGTGAAATTTACGACCGACTCATTTAATGCCGCAAACTGCAAGCTGCACCATTGTGCACAAAATTGAAATTTATAATATGCATTTGCAGACGAGCATGTTAAAAACCAGTGCTTGTGAAATGGCGCGATTTTCCGCAAGACCGATGTCATGTGAGCTCAGTTGTGCAGCATTTGTTTCCCGCAGCTTGAAATTTTTCACTTGATTCCTTTCCAGATGCATGTACTTGTGTTCATAACGTGAAATATTAATGCACGACTGCTTTGTAACTATACGAGAGGTGAGGTCGACGCCCCTTTACGTGCTGGCTATCAGCCTTCTATTTCGTTTTAGATTTTAGGTTTGTGTGCGTATCATTTTTGGGGTTAATTAACGGCGCCGCGTGTAGTCGTGACGACGTTGATTGAAGTGCGCGTTTTCGCTTATAATTTTGACGCATTTGATAAAGTCAGACTGTTCTGCTGGAAAACATACACCACATGTCACCGACCATCTTGGAAAACCTATTTCGAGACTTGCTATTTGTTTGCGCTGCGGCGCCCACTTCACTTCGACTACTGCTGGAGAGAGTGAATTGGAAAAAACATCGCGCTGCTGAGGAGTTTGCATGTTGGCACAATCAATAAACTCGATTCCTTGAATATGCTTTTTAAAAAAAGCACGCTTCGTCACTAGATCATTCTTCTCCGTTCCAAGTCAGAATTGAAGCATTATTTTTGCTTAGAACTTTTTTGTCACAATGCCAATCGATTAAGTGCTCAGTTTTGATTTCATTTCATTCAATAACTTCTTATTATGTCTGTTCAAATAAATAGGCTCTTAACAAACATAACATTTCGTCTCCGAATGTATTGAATTAAATCGAATTTTTAAACATTTTGGGTTTTTTAAAAAATTTACATCTCTATACATATTTTCTTGGCAGATTTACCAATTATTCCTCTCGTCAATATCTATCTTACGGGGTGTGCCAATTTTCAAGGAAACTCCGTGTTGGGAAACAAGATAAAATTCCAATCAGTGCTCATCATGTGAAAATCAAGCAAACTTTGCAGCCACTTTTATCAAAAATTTAAAGTGTTATCAGTACTATTTTGGCAATTTTTTTTATTTTAACTCAACATTAATGTTTTAGTAGCAAGGATTTTCCGGAGTTGAGAAGTATCAATATTATTTAGATATAAATAGATATAAACTAAGTTATAATTATTGTAAAGTAATTTGTAGACCACCGCATTGACAAGATCTCTGTCCTGGACAAACAGATAGAGTATAGTGACGTAGTCACTGCTCACAATGCCAACACACCAATAATTGTTAACAAGATATTATTATAGCTTGGCTGCTAGCTGCTTTGATGATTATTCCAGTGTAACATAGTTCAATAAGCATGATCCAACGATCAAAGCAATAAATATTCTATAAAATCATTTCAATTTACCACCCTCGCAGTTCAAGATAAAAATAGGAGAGTGTTAAAAGCTATAGGATGGCTTTCCGATGACCTTTGGTGTTAAACAGAACGCGATGCATTTTACAGTTCTACGATTCCAGACTCAACCAGAACAGTAAAATAAATAACCTGCTCGTTTGATTTGACTAAATCGTACAGACGCCTTAGCAAATAATGCAATGAAAGGCTATTTTGGAACGAGTGCATTGCTTTCTAAACGCGTTTCTTTATACGGCGCCGTGTAAATGATTGAGTAAATTATTCCTAGCGGACATTGGCAGTGCACAGCAGCATTTTCATTAAGACTGGCGCTGGTTAATTCATCAGATGAGCCACCATAGCGGTGCAACTATATCCCGGAGCGCCTTTCAGACTGGATGAATCGCCTCGCATTTCATCGTGGATGCAGAGATGGTGCGCTCGTTAGATTTTATTGCACCCTGCTACTGAGTCTGGGTGGCGTTAAATGACTGCCGCCTGCTTTTGCTTCCCCAGCAACTCGACAGATAATTGCCTAAGTGACAAAAGCAGCGCTTTCGAATTTTAACATCTTCTAATTGCCTGAAGAAAAGAAACCATTGTTTGACAAAATGCGAAGATTGAAGCATCTGGATGCTGTGACTAAATGGACCAATTTAGACGGCGAGTTTTAATGCATCATCATCATCGCAACGGGCGAAACGTTTTTCCCTTTCTACGCACGGTAAAAAGCAGATAAAAGCGAACTGATGCTTTTAAGGAAGGGCAAAAATGAGAAAAAACAACATTCTATAGTGGCTTCATTTTAGCGCGGTGGTCACTTGGCGTGCCACCTCTGAAATAATAAACAGTTGTGCTCGGAAGAAGCCGCTTATTTTTCTAGATGAAGAACGCGATGTTTTTGACGATGACGGCTCAAGATGAAAACACGGCTCTTTGCTTTTTAAATGTTATTGCCGTGTCTTCTACTTTGAAGTTTTGAAATTTGGTTGGATACAAACCGCACAAATAGCTCTGCTTGTGACAGATGTTCCTGCAAAAACTACGCTTTTTTATAAATTATAGTTTTTAAAAAAAAATCCCGCAAAAGTTTTGAGAAGGTTTCACTTTTTACTTTTTCAGCCTCCAAAAACTGCAGTTTCATACAATCAAGAATATTTTGAATAGTTTTTCTCAAAAATACTTCATTATAGTTAATCAATTAGAGTCTAGTAATATTGCAAAAAAAAATTGTAAATCCTTTGCAGCAAGATCTGCCTCATATGTAATTTAATTTAATATGCGGTCAAAGACAAACTCAACGGTTTATTTATGTGAATCAGCGAAGCACGGATACTCATCAGAGCCCTTGATTCTCAATGGTGTGAATCGTACTTAGAATATTTTAGATTGTCCAAAAATTTTGAATATTCCATGCATTTAATTACTGTGTTAAAATACAATACTTGTCCGTGAAAAGATTTCTCGCAGTACGAATTACGAAAAAATGATCACATTCAGCAAAACCTTGTTCCGAATTAGCAAAAACATGTATTTGAGGCAACTTTTTGCAGTGTCGCTTACATAATATGCCTCAGCTTTGCATTGTCTTGCTCCATCAACGCATATTTGCATATTTTTCACACTCACTACTCTGATCCAGAAGCATCTTAATTTTTAAAAGGGGTGAAAATTTTAGAATTTCCTATCTCCTAATTTCATAAATGTGGATGAGGAACTTAAATACCATTGCGTTGCTAATCACTCGTTGTCAATTTTACTATTTCTTCCTCTATTAAACCTGTGAAAAACTTTTTATGTTTACCAGTCTCTTTGCTTTATAAAAGAATTTTGACTGCCAATTGTGGATAGTTTCTGTGATATCTTTTAATTTTCGCAATTTCGTCAAGCTTCATCTCAAGCAGGTCGTAAATTGACCTCGAGCTACTTGGCCTTGTGCATAAATCGCCTCTTTACTCCATGTCAGATTTGATCGCATGTGCGATAAAACACAGAAAACTTGCTCAAGACTTGGCGGAATGAAATTCGCATCACACAGCACTCTTTCCCAGTTTGTCCCCCGTCTGCATTTTGCTCAAACGTCATAATGCACAATGCACGGGGGGCGATAAATCCGGTCCAGCGCACAGCACTCGACATTGAAAGTCCTATTGAATGTGCACCGCGGAACAGCGCAATGCACTTGCTTTAATGGCAACAGCGGATTATTACGATAACCGGCAGCGAAGAGAGCGACGACCGTTCTCTCGTTTCCCATTCGCTGCACACATCCTTTTGACAACGCGCCGACGATTGTTTTTCACTCGCCATGTTACACTTTCGATCAAGATCTCGGACCCAAGGTCGACTGCGACGGGCTCTAAAAGCCTTTTTCCACTTTCCGTCCATCCGTCCGTCCGGCGAACACTCATTTCGCAAGCAAAAGCGAAAGTCCTTCGCGCGGAAATGCGCTTTTTACAGCGGAAAGCATAAATGAGTTATGTACTCACGGTTCGAGCAACTCGAGTCGACAAAAATTAAACAACAGACTTTTACGACGCAAATCAAAGTGCAGTTCCAGAGAGCGACTGCGTTTTACGAGTTTTACAATGAACGCCGATGCCACGCGCTCACTCCGCGGAGGCAAAGTGGCCCGAGTATTGCGCGAATATTATTAGTCGCTCTCACCGTGGGCGCACTCTGATTTATCACCACGGCTAGACGCCGTTTTTTCCAGGAATTGGCTGCTCTCATTTGAGTGTCATCGGCCCACAAGTGTAAATCAAACACGCGCCAGCATCCCGAAAGTTTGCCACAATAAATCACTTTCGCCGCTTCCCCCGACTTTTTATGAAGAAATCTATTGCAGGCTTAGCCAATCTCGTAGAGCTTTATTGGATCGGCTGCAGCATTATAGCTGTCGTCTGTTGTGTGTAACAATAAATTGTTAAAAAGAGGCTCTTTTTGCTTTCTTTCCATTTGTGTTTTATTACTTTCATCAAGGGATCAATTCCTTCCGTAGCAAAGTAAACTGGATTAGAGTGGAGTAATGTCGCAAATGGCAGTGATTTAATCTTCCTCTAGTAAAAAGAAGCAATTACACAAGTCTATGAAGGTGATCAGACAAGTTGTATGCAATGCATTGTTTATGTTGTAATACATACGTTCTGAGTTCAATATAACATAACAGCCTATTTGTCTCAAAATCAGGTCAAAGCTTAAGACAATAAAACACTTGTTTTTTTTGATAAAAATGAGCAATTGGAAAAATTAACTCAAAAAGTGGGTGTCAATTTTAATAATAAAATTTTACCAACACAAATTTCAATTTATGATACACAAATACACCATTACTCAAAAATATGTGTGGAAAATTCACAACTCTCGTTCAAACTCTCACACTTCTCGGCTGTATAGGTCACGCTCCGTGTTATTCTTATAGAGGAACACGAGAAGTATGAGTGAATGATTGTTGTGATTTTTATAAATACAATTTTTTTAAACGGCTTACCTCTTTTGAGATGGGCTATCTTGATAGCGAACAACTCGTAAAAACTCCGTGTCCCAATAATGTCGCGAACGAATAACATGGACGCACGGGTCTCATTGGAGGAAGAGGAAGCCCAGTCCAGAAACGGACCAGCTCGTGTTTGTGCCCCGCACCGGGGTCTTTTATTGCACCGCTGGACATTCATTCCGTGAAATTAATTCACGGGATGAAAGGAAAGGTGCAAACCAACAAGAAGCGAGTCGGAAAGCTTTCGAAATCGAAACAATGCATAAGAATCAAATGTAAGCGCAAATCAGTCCGCACTCAACCCCCAAACGTGGTTCGGATTCTTACTTTGTAAGTGCACGCAAAGCATGAGCTCAACAATACTAGCCAACGGCTTAGTTGCCGGCGTTAAATAACAAAATCACAGAAAATAAGAAAAATGTCCATCAATACACTTCACATAATATAATCTCTGTTGTTGTTGTTGTTGTTGTTAGATACTCACAATTATTATAAACTGTCACTTTTATTGCTAAAATTTAAATAAGGCAACCAAACGATAAAAACTACATTTAATTGATCATCTATCCTTGCGATCTTAATGTTTTAAAACTGTGTAGTATTGTTCCAATAATTAAGACATTTCCCATTGATTGGCCTATCGCCTACAAGTACAACAAGTACTTACATAATATGTACATATATGCATTAATTAAGTGGTTGATTTTTGCATGACTGTTGCAGGGCATCGGGCTCGAGTTCTGGTGGCGCTGGCGTGGTTCTTCAGCGTGCTCTTTTCCTTACCCATTGTTCTACTTTACCACGAGACGCCAGTGCAAGGTATGGCGTTAATTGCAGCCGCCTGCATGAGCTTAATTAAAATATTAAATTACGAGAGGCGTCGCGAGCGGCACCGTATTTATATTTATGGCAGACATTACGCTGAACAAATAAACAAACAAACGCGTCGCCACCAACGCAGGCAGGACGGAATTAGTCGTATAACACGCAGGCAGAATTTCCTCTTCAAAATTAACGCAAGCCTAATTAAATTGCCTCCACTTTGTCATCTAATTAACGCGGCTCTGTGCTGCTACGTCTGCTGAAAAGTCATTACTCAATGAATCGCTCAATGCTGTTGTTCCAGTTTCTTTCGAAGAGTTGGAAATAAGTGCTTCTAGCAGTGAGTTCTTTGATGATTGCACTAAATTGAATTGGCTTGTAGTGAGTAAAGGGCTGAGAGTGCACGAGCTGCTCCGCCTTTCCGACATAAATTGATGCTAAGTAGTTTTATTAAATTGACTTTTTCCCGCAGTTCAAAGTTATAATAACTGTGTTGATGACATTAAGAGCTAGGGAAAACAAGTTTTAAGCATTGCGGCATCAAACCCTTTCCAGGCCTCGCAGTGGTTAACGCGGATCCTCCATCTCTCACACTTTTCCCTTGTGGCTCGGGGGTGCGATTATAATGAGTTTGCTGTCCAACACAGCGATTGTATGAGAAAAAAGTGCTCGCTGCCGTTTTCATTTTTCAGGTCGGCTGCAGTGCTGGATCGACTTTCCAGAGGCCTGGCAGTGGCAGCTGTATATGACGTTGGTAGCGTTCACCCTGTTCGTCATTCCCGCCCTGATTATCACGGCCTGCTACACTGTCATTGTGATCACCATCTGGAGGCAAGGCAGACAGATGCAGGGCCCTCCACCATCCGGATCAACCAAAAACGGTAAGTTTATTGTCATTAAGCATGATCTCATTAAGCATTAAATCTGGAGTGAGGGGAACAGAGAAATCGATGATTTCAAATTTCGTTAAACCTTTCGGGCTAAACCAGACTGAGTATTAGTCTGTGCCCTGATTGGCAGTGCACACAAATTATTTATTTTATTTTAACTTAAAAATGAAAAAAAGGAAAGAAAAAACGTATAAGGGGTGAATGTAATTTTTATACTTTATTTTAGCATGACTATTTCTGATGAAGCCTGCAGGGCCGAAAAGGGTTTCTGTACAGTATGAAAATGTAATTTTATTTATTATTTCCAATTTTTTAGCCTCTAACTTTCCTTGTTGTTCACCTATGGGAGTAGCAATAATAATAAATTGTAATATAAATTTATTTTTTAATCATCAATATCCATTTATTCATCATCTTATCCTGTCATCAATGGATTATATAGACAAAATAATTTTTATTCGATTGTCTTGGTCACGATATAACATTTTCACGTGGATAATTATGTTGATACAAACAAGAATGCAACAAAAACCTCAAGTGATACATATTTTGTATGGCATTTTTCTGTCAATAACATCAAATAATTATTCTTCTCCACAAAGCTTGAGAAATCAGCAAGACTTTGATATCCTTCTTTCCGTTGGAAAGGACAGGGTAAATTTCCTTGGAAAATACAGTTTTATCCTCATACGCTTCCTGTCAAACAAATTTGGCTGAAAGATAAAGTTCAAAATTCTTCCCCTGTCTGTTAATTTTCATGGTTAAGTTAAAATTGCTTTCCTCGAAGTTTTGAAAGCAATGTGTATGCAGATAACACAGTATTAATTAATTTTGTGCTTCCTGTCGTGGAGTTGATGATTCGCAATCGGCAGGTTCCTGTGTCAGAACATCTGAAACGCACCGAAAAGTCGCTTGAATGTCTAAAAAGCATGGCAACCGAAAGAGAGTCCCATTTTTATCATCCTTATCTGCGCAATTAAGGATTATTTTTGCCATTCTGACCAAGCAGAATGGATTCGTTTCCGCAGGAGATTCAGCGACATCCTAGATGGTAGCTTTTTATTATATCGCCGAAAGACGACTCAGTGTAAAGTTGGGGAGAACTTTTTGCCCGCGGCGTTAGGCAACAAGCTGGACTTCTCTTGCAAACACGTTGCCTAAGCCACTCAAGATATCTTTTTGCGTTCTCGCTCCTTCGAGTAAGCGTCGAAATGAGTGCATTTAATAACTAGAATTCATTGTAGCGAGTTGAGTGTTTATTGCAAACGTGAAGAGTGAGAAATGGTGAAATACAATGACTGGCAAGAACTGGGTTGGTTCGTTTTTATGATTTCGCGTGCCTCCAACCGCGACTTTACGACCTGCGCGGATTTGCGAAAGTATTCGGCATAGAGTGGATTTTGTATTCGGTTGATGGCGCAAAAGGACTCGTTCTTTCCCGTTGCTTCTGATCAGAATAAAAAAGAGTTCCTTTACGACTCTTTTCACTTTCGCTGACGCCGATTATACCAAATAGGGACTTCTCAGCCCGAGGCACTGATTGAAACCTCAGAAATGGTCTTTAGGAACGGGACACAATACATATGCAAAATAGCTTTAGCTTTTTCTTCTCTGTTGCCTTTGATTTAGAAATAGCTTTTTTCATTCTAATGTGAACAGTGACGGTGGAGTTTTTAGATCCTATTTTTTCAATCTTTTTATAAATGCATCGGTTTCAGGAAACTCGGCAGCGGAAATATGGCGGCAAAAAGTGAGCCATTATTTTCAACTGCTGGGAACACGCACGAGACGGTTCTGCTTGTGAAAAATGTGGTTCCTTTGTTATTAAGTGCGTTTTGATGAATGGCCGACTTGTTGACTAAAATTTGCATCAGTAATCAGAAAAGCCGCTGGTGGGTAGTGCTATGAAATATTCATTTCCTAATGCTAATCCGCCACTCCCACGCGGCATCGCTTACAAACGAGCAAAAAACGCTCACACCCCCATTAAAAATAATCATCACTCACGTCTTTCTGCTGGACGCAAAATTGATTTTTTTGCTCGTTTGTTCATCCAGGGAGTCGAATCTGTTTGGGGGATTTGCTGACAATGTGCTTTTTATTGTCACGCGCAATATATAATTAAAACGATAAAATTGGTTTTCTAGAGGGAATAATAAAAGACACCCGCAGATAAAGGATATTCAAACAAGTTAATTCGATTTTGTTCTTTTCTATACCGTCAATTTTAAAACTCGGAGCAGATAGCTTTTGGTTGTGGATTTCTACTGAATTGGTGGCCTGGTGTGTGGGAAACGAGGAATTTGCTCTAATAAGTTTTACAGCTTTTATTACAAAAAGGATAAAGTCTCATAAAAAAGCAATATTGGAAGCGTGAATAAGGAAACATAAATATAAATAGCATGATTATAAAATAGACAGTAAAGTCTTCATCTTTTGGCAGTTTAAATTTTTATGACGACGTGTATGGCGAAAAGAAAACGAGCATATTTGCAAACTTGATGGCCGAGGTCTGAAGCCCCGCATATCAACTCCCAGTCAGACAAGGATCGAGGGACGGTGGCGGGAAAAAATTCATTCGTGAGAAACGATGTTAGGAGCTGCCGCCGCTTTTTGCCATGAGCTCCGTTTTCGCCAGGGGGTGGTGCGAAAGGAGCGGGAAGTGCGGGTCAGGAACGGCGTCATTTTTCTGAATGATGTCGCCTGTTTCTTTTTTCATTCCGTTCGGCACGCACTGGCACATTGACTTTGATGAATGCGCGTCCGCTCGCACGCTCGCCGTCTGCAAAAACGATGAGCCGCGCGGCACATCTCTGAGGGAAAAGTGAAAACACACATACACACACACACACACTCGGCCCGAGGCTTTTCTTATTTAACATCTGCGGCGGGTTTTACGAGAAGGGCAAAAATGGTCATAATAATCGAGCTGCTGGATAAGAAGTCTGCTTTTTCTTGGCAATGAAAGCTGCTCTTGGCGAACAGAATTATTGTTGTGGTGGCCTGCATTTCATGGCTGTGCCCGCCTCTTGTTGGTGCGCGCACACACACACTCACACACACGCCAGATTACTTTTTTATTGCCTAAGCTCGGCCCGATCCTGTTGTTCGCTGCTCTCTTTGCTCTGGCATTTGGATATCCAATTTGCTGCGCGCCTCTCAGTCACGGGAATCAAGGCCCTGCTCTTTTAATGCCTTGTTAAAATCCTCATCCAATTTTCCAACCGACTGAATTCGGAGTGGCTTTTCATTTATCCTTGCGCAACTTTCCGAAAATACCAACGAATAGAATTTGCATTGCCCTGTGTCGCGCTTTTTATTCACTTGCAGCCAAGTCGAGCTGCCAAATCTTGATTGATTAAAGACGATTTTCGCGATAGGATTAAGGGTAATTGTCAATTTTTCCCGACTTCATTTGCCCATCCTGAATTTTACATATGTTGTTAGAGGTGTTTCATAGGGTGTAACCTGAAATTTTGAGCAAAAAATTCGGGGGCTCTTTTTGGGAAATCGCGATTTTCGAAAATAGAAAAGTTGATCCGAAATATCAAGGTATCTTCGGTCCAGATTGGAATTTCGATGTGGTTTTTTCACCTCCACACGAAACTTTTTTAGTAGAACAAATTTTCCATTGGTCAAAAATTTGTAGGTCAAAGGTCAAGGTCACAAATTCGCGTGCAAAATGTTCAATTAAAAATATCGCAAAATACGCCCCCTCGGATTTTTTTCATGAAAACGTAAAAAATGTAGCCCTGAATTTGTAGAATCGAATGGTCAAGAGAAATCGATGGGCACTCTCATAGATCGCGAGATATATTGAATTTAAGGATTCGTGTCGCGCGTCCGCCACGACGACAACATCATCCGCCGATTTTAATTTCGTAATTTACGTCGAAATTTGATCTGTAACCCGACATGTTATGCATATCATTACCTAGAAAAATAAACGAGCTTTCCAGTGGTGTGCTTAAATATTTTTTTGGTCTCAAACTTTTCAAGTAATAGCGGCGCGCGAAAAGAAAATATAAAATTTTCAAATATTGGCATTTTTACAAATCTCAAATCTCGGGTTCTAACCATCAGAATTGCAAAAATTACCCACCGTTGGACTCGTCTCGACCTGCCCTAACCAGCTGAAAGGTTTAGGGGTGCTTTTACCCCCCACCCCTAAGATTCTACATTTTTTTCTTTTCTCGAGGGGGTTAAAGTATATAAACTTAGGGGTAGGGGGTAAAAGCACCCCTAAACCTTTCAGCTGGTCAGGGCAGGTCGAGACGAGTCCAACGGTGGGTAGTTTTTGCAATTCTGATGGTTAGAACCCGAGATTTGAGATTTGCAAAAATGTCATTGTTTGAAAATTTTATATTTTCGTTACGCGCGCCGCTATTACTTGAAAAGTTTGAGACCAATAAAATATTTAAGCACACCACTGGAAAGCTCGTTTATTTTTCTAGGTAATGATATGCATAACATATGGGGTTACAGATCAAATTCCGACGTAAATGACGAAATTAAAATCGGCGGATGATGTTGTCGTCGTGGCGGACGCGCGACACGAATCCTTAAATTCAATATATCTCGCGATCTATGAGAGTGCCCATCGATTTCTCTTGACCATTCGATTCTACAAATTCAGGGCTACATTTTTTACGTTTTCATGAAAAAAATCCAAGGGGGCGTATTTTGCGATATTTTTAATTGAACATTTTGCACGCGAATTTGTGACCTTGACCTTTGACCTACAAATTTTTGACCAATGGAAAATTTGTTCTACTAAAAAAGTTACGTGTGGAGGTGAAAAAACCACATCGAAATTCCAATCTGGACCGAAGATACCTTGATATTTCGGATCAACTTTTCTATTTTCGAAAATCGCGATTTCCCAAAAAGAGCCCCCGAATTTTTTGCTCAAAATTTCAGGTTACACCCTATGAAACACCTCTAACAACATATGTAAAATTCAGGATGGGCAAATGAAGTCGGGAAAAATTGACAATTACCCTTAATCCTATCGCGAAAATCGTCTAAATCATGCATTTATTTAAAGTTCATCCCTTCTTCAATTTACTGCACATGTGGTTGTCAATGAGGATGTGCAGCAAAGATCTAAATTTAGAATAGTTCGTTATCTGAGCATCTCCTATGTCCGTATCAGCTATCCTACTCCACTGCAATAAGCTGCGTAAGGTTTTTTTTTATCAGATCACTTCTTTCTAGATGGGAGACCCCCTGAGAGCCTCACAGGCCATTAAAAAAAACGATTGACTGCGCTCAAGTTTATGATGGAGGAACTTAGATGGCACGTTTTAGCTGAAAGTGAATTAATTGAATTTGATGTTAACCTTTCAAAATCACCTAAACTGGCTCTAAATTTCGATTTTAAAACGAATTCCGTGTTAAGTTCAAGTTCGAAAGCTTTTGGAGCTTCATATAGCACCGCCGTTTTAGAAAATTACCCTTTCGGTGAACTCGAGTTGAACAATTTGCTAAAATTTTTCATCGCAAGGGTTTCCCTGTAAGTAAAAAAAAACAGTGCTGAATTGTACGTAATTCATTCTCCCTCCCTGCGCAACACAAGCCCACAGCATGAAAGTAAAATAATTTCGTTGATCCAATATGCTAATGAGCTGCACCACCAATCAAATTTTAATTTCTAATGTGCCGCATGGATTAGCTTTCCCGTTTTAAAACACGCTACATGATTTGTGAATTTCTGATAGTTGGGTCTAGCCATTTTACCACTTAAATTGCCTCTTATCTCGAGAAACTTCTAGACGGCGATTTGTCTAGCGTATGACGGCGCATAAACAAAAATTTAATTAAACCCCGAGAGGGAAGAGCTGCGTAAAACGGGAGCAAAAAGTTGAGAGTGACAAATTATCTAGGCAGCAGCGTCTCCCAAACAGTCTGGAAGTTGCCCTGCACTCATGGGCCCTCGAGAGAATACGCACTTCGTGAGTGAGTGGACTAATTAAGATTTCATTAGCGACTGTGACAACAACACAACACACACACGCCAGTAGCAGAAGCCACTTTAAAAGCTTCTCGCCAGCCAGCTTGAAAAATTGCGTCAAAAGGGCAGAAAATCCCGGCAACCAGCACGATCGCGTTAACTTGCAAAAGCTGCTGCTGTTGTAAGCTTTGCTGCCACGTAGGAAGGGGAAAAGTGCAGGGCAAAGTGCACGTTCCCGTTTGCATTTCAAATGCCAGCAGCGAGAAATTATGTATCATACACCCTCTTTGTGAATGTGATGGTCAAGTAGTAAAGAATAACGAATTTGCAGTGCAAATCGCTCATACGGTGATCTATTTCTAAATTCTACGGCTGTTGTTCCTCCTGGACGCATCTGATGGGAAAATTACTCTTTTGTTATTTGAATCGGTGAAGCGAAAAAGCATCGCGTAAACAAAATCTTAAAAAAAACATTGCTTAATTTTGTCACAATAAATTAAGACCTTTTCAGCGCAAACATTCATAAAAATTTCAAACCTAATGGCCCAAATTCATTTGTGTATTTTTTTTTTAAAATTAGAAGCATTTGGTGATGGTGAAATTTTAGAGCACATGTATATCCACACATTTTTCGTTCTGGGCTGCGAAATTTCCCTGTGCAAATGTGGAAAAATATACTACTGTTTTTTTAATCAAAGAAAGAAGAGGAAATGATTCATTTTGGGAATATTCCCTTTTACTTGCGTTTATCGTAAATAAAATAAGATTTTCTACGAAATAAAAGATGGAAAAATGAAGATTTCCAATCATTAATATGTTATAAAAAAGATTTTGTGAAACCAGTTACTGAAATAGTGGTTTTGCAAAGTTTATTTTTTGTCATCTATCATTTTATTGCTCACTATTAGTGCATTAATGAAAAATGCGAAAATTTGTTTAAAAGCGTGCACTTTAAATCAGTTAATCACAATTGAATATAAAAATTTACTAAACGCACTTTAGGCGCATAACACTAAATTATTATAGTTTAAAGTTTTGTACAGTTTTGAAGCTACTACTCTTATAGTAAGTTTAGCAAAATAAAAACAATTGTATTCTAAGGAAAAATTGCAGATTTTTAAAACGCAATATTGGGTTTATTTAACAAATTGGGATTTTTTATCATCTAAATATCATCCATATATTCAACTTGAAGTGTTTATTTAAAAATTTGAGGCTCCATGAGCCATCTATAAATAAAATTTACATCTCTGTTGCCGATTTTCCTGACTGCCAGCACAAAAGGGCATGATATTTAGTACAGACAACAAGTTGCCATTGGAATTTGGCAATTTAAAACGGCTGCGAGAATATTGGTATTCAGAAAGGAAGAGAACAATTCCGCTGTAAAGGTCCCCCGAAAGAGCGGGCATAAAGGGGTTGGTGTCATCATCAATATTCCATCAGCATTTCTTATAAAGAACAAAGCAATCGTGTGAATAAGTCGGCAATAGTCGGAACGCTGGCCGCGCGTGTGTGCCGTGAATTCGTAAGGGCCTGGGGAAAGGCGGAAATGGAGCAAAAATTCGCGTCGCACCGACAAAAGATTGTGTGTTGCCGTTTTTTGCGGCCGTCGCGCACACATAATGGGCAAGCAGCGATATATCATCTGCAACAACCGCGATAAAAAATCACGACAGCCAGCAATCTTGGCCACGCGCCCGTTTTTGGCTTCTTCCACCGTGCGTATTTTGCCCTGAACTGACTGATTGTGAGGCCGCCCCCACTTTCGAGGGCCGCCCCCTCTCGATCGCAGATATCGCAGGATAATTTGCTGATGTAATTAATAGAGTGCGCACATGATGGATTGCTTTCTGATGGGAAATCGCGGCTCATTATATGATCCGCCTACCACCCAACCCAAACATAAATCTCTCTCTCTCTCTCTCTCTCTCTCTCTCTCTCTCTCTCTCTCTCTCTCTCTCTCTCTCTCTCTCTCGTTGGGAAGGCATTAGCTATTCTAGCTAATTTCACCAAAGGGAGATATAAACGGGCTTCTTCGATCTGCCATGATCCGGATTTTTTTTCCGTTCATATCCACAGTGCGTGATTTTGCTCGGGCCGTGGAGAAATTTACCATGAATCCAAAAGGATTAGCAGACTAAGAAGTGCAAGAAGTCGAGTTTTTTATAGAAAGATGATTGTTTGCAGCCAAAAATTCAAAGATTAAAATATAAACAAATTTGATTTTTGAGGGATTTTTCTTCTAATTTAAACTATTTGCTATACATAATGAGGAGCGTGGATTAAATTTACAGTTTTTGAAAAATGATCATATATACGATATATACTATTCTGCTTTATTAGGAAAATAGAATTATTCTGGTTTCTGGAAAGTTTATTTAAAGTTACGATAAATTTGTTTTTGTCACGTGAAAAGTGACAGTTTAGGAAAAATTCGGTTTCCTGTTTTGATCAACCGTTACAAGCGGAGTCAAATATTCAGATGTCAACTAGAACAGCATAAAATGATGCTGGTTTTCTGCAAATTTTTCCTTTTGTGTTGGACTACGAGAAAATCATGTAATTTCTAAACCGGTTTGTAGTTAAATACAAAACCAAAATTTAAAAAAAAACATAATATGTCTCACCAAGGTTGCTTCTTTTAAATATGGAATATAAGTCTCAATTCTCAATAGTTAATTTCACATGATAACGTCGGTGTTTAATAAAAAAAATTAACTTAATTTTTCGTCCATGAGTCAGTAACAATCTGGTGCTATTCATGAATTCACTGGGATAATACGTGTTTAAGTTTGTCCTCCTCTCCTTTAGTTCGTCAATATACTAAAAAAAAGATTGCACAAAAAATAGTCTTTGCTAATTTTCTAATTTCACTCGGCATGCAGAGGGTATAAATAAATCGATGCAGGATTTCTCAAGTTCTTAATTTTCTCTGCCTGACACGCCCACCAGCCATGGGAAAATTCACAAATCGTTTATACAAGTTTAATTATCAACCGGGACGGCGGAAAAGGCTCCTCGGCCAGCAAGCAGGCAGTGTCGCGAGCGGGAATTTTGCACCCTTATCAGCCATAAAGGCCAAATTGCGCTGGCGAAATTAATGCAGAGCGTTCGGAATTCAGAGCTCGTCGCACGAGTTATTGCTCGATTTGCAAGCGAAAGCGGCAGCCAGGAGGGCGCTGCAATTTTAGTGCCAAATTCAATTTCGTGGAGGAAACCTTGGGTCATATATAAGGGAGCAGACCACGCACACCACTTTTTGCCGAGCCACTGCACCGCAGCGGGCAGGTGCCGACGCGAAATATAATAAGTGGCGGCCGAATTGAGTGACCGAGAGCCGCAACGAGCGAAAGCCTGAAATGGGAAATTGGCCCATTGCCCGATGCTTCAGTCGACCAGGGACGTGAAAAATGTTCCAAGCGAGCTTTGTGACAGCTCGTTGGACTCACAGAATTATTCAATATGACATCGTTTGGCCGTTAATTAAAAAAAATATTTATAATAGGTTCAGCCGATATTTTACATGATACAAAATTTAATTTTAATTTCCGGTGTTAAATTGTGTTGCCTTGTTCAAATGCAATTAAAATAACGTAACCGTTTTTTATTAAATTAATTCTTTGATATTTTTATAACAACTGTTTGGCCTTTTTGTTAATTAAAAACATTGTTTTCAACTTAGACTGTATTTTGGTTCCAAGGATTGTTTAAGACGATTAAAAGAGCGGCTCAAAAGTCTTAATATTGCGCTATTTCTGCTCTTTTGGTTTACAAATGTGAATCAGACACACAGCAAAATAGCAGTCGAGTGTCTAGAGCTCCCAACCCTGTATAATTGAGAAAATCAAACGCCGGTTCAAGGAATTAAGAGGCGAGACTCGACCGAAATTCGAACCAACCTAAAAACTACTCAACACTTCCCCTTCTGTTGCTCTGCTCGATAGCTCCTCTGATTCAACCCTTTATTGTTGCGAGAGCTGCGCGTGCAATTGACCGCTGCCGCCCCCGACGAGTCCGATGAGTCTGCCGAAGAGCTGATCTCAGCCGCGAATTATGGCTTGTCGGCCGTTTTTCGCGAGTCATTGAGCTTTGCGCGCACATGTACACGTGTTTGTCGCTCCGTTCGTCTGGCCAGGCAACGAGAATTTAAATACGCGGCGTGTCAGCAAGTTGGCAATGGCCGGCAAACGCCCAAATGCGTCCATACATTCGGCCCATCAAGTGCAGACGGCCGAAACCGATTGAGCGGATTTTTCAATGGCATCACTGTGACGTCGCTGTTGTCATCATGTTCGTTCACCGCAGACATTCTCGTGTTAGGTGTTGGAATGGCTGTCACGTCGGCGTTAATGTGCTCGGTTCGTTTAAAATGCGTTTCCAGCCGCCAAAAAAAACTGATTATTGTTGAATATCGATTTTCTTCTTAGCTGGAAAAATATTTTGATCTGATTCCAGCTGTTAAAATGTGCTAACCGTGTAAACAATCAACATCCATAAATTCATTTACTTGATAGCTTCAATTGCAATCAAATCAGTGTTTACGAGAGATAAAAAAATCATAAATTTCAAACTGCGTTGTTGGCAGGCGTTTACGAGTAATTATAAAGGCATAAAATAGCTCACTTGAAAGTAATTATAAAGGAGCTGTTATTAAAAGGCATAACGAGTCACGGCCAAAGTGATTTCCGCGAATATCAAAGAGCCTATCTTCCTTCTTTTACCGTGGCCAACGTGTAGCAAAAGTTGAGGAGGAAAGTAATTTACGAGGCCATTTTAATGGCTTTGTTTACCAGCGGATATAATAATAAAGATTTTCCTTTGTGTGGGTTTCCCGCAGAAAAGATAGATCTGCGAGTGCACCCCCAGCTTTTGACACACATTCCGCTTGGTAAAGCGGTGGTGGCGGCGTCGGCGGTGGCGTTGGCGGCGACTGGTGGGAGATTGGCCCCTCGGGGTGCACCACTCCGACGCTCGCGGCCGTTTTCGTCCGTTTTTGCTGGCGCAACGAGAGTGACGCCGAACGTCGTCTTGTCGCCGCTAAATCATTGATTTAGGCCGCATTTATTTTGTGACAGCAATAATCGTACAACGACAAACCGCCGACCACCGCTGCGTGCGCCCCAAAAACCGGACTAAAGCGGCCGGCTGTTTGCAAATAACAGAGGGTGGGGAAAGTGGGTGTTTTGTAAGAGGTGCTCTTGCCAAACCCGGCTGCTATCAGCCTTATGGCAGCCCCGTTTTCTCACGGCTCGAGCAATGAAGGCTGCGTTTATTTTTCGGCCAATTTCCACGCTGCGATGTAGCATTATAAACTTGCTCTTAAAGCTGCCCTAAAACTTAAATGTTGGAGGTGTTTTTTTTTCAACACTATTGTTTAACAAACATTGCTATACTTGCACATACTATGTAATCTCCAGATTAATATTAACTATTCCACGCGACACTCTCTGTCAGTATCCCAGTCGCAATTCCATCAAGAAATTGGAATATAACAAATAATTCAAGTATTTGCATCATTTAAAATTTTTATATTGAAATATTTCAGTTGTTTAATATTGCTTGAATAGAAAGAGACTATTTAAATAAAATTGTGATTTAAATATTATATTATTTTATTGCATTAATGAGATACAACTTTTAGACTTGTAATTAAAATATCAAAATCAAAGTAGAGCCCAACGGGTGATGTTGAGCGTTTAGTCTGATATGTTTGCAAAATATTAGTGCGATCTTACAGATTTGTTGCAGGCAGTTTTGCAGATGTCACTGTCAACATTTTCCGTTGTACAATTTGCACATTCACATATGAACCACTCGCCTCGATTCACAGATGTCGGTCCGAAATAGTTAGATTTACAAATTTGGTTGTGAAAACCGTGAACCGCAAAGTAGTAGAATATATGTCTCGCTTTAAAGACCGGTTTTATTTCCAACAATCATCTCCCATGGCCGGCGTGAGAGATGATTCTGAATTTTCTGAAAGGGCTAAAAAACAGGAAAATAAATTTTATTTTTCATCATATCATTTTGCAAAAGTATTACATTTGAAGTGAGCAGCAAAGCAAAGGATTTGTTCATTATAGTGGCCATTCAAATAGCAGTAAACGAATGGCGATAAATTATAGACCGCCAAGCTGTAATCCGGTGTAAGCCCCTGCAAACGAGCAAGTCGGCAACCGGCTTGTTATTAGTGCGCGGCAAATAGCCTACGCATTTTCATTGCGCACAAATGGACACATGTGATATATACTTCTGCAATCTCTCTCTTGGTGAATGAACAGAATCAAAGCAAAAATATTTTACTTTGATGACAGAGTTGCCATTCAAGGCAATTGGCTTGAAAATATGTACTTTTACTCCTACATGTGTTGGCAACAGAAGTCAAAACAAGTTTTACTGATGAGCAAACTCCAAGTCTTATCGAGTCAGAAGCTCCAAAAGTGGAGTGGAAGATCAAAACTGTGCTTGGCAGAGCCAAATCAGATTGAATCAGAGTAAAATGTACTTCTCTCGCCAGTTATTGTTTAAGTCGGGGTGGATATTTATGCGCGTTGTTTTTCGAGTGCAGACTGACAAGACAGGTTGCCGAAATATTTATTGGTCTCCACCATCAGTGGGCGAAACAGCAACTAAAAGCCGAGTTTGTGGTGCAACATCGGCCCACTTTTCACCACCGATGAATAATCGCGCGTTATGCAAAGTTTTTTCTTCAGCACAGCAAATTGCGGACAATATTGCGCAGGAACAATAAGAACTTTTGAAACGGCAAAATGATGCGGAGAGCCACTTTTGCACAGTCAAATTTACGACCGAATTCGACGCAAATAACCCGAATTTCTTCTTCTCCCGCATAGAGACACAGTGAGAAAGAGGATTTATCGTTGCGCGAACTTTTATTATGGATTCCTCCTCTCGAGAGGGAAAAGTGTCGCGTGTTCGTACTTTGTGGTCGGCCATGAAAATTGCTTTATGGAAGTAATTTCTTGCAGGCAAAAGAGGCTGACTGCGAGTATTTTTTTATTTTTACTCGCATTCGCTAGCTTGTACGTATGTAAAAACACTTCTATCTTGTTTGCTGCAGGCGGATCGAGTCAGCGCAAGGGCAAACTGTCGAGGGCCAAGAGCGAGGAGGAGGAGGAGCGCAACAGCCGAAGGGCCAGTTCCAGGGGCATCATCCCCCGCGCCAAGATAAAGACCGTCAAGATGACGTTCGTCATAGTTTTAGGTATCAAACAGTAGAATAGAACTGTGCACAATCTTTTGCTGCACTACTTGTGTGGATTTTTTCAAGGCCGGAAATTTACTTTACCAACTGGTGAATTTATGCAAACTGTCATTTTCAAAAGAGGTCAACAAATTCAGTTTTTTCACGTGTGCAGATTATTTTGGCCCTTTTTAAGTTATCGCATTAAGATAAATTTGATTTAAGTTCTGTTAGTGTGTTTCATATTGGGCTATAGTGGGGGTTTAGGCGGAAAAACACTTATTTTGGAGATAAAAATGTCATTAATATGAAATATCTGCACAATTTCAGCTAACGATTGGATCGCGTGCAATTCATGTCAAACATTTAATTTATTAACTAACTAAAAATTACTTAGCCTAAAAAGTCAAATAAATTAGCTTAGTAAGGTTATAAAATATTTACATATTTGTTTATTCCTACTATCAAAGTTACAAAATTTAAATACATCAAATTAAGACATGGTATTAACGGGTAAACAAATGCTAGCAGAAAACTGCAAAAGTTATCTCACGCCGCACTGAGCCGCAATTTAAATTTACGAGTAAGGCTAAAAATTATTTGCTCATATGGAGATTAAAATACTACTTAGGAGAGATATCAATCGTGATTTTGCGATAAAATCAGTTTTGGTCGAGCAAAATTGGTTTTGAACGATTTAAAAAAACATGCTGCTTAATAAGAGATTATTTACAAAGTTTAGAAAAAAATTAACCAACTAAAATTGCCGAGTTTTCAGTATTTGATTCGTTTTGTTAATTATTCACCTCATGCATAACACGATTAAACTATTTTATTCCTAGATTCGACTTAAATTTGTTTGCCTTTCAATGTTACCAGTTTTCATCGCCTGCTGGAGTCCGTACATCGTGTTCGACCTGCTGCAGGTGTTTGGGCACGTGCCGCGGACGCAGACCAACCTGGCGGTGGCCACGTTCATCCAGTCGCTGGCGCCGCTCAACTCGGCGGCCAACCCTTTTATTTACTGCCTCTTCTCCAACAGCGTCGGCAAAACGCTGCGATCTCGCGTGAGTGCAGCTGCGACGGGTGCAGCGCGAGATAAAGAATTAATTTGTGTTGCAGAGGGGAAATGCGCCACTGGCAGGCAAGGTGCTTGTGAAGGGAACGGCGATGGTCGGAGGAGCGGCTGCAAGACTTTAAGCGTGTAATTAAGAGCATTTCCGCGTAAATCATGGTAACCGTAAAATGTACTTTTCTATTGTATCGCTTTGTGTGCACGGTTCAACTCGACGGAGTCTGTGCGGGATGAGAGAGCTTGGTTTTGAGGAAGAAATGGAGCTATATATGAATTGAAAAGGCTTTTTCCAAAGATTTGCTATGCAGTGGACTCTATTAACGTCATTTTTTTATGATTTCTGTGACTTCTGAAGATTGAACACTGATTTCCATGAGATTTGGATGTTGGAAATTTCAAATTTTCGGATATTGTTATGCGTCAAATTTACTCTTGGAAGTATTTTAAGACGTTTAAAGCCGCATCTAAAATGGTGCATTTGGAGCCCTAAACCATCTTAAACTGCCAAAAACATAATATAATCACTTGTGAAGCCTATCAAACACCTAAAAACACGCAAAATTATCTACATTTTAGGCGCATTTAGGGGTTTTCTACAAAAGCTATATATTTCACGTTTTTTTTAAATAAATTTTAAACTTTTCGGAACCTGAAAATTCAAGAGAAAATAAAAAAATGTAAATTTTACAAGTAAAAGTTCAACCATTTTAGCAATTTCTAGTTTTCAATGCAAGATAATCACGAAAAGCGGGATTCATAACACAATTTTCTTGTTGTTTAATCCAGTCTTTTTTCAATTTTAATGGTTTTGTAATCGGAAACGAATGGTCTAGCTGAGTTAAACTAGTATAACTTTTTAAGAGCTTTGGGTAATAGTTTTGGACCAATCAAAAAGTACTATTTCGATCGATTTATTTATTTTCATTGAAAATAACAGAAAAGAGCCAATTTCGAAATTTTTTGTGTATTTTAGAAGAAAAATCACATTTTAAAATAACTGCATCCCAACTCAACCCCAAAGAATGATATAACTGTCATGAAAACCAGTGGGGTAAAATGTGCAAAGAAATTATAAATCCTTTAAATTTTAGCTCAAAACCATTCCTTTTTTGTTGAAAAACCAAATAAAAAATCTTATAGAATCTTAATAATACCAATTTTTTAATGAATATTAATAGCAATTTGAATTTGTTTAAAATTTCTTGTTTAATCAGTATTTGTAAATATTTTTCCAACTTCCCTCTCTGACGAACAATCCGCACGCTCTCCAATTCAATGCATTTTAAGTACGTCCTTAGCTCGTCCGTATGCTAATGAGATACACACAGCAAAAATGGCTCTCGTTTCATCTCACAGTTCCGCTGCTGATTATAAGAACAGTTCCAAGGCTTCTCAATTCCAGCAACCGTAAAGCGGCCGTCGATCTCCTTTGAGTTGTTGTTGTTGTTGTCTTCGCAAATGATTTATGCATTTTCCGAGGCGGCAACAAAAGATCGGGGGCCGTTCCGACTGCAGGTCGTTCGTTTCGCACAATTTTATCTTGAGGCGAACGCGCGCACCGCGACTCTCTCGGCGCACAATCATTGCAATCGGTACCATGCATATATACACACGTTTTGTTCGCGAGTGAACAATTTTATCTGTTTGGAATGCGGCCAATGTAAACAGAGAAGTGACTCCAATACATAGACAATGAGAGAGCTGGAGGCAGCGCTGCCGAGCAAGTCCCGCGTTTGTGACCTGGAATACATAAGGAAAGGGCGGCAGACGCACTCGTCGTCGCTGCTAATTTGTCTGTCCGCTTCACGGCATTGCAATCAATTTTTGGCTCATTTCCCTGCAGCCCCCACTTCGTGGATATTTGTGCTGAGGTACAAGCAGAAGCTGAATTTATTATACGTCTTAAATTAAGAGCATTCGCCAAATGATTTTTAATTTAAGCAAGCTTTTCAAGCTCAACTTTCTTTCAAACAGAATTCCTCAACACTTAGTTTTGTTTCAAGACTGATAATTCTAATAGCATCAGAGTAAAATGAGAATCTGCAATTTTTTAAAATAGTTTGAGCTGGCAATGCAAAAAGAACAGGTGGGTCAGCTCAATCCTCAAACGAATAAGACTGAAGACAGTTTAAATCGATTGAATTTTACTCGCGGCTATTTAATTCTCTTCAGTGTCACCAGTTAAACTTGATTAGCCGTTTTAGCTGTGTTATTGTCTATTAATCACTATTATTGCTGTCTATGATACTGGATGTGATGTTGATTAGCGACTATTCAAGCTATAATTCTTCGAAACATGTTGTATTTGTGTATATTTAAATGTGGCGCAATATCTTGTTACGATCAGTTCTAACAGCAGCTGCATTTCCGCACTTGTGTTGAAATGAGAAATAATTATTATAACTTTTGAATAAAACGGCAAAGTCTCTATTTTCCAGGGGTTATACAAATATATATATGGATCTAGAAATGTACTAAATATATGATAGAATATTAAGCGGTATTAAAACTGACCATGAGCCAAGAGCTATATATATGATACTTTAATAACACAACTCACGCTCAGGGCTTTGGATTTGTTTTAATTTCAAAATTAAAATGTTTCAATATGCAACTAACAATAAAATTGCTATGTGAATTCCAGGGCCCTTAATTATAGAATTAAAGTACTTAATTTTAAGGCAAAGAAGCGATAAATTATTGAAAACATAGATGTATTCTGGAATATCTGTTATGTGACAAACAATGGACATTTAATAGTAACTGAGAGGCTTTTACGAATAAATCTGTTCCGTGTATAACAATTTGAGTGTCATTTTTATTCCCTTTTGAAAAACGGTCCCCCAAATTGTAAAAATTTTACAACGTCACGGATGAATTACTGCGCAGCACTGTTTGTTCCCGTCACGTTTTATGGTCCTTTCGGGTTGTAAACTCTGGACCGCAATTACAAGCCAACACATCAGTCTGCGATATTTGGCAATTGACGTCTGCAGTGGCGCTTATTTTTTTTTTGTTATTAGTATTATATATATATATATGACGTGGATGACGCCCAAATGTCGGCCCTGGCGGTGATGATAAATGCGTTTTTGCTTCATCTCCCTCCGTCGCCGAACGATATGTGACGAGAGCAAAAAATGTTTTCGACAAAAAATGTATCACATATCGTGCTGGCACTGGGACTTGGGACTTGACGTGTGCTATTATATGTGCGGAAAAAGCTGTATCGGTGAAATGCCACCGAGATTGGTCCTTCTGTTTTTTTCACAAATGATGCAATCTAGGCCACACTATATCATCACCATAACTCAAAATATTCGCCTATTCTTTCCAAAAAATGATGGCAAACTGATAAAAATAAATAAATAAATATAAACTAAATTGTTTGTTTGCTTGTTCATTATTGTACTGGTTAAAGAAAAATTAATTTAAAAAAAGTGTTAAAAATATGCTAGACTTTTTTACTGTTTAATTTAAAATAAATAAAATATAGATATATAAATATAAAATTTTTAATAAACGCAATACTAGGCGTACACAACACTACAACAGAACAATACTAAACCAATCACGTTTTGCAGAGTTTGAAAGCTTCTCTTTTAGTCATTTTTTTATTTGAATTAAATTTCTTAGTTTTTAAACAATTTTGAAGTGCGTATCGGTTCCCCTAAGTAGTTCTTGAGCTTTAACAATGGCTTAAACATACACTCTTGCAGCGTGTTTTATAAGGTCAAAAAGAGATTTTGAAAGACTCGACTAATGTGAAATTTACAAGAAAGGAGCGGAAAGGATTGATTTTTTTAGTTTCAAGTTAATCTTTATCTTGGTCCAGCAGGGCAACTCTGCTTCATACATTGCCATATCCAGTCAAATAATTTTTTTAATCGATATATAAACACATTAAGAACGGCGGGCGTTTTTACACCGCCAAATTCGGTTAATCTAGAAACTCCCGCTAGAAGAAGACATTAATAATATTTTCCAGATTAAGTAAGATAACAAAATACAAGCAATAATTTTATTATTATGCGTCCTCTCCGCGCAAAGTTTTCGGTCTCGACTCGCTCATTCTCATTGCTGATAGAACGTGCGAACGTGCGTATATATGCTGCAGGGCAATTCTCTGGGGGATGAGAAGTGTGTGTAAAGTGTATCTATCATCGCCACCTCATAAAATGCGCCTGGCCTGCCTTTGCCTTTCCGCGGCACAATGTGTTCTTCGCGTCATGTACTTTTCCTATGTAGTACACGGTATCCTCAAGTGCCACTTCAAATATTTCCCGCAGGACTTCCCAGCCGCCCGATACATACTTTTGGGAAAGAGAGAAAAGTGTGTATAACTTTCGCCACCAATGCTGTTGACGTCTTTTTATTATCACCCGAGAGTATCACCGTCACCAAGGAGAAGTGCCTCTCTTGCCGTCTTTACAACTAAGCCAGAACAAAAATAAATAAATATGTCAACATGTCAAAGTGAAATAGAAATCAGTCTTCTATAAGAAATGTGATAAACTATAAGGATGTACATATTAGGACACGAAAATCCTGTTTCCTTAAATATAATTCTTACGGAGAAATAATAGGATTTTTGGCCCATTGTCGGATCCTAATCTCTTCTATCTTTATCAAAAGCAACATTAAATTCCCGAGACTTAACCAAGAATGTATTAAAATTGTATGAAAGAATAAAAAATGGCATAATTTTATTGCAACACTAGTCAACCTCAAAAGCGATGGAATTTGTGTAAAATTTCCAAAAACGAAGGGTAAAGAAATTTCATAAATTATGATACATAGATATTGAGAAAACCAATTTTTTTTCAGTTACCGCAAAATGTTAGCCAAAAATTGCATAAATTGAGCAGTGAAAAAACAAATACGACGTCGTTTCATCAGCACTATGGCAAGTTAATAGAATAATGGTCAACCAATAATTTAAAATAAACAATATAAATTGTTAGTAAATCTCAAACTGTTACAGTTTTCGCCACCTCTACTTTTACATGGAATCCTCATAAGAACTGGCGAGATGTGTAACTCGGCAGTAACTGTAACTTTAAAATAATAACAAACAGTTTTTGACGTTCTGTCTAATTTATTTAGAAATTTAAATAGTTAATTTCGAAATTTTAACTGTTGCAGAATTAACGTGTTAGCCAGCTTCACCATTGCTCAAATTACAAGTAATTGTACCAATATTTTAATTAATATTTTTTCATTATCTCAAGGCCTTTTTGCCATATATGTACAATATTTAATATTATCCGTTTTGGCGCCTCTGCCTCCTCGCTTTATGTGATCGAATGCAGGGCAGGGCGAATGGAGAGGGTGCCACCGTGCCATAGCATCTTCTGCCAAGAATGCCACGCCCATTGAGTTCAAAACAAAAACACACGTGCGTAGATCGCTGGAGAGCGTTTCTCTTGTGCTCTTTCTTGTTTGTGAGAGATAATCTGTCATAAAGGGCAGAAAAACTGTCGCAAAAGTTTCATTTGGAATGTTTTGACAAATTTTCTGTTTCGCTTCGCTTTCGCTGGCCTTCGACTTGAGCACAACAACATGAAGCACCACGAAGTGGAGTTCACATGGCAGCAGGCACAAAGCTTGAATCCCAGTAGCAACGGGCACGGCATTCTGGTCGCACACCTTCTGTAAGTTTGCCAAATTAACCGCCACTTTTCCAGCAATTTTTTCTAGCAATTAGCATCGTTTCAGCAGGGCTTCGGTTTGAGTTGAGTAGCGAACCACAGACCAAATAAAATGGCCCTACGCGATCTGACCGACATCTTCAAGCAGGATGACTTGATTCGCCACCTAGGAAAAAAGAAGATTATCACTGCCAGGGATTTCCTTTTGGCCGAACCTTCTAGACTTGCTCCGCTCACATACCAGGAGGCGAAGGCTCTCAAACTCAGGGTAGCCAGGGCGTGTGCACCGTTTGCCCAAAGTGGCCTGCAAACGTACAAAGAATTCGTGACCAACTCTGCTGTTGTTCCCAGCGGCGTGCCTCAGGTGGACTTGATTTTATCTGGAGGGCTTAGCACAGGACAAATTTTAGAGATCTTTGGATTCAGCGGAACGGGGAAGAGTGAATTTTGCCACCGTCTCTCAGTGAACGTCTCGTTGAACCTGAGGAAACCCGTGTTGTACCTGCATACCAAAGGGGACTTTGATGCGCAAGCCATTCTGAGAATCATGCGAGGCTCAGCACCAGTGCCACCAAGCTCTCAAGGTCGGAAAACTGGTCTTTGTTTCTTTAAAAACATTGATTTTGATTCCCCCGTCCAGCCATGGAAGATGCAGCCAAAAAGATCCAAGTGGCCCACATCCGTAGCATGGAGCACCTGCTTGTCGCCCTGCCAAACCTCCTGATAAGGACAAACCCTCGAGTTGTGATTGTCGACTCAATGGCCGCCCTGGTGCATCCCCTTCTCGGCGCTCAAATGGTCACCTTGGCCAAACTGCAGACCGTTGCCAACGGGCTGAAGAGGGCGGCTGCAGACAGCCAATTCGCCCTTCTGCTGGTGAATCACCGCACGGAGGCGGCAGTGGACGCCACTGAGGATGAGCTTGAGCCAAGGGCCGCCATGGGTACTGCCTGGCAGTCGGTGCCCCAGACTAGACTCTTGTTCGCCAAAGAAGAAGACAGCTATTCTGTCAGTTTGGTCAAGGATGCTTACTTGCCAAAGAAGACCACAGTTGTCAAATATTGAGTGAAAAGTGATTACCATACTGCTTCCAAGGCATTTCTTTCGTGAAAATAATATTCGTGATATACTCATTGTCAGTTTAAATTGAAGTTAATATTCCCATTTAATCCATTCGCGAGGAAATTTGTGGAGTGGGGCCTAGACTTAATAATAATGATTTTAAAACACTCAAGTGCTAAAACAATCGAGAAAATCACTTAATTCCAGGGAGAAAATTTCCAAATTGCTTCTACGGTTAGGAACGGGAAATTCTAAAAAGGAGATCAAAAATAGACTAAATTTAAGGTTAATTTTGTATGATTGGTTCTCTTCAAGGATGGGTAACCCCTGATAGCAAACAATTCTCGAAATCTCCGTGTCCCAAGAACATCGCTAAGGAATAACATGGGAAATAACGAGTCCAGATAAGGAATAGCTGAAATTTCATTTCAAACCAGCGCTAACCAGCATAATTGATCTCCTTGCACAAATTTTCACTGCCCAATGACCGACCGTACAAGAAGAAAATTGGAAAATTTTCCACCTCAAATTAATAAGTTTTATCCATTTGTTTTAAATTATAATATTCTCAGTTTTCTCTTAGAACCAGAAAGCTCAATGTAATTGTTTTTTTAATTAGTCTCACGTTGTGCCATTGAATGCAAACTGTACCAAAATCCATGACAGGTTTAACAGGGTTTAAAGTAAAACGATTTAAGTGATTGAGTGCGTTTCGTGATAAGATTGCCATTGTTAGTAATGCAGACCGTTTGATTGTTTCAGAGAGAAAATTAAAAGACTGCATGAGTATGGAAACCTCAACTTGCCGAGCAACGCATCTAGACCCACAGTCCGATGTCAATATTGCTTTAATTTCTGGAATGAGCAGCTCTACAAAGTCAGGATCAAGGCCAAGCACAGACATTCGACGGCATCGTTGAAAGTTCTTAGGAGGTACAATGAAAACCCAAACCAGCTGAGGCCAATCGAGAAGAACCTTGTCAAGAAGTTGCAGAAAACAACAAACAACATGGTACGTGACTTACTGCTTCCCATGTCAAATTGGAAATAATTTACAATTTTTTCTCCAGGTTTTGACTTGCTCAGTGTGTCATAAGACCACCTCATTTGAACTGCCTAGGGCTGCTCCCAAAGTGCCTGTAGTGCAAGAGCCTGAGTCGGTCAAGAAAAAGAAGAAGAAGAAAAAGAAGGACAAGCTGTGTGGCCTGAGTATGTCTATTTCAGGAACTGGATCGGACTTGCTATGCAGAACTCCACTTTCCTCAGCTGCTTCTTCGCCACTCACTATGTCACCGTGTCCTTCTCCAACACCTGTGAAAACACCAAAAATTCTGATTGCTTCCACCCCCAAAGGCAAGTTCCATCCCGCCTCTACTCCAAACAATTCTAAAAATAAGAGTCCTTCAGTATTGCCTTTGAAATCTAAAAATAAAAAAGGCAAGCCGGAGAAAAAATCAAACAAAAATCTGCTAAAGCAAAAACTGAACAGAGATGTAAAAAATAGCCTCAGGGACTTCTTGACTTCAATTCCATGAACTGTAGCTCAAGTTCAATAAATATAAATCGCGTTATTTTTAACAGAACATTAATTTGTATTATTTATTATCTTATCATCAGCCTTTTCTAATGTCAACATTGATCGGAATTTTTGAAATGAGCGGACCTGCCTCAACCAAAGTTTTAATCTAGAAAGCATTATTATTGCAATTAATATTTGGAGGTGAAACCAAAAGCAATAGCTGACTAATTAGAGAGACGAGTCGAGACCAACTTTCGAGACTGTCTCGAAAATGGCGTTGGCCACGTAATCGATGTTCTTGCTTGTCAGCCCGCACATGTTGATGCGTCCACTCTTCAGCAGATAGATGTGATACTCGTTCACCAGTGTCTCAACGTGCTTCTCTGTAGGAGCAATCAATAGATTTTGTTGCAAATTGTTGAATTGAATCCTTACGATTGAGACCAGTGTACGAGAACATGCCAATCTGGTTGGTGATATGTTCCCAAGTGCCTGGCGTTCCAAGTTTCTCCAGACGCTCCCTCAACCCTTGCCTCATGCTTATGATGCGGTCGGCCATTGTCTTAATGCATCCCTTCCTGAAATGAAAGAGAAGATGAAAATAGTTTAGGTCTGGCTACTGTAATCCAGTTAGATCATTTATTTAAAAAAAAAATACACGCAGGTAATTTAATGAGATTTAAATTATTAAGTGCGAAGACGCAGTATCTATTTTTTTCATCTAAAATTTTCAGTAATAGCTACCCATCCTTATTAAATCTGCGCAGAGCTATTTATACGCCATTTGATGATTTAAATCTTATAACTAATTTTGTTTGGTACCAACATCTTTAATTTGATTTCTTTGAGAAATCTTTAATTTGAAAAATTATATTCAAGAGAGAAACGGCTAAATACTTGAACCAATTTTGATGACTAGAGTAAATTCATTAACTTAAAATCAAAGTCACGGTTGTATTTAAATGATATCGTTTTTACACACCATTCCTCGTAGAGTTCAGGAGTGTTGAGCACCGTGGACACCACGCTAGCACCGTGATTTGGAGGATTGGAGTACATTCCTCTCACTAACAGCGTCAGCTGGGACTTGCTTGGAGCTACGACTTTGGTCTCATTCACAACCACTGTCAGGTTGCCAGCACGCTCATCTAAAATTTCACAAGGTTATTTTTTATTCTTTGTTGCGAGCAAAAACTAAAACTTACTGTAAAGACCGAAGTTCTTGGCGAACGACTGACATCCAACAAGCTCAAATCCGCGCTCCACAAAGTATCGGATTGCAAAAGCGTCTTTCTCTAAATCGCCAGAGGCAAAGCCTTGGTACGCGCAGTCAAAGAGCGGGAACAGTTTTTTCTCCTGCGGAAGGAAAAGAACAAAATTTGACTTATCAACCAGCAAAATGTGTCGTTTTTATTTTTTAATATTCACTGCAATAATTTCTCACCTGGACCACATCAGCGATTTGCTTCCACTGGTCAGGGGTTGGATCCACTCCAGTAGGGTTGTGTGCGCAGGAGTGCAAGATGATGACCGAGTTTTCGGGAGCGTTGCGCAGATCCTCCAGCATGCCGTCCAGATCCAAACCGCGTGTTTCAGCTTTCCAATATCGGTATGTCTTTGGCTCGGTGAACCCAGCACTGACAAAAATCAGATGGTGATTTTCTGGAATGATTTAAAACCTTAAATAAAACGGTTCAAAGGATCACCATTTTTGGTAACTTACCCCAGGTGGGCACAGAGTAGTAAAAGGTTTTATATTTGAGAATGCGGCCCAAAAACTCGGCTGCCATGCGCAAGCTTCCTGTGCCACTCAAAGTTTGAATTCCGAACGCCTGAAACCAAACTGTTTGGTACTTGGACTTGCTCCTCTAGCTGATGAAGATGTACCCTTCCTTCGGCAATAGCTTTGTTATCCTTGCCAAGGAGCATCCTGGTGGCTGCGGTGGAGAATGGGTCCAGGCCCAAAACAGGCAAATACTCGTGGTTGAGGGCCTCATTGTTGGCCATCGCCTGCTCGGTCTTTCGCACCACTGGCAGCACCCATGGTTTACAATCATCAGTACGATAAGCTGGAAAGCACAGAACGACGGCTTGAGATTATTTTGGTAATTATTTTTGGTTGCAAAGGTTTGACATATTGTAATAGTTGTTTATTTTAGCCTAAAATAGCGCAGATTGTTGTTTTGAAATTATTTATCAAATAAAACCAGTGCGTTGTTTAAATATTAGCTCATCAGCAAAAGATTAATGAGTGGATACAACACGTAAATTAATTCAGTGCGCACACTCCCTAATAATCTTTTCCAACTCCCGTTAACAAGGACGAAGGCTTGACCGCGATTGACGAATCAGAGCGAAAGAAGATTGCACAATTTGTGGGTATATCATATATTATTCTGACCTCATGATGCCCTAAAACCGCTATCAGTAAATTATATCGAACCAAAACATTCACACATTATGGAAAAACTAAGAAAAATCAAAATGCAAATAATTGCTACACACGTTATATATGTTGAGATGGCATAGAATTGTATTATTTATATTTTGTTTAAGACGCAGTGATTAAAGTCTTTTATAAAGTTGGGATATAATATATCTAATATAAGGAAAGTCTACTATAGATTAAAATTGGGAGGGGAATAAAAACATGCGTCGAGATTAGGATAATTTGTAAAATAATATTTATAGAAAGGACTTTAATCAGATGCCATACAATTGAAAGCTCTTGAATGTTTGCCTGACAGCAGGACCTTGGTCGAACGTATAGTGGTGTAGCTATCAGCTGTCTCATAGTGACAAAAATATCAATCTTTTAAAGCAAAGTAATTATAATATACATCATACTAAATAAGGAGAGTAGATACTACATAGAGCAAAATATTTCGGAATTTTTTTCATTGAAACTCTACAGCGCGGATTTAAAAAAATGCATGCGTCAATAACAAAATAATGTTTAAAAGTGCATGTTTTTGAAATACATAACTCAGCAAAACTATTAAATCTTTGTACATAACAAAAATTAAAAAAAATACGCACCATTTCCATGTCAAGTAACAAAATTTTACTTATTGCATTAATCAGTTTTGTAAATCAATAATTTATTCGATTAACTTTTGCCCACGCAAATAAAACGTTCTGATCTGCGCGAAAAAAAGGAAAAATATCAGGCGTATATTGGGCAAATTTATGTTCTATATACTAAGATCAGATAATTATGAGCATAAATTAAAAAGACATAATAAACCAAAGCTAAAAAAACAGTGAGCTTTAAATTCTAAAAATCTCCAGCTCAAAATAAAAAACTCTTGAAGGGTCGCAGATTTTCAAAAACGCTCCATATAGGAACATCGAACGCGGCTAAAAAACTTTTATTTCTTACAAACCTATTATATTAATATCTGTATACATAACGTATTATGTCCTAAGAGTGCTTGGTTACTTCTTTCTTAGCTCCTAACTCAGCGGAATTGAGAGGAATGAAATTTGAAGCAAAATTTCCCTATACGCTCGAGCAATTATTGCGGTGTGATACTTAACCTGCGCGAATACGTGACAAAAAATTGATTTGGAAAGAGTTAAAACCAATTGGAACTAACCTCCGACGCCCAAGTTAACTTTGTTGGGGTTGGTGTCGTCCAAGAACGCCTTGTTCAGGGCGAACACCTCAATCGGTGGGCCGGTGGTGACTTCAGAGAACCTGGAGGTCATGGTTGAGGTCAACGAAAGAGAAATTTTCGGCTGCAGTCGAGTTATTTGAAGGCTCTGTGACGTCTTTGGTCAGATGGTGGGCTCGTTCACGGCTGCCAACCAAAATTGTCGCCGGTTATCTGTCACGCGCGTTGAGCGTGAAATTTTAAGGTGAAGCATTCAAGCACTTTCTTGCTGTTGATAATTGAGAATCTAAACTACGCTGTGCTTGCAGTTCTAATATTAATTTACGTTCTCTGCAGATATGTAATCAAAATCTTATCGCTTTGCCTGGTGCAATCATAAACGCATTGTTATGTTTTAGCAATAAAAATAATTTTTTAAGCCTCAAGAGCGAAGTGTGATTTAATTCCGTCCATTCAAACATGCCAGCACCTCGTGTATACCAAGCTAAGTTTTGCTTTATTTTCATACAAAACTTTATCCGCTTTACAGCAATGAATAAAAATCATAAGTTCTTTTTTAGAAGAAAACATAGAAATACAGACAAAAGGAAAGCGATCGGAATAAAATGACGGGACTTTCGTTCTAATCTGGAGAAACATTTCTTCGCATTTTTACAACATAAATTGATAAGAGTTCCAGGTCTTCAACTAGTTCACTCACACAGACAGAATGCTCACAATCAGTAACGCGAGGTGGACATGCCACCTGTCTTCGGATTGGCAACTATTACACTCCGCACGAGGGGCGTGGGTCCTTCATCTTCATCACTTGAACTGTACAGGTTCAATTTCATCTTCGGAGGTTTGTACAAGAGAGCTAGACTTTCATCTTCACTGCTGGCATCGCTATAGACATTGCAGTACCGCTTGTTGTTGTTGTTGCTGCTGCTGCTTGATTCGCCGGTTCGGCTATGGTGCTTCTGCTTTTTGTGTTTCTTGTGCTTACTGCGCTTGCTGGAAACTGAGCACGACGGCGACGTTGACTCTCGCTTGCACTTTTTATGTGCGCGGCGCTGTTTTTTCTTCTCCTCAGACGCCCCCAGCGGCATAGGTGGCGGCGACGGGGGTCGCGGAGGTGGCACCTCCTCCTCTTGCATCACGTGGTTAATGGCCAGGTCAACGCACTCCCCAAGCAGTCGGTCGGGCGAGTTAGGAAGCAACATTGGCGGCAGCTCGTTAACAAACTCGGGCAGCAATTCATCCAAGTCAGAGTTTATTTCTATGACCTCCGGCGTTTGAAGGCGCCGGGGCCGGAATTCGCCAACCACCTCAACGTCGTCGTCATCGTCGTCCGACGGCTGAGGGCTGTCCGGGCTCTGCTTTTGCGGCAGGGGTGTCTCCTCATCTGATGAGTCGAGCACTATAGGCGCCTCGACGGTGCTCGGCGCCGTGGAGGCGATGCCCGAGGGCCCGGCCACCGGCTGCACGACGGGCTCCTGCAGATTAAGCGCGCCCGCAGAGGGCGCTGGGGCGGGCGCGGCCGTGAAGGCGGTGAACGCGCTCGACTCGGACGGCATGGGGAAGCTGAGCAGTTCGCCGACGCGCACCGAGTGGTCCTGGATGGAGCGCAGACGGGCGTAAATGCGGCCCCAGCGATCTGATTCGCGCTGCCTATAGAAATTCAGCCGCTCTCGCATGTTGTAGTCGAAACGCGAAGTAGGCGAAGGGTTGTTGTCCACTGGTACTTCCATTATGTCCTGCAATCCACGATATTTAAGTACCACATCCGCAGATTCCTCAAACATGTTGGTGTAACAAGAGAGGGAGAGAATTTACTTGAGCATTTTTATTAACTATAAAATATTTTTTGAGTGCTCTGAAGACAACTGACACCTTATTCATGAATAATGAGAAAACAAAAAAGTTCAGGATTCAAACTTAATTATAACGTTTTCAGCCCAAACTAACTAACCCTTTTATACAAGTAATTAATAATGCAGGCAAAAAATAATGGAATGAAGAAAACCAGATATTTTTGGATATTTCACATTATAACAGCATTGCCTCTATAAGAAAGAAATTACCACCCTTAAAAAGAATTGCATATTTCTTATCCTTGCTCATCGCTGCCAAGCGGATAACATGGTCACTTGTGTGGCCACTGTGGAGCTAGGGCCAAATGTGGCCATTTTATCACCTATCCGCATCGAGGTTTTTAAATTAAAACACCAGACACTCAATTCTAAGGGCCATTGGAAAGGTTTACAATCCGACAAAAGGCGAGTCAGCGCCGGTGCGTTTCGAGCCCACTGACAATGAGCTAATAGATTATTCTAACTATCTTGAGTTACCGTATGTATTTTTTCCATCTCTGACAGTAGGCAGCCAGTAGCAGTTCCCATAAATACTCAAATATCTTGAATCGTCTTGACACTGTTTGCTGGTTAATAAGGCTATAAAAGCCGAAAAATAATATATGAAGACTGAGAAGAAAAACTGTAATTTTTCACTATTATTTTCCTTCGAATTTTTGTCCCTAATGTATTAACGACTAAAAAGGTTCAATATTTTCAATGCAACCGACTTTTTCCTAACTTTCGCTCTAAAAACACAGCCAGAGTTATAATTATGTTATGAATGGGAAAGAAGTATTATTTAGTACTCAGATAGATAATGACAAAATTATTTTTTAATAGGACAATAGGGGGAGGTGAAAATATCTTTCTTGGGACTCTTAACGGCCTTATTTGTAAGACTTGCATTCTAATAACGGGTGTTTGCTTGTCTATTTTTTTTTTTTAGTTGGAAGCATCAATTTAAGTAATCCTTCATAATATGGAAATTTTCAGTGAAAATGAGGTAAGAATTTATGTGATGTAGGGTGCTACAGTGACGCAAAAACTTGTCAAAGAGGAAATAAAAACGTAGATTAGGTAAGATGATTTGATTTTCAACAACTTCAGAAGAACTTTTTAAGTTACGCGGATTAAATTGTTGGCTTAAATTGGCACATTCATTGCTTGAAAAGAATCACTTTTTCGCCTATTAATTAAATATTTTTCCACTGTAATATCTACTGGCAATTAGAATTTTGATTGATTTTGTATGTTTGTTGTTTAGAAATAGATGGCGCGGAGAAAAATTACTTTTGTATACTATCTATGATATCTTGTAAAATGTAGTTGATTTTGAAAGGGTTAAATTAGTTTGGTCTGAATTTTTTGCTGGTCGAGATTTAAATAAACACCTTGATCTATGAGTTATACTTTGCATTAAGTTGTTTGCAGAGCCTAAATCAGAAAACCCGTTGACAATAATTTGGATTGTCTTCTATATATAAAAATCAGCAAATTTCCGAATTTGAGTCTTCCTAATATATAACTGAATAAAAAAATTGTATAGAATCAAAAGGCAATGGAAAAAGAATTAAAACTTACATTTTGATTGGAAATTGCCAGGGTAGTGATAAGCGGGTTAGGTATAAACGCAAATTGTACCTCATCATCAAGCAGCCTAGATGCGCCATTCTCATTTGACTGGCGAAGAAAGTTGTCGAAATGAGTGTCCCAGTTGCCGTAGCTCACGTGGCGGTCGTAGCCTAGCATGTCGTATGGCGAGCTGGCGAAGCAGGTAAGTTCGTGCATGAAGTGACGCGTACGGTCACCAAGGAAGCGGTGCACCTCGTTGTAGAACTCCCTACTCTTCAGGTCGTGCAGCAGCAGCAGTTCAGTGATGCGCTGCGACGCTTCTGCGATTCTTGGCTCCGACAGTAATACTGAGAGGTCCCGCAATATCCAGGAGGTTAGTCGATGAGTCATAGCTGGGTTTTCACTGAAAAAGCGAGATAGGAGTTCAAATAACAATTTGAGGAGGGAACTGAGTTTAAAACGTACACATAAAATGCAAGAGAATGTTCCCTGGAGCGCAGGGTGACGTCTGGCAGCGGTAGGGCCCACTGGTTGAGAGCATATATTTGTCTGCGGCGCTCAATCCCAATGGCTGGACCTGTGGTGATGGGTGGCCGATACTGGAAGGCCTCCAAGAGGCGAGAGTGAGATCTGGTGTTTCTGGCTGGGGGCAGGGAGTGCTCAGAGGTCGCCGACAGGGCGGTCGGCCGCGGAATGGTGCTTCTACGGAAGCGAGTGAAGGCCGGGGGCAGGTGAGGTAGCCGATGCCGGTTGAGGTTGCGCCGCATGAACGGCATGATGGGCGGCATGTCTGGTAGATTTGGCATGTTGACCACCATAAAGTAGTTGCCGTGCAGCTCTGCCGCGTCCATGCTTGGTTCTGGCACCGGCCTCGGAACAGTGTATACCTCGTGGCTGCCATCTTCTTTGTACTCATGGTATATCATGGAGAACTTCTGTTTGCACAGAGGACATTCCGACTTGACCTGGGAACAGATAATTCAGATTAAACTGGTTAGCAGCAATTACTTTAAACAACTTGGAAAAATTGATTTGCAAAAGGGATTTTAACATTAACAATTAAAACGTTACTGATTTCGTTAACCAAAATATTAACTGGAAAGAATGATTTTACTATACTTATTGCGAAGAATCCTAACGAGGTCCTCGTTTTTTCTGTTCGTGAAATAGGGCTTTGGGTGGAAGCCAAAACTAGTCAAGAGCAATATAGACAGGAAAATGTCCGTCATTTCAATTTACCATGGATATTTTGTGGTGTTTCAATCATCCGACACCTTCTCCTACAACTGGTTACCCCGACGTGATGGTCCAAGGGGGTGGGGGGCACTGGCCCTTGACAACCTCAACCGGCAACTCTAGCTGTCGCTCCAGACCGACCACTGACTAGCACCTGGTGTTGCTGGCAAGCCCATCCTTGATGGACACCTTACATGCCACTTCTCTTCTTATTCTTTTCTCTTAGGACGTCTGCTCTGTCCCCTCACTGTCTCGCCGAGACACCCAGCCGCGCGTGGAACAAACATCGCCACTGGCCACCACTTCTTCGACCTGAGGAACCCTACTGCTCCATCGCAGCCCCATCCTGTCTGCAACATTACATCACCTCGCCAACTCGCCCAGACTGAGTGAACCTAGACCATTTCTCGAGAACGTCTCACGTCTAATGACCTGTTAGGCAAGATTGTTCTCTGAGCGACCTTACAACCAGACACCGACATCGCTTGCAGATTATAACTACTTGGCGAATCACAACTACCAAATTCGATCTGTCGGACGACGCCCCGACATCATCATCGAATTTTTCGACCTTGACTTCTGGACATCCTCTTTCAATGGAGTGACTACTGCTGTTGTTTTTCAATCATCCAACACACCTACTCCTACAATCTTCATATTCCTATTAACTCACTAAAATGCTCACTTTGAAAATTGAGCAAGTTTATTTCTGACTCAGTGCTTCTCGACTTCAGCGTTAAAAACACTAAAATCTATCCATTTTCCACAAAAACTGAGGAAGCCTAGACCGTTTTAACTTGGTTGTATTGAATAACCGTTTGAAATGGTCAAATTTTGAATGATATTTAAATTATTTGGATATTTTTTAATACATTTTAACTGTTTAAGTAAGACAAATGGATGAACATGAGAAGTTTAAAAACGCGTTGGTATAATATTTCGAAACAACTGTTTGCGTTTCGTGTAATTTTTACCATGTTAGAAAAGGAGGAAAAGTCTTAAAAGTTAAAAGTCTTATCACACTGACAATGTAATTTCTTATAAAGGGTATAAAGTTCATGAGGTTCATCAAGTATATTATATATATGGAGGGTTTCCGGCACAGAAAACGTGACAAAAGCTAAAAATTTAGCAAATTTATCTTTCTCTTACTTAAAACAGAATTTGATATTGACCTAGAAAAATTAATCTATCGTATTATCTCACGAAATAAGAATGAGAAGAAAATCGTAGTTTGGCTTTTAACAATATCCTAATCATTGTTTAAAAAATACCGACTAAGTCATTGAACAATACTGTGTAATGAGTTGAGTTGATGCCTTACCTTTGACCAAGTGAGAATACAGTCGAAGCAGAATTTATGGGCACATATGTCGGTGTTTGATTGGTTTGTCAACGGGCCTAGGCATATTGTGCAGTTTGGCTCTGGCGAGCAATTCCGAGGCAACACAGGCTCCTCCAATTTGACAGACTTCCTGGTAGGCTCAGGGCTTGGAATCCCTCCCTCAGGAAGATGAGGAGGTGTGGGCGGGTACTCCATTCTGAAATTCAAAGCATCGCACTGCAATTAGCACTTTTCCCTTGTAACATACAACATGAGACTGATCTGGTGTGAATTAGCACTCTAGCAACTAAAAAAATTGTATCCAGCTTCTCAAAAATGAGATTTAAGAACATATTTAAAAGCAAGGCAAACGTAAGGAGAGTAAAGGTTACTTTACTCTCCTTAGGCAAACGTACACGTCTTTTAACTTGTGTGAAACAATTCATATTTGCACAGTATTTTTCAACACTTTTATTGTTGCAAATAACACTATCGTATCATATTGAATTGATCTTTCTAATTTTTTTCTACTTCCTTGAAGTTACTAGGAATAATTAGAAAAGGTTTAATTTTGGTTTGAATGTAGTGTCAACCTAGATAAAAATTTGAGAAAACAAAAAAGTGTAGGGGAAATTATAATTAAACCTGTATGCTCTTTCAGCAAGTATAAAATATATTGCCGCTATGAGAAGGGGAATCAAATAGGTGATTAAATCGAAGGAAAACACTAATAAACGAAACGCAATACTTGTGCAATGATTGATGAAACTTCGTGACGACCTTTTTTCGTTTTAAGCAATGCATTTAAAAAAATCATGATGAAATGATAAATAAATAATGTTTTCTGCACGTTTTAACTACTCTTTTAGTCTTTAATAAAAAATTAATTTTAGTTGTTTTCATGCCGAGTTTTCCTGAATGTTTAAATTTGGTTGGGCTAATCGTAAGAAACGTACATAAACATTTTGTATAATATCCTCATGTTCATATCCGCTTTATTCTGACAGTTGACGCGATGAGTTGAGATTTCTCATCCAACCAAGACTTTTCTTTGCTTCTTTTAAATAAGATATATCAAGTGTCATGAAATTAATTCCACTGGGCTCTCTAAAACACGAAATAAATCTATTGAGCCTCTTGAAAAATAATTATTCCCTCCCATCCACCAATATAGTCAAAGAGCCATCCATGTTGGCTTCAGCATCAGCAATGTATATAACAACATACTAGAATCTATAACCGAGTTACTTGAGCAGTGAGCCAGAAATGCGAAAAATTCAAAAATTGATTACGTAAGACAATGAACGAGTTCAGTTTGGCTACAATAGACGAAAGGCGAAGAGAGGGCCGCCTGAAATTGCACCTTTACGCACGGAAGTTCTTCGATAGCGTAAAACACACGTAAATATCATAGTGCGTCGACCATTTCGTCCCTGGGAAAGCAACTTACCTGATTGATTTTCAGCTTAGAGGTTAGAATGTCTGCAAAAGCGTAATGCTCTGTGGATGGAGTTCAAACGACGATCCATTGAACCTGGGATGTGTGCGAATCGACATAAAAATGCGAAGCAGCAGCTGGCACTATCTGCAGTGAGCTTCGTGTCACTGCTTCTTTTAATGAACGAACGGGGCCTGATCTTGCTCTCCTAGGCCATTTTGTTGTGTCAGTGCTGCCAACAGAATCAAAGAACCCCTCCCTAATCCCCCCTCAATTATTCTTACTTGTAAGCTTAAAATTTTTCCTAGAGGTTGCGCGATGTGATATTATAATATTGGATTTCAACATGCACGTGAAATTTGAAGAGTACATAAATTAAAATTTAAACATCACTGTCCTTTTTGTTTTGATAATTTTTAAATGATTTTCCTTGTAGACAAATTCTCGATTATTTGCAATCATTGCTGCTAAATGTCGAGAGAAATAGCACCGTCTACAAGGGAAAACAATTATATTAAGCAACCATTTTTCTTAAACATTTACAGATTCCTTCATGACAATGAAAATAAAAAGCTTTCCATATAATAGATTTGCTTTGAATACTGTTTATTTTGACAATTCCATGGTTTAAATTAAAAATTTAGGAATGATATAAATCTATTTTCAGGCGTATCAATACAAATCGGGATAAAATAATTTAACAGGGAAACAAAATCGTCACACAGACTGAATTAAATCATTCCAAAAATAATGGTGACTAATCAAATAAGAACTTGTTAAATATGTACTTAAGAAAACGACTTTTGAAGATTAAGCACACAAAATAGAATTACAAGCCAAAAGTTCTCCTTGATGGTTTTGTGTGTGAAATTAGGAAACTCCATAGATGCACCAATTATCTTTCAACGTTTCATTCTGAAGTTGTCGTCAGTCTTCAATCACTACTCGAATACATTAGCAAAGCCCACAGGCAGGACAAATTATTCGGCAATCAACCTGTGTTATTCACACTGTGTTCAGGCCATAAGAACCCGATCCAGGTAATTTTGCAATACTTTGAGCGCCTCTCAGAAAAAACCAACAAGTGTTCAGTACAATTAAAATTGTTGCGCGCATCATTTAGTGAACTTGTTACGCATAACTTAAATAACTCTGAATAAGAATTACTGAGTAAATGGTGTGTATGGTATTAATTTCAGAAGCACCTCGCAATACGTTAGGGCAACTTACACGTTAATATTAGGTATTTTGTTGTATTCAGAGACGATAAGATCAATCAAGCGATGCAGTACACTATGATGTTAATTTATATTGTCTTTCAAAGAAAGTGCTTTTTTATAATTAGAGAGAGAGAGAGAGAGAGAGAACATCATAAATTAGAGCAAGGGAGAATTTTGTGTGTGAGTCGAGAAAAACTCAGTGGTGGTTGTTCCAAGTGGGCCGCACCATCCTCTGGCTCAGTTGCTCCTCGGCAGTCAGTTGCTTCCGAAATGTTATAACTTTCTCCTTGAGCTGCTGCAGAGCTGCCATTTTCTCTTCAATCAACTCCTGGAGCTGCTGCGAATACTCTGTAACACATACGTTGTATTTCTGTTATAGCAGCAATGATTCACGTGTGTAGCTGATGTTTAACATTCAAAGAGGCAATTTTCCTGGCAACTTACCTTCTTGATCATAATCTACCTCAGCCGTGTGGGTGAGGAATCTTCTATCTAGATCTAACCACTTTTCAGACTCCTCGGCCAGCCGGGCATGTGACTCAAGAAGGTCATCTTCCATGATTTGCAACTGGGAGACAGCCTGGTGGAATGTGATCAAATCTGCTGAAAGCTCGTGTTCCTGAAAATGGACCAGATGCAAGCTGGATTAGGTTTCTTCATCACGGCAATATAATATATTAGACGAGCTTTACTGTTTGGCTGGCAAACTATATAAAAATGCCAACTCAAAGATTAATTTCATTTTTTAAGATTAAATTAAATTCTACTTTGATTTACTTAATGAAATGGAGTCCTAGGATATTTTACCTATTAAACTACTGATAATTTAACTTTATTTTGGCAACTATGTGCCATAAGCAGCTCAGTAACAATTTTTAATTTGATAGTTGAAATCCCTGCATGGCCTAAAAACAAGTCTGAGCATTGCAAGTATGTGATTTTTATTTAATTTTATTTCTATTTTTTCAAGTTAGTTTCCATTATTTTTTAATAATTAAATGTTTAAAAATTATCATTAATATTTCTCATCAAAAATTTGAATGATGGTCCTAATTTGTTTGGTTATTACAAAATAACTGTTAAGATAGTGGAAAATAATGATTATAAATTATATCCATAAATTGTGATAGTTCAGACTCATCAGCTGGTGGATGTTTTTGGCCAAACAGTTGCTGGAAAATGTTTTTTGTAGCCCCCAAAGCCAGGATTCAGAAATTCCTTGGGAAATTCCCAGCCTTGGTAAGAATAAAATTTGCAAAAAATACAGAACACAGTCATGATTTTTTGATCGCTTAGTCCTGTTTCAACCTCTCCTGGTCCTTTATCTTGAATTATAAAAATTAATTATCATCCACGCGATAAAAAAAAACCAAAAACGTTTCATAGTAAACCAGGATTTGCATTTCTCTTTGAAATGGGAGTTTGAGAGCGGCTTACTTACTCAATATGATTTTTTGCTATATTTTGTGGGTAATTGGCTTTATAACAAAAAATCAGAGGCCATGATTTAACCTTATGTAGTGACTTTGGAAGATTTAACTGATAGTTACATTAAGTGATCTAAGCTGGCGCAAGTCGTCTTCCTCTTCTTCCTCAGAGGCAGCACCACCAGCTGTTGGCGAGCCCTTATTCTCACTAGGATCCTGCACAGCAAGCTCTTTAACCCTGTCTGCATAGCGGAGAGTGTTGAGCGAATGCTCGCAAGAGCTAAGGCCAGGGCTCAACATGGCAATCTGGGAAGAAAACAAAACGCAAATGACCATGGCAATAATAATATATAAAAAAACAATACCATGCAAGTACGAGATCTCTCTCCAATGAACGAGTCTCGTAGGACAAGAGTGAGTTTGCTGGCCCTGAAAGGAAGGTGTGCACCCTTTTTGCCTAAAGCACGGATGCACTCCTTAAGCGCGAGCAGAGACTTGTTGATTTCAGCTCCTTCCATTCCTTAAGAATGAAAATATTGTTAGTGTCAGATTTATTTTTAAATTTTGCAGATGTTAGTTTCAACAATGAAACTTACTAGTTTGTCGATTAGCTGAGGAAGTGTCTGCTCCTCGCTCATTACCCGCCAAATCAATCAGTGAGAACTTTCCATGAAGCTTGTTTGGATGGTCTGCTGGCCGCAAAACAATTTGGAACACAGCGTGCGATCGTGAAGAGTTGCTGTTTGCTGATGTTTGGCCCGACGTCCTGGAATTATGATACCCGTAATAAGCACTGAATGAGAATAGTGCTAGCCAATCATACCTAGCGTTGTTTCCATGCTGAATCAGTTTCAGGACATCCTCCACGTTTTGCACCACTCTTTCAGTGAGTCCAACCACAATGATTTCCTGCTTGCCATCTTCTAGCACTCTTAATTTGGCTTTATTGGCTAGAAGATCAAACAGCTGGAGAAGAGAAGCCCAAAATTAGCAATTCTGCTGCAGCACACCTACATGGATAATACCTTTCCACTGTAAATTTCGAAGAAAGAGGCTGAGATTCTGAGATTTAAGCTTTTGTATTTCGGGGAATGCAAGAGTTTAAAGACGTCGCTGGCAGCCATAGCGTAGATGCCCTTCTTGCAATCTTGTGTGCGTCCATGGAAGTCTCCACCCATGGTGTGAGTTTTTCCACTGCCAGTCTGACCGTAAGCAAAGCAGGTGGCCATGCCGCCTTCAAATACAAATTGGACTAGGGGTTGTGCAGTGAACCTGGACATTGCAACATGTTAACGTCTTTCCACTAGATTAAAAACAATTATTTTAGCTACCTGTACACCATCTCATTGCTTCCAGTGTCGTCAAAGGCATAGTCAAACCTGAAATGCTGATTTTCCAAGTACTTGGTCAGGTCGACCTTCTGTTTTGGCTCGTGGACCACCATCTGGTCTTTCGTGGGGACAGTGATCACATCCACTTCTTTGCGAGTCAATTCCTTCTTGCTCAGAGGCCTTTTGCGCACGCACACAGTGATTTGGTGGGTCTCCACAGGGTCGTTGGCTTTCAGCGGGCGAAACTCAAGACCAGCTTGATACTCCCTGTTGATTTGGATTTTTTAGGCGAAATCCCAATGAAATTTGCAAATTTTCGTACCTAATCATTCCCATGAACTCCCAGTTGGGGTTTCCAGGATCCTGGCTCATAATAGCCTCCTTGTGTTCTTTCAATTCAGCCTGCTTCATGCGTCTTTCCTCTCTGTTCTTCTTAAGGCGTTCCACTTCTTTAACCACATTGCTCCTTCTGCCACCAGTCTGTTTGCCATTTGCCAACGCAGCTGAAGAAATAAATAGTCAAAACAATTCAAAATACAGAATTTCAACTGAATAATCAGAAAACTAATTAGAAAAAATAGATGTGCAGCAACAATGAGTATACTCACGGTCTGTCACATAGCGGGGGCAGGAGAAAATTGAGCAAGTTTTGAATGAGATCAAGTTCTTGATCATGGTTGAAAAACTCACCGACTTGAGGGATGGCTGAAGGCTGAAGATTCTGGCGAACTGGCTCCGGGTTGCACTCGGGCACATTTGATGGCACAACAGCCACAGGTGTGGGCACCATAGTCTCTCTGCCGTTCTGCCTTGCAGCTCTGGATCTTGTGTTTTGGCCTTTCGGTTCTTCAGTGGTTGCGACTGTGGGCAATTTTAGAGTAAAATATTTGAAAGTTAAGCTGTACGAGTGTTCCTACCTCTAGCTGTCAACACAGGCTGTTTGGCAACATACTGAAACATGAATAAGTTATGTCATTAACATTCTAAAGTATGCAGACAGTGATAATTATCTTAAGGATTACTACAGTCTTATAAACCAAACACACTCCTGACAAAGCAATTATGTTAGACAAGAAACACTTTCATACTCTTTCAATTGATTCATCCTTAGAGAAATATTAACAGAAACTGTGCGTTTCTGTGTAATTAACGCAACAAATATTTTATTTATTGCTTCCTGCCTCAAGACCAATCAAAAGAAAAAACAATGGAAAGGACATAACAAAAATCTAAATATTTTGTTAGCAAGCTCTGATGAGCCACCACACGCTGGGGTTAGTTGTAAGGCCACACGAAAACTGCTGCTAAAATCCTCATGATCCAAACTCTAGTCCAGTCCAAACACATTTTCCATGATTTACCCCATGATTGGCCGCACTGTACAAGTTGTCTGAAGAAGGGGAAGCTTTGATGGAAGGCAGCTTTCTGCGTGTACTCTGCGTCACACTATTGCTTCGAACGCGACCCGGAGATTTTAAGTCAGGGACAGTCTTGTGAGCACCACTGATGTTGGGGGGTGGCATAATACTTGTCTGTCTGCGCTCCTCTTGTGGAGACAAGGGACGAAATTTCTCACGAGAGAATTGGGACAGTGCAACAGCGGTAGATCGCACTGGAATGGATGACATCCTCAAGTTGTGGTCCGCAGCATTTGACGGTGTGCGAACCAAAGAGGTGGATCGGCTAATTCTAGACTTAGGGGTCCCTGGTGCACTTAATCTCTACGAAGTGAAAAGGATTTTTCACAGGATCTAATTACAACAGTAGTCTCGTAGATGGAGCGACAGTCAAGATTACGATTCTTTATTTTTTGGTTATTATTACTTTGTTAATGAATGAACGATTTTTTTAAAATTATGACTAGAACCCACTTGACAGTGAGTCACTAATATTTGTCAAAAATATTTTTCCTGAGCGTTTCGATGTAATCTTAATGATTTTTTAAGAGAAAAAACTTAATTACCCTCTTCAGCTTGCTGGGCAGGATGTTTTGCGCTTCTTCGACAGACTCCTGCAAATCTGGATTCAGTCTCAGCAGAGCGTCCAGCTCGATCTAAAGAAAGAAAGCTTGGTTGGCATTGTTCGAGTATGCAAATCGCTCGTAAACTACCTCCTTCCCTTTGGTCTCTCCCTTCTCGAACCATTCTACTGTGACGCTGCTTGTCTCAGGGTTCACTCCAGATATCACTGCTGTGTGGATTCGGCCTGGAAAAAGGAGAAACAACAGGCCGGTCAGATATTTAATAAGTCTCAGCCTGGTTCAAATAGCTTTATTTTTTATTTTCGTTTGCTCATGGTGATGTTAAAAAGGAACACTATCATTAGTGAAGCGCGACAAAAAGCAGCTCCAAACGGATGCTGCGTTCTACACGATTCATCCGAGGCGGACCACATCGGAACGAGGGTTTTTTGCGTCTGAAATTGGCATCTGTTTTAGCAGCCTTGTTCTCTTTCAAGAATGGGAAAGGTCGGCCGGCTGGCTTCTGAGGTTTGTGCCTTATAAGGCGCGGCAGCGTGGAGGCGAGTGACTCAGCGAGCAAACCGTCGAGCGGCCGATCCAAGACCAACTCTGCTTATTGACCCGCTCCTGAATGGCACCGGCTGAGTCGGTCGCCCTTTGACGAATCCTTTCGACCCAAAGGCAAAGGCCACCCCGAAAGGTTGACGCCCCGAATCGCGAGGCAGAGGCACGCACGCGATAGATCGTTTTGCGTGAACGTGAATTAATTTTTCATCGTGTTGAATGAAGAATTTTCCTATCAAGCCATTTTTCGATCCAATACTAACACCAACTTGCGAGCTGAATACGCTTCTTTGTAGTTAGAGTGAAAAATCAACTACAGAATATCACGTTGTTTCCAAATTAAATTAGAGCAAAAGAAGATTGTTAAAGGGGATTGCACAAGATTTTATATTACTATGGATTTTCAAACATCTACTCGTGCCACGCGGACTTCGTGTTGGCGTGTTTTTATTTATATTTCACAAACAGTTTTCTTATTCATGTCGGCGTACTGCGTTTTTCTCACACTATGCTTAGATTGTTGCTCGCAATTATACATCTTTCTCGGAGGCCGCTTAACCATAATTGGCTATGTTTCCCTTTCTTTGTAATACGCAAGGTGTTTTTCTCTCTAAATATATACGCGAAATACCTGAGTCATTAACGACTGAATTCGGCGCCGAAAGTCATTCGCGCGAACGGCTGATGAAAAGGTGTCAATGTCCGCCGCTATAAATACCCGCAATCCATCGATCGATCGCCAGCACGCCTTCTTCGCCCCCGAAAGACCGTTCCGCTGATGGCAAAAGTTTATCTGAATTTCAGATGAGCTGCGAAAATTAAATTTTGCTCGCTCCACTCGAATGCTTTGGTGCAGATGAAAAGGAAAGTACAAGTTAGGAAATTCACTAGGATTCATTTAAGCGCAAGGACGCCTCCGGCGTCGGGAACAGTGTTATGGTTTCAGTTTTCTATTTTTCTGCAGGTCTACAGGCCAGTTATGAAGGTCATGTGACATCACCCAAAATAGCACCTGAGAAATGTGTGCTCCATAACTCAAGCTTCTTTTCGCCTAAACTGCGAGCGGAAAACAGCAATTCCAGATATTATTGGAAAAGTTCAAACAAATTGCAAAGTTTGGACGAGATTATAATATCTTACCTTGAGATTTACGGCATTTTAGTTCGAATCTTTTTAAGTATTCATAAAATTAATTGACTTAATTAGCCAGATGACGTTAGTTGAAATCCGTTTGTGCTCATTCCCAGATGGGAGCGCGCGTAACAGGTACCCAATAGCATACTTATGATCAGAAACCGCATAATCCACGAGGTGGCAACCGCACTTCAATTACGCTATCCCCATTGTATTTATTGCTCTTTTGTTTTCCTGCACTAGACTGACTGCTTCCTTCTTTGCGTCAAGCGTGGTGGTCTGGAGGAAAAAACATTTTATCTAGATGTCTGATGAAATGCAATTGCCAATCAAGTCGCTGTCAACGGTAATGAGAGGTACATCCGTTGTAAATTATGAGTCTGAGCACTGCCAGCTAAGTTTGTATTTTGTGATTTATATTGCAAAAGTCAGCGGTGTCAATTTTTCTTTAGACAATCCGAGTTTTTTTTATCTATTACACTGGAAATGTTATCAATTTGGTGTACGTGAGCAAAAATCCTATAGTACAGTGACTGTTTATGACGTCAATTTCAAGTGATGCACACAGGGTAATCTAGAACAATAAGTAGCCAATATTGTCGTCTAGGAAACGCAATTTGTTACACATTTTTTTCACAAAGAAAAATCGATAGGCGGGCGACCGGTGGCAAAACAGCATCGAGCGCGATTCTAGTCTCGAAATAGCATTCCCGTTGCACCAAATTGGCTAATTATGATAATGAATCGGCTCCGTGCAAGCGCTCGTCCTGTGTGCGCGTTCCAGATTAAAGAAAGATGCGGTGCAACAAAAGTGGGCGTTATGCTACAAATTGTTGATAATCTCGATCGGTGCAATCACTGCTTACGAGAGCGAGACAAGTGACGAAAAAACAATGCCGACAATGGCCTGCAGGGTTGCATCGAATTATGTAAATTATTGTAAATTTACATGTGCGCATTTCACAAGCAGATGATAAAGATGATTTTTGATCGGCGAAATATTGCGAAAATAGCGTTTAACAGCGCAGCTGCCTTTGAAGACCAGAGCTTACGCATAATTAATTGACTTGACTTTCGCACATCTTTACATTTGCTTTACACATTCAAGGAGAAACAATAACAAACAATAATAATTGTACGATTGCGTAGTACCCACAACAGTTTATCAGATCAGATCAATTGCCAATGCACGTAAGAAATATTATATTTAATATATACATTACCTATTCACCTTTTATATTCAACAAAATTGTAATTGTAAAATATAATCAGTGGCAATTTCAATTCAATTCGGTTCATTTCTCCAAAACAAGTAATCATACCATTCATTCATTTTTAAATATTTATTTTCTGTTTAATTGTGTTCTTAATTAGAGATAAACATACAATTTTAACCATAAAAATTCAATTAATTTATTAACTTTATCTACGGCACATGAAAACGTTGACGCATTTTTTGTTTCGCACGTTTAATCAGTTCTTGGTTGTAAAATTTTGCCCTTGTTCATGTTATTTTAATTGAAGATATTCTTTGACTGTAATATTTTAATACGTGATGATAAACAATAATAAGAAATAAAAACCAATGAGCGTATTTTATTTTTTCTCCCAATAAATTTTACCCCTTATAACATGAAGTCACAAATTTTACTTTTTAGTATCTAGACTGGCGTGAACGGTTTTTGACGATAACATGAAGCGATTTTTAACAAAAACAAAACCAATGTGAAAATAAACAAACGTTTTTAAAAAAAAGTACTTCCCCTTTTGATTCTTTTTATCTTTTCTATCGCCCATCCTGTTGTCATTTCTCATGAGTATAATTTTATTTTTGACATTGTGGATATGTTTCACATACCTCGTTTTTCATAAAAATATCATTCAAGACAGGATCAACCGAAAAATCTTAAATGAACTTCTCGTTGCAAAGAACTGGGGACGAATTAACGAAAACTTGAGACGAGGCACTTAGTTGTTCTCTACTTAGTTATACAATTAAAGCAGATAATTGAAGGAATATAGGTATATTGTTATAATAATTTTCGTGAGGACAAAAATAGCTCAGTGATACATCCCCTGACAATGAGCCAAATTCTTGAGATCAATGATGTGCCTGCTTTCTTTGCCTCCGCATAACGCGACACTATTTAGGAATGCAAATATAATTGCGAGGAACGCATTCTAAATTATTAAAACTGTTAGATTCGATTACAATTAGCTATTAATATGTGTGGCAAAAAAAGATGAAGGAAAATCGGTGGTCGTTCGGATTAGGAAAGCGGCAGAGCAAGTGCAGCGTGTGACGGAGTGTTGGTCGGAGCGAGTTATATTATAGTTTTGGTGCCCACCTGAGTGTGTGGGTCTGCACCAAGGCCGTCTAAGCAAGCTGTGGCCCACTCACCCGTGCACTCGACTCCTGCCTTTCAATTTTCCGCCTGCCTCATTAACAATTTCGTTCCTTTTTGGCCGAACATTCGACCAAATGTGCACAAAATTCGTCCAACACTCTGGAGAAAAATGAGTTTACCCAGTAATAAAAAAATTAGCAAACGTAAAAATTATTTGCTGTGCCCGTGTAGAAAATTACTAAACAAAATTTACTTAGAAGGCTCATAGCTCATAGCTAGCTGGTATCTTATATGACACGTTTCTGTCAACTTTTTGCTAATTATCTAACCATGATACGGCGGCAAACAAATAAAAAATAAACAGCTCGTCTCGTCACTGGCTTCATTATCATGTCACTCGTCGCAGATTGAGACAATCAGCTTCCGTTTATCAGACGCCACGAAAAATCAGTGAATGATTGTGCGCGGGTAGAACAATAAATAACAAACAACACAATTAATAATGAAAATTCCCAGAACTTATCACAGCATAAATCACTTTTCCGGAAACAAGGGTGTCGACGAGTTTTGCAAAATTTCGGCCGAGTTTTCGACAAGACCGACAGCTGCACACCGCGGACACACCGGACTGGTGCCGACTGAAAGGAAACCCAGTCGCAGGGCCCCTAACTGAGGCCGCGAGTCGACAAGCGTGTCTAGCGTCGGCCCGAATCAACGCCTCGCAACCGGACGAACCAATTATTTCAGGTTGATCCACCCATGCACTCACCGTCAGTCCGTTGAATGTCGACATTAACCCCAGCCTGCAAGTTGCCGAGTCGATCCATCTTCCTTTCGCTGCTGATCTCTGCTATGCCGACTGCCGCCGCATTTAAGAGAGAATTCGGGCCGAATCACGAGCTCGGCCGACACGTAGCGGGGAGGTTGTGTCGAATTTTCAGAAGCGGCTTCGTATCAGACGAGTGTTTTGCGGATCGCGAATCTCCTCTCGTGTCGTTACACTCGTTTTCCGTCCACCTCCGTCTCCCCGTAACGTCAAAGAACTGAACTTTCGGGCCCGATACGGGCGATATGCGCTACGAATGGCGGGTGATTTCACTGCGTCGTCGTCTCGCCGTAGATGGATAGGCCCGGGTTCACAGGTTGCCGAACAAATGCGGTTTTTAAATTTTCTGGTTATCCTTGCACAGGGTTAGGAAATTTGAGTCACTGACGGCAATAAAATGTTAGGATTCCGTTCAATTTCGGCGGAAATTCCAAATCGGTGTTGTGCGCCTGCGTTGTTAGCCGTTACGCCCCTCTGAACATGATAATCAGTTTGTGGGGCTGCAAGCGACTCCAGATTGAACTCATCTAGACCATTGTTGCGAATTGTTGCAAACGATGCTATTGGAAAAATAGAGGTGAGGCTGACAGTTGAAAGAGGCGCCTATTTCAATCCTATTAGGCACTTTCGCTTTTCGTAAGACATGTGATTGTTGTTTTCGTTTCTAAAATAGGGTGTCACTGGCTAATGTGTATGGATTTTACCTATGTATATGATACTATTTTGTATTTCATTTCCTGGAATTTTTCAACAGGACGCATTCTTTTGACAATATTTTAGTTTTTGTGGTTTGTTTTCAACAGAGTCAATGGTTGAGCTTTAGGCAAGGAATTGAATGAGCATCATGCGCTTTAACGATAGGGAATTAGCCCATTTTGGATGTTCAACGACCACTGATTTTGAAGGAAGGCTGAACTACAGAACGCCTTCTGGAAATTTTGGTCAGCCAGGTATTAACTTTTTTCTCTTTTTAGCTGTCCTTATTGAGATACTTCACGTTGTAATATTTTGTGGTGGCAATATCCGCAGTATTCGCACCTAATTTAGGTGCGAATATGGGCTCGAGGTTAATGACAAACACACCAGACTTAATTTTGAAAATTTCATTTAAATCCATAAATGTTAAAAAAAATTGTAGAAAACCTTATCACATTATATGTGAATTCAGGTGCTGCAGGGTTCTTTTCATGCTTTTAATCCCATTCACACCAAATTTAGGAGCACCTAACTTAGAGTGCGAATAATTATACATTTATATTCTTTTATAACAGTTTTCAAAGAGAGATGGTTCAAGCTGAAGTCCAACTTTCTATTTTATTTTCGCATCACCGAGCTTGGTGCAATTGATTACAAAGAGGTAATAACTTATCAATTTTTATTTGCTTGTTTATAATTAAATTTGCTTTCAGCCCGTTGGCGTTTTTGTATTAGAAAACTTCACGGTCCAAAAAGTTGATAGCAGAGAGACGCCTTTTGCCTTTTCCATCGTCTTCCAGGACGATTATGAGAAGAGGCATTATTTTTCCGCACGCTCAGAAGAACTAGTTAATACCTGGGTTAATGCAATTAACCAATGCAGTTATGAGAACCTGCGCAGCAAACTCCACACTCTTCAGAACTTAATCAAAGTTGCCTCAGGCGTGGTACATCTTTCACCATCACAAAATATTTGTTAGCTGATTACTGATTGTTGCTAGGACCAATTACAGTTGCATCCCTACGTGGATAGGCCAAGAGAAATAAACAACCAGCCAGAGTCAAGCCGTCCAGCGAAGTCTGGCCAGTCGTCAAAAAGTGCTTCGTTTAAGTGCCATGTGTCGCCATTCGCTTCACCTACAACACCACCAAGACATAGCGATTCATCACTGTTTGCTCCTCCGTCAGGAAATCCTACAGCGCCTGTCAGACCCTCAAGATCAACAGATGCTCAGAGAAATAATTCTACAGGCAGCCCTGCCAGGACACCGATCAGAAAGGCACCGCCACCACCTGTTGAGCAGCCTGAAAAGGATCTCATCGAGTTTTAAGCTAACCATAGCACCGAGTACCTATTTTTGGCTAAAATTGCGATCGCTTCAGTCTGTGGAGACCCTCTCATATTTTTATAACAGAAAATTAATTTTGTCCTGCTGAAGAACAAAGAACCAGTATCCATACTGGTTTTGAAGTATTATTAAATGTACCTTTTACCTTATTATTAGCATGCTAGGTGATCTATGGCAAAATATCCAATGAATATTGAGCTTTTTATAGCAATTTAAAATGTGAGAATATAACATATACATATATCAATGATGGGTTAATTTATTCAGATCAACTGAGCGTGGAAATTGAGTCATTTCATAGTCCATTTCTAAAATATGAAACCAAAGCTCTTTTAGACATAAAATTAACCTTCAATTATATTTTTCTAACGTCCAAATCCCTTGTATTGCAGAATCATTGATATCTGATCAAGTCTAGGCTATATAAATAAACAGACACGAAATTATAGCAAATAAATAGTTGTTTCATTTATTGAACAGGAAATAATTTAATGAAATGAAATCACAGGTCAGCACTGTCGTGAAAACAACATTTTCATCTATACGATATCATCATCGTTGCCTAAGATGATTCTCTCGTGGTCTTGTTCTGCACTCAGATCTGCGCTTAAAGCAGGAATCTGGGCCGAATATTCTCTCGTGGCCCACAGGTACAATTCAAGGGTTTGCTCTGTGCACTCGGCAATGTACCGAATAAAAGGTCTCACATCGCCACTGTTGGCTACTTCCAGGTACTCGTAATATCTGAAATCAGCTCTTGACTTAATGCACCCCTTGAAATGCATCAAAATACCTCTGTCTCTCTTGTTTTGGAATAATGACTGGGGCATATCCAGCCTGCATCAGAATAAGATTCATTAGCAGCCTACTTGTGCGACCGTTCCCGTCAGTGAAGGGGTGAATGTACACAAGTTTATAATGAGCAAGAGCAGCGTATCTGTAATCGCATATAGTTTCAGATGAATAGGGATCCAAATATACAAAGTAACCTTGCAATTACCTGATAGGATGAAGTTGTAGGGCCTCATCAGATCGCAACCAATTAACAAGCTGCGCGACCTGGAGACTGACCTCAGAAGGGGGAGGCGGCACGTGACCTCCCACAAAAACCTGGGTACGCCTGAAAGTGCCAGCTTCGAAGGGCTCTACATATCCCATGACTCGCCTGTGTAGAGCCAATATGTCCTCAATCTCGAGATGTCCAGGGGGTTTTCCTCGAAGAAGCGTATCTGCAAAATATTTAACGAATTAAATCATAATGAAGCACTTTTGTAAGAGTTAAAATCAATACATCTCTTAATACTCTATTAAAAAAATTGAAACATATATTTTTAACTTCATTATATAATAAAAAGCAATGTTAATTACAGTAAAGAGGTCTCAGCCGTGCTGGTGGTGGCTAACTCAGCAGTTGAAGCCGAATTTTAGACCATGCGCGGCTGAATTTTTTTAATGTTCTGTTTGATCGCTCTTAACAGCTCGAGGGGCCTCATTGTGAAGACTAATTTACTTCCGCAACCTTTTACTATTATATTGACTGTTTTTTACCAGCACCCAAAGTCCCAGTGGCTGGTGCTACATTAAAAATTAGCTGGCTGGCAGAGCGAGGCTCACTGAAACCTCATTTTTCGAATTTTTTGTTTGCTTTAGTGAAACAACTTGAGAATAAATCTTCTAATCACCATTTTATATCATTGCGTGAAAAAAGGTTACAGGACAACTTACTGTTCAAGTATTTGAGAGCAGCATCAAGACCCAGGATTTCTCCATGCTCAATTAAGCTTTTTCCTCCAACAGCCATTCCGGTCTCCAAAATCACTCTGGTCTGAGAAAGGCTCATGGTGTTGCCCTCAATGCCAACCGAGTGGTAAACGTGCTGAAAGTAGGCCTCGCGTTTTGCACGTCTCAGTGATGAATCCGCTGAGGGAATCCGCCCCAAGGTGTTTCTTTTATCATCAATCCGCTTTAAATTTTCCTTGTCAAGAGCATCCACAACAGGAGACGTGCGTTGTCTGTTGGTCATGGCCCTATTGTGGCTCGGCGAAAGGGACAATGCCCTCATGTACAGTCTGTCTGCCTCGACAACATCCTTAGAGTGCACACATGCATTTATGTTATTAATCGCTCGTGAGGAACAAAATACACCTTACTTTTTGGGTGTGCTCCAAAAATTCTCCATAATGGTTTAACACATCTGGATGGGTTGGAGCAAGCGCTACTGCATGCTGGAAAAGTTTTAAAGCCTTGTCATGATGTCCCTGAAGTCTCTTTTCCAAAGCAGCGTGAAGAGAGGCAAGTGCCTCTTGATTATTTGCTTTTCTCTCTGCACAAGAAAAATAATGTTAATAAATACACAATTATATTAAGATATAAAAAATAACTAATTAACAACAATTCAATTATATTAATACCGATGGGCTTTGGTGGCTTGGAAGATTTTTGTGCTTTTTGCAGATTCTTTATCACAACGCCTAAGGTACTCTCTTCTTCAACATCGATAGTTCCTGCTGATGGCAATGGAAAGAATGTGTCCTTGTACTGATTGAGAATCTCTGCTCTGAAGACTTGCACACTGGTTTTGTGCTGAGGCGCTTTCAGAAGATTAGACAAATGGGAAACTAAGAGTGCAAATACAGCCCCTGATAAAAAGATCACAAAAAACGTCACTCGATTCATTTTTAAACTGCGCCACTCAAGACTAAGTAGGCGAAACGTTATTCAGTTCTAGGTACGATTGTCTTTTGCGACGAAAACATAATTATTCTCCACACAACATTTCTTGACACTTGCAGAGTAGGCTCATTTCAATCATTTTTGGCATTGGTTTTGAGATGATGATCTTTAAACTGCACCCATCACTAATCAGGTCATTTTATGGTTTTGTAGAGCTGAAAGTACAACATTGCATAGTTTAGACATTTCAAAAAAAAAAAAAATTAACGAGTCATACAAAATGCAAAAATTGTGCAGAATACAATGACATAAAAATCACTCACGTCATTCTTGAAAACGTAGACATCCCACATTGTCCATCACCATAAGGAGGACTGGGAGTTGTTGCAGTCATGCAGCGCAGTTGGAATGGTAAACAAATCAAAACTTTCCATCTGGCTCTGTAGAAGAATACGACCAAATGAGGCATGCGCATAACAGTGCATGTAAACTTGAAATAAAGCGCGGATTTTTACGGGATCCGATCACTTTCAGGAATGCGCTCAGAACACATCGATTAAAAATAAAGGCTTTATTTAATCGGAATTGTATTTTATTTGCCTATATGTTAAACCATTATTGTAATTATCTCTTTTGCAATCCGAATATTTGAAAGCATTTCAAAATATCACAAAAACAAAAAAATCGTCAATTACATAATTGGAAATACATAAAAAATGGGAGATGCGCTGATATTTCTTATTATATTATCCATAATATTGGTTTTTCTTTAAAATATTTATACTTGTTTGGATCAAAATGAGTCGATGTCTGCAATATCTGTTTAGCTTTTATAAATATTGCCAAAGCGTCCAATTTTGCATTTTTATTAGTTTATATTTACATTTTAAAACACATGCATGTTTTAAGTCTTAATGCAAAATTTTAAGGTTGTAACATTGGAGCGATTAAAGATAAACAATTTCTAGTAAAATTGATTTGTACTCATTTATTGTTGTAATCATGTGGACAAAGAACCCCAGATATATTATTAGGACAGTGAGGAATTCAACATAACAAGTCATTCATTAACTTGATGCAAAAATAGTTTAGGAATGTCAGTAGCTAAAATCATTGCTTCTAAATTAATTATGGAGATATTAAGAAAATTATCCAGACATTAATATTTCTTATTGCTCTCCTTCTGGTTATTTCCCGACTAGCAAGCACACACAATTTCCAACAGGTAATTAGATAGTAACAACCTTGTGCTAACCATAAGAAAACCACAGAATTAAGAAAAATGCTGACGATGACCCAGGGAAAGTGACATTGCAACAGGATTCTCCCTTGAAATGTGCTAGATTTTTGATCTGAATATTAAATTAGTTGCAGCACCTTCCTGAATACAAAACTTAAACGCCAATAGCCGCAAACTTGCTGAACTAGATCAATGAAAATCGTCAACAGCCAAACACAAAAATGATGGTGTAATAATTTAATGTTCTAGTATGTGCTTGGCATTTCTATTCTAACTATAGAAGTAAAGAAACCAAAATGTCAGTCTTGTACCTCCAGGAAGTCACTGCATTAATAAAAAGTAGATTATGCAACCTATCTGAAAATTTTGGTGAATTCCCTACTAAATTAGAACAAAAATCACAAAAAGCTAAGCATTAAAATAACATCAGCCCTGAAAGTGAACACAAAAGCCCCAAACACAATCTAGCTAAACTGCTCGTCTTCTTCAAATGTTGTCATATGTCTTGTGCGGTTGAGCAGTCTGACATCAAATGATTCACCAGCTAAAGTACCTTCTTCACATCCTTCAACTTCAACATTTTTAAGATTAGCCTGCAAAATAACTCAGTTAGGAATGAATTGAGTTTAAAAACCAATGAACTTGCCAACATAAGAGTCGCTAAGAGCTGGCGAGCACAGTCTTGTCCAGCAGACGTGTCACTCAACAGCTCTTTGAAATTAACTTTGATTTCCTCTTTCTTCTCATCTCCAGGGGGAAAGGTGTCTATAATGGTGTCACAGTATGACTTAAAAGAAAACTTTGGCTTCTGCTCATCTTCAGCAAAACGTTGCTTCATGAATTTCATGAACGCATCAACGCGAGCAGCTGACTCTTTGGGGTCTTCAGTTGGTTGCTTCAATTTTGATAAAAAAAAACGTTTCATGAGTGGGATACTTCTCACTTTGCATATACTTTATACTTACAAAGTCTATGGTTGACTCGGCATCACTTTTTTCATCGTCAGAGGGTGGAGGATCAAACAGCAATCCTTCAGGTCCATCATTGTTCAAATCTGGTTCTGAGCACCAGTCTTCCATTTCACTCATATTTGGTATTGGCAGATTGGAGGTAGTGATTTGATAAATTGGTTTGTTATCACTGAAGCCCAACAAATCTTCATCTAGAATCACAAAGATGCAAAAATAATTTTTAAATATATTTTTGTTTACCATCACTGTCGTGATGCTCGAAGAGGTCTTCTATTGTACTGGCAAATTTCTTACAGGACCTGTCCGAATCTGCAAATAGCAAATGAGAATTTAAATTGAGATATTATTGTGGTTCTATAAGAGATTTACTAAGACATACCAATATCGATTCGCTTTCTTTTGAATTTAGCATCTGCATGATCTAACAGTTTTCCCTCTTTTTCTAATGCTAAACCTTCATGAATGTTTTCATCGCCTGAAATGATGTGTGAGCATAAAATAATAAATTAAAATAAATTTATTGGATCAAATTACCAAAACAACCACGAGTCTTTTTAGCCTCTTTGTACCACGTTCTGAAGTACGCTTCATCTATTTCTAATTCCTGCAAAAGCAAGATCGTGATTGATGTTAAAGAAATCATCACTCAACTCACAACTCTAGACTTGAATTTTGGTATGGGAGGTTGAGGTTGCAGTCTTAAGTCTTCTATTGTATCACCAGGAGAAAGTGTTTTCCATGGATCATCAGTTGAGTCATTGAACATTAATTCTTTTTCTTCAAAACTATCTTCTGTATTAACAGGGTCCGTTTCATCTGGTGCGATCTCAGACCTGGCAGAATTTTATGAAAATGTAAATCAAAATTCTGAAGTTAGATAGAATAGTCAGGGATGCAGTTGAAAAGAGGATTGCATATTAATGAAATTACTCACTTCTGTGAATCATCATTGGCCATAGATTCTTCTGTGTCCGAATAATTTTCTACTGGCATTTCGGGTGGTTCAGTCATTTCCGGATTTTCTTCTCCAACAATCAGTGGTTCTTCAACTTCAGTCTCAAAATTTGCTGAATATATGATAGAGTTAAGCTAAACGTACAGTTTAAACAAATACTTGGACACTACTTACAACTAGCAAACCTCATGTAAACATCATCCTTGCAGTCAGGATTGAGCAAGCCCCTTGATTCATTCAGAGGAGCCCACATTCTGGAAAATTGTATATATTTTTATTTTCAACCTATTTGGGACTTCTCTTAGATCAAACCTGTAGCACGTGGTTTCTCCAGCCAATTCTGGATTGAGAGTGGTGACTCGCTGTTTATCTTTATCACACTGGTCGTTGTAGAAGAGAACAGTGAAAATCTTTGGCCTCAGTTGAATTTTCCTAATTGATGACATTCTTGTAGCACACTCTGCAATTCACCAAGTTGTTTATTTAGACAGCAACTCAAATCAAGCAATAGCGCACTTTTAATTTTGAGATCCAACAAAACAAACGGAGTGGCACTTGTGTTTTGCACTTTCTTTCTGCGTCCTTGCTGCTTCCCTTGCGCTGCTTTCTCAATTTGCAACTCATCATCAATAGCGGCTTCCTCTGCATCATCATCACCTCCGATCGGCCCAACAGCTGCTTTGCCACTGCATGATCAAATTAGGGTAAAAAAGTGCAGCAGTCAAATGACAAAACGACTAATTTACTTACACTTCACTGGAGAGGCGGAGTATGAATTGTGTCAGTAGGTCTGCTAAGAATTCCACTTTCTTAGAGTAAATTGTAGTTGATCCTTGAAGAATCAGTGCCAAGCGACCAAAGTTTAGGCCCCTGGAAGGATCGGCAACATCCGACGGTGCGACCACTTTTACCATCAACTCGTGAAGGAGCTAAAAGTGTTTTAATGGTAAAAAAATTAATGATAGTCACATAGTTAGTCTCAATAGGTTAAAATAATGTACAGTAAAATTGTTCTATTAGTTTAAGCTTTTAGGCATGGTTTAATCATTAACATGGCTACAACACACATGCCGCCAATAGCTAAAATTGAGTTTAGAAGCCTATGTTTTATCTGAATTGATCAGCGTGCGTGACATAAAAAATAAAATCACTAAGCAAAAACATCTGGGCAAGTCTTAGGTGGATTTAAGAAGATTTCTATGCATAAATTTAACTTTCTGGATTCCTTTGCATAAATATTGCATGGTTTTCTAGATATACGTGATATTAAGATATTAACTAACTACTACGGTTAGGCAAATTATCCAGTATAAAGGTCAGTGTTAAAAAATTAATTTAATTTGTTAAAACGCTTAAGTTTTGATCAAAAATGCTAATTTTGATTTTTGAGACAGTTAGATCATTGCCAAATGTTGTTGTTAAGTTGAAATATATTTAGAACTGTTTTTGGGTACAATTCACAATTAAAAATCGAATAAGCATTATCAGAAGTGTCTCGCATATTGTGATGAAAAATCAATTATAGTTCAATCAGATATTTATGTATTAAAGGGTTAAAAATATTTTTGAAAAGTACGTGGAATATTTCGTGTGTACTTTCATTGGTACAGCAAACTTGATCCTCGAAAGGCCTCATTAAAACAAATATTTTTAGTAGACTGGAATTAGCACATAGGGGTTAACCACTCAATATGTGTGTATAGTTTCTCTTAACATGGATGGTGAGTGATGAAAATATCAAATCAAAGTATTGATAGATAAAATAATACTGACAATTTCCAGAAGGGTTGACTGTTTTTTAAAAGAAACGTACCTTGCTCAGCTCAACTTGAAAGTTGGCGTTTTTATCATGGTAAATTTTCATGAGGCAATTGAACTGTTCCATCAATTTAGCAATGTGCACCGAGGCTCTGCTAACGAGGTAGAGGTCCTCTTCGTCGCAGTCACTTTCCTCAACAGCAACAGGTGCTGAGCGTGCTGATTAGAAATTAAATATTAAAAATGCGGTCATATTTGTATAGCATTGAACAATCACGGACCTGCACTTTGAGCCGAACGGCTACCAGAGCTCGAGTTTTGTCCCGAAGACATTTTGGCGGGTAATTTTTGAGGCCTCGCGTGAGATGATTGCCCTTGGTTGGAGACCTTGTGGACATTGTTGTTGTTAGACGGCAACTTATTCAAGTCCAACCGCGAAATCTGAACAACAGGCTGAGGAAGTGCCCGATATAAAGCACCTGGATCTGAAGATGTAGTAGGATCCACTTCCATCATATTTCTCTCATCGCGATAAAACTGCAAACAAAATTGCGGAAACGTAAATTTAAATTTTATTTGAGATACTTTCGACCTATTGATGTTGATTTCATTCACAAAATAAACGAAAACCAAACAACGTAGACGACTTACGTGCTGCTGTAGTTTCCACGAAGCATTATTTTATCATACAAATTAAGAACGGAGTTGTGGGCAGAGTACGACAGCACACAATAACAACAATCGCCCCAGCAAAAGCTATGATGGCGCGAGTGTCGCGATTGGATTGGACAGGATCGCGATAGCAAGGAAAGGTCACAATCGCCATCCAGCGGTGATATATAGAACTATTCATACCCGGCCATTGTTTCTGTTGTACGATTCACTGTCGTGGTGTTCATGTAAGCTGTTTTCTATTTTCCTATTTATCCGTGGAATCATCCATTTTAATTTGAATCCGAAGTATGGATAGTGATAAGGAGAATCTAATAACGCAGTTCTTTCTAATAATTTTGCCCAATATAATATGTATATCCTTCATTTAGTCATTGAATCGATGTATTTACGTCTGGCAAGCCGAATTGAAAATGCCAATGTGACTTTGTTTACGTACCATGCTTGGATTAAAAAACGTTAAAATTTTCAGAATCAGAGTAAATCATGGCAAAGTCGAAGAACCATACGGCACATAATCAACGTAAGTAGATCACATTTTAACCCTGCTATGATATTTTACTTAGTTTTAGTTAAAACTTATTTAAGATAATCAAGATAATATATTTATGGTAAAGTTAGTTTCTGCCGGGTTACACATCTCGCCAGTTCTTATGAGAATCCCATGTTAAAGTAGGGGTAGCGAAAACTGTAACTCGGCGACGAAAACTGTGTCTTTTCCATAATGTAATATGTAATTCAAAGACAACTTAGCTGACATTTTAATAAATCCTGGTCGAAACTTGAGCAATTCCTCACTTACAATTGGACCTGCAGTTAACTTGTGCTAATTTTATATTTATCGATTTTTCCCATCGTTTTTAGACAAGAAGAACCATAGAAATGGAATCAAGAAACCCAAGAGGTACAGGAACGAGCACACCCGAGGCGTAAGTTGCCATTTGAACGCCCAAGAAACGATTTTAAACCAGAATTTATTGAACAGGTTGACTCCAAGTTCCTGAAGAACCTCAAATTCTCCAGAAAACACAACTTGAAGCCAGCACAGCAGCTCAAGCGCGCAGCCGAAAGAGCCGCCGCTAGAGCAGAAAAGGCTGTTCAGACGAAATAAGCATGTTAATTCTTTTTTCCAATGTCTTAAAATAAAATGGCTTCAACTATTGTCTACTGTGAAAAAATGCGATGCTGTATCCTTTAACACAAACATTTATTAGTTACAAATATTTGGAATTAATATGCAAATCGAGTAATATATCTATGAACTCTGAATGGGATGCATAGAGCTTCAAGTCTTTGGTCAAATCCCTCCACTTGACACCAACTGCGTCATCTCCAAACTGCAGTTGGATTTTTTCAAAAACTGATCCATCGTGGTCATGGAAATTCATTGCGTATGTCTCCATCCAGCTGTTGTCAGTATTCCGAGGGTCGTCCACATACCCCTTGTAAATCTCTGATCCTTCCGACTCGAAGAAGCTTTTGATTTTGCTTATTTCCTCCTCACTGCACGAGTCCATGGCTTCCTCCAAAAATTCGCGTTGCAACGTCTTTGAGACATGTTCTCCTGGGTCAACCTGAGCAGAGCAAAATTAGACTGGTCAAATATTCAAGTGACATTTTGTGTTCACCATTCCTCCTGGCAAGGCCCATTCATTGCAGTCTCCTCTCAGAATCAACACGCACTGCAGAATCGGTAAATCATCAGGCCCAAGGACTTGGTGGCCTTGCGAATCCCTTTTCCACTTTGTAACAATAGGATCTGCAGCATGGTTGGGACCCCATCGACCAAGGCACCCTCTGCCTTGGACACCAGTGCGGCCAATTGGGTTCAGCGGACGCCCTTTGTCATCCAACTTGTACTGTCCCAGGTAACTCCTCCTGTTCACACCATTGTCCAAATCATTCCATTTGTAACTGGCAGACGCTAAATCCTCCTGAATAAGGGCAACTCAATTAAATTAAAAACTTAATTAAAGAAAATTTTTAACCTTGTCAGCCCAAGGAGGACTTTTCAAAACATGTTCCGAAGTGTAGTGGGTAGGTTTGTACTCAGGGTACGGAACTTCCCAATTTACTTTGCCTAAAGGGACAGGGAAGCGTCTGACTGTGTTGTTTGTCCTGGCATAAAATTCGCTCCTGCACTTGGTGTGAGACATCCCAGATGTGCTTGCCAGCATTCGTACTGCTGCTGCTGTTCTTGCAGGAGCCTGTGCAACGATATGACACATTCAAATGTGCAATTAAATAATAGTCCTCTTGATAATATTAAAGACACTTACTTGGACTTTTCGGCCGATAGAATGAGGAATCTGAGCGATGAGTGGTCTGAACTGCATGCAACCCAAAAGTGACAGCGAAAATAGCTATCCGAGGAACCGAATGAAATTTTCTTTTCAATAATTTCTTTTTCAAATTATAATATTAACACATTCAAAATCAGATTCGCGGTACTGTACCTTTTAAAACAGAATATTTTTCTGAATTCTGGAGATACAATTTTCTCTGTGTGTTGACACTGGCTACGACAGGGGAAGGGGATGGGGATGGGTAAAGTCGATCGCGCTACTCCAATTCAAACGCTAATCAACATTGCCACGCCCCGATTTCCGATTTCATATTATTTCATATGTGCTAGGATGCAGAGGACTGCCAGAAGCTCCAAGTCCAAAACAAATTAAAATTTCGACACACTGGCCCCAGCCGAATTGAATTATGATAATTTTGGCATCCAGAGCATGCAACAACATTGGAAATTCCAGACAGCTTGCTCATCGACTGATTTCCTTGGACCGGTAAATTTAATTTTTGAAATTTTCAACTACAAACTAATTGATTGAGGTCAAAATTATTTTTTTAGATATGGAAGGAAGCCCTGCCAAAACTTTTTCTCTGCGAAATACTTCAAACAAATAAGCAAAGCATCCAAAAGAGAAGTATTCACAAAAAATGGACTTCCTGCTAAATGGACAATAGGGATTGGACTTGTCAGTGGAATATCTGCCCAAACGTTGATTAGGTGATTTTGCAATCATTGATTTCATTTGTACGCACTCTAAATCTAAATATAAACTTCATTGTGTAACATTGCTACAAATAAGAAGCACACATACATATAGCTAAATAATGACTTCTTAAACTAAAATCAGATAAATAATTTTAGGTCCTCCAATGTGATTGTGTTTTGCGCTGACAAGAACAAAGCCTCTACTCGATTAGTTGGCACCAAAGATGAAAATTCTGACGGGAAAGATCCTCCATTTGATTGGAAGAAATTGTTTTCCCTCCTTGGTCCACACATATGGCACCTGCTCGCTGCCATTGCTGTAATATAGCACACATTCAGTTTGTTCGTGTTAATTAACTGCAATAATATTTTTGCAGGCTTCATTTGTGGTTGCTGCTCTCAATATCCAAATCCCACAAGTTCTGGGCAGTGTTGTAAATGTGATGACTGCTGTTATGTCAGGAAAAATAGTGGAGAATTTTGCTTTGGCAATCCAGGCTCCAGCAATGAAATTGGTGAAACTGTACCTTGCTCAGGTAAACAAATATCCTCAGTGGAACTTTCTTAGTATTTATTAAAAATTAAACATTGCAGTCTGTGTTCACTTTTGCATACATTTACATGCTGTCCAGTGTTGGAGAAAGGGTTGCCGCCCAACTTAAAAAAGAACTTTTCGCTTCGATCCTTCGACAAGACATAAGCTTTTTTGACAAGCACAGAACTGGAGAAATTGTCAACAGGTGGGAGCATAAATTAAGTCTCTGATTTATATTTCTTAAATAAAATAATTTCTAGACTTACCACAGACATCCAAGACTTCAAAAGTTCCTTTAAATTGTGTATTTCTCAGGGGTTGCGTAGCTTCACTCAGGCAAGTTGCACAATCTATCAAAGAGTATCTAAATATTAATTAATAAATTACAGATTGTTGGATGCGCCGCATCAATTATGTTTATTTCGCCCCAAATGACTGTCGGCATGCTTTTAGTGATGCCATCCATTGTGGTTGTCGGAACAATATTTGGATCCGTGCTCAGAAAATTTTCACGAGAGGCACAAATTCAGGTACATCTTTTGATTTGAATTCATTCATGTTGATTGTGAGTTAAGCAAGCAATTGTCTCAAACAGATCGCCCAGTCGACCTGTGTGTGTGAAGAAGCAATCAGCAACATGAGGACTGTCAGGGCTTTTGCCATGGAGAGCCAAGAACAAGAATTGTTTGCCAGAGAAACGGATCTGGCTTGCAAACTGAACGAGCGGCTTGGTGTGGGCATCGGCCTGTTTCAAGGAGGCACCAACTTTTTCCTCAATGGTCTTGTGCTCGGCACTCTTTGGGTTGGAGGAAAGCTGATCGCCTCCAATCAGATTGAGGCTGGAGACCTGATGGCCTTTTTAGTGGCTTCGCAGACCATTCAGAGGTCAGTGGCTCAGCTGTCCCTGCTCTTTGGACACCTTGTTAGAGGCCTTGGCGCTGGCGCCAGAGTTTTTGAGGTATGTTGGCTCTTTAGAACACATCAACTGAGTTATTTAAACTGTGGTCTCACAGTACATCAAATTGGAGCCTAACGTTCCGCTCACAGGCGGAAAGAAAATCCCATATCACTCTCTGTTTGGAGATGTTTCGTTTGAGAATGTGACTTTCGCCTATCCAACCAGAGAAGGCCAACCAGTGCTCAAAGATTTTTCTTTGAAAGTTCCTGCTGGAAAGGTTGTAGCCATTGTTGGCTCCTCTGGTGGCGGAAAATCAACCATAGCGTCTTTGCTTGAGAGGCAAGTGGACAGTTATTTTAAATTATAAGCATCATTGCTGATTTTACAAATATAACCACCAGATTTTATGAAGTTGATGAAGGCCGCATCACTCTGGACGACTTTGATATCAGGAAATTAGATCCTTCCTGGCTCAGGGGAAGGGCTATTGGTTTCATTAATCAGGAGCCAGTTCTTTTTGCTACTTCAATCATGGAAAATATTCGTTACGGAAGGCCTAACGCAACTGATCTTGAGGTAATTTTTAGTAAAATAACGCACTTTTATACCAGTAGACTTTAATTGATTTAAATGCATTCAGACAGCAAAATATTTGAAAACAAAAAATCCTTAAATTTCTGGTACTTTTATGAAAAGGAAATATATTTGTATTTATTTTCAGATAATTATTCAATTGATTTAAAATAATTTGTTTTTCAATTAATTCCTTTTGACATTATATTGTTCTGAATTGCTTAAAATTTCAAGCTATTTTACATATTTTAAAGACATAGCTATAAAATCCCACGGATTAACCTCTGGAAAAATGTTGCAGGTTATTGCAGCAGCTCGCTTGGCGAATGCTGATGGGTTTATCAACTCTTTCCCTCTAGGCTATAACACAGTTGTCGGGGAAAGAGGAGCAACGATTTCTGGTGGTCAGAAGCAGAGGATTGCAATCGCTAGAGCTTTGCTAAAAAATCCTTCCATCCTTATCCTTGACGAAGCGACAAGGTAGTACAATTTTGACCCGTTGTGAATCTGAACTTAAGATTATTTTTCTAGCGCCCTCGACACAGAGTCAGAAAGGATTGTGCAAGAAGCGCTTGATCAAGTTGTTCACGGTCGCACAACTATTGTGATTGCCCACCGTCTGAGTACGATTCGAAACGCTGATATTATTGCTGTGGTTGCTAATGGACATGTTGTGGAGGTAATTTTAATATTATGTGATCAATCAAGCATTGCAATAAATCGATTATCAGTTGGGAGATGACATTTCTCTGCGAAGAAAGAGGGGACTTTACTGGACCTTGGTGCAGCAACAAGAAAGACAGGAACTTGAAGATGCTACTTCTAACAGACCCCCTCAATCAGGTTGATTTATCTACTGCGCTGGCGCACTTGTTAAATTTATTTTATTTGAAACATTTCTGTTTTTGTATTAAGTAAAGCTTTACAGGCAAACATTAAGAATATGTTACAATGGTGACGATATAATTTTTGAGAATATTCTCTAAAGTTAAAAAGTAAACGGCAACCTGGGAAATTTTTGCTTTTCCTTGATTTAAGTTACTAATTTTAGTATCTGTAAAAAGGGTTTTTCACAAATTCCCTGTAAAGCTTTACTTTAATATGTCCCGGTTGTATTGTTTACATGGTTTTGTTGATACTGAGGATGGTTGGTCAGTTGGACTGCACTTTCCTTTCAGCTAGAATAAGTGGTCCAGTTTTACGTTCCACACAAAACAAATTAAAAAGGAATCTTGCAGTGGCATAGTTATTCTGGTGGATGTACAATATTTTGGGAATTCAACGTTCCTCCACCCCAAGTTTATTTTATTTTTTGAGTCTTTAAAAAATCGTTTTGGCCAGGTAAAACCATTTCCCCATTCACACATACTGCATCACTTATTCTGGAACATTGTATTACAAAGCTCTGCAGCTGTGAGATTAAAATAAAGAAGTATTTATTTAAAATAAACTATTTTTGTTTGCAATTTAAACATCCAAAATATGTTTAGAACGATTTGTTGACAATTTTTTCAGGCTTGCGTTACTTATTAAAGGATGCAGTGATTTGAAAATTTCAAGCCTCCAGGATTCTTAACGCTGTATGACGAGGAATTGAATTCACGCTGAATAGATGCAATTTCAATCAATTTGCGAATTTAATGCAAGCGCTAATACCGATTGAAATGCAGTGTCCTCTCTCGTGGACCTTGAGTTTATTGCTAATAATTGGAAATATTTTATTCAAAAGTTCGTATTTATCAAATAGAATGAGAGGGGGTGGTATTAAACTAGCGAGGAGCTATTCAATAATTTTATGATGCTCCAAACGAATTAGTTTAATTTATTTTTCCAAATAAAAATTGATTTTTTTATTTCTACTCTGTGGCAACGGAGTCGTTGTTAGGGGTTGGTTTGATTTATTTTCGAGCAGAATACAATTAGGTATGATATAAGTTTGCAGCTATATGGGGGAGGGCCGATCCCGCGCGGCTTGCGCAGTCAGTGCTCCGTCGCCCATAATAATCCCCTTATCAGGCGTCAACAGGCACGCTGCGGAAACAATTTGCCAACCCTTATCGCACCAGCCATAAGCGCCAGGGGGATGGAAGTTGAGCAGAGCGTTCTTTTGGTGCTAATTTTTTTCTTTCCACGTATTTTTCAAAATCAGTTTGGTGGATTAAAATATAAGAAGCGCTGGCGAGAAATCTCTAAATGTTGAGCAGATTCGCTGTCTTAACCAGTCGAGGGTATTAAAAACTGTGGAGGTTGTTACTCTTTCCTTAGACCCTAAATTCTCAAGGGGGTGGAATCACTGTTTTTGGCGCCAGAGTGCAGACACGTGTTATGGTCAGTCCGTCAAAGAAAAACAAAGCATATTTACAAATAGCATGAGCATCACAGCTAGCTTAACAAACTAGCTAAAAGAAAAGGTCTCTGTTGTTGAAATAGAAGGTGTATTGACATTTTTTATTGGCATGATGTGCAGGCACTGACGGTTTTTAAAAATGCGGCAGCGGACGCACACAGCCACAGACGTGGCGCCGAGGAATGAATCCTTGCGTCTGTGTCTCTCAGCTCGATTACATCTAAAATAAACAGTAAAGCAAAAACCAGCTCGAGAACTTTGGAAATCATTTAACGTTTTACTTTAAAATGAGGTAGAAGAGTAGAAAAAATAACATCAAATAAATAAAATTATTAATAATTTTTGTTACAAAGAGACATCAATTAATTCAAATTACAAAATGAGATTGATTTTTTAGTTATTATTCTAAAAGATATAAGCTCCCCAGATAAAAAGCTGCATCTTTCAAAGTTTCTCACGCAAACATTTTTTGCGACTCTTTTGTTGTAAAGGGCTTATTAAAATATCATTTAGATTCATTAAAATAGAGAGAGTTGGTGGGGGAGGGCTTGCGAGGCGGGTGTCACTTGCTGCTACACCGCGAGGACGCAACACACGCGTGGACAATAAAAAAGCTAAGCTGCCCCCTTTGCGGGTTGCTTTTCTGTGCAGCACGCGTGAGAAAATACGAAAAATCGTGCCCACCCATAAATAACTTGCGGAAATAGAACTAAGTGAAATGACCAACTATATTGGTAAAATGTGAAATGAACTGAAAATTTGATCGCGCGCAAAAGAAGGGAACAAACGAAAACTATTCTACAATATATATTATGTTCTGTTTAATTATTTGATTTGAATAGTAATAGAATGTTATAGACAATAAACGAAGAAAAAATTTGCAAAATTATAACTTGAGTTAACAATAAGTATATTGAAATTAATAATTTTTTTGCAATTCAATTGTGGTCTTTTTTGTGTCCTAAAAAAGAAAATACTGATCGCTTTTTCAAGTGCCTTTTACGTCTTTTTTATGTATAATATGGTGTTAGAGGAATAAATAAATCGTAATAAAAATTTTAGTATATACCTTTAGAGAACTGGCGTGTGATTAATCTAACAATAATATTTGATCTCAATCAGGGAGTAAAAGCTAATTTATTCAAAGCTAGCTTGGAAATAAATATAGATAAGTAATTCAGTGTAGTGTGCCGAGACACGAGTCTCATCTAGTGCACACGTGCCGTGCCAATGCGACGGGTGTCGCTCCCACAAAACTGCCCCATTGTGCGACTCATCCCCGATTGAGTGGTGGAATTAATTCCCGACTCTTCTGCCTGTCCGCGCCCCCGTCCTCATATTCATAAATTCATAATCCTTTATTTATCTTGACATGAGACAAATTGTGTTTTGACTTTCACACAGTATTTATAGCCACAGACCAGGAGACTGCGGAACCTTTTTGGTCCAAAATTTTAAATAGCATTTTGAAATATGAGATTTTGTATGTATTCAATTAGTTTAATAAAAGCTTCACAAATTATTATTTGTTTTTAACTAATCAAGTCTACAATTTCGGGGGTTTTAAGGCCTGTAATTAAGGTTAGATGTTAAAAAAATCAAATTGGTAGTTTTTCCCTCTAATTTTCAGAACAGTGCAAAATATTTAAATATCGTCACCCTCGAATTTTCAAGGTCTTAATTATAGCTCAACAAAAGGAATTGACTCAGAGAAGAAAAACCACTAAATAACATCAATGCTGTAAGTTGGGGATAATTTTATATTCAAATCATTTTGTCAAGCAATTGAGATATGCAACATGCGTATATTTTTCTTCTGTTTATAGCATAGCTAAATATTTAGCTCTGTCCAATAATCTATTTCATTCAACGCGCAGTTTCTTTAAGTAAACTGCACACTAAACAATCTGAAGATTTGTGGGTATGATCATTTGTTTATAAAAAATTCAACAAAATGAAAATTAAATTAGAAAGATCTATCAAATAGAGGGAAAAGGTTAGGTGTCAGAATCACTTCGAACCAGGAATAGGGTGGTCCTCTGTTAGTCGCGCTTCCAATTGGTCGAGAGCAGCACGCCCCAAGGGGTGCTGCTGCATCTCTCCACTACCCAGCATCCCTGCGGATCTATAATGTGTCACTTTGGTGCTGAAATTCAAGAGGGAATCAACCAAACACGCACTCTAAATCTTCTCTTGGTAAGTAATTAAATATTATTAATTTTTAAAAACTACAAATTCTGCGTGGCTTCTCATTTTGCTCTTCAAATGATTGTTACGAAATTTCCAGTTGAATTGGTGCTAGAATTCTAATAGGAATAATTCGAATCGGTGGGAACATTTTCTAAAACACAAAAGAATTTTATTTTTTGAAACCTGTAGCACACATGCAGGAAATTTAATTTTATGCGCAGTACAGCGTACGACTTATCAGGAAAATATCACCATAACGGTAGCGCAAGTGTTCAACCTCAACCCAAATCAGCTTAAGTGAAATAAGCGGGCTGCCAATCAGCCAAGGCGAAAAACAATGCTGTGGAGAAGCAGCAAGCATTATTAGTGCTTTGAGTGTGTGTAGATCGGGGCGGCGCGCAAACAAAATGTAAACGCGTGTGTTTCCTGTCGCCGATCGACAGGAAAGTGAGCAAGGAAAAGCGGTTTTGATAAGCTCAGTTTTAACGCGACTCTTTATCAGCAGCTCTCGGCGCTCAGTCAGAATGGTGTTGGACAGGGTGGGCAGCAGCAGGCCCCTGGCCGACGACTGTCCTCAGCAAAGCCTGCAGCCGCAACAATCGCCCAACGGCTGCAGCCGCGCCGGACTCAACGGCTGGTCGCCGGGCATCTCCTCCTCCATCGGCGGCTCGTCCAGCGACCTCTCAGACCTGGATGAAGACCTCGAAGAGGAGGGTGACGAGGACGACGACCTCGTCAGCCTCGGCTCGAGGCGGTCCGGCAAACGCAGCCCCCGCGCCTCCAACACCCCGCCCGGTGCCAACTCGGCGGCGGGCTCCAACGTCAGAGGTTGGTTTGCTTATTTTTTTAGACGCACAACAAGAATTTTTTCTATTGAGTTTTAGTGATAAGTCAAACCTGCATTATTCTTTTAAATTAATAAACTAGAGTCAGTTTGACTTTTGTTTCCTCGTGTTTGTCTAATAAATGCCTTTTTAAATGTAATATTATTTAGCGGGCACAAAATTTAGCCAGTTTTAAATTTACTATAGTTGGCGTTCCAATTTTTTTTTAGAAAGTGTGGCTTCCTGTTGTAACTAAAACAACACCCCATGTCAATATAAGATATACTTCGGAACGCTTTACTCATAATATCCGCATACCACAAAAAAGGCTATGCACTTCCATTTTTCTACCGTTTAACCTCTATTGAAATGGGTCACCCCTTATTTCACTTTGAACTAAAAGTTTAAAGTTATAACCATATAGGTTTATGAATTTGAGACTGTTTTTCGACCAAAAATTAACTTCAATTCAGATTATTCCTTTGACAAACTTTGATTAATTTTGACGAATATTTATTAGACTGTTGGGATTTGTGACACAAGATATTTTCCAAGCTCTGCATTGTAGTGCTTTGCGCGGGTCGCGGGTTTGAAGGTTGAACCCGCAAAACCCGCACCAAACCCGCGGGTGCGGGTCCAGATTTTGCAAATCCAATATGGCGGATTGCGGGTGCGGGTTGGCGTAGTGCGGGTTGACTCAGCAAACCCGCAACTTTTTTGTAATTCTAATAGCACCAACAACAGACCCTCCTGCCAGCACCAAAAACAGAAAAAAACGGCCCCTCCTGCTAGTACCAAAAAATGACCCCTATACACCAAAAAATGACCCCTCTGCACCAAAAAATGACCCCTATAAACCAAAAATGACCCCTCTGCATCGAAAAATGACCCCTCTGCATCGAAAAATGACCCCACCCCAATACACCAAAAAGTGACCCCTATACACAAAAAAATGACCCCTCTGCACCAAAAAATGACATTTTTTTCCCTAGGGAGGGGTCATTTTTTTCCATAGGGAGGGGTCATTTTTTCCCTAGGGAGGGGTCATTTTTTTCCCTAGGGAGGGGTCATTTTTTTCCATAGGGAGGGGTCATTTTTTTCCCTAGGGAGGGGTCATTTTTTCCCTAGGGAGGGGTCATTTTTTCCCTAGGTAGGGGTCATTTTTTCCCTAGGTAGGGGTCATTTTTTTCCATAGGTAGGGGTCATTTTTTTCCATAGGGAGGGGTCATTTTTTTCCCTAGGGAGGGGTCAATTTTTTCCAAAGGGAGGGGTCAGTTTTTTCCATAGGGAGGGGTCATTTTTTTCCATAGGTAGGGGTCATTTTTTTCCATAGGGAGGGGTCATTTTTTACCCTAGGGAGGGGTCATTTTTTTCCCTAGGGAGGGGTCAATTTTTTCCAAAGGGAGGGGTCAGTTTTTTCCATAGGGAGGGGTCAGTTTTTTCCAAAGGGAGGGGTCAGTTTTTTCCATAGGGAGGGGTCATTTTTTTCCATAGGGAGGGGTCATTTTTTCCCTAGGGAGGGGTCATTTTTTCCCTAGGGAGGGGTCAATTTTTTCCCTAGGGAGGGGTCATTTTTTTCCATAGGGAGGGGTCAATTTTTTCCAAAGGGAGGGGTCATTTTTTCCCTAGGTAGGGGTCATTTTTTCCCTAGGTAGGGGTCATTTTTTTCCATAGGTAGAGGTCATTTTTTTCCATAGGGAGGGGTCATTTTTTCCCTAGGGAGGGGTCATTTTTTTCCCTAGGGAGGGGTCAATTTTTTCCCTAGGGAGGGGTCATTTTTTTTCCATAGGGAGGGGTCAATTTTTTCCCTAGGGAGGGGTCATTTTTTCCGTAGGTAGGGGTCATTTTTTCCCTAGGTAGGGGTCATTTTTTTCCCTAGGGAGGGGTCATTTTTTTCCATAGGGAGGGGTCAATTTTTTCCCTAGGGAGGGGTCATTTTGTTCCCTAGGGAGGGGTCATTTTTTTCCCTAGGGAGGGGTCAATTTTTCCATAGGGAGGGGTCATTTTTTCCATAGGGAGGGGTCATTTTTTCCATAGGGAGGGGTCAATTTTTTCCATAGGGAGGGGTCTTTTTTTCCATAGGGAAGGGTCATTTTTTCCATAGGGAGGGGTCATTTTGCTGAAAAAAGTGACCCCTATGCTGAAAAAAGTGACCCCTCTGCACCAAAAAGTGACCCCTATGCACCAAAAAAATGACTTCTCTGCACTAAAAAATGACCCCACTGCACCAAAAAATGACCCCTATACTCCAAAAAGTGACCCCTATACACCAAAAAGTGACCCCTCTGCCTGCACCAAAGTGACCCCTCTACTTGCCTTCAAGCCGTGTTTAATTTAACGTAAAATTTGGCAAAATCTGAAATTTAATTTTCCGTGGTCTTGATTTCATTACTACACATTTTAAAGATAAACTGACCCGCAAAACCCGCACCAAACCCGCGGGTACGGGTCCTGATTTTGCAAATCCAATATGGCGGATTGCGGGTGCGGGTTGGCGCTAGGTTGGCGTAGTGCGGTTTGGTGCGGGTTCAAATTTTGAAAAAAGACATGGGTGTGGTTTGGGTGCGTTACGAAATAAGCGGGTTCGGTGCGGGTTTGGGTTGAAAATTTGTACCCGCGCAATGCACTACTGCATTGGTCGACAACATGCAGAGCTCAACGCAGGATCACAAGATCAATATATGATATGTGCTAAAAATTTCTCTGAAAAAATTTAAATCAAAGAGAATTTTAAACATTATGAGTATTTTCCGTCACGGATTTCAAAGCTGCGTTAGATAAATTTTCATTAAAAGCCTGCATTAATATTATATTTAATGATCATGGCCACTGATGAAAAATTATCTTTTTAACGCAGCTTCCGGCTTGCCCATTCCATTAGGAACAGGACCACCGAGGCTTGTGCGCAAAATTTTCACTAATAGCAGGGAGAGGTGGCGTCAGCAGAACGTGACTAGCGCATACGCTGAGCTGAGGAAGCTCGTGCCCACCCACCCTCCTGACAAGAAGCTGAGTAAAAACGAAATTTTGAGGATGGCCATCAAATACATCCGCCTTTTGGGTAACGAATTGTCTTTTTGAAGCGAATAAGTTTCACTTTCTTGCATCAATTTCCACAGACGACGTTCTGAAGTGGCAGGATTCGCAAGAAAATCTTGGCAGCTATGACAGAAACGGCAATTTGCAAAATTCCATCAGCTCGACTGGCAGAATCAAGCAGGAGCCCGCGGAGGAAAGAAGCAGCGCTGAAAATGGGCCAGCTGCAAAACGATTCAAAATAGAAAAACACTAATTTCATGAATCAGCTAATGATTGGTTTAATTTTATTTTATTTTAAACATTTTCTGATCCGGAATATTCAACAAAATACGTTTAAGCATTATCATAAACGGTGTAAATCATTAAGTGAATATCAACATTCACGTGTTGTTTTAGCTTTACAAGTGGTCTAGTGTATAGATCGAAAGTAATGGATGAGAATTCATCTAGTCTCATTTGTAAATAAATAAAGAAAAACAAATTGCCACTTAATGTGTCAATAGATAAACTTTAGTTTTTGCTTCGAATAAACTTTACATAGGCGTTTTAAGTGTATAAACAATATACTGAAGAAATATTGATCTGGAGAATTTTCTTCATACTGCTGTATAATGCAATAAATATGTAGGTGTTAAGAAAAGTGGAATCGATTCGTGTTTCATTTGCACTGATAAAATATTAATAGATATATACTTCAGAAAAATTTGTTCCAATTTGATAAAAATTTAATTTAATTTTTAATTCTAAAGTTAATGAACTGAACAAAAATTTGTTGCAAAGGAAAGTTGTTCCCCATCACAAATTAGGTCAGATAGTGAAGAAATCACCTTTATATTGCAATTTGGAATAACAGAGGAGAGAATAAAAAATCCAAAACATGAGTTTTCTTCAGGTTATACCGGTTTTCAGCAGAACTAAATGAGCTATCTGGCTGACACTTTCAGGGAATATGTTTTTTGATGTTCTTATCAACATGTTTTAAAATCAGAACGGAGTCGTACTTTTACAAAAAAAAAATACCCATGAATGACACACGAATCAAGCAGTGGCGGAGAAGCCTTCAGAGATTTAGCCAGTCGACGAAAAAAACGCTGCTCATTGTTAAGACGCAGAGAATCTACAAAAATCGGGCCACCACATCTAAAGACTTTGTTTTTCTGTCTAGGAAACGTATCATGGAAATAGAAAATCAAAACGTATCGCAATCCTCTTTCAAGACACTAGAATTCTTCTTTATTTGGCTCTGTTCGGCTCTCAGTCTTTATGGTGGCACTAATGCACTAATTTAAAGTTTGATAAACCCCATCCTAAATTAATATATCCCTATAATAAATGAACACGAAGTTAAGGTCACCAAATAGCGATCCAGTTATAAAAATTTTATAGTCTGGTCGTCCTTCTGATTTTGGATAAAAAAAAGCGTTGTTTTGGTTGGTGTTTGCTCTACGGGCTCTACATCAAGTGTCGTGCATGTGATTTCTCCCATGGATAAAACTACGCGCTTTTATCGACTACTTGCAGCGATGACGCGCGGCGCTTTAACACTGCTGGATCACTTAAATGATTTAGCGTTTAGTGCCTCACAAACAACTTGTGTGATGAATAATTTTAATCGGCATGCAGCCCGTATAGGGTTGGGGTTCATGCATGCTTTCAGCGCAAGGGAAATCGATTTGGAAAAAATGGGTCAATTATTCGCTTGAGTTAGGACGCATGGGAATAGCATACAGTAGAACTGAATGGACACGGAATTTGAGAGTAGGAAAGTCAAGTGTGTGCGTGCATTGTAGCATGTAAATGAGAAATTTATTGATTTTTAGGAAGGAAATCATTACAAACCAACAGGGTCAAACAGTCCGCTGTTTGCCCTTCTAGGTAAAAAAAGAAAAACAGAAATCAAGGGGAAAAAAGCGAGCAGAGATAATTACGTTTTGGCAAAATGCCTTAAAAAATTGAAACAAAACATAATGCTGAGCTTTGCAGTGCAGTGTTTCTATATTTGGAGTCTTATCTGTGAAAAGCCAACGCACAAATTTCAAATAACTCAACATAATTTCAATTTGAAAGTTGCAGGAAGGTGAAATTTTCCATATTTTAGATGGAAATTTTAAAAAATACCAATTTAATTATTAATAAAGAAAAACGATTTGAACAGTACATTTTTTGCGCAACTATAGCGAGCGCACATATATACCAACAAGACTCGTTCAAACCAAATTAAAAAATACGCAGAGATAATTTTTTCTTTTCTGTCTAACTTTTCCTGGTTAGTAAAAGATATCTCATTTTATACACAAGTAACACTGAAAAGGAAAGAGAAAATGAAACCAGAGAGAAAATATTTCAAACACTAATAATAAGTAATTATAATTAAAAACTACTATATTATATCTCTGACAATGAGTCATTTAGCCGGACTGACAATGAGAGTCAGCAATTCTTGCGATTGGGAAATCCGATCCGGACTTGAAATGTTTTTCATCATCGCCTCTCATGGGTATTATTTCTGCCAGTAAAAACAAATCAATAGAAAAGTAGCACTTTGTCTTATTTAGCGCATTTAGCATTAATTTTTATTTTAAATAGCCATGCACGCAAAATGAGCTACGCTCATTCCAAGAAGTCTAATTTTTTCACCTTGCCGAGTTCGCAGAGTTTTCCTTTCCTTGCAAACGCTGCAGGAGAAGTAGAATATTGGTTAATTCTTGCGAGGAGAGTGGAGAACGCTTGAGAGAAGGAGTGCGAGACAGGCAAACAAACAACGCACCGGCAGGTGAGGTGAGTGGGGGTCTCTGGAGGGAGAGGAACTGGCCGTGGCCGCGGCGAGTGGGTTTTGTGTTTGGCTTTTTCCATCCAGTCTCAGTTCTCAGCGTGCAGGAAGGTGCCGTTTAGGTGTGGCCTGCGTTTCGTGTGTTTCAGCTGTGCGGGCGCCAGGTGGGCAAATCTAGCCCTTCGACCTCTCAGGGAGCTGCCAGGACGGTGAATCGTCCAGGTCGGCTGTGACGCCCGAGCGCAAGGCGTGTTACAGGTGCGAGTGTTCGCGGCACCTGCTGCTGCCAGCCTGCCAGGTCGCAATAATTGCAAAGGTGAGATTACGTCAAGCGTGTGCTCCGGCCGAATCGAGTGTCCGCCCTCTCTCCGCTCTCGCATTCAGCAGTCAGTCGGTTCAATTATTATTGTGCGGCGTTATATCATATTATATCTTACATCGCGGCGCCTCAACTACCCGTGTGACCCAGAAATGATACGTGAATGCATCGAGCTTTCGCTTTTCTTTCAATTTGTCGATCCCGTGTACTAGCTGCGTGCTCCACCGTGAATTAATTTGAATTTTAAAAGGAATCAGAGGAGAAAACAAGTCTTGAAAGCGGCATTTAAAAATCGTAACTACACCAACACTTTTCCGCAATGTTTCTCGCTGAATTTAAATTAATTGCATTGTTTATGCTATGCATGATGTGCATGATATTGATATTACACGCATTGCATTAAAACAGGTTTTATTTTGCAACTTGATTCAGCAATAAATTGTGCAAATATTATGCAAATAATATTTTTCAAAATTATTCAACAGCAACGCTCAACTCTATTTTATATTTCTTTCAAACCTCCTTGCACGTTTTGATTTCTTTAAAAAGACAGGCACAATTTTTTATATATTCAGCTATTCAATTTTTTGTTTGCCTCATTCACATTAATTGTAAACGCTTGATCATGATGGCTGTCAAAATATGCCTTGTCTCGCTGGAAGTCGTCCCTAATTCGGTATTTCACGGAATTCTCTTGGAAAGCCACGCTACGCTGCAACTGAATGAGAGGACGAAGTGCGCCTGAAGGCATTTTTCTCCGCGAGGCAAAAACCTGTTGGTTTCGATAAGTTGCTTAGTTGGCCTTAAATAGCCGGCGACGGCGAGCGCCGGCGTGCATTGCCAAACTGCGTGAACGAATTTACTTCCTCTCGAATTCCTCTCTAATGATATTAAAAGCCGCGGAGAAACGGAATATATAAAAAAGCCACCGCGCCAACTTTCTAAATTGATAATTGCGCGCACACTATATTCATCTCTGCGCGCTGACAATGGATTTTGAGCGCGCGATTTTGATGAACGAAGTGTTTCGAGTGATCGCTTCAACTGCTTCAGTAATTGGTACAAATTCTTTATAGAATAAAATAAATGATCCACAAGAATTTCTATTGAATGGGCCAAGTCAGTAGGTTTTCAGTCTAAGGAAAGCAATAAAAATAGAATTTTTACCTTCAAACTCTATATAAAACAAACTTTATCTTGCACTCACATCAGTGAAAAAGAGGTTAAGTTAGCGTTTGCATGGTTTGTTATGTAACTGGAAATATAAATATTCCATTAGTTGATGCTTTGTTACAACGTAACCTCTCCGACATGCGAGTTTTTTGAAATGGAAATTTCAAATGCGTGAATTGGTAAGAAATTTTTGAAAAGCCAAAATTGTTTTTGTCGTGGATTAGCAAGGAATTTTCCCTATTATACCACTCAATTTCTTGAACAGCCATTCTGATATTTCTTGCCCTTTAAAATTTGCAAATAGTTTTTGCTATTTGATTTTGTTTTCATTTCTGCTAGAACAGAATTGAGCAAGGAAGCTTTTAGTTTTAAAATGATTCCCTCATATCTTGGTTTCGATTGGTAGAACCTGGAATTAAATTTAAATCCAATCCGTGCGCCGAATTCAAGACACTCTCTTAGCTGTTTCGCTTGAGAAAGCGTGTCAGAAAAGTGCATAATACCTATATGCAACCGTGCATGCAGTCTTCCAGAAATCCCACGCACGCGGCAACGCCATAATTAGCCCGCGCTACCTTTTACAATGCAGTGAGTGGAGCAATGAAGTGACTAAAACAACTTTAGACTAAAACGCCCCTGCTGTCAGAGAATGAAAGAGAAGCTTTGCAAGTGTGTGGGAAATAATGTTAAATCCTTAGGGTCCTTCAGTATTGTGGGAATTCCCTTGAAGCGCTGCAGAGAGATGTTCCTGTGAGCCTTTGTCAACATAAATAAATAAACAAAATTGCTTGTAGACGTCGCTTTAGCATTTCCGTGTTGTTTTTCTGGCACGTTCATCAGTGTTTTGATGCGCATTGGGATTCAGTGCATATTTGCCAGGCAAATCAGTTGGGTGCCAATGAATCAGTTGTTGGAATCAGTTTGCGCATTGTTATCATATAGTGTCGAAAATTCTAAACACGCAGTGCGCAACGGGGCACGAGCTGGGTGACGTGTTCTGAATTTTGCATGCGTGCGAAAGAAGTTGGCATTTTTATCCTTAGTGGCGACGCCTTGTTGTCTGGGCTTAGAGACGGAAAAAAATTGTTTGTGCTCATTGTCGTCTGTGGCAACTGGCTTAAATGAAGAGAGGCGACGGTGGTGGTGATGATGACTGTGACAGCTCTTGAATATTAAGTCGTTTCTTGTGGAGGAAAGAAATTAATATAATTTCTGAAACGTTATTGAAGCCATAGACGATTACTTTCAAACAACCATAAAATATATTATGGTAAATTAATAGAAATACCATTATTGTTAATGATTATTATTTGTTAATGACTGAGACATTTTATTTACAAAAGAATATAAAAAATAAATGCTTCGTTTTCGTGCGGAATTAATAAAATATCCAACATAGGAATCGGCTAGAATGAAAAGTTAAATCTTGAAAATGCACTTAAAATTCAAAAACTAATATTTTATAATTTGTTGCTAAAGCGTAAATAAATTGTGTATAAAGGCTAATTTCCTGCTCATTAAATTATAATAAAAAGGTTAAACATATTTTATATTTTGATGCAATTGAAACTTTTTGAACGATATTTGAACGCAAACGCAACCCAACTTACAAGCCCGCGTTTTTTTATCAATTTAAATCAATCTATTTATAAATCAACACATTTTAAGACATTTCGCTGAGTTTCAATTGAACACGGCCGTTATTTGCATGGAGCTGTGCCTGATTGAATGGGCAGAGAGCAGACTTAAGCGTCCGCGTGCCGCCAACAGTGAAAGTGCATGACAAGTGCTTTTAACAATCTGCGGCGTTTACGTTTTAAAAGCATGTGTGTACTACGTGTATATAAGAAGTATTCACTCGGCAATTTGCATCTTTCCGCGAGCAAAGTGGAGGGACTGCGTATTTATTCCTCAGTTACGTAGAATTGCCGAGCCTGTGCTGCACGTCACGCTTAATTTCCGATGAGCGATTTTGCTCTCTCACTTAAAAGCCGGTTTGCAAGTAAGGTAGCAGCAGCGAATCGGTCCAGTCGCGCAGGAGAAAGTTGCTTGAAAAATTGTTTGTCCACTCCACAGTCCAACACGACTGGATGAATTTTTTCTCCTTTTGGACCCTTAGAGTCAACTTTTGTCGCACTTGTATTCAAACGAACAACGGACTGTTGTTTGTCTCCAAAGTTACTGCACTTTGTTTGTTTTAACGCTCATGCTAAAGTCAACGTGCGCTTTGTTAATTTGGCGCGGCTGCTCTACATTTGTGTGAGATAAAGAAGGCGGAAAAGAAAGGCGTTTAGACAGTGTTTCTTCGTGGCAATGGACTATTTTGGCTGTCCGATTCTTATGAAAATGAGTTGAGTCCCGTCTTTGAATAGTTGTACTCTCCAAAGGAAAGTAACGGAAGCCAGTATAGTGCAAATAGACTGGTCCATGATTTCGTATACCTCAATTTTTAATTGATAGTGAAATTTTTAATCGAGATTATGGATAAGTGCGAGCAAAAGGAGCTTAAATCGCTGAAGAATGAAAATCAAGACGTAAAATTGAAGAGAAAAGCAGCAATTATTATTTTGAAAGCAAAAAGGCATGCTAAAACAGTCCCTCGTGATTCTCATCGGAATTTCTGAAAGCTTCTTATGCAAGAACCAATTCGCCATTAATTCGGCATAATCTTAAGCTAAACCCACTGCGAGGCTGTGTCCTCCTGTGTGTACCCTGTGCATTAAAATCATGTTGATTCTTCTATTTCTAAAGCAAAATAAGCTTACGCAAGCTTCCAATAGTGTTCTAAATGGTGCCTTTTAAATATTCATCCATAATTGAACTATGATTCTGTGAATTTAAAGTGACCCAAGAGCAAACAAGACAACAACTTCAGTTGTACACAATCCCAGAGTGTTTAATAAAGCATTAAAACCATTTTGTTAGATGAGAGCATCAATGAAAACCCAAAATAAAATATGGGTTCATCAAAGTTGGAAATGATTAAACTAAAGCTTCCAAGTCCAAATATAAATAAGCTTTGTTATTGACTACAAATGTTCAAGTTGCTTAACATATTTATTGTTACTTTTAATTGTGCTGCTAGGTTCCTTTTTCTAATATTCTCATGGTAAAGAAGCTCAAAAAACAAGATCAATCGCATGAATCTCACAACTATATTTTTTAAGTCTCATTTACTTTTTCTAGCCTTGGTCGGTCAATATACACTAAACACTAAATGTTTAGAGTGTGTTAACCTTATTCGCTCGCACGCACGTCTTGGTTCAAATGACCACATCGCACTCGTCATGGGCGTGTGTCATCTTGCCTTTTTAGTAAAAACACTCGTCGTTCGTATGCCTGTGTGGATGTCTCAAAATTTGTACAATGATTCCCATTACTCATGACTTGAAATCAGCAGTAAATTATTGATCGTGAGCGCGAGCAACAAACATAGAAATCAGGCATCGACCTTGTAACGCGGCGCTGTTGTTCTTAGCGATGGACCTGCAATGAATCGAGTAGGACGGATTTCCTGCGCGTTTCTTCCGGCAATTGGCCGCCTTGCACACAAAACATATTTAGTGCCACGGTCACCTTGCGATCGAGCGGAAAATTTCCAAATCCAACGCTCTCTTTTCCTCTCGATCGACCTTTGCCGCGCACACTGCAGCCCACGAACGCACGCGTAGAGTGATTAATCTAGCCGCTTGCATAAGTATTTCTGCCAGCATTCATATTATCGCGGATATAGTGTCGTGTTACAAATATAAATAAATATAAAGTTCGCCAGCCGCAGTTTGAAACCAGAGCAGCCAGAACCGGAAGTGGAGCTGAGTTGAGTGCTGCGATAACTTCTTGCGCACTTGTATTTTTTATTTCACTTAACTATTGTTCATGAATCAAGAAGCTGGTCCATTGAGCGATGCTAAGAACAACGCACAAAGGTCCAATTAATTGTGAGTTGCTTATTTCAGACGTAATTTAATACGTTTAGTTTTAGTACAAATTTTTTTCTGTAGTCAGGAATCAGGAAATTTCAAGTGTCTAGATTGTGTAAAAAGCAACTATTTTAATAATTTTAGAGCAAATTCGAACCACATTTCCAATTATATGCTGACTGATTTTCATCAAAACTCGTAAACTTTTCAAAATATTATTGTGAGGCATTAAACTCAAATCACAGAATGTCTGCGAATCCTGGCGTCTTGAGAGTTATCTTTTAATTAAAAAGTAGCGAGGGTTCATATTCATCGCCAACAACTATTGACCTTTGCTGCCGCCACGAGTCGATCTTTCGTGGCGCCAGGTCGTAAAATTCACGACATTTTCTGAACCTTTAATATACTTTAACCTCAATTTGACACGATAAGTAGTGCGAATGACGAAATTGGTATCGTGACTCGAAAAATAACATAATATTATGCGCACACTTCGCCAAAATTTGCATTTGAACGCACGTACCAGAAAATTTTCGTGCGAGTTAAAAACTTCAAAGAACCGGTACGTGAATATTTATTTTTAAGGACCCAAAACTGGTTTTGAAAGATGTCCTAAATTAATTTTAATCATAGTAAATAAATTATAGAAGTCCTAGCATAAGGCAGGCTAGAAGGCAATGCCCTTTTTATTACCCAAGTAAGGAATTAAATGGAGCTCGTTCGCCACAATTTATTTTTTTACACTACCAGCATAGAGTCTAATCAAATTGGCTTCGTTATTTCGCTCGTCATAATACACTCTCGCCTCGCAACTCGCAACTAATTCCGATCATTGTTACCTTTTTTGGTAGGCGCTCGCCAACAGCGTCGCATCTCTCGCGGCTGCTGTTTTGTGTTATGACGCTTGAGTTTGAGTGCTCATTCGATCTAACGGGTTCGCCGGCAAATGAACAAGTCAGTCGAAAAAACTGATGGGTGCTCCTGCAAACAGCCGGCGGCACTTTTTGTGATGCGGGTCAAACGAACACATTCCGACTGGATCTTTCTCCTCGCCGTCTAATGTGCGCTTACGTCAAAATTAGCCTCCAATAATAATCCCTATGCGCTTGAGAATTTCTCCGCAATTACGTGAATTTGTGCGGTTTAGATCGCCACTTTACCGCGGAATTCAGGAGCTCGGCTTGAAGAACAGAGAAATTGAGGATTAAAAATTAAATTCAACACGCCTCACGGAGAAAGCTGGATCTTATTTATTTCATAGATCTGATCAAAAAATTTCTTTGGGCCTTTATTAGATCAAGTTCATCGGGAATTATTCTGGAATTGTACAGCCCTGGATTTTAACACCTCCGTTACGTTCTTTGCCAATTTTACTCTGGAGTCAGAAACATTTCTTTCACTGTAACCATTGGAACAAACTTGTCTGAATGCAATTTGAGTAGACAAATCTTCTTCTCAATCAAGTTGGCCAGCGAACCGTACGCTTTTCAAATTGGTGCATGTTTTGTTGCTGCCGGAATAGACATTATGGAGGCGAGTACTCTCTCATTGTCAGCCAGGCGTCGGTCTGGTCAGCCTGAGAGACAGGCAATTTAATATAGCACCTGTCCTGCTCGGTTGCGCCTTGCTGCGAAGGGGAATCGCATGACCGTGGCGCCGGTAACTCTTTCGGCACGTCGTTCAAGGTCCGCGGCGAATGAGTCACTTACGAATGCATGCAATAATGCATATATATTTATATTTGCACCTCGGCCTTCGGTCCCTCTCCATTAGTCCGCTCGATCTTGAACAACGCCGGGCCTAACCAATTTGACGGCTTTTGTTTCACTTGCACGAGACCAATGAGGCGTGAAACGGAAATTTCCGCCCGACGACCTTTTTCGATTTATTAGCATCTTTGCAGAGGTGGGAGCAAATTGGCGGAGCCATATGTGTGTTTTCTGGTCTCCGACGTGAGAAATTTAATACTCGCGTGTGCCGGCAGACTGTTTGGTTGTTCTCATGACTTTCATCTTCTACGATAGGATGATGACTGAATACAGAATGGTCTTTTACTTCATATATTTTTTTTTAAATTTCTATCGACAATTATTGCTTCTTTTGGTAGATCAATATTAAACCATAAAACATTGAATTCTCTCATTTGCTGCAGTAAAAATCTGCTTATTACAATTACAACGGGACTCTGCTTATCATTCAATCAATTACTTTAGATTGCTTTATCAATTCCTCAACCTTAACCTTGAATTGAGCCGAATCCTTCTTTTTTACGGTTTGGTTCAGATAAATTCACGTACGTTTGACAATGCAAGAATAAAGTCGATTATTTTTCAGCCGAAATACTCGATTTTCGTCATATATATCCTATTGAATGATAATAATTTCTTGAACCTATATCTTTTGGCCTCTGTGGTCACCAAATCGTCATCAATTCTGATTCGGGGCCTGAATACAAATCACGATCGCGTGCTCTTTGTTCTCAACCTTGATGGCTACGTAGCGTGTGTCATTACTGTGCAATGTGAATCTTGTTCAGAAAATATGTATACTTATTCGGTGAGAGTTGTCCGCTTAAATAATTCGCACGAGACGACATCACATGCAACGCTCGTGACACAGATTTTCGGTCCTCTTTGTAACCTCACATGCTCTAAATCGCATTGCTATATAGTCTTTTGAAATCAAAGCACGGTGTACGTATATACTCATGAAGTAAATCACGGTTTTAGCACTTGAGAGTTACACCTGCGGTAGCATACTTCTAGTAAAATTGATAAAAGTGTAGACTAAATATTGATAGCATTTTTGATAAACATTCTTGTTTGGTGGACAAACAAAAAGTTAAGTGATACATTCTTTTCGCGCAAACATGTGGTGATCTAATTGTAAGGGTTTCCCACCTGTCCCTCTCCATATATGTATTTATCTTGCCGCAATATCCTTGTGGCCGTGATAAAAAAAGGCACAGTGATTATGAACCTCAACTTTTGCTGTTAGTGGTGTTCATCCTCCGCGCCTAACTTCCGCTTGCTGTTTACTTTCCTATAATTTTGTGACATTTTGCTGCACTTGTGTATTTGCACAGTTGCTTTCCTTTTAGGACAGTCGAAAAGTCAACTTCCGCCAGTACTCACGAGTACATTTTTCCACAGTTATTTCACTTTCTCTTTTCCTATCAGGTCTGACCCTTTTATTTGCTTCGTTCTCTCTCCTTTTAAAAAACCCAATTAGTGTACCTCATATCTGACGAATTGCTTTTGTTGGTTTCAGTCGGTAAAATGGGCAAAACAGTGTGGCTCGTGTTCTGCCTGGCGTTGGCGCTCCACCAACCAGAGGTGCACGGCTTCGGAAGGGGTGCTCCCGACTCGGCGTGCCTGAGTATGCTGCCAGGCCACGGAACCGACGCACAGAGCTCGCCTTCACCCTATTCCATAGTTCTGGCGCCGATCGAAAATGGAAACGGCCGACGCCTCGTCAACGTCACAATTACCAGTCAAGGAAACGCGGACTTTGCAGGATTCATCATTCAGGCGCGCCCTGAAAATAGTGATAATCCGGTTGGCACCTTTGAGGTGCGAAAGGAAGGTGCAAAGGCTCACACTTGTGGCTCAGGACTGAAAGTAAGTTAACGTAACCAAATATAAATTAATATGATAACTCCACAACCAACCAGTATTTGAGTGGCGATAGATATAATATAGTATTTAAATCATGAGTTTTTTACGTTCTTATTGTTATAAGTTATAAATGATCAAAATAATTTGTAATCATGGTGTGGAACTTATTAAAGCATAATATGAATATTACATTTCCTCGTCATGCTTTGTAGAATTCAGTGACTCATACTGACAAGAACCCGAAACGGAAAGTGGAATTGATATGGGAAGCACCTGCTGATTATGACGGTCATGTGATTTTCAAGTGAGTTCAATGATTGCTATTTTGCTGTTCTTTAAATACTTCTCAGGTAATAACAAAATTATAATTATACCATCATTTCAGTGCGTCTGTTGTTCGTGATTACTCGACCTTTTGGACCGGTATTAAATCGGCGCCCTTGCTTGTGAGGAGAACCGCAACAGGAGTCGAGTATGAGACAAGTTCAAAGAAACCCACGACCAGAATTCCCTACCAAACTACGATCTCCAGCACCCAGAGACCAGTGAATCCACAGGTGAGAGCAGTTTTTAGTATTCTCATTTGATGAGTTATGCATTCGAAATTTTAGTCTGAAAACCAGGTGTCTCACCCAATCTTCGAAGGCTGCAACTCCATCAAGGGCTGCTTTGGTTGGCCCAGCAATTGCGTGGCTTCAAAGAGCTGCCGAGTTCTGGTTACCTACATGTTCAAGGGCTCCGCATACGAGTTTGAATTGTTTGCCGATGACAGAGTTTGGGCCGCTGCTGCGTTTTCTGATGACAAAATTATGGTAAAGGAAACGACCCCGTAAAAAGTGAGGTAAATTAAATGTCCTGTTTTGAAAATATAGGGTGATGACAGCGTCATGGAGTGTGCTTACGAGGAGGACAAAGGTGAAGTGAACACTTACGTTTCTTGGAACGATAGTCCTAATCCTGGAAAGGGCAACCACCGAGTGGTACGTCTTAGCGGCCTTACTTTGATCGTAAGAATTTAATTAAATATTTTTATTACAGGAATCTGATTTGACCGTGCTTGAAAAATCATACAAAGACAAGCAACTGTACTGCCGCTTCAGCAAGCCCCGAGTGAGCACCATTGAAGGAGTCACCTTTGACCTAGACAAACATTACCATCTATTCATAGCCGCTGGCACAGATTTCAAGGGCAACAGACTTGGTTACCACCAGTCAGAACGTGATCTCACTGCTGAGAAAATCAGCTTGGCCGACATCCAGGCTGCCAAGGGCGCTTCCAAGATTTTGGTAATAACATCGAGAAAATCACGTTGACAGAGCAGGTTTTTAAATTACGGGCGTTTTATTTTTAGGTACATCTTCACGGCGCCTTCATGGTGGCCGCCTGGATTGGCGCCGCAAGCATTGGAATTTTGCTGGCCAGGTATTTCAAGAAAACCTGGGTGGGATCTCAACTCTGCGGAAAAGACCAGTGGTTTGCTGTAAGTTAACTGTCAATCTTTAGATTTGCTTATTTAACATTTCACAATATTCAGTGGCACAGGGTTTTCATGATCTTCACGTGGTGCCTCACTGTGGCCGGCTTTGTTATCATCTTCATTGAAATCGGCGGCTGGTCGAGTGCGGATAATCCGCACGCAATTCTCGGATGCATAACCACTGGACTGGCCTTCATCCAGCCTTTCATGGCGGCCCTGAGACCTGCGCCAAACACTCCAAGGAGGCCCCTTTTCAACTGGCTGCATTGGCTTGTCGGAAATTTGGCGCACATTTTCGGAAGTATTATAAAAAAATATGCGAAAATGCATTATTGCTAATATGAGTGATTCCCAGTTGTCTCCATCTTCTTCGCTGTGCTGCTGCCCAGGGCCGAGCTTCCTGAGTGGATGAACTGGATTTTGGTTGGCTTTGTTGCCTTCCACGTCTTCATGCACTTTATTTTCTCAGTGGGTTTTTCCAATTTGATAACTAATTGTGTCACGCTAACCATTCTTTTCTAGATTGCTGGGTGTGCCAGTGACAGGAAGAAGAGGGTAAACTCTTTCCCAATGAGGGACATGTCTCACAGCCGCAACGCTCTTCATTCATCGTACGAAAAGAGCCAGGATTCATCGGTAATATTCTATACAGTTGACTCGGAGAGATTTTCAGCACTAACCTCTGAATTTTATTTCCACAGTTCTCGTGCCTACGAAAATTCTTGTTTGCCATTTACTTCATTGGAGTAGTGTTGCTGGCGGTCACCCTTATTGTGATCGTGGTTTTGGCGCCCATCGAGGACACTTACAAGGACGTCCGGTCCAAACTGAACTTTTAGATGATGTTGTATGAGCTTATAGTGTAATAAATGCACACCTTGTTCATTTTATACAACCATTCACGTGGCATCGAAGACTTAATGATGTTATATTTAAGGAACAAATTTATAATTAAGAGATCCAAGCAACATACCCTGCGGTGTACTAACTTGTCGCATCAGAGAGACGACGAATAGCATTATCATTTATAAATCAGGGATTGCGTTGCTCTTTCACCACTTCATCTGTATAAAGTTTTATATAGTTCATCATTCTTACCATATTTTTAACTTCATCCAATGAATTCTGTTTGACAGTAAATATTTTAAATACTTAAATTGTTCAAACAACATTACTGAAAATTTGAACTGTGTTGAGTTTCACGATAATTTGGTTATGTTGTGGTTGTGCCACAGAGAAGTAATTTATTTTTTCACAAATGTGATGAAATCGAAAATAAAATTAAAAATTCTCTTTCACTATACTAAACAAGCTTATGTTTTATTTTAATCAAATACCATACTAGAATATTTTTTTAAACTTGCGCTTATGCAATATATATTAATATCCTCATTCATCAAGCTTTAAAAATGAGCATATCGCTGTGGCAGCGCCTTTTCCCAGCATATCGCATTGGCAACCAGCGCCCATTCCCTGGCAAATCCATTCCCAGCATAATTATTCCCAGCATATGCGCCAATAGGGATTTTACAGGAGAAACAAAAAACTGTGCTGTTCACACACTGGCTGTCTAGATGGCGTAAATTGTCATATTATTGAAAGAAAACACCGAAATGAACATTTTGACGTACTTTTATTTTGATTTTATTACGTTGGCGCTTTTACTACTAGCTCCCAAAGTTCAAGAATATGGGGTCAATAGGTTTCCACTTCATGTCAAACGCACATAATGGCAATAAAATTTAGTTTTTAATAACCAAAACAGTTCTGGAAGACTCACACTTTTCGATAAACTCACACTTCTCGGTAGGATGGTACTCTAAGATTTGTATTCTTCGCATCAGACCGAGAAGTCTAAAATGAACGGAAAAGCGTGAGTCGACTCTAATAATTTTAGTAGGTACAGAGAAATCGCCACAATTAAACTAAAACCCCTATCCCTTGATATTAAATAAAAATATTTTATTGCCGCTGTGCTAAAAAATAATATGAATAAATAGTTTTGCCTATTTTTCCATCGCCGAGACATCTCAAATTAGTTCTATACCATAAAGGATTACGAAAACTGCACACCGTGCGACTTGTCTCAACCTCCCTTAGATAGCCGATCGATTTTGGGGGTGATCTATTTGCCCACCAACCCAAATTTGCCTTTTTTGACTCCATCCCAAAAGTTGGTACATACATAAAACCTGATTTTTGCCAACATTGTGATCGCTATCGCTATATCTCGGGTTATAAGTGTCAAAATTGCAATATCTGCACACCGTCCAACTCGTCTCATTCTCCTTTAGATGGCCAATGGAATTTAGGGTAAATCATTTTTAATTTAAGAGACTTGCGATTAGTGAATAAGTGCCGGAAAGTGCAAAGCGACGCGATTTTTATCTTAGATGTAATGCATAGGGTGGAAGGGGGATGGGGGTTGATCACCCTCTAAACCCTTCTGTTATCTAGGGAAGAGTGAGACGAGTTGAACGGTGTACAGTTTTTTAAATTCTGATGGATTAAACCCGAGATTTGGCGATGACAATTTCGGCGATTATTGTTTTGATTTCTGCAAGGCTTCAAATAGTCAACACACTTATTTCACAAGAGATGGCGATAAATTATGCTTCCAGTGAATCAAATGACGTAAAATTTCATCTGGGGATAGGTCAAGGTCTTAAATTTAAAAATCCGCGCGAAAACATGTTTGGCAACGAAACGCAGTTACTGGGAATAATTATGTTGGGAATGGATTTGCCAGGGAATGGGCGCTGGTTGCCAATGCGATATGCTGGGAAAAGGCGCTGCCACAGCGATATATTATAAAAAATGGTTTTTATGAACAAAAAGTGCGTGGGTCAAATTAATAAAACGAATAAAACCTTAACTGTTATAATTAAGAATAATAGTAGTTACAAAATCTATCATACCTTTTAAGTCAAATATTTTATGTCAGCTTTTATTTTTACTTCTGATCACATATAATTTTCATTTTTAGAAAAATTGGATTCACATTCACACCAATTAAATGGCTTGGTCACATAAATTTTACAAATTTTATATTATAGTCTTCGCTCAGCACTTGGCAGACATCTCCTTTACTATAGTTAATAGCAGTATAGTAAATAATATTTCCTATTTCCTTCTCTCTGATTCTGATTGTGAGTTTGAATTTCCCCATCCGCTCCGTGTCTCTGAAATTCAAAATTCTCACCTTCTATCTTAGTTGTGTTGGACGTCGTCAGAGTGCGTCACTGACAAGCCGAGCAAAGCCGACTTGCAGCTGCAGCATTCTCCCTCCCGGCCGCTGCCGGCTCCCACTCGGCACTCACGTCTCGCCTCTCGCCGACTCGCCCATATGTTATTTAACAACACACGTGGAATTTCATCAGTCTGTGTGTGTTTCGCCTGAATTTCCCGCAGAAATGAAGCTAATTTGTGTACAAAATGACCCCGGTGCGTTGAAAATTGTTGTGGCTGCTCATCACGCCAAGCAAGATGTCTCCATTACTGCACCTTCTGAAACGAAAAGTAAGTTGGTGACCAGACCAAACCTGAGATTGACTGGTTGTGCTTCTCTTTGGATTTCCTTTGAATTTTTTTTATTGCTAATTCTAATTGATAAATCACATTTACAGAAAATTTTAACTCAACGTTAGTCCTGGATTCTGGAGTAGAACTTTTCTCCTCGAATTCTGCCTGCTCATATATTTTGGAGGCGTCATCAGGAAGTAACAATGCCATTGAAGTCCAGGAGTTCCTCGAATGGGAGGCAACAAAATTAAACGTGAGCATACAGTTACATAGATTTTTGCATAAAGTGCTCACGGTCAAATTTAGCCACTGGTGTCCTCTCTGATAGTTGGAGTGTCAAACGGAAAGAAAGCTGAGAGCAGTGAAGTGGGAAATTGCCTTAAGCAGATTTCCGATGCTCTGAAAGGCAAGCCGTACTTGGTGGACAACAAGCTCTCTGCTGCAGACATAGCTATCTGGTCAACTCTCTATCCCCTGGTGTCTGAGCAGAAGCTTTCTAAAATAGTTCCCTCTGACCTTTTGGAGTGGCATAACAAGCTGAGCAGCTTGGATTCATTTAGAGTGAGTTTTTCCTTATTGTTGCCCTTTTCAATTTAATCTTATTAATTTTTTTAAAGGCTGCTGTTGAAAAGCTTAACCCAAAGTCTGGAGTTGAAAATTGGGCGTCTAGTGTGCCGTCTGTTACCATCCAATTTTCTAACCTCTCCGTAGCTCCATCAGCTGTAAAGTCGCAAGGATCTATAAAATTACCGGTTGCAAATCCAGTGTAAGAACATCTTTATTGTACTAAATTTATCAACTTCTTCATTGATATCTTGCAGATTGCCTGTGAAAGGCAAAAAGAACATTTTAATCACCTCTGCTCTTCCGTACGTGAACAATGTTCCGCATTTAGGCAACATTATCGGTTGCGTCTTGTCTGCTGACGTGTTTGCCAGGTACTGTAGAGCCAGGGGTCACCCAACCCTCTACATATCTGGCACTGATGAGTACGGCACGGCAACCGAAACCAAAGCGATCGCAGAGGGCCTCACCCCGAAGCAAATTTGCGACAAGTACCATGAGGTTGCTTCATTTTAGTGTTGAAAATTTCCTGAAATATAATGAGTCATTCGCAGATCCATTCGCAAGTTTACAAGTGGTTCAACATTGGATTTGACCACTTTGGCAGAACTTCACATGAGCATCAAACAGAGTAACAATTTCCAAATTAATCATAAATTATTTTCTAATTCTGTCAGTTTAGGATCTGCCAAGATTTGTTTCTGAAACTTCATAAGCGCGGGCTCACCTTAACTGAGTCCATGGAGCAACTTTTGTGTGAAAACTGTGACAGGTAAAGATTATATTTTTTATCAATGAAATAGAATAATCACAGGTTTTATTAGGTTTTTAGCTGATCGTTTTGTTGAGGGAGAGTGCCCGCTTTGCGGCTACGAAGATGCTCGAGGTGACCAATGCGACAAGTGTGGCAAGCTTGTGAACGCTACAGAATTGAAAAATCCCAGATGCAAACTTTGCCAGAAGAAACCTGTTACCAAGGAGTCAAAACATTTCTTCATTGATTTGCCTAAGGTTTGGTATATTACATGCTGATTTTTCCGTTGTTTGAACAATTTCAATGCAGATCGAGCCAAAACTCAGGGAGTGGATGGCTACGTCTGCTCCAGGCTGGACCAACAATGCCAGCGTGATCGCACATTCGTGGATAAAAGATGGGCTCAAACCTCGCTGCATCACTCGTGATCTTAAGTGGGGAATTCCCGTGCCTCTGGATGGATACAGAGAAAAGGTGTTTTATGTGTGGTTTGACGCACCTTTGGGATATGTCAGCATGACCAAGACCTACACCAATGACTGGGAGAAATGGTGGAAGAACCCTGAAGAAGTAGAATACTACCAGTTTATGGCCAAGGACAACGTGCCTTTCCACGCTGTCATGTTCCCATCTACCCAACTCGGATCTGGCGACAACTTTACTATAGTTAACCATATCATGGCGACAGGTAATTTAAAGGGTTCAACTGAAATTTGTGGTGTTTAATTGAATTAATAATTTCAATTTAATTTTTTCCCACTCATGCAGGAGGTTGTGGAATAATACCTAGACAGAACATAATAATTTTTTTATATATCCAGGCAAATATAATGGATAAATATTCTATTGTTGGGGATTTAAATTTTCATTTTGCATGTACAGTCAGGCCAAGAAAAAATTTAAGATGGTGCAAAGAGATCAATAACATAATCGATTGTATTGCAATTTCAGCTAATCCCAAGCCTCATCAGTAATCCTGGCTATGAAATTTCATAACCAAAATAACAATACAAACAAGCGCATTGATTGCACAATTTTCAATTTTTTACACTTATTGATCGTTCAAGCATATTGGAAAATTCCCTCCACCATCTAAGATATTGTCACCAGTTGTTTAGAAATCTGTCCCTTAAAAATAAAAAATTAATGGGTTGTTTGTGTTGATTTTTTTATTCATTTTTTTTAATTTCACAATATTTAAAAATTGAATCAATAAAAACCTGGCATTACAAATATTGCTGCGTTAAATATGAAATATTTTGTGCCTTTGTTGGTAGAAAATAACTTAATAAATTTGATCGTTGATATGTTTTATTCCAGAGTACTTGAACTACGAGGATGGAAAATTCTCAAAAAGCCGAGGCGTTGGCGTATTTGGTTCCGATGTCCAAGATACCGGTATTCCTGCTGACGTCTGGCGCTTTTACTTGCTCTATGTGCGGCCTGAGAGTCAGGATTCCAGCTTCAGCTGGAATGATCTGATGACCAAAAACAATTCTGAACTTCTCAACAACCTCGGAAACTTCATAAACAGGGCTCTGATGTTTGTTGAGAAGAATTTTGACAGCACCATCCCGAAAGTAGAGTTTACTGATGAAGACAATGAGCTTGTGAAAAACATCGATGAGGAGCTGAAGGGTTACAATGAGGCGCTGGAAAAGGCAAAGCTGAGGGATGGCCTTCGCTTCATTTTGGCGGTTTCCCGCCACGGAAATCAGTACATGCAGTCCAACCAGCCTTGGGTCCTAGTCAAAGGAAGTGAAGCAGAAAAGTAATTAATTTCGTTTGTTTGGTTCTTAAAATTAAAAATGTACAACTCTATAGAAAGCGCGCTGGCTCCATACTAGGCCTTAGTGCTAACATCGCCTGCTTGATTGCTGCGTTGCTGAGACCATATATGCCGAGTACAACGGAAACCATTTCCAAGCAGTTGCAAGCACCTGGCAAAACTGCATTTGACATTCCCGACACGTTCAGCATCCTTTTGCCCGAAAACCATAAAATTGGAAAGGTATAATCAATTTCCTGGATGAAACAAGTTGGCATTTCTCAACTGGTTCTTTCGCAGCCTGCCCCTCTGTTCTCAAAAATTGATGCTGCTCAGGCTGACCAGTTGAAAGCTCGATTCGCCGGAAGCCAGGAAGACCAGGCTGCGAGAAGCAGTGGAGGCAAACCAACACCTCCATCATCAAGTGGAGACGTTGCCACACTGCAAGCTGCTATTGCTGCCCAGGTTTGCTGCTTTTTAAATTTGTTTGAGCGGCTTTTTGTCATTTAGCCATTTTTTCTTGCAAAATACCCAAAAATTGTTTTTTTATGATCTTGAACTGCATAATGCAAACACTTAACGGAAACCTTAATATTCATCAGGGAGAGAAGGTCAGGAAACTCAAGTCTGAAACAAAAGATAAGACAGTCTGGCAGCCAGAAGTAAACATACTGCTTGACCTGAAAAAGAAGCTGACTGAAGCGGAGAAGGCAGCTGCCGCAGCTCCACCACCGCCTCAAGCATCTGTTGAAGACATTGACTCTCTTACTGCGGCTGTTGCTGCTCAGGGAGAAAAGGTGCGGAAATTGAAAGCCGAGACTAAGGACAAGAATGTGTGGCAACCTGAAGTGCAGAAACTGCTGGATCTGAAGAAACGGCTTGAAACAGCTTCTAAGAACGCACCACCAAAGGCTGAGACAGCTCAACCAGCACCAGCACCTCCAGCTTCAGCTTCTAAAGCGTCTGAACTGGAAGCTGCAGTAGCAGCACAGGTAAATTGGAAACATCTGATTTTTAATCATTAGGGGATATCTTTTAATCATATTCTGGCCCTCAAGTTCAAGATAAATATTTTAAATTAGTATTAAATGCGCATATTACTGATGCCCTTGTTAAATTGTTTTTTTTTTTTTGATATTAAAATAGTATAATCATTTTCTTGGCCCTATTAAAAGAATTTAAACACATCACAAGAAAAAAAACCAAGTTATGTTAAAAAATTATTTAATTATTTATTGCTTTTCATGGAACCAAATTTTTATCCTGTTCTGAAAGTAAAATGGTCAGTGCTGTTATAATGCTGTAAGATACACAAAATAATAATAAAAAATTTCAACTTTATATATTTTGGATAACTTAACTTTAATAACTTGGGTTCTTTTAAAACCCTCATTATGCTGTCTTATTTGTATAGCCAAAGTTAACCTTAAAATTTTATGGGTGTGCGCAATATTTATATTTTTTAAAATTTATTTTTAATTCCATACTTTAGGAAAGGCATTGGAGATGCATCATGCAATGAACTTTTCTTTTAAGGGTGAAGTTGTGAGGAAGTTGAAAGCAGAAACCAAGGACAAGACTGTTTGGCAGCCTGAAGTGGACAAACTGCTTCTTTTGAAAAAACAATTGGCTGAAATCCAAGGAGTGCCGGCAACTCAAACTCAATCTGGTGGGAAATCAGGCAAGAAGAAGAAATGACATCGGAGGAGATGAAGCCTTATTAATTTATTTACATGAGCACAGAGTGCACCATGTGCAAGATTCCTTTGCACTTACAAACAATATTCACTTTCATTTTTTAATTTAATAAACACTGTCTCTCATGGTTCATTTAATGTCACTAGAGCCTTATTTAATCCATTTATAGTTAGTTACACACATTTAATCATTCACACATGAAACTGAAGAGCGTTAATTGCTGACTTAACGTTGGCCAAGAATGACTTATTTTCTTGGTGATCCAATGAACTTAGCTGCTGTATTGAGACCATGTAGCCATCTATGGTCTGTATATTTGGCGGCTCACAGGTACCTGGTTGGACCAAAAAGGATATAGAATAGAGGCGTATTCAAAACAAACTCAACACAAACCAGGGAGTGGTAGGTGGGCAAGACTAGAGACTAGAGTACTGCGCATTTGGTCCAGGTGCTGCTTGAGAGCTGCATTGCTGGTCATCTGCTGCATCACTTCCACCTCCAGTTTATCCACTGCGGACTGCATGTTGGTCAGATGCGTTTGCAAAATCGAGTTTTGCTGCTCGTAGTCAACAGTCGACTTCCTCAGCTGTCGCAGTTCTGTTTCTCTGGCTAGATTGATATGCAAGATATAAGATAAAAGCTTCATTATAAATGAATGCCTATTCACCTTTGTTATGGTCCAGAAATTCTTCCGTGAATATAGGTATGTCAAGCGTAAAAGTGTTAGCGTCCTTAGTACTGGATGACTCCTAAAACAAATATGTTGCTCTTGTGATTACTGGCCTATTGGTTTCGACTGAATTGAGCATATTACCGATTTGGCAGGCTTTGTTTTAGGTTCAGATTCATTTTTTGGCTTGATCACTTGGCTGAGCTTAGCGTGCTTTTGCTCCTTCTGCTTCTTTGTGTACAGTTTGTATGCATCTGTCTGTTTGTACGCATCAAGCTCCTTGTTGTACCGCTCTCGATCCTGATCAGCTGCATCCAAATATTGCTGAGGATATAATTTTAAAAATTTGCACAAGCCGCGGAAATTTAAGACACAAACCTGTTTTTCATTAGCTGCTAATTTTGCCCATTCACTCGCTAGAATTTTTGTCACAACAGTGAAGTTTGCCTTGGGATTCTCAGCTTTGATCCTTTCCCTGTGCTCATTCATGAAACGAACATAGCCTGAAAGAGGGTGTTTTGGTGCAGCCGCATCTTTCATCCTCTTTCTCCGTTTCGCTTTATTTTCCTTGGCTTTGCCCTCTTTGTTTTTAGCACTTTCCTTCCGCTTTCGAGGCCTTTCTTTGTCATCTTGATGGGATGCGTTGCCATTTGTTACAGCTTCGTAAATTCATGGAAATTCAACGGTAGTGGCACTTCTCAATCTCAATTATTCTCAAGCTTACCGGCAGTTAGTTCGCTTTTTGGAGGCGATGCCGCATTCTTTCCAGGAGTTGATTTCGCACTTTTCCCTGGAGTGCTTTTACTATCGTCGGCCATTTCTTTTGATACAACAAAATCAAACAAATCAAATTTCAAGAAATATGTAATACTCCTGTTACTTGAATTCTGGTAGAATTCAGCTCGTAAGTCTACCTGCTGTCCACGAATTCCAAATTCAAACAATAATAAACACTTACCTATGATTCAAAATGCACAGCTGCAGCAGTTTCTTGAATGGGCGTGTATATCCAATCTATGAGTGGGGGAAATGCTGGAGGGGGAGTAATTTCGAACGCGCGAAACAAGAGATACAAATTTTAGGATTTTAAAAATTGTAAGCTTACTAATACTAACTCTGGAATAAATTCTTGAATTCTAAGGGTTAAATCAATTTCATTTCAAAATTTCTTAAAGTAACTTTCACTCAGTTAGTGTTTTCTTTTTAATCGTATGTATGAATCAAAATAAAACAAAAATCATCGTCGCTATTATACATCTCTTTCAAATTAATACTAACAACCTTGAAATATAGGAAGCAATGGATGAATGAATTGGATAAAAATATAACTAAACTTCTTGTAATGGTTGTAAATTAATATTATCTTAAAAAGTAGTTTAATCGAGGCTGTAGAAAAAATAAGTGTTTTTAATAATTTCTAAAATATTTTATCCCAGAAGAAATTTCTAGGGGTTCATAAATTTGACAAAATTATTCCAAATAGTCGTTTTTTGAAAGAGTTGAGGTTTTTTACGACTTAATACTGGAAAATCTAGCTAAATATTTCGTTATGAAGATGATTTTATTAAACATATTATATATGTGGGATATTTGAATGTTCTATAAAATGTTTAATATAGTAAAGTAAGTTGTATTTATGAGACAAAATTAGAAAAATAAAGCAAGCACTACCCGAAACTTTTGCTGTCATTTTCCAAGTTCTGCTCCGAGATGTCTCTTGTATCTGCAAACGAGCTCGGCTATTCAACCTGTGGCGAAATGGAAATCTGACGCGGTGCTTGTAAAGCTAATCCACCATAAAGAAGCTTACTCTGCAAGCGCATATATATTAAATAAAATATAATGTCGAATGAAACAGTAGCACCAACAAACAACTGAATGCGAAAATACGACATTACAGGTGCGAAGTAGAGCCGTCCACCTACACATAAAGAAGATATACGCTGGCATTTTGCAGCGGAGTAGCGAGTATACTTTGTGGCATGAAAAGGGATACTTTGATAGCGTGCACGCAAATTAAATTAATGCATTTGCCGTGATGTAGAGCAAGCAATATTCGCAGCCTTTACAACTAGTGCGACGTGTCCGTGGGAAGGGATAAATGAGCCCATTTTGCGAAATGGAGGCGCCTGACGGATGGGTAAGCCAAACGAGAATATGCAACCCGCGCAGTCGGTGTGTTGAACAGGTTGCCTCGGCAAATCGAATGCAGCAGGCGGCATCCAGACTCAAAATAAACGTAGCTTCTGATAAGGCTTTGCACTCTGCTGATTGGAGTGCCGTGCAAAAGTTATTTCCTTTTTAATGCCATTTTTCATTACGAACATGACACGCAATTCAAAATAAACTCTTATATAAATCGGGAAAAGTAAAGCAAACCTATGATTTCAAATTTAAAGACCGTGCATATCTGAATCGTGATTCAAACATTGTAATAAAACTCTTTAAAATCGTCTATAGACTAATAAATTATCTAAAACTGACTAATTTGCTGAAAAACAGTCTAAAAATAACTCAAATTTCTTTTGGAAAGCCTAAAAATAGTCGAAAATGGTGTAAAAACTCCCAAACCAAAAAATATAAGTATTAAGGGGTCTATTTTAGTCCTAAGAGAGCTCCTTTAAGCAAATAAATTTTTTAAATATGATAGGAAAAAATTGAATTTCACGAATTTATTGTGGATCCTTCTCGCCACTACTTTCCTAATAACTAGTTTGCATTAAATACGCTTCGCCAGGTGGCAGTACAAAAGTGTGCGACAAGCAGTGCACCCTTACTGCACCTTCTCCCCCACTGCACAATCAGACTTGCACCAAAGCAGTCACAGCAAACGAACTCTCTCCGGCTAGGATAAGATTTGGTGCGAGAAAATGCCATAAAAACTTTTTCTTATTAGACCCGCACTACGGGGTAAGTTGAATTAATTGTTAATATTTGAATGTGATATTTTTATTGTTATAATTATTTGTTGTAAATGTGATTTTGATTATTTATGTATGTAATTTCGCAGTCTTGGTTACTGATACCTCAACCACGAGAATTGAATAAAAGACGAATAAATTGCACTACCAAAGACGCATTTCTGTCACGGCTCCACGTACCCACATTATTTTTTCCCCTGGAATTCAATTCCTGACAACTTGCGATTCAAACTTTCTCACGGAGTACTTTAATGCAGCTCTTTTCTGCCATTTGTAGCAGCTTGATAAAGGCACTCGTGTCTGTATTGTACAGAAGGAAGCGGATTTCCCTGCCATTCGAGCTGTACAAAAGCGTTTTCATTCGAGCAGAGTTGGCTAGTTAAAGTGTATGATGGGTAAGCATAATTAATCTAATTTAAACTTTTGCATCGGCGAGCGATGCAAATGCAACGAAAACCACACGTGCCGGCCCTGGGAGAAAATTTGCGGTGGCGGACAGTTCATATGGAGTAAATGGACGGCGAGTGCGGTTTCCAGTTTCCACTGCGCGTCCATCCACTCGGCGCCGCGTGGAGACGGGCCCATTTGCATAAGGGCCGGGCGGAAAATGGACGGACACCTCTCGTCGCGGCTGCTTTCAGGCGCGGACAAAGGCGGTCGTATATTATTTCTCTTTCTTTTGAGCCTCCTTCGCACGTGACACATGCAAAAAAATACAACACAATGGCTGGAATTAGGGCGCGCGCGAGCAGAAAGAAAGAGAAGTGCGCGCAGCAAACTTTGTTACACGCACATTTTCACTGACGAGCAGCACCCAGAGATGAATTTTTCCTTTCTCCTCGCGCCAAGTTTTTGCATTGAAAAGTTTCTTTCGTGAAACACCCCGGAGAAAAGGTTCTTTCTGGTCCTCGCACCGTGTTGCTTGTTGTGTGCGTTTGGAATACAGAGAGAAACCTGCAGACGCTCTCACACACACACATACACACTCAAGACCAATGATTTATGGCTAGCTTGGTTTGGGGGAGCACCTGCTATTTTCGAATTCCTCCCGTGCAAGTGCGAAACAATTATTTCGCCGTTCTGCGTTTTATTATTTGCACGTGCTTTCACCCCTTCACTCGCCTGTGTGCAGAATGTCAAATCATCTCTGCTGGCAGACAGATTCCTCTTGGAGCAACTCAAATTCCACCTTCAGCTTTGGGCGAGGCCTCTGACACTCTCCTCGTTATGATCGATGTCAAAATATTATTGTTGGAGAGATATTAATAATGTGATATGATTGATTTTCCTTTCAAGTTTTTGACCCAAAAAGAGAAACGAAACTCTAATGCGATCGAAGATTTAAGAGCGGAAGATGGATTAATTGAACAAAAAATGTCGTAACTCTAACTTGGCCAAATATGTCGTTTTTTGCTGCTTTTTACTAGTTAATTTTTTACATAGTTATATCATTAAAGGAAATGGAAAAATTAATATAATATGGTTAAGGCTGGGAAGATCAGACATGCTGATGTAACTAAAATGTTTTTCGAAAAAAAACCTCATAACATCTATGACGTGTGACGGATGCTAGAAAAGAGACACGATGATGCATTAAATTTATTTTAAATATACTATGTTACTGTTTATTGCTCTTTTTTAATATATACATGCATACATTATTAAGATTAATGAACAATGGCGAAAAATGACAAGCAGGATCTGCATAAAACGCCTGAAACAAAAAATTGATTCATCGATCGTCGTCACATAAAGCCTTTTTTCTTCATAACCAGTCTCATTGTGAGTTCTTTGACAATTTGGCCGAACTGCCCTAAATCCTTCTTGCATGATGATTATCAAAAAATTGCACCACCGTCCCCAGGCGCACGTTTTAACTTGTTGGTCAGCAATAAAAAGCGTAACAAGCTTGCTATAGTTAACATGAACTTATTTAACTTTTACTACAACCAATATTTGTTAGAGTTCAATAAAAAGCAGAATTTAAATTTCCTTTTAAACTGATATATTACGAGTCACCGACAGCACTTAACCTTGGTTTTCTCAGCATGATATTTTTTCATTCACCGTGCCTGAAGCCTGAATATTGAACCCAAGCGATAGCAACGTACGTTAAAACCACCGTTTTCAAAATCAGTCGCGTTTCACTCCCATCGCATAGGGTTAAAGGAAAGCATTTTAAACGTGCAGAGCCTACCCACACAGCCTATACGAATTAATTAATCTGCTGGTTAGTCGTGCTCCAGTTAATTTCGGTTGAGTCGGCAAGTTTGAATCGGCGCCGAGGAAACGCGCTCGCGTGATGAATTACGCATGAGAAACTATTTTAATAATCTACGCCCCTGCAGATTAAAACGCGGCACGGTTGCCGACTGCGGGGGTTTAACTCCGATAAAAAGCGACCTCTCGATCGACTTGTCTGTCTAATTTGCATACTCCAGCTGAGCGCGTAATAAATTCAGAAGCCGCCAACGCCGTTCGCAAACTTTAATTAATTTTTCGTCGCATTTTTTCCCCGCCGCGTGTGCCTGTCACTCCCCAAGGAGCAGCTCTCTCTCAAAATTTCAGGGCGCGGCCGAGCAGTTAATTAATTTCTGCGAGAAAGTCACTTTCTCTGACCGGAAGTGCTGAAATAACTGGGCGTGGCCGAGAAGCCGGCAATCTAAGGAACCGATTTCGCGATTGAAGGGCGCGCACCCCCCGGGGGTAGCGCCTTTCCTACTCCTTCTTGATGGCATTCGCAGATATGCGCCTGGGTGATTGAGCGATCCGAAACGCGTCACGTCAGGACAGCACAGCCCGGCCCTGATTGCCTCCGAGCAATTCCGATACATTCGCACTCAACAATGCCAAAATGGCCTTTTCTGCGAGAGATTGATCAATAAAGTTTTTCGATTAACGAGAGTCTTTTATAATGTTATCGTTTCTTATAGTTCTAATATTGAAAGGATCTTGACGAGCATTCATAAAACTTTGCTGCCTATCAAAGTTCACCAAATGGACAATGGAAGTCAAAAAATGAAGTAGTATACACTCCAGGTATTAAATATGGTGCATCATCTTTATTTTATTGAGCCAACGTTAAAATGTGTAGTGTTTTACATCATAGATTTAATACTCTTTCTAATGTAAATTTCCATTTTTAAAAACTTGCAGGGCATCGGCATCAGAGCTAAAAATGTTTCTTCAACTTAATGGAATTCTTGCCGGTATTTCATGGTTTGAAAATAATAAATAATCGTTTTAAAGCCTATAAATGATGGTCAACTTTTGGGTAGTCGGATTTTCTTTTTTAAATTCGTCACGCTAAATAATTTTGCCAAATTGAAAATTATTTTGGTCGGATGTCAGGGCCTCTAATTTACAGATTTAATATTACAATATTACTTAATACTTGAATTTTATTTATTTTTATATTTTGAACCTCTGCTTAGCACATCCCGTGGACTTAAAACACTGCCGAGTGGATATCATCGGGCCTGAGTGGCCGAAGAGGAGCTTTTGGGTCTCTGATGTAATAAGGAAAAGTGTAGCCTCAAGTGTGTGCTGAATCAAATGGTAAAGAGAAATCCAAAGTGGCTTGCAATAATCATGATTTATTTGAATTTGAAGATGAAATATGTTGAATTTTCGATGATTGCAAATTTCATGAGTGCCGAATCTTGGCTTCTAACCAAATGAAAACACCGCTCACCGTTTAACTCGACTAGGCCTCCCTTGATGCACTAAAGGCTTTTTAGCGATCAACCCTAAAATATTTCCGAAACCCCCCATTTTTTAACTGTGTTTGCTGATTGGGCTATTTTACAGAGAATAGAAATACTTTTCCAATTTTATTTATAGTCGGATGGTGATTGTGATTATTTTTAACCGAAAAGCAAACGTTGCCCTTTTGCTGTCCAGCAGATGAAAGCACAAACCCAAACCGCAAAACTTCTCAGGTCCCAGAGGGCTTTAAAAACACGCAAGCACTTTCATCGCGGCACATTTTTTATTAGCAGCAGCCCATTTCGTTAAAACAACTCTCTATTAGTTTTCTGAGCTGAAACGAGCTAGTTTCGGCTCGTCGGTGTAACAACAGTTTTGACGCGTCGTAAACGAGTTGTGTGTGTAATATTTTTACGGCCACTCCAAGAGTGCAGGCCCGAATTCAGTGGAGCGGCTTGCCATGAATTACTAACTATACGGCCAGCGCAGGTAGTAAAAATTAAACACGGAAAACACATTACACGCATTTATTATCATCGCGATTGCGTCTCGGTCTTATCGACTTTGCAGACTGGCGAGAGGACGAGAGATGAGCAAGAAATAAGGGAGTGCATGTTGTGCTATGCCGTAAAGAGAAATGAAATCTGCGCCGCGGATCGTTATATGCAAATAATGCAGTAAAAGCTCGAGAGTTCTCTTATCAAAATGCGGCATTGACTATAAACGTATTTTATATGCGTCGCGCACCCAAGGTGAGTGCATTGGAAAGCTTTTTCCTGATAATAGAGCGAGAGACGCAGGTTCCTGCACTGTAAATCTCCACAAGAAGAATCAAAATCGTAAAAGCAGAGGCTGGTGGAAATAAAAGAAAAGCAAAGGTGCAAAGTGCAGTGCATTAACAGTGCAGATCCAGAGCGAGATTTTCTTCGCAGTTGCTTCCATTTCACTGATAATGAGAAAATGGAATTTATTCAGGTAATCGATTCAATGATATTAAGGGTGGGTATTAAAAATAATTGCTAAGGTAAATAGACCTGCTGAAACACTTTTATAGAAAAATAAATTTAAAGAATTATGAAAATTTGAATCCTAGAAAAATAAATGCGGCTGTTGGGAAAAAGTAAAGTTTATACTGGGAATAATTGAAATCAGACTTCATCCTCGTTGTTCTATTCCAATTCGTCGATTTAATTATCGACTATAGTTTCGACGTCAACCAGTACGTCCTAATCGCAAAAGTAAAGTTTAGCCATAACTTTCCTGGTGCTCCTCATTTTTTACATTATTGAAAAGTTGATGAAAACTAGCTTTCTTCTCAGCAATGCAGTGTCTATTGAAAATTTTATTTAATTTCATTACAAGCTTCCTCAATATATTGCACACACCGTTGGATATCGAAATTCAACATAAAAATATGGAAAAACGCTGTAAATTACTTTCTATTTTCACCGTATATCAATCAACATGAAACTCAATCACGGTCGTAAATAAATCATAACGTTGACATTAATCTAGAAATTTCGTAATTAAAAGTAACCTCTCTTCACTTTCCTTGAACTTAGAAAATGCGATACCACAGGTTCTTGACATTTATCCTGGTTGCAATTTATTTGACCTTTGAGCTTCTCTGCGCGTATGGCCGCTACTGGGAGCAAAGTTTCTGTGGGGTGGACGACTGCAAATAAATATACTGTGTACCAAAAGATAAACATACCCATCTACTCCCTTGCAACCCCCGATGGGATTGATTCCACTCCTGTCCGGCCCCAAATTCATTCGCTGCTCTCCAATGCAGAGGCATGACAAGCAACCACCTCTGCAAACAAACTTGAGATGGCCTGCATGCAAAGAGAGAACGCCAGCGCGCACACACAATCACACATATATATCCGCAGCATGTAAAGCACAATCCGTGCCTTATGGACAACGATCCTTCCATCGATTTTTACTGGGAGGTCTTGACTTTTTTAGATCCCGGAAATATCACACAAAAATAGAACTGAAAAGCCGTTAAAATGAATTCTTCTGCCTTTAGTTATGGGTGCCTTGCTTTTCTTGTTAAAATATTTGCGAAAAGCGAAATTATTCAAATAAAAAATTTGCATTTTATTAAAAAGACTAGTTAATAAAATGCTAATATCGATCTCGAACGCAAGGGAAGGTGTGCAGCAGCCGGAAATTCATCAGCTTAGAAGGAGTACAGTCCTTAAAATTAATTACAGTCCATATAAGAGCTTAAAAATATCCCGTGTGTCGTTTCTGAATGGTGGTGCATGAGTGCGTTGACACTATTGTGTGCTTTCAGTCAGGTCCAGACTGTGAACGTGTATATTTGCATAAATGGCGGAACGAGGTCACGCTGAAGCATTTCTCGCATCCATCTCTCCCAACGACCGGCATTCATATATACCGTCCCGAGTGCACAGTGCTGTATGTATAAGCACACACACACACACACATATGTATATACACGCACTGTGTGTATGGATGTGTGCAAGCGCCGGCAGGTAATGGAAAAAGCGCAGGTGGAGTGTTGGCGGACGCGAAAGAGAGAAAAGCCTGCGCTGCTTGCAAATCGACGCTCCACAGCACTACCGTCGGCAAACACACGCATTTTTGCCCGCCTCTCTCTCTCTCTCTCTCTCTCTCTCTCTCTCTCTCTCCTCTCATTAGGCAGCCACTGTTAATTCTCGCTCCGTTCCAGGTCTGCACAGGGAACTGGACTGGAAAATTTGCTCGGATAGAACGGTAGAAGTAAGTGGTCTGATTGCTGTTATTCAGAACTCTGAAAAGAACAAATTTTTATCAGAGCGGAGCACGAAGTTTTTATATCAGATGTATTTTTTAAACATATTTCGAAAAAATCAACCCCAGAGTCCTCATCATCAGAAAATTTGTGATTCCAAAGATAAAGATCCAGCTGTCTTTTTCTATAATTAATATAATATTTCAAAAGGTTCAGAAATCATTGGAAGTAGTTATTTTTTTAATCATAAAACTAGCTGCTGCAATTTTCCTCTTTTAAAATCAAGTGCTTCAGTATCTTATCATTAATTAATGGTTTATTAAACGCAAAATATGCGTGCCACACTCTACATCTAAAATGTATCAAGTTTTACACATTTTTGCTGCTTCTCTCAAAGTAAGTTTTCTTGCTGTACACTTTTGAAATTGCGGTAGTGCCACCCTGGCCTCGGTTCCGTGCCAAACCGTATCAAACTGAGAAGGCTAAAATTGACAGCAAGAAGGAGAAATACACTGCACGCACTACATAATCCTGCTCCTGGAAGAGACTCTGATTCTCTTTGAATGTTCAATAGGGATCTTGATTCATTAATGTAAAATGTACTTGCATTAAAAATATCGTAAGGAGTTTTTAAATTTCAAACATATTGTTCGGGTATTATCATCTATTCTGTTCAGGTGAATTCAGATTTCGTCCGGGAGATTTCCGATCTCATTCGGAAACGAAAGATAGTATTGCTTTCAGAAACATTCATTCGGGAAAATTACGGTGACCCCTAAATGTTATAGGAAGATATTTTTAATCAGAAAAGGACAGAGAGGTCTGAGCTTATTTTTTGTCATTGTTTTAACACTGCAAGATAGGCGTGTTTGATTCAACTCAAAAGACATTACAGAGCTCATTTATTGTTGTTAAAACAGTGCATTATATACGTGATTCACACATTCACGCTTTTTCAATGTTGCTAACAGTAAGATAGTAACTTCTTGTGATGCGTAAGTAAGGTGGAGCTTATTGTAGCCAATTCAGGCTGCTCTTTTGCTCTCTATCACGACACAATAAGCTGTTTGAGTGGCGTCGAGTGTAGCGGAAATTGCACTTTTATGCACGCCAGCCTCGCGAGCGCGATATACGCGTTACACATTATTTGTTTACCCTGTCGATATCGAGAAGCTCGATCTCCTTTCCAGATATTTGCATCCAAGCATTTTGCGCATTCCGCCTTCAGCCATCTTCACACCTCTCGTCGTCGACATTGTGCAATGATCTTCAGAAGTCGATCTGCAATTTTGCAATAAGCCGGAGCGAAATTTTCAGCTTGGCGCAGCAGAAGCTTTTTCCCTTGAGTTGATTCTCCAGGCGTGATAAGTTAAATTTAATTAAATGCGCGCGCGTGCGGTAGAAGACGTATTATGCACGGCCGCCGGTGTTTAATTTGTGCAAGACAAGATTCATGGCTTCCACCTGCTTCACGCTAACAAAGAAAAATGACGGCGCGAATACAAAATGTTGCGTTAATTATTTTAGCACAATAAGGCGTGTCTCGTGGGCAGGGCTAATTTGATAATCACTCAAAATCAAAAGAATAGGCAAGTAGTGTGTAAGAAAGTAAAGAGTTTACTTTGATTTTCCAAATAATTATTCTTTTAACTTTGAATGGGCAAACCTTCATTTGCTAGAGAGAACGTTTAAAATAAACCAAATTTAATAATAAAAAAATTAGTTGTTCCTTGGCCCTATCAAATTGCATCGATTTATAAGGATATAATAATTTCTTTTTACAACAACATTTTAATTTTGGTAATTGAGAAACAAGGATTTTAAAAATAAAATGCCACGATGAGAGTTTACTTTTAATTTAGTAAATTAAAAGTGTATGTGAGAAGAAAATTCTGCTGACTTTTCCAAGGTATTTAATCACAAAACAAATATATTAAGACTTTAAAGAGAATTTCAAGATTGGAATATTGAAAACAAGTGTCATGCATTCGAACCAACACGTCGCCATTAGCTCAATGATTACTCATAAATTTTTAAAGAGGCCTGGTAAAATCCGCGTCGAGGAAAATAAACCTTCGCTTGAGCATCGCAATTTTTTTCCCGTGTTGACCTGAGACGTGACACGTGTCTTGATGCGCGTCTAACGCCATAAAAAGAGCGAGTCACTCGCGCGCGCCCCATTACTGTGAAAAGGCTTTTAAAACATCACAAACATCCTTCCGCTCATGAGCGCATCATTTTACCTGCGGCTTTTACGCCTTTTTTCCGCGGGGATCTGCGCGGGGCGGAAGGGCGGCCGCTTTCACGGGGATTTGTTATTTGTGTCTGGCCACGTAGAAAGCCTCATTATCAGCCGCTGTGGGATTGCGGCGAGCAGTTGGCCGGGTTTCGCATTGAAGCGGACAAGGAAAAAGAAATGCATTTAACGAGTGCGTTTGCATTGCAGCGGAAAAATAATTGCAGTTCACCAAGTTGCAGTTCCAACTTCATTGCTTTTATATGGAGGTTAGCTGAAGCGAGGCATCATTTTTGCTGAATATCCATTACTCGTACTCCTTTCTATAAAATGTTGAAGCTAATTTTAGAATTTCAATTAGAGACGGGAAGCACCAGGAAGATAAAGTTCAGTGGGAGTTGTTTTACAGTTAAAGCTGAGTATTTTTTCCTGTAAACCTCCCTTTTGAGAGAGTTTTAATGAAATACATAAAAATAAAAATGGTACTCTTAGACGATTCTCTTTTGACAGAAGAGATGATTCTTTCTGCACAATTTTTTAACAAATTTAAACAGTTGAATTTACTAATTTTTTTTCGTTGAATTTCTTGCTAATGTTATCACATTTTGAGCAATTATTTAACATCGTTTTAAGTTCTATAAAGAGCATCAAGGTCAAATTTTGGTGGTTTCAATTTTAAATTCCTATAATTTTTTAGGAAAATGGATCACAATTGGGCTATTTGTCCTTTGTTCATGACCTTTAGAAAGCTATTAAGAAGTTGGCAACCATAACTTGAAATATATAAAAAAATCCCTTGAAATCATTCTTACAACAGAAACGGCTGTGAAACATTTTTGTAGATACCGCATTAGGTAATTCAAGTTTTGTAGAAAAATCATAAATGCACCGACAAAATAGACGATTTGGCATGATTTGAAGGTGTTTATCAGGCTGCGGAAGCGATTTTGACATTTGTGGGATCCACAAACGGTGTTAGCCAGTTTTAAGTGTGGCAAAAAATAGCGTCAATCGTGCATATTTAGAGATTAAAAGATAATTAGAAGCACACAAATAACAGTAGACTATCATAAATACCCAACTGAAAATTATTAGAAATAGTTTACGACTAGCGGTCTTTAGCCACATTTTACAATTGAGATGTATATCTTCGACATAATATATATATTTTATTTTATCTTGAATAGAAATAGAGAGAGCGCAGTTTAGAGATTGGCAGACACGATTGCGAGGTAATTCACGCGCTGATGGAACCAAAGGATAACCTAGCTGTATGCTCAGAATTGTGTGAAAAAACTCAACTGCGAGAGCAGAGCGCTTTATTGAATTCCTCGCCGGTTAATTGCTGCAAGCAAAGGTGTTTTTGCAATATTCACCGCGCTCAGCTCGCTCCAAGGGTTGCAGCAGCGCACGGCGCGCATAAGCAACGAACGGCTTGCTCTCTTGCAAAAACAGCCGGCTGATCTAATTAAAGACAAGACGCTCGCCTGCATTATTTTAATTACGCTGACGGCAATAAATAAGGCAGCCCGACCTCCCTCCCAACCCCCGCCGCCTCACTGAGCTCTGGGGGTTGTTAATTAGGCTTTGCTAGCGCAACCCACTTTCGAATGAATGATTTTGAATAACTCTCAGCTTTTGCTACGTATAGCAGGAGTGTTTGCGCAGTACACAGCTTTGTGTTTGTCGGCAATGATTAACGCTTGACATAATATTGCCGCTCTTTTTCTTTACCAAGTTCATCTTTCCAATGTGGAAGCATGAAAATACTATGAAAATGACGGTTAAATATGCTCAGTTTTCAAGCGTAAAGCATACAATTTTTTTAAGTTTAAATATTTCATTCTAAAAAAGAAAATATATTAAAAACACAGGAAGTGAATTTATAACGTTGACCCCTAAACACCATCCAACGTGGCAGCAGCAGCAGCAGCAGCAGAGAGGCGTTGTTGGAATTCGCCTTATTCAACTCACGTATTATCGCCATCATTATTTCCCAGCTAATATCCACATCTCCGCAGTCGCAACTGGAAACTTTTCTGCTTTGCAGGCGTCGATCGTGCCCCGCTTTCAGCAACGAAAATGCACCACTGCTGCTGCTGCTGCTCGTCAGATTACAAACACGTCGATCGCATTTTCACTTTGACCTCGCCACCCTAATCCTTCGCTAATGCCTTCGAATTGATTCCAGTTTGTTTGTAAACGTGTCGCTATACAGAGCGGAATGCTTAATTCTCGCTCAAGAGTAGGTTGTCCGGCAAAAAATAAAAGGAGGATAAGCCTTTCCGAGGGAGAGCACGTCGAGGGTAAAATTAGGCCGATCGGCGTGGAAACGGAATGCAAACTTGGTTCGTCGTCAGGGCAAAAAGAGGTGACGCGCGCGAAACGGGATTTGCCAGCTGTGTTCACAGCGCAGAGTGACGCAAATGGAATAGCAATTTGGACAAATTAAATTTTGAAAGCTTCGTTGCTGCCGAGCCTGCTTTTTGTGCACGCAAAGTGGCAAACAATTTTGCAACCGCTCGTTACCTAGTTGGTGCAAGCACCTCTTCAGCACAAATGCGTCTTTGCAGGCAGCAACGCCTCTTCTGAGAAATCCTTTTTTTATTGCGAGATTTAGTAACGTCAGTACAGACGGTTCTCCGACACATATGCAGGACGATATCCAAGAAAATAATTTAATGAGAAGAAAAAATATAATTTCTTCGAATTAAATTAAGTGCAGAGAAGAGTAAAAAAATCAAATATTAAAATGGATGCCTGGTTTGTAATTGGTAGCAAATTTAAGATTGTCCAATGTTTTATTTTAATTATCAAAATGTTTAAATGTCAGATGTGATGTTACTCGTAGGAAAATTATTAAGGATAAGAAAACAGTTAAAATTTATATCATGAAGGGAATGCGGCAACATTTGAAAATGCTTCTCTCTGATATCATAATGTTGACCCAACCACAAACTCAACTACACAAACAAAAATATGTTACAGTTTTGTGAAGTTTCTCTAGTTTTTATTGCAAGCCATACACCGTCAAAGCGCCTGCATCAGATATTGCTATGCAACCTGTTTTGCAGTAGCGCTCAGCCAGTTGCATAAGTAGATTATGTGAATATTTTGGTCAATAAAATGAAAAAGCAGCACATCATAAAAAATTTTCACCAATATTTATCATTTAACGGACAAAATGAAATTTTAATATAACTGCAATTAATGTCGGTAGCTATGACCAATGATTTATTAATTAAAAATTTAATTCGACGGGGCTTGTAATTTTTTTATTAGGCTTTTGATGCTGAGGACTCATAAATTATTACACTATTAACATATTTTGCACAGACCCTTGAGTAAAAACGAGAGGTACGATTTGCATTCGTCTCGCTAGAAATCAATTCCTTGTCCTCCATCCATGAGTGCTCGCAGCGTGAGAGCAGGCTAACCGTAGAGGCAAATAAATAACAAAAGCAATGAGCTCGCTAACTCAGCGTGAAGTAACAAACTCGCGTCCAAATGGTCGTTTCTTTGATTTCGAATGCATAATTTGGCGGGCTAGCAAAAAGCGAGATTCCACTCGCTGCTGGCTGATCGAATTGAGTCGTCACAATTTAATGGTACTCCCGCAGAGTCATCATGCGTGGATGTTCAGCCGGCGGCAGCCAATCGCTAGTACCATTATTGCGACTTGTTATTATCTCCTTACGGCTGCGGCAGCTGTTCTGCCGGCTAATTTGCTGAGAGCTTTTTTTTGCAAATAAAAAATTGTTAGCAAGAAACACGTTGGCGCGTATTAGGTCTGAGAATTCTGCGTTTGACTGTTGGTAAAAACGCAAAAAGAGTTAATAAGATAACCTCATAGCTTTCAATTTTTATATCATTCTACTTATTACAGGGAAATGAACTTTTAGAAATTAATCAAATTAATAAACAAGTAGCAAGAGCATTTTTTCATTTTAAGTTATTTGATCGCTGAGGTGAATACAAATTTTAGTTTTTTAGTTCAAATTGGGTATTGGTTATATACATAGTTAAAAAATATGAAAGTGTGCATTTTAATTACTTAAAAATTTCACCTCTTATTAAATTTTAAATTATAAACACATAAAACAAATATGTATTTCTTTTCAACTGCGCATATGGCGTTTAAAATCTAGTTGTCAATGATATCAGGAGGATTTGATGTAAACAAAAAGTTGATGTGTCAATTATAAATCCTCTCAGGAAGGACGCTTGCTTAGAGTTGACGGGTTGACTACACAAACAGTCATAAATTTTGACACCTGTGTTGTCTTTGAGGCGCTCAGCCTTGTAGTTGTTTTATTCTTGCGCGTTGTTGTCACTATAGAAGTGGAGCAGGCGTCGCTTTATATACGCAGGCGGTTGATGTTTATAAATAGCTGTCACAACGCACCCCACAGAAATTCATCATTCTTATCAAAAAGTTCATTAAACAACGGAAATAGTACAGACTCGCTCGCTGCGTCATCTCTCGCCTCTTCGAGCAAGAGACAATGCCGTCGTGTCTCCTCTGATTCAATCACAAACGCTTATTTGCATTTGGTGTGCAGGTGTGTGTGTGTGTGTGTATACCTTTTGAAATGCGGAGGCGGCCGACTATTTCCAGTCGCCGGTAATATGATTTGTTGATTTGGAATTCAATTTCCGCCTGCGAGCGCTGCTGGTCGTCCAAAATGAGATTTTTCTCCAATACATATCGTTATTTGAAAATCAGATTACTGTCATTGATAATAACCAAAATGTTGCTGATTAAGTGTCAAAATAAAATTAGTGACGTTAATTGTGCCAATTTTGATAGATAGATGATAATTTTACCTTCTTCCACAAATGAAATATTCAATAATAAAAAGCCCATATAAACCGATATTTTGATAATTTGATACTTCCACGTATCCTAAAATGTCATTATAATTTTTGCTTTTGGGCATTTAAATTTTTGTTTGAATCCTGGTAGGTTAAATTTTTATTTGAAATCGTGTATAAAAACTATTGTCTCAGTTTTACAGGCTTCATGATTTTTGCCATTTTTTCTATACAGAAGAGTGGAAAATTCACAAACATGTGAAAATTGGGAAGTTTTTATTGAATTAATGGTTAATTTGAGATTATTTGTTTTTGTTAAAAATAAAATTTTGCCTCAATTGTTCTGGATTCAGCAACTTCTATAAAAATAAATGTGCAGAAAAATCTTAAAATAATTTAGGAATGAAAACTATCCTTAAGACTGGTAAATCTAAAATCTTTTTCACGAGGGTAAAAATTGTATTACTTTTATTTTCATAAATTACAGCTTCACTTTCTGTTGAACAGTATAGAAGATTTATATATCTTACAATTAAACGATTTTCCACTCTAAAGTCTGAAATATTGCTTCAAAACTCACCATATGTCTCGATAAAGACTGACAAATAAGCTTTTTAAAAATGTCAAATCAGACATAATTTTGTTAATTAATTTTGCTGTCAAGCATTGCAGCTAGGAAAGTTCAAACACGCATTCGGGGCGGCTTGTATAAGAGTGCGCTGAATTGCGTCTCGTGTGCGGGTGCAGGGTGCGCGATGCTATCTGAGCGAGACCATATGTCCCCCGCTAATTTGTGCCTGCATAATCAAGGTGTGCAATTACCCCCCGACACGCCCCTTGCGTGAGCACCCGTGCATAATTATTCGGTTTGTCAGCGGCACAAACACAACACACAACGTGCTCTTATTACCTTTGGCAAGAGCAATATCATCGGTTGGCCGAGCAGACGCACTCACTATACCAGGGGCCACGGCGGAACATTAAATTTGGCAGACTGCGTTTCTCGGGCAGATGTGCGCGGAGGAAATGATAATTACAATCCTGCGAACCCTCTAATTTCGGCCGCTTATCCTGCGCTCGGATTTGGCATATGTAATGACTCTATTAGGTGACTATAAAATTCTTTTTGTTTTCAGGGGCGGACTTATTTGTGCTCAAATATAATGACTTTATTTCTTGAAGCACACATGAAATTGCATGTCTTGCACATGTATAAACTGTGTATTTTGGAGAGAATCGTTTTTCCTGCCATTAAATATCTAACAATTTAATCATAGCGTATACGAGTAATCACAATCGCAACATTGCATATACATTACAATCACCATAATTGAGATTCCACAGTTATTTCACGCATGATGATTTTTGGGCGAAATATATTATAATGTCTTCATTTACCCATTTTCAGCGTGTTATTACGTACCTGACTTTGCAATCAAAAAATGTTGTTGAATGTTGGAGCAGCATTGTTTTGTACCTGAAGCTCTGTCATTAAAATACAATATCTGTCCCAGCTGGAAATATCGACTGCTTTTTAAAATAACATGTAAAAGCTTAGATTACCTCGGAATGGGCCTCATTTTAGTAAGTTAGTGCATGTAAATGTTGGTTTGTGTTTATACAAAAATACAGACGGAATAATTTTTTCATTTTTTTGAACGCCAAACGCCAAACCCAATATGATTTAATTTTGATCTACATTTACCAAACACTTAAAATGTGATTTTATTTTTGGTGAGTTATTTTGTAAAACGAACCATGTCCTCTGAATAAATACGAATTTATTTGATGCGTGGGTATAGTATGATATCCGTTCCCAGGGGTTTGACGAGCTTCTGTGCCTATATAAGAACATATATAAAATAATTGAACCTTGTATTGCCTCTTGCTCAGCTGTCCTTGGACCCTATTACTAAGTCTTGTGGCCTGTAATTCCGTCTCTAGCTTATTATTTGCAGCTCGAGACAGATTAATCAAAAGGTGCCGAGTCGAAGGCTAGTTCCAGACCGAATTATTGCCCCAAGAGAGTCGAATGGCGACCATGCGGTGACCGACCACACATTTTGCACAACTCGCCTGACTGCAGAATGCCCGAAGAGGAGCCAACTTTCGCCATTCTATGCTATAATTATACTCTGAGGTCTAGTCAGTCAAATGAAAATTGGCTGCATCCTTGTAACAATTTAACAATGTACTCATCGTGTTTCATTTGGTTACTTTTAGAATAGTTTTTAGTAGAACCACGATACTTTTGAAAAATCAAGCCATATTGAATAAGCGTCAAGTGATGAGAATAGTGATCTGATCGCTTGGTTCTTTTTTATTTTGACGAAATGTTGGAAATATTTTTATTTCGTGAAAAAAGGAACATTATGTCAAAATTAAAGATACAGAGTAAATCTGAGACGTTGCTGTTTGATTAATTTGAGCAGTTTTCCTATCTATATACAGTAAAAAGAATGATTAAATTCCTAAAATCAGATTATTTAAAAAAAATTGCCGCAAAACTGGATTTTTTTAAATGGCAAAAATAATAATAAGTAGAATATTTTTACATATCTGCCCCATATTACAGATTGAAACCGTTAACAAATAATAACGAGAATTGATGGATCGTCTTGGAATGTGAGTGGAATACGGAATGAGAGCAATTTTCAAATAAAAGATGAGTATTTTATGTTAAAATCGATAAACCACCTCGTGCTATGCATCACGAAATGGCCATTCCAAATAACAATAACCGAAGGGATGACAAAAAAGGGACGAAAATCCGCTGAATTTGAGCGCCGCAGCTGCGAATGCAAATGCTGGCCGGCCGCTCGCTATATCAGTGGAAATGTGCCACGAATGCGTAATGAGCTCCGCTTGGCCGCCCATATAAACTGTAATGAAAAATTAATTAGTATGCACCCAATATCGGCGCGGTTGTGTGACGCCAGGCGTACATATTGCGGACGGATATTCGCACAGGCGAAGGCAAATTGCATCGATCTGCGTGGTGTTGCGAAAACACATTTATTTGGGATACGAGTTGAGCCGGCGATTGGAACGAAAATGGAGGAAAGGCGGCGTCAGTTCACTCACTCCTTTGGTCGGTAATACATTTCGACGCCGCGCATTTTACGTGTATGTATTTGTGCTGCTTCACGTTTGAATATAAGGCACGTATAAATATTGTAGGTGCGGCGGGTAAGTGCACACGTAGTAGAGAGAGTTGGCACCCCAGCGCGCCACCCTGGAGTGCCGAGGTCGTGTTTGCTCAACACAACCCTCACATCATTAGCACCACACCGAGACGCCCTTTTTTCTTCCGATTTTCCAATATTTGCCCAGCAGAGCTTGGAAATCCTACCTCGCTGATTTTGAGCCGCGAGCATCAACTGATCTATAGTGCTATAAATCGATAGCCTCGCCATAATGCAAGTCAACGAGGAGGAATATATTTAAAATTCATGTTAATTTTATAAAAGACTTTGCAGGGCAACATTATTTAAAAGTAGTCGTGTAATGTGATTTTTTGAAAAAATTATGCAAACTGCATTTCTCAAACCAAGCTAAAATAAAATTCCAGATTTTGCCAATTTTCCCGAACAACGGATGATCGTTTTCATGTAGCAAATTTCGATTACTTTCGTCGCTATTTGAAAACTTATTTACCGTTTTTTGTAATACATAACTATCTAGTTAATTTTGTACTAATTTATTTATCCATCCTTCATACTGGTACAAATTATAAGTTGAATTAGCCTTGATCCTATTTGGCTGTTGACGAATTTTCAAATCCATATATTTAGCGCCAAAATAAACTAATAGATATTTTTAGCACACAACATTCGCAAAAAATCAAATTCCACAGGCATGCATAAAAGCACCAAATCTGACAGTTTAACCGACTTTTTGTGTTTAACTATGATAAATATAATCAGTTGCAAACATGTTTCGAGGAGCGCTAGAGACATCAATAATTGCACAGAAAATAAAAATTCGAAGGAATAACTAGAATTTATCATCATCTGAAAACATTCTGACATCCAATTGAAATGGAATATGTAAGCAGCAGGGGTGCTTGTGCATGGGTTTGTGAATTGCGTAACTATGGACGATTGACCCGATTATTCAAATTTCCAGCGCCAGAGGTGCGTGTTAGTTATAAGTGGCAGGACTTTTGCAATAGATGCGCTTGGCTCTCGGAGGCTGGGATTGTGTCGCAAAAGCTGGCGCTTGTTAGTCGAGAGGAGAGCGAACGACGAGGAAATGTTTTGCGAGAGAGCGGAGGACTGTGATTGTGTGACGTCTCCCTGCAAATTGAGCCGGAAATAAAAATGGCGAGAATGCGGCAAATTGAGTGAGCATTAGCATAACTAGCCCCAACAAACACTCGCTAACAAGCTCCGATTCTACTCTGCTCTCTCTCTCTCTCTCCTCTCTTTAGACGCAGCGCAGAAAAACTGCCTTTTTTCTGAGGCGATTTTTATATAGGGGTGAGCCCACCCGCTCTAGGCTGCGGGAAAAAGCGAAAGTTGAAAAATAAAGTAGTCCTTCCTGAAGATGATCTTTCCTCTCTTTTTATTTTCCGCGATGCCCAGGAGACGCTTCGCCAACTGATCATACATGAATATTTAAGCATCTTTTTCCCCAACAATTTACATCCAAAACTTGTTTCAGGGCAAAAATGACGACGGAAACGGTTATTCGACGAGAGATTTAATTTATTCATTAACTTTTCCTTACACTATGGTATTTCGCATTTTGCAAAATAGGCTCTTGCTGTGAAATAAAAGTTTAATGTCAGACTTCTCGATATGACATCAGTTCAGGATGAGCAGCGAAAGTGAAAAGTTGAAGAAACAAATAAATCATGTCGCACGACTTCATAGTGCACCTTTTTTTTGGTAATAATTCACAGTCATCAGTACTTCACTGCAAAGCAAAATCAACAATTATTGTAACATTATTAATTAAGTTAATTTATCTTTACCAGTGTACAAATGATGCAGGATTTGCTTTATAGGCCGTTGAAAACAGTTGATATTGGACTCGTTTGCTGTGAATCATTCAAAGTAATAAGAATGAGTGTCATTATCATTGAATGTCATGGCTACTCACCCTTTCTGCAAGCAGCAATCTCTCTAAGAAAATTGATAAGCCCAAAAATACCATCTACCATGATGTAAACAGTTTCAAAGGTTTCTTTTGTATATTTTTCTCACCTGTACGGCAACATTTTGCTAAAACAATATTCTCAAACTGCGATGTTTGTGTTTTACAATTAGGAACAACTATCAGTCTGGAAAACAGCAGAGGCACCATGCTTTTATTTCAAAATTTATGCAGCAAAAAATTCATAAAAAATGAATTTCCTTTTTATTAAACGTATCAGCTAGGTGTTCATACCAAGCTGTCACACGGAATGATAAAACTGCACGATACTGTCGACCCCCATGCAAGGGGCTGATGAAATTATTAAACTCTAGTGTTTGTTCTGTGAGCTGGTGTATCACGCACTCGGGCGCGCAAGAACACTTTCGCTGGCAGCGCGTGCATGTTGTGTTTTGCGGTAATTGAAAAGGACGCATTGTGGATACACAACATTATTAGTTGGCGCGCATGTGGAAGCTCGGCAAAGGGCTGTTTTAATCAGGATGCATGCAACCAGCTAGTTACGCGAGAGGTGCATTTGAATAATTATGTGTTTTTCTCTCTTCCCACTTTCCACGTACCAGAGTTCCGATCTTTCGACGAATAACGCCAAGTAGTCTATTATTGCCTCGTTACATGAACGTGTGTGCATGCAAGTGCTGCATCATTATATAACACTAGCTTTAATTACCAATTATTCACTTCATACTAGCAATTACACCGTCAAAGGAAATAATTATATACGCTGATATTAGTGATTTTGTATGGTAGCGAATACTCTGATCGTATTTCCAATCAAAACTGTTGTGCCAACAAATTGTTGCACTCTCACAGCAATCAATAGAGAGTTTATATTGGTATATATGAAGTCATTTTAAACCTATTTTGCTTATTTTGTGAGGAATAAATTGTCCGCAAGTGAAGTGATGCCTGAACAAAATATTATTTCACAACCTGTAGTGCAGTGGGCTTATTAAAGAGAAAGCCTTTTCTAAACTATTGATCAATTCTCCTAGAAAAGCCGTTAGGAATCCTCTCGTGTCGATTTGCATAGATTGTCAAATAACTAATATAAAACCATTAATTGCCATATTCGGAGGAACGCATAACCCAATCAAGGCACATCAAGGTCGGTGAAATTTCGTGTCATTAGAGGCGTGAAAACGAGCGGTGTTCGGTGCCATCACCATAAAAGTTATTTATGCTGCGGCGAGTGTGTTGATGTTGATGATGCCCAGCTGAGTGTTCGTTTTCTCGTTTTTTTATTATTATTTCATCCTCCTCCTTCGTGCAGCGCGGCGCGCAGCAAAGGCCCGTAATTGAGACATCACGGAAGGGCCTTGGATTGGCCACGTTTGTGCTCTCGGAGCGGCAGCCAGCCAGCAGGGCTTTTTGTCAAGCCTCGTAATCAAAGCACCTCATTGTGGCCGCGCTGATATCTATTTACTTATTAATTCGGCGGCGACCAGCGAGACGCAACGTGCTCTCCCACCTATTATTATACGCGCGGTGGCTGAGTCGAAATTGGATTTCTGTAACCAACCGAAAAGCTGGCTGCGCCACACAAAGCGGTCAAGAGACCTTGTCGCTACACCTGCATGTCAAACGAGCACTTTTTCCAAGTAAACGTTTTTCTATTTTGACGTACAGCTATCAAACAAACTTCGTTAAGAGTTGTTTCGTTTAAGAAATGATAAATTACCGATTATTCAGCTACAAATGCTTTTTATTTTAACATTATAACCTAATAGCAATAGAGGTTCATTTTCCAAGATTTGGACTGCGTTCAGCACTATGGAAACTGCGAAAAATGCTTTAATTTTATGCTATACGTAATTAAATTTGTATTTCAATTATCAATTTATTGAAAAAGTACAAACGAAAAATAGGTTTACAATATTTTGTTTGCTCCCTCAATTTTACAGACGTGTCTATTGAACACTCATTTATAGAAAATAGCCGTTTTTAAGTTCTGTTTAACTATTAGTGAAGATGTTGAAAGTTCAGGGTCTACATTTGTGATATTTTAAAAAAGCTGGGTTTGAGCTAATTTTTGAACGGAAGAGAAATATTTGATTAGATCAGCCACAAAAGAAACTATAGCTTGTGTTACAGGCTTGATATCATGGTCACAAGTTTTGATAAAGTGGACAGCCTAATGTAGGTTTATAGGGAAAACTTAAAAGATTTCAAAAATTTTTAATTAAAAAATTAGGCTTGCAGAAAAACAGGGAAAATGTTTTATTCGAAAAAAAAACTGTAGCTCCTATTTTTCTCCGGCACTTTCCAATTTTTCAACTGCGAAGTCGGTAGTTGTCGCTTGAAAATTTATTGAGTTATGCTTGATAGAGTCTAATCATTCAGATTTTTGTTTTCAAACTGGTAAAATGATGCATCCCTCACTACTTCAAGAAATTTAAAGGAGAAAAGTGTGATCAGTGAAGAATTCTTGTTATTTAAATTTGATTTGACTAGACGAGCCACTTTTCTCGGTAATAAAACGATTTGGTTGAAGCCTCAGACGCAATAGAGAGATTTTTGAAGTCGGTCGGAACACTCCAATAAACCGCTTAATTTCTTCCTGAAGGAAACGTTTAGGCCGTTGTTTCAAAAGCGTGAGGAAATGAGTTCTTAATGTTTTCTGAGGTGCCGAGAGGCCTGTCGGGCTCACTCTTTCACATTTCGCCTGGTCGGCCACCATTATTAATCATCCAAAGCAGCCGGGTTAGTCGTTGGAAAGATCACGCAGCATAATAACAATAATGGTGTGTCGGCCCCTTTTGTACAACAAGATGCCATAATAACACACTCGCGAGTCAGGATCTCTCTCTTTTTCAGGGCCAGAGGGAGCAACAAACTCGCAGCTATATCGTTGCGGCCTCGCCTCTGAATTTTAACTAGCCATAGCCAGGGAAAGTAACGTTTTGAGCTGAGAGCACCAGCAGAGGCAGGTAATAATTTTCATATTTTTCCACTTCTTTCATGGAGCGGCCCCGAGGCGAGCGTCTTTGTTTTCTCAAGGAGGTGACGAAATTGGAGGGCTTTCGTGCAAAGGCACGGACACGGACACCCTATGCCTGCATGTGCATGGGCGCAAGGCAAATTGAAAATTCCGCGGCGCCTCGGCTTGTTAGCCGCGATAATCACTCTCGCTTTCATGTGGTCGGTTTTCGGCGCCTCAGGTGGTAATTTTTCAGGAATGCGGGGGGAAATTGGCTTCTTTTTGTTTGTAAATACGCCGCGCTTGGATGGAGAGGCCGATAATGTCTCAATTCGCCTGCCATTCATTTTCACGCTAAGGATTTTATTCTTCATCTCCGATGGTTGAATTCAGAAGCAAGAAGAGCAATAAGTTATTTTTTAAATTACTAAATTTTAATTGAGAGGGAATTTATGGACCTAATTCCTGATAGGTAGCAAAATTATTTATTATAAAAATGATGCCGAAAAGAGAGTTGGATTTTTTTAGAAGAAGAAGAAGAAAAAACTGTACGATCAGTTTGAAAAATTGGGCAACGAGATAAATAGAAAAGAATTTATCAGGCGCACTGTGGTTATTGCTGTTATGGTTTGGGTTGATAAATTGTGATTTTGGCTGATCTTTGCTAATCCCAAAGTTTTTATTAAATATTTCAGACTGGTCACACAATTGATTTTAAAATTTCAACCTAATATATTGTTTCCAAAAGGTTTTTTTTAAATTGGCAGAATCTGAAGAATATAACTATTGTTTTTTCAACAATCAGGACTGAAATGTATTTCATCATTCAGTATGCTTTTAACCGTTGACAGAATTAAGTGTTGTTCCTCTTTCCACTCCCTTCATCATTCTGTTTTCTCTAAAATTTAACAAAGCCCATAAAAAGAGTTATATGGCTGTATATAAATTATGTTCGCTACATAAATTTTCCATTATCTTTTCCTTGCTATCGTAAAATGCTCGCGATTTTTTTAAAACATCCTTTACGAAACATTATATCAAATACACATGGATTTAATAGTTAAAAAATTAATCTACATCAGCGTATGGCCACTCTTTGTAATTCATGCAATATTTATTATATTAACAGATTAATTGTCTGGCCGAGTGCATCCTTACAAATGGATTAAATGATTTGATTTTGTTTATACCTCTCACTGTTTGAATGTTTTGTTTCGTTCTGAATAAGTTACACTAATAATCTAACATATAACAAAAGAGTTGAAATTTGAAATTATTTGTATGCGACTCAAAATTTAATTGCGAGAGTAGAGGGAAAGCGAATTTAAAATTCCATTTTTGAGCTTGGCGGCGTGCGACGCTCGCCATAATTCCCAGCTGGTGCGCACAAGGGGGTGTAATTGCTGGGGAAGGGGGCGATTCTTTATTTATCAATTGTCTCCAGCGAGAGGGGCCATATCTCCCTCAAGTAATTATTATTCTGCCCGGTGCCGCTCGCTCTCTGGATGCCGGCGAATTCACAAATAATTAAAGCGGCCCAGCACAAAATGACATTCTGAAGCGCGCGTCTAATAAATTAGAGAAGGGCGCAGAAATGACGCAGCAGCCGCGGTGGCGGAATTAAGGCAACTTGATGGGAAAGCAATCTCGAGGCGAGCCCTGCAAATTTATCACACACACAGCATGCAGCGCAGCGTCAGCCAGACCTTAATAATTTATTTAGGACGCGCTGAGACGCGTTATTCCTTCCTCTGAAAATCTTCGAGACAAAATTCGATCCGACGACGACTCAAGTGACTCCTGCCTTGGCTGTCTCGGCTCTAGTCTGAATAATTAATTTATGCCGGCTTGAGTGATAGATTCTAAGAGATTGCAGCGTTCAGAACTATAATTATCCCATTAGGAGCCAGGCCCGACTTTGCTTTTTGCAATCTCAGTTGAATCAGTTCTCGGCGAATCCAGCTTTGCATAATATCTGCGGAGGTGAGTCTGTTGATAAACGCTCGGTGTCACAACACAAAACACTATTTTTAATATAGTACGTGTAGCCACAAAACTGGTTTCCACTCCACGCAGCAAGAGATGCAGCAGGCGAGATAACTGGAAGAAATTGATGGTTTCGTTTTGAAGGATAGCCTTTTTGTGTCCATAGCTTAAGCTGTACGGAGCAGCCTGTTTACCAGATGATATCTTCATCACAGGGGCCTTAATTATAATCCAAATAGCTCGCCCTCAGGCTGCCTCACGGATCATGATTGTGTGTGAGCCTCCTCCTTCTTCTCCTGCTGCTTCTTTTAATGCCTCTTGATTGCGTTCTCTCGCGCGGAGTGAGAACGTAATTATTATTTCATCTCAATTCATAGTCTCATAGTTTCATCTCGATGACGACGAGATGAACATAAAAGTTTTGTAAATCGTCGTCATATATTTAATTGTCATATAAATCCATTTTTTAATTTACTTGTAAGATTGCAATTAAGTATCGTTGATAGATGACAGTGAAGGCAGAAGCACGGAAGGATATCATAATTTTTCATTTGAAATTCAATACAGCTTCCTTGGTACATGGAAAATAGTTGGTTTATTTTTCCGTATTTCTTCTACAAAAAACAAGACACCGATGAAGCTGGATTTAATTCCAACTGAAAATTACTATACTTGTTTTATGGTAGCAGTAACGCACGTTCAAAGTCCCATCTTTTTCAACTAATGCATGTTCATTAGGAAAATTGTTTTCCGCAGAATTTGGTTTTAAATCGAACCTACGAAGTGAGTAATATTGGTTCGAGCTTCAGCTTAAGACGAGAAAAGTGAAGCAGGTCAGTTTTTAATTTTTTTTATAAAAATGTTTGTTTTGCGCGCTAACTCAGAAAATACAAAAAAAGTGCAATAATATAATTAAGAAATTAAATATTATTTATCAGAAAACCCTTTAGGTCAAGCTTCTTCTGAGAGAATTATCGGCAGAGGGGCTGACGGAGGAATTGTATATTAATCTCGCTGGAGAAGGACATTAAAAATATTTAATTTTCGAGCTGAGCATAGACTGTGAGTTTCCTTTTTCTATTATTGTCAAATTTAGCAACAAGGGTGCAATGTAAGAATTTTTATTAAATTTTAGTTTCCATTTTCCCCTAAACTCCAAATTCAATCCTGTCTCAATGCACTTAAATACAAGACGTTTCTAAAGTAAATTCGATAAATCACCAAAAGTGAATTCAGCCCACTCAAATCTGGTCGTAATCCGCTATGCAGAGAAAAGTTTTGGTCAGCCAGCAAATTAAAGCAGGCCGGCCAATCCCACCCCCAACGATGACTGCGGCTGCTTCCTTCCTTCCAAAACGAGCGAGAGAGGGCGAATTAATAAAAGCGGCGGCCGGCTCTCTCTCTCTCTCTCTCTCTCTCTCTGCGTGCTTAATTATTTCACCGCCACTCAAGTTTGCCGCCGCTGTTCAGCTTTGGGCGGCGGACAGGTTGCACGGTCGGCACTTTTGACTTTTGCTCTTGTTGCGAGATGGACGACTTCCACTTCCGCTGACAAGAAAAGCGCGTGTGTATGCTGCCTGCCAACTCCATACGCTCAACCCTTAGCCACCACTACTGCTTGTTTACAACGTGCTTTCGCACTTATGCTGCGTGTCTAAATTATTCACTTATATTTTCTGCCTTCGTGTACAGTAGCCGCGTCCGCTGGCTAACTGAGAGCAAACTAAGCAAAATGCTACCTCCAGACCAGTATTATGCGTAGGCAATTCTGCTTGAAGTCTGGTTGAACAAAATTCTTTCAAACTGGCCGCACAGTCAAATGGAAAATATTATATATTTTTTTAACCTCTGCATAGCACATCCCGTGGGATATGAGCTCACTGAGTCCCAATAACAACTCTGAGCGGATAATATGGAGCCAGAGTGGCCGCAGAAGAGCTTGGGCCCAATGTGGCCATCTTTTGCCTCCCCGCACCAAGGCCTTTTATTGAAACGCCGAAAGCAGCAGGAAAGGTGCGAAAACCAGCAAGTGGTGAGTCAGCGCCGGTGCGCCCACCAGCTCATTGAGCTATTTGAGCATTTCGAGTCACCAAATTAACTATCTTTTGCCATCTCAGACATTAGGCAGCAATAGTATTAGATCCCCGAACAGCTCATATAATATATCTGAAACGGGGTGCACTGCACCCCATTTCAGATTTTTTTAATTAACCGTGTAATATTCAAAAACAGCGTCCTATACAAAATAAATATGAAAATGAGTAGGAATTAACTTATAGTTGAATAAAAAAATACTGAAACTGGTTGCACTGAAGCCAATTTCAGAATTCTGAAATGGGTTGAAAAATTCTGAAACGGGGTGCACTGCACCCAATTTCAATTTTTTTTAATTTACTGTAAAATATTCAAAAACAGCGTCCTCTCATTTTGACACTCCTAAGAATGCCTTAACAATACGAGCCAACAGGCTGTGGTTTCATTTTACTCCATCTATAATTTTCTTTGCCTTGGTTTCCTACGAATAAATGTAAGCAGGCAAATAAAAAATTTAAGACAAGTCGAGACACTATTTAAAATGCCCCCAAAGAAATTAAAAGTTATATAAGGTGGTAGGAAATTAAATGAGTATGATATTTCACGTCCGCCTTCTCGCGGCACTATTGCAACTCATTTGTAAAACGCAGCCAAGTTCTATTACCGCATTCGCCTTTTATATGTCGCAGATGCAAATTGTTGTCGGGCGTGTGAGAGATCGCAGGAGAGCGGCGCAAAAGACGCAAAACTTCATAGATCAAAGTTGATTGGACAAGCTCAATTTCGCGGAGCTTGAGGAAGAAAACTAACTCGGCGTGTCGGCTGAGAGGTGAGGCGAAATTTGCATTGGCCTTAGTTGCAAAAATAATTTGCATGATGGATAAGCGGAAGAGTTTTATTGCTCACTTGGAGCAACACACGTTCATCTCCAGGGTGTTTTGCATGCAAATGGACGCAAATTTAAAAGTGTACGAAGCAAGGATGCACAAACAGCAAAGAGATGAAAAAGAATGTACTTATCGCGCGCCTGTGGATTATGCAACAATGTCGCTTTCAAAGGCGGAGCTGCTGCTTGCATCTCGCGAAGTGTAAAAGTTTAACGACGCCGTGTTGCCGTTCCTACAGGCTGGCCCACAAGACTGCCACACTGAAGGCTAAATTAAATTTTGATGGTGATTGTGTTCTCAATGCCTCTGCCATTATTCAAGAAAATAGCTGCAAAAATTACATTACTTTGATGCTTTTTCATTTTAATGAAAACTCGTTTTTCAAAATAATGGATATTTTAATTACGTTGCTTTCATGAGATGCCACTAATGGCCAATTTTTTTAAGTGAATGTTTTTTAGGCTATATCTTCGTCCTGGTCCCGGTAAAATTGCGCAACTTTCAACAACCAAACGCGAATTTCCTTGTTGCAAGAAAAGGTCAACAATCAATTCGACAGTGAAAATTTGGGTGTTTGTTGAGCGTTGCGCAATTTTGCCGGGACCAGGATGACTTGGTGAAATAAAACAAAACTATACGTTTCTTCACACAAGCGTCATAACACTATAGGAAAGATTTGGGAAAACGTGAAGGAAAAAGTCAGTCCTATTTTTAGGTGTGCCTGTATGGTTTTTGCAAAACGAACTTTTAATGAAAAGAAAGATGGGATGGGATGAATGGCAGAACAAGTCTGAAAGGTGGTGGCTGGTGGTGCGATGCATTGTTCCCCGCTCGTCAGCAGGAGATAAATCTCGCACTCGCGCAGCGTTTGCAACTTTACATGCACACACGATCATTCCGACAAATGTAAGTAATAAAGGAGCAGTCTGCTCGCCTCGCACAATTAATGACGCCGCGGAACGAATTCCATGTTTCACGTGCATATGCTACCCCGGCAGCAGGAGATATAACCATTTATGGGTGCATGTTCTCCTGCCGCGTGCACTAGCTCTTTCCCCAGACTTAAACACGCGTTGGCTTCCTTCGGAGTACATGCACATTGGTACCTGCTGCTGCTGCTGCTACTGCCGCCGCTCGCCCCGGCCTTTTGCTCCATTGGGCTCAACTCGAATCAAAACTGCCGTAACCGCTCTCCGCTCCAACCGGCGCGTTAAATGGAAAGGAAATTCTGCCCCCGGAGTTTATGCGTTGCAACATTAAAATGCGATGTATGAGAAATGGCTCAGCGACTTTATGTGAGCTGTTTGCAGCAAATCAAAATGGTTTAACGTCTCTGGAATGACCCATATACCTTTTAGATCTTCCACGGATACTGTACGTGTTGTAAAATTCTCGTTTTCTGAAAAGATATTATGTTGAATCTCTTCAGGTCTGGAAAATCTGTCTCTTAGTTTATATTCAATATTTCTTGTTAAAATAAAACGCCAGAGATGGCAAAAAGTGGTTAGTTTAGTGACTCGAATTGCTCAACGGGCTGGGAGGCGCACCGGCGCCGACTCGCTACTTGCTGGTTTGCACCTTTCCAGCATGCGTGATTTGGCTTCACGGGACGAATGTCTAGCGTTTCAATGTAGTCCTCGGTGCGGAGGCAAGACAAGTGACCCTTCAGTGGGCTGGGTCCAGGCTGGGTCCCTGTGCGGCCTGGTGCGCCCAAGTTATCCATTCGCGGTGTTATTTGGACCCGGGTTTCAGCATTCGTGCTAGTGCAGTGCGCGCCCTTCCCGGTCCTCGTAGAGGGATAAAATGGGCATATCAAAACAAAGATAATATTGTTAGATTAATGATATTGATGATATCTGTAGGCTCATCATTCTAAGAATGTTTCTTGAGTTGAAGCTAGTGATTTCCTTTTATTAAGATATGGCCCATTGTGTGGCAAGTCCGAATTCTAGTGTATCGGTTATTGACCTGTTTTTGGAAAGACAAAATACGAATAAAATTGATGTCCATATAATCTGAATTGAACCCGAATCATTCCTAACCAAAGCGGTATTTTGAAGCTATAAAATTCGGCAGTAGAAATTCTTCGATTAGATTGTGGAAATTGAACCGCAGCAATCTGCATTGTTGAACGACACGATTGTTAGGAACTTTATGGCATGCCTCTTTTTTAAGGCCGATCTCTCGGACGGTTGCTGCGTTTTATTGGTCAGATGGACAAAACTGATACAAACATATACACCAAGTATTACGCGCGCGGTCAGCTATATTTCCAATCTGGGATGTACGCGCGCGTATAAATGTTCACCATCAGATAAACCTGCTCAATAATTCCTGCCGGTGCAATAAAATGAGCCATTGTGTTCACTTTTAGTTGAGGAAGCCGCTGAGAAGCATTAAAGCCCGCGCGTTCTCTGCACCGGCTGATTGTGAGAGATGCTCTGCGCAGCCTGCTTTACTGATTTTACTGCAGCCCGGAATGGATGATAATTAAATATTTATGATTTTATTTCAGGCTTTCAATCTGATATAATCTGCTCTAAAGTGATATTTTGTAATTTAGCTTCTCGTTGCTTGTTATGTCATGGTATATAGTTGCAAGCATTTATGATCTTGCAAAGAGGTTGTATCGCTCATCGAAAGAAAAACAACAGTCTACCTCCATTTAACCACTCTTTCATTTGATGCATCAAAAAATATGTAGAGCATTATAGCTTTTCAACGGTTGCTAAATTTCAGCCTAGTATATAAAATACGAATTTAATTCTTTTTGTAAAAGAAAAATCAACAAAGCTTTTAAGCAAAGCAAATACAATTATGTTCTATCAAAACATCAAATGACAATATATATTGATTAAGGAATTTGAAAATGTATTTCTTGCGGTTTGGAATTTAACGTCAGTTTTTGAATAATTAATTTTTAATGCAAATCTCAAACTGAATAGAAATCTCTCACATCACTAATTGCAAAAAAAAACACACTGAACGTGAATTAGAATTCCTCTATAAAACTTGGAAAAGGTGAAAGACCTTAGAATTACGAAAATGGCCAGTTAAACAAAAATCCCAAGTAACGCTAATATAACAAATTATGTTTACTCATTTAAGACTGGAATTTAACATATAATTTTAGAATCCTGGATTCATGAGTTACCTATGAAATATTTGAAAATTATTAAATCTCTTTGAACGATGAAAGCAAATTAAAAATTTCCGGCAGAAACTACCTAAAAAGGCGTATAATTTAATTTATAGGTGAATCTCCTGGCTGCGGTGAGTAGTTTAACAGAATGTCAAAAGCATTTAAGTCAAGAATGTGTCTCATCAAAATGATTGATAAGTGTGTTAAAAATATTCCCTGGCGCGCCAAGCAGCTCATTTCCACAACAATGGCTCGGGCGGTGCAATGACAAAAAGCGGCAGGTGGGCCTTTGTATTTTAATACACATCGGCCGCTCTGCCACTGCTGCTGGCAGGCTCGGAAATAAATAAAATACAAACTCGGCCAGAAAGAGCCTGAATTTTGTGCGTGCGGCTCGCATTGTTTACCCCTTTAATGGAGTCGGCGATACCCATCTCATTAAACGCATCTCTCTCTCCGCCGCATGCTGCACAGTGCGCGGCGCGCTGGTTGTTCTTTTTTATATTTGGCGCTGTAATTGGTGGGTAAAAATGCTGCTGGTATTCGAGTCGGGACGGGCAATGCCCAAATTAGAAGGCCGAAAAGCTGACGGATGCGCCAATTAGACAGGCAGGCCATTTTTAGGGCTGGCCGCTAATCAGGTGGCCCCCGACACGTGCTGAATTATTCATTTGGCGGAAAACGTGTACGTATACAGACACGTACGTGCGGTACAGCGAGCGGTCGCTTTTGGTCAGGAGAAACAGGCGCAGTTTGGTATTTCATATTTCACTGTTGGCTCATTAGCGGCATTAAAAGTAACTCTTTTGTGGCCGCAAAAATGTAAGATGGTGGTTCTCAGAGGACCTAAAACACCGGCCTGCTTGTTTTTTCTATTTAAACTTTTATTCTGTGTTTGCCGTTTTAAGTAAATATATATATTCTCTTCTCTGTGTTGAATATTCGTTTTTGCTCACTATTTGCGTCGATGAAAAAATGACTGAAGAGTATGGAAGTTCGCCCAAAAAGAAAGTTTCTCCAAACCCAGCAAACTTTTTTGACTATGTACTTGTTTTTTTAGAACGTTGAGTATGACCTCAATTTACAGTTATATTCCCGTGCGATCGAAACGTAAGAAACATGAATATCATGCAGGTAGCCGGTTATAAAGAAATAACCACATCGACCTGCGACTGAAACCTGAGTCAACGAGCCTTCATTTCCCCTAGGTGGATTTTAATGATGAGAAATAAACTTCTGGTGACAATCATTTCATCACTATTTAAACAGCCCACAGTGCCATGATCTCCGTGGAAGACGATTTTATCAATCCTGGTGCAAGAGCGTTATAAAAATATGGGTTTATTGTTTGACTGCCTTTTTAGGCTGCAGCAAACGGCGGGGGGCGAAAGTGAATAGATAAGGATTGTATTGTAGCGCTATTATTTTCTTCGAGGGACACACAAGGTGAATCTTTTGCCTGTACCATTCTTTCCCTGTCTCAGTTGAATTGATTAATTTATATTTGCTGGAATACTCGATTAATATGTGCTCATGAAGACATAAAACTTACATTTGAATTATTTACTCGCATTATCCTCGGTAGATGATGAAACTCTAAAAATCACATTCTTAGTTTATGCAATAAATTTCCAACAATTTTTATTTGAAATGGGGGTGCCTCGAGAGTAGTTTGAAAAGATGCTCAAACCATTTGCAAGCTTTTCTTTTTTTGTGATTGAACAGGAGCATTTGTCTTGCTATGACACAACACACAAATTAATTTACACATTATTCTTTTTTCATTTGACATGATTGCACATTTTTGGATGAGAAGGCAGATTTGAAAGAACATTAAAATTATTAACTTCAATTCCAACTGTACAATGCGACTATATTAAGGTAAAAATCTTTGTTAAATTTGAATGTGTTTAAGACTTATAATGTGCAAAGTGCACCTGAATGCGTTCAAAACATTTTATTACTGTATGTATTTGCTTGGTATTTCAATAACTGCATCTGATCCTACAAAATGTTTAGCATCTCAAGTGAGATAATAATATTTAAAAGATATAACACCGATTCAAATTACGAGAGGATGAGCTTTCAGCATCACTTGCCAGTGGAATCTGTATGCTGCACAGCTCTTGCTCACGCACTGTGATTGATGATCATCGTGTAGAGCCCTGACACAAGAAGGAAAAGAATCTAAAAGCGATTCTCTTGACCCCACAGCGTCGAACAGCACACCCTGGGCGAAGGGAAAATATTTAAAAGAGCAGTCCTAGGCTGTAACTTCTTTACTGTCCTTCCAGTAATTAAGTTTTTTGTCCTTGGCACGGAAAAAGGAAAGCAACCTGTAGCCATTTAAAATTAATAATCTGCTTTATATGGGGGCTGCCCCTGCGTTTGTTTTTATTGTTTTTCTAGGTTTATCTTTCTATTTATTGGGCTATTTAATTTATTTGTAAGCGGGTCTAGCGAAGGAGGGACGTGCCACACACAAACTCGGAATTTTGTCCCCTGTCTATGCCTATAAGTTCGGGCACGGATTCCTGTGGGCCAGTTCTCTTGTTTCATCTCATCAAGACGAGTTTGTTTTCTGATTTATCGCCCTGATACGAGACGAAAAAGCAGTTGTCGGCGCGCCGCCAGGTAAAAATCCAAATCTCATCGCCTGTGGTGGCCGATTAAATTATCACTGTAGCCATCTATATGATATATCAGAGGAAAATATCGCAAAATACGTTAAAATACATTTTCTTCCTATAATGCAAACATTGACTGGACGTGCTTTCAATTATTTTCTTTTTTAGAATTGGTCTTTGCTTATTTTGAAATGTTTCTATTGATGTCTGTCGAGAGACAGAACTGATTGTGATTTAAGATTAAAATCTATTTTTAGTCATCAAAACAATATTCTCTTTTGGAGCAAGAAAATTGCATTTTTTAAAATCATAAAAGCTTCTACTTGATCTGTGCTTTTATAATATTAGCAAATCTAGGAAATCTTGATAACTACATAAATTTTATAAGTTGTGCCTCTCAGATTATTAAAAACATCTTTAGAGAGACAGATTAACATGCTTTTTACAATATCTGACATCACTATAGCAATCGATACCATCACCGTGCGCAATATTAACTCCCTCAATCCCCATCCATTATTTCCTCTTATTCCTCGCCGCCACTCCGATAGCTGTATAGATTTATGGCCAATTATTTTAATGGGTTCACATTACCTTGATTCCGGCCATTTTTAGATAAAATAATATAATATCTTGACGAGAGGTTCGCATCAGTCATCGATTCGGCGCGGCACTTTCACAATGTAAAGGATACAGAAAGCCACGCCTTAATACAAGGAAGTTCTCCAAGCCATTTTGGACACGCGATCGTTATTTTTGTCATTAATAGCACTAACTTTTGAAAATGCATCCGAGAAAAATTAAGTTCTACAGAGTCGAACTAAATATAGATTCTCCCCTTAGAAGTGAAATTAATTAGTCTCGACTGACGCAATATCTAGGGCAACAAAAGTCTTTGCTTGGTAAAAATCAGCCTTTTATTGTAGCTTTCAAAAAGAAAGATATCTGTGAGAGGTTCCGCGAAATGAGATTTTAAATGGACCTTCTGCTATTTATACTCTAGGGAGAGGAGAACAGCAACAAGTCAATTTGTTGAAATAAAAACTGGCCTGCTGACGCAAAAAAATGCGAGCGCTTAGAAGAAACAAGCGTGCCGCGCGTTGTAAAATATCTCGAGGTGGAAATCTCCCCAATTAACGATTTCCCTCACTCGCAGCTGAAAAGTTTTCAAGATGAGAACAAATATAATTTATGGTCGAGCGGAACCCCTCGCCTACTATTCTTTTCAATTCCTGCCTGAAAAATAAAAACGGAGAATAAATAAAATCGTATACTCTCGGCCTTTTTCAACTTTAATAACAGAAATGAGATGTCATTACATTACACGCATGTATAGCGCGCTTAATAAATTCGGCATCCGAAAGTTGAAAGGGCGATTCATTACGAAAGCTGGCTGCTCGGCAGCGGCGCATTAATCAAAACTGTGGGTCGGACGTGAATTCCACACGGTGTTCCAAGGATTTTCAACACTCTTTTGAAGGCGAACAGAAATATTATTAACTGAGCCAGACGCTCGCTCTTTCTCTCCTCCTCCTTCTTCTTGGAGAGTGTATTAGACAAATTAATGAGATGTGGAGAATTATTTGATGCACCGTCCATTATTTATTTGGACGTGTCCAATTACTAAAATAGAGACGTAGAGGGATTCGGAGATTCTCCGTCGTGCGAATAATAAATTTAAAAGTAATTGGACACTCTCACGAATCATCAACGTTTTTGTTGTTGCTCATTGCGAACGCCAGTTAAAAATTATAAATAATAAATTTTCAACGAGGGATCCGAGGGATACAAACTTGTAAGTTGAAGGTGACATATAATTAAAATGGTTCGCGGCGTAGGGATGTAAAACAAGTGGAAGGCTTTCACAATGACGATGGTTCATTCTCCATTGGACTCACATCAGCGGATGACCTACACAGTCTGCGGTATTATTTTTTCAGCGTTCCTCTCTTTTTACAATTGAAACCGCATCGATGACGCATGACGCGCAGTGTCTGGTTTTGGTGAGAGAAATACCTGTTAACAAGCGATAGCAAGAAAGCCAAATAAAATAAATTCTTTCACATAAAAAGTACTGAGGAGTTGATCGTTTTTTTAACAAGAAGGGTTTACATAAAATATCAATGGCTTTTTTCCTCTGGAACCTTCTCTTATTTTCCATATTTTGTATTAAAATAATGGTCTCCTGAACGAGGATGGAGGGCAAGCTGCAGCTCGAACGGCGCAAGGGGAACAACCGACGCACAAGGCAGCTTGTTAAAAAAGGACAAACATTTTCCGATACAATTCTATTTGATAGCCCTTCAATCTCTTTATTTGATCGCTGCCAGAGTGCGGCTTTTTCTCTTGATCCCTTCCCAGATACTTTTTTCGGTGAGAAGGCCATGTCTTTCGTTTTCCCTCCGCTCTCCTTTCCTTTTCTGACTAAAAAGAGAGGAGCTCAAGATTTGCCTACCGTTAAATTTTATGCTTGAAGAATGACGAGCACATAAAACTTTGTCACACAAATTCCCAGCCGCGGCCACGCGCATACACGCAATAAGATTATATAGGAGCGAAAAAGTTGGATGTAGAATGGCAGATAACTTGTTGAGCACACAACAGAGAGCAAACTAACAAGATCTTGTTTTTATTCACAGCCTAGCAAAATCTGATTCAAATCAAAGGTCTAGTTCTACATGGTAGGTTGCCAGGCATACATTCTGGATTTTTAACTCATAAAAATTTGATGAATATTTTTTGAACACTCAAATTTTTCAACAGACAAAGGCATGCTTTTAAATAAATCATGGCCCTTTTTTAAATTTCGTTGTAAATAAAAGAAAAATAGAAAACTAACATGAAACGCTTGTTTAGGTTGAATTATCATTATTAAATTATTTAGAAATTTCGTTTCTACAAAGAAACCATTTTCACTAATTTCACTGCAGATAAATTCTGTTGAAAGTTTCATCAAATATGCTTGTTATGATTATGACAGTTGTAAATAGGTCAGGATTTATTTTGTTTGACGTAAGATTAATTTTGAGAAAGCGTTTTTTATCAGTTCAATATTTTATTTTTGATCAAAGTGAAGAAAATCGCAATTGAATGCAGCAATGTCCATGGAACGAGGAAAAATGCTCGATTGGATCCTCATGAATGCTTAAAACGGCGAGCCTCATACAATATTTATTAATCCCAAGGAATGAAAAAAGCAGTCACAATCAGTCATGTGTGCGGAAAAAATTCATTGCGCGCACTTGATGCAGGGTAGAAGAGCCGCGCCGCGCCGCGCGTATGCGAGCAGCGAATTCCCCAAGCATCTCTTTTGCAAAGGTTAGCAGGCCATTTATTTGCTCGAATGCAAATCCTCATTGATCAGAGAAAGCAGTGTGCATTTGTCTTTTGCATGCGCCATTCTATGCTGCTGGGAACACGACTGCTGCCCAGGCGTATGCGCATTTTTTCGCTAGGAAAGTCACTTGAGAGGAGCTGCCGCATTAATTCCAAGTCGCCGACGAGTTCAGGTGCGCATTAGTCACGCCACTGGCTGCCCAGAGAGCAAAAAATTAAACCCGTCAAGTTGACTGAGAACCTGCGAATGAAAAGAAATCCTTGTGCTGTGCTACTCGGCAAACTGTGACCTCACTTGCTGTCTGAGCAGCCTAAAAATGAAATTTAAAAAATTGTAATGGCGGCAGGAATCAACAGTGTTATTTAATTTAATTAAATCTACAAATTAAAACCAATTTTGAAAAAATATGTTAAAATAAGTAGAGCCTTTAAAACAGTGTGGGGTTTGACTTATCTCGACGCATTCCCCATATTTGGTGACCCTCGACGTGCTTAAGGGAGTTGTCAGTGAAGGTAAATTATACAGGATAAATGAGAAAAGCTTATCACAAAGAATAGCGACATCTATAGGTTACAAACTGAGTTAACGCGAGTGTGAGCGGTGCCAGATTCGCCACTTACAACAGGACCACTGAAACCAAATAAAAACGGGCTATTTAATTTTAAATCTTTATCGTTGTTATTATTTACAAAATACAGAATAGTTTCTATTTTAAAAAAAAATATTATCTACATACTTACACGCCAAAAATCACAACAATTTATTTATAGCTCTCATTGTTGCAACCCAAAGATTTCGAAGTCACAACATGGAAAAAATATTATAAATTTAACTTTCCAGAATTTAACTAAAAACAGTACAATATGTTCTTATTTTAGACTCTATTTGAAATGCAACAGAATTAAAAAATTATAAACAGGATTCAATTGAACTCTTTAAAAAGCACCAGGTTTATGAATGAAGGCACGAAATACTTTGTTGCTGCTCAGCCTCTAAAGCTCATTTTCAAGTAAATAAAGAATCACGCTTTCATGCAGCCAAAAGACATTATGCACTGGAAATTTTCCCATTGTTTTCGCATTCCACAGCAGCGATTGTGTGATTCAGCCACAGCTCCATTCTCTTGACCGCACACATGCAAACAATCATACAGCCAACTGAAGTCAACACACACATATATGCACACATTGCGAAATGACTCACTCAGGCGTACTGTGGACCTTTGTCTGTAGCGTAGGTGCGTTCCATCCACTCACCATTTCCATTTGCTCTCACAATCAGCTCAGTGCGCATCTCCTCACCAAGGCTGCAATTTACGCAGAAAAAGAGTCTATTCGAATAAAAATATTTAGAATAATTTTTTATTCATTTTTCCTATAACAAGGCTGAGCGGAAAATTGCTTGCGTGATTCAGACGAGTATTTTTTTTTGGTTAAATGATTAAAATGAAACCTCCCAGTTTTCAATCAGAAATCGTGTTTTTTAACACCAAGCAAAAAGCTCAAACCTGTAAGAAACTTTAATATAATTATGCGACGTACCTGAATTGTAAAGTTTCCTCCTCGTCATATCCGCTTTCTGTGTGTCCTTTTATTCGCAATGTTCCTTTTTTGTCTAATGCCAGCTCACCATAGAGGCGTGTATTTAATTGGTGAATTTGCACCTGCCTGCAGGAGGAGTGGTCTCAACAATGGCCGCTGCCAACAATGTCGGCGGTGCTGATTAACAAACGCCAGCACCTCCCAAGTCGACTCACGGCGTAATTACCATGTGCGGTCCGAGGAATGCGCCATCGCTCGCGAGTTGCGACTTTTGGCGGCCAAACGAGCGCGTCGAGGCTACGTGATAATTACCACACGTCCGAGTCTCTTAGAAATAGAGAGTAAAATTTGTAACCTTATTATCTTTTTAAAAATTTGCTTTAAAAGGTAGTATGATAATTGAACTGTAAAAATATATATTTTTTATTAATTTAAAAATCTAAAATTGTATTGCAATTTTGAAGCTTTTACAAATTTTTATCTACAAAAAAAAATGCAAACCTCACACATTCTTCAAAAGTTGATTTAATTAGGTTGAACAAAGTTGCCTAAATTCTTGTTATAAGATTTACTTCAAGAAAAAAAGAGGAAAGAACATATACGTTTCCTGGAATCTGGCTGAACGTTAAAACACAGCGAACAGCTCTAAATAACGAAAAAGAGGATGAATAAAGAGCAAACTCGCTCTCTTCTCACCATAAATTCTCTGCAGGGTGGCCAAAATTTTATTCGACTGCACGAGTGTATTTGAATGAATAAATCAAACTGTCGAGCGGCTGGCTGGCTAATTTTATGGGCCGGCTGTTTCTTGAAAGGTGCTGCGCCTCCTATTAGAGGCCCTCAGTTTCGCTCTTGGTGCGCGCGTATTATTAATTTGCCACAGCAGTCAAGAACGTTTTATATGTACTCGGTGTGCCCCTTGAGTTTCATCGTTTGCCTCCCTTGACTGCCTCTGGCGAGCATGTTTTATTGGTCCAGATATTATGTTCTAACACGAGGAGAATTTATTTGTTTGCCTCCTGGAGGAATTTAGCGGCTAACAATGAGCAATAAAATATGTTCACACTCGCTGCCTCTGGACATTTAAGCCGCGTGTTTCATTTCTCTTTTTGAGATAAGAATCGATCTAATCAGCCACATGGGTATTATGATTTTCCATATATTGAAGAAACAGTCCATTTATTCGGTTATTAAAAAGGGGTAACAGTTAAATCCAAACAATTAAAGGGCTTCTTGACAGTTTGTTGCCCATTCTGCATTCATATGGTCAAAACACTGATGGTTCAACTGAATAATGAGTTTCTGCAGTGTAGTTTAAATGCAATGCACGAAGTCAGCAGGAACCCTATCATTGTAATTATACATTTCTGGCAAATCGAGCCCAAAATCATTGCGGGGTATTTTCAAAGTGATCGTTATTATGGTTCACTGTAGGGCTTTTTTGCCCCATAGTACATTGCCGAAACGAGAAAAATAAATTCAAATATGAAAATAATTGCTAACAGAGAGGTGAGACGTTGGTTCAGTATCTCTTGAGGAACTGTTCTTTTAAAAATTCTTTAAATGCACTTAATCCAAAGGGGTTAGCTTTCATCTTGAAAACAGTTTTTGGGCACTTCAACACTTACAAACGGGGGCCAGCTGTTTCATTCGATGCGCTCTTGTCCTGCCAAACGGGTTAACATTGTGGTTACCAGAAGGCTCAACTGTTTTTGTACGGAATTTTTAGTGTCTGCACTAACACATGTCATACAATTTTCTCCAATCGACTACATTTAATATTTGACATTTTTAAAGAGCGAGCAGAAAGATTTTGACCACGTATAATATTATAAATATAACGAATTGCATTATTCTGCAGTATTTGTATTGCTTATTCAATTGACTATACTGAGATTGCAATACACAATATCACCATAGTCAAAATGAGGCAGGATTAAGCTCTTTACAAGTTGTACCCTAATAATTTCTGGGGTTGCACCCCCAACCAACAGACTTAATTGAATTTAAACGCATGCTGACTAAGTAATTATTTGCAAAAGGATTAGGACAATGGTTTTGAATTTCTTTGACAGTAAATTGGAGTTTGAGACTGTTCTGAACACAATCAAATTCCATTGAATTTACTCCCCAGTATAAAGTTACAAATAGCGACAAACAGAACAGCATGTTTTAATGCAGTTCGTCTAACAATGGACAATGCAACAATGCATGCCGTCCCTATAAGGCACACAACGCTCAAGAGAGTAAATCTTTCAGAGAAGCAGCCGCAGCAGCTGTTTGTGCAGGTCAATTTGTCCGACTTACTTAGCGGAGTCGATAATGAGATCCCGCTCGGCGCTGCTGCAATGTGTGTATGAAAGAGGTGGGACGAGACGGGAGAAAGGGTTGCTGCGAGAGGAGGTATCGGCCTCAGATTTTGCCGAGGGCATTGTGATCATGGAGAGCTAATTGCAAAGAGCCACGGATATGATTAAGGGTTTGGGCCCTCCGCTTGTAATCATATTCGCCGGTTTAATTATTACATCTCCCTTCACGCACAATGTACACAATGTCCCCGGAGAATGCGCGGCGCGCGCGCGAGAGAGCCAACTCGCCAGCCGACAAGGGGAGAAGAGTGTGTATGTGTGCATGAATAATAGCGCGCGGGGCTGTTGGAATATAAATCCCGGCAGCCGACAATGGACTACTTTCAGAATGCAATTTTGCCGCCGATGAATTATTCACGACGTCAGACGCGCAAACCGACTTATCAATTTTGGATTTCGCCTAATAATCTTAGGGTTGCACAGTAGATTTCCTGATTTATTTAAAAAAATTTGCTCCTGAGTTTATAATGCGAGCTAATGTAAATTATTAGGGACTTGTTCCGCTGTTTTTAATCTGGGGAACTTGCGAAAATGTTTCGTCAAGGAAAATCTTTGGTTTGTTATGAATATATACTAACTTTATTTCGTGTCTTTTTGGAATTAAAGAGTGTGAATAACTCTGACGAATCAAAATGAGAATAAACTCAATCACTAGCTATAAAAATTTAGATCATATCATTTGGCTTAGCCGTACCTTAGCATACCTTTTAAGAACTAAAAAAATACAATTTAAAATTCTTAAGTTAAATGAAAAATAGGACATCATCCTCGTTGGCTTCAGAATTATTTAATCGAACTCTCGATCTATTTCAACGTTCTATTTCATGAGATAAAAATACTAGTTAATATTGTACACCAATATCGAAACTCTCCTCACAAAAATGAAGTCAACGAGGATAAAGTCTTGCTATTCATTTAACTCTCAAGAATGCCAACAACAAATGAAAATTTTTCTCAAGTCCTGTTTAAAATTTTAAAAATTTCGTGAGGAATAAGCCAGTTTTGTTTTGAAAACCCTAAATTGCATGTTTTTGTACGTGTATCTAAGTTAAAAAGATGCTATAAATCCAGTTTTACCCGCAGAAGAATTTATAGAATTTAATTTTTTTCCATTTATTTTGTTTCCATTGATTTATTTTAATTATATTTCAATTTCCTGGCCGTATACAATATTTTAGTCTATCTTAAATTTTTTCTGGTATATCATCTTACTATTTTTTATGGTAAAGCTACAAATTGAGTCATACCGTCTCATTTCATCATTGGTGTTTACTTTAACGCACCCCAAAGGAAAAGTAACAAAATCCGGCGGCGTCATCATTATATTTCTCTTGAATCGAAACTGGCATGTGTACAGCTGGCTGGGTGATCGAGACTTGCTAAGTTCTCTTTTGTCTGTCGGGGCCAGCTCTCAAGGGACGCACCTCGCTCGCATTTATGACAGCTCATTCGCCATTTATGTATGCTAATGGGACGAACCCAAATGCTGCTCAGCGTGCGCGGGCACTAATAATACCACCACGCATTACGCTCGGCGTGTTTTGTATTTTACATGCATTTATTTATGAAAACGAATGAGAACGACGTACGCGCACCCATCTACTATTACGAATTCAAAGTATAAGAAGATATAGGATATGCCAGCCACGACGTCGCGTATTATGATGAAATAACTCGAGCGATGCTCTCTATAAAATTGTGCGAGCGCGCATCAAGAACAAGAGATGATAGGAAATAGAGTGAGTATGTTGTGTGTAGATATTACGACACATAATTCCATAGTGTATAAGCTCTTCAAGCCGTTGTTATTCTTTTGCAACTGTATACGCACCATTACCTTACCCTCTACGTTGACAGGTCTTCGTATTTGCCGTCTAGATTGCAAGTATACATAGCGACACACAAAGCAGGGATGGAAATTTCAGACGTTCAGGATTGCACAACGCCAACGGCAGGGAAGTAATTACATAATATATAGCTACAGTGCTCAACTCGATACATTACTGGAAAAATGCAGCAGAAGATTCCAACTCTGCGAAAAATAAGAGGGAAAGAATCTTATATTCATCTTCGTCCTGAAGATGAATTTATTTTTATATTAATTATGAAAATAAAGTTTCAAATAACTTATCCATCAAGATAAATAATTTCATTAAAAATTTCACAATGAAAATAAGGAATGAAACATAGTAAACAATTTTTTTTTACATTTTTGGGCATTGCAATTTCGGGCCAAATTTGGGACATCGTGTGATATTATTTACTGTGCATTTAATTTTCTTTCTGGCCCCCTATTCCTTATTTTCTGTCCAATGGGAGTTAGCTATCACAAAATCTATTTTTAAATTAAATCCCATTATTTAGTTTTTCCTTTTAGTTGAAAATTTTTACTTTATGATAGATCCAAATGATGGCTCATATCAGCAAGGTTTTAACTAACAGTAAATTCGCAGCCATATTCAGTTGGTAAATTTTTATTAGAAAATTTTTGATTTCACTTTAGAAATCCTGCAAAGGTTTACCTGATGGTTTTTCACTTCAAGGAAAGCGGATAGCGTAGAAGAATGAATGATAAATTGGATGAAATCATGAATGAATTTCATCCGACAAAAGAGTCAAAAGTAGACACACATCTCTGAAATTCCAGGAAAATCCGATCTCGTTTGGTATATCGCTCGCGGAGCGATCAAATATGTATCCGGGTGTGAGTTATTCCAGGACATTTTTTGGGGAGTCCGGCGGAAAAATGACGCTTTTGCTGTCAGATCCGCATGGGAGTGTAATTTTCCTCGGCTCGGCGAGGCTAACAAGACCCTTTTGGATATTTCTCACGAGCGGCGGCTGACAGACAGCAGATATGTTGGAGATACAAGTGGAATCATCTCGGGTGTGATGGGATAACCATGATTGCGCCACACGGCACCCAAATTACTATGTGTGAAAAATGAGCCCAGCCGAAAATCCTCTCTGACGAGCTCAAGTTCATGCGCTAGGCGTATGTGACTGGACACGGGCAGCGAGAAAACAATGGAAAATTGAGCAATTTCGTGGGTGAACTCGCGGCGGCGGCGGATAATGAGCACCTCATTAACGAGAGAGCGATGACGCGACTCGCAATCACTGAAAACGCTTCTTTCCGCCCATTCCATGTGCACAACATATACATGAGATATAATTTGTCACTAACTGGCTGCGAGTCTGCTCATTTTTTCTCTCCAGAATTGAATTGAAAGCTCCTGCGCTGCTATTTCTCTCTCTCTTACTTCTGCGTGCGTTGGAAGCATTGCACGAACTTTTCTTATTATTCTCTCACGAAGTAAAACAAAACACAACCGCTCCGTTATGATGACGAAAAGTGAGTTATTCCTCACGCTCGACTGTCGTCAAAAGCGAGCGAAAGTGGCAGACGCGACTGCGACAAATTTTAAGTACTTTTCTGTGCTTGGGGCTGTGCAATAAACTAACTTGGGCGGACTTGATTTATACAACTCCGACTGTAGGTGCTATACACCTTTTCACAGTGGAATTGTTTTTTGCAATTTTGGTAATTCTTCATAGCTGGTCCAAGCTGAGAGGAAAGGAAAGTACAGCGAAAATGGAAAATGGTGTTGTCAGGGGATGAATCATTTCTATATTTAAAAGTATAAAATCATAAAAATTGAAAATGTTGAAAACTAAACCGATGGCACTCATTTGTAGCTTGTTTCGGAATTAGTTTTATTTTGTCAAATGTTTTCCTTTTAAGAGGATATTAATGCTGCAAAAGTCTGGAAAATCCTTGTTGCTCATTGCCTCTATATTATGATTCAGTTGAAAATTGACCTACTGGCTGATACCCAATCATAGCAATTGTATCGCGGGGTAACAGAATTTTATTCTTTTGTCGGATCAAATGTTACGAAATAAATTCTTTCGATTTTTGTTCATATAAATTTAGCAATTTATAGCCCAAGTTTCTTGCTTCATTTTTTTATCTTTTATATATACGCGGCTAAAGAATAATAACTGATCTAAAATAATGCTTCTTTCGCCAGAAATTTTTCAGTATATACAACATGTAAAGTAGAATGGAATCGCTGGTTGGTTGAACAATCACAAAAATGTGAAACAAATTCTAACTATTTATCTCGGTATTCAACGACAAGAAATCAAGATAAATCAAAATCCATCACCCGAAAAAATCCTCGACTTTATTTTGGTGACGAAACGTCTGACGGCGACGGCAGCCACACACACACACACACACACCCAGTGCAGCTCGTTGGCCGTAACTCGCTAGCAGTGGCTGCGAGCAAAATAATTAACCGGCGTTTACAAGAACACGCATAATCCAACCGTGTGCGTAATTTGAATAACAATCGGCGCACGGGCGCGCGTCCGCGTATAATATAAAACAGGGTAAGGCACCGAAGGCGCAGCTTAATTATTAGCAGACGGCGGCGGAAGGCGGCGCTGCGGTTTCCCCTCTCGTCTCGCGAGCGCAGCGCGCGCTGCTGGCGAGAAGGGCGGCCGTCGGAGGGGCCGCGGCGGCCAGCACGCGCGCTGATCAGTGCAGCTCCACCAGAGGTGGGCTTCGTGTGTCTCCAAATTGTCCGCTCTGTTTCAACGCACTAAAGGGCGCTTGTGGTGACAGTGACATTCGTTTCGCCGACTGACAGTCGGAATTTTGCACGCGTCCGACTCGACCTTCGTCTCCCTTCGCGCCGCTTCCACTCCTCCATCCAGGTGGTTCCTCTCCCCACCTGAAGATCGCGCACCTGAGGAAGGGTGAGTAGGGCACTGACAGATGGATAAAAGCATTTATTTATTTTGTTTAGGGTCTTTATTTTTTTCAAACAGTTGGTTTTAAAGTCTTTGATTTTTTCCAATTTTATCATTGTATATTTAACCCTTTCAATTTACTGTGCTATTAATTTTTTAACAGATATTTATGATAATTTCTGTGGTTTAAATTATATTTTTGCTGCTGATTTTTTTGTTTTAGTATGGTTTGTTTGTTTATAAAAAAAAACTAGCACCACACTATATCTTTGATAATAACTTGTTTGTTTGGAAAACAAAGTGGGACCTTTTTAATTATTAAGTAAAATAACAAATAATGGTCGTAAGTACCCAGGAACTTACACAACGAATAACATGTTCACAGATAAGTGACATTACAAATTTTAGCCATTATTGCGCAACTTTTCCCTGAAAACAATTCCTTTTAAAGCCAATGTGTGTGCGCACATACCGAAGACTGGTCGTAAAACTGCTTGCGACTTCGTGTTTGAGTGTTTTTACAATTATTGCTCCGTCGGTGAAGGAATTTGCGAATGCTCTCCAGTACACAAATATAGCATTTTTTCACGAACCATTAATTACTGCGGCTGTTGAAAATATTTGCTCGCCGTCTAATTGCCAATACGAAATAAAAGAGAATGCCGGCTGCTCGCGTCCAGCGTGAATTTTTTGCCCCTTGACCAGCAGCAGCGTGTGTGTATTCCGGTCTTGTGAAAACATTCCGTCCTCACATCGCCCTTATTATACTCACTTTTCGCTCGCCAACAGCTAACTGGTTTGCTGACCACTCACGCCGTCAAAGCCGCCCCATAAATTATCAAATATGAAACACATTTCGCTGGCCCATTTTGACAAGCTTTGAGCTTTGTCGGTTTCTTCCATCGAGTTAGTCAGCCTGCATGATATGCATTTCATAGAATTAAGCTTTTCACTGTGCTGCATGAGAGTGTGTATTCATTATTATCATTTCAGTGAATATTATATTTCGAAATGGGAACTGGTCGTCTCAAAGCTCATTATATTTTGATTGCCAGCGTGCCCCGGCATATGGGCTGAAGAGTGTCGCCACATTTATCATCTGAATGACAAATAATTGGGGAGGAGTGCTAAACTGACAAATCAGACGCTATTGTTGTAACCAGCACCTCTCTTATTCTCATTCGGAGAGGACAATTTGTAATTTTATGCGAGAGAGAGAGATAAAAGAAATATAATTGGGCCTTTTTCTTTGAATGTAAAACTGACTGGCACCGCCTGATTAATATTTGTCTTTTATAAATAATGCTGGTGACTGGAGAGGAAAATTTGACTTTTTTATCATAATTATTTCAAGACTCACAACTTCTTTAAATTTGTATTTTATTTCATAAATATAGGAGATGAGAGGAAGTCACGTTGTTGAAAGGAGTGAATACCTTTGAGACGTAATTTATGGAAATAAATATGGTGTGGGGTCAACAGTCTCTTCTAAATGCTACAAATAAGGAAGCTGATTTGACTTTATTAAGCTACGTTAGGAAAAGCAACAATAATTGAAAGGCTGTGTTAGATCTTGACAAAATAAGCTACTCCTATCTTATTTGAGTTTGATTGAAATATATGTATTTGATCAATGCCAGCGCCTAGGCTTTTCTAATAAATAACGGTCTGATATACGGCTTTACATCAGCAAGAATCGTCACCATAAAACAAAAATAAACATGAAACTCAAATTAATAGTAATCTTAAGTAAAACAGATTATATTTTCATACATCAAAATTGAGGTAAATACTGAATTTGTTAGACTCTCAATCAATACCTGTCCAAATACTCAATATCAATCACTCTAACTCAAAGGTATTCCAAAATTTCACGGAGAAGGATGGTTTATACAAGGTGATAAACATTATGAAGCCGTCTTTCCTGTTTGAAATCATGCAAACAGTTTCCAAACCAAATTCTACCTTTGCGGCTGCGAGCAGAGCGTTTAATTTTGCGATTGCGTAAGTAACAAAGACACACACACACACACACACACACACACATATATTCAGAGTCAACCCACGCCCTGTTTGAAGCTCTGGCAAGAGCACACAACTCCGTTCGTCAAATTTCGCCACGAGCGAGCCGAACACGTACGTATTGGAGCGATCGGGTAATTTTGAGCCGAAAGCAGAGATGAGCTCTCAGTCAGGCCGCTTGTTGGAATCAAAATGCAGGGCTCGCGACCACTCTGTTTTGTGCCGTGAGAGTTATTCAAACACGGGCGGAGAGGAGCAGGCCGATATATATTGCCAGCTCCGGTGATATTGGATGGTCTACTTTGATTAGTATGGCTGCTGGCAAGAACAACTCAAACACCTCATCTGCGCTGCTCTGCTCTGCTCTGCACGCTCAAACCCCCAGCACCAATAAATACGCGCGCGCGGCCGGCACTCGCGCTGCGTGTTCCATTTCACCAAATGAAATACGTGATTCACTTTTTTGCCTCTGCTTGTGCCGCAATTTCCCCAATGAATGCGTTTTCTTTCTGCACTCTCTGCTCTTCTCTTGTGAAATGTATTGCGAAATCGCTACGCTGGAAGTGCTTTTTCGTCTCCCTTGTGGCTTGGAAATTTTAATTGAACTCTGCTGCTATACTGGTGGTCATCACGGAAATGTTGCTTTCAGATCTTTCTCAATATTTCAATTAGAGTCACTGTAATAGTGCTGCTCACTGTTGACTCATTCACTGTCAGTTTTTTCTATTTATATCGCCCAGTCTTAAAATAAAAAATTTTGTTCACTGAAACTTAAAAATTTAGCCGATCGACGTTTTTTGGGCCAGTCGCAGACTGACGACGAACGTAAATCATAAAAGATCAATTATATAAAAAAAGAAATTTAAATAGGGCTGAGAATTCATTTATCTGTGGGCATCTGATTTTTACTTTAAGAGCTTTTAGACACATCATATCAGTGCGAATGATTAAATTCTGAATCATATGAGGCAAACTAAAATCCGTCTAAACGGCTTTTAAAATTATAATAGGATTCTGAACTGAATAGAATTGTTTTGCGGAGTTAAAGTTTATAATGCTAATGAGGCCTGCGGGACTAAAACAGCCGCTGTATTGTATGTGAGAGATTGTATGACAGTTATCATTGCTTTTGTAATTATATAATTAAATTTTGTCCAACCCATTATTAGTTTGCTTATGGGAGTTGCCATTATAAAATCAACTGTAAAAAGAATAATGATTTCAAAAAGAGGGTAACATAAGCCATCAACTAAAATTGTGCTATTTCAACCAAAAAAATATTTGTGCAAAATATATTTGTGTAACAACGAGTTTTTTTAATCTAGGGATATTTTATTTTCCCCAAAATAATCAAATATCTTCAAGAATAATTTATTTACGTTTAAATTTTTAGGAGTCAAATTAATGGACTGATAATTTATATTATAAGACACTATGTGGTTTTTCCTCATAAACCGAATGACCATGAAATCTCCTCGTACAAATGAATCGGACAATTTATAAATATGATGCCAAAATTTGGCTGAAAATCTTTTATTCCCTAGCCTTTATAGAATAAATAAAGCAAATCGTTTTTTTAAGGAAACTTTTTTTAAGGAGGAAACAATAATACTTTTTCCATGGAAATATCGATCACCATCTAAGGGGCACAGATCGACAAGACCATATAAGTCTTGGTCTGACCATACAAACATTAATTTCGTCAAAGAACGCAGATGCATCCTATGTACAGGAATCCAAATTAAAATCCTTCAATTTGAAGTTGTTTATTTAAGACTAAAAAAAATATTTTTCTTCAAACGCCAAGTGAAGATGTATTATTTTCATTGTGATAAATCATATAAGGCGTCACTTGAAAAAATAGTCTGTCAACTTCATCCGCAATGGTCATATTTTCTCTCTCTCTCTCTCTCTCTCTCTCTCTCTCTCTCTCTCTCTCTCTCTCTCTCTCTCTCTCTCTCTCTCTCTCTCTCTCTCTCTCTCTCTCTCTCTCGACCTTTTCAACAAGGGTTGCAAACGCGCAGCAGGAAGAATGCACCCCACGTGCGATGGTGGTCTCTCTGTCGTTAAGCGGCAAATGATTCGGTCAGTCAGATAATGGCTGACGGCCGCAACGACAAGATTTTGCACTCAAATAAGAGCCGGCGGACTAACGCCCCCTGCATTTTACTCTAATCGCTAGCAGTAAATACGGTTTCACTTATTACTGTGGGATATCGGCCATGTGTGCGCTCTGTTCTTGCAGCAGACAATGTCCTCCTGCGATGCAGGCAAAAAGGGGCTGTTAAATGCCGGGCATCACGCAACTTCGGAATCCGGAGTATTTCTAATTAAGTGAAAACGCTCGGTGCGCTCGTTACTGTGCCTTTTATTCGGCTTGCTTATCAAGCGGCAAAAGGAGTGAGTTGTCGTGTGGCGTGTCGCACGGAAATTATTGTGTTTACTTTTCTTCACTTGAGTATGGTGAGACTCGCCATATCGTAATTCACGTGTGTGATGGCGGTATCATGGAAATTTGGGAAATTTGAATATTTTTCAAATGAAAATTCATTTGGGACGAGGGCGTAGTCGAACATTCAATTATCTAAAACCACTCCTTTGGGGATTTTCGTAATCCAAAAGTTTAATGTTAAACAATGTTTTCCGCACGGTAATTTACCTAACCTCGCCTATATTTGACTTGTTAACACGAATATCAACAGCAAAATAATATGCTTTCGAGTCGGTAAAATTTACATGTTTACCAAACAAGCCATCGGAGCAAATCGAGCACAAACATTCCGGCATTATTTGCTGGAAAGCTCTGCAGTGCAGTTAAGTGAAAAATGCTGGCCGGAATATACCACTTAATTTGCGCAAAACAAGGCCATTAGGTGTCTGCGTTTGGGCAGCGAAACGGCCACTGGGACCGCCGCGTTGGAGCTGGGAAAAGTGAAAATGCATTCGTCGGCAAATTGGATCTGTTGGCATTTTCAATAAGCGAAGCAAAAAGGCGGCTCAACAGCCCCGGCCGTAGGTATTACACACGCGCGCGCTGCCCGACTTGCCCTGGGGAAATTTTGCGCCTGTAAAGTATACAGCACGGGACGAGCTCGCCCGCTGAATTGCAGATTCCCGTCCGCTCTGGCTGCCCATTTCGGATGCATTCGAAATTCCGCCCAGCCACCGGCAGCGCGTTGCTGCTGTTGTTGTTTTTGTTCGGCAAACACACACACACACACCGCACATATCGGTGCGCTGCGCGGCGCCATCGAATGCTGCCATTTTGCTCGTTAATTATCCAAATATTGGACAAACACTCGTTCGCGCGCCAAATTAAAACGCCTGCTTCTTTTTTTCACTTTTTGATGCCTATATCCATTGTTATTGGCCTCGTGCATTTGGGTAAATGGGAAGTTGGGTTTTGCAACGCCAGGTGCACATCAAAGGAACACACTGCTGCTGACGAGTTTCATTCAATTTGTGTGATTAAAAGTTCACCCAAAGTTGCTGCTTTGTGTACCAAACAGCGTCGCTGCTCACGTAAACCTGATTGGGCGTTTTTGGCGTGTAAATTTTCGCGGATATATGAAGCTGGACTGGCTTTGCTAAAAGTTAATTACAGGGTTCGCAAAACTGGTGATATATTTGATTTATATCAATCCCTATCCATGAAATTCTACTTTACTCATCAATCAATGTTCGAGCCACTTGAAAAAACAGTTATAATTAATTGTAATATCCTCATTAACGCTTTTCCCATATGTCTACATTAATATTTCTATCATTTTGCCTAATCAAAAAATTAGTAAATCTAGTTTATTGTTGGAAAAATCAGGAGTTAAATAATTTAAAGATGTCATGTTCACTCAATTTTCTCGAAAATAGCCGCAGCATATTTTGGTATTAAATAAATCCTTAAATTAGAGCATTAAATTTGGCAAAAATCTACCGAGACAAATAAAAAAATGGTTGGCAGCATAATAATTTAAGTTAGAACCTAGCAAAATAAATTATGAAGTGTTAAAGCACCTGAGTTAATAACTAAACGGATTTCTCACTCACTCACTCACTCAAGTCAGGCCTGTCAGCAATTAGAAAGGTTCGGCGGTTGAAACAAGTGCTTGAAAAGTTTCTTTGAAGTAAACACACATTGAAAAGTTTGAAAGAACACCCGTGGCAAAATAAGAAATGCGTTGAATCGAAGCCAACGCGAGATTCCGGCCGCTATTTCGGGCCCATGAATGAACAAATAGAAACCATTTGCGGCGCACGCGACCGCCCGCCGTAGGAGAACGTCAAGAGAGCCCCGAAAAGTGCCCAGGAGCAGGCGGCGAAGAAGCGCTCCTCCAGCCTGAGGGGTGCGAAAGACAAACAAAGTGCACATTCTCCGAATCAGCCGCACTTGGGCTGAGGACCAAACAGCATTTATCACATCAGCTGAATGGGAAACATCTGACTGCTGCCGTACGTCTCCGCGGTCCATTTGCAGCCTGGTGTGTTCCAGCGCCGTGTAAACAAGACGAAAACCACCCCTTGGACCACTCAAACGCCTGCTTAATTGGAAAAATGTGGCCGTTAAAAGCCAACGTGCTCGTCATTAGCCAAACAAACAGTGGCTGCGGCAGTGACTGCTTTTTTCCGGTTGGATTTTTTTTCAGATTTCTTTCCCCGGATTGATTAGGGGAGAAAAACAATGACTGCTGATGAATCTGTGACTATTTTAAGAAAGATCCCCTGGAAGAAATTCTTTTCATTTTTACTATATTTATTTACACTGGGATTTTTACTGTTACAAAAATCTGTTGTACTATAGGAATATTAGTATCTACCGAGAGGGTATTTGATAAATGAAAAAGTCAGTCAAAATACTATTAACAATTTGTAACATAGTACTGGAATACCCTTGATTAACCTTATACATAATGCTTGTTTACTTTGTTATTTTCTTGCAACACAGTCGTTTCCAAAAATTAAAAACAATTTTCATAACGCAGGAAGTACATATCTGTTAATGCCCAACTTGGGTAAACATTAACTAAAAAAGTTAAAACATTGTGTGTTTACAATGGGTAGGATTTCTTTGCTATATTACAAACCAAAAAAGGGTCCGGTTTGAAATTAGCATTCATTGCGAGTCGCAGAGAAAATGCCCTGGAGAAAGCCGGGATGGAATTGATTTTTCTTTTGATTAATCTGCTGGTTGGAAAATTATTTTTGCAGCGGCCAGCAGCAATACTATGCTATCCGGCTTGCCTTTGAGTCCTCTCTTGCGCAGCGATAAATTTATATCTCTTTATTTTCCAATCTGCTCGCTCGTGTAATAAATATATCTACCCAGTGTATATTATATGAAATGGGAAAAAAAGAAAAGAGAAACTTTGTGTGAGCTGCGGCGGCAGTTAGACAAGCAGTCCGCTGTAATCCAAATTGATGTTCAGTCAAGATTACGAAAATAAAATGCTCGCCCAGATTTTTCTCTTCCTACAGCTTTTATTTTTAATCCTTTCACTTCATATCTCGCTGTGGCGGCAGCGGCGGGCAAAAGTACATTTGAATCTCGTTAGCTCCGCCAGCTTATACCGAAATAAATGTGTGCGCGCGCTCTCGATACCCGTGAGCAAATTACACGCAATATATTTTTCTCCGCGCGTCTCACTGCTAAATTCGCAGCTGCGCGAAATCCTTTTCTCCGGACGAGGACATCGACTAAATGCTTGACAATTATCCTCCAACGGTTGATGATAAATTGTCTCCAAATTCGGCATACTCGAGTGCAATTGTAGAAAAGCATTTGACGTTTCATACCTCGAGCTCACCTGCGCGCTTATTTTCGACGGCCACCCAGCCGTTTTGATATTTGACAGACCCGTGAAATCGCTTACTCGGGATCTGAAAAAGCATCCCAGACCAGGTGATAAGAAAAAGCTGCTGCTGCTGCTGGCAGAGGTAAAAAAAATATGGATCGTCTTCCTCTCTGCGCGCGTGAACCAGAGCTGGGAAATTCCTGTGCGTGGAAAATGGTTCAGCGAGCCAGGGTGGTCCTGCTCGGCTCTCTCACTGAAATTTATCAGTGTTGGTTTTTCACTAGGCGGCAGAAGGGTCTTTTCTTGTCGCACTGCTAAGGGATTTTCGACTTTATTGCCGTGGAAAATGCCCAAAAGTGAGATATTATTATGCGTTGCGGGATTGTTCGCGGTTGGCTGACATCAGAATGAATAAAATCTCGTCCCTCACAATCGTCTCATTCCTTTACGCCATCTCTAAATCTGATAAGCTATTGCGTTTTACGGAACAGTTTTTGGGCTTAATATTATTCATTTATGTAGCAAATAGGACGTTTTATTTTTAAGCGACCGTTTTGTTATCTTAACATTGATTTAGACAATCAATTGTTTATTTTTGTTCGTTTGACCTAAAGCAATATATTTTAAGAGTTATTACGATAAATTGCTAAAAATCAATAAGAGCTTGGCAGATTTTTTTTTTAGTCCGAGAGAAGAGCGAAGATGATCTGTACCAAGTTAATTGTGAGCAATGAGATTAAATTGAAACTCGTTTGTTAACCTCCTTTTCATTCATCCCTCTTGCACTGCAAGATAGGAAGAGTTAATCAGCGAAAGTGAACAATTTGGAATTCACCGCTCCCCAAGCAGCCAGCTTCGCCGTCTGCCTCTGTGAAAATGCAACAACAAACTATAAAACTTGATGCCAATTCCTGCAGCGCCTCTCTCTCTCTCTCTCTCTCTCTCTCTCTCTCTCTCCGTCTCACGACTCTTTTGCACATTCACTTGATCATCCGCGCCGTCAAAGTTTTCTGCACTGGAAACAAATAATGTCTACTCCGGCTGCTAGCTCTTTTTCATCCGCATTATACAGCTCTCGCAGTTTTACGACCGTTCCAACTTGATGAGCTCTTCCATTAAACAAATTGCTCTTCAATAATATTTCCAGCAGCCAGATCCAATCACTGCAGAGTTGAAAAAGCACAGGGAAATGAAACGTGCGCAAAGAGCACTTGAAAAATGCACTTCCCTCGTTTTTCCATGCCATCAGCGGATTTTCACCGAGAAAATATTATTAACTGTTCGGAGCGAGTGTGATTGATGAACCTGATACAGCACCGGCACACAACAAAGCAGCCAATACATACACGCCGTTTTTGCCTCTCGGTGAATTCGAATCAATCACCGCGGCTGTGGAGCACCTTATATGGAAATATCCATGCGGAGATAAAATAATACTACCGCTTTTCTCGCCCCTGGCCGATTTGTTCTCGGTGAAAAATGGTTCACAAACAGCCTGCAGCCGCTGTTGTAGGAAAGGGTTGTTATGCCGCGCCTGCTCTCATCTCACGTGTACATAGGGGTTGAAAAAGTGGCGGCAGCCAGATCCATTGTTGCGCTCTCGGAATTGTTTGCACGCGGATCAGAAGCACAAGGCTTGATCGCATCAGCAGCCAAAGCCTGGGAAATGGCTAAACCCTTAAATCACGAGTTGTTCTCTCCGACGTTGGCATCCATATTTTGCCACCCTGACTCAGATGATTCATACACGTAAGCGAATCGGTTGTGAAACTGGGTCGTACAAATTTCGCGGTGAATTACACGCTTATTTGTTCACGTTTCAAACGGTATAACACGTTGCGTATCATTGCAAACTTGCAATTTCGTTTGCATTTGAAATTTTAGTGTGATTAATTTGACAGCCGATTAATTGATTTGAAAAGGAGAAATTATAATTTAAATCTAATTCACTATATGAATTTGGGGGCAGTAACCATTACAAAAAGAAGGCTTTATGGCATAATATTCAAGACAAACTTTTACAAAACTGGGAGAGAGTGATTTCCCGTCAGTTTTTCCAACGTGGAACCCTGCTCATTCGCTATCTCTCAAATTTGCTTATTTTTTGTTCTCTTTTGTGGCAATATATCTTCTTTTTACTTATATACCTGTTTATTCTTGCATGTCATTCCATAAAATTAAAGAATTATAAGAAAATACAGCAAGAAAGTGCATACATACTTGCAAAAACGATTAATTACAGAGTTTAATCTCTCGCCGTACTGAGCCGCAAATGACACGTAACTAAGTTCACTGACCACTATAAATTTGCCCAAGATGCTACTCACAGGGGGTAAACTCGACCGCAGTGGCAGGTCGTTCCACGGTTTCACCAACCTGAAGGAAAAAGCTCCTTGGCCGAATACGCTTCGCACAGACGGTGGCTGCAGCCGTGGGTGCTGGCTATATTGGCGTCGTTTCGCAGCTGCCTTGTTTAATATTTATTTGCATATTTCGCATATTTAAAAAAAATAAACAGACCATCCTGAACAATTTTTAAATTGTTCCTTTTTAAATATTCCAATTACCAATTGAATGCTTTGAATAAAATTCAAATCACGGGCCCAATAACCACCAATTTTAGAAATGAACAAATAAGGTTTATACAAGCAAGTGAATCGTGCTTGACATTTATTTTGTTGGTCTGTGTCTCAACTTGTTTCAATCTTCGTGTTGGCCTGCTGTTGCTGTTGGTGCTCTCCAGCAGGCAAAGAATTACTGCCGGCTCATGGCTAATGCATTTTATCAGGATCTGCGCGCCGCTGGGAACTGCTGGTAACAATCGCAGGCACCGCAATGACATTAATGGCCCTCTGTTTTGTCGCCATAACTCTCTCCATTTTATTGGACAGCATCAGCAGCTCAGGATCTGCGAGTGCGATCTTTAATAAAGCTGCTTCTGGAAGGTTCCCTAGTGGCTCGCTCTGCTCGTTGCGATATTGATCTATTTCGCGGTAATTAGCGTAGGAATTCTCAAAGGACTTGGCTCTCACCTTTTGTTCTAATTAACAACGATCAAATATTTAAATTGTTTATTTCTGTTATTCACGGCGATGCCGCTAGAGATTAAGGCTAATTTTAGGAAGGCTGAATTTCATTAACGTTTTCCAAGAATTTCTCTGCGCAATGCAAGCGCACAAGGCTGACGGTCACCGGAAACTGACATTGCCTTCGATACGAGTAAAAAATTCCCTCGCCGCGTCAAACGTTGCTTAATATCCTGGTCGAAAACACCTTCCTTGCCTGCACGGGAACAGGCGAGAGGAAGTGCAGCAGAAAGCGATAAAAACAATTCCGCAGGGAGGGTATTTTGAAATCTATTTTTTTTATCAAGCAACAGTAGTAGTCATTCAGGTAGAAGCTCCTAAAGTAAATAATTTCAACCTGCTATAGCTAAAACCTTTCATACGAAACTAGCCACTTATTTTTTTTCAAGAGGGTTAATTGTTAAAATTCAATTCAACTTAAGCTTTAGCTGTCAAGTATAATAAATCGAGATCAATACCTTTTAACATCTAATCCACTCGAGAGGAAATGAAAGGAAGGTATAAAGCTGTAAAGGTGCGTCTACAATTTCCGATCCTGCGTGAGTTCAAAACAAAATTCCACACGGACATGTGAATGGTGTTAAATCGAGCGGCAGGGACAAAAAGATCGGACGCGGAAGGCGATTTAATTGTGTATTATTCCCGCCCCCGAGTGGACGCTTGGGTGGATTCCCGGGGCCACCTGGCCCTGAAGTGTGGCCGCCCATCAGTGCAATTGCCTGAGCTGCCAATCGCCGAGCATGTCAACTCGCTCGCTTTAATTCCCCGCTTCCTCATAATAGCGTGCACTCGTTGTTTCCGATCGCTGCTGCATCTCGTGCATGAAATAAAACACAACACCGCGCGGCGGCCATCATGCGAAAAAGCAGGATGTTCTCCAAATTATTTTTTTGCCCGACAACGACTGCCATGCTGAACGCGAATAAGTAATAAAATGGTAGTTTAAAATGTATTAAGCAAGGAGGGGAGGAAAATTAAAGCCAACGATCGCTGAATAAGAACAGAGTCTCTTGGGACCATATTATACTTTAATAGTTGGGATTATTAAGGTTTTATTTTGAATGGCTAAATGAACACTTGAAATTTCCAAATATTACTCTTTGAATGTAAAAAGGAATGTTAATGTTGTGGGCGCTTTTGCTAATTAAAATAAATAAACTGAGCAGTTTTTTTTAATTGGCTTGTAGCAAAATGCCAAGCTTAAACCAACGCCAGAAAAGTCGCTTGAAGTGTGAACTCAGCGATCAAAATGTAGATCGCAACTTTATGCCCTTTTTATGGTGTAGAGAAGAATGCACTTTTGTCGCTCTCTTATATCGTGCCAAGAAACAAAGGCGAGGATAAGAATAATAATGCAGAGTACTGCGGAGTAGCGTGTCAAAAGCAATAAAACTGCATTCACCAAGAATTAGAATTATTTAATTTCCCAGAGGAAAAACGTTGAGTAAAATTATTATTGCAAAAATGTGGCGTATGGCGCCAACGAAATGCAATATCCCAAGTCCCCTATACCGCATACTGTTGAAAATATTAAATTCTACTTTCCGTAATCTGACGGAGATATTATAGACGTTTCCAATAAATCTCTCGTTACTCAGCACGTTGTGAAAATTAAATCCGCATATTTTACAAAGTGCGTTACTCGTTCGCTTCTATAAAATATAGCTGGCCGTATCAAAACCGAACAAGTTTTGCGGTGTCGGATTCAAAGAGAAGAAAAAACAAGTGTTGCTCTACAGCGCAGAGCTTGGCGAGTGTGAAATTAACAGGTCATTTGAATTTTATCGCTTAGGCTGATCGCATTCAGCAGATAAACTAGTTGTTGCTCGTCAGGCTACGCTTGGGGGCGGACGCGCGTGTGAGAAAAATGCGCCATTTCAAGCCGGTAACAAGCTGCGGCCTTTTAGTGTGTGTGTCCATATTTATTATTACGAGTGGGCGCTAATTTGCATTCGGAATGGTGATGAGGATAATTTGATATACGCGCGGAAAACCGAGCTGCTGCCCGTCGGGAGTGGTGACACACAATTAAATTATAATTACCGAATTACGCTCCGGTGGCTCGTTTTGAGTGTCCACGCTGAATAAGTTTATTGCGTCAATGGCCAATTCGGAATTTTGATAAAAAAATTATCGCTTTGGCGTTATTCTGGTTGTAAAGCCAATTTATTGATTCCCTCGTGCACTGATGTAATATTTCGACTCACACGCATTCGTTAGCACTGATCCTAATTTTTTTAATGCGAGAAAATATTGTAAATTGCACAACAACTACTCGCTCTTTCAATTACTCATTTTGATGCGCGGAAAAATCACTTGGTAGAAACTTTGGAGACCGCAGAGCTCAATTTGAGATTATAGCTAATGGATTCTGGATCGTCAAGTGGTTTTCCCAATTTGCTGCAAACGGCTGCTCGCCGTCTCATCTGTTGGTGGGAAATAATTTCTGCACGAAGAGCGAGAGAGAGAGAGAGAGAGAGAGAGAGAGAGAGAATCTGAGAGAGAGAGAAAGATAGAGAGAGCAGAGAAAACTGGCGCGCTGATAAAGTTGTTGGCGCTGCGAGCCTGAATTATTAAAAGAGGCCGCGTGTATGAAAAATTTAAAAGGCTCTCAAGACGCGGCCCTGCCGGATCTGAATAATGGAGTTACATTTTTCATTTCGCTCCTCTCGCCGTAAGGCTCGCTGGCTGTTCCATATTCTCTTTGAGGGCGGTCGGGAAAAGAGAATTCGCCCCCGCCGTCTTAACACGACCAAGCGTGATGGATGCAATTCGCCAGATGCAAATAAACACGCGCTCTTCATCATCACAAAGGGGGCTAATCTCCGGCTCACACGCCCCGTCATTCAATTTGCACACTTAATTCTGCCATTTTCACGCTCATTTGCACTGCAAATGTTGTCCTAAAATAGCTGTAGCAGGTACTAAATATATCACAAATCAATGCAAGTTGACAAATTTAGTTTTTTACCATTTCATGCTATAGATTTTCTCATCAAAATTACTTTTTGTCTGATTGATCCTAGAAAGGGTTCGTCATATCTTAAATCTTTAACGTGGAACTTTGTGAATTTAAATCAGGAAGATTGTGACAAAGAAAAATTGTGAACATTTTTATTTAACTTTTTTACCCTACAACTCTTTAGAGGCATACCTTTTTAATTGAAATTTTTCATATCAGAATTTATTCAATCTGGCTGATCCTTGCTCTATACTGATAAACATTTTACTTTCCTGTTGCGCCGCCTGCACATCTTTTCTGCTTGTGAGCCTTGTGAAAGCGTCATTCATTTTCTTGTCATCGCGGATTTAAGGCAAAATGTAATCTGGAAGAAGTCTCATTTGACAGGAGCGCGTATGAAAAGATTGTGATCCCTTTATTGTGAAACTGCTCGAGTGTAAATAAATAAAATGCGGCCCGACCGTTCGCTTTATCCGGGAATTACACTTGTAAATGGCAGCTGCAATTTTTGTCAAAAAAATCCATTCGCCGGGAACGCGCGTCAGCGAACCATCAAAATAGTCTCAAACAAAACACCCACTCCATGCAGCCTGCAGTTCCTGTTCTATTTGTTGTTGGAGGATATTGTTGAAACTTGTACACTTCACCACTTTGCTCATTGTGAGAACAGAGCGAGAGCGTAAAGGGTGCAAATCCACCCATTCATAATTCACGAGTGGGTTAAACTTCTCCGCTAATGGCTATTATGCTTCTATGTGTTGGCGAGCAGAAATAATCCCTTTTTATTATTAAACAGCGCTGTATTCATATGATTGGAAATAGAATGTAGTTCAAGCTTTTCAATTGGAAGGGACGAAACTTATAATTGTGCTCAAAAGCCTTTTTATTTATTGAATAGGAAATTCCTGGAAAAATCAGAACACATACAACAAATCTAAATATATTCACCAGTTGCAAAAGCTCGTTGTGTTCGGAAAGCCGCTAATAAAAGGCGCCAGCGGTTACTTTAGATTTAAGGCACTTTCGCTACGATTTCATTCTCAATTCTGCTGCTGTGCATTCTTCATTTAAAACGATTCATTTGATGTGTTCAAAACCAAAGTCGGCACAGCAAATCATTTGAAAAACGAGAAAAACATTTTTTATGTTGATTTATTTAATTTTATTTGAAATAAAAACACTTTCCCAGGGTTTATACCGTTTTTCTACGGCTATTGACTGAACTGATTTTTTTTACAGCACATCAAAAGATATCATTTTCAGAGCTGAATGCACAATAGCAGGATCGATTCTGAGATCGCAACGGATGAATTCTCTTACATTTTATTTTTTTCTGAAACATGTGAAAATCAAGGAAGAAGGCTTGATTTTTCTACCTTGTTTAGTTGTTTGGGAAGTGTGCTTTATACACTCTTATGGATATAGTGTACAACAAACTTCCAGAACAAGTGAAACAGATTGAAGAATTTAAGCGTTCTTTTAGTGAAAACCTTCCATCATTTGTTCTTCGATAAATTTGAGTTTTCCTGGTGTGGTTTTGATGAAAACGTACAATGACATTTAAAATAATACCCTGTAAATATTTGGCCCTAATTGTATAGAGATATTTTGTAATATTTCACGTCATTTTTACAAATTGGAATGCTTTCTTTCTATATTACACAATCAGCCGTTCATGTGATATCTGTCGAATGCATCGTCAACGTGAGCTAGGACTTTTTTGTGACGCCGAATGACAATATATCTGACAAAAGTGTGCTCGCTCCGCAGGACAAAGAGGCACATTTGTGCACGGAGGGACGCACACACACGCATCCAGGTCTACCCGTACCTGTGTATAAAAGCGTCCCATTGTGCGCCGCGGGCGTACATATACGCACAATGATATGCGAGCACACGAAACATACAGTTACAGCACACGTTATTGCGAGGCAACGATCAAGAAGGTGCCCCTAACAGTGTTCGTATGTTCACTCTTGACTGAATCCGCTTTCAAGACACCGCTCTTTGACATTATTACATTCGGTTTGTGTGAATGAAACGTAACCATTATGCCATGGTCGTTTGGAAAAATGTATGCTACTCGCTATTTACCCCGACATTTTTAACTATATTATAGTAAACTGATCAATAATATGCAAATTTTAGCGTTTTTTTTAAATTACAATGTTACGCGAGCAAAATTTTGTATTTGCAAGAACTTATAAAAAATGCTGTCTTGAAACGAAGTTCAAAATGTATAGATGTGTTGCTCAAAATCAGCAATGTATAAAAGCGGATGTTTTCGACGAACTCTGACTCATAATTCTCTGCAGATAATACTGTGGTACCATGTTTTTTTAGTTTAAGTACTGCTGATGAGGCCTGAGGGGCAAAAACAGCCGCTATGTGCACTACAAGAACGTATCATTTAATTATTTGTTTCAAAGTTTCACTAATAGCTAACCAAACTTAGTTAGCCACCAAGAGCTATTTGATAATTTTAAATTTAAAAATGAATATTATGTTTAGGTTATAAATTGAAAATTGTATTTTTGATTATAGTAAAGTTGTCAATTGAGTTATTTGTTTGATCTGTTAAATCTTCTTTCTGATTTTGCAGATTATTTACTTCAAAATTTTGTGCTTTAGCTGATTTCTTCATCTCGTCGCGATCTATCCAATAGTTTTATATGCCTTAATTATACTCCTTGGTAAAAATGAAATTATAATTTCAGTATAGGGAGACCAGAAATCCCCATATGAAAATCGTGTAAAATTTACAGTTAGTTTCCTCAAAAACAACGCTACCTTGAAAAATTTTGGCTTTAACACAATAATCTAGGAATAATTTAAAAAACTGCAGATTGAAAGATTTTTTATTGAACAAAAAGCGCAAAAAGCATATTCAGTCAATAGCTGTCCATGTTGCATAAAGGGCAAAGTTTATATCCTCGTGCCATGCATCACTTTTTCTTGGGAAAAAAATGTTTTTGACAGAGAGCAGTATTCGCGCGCGACCTATTCAGTGTCAACGCCAGTTGCGTTGTCAACGATGATGAATAATTTAGTGTGCAGCACTGCAGCCGTCGGCTCCGATAAAAGGTGTCGAGCCCGCCTTGGCTGCTGCACACATTCAGGTTCACAGGGCATGCCAAATTCGGGCCGCGCCGTGCCGCGCGTGGTTACGCAAGGTACAAAAATTGCCGCGCTGATGGTGATGCGAGGCGGCGTTTTTATTTGCGACAGCTGTCCCACCCGCCACAGCAGTTCTTTGTGCGTCCTCTGCCGTGGAAACGTCAACTGAAGCGGAATATTGAAAGATGCATTTAATTGGTGCCAAACCACTTGTGAGCGCACACGTACAATGCACCGAGACCGAGAATCGCTCCCTCCGCAAACGCATTGGCCGCTCTCTATTATGCTCTGTCTGTTCCTAGCATATGCAGCAGCAACAGAGAACGGCATTCAATTTTGCTCTTCTTCCTTATGCCTCTGGATTTTCGTCCCTTATCGCCTACTGGGGATCTGCCTGCGCACTCGCCTGGCGGGACGGTATTTTCTCACACTCGCTGCCGCTGCAGAAAAATGCGCAGGGAAATTTGGGCCGCGGCCAAGACGCCGACTCTGGCACCTCATCAGCCTGGCCAAATTACTGCCGAGGTGCTGAAAAAGCACACTGCTGTGAGTTAGATTAAAAAAAAACATGTAGTCTGAGCGTGTGTTGTGATTACCTCCGACTGAAATACATCTAATTTTAGTTATGTCATCTACCGAACAAATCTTTGAGTTTAATTTCCCTGTTTTAACTAAATTTAATTGAGAGACTGCAGCGATAAAAACCTTTGAAATCGTCAAGTGGCAAAATTTTGTAAAAAAATTACATCGATATTAAAATATGTGATGTACAATGATGATTATCAATTTATCGACGTCTCTCCTAATGATAAATTTAGCGGAATAAACACAATTAATAACGGGGAATATTTAATTTGCTTGCTAATGAACGTATACATTCAGAAAACTAGTGATCTTGAAGATTACTACAGAAAACTAATCGAGTTCCAATAGCATAGACAGATTTCTGATATATGCTTCTAAATTTTCAAGCTATAATCTTTCCACCAATCTGACAGTCAGTATAACTTGCGATAGGAACTGAAAAGTACACAAATTACTTGTTCTTAATGAAGTTCATACCCTGTGTTATACTGAGTGTTTACTGCTCCAGATTTCCCCTCTCTGTTACCACAAATTCCTATTATCAAGAAATTTGTGGACTCATATATTTTACGAGTGCTGAAATTACCACAGGCAGATGAACCTCCAGCACCCCTGTTGACGCAGGTCCATATTATTCATCATCATTTTACTCATTTTGCGGTGCAAGCCATGTGTGAAGAATCGAGCAGAGGAACCCGCTCCATTGTCAAAACTCGTGTGTTCCGACTGAATAAAAGGCACGCACGCTTTGTGTGTTAGGGAAACCGCTGGCTGGCGCGCACACCTATTTTGTCCTATTCATTTAATCTACCCGGCCATTCAGGTCGTTATAGGCGCGATGAAAAACGAGCCAGCCGCCGCACTGCACCGACGCGTGAGAGAGAGATAGAGACCCAGAGAGAGATACTGTAAATATTGGACCGAAATCTGATCCACTCGTTCACACAGACACGAGCACTTTTGCCTTTTTCCGCAGCAAAAGCTGCCGAAATCGGATACTTTTCGAGCAGCTTGACGACACTCTTCACCAGCCAGTCAACGTTTCCTCATGCGTGTAATTCGAACTAATGAAGCGATTAATTATTCATATAACACGTTATTTGTGTCACTCCTAGACATATTTTTTGCATGTCATGAAAATAGGGTGGATTAGAATGACAAAGAACCGACACAATTTTAAATCAGAGAGATATCGAACTTTGTACTGTATAAAGGAACTTTATAACGGAATCTAGGCACGGAGGAAATTTAATAAAATGAGAATCATTGGAAAAAATAAAATTGAACAGATGGAAGTAAAATGATCATTTTACTACTAATTTGACTAAAATCTAGATACTTCTAATCCCTTTTGATTCGTTGTTTATTGAGATCGAAGCGTATGTATGGCATTTGAACCATATAATTCACGAAGCTATTAAATTTTCTGAACTTATCCAGCAAGCACTGGAATTAACTGTGAAAAATCCAGCAATTTTCGTTAAACAAAACAGTCAGAATTCCTGTTTAGTTTTAAATTTCATAATATGTATAAACTGTACAGCTAAAAAATTGTTTGATTAAGCCATTTCTCCAGTTGCCTCATATGGATTGATATTTGGAAACATTCAAACCCTCAAAGACTTCAACAATCTCGATTGTGCTAAGACAAGTCAAGTTAGTATATAGTGGACAAGTAGGATCACGTTAATCCAAACTAATAAATAAATATAAAAATACCCTCTTTACAACATGGAATATTTAATTCTGTTGTACACATAGGTGTCGAATAAATTATACATATATACAAAAATAAACTGTGCTGCGACACAAATCCGATAATTTTTTTGCAAAAAAACACCTCACAATCCAAACATTAGACCCATTTAAACTTCCAAGTTTCATCCCTTTGATATGCATCTGGATAAAGGGCTGTGCCGCATACAGCATGTGTGTTTTCGCCGCTCGCACGCACCGCGTTTTTCACACCTGTGTGATTTTGCAAAAGCACAGGCTGCCCATCAACTCTAATTAAAGTGAGAGTGGGTGGCAGCAGGTGCAAAAATCCGCGGGAATCGTGTGTGCAAAAAATCCCATACTGCACGTGGCCGTAAATTAATAAATGTAGCAAAATGAATGAATAATAAAAAAGCAAAAATGGCAGCTCCCGTCAAAGGGCGATAAATTCTAATTAGGCCGCTCGCGCGTTTGCTGGCTGTTGATCAATTTATCATCAAAACAACGTGCACTGGGTCATTAATTAGAGTAATTTATTTGTTGTGATGGCTGCTCGATTATCACCGATAAATTACAACAGCTTTCGAATGAAATAACAGTAATTAAAATTTTTGTTTCAGCCGCTGATGCGTATTTTTCGCAACCGTCCGGACCAATTTTCGACCCAAACTGGATTCCGATTATGAGGTCAGTATTAGCGTTTATTTAAGATTTCCCAAGGGCAAAGATGTGTGTGTTATAGGCAGATTGAACACTTTCGGAACAATTTCAATTGGATCGCAAAATGTCATGTTGATGAAACAATCTAATTTTGATTTAAATTTTTGACTGTATCCAGAGGTTTCTGTCAGTAAATATAATTCGTTGGAAGTCTTTTCAAACTATCTGTTTTTTTCTGTTTGAGTTAAGTATTTGCTCAGAAAAAATTATCCTAAAATTCACGTTCCAGTGCTTTTGGTTCGTTTTTCTCAACTAATGTGTTTAAAAAAATGGTCTCTTTGTTTGCTTAATTACCTCCAAGCAGACAGTAGGCTCTCTTTGCTTTTCTTTTTATTAATGAGCGGCAAATTAGGTCTGCGATCCAAGCAATGCTCTTTCTCGTGTGCAAATAGGAATCGTTAAACATTTTTAAAAGAAGGAGAAAATTTATAATGGGCGTGAAACTCTTTTCAGCGAGCATAGCTTTGATTTAAATAAATATATACGAATTTTTAGTCTCTGCGCTCGACTTGTTTTTCCATCCTAATTTGAATATTGACGTGGGCCAAAAGAAATGAATTACGAGAGCAATTCTATTCACTATCTAGACTGGCTGCCTTTTTTTGAAATGAGATTCGAACACCTCAGTGTTGTTTTGATTCACGGCCCCTTAAATATGATATTTCCTCTTTAACAAATTGGGCGTGGTGCACTTTTCTAACTCCTCTTCTTGCTCGCTCGCCTTCTAATCCGATGAGCCAACAGAGCTGAAAGAAATTATTATCATTATATTATTCCGGTACACACAAAACACAAGAGCATGTTTATTTATGAGAGACGTCGACCGTCTCACCTTACACGCACTTCATAAATATTTTGCCTTTTCCTCTCTGTTTGGGAGCGAAACAAACACAAAGTCTTATGATGAATGCGTTGTATTTTCTCATTCTTTATTTTAACCTTAAAACCCCAATAAATTTCGGACCAAATTCAATTTTTTGTGAAACTTTATTTAAAGATGAAATATAAAAATTATATAATATGCTAACTCATCCCTTGGATACTAAAACTGTCTTGCAAAATGTTCTTTCCCACGGACATAAAAAGAATTAGTTGTGTCCACACTCGTCATTAAACCTAAATTTATTATTAATTCCGTGAATTATAATGCGGCATCACTCTATGGTCGAAAGGAATTATCTGGCACGTGGGCGTCGGCAGATATTAGCCTTTGTTGTTGCTGCTTGCGCAATTGCAAACTTCTCCGACGTACTTAAACTTTTAATGATGTTGTGCACGCACATTCTCCGCCCTGAGAGTCTCATCGCTGCAAATTCTCTCGTGAACCAACCAACCCATGAACACCCAGCCTTTGAATTTCGTAATAGAGCCCGCCAGTGGGAAACAAATCATTCTTGGGTAAATATTCCTTGTAGTTTTCTAATAGAGATTTTGCTGGGTTTTCTTCTAAAATGGATACGGCTCAATAAAAATTCTTCTCGTGCAACATAGCCGGAAGCAACAACAAAATAAATTCGAAAAGCGGTGGCAGGGTAATTTTCGTTATCTCAGAGGGTAGTTTAGGTTTGAATACAAATGCACGCGCGCGCGCGCGCGCGCTCTCCGCGGACGGCACATACGCTTTTGCGAAATGGAATGCTCGAGGGTGCACCTTGAACAGGCCGCCGAATAAATATGTAAAGTTCTCTCTCGCATTTCGCGTCTCTCCTTCTTGCCCGCATCCATACAGAAATGCTTTTATTTTATCTTCATACACGAGAAAATGATTTGGGGAATTTCATATCGCTCACGAAATAAGGCGCTCGGCTCTTTTGTTCTTCCACAAACACCCACTCCCAGTATGTGCGCCAGTGGAATTTTGCGAATTTTACTCACCGACAAAAGACGCAAAAGGCATTTCCCCCAGATGGAATATATGCACTTGAAAATTATGGCATTTCTTCTAGTCAAATATGACACATTATACTCAGTTTAACCATGAGTATATGCTACATTTTTTTCCGGGAGAAATAATTTTTACTCTATTGTAAAGCAATAAAATGGTTTTCTTATTTACTGCTCAAGGCATATGTCATAGCCATTCGTTTTAAATAGAACTTTGATCAGTTAAATTTGAGGCTTTCCCACAAGCAGAATTTTCTTACCCAACCAATTCTCTGCTCCTTCTAAGAATTTCGTTACGAAACGAATTCGCGTGCTCTCCTTTAATTACCTTTTTGTAATGCAATTGCCTTTCAAACCACCCTCTTCTCGCATTTTGATTGAGTTCTCAAGGGAAATGCGAAACTCGACGAAAATTAAATCTCGGCAGTGCGACTTATTCATCAGCCGTTCACATTCGATTTTTGAAGTTGCGTGCCGCGCGCGAGAGTGAATTAATTAACGTGTTTGCACGACCGACATGCGGGCGGGTGGAGGCGGTGGGTGCAAATGACGCCGCCTTTCGCGTTCGTTTGAACATCTCGTCGTCAGCGGCGGCGGCGGCGACTTGTTATCTCGTCGGCTCCATCTCCTCCGAGAAATATAAGAGGTTTGAACTTTTCTGCAGAGCAGCCGACGAGCAGGCTTCTTCAAATAAGTCTCATTTCAATCTTTTGATGCGGAGCCACCCTTGGGACTCTCCATTTGCACACCCTCCTTATTCAGATTATCGCACCCCCGCACAGCAGACATTATGGAGAAGAGAGAAAGTCATCTCTCTTGGGCTTTCTCTCTCGCTCTCGCCAGCTCCGCGCGCAGGCCAGCGTGTTTGGACTTTTGTTATCAGCGGTAGGCGAGTTTTTTACACCACCCACCCCCTTTATTCCGCGCCTCTTTGCCATTTTAACCATTTGTTAAGCTTAAGGTATAATGCTTGCTCGCCTCCCCTTCTGGATATATGTGCGTCTGAGATTTCCATACAAATGTCTCACATTTAGCAGATTTTCCAAGCTATGGCCACCTACGCCCTAATCTCGACATATTATTATATGGAAAGATCAAATAAAAATTGCATGTTTGATTCATTATAAGGTTGTAATTTATCTTAAAATAAATTTCCTTCCTCTTGTCTAAAAATCCCAACCCTTAATTCATCTCAGGCTGTAAATTTAAGGAAGATCCTGTGTCTAGAATTAGGAAATTTTCCAATTACACTTGAAAAATAATTGACTAAATTTACGTCTCTTCATATGTACCCTCTTTCATTATTGAGAGCAAATTTTCGCTCGGGGTTTTGCTGAATAGTGGAAATTTAATAACATAGACTTCATCATAATTGAAATTCAGAGTTATTTAATTAAACTCAACCAATGAAGTTTAAATTTCCACAATAATAGTCCCTCAATAAGGTAAATATAGTTAAAAAATATAACTTCCCTTAGTGTGCGTATTTTTAATATTAATTTCAATATTCTCAGACTATTTCATGGAAAATCTTCTATTACGAAGAAAAAAATGAAAAATTGGTGCAAAGGTCAACGGATTTTGTAATTATATAAGTGAATTGAATTTTAGAATTTAAAATTCCTACCCACTTAAATTTTACACACCTGCTATTTATAATATATTTGCTCATGAATATTTGCCGACAAATTTATGCCAAATGAGGTGAGAGCAGGTCGTTGATGGAAGGCAGAGGTGTTGACCGAGCCTATGCTCGCCAAATTTGCGGCGATCTTGTTGTCGTCTGGCGGAAATTGCTGTGCAAATCACGTGGGGGCGCAATTTATTCGCGTAAGAGTACGCGCGGGCGCTAGGTGGAAAATGATATGCCGCCTTTGGAACGACGTGTGCCTATGCTTGTGTGAAAACTGTGCTGCCTGCCCGCGTCCGCCCACCCGCCTGCTTCTCGGCACGCAGCACGTTTTTCGCTAGCTCGTCCATAAAAGATAATTTGAAATCTGCTGATGTGTATATAATTTTATGGCATCTAAAGGAGCGAAAAAGCATTTCCATATAAAAAGCAGCCCTCTGCCTCTCATATCGTGTCGTGTGCTGCTGCTGCTGCTGATGTTGGCTAGAACGTCGACGAGTGCGATGCAAAGGGGACGCGCCCATCAAGGACGACCGGACCACTCTCTGGCGCAAAACTCATCCCAAGCAGATTTTATCTCTCTCGCTAAAGCGGCGTACGAAACACACGCATGTGTCCATCCAGCATGTGTGCAATTTATTGGAGAATATTCCGAAAACGAGAGAAATTCTTGCCCTTTGGTTTTAACCCCGGAAAAATAATAATATACTGTGAACTTTGACATTTCTTTACTTTGAACGAGCTGACGGGCGTGTTTTTTTTAAAGCATTGTGTATCTACAAAGAAGCTGCTCTCCAACTTTGCAAAGAACGGAAGCATAAATTTCGGGTTTTGCGTAGTAGTGGAATGTCACCAATTTTTTTTATTTCCTAACAAAGAAGGAAAATTTAGAACCAAGCTGTATATCCATTGTGCTAAACACTTTTCTATCTCTTCTATTCAATTCAACGAATATCACAATTCATTTTTCATTTGCAGCAGGACAGCTTTGCATGATTAGATGTCTAATTGTGTATATAAATTAGAAATATATTAGTTTGAAATTCTACATAGCAAAAGTCATTCCATTTCATGTTCCTTAATAGAAATCTGATCCTGGCTTACAACTAATAACTTAACATTCCTTCCTCGACCGTTTCGTTTCGTTTTCCCGTTGTAAACTACCCGAATACACGCACTTTTTATTGGGAATTCGAGCGTCTTTACTGCTCTTAAAATGTAAATATTCCGCGGCAAACAATGGGTCGTACCTGGTGAAACGCTCGAAAACCGATCAATATCTGGCTAAAAAGTGGGCAATTCCGACCAAACAATGGACCATTTTCCTCCAGTCAAGCCAGATATGTGCGGCATTAAAGATACAAAGCAATATAATTCCACGCAAAAAGGCCTGGCAAATCCAATTAAAACGCCTTTGTTTTCGCAACCTCCCATCGCAAATGATTCATGAACATACAAGCACACGCACAGAGGAGGAGAACGTACTCTCAGTTATAATAAATCTTGCCTCCAACGCGGAGAACGGAGACGGCGACTCTCTTCATTTGCGCAGGCACATTTTTCGCAACAATTTAGCAGAAATTCTCCAGCGTGCCTTTTTGCCTGTGTACGTAAGAGGCCACCATAAAAGATTTTCACGCGAAAATTGCACGCGAGTCGCTCGCCCGGCGACAAGTCTTTGTTTTGCGCGCCTCTCAGCGGAGTAATTTTCTTTCGCATTTTCGGTTGGAGGCGGCGGCGGCAGCGGCGGCGGCGGCGGTAGAGCAATCAAGTGTGGATGTTTAATTACACGGACACAATCGGCCCGGGCAAAAAGGTCTCCGACGTTGCCTCCGGTCATGCTTTTTGTCATGCGGTGTTAACTTTCATAACCGTTGTGCTGGCAGAGTCGAAAATTTTTCTAATTAGCACGGACAAAACCTTTTTTTAATGGAAATATGACACGAAACAATGCCATCATTTAAAAGGGAGTTGAATGGACACAAAATGTACTTTAATGAACGTAATTTTGGGGAAAATCGCTTTCTAGATTTAAGTCTAATTCAAAGCTAAACACGCGAATTCGCGATAAAATTTTTAACTATTAAGTTCTTGCATGAGAGTCATTATTTGAGTAAACTGACGCTACATCAAAGTTTTCACCCTGAATACAAAATTTCAAATTTGTATCACGAGATTTAAATTTATTCGTTTAATCTCTTTGTCAGGAGTTTTTATTTGCGGGAAATAACGACAAAATTGGTCGAATATGTTTTTTTTGTGCGGAGCCTTCCATTTTAGCTGATGAAATCAAATTAGTGCGATTTTGTAGCTCACATAGAGGCCAAAATATTCACAAAAAAACTCAAATCTTGTGCTTTTAAAAATAAAAATTACAATTATTGAAAATAAAGAATAATAAAAAATAAATTTTCGTACATTTTCATTGTACGAAAATATATATATAGCCTCAAGAACTTGATGATTACCTTTTGATGCGCTTAAAAAAACGAAAAAACTAGAGAACCCATCAAAGATATAAAATTTTAAGCTACTAATAGAGGTGTGTCTGAATTTTTCGTTATTATTTTTACTATTCAACTTGATTTTTAGTTCAATACCACAAGCTAGAATAATTGAAATCGTTGATCCTCCGCATTCGGGGTGCAACAAAAATTAAAAGGCACAAACTTTTTCATCCTCTAGTCGCGTCCATCCACAGGCATGCATGAAGCGCCGGTGGCGGAGGAGGCGTTTTTTCCCCGATGGTTTTATTTTCAGTCAGTCATTGCCGCGTGAATAATGGATACTCGTTGAAGCGGCGCGGCGGCTCCATTGGTGGCGCGCATGAAAGAGTAAATTTAGCAGAAAGCACACCGAACAACTTCATTAGAGCCACCAGCAATCAGCACACTCGCACACACAACAAGTAGCTCGGGGATCTATTGCGCTGCTCTCCTCGTCGTTCACCAGTTCGCGTTCGCCGCTTCACTTGGCCGTGCGCGCAATCAAGCGGAATATGTGCCGGCAGCCTCATCGCCGGCGGTGCTACACGTCCTAACTTTTGTTTCGCTCGCGCAGTTTGACTCTTGATCAGACCGCTCTTCTGATCGATCTACGCTTGATACCCTCTTCTGATAGATTTTTTCCCATGAATAATCTCTCAATTGGATTAATCTGAGAGTTGAATTCCAAGCCATGTGTGGGCCTTTTCGTGCAATTTTTAAATCTAAAATTATCGCGAATTAACTGCCGTTGAATTATTCAGCCTGTGCAAAGATCACCTGTGGCATAACGTTATGTGGCCAGTCAGTGTGTATAATTTTGTTTGCGGCTCAGTGAGAAAAATAATATTTTTTAATTTTTGCAAATTTTGTTTCCGTTCCCATTTTTTATAAAACATTTTAATTGGCTTACTATAAAGTCCAACATGCATGTATTTGTAGCAAAATAGATATCACAAAAACAATTATTTTAACTGTTTAGAAATCAATGTGATCTAGTTGGGACTATCAACAATTGCTTGGATAGTTTGTTCAATTTCTATAAGCATCTCCCCTGTGAAAAAGCAATTTTTCGTTTTATACAAAGGTAAAACGATAACAGCTTATAATTTCAGTATAAAATAATTCTTTTGCTCTCAATTGGGGGTGGCCTGATTTAAGAAGAAACAATTAACTGATAAATAACACGATCTCATTTTCTATTAAATGATTTAATTATAGGGGGAACTTGTTTTATTTTAATATATTTATTTTTTTAACGTAAGTATTCTTTTTGTTTAAAATGCTCTTACAACCAAGAGGGTTACAGATGAAGGTCATTTTCCTCTATCGATCGTACGTTAAAGTAACGATATCGTTAGTGAAAGTTTTGCAGAGTTAGCTAATTAAGAGAGAGAACAGAGATTTCAGAACCAACGACTCTATATAATATAATACGAATTACATCCACACAGATGCGATCTGACTTATCTCCCGGGTCGATTCCTATAATTGTATATTTCAGGGGGCCAATTAGGAGAGTATACGACAACATTCTCGTCGATGTCCCGATTTGATAGCGAACGTTCCATGGAATGTCGTTCGCTGTGCCGCCCAATTTCCAGCCAGATGGAGCGGCGAATTTATATAACATGCTGCAGTGTGTGTTTTCCTTTTACGCAAGCTCACATGCTATACACATTATCTTCCTTGTTTTTATATTAAGGGAGCAGTGGATTTAACGATTCGTCGGAACGATAACCACACGCAGACAATTATCGCAGTTCGTAAAATAATGCCACGCTTTCCGCGATATCACACACTTATCCAATTAAATTTAGTGCTTTTTGACCGAGTTTGATGCATATCAGGCTCCTGCGCCCGGAGTTTTTCTATTCCCATTAATCTTATTTTAAGTTGCAAGTAAAAATCGGGTTCGCGAGTTGCACGGCGCGGTGAAAAGAAGTAAAGAAGTAAAGAAAGAAAGCAAGAGTCACGGTTGAAAGGTTGCTTGATTCACGGAAAAGCAGAAACATGTTCCACCGCCTTGCCCATTTAATCCTGCAGCCGGGCTCGCTGTATAAATAATGTGCCGCTGCGAACGAACACAAAACCGGAAAAGGGTCTCGTGTTGCTGCTGATCCGCTCCTGGAAATATAGGCAACATGCACCACTGGCGCCGACTTTCTGCTGCAATTATTACGGCCAATAAAGTGTATTATTCCACATATATACCCGTGCATGTAGCGGCAGTTGCGCTACAACCCGGCAACACAAAAAGGGTGGCGACGAGTTATTTGTGCGCTACGTTTCCATTGCGATCAACTGAGCAGCAGCATTATGGCTTTTTATTTATTTATATTTATCGGTGCTGCTTCGCATTAAGAGCGAGGCTGTAAATTGCGGCGGCCAAGAATGTATGGCACTGCTCTTGTTGCACGTGCTGTTATATTGGCTGACCTGCCCTGCATGCGTTTCTTTTGCTGTCTCATCAATTAGAAATAAAATTTTGTTCCACTAAACATGACCTTATATATACGTTCGTTTCGTTATACCAAATCTCTTTTCTGTTCCAGGTGAGTGCGCATTGTACGTTTTGGAGCCCGGCCAAAAGTGCTGTTTTGGTCTAAATGCAGCAAACTGTAAGCCGAGCAATTTGTTTTCAAATTATAGCAGGAAGGAAACCCGACTAGCATCATTTTAGTTAAAAATGATTTACGCAAATATGGGGAAGATAAATAGTTTCGGTTTGTTTATTTTCCTCTAAGCATATGTAATATGGCACACATATTTGATTAGATGCTTTTAATCCGAGTTTCAACATTTCGTTAATGGAAAAGTTTTCTTCGTTCATGATTAAAATGTTAAATGCATGGTTACGAATTGAAATGGTGCGGTGAAGCAAAAGAAAAAATACAACTTCTGAGATCTTAAGTTTGCAAGTAAGCTCTGCAGGGGTAGAATTCCCTTTCTCCCAGAGCAAACGCTGACCCACATTTACATCCATTCTTGTTGAAATCTGCAGAAAGGCGCATATTAAAAGCGAAAGATTAACACCCCAGAGGAGTGCAGCGCAGCGCCTCCGCGAGTGTATATATATATGTTTCCCCATATTTTCTCCTGCGGACTAGGAGAGAGAGCAACTGCGGCGGCATCTCTTAATACTCGCAATTTACAAGAAAACTCGTCCTTAACTACCCGGATTAATCTATTTTAATTTTAATGTTGCCCGCTGCAGAATTCGCTGGCTCAACCACAAGTCCCTGCGACTCCTCCATGCTGCTGTTGCTCAGACTGGATGACAATTACTTTAATGATGCTTCTTGCGAGCGACTCTAGAGAGATAGAGCCAAAGTGCTACAAGCAATTAAAAGTTCACACACACATACACACACACCCCGAACTCCATCCGCGTCACTTTTGCGGCGTAGAAAATGTCTGTGGGCGAAGAAAACTACATGCAAAGTGTTTCAGTCAGCGTCGAAAAGAAAAATAACGCGCGCGCGCATCTCTCGCTAAATATTTTTCCGACTTGGTCGACGGAGTTGAGCTGTTGCTTGTCTTGAGATAAGTTTTGTGTTTGCCTTGGGATAAATCCGGCGTGCTCGCGCTGTAACTCGGTGAGCGTTTAAGAGTAATTGCACACAAGCTTTAGTAATTATCACCGAAGCCGCTGTTGCCGACTTCTTTGCACACACACGCCGCCGATAACAGCAGCTGCCGCGCCCGCAACTCGCAGAGGAAATTGATTTTATCGAATATAAATTGGCTCGGGTAACTTCTTGTAACATTCATTGCATTTCCTACCAAAGCGCTTCTGCACTTGGCAAAGTCAATAATGGGAATTGGAATCAATGAGTATGTTCTGAAGTGCATGATTTATATTCCTCTCCAAGAGGAAAATTTTTATTAAATGTAATAAATTTTTCAATTTAAAACATTTGTGAGGTTTTAAAACTAACAAACACTACACATAGAAACTTGAAATTAGTATTGGTATAGATCTTTGTTTTAATTTTGTTCATCTGTTTTTTTAATTCTCTCAGCTTTATCCCTCAGATTATGTAACGTATTAAAAATAACATTTTTTTTTGGTGAAGCCTAGCAAAATTTAAGCTTTTCCGTGTTTTTGTCCTGTAAAAACCATAAAAGTATTTTTTTATCACAGTAATTGCACCTGCTAATAAAAGAAGGCGAGCTTTTGTGCCGTAGTTGATCGATTAAAATTTCAATGGAAGCGGCAGGCAGGCAGGTAGGTTGATTCGAGAAGTGCGTACATCGGAAGCACACACGCACACGCAGACAAAGGAGGGAAAAATGGTGCGGATCAAAGGCTAAATAAGCGATGGCTATTTCACCTGCTCGGCAGCAAAGGTGATGCAGTGCGGGTGGCATCGTCACACTTGCACGAAGCGTATCAAAAACAAAGAGCCGCCCTGTTTTTATCCCCCTCTTTGTGCTCGCGTTTTCAATCTTCTGTTTACCCTTTTTGTGATGGTGCATCATCATCAAAAGAGAACTCTTGCTTTTCTTGCCGCCGCCGTCGAATACACACGTCTCGCTGCTTCGGTTCTATATCTATCAGCCTGGCTCTTGGTCTACCTCTGGAGGCGTTCGACGGTTAAATACAGCGAATGAGCAGGAAAATTGCTTTCCTGCCACTTTCCATGAGAAGCGGAGAGCGCGCACCTGGACTCGATGGCTATAGCTGCCCAAATGAAGAAAAATCGATTGTCTATTCAAATTCAGGAATTGCAGCAGATGTCCCGTGGTACATATTCTGAGAAATTAGAGATTAAGAAGTTTTAAATTATGGTTGGTTGTCATTATGGAAGGGGGAATTTTATTTTCAAATAACTAGCATTTTTGTCAAATACAGTTTTTTTTAATTTTGAATATTTAGATATATTTTTAATTATACATCCAATTTAATTTAGCTGTTTAAATTTAAATTTTGCCACGTTGTGTTTTGGAATATCACGAATTTCGGACCGATTTGGTGCTCCAAAGTTTATCGCCAGTCTATAAATTGTTAACATATTCAGTTAACTCTCAACACTGGAAACGCTGTACATATTTTGACAAAAAATATCTTTCACAAAGATTACACCCGCTTTGTATTAGCTCTAAATCGGATAGAACAGTAAAGCGCAAAAACTACTACTTGTCCAAATGGGATTTAGTGAATTTCCATCAATCTTTTTGCAAAACACAGCATCTGCTTGCAGATTTGCTACGTGACAATGCGTGGGAAGGGGGCGTGAACCTATTCCGCTCGCTGCAAAAAAGGTTCAAACCCTAATCCAGCTTAAAACAGCAAAAAGCAAGCACACACAGTTGGTTCCCAGACTGGATTTTGCTTGCCCACGGTGCTCTTGGGGTCGCTCCGTCGTGGTTGAAAACCGCAGCAATTTTTCTCCAAAGCTTGCTTTTTGTCAGACTTGCGGACATTTATCAAGAGGACTGATGTGTTATGCCAACAGAGAAGAGCACTCTTGTTTTGCCCCAGCTGCCGTGCATATCAAAATTTACCCTCTAGAAAAAGAGTTTTGTCCGCACTCTTGCATAAAAACTAACTAAATATACAAATCTGTTATAACGATACTTCATTATATAAAATAGGTGTCTACTAATAAAAGTAGAGTAAAAAATGGATGATTTAAACTAAAATTTGAGAAAATTGATAGTTTTTATATTTTTATTTGTATAGCTTGTTTCAATCTATTAGTATTATTTAAATTTATTTCAATCTATATAAATTCAATCTACCAATCCAGTAATGCACTGTATATCCCAGGGCAATCTCTTATGATACCAATTTGTGCTCTTTGATTATGTTTTATATTTAATTAAATTGCAAAAAAAATACTTATTAATGTAACTACAACATTCTTTCTTTAGAAATGTTAAGTTATTATTCCTTTCTTAAGTCTTTTTACTTTCATAAAAATATTTCAGGTATTTTCATTAAAACAAAATGATGAATTAGTTACGTCAAGCATTCAGTCGTTTTGTATTATGAATGGCGATTGTGTGTGTGTGTGGCGCGCGAAAATCAATCATATCCATCATATCGAGCATTTCGTGGTGCGGGTCGGTGTGTGTTCGTTCGTGGCCGTTTTGCCTGCTACGCGAGAGCAATAAACCTGTTAGCACTATTAGACGGTACATCTTCATTATTTGCATTCTTATCTTGATGTCGGTTTGGGTCGTGGATGCACGCGGATAGAACAAGAGAGAGAGACGCGAGACGGATGGAAAAGGCAAACAACAATGATTCGTGTGTTTTGGCGGTGCGTGAGAAAAATTCGGGCTCCTTCATTTTTTATATTTTCCGTGTTCGGGCCAGGGGCCCGCCGAGTTTCACCTGCGCGCGTCCTAACTCTTTGCGAAGAGCAAACAAACACACTCCACTCGTCGAGAATCCACTCTGGCTGGAAATCTTTGAGCCACCCACCCAGCAACCACTTGAAATCATCATCATCATCACATTTCATCTGCTGACGTTCAAGGGCCAAGCTGGAAAACCATGTGGCTGGCAAACAACCTGGAAAGCCGCCCGCAATGGGAAGAAAGTCAAAAGCACTCAAAATCAATGATTCTCGCATTCCAGCACAGAATGCTGTTCGGCAGAAATTGCTTTTTCACGTTCGGTGATTTGTTTCATATAAAGAAAGAGAGGCAATTTTCGTTTCTTTAGCACCACTGAAAATGAAGCATTTTCGTGTGTGTGACCCGCTGAAAAAAGCAGCGTTCGCCAATACATATACACCCGAGCGGAGGGTCGAAATTTGAGCTCGTGTAAAAAAGTGTAGAATGCAGCGAGTCGTCGGCTCATCACTCGGGTTTGCTGCTTTTATTGGCTGCAATTTCCTTTCCCAGCAATTCGACCTCCTGCCACCCGCGTGTGGTACGACTCGTAAAGTGCACCTGAAATTCAGTTTAAAAAACTCGATTTGGCGGCAGGAAGGTCCATTTTACTGCCACCGCATGCACTTTATTGACGGCGCGGCATCAGCAGCGTCGGCTCTCGTCGTAAAACAATTTCCGCTTTTAAGGGAAGCACGGGAGAGAAGCGAATGTTATATTGGACGTTTCTAAGAAAATAAAAAGCGGCTAGGTGAAGCCAAATTTGGCCATTGAATCAGTTTACAGCCCATAAGAACTTTTAATAAAGCATTTTTAAACACGAAAGAATGAAGTTGGCTCGAAATAGGGAATTCTTATTGCATATTTTCTTGGAACATTTTTTCCGTTTAAACATGCACAATCATTGAATATAAAAAATTTCAACCATCGCAGTCATGCAAGTGCGGCTAAAAACAACGCTCAAATGCATATTTGACGTATATGGAGAACTCTTATTATTTTCCTTTTGATGGCGCCGAGCGACCTGGATTCAAACGTGAAATTTCCCTCAAGCAAACCTCCATTCGCGGGGGTTGATTGCGAGGAGCGCTTTTAATTACTGACCTCAAAGGGTGACCCGCTCTGCGGATTTTTGAGCTGCAAAGCGGCCGCTCCGGGCGTTCTGGCGGGCGAGAGAGCTTTTAAGCCGTTGAATGCGAGCCTCTTCTTTCTTTCTCTTTGCCCGCTGGCTCGCATGATTGCCGGAGCTGATGATGACTTCACCTCTTTATTGCTAAATGATGAGCTCTCGTGCTGAGCGCCGACAGGACGATAGAAAGAGAGAGCGAACCGAAGAAGGAGAAGAAGAGCGTGTGCACGTTTGTAAAATATAAATTAGCGAGCAGACGTATGAGATCCGAGGTTACCTTGCGCTAATTCGCCGCGTCGAGTCTCGGTAATGACTTCATCTGCCTCGCATTTGGAGCATCTGTTTTGTAATTTTTGCAGCACGCAATAACGTCTGACTTAATGAGAAGCTCGTGCACGTCCGTTGAGAGATTTTTCGCGTGTTCTGCTCTCCTTTGATTAAATTTAACTACCGCGTCCATTTTAATCAGCTGGCGTGCATAAAACTTTGGAGCACGCCAATGAAACTTACTGAGTGCTATATCAAAGTTTCAAAAGGGCTTCGATGGGCGTGTTACGTGAGTACATAACGAAATTGCAAAGCTGAAATAAAAGCAGGGTCGAATGAAAGAGCAGCAAAATTTAAAAACCGGTTTCGGATTCCCCCAACGCAAACGCGATCAAAATAGAAAACGGAAATTCAATCTGAAATCGAGAGTGCTAAAAAAGCAGCAACACAGCAAATTGACGCCCAATAAAAAAAGCACCGCGAATCTCGACTGACACGAGGGCCTCGTGTATATTATGTTTCGAAAATCGTACACACACATATACATGCACGGATCCGCACGAGATCAAACAGCACAAAATGTCCGTTTGAGTGACACCAAAAAGCGCAGAGCAAAGCCTGGCGCGCGAGGATGACGAGAAGCAAGGAAAATCGCATTAAAAGCGCTCTCGCGTGCTCGTCTGGCCCGAAAAACGTCACACCCGCCGCTGCTGGCGATTTAATTTGCCCTGGAAAGAGATGTTATTTCAGTGGCGGCCTTTCTCAGATGCAAATTCCGAATAAATCCGGCGGCCTGTGTCATGCAAATTAGCCCCCTGCTTTATCAACGCGCGCGCAAGCAACAACGTGACATTTCTGGCTTATCGCCTCTCCGATCTGATCTCGTGATAAAAAGTGCGGAGAGAGATCGCTGGCCCAAGCTGTGGCAGCTGCACCCCAACTTGGCTGCTCTCATCCAAAGGGTCGTGGAAATTAGTTTGCTATTGTGGTCTGTTAATTGCTTTTCAGAGCGTTTTATTGTTGATATCACGATATTGCTTTTTTTCGCAGTTTGAAACGTTGTACTCCTATTTAACATTTTCATTCGCAAACCCTATAATAATTTTAAATATTAGTTAACGATATTTTAACAAACTTGCTGGTGGGTAAAATTTAAACATTAAATAATTTTTATAATTAATAATTCAATCCGAGGAAAGAAGAAAAATATTGTGTTGTCTATAATATTGACCGAAAAATTATTTCCGAAATCATCATTTTGCAACAAAATTTTTACACTGTAGATATTTTATTTAAAATGGATATTGCTAAAAATATACGAAATACTCTCTAAATAGGGAAAGAGCTAAAAAATCAAGGTTATTTCGTTTATATTTGCGAGGAAATTGGCTCCAAGGTTTGCATGCTAATCAATGCGGTGAGCACTCTCCCAATTAAAAGAAATCGTGATTTATATCATCAGATGGGAAATTTACCTCATAATTCGTTCACCGTTGGATAAGATCGCTACGAGAAGAATCGAAATCTATATAGGGTAAAAATAATTAAAAACAGTTTAATTTTCCTAAAAATTTGGCAAAATATTTAACTGTTACTTGTTCATAGTGCACATTGTAGAAAAAATTATTCAAACTAACATTATGGCCATCTGCTATACCTTTAATTCAACAATTAAAATTAATTTCAATTGTTGCCCATTATCGATCCACCTTAGGCATTAAATTCACCGTCCCAACATCATTTTAAACCACTGCTGGGCGTAAAATACTACCTCAAATTCCGCAACCCCGCAGTCAACGCATTTTATCAACTCGATGGGCAGATATAAATGAGAGTCTGATGGGGGTGAACTGGATTTATGCTGCTGCATGCATACTTGGCGGGGTGGTACATACGCAGTACATATACGAATACGTGTGTGTGTGTGTCCCTGCTTCACATGCTGCAGCGGGCAGATCCACTGCCTGACCATTATATCGCACACAGCCAAACCGAGCAGTTTAGCGAGCGGCAACAATGGCTTTTGAATTCGCTTAACAGCTTTGCTAGGGGCTGCGAGAAATTTACGCGCAGATGGACAGTTCAAATCTGCTTATTTGATCTGCGGGCGTCCGACACAAAAATGCCCCCTGCGCAATTTGTGGTAATCGCTCTTAATTTCTATCGCGCTCAAAATCAGCCGAAGCGCTAGGGGTCTCGAGCCGCAAACGCAAAACATTCTGCGCTCTGACACATTTCCAATATGTTAGAACGTCTAAAAATACGGTGGCCCGAGTTTGAAAGACGCGCAGTTTGTATACACACAAATGTTGTCATCGCGGCGTCATCATCAATCAGTCAGTCAAAGTCGTCAGTAAATTGCTGTCCTCCTTCCTTTCAAACAAGTCGTAAAGCATACGTGGGAGGCGAAGTGGCTCTTCGGGTTGCCTACCTCCACGTTGATATTGATCCTCAATTTAGGCGTTGGGGGAAGCACTGTGGGAGCGCCGACGAAGAGAGAAGAAGTGAACAAATTGGATACAAGAAGGAAAATTTCGTGTGCGTACAACAGTAAATGTTGTTTTTGTCAAGAGGATTGTATTAAAATTGTCTTCATTTTGTCTGCCTGCAGACAGGAAAAGGGTTTTCTAACCGAAGCAGCCGACAACCTAACAAGCTGAGTTAATAATTCAGACCCAATAATCGACTAATCTAGCCATGCAATCAAAGTTTATCAAAAGCAGCAGATTGCGCACAGACCGGCCCATTGATGCACGACTCGTTAATTAATCCAGTTGGCCGGGAGCAAAAGTTTTTGAAGGCAGCTCGTCCAGCCGGCTGATTGATTAATAATTCGTGTGCATTCACGACAGGCCGACGAAGAGTCGTGGCTTTCGAATGTGCATGGAGTGCGACTTAGCCGGCGGTCTGTGTAGTTTCGCAGAGGGTCCTTGGTGGATTAGTTTGCGAGCGGGCTGAGAGGGGCATGCAAAAGCGGCGGGTCAGCCACATAAATCTCGGGTCTAAATCTCTCAAGATCTGTTTGTTACTCGACGCTAATTCTTTGATATCATACGAGCCGGCCTCACGCGTGGTGTGAGTGCAAAAACTTCGTGCCTGAGAAGAGCGCGCGCACAAATCCTCGACTGCTCGACTTTTTGCCAAATGCACCATTATATATTTTCGGCTCCGCAAAACAAGGCTGGTGGTGCGTGTGTTTAATTCAAATTCCGTGTGTTGGTTCCACCGTCTGCTACGTTTCTGTTGCTGAACAAAAAGTGACGTCACGCGAGATGGAGATTCTCTTCTCTGGAGTCATCTCTTTCCGTTTTTGCAGTCTAGAGAGGAGACGGAGCTTTAATCTCGCGAGGAGCATAACGCAATTTTAAAATACACCAGCGCACACAATATTCTTTCAGAATTACATGCAGCGAAATCTAATTTCGCCTCGGAATAAAACGAATTTGTTCCTTTCTCGAGAAACAGGAGAGCGAGAGAGCAGAGAGCAACGGCAGCAGGGAAAATGAGCAAAGTTTTTTGCATCCAACAGGCAGCAGCAGGAGAGCGTAGCAGGCTCTAGTCGCTATGTATATGGTGTTTGTTTGTTTCCTTCTTTCTGGTGTTTTGTAATGCCCTGAACAAAGTTTCATTTCGCTATCCACGTCGCGGCGCAGCACGGCGGCGGCACGGCAAATGTTCAAACAAAATTTGGTACACACATAATATATATGTGTTAAGCCCTAAAAGCGAAAGTCGCCTTGGACACACTTTTTCTCGTGGTTCTATTATTTCTTTAAAAGCATTCAAGCCTTTTAAAAATCGGGCCAAAACTTTTCCAGCGAAGCAAAAAGTTTACTCGCTGTGTGCGTGTTTTTTGCCATTTGTTTACCAAATAAACACCACAGATTAAATGACAAAAAATAAGAAGTTTAAGTGAGACGAAAAGAGCAAAAAATAATGAATGCGTTGACAGCAAGATTTAACTTCATATATAGGAATAAAAAAACAAGGAATGATGATACACATAAATTTAGATACCTATAGTTAAATAAACTTGCAGTATCCAATTTAAACAATGTAGTTTTCTGCAGTTTGTTACTTGCTTTGATCTGATTACACTCCCAGATTTGGTCCGCGATTTTCAACGCTTTTGGGCTCCAACACACACAGTCTTTGGCAGATGCGGGCTTTTGTTTGCCTCGTTGGTGGTGCTCTTTCCCTCGTCTTTGCTAAAAAATTTGCTCTCCATCATCCCCTCGTCGCTCGCCCTCTGCAAATGTAAAAATCACGTCCCTCTCGTTTGCTCGTCCTCCTGCTTTGCTGTCTTTTTTATTCGGCCAGACAGCGTTTTTCTCCGCCGTTGTTGTCCCTTATTATTTCGCATTATGCAGCAAGCCGCTCTCTATAAATTTATCGCGTGGAACTGAGTGAGAGCATCACATGTTGTTTTATATATGATTTAGCGAAAGTGTTTCTCATCCTCTCTTCTGTTTGTTTTGTTCGTTACAATCGCTCGCCCGCGGATTATTTCTATATTGCTGCCGTCGGTTTGACGGAAGTTTTCCACTGAGTGAGGCGAGTCTGTGCTCAGATTTGGCAGGCGACCAATGAAGAGAACGAGAAACGCGATTGCTGTTTATTGTTTTACGCCGCAGGGCACAATCGAATCAATATCATGGAATCAATTGAAACTGAAACCATATAGCAGACGAATATTTTATTGAAAAACTCTTTCTTTGATGAAATATAACATCGAATCTTCTTCTCATCCCTCTCAAATACATATTTCTTCTTTTTCAAACTCTCCAGGGAGAAATTTATTTATATAAATTTTATTTGTTGCGCAGAAGGAAAAGAGAACGCTCTCATTGTCCTTATTCCTCTATTTCTTACAAAAGCTAAAACACATTATTGGTGCATGTATGTGCAAAAGCAGTGGCCAAGTTTCTGATTTCCTTCCTTTGATTCACCAGAGCTTGACGCACAAGTTCTATATATAGTATATACGAAGCATCACCCGAAAGCATTTTGCTCATTTGAAACTCCATTAACGGCGGGTGAATTAATGCGGTCATCCGCAGAGCGATCTATGCGACACACATATGTACGTCCGACACGAACTTTGACCCGACCCGGAGTACAGCAAAAAGGCCTTTTTGTCCCTGCGTCCAGCAGCAGCCAGTCGAGTGAGGTCCGTGCCAGATTCGTATTAAAGCGTTTAATGGAGAAAAGAGATGCGCGTTCTCAAACGTTGTCGCAGAATCTTAACCCCATTTTTAAAATTAAGATCGTCTTTTCGCCTGCATTTGTTAAAATTTATAAAAAATGCATTCAGAGCGACAATCTAAATCACAAAAATTCAGAACTCAAAATAAAGATTAAAATTGGTTTGGAAGTTTTCAAATAAAATTTTAGCATAAAAACTTGGAGCCATATTTTTTCCTGATGGATAGTGGGAGTTGGACTAAGTATAGTAACAAAATTCCAGGTCTGAGCTGCATGTGATATATATTTTTAAAAAGAAATATTTTACCCCTATTTCGCACTAGATTTCTCTAGAGAAATAATTTTTGAATGTGAAGTGCTATGTGAAAAGTAACATTTTCATTTGTTTAAAGTTATATGAAGCCACTATTAATATTGAAATAGAGTGTCAAATGAGTTTTAGCTCGGCGCATCTCCATTTAAGGTCCGCGGAGGCCGTTCGCTGGTTTTGTGACTCTGGCTGCTTTTTCTCCGTTTTGCCCTGTGTTTGTGCGGCTGCTGGCTCGGGGGGATGTGCGAGAGCGTGGTGCCTTGCGGAAGGGCCATAATTTACGAGTCAAATGACTGCGCCATCATCTTTTCCGCCGCGCCTTATTGCAATATTTGGCACGCGGTCCGGCAACAACGGTCATTAACATTTCTGGCACACGCGTCGCTACCCATCCAGCGCATAATTCACCGTTGTGTGTGTATGCTGTGCAGCCGATCATTGTTATTGTACACGCACGATTTATGCGTCGTTTTGAGCGAAAAGCGTGCAATTTCATATCCCCGTGTGCCATAAAGCCCGCGCCGCGGCGAAATATTCTGCCGGAGAGCGAATTTCTCTCACTAATGCGAGCCGGCCGCTAAGCGGATTGCATAATTTACTCGCTCTGTGTGTATTGGACGCATCCGGTGGCGGCCGCGAGGGTCAAATGGCCGCTGGATCGGCGAGAGTGGGTGCCGATTTAGAGTTATGAGAGCTGTCGAAATTACGCACGGCCGGGGATAATGTTGTGGGCCCCTGGATAATATTGTGCGTGTTATACAACACTCTGAATGGCTGGATTTGCGGCTGAGTTCGAGCACAAATAGCCGCTTTATCAAAAGCTCCTGCACGCGAAATGAAAATGACGCAGCACCCGATGCGCACTCACACTTTAGTTGATTTCAGCAGGATAAATTAAAATGTCGATTTATAAAGCAGACCTGATTGTTTGGGTGGAGGAGGGAAACATGTTTAATTATTTCTTTCTTTGAAGCTGAAACCCATTTAGAATTTTAAATGAGGTGAACTTACAATTAGGCAGCAAGCTCGTGGCATTGATTTTTTGTAATATTAATTGGGGCAAAAATGATCAAAATTTACATTTTTCTCTCTCCGAACAACGGCGAAATAAATTAATTTGGCAAAAAGCTGGTGGGTGCAGCGGTAAAAGCCCCCATGATCCATTTCGCCAGCCGGTCAGGCAGCAGACCTCGGTGTGCTGTTGTTGCAACAACAAAGGCGTGCGAAGTAATACAATAAACGCCGCACATCATAATGAAGAAGGCCCGGGAAAAGAAAAAGGGCGCGTGTATTGTTGCAGCAGGCGGCGTAAACAGCCCATTAAGCAGCGTCGACGCACGCATTGACATTTCGGCCGTGACCTTTTTTATTTACGGCTCTCAATGCAGTCCGGGGGCGGTGCAATTTGTCACGGAGGCTTGCCTAATTTATCGGCCCCCCGTACCTGCTGCTGCAGCTGCTTTAATTGGAAAGGGGTGGTGTAATGAGAGCCATAATTTACGAAGCACAATACACGCGGTCAATCCCGACAAAGGCGCGCTGACCAGCTCTCTGAGGGTGAAATCTGGTGCGGGGGCGAGTGCGGCCCCCTCGGGAGCAGCCCTCGAGGCGAAAAATCTCCAAATAAGTAGCCATTAGTCTGTTCGCTTCTAATAAGCTGGCGAGAATAAATTACCCGAGAGCACGAGAGAGCTAGCAGGGGTACTAGAAGCCATCCGAGAAATTGGCTTTTTAGGCTCGCCTCCACGGATGCCATACAACTGATGCTGCTCAGCGAGTGCGCATCGGTCAGAATGGAGCACGAACTATAAGGATAATATTTCAATTCCATTTGCCCCCTCACGCAAGCAATTTTGATGAAAGAGACAAACGTGAATGTGTTTTGTTTAAATTAGAAATAATGTTCAACGCTTCAGTATCGGATGAAAACCAATATAAAAGAATAAAATTAATCTGCTGTGTGAATTTTTACCTTAACAAGAAAAATTTCGACCAGTTTTTTTATTCTTGCCAGAAATTACACCTGGATCAGGACTTTTAATTTAACTCTGCAAAAAATGACAGTCAGATAAAAAACTTTTTGTTAATAATCCAACTATATAGTAAAAATTTTTAGCAGATATATCCAGGAATTAAGAAATCAAATAAAGAATGAAAAGCTTCAACTTTACTTTCGTAACCGATTGCATTTTAAAAATGATTATGATACAAATGATTTTAACCAAGATTCTCACTGAAGTTTGTGCTCATCCACAGGATTTGATTTGCTTGATGCTGAGGCCACTCGAGAAATTGGCTTGAGCATGAGGTAATGTGTGTCTGCTCTCTGTTCTGTATTGGTCAGAGAGGAAAATAGAAACGGCGCAGAAACACACTTTCCGTGATTGCGATTGCTTTCCGCATGCTTGTCGTGCACGGTTATTGCCACCGGGCTCGTTGCCGAGGAAACGACGGGGAATTTCACCGATGAATTGCAATGATAACGACGCCTGTTTACGGCCGGGCATTTGAATTGGTCAGAACGAGACTACAGTGGGGTTTCTCTAATTGCAGCTTGTTCAGTTGACAAAAAGTGGATTGCTCCCCGGGTCGAAGGTCATAACAGGGAATAGCACACAGGCCCCAAGAAATTACATTTAACTCAATCGCACTGCGGAAATCTTTATTTGAAGTTTTTATTTTTTGATATTTGATACCCGCTAGTTTTTTCTGCTACCAAATGCAATCATCTTTGCCATTCGTTTTAAAACGGTTTGAAAGAATAAATAAATATTTGATTTTTTGGAACTGTGCAGAAAATTCTCTCTATAATTAAGTTTATCTTTTAACATCTACTAATTTAGTCAAAGAAAATGGAACCAGCTGTCAAAAGAAGCATTCAATTGAATCTTAATAAAAATAAAAGAATCAAATCTTCTGACCTGTGAAAGGCAACTAACTCTATTGTGCTGTACAAATCAAGTCAGCAAAGCAAGCGGTACAAAGCGAAAAATAGTCTTTCTTCCGTCGCTCTCCCGACATCAACACAAAAAGACTCATCTTGCGACCCAATTAAAGAAAATCCTTCGCAAAAGCACGTGCTTGCTCTATATCTTAAGTCGCAAAAGCCAATTAATTACTCTCTCTCAATAAGGATCGGCTTCCGTTCCGCTCATACAGGCTTAAGGAGAAATCTCTTTCTTTTTAAAAACGCCTGAAATCAGCAGATAATTAGTTCTTTAAAGAAGATAGACCGGCTCTTCTTTTAACCTTAAATGTTCAAAATCGGACTTTTAATTTTACTAGTAAAGTTCATATCCAATACCTATGTAAAACAGAATTTCTGCTGTTCGGTTCGAGGAATTTGTAATTTAAAATCTGGCGTCTTAAATCATGAATAAAAAGATGTGTTGGATTTGATGTCAAATTTGGTATTAACAATTGAGAAAGTCTTCATCAAGTTTCTGATATCGATATTTTTGCTGGCCTTTCAATCTCGCACAATAGTTAGATTATAAGATTCTTGAATCCCTATCTAGGGATTGGGTGGACCAATCGGCGGATATCATTCCCGTCGAAGGTCGCGCGCGTGCAATAATCAGAGCAGTGAATACCTCTCATGGGATGAAACCTTGCCAGAGTGCGCGATAATAATAAAAAAGGGACTGCAGGCGGCGGAGAGCGAAAGGAAATGTTATTACAGAAAGATCAAAGTATTAAGATTGAATATGGCGGGGAGAGAGAAAGAGCAGAGGAAAAGAATCTGTCGCACGCTGCTATGGATGCGGATCCAAATTGGGGAGGAAATGTTTTTTACGCCGTCGGGTGAGGAGGAAAAGCTGCTGCTGGCGGTGGAAATGCATATTGCTAAAATATTTTTAAAGACAGAATCGTGAGGACTAGCATTTTGGGCGGAAATGTACATTGTGTGCGCATACGCCGAGATGTTGGCTGCTCTCTCAGTTTTTAAGCCGCAAACTTTTATCAGGCACTCGCAGAACTGTGTGAAAGGAAAGTGCGCGCGTATTTCCATTTTGCGGCGAAGACGCCGGGGCTGCAAAGCCGGGCAGGCGAGGAGAGAAAGAGCTTTGGCAACGTAATTCGCGCGCCAACTCGGGCTTTTTTCCATCTTGGCAGCATGGAAAGTTTTGTTAATGCTCTTACACTTTATTGGAAATCACTTTCCGAGAGCAGCCCGGCGACTTTTTTGATGCTCTTAAACCCAATCATTATTCCATTTGCACTGCATACACGCTCCAAGAAAAATAAGACGAGAGACGCCCCATTGTGATCACGAGAAACGCGAACTTTTTCAACTTGGAGCGTCTTTCTTCTGCTCAAATGCGTCCCCGATCCTCGGTTAATTAAAACGCAAAGCGGTGGTGGAGGTGTAAAACTCGTGCAATTTACAAGCGGGAGAGAACGCGAGGCAAAGCGTGATACATATTATTTAGGTACATATACACACACAAATTGCTGCTGGAAACGCAGCACGCGCCGCCGAATCCACCAGGTTTATATTTGACTTGCAGTTCGGGTTGGCAAATTAAATTATAATGTAATTTTGCCTCCACCGGCAGCTAACGGCGCTTAATTTATTTAGATTATTATTTGCCAGTGCTGTGAACTCTGTGGAGCGAGAGAGGCGCGACTGAGAGCGAGAACGAGCGGTAGACGACGTCAAAGTGGAAATTAAACTATTTCCCCCTCGCTTTCAATTCAGACGTGCTGCGCACTGCATCTCAACTGACTGGAATTCGTAATATTATTTAGCCACGCGTATTTCGACCTGTCGGAATCTTTCTCACAGAGATGTAAATTTGCCAAGCCGGGATAATATTACTTTTTTATATGTATCGTGCTGAAATGGGATCTTAATTAAGGTAAACAAATCGCTGTGGAAAATCTTAAAATTTGTTACGAAACAATCCAAAACATTTCCTCATCGTACTGACTGAAATGAAATTAAACCGTTCCCTTTTTGTAAACAGCACAAATGTTTTTCATCTAAATATTTAGGCATTTAACGTAAATTTGTTTTATTGCATAGAGGGATGAGGGTTATATGGTATATGGTGACTTCATCACTTTTCCTCTTTTTTATTTTTCTCACTGTTACGACAGTTGTGCAATCTATTGTTGTCCTCACCAGGAGATTCTAAATTCGCTCTACTGCGGCGTGGATTTTGTTTTGCAGGTAAATAACTGCACTAATCGAGGCCTGATTTTGAAGGGACGAAACAGCTGCTGTCCATTAGAAAACGCGTGCTAGAATTCCTTGCTGTTTATAGAGCTTCATTTACCCAATCATCCTGTAAAATCCAACATGGAGTTGAGCGAGTTCTAAAATTTGGGCAATTTAGTTCAATTAAACAGTTTTATTGCTGTTGGCATTATGGCCGATACGCTAAATAAATAGAATCAAACGAGATGAAAATTCATTGGTGCGAGTGGGTATCAATAACAGCGATGATATATATCTATTTATTTCGGAAGGCAAAAGTTCAGTGTGCCGTATGCCACTGGCGGAAAGGGAAATTAAAATCAACTCGGGCTAGCTGCGGCTGTTTCCTTGGGCAGTAAAATTTGAGTGATGAGAGCAGCGTGGTGCGAGCGAGTATTATGACGGAACCATCTGTGCCGTTTTCCGAGCTACCGCCGGCGCGGCGGCTCCTTTCCTTTTTAATGGCAGGCAGTTAGTAGTAGTATTAAACATCGCAGCCGCTCTCGAATGATGACGATAATAATAATAATAGCTAGGAGTTGCCTGCCTTCGATGGAGTTGTCAAAATTGTATTTTTTTCGCTCCCCGTCTGCGACTGGCACCCTCCAAAAGTTTCTCTCTGCGCGCCGTGTAATTTCAGCACGACGCCAATTTAATTATCAGTTTTGTATACGTGCGTGGAGAGGGAAAAGCGGGAGACTTTTCGGTCTTTTTTGGGTGCTGCTCACCGAGGGGTGACTCATGTGTGTTTGTTGTTGCTGGCGCGCTACAAAAAATTAGGAGGAAATTATATTCGCTCTCCCCTCGCGTATAATCTGATTAAAGTTCGGAATTGTGGTGATTCATGGGCGAAAGGGAAAATACGTGTGCGCCTCTCGCGACACGTCCTCCGAATGAGGATTTTATTATTTCTGTCCGTTCGTCTTGCCCTCCGCAAAAACAGGCGAAAATACGAGTTGGCGAACGCTGTCAGCTAGCGAAGATAAATTTGTATGCTGCTCCGGACCGGCAAAAAACGTGAAAAACGGGAGGAAAATGCGCGTCATTCTACTTGAACTTGTCCACCCTAATAGCTTGGAGGGAGGAAAATGTTTTTTTTTAATTCATCGCGGTCCAAATCCTATTATACATATTTGGCCGCAAACGAAATAAAAAGAGCATGCAAGAACAACACACAACTGAAAAAAAGTTAATCTTTCCCTCGTTACCAAACTTTTTGCTCATAATCACGGACGTGGATAGCATAAATATATGAATGCAAAAGCAGCAACTTTTTTAGCTTCAGTGTTAGTTTTTTTCAGGAGGAAAAATCAGGAGATATTTATTTTTATAAATTATTTCCTTAATTTATAAAAATAAAGACACCTCAAGCATACTTTTCTAAAATTACCTTATTTACACCGTTTCATTTTTAACTGACATGGTTTAAAACCTTTCAGACTGGAAAGTCCTGCCTATTCCAGTTCTAAAAAAGCTGTTTATCTTTATCTGTCCTTCCAAGATCTTTTGATTTCTTATGGACGTATTTCTCTGTTTCAGGTGGGTCAAAACTTTTGTTTGTCAAACTGAAGATATGGTCAGAGTGTTTTTGTTTTCGGCTATTTGGTGAGTGGTTGTTTTTGCTGCATATGCACTCTCCTGTTGAAAAGTTGACAGTCAGCTTTTGCTATGTCCTTGGGAAGCATCCATTCCCGTTCCCCTCTTAATTGAACGAGCCGGGAATTCGGTGCCTTATTATCGCAGACTTATCAGTAAGAAACCTTACCGAAATCTGGCCAAAACACACGAAGAAACGCGCGTGCGGGGTCAGAAAAGCACGCAGCGAAATCAGTTTAATGCCATTACTTGCCGAGTCTATTCCGGGGGAGAACGCCTAATGCGTTCCATTGTTTTGCGAGAGCTGCGGAAAATCCCCCGGCCCAGCCCTTATTCGGAGAGGCAAGAGAGCAGCCAGCGCATTTCTGGAAAAAGAGTTAAATGATGTCGGTGCGGAGTAAATACCGCTGCCAAGGAAGGAAATGTGCGGGGAATTAATGAGCTAGCTCAAAATAATAATAAGGAGCAGTGCAAGTCGAGAAGACGGAGGAAAAAGAAAGCAAGGTGTGAGCCGAGGAAGAGAGTGAGAGAAATGCCCGGCTGAAAAGGGCGGTACATACAACTTAGACGATATAAGGGGTCTCTCGTCGTGTATATGTACTTTTCTGGGAGGAAGCAGCGTCCCTTTTTAATTGGGGGAAGACACTCGGTGCGAGAGTATCAGGGCCAAGAAGGGATGTGTATTATTTGAACTCTTTCTTGCGCCGTTATTTGCAACTTTAAAGTGAGCTAAAATGTCGTAAAAGTAAAACAAAAGGTTCTTAGTACGCAGAATGATGGGAAGAGAGGGTTTTATTACATTATTTTAGATTTTTTACACTGAAAAGAGTGTTTTCTCTGAAAGGGATTTTGTGCACAGTATAATGCTCTTTGATACCTTCAATATTCTGAAGAGTATAGGAATGTCTATACAGCTCCTAAAGAGTTAAGCAGCTTTCTAACAAACCTTGGCTGAAGTTCTCATTCAAATTTTGTTCTTTAATTCTTCCTGAGACAATATGATTAGACTGAAAAACCATAGCTCAATCAGTAGAAAGCAAAAAAGGTGTTTTAAATGTTTTAATTAATTTAATATAAAACCAATATGCTATATCCACTGGAAAAATAATAAATTACGCAAATTACAAATAAATGTAATGTGACAAAATAGATGTGGTTCACCCACAGCAAATTTAAATTTAATGCATGCTTCGAAAAAGTTGAAAGATTTTGTTTCTAATTGCTAGAGGAGTTAATTTGTAATTTGGAGCCACAACTATAATATCTCTTTCCCCCATTCATCCCTCAACGCAATTTTATTTAACCAAGCCGCAAAATATTATTCCTCTATTTCATTGGATGCAAATTTTGTTTTTCTGATCCACGAGACAGGAGCAGCTCATCCAGTTGGCAGGAAAAGCAGCCTCAAGTCCCAGGGGCTGCAAACCAAGCCGGCGAGAGAAAGAAATAAGCGCAGGGAGCCTCTCTCCGCGTTGCCGACGGGCTGCTCGCTGCTACATTCCTGCTTCCTGCACTCACCCCTGAGCCGGGAAACGCGCGGGGCGGTTTTCGGCTACATTGTGAATGCATGCACCTCACAAGGTGGCGGCAAATGAAATTGTCTTCCTGCTTTCTTTTATGCATCTCACACAGCATGCTTGCACGGGGAGGGCGGCTGTTTCATATTTCATGATGGCTTCGACGCCGCGCCATGCAAACGAGCGCCGCGATGAAATTTCCATTTTTCCTCCTTTCGACGCACACGAAATGCCTTGTCTTTGCGCGGTGCAAGAAAAACGCACTCTCACCATGCACTTTTTGCGTTGAAAAAATCTGGCCAGGGGTGGCCAAATTCAACTTGCATTGAAGAGAGGGGAAGACATGGCCGCCGCAGCACGCAAGCTGAAGCGGCTCCTGCTTATTATCGCAATTACAGCGGTAATCCGACCTTGCAAACCGGGACTCCAGGACCAACAGAGGTATGAAGACCCGCGTTCGGGATTTTGGCAACTGGACGGTGCGGACTGCACCTCTTCTGTCCGGGGGCCGAGTTTTCCCATATGGCAAGTGTTATCTCATTATGGGCGCATAGAGTCAGCGGTTACGCGAGCAATTCGCAGAAGGCTGTGCAGGTACGGGCAGCACCAGACCGCCCGGCACCCACTCATCCTATCTGGAATGTGCACCACACGTCCGCCGGCGAGCATTTTTGCATCAATTTTTGCAGGCAAGCACCAGTCAGAATCCACGCTTACTACCTTCATTGGGACCGGAGCCTACTTTCTCATTATTCTGCTCGCCTCCGGGAACATTGAACCGAATCCTGGCCCCGAAGACGCTCCTCAGGACCTGATTGAACAAATAGGCAAACTTCTGGAAACCCAACTGACCGCCAAACTGAACGTCACCAATCAACACATCAGCGCAAGCAATGAAGGCATAAAGGCACTGCGCACCTCAGTCGACGGGATAGCAGACCAGCTTAATTCAGTTAACAAAAAGGTTGACGCGCTAACCGCGGAAAAAAACGCCCTCTCAGCCAGAGTGTCTGTCCTGGAGAAGAGGTTGGCGATTCTTGAGAAAGATAGGAGGAAGAAAAACATGGTAGTTTTCGGGCTGTCATCCACGGCTCCTATCGAGGATGCAGTCAATGAAGTACTCTTCAAGAAGCTGCAACTCGAAGAACGCCCTAGCCGCGACATTGTGGAGAGCCAGTTTCGGATTGGCGATCCCAAGGGTGAAAAGCGGCCCATCATCATCCGCTTTAGAAGTGAGGCTGACAAGGACCGCGCAATGCGTAACGCTGGGAAACTGAAGGGTACAAGCATCGTGGTGTCCGACGACCTCACACCCGAAGAGCGGTGCGCGCGCAGGAAGCTCGTCGAAGCGCGAAATCAGGCGAACAAAATTGGCCTCCTAGCGAAACTGCAGCGGAATTTCCTGGTCGTTGAAGGAGAAAAGCTGACCTCTGACGATGTCTCAAAGCCAGGCTGGCTCAGAAAGTATCAGCAAAGCCGAGCCACAGACAACCAAGGCATCGACGCAGAGGCTGAGAGCGAGAGCGGCAACCCGACGGACGATGGACGGCCCAAGAAGAAGAAGAGAACACGCCAAGAAGCGGCGATCTCCCCTAGTGATCCTCCGCTTCCTCCTCCAGCCGGACAGCCCTTGGATTTTGCCACCGCGCCCCTCAACAGCAACAAAGACAAGCAGGAAAAGGCGGTGGGCAAACCCCAGAGGGGCAGGATGGTGGAGAGGAGGCTGAGGTCAGCGACAGGCAGCAGCAACGGGTCGGACTCGGAGCGAAGCCACCAGAACTGAATTTGCGAGGTGATATTATTTACTTTAATTGTGTTAGCAATGCAAATGCAAATAGCTTTTTTAAAGTTGTCTCCTTAAACGCTCAATCGCTGGCCAATGTGGATCATATAAGACTGCTTAGACATTATTTATCCTTTAAATGCGTTGATTTAATTTGTATTTCTGAAACTTGGCTAAAAGGCAAGCACGATATAGATGCCCAATTTACCATCGACGGCTATGAATTGTTTCGGCATGATAGGTTGGCTACTCGCGGAGGCGGCGTTGCGTTTTACCTGAAGAGCGGACTGAAGTATAAAATTCTTTCTAAAAGCCAAAACTCTAATCCTGATACAATAGAATTCATTATTTTTGAAGTAAAGTTAAAATATGAAAGCATTTTAGTCTGCACGTTATACAGGAGGCCCCAAAATAACGTATTATTCGAGCCACTATTTTCTGAACTCCATAAATGGTACACCCAATACGAACAGTGCCTCGTTGTAGGCGACTTTAACTGCAACTTTAAAGATCACGGTCCACTCCTGAGCAGTCTGCAACAGTTAATGAAAGATTTCGGGCTTAAGCGTTTGCCAATCGATGACACGCATTTATCTTATAACGCCTCGACCACCATTGACGCTATTCTGTCCTCGCCAGAAACGTCGTGCGCCAGCTATGGCAAACTCGAAAATAACCTTTCGCATCACTATGCACTTTATGCCGTTCTCGACCTGGAAGCGTCCGAAATTAGCAGTAACGCTAAATTTGTGCGAGAGTTCAATAAAATTGATCAGGAGCTATTGTTAAAGCGCGCAATCGAAATACGCTGGCACGACTGTGAACCCGAAGCCAACCTCGATGACCGAGTAGCGAAATTCACATCAAATCTCACATTGCTTTTCGATCAAGTCGCCCCTAAGAAACGCATCAAAAAGTGTACCAAATTCAAGCCGCAGCTGCCCGCAACAATTATTGAGCTTTCCAAACAGAGAGATAAAGCGCGGAAAAAAGCTGAAAAGGCGCAGGACGAGGAGTCGTTCAAGTCGTATAAAAAACTGAGAAATAAAGTTAAACAACTGACGCTAGGCTTTCACAAATCAATAGTATTTAACACCCTGAACGAGCTGGCCACATCCAATCATGTCTGGGGCAAGCTGCGATCTCTAGGCTTGATTAAAGATAAAACTCAAATTGTAGACAGTCACCTTCCAACAGATAAATTAGTCGAAGAGCTCACGATCAGACGAGCTGCGGAAGTGTTATTAAAAATCAAAGCTGACTTTCGGCTACCTCGCACTATTGTCGGAGAGCAGAAATTTTACTTTCAGTACGTCACACCTACAGAGGTTAAATACGCTCTCAAGGGGATAACTTCCTCAGCAGAAGGGGTTGACGCAATTTCTAATAAAATGTTAACGATGTCGATTGATATAATTTTACCCACGTTGGTTTTCCTGATAAATTCGTCACTTCAATCAGCAATATACCCCAGCGAATGGAAAAAAGCCATTTTAAAGCCGCTGCCAAAAGTGCGACGCCCAAAATGTAGCTCTGACTACAGGCCAATTAGTATTTTGTGTACCATCTCGAAAGTACTAGAAAAAGTTGCTTACGATCAAATTATTCAGTACCTACAGGCGCACGAGGTTATAGACACTTTTCAATCAGGATTCCGCAGGCTGCATAGCACGACCACGGCGCTCCTCAAAATAACCGAGGATTTACGCCTAGCCATTTTCCGCAACGAAATCTCTCTGATGGTTTTCCTTGATTATTCAAAGGCATTTGACCTTGTTGATCATGCTTTACTCCTCAGCAAAATGCGCCAGCTCAATTTCTCTGAATCAGTGATAAAGTTTTTTAAGAGTTACTTGTCCGGCCGACTGCATGCAATTCGCGGTTCAGATGGTAAAATGTCTCAGTGGGTCAGTATTGAGGCTGGCGTTCCTCAGGGAGCTGTTCTAGGCCCACTTCTTTTTTCAATATTCACGCACGATGTGGTCAGCTTATTTAAAGGTCGGTGCAGCTACCATTTGTACGCTGATGACATTCAATTATACATTAGTTGCAAGCCGGATGAAATCGAAAGTGGCATTCTCAAAATGAACACAATATTAAGCGACGTCGTCAACTGGTCTGAAATGCACGGCCTGAAACTCAATCCACGCAAAACGCAGGTGCTGTTAGTGGGCTCAGAGCGGCAACACTCCCGCGTACAGCTCGACTCAATCGGCAAAGTTAAAATTAAAGACAATGAAATTCAATTTAGCGATGAGATTGAGTTGCGTGAGGTTGAATTTGAGTTCAGCGAAAATGTGAAAAATCTAGGCATCGTTTTTGATAAAACCCTCTCCTGGCATGGCCAAGTTTCGCGAATTTTTCAAAGAGTTTACGGCACCTTAAAAAACTTACAAAAATTTAGAAGCGTAACCCCAGAGAAAATAAGAGTGCAACTTGTTAAGAGTTTAATCCTGCCCCATTTTGACTATGGCGATATTGTGTGTTGTAATCTCAGTACCTGTCAATTAAATAAGCTACAAATACTGCAGAATAATGTAATTCGTTATATTTATAATGTTAAACGTGGCCAAAAACTGTCTGATCTCTATAAAAAATGTCAAATATTAAATGTAATCGATAGGAGAAATCTGCACTTGTTAGTGCAGACACACAAAATTCTGTACAAAAATTGTCCGCCTTATCTGTGCCATTTAGCAACCAAAATGTACGATGTAAATCTTTTTGGCAGGACAAGAGCGCATCAAATGAAACTAATGGCCCCATTTGTAAGTGTTGAAGTGCCCGAAAACTGTTTTCAAGTGCAGAGCTACCGCCTCTGGAACAATCTTCCGCCGAATTTGTGTCTCAACGGAAACCAAAGTGCATTCAAGGAATTTTTAAAAGAACAGTACCTCAAGAAATATTGAATCACCTCTCTTTTATACAATTATGTTCAAACTGATATTATTTTGTCTGGATATGGCAATGTATGGGGCAAAATAGCCCTGCAGAACCATAATAAAGATTACTTTGAAACTAAATTAAGCGCGGCGTTGCGGGGGTTGAAGGCCGGATCCTTCATTGTGCTCTCGCCGCAAAGAGAGAGGAGGGCGTGAGATCTCCCCCAGGAGGTGAAAATTCGTTGCCAAATTCAAATGCCCATGATAAATAGACTATTTTGCGCTATAAGTACTCCCTCGTGGAAGCATATACTGTCCAAGTGGAAAGTTCATTTTGTAAAAGGCGCGTCGCGACATAACTGCTTGCTGGGGAGCACGTTCCATCCACATATATAGTATTAAACTTTTCCCTCACAAATTTCGGTCTTATTTAGCTCGATAAATTTCGCCGTCATCGCTACCATTTGATAAAAAAAAATCAACAGAATTCTGCAAAATGCTTGTAGCAATCTCCGCGGACACAAACCCTCGCTTCGATAGGACCTTTTTAGATATATTTAATCTTGTATGCGATAGAAATGCGTGCTCAGACAGAAAGGCAGAGAGCCGGCGGCAAATGAAATCGGAAGAGCGCCTATCGCAATCCGGCCACGCAAAATTTGGCAGCAAGACGGAATTTCCTCGCAGCAGGTGAAAATTTGACAGCTTGACAGCGACGTGCTCTACGCGAAAGAGAAGCAGAGCATAGAGGCCTTCCCTTGCATTCTCCACCGACGGAGAGAGTTTCCTTGAAAGAGATCCGTCACGTTTTTGCGGTATATAATCTTAGTTTGCAAGTGAAGTTTTTGAGCATGGCCCGGGGACTCAATAATAACAATAATGCGCGTGTGGTTGAACCTCGTGTAAGACTGCGGAGGAACGCTTATTATTCCAAGCAGCATCGCTGTGTGCGTCTGTCTTACCTCGGGGCAAAAACACCCGCAGCGAATGAGATGGATAAAGACGTGACACATCCACACTCGCCCCCTGCGAAACGCACACGAGCAGAGCACGCACGCCACGCCGAGCAGACACCTCGGCTTCTCTATCTGCTTCTGCTACCTGACGCTCACTCTGCCTTCACCCGACGAAATAATGCCGAACTTGCCTGGAGCCGCAGGGACGAGCAATTCGATAATTGGAAAATACAGTCGCGAGTAATTGGGGTGTGAAATTTCTGGGGGGAAAAGCGCACGGAAGCGAAGACATGTTATCAGCGTTTACTGGATGGTCCTGACAGCGGGATTTTATTATCATGCAGCCTTTTTAAATTTGCAATATTTAAATACCCATCAGCTATTAATTTTTTAAGCATTGCATTATTTTAAAGCTTCATCACTTCGTGAATATAAATTTGTAAAGAAAAATATAAGCAAAAATATCTGTAAATAAAAGAATATGATTTTGTCATTTTATCTTGATTTTTAAACTGGAATTACTTAATTCATGAAGCTTTTAGTACTAATTTCAATTGATCCAGGCATTAAAATTTTTAACCTACGCACCAATTGTAAAAAATGTGTTTTCAAATCCATCAAAAATTCACTTTGGTCGTAGAAAACGCCACATAGGGTAGCGTAGAAATACTTTCTTTATTCTATAAAAGTGAGATATCTCTTTTCCCTCTCGCCACGCACGCGAGCTCTCATAAAATGTAAAAAGCGTGTAAACCCGGCATAGAAGGGTATATGGTTCTGCTGCTTTTGCTTTGCGAACTTATTCTTCTTCCTTTTCCACCCCTGTTGAATTCCTGAGCCGACAATGAGAGAACAAGAACCGACTCTTATTCCTTTCAACAACTGCGTCTATACCCGACTCAATTTCGGTGCCATCCACTTTAAAAAAGCAAGTCTAGCCAAAAAGTTTTATCGGAGAGAGGCATCGTAATTTATCCGCTTTTGCGCACTGAAAAGAGACGAATCTCTCCTTGTCGCCATGCAAAGAGCGCTCACCCTCCGCTAGTTGAAAAGATTTTCAGATAAAAATGCAACACTAATGCTTTCACACTAATCCAAAAAATATTTTGTAAAAGACTTTCTCCATTTAATATGCTTTTGTTCGAAATTTAAATTCACATGATTCTATTAAATTTAAATTCATAGTGTATATAGCTTTGTTCCCTTTTTAACTTGGGATTCTACTCAGTTCACAAACGTTGATCTGCACCCGAAAATATAAATCTACTCTGATGCACTTTTGATCCTAGCGGTTTTAAGTGCAGAACAGTCGCTTCAGGGGTCGAGACGGCAGACACGCGAGCTAGCGAGAAAGGAAAGGGAGAGTGTCTGTGTCTGGCTACAAAAATGGATGATCCATTAGTCGCCTCTGCTCGTGTCAAATAAAGGGAAGAGAAGAGAGAAAGGGCGCTGCATTTGCGCTGGAGCCGTCAAAGGCTTGACGCGTCTTCCGCGAGCGGAGCACATATGTCACAACGCTGCATGGAAATTTCGCTCTTGTCCCGCATGGATTTCCGACTGGGCGTATTCGTAGAGTGCACTAAGGACGTCTGCTATTTCTAGAAGAAACAGAGAAGGGATGCGTAGCCCAGCATCCAAAGTACAAAAGATAAAATATTCAATTCATGATGTTTCGTGACTATAAAAGCGCTCAACAAAAATTTCTACAAATAGAGGAAATTATAAAACTGTTTTTAAAAGGTTAAAAATAAAAAATTAATCATACTCTTTGGTTCTAAAGCTCGAAATTTGGTGGGACCGAATTAAAAAACTGTTAATATTCTCATAACTCTTGTATTTTTATAAAACTGATATGAACAAGAATAACAAGGAAAAATACCGCTCTGCAGGGTCATGAAAATATTAATTTAAATTGATACTGTAAATTGTAGATGAACATATCAAAAAATACCTTGAAAATTCAGACGAAAGCAGATTTTTCATTAGCGAAATGCTGCAGGAGGTTGGCATAAAGCGCATAAACCTTGTACAAACTTTTGTTTCCTGCGTACGTTGTGGGATATGTGCAAAGCTTTTGCAATGATTGAACGGTGGAACAATCCAATCAATCAATACGCAACGCTGGGAGTGAGCCAGAGTGAGCGAACGACACGGTAAATATTCACTAACCAGAACCTTGCATGTGAAATATTGAAAGCTTTGGCTCTGTGCGGTCAAGTTGAAACTTAGCGAGCCGTGACTGAGCAAAAAAGCTAAAAAGTTATAATATAATTCCACGCAATAGTTTGGGGGCGGGGAGGCAGCTTGTACGCATTTTGTCATTTTTTCCTTTTTACTTCGCCGTCAATTGAAGCAGCCGCGCTCGCGGAAAAAGGCGGAATCCACGAGAAAATGCTGAAGCGTGTAATTTTTGATCGGCACGTCGGCAATAACGCTGCACAGCGGAGTGCCGCGGGAGCTAAAGTGAAATAATGATTGTTGTGATGCTTGCCTGCTCGACTTGATGACTTAATTTTGCTTCCTGCCAGGCGTGAATAACAATGCTCGACTATAGTCTGCTGTTCCTTGCTTTATTCATTTACGCGTGTGTAGTCTGTGTTTTTCAGCACAAAAACAGAACGGTTGAAATGAAAATCAAAAGGAGGAGGGTTTAAGAAATCCTTCAAAAATGAGGATGGGTTTTTTTATATTCCAAGTTATGTTCATTGCGCAAATCATCATGCAGGACAATTTAAATTTCATACAAGGAAGATAATGCAATGTGGAATTTAACAGATTTATGTCTACGTTGCTTATAGTATCAGTTTTATTCATTTCAACTTCAATTTTCAAATCCGTTCAATTCCAGTCTTTCTCGAGTGACAATCTCTTCAGCAATAAGGTAGAATTTCATGAGCATTTATAATTTAAAAATATAATTGCGCAGGGTAATTTTAATCTTAACGAAAGCGTTTTAAAACTGCGTGAGTTTTTAAGCCAGGAGAATGAATATTTTCCGAGAGTCTCACTCACAAAGCTCACTTTTTGAAATTGCTTGAAAATTGTTGAAACGATTGTTCCGTTGACCGGGGTGAGAAAATTGCAGTATCATAAAAAGCACGCTCGGTTGGCGGTGCTTTATGCTTTTATGCCGCACTCCACACGCTCCTGCTTTTTCGCAATTACCACTTCTCTCTTCTTCCATACTGCATGTAGTAATCGCATTGTGCGGCTGGCAGTGTTCGCGAAATAACTTGATACATTTCGAGACGACGCGCAAATCTGAAGAATGTTGTATATCCCCCAGCTGCATAATGCCAATGTGCGAGGCGCTTTTCCATTCTCTTTCTTCGCGCAGCTCTTCAAAAGAGCCACTTTTGTTATTATTCAGCACGCCGGATTCAACGAGCAATTTCGCTCACATTGTTTGAGTGACTATACGACGGTCTTCCTTTCGCTGCTGCTGCTGCTTGCTGCTGACGTGGTTTGCTCTCGCCTTTATTCACTTCATTAATGGGCACACACATATATTTTTGTTTCGAGTCGTGCGAGCGTATTCAAATGTAAATCTCTTCTTTGTCAGATAATACAAAACGGCACCACTCCATTATGGCAAATCACGCCAAAGATCTACTTCAAACGCGTCTCGCCGCGTCTTTTGTATTGATTGCGCGCTATTCATTCAAAATCAACGGAATGCTAAAATTATTTCATGGGCGTGTCCACTAAACGTTTTGACTTTTTTTATTTTCGAATACATTATGCACAGCGATCGCAAATCTTCAGACTAGCTCTACTCAGCATGAGGGTTTTTAAGACTTCGAAAAATGTTTATAGACTGTTCTGTTCACTTAATAAATTAAAGTATGTCAATTGAGTTGTGTACCCATCATTCATATTTTTTAATCCATGCCAGAAATTGTGTAAAAGTCATCTAACATGAAGATAAACCTGTCTATGCAGACTTAATTAACGATGATTCATTACTATAGCATCACGCGTAGCAAAATATGGCAGAGTGAAACATTGGTTTTATAAATGTTAAGTTAGAAATACAGAATTTTCTCGACATTTTCTTTACATCGTTGTTTTTAAATAAGATAATTTAATAATTCAAATATGATTTTACTTTGAAAGCAAGCAAGTAGGTTTAAAGTATTTAAAGATATTTAAAACAGGCCACACTTAATTAAATCTGCGGTAAATGATTGCAAAGCCGCAAAAGTGGACGTGGTTGGTTTCCAAAAACGCACCCTGGCTTCCCTATTCACACACCAGCAAACAAGACGCGGAATTCAAAGAAATATTAATAATACAGGCCAGGTGGAGCGATTTGCGTGGTGTTTTGAATAAATATGAGTGTGAGTATACTGTGTTTGGCCGAGTGGGCACCCTCTCTCTTTTTCCTCCTCTTATGATTCAAACGGAAAAGCTTCAATGGAAACGGCAGCCCGAGTATAAATAAATTAAACGCCCTCGCTTCGCGCGGCACAAATGCAAACAAAACAAACTATACCGTGTTCGGAGCGGCGGGTGCTCTTTGTATTTGTCATGCGAGACACAATTTTTCGGCTTTGTTATCCTGCAAAAATGAAAAGAAAAACGGAACGGGGAGCGAAAATAATGATCCACCCCTGTGCGCGTTTTGATTAAACGCAATTATTCGCCGCGGTACTCTAGGGGAATCAAACAAAATTTCCGCATCAAGTGTCTGCTGGGCATGAAGTACTTTTTACTCTCTGAAAAATGCTCCAACACTTTTCTACGATTCAACCGTAATTGCATTTTTAACGATTATAACTGAACGAAAGAACTGATAACTTCCTGAATCGTAATCGTTTCTGTGAAGTGTGCAAAAATCAGATCATCTTGAATTTAAATATTAACGAATTGACAGACCGATTCTTCTCATCACGCCCGGCCAAATTAGCGCCAAATATAATTATTAATCAGAAAGCATTCGCACTCCAGCAGGAAACAGTGAGTGTTAATTAACCAATTATAAAATGATTCTCTTCTAATTATAAATCGATTTACATGTAATTACAGTCGCCGTTTTCCAGCCCTGCTGCTGGGAACTTTTTTTGTAATGGAATTAACGGCTCGCTTGAGTTTGAATGCTCTGTGTGGGGGGAGTGAAAAAAAAATTATTCGCCTTTTGAATTAACACTAACTTTTCTCTTTCTTCTCTGTTCCAGGTGAGTGCAGCTCAAACGGAAATTAAAATTCATTCTGGTGGTGTTAAGAGAAAGCGAAAAGCGCAACAGTAAGCTCAAAAATTTATTTATATTTCATACGCAAAATGGGAAATTTACGCGGAATTTATTCGGGAAAAAACATTGCACGCTGATAAAATTCATGAAAAGCGCCGGCGAAAGCGACTTTTTCGACGCGGGGAGCACATATGCTTTTTTATCAAACGCTCAGAGGCATATATTTCTATTTTATTGCGCATGGTGAGGGTGGGCTGATAAAAACGGGAATATTATTTTTTCGTCTTATCGCTTTGACAGCCAGACATGGAACCCACCGAGCAAATATTTCCTCTGCTGCTGCCGCTGTGTTTGCCTTTTTCCCAGCTCAGGCATATAATACAAGTGCCGCGCAGCCGGTCCGTTGGCTTAAAATAATGCCACAAAGTGAAATCAAACATGTACTGAGCTGGTAATTCTAAAGAAATATGTTCGGTTAAGACAACTTTCTTCATATTCCATTTTTAACGTTTTAAGAAATAAAAATTTGTTGGTATTAAAACATTATACTGCATATGAACGAAGCAAATTTTATCTCATTACGAAATTTCCGTAGAAAATCTACACATTTCGCAATCCCCAATGTGAATATTTGCTGAAACGCAAGTCAATTCACTCTCATAAAATAACAAAAATGACAGACTGCATGCAAATTATCCTGGATGGATCTGTTTGCTCGGCAACAATTGCAGTCCATTATGCATTTCCCGTGTTTGATCATAGCTAATTTGGTTGCAAATGCATTCTCTGCGCGCCGCACAAGTGCATGCACCGACACACAATAGTTGCAATCTGAAATAATGCATTCAACTTCTTGCTTTGTTTGCAGTTGCATTATTAAAACGCGAGCATTACAATCAATCGCGCGCGAGAGCCTATATGACGTGCACCTTTTGTACTCACCTTGTAATCGGAAGCTGCTGGAGCTTCATAAATAACAATCCACCGGCGTGCAATTTGCATGCAGAGTCGTTATTGGCTCATGCGAGAGACGTGTTGCCTTAATTAAAAATGCCGCAGGTGCTCATCAAAATCACGACTGCGTGTTGCTGCAATATCCTGCCGTTGAATGGAAGTGGAGCAGAATGTTGCAGCGTAAACAGTTCTACTTGCATATATAAGATATTGCAGTTTGATATTATATCCCTTCTACTCTACCAACATGAGAGATACCAAAAGAAACTTCATTTTGAAATTCAACGCGGATATCTGTTACCTTTAGGTTTGATGGATAAATTATGTTGAATATTGAAAAAATGGCTCATCCAGATAGAGAGCTTGAACGTCTCTATAGCTCCAGATAAAAATCAATAGCAGAATTTAGCAAATCCGTGAGACTGAATTGCGATAATTTTCATCTCCACACAGAAGAAGTGCTGCGTTTATGCCCGCACTGACAATCCTATTGAATTTAGTGTTTGGCATTCTGCGAATTTCACCCACCTTAAATGTTAAAATAACACTACATGACAGTCGTTTGCTCCCACAGCAGTCGGAGAAAAATTCCAAACATCTCGTCTGAAGTAGCTTTTTATAATGAGGTAAATATCTTGTATAAATATATATATTTTTCAAAACTCCGGAACAAGTTTTATACGTTAGCAATTAACAAACTGAGCTACTTATTTTCTTTCAATTCAATTGGGACTAAAATCAGAGTTAGATAGTAGAAAATTTGTCTCTTTTAGCAATTACGAAAGCAAATAACTGAAGCTCAAATGTTTACTAAATCTGGTCTGCGGTACCACGAAAGCATACAACGCAAATTTAGCCAACTTTTTTCTGTGGAATACAGTTTAAACATCTCGTTGGAAATTGTGTTTGTCCTCCATATAGCTTGAGCACCAAAAGACCAACCATTTGGCTGAAAAAGACCCATTAAATTGCGAGTTGTGCGCCTTTTTCTGTTTGAAAAACTTCCAAAACCAGTCGCACTGGACGTCTCTCCTATGAATTGGCAAGAGGCACATTTGGAAATGATGATGATCGTATGTTATTCATTCCTCTCTCTCGCTCTCCAGACGACGAGCGGGGAAACGGCGATTTCGCAGCCGCCGGAAATACGGAGTGCGAAAAGTAAGTCGTCCCCGACGAAAATCCGCATCAATTTATGCGCGACGATGATGTGTATTTGATATATTCAAATGTGCGCCTCAGCGCGTCGTGACGAGATATTTGGATTTGCGAGCGCTCTGTGCTTGGTGTCGCCCATATTGATGTTAATGCCCCGCCATATAATGTGGAATTGATGTTGGAACGAGAGAGAGAGAGAGAGACTCAGTCAAGATTTGAATATATAAAATCCATGCAAAAGCTCTGTGCGTGATATGGATTTTCATATTTCATTTTATCACGCGTCATGCAGAAAATTGGCCATTTGGCTCTTTAAGCAATAAATGAAAACCCACTTGCCATTAACATACGGCAAAGAAATTTATTTATCTGTTTACTCGTAGCTTCATTGAATATTGACTAAGATTAGTAGTACATTGAATTGTTATTTTGAATGATAATCTGGACAATGTGAAAAAATATAGAACAGAGTAACAGTTGAATTTCAGTTTTTGTCAAATATCTCGTAAATTGAAACTGTTTGTCAATGATATTTTCGCTTGATGTCGATTCCTCTTGTCGCGATCTTTTCAACGATGTGCGAATTATAAGAGGATAATTTCTCTTTTGACGAAAAATAAGGAGAGTCTCACTGCTGATAAACAAGCAAACTTTGAAGCCGATTTTCTCAGAAATTTAAACGGCAACGTGCGGGAAATTTTTTAACTCTTTCCCGATTTCCAGAGAATATTTAAGGTAAAATTATTTTTCAGAGTTTCACAGTGCATTATCCGCTTTAGTGCTTTAGCATATTAGGTCAGCCATTAATTAAACGCTTTTTCCAAATCTATTTTAATTTGGATTCATGCTAAGCCATAGCTTTTAATGTTTAAAAAAGCGATTCAAAATTTTTGAGAGTCTGGTGAGCTTCCGTCGCACTCACGTCACATCGCGATTCGTGATGGCTGCTGTCTGAAGCCCCGTCAGGTGCACACTAATTTATTTACTGCTTTGTAATAAAGCTCTGTGCCTGCTTTCAGCGCGTTTTTTGTCTGTCGAATCCCGGCGGCGGACGGCAGGAAGCACGGCCAATGTGATTGTCATAAATTACTGGCGAGCGCACAGCACTCATACTCTCTTTCCCTTCTTCTCATACATCACGTTGGAAAAATAACGAAGTTACTGCCGCGCTTCTGTGCACTGTGTATGGCGTGTCGAATAAGCTTATATGTACCGCTGCTGTAGAACCTTCAAAATTGTCATGCCAACTGTTGCTGAATGGAGAAGGGTTACCACAGAGGTCATTAACTTTGGCAAAAACCTGCCTATTGTGGCCATCAAATGGAGATAAATGCGTCCTAAATCATCATTTCACGCAATGCGAAGGAAAAATGGATGGGTTAAGAATTGGGGGAATTTTTTCCAGACAAATTCCTTCATTTTTTCAGTAGCCATGATCATCCAACGTTGTCATTTTCATATTTTAGTTGTGATCTTGGATGCACAATTCTCTCATCATATTTACAAAAAATATAACAGGATTGTCTTGCTAAATCGAGATGTAGAAATTTTTTTACAATTTATTTAATTTAATATAAATTCTCAAATAATTATATATATATAAAATTAAATTCAATAAATAATTTAATTCAAATTACGAGAAACATAATATAAACTGCAGTTAAAATTTTAGTTAAATTAGTAATAAATATTAATTTTAATAACTCAGCATATTTCTTTTTTGAAAAACAAAACATTTTTTGAATATCCAATGGCAGCATTTTAAATTCAATATTTTTCTTATATACCTTAACAAAGGTCTTTTTCATATTGCTCGCTCATGACATAGGGCTCCGGGTATAGGAGCCATGATAAATTGAATAATTCCATCTAATTGCAAACTACCCTTTTATTGCTTTGAAACACATCTGTCAGGACCCTTACTCCTGCAATGCACCCTAATTGTAAGGCCGGCTCCGAATTCCTCTGCCTGGAATAATTTACAACTCACGATGTATTGGGGCCAGAGCAACGGCAGATGAATGAAGACGGGTCATTAGATATGGTGGTGCCTTCATCACCAGGGCGGAGTGCAATTAATAATCCAACGCCTGATGTGCATATACACACACTCACCATGACACACACACAGACAGCCTGAGCTACTCAAGTAAGTAAGGTTGGCGCGGTGGAGATAGAGACCTGTTGAAATTGGGCTGTTAGCAGAGAGCCCAAACCGCGCCGCCGAACAATATTCACATTCAGCTCTTCATCTCGTGTCCGGCTCATTGTCTCGTCGTTCACGCATCTGCCGCTACGCAGGTGTAATTAAGTGATTAATTGGCGGCTGCAGGCAGCAGGTAATTAACCCTGAGAGATGACTTCATTTTCCACGTACCCAGGCAGCATCGCAAACATGCGCCACAACATGTGTTTCCTGTGCGTGCCTCAAGGCGAAATTACAAACAAAATTGAATGAGCCTGACAATGAGGAGGATTCGGCGGAAGAGCCTTTAGCGTGGATATATAAACCGCGGCTTGAAACCAGATTTAAATAATTAAAGTGAAAAAGGGATGAGTATTTTCATTTTAAATTGAAGCTACAAAAATTAATTATACGCCTTGATTGAGTTTTTAACTGTACTCTAATCACAAGTTTTAGTTTTGCTAAAATAGCAAAACTAAAACAAAATCGATTTCCTCCAACGCTTTACGCCTAAAGTATCGTGAATTCCAATCCAAGCATCACCCCAAAGTGATCAATATTCAATCGGGACGCATAATATGGGTTTATTCAAGAGTACAAATAGAATTTTAGAGGCACAACATCGAATTTTTGGGCTCTCTCGGTAGCTTTTGCAGCGAACGGGCCGATTGCAAGCCGCATCGAGAGTCAACTCATTGAGTGGCAATTAAATTTCAGTAGAGGCACACTCTCGCTTTCGCTCCTCGCTTTCCAGTCGGGGCCGATACAATTTATTCAACTTTATACACACGTATGGGCCATTCGCATGAGCGGCCCAACGAGTGGATATCGTTATTTCCGCGAATGGGTATAACGCGGTGGGCTCTTGAAAATGCTCCAGCGGCACTTGCTTTTAATGAGCACGGCACGCACCACGCACCACTTTGTTCATTATTTAACGCGCCAGTTTGATTAGACTGCGTGAAAATACCAAAACGCTACATATGACGTAATGTGCTCTGCAGGAGTCTGTATATAGCCAGTATAATCTACTTTTGAAGGTTCTAAAAAATGGGTGAATACCAGGAGAAAAGATTTTGAATTTTTTATTCATGAAAATCCTTCTCTCGCTTGCTGCCAAACAACGAGGAAAATCTCCTATGCAAAAGCAAAATAAATAACCTCGAATTTTAAGAAAAGCTCTTGAGATGAGCACCGTTTACAAAGACCTCTACTTCATTTCATAATTTTTGGATTTTCCTTCCCTTTTCACCGAGAATTCTACCTGCTTGCCGCTGTGTATGAGACTGGAGTGCATTTTGCACGGAAAACTCGGTGCAGACGACGATGAATTCCGTTTGAAACGCAGCTGTCGGAGCTCGTTGAAGCGCCGCTGGAGCCGTGCACTTGTGTGAATATTTAATGCACGCCAAGCCAAGACTTGCTTTTCGAGCAGCAGCAGCCTCGTCTTCGTCTCCAGAGTTTGGACTCCATTAAATATAAATTAATGGGCATGTCTAGCTCATCCGACGATCATCCTCGGCAACTAATTTTTTCCTCACAAAAGTGCCAGAGCGGAGAGGAGCAGCATGCTCGCCTCCTCGTTTTCTGTTCGCCGCGGACGTGTATAATAAATATCACCAGGCGGCGCGTATATATTAGAAAAGACTCCTTTGATCCTTTGCTCGCCCGGGAATTATGGCACGCTTATTAAAATCGTATTTATAACCAAGCAAGTGGTGTGCCGATTTCAAATCCAAGCTCTGGGAATTTTATGTCACCGTCCCTTCCGCCGAGTGCTCGCAGACTCAATTAACGCTGCCTCGAGTTCTTGTCCGTGCTCCTGTTCACAGAAAATACTTCAATAAACCAAGCAATTATCTGACAATGAGTGCCGGAAAGTTAAGTATGCATTATTATTTTAATGCTGGAGTTTGAGCAGCCGTTGTACACAAAGGCCATTGTTGACTAAGACTCTGTCTGGATTTTCTGGAGGAATTTTTTAAACCAACCATCGTCGTCCGATTGGATTAAAGGATCACAGAATTGTTTGGAACGATTCAAACAAATTGGTGCACAAAAGGAGAGACGCACAAACAACCATCGCAGCCAGCAACTCTCTCATATTTTCTTCACAAGCACCAGGAATTGATAATTTTCATCCCTCTGTTGAAAAGAACCCTCAGCTTCATTAATCAGCAGCAGATTTTTCCGCGCGGCTTTATTGTTTATCCCCCATCCAACCCGGAGGCTGCTCCTTTCAAACGAGGAAAAATCCGAAACATCATATTTTCCGAGCAAAAAAAACGAGCGCCCCTCCGCGCAAGCAGACAAAAATCCGAGAAGAGAATAGAAGCCGAGGAGATATCAATCATTTGGTAATCAGGCTTGGAAAATATGCCGCGGAGCGTATGCAAATGGGATGTGCAGCGGTTGAGCAGAGCTGACAGCCGCGCGGCCGTTTCAATGCACTTTTCTGCTCGGTTAGCTTCGAATGGTCGGTCAGTGAAGGGCTTCGCCATCTCATTGTTTTTTGCACTGCTCGAGAGTTCCGCCGTCGTATTCTTGCACGATGCTCTGCTATAAATGGTCGAACGCGCGTGTATTCAGCATGTTCTTTGTGCTTAATGACAAACGAAGGGATTGAAGTGCTTAATGCCCTCGTTTCTCAAGTGCGGCCCCGGAAAATGACGCTCCCTTCCTTGCTCGCTCTCGCAATTTAAATTAGAGAGGAAAATACAGCAGCCAACTATAGCTTGCTGCGGTATGATGCTTTCGCCGACTAACCGCCCTCAGCAGCAGGTCTCGAGATTGTCTCTTAGGGACGACAAACAGTTTCTTTCTCGGCACAACAGAAAGACGACTTAGCATTTTTAATTTGAAAAAGAGGCTTAAAATGTGCCTTCTAGGGATGGGAAAAACCCTCGTCTCTTTATAAAATATAATAAGTAACAGAAAAGGAGAGCATTGTTACTATTTTGACAAGAACAAAATTCTGCTACTCAAGTGCTTTAATACGCTTTGACAGTTGAGTATGATAGATAATTATGTGCTTTGACATTTTGAGAAACATTGCACAGAATCAAGAGCTATTTCCTGATTTTGCTTGAATCATGTCAGTAAATATTTGCTTGTTTTGAAACTGTAATTTATCAAAATTTGAAAATTTATACAAAATAAATAACAGCTAACCTTAACCCCAATTAATAATTGCTGTTGGGAACTTGTCATTATAAATCGATTTATTTAAATATTTCCACCATCAAAGTAACGAACGTGTTCGAACTTTCTCATAATATTAAACAATTTATGAATTCTTGTAGAAGAAATGCAGAAACCTCGGCACTTACAGAAGAATGTAAAAGTTACGAAATCTCTCTTAAAGTGAATCAAAAGTTTTAGCCACCACTCGTCTTGCACACTTCCTCCGCACGGGTATAACTCCCAAATTGAATTCATCCTCGGGACGCGAATAGGCCCTTTTGCAAATCCCCTCTTCCTCGTCTTGGCACGAAACACGTTCGCCAAAAGTTGATTTGTAAGTAGGCTTGATGTGTGTGTGCATGTGCTTTCGCCTGCAGATCCTCTGCTTGAAAGTCGCGGCCGCCAGCGCTGCTGGCACGGCACAGTGATCAAAATTCATCGATAATCCCGACGAGCCAAAGGTCTGCTGCTGAATGCAGAGCAGTCTGCTTTCGGTGTACTTTTCAATCTCGGGATTCGCGGATACCACTGGACCGCTCTGCTGCCTTTCCTGCACCCGCAAGTTACGCCTCACTGCGCCCTGGCGCGTGACCGCCCGCGAATAATTCAAAAGTGGTCGTATCAGCATCTCCAGCCCCAACGAGCGCAGCCACGATTTTATTCTGTGTCTTTCCAACGCTCAACCCTTCACTAGATTCGAGGAAAATTCGATAAGGAGAAAAGGGAAAGTTTGGTTTAAATAGCCGTCGCACGTGACACCACTGCAATAAACTCTGTCTGAAAGGGAATCGGGCCAAATAAGTGTTTTGGCGGATGTAACTCTTTTAAAACACTTCCCCAAATCAATGAGCGGTGCGTTATCTCCGGAACTCCTAAGGAAAATGATACTATAAACGTGATAAATATTGGCCACCAGGGAACAAATTATCTTTTTTAATTATATTAATTTCTATACTGTAAATAATTAGAGTCAAAGAATTTTATTTCACAAACTAAAAATTAGCATCAGTTGTCGGAATTAAACTATTGTTTGTGTTGGTTCAATTCACATAAATTTGTCTGATTATTAACCGCATTTATTGAGCAATGCACGTAGGAAAATTCACTTCCTTTTTCATTTCTGGGGTCTCCAAAAGCAATTTTAGATTTTCAAGTAAAAATAAATAATTAATTTTTACTTGGGAGGTAACAAGGCTTTTTACTCACGCTGCGCAGATGTTGAAAGCTCACCAAGAATTATCTTTTGATCTTGCCCATCCAGGTTCCTTGATGAAGAAATAACACAGGCGACGATGAGAACTCTCGCAATTAACTGCAGACTTATAATATTTTAATTCATCCCGTCTTCAGCCGAGCTGAAATTTAATATAAAAATGGGAGCGAATGGCGCCGATTTCTCTTGCGCCCAGCCAGGCGAAATGTTTGCGCTCGAGTCTGCTGATGTGCAAGTCAGAAAGAGAGCAGGGTGATTTTTTCATCTCTCTCTCTCTCTCTCTTTCTTTCTCTCATTCTTTCCTTGGATAAGTTTTAAATAAAGAGCTAGGGGGAAATGATGAAAAAAGTTTTCCAGGGAGGAATTTTCGGCAATGAATTCCCTGGTCGCCGTGTTTCCACTGACTTCTTTATTAATGCTGTTGATTTCAGCGAGCGAAAGAGCGAGAGTTAAGCCACCGCGCACGCCGCTCTGTTGGATTTGTCGTCGCACGCACCGGAAAGGCTAAAGCTTTGAAACCGACAACCGCAAAAGCCATATTTGAATGAGCCAGCGCGCACTATGCAGAGTAATCTACACTCAAACTCTCACAGCACCGCGGTCGATGGGGGAAAAAGTATGAAAATCAACCCATTAATGGCTTTCGCTGTTAAAGTAAGCTGATGGAGCAGGGATTTGCATAAAACTAATCCGTCGGAAAAGTACTCTTGAACTATAAGCCATTATTGGAGAAATCGAGGGTGGCGGAAAATACTCTTCGAGGAAACCAACCTATCGGATCTCTATTTTTACAATTTAATATTTAAAAGAAAAAATTAATAATTTCTTCGGTGTATTGCTGGAAGGGTTCAGAAAATTTATAATTTTTCAACAGATTTTTCAATTTGTTACTTTGTTTTGTGTTGCATAAGGAGTACGGGTAAATTCACATTTTTTATTAAGACGCACTTAGGTTTTAAAAGCCTTCTCTTGGCTGAATATATGCGTTGAGCGATATTTGAATTAAGTTTTGTTTGTGTGCTCATTGGAAATTCTATACATATTTCTTCCAAAAGTGCCTGAATTCTGGTTCTAAATATTCAACCCAAAAAAGTTCGTAGAGCAGAAAATGGAAAATACGAAATTACTTTACGATAAAACCTGTGCAGTGAAGTTTTTAAGCAGCCTAGCGCCTCTTAATAAATAATGAAACGACGAGAGCAAGTCGAAGCCGCGCATCATACGCGTGCTCGCTCGCGACGTGGGTGTTTGCTGCAAATTTGGAGCTAATAAACGTGGTGCACGGTGTTGCTTAATTTCGCGCGAGGGCTTTCTGTTTGCATCCTTGGAGATGCTCCAGACGAGATGAATATCGCATCGACAGCGTCTTCTGCTCTTAGTCAGCCTTCAAGCAGGTATAAGCGCCGGGCCTCTTCCCAAGCGTGTGTCATGTGTTTTGATCCATAATTAATAGAGCCGCTAATGGCGGAGAGGATGATGAAGTCCCGGTCCCAGCAGATAAATGGTTCTCTGCTTCGATGCCTCCTTATTATCGCAAAATGTGATGTATTGTGCCGGCGAGAGCAAGAGAGAGACAGACGTGTGCGCCCCGTGGAGCGGGATGCATAACTAATCGCCTCTCAGCTCCGGGCTCACAGCAGCCATTCAAGATGCAAATTTTCTAGCCTCTTCTCTCTCGTTGAAGATTAGACTGTGGCTGGCTACTTGGCTAGGCGATGCTGGTCGAAAATTAGCAAATCTAAATTCTGATTTGATATTTTTAAGAATAATCATGTGCTAATTTCACTACTAACTATAAGGTTTAATCAAAAGAAAAAGGGGCAAAATGTATGTCGATGGAAGTTTTTGGCAGTTTCATCCATGCAGAGGGAGATAAACCATCCAGGTTCTAAATCGCCCAGAAAAAGAGATCAATACAAAGAAATTTATAAATTTATCGTAGGAACATCCTAGATGTTTTCAGTTCACGTTTTATTCCAAATATTTATGCGAAAATATTATTCTCAAAGAAATGGCAACTCATCTAAGACTTAAAATACATATTTACCTTCGAAAAGTGGAGCAGGGTTTTATATTCAAATTTGCTTCTTTGCAAACACAACTGAATTTATTTCAAGAGATAAAATTTTATCAAATTCTTGGGTAAAAACCTTGTGGTGCATAGGGAATTTACTCTGTTGGGAGTAAAACATTAAAAAAATTCAACCAACCTGTAATATCTCTATGCTATTTCAGCATATTATAAAACACATTTTCGCAATTAATAATGGAATGGATAGGTAATTAAGTTGATAAGAAGGCAATAATTAAATACTAAACTCAATACTTGTGCAATGATTAATGAACAAACGTGGTGACCAGATGTCGATAAAATAACACAACGAGGTCAGCCAGAAGAAAATCATTTATTTTGTGAATGTGAAACCGTGAGAAAAGGTCAAACGATAGTTTCTCGGGATCATCCCTTAAGATAGAACTATTATATTAAGAACAGCGAGGCTCGCCTCATCCATACAAATTGTTGGCGCATAAATAATTACATTATATCCGCCTGTAAATCTCAAAGAACCCAAATTCGGCACGTACATCTGGTTGTTTGTAGAAACAACAATAACAACAATATAGATTGATGACCATGTGAGGGTGAGTGACCCGTGTGACAGGACGCTGTACGTGCTTGGTGGTAGAGAGTAGGACGCACAATTAGTGAGTCTACAAATGAGTGCATCGAAAGAAGGGCAACTATTGGCTATTTCTTTCACCAACCAAATATAAGACGTTTTCGGACGTGCAGGAGAGAAGCTCTCCGTCCGAGAGGGAAACGACAGTCTTCCGAGACACCCGAGACTAAGAAGTCACATCTCTGTCTTCTCAGTCAGTCCAAGTGAAGTGTAAGTGCTAATAGAGGCCACGGACTTAGCAATTAAACCCGATCAGCACCTTGTCACATCTAAACTGTGAGTACACAACTAAACCGCGAAGAAGTGCCTAAAGGACACAAAGGATACAAGTTAAACACGCAAATTCGGGAAAAGAATATTAATTTGTAAAATCATATGCACAAGTATTGAGAGTCTTGATTAATTCAATATAGGTGAATTCAAACCGATCCATTCTGCTTATTTCCTGCATGGTCCTGCTTCATCGGCTAAATCTGCTTTAGTTAATTCTTCAATTATTAGTCGGTAATTGTCTTGATTAGTCTATAGCAATCAACAGCGATCGTCACCATAAAATTATTAAAGGTATTTTACTCTTCACCGTGAGATTCACCTTGCTAAAAGAGACTTTACAAACCCTGTTTTCGTAGGAAAATAGTTTCACAACTAATCTCGCAGGCACATGTACCTCTAAAGTTAAAGGAGTGCCTGGATGATTTGTACTATTATCTCTAATACCCCGCGAGTACCCTTTCTTGGCCAAATTCGTATTTAATGCGACCCAATTTAGCCATCACGCAGCCTCAAACTAGAAACTAAAGCGGCGAAAGCAGATGCTGCGCCAGCAGAGCTCCCAGCATGAGTTTCCTCTCGCAACGTGTAATTTTTCACTCTAATGAAACCTCGAAATTCGTCCGAAAAACAGCGCTCGGCTCGTTATAAAATCTTAGTTTCCGAGCAACCGTCTGAAATAACATAGGGCCGAAGGAAGGCAACTAATAATGAGCGATGTGTCAGGCTTTCAATTTGGCGGCACGTGACCCGGGCCGAGGTGCATCAATTTTCCCCGCGCCCGTCGACTTGATGGGTGTATTTGTGAGAGTGACAGTTGGTTAATAGAGTATACGCGTACAGCGGGGGCCTCTGCTGCTGGGAAACACGCCCACCGAGGGCAAAAAGCCGGCGCCCCGGCTAGTAATGACAGAGGAAAACTAGTGCTGGCTTCTGGTCAGTAAAAAATAATTTCCACTCGGTCGGCGGGGCGGGCACCTGCCCATGCATCTCCAAGAGTGTGCCGGACCTCGGTGGCTAGCTGCCGTAATTATATTTTTGCCTGGGCAATTCATCATGGCCGAGTGACAGGCGCAAAGTCTGCTTTTCTAATTTAGTTGTTACAAACAATGCGGCATTAGCATGCACTTTTCATCATCAGCGCAGCAGCTGAGACAGCGTGTAATTAATTGTGCGGCCTGTGAAAAGAAAGGCTGAGTGAGTGCGCGCGGCCCTTTTGTAGCTATTTATTTTCTCTCGTGCTCCCTTTTAAAATAAAATACTCTTTTGGACCTTTTTGTCTGCTGCCTGCTCTCTTTCGGCAAATTACGACGGCAGATGCGCAGCGAATTAATCGAGCTTGAGGATGCGCTCAAATGTCAGATGCTGCGGCTCCGTGTCCGGATTTTTTTTCTGTAAACACAATCTCTGGAAATGATGCTCGCCGCATGTGATGCGATTTGTGTCTGCTCTGTGTGCCGAATGCTGAATTAAGCCTTTTTTCCTCGTGTTTGTTTTTTAGCATGTAGTATGTGTACACAATTATAAATAATTACATTTATTCTGCAAAAATTGTTTTTATTGAATCAAACACATCATCGAAAGATGCTTTAAGTTTCCGATTTTGATCAGAAAAATTTAACATGCTGATATTGAAAAAATTTTTTGCTTGTGAAAAAAAGCAACTCTTGATTTTTGTTAACAAGGTGCTCGTCTAAATAATAATAAATTAAATCGTATTGGAGTAAAGGGCGAAATGTTTCTCTCTCAGCAATACTTTGATAAATTGCACTACCGCTCAGTTCGGCAGGCGCACTATTTCATACAATAAAACCTCAAATGTCAATTTGTTGGTTTGATGTATAGATTCACAGGTATCAGAGACACAAAGCCACGGAGGAACTCTCTCTCCGCGGCTTTAAGCTAGCTGCACGTATTGTTACACCGAAAAGAGCTCGTCCGAGGCGTTTATATTCCTGAAACATGACTTTGCATAAATTCCAAGCCTGCGCTGGCTTGCAGGGGCCTGCTCTCATCTTTTTATTGCGGCAATATAACGTGCCAAAAGCACGCTTTTGGGAGCGAATGCCCTGCTTTTAATGTCTTTTTAATGGGTGGTTTGATTAAAAACAAGGAGATGAAAAGGAGAATGCGCAGCGTGACAGCAAAATTAACTCGCCGAAATTGTATTTCGCCTTGCGGTGCAGCATCACTTAGGAGAGCGCGTGCGCCTGTCAATTTGCTCGCTTAACACGCCGTATTAATTAGTTGCCCACAAAAACGGGCAGTCGCAGCAGAAATTTTTCTCTTTTTCTGCCCCTGCGTTGAAAAGTTTCATAAATGTTTTCATTCTCATTGCCATTAACATTTTGCAGCGCCCAGAACAAATTCCATTGCAAATGTCCATCAGGAAAGAGACAAATACTTGGTATTGTTGATATTATGCCAATAAAGGCAGCTTGCGAGATTTTCATATTTTTTTTCATTTGTAATTAAATACAGCTTGCTATAGCGAGCTGTTTATTTTTCGTAATTTCTACTTAAGGGTCCTGCTCAACAATAGTTTAATGTTAACAATTTAAAGCAGATTGTGTATAATTAGCTTAATTAGTTTGGCGGATGCGCCTAAATTATTTATTATATAATTCTTCCATCTCATATCGAAATACCATATTAAAATTAAATCCCGTCTGTGGAAAAACACACACTCTAAATATCCTAATTGCCAAATAAAAAAGGGTTTCCATACTTTTTGTTTTTCTCTTTTAATGAGCCCTATTTTTGAGGAAATTAGTTATATTGAGGGAGTTGCAGCCCTGGTATTATATTAAGTTAAACTACAACAATCAAATGACAGCCATTTTGAATATACGGACGAGACACACGAGCTCGTTGGCAAGTCCAGTTATTGTTGTGCATCCAACTCTGATGCTGCTTTCACTGAAAGATAACCACTGCGCTGTTTGATTTATCAATTGAAAAGGCAGTGGCGGAAGTTTTGACCAAAAGCGTCACAATGCGCCCGCAGTCAAACGTATATACGCTGGGTTTGTCGTGCTGGTCTGTTTTATTCAGAGTTTATATCGAGAGTCCTGACAAAAGGCCATTCACTCTCCGTGTTGGTAAATTTACAGACCGGCGTTTGCTCGCCACGTTTGTCCGAAAAGAGAGAGAAATAAAATCACTAGATGGTGAAAGGGCTAACAAATGCATTGTACTTTTGCATGGGCACTGCGCAAATTTTCAAAACTTCAATTCAAAATTGTTTGTTTGACTTCTCCGGTTTTCTTATGCAGTTTTTATGCTCTTAACATCACTTATTTTTTTTTTTTTTTTTTTTTTTTTTTTTTTTTTTTTTTTATCCTTGTCCGTCCGAGGACCGGGAAGGGCGCGCACTGCACTAGCACGAATGCTGAAACCCGGGTCCCAATAACACCGCGAACGGATAACATGGGCGCACCAGGCCGCACAGGGACCCAGCCCACTGAAGGGCCACTTGCCTCTGCACCGAGGACTGCATTGAAACGCTAGACATTTGTCCCGTGAAGCCAAATCACGCATGCTGGAAAGGTGCAAACCAGCAAGTAGCGAGTCGGCGCCGGTGCGCCTCCCAGCCCGTCGAGCAATTTGAGCAATTCGAGTCACTAAACTAACCACTTTTTGCCATCTCTGACATTGGGTAGCCAGTATTAGATCTCCGAACTGCTCAAATACCTCACATTGCTTTGACACTCCTGAGAGTGCCTTAACAATGCGAGCCAACGGGCTGGCTTTGTCCAGAGAAAAATCAATACAAATTTGCTTTTTTTTATTTTAAATTGCCTATTTTAAAAACCGCAGTATTAATGCATATGGTGAAACCATATATGCTATAAAGGTAACACGCAAACACACTCGCAATCTGAGACAAAAAGCACTATAGCGCGTGCATTTGCACAAATATTTAGCACTACGGCACATGCACAAACGCTCGAACATACAAACTCACACATTTGCACAATAAAATTCATCAAGCAAACAGCGCGGCAGCAGCAGCGAAGTCGAGCGAGCGCATTGTTGTCGATCTGCATTCAGCGCGCCAACTGATAATTGAACACACCGTTCACGTCGCTGTACAAACGATGTCGGCGCCGTGTGTTTGTGTTTTTGGCTCAATCAGCGCGCCAAAATCGAGCCGAGCGCGCTGTTTAGCAGGTCAAGGGTCAAAGCAAACACTGCCAGGCCAATCAATCGGCGCTTTGTTGGTGCTGATCAGATTTCTATATTACCGATTCAACTAACTTTGAACTGAAAAGGTTTGACGGTTCGACTCTTTGATTTGTGGTTTTTGTACCGTTTTAAACAGATTACACATAAATTCTCCACTTCGGCATACAAACTGGCTCTAATTTATCTGTAAAATAATGCTGGAAATAATGTAGAAGTCTCATAAAGCGTATCACTTTTTTAATTAAAATGTAGGATAAAAAATTAAACCAAACACTCGGAAATTAGCTTGAAATCCCATCTCCTCATCGATACCTCGCAATTCACACATTTTGTTTATCTTTCCAACTCTGGCGGGGTTAATGAAATAAAATAGCTGCGTTCCGAGAAGCCATGAGGATGGATACGGCGGTGCTTGTTTAGTCTTCGGGCTTCGGGGGTGCGATATCTGTAAGTTTGAATTGAGGGGCACTACAAAATCAAATAGTGTGTCCTCTGCTCTCTACCTATCTCTATATCTATGAGAAGTTCAAATAAAATGCGAGAAAAACACTCGGGCCTGAACAAACAGCCGCCGCATTCTTGTCAAGTGAAATAAGCAGACCACCTCTGCGAGCGAGAGGCAAAATTTGACTCTTAAAGTCGCACTCGCCCGCTAAAACACGTTGCCCTCTTCGTATATGTGCGCGAGAGATATTGACAGTTCAAACATCAGCAGATTTCTCTCCAGCACTCGTGTGAGATCCAGCTGGCACGTTTCTCACGAAATTTGTCAAGAGCGTCGTCCTATTTTTCTGCTATATACTGCAAGTGTTGTCAAACCAATTCTAGAGCGACCCGACGTTGATCTTTTGGCGAAATGAGCAGGGCAGATGCTCCTTTCAGCACTGGAGAGCAGAGACTTTGTCACAAAAAAATATGGTACAGAGACCGAGAGAAGAAAGGTGCAACCGATGAAGCAAATTACTTATTCTGACATTCAAAGTAACATGCAACGTTATTAAATTTTTTGTTTAAATAAATAAAGAGAATATCTTTGGTTGTGGTTGGAGATGAAAAATCTTTTATTTCACTTATAAATATATGGTCAGGATGAGAAATTTAAAAACAAAATATGCAAGGAGATCAATGTTAGAAACAATGGAGGCACTGGTTTGTATTGCGATTTCGGCTTTTCCATAGCCTCGTCAGCAAACCTGGCTATTAAAATACCAACCGGTCTTTCGCCTCACCTGCAGGCGAAATGACTGAAGAATATTTTCTAAAGGGGCAAGCGTGGCTGGTTCACACCCTGCTTTTGTCTCCTCTGCAGCAATTTATGAAATTTCCCCTTTACGACAGTGAGTTGCCGTCCTTTTTAAAAGCTGCTCAACTTAATGAAATGTCGAGGCAATTTTGTATGGCCCCGGTCGCCAGCGAGTTGCTGACCAGTTCAGGCCAGAAAACAGGAAACATTTTTTATTTAATTCAACTCCCTGGCCGTTTTTAAAATTAATAATTGATGCTTTGAAAATTTTTCATAATTAAAAACAATAATTTCAGTAATTTCATAACATTTAAAAAGATGGATTGATCTATAAAATACAAATTTTGTAATTTCCATAAAAATAGAGGTTAACTTAGAGTTGTCAAACCCCGAACATAAAAGTACAAATTTATCGTTTTTATTGTGCTGCTGTGTCTGAGCTGTTTTTTAATCTGTGATGCGTAACAAACCGTAGTGTGTGGATCAGAGAGCGAAATATTGTCGCTCTTCCAACTCTTCCCGCACACAATGTCACAATTTCACGGCAGTGAACCGCCCGTTTATATAATCGAATGAAACTTGTAATCCGGCCCGAAAAATAAGCGACGACGTAATTCCTTTCAAATCCAATAATAATGAGGCAAGTGTGCAGCTTCCTCTCTGACTCTCATGGGAAAACCACTTAACCATTAAAATCAGAAGCGGCTTACTTCCAAAAGTCCGCGGAAGAATAGGATCAAAGAAAAAATGCGCCGCCCCATGCAGACGATTGTAGAAATGCGTGTGGCTGGAAGAGCCGCAATATATAAAAGTGTGAATCTCTGATGTCCCTATTTGCGGTGAGATAAAATACATTACAAATTCCGTTTAATAACATTCCTGTCTTTTCACACTTGCTCAGGTGCGCAGCTCCATTGTGTTGGCACCTCTGTCAGCGTCCGTGTCCCCCGCGGGGGGTGTCTTTGTCCTCCGAGATCACAGGCAGCCCCGCTTCGAAGGGTGTGGACCTGACGAACGGATCCCTGTCTCGATCAGGTAAAGCAGTCGCCCCCACTTCTCTCCTCTCGCATCTCCCGTCCGTCGGAGCCGAGGCAGTGCGAGTCTCAGTCTTGATCCGAGTTTTGAAAGGAGAACACCACGCACGGACCGCTGCTGCCGAAAGCCGGCAGTTTTGTGCGCTTCTGAATGAGCGAGCAAGGCTCTTTTGTGTGTTGTGCTTAGCCGTGGAGATAGATCCGAGGAAAACTTCCCCATGTGCTCATGGAAGTGGTCATCACAATCCTCGATCACAATAAGGTCGGTTAAATACTTCCCCTAAATTCAAAAAATTTAGAGTGAAAAATTATCTTCTCAAACTAAGTGTCTAAGTTTGATATTTGGCTGTTAAAATCATGATGCTTGTGAATAAGTTGATGTGTTCAACATACTTACAAATTTATATGGTTTTCTTAATATATTCCTGGTATTTCGCTTTCAAGAACCTTCTCGATGACAATCTGGGCTGAGTTGCGCGATTTAAACAATTTTTCTTCTGACTTCACGGTCAACGTCAGCATTTACATTTATTTTGACCTTTGCTGCGAGTCGTAATTCTGCTGATTCAACAATTGCAGAGTTAATGGAATTCAAAATTAATTATTCATATCAATTAGCGTGGCGGGCCTTTCATGGAACTGATAATCGTTTGTGAAAAATTTCCCCCTCACACCGAACGACCAAAATAGGCTGGCGTGCGTTCTAATGATCGTGGAGGAGCTCCTCTGGCGCGCGCGGAAAACGGATCCACTTCATTTGCATAAAATAATGGCGCCGGCAAGCGAAATAATGTGTATGTCTGCGAATTTCGATCTGGCAGACGCATCAGAAATCCAATCAGAAGAGAGTCGAGTTAACAATTTAATCGGTCGGCGAGAATATCTTTCTGCCCTGAGAGGCACTTTTATCCACCGAGAGAAGAGAGAGAGAGAGAGAGAGAGAGAGCGCGCGCGAGTGAGGCAGTTTGGCCCTTTTACCGACGCACTAATTTGATTTTGTATCACTTTGACGCAATCTCTTTCGTCGCTACAGGCGTGTGAATTTCCATGATCCTCATTTGCATGTTCAATTGCACTTGAAAACCCTTCGCATCGGCCCCCGAGGCTAGTCGGCAATAAAACCACCCCGCCGCTCACTTTGTATATATATGCGTATATGCATTGTCTATCGCAACCCTTGCTGAAAACTTTCCCAACCACTTTTACTTATACTTCTTTGAGCTTGAATGCCTCCAATCAGTCGGCGTGTCTGTGCGTACGCACGCATTCAATCGCCTTTTTGTTCCAATGAGAGAAGCACTGATTTTTCATCAAGAAAAACGCTGCGAGTGCAAAAGTGAAAATATCCATTTTGTGTCATCTGTTCTTTTAAAAACTGCCTATAACGCAATAATCTTTGACTGTAAATCGGTAATCAGTCATGGAATGTTGGAAGTAAATTTCGAGCTCCACGTGTTTCTTCAAGTTGTGCAAGGGGAATGTTTGTCCGATGCCCACCCAGAAACCAACTGACCAAATAATATCTGACAGCTTGCATGTCAATCTTCTAAGAAAAAGGTTGAAATAAGTGTCAAGATGAATGGACTTTTGAGGTAATCCCCCTCACTGCAGAAAAATAACAAATCCTTCCCCATTTGGTGTCGAGCTGACAATGAAAGGCGTCCAAATGTGGTCAAAGGAAACTCTTTTCATTTCAATTTATAATACGATTCACATTATTTGACGGCCGAGCGTGGTCTAGGGGTGCATTTTTCAACGAGCGTATATAAAGAGTGGCAATGAGTGAAAACGCTGCTGGAGTTTGACGAGCAACTTGTCGTGCTGAGTTATGCAAATTGCGCCCATGGGAGTTGCATCGTCGCCACTGGCCATGCACAGATGGCTGCTCGGTTGGCAGCCTGTGGGAAAAGTATTTCACGTGAACAGCAGAAATATTTGGGAGCGTGCCTTGCATCCGAAAATGTGGATTAAAATCTCCACTTTGTGCCCTCTCCCTGCAAGACTCCATTGTCAGAGCGGCACAATGCACCTTGGAAACTCCAGCCGTGCCAGTACGCACGGCTACAAAGAATACAAGAGAGCAAAGTTTGGAATTTGTGTGTAGAAAGCGAGTTGTAAATTTTTACATAATTAATTTACAGGAGTGCAGCAGGATAATTATTATATGCAGTGCTGCAAAAAAGCACTCGAGACTTTGTTGTGGCAGTTAATGCTATTCTGCGCTACTGAGAATTTTCCAAAGCACTCCTATAGTACAGCGGCAGCAAAGTTAAATTAAATGAGTAACTGCAGCCTCTCAACAGGTCTAATGAAGTTATAGCCCTGTGTGATGTAATCCTCCTATCTTATTACACTTAATTGCACGTCACGTGTACCGAGAGCAATTCGCCAGGCCCGAGAATTGCACAACTTTGCCTGCATAAACTGCCTCCCGAGTGGCAGCCGCTGCCGCCCTAAAGCAAAATTGACGACCAACCCAATGGAGTTAAATAGTTCTGCAAATAAAACTTTCATGATTTCACTTAGAACAGACGCAATGAATAAATTATACTTATTACCGTCTTCGTTTGTATATTTACACTGCTGTGAACTTGTCAGAACTTTTTTGTTCGCACTCCAAGCTATTATGATATACGTAGGAGGAGGATTAAGCTCGATTAAGTTGTATGAGATGTATGGAAAAGTTTTAATTGCTAATGAGGATCAATAGACAAGAGCTCTCCACTCATTTTTTTTACAAAATCTGGCTGCAGTTAAAGCTGATTTAGTCTCTGGATTAAATCTTTGGAATTCATTTACATAATTTAATTCAACATGTGGTAAAAGCTTTAAATATTCCAAAAAACAAACTTTTTTCTGTTCAATAAAATATATTTTAAAAGGGAGGGTTGACATATTAGTTAATGAAGCCCATTAAGAAATTTTCATGACAAAACATAGTTTTACCGTTTGAATGTATTAAAAATGTAATAAATTTTTCCGCCAGCAAGATGATATGCAATTAGAACCATATAGTTAAAACTGATCAAAAAGTGTTGACCATATGGTGATTGTGGCCGTAGCTCAAAACCTAGTGTGCATCATTTGATCGTTTGGAATGTATCGCTTGGCTTTGCCGCTGAAATGCAAATTAGCCTGGTCCAGATTTATGTCCACAGCGGCCAGTAGCCAGAGAGGGTCTAATTTGCATATCTGCCCTGAATACAAAAATACCCAACGCTTATAATTCTATAAACGTCACTGCTGCATTTGAATAACTGCAATATAAGTGTTGTTCTTTCACCGTTCACCGTGCCAATATCGCTAAATTTATCAGCGCAGCAAATTTGCATATTGAATGCCGGAAAACGAACATTTTTACCTCCAGCTTGCGCTCAACTTTTCCGATAGTTTCAGCCAAGAGATTCATATCGTGTAGTTATTTTACCTCGGAGATTTATGAAAAAAGTTATCTACCTCGTCTTTTTTATCCAGATGGTTTTTCTTCTTGTAAAGGAAAGTAGGAATTTATAATTTTGGGTGATGCAAACATTTTACCTTTTTTTAGAAATCGGTGGTTCCTATTTGAGAGGAACTGTTGAAATGCGTAAGCTAATTACTGCTGACGTTCGCTCAGTTGAGAGCTGCTAGAAGCTGACAGCCTGAGCTTCAATTTCCTTAATGGGACTAATGAGGAGACAAACGACCAAAAAATGCTAATTCCGCTCTTCTCGTCGTGTTTTTGTTTTGAGGAGAGAGTGATGCCCGCGCTTGTTTTTCTATGCTCTTGTTACAGCAGCTCGTCAAAGCAAAGGTGCATGCGAGTTTGGGAGTTTAATGACTTAATCACCATAATTGGGCCCGACGTGTATGTAAATGCGGCCGCAGAAAATTGAGTTATTATTTCGATATCAGGCCTTCAATCAAAGTAGCGCCTCCCGCTACGAGGAGGAGCATGACTACACACAAAAACCTGCATGCTAAAGCTTTTTGCGCTCATGCTTGGGGTTTAGGCAAAGTTTGCCAGAGCAGCTGCCACCTCCGCCAATAAAAAGGGCATTTTTCTAATGACACGCTTGTGCTGATGTCTTCATCTGCAAAAATGGCGTGATTGTCTGAAAAGTTCAGTGCCAGCTGTCGTACGGTGAATTTATTCCGCAAAAACACTGGCAGCATGAATTGAACGGCGGCATGCAAAAAGTCTCCCCGTTCCATCGAGTTTCCCCTTGAAAACGCATCTCACGAAAGGCAAGAGTCGAGAGAGTCAATTCTGCTTTGATGATAATAAAGATGTAATTGCTGCCGCGAATCACACACGCGGCGTCCGCGGCAGATGTTTTATTTAACGATTGTTGATCATCTCGCGTGCAAACTGACATTTTTATTGCCCCCCGCGCCGCCAGCAACGCAAGCAAAGGTAAAAAAGTGAGCAAATCCACTTACCCAGCCAGACCGCAGCCAGAAAAACTATTACGTGTACGAGCAATGCGCGCCTCGCACCTCTAATTTTAATGACAAAGCGCCGACTTATTTGCCCGGACGCGACAGCACGCACCCCTGGTGACTGACACTGCATTCAAATGCTGAATCCCCCTGTCTCGCCCGAGGGGCTTTCGCATCCGTCGGGGTGCACACCCTGAAAGTGAGACTGCGTGTGGATTTTCGAAGCTTGCCGACAAAAAGTGTGAACTCGCTCGACCACACTGCAAATAGTAATGAACCCTTGCATTCATTTGAATACACGCGGACGCGTCTCGCATCTCCCCATTCATTTCAATTTTTGATTTCACACCCTTACACGCAATGTTTTCATTACAACATAAATTACAGGTTAAATCATTTCCCAGCTCTGATCACCGTATTAATTAGTTATTCTCTGTATTCGTTCGATTGGTAATAAGCCATCCGAGTGTGTAATTAATCTCGCACAGGTGCATGTCCGCCGCACGAGCACTCTGCATTGTGCATTGCTGCGCTCAACACACACATACATAAAATGAGATCGAGTAATTACATGCACGCTCAACAATATAAATCGCATATTTATCAGCGCAGCAATCAAAGTTTGGCATCAATCAGGCAACAAATCGCACGACACGCCGCGCCGCAGCGCGTCAACCGACACGAGCAAACAATTCGAATCAACACCGACGTTTTGTTCTGACTAGTAGGTGTGCAACAACGGAACAAAACACAGCGCACTCTGTCTAATTAGAGGAACGCGACGGCCGGTGCATGAAATCAATTTGGAAAGTAGCGAAATTTAATCAGCAACTGTTAATTGGATTGAAACGCAAAACTGGCGCGGGTGCAACACATTCATATGCGGATGTTATTGTAACGCTGCGTCAGCAAATTTATTGATGGTCTAGAGCCTTCAGCTACCTGCCTATTCATCGATAACAGCAGGGCTGGAAAAGACTGCTATTTGAAAGTTAATTTCATGCAAAAACATCATCATTGAGATCTTTGAAGACACTAACATTTATAAAGCATTGAACCATAAAAAATTATTTAATATCGCGTGCATCAGGGATCTTGTATCAAACAAAATGTCTGTCTATATACATGTTTTTAGAAACAAGGGAAGTAATTATGAATGAAACGGGCAAACATTGATCGCAATTAAGATAAATCCTATCGCGCAATTATCGTGCGCATGCATGCACACGGCTCGATTTTCTATTATTTTATAGTTAATTGTTTGATTTTGGTATTGTGTTGCGGAGCAGACGAGAGCAGATAGTGGCTTTAAATAGGTAATGCCTGCTCGCTGATATCTAATTAGAATATAAATTAAACCGACGGCAGACAATAAAGTGTGCAAGAGACATTAGCCGAAATGCGCTCAGCTTGGCAAACAAACCGTGCAGCCAGAGCTGGCTGGCTCATACCTCTGTGCATATAATGTCTAAATAAATATGCATGTGTATGTCCTCCCCGGCTATAATACGCGAGGGATGCTGCATGAGCGGCAATTTGCATAATAATAGCTGCAGAGATACAAGGTAAGCCGGCTGGCTGACTCGAAAATATTCCTCAAGTTTGTCGGTCGCGCGCGCACGTGCGAACGCCCGCAGCTGAAAATTACCCAAAATGTAAAATGCGTCGCCGGCGTCGTTCTCACACGCGGACGCGCGTGTTTAGTGCTTGCTGAATAAACATGCAAAAGTTGAGCAAGCACGTCCCATTCAGGCAGGGTTTGCAAATATTATTAGGAGCCTTAGCTGGCTCGAGTGTCGAGATCATTTCGGTCATTTCGAATCCAAGCGAGAGCTGCCAAATTCGCGTGAGTAACTAAAATATTAAAAAAACTTTGTCCTTTGGTTGTTTTGAATTTTTGAGCTTTTCTAATCTGTTCCAATATAAGAATATTATGATGTAATTCATTTCAATGAACTTATTGTGTAGTTTTTTCATGATCTATTTTATTGAATCTTATCAAATGAATTGAAATTCAGATTTCCGCAGGGGACATTATATGTTCTAAGGAAACGGCACAATTTCTATTATCAATTCGGAACTTCTTTAACTCTATTTTGCGTCGAGTTTCTTGAAGCACTTCTCCTTATCCTCTCTGCAGCCCTTTCTTCTTGACGGAGTAATTCAGTTCGAGTTCAGAAGCCAAACATGTGCCTCGCATAAATTACTCGCCAATTGAATCTCTTGCCAGCGGAACAGAGAGCTAGCTAGATTCGCCGTCGTCGAATTTCGCCTTTCTCGCCTCCGCTTTTCCGCTCCTCACACGTCACTCTTGCGGTGTCGTCCGCATTATTTATTGAGCGACTTATTCAGATGAGGCGTCACTAAAGTCGAAGCCGCTTTTGATGTCGCCAACTTTTATTGATGCTGCCGTCGCGCTGGAAATCATCGTATATAGGCTCGTAATTGAAAACTTCCCTCACTGTTTTTCGCGGCTGCTTCTGGGCTGACGCGACGGCGACAAATTTCCTTTCCAACAGCGGCGATGTAGCTTTTTCCGCTGGGAAACTTTCCCCGGACAACTTTGGCTCCACTTGGTAAAAAATGTTGGCGAAATTTCAGCTGACATATTAATTTGATGAAGAGAACGACGCTGTTTCTATTTTTTGATAGGGACTTGGCTCTTATATACTTAACTGCTTCCTTTCGTCGAGTTGTTTTTCCAGACAAGTAGACAAAACATATTGGCATTCTGTTTTATCTCCACAGGACAACTAGAAAATAAAATAACTTTGCCATGACAGGAAGAAAAACTTTCATCGGGATATAATTTTTCTCTTATCAATTTCTTATATGTAACGAATATTATACCTTATTGGCTGAGTAAGTATTGCGATAGTAAAAATACATACAATTCAGTTTAACTAGAAAATTCTTCTATTCTAACAGTGAAATATAGATGAAATAACGAGTTTTAATTAACAACTATGAAATCAACGGGGATTAAGTCTTGGTATTCATTTTCCACTAAAGAATGGGTAAAATTTGTTTGTTTCATCTGTCTTTTTATTAGATTTTCAACATTTCAAAAGGTTGTGTAGTGCCCTCTGAAAAATATATCTGATGGACCTGTAGATTTTGAATAATTTTTTGGTTCTGGGACCCTTTCTTTTACAGACCTGAATCTTTAATTTGCTTTGGTTTTTATGTTCGAAAGTACAATTTTTACAACAAATTATGGGGGTTATTTTCAGTTTGTAGAAGTTTATTGTTTGAACCAAATAATTGAATTAACTCAAAACTTTCTATCTAGATAAAAGTTGTATCTATTCAATAAAGTCAAATTATATTTATTCAAATGGGCCGCCGAACTGTTGTTTATCACCCAATCAAAACACGAGCTATTGAGGAACGATTGCATATTTATTGCCTCTACCTAAACAAAAATATGCATTGCCTCGATCCGTCTTAGCGCATCTGGTTCAAATGGAGATATAATTAAGTCATTTGCTCTGTGGCAGGAAAAACACGTAAATAAAAAAGCGTGCGTGGCACGCAGGAGATAGAGTCGTTATTATTGAGGTGTTTGCCCGCCATCTGCTTTACATTATTATTTTCTGGCGCTTCGCTCCCATTTTAATCCGGACGAGGCCTGTAATTTCTCCCAATTTCCTCTACAGAATACACCAGCTGACAGCAGTTGTTCTAATGTGTGATTGCTTCATTTGTTTGCAGGTAAAAACCGTCTCTCGGCATGCTAAAACATATATCGCATAGAGTAAAAATCGGCACGCGAGGAACTTCGTCCGGCCTTCGGCAACTTTTTGTGAGTATACGAGAAGCCAAATAGCACATTTTGCAAACAGGCCAGAAATCCTTGCCAAAGTCGGAATAGCCGGTTCTAATTACTAGCCATGAAACAAACGGCAGGTGCAGTGGGAGGAGATCTAAAATAAATAAAATATCTTTCTCTCTTGCCGTGGCTGGCAATTTATAAGACATCAAGCAAAGCAGTGATATAGCTCTGCTGCTTTATTCGACTCGTTTTATTTTTTATTCTGCTGGCCTGCTGTTGGCCGGCGCGTAATTATCACGAAATTAGGTGGCAGGTGTTGTCCGCAGACACTTTGCGGCCGGCTTAATGTCTTAATCTCGCCGGCCGCTTGTTTTGATAAAGACACGCCAAAAGCGATTAACTTTTTCTTTAGCTACCTGGAATGCGTCGTTCTAATGAAATAGGAAGTTGATTAGCCATCGTTCCGAGGTTATAAAATATAGCCAATAGAAAATTTTATTCCAACTAAAATACGAGTTAAAAAGTCTGAGAAATTTCTCGTTTGCGCTTTTTTAATGAATATAACTGATTTTTGTTTGCTAAATAAAAATAATGCAGCACATTTCTAAAAACTTTTTAAAAAGTTCGCCCATCTGGATGAGTGTTGAGGGTGAAAGTTAATCTGGATCTCGGTTTCCAGATTGTACTCGCGCTCTGTTGGAAAATAAAAATTCACGACTCTCTTTTTACGCACGTCCATTCATCTCTGTGATTTTCGCTCAACATTTTAAAACACGCTCGCAGCTCGCTCGGTGGTCACTGGGGATTAAGCCGGGTAATGGAGTTTACCTGTTCGGAGCCAACAACTTGTTCACTCGCACGCACTCTCTGACTCTGTGAAAATAGATGAGCTGCTAACGACGAGATAAATGGGCCGCGGATTATCCCCACGCGATCGCATAATATGTGTGCATTAATAATAAAAAGGACACGTGATCCGAACTCTGCCCGCTCTGAGCAGATACGCCCAAAGTTTGCTGCCTGTCATTGCTCATATTGGTGAACTTTTAATGAGGTAGCACTGCTGTGATAATTATAAAATGAAGTAGACCATCGCTCGCATATAGAATAGTCCGCTTTTGTCAACGGAGATGAGTAGCGAAGTTGTTGTTGTTGTTGTTTGGATGATGAAAAATCGTGCTCTCGTTTGTGAATGGCCAAAGTTTTTGAGCGCAACGAGAAAAGCACCCTTTGATATTCTAAACAAGCGACAACGTGATTCAGAAAAGTTCCATAGCGTGAAATGCGAAGAGCGACGACTGCTGTTTTCATTCCGTGACTTTCTGTTATCTGTCTCATTTAAGCATTTTGTTGCAATTAAAACCGTATTTTCCGAGCGAATGGAAACATTAAATTTTAATAGCAGTTTTTAAGGGTGGGACTTTGCATGTGTTTTTAATGAGACGCAGAACTCCCAAAACTTATCGCCTCGTTAATTTAAATTGAATGGATGAGTTGGAAATAAAATAGTTCTACGTTTAAAGATATAATGAATGAGGACTCTGCATTTGACAAAACCAAAGTTGATTTAAAACTACCAGCACGGCTCGTATTTTCTTCCGGCAATGAAATCACCACTAACCCAGAAAAAAAAGAAATGAAAGTGTCAGGTCGTGTGGGGGTAGAGCGATATCACCTATCCATTTTAATTCCAGCGTGCGCGGGTCACATGAACGTTTGCAGTTGCAGACCCTCATTCGGCCCCTTTTCATCTGCTGCCGGGGGTAGTTCCAGAGGCGCCCATATCGTGATGAGAAAGGAGCGTTCTCAGAATGAGAAATAAGGCGTTTCATTGCGAAGAAAAAGAGAGTCCTTCTAAATGTCACACACATGGAGAGAGCGAGCGAGCGAGTGGCGAACGAGGCGCAGGGAAATCATTTTTCATACTCGCTCGCTGGCGCGCACAGTTATTTGGGAGGCATTTCAGGACGTGTTTTGATGACATGGACGTGTATATATATATATAAACGCGCTCGCACACACACATATTCACATAAATTTGCAGCGGGGGAGAGCGAAAAAAAGATGAAATGTGGCGTGCGAGCAGTTCATTTGCCGGCGTCGATTTTTTCCCGGTACATTCGCAGCCATTGATTGAATTTCTGCTGTGTCTGATGCCGCACGGAATTCGTTCGGATAAACCTACTGCCGCGTGGGAATCATTTATTATGATGAAAGTAGACTGCGTTTGACGAGCCTAAAAATACGCGCAAACGACCCATGCGTGACTGCTGCCTCGTGAAAATTTATAACGCTTGGATTTTTAGATAATCATATAATCAGCTTGCGTCAACGCTTTGATAGATTTACTCGGTTAAATATCAATTTGCATTAATTTGTCGCTAAAAATACAAAGCAAGCCTCGCTTTTCCCTCAAACACTTCAAACAAAAACAACTTTGGTGGGATCAAAATAGAGGCGAACCTTTCATCTAATCTTGATGAATTTTTGTGAAAGTGTTGCCCCAGTGGGCCTGTATTGAACCCTTAAATATCAGGTGAAACTTTCAGGGACTCATCGGGATTTTTTAATATAGCCGTAACAATAGGTCTGGCTTAGATTATTTAAAAAAATCAGTCTACTGCTAAATTGACATAATGAACCATTTTTATCATTGGATAATTTCACTATACAAACCAAGAAATATTTGACAAATTTTTAAAATGGTAAAGTGCATGATTTATTTTAGATTCAAAAATAGTTTAAAAGGAACAATGCTTTTTCGTCGGTTCAGTCCCTTTTTTAGAAATAATTATTTGTATCTCAAGTGTGGCTGTCGAATTAGATATATATCTGAGAGCCATTGACAGAAAACGTTTGAAACGAGAGTCTCCGGGCTGGAGAGACAAGACGGGAATCGCGGATGAAGAGTGATCCAAACGAAGAGCCGAAAGTCGAAATTAGCAGAATCAGCAAGGCAGAGTCGCACAGCAGTGAGAGACACGTGATAAAGATAATGAGTCCAATTGTGTCCGCCCGTTCAGCGAAATCTCGCCGCTGCCGCCGCAAATGGTGACAAGCCAGGCCGGCCGAGACTGGAATTATTAATTTCGGCTTTGCAACGAACGCGAGACTCGGCGGAGAGACGCCTCATTTAAAACGAGTGGGTGTGCCTGACATCTGACTTCGCTAATTCCGCACCGCGGCTGGCATACGCGCAAAGTGGCAGACTCGGCAGATTCTTTGTTCGGCCTGGTTTATCATTCATATTCCGCGGCCGTTTTATCTTGCTCGCTTGCTCGCTCTTTGAATTCATAGCCGCAGCGTAATGTCAGCGTAAATATGCTTTACATTAATATCGTACGTTTTGCGTCGCAGCCGCAGCAGCACTCGCCACTAATTCAATTAATTAGCAAACGTGACCAAAATGTCAGATGCGGACGTGTTAAATTTCATTAAACCCTATCTCTATACACACAAATTTCCTGTTGTGTTTGAAAATTAGAGTCTTGCAACATTTAGCATGGAATTTAAGGTGAGAAAATTCCCCTCTAGCGGCACTATTTTGAAAATGTTGTCACCCGGCGTCCAGAAGCACTCGTCGAAGCCGCAGGGGCTTTGTTTCCCCCAGCGTTTCCGCACTAATGCACGTCTCGCAGCTTTTGTGCTCGCGAATACTCGATGACGGAGCAGCCTCTCGACGGGAAGAATCACGCAAATCCATCCTCGTGAGCCGGCATTCATCGGCGGCAGTCAATCAAACGCAGCGCGAGACGCGGCGCGGGCACCACTACGCGCATCTCCCCCGCTGGGGCGGAGGAGTGCTCTCCCTCTCTCTCTCGCTCGGCTGCTGGAGCCCTTGCGGTGCGTGCTCATCTTGAGAGACAGACAGCTGCCTCGCCAAATAAATACGTACACGCCAGACCCGAGTAAAGAGGCGATATAAAAAGCGGCGGCGGAATTTTCTCTCTCGTGACATGCTGCTGGAAAACGAGTGAGTGAGAGAGCGAGTGCTGCTGGAAATAATAATAATAAAAGTTGTATGATAATCTGAATCTGTGCCCGCCCGGCATGAGGGAGCAGCAGAGTGACAGCGCCAAACGCTGTGTCAAACGGAATTTCACCTCAAAATGTCGCAGCGCGGTCATAAAAGTGGCGCTGAGTGTGCCAACCGTTTTTCTTTTTCATTATATACCCAGCTCTAGTGACTTCTAGATTTTGCATCATTTTCTTATTACAATATTTTTTACATATATACGTTTTTACGCTGTAATTACATTTGCAGCTTAATTCAAGATCTACTTTTTATTGGTTTCTTATTTTTATTTAGGTGTTCTGTTGACAATTGGAAACTAAAGAAAAAAATAGGAAAGTATTTAATTACAACCATAAGTGGACGTAGCATAAGGTGGCTCATCTTTTGCTCTCTGAAAACCGTTCCATAAAGACTTAAAATTAAAATGCAATGCCAGAATTACCGTTCCTTGAAAATAATTTAATTAGTTTATTCAAAAAATTAATAACTCAAATACGAACTCGATACAAATAGGACACAGGATTTTACCCGATCTATACGATCCTTGAAAAGCAAAATACTAAAAGTATATCAAATTTGACATCCATGTTTTTCGTCCAAATTTGCATGCAAAAATTTTTAGACCCATAAACTTAATCAAACTGGCTTGTGTTGGTGGTTTACCCTCGTATAGACAATCTTGTGTGCCGTGGAAGCCCGTGGAGGCGGAAGCTCAACTTATAAAGACCCCTTTCATTGCTTAATATATCTATATCGGTCGCGCAGGGAGAGAAAAATGTCAAGAATTTCTCCGGGTTGCCTTGTAAAATGGCAGAGTCTCAATTAGTGGGCGCATCACGATGAGGCGTTATGGCCGCCCGTCAGGCCACCCAATTAAAAATGCGCTGTAATTCAGCAGGAAAGCAAGGCGACGCCACCGACACGCTGCGAGGACGACGAGTCGAAAATTAAAAGTTTGTCGCCGCGCGCTGCTAGCGGGAGGCAGGAAAGGGTTGCTTTGCTTCGCGCTTTGCCAGTGGAGATCAACTTAATGAAGAGAGACAATGGTGCTGCTTGGCTGGCTTTAATTTCACTCTTCTCTTACTCACTACTCGCATTGCAGCGCGTCTCTCTCGTTCTTCGTACGTGTGTTCAGTACACAGGCTTATTATTTCTGCTGCGAGATGCGTGCAGCAAGATAATGCTGTGTTGCAGAGATGTTCATGGGTTTCATTTGTCCGCATTATGAGAACGGCATTGTTGTTATCGTTACGTGCGTGTCCCGAAATTAACAGCCGACGGCTGTTGTAAATACGTAATTAAAATAGACGCTGCCATGAGAAGTGCCCACGTGGTAATCAAAATGTCGACGCCGCAGCCTTTCGTCAAGTTCTGAAAACGCTTTCGGGCGTGCCCCGCATGAATTATGGCCGCATTTGTGTGCGTTTGAGCACTCTGCTGTGAATTGAATAATTACACCCAGTGGAGGAGGACCAAATAGCCTTGATGCTATCGCTATGATAGCCCTATAGAAGTTACCAAAGAATCTTCGTCTAGCTATACGTTAGTTTGGACTCAAATCAGTATCCTGTTGTATCATTTACAAGCATTTTATTTGTAGCAAAAATTATTTAAGAGCCGTGAGCTGTTCTTATTTTAATCATCATCACAAGGAGAATATTTTTAAATTCCTTCCTGTGTGGCAGATTGCTTGAAAATTCTCGTGATTTTAAAACTCATTCCAGTTTCAGAATATTCAATGTTTTTACAAGAGGGATTCGAATAAAAGAGAAACCCACTCTGGTCCTTTCACGCAGAGATAAAATCCGCAAAAGCAGAAGGGTCTTCCAGCAGTAGAAGCAGCAGTCGACACACGCACGCATGCATTTTACATCCTCGGCGAAAGTGTAAATTTCGCGCAGCCGGGGATTTTTCCGTTCTCCGCTGGGGCGATGATGAGTTGGGAGTTGAATAAATATCACTTTGGACTTGATCCAGGGGAAGGCTCTTGTTTTGAGCACCACCAGAGTGGATTAGCCGACGAAGAATGAAAAGGCCCGAGCCGCGCAGCACAACTCTATCTAGCATGCTGTGTGTTATTTTTGAGTGTGCCAACCACACATTAAAACAATTCACATATGCGCCAGAGCGAACGAGCAAACGCGCGGCCGCCTCTAATATAATATGTAAAACAAGGCTGGCAAGAATTTACACTGGCGGCTGGTGCGGCTCAACTTGTGTGTGACTCTTCTATGCCCGGATCGAATTTCTCGAAGGGCTCCTAAAGCCGCCGCCACCGCAGCCGCCGCGCTCCAATATGCTCTCAACTTACTCACTTTCGGGAAGATGATTAAGTGCTGATAATATGCTAATGCCTGTTTTTACACCTCCCGCCAAACTTTGTCTTCTTTAATTAAAGAAACAAATTCGAGAAATTCGTCTCTCGGATCATGTGCTTTTTGGCCCCTCTCCCTAAATTTCATCAAACATATAGCGAACCCTCTTGAATTTCTGCGAACGGAATTTCACCTGCTGGTTATCAATTAACCGAGGCGCGGGAAATTGGAAACGTTGCTAATTTAGAGTGAAGTTGGTGGGCTCCGCAAATTGGAAACTACATATTTCCCCAAGTCTTGAGTCGAATTCAAGTGTTTGTGCTCGATTGCAGAATGTTTGACCTCCGACCCCTGCGCGAACGGCCGGGATCGGTACAATGCAAATGCGGCTCGGCACACATGTCAACAATTGGTGCTGCGTGTGATAGGTGACGGTGGGTGTGTGTTGCATGCACACTCGGCCAGGCCAAGCCAAGCTAAAGCCAGACTGGTTGCATTCGCCACCGATGCCAAAATAGCGGCGGGCGGTTGGTTGGTTGGTTGGACGACAGTGTCAGAAACAGGAGTGCGGTCTGTTTGCAGAGCCATTGAGTCACGGCCACAATAGACTGGACGTTGGCACCGACTGCTGCCCCGCTGCCTCTCACGCAGCTGTATTCGCTATGCCGATTGTGCGGCTGCATAATTGGGGGCCTATGCTGCGAATCCATATTCATGCTCGCTCAGGAGGCGGCCGGCGCGTGCTGCATATTCATGAAGGCAGCAGAAATCAGAGTCGAGTCGTATTTGGTTTCAACTAATACGCAGGAGTCGATAAATTGGCAATAACACGTCTGGCAAATCGCTGCGTTCCCTTCGAAACTTGTTGGGTGTCGTGTGTGAAGCGCTTAGTAAATATATGCGGCTGAATTTTTTGAGAGGCTCGCAAGCCACGCACCGGGAAAGAACCACAAGTTTGAAAGTGCATTTTATAAAGTCTTGCAGAATCATTATTTGAATAAACGTCCACAAATCTCCAAATTGCAAACAAATATCAATAACGGTTCGTGCAAATTGATTGGAAAATTAAAAATAAAAACAATAAGCTAAAAACTGTTCAAGTTAAAATCGTTAAAATTAGAAAGAAACGCTGAAAATTACGTCAATGATTAAATATAATATTGGAAAAAATTATTCAAATTTAGAGAGTTAGTAAAATTGGCTCTGCAGGAAATTTAAAAATAACTCCCTAATTTTCAAATGAGAACAACAGAACCTATTTATCCCCAGTTCAGTTGAATTTGATTATTTTTTAGATTATCCAGGCCTAGGACACACACTTACTTATTTTTAATAAATTAGGTCTATATCTTTTCGCATTTCGTAGGTGCCATTTCATTAAATCGCACACTAACCATGCTTCAGCAAAAAACGTTTTGCGTGAGAAGTAGAACAAAAAATCTCAGTCCTTGCCTTGCAAGCAGTTTAATTTTAACTTGAGTAAATCGCGCAGTCGCTTTTGAGAGACGCAATGGATAAAGGATAGACCATGGCCTGCACAGTTACACATCTGACACAGTCAGTGGTGGTTTATTACTGGCATCACTGTGTGCGGTCTAATCAAGGGGTCTGGCGTCCTGGAAATCAATAATCGGTGGCTCGATCCGACATTCAACTGTGCATAAGCCGTAGTGCTCCTTGCTTTGAAGAGCAACGCGTGCGGCATGCTCAGGTGGCGATTAATCCTGGGGGCTGTGAATAGGCGTCTGATTAGCCGACTCATAAATAACCGACACTGGGTTCACCCATTCCGTGTACACAATAATCATAATGCCGAGCTATTAGTGGGACACACACTCTCACACAGAGACTGTATATATGTCGGCTTGGAATTGCTCGAGTGCTGGGCCACAATTAGGGCTTGTTTACGGTTGTTCAGAAAGGGATGCGCCGAAGCAAACCAATGTCACATAATAGTAATCAGCTTATTGGACCATTTACCAGATGCATGCGTCTCAAAGGAGCATTCCAGATGATCAAAGTGCGTCCACCGACAGAAGAGTATATTTGAATGCAAATTGCGAGATGGGCTGTCAATCTGTTAGTTCTTTTTCCAAAAATAAAAACGGGGAATTTTATCTCCGCGCACAAAGGCGTCTTGATTGCCTTTTTGGAGCGTACCAAAAAGATCCTAATCATTTCCATAATGAGTAAATGGCCGTCTGAGGCGTCGATCAATTTCGCCTGCACGAGATAAAATGTGTACGCGGGCGTTGCAGTTTATAAAGGCCGTCTTCTTTCCACCGGCGGCGGTGGTGGCGGCGGCGGCATTTTCGTTTTTTGCGCGCACACCGCACCACAACAGAGCGGATCCCAAGAGGACTTGAAAGGGGTTGGTCTGGCGGGCGGTTTAGGGGGTGGTTTGCTCCGGCGGCACAAAGTGGATGGATGCGAGCGAGCAGCTAAAAGTTACTTATTCTGCTCGCTCAGATGCACTCGAGCTCTCTGGAGAGCCGCCGAAACAAAGAGCTGACCGTACACCTTGACTAAAACTCAGTGTATACACACTTGCTTCGCTCTCGTCCACGATTTACTGTGCGCCCGTCCGTCCTTGTGTACGTCACGCGCGCGCGTTTGTTTCTCAGTCAGCCTTCCGTGTGTCAATACATCTTCGTTGCCATTTCAATATGACTTCTCCGTTTGGGTGAGACCGTAGCCGCCAGACTCCAGCAGGGCGGACGAAAGTTCAACGGGTTCAACGGGATGAGCACGCTGAGAAATTTATGGAAGCAAAGTAAGCTATAGGCTCGACCGTTTGTTGAGTGATTTCGAAAGTTGAAGGATTTCTTTCCATCGTCTGTCAAGGTGGCATGTTTAGTATATTTTTTATGAAAAAAATACCATTTAAAAGTTATTATAAGACTGATTTTGTAGGAAACTTCTTGGTTTAGTTGGTTGCAAGATCTTTTATGAATTAAAATGGGGCTCCACCGTATTCTTGAAATTATCTTGAAGAAGAGGCACTCAAAAGATTCATGTATGAAAAAAATTTAAATTACTTACAATTCGTGTAGATATGGTATCAAAATGTAAATCAGACGCCAAGAAAAATAGTAATTTTATTAAAGTCTACTCATGTATTATATGTTATGATTTTTGGCTTGCGTAAATGTCCATTAGTCTGAAAGAATTCTACTTTCTCGAGCTTCTCCTGTTTATTAATTTCAAATTAAAATTTCAGCTGATCTAAAATTTAGAACTAGGATGAGCCAGGCAGATATGCGGTCGCTTCATCATCCAACATGTCAAATAACCCATCGCCGGTCCTCCGAAATTCAATCCGATAGAAAAAGTCGATTAGCATACCTTCGCAGCAGAGGTATTCATCAAAAATGTCGCAGAGCTCATCAATATGTATTCCGCGGCTCAAATTACACGGCATTTCTCTCGTCAGCGGCGCAAGTATTCAAATATGAAACGAACATACACTACGCGCGGCCGTCAGATATCGGTTATCTGCATTCCGCAGCCACTTTTGCCGTCGTATTTGTTCACATACACACCGCCATCGGGCAACGGAACAAGGAAATTTTGAGCATGTGACAGGCGGCCTGCTCGATAGATTGGACACAAAAGTATCGGGTTGCACTGCACACAGCGTTTTAATTGTTATCTGCGACGGGCAGGCGAGCGAACGTGCAAGCGGCTTTCTATCTCTCTCTTGGCGCAAATTAAACGAGCCTCTGCTGCTCATCCTATTGTCTGTAGTTTAGTTAGCTGGCAAACCGCAAAATAACTCGGATTACACAGTAGCACTGCGCCAAGCCGCAAATTCCATCGCATTAATTGCACATTATTCCCGAGAAGAGCAAGTCTAATTAAATTTTTGCCCCCAATGACGGTTTTAATCAGGTAAGAATGCCGACTGACCCAAGTCGCTTCATTGGAAATCGATGCATTGCGGCTGTGCTCATAAAACTTGCTACGCGTTAAGTTTAAATTTATTTAGAGGAATTTCATCAAATGTAATTCAATTAAATTAAAATCATTTTCATTTCATTAAAACAATTTTTGATTTTGGAATACGTCTAAATTTCAATAGCGTAATGCAAAAATGTTTTTCATACAAACATTTTCAAAGTAATCGCTGGGTTGATGATGATGCTCGTAAATTCATTCGAGGAGACAGAAATCCATCATCTGCTGTTGACGAGAGCACTCATAGATAACCGTATGTAGTTACACTGTTATAGGGCATGCTTTGCATCATTTTAATTAGTTTGAATACAATTTTCCGTCCGCCAATAGGCGAGCGCGTTAAATATTGAACAGGAGCAAACACTCGTGCGCTCGACCTGCAACGGTGCCTGATTGAAATTCAAATTCACGCAGCAAAATTCATTAGCGAGGTGAAAACAAGTGCAGCCGATACACGAGTGTAATATATTTGCGCATTAATAAAGCGGAGGAATATCAATATACACCTGGCTCGCTCTTTTCGGGCGGCTTTCTGAATTTCCCACCGTCAGCAGCAATATCCCCGACCGACTGACGGCAGGGGTTCGGAAAATTATTCATTTGCCAAGCAGCCGCGCACAATACATGGAAATTGCTGACTGACGAGAAAGAGAGCAGCGCTACTACGTACATACACACTCGCATCCATTGGAAATGGCATCAGCCGCCAGCAACCACCACCGTTGGTAATTAAATTCTGCGCCACGCTGAATAAAAGGTTGCTTGTATCAAAATGGGTGCACGTCCGTCCCGTCCGACGGCAGCCACCCCATTCATCCCTTAACAGCCGTTGGTCTGGTGCGCGCGAAATGAATTTATATCAACCGTTTTGGTCGCGCACGGCACAATATGAAAAGAGAAAAATATATTCTCGCTGAGAGCGGTGAATTAAAACGATTTACTACCGCTGCTGCTGTTAGTTTTTTGTTCAAATCGCGCGCGCTGGCCATTTCCCGCTGACAAAACAAATACTCTCGGCGTGGAGAGTCAAAAAGTTGGGCAAAATTGGGCTGGACGTAACGGTAGAAACGGCGAGAGTTCAATAAAGCTGGAACGTCAATAATCTAATTTTATCAAATGTGATTGCGACATAAGAGGGGCACAATCGAAAATTGATTTCAATGGCCGGTGATCACATTTGAAGTCGAGACTAGTCAAATGGGAGAATATAGAACGATTCGACCCGCAGGCTCTCGACTTCCTTGCGAAAAGGTGAAATTTACGAATGCGTCCCAGGCTAAACACGCTGTTCCAATAAGCCCAGAAGTGTTCGCATATGCCCCACGAAGAGCATATTTTCCCGAGGCATTGACACTTTTCCAATAGCGCTGCCTCTCGAGTGCATTTTCCGTAGAGTCCTGAGGGCTTTGGCGAGAGAAAAGTGTGCCGGAAACACATTATATTTTTCAATTTGGCGCGCCAAGGGTTGTGAGTGAGTGTGTATTTGAATAAAAATCGATCGGGGCCGCACAAGTGGTGGTGCATGCCTTGTTAAGAGGCACAAAAATCTTTTGAGACGGCCGACACCTCTTGAACTCACCCGGCTGATTTATCCGCCGATAATATGCAAATCCGGCAGCAGTGCTTTTTCACCCTCGCGGAAGGCATACGGCTGCCGCCGCCGCTTCTGGAAATATACGGAGCGCTAGGCGGAGAAGCTCTAATTCAAATTATCCCCTGCGATAATGGAACACTCGCTTTTCTCTCTCGTCTGATAAAATATATCGCAGGCATCGACCGTCCGCGCCATGAAAAATAGATGAATTCTAGAAGGAATGTTCTCAGCAACTTTTGTCATTTTTTTTTTACCCAGCCCGTCCATCCTATTTTATTCGGCTTCGCCTAAGTTTTAATTCAATCCACACCCCGGCACACGCGGCAAGTTGCTGCTAAATATGCACAACGCAGAACCGCGTGCTGCCATTGCTAAAACGAAAGTTGGGACTTTTATAGGGACAAATTTGTCGTGTTGATAAGTTTAAAATTGCTCATTTTTTCATACGACGCTAAACTTTCTTGAATGACAACTTTGAAAAGTGAGTGCACTGTTCTTGGAGTAGTCATTGTTAAAACTGCCGTTTCCAGTTATATGTTCATTTGATTCCAACTATTTGTATTAAGAAAATTGAAGCTGTACTGCCTTTGAGCCAATTTCGCTGTGAGCAATCGTCTCGATCGCATCCCTAGGGAGCACCGAGTCAAAAGAATAAGATAATTTGCCGGATCCAAAAGTCAGACTCGTCGGCGCAAATCCCGCGAGAGATCCGCGAGCGACACCTGACTATATATATGTACACTCTGGTGAAGTGTACCGATGGAAGCAGCACAGCATTTGTGTCTGGCAAAGAGAAGAAAAAGCAACTCTTAAAATGTTTATTTAACGTCAATTACGCGAGCGCCTCCTTTGGCTCCGGGCACAATCAGCAGTGAGCCGCCGCTGGAGCGATGCGTCTAATGACTCTTAATTGGGTTAATTCATTTGCCACCCACGCTCTGGCTGACTGTCGGAGGCATAAACGCATGACAGCCGGCAGATGAATGTACAAAAGCTGTCGGTGGAGGAATAATAATTAAAAAGGCCATCCGCTCGTTCGCTCCACCACTTTGTACCGACGTATGCACACATGCGAGTTGATCACTAAGTCCCTATAATTCCTGCAGGATTAAGTGACAGGAAACAAAGGATCAAAAGTGGCTGGCTCCCAACGATTCATCCCCCGCTCGTTAGTCTATTTGCGTTCGTCTCTCTTATTCCTTTGGCCGACTGTCGCTGTCGTTTCGTAGGATCGAACAAGTACGAATCCCTCTTTCAGCTTGTGCTCTCTAATTATTGTTGCGTCACCGCCGATCAAGCTGTTAGAGAGCTGAGTTGGAGCCCGCAGAGCTTTGCCTGCCACAGAGCATAATTCTGCTCTTGTGTGTCCCGCTTTCTCCTCGTGATTGGCAGAAACTGCATTGTGTACTTAAGAAGTTGGAAAATGATAAGGTTCTCTCATTCTGCGTTATGACAAGAAGGGATTCTGGGAAAATATCGAACCACGTCAAACATTTAAATAGAGAATGAATATACAGGGCTGTTTTGGAACTTGGGGTTTGCGTCAGAGAAAAAAATATAAATTATCGTTTTTTTTCTCTTAGATATTTTACGCATAAACCCTACATCTCTCTCTTAAAAGTGGTAAATCTTCTGTTTTAATTGTTTGACTTAAATATTTGGGATATTAAAATATATGATATGACATGACACCTTCTTAACGTTTCACTTAATAATAAGTCCATGTGAAAATTATTTTGCCATTTAATGAGATACTTGTAAAACCTCAGAATTGAAGAGTGACGTATTGCAATCAGTTAAAAATTAATTAAAATTACAAGAGATTTTGAACGGTGGCAGGGCAGACACTTTTTTGATCGATCGTCGTGATTTCCGCTTAATTTGCCTGCTCATTAATTCCGCTCGTCAGACTGGTTGAGCGCAGAAAAGCTAAAACCCCATCTGCCGCGACAAGCACATTGAATTCACCTGCGGGTGGCAGGCTGGCAATTTTTGCACGTTGGATTTTCGCCGCGGTGGCAACATTGTCACATGATTTAGCACCAGGCCGAGCTGCACTTGGGGCTCAATTAATAAAAGGGTCTCGGCGCGCGCGATCCATCAGAAGGGCCGGCGCAAAATCAATTTGGCACTCACTTTCACCTGCCACGGCCGCGTGATTGGCAATATTTCGCAGTGACACAGCCTGGCGTAAATCATTTATCACTCGCCAATGGCCGGGCCATTTATCACGGAAAAATTCCTTTTCTGTGCCGCGCCGCCGATGATTAGGCCTCGATATTTCATTTCTTTCGGACGCTCACGCGTGCGAGACAAATTTCATGTGCGATGCTGCGCGAGCGGCAAACATAGCGAATCGATCGCACACTGCAGCCGCACTAATTCTTATTTATGGCCGAATCCGCCGAGTGAAAAAAGCCGCGGTTGTTGTGTTGCTTCTATTAAAGTGAAATATTTGCGAAAAGGGGCATCGACGCCACGGCCGGGCTTTTGTGCTTGCCGAGCACGTTGAGCACATACCTGAACTTATGCGTCCGCAAAAGGGCAGTAAATTGCACCTGCAGAACGGTCGGAATTTTTCAATTTCAGCCAGCAGTCAGTAACGGGAAATGGACAGGGTGAAAGATTGACTCGGCGCTGCTTTCACCCCCTGAGAGCCTGTTGGATCGATTTTATTTTCTGTCCACTGAAGCACTGAAGGCCGACCACAAACTGCCTTAAGCTCGGTGCAGCACTTTGAAAAACGACGTTTGTGCCCCCGAGATTAAAGGCCAGCCGCATCTTAATTTTCGCGAGAGTCCACCCTCTATCACCAAAATAGTTAAAATTTATAGGGTGGATTCGCGTGGCAAATTATTACCCTGTAAAACTGCCTCTCCATATCGTTGGGGACAATGAAAAACTGTCTGATGAAAACTGCATGTTCTACTACAGCCCTATTTAGTGAATGTGGAAATTGTTACCAAGATATTAAAAATACAAACTCTTTAATTTATTATACAATGATCAAAATCAACACAGTAAATTAAATACGCATAGTCAAATTTTAATAATCCACCACATTTAGCACGTCCCTTGTTCTTTATTATTTTTCCCATTATTTCAGTTTATTGCTGCTCTGTTGTCAAAAAGATTTTCTTCCTCTCTTTAATTGAAAGAAAATCGGCTTTCGAGAGAGTTTACTCTGGCAGCAGGCCTACTTTGCTCTCAAAATACAACCCAACTTTTCGAATTAGTTCGCAATAAGCGCGGGGTCGACGTATCAATTTAAGAAAGTTTCCACTCCAACAATCCGGAATACGCACGCACTACTTTTGGCACCCCTCGCCACCTCCACCCTCTCGCTAGTATTCCTAATTACCAACCACCCCCTAAACTTAGCGTGTGTGTCGCCCTGCAGCAGCCTCGGCTCTTTAGCATGCAAACAAAATTAATTAGCCGCTCACTTATTGAATTTCTCCTCGACTTGGCTCGCGACGTACAATATGACAGCAGCAGCAGCCTGCCAACCGACAACTCATCTAAAACTTTTGCTATCTCATCGCGGAGCCGTCACACAGCAACTTTTATCAGAGTAGACATGTCAGATTTCCCCCTTCGCGAGTTTTTTCCGCCCCAGAGTCCGATGTTGTTATTTTTTCGCCGGAGAGGAAATGATTCTCCACTGACACCAGTAATAAAAATTGCTGCCTGATGGAGAGAAAAATGAAAAATCTGGCACTTTTCATCTGGACTGTCTGTTACTCGCGAAGAAAAAGTCGACGCGAGGAAGAAAGTAATTATCGCTGATTGGCACATCAATTATTTGTTGGGCTGGAGTTTTTTTTCGTATCTCGCTCTCTTCCCATATGTCGGTAATTCCGTCTATCTGCTACTGTTTCAGGACGTTTTTCTCTTCTATCGCTAGTCTGAGGCGGTGTAATTACAAACACACACCAGCGTAATCCCCAGCGTGGAGTAAACACGGCGTGGAAAATTGTGTAGTTTTGCCATTGCTAAATCCACATTGATGCTATTAGATTAATCCGTTCATAGCTTGGAATCGTTGCGAATTTATTAGATCGGAGAGGATCCGATTTGCATTGAATAACTGCATAAACAAGAACGTAATCAGCTGATGCCCATGCTATACAAACAAACAAACAAACACATTGCTGTAAATTCAAGCTCCACTGCTCAGCCTCTGCTGAATTTGAAGTTTTTTTTTGCTAAATCGGAAGTGTGCGATTTCTCAAATGGTGCAAAGTGGCGATCCATTAAATAAATTGCGAAATAACTTGCGCCGAACGGTTTGAACCTTATTTGTTAAAAGTTTTTCCCACAAGAGCAGCACAGTCTGCCGCCACATCACACACACAGCACTGCGGATGTGCTCCAATTAGAAGCAACGCGCGGACCCTTACAAACCGATCTAATTGGCGAGTATTTTTATTACACAAGATTAATTATCCGCATTCGCGTCCTTCGTTTACTGAATGGGTGAGCCCAGGCCGAATTTATTTTGGTTCAACGCCACAATTAGTCTCGGCCAGAGCACAATTAGCGGCGGCTCATTTGCATTTCTCGTCTCTTTTCTGGCACTCTCGGCGTCAGCAGCACGCGCTCCGTCATTCACTTTCGTACGACCGACGCCGCCGCCGTTTAATTTCACCGCTCGGGCAGCAGTCACGGCCTCTGACTCTAACTAATTAGCGCCCCCGAGTCATTAGGTTGACATCGGCACAGAGGAAAGAAAGCTAGAATTATTTATCATTCACGCCGTGTAATTGATTGTTTACGCAGGGCTTCCAGGAATAGCGGCCGTTTAATGTTTTGATTGATTGTTTCTGTTGGCGAGGAAAATTCCGCCTACCAAATCGAGTTTAACAGGGTTATCATAAAGCGAGGAAAATAATAGACGAGGGGAAGGGATCTGACACACGAGGAAATGTTTTTCCTCAAAACTTGGGTGGTATGACTACATAAAAAGGAATTTGAAGTGTTACTACTATCGAAGACATATATGTATAACGTGTTAAGCACGTTAACGGTGCGGTGAAAGATATTAAGATGAATAGATTTCATGAATTCCATTTAGTTAAAAAGTTTAGCTTCAAATTTCCATGAATTATGAATTAATTTTCCATCTTCCATCTTGCCAAATCTAATTCGTTCCACCTCTGCGAGTAATTTCCGTGCGATCAGCTAAAACAGTTCTCCAGCATCTCTAGGGAGTGCGATCGGCGATATTTGATTAAATAGTAATATTCGGCTTCCTTCTGAAATTGCGCTGAGAGTGATTATTGCCGGGAAGCGCCTGGCGGGTAGGCATACCCGGAGCGCACAGCACACGCAGATATTTAATATCTGCAGCGAGTATAATATTCCGGTATGAACATGCAAAGCAAACACGTCTCTGGGTAATTTGTGTGTACGTCGATTTGCATCTGATGCTGCCGCGCGCTGAATCACAGAGAGAGAGAGCAGCAAAGCAGACAGTCGGTGCGCTAATGCATTGTCTGTTTGTCCAATTAAAGGCCAGCGCTTGCTGCCTGCTCGTGATTTATTGCTTCTGATTTGTCCTAATGCACCTCGGCTCGAGCCGTACTGCCCGACCGACGCTGCAATTATGATCTGATACGAATAAATTAGAGGACAGCACAGGTACATTCATGTAACATAAACATGGAGGGTACTCTCGACGTCCAATACCAACTTAATTAAGAGCCGGCATTGAATTTCGGCTAGCCAGACGCGTCGTTTCTCGCTGCGTCCAGCCCTTCGGGAAATAAACCGGTGGCGCCATTGCCCATTTCACACCCCAGGTGGGACAAAAAAGAGAGAACGTGCTCTGAAATTCTCCTAAGAGCAAGATCTTTGTTTACAAAAAAGAAGCTAGGAGTTGGGCTATTAAGTCGTTCGTTTTATTCCTACCAAAAGAGTTTGGTTTGCCTTATTTTTTCTAAATAATTCGTTCAGTATATAGCGTCTTATTTTTCTTTCGGTAAAATCATTCGTCATTTTATTTGTTTATTCAAGATATTTAAGATAAAACCATACAAACAGCATACAATCAACTAGCCATTAACAAAAGAATCTAATTTTTCTCATGTCATATCATTCTCACATGATCTAGGGGCTGAATCTGACAAATTTTCGTCCACACATACCCCACAAATGAAAACAACGCAATCTTTTTTCGCATGCCGACAGAACAGAGCGAGCGTCAGTTGCAGCCAGATGCTGGTGCGCTCTCTGCCAAGTGCAGAGAGACACTGAATGAAAGGATTATCTGGCGCTCGCTAAAATGCAAAAGGGATTACCTGCCTGTGGACAAAAGGCGAGGCAGACAACACGAGCGCTGCTGCCTTTTTTCCGTTTTATCGCCGGAATTAATGAATGGATGCACGTGCTAAATAAAATAAGCCTTTAGTTCCAGCCGAAACAAAAAGCTCCCTTTGATTTACAACTTAATTCGCGTTTTGCTTTTTGTCTCCCGCCAGCATTATCCAAATAAATATTTCAGCGGAAAAATTGGCCTTTTGCCTGCTTATTCATAGCGGCAGCACTACGCACTTATCAGAATGAATTGCCTGAAAATGCAGGCTCGTCCGAGCATTTGTTTGCCAACCGAGGGCATTTCGCAATTTGCCCAGGCTGAAAATTACGAGACCCCCAGTTTACTTATTTAACCCCGCGACCGTGGCTGGAAATTTAATTTGGTGGATCGCAGCACTTCGCGGGGTTGGTAATTTTAGTCGCTTAACATTTTTTTACATTTTCAAAAACCCTGATTTTAATAGAAGCATCGCATTAATATGTATTTTCAAAATCACCAAAACGTTCAGACCAGAACACGTTGCTAAAATGATTAATCGGCTGAAGCGTGAGAATGGTTTAACGTGGTCAAAGACTAAAATGGTCAATCCTAAGTCTTTTTATTTGAGTACAGAAGCGGTGGCTGCAGAAGCAAATATGCGGGCCAGTAAAAGACTTAAAACGACGACGAGGCCGAAATTTCCATATTTTCGCGCGCGCTGCTATCTTGGGTGCGGCGGCCGTGCGTGTTGCAAACACAATTTGGCGGCGGCCTTTTGTGCTGCGGGTCTGCCTAATTACCAGCCGGCTTATCATTCCTCAGCAGGCTGGCTGGCACAATAAATGCGATCCGCGCTGGCATAACCAACCAAGCTATATATACCAACTCTCCTGCCAGATTATTATTTCGGCCGCTTTCAAATCAGGTGGATTTCGGATTCGCACCAACAAAGGCATAAGAGCGCATTCAGCATCACTGGAGAGCAACGTGCAGATAGCAAGAAAGGAGAATAATAAACAAACGGCGTGCACTCTCCGTGCTCCCTATCTCTGTTGGGGAGAACAAGAGAAAAGCTGGTCCTTGTGCTTCCCTCTGAGTGGAATTCCAGATTTACTCGCAAGAGCAATAAATAATGTTATCACTTGCCCTTTAGAATTACTGTTATACATATTATTCCTATCAATATCTTTAACAATTTTTTTCTATTTATTCTCATCAAAATCAGAATTTTAGTGAATTGGTACATTGCCGAAACATGACAAGAATTGGAAGACTGATAGAGAGCAGACCGAATTGGTCATACAAATTGTCTTGCCTAATATATTTTATTATTTACATCCTAAATTTAAATCGTTTAAGTGTGGAAGGTAAATTAAAAATAAATATTGAATTCCAAGTTTCAGATTAAAAAATTATTTTTATATTAAAAATAACATGCGAGTTTCGGCAATAGTCTCATTCGCTTGAGGCCATGCCGGCCAATCAAAGCAGTCCCTTTGATCAGAGTGTTGCATATCAGCAGCAGGGGCACAATAAACAGGCCCCGTTGATGTGATTAATGCCGCTCTAGATTGGCACCAAAGTGGATTAGAGGGCCAGGTCTCTGTGCGCGCGTAAATTGGCATTTTCTCCAGGCGGCGGCGGCGGCAAAAGCGAAATTGCTGGATGGCCCGGATGGATTCTCATGAACATCAATTGCATCGCATAATTCAATTATCCCAGCTCTTTGTAGGGGGCCCTGTGCGCCGATAATCAAGCCCTGGATGGCATTGCGCATCTGCCTGCTCTCGCAGATTAGACGCCTGCCTTGCCCAGATCTATATGTACACGTCGCCTCGCCGGCCCCTGCTTGCAGAATTGCAAGTCGAATTGCCGCGAAATTGGATTATCGTTTCTCGGCGACAAATAAGAGCGCTCACTGCAAATCAGCCTGATTAGAAAAGTTTTGTTCCTGTAAACAAACTAAACGTGCACGTGCTGACGGATTAAACAGCTTTGCAAATTGAATTTCAAGGAACTAGCGCCGCATTGCACAGTGCCGTTCGTCTCCACCGCAAAACGATGGAAGTTGGAGACGAGTGGCTTCGAATATACAAACCACCATCTAAGTTTCTACTGTACACACGTATTAATTGCTGGTGTATTGAGAACCACGCAGTCAATTTAAAGTTTCAGAGTTGAGTCCTTGTTTAGAGTCGTAGCGCAATCAATTGTAAAAGGAATCCCTTGGAATTCAGTGTTTGTAGCTGCACAAAAGCATGATGGATTTATTCGTTGTAACAGGTTAATTTACAGAATTAGGACCTGCGTGGCATCATTAGACGAAAATTAATAGGATAAATCTCGACGGCTGGCGTGGGTCTCATCCATTCAAAGAATGATTTCGATAAGAAAACTTTACTCCTTTGAAGTGCGAGCTTAGCATGCGGACGAAAAATGTCTCGAGAGCCTTTGCAAGTGTCAGAGGGCGAAGGAGGAAAGAGAGAGAGAGATTTAGTTGGCAGCGGCGAGCGATCCGCGATTAGCGCCGCTTGTTCTCTGCGGTAGCTGAGAGACCGGACGACGACGACGGTGCAAAAAACACGAATCTCGCCGACAACTTGTCTCAAGTGGACTGACCCTTATTTTATTTCCACCTCCTCGTAAATAAGTTGGTGGCGGTGCCTCGAGGGCACGCCACCCCGAGCTCGATTCCCGTGCCTGCGAAACAAAACAAACTTGAGCCGCTTCTTGGCCTCATTTTGCATTCCCTTTGCCATTAGCAAACTTTATTTTATCTCGTCGAGGAAGAGACAGAATCTAACTTGGAGTGTTTATATGGTTTGTTGAGGCAGTGCAAGTTTTAATAGGATTCTACCGTGCCGGGCTCGATGCTTCGATAACTCGGTTAATCAATGCGCGCTGCGCATAATTCAAAATCTGCGGCGCCAAAAATGATTTCCCTTGCCTGTCACGAAAACACAAATCACCTGTAACGCGTGTCCGGTACCTGCTCTCAGATTTGAGGAGGATGCGTTGGCGGAGTGAGCGTCCCCTATATCCAGCTCACGTGGAGGGTGAAATCGAGTTTAATCAGCCGACACGGTCAGTTGTCAGGAAAGGGCTAATTGAATTAGTTTCGAATCTGCGGGTCGACCTCGTCATTCTGGCTGGCAGGTTGAGCAATGCGTGCAACACAATTAGCCTTTGATTAGCGAAGGAACAAATAAATGCGTCCGTCACTTCATGGAAATGCGGTTTTGGATAATCAGTCCAGATCCAGAGCGCAAATTTCACATCAGCACCGTGACATCAATTACGTTGGAATGCTGCTCATATTTACGCACCACTTATTCAGTTAATAATTTAATGGGGTTTTCAATATTATTATTGTCAGAAACTCTTACACTTTCGCTGAAATAAATCACACAATTTCAACTTTTTTTAGCTCCTTTCATCCAAAGGATCTATTGACTTACATTTTCTTGTAGTTATCACTATTTAAATATATTACAATTAGACCTTGCTAAGCAAGTCACTGGTAAATAGGAAGAAATAACATTAATTTCAAAGAATTATAGTTAATAGCAAATCGACCAAAAAATAATTGATTATAAACTTTTGTCTCAGCGCACGTATGCAACCTGCTTCACAGCCGTAACTAACCGGCTGCCTACTTTTCTTTTTTCCAGGGTATGTGGGAGTCACTAGAAGAGAGTATGGAGCTGAACGGCTCGGAAGTGGACTGCGACTGTCCCGGGCCTCCTCCGGAGTTCCGCCTGCCACCTCCACCTCGGCCTCCGTTCCTCCAGGAGCCCCACTGCTCAGAAAACTCGCTCTCTGAGTTTGAGGTCTGCGATGCTGTTCCTGTAAGTAACTAATACAATTCCTTACTTGCTTTCTCTACAGAGTCCTCTTGACCAATAAACAATTTCTCAACTGTATGTCTTTCAGTATTTTCGGCTCAATTTCATTGACGGTTGCGCCGTCAAAGCAGTCGAGGGTTGCGACAAAGCAGATGGACTAAATGTCTCGAGCCTAATAATACACATCCGTCCGGCACTTCGAATGCTCATTTGCTCGCGGAATTTAATTAAAGCAGTGGGTGCCGGCTCCACTTAAGAAATAGCGCCTTCTCCTTCGCCGGGGAGCACTCGAAATAATAGTCTTTGTCAACACTTTAGCCAGCGCGCGGGTTATTTGTTTCTCGGACGCCAAACTTGCCTTGCGAGAACACACGGTGCAGCTGCCTCTTTATTGCAAAGTTACACGAGCGAAGACGCGCTCTCGCGAGTTACGTTACTCGCGGCCTGCAGCTGAAACAAACTTTCGCGGCAAACTTTCTAGTTAACAGATATAATAAACGTTTTAAAATTATTGCTGCTGGCAGCCCCGAGTGGAGAGCAGTTGAAAAGTCTCCTCGCCGCCACTGCTTATGCTGCCATTTTTATGTCAATGTCGTGGAAAAAGTGGCGCAGAGCGTGATGATTATAAGTCCCGAGAAGCTGCACAGACACTTTTCATTCATTCTTTTTTTCCAGCAATCTCACTTTTGCTCAACAGTAGTGGGTGTAATTCGAAATTATATGCTGGGATCGTTTCAGGAAATGTCAGCAAGACTGATTTTATAAATCACCGCAGTAAAAATTTATTGCCAAAAGGGAATATTTTTTCTAGAGTTGATCTTCTGTAAGTGGAACTCTTTAATTGAATTTGTTCCTGTAAATCGGCTGTGCGATTCCGAAATAGAAATCAAAGAGGATTTTTTTAAATTGGAGCCTTTTCACTGAGGGGCAAATTCTTTGTTAAAGCCATACCAAATCGGTCGCGGAGGCTGATTCTGAAAGGATGAGAGCCGGGATTTTGGAATGCTGTCAGCCGTTGCTGGGGGAATTAATCTGATTTTATACAAAGTATTCAAGATAAAAATAACTCAACCCAGAAGATTTGCCATCAAAATTGATGGCAATTCACAAAGGTCGCTCAGCAGACGTTTTTTTATTTTTCTGCTCTCCACAACAAAGTGGTAGAAAGCAAAACGCATTCCGTGTTGTCGCCCACACTCGCAAATCTCGCCCAGAGTTTTCTTTTGACTCGTTCCGTGAACTGATCTCTTTTGGTCGGTGTGCGAAAGAAAAGTTCTCGCTTTCAATCCTCCAAGGGCTTACTGACCCGTTTGCCTGTAGCTGCAGGGGCGGGATCGTAAAATTGGCGCAGAGGGAAAGCGGAGAGAAAGCATCAAACCTGCATTTGGCAAATGAAACATCGGCCCCGTGTGCCATTCGGGGCTTTGCCATCAACTTTTTTCCCGCTCTCAGCCTGCACAAGGGATTATTAGCCGCGCGCGTGTAGTCACACCCTAAAAGGAGCATCTGACCGAGCCACCGACCCCGGGATTAATTAGAGCTGCGGTGCAGCAGAAATTGCGAAAAGAAAAGTCGAGTGCTTTCTTTCGGTTTGTGGGCTAACAGCACGTGCTGTAAAATAAGTTTTCGGTGTGAGACTGATGCAACCGAAATCAAAAGTTTGCCGTCGAGATTAGGTCTTTTCACTGACGCAAATTGCATTTCCATGTTTCCCATCCCAAGGAGACGAATTGGTTTATATTTTCAACTCATTATCGCAGCTAATGCAAAGAAATCCCAGGTGAGGCAAATCCAAATTAGCATCGGCGCAGAATAATTCCAATTAGAGCCGCGCTACTCGACGCGGTGGGGAATGAAATGCATCTGGGGTTAACGCGGCGACAGACAGCAATGTCGGCCTGGATATTAGATTATCGCGTTCGCGCTCGGCGCCGTGATGATCATAATAATAATCGTACTTCAAGTGCAGAGTGGAGGTAATGCAATTGCAGCCGGCTAGCTCCATAGCACATCCCAGCTAATAAATATCAGTCGTCGAGTGTGCACACGCGAAACGGCGCCCTGGGAAAGAGCGGCAAAGAGCCATTCGGGATATAATATGGTTATCCGAGGCAGGCTGGCCATAATTCCGTTTCGCTGCAGCGGCGACTGCAATTTTCCGGCTAATGCCGCCGCCTTATCTGTCATTAGAGGCGAGCCCGCGTGTGTAGTGAGTGCATGCTGTAAGAAGAGAGAGAAGAGAAAAGCGCGCTGCTCTCGACGGGGATTCTTCGAAAAGAGACTCGTGAAAGATGATACCTGGGAATTATTTTCAGACGACGAGCTGTGTAGCTGCTGGATAAATAATTGAAACTTCTCTTGCTGCTTTTTCTCCGGGAGCTGCTGCGGGTAATGGGGAAATATATTATTTGATGCGCAAGAGAGTTAGCAGAATAAGAAAGAAAGTAGCTATTGCGAGTCTAGTTCGTTTCCATGAACGAGATATCTCTCTTTTACTCTGTTTTGATTAAAAAGAGCAGCGGGAATTGAATATGAGGATTGTTACGTTTCACTAAAGATATCCATTTGATTTTTTCATGCTGCAGTCTTTAATTTCAAAACTTTGAAGAAAGTAATTTGCAGTCGAGATTTGCTCAGGTTTCTGCACGCATCATCTGGTGGCTTATTTTGCAAATGAAGAAAGCAGAAAGAAAGCGTCTCTTTGGTAGCGCGCGGCTCTGGTATTTTGATTGAAATTCCTGGCCAGGCGGACTTTGGTGCTCAACTGCATTCTCCTCCCAAGATAAACGTGGAAAGAGTCTGCTTGCTTGCTGACAGCTTCGTGTCACAGTAATAAATTACACGCTAGACTTTCTGTTCTTTTCTCGCCCTCTTTTAAATGCATAATGCAGTCACGGTGCAGCGAGCCACTTTGTCTCCTTGGCGGCTGACCTCCTTGTCGTTGCCGCGCATTAATTTTGACCCCTGCGGAGGGTCATCCATCACTCCTCTCAGTCGGTTGCTTGAGCACTGATGCAGGCACTCTCTGCAGAGAAGTTTATTTTATTTTATTTGTTTATTTATTTTAAATTCAAATTTTCTCGAGTTCGTGCATTGAGTTTATTGACATTTTGTGCGAACTTTTAAATCCCTAACCTCGATCTTCCTAACAAACGCGGAGCAGAAAATTTAAAAATGTGTGAAAGCATAAATTTAAAATACAACAATTCATAGGATGGAAATGTAAATTTTTTAAAAACCTGTTAAAACACATTCCATCCTGATTCTGTGACTCACTCAAGTTGGCTTGTTTTGGTCTCTCGTAAACATTTGCACTCGGTTCACATTCATATTTATGTTGGCACACAAAAGAGAGAGAGAGAGAGAGAGAGAGAGAGAGAGAGAGAGAGAGCACTCCCTCTCGAGTAATTATCCCGCGGGCCCAAAAGCATTTTGATGATGATGATGACGCCTGTGGTCCGCACTCTGTCGAAAAACTAAAAGCAGCGCGGGAGCACCACCTTTTTTATGAAATGCTAATGAGACTGGCCCGCGCGGACAGATTTTTACGAGCGACGCCTGCAAACACGCTCGCAGCACACTATGCTGTATTTCGCTTAAAACGTAATGGCTAATGGGGCAGTTTTTACGCGTGCCCGCCAGATTTAGCGGAAAAAGCGTGAAATATTAACGTGGTCTAAAAATACGACATTTTGCCAATAGCCGGTCAGAGGAGAGGACAATTTTTAAACCAGGGTTTTTATTGCTCATTATTTTCCTGATCAAAAATTACACACACGGTTAATGGAGGACATCGACGTTTAATGTTTCCAAGCAAAAATAAATGATTAAAAAGCTTGCCACATATAAGTTTAATTATTCTAAAACAAACTCTGTTAGTTTGCAAGACTCACATATCCGTCAAAAACAATTTGTACCGCTCGCGTTCACTCGGTTGTTCACCTGGTGTTTACTTTGGCACATTTACCGCCGCTTGCCTGTCCGTCTGCTCGCGGCCGAATAATTATTTAGAGTGTGCGTGTGAAAGGTGTCACCGCCGTCTGCAAGCCCCTCGTGTCCGCATTTTTATTCATCCCTCCCGTCGGCAGCAGCCGCCAGACGAAACAAAGCAATTCACGATTTCTCTCGCCAACCCAATTCGCCTCCGCTGCTTTATTTATCTCGTCTGCATCTGCATTTTCAGCGGGATAGAATTGTGCTGGGGGGATTACGCCTCTCTCTCTTTTGCATATTACACCGATTCGCGAATTGAGAAAAGCGAGAACGCAAACAAACAAACAATCGAACACAATGGAGGAGTTGATTGAATTTTTTTCACAGCTCGCTCCCGCGCATTCTGCCAGATTGGAATTACTGTAAATTGAAGTCTGCAGGGGAGTTCTTAGAATGGGTTGGCTTCAAAGATAGTGCAGAGAAATTAAACGATTCCGTCCTCGCTCAACGACAGCGCGTGGACTCCATAAACAATTTTTTTCGAAAGGTCAGATCACTAGAAAAGTATGAATTGCCTTCAGTATATCTGGAATTCATAAGATTACCAATTTGAATATATTAATAAACATTTATGTCAAGTGTGGAGTGTAAGAGCGCAAAATTTACAATTTAATACAAGCCGAGTGAGTTGCTAATTGGTCGTTAGTAAGTAGAGAATGTGAATGGGACTTAATTAGTGACTTTCCTAGAAAAGATGAAAAGCCCCTTTGGATAGTGTATAGCTCCAGCGTCAGACCCAAGTCTTGTGCGGTGTGTCGTGGCAGTAGCAAGCCATCTGGTCGGCTTACAGAGATAGATAATTGTCTGCGAGCACTTTGGCAGAATGCAAATTAATGTATTAGCAATTAGCCTGGGAGTGCTGGCGGCGGTGGATGGATTATTGCTGCGCTTTGGTGTCGTGTCGCCAGAGACCGGCTCGTAAACATTAATTAGACTAGCAAGGGCTAATTGATAGCTCATTATTTGCACCGTCAGCGTGTGATTTATGCGACTCGTCGCGAGAGGCAAATCCGCCGACCCACTTTAAATATTCGCCGTATCACCGGGACAGGTCACACCCTATTGTGCGTCATATTATTGATTCGACATCGGCCCCAGGCTTGACGGACGGCCGACAACTGCATTCAAAAATATTTTTATTCTCCAAGACAGGTCGGTCGACTTCAAAGACCCTTTTTGTCTCCTTCGAATTTGTTTCTCGGCAATTAATGCACTTTTGTTTTGACACTCAACTGGGAAAGCAGACAAGGGTCTACAAAAGGAACAATGCACTTGAGAAGTGTCACCTGAAATTTTGCTGCGTCACCGTCGAGTGTTTTGATCGGACGGAACTCACCATGATATTCGTTTTAATACACGCCCGTTAATTGGCCAATTGACGCCAATCTGTCAGTATCGATAAACGGAAAGCGTTTCAAGCAGTGGCCCTTGGCAGAACAAACAATATTGCTCGTGAAATGTAAATTTGTCATGCAAACAGCAATTTTCGTGTGTGTAAATAAGTGGCATATTTGATTTGTTGCAGGTGATTGATGCCGAGCTCCAAAGCAACCCAAGCCTGCCCCCGGTGGTGGTGATTGTCGTCTGCTCCATCGTCCTCCTAGTCATGCTCCTCTTTGTCTCAATCCTCGTCTGGAAGTAAGTACAAGCACATAAAACCTTACTTAGAAAATTTCATTCTAGGAAATCATTGCAATGCGGAATTAAACAGATTCGTCCTCTTCGCTAAAGAGTCAGGTTTATTAATTCCAACCTGGTACTTAACTACTTTTGCCTACAATTCTATAGATTAAAATTTTTCGTTTTAATCATTTCAATCAGTTTATTAAACACCAGTTTGTGTACAACAGATTCTATTATATAACAATATTAGGTCAGTTGTTTGGCTGGTAATTTTGCAGCCTGGGTCAGACTCATCTGATTTTTTCCAACAGCTCAGAAAGGGATAGAATTACATGCTCTTATCCGAAAGTTTTACAAATACAGCCAGAAAGAGCTTCAGTACGAAATCGTTTTAATTATTTTACAGCAGTTTAACTTTTTAATTTCTTAAACAGTAATACAATAATTTTTTATTCTATTTTGCTTAAAAATTCTATTTTACGTCAACCATCCCATTATGCACACTACTTTTTTTAGTCAAACGAAGAAACACAATTTAAGTTTGAAACACAACATTCTCTTAGATTTACATCAACAAATCCCGCGACCAAACTTGCTCTATTTTACGTGAGATATTGAAGTTGCGTAGTTCGTAAAGTTTAGCAATGTTTTGTCTGAAGCAAGCACTCGCTATCAAATTATTGCCGAGTCTCCCATCCTACGTGGTTGGCTTGAAGTTGGTTCATTCTCATGCTAATCGTTAAACTATGTAAACATCGTGTTACAAGCAGCTCCCTTCCCCCTCGCTCTTGCCTTGGCGAGATGCAAATTTCGCAGAGTCACGCCGGCAATTGGAAACCGTTTGAGCGACGCACTTTGCTCGAGCTCACCCGGCTGCAGCCGGTGCAGTTTTAATTAATGTGCATCACACGTGCCGCCGGCGCCTAATCAGATTACACACTGCACTGGGGGAGCGGATCCGCCGCTGCATTTATCTCAGCCTTTTCCCTCATTTTAAAAGGGTTGCACTCTGGTTGAAACGCGACGCACGGCTCTAATTCCACGCGGCAATAATTTCGTGCTGTGCGCTGCACTTTGCTGTGTTGCGAACGCACGTTTGCCGACCTGAGCGCGGATTACGCTTTTTCAGCGTTATTTATCTACTGGAAAATGGGGAGCCCACGTTTAAACCCAGCCCGTTTTGTTTTTTCCTCTCTCTTCCTCTCTCTCTCTCTCTCTGCCGTCCGCTTTTAGTAAGTTGAGTGCGTTGGACGGAATTTAAAAGCTTTGGCCTGAAAAAGTTTACGGGTTCAGCAGAGGGCTGAAACAACTGGAGTTAGCAGAAAGGAGTTGTTCGCAGTAAATTCAGTTTATTAGTAGGTATGCTCTACACATTAAATTTAAATTGTGGCTCAAGTACAAAATAAACAAAATTGAAATTGAAAAGAAAAGGACAAAAAATTCGGCTTGTTAACAGAAAGAATATCAACATAGAAAAATATAATTTTATGGATTCAACGAAAAAATCTGTAAGATTCAGGGCGTGGTTGAATTTTTGGAATAAGTCACTGTATAAAAAAATACGTTGAACAAAAGAAGCAGTCAGGAAAATCGTAGTCTCTGACCCTTAGAAGTGTTGACGTCACAATAATGCTGCTTTGTTTGTCTACCGCTAAATTCATAAATTGTTGGCTGATTCGAAAAATAAAAATTCCGTCAGTATCCTTGTCCTTAGAAACATCGGAAAATATGTTTCATTAAACCAACTTCAAATATTAAGTGGTTAGACTTATTGCTTAAATTATATTTTAGCTGTCGACTTCTTTTTAGCATTTATGGCCTCGCGAATTTCTTCTACATAAACTATTCAGGTAAGACCGCCATCAAAGAAGAATTCGCTAAATAAAAAAATCCTCGCTCAAGAAGATCCAGGTCTACGGCAAGTTTGCTTTCTGTCGCGTGTCTGGCGCGCCGTGAACCAAATTCCTGGCGTGCATTGGAAGCATAAAAGTGAGCGGGCCGAGGGCTCAATTAAATTGTGCCGCGTGAAGAGGCGCTCGTTTGCTTCCAAGAGGGTGGCGGCAGGCAGGGTGGGTGTCTTTTCACGAATGCGTGTGTACTCCGCACACGTGTCGGCTATGCGACAAACACGCGCCGCCCTCGCGGAACGACCGAAATAGTATCAGTCGCGCCCGTATTTGCCCTGCGATTATTTCGCATGAGGGCTGTAATTACAAACTTCTTGAGCACCTGCCTGCCTGCTTGCTTGCATACTCACGTTCACCCGTAAATTAGACGACTGCGTCGTCTTTTATGCTCCGCAGGTTGCCTAATGCGCGAAAACAAGGCGTGCATCCCAAATTTGATTGCACGCACTTGTATTATGCGGAGTGAGAAGGAACTCTCGTTAACCTATGGGTGCAAATTTCTGTCGTTAACGCGTCCGTAAGATGCCTTTGTTGAAATGGGTTTCGCTTTATGAGCTTTGAAGCTACTGGATTTCCTATTTGTAATTAAAATTTCACATTGTAACTATAAAATAAATTATATTTGTGAACCCTGAGAAACTGTTTTCCAGCATTTTTCTGTTTCAAGAGTTAAAAAATAATGTGAACAGAATTTTCTTAGATTCATCCCTGTAGATCAGGATAAAAAATTTATAATTTTTACACTCATTTTTGTGTAAATCTCAACGTTCATTCAATATGACGTATTGCGTAATTCTTAATTGCACTGTTTACAGGATATGAAGTGTAAATAATAATAAAAAACAATTTATCAATTCAAAAATAGATCCAACGAGTTCTGAAATAAATTAATTCCAAGCCTCCAAAATATACGCAACACAATTCCGGCTTTACTTCTTGACTCAAAGTATTGCATCCGTTTTGTTATGTATTCCCCCTTGGTCTGTGGCAAAACGGCTTACAAAATAAAAAGCATAACTGCAAATAATGCATATGCGGCTCCTCTAGGGTCCTCCTGGCCGCTGGATATCAGAATGCACCAACGAGGCGAGGCCCTCCTCCTCCAAGCTTTTCGTGGTTTGTGTGCGAGTGCAGAGGACGCGGGGAGCACTGCACTGTGTGTTTGCGAGCGCAGGATGGGCAAACAATAACACGCGAAATAAAATGAGCGTCAGCGGGTGCGCGTTTTCCGCTGCACATTCGCTTTTACGAGAGTGAGATCCCAACTGCAAACAAACACGCAAAATGATCGCTACATGATGATAAGCTTAACAGGCGGTTGCAGTGGAGTGTGTGCGTGCAGTGCTCTGCTGCGATTCAAGATGCTTTATGGTGCGCAAGGGATGGCGGACGCATGCAAAATTAAAAAACAGGCCATCCCAAAGCTCTTTAACGTTGCCTTTGAGCTAAATTTTGAAAATCGATGGAACACCCAATGACGATAATGTTGTTTAATTTCCGATATCAATATAATTTTCACGCCTTCAATGTACGTACAAGAAAATGGTATTTTCGATCACAACAAGAAAAACGTTTTTATACTGATTCTATCAAATGTTCTCGTTGGTAGCAATTAACTTGATTTATTGAATTGGAAAACGTCTTTCATCATAAAATTAGAGTTTTGTTGAGAAGCTTAAAATTTCAGTTGCCCGACTTGCTCAGATAATTTCTGTGATTCACTGCTTCGAATAATTAATTGAGAAACGATGTTGTTTCCTTGCTCATCAGAGGCGTATTCAAATTCGCGAGCGAAGTTTCAAGGAAAAGCAAACCCGTCCTGTCACTCATAAGAACAACACAGTAATTAAATTTCCATCTCGCATTTCTGGAACTCTGAGAACTGAGAACCCTCAAGTGTCGAGCGAAACACTCATTTTAACAGCCGCATCCACGCAGAAATGCATTTAGAGCCGAGATCAAAGGGCAAACCGAAATCTGACGAGTGCATCAGAGGGGCAAGTTGCCTGCTCTAATCAAATGCACGATTACGAAGACGCTCGTTCGCTGTTGCCGCTCGCGTTGGAGTCGGCAGTAATAATAAATGTGCTCGGCTCGCACTTTGCTCTAATAATATGATCCGCCCGCTCGTTGGGAAATATTCAGCAAAGTAATTTCGGCGCCCGCTTAAAAGGTGGAATTCGCCTGCGCTCGCTCCATTCTCTCGTCTCTCGTTCCCAGCGGCGCTGTTTTGTGCAATCGTGCTGAGCCGAATTTGTAACAAACTTACTTACTTTCCGCGCAGACTGCATAAAACAAGCATGCCGCTCCCAGAGAGGAAATCTCGCTCATCCCCAAGTCGGCTCCAACTTTCGCAGCAACTGCCACCTTTCTGAATTTTCAAACGCTGGCGCTCTCGCACACGTTGAATTTAATACGACAGCACCGTTAATCTAAATATAAGTAGATATTAGGCTGATTGATTAATTTTATTCGCATTAAGGGAAATGTGACACCCTGCGCACGGCGGAAGTTATATCTGAAAGGGGAATAGATTACAATTCCTCGGCCATTTTTTGTCGGTTTGTTGCCAGCTGCTATACTTATTCTAGAACCGGGAAAAGAAAAAAGTATGAAAAAAATACACACGCGGGGAATTTCCTGAATTTTATAGCTTTTATCCTTTTAACAGTTAAATGGCTCCTGGATTACATGATTCAATTACAATAGAACATTCCATATTGTAGCAACTAGTACTAGAATCCTTTTATTATTTTAATTTTGTGTTTAAAATAAATGCTATTGGATTTCGACTGTCAGAAAGATCTTCTGTTTGTTAAAATATACTATCCTTTTACCAAGATTACTACAATTTTAATTTTAATTTTAAAATCGTGCACTCTGACGTGCCAATAAAAATACTAATTTTTTGTCCTTACCCCTCAAGCAGTTTTAATTTTACAACATGAATACATTGGAAAATGTATTTCTAGTATTTACTGATGGCCGATTTGAATCAAAATGAAATGGGATGCCTCATAAAAATATACGGTGCTCTTGACTGTCGATATTTTCACCTGGTCATGGTGCCTCTAAGGTCAGTAACAGGCCAAAGAGTGTCACAACAAAGGGCCAGGAGCAAAAATGCATTAAACCAAATCAACATGGAGAGTCGCACATGTTGCAAAGCGGTTACAAACAACGTACGTCAGCGTTTCGCTGTTGTTACTGTAAAATCCGTACAAAAAGACAAAATCAGCTCGATCCCTTGTTAACTTCGCAAAAAAACATGCAAGCTGCCTTTTCCAGCTGTGATTTAATTTAAACCAAAAGCACGGCAACAGCAGTCATCCTGTCATGTCAAATGGAAAAATACAAATTAAATTAAGCGAATGGAAGGTCGTGGCCATGCGCATTTTTGTATTATCATCCCCTTTCACATAGGGCAAACACACACACACACATGGGGTCCAAGAGGAAGCAACCCTCTCTGCTTTGCGCTTGTGTGTTATTTTTTCGCGGTTTATGTTGGCTTTGTTTATCGGCGTGGGCACTCACAAAGTGGTCATGAGCATAATACCCCGGCCTGCAATTCACAGACCGACACAAACACAAAACACACGCGCCGCCGCTTTATTCGCCGCAACATAAAAAAGCAGCGCTGAGCTGGTGTGCATTCGCCCTCTGCCCGCTTTATGCCTTTGTCCTGGCCAAATCCACTTTTCCAGCACCGGCCATGCCTCCAATCTTTCGCTCCGATTCGACTCTGCGCGTTTTGATCTCGGGATAAATAGCTTTGATGCTGGTTCCGAATCTCTCCAACTGTGGGTGAACAATCCACAATTACGCTGAGCTCAAAGGAATTGAAAATTGAGTTTCAACTCATTCTTTTTTTTGTACACATTTGGCCAAATGAACAGCATCATCTACTGGATAAAAGATTACAGAGTAAACATTAGTGTTCCTCGTCGATTAGTTGATCCTCTTTAGATGGTTGGCAAGCAATTAAACGTGCTTGTGCTCCATGAGTTTTTTTTAATATGATAGTTTGCAAAATTGACTGGAAATTTGATTTATAAACTATTATGTTTGAGAATTCAAATTCAAAATAATCGGTTTCAAAACATTAAACAAACAAAGGTTAACAAAACGCTAAGTAGAAGGATGGAACTTTGATATTTTTCTATCGTCAAAAAATCAATGCTTATGTGGAAATCACTTTGACAGAATTGAAATATGTGTAAATTTAAGCTAGAAACCCATTTTTCCCACGAGGCCACGAGGGAAACTAATGGAATAAAATCCTGATCAGCAGAACAATTTTTCAAGATCTTAAAATAAATCAAATGAAAACTCCTCACTATGTTCTTTGACGCTTTCCAACAACAAAGCGGCCCCTCTTTCATTTTAATCGTTTAACCTCCAACCTAAAACAAGGAAATGAATGGTTGCCGCGTGAATGGAATACCGTTAGCTATCATTGAAACTGAAAAGCAATCCGGCGGAATCAGATTCAAATTAGACTGGTCGAAATTTCGCTTCACCAGCAGGCAGTTAGCCCAAAATGTCAGAGGGTCGCACGTTGGAACGTCTGCCCGAGAAAGGGTTGAATTGAGCAAATAGTTTCGTCCCTGGGCACATTCTCGCCTCGGGCTTTGTCTTTGTTTGCAGTCTTTTGTGCCGGTCGACGACGACGAGAGAACGACACCTACTCCTCTCCGCTCTCTCAGCGGCCGACCTCTTCCGTCCCAGGCACTATAATCCTCTATCTCTCTCTCTCTCTCCCTCTCGTTTGCAAATGCACACGCGAGTAAAAATGCTAAAAGCGGCTATGGTATTTTAACGCTGGAGCAGAATGCACAGTGCACACTTTGAAACAAAACAGCGTCGCAATTAACGAGATTGCACATATACTCTCACAAACATGGTGTGTTCATACGCCAAGTCTGCAGCCGCGGCGACACGCCCTCGCTCACGGCTTTTATCTTTATTAAAGAGCGTCTCATTAATTTGTGGACGAGGAAACTCACAAGAAAAACGGTCCACAGCACGCAGGAACCGCGGAAAGTCATTAAAATTTAACAAAATGATTTCCCGACGTAAAAATTTTCCGACAAAAAGAGCGCGTATTTTTCTCGGAAAAAATCCGCGATTGCAAGAAATATTTTAACTGCTGCAACTTTTAGCTCAGTTTGATGTTTTGCCAAATTGTGAAGTATTAATAAGGTACTTCTTCAAAGAGACTTTATTTGCATTGGATCAATCAAATACAAACAGGGCCATTGATGGTACAGATTGACACGTATATGATGGTATTCCAACAATTTATTTGATTTCCCCAACGACACAGTGCTTTTACGTTCAAAGGGAAATTGACTCTGCCTAATTTCAGCCGGCGTTTTTCATGCCAAGCGAATATGAAATTTCTTTTCAATTTTCTCTCCGTGAAAGAGAGCAGTGCCAGAGATCAAGAGGGCCGACCAGCCGGAGCCTTTTGATCAGAAAATTGAATTTGGATAAAAATTCTGCCTCCAAAGGTCCGACGGAGAGTAGGTCAAGCTTTCAATTGATCTGATGGAGGCGCGAGCGAGGCATATCTGCCTTAACCGAGCCAACTTTCTGCCCCAATTCACGTCGGCAACGGATTTTCCACCCTGGGCTGCGTCGCACTGAACGGATTTGCGGGCACACTCGCATTCGCCTCCGATTGTCAGATGCACAAAGCTGCACTTTGCGGTGCAGCACACACACACAACATAACGCGGGCACACAGAAGATGGAGAATGCCGCCGGCGTTCCCATCTCGTCGCCGACGGAAATAATTGGCAAACTGCGAAGCACGAACGAGTCGATTTGCGGACTCAAAGAGTGGAGGAAATTGGTTTCGCGGAAGAGAAAAATGAGTGGAATGAGTGAGCTCCAATCATGATGCGAATCTTTCTGCAAATAAAACGTTATATATCTGCTCTCCAATCGAACTTCTTTGAAAAAACCGCACGTGTAATGGGTAACGGATGCAGACATTTCATTTTTTATGGCTATATGTTGGTAACGATTTGATTATCAGCAGAAATTTTGTCTAGCGAATAATTCATTTCCTTCCAAGAAAAAATAAATTTGATTTCAATATAATAATTGAACATCCTTGAAGAAAACAGCTAAAGCTTCCGATTTTCCGCATCTTTATCTGCCGGAAATGTTGAAATGAAAAGCTTCTTGGGAATGTTTCATTCGCGGATTTGCTGGCGCGGAAAAAGGTGAGGTTGCTGCTGGATTGGAGCTGAAAAGAACGGTGGCGTTTTTGTTATTTTAATTAGCGAGATTTGCCAGTGTGCGTTTTGTGCGCGTGGCGATAAATAATGATCTCGGCGGATCTTTCCGGTATGCATGAGCAACCAAGTGGAAAAATTGAATTGCAAATCAAATTAGATTTCTCGCTGTGCGCACGCTTTTCTGTCTGTGTGTTGATGGAGCTCATTTGCCGATCCAGTTGCCGTGCTGAAAACGAGTTCGAATAAACATTTCACTCCTGCTGTCGCAACATGCGCTAATTTATTTCCAGCGATGCAGATTTAAAAATAAACAAGCATTCTACTGGGAGACATCAAATTTGCGTCAGATTGAAAATAGGTAAATTCTAGAAATAAAATCTGTAAACTCATTCACTGGAACAGGAGTAAAAAAGATAAATTTAGATTTCTACAATCTGGATGGGGGAAATCAATCGCAAGTCAAAGAACTGCTTTTTCCTCTTCAGCTTTCATGAATGGTGCATACCATACACTTTATTATTGGTCATACATAAATATTCGTAAATATTTTCTTGTAATTTCATCTATTTTATTGAAATTAACCCATAACCATAACATTCCTAGATTTTGAAAGCATTTTATTGCTGCCTAAAATTCCAGTATTACTAACCCTACAAACACCAGCTCATATTCTCTTTCGGCTTCAAAGGAAATTGAAAAGGCGTTCCAGTGGAAAACATATCCAAAAATCCGCTTTAAATTCTCGCTGTTTATATATTATTACACACGGGTGACTCCCTCACGCGGTTCTCGTTTCCCGTTTACCAAGCCTTTCCACCGCACAAAAACGTCAAATGCAATGCCTTCTGTGGCCCACTTGCCAGGGGAAGTGCGAATTCAATTTTCTTGCACACACACAAACGCATGCACGCCGAGGCAGATATTGCGCCCCCGAGTGTTTATGCATTCATGCTCGACAAACAGCAAACAATGAGCGCTGCGTTTTGTTTGCGAATCCAAAAGGGGTTTGTTTCGCTCTCTCTATATCTGAGCGGGAAAGTGCCATAACTCAAGCGGCTCATAATTACAAGCAAACTGCACCCGCTTCCTTGCCCAAACAACTACAAACCTGCCCAACCAGACAAAAGGCTGGTCCGTTTCGCGTGTTGCATAAGCTGGTAGGGGCGGCAAAGGTACAGTTAATTATGGTGGATGTGGTGCAGCGTTGCACGAAATTCAGCCACACCAAACGTGCATGAGCTCGGACTCAAAATTTCATGCTTTTTTACATGAGAGAGATATTTAGATTCTCTTAAGTGAAAATTAAACCACAATTAATTATGTTAACTATGTTACATATTCAGTTAATTTTTTGTTTTTATAGATTTTCACACCGTATTTCTCTGCTGGTAAAATTAATGATGATACGAAATTTCAGCGTTTTAAGATAGGAGCAGAAACAAACTTTTCTTTACTATGCGCTAAAGATTAAATTTCAACAATTTCGTGTATCACACGAGGCGAAATTATTTTCAGAAAGTTGTATTATTCTTCACTCTGGCAAGTTTCTCTTTTCTCGACGCTTTTCCGACACCTCCCTGCTGCGTGCAGATATTTTTGTCAGGTGACACTCACAAGTGCCTTGCAGAAAGCAACTTGGAGGCAGGCAGTCGAGGCCCCATGTGCGCCGGCATGATGGAAAATAAAAAATGGACAAGTTTGCGTTGAAATTTTGCACCACGCGTGTCCCCTAGCACGACGCAACGGTTTTGTCACATTGAAATGACTTTTTAAAAGTCTCCGAGGGGACTTTTATCAGCACCCGGCGAGTTTAGAAACCTGCTGAAAACGTGGATTTCAACTAGAATGTTGTTCAGGGGAAAAGGAGCGAGGAAAGGAGATTTTGGCAGCAAAACTTTTGTTTTTGATTCATCGAGCCGGAAAAGCTTCTTAATATTTTCCCGGAGATGAGTTTCCCCTCGCCGGCGCTCAAAAATACGGTCATAAATTTACCGGCCGCGCAATCTGAGAGATTTATTTGCAGCCAGGAAACAATAACCAACCACCTGACATTTTCCGCGCCCTCCTCCGCCTCCCTCCCGACACACAAGCATCGGAGTGAGTGTGTACTTTTTAATATCGGCAACGGAGAAGTGATGAAAGCACCATCTGCAGCTTTTCCGCCGCTAAATGAAAAGCACGTCAGATTTGCTTGCATAATGAGGACGAAGTGCAGCGCACGTGCAGATCGGATTTTTTCGTGCGCCAAAACGTTAAATCACAATTTGCAAAGTTGATAAATAAATCACAGCCGAGTGCAATTAAAAGTTTGTGTTAGTGTGCACGGACCCGGTTTTATTACAACAACACAACAACCAGCAGCGGCATGTTCAGTGGCTCTACATATTTTACATATGTACTTTCAAGCGAAAAAGCCAGCGGCTCGCGCTGCCTTTATTAATTATGGAGCGCGAGAGCACCTTTTCCAGCTTTTTTCGCTGCAGTCGTATTAATTCAAGTGAAATATGAATTTGTAAATGGCGCAGGTAGACGAATTAAAAGCGTTCCTGCCGTGTTGTTGTTGTTGTTATTTCCAGCACCATATAGTAGGGCCACCAGCTTCCTGTTCCTGTGCATATCTTAGGGTACGGAATAATGTAGCCGTCATAACTGGAAATTAACTCCGTAGACTTTATTAAAATATTGTTTTTTATCTTCTTTTTTCTATAACCATCCATAATAAATCTGAGTTATTTTTAATTTGAATTTCAAAGAATGAAGGACTGGCACCCCTAACTCCAAGTGGTGCTTTCTCTCTGTGTTTCTCCTTGGCCGCATTTGCAGAGTTTTAAAACGCTCTCTGTAATAATATCTCTCCAGTGCGATATGGCCCATAAATTTGGAATTTATTGCTCTGTTCTTGCAGCTTTTCCGTTCTTTTTCCTTTCCTGCATTTGTGTGTATGTGTGCGAACGTGCAGCCGAGAGAGCAATTCATTTGAATGTGCTGTGTCCTACCGGTGTGCGCGCGTGTGAGAAATATATGGCATTATTGCGTTTGCTCTGCGTAAAAATGTTTTTACTGCTGGCCGTAAACGGCAATTTTTTTTGGTACCGGGGGACGCTTTATCTCTATGCGAATTGGAAATTTCCGACACAGGAAATTAAATTTGTCTATAGAACCAGTAAGTCACAGATCACTTGAACTGAAAGCCGCCTTTCATTTTCTTTCAATGAGAATTCAGTCAATTTGTTAAGACGATCTGCAGTCTGGAATCCGTTTCACAACATTTCAATCGTGATGCTTCGATTTTTTTACTAAAAAAAAAACAAGTTAAGGTAAACTGGAAAATTGTTGATATAGCTATGGCATTTTAGTTGGTAAAAAATAAATTATTAAACTGGTAACAAACCTTCTTTTGACATTAAATGAACGTTCAAACTATTTCCCCCAACTTGTAATGTTCCTGGGTAACAAAATTGTATTTCTCTTGATTCCACCTACCCCATTACGGTGATATCGCGATTTCGGCAATGCCCGAGTATTCCAACTGCTTCTCGGTAGACGGGTAGAAACGGGAAAACTTTCTCGCTTAGCAGTCAGTTTGATATTTATGACGCCTCTCGGCGGTTTTCCCAGGCTGGCAAAATCTGGCCAATTAAACAACCATTTGTTGATTCAGCTGCCTCGCGAGTGAATGACTTGGCCTGGCGTAAAAAGCGGCCATCAGGAGTTGGCGAGAAGCAATTTTTCAATTTCGGTGGAGCGACCGCAAAGTGGCTCACTCACTCGCAATCCGGCCGGCCGAGATACGTCTACGCACGCGTATGGAAACTGCCTGCGCTGCGATGCGCTTGAATTATTCACAAGAAACGCGATGCGAACGAACACATCCGCCGATATATACGGCCCTTTTTACCGCTTCATTCGGCCACTTTTCGCAGGCGGCAAGATGCGCCTGTATTGTTTAATTCAGGCGACCCGAGTCACAAACAGAAAAAGCTGTAAGGCGAAGCGCGCGTATTGAATTATTGAGCCGAACGCTGCCGCCGCCGCTGCTCGTATACGCGCGCTCTCTGCACGAGTTTTATTTTATTAGTCTACGTGCAGCAACTGCAAAGTTAATGGCAGCCGAATTAGAATGCTTGTTGCTGAATAATTGCCGGCCAAATGAGTGTTTCTCTCGCAATTTATACAAAGTCGCAGCTAGCCGAAGCAGAGCCGGCCGTATTATTGAGCGGATTATCTTTTATTGCTGTGTTTCTGTTCGGAATTTACGGCTTTGTTGTTGCAAGAATAGTTTTATGTTTTTCACAAGCTCTTTGGCAAATAATGAGCATTCATTGCGGTTCCGCATGGCACGTTGCACCAGAAAAATTGAAGGTTTTTTATATTTTGTCCTTCTGCTGCGGTTTTCACATAAAAAAGTTGTGAACCAAAACCATTAAATTCAATTATAGTACCTTCCGGCCGTGCCTAATAAAAACTCAATTAATCGCTTGTGAAACACTTAAACTGATCCGAGACATTCCGCAAACAGAATTCAGCTTCTATGAATATTTGCTTTTGCGGCTGGCGAAGAGGAATTCTCATTTCTTCTGCAGCATGCACCCTTTCTGCGCACGAAAGGGTGCACTCGAGAGCAAGAAAGAGAGATAAAAATGATTACCAAGCCAGTGTTCACGTGCACATTCCATCATAGTTTCGTTTGAATAACCCCCTCTCTCTTCTCTCCACGTTGAATCTCTCTTGCGCTCTTCTTTCGAATTCAGTGGAAACTTAGCACTTGGATGGAAAATGAAATTGGTTTGATGACGACAGACGAGCATAAGCACAGAGAAGCTTTCGCGTCGACTTATTTCACTGAAAGTTCTCACATGTGAGATGAGCAGAGATGAGACCGTAATGTACGTGTTTTTAATCATGTTCGCTTTGAATGGGAGAGCTTTTCTAAAGAACTTTCGAATTATAAAAGCAGCATATGCGGCATAGAATAATCGTGTGATGTAATCTTGTAATACGGCTGGGAAATATTGACTCCAAGTCTCGTCTAGACTAGATATTAATTCATCTGCAAATTATAAAGAAAAATAAATATTAATTTAATCGCACGAATTGAGTTTAAGCTATTTTCCTTTATATGAGGATAAAGACTCACTCTAATAATCAGTTAGTTAGGGTCTGTATTAAAATATTCGAAATATTCGCGTCGCCTAACTCTGCTCACCTTCTGTTTCAGACACAAGAGAAAGATGCAGAACTTCCTGCCGTGCAAAAACTCTCCGCAGAACCATTGTGATGTTTCCGGGGCCAACGCCGTCATTTACGAGGACCTGACGAGCACCCACCTGCGGGCCAACCACCTGCCGACCGTGGCGCCACCATCCATGGAGGTGAATATTCAAAGCCACTCATATTCATACCTTCGCTCCTCTTACTCCTCTTCGATCTGCATGAGATGTGTGTATGTGTGCATGTACGTGTGAGCGATGAGGGAGAGTAAAACGAATATGCAGGCAGGGGTGAAGAAAAAATATATTATAAAGCCAAGCTGTCGCACACGCGTCCAGGGAAACGGGGCTGACGACTTCGTCAGCTGCGCGAGCGAACCTTTTTAATATTGCCGCCGCCGCACCTTTATTACAACAAGCGTCTGCCATTAAATTGCATTAAATCTGGCTGCTGACTCAATTATTGCCGCTGGGAGCTGTTGGATCAAATTCTGGCTGCTGGCTCACGCTTTATGGGCTTCCTTCTCTTTTACTACGCCGTTTTATTTTGAATACTTAAGCAGCAGCAGCAGCCGCCGCCGCCGGAGAAGCAGTGCACTCTCGTTAAATTTTCAAACAACTTCCGATAATCACCGGCTCGGCAATTTTTTCCAGCTTTATTTGCACGACGTGAGGTGGCTGCTTATTAAACTCGAGACGCCAGCGGCTTTTTTTGCCTTCCAGTCTGCCTACCGGAGAACTTTGGGCTTGACGAACTTTCCAACCCCTTTTGGCACGAGCAAAAAGTAGTTTTGCACACTCTTCGTGCCACTCGGGATTACGCTGACGGAGACCAGACTGTTATAAAATCATAACGGAGAATTGTTTGATTTATTTAATGAAAATCTAACAAAAAAATGTAATGTTACACCGGTTTAATCGGAACAAAAAGATTTACTAAACCTAGCAGAGCTACAAAATTGGAAAAAAGACGCCAACAATTCATTTAATAAATCATAGCTTGTAAAAAGGCAAAATCACCTCTTGCTTCTGCGAAAATTTATCTTTGTAGATTAGCTCGTAAAACTCCATAAATTTTAGCTGCGCGATTCTGCCAAGCATGGCTGTGGAAAACTCGGTAGCACATTCCGACAAAGAGAGACGGCAAACCCAGCGCCAATTAGACGCCCGAATTTGCCATGAGATTAAAATTTATGCAAATAATTGTTGCCTTTCTCTGCCATGAGAAATTCAGGCGTCCGCCTCTGCCGCGTGGAACAAAAAAGGGCGATTTCAAAACGAAATGAAGCTGCGAACATAAAAAAGTAACATCGCGCAGCCTACACTTTCATTAAGCGAGCCATTGTCTTCAGGACATTTATTCTGGGCGTCGGGTCGCACACTCCATTTTTCATGCGGAAAAAAGCACCTGAAATCCCGGCCCGAATTTGAGCACTATATGCTAATTGAGCCAATAAAGCCGACGCGAGAGAGAGGGCTATAGTTATCTTCATTCGGCCCCGAGAGCAGAGGATCAGCAAGCGTTTTGTATTTATTTATGGCGATGCTATCTGCCTGGCCTCTAATAGCCCCAGCCATCCTCCCTCGCACCCTCTGGCGGCGGAATTGCACCCCGGATGAGCCGGTGTGTGCACCTTTTCCTGCCGTTATAAATTAAAGCTCGGGCGAAATGAGCCGCCAACCCACCCGCGCTCGCGCGCGCGTGTGTGTGTATGTGTGCGCGAGCAAAGAGTGCTGCCTGCCTGCCTGGCGCTCCCGCCGTTTTATTACGGTCCGATGGTGGATGTGCTTTTTTGTTTCATCACGCTTTACATATTCATGGCACAATGGACATTTTTTCACGGGGGTGCAGGATTTGAATTAGTTCTCCCTGCGAAATGATATGCCTCTGTGGTTGAAATTTGATCTTTTGTGCCGTTGGATATGCGGTAGAGTTAATCAACAGCGCTTTTGTTGAGAAACTTTTGAATGGTCTCGATTTTCCTCTATCATTGAAAAATCTGTTGAGAAAATCCATACTCGCTGATGATCTCCAATTACCAATCCATGGAAAAAATGCGCACAGCTTTCATAAAAAGAGAGTTATTTACATTTTGGCTTGTATTATTGTGAAGGTTTACGATCCACAAACCTTTGAATATTTAGGAGTAATGTAGCCATGCGTCCGCCACGCGCGCGTTCAAAAAATCTCATTTTCCCGTCGTCGTCCTGTGTATTTTCGCCCGCTTTGTGTTATTGTTGTTTGTTTCCCGCTTGCTGGCTGGCGGATGACTTATCACAATGATCGGCCGAGTCTTGTCGCACGCGGCCGAATGTTTTTCGCCGTGGGTGCGGAACAAGAACCGACGCTGCCAGGCAAAATGAGGAAATTCAATTATTTTTGCACCCCTCCGACGTTTCCTCTGCTGCTTTTTGCATTTGTGCGCTGGCTGGCTGGCTGGCTGGTAGTCGGAGCCGCGTGGTGGTTACACTCGGCTGCAGCCAAACCAACCCCGCGTGTGCCCACCGACACAACATTGTTCGGCCGTCCACAATACACAGAACTGCGCGTGCGAATCGATAACTCACAACGCTGGAATTGATTCGCGGCGGCGAACAGCCATTTATTTATCGCGATGGTCGATTTTCATTTTGGTAATTAAAATGCCTCTCGCACTGCTGTTTGACAGGACTCTTCGCTGGAGCCATTTTACCTTCACTCAATCGTGCATGTTTTTTTTTTTAATTTAATCTGACTTTACGCAGAAAATTAGGGAAGAAACTTTTGGCATGTTGTTTTAGTCGGTGGTTGTAGTTAGTAATAAACCCAAAAGGTTCAAATCAACCGTATTTTCAAAGTTTTAAATAACTTCATAGTTTCGAAAATACCGAGAGCTTTGTCAACATGAAAAGAAATTAAACTTTTTAGTGTGATATTTTTTCTAGGTTTAGGTGCTAAAAAATCACATTTAGCCGCAACAAACCTTCAGAAAAATTATGTGTTATTTATCGAAGTGTCAAAAAACGATCGATTCTTCTAGTAAAAATTGTTTTATTAACGAAGTTTTCAAATTTTTAATCAAAAAGTTTATTTTATAATTAATTATTAACGAAAATTTTTATATTGTACAATTTCAATATCATGCACGCTGGCTGCACCAGGCAATGTATTTCCGTTCTCGCCAGGAGACCGAAATGAGCTCTAAATTTTGAGAGCCGATTCAAAACTCTCTGCTAGTAATTTTTTTAACATTCCTAGTAAATTTAAGACAAGATTAGAAAAAGTATTTATCACGCTCCCTTTTATGTCTGGATAATTGCCTCGGTGACCAAATAGAACCAAAGCTAATCTCCGGCTTAAAATGTGTGCTTTTGTGTGGCGTATTGCGAACCCTCCATTTTATACCATTGCGTGGCTTCGGCGCGTGTAATCCGATTGAAAAATCATTGTGAACTGCTGCTGCTAGTGCTGTTAATATATAAAATATTTCCCTGCTCGCTTTTGTTGACTTTGCACGCGAAAAAACGCAATTCCACGGCAGCTCGAATTAATTTGTGCGTTCGCCTCGCGCAAATCCCGACGAGCGAAAATGCTCTCGCGCGAGCAAATCCCCTAATTCCGCCGAATGACAGCCGACTGATGGCGCGCAATTTGGCCTTTTATTTGTGCCGAACGTGACACTAAACAAGTGCCATTTTTTCCTTGCTCGACGCGTCCGCCCGCAAAAGCCACTTTACCGCCTCCGTCGGTTTACAAATTAACACCGTCGGCGCAATCTGATCGCTTCTGCATGCTGGATGAATGAGATTCTCGCCAAAAAACAAATCCCTCCATCCTTTTTCCCTCTTTCTTGTTTCATCTGCTTGCTTCTGGTCTGCTGCACGTTCGGTGGTGTGTGTTAAGTGAGAGTTTTGGGTGCTAAATTGAACGGTGTTGATCAGCCCGCGCCCCGGCCCGCCGGCTCGTGATTGCAGATGATGGACGTGAAGCACCGCTCAGCTGCTCCGTTGCCGGTGCTGCAGCACTACGGTGCAGGCTACCCGCCACATCTGCTTGGCAACGCGTCCGTCTTCATCTGTCCACCGCCTCGGATCGACCCCTACGCTGAACAGGAGCTCTACAACCCCGTCTATGAAGAGCTCTCAAATGGTGAGTTGATCTCGATATTTTTCACTTTAAATCATTTTTTAATACTTTGAGGAACTCGCCACTACCCTGACCCTCATTTCAGACACTTAAAAATTTATAATTTTTAATTTGCACTATTTAAACAGAGTGCTTTAAATAGTGGTATTAAAATTTGTCACATTCTGATTTCCAAATTTATAATTAAACAGGGTCCAAAGCTAACAACAAGTTAAAATGGAAATTTACAAGAATTATATAGTCACGAAAAAAGATGTCTGAATCAAATTTTGGATAGAGAAAAATTCTTGTTAAACACACAACCAAAATTTAAAGTTAAGCAATCCCTTCTGATCTGTTCGCAGGCTCCGAGTGCAGAGGCTCCGACAGTGATCAGGGCGAGCACGGACGGGTGCGCACGGGCAGTGAGGACGAGTTCGCTGAGGACGAGCTAAGCCTGGCCGGCGACCTGGCTCACCGCGTAGTGGGCCCGACGCCACCACCGGCCAACACGCTGCCTTCGCGTCTACGCTCCAAGAACAGCTCGGTGGCCGGCTCGACCGGCAACGACCTGTGCCGGGACCTGGACTCGTCGGACGCGGACGACCGCTTCAAGACGTGCGAGACGGACTCGTTTCTGGCTCTGCGGATGGCCAACAGCCGCAATACGAGCCTGCCGCCGTGCCGGCGGACGCAGGCGGCCGTGCGCAGGCCGAAGAGTCTGGACAGGCGACGCCACCGCGGCAGTCCACGCAACCGCGGAAGGCCGGCGTCGCCGCCGCCGAAGCCGCAGCCGCCGGCCGGCATGGAGCCGGCCGCCTTCCACACCGGCCTGCTGCTGACCGAGAACGGCCGGCTGCCGTCTGCCCCACCGCCCGCCTACCACCTGCCCTACAACTCGCTCTACGTCCGCTCGAGCAACCCCTACGAGTCGGTGCTGGCCAGGCCGCCGGAGCTGACCTCCTTCCGGCCGCCGCTGCCGCCGCAGAACCCGCCCAAGAACAGCAGCAGTCAGGACTCGTTCAACTCGGACTCGGGCTTCAGCAATCACACGACTTCGGGCGGACGGGCCCCCTCGTCCGGCGGCGCCAGTTCAAACCGCGGCCGGCCAGGCGAGCTCTACGACCTGAGGCACCCTTTGCCGCCGTTGCTGTCGTAGTATTCGCTGCATTCCAAGTGTGAAGACGTTCGTGTTTAGTGGGCCGGTCGGAACTGCTGCTCAAACGAACCGTCGTGTACCTCTTTAGTTCTCGACCAGAGCACTGCTTTTGCGTCGAGGCACTTTTTCGGAAGCGTTTCGACCGCCCCTGCTCCGTAAGACTGTTCAGTGTGTAGTGCGAATTTAGCGAATCAGCCCGAGAGAAGCAATCACTCGCCTGCTCCTTTTAGAGAGTCGACGTGGGTAATTTGGGCTTGAGGAATCCGGAAGAGGTTTTTTTCGTTCAAACATTTTTTGTATAACTCCGAGGTAAATTATGCAAGTGTTTCAATAAAGATATATCCTCAAGCCTTCACAAATTAGCAAACAAGTGAGAGGAACTCTTTTAATACGTTTAGTGACAGCAGCTATATTGACGAGTAGAAAAGTCGCTTAGATTCTTGCAAATCCGTAGCTTTCGTGTCTCTTAAACCAGGGTATTTGATTTTAAACTCTTGAATATCAACTGTCGTCAGTGAGAGGAGCTGTTTCAGTTTAGACGAGACGTTGTAATTATATTCACCGCGTTGACTCCGATGTGTAGGAGTGCATTATCCCGCAAAATTCTAAAAATTCAACCCCCACATATCATCGCCGGCACTATTCCCCCCCAAACCCTCACTTTTCCACGGAAATTCACACCTATAATCAAAATTTGGCATGAGCTTATACAATTTCGTTCATATCATCGGACGTGAGCCCCTCCAATAGCAGAGCAGTGGAGAAATCAATCAATCAGAGTTCATTTCCAAGTAGAAATGTGTTAGTGTCACGCGCGCATTGTCAGCTGTCTGTCTCACTTCTAAGGGTTGATCTGTGATCTCGAGTGAATGACACACCCTCGTCCGGAAAGCCTCGCGAGAATAGTGAAAAAGGACACTCACGGGCCGACGAGCCTCGCTTTCCTTTGTACAGCAACATTTTTACTAGTCTAATATACTATATTATTATATGCGACACACAAGATTGGAAAACGAGCGAGAATTGCGAGAAACAAAATACATACTTTTATGAGAACGCAGCAAGCAGCTTGGCGAGTAATCTCTGGAATTTGTTGTATTTTGATCGATGGCCGCGATACTCTATTATTTGGTTTAAACGACGAAGTGGTGAATTCTCTCTATAGGTGAAGACTAATAAGTTATTGTGTCTCGCAGATTTATTGGTGAGAAGATTGATAATGTATTATTATAATTAATATGCCCTGTGCACACACCGCAATTATTGTTTGTCGATCGATGCAAAATTTCGCAAATAAAAATTCCACAGAAAATCTAAAAACCTGGTTGTTTTTATTATATCATCACAAAAATTATTTAAATAGAAGTTATGCGATTAAACCTACTTTTCGTAGAGTTAAATTCTACTAGAAATCCCATCTTTTAAATCTAAAAAAAAACATTCCTATTGAGAGCGTGGCTTGAGCAAAAAAAAGTGATGTCGAAAGCATCCAACTTATTGTTAAAATGCACTGAATCATCGAAAAAAAATCCGCAAACCGTAAAAAATAGCCCTTCTCATTTATATCACGTAGAGTTTTTATTTTATGCAAAAAACTGGTCTCCTAGAAATAAATATCACAATGACAAAAATTTCCTAAATTTTCCTAAAATGGAACAAAAAAATCAGCAGTGACGAATTTCTTTGGAGGGTGCAACATGCTGCAGAGTGTCTTTCCCTTTCCCAGCTTGACGTCATCGGGGTTTCGTGGAAGCAGCGAGCAAAAGGCCAGCGCTGGCGAGCTGCTTGCTTCCTCTACCTGTGAACGAGTGTGCGACACTAACCCCGTTCGACGTGAAAGAGAGCCAACAGCAGCAGCAGCAGCAGCAGCAGCAACGCGTGTGTTATTGATTTTGCAGGCAGATTGAGTCGACGGCTTTATGTGGTCATTAGTGCGATGATACGGGCGTCATTTCACGCCTCCGCTGCACCACCAAATCCACCCTAAATTATGAAGTGTGTAAATCCCCGTCTTTAGAAAGAAATCTTCGCCGCGCGGCGAACGAGAGAGAGTGCGAGCCCCGGCGAAATCCATTTTGGCACGAGGAGTGACTCGAGTCTTTTCTTATATGGCCGGGATTTGCGGCAAATTGATGATTTCGCAGCCGCACCCTCCGTCCCTTCGCTTCCCGTGCCCGCAGCCACACTTATTTTAACGCGCCGTCGACAATAATCGCACCAGATTCCCGATTTTATGAGCCGAGATAACGTTATTTGCATATCTTCCTTCCGATTCGTTTTGTGGTGACACATCGTCGCGTCGCATTCGATATTATGTATTCAAACTTTGTAATGTTTCGCAAATAAATAAGAAAATATCTTACAGGGAAACTCGTCGTGTACTTTTTTAGTTGGTTAGTTCGAATACTTTTTAACAAGGTAAGTAAGAGCACAAGATTTTAATTCTAAAGAGTTTGCGAGCTGTATAGATTTCCAAAGTAAAAAAGCTTTTTAAAATTTTACGTGACAAATGATTCAAATTTAAATTTTGAATCAGTTTTTCCTTCAATCATGATGGAATTTTAAAGTGTATACTTGATGGGACAAATCAATTGATGTGTCTCCAATACTCTCTGGAAACATTCCTACATTTTAGACCTAGAAAAGAAAGCTTGGTAAAATGGCTCAAAATAATCGCTCCAAAGCTTTTAGATAACATCTAGCTGATGTTATTTTTGTATAGTTACCTTAAACATTTTTAGTCGCATTTTCTTTATAATTTTAACAAACATTGTGTTTTGTGATCATCAAAAACAGCAAGAAAATGTAAATTAACTATAAAAAGATGTGAAATTTTATAAATCATCCCCCCCCCCCCCCCAAGAAAAAGAAAGCCTCAAGGGATAATTTTGTTTTATTATTTATTTATTGCTAAAAGTGCCCAATCTGATTTGTCTAATTAAGCATCGCCTTAAAACTAAAATTTGCCAGCACTGGACAATAATTGTATTTTAAAACACATTTTGAAAAATTTGGTATTTTATCCAACCTTTGTTAATCATTTAACTGTAGAACTGAAATTAACTTGATTCACATTACACCATGCTACGCGAATTCAATACATTAATTGCCAATAAAACGAATCATTTTGAATATAATTAAAACCAGGCTTCATCCTCGTTGTCAAAAAAGAGAAATTCGTCGTTTTTATTCCTCGACCAGTTTCGACGTCATCACATACGTCCTATTCATGAGGCACTTGAGGCAAGCTCCAAAGGCAAAAAAAAACTGGTCGAGGAATAAAAACGACGAATTTCTCTTTTTTGACAACGAGGATGAAGCCTGGTTTTAATTATATTCAACATGAAAACAAACTCGAGTGGTCGCATTTTTCAAATAAAACGAATCATATTTATATATCCCAAGAGTTTCCTTGTACATTAGGTGCTTACAATTCTTGATAGTAGCTTGTCGAGTTCAAGAGAACTCCAGCTTAAAATATCTAGATTCTAGATTGAGAGAGATATACTGTAGCTACAGATAGCAAAGAGTTGTAAAAAATTAAGCTCAATAAGTGGAACGCTGAAATAAATTTCACAACTTCTCGACAACTGCGTACTGCGAGTTAGTCTTAACTCTCTACGATGAAATGCATTTTTCATGCTCAAGGATGTCAGTTATCCGGTAACTTTCCTTCTTTTCTTTCTTTCCTGCTCTCTCCAACAAGTTGCAAACTCGTATCTAATTTTTCCTCGCAAATTAAACTTTCAAATGTGCTTGTGGACGGTCTGGAAAGCAACAGCGAGCGAGCAAGCGGGCGGTCAAAGTTGCGGCAAGAAATCTTTGCCGTCGTTGCAGATATGCAACCGGGCGGGCTGGTGTGCTGAACCGGTTGCATGCCCGCTCACGCCTTCTCGGGCGCCGTGCATGTTAAATAAGACGCGTCATCTGCTGCCGAGAATCCCGAGGGACGACAATTTGCATTGCGAGCCGCATGTGTCCGCCCTTTTTGCCGTCGTTGCCATTTGCATCCGAATAGCCTCGCTTCGAATATAATCCTGGAATTTCACTTCCTTGCGCTTTTGTTTTCCCTCTCCGATATATATAATATTTTGACTGCGAAAATATCGGCTCGACGTGATGGAAAACAAATATCGAGTTTGTCTGCAGGTGTTATTTATTGACAGCGGTGAATTTTTCAGCCATCGTGCCCGTCGGAGTGTTATTCTCCAGACAACCTTGCGAAAGTGTATTTTTTTTATTCAAGGGGGAGAGAACGTAAAACGTGCTTATTGATTTAAAATTTTGCATATGCCACTTTTATTGTCGTGACGTATGCGAGAAAACGCGATTTGCAGCTCTGCGGGAAAGTGTTTTAAGCATTTCTCCGCGTGAAATCTCGGCGCAAAGCCGTTTTGACGTTTTTCTGGAAATGGAGGCGTGAAGAAATGGAAAAAGGCGCCGCTCACAAAAATTGTCAGTTTAGTGTGCCTTCGGGCTTTGCTTAAACAAGTGAGACAAGCGTCTTTTGTGCTTTCAGCCCGCCGGTAGGTTTGGGGTTCGCCCATGCATGAGTTTGTCGGCATGAAACCTGGCGGAAAATGAAAGTAGGCAAGCACGAGCAGTGGAATGGCCGCGCTCTCTCACATAAAGCTGCGAGATTCTTTTTACGGTGCGGTGAGATTGTGACGGAAGCTTTCGAGAACACGAACGGCAAGCCCGAGTGGACAGACCAGACAAACCTGTCATCAGCGTGAAACAAAAGGAGAGCCGCATTTCACACACTGCTGCTTTCATTTACTTTTGCCCCTGGTTTCCCAAACGCAACGTCACATTAAAACACATCAATTCCATATATAGGAGAATGCTGACTATGTTATTTATTGTTTGAAACCTTTGGAAAGGATCGCAACTTTTACCTCATGTGAACAAATATTGTTGTCAACTTTTCCACGCCTATGCTTTTCAAATATATATGTTTTCTTATGCGCGAGGGAAACCCCAGAAAAAACGTACAGGAATGGAAATCGTGAGTCGTTGGTGTGTAGTCTGTTGCTTCACAGCAAACGTTTCAGAGGAAATTACAAAAGCTCTCGTGCACTCTTAAATATTGCATAAGACAAGAAAATACTTAAAATAATGTCGCTTTTACAAATGAAAATATGGTTGGTATATAAAAATGTTTTATCCCTGATGGAAAAGACTATCTTTGCCATAATTATATTTTAATGTTGATGCGGCGCGAACTGGTTTTATATTAAAATCCTCATCCGTTGTAGGTGCAACCCTAATGCAAACAAGACCCTGAATATTTTATATAAAAAGATTTCTAATATTGGAAACAACACAAATATGATTTCAAAAAATTGTCGGCTGTTGCTTTTTCTGTTTCAAAGGTCTACTCTTTATTCAATAATGACAAAAATTACTCAATTGAAACTTTTGTATAGTTCATTTTTTACTTGAGAGATTAATTAATTAGTCCAGCTAGCATTTTTATTGGGTAATGTTTTTTAGTCTATTTTCATTTTTAGCTTTGATAGAGTTCTTTTAACAATTCCTACCCATTTTTCGCAATTGTTCACAAGTTCTTAAAATTGTGGAAACAAAAAATTCGTTCAAATTTAACGCTCTATATATTGTACTAGTTTGCCAAGCTCATTCAAGTCAAAAGGATTATTAACGTAATTATTATCGGTGTTCCAGAGCACAAAACATATTTGAATTTTTAGAAGCTCCAAAATATACGTCAGATTTAGTACTCCAAACTAAATTTTAATTTGCACCAGACTGTGAGGTTACGTAATAGTTCCAGTAATGGCGTAATGACTGCCAACTAAAGTGAAAAGGCCATTGTGTTCAACCAATGAAAACTAAAGCAAAGAGATCCGTGCTTTATGCTGGCAAAAAGCGATAAAAATCGTGCCACCGCGAGGACTTAATCATCAATCACGCAGCTGCCACTCATCCATTGGTGGCAAAAAAACGACCTTTTAATACTACACACATTCAATAATGGAACTCTGTGCGCGAAATCATTTTCAAAAGCCGGAGTAAAAATAAAAAATGGCTTGGCGTTGCATCAGCCGAGTATGTTTACTAAACATATTCAGCATTTAGGAAATATTATTTTCAGCTGGAAAAGGGTCATTAATTCTGCATCAGTTGGTGATTAGCGACGGGTGTATGGTACGCGTCCAGCTCTGAACGCATGCATGCCCATTACGTGCGCGCGGCACTAATGAGCGCAATTATAAATCATACTTCCGAACGTACACACCGCCGTGACTAACAAAGCCAATTTGAACGGTCGCGCAGGTATTTGCGGATCTACGTTATTTCCTCTTGTCCAACGCGCCGAGCAGAGTAGCGTGAAATTTCAATGGAGATTCGTTCCGTCCGTTGCGCAGATGAATACTAACTTCATTCATTCACAAACTATTAGTTAACTTAATTCTACATTCAACGGATTAATAATACAACTTTAGGTTTTACACTAACTCGCACAATATCTGCCAATTGAATATTGGATTATGTACCGAAACCATTGAATGTTGAACCATTCATCACAAAGTTAGCCAGCTTCTCAATTCCTTTTCCAATTATTTTTGTAGTGGTTGCGGAGCCGAGCTCGCACTCCTTTTTCACTTTTGGTTTAGGGTATTGTTATTGATGATTGTTAGACGATATTTGTTAGAAATTCGTTAAAGCAACAGAGAGAGATTTTCAATTTAAATTAGTTTTCGCCAGAAACACGAGCCAGCTAGTCGCATCTTAAGAGTTCCGAGCGTTTAATTGCGAAGGGCCCGGTTCATTCGGGTAAATTCTTTTCTAATTTTTTAATTGTTCTTCAAAGTCAATTCTCTTAAATTGTTAATACTAAAGTCGATTATTAATTATGTTTAAAGGTCCTTGTATGCTGACAGTCGCAATAGTCGACAAGAGACTTTCTGATCAAAGAGAAGATTTGTTCAAGATCCCGCAAAATTTATTTTTCACCTCCTAACCCCCAAATGCTCCTTTAAATTATTATTTTCTAAAGATTTTCAACTGAATGGTAGACCCCCAGCCGAAAAATTCAAACATGGGCGTGTACTTTGACTCTATAAGGGCCCCCTGTTTGGATCTTCTGGCCCCATAGATTGTTGCCCCAAAGATGTTATGTTTTTTTTTAATTTTTCCAACATGCTCCTCTCAGTTAACTTTTTCAGGTGATCCAAAATTAGGGCTACGTGCTAAATTTTGTACAAAGCAGTACAAAGAGTTTCTTTTTTTAAATTGCTGTTACCAACATTTAAAAAAAAATTGGGCCTCACGTTCAGACAGAAATTTTCTCAATCAGTTTGTATTAATTTACCAGAATGGTGGTGAAAACTCAATTCAATGACTCTGAAACTTGAAAATACAGGAGCAAAATGATTGTGAATTCATAGAGTTTTTCAATTCCTCAAGGCCTCAAGGTATCTAATTGTTAGTTAGTCTTAAAACTCAATGGACATAGCTGCTTGCGAGCTATGAAAAAGTTCTGCACTCAGAAAACATTTCCAGAACATTTGAATCCAAGCTTGAGTTTTCTATAAAATTGTGTGATACTGAGAAAAAACTAAACTTTTCTGCTGTCCGTTAACGTTTTGCACGTACGTGAAAAGTAAAGCCCAAAAATAAAATAGTTCAAAAAATAAAAAATGCACATTGTTTGATTAGTTTTATCAAATTCCAGCCATCCCGAAATTAAATAGTTTCATTAATATAATTAAAATAGTAGTTTTGCACTGGGCTGAAAATATGATGCATATATTATATATTATGATAGCTTTATTTCAACTTGTAAATGTTTTGAGGCCTTGCCAAAGATGCATGGTATGAAATCCTCAGGGCTTTAGCAACCAAACTTTTACGGAGAAACTGGTGGAAGAGGAATAAAAGTAAATCTGCGCACCCAATAGAGCAACAGTATAACCACGTGAAAAATAATATAGCTCGCCGTTTCGCCTGCTCCCATGACATTCGCAAATTTAAGAGCTGGGAGCGTATAGCCGAGTTGTAAGTACTAAAGAGGTTTTATTTCCGGCGAACAGCGAAACTGGCAAATATTTTAGGGATTACACGCGTGCAAACTGTGCAGGCGAAGGGACGCGGCGGCTGTATTGTGATATGTCTCGGCGCCAGTTCAACACAGGACGAGAGTGAATGTTTAGAACGCGGCGAAATTGACGTGAGGCGTGCCCCAGGTCAAACGAGAGGTCGTAAACGGCAAAGTTAGGGCACAGTCGTTTCCGCGTTTATTCAAATACCGTGCGCGTGCGGTGGCGAGAGAATGGTGAATAGCCATCCGAAACCGTTGCGCACGTACATTTACTTTGGGGTTTTGAATTTTAGACGCATTTCACAGCGCGATAAAAATATCCATTTCGACTAAAACAGTCGACTCTCTGAAACCCAGGTTTAATAATAGCTCACTGAAATATATTTGTCAGGCACAGAAATCAAAGCTGATCGGGACGTTTTTATGACGGATTTCCACCATTTTAATCTTTTAGAATCAATGGCGAAAAGTTTTAAAAATTTTCTTGTGCAATATAATTTGAGAGAATTTAAAGAAGCCTAAAATGTAAATACCAAGGCTCCATATTCAATTCCGACAGTCGAAATCTGAACATGATGGACAATGATAGCAACTATTGAGGGTCGACAACCATTATGATAAATGTTTATCATTTATGTGACGTATGAGTTGAAATGCAATGTACACAAAATTATTAAAACGATTTTATCTTAATTTAAAAACGTTCTTCGCATGGGGACCTATTTGCAAAAATTTATGGTTTAACTGACACTCAACAAACCGCATTTGTTTTTCCAGCAAATTTTTTTGTGATCTCATATTTGCTTGTAGACAAGACGACAGAGCAAGAATCAACTGTCTAAAATTAACAACCCTTTGCAGTCTACCTCTAGCAGGCCATACGCACCCCCCGGGCACGCACGCAAAATTACGGAATAATGCTCAAACTAATGGAGCAATATGCATAAATTATAAGCGCAGCAGCAGCCATGATGGCACTCGCGCTGTGTCTCTGAGGACACTGATTTGCATAAATAATCGACTCTCGTCGGCGTGTCATGTTCAGAAGCGGCGACGACGGCATTGAAGCCCGATATATATACTGCACGCTGGTTTGAAACATTTTATTATCGCCACAAAGGAGCTTTTCTTCGTGCCGGCTACCCTGTGTTTTATTTAATTAAAAATTTACGCAAATTGATTGCATGGTAGCGAAACGGAGGTGCGGCGAGGGCCAGAAACTTTCTAATTGGGCTGCTATGACTCAAGACTAAACTTTGCCGCTGTAGAAAACACATTTAAGACTGAGAAAGAGGGAGACTGCGTTCAGTCGTTTTCAGTTACTTCGTAAATTTTGAATTTTTTGCTCTAATTGCACTGCAAACCCCCAAAAATCCTTCAGGGAAATTATATTAAATATGATCAACAATTTTTAACACTTTGGTTTGAATCGAAAAACGAATATAAATAAAGAACTTGCTACTTAAGACCATTACATTCCCATAACCCGAATAGATTCATTGATCATTTTCATTCAATATTATTGCTATAAAACAGACTTCTAAAAAAATAAGGCTTATGTATAAGATATTTTAATGAAAACATTTCTAAGAAAATGTAGTAAATTCAATTTATACCTATTTAGTCGCTACTATCATTGCAATCGATTCCGAATCCAAATGTTTATTGCAAAACTTTCTGCGATGCCCTCTGCCGAAGCAAACTGTGTTATGCAACCTGCTGGCCACAGTTGACAAACGGCACAGCATCCACCACAACGTCGTATCGTACTCGGTAACCACTGAACTAACTTCTCGTCACTTCCTCTACGAGACGAGTTCCTCGCTTTTCTACTAATTCTACATCCACGATCATCTCTCTTTTGTCGATCAAGTAAACATTAATATTAACTGAATAAAAACCAATCATAAATTTCAATTTCTGGCAGTGTGCAAACTTTGTGTACTATTTGCTTTGAAGTAGTGCCACTCTGAATTGTTTCGATGCTAATATACATTGAACCTTTCCATCAAATTGGTCAAATAACAATCACGAAAATCAAGTCTAAATCAACCGATCAAATAGCGCTTACTTCTAGGGTTTCCTCAGTGAGCTGCGTTCCTCTAGCATCAGCGAGTGTCATGTCATTTACGTCGGATTTGTTTATGTTCCAAATCTTGCCTGAAGGCTCTTCTGCTCCCACACACACTCTCAGCAGCCTCGGCCTGGAGCATAAACCCACTTGCTCGCCGGTTAGCCGAGTGTGTTGCACAGTAAACGGCGGCAAAAGGGTACTCTGCAACCCTCGTCTGAGCGTCGTTGCTTCGTGCACTCGTCGCTTCAGCTTTATGGACACAAACACTCTTTGGCTGCATTTGAATATATCAACTTTGATGTGCTGCGTGTGATACAAAGAGCAGCAAGACGTTGGTTGGAGGGTGGTCTGCCGAGGCCGAGGAGGGTGGGCGGCAGCGCCGGCAGCACTTTATTGAATCCCAGCAGGCAGAGCATAAATTTCGCCCTGCTCCCACGTGCTGCACAAGTTCTCTCTAATTTCTGAACCACCATTACAAGATCAAAGCGTAATTACTTTTGGCAAAATTATTTACAGGATGTGCGTCTCAAAGACCAGCACTTTTGATTCGGCGAGGCCACGCGCGTGATTAAAACGAAACGCCCTTGAACGGGGGCACCAGGTGGAAGAGATAATATTTCGGTGCGCACACAAAAAGCAGCAACCCTCTGCTGGCTGCGCGCCTGCTTGCTTCTCTTAGCTCTCAGTTCAATCGGAGAAGCGGCTTTCCGAGCGAAAAATCCGATTGCACCGCCGATTAAAAAAAAAGTGATTAGCGAGCCGAGCCCCATGACTTACTTATTCCGCTGATAAGCAGCCAACTTCAAAGTCGAGCGGTCTGCTTTCACGGCGCCCGTAAATGATTTTTTAAAGAACCAACGTCCTCGATGAAAAGCAATTATTCTTTCCGTGGTGGCTTTCCAGAATCGCTCCAATTTACCCCTGCATTGATTCCAATCAATTTTACGATTTCGATGGTTTTTTCCGACCATGAATATTCCTGCGCGCAATTTCCTCCACTCCGCTGCCACTTTGGCTCGAGTGAGAAAATGCAATGCCATGAATATTAAACAGCACGGAAGATTACTCAAGGTGCAGCTCTTCGAGTTGCACCTCAAGCCAGCCTTGCTTATAGTCAGGCAGAAATAAAATTAAGACTTTAATTATTCCGAGTGAGTGCGCCTGGAATGAGTGCAATGAGATGTGAAACTCGACGCAGACTGGCTGCCTCGAATAATTTTCCCCCCATTAAAATAATGTGCAACGCGAACCTGGCATTATGCAGATGAGCAGGAGAGAACGGGAAATTAGAATAAAATGGAAAAGTAAAAGGTGTAGCAAAGACAGCTTAGAGAATAATTAACAACCAGTAATGGCACTATAATTTTATCAAATGTTTTGCATAATTTGGCTCACATTTTTCTTTATTTCTTACAAGGAAACTTAAAGATGCCACGTTTTAATTTGTGGAGAGTACAACGACGTGTAAGTCTCACTTTTAAATTCAACGAGGTTGGTGGACTATGGAGCTCTGAAGAGGATTATAATATTTTGGGGTTGAATATGGGATTCGCTGAATAAATTTAATTTTGAAAGCATTTTAAAACATATAATAATGATTGTGGAAGGTATTCTTTATTACCACACGGTTCGATCAATTTGTTGTTTTTTTACATTCCAGATATGTCTACTTTTTCAGATTTTGGCCGGCAAAACCGTCGATATAGCTGAAGATAAATTATCTTAACTAATTAATAAATTCTTTTTGTATTCATATTCTGTTCAAGGGCTATATCATTAAATTTTTTGGTCACCTTTATGTACAAATTTTTATATTTGGATAAATCGAAAACTGTGAGGGCATATTTTACCTATTTTACAAATGTGAATAATTTAGATATTTTAATCAGCTTCCAAAATGAGTGGAGTTTTTGCAATACCATCAAATTTAATTAAAGTTGCAGATCCCAGATCAAATCCTGTGACCACTGAACTTGGCTCACGTCAGGAAAGGATGAAAAAATTCATCTTGAAATAAAACGTTGCATCCTAAGATTTCCCTTGTTATTGGGTAATTGAAGGCTTAACGTAGTATTAAGAAATCACTAAAATGTTTGAAGTCTAACCTTGAATGTATTTAGCTCTCTCTCAATTGTCACACATAATAACCACAAATAATGGGGCTTCAAACAATGTTACTCCTGGATCCGGCGCAGAGTGAAACGCTAGAATAGTTTTGGCTTTTGGGGCACAATTAATTTAGCCGATTTGAACAGGGAAGGGGCGTTTTCGGGTTTATGCACACGCGACGCGGCCGGTGGCACATACAGCGTTTCGTACTCTCTGCGCGCAGCTAAAGTGCATTCCAAACTCTAGCTGACACCACAATGGCCGGCGATGAAAGCTGCTTTATTGTGGCGGATATAGGCAAGCACCTTGACAAAAGGGTTTTGTTCGGCAGGCTTCAATATCTTCCGCTCCGAGGGAGCCAAACTGAACTCAACTGGCGTACAATCTGAGGGCAAAACCGGCCCCTTTGTGCTTTCTCTCGCGCGCGCGGTGAGAGAGTAGTGTGGGGTTGTGTGCCTTATCACTTATGGCTTATCAACACTCGCATCAATTAACAGATCAGGCAGAACGCCGCAAGAATGACTCTTGGAGAGAATATCTCCAGGCGGAGGATTCCCTCTTTATTCTTTGCTCGATTGCCAAAAGTTATCTCGCCCCCTTGCCAGCGCCTTCTGCTCACTTGAACCAATTTTTTCCTAATTTACTATCACTCTTTTGAAGCAGTTTTCTTTTCAAACCACCTTTTAGCTCAATAAAGTGATATCAACAGAGTTGGAGGAAAACGCTAGGTTTTTGAAAAAATGCAGGCCACTGGATTTTTTTCAATATTTACAAATATCTTGCAAGCATTATTATTTGCACTTAAGTATTTATAATATTTCTTTTATATTTTTATCAGTAACCTAAATTTGAGGGCAGAAATAGCATTTTTACATACCATTTATTCAAAGCAGTAGAATTTTTCACTATTAACCGCAAAATTTTTATTTTTGTCAGGAAAAATGCATAACAATTTTTTTCATTTCTTGCGCAAAATATTGGCGAAAAACGGTTAAACCCAGTGGCGAAAAATAACTGGGTGGTAAGGTGATGCAACACTGGTTATCAAAAAATGTTTATTTTTTGTGCCTGGTGCAACACCAGTTAAAATATTTCAACAGTAAAAATATCAAAGAACTCTCATAATGCAAATTTTTACCAAGGCTTTAAACCATAAACACTTCGCCATATTGGAAAGGGAATTAAAACTGCAGACGATTTTAATCTTCTTAATAAGTTCCCGTTAATAAAAAATTTATTTCATGTCAATTAACAAAATGCACACCATGTGCTAACAAGCCATTCACCATTGTGTTGCGACACTAACAACGTAATTACTTTGGTTTAAATTGGAACATGATTTTCAAATAGATGTCAACAAAGAAATCAACACGCTGCTTTAGGAAGTTAGTGAAAATATCAGCAGTCTTTGAAGATAAGGAATACTACTTTTTGTCAAACAATTCCAGTTTGCTAATGTTCAAAATGCAGAACAATTTAAAGAGGTCAAAGGGAGACAAAAAGTGATGACAACGGCGTGTTGTAAAGATGTTGTCCGAATGGCACCACATTTGAGATATACTTTACCAGTACTTCTCCAAATTCTTCTCAAATTTCTGTAACAAATTATGCGGATATATTAACAATGTACATTATTTATTGCTTCACTATTTGTAGAAAGATAATTAGATCTAGCATTTAAATAATAGATCCCGGTGCAGGGGCAGTTACAAAACTACTGGTCCTTTTCTGGATTAGGCTTCTTTCAATGAGGCCTGTGCGCGTATGTTATTAGTTCGCAATGTTTTTGAGACAAGAAATTTTCGTGATCAGGGGCCATCTTGAAAGAGATGAACCGATCAGAAAAAAAATTCAAATTAATGAGAAAAGGTCCAGATATTGAATATAAAATATCTTTTAACTTCAGTAAAGATTAATTTGTAAGTACTGACCAGTGGCTCATCAGTTGGGCCGTGTCTCTCAACGGGTTGTCCATTTTTGTCAATCACAAACTTGGTGAAGTTCCACTTGATGAAACTGCAAAAAAGGAGTCGAATTATTGAAAGCGATATTGGGACTATATAGAATTTCTCTTACTTTCCCAGGGTGCCACCCTGCTTGCTTTTCAGGTATTTCCACAGAGGAGAAGCGTTGTCCCCATTGACATCAACTTTCTCAAACAGGTCAAAGTTGGCGTTGTTCTTCATTGCAAAGCAAACGATGTCTTCTGAGGACCCTGGTTCCTAAATATTCAAACTTACTTAGTTTACCCATTCACAGTGAAATGGGATAGATTAATTACTTGTCCACCGAACTGGTTGCATGGGAAGGCCAGAATCCTGAGGCCCTTGCTCTCATGGTATTTGTCGTGCAGCTCGGCCAGCTCCTTGTAGTTGGTAGCGGTCAGTCCGCACTTTGAGGCCACATTCACAATGATGCAAACGTGTCCCCTGAAATTTCAAGTGGGAAATGCATGAGTATTTGTAATAACTTAAATCTATTTTTTTAAACTTACTTATACTTTTCCAGGGATACCTCATTGCCCTTGATATCCTTGACAGTGAAGTCGTAAATTGAAGATGCGTTCTTCCAGTTGTCTGCTGTGGCCTACAAATTATACAGGGTTTTAAAAAAATCCCTCTCAAAATTAATACAAGGAGCGAGCAATGTTAAAAAACTTATAGCGGAGATCTTGAACTTATTTGATTTAAATCCTAGTAAAAACTATGATTATTTTGAGTGAGAGAGAGAAAGAGCCCAATGAACTAATTGAGCATCTTGTTACTAAATCGTGCTAGAGCACTTAACAATTTAATGTCCTCTTGTAGACTTGTACATAAGAGTAGGAACGATGCATAATTATGTAATTCAAATGTCATTAGTGGTGATATTGATATTATGAAAAATTATTGTAGTCTATGAAAAATGTCAAAATTGAATTTAAAATTTCAATTTTATGAGCATAAGAATTTATGGAATAAAAACTAGACCAGTGGCAACATTTTAATATGTTAAAAAACTTTGTCAAAATGTCGACACTCGAGGTTGGTTGTTCCATAATATTTTAATTGAAATGGGTTTCATCCTCGTTGCTTTTAATTTTGTCGTTTTTTATATTGAAAATCAACAGAAAATACTGTATTAAATTTGAAAGGTTTTCATTTGTTTGCATCGCCGCAGTAATTATTAATTCAAAAACTGTAGAAAAAGAGATTTAAATAACAGAGATATAGATCTCTTTTGCTCAATAATTTAGAAGATTTCATTATTGGTCATTGAGTTAAATGGATAAATTTCTTAGAACATCGAAATATTTCATTTCCAATTTAAACCCACTGAAAAACCTTACAAATTGTTTTTAACATCGCCCTGGATGTTTACGATCTGATCACAACCCACTCTACGTTGTGCAAAAATATAACGTGACATTAACACATTACTTACCATGGCGCTGAATCTACAAGAGACGAGTCTGGTAGTAATAAGGGCGAGTAGAGGTCGACCAACTGCAAAAACCATCTTCTATGTTATTTTTGCTCTAAAATGAGAGGAGAGAGGCGCAAGTTTTTTTTTTTAGAAATTTGCTGTTGTGGAAAAATTTCCATAGCTATCTAAAGGAAAAACCTAGTCGATAATTTAACTAATGTGAAGCACCACTCTCCATGCAATAGTTATTGTGTTAAAATTATTTTTAGTATTTGAGCTAACCGATAAACTAGCAGACGCTACTCACTGCACACAGACACTCAAACCAAATGAAAATATACAAAGAAGTTTGAGCTGTTATATAAGTATCAGTAGGAATGAGTAAATACACATTATCAGCAAACATGATAGGAGGGGAAGTCTCAAGAATGAGCCACGAACGACACTTCTTGTGGTTTCAAGCGTTAGAAAACAAGCGGGTGCTTTAAATCTTTTCCTGTAAAATGAATAACTTAAGATACTTGTAAAACACCACGATTAGTTAATCGCAAATTAACATTTCCAAAAAAGATGATAAGAGAAACAAATTAACAAATAATGCGTGCTATAATTTAAAATTTTAATATGGGATTACATTTACAAAAAAATATTATAAAAGATTTGACCATATATAACTAGATAACTACTGTGTTTCTGAAGCCTACTGTTTACCTAAACATCTATAAGAAGTTATAGTGTATCACATGATCACCCTTTTAAGTTAAAATGGTTTAAAATTTGTGAATTTAAAAGCGATTAGTAGGATATTGCAATAAGTCAGGTAATTCAGGAATGTGTCAAGCTGAAATAGAAAATAACCCCAAAATTGTTTTCAATATTGTGATTCAGCATTAATATGGTAAGAATGATAAGATTCTCTTAGGAGCAGACCATATTATTAATTATTATGTAACAGTAACACACCAACATCAATCACACAAAATAATTCATTTCTGCGTTTTTTTTCAACAGAAGAACTGAGAGCCGACAAGATAATATTTTAACTATTCATGGTACATACATTTTTTAACTGAAAAAGTTTTTGATTCACTCCCATCCACTCCCATATTATCACAATGTCAATCAAGGTCTTATGCAATTACTTAGGGTTGATTTTTTCAAATGAATACCTACATATCCATCCAATTGAATCTTTCAAAAGCAAGTTAGGTCGGCTCTCCTAAATTTAAAAAAGACACTGATTGCCTGCCTCTGAGAGACGTCGTGCAAATTACCTGAATTTGAGGTTGTTTTGATTTGAGTAAACACAAAGCAGATGACACAGCTGCTTGTGCTTGACTATCCTGCGCAAGCGAAGATGAGCGCAGGTGTTTGGTGTGTTTAAATGGGAGCTTATTATTACAGAAAAAATACACTCGAATTTTGTCTATATTAATTAACAGAATAGTAAGAAGTCATTGATTACCAAAGAACAACGCCATAAAATACATTTGAATCGAGAAAAAGAATCACTCCTGAAAGCAGTCTTAATTTTTTGGTCTCTCTCTTTCGGAACTCGTTTAGCACTCTCCACTGTAAACGAAAGGGGGAGTGGCAAATGGGTAGGGGGAGGGGGGATGGGAATATTTTCTTGAGCAATTTTTGCTTTCATCATTTTTAAGGAAAGTCATCCAGAATGATGATCAGAGGGTGCAAAGTGTTCTTGAAATCCTCAGGTGATTGTTTTTTGTCTTAATAATCATTTAAAGTATGTCTTTGAAGTGTATCGTCTGAAAATCAATATTATATGTTTCAGTGTGCAGAGTTGGCTTAGCCGGCGCTCTGTCAAGGGGAACCCACGCACACACTGCATTTAGATCCTTGCTAAAGGAGCAACTGAACGCAATTAAAGTTGCTGGAACTTGGAAGGCTGAACGAATCATCACATCCAAGCAAGACGTTGGAATTTCTGTACAGGGCTCGAACAACAAGATCCTCAATTTTTGCGCCAACAACTACCTGGGGCTGTCTGTAATATTATATTTCATATTTATTTAAGGCATCCTTCAAATTACTGCATGATTTATTTTTAGAGCCACCCAGACGTTGTCGAAGCTGGAAAGAAAGCTTTAGACGAATTTGGCGCAGGTCTCAGCTCAGTTCGGTTTATTTGTGGCACCCAATCCATCCACAAAGTGCGCATACATTTTACATTTTAAAGCTTATTTTGTAATTCCTTTATATTTCTTTAGAAACTTGAGCGTCAAATCTCAGAGTTTCATGGACGCGAAGATGCTATTCTCTACCCAAGTTGTTTTGACGCCAATGCTGGCTTGTTTGAAGCAATGCTGGGCCCAGAAGATGCTGTTTTCTCTGATGAGCTTAATCACGCCTCTATCATTGATGGCATCAGACTCTGCAAGGCCAAGAAGTACAGATACAAACACCGTGACCTCAATGGTACAGTGATTGACATATGATAAATCTCGTCCACCTAACTTCATCTATTTTGTTTAGATCTTGAAAATTTATTGAAAGAAGCTGGAAATAGTGCACGAACAAAGCTGGTTGTCACTGATGGAGTTTTTTCCATGGATGGCAACGTTGCACCTCTGAAAGCCATTTGCGATTTAGCAGAAAAATACAACGCATTGACATTCATTGATGAATGCCATGCTACTGGATTTTTTGGAAAAACTGGGAGGTATGTTCTGTATTCACCAAGAAGCTAAAAAAATTTAAATGATTGTAGGGGCACAGAGGAATTTTTTGGAATCGAGGGGAGGGTGGATGTCATCAATTCCACCCTTGGAAAAGCTCTCGGAGGCGCAGCTGGAGGGTATACAACCGGCCCAAAGGAGTTAATTGATCTGCTGAGGCAAAAGTCAAGGCCATATCTGTTCTCAAACTCTCTGCCACCTCCAGTTGTTGCATCTGCCAGCAAGGTAAATCAAGGCGAAAATAAGAGATAAAACGTTTATACAACTAATTAACAGGTTTTCGACCTTCTATTGTCGAGCTCCGAACTGTGCGAACGAGTTGCCAAAGGAACTGCCAGATTTCGCTCTGCCATGACTAAAGCTGGATTCACGATTTCTGGGGAGCAACATCCAATTTGCCCAGTTATGCTGGGAGACGCAAGGCTTGCCTCACAGTTTGCAGACAAAATGCTTTGTGAGTTCAAAACAAAAATCCTGCCAAGATTTTCTAATGTTTTTTTTAAGTGGAAGGGATCTACGTGATCGGCTTCAGCTACCCTGTGGTTCCCCAAGGCAAAGCACGAATCAGGGTTCAGATTTCTTCTGCTCACTCTGACGATGACATTGACAGAGCGGTCGACGCATTTGTTAGAATCGGCAAAGAGCTTAATGTCGTCTCTTAAGACTGCAAATGTAGTTGGTAGCGCAATCTCATCTATCTCTCCATACTTCATCACATTCATTGCTTTTAGTAGCACAAACAAGGGTGATAGTAGCATTGTTCATTCTATACTTATTTTCCATGGTCTGAATCTTTTTTTAAATATACATATATATGAGAATGACAAATGGAATTTCATTTCATCAATAAAACCATGCATTTCGTTGTTTCTAAAATTTATTTAATCAACAGTCGTTAATAATTCTAGATTAAAATTTAAAATGACTTGATATTGAATACACGAATTGTCTTTTGTCATATCGTGATTCCTGGGGTTTGTCCAGAGCTCCAACAGACACAAATAAAGACTTTATCTAAAGATCACTAAGTAAAGGGAGGTCAGGTCCTTATGTTAAGTAAGTGAATCAGGGGCAGGGTCAAATAACAACGTCCTTGTGCTTGCCAAGTATCAAGCTGCGTAACAATCCAGTAATAAATGCAAACCATATGTTAATTCTGTGATCCACCCTGCTTGATAGGATTAACCGAATCAAGATGTTGACAGTCAAGGATTGCTATGGCACTCATGGACTCTCCTTGGCTTTTACTGTGGTAGGTAAGGCCGAAGAAACTGGAACAAATTATCAATTAGACAAAGTCAATCAAGTCGATGCCAATTTGACAAGTACTGGAAAACTTGTTGGGATATTTACCTGGAGATTTGGGGACTGGAACCACAGACTCTGTGGAGGAGGGAAGTGGACTGACAGGCTGGGAGTCTAAATGATCCAGCCTGTGAAAGACGGACTCTTGCTTCGCCTGCAGATCCCTGTACTGATCTTGCAACCGACTCATTTTGGTCTCAAAGTCCGACAGTTTGGTTGACGTCCCGGTCAACTATTTGGAAAGCATTCATTAATTGAAAGCATATTACCAAAAGTGAACACAAACTTGGGTGTTGAACGAGGCTGTATTGAGCTTTTGTTGCTCACTGATTTGGTTGCTTTCCGCGTCAAGGGTGGTAACTTTGGCGCTCAGGTTTTGCCCAAGATCTTGCAGAGCCTCGATCAGTTTCTATTCATAGAAAAAATAGTACAAGTGGGTTAAAATATCCAGTGATGATCATAAACTTACATGATCCTTGCTCAAGTCATCCCTGATCCATTCCAGTTTATTGCTCAGGGTTGAGTTGATTTGAGACACATTTTTAGCTAAGGTGGCAAGTTCTTTAGCCCATTTCTCCTGTTCTTCCACCTGTTTGGAAATCTCAGCCTCCTTTCCAGCCACTGAAGCGGCTGACAACTGCCTGCTCTGCAGCGTGCTGTTCACTTCACTAATAAACGCCTAAGAAATTTATATGGGTGTAAGTTCAAACTCTGCGAGACAAAGCGATTTTTTACCTCTAGGTGAGTTAAATTGGACGACATGTTACCAGTCTGCTCCTGCAGCTGTTTCGTTGTGGACTTCATTTCACCTATCTGACTTCCCAGGTCAGCCACACTGTTGGACAAGTCCTTCAGGTCTTTTGGAATGGTCATTAGCTGGGGCGCCTCTTGCACCCTCTTTTGAACTTCTTGAAGACCATCAGACACGCTATTAAGCTGAAAACAAATGTTTTGGTTACGTTATGCTTGGCAATAGTATTTAGTCGATAACTGTCATACCCTGGTGGACATGTTGGCCAGGAAGGCGGTGATATTTTCAATTTGGGCGGCCAAGTGGGTTTGGTTGAGCTGCAATTGCCTTGAACTCGATCTGCATTGGAATAAATCGTTGCTCACTCCATCACAACTAGAAGACACTGTAACAAAATCAAGGGCAAATTTATAAAATCGATCAACAAAGGTCAGCGGCTAGAGCGATGAATGGAGAGTTCTGGATTGAAATCTTTTAACAGTGAGAACAGTTGATAATAATCTGGTCAGTCAAGTTCGTTATTTAAAATGAGAGAGAACTGTTCAGAATAGCCGCAAAGAAGGAAATAATATCGAATAAGTTTTAGTTGCGACGCTGATTTCAAATTAACTCAAGACTCGGCGATTTCCACACAACAGACCTCTGTCCAGGTGGGCCCTGAGTGCGGCCACCTGAGCTCGGACGTCGGCCAGCAGCCAGGTGAGAGCTGCGGCGGCCAGCAATAGGCCAACCACTACGCAAAAGCCACAGCCAGCCTTGAGGGCCCGGAGGCCGCGACGAGGCTTCCTCCTGCGAGGACGCGCCTCGTCGAACAGGAGGCCTCCGTCGGGGCCCTCGTCGCTGGAGCAGTAGGAGGAGGCTGGTGCCTTGCCGGAAGCCACCAGGGCGTCCAGCTCACGCCGTTTCTTCATGCGTTTGGCCACTCGTGGGGCCATCAGTGGCCGCTGCCGAGCACCAGCCGCTGGGGATGCATGCACACTCGAGCGGGGCGCACGCGCGACTGCACCAGCGACCACCTCGGGGATCAATAGGCTGGAGACCCAGACGGCCGGCAGGGTGCTCCCTCACCCCCGCGTGACATTTTTTATCGCCGGAACAAGAGCTCGCCTTTGAGAAGAAAGGACCCCTCTCTAACTGCTGAGCCAGACACTTTGGCGCAAAAGGCATGAACAAGTGGCGGCTGAATAATGAAAAGAGTGCAAGAAGCAATATTTGCATAGATTTCGCTCTCAAGGGCGACATTGTGGCTATCGCTGCCATTGTGTCGCATGATTTCGGTATCTACCGTGACATCGAGAATGTTTACATCGCATGTTACCATGTTGATTACGGATTACGACGGTGTATAATTGGCTGGAAAAAGACTTCCTGCCCGCTCCCAAATATGGACATCATAATGACGTGTGGAGCACTTACACTAATAACTTGGTATTCCACCGCATTCCAAAATGGCAATTAAATTTTCTGCCATATTAACCTCCATAATTACGTATTTCGATCCAATCTCATTAGCAATGCCAAATTAAACAATGACATTTTCAGAATACAATATTATCTGCTGATATTTTTAAATTTAAATCCTTCCAATGAGTTCATAATTTAAGTTAAAATAGGATTACACTATTTGAACATCTGTTTAAGTGCTAAAATATTTTTTGGAAAATTGTTTCCATGAAACACACACGTCACTGACTTGTTTGGTAAAATATTCGCTATTTTTGGCTTGTCCGATGCCAACAGAAACGCCTCTCTCTGTTAAGTTAAAAAATATACCACATGCACATATTTACTTACATAATAAATAATGAGCTCTGTTGAGAGTGATACTATTATTGGGGAAGGCGTGATGAAATAGGTTCTCGGACGTTGAGTTGTCTTCTTTATAATTGATCATAATAATAATTTATCAACAAACACTAACAATACTTTCAACCAAAAAGGAATATATGGAGCTCGGCTCACGGAGCCACTAAAATTCACCCCCGGACAGGGAATAAACGAACAAACATTCCCTTCTCGCATAAGCAGCGCTTGCGTCTTCCTTTACATGACTAAACCCTGACAATAATCTTGGACTCAAACTAATTGTAAGTTTAAATAAATAAAATTACCTTCCATTTATTGACTATAAATGTAACTGACATAATTTCATCTACCACACACGAGTTCTCTTGAATTACGGCTTACGGTCAATAAGAACGCCTTTGAATTTTAAAAATTCTAGTCAGTCACGATGCAAATCTGCATTCAATTAGTTGGCCGTGTTTTCCACTAACAAAAGGCACAACGATGTCAAATGGTTAAAAAGAAAGGCGCAAGTGGCGAGACAAAGAGTTGTTTCAACTGAACCTGATTTGAACTTGACGTCGAGACTGGCGACATCGCCGTGGGCGACCAGGGCAACCCACGAGATGGCCAGCATCCACCCCACCACCAGGCAAACTGCCAGGCCGACGGGCCATCCTCGGCCTGAAGGGACCCAGCAGCAGCAGATTCCATTCCGCTCTCGAGATGAGCCACGACCCCTCGCGCGCCTGAAACATTTTCCCAAAAACTGTCAAACCAAAAGGCTGGTGAAAAAATATTTGGAAGATAAAAATGAGAATGTCTTTTTGATATTAAATTAGTGCATAATTTCAAACAGTTTATTTTTTACGAAAAAGTCAAAATAAATTAATTAATATTTGTAATGCATCAAAATGATTAAAATGCGAGTTGTGCAGTCTCATTTTTCAGGACGATGAGTAAGGGTAGCAAGGTGAGTCGAGAAATGCGAAATGATGCGATTGTTCAACATTTCATTCACGATCATTTTTTTATTTCATTTCGATTTGTAGCAACGTGTGGTACAACTGGAAACGTGTGAAACGAGTCAACCAAGCAAAGAAATGCTTCAAGCATCAGCGACAAGGTCGTTTTAAGTGTTCTGCCCACGAATCAATGTGAATCATTATTGATCACGGAGACTGGAAAATATGATAAACTAGAGCACTTAATATACAAATTTGATTTATTGAAGAGACGCAAACAATGAAGTTTTCCACGTCACGAATTTTATCAATATTTTATTAAGTTCGTGTCCTTGATAAATTTGAGCTATTTGATTTCATACAGAAATCTTTTCTGCGTTACCAAACATTTTCTATAATGTTTGAGGAGGAATACAAATATTAATGTCAATTAGAGTGGCTATACAATATTATTTTTTGTGTATTTAATTTATTATGATTAAAAATGTTGTTACGTCAGTTGTGAGTTATGGGAGGTTTTAAATAAATTAGTAAAATTAAAAAATCTAAAAACCTCAATGTTTTATTTGAAATAGAAGCTATTCAATTGGATTATTCGATGTTAACAAGGAAAATGTTAACTCACGTCAATACAGGAATTGTACGAAAAACTGAGAAATAGTGGCATAGAGATTTCAAACATATCAGGTTGATAAAAAAAAATACTCAAAATCATGCAAAACAAATTTTAATTCGTCGGTTGAATCTAATAAACGATACGTCAAAACCAATTTTTAGTTAAATACTTTTAGGATTTTATCGCACCTGTATAATAAGAAAACACACAAATATAATAAAAAATACAATATTTTATGCTATTGGGTTTACAGTTGTTGTTATATTATGAAAAATAGAATATATCAAATTAGATACAGATAAAAAATAAGGAAAAAATAGGCAATAAAGGTGTGTGTTCTATGTTGAACTCTATTTGGACTTCAAGCAAAACACGTTCTAAAAATAAAAACATCGTGTTGTTGACTTGAACAGAGTTTGTTTCTGTTCTCCAACACGCAATTTCGCAAACTCACAATACGATTTTCCCGGCGCTAAAATAGAAATGCTAGGTAGTACATACTGGTAATACAGATTAGCAGTATTTTACATTATGTGATTATGATGCATCCTTGAAGGACGAATGGTCGCAATTCAGATGAATATATTTTCTAAAACTGTCCGTATTATATAACCTGATTTTCTGGCTTCTTAATTAAACTAAAATATCTGCAAAAATTTCATTTCGAACTTCGAAAATGTATTAATTTTAAGTTTTAATTTTAAAAATTTAAATTTATACTATTTTAATTGTTTTAAGCATGATTAATCAATGCAATGCCTTTACCTACAGAGCAATACAAGAAAAAAATGAGACCTCTTTTCTATAGCCTTATCTGGCCATACACCATACAGCCCAACCAACAACAAGCTCTTATTTACTCACAGCAAACAAGCATGAGCAGTGCGTGAATTTCCAAAGCGTGCTAAGTGTGGAGCAATCGCTGCACAACGTGCAAAATCCGCTAACAGCACGCTGCATTGCAGGATCGTAAAATAACTCACCTTCGAACCTTCCTGCGGGTTCTGGGAGCTGGGGGCAATGTGAACTCGGCCACTTGCGAGGAGTCCGAGTCGGAGGCGGCCGCGGAGGCGGGCAGCAGCTGGAAGGCCTCCTTGTTGTTGTTCTGCATGTCAGGCGGCCATTTTCGCTCTCTTATCACAAGCCACGTGATACGGTGACGCTCTTCAGGGGCGTCCTGGCCCTTATCAACTCATCAGGACTCATCCAAACTGTACGTCAAAGATAACCGGGCCGAGACGCAATCGCTCACCGCTCACTCGCGACACCTGATCTAGTGTTCCTCTGCGGTGAAAAAAAGGGGGCGCGTCTCGTCGTTGTCTTGCACGCATGCGCCTCGTGATAACCTCGACTTCTCTGCAAGGGTATTTAGCGGGAGGGAAAAATTAACTAAATTAGCACTAGGCACTAGCGAATACGAACGTCATGGCCTAACACGTCTTACGTCATGCTTTTTTCAAAATCTCAATAAAAAATAATGAAATGGATGCCATGGCAGCCGCCTTTATTCTTTATCATACTTTGACAAAAAAAGTTTCTTTACAGTTTGACGTAAATCTGTTAAGAACTCCAATCTCCAATTTAATTTTGCCGATTTTTCGACTGTTTAAATCACCAAAAATTTCATTGGCTAATTAATTGTTGCCCTTTTCTTACAACAAGGAATTTCGACGATATAATTTATTTAGAAACAGTATAAAATTAACAGCAAAACTTGGTTTACATGAAGAAGTCCAAGGTGATAAATATATTGTCTTTGCACGTTCTAATTAATTTTTTATTAATTTAATATTCCCGGATATTTTGCAAATATATCAATTTTCATTTTAATAAGGTAGTATTTCTGATAGAAATTAAATATCATTATATCACGTCTTTAAGATACTCTCGCGTCACATATTGCAACCACACATGCTGTGTTTTGAATTTTGAAACCGGATATAATACATATTACTCAAATTACAATCGGCACAAGCTTTTTGTAATTTATGCTCATTTATGATTTCCAACCGAATCATTTGTAAGTGTTTTTTTTAGCAAAAAAACCATGTAAAAATTTAAATAAAATCCTACAAACAAACAAAAAATCAATCTTTTTGTATAAAACACACTCCCAGGCTTGTGATACAAAAAATTTTGCCCTAAAATAAACAAAATTAATAAAACTTTAATTGGCATAATATATTTGACAATTATTTTTGCGGAGAGCTCTCTCAATAATTTTATGTCCGTAAATGGGAAGAGCTACACAATTATAACTATACCGTTTCTCGTGTCATTTGTCCAGCGTTTTTCAGCTGAAAATGTAGCCTCTGAGTCACTATAACTTGCCGCTGCTATATTATACTGACGTTGGCATTTTAACAATCGTTTCAGGCTACGAATAAAATTAACAGGGCGTTGTGCTAAAGGCGCTTCACGGTTGGCCCCTGCAAGTCTCGGCAGTTTTCGAATTTTTATTTTGCTCAGGCAGCCAGCAGGCCGCCACTCCGCGACTGCCACCTCACTTTTGAGAGAAAATAAGCGCGAGCGAGGAAAATGATGAAGCTTTAACTCGATATAAATCTAGTTCAAATTAAAATTAGTTTTGCATCTATGATTATCTACAAATTTAAAATTATAAAATTGATTTTTTTGTTCATAATTGTTTAGAAATAATTAATATTAGACACTTAGTTCATACTGAATAATAAAATATTTTTGATATTGACCAATTAATTCTGAATTTTACTGATATTATGTGGCAAAGTATGAAAAAAATTTCTGATTGATTCAAAAGTGATTACGAAAAATGCAAATTTTAAAACATGAAGCACTGCAACATTACATCATTCAAACGAATTTTCCTGGATGAATTAATATTACGGGAATTTAATATTTTATACCTGGAATCTCGTGCAGTTCAATAACTCTGGAAGTTGTTTCCTACCACCGCTCCATTCTGTACTCTTCACTCTCATTCGCTCTCGTGAAGCATTATCTGCATTTGGCGCACGCGCAACGCCACCGGAGAGTCTCAGACGTCTCAGACTCTGCAGAGAGGCAGGTGTCGCAGCCACGAGCAGTTGTTTTCTTTTCTTTCGCCGTTTGAGTTGTATTTTGGACCGATTTGGCGGCGCCGACGATCGCCGGACACCCTCGGACAGTGCCCAGACGATGAGGACATCGCACAGGACGGACAACAGCTGCTAAAAGGAACAACAACATGGCAGACGAGGACACTTCGGTTCGCGTCGCTGTCAGGTAAGGCCCTGATATCTAAACCGTGTATTTATACACACACCTCTTCGAATTCGGCCCTGTCGGCGCCGAAATTTCGGGCTGGACCGACCGATCGGAAAGTAATTTGGCGTGACAAGCGACGGGCAACCTTGGTCTGCAGCCGAGATTCTGCACAGGAAAATCAATAGAGCAGCTGCGAAGTCACGGCCACTCGCTCTTTTGTTATTGCCTGCTTATCGGCAGCCACACGGTTAATTTTTTCGGTTCTGCCGAACTTCACTCTTCGGCTATCTCCTGAAGGTTATCATGAATGCGACACGTTAATTTAATAGTTCTAGTGCGCAGCGACACATTTTCTGTTGCGGCTTCGTAATTTTTGCGGCAACAAATCACCAACTTACTGTTTTGCTTTTGATTGCAACACGCTTTGAATGCCTTGTATCAAATAACTAATTTGCAATGTTCAATAGTTTGATGTTGTTAAAATGCATACATACTTGTGAGCCAAACGACATCAGTCTAAAGTCTAACACACAAGGAACTAAATAAAAGGTTGTTTAACATCAGTTCAGCTTGTAATACCATTAAAAGATACTCAATTGTTACAAAATTGTGCTCTCTGATCTAAGCCGGCTCCCTGTATAAGTCGATACACGGACATGGCGGCGCCGAACTGATGTTTTTAACTTGAAGCATGCTATTACAAGTTTTACGGCACTCAAGTTGATAAATCAGATGAGCCTTTATCAACGGTGATAATAATATTCCCATATGATCATTGTTTAACCAACGTTAACATTGACACTTAAAATATTTAAGTTTTCATCCAGTTCAAATTTTAACAAGTTGAGAAAGTCTTTATAGCTCTCCCATGGAAATCAAAGGCAATTCAAAACATTTTCTTACGGCTGAAAATTCTCGCAAATCAACGTAGCCCACTTTCTGGTAGATTTACGTCCAAGGGAAAACAATATCAAAGTAAACAACAAGTCTTCAGGTGCGGCGGCCAATAAAGTGCCGAAATGCAAATTTATGGAAGTGGATCTCTGGTAAAGAAATAATGACACTTCTTATTATGTGTGGATGGAGAGCCGTGTGAGATGCAATATTCATGAATGGCTTTCGAGGATCCGAGGATGAAAGTTGCTGCTGTGAATGAGCATTCAGTCGATGAACTTTCCTCTGCTGCTCGCCGACAATCTGTTTCTTTCTTGTGTGGGCTCTGCGTTCTCACTGTTATTTTCTCCATTCAGTCAGCCAGACGTTGAGACAGCCAGACTAATCTCTGGGGAAACGCTTCGCCTTAGGAATCGGCACTAGTTTGATTGAAGTCAAAATTGCTTCAAGCCAGGAAGAAGTGTAATTTTAATGTTGAGTTGTGTTTTATATTTACACTCGTGTCTGAATTTATCGATAGGATAAGAAGGAATTATTTTAAAAAAATATTCAAAGAATCTATTTATTATTTTTCGTTGTTATTTTGGCTTTGCGTGGATTACCCAGAAATAGTTATCAAATCGCTGCCGCATGGAATGCCACCTGAAAGAAAGCTACGTTTCAATGCGGGAAATTACCATAAAAATGACTTAATCTGGATGATGCGGTGCGCCTTGCGTGTTATCCCGCGCCAGATGACAGGTTCAGGTTGCGTCACCAGAGTTACAACCTCACCGCACAAACACCTGAACCACTCCCGCCAGCTGACACCAGCTGCCTCGCATTTCCGCCGAAAGCAACCCTTCACGGGGTGGGTTGTCCTTTGAGGCCCGTTTGCCGCACCTTTGGAGCCCTAGTGGGCAGCTAGGAGGCCGTAGGCCACCAGATGTGGCCGCAGGTGGCCCCAAGGACTGGCTGAGGCGTTGTGAAATATTGAGCGCAAAAGGCGCGCTTCGTTTGGTGTTCAGGAATTCCTCGGCTATTTCAGCAGTTTCGCTCCGAGAGATTGCCGCGTTGTGCAAAGATGAATGTTTTTCTCGTTTCGTATTAAAAGCTTGCCTACTCGCATGGTCAATTACCGTCGCTTGCTATGCTCTAGAAAGGCGAATAATTAATCTTTGAAATTAAATCAACGCCGTAAAAAAATAGTAAATAGTCAAGAGAGCTGTGTATTTTGCGAAAAAGGTTGTGCACGTGGAGATATGCGGCTAATTGCCCTGCGAGAGTGCGCATTTTGTTTTTATTCAAGAAGAGTTTATGTTTCTTAGAACTGTTAGGAAATATTATGACTGCGAAAATTGAAAATGAAAAGAGGCGCAGAAATGGCAAGTTTATTTTTACATTTTTGCTCTACATATTTCTCTCAAACGGCTTCATTTTTAAACAGCCGATTTAATACGAAAACCATAAATTATAGTCATGCACAATTAAAACATTCCCTTTCTGGATTTTTTCCCTACGAATTTAATGCGATGAAATGCACACGAGAGACCCCACTAAGTTTTTTGGTGGCATCTCGCTTTACACAAGGTAAAACTGTCCTGGAAATTGCAAACAAGCCATAAACTTTTATTTCGTCCGCATTTTTTTAATGACCAGTGAGTCTCGTGTTGCCGCTTCAAAGTACGTTTCATTGCAAATTCGTAGCTTGCGTGATGAATTTTTAAGGGGTGGAACGAAACGAAGCACGAGTGGTTGAGTGAGTCACATGAGACGGCGGTATTGATCGGCCTCTCTGAGCAAAGTTCGGTGTGTCTGCCCAAAAAGGAGAGTTGCCTGAATTTCAACACCTTTTGGTTAATTAGTAGCAGAGAGTCTAATCATTTTATTTAGTGGCACAACCGCCGGCAATAAACTAATAAAAAAGGCTCGCACTCCATCAGCGCGATCGGACTAATTGCTTTTCGCACATTGCGAAAATCTCAGGACGTAAAAGGCGCGAAAATTTTTACAGCCGTGGCTGTGATTGATTTTTAATCTCCATTTCAGTTCTTTATGGTAGAGAAGGGCCATAAAAATCTAAGACAATTTCCATAAATAGGTTGATGGCCAGATGTTATTATCTGAACTTCTAAATACTATATAAAACAAATAACTTTTATTTGTAAAAAGGTTCTGATGTCACCTTTTTGTAAATTTTTGTCATTCACGCGAATAATTGAGTTAACGTTTGACTTTTCTGAGTTAACTATGCGTTTGACTTGTCATGCTGAATACACATTATCATTGTCTATATTTAAATCCAAATCCCTTACGCATCATTCATTTCATTCTAATAATCCTTGATATAATCTAATCAAGCTTAGAAATGAGATACCTACACCAGAACATTATCTATACAGCTCTACTCTACACTGCTAAGTTTTTTAATTCAGAATATTTTAGATTAATTTAATCCCCTGCAAAGAAAAGAAACTCTATGCTGAACAAATTATGCGGTTTAAAAATGACTTTTTTAGACAAAACCCAATATTATCTCGTGCAAGATTCACGCAAGAGAGGGTAAATAGTCGCTTCACTGTGTAGCGCAAAACAAATTGCAAGCAAGACGCCAGAGGCTCCGATGACTTATTACTATTTTGTCGTTGAAAACCAGTCGCGTCACATTCATTGCGATCCAGTCCGGTGTTGGCCGAGCTTCCAAAGGTGGAAAACATAAGGCAGACACTAGTTGCGCTCACTGGCGCGGAATCGCGGCTGAAGTGGAATAAAAAGTGCACCAAGCCACCGACTAACTAACTGCTGTTTCCAGTGAAAATGCACCGCGTAAATCGGCTGGTGAAGCAACAGACTTCCTCCTTTGCCTAGTCTGGAATCAGTCGAGCGTTTTCGACGCCAGATTCCGACGTTTAGTATATAGTGCGAGCGAGAAGGGAATTATAATAAAGAACCATTGACTTGAACACATTTTTATGGCTATTGTCTGTCAGTTGGAGACTTTTCAGACCATGCACGAACTCGCAGATCAAAGGATGAAGTGCCAGACGTCTGCTGCTGGATTGTGCTGAAGTATTGATCTCTGATCGGCTTTTCAGCTTTTCCCGAGCTCTTTATGGGACTATTACGACTCTCCAACTGATAAAAACATTTTTGCAATAAATTTAACTCTCACACGTGCCTTGCGCAAATCTAAATTAGCTTTTGTAAATTTACGACGGCCAATTCAATAATTTTCACATAATAATTATAACAAGCGTTAAGCGCTGCTCCCAATCAAAACAAATCCTAAAGAGGTATCATCGATTTATGAGCATATAAATTCTCAAACCTTCAAAGAAAGCCGTCCACAATTATAATTCAAATCAGGCGGCCAAAAGAGGCAAAATAATGTTGTTTTTGTTGGTTTTCCCAACAGCAGCCGCGTGTGGTGATTAATATCCGGACACTAATACTGACTGTTTGTTCCCACACCGCAGCGTTAACCGGTCACTATTCATTAAATCAATCAGGCAACTCAATCTCTAAAATGAAACGATGTGTAAAATATTACATTACTCTACTACGAAACTCACTGATCAATCTTGAAAGTCTCAAAGACGGGTTTCAAGGTATTAATTGGGACTGCTGAAAAACATGGCATTGACTGAGAAACGATTGCAATCTGCAGACAAATATTTTGCCTCATTAAGTACAGATGGATAAATTGCCCAACGCGGATATCAATTCCGCAACTAGACGAGGTTTTACCAATAATGTAAGAGTCCGTTGCAGATCGTGTTACTCTGAAAAAAAAATGCTTGAATAACAAAAGCCTTATGCAAAAGCCTTTTCTTAATAACAAAATATACACTTGTCCGGTTTGTAAACTAATCTTCAATTGCAGTAATTGATATATGGTTGTTGAGGTTGACATTGAACAAGATACGCATGCATATCATTAATTGGATTTCCAGTTGCCAGGTGCGATCGCATTTTCTCCTACGCGTTCACACTTTTTACTAGTTTTGTTTTGATTTTTGATTTTTTTAATTATAGAAAATGGATATGTCTAATCCATTAAATGTGGAATATTGCATAAGCATCTTTTAAAATGCCTCTCCAATCTCTAAGCCCACTTCGGAATAGAGCTGAAATCAACAATCGTTCGCGAAACAGATGGTCAATCGCAGGTTAAGGACTGGAACATTTGGATAAAGCTTTCCATTCCAATCAGTCCGAAACCCTCTCTTTGACGGTAGTTCAGTGCATATTTTAACGCTCAGCCGCTTCAGTTTGTTTTATTTTTAAACGTGACAAATCTTTTGTCATACTTTTCTGATTTTTATTAAAAGTACGCCATTTTCACCATCTCGAAAGTCAGGAGTCAAAACATTGTTACACCTGACACCAACACGATCATTCTCATTTCAAAACGAGAAGCGTGCACCACTCAACAAGTTAGATAGAAAATCAGACGCGAGCTTTCACGCGAGTGAACTCGGTTGAAAACAATTCACGCCGCTGTCAATGGTTAATTTCTTATATAATTCCACGAGACGCGTTTAATATGCTTTCGCGAGCAAACAGGCGTTTCGTGTCGGTGTCGGAGCTGACTGAATCGAGACGCAAATTATGCCGAGCAACGAGCAGCACAACAAGTAGAAGGCTGCGGGTAATTCGATGAGTAGCATCCTCTGGTGCGTATATCAGATGGCCGATCTGCATAGTACGGGTGGCTTTATATGTACGCTCATATCCAATGCTCAACTGGTCCCTCTTCTTCGCGCACAGGATGTGCAATGACGGGCATTGAAATGAAAAATACGGATTCTCGGTCTCAGTGCCGCTCGATTTGGCTCTGAAGAGAAAATTGCCTCGTCCCTCGTCTGTTAAAAATAGGAGAGTTATTTGTCGAGGGTCTTCTTCGCGCAGGAAGGCACCGAAATTAACTTAACCCTTTGAGTCGAATTTTCTCGAAATAGACGTGTCACACGTGCATCGATTCACTTCGGAAATCACGGCTCGTTATTATCTATGAGCTAAAGGGTTTAAAAGCAGGAAACAGTTCATATTAATCATTCTGCAGTTTTGTCTTTACGACGAAGATTCCACTTCCTCTTTGTAATCATCGGATTTTTCGATTTGAAACATGGAAAAAATTAACTGCGCGTAAAAGAGAAAATTATACACTTAGCTGTTTCATTGCAATTAGTCGGAGGAAGTTATCTGCAGACGGAGGTTTTCCTAGATTGTTCTCGGGCCTGCACAGATATTATTCGATTTAATGAACCCAAGAAAAGTTAGCTACAATTACGACAACTCAGTGAAACTCAAGCGGAAACAAAAGATGATGAAATTTGTGGCTCAACACAGCTATTGTGCATTTTTTATTTGGTTGAGTTAGAAAAAGGAATTGTTGCGGTTCCTGTGGTTCCTCATTTGATCATGCTAGCTATTCATGTCGGTTTCTATGGATTTTATCTGGAGCAACAAAGAGACATACAAATTAATTTATTTTACACTCGAAGTATACTCGCTCTTATTTTAAACTTCTCTCGTTATTAAAAATGAGCACTTTATTCCTAAAAACTAAACGCAAAAGCGTTTGGATTGAGTTACCCAAGGCATGTTGTGCACCTCTAAGAAAATTGTGTGTGTTTGGCCAGCTTCCACTCCTTTCTTCCGCAGAAAAACGTTCGATTATAGAAGTCTTCATAATGCAGACGTGGCCTCCCTTTAAATTTAATTTTTAAACTTGCTTGTATCCGAAGCCTTTCGCAGTTCCAACGATCACACTGATCTCATTGCACAACGACCAACCTTGCACATAATGAGCATTAAATAGCGCATCAGTAGCGAGGGTATCATTTCACTTATTGTTCTGACAGATATAAGAAGATCACGCAATAGGTTAAACACAAATAATAAAGCGAGAGTTAAACAAAGGTGTGTGTGCTGCGAGGTGCAAGCATAGCATTAACTCAATAATTGAGGCGTGGGCCTGCCTTTGGAATCAAAGAGAATAAAAAAATAATAAAACATGCGGGATGCAACGCCCACGGCAAGTGCAGCATCACAACGAAAAGGACAGTTTAATGGCAGCTTTCGGAAAAAAAGAAAAATGACGAGAGTGACACGCCACCTCCGATTAGGATGACTTGGTGCCTCGTAATCCCGAATGTATATTGAGCGGCGACGCCCCGATTTTATTCGAAGAAAACTGCCTTTTAAGCCTTTTTGAATGGTGTGAATCTATAGGCGCGGATATTGACAAGAGACAAAGTCATATTTCGCTGTGTAAGTTAATTTGTAGCGAAGAAACTCGGAACCTGGTGATCATAATTCTTTTTCTGTTAACTTATGGCCCGGCGACAAAAAAGGCTGGTTACTTACGACTTTTAAATCGCGCCATTACTGCATTTTATGACAGCCCGGAGATGTGGCAAACGAATTTACGAGCCGGCCATCTACGTTTTAGCGTAATTTCACTCGTATGGGCAATGTAACGACAACTACTTCTAATTGCTGATCGCGCAATTCATTCAGACGGGACAGTGATTGATTGATCGGTAATTTGCAGTGAATTGATCGCTAATTGTGAAGAGGGAGTGGAAGTGGCGAAAGGAAAAATACACATATTCTGCGCATAAATTACGACGTGCGTGCGTGATTGTGCTAATTCCTTTCATGTTGTTCATTTCCTTTTAAGGAAGAGAACTTTGCGAAATTGCGTCTTTGGTGGCTGAGTGCCTTTGAAGTAAGAAGCGCAGGGCTCTCCTTTGAAATTTGACATTGAGGTGGGGAATTAATTTAAAGGACTGGTGTCGTTTTTGGCTAATATTTGTGCAATGCTCGCTATGTGGAATGCTTTTGAAATAGAACTGGAATTTTACATCAACGGCAATGAGACAAATTGATGATGCCTCTTTTACTCCTTGGAGAAAGAACTCGAAATATCGGCTCATACTGTCAAAGCGCACAATAACAATGCCCCTTTTATTTATTTATTTTTTGAAACAGTCGAATTGTTTAAATATTGATATCATACGAAACCATATATTATTTAATTATTCAAGGGTCACATTGGAAAATATTTTGTCTGCTGAATTTTTATCCATTATAGATATGATGAACGAGGGAGAAAAAATAATATATTTGATTATGCTTCGTTTTTCTTTTTGTCCTGATAATTTAGAAACCTCATGCTTCTCCTACACAAACTTATTATTATGTCAACTTTTAAAAACCATCTCTTTCCATCGTGAAATGCGCCTAACAAACTTCTAACTAGTTGCCATCCCACTATAGTTAGTTCATTAGTAGCGTGCTGCTGAACAAAACAATAAAAGTGCAAAGCAACTACCGCTGGTTGCTGGTTGTGGCGGCAGAGCTTGCAGCGTTTTGAAATTTCATGCCCACTGACTCTGGTTTGTTGCTCGGCGACACCGGCGGTCTTCCTCTCGCTCTCGACCACGCAATTGTGCAAAACGACAAGCGGCTGAATACACGCATCCCATTAACTCGTCACATATATGCGATTTCAGCGCGAGCGCCGAGTTTTTCCGCCGATCCAAATTCCCTGCTCTTGACGGCGGCGCTCGCACCTGTTCAAACAAAAAATCCACCTGTGCTGAGTAGCGTCCGAAAATGGAAATTTTCGTCAACTGGAATGCAACCAAAAGGGGCCGCTCGGCAGCTCAAAAGGCAATAGCGACGCCGAGCAAATGAAAATGAATCGTTTCCGGTTTGGCTGTGTCACGGAGAACGAATCTCGCCTCGTTTGCTTTTGTTCCTCTAAATACCCAGACACACAAATCCTGTTTGGCTGTCCAATTTGGACGAAGGAGGTAAAATTGTGATTTAGAACTTGGAGAGAAAGAGAGAGAGAGAGAAAGAGAGAGAGAGAGAGAGAGAGAGAGAGAGAGAGAGAGAGAGAGAGAGAGAGAAAGGAAATCACTATTCAGGTTGAGTAAATCATTCGACATGAAGAATTGAAAAAAATCTGAAATAAGTTTTGCAAGGTTCAGCGAATTTATCATTTTCGGTATTACCAAATATATTACATATTTCTTATAAATTGTCAGTGAAAATCGATCAAGTTCCACACTGTTGGGAGAATAGTGAAGACTATAATGAGACAGTGACACAGTCCTGGACTTAAATTGTTTGGTGGCATTGTTGTAAATCTTGCCAATTTCGCCATAAAGAAATTTGGCAGCTGGCAGGGAAATAATATAGCAGCACTATTTAAATTGACCCTGACCTGACAACGAACGCTGCCAAGAGTCAAACATGTGGTTGTCGGCACACGCACAATGAAAGTGACGAATAATGGAAAGCACTGACTAAACCAACAACTGCACAACAATGTTCGCTAATCATCACCCTGGGGGCATTTCGAAATTGGCCTCTCGCTCGCCAGCAGCACTCATTAGCCGTCTTTTGAATCTATTTTCCACCGCGATTTCAGCTTCTCGTTTGATGTCACGCGTTGCTCGGATATGAGATGCAGAAAAACATACTCGTCGTTTGGCACTGGACCAGGATATCTGCACTCTGTTTATAAACACACTTCATCTGGCAGTTTCAAAATTAAAAAAAGCTCGATTTACTGATTGGCAGAGGTAGAAGCGAGAGTCGTTACAGAGTTTCTTTGTAAATCTGCTGACCTGCTGTTCCACTTTAAGGCGCAAATTAAAGCTTTTCGTCCGGGAAAGTGTGTCAACAAATTGGCGGGTTGAAAAATGATGTTGGAAGAGAATGGTAATTTTTGGAGCGTTTCAATATGAACGATATGAACGTAAAAAGCACAAAAATCGCTGTGAAATATTTGCAACTGACGCAGTCTGGTTAAGTCTGATTAAAATCAATCAAGTCACAAGGACACTAAAAATTACGTAAAATCTTTAAATTGCATTAAAATCTATATTATCTTATTATTTCTCACTTAAAGAAAGATTTATTAAACAAGGTTATATATTTTTAAGCTGTTGTTACACAGAGCTTTTCAACCGTCCACGCATCAATTCCACTCGATTGATCTGAAAGCTGCTGCTGAAAAATCCAGTTCTCTTGGCCGAATCAGGTTTTGCTCTTTGCATAGTTTAAACCGAGATCCGAAAATACCGACACACTCTCAGCCCGCGCATGTAACGTGACGAGGGGCGATTTTACATTTTTCCATTTGGCCGCTGCTGATTTTTTATTATTGTGCTGCGGCCCACGCAGCGTGCGAAGGGGGCGTGGTGCCCCCGCCTGTTCATACACCTATGCGTTTTGTATCGTTTTGTTGTTGGTCTCTCTCACTCCGTCTCATATATACCATTAAATACAACATGATGCTGAGAGAGCGTATTATCTGTGCCCGGGCAGCAAAAAGCGACCGGCAGATTTCTATCGTTGTCCGTGGGATGAATGAGTTTTTTATTACTACAACAACTGCTGCCCTGCGAGTAAAATTAAAAAATGGTGGAAATTTAATAATGAAAAGTAAAACAATCTCTAGAATATCCAATGTCTTTGTCGTCTTTGTGAAATTGACAAAGAGACTCAGCTCTGGATAAATTAATTTTGGTCGTGAACCCAAAAATCAATTGGCGTTTTTACCTCTATATATATGTAGCACTCAATTTAGTTCCAATAATTGTAAAGTGACATACTATTATGAAGCCCATATATCTTATTGTTAATCCTGCAATTCTGTTTTATTTGTATTAACTGGATTTGATACTGTTTAAATATGTAAAGTCAAAGATCATTCATATTTTTTTACCGTTGTAAATACTTTCTTGAAGTCACTGGGGGCCAGATTCGCGCGACGCGCAGGTATGACGTCAGGTGGGGTACGGCGCTTTGAAACGGGCAGATTAAAATGTGGTAAAGAAGCGATTGCTCAGCATTTGATATAATTTCGCATTACATGAATTAATTCAGTCGATCGAATCAGAAAAACACAATTGCACTCGTTATTAGAAATTAAGCAATAACGATAGCTCAAAGTTGCCCGTATTTTTAATCCATCTTGGATCCAACCGGTAGAAACTAATTACAATGCGCATCTGCCCCCCCCCCCCCCCGGTGCATGGAATTTTGATCCTGGCAAATTTTGGTTCGTGCGAATTCCTGCTCAGCGCGAATGCTCAATTTATTGCCTTTGTCTTAAGCATTTCAAGGCACGCATAACCTTTTCCAAAACACGTAACCCTTTGAGTTATTTTTTCTCTCCTCTAAATTCAAGGAAAACTCGTAATTTATCCAAGTTCCGGCGCCTCTGGTGAGTCATAATCCGAGATCGCTTTTCGCACTCTGCTTATGTAATAGCACAATCGATTGCCCTTTGTGACTGTTTATGGCCCGGAAGGAGAGTTTGCACACAGGATACAAGAGCGGCGCGCGAACAGGTTAGATACCCTTTTCGCGACGACCACCTTGACTCGAATATGTGTATATGCGCAAGGCTGAATGCCAGTCTTTAATAGAATTAGCCCAGCGCTTGTATCCAGCAGCCGTTTTATTACCTAATTGGTGCTGGCCTGCTATTTTTCTTTATTTATTCGTTATTCGCCGCTTCCTCTGTCGGCTTATCTGGATTCCTCGCTCGTTGGCTTTAGGTAAAGGTAACGGGAACGTTCTTCTTGCTTATGCAAACAAATAGAAGGCGAGCAGTAAGAATAAATTATCAGCAGCACTCACAGCGTGTGACAAAACTCAAAGTGAAATGTTTTACGTACATCTTAAAATAGTTTGCTAGTTTTACTCGGATGGCTCTGATACTTTTTTGTAAAATTACAATAATTGAAAATTTTGTGACCTTCCAAGAAGATTACAGCTCTATAATTAAACTGAAGAAAGCTGCCATTTTAAAATATTTGAATCTTTAATATCGTGTAAAGCAAACAAAAGTTGGCATTTGAGTTACGAAAACGAATTAAGCTATAGCAAAACTAGGCTTTTTGCTGACATCTATATCTCAAGCACTCATTCTTATTATCAGCTCTTGAGCTATTTAGCCAATACCTTTTTTTAATAAAATCCGTACGGGTGTCATAAAACTGTAGTGACTGTTTCAATTTTCGCTCCGACTATGGCAGTAAAAATTGTAATGGTACTTCCAAAGAGCACTTCTTTAGGCGCTAATTTCCACTAAACCGGTTCCACATTAAAATTTTTACGTCTTGTACCTTGCTAGATCCGGATCAGATTCAAAGGGATGCAAATTTTATGCTCATACTTTTGCAGTTTGCCGGCAGGTCTTATTTCGCGTCTGCTTTGTTCCCTCTGTAACACAATCAACAATCATCTTTCGCGAAGTCGTGCCGGCATAAACTTTACATAAAGGAGCAGCAATTCGTGACTTCTTCGTTTTTGCCTGCAGATTGGAATCTGTATTTTTTTTTCTTTTTAACTGTAAAGCCGCGTGCCTATAATACCCACATATTATTCAAATAATTAAATCTCTGTTAATTAACCGCCGCTTGGGCGTAATTATTTCATCTCAGGGACGTTTAGCGTAGCCAGTTTTTTTATGATGTTATTCGAATATCAATTATTCTCTGTTCGCACGAGAGCAGAAAAAGACAGGCGTTCCATTATGTAATTGCTTGATTAATGGCGTTGTCGGCCAACGCGGCGGATTAGCGAGGCGCAAAGCAGCGCGATTAGTCGATGCAAACGGAGGTACGCCCAGTGATTTTGAATTTTTAATCCACGACAGACTAATGAAACACGCGCATACGCGTGTGGCCAGCGAAAGTCAAGTCGACCAGACCCTTTATCCAAACTAATTGGAATGCATCCTTGTTTTCCATAATCCTTTTAAAATCGATAATGCTTTTGCTGTTGAAATTGTTGACTATTACAACTGGCTTATGGTTTTACGTTGTGCTCTGAACAACTCTCCTCACATTCTAGTCCACTGCTGTCCATTTTACTCGATAAATCGATTTTCCGCCTTTGCCCCCCGAGCTAAATAATATTGAAGTTGGCCATATCGCAAAGTTTTGATCACCTTGGTCGTTCACCAAAAGCAAATAATATACGGGAGGCAATCAGCAAAGGCGTGGTGCGTGTGTGATTTTGAAATTAGCATGTCCGCAGACAACGAGAGGGACAAGCTGATATTCGGCACGCACTCTTCTGCTTACAATTGTTTTACGCTTATTTCATTCTGGCAAACAGAAGAGGAGAAGACTCACTGAGCTCACAGACTCGTGAAAATTTTATTTGCGCATGCTTTCTTTGTCTTTATCCTGGCCAGCTGCGTATTTCGCACTTCAAGTACTCTGGCTATTGATTATAAAAATAAGCATATTGCGTCACCTAAAGGCGCAAAATTGTAACACGCCACTCAATCTCGTGCACCTGCATCAGAAATCGCTCCAAATGGATTGCAGCTGTTTTGAATAGAGAGAAAATTTGTCCGAGAGAGTTTCAAATAATCATACAAATGAAGGATATTTTTGAAATATTTTTCTTCCAATCTTGTAAACCTTTTTTCAACAACGCTCGGCCCTTTGATGCTTTTGATTTCCTGGACAAGAAATGCATTTATCATTTATGCCTTCTTGCTTTATAGTAAAACTGGTGTCGTATGGTACATAGGATTTAAGTTTGCTTAAGATTTCTTTGCTCTGATCTTTTCGCGTGCTCAAGAGGTCTCTAAGATCTGAAGGATGTGTGACTCTCAATCTAGGCTAGTCAAATATTATTTTGAATGGCCTATGGCCTCCATGCAGACAGATATTGCCATTGAGAGTGCATCCTCGACTCTTCCTAATACGTGGGATGTGTATAAAATAAAACGTATTCTTTTAAAAAATACAACTTCCGACTCTAAATTATATATTTTTTTCATTCAGCACACAGCCAATTACTTTACAGGAGAAATCCGCTGATGATGAAGTTGGTTTGGTAACCACTGAGTTAGTTAGAATGTCACAGCTTGTTCCAAGCGCACTGAGGTGTGCGTGAAATATTAAAAATGAACGAGCTTGGAGAGATGCGCGGATAATGGTTGGCTAATGTCTGGCGTGCGCGCTGCATTTGCAATAAATTTCCATTCGCGGCACTCGAACCGTATTTGTTTTCCAAACGGACTCGCACACTTAGTTGGCACTGGCGTCGACCAATGATTTATATCGTAAGCAGTCTTCTTGACAGACCAGCGACCGACCGACAAAGGCAGAGGTCACGCCGGATTTCTTAAGGTGTATGAGCAAACACACGCTGAATGACCGCCTCTCACTTGCAGTGACGTCACCCACTGCTGCTTTTTTGCTATTATCATCACCTTTTTATTGTGTGCGGCCTTTTCTAGCGCTTGAATGTATAATCATGCCCACAGATTTGTTTTGGATTGGGCCTGGAAACACGCGTAATGTTGGGCGAGTGACAAGCCATTAGCATAAGCGCGTGACTCTCAATAGAGTTTAATATATAATTCAAAGGTGCGCAGTTGTCACGTTATTAATTTAGACTACATGAAAGCGGCATTTGCGAAGATAATCTTTTTAAACTATGATCAATGTCTGTTCAAGCTATTCTTTTCATTGACAGGTAGCATTCATTTAATACCGAGTCATAAAAACGATTTCAACTATCGTGTCATCTCTTATTCTTTTTTATCATTGATGCCTTTTTTATTTTTCCTCAATTTCCAAAGTTTATGTCGAACAGTCATAAAATGCTACACTCTATAAAAAAAATCTCTGCGGAGGAGTTAGACATAGCGCTCTCCCGCATTTCTAATCGATATTCACGCAAGATTATGCTCGCTCCTGCCTAACTCGCGAGTCGCGACCTCTGACCCGAGCAACCATTTCACTACATAGAAATCTCCTAGCATGACCGTTTTGCCCTCCTGATATTCCCTCGTGTTTACTTTCTTTTGCATCCAAAACGTAATGCAAATCAGTGTCTCTAGGAAGCAGGGAAGCACCTTTAAAAATTTTTTAATGCCTTTTTTTAAAAGTAGACTTTATGGTGCAATGACGTCTGACAGTGTCCGATAGGTTTATGAGAAATATTCAATCATTATTTATGTTGCATGCCAAATAAGCTCAAATAAGGTGTTTTAATTCGGCAAAATAATTAGTTTTTCGAGTAGCAATTAGTGGAATGCTTTGGGGTTTAGTTTTGGGAAATAGGGGAAATAGACAAAGTCATAAAAAGTTTTTGCCATGAAATTTAATCGGGCTGGACCATACTGGATTACGACTGGCAACTTCCCACCTGGCTAAAGATGGCAATAAATGTGCGCTCAAGGCGCTCAGCCTGCCTTATAGGTGTTTGACGGAGGGTCATGGGAAGACTGCGTGGCGTGGGACCTAGCTTGCCTCTATCAGTCGCCTACCGCATGAGAAAATCCGCACGCGGAATACAAAGAAAAGCACATACATCTCTTGACGGCGGGAGAGCGCCAAAGCTGACAGCAGTAATGAACTATCGCTTTAAGTAGCTTTTGTATTTGAATAATATGGCAGGCAGTACGCGAATCAATTCAAAATCGGATCGCAATTTTGACAAATGATATTAAAAAAATCGATAAATTTAGTTAATGTATGACCAAATTAATGATAATCAATTATTTTTCGTGATTTACTGTCGCAGATAAAAAATATTTTGACTTCTAAACTTTCCCCTTTGATTAGGACATATAATTTAAATATCCGTGCCAAATTGAAAAAATATCAAGGAACTGGTTAAGCACGTGTGAAAAATAGGTAAATCGTCATCATTTTCACTCAACGTCCACTTGTATCGAAAACAAGCAAAGAGCACAGCTTATATAAACCAGAAAAAAGTTATGAGATCGATCAGTTGATCCCCTTGTGTGGTTTATCGATTGACCGCAGTTGTTATCCAGGAAAGAAAGGCTACCGCATTGGTCAGATCTTTTTAAACACCCCATTTCGAAAGGGGAGCAAGACAAGGACGCAGTTGCGTCGCTCCATTGCCTGCCACATTTTAACTTTTGTTTCGCGGTTGTTGCAGAATTCGACCGCAGATCGCTCGAGAACTGATTGACAACCTTGGCGTGTGCACGAGCGTAACACCGGGAGAGCCGCAGGTGCAGCTGGGAAAAGGCAATCTCTTCACTTACGACCATGTCTTCGACACTGAGGAAGTGCAGAGTGCCATCTACGAGTCCTGCGTCGCCCAGCTGGTTGAGGGTGCTCTCGAAGGATACAACGCAACCGTCCTCGCCTATGGACAGGTAATAACAACACAACCATTCCAACTTTAACAAATTTAAGATCATAGCCATGTGCTAAAGTTTGTTTGCGAGTTTGGGTGCTTTTTATGGAAAACTTCGTTTATTTTTAATTATCACCGGTAGCTAACCATAAATTTTCGCACATAATATGTACACTAATAATTTACAGACTGGATCAGGCAAGACTTACACAATGGGCACAGGGTATGAACTTACATGTGGTGCGGAACACGTTGGCGTGCTGCCCAGAGCAATCAGACACATCTTCAGTGGCATCGAGTCGAGACAGGAGCAAGCCAGGGAAGCGGGCATTCCCATTCCTGAGTTTCGAGTGGAAGCCCAATTCATTGAGCTCTACAACGAAAATTTATACGATTTGCTAGAGCCCGATAGATCGGTAAGAGTCGGTTGATTTATGCTAGGCGTGTGGTATTTATTTTTATATTTCAAGGAACCCAAAAACATTCGAATCCATGGTGACCACTTTGGAGGGATTTCAGTAGAAGGAGTGAATAGAACAGTTGTTAAAATTGAAGAGGAAGCTATGAGCTGCCTCAGAAATGGTGCTCTAAGCAGGTCAACTGGTGAGACCCAGATGAACCAACAGTCTTCCAGGTATGGGCAAAAATCCCTCTAAAGTATATTCCTCACTAAATTTTCTCAACTCAGATCCCACGCTATTTACACATTGCACATTCAACAACGTCGACTTGCACCAGAAGAATCTGAAGACAAAGAGAATGGAGTTACAGGAGACTTTGAAACGCTCACTTCCAAATTCCACTTTGTCGATCTTGCTGGCTCTGAAAGATTGCACCGAACTGGGGCCACAGGCGAAAGAGCCAAAGAAGGCATTTCCATTAATTGTGGCCTTCTTGCCCTTGGCAATGTCATTTCAGCGTTAGGAGACAGAAGCAAGAAAGTGATGCACGTACCTTACAGAGACTCAAAGCTCACCAGGTTACTGCAGGATTCGTTGGGTGGAAATTCTAGAACGGTGAGCCACAACCTATCTCAAATAATTCCATTTAAACCATTCAATTTTTAAATCAGGTGATGATTGCCTGCATTTCTCCGTCAACCCAAGATTTCATGGAAACGCTGAGCACGCTGAAATACGCTAATCGAGCCAGAAACATCAAGAACAGAGTCACTATCAACCAGGACAAGTACTCTCAACAGCTATCGCAGCTGAGGCAAGAAGTGCAGCGTTTGCAGCTAGAACTGCTGGAATATAAGCAGGGCAAGAGAGTAGTAAATTCTGATGGAGAAGAGTCTGTGAATGATATGTTCCATGAAAACAAAATGCTGATAACAGAGAACAACAATTTCCGACTTCGACTCAAAGCGCAACAAGAGACAATTGATACGCTCACGTCAAGGTAATTTAATTTTAAATCGCTCAGTGAATAGATCATTTAATTCTATTTTTTTCAGAAACACTGACTTGAAAACCAAGTTGGCAACTAGCTCTTGGGTCAGCGGGGGCGGAGATGCAGAAACAAGCAACCAGATTCACGAAATGTTGCACAAATATGTCCAGGAGGTGGAAGACCTGACCTCAAAGCTCATGGAATCTGAAGCACTCTGCCAACAGCTGAGAGCTAACAACACTAAAATGCAATCCAGGTATATTACATAAATAAAATTTTATATAACTTCTGATGATGATTCAGATTTTGTGATAATTTGAGGGTAGTTTCGTATGTTTAATTCATGCAATTTCAACAGAGCCGCTTTGAGTCCACGTCCAAGTACAGCAGGGATGGACTTTGAATGTCCCTCTGTGATGTCGTTAATTGAAACAGCCAAGAAGGGTTTACAAAGGGAGCAGGATATGCTTCAAAGGTCTAAGAGTGAAATATTAAACTCGAAAATTGAGCAAGCGTCTGAATCGTCTGAGGAGGAAGACTTGGAACTGGACACTGACTCGGATAGTGAAGATGAGAAAGAGAATCAAGAGGATGAGCAGAGGATGGGAGAGTTGGTCAACTTGGAGTCTGAAATCAATATCAAACAGCAGCTTATTGAGCAGCTAGAGTTGTCTCAAAGGAGAATGAATTCAATGAAGCAGCAGTATGAGGAGAAGCTGAGGCAGCTGGAGGCCCGAATGGAGGCAACTAAAATCGAGAGGGATAAGGTTCTGGCCAGCCTCTCAGGCAAGAACGCTCCCCAAGATGGCAGCATGGGAGAACGCATCAGGAAAGTGAAGGATGATTACGAGAAAAAGCTGGCCAACATGCAGAAGGAACTGAAAACACTGCACACGGCCAAGAAGGAGCACGCTAAAGTCCTGAAAGAGCATTCTCGAAACGAATCCCAGCTCAGGCAGCTTAAGGGCGAGCTCTCTGAAATGAAGAAAACTAAGGTACAATTTACATAAATTCTTTCAGTGCAGCTTATTTCCAACATGAATTTCTACTCTATAAAATTCTTAGCTAAAGTATTTTAACATATTTTTCTGTATATTTTTACAGGTTCGACTTTTGAACAAAATGAAGGAAGAGAGCCAGAGGCACAAATTGGAGCAGGAGAGGCGGAACAGGGAGTTGGCGCAGTTGCGGAAGACCAACCGGAAGCACGAAAATCAGATCCGCTCGCTGGAGGCTGAGAAGCGAGCAAAGGACGTGGTGCTGAAGAGGAGGCAAGAAGAGGTGAATGCTCTGAGGAAAAACCAGTTCTCTGGGATGTCATCAAAGGCTGCTGGCAAGATTGGCGGCAGAAAGGGTGGGTCTCCCCCGCCTCTGATTCTCTCCTTTCCCCCAACTTCCTCAAAGCCCCCGGTAGGGCGCACTGAGGCCTATCGTGGTGTTGCAGCCCTTCAAAGGAGGGCCAGCACCTTCTCGCCGAAGGTTGCCAAGCAGAGATGGTCCACCTTGGAGAAGAACATCACCCAGATTTCCATAACCAAAAAGACTATTGCGGACCTAGAGCACCAACTTGAAAGGTGAGCACGTCGGCGTATAATCTTATCTCTTTTTAGAATTTCTTGCAATTCATTGTGTGAGAGCCTTAAAGCTTGCTTTCCGATGAGGTTGTAAGTAGATAATACATAGAAAGTATTTGACTGGTGTTTTTTACGTGAACAAAACCATAAACTTTGACGTCGTTTTCAGTCACTTGGACGCAAGGAGGCAGCATGGCCAAGATTATGCCGAAACTAGGAGAAGGCTAGCTGAGGCCAGAGCCAGATGCGAAGATGAGGATATTGTTGCTGGGTTGCAGGAGCGGCTGAAAGAAATTCAAGTTGGAATGGAGTTCACCCAGGATGTCATAGAGGAAACCCAGCAGAGCATCATGCAGCTGGAGGACACAAGAGTAAGGTTGCTTCTTAACGAGAAGAAACGCTTACTGATCCTTATAAAACCTCAGGAGGGTAATGAGCCTGCAGACTTTGAAGCTGTCATCAATGAAGTGGATGAGTTGGGCGAGGCAAAGTATTTACTTTCCAAGATGTACGCCATGACCATCAACCAGAGTGTTGCGGTTGCGCAACAAGAGCAGTCAAATAGAAACCTCGAAACGAGGCTGAAGCAGGTGAGAAATCCAGCAACATGCGCCACACGTGAATTTAACTTTTTGTTTTGTCCACAAAGTTTGTTGTGAGTGTTTCGTCGTTCCAAGAAGAGCTATCAAAAGTAAATTGTTTCTTTTCAATTTTGGTAGCTTCTGCTAGGAAAGCTTGCACTCTTCCATAAACTTTCATTGGGGCTTATTTTCATTTATCAATTTGTAGTTGGAGCAAAAGAACGCCCTGCAAGAAGAACTTCTCCAGCATGTTGTGCAGCAACAAGGGTTGACCAGGACCATCAGCTCGTCCACGGTTGTCCTTTCTGATGAGCCTCACCCTGGTTGTGTTGTTCTCACAGACAGCTCTGATGAGTCAAGAGCACCTTCTCCAAGTCCAAGGTACGTTAAATCCACCGCCCAAGTTTGACCCAATTTCATTTTTATATTTGCAGTTTGATGAGCACATCAAGTACCCGCTCAAAGGCCAGGAAGAGAACTGCAGATCCCCAGCAAATGCTGTACATGAAGGACTCTTTTTCCACCTCTCTATACAACCCAGAGAAGGAAAACACAGCTCAACTCATGCCACCCCCTGTCAGGGTGACCAGTGCGTCCCTCAGGTTAGAAAATGAGTCAAACCATCAGTTTGGGCTGCATATTGGTATTGTGCTTCTTACGTATGGTGCTATTCTTATGTTAAAATAGCTTCATTGTTTATTTTCCCTGACTTTTATTTGCTGAGACCCTTGCAAACATAGTTTGATTCTTGAAGCGTGGGTCATAGCTTGAGGGGCAGGTTCCCAATAACTTGAGAATAAACCCTCTAAGTCTGGTTTGAATTTGTGTTTTATTAGGACGTCTCTGTCCTTTCAATCAGCACATGAAGACAAAAGCAATACCAAAACTTTGAATCACCTCTAATTTGCCAAAATGATTGAATTTGCGCAGGCTAAGCAACCCGTCACAGACCAGTCCGATGGTCTCGCGCAAACAGTACGACACGTCCTCTTTGGCCAGCCCCAGGATGACCCGTCGCAACACATACACAGTCAAATCTAGTCTGGGGCAGTCCACCCATCTGGGCTCCATGTGAGTTGCTCTCCAGCCGGGCCGAGCATGAAAATTACATACAAACCGAGCTTCAGTTTAAAACAACTAATTTTAGACGTAACCAATTTATCGTTGCCATGCTCAGTCTCAAACACATGTCATAATATATACATGGTCGCAAACCCATTACGCTGCTATTCCAAATTTCATCAAGTGTTTCTCGTTTTCGGCTTTTCCTCTTTCCATTAATTTCTGTCAATGGCTACTCTACTGATAGTTTCGGGCTGCAAATTATTAATGTCCTGTTTGCTTGCGCTGGGTACTAACAACCTACTCACCCTCTGGACTGACAGGGAGCAAGGTATTGACGCCACCCCTCCAAGCTCACCACCCACCTTCAGACGCTCTGTCTCAAGAGAGGAGAAAAACGTCTTCTCCAGACTTACTTCCGCTACTGGAGCCACCAGAGATGAAAAGCCAGGACACGGCATCATCAGTCAGTTTGGTGGAAGGGTAGGTTCAAATTTATAGTTCATTCAAGGAAGCTGCATTTGTTATATTATACCAAAATTTCATGATCCCTGATCCCTTCCATGCGCATCTGCCTTACAATTATCATAATCTGTTGCAGATGGCTCACAAATCTCCACTGATTTGCACACATGTTGCTGAAGGGCACTCAAAGGCTGTTTTATCTGTTGATGCAACTGAAGATCTCCTATTTTCTTCTTCCAAAGGTAAATAGTTATCAGCAGTCCTATGTAAGACATATATGCTAAACTTGCGGATTTGTTGCAGACCGCACAGTAAAGGTTTGGGACTTGAACCAGGGCCGTGAAAGAGACTCTCTGAATGGCCATCCGAACAATGTTGTCGCCGTCAAGTTCTGTGAACGCACTGGCCTCGTGTTTTCGGTTTCTCACTGCTTTGTCAAAGTGTGGGATTTAAGGCAGAATCCGGCTCGCCCCATCCACACTTTGTGCTCATCAGGAAACACTGCCAACGGCACATTTGCCATGCCAGACCCTATGGACAACCCTGGCGGCTCTCCGATCAATGACATTGCTCTCAGTAACAATGGAGAAGTTCTCTACATGGCTGCTGGAGGCAAAGTCCGGGTCTGGGACCTAAGAAGGTGAGAACCGTGACATTTGCTTTCTTTATTTTTAAAAATAAATTATTTCCTTTCTAAAAATAAATTAAATTAATGTATTTTTCAACACTAACAGCGTACTAACAGACACGGAATTATTAAGAGATGAACATTCACTTTGTGTTTGTTTTGCAGCTTCAGTCAAAGTTATAGATTGTTCTTATTGCAATCAAGGACACTGTAGAGGTTGCTTTATTTATCGCTAACAGTTCTCACTTGCGCAGGAGTGATAGTCACTTTTGCAAATTAATTTTCAAAATCCTCTACAAGTATGTCCTGTGAACATGTGTCTGTCAGCAAAGAAGACCACCTTACAATTTTTATTGACCTTGACTAGGGTGGCGAAAATCAGAGGCCTTGAAGAGCTGGTTAGCCATGAATTTATTTAATGCAACAATCTTTGGTAGCGAAAATCTTGGATATATTTAGAGAGCAGAGAATCCGTGTCTGCTAATTGATATGTCAGCCTGGGTTTCATTAATTTTGAAACGGACAGTGCTCTTAAAAAAACCTTTGATACCATTTAATAAACCGTGTCTATATAAATCTACAGGGACAAGCGAAAATCAATTTTTCAATATGTTTTTGCTGTTTATTGCAGGTTTGAAAAGGCTGGACAGTTGATGGGTGGCCACCAGGCTGCTGTTATGTGTCTCGCTGTTGGCGCCCTGTCCCAAGTTGAGGATCGAGTCATCACTGGCAGCAAGGATCACTACATCAAGGTGTTTGACGTACCCAGGGGCTTGGAAGGTTACCTCACGCAGCCCACCATCAACCTGGACCCTCCTCACTACGATGGCGTGCAGTCTCTCACACTGTCCAGAGACACCCTGTTTTCTGGCTCCAGAGACTTCTCCATCAAAAAGTGGGACTTGGGCCGCAGGGAATGCGTTCAAGTAATACATTTGCGCCACGAAATAAATTCACTCTCAATGTTAACATTTAATTTTGTCACAGTCGATCAATGGTGCTCACAAAGACTGGGTGTGCGGCCTGGCTTTGCTTCACGATGGACTCTTGGTTTCCGGCTGCAGGGGTGGTGTGCTCAAGCTGTGGGCCACAGAGTCGTGCTTGCCCCTCGGCGAAATCAAGGCGCACAACTCGCCAATCAACGCTGTCGCAACAAACTCCAATTGCATCTTTTCAGCCTCAAAGTAAGTCGCTTTGAATTTTGTCCTTGATCTAAGCGCTTCTTCTAACATCTTCGGCTTTGACGGCTAGAGTTTGTTTGCTGACTGAAATCATCTCTTTCGCCTCTAGCCGTGTCTCGCACTATTTACTAACCCTGTGGTGTTGGTTGCCCTTCTTCTCACTTTTCCAGCTGCGGCGAAATTCGCTTCTGGAAGGCTCCTCTGCATTCAGCCATGACCATGTCGACAGGTCACCTCTTCGCCCTTTCTCTTTAGACAAGACGCCTCTCGTAGGACTTATCCATCAAAACTAATTCTCCTTAACCACATGATATACATATGATTGAAAAGCAAAACACCTTGATTAGTGATGCAGATTTTGTGATATTGCTTCAGAGCTGAACCAATAATTAGGAAAATATCACCCTGTGATCCCTTCAACTAAAAAAGTAAAGAAATTGTCCTTAGCTAGGACCACCCACTCCGTAGCTTCACACTACTATCTTCTGTAATTCCCCCATTGGCTGATCCACTGCTGGCGTTCTAAATGAAGACTAATAAAATATATGTGTATTTTGCATCAGGCTATGTCCAGCTTTTTGCTGAACTGGTTATTTCATGTAGTTCGCCATATATTCACGCGAATATGAGTTCTTATAACAAAAGCTATATACTCTGAGTAAATTAAACACTTTACATCTTGGTGCTAGAGAGATAAACAATAAAAATGCTTCAGCGCCAAAATTGTTTTCTCTGCTTATAATCAATTGCTTTTCAATGTAAAAAATTTTGATGTATTTTAATACTCAATATTTCTTGGAATTGCTTAGCTATAATGTTATGTAAAAATGATTGTCCTATGGAGCAATTTAGAGCACAATAAAATGAGGAAATTATTTAATCATAAAGATGGGCTTTGTTAACAATCTTTAAATCTTTGCGCCACAATTACAGGTAAATTTAAAATTATGGTATTTTCCTACTATAATTTCGTCTTTGTTCTTTGAGCTTTTGTTTCTTTTTGTTAAATTTCTTATTTGTTAATCAAACAAAAATGTTTTGACTAATTTTGTATTTCTTTCCAGTGATCAAATGGTCAAGATCTGGCGACCTCGGCTTGCCCTTGGCTGCTTGTGATGTTTCATTAGAAGAAATACATTCCACAACAAGAGACCAAAACTTGGAAAGACGGCATTCAAATTAACATTGAAATCTTGCCACTAACTAGCTTTTGTGTCTGTCGATGTGATACCTCAATTCATAGTATTAAACCCCTTGTCTGTTTGTGGGTGTGCCCGTCCATGGTTAAATTATTAACTTAAGTATTGTTTTAATTCAGTTGAGAATGCAAAACATAATTACGCTCAAAACTCTACTGTGATGCTCCCTGTCCTGAACTAACCCAACGGATTTGCTTCTTGACTGTATTAATTTCAATGTAGTATTTTGTAACTTGTTGCATTTTAATATTGTATTTCGCAATCATTAATCTCATAATTACAGATTTCAAATGTGTTTGAGAATGGTAGCATTTTAACCTTCTAGATTCCTGAAATGATTCATTTCCCTTTTTATTAAATTGAAGATAGTACTGGAAGAGTGAATAAAACTCAAAAAGTAAACAGTCCAATTGTTTTATTTCTGACAATCTTTATATATTCAACATAAATTTAATAATCAAATAGAGTGAATAGATTATGAAAAATAAAATGGGTATTTCATCCATATATTCAAACATTTAAAGTATTGAGATCAACCTTAAATCACAGTAACATTGAAACAATTTAGTTGGTGGATTCTAAAGAAATATTATTAGAGTGCTATCGAATATTCCAAAATTTAGGCATATCAGTATATTTTGCGCATACTTCACATCAACATTTTAAATTGGTTGATAATTAGGATTTTCAATATTTTCTTAACGACATAGACAGCAATTTACCAATTAATTGCAGCTTTTCATTGAAAAAATATTAAGCCTATAGAAATAAAAATATCACATTAATAAGCAGAGAAGGTTTTTATGAAAAATTTAAGTTTAACTGCTTTATTTAAATATGTGCTTCCATACGCATAATAGATTTTTGTTACATTTTGAATTAAATGCACAATCTAAATAAATAAGGTAAATATTTTTCAGACTAAAAGTGCATAAAATTTTTGAAATCGATTAAAATTTGATTTTAACTTTTACATAATATGTTTTGCTTTGCCGCTGAAATGTATTAGCTATACATGACTTTTGCTTATATTTTCAGATTTTGCAACTTCACTGAAAAATTCATTTTTTTAACAGGATTTTCCACCAAATGATTATTTTGCTGAAAATCTTACTCAAATATGGCAAAGTGAAAACGAAAATCTTTCAGTCAGCAAATAAATACTAAAAAGAAAAGCTAACAGGTACTCTGTTGCTGACATTTTGAGGACTAGATTTTTGCGAAGCTTTGTTGACCTTTCGATGACCGCGTCGACTTAAAGAAAAGCCACTCGCGCATCCTCTTTGATCATCAGATAATTTTGTAGTAGACTGGCTTGTAGAATCTCTTTGCCGAGCAAATGAGAGAAATACTTGTTCCAGTGTGGTTTCACTCAACGTGTAATCTTCCATGATGCTGTGAGAATTTTTTATAGATTCAATTGCTTTAAACAATTCACTCCATTTCCGGTCACTTCCCATAATTCGATAACAGATAAAAGTCTAAAAGTAAAAAAAATATTTCTTTTAGAGTCAAATGGTAAAAAATATTATATAACTTACTTGATGTTCATCCACCAGCTCACATGGAGAAAATTTTGTTTCGATTTCAAATTTCAAATCAAGAATTTGTGTGCCTTTAACGGACTCTGATTCATTTGCTAAAGACGCGTTCTTAACTTTGACGACAAGTGAGTAGCCTTGACCAAATTTGCTTTTCAGATGGCTGATCGGTCCTAAACATACTAACTTCCCTGCTACCATGATAGCAAGTCGAGAACAGAGTGCTTCACACTCATCCATACTGAAATTGAAGTTTTCTTTAATTTAAAGAGCAGAAAAATTAAAATTTGTTGAATAACGACGCATTTTTAATTCCACTTTTAATATTCCAATTTTTAACAAATGAAAAAATGTGAGTTCAATCTCACCTGTGTGATGAGATGACAATTGATTGCCCAGCTTGTTGACGTTCACCTAGTGCCTGCCAAAGTTGTCTCCGCGCAATGGGATCCACTCCACTAGTCGGCTCGTCAAGGAGGACGATTGGAGGATCACCAATCAAGGCCATTGCAACACTAAGCTTTCGACGGTTTCCTCCACTGTAAGAGGCTGTCAGCTTGTTTGCATACTTCATCAAGCCAATTTTGACTAGCCACCTTCTCACAACTGAAATTTTACACGCAAAGGATAAATTAAAATATACTGGAGTAAAAATTCCACAGGCAATACCCGTGTCCACCAGGCTTTTAGACACACCGCGGAGGCGCGCATAGAGTTGCAGGGTTTCATGTCCAGTGAGAAGATCGTGTTGAGCATCAAATTGAGGACAGTAGCCCAAACGAGACAAAAATTGGTTTTGGTCGCTGGATAAGCAGTAGCGGTCCAGCATGGCATCACCTTTGGTAGGTGGGACAGAACCAGTAAGCATTTGAAAGGTTGTCGTCTTCCCAGCTCCATTTACGCCTAGCAAGCCAAAACACTCGCCACGATTAACCAAGAAACTAATTCCTCGCACTGCTGAAAATCGGTGTTTAAGGACCGGCAATCCAAATTTCTTAGAGAGAGAAGAAACAGCTAGTAAGGGTGTATCACGGGCATTGGACTCTCCTGAAAGTGAGTAGATGATTAAAAATGTATAATTATCACAAATATTCTGGTTAACCTTTCTCTGTGATATATTTATTTACTTTGTTGGTCTCCTCAACTACGTCTTGGTCTTGGTTTATTGCATCATCAATATTAGAGTGCAGATGATGTTCAAGTCTGTGCTGTATCTTTTCTGATATGCTGCTAATGGAGCCTGAATCAATGAGGAGCACAATGCCACTCCACAAGACTATGCCAAAAACTAAGTAAATGAGCTCTTGACCGATTCCTCCATGGCGAACTACCCAGTTGCCATAATTCATAGTTTTGTTGCCCCACATGTAAGATGCCGGTTTGAAGCAATAATCAATTTTTTCGCAAACTCGCTCTGTAAGGTTTGAAAATTATACTGGTGGCACACAGACTCTTTTTATTGTGTCAATACTCACCACAGCACATGAGCAGGTGCGAATTTCCTTGGCATGCACTGGCTTTGGCTGAAACAGGAATACTTCTGCACACGGAGTTGTAAATGGCGGTCCCAGAAAAATGAGTCAGGCTTGAAATAAGGGCAGAGTGGGGCAGAAGTAGACCAAATATGATCCTTAGGACCAAGCCGTAACTTTCCCAATTCGGAAACATTTCCATTAGGAATATGGCAAAATTAACAACACCACCTGGTCAAAACAGTTACACTTCTTGAAATTTTACAATAATATGAGATACTTTACCAAAGAACAAATTGATGTACGCTAGCAAATCAAATGCGGATGAAACGTCATTTTTCAGGAAGCTAGCAAAATACGCAAACATTGTGCCAGCAATTCCATACAAGAAGAAAATGCAGAATAAGATACCTATCAACAAATCATTAAAAGTCATCTTCGCACAGTAATTATGATAAAATACCCAATTCAATTCCACTAGAAAAAATGCGAAAAGTGTCAAAAGGATAAATCACAGCAATGGTTAGGATGGCCAGAATAGAAGTGAGAGTGATATCCACCAAAGCGTAGCTTAGCCATACCAGGTACACAGGAGTGCTTGCAATTACCTATAGTATTTCCATAAATTGTTAACACTATCAACATTAGGTGAAAATAAATTAAAACCTGTAAATGCCTTGCACCAAGTACTCTCTCCTGTTGTGGCAGGATGAGATTAACCGCCGTCGCAAACATATAGCCAAAGTGGACAACAGAGGACCAGATCAAAGCCACAACTGAAGACTTGGAGGAATATTGAATTATATGGTTTTCCTTGAACATTAATTGTGGAATTAGTTTTCATGAATTTCAGAGAAATGTTTGTGCTCACTATTTTTTCCACTGGAAATGGTTGATTTTCAGTAGAAATTTGGTAGGCTGGTGATGCACGGTATTTTAATAACGCATTTGATATCAAATCAAGTGCCACTGGAGCAGAGTGCCGAGCGTCATAATTATACAATCCAGTGATGCGAAGATTTAAATTTTCGGTGGCGAATTTTGCCGCTGAGATGTATTTCCTTCGATAATCTTCAATACTTTTTATTCCAATGGAAATTAATCTTTCTTCCACGTTGTCAACCTAAACAGACCAATCTTTAATACCTTTCAATTAGTTAGCATATAATTATACTTACATTAGCAGCTTGAGATTTATTTTTCAGGACATCAGCATACACGTTTGCTAGGCGCCGTGCTTGTTCAGTGTCATCAAATTCATACAGGACAAACAGATTTTTATCTGAGCCATATTGGTTTATATTGATAGACAGTCCTTCGTCAGGTGTGGAGTTGTTGGAGAGAACGGAGTACGACAAGAAAACAGCATACCAAGTCATCAAAATTGGAAAGAAGAACTGTTGGATGAAATTTCCATTAACAGACAGATTATAATAATATAACAGGATGCTATACCTGGAGAATCAAATATCGCCAATTACGTTTAGTAATGATGGCTTTTTTAAAGATCAAGGCAAGCACTTGCTGAAACACTAAATTTAGCCCAGACAACTTGATTTCATTTGAATCAACAAGTCTTTGCGTCGAAGATGGAATTTCCTGGTCAGTAGCTCCATAATCATCCTTTTCATTGGCATGTTTCAATGAAGACAACTCCCCAACCCTGAGTTATTGAGTGATTAGAAATAGAAGAGAATTATATAAGGCTGCAGTCTCACTTTAAAAACACTTCTTCCATAGTTGTGACGGAAACTCCAATACTCTCAATCCCAAGCTCATCCTTATATTTTTCAAGGACATCGAATAGCTCTGGAAATTTGTCCACTTTGTTTGCTGGAAGGGTGAACGTGATTGGACCAGTTTTAGGCGCATCTGTTCCATCTTCAGAACAATGTTCCACAATCACTTCTGGCAGAATATTCAGGATAGTGTTCCTCAGGGTTTTCTCATCGCAGTTGTGTTTCCTCAGCAGATTCAAGTGGTATCCAGCGCCTACAAATTTAACAAATGATTGAGCGTTGGTTAATATACTTTCCAGAGGTGATTACCAAAAAGTCTCTTGAGGTACATGGTCGACCCGCAGCACTCCACATTTCCATGCGACATGATTGCGATTGTGTCACCCAACACATCTGCTTCCTCCATGAAATGCGTGCTCAACACGATCGTTCTGTGTTTTCTAAATTGCTGCATCGGGAAATTTTAAGCAATTTGGAGAGATAACATATATAAATATTGCTAATACCAGCAGCAGGTCCCAGATCTCGCGTCTTGCTTCAGGGTCAAGGCCAGACGTGGGCTCATCCAACATGACCACCTGGAATGTGACAGTTAGGACTTCTTGATCAAGCTAGGAAAACTGTACCTGTGATCCTCCAATCAGGGCGATCGCCAGTTGAAGTTTCCTTTTCATTCCTCCAGACAGCTCAGAAACCAACGCGCCTCTTTTATTGATCAACCCAACAGTGGTCAACAGGTCTTGAGCTTCCCTTTTTGCGTCTCTCATCGAGTTTCCTTTTAACTTTATTAAAAAATCGAATTGAACATATCTGTTATAACAAGCTGTTAAAATAATTTTACCATGGCAAAGAACACCAAGTGCTGATGCACTGTGAGTTCTCCAAAGAGCAGGTTGTGCTGTGGGCACAGCCCCAGCGACTGTCTGATTTCCGTGAGGCCGTGTTTCAGGTCGTAGCCCAACACCTGCACTTTTCCATCTGATGGCGATATCATTCCAGTCAGAATTGACATTGTGGTCGTTTTGCCTGCTCCGTTGTGCCCGAGCAGAGCGGTGATTTCTCCTTTGTAGATATCCAGCGAGACGCCGCGCACTGCATGCACAGGCGGACGACCCATTGCGCCTGGGTACGTTTTCCGCAGGTTTCGGATGGTGATTCCCACTTTGTCATCAGTCATGTCTGCCGTTAGAGGGCGTTCATAGTTTTCTTGGCTCACATTAGTAGGGTCTTCAACTGTGAAATATTAATTATAAATATCGTTAATTCTTTTGTGCAATTTAAGTTATAAAATATCATAAATATTAATGGAAGAAAAAATTTGACTGTAATGTAAAAATAAATCATTTGAACTCCGAGTTCAAAAAACTCACTCTTTTTAGTAAAGTTGCTCTCTCCTAGCCAATAGGCTTTTTTGGCAAAGAATAAGGGCGGCTTCTTGTGGCCAAACTTGCCAGGATTCACCGCGCTGAAGTACCAAGTAATAATTGAAAATAAAACGATGTCAACAGCAAACATAAGAAGCACATGGAGAATAGATACATCACTCATGGAGTCGTCAGTCGCTGAGAGATGGACATTATTCCACTGAGCACCAACACCTGAGGTAAAAAATTCAAATCAGCAAATTTAAAACAAGAAGCAGAACAGTACCTCTTTTTTCATGTTGCAGAGCAGTGCCAAAAGCAAAATATATTCCCATGTTTGGAAAAAGCATCATCAGAAGCTTGATAGATAACTCTGGATTTGCTTTCAAAACGTACTGTGTTGGAAGGAAAAGCGACATACTCCATACAACGCAGGCCACAGATATCGAAATAATTGCTAAAAAATGCAAGAATTTATTGCAACTATTTATTTCCTCGTTGTATATGCACTAACGTCGGAAAAAGAGAGAGGTGATTGAAAAGAGGAGGATGATACTGCTGGCACAATACATAAAAAAGATGAGAACCAGAAGAGTGAAGCTGGATTTGTCAAAGACAGCGCCAGATACATCATTAAAAGAGTAAGTTAATAGAAATACAACTACGAAAATGGGAACGATCCGAATAAGCATGGCATCTATCAGCCAACCAGCCCAGTACGCCCAATTTTCCATTCCCATCAACTTCATCAATTCCTAAGAGGAATAAATCTGTCAGCATGCTGTAATTCTCTGTAAAGGAAAAAATACCTTAACACCGGACTGTTTTTCGTCGGCCACATGCTTTGTAAGGGAGGTGCAGAGGATGAAGAAACTAAACATTGCAAGATTAGGTAGCAGGTCTCTAATTGCCTGCGAGTATGCAGCATCATCTACGTGCGGAGGATATGGCATTGCCTGCAAGACCATCTAACGAGGGAAAATGAATTTTTGCTCAAAAGATAATAAATTTTATTAGAAGAACCTGGTCTTGAAGGTTAGCTGGCGCATTCTGCTGTTCCAATGACTGAGCTAGTTCAATAAATGCTTTGTTCATGATAAGTTGCAATCCAATAAATCCGGTTGAAAAATATGGATCTGGAAATGTAGGTGACAAAACGTGTACAATTTCTATAGCATCAAAATTGGTATTTAAGCATTTCTTTGAAATTTTGTAATGAAAAATTGGATGATATTTAATGACTAAATATAATGTTATCAATACCGTTTCGAATTTTGTTGGGGCCAGCACTGTTCGGATCTCTCAAATGTGCCGTTTTGAACTTGCCTTTAATTCTGATCTTGTAAGCCAACTTCTTGGGCCACTGGTCTTTCAGTGCAGCGGCTGCTTCTCCTTCAAAGATTAAACAAGCAACCGCATCCAATGAAGAGTTTTTCCCTTTGTAAGACGCTAATGTGTACTGTTGCAACATTTCTTCCACTTTAACAAATCCCTCAGTTCCTGGAGGAAATAATTGGTCCGGCAACTGATCGATTTGAAAACTATTTCTTTTACTTTGTAAACCTCCAGCGTCTCTTGCCCTTCTGACCAGCGTGTCAGTGAAACTATTCTTTGGTGCGTACCATAGTTCCATTTCTCCCAATTTAGGTCTCAAAGTAGGAAGGTCTTGAATTGAAAAATACTTCGGTTCTGCAACAACAGAAGTACCAAGAATTGATGCCGATTTGGCCCTGAGGTAAGCTGCGATGGCGAAAAATGCAACAGGCAAAACGATTTCCAACAGGGTTAAAATTAGATGTCGGCGTCGCACGAACACGCAGTTTTTCCAAACCAGCACACCCAAACGGCGGAGCCTCGCTGATATAGGAAGCGATGGCATGATAGTCTGCAACCAAAATATCGCAGATAATTTAAAATAAGACAAAAGAAGTCCATTGAATCCCGTAAATAAATTTTATGTATAAGTGCTTTTTGCATAAAATATCTCTTTCGTAATTTGCAATTTGGTTCATAAACTTATTATGCCTCACTCGGATCTGCTCCCCACTTTAAAAATAAATGGAATAGAAAATTCACTTGAGAGGAACGCGTTATTAAATGAAGTTGTCTGTTAAAAAAATTTCACAGAGTAGCTAATCGTAAAATCGATGGAAGAGTGCAGAAGGCTATTCCGTCCAGTATAATATAGACTGTCCTTCACCTTTTCGCTATTATCACGAATCGATTGTGCACACAGCTCAAATTATGGATCCGCCTGTGAGCGGTGCGTGTCTGCTCGAAATGAAGGAAGTGTCAGCTAGGAGACAGGAAAATTGTAGAATGGGCGTTGGACGATACCGTGCCATTTTACTTGTTACCTCAATGGGACTTAAATGAATGGCCCTTACTTTGTTAGATGAAAATAAAACAACAAATAATGAAGTTTGCAACCAACTTCACCCTTCTTGCAAATCACGTGTTGATTTTTCTACCAATTTTTTTTAAATGTCTATTATTTATAGGTGCAATAAGTCTTGTCGTGGCGGTCTTAATTAATTTATTTTCTTGATCCACCTTGCCTATTAGACTAAAATGCAGTTTGACGATAAATATATTAAACCTTTTCTATTTTAATTTGGATAAAAATAAAAACCTGTTCTTGGTTTTGTGAATTGGCTCAAATCAAGCTGAAAAATGCAAATTTCTTAAATTATTGCTACTTTAGAAGCCAGTAAAAGGATTGAGCAAAAAAATATTTTTTTTCTCTTTGAATGGCGTTTCTTAACATTGGCGATTTTTTATCAAAAAACCTTGCAATTTTTTCTCTTTTTTTTGTTAAAAACTCCAAAAATCACCCTTCTAACACTTCTTGTGATACTTATTACGTTACATATATTATATGGCATTATTTTCTAATGTTTTTGGAAGTACATGCAGTATTTAACGTATTTAACAACACAGCAAACACATCAATCATAAATATGTGTTTTGAAAAATAAAAACAAACCAATGACAATTATTGGTACTATATAGCTGCACTCCTATGCTAAAATATCAACAAAAAACTACTTGTCCCTGGGTTCGAGTTAGAAAAAATTAAAAGGGTATTCAATTTTTATAAAAATAAACTTATTCAACTTACTAATTAAATTGAAAAACTTACTTTTGAGCGTGCTAACAAATTACATATATACTGTCACCAGTTTAGTTTAACTAGAGACTGTGAGCATTGAAAAAGTATGATCGCAAATTTAAAAATTTTGGAACAAATCAAAAAATAATTTGTTTCTTACCACAAAAATTAATAATTAAAGATGTTGTTGATGTTGACGGTGATTATCGAGATTTATGAGAGTGAGTTTTGTTGCTGCATCATTAATCCATTCCAAATTAACACTATTATACTATGTATATTAAATATATTACAGTCTTCTAAAAATATTTTTGATCTCAACATTCACCCCTTTGAATTTGTCATGAATCACAATTCCTTTAACAAGAGTAGCAGCAAGCAGCAGCACTCCACACGACTGTTGACTTGTGTGACTATTTACGCTACCAGCTTATTAACTATTGTGGGCCTGTGGGGGAGTAGGATTTTGAAAATTGGAAAACTGTATGGTTGCGCGAGCTCCCGCATGCGCACTTGAATTAAAGCAATGACTCCCGCTGGTGGCTGCGCGTGAAACATATTACTGCGATTTTCAGGTTGTGCGCAGGTTTGTATGCTCGCATTTTGGTGCACTCGAAGGAATCCATTGGCCAGTGACACAGCAGAAGGAACAACACTCCGCTGATCACAAACTCTGCTTAAATTTTGTGAATTTATCTGTTTAATTAACATCTGCTCACAAGTAAGCCATTTATTATTATTCTATATATTATAAGTACATATTTTTCGATTAACACACTGAATTTTAAAGCATTTTTTTCTCTACTAAGCAAGGATTTTGTCAAAATTTGCTTGCGCGTTGTCATGGTGTTTTGACCGGTTCTTTATTAAAATTGCTTAATTTCAGGGTAAAATGGGTTTGGGTGGCGTCTCCGATGTGGAGATGAAGGATGCTGATAGTCCAGTGGAGGTCGACCCTGCCGAGCAGAAGAAAGACGCTGATTTGGCTGCTATTGAAGGTTTGTTGGAACCATCGAACCACCTCACTCATTATGACGAGTCCACCGTTTTGCAATGTTCCACAGAAATTCGCGAGCATACTAGGCAGATAGAAAAGGCTGTACATAACAAAGAGCAGAGGTTTATTCTGCGAGTGTTGCGTGCACTTCCGAACACTAGGCGCAGGTTAAATGGAAATGTTCTGAGGAAACTCATCACTGGATATTTCACCCATTCAGTTCAGGAGAAAGATGCCTTGCTCGCTTACGTGGAAGAGGTAAATAATGCTCGAATTTCTCTTCCATCAAATGCAGAAATTAATTTTCAAATTCCGAAATTTTCACCAGAGCACTGAAAGTGACACTCCGACAACTGTTAGGATGCGCAGCAACAAAACATCTAGCACCCCGTTGTTGACTGAAGTTGATACCTACATCCATCTGCTGGTCTTGCTCAGACTGCTGGACACAAACAAGTTTCAAGAGGCTGTTCAGTGCTCCAGTAATATTTATTTAAACATAGTATCTAATATGCGATGTATTAATGTACATTTTTGAGCAGCTGTCCTCATGAACAAAGTTGCATCTCAGAACAGGCGCACCATTGACCTGATCGCCGCCAAGAGCTACTACTATCACAGCAGGGCCTATGAACTCACCAACCAACTCAATCAAATTAGAGGGTAAATGGGAAATAATTAATACACGAGATCAAATTAAATTTGCCCCTTCTTCCTAAAACATATTTTGCTGACTCATTCACTAAATCAAATGTTTTTTTTCCGGTGTTGCGTAATTTCTTGCTTTTTTACATTAAATTTAATCCAGAATTTGTTTTAAACTTAGATATCAAATTTGTCCTCTCGGTAAATTGATAAATTGATTTATATATGGATTTATATAATTATATGATTTATATATTAGATAGACGCTTTGTTTACTTCTAAACTAGTGTTTAAATGTACAATATGTGTAAAAAGTACTGTTTAGCAAGACAATGAACTGTTTTGAGTTTTCTTTCACTTATTTTATCAAATATTAACGATATTTTATAATTTCCAGTTTCCTGCATGCCCGTCTGCGGACCGCAACTCTGCGCAACGACTTCGAGGGCCAGGCGGTACTGATCAACAGTCTGCTCCGCAACTACTTGCACTACCATCTGTATGACCAGGCTGACAAGCTGGTGTCCAAGTCAGTGTTCCCAGAGCTGGCGAGCAACAACGAATGGGCCCGCCACTTCTACTACCTTGGCCGCATCAAAGCCATCCAACTCGAGTACTCGGCCGCCCACAAGCACCTGCTGCAAGCCATTAGGAAGGCGCCACAGCACACTGCCGTTGGATTTAAACAGACCGTAAGCAGCACTCTGTGTTTCAAATCGCAACATTGCTAACTGACGTATTTGCTCATTGCAGGTGCAAAAATTGGCTGTCGTAGTTGAGCTGCTGCTTGGTGATATTCCTGAGCGGCAAATCTTCAGGCACAGCTCCATGAGGAGAGCGCTAATCCCTTATTTCCAACTCACGCAAGGTTAGTTAATTTCATACATTCTCCCACTGAAAAGGTCATTCCAAAAAATCAATTTAAGAATTTGTAGTGAAATTGAATATCAGTCCTTTTCTTCAACAAGATAATTGGTTGTCTCATATTTTTTCTGCTTAATGCGCATAGCTGTGAGGTTGTTACTAGCGATAAATTTTCCTTAAATCTCAATAATTGCAAGATTAACAACGGAGTGCACATTTTTAACTTACAAACTATATGCTCTAAAATTGCAAGTAATCCCTTAATAAGCTGATTTCTATTTAAATTCTTTTATATAAGGGCCATCTCATTCTAGATGAAGAGGACTAAATTTTTATTTTTGTTTTCAAGGCTCAAGCATTTTTATTTGGTCGGCATTTCAATTTTTAATCCTGTTTATTAAATTTACATTGCTTGGGGCAAAAATACTTCAAGGAAATTGTTCAGCTGTTAAAAATTTTCATTAAAAGTTCACCTGGTTCACCTCTTCAAAAATTAAAAATTGCAACCCCAGCATGTTTTTGACACTGCCAAAAATAGCCAGATTAAATTCAAGGTACCATGTATACAATCAGAATGGTGATGGAAAATTATTTTTAGCTCTTTGTGATTTTATTAGGATTATAGGCCCAAAGTTTGGCTCACACAACATGTATATAGACTGTAAAAATAAATTATTTGCATACTATGAATAATTGTTAACTCATGGCTCTCTACATCTGTTTAAGTACTTTTTTATAGCCAAAAAACTTGTTCAATGTTTCAGTCCTTTATTTTGTAAGAGATCTAATTCCCTCTGTTCATTTCAGCTGTTCGTCTTGGTGATTTGCAGCGTTTTGAGGACGTGTTGAAGAATTACGGGACTCTCTTCCAAAAAGATCACACTTACACCCTGATCTTGCGTCTGAGGCACAACGTGATCAAGACCGCTGTTCGAGCGATTGGACTGTCCTACTCTCGCATCTCTTTGGTGGACATCACCAAGAAGCTGTTGCTGGACTCTCCAGAAGAGGCAGAATTCATCATTGCCAAGGTTCAAATTTTGAGAATGACTTTTTCTTGCTCCTTTTTGAAGAACACAATCTAGATTTAATGAAATCACAGTTGAATATCACAAATAATGCGCTGAATTGTTGTATTGCAGGCAATCAGAGATGGTGTCATTGAAGCCAGTTTGGACCACGAGAAGGGCTACATGCGCTCAAAGGAGACATCTGATGTGTACTGCACAAGGGAGCCGCAACTTGCCTTCCACGAACGCATTGCTTTCTGCCTCAACATCCACAACCAGAGCGTCAAGGCCATGAGGTACCCACCCAAGGCCTACAATAAAGATCTGGAGTCGGCAGAGGTGATTTCCAAAGCGTTGCCCAAAAATATGGATTGAAAAATGAATTTTTGCTACTTCAGGAGAGGAGAGAGAGGGAGCAGCAAGATATGGAGCTTGCAAAAGAAATGGCTGAAGAAGATGAGGACGGATTCCCTTGAGCGCATTGTGCACATTGTCTGTTCTGTTTATTGTATTTCTTCATTATTAAGATTAGGTTCTTTATCTAATAATAATAAATCTCTGATTTTGAATGAATTATATTTAAACTTTCTTTCAAACTCTTGCTACATATATCCAGATGGTAACTTAGCAAAGCCTTGAAGTCGCCAGTTTTCAGTAACTTTTGAGGAAATTAATAAAATGATTTAAATCATAGTGAGTGTGACTGGATTTAAACAAACCGAAGACGATCAAATCTGATTTTGAATGATTGAAATCCACAAGAATACCTGGAATGAAGAATAAATAAAAATGTTAATAAACAGTATGTTGTCTACGACCATATCACGTTGAACACACCGGTTCTCGTCCGATCACCGAAGTTAAGCAACATTGAGTGCAGTCAGTACTTGGATGGGTGACCGCCTGGGAACACTGCATGTTGTAGGCGCAATACTTTTTGATTTTTTTTTCTTAGAGGCTTTTCATTTTATATTAACCCAACAATAATTTAATGAAATAGTCTTCCTAAGATTTTTCATCTCATTTCTTCGGCAGTTAAATTAATAGATTTTTATTTGGTCGGCATTTCAATTTTTAATCCTGTTTATTAAATTTACATTGCTTGGGGCAAAAGTACTTCAAGGAAATTGTTCAGCTGTTAAAAATTTTCATTAAAAGTTCACCTGGTTCACCTCTTAAAAAATTAAAAATTGCAACCCCAGCATGTTTTTGACACTGCCGAAATAGCCAGATTAAATTCAAGGCGCCATGTAAGCAATCAGAATGGTGATGGAAAATTATTTTTAGCTCTTTGTGATTTTATTAGAATTATAGGCCTAAAGTTTGGCTCACACAACATGTATATAGACTGTAAAAATAAATTATTTGCATACTATGAATAATTGTTAACTCATGGCTCTCTACATCTGCTTATGTACTTTTTTATAGTCAAAAAACTTGTTCAATGTTTCAGTCCTTTATTTTGTAAGACACGTGAACTATTTTTATTTCCGCTTTGCAAGGAATACACGATTTCAAGATTTTAAAGTGTTAATGATGTGTTTTAATACTAGTCTGGGCCCACTCCGGCTCTGTCCTCCCGGACAGGGTTTTTCAGGATATTTCATCTTAGCAGCGGAAAATTTCACGTTTCTAAACAACCAAACGCCAATTTCCTTGTCGCAAGAAAAAGGCAACAATAATTTTGACAGTGAAAATTTTGAAACTCACCACTACACAACTTCCCGATAAAAAATCACTGACTCGAAATTCCATCCTTATTTCAAACTAATAATTAAATCTCAAGGGACACTGGCACGTACTGCCATACAACTTTTTGGATAAGACATCAATCAGCACAGTCACACCACTAATTTGTTTAGAGACACAAGCATTTTCCTTTCATATTTTTTTGTTAGTCTACATTAGTCTGGTTATGAAAATAGCTCGTGTATTTTATAAACAAGTAAAAATAAATTCGAGTTTTTTGCAAAATCAAATTTTTTTTACCCGGTAAGCTCAATCATCCTCAACTCCTTAACACATTCTCTGCTAGCAACATTTGGCGGAATTAACATTGGACAAGAAACAAGAAATTCTCATTTAACCGTCTAATTTTTCACATTGGTGTGGCAAGAGAGTAAAACACCGTATTTAAGCCTTATAAGATCGATTTTGCAATGGAGTGCGGTGCTTGGGGTTGTGTGGACAAAAAAGTGGAACTACCATCGCAGGCAAAATGCAGTGGCAATAAGTAATAAGCGCTGCGGCACATGCTTAGTACAAAGTGTGCGTCTGTTATCGTTGCAGCTCTGTGTCTGAGGCGGCTCTCTTTTGCACTCGGGCTACTGCATTTCTTTCCTGCTCTTTCTCTGTCCCTTTTTTGTCTCCGTCTTCCCTGAATGTCCCCATTCTCGAGTCGTGGCACGTACCGACCGGCGAGGCAAAACAAGAAATAAAATGATATTTTTCTCTTAGTGCGAATGCGTGCACATGAGATAATATGTTACTCATTCTGCATCTCGCGTACGTTTTTTTGTCAATTGGATGCAGCTGCCGCCAGCCATACCGTCAACTGGAAAATAAACGCGCCTTCGTTACCAAACCGAGCAATAAATCATAACTGCATTCTTCAACGTCAAAAACTGATCGATGAAAAAATAATTGAAAACTAAAATCGAGAGCGAAGGTACAAGGTAGTGATGTTGAACAGCAACTCTTCTGGTTTAAGATGTCAACAATCGAAGTTAGTTGTTCCATATTATGAAGGAAACGGACTTTATCCTCGTAGCTAAAAATTCTTTTTATATATTATCTCCGACAAGTTTCATATTAGCGCCCTATTTCATGATAACTTATTAATATTTATTTATATTATAATATAAATAAATATAATAATATAATGATTTTTTTACGAATAAATTCGTAAAAAAATCACACAGCATTATAAAAAGACCGTTTCTTTCATAATATGGAACTCTTCTAGAGTTTCTTTACAATTGTTTCATTGAATATGCGCAAGTAAAATTGAGAACTGATTTATTTTATTTATGATTTTCATATCATGGAGGCTGCCTGATGATTTTGCGTAGACAAGACGTAAAAAAGACCTTACAGTTAATGAAATGTAAATGATTTATTGGACTGTACATTACAACTTGACCTTGCTTTTTTATATATATTAATGTGCTTAAAAATTGACAGTTTTATGAAAATATGCGAGGACAACAAAAGTCACCAAGCAATGCGTAAGAATGGTTAAAATTTTTTTAGAACTCTACGATATTTGTATCCAGTTTAGATCAATTAAAGATTATAAATATGATTTTTTTACTATCTCGAACAGCAGCGTAAATGAGAGTACTGCTGCACATTAAGCAAGAAATTTATTTGTATAGCTGACAAAAAATGCTGCTTTCAAAAATTAATCTACGATGAAAGATCATATTTATATGCTATTGCTGAGTCAATTCTTTTTAATTTTAACTTCATTTTTCTGTATTTATTCAATTTTTTTAATGAAACATAATATATTTTAAATCCTGCATGAAGCAAAAAATCATACTTTTCAGTTCAGTGTTTGAACATTTCAAATCACGTAACGGGCTGGGATCCTGTTTTCAATATTTTTTTCTTTTTTTGTTTTGATGCGGTTCAATTATTTTAACATTGTTGGATCAGCCAGCACACGGCTTTGAGGCAAAAAATGAAAATCTCTGATAACACATATTCTGAGACGGAATGTATTTTTATTTTATGTTATATGACGCGAGTCAGCAACGTTCTTTCATGCTCAACTCAATTTGCGGCTCGCGGTCCGTGCAGTGTCACATGCGGTCCATGGAGTCTGTGCCTCGGACCAGACGGACCGCTGTGCATCCAGAGCAGAGCAGCAAGTATGTGGCAGATCGTATAAAAATCAAACGAGTGCAGTCGCGGCTGCGGCGTTTTTTGTCGCAGCCGCTCTCATGATCGGCCGGCCGCGAGTAACAAGTGAGACGATTTCTTTATAAGTCTCTCTCTCTCATGCTCGCGCGCGAGCTGCATTTATTTATCATGCCGGCCAGTTTTTTGCCTGCTGTCTGTTGTGTGTTAGTGTACATACTGACTCGTCGTTTTCATATACTGGATCCTGCATGTGTGCACAATCAGGTCTGCACTTGATCCGCCGCCGACGCCGCCGCGGCCACTTTTCTGCCGCTGTTGCACCGGCAGCGCCGACTCGAAATTCGTTTTATTGTTTATTTTTCATGTGCACTCGATACGCAAGCGATGCACTTTTTTCACCGACGCGACTCTTCGAGATGAAGAATTCTTCTGGCGACGCCGACTCTGATCAGATTCCAAATGCGACGCGCAAAAACTCGACTTTTATATTAGTATGGAATAGATGGTGCTTTTGTTGGTTGCTCGTAAAAAATATATATGCAAGAGCGTTTTGGTTGCTTGGCTGGTGGAAAGCTAAATGAAGAGGGTGATCAATCATGAATTTTGCGATTTATAGTCACTTTAAGTGCAGTGGAGATGAGTTGCTAGTTTTTTCATCACATGGCCAGAGTCGAGGAGTCAGACAGTCAAAGAAGATTTTGTTACGCTATTGAAGCAACTTTATTGGGCGCATACTGATTTTTCTGAGAAGTTCTTATACCAGAATATTCATTTTCGTTTCTGTATTATTATCTGATTTAAAATTATATGGAGATGAGATGCAGATGGCTTTAAACTTAAAGGATTGTACAAACTGAGTAAATAATAAATAAATTTTATTTAATAATTGTTTTTAATTACTTCATTAATACCACTATTTTTACTAAGCTATCATTTGCTATTTTATTTTGTTTTATACCCCAGAAAATTGTCGGGATATTTAAAAAAAATCAGATCAACACAATTATTTATGTGCGTCATTAAAAGCATACACAGCGCCATGAATGTTAAAGTCGAGAAATGATAAAAATGCGCGAGGGACTGTACCAAAGAATTTAAGCACTCAACCTCAAGTCAAATTAACAAATACCTTTTGTAAAAAAAATTCTTCCCTCGATCCAGAGACTCGCAAAGATCCTTTAGATGCGAATAATTTGACAGTTTCGTGACCATAAACTTTGTTCTCATCGGGAGAAAATCAATTAAATGTAATTTCTTTGATTAATTTAGTTTTGGAAAACGTTAAAAGAGCTTTAATAATGTACATTAAACAAAAACTATGGCTTGAATTTCTGTTGGTTTATTATGCAGAAATTTCAAACGGACACCAACACAAAAATGGACAACAGAAAAATACGAACCGCAAGCGCGTACAATTCAGATTCCACAAAAAAACCCGTTCAGCAAAACTGGTGGAAATAGTTAAAAAATTATCCCCTATTTGAAGCGAAATTCCAATTTTTTTTATGCGATCGAGTAACGGCCGCGCACAGCAAACGCTCGGAACGTCCAGGTTTGTGCGTATACGTGTTTTGTCACCTGTTGCCGCCGATGGGGTGCTGAGCCAGACTTTGAAAAGCATTTTGGGGTGATCGGCTGGATGAAAAAGGGTTAGTCTCGTCACCGGTGTGGTCATTCCCAAGAAATAAATCAGCGAGTCGCGCGGTGTTGCATCGGCTGGACGGCCAGGGGTGAAAAGTGGTTTGGAAAAGGATTCACCCCAGCGGCTCCCACGAAAATCCTCCGATCATTAATTGTCAGAACCTGATTTTAATCCCCCTGGTCAGTCTAATGACGTGAACAACCCTTCGATTCTCGCCCTCTCTATTTATCCAACCCCTTAAGCCGGACGCGCATTTTAACTTTTGAGGGGGTCAGTCGGCCGGCGAGCTCTTTTTTCCTCGATTTATCGCACCAAACTGGTCACTCACTCGCTCGTTCGAATTCAACCCCTTCGAAAATCGATGCGAAATGCAAATGCGGGACGCGGCGATTACTGTCCCCCAGCCTGGGAAAATGCCAAGGAAAAAGTAGTAATATTTCCTTGTTTCACAATAAGAAGCAGACGAGTAACCGAAACTCCTTTTCTGGTTGCGCTGTCCACCGATTTGCATTATTTTTCTAATGCGCCCCGTCGTTTATATCGACACGTCGTGGGGCCAAAGTTTTAAAAGAAAAAAAAACTGTGACCGGTACCAGTCTGAGCAACGTTTTGGAAAAGCATTGTAAATTTTTACAAATTAACATAGCTCTTAAAATATGAAGCAGCTGGATGAATTTCTTAAAAATTGTCACATTTTCTGACTAAAACTGCAATATTGATAAATTAAAAATAGGTACACGTTAATATTAATGACATATATTTAGTGAAATTAAATCGCACAGCAAAATTTCTATCTTCAAATATTTTTGCTCTTTTGTCTCCAATAAAAATATACGGTCAGCATTTACAAATTTTCAAAAGGTATACGGTGGAGACGTGGAGAGGGGTTACTTTTCAATATTTGGTTTTATCCACCAAACGTTTATAAAAAATATTTTAAATCATTTAAAAAAAGGAAAATCATATTTTGGATCATTTTATAAAAAATAAATAAATTAAAACCTGATTAGGTGCAGTCCGTTATGTCAGGCAGTGAGATATGATTCATATTACCTAAGACCGAGAGGAATGGTATATTAAGAGCCGTGAGATTGTATATTTAAAGAATAAATCCGCTACTTAAGGCACTTAAATCTCAGGGGACTGATGAAAATATGTGTGACTCGCTGGATTGTCTGCCGTCGCGGTGCAAACAAAAAACATGAATATTATATTCAGTGGATATGATTTGTGAAAAAAGTGGTTCTAATAGACGACAAAATTGCGATGCGCACACATGCATGCTTATTTTGATAAGGGGTGTCTTTGAGTGAGGGTCAAGCTGATTGAGGGGTCGCCGAGGGTGATTTTGAGTGCACGCAGGTGTGAGGAAAAGGGGTGGCCTTGCAGCTCATGCACAAATGCACAGAAGCAGCACTGCGAGCACATCCGCGTTTGATTCAATACGCATATTAACATATATACATACCACCGCAGTTATGTAAATCGACGCGCACGCACTTTTTGATGTATTTTTACATTAATATTTTGTCCGCTTGAAGCTTTCCCTTAACGTTCAAGCAACTATTATAAATTAGAAAGGAAGGATGTGTCACAATTTTTCTCCTTTGTCGAAAGCTTGAATGAAATTTCTAATTTTACAACTCCTTTTCAATTTGTAAAGTTTCCTAGACGTGCGTACATTTTCCACCAAAAGATTTAAAGTTTAGCAACATGTAAATTATTTTTGCACGGCAGTGCTGTTTTGGGGTGCTTGCTTTTGCAAACTGTCCTTTAAAGTACTTCTAGGCTCCTAATTGATTTTAATGTTTTGAAAACCGTTTTAGGTCAGTTATTTTTTCATGTAGATAATATACATTTATTCTTTATTAATAAAGCACAGAAGGTAATATTAATAAATGAACTATATTTAGTTAGTTTATAATATTTGAATTTTCGGTAAGTTCAAAATCACCCACATTCGAAATTTTTTATTTTAAATTTTAGAGGACCAAGCATTTTTTTAAGGAGAGGGTAAACCTGGAATATGTATGAATCTTTAATGAAAAACTATAAAATCTGTAAACTAATAAACAACTAATTATACAGAATTGATAAAATTCTCTGTGTCCCGTGATACATATTTTTTTTAAATATTTCTGCTAGATGTTGTCTCTAAGAACGCTAAAATTAACCTGGTAATCAAAACATCACAGAGAATTGAAATGGAATAATTAATTGAATGAGTTGGCCCCTCCCTTGGCGAGCAACTGTCCACCGGTCGAAAGGGTGCTGCTGACCAATCTGGAGGGGTGCCCCCTTAATGCACCTCGGCCCTAGCCGCAAGTTTCTCGTCCCCAGTCTTGGTCGCACTGCTGAACTGCACGTTTGATCAAGTCACTGATTTATTTTCTATTTGATTCCACCCTCCATTATTCTTTCTCTCCAGAAGCCGGTCGTGTTAGCTAATTTTGGAAGCTAAGCAACCCTTCCTCTTGGCTAAGGTAAGTGTTTAATTCAAATTTACATTTTTCTCCAGATTTTATGAGCGAAATTCCTGAAATTATCTGACAATTTAAGATCCCCTTTAAATTAAGAAATAAGTGAAAATGTTCAAATTTAAAACAATATATACGCAATTTAATCAAAATAAAGCATTAAATATAATTCTGTCACTCACGTGCCGAAAGCAAATTATATGACAAGGAGATTACAAATTTTTGAATGCATTCTTGAATTTCATCTGCAGATCTATATTTTTATTAATCTCTAACACAATGAATCACATTCGTTTAATGTGTGCTGCTGTGGAACTTGCAGCGTCGAATATGTTCAATTAGTGCAAGAATTAAGATTTTAGATTATGTGTCTTTTAAGCTTTTCATTATAGTCTTAAATTGCTGTTGTAGCACTTTGATCATAAACTTTGCTTGCACATTTGGGCAACTTGTGCGCTCATTTTGGATGGCAATAACCATTTGTGAGATATTGTTGCATTGGAAATCGACCCTCTCTTTTAAGCACACAAAACAAACCAACCAACAAAATTATAGATTTAAGCATATCCGATTTAGGTTTTCAATGAAACAAATTTATCCAATTTAAAACAACTTGGATTACTTGTGGGTTGAAAAAATTTCGGAGCCATACATTATTGAGTGAAGAATTTGGTTGTATTATTTTATAGACTATTTTGTTGAGAGAAAACTATATAATATAACTCTAATTATTTTTCATTTTTCTTCATTTTACTTCCAAAATGACGCTATAGTCACGCAAATCAGCGTTTCCGAAGCAGAGTATTATTAAAATCGAGATTTTAAACTGATTCAAGTCAAAATTGAAATAATTCGAAATAAATAACTTACAAGCTATTTCGTTCATGTCGCGGAAAAAAATCTCCTTTTTTCCGTGGCATGAAAGAAATTTCATGAATTTACCAGCATCTTACTAAAAAAAATTAAAATGATGAATGACTTCAATCGGATCCAGGTACAAACAATTTTTATTTGAAATTCTCCAAATATTTGTTATTTAACAGATTTAACTAAGGTAATTTTAAAAGACTTGTCTTTCATATATTGAGAATTAATGAAAACTGTCTTTAATGAGTTGCAAAAAAGAATAAGTTAACATACAATTGTATCGCACGTTTTCTTCCTCTTTGATTTGCTTTAGCCGCTTTAACAAACGTTAGTATATAATTTTCCTCAAATTTTTTGGCACACAATGCTCGCTATACAGATGATAGCGATCGCACAATGAATTGCAAACTTTATACTGCGAATGATGTGGCATTAGTTGTGTTTCGTCCAACCGTGCCTCGATCTAGCATTGCTTTTTTCAATTTTTTTCAGCATTTCCTGTAGCACATTTCATTTTTCATCCGAACTGGACGAGCGATAGTTACGAAATTATATAGTGACACAATCCGCTCTGAAACGCATTTTGCGACCGCGCAACGATCAACGATCACGGCTACACGCTGAAGCAGAGCAGGAGCCTTTTGGTGAGCTGGTTGTGGTTTCTTTTCCAAAAAGCTAAATTTTTCAAACACTGCGTTTGTAATAAAAATAGTAATTGTCTTCTAATAATGAAAGAACTAGATTGATGAGTGAAAAATCCTTGGTATCTTTATGTTTGGACTACTTGCTCCTCTTCAAAAAATAAGCAGTAATCTGCTTTATACTCATTTTGCAGTAATTTTTAGAAAGAAAATCAGGGCTTGAAAGGAATTGAATTTTAAGTAGGAATCATTAAAAATAACCAACCGTATGCAAAAATGAGAACAAATCACAGCTGAAAAAGTAATTAAAATACTAAAAATTTTGCAGCACATTTTCCCGTGTTATTTAGATTTGATTTTATTAAAGATACATGACTTTTTTAATTTAATTAAAAAAGGATACAATTTAATGGTATATAATTAAGAAATCAAACAAATTCAGTTATTTTCTCCACAAATATAATTGGAATTAAAAGATCTAATCTATAGCAGAAGAAATGAAGCTCGTTTATGCGGCGTAAGCAAACAACAGGTCGTATAACTTTACAATTATTACTCGGCAAACTAATTATTTCCGCTTTCAAGTGAATGGTTTTTAGTTAATTTCGCTCTCGAAATATATTTATGGTTCTTACACTAAACCAAAGAGTAACAGTTTTTACTCATTTTAAGATGTCAGGTTCCAATACATTTAAAATGCTCAGTGCATATTCTTGTCACAAGTCAAAAATACAAATACGTTTAAAAGAATGTAATGATATAAATATCCTAACTTAGAAAAAAATCACATTTGTGGTGTTTGCATGAGCCTAAATTCGTTTCTTTTTATTCATTATTTAACTTCACTTCAATTAGTTCTAAATTAACACCGTTAACGGAAACTTAAAAAGAGTCATAATTACAAGACGCAAATTAACCTATCAAAGTTATTGTTCTTGTGCCGGCAGAGCGCTGCACATAATTTAACATCACACAAAATCCCCTTATTTACCGTCCAATTAAGAAGGGTCTGCTAGAATTAGCCGAAAGGCGTTCTGCTTTCTTATAATGTTTGTTAACGGCGAAGAACAGGCCATAAAACAGAATCTAGCGTCTTGGCTAAAGATTTGAACGCGCTGAATTTGCATGTTAAAGCGCGCGTGAATTCGACCAAAAGGGGCCTCAATGGCGTCGCCGAAATTTCCACTCGCAGCTGCACGGAACTTTTGAATTCCGCTATTCACCGGTGCGGGACACAAAAGGGCGGCCATTTTCGGGGAGCGACGGCTTTCACCCCTGGGACGGTGGTTGGCTCCCCGAGGCCTCCCCCTGGCCTTGAGCCGTTGCAAGCACCAACCACCCCACGGCCCCTTTCTCGCAACCCCCAGACTGACCAGTTCTGCTGGCTTTTGATCACCCCGCGCGCGCACGTTGAGCTCTTTATGATGCACGCAAATTTTATTTGTTTCTTACACCCATTGACCGTCTGTTAACAAAGTTTCTGACAACTAACGCGTAACTGACAACTTCTGATGGGGACTTACGGACATCTGGAATTGATTGAAAAGACTGTTACACGATAATTTCAAAATGTATTATTATTTTTCACTGAAAATTAAATGCAGCTACCTCGGTATATCATATCGAGCTATTTATTTTTTCCGGATTTATACAGAAATGTCCCGCTCAACTAGTTTCGGCAGCTGCTTTTGCAGCTCTAATTCATGAGCTAGGATTGGAAGATGAGTTGCAATTAGAGTTTCTTTCAAATTTCCATGAACTATAATTTTATATCAAATGAGCAAAATATCAACAACATAGTGAATGGAAATTAGTAACAAACTTTGATCGCATTTCATGCTCTATTCTGGGTAGTGAATTAGGGCTGCAATCAGCAGTCGAAACTCAAGTTGAGCAGGACATTTCTGCGTACAAATATACAAATACAGAAAAATAAACAGCTTGATATAAACCAAAGATGCATTTCATTTCAATAGTGTGCTTCTGCATTCATAAAATTATTTTGCTATACAGCAAAAATATTACTAACTCATTAGATCCTCTGTAAACTCGATTTTTATTTGTATTATTTATGATTCCATTGCATTTCTTTCTTTCTTTCTTTCTTTGCTCTTTTGTCTAATAAAAGAGGAGCCTAAAGGCAAAATCATTATTTCCCCCTGCTATCTTTACCACATTTTTATTTATTTTCGCAATGCTGTCCATTTCGATTGTTTTCCAGAAGAACTAAATTGTCAATCCTGTTTTTATGGCATGAGATGCACTCGAGGTTATCATAATTTCTTCTAAAACTATTTTTTAATTTAAAAAGTTAAATTTTAATGAGCTTATACGCCGACAAGACCCCCCATGAAGTCTAATATTTAAAAAAAAAAATGAAAAGATTCAAAAGCGACTAAATGTTGTTCGCCTTTTTCTGAATGTTTTTCAAAGTATGCAATGCGGTGAACATCGGTGTTAAGCAGGCTGCGGTCAGCCTTACATACTTGAACTTTCGGACAAAGCTTTAATTTTAGTGAAAGAGTTTCACTTATGCCAAAGCTAATTTATGAACAAGGAAAGTTCACCCTTATTTCATTGCCTAATGTAATTTAAAACACTTGTTTTTATGAATGATTTGTTAGTGTTTCGATGCTCATAATTTCAAAATTAAAAGAAATAGCCTGAATCACTTTTTTTAATTTTGAACAATGAAGAAGATTAAATTATGCCCTACTTCAAGTTGAAAAATACCGGTCCGTTGGCTCGCATAAGACTAGAAGATTCACGACAAGAGGAGATGATGGAGCATTTCAGGGATCTATATTACATTAATGGCTCCACTATACGTCAGAGATGGCAAAAGGTGTTTTTTTTTTCAAATTGGTCTTATAGCTCAACGAGCTGAGAGGACTTGCCACTTGCTGGTTTTCGCAAATGTCTGGCGTTTCAATAAAAGACCTCGGTGCGGGAAGGCGAAAAGATGGCCACATTGGTCCCAAGCTCCTCTGCGGCCACACGGGCCTCATTATGGTATCCACTCGGCGGTGTAATTGATACCCGGAGATCTCATGTATCACAAGGGATGTGCTGTGCAACAGTTAAAAAAATACTGTGTTACAAATTTTGTGTGATAATAAAATAATATTTCATCATATTTCTAAATTATTAAGTTGAAATTAAATGCAGCCTCCTGAGTGTATTAACAATTAAGCTTTTTATTTTCCGTATTTCTGCAGAAATTTCCTGCTTTACGAGTTTTGGATAGCCTCATGTGCTTTTCCTTCTTCACTTGTTTGCCGAAATTAATAAATTTTGTTTAAATTTTAATTCTTAAATAGAACATTTCCTATGCCATCCTAACTTAATTATTAGATTCTAAATAATTTTATTGTGGACCAGCAGAGCACCTTTGCCGTCCCCTAAACCAGACAGAAATACAAAAATTATTAATTGAAAAAATAGAAATTCAGTCGGCTCACAGCAAATGCAACGCAAAAAATTGTGATCATTTTTATTTAAAAGCATTGTATTAGAGATAGAAAAAATGACAAACAATTTATTCAATTCGCCTTTCATTGGAAATGAAAAGGACCTTCTTAAATATGAAGAGCAAATTTCATTCATTTTCATCCGACAAATCTGTGTGGTCCCTATATTCGTTTTGCGTGAGAGATTTTATTTGAATATTCCGTTCTATAAAATTAATCAAGAGTACAGCGCAGACAAGCTTCTTGCAAAGGAAATGTTTTGAATAAAATAGAGTCGCAAGCGTCATCTATGGGTAGCCAAGTAAAGGGTTCGCAAGGGGTGAGCTAGAGGTCTGCACAACCCTTGCTCGCTGTTCGCAAGCGCACGCAACAGGCGGCACACAATATTGCAGCTGCCACTACCGGTTACCGAAATGGAAAACCGTCTCTATTTAATAACCGGCGCTCAACGACTCAAGCAGACAGGAGAGGAAATCCCATTACTCATATATTTATGCCACAAGATACTGTGAATTCCGCGTAATGGCAATGCAGCCTCAGACAGCAAAATTCGCAATATTTTGTCCAGCAAATAGCGAACGGATCATTTTCCGATCATTTTCCGCTATTGAAATATAAGTAAAAGGATTTTCACCATATTAATTTTGTTAGACAAAAGAAAAGTAATTTTTGTATAAATTTGTTCAAATATTAGACAAAATCAATTGAAAGTTAACTGAACATCGCTGTCAGGAAAATTTTGCGCAAAAAAATAATATTTTAACAGAAAGAATTGCACTTTTAAATTGAATGCTCGTCATTTTCGCTATTTGCACTGCGGCCGCTGACTGATTTATGTGTCTAGGATAGGATTGCTTTTGTGTGTGCTGTGCACGGCGGGTCTCGCTTGCTACATCGCTCGAGCGTGTGTACAGCCTCAGCCAAAATAGAAGAAATCGGGGCCAGGGCGAAGCAAAAACGCAGTCAATACTCGCGCGCGTTTTTTGCGGGTAGCAAAAAAGCAAGGGAGCGGCGCGGGCACTGGCTGCCGGGCTGATGCGGGCGGGAGGTGGTGCCGCCCCCCTCGGAGGCCGCAGTGCCCCCACCCCGGGGCTCATACCCTCCCCGCCGCGGCCGAGGCTCAGTACCCAAGCACACCTGGGTCCGAGCGCACTCCGTTCTCAAGCCATTCAGCATCCAATCCGCCGAGCGAGTCGCGTAACTATACTACTTAGTGATGAGTGACCCCTGACCTCTGGCCGGTCATGTGACTCGTCCTAGAGTGAGTAGCAATCACCACCTTCCGCCCTGCCACCCCCGCTGGGATAGTCGTTCAGAGGGTACACAGCTCTTTTTAAAGCCGGGCAAGATAAAAATGTATCATTCTTATAGATGACACAATTAAACTTGTTGTGTGCTCGAAATGAAATTCATTTAATTTTTTTATAAATAACTTTTTTTTTTGATGTGACTGAAATTAAAACTTAAAATATTTTTGGGACTTATATTCGAGTGCTTGAATTGAGCAAAAACTAAAATTGTTATATAATTTTTATATTGCGTAAAAAAATTAAAAACAAAATAAATGAAGTCATTTAAAGTTGGCAAATTCATCTTGTTATATAGGTCCTATATAATTAAAATCGACCAAACTCTTTAACTGACCCATTTCTTGCTTGGATTCTGAATTATTTACGTGAGCCCTGGGAACTTGCATCATAATTAATGGCCTTACTCCTTCGGAGTATTTTGTGAGAAGTCTTTCACCCGGCAGGCAGACGCAGTAGCGTTATTGAGCAGCGTGGCACTAACTCAATCTCAATATCAAATAATGATTTAGCGAGTCCGATATGCTATGAACCTACAAACAAACACGCTGAATGCTTTTAAATAACGCATGCTGAGATCATAAGCACCAATAATTTCTCACCAAACTTTATTGCTGCTCTTGCCGCGCGCCAGACTGCTATATTAGTATTCATGTCTTGTGAATGCTCATTCGGCTCATACTAAGTTCCTGTTCCAAGAACATTTATTTCACCCAAAACAAGTTTACGATTTCTATTTGACATTTATCGAGGCTTAAGCCTCCAAAGCGGAGAAAATTATTAATAAATATTAATTTTCACCTTGAAAAACTAGAAACATTTTCAACTTTCACCATCCCGAAATAGCATTAATTTCATTGTTGATTATGCCCTAGGGGCTTAAAAAGCTGCAGTCCAGTGCGAACTAATTTTTCCCTTCAATTGCTCATGCTCTTTTAAAACGAGTTGTTATTTTTCACAGTCGATAATCAGCTGCGAATATGTTCCAGACGCAAGACTTCTGCTGAGCGAGACGGAGCCCAACAACCACAGCCCCTTTGTACATATAAATACAAGTGCGAAATCGGGAGTGCGCGCGACATTGTAAAAAGTTTTCGTGTGATAGTGATGCGCGTCGCTGCTAGGATTGCGCAATAAATGTCGCTGCCCCACGCACCCCACCAGAGCGTCGAGGCCGTCGCCGGCCCCCTGAGACTCTCGCCCGCCCTGACCCCGAACCCACCCCTGAGCGTGTCCTCAACGACGGGCCCAATGCCGGTGCCCAGGCCCCAGGGCCATCGACCCGGCCCCCCGCAGGTCGCACTCGAAACAGCCGCAACGCCAGCCAACAAAATCGTCGGCAGGAATCTCAACGGCACCTGTAAGTACACACACTCACAATAAGTAGTAATATTTCATTTTGTCACATTCGCCTGCGGTTTGAAAACAAGCAGGATCTCCATTTGGTTGAATATTAAATTAAAATTGCAAGCCTGGTCGTGAATAATTTTAACTACTTTATTCTGCTTGACACATTCCAGCAGATATATTGGGTGAGGGTCGGCAATTTTCTTTTAATTCTATCAATTCAATAAATAATTACAAAAATGATATTAATTTTAAATTGAAATTTAATGAGATCGCACATTCCTTGTTAAAACAACTCCATGTTGAAACTGTTTGACTCTCTATTATGTGTATTACGTTAAAGCTAAAAAGAGGTGCTGAAGCTTGGCATTGTTAAACTAACGCCACACGAATCACATTGTGAAGAAAATTAAAAAACTTTGAAAGTATTGAAACCTCAAATCTTTTCTGTTAAATATTATTTTAAAATTTTTAATTTAATGTTAAGCTTTTTCAAATATCCTGCGAATATTTTATTGACTAAAAGTCAATTTCAATTCAGCGATTTTCAATAACAAAAAATATTTAAATAAGACTTTCTCCAGATTTATTTTTGTAAACATAATTAGCTTCTTCCTCCCCGCAAAAATGTTTGAATTAGCATGCTTTTAAAGATTTAAGAAATGTAAATCTACACGTCGTTTACATTAACTCTGCCTCATTAGAGTCATATGAAAATAAACTTTTTAAAATTAAATCCCACAGATCAGCGGCCTCTCCGAAATGGTGTGACTTTTATGTAAATCAGCTACAGTTTCTTGTTTATGTGTCTTTTCGTGATATTTTTTGGCGAGAAAGGCGAAAAAATCTCTTACAAATGTGTCCAATTGGCTGAAATTTATGAATTTACACACTCAGCACAACTAGCTATAAAAGTCGAGACTTGAGAAGTTATGACTGTGTCATCAGAGTGCCCAACAAAAATTGGGGGGATAGACTGAAAAGATACTTCAGTGTGTATTATATGGGATCGAAGAGAGCCAGTTTTTTGCCTTTAAAAGGCTCGTAATTATTTCCAATAGATTGGATCGTAAAACCTCGACGTTTTCCACAAATAAGTAAAAGCTGCAAATAAACCTAATCAACCAGTTTCAGACGCCTAATTTATTATATGGCAAACCACGAGACGACTCGTGTAAAGGCAGCTAGCTTGGTTTTAACTGTATTTTTGATCTGGATTGATTCCCTATTTAGGATAATTCAATTATATACGATTCTAATGTTCTCAGATACAATTATATTAATGCAGAAGCATCATTCAAATTTGATTATTACTTTAAATTTATGATTTTACTAACTTGCATTCTTGTTTAGAAAAGATTTATTAATTTTCATATCTTTATCCTCTTTCTTGGGTTCAAACGATAATTATTCTTCAATTAAAATCTTAATTTCTTATATTCAATCACGATCAAATATTGGCAGAGCGTGTTAATATTACCCCAGAATGAAATCAAATTTACGTTACAAATTTTTTAATCTTTTGCTGATATCCTTTTCATCTTGGATGCATAAGGACTTTTGAAACCTATGAAAACCAGTGACACTTGCTAACTGACCACATTTAAAATAAATATTAATGATCAGATTTTTAAAAATTCCTTCATAAAAAATCGTCTGCTTCGTGTTAACTATTTAGACGACTTATCTTTGGCATTTTTTGTCTCCAAAGCTTTGGCCGTAACCGTCGTCATTTTTTTCCTGTCTTGCCGGCCGTGAGCATCAAGCATTTATTTCATCTCATCATCTCGACTCCTCTTTTCCTCCTAACGTTCACTTCTCGTCTCCACGGACCTACATAGAGCAGCTTTTTTGCCGAGATCGCCATGTTGCATAAGCCGAACGAACCCTGGCGAAAAAACAAACGCTCGCTAGCATGCAAATGAACCCAGCTGCCGCTCGAAACAAAAGCGATGTGTGCAGCAAAAAACGCACCCTCGAGGAGTACGGGGGGTGCAACGATCTCCCCTCGCGCCAGCCGACCCGTCTAAGGAAAAAATTTGATTCGCTATTTGCGCCGAGAAAAAAATCGTGCACCAATGAAGGTGCTGCTGATCAAACCAATCCTCGTCGGATGCTGCACATTAAAAGCAAAAAACGCGACTGCATCATCCCCTCAGCCCTCAGAATCTCCCCTCAGAGGGTGAGTCATACTTGCAATCTAAAACAGAAGACTTTGGATTATACGTTAGACCACCGCATCTATTTTTTATTACATTAAAATAAAAACAAAAGTCCAACAAACCAAGGAAAATATAAAAAATGCATTTTCAAAAGACCATCATCTTATATAAAATCTTTTTAATTTTCCTTTTAAAATATTCACCATAAAAACAGGCTGTTTGTGGAGTCACAGCAAAATACTTGACCCTTTTAATAATTATTCTTTAACTAAAAAATCCGAAGACCGTAATTAAAAAAAACTTTCTAAAATATGAACAAAGTCTGCTATACTATAGTTCTGATACAAGTAATACTAGTGATAGATTTTATGTCATAATAGCTTTGGTCTGATGAACTCAATTCAAAGCGTTATAAATAGCAAGATATAATATTTATTATAGATTTTTCCTGGAGTTCATTCTAAAATTAGCTTGAGAATGTTAAAATAGAGGTGCAATTTACTTTATTACCACACCATAAAATGTTATTCTGGTAACAATTAAATAACCGTTATTGTCAGACTATTTCTAGAATGTTACTCTTGGAGCTATTTTTAGACAGTTTGGCTTTTTTAAACTTGTTTTCCCAATTCTATTAGCGCGAGCCACATTTGCGGGTTAATCATAAGCGGCCCACAGAAATATTACGCAGCCGCCTTGTACCTGTATATAGAGGGTCAGTAACTGTGAAATTTTTAGTAAGAAAAAACTGGTTGGAGCTGTCCCGTCAACGTTTTTTTATGGTTGTGGCTTTTTGCATGATTTTTTTTACCAATGGTCTCGCGTGTTTTGTAATATCCAATTGAGATTTTATACATTATAGATAAAAAAAATATGCAAAGTGATTTGCGAAACCTGTGCTTCTAAGTAGTATATAAGGCTTTTTTCGCACTCACATCAGACAGAATTTTGAGAAAAATTGAATTTAAACTCCTCTTGAATTTTTAAATGGAATTACGACTTTTCCTGTTTGGAATTCTGATTAATTTTCCGGTGATATTCAAGTCCTGATTTTATTAAATTATTTGATGATTAAATAATAATGTTTAACCCCCTCCTGTGTAAACACAACGATTGAAAAGTTCTAGTGACCGTGAGTCTCTGAGATATTTGCAAAGATCTCGCAAAAAATGTTTCCGAATCCTGTCCTTGATTCAGCAGCCAGAGAGATTTTGTGTCGCAAAAAGCAGAATAATAACGCATATTTTAATTACGCGGCAGTACATACATTATTCAAACAAATTGTTCAAATTAATGAGTAAAAAGTGAAAACCCAGAGGGCAAGAAACCTAAAACGTGATCTTTAACGGATAAAGGCGGGGCTTATATAAGCGTGTGTGTTGTGCTACCTTGGAACCTACAGAACGTTGGGCTAAATTTAAATGTGTATAACTGGTTCTCTAAAAATAGCCGAAAGGTCGCACTTACCTTTCCTTCTCTTCGATAGCACGTATAGCGAGAAAGTTGCGCGTAAGTGACGTCATCGGACCCTGACGGGCAAAAACGACTAATTTTAGCTTCACCGTTTTTTGCCCTGTCCGAGCGAAGCCAACTTTTTTTGCGACCGACTTTTTTTGCCTAACACTAACGCGTTCAGCCGCTGGCCAAGTGGCGAATTTCACACACGCAATTTTCGTGGTTGTACATGCACACACGTGCACCAGACAGCAGGTGAGGTGAAGTTGCATAATTGGCTTGTAATTATGACGATCATGCAGTCGTCTTAATGCAAGAATTTTCAACTCACTATGTATAATACACAGCTAGAGTTTTCCTGGCGTCTTTTTGTGACCCAATTTGCCATCAGGCCCTGCCACTTCGAATTTATTAGACGAGTGCGTTATATAACTTGCCGTATACGCGGAACTCCGCATGCTGGAGTAACAGAGGTTGGATCAAAATGAAACGCACGTGGGATCGGCGAGTAACCTGGTAGTTTTAATATGCAAATGATGCTGTTTTGAATTAAAATTTGCTGTCACCGTTAAGCAGGTATAATGCGCGTTTAACATTTTTTTAATGAATTAATATAGAATTATAAACGTAATGAAAATTTCAAGAAAAACTAATCAATCTCTTTGCAACCATTTAATAAAATTGAATTCCATTATTTCATTATCAACTATCGTTGATAACAAATAATTCAATCTCCATATTATTCTTTAAAACTGATTTTTAATGTGTTTGAGAAAAAAGATTTGTACATTAGACAATTTAACACTTTTGTGCGACCAGTCATGCAGAAATTTAACATTGTCAAAGAGACTATAATTAGTGGATCTATTGAAATTACTTTGCACAATTTTGAATTATTTCAATTTGCCGAATAATAATGGAAATAATATAATTTAATTTAGAGTAATTATAATTTCTTCTTAAAATCTTTACATTTTAATTGCAGTTGAATTGCTTCACTTTGACATCTTACATCTTAGTGGCATTTTTTCCCTGCAACTCCAAAAATATTTTGGCTCCTCGTGAAGTATTTTATTTTCATCCAAGCTGTCAATGTTTTTTGTCGTGTTGTTTCATCTGAAAGCGTGTCTGTTTATTGACTTTTGGACTCGCGTTGGTCCCTGCGGAACCCCCGACGGTTAAACTCCCACTTAGGGTTCAGAGATCTCTTTCGAGAGTTCGGCTATCTCTGTGCATTGCGGGCAAAAAATAGCTGAAAAAGTGCACATATCCATCTCACCCGAAGCGAGACCGAAAACAGTATACATGTGTGATTTTGGTGCATTCAAATGAGGACGTGAGAAACCTGCATGGCGCGGCGGTGGATTTTTTACAGGCAATCATTTCATCTCTACGCTAGCTGCAGTCTCGGCGGGCGGCAAAAAACAACGCCGCCGCATTCAGATTTTCGAGACCATTTTTTGTGCCGATGAGGCGAGCGCGTTTTTTGTCCTGCGCCAGATTGAAAGAATAGTTTGGATTTTGACCAGCACCTCGACCCTGATTTTTCCATTAAGGCTGCTGGGCCGCACGACGTCGACAGCCGTGTTTTTGCTCCGCTTTCTGATGCGGCTATCGGGCGTGTGTGTTGCTGCGCTCCTGCTCTTTTTTCTCTCTCTTGGCTTTGCCTCGGCCTCAGGCGCATTTTTGCTCCAAAGTACACACTGACTTTGAATTCTCTGATTGGTATCGTCTCGAATTATTGACGGGTGCTCTTGGCTCGTGATAGATGATTGTGCAGTGCGAGAGTGCGAATTGCGTCAGTGCTTGTGTCTGTGAAATGCGGCGTACGCTGCTTTCCCATGTGTTGGTGCTATCGTGAACACTGATCGGCTAATTCATTACATGTCAAGTCGTTTAAATACAGTGCCAACATTTTATAATTGTCATCAACTGTATTGTACGTTTATTTCACAGCTGATCTTCCTATTGTCTTTCAACCGATAAACTAATTCACAAAGAAATCTATGCCACAACACTGTTAGTCAATTTTAAATCCCAATTTGATTTTTTACTGACGCAATAGATCTCAGAAGAATTTCGAGCAAAATCTGTGAAGAAGTGTCGCTTTTCCTGACGCAACTGAAATATTTTTTGTGCACTCATAAGAGCAATTTCCCTCGAGGCAAGTAGCAGTAAAAATGTACTGTTCCACCGACGAGAGTAAAAAAATCGATGAAGATGATGCTTCATATTGCTTTTCTCATGATGGTGCAAGTAATAAACAAAGAGAAAAAATGAAAACAGTCCGTGGGAACAACGCCTTGATCACACCTAGCCACTTTTTTCGTGCGGAAAAACAAAAAGGTTCAAGAAGAGAAGCAGCATCTAGTAAAAACTGGTCCGAAAGCTCCAATTTTTTCTAATCCTGCTGCACCGCGCCCCAGGCCAAAGGTGTTCCCACGTTTGCATATAGTACGTTCGAGAGAGTGGTGAAAAACTTTTGTCTTTGCTGGGCAATTAAAAAAACTTCTCGGAGAATTTCCCATCCGATGCGAGTGTGGTTCGAAAAAGTGCTCGGATCACTCTGTTTTTTCGGAGCCACAAAAAGTCTCCGCTCATTTGCATACGGGGGAGCAGTGCGGCGGAGGGGTGCGCCGCGCGCCACCAGGATTAACCATGCAAATGCACCCCCTTTGATCTCTCAAGGAGCTTTTATTTATTCTTATTCAGCTTCCTAATCACCCTCTCGATTTTTTTTATTTTCCACAAAGAAAAATACATGCACATTGTAAAAAATCGATTATAAATAAAATATAAAAACGCATAAATTATTTCGTCAAATTTTTTAACAACATCTGGTTTGCCTTGGAATAAAATATACGTGTTTCTGTTTACTACCAATTTTCTCGATATTTTCTTTTGATTTCGTAATTTGTTCAAATATAATAAATTTATATCAATAGTTAGTTGTAATCATTGATATTTGCATCGAGTCTCAAGAAGGGTATGAAATATTTCATTTATTAGTAGATTTAACCGCACGCACTAGCACTAAAAATTATTGTTAGCTTATTTCTTGTCTCTCAAATAAAAAATAGAATGACTTTTATCAGGACTTTTGAGCAGGTCTTAAACCCACAAAACTTGTCCACAATCACATTATCTTTAACAGCGCAACATTATAGTGGAATACTCAACGTTTCTCGTCCACAGCGCCTCTAATTGAATTAGCATAACATATTAAACGAGTGTTGAGATTTCATCTCTCGGTTAAGTGTCTTGCAGGTGAATGGTTATACTCGTGATAATTACGTTAATTAAAAAACGGGCTTAATGTATTGATAATGTTCGTTTATGCATACATAATTTAAGTCAGGTCAGATACCTCATTTCGCCGCCTGTGGCTGCGAATGAGGTGTTCGCCGAATTTGTTAAAAAACACTCTGTTCATGAAAGTTGAGCGACAGTGCGGCCGCGATCAAATTAGTCTGTGAGCCAATGTATTTTGCGCTGGGCAGGTTTCTAAATCATCTAAAAACTACCCTCTCTAGTCAAATAATTTACCCTCTTAATTTTTAGAATGTTCGTAAGTGAAGGGAGCAGTTTAATATTTTTTTATTTCAGTATATCTCTTGGGCGTCAATTCCAAATTTATTTCTAAGTTTTGGGCTATTAATCTGAGTTAACCCTAGATTTCTAGGTTCTAAATAAATCTGCCATATTTTTTTCTTATTTAGGAGTTGGCACGCACGGCATGAGTATTGCTCAAATGTGACACTATCGATACATAAAATGAGCGGCTTTCACAGCGAAAACTGGTTTTACTGTGTCTTGAAGTGCGTATTTTGTGTCTAGCGAGAAATTGGAAATCAATCTAACTGCATTATTTATTTGTAATTAATTTACTTTAGCTCAGGTACGACAGCAATGTTTGAAAGTATACCTTGGATTTGTGCTAGGGAGTTAAATTTCGCAGTATTTTACACAAACATATTATAATTGGTATGATGGAAACAACATTTATGTTTTTTTTTGTGATGTCATGTATTCTAATTTTGAGTTTAGTCAAGTCTTGTCACGTTGTTTGCCTGAAATTCTGCCTGTTCTGCTCTTTTGTTGTGCCAAATGTTATATATTATGTTTTAAAAGCGCAGGTATTTGACTTTGCGAGTGAGAGTGTAAACATAAAGCCCTTAGAAATACTGCAGTGCTTGTTATATTTGTAAATAAGTATTAGTTTGACTTAAGGCCGTTTGTTAATTTCATTCAATTCGGTTTAAAATAAAGAGACAGCAAGTTTCTTCAACTTTACCCTTGTTCGCAGCATAATATGACAGTGTTCAATAGTTATTTTTCATGTTTGCATTTAGGCAGATCGTGCTAGTCCTCAAACCACTATTCCTGCATTTATTTTCTGCTAATAATGTTGATTTTGTAGGTGTGAATTAAAAACAATTTCTTCAAATTTAATCTTAAATAATAAAAACTCATTCAGCGTCATTTGAGAGTATTCTATCGCGTATTATAAAACAAAAAAAAAAACAGCAGAAATAACGATTTTTGACAACTTCTGACTTTCAAATGCATTATTTTATTTTATATTAATTGTGATTTTGAATACCTGCGCACACCAAAGAAGGTAAGTATATCGAAATTAGCAAATATAGAAGTGAAGCAATTAGTTACACAATCAAAAAATCTTAGTTTTCGGAGATTCAAACATCTCAATCTAGAATCGTCTTAATCTCGGTAGGAGGGAAAAGGGGTAAATGATCCGTCCATCTCTCAGCAGCTATTTTTTCCTCATCGAGCGATTTTTTGCTTGGCTGGATCGAAGCGGATGAGAGAGGCAGAGAGCAGATGATTATGCAAATCGCGAGGAATTCGCCGGCCGGTGATTCCCTCTAGCCGCTTGATTAATGGCTTTCTAAACAGCAAGCCGGTGTGAAATGCCTGTATACCTTTTGCATTCGATTTTGCGCGTATTTAATATGCAGAGGAACCCTTTCTTCTCGTAGCCGGATTATTTTCTTTGATATTTTTTTAATCGTTCCCACAACCAAAAAAGCATCTCGCCGGCAGCATCGCTGAGAAACAAAGCCGCCGAGAAGCAAGCGTACATACACATGCACGCGCAAAGTGGGGGGTTGAGAAAAAACAGCGTGAATACGTACGCACGCAATTTTTTGCACACGGGAGACGTCGCGTTAATAATGCCTGATCGACCAGCGACAATGGGCGTGTGCAAAAAACAAATATCAATCTCCTCAGCTGGCTCGGTATGAATTGGGTTTTGCGTTTGCACACACACACACACACGCAAGCATGCATAAGATCGTATCGCTTCTGTGCTGATCGCGAACTCATGAGAGTCTGTGCAGATTTTTGCTTTGTTGGTTCTCTAATTATGATTTCGAGATATCAGTTTGTACCATTCTGAGCACAGATTTTATTCATACATCAATGTCGAATGTACAGACCATTTAGTAATTATTCTAAACTTTGATTAAAAAATCCAAAGATTTTATTTACAAGTGGCGCACATACATGCTGAAGATGAACGCATCAATTTAATTTTAATGTCATTTCCTGGTGTTATCTATTCAAACAGGTACACGAAATTTCTATTTCTCTTTTCGTTTTTGCGCTCTGAAATTAGTGTATGCGGACGTTTTCAAAGATCGCTGATTCAATATTCTCTAGTAATGTATTTCGTTTTGGAGGTAACGTACTGCTGATGAGGCCAACGGGGCCGACACAGTCACTTTAGGGTACGAGAACGTGTCATATTAATTTCAATTTACAATATTTCGACTTAACTTGTTAGCCCTCCATGCCTGATTTTTGAGCCATTGTTAAATCGGTAGAATCTATTCTAATGTCTTTGAAAATTTTCTACGGAAATACTTTTGGAACCTGAAATTGATTAGTCATTTGCATTTTTGTGGTTTTCTAGATTTGGATGTTCTTCAAAGCGTAATTTTCGAAATTTTATTGCTCAAATAATTAATTGAAAGAATTACGAGACCTTAGTTAATTTTCAATCACTTGAAAATGAAGTCTTGATGCCTCGCATTTTATTATTTATTTTAATTTTCGTTCTTTTTAATTTAATGGCCACATCGATTATCAATTTTTATAGTTTTTTTTATCTGATTTTGACATTTATAGTTATCTCTTAGTTTAGCTTTTTTGGATGATTTTTTTGCTCTTAATGGAGATAAGATGGCTATAAAATGTATTCTTAAAAGCAAATAAAGCTGTAAATTGTAAAATCGTCAACCATAAAGATAAAGAACTTCGCCAATGGGGTCTTAAAACTGTTTAATTGCCTTCGATTTTACTGCCAAACTTTTTAACTAACCCTTAATCTAATTAATCACTTAGTCATTCGAAGTTATAAATTGTCATCTTCGTATATCGTACCGCCCATTTTAAAAGTGGTAGTTTGCAGTCCTGCGAAATGAAAGTTACCTGAACAACATGCAATTATCCTAAAATTTAATTAACTTTGAATGGATCGCTAGTTAAATTATTTAAATTTAGAGTGACGATATGCATAAATTAACAATATTATAACGATGTGCGAAACACGTAAACAAGAAACCAAATCGAGTTATATATTAACAACCCTATATGGGCGTGTGCAAAATGTATGAAGCATTAAAAACTTAATCTCCGCCACCATTAAGGACCAAATTTAGCTTCCCAAGATTAAAGCAGATTTCTTGCCTTGTTTTCATCTTTCTAGAAAAAGATTTTATTCCTAACAGTAGTGAGATAAGTGATGCATCCTCTACATTAAGAGACTATAAAGAATCAATGTTGAAAAACTCTGACGCTCTTTGCTGATGAAATCCGTGTCGTGATCTTTTCGCTACTGCACGTAATTAGTTTTTTGTTCGGATTACTTTTTATCAACACCTGTGTGTTTTTACCCGTCTCCCTGGGGAGATTTTTTCTAATTTTCTCACAGCAGCAGGTATTAAGACGCGAGGGGTGGAAGAAAGGGTGTCCGCGATAAATCACCGGGAATGTGACACGTCTGGTGAAATATTTTCATTGGCCTTTGATTAATACGTTAAACAGTTTGACACCGCGGCGTCATCCGCTGTGCATATTGACACTGCGCAATCCGCTGTTTTGCATCTCTGGGAAGACGCGCTCATCAGTATGCGCGGATTTAGGGGCGACACTTTCAAACCCACGTAAAAAATTGTTTGGTCTAAAGAGACATCTCAATCAGCACCTTTCGAACATAAGAGCGGCGGATAGTGCTATTTTACATGTGAGTTCATTTTTTTAACTTGGCTCCCGTCTTCCATCATCACTTAAGGAAACATAAAGGTGAGAATGTGGTGATAAACCACGTCGTACTGAGATTAAAACGTAATTTTGCTATTTTTTATAGCGCGAGTGTTGAAATTTAAAGTGATTTCTAAAAGTTTGAAGACAGCGGCGATTGAAAAAAGGTGATAAAACCTTAATGATCTGCGCCTATAAAATATTTAATTGATAAACCGAGTCCATAAAATGTAAATAATAAAATGCAAATTAAGACGTTGGCCAACGACTTCTGCTATAGTCATAAGAGCCATGAATTTATGTCGGAGGTGTATTAAAGCGAATAAAAATTGGCTCTCGATTGCACTATTTTAGCCTTGTTACGACCGTTTGCCGTGAAGTATCGGGCCGTCGTCATTAGCATTCTTAAATTTTTATGTCCCTTGTTTGGACTCTGGCGTGATTTCTTTTCCATTAAGTGGTATATCGACCTCGCGGGTTAATGCTATTCGCAGACGGTTTTTATGTCTCTTGTGATAGATGCGATTTTAAAATATTTGCATACGCTTCTATACATAACTCGCAAGCTGCAACCATTCCGGGGGTTTTTTTACTAATAAAAGATGGCAAAGCCATAAAAGCCACTAAAAGGTGTGCATATACTCTTTACCATGATATGTGTGTGGCCTGTCAGGCGTGCGCCGTATTCACAGGACTGAGAAAATGAAATCTTTATAGCACTTGTATATACTAGTCTGCTACTCAAGTGATGCAGAAATAAAGTAACGCCTCCCCAAAAAACTTATTGCCAAACCTGAAAAAGAATTAATGTTAAAGTGAAGTGACAAACGGGTTCTCGAGATACATCCAAGAAAATACTAACTGACAAGGAGCACTGCAATTGATGTAGTTCGAGAAGAGGGAATAAAGCTATGTGACTGTGCCTTAAAGTATGAATTGCATGACGTACATACTGGGTTCTTAAGATATGAAGGTTATTATGTTTCGACTCAATTAAAAAAAAATAAAAAATTATTATGTTTGTTTTTATTACAAGTCAAAAATTAAATGAAAATAAGGTGACAAAAATGGCAAAAGAGCTTGCAAAATATTGCAAAAACAATGAAAAATTTAATGATAATCTTGTGCAGCTCGGAGCCGGTAATCTAACAATAAGATCTCAATCTAAACAGAATTTAAGAGGGCCAGAAATGATTTGCAAAAATTTGGAAAAGTTCTAGATTTTATTGTTTGGACTTGTTCTGATGATTGAGTTTAAGGCCAAATATACCAAGATTTTCGAGGAAGTTGATTGATAAGTTCGTTTTTAAGATGGTAAAAGCACTGCCTCTCTACAGGATATCACGGTAAATTTTCAATCATATTTATCTATTAGCTTGCTCCTCTTTTGGTTACTGTACCTTTGAGCTTGCACAGCCCTCAAACAATCAGCCAACAATAAAAGAGTTAATATATTAGTTGTTGTTAGTGGTAGCTACGGGTCATTCCATATCTTTTGAAAGCATTAAGATAAAATATCAAAAATATACTGCTATTTTAAAATAAAAGCTGTGTACAATTGTTTCTCTCTTGAAGCACACGTTTCATGTCACTCAACGATTTTAATCTCGCAACAAATGCCAAAATGACAGACGCCTCGCGAGTAAATTGAATCAAATTAAGCACGAGAGCAGAACCGCTTAACGTCTGCAGCGGTCCATTTAAGCGACCCTATATGCCAGTCGCGCTGCAGAGTTGGCGAGGGGGTGACCGAAAGAAGTCGGTTGGGTCACAGCACATACACACACATTGCTGCATTTGCGTGCGGTGCATTAACCCAGATATTCCGCGTGTGTGGCTATTCCTGGGCCACACGCGCGCCCCGATGAGTGCATGTATGCACCCAGCAGCCAAACGGCCCGCCACACTATTTTTACAATTGCGTAAAGCGAGCAAGCAGCGCGAGTGCATCCACGAGCGCCAGTTGGCCAACCCTCTGCCCTCGTCTCTAAATAGTTAGTGCATAGCGGATGGTGCTGCGCGCACTTTTTACTGGCACGCGTCAAACGCCGACGTTGAAAGTCGCAGCTAAGAGAATGTCTAGAATATGATTCAGAATTCAGCATAATGTGTATCTAACTTTTATGAGCGAGGGTGTTGCAAGAAAGGGCATATTATACAGCATTCGTAAAAAGTCTATGTTATATTTTACTAACTCCTCTCGATAATTCTCTTCAGAATTAGCTGGAATTGTAACTTTTTCAAACATTACTTCAAAAAAAGTAGAAATAAGAAATTCTTCAGTAGGGCGTTTTTCAATAAAGGCTACTTTTCTGTTCATTCGGTATTTTGGTGCTGACTGTGGCTGACTCAATAAATCAATTCACTTTAAGTTGAGAAAATAGCCACATATTCCTTGCAATTCATGACTCGTTTATTGCATCCAGACTAGAATTCAAGCTTCAACAGCTAAATGCGTCCTAAATTTTAAAATTATGAGGAGGAACAAATTGTTCTACGCCTTTTTTTAATCGAAATCGAAAAAGGTAAATTTTTAATATTGGGATCATTTGATAATTGTACTCTTCACGGATATTTTCGAGATCTGCGTAACGCGATTTAATTTGTAAAACACGTCGATTCATTAGCACCACCACACGAAACGTTAGCCTTTCCTTGAATGTAAAAATACGCTACACATTTCAAGGAACACCTGCGAGGTAAAATTTATGACTTGATAAAGATAGATAAATCCGATTTTGAGTCTTTATGTTAACAAGGCAAGGTGCCTCTATATATATATAGGTCCTTGTGCATAATGATCAGGCTGCCATGTTTATTTTTACCTGGCAAATGTGGGTCACAAAATACTGCATAACACGCTTTTTGCACAAACCTCGAAATTTGCAAAAAGCTGATTTGTACGTAGCCAACCCAATGAATTCTCCACCTACCTTTCGCTTTTGACAGGTTAAGGTTCGAGAGGACAAAAATAACTAAAAATGGAGAGGGAAAACGTGTCCTGCAATTTCGAACCAGATAGGCGGCCAACCTTTTTACTTAAGTGACCAATCTGTACCCCCTCTCACAATGGAGACTAAATATACCGAAATGGTGTGAAGGCAACTTAAGCAGTTAATGAAAATTTATATGATTGGGATTTCATTCAATGTCGAGTTATTTTTAACAGAGCCATATTTATTTCGTAGTATCCGTTCACACACGCCTTGACCTTCACCAAGTTTTGTTATGCTTGCATGCAACAGATGAATATTACATTTCGTTGTCTAAATTTAGCTTGAAACTACCAGCTGGTCTGATTTTTTTTCGATTGGTGGTGTTGCAACTCGTACCTTAATTAATCGAAAGGGCGCTGTGTTTATTTTTATTTCTCCCAATCTAGAAAGCTTTACAAATTAAAAATCTTTCTTGGTGGTTGTGTTGCCTGTAATATTTCCATTCCAATTAAATGAAGCTTCCTCGATGTCATCAAGCTCTTTATTTTACCGTATTTCTATAGAAATGTCTTGCTCAACTCTATTCGGCTGCTGCTTGCAGCCCTGATTCATGTGAGCTTCCATTCCCGTCTTGGGGCTTGGGGGTTATCCTTGGCCCATGAATAAGGGCTGCAAGCAGCAGTTGAAATTATTTGTAGAAATATGGTAAAATAAATAGCTCGATATACATCGAGGAAGCTACATTTAACTTCAACTGAAAAATCCTAACACCATCGTGTGCCTCTTCCTTCATTAGTAGCTATCAATAATTATGTATGTAAATTAAAATATATATATATATATATATATGAAAAATGTGAAATCGTGAAACTAATGCTCGCCTGGAGGTTTAAACGGTAAAATTTTCTGGAGAAGATCAATAAAATTTTAGCTAATAGGAATAATTTTATATGTCGTAAAGAAACTCGTGGCGTCTTTTGATTAGGAGAGCGTGTGTGCCATGTCGATAAAATGCCCATATAAATCAGTACACAACTCTCGCTGCGCTCCATTCTCATGCAAAAGGCGAGGAAAAGGCTTGCATACATTTCCCATTGTGAGATCGGCGCGCCACGCGAATTAACCAAGGGTGAAAAATCAGAAGGGGTGCGTGCGTTGAAAAAACTGGGAGGGCAAGCAACCACGCTCACCTTTTTTACATTCACATATACTCGATTCAGCACATACTCGATTTCTTTTTGTGCTGACGAATACACGCGCGCACCTTTGATTGAATAGCAAGCGCGTTTATCGAAAATTCATTCGGATGATTCAAAGATTGTCGATCTGATCAACTGGCATCAGTGAAATTAGCATTTAAAATTAAAAGAGCTTAAACTGATTTCACATTGAATTTGAGCTGTACATGTCTCGGGCTCTTTGCACCGAAAACATACCGTCAGTTGGGATTAAGTATATATAGCAAATTATCGGTGGATTCATCTGGTCTGTGCTCACAGACCTGTTTTAGGTCATTTTATTTGTAAGAATTTATTAATATTCAGTAAAAAATTCCTGCAAAAAAAGGTTAAAAACTGTGCTGATTCTCTTTTCAAAGTGGAAGTATTAATTTTAGTATAGTAAATTTACTCCTTGATTTAAATAAAAGAAAAAAGAAATAATTATTTATTAATAGTTTTTATCTCATTATTTTGGATGGTTTACGAGAAGCACGGAACATTGTCTTTCTTTTTGGCGTCCGTTAATAATTAAATATATTTTGGAATAAAAGCCATTTTTAGATATACATGCGATATATTTTATTCTAATTATCTATAAAAATCGGCGCAAACTTATGCAAAGAAAGGGAATAAAATTAAACGTGCAAAATATCTTTCATTGCATCTCATATATCAATCACTACTTGGAACCAATTAAGACGAGTATATAGATGATAACATCTTGAAATTGCAAATTAAAGAAATTAACAGCAGTTTGAATGATAGTTTTATGGTCACATTTTCGTGTATGGGTGACATGGAAACACTTTAATGCGCCGTGCCATAAAATTCAAAGTCCGTATGCAGGGAACATTGTTAGGCGGGTTTATATTCTGGTTTATAGCTTTCGCGGTGGTCCCTCGACGACTGAAGACTATAGGAGACCGATGAAAGCAAATCAGTTCAATATTTTGCCAGCTGCACCACAGACGCAAACCACTCGGCAAACGCGTAAGAGGGAGACGAATGTCTGCGCGAGCATGGTCTTGATTTAAAAGGTTGATGTATGCAAACTCGCCCGCTCACTTTGAAGTGAAGCGCTGCTTGTCTAATGAGAAGACGGCGACAGGCTAATTAAATCAACGCGCTTAAACCATTTACTGCCATTAACGTGGAGGTTATAACAAAATCGCCCAGCTTTAAATGCTGAAAGGGGGTACAGAGTATTTTTTTCGCTGCTGAAATTAAGTGCTTTGACTTCTTACTGAAATCGTGCTCTGAAGTAATACTAAAAGCTGTTGTGAAAGAGATTTTTTTCTATAGCCTCTGCGGAACGATCAAGGGAGCGATAAAAATATTATCACCTTAGTTTTCTTGTTGATCAATAGAATTCCAGCATTATAGTAACTTGAAACTGCGGCTAGTTACGAATTATGCTCCACCGCATAAGTCAAAACCGCAGAAAATTACTTTTGAAATCTTTTTCTAGCAAATTGATACCTTGTTTCAATCAGTTAGAATGAATCCAATTTGTTATCTAGTTGCGTCGTATGTGTTTATATTTTCATGATGTTAACAGGGTAAGGGTAGAGATTGGCTGGCTATTCAACATCTCATCTCGTTTATGACTGTAAAAATACTTATTATCCAAAAATTTTCATCTCGCTTCAGCCTATATTCTTTCATGCATATTAAATGTTCTCGTCAAACTTTAAAAGCATGACTTTATTGCTTTATGTTTTAAGAGTAAATGAGTGAATAATTTCAGACGCATTCTGTCTCTTTCCTATCAGTTCTTGAGTGTTTTCTACACTTTCGCATGTTCTTGTTTTTTTTTACGTCGATCCGATTCTTTAAGTATGTGGAAATTCACAAACCGGCTGCAAATCAACTGAAAACTCTGTGAGCCTCTTCCCACGTAATTAGCTTAAGTAGTAGTTCACCGCCGACTTGTATTATGCATTATGATAGTAGTTTGCCCAAAGGAACACGCATAATTAACCACTCCTTAGTGTCAACCATTTCCAGTAATTGCAAATTAATTTCTTAACATTTTCTTTCGGTCGAGGATTAAATTCCGCAATTTTAACAGCGTTTGCTGATTGAATGCAGTCAATTAGCTTTTTTCTCCAATGCCGCAAGTCTGTCAAGCACGCCCAGAGATTCAGAATTTAAATAATTGGATCAGCATTTTTTCACGGAGCATGTTCATGCAGATATTGGTATTTAAATAACGGTTGTTAAATACTGATTTGTATCGTTTGCTCAGCTACCCGTAAATACACACACATTTTTAGCTTAAAGTAATTTTTTTAATCGGATTGAAAAGGGCGTTAGGTAGATGTACTGAGTGCAATTAATTACTACCAATTCGCTCGAGAGTGACTATGTGCCATGTGACTAATTGGTTAAGTAGAATATTTTTTAAATGTCTGCGAGACTAATGAGTGTTTGTGTTTTTGTTGACAGTGGTGATGACATCGGCGCCTGCAAACGAGGCAGAGTTGCAGCTGTATCGAGTGATGCAGAGGGCCAGTCTTCTCGCCTACTATGACACACTGCTTGAGATGGGTAAGTCCAAAAAGAAACTATTTTTATCAATCGCGGCCACTCTTCTTGCCGCGGCCATTCAATTTGGCGAAAAAGCGATGCAAATACTGAGATAGCAAAAACTGAAGAGGAGCCCTTAGCCGCATAAATCAATACATCGCGCTTTAATCCAGCACAGTGACGGGTCGCGAAACTCAATTCGGTTTGTGATTTATTACTTCTATTTAGTTCGTGGCTGACCGTGAACGATGAAATGGTTTTATGTCCCTCTCGCGATTATTTAGTTGCGTTCCTACGAGCAAATTCTCATTAGCAGTTTCCTAAATCGAGCGCGGCAGTTGCAAAATATAAATTATTTTAACACGCATTTACGTTTTGCTGTGATGTTTGAAAGGTCCACGATTAATAATATCGAACCGGTTCTTGGTCAGATTTTTTACTAGAATCCGTAATGTGCGGTGGCAGAAATGAGGTATTTTAAATTGCATGCAAAAAAGCAGTCTACCCTATATATGCATACCTGTAGGTAATTAATCATTTAAAAAAGGAATCGATAATGCATTTAAACCCATCATACATAAAAATAATATCTGATGGCCTGATATCTGCACTTGGAATTCAATCAGCTACTACAAGACTTTTGACTCTTACGATTTTTTTAGTTAATAATAGAGTTCATAATTTTTATCATTTGCAAGTTGCTTTTGGGTAATTTTTCTGTCAAACCAGTTTAAAAAAAACACTTTCAAACTGTTACGAGAGAGGTTAAATTATTTTATATTGATTGTACACATCAATTTAAAATAGGACTTTAGGCTCTTTTATTGCACATCACTTATATCCCTTTTAACGCTGGAATGATTCTCTTCTTCGCGCAGTTTCGTTTAGATACCAATCACGGTACTTGCAAAGCTCTTAACTGCCGACAACCCTCGTATCAATTCCAGAACACACCAACTAAGGACGCATTTGCATAAAACAAGGAGCGAATACTTTTTGTTTATTTCGCAACTCCAATTCGCATTTTTAAATGGTAATCAGTTGTACTGGTTTCTTGGTCAATTTGTCCCAGCTGGCCATGCGAGCTGTGTTCTCGAAAAGGCCGTCTCAATTTACTTCCTAAAATAACCACTTTTCACAAGTAGACAAAAACACAATATACGGGCTTGTTATGAAAAAGTTTAAAGTATTTTTAGTCGTGGCGCCTATGGCAAAAAGATTGGCCGGTTCATTTTAATTAAACCAGTACCAGTTAGCTATGTTGTTGAAAAGTAAATGCAGAGTCTGATCAACTTTCCCATGAACCGGTAAAAAAGATTTTACATGAATCATTAGTGTGCCCGCACAGTCAGCGAAGTAGAGTTGAGCGTTCGAGTTTTATTTAGCCAGTGATGCAATCGGATCATGCTTGACTCGCGTTATTTTTAGTCGTTCTTACACAATTTCATAAAAAATTTACGGCTCGCTCTCCAGAAGCTGCAGGTGATGTAAAAAACTTGTCTTTCTTAACGCCTTTCACTTTTTTTGTCGTTCGCTTGGGTCACTAGTGGCACAAAAAACAGCTAACTTGTTAGAGCAAGCTTGCACATAAACCAAGAAGTGTTGATTAATATTTGATATGAAATTGGGAGTAGATTTATTGGGTCAAAAGCTATATTCTTCGTGTTTTTAACTTAAACTTTCGTGGTCGCAGAGTACCTGTTTATCTTTTTTATCTGCTGGAGACATACGAATTTATTGAGAAAGCCCCACTTTGATCAGTTCGGCAGAGCCGGTTTTTCATCCCACTTGAGTGCATGTTTCGTTTTGTTTGCGAGAGATGAAGGGCTTGGACCCTTGAAATTCGATTTAAGCTTGATGTTTCAATTTATTTATAGCCTAAAATGAGGTGCGAATTGAAGTGTTAAAGTGGCCGCTCCTAAATTTAGTGTATCAGAGTTAAGTGAGTGTTTTCAATCTTTTTGGCTGTCTTGTTTCTCCATTGCGCCATTCAATATATTGAACGTATCCTAATATAATATCGCTATACACGGATGTAGCGCAGGTTGCCTACCCATCCAGTGAAAACACCACAAACAGCTGCAATGAAGCAGGCTGGAAGGAAAAATGTTATTTAAAAAGTCTCGCAGCAAACGTAGCAATTAATAAGATACAAACAACGCATTTCAAATGGCTTTTTCTACAGAGTTTTTCGCAAACGAATTAAAAAATTGTGAAGTATCTTCAAATCTCTCTATAAAATGAAAATCTATTAAATGAAATCAAAATTTGTAATACACGGAATATCATTGAGTATAAGAACACGTTCTTGGTTTTTGTCTAGGATATCAATTTTAGGACAAAATGTTTGGTGCAATAAAAGATACTCAAATGATTTTAATTATAGAGCCAGAAAATTGATTGAACACTCTTTGGTGTACTACAACGCACATAATTATAATTTCAATTTTTTGTACTTGGCAGCATGGAATAGAATAGAATTATAATATATTGTTAAAATTTAGTAAAATAATAATGGTACACATCGCCACAAACTTCATCACAAAATTAACACTAACAGTGGACAGTAGTGTCTTAATGGAATTGATTTACTTGTTGTACATATCAAAACGTGGTAACCATGAAAAACATAACAGTTTGACGCCTACCATGTCCTATTATTTGTCATTGCATGTGTGTAATAGTTTGCTTTTTAAATCGTATATTATATATATAAAGTTTGAAGAAATTTACTATACATAATAGGAGTGTCAGGAATATATGTCAATCAATGTCAAAAATACAAAAAGGTCTGCAGAACAGCAAAAAATAATTTTTGAGAAAAATAGATACATCAATTTTTAAAAACTGTTTTAATTTTTCTGTTGCGCAGGAGGTGATGATGTGCAGCAGCTGTGTGAAGCCGGCGAGGAGGAATTTCTCGAAATCATGGCCCTAGTGGGCATGGCCTCGAAGCCCTTGCACGTCCGCCGGCTGCAGAAAGCCTTACAGGAGTGGGTCAACAACCCTGGTGAGTCATACCGAGAGTCCCTTTTGTTTTCTACAATTCTCTACTGCAAAATGCACAACTTTGGTTTAGGACAAAATGATTTAAATAAACAAAGAACGCAAAATTCAGACGTGGCGTGTAACACATCGTTAGCCAGTCGAAAGGATGGCCAGTAATTTTCCTGGAAATCAGGAGCCTGTTATATTTATTCTGCACGACCTTGGTGGTTTAGCCCGGACTAATGTCTTGGCAAATGTGGTTTTTGCTCCGAGTGCGGTATGCTGCGTTTGAAACGGGATTTCGCACCCTAGGGCAATAAAATTTCTAATTTGGTCCCGCCGCACGGCGGTCTTTGTTGCCGCTGCTGCAGAGAAAAAGCAGCAGCTGCGAAACGCAGTCGTCGCGAGCTGCCCGGCGGACGGGCAAAAAGCGGGCGATGCTGCATTTTCGGGCTGCGCACGAGAGCGTCGCGATTGTGTCGCCGGCGTCCGCGTGCAAATTCAAGCGGCGAACAAAGTAGGACCTACCCCAGGAGCGCGCAGGTTGACTTTTCTCTGCTGCTCGCGCTCTGTGGCCTGTGCCGTCGAGTGCGAGGCTGCGACGAGTCCAAGAAAAGATCAATACACACGGCTCCGCCAGTAAGACCAAAAAGTCGCCGACACTCGTTTGCTCGCGACAAGCGCACGCGCCTCGTGCGTGCCACTGTTTTTGCCCACTTCACTGGATACCTCGGCAAAATCAGCCGCAAATTTGTGAAATCCCAGCCGAGAAACTTCGCATTCTCTGCGCTGGCGACAGCGAAATGCGGAATGAGTGGCCGTACCCATGCACATAAAAATACTGTGCTGGTCTCGCAGCCAAAAGTTTGGCCGAGACCGACCGACCGCGGGCAGCAGTGGACAAAAAGTAATTCAAAGCTCGAGATTGTCACATAGCAACCCCAGCCTTTGCTTTTTCTCGCCTCGTGCAGCGTCGAGATTGCTGGAAATTATTATCCTACGAGACATTACGCGCCAAGACGTGCAGATATTGTGCAAAAGTCCTTTTTGGTGGGCAGCCAGAAAAATTTTGCATGAGATCCTTAGATTTTTTGCTCTCCTTGTGAATTACTCTTTGAAAAAGGCGAAAATCGTTCTTATCGCTAGCGTCAAAAAGTAAAGACACTTTTGTCTTTTATGCTCAGAAAGGAAAAAAATTGGTGTTAGATATTTGGAAATAAAATTGAGCTCGAGTTGCTTCTGTGTGTAAATGATGAAAAAGGCTTGTCAATCATTTGAAAATGTTTAATTTTTCTTACAAAAAGATAATTAATTGAAGTTTGTTGCATTATCCATAGTAAAAGCGGAATAACACGACTTGTTCATGCGGTAAAGGGTTGTTAATAACTCAACCAGTTTCGTAGTTTTAAAGTGCGGAATATATTGCGTAATACAGTGAAATCATTTTGACCCCACAATTTTCACCAATAATGGTGAAGACTTGTATGTATTTATTTTTTCTCAAAAATATCAAGTTCAAAATATCGGGGAGGAGTTAAATGTAACAAGCAAGTGTTTCAATTTTTTTCACACTATGTTTTTTGTTTGGTCTTCACTGATGCTCTATTCCATCAGTATATACCTTTAAATTTATTTCGACCCAAATTGCCAACCTACATTTTCCAGAAGATATTAAAAAAAACACATTAACTCTCCATTCTCATTTACATCTCAAGGCTTTTTTACTTCCCTACAAGTTTCCTCGTTTAACGACTTCTTTTCTTCTTCCTTGATGATTTCTTCATTATATGAGAAATAAAAAATTCTTTGGACGTGAACGTCAATGAGGTCTGTTTTTTTCAATGAAACATGCTACGAAATATAAATGAAAATTTTCTTACAACAATTTAAATTTGTTTTTGAGAAAATAAAAATCGAATAAAGGCCTAAATCTGATCTTTGGCTCGGCAGTCAGTTGGGGTGTTTGACCCACGAGTGCGCGCGGATAAACAGAAAGACGTAGCGCTCAGTGCGCGACATGTACAGAGAGTGGCATTAATTCGGGTGTGTGCTGTGCACCCGCCAGATCTATTTCCAACCCCAAGGCTCACGCGCGCGGAGACTCGTGGCAAAAAACGCTGCCGAGCTCGGACCGGACGCCTCATGACCAAGGCAATACTAATTGCACTGGCCGCGGCAGCTCTGATTGCCGGGGCTCACCAATATTTTCGCACTTAGCCGCGACAAAAAATCGGCTGCGGTACTTCTTTTCCTGCGGCCTGCGCATCGCGTTTCTCTCATTGCCGCCGCCAACGAAACCACAAATGAAGAGACTATTTGCAGAACACGCCACAGACTCGATTTATCTTGAAATTTTTCGTGCATTAGTTTCAAGTTTGTTTTCTCGTTTCTGTCTTTGTAATTTATATTTTAAATCAGCAAACGGTTATTCCGTATGTAATTTTTCAAAACGATTCGACTGAAAGCAACTGCTTATATGCGCTATGGTATGACCTTAAAACCCTGCCTCTTCTAAAAATCCGACACTGGAATTTATGCTGCATAATTTTCTCATTAAAATTCTGTAGCTCTAATTTTCTATCGGCATTCCTCAGCAGTTTAGAGGAAACTGCTGGTTCAACATTTTATGCAAATGAGCTTGCTGCGGAGGTCTCCAAAAAGATGCCAAATGTAATGATTTCATGCTCAAATAGGTGTATTTGTAATCGAAATTGCAAACAAGCATTTTAATATATTCTTCCTGAAAAGCGAGTAACGTGCGTGCTTTTTGTCTGGCGAGGCCACTTTTTGCCGCTAAACTGCTTCTTAGGCAAGGCGAGATAAAAGTAATTAGACCTGTTTTCTCCGCAAATTTGCTATCCGGTAATTGCCTCTGTGAAATAAAAAAATGCTAGTCGAGGATGCAGAATTTCGTGATCGTAATCGATCCGTGCTTAAATTTTAATTATAAAGTCGTTACTTAAAAAATATGATTGGTCCAGTTTTTTCAATCGTGTTTAAGCTGTACCTCAAAGAACTGCCTACCCATTTGTAAGATATTTAGGGCAAGCGAGTGCTTTTAATGCTTTTTTTTAATTTTATCTTCGACAGAACAGATAATCAATTTAAAATTAATTGGCGTATTTATATTCATCAAATTATACGCTTAAGTTATGGTTTGTTATGGCTGGCAGGCACAGGAACTACTTAGTCTCAAAAGAGCACAAATGGAAACATTGTGCATGATATCTAGACTTATCAAATCATATGAAAACATTCTACCACTCGAATAATTGATCAAAAGCACGAGCAAAGTTTTTTTTTTTGCATCAATTTTCGTAAGCCATTCGTTTCCTCGGCCAAGCAACGAGGGTAAACTTAGGGACACCGCGTGAAATTAAATTTGCCAAAACTACCATTTGGCACTGCGCATTTTAGACGCACTTGCAAAACCCTAGAGAAAGATCAGTAACCAAACAACTCGCGCGCCGGTTGGTTCCCTCCGTGCACGTGCTATAATTAGCCGTCACTGCCTCAATAACGGGGACCCTCGGCAAGCAGTTTCGATGCAGCCACAGCCAGGGAGAGAGCCGCCTTGAGTCCCCCTTGCGAGTTTTTTTGCCCATCGGACCATACCATGCAGCAGCAAAGGTGATTGGGTTAGACACTCGGCAACACGCTCTTCCGATTAATAAATCTCAATCTAGCCACCGAAGCACACAACACAACTTGTGGAACCTGTTTTGCCCTAATTTTCGTCTCAGAGAAACCCAAAACATTCTTAATTAGGAAGAAAATTGGGCGGATTTTTACGGACTTACTCCAGAGTGGCATTCCTTTTAAATGGCTTCTATATCATATAGAAATGTTATCTCTCTCCATAGTTTAATAGTTTTAATAAATAAAAGGTCTAGGCTATACGTGATTCTGCGTAACCGAAGGCTAACTGACCTCAATTTAAGAGTTTAAAATACAATTTATGCTGCTTCAAACGAATGAATTGGCAGAAATTTTCTCTTTAAGAATAATTGGCGTATTTTAAGACACCGAGAAAACAGCAGTTTTTTATTTACATGGTTGAACTACTTTAACAACCAGATTTTTAAGCGGATTTTTTCCAACTCTTTAATTCATCTGTGGCATGCTTAGGCAGTATATCAAGGAGTCAATCCGTGTTCCTTAAATAAAAATGCTTCTCCACCTAAGGGGCATTATTGAAAATTTCCGTTGAGCTCCGAAGCTAATTTTCTTCATCACGAAAAGAGGAAATAACTTTGTGGGTCAATGATGTCGGTTCGAGTTGGCGTTCGTTTTTCTTATCTAAAATCGAAAGAAAGTGTATCTATCCATCAGGCGTTGGGCGGAAAAAGCAAGTTTGATTGAAGTCTGCTGGCGGGAGTGTGTTCGATCAGCAGAAGGGTTGGTCTATGCCTCTGACGAGCGCCGAGCTGCTGCAAAAAGGTGGAGTGCTCTGCTGGAAAAAGGTCCAGGCTGCACAGCATTAGAGAATAGATTGCCGCGGCAAAAACATGGAACTTGGCCTCTCTCTCTCTCTCTCTCTCTCTCTCTCTCTCTCTCTCTCTCTCTCGCACACAACTCGTGAAAGAGAGAGAGAGAGAGAGAGAGAGAGAGAGAGAGAGAGAGAGAGAGAGAGAGAGAGAGAGAGAGAGAGAGAGAGAGAGAGAGAGAGAGAGAGATGTGTCGAGGGAAAAAAGGCAATGAGAAATGGAAGTACGGAGAAGAAGAGCGGCCACAAAAACTGGTCGCAGACAATTTCAGCGTCGGCACACAAGCAAAAAATTATTCTATGTACATACAGCAGCGACGGCGGCGGCGGCACTGCGACTCGCTCGCTCTCTCTCTCTTTAAATTATATCGCAGTCGGATGGGCAAAAAGTGCACCAACTCTTTTTCCGAGCGACGCAGATGACGGCCGCCCTTTTTGCCCAGCCGAAAGCAGACTCAAATTATCGATCATGCCGATGGCGCAAAAACTAGAAATTTTTGCGTGCCCTGAAAGTTTGGACGCATGTAATCCTCTGTCGGCGCGCATGTGCTTTTTACTACTCAACTCTACCCGATGCAAGGTAAAAAGAGGAGGAAAGCGCGCGGCTTAATTTTCATCGTTGACACTCAAGATAGATGTTTTGCACCCTTATTTGGGGAATGTTAAGTGTGGACAATTTAATATGATGGCTGTCGTTAAACTCGGAATGACCTTGTTTTTACTGCCTAGTTTTGAAGGTGATAGAAAGATTTTTTCAAATTTTCCTCATCAGCAGCGTACTCTACATTTTCAGCAAAATTCATCACTACGCAGTCATTTAGCCGCAGGAAATTTCTACCTAATGTCAGAGATGGCAAAAGGTGATTAATTTAGTGACTCAAAATGCTTAAATAACTCAATGGGCTGGGAGGCGCACCGGCGTTAACTCGCCACTTGCTGGTTTTCGCACCTTTCCAGCGTCTTTCGGGACAAATGTCTGGCGTTCCAATAAAAGACCTCGGTGCGGGGAGGCAAAAGATGGCCCCATTGGGCCCAAGTTCCTCTGCTGCTACTCGAGCTCCGTGATATTGGAACCCGGTGAGCTCATAGCCCATGCTGGAAGTGCTGAGAAAAGGATTAAAAAATATAGCATATTTTATCGACAATTTCGTTAAATATCTCTTGCCTTTCATTCTAATCGACATAAATTTTATTTTTTCGCACTAACTACTAACTAGGGAAGGCATTTTTGAGCAACATAAACCAATGTGAGAAAACATTTCAAAATCTATAAACAACTTTCTTCTAGATGTTTGGTTTATGCGGTTTAAGTGTTTTTTCTTACTTGACTATGACGATGACAAAGATTGATTTCTGTAATTGAGTTAAAAGTCATCGAGATTTTGAAATATTTTTAAGATTATTTTTTAACTGCACACTGTTTGAGTCTTCACTGAATGCATCTGAAAACGACATCATTCTTTGAACAAAATAACGGATATGGCCTGGATTTGTCAGCAGTCGTAATGTGAAATCACAGTAATCTTACTTTTAATAAAATGAATCCATGACAGGCGATATTTAAAGAGGTGGCCATCTGCCGAAATTTATTACCTTACTTGGCAAAACTATTAATATTGCTGTATACTTTTTCAATTAATTCCACCTGATGTATTTTGTATAGTGACATACCTTAAGTTAAATAAAAATGCATTGAATTGAACTGACAATTACATACAAAGGGCTGCTCTCTTGCTAGTTTTGTTTCCTTATATGGCAAATTAAAACAAAAACTGTATGTATGGTATGCGATTTGATAATTTTAATAAGATTATTTGGACAACTTATCACATTAACTATGTCGAGCGTGTGCTTTTTACGGTATACGGTAGCTCTTTGCACGCGCATTAGCGAACATTGAAAAGGTGTCCCTCGCCAGCCTTGACACGCTGACATAGGCGATATTTGATACTCTAAAATAACTGTCATACGTGCATACCTTCTTAAAATAGCCAGGTATTATGTGACCGACCCAAAGGTTTGGTTTATTTTGACGAAGGTTATGCAGGACGGCGGTTTTAAATTTAGACAACATATATCGAACAAGTTCCACCTGACTCATTGATGAAAATGTTTTGCGGGTTGCATAGTGTGACTCGAGAATCGACTCTCATCCTCCCGAATATAATAAAACTCTGCACCGAGGGGCAACGGTCTGGCTCACATCAGGTGTTATTTTTTGCTCCGACTCAAAGAAAGGACGGCTGCTCTGAGAGTTTTTTCGCGCTTACGACGGCCAACTCGTTTTGCGGTGGTTTCGACGTAGACATATATCGGTGTGTCCCATCAACAATCACGAGAATTTCGACTTTTTGCTCCGGGATGATAATAACAGAGCACTTTGTACTTATTACATGAAACACGGCAACAGAGAGATCAGCCTTTAATTAAAAAACTCAACTCTATTTACTTTTTTCCTGTATTGTTAGAAATGTCTAAAAATCGTGCTGTTGCCCAATTTCCTGCTTTTGCTGGGCTGAACGACAAGGAACGAAATTTAGTGGTGTGAATTATGAGTAATTTAGTAATGCAACGAGATCATGATTTTTTTTCCTATTAGCGGTTTGAGAGTGAGTGGGGCAATAACTTAACACCCGCGTGCTCTTGATTGAGGAAAGTGGTGGTTTCTTTGTCACGTGTTGAAAGCACGCGCAAAAAGGTCGAACCCAGGCGCGCATTTACTTCGTTTGAGACTCAGTAAATGTATGTGCTTTTACGTACCGAGAGCGGCGTATACGTACATAAGCGCGCCTGCAAAAAGGGCTCGCGCCGCAAAAACGAACGTAGACAGCCACGATAAATTGTGAAACATCAGGCAAAAAGGGCGGCGAGCGCCGGGAAAAACTTTGCAGCAGCACGATTCTCCAGATCAAAATGTGACGTCAGCACTCTTCAGAAGCAAAAACTGTCGACCTTTCGTTGCCCAGGCCCCGAGAAGCGAATAAAGCCGCTCTCGTCTAAGGAACGAGTGAAGGCCTGACCCAGTCGTAGGGTAGCCAGCTGCCAGCTGCCGGCCTTTGTATCAAAGGGATAAATTTTAAGTATTATATTGCTGCTTATTTTGATACTTAACGAGAGAGTTTTTTTATGGGATTAGCTTCATCCTGAAATGGACTAGGGCGTTTTCTCCGGCAAGCAGCTGACCATCAAACATTTAACTTATCAATTAGGCTAAACTATGAGCCGTTTATTTCAAGGGTACAAATTGAGTTAAAATGTTGACACTCGAGGTTTGATTGATCCAAATTCTTACTAAAAATTTGAATTTGACCAGAAATGATCACAGATATTTTTACTTATAATTAGTTCCTTTGTGTCTTATTGCTGCATTGCGGAGGAGATAATGAGAAAGGCAAAATGTAAATATGTGACATCTTGATTGCTGTCTCAGAGGGTTTAAAGCCGTCAAAATGATCGATTGTGAAGATCGTATAAATCTGCGCGACTGGTGCCTCGGGCTATACGCACTAACTGAAGCAGAAAATTTTTGTCAGAGCAGCCTCATGTGAAATTTGAGATGAGCAACACACATCTTTCTAAATAGTATCACCAACCTCTATAAAAATTAATGCAGCGTGTAACATACCCTTTGGTTTTTTTTGTCACACATCAAGGTGAAATCGCTAAATATATAGTTTTGGAAACCACAAACCCTTCACAAATATTAAGTCTCGTGACTCTGTTCATTAATTTGTGACAGTTATTGTGTGGTTAACTTACACAACCCAAATACAAGTTCAAAAATAACAATACAAGATAGATTATACAGGCAAATGAAATAAATGAGGTGTAAGTCTCGTGACTTTTCTTTTATAACGAAGCTTGTTCAGCTCGGGGCCAGCATCCATCAAGCATGTTTATTTCCCCTCCACAAGTCAATGGGCTACTGCGGCTGGATTTATGGAGATGTTATTTCTTCTCACTCGGTTTTGATAGTGGCTCAATCGTCTTGTTATGATTTAAGTTGCCAATCATATGTGCCGCGAATCACGGGAACAGCGAAACAAACGCTAAGAGCATGTGACCGGCGAACGTGAGTGCTCAAATTTGCCTAGAACACCCTCTATATAAAATGTTATTATGCCTTCATAAGAGAGCTTCGTACCTGCAAATTTGCATCATTCGCATAACGGTACTATGTCATTTTAAGTAAAGCAATTTTACACTGGTAAATTTGAATGGAATGAATAAATTCATAAGAACATATTATATTATGCTCCCCTAAGAATTAAACAGTAAAATATGGAAACAAATCTATTAAAAATTATGTATGAGGGTTAGTTCATTTGTATGTGTAGAATCTCACTATTTAAAAAGAGAAATTTTAATTTACGTTCTTACCGCAACACCAAAATGGCGTTCCGCTGAGATTAGTGGGCAATTTTTTGTGTGGTCACAAGGTGGAGTTTTTTGCCCAAGACATTAAAAATCACGTGCTAAAAGAGAAGAATCTTTCGTCGAGTCTTGTGACCGCCGGGGACTTGATATAAGCATTTATTTTATTCTTGAACCACTTCTGCAATCAAAGTACTACTTACACAAGTCTGCTTTTAAGTTTTCATTCAGCCGCGCGACTGACCGCTACGTAAAAAAGCTGAAACGACCCATTTCGCCTATTTGAGGTTTTTCCTTCCAGGGAAAAAACTTTCCAGGGTTAATGTTTGCAATTTTTCAGCAGAGTCTGTCTCCGAATCGACAGCTTTGATTAATTCGGCCTACAAATACTCGCTTCCCTTTCTCGGTGGGCGGCCCGACGATATTGGCCGTTTTTTCTGCAAAGTGCGCACTCCATTCATCATCAGTCGATGTGTACACAAAAGTGATTTGGTGCATTGTTGCCTTTTCTGCTAGTTAGCTAGTTTCTGGCTTATTGCGACTCTCAACATTTTGAGTAAGTAAAAATTAAATTTAATATAGCCTGTGCCAAATTTAATGATTGAGTTTTTTCTGTAGTCACTTCAGCTGCTTTAAATTTTCTGATTAAACTTTACCATTCGAAAAACATTTCAGGGTGAATTATTTAAATTTAATTTGCAATTAATTTTCGAATTCTCTGTAATTTTTATCGAGTGGTGTAGAACAGCATCAGTGATCACAGTGAATAGAGTAAAAATGATTTTTTTTCGTTGTAAGTTATTTCATTTGTAATACCTGAGTCTAGTCCAGTTTGTTAATCTGGCTAAAAAAATAATGAATTTAAACATAAACAGCCAACTTGACCTAATCAGAAACCAGCTAATCACGTGCTTCGGCTTGATCCTCTATCTACCTTGACGGCCATTTTGGCGTCAGGATGGAATATGGAACCACTTACGGCCATCATACCTTTCAAAAACATTTGAGAAAAGATTTATAAAAATATTAAAATTTAGTGAAATTGATTTATAGGACTTACTAATGGAGCAGGAAAATAAAAAATGCAATCAAAATCTTAAAGTTCTATTTTAATCACTTTCTCTAACATTTGCTTATATATTATTCATATATTACACGAAACTACTAACTAGCTGTACAGTACGACGAGAGCGTGTGACAATTTTTCTTTGCAATTATGCGCTTTAAGCCATACATATACGTTTTATTTGATTGCCATAGTAAGATTTATCGTGTTCAAATTATACATATATATAACATGCAACTTTTCGTTACAAAGGAGAAGTCAACGTTTAACTGATATGCTCCTTTTCACTAATTATTGCTAAATTGAACATGAAAAATCTTTAATATTCTAGTAATACTGGATTAAATAATAAATAAATAATTTTACTGGCCACTATATTGCACCAGAATTATTTGCGGTTATCTGTAGGAATCTTTGAGTTATATTTTTCATTATTGGCACTAATTATTCGACTAACCAGCGATATACGTATATAAATTGTTCACAAAGCTTGTTAACTCTACCTCCTTGTAACCAAACCCGTCAATTTCTGCTCAACTTTAATAAGTGTATTTTGCGGCAGTGTAGACGATGACGGCCCCCAAATTATCATTATGTACACAGATGGCTATATATTAAGCGTCGTTATGTAACGCTGACATAATTTCATTTGGTAATTTTAAACACCTGAGTGGTCTTTGCACATATTGGCCGTGAAGCAAGGCATCATGTGATTTTTAATTGCTTCTCGGGAGAATTAGTTTTGTCATTTCCAAGGTGCGTCCTGCGTCCCACCCTGCTAGCCCCCACCGGATGGTTAAGTTTTCCTCGGCACAATTCTAATGCAAGCGAGAGGTACGCAAAAAATTCATTTTACTTCGCCGCCGCCTGCATCACGTGGCCAATTGAGGCACGGTCGTAATGTCCAGAGCGGACACGAGAAACAATATTCTCATCAGACAAAGCACAAAAACTGGCCGGGCTTTTTCATTCCACTTCCTGCTAGAAAATTATAATAATGATGCGGAGGATGGATGGAAGGCGGTTTTTTGCCTCTCAATATGCCGTCGAACAAAACGGCCGGCTGATTGTTTCCTCCCACTCACAACACAAATGCTGTGTGTTGTTTGAGGGGCGAAAACTTAGCTGCTTAATGTGTGTCAGGGTTTGTCGCTTTTTGCTACCAGAATAATTACGTGCTCTTCTTTGGTCGGGTGTTGATATTTTCGGAGAAATTTTATCTCTTAACGTCAATGCTGTTCTTTACGTCAGAGTTGCTTTCCACATTTATGATTTTATTGCGGCTGATTGTGACACGGAATTATTGCCAAGGATTTAATTCAATAGTTGAACAAGAATATTCACAACTGCATGTAAATCTTACACCTTTGATTTTTTTTCGACAGTCTGCTTACTGTTAAAATGTGTGTGCAAAAAGAGGCTTTTTTAGGGCAAGAATGATTGAATTTTTTCTGACGCAGACGTGTCAATAAGCATCAAAAATTGAAATTCAATCAAAATGCTAATCGTAGTTGACCGTGAGCCCAATTAATTCTTTTAGATCGAGTTAAAATTCAAGAAAACGATCATTACAAGGAACGAGTCGTTAAAAAACCGTAGGCCGGTGAATTAAAGAATAAAACAATGTTTCTTTTTGCGAGGTTGCCACCAAACGTGCATATAATAATAGATCAGAATTTTGCTTAGTTATGTATTAGTTGAGCTCTAATTCCGGGAGTAAAAGGTGGCCAGAGGTCACACTGAACTCTTACAGAGGCCCAATTTGAGTGAAAAAATTAGTGAATATCAATATTTCGGATCTCTACAGCTTGTCTAGCTGCTGGTTGCGTCGTATGAGTTTTAATGGGTGTTTATTGCGAAATTTAGTCGCAGTCAAAATAAAATGAGCTTGACATTACCAGCAAAACAGAAAAAAACGGCATGCATTTCAGTGAAGTGTAGTTTGATGTTTAATTGAAATTCAATTTTTAGTAGTGTGCTTTAGTGAGTTTAAATTTCATAGGATTGTCTTATGTATTTTGGTTGAGGAAATTTAGCTGACATTATAAAATAGGGCTAAGAAAATTAAAGCCTTTTTTAATGTGCAAAAAGAATGTGCCAGACCTTTAGCAAAGTTTACCAACTCGTTACTACTGATGAAGTGCAACATTAATTTTCATACCTACCCAATATACAGTATAGGGGCTCATTTAAAGTGATTGGAAATATAAAATTATATGAGCCTAGCGCCTAGTTGGATCAATTTGCAAAAATTCGATTCAATGAACTCTAAATGAAGATTGAAATAAGAGTAGTACGTTGACTTGCTTGTAATTTATTTTCATTTGAGACGAGAGCTGCCTGAGCAGAAAACTGGTGCTTCACGTGACACGAGAGTAAAAAATGTTCATAAGGCGGCCAGACTGAATACTTAATATTTATCACCTCCTTCATTACAGCGGATTTGGCACACCTGCGAGATTTTTTATTTATCAGAAAAATCAACACAAAAAGAGGAACTAAATCAATTTAACTATGCCTGACTGAGTGCGGAAAGTGGTATTTTTTTTTATTATTTGCTCTTCCTGGAAGGGTCGATATTTAAGAGTGATTAAAACTGACGCCTGCCAACGATCCTTTTGGTGGTGAAATTGGCTGATTTTCCGAACAGCAGACTGAAACCCTGAACGCCAGGGACCGATGAGAAAGCAACTTAAAGAAATGAATCCCCACTGCGCCGCAGAAAGGAAGGAGCCCGGCTGAAAATATTACTGTCGCGCAAGTACAGTTTTTTTGCTCGGGCAAAAAGTCACGGTCGTTATCTCCTTTATTTCAAGCACATACACACACATTATGCCCGAGACGACGAGTGAGTGAACAAACCAAAGAAAAACACAATTCAAGTCAGTAGCTTGGCAGCATAAATATATACATAGACAATCCACCTGACAAGTGGCTAATTAAATTTCCGGCGCAGCCTCAAAACGCGGATGGCGGCGGCAAAAAGTAGAATGCGTGCAAAAAAGCGGCCGCCTTTGTTTCGTGCTGCTGCTTTCGAGGGAACAATCGAAAAACAAGACGCTGGCAAAAAAAAAAAGCGCGCACGACCTGCTTCTGGGAAACGTTTCGGACGGGCATTTTTGCGCCGTTTCGGCCGCTTTTTTGGTGGCGGCCGCCTTTCGCGTCTCTCGCTGCCCCTTTTTGCAGTTCCAATCCAGACGTTCTCTCGTGAATGCTGTGCGCTTTGTCTCGTCCTGCGCGCACTCACTGCACTCTTTTTGCTCGTCTCTCGTGCTACTCTACACTTGATATGTGTGCGTCTCGGGGCACTTGAGCATATTTGCGTTGCCCTCCGTAATCCTCACTTCTTGTTTCCTAACACAATATACAACGCGAGACGAGAGCTCAATTTACAGGCATAATTCAATTTTTCTTTGTGAAGGGGACGAACCAACACAATACAAATTCCAATTGATTAGCGAAATCGTTACGTTGAAATCAAGCGAAAGATTAGAGAAACCAGCTTTATCATTATACGATTGATTTAAAGCATTAAAAGCTATACTGAAACAAATTTAATGTTTATATTATAGAGTTTCATGAATGATTATATAATAAAGGAGAAAGTTTTAACTCTGCAAGATTCATATTTTAACATATTTAATATTTCCCGCAACTACATAAAAGTTAAAGAAGGTTTATTAATTAAATAAGTATACCTATCTTTCCTCTTCGCATATGGCGTGGCCCTTACATCAGGATTACATCAGCATCGGCAGAGGTTCTGTTGTGCTGCGTAGCTGAAATTTTTTCAAAGCGGTCATTTCTGATTTAATTTTTCAAAAGATGAACTGCCAATTTCGAAAATGATTTGTTAAATATCAGTCTTATATCCTATAGATCAGAATTTTTATAAGAAACGGAGGAAAATTATTTTTCCGCGATGCGTCTCGTACAAAATATTTATTTTGGATTATCTAAATAGGTCTGTCAATCGATATCTATTCTTGAATATTGCGAAAATAAATTGCAAAATGCTCTTCCACGGAGATTGGTTCAGTGTAAGTTTGGCATTGAGAATTCAAGAAATAAACCGGATCCGGCAATAAATAAATTGAGCTGCTGGGCAAAAAGCCGGCGGTATGTGCATCTCTCCAACTTGCGGTGCATCTTTCTCCAGAGGCGTCATGCACACGGACGGGTAGGAGATGGAAAAGAAAGGAACGAGTCGTCGTCAGTCTACGAAGTCTGGTGGCGCCGCTGGCTGCTGGAAATAAGTACACGTCGAGCGCAATAACAGCTCGGGCAAAAAGCGTTGAAATATTTCTTGTGTAGCACCGACTGCAATAGCAGCATATATCACACACTCGCGCACTGAGAGAGAAGCCAAGCTCCGGCAGCTTCGCCTGCTTTTTCTCGGCAGCAACAAACTAGAAAAGATAAATTCAACCTTTTTATTTTAGCTCATATCTGGGTTACATCAGCCAACTCCATAGCTGGCACAACAATGCTCTTTTTCCCCGGCCTTTGTTGTCACCATCACTGTTTTTGCGCCAATGTTTCAATGCACGAGATGCACTCGTGAAACGACACTTTGGAATGCTGCACATTTGTGACGGCGCTGATACCTTTTCCAATGCTTTTTCTGCTGTTTCCTGCAGTGTTTTGCACCCAGTGTGTATGACCCAGATATGCCGCGAGTTGTGCGCAAATTATGATCCACAGTGACGCGGATTGAAACGCTGCACTGTAGTTTTTACATGCATTGCCTGCTTGCAAGTTCAATTGAGAAGACAAGAACGTTACTGAGCGAGACAAACTCGAAGAAAGAGCCTTCAAGGAAATTGCAGTTGGGCCAGCTGAATGACTAGGCGTTCCGATTTTCATAAAGAAAAAATTTAGTTAGTATTGACGACTTTGTTCTATTTCATGTGCCATTGAATGTGCAAGAATGAGATTTTAAATAAAATATTTTTTTCATTAGCTGCAAACGTTAAATAGAAAATTTGCGGCAGCATAAATAAAATAATTTAAGAGCGTAGCAAACAAAATTACCAACAATAATTGCATTTTTCGGTTTTAAAGGTTAGTTTTTGCTAGAGACTGAATGAAGACTGCATTATTAACTAAAATATGTTTTTTGTCCGATGAAAAAAGTTTTCATTTTGTACACACCAAATATATTCTCAACTTGTCATGGGCAAGTTGCAAAAGAGAATACGTGCAGCGAATATTCAACTGTGAGCATTTTGCTGTCCTTTATATATTGATTTTTGGCCAGAATTGGATGAATTTTTTCATTCTATACAATCTTCCAATGCAGACAACACTGTCCATTTGCTATGGAGTCCAATAGAAAATGTTTCATTAAATTTATTGTTAGTCCGATTAAATTTCGTACTGAAATAAAATTGCGTTAATTCCTATTTTTAAGTTAGAATTTAAATTGTAGGGCAAGTTTGAAGAACTCGCTAATGCAGCAATTACTGTGTTATTGTCCTTCTGTTTCTGGCTTATTTTCTTCAAATAAACATGTTTACAGATTTCCTTACAGAGATAGCTAAAAAATGAACTTAATTTCGCACAATCATTACGTAAAAGTGAAAAGCGCAGGGAGAGAGTGAAAATTTAGACCTTCTAAGAGACTTTGTTGTAAAAAAATAGACACTAATAAACACTCTTCAATTTAAATCCCTTACTGTGAATTAGATTTGCGATGAGAATGCAATTTTAGCTCTCTGTAATTGCATGCATCATGCTTTCAGTCTTCACTAACGCCTTTTTTCTTTTGATTTCAGCTCTGTTCCAGACGCCGCTGCTCCCACCTCAAGTGCCGAACCACAGCACGAGCAGCAGCAGCCCCCTGTCGCACGAATCGGCGCTGTCGCCGACGCGTCCGATCAACCTGTCGTCGACACACGCGCCGGCACCGCCGCCGGCGCCGCCCGCGACGCCGTCCCCCGCACTGCCGCAGAGCTCGCCTGTGCATGTGGTGCAGCGTCCAGTGCGTGGCAGCCCCAGTCCGCAGCTGCCCAAGGAGACGGGCTCGACGGGGGGCAGCGTGGGGGGCGGCTCATCGGGGGGCGCCCCATCACCCGGCCTTAACGTGAGTGCACACGCCAGACTCGATTTGCCCGTGTGCCTAACCCAGAGTTCGCAGGTCGGTGGAGGGGAGTCCCTGAGCCCCGGCTCGCCGCCACCCTTGCAGCTCACCCCCACCCTCGGTGAGCACCAGATCAACAGGTTGGCTGAGGCGGCAAAGGCGCTCGCCACCTCCTTGCCCAGCTACGAACCCAAGCCGCAGAACAGCAAAAAGAGGATCTGCAAAGACTTGGAGGTGAGAATTTTAATTTGAATTCAAGCTTTATCACAGTCACAAAAAAATAATAAATTAATGGTGCTTGTCAAATATTGAAATTCGTTAAGTTTTTCTTCAACAATGTTTCAAGCCTAAGTTTGAGTGGAAAAGCGTGTACCATAATGAATTGTACAGACACAACTGTCGTCAATTTTTTCAACTCGAGATAAAACATCACTTGAAATATTAAATAATTTACTCTTTGAATGATATAAAATACGAGCCTATACGGATGATTTATCGAGTACTCTACTCCACAGATTGTTATGAACATGTCTGATGATGACCCGCGGAGAATGGACGAGATCAGAAAGTACGCTGCCATTTACGGCAGGTTCGACTGCAAGCGAAAACCTGAAAAGCCGCTTACCCTGCACGAGGTACTTTATACATTTTCATTAACACCCGCGTTTATCTGAACCGACGTAAAAACTATAATCAATTTAGCCTACTGCCGATAAATCCGCAAGACGCTTCTTAATGGTCATGCGTGCAAATATTTTTCAGGTGTCAGTGAACGAGGCGGCCGCTCAGATTTGCAAGTTGGTTCCGGCTCTTCTGACTCGCAGGGACGAACTATTCCCGCTGGCGAGACAGGTTGTGCGTGACTCTGGATATCAATACTCTAAGACGCACGTCAGGTAAATTCACAATCGCTTATGGTTCTGATGCAGAGAAAATATTGTTTAGTTTTGATAGCTTCATGTCCGGCTGTCCGAGTCTGTACCAGCCGCGCGGAAATGGCACGGACGAACTCATCTCCTCGTCCAGCAGCAGCAAAAGACTGAGACTCGCGGAGAGCGCCGAACTGTCCGATTTCCGCAGACAGGTAACAGAATAATTATCTCCGCCTCTATAATTTTGCAAGTGAAGCTGTCAAGGAGACTATTATATTGCCAGGCTTTGGTTGGTAGTAAAATAATTTAACCTATTTAATCCAAGCAATTTACAACGATGTACTAAGATAACTGGGTTTTTTGATTTGACGGATGTTAAAGAATTTAAGTGTCATTTTTTTACCAAAGATATTTAACCATTTGAAATTAGTTATTAACGGGAGTGAAAAAAATGTTACGTTTGAAGGATACGCGGAGTAGTTCCTCAACAATTATGTAACAGATACAGAACCTAGATCAAATTCTAAATAGACTTTTTTTCCAGAATCCCTAAAAAGGGTCTGCCAATCTATATTGCTCATTAAAAATTGCCAAAACACCAAATTTACCAAAAAAATAATATAATATAGGCGATAATTTTAATTAAATTTTGAAATATATCGGTTATGAATTACAAACCAATTTAAATAAATTAACCACAAACTAAAACATAATATCCTTAGAGTTTCCCAGTAAAACGATTAAAGTTATATTTTAACGTTGAGACTTTAGTAGCAAATATTTTTACACACGCGGGAATTGAATTTTCTAAAATTAATTTTTAAAATATCTTAAATTTAACGCCACAATTAATTTAAATATCGCATAGTTATAGTTGGACGAACGCCACATAAATGTATTTTTTACGAAGCGACAAATTTATCTCTGTATTAAATATAATGATTTTAGTGCGCGATATTTCATATATGAACTTGGAAAAAAGAATTGTTATGCAACCTGTGCAACACAAAAGAGAAGCAGGTTGCATATACTTCAACAAGTCTCTCTCTCTTTCATGCTTGTCAGTGTGAGAATGAGGAGACGAAAATTATATATAAAAAATGTCTGGATTATTTTAACGAGTGCTTGTCTCCCGGACATTTACCTCAAAGCTAACAAACGTCGTCTTTAAATTGCGCAATAATTAAAATATATTTCCAATTGATTATTGCTTGTAAAGCTTTTTTTATTAAAGAATACTCGCATTCGTATTTTGGCACTTTTCTAAGCCTTTGCCATTGTCGAGCAGCTTTATGATTTTGAAAAAAAAAAAATTATTGTGTTGCGCAGGAGCGTCTTGAGCAGATTTCCGAGGAGTTGCGCGCGATGGCCGAGAGGCAGGAGGAGCTGCGACAGTTGGCGAACGGCGGCGGCAATGACACTTGGCAGAGCCAGTTGGAGGCCCTGCAGACGCGGCAGGCTCAACTGGCCGTCGAGCAGGCCGAGCTTGGCCGCCACGCGCCCTCCAACACTCGTACCTCCCTGCCCAGGTAATAACAAAAGCTTCCAACCCCTTCAACCCCATTTAACGCTCGCTATCTGTACTAACAAAATTTTCGAGATTTGCGAGCAACGCGTTGAGCATAACCATGCCTCTTTCCTCTCTCTCTCATTTAGAAGGAGCGCTCGAATTTCCGGCGCCAGTTACGGTGACGACCACACCGACGACACAGACTCGCAGCTCTCCTACAGCAACGCCAGTTCGCCCTCTCAAGTGAGTTTTCGTGCGAAATTAAAGCCGGCAAAATTTTCAATTGGATCTCCTCGACAGGACGTTGGTGACTCGCGAGACTCGAGCACAAAGGAGAGCGAAGAGATTAGGTTAAGAAAAGGCATCAGCAAACAGGTAAATGAGGCGTCTGCGAAGAAAGAGCCCAACTCGCTCACTTAAAAAGGGTGTGGATCTCGGGAATGCGAGGAGTGCGTGGCTCCAGGTGAGAAGTGCCGGCGCAATTTTCTAAAACATGTCTACCAGAATTTGGAGTAAAAATTCGTTCCAATTGGATTTAGTCTCAATCAAATTGCGTCCGACGGACACCGCACAGCCACGGCGACACGCGAGCGAAGCTCCGCACCCCTTCTAATCTGCTTCTGCACTGCAACCCTCGCTAACCAGGCATGCACCCTAGCTGAATCCAAAACTCACAAATTTCACACACACGATTAACACACGAGACTGACCCACAGTGAGTAGCGCGGTCGATGCACAAGTCTGTCCGAAGACGAGGGACAATCGACGCCGCCTTTTTGCTAACAGTCTTGTGCACCGAACTGCTCTGTCATTTTCATTTGGAATGCTAATTTATTAACGTTCGGCTTTCGCTTTATTTTAATCAATTATCGCACTGATGCATGGCAAATATTAACACGCTTCAAGTTTATTTGCACAGGAATGATTTCGTTCTAGAGTGAAGTGAGATCGATGAAGAGAATGAGGGTAAGTATATATAATTTAAACAGTATCGCCTTCTAAAGTCAGTAATTGAGCTCGCTAGTTGACACCCTCCCGCTGAAGTAAGTATTGCGTGGAAGTATGAAAGAAAAGCAGATGTCTGTATTGGATTCTTTTAAAGAAAAAAAAACTATTTTTAGTTTTACCAAACAATTTTCTCACCTTCGCAAATGTTTTAATCAATCGTCTTAGTACACAACACTTAAAAGTTTTACAATTTTTTAATCAAGAGCTTTTTAAATTTATCCTCTATTCACCTTTTCATATCAAACAAAAATACCCATTCTTTATTGATATTTGTGCTGGATTTACTTTTCTAATCCTCTCCCCACAGAAATTGATTTTCAAATAAAGTAAAATAGTTTATTGCGCTAAATTTTGCCAAGCATTTCCTGAAAAGTAACAAAGAATATTAAATTGATGATAATATATTTCTACCTATTTTTGCTGATTTATTTTTTTAATTTATTTAGTTTAAGACTTATTCTTGTTGGCTTGTGCTCCCATTCATATTGCAGACCAGGACCGTCAAAAATGTGCTCACTCAGGGTTAAAACGGCCGAGGGGGAGGGTGAGGATTTTACACAAAGGAAAGTTAAGGGGAAGAAATAACAAGCTGCGAGTTTTAAGGAGAACTTCTGCATCTGACCAAAGCCACTAAAAATCGTCAATACGAATCACAAGTCGCAACCCTATAATTAAATAAAACAAATATTATCAATTTCTTTGAAGAAAAACTTATACCTTTAATATGGTTATTTCATAGAAGAAATTTTTGGAGCTGTGAAAGCTGCAACTAGTTCAAGGTTTGGGTTTCACATAAGTATCTAGTGTTTTATTAGTAAATTTGTCTCTAACACTGCACGCGTATTCGCCAAAAACTAACACCTGCACGGTTTGCATTTTAAATGTATGTATGAGTCACGCAGCTTCAAAATCTCCTCCGATTTACAAAATAATTTCTTGTATCTGCAGTTGGTGCAGGAAACTCTACTGGACGAGGGACTGCGGGTAGTAAAGGAGCTTGTCGCCAGCCATAATAAAAGTCGCTTTGACGACTGCAGTGACCGGACGACGCCACCCCACGCTCACAGTAATCGGCCTCCGTCGAGCAGAACAAACCACCGCCTAACTCACGCCTTTGAAAATTACTATGATGAGAATAAAGTGCAGGTTTGTTTTCAATTCTGAAAAATATATTTCAACCTTATTTCAATGTGATTTTAATTTTACTATAAAATTTAAAATTCTGTGAGGTTTTCAACATCCGCGTAATATTATTTATTTTCAAGTGTGTTTAATATCTTAATCTCCACGTTTTAAAAAACATTAAAATTGTATTTTATTTCCCAGTTAAAACCTCAAAACGAATGAATTTGACGCAATTTTTTTATACCAATTATATGTTTACTCAAATTTCCTAATTTGCAAAACAGCTGACATATCGGCTTGTTGTAGGTGATTTCTGCAAGTGGTACAAACATCATCGCAGTGGCCAACCCCGCGTTATCCATGTCGCCGGCCATGTTGGAGGAGGAGGCGAAGAGCGTGCGTCAGGCCGGCGTGCATAGCCCTCTGCAGCTGCTCGGCCTGGGACAGGCGTTTAAGCAGGAGCCGCTTTCACCGTCCTAATGAGACAGCGACCAACTCAAAACTAAAGTAGCAACCGTCCGTGAACTGAGAGACTTTGGGAGTGGCGGCCTCAGCAGTGGCCGTTGTCGTGTTTTGCTTTTTGTCGTCCCAAGCGATTTATTTCGAGGAGATAATAATCAAATATAATTTTTTAATTTTGAGTGAGAGCTTTTGTTACTTTTTGAGAAATGATACTTAACGTGCAGACAGGAAGAAGCACTGCCAACTTGTGGAGAATTTTGTGTGTTGATAATCCAGTATGATGTCATTTGGTTGAAAATCGAAATTTTAAGTTTACAATAAACTGCTAAGTCCCGCTGACCTCGCGAAAATTGTTGAAAACGTGCTGATTAGATTTCGTTATTAATTGTAAAGCCCCTTTTGTCCAGGGCCGTTTGCAATAATAGTCTTGGTCTTATTTCAACAAGTGAAACATGTGATTTCTTCATGACAAAAAATATGCGATTTGTAGAGGAAGGTGTTCATTATTGATTAACCATAAAATGCAGATGAAATTTATAAAAAGTATGAGCTGTGATATGTGCTAATTGTCTGAAATGTTCAATAAAATGTTTTCTTGTAATACAATTCTAGGAAAATGTCATTTGTTAGAAAAATTACAATATTAAATTACGTTTAAGTACATATTGTTTAATAGAAATATTCGATTATTTATTTGCAATTTTTACTAAACGATCCAACAACACACGACTTGCATAAATTTTTATTATAATTTTATTATAATCAATAAAAACAGTCAATCAAATTTGTGCCTATAATTTTGTCAACTCTTATTTTTATCATATAAAAATAAAACCTCTGGCAATCACAATTTATCATCTCAATAATGTTACAATTTCTGATACTATTCAAAGAGTGAAAAACATAAAGCTATTAAAATATAAAACATGATTCAGCAAATCTAGTTCATAAGGAATTAAGCAGCGCGCTGTTCCAATATAAATTCAGGGTTCGCCAATTTTGCAATGCGCAAAAATGCACCACTGGTTTTTTGCGCAAAAAACCGGCTGGAAAAACCCACCAGTTTTGGGGTTTCCGCATTTTTCTGAATTTAACCCGAAAATAGTAAATTTTTGCTCCAATAATCTGAAATTTCAGAAAATTACGTTGAGAGTTAAAATTTTCTGTCTCTTGAAGGAACCCGTGGCTCTAATACTGATTTTGGTGATTTTGAAAAATCCTATTTTTGGTCATCCGCATCATGAGTGTTTTAAGAATGTATGTGTTTTGGAAAAATGCGCAAAATTGCAGAAAACCCCGCAAAAACGAGGTCATCTGAGAAAATATTGTTACTGTTCAACAACGAGTGAAAACTGTCTGAAATTTTATATTTACACGCGCAGAAAAATACTATATAATATATACAAATACGCAGAACGTTTTGAAACAATTTGAGAAAAATCACTAATCTAGTAAGGAAAAGCAACTTTTCATCAGTTGTCCGACAGAGGGTGCGAGTTTTCTGGATTTTTAATAATTTGGTGCTCACCTTTTGAATTGAACAATGTGCCCCTCGAGAGGAAAGGGGGCAGGTCCTTTGATTCTCAGCCGCTGCACACTGCACAGCAAGAGGAAGGGAGAGGGAGGGGTGATTCCGATTTGGATTTTGCAATGCGCGGTAGAAAGGGAGAGGGAGTTCGTCTATTTTCCTTTTTAGATTCTCGACATCGACAACCTTCCTCCCTCTTCAGCTCTCATACATTTGTGGCCCGCCAAGCAAACGCGAAAGCACAAAATTATCGAGTCCGAACTTGTTCTTTCCTGCAGAATTCCTGTCCTGCATTCTGCGACCTCCGACGCTCTTCATCCTCTTCAGTTGGGGTAATGGAATAATCTTTCTCTCTGATTTCAGAATCTGCGTTTCACTCTCAGTTTAATATGATACGTTTGTAGTAATCAGTTTGTAATACGCAACACGCTCAACTCAAAAGATTTTTCTTTGTAACTAGAAGAATTCTGACTATAGATTAAAATGCAGTACACGTTTAATTTGGTGTTTTTTCTTTAGCTTAAAAATATGCTGCGCAATTAAACATGTTAACACTCTGTGAATACCATAAAATTCTTGTACTTAATTTTTGTGATGCAGTTCGATGGTTCGTTTTAGAAAAAGTTTTAATAACGTTAAAACCCGCATTAAAGAAAACAACTAACTTTGCTCATTTTATATAATTTTACACGCATTTTTAGAAAATCAATTGACGATAATTGTTTTTAACTATACCGTTGTTCCGGTGGAGGAATTGATTAAATACAAGTTATAGGTATTTTAAATAATTATAATTGCGGTAGATGTTCTGGTGTGGAAATCATGTGATGTGGAAACTTCCGTGCACTTTGGCATTTTAATTTTCATTCATAAATCCGATAATTTATTTCACTTTATCTTACATATAAATGATTTCGGATAGGTTCGAAGATTTTGTTAATTTTTTTTAAATTGTTTACACAAAAACCCGAATTCCTGTTCCTGCTTGAATCACATTCAACCCAGCAGTAAATGTTACACTTCAATTTGAAATGTGCATTGCGCCAATTGCGCCACACATCTCTTCGAAGAGCAGATGAGCTGCTTGATATGTTTTCTTGGGTCGCTGCTTGATTCAATTCAATTGATGTGCATCAGCTGCAAAAGGGGGCCCTTTCTCTGTCGTTTTTTACCTCGCGAGCGCACAATAGCCGCTCTCGCTGCTTTCATGAGCCACAAAAAACGAACCTCTACCTATACCCATACCTCCCATCCTTCACATTTAATGCCGCTTTTTTATTTTTCTTTGCCGATCCTGTTCCACATCCACACGCACAAAAACGAAGACGCGCTTCTCCTCCAAACTATTCCCGCTCCTGATAATCTTCTAAAATAGTCGTTCATTTTTTTAAAATTGATTTTAATTCCCAGAAATTGAAGTTTTTTTTACAAAAATCAATTGCGTCATTAATTTTAAATTCTTCGCTTGTTTATTTAAAAGACGTTTCCGTTAAAATGCTGCCTCAAAACATTAAAAACATCTAGCTCTTATTCTTTGTCCTTCTCTTTAGTTTAATTTTTCTTTAAATTATTGCAACAAAATAAAAGTACTTAAAAATTCATTCACTGCAATAATATCAAATTCCTCATTTCAATTCGGAGTAAGCTTGAAAAACAGATTGATCGCGTCACACAACATTCGGGACGGAAAGAGAGCAATCTAAAATACAGACTGAGCGCGCGGCTGCTTCAAAAGGGTGTGTACCGGGTGGCATCAGGGTGGACCTGAATTTGAACTAGCCATGCGTGGCTTTCCGGCCACCGCTTTATTTATCGTCGATGCTGCGAACACGTAGGCGAGCAACAAATAAGTACCCGCTTATGTATATGTACTTCTGCGCTATACCTGTGTGTAGAACATAAAATGCGATCCGTAAAATGAGAAGGGGATGCCTGGCATCAGTGAGTGAATGATGCGATGTCTGCTTTGCCTGAGGCCTGAGGGGCTGCGCAATCGTACTATTTTATTTATTGTCTCCACCTTCCAATCAAATGACGAACACGCCTATAGATTGCTATCTGCTTCCATCTGGAAACGCAAACTACTTTCGTTGCTTATTGCTCGCTTTTAACAGTCTAATTGCACGTTTATTGCACTTTCGCGTTCGTTCTGCGTGCAAGCAAACGCACCGCCTATCTGCATAGGAAAAGAAACAAAGGAGCAATAATTACGCTGACAGGCCTGTTTGTCATTATTGTTCTCTTGAAAGTCTAGATAGGAAGTTGTTAGAAAAGATATTTGATCAGCATAGTTGAGAGTTGAGACAGGAAATAGACGAACAAATCGTTTTAACAGGGGCTTTCCTTTCGCAGCATTTCGTGACATTAGGAAGATGTTTTAAGTTACCTTCCGAATGTTAAATTAATTGAACGACGCAGGAGAAATTAAAAATTCCAGTTAAAAATACTACCCAGGTGTTTTTAATACGATGCTATACTTTAATTTTTTCCGAAAGTAAGCTAATAGTCAAAGTTCAACGAACGAAGCAAAATCTCTTCCATCCTTTAAAACGTGTTAATGCACTATATTCTATAAAATAATTTTTTTATTTCTAAGAGCGAAATTCTACTGCAAGTGTGCAGGAAGGCAGGCTGTTGCTTAAATTCAAATAATATTGTGCTCTTTGACCTGAAATTCTATGAAATGCTTCATGAATTATTGTGTTTTATTGTCATCGCACACCGCACACGTGTGTCATTCCAGCATAAAACGCAACACATCCGCCAATAAATCGAAAGGCAATGGGCTATCAGAGGTGCAGTTTTAGCATTATGGTTATTGTGCGGTGCCTTTGTTAAGGGTGAGAATTGACCTTTGGGTCGGGACCGTGGGACCGGGCTGCACTGGGAGGAAGGAATGACGCGCACACTTGCACCGCCATTCAATGGCAGCGGCTGATTAGCATACAGGAAGGGCAGCTCTGTGGATATATGGCACTGCGCGTTCTTTCGCTAAACAGCAATTTTCCACGCTCGCCGTCTTTCTTTTCGGACCCTCAGTCCCGGTCGTGCGTTCGCGTTCCCGCCGCTGCTGTTTCAGTTATGTTTTATGCTCTTGTTTGGCCATCCACAGAAGAAAACGCGAAACCAGTAATAGGGATTTCCGAACAGGACGGCATGGGGTCCCTTTTCAAGGAGCTATGTGCAAATACAAGTAGATTAATTTTCAATGGAACACTCTACACCCCTCGCTATTTGCGAAATGGTATTGCGATTTTGGACTGAAGCTTCTCACATTTCTCACTTCTCATCTGGAATTTTGTTATAATCTGAACTGAGTTTTTTTTAATACCTTGGCTATCGTGTGTATTCTCATTCTTAGATTTTGCATTACTGCATCGTGTGGTAGAATTTCTCATGTAGCACACGTTATAATTTCCTACAACATTCACGAATTAATGATTACTTCTCCGTCGTTTTCCTTTTGCTGGTGCATTTGACAGTGAAGGCATTATAAATAACACAACTTATTTTCGGAAATCAACAAATTGAATGAAATATAAAATTTACCGTGGAATCTTTTTTTCTGGTAGTGGAGTTTTACGAAATTTTATGTTAATCTTAGAATAATTCTTCTGTCAGGGTTATACCTGACGATATTACGATCAATATTATTTATAACGAGGTAACCAATGTAAAATATTTGGGCGCCCAAAGGGGAGCGTGGAGGGAGAGTCTCAGGTTATACAACCGCCCCTCACGGAGGAGAGCGCTCGCACACACATCCGCGACGGCTCTCACAATCAGCTTTTGCTAACGGCGGACCGGTCAAGTCGCCACCTCTAGCTCTCTACCTTTGCTCATCCATCCCTTGGGTAGCCGCAGTGTAATACTCTCAGCGCATCTGACATCAATAAACTGCCATAGGTATGGATTTCAAATCACCGACCCTGCTTTCCTTTATTGACTGGCTAAATACGCAGTCAAACCCTTTGCGTAATTATGGCTAAGAGAATAAAGCTCAAGACTCGTGAGGAATCGGCGCTGCTGACATCTAATATATTATTTATATATGATTTAGGCAGTGTCTGAACCGAGTCCGAGGGCTCGCGGGAACATTATATAATATATATTATTAATATTATAAATAACACATAAATTTTAATAACAAATATTGACCTGAGAGCAAGAATAAACAAAACAAAAAATAATAAAAGAATTAACGGGATGGTAAATTGAATATATACTAGTAGTGCAAGAAGTATATAATAATTTATTTATTATTTTTTGTTTTCTTGTTTATTCGTTGTCTCAGGTCAAAATCTATTATTAAAATTTATACTACAAGTAATATTTCAAATATTTAAAACATCAATTCAATGATTTCAGAGAAATGCCAGAAATTTTTCAAGTAGTGTAATTAATTTTAGCAAGTGAAATAATTGTTTAGCTGTCGTTTTGTAGATTTCTGTTTATAGCTGAACAAAAACAACATAAGAGTGACAAAATGATATTATTATATCGCTAAAAGCTCTTAAGTCATTATTATATAACAAAGTTTTGGAACTCGAAACACTCTGATAAGTGTAATTTATGAAGCATTTTTAATTTCGACGAGTTTCGCATGCAAGTAATAAATTTGTTAATCGGCAGGTGATCTGAATAGAGGCAATTTTCGCCAAAGCTCACTTTTTCCCGCCAGCGACAGCAGCAATGTAACATCACGAGAAGCAGAAAAGCTGTTGTTGATCCTGGCATTTTTTCTTCGGCATTATTACATCTGCAGCAGTGGCTTTAAGGATAAAAATTATTTTCAGGCCGCGTGGCGTCATCCAAGTTGAAGGTACGGACTAAGGCCACCTGCTCAACCACCTGGAAGTACATCGCGCGTTTAGCAGATGGCCCTCAATTCTCCCAGGTGACGAGGGGCCAGCTTCCTCCGCCGTAAACTCTTGGTTGCTTCACCCAAGTTTGTATATAATAACCCCCTATGCCCCCTATATACATGGTCTATTTATCTATTTTGCCTCTCCCTCTTACTTCGCTCACGGGGTAGATAGGTGATTGTCTGGGGCGTAGAGAATTTACAGCACCATTGTTGAGGAACAGTACTCCAGAGCAAGCTTCCTGCACAAAGCTAGAACCCCTGGCTCGTTTTTATATATCCGATATCCATCTATAATCTGCCGCGGCAGAATCGGCATCTTTAACTTTGAATTTGACACAATGTGTTCAAAAGCATAGCTTGCCGCACGTTAACGTTTAACATTCGAACCTTCGGAAAGTTACGCGTTTTACGCTTCAAAAACTAACTCAACTAAAAGGCCTCAGTTAGAGGTGGAAATGCTTGTAGGAAATGATAAATTTTAATGTGGAAAGTGTGAGTAAAGAGACAAAAAATAAATCAATTGTTGTAGCATACTTTTATTATTATTGGTCTCTGTGCACAACTTATTTAAAAATTTTCAATTCCTTATTGAATACTCCAATAGAAAAATTAACCTCCAACCAAGGAATTGTTATTTAATATATTTTTTCATACAAGTGGCTCAATCATTCCTGCTCATGCTCGAACGGGTTGATTTGGAATTAAGCTTAAATTTCATGATTTTGTTTCTTTTAAGCTGTATGATACGGTTGATTTTTATTTAAAAAAATTGTTGTCAATGCTTTAAAAAATATTGGAACATAATATTTTCATGATTTGAACCCTCATTTTTATATGAAAATTCACTCGTCCACTGTGTTCCTTAATACTTACTTTTTACGAAAAAATATATAGAAATAGGTCGGCAGGTTCTTAATGAAATTTAAAATTAATGAATGGCTTAATTTTGCGCGGTTACTAACTTTTTGCGTTTCATATTTTCTACAAATTCAAATACTCGGTTCCACTACATGAAATATAGCTTGTTGAAGCGGCAAAATTTAATTATTTGACAATTTCACACGAAGATGCATGAAAAGAAAAATCATTAATGTAGCTAGAAACACGATTACTATTTCATTCTTATGTATTTTATATTAATAGGATCAGGGTTCGCCAAATTTGCAATGCGCTAAAATACACCACTAAATTTTTTGCGCAAAAAACCGTCTGGAAAAACCCACAAACTTTGGGGTTTTCCGCATTTCTCCGAATTTAACCCGAAAATAGTCAATTTCCCCTCCAAAAGAGTCTGAAATTTCAGAAAATTACGTTGAGAGTTACAATTTTCTGTCTCTTGAAGGAACCCGTGGCTCTAATATGTAGTCTAAAACTGATTTTGATGATTTTGAAAAAACCCTATTTTTGGTCATCCATCATAAGATTTTTTTATTTTCCATAGGAATGCATGTGTTTCGAAAAAATGCGCAAAATTGCAGAAAAACCCGCAAAAAAGTTTTATTGTAATGCAGTGGGTTTTTCCGGAAAAATGCGGGTTTTTGCGAACCCTGAATAGGATCCAATAGCAATAATTAAGTTTAAAAAAATGTATGATAATAAATGTCTTAAAATGAGAGTAATCTATTTAAATATCTGATTTCGTTCATATTTCCAAACAAACTATAAACGATTGGATCGTGAACTTCCCAACCAATATATCGTAAACGTGTAAAGTTTGTGCATTTGCCATTACTTTACTTGCACATGACTGTATCCATTTCTTATTTTATAGACAACACTATAAATTTATCACGACGTTTTTATTTTCCACACTATTGCTTGTTGGTTAAATTTAAAAATGTATAGAACTTATTTCGTAAATTGTTAAACTAGTTTTCCGATTCCATTAAAATATATTTATAAAGCAATTTTACGTTCACTTTTGAGAGCTGAGAACTTCATTTTGTTATAAAAGTTTTACTCCCATAATAATAATAGGAGTAATTCCTATGCTTTATAAATACTATGTTATGATTGTGATCCCGTCAAGAAAATAATTAACATCATGTTGTTTGTGAATCGCAATAATAATTAAATAACAATGCATTATGTACATAGAGATTATTTATTACATTTTAACTGATTTTAAGCGAGCATAAAATCGAGTTAAGAGGTTAAACGCGCAGAATAACATTCAGCTCCTGCTTGGCACACATTTTAATTATTTGGTCAAAAATTATCTTCCAGTTCCTGTATATCTTTTTTGCAACCACGACATGACAATGTCAATAAGCGGTAACTATGCAGTATGCATGTATGCATGGAAGAATTAAAGATAGATCTCATAAATCCAAAACCAAGTGCATGATTTATAATGGAAATTTTCGATTTATCACTCGCTCTGGCTCACATGCTCATGCTCTTTCTCCTCTAGACCTCCGCCTGGCTCACATTCCTTGCTTTTGCTGCAACATGGGAGATTGGAGTGCAATGCTGACCAGGATATTTAAGCAGCTTGAGCCTGCTCATTCCTTTAGATCGTCCACAACTCTTCGAGGGTCAGCACTTGTGAAGTCAGTTGAGATTGTCTCATGCTGACTGCATGGGCACTGTTCTTCAATTGTTGCCCCACATCACGCAATATGCATCAGATTTACGTACATAGTTTGAATTTGGACTTGTCCTGCTTTCTATTCAGGTGTATTATGCATGATTTGTACATACATAGATACATATTTATGGAGGTATGTATGCACGAACGCAATCCAAGTACTAATTATTAACAAAGTTATAAATTTGCATTTATGTATGTAATTTTGTTTTTTCCCTTGTCATTGGGTTACTATTCCTGCAATTCATCTTGTAATGTTCATGAACGTAATTATTATTGTATTGATTGTCCACGACTCCATGGAAGCTAAAGCCCTCTTAACAATTTTGAGGCGCATCATTTGTGTATTGCAACTTTTGAGACATAAGTGAAAATTGAAAATTGTTTTCGGATTGGTCAGTAAGGCCGTGTCAGGTGGCATTGCTGTTTCCTCCTCACACTAGTATTGCACTTGTCCCGGCCTATCTGACCATCTTCCCTCGCCTTTGTTACACAAAATCACCAAATTTACACTAGATACATCGTGTGGTTCGGTGGAGTCGCAGCAGGCGTAATTACATGAGATTTTCTAGAGTAATTGCGTCGGTTGTGACTGTGCCCGTCACACGTAAACACACTGCACTAAATATTCACTCCATAATTCCATAATTTGAGTAATGTTTAGTTTTACAGATAGCGATGTCATGGTTTAAAAGTGACTCGCTATTTGTAAAACATGCATATTGCTCTTAACACACGCAGACACACATACAGACATGCATAACAACACATATCACTACATTATGTTATGTAATAAAATTAATAAGATAATAATAATTACATATGTGATATAAAATAATTATAATGTGTATGTTTTTGGAATGAGCTATTACAAAAATTATGTAAACCATGCACTCATTAGTTTGCATTTTAACAATATCATTTTTCATTCACATTTTGGCACTCGCTTAAATGTTTTTGGAAAGTTCGCTTAACGTTTGATTTTTGATGGTTTCTCGAATGGTCTGCGTTGCATTGAGTAGCATCCCTTACAATAGTACGAGTATCTTTTTTTATTAAGATAAACTGACAAGGGAGTGATAATTATTGTGCGATATTATCGATTTTATTGTAGATTTTAGCCTTAAATCATTTTTAAGATTTATGTACTACATAATTTGTTATTGGCATTATGGATAAATTACTACTGTACTTCGCCGCGGCTTTGTTTCCGCCACCCACAATAGGGATTCTCTTAAGAACTGGGGAGAAGTGTAACCTGTTGGAAACTAATTTTTCCATAATGCGTAAATTTTGCAAACATCACATAAATGGTTTACTTAAGGCATTGCGGCATTATTATGATAATTATTGTATGCATGTACCACCAAACTGTTATCGAATTATGAATGGTTCGTACAGCACGCTTATGGCCTGTGTTTGTGAGCCGTAAGTTTGTGGGGATTCGGGATGGCACTTTATACTTCAGGATTATTTAACTTAGTGAAAATCCCTTTTAGTGGATTATCTTTTTTAGTAGGAATTAACTATAATGAAAAGTGATTCTGTTTGCTTTCATTGCATGTATGGTAATTAATTATTAAATTTGTTTTGCAAATATTGGCAATAAGAAACTATGAATTATAGTGATGGTACACACTATAGTTGTGTATAAATGGTACACAATGATTGGCGTTGATGCTCAATAAATTTATTATATTCGTCAAAGTTTGTGATGTCTTTCTTAACTTAAACCGAGATGCAGCGGATACGTGTTGGGTTAAATTGTTATTTTAATTTGGATAAAGTGTAACGGGCAGCGAAGCACTTGGAAAAAATTAAAAAAATAATTTTTACAGGCGTGGCTTTGTCCGCCCTCTAGGTCAATGACTGCCGAATTTTATAAATTAATGACGTAATGGTCTCCTGTACTTGAAATAGCAATTATTGAGCCATTGTGTAGCTAAGCTGAATTATAAATTTTCGGTTCCAGTTGATAAAGCGGTATTCATCAACGCCTGTTTTATGTAGTACCTTGTTAGGTGTGTTGGTTCAACAGTACCAGATGCTGGGAGAAACATTGTTTTCATTTTTGTTAGCATAGATCTAAACGTGGTTATAATAATATATAATTTAAACAAAAAAATAAAATACGTTAATCTTGGAGGAAAGTGAAAATTGCTATATATATGCTATTGCTGGGTAAAACCTGGCTGAAACAAGCTCAAACATAATTTTTAACATCCTATAACCTTATTGGATTAAATATTTCTCAGTTTGATACCAGGGTGTTTAAATTCATTAAATTCAAGTTAATGTGTCTTATTCTTGAGGTGGTTTTCGTCACATGTGGGTGAAAAATACTAATCAGCAGCACTACTCTTATGTTGAAATGACAAAAATGACGAAATACTTTCGATATGTTAATCACGCAATGAAAATCGATTATTTGAAATTGAAAATTCCCGAATTATTCAATATTTTTCAGGAATATTCAATGGCTCCGGTTAGTGGGACGAAAGACTAAAATCCTGTTTGCAACTGATTTCGCGGTCTTCGCTATTTAAAGTTGAGGCGTATTGCGCATGCGTTGGTAATCCCTCTCACAGTGCTGGGATGACATTACTGCCTGTGCCTGCAAGTGAGCTGCAGTAGCGGTAGTGCTTTTGCTTTGCAGTCGCTGTCAAAAGGAAAGGTAGGTGTGGTTAGTGTTTACACTTATGGCGTGATTTTGTGCAAAATTTACATATTTTCCTTAACAGTTTACGAGGTATTAATATGATTGCCAAGGCCGAAGGACTGGATGGGCCGTAACAGGGTGTCACCTACGAAGGACCAAGTCAATCATCGTGTTATCGGGTTTCCTAAGGTTTGTTCTCTCACATTCAATTGCACGCTTCAGGTTTTTACATTCCTACTGCTCTACTTTCATGCTTCATGCATGTTTTGTCTCCCTTAGACTAAGCAAAAAATGGGAATGGATCTTTTTGTGCCTAAATTCTCGAGACTCTAATGAGAAGTTATGGCGTTTCTCATGAATGTACGGAATTCATTCAAACAAAATTTAGGAAGTTTTCTTCATTTTTATGCCCGGGATAACGGTATAACTACGTACAAATACTGGTTAAACTCGCCTCTCTATAATGTAGGCGAGCATGAGTCACAAAGCTCAGGAATGGCCAAGTTTCCTATTATTCGTAATTTAGGGTAACTGTCCGTGACAAAAAATACATATCACAAAAGTAAAAACCGGGGAAAGTATAAGATAGTTGCAGAAAGTTCTTTTAGTTACATTGTAAAGACGGCGAGTTTTGTAATCTCTATTAACTGTTTGTAGGGCTTATTGTGTCATTCCATGTTTTATTTTTAAAGACCAAATCTGAATTTGAGTGAGTCAGAAGAAGCACAACTGTTAAACAAACATTCAAAATGAAGAATGCAAAGCTATGTTGAAAGTACTAATCGCTTAGGTTGCTCCATGAAAGAATTCAAAACTGAACTTACTTGTTCCGTGGTATTGGCATCGTAATCTATATTATTTATAGCACTTCCAGGAAATATCTCATACACGATTAAACAAGGAATAACAACTACTGTAATGTTATTCACGTTGTTGGTGGGATTTTTTTTTTTAATTTCTAATATTGAACTGAAACTGAAAATGAGTAGAGAAATATCTTACAATATTGTTTATATTGTTTACAATTTTGGCTTTTAAAACGGTTATCTAATATGTTACAATTTAATTGTTCAATTTAGCAATAAATAGAGCTGAAGCCAACACTAAGAAAATCAAAATCTTTTCCATGTAATAGGATTGTCATGGTGCCTTCTGGTTAGAGTTTGCCCAAAAAACTTGAAAGTAGTAACAACGAGATGATATAATTTGACCATTTTTTTTGCATTTTGATTTACATGAGTGCTCCTGAATTTTTAGTGGAGCTTGAAACTATCGTTTATATACAAGTTGACAATTCACCAAACTTGAAACACCAACAAGTTGCAGTTAGTTGTTGCACTAGATGAGCTTTGATATAATAACTGGATGTGGCATTCCGAAATAATATTTTTGATTACTTTTTCCCTGTCCTATTTTGTATTGGACTGATGGAGCTGATAAGTGAATTGTGCTACGTAATAGCAGAAAAATGCACGAAAAGACTTCCACACCTGTGGTGAATCAAATTTGATAAAGATGCGCGTAAGCAGAAATCGCAAATCTCGTTGGCTCGACGGAGCACAAAACAGCGATAGACCACAAAATTCAAGCCAAGTTTGGAGCGGTTTAACAGTGTCGGTAAAGGCTCATCCACGAATTAAAAACTGATTTTGTCCATGAAAAATCAGGTGAAATTCATATCCACTTGTGTAAAACTTCCGCTGCAAGTAAAATTGGCACCATCAAGAACCGGCTCATCATACAGCGTAATTCACTGCAGACGAAGAAAAGCCGACGCAATTCGCGATCTCTAATTTCGCGCATCACTAGCATTTTTTGATTTGCCCCAGGCGCAAGGAGTCTGTTCTCGCACTTTCCTCCACTTGCTCTCGCTGCACAGTGCACATACTTTTCATTTTCGCATAGCCTCTACTTAAAATATAAAAGTTCAAGGCAAGGATGGTAACAGATATAATTTAAGAATACCACATTGTGTTCGTTTGTTTACTCTCACACTAGCTCAAATTACATTCATGTTATTAAAAAATTCGTCAAAAATTTTATAAAACGTGTGAGAAGAGGCAGCATACCTGTGGGATGTTATAAAGTTAGTATTTGAATGAATGCTATATTAATGTTTGTGGCGGTTGCGGAGCCGATCTGCTACTTCCTTCATTTTTGATTCAGGGTCAGAGTATTGTTAGTATTATTAGGCGTTGTTCAGAAATTCGTAATGCAACAGAGATAATTTTTATCAGATTTCCCCAAACCTTCAACCAGTTAGGTGGCATTATTTCTTAAAATTCTGAGCGTTTAACAGCAACAGCCTCAGATCAAGCGAGGAAATTCTTGTTCTTATTGAATTTGTTTTAAATTCAATTCAGATTGATTTGTCAAATATTTTTTTCTGAGAATGTTTATCTGTTTGAGTTCAAATTTGATATTGTAGCTAAGAATTATTTTCTGATTTCGAATTTAATATTGTTTAAGGTCGAAGTGTCCTATTGCTCAACTTAATTATAAAGAGAAGAAATTCAAACTTCTGAGAGTTTATTCATCACCCTTTCACCAAATGTTAATTCTCACTATTAGAAATATTAAAATGAAAAACGGCAAGTCAATATTATGTCCTTTTTCTTAAGACTTGATCAAGAGCCTGAGATTGATCTAATATAATTTTTTATTGACTGGAAAAGGGCGTATATTTTCGCTGTGCTTTACATTTTTGCAAATAAAATATAAATCGGTGCCTTAAATTGAATTGCTTATAGTATACCGTTCTTATTGTTTATCTAAGTAATAGTTGATGTGCTGCTAAAACAATTATTTTCAACTTCCAGGTTGGCCTAAGAATGTTATTTTCGTCGAGGATCCGCCGTTTGGGCGTTTTGGTTTGGAAGAACAGCGTCCTAGTGCGGCGTCGACACTGGTTCATTACTCTGCTGGAAATTCTTGTGCCATTGGTGCTATTCGCAATCATCGCCTTCCTACGGGCTAACGCCAGCTCTCTTGGTAGCGTTGAAGTGAATGAGTCAAAGCGTTTTGATCCCAAAGACCAAGCAGAGTTACGGTCAAACCTAAGACTATTTGAGGTGTTCTATGCACCTAAAAATAGCTTCACTGAAACTTTAGTCAATAGAGCCAAGGAATTTGGAGGTTTAAAAGGTAAAATGCTCCTGCAAGTATACAAAAGTTAAGATGCTCACTTTTTTATCACCCTTGCAGGCGCAGAAGGTTTCAACTCAGTGGAGGAAATGCTGTACCAACACAGATTGCTCTCCAACAAAACAGATAACTACTATTTGGAGAGGAAAATCGCCTGCTTGGTCTTTGAGGGCGATGCTGCCACATCTACAAATGGTCAGGTTCCAAAGAAGTTGGATTATAAGATCAGAATCAAGGACCACTTCAAGACTGATCAACTAATCGATTCACTTGCAATTGGCCCCAGTGACTATCGATCAGGTATGAGAAAATAAAAATGTTAAAAAATTATTTTACTAAATGGTTCTCGAGACCATTGAATGTTCCCGTTTTTACAGTAATTTATCCAATATATTTTGGTAATTACTAGACGTCTACTCGCACTCACACCACTTATAATTGCAGAAACCTACATGCAAAGTGGCTTCATTGGCATCCAACTCATCACCAACAAAGCCTTTATTGAGCTAGCTCAATCCCATGAGTTGCAGAGACCACCCAAATACATAGGAGACCAAGTTTGTTGCATCCATTAAATTTTTATTAAACAATATTTATCATTAAACTTGATAGATGCTTCTGCAAACAATGCCTTACCCTCCATTTACTGATGACCACGGATACTCCCTTGCAGTGAAAAGCATGCTGCCTTTTGTGTCCATGTTCAGTTTCATCATCCTTTGCACCACAGTAACGAAACGAGTGGTTGAGGAAAAGCAGTCTGGAGCCAAGGTAGTCCAAATTTTTCCTAGCACTGCAACCCAATTATTTTGTATTTAATGTTAGGAACTGATGAAGCTGATGGGAATGGAGAAGTGGGCCTTCTGGGCTGGCTGGCTGATTGACGCCTTGCTCATCCGAGTTGTGACTATGATTTTGATCGTTTTTCTTCTCACATTTGCATTTGATGAGGCTTCTGGCGCAGTATTGAACGAATCAAGTCCCACTCTTCTGTTCTTCATGCTTATGATGTATTGTGCCAGCGCTGTTGTCTTCCTCTTTGCCATCAGCACTTTCTTTTCCAAACGTAAGCTGATCACATAATCAAGAATAAATCAGTTCTACTTTCTAAAAAATTTCAGCCCTCATCGCAATGACTGTGAGTTTTGTCGTCTGGTTTCTATCCCTTGTGATTCCTTCGCAATACGTGAATTCAAAAAACCCAGGATTTTTCACCAAATGCATCATGATGATTTTCCCTAACATGGGCTTGTTCTTCACCTTTGATTCTGTTCTTGAACTAGAGCGGAGAGGTAAAATTCACAATCCAACTCTCATCCTGTACTAAATTGCTGCTTGTAGGTGCTGGTGCCCAGTGGGGTAACATTCACATGTCTGGGACGGGAACTCCTCGAGACATATCTCTGTTGAACGTGCTCTGTATGTACATTATTGACCTCGTGCTGTATGCAGTCATCACTTGGTACGTCAGCGAAGTGCATCCTGGACAGTATGGCTACAAACAGCCCTACTTCTTTTTCGCCACCAGAGCATACTGGTTAGGAGAAAGGGAAAGAACTCGAACAAGTGAGTAGTCCACAAAAATATTAAAATTAATTTAAATTCAAGTTATATCACTCACAGAATATGTTGGGTGTACTAGGGACCTTTGGCAGAGTAAGATGATTAAAGCATATTTTCAGCTGAAATTGCAAACCTTTGTTGCTTCGCTCTAGAAAGTGGGAGTTTTTAATGCATAAATGTTTCAAGAAATATTTTACTTGTCACAAGCTTTTTGTTTGATTGCATTATAATCTTACCATGGTCGTTAGGCTATTGAAACCAACCTAGCGGCTCCCACTGTAATATGATTATTTCAAATAGCTCAACCCGAAAGAGCTCAACCAGATCCTTTGTCGTGTTATGTCTAGTTATAGGAGTAAAAAAGCCAAGACACAAATACAATATTCGTAACAAAATTTCCTATCGCAATATCCCACAAGGGTTCAGTTCAAGCGTGCAATGCGCAAACAGTATTCTGATAGAATTTCCGCGACACACGCACAGTGGCAGTGATTACTGCAATACAGAGACGTATTATAAATTCAAATCACATTTATAAATTAATGCAGGTTAACGCGAACACAATTCACTTCACCAATAATTTTTTTTACCAATTTTTACTACCTCAAATTCTTGAGCTAGACGTTACGCACACCGCGCTCGCTCAAATGATGTCGTGCTAATGAAACAGTAAGATCTGGCGCAAGTGCAGCACTAGATTCAGGGGGATTTCTTTCACACACTAAAGATTGGCAGCCACACAAAGAACTAAGCTATTCTATCCATTTGTCTGGTTAAGCCTAAGCTTAAATTTGTTGTGTTGATAATGCTTATTTATCCCTGTTGCTTTTGCAGAATTTTGCCATTACGGTTATTACACATTTAAATTTTAGTTGAAGACCCTGCGGAAGTGAGCCAAGAAAACTATGAGCGGCCCCTGACCACAGACGTGACTGATGACAAGGTGGGAATCATCATCCGAAACCTGCGGAAAACGTACCCAGGCTTGCTGGGACGTCCTCCTGTGCGGGCAGTGCGTGGCATCTCGCTGGACATCTACAAAGGAGAAATCACCGCTCTGCTCGGGCACAACGGAGCAGGCAAAACGACCACAATGTCAATTCTGACTGGAATGATATCGCCATCAGATGGAAAAGTGCAGGTGTTGGGCTACGACCTGAAACACGACCTTTCGGAAATCAGACAGTCGCTGGGGTTGTGCCCACAGCACAACCTGCTCTTTGGAGAACTCACGGTGCAACAGCACTTGGTGTTCTTTGCTATGGTAAAATTATTCTTACAGCCTGATGGTGGATTTGTTAAGTTTAAATTTTAATTTAGTTGAAAGGAAACTCAATGGTACAAGCACGGGGTGAAGCTGAGGAGCTGTTGTCTATTGTTAGGCTGGACAGTAAAAAGGACGCGTTGGTTTCTGAGCTGTCTGGAGGAATGAAAAGGAAACTACAACTGGCGATCGCCTTGATTGGAGGATCACAGGTACAGTAAACCTTTGCAGGATGAAGAAGGCGTCTCACTGTCTCATATTTCAGGTGGTTATGTTAGACGAGCCCACTTCTGGTCTTGACCCCGAAGCAAGACGCGAGATCTGGGACCTGCTGCTGGTATGGACAAAATTTCATAGTAAATTCTCCATTTTCTTTACGATTTCTGATGTAGCACTTGAGAAAACAAAGAACAATCGTGTTGAGCACACATTTCATGGAGGAAGCAGATGTGTTGGGTGACACAATCGCAATCATGTCACACGGAAATGTGGAGTGTTGTGGATCGACCATGTACCTGAAGAAAGTCTTTGGTAACTCTATCTGAAATGTAAAATTCAATGCTCAATCATTTATTAAATTTGTAGGCGCTGGATACCACTTGAATCTGCTGAGGAAAAACAACTGCAACGAGAAAACCCTAACAAAAACTCTCAAGGATATTATTCCAGAAGTGATTGTGGAAAATAGTTCTGAAGATGGAACAGATTCACCCAAAACTGGTCCCATCACGTTCACCCTTCCATCAAACCAAGTGGACAAATTTCCAAAGTTATTTGATGCCCTTGAAAAATCTAAGGATGAGCTCGGGATTGCAAGTATTGGAGTGTCCGTCACAACTATGGAAGAAGTGTTCCTCAAGTAAGAATTTTCTAACCCGTTTAAAAATGCAACATTCAAAATCTGATGTTTAGGGTTGGAGAACTGTCAGCAAAAAAATATGCCAATGAAAATATGGGAGATTTTGATATAACTGACAATGGAAATGGTGCCTCGTCAGTTCCACAGGATTCAGATACAAAGATAAGTGGAGCAAACCTGATTTATGAGCAAATTCATGCTCTGACTGTTAAAAAGATGATTGTCTCCAAAAGGCAATGGCTTTACCTGCTCCTTCAGGTATTTTTAAATTTTTATCTTTATTTCAAAATGAAATTAAAATTATGTTCAAAACAGTTTTTGCTTCCCGTTCTGCTGACTCTGTGTGCTGTAGTGTTGTCTTATGCTACAATGTCAATTGACCTTGAATCTGAACCCGAATTACCAATCAGCCTGAGTCAGTATGGCTCTGAGAGCACTTTGCGTGTGCTTTATGAGCGGGATACCACCGACCAAGCAGGATTCTTATCTAAAATCTATGCGGCAAATTTGCGAGGAGTAGCTGGAGTAACCGAGGTAGGCATTCTTCAATCGTAATATTTTTTACATAGCCCTCTTGTATTTAGGTCGACAAGCTTGAGGATAAGTTGATTGAAATTGGGACTAAAAGTCTCTTAGAGTACAGAGGAAACTACATTGCTGCCGCAAGGATTACCTCTGTGAATGAGACGCTTCGGGTCAATGGCCTCTACAGCTATGATTCGTGGCATTCGGCGCCAATTTCCCTTAACCTGATTTCAAACGCCTTACTCAAGTACCACGCTTCATCAGCTTATGAAATTTTGACCGAAAATCAACCTCTCCCTGTCAACACAGAGGTTAGTTTAAAATACGTTTGATAAGTTTTTGCTATATTTTCAAAAATAAAAAAGGGGAGCCACATGAACAACTATGCAGCAATGTCAGCTGCCATCGCCTTTATATGGCTGTCGCTAGCTCATCTTGGCTGGATTTTCGCAACATCGGTGAATATGGTGCTGCCTCTTCAGGAAAGAGTGCTAGGAGCTAGGCAGTTGCAGGTAAATCAATTCTCTTCTCTAAATCTGTACTGTGTAATGAACATAATTAAATCTTTAGATTATGGCTGGGTGTCCTCTCTATGTGATCTGGCTGAGTTATTTCATAATAGATGCAATTATCACCTCAACTGTGACTGTTGTCGTCCTTGCTGTGATCTTCCCATTTGACACTCAACACATCTTTACCTCTGGCACTGAGCTGGGTAAATTAATCATGGCGAAATTTTGCACCAAATAATTTCACATATTTGTACAGGTGTGTTGTTCTCCATTTTCTTCTTGTATGGAATCTCTGGCACAATGTTTGCCTACTTCATCAGCTTTGTAAAGGACAGTGTCCCCTCTGCATTTGGTTTCACCACGTTCATCACCCTTTTCATTGGTAAGTCATTTAAACGAATTTATTTCTGGGTTACATTTTATTTCTCAGGTGGAATCGTCAATGTCATCCTTTATGCCTTGGAAATGTTTCCCATGTGGGAAGATTACGGCTCAGCTTTGAGGATAATTTTTGGCCTGCTTATGCCCCACTCTGCCCTCATTTCAAGCCTCACTCACTTCTCTGGAACTGCCATTTACAACTCCATGTGCAGAACTATTCCTGATACGGTGAAAGACTTTGCGTGCAAAGGGAATTCTCCCCTTGTCATGTGCTGTGGTGAGTGAGAAACCATTGATTTATATCTGACGGGGTCAACAAAATTTTATTTTGGAAACCTTAGAGCGCATTTGCGAGCAGTATGATCTGTGCTTCAAACCTGCATCCTACATGTGGGGCAACAAAACAGTTTACGACGGCAACTGGGCTGTCCGTCATGGAGGAATCGGCCAAGAACTCATCTACTTTACCATCGGCTCATTCCTGTGGATTGGTATTGTCCTCCTTCTGGATTCGGGAGTGCTAAATCGTATATCAGAGAAAGTTCTGAGGAAAATAGACCAGCGATTGCACCCCAGAGATGAAGTAGACGGCTCCTCAGATGACCAAGATGTCCAAGAGGAGACAAACAGAGTGAAAAGATGCATCCAATGTATGAACATAATTTGGTTTGAGACATGATCTTTTGTTCACTGCTTGACTCTCATTTAGCACCTTCAAATGCGGGAGAAGACCAAATTGATTCTATTGGAAGTAATCAGCCCATCCTTGCTGTAGACACCCTCCACAAGCAGTACGGTTTGCCAGTCACCAAAGGCCGGTTCCCTGCGGTGCGCGGAGTCAGTTTCAGAGTGGAGCGAGGAGAGTGCTTTGGCTTGCTCGGCGTCAACGGGGCTGGAAAGTCCACAACGTTCCGAATGCTCACAGGAGCTGCACCACCGACTGAAGGCGATGCTTTGTTAGGACGCTCCAGATTGAGTGGAAACCGAAGCCACTTTTTGTCTGGCCTGGGCTACTGTCCTCAGACGGATGCGCAGCTTGGCGTTCTCACAGGCAGAGAAACTCTGAAGTTGTACGCTCGACTTCGTGGCGTACCAAAGGAGCAAGTTCACGGAGGTATGGTTGTGCATTCTACTCATAGGTCTGGAAACATATTAGCGAATGTTTTTAATGGAAAATATATATTTTTTCGCCTTGAAATATTCTTGCAAAAGGAAACAACTCGACATTTAGATTTCAAAGAAAATTTAGATAGCGAGATAATATTCATTTTTTATTTCTTGTCTCTCGAACGGTAATATTCATCAAAATTAAGCTCATCGGTAAATTGCTAAAATAGAAGATTTTTCACAGAAATGAGTCATTTTAAATATTAATTAGGTTCAAGGTTTTGATCATTAACATAAACTATTAAACCCCATAAAATTGTCAGTAATTAAAACACCCTAAAAAATTAACAGCCCTATTTATTGAAATCCCCTATCGAATGGGAAATCTTATAAATTCCTAATTTTTCAAATTATGCGACGTTCATAATATATCCCCATTAACTTTTTAGTTGTAAACATTTTATTCATATATAATAATATACATTAAATATAAGAATGTTTTTGAATATATTTATGGACTATATATTTTAATTTCCTAGCCTCAATGAGATAATATGTTTTTTCAGTCGTAAATAAATGGCTAGAGGCACTTGGTTTGACCGAGTACGCGAACCGACCAGCAGGCACTTACAGTGGAGGCAACCAGCGCAAATTAAGTGCCGCCATGGCTCTGATCGGCGAGCCACCAGTTGCTCTTCTTGACGAACCAACAAGCGGTGTTGATCCAATTGCCAGAAGACAGCTTTGGCAGGCACTGGCGTCGTGTCAGAGAGCAGGACAGTCGATCGTTCTCACATCCCACAGGTAAAGTCTATTTCAGTTCCATCTAACATAATTTAAATTTTGTTGGTTAATTTTATTTTTCTTTTAGCTGAATCTTGACTTATCAGTTATAAGTTGAAATAGATTAGCATTGTTTTAGAAGCAATCATTAAAAGTATTATAATGTACTGGAAATAATTTAAATTGCAGCATGGATGAGTGTGAAGCTCTGTGCTCAAGGCTTGGCATCATGGTCGCTGGAAAGCTGGTGTGTCTGGGGCCGATCGGCCACTTGAAGGACAAGTATGGTCAGGGCTACACCCTGATGGTGAAAGTGAAGAGTTTGTCCTGGGGAACCGACCACGAGGCCATGTCCGAAGGTGGCAGGCAACTTGCCAACCTGAAAATCGACATCGAGAGGGAGCTCGCTCCGTGCACGTTGCTCGACGAGCATTTAGTGAGTTCTTTTCAACCTAACGAGGAAATGGTTTTTATTTAACTGTAATATTTAGGGTTTGCTGCACTACCAAATCAAGGGTGGCAGGAAGTGGAGTGACATGTTCAAGGAAATGGAGAGTCTGAAAAAGTTCCACTCCATCATGGAGGACTACACTTTGAGTGAAACCACTTTGGAGCAAGTGTTCCTGTCATTTGCACAGCAAAGAGACCGCAGCAGCCAGCCGCCTGATACTATAGCGGAAATTACACATGTTTAATAGGAATCTCTAACCTGTCAATCGTCATCTCACTGATACCCGAAAGTGCCTCATCTTCGGGCATCAAATTAGATTATTAATTTATTGACTCTTTTTTTGAAAACATGGCTTTAATTTTTCTCACTTAAGACACGTAATGTTAAGCTAGAGTTTGTAGTTCACAGTTGAGATTGTCGATAGGATTCTTGGAATGAATACATTTCACTGGAGCGCTGAAGTGTGTAGCTATTGGAATTTATTTTTGTACTTTTTGACAGCCAAAGCAGCTAAATTGTTAATTCAAGCTGTGATTTTCAGTCAGCTGTAATTTGAACGTTCACAATTTTATACTAATGTAAGACCGTGAAAATAAGTTCCATGCTCATCAGTAACCAAAGTTCGCGTGCGCACCTGCAATTCATATAAGATAATTTAATTACTAAAAAAAAGAAAATCACAAAAAAATGTTTTCGAACATTCCCATTTTGAGGTGACTAGAATTTTTGTATTGTTATGCCGATGTGATACAAACTTAAGCATATACATAATATCTTTATTACATTAGCACATATTTGCTAAAGGACTTGCACCTTGCATGCTACTTCATTGTTGTATTTAATACTAGAAAATATCTCACGAGAAATTTCAGCTCACCTCATCTGTTCTGTATTAACTTGGATACAATATTTTTGTTCTCGTGGCTAATTACGAAGAAATCTCACCGTCACCATTTCTGTACATTAATTTACAGTTAAATCGCTAAACCAGCTGAAACTAATAAAGTTTAATAGAGTGGATTATATGTTCAACCAATAAAATGCAATTCTAGAAAACTTTCTCGCTTATTGTCAGATTTTAATTTAGCACCTATGGAGATCTAAAGCAAAAACTTCAACAATCTCTATGACGAATATCTGGACGTCTCTCCAGTCTACTTGCATACTGAAAGGCTATTTTCATGCGCAGTTGATAAGTACTATGCGCGATAACCAGGCATCATTGGGGCATGCATTTTTTACCCTTTGTGTTGGTCACACAAAGCACAGTTACTATAGATTTTCCTATTCAAATTAAAACGTTTAGTAACTCATTTCTGATAACTCAATAATCATTAGAACAAATTGAAAGACTAAATATATTAAGTACTTCATACCGTTATGAGAAATCAATTATTCTAAGCACCTAAAAAACTAATAACACTCCAAACTTTAAAATTTGGGTTCTAGTAGTAAATGAAAAAGATCATTTAATAAGGTGAGATTTTATTAAGCAAAATTATTATGTTAACAAGATTTTTAAACTACGTTTTTTTGTAATGCTCGTGTTTTTTATGTTCCAGAGTAAATTTTGCTGGCTCAAAATTCCCATCGCTGATACGAGACACAACTGAAGCTTTTAAAAACAGATTTTCACGATAAATTTCTGGTTGCAAAATTGCAACTTGCCCACACAAAGAAAAATAAAATGATTTTACACGATTTAGTTTACATCGAATGAGGTGTTTTTACAGCAACGTGCAATTGAAATGTAGTGTAAACCTCGTATCAAATAAGCTCACAGCGGTAGCAGCGTCGAGAACAAATCAGCTTTCCATAAAAATAATTTGTGCTGATTCTTCTTTACATTCGTAAATTGGCAAACGACTCTAATAGATTCAACTAAACAACAATGCATGCGTCTTTTTCTCTGTGGGAACATTTCAAACGGGGGCGGAGAGTAACAATCGATTGTGCCTGAAACTAGAACAAAATTCTCATCTCTCTTTACAAATTCAAGATACATTTTTATATTCACTAGATACTCGATAATAGTAGTAATGATGCGTTTTATTTACACCATGCGTTTTGCCAGAGTTGCAAAGAATTCAGTCGTTATTAGTTCTTCACTTGTAATCATTTGTCTCATTAGTTGTAATGCGCACCTCGCGAAGAGCCAACTTAAATAAAAACTAGTTTGTATATATGGCAAAGAAAACTTTGAATGGCTCTTCGGTGGTTCCCGGCTCTGCGGCCAGCTGACTGTGAGTGCGAACCCGAAAAGACCCCCCTTTTCTTTGGCTCGCCACAGAATTCGCCTCCAGGCAAAATAAAGTCCGTCCGATGCGCCGCACACGCATCAACCGGAGTTATTAGGCGGGACCGGCGAAGCAGCGGCCGAGAGCGAATTTCCTTGTTAATCAGACCTATTTGGTGGTTTAATGCTGGTACATGTATATATTTGCAACGATACTAGATTACGACACATTACAACTCATCATTTGATATGTGTTAAAACTAAATTAATGCAAATTAAAAAAAGAACTGTTACATGATGTTTTTTCATTTTGCGTTTAAAAACAACTTGAAATGACATTAAACTCCATTTACGGTTTTGCGTCTTTTTTTTAAGTAAATGTGTTAAAACTATACTTTGAGGAGTTAATCACTGTTGCGGTTACTCAAGAACACAAATTGTAGTAATTAATGCAGGTCATTCATTAGAGAGCTTTTTCTTAAAGGTGGAATGGCGCAGGACTCTCCGGGGACTGCTGCTTCGAGCCCTTTCGAGTGATGCCGGTCGCCGTGTCCGACGCTCCTGACGAACGACGCACCAACTTGGACGTGTAGCCAGGGGTGGCGGTGCCAGGGGTGCTTGCGCCTGACGGTGTTCGGGTCCTGGGAAGGCAAATCAGAAATTAGCTCCACGAACTCTCGTAATAGCACAAAAATACACTTGGGGCTTTGAATAAATTGAATGCGACAATCGAGGGCAAAGCATCAAGCAAGCCGAATATGCTGGTGGAACTTTACACAATTTTAAATGCCGATTTTTATTACACACTGCTAAATTTTAATTGATCTACACGTGAGTCTAGTTAGGTCGTTAATTTTCGTCGTTCATTTTGTTTGTCAAGTTTTGGGTTGTTATTTTATTAGTATACCTGCTGGAGTTTGATACTAAAACGGGAATGTTGGACGCTGATGGTGTTCTCGACCTGGAATTCATGGTCATGATCAAACTTCAATTTAACCCTCCCTTCCATTAAAATATCACACACAAATATTTCCAGTGTGAAATAGCCATGCAAAAAACTGAAGCTAAAATATGACCATAAAACTCAGAGAGTGGTTTGCTAAGTGTTTAGCAAACCACTTGAAAAAGTGCGCAGAAATCAACCACAGGTGTAAGTGTATTGTGCGTTTTTACGGTTTCTTTGTAAGCTGTTATTCTTAAAGCAGTTCTGTACATTCTTCCTCCAGTCAGTGGATTGTGAGGAAAAACATCTACATGGATGATAGATTTAAAACCAAAGGAATGATCAACTGAAGAAGAAAATAATTTAAAATGATATATATGTGGCAACAGCAGTTCACTTGAGGTTTACTGACCTGCCTTTAGGCGTGCAACTTTTTGTCTCTTTAAAAGTTACGGGCCTGCATGAAACGAGTGGGAAATTTGTTTAATTTTCATATTTCCTACTCCTATATAGTAGTACTAAAATGTCGTGTAGTTTTTTTTTAATTTTAAATCAAAATATAAACTCTATAACTATACGCAGTTTAAATAAAAACACAGCATCACATTGCACACACAGATACATGCAATGTGTACCTGGATGAATTCTTCACAAGGACAGGAATGTTAGACGAACTGGTCCTTTTTGAACTGAGAGTCCAGCGTGTGAAGAGAGAAAAAGAGACGATTAGAGAACCATCACCAACAGACACCCAAAGTCACGTAAGACACGCGCAATTTTTCAAAATCACCTGCGTTTCTCGGTAGGCGAATTTGAAAAGAGCGCGTTTTACAAGAAAAATTACCCAGGACAAGAAGCAGAAGTAAGACTTGCCGCCTGCTGATTCCCTAAAGATTCGGAACCAACATAGACCGGAATCTTGGACCTGGTGCGAGCACAGCATGAGCAAACATTAGAGTTTTATTCCCTCACCGAATACAAAAAATGAGCATGCAGAATATTTCAGAGATAGAAAAGAGATTGATCAAAAAAGCCAGGTGAGATATGTTCGAGTGCTGTCAACGTCAAGGTTAGTTACCTAATGCCAGACCCTGACAAAGAGGGTATGCTGGACGCCGACGTGGCCCTCTGCAACCTGCCTCCGGTCCTGAAATCGTCCCCAATACGTCGCCGATGAGTTATTAATTATTCCATCACCTTCTTATTAAACTCCGAGTTTGGTTAAAAAGCCGGAGGAATTAATTTGCAGAAAAAGAAAAAAATGGCATTCCGCGTCCTTTTGAAAGTCAATATGTTCGTGGTTTGAATATGATGGCAAAATAGAAAGGCATTCCAGAAAATACATTTTTATGAAAAAAGCTGGATCGAGGCACAGTAGATTTTGATACATTTAGATCCGTGAAGTAAAAGCAAAGGTCGTTGGTCTGATAATAGCAGTCAGGGCTTACCTGCCGGTCGGTGTGCTCAGGCTAGTGGGTGTCCTCGGACGTGACGACGGAGCTGTGCCGTTGATGGGCACAGTGAGTTTCCTGGCTGAAGAGACGGTCGTTCTGCCATACCCGCTTGAGGGCGCAGTAACGCGCCTCATGGGAATACGGCTTGGTGTACAGCAGTCATCTGAACAGAAAATTATTAAAATTTGGTTAAAAAAAATAACAATAAATTACATTGATGTTAAAAATTAAAAATTTAAATTATTAAACACTGAACTGAGCCAGAATTTGAAAATATCAACACATATGATATTCCTTTCTGCTTTTAAATTTTTAGAAACTTTTGGAGATATTTATAAAAATACTTTTATTCTTGTGGGGAAATGTGCCAAGTTAAAAAATTGTTAAGTGGGGAAACAGGAAAATAGCAAATAATTGCAATATAATATACCAGATATCTTATTATTTTAAAATTCTCTTGTTCAAGAAATACACTACAGCCGAAAAAAAAATTAATTACGCACCAGTGCTATCAAGGGACATGTTGGAGCCGTGCCTGCTGACAGGCCTGCTTCCGGTCCTGCTGCCAGGGCGGCTGCCTGGCTGGCTGCCTCCTGGCGTCAGACTGGACCGTCCAACCGGCGCCGACGTCTTGCGGAATGTGCGTGGGTATCCGGTCTCGTTGTCGCTGAGGGAGTCAGGGGTGCCGCCAGAGAAGGAGGATCGGCCCTTAGTGTTCATGGGCACGCTACGAGCGCTCCTTTCTCGCACCTAAATATCAGTTACCGTATTTTAGAGGGTGCCAAATGAGCGAGTGGAAACGAGAGGTGAGAGAGGAAACAGAAAGGAAAAGAAGCAAACCAAACACACTCAAAAGAAGAGTCTGATAAAACTTAACAAATTTTAAATCACGTAAAAATAAACTTTAGATGATGAAGTAAAAAAGCCATTCTACACTTTGCAGTGCTAATAAATTTTAAGGGATAATAAATTGTTGTAATATAAATTTTTTAAATTAAGCCTCGCACAAAAAATGCGAATTGATTATTTATTTATTTAGAGCATTGAAAATGTGCTCATGCTGAACGGATATAAACTAAAAGCGTACGACCTCAATGATTCTAAAAATCAGCTAAGTCGAGAAGTAAGAAAATTGCTAAAATATTTATCTGATCCAAAGGAGAGGAAACCAAATCGGTGATGGAAAATCCAGGGTGACAGACTGCGTTCTTCCAAGTATTGCCTAGCATATCAAAGACGCACACGACAACACACCATGCAAGTACAAGCACTCAAAATGAAAATTTTTTCACGTGTATGATAGGAACAGCTAAGGGGGAATCGAAGATCCGAAGGCCTGTGTCTAAATTCTAGCAAGGAGCGTAATGTCCATTTTTAATGTGTTGGTGTTGAATAGCTGGACGGTAAAACTGTTTAGACGTAACGAAAAGATAAGTATACACCGGTGCTCTTGTGCACTTTTGTAACTAAATTATGGTGAAATGGAGACTGAATAAGGTGAAGCTATAATAAAATAAAAATCCATGCCACTGAAACGAGCCTCGCTCGCAGCATGCTCATTTTAAAAACAAGCGTGCCATGAATAACCACGGACTTGAACAATGTCTAAAAACTAGTGATTAATAGCCTACAGGTCAGTCCATTTCAGATATTTAATTACCCAGTGGTACACTGGCACGTTTGTGCCCATTGCCAGCGGATACGAGCACGGGATTTCTTCTTTCTGTCTCAGACTCTCAAAAATGGGCATCAGTTGGCTCATGAAGTATTCGGCTGCAATATCACGACACATTCTTTTGCAAACTACAATTTATACAACAGTCGAAAAACGTCTCATGCCTGCTGCTGTACAACATTGAGCTCGAAAATTGTGCTTTTACTCGAAATAAGCCCTGGTGTGTAACGTGTGTTTTGTGTTGTACGTTTCCGTTTTTATACAAACCTTGAGCGGCTGCTGCAGGCTGTCGCTGGTTCAATTAAAATATATGATTTAATACGGGGGAGGGGGCTGGGGGCAACATCATACAATCATTCCAAAAGAGAGAAAGGAAGAGAGGCGTCGTTCTTTGTACTTACTGTGGTGCACGGAGACCGAGCACTCAAATTCCCAAAACAGACGGGACTTCGAATGCTCGGTTAGAAAGAGAAGGAAGAAAGGGAAGGTATTTTTTTACAACAGACAGAGCGACATAGAGAGAGTGGCAAGAGATAGTATAAGTGCAAAAAAGATTTTGGGCCGTGTGGGCGAAAACACCCTCAACGGTTTCCGACTCATCGTAAGGGTTGTTTTCGCACCTTGGTGATGGGACCAGCTGTGCCTGAGAAGGAACTTCGTTGGCCAGAACCACCCTGGCTCGACACATTTGACGAGTTGGGACTGGGTTTGGCTTTGAAGGCAGTCATGCTCTGGGAAACACCCTCCGCCAAGATGAATTGCTCGCGCAGCTCAATGTTGGTTCGACCCTTGGCTGGTTGGTCAAGTGAGCAAAATAAAAAATGGGTTCAAAAGGACCAAAAACGATCAAAAATGACAGTGACGTGAGAAGCAAACCAACATTATCCTAGAGTAATGCCAACTAAATTCGTAAGAAGGCATGCTGTACTGCCATGCACATTTTCCGCGGCCAAAAATGCAGCTTTTCGCTTCACAGCGGAAAAGATGCAAATGTAAGGGAACGGAAAATTGGAACCAAAAGTGTCTAAACATTGCGGCAAAACAATAAACTATAACCAGTGTGCTAAAATAAAAGTGTATAATCTAGTGGTGCGAAAACTAAATAAATCTCATGTTCGTGCAGCTAGTAAAAATAAAGTGTCTGATGTGTTTCAATCATGATTTACGTTGTTGTATTAGTTTTTAAGCTAGACAGAACACCAGCAGTATTATTAATTAAATTAAGTTGCTAAAAGGCATGCAAAGAAATTCTCACATTTCTCAATTGGCCCCAGAGGACACCAAGCCTCGTGTTGCTCTGGCTTGTTCGGATCTGGTATTGGTAACATTTCCACTGAGACATGCAAGGTGCAGTTAACAGAAGAAAACGGAGAGGATTAAGGATCAAATGGCAGGTTGTTTCAGGGACAAAGGTAAGGAGGAGAAGCAGAAAATTAGAAGCAGATCTCAAAACCATTACCAGTTAGTTTGATTAGAGAATACAAGAGAGTTGTTACGAGGAGGGAAAAATCCAGACCACTAGCACTAGGCACTAGGCAGGTTAGTATGAATATAATTGAAAAACATGCAGCATTGGTCGAGTCAGTACAAAAGCAAATAAGGGACATGACGTAGATGGTTTTCTGAAGCAAACATCATTACAGGGTTCGATTGAATTAGAACCGTCACCATACCTACTGTCCCTCAAGAAGAGCAAGAAGGTTAATAATTCGTGTCTGTGTTCTGTGTGTTCAGGGTAGCACATAGCTTTGTTTCAGTTTAGTTTTTTTCATTTTGATTGAACCGCTGCATTTTCATAATAATAATTATCAATAAACTCTTATAAATTTCTCAAGTCATGAGTTGGATATAAAAAATGTTTTTTTTTTGGAAACATACCTCGGCAGGGATCATTCTTGACCAAGAACTCGTCAAGGGCCACCCAACCACCACCGACACGCACCATCACAGTTGACCTCAAAATTCTGACCAGCCTGAGTTTCTGACTGTCTCCAAACTTAAAGTGAAATAAAGGTTAATGAAAGTTAGATCTCTATTTAAATACGCGGCGTACTCTGTATTTGCCCTCTCCAACTTGGAACACTCTGAACTTCTGCCGGCACGTGCACATCATGACCAGCCTCTTGACTTCATCGTGAATCTTGTCAGCCTCGGTCTTCGGCTTCTTGTCTTCCCAGTCTGGTCTCAGAGCAGCGATAAATTCGTGCCAATCAATCAGACCCTGAGAGTCATGGTCGAACATGTCGGCTACAGCGTTCATCTCCAGTCGACTTGTGTCGAACTCTGCGTTAAATGATGGAGCGCATAAGAATTTTTAAAAGAAGAAATAAAAAATTCTCTTACTGGTTTTAATTATGCCATCAACAAAATCTTCGCGTGGAATGAGACTGTCTCCGTTCTTGTCAATTTTTCTGAAGAGGTCCGTGAGTCTGGACTTCTTGTGGTTCATGAACTTCAGGAACTGAGGATAAAGAATAAATTAAACTCTAGATTTTCATCAATTTAAAATTGTGCTTACCCTATTTCTCCAGTCATCCCAGCTGAAGTTGCGGACCTTCTCAAGTTCGATAAGGTACTTGAGGCGGTCATGCAGACGGCGCTGTCGTTCCCATGACATCATCCAAACATTTCTCCACCTGTCCCACAGCAACTTCACCCTCGGATTGCGGAACTGCGGCTCCGCTTTGCTGCAAAATGCAAATTCGAAGTGAGGAAACGAACTGAATGGTTGCACACACATCGCAAAGAGGAAAGGAAGGAGAAGCTGATCGATAGTTTCTTCAATAGTAATAATGAACAAGCATTTTACAGTACTTGAGAAGGAGAGAGGAAATGACATAAGCAAGTTTGCAAACAAGAGAATGAGAAAATCATGATAGACGTTGAAGAGAGCAATTGGTCGAGGTGGCTACCTTCCTTTGGGAGGGAAACGAGGTCCATAGTGAGGCAAATCGTCTGGCGTTTTCTCTCTGGTTGGGCTTGCACGACTATACAAACAAAAACAAACAAATTGCAGTCATAAAAACCATGCGCAGGCAGAAAAAAATATCAAATCGGCAGTCTGTATATCAAACTGCAAATAAATATGCAATAATTATGCAACTGGTAAAAAAATGAAAAAGATGACAGAAACGATAAAAAATTCACCAAATCCGTAAAGCTTTGCTACCCAAATAATGGAAATGGAATCACAATGTCTGAACGCAAATGTATTTACATAAACAATAAACAAGAACAGAACGAGTGACGAGTAACACAAAAAATACTAACCTATCCTTGCGCAACTGGATTCCAGGAGTTGATTCCCGAGATCCGTGCCTGAGGCTACACAAGAACAGAAACAAACACCATAACCATACAGAACAAAAAACTAGAGAACAGTGTGCTTTTGAAAGACCTCACAAGTGCATACCTTGATCTCCTGCCCAGGTCGTGTTCAGGCGACGACTCTCGGTCTCTGTATCCGTCATAGTCGTCTCTACCCCTAGATACAGCACGCACATATTCAAACACCATGCAATTCAAAACAACACAAAGAGACAAACGAGTTGCTACAAGACATTCTCAAAACGAGAACAGAAATGTGAGATGACGAAAAAGTGTGTGCGACACATACCCGATGCTGGTCTTAGGCTTGGAACCCTTGCGGCCCAAGGTGGCTGGCTGCTTGGTTGGGTTGGGCGCTTGGATCTGGCGGGGTTTGCACACCCCATCCACATCTCCCTGCCTCTTTGCCGTGGTCTCCATGAATTCGGTGTGGTCCTTGATCAATCCTTCGATCAGCACAGGCTCCTCAGGAAGATCCTCAGCCTCCAGATCTTGCAGCGTCCTCTCAAGGCCTCCTAGCCAGCTAAGAAGCTCTTCCAAAATGTCTTCCATGTCGTGGAGCGATTGCATGTGGTCCTTGAGCTTAGACTCACGCTACGCACCAAAATAAGTAAGCATATATTTGAAAATTCCTTAAGCTTTGCTAACCTGTTTGGCCCAGCTGGAAACTTCTTCCCATCTCGACTGGATGATTGAGATCCAGTGCTTGATGACTGAAATGGCATCGGGATGGGCCTTCTCCAAGATGTTTTGGGCAAGCCTGATGGTGTCGTCTTTCTCGTACTCCTTCTGACCCAGCTCCCGCAAGAACTTGGTGTGTTCTTCGATCTGCTGCCTGGCTTCCAGTTCATCCTCAGGCAACTGTCCAGCATATCTGAGCTTCATCTCAGCATCAGAGAGCCATTCCAGAAGCATGTGCACCGATTTGTGCAGTTTTTCAGCCTATATCAAATGTGCGCTTATTAATAAATACTCAAAGGAACCTTTTTAATTTTCTTACATCCTTCAATGCTTCCTCCAGTCTAGAGCTTCGCCTGTCGCTCATACGCACAACCTTAGACCACGAATCATTCATCTCATCCAGCTGCTTGGTGATGGTTTCGGCGTCAGTAACGGAAGCCTTGGACTTGAGCTCGGCGCCAGTTTTCAGGACCGACTTGAGCTGCGTCTCTCTGTTCTGAAGATCTTCCTTGAAAGACTGAAAGCATATGATTATTACCATTTTTGGGAAATCTTTCAAAGTTAACATTACCTTGTGCTTGTCGATTAAAGCGTTGACAGTGTCCAAGTCACCGTGCACTGGTCCATCTTCCACCATTGAACCCTGGACTTTCTTGAGCCAGTCCAAAAGAGCCTGGACGGCGTCCTTGAATTGGCCAGAGAACAGCAGGGCCTCCTCCAATTTCCTCTGCCTATCCACTGACTTGGCGCAAACACTGTTCCACTTGTTCTTGAGCTCCGTCATCATGTCCTTGAGTTGGTTCTCGTCAGACTTGGGCGCCTTTTCCTTCACATTTTTGGCGAGCCGCATTGTGCCGTCATATGATGGCTGCTTAGCTGCGAGTGCCCTCTGGAACTCCTTGTGCTTGGCCAGCTGCAACTTGATCTTCTCTGGATCGTTTCCAGTAGTTGCGGCAAGCTCATCCAGAGTGTCTTCGGCCTCCGTCAGCCACTTCATCAGCTCAGACCAGCTGTCATGCAGATCCTTGGCCTCCTTGTAGCCTAAATCGAGAGCCCTTGTGCGCTCGGCAGACTTGGAGACAACCCTCTCCCACCGGTGTTGGACACTGATGAGCAGATTTTTGATTAGGATCACGTCCTGCTTCTGCGAGAAGTACTTGAGGTGTGTGCCCTTCTTGTCCAGGGCAAGCATGGTCTCTCTGTGGACGCTGACGTCCTTTTGGAAGGTCTTGTGGTCTTCGATCTGTTCCAGAATGGTATCCATGACGCGAGAAACAGGCTTCAAATTGCTCAACGTCTTTTCTGCGCCGGTCAACCAGTCGACAAACAATTGCAGAGCCTCGTGGAACTCGTTGGCCTCCTTCAGGGCGATTTCCAGCTTGATCTTCTTATCATTGGCTCTGGCAGTGACGCTGTCCCACCTCTGCTTTAGGGTCTTCAGCTGATTCTGCAGATTCTTGGCGGCTCCAGCACTAGATTTCTTCAGGTATTCGTTGCCTTGCTGCAGAACTGTCTCCACTTTGGGTCTGTTTTCCTCAAGCTCGTTGTAGATTTCCATGAAACGCTCCAGCTGTTCGGAAGCAGTTTCAGGCAGCCCACCGACAGGTTTGGAGGCGGCGATTATGCCATCAACGTCGCTCAGCCAGGACAGCAGGTCCTGCACGTCAGCATTGAACTCGTGAGCCTCTTTGAGGGCATCTTCAAGTTCTCTCTGCCTGTCTGCAGCCCGCTGCAGCAAGTCTCTCCACTTGACGTTCAGATTGTTCAGTTTATCTTGAGTGACTGAGGCGTTGGTGGTGCCCTTTTCAGACTCGATGATCTGGCGACCAGCGTCGTTGAGAGTGTCCACGCTGGTCTGGTGAGCCTGGATGTCGTTGACCAAGACCTTCAGCTTGGCCAGCTCGACCTCCAACACTTGAGGATCACCAACGACAGGCTTCAGCTCGTCCAAGGTCTTATTTGTGCGATCGATCCAGACCATGAGTTCTCCGAGTGCGTGCTGGAACTGTCCAAGACGAAGGAGGGCATTCTCCAGTTGGCGTTGGCGCTCAACCATGGCGCGGAGGAGTTCGTCCCAACGTCTATTGACTGTGGACAACGGCTCCTTGATGGCGGCCGCCTGGTCTGCAGATGTGCGCTCAGTCAACTCTTGAGCTTGCCTAAAGAAACAAATACATTTAGTAACAAATACCTTTAGGGAAAATTAGCACAGAAAATAGAAGCAGTAATTTAAAATCTACAAGTCAATATTGTGTAAGGTTATATGTGCTGGAATATTTAAACTGTGATATATTCATTTTATAAGATCGATTTAGGATCTTCACTACACTTGTCTTTTCTTTATATATTTAGAAGTTGAGCTTCAAAAATCACATTATGTACGAATCATTATTTCAAGCTAAAAAACTATATTTATTTAGCCTTTTTTATATTTTGAACACACTTAATCGTGCATCTAACCACAATTTTGCATGCATATATATCACACACGGCTATTCTGACTTGCCTTCGAAGGGATCTGCAGCAGATGAATGAAAAAGAAAGAGGAAAGAAAATTAGACCATCACCATTGAAAATTCAAGAGAAAAATCGTATTTACAAAGGCAATATAAAAATTCCAGTTGAATGCATACCTGTTCAGTGCTTCGACCTTGACCATGTGAGGATCAACTTCAGCCTTGAAGTCCTTGAGTTGTTCAATTTGTCTTTTCACCTGATCTATGTCAGAGCCCAAAGGTCCCATTTTGGCAAACTTGATCTCGGCCTTTTCCAGGAAAGCGAGGAGATTCTGGTGGAAGTAAAATAAATAAATTTGTGTCACATCATAATATAATTTTGTGAACAAACCTGCAGAGTTTCATGGAACTCCATTGCCTTCTCCATGGCATCGATGAGATTCTCCTCCCTCTTGGCATACAGGGCAGTGATGTTGTCCCATGCATTGTCCAGATCTTCAATGTGCTTCTTAACCTCTGGCTTGTCGGGCTCTCCACACATCTTCATCAGGTTTTGTCCAGTCTGCCTGCACTTTTCCACATCTGGTTTGGTTTGGTCAATGTCCCGCTTGATTTCCTGCAGGACCTGTTTCTGCTGCTTGATGGCCGAAGGCTCGACTGCAGGTGGTTCCTGAGACTGCAAGGTGTCTTGCAGTTCCTTAAGAGTGTGCATGACACCCTCAAGCTCCCTCCAGAACTTCTCAGCAATGGCTAAAGTGCCATCCAGAGACTTTCCACGATCATTTGTCGCCTTCTGCACGTCTTTCCACAATTTGTTGAGCCTGTCCAGTTTGTTTCTGATGTCTATAAAAAAATTAAAATCGATTATGCAATATTCAAAACAGCTGTGCTAATATGGGGTATTTTATTTTTGTTTGTGGTGTTTAAATATATTATATTTTCATCGATACTTTGGTTCTATAATACGTCGATTATTTAGTCTCTTAAATTGATTATAAATTTTGTAAGGATTTACCTTTGACGGCCGGATCTTGTTTGTTCTTGGCTTTGCCAATCACGTCCTCAGCAGCTCTCTTAACGGCTTCAAAAGCTGACTCCCTCTTGTCCAGGTCTTCCCCAAGAGCAACATTCTCGTCGATTTGGTCTTTGAGTTTAGGGGGATGAGCAGAAACGGGATCAGCACCGTTAACCGCATCTGCAGCATTGGCGAGAGCACGCAACATGCCTTCGAGCTTGTCCGAGAACTGAGAGCTTTCTTGAAGAGCCCTCTCGAGGTCTTGTTGTCTGGCACGAAGCTCGGCCTTCAAGGCGGCATAGCGGGCGTTGTCAGCCTCCATGATGTCGGCCACCTTAGATCCCTCCTCGGGCGCGCACAGATTGACCAAAGCCTCTCCGGTCTTGTTCAGCTTGTCAACCAAAGGCTTGTGCTCGTTGATAGACTGCAAGAAGAGCTCGTTTCTATCCTGCTGTTGCGCGATCAGGTCAGGCCTCAGGGCTGGCAGCTGCAGCATGCTTGCCTGCTGCTCCATGTCGTCCATCCAGGCTGAAAGCCCAGCGTGCGTCTCGTGGAAGTGCTCAGCCAGAGGCAGAGCCTGTTCCAAAGCGCTGAGTCTGTCCGAGCTGAGAGCTGAAACGGTGTCCATGACTTCTCGCAAGTCCTCTGCTTTCTCACGGATGATGGAGGTGTCCTCGTTCTGGTTAGTTTCCCTGAGGACTTTCTTGGCGGTGGACAAAACGTCACGAACTCTGCCCTTCTGACTTGAAATGTCATCATTGAGGGTCTTGTGTTCCTTCAGTTGGACTCGGATGACGTCAGGATCAGCACTAGGAGGCTCAGCCTCTCGAAGTTGGCCGTCAATTTCACGGAACCAATCAAGTAGCTCATCCAGATCCCCGATGACCTCCATGGAACGCTGCTTGGACAGGTGGAATCGTTCAGCCTTGCGCTGGATCTGTTCAGCGATGGCGTCGAACCTCCTGTTGTCCCTGGTGACCAAGCCTTCAATGGTGGAAGCGCCTTCGCCAGGCGACAGCTGGCACAGTTGGGGACCAACCACATTGATGGCGTCCAGCACAGGCCTGTACTCAGCAAGATCAGCCTCCAGCCGGCGGATTTCCTCCTCTAGATTTTGGCCGAACGAGGTAGAGCCGCTGCCGCCAGTGCCACTCTCGATGGACTGAAGAGCGCCTTCGGCAGCGTGCATCCAGTCCACCAGCCGGGTGTGGTTTTCGTGGAAGTTCTGCACCAAAGGAAGTGCAACTTGAGCCTGCTTGAGCAGATCTGAGCCCTTAACAGTAAGGTCATTGAAGCGGCGTTGGAGCACATCGAGTTTATCTTTGAGCTGGATGGCTTCGTCGTTGGTAATGTGCTTCATTAGTTCCAGACCAATGTCAACAGTGCTGTCCACAGCTTGCTGGTGATTGGAGATGTTTTCAGTCACATCCTAGAAAAAAATAAGTGTTTTATTAATTTTTTAAACATCAGGTTTTTAATTAAAATAATAATAATAATAATTAGAAAACAAAATCAAACTTACAGCAAGATCGTTCATCTGCTCAAGTAGCTTGTCGACATGTACAGCCAGAATCTTGTACTGATTGAGCTTCCTTTCCATCTCGTCCATCCATCCTTGCAGATCTTGGTATGAAATAACTAGGTTGCGCAGACCTGCCTTGGACGCGAGCAGCAAGGCTCCGGCCTTTTCAGAGTCGACAGCCAACGCTGCGTATCTATCACAGGCTTCTTGAAGACGGTCCGCAAGTGCACTGGCTTCGTCGTCTCCAACAAGGGACATCAGAAGCTGTGCAATATCTGTCAGCTCATCAAAGTCTGGCTTCTTGCGAATGATTTCCTTGTGCAAATTCTGGAAAAAAGAGAAATATAATTGTAAAAAACCATAATAAGACCTGATTTGTTTAAATTACATCATGCTCCTTGATGCGCTGCTGGATCATTTCCTCGTCAGTTGGTACAACTTCCAGATCCTTGATTTTCTTTTCTGTCTTGTCCAACCATTCATTCAAGGGAGCAAGTTTGTCCTGGAACCTCTTAGCCACATCCATGGCCTTCTCCAGGTCCTCTTGCCTCTTTTGGGCTCCATTGCACAGATTGTCAAAGCGACCCATCAGTTCCTTGAGCTGCTTCTCAATTTGCTTTCGCTCAGCTGGGTCAGCGCTGGAAGCTACTTCTTGACCCATGGTGAACAGGGAAGACATGGAATTTTGGCGGTCAGCCAACATTTTCCGCAGGAACTATATTTTAAAAAAAGTATTAGAATATAAACTCAGTCATTTAGTTATTAATAAAATATACCTTCTGTTCCTGCAGTTGAGCTTTCACCACCTTGTAGTCTGCAGAGGGTGGCTTTTGGTTAGCGACCATTTCTTCAGTGTCAGTGAGCCATTTGGCAAGGCCATCCAGTGCTTCTTGGAATTTGCCTGATTGCAAAAGTGCAACGTCCAATTTACGCTGCCTTTCGTTCAACTGAAATGGCAAAGATTTTCACAATTGAATAAATTAATTATTGGAAATAAAATTAATAAAAATACAAACCTTTTCCTTGAGGTCATTCCATTTCTCATTCATCTTCTCCAGATCCTTTTCAAGATTGACAGTGTTTACACCAGGGGCGGCACTTTGAATAAGACCTTGTCCAGATTTGTTGCATTCCTCCACCTGGACAGTGAGGCCTTCAATGTTGGCGGAGTGGAAATGCCTGTACTCCTCCTGTTGGCTCCTGATGGCCTCGACTTCAGTTGCAACGGTCTTGAACCTCTTGGTCTCCTCCCAGACATCGCTGATTTCTCTGACAACAGCGGTGTGGATTTCATAGAAGGCCTCCAGCCTCTGCAGAGTGCTTTCCAGGGCGTCTTCCCTGCCCTTGGCCCTCTCTTCCAAGCGGCCAAGCTGCTTCTGCAGAAGCTCAACTTGTTCTCTAGTCGCAGCCACATCAGCAGCGAATCCAGAGTCAACCAGCTCTTCTCCAGCATCCACAATTTGGGTCACGTCTTCTCCAGCCTTGCTGATCTTGCGGACCAGTTTGGCAGTTTCCTCAATCTGCACTCTGACAACCTTGATTTCTCTGGCAGGCGGCTTCATGCCGTCAAGCTCTTCCTCCAATCGAGACAGATCGTGGGTAAGACCCTTGACCTGGTCATTGAAGTGGCCCACGGCAGAGGCAGCTGATTGCAGCTCGCTGCATCGGTCGTCCAGCCTGGCAGCGAGGTCATCAAGACGGTCACCAAGAGCGTCAACATCCTCTTGCAACGACGAAGCGTCTGCTCCGTGCTGGGCGGCTTGGTCAGCCAAATCTCCAGCCTGCTGCTTGACAGACTGCAATGGTGTTTTCAGAGCCGCTGTTTCTTCTCTCAGATTCTTGATCCTTTCCAGCAGTTTTGGATCTTTGGCAGCGCCTCCCAAGGCATCATGGGAAGCCAGCTTGTCCTCGCAGCGGGCCAATGAGTGGGAGAAATCACGAAGATTGTCATTGAAGTCAGCAAGGCGACGGGCTGTGTCCTCCAAGGACTGGGTGCGCTCCAGCAGTTCTATTCAATCAAAGTTGATAAAAAATTCGCAAAAAAGTATAAATTTTTTTACCGTTATTCAGCGCATCCCATCTCTCCTTCATGCTTCCAAGTTCATTACGTACAACATCCTTGTCCATGTCACAAGCGCTGATGAAGGTGTCTCCTTGGGTTCTGTTGTTTTCATACTCGCCAGAATGGCGCCAGACGTCATTGCGGAAATTCTGGAGTTCCTTCAGTTGGCGCTCAATGTCCTTCTTCTTGAAGCTGGTGGGTCGCAAGGTGTCCAGACGGGACTCAGCCTGCTCCAGCCAGGGAAGGAACGATTCTTGTCCCCGGTAGAATTTGCGACAGTGTTCCTAGAAACGAAATGTAATGAAAATTTCTGATGGGATAGGATGGGTATATAAATACCATGCAAGTCTGCAGCCTGGTGTTTCTGTCCACTGCGTCCTTCCTCAATTTCTCCCAAGCCTGCTGAATCTTGTCCAAATCTCTCTGGAGGTTCCTTTCAGATCCAGATCGTTGCTGAGGGGACTTGGAGAGTGTGTCACGGCCCTTGTTCAAAAGCATTATAACTTCATGCTCCTTGGCCATCACGTCGCGGTACACAGGCTGGAATTGAAATATTGGTTTTAACGAAAATCAAGGTGCAAGTATTGGAATATGAAGTAAAATTTAAAATATTTCTCTAATTAACAATTTTTTAATATTGGTTGTTGGAGATGGCAGTGCACAAACATACCTCATGGTGTTCAAGCTGCTGCTGCAGAACATGGCGGTCTGCAGACACTAGAAGCTTTTCAGAAAGCTGACCCAGTTCATCATTCAGCCAGCCCAAAGTCCTTGCGCAATCTTCTCCAAATTGACGGCCGTCTCTGAGGCTGCCCTCCAGCTCGGCCTTCTTGAGGTCGAGTTTCCTTTGGATGCCCTGGTACTGTTTGTTGACCTGAGCCAGTTTGCCTTGAATCTCTGATCTGGAAGCAGCATCGCCAAGCACTTGGCACAGTTGTTCCCCTGCTGCTTCAGCGTCGGCCAACAAAGGTCTTTTGCCTTCAAGCTGTCTTTCCAGGTTCTCCAGTTTCCTGAGCAGCTCCTCAGGCTCCTTATCCATGGGAAGCTCATCCAGTTCATCAGAAATGGCTTGCAGGGCTTCCTTGAGGCGAGCCAAGCCGGCGTCGAATTCGCGACTGGTGTTGGCAGCAGCGCCGAGCGAGTTGGCGCGGTCTTCCAGTTTGCCCAGAAGATCAGCCCAGCGTTCCAGAATGCTATTGACCTTGTTTGCTACCCTCTGGCCGTCTGGAGAGTTTTCATCAAGGTGGTTCAAGACTCCCTCTCCTAGGTCAGTCAGATGCTTCAGCTGCGGCTGTTGTGTCCTGAATTCCTCACGCAGAACCTGCACTTGCTGCACCTGACTTTGGACCATTCTCGAATCGGAAGAAATAGGACCCAGCACAGTCATCATGCGGTCCTTGGCAGTGAGCCAGTTTGAAAGCTGGTCGTGTGTGTCGAGTAAGTCCTTCAGGTCTTCCATAAATTTGGTTCTAAAATTTAAACCAATTGAAGTAAATTAGCAGCGTTTGTAAATATAACATTTGAGCTAAACAATTAAATCATTAAATAAATATAAAGGGATTTTGAGCTTTGAAAATAAGGCAAGTAAAAATTTCGCACTTATTAACAACAACTCAATTTTAAAAACGATTTCATGTTACAATTAGCCAATTTAGTGCATTTAAAAAATGATAATTTTAAAAAATTAAAGGAAAGTTCATAAAGAAAGGAAAATTATAATTTTAACCAAGTCTGTAAATGGTTCATCAAACACAAACCTGTCCTTGCAGCGATCTTGCAGACCCTTCCATCTAGAGACAACATCAGTCAGTTCATCTCGCAAAGTGTCAGCACCAGGAGCATTCGGCTTCCGCTTGAGCATGTCATTGACCTGGTTGCGAGTACTGTCCAATAGGGACTGCTTCTCGTACATTTCCTCCATAATCGCCTGATTTAACAAAAAATTAGGAAAAAGGTTTTTAGGCGAATTAAAAATTTTACCTTAATTTGGCGAGCAACTTTGTCAGCTTCGTCTCTGCTTTGGGGCACGCTCTCCTTGGGCAGCTGCCTTTGGATTTTGTCCAAAAATTGTGAGAGGGCTTTGAGGTTGTCAAGGTGCTTTCTGATTTCATCCTTGAGAGCCTCAACTTCTGTTTGCCTGTCAGTGAGCCGGGAGCCCAACAGGGTATACCTGTTGTTGATCTCAACAAGCTGCTGCTGAACTGGACTTTCTTCCATGTGGAAACCGTCCTGAGAGGATCTGCGACTGCTAAAGCCACTGGAACCATTCGGTGATACAGGACTTTGCATGCTATTGAAATTGTTAGCCAACTTGGTCGGTGACGGGCTTCGCGCATCCTGCGACCCACGCCTCTGGTTGCTGACAGAGGGCCTTTTTGTGGGACTGAAGGCAGAGCTGCGCCTACGGTTAGGCGAGTCAGGCCTTTCACCACGCAAGAGCGAGTCATATGCATTGCCCAGGTCATTGACCTTGTCAATGGTGTTAGCATAATCGCGATGCTCCTTGACAAGAGGCTAGAAACATAAAAAAGTTAGAAACAATTTTTCAAACTAAATATTTAGTTGCTCACCTTGATCTCTTCAGCCTGTTTCTTGATGGAATCTGGCTCGATTGCCACAGGAGCGAGTTGGTTAACACGGTTTTCCATGTACGTGAGCCACTCAAGAACTTGGGCGCGTAGCTTTTCATACGCATTGAGCTGCTCGGCACGAGCCTTGCCCAGCTTCTGCTTCTCTTCAAGAATGATGCCAAAGTCTTTCCACTGATTTTCGAGGGCCTAAATAAAATTGAAAGTGCATTAAAACTACCGATTTGGTAGAGCAAGAAGAGAATACCTTAAGCTTGTCCCTGACTTGATTGGTATCAGTAACATCTTTTTTGGAGACAAGAGCTTTGCCTGCTCTTAGGATTTCCTCAAACTCTGGTTTCTTGGTTTCTCTCGCTTGAAGAGCCTTGTCAAGACGAACTTGTTGCTCTTCTGCAGGCATCTTGGAGGCAACCTCAACAGCATCAGATATTTCAATCAGCCAGCTCTCCAAGGCATTGCTCTGCAGAGTCCATTTCTCAAGCTCGACCGCAACCTCTTCGAGGAACAAGCCGTGCTTGTTGACTCGCTCGACCATTTTATCAAATCTAAAATATATAAAAATGAAGATCCCTAGAGCATTACTATTTTTCCTGCTTACCTTGTGGTAACTTCCTTGAGTTTTGTCTCAATTTTCTTGGCAACCCTTGGATTGCTGGCAGTGGCAAGAAGTTCTTGAGCGGACTGAGACACTTTGTCGACAGCTGCGCGGTGGGAATCAATATCAGCCTGCAGCATTCGATGCTCTCTGATTTGCTCCATCAGTCTTTCCTTAATAAGGCTTGCAGGACGCGCCAAAGATCTGAAAGGAATAAAAAAGTTAAATTTTGGAAAATATTTGTAATATACAAAATATTGTACAATTTTGAGTCATTTCAGTATATTTTCAGCTGTGGGCAAAAATAATACTCACTTTAGCTGTCCTTCAGATGCATTCAGCCAGCTGCCCAGATTGTCAAGAGCGTCTTGCACGCCTTGACTCTGCACAAGCGCAATGTCAAGAGCTTGGCAGCGCTCAGTAAGCGCATCAAGCAACTGCCTGTATTTGTTCTCAAGCTCTCTCACGGGCATCTCCAAAGCATCGGCATCTTGCGCCGACAGCTCGCCCTCCAGAGACTTGATCAGAGACACTGTTGTTTGCACTGCAGTGATGATCAACCGCTCGTTCGAAATGAACTCAGTGTGCAGAGACTTGGTCCTAAGCAGCTGTTCTTCCACGGCTCTGGGCTCAGCACTGACAGGCTCAGCAAGGCACTTGTTTGCTCTTGGCTCAGCCTCCTTGAGCCATGCTCTGGCCTTGTCCAGGGCGTCCTTGTAGTCCTTCTGCCGACCACCAACTCCGGCAACCCTATCTTGAAGTTTGTTGGCTCCTGCGAGCAGCTCCTGGTAAGCCTGGGTGACATCTTGCAACTCCTGCTTGACAAGAGAGGCCTTTCTGGGCTCCAGATGGGACAGTCTCTGTGGAAGGCTGACTCTGTACTCGTTGAGGACGGAAAGGTGATCCTTGGAGTCTTCCATGAACTTCTGAGCTGCCATGGAGAGGAAACGTAGGTCGGCCTGGTGGGCGATCACATCAATCACAAACTCCTTTGTGGAGTCGTTGCGTTGCAGGGTGCCCAGGGCCTTCTCCCTATCCTCCAAGCTCTGCTGGGCCTTGGTAAGCCAAGTCGTGAAAGTGCGAAGCTCATTTCTGTATTTCGTAAGGTCCTCTTCGCCGGCAAGCAGCTTGCGCAGGAGCTTGTCACTACGGTCTGAGGCCTTTTCGTACCGAGACTTGAGCTTCTCAGCGTTCTTTTCGAGTAAAACGACTTCGGTGCTGGAAAAGACGTCTTTGCCTTCAGCAGCGATCTGGCGGGCTTGGTCCAGGCTGGCGGCCACAGGCCTTGAGTGTTCATCCAGATCGTCTTTGATGCGCTGTAAAATTTCGTGAGCACATATTTATGTTTCGTTTGCTTTATTCTTACCTTGACATCATTGATTTGATTTTTGAGCTCTTCAATAGTCTCCTTGAGCAAGTCCTGGTTGGCGAGCTGCTCTTCGATGTCAGCAATCCATTCCAGGAGTTTTGATATTGTCTCATCACAGTGGCGGTATTTCTCCATCAACGCTTCCTGCAATTGTACGTATTTGTTAGCCCTTAAGCAAATCATGCAAGCTGATAGCTTCTTCAAAAGGCCCATTTAAGCAGAACCAGGTGCTTTTTAGGGGATGATAATAAGAGCTTTAAATTTGCAAAAAAACACATCCAGCAGGCACTAACTTTATAAAAAAAAGGATGCAAATGTGACAAACACAGTAAGCCATTCTCTTTGATATAGCTCAATTTAAAATGGGAAATGTGTGGTTTATTTTATGGGAAATAAATCTGAGCATGAATTTGAGTGTCGTTTCAATCTTAGGATCGTTTTTGTTAGTCCAATCTCTCTCACACACGTTTCACTCAATTAAGGCTAAGTTAGTTTTTATAATGAACAAAGTATGTTCAAAAATAGTACAAACAAGAAGTCCTGCAAAATAAAGAAATCAACAAATAAAATAAAAAATGACAAACACAGCATTTTAAAAATTGAGATTTGTTAGCCAAAAACCTGTAATTTATTAATATAACGTGATTTTGAAAACGATGAAAATTGTGCAGATTAGTTTTCGCCAATAACACTGGGGAATCAGGCACATGTTATTCTGGACATCGAATTATTTTCTTTCCATTAAGTTCTCAGTGTGCGAACGCCAGAGAAGTTTAATCAGCATGCGGTTTCAACATTCTTTAAGCAGCCCACTGTATGAATTAGCGAGGGTGATAACCAGGAACGCGTTTTATGTTTTTTTTTTAGAACATTCCTTTTGATTCAAAAGCCACTATTCTATTAATGAACGGTCAACAATTTTAGTTTCGAGTATGCATTTCCCATTCAGGTTTAGGGGTAAATTTAGAATTTATGAATGTTTCATTCCATTAACAGCATTTTAAGTCACAGCCAGCCAATTTTAAGTCATAGCGAAGGTAAGAAGATAGCATAACACTTGATATCATTAGCAGAGCAAATCCACGGATTACTATTATGGTATTTTTTAAACTGATATTGCATTCAATGCTGATTTGGCTTTGCTGGCTTACCCTCGCTTCAGCCGCTAATAAGTATCCCCTGTCCAACGCCTGTAGCAGATCGATCTTGCGTCCGCTTGAATTTTCCATCATTTCTCCGAGTTTGGCGTCAATTAATTTCGAGGAAATCGCTTCAGGGAGGGAACTAACTGTGCCTGATTGCGCGTCTTTAACCATAGTCAAACTGGGGTCGATAATTCCCGTTTCAATTGTTTCGGACAGGGTCAGTTTTTTATTGGTGAACGGATCAGTGAACTTGCCACCGGCTTTTGGGTGGTATAACCCGTATTTCAGGGTTTCAATCAAGGAGATTCCGCGCTTGGGGGTGACGATCAAGCCGGTCTCTGCAGCCACTTTGAGTGGGCACAGGTGACTGCTTGCTGTGTTGATCACGTTGGCTTTTTCTGCATCAACCAGCCCCTGTTTGTACGCCTCAGGCAAACGCAGGAGCTTGCACTTTTCTGTGTCTTTCACAAGTGCAGAATCAGGGTCAATGAGCCCGGCGTTGACCGCGTCCTTTAAGGTGAGCAACTCGCCAGAGGTCGGGTCTTTGAATCGGCCCGTGTTGATGTCAAGGTGGCCGAGTTCGACCGCGGAATCAAAGGTCAGTGGCTCTCTGAGGAATAAAATGGTACCCTGGTCGAATATAATTGTGAGTGTTTTGACTTTTCCACTTTGCGGATCAAACATGGCTCTCTTGTTGAGGTCGATGAGTCCTTCGTTGAGCGCTCTCTTGAGCGTTTTGAATCGTCCTGTTTCTGGATCTTTGATGACTGCAGATTCAGGGTCGATGAGTTCGGATTTGATTGCTTCTTCAAGAGTGCATTCTCTGCTGGTTCGAGGATCTTTGAAGGTGCCCTTTAGAAAATCGATTGAGCCGCGACGGATGGCTTGTTGGAAGGTGATTGGTCTTTCAACGGTAACTAGGAGAGCCCTCGCAAGAGCAGTGTCGAAAGTGTAAGATTTTTTAGTTTTAGGATCTATCACGCGCCCTTTGGCGACATCGATGTCACCGTCTTCAATTGCAGAGTTCAGGCTCTTCAGCTGACCTGTGAGTGGGTCTTTCAGCGCGCAGGTATTTCCATCGATGAGACCATGCAGAAGAGCTTGGTTGAGATCGAGGTAGTCGCCGATGTCAGGGTCAATGAACTTGCCACTTTCCGGTCTGAAAATTCCGCAGGACATTGCCTCTGCCATTGAAAGAGGCTTTTTAGCAGTTACGATGAGCTGGCGCTCTTGGGCCTCTTTCAAATTGATCGAATGAGATGGTTTCACGTCTGGCATGTTGTACACGCCAACATCGGCATTTACCAGACCTGCTTCAATGGCTTCAGGTAGCTTCATGTACGAGCCAGACTTAGCGTGCTTTATAATAGACAATTTTGGATTTATGAATTCTTCCTTGCAGGCTTCGCTCAAAGCGAGTTTGCGTCCACTTGACGGATGAACGAATTTCTTTGTTTCATTGTCATAAAGACCCATTTTGATGGCTTCGTAAAGACCAAATGCGTTTTCAATATCCACAATCAGTCCTAGTTCTAAAGCTTCCGATATAGAAACCACAACGTCAGAGCCAGGTTCGTGAAAACTACCTGCGCGGCGATCGATGATTCCTGCACGGCAGGTTTCCACCAAAGACATTAGGCGGCCTGATTTTTTGTCCCAGAAGCATGGCAGCATAGGATTGATAATGTATCTGCGAATCGCCTCGTGCAATGTAATTTTTCTGCCCGAGTTTGGGTCAGTGATTTTTCCGCAAGTATCATCGTAGAGGCCTTGGTGAATAGCCTTTTGCAATGAGATTGCTGCTTTACTGTCCACGATCAGTCCCAAATCAAAGCCTTGCGACAAAGTTACCTCGACGTCTCTTTCGTAGTCTCTCAGTTTGCCGGAATCGCTGTCGATGAAACCGGCGCCGATTGCTTCGGCCAATGATATTTTCTTCCAGAAGCCAGATTTGGTGTCTCTGACGTGGACCGATTCTGGGTCGACGAGGCGACATTCGAGAGCCTCTTCAAGAGTCAGCCATTCTCCAGTGCTGGGGTCAAGCCACCTCGCTCTCCTTTCGCAAAACACGCCTTTGGCGAGCGCCTCGCTCAAGGACATAGGCACACGCGCCTCGATCAACAAACCTTGGTCAAAAGCTTCTTGGAAGTCGACTCTTTTGAAGCGACCAGTTTTCAGGGTTCCTGCTTTCGCGTCAATCAATCCGTCCTTCATGGCCTGGACGAAAGTGACCAATTCGCCAGTGATGTGACTTTTAACCAAAGTCGAAGCTGGGTCAATGAGGCCGCCTCTGATTGCCTTGTCAGTAGATAGCTTTTCTTGTGACTCTGGACTAATGAACTTGCCTGATTTTGGATCATAAAATCCTTTGAAGACGGCTTCGGGCAGGGAGAATTTACGTTTGGCCGGAATGATCAGGCCGCGCTCGAGGGCATCATAGAAGTGCATGTCGGCGCCGTTGGTTGGGTCGGTGGCCATTCCTTCTTTGGGGTTGATGATGCCAACTTTGATCGATTCTCCGAGGGTGATGATGTCTCTTGACCGCGGGTCTTTGACGGTGAGAGCGCTTCTATTGATATCTCCCTTTTTCATTGCGTCGTCAAGAGTGCAAGTTTCTCCGATGGTCATGAGACCCGTTTGGGGGTCATAGCAGCCGTGCGCCAGCGCTTCTTGCAAGGACCACGGTTTCTTGGTGCTCATTATGTAGCCTTTTTCCAATGCCGAATCTAATTTCATTGTGTGTGGATAGGTGACGATGCCTTCTTCGTCGTCCAAGAGCTTCGTTTTTACAGCTTCGTCAACAGGGACCACTTTGCCATTGAGATCATTTTTAATTCTAGAAGTTGAGCAATCAATGAAGCCATCTGATATCGCCTTTTTAAGTGTAATTTCATCTCCACTGGAAGGTTCGAAAATTTTGCCGGTGGCAGGCGAATATATTTCGAGTTTAATCGCGTCAATTAGCTCCACAGGGTCTTTCACTGTTCTGATTAGCGTTTTATTAACTGCGTCGTCCAAAGGAATTTTTTGCTTGGTAGCTAGATCATTGTATTTTCCGTCGATTGGATCAACGATTCCATTGTTCATCGAGTCTTCAAGAAGCTCGTACTGGCCCTTGATGGTGTCCTTGCACTCGGTGCTGAAAACGTCTACGATACCACGCTTAATTGCTTCATCTAAAGTGACGTCATTCTGCGTCAGTGTGTCTTTGATTAGCCCTGTTTGGCTGTCATAGAGCTTTTTCTGCACAATCGCTTGTAGAGAGAGTGGTTTACGTTTGCTCACTATCAGACCGTTGAGGAATGCGACTTTCAGCTCAACCTCTTTCTTCGTTTCAGTGTTGATGATCACGCCTCTTTGTAAGTCAATTATGCCAAACTTGATAGCGTCAGAGAGAGGGATGATGTCGTCGTTTTCAGGGTTTCGAATGTTAATTGAGCGTGGGTCGACAATTCCAGTAGCGATTGCGTCGGCAAGACTGATTTTCTCCCCCGTTGTGGGATCAGTAAGGTCACCAGTTTCTGGATCGTAGATTTCGTTTTGAATTAGCTCTGTCAAAGAGAGAGCAGGAGTCCTCGATTCAATCGAGTCGTCCATGATATTCTGCTCTTGAATCAAACCCATCTCGACTGCATCAAAGAAAGAGATGCGCTTTCCAGTTTTTGGATCCACAATTTTTCCAGTATTTTTATCAATTAGGCTACCAAGGACTTCTTTTAAAGGCTTGAATTCGTCAGTGCGCAGATCTTTGATAAATGTGGTCTCGGGATTGAACACTCCATCAGCAACTAATTCGTGGAATGCGATTGGTTCTCCAGTTGCAGGATCTTTGAACGTCCCACTCTCAGGGTCATAGATTCCTTCGTTTACAAAAGAGTCTTTGTCCAAGCTGTAGGTCGTAGGAGGGTTTCTCACTTCTTCGATGAGATGAACCTCGAGTCGTGAAACAATTTCCACGATGTCTTCAGGAACTGCAAGTCCACAATTCAATGCATCTTCCACGGTCAGAGGCTTTTCGATGGGAATATGGATTGTGCAAGTGCGCGGTTGAATTTTTTTATTGCTGATTGCGTCTTTCAATGAGCACTTTTCATAAACCGGCGTGGTCTGGGACGATTTTATTGTAATTATAGGAGATTTCTCTTTCAATGACGATCTTCTTTCTTCAACAGGAGATTCTTGCTGCGAGATTCTTGAACTTTTCACAGCGTCCACTATAGCTTTTCCAGCCAGAATTGGTGCTCCAACAACAGCTAATAGTCCTAGTTTTGCAGCATCTTTGAGGCTGAGAGATTTTTCTGAGTGAGAATCTTTCATGAAACCAGTTTGCGGATCAAGCAAACCCTTTTCAATTGCTTCTTTAGTTGTGAGTTGTTTTCCGCGAGTAATGTCATAAACGACCGAGTCTTTGCCTATTAATCCAGCATCAACAGCCTCCACAAAGCTAAGCGGTTTTCCAGACCTTGGGTCGGTAAAGGACTGTGATTCGGGATTGTATAATGAATCAAACGCTTCGATCGCATTCATGGCTCCACTTGGTTGAGCGATTGGAGCCAATTTAGGGGCGGTGTCGAGAAGTCCTTTAGTGATTGCTTCTTCGATTGATATTGTCCCGCTGGTTGGATCACTGAAAGTTCCATTTTTCAGGTCAACCAGACCCTTTTCGACGGCATCTGAAAATCCCATTTTTATTTCTCTCGTGCTGAACTCTTTTTTGACTTCAGACTCATCATTCACCACGCCTAAATCTCGTGCTTGATCTAAAGTCAGCACTTCTCCAGTCTTCACGTTTTTCACTTCGTTCGCGCTGACAAGAATAAAGCCTGGTTTCAGTTCAATTGTTTTCGTGGTGATCGTGTGATACGAAGTAACCGTTTCGGTCACGGCAGTGACGGGCCCAGAGAAGCTGGAGAGGTGATGAGGGACCGGTTTTACCACTAACAGGCCAATTTCGACTGCTTCTGAAACGGGCACCTCTTTGCCCGACTTTGGATTGGTGAAAGTTCCATTTTGACTGTCGATCAAATTGCACTGCAGCGCTTGAGTGACTTCAACGCTGTCTGGTGAAACCGGATGCGGAAGGGCCATAATAAAATCGTCTTTGATAGCCACATCAATTGGCCTTCTCTTGCCAGTGATGGGATGGATGATTTCAATTGTTTCAGCGTCAACCAGACCTCTCTGCAAAGCCAACGGGAATGTCATGCCAACTGGAGGCAAAGGCAATGCGTCTGGCGAGTGCTTTGTCGGCTGGAAAAAATTGTATTCGTTCACAGCAGTGAGCAGATCGATCGGGAATTCTCTTGTGACTAGAACAGTTTCGTTTGCATCAATTGATCCATTTTGAATGGTTTCTGCTAGAGTCATTGTCTCGCCAGTGAGAGGGTCGTTCACGGGTGACATTGGGTCCACAATATCACACAATAAAGCTTCTTTCAGGGAGAGCAGAGTTCCTGTTTCAGGATGAATGATCTTTCCGCTGTCTTTATCTACCAGCCCCTGCTCAACTAGCTCCGGTATGGACAAGGAGTGAGCGACTGGAATTAGCAACTGGCCAGATTGCGAGTCCAAAATTCCCCTCTCGAGAGCCTCTGAAATATTTAATTTTTCACCTCGTTGGGGATCTTTGATTTGTCCTTGGCTACCGTCGAGTCGGTTTTGAGACAGTGCTTCGTCTAAGCTCAGAGACGCACCTTCGGGTCCTTGGAGCTTTTCAAGCAGATTTGCGGTTTTCTCGTCAATAAGACCTGAGTCGATTGCATCTTTTGGCTTCACCATCTTCTTGCGCATCTTCTGCAATACGACAGGCTTTGCTTCGCGCTCTGGTGACTGCGTGAATGACCTAGCTCTGCCGATGGTAACACTGTACTTGGGCTCTGTTGTGACTCTTTCTCGCGTCTTTTCAGCTTCTGAGGGCTCCATGTCTTCGTCTTCAACAAGCAGAGTTTTTGTTTCAACAGTTCTCTCTTGCATGATATTTTTATTACACAGCTCTTCAAGCTGTTCGGGTGTGATGAGTCCTTTTTCAAGTGCATCTTTGATTGGCACTTCTTCGCCAGTCTGCGGATCTTGGATAATGATCGATGTTTTCGTTGTTTCAACTCTTGATGCTACCATTTTCTCTGGCGAAGGGTGGCCGTTTTTAATTTCTTGGTAGATCTTCTCGTCAATAATTCCCTTTTCGAGCGCTTCTTCCAGTGGCACCTCTTCACCTGTGCTCTGGTCCAAAATGGTAGCGGTTTTCTTAATTGCTCTTTTCACTCCCTCAGCCACTGCCATTCCTGCGACCAAAGGGGCGCCGATCACTGTCACTATTCCAAGTTTAGCAGCGTCAGTTAGCGAAAACTTGCGGCCACTTCTATCACGGTATTCGCCAGTGTGCTTGTCAACGAGGCCCTTGCGAATCGCCTCATTAATATTCAGTTCTTTTCCAGTGTACGAATCTTTAACTTTGACCAAGCGTGGCTCTATTTTTCCTTGCAGAACGGCCGTAACGAGGTTGGTGGTGGCTGCGCTGTCATTTTCATTTTCAGGCAAGAGCAACACGGTTGCGGACGTGGGGTCGAATACTACCCCTGCGCTCACTCGCACTGGATCAACCGGTTCGCTTCCAAAGGAGTCAACAGCGCTGTGGATTTCAATAAATTGAGACTCATCACTGACATCTGAAACCTCCAGCTTGTCAGGTCTGCCCGTCACTTTCGTGATTTTAATCAGCCTGGAAGAAAGTGAACTGTCGTCTTCAACTTCCATTCTGCCCTTCAAAATCACTTGCCGATTTTCAATCGCTTCTTTCATGGTTATCTTCTTGCCAGTTTTCTCCTTGTAGTGTCCTGTGGCATCGATGATATGTTTATCCAGGCTCCGCATGAGAGATATCAAACGGCCGTTGCTGGTGTCCACCGCTTCAGCAGAGTCCGGATTTATGATGCCTAACTTTACGCACTCCTCGAACGAAACGAGCCGATCGGTACCTGGAATCGTGAAGAGTCCGATCACGGGGTCAAACAGTCGCTGGTCGATCGCCTCCGACAAGAACCACCCATCTGGGGGTAGCTCAAAAATGCGTCTGTCAGCGCCAGAGGGGGAAGGACTGCTGCCGCGCCTGGTTTTTGTCGGCGAACCTTCGGTCGAGCTGCTTGGGCGCTTCTGTTGCTCCTTGACCGGCGACTGCTCCTTGCTGGACGGCCTTTTAACTGGCGACGGAGTGCGCGAACCGCCACTGATGAGCCCCTGCTGGGCAGCTTCTTGGATTGACATGATTAAGCCAGAAGAGGGATGCTTGAAAGTTTCGGCGGACTCGTCGACCAAGCCGCGCCTGATGGCCTCTCCGTAGCTCATGGTGACTTCTGTGTTGGTCACGCCACTTGACGTAACGGTAACGTAGCGTTTGATCGTTTTTGTGACGGTCGAAGTGGTCACTGTAATGTCCAGGAGACCTGAAAGCAGTGCGGCGCCTTCGGGCGTAATTATGTTTTTGCGGATGGCCTCGTCCACTGAAATGGGATGGCCGTTCTCTAAAATCTGCCCCGTTCTGGGGTCTAGTTTCTTTCTAATCACAGCATCAATCACAGACAATTCTCTACCTTTATCGGTCATGCCCACTTTTCTGTTGAGCATTTCGAGCACTTGCGGCTGCACTAGCTTCATTTCAACGCCTTCCTGGAGGGACAAGCTTTCCCCTGTAGAGGGATCCAAAATAAGCTCACCTGTGTTTGGGTCGAGCAAACCCCGGAGAAGTGCAATATTCAAACTGACATACTCGCTTGTGTCTGGATCACGAATTCCGTCTATGTCGAAAATCATTTTTTGAGCAACCGACGTTATCTGGCCTTTGTCAGCGGCCTCCGGTATTGTGAGCAGAGTGTCGGCTTTAACATCTTTGTACTTCCCCTCTGGTAAAATAATTCCGGAAGCAAGGGCTTGTGACAGGGACAACAACTCTCCGGTTGCTGTATTGCTCACAGACCTGGCGTCAACGTCCAAAACGCCTGCCGCGATCGCTTCCAAAATACTGATTTTGCGCCTGTGTGTTGGACTGGTAATCTTTCCGTCTTCGCTGATCAACTCTTGGTCGCAACAGTCCTTCAGAGTCATCGGTCGAATGATCAGTTTCCTTCTGTGTGCTTCGTGGAACGTGAGGCGCTCTCCAGAGGCGCGGTGTTCATACCGGCCCTGGATAGCATTGATGATGCCAACGTCCATTGCGGTCTTCAGGGTCAGCTTGACATCTTGGGCTGAGTCGACGACCTCCCTGATTCCAGGATTTACAATGCCCTTGTCAACTGCCTCGTCAAGGGTCAGTTTCTCGCCCGTTCTTCGGTCAACTAGCTGCCCTGAATATTCCTCCACCAAATTCTGCGTGATAGCGTCCGACAAAGAGACGCCGGGTGTTCTATAGATGAGAGTGCTTGTCGTGACCGTAATCAACCCCCTATCGATCGCTTCGGAAAGAGGGATAGTCAACCCAGTGCTGTGGTCTACGTAAGAGGCGCTTTTAGGGTCCAAGAGACCCTTTGCGATGGCCTCGTCGATGGTGGGAGGTGCAGCAAGTAAGCAAGAAAGGAGGGGGCTTACCTGTTCCCGCCTGACGAGTCCAAGGTTGTAGGCTTCTTCAAAGGACAGCTTTTTGCCAGTGTTGGGCTCTACAAACGTGCCACCCCTTTCAGCCTCCAGGATTTCTTTCTGGATTGCTTCTAGAAGGGTAGTGGGCCGATTGTCGATGTCGACGCCACCCGGGCCCAACAACTTTTGGGCCAACCTCTCTTCGATGAGGCCGGCCGCCACTCCCTCACCAATGCTCATTCTGTTGCCCGTTCTCGGGTCTATCAACTGACCTGTCCTAACATCTAATATTCTTTTGGCTATGGCTTCGGCCAACGTCAAAACCTCCCCACTTCTTGGGTCAATAATCCCCTTAGTTTGACTCAAATCTCCACTACCCCCACCAGGGTCACTTGAATAAATCCTACGTACTGAGCGAGTTTCGGAAAAGACTAGACTGGTTCCATTGGGATCGTAGTTGCCGTTTGTGCCCCCATTGTGATAAGGACTCTTTTGCGGCGAGCCCTCTCGGGAGTGGACGATGACTTTGGTCGATCTGCTGTGTAGTGGTGAAGAGTCGACAAAGTCCCTGAAATTGGTTAGTTTCCAGTTAGTTCGTGAGGCATGGCAAATTGAGGGTTAATTTGGTATTAATCCAGCTGGGATAATTACTGCTCGTTATCTGTTATTCTTGGATCAGTGCCGATGTCTGATAAGTTCAGTTCGGTCCTGAATGTGCGGAATTCACGCGGCTTCATCTGCGTCACAATGAGCTGAAACAAAATTCAAAAGTAAAACTGCATTAATTTTTTTTCAGAGTAAATGCATCTCAATGAATCACGAACTAACAAAAAAAATTAGCAAATGCATAATATTTAAGAATCAGACGATAGTATCGTGCAAAGTGAAGAAGTTCAACACAAAGTTGACTGATCGCAGTGAGCTTGTTGTTTTAAAGTGAATAAAAAACAATAAATCTCTTAATCATTATTTGCAGTCAAATTTGGGAGATGATAATTGTTAGTAATAAATTTCGTTGAGATATTTCCAAAAGTGCCAGTAGAAATTTAATTTATATTTGAAATGACTGGATTACACATATGTATGGAACTGATGCGGTATTTCACGGCTCAAAGTAGCGCTACATTGATTTGTCGAGAGTTTAAAAGTGATTTTTAACTTGTTAAAACCCGCACAAACAGGTCGCCTACCGTTTTGGTTGAAACGAATCTTTTCTCCATGTTTTCCAACTAAAACAGGCACCTTTCCCACAGAAAGCGGAGCACGCGTGTTAAAATAAGTTTCAATAATGATCTCACTGGCGGAGTTTCGCTTATGCTGCGGCCCACTCCCTGGTCGAGCTGCCAAATAAGGAAAAGGCGCTGCTGCTGCTGCAACATCACCTGTATCTGCCCTGCCGCCCACTCAAGGCGCCCACGTTCATATTCAAAAAACACCCATGTTCACCACTACATCAGTTCCAACCGCAATTAGCGTGATCATAATCAATTTCAGCTCCCATGAGAAAAGTACTAATTCTTTGCAAATACGGTTTCAACGCCTCATTATTTGCATACCGCACGTAGGCGCTTTTGCAGGAATAAAAATGAAAAACGAATGAGCAGCCTACCTGGACAGCTGGGTCATCAGGGTGCAGAGCCGCGAACTGCTTCAGTCTATCTGACAGAATGTCCAGCAGACTCTGGTATTGGTGGTTGAGAGTGTCCAGCTGCTGGCTGACGACTTCGTCTCCTGGCGGGGACGACGAACGAGGCTTTTTCGTTTGTTGGCTGGCGTCGAAGCTCGGCTGCAATTCCTCGACTAGCCGCCTGAATTGTTGCAGCCTGGACGCGTAAATCTAGAGAAGGTTAGGGGAGCGCGGTTAGAGAGCCAGTTAGTCCTGGGATCAGGGGGAGCCCAGCCAGCAGCATGTTTGACGTTAAGTAGTGTGCCTTTCTCCCAGCAGTAGTAAATTTTGCGTATACTTTTTTATATTTTAATAAATTGTTACTTCTATATGAGGACAAATTACATGCCGCAATAAGGTCCTGACAGGTGTTTTGTACAAACCTCCTGAAATTCACCTCTATTTACAGAAGGAGAGATTTGCTTATTTACACTTCAGAAATCGAGTTCCAGGCGTCATTATAGAGGCATGCAATTTGTTTGAAGTGTTATCATATGCGAGTCACTTAGTGAATTTCTTAAGATTTCAGAACAATTAAATTGAAATATAGTAAAGGATTAAAAATTGCTTTGACTCGCTGTGTTAAAAATAGAATTTCCGGGTGCCTCGTTTGCCAATATTAATAAGTTACTAGATAATTTGATTAATGAGGCCAACAATTAATCACAGATATAATATTTACAAAATTATGGTACATCGAATCTGTATGGGAGAGTAGAAAAAATCAATATCAAAACATCCACTCAATCATCGTTCACTCAGGGTTAGTGTTCGGGGGCGTACCTTTGCCTCCCGAATGAATCTTGATCCTACCACATTGACTTTCTCTAATTGTGGCATGTGTTCATTCACCTTTTTATAAAGTGCCTGCAAAATATTTTAAATTTTAAGGAAATTACAATCTTCAAGTGGGCAACTGCTGAATGTGCCTGAATTTTGCAATCATTAGTGTCCGCAGGGCCTTTCCAGGCATCTTAACTTACTGTTGTTGGCTCAATCTGTTCTCTAGCCAATCCCTCCAGGGGAGACAGAGTCTTCAGCTGCGAGTAGCTCTCATCAATCCAGGTGACCTCCTGGGTATACTGGCTGCTGTATTTCTGGAGGAGCTCATAACCAGCTTCGCAGCTGCGAAGTCTGTGAGGATTCGCTTGTATTCTCAGGCAAAGCGGTAAATTCAAAAGTTACCTTTCGACCATCTGGTTGCAAACGGAAGCCCATCTGCTGGTAACTCTGTGGACGTCCTGTTCCAGCCTGTCCACGTCCGGATGGGCTCTCTGGGAAGCAGGTCTGGATTTTTCGACCAGGCGCCTGGTGTTAACCACGTCATCACCCAGTTGGTCGATAATGTGCTGCTGTTGCTGCATGGTTGACTGCAGATGCATCAGCTGCTCGTGCATCTGAAGATAAGAATTAATTGATTGATTAGTTGCTACTTTCTTTTGAATATTAAAATTTTAACGTGAAACTTGAAAAATTTGCAAATTAATTTTTAATTTAACTTATAAGTTACACTTACATGCTGGAGTGCGTCCAAGTCAGATGGCATTTCTCTGTATGCAGCGAGCTTGAGCTCGTATTCAGAGACAACAGTTGTGGCCTCATCAAGACCGGCTAGAACGATTTCAACACACTTCATCCTTTCAATGTAAAGATGAGATGAGCTCCACAAAGTGGTCCACTTGTTGATGATGGTGTCCATTTTGGTCTGCATGGACTGCGACTTGCGAGGAATGGAGCGGAACGCGTTCTGCACAGCCTCAACCTCGGGCTCTAGCGACTGCAGTCGCTGTTCAAGCTCCTTGTGGTCGATGACAAGGTGTTCAAGGGTGTCAACGTCTCTGGGAATGATAGCAACGGATCGCATAGCCATTGTGTGCTCGATTTCCTCCAGCTGAGCCAACAGATTGCTCGACTTCTCATTGAACAGGCGAGTCAGCTGCTTCATTTCCTCTGCAAAACAGACAAATTTTATTTTCAGCACTGAAGTGCTTCAGAAAATTTAAATCCAACCGTCAGAATTAATCAAGAATAAAGTTTCTGGGTCTGCGAAAATTAATAAAGATTGGATAAATTTTGAGAAAGGTGCGTTTGAAGTTGTCAGTCAACGTGAGAAAATTATTCTTACCTTCCAACTTGGCCTTTCGCTCAAACTCATCAAACAGCCTGTTAACCTCATCCATTTCTCTACGCAGTCTGCGAAGTTGAGGGTCATTAGGGTCTCCCTCTTGCAGAAGTTTGTCAGCATCTTCGTTCAGAGCCTTACGGATGGCGTTTCTTTGTTCTTGACCCATGGCAAGGAACTGGAAAATGTTTTTATGAGCAAATCATATCTTTGTAAAAGTAGAGACACTATACCTGCTGCAGGTCCCAGCTCTTGACAACCTTGATGGTGGCAAAGATCATGTTCTGCCTCATGCGGAGCTGCTTCTTCTGCCACAGGGCGACTGAACGGTCAAACTGCCTCTGCAGCCTCTCAGCCAAGTCGATGGCATCCTTGCATGGAGGCGGCAGGCTGAAGCAAACGCCAGGCACGCCAGCGTCAACATTGTGGATCGTGGTCACCTTCCACTTGCTCCTCTGAGCATTGTCGTGCAGGGTCACTTGGTCTCCTTTGTCAATAGAGACCTGCCAAACAGAGGCCTTGGTAGCGAGGAAAACTCTTGCAAAAATTACTAGTGCTTACGTTGTTCTGCTTGTAACTGCAGATGGCAGTGACTTTCATGGGCCTGGAAACCGGCTGCCTGCGCTGCTTCAAAGGAACCACGTCCTTGGCACGGTCGACGAGGGCTTGGACGACTTCACCGTAGTGAGCCAGCTCCTCCCTGAGCTCCTGCATGCCCTTCAGAAGCCTTTCTCCTTCATCAAGAGAGAATTCGGACACTGAATACACAGAGTTAAGAACTTCGTCTCGCCTGAAAAAATGGAGTCATTAAATTAGGATCAAATGGCAGAAAATGGGACATACTGTGAAATCCATTGCTCGCACTCCCTGGCTTCTCTGAAGAAGGCATGGTTGTGGGTAGCATGTTTCAGGTGCGTTTCCAAACAGAGGGTCAGCTGCAGCAGCCAGGCCCATCGGTTCTGCATGGCGGTCATGTAAGCCTCAATGGTTTTGGCAGCAGGGTGGTGCTGCAGAACCAGCGCCTCACCACGATCTTGAACGGCGCTGAACTGAATTTCCCTCTTCTCTAGGTCACTCATCAGGTTCTAAAGAAAAAAATTGTTGCTTCAGTTACAAAGATTCAATCGCAATATTTTCCCATTAAAAAAAATCAAAACAAGATTCAGTGAACTACTAGCAAATGTTAGATACCTGGTGAACTGCAGTCCCATATGCGCGCTTGCAAATTTCAAATTTATGTTTATCTCACGTTTTTGTAACCCAATTTGATATAGAACTTCCTACCTCATAGTAGCTCTCAATGGCCTGCAGATCCAGATTCTTATCACTCCAATCGCGCTTGATTTCTGCTTCTTCCTTTTCACCAAGCCACATGAGTTCATTGGTGGCTGACTGCAGGAAGTCTTGCAGCACCTCTAAGTCGTGCAGGCGCTTGGCGGAAATGGTGCGCAGCTCAATGTACATTTTCTGCAGCACTACCAATTGCTGTGTGTACAGAATGAGTTCTTCTCCGCTGAAGTTATTCTTGGCGCCAATGCATTGTTCCACTTGAGTGTTGAACTGTTCGATCAGATTGTGTTCTCTGATTTGTGCTTCCAACTCAAGGTTGACTTCGGCCAGTTCGTTACCAAAACGAGCTTCGCCGATATTGCTCTGCAAAGTAAAATTTAGATTGTGGTATAGAATTCATTTGTCAATAAAATTACCAGCTTCATTCTGCACCAGTCGATGCATTCTTGTAGCTGCCGGAAGTGAACGTTTGTGTCGACCATCCTGGTTTCTGTGACGGTTTTCGTGTGTCTGGTAACTGTTCTTTCTTCCACAGGGAAGGTCATAGACGCCAGCTGGGAAATAAGCTTGGTGTGCAGCATGGATCGCAGGGCAACCCAGCGCTGGTGCAACTTCTGCACCCTCTTGTGCAGCTCCTGGGCCTGAGGGTATCTGCCGTCCAGCAGCACCTAAGGAACAAAATAAATTTAGCTGGCTACAGTGGACATAAAATCATCTTGAGGGTATGATGTGGACGTCAACTTTTTTCGCAATAAGGAGTTGAAATGAAATATTTTATTTTAGCCATGTACCGTAATTAAGGTTGAAATTGGTCAATCAAGTGTAAAAAATAAAAACTCTGCAAAAAAAACCTTGGGAAAATTTAAAGGAAAAATCAGCAAACTGATTTTATTCATCAGTAAAGCAGCTTAGGAAATTTTTAAGAAACAAAATTCACACCTGCACATCATTGAAAAGGGCTTGGATGCTGTCTTCCACGATTCTGAGGTCGTGTTCCAAAGCGTCGACGTTGTGCTTTGCGTCGAGCGGGTGGAGGCGGTCTAGACGTCTAGCCTCTTCGTCCACGCGGTGCTCAAGCTCCTCCAGCCGGCCCTCGACGCCCTTCATCTCGCGGTGAACCTTTTCGGCCAGCCGCTGCAGTCTTTCCAGTCGTTTGATTTCCTCCACAATGGCCTGGTCGCGTTCCTGGTGCGCCTGCATCAGCCGATTCCAGTGTTTTTCGAGCGTCTCCACGCGCAGCTCGATCTCAATCTCAACTTCGTTTGCCTCGCCATGCTTCTCCATTTCGCGCCAGAGATGTGCCAGCCGGTTTTTCTCGTGCTGCTTCACGGGCACCTCTTCGTTGCGGAAACGCGAAGATTCGCTTGCCAGCTTCTTCATCTCGATAAGGGTAGGGGGGAAGTTGCGGTCTTGCATGACCACAAGCTTTTCCCTCATCCAGATGACCAGTGAGCTCGCGATTTCGCGGTACTCTCCAGTGCGTCGTTGCAGTTCCTAATTAACGATTGTACGATATTAACCAATACACAGTTTTGATCAAAACAATTTTAAGAGATACTGAAGGAAAATACTTGAAGAAAATAATAGCCAAAATGTTAAACGTAAATCTTTAAAAATTTAAAGAAGCCCAAAAATCGATATTTGTGATAAAAAAGGTAAATTTATCACTGAAACTTACAGGGTCAAAAAGTGGATGGAGTGGTGGCGGTTCAGGGAAGACATCGTAAAGGGACGAAATGTAAGTGATGAGTGACTTCTCGTCAGGTTGTGGTGTGTCCACATCTGAAATGAAACAAAATTTCGCCGTGATTCCTCCAACAATTTAAACATGAAGAGTCAGGTTTTTCTTTTCTAGAGGGGATATTTGATTTGATTGAGAGCTAACCATATCTTTGTAGAATCTGACAGTACAAAAAATTTATAACAATTTTCAAGTCATATTTATTTTAATTGGCTAAAAAATTCGAAGTAGTCTGTCATTCTAATTGATAATAACACCTCGACGATGAACAATACTGGCTAATAAAGTAGTAATATTCACCTGCTCAATGCAACAACTGACACCTGATAAAAGTACAAAAGTGCCTTGAATGCTACAATGACATAATTGACATTGGATACCATTCAACGCAAATTACCGACAGAGATTTTAAACGAAGAGCAAGGTTAAAGAACTGATGGGAAACATGATGTTTTCATTGATGTTGTCTCATATTCATTGCAAACTAATGGTGTAAAACGATGTTTGCAAAGTTAAGGATATATTTAAATTTGTCTGCTTGAAATCAATCATTGACTTTCTTATATTGAATTACGGAAACTTTTGACGATCGCAAAGAAATTTGAATAAAAGTTACAATTTAACACATCTAACCACAATTCGTCATTTTTTGAAAAAAAATTAGCCTAATTAGCAAAATAACCCATGCTCCACACTTCATGCTATTTCAATATTCAGCCGACTGTCTGGATAGAAAGTTCAATTTTAAAACTGCAGTTGTTGGTTAAGTGCAGTTTTTCAGCGGCCAATGAAAGCAAGCCTGCCTTTCTCTCGCTCAAATATCGACCGGCAAGGAAGGCACAAAAGGAGCAATCTGAGTGCGCGGGTGGACTTAAATACGCTTCCTGCTAACAATGCATATAGCCGCTCATGAAGAGGCGTGTTTCTCTTTGAATTGGCCCAAGAAGAGCGTGACGAGGAAAACGCTGCGGGTCTGCGAAACGAAAAATCGCGGATGGATGAGCTCACCTTCAGGATCGAGAAGTCGGGTGACTCCGTACTCTCGCTCGACAACATGGAATGCCTGGTCCAGTCTCTCACGAACAGCTCGGTTGCGGATGTTCCTCCAGTCAATGAGGTCGGGTCTGGAAGGCACGAAATTTTGGAAATAAGTTACTCGTAAATATTGTCAGTTAACTTAATAGAAAAGCGATGAATTATTTTCAGAGACAGCTATAATAGCTCTCTAAAATAAGTGCCGGGAATTGAAAAAACGCGATGCCAATGCGTACACATATGAGGAAACGGAAACTTTTAATCTGAAACTGGCATGCAAATGTTTGCGGCAAACAATAAATATCCTGTCATGTCACTTTCACCGCATTGTTCAGTCGAGCGCGTTTCAAATGCCCGAATTGGTAAAGAGACTAATACGGGAGCACAACTACTTTGATGCGATCACAAGTCGGAAACCCCGTCATTTACAAGTCCACTCTCTTAAACCTATTTGTTATGCCACACTTGCCTCTTGATAATTTTCTGTTCATTTTACTCTTGTATTTGACGCATCTACATTGTGCTGAACATATTCAAGAACATTTAAATGAATATTTGATTAATTCCAATGGTTATTTCAGCACCAAGGAGATGAAACACAATTAAAACTTAATCCAATTATTTAAATTTAATATAAGTTTATAGAACTATGGATAATGAGATTGTATAAATTACCCGACTGGCTTTTAATTTTCGTTTAAACCGAAAGGAGTAGAATAGCAACTAAAAAACATCGCCCGTTACATGTGACGAAATGGGAGTAAAAAAAAATTCACTGACCTATTGCGGTGGACGATGGCGCTAAAGGCGAGGCCGTCGCGCCAGCTCTGAGTGAAGTCGTTGACGCGGACGCCGGGGTAGCGGGCCGTTGTGCGGCGGGCCCAACGCAGGAGCACGTCTTTGGCATTGACGTTTGGCTCCTGTCCTACCACGATGTCCGAGATCTGGAACAGAGGAAAAACAAGAGCGGTTAGTTTCGACTGACCACAGAAAGACAACCAACGAGTGACACCCAAATCAGATGATACACATATTTTTCGTGACGAAATCGTATCAATTTTCATTTGGTTAGTAAAAGAGAGAAATTTCGGCGTGTAAAATATCTGACCCAAAAAATAGTACATTTGCCTGAATGAAAAGCTAAAGGAAGCGGCAAAAGTGAAAATAAAGTATGATCTTCCTAGAGATGGGATATTTTATTCAACAATTTATGTAGGTACCGACGTAGTTGCAAGCCGAGTCTATTCTTTCGAATCTGCGAGAGGCACGGGAAAGAGCATTATTATTTCATAGCTGGCGAAGTGTGGCGGAATGAGGGTTTAGACGGCGCAAAGCTGGCGCCCGGCACACTCGAAATTCGTGCACACCAAAGCTAAAAGCAGAGGTCACAACTTCTGCTTTGTCTCTGTGCCAACAGGGAAATGTGTTGGACGATATTATGGAGGTCCTTAAAAGCAGTAGTTTGCACTTTTTACCCTCGAATGAAGCTTGTTCGTTTTCCTAACACAGTAAAATTCACACACCCCTGGGAAAGTCATTGAAGATTTTTTTACATCCTGTTACAAGTTGGCTTTTCAAACATTTATCCTATCTGGCACATTTAGTCTATTGCGTTCAATTTTTTATGATTCTACTATGTTTCTGGACAATGCGGTTTCACAACGACTTATGGAATTTTTATGACAATCTAAAAATGATTGCAACTTGCATTTTGTGGAAAGGGTAATTACTTGAATGATCATTCAAATGTTTTTACACACCCTAGTTTCTTTTTATTCATCTTACATCCATTTCATTTGTGCAGCGCACATTAATTAGCTACCCAGAAGCGCATTTTCACTCAATTACCCCGGCTTAAAGCGTCGTGAACGTATTCTCCACGGAAGATTATCCTCTTTCATACAGTCGAGTGCAGCGGACGGTGGCTGTGATCACATTAAAGGGACAAGGCATGTAGCACGTGAGCGGAATTGCCTTTTCAGGCAAAAACTTTTGATCTGACCGATTAAACGAGGAAAAGCTTCAACAGAAGCCAGCACAGCTGATCGGCCTGTGCGCGTTGCTTGCGCGAAAATCGATTCTCCCTGCACGGAAGGTCGCAGACGGACGGAACCCTCGACATAGACTACAAAGCCGTGCGCAACACGCCCGTTGCCAAAAAGGGCGAAAAATTGGGCTGAGAGCGAGGCGTTGCTATGCGTTTTTCCTTTCAGAAATAACAATCAGGGAGAGGTCGCTTCTTCGCAATCAGCAGGAAAGCAGCTCGTTTCGCAAATACCGGCTTGTGATGCCCACACTCAGTTGTGGCTTGCCCATAATAACAGACAAGAGGTGGAAATAATGTAAAAGCGAGCGGCTTGCGTATGCCCACGCGCGGATATAATTCTTTCTGATGAGATGATATATTGCGGTATGCAGCTTTCATCTTGGGCCGCGTAATCTGCAAACAGATGCCACTGTTTTTCGCCGATTTGACTTGACAAATGAAACTTCAGCCCGTGATTAATGCGCCATGAATGGATTCAGGATAAAATTCGTTTTTCGGCTAATTTGCAATACCGATTTCAATGTCTCTGCGGATCAAAATTAACTTGTTCAATATGATCGTTCATGCATTTTTATTTCTGTTTTCCTCTAGAGAGACTGATAATTCCGTTTTTTGCTTCGTAGTTTAGATTTTAAGCCCAATATGCAGATTAATTAACAAGGCGTGAAATTAAAACTTTGCCTGATTAAGACGAAGAAGGAAATGTTATTTGACTGCTCGAGCCATCCAAACTAACGATAATGAACGAGGCAATCAATGTAATGGGAAAAGTAACTGAAGGTCAGATGGCAAACATCGCGTGACTACTCGCCCGGGGATGAGGTTAGAGACGCTACACTTTGGTGATCGAATTTGCCTAAAATAATTTTCAAAACATCCGTTTCTGTTTAATTTACTTTCAGTATATTTGCTTTCCTTGTGACCGCTTGTGGCCTTGATTTTTATGTCAATTTGCATATCGTTCATGCCTGCTTCGATTTAAAGGAACAAGGCAGCAACGCCAAAACGATTTGCAAATGAAACTGCGTTCGTGTTCCAAGGATTTCCTGAGCACACCGTAAATACAATTCGGCGCACATTGTTCGCCAGCTCTGTGCGAAAATTTCAGCAGCAAATGAACTCACTCTCGTCATGCATAAATTATCTCAAAAGGATGAAAATTCCTTGAAAACATTAAACGTAAATCACACGTATTATATCACAAGTTTAAACCTCTCTATCATAGAAAAATCAAAGAGCAATTTGCAATCAATCACGCTGTGATCTCAGTGATTTCATTCAAAATACAGGAATTCCAACAATCTTTGTGTATCACATATGCTAGTGGAGTCGATGTTATTTACACAATTGAAAACGCAATCTTGAAGAATTCGTGCCAAACATGCACGTTATCAGAAAGGATACAAAACTACTGCAGTGTTCTCTTTTCTTATCAGCTAGAGAAGTCGCGTGCTAATCTAGAGTTTAATCCGACATGTTGGTAAATATCTAGCTCTCCAGGTATGTGATCGGGCGTAAATTATTTTAGATGACACGCCACTGACAGATCCCGAGAGAAACAGAAGCGCGTATTGTTGCTGAATCACCTAATTAATTCTAGTAGCCAGCGCCTGCCTATGTTTGCAAAGCTGAATTAGAGCTAATTGGCGTTGGTCATTAAAGAGCAGCGGGAAGCTCGCGTATATATTTTATAATAAAACTCTGATTCGCACGTGCTGCTCAAAATCCGCCGGGGGCCGCGAGCCGGTTGTAAAACGTCTGCTTTTTATGCAACGAACGCTATAAAAAAGAGTTGTAATGTCTTTTTCTGTAATGGCGAGGCAGGAAAATAATACCGCCGCCGACTCTGCCGATGCCCATGTAAGGCAGAGCTATGTAGAATAAACATATAAAAGCTACTGCCTCTCAGTCAGGTATGCTGCTGTGACGCAACGCACCACACGCATCAGCTGGAACTGTCGCTTTTCGTACAAATCTGGACAAGCTGTCCGGAGAAATTAGTTTGGATGGATGGAAAATGAAAATTGGCCCAATTAGCAGCGTGGGACGCCTTTCACTCTTGCCTTTTGCTTGAGCAGTGCCAAAAGAAACTTTAATCAAGAAGATACCACTGTGTGACAAACCTAAAATGGAAACACGGATTGACTTACGCGAGACAGTTGATTTGTGAGACAAGTTGATTTTGAAGTCGAGCTCATAAAGTACTCAAAGCGATAATGTCGAATTAATTCCGGTATTTGAAACTTGAAAGTATGCATGTTCTCCTTTTTTTGTAAGCACGGAGGAAATGCTTGAGAAATGTTCGTAAAATAAAATTTAGAAGTTTCCAGTTTTTCTCTGGTGCTAAAGAATTATTTTTTCTAATATCTTTTGAAGTTAAATTAAGCGTTAAATGCTGGCATCATTTCCTTATACTATTCTGCAAATTTTGTAAAGGAGAATTTAAGTAAACAACCAGAAATAAACCTTATGTGGTAACGTTGAAGGGCAACTTAAAAATTTCTGCTTTGCCAAGAATTCATTTGTCTGTTCGGAAATTCTCAGATGTATAAAGAGAGCGTATTAATTAAATCCAAAAATATACAGCTCCTGCTATATATGGCAAGCGCGCACGCATAATTAGTTTCAGCTTAATCCTATGCTGTTTACATTCGAGTACCGGTTTTGCAGAAAGTTCATTTCGCTTCTTTCAAAATGCAAAGAGATGAAGCACTCGTGAACAAACACAATGGCACAGCGGGAAAAAAACTAGCATTTTTTTAACGCACCAACAGAATTATCATGCGCGGCGAATGATTCTGTGAAAATTGCGCCTGGAGCAAGCGGTGTCCGCCTGGGATGAGTGTGTGGGCTGGAGGCCTTGGTCCCCTTTGTCTGCGCCTTACATGGTACTTGCCCAGGCAAGCAAAGCAAACCATCTCTCACTCCGATTGGAGGTTGCTGCACAAAAGTGCACTCGTAGCAGCAAATTCAAAATGTGCCGCTAGCTGCAGCTACACATTTTCACGCGCACGTGGGTGTGCAATACAAGCGTTTTAAAAGCCTCAACACGAAGCTGCAGCGGCGGAAAGTGGTATTCATTCGCCGTTGCTAAACGAGGAGTTGCACACACGGCGTTTGACACCTTTTATCCAACATCCAATCCAGCCTTAAAAGGCAGCCGATTTTAAGCTGTTTTGAATGAGTCACAGTCGAAAAATGAACTGACAAAGAATGGTCTCGCTCCATGACTTAAAACATCAATACCGCAGACAAATTCCACATGAGTTAATTAGATTAGGTAGCTCGGCTAATCTGTTACTTTTTAAGCTTCTTGTCGGCAAAAAGTCGTGACTGAAAATGAAGCGTTTAAATAAATCCAAAAATGTTGGCAATCAATTTAATTAATTTTACAATTTCTTGTAAATTCAGTACGGGAGCCAATGTCAACATTAACAAAGCGCCCTAAGTGCTTGAGGGACTCCGTAGAATTTCCCGGTTTGCTAAGTTCAACGACGTGTTCACCAGCCAACTCTAATTGCATTTCGCTGAGGAAACTGCGTGACGAGATGCTCCGTGGCTGCGTTTGTTTGCTCGAACGCATATTGACTCACGAATTAGCTCTCAGGCTCGTTTGCTGCAAAGGCACCGGCGTCACAGCGAGGCTCTGATATAAGCGTCTGGTTGCTTTGGTGCAAGCAAGTCTTCGTTACAGCACTCATCATCGCTCTCAGCACAAAACACTTTTATAAACGGCTTTATCTGCCGGTTAAATTACTAAACTTGTTTTGACAGTGTAAACGGTTGATTATGGCGAGCAATTATTTGTAAGCGTCACCTGTCACTAATTTGTTTGTGAAAAAATAAGATGAAAAAGCACAGTCAATTTAAGAAGTTATTTTCAAAACTGCTCTCGAGATATAAGAAAACATAACTGCGGCATGAGGTCACTTTCCACAGATAGCGTCATGTAACAAAGATAACTTTTAAGACACTTTCCTGTTTGTCGCGAACAAATAAACAAGAAAATAGTCCTTTTTGGCCAAATTTCACTCTTTTCCACGAATAAATCTTCAAAAAGCTACCTAAAATTGTTGGAGTGAATTCGTGTGTGATGATAAATGGGAAAGGCTTAAGTTTGAATATCTGAATTAAGCTACGTACAAACATGCCTCCACACTTAACAAAGTGGGCGCTTTGTAAATGACAGTCGCGAAGTGGGTTGGCGTCAAATTGATTAAATGTCAACCTAACAAGATCAAATGCTCACGCTCAAACGCTTGCAGGCTATATAGATGTTCGCCCAGCAAGCCATTTTGTTACGCGCGCAGACATAAAAATAACGCAACTTTTATAGCGACTCTGCTCGACAGAGGAAGATCGATTAAAGGAGAACGGTTGAAAGAAAATTTTGTGTCACCAAGTTAATGTAAAAACGGGACCGCAGACGATCGGATTCATCCGAAAAAAAATGCAGACGAAAGTGCTAAAATTATATAGAAGATGGTCTGCTTAAAGAGTACAATTATTTTTTGAAGGTTTTCCTAGCTTGACCCCTCTTATGGAACGTCACTGACCCCAACAATTAAACACTAAAAAGCGGAGAGGGAGTTTAACACGCAGCCAGTAAGCACTTCCTTTCAATCATCACCTGAGCGTTGTGTGTGCGACCGGATGTGCAGCAAGACCTTAAAATATTTATATGCTCATCGCACACCCACGGCATCCAGCGAGTGTAAACCTCGCAATGAGCAACAATAATTACAAAAATAACAATGCCACTGAGAAGGAAAGGTCCGTAGACAAGGTTGTTTTTTTTATCAGAAAAAGGGTAAATTTCCTATTGAAGAGCTATAGGTAGAAACCGGTTTCATGTGTGTCAATGTGGATGAATAATGCGTGATTGGGTAGAGGTCACACGGCGAGTAGGGTCTATTTCTGACTATTATTGCTGTCTTCGGCAGAAAGACAATCAACCAGCGCTCCTTGGCCGCAGCAGCGTGAATGTGGAATGTATTAGACCCAATTTGCCATTTATGGGCCTAATCCGAGCGCTGATGTAACCTGGATAGCTGTCAATTAGGCCCCATCGTTCATGTCTCCTACGCCGGCATAATTTACGAATGCACACATGCTGCGACACACTGCCGTTTCACTCGCCAACCATTATAAATAATTGCACCGGTCCGCTCTAATAATGCATCGGTCCACTGCCTCTGTCTGCGGACATATGGCTGGAGCTTTTTCTCAGTAAAGAAGTAACATTGAAGTCTGATTGCATATTTAAATTACAATATAGTAAAAGAGTGACAGCAAAGGATGACCTTGAGAGTACGATGAAATGAACCTTATTCCAACCTACACAAATCACATAACTCCTTTACATGCTTTAAAAGATGCAAATTTAATTATGAGTTGCTGCTGCCGCATTCGCGATTTGACCGATTGCGACAGCTGTCACTGACACTTATTAAACTCAGCACAGTGAATGCGTTTTGATCTCTCCTCGACGCGAAGAAAACGATCTTGAACGATAGTTTTTCAGCGCATGTGTGCCAATGCTGTAAGAAAAGGCCTGGAAGCAAAACTGTCGCGGATATTTCTCAGGCGCATCCAGCCGTGTACGAATAACGCGCGAGCGATACTCGTTGAGTTGGAAGTACTCAATTTTCCCACAAGCAATTTTGGAGGCCGGCTCATTCTTGTGTCCCAAAGGACGTGTGAGCGAAAGGGTTGGCTCAAAATTACAAGCGTGATTGTTGCTGTGCATGTAAGCGATTCTGTCGAATTTTAAAAGCCAGGATGCGAACGACAATTATACACGCTAGCTTTTTTTTGAAACAGCTCCAAGATTGAACATCTCTTATACGCACGAATTCATCAGAGGTTGTACCTTCGTAATGAAGTGGGGACCCTTTTCGCCGACTGTTTGTTTTGTGGGTCACGATCAACACAAAAGGAGATTTGCAAATTCGTTATGTACTACAATGGAAATTATGCGTCACCAATTGTGCCGTTATGGCATTGGCAAAGCGCCAGAATAAGAGTGAATGGGACAAATTCGAGAGATTGCCTCACAGGCGCCGCTTTCTTGCAATTTGTAAGAGCCCAATCACGCGGGACCGAATCTAATACTCAGGAGTGCAGTCTGTAATCATGCCTTTAATAGACGCATTTCATTGCAAAAACGAACGTCTGGCAAATTGGGTAATTGAGTCATGAAAACAGAACTTCAGTGAAGATAAAGCTACAGTATTAAGTTTAGCTTGAATTCAATTCTTATGGATTGGTTTACGCAGTGGCAACAAATGTATTATCAGAACCTCACAGTAATCCTCTTTAAAGACGACCTGCCACTAATTTTCCAACCTGCTCGAGAAATTCTTGTGTTGCAATTTCAACGTGTTTTTGTTTTGTAAAAAGCGGCACATTAAAACAACGATTATACTTTTTGGTTTCCCGCACGTTTATGCAGTTCCTGGTTGCCATTTGTCGTGCATATTTAAGCATGAACAATAAACAATTCTAATAAACTAATATTTATAAAAATGCAAGCGAGAAATCTGCTGTTACATTAAATGGAATACTATGTTTATGTAGACTTTAAATTTCACAGAGCACGTGAGCGTGCAGGAAAAACTGGTGCGAGGGCACAACGCCCATCACTGCCTTCCTGTACGGATCTTTCAATTTATGAGTTTGAATTAAAATTGAAAGTGGCATACTTTTGCAACTGATTATTGACGTCATATTTTGCTTATTGAATCGTTTCACGGCACCACTTGATTTTCGAAATTATAATGAATCATTTGCTATTACTGTTGAGCTCTGGTCAACAAAGAACTTAACCGAATAATTTATTAAAACTACTAATTGAAATTTAAAAAAAAAATTAAAACTTTTTAATTTCCGATTGCGTATTTTAACCCTTCGTTCGTTTTTAATTTTGCAAGTTTTGTTTTTTCGGCGAGACACTGGCAAAATTAAGAGGTCGGGCGACTTCACCTTGAACCTCTTGGTGGTGACGTAGTGCGGCGAAGCGACGTTGACTGCGTTGGCGGTGAGCGGCAGCACAACGCGCGTCGGCGGGTGCACGAGGCCGTGGTGCTGCGGCCGGCTGAGTAAATCTTCGCTGGCCACGCGCTCCTCGCCGCGCGTCAAAGTGGTCGTGCGTTTGAAAACGCGGCTGACGACGCTGCGCGTGCCGCCGTGCTTGGATGTGGTGGTGCGCTGCGACGTGAGGCCGCGCACCTCCGTGCTGAGGCGGCGTCGCGTGTACACGGCGCTGAGCTCGTCGTCGCGCACGTGCGCGTCCAGCGGCGCCCCGTCGGCGGCCACGTCGTCGCGGTCGTCGGCCTCGCGGCCGCCCAGCACCGACAGATTTCGCGTCGGCGACGCGTTGCCGCGCACAAAACGATACATGGCTCACGCACCGCACTCGCAAAGCATTCCGCGGCCCGGCTCGCGGACTGACTGATCGTGCATGTGTCATGCTTTGCTGATCTACAGGTAGGCCCCGCCGCGCGGCGGGGGAATTAAACAGGGAGGGGGCCCCGGCGTGTGATTACGTGTGTGTGTTGTTCTTTTTTATGCAGCGAGAGGCGCCGAGGCCCTTGTGGCGTTTTGTGTTGAGCTGCGTGTAAACAAGTCTCGCTTAAATCAGCTCATTAAATGATATTGCTGATGTCAGCTCACTGATGTTTAATTGTCTCGTTGAAGGATTATTGTAATTTGCCGGAGGGATTTATATGGAATAATTTCAATAAAAAAGGCTTAAATCCAGAAGAGCGTCTCTGGGATACTAATAAGGTTGGAATAAAATTACCATTGATAGGCATTGACTTCTCAATCTGGAGTTCTGCACTTGTCAACTTCTTTGATAATTAATCCAAAAGCAATAACAGGAATGACGAGGAGCCTAAAACAGCTTTGCTGTGCTTAGTTATCTGAGAGACAATAATTTAACAATAATTTACTTTAAATGTTTGTAAAATATTATGACTTGTTTGGAGAAATAAAAACGAATTGATTGAATTTAATTTTTATCTTCATTTGTTCGTCCATTTTGGTTTCAAATTCACAATGAGCATAGAGCGATTTAATATTATATTAGATTTAATATTTTATTATTATATCCAATATAGAAAAGGGGACGCTCACAATCAGCGCAATACGCAGCATCCCGATTTGGCGGGGCCACAATAAAGCGACACTCCTTGCAAAACCCTAATATTTTTGCCATTTTTGGTGCGTCGATATTTGCCGGTGACGATAATGGCGGGTAATTAGCGCCTGGAGTAGATATCGCTTGTTTGCGCGCCAGATGGTCAGTCTTAGGAAAGAAGAAAGCGCTTTCTTTCGCAACAAGTGCGATATCGGAATGCAAATGGCAACCTTGACTGGCCAAACCTGCCGCCCGGTGTGGTTCACGCATTTACCAAAGCTGCTTAGAATTTTGATGGATTACGGACGTGCGTCGGTCGAATGGACGATCAATCTCCCTGTGAGAATCGTCATATGAGTGACGTCACGGAGATCTTGTGGGCATGTACCGCAGAAAAGGCTTCACAACTTGCTCTCTGCTTTATTGCAAGTGGGTGTATGGCCAAGGCTAGTGACAAAATCAATTTGAGCCGTTGCTTTCCGAATTTACGATGCTTTATAAGAGATAGGAGGAAAAAGCCGGTGATGGGCGGTGCGGCTCATAAAGCATTTAAAATGCTCTTAATTAAAATGTAGATGTATTCGGAGTAGAATAATTTATAATTAAAAAAATTCACTTTGCACACGGAGTTAATTGATATACGCCACCTGTTCATTCATCTGCTGCTAGCGCATTTTAGCCATAACCTATAAAAGGGATTGGACGCGATCCAACTATTGTTCCTTCTGCTAATGAATAATGGGCAAGAGTTTCTCCATTGCATGGCTGTTTCTCAGAAAAACACCGCAGCCGAAGCCATCCATTACTCTGCTCAAATTGGATTTTTATGTTACGGAAACCGTTCTTTGTGGTGGATTAATATCAAAATCCAAACCCAACTGATAAATCTTCCAAAAGTTATGTGACTTTCAAAAGCCTCAGAGGCACGGGGGATAAAGCCTCACTCTCCGTTTCGACCAAGGGCAAATCGATTACTCGGCGCATCAGGTTTGCATACATTAGTGCATCATTCAATCTCGCAACTAGATCCGCTCTTCTGTGCAACGCAACACCAAATTCAAAGTATTACTCGCTGACGTTTTCCTTGAAATTTGAAATCAATCGGCATCGGTGGAGAGTGTGCCTTGGCTCGGCGGTATCAGCGACAATAATTACCTTGCGCGAGTTTGTTTTAAGCGAACGCCGAAGAACAATGGTCGTAAAAAGGCGAGGCACCAGAGGGACTCATCTGACTGAGAGTAAATATATAGTGCCACCTCGTATATAGGTGCAGGCGCTTGTGACGCCCAAGTTCCTAACACCACGCTCTGCGACCGACAGCCGAACAATGACTGCAGCGATAAATTTTTCTTGCAGGTGACGAAATAATTGATCAGCTCGTTAAGGCTTGAAATTCGAATGGGTGGGTGCGATTCACGCTCCAGTAGGAATTTTTAGGGGAAACGGCAAGTCAGATGTAGATTGAGATTTAAGTTGTTTGTAAATGATATCCCCTTCCTTTCAGCATTAAGATTTTTCAATTTTTTCTTCTTTGATATGGTTTTACATTTTCTACCCATCTTGAACTTTAGAACACGTCTCAAGACCCCTGGGTATCTTATTCGAGAGAGCTCGACGAGCAGCGTTTCCAAATTGCACGAACGCCGCCTTCTCCATTAGCTCTGCGAGGATGACCGAATTCATCTGGGAGTACGCATTTTAAGCCGAGATAGGCGACCCGCACAACCGACACACTCTGCTGGTTGCCTAAGCCCCATTTCCAGGCACGGGGCAAAGTTTGAATCCGAGGATGTGTATCATGGTAATTGATATAATCGAGAGAAATGTGGACCAGGCTGCTCGCGAGCTACTGCGCAGAACTGCTTGGTGTGTGTACGTGTGCAACAATGTAAGCGTGTGCCCGCACATGACCTAGTAGGTGACGAGTCAGTCGATTGAAGAGCGAGCTGCTGGCTGACGTAATTTTGGCACGAAATAGAAGGAAAAGTGGTGGTTTTCAAACAAAGGAAAGCGAGTTTCAGGCCAAGGAGCAAGCGACTTTAAGAGATATGGAGGAACGTGCTGCTTTAAATTGCTGTTGTGTAGTGCTGAAGCAAAATTCTGGTGAAAAACTGAGGAAAAATTGCTTTTTCAAGGAATACAGCTCAAATTTTAGTTCCATGTAGATTCATTCCTCTTTTGATCTTGTGAGCTTATACAAACAAATAGGCGAACATTTTATGCGGAGAATTTAGGAATGATTTTGGTAAATGTAAAAGAAGGAAAAGATATAAAACTTAGTCATCCCAAAAGGGGATTTCGTATTAAAAAATTTTCATTTCTTAAAAAAGGAAATAAGATTGTAAGTGCTAATATTCTGTAATTTACACAATTTAAACCATTTCAAATGAGCCAGACTGAAGGAAATCAGGGCACAAAGCATTGATCAAAATGTGCATTTTCTAAGCTAGGCGAGGATGACGCGCCAAAAACACTTAGATTTTGAAAAAGAGAATCAAGCCAAAGAGTATGATTAATTTTATTGCAAAAGTGTGCGAGTGAAAAGCATAACTTTGCAGTCACGCACCAATTTTCGCGGCCTCGGGGTGGGCGAGGATGCGAACGGTTGGATGGACGACGTCCTGAAGGCCGCCAGAATGGGCGACGAGGAGCCCGGCTCGGGGCTCCTGCTGGGCCCCGGCTGAAGCGGCTGCTGTTTTTGCGCCCCGACGACGAAGGGCTCCCAGCGTTCGTGCAAGAGGCGTTTGCGGGCCTCGTGCTTGAGGAATGGCGACGCCAATGGGCTGCACGGGGTCCCTTGGGGCAACCGTGCAGGCGAAGCGAGTGGTGAGCGAGGCGGGGGCGGTGTGTTCGGGGGCACGGGGGACGACGACGGCCCTGGGGCAGGCACGCGGATTGGGCTGGGGCAGCGGGAGCGGGAAAGCGCCGTTTTTAGCAGTTTCCACGGCATATTTTTTGCTAATCTAAACTCTTCTTTAAAAGCAGTCTTTTTGTTTTCCTTTTGATTGCAATAGTTTTTGACGGATAAATTTTTCTTCTCTAATCACTAGGCAGAACACGAAGATTTGGGACGAATGCTGGAAAAAGAGAGGCCTTGACGAGCGAGCATCGGGCGCTGCTTCTTTTCTCAGATTTTGATCACGACTCCAGCCGTCGCAAAAGTTACATTTCCTGCGCTCTTTTTGTTTAGCTCTGCCGCAACGGGAAGAAATGCGACTTGGCACTCACCCAAGTGAAAAATTTTTTTCGCGACGGCGTTTCCGCCTTAAGGGGTAATCAATTTAAACTAGAAGAGTTTGCATTACACACTGGTCACGTACGATGAAGAACGAGCAAGTCGCAGATTAACTTCAGCCGTTGTCCAACTCTGGAACTAAAACTTTTCAAAGGCGCATGCACCTTTTGCGTCGCAAACTGAATTGTGATAACTCTCAATCTGGAAAAGTAGTGCGCCTCACACGATTTCAGTTTATTGATTTTGCATTTGAAATGGTGCACGTTGAAATTAGCTTGGTAAATGAATTAGTATCTTTACAAGAATTCTTGTGTTTTTATTTTCTTATTTGTTTAATTCATGATACTACAGAATTTTAGTCAAAATATTACCATTGAAAATCACATGAATATCGGAAAAAACGACAAGCATAGAGACGTAAAAAAATGGTTGTCATATGCCGCAAGTGAAGTATTGAATTTAATGATAATACAACATTTGAAAGCTTTTAAATAAATATTTTAAAATAGACTTCATAAATTGAATTCAATCTACTGATAAAAAAAATCAGATTCTGATTGGTTGCAATATTTTGGAAACCATTTCATCGAAAAATCAACAAATGCGATAATAAACTACGACCCAAACCGAACCTTTAGAAATTTGACGAAGAAGCACACCAAGAGGTCGAAGATTATCGAGTAAAATCACGCGTAGGCGGTTGATGAGTATTGAAAAATAGTTGGCAGGAGGAAAATAGGCCCTAGGTAAGTGATATGCAAGCGGCGCAGGTACGCAACGAAACAACGCACTGCGCCCGTGCTAGACGATTTTGATGCAGACTGGCTGGACGGGCCACTGGACCACTTTCTCGGGACACTTTCTGCACATGGCGCGACAGGGCAGAGGCCGCGGCCCGCCTGCTGCCACCGGCTCGGTCCTATCGACTGCCTGCCCCGCCACCGAGAGCCCGGGAGTTGCCGCAGCAGCGGCACTCTTTGGGCACGCGCGCGCACCCTGCTTCCCAGCGCGGCCCTATTTTCGGCCGCTTATCACGCAACACGCACCGCCTGATCCTGACGGGTCCTTTTTGCCCTTTTCGCATCCGAGAAGAGAGATGAGCCAGCGTCTTTTTATGGAGGGTTGAAATTGTGTCTGAGCTGCTTTCCCATGCAGAAGGCATACTACTTAAAGGGTATGTAAAGTAAATCATTGACTTTACGTCAACCATCAAATGGAAAAGGGTGAACTGCGATGACTTTCTTTCAGTGAGTATTCTTTTTTATTATATTACATAAAAATAAAATTCCAAAACCTGTTTCGTCAAGACTGACCGAGTTGATCTCCTGAAATTGCAATATTAGCATTTAAATTGCTCAAAAAAGTAGAAATCATCCACTTGCAAAACAGGCTCTCATTATTATTCATTTGGAGTGGAAAGGCGAAACAGAAGCATTGTCGTTGGTGCCAACCTCGACACGAGTTTTGCAACAAGTCGGATTCGCGTCGAATCATTTGGCTACGATGCAAAAATCATATTTCATCTGGCAGAGAGGCGTGCGTGAAGAATACAAATAATGCTACGATTAGCAGGCGTTGAGGGTAGCCACAATAAATCTCAATTTGATTTAGTATGAAAAACGGTTGGAGCTCGCGTCAAGCTCAGAAGTTTCCACACTCCCTAAACTTGAAGTCTCCTCAAAAGGTCAAAAGGAAATGGTGTTTCATGGATGTGCTCATGAATTTTGAGATTCTAAAAAGCTCTTTGGTAGTATTTTTTTTTAAAATTGAAAAATGCTGAATTGTGTCATAAATAAAGTTTCAAAATAATAATTCGTTTTTAAGTTAATGGGTCGAAATCGTTAATTTGACCATTCATTTTTTTCAATCCTGTTGCGAAGAAAAATTGCCAATGGCCACACAACTTATTTGCTTGAAAAATCGAAAATGGATTTTAATTTTTACCACACGTATTGAGTTTTAAGCCCTTTCAAAGCGTATATAAAACGTTTTTGTGCAGCACCTTTTGACTCGGCGCTATACCATGCAACAGTAGCCACCTATTCTTCAAACTGGGTATTAGCGAGTGAGCACCGTTCGCTCGGTTCGCCATCTGGCGATGTTCTCCATAACTCGTCCAACTCAAAATTCAACCGGTGCCTGCGGTGGCGCTTTAAATACAGTATAATCCACACATTATATTGCTCTTTTTTTGTCTTTTAATGACTCGTGTAATATAGCAAAACTACACAAAGAAAAAGCGTGTTTTAAGGGCGTGGAGGAACACAAAATGGAAAGGCACAGTCAAACGAAATGCAGAATAATCGACACCCAGGCAGCTGATTGCAGCGAAAGGTGAAATTGCAAACAACCATGACCTGCCACAACACATGGTTTTGAGTTTTTTTTGCAATCAATAACCGAGACTTACACTGAAGCACAGTCATGTAACGAAAAAAAAGAACGGGAGTTACGCAAGCCGGGTGAGGTTTTTGCCCTTTTAAAGCCGGTGACTCGCCGCTTTTTTGTCTCATTGCACTCTGCGTCCAGAGAACACATTAAGAATAAGCAGAGGAGCAGAGGGATCACAAAATACAAATGAGAGAAGCTGAACAGAAAAGTTGCGCGCGAAATCTGGCAGCATATTTGGGTGCTTACCTTCAACTTTTCCTGCTATTGGGTGGTGCACCACAGAAGGGCACGTGCGCGGGAAAAATATCACAAGAGTGCATCAATTATTATCACAAGAGTAGCAGATGATACGAATGAAGCTATATTGCGTTAAAAATTGTGCGGCGAGAGCACAGTGGCTTTCGTGTTGGAACAAAGATAGTTGAGTGAGTTTCATAATATATACTTTTTGTTAAAAGTTATTGAGCTCGTTCTTTATGTTGCGGTGTTTGATATAACCCTAAATTTGATAACAACAACCATGAAAATATTGTCCTGTATGATAACAACTAAATTATTTCTCAATACAATTATAATCCTGGATTTGATTTACACCAATTAACAAATTTAACAAAACAGCGAGGTTCACAATTTAGTTGAATCACCCATACTATTTAGAATAAGCCGTGTGCAAAAATAAGATAATATAAAGTAGTTTTTTTGCTCGACACCGATTTGTGCTTTCTTGCTACTAAAGTGCGCAGAGGAGAATTAAAAGTTCCCGGCCATTGGCTGGGTGCAAAGAAAGAAAGAGAGTTTAACACGAGCACTGTGACGCGGCTGGGAATTTGCATGTCAATCTGAAATCCTATACACCTGTCTGTCTGCCTGGCTTCGCGCGTTCTGTGACTGTAATACGCTCGAAACTAGCACACGTGAAAAGCCGAGGTTTTTCAGCTCGACGCAAGGCTACTGTTTTAATAACAGCTTACCTCACTGATAATCGCTGGTTACTTTTAACCAAGTGGACGTGCGTTTTCTTGCTTTTAAAACACTACTTAGATCGTTTAGCATTAGAGCTGATGTTTCTACTGGCTTTTGTAATTTCTAATACCGGCTTGAAATGACGTGAAAAATACTTGGAAATTCTACAAATAGTTCAGCGCACTTCATGTTTTTATTCTTGCGTTTTTCGCCGAGATTATTATATAGTTTGCAGCGATCAGAAAGTAGTGCTGGCCAAACTGAGCTTTGTAAAACCGGACACTTGAATCGCATCAGATTATGGCTTCAAATAATTCTGAACGTCTGATGCAGATTCTATCATGAGAGAAGATTTCTAAAAGGCGGAACTGGTCGGGTTTTAATTGTGAGTGAAAATGCGAGTGTTCTTTTTTGCTGTGCGAGGATTATTTCTCAAGATTAGTGTAAGCATATGCGGCAGCGCACACATCACAAATCGTATTCCGCGTTAGTGAATTTCACCGCGCGCGGTGTGCCTTTTCAGAAGCTGCGTGTATAATTCATGTGGCAACGAGCCATTTGCAGGCAGGTCACACGCGCACAATAGTCGTATGTCCACTCTTTCTCTCTCTCACTCACACACACACACACACTCGTGTAATAGACCAAACTTGGTCCACTCCACTCCCCACGGCGACCAACGTTTCCCACTTTCTGATGCATAAAAAAATTAGAAGCCTAATGATGTTCTCCTTGAGATGAATGCGTATCTGTAAATGTCGGTCGGTCTTAATTTCCAGGCTTCTGAGAAAGGACCAAGGGCCGTTTCGCGTCCTGACTAGAGTCACGTGCTTGTCGGGTAAAATCCGCGGCTCGGGGACAAACCCTAACTGCTGTCAGTAAAAAGTTGCTTTTTTCCATAACTGTCTATTTGATTTATCTTATACATTATTATCCCGGTTGACAAAGAAGGCAAGCTCAAATTTCAAATCAAGTTTCCATCGCAATTTTTTCTAGAGTGTTTAATTAACTGTTGATAATCATGCCAAGATGAAAAATTAAAAGTCGCGTCCAATCATCCGATGATTTATTCTATACGTGAAGATAAAACTTTTTGACATAAGCGTATTTCTGTAGCGCCCGTAACAGCTGATTCTGGCCTACGAGTTAGTGAAAAGCTATAAACTGCGCAACTTTCTCATCAACAAAAACTGCTGACACTGATTAAGACATTTAACTGCTTTTACGAGAAGTTTAGAGAAAAATTTATCCGTTCAGAAGTGTCTGGCCATAAATGGCGAGCAGCTTTTAATAACAATTTACAGCCAAGTTCTCAATGGATTTGGCGCTCCGTGTGCAGTAATTACTGCCACGTTTAATATCAAACGACGGTGAAAAGCAGCAATGACCGCAATTAATTAATCTCTCGATCAAATTGTTGCCAAACGCGGTGTTTTGCTCCTTATTTCGGCTACGTCTGCTTGCGCAACGTGTAATTATCCGTCAGTTTTCGACTGTCACTTTCAGACACCGATTTACGACGAGCCAGGCGGATTTCGACTCTGAAGAGATTTGAATGCGCGGTATTTCGCTCGCGGCGGATGCAATCTCTTCTTTGTGTGCATGTAGGTACATGCGCTGGCCAAATAATGGCGATTACGGTAATAAGAAGTATACACTCGCGTCTGCTTTCAGACTCGTGAAGCAGAGAAGAAGAGAGAAGCAGTGACTCACCTGGAAGTGCAGAATGATGGTCCAGATGAGGCCCAAGATCAGCTTGGGGTTCCCGTCAACGATGTCCTCCGCTCGGATGTTCACCAATTTTATCTGCAATGCAAAGCACGTCAGGATTTAAATATTGCGCATTAGGAAATAACAAAGCATTTTTTGAAATCTTTAAATTGCGTGATAAATTGATATTTCAAGTTTGATTCTAGTTTCATACTTCTGTACACATATTTTAAGCAAAATTTGTTGGCTCAATGTTGCAGAATTGTAATTTAAAAGGCGGAGGATAAATAACCTAATTTTGAAATGATTTCATTTGAATAAACTCCTCTGAAACAAACAAATCAACCGAAATGCACGTGCATTTGCCTATAATTTTGAAAATAAATCAAACATTGGTGTGGCGACGACCTCTTCACCTCTGCTTATCCCTTATTTCTTTCGTTGTAGATCGTCTGGAGAAGTAAAAACTCCACAGCTGATTTATTCGACCAAAGAAAAATAACAGCTTGTTATTTCTACAAGCGGATCGCATTACACCACGACGGACATTTTCGCTTGATAATAAATAATAGACAGTCGAAAATTTCGCTGCCGGCAGCTATTTTCTTTGCCCAGCTGGCTTGTGCTGAGATTATCAGCGCTGCAACAATTACCGCTCTCATTTACTCAATTATCCAATTACGCGAGCGTGCACTTTTCTTTTCAAAGCTTCAATGCGTGTTTCCAACAAAGTAACTCGATAAAACATCGGCATCAGTCTCGCTCCTACAACGGAATCGCATTTTGTTTTACGAGTCCGCTCGTTTCATTAAATTCAATTACGGCAGTGGTAATTGCTGCATGCGCGGAATATCTGCGCTTAGGGGTCATTATAGCCACCAGACTCACCAGAAAGTGCACTTGTAATTCATATATGTGGCGTAACAACAGCCAACAATAATTGGTATTTTAATTACTGGAACAGATACACCTTCTTTTATTACATTTTAAACTGCAAAAACTACTGTTTGATCCTATTAACTAATAAATTTGTATTTCAATTAAACATTTTTCACCAAAATTGTAAAAAAAACGTAATTCAATAGGCGTGCGTATTGACTACCTTTTTTCATTTCTTTAACTTTTTTAATATGTAAAAAATTTTACATTAAATTTGCAGCAATTAGTTTGCAAAATAAAATTATCTCATCACATTATTGTGAAAACAGCCCGAAATTTTGTATACCAACAGTAATTCATTAAATATTCACTGCTTATTCAAACAGGTTTTAGAGGCGATAATTACAAATATTAACTGATTCGTGTCACTAACGATCCGCGAGGTGCGAAACTAATTAAAGAAAGTAGGCCTCAGTGAGCTCGCGACAATGGCGTGATTTGCATCAATTATTGAGCGCCGAAGCAGGAGATGGGAGGCGTCAAAATATTATGCAGCTTTGAAGAGGTCGACGCTCACATCAGTCGGAGGAAATTGAATTACGAGGTTTGCTTTCGCCGCAACGTGAGCAGGAACGAGAAAATAAATTTGAGCACAGTTGTGCGCGTTTAGCAGTAGATAATAAAAAAAATACCAACTCACCTTCCTGTATCGCAAAAAGTCGAGCACCACTTGCACGTTCTGCAGCATGTGGAATCGCAGACGACCTCTCTCTCGCGGCTGAAATGCGAAAAAGACAATGGTGTAAGTAAAGTATTGTAATATAGTTAAAAATTATTTTAAGAAAATATTTCAGCTCATGAAGCAATAATTATTTTAATATTCTAAATTAGTGATGGAAAAGGACAAATTAAGATTTATCTTGTTAACTATTCTGTGAACATTGAAAATCTTTAGCAGGTAAATTAAGACGCAGAATGCTTCTCAATAAAGTGAAAAGAGTATTTCGTCGTGGTAGCGGAGAAATTGCGCATGAGTTTTTGGTTCGCCCGGCGAAATTGCGCATTTTGAAAATTGCGCATCTTGAAAAGTGCGCATCTGACATTTTGAACCAAACACATTTTAATGCACATTCTGTTTTCTCCCCCTCCAATACATGCTTGACAAAAATTTCAAACCAATCCGAGCACTAGAACGCTATCTAGTGACGTTTTTTATAATTTGTATCCTCCTAAATATGGTATCTTTCAATACTTCATAAATTTGCTCAGAGTGGTCCTAGAACCAAAATTAAAAAACTGATTTGCTCGTCTCAACAAGGCAAACAACTTTTATGTTGACCCCAAAGTCATAGGTCAAAGGTCAAGGTCATTAAAATTTATATTTTTATTTTAAACTCAAATTTGAAAATGATCGTGTTGAAAATTTTAATTTTCTTTATAGCCATTTTGTAGAGCACAAAAAAATAAGTTAGACACGTTAAAATTTCAAATGTTTTTAATATAAACTGAAAAATATGAAAACCCCTGTTTTTCGAGGTCGGTAAAAAAGATAATCGACCAAATCTAAACTTCTAATCATCCGGTATTAAAAAACTGCATACCGTTAGACTCGTCTCTACGTCCCCAAGTGCACTAAAGGGGTATGAGACCAACCAACCCCCCAACCCCCTTTTAACCCCCTCAATAACGTGAAATTTAGCATTTTTCGTCTGTTTTAACACCTTAAGCACGACGTTGGCGATTAATTGTCTTCTTCAAACCAATTTAGTTACTTAATTCATTTCAAGACGAGTCAAACGGTGCGTATTTATTGTAAATAGGACCACTAAAACCCTAGATTCGGGTGCCACAAAGTTTTTTTTTATCGAGATGGACGCAATAAAATGCTCGATATAAGCACCAAATCTCAGGTTGTGGTGGTCCTATTTACAAGAAATACGCACCGTTTGACTCGTCTTGAAATGAATTAAATAACTAAATTGGTTTGAAGAAGACAATTACTCGTCTACGCCGTGCTAAGGTGTTGAAAGTTGAAACGTTTTTTTCTTGTGATTTATTGTTATCGACATAATTTTGGTTTTAAATTATTATGAGTGGCAGAAATATTAAAGAAATCTATTCCCAAACATCCAAGGCAAAAGCAGCACCATAATTTTAAAACCAGATTTCATAATATTTGTAGGTAGAATAAAAATTATTACAAAAACCATGCATATCTTTCGGGCACGTTCGTTAAACAAGGCCGTTTATGGTCGTTATATCGCACTTTGATAAAAAATAATTTAAACCATTTTTTAAAGCTATAAAATAGGCATCTAATTTCATTGATAGCTCTTTTGTACTCCAAAACCTGTGGCGCGGAGACAGTTTTCTCCCTCCCCTGTAAAATTTAATATTTTTCAAATGCGCAATTTCACCGGGTTTACCAAGAACCTATGCGCAATTTCGCCGGGCGAACCAAAAACTCATGCGCAATTTCTCCGCTACCACGACGATTTATTGTAATTGTTCTTATTGATTCGTATTCATCGTATTCATATGCAAATCAGAGATTAGCAAATAGGCTAATTGGAGATATGCGTGCGTCCGATGCATGTTTTCCAGTCAAGAGAGTGCAATAAAACGAAACTCCCGAGACAGGATTCTGAATACAAAAAGTTTTGTTCGGTACACTTGTCGGCCTTGCCTTTAAGGATAAAGCAATTACGCCCGGTTGCATAATTCGCGGCGACGCTCCGCAGCACGGCAAGTCTCAACTTTTATTGTCCTCAGCCACCTCAAGTATATGCATATATGTTTATTTATTAAAACGCGCCTAAGGAGATAATGGATTTCGAATTAACACGCAGTCATGCGACCGACGACAGGATTAATTTAAGCTGCTGACTTCACTTCGTCGCGGGAATTATCGAATTAATTACAAAATGATTTCAGCGGCAGAGAACAGCATGAGGTGTATATTTATTTAGAATCTATCCGAGTGAGTGGATAGAGGCAAGCCGGGAATGAAAGAGAAGCCGCCGTCTCAAATGCGTAAATATAAAAGAAAAATGATCGTTTGCTCACTCTGAGCCTAAAACATAATTTTTCAGTTCACAGATAATTAAATAATTTTCTGCTCCAACACTACAAAAAATAAAAAAATGCAAGGACAAATTTTTAAATTTAATTAGCAAAACGTCAATGATCTTGAATCGAAAATCACACCGCAGGTCAGTCTCCGTTCTAAGAAGCTGATTTTACAAAATAAATAAATGTGGCTGGCGCGACGAGAGTCATGTTGTCCATGGAATGCACATAAATATGAGCGTCCGCAGAGGCCAAACAAGGCAATTAATATAAACTGACGAACAGAGAATATAGACTCACCAGGTGCTCGCCGGAGAGGACTTCAAGCAGCGAGATGAGGCTGTGGCCATCTCGCAGATCCTCGAATAAATCATTCACGTGACGGTTGGCCTGCAACAAAAAAGAAAAGGTAAAGGTCAGAGTCACTTTTTTGCAAATGACGAGAGTATGTGAAGTATGCGATATGTTAATGCGTGAGGTGTAAGAAGGATGAATCAGTGACGAAATTTAGGGGAACCATTATCAAATGAGCAGGGGTGACATCATAGCACGTCAGTGACGTCACGCAGGTACTTTCCGCATGCGATGACGGCGGGACGACGTGCAAAATCTTAAAGATAAATCTCATTTGATATTCGCATTGTGTTTTGATTGCGGTAATGAAAATACCGCAAAAGTCCATTGTCTAGAAATACTTAAAAATAATTTAACGCCAGGATTAAAAATGTTATGACACGAAAATCAAATTATTTTGATCCTAATCTAACAGTTAACTTCTAACGCATGATAAAATACTTTCTTATTGAGTAATTAAATTCAATCATGCGTGACGATGAACATTGACGTTATTTAATTGAATGATGACTTGGGTCTTACAAGTGACAATGCACGCGTACAATAAAATGCAAAATAATGAGGTGAGGTGTTGATTAAAATGAGACACGAATGGTCGTGAGGTGTGATACGCAAACACAAAACACAAAAAGAGTTATGACGATGGTGATTTAACTCGCCGAAGCCTTGTTGCGAAACTAATTTCGTCTCGCAATTAGCATAAAATTCACAACTCATTACGTCTGTTGACAACAAACAGATCTTCAGCTTCACTCGAGCTGGTGAACTGTTTTTCTAACACACAAATTATTGAATTTTCAGCCTGAGATCCCGTCCAAAAGGAAAAGGCTAAATGATGCAAATCAAAGCGAATTATTTCATATGTGTTTTATAGCCATGCTGCACTAGTTACTAATATTTCTAATTAAAAATATTTTAGAGACAAACAAGGTTTCACACGCTCTGCTGACGTCAGACTTACGATTGGAGAGCAGCAAGGTCCACTGGTATTAGAACACACGTGGAGACACGTGTAGGTCTGCAAGAAATAACAACTACCCTCAGAACCACCACCAACCACAAAATAGGGGATGAATATATGACATTTTTGGAGAAAATTTAGACATTTTGGGAAGTTACAATTTTATTAATTGTAAGGGGAATTTAATTTTTGAACGTTAACTAATTTTTGAAGAAGAACAAATAATTGACAATGGATGATGGAAGTCCAACTAGAATTTAAAATATAATCTTTTAATCTAAATTCTCTCCGCCTTGAGGAAAACAACACATCAAAGTGAGCTGAACACATAATGTGGACATCAATATTTTACAAGGCAATCAACCAGGTACTGGAATCTAATGTAAAATAATCCGCATTGAATGGACACGCGAGCAATAATTGTGGCACACGTCACGTGAGCAACATGATTAATGGATTCGCAAAAACTATAATTAGATACGACTTCTCGCTTTGTTGTTGTTTCTAGTTTCGCAACTACGTTGCAGGTTGTGTCGTCTTAATCGCAAACTGGATCTTTTAATCACTTGGGTCATTTATCACTCGGCAATTATTGCCATGGTTTTCCCACAGACTTACTACAGGGAAAAATTAATTTGCAGGCTAAAGGAGAAATTTTGTCAATTGACATGCTTCATTCTTACGTTACATGGCATTGAATTTAAAGGGCAAGGATTTCAAAAAGCCAATTGGAAATTAACTAAATCACGAGGCATAATATAATAATTTCATGCGGGACGCGGAGTTGATTGACTTTATCAGTTGTTTTTATCATTTGTATGTACACAGAGAGTGAGAACATTTGACGTTTATAAATACTGACCTGAATATATTTCCAGTGCTGCATGCAAAACAACAAAAGAGAGGAACAAATAACAGTTATATAATAATCCGTTTGCGTTTTGTTTTTTTAAGTTGTGTCAAAATGCATAAACTCTAAATAATTTTGCATGCGACTAGAAATGGGTCTTAATGTATTATGCGTTAGGTGCAGAACACTAAAAATGAACTCGTTGAATACGATAAGGAGCTTTCAAAAGGATGAATAAATAAGCATTCCACTTGATTTTGAGTGTCTACATGATAATGATGAAGCGCATCGAGACATTCGAGACTAACTAATTTCTCTGGAAACATCAAAAGAGATAGCCGCCGTAGAGCGAAAATTTATTGCTGCTCCTTAATTAAGTCCCTGGGCGGTTAATTAAATATAATCATATGCTTGGGTCAACAACAAGTCAATATTTGACGTTTGAACGCTGAGCTTCCATTTGTTAAAATAGTTTTTTGGTTGGGCATGTGTTGTGACGCTGCCGGATAGCACGAATGGGCGTTGGTTTCCGCACTATGGTAATTTAGATAGGAAGCAGTCTGCGAGTGCCACAGTGGTCGTTATTGGAGCTAATTGCGAAAAACCGCAGCCAGGGTGTTCCTGAATCAATGACCACCCTTGCAGAAAGTTTCCGGCTAACTCATTTCCCTTTAAATTGAAGATAATCCATTTCTACAGTTCCCATCACGAATAATCAGCCGGCGCAACGAAAGAAATTTTCACAACCAAGAAGTGGTAGCTAATACTTTCTTTAAATTATTAAAGAGGTCTCTAGATAAAAAAAAAAAACATTGAAATAAAGATGAGAGTTCATAGGGTGCTAAATTCCATTGAAATTGAGAAACCATATTTGTTTTGAGGAAACTAAATAGTATCCTTGAGTTTAACAATGAATCTTTTTTCTGAAAATGCAAATGTGACTTAAAGGAATGCGGTGGCGGAAGGGACAATGCGGCACTCATTGTTTCGCATTGGAAAATTTATGTCCAGCGTCAGTAGACTCTGCAACTTTACAATCCCTACAGTTACTTATTATTTCTCTCTTCATAAGCAAAATGCAGATCAATTGGATACAGAAAGAACAATGAACAATAAAAGTGGGCTGCTAGTACACACTCGCTCGGCACCTTTGCATCTTCCCTGAGAGCCACGCCAATTTGTGATTCGCGGTCTAATTAGACTTGTCGTCGTGGACGTTTGCTTGGTGGATCGAGAGCTGCGATTCTATTGTTTAGCAAGAAATTCACGATTTGTTCGTAATGAATTGAAAAAAAGCTCCCGCTGACATTTTAAATTGAGACGGATTTCCCTCGCGGAAAACAACACTCTCTGGCCCAAATCAGAACCGCCATTAAAAAGTAAATTCACGAGTAAATATGCACCGCTGACAGACATTAAAGTCGTTAAACGCGAGAACGCTGTTCGTCATTAGAGTGCATAAAAAGGTCGTAAAATTTGTCCGAGAAGTGGAAGCCTAATGGGTCTGAAATGAAGAATTACGCGCTCCACCCAGCAGCAGTCGCTGGAGCTGGAGAAAACGCAGGGCATTATTTCACCATCGCGAACGAGATTCAAGGTTCATCCTCCTGCGAATGAATCCTAGGCTCCGCGCGCGTGACGTCACGGTCTAGCTGACGGTTATGCGGGCCGTGGGTGTTATACGTGTGCTATCGGCCGTGCCCACTGGCTCAACGATTACTTACACTTTCAGCTGCTAACCGTTTAGGCGGAACAATAAAAATAATAACTGCCGCCCGAAGAGAGCAGCAGAAAGAACAAAGGTGCTCTTTTTCGGCGCAATTATGCAAATTGCAAGTTGTTTGTGCGCTGTACGGTGCTGAGTTTGGAGCAACGCTGTAATTGACTAATGACACTTTCACTTCTGCCACCATTTTCGCTTTTAGCAGTTAATTAAATGCAAAATTGCGATCTTTTTTTTTTGAAAATATTGAATGCACTCTATAGAGAACACCGAATTTTGATCTCGTTTTCATATGGTCGAGAAGCCTGCCAAAAGAGATCCCTCACCCAGAAAACTTCCCTCTAAACGGCTGAATAGCAAAAAAGAGGCACTTCTCATGCTTCTCATTTTCCCACGGGCCACCGTGATAAATTCGAATGTAAACAAAAGTCGGTTGAAATAAAGGAATCAAAAGTATCAGAAGGCGGTCGGCGATCCACGCTTTTGGCCGTCAAAATGTGATGTCTACATCGAGCGTGCCTTTATGTAATGAATGAAATTAGTTACACCCAGGATGATGGATTGCGGTGACTGATACAACAATCCGCACGCGACTGCCGAGACGCTCAAAATCAAGTGGAATGAATAAATAAATGGGGTAAATAAATCTAGAGGAAAATTGAAATACTCGTCAGGAATACGCTTCCCTTGCCTCGTGGCAGGGTCTGGTATTGAATTTATTAAATTGTTTAAAACTCAAGATATTATTCTCCTCTGTGCTTTCTTTCTTCTAAACAACAGTGTGCATTGTTTCTTACTCTTCTCATCGTCTCCGTGCATGCTACACACAATGGGAAATAAAAATCGAAGAATAAGAATAACTTTGATTTATATGCCTGAGAGGGTATTCGACTGGTGATGAATGTATTCTAATAACGGACTTCAGCCGCGCATTAGATTCAACTTCCAAACTAATCAAACTACAAGTATATAAAAAGTAATCCTCGAGATAAACTTGTGCGTTATCTCTCTTCTCTACCTAGAAATGCCACTCGAAAAGCATGCTGCAGATTGTGTCAAAACAACTTAGTGACGAAAAAGTCTATTGTACTGCGCAAACGAAAGACTATGCAAAACCCTTAAATGTGCTCGCGAGGAAAGCACAAGGATTGAAAGCTGCTGGATTGAATTTTGTTTAGCTTGATACTACTATAGACTGTTAGTGACAAACCAAAGCCAAAGTGTTTTTCTCTGTCTATGAAAAGGCGGATTCGCGTTTGCAACATCCTCAGCCTGACGGATATGTATTTACCTGCAACAGACAAAGAACAGAGATTAGTCACTGGTGATAAGGAAAGGGCTAATATAAGAACACTCTTGACATTTGTATTCTTAAAATGATATGCCTTTTTTGAGTGAATAGGAAACGAGAACACGGCTCATTACTATCGCATTATCATTGAATTGTGTGGCTAAGTAAACATTTTTAGGAATCAAGACACATCAAGTTGTCACGACAGTATACACGTTGACAACTGTTTTGAAATCAAATGCAGTTTTATATAAGTTCACCGATTTTTTTAGGATCACGACTGCCTTTTCGTGATTAAACGATATTTAAAATTTTATTATGAAACCCAGCCGAGAGTACTGAGTCTAACGAAATTCTGCGGAAGCATGACTAACAATTCACAGCGCCGCCCTTTGCCGCACAAAGCATAACAGTGTTGACTGAGCTCGAGTCCGCAAATTTGGCTGACAAAGAGGACGAACGTCGGCGACTTTGTTACTTTTGCTCACGATTGCGTCAATTACTTTAGTGACAATGTTTGAAAAGTATCTGCTGGGAAATTTCCGCTCCGCTGGCCGCGACTAACGACCGAATTCGGCGCTGGCCACTTTTCCTTTCCTGCTCTTTCTCCGCGAGCCGGCGCAGCCGTTGCTTTTTCACGCGGAGCAAATTTTTAACTAACTCAGCAGCAGTTTCTAATTCAGGCGGTAGATTTTTATCAGCGAGGAGCACTACTTTCGATTTCGGTATTGTATAATGTGTTTCATTTCTCCGAACGGCTGCCAACTGGTGGTTGACCTTTCCCCGATTTGGAATTGGGATTATTTGTCTCACTGTTTCGTCACAGCTCAGCTTCTTTTAACCACCGCGCGGCGTGAATATTTTTTCCTTGTGAGCAGCTTTCATGTAATCCATGTGATCAATTCTTGAATGTGTCTTTTATGGAAAGGTATAGGATAGCTTATTCATTTTAAATTTTTTGTAATGAATCGGTTAAAAATGAAGTTAACTATATACATATAGGTATATAGTGCACTTCGAAAAAAGAGCTTTCAGATTAAAAAATAATTGGCAAACATATTTTCTTTAATTGAAATACACAATTATTTATAATATGATTTTAAGAATGGACAGTTATATGAAATACGAGTAAAAATGAATAATAAGATTTCATAACGAATTTGTAATAAAAACATCATTTTCTCAAAATGCGTCTTTAAGAATGCTGTCGCTTGGCAGTTTAAATTCATGCTTGCTTTTCCTGTTGCATCCCACACTTAAATATAAAATGGCAGTATTGACCTAAAGTCAACTTGATGGAGACAGTCGTGGCAATTATTACGAGTGTTCAGGCGAGAGGGACGTGTGTGTGTGCGTGCGACAGGGCGGCGTTGGTTGTGCAAACCAAAGAAGATAATTGTGCGCTCGGACGGACGGAGGAATGGCCGACCGGTCCGACCACGCGCAATCCGTTCTCGATGGAACAATCATCATAAATGCGAACCACCTGATCGAGCGCGCGCCACTCTTTACTATTTTCGCCTGTCGTCCGCCCCCGTGCAGGTAGTAATTCTGATACGTAAGCACGACGTCACGACTCGACCTGTCCTTTTCTGGCCAACACGCGGCCCTCTCAATGAGCAACATCTGGACGCGTCCGCCTGCCCAAATAATCGCTCGCAGCCATAAGGAATCAATAAAACGCACGCCACGCAGATAACACACTGGCCAATTATGTTATTATTCCAGTCGGCACCCACATGAACTTTAGACCCCCGTCTTTCATCTTTCAAATTTGACTGGTAAAATTTGGATGAATTGGATGCCCAAATCCAGGCATAATAGTGCACGAGCAAATATTGTATTCGACCATTCAATTATGCACAACTGTCTATGGATACAATCCTTTTTTGGAAAAGACCGCGCATTAACTTTTATTACGTTTTGAAAGAAGTGCAATCATTTATAAATTTGAACAAAATGCTCCAATCAAACACTTTAACATCTGTTGTAAGATTTGAATATTTGATCTCCAAATAAAGCCTCCTATAAATGAATGAGTGGAGCAAATATTTTCGAGTTAGAAAGGCAATCAGATTTTAAATGAAAACATCATCTCCGCCTAGCTCAATCAGCTTTGATATGGGTAATATCTTTACAACTGGCATGCAGCGTGCTCCAAATTTTGTGGCAGGCCCTAATTAGTCCCGATCAAAGGCAGTCGAGTGCAATAAAGTTTACAACACGAGCGCAGACGTTGTTGATTTTTCTTTCGGCAGCTTTATAGTGAGGCAACTCCTATGTTTTAGTTGCGAAAATCTGAATGACAGAGCGACATCACATTATCAACGCATAATCGATCTCTCTCAACGTGACACGCTCGAAAACAATTTGCCACGGCCGAAAATCACTTAGAAGAGTTTCGAGTAGTGGCGTGACGGCAACACGGCATGCTTGCAACTCGTGAACAACAAGTTCTTTTAGTCGGTTGCATGCTGTTCCAAGTTTCCAGTCGGCAAATTAGTTGTTGAACACTACAATTTGAGAGAAATCACTGCGTTGCATTGCATTATGTGGCGATTTAATAAATGCCGACATTTCGAAAATAAATCATGGAGTTCGCTAAAAATAAAAACTGCGTGCTATTTTATGCAGAATTTGACAATTAACGCAATGGCTGGGCTGTGCGAGAGAGTCAAGACTTGTATATTGTTTAATCTTATAAAAATTCCACTCCACCAAAAATATTCTTCGCTGTGTTTATAAAAGTGAGACAGCTCGCAATTAGGAGGCATATTTTTAAAACCGTGAGTAAATTCACAGCAGCTGGAGTTGCATGTTACAAACAGATTAATCACTGGTGCAGCTTTCAAATCGCGTGCAAAGAGAGCCAAATTTCACCGTCAAGGCGGAAACTGTTTTCGCGTTATCTCCATGTATGCAGCACCGACGAGTAAACAAGCAACTGCACTCAGTGCATACTTGACCTACATTAACCAAAAATTAACTTTCTTAATTTGGTAAAAAACGAACACGGGCTTCTCCTGAAAATTGCAAGGAGCGTCTGCAAACAGGTGAAACTTTTCTCGCCCCCGATTCCATTTTTTACTATTTCAGCCCATTTCCTGTGCCCAGGGGTGGAAAAGGTGGCGAAGAGCGAGCAGATTGCGGCTGCCCACTTGATGTCACCCGATTAGTGCGTGGCTGCCTTGTAAGGTGGAATGGCGAAAATGCCGTGAATGAGAGCGGGCGCCCATCGGCGGCAGGGTGTGGGCTTGGGTCGCGGCGTAAATCTCAACAGCACCACTGACTTATAAACTGGTCGCGACGGCCCACGCCTGCTGAAATCGACGCCTACGTGTCTGATTCGAGCGAAATACACGTATCAACCGCGATGGACATAATAAGTCAGCTTTACTGCTTTTAAATGGACCAGCTCTCCCATTATATTGGACCGACGCACTCGACGATGTTATCGCAGCATCGCCGATGGGCCAAATTTAATGCGAAATCGACTTTGCGAGCCATCAATCCTGCACTTCTCACATAGATAAGTAGATCAACGATTCTGTAATTTAGTATCTGTAAAAGTGATCAACAAAAAAGTATCGGTATGCCAGTAACGTTTTTATGCAATTATAGACAAGTTTTTTTTTAATAAAATGTCGACATTTAGAGTCAATTTAGAAGTTTCAAACAAAAGAATCAGGTTTACGAATACTGCCTGTGAAAAAATATCAGGAATTTTTCGGTGAGTAGGCAAACTTTTGATTTTTTTACGAGTTTTTTTGTTACAAATATCATCCCGCACAATCAACTCCAGTAAAACACCCTCATCTCTAAAGAAAGCCGCACATCATGCTTGGCCTGCAAATGAGCAAACCGTGTTCAGCTCAGCACCGTCCACTCACTTTGCATTTAAGAAAGAGTATCTCGAGTGAATCAATGAGGCGTGTGCGTCAAAGTGATGTTCAGCGCTCATAAAATGATACGCCGAGCCACCCACGACGAGCGAACCAAACACGTACATAAATGGGATCACGTCCGCAAGCATTATTGTGAATTTTGAATTCCCACGTGGACGCGAAGTCTCGGCCGCGGGCCACAGAACGTTTATTTTATAATTGCCGATTTTTTCGCGCGACTTGCACAGGCGTTATTTACAACTTGGGCCCATAAAGAAGGTTGCGCAGCACTGCTGACACTTTTCGATGAATAATTTGCTCGCTGGCCGCGGCCGCACGAAATTTGAAGGCGCCTGCGAGAGGGTGCCATAAAATTTCACTTTCTGACGATAAATCAGGCGGCCCGTTGCATATCAATGACCCATTTGCGGGCACAAACATGGACGTTGCGTCACGTCGAGCGAGTGGGAAACAAGCGACAACAGGCGACCCACGCGAAAAGCTATGCACTTCTTTCTCATAAGTATATAATAATAATAATAATAACATCCACAGACGTATTAAAATGCATTCAAAGTGCAGCCCACGCGTGCAAAAGGGACTGCAGCGGTGTTCGTTCATTCATTCTATTCCGCCTCCGCACAGGGGCAATTTCGTTCCGTCAGGGTCTCCGCCTGTCGAAATGGAGCTGTTTGTGCGTTTCTCTTCACGGCCGGGGAAAATATAACGCAAAAGCACGGCCAGATGAATTCTCTCCGTGTGCTTTTTAGCCTCCTAATTAGGTAAAATGTCAACGAGAGACTCGTTTGAATCGCGTGCGCCAGCGAAATCTGATCCTTACGAACAATGAGTGAAACATACACTCGCCTCTTTCCACCCACTGGCTCATTTCGACTTGTTTATGTCTCATTCATAGCCAGGCAGCTCGGCGATTGCCAGATTTCTATCATTCTTGTTACAAATAAATGCTCTTTAGAGCTTGGAAGGGTAAATCCAGTGAATTGAAATATCTAAGAACTGAAAGTTTTGAAATCTTCACAAAGGAGTCTTTAGAACAAAGGAATCGAAACTGAGGCGTGCTAAAATGTAGAGAAAATAATTTCTTGACAGGGAACTCCTAAAACTTAGGTTAACTGCAAAATTAGATGATTCAACTCTGAAATTTCAAAAAATAATAATAATAATCATTATTTTTTATTCAGCTTATAGCTCTTTTTTTATATCAAATAACAGGAATTGCATGGAAACCCTTTAAAAATATTCTGCAAGCATCTTCTAAACTCAAGTCGGAACTGTAATTTCAAGAGGATGTGTTAGACCTGACGCATGAGGCATGAGGCGTCCAACTCACTGTTTATTCTGAGATGTTGCGTGGTCATTATGCTATCTTCATAGAACGACAGTTAATTTTGCATTGTTTGCTTTTATCTGATGCGGCGAGATGATTTATTTTCTCCATCGACATCACTGGAACTAATTTGAATAGTACCTTCCATTCAACTTGGCGCTCGTCACGCGCTTCTCTTTCATGAAAAACGAACCGCAATTGCTTGTTGACATCATCAACCTCGACCTACGCAAATTCCGAGACTTTATCTATTCTTCCGAGCAAGTCGTCACGCTGCTTAATTTCCTCCAAAGTGACATGAGGATATATGAGTTATGAACAGGTCAACTGTCATTTCCCCAAGAATAATTCGAGCAGAGACGCACGCACTCTCTCTGTAATTGGATGCCGATGCCTGCAAACTCGAAACCGTGTGTGCATGCTAATTGCTCAATTAGTCTGTTTCCCTCTTGCACTTAAAATTGTACTCAGCTTCGATGTGTCAGCCGGAGTGTGTCAAGAGGAGCAACTCGAGCACAATCTTTCCCGTCACCGCCTTAAAAGGCAAAGTGCATTAATTGAATCCCCTACATATCTGGCATCTCGTGAGCATTTTAAAAGCAGACTGACTGAGACGATTGATCGTCGGCAATAATTATTAGCTATGTGACTGCGAGCAGGTACAACAACAGTGCGAATAAAATGCTAGTGGCGCGGAGGCGACGCCGTGTCGTTTTGCTCGCCTGTGTCATTTAATTGTGTTATTATTTATGCTCAATGATGACTATCTTGACAGAATAAGTGCCAGCAGCTCGAGTTACTCACCAGTTCAAACAAACGGCCGTAATGTTGGTATTGTTGTTTCAAGTTGCGTACAATTTTCCACAATTTGCAGCACGCACGCTCTTAAATAAATCAAATCACGTTTTCTCAGCTTATTATTTCAAATTAAATCTTCTGTAAAGCTCTCTCTCTCTCTTGCCAGTAAATTTAAAAAAGTGACGTTAAGGAGGATTTAAAATTCTCCAATGTGAAACAAAGAATGAGCTTGTGTACTGAACAAAGTGGTATTTTCGTGCTTGAGAGATGCGGCGCGTGTATTGAACGGTACTTGAGCAGTGTAATTAATAAGTGGAGCGTGTAATTGAAATGACGTGCAACCGAAAGAGCTCCACACGCGCTGCACTCACTGCAGACAAAGCTTTCATACATATCGCATCCAAAGAGGAGCCTTTGGAGAGAGAGGAGAAAAACAGAAATTAGTGTGGAGCCTAAATATCGCAAATTACATTTGCTGTGTACCTAATTTTATTGCTGCACAAATCAGTCGTGACCTGCCTCAACGCAGTCGAGCGTGGCGAAAAGTGATTATTTAAAGACCGCTGCGATGGGATCAGCGCGAATTTGTCAAAATAGTAGACGCTCGTAATCGGCGCGAATCGCAAAATGAATTGACCGGACCGGCCGGCGCCGTATTTGGCAATGTTTACGACATGCTTTAGTGCTCCATTCGCATAATGAAATCGCCACATTACTACCTACAACGTGGGACTGACCAAGATGGCCTCGACTGGCATTTTTTTCTTTTGCAAAATAATGTCACCGTTGAAATTTCTGACTTAGTCGAATAGTAAAAAAATTAATGCAAATTATATGTGCCTGAGCGTTCCTATAAATATTTCGCAACTTTTGGGAGAAAGTTCGGGAAGATCAAAAGGATTTGAGCCTAGCGTATATTTTAATTCACAATTTATATTAAATTATTCACAATTGGTTCGTAGGGACGCCAGTAGAATTGCACAAAGAGCACTTTTGAGGAAAGCAAAAAAATAATTTACCCACAAAGATTGCATTTATGCTTCAAAGCAAAATATCTCTTTAAGTTTTTACATTCCCATATAATCCTTCTATCGATAACAAAGTTTTCTTTGAAATGCTTTTCAAGCCATTTCTAAACTTCGTTATCTTTAATTGCATCACAAGTGGATCCCGAATGCTTCGCATTCGTAACGTAATGTCTCACAGTAAGAGTCATCACATTCATAATCCACCCGATTCATTAATTTTTGTCTACCTCTTATTTTTGGCAACCGTGCAGCAAAACATCACGGCCACTGATTAGTTCACATTTAATGGCTACTTCCTAGGCAGCTAGAGCAGCGAAAGGCCGCGGTGAGGTGCATTTTTGGTGAGCTAGGAAGCTTCTTGCTCTCCTGGCCTGTTATTACGGCAAGGTGACCTTGGACGGGGAGCCGCAGAGAGTGTGTAGTATAGTAGTTTATTCATGCGATGGATTCAATTTTGGCAGGTGAGTCGTGCTGTCAGGGAATTTCTTGTGACCACAAGATTGCTCGGCGTGGACGCGCAAAGCAGTCGGAAAATTTTCTCACACGCTCTTCGTGCGTGGCGAAAAAAATTACGGAAAACTGGGGGTTTCAATCGGAGGAATGCACGCAGAACGTAATCCACATAGCTCTAAAGTAAAAATTAATAACTAGTGTCTCAAAAATTCCCTTTTTCTACTTTGATCGTGGGCCAATCATGGTTTTCTTGCAAGGATATGTTTCTGAGATCCAAATGATAACATGCAAACTGTTTCAACCGATCGCAGAGAAACGAATCTGTTATTGCACAAAGTTTGATTGATTGATTTAGCGTAGCACATTTGAAGCGATTTCTGACACTCTCGCATAGACCGGTTTCGAGAGCCTGATTCATTGACTCAAAGAGGGGTTGGCTCATAGCGCGGCGCCATGCATTGAGCAGGAAAAGGTTGCTGACTCGCGCGCTCGAGAGATTTCATGCTAATGAGCCGTCGATGAGTGCCGAGTGATAAAAATATTGTGCGTGCATGAATAAGTGATGTCTGCGGCTCAAGTGCGTTACCAGTCGCCGTAGCTATCTCCCGGAATATTTATGTAATGAAGTGGCCTCAATGTGGTTGTAAAACGTCCAACCACACACAGAGCCAGTTCGCTCAACCGACACATAAGAGGCGCAGGGAACAGTCGAGTAATGTCAAGAGCACTTTGTGTTGATTGCATGTTGCCAAATGCACTTAGTTTCAAACCCAGCCACGTGAATTAATTCGGTTTTAAGAATTTGGAGAGAATGAACGAGACTGGCTTGTTTTTTTGCAAAATGATAGTGTTAACTGTACATGCCACATATTTTTAGTCATATTTCAAGTGACATATTCTTAACTTTCTAAAGTAGAAAACTTGCACTGTTGAAGAATTGAATTTTTAATAGTTTTAATTAAAGATATTTATGCAATTTACTATTTACTAAAAAAACTTTTCACTGTTCAAACGATGAACAGGAAAATTTTAAATCTCAACTCTTATTGACGTTGCTTTCAAGCAGGAAAATCAATAACCGATTCCTCAGAATTGAAAGTTAGCTTAGTCACACGTGCACGCTGAGGTTAACTTGCTGAAGTATATATGGTTCTGAAATTTCAACACCCATAGTCGGCATTTTCCCCGTGCGAGTTGAGCTTTAATGCAGCAGTGCTGCAGATGATGGCGGAGCCGAGGAATTTGACCTCTCTTCCCTCTCAGCGGTGCTCGTTCTTTCTCTGACTGAGCACAGCGCGGAATGATTAACAAAAATGAATCACACGCGGGTTATATTCTTGAATAGCGAGCGCCTTCAAATCCACTTCCTATTATGCATTTGAGTCACGACTTATTATTACATCAGCGACGGACGGGCGAGCTCACAGAATAAAAAAAAGCCAAGTGCGCTAAACGGGGACTAATCGAAAAATCCAGCGAAGGAAAACCCGGCTTTGGAAAGCTGAGGGTCGACGAGATATTCGAATACCAGAAGGAAACATTTACCAACACACTGACAACTTGAGTTGAGATAACAATATTGTTTATATGGAAGCTCTCACGACGATGGATAAAACAAAATATTTTGTGTTGCTGTCGGACCAGTCACGGAAGTTTTGCGGATGTGATTGTCAATTCCACCACAAGAATGATTTATTTTCAGATTATGCAAAAAGTTCCTTCATTCTGGTATAAAAAAAGGAAACCTCCCTCGTGAATTACAAATTCTAATAAATTACTAACAGAGTAATATTGAATACAAGAATAACCAACAATAGGCTGCAATTTGAAACTTCATGCTGTAAGTTGCTCACCAACTAGAGTGCATCGAGAGCCAGCAGACCGCATTGAACTTTGCAGTTGGAGCTCTTAGCTCTATTAATAGGTCCAATGCCAGTCCGCGGCGAAGTATTCTCGCTTTCGCTATCACCTTCCCGTAAACCCAATTACTAGCAAAATTAAATCGCAACCGCACCGAGACCGTGAATCCAAGAAGGTGAAATGCAACGAACCCATCCGTCGCACATATACTCAACCAGCCGCGAGCCACGCACGCTTTCAATTTGCATGCAAAATAAGCGGCAATTATTTGGCCCGCGGTGGGTATTCACACCGAGTAATTCACCCGCATTAAAACGGAAAATAATTGCCTCTGATGAGTGTGCCTGCCTACCTGACAACAGGTCGTGAATTTTATTAATCTCGAACCAGTTGTAAATTGAATGACGCAGTGTGTGTAACTGGATCCGTGAAATTATAAATTGGATCGCTCATTTGTCGAGCTACAGGTCCAAAGTGTTTTATGGCCACAACCAGCCGATTAATCAAGTCAAAGGAGACTGCATTATTCGTTTGATTAAGAAATCTTGACGTAAGTTGATTGGGGATTATGTATGTTTTAAAAAAGAACATTGCTCTTATCCGTACAAAATATACCTCACAAGTTGACGATCCGCTTTCATTAAGTGAAGGGATATTAATAACATCTTGCGAAAAAGTTAATAATAAAAACAAAAACTGGCAGAAGTTGCGATCAAAAGTTCAAGTTTGCCTTTTTTGGTGACTAAACAAAACTTTGGCCTCTAGAAATTTACATTACATGGTTAATGCTTGCACGGCGATTAGAATATAATATTAGCATGAATATTATGCCAGTCACAATTGTCAAACGTTTGATGCTATTTATAATGCAAGCTGTCTACTGTATTATCTACGGTTATTATCTTTATTTTCCCTCAAAACACATGTTTCCATAAATTCGGACCACTCCAGCTGCCAATCACCGCTTATCGGCGATTCCCAATTCGAATTAGAGATAAGCACCCACAAAGCTGCTTTGCGTGCACGCATACAAAATCTGAATAAAAGCTTTACGCAACGGTGTCAAATTCCCAGAGGTGTCGCCGATCACATTTAGAGACGGCGACCACGTCGTTAATTAAAAAACAACTTTCTTTGGCACTCGTAAAAAGCGTCCGCTGCCTGCCTCCCTGGGCTGTTAATTGAGTTGCTCTGCGGCGAATCAAGTCGACAAACGAAACCGACGCCGATTTTGTTTCTGTCTCCGTGCAACCGCAGATACGAAGCCTCAAATACTACGATCGCGTGCTGTCAATGCAAAATTATGACAACTCGGAAGATACTTGTTTTCGAAAATGACCGCAATATTATATTCCAGCCGGTTGTATTTCAACCATAAAATCGAAGGGTTGTAAAGTGGCTGAATATCGCAGACACTGTTTCACGTCCAAATTTTAGCCGATTTTTATGCAAATTATTAATGGTGATGAATATTCCAAAACATGCCAAGGAAGCGGGCGATAATTATTTTTGGCCGCAATCCAGCCCACGGATTTATAAATTAGATGTCTCTAAATAAGCCAAAAACCTTCATTTCGGCTCTTTACGACGTGGAACCGCGTTGGTTTGTCTTTTATGGCGTTCATAAACATAAACAGAAATTAACATAATATTCCGATTCGCGTTGTTTGATTTCTGAGTCACAAAGAAATTAAAGATTGTAAGGATTTCCCTCTAAACATTTAAGTTAATTTTTTAAACACCTCACATTATCATATAATCGAAAAACAGTTCTGAAATATACAAAAAGCAATGAAAAATATTTAAATCTTCATTTCATTATCATTTCAGTTTGGAATAAAACAGGAAGAAATCACAAACTACTATGAAAAATAAGACGGTCCAGATACGTCATGCGCAACTCATCATCAACTAAATAGCGTTGTGAAATCGTCACTTCAGTAAAGAAGTTAAATGAGTTCGTCGCCGTGGCCACCACCATTGGAGCTCGTTCATAGAAAGTTGTTTCTGCGCGATTCAGTACGCTTTTTTCGCACGTGGGTGTCAATCCGGCGAAAAAACAACGCCAACGCGTTTTTGGGCGCGGTGTGACATTTTAATAACAAGACCAGCCGGTGGCTTGCTCACAATATTTATCCAGCAGCCACTTTTCTCCAGCTCACCTGATTCATTTTACATGACGTGCCTTGTCATAATTGCGGCAGGCCGAGCATGCCCATTGAAATTGCGAGCAGACTGATCAACAAACGGATTCGGTTACCAACTCCGACCAGATTTCGAGTCTTTCCAATTAAAGTGGCAACACGAGAGGGGCTCTTTGCAGAGCAAGTCTCCCGGAAAATTGAAAAATTCCTTCTTGCCAAGCGAAATTGGTTTTACTGCGGCATGGATTTGTCTCGTTTTCCAAGAATTAAGATGCCCATCATCAGGATCTCTCGCAACTTGTCCTCTGCCTAGTTACGTCGGTCGTTATCATATACGCGGTGCACGCGCTGCATGCAGTGTCGTGACTCAAAGAGCTGATCCGTGACTGGGGAAAATGCATAATTTCTTCCTGCAGACGACCTCGCTTAAAAATTTAAACAGAGCTGAAGATTCCACCAATGGCATAGGAAAAATTCATAACACCCCCAAATTGATTCCGATTGCCTTGAGAGCGCAACTTAGTTAAAGAGTGGAATTTCAACTGCTCTCATTGCACTTGATTGTGAAACTTTAAACTATGTCTGAGTTGAAGTAAAGTGAGAACACGAAAGGTCGTACGTGCCGAAATGCAGTCGCCTCGGAATTTCCGTGTAGCTTCTGACCGGGATGAAGCAATAGACGTGTCTCGCGACGCTCGGGAAATTCAATTGAGCCATTTGATGCCAATTGAGAGCTTTCCGCATCGTTATTCTTCACGCTTTCGAATACGGACGCAGGTTCAAAAACCGAGTCGTATTTGCATGTTTGGAAACCGGCTGGAGAACGAAAAAAGAGGTCCATGTTCTTTTGAGTGTCGCGGCCCACGCGGGAAAAGTGCAACTTTACAAATCTAGCGGCCCACACACGCCGTCGTCGGAGAAATGCGGAGTGCGAGTGAGAGAAAAGACTCCTTTTTATTGCATGTTTGGCTGGAAAGAAAGCGTTGAATGGAAATGAGCTGCGACGGAGAACCAACAGCGTTTAGTGCACTTTAAATTTCAACGTCTGCGACCCATTGTCTTCTTCGTCTTTCTCTCAGAATAAACCACTGCTGCGGCTTCCGCGTAGAGCTGGATTTTCCTTGGCTGTACTAACGCATCGATTCAAAAATACAACCCATTCTTCGCTTGATTTTGGAGCTTGAACGAGAGGAATCCTCATTTTAAATGTGCCTACTTTTGTGAGTTCAATTTTTACATGTATTGTATATTTCAACTAAAATTCAGCCCAGATCTCAGGATATTTATTTTTATAAAGGATTCTTAATACGGTTTTCTGATTTTTTCAATTCACAACTCATTTCAAAACCAAATGAGTATTAATTAAATCAATTAAATTTTCAACTCTCTTTAAATCAATTTTGTTTGTGTCGGTAACAGACAATCTTTGGCAAAATGTCTCGCCATTCAAAGCAGATAATCTTAGCCGGTAGATTAGCATATTTTAGAAATTAAAACCCGGCTTTCTCTGGTCGGCCGACGGGTGGGGCGTGTCTGCGAAATTTAAACTTTGACGCCGCTGGTCCGTTTTAAGTAATTTATAATAGCGACTTGCATCGCAGATACCAATCTTAATTTCTCATTCGACCAATGTACGTTCGCATGAATGAATAAATAAGCGCCGCTCTGGAAGCCAAAGTACACGCGATACCTATTCAGCGCACAAAGCACAGGCGAGCCATAAAATCAAGCTTTTCATATCGTTGCTACTTTTGCGCAGACAGACGCTGCACTTGTATTTGTTACATGATACGTCGAGTTAATCGCGACGCGGTAGCCATCATCATGTCCATGGCTCATTTTGCGCCCCAGAATGCACCACGGCTCAGCAAAAAACCTTTGCTCATCTTCCGACATTATTGCATATTTTTACCCACATAATCTACGCTTTTTCTTAATATTATACAAATATAACAATACTGTGTGTTTTAATATATTTTTTTATCTGGTTTTTGAATATGCAGAAGCAGGATTTAAGACGCACGCAAATTGATTCTCGGGGAAAATCCACTGTTTCACAACTCGCGTGGCCTTAATTAGCAACAAAATCATCGAGCTACTGATGAGTTTTTGTTACCCAGCCGCCAGAGGGTATTGTGTGCGTTGCAAAACATTCAATGCCCTTTCTTCGCTTGCAAAAAGAAAAAAACGCGCCTCGCTAATTATAATCCACGCATCCGTCAATTTCACGCCTCATAAAGTTAAATCGTGCGTTCGATCCTCAGTCAATGGCAAAAATACACGAGCGGAAAATTGCATTTCAACGTGCATACTGCAGGTAGAAGGGACAAATCGTGTCTTCGGTTGTTTTGTGTGAATGAAAATACACAAAACGAACGTGAGTTGTGGACGAAAATTAAACAAACAATGACGTCGAAGTTAAAACTAGTAGTAGAGATTGTTTCCACATACCTTTTTCAAGTGCTTGTTCACCCATTTGGTGAAGGTCTTCTTCTGTATGGCATCACGTTCATCTGCGAAAGAGAGAAGAAACAAAAATCAGCTTTTGTTAGCACATGTATTAAACTCAAAAGTATATATCTTAAAGCAAATTTCAATTGAACGAGTAATTTTACCTTGAACAAATGGAAACAGCTTAAAGTTAGTATTATTTCAAATGCTAAACAGTTTGGATTAGTAATTCACTGACCACGGCATTAAAAGACTAAAAAACAAATAAACGTAGGATCAATACACTGACAGGGAGAGAATTTTTAATTAAAAATGAAGCATGATGAATGCATGTAAAATGTTTTGGTACGATCTTTTTTCTAAATGAATATCTGGAAAATTTCTCTCTTTTTGCTCACTGTACGCGTTAAAGATCGTGATAAGCTCGGTTGCAATACTCTGGAAGGAGGCAAATAATTGCACTTTAATTTAATAACCTAACCGCCTCCTTGACTCACTCTCTGCTTTTTTACTTTCTGATCAAGAGCAGGAAGAAAGCAAGTCTCATAAATATTCATGCTGATAGGTCGGCAATTAAAGCGCGTCGACTTGATAATTTCCAGTGCGGGACCCTAACCCAGCACTTGGGCTTTCAACGCGAGTGAGCTACGCAAAAACCAAGCCCAATTAATGATCGGCTGCGGCCAACTGTTTTTGCGACCGCGAAATGAGTTATGAATTTCGATTCGCATAAGCCAGAATCAAGGTCTCCCACCAGCCTCTATTGTTGGTTTTTGCTCTCTGTCGTAACTGTAAACGCGTTTTGGAGCGCGTTGCTCAAAATATCAACCAAAGTGGACCGAGCGCGGGCAGGCGGGCGGGAAAATGCACTTTGTCATTTCTACCTATTCACCGCGCTTTATTATAACTTCATTACATGTGTATTGTCAAGATGATGGGACACAAAGCAACGGAAAAATCCCCCACAAAATAAAGTAACAACAGTAACACTTTTTCTGACTCTGCTGCTAAGTTGAAGATGAAAGACATGCAATTATCTTAAAATGCAAGAAACCTGTGCAAAAAACGTTCCACTTTTACGATTTTCAGATTCAGTTTGAGATTAGGCAGCGAGAACTGTAAGGCGACGTCATCCGGCCGTTCAAGTGGCTGCAATTCGGCGACTTTGATCACGTATCAAGATACACTTTGGCGCCTGGTAGCTGTTCAGTGAAAGAGTTATGGAGGAAGAGATGCAGTTCGAGTGATAGGGTTAGTGACCGCCCCCTCGGCTCTGCTGCAATGCAGCCGACACACAGCCATACTTATTTATTAGTGCATTGTGCATGAGCTCTAGCGGTGGGCAAGGAGTGCCAGGAATGCGAAGCAAGAAAATGAATGCACAGAGAGCTGCTCGCTCGAGTAAAAATTCCCCCAACAGCCAACAGGTCTTCAGCTGTCCGAACCATTCATTTGTCCGACCAGCTTCGGGCGATTCATGCATGCATGGAGCAAGAACTCTCTCAGTGATTAAAGGTGTATGTACGCAATTGTACGGCTTCTCAAACGGAACTCGAATAAGCTACTTGAAAACCGTTCATGTGAAATTTAAAAATTTGCATAGCGATTATTTAAATTCAATTAAGATGAACAGTTTAAAAGGAAGTCGAGAGTTTAGAAAAGTACACTTTTGAAGACACCGTACAGTTTTTGCCAGTGACGCCAGTGTGCAAATATTGGCTGTCAACGCCCAGGTTAAAAAGCTTCAAATTGATGCTAATAGGGAGTTCGCACTCGAGACAAGTTCGTCATCAGCAAACGTGATCCGATGACTCTGGCTTGCAAATTGGATCACCAGAATTGCGAGTTTTCTCAAGTCTTTTCAAATTATTAAACAATCCATCAGGGTTGAATATCAACAAAATTTGCACTGAGGAATATTTTCCCAGGCTGAGCATCTCCACATCTCCAGCAACAAAACACCAATTGACCTGCATTCCAGGAAACGCGATAAACCCGGCATCTTTTTCTCAGGCTGCACAGCCGATTTCAACGAGCGGAATGCAAAATCGTCTTAACATCCTGTTTAACGTTTTCTCGCGCTCGTGATCCGTGAAAACAGACAAACGGTCTGGCGAGCGTCTGAACTAGGGCCACGATCAACAGGTGCGACGTTCAAAATCCGTCCATCGGCGACAATTCTTTCCAAATAGGTCGCGAGCCGAGCGAATTAGAAGTTTGGCAACGAGCCGTGACCTTGCCACGGATGCGAAACGCACCTCACGCCAGGGGCCTTGATGCTTTACACTCGGTTGTGTGTGCTTTTTGTTCCATTCGCTTTTCAAAAGCAGACGCGACGGAAATTGATGTTTTCATACAGGGGTTGTGTGTTTAGCCAGATGGAGCGATTAGCGAAAAAGGTATCTGCTGCAAAAGGAAGTTTATGCAGCGCGCTAGTTTTTTGCTAAACTCTTCATGCCATGTTGGGTATAGCAAAACCAAATTAAGTAATTGATACATGGAATAATTAACCACTAAAACAATTTTTTGGGTGTAATTATAATTTAACGTTTCATATTTTAAATAATTTCGCGTGTTACAAATAACAATCTCATGCTACTATTTAATAATGTTATTCAGTTTTCTGAAGCCTATAATAATTAGAAAATTTGCAAGATTAATTGATCATTGGCAGTTTCTATCATAAGAATATGCATTTGTTGTTTGTATCAATTTGGTATCCAAAGAATTTACAAACTCCATAAATTTAATCTACGCTGATAAAATTTTAAAGATTGTACAATCCCTATTTTTCATTTATTGCTCATCGGCTTTTGGCACCAAAAGGTCGATATATCAGATTCGTCGAAATAAAGTTATATATTTTATGCGCTTCAAGAGATAAGGCCAATTGGCACGTTTCCATCGAAGAGAGTCAGTCTTTCCGTCACGGTTTGTTGAAGACTCTCTCGCTGGTCGTCTGATCCGAAAAGCTGAAAGTCAGCTGGTTCCGCCGGCCGGCGGACCAAAATAAACGCGTATAACACAGGAGCGTGCGAGAAAGAGACGTAACGTCATTTGCCATTTTTACCACACTGCATTTGGCGTCTAGAACGGGTGTTATGTATGCATGTAAATTTGTTATGTACGTTCAGCACACTCGATGCTTGGACTTGAAAGTACACTGCAGGGAATTTTCACTAGTCACCGTACTATGGCTGGCGACATTTCAAAATGAGCTCAACCGGACGAGATAAATCAGATGGGAGCGTTCTTGCAAAATTCATTTTGGTTTTAATTACTCTAACAAACCTATGAGACTTATTTCAAGTTTTTGTTTCAACGTTTAAGTCTTGTGCAATACTCGCCATTAACTAAATTTACGGTCTACCTATTTTACGGTAATTTTTCGAGCATTCGGGAGAAAGCTTACTATGATTCACAGTCAAATTTGGTGACCTTTCAAGCACAAAACGGCCAAACACAATAAATTCATAGTGACTACCCAACGCGTACCTGGCAATTTTCCTCTAATGTACGCCGGCTCAATTTATTCACCACGTCTCTTCGAATTATGTATTTGCTCGCGGGAGTAATAAGTCGTAACCCCGCTAGTTCTTTTTCTCTTTGCTGCGCGGCAGCGATCGCAAGCGGACCTCCTATTAGCATAATCAAAAGCAGCTAGGCGTGCGTGAATTATCTCGACGCCGACAGCTGTTAATCCTTTGAACCCGGCGAGTGAGGAGTAAAACAAATCATACAGGCAGCTCGTTATTGCACTTTGTGCGCACGAAAAGTGAGTCGCTTGCCACCTAAATGGTTCATTAGGAGAGGTCAGCGAAAGGGCGGGCGCGACCTAAACCCTGCGCACCGGCCATCAATCACCGACGAACCCGTTCAACGAAAAGTAATAAACAAATGGGCAGCCACACCTGCGGCCGATCGTCCGGCCGAGTAAATGGGCGTTTAGCGTCCCGCTGCGTCACCGCTGCATCACGGTGGTCGATCGTCAGGATATTGAATCAAGCGCAAATTAATGAGAAGCTCGTCGCTCAGAATTAGCCGGCTTGGACCGACTTAATGCACTATAACGCCGCACAAAATTGATATAAATAGGTAACAAGCTAATGTGTTATAAAGAACAAAAGCATACACGTGATAATAACACCGTAAAAATAATTTTTTTTTGGACTTTTTCTATGAAGAAAATCCAATAATCGAAAATTAATAAATAGGTACACACCAAATAGGTTTGCCTTTTTAGGAAATCAAGCGTAAAACTGAATTTTTAAAAGAAAATGTGTACAAGCTTTGAAACTTTGCTCCAGACGGACAGAATTATGGAGACAAAGCAGTCGAGAGGGGAAAAACGGCCTTCCGTCTGCTATTTGGAAGCTAAATTTGGTCTCTTCTTGCAGTGAGTCATATCCAACCTGGGTGTACGGAGCAAAAACGGGTCCAGCGGTTTAAAAACATGGACCACATATGGCGATGTTTCACTTCGAGCCAAGTCTCCTTTTCTCCGCTCAAAGCTGCCGCCTCTCGTGATTTACAGAATGGCGAAGGACGACGGGACCATTTGTTTCCGCGATTTTGCAGCAAAATTTAGGCTCATATTCGCAGAATTTTAGTCTCTAATTAATGAGACAAGCGCGACAAAAGTGCGGAACGGACGGACAGGTTTCTTTGAGCGAAGATTTTTACGCAAATCTGCAAGGGGATAAACCATCTTTTATTTAAGTGAGATTTCCCACACAGAATCAGAATTTATGCTATCCTTTTCAGACCTTTCTCTTCGAATAAAAGAAAAAAACAAAAGGGTTGTATTATGTGTTGGACCAGTAAGAAAAAACAAGTTGCGAAATTGGCGACTAATAAATAATTAAGTCAGCTGGATTAAAACACGACTGAAAGTCAATTTATTGGTTCGCCTTAAATGGACTCATGGGGCAAAAGAAAGCAGCCGTGTACATTGTCAACTGAACAGTGCGTTGGCTGAATTATCGCTGGATTCATCACTTAAAAGCTGGGGCCGAGAGTGGCCATTGTCTCCGCTCAATTCTTTGTCCCCATGGCCCCTTGTAACAATAATTGTGATCACCAGACCTAGACAAACAAAAGAAGAGGGTCGTGGCTTGAAAAAAGCATGCTGACTGTCGTTTTGCATCTGGCTCACAAATTGATCCGTGAGTTTTTTAATGGTCGAGTAACGTCAATTTGTATATTTAAAATTACTTGGTTTCTAGGGGAACACTTAAAATTACGAGAGCATAAATTATTCCTCTTTTTCGGAAAAAATTAAGGTTATTATAGGAGAGTTATTCCGAGTAAATCTGACAACAACCATTAATAGCCTAACAACAGTCACGATCGGAATGAAGAGGTCGAAATTTGCATCAGATCGGCACACGAAATTGAGCAATTGCACGATGGTAGTTCACACACTGGAAATATAAATAATGCAAAGTTGCAAAGAGATGCCCCGAGCCACGTTTCGACCCAAGGGGCATAAATTATGCTGCCAAGCATTAACATACGTGGACGCGGAGGCCGTCCACGCACAACACCCTCCTCGCGTTTCCTCACTGGCCAAATTGGCGAGTCGCGCTTGAAATGAACACGCCCACACTTTGTTTCGTGTGACACATAAATTTCGCATCTTCTATTTCCTTATTGGAAAAACTGGTCGCATTGCCGAGGCAGCTTAATTATAAGGCCGGCCGCACAGCTTTCGGCCTTATTGGTGAAATTAATTGCACTCTTGCGTGAATAAACGATTAACAAGGACTTCCTTTTCGCTTTGCCTCTACCAAGCTTTGACGGTTACAGCTATATTGTTGTCTGGGCGCTTGATTGTTTATAGGTGAAAGCTAGAGAAAAATAAATGCGCTAAATTATGTTGCTGCGCTAATTACGGGCATGTCATTTAAGAGGAATGCTATACTAAGTAAGACCAACCCGACTGGACAACTATCCCCAAATAAGGATATTGTTACGAAATGTGTCCTCAAACTAGTTTTCCTGAATTGAAAAAAAAAAGAAAAGCGAACGTATCTAGAAAGATGCCTCAAAATTATTTATAACGTTTTACAATTTTTTAGAAAGGATTAATTATTCCGGCATTGTAAATTTTTAGGTCACCATCACGTGCGGATTTATGAGAGGCCAAAAATGTGTCTCAGCCGCACGTGTTTAAAATTTTACAGCGCAAGTTTTTATTTTAATTAAAAATCACAAGCGCAGTTCTTTCAGCGAAGTCATTACTCAGCGAACCAGCCAGCAGATTTCTCGCCGATAAACTGTGTCCATTAGCGAAAAATTCAATTAGCGCGATTCGGTGCGGCTCCGAAAAGCAGAGTTTCTTGCTTTACACAACCCTGAATAAATTACTCGCGCAATTACAATGGAAACTAATCCATTCAGCGGTCAAGTTAGCATGCAGGCGGCGTTCTTAATGCCAATTGCCAGTAGGAAGACGACTCTGAGCTCCTTAAATGTCCGATTTATGGCTACTTGTCAGGGCCGACGGTCATTAGGGAGCTGCTGCCGAAAATTAACTACGACCAGACTTTTTGCTCGCGGAGACAATGACGATAAATTATTTTATGATGATGGACGTGGCTCCAGACCGTGTGAAAACAAATAGCTGTCTTCCGCAATGACCATTACTTTTCACTTCGCAGCAGCCCACACCCGCCACAACTTGCGCTTGGATCGATACAATTAATCAAAATTAATTTTAATTTGAGACTTGTAAAATTTTCTACACTATACACGTTAATACATTTATGGCAGTTCCATTTCAATATTAGTTTCACTCAGTATTCTGGGTATTAAATTTGCCTCTATTATTTCAAATTCTAAAACAGATTTTAATCGGAAGATCTCGAAATTATAAACATTTTTATCAAAATGGGCGATGACATTGGAGCGACACCTTTGCTTTCGCAAAATAAATAAACAAAATCCTTTTTCGACGCTGGTCTCTTCGGCGGCACAAAAATGGTGTGCACGGCAATAAAAAGAGGTGGAGGTGAGCCGGCGAGGTGCAACGATATCTTTTTCGCCGTTTTTCTCATGGGCGGCGAACGGACGTAGGAGGCTGAAACACCACTTGGACAGTTTTTTGTTTTGTTTTCCGCACATTCTGACAGCAAAATGACTGCTCTTGCCTTTTTAACTAAATTTGTTTCCAAAACATTTAAGTTGAATTTAATTTCAGTCTATAAACTGGGCCGCGCGTTTTCACAGCCCGCATGTATGCATTGTTTTTCTGTCTCGCGGCACTATACTATCAGTCGCCGACGATAAGGAGGGCGAGTGCACTGAGGCACTCGTAGCTGTTGAGTATTTGCCAGCTGACACACCGGGACTCGCCTTGCATATGAACTTAGGTGAATGCCACATAAATTTCCCACATGTTAGTAGAGCGACAGAGGCAAAAACCAAGGTGCTGCCTTTCATATATGTGGCTAAAAGTGTATAGTGCTAACGATATTAACTCCTTTGGTGTTGGGAGAGACTAATAAATCAAAATAAGTATGGCAGCAAAGTAAAATTTTAATGAGGAGTTGACTGAACAACTTTGTATTAGTTTCATCACTGCTTTGCTGATTGGGATATGGTAAACAGACGTTTTTTTAAAATTTAAAACGTTAAAGCAATATACACATGTTCATCATTGGGTATAAGGCCCCTTTATGTAAGAATTTCGAGATTTGGGAGCTATAAGTATCTGTAATAATCACGGCCAACTGGAAAATTCCTGCAGGTAGCTTTTGAGCCTTGCTCGTGTGCTTAAAGTACATATAGTTTATATGTGCTCAAACCACACATCTTTATTACACATCTCGTGTTATCTTCTCCTGCAAACGCCAGCCAGAGCTGAATGCGAAAAACAACCCACAGTGTACACTGCTAATTATTCCAAAAACAGTGAAGCCTTGTTAATTGCAGCCAAGTCGGCGGCGGATGCTGCTAAAGCATCCTCTTAGACGGTTCTCATTTTATTGGCTGACAGAAACACTGTATCTTTCAACAGGACGAACGCAGCTCTAAAGAAACATCGCGTTTGTTCCTCGCTGGTGTCAAATGTTTGGCCAAACAGCCAAAATTCTCACAGAATTCCATCAACGCTCGTTTCGTGCAAACTGGGAGAAGAAACGGCGCCGCGTCCTCTTATCATGAAAGTGAAATAGCGCTCGCTCGTCCCGATTTAAAATAAATTGTGACTGGAGTTCTCACGTCACATTGTCTGCCAACACGTGTGTGCGATTTCGGCGCAGATCGTGGAATGTGAAATATTGCTATTGCTACGCATGAAGATTCGCATGAATTGAATACAAATAGTGCTCACTGCTGTTCTCTGGACCACTTCCAGGGTCATATCGCTAATTAGAGTTAACCACAGATCGTGACAGTGTTTAATTGACATAGAATATTTAGCAAAATGATCATAGTTGGAAAATATTTAGTAATTTGTTTATATTTAAATTTATAATTAGAAGAGTCAACCATTAAAAAAGTAAAGGTTATGTCACGCTTAATTCTAAAAAAAAGTTAAGAAAGCCACAACAACCGCAACGGAAATAGTTTGGTTTTTTTATAACTCTGGGAAAAATAGAAATAAACGAATCCAAGTAAATAGTATGTGCGATTCCATGAAATCGGTGCACTAAATAAAATGACAAACGGGTTAGTGGCTTGATATCAAAAGCGGTCTGTGCGAAAGCTGGTGTGAATCATTCCCACATAAAGCGTGACGTAATGATCCGTTTCACCAAGGTGTGGTGGCGGCGCCTCCTGAAAACAGCACCAAAATTGGGATCCTCTGCTATTAGTACGCGCTTATCGCCACTAACAATGAAGATTATCTGCCCTTGTGTAAATCAGACTCAGTCCAATGTCACGAATAAAATAATCAGCTGCGAAGCGAGATCTCGCAGAGATGCGCAATTTTAACTTGAAAAAGATTACGTATTTTAAATTACTCATAAAATTTTCAAGCGAGTTAAAATATATTAGATATAATTTTCTTTAAGTTAAATTTGACATCATTTCTTGGTCCACGTCAAGTGCGTTTTCTTGTCAGGGCACATTAATTTTGAAATGCACTTTCAGACATTGTGGTATAAACACTCAATCAGAGAGTACTTTTTATATTTTTAAGTTGGATTGTGAGTCATACAGTGATTAATAATTCTAAATTGTAGATGATGTGTGGCAAAGCTGAGTGGACAACCAACTTTTGAACTGTCTTTCTTGTTTTTGATAAGATAAATATTACTGTTTGGTTTCAGTCGGTGTGAAGAGGAGAAATGGAATTCAAGTACGTCCAAATGCTAATTCGACTGTCACAATCAGACTCTACTGAATTCCAAATTTCGAGTAGACAAGGTCAAGTAGAGTGAAATTCTCGTATTTGCATGTAGGACTCGAGTATTTGCTAGTGTTGTGCCTCTGTTTATCGTTTCGTGCTCCTCCTTTATCTCACTTATCTCGAGGCGAAATAATATGAAGTTTATATCTCGAGCGACACAAAGCATACGTACGCACGCTATCGCGCGTACAGTCGGCAGCCGACTGGTTTGTTTCCAGCTGCTGGTTATTTGCAGAGAATGCAAGAACGCGAAAAGGAATTCTATGCCCCAGCGGTAAATAGCGCGAAATAACCAAGATTGTAGCTGCATCGAGTAATTTTCTTGAACGTAAAATTAACTTTTAATCACAAAGCAGTTAAGTTGACAGAATTAGTATTTTTAAGTATTTTCTATAGATACACTAAATCTCTTTGAGGTGGATAAACAAACACAATACTTAAAAATGGATTATAGACTAAAAGTGTCTTTATCAGTAGTTGGTAAAGACCGTGTTATTACCTTCGTTTCACAACTCGAATTTGTGGTTCATTTTGAGCAGTTATTGGCAATCTCCACAGCGAACTGACAATGCCAAACCATGCGTGATAGGTTCCAACAGACAGGAAAGAAGAAAGAAAGAGACCCCTCACCTAGAGTTGAAACGAAAATCTCCCACAAACCTTTGAACTTTGACAAGTTCTCCTCGTAGCCCTGTTGGTTTTTGTCGAATTGGTTGGCCTCCTCTTTAGGGTCGAAGCCGAGCCGCTCCTTGTAGTACGACTGGGTCGACATTTGTGCACCACAAAATCACCAGCAAGTCAAACAATCACTGGGTTCATGACCAAGTCAGGGTCCACCACCTAATAGCGACTGTGCGGCCGGTTGGTGCGAGTGCAGGCCGGGCGGTTGCACTTTCGTCCCCACCGTCGAGTGTCCTGTGCTGTCAGCTGCGCGCCTTCAACACGGCATAATCCGTGGGGGTCACGTGGCCAGCGAGACGGGGGACACCTACCTACAGAAGGGGTGTGCCAGTCGGAGCCCACGACCAAAGCGACCTGCTGGTGCGACCATAAAAGGCCTCCATGCTGACCGCACCGCGTCACAACGGCGTGTGGGTCGTCCAAAGTGGGGGCCCGCGATGCGTGGGAAATCCGGTTTTTCGAAATGACGCTTTTCGCGGGTAGACGACGTCCCTCCAGTTACTCCTCAGTCAGTCAGTCAGTAGTGCTCGAAGGCCTCTCGCCGACTGACGGTGACTGCCGCGGCGGCTGCCTCCGACACTCTCTTTCTCTCGCGCAAGCAAAACACGCGTGCGGCGCTGATGCAGCCTAGTCTGTCTCAACGTGACTGCTCTGCTGCTTCCTGGACGGTACCGTCCGAACCAGCCGACTTCTTTGTTGTGTCTGCGCCCGGCGGACCAGTTAGTTTGGCGTCCGGCGGCAGGTGCGCGTTCGCGAAACCGAGCGACAGGTGGAACACCACGCTCCCGCCATCTTCCGGACGCCAGCGGCAGTCGACCTTTGCTTGTCTGGTGATCATGCAATCTTGATGGAAAAATAAAAATAAATCATCCACCTAGCACTGATGCGTTTGATAGAGGAGATTTTCCGACCCTGAGAAATAAGTACCACAGAAGTTGCACAGACAAAAACGGAATGAATTATATGAAGACACAATGCACGTAGCCCATTAAACTCATGTTTGAAGTCTTTGGACTTTGGATAAGGAAATAATTTTTCTTAGTAAATATTTAACTGATAATACACTCCAGAAATTTTAGACATTTTAATCAATGTCAAATCGTGCTGATTGAAAGATGATTAACTAGTTGTAAGCTATTATTGTATGGTTGGAACCTTACAAACCCCGTTTTTTTCAATTTATATCAAAATTTATTAAGTGCGACTAAAGTTCTTCATTAAAACAAAGGTGCTCATCTCTTGGCAGTTTTGGTCGTGAAAACCTTGACCTACAAGTGATAAATATATTAACAGAGAAAAAATTCTGCAACAAATCACAATGAAATAGGCGGAAACCTTCTAAAAATTTTGCAAATTAAAATTTACAATAATGACTTTTAAATAATGTCATTAAAATGTTTTTAAACCCAAACTTCGAAAACATGTTTTGGAGCAAACTGCAATTTATTTTCTATTTAGTAAAGATTAAAAATTAGTTAACATTTAAACACCTATTTTTCAAAAGAGATCAACATTAACGCAGAAACAACACACAGACGAGACATTGAAAAGAGACTTGAAAACAAACAAGGAACCACACAGCTATGCAACCTGCGAGGCCAACATGCTCACAGCGTAGTCTAGCTTACAGAAGGATAGAGAGAAGAGGCAATCGACGCATCCTCGGTTATTATTAGCTACAGAGGGGCATAAAATTTGCCGCGCTGCCTGTTCCCATTCTTGAATAATTGAACGTAAGGACGATGCGAATAGCCCCACGGGGTTTTGGCAAGCGTACAGACCCTTTATGGCCGAGAACACCAAAGAACACAAAGGTTAATAAAAATAAAGGATCATTTCTTCCACTCGCTGCTCATACTCAATCTCGACGCCTTCAAAATAATAAGCGGACGACCGTAAGTACAGCGATTTGGATGGATGGCGTCACTATTTTATGTGGTGTAACTTATTCCTAGTGGCTGGAGCATTATCATGTAGATTGAATGCAAACTGTTGCAAGGTGACCCTTAAATACTTAACGACTTTAGTTTGTAGCCTCGCCTTTCTGCCAACAGGCTTTTGCTCGTTGGATGGACTTCCCAGAAAAATACATTGGGAAATTATCGTAAATGTGCGCAAATTTCTCATAATTATAAAGCTTGTGTTTACAATTTGGCATAAATTATATAAGCTAACCATAAGAAAATCTGCCTAAATGTGAAAAAGAAACTCTGTCTAACGCAAACTTTGCAAGTCTCCAAATCTTTATCAGAACGATCTCCAAAAATACCTTATGCAGTCATTAAATTTATCAATTCACCTAGATTACCTGTAAAAATTTACTCAAAATTTCCCCATCGGATAAAGTGTTGCGAGTTGCTTGGAATACTTGTTCCAAGACTGGAAGGTATTCCTTCATTTTGATATACGAATAAGTAAAATCGAAACTTTCCAATACCATAGTCGGTTCTCCCTTGTCAAACACATAAATAATGCAGACTCGCCCACAGATAATGAGAGGCAACTTCCCTGTTTGACATTTACCTTAGGCGCCACTTAAATTCTCCCAAGATAAATGGTGCTCCCATTTGAAAACATAATTTTGCGCACAGAGACTTTTCAATTTCCTGCCCAAGATAACATCGAGCAGAAGGTGATTTGCATATGAAATCGTTTTGAGAGCGATCATAATTTTCTTTCAATTCGGCATACATAATACAATTCATCGTATACCAAGGCGAAAAAGAAATAAATTGTGCGAGCGGCCTTTCGAGATGCGTTTGCAACTAACTATAAACCCACGTCGGATGGGCCGTTCAAAGGCGCTAATTTGGCAAAGCTTCTGATAATCACTTTCTAAAGCCTTGTGCAAATGACACGCGTTCGAAAATTCATCAACGAAACTTGATACGCATAAAAAGTCCTTTTATCCGATGCCGCCGCATTGTACAGCCCAAGATTTATGTGTTTGCAGAACCTGAGGCAACTGTCGGAATTTTAATTTATTGCCCAACCTCATTTACCCTGCAACCACAAAGTGCGAATGAAGGAATAAATTTGTTAATGCAACAGTAAGATCTGAATTTCAGTTATTAAGATTACAAACGATCGCTCGCAGGCTTGCGGATGTGCGATGCGGTTTTATTGCGGCAAGTGAATACAGTTTAATCGTACGACTACGACTACCACCACACGCTCGAGCACACAATAAGTTGAATTCTGTTAACACCCTTCAATAAACGATTATTTTTATTGCGTTGAGCACATCTCAAGCGAAAAGTTATGAACTCTCTTAAGAGCGAGACAAAAAAACACTGTAAAAAGGCAACAATTCAGTTATATTTAAAGTATTCTGTTATTAACATTTAAATGTTTTTCGGCTTAAATTTATATTTGGTTAAACGGTGTGACCTCTAAAATGCTATTCCCTAATTGTCAGCATTAGAGCAGAGACACGAAATCACACTTCCGGGACAAATTCGCATTAAAACCGCGAATTCGCGCACCCTTTGCTTCCTGGTGCCACCTCCCGCGAAACGGAGAACTACTACGTGCGACAGCACTCACACGTGACCCGCGGCTTTGTCGGACCGAGGACCGCTTTACCTGCAGCAAACAGGACACTCGCGAGACAGACAATTTGCCGGCTCACAGGACTACCGCGCAATGTTGAGCGAAGAGTCAATTGTGAAACACGCCGGCGCTGAGACCATTAAAAGCAAATCATGTTCGTGAAATGACATCGACCTTCGTTTTCTCTGCTAATTGATCTTTAATTTCATCAGGACCTAAGAAATGTTTGAAAATGTCCAATTGACTGGGAAATGGTCGAAGGGATCAACGATGAAACACATCACGATTTGATTTGATTGATTAGCTTAGATTTAATCTGCGCCCAAAAAGAGAACAATACTTTTGACATCAAGCCCCAGCAGCTGCTCCGTGATTCACAAAAGTGCGGCCTTGCACTTTAAACACGACGAACAACGGTGCTTCTTTCTCCCGTGATAAGGAAAAAAGTATTGAGCCCTCAACACCGCTCTCTTTTGCTGAATAAACACCTGAGCAACGAAAAAAAATGTGTGTAATAGACTCTCGAGAGTCGCGAATAACAAACAACGCGCCTCGCGGCAAGATATGATCTCCCTCCTTTGTGACTGAACACAGAACGAAAAGTAATTTGACGCAATTCCGGATGTCGTTACACAACATGTAAAGCAGGTTAAAGAGCTTCTGAAAAGTAAAACGATGGGAGCATTCTCTACTTTTCACTTGTCTGATGAACAAAAAACCAAGACCAAGTGAATGAGCATGTGGCAGTCAAGAACTAATTTTGCAGGAAGAAAAGTCTAAATTAATTTCGGGTAGGCCCTTTAACCTTGTTAAATGTCTGCTGTTTTTCAATTTCTGCTTAATTATATCCTTGATTTTCAAAGTCCTGTCAAATTGAGCAAGGCCGTAAAAGTTAGCAGAGGTCGGAAAGGGGTGTAGCCACTTTGTGCGTTCTATTCTCACGCAAACAAAAATTAGAAAATTTTCGTGACCCAAGCATCAAGAGTGCGTCGTAATTAGGCGTCCGAGCATGGCTGTGACCATCCAAACGAATTGGACCTTAATTACACGCGAAAAACGCCCTGCGGATGACATGCACGAGAAATGAAACGAGGTGTGCCTCACGAGCGATTATTCGCACAAACACTGCCACCGCATTACGCGACACCCACTTGCCACGACCATTTATTTGCATTTCATTGACCGAGGCCGTAAAACTCGAAATGAAACGGAGCACCGCAATCGCGCGGCTGAACGCTCTCCCGGTCTGCCCTTTAATTTGAGATGGAATTTTGCAAAGGAGAAACTCCTTTAATGGCAGCTCTGCTGCGTTACGTGCAATTCGAAATGGCTTTCCACAAGAGAGGCCAGCGCTATAAATCAATAAACTTTTGCACCAAAATTTCACTCTGTCTGGACGGAACAACATAATTAGAATATTACTTTTACTGTGGTTTTTAATTTATGCAGTAGCTATTTTTACTTTATTTCCAAGTATTGATTTTATTTCCGGACTGAAGCCACAGCCGAAGATAGGGTCGAGTCCGTTTTTCACGGCAATGCAGAGAGTACGGCACAAGTAGTGGTGCAGTGTGTCTACTACTAATGGAGGTCCCCTGGCGAGGCCAATGAAATCCGTGCCCGGAAATGCTGCGAGCAAGAGGAAGAGCACATTGCTGCACACATACACACCTATATTGACAGTACATGTGCACATCAAAAAGTGCGCTGTTCTCGTTTGGTGTCCACCATCTTTGACTCGGTACTCGGGGGCAGCGGAACAATAGTTACTTTTTTATTATTGAAGGAACTATATAGGAATACTAAAAAGTTCAAATCGATTTTTCTTAACACTGCAATGACAAGTTAAACATATATTTTCCTTATTCTCGTGATTCTTGGCAGCCACATTAAAAAGCATGTTGTTAGAAAAGTCAATGCATTTAGCAGTTTGCAATTTTTCCTACGCAAAAGATGCAGCTGAATCAGTCAGTCTTAAACTGTGTAATGGTATTTTTTTTTTTGTGAAACGCCGAAATTTGCAATATATCCAGACAACAGGCACGACTGTTTTTTCCTCCAATGCCAAATCTTTGGAGGCACCTGTACTGCAGAATTATTCTTCTCGAAGGTGGTCATCTTGGCGGAACGAGTAAAGAATTGCCGAGAAGAGCAGACAATCGAAGCCGCGCGAGAGGATTTTTTTATCTTTTCTCTCTCTCTTTCTCTCCCGATACAAACATAACAAGCATTAAATAATACGAGCGTAAAGCAACGAAGGCTTGGCGGCTGCCGCAGAAAGTAAGAAGCGTGTGTTTAATTGCACTTCTTTGTTTCATCCGTTGTATGTGTTTGCGCGCACATACAACACAGTCTGCGATCGCAGAGAGCTTATTTTTATACTTGTGCTTCAAGTTAAAACGAGAGGAGTAGAATCAAAGGCAGGCATGCAGAACGCTGCGATATATATTTCTCCTCGCGCCAACCAGGGTTGCGAATCTTCCCATGCAAAGTGTAATTACCGCAGCAAGCGCGAATCGACAACACGCAGTATCGCCTCTAATGAAAGGAAATAAAATAGCTCGACTATTTTTGGAGGGAGACATTTGATCCACTTGATTTCTGTTTCAGGCAAGTAGGCTGTTGGGAGTTCTTATGAGGAAAATAATATTTTATCTCTTTCCAGTTAAAAATGAGTGTATTGTTGTTTTTCCTACAGTTTCAAAATTCACAGTATTTCAATCGATTCAATGAATATGATTGTGGTAATTGAGATTATCAGCATCAAATTTATTGATATAGATAAACGTACAAGTAGATTCGCTGCTGCTTTGGCGGGGCAAAGTTTGGTTTCTAAGAAATTCAGTTTTCACATCACTCATGTTTGTATAAAAATTTTTCTCTTCTGTCGAGCTTTTTGATAGTAACAGCTGATTATCACAGAATACTAGCCGGAAGGAGGAAAATTCAAATAATTTGATCATATTTGATAGAGGATCCCTCATGTCGATCAAGGCGAAAATAAAATTTGCACCGCAGAATCTAAATTTAGTCGCTGGCGTGTCAAGTGGGGCCGCCAGCTTGACGAACAGACGAGTGAACGCAGTGAATGTCGATTAGATCGCAGCTGGCGAGGGACAAGAAGCTCCATGCGTGCTCTTGACGCCGATTGTGAACAATAAAAATGTGTGAATGTGCCACTGGAATTCACACATATGATTGATTTATGTGTTTATATAAGCCTCATTAAAATTCCCAGATGGAAAATAAATTCAGATCAAGGCAGAGAAATGGTGTAATTAATTTATTTTATTATTCAGCGGGAAAACTGAAACCTGGAGGAGCAACAAAAATTCTTCGAAACATCTTATCATCAGCGACACTAACAAGCAGTAAACATTATATCTTGAGAATTGCTTCTATAGTGGTGACATCACCGAAACTACACACAGAAAGCAATGTGAGAATCTTAGGGACAAGGTATGTGCTCTCGTGTTCGTCTCAAAGTAAACGACAGCAGCGTCGATGCTTATTTGCCTTACATATAATCGGGCACGGCCAAGAAGACTGATTAAAAAAAAACATCGTTTGACAAAAAGAGACGTGCCGCCAGCGGATTTTTAAATACACTCGGGGCGGCACAGGCCCTCAATGAAATTCAAGCAATTGTTGATTCAGCAGCGCGTAGATAGCGTGCGAGCTATTTCTGGTGCAGTGACAACAAGTGCGAGGCGATAAACACTCACTCCTCAGGGGGCATTTCGAGGGAAAATCAAAATGTGAGTCTGGGATGATTATTCACCGATAGTGATATCCAGCTGCCACCAACTTTGGCTTTTAGTTTCGTGTGCCGTCAAGCTTGACAACAAAGGAGTGAGTTGTTATGCATGAGTATCCATCCCCGCATGCGACTGTCATTAGTCTTGCTGACACCGCAAGGTGGTGATGATTACTTGCCACAGGAAATTTATCAATCACTTCAATATTAAAGGGCATAACAGGCGCAATAAAAAGAATTTTAATTATATATGTCCTACAAATATAAATATTTCAATTCTATATTTCCAGTAAAATATCTCTTTTTTTGGTACCAGTTGCAGAATAATTAATTGAGAACGGATAATTTCAGTTAACTCATTTGATAATGTTTCTAAAATTGAAGGATCTCTCATTAGTTTAAATAAAGAAGCTTCATTTCGAATTCAAGGGCAGGTCATTTAAAATCTGACGTGTTTTTATTTTGAACAGGTTTATCATTTCCTGTTGCTTCATATTCTCGAGAGTGTGGGAAAGGATATAAAAGTGTGCAATTCGACGCTAGAGGAGCTTTTAACCAATTAATTTGCATTAATGGATAAAAAACCTGACTGAGTTTACTCCAAAGGGTTACGTATTGAACTCACGATTTCTGGCTCTGCTATTATGGTCATTATCAGTGTAAATTGTCTGCCCTAGAGTGCGGAGAGTGGAGAAGGAAAAAAAGGGATTTCGAAGCGTGAGAAATCTAAAATTAGACAAAAAGCCTCGGCTTTTTTTCCAGTGCATGAATGGCCCCACCTTGACTTGCAATACATAGTAGGAATATTCTCTTAAAAGCATGAACGGCTTGAACGCATTTTTACGGCAACTGTAACACTATATTATTTTGTTGTGAACTTGTGATATGGGAACCCCGAAGTGAACAGTTACCTGCTGAGAATCGAATTTTTCATTGTAATGGGAACATTATTGCCAAGTAGCAAAGCAGTGCTGCTTTGGGAATCATGTCGACACCAATTAAATATTAAATATTCAGCAGCGCATAGTTTTTGCATCACCAGTTCCTTTATGATTGTTTCACGAACAACGAATTTATTCCATAGTTTCATCATCACCATAAGAGCCTCGTTTCCATCATTCACCTTTCCGTGCAAGACGTAGCGAAAATACAATATTCAATTGCACACCGTCGTAAATTAAGAAGGTTAAAACCTGTTTGAATATGCGAATTCTTGAAGGACAGCGGCGTAAGTTAGGACTCGACACTGCTGAAATGAGCTGGCACTTGGCGCAGATGGGTTAAGGTGAAAAGATATCTGTTTGCAAATGAACTGGTTCTCACTTAACGGCATGTATCTTGGCGACTAAAGGAGAAATACCAAAAAGTCACACGAAAACTTGCTACGCAGACCGTGATTTCTTATATTCTTTGGAAACATTTGAGTGGAATGAATTGAGTTCTTTAGCATCTATAATGGATAAAAAGGAAAAATGTTTAAAAACTCACAAGAAAATCTTTGGCTTAAAAAATGTTGAAGTAATAATTATGGCATGCAACGTGAGGCCCAACCTTCGGTATTGTTTGTTGATAAACTTAATTATTAGTTTTCAACAGATAACTCGTCAAGCCATAGGATTAAGAGGGAATGCGATCATAAAACAACTGCACCAATTGGCAAGACTCAGTCACTCATTAGCGACATTATTGCGTCACTTTTCTCGAAGGACAAACACGTTTTACAGCATTTAGCCCGAAGACAACTTCAAAATAATGACACCGACAAGCGTAATCGCCGTGTGCAAGCATTTTGCACTGTCCAAATTCAGAAAATTCGCACCGGTTAGGGTGCGATTACGAGCAGGACCTTCCTTATGCGAGAGTGACGTTATTCTCTCCTCCAATTTATCATTTCCACTGCCAGTTTGCATACCAATTAAGCAACTGCTCGCAGCTCATAAATAAAAATAGCTCTTACGTGAACCTTGATTTGAATAAACCAGCGTCTTCTCGGAACAATGCTCACTTTTATCTTTTATGGCATCAAAATGCATTGCTTGCATGAGATCAGACGCAAATGTGTTATACAGTGAAAATAATGGGCTCTGCTTGTAAGCTCGCAAAGTGCGTCCAAGCTAATGGACCGTGGAAATATTTATTTGCATTTGTTCGCTAAACTATGAGCTCAGCACTTTTCTAGGAATGGTCCACTTAAGTGACGGCGTGCACTGGAGCTGCCCGAAATGTGGAGTTTGCCATTACGAAAGTGATGAGTGTCAGACTTGAAATAGCTCTGTTTGTTTAAGTTAATAAATAAAAACCACTTAGTTAAAACACTCAGAAACAATAGCAAATTTTACCGAGTCGAAGAAGAGGTACAATTCCCAAATCATAACATTAGTTCCTCGATTGGATTGTGATGGAAATAAAGGCCAATAGCTTTGAAAGCACAGTTTAAAATGCTTCGCGAAAGGTCCAGGGAAATGAGCTCAAATAGCAACATCCTATTGTTGACGGTGTAACAAATCACGGCTAACAAACAATTCGCCGCCTAACTTTGGATTGCAATCAAACATATCACGCACCACGCTTTTCGGTCAGACGAAATAGTGTGTCAATCAACGATCAGAATGAAAATCACGCCACCCAGCCGGAAATAAGACCTTTCCCGATCAGCGGCGGCGGTGTCGGCACAGTTACAAACTTCCTTCTCCGCAACGCTCTTCAAAACAACACGTATTTTGAAAAAGCAAACACACCCCTGCGCGACACGCGTCTCATGCAAATTGCGCGTGAAGCCTCAGTCCCACGTGGGGGACACGTGTTCTGGAAGCCGTGCAATTGAGCAGTGAAAATAAAATTCCCTTTTGGCCGGAAAAGGTCTGATAGTTTTTGATGCTCGGCAGTCGCCAGGTGTGCTGCTGCTCTTGTTACACCCACGATGCATTCATCAAGCTGGCAGCTCGTCGGGAAGTCACGTGCGGTGCGGACCACCATGCACCTTTTCAGTCTCATAAAGTCAGCTGACGTTTTTATATTGCGATTGCGGCCTATAGGCGTCGAGTGTCGAGTCTGCAGTGTGCGCGAAATCCAGAGCACGCCATTGCGGTAGCAAAATTCTATTTGCTCTTCACAATTGGCATTGATTGAGGATTGTACGAGTTTTTGTTGCATTCAGAAATACATTTACAGCTCAATCTACCTCACATGGAGAGTAGAATTGAATACAAATTGGTAAATGTTTTACATTAACTTCGATTGAGTTAGAGCTAAATTAAATTTGATATGTTGGTATGAGACACATCATCTATAAAAATCATGACTATGTTTCCCGAAGATTTTAAATATAATGTGATCGTCACGGCCCAAGCTATAAGTACAACAAAAGACATTTCATTTTAATATTTGACGGTTACCTTTGTGTCAGACGGTGCAAGTTAATTGCTCTAAAAATTCTAGTTCATATTTGTGTCTACAGAGCTTGGAGATTAGAAACTCCCTCACATCACATACGTAGGTAAACTTGGTCTCTGACGGCGCGGGTGCGCATGAATAATAAATAAATAAACACATCCCTAACGCGGGACGGGAGGCAAAAAGCAAGCGACGAAGCAATAGGCATGCCTGACGTGAATTTTACTAGCAAGAAAACTGGCCGAATATAAAAAGCGGCGTTTGAGGCATGCACGCGATGCCCTCTCTCTGTCCAGAAGTAGACGCAATCGATACACACTCATTGGAGCGCACGTAAATAAAAACCACAACTATGGAAAGGCCGGCTGCTTACATCGAGAGGAAAGAGTTGCGGCTCTTTTGGGGATGTCAGACGGTAACTCTTTTGACTTTCAGATCGAAGCCTGGTACAGAAATCAGCAAAAAATTAGACTGCGTTATCTTTTAACGGACCACACGTAACAACGTTAAGTTAGAAAATAGTTAATGATTAAATTATTTCAGATCAATCAGCTCGGGAATCACCAAACACGAGTGCCAAACCAAAAGATTAGTAGCTTTGGCGAGCAGTCGATTTCTGTTTAATCTCTGTCTGTGTGAGCATGAAATGTGCTCTTCAAAATCAAACTTCTCAGTAGGCGAACAGCCTAAAAATAGTTCAACGTCCGGCCGTAAAACAAACACGTGAAAGGTGAACAAGCACAATGTTCTTAATACGCTGGAGGCACAATGTGCACGAGTATGAATTCCCCAAGTCGCGTTATCAGAGTCGAGGCCCACGCCTCGTACCGATGACATCAGTGGGCTTCATTGTCATTGATCAGCACTCTCGGATCATAATAATTGATAATGGCTGCGGCCGTCGCACGTAGCCGAGCGCGCGCACACAAAGCTCCAAGATTGCCAAGTCGTGATTGAAAAAAAAGATTTCTTGTCTGATATCTGCGCTAAACGAGCGGTTAATTAATGCAAACATAATACAACATGTTCACAATTCAAACAAATAAGTGTAGTAATGCTCGCAAGCTGCACACTATTAAACAACTGATACGTGTGCATGCATAATTATTTAATAATCCGACTCGCACAGATCGAGTTGTATGTGAGGCATTTAATCAAGCAGCTCTTGCTCGTTATGTTTTTTTTTAGATAAATAGCATCTATCACTTCAGATTGAATCCTGTTTAAATCAAATAATAAATACTCTACGCGGAACGGTTAACGTGGCTGTCATTATTTACAGAGTGCGCACTTAAATTTGATTAATGATATTTATTACCTCTCAATGGCATCTCACGACATGCCTCGAATACTATTTGACTGTCATTAAACAATTAAACACCCGTCTTTATTAGTCTATATATTATAAATATTGTCAAACACGATATATACAGAATGCGAGAATGTTTAAAAACAGGAATTATATTTTCGCACGGCAACCACTTATGGAGCCTCGAAATTCAAGGGCAACGGGGCTGAAATTGCCGTCAAAGTACCTAACACTGGGAAACTTGGCATTATCAATAAGAGGTCTTTTCGGAAAGTTAGGCAATAAAAATACGGCTTGCATGATGCATGCAAAATCTGTTGCTGGACTGGCTGGAAGGGCGGATTGATGGTGTGCGTGTAGGCGGCCGTTTAAACATTTCAATTTTATGTATATGTGCTCACCTTTTGGCAGGGCCGCGAAATTGAAACAAACGATACACGCCAGTCTCCATGAGATGACCTATTGACATTGCTTTACAGCTGTAAAAATGCTATCAGAGGAAGAGGATTCCGCTGTCATAGGTCAACTTACTGCAGTCTGCAGCAAATACGTGACACAGCAGCATGTAGATTGAACACATTCCATTTGTTTGCCATAAATGATTGAAGACTAGAATTTAAACTTCTGGATATTTCTTGCTTTGCATAACATACGCGTCTATTTTTTGGCTTCCCTCTGTACGTAGACATTGGTAACCAATTTTGTTTTCCTTGTGTCTAGACGATACGCGCAGATTTTTTCGTCCAGGTAGAGAGCCCGATCAGCCAAAAAACTCGTCTTTATTGATCTGGGTGAAACCATTGCTGCGAGTGATAATCCAACGACAAAAAGAGGACGGCACACTCATTGACAATGACCGCTTGAATTTTAGCCGAATAAGGCTTCTTTTTATTTTTGCTAAGCTGCCACTGTTCAAGGACTGACTGCACTCATACTATACACACTCGAGTTGGTGGAAACCGAGAGTGACACGTCGTTCGCAGTAGGTTTTAACCCAACAATAAGTAGAACCATGAAAATGCAAGTGCCCACGACTGTGGGAACGGCTTGTTTTCGGACCGCGCGATTTCAACGCCTACCGCGGATATAATACATGAATTTCCCAGGCTGTTATTGTTTTCCGCTGCAGTCATAAATTTGAATGATCGTGTTTCCTCCAAATTGGAACTCATGGTTATTTCTATAGCAGTAGTCTCTATGGACGTATGCTCAAATATTTAGTTAGCATTAATTTGCTTCATCTAAAATTTTTCCAAATAGCAAACTACATTATTTCAAGCATTTTCAAAAATATGTGCCATTTTAGACGTAGACGCAGCAAGATTTATATGACAAGGAAAATGCTTCATGATTTGTGATTAAATCTCATCTGGGGCAAGTTTGACATACATGCCACGTAACTGTGTGTTTTATAAATGTAGCCAAGCGACGACAGATGACAGCATGGTATGAGGCAATCGAGGAATTTGTGCAAAAATTCCTCTGCTTGAGTAATTGCACGTACATTCATTCCCCAAGCACCATAAAGTGACGCAAGCCTTTACGATTTGTGCGGTACCGCATCGTTTTGCTGGAGAGTCACACCCTCCCTCGTCCACAAAAGTGACGTCACTTTTATGGATTGGCAAGGGATGACATCACTTTGCACGGTCCAGACAGCGCACCGGCCTCCCCTTGCCTGCACAGGGCCACCTGCTTGGCGGTCGTGTTTTGACGCATTTCGTATGCAAATTGCTTCGAGATTGATAAGGGCTTGGTTGCCCTCTCAAAGGGCACGGACAATGAATTTTTATTGCAATCCAACCGCACGAATTCGTGCAGATTTATCTCCGCTCTCTGCTACAATTGCCAGAGTCAGTTGCTTCACATAATCATTAAAAAGCGAAAATGGTAGTGTAATTATAAGCGAAGCAAAACTATAAATTTTCGCGCTGCTTTTCTCCTCAATTACTAAACCTAAATCCACACGCGTTATCGAACACAATGCAATGGTCACTTTTTAAAAGCAAGGTTTGCCTCGTCGGTCGTAAATATTTCATATTGTGCGCCTTGCGGCACTCCCTTTTGCGGCTATATATACATAAGTACATTCTTTGAAGAAGGTTTACGCAACAATTCTTTTTCTACTCTATTCTACAGGCTAATGCATTGAAATGAAGCCAAATTCTGTACGCATGAGATGGTTTTCAAACACATGTAAATGTGAAAGAATGAAATAACTAACAGATTATTTGATGCAATAAGATGTAAGATTTTCCTGTAAAATATGACTAACATTTAATAGCTTTATTTAAATTTAAGGTGAGACGAGTCCAAAAATAGACAATAATTGCTTCCCTAATTTGCTAAATGCACACATCACATAGAGACTATCGAATCTAACTAAATCAATAGGAATCATTATTTCTATAAAAATCAACGTTTTAGGTATCGCGTGTCCGCGATCCTTTAAAGGAAAATAATTGTCAATTTATTCTACAAGTGGTAAGGTGAGACTCGACCTACCATCCTTCATAATTTCAACGCTATACTTCTGAGAACTGATGTTTGAACGAGTTTCGCCCACTCGTACTGTGTGTAACGCGATTACAGACGCCGTTACTAAACGAGAAGCTTCTCCTGCATAATATTGTGAGCCAGAGATTGTAAAAATCACCTTTGGTCGTGTTTCCACAGAAGTTCCACGACTGTAATCGACATAAATATCGCGGTATAACAACGATCAAGCTTACCCTCTGACCTTTTATCAAAGCGGCACAAAAATCAATCAGCCAGGTTGGTTTTCAATCTGCTGTGATGCGGCCGATTAAACAATCAATTGCGGCGAGAGGTTAATTAATCGACGGCACGCCTGCAGAATTTATTTTCGTAATAATTTCGCCTCCGTCGCTTCATAATTTGATCTGAGCGCGCCACGATTTTGGCTCATCAGTCTCGCTCGCGGCGACCCGCCTAGTATGCTTTATGATCATCAGCTGCATGGAGATGAGGAAGCTAATCATCATCATCAAACTCGTGGTCCAGATGAGATCTAACAGTGACAGCATCCCGCGCTTTTTATTTACGATCGCCAAGGGACTCACTCGAAAACAGCGTTTTGCTCTCAGAAGCTTTTTGATTTGTGACGAGCGTGCTGCAACTTGTTTCACTTTTGCCAAATTATTTGTACATTTAGTCATAACGCTGTTATATTAAAATAACAAAATGCTGCTTTCTTACGTATTGATTTAAATACGACATTTTTACGACGGCGAATTAAAAAGTTTTAGAATAATTTTAGCGATCCAAAAGCTTTTAGAAAAAAAATATAAAGAGAAAACTTATGTGGCTAATTATAAATAGAAAATGAATACGCCTTAATAAAGCATTCTTAAAATGAAGCTATTTGTTTAGTGGTAAAATGAAGGGGGAAATTTGAAATAATGGTTCATATAAAGAAAACAACAATAGTCACCACACCCTCTATAGCGTGAATTCAGCAGTTCAAGTTGTAGCATTGAGCTCAAGCCGGATCCAAATTATTCACCGTGCACCTGCAGAAACAATTGCTCTCTTGGTGCACAGCTGTCTCAAATAACATTATAAATCATTTTGCCTCACGAGATTGCCAACGCCGCCCACCATTCATTTTTTGCACTTAAGGCTCAATCAAATATTTATTATGCAAAACGCATTCCCGACTGGAAGATCGTCATTCTCACTACGGCTAATTAACGGAGAGTTGGTATCGTATTGCCGGCGAGTGTGTGTCAGTCGGAAACAATTTTCAAGACGTCGCATGGAGCAGGGCAAACCGGTGAGCACAACAAAAGGAGGCATTCACCTCAGTTAACACGGCGGCGACGGAGTTCGTTTGATTGCTCTTTTCTCCTGCAACCACTGCCGCAGCGTAATAAAGCACTGCCATTTTGCAATAATTATTGGTGTGTGTAAAACTATGGAGAAAGCAATGCAGAGGGAGTTGGAAAAATGCTGACTAAAAATATATTAAGAGTGCGTCAGCCACACGCCTTAAATGTGCAGGCGGAAAACATAGCAGCTAATCCACAAATTTAATAAAGCGTACAAGAAAAACACTTTAATTATTAAATCCTTCTTTTAAGGTCTCATGTAAGAGAACAAACCTTTACAAGCATCCATTTTCATTTTTAAGATGAGAAAAACTGAGCGTCTGAATGGTCCAGCAACTTCTTTTACCATCACAAAGCAATTTCAATTTGACCTTTTGACTAAAGAGGTGCGGACTTGAATTAAAACGCGTTAATTGAAAATAAGCGATTAACCTTGCGAGTAGTAGCAACGCAATTAGTTATGATTCGTCATGCTTTTATCAAGATTTTGTTCGCAGCTTCAAATGAAGCAGTTGCGAGATGGTTGACGTCGAGTAACTCAACCTGCCGCTTTCTGGAAGAACAACTCCAGAGTCAGGTCTGGCGTTCACCTGTCAAACAAGATTATCTCGTTGCAAATAATACTACTTACTGCCTTAGTACGCGAATAGTTTGCGCTATCTTGCATTTGAAATACGTTTATTTGTTTTCGTGAATGCAATCTCACTTTTAAAGTATCGCAAACCTCTTGAATGAAAAACAGTAGCATTAATTTTTAAATTGAGCAGGAAATATGAAGAAAAATTGCTTTATTTTAAGATTACGATAAGTGGCGTATAGGTGACTCACGGTGAATATATAGCAATTGACGATAATTACTATATAATCTGCATTAATTTGATCTGATTCAAGGAGACACTAAGAGCACTTGAATATGGTGCATATTTGAGATAAATTATGCAATTATTTGATGTGTGCACACTTGCCTTGCAAGTGGGACAAAAATAGAGCCAGAAGCGTCTCGTCTCTGTTCTTTTCTCGCAACGAGCCGCATTAACCGCATCTTCTCGCCTCTCGGAACAAATAGCGCTTAAAGAACATGACCGCGAGTCGAACGCATTTTATAAATGCTAATGAACCCGCTCGCCCAGCCAACTCACACATGCATAATTTAACAGCGACAGAGCAGGCAATTCGCATTTCGGTCATGCATCGCGGATCTGCAGAATTTTCCATTAAAATTTGACTTCACTGCGGCACGAATCTGCACATGATTTGGAAATATACTGCGTCTTCACTTTAAGCTTCTCTGCTCTTGTCTAGATTGTCAACAATAAAAGGGAAAATTTTCACCAGTAAGCATCTTGACAACACACGAAGAATTTCCGACAATTTTTACTAAACTAGGAAACGACTGAACCACTTTCTAGCATGCAAGTCAGCTTGCTTTTAAAAATATTCAACTATTCTGCCCGAAAACGGAGGCTTTCAGAAACTTTTCCAACAAATATTTGCCTTCTTCGATGGAAACCCGGCGTTGTTTGAGTCGTTTCCTTCGGTGCGCATCTCTAGTACACATCAGCGTCTCTCGCGTGTGTCGTGAGCCAACAAACAATCGAATGCAGGCGCTAGCGATGCGTGTCCATCAGCTGCCAGCCGAGGGCAACAATATCGAGCATATCAACTATCATCATGCTCCAGCCGCCCGACGTACATCCATGTGCACGAAGAACAGTACGCGGTCAAACAGTTTCGGCGGAAGGCACTGCCGTAATCGTAATGTTAATGCTGCAGTTTGCACCAAATTTTGTTTTGTGGTCGGCCCAATTAGCCGAGCTTTTAAGTCTCGAGAGGGCATTCTACTTCAGGAGCGATTCCAAGTCGCAACAATTTTATGATAGATCGTGAGGCAAATGACTCTATCTTTTCTAGGAATAGTGACGCACGGCTGCCTCTAAATTTCGCATGATATGCAGAAAATTGGCGAGCATGGTATCGCTGACGAGAGATGATACTCGATGAAATTTGCTACACCTTTACAAGCAGAGTTATGTCCGAATGTATATTTTCATTTTAAGTATTCAATATCAATTCAATAATCAAAAAAATTATTTTAATTTAGGAAGAAATTTTCAATTTAAATTGACGCAACCATAAATTAAGAATGCAATTTTAACACTGACGATAGGAGTATGCTTCTTTATATTTCTGGCATTTTCAATTGATTCCATAGCTCTTTAAGTCGCAACCATAATTGAATTAAAGTGGCCACGAGCCAATCGATGGAATCCACCACTCGTGATTGATGTTGCGATAATGAGTGGGAAATCAGGCTAATTGCCCAACGTCCGCCTCAGTGGAGGGCGAGGAAAAGCGTTTCGCGCCTGGAACGGGTTGGTACCGTCAAGGAAAATCGCTGCCCGCATCAGAAGGGTCCAAACCAAGAGGTGGGCAAGCGTCAAAATCCACACGCCACCGCACCGTCGCTTCGACTGAATACCATATGCGTATATTCGCTTCGATGAAATAAATCACATTTATACATTGCACAGAAAAAAATCAGGCAGGTGAGCAACACGAATCGCCCTTCGTGATTAGCGTCTCGTTCGGCGTGTGTTCCGTGCTCGCCCACACAGGTGCTTCTTTAATTGCCTCGCCAAATACGAGCACACAGTTTGGGCCATTAGAATCGCTGAATATACTTTCTTTGAAATGAAATAAGGTATTGACAGAGGCTTAATTTCGCTCAATACGGTTTCTAGTCATCACCTTGTAATGAATTCATAAAATTTTAATGCAGATTGATTATTAAACCTAGTTCTTATTTTATTGTTTTTAAGTCAGGTGGAACAAATTTAGGATTTATTTTCCTCGATTACAGATAACTGTATGTAAAAATAAATGAAAATGTTACATTGTGTTGAATGCAAGAATAAACAACTATAATATTTATATAATTGGTTACAAGAGTAACTTGTCGGTAGAAAATATTTTATAATACGAGCATTCTCTTATTTTCAGTGAGGCAAATTATACCGCAATAAGATAAATTTGTGGTACGTTTGGTTTCCGCTATTAAAAATAGTAGTAGTGATCCAATTTCATTATTTGAATGGTTAGTTTGGCCCTGTTTGACCAGATTTTTCCAATATTAACAAAACAAACACATTTCATCAAGCATGACCAAATATGAATTAGTTTTATTGTGATGACATAAGCTTCCAAAAAGGCATCTAATTAATCCTATCAGTCCAACACAATCTGCCCTTTTACGATGTTTTATTGCCATCTCGCTCATTTCACTTTTTATTACGACGTGGGCCGACGAAGCACTATATATCGTCACACACGGCCACACTAATCTTATCTAGTCCCTGAACACCGCATTCTCTTTTGCTTCTAATCCGAGCACACACATCATGTCCACAATAATTTTTCGCACATTAAAATCATCTTGAATGTCTCAAGTGCAAAAGTAATCTCCAAGATTTGTAATGATCGTTACAAAATAATTTTCTGCCCATCACTGCCCTTGGGATGAAATTATCTTTTCTTTCAATACCTCGCGGGCTCCATATACTGTTTATTTTTTATCTTTATTGTTTCCCTCGAGAAGCGGCGGCAGCGAGAAAAACTAGTCCTGGTTCGACCGGGCAGACACAAAATCCGCAGTGCAGATGATGATAGTTCTCTGTGCACTCGGCTCTTCGTGTGCGTGGATGATTTCATTGATGTTGCCACTTCTCTTAGCCATATCATGATGATGTTATTAAGCAAAAGCCGCATTCGTTTTGTTGTGACCTTCCAACTTGGGTTAGTAAATCAAAGAAGCACGATTCTGCCTGATTGCAGCCGAAAAGCGTTGGAAAGTTGAACCGTAAAAATGCTCGGCTCAAACGTTTTCCCAGACAGATGTGCGCCTGCAGGAACAGAAATGCTCCAATGGTTCTTTCCGCCAATTAGAGTGCCGTTTTTGAGGATTTGATCGCATCGATCGCCATCCAAGGGCTCAGTCAACTCAACGGAAACCGCATCGTTGGATATTTTTTTAAATCGAAATACGTTTCGAATTGATATTTAAATCATCTCACCAAACAGATCAACTTCGTTATTTTTTATTTGACTGACGTGAGCAGCAGGGTCGGGATTTTCCTGAATGTAAGTCCTTTGATTCTACCTTGCTCGAGTTTTATTGCAATCTATCTTTGTTAGAATTCTGCATGCCAACCAATAACAATCAGCCCATAAATTCCGTCGCTGACTGGAAGATTGGGCGCTAAGATGTTAGCCGAGGAGCAATTTGGCATTTTATCTGCACGTCCTTGACTCGGAAAGCTGTTTTGAGCTTGTCAGAGGCAAATTGCCGCCCATATTTATGCATGCACCGTGAAGCCATAAACCGGCCGAATTTGTGGTCCAAGAGAGAGTAAAAAAATGCGCCGCCAGCGCTGAGGGGCGATTAATTATCCCACCTGAGCAGGCCTTGATGCGATAATTAATACTCTGATTTGAATATTTGCGTCAAGCTCCTCGCGGAATGCTGCACACCCGGAATCGCTCTAGCCCCGAAGGCACTGCCCCCATTAAATGTTATTATTTTGGTTTGTATGTAAACAGAGAGTGCAGCATTGGTTCGCCCTTGACAGACCCACTGACTGATCTGAAGATTTTTGCTAATCCTTCATTGTTCTACTTCCTTGATCTGATCTGGTGTGCAATTTTGTTTAAGAGTCCAGTTTCCTTGATCATTTCAGCAGGAATAAATATATTTATTCTGTTTTAGGCACTGTTTAAATTAATGAATATCAATGATGGCCTTAATATAAACAAATCTCATGGCAAGTGATTGGACTAATGGATTTATGCCTATAATGTTAACTTTTAACAAATGTCCGAATATACTTGGATATTTAGTAACGAATTTTAAATTGGTTGGAGATCACCCAATTCAAGAAATTTTTATTTTTCCACATAACGGAAGTCTATTATTATCTGAACAAAACCAGCGTTATGTATTGTTTTAAGTCAGTTTATCACGATACTTTAAAATATAGGTACGAGTACCAAGATAAAAGTTCTAATTACATACAATAAAGCAAATAATCAGGTTGTTTTCATTTAAATGAAGTTAATAGTAAACAAACGTGTCTTTGGCAAGCCTATATAAAGACGATAATAGCGAAAACAATTTTCAGCGATGACAACCGTCGAGAATTAGTGCAAAAACAATACCGGTTCGCGAATAACAGCTATCACAATCGACGGATGCCGGGTCAGCGAGTTCATTCATCAAAATGGTTAATATTTAAAAAAAATTGTCTGTCTGGTACTCACCGGCAATCCTGAGAACCGCCCTGTCAGCAGGGTCCAGCTGCAGGATGCTGAGGGGCTTGTCCTTGGCCCACTCCTGAAGGCTCTTGTCAAAGGTGAACTCCATGGCTTCGATCGATGAGCCGGCTATCCTGTCATCGCGGGGTCACTTTGGAGACGCAGCACCATCTCGGACACCACCGGACAGTCGGTAATTTCGCGTTTTCGAGTCGTGTCGAACCTCGTCTTGCTGCAACGCCGGCGCTCGCGGACCAACGAAAGGAGTCGCGACGTTCGCGGACTGATAGCAGCTGAATCACACGCGTTAAAGTGCGACTCGGTGATGAAGCAGCGGCAGCAGCAGAAGCAGCGTGTGTCGCGGCTGCCCGCTCCACTCCCCTCGCGGCCAGCTGACTTGCTCCAGTTCGAGGCCGCTAGGAGCAGCACCGCCCGACAGCCGGCGCCCGTTCGCAATAGCTGCCGTCGCGACTCTCAACACCCACACGCCGCCGGTGTCTGCAGTCTCGCCAGCTCGCCTCTCCCTCGCCCTGGGCTATTGAACGCTGCACCTAAAATTATCATTTTTACAATCAGTTCACGTTACTTAATGTGACAGAAACAAATTTTTTGATTAAAAATGCTAATATTTTTGCCAAAATTATTTGTACATCATTAAAGTAATTTGACGATTATTTTTTTACGTGATATGAATTTCACACTTAGACAAACATAACGTCACATATAAAAGTGAATATTTGAGAAAAATAGATCAAATAAAACTTCTTTATACCAAGTGTACAAAGTTGAATACAGATGAAAGATACCGCCTAATGAACTACATAATTATATGAAATTTGTTTTTAATTTGATAAAAATATCAAAATATTATTTTCCATATTTTAAGCTTTAGTAAATATCACTATCCAAATTAATCAGCATTTTAAAGAGAAAAATTCAACAGGAAAAGTAACTTTAAAATTTGTTTTTAATCTCTGTTTGAAACATTGAGATGAAAAATTTAAATTAATTTTTAAAATAAAAGAACATTACTAGTTGGTCTTTGGTCTCTCAACTTTAAATATTTTTTGTTGGCCCACAATTCGAATGAAATTAATACCATAGAAATACGCTTACTTCATAAAAGCCTATTATTGTGTTAAATTCAAATTTTAAAACCGAGTGTGCTATTCACATGTCAATTTTGCAAGTTAAAACCCGTGTAAAACATTTTTACAGCGTGAATGAATTTTAGCTCAATTGTGCGGTTATTTAAATGTTTAGATTTTAAAATATAGTGCAGAAACAGCAATTGAAAGGTCGAAAAACATCTTGACTTACAGCTTCAGAAAAAAAAACTCAGCGTGATTGTTCAATGACAGTCCAATGATGGGACTCCCCTGCGAATCCAGCACATAATTGTGTGTAGCAGTTGTTTACTTTTCTCTTCACAGCATTACATCTGTCCCTCATTATACTGGCATAATCTTCTTTCAGCAAGCAGTCAGCACTTTTTCACGTATGGCGCTAATTGTTGTTAGCTGCTACTTGGGAGCTGTTGGAAAACCTTCGCTGATTCGCACACCGGGCGCAATGATCGTGACATGCAAATAGGAGTGCAATTATGTTAGAAGGCCCTTACGATTGTCTTGGCCGGCTACTTCATCCTTTCCGCTGCTGCACACTTCGTGTCTGCTGGCGCTCCTCCTGCACGCAGCCGACGGTCGGGTCTCCTGATGGCTAATTCGTTGAGGCCCAAAAGGCCCGCTTGGGGATCGGGTGGGCCGCGAGTTGAGCAGCTGCTGTTTTAGCCGAGAGAAACTATGAAAGAAGTGTACTACTGAAAGACTCAGGGGCGCAAACTCCCCCTTCGCACGCTGTGCTCGCTGCTCCCTTCTCATGACGTGCCCGTATCGATCGGTTCTCCCCATGTCGGCGAGTGTTGCAGGGAAGTCCGCAATACTATACGTACGCTTCTACGTGCTGGTTACTCTGTTTGCTGCATGCAAACGAAGTGCACACGATTCAAGTCTCGCAAGGAAAATGTCACTCACTGTTTAACTCCCAGCTTACTTTATAGCATCAATAAAAAATTGCAACTGTATCGAGAAATCATAAATTGTTTACTTCCTGTCTTGAACATAGAAATGCTTGCTCAATAGGAGAAGAAATAGGATGGTTATGATATATCAAGAAAATACTAAAAAAATAGCGTGTATTCATTTTTAATACACAAAACTTAATGACAAAATGATATTTCGCAACTTGAATGATAGGGCATACAAAATTTGATTTGAATGAAAAACGAAGCCTCTTTTAGATTCACGAAACGTTACAATTGGAGCAGAATTTAGGATTTACAATCAAATATCAAATTTGCTCCTTTCAATGACACAATAGGTTTGTAATAACAGAAAACTATATTTGGGCCCATTTTGTAACGTAAAATATTCCATTCTTCATGCAGCAGAGTTAACTTGAAATTTTTTTTAACCATTTAACCTATCTTAATCCATTCCGAGGATTACATCACCCAACAAAGTTTTAATTGTTTGGCACTGACTTCCAATGAAGAAGTCTTTGGAATCTTCCGCAAAAACAGCATTGCCATAGGCGAGCAAATGAGACTTGACCATTTGCTGCAGTTTAAAGTACAATCTATCAGGATAGTAGCCAGACAGATGCATGAGCATCAGGATTTGAGCAAGGCTTTTGAATACATACACATCAGGGGTTACTTTCTTTTTCATCATCACCTGAACAATGGAACTGTGAGGCACAGGAGTTACTCCAATTTTGAAAGCAAGATGTAGCAGCTGGTCTGTCTTGAAGCGTTTTTGCATATCATCATAGTGAGGCCAGCTAGAATCAAATTATTATTAAACAAATGGGTTAAGTGTAGTTAAAACTAAAAAAAATAAAGAATTTAAGATATTGTGTAATTAGTTTTTTATCCTAAATCTACTTAAGGTATTTTAGCAATGATAAGCTACATAAAAATACATTTATGCAATTACATAGTAGTTTTTAAATTGAACTATTTGAAGGAGATAATTCAAGCAAAAATTTCTACTTAGTTACACAAGTGACAGCTATTTCACTATTTACTAAATATTTCAAAGTCGTGCGTCTTGATTCATTCAGTTTTCTGTGTTAGGAATCAAAGCGCAAAATAACCTTCAAAGCAACAATTTTTGATTTGTGGAAGTGTTGAGAGAGGCAAGAAAAGCAAAACACCAGATAAATAGTGCCTGCTGTGCCTTTTAGTTGCAGAGTAATAGAACGCATCTTTTGTGTGTTTTGAAATGTGTTGCTATTTATATTACCCTCTATTGTACTCCCCCACATCTACCTGCCGCCTCGCCAGCCTCTTCCCAGGTACCTCTTCAACAAAAATACTTCTTTAAATCTCATGAAGCCCTGGCAGCGGCAGGTATAAAAAGGTTACACCTGTCGTTTTTTCGTAGCGGCAGGTGTAAAAAGGTTACACCTGTCGTTTTTCCATGTGTTCAGCTTAAATATAGCTGGCATGCGCACTACAGCCTGCCATGCATTACTGGCCAACATGCATATAAACTGTAATTTTTACAAGCGCGCTGTATTTGAGAGGGTCTTCTTAAGCATGTGTACTTCTAAAGCGTTGGTTATGTTGTTTTTAAAACATTAAATTTGTTTGCTAAAATGCTTAAATTGTACACAGTTATTAAAAGTATGAAAATACAATTTTTAATGGACCCTCATTCAGAGCAGTTTTTACTGGAGTGGTTAAGTAGCAGTATAATAATGAAAATATCTTACTTTTGTTCACAAGCAAGGCACCTGCAATGGAAACTGGACCTCACAGAGCAAATTTCCCTGCGCCGCTGAAGATTGAAGCTGAGATCAACATGATAAGATTCAGTGAGCTCTTCGCCTTTAGCAACGGGCCTGATGATTCGGTAAACAACAGAAGACCCATAAGTGATTCGGACCATGTTTGGGAAGCAAGAATGGTTGATGGAGCTACTGGCCATGAAGAGAGCCATTCCCAAGTGGCGCTCATCCATTTCTTCGTCAAGTTTGTTGTCTGTGTAACTCAACAAGGTTGCATTGTTTTTCATGACGAATATTAGTTTGAGGATGAATGCGGCAAATAGCTCAAAGTGCTTCTGTGGAACATCTAATTTTCCAGCCAGAACCACGGCAGCTGCCGCACTGGTTGCAACAGTTTTGTTGTTGCATGCCTCCATATTGTCTGTCATCGCCATCAGAAGTTTCAACTCACAGTCCTTTGAGGCAATAGCATCTTCTGGTTTGATCCAGTCCAATGCAGTTTCAGATTCTAGCTTCTGAAGGATCAGGTCTGGCCCACCCAAGCGAAAAATGATGTCGATGATAAGAGTGAATGCGACATCATTGTAAGTTGCATTGTTGTGTCTGTATTGTAAAAGTTCCTCCGAGAGGACAATGCCTTGAAGCTGGCGGAACCTGCAGCTTGCATGGTGCACACTCATCCAGTCATTTTCTCTGCATGTTTCACTGCAGTACAACACCTTAAAAGAAATATATTATTATTAGAGCTTGCAAGTTCAATTAAAAAAAAATGATATATGCTTACATGTCCACAAATTGCACAAGGACTTGGAGAGTAGGTTATCTTGTAGCAGAAAGAGCAAAAGTGAACTTCAGTCTTCTCAGACAACGATGAAACAACTCTAGCAAAAGATTGTTCAACAATCACAATATCACCTGTAAAGCACAATATAATAAAATTGTATTACTTTTAAAAAATTAATTTTATACCAATATCCAAGTCCCTGTTTGCCACGACATGCCTCATCTTTTTCTTATTGAATGCAAGTGACACAGCATTTGACAAGCAGGGCAGTTTTTTATCAGGTTCGTAGCTAAGTGGCGGGGGAGTAACAGGTACTTGTGGAGGGATCCTAGGTTGACTTAGTCCTGCGGTGAGGTCTCTCTCCACAAGCTTCTTCAATTTTGACTCTTCATTAGGGTTGTACAAAGAGATTGCCTGGTGAAATTATATTTTAGCATGCACGGACGCAGGGGAAAAGTTCAAATGTGCAATATTACTGCATATGCCTGGTCAACACTCTCTTGACAGTTCATGCCGCATGCCTTCAAGCACTTTGCCTGGCGCACATACAGTTTGTATTTCATATTATTTGGATAGCCAGTGTTAAGAGCTCTTGAAATGTCTCTGTAACAGTCAACATACATGTCCAAGTGGAACAATGCAGCAGATCTAAAAGATGAGAAAAAGTTAAAAGCAGGGTAATAAAAAAAATTACAAGCGGTTTTAACCTGTTGGCATAGGCCATGGCACGACTGACAGCAGAGACCGCAGAACACAGGCTGACGGTGTAATGTCTACGAGCCTCCTCAAAACGTCTGTCTTTGTATGCATGGTTTCCCAAGACCCTTGTGTTAATGGAGTTTTGCTCTCGCCCCTGCAGCTCATTCCCGCGATCCAGGTCAGGCTTCTGACTGTGATAGCCCTGAGATGACTTAATGTCCAGCTTGGCCGCGGAAACCTTGGTAACTGCCTTGATTCTTTTCTTGAATTTTTTCAAACATTCTGAGAGCAATATTTTTGGCGGATCCATTTTGCTGAAAAGAGGACAATAAAACGAAATTATATTAAATTGATCAACAGAGCAGTTTTGACTAAAACTTATGAAGAGAGCCACCCCCACATTCGCAAGTGAAGATGAAAGTTTGATTTTTAAATTTAAGAGTCAAAATACAATTCCAAAAGTGTCGATTTAACCGGATTTAACATTTAAAATCAGAGTCCTTATTGAATTACAGTAAAAATTATCACATATAGATTTGACGAGCATTTTTTTACTATCAAAATGAACAGCCTCTCGGCTTCTTTTCATCTCTTTATTAGTAGGCAGCAATGTTACATTATTTCAATTTTTACTTATTATTTATATGTACTTTAAGACCTAACATGCAGGGAAAAAGCGCGATTCACTGAAAGGGAATTTGTGTATCTAAATGTTGGGTTTAACGAGGAATACCCTGTGGTTTCTTATTCAGTGAAGAAGTCAACGAAATCCTCGAGTGCTTTAGCAATGTCTTCCTAAAGCCAGCAAAGACAATTTAACTGCCACTGAAATTTGCTGTTTGCAACCAATTATCATAACCATTACGCTTACGCACACTCCTTCGCTTTCGACTTTTCGCTATAGTTTGCTGACTTCCTGCAGTTTCTGATTTCTGTGTCTCCTTTTGCCTATTTGCAGCCTTGCTAGCTGTCTGCCTCTGCTGGTTTGGGGCTTCGTTCTTGGTACATAGACTATGTTGTTGGCTTGGTCTTTTTACTCTGTTCTCTTTTCTCTTGAGTGCAGTGATCCCAACAATAATAAGAATGCAAATAATGCAATGCAATGGCAGTATGGCAGACGCGGAGAGGCATACACATAGAACATCATCTGACGAACAGAATGAAACATTACCAGACAGGCACAGGCACGAATATAACACCACTGCCTGCACTGACAGTCAGTCAAGTGCACATGAAGTGCGCGCGCTAAAAACAAATGACGGGCGCTGAAACAGCTGCTCTGGGGATTGATTATTTTAAAAGGACTAAAAACATCACGGAACGATCCAAACAAGAGTGTGCTTTTGTCAGATACCCCGTAAACTGAGTTTCTTTTTTATCTTGTCGCTTATCTTGTGATTCAAGACGGTTTATCACTTTGCTCATCAGTTTTTTCCTGATTTCTCTCCATGTCATCATTGGACGAAACGTGAATCAGCCTCAAAATGAGCGGTTTCCAAGTGAAAATTTCATCCTGGTCTGGTTTGCGCTCCAAAATATATTTATTTCAGTTTATTTCTTTAATGAATTTGTGTAGTAACACACACAGCAATAATAATTATTATTAAAAATTTGGCTGTTTACATTTTGTCGAAAAAATTGTACCTTGACTGGTTTTTGAACTTGTCTATTGAGCACACCCCTTCTCTGAAATTATTGAAGTTTCTATTAAGAGATGTCAGGGTAGATATAATAGTAAATCCCCTTTTTTCTGCTTGCTAATAGTCAATACAGCAATCATGAAACGAAAATAATATATGCAACAAACAGTTATAAGACAAACGATAGATGATGTGTATCATACTTAAAACATCTGATTGCAATGCTAGAATTATAATTTAGTCACTTGATTTACAGACATAAATCACGTCTAACTGCTGGAAATGGAGGCGATAACAACAATGATTGCCTTTACAACTGAAGAGCCAGTTGTCAGCACCAACATGACTCCCATAAAAATTTTCAATGTAGACCTAAGGTCTCCAGATTGGGCCAGCATACAATGGGACACAGGAATGTTCCTACTCCTCACCTCACTCGTTGCTGCTACAGCTTGGATCACCTTCAGCACATATTTCATGTCAAGAATCATCGGCTACATCCTGACCAAAATTCTCAACAGATTTGTTAAAACTGGTTTCATGAAAATTGGTATTTTTAACAAAATTCGATTGAATGTCTAATGATACAGTTCAAATCATTCACAGGTTCCTTCACATTCAATGCTCTAAGTGGAAAAGTTATGTTCCGAGACTTTTCTTACATTACAGCAGATTATTCTGTAAGAGTGCAAGATGGCTATGTCATTTTTAGGTGGTGGAGAGCTTACGTGCCAAAAGATGTGACCGAAGGTGGGAACCATAGCAATTCAATCTAAAATAATATTTGATCACCACGTTTTCTCTTAGATTTGTCTCATTCTGACACCAGACTATCGGTTGTTCTCAATGGAATGGAAATTCATCAATACAATAGATCTCAACTCTACTCAAGGCTAGAAAACATGTTTGGAATTGATCCTCTGATAATGAAGGGCTTTGAAGAAAAAGTTGAGGAGGATACCAATCTGAAAGTAAAGCCTGACGCGAGGACTTCCCGTAAGGCTCCAAAGAGCCCTGGCAAACTATACACATGGCGAGATCTCATCCCAGTTGTCAAAGTGGATGTATTCGCTGTAATAATGCGTTTGTCTTAAAGTTGTAAAAGCTTAATTAATAATTCTGATTAAAGGGTCGCATGGTATTTGGGAACAGACTTGTTCCAACAACATTGTCAGTTAACATAGAGGAAGCCCATTTTGTTTACTCCACCAAACCTGCAGCGTCTAGACTTGATCACTTCATGCACTTCATTAAATGCAAAGCAGAAAATTTCAAGGTATAGTATTGTTAAAGAATTGGGTATCAGCCAAAGTATTTTTTTTTTCAATTTGCTAAATGGTTAATATATTTCAAAATTGTTTGTTGTGCAAAATCTAAATGTAATTAAATTTAAAATACAATTATAAGTGAACACAATAATTTCCCCAGGTGATTTTGGTACCAAGTCCTAAATACACTGGTATGGTTGATGATCCACCGCGGTACATGGGCGAGGGCTTTGTCGTTCTTTCCTCAAACAATGTTGAGCTGTACTACTATATGGATGAACCTGGATTTGTACCAGAAGAACCAATGATGCTGCAGTTAGCTAATGGTGACATTGTGGAGTCAGCTCCTCCAATCTGGGGCTTGGACATAAAAGTAAACAATAAAAACATATAATTGACAAATTTTTAGCATGTTTCTGTTCTGAAATTTAGTGTGGCAAAGGCACAGACTTTAGCTATGGGCCTTGGGCTGATAGGCAGAGAGACAACCTGTTTCGATTTTTCTTCCCAAATGAATACCAGCCAATGAAACCAAGCAAGCCACCTTTGCCAGGCGAAAAACGTGTGGTTCAGTCCTTCGACATCAGGCTTAACACTCTTAATGAATCAACAATGGACATTTTGTTTTCCAAAAACAAGGAAACCAACGCGGTGCACATCAACATTGGCCAGGGTTCATACTTGGAGGTGACAATTCCATGGGTTGTGAAGGAGGACGGCTACACAACTAAAGTCACAGGCCAATTATTGCACTTGGAAGCCTCTACTAGTCTTCAGGTATTCATTGAGGCTTTTATATTGTGTACAATACTATTTTGGGGTTTAAAATTTTACAGTATCGAAGCCTCGTGGAAAGTGAAACTTTAGAATACAAAGTAGTTTGTCACTATCCTATTCATTGGAATGAGCACCAGGAATGGTCTTTGTCTCTAACTGGCTGCAAAGCAACAGTCAATTTCATTTACTCACACATTCATTTCTTCAAAGGTATTATTGTTTCCCACAATTTATTTGATAAAAAATAATTTTATTCTGCTTTCATAGATATGGTCAACGATTGGTCAAGCAAATCCCGGCCTGATGTGATCCACTTTGTTCCTTACACGTGGAAGATACTGTTGATTTTGAAAGACTTTGAATTGATTACTATTAGCAATGAATATAACTGGGTCGACTGTTCTTCCCAAAATCAAGAAAACGGTGAGCCTCTTATATAATGAATGACATTGTTGACAAATATGATTCTATTCTCTTGCAGCCCATGTGGCTTTTTGTGGGGACCTGTTTGACATGTCATTTGATCTCCCATTTGTTGACTTCCTGCCTCCATCGCTGCCGCTGAGGTTTTGGATCCAAGGGGAATGTGTGGACATGGCTCTCTTTCTCCCAGAAGTGCACTCGAGTCGAGCTATCATCATGGCTCTTGATCGGAATGCAAAAATTATGGGGAGGGATGAAAAGAAAGCTGAGAAAATCAAACGATGGAGGAATGTTTGTCAGAGAAGGTTAGCAAAGCCCACTTAAAATTAAAATATATTTTCACATCAAGCCCTAATTTCAGCAATGGATGGGTCGACTGCTGGTCAGTCCCTATTGTGGCAATAAGCATCGTGTACATTTATCATCCGATGCCTCCAATGGGGCCACCACCTCAGGCCAACATAACTACACCTGAAAAGGAGGAAATTTTGCTTTCGCCAATTCGGATTCCTCACATGAACAAGCTAAATACTTTCCAGCAATGGCCTGTAAATTTAAATTTAAAATCTTGATTTGCTAGAACTTAATCTCTTGTCCCAGGATGGAGGACAGAAGTTTGATCCAATGACCCTAGAAGCTGACAAAGTGTCCGTAGAAATAGAAATAGGCTCATCATTGTTGCTGCTCTATGGCTCAGTCCTAAGAAATTTCATACACCTGAAAGAGAACATTTTTGGAGAGGATCAAACTTTTACAGATATGCAAAAGTCTAAAGCATCTTCGCCTCCTTCAGTTGTAAGCTCAAACTTTAAGGCTTAATGTCTTTATATTTATAATACCAGACGAATTTACAGTCTGGTGCTGATGATGATGGGGAGAAGAGTTTTGATCCAAGAGACTACCGCCCCCTCGATGTGACAGTTTCGCTTACTTTGCATGATATTCAAGCCCATTTGGTGAAGGTAACTAAAAATGATTGCTTGGGATATTTACCACACTCAGAAATATTAGAACTGCGGAGAAAAAGATCCACCGTGCCCAGTAGCAATGATTGAGAGGATTGGATTCGAGATGAAAAAGGGGTTCCAGGAAACAACTTTGCAGCTATTAGTCTCGCCAGCATTCCTTCTGTCCTCTGATTTGGTGCCACGAAACATTAAAGATGTTCACCTTGGACAGGGGCATCTTATGCTGTCTGGTAAGATTATAATCTCTTGGAGTCGAATTGTTCCCTAATGAAATTTTGATATTGACCAATTAGGCTTGCAAGTGAGGGGACATGCAATGTTCAGTGATGAGGGAATTTCCTTGGACCATGATACTCTTGAGTATGCGTGGATGATTGAAGTGCAGCTTGGCAGATTGACTGGAAAACTGTCAGCGCCACAATTGTACCATTTAATCACAAGTTTAGAAACTTTCCTCCTCTTGGCTTTAGATGGTGAAAACTGCCTTCGTCCGCCTAGGTTGAACCTGTGCATTAATCAGTTAAAAGTTTCTAAACACCTCTTATTAGGCTTCCAAGACTTTGCCATCACGGTTTGCATCCTCGGCAGTGTCCTCAGTCAGTAGATCTCGCCTCAAATAACCAAACCCCAGGCAAATTGCAACAGTGTCCAACAAGTGACGAAATCAAGTACAAAATGACCAGAGTGGCATTGGATGCTCTAGATATTTACTTTGTGGAAGCATCAACTGCGATTCATCTTTTGGTAAAATTTAGTATTTTTCATCTGCCTGTACCTACATATCTTTATTTAGGCATCTCCTATTCGCGTTTCAACATGTAACCTTCACGGCAGCCAAGTCAAGTCAGGTGTCACAGCATTATTGCCTCTTGTGCAAATTCGGCAGTTTATCTGCATGCAAAACAACTTTGGTACTGGCACCAATCGCTCTCAAGGCAGCAACGCTGGTGGGGTCAAAGATGGCTGCGATTCTTGGCTAGAGATTGGTTCAATTTCTCTTGGTCCTTTAATTGTTGAAGCCGCGATGTCTCTGTCATCACCAGAGCAGAGTTTACATTTGGTGCAGCACAAGTGAGCAGAAATTAAATTTTTAATTATTTAAAATCTCATGCTGTTGAAAGATTTTTGCGAACGCATGATGAAAAAACTCGCAAGTTATGGTTCTTGTGGCTCAATGAGAAAGAGGGTCACAGCGTTGCTGCTGGAAAATCAATTGGAAAATGTGGCTGCATTGGTGGCTGTGTATTTTTCGGCCAGAACATCAATGGACCTGGTTTCTTTAAGCCGAATCGACTTGATCTGCATGATGGTATCAATGTCGCTTCATACAGGTATAACAATAAATTGTTATCCTGACTGTGAAAAAACTAATAATATCAAAAGAGTCAATCCAATTGGAGCTGACCCAGGATTTGGGCAGAGCATACTGCATGAGAAGCAGCTAGTGTTCCATACACCTCCCTACACCTCCTATGATATTGTGTCGCTTCAAGACCCTCCAAGCTGGAACAACACATTAACAAGAAGTCACGATCACAGTCTTAGAGTACCTTCAAAGTAAGTGCAAGATTTAATAGCAATTCAAACTTATGTTATGAAATTTTTAGGAACAGACCAGTTTTTGAGCGCTCCAGTTCAATATCTGAATCAAAACCTTCACCAGCTAATATCAGCATCAACAGTAATCAGTCAGACAGGTCTCTAGGGAGAAGGTTTTCATACACTCCGACTGGCGTGAAGACAGTCAAAGATGTTCCTTACACCAGACTGCTAGATAGTCCAAATTTGCTCCCTAAGTTGGACAGCGATTCCAAGCTCCACAATAATAAAGCTGCACTTAATATACCAGAAACGCCAAAAGCCAGTAGTTCAGACTCAAAGTTGGCAGTGGAGTATTTTGTACCCAGCGTTCCACCCTCCGAATCAAAGCACTCTCTCCTTTCTAATGAGGCAGAAATGGCTGATACTTTGGAATTTCAAAGAACAGTATCCATCAGTAGTGGTCAGTCTGAAGCATTCTACTCTGCCGATGAAGATTCAACAATAGTTGGAGGTATAAAATTATCACTAGCACCAGCAATTGATATTTTTATTCAACATTAATGTTTAGGGAGCGTTGTTGACGGCAAGAAGTTCACTAGTGAAACTCAGATTGCTGAAACAGTTGCAAAGCCCATCCCACGACTCACTAGCTATAGCAGTGAACAAGATTTTACAAGTCAGGATACAAAGCCTGGGGAGCCGATGAAACCAAGACTCGCACCTTTGTCAGCCTCTGTACCCCATGATATCATCAGCTCTGTTAAGTATGCTTTGTAATTTTCTTGCAGCATAAATGGTAACCATTGCATTTTTATACTAATATCAGGTACGAGGAAACTATGAGTTTTAAGTTAAGTGATCTGCGAGAGAAAGTTGCTACAAACAAAGAGTCTTTGAATAGATCTAGTCTCAATGCTATGCAAAAGTCTGGTCCTAACAAACTGCAAGATGTGTCAGAAGTTGGGGTAATGCGTTTTATGCTTGATATGTCAGTTTTGTACCAATTCTTTCTCAGGACTCATCTGATACGCAGTCCATTCACTCGACCCAGTCGTTTATATCTGCGATGTCCTCTCAAGAGGACCTTACAATGGTCAACCTGCACATGCAAGTCAATAAACCGATCATAGAGTCGCCTTTGCTAATGTCAAGCTACATCAATCATCTATCACAGGTCAGTATTTTTCACTCTTTTTGGGATCATGCTCAATTAATTCAAAATTCAGATGCGCTGTCATCGGTGGACCCAATCTTCTTTGCCGCTTGGCTGTGATGCATACACAACGCCTCTCTTTGAGCGCACTGAAGATGGAAAGCTCACATACATTGGTGGGAAATATGTGCCAAAGTTTGAGATGATCACAGAGGGATTTACCACTTTAAAAATGCTTAGCCGTTCTCAAGAATACAATCATTTCACACCTCCAGCTTCTTCCAACAAGGTTGTTTGTACTTCTTTTTTATTCAAATATGTAGATCTAAGGCGAAATTGATAGTCTCGCACCCCCCTTGGCATGGGTATTCAGATCATGATGACCAGTGTTAAATTCCTAAACATTAGGTCTCAATCACTAAAATTTCCTAGTTTATAGGTGCTCAAAGTTTGAAATTTTTGAAGAGGGGGATTCTTTTCAACTGTAAATTTTGTTCAGATTGGGGAAAATAATAAAAATCTGTTACATCTTAAGGATGAGCGAGTTTTATCACGATTTGTCACACGGGGAGAGAGGGAGTATGCGCAATAAAAGTCTCTTCATTTTTTTAATTTGACCTGATTTTTGTGACCCTGACCTTATATCTCTACGAAGTTGCTCACCATGGAAATATTGATGGGCGTCAGACGTAGATTGATTTTGACACCGATTTTTAATCCTCAACCTGAAAAATGTTGCAAATTATTGAAAAAAATAATATTTTTCATAAATTGCAAACTTGGAGCCCCTTTAAACTAGGAAATTTTGATCCAATATTTTGGGGTTTAACATAAGTCAACTCCAACAAATTTCATCATGATCTGAAAGCCCATCATATGCCAAGTCATTTTATTTAGTGCCTAACCATTTCAATTTTTTAAAGCAGACTCCAACTCATCCTTACATGTGGGACAACGCAACATTTTTGCAGTCTGATGGATCAGGAGATGTGGAGGAGGAAATTCTTGCTTTCCAAAATGAGCATGGCACTAGGACAACAATTATTGTTAAATCGCGAGGTGACATTGACATCATGATAAGCCCTTTGGTACTAGAATCTCTACAAAGGTGTGTGCTAATTCAAAGCGTTGAACATAATTGTAGTCAATGTTTTCAGAAGTATTCCAGTATATTAGTGCTATACATATTGCAATTAATATTATTTGATAAAATATGACTTTTCGGTTTAGGTTCATTGATGCCATCACTCCAACTCTTGCTGCTCTTCACCCACTCACTGTATTGAATGATCTGCACTGGAACTGCATCAGCCGAGTTGAAGCTGCAAACATTTTGAAGAAGGAGCAGTCAAGCTACTTAACACAGGTATGATTATCATCAAATCTTAATATTTGAAAATTTTAACACATTTGGCAGCTTCAGAGCAGTAAACGAGGAACAGCAGAGAGGAACGCGATTGGTGTTCCTGGACCGCAGCTGACTTTGCAGTCCAACGTGTATGAAGAAAGTATCCACACTCAAACCCAAGGAACAATCATTTTGCCAAAGGTATTTGGATAATAAGGCAAAACTAAATTATAACAAAACTTGCAATTATAGGTCAATGTGACGCTGCTGCAAGCCTCCATTGTGGAAGAGATCATTTCTTTTTCTGCTCTTGACAACGTTAGAGACTTGACCTGCGTTTCACTCTTTGCAGTTTGCTTTGAGTCGGTGTCAGCCCAATTTTATTCTGGGCATCAAGCTAAGGAAGTAGTGCAAACATTCCACAGGCCAACGGTAGCACCAAGTGGTGGAAAGAAAATTTCTAAATTGTACAAGGTGTGGCGCGGTGGCAATTCTCCAACTGATCCTTCGCAAGGAGAACTTGTCCACATTGAAACCTCTGAGAAGCAACAAGAGGAGATGGTTGTCAGCCTCAACGTAGGAAAGTGCCATACTCAGCTGAGGAGACTGAAAAACGAGAGCTCAATTTTGAAGGACGCTTACATCACCACTATTTCTCAGCACCAGTCAAAAGTCATGTTCACGTGCGTCAGACTAATGAAGACGGAACTTCCAAGCGCATCAAAGAAGTCTGACGATCCTTTGGAAAGTGATGATAAGCTAGGGTTCATCATGTTTGAATGTGGTTTAGAAGGAGTTTCGCTGAAAATCGTTAAGAAGTCCCACTTTGAAAAAAGTGAAAATACTGGAAGCGAGGATAAGTTTCCCACCAGTGACCCTAATTACAACGAGAGCGTTAAGTCAAAAGAAGAATTTGATGAAAAGACCCAGAAAACCGATGATGAATTAAAGGATGCTGACCAAAGAAACTCGTCTCAGAGCAAGCAAGGAACGCCTGCTGAAAAAATGGAGGAAAGACTTGAAGTTACAAACAAAGACATGTCAAACACCTCATCCTGTGTGCTAGAGTTGAAAACTGTTTGGTTTAACTTCGCTGCACCTCCCAGGGCACCCATTACTAGAAAAATTGATTACACCCGTTTGGACTGGAACTTGTTGTCTACTGCATCTCCTGGCATCGATGCTTGGATGAATCCTTCCAACAGGTTTGCGCTCAGGGTTGTTTGCATGCTGCGCACCATGTACCGACGATCGACTGGGATCGTGGCGTCCTTGATGGCTGAAGCTTTGGACATTCAGAGCATTCACACTCCTGCAAAGAGCAGATATGGACGTGTAACTCCAATGGCCAAAACCTTGCAGGAAGATCCATCATGTCAGCTCTGCAATGTGCTCCTCAAGTATGTACTACAGACAGAGATGATCATCATCGAAAACAATCTGCGAGAAAGCGACTTGCCTCTGCTCTCCACGCTTCGACAGGGCGTTATTGTGCTAAGCAGACAGTGGAAGAATGTTCTGTACACGTCCCTTCTGTTGGAGCATAATTACAAAATGCGGAATGTGAAGCCCTTGAATGTGACCTTCGCTGTTCAGGACACTGACGAAGAGAATGTGTTGACCGACGAGAACTCCGGTGAAGATGGTGAGGTCACAGATGAATGTACTTTGCTGTTGAAAAGCCCAGAAAAAGTTTCCAAGTCTGATACCGAGCAGCCTGACACGGACAACATCTTTCATTCGCCAGCATCGCCGCCGCCAAAGAAGAACCTGCCGCCGTCGCAGCCGCCGTGCTCATCACGAGCAAGTATTGTCTTCCCGATTCTGAACAATGTGTACACAAGTAAAAGGTAAATTTGCTTCATTTTTACGTTTGATCTGCATGTCTTACGTTCACGTTAGTATTTTGAGCTATAATTTTATTTTTTAATATCTTTATATTGACTTTTGTGATAGGTTTGAGAACTCTGCTGCCTTCTTCAGGAAAGACTCGGATCAAACTCTGTGCTCCGACAAGGAAGGAATGCAGGGGAACAGCTCTTCAAACAATAGCCTTGACGGAACCGTTACACTGACGAGCCCGAAAAGCTTACTTCCCAGTGACAACGAAGACTTGTATTCATGGATGGCGAAACAGCAGGATTACACCAAAGCCGCGGAGGAAAGAAACAGAATCAGGCGCAACTTGGTAGTTAATTGTTTTCATCATTTCTATCAGTTGTAATTTGTTATTGATTTTGAGGAGTCCAAAGTAACCACACTCTCCACGGAGGAAACAGTTCACACGATTGAATCTGGTCTACCAAATCCTGCATACAATTTATACCCAATGAGCAACTCGCTGCATCTACTTGATGCTCACTTGATCTTTGAACCACTGCTGTCGTGCCTAGGATTAATGCCAGAGCAGATATCAGGTTTGTGATTATATTTTGTTATGTTGCTGTATCTAATCAAAATTAATGAACAGGTACCAACTATGAGAGGTGGGGAACAAATATCTCCCTTGTTGGTGCCATGGACGTGATGAGAATTGACATTGTGGTCAGCGAGTACGGGAAAACAGACAAGAAGAAAAAAGGCAAAGCAACTGGGAAAATGGGCAGCAAGTTTCATTTGGATATACCGCCGGAGACTCCTGCTTTCTTGTGCGAAAAAATTGGTATTGAAGTTGATGTCAAAAAAATGGCTGACATGACTGTGGACGATATGATCCACAAGCAGAATGTCTTGTACATTTCAAGAGGCCAGTTAAAGAAGCACACAAGCACAGTGATCAACTTCAGCTTGAATATCAGGTATATTTCACAGCAGGTGAACATGCCGCTCTTGAGACTACTGCACCAAATATCCAATATGTATCAAAACTTCAAAGAGACTCAAATGGAACTTAAGGAGCAACAACCTGAAGGAAAATTGGTGAAGGACAAGAAGAATGGCTCTAGTTCTGCCTCTGAACAGCAAGAAACTAATCTGGACTTATCCAAATCAAAGTCAAGGCAAAGCCTCCTCCAAAGGACATTGAGCAGAACGTCCATCAGATCGCGGAAAGGTTCTATAGATGGAAACAAGGACAGAAACTTTCCACGCTCTCAGAGCCGAGGAATTTCACCATCAGCCTCATTCAGAAACCGGCCGCAAAGTTTTGCTCAGAAGTTGAGATCAACTGGCAAAAGCGTCAGAGGATACATGAACCTCAGTGAAGGTATCTCGCCTCTGTTTGGAACCAGTCCATCTGGCTCTGGAATCGAGCATGGAACAATTTCTTCAGACAAAAGTAAAGATTTGAATGTGCCCAAGTGCTGGAAAACCGTCTATGGACTTCTTGACCTGTATGCTACAATGCCTGAGACTAAAACGATAACGCACCGGTTCTCAATGGCACCTGAAGCTTCAGAATTCTACAAAGCGAGTAATCGGTACGTTGAATCAATTTAATATCAAAACTTGATACTTAAAAATAAATTTTCAGCAAATCTGAACATTTGCCAGAATTGCGGGAGGACGTTGAAAAAGGCATTAATGATTTAAATGGAAGCAACGCTACGCCTAAAATCTCAGAAGTCAAACAAAAGGAGCTGAGTATGTTTAAAAATTGAAAGGTCTGGCAATGTATTTTTCAATTTGAATTTTTTAAGGCTTGCTGACTGGTGAACGGACAAGGTTAGTTGTTTTTGGAGTGGCTCGCATTCACCGCACTCGACTGTTGGCAACTTTGAGCGGACTCAAATTGGAGGCTGAAATCACAAGCTTGCATTCCAGTGTCACTTGCAGGAAGAAAAGTAGACCAGCCAGTTTCGAGTGCTCCATAACTGGCCAAGTCGGACGCACGATGATTGTACTTTTGGAGGGTGTGGCTCCAAACCAACAGTAACATATTCAAATGAGGTCTATTTTATGTACTAATTTGCTAAATCTAGAACTGTTGTCAAAGTGACAGTGGGAAAGTCGCAAGCACTTTACTCAAGCATAACTCGCAGGCTCCGAGACAGAAACTCAGGATTATTAACAGTGGGTGCGATCATTGTTGATATTCCACAACATCCAGTCGCTCTTCACGGAATGATGACGAGAGGCAGTAAACAGCTGTCGTCAACTTTGCAGGTAAAACCAATTATTTATTTCTGTGAACGTACGTCCATATTTTGATCTGTAGGAACTGCGAGTGTCAAGGACAAGCCGATTCAACAGGGGCATGACCATTGATGAAGTTGACTTTGCTGCTCCTCCATCTTTCCCACGTTTTAGCCGAGAAAACTTGGCGCCTCTGAAGAAGGCAGACTCAACTATTCTGCAGCCACTGGTGATGCAGTTTTCAGTGATTCTGCAAAGCCTGAGCATAACAGCCGCTCTTCTGCCATCGTTGCAAGCCCAGTATAAGATGGACCAGGTTCAGAGCACTGGTATCACTGGATCAAAAGCAAAATTCACAATCGACCTGCCAAAGCACTCGCTCAGCTTTACTACCAAACTACAGACTGCAGAGGCGAATTTGCCGACAGCAGCCTGTATAGAATTGCCAAAGGTGCACGTGTCTGCTGAGTATATCGTAGAAGGCAGCAGCACAGACAAAACCCACTTTGCAGATGGTGTCATCTTGCACCAAGGAAGCTACTTGAATGCGAGCGCCGACATAGGCGTTTTTGAACACTCACTCACCACTGATTTGCTAAACCATCTTGTTTTTGTACAAAAGGTAAATCTTTTAACTCTAATATTATTTCCGTTATTAGATATTCTAAATTTGCGTTATTTCCCAAGGTCTTCATGAAAGAAGTGAATGAGGTCCTGCAGAAAGTGTACGGTGGGGAAAAGTTGGTACCCTTGTGGTTGGACGAGAATGAAGAGTCACAGCCAAGCAACATGAAGCGGCTGCTGTTTTCTCTGATTGTCCGACTGAAGCGAATTCAGCTAACTGCTACTACGCCGACTAACTCGGCAGTTCGTCTAGAAACAGGCGCTGTTGAATTCCAGCTTTCAAACCGAGTGCTCAATTTGTCAGCCAGCAAAGATGCAAGTCCAAGTACCAAATTGTTCTTTAAAGCTCAAGTGGACATCAACCTTTCTCTGGGACAGCTGTTAAAAAATACAGTGTTTGAAGAAGCTGAGCCAGAATTCCAGCAGTTTGCCTTCTTCAAAACGAAAATTTTCTTGCGGAACGCATTCCAGGATGAGACAGGCCAGGGAGAGATGAATGACAAAGAGGTGGTGCTGATAAAACTCCAGCGGCCCTTGATTTACATACAACCAGTTGCTGTTGACAAAGCCATTCTTGTGTGGCTCAACTACAAAAATGCATACGAATATTGGGATGAACAGAGGAGCAACCTGCAGAAAGAAGTGCTCACTGCGACGCAGCAAGTCTTTGAAAAAGTCCAGTTCTCACAGATCGGAACTCCAAATTTAGGCACACTCTTCCTGCAGCTGACCGTTCATGATATGGGCATCTGCCTGCCTTTAAATCCTCTCCCACCGGTTTATGGCGCCTCTAGAACTTACGATGATAGCCGGGGTGCAGTTGTCGTCACTTTGGACTCGACTAGCATTAGTGCGTGCAGCTCAGGATCGCTAGTCAGCAAGGGGAAGTTTGTCGGCCTTTGTCTGAGATTCGCCGAAGACTTTGAAACAAGCTTGGATGAATGGAGGCCAGACATGACCGATGTCATGAATTTGTGTGTTGTGTCGGAGGGAACTTACGAGGTTTGCAGCAGGACTGTAGCCCAGAAGACAGGATCAGTGCACGATAACGCCAAATGGTTTTTGAATGTGCAATGGCAAATGGAAGGCGTCGACATTCATCTGGACGTCAATGTTGGAAAACAGCTCTCTGCCCTTGGACACACGCTTACAACACTAACTGGATACGAGGAAGATGAAAATTTAAATTTGGACTCTGACAGTGATGAAGGGGTATTTCGCTCTAGATTTTCTGGTGATGGAAGCAACAGTTGATTTATGTTTGCAGGATCAAGTAGATGGAAGTAAAGCATCTCAGGAGAGCATGTACGGAAAGAGGCTAACTGAAAATTTGCCTCCATTCTTCTTTGACCCACACATTGACGCCAAGACAAGGTCAAAACTTATCGAAAAAGAAATGAATGAACAAGTAAGTAAACTGCACCAAGCACGTCACTATGTTAATTTGTGCGTTTTGTAGACAAAAATTATCAATGATCTGAGAACTCTGGGTGCGTCAATAGTCACAATTGAACAGGAGTTGCGAAAATTGCAAGATCTTGAGGCAGCTGCTTTCAAAGACTTCAGACACAACATGATTCAAAAGTTGCGCAGGCAAAGTGTAAAAGCATCCTCGATCAAAGGAAAGTTTGGCCTGGGCTCCAAGGCTAGCGCTCTGAAAACTCGATCTCTGATGGTTCCCTCGCCAACTCCAGAAAACCAAATGGAAACGCCAAGTGATGACCTAACAAGTAAGATCAACGTGTCATTATTAAGAATTAAATTCAACATTTAATTTAAGTATGATGATGAAAAATTATTTGAAATGCGTTCAGTCGAATATTTGATTCAGCACATCCCAGGGCAGGGAGCTCAATCAGAGAATTTTAATTTGATAAAAATAATTGAGTTGGAAACGTGGGTTCTGTAGAATTGTAAGCTGGTAGGTTCCCAATGCATCTAGCTTATTTCAGGGATGTAATTTTTGGTCAATTGCACATTTTATCTAAAACTATTAATGAGTTAGCAAATTCAAAAATCATAATCCGTTTTAAGCAATAATTATTGTTTCTTGAACTTCCTTTGTGTATAATTCCAACAAATATGTAAATTAAAAATTTTGCAATTTGCAGGTTTAACGCATTAAATTTATCTCCTCATTGTTGAATTTTTATAACTAGCTATGAATAAATAATAAAATAATTATTGACAATAATTACAGCAAATGCAAGTTTTGAAAGCAGTCCGCAATCGGGGCCTTCAAGATCAGCATCAATTCGAGCAAAGGAGCCAATTGGACCGCGGGTCACGTTCTCCCCTGACACTCAAAATATCTACGGTTCAAGGCAAAGCTCACTTCCAAGCATGGAGTCTGATCTTAGTTTGCCTGAGTATGATATAGACCCTGAGGTTGAGTTAAGAAGGAAGCCATCACCATCAAAATATGACATGCCTGATGTGTAAGTACAAAAAAAAATACTGTAAACTATGATTTGTAATTATAATTTGCAGAGGCAGCAATTATTACCTTGAGCCTGGATTCAGCAAAGACGGTGGAATAAGCCCAATGTCTGGACATCCCAGTTACCAAAAATCCCAGGAGCCAAACATCGACTTTGAGCTTGACGTGAAGGTGTTGATCAAAAGCGGAAAATGTGTCCTTCACACCAAAGATCCAGCCAAAGAGGAGGAGATAAAGGCAAGTTTTCTATTACTTTTTGCGTTCAAAATGCAACGTAGGATTTAGATCACTAAAATGCGGAAAGAAAGGAGTTCTTCAGGAGCAACTTTAGATTACCCATCTAGCCCAAGCACAAGCCGAAAAAATAAGGAGCTCAAGCACAATCCCAGCAGTAGCAGACTGAAATTCCTCAATAGCAATGTCACCTCGCTTGTCGATCTTACTATTTTCCATGTGCCTGGTCTTGATGTCAAGGTAACAAAACCCATTTATTGAGATTTGATGCTAATGCAATGGTTGCAGGTGCATTATGAGTCAAGAAATATGAATGAAGACTATTCCTATTGTGCTCGAGAAGGCTTCCGCAAGCCTAGTGTCAAAAAAGCTAGCCTTTTTGCATGGATGACTCTGCAGAGCATTCCAGAAGAGACCATCATATCGCCTCACATTCTTGAATTCTTGGAACAAACACTAGAGCCGATTCCTTCGACCATTCCTCAGCCCAAGACCAACACCAGCAATACAATGTTTGCCATGGATCTAGACACAAACATGACCAGCACAGTCACCAATTACGCCTACACCTCTTTCCCTGTTGACGTCATCGTGTACTTCCACATGCAGCCATCTTCATTCAGATTTTCATGCTTGCCAGTTTCACGTGTAGAGTGCATGCTGAAGCTTCCCTCGTTAGACATTGTGTTTTCGTCCAAACGAGCAGAGGTTTGTTTTTCTCTAAAATCGCAAGAAAATATTGTTAAAATGGTGTCATTTTCCAGGGGGAACACGCTGAATTTGCTGACGAGATCTCAAGACCAGCACCAGCGCCGGGAAGCGTTTCTGGCTACCGAGGATCCCTAACAGAGGCCATGAAAATCGATAGTACGTCAGCCACTGCTGCAGTTGGAGGTTTGAGCGTCACTGGCTGTCTAGCTGATTTTTCAGTCTACATTTTCCATCCATATGGTGGCAAGAAAAGTGGTACGTCAATGCGTAAACCTAGGAGATAATCTCACCTAAAATTTAACATTTTAAGGTCTGAAAGAAGCGCAATGGTCACCTCTCGCGGACAGTGAGCGGAAAGACTCGCTTAGCATTAATGTCGAGTTTGTCAAGTTCCACCTTTCTCGCAGCAGGAAACTGAATTTCAGCACTCCAATGCCTGATCCAACTCTGAAGACTTCATTGGGCTCCGCTAAAATTGGAGAACATAGTCAAGCTGTCATCAGATTTTCAAGTTAGTATACCTCTTAAATCTTAAAATTATTTTTTAATATTTTATTTAGGCCAATAAAATATCTTAATACGTAAAACATAATTACAGCTATTGTGGACATTGGATCAGCATCATTCAAATATGACATGCGACGATTGACAGAAATTCTCGCTTTTCCAAAAGCGTGGTACAGGAGATCCATAGTCCGAAGACTTTTCCTTGGTGATTTGAGTATGAGCGCAGTTTACAGTGAAGGTGACGACAGTCCTCCCTCAAGTTTTGAAGAAGATTCGTCCCCTGTATCAAGGTCTTCTGCTAGCTTCGAGACTGGGTATGCTTGTGGCAATTTTATCTTAACAATTTTGTAAACACAGCTTCCTCTTCTAAAATCAACAGGCGGCAGTTTGAAGACAGAACCTCTCGCTCTGTGCCTGTCGAACAAAGTCCGTTGCAAATGAGAGACAAACTACGGCTCAGTCTAGAATCGGAAATTCCCAAAAACTCAAAATTGAACAGTGCTGGAGAAAAAGTGACACCAAGCACAAGCTCAACTAGTCCCTCTGACTTGAAAGCTAGTTCAGCCTGGGAAACCTTGGTACTATTTGCGGTCAACTTTACTAAACTAAATGTCCACATGAACATGGGAAACGTCATGGGCAACGTCATGTGAGTTGAAAATTTGATTGTAAATTTTTCTTTCTAACTGGTATTTCAGGTGGCAAACGAAGGATTTCAAGTCAGAAGGTCGCCTGTCCATTGGAAGCAATGGTCACAAGAACATGTACATTGGTGTTGGTCTTGGTGGCTCTGGTCTCGATGCAAAAGGCGGTATTGTTGGTGGCACTATTGAACTGAGTAAAATCGACACTTTCAGTAAGCCTTTTAATCATTCTTTGGATACACTGTTCTCATTGCTGGCAAAACAGTTCATATTCGAGAAGACCCAGGAGTGGAGCCTGACCACAAGTTTGGTTTGAAGCTTTTCGCATTTGAATTGAGACTGGATTACATGGGAACAGGAGTACTGATGTCCAGAATCAGCAGCTTGGATGTGTCACTCAGAGCTGAATGGAAAATCCACCACCAGCTAGCATCAACGTCTCAGGATGTTCCTACCAGAAGGTAAGCTGCAGCTTGGGAGTTTTTTATATTTTTAATTATTTGCTTTTCAGGCCTGCCACGATTTTCATGCATGGAGATTTGGGCTGGGACCAGTTACAGCTCATGATTTCTCGGTCCACTACAGCAGACCTGTTGAAGATGTACCACAAATTGGAGGAGTTCTTCTCGCAACAGTTCAAAAGCAGCAAACGAGTGTTTTCCAGTCTTCAGCCAGCTGCAAAGAAGCCTAGCTTGAGGAAGAAACCGCAACCAAAAAAGAAGACATCTAGCACAAGCAAGTTCCACTCTTTAGTGCTCTTAGTTAAATGATTATTATTTTTCAGCAGGTGGGGATTCAGGAATATCAATTGACGCACGGCATCACCGTCATTGGCACCGCCCGCTGAGCGCGGTGGCTGGTTTGCGCCTAACTACACTGCCAAACCCTTTACCTGTATCTGGCTCCGTTCTCGGTGGCACCATGGAGCTGCATGGAAACAACATTTCCCTTGCCTGCTTTCATGGCATCAACTTCAAAACCAAGTCATGGGCTCTCTTCAGCTTGCGTGAGCCGTGCATTTCATTTGCAACTGAGGCCCAAGAAGTCCCTCCACCAACACGTAATTTGACTCCTTATTTTTATTGCGAGTTTTAATATTTTAATTACTATTTTAACAAAACACTTGTTCAGAATATACGTTAAGCATTCTGCCATTAATTGTTAAACTTAGGCAGGGTTCTTGCTATGGTAAATTTTATTTTTACTCAGCTCAGGCTGAGACTATCTGTACATTATTTAATTAGCAGTCACCCTGCCTATTCCTTTTTATCTAGCCAATTGAATTTATTTGTTTTTTCAATTAGAATAGTTGTTTTTGTTACACAACAACAACAAGAATTTTAACAGTGCTGATTCAGATATCTAGAAACTAAATTAGAATTCTTAAATCGCAAATTTTCCATTTTTTCATTTTGACAGCTGGAGAGTCGATGGATGTTCACGTCGTTCAGTCCTTAACGTTCAGTTTGGGCATGGTTGGTCTTGCTCCAGCGCACGCCCAGCACCTCAGCATGGCCACGATTTGCAGAATGAGCCGCAACTCCCTGTTCCCACCTCAATTCAGAACTTTGCAGGAATGGTTCAACTTTGCATTTGCCCAGTCAGAACTTGATGGTAGATTAATTCCCTGGCAGATTCCGTGATCATTTGTGACAAAACTTTATTTTCAGATGTTGATCGATTTCCAAGCTTGGAGCGGGAGCGAACTGAGAGCACAGAGAGGAGGTCAGCAAATAAGAGCCAAGAAATAAATCACAACAAAGAAGTCATTTTCTCGCTTCCGTCAATGCAGCTGCATTTGAAAACAGAACATTTGCAAACAGCTCGCACTCCCGACCTCGCAGGTAGAAGCTACCATATTTATGTCTTTCCAAATATTTAAATTATTTTTTTCACTAGGCGACAAACCTGAGGTGGTCTGCAGTTTCATCACTGAGTTTGAGGACCATATCTTCGTGACGGTTGACGCTGAAGCATTCTTTTTCCTGCATGACTTGATCACGTCCTACCTCAAGGAAAAGGATCGAGTGGTTGGTTTTCATTGTATCATCTAGTCACAAACTTAATTTACAATTTTTAGATCACGTCCACTCAGATAATCCAGAGAGCAAAGAGCCCTGATGGAGACAGAAGGAGGGCGGATTCTGGCAGGAAAGCCTTTGATCCTGGCGAAATGTTTTTGAAAGACTGGAGAAACTTCAATTGCAAAACCTGGCACTTAGAGCCTACTGTCCGGTAAAATGAAATTTTTCATATTATAACCGCTTTCATTTACAAACTTATTAATATCTCCTGGAAAAATGGTAATTTCAATGTGCCTCTTATATTTTAGTCTCTTGTCCTGGGCTGGTAAAAGCATTGAGCCCTATGGAGTTGACTACATCTTGCAGAAACTAGGATTCACACATGCCCGCACAACCATTCCTAAGTGGATGCAGCGAGGATTCCAGGACCCGTTGGACAAAGTGCTGTCAATTCTCATGCTCAGAATGGTTGGTCTTGTCAAGGACGAGTCCGCGCCGCCTTTCAAAGGGCGAGAACTTGGTCCGAAGAGAGACTAAATAATTACAAATATCATGTTTTGCTACCATATCTATTCTAATTTTCTTCATTCCATTTTAAAGCTGCTGTAATTTACCTAATTTAAGCTCCAATTTTTATTAAAGTAGTCAAGGCTTTTTTAATCACTTGTTTATATAGCAGTTTACGCTTGTGATTCAATACTGAAATGCGTGATCTTAAAAATAATATTATCTCTATTGTTGTTTGTTGCAAGTCAAAATAAAGTTAAATTTATCATACCATAATAATATGCAACTAAATTTGTCTTCTTTGCCAGAAAAGTCCTTTTAGCGAAAATAGCCATGCAAATATCTACAGATAAAAAATTATACAAGAGGTTTTTGCAAACAGGTAAACAATAACAGCAATCGCTAAGCACCAGATGCCAATACGCAAGCGCAGCCCTCAAAAGCACCCCTTAAAAATAAAAATTAAGTGAAAAAATGGTGACTTCTGTTTTGACACTGAATTTAATTAATTTAAGCACTCTAAAACATGTCTGAAGTACCAAAACGTCTCTCCTTAATTTGGTTGTGTTATATCCCAAGTATTTACTCAGTTATTTCATATGAATTTGTGCACGCAGAGATTGCGGAGCATAAAATAAATTTAGTCAATCTCTAGCAGCCAAACTGAGCAGTTCGTTCCTTTTCCTACCCGGCCACCCCGCAACAGCAAAATTTCAGGTTTAAAGCCAAATTTCTGACATGATTTGAGCTTTTATTTTTGCTTCGTTCTTCGTTCACTACACAAAAATAAAGCTTCAATAATATTACCAAAAGCTGATAGCTATCGCCTCTAAATATTGTTAAAATTTAATAATATAGCCATCAGTAATGTTGATCGAAATTATCACGTTGATATTTATGGTTTACAACGTTAAAGCTTCTCACTCAGTCAAGTTGTAAGCAAACCTATACCCAGTATAATATTGAAAGTGGTCACTTCTGGTAATAGCAACAACAACTAATTTCCTAGAAGCATGGTCCATCCCAACATTTGGATGTGCAGCGTAAGATGCCTCTTGGTCGTTTCTTTCATTTGCATCGCGTTTGCTTTTTTCACTCCTTACTGGCTGAGAAGCAGTGGAGAACCCCCTGAAGGAAATTTCGACACAATAGGTTTGCGATTGATTGTTAATCATAGAAATTATGTGTTTAATTTCATTTCCTCAGGTCTGTGGACGGTTTGTTGGCGGAATCATAATAACAAGAGCCTAGATGACCCACGCGAGCACTTCCGCGGCTGTTGGCCGATCTATGACAAGCGTTACGACAGATACAGCTCCTTGAGGCCACGTAAGGAAATTTATACTCTAAAGCGCTTAAATTGAATCGCGTTCAAAACTTTTTACAAAATGTTTCGCTCTTTCATTGCTTATCTTTTATAATCCTCATGCATATTGTGGCTTTTAAAATTAGCTTTTCTTCTTCAATTTATGAATAATAAATTAAAAATTCCAGAATTCTACATAACAACACAGATTTTATTCAGTGTCTGTTTTGTTTCCCTGGCATTCAATTGGCTGCTGGTTCCAATTCACGACTTTTATGACTTCTCACGGAATCCATTATACAAGTCTTTTATATTGTATGGAATTTTAGGCTTCACAGTACTTTCAGGTATGTATTATTGTTCCATTAGTCATATTTATTTAATAGAATGTTTTCCAACTTGTGGGGTTGTCAGGTTTGCCTGCTTAGAACCTAATATATTATTTATTATTATTCTGGTTTATTCTTGCTTGTCAATAATATATTATCTTATTATAAGACATTTATTGTTTTCACAAAACGATTATTTTTAAATTCATATTAGGACAACGAATTCAATTTAATCACAAAATTGTTTGAACTGATCGAGAGAACAAAAGTTGAAATAGGGCCAGACAAAAAGTAAAAATATCAAAAATATACATCTCTCATTTTGTTACGTGCTCGCACACGAATAACGCCTTGTTATAGAAAGAAGGCTGTGCCGCAGAACATTCCTTTAGTTATGGGAGGCATATTTTTCAAAACACGAAAGTCATTGTGTTTACACCGTCTATTTGTCACCATTGTATTTTAAAAGATTCGGAAACATTATACTGCTTATAATTTTTACTAAATTCAAATTTGGTATACTTGTATATTGTTGAAAAACTATAAATAATGATTTAAAACAGGGAATATAAATAATGTTAAGATTTTTAAAATATCACTTTATTTCCAGCCTTGTGCGGTTTAATAGCTGTTTTGGTATTTAAGTCACGATGCAACGATGAAAAATGGATGCCAGATCACAAGAACAACGGTTTAAGCTATTCCTTCGCTGCAGCAATGACTGGTGTTCTTCTATCGTTCATGGCTTCAGTTTTCATCGTGATCCTAATCATATATCAAAAGAGACCAAAAAAGTACGCAGAGGTTCATCAGGATCCAGAAGCATCTGCCAATCAACCACATGAAGATAACAACTTAATCGGAACAAATTGCTAGTCAACGATATTTTCTTAAAAATTTATTTGAAGTTCATTGCGAAACCATTTTAATTTTCAATTGTATTAAAACTGATAATATAAATATATACATGTACCTCTAATGAATTTGCTATATGATTACTTTGATTTCTACCTCTCATCATCAACTCCCAACACAGTCCTTATTGAAGTCAAGTTTAACTTTGTAATTTTTTAAGTACTGGGGTTTTTAATAATAAAATGCCACACATAATGAGTTAATTAAATATTGTTTCAAAATCTTTTAATTTACAAAAGCTATTAAAAGTGATTACATTAGCCAATTTGCGTCACTGAGTGTAGCCTTTTCAACAAAACTAAAATTTGTAATTAAAAAATGTGTTTTTTGTTAATTAAAAATTATAGAATTCTACAAAGTTTCATGAACAATGGCAAAAAGGTGAACAAGCAGGAACTGCATAACCGACCGAAACACATCATTCCAATTAATATAGTGGATTTGGGCGCGAAATGTTAAAGGATTATTTAGTCTAAATTTTATTATTGTTATGTGCCAGCAGAACAACTTTTCTGTCATCGAAAACAAAAGTAATATATTTTGAATCAAAACATGATATTAGAGAGGTTTATACAGTAACGAGGAAACATCAGAATTATTTAATTTTTAAAAACACGAAACGTTTATTTTTCGTTAATACTGAATAATGTATTTTACATATAAAGGTAAATTTAAACAAAATTGCATCTAAAAATAATCATATATTATGTTTGGTAAATTTTTTACATCAATATCTAAGATTTATCTGTTAATCATTGCAATTATTGTACCCGCGATTACGCGGTGTTCGTAACGGCAAAATGAACCAGGATGAGAGAGTTCAGTGACAGTAATATTTGCCTTCACGTGATATATTAGAGAAGCTTTTGACATCTCCCGAGGTGTTTCGCATATTCGTCTTGATCTACACTCCAAAAGCGTTCTTTGTCTCTTTTAAAACAGGAATGCAGACTGAGGATGTGGCGGACGGTGTTTTCCCAAGAGGGTTTGTTTTTAAGGAAGAAGCTGTAGTTGTTTTGGATCCATTTTTTAATTTCCCCAACCCGCAGCCGTTTTTCCGGACTCTCCATAATGGCCTGATGAATGAGTTTACGATAGGTTACCCGAGGTCCTCTTTCTTCGGATAATTCACTATTCACTTGGGCTTTGAGATCTTCCTTTTCTTCGGTAATCTCGTCACAATGCACTGACTGTGGAGAATCGAGAGTAGCAGTGTCACCGAGCGATAGAATTTGCGATGAAGTCGGTTGGTCCGACATCTGCTCGCGTCTGGCAGCTTCATTATTTTCTTGTTCTGATATTTTCCTCGCCGATTGAACATAGCAATGCCAAAATTTCATCATATAGATCTCAAAGTTCAATCGATTGTGCAACGTAATCACTCTATGTTCTTGAATTCTTCTCATATTTTCTACTTCTCTGCTGAATGGGTGCAATGCGCAGATATGACTCACCAGGTGCTCAGGTCGACAAACATAGCTGCATCCTTCGCAAGGGCACATAGTTTGAGGGCTCTTCGAGTTGCTTGGGTCCATGCTGCTGTTTGCTTGCGATACGTTTGTAAACGAAAAAAGCACACAACCAGCCTTCTTTTATATTTATAGCTGATCTTTGTTGATGTCAACAAATTTTTTTTATTTAAATACTGTTTCTTTATTTTGGAGATGACGTAACTTTTAAGTAGGCAACATGTTGCGCATGATAGGCACATTAACTAATACACAATACACATACACGCTGTCGTAAAAAATAATCAAATGAATCAAATATATATAGATATTTCTATTGCATAAATTTTTTTGTTTATTGCCATAGGCTACCAGAGAAACTTTGTCCTATGAGAAAAATATGAATGAATTTCTTTTATTTACAACTGTGGAAAAATCATCGGAGCATTAGTTTTGAAGCGATGGTGAGAGTCATTTTTTATTGTCAACTCAAATAAAGAGACTATAGATGTGATGTTTCCTAGAGCTTTTGTGTTAACTTTAATAATACAGAGGAATAAAAACAATAATAAAAATAACAAATTATTTCAACAATACATGGTCTAATAAACAAAATTTAATTTCCTAAAAATAATAACGCGTAAAACGTTGGTAGATGCAAATAGAGGCAAATGCACGAGAGAATGCGTATAATTATATATTTTTTTCAGCTGGAAATAATGCAGATTCCTTCATGTCTATAGCGAGTTGTTAGTTTTATTACGTATTTAACGTGCAGAAATTTCTTGCTCAGCAGAAAAATTGGGCAGGAATTATATCTTTAGTAATAAAGAAAACTTGACAGCTTGCTATTTACCGTGGTAGCTGCATTTTATTATTTATTCATTGATTTAAGTCCAAAAAATGTGTATCAGTTTTTTATTCACAAGCAGTTTTTTTCCATACGAAAGTAGGTTTTGTAGGAAAGGCTTGGACATATGTTTATTGTTTAGCTGTTTATTCTCACAATTTGTCAAAGTACATTCATGTTATAACAGGTCAGTTTACAAATAGAAAGAAAAGCATGTGAGAAAGGGCGACACTTCTGGAAAACAAGTTTCTAAGACTTTGTCCAGGAGGACATAGCCGAAGTTGAATGAAACCAGACAGAATTCTCCTCGTTTCCCAGCCCGATGAGCTATTATTATTTATTTATTATTAATTATTTCACTGTCACATTTTTCCTTAAAAATGACAAATATCCTGACTTTGGACAAATACGTAAATTTTTTGGTAAAATAATGCTTTTTTTAAACAAAGACTTGTTTATTCGGCCAAAAATATGTCTAAATCAGTCCAGAAACCATTTAACACCGTGTAATTTATGCATAGTGAAAAACAGACTATATCTTGAATAAAAAGCGTCCAAAATTCGCAGCCCTAAAAAATGTTTGCGATTCTTGTAAATTAGTTGTTCCTATAAACTTCTGGGCTTAAGTGATCAAGACATCAATTTTATCCTGAATGTCATCATGGCAATTAATTCTTATCATATTGCTTTCTAGATTTTGTTTCACAAATATTTTCCCGGCATGTACCCCAACCCACTCAAAGCCCATAGTTTTTGCTGCTTTGCGGGTGCAATACAATAGCTTCTTGTTGTAAGCGGTGAGCCGTTCAGAAATCTTAATTGTCGGCGGGGTATCCTTGGAACGAGACCGCTTGTAACTTGCAACATAATTTGGATATTTTTGGCCCGGTGGCCACGTGAGTTCTCGCAGTTTTTTCTTGTTCGCCAGCCAGAATTTCCTCGCGCTTTCGTCTGAAAACTTAGCCACCAGTAATCCAGGCTGTTTTCGCCCTTTGGACACGTAGTCTGGCAGCCAGAAAGCATGAGACACAGTGAAGTTAATTGGCCGTGCTCTGATAATTTGCGCGAGAATATTTAATTTCAAAAGAGGGTCTTCATTTTGCCAATGTGGAACACCACTTATTTCTAGGTCGTTAGAGAAACATTCTTGCCTAAAATCATTCAGTTCGGCGTGAATTTCTTTGATCTGGGACTCAATTTGCTGTTGTTTGGGATGCACCGCTTTCAAAAGCTCGAGTTGCATTGTCCGCCTTTCTTTCCTATCTTCTTTTGTAATTTTCTCCAACATACCTGCTTCGTCTTCTTCGCAGTATTCATGAACTTTGGTTAATTGTTGTGTCTCGATATCCTCATGTTCTCTCTGTTTGCCGTCAGTGTAGAAGTCTGGAGTAGAATATTCGTGTGCCTTGTTTCCTGCAAGTTGAAACATTATGAAATCACGACGAAATAGAGGGTGAAAGGCTTCCGTGAATAGACCCGTGTTGGATGCTTGTTCTCATTTGGATACAACGTGTTCCACCTGCTAATCTCTAGATGTATTGGTTTCTCTTTGTGGTTTTGGCGTTTTCCGTGGTGCACTTTGATTTCAAATTTCTTGCTGCCTGCAGGGCACACTAGTTTTCGGAATGAGTCCCAGCCACTAAAAAAATTATTGGTGCTTAACGAAAATGAAACTATGAAAGTTATTAGTGAAACTGACAGTGAGGAAACAACAGCATTATCTCTGGATATTAAGAATTCAAAAACATAATTTATGGTAGGAGTATGCAGCTATCTTTTAAAATGAATTTCACGTTTAGCGGCAGTTGGAGCCAAAACACGCTGAGAAAAATAAAAATCTAAACTTGAACTAAGTTTAAATTTGATTATTACTCCATCCTCAATATTTAGTTTAAATGCAAAGAAAAAAAATCATAGTTTTGTTACGCTGAAAATTGATTAACGATAAATATATTTTCCAATAAGCACTATTTAAACATTAAATATTTTGTTCTTTTTCATTTCATACTCGCCAAGACGTTTCACTTCCTTTAATATGAACACTAATTATTTGGCTGCTTTGTCTATGAAAAATAAATTCAAAGATCTCTACTGTGGCTTCTTAATTGCTTTCAATCAATCAGTGGTCAAACTCGACTCTCTTGTTTTGTAAATCTTTATAAACAATCAATTAGTTGTGTAATGCTTTCCTCTCTTGCTTGAACCTTAACTGTCTGATTCATATTAAAATTTGAATTGTTGTTAATGTTACCTACTGTAGATCATAACAAAGATTGTTTGTGACTTTGGGTGTTTTTAAACAATCAAATCCAGAACATTTTTTTACCATTTGTCTGTTAACTTCACATTTTATTAAAAACCCTCTTGTTTTCTGCCCAATTTACAAACAAACAGTAAAAGTTGTCTTCTGAGAGAGTTTGCTTCCTCAGTAATGACGACAGCAATCACATGCCATACAAATATACTCTTCGAAATATGATCAACACTTTCAATTAACGTTCCGCCGTTTTGATTAAACTGATATATAAAAAATTTCAAAACAGTTTCATAACCGAGAACATTTCGTCATCAAGTAGTTTGTTAAAAAGCCCAAAGTTCAATTTCGGCTCTGGTCTCGACGCCCCTCTTGATAAAGTGTACGACAGTTTGTGTTTGTTTTCTTGAGACCCTATGCTTAATCCTCAGGGGCACCTTGATATATCCACTCATGCAAAACTTTTAGTTTGTTTCGCGAGCGTGCGGCCAAAACATTTGAACACTATCTCACTCTCCGCTGCGTCACTCACTGACACACTGCGCGCGCGAGTGCTTATTTTCATCAGTCCGCACATTAGGAGAAGCAAGTTCATCGCAGTTCATGTTTCAGGAAACCGGCAGTATGTTTTTCCATAGAGATCATGCGCAGGAATCAGGTCTTCTGACGGCTGGACACCAGATTGGCGCATGTTGTCTCGAACCTGAAAGCACGCTAGGCTGTAAAGACACTCATTTTTTACAAATGACATTTTTATGAACTTCAATTCTTGTTGAAACACGTTTACATGAAAAATTTATTATTTTTATATGATTTCTCATTAGTAAAATAATAGTATAAGTGATGCGCAACCTAAACTGGTTCTGCAAATATTATGGCAATTTGTTTACGATAAAAACGGTCTGGTTTCTATTTTTTATTTTCTGTTTTAAACAATTAATTTCAATTTTTTTCTGAGAATATTTTATTTTTTCATAGATAAATTTTAATTAATATTTAAATAAGCCTCTCAGTTTAATCAAGGACAATAATAATTATTTTAAAAATTCCGTATAGATATTGATGAAATTTTTGTACCTGCTCGACGTCCTTCATTACTCTGAGCAAGTTCAGACCAGCTAATTTTTTAAGGTCATGTTCAGTCCATCGCTTCGATGCCAGCAGCTCAGCGAAAAGCCTAGGATACCCTGACACGTCCTCCAAACCTTTGGGAGTCCTGCAATGCGAACGAGCATAATATATTGATTTTAATTTTCCACTACTCTTAAGATTTGGTTAACGAATTAAATTTCTCATCAGAATTTTTCTGCGATTTCAACTGTCGTATGAAATGGGTCGATTAGAGTGATTGGACATTTGTGAAATGTAGCGAAAATGGCGCTGACAGACAGGCTTAGAAAGAAAGGGGTCGAGCGAGTGCTGAGGGCTGTTGAAGTTTGTGCAAACTCACAAGTTGATGCCATCATAGCCGGCGCCTATGCCCACATGGTCGGCTCCAGCCACGTCTCGAATATGATTGATGTGCGCTGCAAGAATAATTTCGCTTTAGTTTTCGCTTGGCAGAAACAAGTTGTAAAAGTCGGACAAGCTAGGAAAAATAAACACACACATGCAGACGCCATACACAGCACACAGAAGCATACAAAGCAGCAGAAATGCAAACAAATAATAGAGAGGGCAAAATAGCACTGCGGGAAACTGCACACATGTGGAAAAGAAGAAAGTTTCCATGGGAAAACGTGAAGGAAAACCGGGAAATGCTATTTCTATTTCAAAAGTTTGTTTTTGTAACTGCTGTTTAAATTAAGTCCTTAAAGAAACAGAGCAGTAAGCGCTTAATTCAAACTACATTTCTGTATAGCATATTGTAGATAAAATAAAACAGCTCATTTTAAATATATTTTAAGCCTTAGCTTCTATAGGATTTTGTCGATCCGGAATAGTGCCTTTTTGTTTTTATTGCGCATGATATAATTTTCAGGTCAATTGAAAATTAGAAAATGCATATATAGCTTCAGCGGACACAACTGCTACAAATTCGTTCTTGATCTCCACGAAAAGAAATCAAATTTATATCTTGTCAGGAACAGCAGGAAAGTGCTTCAGAAAAAGGCATTACATAAATCTAAAGCGCGTTTACTGTTTGACGATTGCGTAAAAGTGCTGTCTTGATGATTTTGTGCAAGATTTTCGCGAGCCATAAAGCAGAAACCCGAGTTAGAATCACTCGCAGACGAGCGAACGCGAAGTAAGAAAAAAGGGGCTGGGAATTTATTTGCCACTTAAGTCGCGCTTTGTCTTGCCTGACTCGGCCGTTATGCGCTCTCGCCTGGCAGGCAGAAGCGACGAGATTATGTTCAAGGTGTGTGTGCACCTCTATCTGAGCACTTTGCGCGTCAGTTTTGCTTTTCAAACGACGCAGAAAGGCTGTTTGTTTAGGCATTTAAGGTCGAAGGCAAAGTAGAGGGGGGAGTATTTCGATTTTCTAAACAATATAAAGAGTTTGACTTGCCTTTTCGCCATGATAGATCAAAGGAATTCATCGATTCCTACTTTATTCGTGGCAATAAATTGTCTTTTACGGCTCAATTTTGCATAATACGACCCGTCAATATAAAACGGAATTTTGCTGATTTACGACCGCCGTCTAGGAAAACGGTTTATGAAAAATATGTGATCGATTTTTCTCTTGAGAATAATCTTATTATCAAAATGAAGCTCCTGATGAGTATTCTACAATATGAATAGATAAATAAATTATTTTTCTAGTTTAAATTTTTCTTAAAACCTAGTTGTAAATTTTTTACTGACTTTTGAACAGATTCGGATAATATTTTCTTCAGTTTTAATATTTTAGGATGAAATTAAGTGCAACTTCCTCGTTGTACATCAAGCTTTTTATTTTCCCGTTTTTCTTCTGTTAGATTTCTACATTATGTATGATTCACAGGTTGCCTTTTAATACAGGGGTTGATGTAAAATTAATGTATTATGGAAATTTGTCGCAAACTCTAATTGCAACTCATGTTCTATTCTATCTCACGAATTAGGGCTGCAACCAGAAGGCGAAACTAGTTGAGGACATTTCTGTAGAAATTAATAATAAACATTGATGTACACCGAGGAAGCTGTATCTAATTTGAAATAAAAAAAACCTCGTGCGTTACTGCCTTCATTGGCATATCTATCAAATATTTAATGTTTAATAAATAAAAAAACTTGGGAAAAAACACCACCTGCTTCATCACGAATCAACCAATGTAATCACTAGTCCTCGCGGAAAACTTTTTTTTAATCAGGCTGAAAAACATCATGGCTTAATTTGAAGGTGGATTACGAGTCGAAGCCAACCGTGCGAACGCTGACAAATGAGTGTCGGGCCGAAATTTGAGCAGGAATGCCGGCGAGTAAATCAGCCCGACTTGCGCTCATTACGCCGGAGTTGCTGCAGTCAAACGGAATTGGGCAATTCATCAGTCTCGGCAGCTGCAGCGAAACCGCAGAAATTAACCGTCAGCGCAGCGCAGAGCCAGTGTATGCTTTGGCGCGTGCCATTCACCCTAGTTGCGACCGCATGTTTTCAATTTCGCGTGTCGCGAAACAAAAGCCGCGCCACTCGGCACACGAACCGCCTTTTTAATTGGTGCGCGCGGTTTTTGGTTCGAGCGCACCAAAAGCTATTAATGGGCTATTGCGTTTGAATAATTGATCGCGCTTCCAGACCTCATTCCTCTTGTGACTCGCTCTCTGCTCTTCATTGCCGACCCATTTGACGTTCATGAGAGCAGCTTCGAGTCCAATTGGTGCACACAGGGACTCTTTGCCGCTCGTGTGTTTCCGATTAGTGTGTAATAAAATATTCAGCCAGCCAACTTCCGTGTTGACAAATACATGTGTAATGACGCAATGACTCGACGAGTTTTGATGTGTTAAAATATTCCTCTCCATTTTCATTTTCATATGCTGTAGAGACTGTATGATATTTTCCTCGCTTCGTTAGTAAAATTTAATTGAACTGCTGAACAGCAATGGTTTATTTAGAGAAAAAAGAAACACACGCGTAGGGTAATTGTTAAAATTTAAATTGGCTTAAATTTAAAATGGCTCAACTCTGCGCGGAAAAAGCCGCTGTACAGTACGAGAATGTGTTATTTAATTTTTCCCCTCAGAATTTTCATACTAGCTGACCATCCTGAATTAATTTGCGCGTATAACCGTTTGTTATTATATATTCAGCACATAAATGTATATTAAGGAAGCAAAAAAACTATCAGTCATAAAAGATATCAAGAGCAGTAAGTAAATCGATATTAAATGAAAATTTTAAAAGTGTCCTTCAGCAGAAATAACAGGTATAGACTACAGTGCAAAATAATATAATTTTATCTGGTGGCGACCGCGTTTGTGATCGGTAATTGCCTTCCATTTAGAGCACAAAGAGTGGGATGGAATGAGACAAAGCACAAAATGGTCGGAAAATAGCGGCAAGCGGATGGAAAATTGACTAAAATTCAGGAACACAGCGCTCGTCGAGCATGCAGGGGACAGGCGAGAAAATGAATTAGCGACGCCAGCACTTACCTACTACATCTCTAATTGTGGCAGTATCATTACAGCTTACAAAGTAGGTATAAAAGGCCACCATTACTATCCCTCTATTTTGAGCCTGCAACAAAGAGAGGCGAAATGTGTCATTATCAGATGTGAGCTACAAAGGAAAAGACCACCACACAGAATCCCCATTTCATGTATTTATTATTTCACGGGTTGGTTTCTTCTCAGGTATTTATTATGAAAGGAGGTGTTGATCATCTGTATGTAGGTTTGAGATGGTAGTGTTGGTAATCCATTTATTTCAGGGTAAAATTTTTTTGCAGAAATATTTGTGATAAATGTTAAAAATGCATTTATTGCCAAACCAATAGTCTTTTTAAATTTCACATTGATTGCGTCTTATTCTTTTATTTAAAATATTACACTGAAATGGGAGTATGAAAGCGTTATAAAACGAAAAGGGGAACAGATATGCATAATATTGGATTTGCTTACATCTATAACCATTTTATTGGGTGGCGTTCATCTGCATTGAACCATTAAAAGCACATTGAATCACTGCCAAAAGCGAATTCTGTCGACTCCAGGAGGGCGGCATATATATTAATCGATAAAAGCCGTGCGCGCGAGCCCGGGAGAAGACAAGCGAGTGCGAGGGCAGAACACGGCCCATTGACAAATACACGGCCGTTGAGCGGCAATAAAACGGCAATAAGTGTGCGCATGCATCATTATCTTAAGTAGCTGCAATTAGGGGTGGCTGTAGTAGCGAAACGACGCCATTACGACGGCGTCGGCAGGTCTGTCTGGAATTTAACCGCGCGGCAAGATGTGACAACTTTTATTATGACAGATAATAATTTGCGCGCGTCGTCCATCAACACGTGTGCCGTGCTGAGGATTAAACGCGAGTTTCGCAACCGCACCGAGCTGCAATATTAACCGAATAAAGTGCTCCGCGAAAGGAGAGGCGGATTATTATATTTATATTACGTCTATTGGCAGCAGCCCTCGCAGGCAAACTTTCTTGATTTGGATTCAATCCGATATTCTCTTTTTCCTGCTGCCGTAGAATTTTTTGCCGCGCGCGCGTGTGTGCCACCTTGACACTACTATATTGATTCAAAAAGTTTTATCTTAGACCGTTTCAACTTTTCCTTTTCTTGCGGATATAAGGTTATGTCGCAAGTTAGGTGGACTGCGTTAGAGGCCGATTAAATTAAATCAATGATGCTTTTGTGGTGGAATATAATTTCGAAAGCGCGCAAACTTTGCTTGACAATCTCGTTCTGCGGGATTTGCGTTGGAAAGTCGCGAATGGAATCGTGCTGTACGAGTTTGACATAGAATTTAATTTCTGCGAAACTCCAGTTGGGTTCTTATAAAGTGGCGGTTAAAGAAAGAATGTTTATTGACTTTCCTCTCTCTTGCGACTTTATTATTCTTCTCACATTCAAGTCAAATGCAATTACGTTGAAAGATTCTTATTGAGCTTTTAATTATATTTTCTTTTCACATTTAACCGGTTAGAAAGGCTGTTCTGGGAGACATGAATTTAATTAAATTTACTTGAAGGTTTTTGCATAGAATTATACTATCATTATAAATTACTTTTATAGTACTATATTTTAGAGTTCATACGTTGAAGAATTTAAAAAATATATTTACGTTTCGTTAAAAATCAGAACAAAATAGTAAAGTAAACACGCAGATTTATTTTTTAAATTTAAATTATCGAATGGTTTAGCTCTGCGTGGATCTACTGAAGAGTGAAATTAGTGAAAATCTGAGAGGAAAAAATAAATAGCACGCTCTCGTACATTACAGCGACTGCTTCGGCTCCACGTACCTCTTCAGCACTACTTTACCTCAAAAACCAAATTCACACCATTCTACTAGCTGTACAAAATTCTGAATCAGGGATGTTTGAATATCCACGTCCGGCTTAACTCATGCTGATGTTGAGCAGCAATCGGAAAGAGTCTCGTTCAATATTAAGATTTTTAATGAGTTTAACTATAAAAACTATGGTCTGACCTGCAAATTGCCTACATCCAGTTGATAACTCTGATGGTAGACAACAAGTTTTTCTAATTTAGATCAACTTGTTCTGAAATTTAGTGTGACGAACTCTTTTTCAGAAATATGCGGCCACACGTAACATTTTTTGGATTCATTTTGATTTTGAAATACTTACGACAAGACGAAGGACGTGGTCAGGCACATTTCTCGAGCTGTTACAAAGTGCGTGCGCCGCCGAGTGCGAGAAGATGACCGGCGCCTTGGTCACTTGCAGCACGTCCAGCATCGTGAGGATGGACACGTGGGACAGATCGACCATCATTCCGAGACGGTTCATTTCCAGAACCACGGCCTGCGAACAAAAGGCGGACGGGATCACTCAACAAGTGCCACAAACTCGCGGAAGGAGCCGGCAAAAAGCGTGTGAGAGCAAACAACAAAATCTGTGAGCGGCCGAGACGCAACAATCAGCGGACAAAGCAAACTAGGGGAAAAACGACGGGATCGAGCCTGTCGAGTCTAATTGCTGTTTGAGCAGCAAAAAGAGTTTGTTTGTACGCGCAAACACACAGCTTGGCCCGAAAACAAAAGTGCTTTTTGCACGACTTTATTCTTTTTCGCCGTGGCCGACGCACCGAGTGTAACGACCAGCATTTTCTGATACGGTTAAATGGCCCGTTTTAGCTGTTGCTTCCGCAGCCGAACAGAAGTTTTGCCGGATCGAGGTATTCATAAATTTCACCTCTTCTTGAAAGGGCCAATATAAGTTTTATGATGGGTAATAAAGATCTGATGTCTCAATTCTGTGTAGCGACCTGCGATGTAGTAAAATGGAATTGCTCAATTGGGACCGATCATGCATTGCTACTTTTCCTCAAGAGAAGTCTTTTCAATTGCAGGTTCTAATAAAAATTCAGCTAGTAGCGAAAAGATAGGTAAACTATGCTATGTTCCACTCGGAGCCTAATTTTTAGTTCTCTAACACACCAATAAGCATTTGCTTTGTTTTTCGTGGCTTCGGAGAAAAATTACGTAACAGCTATAATCATGGATAAAAGCAGCTTCGCATTGAGCTCAAAATTCTAGTTATTGAACTTCTGGCGGAGAATGTGTTTTTTTCTCGAGTTATTTATATACGCTATGTCTGCAAGCTATGATATGTATTCGGCTGCTTGTAAGAATAAACATCTATTATTACACACGCACATTTTTGAAGTGGGGACAAATAAGATCTCAATTTATGGAGCAAGGTTATAGCAGAAACTGTATCTCTGATAGTTCTGTCAGCCATGCAAAACAATTCAACAACCAACAATCTGATTATGAACAGGAAACAAAAGGAAAACAAAAATATGAAAATATTATGTACTGTTTGCAACCTGCGTGACATCTCTATTGCAACAGTTGCATACACACAAAAGGATAGATATTCATTGTAAAATTAAAACGTGTTCCCAATCAAATAATTTTTTAAATAATCCTATTCAATTATAAAAATAAATTATTCTCATCTCGATCTAAATTTCAGCAAATCTGGTTAGTATGAATCAACGCAACTCCCCGTCAATCCCACCAATTAATTACATTCATACTTAATTGGTAAAAAATTTCAACACACCTTGCCGAAATCAGTAAGGCCGCCGTGGTCTGGAATCTGTCCCGGTGCATCCACATTGGAGCAGTCTGCCCTAACAGGGAGAATAAAGAGTTAGCTTTATTGTATCTGAGATCGTAAAGTCGTCGTAAAGATGATAATCGCGGATGTACAACAAAGCATATTATCAAGCCAGGCAGTGGCACATTCCATGCTCGTAACTTTCAAATTACACCTGATGGAGTGCTTGGCGGCGCAAACACAAAGAGTTTGCGGTTGCATCGAAAGGCTAGCGACAATGGACGAGAGAGAAAAGGTCAATTAGCTCTTATGTCGTGTTCTCACCAAGGGGTGCTACAGGTATGCGTGAGTGTGAGGTATCTAGCCCCTAGCCGGTAGAGGACCCGCAGCACAGCAAGACTCGTGCCGATGGCGTGCCCGCCCTCCACCCCGATCAGGCTGGCCAGTTTGCGGGCACGGTGCGCCTCCACGACCTCTGCAAAAGCCGACAAGATTAGCGGCGTCGCGCGTGCAGGGGACGCGACAAAGATTCCAAAGATTATCGTGTCCCCTAGCCGCATTTTAGGCGAGCGCGTGTGCCAGGAGGTCAGCATTGGCACTCACAACGCACGCTCGCGACAAAAACGATGCTCGAAATTAAGCTGTTTCTTAGGAAGTTTTCCGCATTATTCGAAGTCACAAAATGGATTCGAAAAAGAAATTGAGGATTTATCTTTAAATCGACATATTAATTTATACAAGATAAACAGAATGACTCCCTAACAGTTAAAATTAACGATTTAATTTGAATAAAAATTGCGAAAAACATGCACTAAAGGGGACCATTCTTAATGACGTCAAAATTTACTGCCCTCTCTCTTGGTCTCCAGCCCTTCTTTGTCTACGCGGCAGCCAGTTCCGAAAAAACCAATATTGTTAGATATTTTAGCCGAATAAAAATTTGTTCGACCATAATACCCTTAAATTGGATTGTTAGGAACGACTAAAATATGTAACCACAAAAACGTTGTAATTGATCTAAATTGCACATCATTGTTAATCCAAAAACTAAATTTTTGTGTTCAAAAGTTCACAAATCTGGAATAACAAAAACCAACCACACTAGCACAGCTTTAAAAGTCATTTCGAAATGTCAGCAAAAAGGCGATTCTGTAGAGGCAACCTCTAATTCACGACTCGCTTTTAAGCGTCCCCCTTGCCCTAGCAGAGTTCCCAGTGTGCGTTTGTGCGAGCGCCCTAGCTTGATTGTTACCGTCGGCCGTGGTGACAAACTGCATGTGCTGCGGGTATTGTGCTATCAGTCTCCTGATCACATCAATTTGCTCCAGGGTTAGCTGAACAGAGTCCAGGTACTGCGAGCTGCACGGCGCATACGCTGACCAAAACTGAAACACACCAGACGCACACGGTATAATGGCAGGGGCTCATACAAGCTGGGCAAAAACTTGCTCTCGCCGGAGGCCGTAAATTTTTCACCCAAAAGTGCCACCTTTAATTTCGCCTGGAGAGCAAGTGTTGTTGTTAGCGTCGTGTTCACGTTAACATAATTCCGGCACAAAGCTGGTGATAATAACGGAGGAAAATTAATTTCTCCGCATAGCAGGCTGCGGTGAACTTTTCCTTGAAAATGGCAAGCGAGCTGGTTGGTTGGCAAAAAGTTGAGCGTTACGCCGCAGGTGAAGAGCTTGTTTTGCCAGCTGCTTACGATTAAAACGACAAAATCGTGACACAAATTGGAGTCAATTTGGCGAGTGCCGACTCGCTAAATCGATGGAAAAGCAACGACTTGCTTGGTTGGCCCGATCGCAAAAGTTTGCGCCGTGTGCGATTGAATCTTGATAAAGTTTGCTTCTCTGTAGCAATTAAAAGGCGAACTTTTGCGTGACAGCCAGGGTGGCGGCATCGGTGATTAAATTTGGACAGAGTTCGCCGCAAAGTTCGGAAAATGAGCGAAAGTTTACTCACGAAACGCGCTCTCGCGGCCAATGCAATGAATTTCTTGGAAAATTCAATCAACCTTGACGGCGAGTTGTTGTTATCACTCAACAACATAATATGACTCACCGATAAAAAAACACATAATTTTGTAAGACGTTATGCTAGGCATTTGATAACTGATAGGATTGTAAGTTTAATTAAGAATAAATTGTCGTGGAAAAATACCGCATTTCCTGGTACACATCATGAGAAGTAGAGTTTTTTTTTTAAATTTAGCATTTTTTTATTTTCAAGCAAGAGAGAATAACTCTCGTGAAATCAACGCTGGAATGAAAGGAAACAGGAAACGTGGACACTTAACAAATGAACATGTACCTGTGCGCCGACCATGCCTTGCTGAAGTCTAAAGAGGTCCGTGTGGGACCAAACACTGCGGGCCCACGGCTCAGTCTGTCGGAGGTCTTCTGAGAAGTGAAAATCTTGTAGCTGGTTGCGCACGTACTTGCGTATGTTCCACGGAAGGTCATTGTGCCTGCGAAAAGTGAGCAAATGTGTTTGAGAGGAAGGTAAAGAAAAACAACTCTGTATATAGATGGCGCGTGTTTGAACGCCCCCGTGCACGCAGCAGAAAGTAAACGTTGCCTTTCTTTTCGCCCTGTGTTTTTTCGTCAGCTTCCATAAACAACTTTCGAGTGCAGAGAAAGTGTGTTGAAAATCAACCGCCACCGGGTACGACTGTAGGAATAAAAAGTCGAAAAAACGTTTTTGCTCGGCGCACAATTTATGGTTGGCGAGACAAATAATATTTATTAAGGCCAGCGAGATTAAAAACGCATTCACAAACACGCAGAGACAGGCGAGGTATTGATTTATTGCGATGAGGAAGCGCACAGGCAGCGGCTTCGAAATTAATTCGCGACGTCGTAACATCTTTTACGGCCCACGTTGCAAAAGATAACGCGCAACCATAAATTGCCTTTATGGATCGGTGGCTGTTTGTGTCACTTGCAGATTGACATCTACTTTGCTGCGAAATAAGGTGTTTGCCAACCCAGCGGGAAACGACACAGCAGATATTATACATAATAGCATTTCTTGCTTTGCTTCTAATTAAGAACGACAATATTGGATTTGGTGATAATTGGAACATTTTTTAGCATAGTTTTATCTTAACTTTTCTCTTTTGGTAATTGATGGCGAAACTCATGATTTTTTATGCTACGCACACCAGATAAATATGCAATTTGTTTCTCTTCAAATATTTTTAGGTTGGAAATTAGGAAAGGATATATTTTAGCAACCATTTTAAAGACCATCTTCGGTCAAATTTTCGAGTTAAAATAGAGTAAACTTTTGCACACGAACTTTGATTTATTCGATTCTGTCTCAGGCGATCATATTTTTTCCGCATTAGCTGTCACACAGTTTAAAAGATTTGGAAATTAGCTTCATCGCGTTATTTGATTCGTTGCAGTACACAAGGAGGAAAACCAAGCGTTGGGTTGACAGCTTCAGAATCACAAACTACGACCAAATATAATATAATAATATTATTCCAACTGAATACGGGTTTAAATGCTACGCATGGAAAGCGTTAAATAATTTTCCAGCACATATCCCTGGCGAACAAGGAGGGTGGTTAGAAATCAATTCACGAATCGTAAATAACGCGATTCCAATAGTGTGGGGCTGTCACTGGAATTTGTATTAATAGAAGGGCTGCTGCGTTTGTCAGATTGGCTTGAATAATGTTTTCGGCGAATATTTGATGTAGGGAGAGAGGGAACGACGCGTTGGAGAAAAGAGAGGAGCGAAATTTTGATATGCCGCATATTGATTTCATATTAGGTTTTGGCCTCGTGCTTGCCGACGACTGTGTAACAAAGGCACGATTGGAAAAAGTGAGAAAAGCTGGATTGCCGTCTCATCCGCACTGAGAGCGCCTGCGACTGATTTCTTTTCCATCTCAACATTTCTATTTGCTCATTTTTGCCACATCGTCCCGATTGAAATTGGCAAATCGCATCAAAGACTGCCTGAGAGCGCATACACACGGCGACTGCTTGTCGACTGCGCGGATTTCGTGAGGAGTGACGCTTTGCAGGATTTGTTCATCTCCAGGGTGGAGAGGCTTTAGAAGAGGTGACTTTCAGCGTTGAAGTTGAAGCGTTCTGAAATGGAGCCTTCAATAAGGAAATTTGCAATGGGAAAAAATGATTCCATCAATGGAAATCATATAATATTGGCATAATCCCTAATAAATTGTCTGTTTTTGGATTAACAAATAGGAACTTTTCAATGCACGATGAAAAGAGCTCATTATTTTTAATGTAATATTGATGCTACGTAAGAAATTTGATCTGAACTCCAAAAAAGATCGTGTATTCAATGCCAATTAGAGTAGAGAGCATCCCAAGAAAGCTTTCCATCTCATTTGACGAACAAATCGCAAACAAAAGTTCTTGAAAATAGCCGCTGATAGGGCGGGGAAGACTTCGGTGTCGAGTTTTAAACTGATTAGCCAACGCTTCCACCCTGGCAGCATGTTCTCTTCGGAAAACAATTTGGATTAATTGAAATTGGATCCAGAGTGCGACGCAGACGCCACTTTTCCGGCCGATGCGGCCCCTTGACGGATAATCGAATGACGGAGAGGCAGGAATAAGGGATGCGAGTCGATTTATTAATTCATTATACCGAGAGGGACTCACCCGTCAATTAAGGGCACCTCTTCCAGCAGTCTGCGCACAACAGCCAGCCTGTCGTGCACCCTGTCGTCGCCCGCACGCGTCACCACCCAGCTGCACAGGACCAGCACCACTGTTAAGGGCCCAAAACGGCCCTTCATGCTGGTCTAGCCACCTAAAACAAATCGCAACAAACAGTTAGAGAACGACACTAAACTATTTTGTTTACTATAATCATTGCTAAAATATATTATTCACTTTTTTTGGTCAAGGAAAGAAATATCGGAATTAAAAAATTCAAATTAAATTTGCATCTTATTTGTTTTGTTGATTTCTTTTGGATGTGGGAATGTGTGCCGTAAATTTGCCCAGCTGATCCTTGGTATAATTTTGTTTTGAAATTATGCAATGTTCACAAGGGAAAAGCTTCTAACTAACTATTTAAAAAGTGTCAAATAATTAATAGTTAATCGCTAGGGTAAATAGCTTTTGTTAAAAACTTTCTTAAAGATTGACAAAAAAGTTAGAAACACCGCATGTAAACCCACTTTTAACCAAATTGAATACTAAATTAACATTATATTTGTTTATCAGGAGATCTAACGGGAAAAAATTATTTTCACTCCTCTAGTAGAAAACTGTTTCAAGTGTACTGCAGTTTCATTGCCACTGAAATGGCTTGCAACTGAATTCATAATAGATATGAATAAGCCAAAAGTGTAATTATGAAACTAAAATATCTGTTAAGATGAGAAAGGTAAAATTACTATCAGAATAAAGCGCCATGTTTATATCTCTTTTTGGAATAAATAAATATCTTAATGTGTGTCGAAAACACGTCTAATAGTATCATATTGATAATTTAACCTAAACGTTTCATTTGAAAGATATTTTTTGTCTCGTGGATTAAATAAAAATTATTCATTAAAAGATTTAGGAGCAGTACTTTGAATTTCTTAATGGCCACATTAACTCGGCAATGATGTCAGCAAGAAGTTTCCTTCGCGTTTCCCCAGAAATTCAAAGTATTCTCGTGATACTCATTTAATTAGGGGGTCGTAGCAAACACGCCGACTTAACTGTCAATTAAAAACACACCAAGAGGGCACTTGTGTGACGCGAGCGCGCGCTTTCTGTTTGTAAATGTCACCTCGGCCTCCCGACTTTCTCGTGGGGGCCCGCTTTGCGTGCAACTTGTTGGAAAGCAGTCGCATTTAATCTGAGCGAGTGTTTATTACACCGGTCTGCAATTAAAGTGCTTTTGACAATGGTTCTCCACGTGCCTTTCCATTTCACAAGCGAAACAAAAAAAAATAAAAAACTGACGAGCGAGTCTGTGTGCTGGGCCGGCTGCCGACGGTGGCCGCCCTGCGTGCAGTCAGTCAGTGGGAGGTCGGGTCTAATTAAAAAACAAAAGGCCGCATATATAAATACTGTACTCTCGGCGCCGTCAGCTGGCACAAGCCGAAAATTAAAAAAAATCGTCAAACTGATTTATTCACCAGCGCGTGTGATCTCTAAAGGTCCCATTGCGAGCGTCTCTTTGACGAAATTTTCTGCCTGAATTTTTGCGATTTTTGATAGCGTCATGGTATTTTATTTGAAGTTCGCAGTGATTCATTGGCATGCGCGACCTTTCTGTCATCGAATATGGACGTTAAGGTCAAATGGGACCACGGATATTTTGGCTCTGAATGAGTTCAGTTTATTAATTATCCATGCGTGTTGATCGTAGCTTTTTGCACCCGGTTGAATCAGTTTTAATTAACTGATAATACAGACTTAAACAAGGTTGCATTTTTACACCTGTGTGAGAAAAAATTAAAGAAAAAACATAGGGAAAGTTCTCATATTCAATTTTGTTTTGCGTACAGCCTCCTCGACTGCTTTTTTGCCCCTTTTTTCATTTTTGAACAGCCGTGAGATTGTATTTTTTCACAACAGCGGTTATTTCACCCACCACTCTCGCAAGTTCGTAACACGGTGTGCGGCCGCTGAGAGTGAAACTATTGTACTTTGGACACAAAAAGAGTTGAAAACAGCAGCGGGAATGAGAAGAGAGCCGGCTGATAAGGAGCACTGGGTGTGTGCGTGCACCGTCGTAAAACAGCCAGTTGAGACGGCGGTGGGTGGTGGAGGAGCTGGCAGGGTGGAATGGCATTTGCGGCAGAGCAGAAGAGAAAGAGAGACACGACGACACATGTGAAAAAGCAACAAATGCTCGCGAAAGCGAGCGAGTGTGCCAACAAACGATGTACAACAAACAGACGCGAGAGGGAGAGAGAGAGAGAGAGAGAGAGAGAGACCTCGTGCGGATGACGAAATTCAATTTGGCTCGCAAACAGAAGCGCGCGCCGCCGCGACTTTCCTCTTTATTTTCTCTCCTAGCAAAGTGCGAGCGCCGGGGTTGTGCGAAACAGTTAACCCCCGAAACTGAGTGAGACATAACATGGTAATGGTCTCTCCCCGTGTGGATTCAATGAACTGATTTCATTTGGCTCCTCCTGAGATGTTGTAGTTGGCTTCGATCCCCTTCCTCAAGGGAAACTTTGCCATTTTCCTCTGGTGGAATTGGTGCTTTGGGTTTGTGCGAATATTCTCGGATCGTCTAGAGCCACTTTCTTTTTTATCATAAAATATTCGGTACGTAATATCCGCTGCCAATCGCTCTCAGATTCTCAGCCTCCCGCATTTGATGATTTGTGAATATATCAAAATGTAGAATTGAAGGATTTTATAAAATAGCACGGCATTTTGTGCAATCGTACAGAATTAGAAATTACTATTCACATTATTAAATGAGCCCCCTAAAAATATTTGTTTGGGTGTAACTGCTCACACTAAATTTCTAATAAAAATCTAGAACTTAAGAGCATGAAATTCATCTCAGAAAACAAGCAACCATTAAGTATTTCCCGTTAAGTAGGATTTATTTAATCCAGCAGCTCTGATGCAGTAACTGCGATCTGTTGCATTCTAGATGTTTTACCCCTGGAAAAATATAAAAAAATCCTTTCCGCCGCAATTTGGAAATTTAGAAATTACTTTGCCCTTTACGTTGAGAGTTGAGCTAGAGAGCCGTGTTTTTCACATCCCTGAAGAGAATCGCAAAGCCCGGCGCGAGGGCCACCGTGTCCCGGGAGGTAAATGCAAATAAAGAGGCGGGCTGCTCTAAAATTTATGGTTTTAAAAGGGAGCCTCACCGCCGAATACAAAGAGCAGGGAGAATCGCGTGCGTGCGTGCCTGGGTTGCTCGCATCCTTTCTCTCTCTCTCTCTACACTTTTCACCTGCCGCCCATTTCATTTTTGCCGAGGTTTGATCAAAAATTTATCCACCGCTCGCCTTTCCCTGCCACCCTTGGGTTTGCTTATTCAAATTGCGGTCGTGGGTCAAATGTGTGTACAAAAGTGTGTCTGCAAACCACAAACTGTTCCTGACTGCGTGTCTACCTTTTTCTCCTGGGAGAAGGAGCATCTCGCTTGCAGCACATCCGTGCCACTGCTGTAATTTTCAAAAATAGTGGCTGACTCGCAAATAAAATGTAATGCGTGAATCACTGTACCAAAACCAAGCCCACTTTGCGGGGTTAATGATTTGAGAGGATACACGCAAATGAAATGATTTTGCACCAGGATTTTCAGGATAGGATTGCTTGGGAATTCCTGCGAGCCACCGCCATGGGGGGGAGGGGGTTATGGATCTTTAACCCCGGGTCTAGGAGAGGCCTTTCAGTGTCTGATTTGATGTCCTAAATAAATATATATCAGGGCCAACTCTGATAGTAGAGCCCAAGCTTTAATTTTTTTGCTGCTGACTGAGAAAGCAATGGTTAGGGCGTCCAGTCCACGTCTAAAATCGTAACCATGATAATCACAGGTGTTTTTGGCCATTTTTAAAATCAATAGGCTAGGTCCACTTTGATAGACCTTTTTTGTTTTTATCTAATCTCAGAATAAAATTAAGGAATAGGGGATATAATATAGCGATTAAAAAGTGCTATGAACTCAATAAAAAAGCAAATTCAGCTACTAGCTGCAGTGATAGAGCAAACGGATTCAATGTCAGAAGATTTGTAGATCTAACGCACAAAAATAATGAACAAAAGTTTCACATTTCACTCCCTTATCACAGTATCTTAACAGAAAGAACATTGCTCAAAATATTCATTTTAATTTAACTTTTATTTTTGATTGGATGGAACGCCCTGACGCTTTTCAATTAATTGGGCTTGGAAATTCTCAAGCAGCTTCTTGAAGAACTTCCTGCCGCCTCTAAATCCAAATTTAACGATCAACCCTCCTAACTGCCAACTTATCTTCGATTCATCCAATTCAAGAAATTTTCAGCCAATCGAGGCGGCGTGAATCAAGTCCCATGGCGGCAAATCCGTGGAAAAGTCGACATTTTGGGTCTCAGTGCGCGTATTTAATATCCTTAATTGCCAGGCGCTTGATGGCCGGGCTGGATCAGCGAAAGTAAACTTGGAAGGCAGCCGAATGTTAATAAAAGTAAAAGCTTTCTTTCTAATGCGCAGAGTCTTTGGTGGACGTGCGAGAGTCATCCTGGCCATTTATTCGGCCCGCCAAATAGCCGGTTTATATGTGCGCCACGTGTGCTCACACACTCTCAGGTGAGCATCATAAAGATGAGAAACACTGCGGAATAAAAGTCGACGACGAAGAAGAGACATTAACTTCAAACCTGACTCGCCTCCTGGATACGCGTGCTGTTGGGATGAGCGACTTGCGAAAAATTTATATTCGCCACATCACACAGATGTTGCCGCGGGCAGTGAAACAAAAATTCTTCCCATCCAATCGGCAAGGCTTTTATTGCATAAATTGTTCGACTATTCCAAACATATTGCTCTCTATACTCGAATTAAGCAGCTGCTGACGGGAGGGAAATTGAATTCTGACGCGAGATAGCGTGTGCTTGTGAGACGACAGATATGATGGAAATCAATTTCTTTGCACCAAACTGCGCGCCCGTGGAGAATTTATTAGAATCGGTTGGAGAACTCTGTTTGCATTCTAAAGAAAGGAATTGGATTTCCACGTGAGACTCTCTACTGATTTTATATTCCATGCAAGAAAAGAAGGTTCTGTCAAGTTTAGGTTTTTGAAAACTATATGAGCTTTGGGAACAAGTTAATTGAATTTTACTTTGTCAATACTGAAAAGTAAACATGAAGTTTTTAATTTATCTTGGGCTATGAAATTGACCATAAAAATTACGTGTAGCTAAAATTTCTGACTGTTAAATACTTTTAAGTATCGTTAGAATATCAATTGTATTTTATAACAAAATAATTTAAAAACAAACAAAAACTTAATTTTCACTTCTATTGACTATAATTTAGGTCATTCTGACTTCTCATCCCTTGGAAAATAAGTACAGAATACGTTAACAGTTTCTTGCCCTGATTTTGAGCAAATTTATTAAACACACCTCCATGTACCTTCCAAAACTGGCTGGTAGAAAAGTCAAAATCCATTTTTGGAACATCATTTCAAAAGCTCGTTGAAAAATATGTATCAAAAATCGTTTCAAAAGTCTGTTCGAAACTGCATATAGAATTTGAGACTTCTATAACTTTCAGCCATTGAAAGGATCGAGCCCAAATGACCTATCAAACTTGAAAATTAATTAACGTGTGATTATACAGTAAGTATACGAGCTTTAATTTGGACATCCTGATTATCTCTACACAATTAAGATAAAAAAAATCTGTCTCAACTGTGACCATGCATAAATATCTGTCCAAACATGTAAATTAATGCCAATGAAAATTCTACAACTCTATTTAGCTTTATTTGTATAGATAAAATCTGAACTAAAACTTGGAGCGCTTAAATTATTCATCGTATTTCTCATTAAACTAATTTACTATACCATTTTAATTCAGAAAAGATTAAAAGTTTTATTGATTGCAACACAAAATTTTTATTTCACATTATAAACTATGTGAAGCTTGTAAAATGGATGGGTTTCAACGAGCAATCTTGGCTAGAATTTCTGTAATTTCAGTCAAGAAAATATCGCAAAATAATTCATACTTAATGCAATTGTCAGCTAGCACACGAAAAGAGCACTAAAAGGGTCACAGTCGTGCACTACCCCAGCGGGGTCAGGCGATATGAACCGCAGAAGCGGTAAATGCGTGCTTGAGGTGGTGCTCGCGTTACTCTCGTTTTATTTTTGGTGCGTGAAAACGTCACCGGGCAAGATTTATTCGGGGAAATAAAAATGTTGCCCGCAACGTAATGCTAAAATATTCCTCCCCGATGTATTTAAAAGGAGACGGTGAGCGTGCCCGGCGTAATTGTGTTTTGTGGTGTCTGGAGATGTGGAGCGCACTAACAGAGTCGACGAGCGCGAGAAATTCGATTTATGCAAATTCGCGCACCGGCATAAATCCATCGCACACGCGGCTTTTGTCGCACCGATTCGCCAACTTTTCGTGATACTCCCAAAGTTATGAGCTCTGTCACGGCAAAGAGAGAAAAGCCAAAGCGGAATTGCGCTCCCAGCTTGTCTGTCTGCGCGTTCGTTTCTGCTTGAATTTGTGAGCGCGCTGGGGAACGTCTGTGCAGACTACATTGCGCTTTAAGTGGATTTACCTGCGGCTGACTTCTTTTACTTTCAAATTATTATTTAAATCTCCAGGATCAAGTCGCTGTTGATCCGTTCGAATAATGGGAAAAGTGAGTTTTATTGCTCCGTGCCTCTACATAATTTGTGTGAGGTAAGCGCAACCTATTTTCGTGATACAACTTTTCCGGTTTGATGAAAACTCAAAGAATCGCTGTATAGGTTTGGAAATTTCAGACAGTTTTTTTTTTCGACAAAAAGGCGACAGTGTTAAGACGTTGTTCATTATGAGCGCTTTAATAATAAAAAATGAATCATTATTGGGAATTTTTCTTGGTTAGAAAATTTAGGTCAAACGACTGACTACGTAGCCCAATAGGATGACATAAAATAAACATTTGACTACATATCCCTTTGAAATCGTCTTTACAGCACAAAGTTTAACTTCCAGACTTCCGTATACAAAACCAACATATTCGAAGAGAGATTCAATCAATAAACGAGAAATAACATGACAATGCAACGACAAGACCTTTATTGCGTTTTAGGAGTTTACCCAGCTTCCCCAAGGGATTTAGACTGTTTATGACAGCTTTAAACGAGTTTCAGCTTCAAAGACGGTTTAAATTGTAGCTCAAAAGTCTTCATATTTAATGATTCATGCTCATTTGGCGTCTAAAAGTAAATCAGACGCACAAGAAAGCACAGTTAATCTTGTTAAATTACCAACCCTTAGAATCATTGCTAGACACTCTCGTTGCCAAGTAGTGTTTCCTACGAATAAATTTCCCAAAGAAAAATCTCCTGACTCTGCGAAATAAAACGTAGCACAATAAAACGCAATGAACCCTGCTAGAGTTCAGTATCCGGGAAATTGCGCAGAATAATGGAAAGAAAATGCGAGTTTCACAAAGCGCTATTCCAGTCACACTCGCGCTTAATTTGCGCAGCTCGCGGCTCTCGCACGTGAAGCTCTTTCCCGCACATACATAGACAAAGTAATCGTGCAGCGGCGATCATCAGCAAATGGCAAGAAACTCGTCCAAGAAACAATATCCATCAGATCATTAAGTGTTTTGCCAGAGAGCGCTAATTGCAATCAGCCTAATGAGCTGCTCCGCGGTCCACACCTAATTGCAGCTGGCACGGCCTCGATAAAAGTCCGCATTCGACACAAAAACGAGACACGTGCAGCTCGATTCCGCAAAAACAATTATCCATTCGTCCGACTCTACTGATGCATGTTTGCCAGCAATAATTTATCGAAGCGAAACGCGCCTGGCCGCTAATAAGCGTCATTATTCTATGCAAATTTACTGGGGATGTGCTAAAGGGACAGATATTGCGCACGGGAATGTATCCTAATTAAAACGAAGTGACTGAATAGCATGAAATAGAGATGGCTTTTTATCATACGCCCTGCCTGTTCAGTCGAGTGACCCAATTTCATAATATTCCGATATTTTAATATCTAAAACTAACGTTTTTCGAGACAAGCTTCCTTCATTGATTATTTATTCCGGGCAGGAATCAACTAGAAATTGATTTAAAAAATTGAGAATGAATGAAATAGCAAAAATTAGTCAAAACCTGGAATATTTGATATTAATATCAGCTGATCCACTTCCTAAAGGCGAATTTCCAGATCTTTCCCATATATGCGAAGCAGACCGACAACATTATCAGTCTTTGTCTCGCCTAAAATTTCACTATCGCAATATTCTTAAATCTAAAATTATGAATTACGTATCTGAACATAAATTGTGTGCAGTGCACCATTGTTTTGGTACTATTGTAAATTTATTTGAAAATAATTATCTAAATATGCAATTTTTTAGAAGATTTTCCCGTCATTGATTAGCTGCGTCTCTTTTTCACTTCCCTCGTCTGCCTCGGGCGAAATTAGAGAAAAAGTGAGCTGCTGCGGCGTCGGCGCTAATGTAATTACCTTTTGTGATTATCAAATTGGTCCGCGTCCGTCAGCCGCGAGCAGTAGCATTTTCGTGTTCGCTCTGGTCGGGCGTGAATTATTAATTTTCGAGTCGCATGCAAACCAGCTTGCTGGCTGGCTGGCGTTGTTGCATATAGGTGCGGGGCGGCGGCCCGTGCTAAAAACGTCCTCGCGGCTGCTTTCCAGGTCGAAACCCTTTGACTCGTCACAAGGGTGTGAGCGAACAAGACAGAAAGAGCTTGCGCGCCGCTGCCGTTTGCCCTCGGTGCTCCGGAATACTGATGACTTTTCTTCGCCTCGGGGCTTGCTCCTTTATTTTAGTCTTTTAAAGCTCAGCATTACGATAGCATTGCCGGGCTGCTTTCTCATCACGCCGATGGACTCGGGCTGCAACGCCCGCTGCCCTAGAAACATTTTAATGAAGTGCAGATCTGAATAATTACGGACCACAAAGTCAGCTTTGCTTCGCTTTTTGCGATACACCTTACATGCCAAACTTTGAAGTCACTCGCGGCGGTTTATGAGTAAAGAAAAACATAGCGTGCATGTTAGGTTGCCGTCTGTAAAGGTTATAAGCTCATTCTAGCTGCTCGAGCAAAGCTTGCTAACTTTAAAATGGCTTCTTATGAAAATCATTGTCTTGACGAATCCCTAATCAAATTATCTAATTCGTTCGCGAAGTTATTGGGAACCGATCATAAATACAACTTAATTTTACATCACCTAAAATATACTTCGATTAGCTTTAGAATTTAATGGGACAAATCCACATGCAAAAAATGGTAAAATGAGGACATTTTTGTAAAACTAGTTGATTTTGGGCTTCAATTACTTGATATTCAATGATTCGCTTTCATTACAAATTCATCTAGTTTGTAGCACGCACCAAAAACAGTTGAGAAAACTTAACTCTCGATGGCGAAAAGCCCATGGTTCTTCTTTACTATCTGTATGGCAATGGTCCCAATCAAAATAATTTATAGTAAGACGCCATATTTTAAGCAGATTAAACCCCAACGAAGCAGAAGATAGCGCAGCCATACTTAATTCAAGGCCGGAAGCTTCGGCGGCATTGGGCTGAACATTTCAGGCTCAAGGGGTTGGCCACGAAAAGGGGATGCAGGTTGGCGCCGGCCGATTTTCCGGCGTCGTGATTCACGAAGGGATTGCGGTGCCCTCCTAATCTAGATGGGAAAGCCTTGTCGCTCAGCCCGGCCACTTAATGCGCGCCGCGTGTTTTGGCCCAAATGCACCCGTCCAAATGCTCAATTGGCGCTTGAATTTGTTGATTTGGTGTCGTCGCAAACCACAGAGTGCCACGAACTGCGAGTGACACCACTGATGCACCATGCACGACTTGACTTTTGACGACTGACGCACACAAGTAAGTGCCCCAGCGACGCTTGAAAGCCTGACCGTCGCATCCCCTCGGACCGGCTGGCAGGCTCAGGAAATCCCACAGATTGCCTTCGTCCTGCAGTTTTATAACTTCATGGGCGTGTTTTTTTTTAAATTTCAATCAGGATTAAGTTATTATGTTTGGTTTTTGATGCAACCTGGCATGTTTTAATATCTAAACGAGCGTGTGGTCGTCGATCACTTAAACGTGGAAATTTTATTATTAAATTTAATTATTCGTCTTTGTTTTTCGATTTCATAATTTTCCTTTTGCCATTTAAAATTTTTGAAAGTGAAATTCAATTACAAACACAACAATACTAGTGCACCGAGAAGCTCATTAATAAAACTCAAGTGAACGATTTTAATAATTCAGCAGTGGAGCAAAATATCTTAAGTCACATAAAGTTTCACTCTTTCGGTTGCGTAGAGACTTTGAAGTTTAATCTGCCCTTGTCGCTTGCGGTGGATTCAAAAACAGCTCAAAAAGGAAATGCTTAATTAGACCAGAGAGCAGCATAAATTTCTGCACGCCGCTTTCCTCTCTCTACGCACATTTTAATAACGCTGCACACACTTTAACGATTCCTCATTACGCGTACGGCGTTGCTAAACAAAGCGGAAAAACAGCGGCTCGGTGGTATTTGCGAGTGCAAAAAGCTGCTGCGGCCACACACACGCACTCTCCCTCATTGCTGACACGACGCATTTAAATTCAACCGGCGAGAGCGATGGACGGGAATAAAACCGTCCAACCATCCGTGACTCTGTTGAAACTAACGCATCAAAAGCCAAAAAAGTGGCAATTTATGAAGAATAAAGTGCTGTGAAATTATTTTGCGCGACGACAAAAAGCGCCCCGCTGGCGTGTGTTGCCTGCGCGTATTTATTACAGCGGCCGACGAGTCCTTTGTGCGAGGGCGGCAAATTGCAGCGAGAGAGCAAGAGAGGTCCATATTAAATTACGCGCAAGCTGGAGAGCGCCGAGAGGTGAGATTTCTAGTCGATTACATTAATTTCGTTTCTGATGAATCATTAGAGATCTAAATATAGCACGAATTTTCAAACAACAAACTAGAATAGCAAGTTGGATGTTACTCCTTGAATGCTTTTCAACTTACAAGAAATTCTAACAAGGAAATTCGTTTTTAGAACAAAAAGGTTAATAGGGCTGACTAGTGGTTGAATATATTAGAGATTTACAGAAAAATTCTTAAATCTTCAAGATTGATTTATCATCCACTTATTAAACACAAAACGTGTACAACAGACAGAGAACAATTAATCACACCCAATTTCGCGGCTTGAGAAAAGTTTAGATTGTTTTTATCGTATCAATTGATGGGTAATTTTTGACATTACAAATTTCCCTTGAAGGTTTGTTTTAGGCTTTCTTTGATTTTAGAAAATTATGTTGATTTGAAAATTTTTCCAAATGATAAAAATAAAGCCACATATTACTTGCAAATTATCTCAGAAAATATTCAAACAGCTAAGAAACTATGAGCGATTTTCCTGTACGAAGTTAGGATTAATTTTAACTTTTTTAATTCCGAAATATGAGCCAGAAATAGCATCACTCATAGTGTCTGCAATTAGCACGTACTTAAGCTGAAGGGCCTCATCTAGGGCTCATAACCTGAAAACTAAATTTGACTTCAGCATGATGCTTGAACTAAATCTCTATGAGTGCTCACTAGATCCGAAAGCGCACACGCTATATTGATTTCTCGAAAAGCACTATTTCAATTCTAAAAGCTCTTCTGCTTGAATGAGAATTTAGTAAATATGATAAAGCCGTAATTTGCAACATTTGGATCGTTGAAATTTTAAGCTGATTTTAATGAAACATTTACCAAGCGTAAATAAAATTTAATGAGACACTTGAATAGAAATGTGCTAAATCTAAATTTTGCTTTAGTTCCTCCTTGGAAACGTGTTATAGATTTTTGGTGATCATGACTAGTTCTTGTTTTGAGTAAAACATAATACTAAATACCGTTTTAAAAGTTAAAGCTGTAAATCCTGTCCCTAAGTGAGAAAGCAGCGCATGCAGGCTAGCTCTGTTTTCATCACTCCACTCTAGGTTGCCGCAATTTTCAATTTATCTTGTTTGCGACGCGCGATTGAAGCCAACCGCGAAATTTGTTTGCGAATTTGTTTGGAAATCTGGCCGCATATGCGGGTGCTGTGCTGGTGCAGTGGTGCGTGGCCAACTGGCCGTCTGCCACTTTGAAAAGCCCGCCGCAGTCATTACTGGATTTTGCTTTTCCGGTCCGGGACGGTTTTTATCAAGAAAAGTGTACAAAATAAAGTACTACATTTGGTAACTATTTTAATTATTGGCATTTCCATTTAATGCATTAACAAAAATATTTTTATCTTTTAAATTTTAATAACGGAATTATCAAAAATGCAATTGTTCACTGTGGAATCTATAAATGTTCTGTTACACGTCAGTATCTGTAAGAATTAGTACCCTTGAAAATTAAAATTTTCAATATTTCGACACGTTACGAGAGGTTGCAAGTATAATTGCTCCCTGGGATAATTTATAATCCAGTCTGCTGGAATGTTTCCTGGAATTTTGTGTTTGTTTAAAAAAAATTACGGAGAACAATACTTTGCGATCGAATAATCCACAGGAATTTACAGCTTCAAAAGGCCCTTTGATGTTTGGAATTAGCGAATGATGCAAACTGCTCCACAGTGTTCAAACAGTGTTTAATAACAGTCAATGCGGAAGTAGAGTGAAAACTGTTCCACACTTCATCCTGGCAAATTTGTAATGTTCTGCTCAATAAATACACCTGATAAAATTCCCTATGCACATTATTAGAACCATAATAGAGAAGAATTTTTATAAAAAATGTAGTATGCTTGAGATTTTTTTAATATTATATTTAATTTTTAACCTGTCGCTTTAGTGTTTCAATAGAAGCTATCCCCAATTTCATTTAAAATATTTTTTTCCATTTTTTTACAACTGAACTAACAGTGGAAATTATACACATAAGTACCTCCGGGAGGCATATCAACGATTTCAGCCGGGTGTGTGACAGCAGTTAGAAGCATGAATTAAGTGAACAGACGATTACGAGTGCGTTTGCAGCGAGAGCACGCGTCAGTCAACCCGTTGAGCTTGTGACACGCAGCTCGTACTCCCTCTCGCTGCAACCCCGGTCGTGTGTTCCGCCCTGCGCCAGCGAGTGAGAGCATTCAGACAGCCAAAACACGACCGCGAACGCGTTGACGGTCGGTCCATTCGTTGCGTAGTTGCTGTCGCATATTTAAGGGTCATTGTCAATATTAACTTCATTAGGTAGGCTGAGTTTGATCGCGAATTATTATTTTCCAGCCGTGTTTGAGTTGACTTATCGATTTGACCAGGCTGGCTGTTAATTATGCAGCAGCGCTGATAGAATTTGATACTGAATAATTCACAGAACGGATTGTATGTGGGTTGCATAATGACATTGAGTTATATGATTAATGTTCAATTATTCACCGCTCTTGAACAGCAAATTCAAAATATTTTTACTATTCATGACTGACGTTTCCAAAGTGAGATTTTGATTACAAAAATAAATTATTTCGTGGATAGTTTCATTATGTTCATGTAAGGAGTTTGGGTAGGGGGTTTTTACTCCTCAAGATTAGTACATCAGATACAGATATTCATTTTATAGAATAATCGTTATTAAAAAATTGTCGGTAAATTTTGTCAGACACCGAGCACTGACAAGAATCATATTTTTGGATATTTTATCGAGCCATGCTTTTTTGGATATTCTTTTGCATTGATCAGCCTGGATATTTTACCATAATTAATCAATACGCAATACAACTCCGCATTGCACCACGAATTGTGAAAAAACTGCCAAATTTTATGTACACGGCATACCAATTTCATTTTATAATTTATTTATTTATAATTTATATTATATTTCGGAATAGACGAGGAAGGGAAGGACCGCAAAGGTCATTACATCGAGCCCTCGGTCTGTCTGTCTACGGGTCTGTTGATCACAACGACCCCATCGACAAAGATGTTAAAAAGAAGTTGTTAAAATAATCAGTGTTATTAGTTAGGCAGTCCGACCCCGATGATGGAAATTGTCACTAGAACAGCAGCAATAAAAAGGTTAAAGCGTTAATCCATGTATTCATTTGTGCAAAATACTCAACCCCAGCAATCGAATTTAATTTTCAGCTTTTGAAATGGAAAGAACAGCACCAACACCGCAAACACCGCACCAACAGCAGAAACCGGCTCGTCACATTGTCGTGTGAGGCTAAAGAGAAAGAGGCACTGAGACCACCAAACCTTTCGCAGTGTTCTCAAAATTTTGTTAAATCGGTTATAAAGTAAGTCTCTAAATTTTTGTTTTCCTAAAACAGATGTAATTATCAGTATTACAATTCCAGTTTTCTTCAACATAAAAAGACAATAAAAATTATATGAATCATGCATGCCATCAAAAGAAGAGCTGATGCGGAACTAATGTTTTGTCTTGCCCATTAAGTCTGTTGCAAAATATCTAGCACCATATGCAATGATTGTATCGGAATCATCTCAGTTTTGTTGCGGAATGCAGTGTGTGATTAACTGTTGCGTTTGCGTCATTGTTTATGAAGCGACAACTAAGACGGTCGGTTCATAAAAAGCGTAGCTGCTCAGCAGCAATATAAATGACTGCCGGATAAAAACAGCAACGCGTAGCAAACGGAAAGAGATAAATACAAGCTTTTAAGCCGCGCCAAAGCAGCGAAAATATTTTGCGAAAGGGCAAAACAATTTATTAACTCGCCCGCTCAGCACAACACAGACACACACACAGCATTTCTATCTCGTCGGCCTATCATGACAAATTATCCCTGCGAGAGAGAAAGGGATGTTATTTTGCCGGAGCTATGCAAAGACAGATTTCCGCGGGGTGGAAAAAGCGACCAAGTCGAAAATGAATGAGCGTGCAGACGTCAGACGCAATGAGACTAATGGATTTGATATTTTCACCAGCCAAAGCTCGCACCCGTTCTCACACTTGATAAAATTGTCGCTTGTCCTCGCCACTCAGGGTTCAGAAAGCGTCGCGACACTAGTAAACTCGTCTCTCAATCACTGCTGATAAGTAGTGTTCTAGTAATTTCATCGTCTTATAGTCAATCATCCCCAGTCAATCCCAATTTATTTGAGAGCCGAAAACAGACATTATTGATTAGCTTGGCTGTCAAGTCTGAGAGAATAATTGGCGTTAAATCGTGACTTAAACAGATTGGGATTTAAATTTTGAAGGCTTTCGTTTTAATCGTTTTTTTTGGTGCTAGCAGGAGGGTCATCAGGCGTTTCAATCTCAATTCTTTTGGTGTAAGTTTTATATTTCGGCTCTTGTGTAGCGCGTGATTTGAGTGAAGTGATATATTTTAATCGAGAGTTTCAGCAGGTTGTACGATAAAACTACACTGCTTAATTTCTCCTTGATGTGATTTCCTTGCTTTTTAAAATTTGTATGCTGACTTGCTTTGGATAAAAAAACGAATTGAAATTAAATCGAACATCCCTAGGCTCTTGAATTCTGACTAGCAAATATTACATGGGAAAGCGAATTTCTACAAGTAAACAAAACTGACAACTATTTTCTAAAAAAGAATTTTTTCCACTCGAAAATCCAGTCTTTTCAAGCAGTGTTTTCCAAAAGCTCCATAATATATAACAGGCCTAACCGAGGCAACCTTTTGCGTTGATGCGACGCTGGCCGCGCGAGGGTAAAAAGTGCACACGCCTGCTGGCCATCCAGCGCCGCACACGATTTATCGCCGGCCTAATGTTCCAGCACGCACTATCATTAAAAGCAGCTGTGAAATTTACTCGCTCTTTCTCTCTCGTGAGTGAGTGAGTAGTCAGTCAGCCGTTGCGTGATCGGCCTTAATATTCACGTGCATCGCGGCCCAAAAGCCCACCCCTCCCCCTATTACACGCGAACAATACGGCATCATTTTTTCCCCACAAAACTCGGAATCGCTTTTTCCGCTTGGTGTGTGCAGTTTGTGTTTGACCCGCAACTGTACGGCAAAGGAAATAGGTCGACTCTATCAATTTACGGCGGAGATATGCAAATTCAGTTCGAATTTTATGGCTCTCCGACACCGACGTTAAAAATGTGTTTGCGATTAAGGTTTCAAATTGAATAAAGTTTGTTCTTTGACAGCTAAATCTTACGACGACGTAGAGATTGCTGAAACGGAAAGTGATTTACTTACTCTGCTATCAAAATACGATGTTGGATCGCAGCACTTCAAAGCTAGAGGTCAGAGGGGTTCACTCACACAACATTTCACTTGAATGAATATGTGATCTCTCAGCCGCACAACCATAACTATGTAACTCTAGAGTCAAGAGATCTTTAACTTGTTTTTGAGGTTTATATTCAGCGAGAGCAACGCTTTTCACTCTCGAAAAGGCATAAATCGCGGTAATTTTGAAAAGGGGCTTGGAAAGGGTGTAGTTTTCTTTAAAATAAAAAGAGTGCATGGTAGGTGTCATACCCAAGAGAAAATACAAAAGAAAAATAAAAATTGATACGGTTTTTTTTGCAAACATGCCTTGTACGAACTTTTTATTAATTTGTTTAAAAATGGTTTCTTGAAAATAATATATTTTCAATTTGTGATAGGATGCCCAAATATTCATGGATTGTGACCATTTAATGGTCTGAACATCGTAGTAGCAACAGAAAAAAAAATCGATTTTGCACATCATAATGTATGAAAGATTCTATTTTTTACCAATTTTATATATATCACGGCAAAAGTTCTTTGGTTGAGATTATTTCATAATCTGACGAAGTTAAATGCTGCCTCCTTTCATTTGTTCAGCAAAGCAGAGTTGCAGGCTGCAGCTCCTGCAGCTCAAAAGTTGGATGCTCGTCGCATGCTTGCGGCAAAATTCCTTTCTACAATCCTCCTTTCTTTTGACCAGCAGAGGTGCGCCAGGAATGCACGATGCGAAGGTGCATATTTGCATTCTCGTGAAACCACCTGAAAAATTATAACCATTTTCATCTTCTGTGCGTCCAACCACCGGTAAAAGCTTCAATTGTTGCTTTGTACGTCTATAGCACAATTAAAAATCTATTTTCAGAATCATTAATCAAACAGCTGGATCGTAAAAAAGGCTGCGGCGCAATTCTAAAGTCAAATCCTATAAATAACGTTGCACGTAGTAACGATGAAAAAGAGCGGAGTCGAACGCATGATTCACGAATTCGGCAGGCTGAATATATTATTCACGACGTGCCGCGAGTGTATGTACGTGTGTACACGTGCTAAGCAGGCTGGAAGAGCGTATCGTGCGGCACAGAGACAGAGAGTCGCATTTATGCTCGGCGGCCCGGCCACTCATTGATGAATGGTGCAATGTTTGCACGCTCGCCTCGGAATTCAGCCAATTTATGCATGCATGGACAAACACCTGATTTCATGTAAATTTCGCACTCCATTGTTGGGTCCGCCGGTTATTTTCCGCTTATCCAGCTTATCAAACAGTCCATTAATTTTGCATGCGGCGTCCTACCAGGCCAGACCCACCGGCCATTCTATTCAACACGCAGATCCGTCGCCTGATAATATTCGAGCTAATTATCTGGCTGCCGGCGTGAGTGATGCAAAATTGATGCATTTTTCATCGGCTTTGTTTGGTACGCTTTTCCGATCGCTTTTACAGATAATTGAGCACACAAACTGGCTTTTTGTTAGCGCTTTTGACATCTGATTGCGAGGATTAATGCGCGAGGCTAGACATGTGAGAGTTATGCTTCCCGGGTGGTACGTGCGTTGTGCAGGTTGCATAACCAATTGTTTGACAGGGGCTTAATTTATCAATAGTTATCTAGTCGATGACAGAAACGAATGTAGCAATGATGTAATTCGAAATAACAAATAAATAATGGTCGATTTTAAAGTCAAGCTTTGCAAACCAGCCCGTTGGCTCGCATTGTTAAGGCACTCTCAGGAGTGTCAAAGCAATGGGAGGTATTTATTCGAACTGGAAAGTTCACATATTTTAAGAAAAAAACGAACAGATGTACAACTGGGAAAAGCCAATGATAAGGGATAATGATTTTACTTAACAAAATGTAATTTCATCCTATTTTACAACATATTCAAAAAATAAGAATAAAATTAATTTAAACGCAGCCCTCTGCACTGCAAAAGAGCACAACGGACAAGATTTTATCTTGTTCAGAGTAAAATTAAATAAAATTTTATCAAACTTAACTTATTAAAGTAATTGTTATTTATTTCGCTTTGCTTTAGGCAAGAATTTCACAAAGGCAAAATTTCCCTTTACTGTCATTTGCTTATCCCGAGGTGGAACAGAACTAAATCCAATTTAGGACTTAGCACAAATTGTGTTGTGTTTCCGTTTTAGATACGCAAACACATAGCATCGAACAACAATCAAAGGGACAAAGGGACTTTTGACTCAATATTATGCACGTGTCTTGGTTTGCAACATTCCAGATGAGGTGCTCGGTGAGTGCCAGAGTCCAACGGTTGAAATGCGAAATGGAAGCGCGTGTCAAAGACTGCGGAAGACACGCGGCATTCCGCCTTATTAAATTTCGCGGCCCTTTGAGTGCAAGAGAGGGAAATTAGAGCGGCAGTGAGCACAAAGCGAGACAGTGCAAGCATGCATGCATACCGACGTACACACCACGTATTGTGCAAGCGCACAAAGAAAATCACGCGCGCCACCTCTCACACACAAAGCAGCCAGCTCACTCAGATGTGATTCGCGTCGGTCTCATAATTAAAATATTAAAATTCAGCCATCGTGCTGTTGCTGCATGCATGAAATACCGTCGTGTGCTAGAAAAAAAGCAACCGCTTTGAGACTTTGAGCTCGCCTTCCTTTATTGTAACAGGTGAATGAAGGGAGGCCGACGAACACACACATACACACAGGCCAGACGTCGTTCCTTTGCCGCTCAGCCTCCTTTGCAATTCTGTTTCACAGCAAACGTCGAGCCTATCTCGTCGTAAATTTATTCATGTCGCTCAGCGTGACAAAAAATCTGGAGCGGCCATGCATGCTCGAGTCTAGCCTGTCGCATTGGAACTCTGAAAAAAGACGTGGGCCTGCAAAGTTCCAACAGACTTGTACTATTTTATTTTAAGTTGAGCCTCAAATATTCAACTATGTTTTTCATTATTCTCTTTCCGTCAAACCTTTTCTTATTTGTCTGATGTGCTGAGAAACAAATTGAAGAGGGTTGATTCTGGACAACGGTTGAATTTTTTGCATGGTTGGCATTAGTATGAGATAAATCGCAGTAATTGTTTGAGCAATTAAACTCTCTAATTTATAGCAGTCTAACGAGGACTGATTTATGTACAGTATAGATCCAAATTTTAGACATTTTCTCAAAAATATTAAGTGTTTGTTTGAACCAATTTTCTTTGTAGATTTGGACTCCTCTTGTTGATCTATGCAACAGCTAATGCCGAATTTGGGGGAAATAACTTCACAAGGGATACAACACTCTCCATTTAAAACGCATATAATATACTTTGCAGTCATTTTCATAAACAAATAAATCCTACCAAGGTAGTTTTTTGTCCCCCCTGAAGTGCATGATTTGCATAAACTACATTTATTGTAAAGGTGGAACAACAATATAGTTTTTCTGTATAATTTGCAAAAACAGACTCCTTCTTGAAAATTAAAATCAACTACGAATAAAGGAAGGTCCCAACAAGCCAAAACGTTATCACTGCTCCAAATTTGTAAGTCCTGATTTTCCCGCAGAAAAAATACTTTCCCTGCAATTTGTGTTTCAATGCACTCAAAGACGATATTGCAACCTGGCGAGTGCCCATCTGAAGGTGGTCCCGGCCGCGCGAAACCATTGTTGGCTGCAAGAAGAATGAGGGAATGGATGGATGGGGTTGGTGTGCTGTTGGAAAAGCAGAGAAGAAAGAGGCGGCGTGTCAAAAGACGTGCACAGCACACCAGACAAATGACGCTCGACGCCTTTGAGCTTTCTATCTTTCTGCACGAGCCAGTGCACATTTTATTCCTGCTCTCGCGCACACGGGACCAAGGCACACGTTGTCTGCTTGATGAATCTCGGCCTCATGTTCATGCATGTCGGACAAGTGCATCTCCTCATCTCGCGTGAGGCTTTTTATCTTCTTTCTCTCCTGCTCTGCACACACATGGGCATTTTTCAACGCCTCTCGCCTTTTCTTATGACATAATGCCGTTATGAAAGTATTTTCGTCACGCTTAATGAGCACAGCTTGCCCCTACTGCAGTAGCCTCTCCGGTTACTGCGCAAACGAACGCTCTTGAAAAGCATTCAGTGCTGAAACTCAATCTCTGTCGAATAAAAGAATAGAAGAACTGGCCAGGGATAAAATTCGGGTGTCACGTTACTTTTTCAATGATTCCTGGTGCTAAAAAGTAGTCCACTGAGTTTCTCCTAGTTTCCTTCTTACTTTTGTTTACTTATTTTAGAATACGAACATTTCTTGGTATGAAATATGCTATGATATGATTACTCAATCTTTAATTATAAGAAATAAATATTTTCTTTAGCAATTTTCCAAATACCCAAATTTTTTTTTGAATATGCGTTAAACAATATAATCATTATGGCGGAAAAACTGAAAGAAACAATTAATAGCTTGTGAGCGTATCAAAGACGTTTTAAGGTACAAGGAAAGTGTCCGGCAATATAATTAAATATGAAAAAGGACCTTTTTTGGATTCAGTAGGACAAAATGACTGATTTGGCTTAAAAATATATGTGGGAGAAGTGAAAATCTTTTCCTTGTATACGGTCAATTGCAACATCAAGTTCTTGTAAAAGACGAATGGCGGGAATGCAAATAACACAAACATTTATTTTGCTTGGGCCTTGGAGACATATGTTGCCGCACCAATTTTTGCTCGGTCCTTTTGGCACCCACACCCGTGAATACAAAATGAGGGGATATCAGCCAGAGAGCCGATTCCATTTAAATATCTCGGCCTGGTCGTGGCGGCTGCGAAAAAAGCGAAAAAAGTGTGGGGCGTGCAAGCAAGAGGAAGGGATATCTCGCTCCCCCGGTGCGTACGTGGTCCCTATTTGCATTGCAAAGCCGCTGATTATTCAAATTTTTTTAATTAAGCGACTGCGACTATTAAAATTACGACAATGTATTCAAATTTGCATCTCGTTATTTTTTATTTTATTATCATTGAGTGAGTCGGCCGTAGGAGGCAATATTGAATTTCCAGCGCTTCAGATTTATGAGGGTGGCTATGAGGGCCGTGATAAAAAACGTTGGATCTATGGTGCCAAGTAAAATCTGTAAAGTTGTCAGATTTGATTAATGCGGAGTTTTCCAATCTTTTTTAAATCACTTCTTAAAAAAGTGAAGTTATTTTGCCAGAGCAAAATAACTATTGTTAATTTTCAATTTGTGTATCTTTCACTATTTCGGTGGCAAAGGAAGAAATGTGTTACACTTCCCTTATGTGAATTAAACCTAATTTAAATCTGCGAATTGGCGTTTTTGAGCACGCGCCATTTGTGGCTTGTCAGCTCTTTCAACAACCGAAAAATCTCTGCTGGGTGCAGAATATTGCGGGAAAAATGCGCAGAAGTGCGGGATTCGTTCCATTTTAATTAGCCAGCAGCGGACGGAAGCGAGCTGCAGCTTTTTGAAAAATTCAAAGCGGCAAAGAGAGCGGCTTTTTATGTTTTATTCAGGTGATTCGCCAATTGGGATTGTGCATAATTCATGGCGAATGCGCCCGAATTAATTATTAGTGCCAGTGGATTTGTGCAAATGGGGTATGCAGCGAGAATTAGTCGTCGGCCCTCTGCCTGCACGGTGAATTGTTTTATTGTCTTGTGTCGCCGGCTGAAAACGCGATAATAAACAGCCTGCAATGCATTGACGAATTAATTAAATCTACATTATTTACTGCACGTCGCGTCTGTTTGACCTGCGCTGCAACTCTGCCGCTAATAGAGCCCTGTTTGTGACGCGAGTGCTCATTTTCGCTATATGGTCATTAGCAGCAGCGCAGCACATAATTCGAGCCGGCTAATTTAATAAATAACTATATATATGGAGCAGCAGCAGCTTGTTCCGCCGCGGTTTACTATTATTTCGCAAATTAATTGCTTTTTAGTATGCGTCGTGCATATGAACCTTAATATTCCGTGGATTGAATGGCCCTGGAGAGTGACTCCATAACTATTTCACGGATAAATCTCTAAATCTCAATAAAATAGCTGTCTATAAATTTTAATTCAAAAATATATTTTCACGGGTTAATTAATATAAATACGAACCGGTTTATTTTCGCATCTGCAAATTTTAATCCTAATCCGAAAGAAAAATTGTAAAAACAGGAATTTTGTATGTAATGCAAAAAAGAATATGCATAATAATACTTTATGCATGTGATGCTGCGACAGACGCAAGGTTGCAAAATTTAAGTGGTCGGAAATTTGACTGCTGGGAACAGATATTAATTTTCTTGGAGCAACGCAACAATTTTTCACTATGCCTGACAAATTGAGCTAACAGTAACTCTTAGTGAGAGAGTATAGTTTATTGTCCGAGGAGAAAGTTTGTACGTAGTTGATCCTCTGTGGACTGCGATTACAAGGTTAAACTGGGGAGCGCTCAGGGTATGGTAGTCATGTGCCGTAACGATGAGCAGCCAGCAGCCAAATTCTCGCAACGAGTGCCAACTTAATTATTCAAACAAAAAAGCCGGCAGTGGGACGACGAGAAAGTTTTTGCACAATGGCACTTCTTTGTGTGTGTCGCACTGCTTCTTCTGCGCTTTTCTTAAAAATTTTATGGTAGTCGAGCGAGTGTGTGTGTGTCGCAGCAAGCGGCAATCTGCAACCGGGTGCACACAAAGGCTAAAATCTGTGTGCCGTAAAATAAGATTGCCTGGTCCCCTTCGCCGAACGGAAATCCGCGCAAACCAGCGTAAAAAAGTTAATCTCGCCTCATTACTTATTCAGCCGAGCCGTGAAATATTTACATATTTGTGTGCGCTCGAGCTCCTTCCCTGAGTCTCTCGCGTTGCGATTTTAAATTCAAGTGTGTTTCATTATAAATTCTCATCACTGAGTAATGAGCCGCTGACTTGCTGTTTTTTTTCCTACCGCTGTTCGCACGGTGCGAAACATTTTCACGTCCGCCTGCGAACATGGTAGGTAAAATCAGCTGCTGCTGCGACCAAGAGGGAAATAATGGCCTGTTGGAGAATGCATTAGGGCCCACATCTCGCACCCTGATTTATAACGCGAGCCGCCGAAATAGCTGCCTGCTGAACATCATTAAGGGCAGTGTGAAAAATAGCCAGACAACCAAGAGGGCTGCTCTCTGCTGCCTAGTTAGCCGGCAATTTGGCACCGAAGTCGTGTTGAAAGGCGTGGTTTTTAGTTATATGACTGCAGCTCATTAGCATGAATGCTTTCCTCCCTCTTAAAATATTAAGGAAAATGTTCAGCAAGGAACGCTGATTTAATTTGTAAACACGCTGATTTACAGAAAAAGGGAAGTTGCAAATGGCTTTTCGTTGCACGGATTGTCCATGACTAAAGATAAAAAAGAGTGAAATTTTGAACAGGAATTTATTTCTTGTGCTAAAGTGCTAGCTGTTTCGGCTAGGCATAATCAGAAGTGCTTAACACGTAAAACAAAAATCCCGCAGCAGTGTAGCTGCAGGAATTTTTAAAGGACTGTTCGTTGTAAACGATTGACCATTCATTGATTACTCAGCCTGATCAAAAAGAGAATCAAGTGACAAAATTACGTGAAACTCTACCACTCAGTCTCCATGCGACAAATCTTTATTTTAAATCAATTTCATCCTTTATTCGAAAGATAATCCTATATCTTATAAAATTCCGAGTAAATTAATAAAGTCTGTTATTATTGCACAATCGGATTAAGAAGATTTTATGAAAAGTGCAATACATTTCAAACAATTTAAAAATACTGTTTAATGTAATGAGAAACGCCTTAAGGCTTTCGCAGAATTCATATTCTTATTTGTGTAGGAGGAAAGCAAGACAGGAAGATTTGTGTTGAGCGCCTCAGGTCACGAGATTTTGGAACAAGAAAGATGTGACATGACAAGCTCATCAAAAAGTTTCGGAAATGCTATTTGTAGCATTTCATTGTAGTTTAACCGGCCTAAAAATGGTACAAGATAGATCAGAATAGTCTTGCAAAAATCGAAACAATCAGAAAACGCACTGTAAAATTTTCCGCTATGAAAATTTGAAACATGGATTCAGTAAGCAAGCATTATCGTGCGAGCGATAACTTACAGGATTATTATAGGTATGTGAATAAATTCTGATTTAAAAAGAGGTGATTGGTATATATTTGATTTGGTTAAAGAGTTTTGAATCATAAGTCCATTATTTTTTTAAACAAATAAAATGATAAATTATATTTTAATAATTAATTAATCAGTTTTTAGAAACGGAATGTGCTTTTTACTTGGGAATTGAAAATTCATCAAATATTTTATAGCGTACAGAAAACTATTTGGACAACTTGTCTAATGAAAATTGCGCTCTTCTTGCTGCTGGCGTTGACTTATCAAAACAGAGCTAGGCGCTATTTTCAGGAGATAAATTATTATTACACACAGCAAGAGAGAGAAGAGCGTTCTCTGCAGATTAATCCAATCATGATTTACGGTTAATTTAAGCCGGGAAAACAAAGACACAGTGAGGAGCTGGCAATTTATGGTGGGCGAAGATAAGGCTCGCGTCATAACTTGTAAATCAGCCGTCCGAACGCCGGCAGGCTGGGACGAAACAAAGTGCTGACAGGTGCGGAATTAGAGGGCTGCATTACGGCGCCGATGATTGGCATCGGCGCCGGCGACCCGTCCCGTCAGCGTAACAATCCGGATCCACACACTCGCATCCGGCCATATTATTTGCTCTGCCGCCGCCCCGAGAACAATGCGCCAATTAATCTTGCGCACATTCCGCCGCCGCCGCCTCTCTCTGCTTCACCCCTGTTACAACGCGGTCGCGGCACATTATTTCGTTTCATGCCTATACACGCCAGATTATCGTTCGGGAAATGAAATTGCTACTCTGTTGATGTGCTTGTGTTGGAAATGCTTACGAAATCAATCATGACAAAGAACATTGCAATTGAATAGAGGAAAATAGCTACCGCAAGTGCAGCATTGGGTATAAAAGCATCAATTGGGGTTTAAATTTTTATGCAGAGAATGTGATAGCTAAAAGAAATGGTTAAAAATCATGTTGAAACCTCTTTGGGTGACTATTTAATTTTTTATTATTACCACGCAGACAAATACAATAAATATGAAGAGAGTGCAGAGACGGGCGCTGCGCGTTGTCCATGGAAGATGACCACCGCCGCCGCAAGAAATAAAAATAATGCCCCTAGATATACAGCTAAAGTATACACAAACCTTAACTTTTTCAAGAAGTGCCAGGGATCGAGACGCAATTGAATTTGATGCTCGCGCTCGCATCATCGAGGGACGACAGCTAAGAAATGATGCGAACAGTCGGCATATATTCAAGGCTTCAACCGCCACTAGTGCGCAGCGTGTTCGGCTACCGTTTTCCTTCAGGGTGCTAAAGCCGTGGAACGATCTGCCACCTGAGCTTAAGGATTTTACTGTGGCTGAATTTCGATCCCTGTACAAAAAATACACTTATGGAAAGTATATCGTGACCAATGACCTGATGGTTCGAATTTACGGCTCAGTGCGGCGAGAAATTACTTATGTTTTTGCCGTTTATCTGCTAGTATTGTTAGCCCATTCTTGCTGTGAATTTATTCCATTTATGTGTTTTTATGTATTGAATTTGGCAAGAATAAACAAGCATAATTAAATATTTTTTAAATTCAAACAGCAAAATCTGTAAAAAAAATTGTGGTAGAAGATTTTAGTGATGATTGTTTGGACAAATTTATGCAGAAAAGAATCAGCAGTGCTTCTTCCTGAGCTGCTCAACATTCACTCATACAAATTCCAATAATTCCCTGCATTGTTGCATGAGTTGAAACTTGTCTTTGCCAAAAATGCAACAACTGTGTTGAATATCTCTCACTCTGTTCTCAACTTCATACAAGCAAAGGTAGGCCTTAAGATAATATGGATAATGCACACAACAACTAACATGTTTTTAATATTATCATTAGCGTACCTTCTAAATATTTTGGTATTTTCAGTTCATGATATTAATGAAAAACATCCAATTGTTTTTCAAATTCGACAACTATATACAAGCAACAAGTGCGTTTTCCTGACGAGCTGACTATTCTTGGCTTCAAAAAGGGTAAAATTAACACAATCTACTGACACTGCGGCAAAATTTATTGCTTCCTTGCCTTAATCGTGGAGACTGACAATGGCTATTTATAAATCTTTGAAATATTCACCAAGGATCATGTTGCAAGAACTGATTTCCCAAAATGAACGCTGCTTTACTTGTGGTAATAGAGCCAATGAGGGCAGCATCTGGACTTGCGTTGAATGTGATGTGAGTATGCAATTGATTTTAATTTATTCTCTTATTAATTAACACAAACTACATGTCTTGAACTTATAGAACTACGTCTTGTGTGCAAAATGCTTCGGGCAATACAGGCACGAACACATCATGGAAAAGTTAGAACAGCGGCAGTCCAAAAGTTTAGACATACTGAAGTTGTTGCTAGACGTTGAATCTGACAAAAAAAGACCAGTCCATGCTAAGGTAAATTAATTTTTGTACACAAATTATTCGTGTTTGTTGTTGTTGTTTTTCTATTTTTAATGTTGATACTATGGCAGACTCACCGTTTTCGCCCAACTCTCACTTCTCGCTAGGATAGGGATTAACATTGAATCTTCCCATCAGAGCGAGAAGTGTGAGTGAGCGGAAAGTGTGAGTCCCCCATATAAGCTTACAATTATTTTTATCTTAGGAGCACGTTGACGAAAAAAGGCTGTCTCTGGACCAACGTATCCAGCTGATGGCGCATGCTAGTTATTGTGAAGCCGACAAATGCCAAGAGTGCACTACTCTGATTATTTGTCAAAAAATGAAAAAAGTGATGCGACACAATCAGGCCTGCCAAGAGAAGAGCAGTGGTAATTGTTTCATGTGTCAACAGTTACACATTGTTTTTTGTTACCACGCTCAACAATGCAAAGAACTGAAGTGCCCAGTACCTACGTGCTTGAAGACACAGCAGGAGCACAAAAGAGCGACAGCAGAAACATAAGAATAATTTATTTCAATTTGGAGAGATTGATACAGCTAATTTTTAATGAACTTGGTGGCGTATGTAAGACAAGACGACCAGATAAGAATGAATAGCTCCAATCAAGATGTTTAGTCTTCATCAGGGCTATTCAGGCTCATACATATACCGTTTGATTAACCTTTAACTATCATATTTTGTTGAAAAGCCATTGAAAAATTTTCAGTGATACACAACAAACATTTCGTGTTTTTTTTTTCAGTGAAATGACTGATTTGTGATTGACCACATCGTGCGCAAAAGACAGCTACAGGATCTGTCAAGATGTATATTGCTAATAAAGATTGCAAAATATATTTCCTATTTAATAAAATTCCATAAAATTATCACTCAGTTTATCAAAAAGATATTATTTTCTCTAACCAAATCAGAGCATGAGACTGGGCTACCTATGGATTTTTATAAGTTCAAAAAATGTTCTGATTTATGAATGGCTCATTAATAAAGTAAACAGACACAAGATTCGGATCATGCGCTTGCTGATAAAATTTTCCTTTAATTTTGCCCATGATACCTTTGAACAAAAAATAAATGATTCCAAAGTTCTCCTACGTGATGAGGAAACAAATTTTTAAAATGTTGCCATTTTTGGAAGAAAAAAAATCGATAAGCACAAAGCTTCAGTCAACTACCTCTGCATTTCATTTTGTATTTTGAAAATTTTTGGTTTTTAGTATTTCTAGTGTTTCCATCCGTTGGATAGGATTTATAAATAGCTCATTAATAGGTTTCGCAGTGGCTGTCAATGTTGGCTTATTTAGCAAAACACCGGGCACCGATATTTACTGTCAACAAAAGCTTCAATTTCAGCCTAAACTTGACACGCATAAACTAAATTTCAAAATTCATCGATTTGCAAGCAGTCAAAACCGAGTTCTGGCATAGTGACTTGATCTCTCTGCACATCGGCGTAGGGAAAGCCAGTCGTCTCATAGCAGCACGTCAGCGCTTTACATTTCTGATGCAAATTTCCGCGAAGACACAGACAACGAAGCTGACGATCGGCGTTGCAGACTCGTAATGTTGTCGATTTTCGGGGCAGCAGCAAAATTCGAGTTGGCAGTCACAGGCCTCACGACGCGTGCATGCGTTCGAACTCTGCATATATATGTGTGTGTTCTGCGGCTTTAAGGGAGGCAGCCAGGTTGAAACGCGCGTGCGACTGTGCCGCAGTCGTAATTAGTGAGCGACGTGAAACGCACCTTTTGCTGGATTTCGCTAGTTGGCGAGGCGAAAGCGGCGCAAATTTTAATCAAAAGAGGCCGCAAACGAATGCGAACGCAAAGTTTTCACACGACGATTTCATTTGCGTTCGCTTTCAGAGTGAAAACTCGCAAGAAAAATGCACATTGGGCAGGGAGTATGCATGAGTTCCGCTGAAACGGATATTCGAGCGTGACTATTTTTAGTTGGCTTTGGGCCACCAGGTGCTCTGATTAAAATTATCATTTCACAAGCAAATATATAAATACATTAACACAACTTTTCATTGGCCCTCGTTCTAAAATTCAAGATGCTTATTGTAAAAAGTTTGAATACAATGAGTATTCATTCAGTTTCTTTATGGCACAAGGCTTTCTAATGAGTTTAAATTACTATCATCAAATTCTGCTGCTACTGATGTTATTTTGGAGCATCAGAATAAAAAAGCTTGGTGAAAAAATAAGTGCGTCCGTTGACGAGTTCACCAGCTCCTCATAGTTGTTGGTTTGCTAATTTCTGGAATTCCACGCCCTGGAATTTTCCCTACTGCCACAGAAGAACTATTTTCATTCCAAATTGAATTCCGTTACTCGTTTTTAATTGATGTTATAGGATGGGGAAAGTTGCTCCATCACTTTCGCATCGGGTTGGGAGTTGAAAGCCATTGGCAATCCTAGTAGAGGAGCAGCGCTTTCGCAAAACTACGCAGAGCACGGAGTCTGGCGATAGCAAGTTTTAATCCGGCCCATGGTGAGCTTTCGCTGCAAATCTTTCATTGATGGCGAAGCCTAATTTCAGCCGCGTTCTTTGTAGCGCGCTGACATGAAAGGCGAGCCTGCAAGTTTTCCAATTGAAGCGGGCGCGTGCACGGACGGAAGAGCCACTCGCAAGCCGGCACAATGGCGTCCCTAGCTGATTTAAAGGGCCGCCGATTCAATCGGAAAATAAAGGAAAAAGAATAAGGAACTCTGCTCCTCCTGCAGCCGTTGATATATATATATATATTCAAATCATTGTTCTAATGCTGCCTGCCGGAATAATTGCTCCCTCTTGGGTTTTCGGGGATGAACCGCTTGCTCTGTATCGTAGCCGGCAAATAATGGGAATTTAGCGATCCTATTATTCCTCCTCCTTGCTTTCCTTTCATCTCAATTCAATAACAATTCTCGTGTAGAATCAGCAAACCTGCTCGATGATAAAAGGTTTTGGAAACAAGGAAATTGGGCATGAATGGAACTTAATTTTAACTGATTAACTCTTATATTCCTAAATGTGCTAAAAATAAGAAAAAAATATATATTTTTATTTCTTGTGAGAAACTACATATAATTTTTTTCTTTACCTAAAAAATCATCCATATTTAATAGCAGCGCATCAGTATATAACTTTTCTAAATTGTTAATCAATGCCAAGGATTTTTATGGATTCTTGACAAACTTGTCAAACTTTTTGGACGAGTTCGGCTTCATTTAGAAGCTTGAGTGGTACACCTAAGAAAAAATTAGATGATGTGCACAGACAAAAATCAAACGTCTTGATTCCTTACCTTGAAAAGGTATCAAAATGAAAAGGAACCCATTTTTAGTATTTTATTGATAACTTTCTTGAATCAACTTGTAAAAATGACGAATAAAATCAAATATAAAGAATGGCAGCTTCCTCTCCGCCCGTTTCCAGCTTCAAAATTACAAAACGGAATGGCTCTTTGTGCGCCAAAGAAAGCAGTCATCAAATCGTTTGTCTGATTGCCTTCAGCTCGTAAATCGCGAGTCGGAAAGGGAAAATAAAGTGTTTCCAGAGAAAGCGGAAATTTCTGCTGTAGCAGTAAATTAATTTCTGCCGGCGGATTTTGACCTTGCATCAGATAACCGGCCGCGAGTCGCTCGGCGTCGGGTCGCGGCCGTTGCGCACGCGATCTTGCCCATTATCTATTCAATATCGACGAAATTGCGCACTCGGCCGCCGAAAAGTTCCTCATTTCTCCGTAATAAAGAAACGCGAGTACACGTCTGCTCCGAATTTCCAATTCAAATGGGATCGTCAAGCAGGCCAACATAATTCAGTTGAAATATATTCATGTATGCGAGGCGAGATGTTTGCAGTGGGTGGCCACAAAAAGAGAGAAATCACTTTTACACGCAATACGCCGCAAAATAAAGATTAAGTCCTTAACGGGTAATTATACTGCGCACGCATATGGAAACTTTATCGCTGTCTCTCTCTACGAGGAAAGCCAATGTGGAGCCACACTGAGACCACACCCCACATCCCTCACAATCAGGGAGAGCGAATTTCTTCAAATAAATAAATCACATTTAACAAGGGTAAATGATAATATTTAGAAAGGCCAATAAAAAAATTTACCTTCCTTATTGGCAAAAATTTAAATTTACTTCAACAAACCAAAAGCTATATAGAAATTTAAATCAATTAAATAAAAAAAATGACAAACACTAAATTGTTAAATTTCTAAACCACTGCGTCTGTAACCTTATATCTTTCTCTTCTCAAGTCTGAAAATTTACTGTGCGCAAAGAAAATAACAACTGGATATTTCCAAGTGCAAATATTTACCTTACGCAGCGTAAACGATCGCATTTTATTGTTTTGATAGCAAAGTGAGTTTTTCTCCGAAAATATCTTCAAGCTGACCTTTCCCTTTTCTCCCGTGTTTTCACTAGCTTTGAGACTTTTAACCGTTTTCCCAATTCAAGTTTCCTTAAAAATTTTGATTTCGTCAGGTCATTTATCCAACTGGATTTTGTTTTAATTTTAAACGAATTTCATTTCGAGATGATAGCAACCCTTTCGCAGATTCTTATCGCGAAAGTTGCTGCCGAGTGAGCTCGCGCGCGCGTGCTCTATTGATCTCTAGGCACTCGCGGCCAGGCCTACTCCGCCGCCGATTTTGTTATACATTATGTACGTAGCGGACGGAGAACATTACGGTTGTGTGTGTTCTCAAGTCGGTCGGCACGAATTCAAGCCAATTCCGTGGGCGAGTGCCATTAAGACAGCGCTCGCGGAGCAGGATTTGCGCCTGTAATCGCCTTTACAGCCTCCCAATCGATCGGCCAAATTAATTGCTTCTTCATAGCAAAGTGATAAAAAAGCACAAGTGCCGGGGCAAGCAGCAAAGCGGAACAGAAAGGGCAGTCAGATGAGTAGGGGTCGAAGGCTAATTTATTGGATTACGCTTAAGTACAACTTAATGCCCGCTGGATTTTGATCGTAATCAGCTACTCTAATAAGCTGAGCAGATTGACTCCGCAGAATTGTCCAGGGATTTGTGAGTAATGATGCTCCAGAGCTTTTTTCTGTTTAGTTCGATTTTATATGCTTCAGTTGCAATTGCTAAAGTCATTTTAAAACAAAATATAGGTTTTTAACTTACCATTATTTTGCTTGCGAGAAGCTCTTAGATCTTGCGGAAAGTTTTATGGTTACATTATTTATTTCAAACTCTTCTAGATTACTAGAGTAATTTGGTATGTTGTCACAATTATTATTGCTTCTCAGTAATGTGGTTCAAACGATGATAGTAAAAATAATAACACGAAAAATTATTCTAAATTGCAAGCTATACGTCCATGATATCCGCACAAAAATGCAAACCCTGTTTTAGAGCCAACCGTTTTTTTGTTTTAATAATATTTCAACCATAAAATTGATGGATTAAGGAATAATATTTTACGTGAAATCGATGGCTCCCCTGATCTCCCCATTAACAAATCGAACCATCCCAATCAAATAGCCTGTGGTGAATACATTTGATAAAATCCTGTCTGTCGCGATAGCTTCGTTTCTACAGGCGTATGTCTATATATGTATATTCAGATTTTTTCCCCTTTGGCAGCCTGACGTACGGTGGCCGCAATCAATAAAATTGAATCCACGTTTAAACATGACATACCAAAATGGTCGAAGGAACGCAGTTTTGAGCTGTTGTGACGAGATTTGCGCCCCTGAGTATTAAAATGGTCGTTGTGCTGCGCGTGCAAGCACGAGGGAGTTTAATTAATTACACCTCCAATCAGATTAGGCAGAGGCGCGCGCGGGAAGCATTTCACACGATCTCTCGGGCCTGTTTGTCATTACGAAACACAACAAGCGGAAGCTGTAATATGTGTGCTTACATGATAATCCAGCATGAATTTACCCCCGCGCCCGGCCAGGTTTCTTTCCCGGGTGTGAGCTGTTGCCGAAATGGAACTCGGCAGCTGGAAATTGCTATCTGCAGACTTGATCTGGCCATTGTGCAAAAGCAGCTTTGGCGTGTCGTGGTGTGAGTGCCATTTTAAGTGGCCGCAAAAAAAGCCGAAACATAAATATTTGAAATAGCCATGCGTGTTTTTCTCCACGGTCAATAAAAATTATATTAGTTGCAAATCATATTAAGCATAACATACTTACTCTGGGGATTGTATTGAGATGTTTGTCAATTAATTTTTCTAAATTTTTACTCCTGGAATCAATTTTACAAAGATAAAACTTGAGTTACTTCACATTTACTATCAAATTTCTTTTCAATACAAACAAAATTTGTTTCCGATTTTAGTTGTGTTGCTTGAGGATACCTTAATTAGAAAATGCGTTTAAATCGAATTGATTTTGATGAAAATCACAGGAAAATTATAAAAATTATAGCTTAATTAGATATATAGATATTTAAATTAAACTATTTTACAATTTTCAGATTTTGTTATTGAGTTAAGTTAACCAAAGTTTTTAAATGTAAAGAACAGAGGTAAACAACTTGCAATGAAATTTCCGGAAAGTTAAATTGATTAAATTTACAGTCAGTTCGTGAGCTGGCAGAACAACAATGTTTTGTTTGGCTTGAAGTTATTTTGTAAATTTTCCTCTTGAAGTGGTGGTACAGTTATACTCGGAAGTTTTAGAGAACACGCGCGCGCACACACACGTTCTTGGATCTTCCATGCTACAATTTCACACCTTAATTTCCACTTAAGTGAGCAGGATGGTTGTGCAAGCGTGTATGTTTGTCTGCTTTAAACTGCTGCAATTTAGCAGAAAGCGGGAGGGTTTCGGCGCCAAAATTTATGCACTGGAGGGAGCGTATTAAAAACGGCTTCCTGCAAAAGTAGTTTGTCACTGGTGCCTTTCTTTGCCTCCGCACTCCCTCGGATTTGCATGCGAGAAAGAGCCGGATAAAAAGAAGACTGCGCGCACAAGTTGCCTCCGAAAAACATTTCCAGGAAACAGTTTCAGTCCCTTACCCGCGTTGGGTAAATTTTCATTTCGGCTTTAATTTTCTGTTTGTGTGTATTGCGTTAATTAAGATAACTCGGGCAATTTCCTTGCCCACACCTCGCTTATAACGAATTTAACACGTTGAATTTTCATGCTCAGTTAACTTCAATTTCGAATCGAATAATTTGACCACTTTAAGACAAATTTATTTCACAACCCGAGCCTTATCTCAGGCGCACTTGTGCGTCCAAAGATTTAGTTTTATGTATTATGCCATAGTGCCAGTGATAAAATAAAACATTTGAATGCTCGGCTTTTAAACGAGGAAGCGACCCATAAGTTCGCCCTTTGCCTTAACGGTGCCAGAGATTAAAGTTATAACTTCTATTTCCCGCGCTGAACGTAATCCAATTCAGCTACACAGCACATCTCGCGCCAGGCGTTTTTCTCACAAATAGAAGAGACTTCTAGGCCAATTACGCAATCTATTGCGCGCGCGTCTCCAGCTCGCTCATTTATTCTGTCCACGATTCTGATTTAAAATGCAAGTGGCTGAGATAACGCTTTAAGAGAGTAAATATCAAAAGAGCTGTATATACGAGTTTGTAATCTTATTTGTCTTATGAAAGCAAGCTATAGTAACTGGTGAAAATTACTACTTTTAAAACTTGTTCCGTGAATCTCGACATTCGTCGAAGATAAAATAATATCATAAATTGGAAGGAACAAGCATTGAAAATTTCTTTGTGTGAGCGGTATGAGCTAACAGGCGAAACAAATTTAGGCACCGTCGTATTAGTACAAGCTTCTATGCGAGATGGGTAGGATGGTGGTAAATTAGGTGGCAAGATGTAAGCGGGGCAAATTTAGCGGAAGGAATTTAGACTTTGAAGAAGATTCCTCGAACAATGTATTTGTATTTGGGCGATTGCGGTTTCCAAAATTCTATACAGCATTATGTATATTGATGACGTGCATTAGCGTAACTCATATATCTATGCGATTTTAATCAAATTTATTGCAATTGTAAATATTTTATATTTTTAGTTTACTACTTCTTAGGAAATTAAGTTTCTTCTATGGTTCGATCATCTATTGTTCCATTCAAAACAAAAAGACGTGTTTGAGATAAGGAAAGGCAATAATTCAAATCACCGTCTGTTAAATATTAATGCAGCGCAGCGTATCAATTCAGCATAATCCACTCTAATAATAAGTAATTTAAATTTAAAATGACGGTCGCTTGTTGCGCAGATTTGATCTTTTGCCGCAGCGAGCGCACAACCACAATTTATTCCACGAGAGAACAAAGCCGCTGTATACCTTTTCCACTCTTCTACTTTGTTCTGATTCAATATTTCAAGTATAATGGAGTCGGAGAACGATCTTTTTATCTCGCTTTTCATTCTGGTTATGAGGAAAAGAAAACGAGTGTCTCTGCAACAGTCCACTTTTGGCCAAATCCACGCAGAAGCTAGTCTTATTGTGGCGCTCGACGCCGAGTCTCATTTTAACGGCGAAAGTCTGCAATCTGATTACCAGAGGGGAACGACAAGAAGCGAAGGACTGAGGTCCAAAAGCCATTTCGCCGACCCACAGCGGATTCCTTGTGCAAGAGTTTATCAACATCATCGTCCGACGCCCGGGTGCGACTCTCTGAGTCGAATAATTTAAACTTTGTTGCTCCCCAAAGAAGTGTCGACTCTCATCAGCAGATATTTCTCTGCCATTCTGGTATTTGTGTATGTACAAACGCAGGCAAGTGGAAAGTTTATGTCGCTTCTTGTCGGCGTAGGCGTTTAGGGAGAGAGCTCTAGGAAAATATAATTTATAGTTTGTGTCCTGTGTAGCAAGGGAAATTAAATGCTTGTGAAATATTTGGATGTTAATGTTGGTGTTTCACCTGCATATAAATAAGGATCTGAAATAGTTTGTATATCTATTGGAAATAAACACGGAATTGTAAGCGAAAGGAATAATCGTTCATGTTATCAGCATCTAGACTTAAAAGCTTTAAATTATTTGCTGTTGTTTAGGTTGAGGGGTTAACTTTTGAACCTTGACTTTACATTCACTGTCCATCACTGCCATTTTCCAGGAGTGGCTGATGTTTCATTTTATTCTGGAAGCATCAAGAAGTCCGCATCGGTATCCGCCGCAGTGCCGTGACTGCTAATCAGCCCCCTTGGTTCGTCCGACCGGAGGCTCACCCCTTCCGCCACTTAACTCACAATATTGAAATTTCCCCTGTATTAATAGCAGCACCTGACACACGAAAATCTCTCCTGCTTCCAGTCCGTCCAACTAATTCGCGGCTTAATTTGTAATGCACGTGTTCACAAGTGAAAGCTGCTCGTCGGCGGCCGGCTGCAAAGTCCCGATTTGCATTTTGCTTCCTCCACTCTGTGGCTGGAGGATGCCTTACACTGTGTGTTTGCATTCCCGCCTCATTGCTTGCTTTTTGCCCTCGGGAATCAGGAATTAAACTAATTTCCCATGGCAAGAGAGGAAATTTTGACCTTTTGTATTTTGATTGTTTTGAAATTCAAAACGTGCACGACGACGATGAATTAACAGTAATAATTTAAGAATAATGATGCTGCTGAGAGACTGTTACGACCATTGCCCCCGTTGAGCATAACTTTAAAGAATAATTCACACAACAGCCCTGTTTTCATTTTTAGGTTTTGTGCTTAGCTAATGATGACGACTGTTGAATCATAATTTTTAATACAACTGAGAGTAAATGCATAGTCAATTTCATTCTTTTAAAGCTAATAATGCCTTCTTCCAACATAAAAGATGCAGATTTAATTAATTTCAGGGCAAACATGCCCCCATGAATCCCCACATCCAAGAGAAATTAATAGAAATTATAGATTAATTACCTTACGACGCTGCCAGCAAGTTCATGTAACGGGAGAATTTAAAATATCGAAATTCACCAACCTGAAACATAATGAACAAACAATAAATCAATAAGGCATTGATCAACAAAGTGGCAATGTAAGCTGTACGAGTTTTATGAACACCATTCATTGAGAGAGACGTTAATTTGGCCTTTTCCTTAGAATGGTAAAATAACTATCCGCATTGAATGTCCATCTTAATAAAAACGTTTGTGACCTTAAGAGTGTATTTTGGTGACAAATGACATCATTTCTTTCACTCCAGCTGAACAAAGTGAACAAAGAGGCGCTCCCATTTTCAAAGTCCCATTATTCTCTTTTCTCACACGGCCTGCTGAACCGCACTCAGTCAAGGAATAATATAGCATAAAGCCTAATGAAATTACAAAAGCGTAGGAATCAAGCTGAGCAGGACAGACTCCAAAAAGGAAATCCATCACGGCGCGAGATTTATGAAGTCTGCGTTCCGCTTTTTAATGAGTCACTCGTTGGGGGCGAAGACAAATTATGACGTCGACGTCGGAACCGCCACTGCGCTGTCGCGGACCCATTTGCCAAATTAGCCAGCAAGTCGCTGGCTGGCCCGGCTCAGCCGGCCCTCGCGCACAACTCTTTAAAGTGGCAAAGGAGCGAGCGCATTAATTTATTATGAATTCCATAATGGCCTGCTGCTTGCTTTTCTTTCCGCGGAGCTGCTGCTGCTGCGGATAAATCCCGGCCCGCGTCCGTTTAGTGCTTCTGCGTGAATGGCCACGCAACCCTCGCATCCGCATTTCGCTCCTGCCGCCTGCCGACTGCTGAAGAGGTGGCGTGTGCAGCTGGGTTGAATGGAAAAAAGTCGCAGTGGAGCTTTCCCGCCGCCACCAGCCAACTGTGTTTGCTTTTTGCTCGCCCGCTAAACACGTCGCACTTAACCGCGAACAAGCACGCTTTTTTTCTTCCGACAGCACACGCGTATTTGAGCTCGATTCAGCGTGGAAAGTGAGTCATTAAGGAGGACACGGTTGTTGTTTCACGCGTTAAAATGTATTTCATTCTTAATCTTTGTACCTGAAGCGTGAATTTTACTTTCGAAGAAAACTGATAACGACTCAATGATTAAAAAAAGTGACAAACGTCGGAGAGAATTCAAAATGAAGCCTCTACCAAATTTTAATAGGAATTTCTGTGTATTTGCCGCCCGACAGATAATATGCGCTCATTTGCATGTCCGTCAATAATTGCTGAAATGCATATAGCCACTGGTGGCTTGCAACTGATACGCCGTAATAGATACGTCATGCTAAGAGTAAGAGACACAGAGACATGCTAGGGGTAAACCTGCTGGTGGTGAGTCGATACAGATTGCTCTGTACGTCCTGGATTCCAGTGGTATGTGTCCACCTCCAAGCACCATTTTTCGACTATAAAGCACTGACTGGATACATCATTGAGGTTTCAATGGAAGCGATACAGGTAATCTGCCACTGGCTCGGTTGCAAGATCTCTCTATGTTCCTATTGACAATTATTAAGTATCATTATATATATTTATTTAGTTTTCAAGCTTTGTGATCCTCTCCAAGCCGTGGATAAACATCCTCGAAAATGCAGCATTTTGGTGTGGCTGCTGTCGCGGTTCCACATCCGCGCTTTCATTTTCTCTCGGCTGAATTGAAAAGACGCGTGGCTCATCAATGTGCCAATAAAATCGATTAAGAATTAAGTGCGCTGACACGTATTGATGGGAGTGTTTTCATTTCTACACCACAAGATTTATCGGCTGCAGCCATCTCCCGCCGGGGGTGGGTCGGGGGCAGGCGAGAGAGCGAGCGAAGTTGCGGTTTGTTCCCTGCTCGCAGCCCTTCTCGAGCGAAGACACACGCGTTCCGGCGGTTTCGCTGCGGTCCCTTAATTTTGAACCAATTCCCGGCGTGCATTTGATATTAATGAAGTCTGCCAGCCGCCGAGTCTATGAGCATTGTTCTGCCGCGACGTCGCGCGCCTCACTAATTTACACGGCAAATTGAATACTTGCAAGAACGATTAAGCAATTAATTAATTCGACAAAGAGTTTAAATTGCTCCAGGAGGCTCAACACTCCGCAGTTCTGCCTTGTCTGATCTCAACGCGCAAATAATGATGCTCAAATCGAATCAGGCCCAATTCAGACCATGAATGAATCGTAGCTCTTAATGAGATTGCTAATTGAAATCTTCACTGCTTCATTATTCTTTGAATTTCTTTATTTTATTAACGGCACATGCTCCGTCTTTTCGTTACCACTAAATGAACAAAATTCAATTTTCTCTTCTTGAGAAAATTAGAAGTATCAAGTCAAAATTTTCTTCTTTTGAAAAAGAGGAAAATAATTGTATCTAATGAATTGTTGTGATGATTCTAAAATTGCTCAACTGGATAGTAAAATAATTATCGAAAAGTATTTTTTTTTATTGAAATCGATAGAGCATAACAATATTCAACAGATATTAAGATAAATTTGAATGCATTCTAGGCTTGAAAATCAATTCCAATTTCACCATTGAAGCACTAAATTTCAATTTGAATCACTTCCACCTTTCAGCATATTTCCCTAGAGGTCCTATCAAAAGTGCTGTAAAACATTGAATTCATTTTTATGGAAACTGTAAACCAAAACGGCATACGCATGTTTATGTTTCACCTGAGACCTCGAAGGCCGTAATTAATTGGTTTAAATATTGCGTGTGATTAAAACTGGATTGTAAAAGTTAAATAAAACAGAATTAGTGCTCGTGAATGTTCGTGTCGGTAAATTAAAAAGAAAATCAATAACTATTATGGAATAATTTTTTACACCATTAACACAACTGGTGGGGATTGTCCTGTTAAATGTGAGGGCAGACGGCCAAAACCGGGATGTAAATGCAAATTTCAAGACAGAACATTCCGTGTTTAATCGCACCTCTTATACACGAAAATCTACTTAAGACCGCGTCTGACACAACTGGAACAAAGGGCGTCAGCCGAAACTTTACACCGCGTTGTCGCGTCGGCAACAGCGGTGAGCATAAATCAGCCGCACACGGCTTTAAAAGCCTCTTTAAACACGACACAAAAAGAGCAGCAGCCGCCTTTTGAATATTCATAAATCCCTGATAGACAGCGTAAAGCGGCCGTTTAGCCGGGCGAGAGAGCCAAAAGCTGTTGCGCGAAAACAGCGCAGAATTCCTCGGCGCTGGGCGCAGACTGGCAGGGAAGGGCAGCTCGTAAAATGCATCTCCCTTTAAGCGGAAAAATTTCGTGTGCGCGCGTGCAGGTGAAATACACGCGTATCGTCGTTGTCTTTACGAGATTGTTTTGCCAGCCAACTCCCCCAAGATACATCCGACGAGATAGAAACACGCCATCCGCTCTCATCCATCTCGCACACCGAGCGGCATTATGTGCGCCAAATATTTTGCTTCCAAATTCAGCCGAGGCCGTCTGCAGTGCAGGCCGCTCCAAAAGCAATTTCCCAGCCAGTCCCATTAGGAAATGCCAATCTTCTTACCCAAGCTGTATCCTACCTCTTTCATTTTTATGCTAATTCGCTTTTAAATATTCATGCTTTAGTATATATTAAAAGTCAAAGTGTCAGGAAATATGCCTGAACAGTGGCCAAACACGCAAATATGAACCAACCGTATTTTGGAGGTGTTCAGGTTCATCTTGCTAGTTTGAAAACGGCTATTTAGACTAAAAGTAACCAGCGATTAGGACAGTCATTATGTTACATGGCTTCCGCTTGAGCTAAAAATTTCAAATGCAATTTCCTATAAAATTTTAAAATCTGATGCTCTGGAAGAAAGCTTCAATTTATAAGTTTTTACATGAATGGAACGTAGCAGTTTCTATTTGTCTCGCAGAACTTTGTATTGAACTTCCACAGGTTCAATTTCGCTTGAAATTGTGCTCTGTTTCACATTACTATACAATCTCTTCCTGATATTCGTTCATTTCCAATCAATTCTCGATTTGTTTGGTTTGCTCTCCATCAAATCATGATAGCATACATGCACAATTGTTCCGTCCGATCCATCTTGCCTGCTCTTTCGCTCAGATTGCTCTGCTTATACTTTCCTCTGCATCATTTCACTCCTCTCGTCAACCTACTTCATTTTTCAGCATATTCCTTGTTAAAATTATGTTCATAAATTTGTATTGCCTCGCTAGGCTCCAATATTATGTGTTCATTCGATCCTTACCCTTTAACATGACGATAAACATACGCCAAAAATTACAAAGCTCATGCAGTTTTCGAAAGACAAATTGTGTCAATAAAAATAAATGATCAACTTTTTTATCGATTTAATTTTTGAGGATGCCTGATTTTAAAAGGTTGGCGACGTGAAATATTTTTGTCTAAATATTCCATAAATAAAATATTTCGACTGCGGTGTTTGAATTTTTCATTTGAAACCTCTATTTAAGTGTTAAATTCTAGCAATGCGCATAATTTCCTCACTGCATCATTTCCTCATTTCCGATATGTGACTCTGAAGGAATTCATAATTTTAACGTTCTTGTTGAGGCCCAATTTAATTCTAGCCATGGCCTTGCGCGTTTTAGTTAGTCCTTTGTTATACAAGAACATCATCCGCTAGCTCCGTGCGGAATATTATACTGCTTGGCGCTTCTGGAGCAGACGCAGAGTTGCTCGTTGGAAGGAAATATGCACACATATGTATATACACATCATACGTGTAGGTTGGTGGGTGCTACGCTGCCGTCTGTATCATTTCATCGAGCGCGTGTCATAGACGCCGGGCCAGATATTTATATAGCAATAAAACAGCGCAGACCGAATGAAAGGAGGAAAGTGCATCACGTAATTCCATCTGTAAATAGATATAAAAAAGGAGCGAGAGGCCTTCCGCTGCTTTATTTCGCCAGGAGCGTTTCCGATGGAGAGAGAAGAGCCGAGAGCAGAGAAAGCTAGCTATAGGGAGTCGAAAGCAGCTTTAAACTTTTGCCTGCCGTCGTCGGATAACTCGATTCTTTTAGTGCCGGATTTTATTCGCGGAATGCTTTTCAGCGGTTGTAAAGCAGCTAGAGCGCAGATTTCTTTAATCAAGTTGAGTTCCTAAAAGGATTTCTCTCTGTCTGCGCCTCGCGTGTGTATTAGTTAGGAAAAGGCGCGCCGCTTTTTCTGCAACACAAATACGGCAAGGAGGCAAATAGTACAAAGTGCTTGTGTGAGTTGGGAACCTTTTGCTTGAGGGATTCCACACACGAGAGCTCCCCTCGAATCTCAGCTCTGATTTCATCTGCGACAACGCTTTGTGCCTTTTGAAATGATGAACTGAGAGGTGTTTCTACAATTCTTTTGAAGCGATTAATTTTTCACAACTACATATTTACATTCAATTTATTAATCAAGCCTTGACATTTTCAACCAATTTGCAAAAGAGATTATTTATAGAGCCATCATATCGCAGTTACTATACAAATATTTATTGGTACGATCACTCTGAGGCTGAAATCACAAAAACAGCAATCATTTGACATTTGCATTAATAAACGATCGAAGCTTATTTAGTAAAAACAAACATTTGTTTTCCAGCAATTGGACAACATTTCCAAATCAATCAACTCAGACGCCGAGTCAGCTCGTTCATCACGCTAGAGAACCTAAAATGATCAATCACTGCGAACGCGTCGATATATAAGCAAATGCAAACACACCTATAGTTGGTGCTGAAAATGTACATATATTCATTTGCTCGACAAAACACACAACGTTGAATGGACGGAGGGAAACAAGGCGGCAGTGAATTAGAATGCAAACATAATACATAATGTGTGTGAGGAAATCGGTTGCATGTCGCAACGGAAAACGAACAAAGCAGCCAACTCCTTTTCTCTCTGCACGTTATTTCCCTTTGCTATAAACAGCTGCTGTGTGTCGGTCGCCTGCCGTAATGATTGTTTTTGAAAAGTAAATGAACGCGTGTGTAAATACATGCACCACGCGCTCATACATTTATGTATGTGTGCATTAATTCGACATTCAACGTTGCTATCAAAGCGCTGAACTGGTATTTGTTTATCAAAGGGGGATTTTGTTTGCTGGTGGATTGCATCACGATTATGGATAAACTATTATTGTGAGCCAAATAAGCTTTTCACTCAAAATTTCATTTAAAGACGTAATGTTTCGTAATTAATCTTTAAATATTGACCAATATCGCGCGTACGCTTCATCATGATCAAGTTTTTAAGAGGCGGCATTTTTAAAGGTAATTTTTATGACGTCAGCCGCCGTGAGTTTGGCTAAGCTGCACCGGCCGCCAGTCAAAAAATCGAAAAATTGAGAAGTGCCGGAGGAAAAATTGGTCTGCGGCCCTTCAGATATTTAAGCATAATTTAACTTCAATTGGAAAACTTTGTCAGTCGCACCAGCCACCGGAAAAAATGCTCTGCTGCCACCACCAAAGGGGTAAATAAAAGCTTAAGCTGAGCAGCCTGCCGCCACCTCAAAATTACTTGGCTGACAAGAGACCTCTAATTATTATGTCTAGTCACGATCTCATATGCAGCTCATAAAAATATGTTATAATATAACATGCTATCATAAAAATTGAAATTAACTGCCTTTTATTCTAAATTTTTTGTCATCGCTGTTCGTTGTATGAATAGCTTTCGTTCTATGATTTTGCAATATAATTTTTACAAATATATGGCCCCTTTCTCCTCTCGTACAATTAGTTTGGTGACCGAAAAAAGTCGCGTAATCATTTATCAAAGGCGCGCGGTGGTGGCGGCAATCTTATTTTACCTGCATGGCATTCGTTTTCCGCTCTGCTCTCGTGACTGCCACTCTGGCCGAAAAGAACTAATAGTCCCTGCCAGCGAGCTAGCCGTTCTTGTAAAATTCAGGCAATACGGCAGTTTGTTTCCCCTGTAGCAATAAATCATTCAGCAATTTTCAAAGGCAATTTATTTATTGATTCACGCTGGCCTTCTCTCGCTCTCTCGTGTGCGGCTACTAGTCGGATTTATGGGCACGAAACACAACTCTCGAGGAGTGAAAGTAACTTTCGGCTTTGTGCTGTGCTGCGATGCCCTGCAGAGTCTTGTTAACTACCCAACACTGCCTTTGTGCGCTGGCGAATGAATAAATATATCATCATTACACGTGTAATCCGTGATTACGCGATTGCAGCGACGGACAGGTACCAACTTTGTGATTGATTTGTCAGCAAAGTGAGAAGTTTTCCTTCGAATGCATAATTCAGCGAGCTGCCACTAACTTTATGATATTCTAGTTTATGTACGCGACCGAAATTACCTGTGATAGAGCTATGTGATCAATGAAGCCAGCAGATGGATATGTAAAATTTATATTCTGCCTTGGAGCAAAGATACATCTCGCGCGTTTTATTGATGGCTTATAAATTAAATTGGATATAAATCAGTGAATCGAATCTGCATCGAATTGTCTTTGAAATGAGTTAGATATTGTAATAAAAAACTTTTCTAATATCCAATTCGAAGAAGGAATTGTACATTGAAAAGTTTCAAAAAACTCTTTATAAGAGATTTCTCCTTGGTCCATGGTTCTGGAGGCATCATTTTGATCGAAAATTCGGATAATCCTTTGATTTTGAACATTTTTGAAACACAAAAGCCCTCTAAACATATTTTCGCCGGCGGAAGTAATTTCACTCGGCATCCAAGAACAAAAACATCATCTTGCTTGTTCCTGCTACGCTCGGAATTACTTCTAAATTGACAAAACTGAATTAGCCTGGTGCAGCACAAAAACAAGGCGCTTCTTCCTCAGGCCGTTGCTGGAAACACACGGAGAAATTCCTCCATGGCAATCAAAAGTCGCTTCAAGCGTCCTCTCACAGCCATCGATTGGTGCTGTGTGAGTAAAAGCGGCACTTAGTCGGCTCGCCTCCATTAAATAACGTTTGCCAGGCACAGCGAGGCAGATATATGTGAATTAATTCAGAGCACAGGATTAGCAGCGCAGAGACGCCACATTAAGGCCGAGATAAAGGGGGTTGCTTGTGTGTCTGCCAGACGACCGACTGCATACATGACAGAATGCTATCTTTGCTGCTCGCTCAAGCGGCAAGTCAGACTCGCGACGATCGCATTCCTGCCCTTCTCTGCTCCCGTTTGATGTGCCTAATTTTTCGCCCTCCGCCAGCAAAGCGGTGATGCTGAGCGGCGATAAATGATCCGCCACAGGGTTAACTTACTCCTGCGGCTTATCGTTTTTGGCCATACTCGCTGCGCAAAGAGCAAACGGATCACCACTCGTCGCGATAATTTTTGCGATACCAAATGCCAGCTAGAAAATTAAGTTTGTCTGATGCCTCGGATTTCATTGTGAAAATTGTTCAAAATGAATAGAGCGCAGAACAGGGCGCAGCAATTTATTTAGTGTGGCCACAGCTTTATTCCACTGATGAAAATATTCTCTCACAATCATTGCCAGCCCAGTTTGTCTATACACCGACCTCCTGTTCTTTATAAAGCACCTCGCAGGAGTTACGACGCGATTTCACGAAGTGTGATGTCTTTTTTGTATTCTATTGGTCTCGGCTTTGTCCTTCTTTAACTGAAGTGTTTCCCTTTCTCACATGCTTTGCTGATCAGGAGCTCGAAAACTCTTTCCACTATTCATTCAATCTTGAACTGCATTTTGATATAAAGCGAAGCGTAAGGTGCACATCCAAATAATGACTTTGCATAACAATTACAAATGGTTTCTAGAGACTGATGCTATTTGAATTTATGAAAAGCTCAAGATTGCATGTTTGCTAAATGATTGCTAGTGCAAGGGTTCACCCAGTTAACCTATCTTGAAAAAGAAACTGGTCGACGATAGACCTCGGGGATTAACTATCTGGCCAATCGAAAGTACTAAACTTGTCAAGATGAGTTGACCAGTCGTTACATTAATGTCTATTGTTCGTTCGTTACAATTTGTAGCATTACTTACTACGAAGTTTTGCGCTGTAAAAAACACGACTCTTATCAAAAACCCAGATCCAAGGGTTTGGAGGTTGGAACTACTCTTGGTCATTTTGGAGCCTCAAGTCACTTGCAATTAAATTTCAGGCCAATCTTCCAACCCCTGCTAGGAGATTGTACTCTTAGGGTATGACATTGCTGAAATAAATCTTCTCTTTGTTTGTTGCATAAAGCACGTAATTAACTAAATGAGATTTTAATTAAGAATCGAGGAAATTGCCTCCAAATGCTAAAAGCAGCTCCAACGTCACCAGAATTTCTTAACCCCCATCAAGGTGAGGGTTAGACGCTAAGACATAATTATTTCAAATCCCTTTCAACGCCCGGAGTGAAATTGCGGAAAAGGCGAGAGCGTGCATGCATGCAAGGAGTTTCTTAATTGTCATTTCACGAGGCGCAGACGAGGGTTGGAGGAAAGAACATCAAAGCGTTTTCCTCCTGACCTAAAAACATTTGTGAAATGAGACCGTTTTGAACCAGATGTAACAGGCATCAACCCACGCGCGTGTTTTATTTTCTCCCTCTTTGAATATTGTTTTTGTCTTCCGTCTCTGATTGCATTAAATTTTGTACATTTACTGAGGAGAAAAACGCCGGAAATTCGATTTTGGTGCAATCTACACAAGCTCCCATAAAAACATGGCCTTTGAGCTTTTTTTATTTAATAACGGGAGCACTTTTCGAGTTAACTCCGATTTCGCCTCCCAAAACGCACACGAGCATTTTTACATTCTATTTTTCCTCTCTGCCGCACTCGTAATAAGCGGCGGATAAATGTATTTTGGTTGTTATTCGCTCGTTTCCGACATGCAACCTCTCCCGCCAGGTTTCGCGAGAGTATAAAATTAGCTCTGATTAGTCATGGGAAAGCCGGCGTTTTTACCGAAAAGCACATAGCATTCGGATGTAAATCTCGGCCGTAAACATAATTTATCCTAAATAATAAAAACGCGAGCAAACAAACCTGCGGCCGGCGCGGCATTTGCGCAGCTCATAAAAAGCAATAAAACGCGCTGAGTTAGCCGAGCACACTTAAAATTTCTGCTGCTTTTTGTATCGTTGCTGCTTTGCTTTTTTCCGAAGGCATGCACTGTATCAGTCGTCATAAATCAGCCTCTCTCGCTGTGTATTATTCATTTACACGTGGTAGTAATAATTTATCGTTTAACCCCACGCGCCGCACTCAAAATGCCGTTTAAAGAGGCGCAAATCCTATTGGAAAACAGATGTTAGGGCTGTGAAAAAGGCTTAGAGGAATTATGAAATACGGATATGAGCCTTGTCAAATACTTTTAATTGAAATTGTCAGTTAAAATTAACTAGATTTAATATATGAAAAATTATATAAATATTTTGCTCACGTAAAAAATGGTTATGGACAGAGAAATAAAAGAAATATTTACGCAGGATATTTTATGACCTTTAATTCAGAATTTTCTGCAGTTGATACTGTGGTATGGACTTTGATTTGAAGGAAAGGTATAGCTGATGCCTGCGGAGCTGAATCAGCCACCGTACAATATCAAGAACGTAAATTTTAATATTTTTTTTAGAACTTCACATAAAGCTGCCCTTCCTTCATAAATAAACCCGCGCAGAGTACAGTCATTTCGCATTTCCTTATAAATGTTACTAAACTGCCCTCAGGATGCACCAATACTGATTGAATCTTTGGCTTCACCTTAGACGTATTTTTATTGTAATATCTCGCTCATTGAGACTAAGGTGATCTCTGTTCGTTATTCTCCATGCTCTTTGTCGAGATCTCACAAAAAACATTTATTTTTAAAGGAAGATCTCATTAAAATATTTTCCAATTTTTTAAATGTAAAATATTTTATTACGGGATAAAAAAGCCGGACATTGGATGATATAGGGAAATGTCCTAAACTTTATTTTCTTACAGGGCTCAGACGTTGCTTGGCGTCAAATAAAAGATATATAAAAAACGACCGTTTTTAAAAGCCACTCTCAGCGATTAAAATACAGTTCTTTGCAATTTACACTCACGTGCTTGATGCCACCTAAACTGACCACTTTTGACGAGATTGAACTGTTTTTCACGACCCTAAACGCGCCGTTCATTTTGTTCGGCGCGCGAATAATAAAAAGAGCCACGCGCGCGTGCACTAGTCCGTTTCCCGCAATAAACTGCCTAACTGGCTTGTATAGAAGTAGTTAAACGAGAAATACTCTCACACAATTTTTCCTCGCGGCAATAGTGCGGTAGTGGAAAAAAGGATTGCGTTGTGTATACGAATAGCGTGATGGAATACACACACATGAAAAATGAAAAAAAGGCGGCTGGAGGTATTTTATCTTAGGTCAGAGCTATGCTTGTTGTAAAATTATTTTAAAAACGAGCACATGTGTTGTAATATAAAATTTGTTCCAGTCACGTACCCACTTTTAGTCAGCTAATGAAACACACCGGGTATATCCGACTGGGGGAAGTAAGACAAAAAAGAGACTGCAACGCGAAAACCATTGTGTCTTTATTAAAATTGCTTTGGTTCGGTTCAAGGCAGGCGGGCAGAAAAAATTTAATTTAGCTGAGTGAAAAGCAACCAATGAAACAGCAGAAAAAGGTTCTGTTTGGATTGCGGACTTGTTTTTCTTGTCTATAGTGTATCATTAAGGGCAGAATTTCCAACAGCTGCTGCTTCTTTTTCCGACCCTTTGTTGAGCCGAGGTGAGCAGCATTCCCTTATACCCATGCGACGAAAAACACTTCAAGGTGGTCCAATTGTTGATCTAACAAGGCAAGGCCCGCCGGCACATCCTCTATCTCCGGGATGAAACTGTTTGACTCCTACTGCTTATCCACACTCGGTCGCGTGCATTAGTGGCAGCCGCTCTAACTCATAATATTGGTTTCCTCTGCTACATTTTAGCTAGAAAATGGTCTTTTTTTAATTTAGCCCGTGTAGTGATGAACTTTCACTGAAATGACGTTTCTTAACCCTAAAAACGATGGTCATTATAAATCATTGCCACAGCAAATGATCAGAGGCTTTTTTAATTGGCTGCCACGTGAACGAACGAGAACTAGATTAAGTATATTTTGGCACAGTCAATTGATTGATGTTAAGAACGTATTTCAAAGATTGGAATGAATCAAACATTAGTTTCATTGTATGTATGCTTGCTTTTGGACAAATTTTCAAATCGAATATTTGCATATTTGATGCAAGTGAACAAATTTGGTCTTAATTCAATAACCATATTTGACCTACAGCTAAAAATAGTATTTATAGCCAATATAATATTTAAATTTACAATGAGCCTTGAAACTCATAAATGAGCCAGTCGTAAAAGCTACGTAACAAAAACATTGATTTACACATTTTCTTTTGCAGCAAGACTTACAAATAAAACCATATTGATACGAATGTCACCTTGAGAGCCAGCCATGAAAGCCACCCTTTATTTATCGCACCATCGGAAGCTCAAATATCGCATTAACTTTTATGCAACGCGCAGGACACTATGGTCGAGCCGGCTGCCTACTCAGCCCCTGTCGTTTGCTGTCTCCTCTCTGGTGCTCCAAACGACGGCACATCTCGTGCACGCACGATTTCCGCTGGTGAAAGAGAGAAAGAACTGTCGAAAGTGCGTCGTCAGCATCTCGTGTCCTCAAGCTTAGTTAATCCCAAAGTTAGTTTCGCGAGCTTCTCCGTGCAAAAGTCGGAAATAAGACCGGGCAAACACAGCCGCCCGACTGGTCAAGCACTCGAAATACAAGTTGCGAGCTGAACTTGAATTTCTGCTGGACTCACAGTCAACAGTACAGTTTTACTCTATTCCTTTTTTTATTCATTTTTTTTTTAAATTTGACTGTCAGGGGTAATAGTGAACGAATCGGATGCATATTTTAGATTTCTAAGTAAGCAGATATATTTTTTAATATAAGAGAAAGAAAAAATAACATGCAACCCTTGTGGTATTTTTTATTTTTATTAAAAAATTCAGCGCATTAATTGTAGAGTAATTAAGTACATGGCTTATATTTAACATCTTTCTCTTCTGTGCTCAAATCTTACAATGTAGGCTCTTTCGTGCTTCTGTGGAAAAATTAATTAAACGAGTATTAGATTTCTTCAACCCATCCAACCAAGAAAGCACCGTGCTAAAGAATAATTATTATTGCTCCGACAGCCGCTGGCTACGAATAAAGAGACTCTTTGTCCTCTTTTAATGAAAAATCGCTTGAATTAAAAATAAAAAGCAACCACCATTATATGACGAGAAAAGCGTCCACTTAATTATTTCTAGGCCTCAAGCGGCCATGGCATGGCACTCCTTTGGTCCTTGAGCTGTTTTACCCAGGCTTTTGCGCCAGAATGCATGAATTTTCAGCCATCACGTCGGATGAATGGAGATGAGGCCCAGTTTTTAAGCAAGTCAGGCTCACTTATTGTTAGCTCTGCGTTCGGGCCTTAACACTTGTGCGAAATTTTCACCGGCCAAAAAGCAGGCATGAGAGAGAGAGAGAGAGAGAGAGAGAGAGAGAGAGAGAGAGAGCTGGTGTGCTGCCTGCAAAATAAATAAGCAGGCATAAAAACGGGCCCATTGTGCCCTGGCGGCGCAGCTTCACGCACTCTCCTTCCTTTTCTCTTCCTCGCTGGCGAGCAGAAATTTTGGGAAAAACATCTTTCGCAACTTCATCTCTAGGCTTGTTTATTTTCTTTGGAAAGGGCGTTCCGACTTTGCTGGAATTACGCGCCTTGACCGCAAACGCGGAGAGAGTTGGTCCCGGCGGAGCAAGTTGAGCAAAAAATTAATCTCTTCCGTACGGTCGGCTCGTAATGAAGACGCTGCGCGCTTATTTTATTAAATAGCCGCGAGCTTGCCTCTCGCGTAATTATGTTGATGCTGCGGCCAATCATACTAAAGGGAAATTCTGACTTCCTTTTGTGTCGCTCGCGCGTCGCTGCGCCTGCATCCTTCCACTCCCGCGGGAAGTGGCGTTCCATTAAAAGTTGTGTCTCAAAATTGCGATTTTGACCCAGTTGCCACGCCAAGTATGCATATGGTGCTAATTTACATCGTCAGAACAAAAGATTTCAGCCCTGACGGGCCTTCTATGTTTTCATAAACATTTCATCCCATTCTCTGCTACTATAATAACCGTTTTAAATGCGAATTTTCGCAGAGCAGCATTCTCTCACGCGTGTCAGCAATGTCACCCATAATAATTCGTTGAATGACGCTCTGATGTTCAATCCTTCTCTCGTGTGTCTTGCCTTGATTCGATTTCCACGAACTGTTCTGCGACGAATTCAAATCACTTTCCAATTTTACGCTAAGTTAGCAAATTCTAACACTTGAGCACTGCTTCGTTAAGTAAGCCCATCGTAAATCCAATTGGGAATTGAACAGCCTTTTCGCCACTCGCAAGCAAATTTGATTAAGTTATAATGAGCGCGTGCAAATCCCTGCGCGAGTGCGGACGAAGCGCGCGCGAAACAAAACGGCTTCTCGCCTGCGAGCATGCGAACGACTGGATTTGGCTTCCGAGTGCGACATTGTGCGCTCCCCGATGTCTCTTTCACCGTGCTCCGTTTGCGCCAAACTCCTTTTGACACATCTCAGCCGACGCTTTCGTTAATTTCCTCCTCTTTTCCGTTCGCATCCGGGCAAATAATCTTCAAGGAATAATACGTTCGCACAGGCAGGGGAACCTAAATCAGAGCGATTGTGCGTGCGTCCCATTGTATTGGGTAAGAGCGGGTTAATTAGCAGGGCAAAACGAACCGCTCCGCCCCAGAAAGAGAGCCTGGTTCTACATGAAAAGATAAACACACGGGAAACAATGTGTTGTAAATCATTTTACCTTTTGTTTTCTGTTTTCTAGATGCAAGCCAAGATTGCAGAAATCACACCCACCTGGAATCAAATAATTTATACATAGATTAACGAAGTATTTTTTCAATGGCATTTCTTGGTTTAATGGTTTGATCTCCGTAAAAATCACTTCGGTGCACCATGGGAGGCTGAGACGAATTAGATAAACGCAAATAAAGTCAATTAAAATTCCAACGATTTTTAGTTTAGCCGAAATTTGGCGGTCATAGTATTTGTGTTTTTCAAGCTTCAAAGTTCATAGCAAAAATTAAATACAACTTAAAAATTTCTCTTTTGCCTTTTATCCCTATTGAGGGTATTTTCCGATTGAAAATCGACTTCGAAAGCTACAAAATTTTCAGGAAACTACCTACAATTCTCTCTGGAAGTTCATCCTATCAGGCTCAGTGAGAGGAAGACACAATGCACAAATTTAATCACTTTTGAAATCGCTCCATGAAGCAGATGATATATTTTGTTCTCAAAATGATCCAACAAAAATGCATAAAAACCACACAAATTAGATTTTTGGGGAATTTACTCACCGATTCTCACAGTGTAAAATAATGAGTAAACTGAAATGAACATCATTGAATTTGGCTATCAACACCAAAAATCATACTGGGGCCCGTGACTTTGTTGCAACAATAGAATTTTACTTGCTTCGCTTCAAATGTCATAAAGCATTTTTGTTTGTGTTGTCGAATAAAATAAAATGCAATATAAATAACGGTTCAAGCTGAGGAGGGTCACCCAGCTCACTGAGGGGCAACATACACACACAATGCACCTCTTTTGCACCGGAATTCGCTATAAATAATCGAGTTGGCGGCGCCGAGGGAAAGATTTCTGTTGGGCAGGAAGAAAGACCGGCTTGCGTAAGTACGCGCGTATACATACAGTTATTTACGCTCTCGGCCGGCTGGCTGGCTATCTCTTCGCAACTAATTGCCTCTGAATATTAATGCCTCTGTTGTGATGATAAACTCAGCGCTACTGCGAGGTAGGTCCCGGCGAGCAGCGTATTTGTTCTCGGGCCAAGGAAATGACTTCGCACCGAGAAAGGAGCGAGAGACGAGAAATTGAAATCTGAACTTCCGAGGAGTGCAGAATACGCCTCGGGAGTCAAGATTAGATTCGCCATTTTTAATGGCGGCCGCCGCCTCGGGGAGCTGCAAATCTGACGCGGGCCGGAAATTTGAATTAATAGTTTATAATGAGCAGCAACGACGCGCAATTAACTGGAAGTCCGGAGATTGCAGCTTTCTTTCCATCGGCATACAGTTTTCATTCCTCACGAGCCGCCGCGTTTTCACTTCACTCCCGTCCGCTGGCATTTGAAAAGGCTAAGCACTTGTCAGAAATCTTCTTAGGATTTCTTGCACGGCGGATGTCGAGAGCGAGAAGAGCAGTTTTTGCTGAGAAAGAGCTGACGCGATGAGGATTTTTCACACGCACAAGCTGGCGCATGTTAACATAAAATACGGAAAACGTAAGACATATATTATACTTGTGTCGATTATTCCCTTTTGAGGGACTTCTGAATATCACATGATTTTAACTCATTATTTTAAGTTAAAAGCTAATAACTGAGCTTGTAGACACACAAAATATTGTTTGAACAGGGATGAACAAACACAGATATACAGTGATGAAAACATTAACTTTGCGTTTTCAAATACTCACCATTGATAGGGAGTCAATTATCAATCGATTTTCCGTATACCCACTCAATTAGGAGTGCTCTGGCAAAATTTCAAATTAATTGGCAAAATCCAATTAGCACAGGAGGCAACATCGACGCCCCTAAATTACGGCTAAAGTGTAGCGGCACTCGTCACGGCTAATTGAGAAACAAGTGCGTCAGGCAGCAAGTGTCGCTTAAAGCTAATAATGAGCCGGCCTCAGAGCTGACACAGTGCGTTCGAAGAAACAGAGACGTCATTATAAGCGTCAGGTAGAGGGAGCACACATGCTCTCGTCCTGTTAATTGTGCTAATTACAGCGATTCTCGGGCCTCGCCGAGCGGAGTGTTACGGCTCGCATTTCGCAATACTGCACAGAAGCTGGCGCAATATGGCTAATAAGCATGTCTGCCGCCTCGGGTCGACGACGCCAATTCAAATTGGAGCCGAGAGAAAGGGTTGCGGCCCGGGATGGATACATTCCGGTCGGCAGTGCAACAAAACAACAGCCGATACTGACCCTGGCCATACGCACACTAGAGATAGATAATAAACGCTGTTGGGCAGACAGTTGGTTACAGAAGGATCAAAATGAGCTACTGAATATTTGATTTTGATTCGATGGAGACTGTGGTCAGTTGGAAGCAGCCACACTATTTACACGATAACGCTCATAGCTCTTACAATGCTACATTAATTTAAATGTTCTGCAGTTATTGTGTCTATTTTTTTATTACGAACCGTTCAATTCAGACAATCGACTATTTATTTCTCATCTTCCTGCTGTGCTAATTAACAACATCAAGAAGCAGAAAAATTAGGAAACGAATAATTTTTAAAGTCATATTAACTTTATTTTAAAATTTATATTTAAACAAAATTTGTGTGGTCATCTAATTTAATTACAAAATCTCTAGCTTTGTTTACCTCATCTGGTTTGTGTTTTAAGCTACTTATTTTAAAATCCTACGATTTACAGTAACTTAGGAGTTTTAATCGCCGCGTTTCGGTCTTCCCCTCTTCCAAATCATAATTCTTCTTTAACTGACCGCACGGTAAATGGAGTGCGGGGCGAGCGGACCTGGACATTAATTACCGCTTTACAGCCCATTATGGAAACCGCGGGCAGCGGCTTAGGGTTCTACTCACAAGTGCTCGCTGCTTTGGTTTGTTATCATTCAATTGGCTCTCTGGTGGCCTCTCTTAATGCAGCAGTGGTATACAGTAGCGGCTGCGACAACGCACTCGAGTCGGCTGCAAAAAGAGCCAACAGTCCATCTCTCATGTCATTTGCCAAGCGCTATTCGCGGTAATGAGCTGCGCACTTCGTCCTCACATGATATCATCCATTAATTTCAGTCCGGTGCACACGCGAAAAACAAACGGCCGCGCTCGCACAACATGTCAGCAGGTGGTTTTTATTGTCATGCGGCGTAGCCAGGAATTTTACTGCAATGCCGATTGAGGCTAGTGCATATAATGTGTGTGTGTGTGTGTACACACAAAAAGCGAACATTGTGGTAAATTCATCCGGCTTGGAGTTTGCGGCGCGGCTTGCAAACTTTTCGATCATGCGCTCTCTGTTTTTTGCACTGGAGAAAGTTGAATCAAGCGCAATTTTCCGTCTCCCTTTCAACTTTGGGCAACGACGGAATTCAATAATGCGCTGGGCGTAAACCACCGCGGTTCTTTCCTGTAAAGCCTGTCTGATGATATCGCAATAAACGTGACTGCCTCGATCGCTCTGCTAAACTTTCGTTTTGATGGCATCAATCAATATTAATGCAAGATTTACGTCAGCAACGCAATCGCCTTCGGCAGAAATGATGCCATTTATTGCTCACTTCCTTAAATTGCTACGCCACCAACAATACTTGGTTGGCATGCTAAATTTTTACATCTATGAAAAACAAATTAATTTTTTTCAGAAAAAATATCCAAAATTTCTTACGTTTTACCAGCAGCTAACAACATAATCTGTCGTTTCATGTCAGCGTAAAAAGTAGTTTGGCACGTTGTAAATGAAAAGTGCTAAAGGTAAGCCGCCATACGCGACTTACTGAGTAATATCCGGTGGCTCAAACTTTTTACTTCTTTGGCGTGAATTTGGAAGTAGCGCCCGTAAAAGTCCAAGTTAATGACTAGCGCGAGTAATTGCGAAAAACAACTGAGTGGCAACTTCCTGCAGCAATTTTGGAACGTTTCACTAAGAGCTGACAGAAAAATTGAAATACGCTACTAAATATCAGGGTCACCACCATTGATTAAAAATTAATCTGGCGCTTAAAATTTTATCGTGTTTAATTTAATGGTATAACAAAACAATTTAGTGAAAAATTTCAAATTTATTGTGTCTCAATTCTCGTAGTTTAATGTTGCAATTTATTTCCACTTGAAGACTAAATTTAGGAAGATTTATTTAAAGATAATATGTCGTTTACGCAACACTTTTTCCTCGTTTTTTTTTTAATTTCTATCTCTCCTCTTCTCCCACACATAAATTTCAATCACCACATGAGACTTAAAGAGGACATTGCCCGGAAGAAACTTTCCTGCCATCTTTTTGGGCAGATTGCGCGCTGCCAACCTCTGTTCCAATATTGAAGTGGGTGCTAGCGTTATCTTTTATTAGGCCGCCAGAGGTTTATTAGAAAGGTCCGCAGCTGGAATATTACACCGAGCTTGGCGCAAGTGGATCAAGTCTAATTCACTTCGGGCTGGCTTGCAAAATAATTTTGAAGCAAACATTTTGCGAGGCAAGTGATGCGCGAGTAAATAGCCGTGCTTAAGGCCGAGAGAGCCTTCTTTCGCGCGGGCTTTGCACTGCAACACATTATGCTCGGTTCAAGAGCCTGCCGGTGCAATTTGGCGGAAACGACTCGGCAGTTAACGGCGGCAAAATTGCGCGTTGATGGTGTTTTCGCGGGCTTAATCGACAGATTTATGAGGGCGCACACGAGATGCTCCGTTTCAATCCCGTGGGAGCGGATTTTTCCGGTGATAACGGCCCACTAACAAGTTGCAGCGCTAACCCACTCCACGTGTAAGAAGTTGACTGGATTTCGGACTAAATCTGAAATCACTTACGCAAGATTTGTCTTGAATAATGGCAATTTTTGTGAGCTTTGCGACCAATTGATTAATGGGGATTAAGGAATTTTGTTCCACCTCCGAGAGAGATAATTGAATTTTTTCGAAACATTTATTTTTAGAATTTGAATACGAGAGTAGTTTTTAAATGGCCATTGCATCAACGTCAAAGTAATATAATGATTACATGTTCGCATAAAAAAGACAGTCAAATCAAAGAAACACGCAGGAAGAGACAAAGCTACATTTTTAACTTGAGTTTGGAACAGAGATAAACCTATTTTTAAATAATCTGCAATAGCTGTGTTTGGCTCAAATGGATAAATGCTAAAACTGATTCTAATAATTATCTATGATCCATTAACAAATGTGAAGACGTTTTCCGTTTCCTAACAATATAAAATAACAAACTATTTAATACAAATCAATTTAGTTTATAAAGAAACTATCATTGACGAATTGAAGTATTTTTTTATATAAAATGTGCTACTAATGTAATAAATGTGATCATCCGGAAAAAAATTATTGTACGATATAATAACAGTTTATTAAGACAGCAATTGCTCTGCAGTAAAAATTAAAAAAGTATAACTTAAGTGTGATTGTGCTTACGTATTTTTTCTTATATTAAATTAACGATTTTTCTTCTCAATGTTAGCAGATAATACATCGTTCCATCTTCCATCCGTTTACAACCCAATAAACCTCATCATTTAACCAGTTTTTTATGAACGGTAAGAGGATTGACACTTTCCCTTCTAACTTTCTCAGCAGGATTGATGGCGTTTCGCCGAGGGACCTTAATTTCCAACTTCTGCTCGCAAGGGATGGAAGGAGACCGCGTAGAAATATGAGCACGAGCCTGTTATTACGAAATCAAGCTCAATTACCATGAATTTATAATCCGATTTGGACCCAGCTAAGCAACGAAGGTGCCGTGCAAGACAAACTAATATGCAATTTACCTGATCCGTATGAATAATGCCGGGACTCAGTTGAGAAACTAATTTCAGCGCTTCGTTAGTAGTTCGTGAAGATGAAATAATCTACTTGACCCCGTCTGGAGAAGGTCCCGCTCAGGGTGTTTGGACGTTGAAAAAGTCGGGTCAGGCGAGCGTGTGCTGTGCGTGAAAGCTTTAGCCTGTTTTCGGAGCAAGCCAGCGAGCGTGCGGTCGGCGGGCAATATATAAAATAGGCACTCGGATCATGCCTAGCTCGCTTATTTGAATAATGTAAGGTGATTACAAGGGTGAAATTGGTCGCCGCGCCATCGGTGGCCCGGCTGCCCGCTTTTTCCTCCTCCGGCCAGCTGCAAAGAGATTGGCTCGCAAAGTAGCTGCTGAATTATGTCCCCTTTATATATTAAGCCGCACCCGTTATTGACTGCTCTGAACGTGCGTCTAAGACGATCATTAGTATCCGCAGCATCTGGCCTCCGATGCTGCGGTTTGCGCGAATTGAACTTCAATTACGCCCGCGTCACTCTTAACCGCGTATTTTAACATGCGCACCTGCGTGGTTGCGCAATTCAGGCACAAATCCTTCAAAAGGAACATTTAAGGATTTGACGTTTTGACGCATGCTTTCGGAGTTTACGCCTAAACCCGTTTCAATCACTAGACCGTCAAAACTCATTACCCCGATTTTGATACTCATTGATTTTATGAAGACTGTAGTAACGTGGATCTGATTAACTCGTCGGAATTTTTCATTTGTTCTATGTTAAACGGTGCTCTGAAAAATCTAAAAATTTAATTTTTAGTGCATTTTAGTTTATGAACAATTTTTGACGAGACAAATCACATATATCGCCCATCATTGCTGCATTTTGAAGTGAGATATTTAAACTCAATGCTCTAACATGTGGATCATTCTTATAGGGGATTTTAAACGCAAAGTTTCTCATTGAAATATTTATTAATTCCAATAATAGGATAATGCACAAATTCAATGTCTTTCAGTTTTGGCCAAAGTCCTAACATGTGTCTTGTTAGTGTGCATTGTAAATGTGCGGCCAAGGAGAAGGTTTAGTAAAGCAGAAGGAAAACAGAATTTCCCGTGCCAAAAATGAAGCAGAGTAGTGAAATGCTTGATTCTCATAAAACGCTCTTCTGGGATGTCCGTTGCGTAAGCAAAACAGCGAGCGGAGCCGTTATTCTGGACAGGATTCTCATTTACGTGCACACAAAACATCCATTCTCCTTTTTATTGCCATTTTTCCTGCCATTTTTCACATTTTGACAGGCGCATGTGTTACGGGCGCGCATATACCTGGTTGGCTGTTTGTTTTTTGCCCTTCCGCGCGTGCATTTTTATTACGTTCGGCGACGTCGTGCATTTATGAATTATAGAGGTGAGCTGCTCCGCGCTCTCTCTCTCTCTCTCTCTTGGCAAAAACGCGGCGCAAATGTAATCAGTGCTGTTTGCGAAACACATTAACTGTTTGTTTTTCTGCAGTCCCGAGCCGGTCTGATCCATAATGCATGTTTTCTCCGGCCGTATATTTTCATTCAGGCCGATCGGCGAGAGAAGCCGAGTGACATTTTCTCGGTCGTTTACGCGACCCAAACGTGAACTGAAATTCTTTTTCTTTGTGGCAAACGAAGAGGACTTTGTGGAAAAGGGAAAAATAGCTATGGGTTGACTCTAAATTTGATTTGTTGGGATAGACGGTCGTATTTTTCTTTCATCCTTATACGTTAATTTAAAATGATTTTTTTAGTGCACCGAATGGTTATAGAGGTTTTTCCTTGAGAATTTAGCTACCATGCTATTTCTCTCAAAAACGGTCCTCATCGATTTTCCACTAGAATAAATAGTTGAAATTTTTGCCGTTGAACCTTTGCATAACTATACGAATATCCATAGTGCATTCTATCCGAATATCCGAGATGTGATATTTTTAAAAATAATGATTTTATTGATTATTATTTGATGTGGGGATGTAAGTCTTCCCCCTGATTTGCAAGTAATATATAGATCTGAATCTATAAATGATAAATGTATAATCTTTACGTATTTTTGCGCCACTCTTGTTTTCCAGACATAAATTTGGTAAGGTTGAAGAAATAATTTAATTAGCCTTATCAGGTCTCAGTCAATAATATTAGTTCGTTGGTCTGTGATCCAAATCGAGAGAATTGGCATTTACTTAATGCATCGTTGCGGCGATGTGAAGTTAGGCTGCCGGCTTGCCTTTGTTGTTGCACAGGTTGCCTAAATTCGTAAACTCGGGCGTTCCGCATCTCTTACCTCAGTGCTTGTGAAGCTGCGTTTTGCAACAGAGCTTGTTGGCAAAGTTTGCAGTACAGCGTAAGTTGAGCGAATTCCGGAATGAGATGCGAGCTATGAGAAAGTGGCCAAGGTGTTCAGTGCAGGTTTCTCTGCTGCTGCATCAGAGTACCGAATCGAGCGTGAAGCCGACCCAAGTTGGAAGCGAGGCAAAGCAAACGACGGAGCATAATTGTATCGCACACGCCGAACAAAGAGAGTCAGTCCCACCTTGGTGAGATAGCTCCGCTGCAATGCACTAATAGGTTTTCCCGTGCTCGCACAGTAAATGTGACTCCAAAGTGCAAATTGCGCTGCTCCACAAAAGACTCTTTTGTCTCTCGATCTGCCATGAGGTAATTAAGACGTTTGCTATTCCATTCTCGTCACAGGAGATTTTTAATTTCTATTTGCTCTCGACGTTTCTATTTATTATATAAACTATATTTGGTCATTAATTGCGGTTGTTAGAGTTTCTAGGTTAAACAATAATAAAAATTTTAATTGCAAATTACTTTCTTAAAAAATGTTACTCTTCTCTATCGCAGATGTTTGGTCTACTTTCACAAACATTTATTTAACCCATTTTTTTCAGACGTTCATATTATATAATAAAATAAATAGCTATGTACTACTGAGACTACAAAAACCAGTTAACTCGTGAATTTAATGAAAAATAAAGTCAAAAAGCAAGCTAAAAATGCTTGTCAGAAGAATTCAATGCTGCTTCTTTGGTGTGTATTGAAATGTTGTCCTGATGTAGGATCTTTCTGTCGATATGTGGACAAATAAACACCTTGCTACACACCGAGGAAACTGCATTTAATTCTTCTAACAATTATGACAACCTTGCGTACTTCTGCCTTTATTGGCATCTACCAAAAACTAAATTTTTCGTTATTTTTGCCACATTTTTAGTGGGTACACAAGAATATTTTGTATGCAATTTTTTGTCAAGTGGTCAAGTGAAAGCTGCAGTTAGCAGCTGAGTGAGCTTAATTCGTTGGAATTAGTATGAGATGTAATTAAAAAAAACCATTATTTCAAAACTACTTGAAAGTACGAGTTTTATAACGTACGTTTGCAATCCCAGACACAGAAGCGAATACTCATTTGTGAGAGAACATTTCGTTGTATTTATAACATCGACACGTCAAAGGTGACAGATCGATTGTTTGTTCTGCAGCAAGCAGAAATTAAATCCTTTGTCGAGGCGAGAGCACGCATATTGACAGAGTGGCGGGTTTGCTGCGGGGCAGTGATTGATTTCCAATTCCAATAAATTCGCGGGTGAAAGGGAATATATACCCAAATAGCGCGGGCCACTACTTTTTTATTTGACACACATGACTAGTGCGCCCGCCCTCCCGCCGACATAAAAGGGCCGAGTAAGTCTCTCGACTATCACGCGCTATTGATGTCTTATTCGCTGTCAGACTGCTAGTTCCACATGCACCCCACCGCCGCGTGTTCGTATATGTAATTTAAGCTGCTGCCAAAAATCGCCGTGCAGGCAGGAATCGCATCTATTCAACTCACGTTTTCCTCAAATTTTATTTTGTAAATATTTTGCCATTCTGTTCTCGTGTTGCTGCGCGCGGATCCTGCCTGCGCGCACACAAAAACGAACGGAGAAGGCTGTGCCGCTCGCTCGCTCGTTCGTTCCGCCACTGCTGCCAATCATGTATTTCAAAAGCAAGTCAACCCTTCTTTGCATGTGCTTGCCAGCCGAATCTATCAATAAGGCCGTGCGGCGGTGGCAGTACCCTTTGATCTCCTTTTTGTTCTGCAAGTCACTCGAAAATGGCCCACCCCCGTCCTTTCTTCCAACTCTCTGATGATCGAATTTCGCCTTTTCCGCCCCGTCTCACTGCGGAAAGAAAATTGAAGCCTGTTTGGCCTAAATTGAAATTTCGCACCGCACAAGCACCGCCATAATAAATAATGCGGTATGCATGAATGTGTACCAAAACAGGACTATAGTTCACCTCTGTGAACAGCCGAATTTCGATGCATGCTGCTGGCTGATTTGTTTTTCCTGCAAATTGGGTGCGTCCGCGTCGAGTTTTGCGTGCGTGCGGCTTGGAAACGAGAACCGCGTCTGTCGATCAGTGGCAAATAACGAGCTCTAATTCGTGGAAAACGATATAACTCCTATGTGTGCCGAGCAGACCTAATTGGTCTGGAACGTAAACAAAACAAAAATGCGTCAAACTTGTCAATCGATTCAATTCAATTACTTTTTTTTATCAATTTCCAACTTTCATTTACTGCTTTCAAAAGAGTTTTATTTATGATTTGTTTGTAGACGCGTTATTTGCCTCGAAGCAAAATATGATGAGTAATACCATGGCAAATACTACTTTACACTCAACTTAAAGTATTGAATAAAAGCCGAAATATACTGAGGAAGTGAGTTTTTTTATTTCTTTATTAAATTGGTCGCACAGTTTGTGTGCTTTTTACTGCCTCCCTACTGGAACATATTTTTTTTTTTTTTTGAAACGGTGACAGTCCCAGACATAAGATATACTCAATTCGATAGATGCTGTCGAGAGGAATTGAAATCAACAGTGATAAAATTGCGAAGCGTGGCCAATCATAGGAAAATTACCAAGATCTGAAAAATGCGCAGCTCTTGTTCATAATTTCAGTATAGAACTGTGTAGAGTTCAACTATTCAAGCAATCAGTTAAACAACCGTTTGCTTCAACTTCGCTTCAACCTTTCCATATTGTGAATTCACCCAAAACGAAAAAAATATATTTAATGATGTCAGGAGTAGGTGTTACTGTTTAGTTTTAGTCGGAAATGTGAATACGTTATTCAAACAATGGGAAAGCAACAATCGAATGAAAAGCAAATGATCCACTCTGGTAAATTGCGAAAATTGCTATTCAAGTCCTGCGCGTGTTCGTTTTGAAAGTCAATAAAGTATCAAATCGACAAACATGGAAACGAAAATAAACGAACAAATTACTGCCGAGCTCCAATTGAAATGGAAAAAAATATCACCTGTCACTCGACAGAATTGACAATTGAGTGACATATTCCCCACTAAATGAGCGAATCGACTGGGGTTTTTGACAGATGTAAAATGCTAAACGGGCATTGTTTTCCCGTTTTAATTGCCTCACGTATGAACAGCAATTATGGAGCTCCACTTATCCAAAACATCTCCATCAAACGCTCAATATAAGCTTTGACCTTGGTGTTAAAATTCATAAATTTTCGACCATGGTGGACTGACGAGGAGAGCAAGTCAGCTGCTCTGGAAATAAAATGAACCCGCAGCAGCAGTAGCAATAAAACAGCCTACGAAATTCATGTCGGCGCAGATAAATCGTAAAAATCCATTCATTATGAATTTTACATGGACCGCGGCGCTCGCATGTGTCGAAACTATTAAAATCCAACCGACGGCGCCGGCACCCAGTGAAATAAACATTATAAACAAGTCAGGTGTGTGCTGAGCCCCAGGTTTCGGTTTCCGTGTCGGCCCAACAATAAATAACACGCTGTGTAGTACATACTTTCTGACCGGCAACTAGAATTTTTCATTCAAGTCCGACACTGCACATGGTGGTCCGTTTTAACACTTTCACCCGAGCACAATTCACCCCACAAAACATTTGTGAATATTTTAGTGCTCTTTGCAAAATAAAGTTCTTGTCACACATGGAAACAAGTGTATGGTGTAAATATTCGGTTGATATTTTACGTGAATTTTACCTAACATGTTTTAAAATTATTAAATACTTTTAGTTTAAATAATTTCTTATGTAAGCCAAATCAATTCTTATAAATTCGTTTTTTAAGATGGTAATTAATTAAAGAGGCAAAGCATTCTACACAACCAATCCATCTAAAAAATGAGCTAAACAAAATTAAAAAAGGCATTTAAATTAAGCATAAAAACGTACTGATTTTTATTTTGTCATTTCATCCAGACCATATACTTAAGCCATTTTGTGCACTGAACCCTTGTCAGACGGCCTTTGTGCCAATGCAATCACATTAAATAAATCACTTTCTCTCAAAAAAGGGAAGACATCTTTGTTTGTCTACTCTCACTTAGTAAGGCTTGATACAACTAGGAAAAATAATTTTAATGTTTCTTCTTAAAATATTAAATGTTTGAATTTTACGAATTTAAAAATAAAAGGTTGAATTAAGTACATATCTATTATTTGTAAGTCATTATTTATCAAACAGGGAATTTACTGAAGCAGTTTATTGATCTGTATTTTGTAATTCAAACTTAATAGGTATGATTTGCCCTAATAAACAAAAATTAAAACCTATCACTAATGCAATAAATCGACATAATATTGCGAATCACAGCAATTCTGAGACTAAAATCTGAAGATTTGTTACGTTAAGCTCATTTTGAACGCAAGGATCTAAATTTTAGTCTGAATTTCTCAACTTAGTTTTATTAGAGGCACAAAAATGGATTCAAGAATATATGGCTTTTGCAATATTCTCCTGGTATTGTACTTATCCCAGACTATTCGGTCAGTGTCGTGAAAATCTCATGAAGCCTATATTACCAATATATCGTTATAATGTGGAATTGTGTCCCTGCTTGATGGACCATACTTTTCAAATAGTATGCAGCCAGTGCCATTGCTTGCAGTCATGCGGCACAACTCGGGTGCTGCAACCCTCGTAAAAACACGCCGACCAGCGCGTAAAGTGAGCGCACAGGAGCACCATAGCTTAGCCTTGCTCCGTGTGCAAGTGAAGCTCTCTCTCGCCGCTGTACTCTCTGTGCCTAGTACGTACATGCACATACATTCTTGCAAACTAGGTGAATTATTACTCTTTCGGGTGTGTGCTCGTAAAAAGAGGAGAGAGAACGAGTTTACACTCTCGTACGCTGATGGTGGGCTGATTTTTTTTTAGCTTTAATGCCGTTAGAAGCCCTTTCCCGTTTAATTACCAGCAAAGTTAGTCACGGTGTTGGCTGCACTCTTTGCTCAGATTTATACATAATTGAAGATAAAGTGGCTCGTGCTACAAACAATGAACAAACACCTATGTTATCACTAATACTTGCTCTTTTTTGACTAATTTTACTCTTTCAGATGCATTATTTCAAATGATTTGCTTGATGAGAGTAAAAAATTTGAGAATATAACAACTATTTATTATTATTAAGCCTTTCCTTGATTTGCCCCTTGTCATAAATTATTTGGAATCAATTAAAATACTGTCTGAAGCATGCATATTATTTAAATATAATTTTTCGTTCGGATGTGAATACCGTGTTTTCTGGTGGATAAAATAATATATTTCTAAAATATTACTTTCACACAATTTTGGCACAAAATTCATTTCCACCTCTGTGGGAAACGAGAAACAAACCAAAAGCACGGAATTTGCCACAGTTGTACGTGTTTTTAAAATTCTGAAAGTTCGCGTGGTGGTGAAAGCGCGTCGCCGACTTTTGAGCTCTCCGTTTTGCGAGCTGTCACCGCTTAGCTGATCCACGTGAAACTGCCAGGCAGAGAGAGAGGCGCTTCTTCTGCATCATGCAGAGGGTTTTGGCTCGCGGCACCACTTAGCAGAATTGCAAAAAGTCGTCGGCCCCTCCGCATGAAATATGAATTAGCGCAGCCGATATTGAAATTCGCTGCAGTCTTCTGGGGTCACCGTCGTTTGCCGGAAAATTTTTAGTCAATGGAATGGTGTTTTCAGATGAGAGAAAAACATATTTGAATAAATACAAACTGAAGGGAATTAACAGATAATATTATAAATAAATTAAAAAAAATTGATCAGAATAACTCTGATAGAATATTAAAAAAAATGTAATCATTATCAATCAAAATTAATTGCAAAACATGTGTGCTAATTTAGATGGCATGATAATCGCTTTTAAGGCTTCCTTGCTCTCTGCAGGCATGGAGCTTCTAGACGGGCGTTGAGAGTAATTTTTGGACATCTCATTTTCGGATGAGAAGTCATTTCTGACAGCCTTTCAGGCTCGAAGCTGGTTTTACCATCTTGCGCTGCTCTCTTCCCAGCCGGGTGAAAACACGGGCACAAACGCCTACTTTCATTATTTTCGATTCGGCTGAGATGATGACGCGTGATTCAAGGTGCTGCAGGCGCTCGAGAGGGGCTTTAAAAGCGACTTTAAAACTGTGCGTGCGCCTCTCGGGCATCATTTACGATTGTGTTTGCTCGCGCAAATCATGTCGACCGCGCGGATCGACACCGCATTTTCCAGCTTCCCGCTCAAACTCATCAACCACCCCTCAAATGAGAATTTCCCAAATTGCTTTTTTGCCTCTGAAGTGTGCTTTAAAATGTAACAAGATACAATGATACTACAAATTATGAACATATTTTGCTTCAAATTATTGTAAACTGAAAATTAATTTTTTATCAGTTCATCTCTTATGAGATGGACAACTTGCGGAAACTCCACGCCCCAATATTTTCACGAACGAATAATATGCAATACCCTCATTGGTGAAAGCCCCGTTCAGAACAGGGCCAGCTCATGTTCATGCCCCCGCACCGGGGTCTTTTATTGAAACGCTCGTCCTGTGACATTATTTCACGCATGCTGGAAAGGTGCAAACCAATAAGTCGGAAAGCTTTCGCAATCCTTTCAATTCCGAATGGACTCGTCAGTGCAATGGAAGAGAATAAGTCGTAGGCGCAAATCAGCCCGCACTCAACAATGGGAGCCAAATTTTTTAGGGTTTATAGTAACAATAAATAAATAAATTGGTTTATTTCAATGGCATTGACTATAGATTTATTTAACTGTTCGAGTAGCGACGAGTAGTGATAAATGTGTAGATTGATCAAATTTTTCATCCATTGTAACTCTATTTTCTGAGAAAAAGGAAATCCAGTGTAACAGATAAGTAATGTTTTCCATGCAAATTATAAAGTCAGTTATTGGGTATGGAGCACACACAAAAACTGGAAGCGCTCTTGGTGTAACCGCCGCGAACTACAGCAGAAAAAACGATTTCTTACATACGCATTCATTGTTTCCATTGTTTGCATAGCTACAGAGACAAATTAGCTCCTTTTCCCTTGCAGCAGTTTTTGCTCCACATCTGCCAAGAAACGAGTTTTTCTTTCGCGAGAATCCGCAATGCTTTAAAAGTAAACCCGGAAACATACAAAAGAGATTACAGTCAATAATAAATCAAACAAGCAGATTATATCTGCACGAACTCTTCTTCTTCTTCATAGCTTTCAGTAAAAATCGGAACATCATATTATAGGCAGAATCTCTGCATTGGTGTTTCGCAGGCTGCATAACTAAAATATACTTATTGCGCTTTCTTGTGATTATTAGTCGTTTTATATTAGCTAAAAACCAACTGTTTTTTTATCAGTGAGGTGGTTGAAATTTTCATCTGATTTTTCGTTAGTTTAGTACTTCTAATGAGGCCCTAGGGGCAAAACAGCTGATCCTGATCCTGAACAAGACCGAGCGAAATAATTCCCCTTCCTAAAAGGGTCAACAATTTTATACTATGTTCAAACTATGAGCTAGAATAGCTCTAAATGATAGATTTAAAGAACGATTGACGCCAAGACTTGAAAACAAATGTACCATGAAGGTTTATTGTTTGATGAAAAAAACCTAGCACCATCGCATCATCGCATGCGAAATGGCATCAAAGAAATCCGCTCGGAGAACGATAATTCTCTTGAGCGGTGGATCCGAAATGCCGTGCCATCTCGCAATAATGCTGAAAGATTAGCGGATCAATGTTTGTTTGTTTGTTGTTTGCGGTGGCGGCGGCGGCACAATATGGATTGGCAATATGCGCGATCTGCCACCCAGTGCCGCCGCCGCCGCAACAACAATATAATAACAGCATACATGCAGCCAGCGACTGGCGCTGATAACATCAAAAATAAAGTGTTGCCGCGGCCGTGTATCATGGTCCGTCGGCGATTTTTGCCGCCATTTATCGGCAATGCCACTTTTGTCATGCTAATCATTCGGCGGCAATCACCGCCGACCGCCTCAGCAACTCAGCTCTCGTCGTGTCGCGCGCAAATTTGTCGGTCTTGTTGCTGAGAGCAGGGGAGCCGCGTGCTTCAAAAGCTAGCGTTTATTCGATTCAACTTCGCTGGCTCTCTCACTGCGGGGTGCGACTTAATGAATAGAGCCGTAATAACCATCCTTGACGATGCGTCGTTTTGCTTGATTAAAAAAGCCAAATTGTGTTTTTACACCATTGAATGGCACGCGGTAGCGCGCCCAACACTATTATATGTGTTAAAAAGTGGAGGCGAACATTTTGGAAGAAGAACACCGAATTTGTGTGATTCTAAAACTTGAGTCGAATTTATGGATTTGTTGTTCTCCAAGTTGATCAAATTTAATCCTTATTCCTACGATTTTTTTTAACTATGTGTGTTAATTGATATTCAGCTTTCGTGCCAATATTTTGTGCAAAAATAGCAGCATTTCATGGTGGCCAGTGCCGTAAATTGTTTTTGCAATATTTTGCTATAGGTCTGTGTATCAAATTTTACATCCATATATTCTCTTCATTCTGCGATATATTTTAATATTAAAAAATAGCTACGAGCAGAGAGCTTGGTCAAACAAAAACAAAATACAAATTAATGCCAAATTTATTACACATTAAGGACACCATGAAATAAAATTCTTAATTTGGACAGAGAAAAAACCCTCGTTTAAGGAAAATGTGGTGACCCAGGCTTCCTTTCCTTGTGAAAATTTGGTTTGCCACTTATATTTTCGCATTTTTATATTTGTTTATTTTTTTGTTTTTGATTAAAAAGTCAAACATTTGTTTAAACTGTACATTTTGACACGGAAATGTTTTTAGCTGATAAGAAGACAATACCTTTTTTAGACTAGACATAGGTATAGAAAAATATTAAACTTATTCGTTGATTAAAACTGCACTCATTTCTGAGCACAATCATCAAAAGAAACGAGTAAAAAAATGTCGCTTAACTCGCCACTCGCCCATTTTTACGAAAAACTTCATTTTAGGCCTCATTTCCATCCTTTCTTTTGAGATTTCGCGAAGACCGCCAGATTCTCTTCTTTGTATCATAAAAACAATCTTTCTTTTCGTAATGGGGAAAATAATTTCAAAGCACTTTGCCATTACATTCTGTTGAATAGGCAGCAATTGCAACTTTCAAGAAGATAAACGGAAATAATATTTTCAATGAAAATTTTAAATTATGATAAACTTTCTTTGGAAACATCACATAGACGATCCACAGCAATCGAACAAAAATGACAATGTTCTCTTTAAGATAAAAGATAAAGAAATGGATTCAGAAATGCAAAGAGGGATTTCTGATTGCCAAACCATTATGTATTGAGGATAAAGGGAATTGAATAACAGACTTTATCCTTATTGAATTCAGAGTTATTTAATCAAACTCAACCAGTTTCGGTGAATGCAGTCCACCCTTTTTTATGAGATTAAATACAAAACATTAATACAACATTACCAAACATTTTTGCCAAAAATAAAAATCTAAATTATGCCCTGGCAATGCACCTGTTTCATCAGTATGCCACAGTCTCTGAATTCAACGAGGATGAAGTTTGTTTGTTATTCAATTTCCATTATGCAACAAACCTCGAGTGAAAATTTGTTCTCAAATATGTATTGAGGATATTATGTGTTTAAGAGAAGAGCCGATCGTTGATCTTTAATATCCCCCTCCTATTTCGTTCAGCATCAATCTGTTTACGCTATTGGAAATCAATTTTGTTTCAAGCATACAACGTTTTCCAATGGCGCTGGAATGTTGACACAATAGGGAAAACTGTGTTATATGAGGACTTTTCCATTCCATTTAACCTCATTAACAGGAACAAATTATTTTGACTAATAATTGCCTAAATTATGCGATTTCAACACAACTCTATTCTAGTTAAAGCAAATATTCCGCAGTCAATAATTAATTTTAGACTCGAACCAATCGAATTCCATAGCAATAAATCATTTGCATGAACAACGGTCAACGTTTATCTAATCATAATTCTAAATGAAAAACAATGTTGAGCACCCTTGGACCCGAGAGTAATTGACTATCTGACTTCTCTGAAAAATACCGTGGGCCGTGGTCTAATCCTCTCTGCTAACAGTACGAGATACCAATTAATGCCAATTTTAGGTGATCACTCTGTGAGCAGAAAAGAAAAGGGGTTAATAATCTGATCGGACTTTGATCTGCCGTCCTAGTTTGGTGACGCCGCGTGCCTATCTCAAAAAAGATAAACGAAGTGTTGGGCTTTGTTTATAAACACATGGCAGCAGGACACTAATTATCTTCTATTTCCACACACAAACCGAGCTCTAAGTTCCACCGATTATCTCTGTGTGTGGTTCAGCTCTTTATAGTTTTTTTTTATTGCATTTGTTTGTCGCTCACGATTCGAGTTGATAGCTGAAGCAGAATATGCGCTGCCACCGCACTCGACCTGTGATATTGATAAAAATAAAGGTTAATGCACAATTTCGCGTTTGATATACGACTTGTGGTTCTATCCGACTGACATTTTTCAGTGAGAATCGTTGCCCTTTCCACTCGAGTTGCATTAGCTGGAAAATTCGCTGCCGCCCCAATTAAAGAGAGCTCTGCTCTTCGCCTGGCCTCTTGTAAAGCAAACAACCTTTTTTATACATTCCGCTTCAAGCTCCATTGCAGTTCATTTTTGCTCTTGTCAGACGAAACGAGAAGTTTGGGCTGATTTTTTATTCCGTTCAATACGGTGATAAAATGTACTTTCGGTGGAACAGTTTCGATTTGTAGAAGGAAAATCATGACTATTGAAAGTGAAAAATTGCTCTCTTTTGACGTGCCAAAGTTTTGGCCCGAACGCCCAACTTTTAATTAGCCTGATAATCTGGAAAGTCGTAATTTAATGAGCTGCACAGGTGAACGAAAGCCGTTCATTATTCATAATAAGGCGGCGTTTCAATTAATATTCAGAAAATGATGAAAAGGAATCGGTGATTTAATTTGCCACTCATGATTACGGTATTTCAGACGCACGATTTTATGTCGTTCGTCGTGTAAAAATTGTTTCTGGTTGGAAATTTCATTAATTGATTATTTAGAGTAAGGAAATAGAGCTTATTAATTGCTTTTGCTATCTTGTCGATGACGTTAAACTCACTTTATCAACTCTCTGTAATTTGCTAATTACTCGTATGAAGAGTGTCAGTTCAAGACTAGATGATAAGATAATATTTTCCAATTGAATTGGTTAAAACATGTTTATTTTATCTCAAAATCAAATCAAATGTCCCAAAAGTGGTTAGAAAGGTGTGATATATATCAATTAAAAAACATCTGAAACTGTCCAAGTGATTTGCCTGGAAGATTCGTTTCTTTCCCGCTGTAGAAAGCTGGAATCGAAAGCGCGCGCGAATTAATAGCGGCGAGCAAACAGCCGCAGCGCGGCGAACATCCGCACCGCACCGGCCGTCGGAAGTTTGTTGAAAAGAAAGACGGACATACCTTTGTGGCTGCGCTCGCGGGGATGAAAGTGGTCCAGAGACGATGACGGCGGGCGACTCATTTCCCGATGCAGCCGGCGGAGGGCCGGGGGAGAAGCTGGCACTCACTCGGCGGCATTTGGGCACAAAGCGCGCGACGACGACGACAGACTGGGCGACTTTAATAAGCGAACAATCCAGTAGCAGGGGGACAGACAGTGAGAGGAATAAAGCAGTATAGCAGAGTTGGCAGGAGAGCGCTTTTGCCAGCAGGGAGGCCTCTGCGCGACTGGCGAACGGCGGCGAGAGCGGCCGGGCCCAAAGTTGCGCATGCACCCCCTCACCACACCCTGGGACTCTCTCGTCGCGCTCCACCACCGCACATTCTTGGTCCACTTTCCGCTGCCACCACCGCTATACTGCTGGACTTTGCTTATAAAATATCATACATCCGTCCGTGCCTTGTCTCCGCCCGCGGCCGTATCCTAAATAAACTGCTGGCCATCCATCGATGCCCAGCCACGTATGCACCAAGCCACCCTCGCGGGTTTTTACGCCGCCAAGTCTGAGGCTCTGGCACAGGCGGTAGGGAAAGGGTTTTGTGAGCGCGCACGGAGTAGTTCCGAGATTTTGCCAAGTTTTCGATGAGCTGGATTTTGTAAACAAAATCTATTCACCAGAAGCTGGTGCATGAGCTAGGGAGCTGTTTACATTTGGAAGATAATCAGGATAACGATTAAATTGGCGACTGTAAAGATCAGTTTTCCAATTAAAACAGGCTAGCATTCAACGTAAATTCAGCAAAATTAAAAAAGATTTTTTTGCGGAACGACTCATATGATTAAAAAATTGTTTTCAGATTCATAATACCACAAAACATGTAAACGCGGTATTTTGGTTGATGGTCACTTTCCTGGATTTTATTTTCGCCTCTTTAAAAAACTACCTGTTTGGTTATTTTTATTTCGTTTCAAATATATGCGAGTTTAATGTTATTTAGATATCATGTTCATGCTGTAAAATTTCAGAATGAGTTTTCTGCGCGATTCCATTGTTTACCGATGTTCAACTACCACCCACTGCTCAAGCTGATGTTTTCCTGTGCATATTGTATTATTTAAAATTTTATAAACCAACGCTAACGTTTGTGGAGAAACAAAAAAGGTTGAATCAAACAAACCAAATGTGGGCATGCTTTTGCTACTTTCTCCGCAAAAAAATTCGCAGGAAACCCTCATTTTTACTTCAAAAGGAAGCTTTTAACCAAATAAAGAGAGCGTGACGAGGCATTTTCGAACTTATGGTGAGCAAAAAAGGGGAACATTACGTATCAGCGGGAAAAGTGCTGAATGCGAGCTAGCGAGCCTAACATTCGCACATAGTGCAGTGCCAAATTTGCATTTACACTTAATTTTGCTCTTTTTCGCACCCTTTACATCAGGCGGGCGGGCCAAATAGCGAGGGCGAGACAAAGAGAAGGGCTCGCTTTTGCACTTTTAAATCTCCGCCGGCGGCGGTGGCGGTGGCGGCGGCGAGCAACACTCGAGGGCCATTTGCTTTTTCATTTGTAAGCCATGCCAATGGCGAGGTGGCTGGCCAAGAAATGTGTTCCAAGAAGATGCTGCCAGCGTATATAATCTGCAGTGCAGCCTTATTTTCACATGGAACGACGAGCGGGGGCAATTTCCTTCCTGATCTTGGTCGAATAATCCAGATAGGTGGAGTTTTTATTAATTTACGGCCGCCTCCGAAGACATTATCCTCACGTCGCTGACCCACTTCTCCCGCGCCGGAGGAAATTTAATTTAAATCCGCAGCACAACACTGAGCTCGTCGGTGCGGTCAGTTTGCAACTTGATATCCAACTTGTGCACACGAGTCGAGTCTGCGGAAATCCTTTGTCATCAGCTGCCGATGGATGCAAAAAGAGATATCTCGATTTTCAGGTCGCGTCTAACTTTGCACTCGCACGCCGTTTTTTGCGCAGCCCAAACTTCGCGGCGAGCGTTAGCAGCGAGACCAGAGTTCGCCCGCCGCTCGCAGGATCGAGTATAAACATAAATTTTGTCTGGCCGGGTGTCAATGACAATTAGGGTGCGCTGCGTGTTGCCTGTTGAGAGAAAATAAATAAGAGTTCGGAGCCTCTGCTGCCTCTCTGCGAATTAATTGGACTCGGTGTCGTCTGGGGGTGAGAAACGGCAAGGGCAGGAAAAGATTGGAGGGAGACAAAAAACGGATGTTTCTTGTACACTTCCTCAGCTTCCCTATATTGATCAGGCGATCAAATGACACCAGAATAAAGGAGGGAGATGATGGAAATGCAAATCACATCATCGACAGACTACTGAAATATATAATATCAAGAGCCAAACCCCATTTACTACATGGTTATTAAAGGATATAATATCCCCAAGTGCTGTCCTGTGGGATCTATTGCAAAAAATAATTATTGGTTTTAAATATCACAACAAGAGACATTTTTAAATCGGAAATTTTATTTTAAAAAAGAGGTTTAATATTACAGCACTGATATTGAGAAACAATGGAATTAATTTAATAATTTAAATTTATAAGATTTTTGTATGACATGCGTGTATGAAGCCTCATGAATTATTAATTTAATTACTTGAAGATCGTCAAGACCTTCGTAAACTGGACACGGTCATCCCAAAATAACCATCTAATTGAAGGATTCGCATTTTCACACAGGATGTGTGGCAAAAAATGTGACCCAAATAATGCCACATCAACTTCTAAGTTCAAGGCAACTTTTTGCTGCTGCCGGCTAAAACCACTGACTCTTCAATCGCTTATCTATATTATTAAAAGACGGATTTACAACAAGCATCCGAACTTTGAGCCGTTAGTGCTGGCTGTTCATTGACGTCAAATCGGCAGCAATAAAAACAATTTGTTTGCATGCGACGTGGAGTAAAAAATGGGAAATCATTAAACCGCTCTCATTTGAGCGGGTCTCCTCTCTCCTCACAATCAATTTTATAAGTCATCAGGCGCTGCGAAGCGATTTTCTCGAGATTAATTTGAGTAAAATCAAACGAGAGTACGCTTTAGCGATTTTCTAACCAAACACTTTCGCCTTCTTATCGTTGCCGTGGCTTAAGTTGCTGTAATTATTAAGGCCACTCGCTTAAAAACCATTTTCACGCTGAGAATTTTCTTTTCCTATAATTACTCCTCTCCCGTTTAAGAGCACATGCCCGAGCGCGCCGAGTGGTTTTATTTCTGTTCCATTAAACGGCCTGCTCAATGGATTATGTACGCGATATATCGTCTCTGCAGATGCTGGTCTAATTTCGAAGCAGGTGCTCCTGCCGTTTTAAAGATAGCTCGTCCCTTGATTATGATAAGACTCCCAAACCGGTAATTATTCTTAGAAAATACAGCTCTATTTCATGCTGGAAATCAGGGGCAGTCGCATAATCCTAAAATCTTGAGATCGAATGGCGATAAATAAAAATTGCTAGTGCAGGTAATTGCTTCGACTGCGGCCAATTTTCACACACGGTGCGTGCCGAGATATTTGTCAAAGTTTCAGCACGGTGGTCACAAGCCATGAACTCAGCACGAGGCACCAATTAATTGATTGTTGCTGGGAAAGGAGTTCTCCAGGAATGAAATGCAATTTTGCCACCGCTGGACGTGATTCCATAATAAATAGATGAATGTATTGAGCATTCAGATAAGGATATAGGGACAGACAAATGATCTTAAATTACATTTTTATGCAATAATAGGATTTATTAAAGATATACAAAGTTCATCGGGCTTATTTTCCTCATTTAATCAGCCAGAGGGAAATAAAGCAAGCTCACCAGCTTTGCTAATTCAGATTTGAGATGGATTTATCTCGACCGCACATTTGCTAATTGCAAACGGCTGGCACAGCGCGGATTCTTGAACTCTACACTGTAAAAACGAAAGTGTTAGTGACCCAAAGAATTCTGTGTTTCTCACATTTGATACTTGGATTCGTTTGGTTCTATTCCCTATCGCCAATCTTTTTTCTTTAATATTGTGTGTTACAACGCAGTTTATGTATCACTTTCAAACAATCTCAATTTATGTGACAATTTTAAATCCCTTATTTACCGCTGCACCCAAACGCTCTCACGCTTCGGTAGTGACTGATTGTGAGTTAAGAAGTGGCATTAAAATGTTCCTACCATTTTGAAACTATCTTGGTTTTGATTCTTTTGTTCTGCAATTGCTTTCGCATTGACGACCCAAAATGTAAGTAACAAAATGTTCCTTAGCTAATAATTTTCATAAAACCAAAGTAAAAATTATAGCATTTTAATGTAAATGAATAAAAGGTTGAGTAAAATTTATCGGAAAAGCACCCAAAAAAACCCTCTCGCTATTTCTTTGGAAGAGATACAAACGATTTTATGTTGTGATAAAATCCATTACTGAATATCCATGAGCATTACCCTACTTTGCACGAACCAAAAGATCTCGGGAAACAGTGTACTATTTAGTTTAACAGTGTAGCGTGGCTGCGTGTGCCTTTACACAATACACCACTCGCAGGCATTTTAATTAAGATTTAGTGCTCTCTTTTCTCGTTTTTCCCTTCTCCTTTTCCAGGTTTAGGAGGAAAATGTTCATTTTTAATTACTGCTAGCGAGGAAACATTAGAAACTACTTTTCTCTTTCCTCGGTTTTATCACATTACGTTTGCCAGCAACACGTGGCATATGTACAGGTTCAGGAAAATCAATATTGCCTAGATATTATTGTAGATCATTCTTATATAAATCGGAGCATGGTGTTGATAAGTGGCTCTTGGCAGCCGAGTTTTAGTTTCCTGCTGAAGCCTTTCAAAACGCGTAGGAGTAGATTACATAAATATAATTTTCTTAAACCTACTTTTGTCTTGAAAATAAATGAAAACAGGCTTCATCCTCGTCGTTTTTTAAATTCGTCGTTTTAATTCCTGACCAGTTTGGACGTCATCAAGTACGTCCTAATCATGAGTAATCTACTTTTGTCATGTATATAACATATTTGAAATTGAAAGTTCTAAATTGTCATCAGCAATTTTGCCTCTTTTTTATTCAGCCGTCAGCTAGATTTCATGGCAAATGTTGCTCCTGCCTTTAGTCTCATCAAACGTACTAACGAACAGGTACAAAAGAGCAGAGAGCAAAAAATGTTTCTCCTCAATTTGCCTAACGAGAGTGCCGTGCAAATTTTCAATTTGAACTAATCGATGCAGCTCTCTTCCTCTCATTTCGCATTCTGAAGATTAGAAAGTTAGCTCAAAGTTTCGACAATGCAAATTGCCCTTCTTCTGTATCCTCGAGTGAAACCAGCACACATGTCTGCAAAATGCAAAGTTAGAAGGCGTCGGCGGCGTTGGTTCGTTCGCGTGTATTTACAAGAAGAAGCGACAGCAGCGTGGCAATTAAGGACGAAAGCAGTGTAATTTTCACGGAACACCTTAAAGAAAGCGGCGGCAGCGAGTTTGCTGTGTGTTTGTGTTGAAACAAGCACGCGCGGATTATCCGACTGCATGCTCCCTTCTCGCGCCTTTAAGAATTAGCATCAGATTATATTCGCCAAGATAAACTTTCGGACAGGCTAATAGAAAAGGCAAACAGCTGCGAGAATGCAAACTTGCACAATTACGTCCACGTCTTGCTGCTGCTGCTGTTGCTGGATCTTTGGTCGTCAAAAGACGGCGCGCTCTGGTAATGAACGACTTGTGCCTCGCACAGTTAAAACACAGAACACTTGCAGAGACACAGACAGAGCGCCTAGTTAGTAGTGCTGCCGCTGGTCTCATTAGAATTGTGCGACCTGCTCGGCATTCATCAATGTCCGGCTCCCAACTTTTGTCCACTTCCCAACTTGCACGTACCACCAAGTGCAAATTCCCAACTAGCTGTTGATTTAGTTAGGTCAATTCAATCTTTTGTGATTCAATGGTAAAAAGTATTTTAATTAAGAAAATCAATTAAACACCATAGTTTAATAAAAACAAAATAACATGAGATGAAAACTTCGAATGCAATGCAAACATAGCTCTCTTGGTGCGCGGTAATTAGAAAAAATTGAAAATAATGTGTCTATAAATTGCTTTGCGATGCTTTTTTGTTGCTGGCTAAGTAGAGTCTGTTTATTAATTTATTTCATTTGAAATATTTGGGTGATGAAAATACTACTTTTGAAAAAAACATTCCTAATAATATTGATTTTGGTTTCAGTAAATTCGATATTTCGCAAAGAAACTGGAAAATTAATGAAAATTCGAAGGCAAAGTTTTAAAATAATGAAATGTATTTTTTTGTAAAGAACAAAAATCCTTACATTAAATAAGTAATCGGTAAAAAAATCAAATAAATTTCTCATCCTATTACACTTAGTGTCTCTTTGTCAAAAAGTGTCCAATTCGCTTTTGCAGACATTACACTTGTAACATTTTGTTCAACATTCAGGGAAACTGTATGCCCTCTGGAAAAAAATGCACCCCAGAATCCAAAAGTTCCGTAATCAATTATTGTATGATCACACATCGAAAGTAGAATCAAGTCGTGGCTAGGGGTTTTCGATGCCAATTTGGAGTCATTACCTAGCAACCTTTTACACCACCCGAGGTCATCGCTGACGATGAGAAAGAAGGTTGAGCTGCCGTATTGTTGTCTGTACCACTCCATAGCATTCTGAAGTTTTATTAAAAAAAATGTCATACCAATTATATCAATGATAAAGACTTACCTTAAAATAATGTTCAGTTGCCAATTGAGAGTGAAACGTAAGTGGCAAGAACGTGCCGAAATCATCGCGACGAACGTGAATGCCGACAACAATCTTTCCACGTCCTGCAACCTCTTCGATTGTCTTCTGCACCTCTGCAACCAACTCTGGTTTGAACTTGAGCTCTCTGCGTAGCAGCTCTCTGTCTGGGAAAACCACCTCCAACAGCTGGGAAAACGCGGGCAGGAGCAAATTACGAGCCCGAAACCTTCGACCTAAGGTCTCCATGGGGAACAATTTATCCAAAGGAACTGCCGGTGGCAGCGGCTGTCTGCATTTTTGGAAATCGCTTAGTGGCTTCAAACTCAGGTTTTCGAACATCTTGGACAATCCTAAGATGATGGAATCCTGCACGTAGGCGGTACGGTTCAATCGCCTCGCCACGCTCCAGGTGGACGCGTAGTCCCAAATCTGATTTCCAAGGCGACCGGCGCCCAGGACGGCCACAATTGGTCCTTCGGGACACTGGTAGTTCTTGATCGTGCTGCTATTCGTGGTCTGGTTGACCTTAGGTCGAAATTCCTGAGTTACAAACTTCACATCTAAGAGATATAACACACTAAAAAATATTAGAACCGCGAACACTGAGCTTTTAGCTGACATTTGCCGCGAACAGGTGATCGTTGATTGTCACCGCCGCAGCTCCACGCTGGCTGGGAGGGACAGGATGTGGGCTGTGATATAAATCTATATATTTGTTACAAAAATTCACTGAACCACACGTTTCACAGAGGGGACAGATGTCAAGGGCTTTTCAACTGGATTGACCTAATAAAATATAAGAAGATTTTGATATCCGCTTTCAAAGCGACCAAGCCTATCGAAAATATTGAAAAATATATACAATAAAGGACTTTTAATGATGTTTTTCTGCAAGTAAGTTTCAGAGTAAGAAAATAATTTACTTACGAAATCAATGGGATAAGCTGATCAGAGATGAATTTTCCCACAAACTTTAGAGCCTATTGAGCTATGTAAAATACTGACTCCCCTGAGCACACAATAGCTGAAGTGCTGCAAGCCATTGCGCTTCTCTTGAGGCAGCTGATTGAATTAACCACGCAGAATTACATCAGACGAAATATTAAGTAGAAGCCTCTTCACTCCTGTGGCTGCGGGCGAGTTCAAAGATGAAAATCAATCTGCTTAGCAATTCAGATGGCTTGGCACAAAAAGCCGACGAGGCTCACTCAATAATGCAAATGAAATAATTGCCTGCGAGGCGGCGGCCCGCGTGCGTTCAAGAAGCTGCGATCGACGCGAACAGGGAATTAAAGACTGATCTCAATTCGAACTTTAACGACGTAACAACATTTATGTCGATTGCACGATTATGTTTAAGAGGCGATGCACGTCTACCAATCAAAGTCGTAAAAAAGGGACGGAGCACGTGTTTAAACGTCATTTTCCACCCTCTTACGTGCAATCGCTCATATTGTTAATGTTGGGCGTACGTAGAGAGTTGTTTCCAATTGGAATCCATCTCGGGCTGGCACCGTGTAGCCCCGATTAATATGGCAAAGCATTCACATAGCTGATTGCAAAAAGTCTGATCGGCTCAATGCGCGGGCAAATCATCGGCAATTGCTCGCCTCGGGGCAAATTAACTTGCTTAATTAGTCCGACTTCAACGTGCGCTTTGAATCGAATTGATAACGATCCATCGGCTGGAGGGAAGCAAATTATCCTAGAAAATTTGCCCGACCAAGAGGAAAATGGCAAGTGCGAATGATATGAATTTAGCTTCTGTTCACTAGCTTAATGATTATTAATTTCCAGGACTTACAATGGTTTAAAAGATTATATTCCTTTTATCAGCAATTTATTAATATTGTCGCAAAACGTATTGTGAATCAAATCTGACTGATCTTTTTCTTTGAAAATACATTGTTTTTTACTCAAGACGACATCAAAAATGAAAAGCAAAAATTTAATTTTAAAAATTTTCACTGGTTGAAATTTAATTTCAACAATTCAATAGTTTAACAAAATTATTGTTAAATTTTAAGCATAAATTACGGTTGAAATTTAATTTCAACAATTCAATAGTTTAACAATTATTGTTAAATTTTAAGCATCAATTATGTATTACACAACATGTTGAATGTTATTTTAAATCAATATTTTTTATTATGCAGTATATTTTTCTTAATCATTCTACTCTATTGCAATTAAGGCAATAAGGAGTTAATTCTATCAATTTTTCATGAAATTATTATTTGCTAGCGCTTTTAACAAATACTGATAGAAACTGAGCGGACATAATGTTTTTGGCAAATTTAATACTGATAATTCTCACAGGTAATTTTTAACGAAGCAATTTCAAGATTGTTACTAATGAATAGCATTTAAAACATCTTGAGAAAGGTTGATAAATGTAACATTTCTTTTCAATTTAAAACAAAATGAAATCCCGAGTTTCATTTTTATTGTTTTTTTTTAATATACAATATGTATAGCTTGATGCTTTATGGGTTGATGTCAATGAAGGCAGATGAAAACGAAGATGTCAAAATTTTTTAGTTTCAATTATACGCAGGCAGCTTCCTTGTTGTAGCCAGGTGATTATTATCACATATTTCTACAGGATACTTCTATAGAAAAAATCGGTATTCACTGAGGAATCTTTATGAAATTTCAATTGAAAATTTTGGCGCTTTGTATATTAGAATGAAAGCAGGTGTAAATACATTTCCAATAACTATAGAAATCAATAAGACGGGAGCATGGAAATTCTACTGAATTTTTATTCAATATCGGGAATAAAACTTCTTACATTCGATTAGAACAAGCTTCTCATAAAACAAAATCAAACGATGAATGGAAGTCAAGTATAGAGTTGAGGTGCAAGGTAAAGGCACATTTGTCGAGCCTCTCCGGCAACAGCTAGGCTTTGAAACGCCCTCACAGAGAAATGCCAAGGTCGAATATGATTGAATTGGATCGGAGCCGGCACTACAGCAGATAAAACGACCGTATGAAATGATGGAAGGGCGTAAGTTGCGGGGAGTGCAATCGCAAAGATTGCGCCCGGCTTGTGTGTGCCGAGGAAAGCAGGTGCCTCGGCGGCGGCGGCGGCGCTGGATTTATATTATGATATTCGCAAATATCCAACCATCGGGGGAAGCAGTGCATTAGACGAACGAGAGAGCAGAACTCTCGCGCCACGCTGCATAATCAGCCAACAAGCCGATTTGCTCCTCTGTACGTTTGTTCCCCGCCGTAAGTGCAGCACTAAAATCAATCTATTGGTACATGCTCGCATGCACGACGAGTACTCGCTTGCATTACGTTAATAGTGCGCAGTGTGTCTTCTAATATTTGTGATCGAACATGGCGTGGAGTTGCGCTGAACGTGAGAGTTTGCTTATCAAAACTGTCAGTGCTACGCGTGCTGCTTGCAGAGCAAGCTGATTAATTATAAATCAAACTGGTCGTGGCGGCGTTTGGTGGAAATTGAACGTTGGCTGCTGAGAGCTTTGTTAGCAAATCGTTTCATCCAGCTAACACGAATTTTGATTTGTGTAAAGCAGCCCTAAACAAAGTAATTAACTATGCACGTACCGAAAGCACTTGGTCTGATGAGCACCAAACGTCGATGAATTTGACGAAAAGATTCTAAATCTTGAAAGGAAAAATATTTTAAAATTGATTAAAATTAAAAAGCAGCACATTTTTACTTAACAATCAAATTAATTACTGTAAAAATGCATCAATCAATATACAAACCCTTTAGTGGACCAGATGAAGTCAAGACATATGAGTCAAATCAAGTTTCAAAGTTAAAATTCTTAAAAATTACCCCTTTTTATGAATTTTTAACACCAGCTTACACAAAACTGAAGGAAGCATTTGAGTGTTTTTTTATTTTATAGAAAACAAATAATAGGGTTTCAAAATTAAGACCAGTTACAAAATATTGAGACTTGAATAAAGGGCCCCTTGGACTTCGTTTAGCCAGAAAATTCCAGTTTAGTTCATGTTTTCGAATAAAAGCCGAGAAAATAAAAGAGGTTTGTACCGCGCAAAAATGAAAAATTTAAGCCAATACATTGTTTTCGGCCAAAAAACTTGTCTATACTTGACATTTCAATAGTTAACTCATTTTCCCTCGTAAGTTTGTTCTATATCTTTCACATGATTTATTTCAGCTAATCATTGAACGAAATAATTCTAAAATTGTCTTTATTTCACAATGTTAAATGGTTTCCTTCCTCAATGCACTTGTAATTCAATTAATTTCTGATTTTAAATTAATGCTCTCATCTCCAGCAAATTGTATTTAGTTCTGTATGAGCCCCGTATAACATCACTCGACTATATGAATGGGACTTGGTGGTGTGCTGCTAGATTCTCAGTGAATGAGTTGTTCAGTCCTTTAATCTAATCAAATCCTTACAGCTCACATCTGGATTTGAATAATCACTACAATTATTCTATCCTGGAGCAGAATTACTCACACTCTGACCTACTGCCGGCAGAAGAGCTTACACATATAATCTTCAAACGCAAGCTTCCAGTGCGGTCACCACTCCAGGGTGGCTGAAGTCCATTGCACTGCGTGTTCCCGCTGCTCTTGTAAACAACCAATGATATGTATGTGTGTTTGTTTACTCGAAATAAAAAATGTACTCTGGTGGCAAGCAAATGTTCACTCAGAATTGCAGTAAAGGACTCCCGTAGTGCGGTGAGCATCATTGCACGACACTCGCTTGGACCGTATTGGCCACCGCAATTACCAGAATTGCGTTCAACGTGGATTAATTAGTTTGATTATATGTATTTGGAAGGCATAGCGAGCGGGCGAATTTTGCACGTGAATCCAAATGCGGCCGGCGTTTATGTAGCAGTCCTATTTTGAAATATTTAATATGCGCAAACCACATCACCGCGGTATTAATGAAATTAGCCAATAGACCTAAATATCATAATTATTGGCGGCGGACTTTCCTGTTTGATGCAAAGCGAGTTTGGATTTATGGTTGGTTTCTCGATGGCCAAATACTGTCAAATTTACACGCAGATTGAAAAAATTAATGAAATTATGTTGTAAAATTTGTACTTTGCTGAATTTATAATTGTAATCAATGAATGAAAAACTTTAAATATAATAAATACGTGGATGAATAATCATAAAATTGTGGTGTTTGGTTATAAAAAATTTTCCTTTACTGGCCTATAATAAAAAATTTTAACCCAAATTAATTAAATATTCACCGCTAATTATATTATAAAATTGAACTTGAAATGATTATCTTGAAAAGCTGCATGCGTTCTGTGGTGAGGATTTATTCGGAACAACAATTTCGAGGAGGATTTAAATTGACTGCACCTTAGCATTATAACAAAACGCTATATGTAAATGAATGGACGCAATAACAAGCGAGTGAAGCGGCGCATTCGATTGTGGGAAGAGGCGAAGTCAAACAAAGCCTGCGCTGCTCCGAGACCTTGGCCAAGTAGGCGCCGACAGGAAAGGATTCACCTGAAGCTATAACGTGCGCAGTAAATTATATCATCGGTGTGACGCACTCTGCTGGGCGAAAACTTCGCTTTGCGAAGAGCTGCTGTTGGCAACGAATGCAAATGCAGAGAGGCAGGCTGAAAGTTAATAGTGGTCATCTAATGTGCTGTATAGCACCTAAAGTCCTCTTAACTACAGTTCCACAAAATATATTCTAAAATACAATTACGGTACTATTACAATTACGCACTCCCGCAGGAAGTGAAAGATATCTCAGATTATAAATTATTCGTGAAAGTGGTGAAAAAAATACTGTGCAACTACAATTTTTATGACTTTAATGAGCATTTGACGTGTGACTGGAAAGACGTGTGCTTGTAGATGTGTATATATAGTATATATGTGATGATGTATTTTTAATTTGATCTTGACAACTATTCAAAAGTCGTTGTAAATATTCCGACTTAATGAATAAAGCAAAATTTGAATCGAATTGAATTAAACTGCTAAAATACGATTACAATTCCTGAGCTTTATAATTTTTTACACAGGTAGAAACTGTGTAACTGGACAACAATCCGTGACTTACCATTTAAATATTTCTTGATTTTAGGAAAATTCATACATATAGCAAATAACAACTGTGTATCTTGTCTTCTGTTCCGTGAAGATTGAATTATCGTTCTATCCATTTCCAATCCTTTCCTATGCGAAATCTTAGAGGTTTAATATAAGGATGAGATCTTTTCGATATTTTTTGTTTTCAATTTATTTATCTATTTTAAACCAGAAATGTACAGGAAATGTTGAATATTTGTCAATTTATTCATTTATTCTTCACTAATTTCACAGAGTACATGAAAGGTCTTGTTCAAACAAGAGCATAGCATAACACAAAATGAATTTAAATTACTTAAACACACATTATATAAAATAACAGTAATATTCCAATCAAAATTAAACTACTCTATTTATCACATCAAATATAAAGAATTAATGTGAAAGCAACATTCAATGGGAACAATGAAAACAATGACCATTTGAGATTATGTTTTACGAACGTGTGTTTTACTATGATCTTACAACTAATAAATTAAATCATTTCCGACTCAGTGATGTGATTTGTAGCTACCAAAATCTTGAAGTCGCAGCATTATCACCGTGAATAATATGCGCGAATACAAACCTGTTTTATTCACCTTGATGGGATGACTGCCCGGCCGACCCGAGCAGCACGTCTTAAAATAATTTTACAATACAAGACGAGGTTTCGCAGACGGAGTCGCAATTTGCGGTTGTTGCTGTGTTACGCGCTTCACCGCATCTTTTGCACCAGAAGCGATCCAAAGTGGAAACGTCTCGAACAAATCCGGTTCATTCCAGTTTCGTCCAACCTATAATTGCGTTGTAAAATGTTCTCCAAAAAAGCGTTCGGTAATAATAGGCTTGTCTTGGAATAGCTGTTCGTGCCACTTGAAATTCTAAGAAATCGGCTTGCCTTCAAACCTCAGTATCCGAGTGCAAATATAGTTTGGTTGTGAATCAAACCTAAGAGTGCTCCTTCAATTAAATGTTGTTTTTTCAAAACTTTATTAATTAGTGAGGTAAATTAATTTTTATGAATCTGAATTTTAAAGAAACGTCAAATTTCAAAAAATATTTCTTATTCCTTTCAAAAAATCATATTAATTTTTTAATTATACATTACTTAATCTAGCAAAATCCTGAAATGTAAAAAGCTTCACAATTCCTGATTCTTCTTTAATGATTTCTGTGTGTTTTCATACATTCGCGCATTTCCTGGGAATTAGCTCAATGTCCACTTTTCCAGATGGCAAGCAGGAAGATGAATGTGACTGTCAGTCTGCATGCATTTGCTGCAAAGTAGAGATAATCCGGGCCTTTTCTTTCTTTCCCCTGCGGCTCATCTCTCTGGTGCGAAGTAATGGGAAACGGCGCCGTGAACATGCAAAGCTGAGTGTAATATAATTGCGGCGATGTGTTTATGAGCGTGTACCTAGTTGTTATCAGGCTTTCTTTCCGAAGAAGAGCGAGTCCCAACAGGGAGACACAAAAGCAACTGCGCGAGAGACACCCTCCTTACTCTAATTACCAACTAGCAAACATTATTTTATCCTGCGATACACTCACAGTCGGTGCCGCAGCGCCTCTAAAGTGTGTTATAAATGTATTGCGGCCTCATTATTGTTACACCAACCAACAAAAAACGCGCCGGCAGATGCTTACGAGTACAAATGTCGGATTTATAAGAGTGTAACACAGTGTCTCTCTCTCTCTTTCGCTCTCATTTCTTTTATTCTTTCCTCTCTTGCTGTGCGGATTTACTTTTTTTTATAGTTTGTTACTCACAAACACAGATTTGTTGGTTTTCTGTCTGATGACAACAGTGGGAAACAAAAGCTGGTGCGAGTATGAGTTTTGATTTTCTATCCAAACTGGGGCAATAAAAAACTTGCAGACTTTCCTCATATAGAAATGAATTAGGTATTTTCTGTAAAAGCTAAAACACTGAACATCTATTTTGTAATGCGTTTATTTCAGACTGACAATTATTTTAAAAGCTTGACGAGACAAGGTGGAAAATAGTATATCTTTCCTCGCAATGTAGCAAGTAATAACGCTAAGTGCATTTTTCAGTCAGCGCAGCAGAACAATGATATGAATAAAGATTTTGCTTCGGTTTAGTCTGCATAATAATTTTTATGCTCAACGCCTCTAAAACCATTCACTTTAAAAAAATTTCCAATTGATCACGCTATTTAATCAAGGAAATGACCTCTTAAGAAACGCATCTATAATAAAGTAGAATTTTCACAATCGTCGAGTTTTTATTTAAATAAATTTAAGGTGAATATATTATCTTGAGCAATACAAGAATATGCCGAGTTCGGTAATACATTTGAGAGCTTCTTGGCTGATGCAAAAACAGTGTCGCTGAGGTGAGAACAGAGAGGAATAATGACGAGTGGGCGAGCGTTGCCATCGAGGAATGACGCAAAGCGGTAGCAAAGAGAGAAACTGCCGCATAAGGCACAAAGACGTGCAAAATTATTCAACGCCGCCGACGAGAATTCAGAAGTGAGAGGAAGGAGCTGTCTCTTGTGCAAGAAACAATTTTCAGATGAGAGAAGAGAGAGAGAGAGAGAGAGAGAGCAGAGAAAGGAAGATCCTGAGAGACAGTGAGAGAATTTGCAACCGAATCACACGAGTGCTTGCTTCAGGTGTTGCAAGTTTAGTCCAACACTTGCAAATTAATTCACTGATATTACTCTGTGTACGTGAGCAACCACAAGATAATAATTGCATCCCAGAGGATTGAAACTTATCCGTCGGACAAACAACGCTTGGTTTTAAAACGAGAGCGAGCGAGTTCGAGATTAAAGTTTTATGCGCCTGCAGAGCCAATCAGATTAACAAATCATTGTGCAACTTTGAGAAAGCTATAGAGGTGAGCGCTCTTGCGCTTTTCACACTGGTCAAGGTGTTCTCATTTTAGAGCAATATTTTTTCTCAAGATATATAATTAATTCAAGTTTAAAGAATTTAGTATGTGAAGAACGATTGTGCATAGTTTTGTATTCGAGCTTTTATACTAGTGTGTTTCTTTTATTAGTGATATACAACTGGGTAATGCTCAATTTTCCTAGCAGACGATTGGAAACTATAGAGTCCCAGTCATATGATTGGAAATAAATTATTTAACGTTCGTTTACTTCCTTTCCACTTAATTAAAAAAAACTTGAACCACATGCAGACAGCTTTTATATTTTTTATGTTCGTGATCGACGAGATCTCGCATTGTCACAGAAGACAATATTTTCAATTTTTTCTAATTATTTTGTATCATATACAAATCAATCAAAATTTGTTTATCTTTCCTATCTGTTAATGCTCATTTAGGATAATGAATTGTGACATGTGCAAATCTTCAATTCATCGAGATTCCATGTATTTTTGTCATCCTTATCTAAGGATTAATTGACTTGTTCATATATTTGGTAAAATGCGAACTCATGTGGTGACATTGAGTAAAACTAAAATAATTCCACCTGCATGATGTTTATCAGTAGAGGGTTTTTACTTTTTTATCTTTGATCGATGATTTGGTGGATAATATAAATTCGATAGATTCCCTGAGTGTGTGGCACAACACTTTGTTGAAATAACAGGGCTTGGTAGGAAATGGCCACCTTTTTGCCGGAAGTTTCGTTCGCTCTCCAGGTCACCTTCACTCTTGTGTGTTTGGGCATCCTCCTACTGTACAAGTTTTTCACAAAGCACTTTGACTACTGGAGCTCAAAGGGCGTCACGTTCATCAAACCAGTGCCCATCTTCGGCTCTGTCACCTCATCTTTCCTCATCAAAGAGCATATCGTGAACATTGCTCAGAGATGGTACCAACAGTACGAAGGCCTACCATTCATTGGTTACTTCCAGGGCAGAACACCCGCCCTGATGGTTTTCGATCCTGAACTGATCGCCAGGATCACCGTCAAGGACTTCTCACACTTCACTGACCACGGACTACGAGTTTGTTTCCTTTTTTGACCTTATCATAATTTAGAAATCATAACGTTTTTTTATAGATCGGAGGAGATCCTTTACAAGCGAGAAATATGTTCCATTCGACTGGCCAAAGGTGGAAGGAGTTGCGGCTCAAACTCATTCCGACTTTCACCTCGGGCAAGCTGAAAGGGATGTTTCCTTTGATGCTAGAAAGTAGTGAGATTTTCGAGAAGCATTTGGACAAAGTGGCGGCCGCCAAGGAAGCGTTCGATGCTAAGGTATATATGGCCTTTGATGTTTGGAGCACCTGTGAAAAGAGCTCACTTGTTGACAAATAGGAGCTTATTGGGCGATTTTTCACTGATATGGTCGGGTCAACAATTTTCGGAATCGACTGTAACACCCTAGAGGAACCACACAATCAGTTTAGAGTGATGGGACAGCGGTTGGCGACGCTGAGCAAAACTCAGGCGATGAAGCTGGCTCTAATTGCATACATGCCAGAAGTAACTAAAAATTTTATTAATTAAAATCTGCTGAGTAGCAAAATCTTGATTCCCCAGATTTCTCTGAAACTAAAACTGACAGTGTTGGACAGCGATCTGAGAGATTTCTTTTTCAAACTCACAAAAGACTTGGTTGAGAAGAGAAAAAAGACCAACACCGTCCGAAAAGACTTTTTGCAACTGCTGATCGAGTTGAAAGAAAAGGGAAACGTCGCTATTGATGACGATGACGAGGATAAGCGTCTCAAAGAAAATTTCCGCCCTTCTGAAACTGCTTTCAGTGAGTGTTTGCAGAGTTGAGAAATTTTGCCGCGAACAATAAACTTGTTCAAATTTCCAGAGTTCGACGACACGGACATGACTGCTCTATTGATCGCATTCTACTTGGCTGGCTTCGACAATACCTCATCAGCAGCCACTTTCGCATTACTCGAACTTGCTCTAAATCCAGAAGTGCAAAGAAAAGTGCAGCTTGAGATAGATGAATTTCTAATGCAGAATGACGGCAAAGTCACCTACAACGCTCTGAGAGAAATGAAATATTTGGAATGGGTTCTCTATGGTAATGCTCGAAATTTCGACTTAAGAAATATTACAATTGCATTCACGATCAAGATTTTATTTGATGATGAACTAATGTCGATATATTTAACTCATATTTTTATCCAATTAGTTTCTAGAACATTTTTAGCTTACGATCTTTCATTGATTATGCTTCTACAAGTTCAGATGTTATATACGTTTTTTCTCTGCTGTATGCTCGGTTATTTAACGCTTAAACTGTTTTCCACCAGGTCAAATGTGATTCATTTACGTGTTCTCTTTGGAAACAATAATTCTAGAGCAGTGACAATATTTATTTATGAAGTATATAACGGTTTACTTATCTAACCTTCGTTTTTTCTGCGTGTGATTTATATCAGATATGAATGTGGATAGTTTAAAATTAAATTTGCGGACAAAAATATATTTTTCTTTTCAAATTTCAGAGAGTATGAGGAAATATCCAGTCGTAGGCATCCACGGTCGCGTTTGCACAAAAAAATACACAATCCCAGGCACTAAAGTAACGCTGGACGAAGGAGTTATCATCACCATACCAAACTACGCCTTGCAAAATGATGCCAAGTACTTCCCTGACCCCGAAAGGTTCGACCCTGAAAGATTCAGCGCTGATGACGCCCTGCACAAGTACCAATATGTTTACACGCCGTTCGGAGAAGGGCCTAGACAGTGCATAGGTAATCTAAACCAAAGGTTAATCATGATAAAGGACTGATTCGACTGTGTTCAAAATAGGGAACCGTTTTGCCTTGATTCAAGACAAGCTGGCGCTGCTCTCATTTTTGCGAAGGTACTCGGTGAAAGTCAACTCGAAAACGCAGCTGCCAGTGAAGCTCAACATAAAACAATTCCTGTTGAATGCGGAAGGAGGAATTTGGTTGGATATGGAACAGAGGGCGAAGGACTGAACATAACTCTCTACACATCACAACCTATATATGAAAGATAATTCTAAATAAATTTATTAAAATTGTCTCACTGAAAATGTGTCTAAAACAATTACAAATCTATAACGTACTTCTTTCCAATATTATTAGTTCACCACAGAAGAGCTTTTAGCTAGACAGCTTATGGATGATACCATTATTAATATTTCAACGGTCGTTTTTATTTATTTTCCACATTTTTTCAGTCGGAGAAATTCAACTGATTCCAACTTTATGTTGATTTAATGCATCAATCGATTGGAACGGTTCATAAAGAACATTATGCATGTTTATATATATTGGTTTGTACACAAAACGAGGTTGCCTGAGAATCCAGATCAAATAAATTTCTTCCAGCTAAGCAAGCGCTGCACTTTGCTCGCGTGCAAAGAAAATAAAGAACCGCCAAGATGTTTTGCTGGCAACAAAAAAGTGTACCAACACACTGGCTGCACACGCTCGTAAAAGCACAGCTAAGAAATAACCAGTTTTTCTTATCTCATAAATTTTCGTCGGCAACTCGCATCTGCATTGAAATATTAAAATTCACTCAGAGTGCAGCAAATTAGCAAAGTGGAATATCGCTCGTTCTGAAAGTTACAGCAGCAAACGCGCTGTGGGGATAAAAGTACACATTATGTCAAACTCGCATGTAAATTTCCCGTTTTATTTCACATTATTGATATAATCGCGCGCGAGACGACGCGACTGGAAAGAGTATGTACTCGGTACATACTCATGTACATATGCGCGAGCACAAATAGCGCGGAGAGAGAGAGAGAGAGAGAGAGAGAGAGAGAGAGAGAGCGTGCGAGTGTGTATGCAAAATTTACAACGATGGAGCGCGGCACCTGACTGAACTGACTTTTCTTACCCCGTTGCCATAAAAAGTAAAAAGGCATCCGAGCGGAATTACTGATTTCACAACGGCATACAAAAGATAATATTATTGCGCGCGGAGAAAAGAAACGAATATTTCATAGTTCGAACAGACTGAACTCTTTCTCTCTTGATTTTTATTGGCAGAGCTATAAGGTTTACCTAAAAATTGCTTTGTTCTCAAAATTTATTGTCATTTTTGTTCTTTCGAGCGTCGTGTTTGATATTTTATTATGAGGTTTTTTCTGCTTGGTAAGCATTTGGCGAAAGTTAATATTACTGCTATTTGAATTTAATTTACAAACTTGAGTAAATCTGAAATGGCATTTGAAAAACAATAAAAATACGACATCATGATATTTGTTTAAGCATTTAACAAGTCATCTTTTCAAGAACATGATTCCGAAAAACAAAAGAAAAAAGAAATCAAGAATCCCTCGCCCCTTAAGAGAATCACGTTTGTTAAAACCACCCATTTAAAAAAATACATCGCTATCAGATCATTAGCATTGGATATAAAGCTGAATAACATACTAAAAATGGGAGATGCCAAAGTTTCTCCATTATAATCTTAAGTTTTCCATGATGAGCCTATCAGAATTAACTGGCACCTATTACTCGCTAGAGGTCTTTCAATAGTGCCCGAATATTATTATGGGAAAATCATTTTTCCAGGAGAATAGGAATCAGCTTTAAATGTTACGTTAAACTCACATGGCATATTCCGATGAAAAACCAACTAACAAAGCGCGCACCGTCGTGTTTGCCCTGCTCTCGGCAGGAGAAAAGCATCGCATGTGCAGTGGAAATTAAACAAAAGTGTCTCGAACAGTTCACCAGCAGCGTGTTCCAATAATCGACGTGAGCCGTTGCATGTTCAAATGATAACACGCGGCGAGCGCAGGTAAACAATTTTTCCGTTCCACCCTTCCGGCGTATCTAATCTTGAATTAAAATTAACCTCTCATAATGCTGCCCATTTAGTAAACTATTGCGAGCATAGTTTGTGCCCAATTTGAATGCTTATCTCGGCCGCAGCAAAGAAAAAAAGCTTGGTTGCACGACGAGCAGCTCAAATTGAATTTTTGCCCTGTTTCTAATAATGTCGTGGAAGCAATAAAAACTCGTTGCTCGAGACCATGCAGTTGTGAGAGTGGTGCAAGAGAGCCTAGTCATGCAACACTATAATACTCAATCCCAACTACCGTAATCGAATCAACAGCTGTGAGTATATGCTAGTGTGTACATGACGTCTGGCAAGTATAAGACCAGTTTCGCACACTCCGTGACTCATTGAGCACCGGCGAATGTTTGTCTGCCATCTCAACCAAACGCAGACGAGAGATTTCAATGACCTTAAATGAGATGTTACATACAACTTTAGTGAGCCGGTATTTTCGAAGGTTAAGGCTTGAGCTGTACGATAAAGAATCGCTCCAGGAAAGCCATCATCAATTATTTGAAGGAACTTCCGTGCTTCCTTATTTTCTTAAATTTAGAGGACGTATAAAAGATTAAGATGCTTAACTACCGCAAGCAGCAGGTACGAGTTTTAAGCTTATCTTTTTAGAAGTTCGCAATTTTCATCGCAAAATTTCATTATTTAAAGTGTTTATTTTCCTCTCTAAATGAAATTGATTTGTTAAAACTTATTTTCTAGCATAACCCAAAGTTTCACAACATTCAATAGTTCACCCAAATAACTATTATGTTATTAAATTGTCTGTTATAAATGGTAGTAAACTACTGGTGTTCAATAAAATATTAATTTCCAATTTTGATATTATTCTAAAAAATTATTTAAATCAATAGCACATTAAGATATCAAATTTATAAAGAAGGATTGATGGCAGTCAAGTCAACTTTAGAGAAATCAGTCAACTGAATTTTTGAAACAAAAAAACATGCAGTTCAAAACACGATTCAAATTCAGTAATGTTTATTCAACAGCCAACCCCTCGAATGGAGTTTTCGAGCTCAATCATATTGTTAGTTTAACTTCAATTCTGCAGCATTGAAGCTGAAATAATCTGGATTACATATTATGTATCATTTCGAAGCGACTCTGACAAGGCAGTTTCAAGCACTCAATCGCGTCAATTAATTGCCCTTGAGTATGAGTGCAGAAAATTCTGGGATGAAGCATTTTCAAGTTTCCTCGAAATGATTAACTTCACAAGAAGGAAACAATATCTGATAAGATAAAGTGATGAAACGCAACTGTATTTTGTAAAAAGCATTGCCAATTAAAGTCGATGAGTTTCTCAATCACATTAACCAGAGAGCTAGAAATAAATTAATTTTTCATCCAGAGAGCATTTTCCCGCATCCCTTTGAGCAGAATTAGCAAACAAATTACACGAGGATGATCACTCTTTTATCAATCACTCTCATTTCAAACGCTATACAGCATATGTGCTTTCAACGCTGTCGTTTGAGTGCCGCACAAATCGTCGCTTTAATGCCGACGATAAAAGCGGAGGCGCGCAGGTTAAAAAAACAGTGACACAGATTCTCGTAAATCAAACGTGCTGAACAAAAGGAAAGAGTGGAGTGTGCAGAGAAGGAGAGACGTACGTGTATTCCCGCACATTTGCACCACGTCATAAAAAGTGAATGCATGCATGGTGCACGTGAGCTGCGTCTCGTAGCTCACTCTCCTGCCCTGATCCTTACGGGACTCGGTTTCTTTTGTCTGACAGGCGGCCGCCAAAGAGATGACATTACGCAATGATCGGCATTCTTACACGAGGATCTTGAGCGATGGAATTAAATATTCAAGCACAGATTGGAATAAAATACCTTAATCGCAAAGTGATAAAGAAAAAACTTTAGATAAAATATTTACATGGCTTCGTGTAAAACAATCGTTTGGTTTTGTATTGACGCATACTTTTCAATAGAATTGAATCAGTTGCCTTGCTCAATCATAATATAGATTAATATGAAACTAATTGCACCACACTAGTCAATTTTACAGTGTTTATATTGACCACATGAAATTAAGCCAGACACTTATAATATTCTTCCAAAATAAGTTCCAAAGAATTATATAAATAAAAAAAGATTGTAATTGCTTTCATTTTTTTACTCCAGTTTATTTTTGCATGAAACTTTAAACCTTCTCTGTTGATAGTTTTCAATTTTCATTCAGTATTTTGAGGAACGAAGGGGATTTTAAATAACAATTAAGAGACGTCATTAAATTTTGGCATATATAAAAATGAAATGATAAAAATCAACGATTTAAAAGATGAGATTTAAGCTTAATTTTCAAAAGGAAACCTTTAAATAGTTAAATTAAAAGATTTAACTATTTTTTTGATCAATTCTTTACAGAATAGTGTATGATTTGCGAGGGAAAATATCTGTTCCTTGAAGTAAATAATTCGATTTAATAACTTCATCCACCAAAAGTTAGCAAAATACTAAAATAATCAAAACCAAACTTTTTGCTCGCCAATATATAAAGTATTAAAGCACAAAAGGTTTTATTTGTTCTACATGTGGTTGTCCATGCTTCAAGAATTGCGTCGCAATTTGCTAAGTATCAAGGGGCTAAAGCCAAAGGTCAAGAAGGATCTCAACATCTAATTCATGCGCCAATCTAATCAATCACAAGCAATAACCAGCAGCCGCGAGTGGACTTCACACTGGCTGCGGCCAAAAACAGTGAGCGAAGAGAACCAGTACATGTGCCTATACAAATCAACAACGATCGCGTTCGACAGACACCGCGCCAGAGTCCCAGTCCCACTACCATCGACCCCACTCTGCTGTTATATACAGGCTGATCGCACGCGGTTGTCCGCGAAGGGCACACCACACAGCGTTTGTATTACGCAGTTTCGTGCCGCTTTGATTAAAAGAAGACGCTTGAAGGCAGCGAGCATCAGTTTCTCTTGCAATGCACCGCTGGGTAGGCAAAGTCGCTCTCCTCACCGAGGTGGCCGAAGGGTTTGGGCCCTCGCTGGCGAACCACCTCGTCAACCGCGGCGTACGTGTCGTCGGACTAGCCAAAAGAGTGGATAATTTAGGAGTGAGTACTTTTCTTTTATTTATCTTTTATTGCTGAAAATGAAATAATCAGATATTCTTTTTCAATTGATATAGATCTATTTTATTTTTAAGCAAAAAAATTGTCAAATTTTTTATAGTTCTTATCCTGTTGTTTGAAGGGAAATAGGGCAACATGTATATTGTTTTTAATTTATTAAAAATCACTACATTCAAAATCAAAGTGAGAAGGAGTAGAAAGACAAAAAACTATAATTTACTTATATATTAACTTTTTTACATACTTGATTATTCTTGCAAGCAATTCATAATACAAATTATTGAAAGAAAATATACAAGAAATGGCAAAAAAGAAAAACGAAATCTCTCGCAACGCACTGTATATTTTCTCAAAAATTGTTGAGAAGTCGGATTTTACTCGTTGACAAAGAAGGTCACCACACAGTTTTTCTTCTGCAGAGTTGTGTTTCTCTCATTCTACAAATCTCACGAAATGTCAGTCTTATACAAAAGATTATATTTAATTTGGCCCTACAGTGGTTTTTTAGCCAAGACCTCTTTTTTCCTTATATTCTGGCAGTAGCACTAATTTAAAAGCAATTTCGTGTCATTGCGGAGCACAATACGGCGCTCATTTTCGAGAAGCCTCCTCACACTCACCCCAACCAGCATAATATATATCCCTTTCGCGCGTCGCAAAAAGCAAAGATTTAGCGAGTGCGAGATTCAAGTGGTGGGCGTTCATTTTTCAGAGCTCTGGGCATAACAGCCGAGTCCCGGGCAGCACCGCCGGAACCCTTTACGCTCACAATTGCGACATCACAAAAGGCGAGGACATTATGCGCGTCCTGAGGTGGACCCGCGCCCGGCTCGGCGGCGTGGACATTCTCATCAACAATGCAGAGGCACATAAAGGTAAAAATCATAATGAATTTATGGCTGGAGCAAAAGAAGTTCCAGTCGGCGTAAATCACGCTCCCCCTTTTGCTGTTTTTCCGCTCCCCTAATAGAATAAACACACGCCCAGGGATGAGTCCCGGCCTTGCGGATCAGCCTTAATCCCAACTTTTCTGTTTGGCCACATATCAAATATTTACCGCCACGCACACTGCCTCTGATCAAATAAATGCTCATCCTGATTCGCTGTTTATGCCCCATCAGAGAGATTTTCTTTTCACAAAATTTATTTTTTGGAAACTAATTTTTTTGCACCTGTAAATCCATTTGTTGATTTTAACATAAAAATAATCTGAAGAACTCTACACTCAAAATAAAAATTTTGAATATTTATTTTGAGACTAAATCATTAAAATCCTATTTTACAGTTTATCTTTTTAATACTCGGCAATCTGGTATAGAATTTTTGCTAGTAATTAAACATTATTGTTGAGCTGTGAAAAAATATCAAAGAGAAATTTCATACGTTTTCACTTCCAAATTTTGCTATTCGCCATCTATATACCTGATAGGATTGACCTCACACATAGAAACAGTTGCAAACAACTCTTGAGTTAAAAATATAACGTTCAATGTTTTTACACGCTGATTCACCAGTAAACAATCACATTGACCGGACACTCGGTTGCAATATAATTCTCCTTAGCAACCGCACGCAATCCTTCACCTTATGTTGTCGCATAACCGCGACAAGCACTATAAACGCACTGTCTCGCCTGCTTTATTGCTGAGGTTGGAAAAAATACTACTGTTGATACAAATCTCGCCGCTGGTCGAGCGCAAGACACGTGATTCAATAAAGAGTTGTTTACTCATCTCGCGAACCGGATTTTCTTTTGCAGACACCCAACTGATGAACCCGCGCACCATTTCTCCCTACTTGCACTGCGCCTTTATGACCGAGGTGTTGCGAGACATGCAGAACTCGAAGGAAGAGGGACACGTCATTAATATCGGCAGGTAAAAAACAAACATTTGTCCTGTCCAAGCCAGTGTCCATTAACAGTAAATTCGCATTGCAGCGTCGCTGATAAGCTCTTCCCGTACTTTGGAATTTACGAGCACAGACAAGTCGGAGATGGAGTCAGCCAGCACGAAATCCACCTGGAGGCTGGCAACAAAATCAAAGTCACGGTGAGTTTTCTTTCTCTATAAATATCTTGCGAAATTTTGTTTTTGGTCTCGAGTCTGAAATTGTGTGCGGTGCTACCCACAATCCGAAATGTAGGTTAGATTTTTTATCGGTTTGTTTACATGCCGCTAGGAAAATGCATGTCACTGACGGTCATTGGAATCTTTTGTTGATGTTTGCCTTCACTTTCGACAAAACATATTCGATTCAAAACAAACAATCTGTTTGTGCTGATGCTGATGCAACGCTCAAGGCTGATCTCTGCAGACGATTCATCTTTGTTGAGCTGAATTGTATTATATAAATATCATGGAGAGAGGATCAGTGCACCGTCTAAACTTTTGCAAATTAATTACTCGATTAAACCGTGTTACTTCTAAGAGTATGAATTTAGTTTTTTTGCAGGATCGATATTTAAATACAAAAGCATCAGAAGTCAAAGGTCATTGAAAAGCAGGTTCCGTCTGCTGGCATCTGCTATGACTCACGATCTGAGCAATCAAATTAATAAAAAGTAAAACTGGCCCTTTGTTCAGTAAATAAACTTGATCAGCATGACATTTAAAATGAAAATCCAAGGCGAAATACGAAATATATGAAAATTCATTATACATAAGCGTCCCTCTCGTTCACACTGCGAATAATAAACCCTAATTAGGACCAGGAAGGATGCTGCTGCGAGGTCTTTATTCATCCGCCTTATTTTTTTCCCCAGAACATTGTTCCGGACGTTTTAGGAAGGCGAGATCTCGAGCTGGTTTTGGAAGACGCACTGCTGCGATTTCCCCACCAGGTAGCTATTTTTTATCAGGCCGCGCCTCATTCAAAGCAGCTCCGCTCGCTGCTCGCTGCATGGACGGCTGAATTAAAGAGGCACTCATTAAAATTTACATTGCAGGAACAAGAGAAGGCTGCGTCGGTCGCCCTCTGAAATATGCAAACGTTTGTGCTTGCTATGCCATCCAAAACAAAACGAAATCACCCGCCTTTGAAGAATGATACTCCACCTAGAGCTGTACATACTACGACCATAATATTTATGTAAATATAATATATAAGGAAACTTCGCCAGAATGTTGTTGTAACTCTGTGTATTTTGCGTAATTTGCAAATTTATATTATGCTCTAAGAGACATATTTTGACTAGCTTGGTCAATATTTTTCAATTAAATTTTATATTACGGAAAAAATGTTGCATTTTACTAGCGTAGAGCTACTCATTAAATTGTTAAGTTAAAACTAGGCAGAAATTGTGCCAAAATTGATTGTCTTGACTGTAAAGTTCACAGTTTGTCAGGCCTAACTAATACTTTTCATGCAAGCTTCTATGGGGAAAGATAAAAGACTTAAAACCTTATTTAAACTGAATACAGCTAGCGTGTTAAATTTCTCATCAATGTGATGGAGGTTATCAAAATAAAAAATGTTTAAAAATAGTTCTTGAAGTGTTTTTTAGCAATCTCAATAGCGTCACTTTCGACTTAAAAAACTGAGGCTCTTACTCTCTGACACTAGACAAAGAAAAAGTCAAGTTTGCAACGACGCGGAAGAGGCTGCTGAAAGTTTTGTTGTTGCTCGTCTTGTTAAATTTAAGAACTATACTTGTTCTACGAGAGGTCGGATAAAAGTTCTCTTTCTCGTGCCGGTGTCAGGCTATTATTTAAGGGTAGGAGACGCGAGAGGCAAAAAGCACGCAGTAAAGGAAAAAGCTTGGGGCCGAGGGAGCAGATTGTCCCTGGAGAGCGAGTCGTAATTATCATATCTTGAGCGGGACCGTTTTGACTCTTTCTCGTATGTATGTATTTCGCCATCAGCTGCATTGCACGCGAATATTCATGAGCACCACGCCATATTTTATTTATATTACGTACACCTCGCGTTATAGAAATGCGAGTCGGCAGCGAGACTGCATCGCATCAGAAATTCATATTCCTCTCTTATTTCTCTGTTTATCCCGAATGAGAGAGAAGAGAAAGAGGCAGCTTGCGACAAATATGCAAATCTGGTTAAAAGCATCACGATTGCAACATATTTTTTGCCGGATGCGTGCTGTTCGTTTGCAGGATGAAAGCAGCTGAGTGCTAGGGATTGTAATATATTTTTTTTAGATACAGATGACGCGTCCTCGGGAAAATGGCTTTTTTGCGCTGATGGTTTATTAATGACCGCATTTTATTCGAGGCTGAATCTTTGAGCTGGAAAATTAATGATATATGTTTCATCTTGTATATTTATAACTAGATAAATGCTTTGAATTTTTTCTACTTGTCATAATTCACTGTTTAACGAAACGAGAGCAATAAATTTATTCACAAACCGTGCGCCACATTGAAATTCTAACTTTTGTTTCCTCCTCTCTTTTCATTATAAATTGAATTTTGTTTACCAAATATTCTCTTGATGTTAAAATTGCGCTCTGAATACACTTTTCTATCAATGAAAGGACTCGCCAAATAAACAAAGAGAAGAGGAAATTTTGCAAAATCTAGAACTCGGCGTCTTATTGGCTATTTTTGCTCCTTAAGGAAGTCTCGCTTTGACCATATTCTTAGAATCTGTTTTCAAGTCGGGGACCGTGCACCGCCTTGTAATCAAGAAAGAGCAAAAAAGCAACATCTTCCTCTGGCCAGGACCGTTCCAAGTGGATAATTAGCTCAAAGTTTTCGACATCAGAAACACCCCCGGCATGAAAAAAGCACCTGCGATGCAGCAAGCAACGACGAGAGAGAGAGAGAGAGAGAGAGAGAGAGAGAGAGAGAGAGAGAGAGAGAGAGAGAGAGAGAGAGAGAGAGAGAGAGAGCGAGAGAGAGGCTCTTAAAGCTGAATTGCCAGTTGCGTGTTGTGCAAAGGATGCGCGTTTGGCTTGGCCGCTGAAATTGCTTCCGAGTAAGTGGCGCCAATTAATTTGATTTAGCGACTCTCCCCCGTGTTTTGTCAGAACACAACAAGCTCAGCTCTTTGTACATTTGTGCGTTTCGAGGGCAGTTTCCCGCTTACTCGCTGTGCACAACTGCGACAATTGATTGTAATGGTGCAATTAGCCTTGCCGGTGTAATTGAAACCTCTTGACTGCACCACTGCTATGCGCGAAATTGAAAGTCAAGGGCCGCAAATTCAATTGGGCCGAGTAGGTCAGTTCGTTGAATCGTAAAAGTGCGTAGATGGGCGGCGTTAAAAAAACAGGCCGTGCTCAACTTTGACTGTTTGCGGCTTGAGTCGTAATGATTCGCGACCTCAACGATTGCTGCCCTCATTTCCTCCGTTGATAACAAGTGCGGCTGATTTATTTCGATCCATCAGCATAGCATGAAAACACGCTTCATTGAACGGCACTCCTGCAATACGCAAGCATTCAGACAATATGTTGTTTTCAAAGTTTTGCTACCTTTAATAATGCAAAAAACGATATATTTTGGATTGAGTTAAAGAAGTTTCCCCGCAAATATGCGCAATAATAAATCTCGAATATTTCAATGTTTTTAAACTCCATCTCTTTTTAAAGGTGATATTAAATAAAAAATGTTTTCAAACACGTTTCGCACTCATTTTCAACAGACCAAAACTCATACTCTTATAAATATCGCCATATATTTCCTCAGCAGTAATTTAAACGGCACACAACAACAGTAAACTTATTTTCTTTTTTTTTAAGAAGCGCATAAATACGTTTTTCAAACTGCTTATTGTGTCACCAAGTCTTTCGAAGAGACAGTAATTTATCAAATTTATATACTTATGCCAATACCAATAATACGTATTGCGAAAATCGGATCAAATATAATTTAGAAAAGCGTATATATATATATCAACACCACGTAGTTTGATATATTTACATAAAATGTGTTTGAACGAGCAATGTGATGTCTTATTATAGATTAATTGTGTTGCTCACCGAAGTGTGTAACGTGTTACGTGTTCAACTGCAATGCATCCATTTCTAGCGAGCAATAAGCTGCGAATTCGCTCACTATATCAGAAAACGTGCTTTGATCTAAACTCTGCATCAGAAGCCGGCACTCAATTAGCGGCGTGACTGGCAGCGTAATTAATATCACTCTTCTCGTCTCTTCTCGTCTCTTCTCGTCAGTCGATTTTATCAAAGAACGACGGCGGAAAGCCCTCGAATGGTGTACTCACTCGATTGAATTTCAATTTGCAGACGCGCCAACCGCCTCCTTCGTCTCCGCCCTCGCAAAGAAGGAGTTACGAGATCAAATTTGAGTAAAGCCAAAAGAACTGTTTGTCAACGGAGAAGCAACAACTTTCTACCATTGCCTTCTGTATCTTATATACACACACGCCCTAAAAAGTCTTTTGAGTGGTGTCTCATAAAATTTATATATTTAAAGGTTTACAGCTTTGACGCTTCAAAAACGAATTTATCAGATAACACTTGATATTCCTGTATGTACATTTCCAACTTTGTAGAATCGATTTATTTATAATTTTTATGTTTGAAAGTTGAAGAAAAAACTGTGTGTGCTATTTAAAGTAATGATAATAATAAAAAAAACACAGAAGTGTACAGCATCAAGGCAAAACACGAAGTTTTTAAACGACAAGAAGCAAAATGCGGCTGTATTTTCATGGATATTTTAGACCAATACTAAAATATTAATCAGTTACGTAATATAAATTTGAAATTCATAAAATTGAAAAATTGAGAGCGTTAAATTTTACATTATCCTCTATCTAAAGAAAAATAGCAAAGGAAATAAGGATAATATGAAATTATTGTGTAGGCAAAATTATCTGGAAAATGTGGATTAGGCTTCACGTCGTCCGCAATAAAGATTTTAGCATTATCTCAAAACTCTAGTGCAGAAACGATGTGGAGGACTCGACGAAGTGTCGCAACAATATGGGCAAGCGTTTACGTGACTTTATCTTTAATTACCCCCATCCAAGAGCGCAGCTTAATCAGAAGAGGGAAAAAAGCGGCGGCGATTCTGCTGCAGACACTTCAAAATGAGTCGCTGGAATTCATAATTATTCGAGACTCATTAAATTTTATCAAGCTAGCTGCTCCCGCGTATAAGAGCACACGGTACACACAGCACAGCGTGAATGCATGGCGCTGCAAGCACCTGTGCTGCTGCTCCTGCCTTTTTCTTCAGCCTCATCTTACCCTACCTGTGTGAATTAATTAGACGCGCGCGCAATCATTATTCTCACGGCTCGAGAGCTGCCAGCGCGCGTTTTTGCCCTTGTTTTGCCCTACTTTCGTCACGCTGAGGCGATTAATCCTCGCAAAATTTATTTCAGGTCTCGAGCAAGATGTTGACGTCAAAATATTTTGCTGTCTTTCGCAGTGTGCAAACTGACAAGCTGGCAGAATTGTAGCCTCGAAGGATCGCGCCCTGAAAATGCACAAGCTATAGGTTTTCTACGAGACAATTGAGCAAAATTGCTTCAATTTAATGAAAAAAATCTATAAATCTCACTCGAAAACTTTATTTCACATTAAAAAAACTATAGGAGTGACGTACGTTTGTTGTATAAATTTGAACCGTACTTTTTTCGTTATTTCAAAGAAGGCCACAAATCGCGTTTATTCCCTTCATGCTTTAGCTAATCATCTGAAGTCTGAAGCCTTATTATTCATGTGTAAAGTTTTCAGTTCATTTTATTTATTCGACTTTCAGCATGGCAACGAGGGAAAATGTAGATTTTTTAAATTCTCAATTGCATAAAAATATTGCTTTAGACATTGACAATATGTGACTCTAATGCTCTGCGGGAAGTTGTTCTGCCGGAAAAAAAGAATTCTAAACTAAACGAACCAAATATATTGCCGACGAGACCACAAATATATTTGCATGCAATTTTACAAACCAATAATTTACCCCGTGAAATTGCCTGCAGCCTCTCTCATTGAGTGCCCAGCCATCGAGTTGGTGTATTTTAGCCATTTTAAAAGATAACTCGGCTTCGATCCGTTCTGCTTTTTAAAACGAATACCGCTTGCAACATGTTCAACCAACAACAGTGGAACGAAACAATAAAGAATCCAAATTTACGATGTCGCCCAACAGTATTGAGTTTGAAAGCGAGCGCACCGAGTAAATTCAGCCCATAATAAATGTCAGCCCATAATAAACTTAAATTTTGAAACTAAATTCATTTTGCAGCGCCTACCTGTGTTTCTATACCTGCTCGGAGCCCGCACAGCTGCGATAAGAGTTCCTGAAACAAATAACGCAGCACAAACAAAGTCAGTCGAATTGAAATTACTGCTCGCGTTTGTGACCAGCTCGGAAATAAGTCATGATAAGCCGAGAATAAATTGTGGCTTTGACGAATCACGAGTTGATAGGAAGAACGTGTAATTTATAATGGCATTTGCGCAATAAATCTTATTAATCACAACCAAAATATAACACAGCTGCAAAATATAAAGTAAGTTGCGGGTTTCTTTTAAAAATAATGATTATAAGTAGTATATTTACTGTATAATTTTAGGATCGAAAGGGAATTTGTGGGGGGTGACTTTTTCTGTTCACCCCAATAGAGCATAAACTTGGCTTAAAAATATTGAAGATGGTTTTAATCACTCCAAACCGTCGAAATCTGTCAGATGCCATTCATATTACCTGCAGATCTTTCTATAAAGGAAAATACGCTTAGAAAAAATTGGCAGTCCCTTAAGATGTAATATTTTTTAATAAATTTCTTTAAAAAAGCCTTAAGCCCGTTTGTAAATCATATCTCAAAAGAGCCCAAACGTGCTAAAAATAGTCGTCTTGGCTATAATAAAGGTCAGAACTCCCAACACGTTCAAAGATAATATTTTTTTAATCACAACTGAAGGGAAGCATAGTTGTTCTGTACACGATTCATTCAAGTAAATAAACCCATCCGTTTTAAGGCTTTTGAAATATCATAGTTGGTTTATTTTCAATAATTTGATTTGTTGTTATTGGTTCATTTCATCGCGGGAATATTCATAAGTAGAGTAGTTTTTTACGGCACATTGAAGCTTGTGCTTTTGTGAGCCACGCTGAGCGAATAAATTTACACGAGTGGCATTAAATGCGAGAGGTGTATATCAATATTGCTGCAGAGCAGGCGTATAAATAGACTTGTTCGCCGCGCTCGTGCACAAAAGAATAATCATTCCTCGCAGCAGTCAGTATACCTGCATCTCGTGCATTCGTGCAAGCAATAACCCTGCATCATTCACGCCGCGTCCCGAGTGCCCACGCCGAGTGCACTTCGACGTTTTAATGGTGGAAATTCGCCATCGTAAAATGCAAATATGGAAAATTGCGCACGCCCTATTTTCCGTTGTTGATTACGCCGATTACTTTTACAACTGCATATACGATTTTAACGAGGAAAAGTTTGCAAACGTACACTAGTAGTTCGCAGAAATGCCTTTAAGTGAGCATGGGAGAAAAGTTTTTCATAAATGATCTCTCCATTGTGACTTCTATATGTTAATCTCGGCTTTGCATAGAGGGAAATTGCGCGAACTGGAAGAGTTTAAAAAAAACCCAACTCTTTTCACTTGGTAGATCATACACAAAATTAAATTCCATTAGAGCTAGGTGCTTGAGCGCCTTTCCAAAAATCCGCTTCCAAACGACCGTTGGCACACGCAGCCAGCCATTTTTCCGAGCAGCCTTCAATTAAGGTAATGACATAAGCGCGGATGCTACAGTCGTTTGTGGCAGCGCTGGAAATAAATCCGCAGCGCTGTTTACATCGCAATTAGTGGTCTCGTCCTACATGCCTCTGACATTTCCGCGGAAAAGAGACATGATAGGCCCAAAAACTGAGGGGGAGATTCCACGGGCGAGCGACAAAAACACTGCGGCTGGCGGTCCACAAGGGATGACGGATCATTTTCAGTCGCTTGACAAGTGAGCTTATTTTGTTACGAAAATTTAATTTTGGAAGAGTTCGTTCTAAATGCAAAATTTGCGACGAGCATTCATTGTGGTGGATACTTCATAAAACTATTGCGAAGTTGGACACACTTTTTCAGGAAATTAAACATTACACAGTTAATTTATTTTTTTCTGTTCAAGGAGAATTTATCCCATCAAAAATAATCAAGATTGTACGAAACTGGCTTCAGAATTCGATTTAAAAGCATTTACCACGTAATCAATTCCAAAACTAAATCAGCCAAGCAGCTTAATCCAATTAAAATTTTCCCCTGATGTCCTTGTTGCAAAAAAGTGTTTAGCTGTTTAACAATTTTAGTAAAATTGATAAATTTTCAAAGCCAAAATATAAGTTGCAGCTCTGCTAAAGATAGAGTTAAATTTTTGTTCAGCATGCTTCAGCGGTGGTTCAAAGGGAAATTCAAAGAGCAGTCCAATTCCCCTTTTTGCAGGTGGTGCTCCTCTAATCGCTTGATAAGAACCGGACGCGCACGGCCGAACACTTTTAAACGACCTGCCGGCGGAGACATTAACACGCCCTCACGGCAGCGGTGGCTCTGATAGCAGCCCTTTGACGAAATTGCACCAACAGCGAGTGTGGCGCGCGCCAATTATCGTCGGGCCGTGTTATCCGACCGACACGCGGTTCTCATCCCCAGCTTAATTGGCCCGAATCTAATTGGCAATGCTCGGACAGGTACGGCGGGTGTGTATGCATGTGCGCGGTTATTGTTCACGTGCCTTCGCACGCGTGGCGTTAATCCGCCGGCAAAACGAACAACGAACCGCTTCGCACGCGTCGCCTCTCCCTTGATGACAGCCTTGATTCGAGTGTGAAGCGAACGCGTAGGGAATTCATTTTTCATTTTCAAAAAAATTGTTCGCTACCTGTGTGTATAGTACTGGAAGAGAGTTTACATTGCACTGAAGCGTTTTTTTAACACTACACGTGAAAAATGTAATTTTACGCAATTTTTGTGCGATTTGTTGATTCCTGTCAAACGAATTAATGGCGATGACTTCGTACATATTTTATGCTATTCAAAGACTGAAGATGGCACAAAGATCTCATTTGTTACGAAACCGGAGTACATTTAAGATATTTAATCTCATAAATGCTCTTTGACCTTACATAAGGGCAAAAGATGACCTACACAACGAAAACGTCTTTAATAATTTCATTATATTTAGCTAATTCTTATCAAACCTAACAGCAGAGACATTATCCCAGCAGTCATCTGCCGATTTCTTCAAAGCCAACATGTCTGCCTCGTTCGCCTTCTTTGTTCTGGGTATCTTGCTAGTTTTCCCCGGCTTTCAATCAGCTTTTTTCGTAGAGGCTTCCTCCACGGTAATGGTAAGTATATTTATACCGTGCAGCTCTAAACTCAAAAGTTTGGTAAACCCTTAATGAAATTTCAGCGTAACAATACACCTGAATGCCGTCAGAAGCTTCGTAAGTTTCCAGATATCAAGTTCATATATCTGATGCTATTCTGAAATTTGCAGTTGACTCAGGTTTTTTTGCACCAATAGAAGCAGGAGGGATTTATGTACTCTCTACTGACGTAAAACCTTAAATAAATGGTCCTTATTTCTTCATTTTGATAATCTCTCTGTCATTCATAGTCTTACAATTGGACGGACGCAAGAAATTTCTGCAAAGGTCTTTGCTTGGATCTAGCAGTTATCGGTTACCCAATGGAAATACAAGTTTTGAACAATGAGACGGAGAGAAAATGCAAGAAAATCTATAATACCCCCCGATGTTCAATTTTCATGCAACGCAATTTTTATAGATCATGGATTTGTCGATTTATGGACTGCTGGAACTAACACATTCCGCGAGTCGGGACAGTTTCTATGGCCCACTGACACAACCATTACCAATGACCTTTGGCTCGAGGGGCAACCGTCGACTGTCAATGCGGGAGAGTCATCCTGCGTTACTCTCAGAAAAGGTGGACTGGGAAACCAACCTTGCTCTGACACTAGAAAAGCTCTTTGCAAAATGCAGACAACTGATTTTAAATATTAACCAATGCTGATTCAATAAAGTCATTTCCGTTTAAATGAAATGAATTAGTTCACTCCAGCAAAATTAATAATTATATTTCTTTCTGAAACATGAATTTGAGATGTTTAATAAGCAAAAACAATTTATTTTTACTACTTAAAATTTACAAATTTTAATTTTGGCAATGAGATCACTACAATACTGAACCAAGAAAATCGTATAAAAGTAATTTTAGCTGGAAAGTTAGTTGATATCGCTAGACGGAAGAGATTTTGGTCTGTAAAAACTCATTACTTAAGGTTTAGAACTAAATCAAGCAGCGCAACTCAATCTACGAAGCCATTTGTAGAGCACACATGCAGCCTCGTCCAATTTCGCCACCACTGCCTTCTCAATCAGCCGCGAGCACAATGGCTGAAAAAGGCGGCCCCAGGGTGATCAAGTTGCTTAATTTGGACTGGCGTGAGGAAATGCATTCATTACACAAGCAGGCGGAATGACCAGCAAACATGCAAAGCGGAGTTTAACGGGGCAGCTAGCGTTGTCAGCGTGTGTGCTGGACACCATTATGGCCGACGAAATGAATGTATCAAGCCCTCTGTCAGCCCTTGTATTCTATAATAACGGCAATAAATGTGCTTCTTTATTAATATAAAATACCATCGTTGCACGTGCGAGAGAGATCGAAAATTCCTTTTCATCGCCGCGATGAATCACTGCCGGTGCGCGCGGCATACTTATGCTAATCAGCGGAAAACAACTTTTCACATGTGAGGGGAGTGTGTTTCTGACATTATGTTGCGACCGTTTGTTTCTGCGCCGATGTCCCCAAAGCATGCAACCAAGCGTTGACCGCAGATAGCGAAGGAGACCAGAAAGGGATAACTCTCTGCTTTATAAACCCAGCTGCCGACCCAAAGGGTATAATTAAAATCGAATTAATGCCTGATATGCAAAGGACCAGAGATTATTTCTGCAGCAAAGTACAAGGTATCAGCGCACCCGTTTCCACTGTGGCGATGCGTGAGCGTATGCAAATTCGACTCTCTATCGCAAATGAGCGGATCGGGGATACAAATTTATGGCGTACTCTTGTTTTCCCTCTGCAGTAATTTAAGAGCTAAGATAAATTGTAATATATGGAATTTAAAGTGGAATTCTCATTTACTTTAATTAAGCTCGCTAAGTGAAGGATTATTTACCGTCAACCAATTTATAAACTAATTTTCTCTTTGGTGTCTGGATTATTTTTCCCTGTGTGTTTAAAATAGTTATTAATGTAACAAGAACTCTCTGGTTGTAATAGAAACGTTTGAAATTTTTAATATTTCATAGAGAACCAGCTGTTTAAGATCTTGCAGATTGAACCGGAGTTTCAATGTTGAAATATATATCCACGGTTTATTTTTTCCTGTTTTGAAATCCTGGCTTTTTTGTGTCTGCATGATATCTAACGGTCAATTAACCCACATTCAGAACGCCTTGAAAATGCTGAGTATGCAACTGGCACATCACTCGCGTACAACAGATTGCCTCACACTGGCTCTAATCATTACGAGCTTCTTTCAAGAGGATCTTCTGTAGAGGTTGAAAGCACCAGCTCGAGAAACAAATATTGACTCTATCCGATGGTTCTTACGGAAATTCCGTTTTAATTTGCAGCCGTTGTTCCGAGAGGCAGGCTGCGAGTCAAACCGCTGCTAATTGTCCGCGCTGCGAGTGAAAACGGCGTTTCTTGGGCAGCAACTAAGCAGGCAAACTCGCCTACAAGAATAAACAAGCTGCTTCGAATTAAACATGCTTTCTCTGCTGCATCGTCCGAGCGAGTTTTGCTGCGAACCCGAAGACCCAGCGACCTATAACTTTTCTAACTAACAACTAACCATAAAGTTTCCGGCCAAGAGTGGTCGAATAATCCACTCCGGCGTTTGCAGGCTGTTTGTACTCAACGTTGCTGCTTAGCCAGCCTGTTCCGACCAGGATTGCAGCCACCTCTCGATTTGATTGAAGTTTGCAGCCGGGCTTAAGTTAATCAATGAAAACAAGGATCGAGGATCGCTTGCCGAACTTTTATTGCCTCCCATCATTATCAGAGAATTTGGAATTGAGACATCGTGTGGGAGGACGGAAGCTTGCAACTGCACAAAGTGTTTCTGAGCATTCGACCCTGCAGTAGATACACTTGTTTGTATTTATTAAAATAATTTTTAAATATTTTCATCGTACTGTTTTTTTTTTAATTCTTGGTGTAGTTTTTCGTGTACATATGCTAAATTTTTTAACGTGCGTTTAGCGCAATTTGCACTTATTTTTCATTTCTAGGTTATTCTTGCAATATTTAAAACAGAAATTATAAAACAGACACAAAATTATGTGCAAAAATAGTCAACCTTATTTGAGCCCTCTTGTAACCACTATGTATGATGTTAACCTGTTTCGCAGGACAAGAGCGCATCGATTGAAACTGTAAGCCCCGTTTTAAGTGCCCGAAAACAGTTTTCAAGTTAAAAGCTACCGCCTGTGGGATGACCTCCCACCGAATCTGTGTCTGAACGAAAACTTAAGTGCATTTAAAGAATTTTTAAAAGAACTGTTTCTCAAAAGAAAACCCTCTCCCCTCTCTTTTAAATTTTATGTTCATATTCTAATTATGTCTATATATATGGCAATGTATTGGGAAAAATAGCTCTGCGGAACCATAATAATAATAATTGTGATACTAAAAATATAACATACATTTTTTCAGCAGCCGGTATCTTATTCAAATGTAGCCTTCTATTGTTGGGAAAGTGGTGTTGCATCGACACACGGTTTCATTTAAGGCCCTCGTCTCCGCACTGATCTTCGCAAAGACACGAACCTTTAGCGAGAGGAAATTGCTTTTCTGCGCGGTGCTCACGTCGACGGTGGCGGCAACTGATTTAAAGGCAATTCATAAATAACGATAAGTGAGCACGGAATGGTGCCGCGCGTCTGGATATTGGCATCTCCGAGCCAGATATTTGCATATAGACACAGCGCGATCGCGCACTTGTTACCATTTGCAAAGTGCGCTAGATTTATGGGTCGGAGCGCTTTGGCCCCGAAACACAGGCAGCAACAATTTTTCGCGGACTCTCTAGCGTGTCAAAATTCGAATAGCCTGCTCTCCCAGCTGCTGCATGCGGGAACAAATAATAAATTAATCGGTCGAGACAAAAGACCCGAGACGAGATTTATTTGATTAGTGATATTAGGCTGGGTGTAATTTATTGGCTAGCGTTTTTCGAGAGAGTTCTCCGCGTCGGGTGATTTATAAGCTGAACTTGGCCATGTTTCCACGGCCCTAATGCATTGTTCCAACAATAAGTGAGAGTGCGAGACTGCAGTCGTAATACAGCCACTGCAGCTTTTTATGAAGTTATCAAAAATTTATTGCCGCGTTTGGCTGTTGCAGACAGTTTTTTTACCGCGTGCTGCGAGCCTTGACGCATGTGCTGCCGTGTTTTTGCCACCGAAAATCATCATCTCCGCGTTCGAGAGCAGCAGTCGTTTCTCATCTGTTTCTTGCCCTCAGGCTATTCTTTTTGTTAGAGAGGTTTATTTAATACTGAAATGTATCTCATGTGCTTCAGGGTTTTTTATACATGGAAGCAGCCAATTTTTCTCCCTAGTGGTTAATCAATAAAATGAACATGGATTTTGATTATTTGTTTTCATGGGAGCAACTTAAAATTTAAAAACAGGTACAAAAAAGATAAGGACTGAAATTTTCATATATATTTAAACCTGTAGTGAACAGTGAAAGATTTATTGATTTCCGATATAATGACAAGCATGATACTAATTATTAATTCGTTCTCTGCTCAAATATAGTGAGGGATGCCATTATTTGCCATAGTTGAAATTTTTTAACCATTTATAGCAATTATTTGAACAGGCAAAGAATTTAATGATTTTTTTGTTACACAATTTAACTTCATGCTTGTAATATGTTTAATGATTTTGAATAATTAAAGCCATTGTAGGAAGCGAAGCAGTAAAGTGAAGATCAAAAATACCAATATTATGCCCTCGTCGGTCCTCCAAGGAAGCAGCACAGGTGCGAGGGAAAGTGTTAGAGCACATTTTGAACCAGCACGGTTCTCAGATAAGATCGACTGTGTGAGGAAAATAGGACATAAAGCTGCGCCACCGTTCCCTCGGCTTCCGTCCGGCCGCAGAGTGGTGATCCACTTATTTATGGCTGCTTTCCATGATTTGCTACGCTTTAATGATAAGTGGATTGCTCGATCAATGTTTCAATGTGGCGGTCGGAAAAGAAAGCAGCACGTGATAATTTTAACTTATGCTGGCATGCAATAAAAGAGTTGCAATAAGGAAAAAAGGCTTTCCTTGTCCGCTCCCAAAGCGGCAATAATAATATGTAAGGTACATGCTCTCTCTCTCTCTCTCTCTCTCTCTCTCGCTCCCCTATCCCTCTATGCACCGCTCCATTGCTTGTAAACACTCCCGCTCGCATACTCAAGCGGCTTTTTTCCAGGCTACTTTTCCACTGCATGCTGTATAAATTTGGAAATCGTTTCTAGGAAATTGGTCCGTCCAGAAAAAAGCAAAAGCGTCTTTTGACTTCTATGCAGCCACTCCTAACCTCAAAAAATCAATTATTTGTTATTAATTCAAAAATAAAAATCCGGAAAGGGCATAACGCCTATGAAAAAATCATCACTAAGTAAAGATAGAAGCAAGACTAAAAACAAGTTACATATTGTACATCAATCCAGCAGTGTTAAATATTAAGAATGAAGAATGGTGTATAAATAGTGTGGTTTTCGTGTAAATGATATAAGCCAAACTAAATTTGTTTCATTAATTTTCCACTACTGTGTTGATTAAACAAAGATAATCCCTTTTGAAAATGACAGAGGTAGCTTCATCGCTTCCTGTGTATTGATAAATTCCCAGTGGGTTTGCGTTTGCACGTTTTCTGCTGTGTGGGCAGACTAGGTGCTGGATTTGCATTTTGTAAATAATGTGTGCGTACAGTTTGTCCCATTCAACGTGGGGAGGCCTTCTAATCTATGGAGTGAAGCCGGCTTCGCTTGTTTGTTAGCAACTCTCTGGCTACTGAATGGCATTGCAGTTCTACTTCAATTATGTCAGCCCGTGCCCATCACGAGCGGATTTAATCAGGACAAAGAGAGGCTGCTGGATAACGAGGGTAAAAGGCGGGTGTTCGTCTGGACCTTTCCATCGTTGAATATTTTAAATGAACCAATAAGCAAATTGACGGGATGAAAAGGTCGCTTCTTTGGTTAGTGGTTTCTACCGGAAAAGCGTATTTCATTTGATATTCACAAACTCAAGATTTATACTCAAGACATGAGAAATAACCGGGCAACGGACTTGGAGGTCTTTGAGGGATGAGAGGTTGAAATAATGAAGACCGATAAATTCAAATGAAAAATTTGGTTCATGAAATGGTTTACAGTTGAAATCCGACACAAATCAAACAACAAAACTGAATTAGTTTCACAATAAAGAATAACAAATTCTTTTGCTTAAAATGACGGTTGAACTCACCCCTTTGAATCGACTATTAAACGACCCGTTTCAGTACCGTTTGACTGACAATAATGCCAAATTACAATAATTCAAACCGCTGACAATTGTTGGCTAACAACAAAACGGCAGGATCTCGCCCCTGAACTACTACAGGTATTGATTTTTATCGGTTCACTTCTTTCAAGATGGGCAACCCCCTGATAGTGAACTATTCGCGAAAACTCGATCCGTGTCAATAACGTCGCCAACGAATAACATGGGCGCACGGGACTCATTTGAGGAAGCCCAGTCAAGAAAAGGACCAGCTCGTGTTCCTGCCTCGCACCGAGGTCTTTTATTGACATTCGTCCCGTGAAATTGATTCACGCATCAATTAGCAAGTGTAGTGAATCGGACTGCCGAAAACAATCTCCCAAATCTCACTGGACTCGTCCTTGAGATGCAAGAGAATCACATATCAGCCCACACTTGACCCCCAAACATCGTTCAGATTCTCACATTGCAAGTGCACGCAAAGCATATTATGCGCTCAACAATGCGAGCCAACGACTTGGAGCGTCAAATGTTAAATAGAGCTATGACAGGTGCATCAGATTTTAAAATACTCTACTAAAACACTTAACCCATTTTTTAAGTTCTGGGGAATGGAGGATGATAAAAATTATGGGTGAAATTGCTGTTTTTGAATGAAACAAGAATGGCTTAGTTAAATTTACACATCATCTTACTTCAATAGAGAATAGAGAATATATAATATGCTGTAAGACTAGAAGCTTAATGATAATCCATTTTTTCCTTTTAATTGCATCTCATTCTTCAACTGTTGTCATTTGTAAATTGAAGCTGAATATCACTTTTACAAAAATTGTTAACTTGCAGATTGCGTGTCCAAGTTCAAGAAATTTTTAGGGAAAAAGGTTTAATTTTCCTCTGGCCGTCATGCGGAGCGTCTCGAGTAGAAGTGCGCATGCAGCAAGGTCGCTATCTCGGCGGGAGACATAATGCAAGAAGGCCACGCAGGTTGTGCGGCGGTTGATTAGATTAGACGCGCGAGAGTGTTGCGTTCAGCGCGCACGCAGAGCAGCGCCCGTCTAATTAGTCACATCATGGAGATGTTCGCCTCGCGCGCAGCTGCGTATTTGCATGCATACAAACTGTGAATTTAGCACGCTGGCACGCCTAATTAAAATATGGCTTGCTTAATTTAAGCACTTTAGGTCCAAGCAGGGGCGAAACAAAGCAGCACGCCCCCCGCCGTTAATTTCCAGCCGTCGGCACAATATTAATCATGAGCCGACACGGAAAAATCCGCCTCGAGGTGCCGCCCCTTGAACCTTTTATCTCGTTCCAAGTCAGATTGCACGCCTTATTGCGGTCGTTTTCACACATCCTTTAGGTGCATGCATGTTGGTTCTGGTTTAAATATCATACAATTACCCGAATCAAATAAATGTTATAAAACTCAATATACGTACCTGAAATATTTTTCTTATTTTTATGCTTGAAAGGAGGATGAGCAACGTTTGGGAGAAAATTTATTCATGATCCATTCAGTGTAGGATCTTGAAAAGTTATTTTCCTAACTCTATATGTGAATGAGCGAAAAACGTATGTTAAATTTTATGAATAATAGATCCTGAAAAAATTGCGCTGTCGATCATTCCTAGCATGTTCACTAGCTCCATTAAAAAGTTGCGGGTACGTCCTGATTGTGTAAATTAATACCGTGCTCAAGTCTCGTCCACCTAAAACTCCTTGAAATCAATTTTCGATTAAAATTCCAATTTCCTGAACAAAATATGAGCTGTGAATCACGAGCAATTCCGTTGCCTAGAGATAAAAATTGATGGTTAAAATATCAAATGTCCTTGTTTCGCGGTGCACAATTTCTCCGCTCGAGCAGAATTCCAAACAAAAGAGGGTGAACGGACGAATGAATCTTGTCCCTGCGCTTCTCTCCACCCCATTACCGTTTCGCCCGCCACTCCACTGCCATCCTTCGTCGCCGCTTTTTTGCGACAAAAATTCATTTCGTTTGTTATCTTTCAAGAGAGGCAGAGAGAGATAAAGTTTGATTGGACTTTTTTATATGCGACGTGCCGAATTTCTTTTTCTGTATCACAGTTTTTGCACCGCCAAACGTAACAAGTCAAAAATGACTTGAAATTTGTTTCCACCAGCACCATGAATTTTTGCTGAGCTCTTGACAGGGGAGATTGGTCTTCATGCTAATAGGCATTTTTGCCATCCCCTCGTTTTTTGGTTATTGAATATATGTCTTCCAAAATGAACCACTATCACTCCATGAATGATTTTTTGATTCAAAGAATCAGGGTATGGGACAGACAAGAAGGTAATTGAATTTTCCAAGATATAGGTCATTTTGTGGTCAGTAATTTATATCCTGGAGATAACTGACAAATATTAGTTTATAAATTTACTTTTAAATTTTAAAGTCGACTACATTTTATAAGAAATTTTGATAATATTTTTAATTAAAAAAATCACAACAATGTATTAGAATCTACCAATATTTATATTTCATAAAAACTCAACATTTTGTGCGATTAATTTTTTTCTATTATGCATTTCGATCCTCAACAGATAATACCAGCAAATTGCATTGGTGTTCAAAACCGTTTCTTTACATTATTTGCCCATAAACTTTTTCTCTAGTAAAAAATCAGTTTTTTAAGTATGTAGTGCTTTACCACGAAGTAACCCGCTTGCCTATCTCAAAACACTGAGCGAAATTGCCCAAAGCCCAATTTGTCGGGCGGGCAGTATATGCACTAATCACGCTTCCGTGCACACACATGGCTGCTCTTGGGAGAGTGCAATTTGTGTCGATTGGACGCACGCAAAAGCGGCTCTCAAAATGTGAGTTGACTCGATGGAATAGCGCAAAAAAATTTACGAGCGCTGCAAACAATGCATTTATCGCGATAAATTATCGGCTGCTCGTTGAAATGGCTCCATCAATTCTACACACTTCATTTGCAGCCGGAATTTTACACGAGGTAATTCAAAGCATAAAAAATTCAGGGGTAAAAGAGGGATTCCAATTTTACATTTGAGAGCGTTCTGACCAATTTATACAACCCATAAACTCATCTGCATGTGGACATCAACATACAAAACCGCAGCGTACCTAAATAATTGGGGAATGCTTTCCTTTCAACTGAACTCTTTTGGATCTGAAAATAGGGACTATGTTTTTTTTCTCTCATCTAAGCTCAACGTATATGCAGATGTTGTAGAGTGTCGAATTGAAACCCACCTGCAAAACGCTGGGTATAAAGGTCTGGAACAAAGAATTAGACAGCAGTTTGTTCAACTTTTTACGCGGCTCATTAATGCAGGCATGCAAATAGAGGGGCAAAAAGGCGCTCAGCAAGATGATATTATTGTTATCTTTTCTTTCTACCGTTGCCCGACTTTTTACTACTATAGCTAACAACGGCGTGCGACCAAGTTAGTTTTCTGCTCGCAACAAATAAATGCGTTACAAACTCACATGGTCGGTACATTTTATTTAATTCGCAATGCTTATGGCAAAAAAATCTTTTGTATTTTTCTAGCTGCTGCTGCGAACGAACCAGCGACTGCCGTATTTCTCAATTAACGTCCGCTGCTGACTTCCTTGCTCTCTCGTGCAAATGCACATTTACCTTTCTGCTGCATTCGTGCTGTAATGGTACAAACATGCTGTTTGTCACGTCGTTTTCACCGTCTTTAATTTACATTGCAAGACACCTTCGTCTGAAACGAACGATTAATTAAATTCGAAATGGAACCACACTAAATTATATACACAGTAGTTTGAAATAAAACACGAATGGATTTTTCCTCAAAACAAAACATTGAAAAATTTCGCTGCCATATAAAACAAAATTTGTATTTATGATCAAAGCAAAAGGGAGCATTGGAAGCTGGAAAAATTAATATGGTGCAAAGACATTGATCAAAGCTCGTCTTTCTTGTAATTCCTTGTCTAATCAAAATTACTTTTCCAGGAATGTAAAATAAAAACTCTTATAAATAAATCTTCTGCAGAGAATGGTGTTGCATTTGTTCCTCGTGATTTTGTCGATTGAAATAAAATATAATCGAAATTGAGTCTCGTCTTGGTATGACGAAAGCATTTACTAAGCATTTCGATTCTTCTTCAATAATGTTACACACACATTTGGCATCTAAACAAGATTCCGGGAAACGTTGGGGATATGAAAAAGTCCAGCAAAACTGGTGTTTGCATTGCGAGACGAGGAAACACCCACTGAATCCAGAGAAATGACGCACATAAACATTGGTGTTTATTTTGCTTTGCGGCAACAACAGACATCATCGTTGCTTTATTTATTCTAAGAAAGGCCAAAAAACGCATTGCCACATCTTTCCGCAGATGGAAAAATCTACGAGCGAGCTTTATAAACAGAATAATGTAGTGCATTCCCTTTCTTTTGTCGACGGCCAGGGGACGAGGAAACATACGGCCGACCAAGCATCGTTCGCCCTCCCAGACGAAAAGCCGCTTTTTGCTCGGCGGTGTAGGGAAATTGTAGCCGTTCGTTTTTCTTACTGCGATGACCTCAGCCTGAATCACACACACACACACACGACGACGACGACGAGAAAAGTGGCTCTCCATTTAAGACTGCTTCATTGGGTCGGGGGCTCGTAAATTTGTTTCGCCTCCTTCAGCCCTTTTCCATTATCTCGCGCGCAAAAAGGCATCAGCTGCTCTGCGGCTGGTCCCGGCAGGACTTTATCAGGGCCTTTGTAAATATCATAATAATAAGCTGGACGACCACCTCTGTCCCTTCTGGCCGCCGCCGGCTACTCGCTCTTCTCATTACCATTTTGCTGATCCCTCAAGATTAAGCGTTTCATCCGCCAAGAAATTATGTGAGCGTGCTCTGTACGCCCGAGACAAAGAACTGCAATTTATACGCGGCGGCGATGTTCCCTAGCTGCAGCTCCTGTGCTCAGATTGGACAGATCGCTGATACATATTTGTTTTTCGAAAGTCATGTGGGCCCCTCTATTATTAGTAAACGCATTCAATACCAGAGTGTTTTCCGAAAATGAATCATACATTTGATTTTGCTGCTGCTGCACAAGGATTATCTCTTACCCTCAACCTTTTTGTTAGCTTCTAATTTCATATTTTTTTTCTTTCAAGGAACTAAATTAACCCAAATTGATGGTTTCGTTTACAAAAATTCCTCGAATATAGGGGGATACTTGTCTGACTGTAAAAAGGGCAGCATATTGAAAATGTTTGTGCAAAACCCAATATGAATTTGCTATTCATTTTGCAATATGTTTAAAAGGCACAAATACATAACGAAAACACTCAGTTTTAGTTCAACTTTTATGAATGGTAGGAAAGCAAACGAGAGCAGTTGCAACGCTTTGAATAAAAAGTCAGCTTTGCGGTTGCTCCACTTGCGTACTTTTAAAACCGACGTACTCCCTATATTGAATATTCATCTCCTCTGGAACCGGCATCTCGCTCCACTCACATCAGCCCTGCTGGAAAACAATTTCTCACTCGCGTTGAGTCCGTTTACGATGCGCTGCATATTTCGCGAACCATTGTTCTAGCTTTTGCATAATCCTCCTCTCGGTTTTAACTTTTTCCAGCAGTGCGTCTCTGAAAGAGAACTCGCCGCGTATTTTGAAATGCTCAGCTCCAGCTTAAAGCCGCGATGGAAGGCATTATATCTGTGCCAACTTATTGCCAGACAGGAGTTCCGCGCCGCGGCTGCAATTTTGCGTCGTGTGTATGTAACTCTTTTTGCGCTGCGTCCTCCATAATTCAACCTTCTCTGTTTGCAATGAAATCTAAAATCCGGTAAAAAGGCAGAGAAGCCAACCAGTATTGCAAACTTATACGTTTCCTACATCATCTTTTTGTCGTATATCTTACACTAAAAATAAATGTTTTGTCCTGTGGGCACCAGATTTTCAATTAAATTTTTCTCGTTGTTTTTGCCCACATAAGAAGTTTTCAAACGGAAGAAAGAATTTTTTTAATATTAGCGACTGAGCCAACTTTTGTCTAAAGTTAACAGTTTGGAACAAGGAGCAAAGACCTTGTTCCAGCAACGCTAATATATTTACTTGGAAATTTCGTCACGCTCACTGGAGAAACAAAAGTAAGAAACTGTTGAGGACAGAGGTGGAAAAGTCATTTTCTCAAAGAGGCGCGCTGATTACGGCGCTTGCCTCGGACACTCGCACAAACGGGATAGCGAACGGAAAAGGCGGCGAGCAACTTTGCTACTTTGTCCCAAGTTTGTTGATGCAAACAGAAACAAAAATAGTAACGGCTGCCAGCGCGCGGAGAGGAAAGTTTTGTCGGCTGCCACCGCACGCTTCGACTCACATTAATTAAAAGTCGAGGGTGGGCTAGGTGCTGGTCAAACGCGCGGATAAAAGACCCGCCACCGCCGCGCTGAGAAAACTCAACACACCATTAACGCTCGCGCCAAAACATTGTATTGCGACTGCAGAACGGCTGTTTGCAACTTGTTCTAGGTACGGACTTTGGACCGGACTCGTTTTAATCATGAAAAAATAAGAAGATAAAATTTGGAATTATTCTTAAAACTGTCACTTTGACAAATAACCGCACCAAAAAGCAATAATAAATCAAAAAAATCGTTTGGCTGCTCTGAATACGTTTAATATCCTATAAACTTATAATGGTTGTTTATAAGTATTGTATTATTTTTAAAATCCTTATAAAAATATAAAAACGATAGGGGCCCATTTCAATAACGGTTCAGGGTTTTTTACTAAAGAAGGATTAAATTAGAATATTGATTTTTAATTCAACATTTATTTACCAAATTTATTTTAAACTAAATGGAATGGCCATTATTTAAGACACGAGAATTAGGTAGGTTCAGATTTGGATTTCCAGTCCGTACCTGACCCTAATACTCGGTGCTGTGGAAACGCCAGATGTATTCAAGTGTGCGCAGCTTTAGCACGAGGAACGAACGCGGTACAGGTGCTTTTGCCCGTAAAACCCGAGTGCGCACTGATGAAATAAGTTAGGAAATTGAAAATTCCACCTCGTCCGCTCGATTTACGCACAATATTGCGACAGGTGAGAGGCTGTTGACGCCGATTTGATCTCGAATTGCTTTTAGCAGCGCCTGCTCTCTAATTGCTTTTGTCCCTGCCTGTATTTACTCACGCACTTACGAAACACTTTAGCAGCAGATTTTTGTCTCCAAATTTGTTTTTTCCAATCAATTTCCTCTGATTACTATTTCAGCTGGAATAAAATTTAATTGCATCAAAATTTACGTTGCTTAATGGCAGAATGATTTTCCAAACGGTAAATGGAAGCCATTAGTTTCGGATAAGGTCACTAAAATACAAGTGGGTAACAAAATGCTCTAAAATATCCTAATTTTATATTCAAATATTCCTATAGTACAGTAACATATTTTCTACTTGGAACGTGCAAAAAAATGCCAAATAGAATGCTGTAACCAAATTGGTGAGTTCCGACTCTTGCCGCAATAAGTTCCCAAAAATAGAAGCATGCCAAAATGTTACAGCTTTGCAAACTAGAAACAAAGTGAAATGCGCACACACGTGCCAAGCTAATTACATCCAGCTGCTCGTCGAGTGGATCAAAATTTTGCGCGCCTCAAGTCTCTCATTACCAAGTTTTGCACTCACTTGCTTATTTTCTACCAAGCCGAAATTACTTCCAGCGCCGAGCAAGTGCACATTTACGCATGAGTGAATAGGATAATTTGACAATAATATTTCGTCGTTGTTCTCAGAGTTTGCCAGTTAATTGCTTCTTGAGGAGTTCACTTGAAATTATCGATGTGTACTTGCTATAGCTTATGTGAAACTTTGTAAGCAAGAAACGGAACACATTGTTTTGCGACCGAAGAAAAGTTTTGCCCGAGAGAAAGAGAGGGTTTTTATATCATTTCTGGAAACCGAAAGAGAAAGGAACGCAGAGAACAGCAATTTGATGAGAGCATGTGCCGCAGCAGGGAAACACACGCTTGTCCAGAAGCATGACGTGAATAAAATTCGAAATCGATCGGCAGTTGGATTGAGAAAGCATCGCGTCCGTGTCCCAACTGTCACTCAGTCTTTCACAAAGCGAAGCAAATAATTTGTGGAAATTCAAAGTGCACGCAAAGTTCAGTTTGACGAGGCGGATCTTGTTCGCAATAGTTGCTCTGTATGCGTGGGCGAAAGGGGTTTGAAAGGCAGGCAAGAATCCGTGGCCAGAGGGAAAGTGCACCACAAACTTTGTGGTGGAAACTGCGTGGAAAGTGCGTAGTGCACCGAAATGGTGTTCGCCACTTGGATTACTCCATCGCTCCTGTCACGGCGGATTGTTATATTTAGGTGCTTATAAAAGGTTTAGTGGATGTGAGCTTCTTTTATTGCGGTTTGAGTATATGATACTTTGGAATGATAATGGTACAATGTGATTAAAATAAAGATTTTTTTAAATTTTATTTTAAAATATTACTCTATCAAGCAAAGTCTTTTACAAAAAGTCACGTTATTTTTAAGTATTTTTTTAAACTTTACCTGAAGAGATTAAAAAAAACTCACGGCATCGTAAGGACAAGAACTCGACGCTAACTTGCCGTTTAATTGAGAGGCTTTCTTGGTTTACTACTGCTGCTATTAATAAAATATTTACTTAAAATGTTAAATATTGAATGCACTCCACTTTGAGTAAGGGTATAGAGAATAAATGATAGATTAGTCTATGCACTTTCAATTTAGATCATTCATTGTTATTTAGTTTTCAGTATTGAAGCTGTTGATGTGTCGTACAATGTTTTTGTAAATTCATCCTGTTAATTAAATTTGTTTTGTCAATAAATTGAGTAGATTTACATTGCATTGCTACTCTTTTACTAATTTAATATTTCACAGACAAAAATAAACAATTAGTATTTCGTTCTGGTTGAACTTAGTTGTTTTTGCGGTTTTTGCTGATTTTGAAATTATATTATTTTGTGTAACATTAAAAACCAAAAAATAATCAGAGCAGAGTCGCTTCGCAAACGTAATAAGTTGGACTTGAACAAGGCAAATCGAACCAGCCATTTTGCCTGTTGCATGCATAAAGACAAAATAAGAGTCACAAATTTTTTTATAAAAAGAGATCCATTACCAATAAATGGCACATCTTTCTGCTGGATATTCCTTTGGCTCTCCCGGTTTCCAAGATCTATAACTTGTGTTTGCACCTGTCACCCAGTGATCGTAAAAGGTTTCGTTTATGCAATTCAGAGACATCCACACGTAGCTACTCTCAAGTCCTATTTTTAAGAAATCATTCGGGGAAATATTAAATTTCTACTGCTGTAGTGTGTTAAAACAAACCATCCTGCCTAATCATCGTTCTGACGCACTCATCTTCCTCTGGAGTTTCGGAGGTAACAAGATCGCCGTTTCCAGATTGTGCGCAAGCAGCGCGAGCTCCATCCCATGATTTCTAGTTTTGAAATTTTAACCATGTACCACTTTGAACAAATTTTACCTGGTCTCTTGTAAGAACATACAGTGAGGATGCTTTCAATTTTTATTAGAAAGTGAAGCTTAATGAAGAGCTATTTAAATTACTTGCAGGACACCCTTTAGAGGAAGTAGTAATAGTTGATGACTTTTCGCAAGCAAAGTAGTTGATATTGATGCACCTCTGGTTGCTCCATTTACCATTTCTAAAGTAACATTAAGTAAGTCTTAAAAATTAATGAACACACACATACGTGATAGTGACGCAATAATCTTTTGGATTGCTCGTTGGGAAACCGGTATTCCACGACGTAAAATTAAATGCGGCATTGTTAACCCAAGTAAACGACGGTTTTCCCACTGAATTCATTCCTATCCAAAATGTGTCTCCCGATCTACCTTTACTCAAGATTTTTCATTTTTACCAAGTGAAAAATTGTAAAATTGATTTAGGAAACCCAAAGTTTGTAGATATTGAAAGAAGCACGTCTCTTCTTGTCTCGTCTCCAAAACGAGCAGATCCATAGCCATTCTGTTGCAGTCTAATCTTGCACTTTCCCAGGTGGTCTGATGAGAATAAAATAATTAACAGTAAAAATCATAAATACCATACTATTAATTGCCCGTACAAAAACTCTTGACACGTTGAATGTGTCTGTAGTGAAGATAACTTGAAAATTAATATCCACTGATAAATTTAACTGTTGATTTTCGTACTTGGGCAAGGTGTTGTTGTTGTAGTTGTGGTTGTGGTTGTTGTTGTAGTTGTGGTTGTGGTGGTAGTTGTGGTTGTAGTAGTAGTTGTTGTAGTTGACGTAGAAGTTGATGTGGATGTGGACGTTGACGTGGTTGTCGAGGTTGTTGTCTCTGGTGTAGTGGTTGTTGTCTCCGGAGTAGTGGTTGTGGTCTCTGGTGTTGTGGTTGTGGTTGTTGTTTCTATAGTCGTCGTCATTGCTGTTGTTGCTACCTCTGGGGTTGCAGTTGTTGTCTCCAGGGTTGAAGTTGTTGTTTCTGGCTCCAATGTTGTTGTCGTCAGACTAACAGTGGTAGCCTCTGAAGTTGTTAGGTCCAGAGTTGTTTCTGCTTGAGTTGTCACAGGAACCTGCTCAGCCGTAGCCATCTCCGTCGCTTTTCTGAAAAACGCATTAAATATTTATTTTAATTTTTGTTAATCATTCTTTTACGCAGTTGTGCTTGCTACTGTTGCCTGGGTAGCTGTTGAGTTAGTCGTTCTCTTTCGTCCAGATAAACAGCTCTTTGTACCACAACATTTTATAATTTTTTCCCTTCGGATTTTCGTAACTTTGATGACCAAATTTTTTTGTGCTGTTTGCTTAAGCACTACTTCAGCGGTTCTCCCTAAAATAATATAGATATAAATTTTAAATTGATTAATTCACCAGTTGCATAAACCCTAAGTGTTCGAAGCCGCCAACAGATGGCACCACCGTAGACTTTCGATTTTAAGGCACTTCCGCTGCGATTTCAGACTCAATCTAGCTACTGTGCATTCTTCAATTAATATGATATTTAACGTGCTGAAAACCAAAATCAGTTCAGCCAATCGCCGTAGAATCGTGAAAAACTGTTTTTTGAAATAAAAAAACCTTTTCCAACGTTTCTACGGCGAATGGCTGAACCTATTTTGGTTATCAGCACGTCAAAAAAAGCAAATTAATCTTGAATAATGCTAAATAGCTAGATTGAGTCTGAAATCGCAGCGGAAATGCCTTAAAACCGCTTAAAACAAATTTTTTAAGAAAGTCTGTGGTTGCGCCATCTATTGGCCGCTTCAAACACTAAGGGTTTATGCAACTGGTCAATTGAAATTAAATGAAACTATAAGTAGCTGAAAATGGGCAGCAATAATTTTGATAATATTATGTACTTACCGTAGCTACTTCCTAATCCTACTACGGCGATTAAAACTAAAGTGATGATTGAAAATATCTTCTAGTAAAAAAGTAGCAAAACAAGATAACATATTATAATCATTAATAATCATGTGACCTACAAACATTGATGTGGTTGTTTGTATCCTCTAACAAAAATTATGTTTTAATTATTTTGGAGCATCGGATATACACATAAACATTATTCTGTTACGCTTGCCACAACTCACACTGCAACCAAAAATGAGATGCAGGTTTTCCCATCGATAGCGCGTAGAGCACATACACATGCATCCTGTGAGGGAGCTGCTTGCTTTCCTGTTCTAAAAAATAATTTAACTTGGTTGTCACGTGGCGCTGAACCGTATGATTGTGACATTTCCGATCAGCCCATAGCTGTGAATATTGTTCTAATAGTAAATATTTTATGGAGCAGTTTGCCTAGTTGGACATTTGACGATGAACACAAATAAAGATGGTCTTGGTAAATAAAATTAATGAAACACAGACATGCTGATTGCTCACCTTTTAATTGAAATTTAGACCCAATTTATTTATTTGTTGATGACATTATCATAAACCAAAACGAAACAATAATTTAAAAAGGGGTTGGCTTGGTTTGAAAGAATTAAGGTTTCCTAATGAAAAATGATTTTGTTTTTGCGCCAGTTAGATTCGTCAAGACACTTTCAAATAATTTGTCATAAATTTACCAGAATTGTAAAAAAAATAAATTACAAAAAATCCTATATTCTATGAGATTTGAAGTGAAAAAATTTAACACCCATTTGGTAAAGCGTCATTCAAAATACCCTAGCCTACGTAATACGATCGCAAAGGAAAATTTGCTGCACGTGGGCATGCTAAGCGACTGGAAAAATGTAATAAACGAAAGTGTTTTCGTAAAAATTCTTAAAAGCTGCGTTTCATCCAATTGGCCCAAAAAGGTGTACCGTGCGAGAGCTTTTCGCCACTTCCTTTTGAGACGCCCTACCTTTTCGCTGCCCGTGGCTGTGTACAGTGTCACTCACTCCTTTTCACCCGGAGGTGCCCGGCGAGTCTCTCTCTCGTTTGTTATGAGCGCGTGCATTTGGGCTGGAAAACGAGGCGACGAAGAGAGAAAGCAAGCTGGCGAATTTCATTTAGGCCAAAACACGCCGAGGGTGATGCGTTGTTTTATCTCGAATCAGCAGCCGAATCTTGCCGCGCACAGCCACACGTGGCTAAATTTATTCAAATTTCACGGAGGCTGAGCTGGAAGTTTTAAATCAAAGAAATGAGACGTGCTTCTCCCCTGCTACGAAAGCGTGGGTGTTTGAATGCCAAACTCCAGAAAGAGAAAGCCAAGAGCTGCGAATATAGAGCGTCGTGTGCAGGAAAAAACAGGATTTCGTTTGATCCACCCACCTTCATCAACGCAGCTCGACTTCTCGGCAGTTTTACGTATCGTCAGTGCTCATGAGAATAACCCAGGATACGAACCTTTTGAACGAAAAACGCTTTTGCAGTAGTTTGATATCCACGAAATAAATTTTAAATATTTTTAAGCTGTTCTTAGCAATGTCTTCTGATGAATTGGCTCTACCACTTGTTCAATTACATTAATCACCTCAAATTTTTACTTTTGTAGATTTATTAATTTACTAAAAAAGTATATAAATTGATTGATTGTCTTCATGAATAAATTTTAGTGTAAAACTTTACAATTAATTAGCTATGAAAAATCTATTTTAAGGCTTTTGAAAATAAACTATCGTATCCTCTACCACTGAAAGTCAATCGCCTCATTTCAGCAAAGACGACAAGCGCAGCGTTCACAGGCATCATTAATTAGAACCAATTGACAGTGTACAACGGAAAGGATTATTTTATCAGACCTCCGCGGTGACTGCACAACATCCACGTCAGCAGCGTGGTTTAAATCATCAGAAAGAGAGAGGGAGAGAGAGAGAGAACCAAGGAGAAGACAGGAGAGAAGCGCATACTCCTTAATAAAATTACTAAATCAGCGTGTGCTATTGATGACGGTGAATTTAATTCCATGCTTTTGCCTCATCGTCTCTTATTAAATTTTCAAATCCAATTTCGAGCTTACATTTAACACGGGAGAGCGTGGCGCGAGCAATAAATTTGCATGACGCTCTTTAATAATGAATAACGCCCGAGCAGACTGGCACCAAAAGGGAAATAGATGAGAGCACCTGTGAATATCTCATTATCCTCTTGTCATTCGACTTTACAAACGATTTTTGGTTTGGCTTATCAACACGTTTTCTAATCTCCTATGCACTGATGGTCTAGCTAGCTAAGATTTTGTATTGTTTTTCCTCTTATCTCCATACAGAAGAATGAAGGGCCAAAGTGCACTTTTCGTTGCAAAAACTATTGATATGTTGATTCTTGTAAATTCTGCTAAGTGCGATAATCAAAAGAGCATACAATAAACTGCAGCAAAAATTCAAAATTTCATACTTTCTCGAAAATTTCCAATTCTTCGCCATTTGTTCACAACTTTTCAACTCATCTCGTCGAGGTTTATCCACCGGTTTACGTCTTATTTTTGGAAAATTCCTCAAAATAAAATAAGTTAAGAATTTTAATATGAAGGACAGTGGTCACCGTTCAAAAACAACGCAAACTTAACAGCCAATCTGCCTTAAAAATTGCAGTAATGATTCAAATCAAGTCTGAAAATGATAAGCCAAGCAATGTAAACAAGGATTTGTATAAGTTTTGAGGTGGTATTGTAGTGGACGACAAACGACACTATATTACACGAAACCCATCAATTAATTCAGCTATTCAGGTAGCAATCGGGCGGCCGATCGACCAGATTTATTGTGAAAATGCAAAAGTGCGGTGGCTGTGGCAGCTGCTGGTGCATTTCCTCTTTTTCGCACTTCACACTGTCATAATATTGGCCCCCGTCGGCACACAAGCCAAGATAGCCACTTTCGGGGCGGGCCTCTCTGCCAAAAGTGCATGTAGGCTGGCAAGCGGCCCGCCGTAGACCCACTTTCCGATATAATAAATGACCCTACACGTGTAGCTCCTGCGGCAAAAGCGCCCGTCGATAGGAGGTGGCCAAAAACGCGGCATCGGCGTGATTTTTAAACCGCAGGTGATTGTTTTCCGCGTCTGCCTTTTTCAACAGGGGTGAAAAACTGTTTGTTAGAGCGTGAAAAAGAAGATCTACGACATTGTTTTTCCGGCGCGCACGAGAATAACGTTTTACGCGCCTCTTTAGGGTATAATTTTGGAAGCACATGGGCCAATGGAATAAAAACAAGCACTCTTTTTATTTTACATTACTTGCTAACAATGAAAGCCTGCTATTTTCTTGAAAGCAGCACTTTCCTTGCGGAAATCTGCTTTCCTCTAAATCTGTCTCATACTAAAATATGACTTAAATAAGTATATTAATAAGTAAAGATAAATCTTTTCACGGCATGAAAGTTTTGATGATTTATTAATGAATTTTTGGTTTGAAATAACTCATTGCAATAGAGACGATGAGGCATCTATAGACATTGAATTCCCACGAGGATGTGTGAGTGGCGGTAAATTTGCCGAATGGGAGTTGCCTGAATGAAAATTTCATCGATAACGGCCACTTGAAGCACTTCATTGATATCCCAGCAAGACAACTTTTTGCGCCGAAGGGCGAAATTCGTGCTCTCAGCAGCGTTAACTTTTCGTTATCAAAAAATATAGGGTCCCAACCGAGTGTGCGGTATTTCGCCTGCTTTAGGATTTTTATCTTTATTCGCCAATAAAACCGGCCTTTTACACAGCGTCGACGGCAGCAACTGCTTTCACCGCCTGCTGAATCGAGAGTAACCCGCGATGAGATAAAAAATTGAGTGTAACGCAGTATATAATGTGTGTGCATCTATTTTGAGTGGCCAGCTAGCCGAACGACCAAATGGCGCCTGGGGCAGTGTCACACAATTAAGGCGAAGGAAAAAATCTAGCGACAACAACTATGTTGTAACAATAACCATGGAAGATTTTGTTAATAAGTTGATCACAAGCTATGCAATGTTAGCGATGCAATAATAAAATATTTAGGGAAGGTAGAAATAAGCGAATGAGATGGCTGTAAAATAGGAAGACTTCAAAACAGGTTTAATTTTTTTATTTATATATAATTGATCGCATAGCCTAAACCGTATTAAGTTTTTATGGAGACAGAATAATCAAATTTTCTATCCAGAGTGGCCTATTTGGTTTCTATTTATTATTCTTTGATCGTAAGATGGGAGACAATGAAATTCGCGCGTTCTTTAAAAGACGTCCAAGCTCGAAAATTGCTGAAGAGATTTCGCAATTTCTTCTTTTCCTTTTTGTTAAAATTTGATTGGAAAAACTATGCAAACTCAGCTCGACGCTATTGTTGATTCAAAACCAGATTGTGAGTAAATGGAAAACATAAATATTAAAAAATTCCTGTTTAAATTTCTATAAATAATGAAATTTTCTCTTTAATTTTTTTCTCTGGATCAAGATCTGAAAAATACAACGAATTATATGATATCATGAAGTTTGTAAGCCCAACAAACTTGGGGTTGGGTTTTTAGGGCGAAAAAAATGTATGCGGGGAAAAGAATCTTGAGATACAAATGTTACGTAAGGTCATTTAGATAATCAGATGATTTAATCACTCGTCTCATTTAAATTTTTATCATGGTTCGAAAGGGGGAAGTGAGCGTCGGGCCGATCGCAATCTGTTTCGCAGGCGGCGAGTCTCGTCGCCTCCACCGCCGATCCGCCCACCCGCCGCACAAAGGCCAGCCGGATCGAAGTGGTGGCGCGGACGTGCGACCTCCTGGCAAGCATGCAACCCGCGTGGCGGGCGTGCACCGAAAGTTGCCGACGCCGGCTTCTCTCCCCCACATTATGCTCCTTCTCTCTCTCTCTTTCGGCTGATAGTGGAACGAGCGGGCGGAAATGGGCACTGAGAGTGCTTTTTGCGCACTTCTTTTCGCATCCACGGCCCGAGTATTTTGTAATCTTTGCGCCTGGCCAGCAGACCGCCCAGTTCCTTTCATGTGGCCGTCTTCTTGGACGCCTGAAAACTTTGGCTTGCTTTTTAAGCGTGGCAAACAAATTTGCCGTGTTTTCTAACGATGCTCACGCACTTCAAAGTTGCGAAAGTTTGTCTTTCTTCTTTTCCGGTGCGGAGAAGCTGCTATCGAAATTTCGAGTCCGCCGCCGGTCGATTTCAGAGAAAACATCTTCTAATGTGTGCTCAGCACGCGAGATCAAAAGTCGGAGAGAAGCAAAAACTTTAATATTGCGTACTGGGAACATTTTTAATATACACTTTTTATGATTTTCGAGACACGGAGGTTCTTTTAAAAAGCTGCATGTTTATTGATGTCTATTTTTGAGACGTGAGGAAATATGTGCGGGTAAAACTCGCGAATTGAGGGAGATTCTTTCCGGGAAGTTTTTCTTGCTTTGCGTTCTACAATCGCCATGAAATAATGGATATATTTCCTCCAGATATTGCGTCTTTGATTTCCCTATCTGCTCTCACACAAAGAGGGAAGAAATTGAAATTCGCTATATGACAAGCGAGCTTTTTTGCCGCTCTCACTTTCGCAGCGTGATTTATTAATTTTGGCGCAGCACCGTCGGCGAAAGTGTGTGACTATATCGGGTCGGGACGCGCGCGCATTTAAAATTTAAAGCAGGTTCGTGAAATATGTTTGTTACTCTCGCGCGGAAAATGGAGCCGCACCGTGGAAATGAGTCGCAGGTGTTGATTTTAGCCTGCGAAATAATAATAACTCGGCGAGCGGGCGTCGCACTAAATTCTCTGCGCGCGCCAGACTTTGTCAGCCTGTAAAGCGATATTTCGCCCACCGAGCGAGCGGTGCGAACCGAAAAATATGCCCGGACGGGTGGCTGGCAGTGCTTTGCGATGCAGGTGAGAGCCGCGACCCAAACCCGGCACTCAGCCAGCTGCACCTGCACACATTCTCTCTGCGTCAAATTCGCCGCTTTCTTGTAAAATATCGACTGCCGTGCCTGCTGCAACCATTATACATATTTTCGTAGCCAACGGATACCGACCCGCATTGCAATGAATAACTTTAAAATAACTGACACGAAAGTTTGGCAACAATTTATTGCTTTTAGTGTTAAAAAAAACATTTCCCCCTTAAAATAATTTCGAGTTTTGTATAGTGTATGCACTTTTATTATTTCCGATTCAATGTGTAAAGGGAAGACGATTAAAATACGTCTATCACATTTTCTATACTAGTTACACACCCCACCCTATCAGATAAAAAATAAAATCTCAAAGAATTCATCAGAGAGGCGAGTATTTGCTTACTAAAATTGTGTTTCACACCAAAAGAAGAACTACCCTCTCAAGTCGCACACTGTTGGACAAATCTTTACAAATTTAACAAAAATTTGGAGAAAAATATTAAAAATTACTCCATTTATAAGTGAACATCCTGGATTTTGATCGTTAATCTGTCTTTTTATGAGTATTTTCCACAGCAGGCATCAAGTGTTGCTAAATTCTTCAAATTCAAGCTACCACTTGCCAGAGCCAGAATTCCACTTTTTTACTTTGTCTTGTAAAGACCCTCTTTAATTATGAATCAAACTAATTGTAAAATGATATCATAACCATCCCATCACACCATCTGTGTTTTGTAAACATGCACAATTTAAATTGCCAAACGTTCACTATATATTTGATTTTATCAACGGTTGAGGGGGTTGAGAGTGTCGGCTAACAGAGCTAAATGTTAAAATCTGTTGAATCTGCAGTCAATAATTGGAAGAAGTGAGGGTCCGAGAGGCTCTCAGAATGGAGCCCGGCTGGGGAGTGTTGCATCGCCTGAGCCAAACAAATTGCTCAACCTGAAATAAAGAGAGCGGCAGCTCCAGTGAAGCGGTGCAAAAAAAGAAAACCCTCTCGAATCGATCAGCCGGCTCTTTGGGGACATAATTAATTTCCCGAAATAGCGTTCTCCTCAGAGCACATAAACTAGTGTCAGACGCACAAAAAGTCCTGGATTGCTACCAGCACCGTCCATTTCAGTCCCCGGATAAATACATATATATTTTTTTCTATTTTCCCTCTCCTCCCCCTCCAAGTTTCTACTCGAGAGTAAAAATGTGTTTTCCTCCGACTCGCCCGTCCAAATTGTAACTCGTGTTTTTATGATCTTATCCCTCCTCCTGGCTGTAACGCGTTGATAGAAACCGGTATCTAGTTTTTTATAGCTCCTCAGCTTTGGGGGATTACTGCTGCAGCGCGATACTTGCTCTCTTCCCACAATCAGGTCCAGAGAGAGCCTCCGCTGCGCTTGTCAGCCGCAGACGAAATTCGCCTGGGCCACTTTCGCCCCAACCGTCATTGTTGTCTCCGCCCTGGTTCCTTTCCTAAGTTGGCACCGGCTGCAACATGCGTCGGCCAAACACCCCAAGACTCGCACAACTCTGTTCTGTGGCCGATTCTTACTCTTAAAGCTCGTTTTTAAAATTGAGGGATGTACAAATCTTTGAATACAAATCCTTTTCAAAATTTTTATTGTTAGTGAGATAGTTCAAAATGACATTCGTGTACAATAATTTACTCCAAAGTATTGGCCTCATTTGGGACCTTCGAATGCTATATTATTTTTTTGAACATCGAGTTTCGCAGCACACGCGTTTCCTGTTTTGATACTTCGCATTTCCGGCGTTTCATCTGTTGGGTGTGCGTGAAACGACCAAAACAAGTGCCACTCTGTTTCAAAATTTAACGATGAAAATTTAAAATTTGAGGTGTAATTTTGACAATTGAAGCTAGTTCTTACTGAATATAATTAAAACAGACTTCATCCTCATTGCTTTAAAAACTCTTCTTTAATCTTGCATTACGACAAGTTTCGGCTTCACAGTAGAGCCCTATTTTAAATTTTTTATAGCGAAATGTTGAGCAATTTGATTAAAAAACGTGTACAAAGAAAGGTCAAGATAAACTCTTTGGAAACTCTGTATAGAACTTTTTTTTAATAAAATGCTTATAATTATAATCCTCTTACAAAAAATTTGTCTCTGAAAATTGAAATCGGTGCCGCTGAGTAAGCGAGTTGGTTGGGTGGCAATCAAGAGGGCGAGACTAATAGAGCGCATTCTTTGTCTTGGGCAGCACCGTTAAATCTTCTTATTAGTGCCGGCGTGGAGAATGGAGAGAAAGAAGAGACCTGGCCTGTCTGCCTCGACGTGCTATTGTTCTGCAGGAATTCGCACACAAAATGAGCCACCCCGCTACAAGTGAATGGCTTTTATCGTCAGGCTCTGCATTTTAATTCGCCCGCCCACGCTGCCTCGCTGGATTCTCTCTAATCAAAATCTGCAGTGTGCGGATTTTGTATTGCCGTCGGCCTCGCTGAGCGTGAAATTAGATTTATTTAATTTCCTTTCTCCTGCTTTGAAAGGAAATTGGAGTTTGCAAATTTCTCTGATGATCATGGAAGCGAAAGAAAAACAAATCGGCCCCTTCTAGCAGCAATAAAATGAAATTTCTGAAGAGGAAAAATATTTTATAATCATTTCCACCATTTAATTGTTTTCGACTCTGGTGAACAGTCACCCAGCAATGACACATTTATGTTAAAATTAAAAACATTTTCACTGATTTACGGTAGAATGAAAAAATTCACATAACATGAATGGGTACATTTGCTCTAAATATAGTATTTTCTTTCAAATTAATTAAGCAAAATGAAAAATCATGATTTATTCCTCTTTTTTAGAAAAGGTCAATAAATATCAAACAAAAATGAGTTTTATCATAAAACATCATTTATGATTATAAGCAAGCATAAGATTAAATGTAATTTAGCCCTCTTGCATTTTTAAGCTCAATTTAGAGGTTTGTGCGCATAAGCTGGGCTATAGATAACGCAATAAAAATATTTTCCTCCTTCCATTTTAACAGAGCCCACTGTTTCGAGAAAATTGTGCGGCACCCATTATCCGTTAATGGCTGGCAGGGATTTTTATGAAAAAGGTCTTCCTCATTCAAAACAAAGTGCTCTCGCGAAAAACCTTTGCTGCGAGCGGCAGAGCAAACAAAGGCAGCAGAACGAATATTATGCCGGTAGCAGCTGGCAGCAATTCTTTCTTTCTTTCTCGTGTCCAGCGAAAAACATTAGGCAGCGGCGGGAGAGCAACGACTGCGTTTCCATTATTACTGCTGCTTGCGTAGGCAAACCTTTGTACCGACATTAGCAGCAGGTACACACACACACACACGCACACACACTGCGCACGGCACTTCATTTGTCAAGTACTGATGACCCTTGGGTTGGACACTCTCCATTGTCGCTTTGTCCCAACACGCACGCACACACGAAATGACGGATTACTGCTCTACGTTTGTTCGCCTTGCGGACACGGATTGCGGCCACTCGCTCGCAATAATGCCTAATTACCCCGTCCGCGTCTCACTGCAGAGCCAGCCGCGCTCTCTAATGGATCTGCCTGATTAATTCGCATTTGGTGCGCAAGTGGCGTGTCTTCAATCCGGTGCTCGATCTCAATTATCGGCACCGTCACCAGGTGCGGCTTATTCCACATTTCAACATTTGGTTCTAACTTTTCTTTTCTGTTCCGAACAGATGCTTTGTCCCAGAGAGAAGAAAATCACTCAAATATTTTTACAAAGTGCAGAAATACTGACAAAGAGGAATGCAGAAAATCCCTCATATCAAATAATAGTAAGAATGATTGTGCTTGAGGACTGAGGTATATAAAAAAATAAAAATGGCTGCAAAGTCTATGTGCACTTCTCGATAAAAAGAGATTGCCTGTTGCATAGATTTAATGTAATTTAAGCGTATGGCAAGTTCTGCAGGATAACCTCATGAGATATAATATTATAGTTGTTGTAATACGCGGACAAACGGTGTCATATTTGAAAAACTGCCGACAGTACATGATTTATGTTCCTTTAAACTCCTAAAATTTTGTAAAAAAATTTACCAAATAATTGCCTTTTAAAGCTATGAGTGGAATTTTAAATGGATTTACTTACAAACGTCCAATAACCAATCTAAATTGCCTAAAACGACTATATTTGTTTGAAAAACCAAATAAAAAAGTTAAATACTTACAGCCATAATTTTTGATGGATTTTATGGGGAATTTTGGCCAGTGCTTGAATCAGCAGAAGTTAGTTAAGTATTATTTATCTGTAGAGTTATCAATTTCTTTCTATGCCAAGAGTCGAGTTCCAAAGCAGAGATATATAATTTTTCCACTTTTCCCATCCCTCGGGAAAGCATTGATCGCTTTACAGATTGAAGCTCCAGTCCGAACCGGATTCCCGATTAAAAGCAAACGGCTCGGCGTTCAATTCACACAGGCTGAAAATTAATTTCAACTCCCTGAACGGTGGGCAGTGCAAACACTGCCTGCCAAATTTGCGCGGGTCTGCTTCTGCAATCGAACACAGCGGCTGCTGGTTGATCATTTCGTTTGCGGAATTCACGTTTCACAGACAAAGGCACATGTGCACGCAAGTAATTCCAATTGTGGCTGTAAACATGCGCCAGCCAGATTCCCTCTCGGCCCATTCTCGGCGAGTGATCAAAGCTGGCGCGCGGCGAAACTTTGCTTAATGGTGTCATGAGAAAATTTAGCAAATGTTTGCGTGCTCTCGCCAAAGGGGAGCTATGCTTCTGGCGAAAACGTACAAACACACACACGCGCGCGCCGCCGCCTGCTGATGGCCCCCGAGTCTCGCGACCCGTCAAATTAGTAGGCAAAACTAATTCCAAGTCGCCCAAAGAATTTTAAAGCCAAATTACACTTCTTGCTCTTCTGCGTGAGAAAATCGACCAGCCGCCTCTCACATTTCTGCCTTTATTCTCCAGAAAACTGCACTGGCTTTTGAGATGCTTAATTTTTAAAACTTTCTACGTGTTTGTGAACACTTGAAAACTTTTGTTTGCTCTGCATTTTTGATATGCTTCTCGCCATCTTGAATTTATTTGCAGAAATGAAACTTTTTGGAAACTTCTTATTTATATTTGATTTTTAAATTGGAAGATGATGTACTGCGACAGTATACGGTGCATGAGCTAGCAAAAAATCGTTTAAAGAAGGCTAGTAAAAATATCAAAGCCTCAAAATGGTATTTACTGTTAAAAAACGTTCCAGAAATATAAATAAAAGCTCATAAATATATACAAATTTATGTGTGATTTTTTTAAATTTAGTTTATTTTTGATCCCTTTTAATCACCAAATGACCAAATTTCAATATGAAAATGCATTTAAAAAATATCCTTAATAAACAAAATTTTCAGCGGATTAAAATTGAGCCCAAACGTAAAATCCATGCTTTAAATATTTGAAATTTGTGATTGGTCACTTTTGAAAAAAAGCAAAATTGAATCATTTGTGTTCAACGGCAAGTTCGAGTTGAAACGAATCTGAGCTGTAGAATTTTAGTCTCTGAATATCCAACCGTGCAAAATTACAAAATCCTGATAGTTATGCACGGTCGCACATCGTCCGAAAAGAGCGAGAGCTGCGGGCGACCAATCGCACATTCTTTGTTGACGGCAGTATTAGGACTGAAGAGTCGACAATTCACTATTAGGACGCACGAAGCACCACCTGATTGCTATGCAGCCAGCGAGTTTGCGGAAAAATCAGCACCATCTATTTCAATACACGGACGAGGGAGGAAAATATTCGCCACAGACTCACAGAGCTGCTTGCACACGTGGAAAAGTGGGGCAGACTGCTGTTAGACGGATGTGCAATTCACCAGCTCGTTTTACATTGCGCAGTTGATGGCTGATGGAAAAGTTGCTCGCACCTTATTGTTCGCCCGCTGGGCCCGCTGGAAGTTGGAGAGTACATATATGCAGCGAGCAGCGCACTCGGGTCCAGCCGGTTGCATAACTCCACTTATTTCGAGATCGCCGACCTCATTGCTAAGTGAAAATTAATAAACATACTACTGAATAATTCCAAGCTCGCATATGTCGATGTCCACATGTTTGAATATTCAAGCAGTGTTGGGAAGATAAAAATAACTTTTTGCTGCCTGCAATTCATGCTTTAATTTAAACCCCTTCTAACGTAATAAACGGAAACAAAATAATTAAAAAAAATTAATTTACTGCTGGATGAAGTTTCTCAATCCACTTAAATGCTGTTATTAACAAAAGCATGAGTTCATTGCGATTCACGCTTTCAATTTTGCTGAAACATTACTGCATTATTAGCAGAATAACTATCAAGGATGGTGGAAATTTCAAATAAAAAATATTCTTCAATATAACGCAGAAAAGCACAAATAAAAAGAGCAACAAAATTTCAATGGAACGCAGCTCGCATTCAAAAAGTTGTGCAAAAGTGCTCTTTGAATGGTGCGTTTTCCTTTTACCCGTGGTGTCAAACAGCACAAAAATATTGCAGAAAGGTGTTCACGGAAGAGAAATAAAAACACGGTTGGCAGAATTTCCGAGAAGCGAGTATGTTCGCAGAATCGCCCCAACGTGGCTGAGTAGATACTTACCAACCTCTGCAGGCAGCTGTTTTTTCCCGATTTGAGCTTAATTTTAATCAAAAGCGCAAACTTCGGTCTTTTGACTTTTCCAATAATATTTTGAACTTCATGCAAAATTCAGTCTGTGTGAAACGGAAAACGTAGTAAATATTTAGCCATCGTGAATTTTTGACAGCTATAAAATATTTTCTTTGGTTTTTGTTCAAATAAATCTAAAAATAAACAACATTAAGTCGATTTATACTACCAATCAAATAATTCGGAATTAGTCACTTGTACATTATTGAAATTTGCTAGGACAAAAAAAAATTGGAGAATAATTGAAGTAAGAAAATGTTGCTAAAATTGATATAATCAAATTTTCCCTGTTCGGAAATTTAAGAACAAACTTTTAAATTATTCAAAATATTTAATTTTTAAAAATCTGAGAAGGTCACAAGGTCACAAAGCTCCATATTTTTGCTTGTGGGGAGTAAAAGCTAGAGAGTTTTATCGACCATTTTTCACCTTGCAACGAGGAAGAGTCACGTAATGACCATTTAGCGATTCAAAACGCGGCCGATCCGGAGAAAAGCAGCCGCGGAAGATCAGCAGACAAATCGTCCGTCGCGGATTTCAATGAACAGTCTTAGAAATTAGCATTGCGGCTGCGTCCGGTTATTTTTCACCGGCTGGCCAATATAGAGCGCCACGCATTGCGCATTAATCAAGCAAGGCGTGGTGTGTGTTTCGCTCGAGCAGGAGAGTATCAATAAAAGAGAAAGAGAGTGCGGCGCGGTGTGTGCATGTGATGGCGCTGCAAATTTGATTTTATTTTCGGGGCCCCGCGAGCGCACGAGTCAGCCAGCGCAATTTTCGCATTTAAGTCACGTAAAAGTGCCTGCCGATTTGATTTGTGTTTGAGTTACCGTAATAGCTGCGTCGACGATGCCATAACACACACTCACGCCTCAGCTCAAAGATAATGCTGGGCTTTCGGATTTTAGTCTCTTTTATTTCATTTTCAGTTAGCATCCAAGGAGATCTTTATCTAAGACGCAATTGATTTAACAGGCCTCAAGATGGAAGCACAATACAAATTTACAGTTGACAGAGGATTTTGTCGATTAAACTTTTTGAATGATTGTAATTGTATAAATAGTTTGTTTTAAAAATGTGTGGATGTTACACAAATCAGCAAAATGAGCCAAATACAATTAATTGTAATTTTTGTTTATAAAAATGAAATTTAATGCACGCCAAGGAATTATTATAAAATTACAAAATACAACTTACGTCTCCATCTTAATGCCCTGTCAGCCCATAATAAACTTAATTTTGAAACTAATGCTCCTGCTTCCCTATAACTCATTTTGATAATATTTATTTGCATTTTGCAATATATTTTCGCTACTTGCTGGTTTGCACCTTTCCAGCATGCGTGATTTGGCATCACGGGACGAATGGGTAGCGTTTCAAAAAGTCCTCGGTGCAGAGGCAACTGGCCCTTCAGTGGGCTGCGTCCCTAAGCTGCCTGGTGAGTTCGCAGTGTTATTGGGACACAGGTTTCAGCATTCAAATTCTACCTCAGTGCGCGCCTTTCCCGGTCCTCGGACAGGGACAAAAAATATGACATTATTCTCATTTGATGCTACAAAACTTACAAAGAAATTAAATTTTCGTTTACGCGGCTGTGATATTGCGAATTTTAATAAAATTTGTGCTTGAAATGGGAACCAGCAGGCGAATCGGAAGGAGAGGCAAATTTAGCCATAATATAACCCTCTTGAGCCCCTGATTGAAATGCTGTGACTTGAAATCGTTGATATAAAGTATCAGCCAAACAAAAATTTTAACTCTTGTATAAGATCTACAACTATTTGGTGAAAAAATCTCTGGTTTGAGACGAATAAAACTTTTTTACTCATAAAAAATACATATCAATTAAGTCTCAACCGTAAAACTTTATAGCAGTCGAGTTGATTGAATTAAGTCTATATTCCTCAAGCCAAACGGCAGAAAGCAAAAACGCATCGGCTCAGCGCGGCAAGGCCCGCGGGAAATGCTGCTGCAAATTCGCCGAGTGGCGCGACACTTCCTGCGCCACTTTTTGTACACTCTTTCTTTCTTTGGCTGTGCTCTTCGTTGACTTTCCGACTGCAAATCTCTCTGCTGAAACTTTTTGCTCGTTAACCTAGTTGATGTTTTAACGAGACGCGATTGCTGTGCGCCAGAGTGCTTTTGGATGAAAAATGCGGGTTTTGATTTCGTGGGAGCTGCTGACTGAGTTGAGGTCAACTTTGTAATATCGGTGCCACGCCACGAAAAAGTTTGCACAACATTTTATCTCGCAAAAACACCACTCTCGTTTGCAAAATTTCCCCACAGGGGAAAATCAAATAGAGGATGTGTTAATGAAGGTGTATTGAGGGAATTTAATAATTTTTTTACTCGTGTTTAATGTCAAATATCAAAACTTAACAAGGGGGAAGTTCAACTCTTTTATTTCATTCGATTTTGTCAGAATACTGGCATTCAAAAGTTGATTAAAAATGCCAACAACACCAGTTCTATAGTTCAAGTTAAAAAATAGCTAAATTTCAATATTTGCAACTATGGGGCTCGTTCATTAATTCTTGCCAATTTCATTGAAAGTGGAGCAGTCTTCAAAATCTCTGAGGATGGATTGATCACAATTCGAGGTTTGTTAAACGATTTTAAAAAGAGGCTTTGGCACCACTTAAATGTATTATAAGGAAGGCAGAGTAAAATAAGCTCCTTGAAAGGAACACGATCCCCACCAATCCTCAGGAGAAGAAATACGAGAGAGCTCGCAAACGAGAGAATCACATATTCGCCCACTCTCCGAAATCTGAAATTGTAATTTGGCAGCAGCATCTCAGGCTTGTTTGATTTCATTCGGTTGACTGAGAAACGTTATGCACGTGACGGCAAGAGTGGAAATCGAACTCGAACCGGAGAAAATATTGTGTGCCAAGTGATGTGCTGATTTTTCCCTCTGCTTTTATACACAGATTGGCGAACATGTGATCCGCAAAGAGAAAGTCATTTGCATACATTTCGTATGCAAATTCACGGCAGACACATATTTGTCTACGATTTACATATTCCCTCTCAATTTTTGCAGGCGGCTCAAATATTTGAAACTGACGCACATGCAGAGACGGGAAAATTTTGCTTTAGGCGAATTAATTCGCGAGCGAGTGTTTGTTTATACGGCTGCGTTTCGCGCGTGTGTAATCCGCGAGAGCGAAATTGATGCTAAACAAATAGGCTGGTTTATCTACTGCGTATCCTGTGATTACGCGCGGATTTTGCGGATGCCTCGTAATTACTCTTGCCCGTCTCTTTCCACGCAGCATCGTTTTCCCACTATTATTAGAGGAGCTCCAATCTACACACATTATTGGATTAACTCTATTCCGCTATTGGTATGATTCGCGAGTGTTGCGTGTTTTAAACAAAAACGTTAAAATTACATGTGCGAATGGTTAATTTTAAAAGTCAAGGATTATGATTGTTTCGAGGGGTGCAGGTAGAATCAATTGTTTTCAATAGTAAAGTATAATCGGTCGTTCAACATGCTAAAGTGTACTTTAGTCATGTCCATTGTGGGCGCAAATAGCATTTTACAATTCGCATTAAATAACAGGGAGTTACTCTCATAATGCGATTTAAATTATGCTATTCAAAAATACTTTTCATGCGCCAACATGTTTCTGCATCTATAAAGCTTAAAAGTGATTTAGATCAGAATACAATTAGTTAAAATGTTGAAATAACTGCAAATTCAATCAGGAATATCATTAAAGAAAGATTTTGCCTTGCTAAAACTGACTGAGAATTGAAATTTTATATCTGTGACAGATTAATTGCCTCTGATTTAAAATTTTAACTGTCTAGTTGATGAGAAATTTCTAAAATCAATCGAATTTTCATAAAGGAAAAATCTAATATTTGCAAAAGTAGGTATTATAGGAAAAAATCACGAATTTTCCACATAACAAAAACCGTGCAAAGCGTCACTCGCGCGAGACACGTGCCTGCTGGGCGACAATTTCAAATAAATTGGCCTGATTACGCCAGCCGGGATGCGGAATTCAGCGAAAGAGATTGCATTTGTCGGCCATTAGCAGCTGGCAGCGTAATTCTCCGCCGTTTGCAACAATAACGGTGAACAAACAGACAATAGAATGCGATGCTGCGCCAGCCCGGCCTCCGGGGTCCGGGATAGAATTCCTGCTCGCACGGAATTCGCCATCGTGGCATTTTCTGCTTTCGCTCCTTGCTATTTCAGAATGGGACGGACGGATGGGCGAGCGGGCTGGCGGACGGACGAAGGGATAAATGAAATGCAATCGGACGGACGCGCAGCATTCTCCTCGGCAGCTGTTGCAATTGGAACCTCGTGCTCGTGCGATCATTAAGGCTAGCATTCCTTGCATTGTGGAGCGAGAGAACTGCGCACCGGTCAATTTATCGCACTGCACTTTCCTTGTCTTGTCACGAGACGAGCAAAAAGGGGCTAAGATGCAACGGGCTAATGCATTTGAAGAGTTGAAGACAGAACCCAGTTAGAAACTTTGCGCAATATGTTCTTTTGCAAACAAGTGTCGTAAATGGTGTTTTGATAATAAACCAGCTTCACTTTGACAGGAGATGAGCAATAACAAATATAGAAACTTTTCCTCGTTCATAGTTTTAATATCCTGTTTATTATACGGATAAGAATGTTATTTTCTAAGGTGAATAATACATAAAATCTGCCTATATACTGCACATATATAGTTTGTCTTAAGAAAGACGATTCGCCAGAAATTGAGGACCTGATTTTTGTTCAATACACAAAAAAATAACCAACTCACATCATTATTTTATTTCTTATTGCAAAAAATGTTGCTCGGGTTTTTGCGTATGGGAGCAATGAAAGGTCCATTCATAGTTCAGCAGAATATGTCAATAGTAATGAATGGCTTGCAACACGGCCTGCGCAAGCAATAATTGCGCGTCTCTTCGTTTGAGTGAATTGCTTTTACATGCAAGAATAAACTATTTGAGTGGACCCTGTGATAGAATAATTGCGTCCTGGAACTAACCACTTTTATATGTGATGAAAGGGTGCCATTGAAAACACTCCTTCGTCAATAAATTAAAATTTTATGAAAAATAGTACTGGAAACTGAATATTCCTTACTGAAAACATTCAACACAAATTAAACCCTTGTGTATAGGCTCAAATTGATACTGACGTGAGGTTTTCATTTCCTGTAAAGAGACATCCGCTTTTTGTCCAAGCAAAGCTTTGAGTAAAAAGGGCGCAGATGAGACTTTCATAGGGTCGCGCGGTGTTGCGAGGCGAATGTTTGCTGCGCGTTTATTTGTCAATACGTCAACCATAAATCACAGAGCTTGTCATGTAATACTTGGCCCTTGGTTCATGCATGTGGCTTTCGCAATGACCCTGTTGCGCGCTCTAAGCACACTTTTTCAATAAATATCAGCACAAATATTCGCCCACATCCATCACCCGAATGAGTGAGATTGCGCGACTGATAACCTCGCTTTTCAGAGGTCAGCCGTGATTTTCGCTGTTTGATATTCGTCTAGACTTGACGCGCTGCTGGAAAGTTCAATTACGTCTGTGACGGATGACCAGGAAAAATCCAGTCCAATTTTAATGCCAGCAGGACACCACCGCAGTCGCCATAGCGATGGATTGACGCAATTTTTCCTATTCCTATAATGTTTTTATTTAACATGAACTGCTAAATGTACAAATGGTTTGAGATGAAATTGGGAGCAGATTAACAGGCTTAAAACTAAAATGTTCAAGAGTTAAAGTTCTATTTAAGGAAATACATGATGTATTTAGGGACAGTAATTTATAAAGGACGTTTTAACAAATGGATTAAATGTTTGCTAGCTCCAGCCAGCTGTTAGAAACCAGACTAGAAATTTTAAATAAATTGAGTGGGCATTTAATATTGTACATATAGTCCAAGCTCAATTGAAACTAGTATATTTCAGATTGCGGTGTAGAACATTAATGCACAGCGAATAATGTAGAAAAGCCCCGAAAACTGTTTCACCAGATATGACGACGTCAGATAAAAAATATAATTCAAATGAACAGAAGTGCCGAATTGCTTCCAGTTGGAACGATCGTCAAATGCAAAAATCCATCATCACGTCCGAGAAGTACCATTTTAATCCAATTTCGCGGTTCGGTACAGACTTCAGCTAGAATAATTTGATGAAATGCTACAAATTGCTCGCTAAATCTAGCTGCGCTGTGCTGAAAAAACTCGTTGGGTCGGATCGAGTTGGAAAAAAAGTTGAGAGACGTGATTTCATTTCATAAAGCCAATATCGGCCGATACTGGATGGGCAAAAAGCTGCTGGGCTGTCAGCGGCAGGGAGAAGAGCGAAAAATTCGGCCAACTTTGCAGCCTCTGACCCCGGAACTGTTCCTCATAGATCAGCAGGGGCAAGTGGGAGATGCCGTAAAAAGCAGCAGCTAGACGCTCTTTCCGCGAGACAAATTGAAAACGGCAATGATATGGCCGATTTATCTCGATTGTGGGTTGATTGATAAAGTAGCCGACCACACGACCCCCGCGTTTATGGAGCTATCACCTTTAACGCAAGCTGATCAGCTCTGTAAACACACGTTGACCCCTGAACCTGCGAAACCTAAATTAGACCAACGGTTACTGAGCGAATTTAGAAACACAGGAAAGGAGATTGGATTTTGCTGTGAGCCTAAGGTTGAATCAACCAACTCGCATTTTGTGGACCATAGTTAATTTATGTGAAAATATAAAATTGTATATAAATTAGGATTTTTACCATTCACTGGAAAACACATTCATCAACAAAAAAATTTCAATTAAGATTCAACAGATTTCTAGTTTGAATTGACGATAAAATAATGAAGCTGTGAATTCCTTTCAAGTTCCAATCATTGGCAGTATCGATCGGAAAACACATAATTGAAAAGTTGATCATGCTTTGAAACGTCGACTTTGAGCTTGTTTATTTATGTATTTGTGTGCTAAGTTCCACGTTTGGTCTGCAACACGCGGTGGCTACGGTCGTAAATGCGCTCGCCGCCACCACCGCTGCACTCTCTACCTGCAAATAAACAATTACCACAGCGAACGGAGCGTCGCTTTGTTGCTGGGGAGCAAAACAACAAACTATGCGCTCGGCTCGAGTTCTCGGTAATTAGAGGGCTTTGTGCTTCCGTTCCAGAGTCGATTTAGCGAAAGAGGTCCTGGATTGAGGCCTGCAGATATTTCCTATGTAAATTGGCTCCAATTGATTGTGTTTATTTGTCGACTGTAGGGTAGGGGTTCTCTGCCTATTATCAGCATCCATATTAATACCTTTGATCACGCTTACAAAAACAATATAAACACTATTTTCATTCGTCGATGTTGATGAAACATAAAAACTGGTCTTGTTTGATTTACCTGTTCAATAAAAAATTGTCGACATCAATCTATAAATTTGCGATAAAAGAAAAACACAAATATGAAACTAGCAAACAGAATAAAATGATCGCCCACCGGGGCAAATACTAACGGGGATAAAATTTTCATCTGGTTTTAGAAATCATCACAACTAGACTGATTTTTTAAGTTGTAACGTGCAAATATTGGCATTGGTTTGGAAACTATTTACAATGTAAGGCACAAATACATAACTGAAATTATGATAGAAAGAAAATTTTTACATGCAGCAGTTTTTAGTCGAAAGTTTTGCATTTTATATTCAATTTGCGTCTCGGTTGTAAGTTACTGGACTTAAATTAAAGAGTGATTTTTGAAAACTGTTGAAAAAAAGAGAAAAACCAGAGGGACAAAGTGAAAATTCGGTTTTTGCTTATAAAAAGCTTTCTGAAAAACTCGCTTCATTACGTCCTTAGAGCCAAATTTTCCCCATAAAAGAGAAAACGTCCGGCTCCCCATCTGCGCTAATCTGCCGAAAGCCATTGAGCTAGTTCCCCGAGGGAGCTGGCAAAGCTTTCAAAGTCCTCTGATCTTCATTACACACGTCGCAAGGTGGATGATGCGTTGGTAGCCGGCTAGTAATTAAAGTTTGCTTTGATCCGCGCGTGCACCTCTTTTCGCCGCAATATCGATGGCCTACATGCAAATTGAATTACCACCCCGTCTGACGGAATTCCAATCTACATAGGAATAATAAGCCCGGCTTCAGACACAATCCCCGATATCATCGTCCATTATGCCGGCCCTTTCAGTTTTCGCTCCATTTCAATTTTGGGCCACAATAGCTGGCGGGACAAAGCGTCGCGCCGCATGATGGGAAAATGAAAGCTGCAGGAAATTGATCGGAAACTTATTATTTGCAACTGGTGCATTCTATATGTGTAAAAGCGCTATATAGTATTATGTATTTCAAAGGAGGCAGTCCGACTTAAGAAGTGAATAAAATGCAATATTTTAAGCTGTTTCACTATAGTCGAGTCCAAAATGCAAACTGTTTAATATTCTATTAGTATAAATATATTAAATAATAAAATTTGAGAATTGCTTTGCCCATCGACGTTTCCTTCCCCAAACAAATACACAAATATTGACCCCTACAAATATTTTAGAGTAAAACAAACCAACCTTTCTTTATCATTATGTTGGCATAGGACACAGAGCTCCATAAGATCAATCTAAACTATTTAACAGCATTTGCAGTGACCGGAAGTGCTCAGGTGGCAAGGTGATTCGTCAGAGAAGTGACAGGTGTTGCATTCTGGCAGGCGCCGTTTAACTCGCCCGCACATTTCCGCGTGTCTAAGAAAAGCTGCCGTTAATAACGCGCGCGCGGACACAATGGAGCACTTTTCCATATTACGCTGGCCGGATAAATTCCTCTGGCAGACCGAAACTTTGTCTTTGTTTTTCCTACTGAGCGAGAGTAAGTATATCACGCAAGTTGCTGCTCTCCGCGCGTGCACCAAGACCGACCTTTCGCTGCCAATAGCGCCAACCATAATTCTCCATTTGGTCCGCTCGGCTGCTGGCGCTCGCTCGCTCGCCCTGACCGCACTTTGCACCGCTGCTGCTGCAAACTATTAGCTATTTGCCCTCTCTCTCTCTCTCTCTCTCTCTCTCTCTCTCTCTCGCATTCTCTTTGTCTTTTAGCTTTTTCACGAGTTCACGCTCTTACCATTGGCTGTGCGATAGCGAAAGAACTGACAGCAAAAGTTCGCTTGCTTTTAATAAGAACTTCAAATTCATTTGTGCGTTGATAAAGGTGAAAAAATTCTTGGAAAACTTCACTGCTTGTTACTTTTGTAGAAGTGGAAATTTCTGTCGGAAGTAAAGATTCTAAGTCAAATCATGTCATATAGAAATATATTTATTTTTTAATCGTACAATCAAGTTCATATTAAATAATTATTTTAAAAAATACTCATATAATCTGTTTAAATGAATAAGCCATTAGTAAAAATCGCTTTTTAAATAAATAAGAATAGTAATCCGCCAAGACACAGGAACAGCACGTCTGCGGAGATCATGGATAGCATGACTGACACGCGATCAGAACAATGCAGTTGATTAATTATCACTTCCTTGAGAGAAGCAGCATACCCATAATAGATAATGCAAGGGTAGGAGCTATTAACGCAATCAGCCGCTGGCCCCAGCGCTAAAGGGTGCGTCTGAAGTGTCAAAATGAGTGATGATGATCTGAATAATATACACTCGCTCGCGCGCCTTTATCGGCAGATTAAATATCATCGGGTGATGCTGGCAAATCTGGCCCTTTCTGCTCGGCGCTTATTATGCAACGCGGCTCTTTACACACGCAGCTAGGGGCTGATTGCAAATACTCGCAGCATCGAAGCTGTTGCGCGCGTGTAATCATCAAAGCAAAGGACAGGTTTCATTGTTTAGAGTGCGTGTGTGGGAGAAGCAGGCAAAAGCGCTTCGATCGGATTTACTGTACTGCTTTGTTCGCGGATCACTCTCGGCTTAGTAGAAATCATTCTCTGGCTGTTCTAATGCAAGAGCAGTATTTCTCGCTCATCAAATTTCAAGTAAGTACTAGTCTGGAAATTATTTTTTATCCAGCTTGAATTTAAATCTCATGTGCGAAAATGGGTAAGAAATAAATATGAAATTGACAAAATGTAGTTTGGTTGCAATATAACTTTATTTGACTAGGCAAGTTAACCTCGAATGTAATCTAAAAAAGCACAATAAAACATGCTTGAGATAATCAGTTCTTACAATGAGTCATTCGAGGAGATTTATTGCTATGAAGTTACATCTTTGCCAACACTTCTTTCAATATTTTTTTATGACACCAAGAGCAGCTAATTTTGTTTACTGATGATGTTACTAATGATATTATCACTTTTGAAAAAAAAATGAAACGTCCTCTCAAAAGAGACAAAAAAGCCATCCATTTCGGTTTCTTTAGAAAGTGCTTATCTTTTGCCCCATAACTCTTCTGGATATCATCATTATTTTTCTTCCTTGCGCCGTGGAATGACATGAGCAGCAGTGGAAACGCAGCTTCTTCAACACACTCTCGAATTATAGCCTCAAGCAGATAGATAGAGTGGAGGAGTATGTCTCTCTGGTGCCTATTTTGTGTGGGCACGTTGTGTCCGAGCGAAGATAAGCCGGCGAGGAAACGTATCCATTTGCCAGGACAGGAGACCACGGCCAGTTGTGTGCAAGATTGATTTCACGTCCAGTCCACGCGCACAAAGCACACACGACGCTGCTTATTTGCCTCTTTTATTGCACCGGCCGCACACAAAACATATTGCAGTTGCTTGTTTTGATTAATGGCTGAAATACCCCTGGAATGACTACTAAAGAAGACAAATTCCTCTTACGCCGAGTGATTTATATATTTATAAAGCGTATGGGCGCCCATTCCTCCTGAGGGAGAAAAATTAGATCGCACTATCAGGCGCAGATCGTCAGTGAAAAAGTTATTGTGTGCCAGTTTAAATGGAAAATGCTCTTCATTCATGCAACGAGTGCGTGCGTGATGTGCGAGGGAAAAAAAGTCGAAAAAGTGAAGCAAAAAAGGCGCACCCCTCTCCGAGCAATTGCTTAGGTGACAGCCCCAGTGAAAATTCTATTAAAAGCCAGACGTGACATTTTTCTCTCAACCTTTCCAAAATTTTCCGCTTGATTTAGTGTGCATTTTATCTCACTCAAATGGGTCTGCATCTTCGGCTGGGGAAATAAATAGCGAGGGAGGTAATTCATTTTGAGCAACGCCAGGTGGAATATTTGAAATTTCAGCGAGAGATATGTGCGGCAGTTAAAACAAAGGGAGTTTTAGATTAAGAGCACAAAACATACTGCCCAGATTTTTCAATAGCATTTTCCACCTCTGGTGGAGTATGTGAGGCATATTAATAATACCTTTAATGCTTTCCCCATCGAAACTTTTCGTCATTAAATGGTTTAAGAGTCTCCCGCTCTCATCATAATTCGGTTAATGGACGCATTTGGGAGCCTAATTCTGATCAAACATTTCCTATAAACGGAATCTGCCCAGAATGGTAGTGTCCAGGTTAAAGTTTTCCCCATAAATCCTTTTTCTAACAGCCTTAAATTATAATCTTTGATAGGTAGGGTAGACAAAAACGTTGAGACCTCGGTTAATACTCATCAAAGCGCAAACAAACTGTTCGCGATAGAAGTAGGTCGAGCCGACTTTTTCATTTTGGCAGCATTTGTGGAGGAAACTTTGCTTTTAGCCTAGCGCCTCGGTGGCATCTTCAAGCACTTTTTAATTTATGGCGAATATTTCAGCGCAAGACACGTGGGGCCGGGGAATTAATGACGCGCATTCAGGCCGCGAATCCCGTGTGTTGGAATGAAAAAGTTGGGCTCTCCCTCCCTCGCTGGTCGCTTTTTCATCGGGTGCCTATGCACTTTTCTATTACCATTACACGGGGCATTATTTTCGGCAGGTAATCAATCGCAGGCAGGAAGAGCGATGACGTCAAGGAGCAGGTTCCTTTAAGCGCCATAAATTCGCAGGCTGTCGCCGTCGGCTCCCATTTTTCCTCTTTTTTTCTTCCTTTGGACGGAGAAAATCAGCCGGTGAGATGGGCCTATTATTCCTCTTGGAATCACACGCACGCCGCCCACACCAAATGCAAAACACGCAGCTGCCCCTAATCATTCGCACCCCTTTTGCACTCCTGGGGATTGGAACACAAGCTGCATCCCAGGTGAAGATGGGCCGCGATCCGCACGCGGAATAAAAAGCACCTTTCCTCCGCTGCAAACGGCATGCAGGAGCCAGATAAGCTCATCTCCTCAATTTTAATTTAAGAAAAGCGGATTTTCCTCTTCTAGGGTTATATCATGTCATTTTCCAAAAAATCCAATTTTGTGTGCCTCGCATGCTATTCCAGACAAGGATTGGATTATGTCAAAAATGAGCTTGAACGTCATTTGTTATTGGATGTCAAGGAAGCGTATAAACATTCGCTATAATATGTTATTTGATTTCAACCATCTAGGATTTTAATCTGTTATTTTGCGCATCCAACAAAGAAAATATCGTGAATTGGTCATTTGGAATTCCTACTTCATGAAGGCTGCAAACAGATGGTGTCACCATTTATTCACTATATTAAAGGTTCGCATCTCGCGATTTATTCTCGTTACTGAGCGTTCGACCCAGAAACATTTCCTCTGATATTCCGAGAAACAAAATTGGTCCATGTGGAATAAATACTGTAAATTAAACATTTCTTTTTAAATTGGTTTTTAGAACAACGATTGCATTTGCTAACTTTTTATTTCAGCACACCAAACTAATTATTTTCCCGTCTAGAAGCAGGAGTGAACCTAAAATCAGTCTATGTAAGTGCTGGAAATTGTTAATAAACAGTGGAATTTCCCGAAACCACCATCTATTTAAGTCGACGTGGAAATTAATTAAAACGAGTTTCTCTGATAGTTATATTTAATACTGCTATGGTCTGACAAATAACCAAGAATAAAACCACAAGTTTAAGCACTGATAGCTGCTGCTGGGACTTGGAACCCACGATCAAGTTTGCTGCAACAATCTAATTCCCTGCTCGCTCCTTCCAAATCGATTATCCAGCCTGGGAGCGCGGCGTTGGTAATAATAGTCTGACAGCAAAGTAAATTGTCGAATAGGGATAATTTCGGTGCGGATGCGAGTGATTGAATTAATGCCCGCGCGCGGCGGCGGACACATAAGCAGAGGGAGAGGTATAAATTTCGCGTTATATTAGCGTAGTGACGCGCCAGCACGTGCAATTTGAACACCTGCCAAATAAATACGAGCATAGCGCGCTGATTATAATGTCTTGCATGTATACCTTGTAATTCACTGTGTTATTCGCCCGTCCGTGTCGTCCGCTCGCAATACCTACCTCTGTTCACCTGCCATAATATTGAATGTGCCACTGCAGATCGTGAGGACACGGTTACGGATCGAGAGCAGTTTAAATGTCTTTTGATTAAGCAACCAGATCCCAGTCTGGTCAACCAACAGCTCTGCGTTTTATGGCCATCGTATTTTTATCTCTATAAATGGTATTCACTTCCTGATCAGGAACGATGCCAAAACATAAAAAATGTAAGACATCGCAATTTTATAGCCGTCAACAATTTTATCAAAAAAGCGCAAACAGTCGAAACAGTAAATAAAAATTAACGTGCTTCCATTTCAAATTCATTTTTAAATTTTAATATATAATTTTACACGGCCTTCTCTATTGCAACTACTGCATTCATTGGCTGAATTTATAGCAAATGGTCATCGGTAATTTTTCTAGATAAAAACCGACATTCTGGGAATATAAGTTTTGGACTTAATCCACATGGCACTTCATGGGTAAAAAGTCGGAGAAAATCACTATACAAATAACCAACTCTACTTTTCATCTGGCCAGTTTCTTTGCCTCTAATAATCTACCGACAGTAAGTAAATCTTTTCTGATTAATTCTTTTCATTGCGATCATTTTGCTTATCAGCACCGCACAGTAATAGGGATTGTGGAGAAACTCTTTCTTGTAAAATTGGATTTGCTGACAGGTGACCGATAGGATGAACCAGTTGATGCCTTCAACGAATTCAAAATCTCTCACTCCAATATTTTTGGCCACGTTGTTCGACGCCATTGTCAACCGAAAACCATATTTGGCGGAGCCATTTAAAAAGCACTCAGGCGAATTTCCATTAATCTGGCTGTGACAGAAGTCGAATCGCTCAGGCAGTGCATGAATCCGCATCGAGGCCAGCTCTTCACATCACATCGATTCGTTCCAATATTTGCCTGCTATAAATCACACTCGCTCTTTCATCTCCGCATCGGCGTCAAATATTTGCACAAAAGAGCAAAAGACATCGTGCACGTGGGCCCGGTTGCACGATTTGCAATTCAATTCGAGAGCGAGCACGCGAGCGAGCAAGCTGAGCCGCAAAATATGCAGCTTGCTAAATCCCATTAAATGTTTGCACCGGGTCTCTCGCAACGGCACACACAATTGGTGGTAAATCCGAGAAAGTTATTAAATTCCACTTGAATAATGCAGAGTTATGGGTTCATTGATGCGCCGGCTCGTTTATAACCAGAGGCAGCGAGAGCATTGTCTCGGTCCAGAGCTGGAATTTCTCTCCCGGGTCCAATAAGAATGTCCGGCGGCGCAAACAGACCACCGCAAACTTCAGCCACACGTAATTATTGTCATGATCGTAAATACAATATTAATGCTTTCTAATTAATAGAAGAGGCCAACTTTGCCCCGAGTGTCCCTCCCTTCCTCCTCTCTTGGCCAACTTTTGATCTCTAAATCAAACCTCAAGCGCCGCACTGACCCCAAAAGTCTAGTGCGAGGGTTTAACAGAGATTTGTTCGATTCTCCGATAACATGTTAGGGCAATGCTTTGCGTTGCAGTGGCAAAATCCTCTACTCTGCTGACTAAGCAGGATTAAAAAACTTAAAAAGAAAAAAATACGAGTAAATTAGTTTAAATTCGCTTGCAAACACGCATGCATACGAGAGTGACAGGCAAAACAACATTCACATTTAAATTTAAATTTCTGGGATATTTTTTATTTATTTTATTACTCCCCTTTATTTCCTTAACGTATTGCCACGTCGGCAAGGAAATAATTGAACACATCATATATTATAATCTCCGCTCAGGCAATTTGACAATGATTGCGGTATCAGAATTGGCCGTTTGCTGCCGGATGCAGGTCTCGTGGTTCCTGGAGCATCAGCTGCGCTTGTCCTTTGTCACGTCGGTCGCATGAATGACAATGGGCAGCAGCAGCAACAGCAGAGAACCGGGCCGGCTTGCTTGTTGCGCTGCTTGGCATTCAGTCGGCGACGCCAGCCAAACAACACCCATCAATAAATTGTGAATGAGAGCGAGCGCCGCCCATGCCAGCTTGGCGCGCGTTCTCGTCCTTTCCTCCAGCTTGTGCATTAATACGTAAGAACGAGTTTGTCGCAAACGTCTCCCTGCAGAAATTTCGTCAGTTCACGTGAATGTCACCTTGACGGTTAGCTCGTTTAAAATTCATTTAATTTTAATAATCATAACTAATCATCTGCACTTCGATTGTAATCCGTATAGTTCCTTTTGACAAATATAGGGCCCAAATAAACTGTATTATAGGTGGAAGTTTGTAGAGAGTCCACGTTTTTCATCAAAGCACAAGAAAAGCTCAGATGAATATGAAAAATACTTTTACTAGCATATTTTTTGTGTCTAGATAAAACAATTGAAATTATCAAATTTTAGAGTATAGCCTACAGTCCATATATGATTTGTTTTAAATTCTTGTGCAACATTTTGGTTCTGCATTAATTAAAAAATATTCCACATTTCAATTTTTCTGGATATTTTTTACCGTGACGTCTTTTGCTTCTGGCGCCTTAAACCAAAACATATTTATGAACCGTTTTTCCCTCACCCATTCTGGCGAATTGTGTTAATGCTGCCCAGGGGCCAATTAAGCCGCACTTTCAAGGTACATTGAAGAGTGAAATCGCCGTCATCCGGTCGAATTTCGCTCCATTTGATAGGCCAATTTCGGCACTTTGTCGGTCAAAGAGAGCCTTATACTGGCCGAAGCGATTTTTCCTCCCTTTTGTTCGAGCATCGCCAGACATTTTACCGCCCTTTGAGCCTGAACTTGTGGTCTGTGCGCGCGTTTGATCGAATGATGCATGAATAGAAAATACCTCATGGAACATGCACGAATTTCCCTTTGAATGGCTTATTTGTATTTCACCTTGGGCGTGAAATGCGTCTTTTGACAAGAGAACCTGGATGAGACAATTTGAAGGAAATTTATCTTCGCGTAAATTCACACTTTGTCAAATTTACATATCAATAGCAACATTTTTTTCTTTTTTAGCTTTTATAACAAAAATTTAATTCATGGTTTCTTTTACACATCAAATAGTTTTTCAATTAAATCAACGAAGTATTTCCACTATAGCACAGTGGTCTGATCTGTGTAAAATGAAGATCAAAGAGCTAGGGTTTCAAGATTATTTGTTTGCTTCATTTTTTCACGTTCGCCTGCTCTTAAATTCAATCTAAACAATTCCAGCCTTTATTTACGATATTTGACAAGCGGCATTCCACTCACTTTTTTGTGTATCATCTTCAAGAATATGTACATTCCGTCACATTTTATATGCATGGCAGTGACGCATACACGACATAAAGTATCGAGATAAAAGCTTTTACTCTGAAATTCTTCGACTGAACAAACGTCACCAAATCTGTCGTTTCGCATCGCGAATACAGTGGAAGACGCGCTGGCGTTCCCAGTCCGCCGCAACGTTAACTTTTCTCGACTTTTATGGATCGACTGGCGGAAAGGAAAGTGATAAAAAGATATCACGAGACACACAATCGCCGTCAGCACGTTCTTATTGATTTATGCAACCCGCTGGGCCTCTGCGACGCACCGGTTGCATACACTCTTTCTTAACCCCGCAATGGGAGTGAGCCGAGTGAGGGGCGTGTGTGTGTGTATTCCGCGCGATAAACTTCTCGTTTCCCGAGCTCCGGCTAGCGATTTCGAAATAGTTTATTAATGCCCGGCGGCGGCAGATTCCGCTGGCTTTGTGCTCGACTGACGACTACTGCTCGTCTATAGTGCGCGCGCGGATTAATTAACTCTCGAAATTTGAGCCAACTTTTGATGAGCTGGCGCGCGTCTGCCAAGTTTGACAGCACGCAATCGGCAAATCAAACGAGCGTCAAGTGCGAGGCGTTTGCACCGAGAGTGTTAACGACCTCGGGTGGAAAGCACTACTAAAAAGCGCCCTTCAAACTTTGCTAGAGCTGCTGAGTAGAAGAAAAAAGTTGCTCGACCAATTTTTGTGTTTGCGAAACACGTGGATGCAAACTTTCTCTCGCGGATGTTTCAATTCACCAAATCGATGCAGGTGGGCGAGAATCAATCAAACGAGAAAAAAGCAGCCATCGCGCTACACGAGTGAAATTTTCAGCTAACCCTCCAGAGTCCACGAGAGAATGCAAACAATTTTGGTTGGGTTCAAGCAGGACCACCTCAAAGGTCGGCTGCGTATGAGTATAATCCCACAAATATTTGTTTTCACCGAAAGGTTTCTCATCAAATCAAATTCTGAAATAAATAATATCTGAATCGTTCTGAACAAGATTTTTTGTGATGTTATTTTAAACATTTTTGTGCTTTTATGGGTCTAGCGTTCTACAAATATTTTTATTCAATCTTTTAAAGCTGCGTAGTCATTTTCTCACCGAAAATAAATTATCTGGAAAATAAATCAACTGCTCTATTTGGAAGTGAGCTGAGCTTTGTTGTAAAATATATTTAAACAATTTGATAACTATCTCAAAAAATACAAGTTTTGTTGACAAATTTGGGCTCACGGCGGGGCCAGTACATACAAATTTCCCAACTGTGCCAAAACTCGACAGTCTTGTTGGGAATTTTGAACCCCTTTCCCTTTGTACATCTCTGCTGGGAGTGTTAAAAAATTTGCTGTTGCGGCTTCAGAACGAGAAAAGTCTCGCGTATACATTTACTTCTCTCTTTTTCCTCGCGAAATATCTGCAGACAACAAAGGCACAAACAAACAGAGCATCTGCACAGCCGGAAGCATTACTTCGGCGATTAAATTTGAATCAGTGCGACTGGCAATAAAAGCGAGAATTGTGAATCCAACGGCGTGTCGTGCCGAGCAGGGGCACTCGATTTGGCTTGTCTGCTCACGACTCCATAATCGAGTATGACTTCGATGTTCAAGCGAAGCCGCTGGTCTTCTGGGAACGACTCGATTCAAACACCACCTGGGTCCCCTTCTTGAATCGGATGAGGGTAAGTAGACGAGCTGGGTGGGCGTAGACCGGAGACAAAACTCGTTCCGCAGGATAATTGCTCGATAAAAAGGTCTCTTATGCATTCAAAGAAACGATCTCGACTTCCGCGACATAACAGTATGTTACTCCGATTTTTTTTTATATTGTGTATGTGCAGCAACTTCAGGTTATGTTTATTGTACTTTTATGCTTGTTTATCTTGCTAAATTTAACACATAAATGAAATATGTATGAAAAATGTACGAAAATTAATGCAAAATTATAAAATTTTAAAAAACAGTCTAAACAAACAAACAGAGCAGGATATAGATCGTTGCTGGCTAATTGTTTCAGAAATTTAGTTTTATATATATAAGAATAAATGAAAAACTGCGTTACAATATAGAAAAACATTTTTGCTAATTGATTCCCACGAGGTTACCAGTAATGAGTTTCGCTCCATGCAGTGTGGATGGAATTAAGCTCGTTCTTCTTTACTTACGAATTATATCCTCATTCAGCAAAGTGTAAAATTGAGTTAAGTAACAAATGAGCAGAGAGAGCACCGAGGTTGAATCATCCGCCACGGTCTATGTGAGCCCACTGAGCAAAGAACAATAAGATTATTTCACAGGCGTGCATAGCAAATTTATCTTTTAAGCTCCTATTGCGCAACTGCTCTCAAAGGAAAAGAGGGAAACTTTTCTTTATAACGCTTGAAAAAGGATAAGGAATTTTTTCTCATGCGGTCACTAAGATAACTCGAATTAGAAATTCCCGCGTATGAAGTTGCTTTCCGTATAAAACTGAACTCTAAATGTGTATTTAATTGTATTTAATAAATGTGTACAAATTTGGATGAATAAACAGTTCTTGTGTCTGCGTATGAAATAAATTAAAAAATATGGTACACAGAACAGTTTAAAAAATATCCAAGCGACTGCATTTTTTTTCACCATGCGCTATGAATATAAAATTTACAAAATTCAGAATTTGAAAATAAATTTTACTCAGGGTGGATATCCTAATAGAAAGTCTTATTGTTAAGTCTTGATAGAAAAGCAAAATTGACTTTCAAATTTTTTCGTTATAAATTTCCTCTGTCATGGTTTTGCGGCTTTCCTGCAGATTCTCCCCGTTAATAAAGCTATGTCGTCTATGCAAACGGAATGCTTCCAATTCATCAATATATATCGACAGCCAATTGCGAAAACTCATTGCATATTTACCGCTACCCTCATTGAATACCACTAGAAAAGACATGAGCAAGAATTGATGCAAATTGGAAAAGGGCTAACCGCACGCAGTCGATGCGAGTACCTCCAAAAACAACGAATCTAAGTGCTCCCGAGCTCGTGGAATAGTTCGAGCTTTACGTAAATTAGGTGGTTTCGCATTGGGGTCGCAGGATTCCGATCGCAGCGTTACATCAAATCCGCTAGCGGTTCGTGGGAACCCTACGACAAACAAGGATTATTTCACCGTGAGTAATCCAGGGTCCAATATTTTTAGAGGAGCGAATCGTCTCCGTCGACCAAGTTTGCTCGTAAAATTGATTGCGGCAATCAAATTAATGCTTGTGAGCAGGGCGTGTTTATCGACGCAAATCTGCCCACAACTCTCCCGTGTGCATATTATGTAATTGAAGATGAATGAATTATGATCGCTGCGAAGTGTGTGTTTGTTATCATGGCGACGATCTCTTTGCAGCAGTCGTTGCCGGATCGATGGGAAAGTGATTTATTCAGCCGGCAGACCCGTTTGAGCATGTAAAGCCAAAATATTTACTTGGCTATACGGCAGTTTGCACTTTAGCTCGTGCCTATCAGGTGGACACAGTCGACAGACATCCATCAACGGCCCTTTGATGTCAGGACCAGTACGTCCGAAAAAGCTTTTTCGTTGCGCATTGTTTCCCGTTTGGTAACTGCATTGAATGTAGGTCAATTTCGTGCAATTTAGCAGATAACAGTCCAATCTAAAATGTTTTGTGTTCAAAAATAGATTTTAGCTTCGCACTTGGGATGGGAAGGCATTTTAAGCAATGCCAATCATTCTGAGAAATTATAAAAGCTCATTAAATAACAATTAATTGAAAAAATTCCAGCAAGCGTGGAAATGAACTGAAATGTTAAATTATTATTTTCTTTGTCATTTATTAAACACCAGACATTCCTTAAAAGATGAATCAAAATATCATAATATAAAGGGCATTTCGAGTATATAAAACACGCAAGTCCTTAATTATAAGCACGTTATCCGTCGTTTAATTAAAAATTGAAATATAGCTCAAGAAGACTGTGCAAGTAAAATATAAATTATGGTAAGTAAAAATCAATATAAAATAACTTAATCTCTTATCGAAAACATTTTATAATAATTAACAATACAAATTTCCAATAATTTTATTGGTAAATGATCCAAGTATTGTAGAAATATGCAAATTTTCCAACATGAAGTATCGATGGCAATGGCACTAGAAGGGTTTCTGTTTGTTCGGTATACCGTTCATCACGATCACCAATGCGCAATTGGATCCGCACGACGTCCATATTATTTGCTTTGGTAATAAGCAAACGCAACAAGGGCACATTATTGATAGAGGGAACATTAGAGAGGCAAATAATTCTTGCAATCAGATTTTGCAATCAGCAGAGCTGCTGATAAATTTGTACCCATCTGAATCGCCGCTCCGGAACGTAAGCAACAGTTTTATATATATCGTATGAGTGTGCATTTGATGATTTTGTCAGATTATTTATATCCTTTGTTCGTTCGTAGCACGCATTTCAATCAGCGACGAGAACAGTAATTGGAATTAATCGCTTTTGTGTGTTGAATGCGCACTGCGCTTTCGATTTGCAGTAATGAACTTCATGCTGACGAATGATCGGATTTGGAATAATTCCGCTCGCTGCTGCTAACCGATTGTAGATTCTAGGAGAACTTTCTAACTCGTTTGAAGGGGAACTTGGCCTGTTGAATCAAAATAAATATTCAATGTAATGCAGACCAGGTGCAGCTGCTGCTTTGCGAAAGCTTCAAAGTAAATTTTATACTGTCGGTTTTAAGATTTTTTGTGCAGTGCCTTCTGCTAATAAGGGCACAGACCGGCAAGACTCAAAGATAGGAGAAACAACCACCATAGAATACAAATAAAATTATGCTCTTGATGAGCCAGGTATCATTTTTTAGTAATTGAGATTACAAATTGAGTTTTATCATGGATCACCAGAGTAGCTTTACCACAAAAGAAAGATCAAAAATATCATTTGGAAACAGAAGGAAAATCAGAGTGTCAGTAATATAGGTCCTTAGCAACTACCAATGGGTTGCAAAATAGAATAAGTATACTGTAAGCCCGTTTCAGATTTTTGCACCCCTTTTCAGAATACTGAAATGGAAATGGGGTGCAGTGCCCCGCGTTTCAGAATTTTTAAATGGGGTGCAGAGCCGTGCCGTGAGCCAGCAGCCGCGAGATTTAGGCGGCTAAGCCAGTTTAGCCAGCAGCCAACAAAAATTGGGCAGCTCAAACCTCTAACTGTAAGTATAAAAAAAGAAGAATTTTTCAATATATTTTTATTTTTGACAATTATTTGTCACGCAAATCTATAGAAATAAAAGAAGTAAAGCAAATTATAACATTCAACTTAAGTTTATTTTGAATTGTATAATAATGATCAAAAATGGAGACATTTTTTTAGTTTAGGAAAACCTATTTTAAATCATTATTATTATGCTTGTTCATCTCTACAAATTGATGTATTTCAGACATGCTCCGTACTTCAATGAACACGAGAGAAATTTTCTGCTCATTGAGATTCACCAATAATTGAATTTTTTGGTGTCTCTCCACGGATGACTGCTTTCAATTTGGAAGCCACCCACAGACGAGTGTAAAAAGGCAGCGATGTTTGATCGAATATTATTGCACGTCCCACTTTTGGCCAGTCGATTCACCCACGTCTATTGACATTAAAGCGAGAGTGCTGGGGAAAGAGAAGCCCACCATATAAAATTCTGTTTCGGTTGGGCGTGTGCGAAATTTCACTTGAATCGATCGTCGCGGCCGGAAAGAAAGCAGACGGAAATCTGAAGGCGAACAAGCCGACAAGACAGATAGGTTGCATTATTTTTGACCCCTTGCGCGATGTCTGCCAGAGCTGCGAGGAAAATTGATGATGGCCGCTGCTATAAAACGGCCCGGCCCTTTTTTAAGATAATTCTCACGTAAATGCTTCCGTGCGATTTCTCACAAACGTCCGTCTTTCTATTTTATAAATTGTTTTCACGCTGCTCCAAGCAAAAAAGGGCTGGACCCGTTCGTCCAGCAGACTGACCGCCCGCCACGTCAGCCGAAATTAATAACCTCCAAATTGACTTTGTGATTAGTACTCGCATCTATTGTCTTATGGGGAATGGTCGAGATAAGTCAAACCCCACAAATTGTTGCAATGCCTTTATTTGTATTTGCCGTAATTTAGTCTGAAATAATATAATAAATTCCATAAATGCATAGAAAAGAATGTTAACACTAAACACATTAAAAAGGCAAAAGGCCATTGTCAATTATTAAAATATAATATATAAAAATGACAAGAATAAAATAATAACTCAATTAATATAACACAACACAATATATATATAATAACATAAGCTTACCCCTAAAAGGGAGTTGTCAGAGATTGGCAATATACAAACAGGGTAGTTCAATTATTCGTCAATTATAGGGTTCGTACTGTAATACATACACGTCATTATAACTAACTAAATTCACAAACCACAAATAGAAATATTGTTCAGAGAGATAATCACTTACAAAGGGAGCTATGTGCTCAAGGTTAACGAACTCCTAAAATGTGCGGCCGAGGGAGCAATATTTGCTGCTACCGCACACGTTTATCGTCGAGTTTAGAATAACTCCTTATCAGGTTAACACGGATATACTCAGGCAGCCAGGGTAGGAGAGAGCGCCACCTTTCGGCAGCCACCATACAGCCCCCGGACTGAAGACTGGAAGTCGAGGAAGTACCATAACGGTCCGGAAGCTTTATCGTTCTGCCAAAACGAGTTGTTTTAGGTTGAGTCTTGGTTGGCGGTGGCTGAATTCGAACAGTTTTGCGTTGTGGGGCACTTGGCGCTGGGTTTGGTTTTCTGGCTGACGGTGTTTGGGGGGCAGCACACGAAGGACCTGGTTGAGGTTCATTAACAGGCTCTGCAGGTCGATCTGGTGGCTGTTGCACGGCACGTTGCGGCACGACAGGCGGCTGTACAGTTGGCTGCTGTGCGGCGGGCTGCGGCACGACAGGCTGCTGCACATCGGGTTGCTGTGCGGCGGGTTGCTGCACATTTTCAGCAGGCGTCAGTGTTATCCAAGGTGCTTCCTTCTGCTCTTTCGGCAAAATTGCTTCGAAGAATGCAGGTTTTAAGCGGTCGATTGAAACGGTTTTTCGCTGTCCTTTGTAGTCAATAATAAAAGATTTCTCACCTCTTTGCAGTACTTTATGTGGACCAGAATACTGCGGTGTGAGAGGTGCACGCTGCTCACACCGGAGTAAAACGTGCGTGGAAATAGCGAGTTCAGGATGTACAAAAAATTTCTTCTTGGAAATATGCCATACTGGTTGCGGGCAAAGATGAGAGAGATGACTTTGAAGTCGCAGGAGCATTTCGGTCGGAGTCATCTGATTTTGAGGTTCAACGAAAAACTCTCCTGGCAAGCGAATACTTTCTCCGTAAACCATCTGGGCAGCCGAATAACCAAGGTCTTCCTTCAATGCTGAACGTAAGCCAAGAAGAACAGGTGCTAGCGCGGCTGACCAGGTCGTCGAATGGCACATCAGGGCGGCCTTCAGGGTGCGATGAAATCGCTCAATGAGGCCGTTGGACTGTGGATGATAAGCATTTGTATGGCGAATTTCTATACCTGCTTTCTCAGCAAACGTCTTGAAGGTTTTAGAAGTAAACTGTCTTCCTTGATCACAAATCAACTTGATTGGAAGACCAAATCTACTAATCCAGCCATCTTTGAGAGCACGTATGACCGCTTCGCTGGTGATAGAGGCAAGAGGGATTACTTCTGGCCAGCGTGTGAAACGGTCAATTAACGTCAGACAATAGCGGTTACCTTCAGAAGGCGGTAGAGGACCAATCAGATCTGCATGCAAAACAGAAAAGCGTTCTGAAATTATAGGAAATGGCTTAAATGGAGCTTGGTTATGGCGAGTTATCTTCGATTTTTGGCATTCCAAGCATGTGCGGGCCCAGTTTTTGCAGTCATTTTTCATTCCAGGCCAGACAAAACGTTGAATCACTAGCTTTACGGAGGCTTTCACTCCAGGATGAGCCAGTCGGTGCAGACCATCGAATGCTTCACGTCTAAATTTTTGTGGTAGAAAAGGGCGAGCAATTTCAGTCGTTGTATCACACCAAATCATCTCGTTAGAATCGGAGACAGGAAATTGTTTCAGACGTAGCGAGCTAGTTGGCAAAAGGTAGTCCTTAATTTCTGGGTCATCTTTCTGCGCGTTTGCTACTTCTAAAAAGGAAATGCTATTTTTGTTTGACGTCAGCGCGTCAACTCTGGAAAGGGCGTCGGCGACAATGTTCGCTTTCCCAGGTACATACCTGATGTCCGTGCAGAACTCACCAATAAACTGTAAGTGGCGAATCTGGCGAGGAGAACAGTCCGTTCTATTTTTCGTGAATGCAAATTCAAGGGCTTTCTGATCCGTATAAATGACAAACTCGTGTCCCTCCAGCAAGTAACGAAACTTCTTGACAGAATCGTAGATAGCCAATAACTCCCTGTCATAAGGAGCGTAGTTTCTCTCGGCGGCGCTGAGCTTCCTACTATGAAATCCAAGTGGTTGCCAGATATCATCGACAAGTTGTTGTACGACGGCGCCAAGAGCAAAGTCAGAAGCGTCTGTTACCAAGGCAAGTGGAGCACTTTCTTTAGGGTGAGCGAGACAGACTGCTTTGGCGAGTTCAGTTTTACTCCTTTCAAACGCTTTCTTCGCTGCTTCATTCCACTTCACAGGTTCTTTCTTGCTTTTCCGAGGTCCCGAGAGTAATTGGTGCAGCGGGACAAGGGTTTTTGCAATATTAGGGATGAATCGACGGTAATAATTGATCATACCAAGGAATCGTGCGAGTTTATCGGCTGTGGCAGGTAGTAAGAACTCGTTAATTACTTTCACTCGTTCAGGTAGAGGTGTAATTCCGTCTTTGCAAATTCTATATCCAAGAAAGTCAATTTGCTCTGCTCCAAGTACACATTTATTAAGGTTAAGGATTAGGCCATGATTATTCAGACGCTCGAGCACTTCACGAAGGTGACTTTCGTGCTCGGCGGCCGTAGCAGAAGCGATGAGGACGTCATCAATATAACAGAAGACGAACGACAAGTCTCCAAAAACCTCATCCATGAGGCGTTGAAAAGTCGCTGGAGCGTTCTTTAGGCCGAAAGGCATAAAGTTGTAGACAAACAAGCCGAATGGCGTCGTCACAGCCGTCTTTGCGACATCATCAGGTGCAACCGGCACTTGGTGGTATGCGCGGGACAAATCCAGCTTAGAGAAGATCGAACAGCCAGACAGCGTCGCAGTGCAATCATACAGGTGTTTCATGGGATAACGATCAGCTTCAGTACGAGAATTTAATTTTCGGTAATCGCCGACAGGTCTCCAAGTCCCATCTTTCTTCTTGACGAGATGAAGGGCAGACGCCCAAGGACTCTTGTCTCTGCGTACGTCGCCTGATTTTTCCATTTTCTGGAAGAGTTCTTTCGCAACTTTCAGTTTGTCTGGAGGCAAACGACGACAGCGCTCGAAGGACGGAGGTCCCGCTGAAGTAATAATTTGGTGCACTGTTGAATGTTTCACTGGACGGCGCACCGTAGCATCGCGGAACAGATCAGGAAAATCTTTCAAGATAAGGTAAAATTGGTTGGAGGTTTCTACAACCTTTATTTTTGGACTATGAGCCAGGCGGCATTCGCCTTTTGCGGTCATGCCAGTAGTTTTGTCTTCGAGAGTCGCATTATCCAAATGGACTGAGAGCCGAAAATGTGCTAAAAAGTCGGCGCCAAGTATTGGTGTGGCCACATCGGCAATTAGGAAACACCATTGCAAGTCTCTTCTTAATTGCAGGGAGAGACTCAGGGTAGTAAATCCATATGTTTTAATAAAATCATTATTCGCAGCCGTCACACGGAAGTCTGTTTCTTTGTGCGTGCCTGGCACTAGAGAACGTGGAATGACACATAAGTCAGCGCCAGTATCAACTAGATACGTGAATTTGGTTTCAGGGTCATAAACAAATAGGCGGCGTGAAGCAGAATGACAGAAAACCGCCGCAATGTTCTTCTGCTCTACAAGTTTCCCGAATTTGCAATAGGTGCAGTTGGAAACAGGCGGCATCCTTGCCGGCATTTAGTAGCTTGAGCGCCATAAGTTTGGTGGTACCAGCAAAGGGTTGGGTCTTGCAGCTTCATTTCGCACGAAGGAGAGCGTCGCTTGCGCGACTTACTTCGCGAGGAACGTCGATCGCGGCTGCGGTCGTCACGCTGCTTCTTTCTACCGCGCTGCTCTTGGTTGCCGCGCGGGCTATCCACCTGCATAAGGTACATCATCTCAGTCATACGATTCACAGCAGCTTCCAGGGCAGCGAGGCGCTGTTCGCCCGGGTCTGCGGAAGTGCGAAGCGCCGCGCACGACGGACCTGGTGCTGATGCAGCGGCTTCAGGGGCAGGTACGGCCTGTGGAGGTTGATACTGTCGCAGCACATCCGCTTTCTTAGCGGCCTCATCTATGTCAGGTTCAACTATAAGCACATGTCGCCATTCCGCAGGCATTGCAGCGCGCCAAATTGATAGAAGATCCGCTTTGAAAATCGGATTCGCCAATGTTGCCTCGTCTGCTGTTGCACGCAGACGGGCTAAAAATTCACTTGGTTTGAGGGATCCAAGAGGAATTTCCTTCATGCGCGCGCGGAGAGCTTCGTAATTTTGCGGTTTCAGATTCTCCAACAACGCAGCTTTTAATTGGGTATAGGGAGTGGCATCAGGCATCTTCCGCACTAAGTTTCCTGCAGCCTCAGGTAAGTCGTCAAAGTCCAATGCGGAAGCCAGCGTCAGGTATTTGTCAATCTCATCGACAATTTGGAATTGCTGGAATCTTCCTTCCAAAATGGTGAAGAATTTGTCCGCATGCTGAGATGAGTAAGTAGGAGGTTTGAAAAAGGTTGAACGACCCTCTCGTGGTGGCATTGCTTCGTTCGGCATGTTGAAATTTCAAGTACGTCGAGGGTCACCAAATATGGGGAATGGTCGAGATAAGTCAAACCCCACAAATTGTTGCAATGCCTTTATTTGTATTTGCCGTAATTTAGTCTGAAATAATATAATAAATTCCATAAATGCATAGAAAAGAATGTTAACACTAAACACATTAAAAAGGCAAAAGGCCATTGTCAATTATTAAAATATAATATATAAAAATGACAAGAATAAAATAATAACTCAATTAATATAACACAACACAATATATATATAATAACATAAGCTTACCCCTAAAAGGGAGTTGTCAGAGATTGGCAATATACAAACAGGGTAGTTCAATTATTCGTCAATTATAGGGTTCGTACTGTAATACATACACGTCATTATAACTAACTAAATTCACAAACCACAAATAGAAATATTGTTCAGAGAGATAATCACTTACAAAGGGAGCTATGTGCTCAAGGTTAACGAACTCCTAAAATGTGCGGCCGAGGGAGCAATATTTGCTGCTACCGCACACGTTTATCGTCGAGTTTAGAATAACTCCTTATCAGGTTAACACGGATATACTCAGGCAGCCAGGGTAGGAGAGAGCGCCACCTTTCGGCAGCCACCATAGTCTGACGAAACGGCAGGAAGGCGGATCGCCCTGCTTCATCTTTATTCTTAACACATAATCCCTTTGGTTTCTTAAAATGTGTATGGAAATGAATTCATTCATGAGATTCAAACTATAAGGCAGAGCACGAGAGCCTAGGCACGCCTGGCATAAAGGATGATGGTTAGAAGCTAGAAACATAACCACTCTCTTTGAAATCAGACGTTTTGCCGCTTTGCAAGTCACGGTTTCCTCGGCCAAAATTGTAAATCTAGTGATGACCACAACCAGCTCTTCAAGGGGAATATTCATGATTGAAAATTGTGCAACGAAATATGAGAAGTGGGAAACTAGTTTTGGCACAGTGTGTTGAAAGATTACCATGTAATTAATAATTTACTATTGCAATATTTTGCTAGTTATGCTTGCCGATTTTATGACACCAAAATGATTTTAAGAAGTGGTTGAAGCTATCAGCGCTTTCGGCACGGGGCTCACATTGATTTTGCGTCGAATATTCCTCTAGAGACTTTCACAGTCAGATCAGATTGCGTGGGATGCGGGGGTTGGTTTTTTGCGAACTGTTGCTGCAATTGATATTCCGATCTCTCGCGTGAAGAGCGGAGAAAGAGAGGGAGGGAGGACCGTGTGATGCTGCTGCTGCACAAGAGTTGGACCATATTGTATGTGTAATAAAAAGAAAACGAATCAATCAATCTGCGCTGCTGCTGCTGTTGTAGCAGCGAGTGGAGGCGTGTAACAATGGCGCGCGCGAAAAAGAGTGTGTGAGTCTCCGTCGAGCAGAAGTGCGGATCTTGATGGTGTCGGAGAGCTTGCCCAGGCTGCCTGCTTCGCGGATATACGTGAGCTGATGCACAAACAATCCGCCACCACCCCTGAGCCAGCCACCCGGCCGCCCATTACGAGCGTCCTTCTCACCCCCGACCACCCTCTCCGTCGCCGCTCTCGATGCGGACGCGATGAAATTTATGATTGCATTGTTGGCGAATTTGCATGCGTAAATTTCAGAGCAGATCGATCCGCAGCGAAAGAAGTGGGGTCACAGCCAGATCCGCAGATATTTATTGCGTATGTAGTTGGGTGCTCCCATTGTACATTTAAACATTTATTAAACTACACATGTTTAAAAGTAATGCATATGTTGTACTTACTTAGAAATTTTGTCTTGCTGCGTTTTATTTTGTAGAACTTAAAATATGTATAAATATAAACCATTTTTAGTACAATGGTAAATTAATTCATATTTCATTATTATTTTACTATTTTTTTGTGTCATGAAATAGATCCCACAGCAGTTTTTTATCTTTTGAGATAGGCGACCCCCTAATAGCGAACAACTCGCAAAAACTCCGCGTCCGAATAACATCGAGAGCGAATAACACAAGCGCGGGCCTCATTGGAGGAAGACCAGTCCAGAAAAGGACCAGCTCGTTTTCATGCCCTCGCACCGGGGTCTTTTATTGAAACACTGTCCCATGAAATTTTAATTCACACATACTGGAAAAGGTACAAACAACCAGAAAGTAGCGAGTCAGAAAGCTTTCGAAATCCTCCCAAAACCGAATGAACTCGACAATTCAAAATGCATAAGGGAATCAAATGTGTAGGCACGAATCAGCCCGCATTTACCCCTAAACTTCGCTCGGATTCTCACATCTGGGGGTAGCAATATAGAGTAAAATCCGTAGAATCATTTTAAATTAAATTGTTTGTTTGGTTTTTAACTGATTAATATAAATAAAAAAATGTTGCAAAACTCTGTATTGTAGGTCAGAAGAAAACATAAGAAATCTGACTGTCAACACAGTCATAGAAAATCTCGTTTACGCGTGGGGCTGCGGTTCACGTGCGAATGTTTCGAGAAACGGGGTCGTACGCCAGAGAGCGAACAATAAAGTGTGGCGAACGCTCGTCGAGAGCTATGCTATACGGTCGGTCGGTCGGCGTGTGTGTGCTGTGCAATTAATAAATCTGCAGCGAGCGAGCGAGTGTCCCCGGCAGAGGGCCATTTATAAATAGCGGGCGGGCGAGCAGATTTTCTTTCTGCGCGATTTATCTCGGCGCAGAGCGCGCGAGGAAAAAGCCGGCGCGCGCGGCTGACTCTCTGGCTTGTGCTCTGGTGTCGCTGAACCTTATAATTACAACAACTTGCTAATGCAGGAGAACCGCTGCTGCACCACCTTTATCACGCCTGTTGGATTTCGCCGACCGACACTCACTCGCACTCGACCCCCGGTGACTTATGAACTAATAACATTATTCTCTTTTGCTCCTCTGCACTTCACCGAATGCAAATGAAAAGGCGCGGCACAGATTGTGTGTGGTTTTCGCTGCTCTCGCGATATTAAAATGCATTTTTCTCCCGCGCGCCTTTATTGAGCATTCGCCCGATAAATTACAAACGTATATAGACGGAAAACTTTATTAAAATACACAAAAGAAGGATGACCTCTCAGTCTTTATGGTTTTTCCAAATGTGTTTTGATTCCTTCGAACAAGCAAACTTGTAACTTTAGAATAGAATTAAAAAATTTACTCAGCTCTCTCTCGAAAAAGTAATGATGCAGTCGCAATCTTTATTTATTTACTTCTCATAAATTTGTAAGTGTTTGCTGTTAAATTTAATATGGAAATATTAGTGGTCTCTGGCATCCGGCTAATTATAGGCCACGTGATCATCCGCCGGCAGGAAAAGTTATCCAGCTCTTCGGTGGGTACTATCAAAAACTTCACTACTTGTCCTTTAAAAAATTTCAGCCGCAGGAGCCACCAGCGGCCGGAAAAAATGCTCGCGCGCTGCCGTGCTAAAATTTGACTTTGCCGACGCAGCCTCAATATTGTGCGGCTGCGTCTCTAAGAAAAATGATCGACTAACAAGGTGTCATTTTCAAATGTTCCGATTAAATAGCTATCTTTAAACGTGGAATTTTTCTCAATCAATCATTCTTTTAGAATCTATATTAAAATATCGCAATAGAATTGTCAAACAAATTTTTTTAAATATCATAAACAAACCAAACTTTTTGGAAACTCCTATATTATGTGATTTGAAAGTTGTCAGCGGCCGTTGCCCTCATGAAAAGAACATACAATTTCCTCGGATTCATTTGCACGTTTGTTTATTCAATCTGGCACAAGAATTCAGCATAAGAATTGAGCACAACATTCAATTGAGCGACGGATTGTTCCTGCTCTAACCTCTAGACATGTAAAGCACTTGAGTCGGAAGCCAGAAATCTTTGTTCAGTCGCGCAAGTGCACTTGGGTGCGCTAACATCCGGACAGATTTCTTAAGAGCTCGGTACTCGCGAGCGTGCCAATTAAAGCAGCAGAGCACTAACAATAAGTAGTACTGAAACGGCAAGAAGCAGTGCGCTAATAAAATTTAAGGATGCCTGCGGGGCGAACGAGTGGGGGTGGCAGGGGGTCGAGTGAAAAAGCTGGCAGCTCTCGCTGGCGATGACCCGTCATTGACCTTGCAGTAACCCTGGTGCTCATGATTGCAGGTCGTTGTCTTGCCACTGGCGGAATCCGCAATTTCGCAGCGTCAAGCCACTGACCGACAAGTGCGGGACCTCCTTTTGTGCGGGCCCCCTACCGTGCTCAAAATAATAATACTTCATTTAAAATTATACATAGGTTTTTATTTGCAAGTATCTTATTGTTAGCAGCTTCTTAATTAGATTGATTTCAAAGTCATTTAGCAAACTCGAATATTATTCACCCTAAGACCTCATACTCACCTTTAGTCGCTCCCCTCATACAAAAATAAAAATAGTCAAAATTGTCAATCTTGATATTGTCCTTTTGCAAAAACCATGCCTATATCCGAGATGGCCTTTGGCATGGTATTAATATTACAATGCTGCACGGACTGCAAAACGCGGATCCCGGACGGCGCAAACAGGCACGATCATCGGCCCGCCCAGCTGCAATCTCAAATTATTACCCGCGGGGCGGAAACGCCGCCGCCACCAGCCTGAGGTCGCCTCGAAAATGGCGTGCCTCTGTGGAATTTGCATGACTAATCGGGTCTTGTCGTTAAATTGAATTGTGCTGCTGACTTGGACGCAACCTGCACCACTTGGGGCTCATCGGTGGCAGTTAGCAATTATCCATGTTGATCCGATTACATTGCTGATTCACAAGTTTTACTGCTGCTTTTCCAAAATGAGCAAAGTTTTTTTTTAGTAAGAAATAACAGGATTTAGGAAATATTTTCATTATCTTAAATTTATATCGGATATAAATTCAAATGCAGTAGCTATGGAGTAGTGATATTTTTACTAACCAATTCCTTTTAAGATAAAATTAGTTAAATCGCGATTTTAATTTTACTTAAGTCGAATAATCTGCACATAGTGAGAGGAACATCAAGTAGTACTGATCTAGTTATTTTGTTGAGCAAGCATTTCTCACCGAAAAGACCAAAAAGGAATTTCCATTGTAGTTGACCAGCGTTGTGTCAAAACCTCCGTGTCCTTTTGCATGCATATTCGATCTAGCGCGAACTCTAACGCCGTCGCCCTGCCGTACAAGAGGAAAATCCATTTGTCACAGGAAAGGAGCACCGTGTGTCATGCAATTTTCCTGGATCGAGTTCTTCTATGCACCTTGTGTGTGTGTCACTCGGCTGGAGTTTATCGGCTTTGCTTTAAGCCGCGCTTGGACGTGACACACACGAGCTCATCTCCGTCATTGGACAGGCACCAGAGGGCTTCTTTAGTCTTTAGCTGTTTGTTGTCGACTTTTCAATTATTCGTTCTAGTGTTAAATAATGATTAAACCAAGTTAAGTCTCAAACTCACGTGGACACGCTACAAATTAGTCTTTTAAATTGCTCAGAATATTATGCGCCATATATTATGTAGCTACCAATAAAGCTAACAAAAATATTGCTTGAGAATTTCCAATTCAATAGTTTTAGTTTTTAAGTCCAAAACACATCAATGATACTATGGCATGTATATTTATTTGAGTGTTACAGAAGGTTTACATGATTTTGTATCGAATAAATCTAATTTTTACCTAAGATGTCACTAAGTACTTAAAAAAAATTTAGTTTCGTGTGGCTTTCAGAAACCATGCTAACCACTTGCTTTTCAAGAAATCATTTATTTCTTTAGATTGAAATGTCTTAAAGAGATTTAGTTGAGCGTTTTAATCATTGGCTTGTTTGTTTCAAGAATAATTTGAAATTCGGAAAAAAATATTGATTGAACGATTTCTGAAAAAATTAAAGATGTTTAAATTGCTTTTAGTTTGGTCGACTCATCAACCCTTTTTTCTACAAAACTTTAAAATTTGGTTGAGGGGTTCTCCAAAAGGTTATTACAGGTCGGGCAAATTGAGCAGATGGTAGAATTTGCACTTGCACCTGTAAAAAGGTGTCCTTTGGCACCAGGCGGAACATTCTGATGTATGATGGTAGCAAGTCGGTATTTTCATATTTCTTATTGAGATTCTTGCATTCACCCGGGGATCGCTACAAAAATCATAAATTTTAGTAATGTAAAGGAGTGATTAAATATTTTCTAATACCAGGTAGATCTGATATCTGAGCGCTAACCATCTGAAGAAATTGAAATTCATCAAATCTAGCGGCCAATTTTCGCCCCTGCAGTACAGTTTGTATCCAATGACGTAGATAATAGCCCAAGCTGATCTGGAACAAACTCTCAGATGACGAAGTTTACCAACGAGTTTCGCAAATGGCCATTCTGAGGCTTCAAGATCAAGAGCCAAATTTGAGAAATCGCCGACAATGGGAACCACACCATCACGCATCTCCTAGCAATTAGAAAAAGGCTTAGATTACTATGTATGTCTCTCGTATTCAGTCTAAACAATAATTTCAGCTTTCATTCATTACTTACAAAATATGCGAACGCATAAGAATACAAGAACGTGTCATCCAGTGGGACATTTCTCCATTTTTTGACCTCTCTCAGAGCTTTTTTGATGACACTCTTGCAGCCAAGTGCATACACAATGTCCGAAGACACATCCAATGAATCACGTGACGACTTGATGATCAGTCGTTCATAGAGGGGATTACAAGGGATTGTTTTGGCGCGAAGGACAACATCCTGATGAGCGGTGGATCGTTTTGGTTGTGGTGGGCACTTATTGGCTGGAGATCCTGCCTCCGGCTTAGTAGGCTGGATATCAGTGGGCAGACACTTCAATTCAGAGCGATTAGCTGGTTCAGAGGAATCAGCAGCACCGTCCTTTAGCGCCAAGGGTGACAACTCAGGTCGAAGAGACTCTTCATGGGTGTCAGGTTGTACTACAGCGCCAGGAGTAATCAGATCAGAGGATTTGTTATCAGATTTAATCATTGAAGCATCCACGAGGACATAATCCTTCTGAGACTTACTTTTGAGATTAACTTTATTTATTAAAGGTTTTTCTTCAGAGTCATCAGTCAGCAAATTTGTTGGAGCAGAATTGTCGGGGTTTTTTAGGCCTACAGCGACATCATCCTGGCATGCTGAGGTTTGAGCTTTCTGTTTGAGAGACTCCTCTTGGGTTGGTGAATCAACACCAGGACTGGTAAGGAGCTTAGTAGCAAGGAGATTAGAGGAGTCAGGAACATACTGACCGAGCGCCAAGGACAGAGACTTAGCACATTTAATAGGGGCGAATTCTGCATCATGTCTGGCTTTTAAGAGACCATCGGGCAGAGACCTGGTTTCAAGATTTTCGATGCTCTCTGACTTGCCAACGTCAGCTGTTTTATAACTGGTTTTAAGATTTTCAACACTCTTTGACTTGCCAATGTCAGCTGTTTTAGGCCTGGTTTCAAGATTTTCAGCGCTCTTTGACTTGCCAATGTCAGCTGTTTTAGACCTGGTTTCAAGATTCTTGATCTTCTTTGAGTGGTCAATGTCAGCAGTTACGAGTTCCTCGAGATCTTCTTTAGAATCATAACCACTAGATAAAGCAGGAAGTGACGACTTTTCGTAGTTGGAAGTTGGTTTTGAGTTTGGTGAAGCTGTCTCAAAGTTGTTGTTATGGAAAGGAACACACGATTTCTTGCCATTGAGTAATGGCGTAACATTCTCTGCATCATCATCATCATCAGTTTCAGAGTCATAAGCAATTGCTGCGAGCTCCTTTTGTGCACCTACTTGTTTGAACTGGTAAATTTGATCAACCAACCTCAAAGCCTCTCTGGGTCCAAGAAACAGATCATTCTGAAATTTTGAATATTTCATTGCATTTAAAAGAAAATTCTGTCTCGTATGTATTACCTGGACTTTGAAAAAGTAGACTCCAATTTGCAAGAAAAAGACTAAATGCATCAAATCATTTGGCCACAGGTCATTTCCCTCCACAAATTTCGCTCCAATTGCATAAAGATACACTTTAGCCCGAACAGATCGGAAATTCCTGTACCTCAATTTACTGACAAGATCAGCATAGCTCCGGTTGATCAGTTTTAATCCAAATTCTCCAATGGACATATTTTTCCAATCAGGTCGAATCTTGCCCTAAATTTAAACGCGTAAAGTTAGTATAATATGCTACACATAATATTTCAAATTTAAACGTTTTAATTCAGAACTTACGTTGCCCTGTGCAAAAGTGAAGAGAAAAACGTTGTCCTCCGCCACATTTCGCCAAGTGGCCACCCAAGACAATTTTCTGTAGAGCACATCAACACTCGTGAGTGCGTAAATCATATCCACGTCTGACATGACTGAATTATCCTAAAGGTGTTAAAAAAAATGGTAAAAGAAAAAATTGTGTTTTCGCGAGAGTTTGAAGGGTAATTGTCAATTTTACGGACTTTATTTTTCCAATCCTGAATTTTACATATGTGTTGTTAGGTGTTTCATTGGGTGTAACTTGAAATTTTGAGCAAGAAATTCGGGGGCTTTTGTTGGGAAATCACGATTTTCGAAAATTTAAAATTGCAGATAGTAAATCCGAAATATCGAGGTACCTAGGGTCCAGATTGGAATTTTGATGTGGTTTTTTTCACCTCCAGACGTAATTTTTTAAGTAGAACAAGGTTGCCAATTTGGTAAAAAATTTGTAGGTCAAAGGTCAAGCTCACCAATTCGCATGCAAAATGTTCCGTTAAAAATATCACAAAATACACCCCACGGATTATTTTCATGAAAATATGAAAAAATGTAGCCCTGAATATGTGGAATCGATTGGTCAAGAGAAATCGATAGGGACTTTCAAAGATCGCGAGATATTTGGAATTTAAGGAATCGCATCAGGCACGATGACATCACCCGGCGATTTTACTTCCGTAATTTACATACGTCGGAATTTGATCTGTAATCATTTTCTTGGAAATTAAACAAGCATTGTAGTGATATTTGCTTAAAACTTTTTTGGCTTCAAACTTTCTAAATAATAGTGGATGCGCAAAAAAGTGAGAAATAGGAATTTTCCAAAAATCGCATTTTTTGCAACTCCAAATCTCGGGTTCTAACCATCAGAACTGCAAAAACTACCCACCGTTGAATTCCTATTTTCTCACTATTTTCTTCGCGCGGCCGCAATTATTTATAGAAAGTTTGAGCTCAACATTTTTTAAGCGCATCATGGCAAAGCTTGTTTAATTTCCAAGAAAATGATTTGCAATGTGCATCGCACGTGGGGTTAAAGATGAAATTCGGACGTATGTAAATTACGAAAGTAAAATCGCCGGATGATGTCACCGTGCCCGGCGCCAGACACAAATCCTTAAATTCGAAATATCCCGCGATCTATAGTCTCCATCGAAAAGTTACACCCGGAGGTGAAAAGACCACATCAAAATTCCAATCGGAACCAGGGTTTGCAAGTATTTACCAAGTGGTATTGACCATCAAGTTTTTATCAAGTATTTTGGTATTTACCAGAAAACTGAAATTTTTGTCATAGAACAATAAGTAGTAGTTGAAAGTGTGCCCCGCAGCAAAATAATAAATGGTAAATACAGTTAAATACTGCTGGTAATTATTACCACCTGGCATGGTAAAAAAATGAAATTCTGGTAAATTCCGAACCTGATCTGGACCAAACCATAATATTTCGGATTTGCTAAAAATTTTCAAAAACAGCGATTCCCAAAAAAGGCCTAGAATTTTTTGCTCTAAATTTCAGGTTACACTCTATTATGAAACAACTCTAGCAACATATTATATGTAAGTATAACTCATGATGGAGAAATAAAGTCGGCAAAATTGACAATTACATACCCTTAAAACTCTCGCGAAAACAGTAACGTCAAATTCTGCCCTCCCGGCGTCTCCGCTGTTAGTTCCAGAAGTAGCAAAAGCACATATTATAATACTACGTATGTTTTTATTTACAAAAAATGTAATTTAGCAATCCAAACTATGTAGATTCCATATAACATTTTAGGAACAAATCTTTCACCCACGCAGAACGAGCCAAAGAAAAATAAGAAAGATATTTTAAATTACTTAAATTTCACACACCTTCTCAAATTCCAGAATTTTATAAATAAACCACCTTCACTGTTGCTGTATGGCGGGTGACTGCCGGAGACCAAAAATTACCTTCGTAATTCTGGCTCTAACCTGGCTATGAGGGAATGCACGAAAGTGTCCGAATCTAGGTCGGGGCTCTGGACTGCCAATGAGATGGACAGAAGTGACAGGATGGGACGGATTACACGGATACCTCAGAATTATGCAAGAGTCAAGCTGTCGGGGCGTGATGCTGCGCGTAGGCTGCCAAACAATAATACTCACCCTCTTGTACCTTTCGTTTCACTCTCCTCTCTCTCTCTCTCTCTCTTGGCCGGGGGATTGGTCACTCTTTTAGCTCGAACTCGTCCAAGCTAGAGAGCTTTCCGACCCAACCATAGGTGTCGCGTTGTTCGTTTTGAAGCGCTCTTGTGGCGTTAGTAAGTTACGTCCACAAAACACCACCACACAAGAGCTCTTCAAAACGATCGACGTGACACCTACGTTTGGGTCGGAAAGCTCCTAGCTGGGACCAGTTCAGGCCAAAAGAGTGACCACCCCTGCTCCTTCCCTCTCTCCTTAGTTCCTTTCTCTTCATGTAAAGGGAAGCTTGGAAGCAAGAGGGGTGTATAACAAAAAGAGCGGACTATTTAAAATTGAATAAAAAAATCAAATCCTAAACAGATCACCCTTAATACACCCCCGCTGTTTCGAGATTCTTCAATGAAAATGAGAAAGAACATGAGCTTTGGTCATGATCTCGAAAGAGAAAAATCTGAATAAACAGTACTGAACGAATCCTACGCTCTATTTTATTAATATATTATAAATTAAATAGCATTTAAGTATAAGGTAAATGGGTAAATGCTTAAGATATGTATGTTCATCTTTTTTAGTATTTTGCTATCTGTCATTATTTAACAATAAGAACTTTTAGTTGAGAGCTAGTTGCAGAAAAGAAATCTTCAAAAAAATTAGAAACTCGATGTAGACTTCAATTTATTAAAATGGAAAGCATTCCTGGTACTCCTGAATTTCATGCACGCATAATATTATGTTTCTTCATTAATGTCGTGACACTCTGCTTCGGCCTGCTAGCAATATGAAAATTCGTCTGCTGGCGCGCGCTGTGGCAGATCAGGCCGTAGATTATCACAACAATTAATATTAAAAATGTATCATTTTCAAAGCAGTTTTTATCACAATTATTTAAAACTACATTTATTCTTATAGCAATTCGTCTCCGAATGACAATTTTTCTGCAAAAATATTGAACTAAACAATGATTCATGTGGTTATGGAAATTTTGTCAATGAATATATAAGAAACCGCAAGAAACATATATATTTTACTCAATTAACACAATACCTAAACAACCTTTGGCTTCACAAATCGAGGCATTTTCCTGTCTGCTGATTTCATTGCACCTGCTTTTTGGTCAACACGTCACCATTCATATAGGTTGACTCGCCAAATCCCAGTTTGCAGTAGCCCATGGTCTTCGTTGGGGCTTTGAAGCGCTTGCTGCGTGGTTGGAGAAACGAGTAGTGGCAATGGATAGTAGTCCTGCAATTAATAAATTGTTTATCGAGAAAAAAACAAGTTTGCTACAAATGCGTGGCAATGAGATGTTAAAAAATGTAATAATGCTCTATAGTTTAAAACAAACGCTTTAAAACGAATAAAAATTAATAACCTTTTCATTTGTTGGCAGGTCGAGGCTAATTGCTTGTCCAATCATTGCATCATATCATAACTCCAGTCTCAACTGTCGATAATTGGGCCACTGTTAATTTCTTTATAATGAGTTTATAATATATATTAGTTTGTCTCATACTGTACAAAACAATATTACTCTGTCTTAATTTTCCTGATGGTTGTTTTGGCAGCCATGTTTCTTTGGGTAAACTCCGCGGGAGAGTGGCTGTGATCTTGCCAGCGCTGGTTGTACGCGGAGGACGTTGCTCCAACATTCTGTGGTGTGTTGTTCGCGTCCAAGACAAAACCACATAATAGTCTCATGTAATCATTCTCGGCAAATATTGTTATTGTAAAAATTAAGGCATCCAAATGTAAATATAAGAAAAAAATGTTTTAGCAATAATTAAGTCTAGAAACTATTTTTGCACCAGATGATGTAGGGAGATATAGAAAATGTTTGGTTTTGTATCAAATTGTAAATATATTTTAATTAGCTATATAATATGCATTAGTTAAAAAAACACGGCGAGGAGGAGATTGTGACCAATTGATATTTCTGATATTCTAGTACTGCCTATTTTTAGAGGAGCAAAAAGCATTCGAAATATCTGTTCGTGACGACAGATAGCCCAAAGCATCAAAAGAGAAATTCTAAAAATCTGAGTAATCTGACTTTTGTAAACATCCAAGTTATTTAGTATAAAGCATGACAATATAGGCACTTGCATAGCACATTAGTTACTGCGACTGTTTACACATGGAATATAATTTTCACTCCAGATATATCCTCATGGTGTTGGTATCAGTAGTTCATTATTTTTATAAATGAAATTAGGCTACACTGTGCTGCACGCGCTGGACACAAGTTTACAACAATTTGAAAAAATATTAATAACAAGGTCGTTTGTCTTGCATTTCTTGATGTCATTAATCATCGCAATCATTTCATAAGTGACTTAACATTTAATTTCTTTTTTAAGATTATCTGGATTATCTTTAAAAACAGTGTTTTTGTCCTTTTGAACTTTTATTTATCAAATATTATTTTATTATACTTCATTATATATTACTAAGATGATGAACTCTTTTATTTTTCACTTAAAACAATAAAAAGAGAAGAAATCCACAAACCATTTGCTTAACGAAAATTAAATGCAAATTTAGAATAATTAAGTAAAAATATCGGCAATACATATTACTGAATGTGAGATTGCATAAATGAACTGACGCATCAACACCAATGGTTAACAAACTTGAATAGATAAGAAAAATAAAAATTATCTGTGCTTCATTGTAATTTGAGCTATATAAGAAACAATGATTTTCACTAACCCTATGCGAGCGCGTGCACAAGTTTGATGTGCCGTGCTAGGTTATGTTTCAAAGGAAAATCGCGAAGGCATATAGCACATATGAACGGTCGCTCTTTGGTATGGGTTCGCATGTGTCTTCGCAAGTCTTCAGCAAACCAAAAGCGATGCATGCAAATGAAGCAAATTATCTGAAAAGAATGCATAGTGGAATGAAGAGAAATAGAGACCATTTGAATTTTTCGATTCAAGCATAATCTTATGAAATGAATCCATTATTTTGTTATCTATTATGAAGTAAACTTACTTTTCTGTTGACATAGCCAGGATACTTTTTTTCTTGTGCTCTAATTAAGCTTTCCTTTTCCTCAGTGCCGCCAGGGTTCAATTCGCCGTTGGACACCAGCAAATTGTACTCGAGGAAGTGGCACACTTTTAAATGCTTCAGAGCAAGCTGCCTCTTTGCGGAGCTGTGTTCGCACAGGTGACATCTAAATGAAGAAATCTGTGGTGATAGTGAAGGGGTCCGTTCCTTCTTATCGTTCCCAGTCTCGGCAGTCTCGCTCCAGTGCTTGCGCCGCTCGTGCCGCACGCAATTCGACTTCAGGGTGAATTGCTCAGTGCAATAGCTGCACTTGAAGGCCCTTTTACCTGTGTGGCTCACCTCGTGTCTCTTCAAGGCGCTGGAAAAAGCGAACCTTTGGTCACAATCCGGACATTTGAGTTCTTTTCTCGCTATTGTTTTTCGTGTTCCTTTGAAATCGCAGGAATCGCCGTCTTCCAGAACTGCTTCAACGTAAAACCTCGGGTCCATTTTCAGCTATTTCTTTTCCTCGCTATCTTTAACTTGAAGTATATTCAGTATTAAATTTTTATTTAATATATGTGATTACTTGGGAGATGTAGAATAGCAGCAATGAAACATTTCCCCATTAGAAAATACCTGCCAAAATAAATTGAATGTAACCTTTTTGCAGATTAAGTTGAATTAATTTTCGACTGAGACGTTTCCTATAATTTTATTGCAGTGGTAAATTTTCAAACAAATGTGCATATAGTCGAGATAAAACCATTTCTCTGAATGAGCATGACTTTGACTGCTCAAACTGTTTGTGTAAGTAGGCGATGAAACAAAATATTAACTTACCAAAACGTTCGTTCACTTGTTTGGAAATCTATATATAGCTTCCGCTGGGCTGGGGCAGGTAGGGCGAATTTCTCACGAATAGTGCTGTAAGAAGATTATCGAAAGTTATATGCAGTAAACAACTTATTGCTACACACTAGCTGCGTGAATGTGAACCATGCATGATTTACGTCGACTATGCAAGCTACGACTGCTTTTGTTTGTGTGTTGACCAGCAACTTATATTGAGAAACTATTGTTTATTCTGGATAAAACTGATTCTAGCTTATTATACAATACATACTTAAGTACACATTGTTGGAATGTGGTCTAAATTTGAAAACAGAGTTAAGTTGAGATTTTTGCTCTTATAAATAGCCAATTATGGTAGATTTTTCTTTCCAATATCTATTACTGTAAAATCAAAATGGATAGCTTTTCTGAGAAAAAGTGAAAAAAGCTGCTGCATCTCGTCTCTTCATAAATTAGCCTCCTCTGGAAACACAGTGTTCTTTCTGCTCTCAATAAACTCGCTCCGACGTTATAAAGAGAGGCACCAATTTAGTAACGGGTGTATGATAGGCCTTTTCCACGCAGCAGAATATTTTGCTTCAAAATCGAAAATCTCTCTAGTCTATGCTGAGACTCGCTCTGGTCTATCGAAATTAAACTCTGAAATGCTTTGATGTGCAAAATGAATGCAATGTGGCAAAAGTTCATCCACTTAAACCTGCTAGAGTCTTTGAGGTGCGCAAATATAGAATAAAATGAAATAAATGTGTTCTACGCGCCTCGAGAATAGCAACCAGGGTTGAGCTGGAGATCATTCAACATTTTTTAAGGAGGTCAACTCTAGTCTCAAAAAATAAATCTCTTATTCGTCAATTTCACTCTTTTAATAGTTTAAATAATTATATGCTTCATATTGATTTGAAATTCTGGACATTTTCCTCGAAGCTTAAGTTTTTTATTGATAAGCTCCAACCATTTTGGGCCTCTACTTGAAGCCCTATTTCATGAGCAGAAAATTTTAGAACCAAATTAATTTTAATATTTCTATATAAATTGTCATATTAAATAAATGAAAGCAGCTACTAAAACAAATTAAAAAAATTACATGATTTAGAAAAACAACCAGAGCAGATTGGTCATCCATTCCAAGCTGGTGCGCTGAAAATAAATAATATTGTTATTTTCACCTGAAATTTTGCATATTCAAATCAGTGCCTTGTTTTCAATAACACCCGAAAAACGCACTTTGAAAACACCGAATTTCCATATGTTTTAAAACATATATTTATTTAGATTGTTTCGACCCAAGCAGATGTCATCGGGAAAATAGGTGAATCAATAATTCAAATTCTCACAGTGTAAAACATCGGAGAGTGCAAAATGCAATCAATAACTGGTTTGTGTGAGGGTATACCGGTAGATTACATTTCGCAATTTGAACGAGTGTTTTGTTCCAGTCCACCGATGCAAAATGGAACGAAAACAAATTAAAACATCACAAAAAAGACAAAAAATACACGTGACCCCAATCGAATCGCTGAACTTACCCTTGCAACCAATGAAATGCATTCATTTAAAAAATAATAAATGCCTTGATCCACCGCCAGGCAAACTAAAGAGATGTGGAAAACTTTGTATATTTATTGTTCGCACTTATTACAACACACTTTTATCAAAGCGCAATGATCAAAGACATTTCGTAAATAAAAATAAAACCATAAACTGATGTATAACGTTCTGCAAAAAATCAATTTACTTTGGAGTTTTATTTGCTTCATTTTGAATTCCGAGGACCAATTAAAAATATAATAAAATATTCGGGGTAATTCCTTTAAAGCCCATTGCTGTGGTCGATCGGTCTGAATTTCTAAGAATTAATTCATAAATGAAACAATCAAGCCAATCAAATTTGCCTCTCACCACAGCTCACTCCCAATTATTGGATCTACTAATTACTAACACCAAGGTATGAAATATCAGCGCGTGTTTTGCTTGACTCTTGCTAATTGGAATGAGACTGAGTTCGCCATATTTGTTTATTCACACTGAAATTCACACAATACAAATACATCACAGTCGAAGTCAATAAAAAGCATGCGAGAGAGGGCGAAACTCCAGGCAAACAAGTTAGCTAAGACCCTGTTCAGGTGGACAAAGCCAAAAAGTGGGCTCAGAACCTCAGAAGAGTAGAATGCAAAAAAAAATACATCACAATATAAAATCTTGCTGTCCCTTACGCCTTGCAAAGGGAGGAAACTGTGCCGCCGAACAGTCTTTCAGTGCGGGTGGCATATCATTCCACTTTTTTACGACACGAAATTCAAACATATTTTTGTCGAGCATGCGGTTGCTGCAGCCGAGAATGCAGCGGATCGTCTCCGCGGTGCACGTACCCTAGGCGATTAAATTTGTATTATTTTTGCGTAAAATAATATTTGTCACCCTATACTCCCAATTATTTATAAAAGTAAACGTATTTTTTACTTTTGTAAAATTATACTTCATTTGAAAATTATTCGGTTCCACTGCCAAATTATATATCATAACATTTTAAATAAGGTGATTTCTAGGAACTTCCTCGGACCATGATAATTTAGTTCATATTTCACACCTGGAGGAAATGCCAGATTTGCGTTCAAAATAAAGGTGCGAGGTTTCCGTTCCCTTGGGTACTATCGCGATAGTTCTGAACAAATATGCAAGTTGGATTCTTCAGCAAATAAATGCAGGAGGAGGCTGCGTCCTCTCCACAGCGTTGAGAGGGCTGATGAACCCTTTTGCACAGAACGCAGAGTGAATTATGCTGCAGCGCGCTTGCATCCTGAGGTTAGTGTTGTGTGAGCGTGCTCGTTTGTCTGTTTGCCCATCCCCGGGTCGATTTAATCTGCTGTCTGGGCGCCGGAAGAAAAGTGGCGGAGCTCACCTGCGAGATTCCCTTTCTTCCGCGGTGGCATGCGCTTGCATTAATGCAACTGCGATGTTCCGAATCGAGGTCAGCACAGGCAGAAATCCAGCTTTTCCTGACTAATGCTTCGATCTCGGCTGCATTCAAACTGCACGCGCCGCTCTCGAGTAGCTTTTTGCCGCCGAGTTTGATGAAAAACAGCTCCTGTGCGCGCGGAATAGTGATCGTATGTTTAATCAGAGCGAGCTCATTTGACTTGCGTTCGGCTCTGCAAGTAAATTATTCGCTGCCTCTGTAATCTCGTGATTGCTCGATTTGCGATTCCAATCATAAAGATTCCTTGCTCCAATCACCAAGTCGTGTTAGAAGCAGGCTGATAGCTCCTCGATGCCCAAGAGAAGTATATGAAGCAATTCTAAAAAAATCCGGAGTTTTCTTAACCCCTAGCCAACCCATCATCAGCAATATAATTATTTTCCTAGCTTTAGAGATTCGATGTATTAGGATTTGTTATTGGTTGGTTGCTTGGGATCAATACTTCGGTCAAAGAAATTGACGCTTTCATTCACACAAAAGTGACTGAACAAACATTAATTTGCTCTTGTGTGTTCCAAGTTTCTGCTTTCCTGATTTTGCAAAGTTGTGCAAAACACGATTCTCGGATTGGTTTGCTGTTGCTGCTGTATTAACAAGGAAAGTAGAATTTCGCAATTGAGTTTGGTTCTAATTTATCGCAAGCAACTGCCAATTCGCGGCCGTAAAAGTGTCTGGTGGTTCAATTTATTCGCAAATAATTTAAACCCGTGAGTGAGAACTAGCTGTGGAATTGGATCAGCAGACGACTTTTATAGCTTTAGCTCGGAGCAATTAATTAAAAACATGTGTTTTTTTTAAATGATGGCTTTTTATTGATTTATTTCTAATTAAAAGATGAATAAATTTGTTACTAGAGTTGGAATTGCTACGGCCAAGAATTGATCATATATTATTAATAATTTTGGACAAAATCTCAAGCATCGCCAAATGAAAATGGGCAAAATTTAAAAAATCCCTTTAATGTTTTAAAATGGAATTTCAACATTCTTAACAAATGATAAAATTCCTATGTAGTAAAAATGACTTAAGACAGCTCCGTTTGTAGATTATTCCACTATTCCCTTTTGCAGAGCACGTGCCGACGGAAACAATAAAATGTTGAGCCGTGTTCTCTTTTCGTGCTGCTGATGTAGAATATTCGCCGCAAATATAAATTATGCTACCGACACGCGAACGCCATGACATCTCAAGTGTGTCGCAAATCTCTCGCCGAGAAATAATGCAGCCTTTAAAGTGCATTTCACCGGCACAAAGGTGATAAAAGACTGCAAGTTGCATAAATAAATGGCGTTGCGCTCGGCCGCAATTTGCATTTAAATTAAAGCTGAAATTTTAATATCCGGCATCTTCTGGAAGCACAACAGAGAGCAGTGCGCTATTGACATTTTGTGTTTGAAGAAAAGTGTTATTAAAAATCCGCAATTTAGGACACGAGGGAAATCTGATTCAGAATGTGTGAAACCCATTCAGCCATTCTCTGATAAACTCAATGTCTGTTTGTCATGGAGACTTGTAATTTGCAAATTTTGTTATCTGCCTTTCATTTTGTTGCCATTTGCGCCGCTTCCGCTTTATAATTAACCAAATGGTGAAAATGAGCGCTCAGAGCAAAAACCATAAAAAACTGCGTGAAACGAAGATAGCGCACATTTTTATGATATTTGCTTTTAGCACGCAAAACGGCACTCAGCATCGGTATGTTTAAACAGGTTCAAAAAGCAGTATAGTTAATACTGAGATGCGAAACTAAAAAGGGAAAATTTAAAATTGCTGTATTCAATTAACCAAAAAGCAAAAAACTCACAATGATTTGTTTTGTTCCAAGCAAAAATGTTTTGACTGTTGAACGCTACAATATAGTACGGTCATTAAAATTTATTAATAAGGAGGAAAGGAAAAAACCAAGTGGGGTGAGTTTACCTAAAGTGATTTTACAATGGCAACTCCCTTCGAACAAGTAGACATTGAAGGCCATTTGTAAAATCATTTTAGTGAAATGCAATTTTTAATGCTTCAATTGATATATAGTCAATTCATATACAACCTTAATGGAGAGTTAATTCAACAGTTTTATTTTTATTTTTATGTTTATTCTGATAAAATATGTATAATAGCAAATAAATATCTCAATAATTTATTTGTCGGTAAAGGGACGCGTGAGAAAGTTCACAACTTCTGGAAAAAACGTGAAAACGCTTTGGTCAGGAGAGCAAAGCTGAAATAGGCCCAAACTATAATCACGTTTAAAACTCGCAAACAGAAACACGTGTACGCTTTGCAAAGGGAGGGAAACTGTGCCGCAGAGCACTCTTTTAGCACTAAGGGCATACATCATTCCATACTCTGTTTCACCACATGATAATCCCGTCAGACACATTTATTGTTTTAAGTTATTAATTTTAACACCCCCTTTTTTCAGCTCGAAATTGTTCCGCACAGATAATAATTCTTGTTTTTTTTCACCCAAAGACACTCTTTTACATAAAATTGGTCAAATAACCCATATTTAACCATTTTTAATTTGATTGATCAAGATTTATGGTCTGTTGATGAGACATTGTTTTAAGACTTGAATAGTATCAAGGAGTTGTCCCTGGCAAGCAAATAAAAAGTGAGAGAGCAAACGGAGCGCGAGAGCATCTGAGGGGTAATTAAAACACGCCCACTCGGAAAACACGCGAGCCGAACACAAAAGCAGCGTTGCATGGAAATTCGCCCTCGAGCTTGGTGGCGTGCTCTCGTAAATTAACATAATGCTTAATTTAATTTACTAAAAAAGGATTAAGCGCGCACGACCGCACTTGCTGTTGTTCTCTCTGTGCATTGTCTTTGTGGACATTTTTAATTTCCAACTTGAAATAATTGCACCGCAGAGGAGCTAACCATAAAAGCTAGGATATGTGCGGATTACGTTTCTGCATTCGCCAGATAAGTGCATAATATAATAACAAAAGCGCTCGCTTGCTCACGTGCACGCAGACATCATGAAATTTGTATTGAAGAGCACGGTGGAAGTAATATCAACGCAAAAGAACTAATTTAATGCATGATTAAATTTCAAAAACTCTGAATAGTATTTTTACAGGAGTTATAATTCACTAAAAAATGTAAATACCCAAAGGGAGGTTGTTTTAAATATGTTGATGTAAAATTAATTCAATGGAAATTTGTTACAAACTTTAATTGTAGCTCATGTTCCATTCTAGCTCATGAATGAAGTATGCAACCAGTAACCAAAACTATTTCAGAAAGGAATTTCGGTAAAAATGTTTGCGGGGGTGAAAAAGTGAAAATTCGTCCGAATTGTTTTGTGCAACTAATCACCCCTGCCTTCGCGGCTCCACTTTTCGGTCGGTTCGAGTGGAAAATGCTGACGTCACTTTTGGCCGATTTCCAAATCATGAAAAAGAGCATTACAGACCCGGCCGGCGGTGACCTTTCTTTTCACGCAGCCAAACGCTCGCAAATTTACTGCCTCAGGGGGCGAACCCTCTTATTAGAAAAGTAGCCTCTCACATATTTCCCGACCTCCGCAGAATGAGCCAAGTATGGAAAGTATGTGGCCTTTTGTCTAATTCACAGACCCGAAAGATAGAAGTTTCTCAGCTCACGCAGGAAACTGGTGAGCTGTGCGTGTTATTAAACTATTCAGATCCCCTTTGAAATACGAAGGCTGAGATGCAATATAATGCTGCGGAGGAATTTCTCATCTCTTGTTGATGACTGTATTTCACTCTAAATGAATTTGTTGCCTTCGCAAAATTAGTAATGCTAGCCATTTCTGTTACAGTCTCAATCTGGTGGATTTGAAAAATAGAACGCTCATTTTCTGATAATGGGCGACGGATATTGTTTGATTTATCGTTGAAATATTAAAGCTATAATGAAACATAACAAGAATTGTGGAAATTGGCGCTGCAGCTGTGAGATGGAAATGAATCACGAACCCATTTGGCCTGAGGCAGTGCAGTGCACTTTGAAGGAGAATGTGTGTGTTCGACAAAGTTTTGACGCTCGCCTGCATCAAGCCAATACACCGGCATAAATTAAAATCCAAAAGCGTGCTTGGTGCTGCACTCGGCGTGTGTCGTATATAAATTTCACATTCTTCTGTCAGAACTTTGAGAACAAATAACATTATATTGCAAAATAAAGAGATCGCGTGCATGCAAGGAAAAGCAATAAAAGTTGCCTTGCGCCGCCGCCGCGCCTTGTGTCGTTATGTTTTCTGCTAGCTGCGCACATACTACTACAACATTATTGCTGAGAGAAAAGCATTTGTTTTCTCACACCCTTACTTTCAAATTTATTACGATGTGGTATTGTTTTTTGCTTCTTTATATCTGGTTTGATGCAGAGTGGCGGCCGCACAATTCGTTATTTCCATTTTCAGATATGAAAAGTAAATGACGGCTTCTATAAGTGTTTTCAGGGCTAAACAAACAAAATCTGTCCCAAGAGAAAAATTTCGACTTCCTCAAATTATACAGTAAGGAAATCAAATCAGACATCGTGATTTTACTCGTTAGCCTGAATTCTTTAATTTTCAGCAAGGATAAGAAGAGAATAGGATTTAGCGAAGGGAAAGAATTCGATTATAGAGTCATGGTAGTAAATTATAGAGGAAATCTGCAACTACTGGGGCCCAAGAAAAAAAATCCAATTTGTTCTTTATGTTGTTTGGGCTGGAGGTATGCGTGTGTGCTGTGCGGACTTGGAAGTGAAAAAGCGGCAAATTATGCGTAAGGAAAGGGGGTGGGCCATTACGCGGGGCCAGTTGCCTTTTATTCGCGGCCGCAGACAGGAAGGAATCTGCGGAACACGACACTTGATGCTCTCCCGGCCTTACATACAACATTAAGCCGCCGCTGTGTACGTATGCATATTACAAGCGAGCATACATGGGTGCACACCGCACCGGCTCCCGCTATGCGTGCTATTCGCCATTTCCTTTGCATTCGCCCAGATTTTCCAGCTCGGCTTTTCCTTTCCGCGGGACAGGCTAGCGCGTCGCGTAATTGCGAAAGTTTGCGTGCCAACATTCAAGTGCAGCAGAGATGTGTCTTTTCAGCAGGGAACGCCGCTTTTCAGCTCGTCGTCTCTGCTCCCTCACACCCTGCCTCGGTTAATCACTCCGCGCGCTCGCAAGCTCGCTCATTGATAAATTCAAATGCAAGTTCCTGTAGCAGACACGCAGCTGGAAATGAGCGAGGCTCGCATCAAGACCGTGCTTTTTGTTTGGTTGTCTGGCTGCAGAACTGATGCTAATTAGCGCTGCCTTCAACAATTTACTCGCTTGGTTATAAGAGCTAATGGATCTGCCTTTGTTTATTTCATACCTTTTAACGTTTTTCAGGCTTTTTAATTATCTTAATGAGACACTTTTAAAAAAAATATTTTTTTGGTGCTTCATCGCATTCAAGATATTTTGGAATTTTTGTTGTTTGTTCGAAATAAATTTTTCAAATCTATGAATTGGAGAGCTCCCTGATACGAAATTTGCAATCATTTGATTTATTTGAAGACAAAGTTTTTTTACATTGATGTGTTTGTATGATTCAGTGAGCTAGCTAAAGAGAGCCATATGGTCTTTTCTTGCAGTAAATCCACTTATCCACTCAATTGCTGCGCGTAGGAAAAGGTGATCACGCAGGCCACAGCCTTCTATCGACCACCTAAGAAATAAAGCTGAAAATTGTTTAGTACTTTTAAATTGGTTTGAAGATACAAGTAGTTTTTATTAAATAGTTTGTGGATGGCATTTCAGAACTTTGCTGGCTTGATCATTCAGCTAATGCAAGCCAAGTTAAATTTTCTCTGAAGGTATAGAAGTTCATTTCTCTTACTTGTGTTCATCTCCGCCGTTTGATTTCTTTGCCTCGCTTGAGCAGATCACGTGCCGTGAATATTTACGAGTCCCAGCGGCCCTTTTCTTACAAAAAGTGAACTCCGCCTAAAGCACATAATATCTTGGTTTACATACATTTCTACATTTCTCACCGCCGCCGCCGCCGCAACTTTGCAATGGTAATTTTCTCCACCGACACTTTCAGCGCTCCTAATGGCCCTATGTGCGTGCTCTCCAAAAACGTCCGCACAGAATTTGCACCTGAAACCATCCTTTGGAGAATCAACTTCAAAATATAGTGCACATTCGCACTGAAATTTTATGGCTAGCAGAATCAATAGCAGGAAAATAACTGTGTGACGAAAACGTACATCTGAAATGTTGGAAATTTCACAAAAATGACTCTATTCAGCACAAAACATTGAAATTAACAACCTACAAAATTTGTAGCAGGATAGTTTAATTTTTTCATTACATTATGCAACCAATATATAGATATATTGGAGCAGTTATTTGCGAGATTGGAGGTCGATTGGACGCGATTTTTCAGCGTTGAAATTTTTAGGTGGCAGTCATATTTGCTTAAAGTACTTGTTAATAGAAGGTGAAATTCCAAATTTGAAGCTCGGGAATGGGGGCGTTCCCTAATTTTTCGGTATCTCAAAAATACCCAAAAAACGAATTCTGTTAATGAATTCTAAACTGCAACTCTTGACTGCGTTGAGGTATCACGTTGAAATTTTCACCGCCTAACCTAGTTTTTAATCCTGAACAACTTTTGCATTTACAAAAAATTCGCAGGTCGAAGGTCAAGGTCACCTTTCGCGACCTTTTTTTGAAAATTAAAAATTAAGTGATGATAGCCCCCTACGATTTTTTTGGAGTTCAGGGCTGATATGTAGCCCGTGAAATTCTGCACAAGCACACCAAGTTTCATAGGTGCAATCGCGAAACTTTTGCTGCAATTCGAATTTGAAGTTTGAAAACCTGCTCGAGGCCGCTTGACCGCGCATGCACTCAGAGCGGCGAGTTCACCTCTCGTTCTTCAAGTTGATTTTTTTCGCATTTCACTTGCTTAGAAACACCAATGGGGCCTCGGGTAGACCAAGGAAGGTCAAAATCGACCTTCAGGGTCTGTCCCTGACGTGACCCTGAGATCCGAAATATCGAAAATTTCCAATTTCATCGAACTTGGTGTCTTTTTATAGGTTTTCACCACTGTACAGCTCAAATATACAGCCAAAACTGCCGAATGACAATCCTGAAACCGGTTCTTGAAGTAATTGTGGTAGCCATTCATCCAGACGTGATGTGAGAAATGGTCAAAATTTTGAAATATTAAAATTATGAAAATAAACTTCCATTTTGCGCACATGAAGATCATAATATGTGTTGATAATAAAGGTCTAATGCTAAATACTATGAAAAAATGTTATTAAATGCACTGGCAAATAAGCTACTTTTAAAAATCAAAAATCTTTGTTTCCTTTCTTTTAAAAAAAATTAAAATTTTTAAATAAACATGCAATTTATTTGTTATTCGCTCTAAATAAATTTTTAGCTTTTTTTAAAAAAACAATCGTTAATTTTTAACACTCAATATGAACTTTGTGTGTACAAAACATAAGAATCATATCATAAATTAAAGATTTCAAAATTTGACCATTTTTAACGTCTGGATTTATGGCTAGTACCCCAATTATTTCAAGAACCGGTTTCAGGATTGTCATTCGGCAGTTTTGGCTGTATATTTGAGCTGTACAGTGCATAGGCGATCGGTGCATGTAAGTGGGTCAAGGGTCACTTGAGGTGTCCAAAGGAGGCAGGAAGGAAACATTCCTAAATTTCCATTTTCCTGGCCAAATTTCCCTTTAGTCGCTATATATTTCAGTCTGCAGGCTTCAGGCTTGCCGCCTGCTCGCTCTAGAGCGCAAGCACACGAGCGCATGCGTACTAGCGACCCGTGTGCTAGGCTAGTGCCACACGAATCCACGGGTTAAATCAAATGGGAAATTGGGACCAATCAGCGACCTCCAAATTTAACACGTAAAATCCCATAAGCAGCAAGTGGTAGCCAAAGTCACTTAAAAGTGGTGGGAGAGCACGTGAATGTGACAGCGACTTCAATTTTTTACTTGTTTTGCTGCAATTATTGATTGGAAAAGCTGATTGCTGATTGAGAATAAACAAAACAAGCCCGTATGTCAAAATGCTGAATTAAATATTATAAAAATATGGAACACGAAGAAATTTTGGTTAGGGAAATTGTCGTGGCAGTCGAGTTTAAAAATGCGCTCGACAAACACCTAAATTTTTGCTCTTCAATTGATTAATTAATTGTGACAAAAATGAAATTTTATTTTATTTTTTGAGCAATTATTTTATGTATTTTATAAAAGTGAGTGAGTTACAAAGTGAATATTTTACTATTTAAGTCAAAAAGTAGATCTCCAATAATAAAATTTGTGCGCTTTTATATATACTATCTAGTTTTGGATCTTGAATAAAGAAATCACTTTTACGCATATATATATATATATATATATATATATTCCATTTTTTCCGGTTTTTTCCACGATATTGGCCACTGCCACTTGAGGTGTATCCAAATCCACCGATCGCCTATGGTACAGTGGTGAAAACCTATAAAAAGACACCAAGTTCGATGAAATTGGGAATTTTCGATATTTTTAATCTCAGGGTCACGTCAGGGACGGACCCTGAAGGTCGATTTGAAACTTCCTTGGTCTACCCTAGGCCCTCTTGGTGTTTCTAAGCAAGTGAAATGCGAAAAAAATCAACTTGAAGAACGAGAGGTGAACTCGCCGCTCTGAGTGCATGCGCGGTCAAGCGGCCTCGAGCAGGTTTTCAAACTTCAAATTCGAATTGCAGCAAAAGTTTCGCGATTGCACCTATGAAACTTGGTGTGCTTGTGCAGAATTTCACGGGCTACATATCAGCCCTGAACTCCAAAAAAATCGTAGGGGGCTATCATCACTTAATTTTTAATTTTCAAAAAAAGGTCGCGAAAGGTGACCTTGACCTTCGACCTGCGAATTTTTTGTAAATGCAAAAGTTGTTCAGGATTAAAAACTAGGTTAGGCGGTGAAAATTTCAACGTGATACCTCAACGCAGTCAAGAGTTGCAGTTTAGAATTCATTAACAGAATTCGTTTTTTGGGTATTTTTGAGATACCGAAAAATTAGGGAACGCCCCCATTCCCTAGCTTCAAATTTGGAATTTCACCTTCTATTAACAAGTACTTTAAGCAAATATGACTGCCACCTAAAAATTTCAACGCTGAAAAATCGCGTCCAATCGACCTCCAATCTCGCAGATAACTGCTCTTGATAAATTGTTACACATTTTGAGTAAACTGACAAAGAAAAACTTTGATAAGCATAGAAGCAACTTCAATGTTCTTTAAGTATGTATTGCGGTAACCGTGGAACCAAATTTGCGCCGCATTTCAACTGATTAAATTTGGGGTTGTGTGTAAGCTCTAAATTATCTGAAATGCACGAATTTAGCAGCAAATCCGACAAAGTGAAATTCCAAGAGTGACTTCAGGCGCAATTACAGCAAGTCGCAGTAGCAACAGCAAGGAAGAAATTGTCTTTCCGTCTGGAATCCTGCGAGGTGTGCGAGCGTGTGTGTGATCAGCAGAACAGAAGAGAGCGTACGCTTCCGCCGCCTCGTCTGCATTTCCCAGGGAGCGTTTGTTTCATTTCACGCTAGCGTGGCTGCAAAAATGTAATTTTTCCATTCGCCTCGCCACCCGTACTGTGCATATATTTGCTTTGATTTTGGACCGAATAGGAAACGGAGTGAGAGTGAAAATACCAGGGGAGATGGTACTGTACATACATAAATGCCTATCTTTTCAGCCTTCTTCTTAGAAAGGGAAGCGGGCTCCAAAATAATCAAATCATGCACACACCATACAATTTTTATCACGTTCAAGCATAAATTTTGTGTCAAAATCGTAGATCTTCAATTTTCTTCAAAAATTTCACCCATAAAAATGAACAAGAATTGGCTGGTATTCAATTTTTTTTATTATTCTGAGGTAAAACTTTATAAATTCTTGTAACTTAATATTTTTAAAAAGATTGCCAAAAGAAATGTCTGCAAGTTTTTAATGAAAATTCAATTAGATCTTTTAAAGTATAATGGTTAGTGCTATTATCAGACTATGACCACTGTTCCATTGTTTTTCGAATTTTAAGAAAACTGTATTCCTCGTTAGTTCAAAAAGCAACAATCATAATTGTATCACAACGAGACAAAGATGTAGCCCATTAACAAAAATCCCATGATTGAGTAAATGTCGAAGACATTTAGAAACAATAACAGATACAACATTTACACTATAAAGTGAAAATTAACTGAGAATGTCATTTTGAGGTTCTGTCTTCCTGAGGAGATTAAAAGCAAGTCGACCTTAATGATTTGAAATCAGTAATTTAATGAGTTTTCTTTGCTGCAGGTCCGAAAATGTTTTAATTTTATTTTTCACCATTGACGCTCCCACAACAAATTATAATTTTAAACCGTGATAGCCACCGCAATTCCTCCTTTATTTTTCAAACTTCGAATATCCAGGTAAATTTATTTATGTTTTAAAATGCGATGAACAAAAACAATAAAAGGAAATCTGTCTACCTGGTTGAAGTTAATTATTAACTGACAAGTCACTCTGTAATTTAAAGCAAGTATAAAGTTGTGAAATTGTTTTAAATATTTTTTGTCTTTCCATTGCGGCTGCGCTCAAGCTACGATGGTAAACAAAATTTGAACAATACATATTTGAAAGTACATTATAATTCTTGCGATCAGTTCTACAGTTACTGTACAGCAGTGGTTATTCCATGTAAGAATACATCTATATTGTCGAAAGATTTGTAAACGTGAAAAAACTAATTGTTTGCTTAATTGGTCTGTTGCAGAGCTGAATTCATTTCATTTCATTTGTATAGTGAACTTAGAGATTTTTATTATCAAATTACGATTAGGGTGTTGCTTTCAAATGAAATCTTCGTCGTAATTTTTGGTATAGGTTAAAAAAGGTTTGTAAAAATAAATCGTTTAATATTACTAACTTGTCTCCAGAAGATCGTTTTAGATATATTTAAAACTATTGTCATTGGTCATTGACAAGGAAATTAGAAGACAAGCTCGATGCCACGAACAGCTTACATTATCAAAATCTGCCTCACGTCTCTTTACCTCTTCTTTGCTGTAAGTGAAAATTAGATGGGTCATTTTTTCAAAAGAAAATTACCTATGTCATAAATTCTGCACCTGAAATATACCTCCAAATAATTCCAGATAGAGAGCTTCATGGTTTTACTTTTTGGATTAGTAGGCGTAATCAATTCCATCCTTGGGTATGACGAATCTGTTGAGGTAAGTTAGCTTTCATTTAAGGACAAACATGTCCATGGAAAATATTTTCAAGTTTACTTTTGCACATAACTTTTCCAGGAAACGTTGAATGCAATAACGACAGTGATTTTAAACCTTGTTGTCTGCACAACATCTTTAATTGGGTTTTGGTTTTCAACGCACATTAGAAAATACCATAAACGAATGATTGCGGTGAGAAAATATTGTGAAAAATTATGTTTGATATTTACAATTTTAACCTTTTTTCAGATTGCACTTTGCTTTTCCCTTCTCTTCTCAATTGAACTAGTCGCTGCTAAGTCTGTTTGTCATTGCTTATTCAATGTGGTGAAGAATTTTATGAAAAGTATCCTACCATCATATAGTACAGAGTCAACTTCAAAGCAATTGTGGGATATGGTACAGACAAACGTGAGTATTAAATTTTTCACCGACTCCTTACTAAAAAAGAAACAATAAATTAATTAATATGTTAGAAAAACCTGTTTCGCTCCGCATGTACAGAAAAATTACAACTAAGTGGTTTTGCCACAGTCATTTGTTCGTGAAAGGCGTAACAAGCAAGTTAATTGACAAATTGTAAATGCCATTTCAATTTCTTTCAAAGCGTTCTGAATCCATGTAAAACAATCAAATTGAAATATATTATAAAAATGTTTCCAATCATTTGATGGATCTTTTCCCTTTCAGTTCAATTGTTGTGGCGTGATTAATGCAACAGACTGGGACCAAGCTGCTAATTCTGGTATATCTTCTTGCAGTCAGCAAGCCCTAGAAAAAAACAACACGGAAACGGATGGTTGCTTTGCAGAGCAAAGCCTGGAAAACTTTGATATCTTGTGCAAATCATTGACTATTTTGCTGGCGTTCATTTATGTATGTCAATCCGAATACTATGATTAAGAGCTTCTTAATTAATGCTATCAGGATGTGCAACAAATTGAAAAGTATACTTTAGTATTTCCTTCCTTTCCTTGCACATTCATATTCAGTGTTAGCTTAATATTAACCGAGTTGAAAATTACAATTGCAATTTCTATAGCACCTTTTTTGCGTTAAAGTTGAATCTCAAATATTCAACTTTCAATTTTCATTTCAAATATTAAAATGTTCATCATAGTGCTCTCTAATGCTGATGCAATACTGTTTCAGGCCTTCGTTTCGCTTTGCTCGTACCTGTTAATGTATTGGTATTCACAAAAATTTTTCCAACACCACGCATCATTCAGCGAGATCTTTAATTTGGACGGAGATGTCCACGAACACAACCGTTACGGCGCAATATTCCTCAGCCGTGTCAAAAAAGGAAAAATTGATCCACCCCCAAGTGATGAATTCCCTGTGGCAGCTTGAAGGTGTTTTAAATTATTTTACAAATAAAATTAAAAAATCAAATGTTTTCAACGCTACAATTTGATGAAAATTTGTAAAATTATAATCAACATTAACTGCATTAATTATTATTAATCCTATTCCTGCTTGAAAATTAGCAATTATAAAAAAATACAACAATTATTTTTATCAAAGTTTTGTAGAATGTGAATTTACTGCTATATGAATATAAGATTGAACCTACTAACAAATTTTCAATTATTTTTGTGACAGGTGATTTAGCTCAAATATTAGAAAAAATATTTCCTCTTTCTGTTCTGTGCTGCCAGAAAGGGCACAAATCAACAATACTATGTTAGGTCCGATAAAAAAATATTTTTTTTTTTGCAAAATGAAGGAAGAATTAATACTCAACTTCCCTTTGATTCCCTTTTATTAAAAATTGTAAAAAAAAATATTTAAATATCACAGAGAAAATATAAAAGCATTGAACCAAAATCCGATTAAATAAATTTTGTCTATATCGAGAGGACGATTGCCAAATAAAAAACACGAATTTTTCCGGCGGCAAAATATATTGTATAGGCAGTGGGTTTACAGAATAGTTTACTGATAAACGCGGCGCGCGTCTGGCAAAACTGAAATAAATCTTAATTTGGGTTTCAGCAGCAGTGGCATGAATCCTTTTGTGATGCCAGCACGGCCTTTGTTGTTTGCTCAGGGCAAAAGCGAAAGATAGGCTTTGCTGCCTTTTGAATGAAACCGTCGCCGCTGCTTTTGCTGCTTGTGATGCTTGGCGGTGTTTTCGAGCGAGAGTAAAAACTGTTTCTGGCACAGCACACCACGCTGTCATAATCCTCTGGCTCTCCTATTTCAATGAGAATTTATTTCACGCAGCCTTTATTAATCATGTTACAAAGTGGACTGCCGAGACACCTAATGGAGAGCACAGAGCGATATATGACGATATGAGAAAATTCTACGTTCACCGCTGTGTGTTTGACCTCTCAAACTGCCGAATGCAAATTGTTGTGATAGCAAATTCCATTTATTGAACAGAGCTGTGGCGTGTTGATTTCTGGGCGAGGGCGCTGGCTCGCCCGAGTGGTGTGGAACACGCCGAGATGACTTGCGGGAGAGTTGGCGGATGCATAATCCCGGAGGCTCACTGGCCGTGAAGAGAAAATCCCTGGTGAGCCAGACGGTAGTAAAGTGTTTTCTTTATCCGCAAGGAAGTGAGTGCCCGAGCAAACTCACCGAAAAGCCCAACAAGCCTCTGCCGGTCTCTTTTGCCGGACACTCGTTGGAGCTTGCACTCCACCGACTGTAATAATGGCTGCTTTAATTGCCAATTTAGAGCAAATGCTCGTGCTGTTTTCTGTTGCAGCGCAGCTTTGATTAAATAGTAAACAAGGCAAACACTCAGCAAAGGTTTTACTACTAAAAATAATTATATTTCAATATTGTAAAATGGGTAAAATGTAAAACTCAAATTTTTTATTTCAAAGATTTTTTTTGAATTTTTCCAATAGATTTATTACGGATTAATTTTTCATTCATTTTTTTCATGGCCATGATCATTTTGGTTTTGTTATTTATCAGTGGACGATACTTGTTTGAGTTACTATCTAAATAGTTTTTTATTGCAAGTATACAAACTAGGCAGAATCAATTATTATAGAGAGTGGAAAGTTTTCCAATTAAAATTTGAAGGAGCTATTGCGCATTAAACTATATTCGCACTGAAATAATGTAAGGCAATAATATTCGTATTGCTTCCTTGGCAGTTCCACGGAATTCTAATCAATTCGGCGTTTGAAGTCAGCAATAACTTGGCGTGGAAGTAAACAACGAGGCGTCGCACTTCTGCTGAAACTAACACGCGCAATTTACGCGCCTACACACACATTCATTGCTCTCATATCCGGCGCACTGCTTGGTAAATATACCGCGAGCGCAGCAATACACAACAGCAGTTCGAATTGCCGCAGCCTGTTTACATTGGAAAGCACATCCAGAAGGCTGCTCCGGCGTAATTTGTCTCACTAATACATAATTCAGATTTATTCATCTCGTAAAATTAGAACGCATGGCGAATCTCGTGATATCACTTCTCTGCAGAAACGGTGTTTAAGCTTCATTCGCATATTATCCCTTGTTGGAACACACGATCAACTCTTGAGCTTTGAAAACGCGCATGGAGTATTGGAGCTCATTATAAAATTTAAAAATGCCCTTAATATAATGGGAATATATCCTTGTAAAACGCTGTTTGGGATTTATTGACTAATAATGAAATTGACACGTAAGTTATTCACTCAGGAGACTAATTTTTCGCTCCTCCAATTTGTTGCCGTCTGTCAAAATAAATATAAAGAAAATTACAAAAACTAAAATATATTACAATGATTCTCTGTGAAAAATTTACGTGTCAATATATCCAAAACAATATTAAACTAAGACCCATTTTAAAAAATTTTCTTTGAACTATCCATATATCCACATGTAAATCTAGAGAATTTGCAACAGTTGAACTTAAAAAGAATTCCTCACAAACGACGCATACAGCCATTTGTAAGAGATTTAGGCAGGGTATATAAGGAGTGGACGTGCGACGACATTTTTGCTCTGGAGTACGGAACGTTAACTTTTCCTGTAAAGATCTACACAAATTTGAAATTTTTGGCCAGGTTTTTCTTTAATGAAAAAAGTCTTATATGTGAGACAACAACTCTGTCAGGGACAGTAAGTCCGTTTTTCATTCACACTGCACAGTGAAAATTGTATTGTTGGAGTTCAATCGCCGTTTTTCACTCTGATTTTCCAACTGTTTTAAAAGGAAACGAAGAGTTCACATGTTGGCACTGCACACCATTTGTATTCAGCATTTTGCACAATGTTTTCAGAGACACGATGACGGGAAATGGCTCCCGACGACCGGCTCCAGAAATTACAAAGCTTCTGCTGACAGCGAGATTGCTCTTGGCTGCATGCGTTCGCAGAAGCGGCCAGGAAGCTCGCTAATGCAAACAAATAAAATTATGCTTTTCCGCTGCATTAACGCCACTCAAGAATTGTGTGCAGTGTTCGCTCAATATCTCTACCTGCTACGTTTCAATTACACTTTCTTGTGGCTGAGTGAAAATCGAAGTGCACTCACGCATTATTAAATGACTTTAGAAAAAAGCTTCATTTAGTAGTTTCTCCCCTCCTCTCTCCCCCCTGTATGAAGACATTAATTCGTTGAAAAAATAGGTTATTTATTAATTCAACTAGTTGCGTGCCTATGGCTCACTAAAAACAACTCGAATTCAAATCGTTTAGTGAGGTAAAACAATTTGATTTCCACGATATCGAAATAATTTTAAAAAAATGGGTTGGAAATAAACGAGGAAGTCTTAGAAGAGGTCAAAATTTCCCTCACAGCGTGTTGTTAAGCATTCGCAGCAAGAGCACATATTTAAATAAGCGAAATCATCATTCTGAGCCGCACGGTGGCCGTCAAAAAGCATCACCAAAAACAACAGCAAAGCATTCTGCGTGCGTTGTCGCGTTCATTCGGCGGCGAATTTCAACTGGCCTGCCATTTTTCCCGTTTTTATCAGATTACAGCTCAGCATTTTGCTTTTTGCCGCTGGCCGCAGATTCGGACGCTGCAGAATGTGCTTTTTTTCTCTGGCCGAGCCTGCCGTATGCTAATGGGGATAACGAGCGAAAACTGCAAAAAATCGAGTCTCTCCCTCTCACTCTCTCGCAGCCGGAAGCATATTATCGTTGAATGTGTGTTTGCAGCACATGTGCTTGGTCACGACAAAATGACACGAGCTCACTAATGCGACAACTGTAACTTTATCATTTTGGATAATTATCTAATATGCTATCTCGTTTCCACACCAGACGAGCTTTAGTATATTAGACCTAAATAGATGAAATTTTTACATTTAAAGCGAGTTCTAAATTTCATAATGTTTTACAACTCTACCAAACACTTTTGAGTACTTTTTAAGGCACTTGGAGCACAAAGATATAAAAATGAAAATTTGATATATTTTTTTCAATTTTTTTTCGTTTTGGATGATTATTTAAATAAAACATTTAATGTGCACTTTTATGGCATGTGAACAAAATTACTCTACCATAATTATCATATATCCAAGCTATCACGCTGCAAAACTCTATTATGAGATTTTTTGGTTGAAAAGTTTATAATGATGGTGTCTAAATTTACTGCATAAAATGTAGGTTGCATTTGATTTAATTTAATTTGATTCAATTTTTTAGCTCCCACAAAATTCCAAATTTTAGATTCAAAAATTAGGTTTATTACGGATCAATTTACATCATGTGTTTTTGCTTCACAATCATAGTGTTTGTTTTTTCGGATTCATATTCGATAAGCTGAGATAAATATTTACACTCAAATATTTTAGGGGAAAAGTCAACACAGCGCCATTTTCTTACAGAGAAAACGGAGTCAGTGTAAACGAATGGATGGATTTCATTTCCACCAGTGACTCAAACAGCACGCACTCTGATATTAAAATATACCGAAGCACCTGTGCTGGAAATAAATTCAGCAGCTGTTTGTAAGCAGTCTGAAGGAAATGGCTCGGAAATGAGAAGTAGGGCCTTTTGATAGAGACTGAATCACGGCAGTGCTTAGATTTAACGAAATCAAGAATGGTGAAATGAAATTTTTCTTTCAGTCATTGTGATCTAGGTGGCTTTTAGATAGAAATCAAGTTAGAATATTCAGGAATCATAGGCATTGGTTATGAATTTAAATAAAATGCTTTATTGATTCATTGAGATGATTCAGAAAAAATAAAGCAGCTTTGCGCATATTGACAGTTTGTTTAGAGAGAAAATTTTTATGTATTGTAATTATTTCAGCGGTTGGTATGAAACGCGCTCGACACGACTGCATTGCAGGTTGCCTGGGCGCGAAATGCAGGCGTTCGATGAGTAGCAGCGCAAGCAGTAGCAGTTTTCATAAGCAGCCGAACATCGCGAACTGATTCTTGGTCGGCTTCCAAAGTGCATAAAATATTCATTAGTCGGCACACCACGGATAGATGGGCAAGGGAAAGAGGCCAGGCTAGAGCGTAGATAAACCGAGGGTGATTTGCGAGGAGAAGAGGGATGTGAAAAATAGAAGCCGATGTATATCTCTCCAAGTGAGAACAACAACAACAACTTCTGTGTAAAAATAATAAATAAAATTTTTCTCATTCAAATTCACATCAACCAATGCTTCCTCCGTAACATTATTACACTACAAGGGGGTTCAGTCATTTTATGATTTAATTAAATTGAGCAATATTTCTGGGAGGGACTCTGACAAAATAAAACTTAAATCTGGTTTTAACTATTTGAATGTAACAAATACATGTCTTTTAATTAATGTTTTATATTTTGATAAATACTGATCTGATCAATTTTTTATTTATTTTATTGAGTTTAAATAATTATAACTAATACACGTGTATATAATACTATAGGGAACTATCGTATGCGTTTTTCCAACTATAGTAAATTAAACTCACTTTGCTCTTCGCGTTTATATCATTATTAAAACTATTTTGAAGTACTATATTTAACTTCTTTGGTATTTTAATAATTTGTTATTTAGTAAAATCCATACAAATTAGAGCCATATGGATTATTCTCCCAATCAATTTGGTTATTAATATATCGTGTATACTTGACGTCCTATTTGTCACATCCCCAAGAAAGGAAGGCACGCAAAAGCAGCAGAAACAGCAGCAGCGATGAGCTGCCAATGCTGCCATTTTGCTGACACATTATTTTTAAGTAGGTTGTAACTTGGCAAAATCTGCATCATGCGAGAATGTGTACGGAAAGCGGCCACCAGGCGAACACCACTTGTATTTTAGTGCTCAGAATGCAGCTGCTCGTCGTTTCTGTGTGGAAAAAGTTGCCTGCGCTGCTTTTCCGCTGCTGCCCGCCAAGCAAATAGAAGGAACGCTCGCGGGGAAAAGAGGCCCGCAGTCGGAAAATAAAACTTAACTGCACCGTAGCCAATATGCACCCACGTGCGAGCGCGGAGAAGCCACCTTTCCGCTCAGGAAACGATTCCATTAAATTGGATTTATACTCAGCAGTGCAGCAGCGCAGCACGCGAGACTTTTTCTCCGCTGGTCACTTTGCATATATAGAAATCCAGATGGGTAAATCGTCCGCCAGAGACGTTTGACAAGCTCATTCTACACCTCTCTGGCAGTACCGGTGCTGGTGGCAGGAAAAATTGTTTTCCTCCTTGCACGATGCAATTTGTTTTGCTATAGACATATTCGTTGTAATGTTAGAAAAACACATTTTGCTGACATAAATAGTGCTAATTGAAGAATAGAATTTACAGATAACATAATTTTTATATTTTCAATTAAGTATTTAAAAGAGAATTGTTCTAAATGTATTACAAGCGTTAAAAATCGTGTTTTATTTCAATTTGGTTTTCCGATTTCAATTTTAATACCGATCTCCACATATTTTCAACCACTCTGCGCATAACCAATTTTCAGCTTGAAGTATTTTCAAAACTCGTTTACTTGGCTGCATGATTCACGTTGGTTCATAAAACTGGGAGAAACGTAGCACGCGTTTTTAGGCCTTTTTCGAGGGAACGCAGTAATAATAATGCTGAAGGCATAAAGTATACGAGTGGCAACAAAGCGGGAAAGATTTGTCTTTGTCTGCGTGAATGGAGCATTTTTTAGATTTCATATAATATATGCGAATAAAAGGAGCCTCCTCTCCTCCCGCCCCTTCTTCACAAAGGATATTATTGTTACGAGTGGTGGTCGCCGCGAAATACGATAAAACATGGTCGTCGGCACTCTGCATAATGATTTACTATTTCCTGGCGCGCTGCAGTTGGGATGCCATTTTTCTCATCATCTCGTGGCTTGAAACGACCACTTTACTCTCTTGGTCCGCTGGCCGAGGATTACTTTTACGAGTCTCGGTTTTATTCGCGGTGTAAATCATAAATGAAATGGAAAAGAACGCGGCCACCAACATTTTTATGCTTCCGGTCGGTTTTTGAATTTGTCCGCTGCGAAATGAAATACCTCTGCGGATTCTGTCCTGCTGCTTGATTTTATTTTTATTTATGTTAGTCTCCAAAATACAGGTTTCTTTTATTGTCACCATCACTTTGGACCGATAAAGAATAAAATATGAAGTGTCCACACGCGCACACATCGCAAACAACATTACATGAAGTTTAGTATCGAGGAACACAAATGGTTAAAAATAAAGATAATGAGGAATTTTCAAGCGATTTCAACATTCTTTGTGGATATAATACACTGCAAAGCCGTGGCGGGAAAATGTTAAGATTGGTTTTGAGATTTTTGACATAAGGCCGAATGCCGTGTCGGCAGCAGTTGGTCATTTTTCACACTCGTTGTTTGCAGTGCACAAACGAAGGCAGCAGCTGGATGATCGATTAGTTGTACGAGATTTTGGTGTAAGTGGAGAGAGTGTTGATACCCTCGTAGTCGGCGTAGGAGGACCAGTAGGTCAGGTTGAAGAGCACATACACCACGGGGAAGAGAATGCGAGCAACCACGTCGATGCGGCGCGCCGTGGTCTTGTAGCGGGACAACCACTTGGACACCAGGTTTTGCTGGGCCGGCGAGCTGGCAGCCGGAACTTCAGACAACTCACCAGCTTTATCACCATTTTCCATCAGCGGCTGCATGCATAATGAGTTAATTTAATGAACATTTTCAGAATCAATCAAACAATGGTAATCAAAATATTGAGCCATCCAAAGCAAACGTCATGGGAAATTAATTTTTAGCCTGAATCATATTATAGAGAATACATTAATTTCAATCAAGTTCCCCTGTTGATCAATCATAGCATAAATACTAAATACCCGCCAGAATAGAACACGTGAAAGCGCAGAACTGATGGAGTTCAGTGCTCAGCCCAAACATACTTCACGAGATCAATTTAACTGAGCAAATCTTGCGACTTTATTTTCGTTTGAAGTAAACTAGCTGTAAAAATTAGAACGTTCGATGTTAATGCTGAATTAGCAATGAGATTCATTTAATTAATCAAAGTTTACAACAAAGCATTGCGGGGCAGAGAAAACAGGGAAATTCCGCATGCTAATCAAGCTATTTTACCAGAACAAAAATGTTTGTTTTTCCGAGTATTTCAGCCGCACAAAGGGAACCCTTTTTGTGGCAAACGCAAAACCAGTATTTCTAATTAAAACAAGTTTGCGAAGCGGCTATTGTGGAGCGAGCATTGTTATTCCGCTCGCACCTCTAGAAAGCCAGGAAAAGAGTGCATATGGGTGTATTGAGGGCACGGGTGCGTGCAACCACTCAAAAGGATGTTAAATGTGAAATGAGGCGTGTTTTATGTGCAGCCCCTTGCGGCCGAGCGAAAGAGTCTGCAGGCGTCTCGGGAGAAAGCAAGCGATATTTTTTATCGTACCAAAGCAACGCCTCCTTCTTCATCGCCAGCTGCCGGCGGCTCCTTGACGCTGGAAGGTCTCTTGTCCGAGATCAAAATCACCACCACCTAAAAAGGGGCAAATGAACTCTAGTTTAACTCAGTGTGGAAAATTGCGAAAGCAACAAACAATTTAACTTCGCCAAAATTGAACGAATCTTTCAATTAAATACATTAAATTACGTATATAGTCTAATAGTTTTATTAGAATATACGTGCCAAGTAAATTTAAAAATAATTTGACCTTCATTCAAAAGGATCTAAATTGTTAACTATGCAAATTAGATTTATTTTAAATTAATATTTGTGTACGGATTGATGATTTTCAATAATTAGTGGAAATTCACTTTGAGAAACAAGGTAAGGATGGATTTTAATATTTTGCCGATATCATTAATTTTTATGCCAATACAACTATAATGAGTGTTAAGGAATCTCTAAAAATCATTGATCCTTATTGCCTCGCACGAGTGATGGCATCAAATTTCCTTTTACTGGGAAACCATCAGAGAGGCGACTTGGTAATCGTTTCCTTTTCCGACGGAAAGAAAATTGACGCCCTATCCCTCACCTGCTCAACGATCGCGAAGAAAACGAAGAAGATGGACCAGTTGACCCAGACGTCGATGGCTTTAGTGTAAGAGGCGTGGGGTGCCTCTCCGGTCACCCTGGAACCCTCAAAGACGGTGGCGATGAACGTGATGACGGCCACGATGACACGCACTCCGGTCGACCTCTCGTCAAGCCAGAAGATGATCCACGAAACGAGCACCAGCAGGCTCAAAGGCAGATACGCATGCATCAGATAATTGTTGATCACGCGCTTCAGCAGGAATGCCGCTTTCACGCAGCTGTATTCACCTGGAAAATAATTGAAATTTTAAATTGAGTCAAATTATTGATATAAGCTGCGTAAAAAAGTTTGAACTTGAGGCTTCTCCAATTTTCTTTTTTGTTCATTTTTCTGAATTTCATTTTTTTTTTTCATATTTTAAAGTGGGCTTAATTTTGGCAAAAAATAATCTCTTTGTGTTAGTTTTTACTTACCAGTGTTGGTCTTGGAGAAGCAGTAGTCCGTGCCAATGCCTTGCAGATGGTATGGGCTAGGGTCCAGACTGTTGGCCACTTCCACCGCCTTTTCATCCTTCCACTTGAAAATCAAGTTCTTTGTTGTGTGGGCATCTGTCGGTAAATTTTTGTGTTAACATGATGTGAAGAAAAAACACTACCAGAACAATAGTTTATGAGCACTGCTAACCCAAATTCCAATTTATAACTGTTTGATAGCCTGTAAAAGCAAAAAATAAATTGGACATGTTTTTGAACAAAACCTAATATAAAAAATATTTTTCATAATTACATATATATGATTTTTTATAATAAATAACAAGAAGGGTAGACATTCACTAAAATTAATATTAAATTTTCCAAAAGGTGAAAAGGGAAGGGGGTGACCTTGTGTCATGTTGTGGTGGAAATAGAAATTGGTGGATTAAATGAGGTAGGGAAAAGGAGGAAGCAGCTCTTCACACGTGAACAGCATTTGACGCCAATCGAGCCAAAGAGCAGAAAAACAAAGAGCACTGCTGTGCGAGTGTTGAATTGTTTACTCACAGCTGGCCATGCGGATGGAGCAAATCTGTTTATCCATTGGGTATGTGACGAAATCCATGGGGCAAGATAGCTTCAGGGAGACGCTGGAAAAAAATAATGAAAAGGCGAAATAAAAGGAGAACTTTGAGGGCAGCGGCGGAGAAAAAAAAGGATATGGCTGTCAAATTGTGCGCCTTTCGCAGGGAAAAGTTTGTCGGGAGAGTGGAAGTGCCGCTATTACTCCTCCGACATAATAATAAATCTGCTGCGAAATTCAATTAATTCAAAAATTCTTCCGGCCCAGAGAAGTTTGGAACTTTTTGTCGCTCCCGCGCGCTCGCGAAAATCAATTACAAGCCAAACTGTTTGGCGACTTTTATAATGGCAATTACCGCCGTCCAGACGCAATGGACCAAAGGGATGAAATATCGAGGGTAGCTGCAGTACACATACCGAGTGCTGTACAAGACTTTGCCGCTTGGTTCGATACGGATCAAATTGTTGGCCGTCATCAGTTGGTGGTCGTGGCCTTCCTTTTCGTTCGAGAAGAACAAATCGGGCACCCATATTTTGCTCGGGTCGGTCAACAGCACGTAGTCCTGCTCTGCAAAGAGAAAAAGCACCGCAGTCGGTTTTTTGCACGCAGACGTTAGTTGTGATCATCTCGAGCCACTGGACCGTGGCACATCAATAAACTTTCCACCCATTATCTCCGTTTGAAAGGTGGATTAGTGTCACACTCCACTTGATCCAGCCACTTTCTGACCTCTGAGATCAGAACACAAAGGTTTTGAAAATAACAGGTTACAAAAAAAAATACCTGCTATTTGAAGGGAAAATAATGTCACATGCTTTAACGGAGAAGAATTTCGATTGAAATAAAGTAGTCAAGCCACTTGGCATCTGTGCTTTGCACGTTGCATAAGCGGCTTCGTTAACTAGTCCATTCTTTAACATAAATTGAATGACTTTTATTTTCAATTTTCAGAAGATGCAACAAACCTTCGACTGTCTTGGTGTATGAGAGCCTCTCGTCCACCCAGGACTGGCGAAGTGTCAGCGAGAGTTGATAGTCCTGCGGCAGAGGAAACAATAAAGCAAAATTATTCGGGCCATAAAGTACAGAGCTTTCTCGCTCTTGTTTGCTCGCTCGCACGCAGCAATAAAATGTACTTGGTGGGCTGCTACACGCGGGAATTTGCATTCACTATAAAAATCCGCAAGAATGCTCGCAGCCGGCCAGACTTATCGATTTTCGCTAAACTTTTAGCAAAATTATAAAACGCTGGTAAAATCATACAATGCATTTATTCTTGAGAATTTCTTGCTCAAAAATTCTTGTAGTTTTTTACTAAAACATACAGAAAATACCATGTTGTGTAATAAAATAAATAGCACCACCAGTACTATTGAAAGATTGTAAAAACTGTTCCAATGCGGCCATAAATTTGACCTGAAATTTAATTATGGTCGCATATTATTAAATGCATGAGCATTTAAAAATGCCGAAAATGTAATCATATCAGTGTCCATAAAGCTTCTATTGTATACAGAAACCTCTTCTATTTTATTTTTATCATAGCCAGCTCCAAAATGGTGCACTTGTTCCACCAAACATGTTTATGTAAATGAATCGGGTGGCACGTTTTGTACCTGAGGCAGCAACAGAGTAAAAATATAGCTCGTCAGCTGGTTTTGTGTCGGTTTGATTGACGGGGCGCATAAATTCAATTTTCTCAGCTCAAAGGCATGAGCGCTGTTTATTCTCATAGTGTGTATTACAAAGAGAGTATTGAATTCAGGCAATGCAAAACATATATATAAAAGCACATATATATTATATGCATTGTATTTAAGCGTAAACAAAATTCCAGTCATGTAAAAAAGGGTGGTGGCGTTTACATGCATTTTTCACCAAGGACAGTGAGACACAAAGCCGCTTTTCTGGTGATGTCTTTTTGATCAGACTTTGCAAGCAACTCGTGGAAATTTACAAATCCCCAAATAACAATCTGCCCAAAATATCAGCCGCCCCATTTTGTTTTAAATTGGCTTCTTCACATTTTCAGGAGGTTCTTTTTTTGCATGGAAAATCGTTTCACATAAAATCTATTTTAGGTCAAAATGTCAATTCTATGAACACTCTCTCTTTGTGTGATTCTATTTTAAACAAGGTGATAACCTTTTTTAAGGTTTGGCATATCCTTTTACTGTTACAGTAGAATTAGATACAAGATTGCAAAGAAACATTTACCAAAACCACTTCATAGATAATTTTAATATTTTCAGGGTTACTTATTCACAAATTTGTACCCAAGGAATTTATTTTAAAAATTTCTAATTTTAGTCTAATTAGTGTTTAGGACGCAAACCCCCTTCAACGTTTAATTGAATGCAAATGTAGCACAAATAGTCCTAAGCTATACGCCAAGTATACAGTACAATAGAAACCAATTCACGCAATCTTCCAAGTCAGATTACCCTTGTCTGCGTAATTAATTAAGCGCAACCGCCGTGACCGCAAGCAGCGAGGTGAAAAACGGCCCATTTGCCTTCCATCGCAGCTGCAACCCCAACAAAACACGCGCGGCCGGAATTTATCAATATCACATTCACACCCACAATCGAGCTGACTTTGCAAATGCAAATAAAGCAAATGGAAAGTCGTCGTTCGTTCGCGTTTAATCTCGTGAAAGCAGTGTTCACGGCCAAAACTAGAATTGGCAGCCGCCACGCGGAAAGGGGTGTCGATCTGCCCGAGGGGCTGCGAAACGTGCGGTCGGAGGGGTAGACTGTATACCTTGTTTTCGTCGTTTATCTCGCCGATGTAGCGCACAAACAAGTTCACATCCACGATCACAGGTTCGTCAGTCACATTCAGGCGCTGCCCATTGATGGTCACGTCTGCAAAACCAACGAGAGAAACATTTAGCAAAACCACAGCTCAAAAGTAATGGTCAACTCTGAATTATGAAAAAATTATCAACAAAATTACTTCTTTCCTTGACAGTTTACTGTCAAAACCAGTGGTTCGTTTGAAATCCAAACTGTTTGACATAATTTTAATAAAAATCAATTTTTGATCCATTCATTTGTACCCTTTCCACTTTTATCAAACGGTTAATGAGACATTTTTTTAACTCACGAAAAACTAGAGTAGATATTGTTTATATTTTTTGACTGACAATTAGAAAATGAGAATGATCTGTTAATTTTTGCTGATTTTTAAATTTATTTTTAAATATTCACATCATAAATTTTTCCTCACCGGACAAATTAAACCGTCATTCTTTTTCCACAACATGTAAAATTGAAAATAAACACGGAGTGAGTGTCACGCGCGAAAAACTACACGTGTCTCATTTTACAATGGAGTGAAGAGGTGCTACACAGAATGAAGGTTGAAATGCATGAAAAATTGTGGTCCGAGCGCTTTTGTGGCAATACGTTGTAATAAAAAAGGCGTCAAGCAAGAGCCATTAATTTTTATTCTGCAGCCGAGAGGCATTAGCAGGCGTGAAAAATGCGTGCGTAATGAATATTTGTTGTTTCACACGCTGATGCAAATGTTGTGTGTGTGCGTTTGTATGTAACGCGAGGCGGCAGCGTTATGTAATTTGGGCATTGTTCCGCAATAGGGGCTAATTTAGTGACCATTCTGCTGACTCCGCGAGCCGACCACTCGAAAAGCTCACTCTCGCAGCTCGCTCACGCACCATTTCATCTGGGCCCGGCGGAAAAGTGTAAAAGCCCGAACTTGCTTCTACATTTGTGAAGGGATGTGAAAAATAGTTGCTGATAAGTAGCAAACGTGAAGTTATTGCTTCGTTGCTTTCAACACTGAAATGCGTGCGGGAATTATCGTAACATCTGGCTCATGCTCAATGTCTGTAAATTAATTTCATGTATGTGTTGTCAGTGAACATTATTAACATTTTGAGAATGACAACAGAATTAATCATAATGTCTCCAGGTGAGGACATTGTCGGATGATTTTTGCTTTGGGCATATCAATTTGAAGGACAAAATGCATGAAAAATAATTATGATATAATTTGTCTTTAAAAAAGGTAACAATGAATTGAATAAAAAAATCAGCAATATTTTAAGAATTTTTAATGGTTTGTTTCCATAGGAAATCATCTTAAGGATCTTGATATTTTACTGATGGTTTTGCCCGAAAGTCATTTTTCCTCGTGTAAAAACAGACGAAAAAATTAATGGCTTGAAATTTGTCATATTACATTCATAATTTAAGCTGAAATTTTTACTAACAATCAAAATTTTTTGTCTTACTGTCTTTATAATCTCATCGTTTTTTTTAATATTATTAAAATGGCTCAAAAACGATATGATGCAATCTTTTTTATTAGCTAATTAGCTGTAAATTTAACATTTTAGGCATTGTTCACAACCCTGTGCGAACTGCTCGCTGCTGCCTCAGCAGCCAACTGCAGATTGAATTTACTCCTCTGAGATACAGCAAAAATGCTATACTCGTCGAGCAGAGCAGTACTACATGATTGTTTTGTTGAAAAATAAAAATTCACCCAGGCTGTTTTTTTTTTGTGCTTTAGCGAGAGCGGAAGGGTACTGCTGCTGCAAACAATTTGCTAGCTGATTATTATGGTTTCGGGCACAGCAGCGTCAATTTATTCGCGAGCATGGAAGAGTTCGTGTCTGCCGGGCTTTCATATTCCTTGGAACGGATTCAATCAACACATTTTGTTCACAGCTTTCAATTGAATTAACGTCAAATGCAATTTTACAGCACGTAAAATCAATTGAGTTTATGCCCAAACCATACAGCTTCATTAAGCATCCAGCATAGTGTGTGTAGTGTAAAACATAAAAATGGAAATACAAAATTGGTTGATATGCACGCAGTTGCAAAGATACTTTGAAATTCAAATGAATCGTTAAATAGGTGCGAAATTATTCAAATTTTTTATGTCCTATAAAAAAGTTGTTATTCAAATTAATTGCTACTAAAATTTAATGAGAAAGTCGTTTGCAATTTGTGAAACGCACCACAGATAGGAGCAGTAGTGGCAATTCAACTTTAAATATGACACTCTTTGCCTAGCAAGTACTCCCATGACGCCTGGGCATAAAAACCTACGCAAGTTTCGCGTCGCCGTGTGCTGTCATCGCCCGTTTTTTTTAATTCCATTACTTCTCCATCATGAAACAGGAATTAAGAGTTAATGTCGTGCTCTCGAATTCATTTGCCCGTCATAAAAGTGGCGAACGAATGCCGACGTTTGCTCTGCTCTTGCCAGCAGCCGGCCCTTTCGGCTCTCGTGGAAAGCGTTCGCGCGCAAAAAATAATCAGAACAGCTGCATAAAACCCAGATTTATTGCTCCCCTACTTGCACTCACTTTTTCTGCTCTTCTCAGTCCGAGAGAGATAAAAAAATTCTCGCGGAATTCTATTTTATGCGCCGACAAACTCGACTTTTGCAACCTCAGCTTAATTACAAGCGGATGCTTTTTTCGCACTCTGTTTGCATACATATAGGCCTGCTATTTCAAAGTCTTGTCGGAGCAGTCAATTAGTTCCGTCTCCTTTCCTTTGCCACAGATGATCTAAGAGGACGTGTAAAATGGTTATACGCTTATTTTATTTGTTCGAGAGCTTAAAAGAATAGAGGTCTTGGAGCTAATAGGGTAATAAGTCAGCAATTTGGAATTGCGACTATTGAGCTTGACGTTCATGACAGCTACCAAATTATCCAAATCACATGCAATCAAAATAAATAGCAATACACGCACACGTTGACGCTGATCATTGCCAAGTATCAACGCAATTCAAATTTTGCTAACATAATCACATAAAATTTATTTTAATTCAAATTTTATTGGCTGCATTAACGCTAAAGTTTGGTTGTTACATGATTTTATCTAAATAAAAATGAGGGACAGTTTTTCAAACTAAGTTATGGAAAACGCACACTTTCAGAGATCGTTCCCAAAGAAAAAAATTTAAAACACTTAAAGAAAGTTGAAATGTTTAGGCACAAATCTCATAAATTTCTTTAGTGTTTTTCCTCGGCGATGAGTTGCATTTAAGAAAGGAGATTAAGTGTTCGCTATTTAGAACAGCATCCTCAACCACTCTATGACATCAGAGGAAGCCACGAAAAAACTGCTCTCACAAATCCTCGTTGCGCGGATCCTGCTCTATTGGCAAACAAAAAATGAGATGTGAAAATGAACGGCAGCTCTTTCTCTCTCTCTTTTATTGAGAGCGATGGCGAGGGACTCTTTGAGAGCCTGCTTAAGCCCGGCTTCCCACCCGCCGCTGAAAGAAGCTCAATTTAGTTTTGAAGCGCCCCTCGGAAGAAACGAGCGCGAAATTAAACGTAAATATTGCCACTTTTGCCTAAACACCAGCGAGTCTCATTCGGCCTCAAAGCGGTGGGAAATGAGCCGAGAAAGGCAATTATTATCCACCTCGCTGTGACAATTCCACTCTCTAAAAGAGCGAGCGAAAAAGATGCAAATAATGGAGGGATGAATTGGCTGCCGTTGTTTTGCTTATAGAGTACTATGTGAATTGACAATTGTTTTTGTGTCGAATTGGAAAGGTAACAAAAAAAGCACTTAAAACTCCTGTCACTGTAGTTTCAATCAACTGACACAATGGAGCATGTCGATGAAGACAAGTTCACTTGATGCTGATTAATTCCCGGCAGCAAAAAAGACCAGCAAGTCCAAGGGAATTTAAATGCAACTGTGACTGCTAGTTAATTAATTGGTTTATTTGTTCAAGGGATTCTTTGCCATGTATATTAAATCATTTAATACACCAATGACACTGTAAGTAATATTTGCTTGTCCAAAAACTTTCTTGAAATTTAACAGTAAAACTTTTTTTAGAAATTTATTTCCTTTGGAGAAAAATACGTCCAAATAATTGTATGCAACTATAGAGCAAATCAAGACAATAAATATAAAATAAAACTGTTGTTATAGTATGTCAATTATAAAATCCATTTCTATTTCTATGGAGCAAATTACTCTTTAGCCTAATGGCTTTTTGAAGGAAAAACAAGAAAGCCGGCCCGCTCGAAGCAGTAAGAGTAGTAGCTCTCATTTCCGGAGCACAATTATTTCTCTCATTTCAAGTAAACCCACTTTCATCAAATAACAATTTAAAACAACACGCAGCTGCAGTTGTAACAGTTGGGTTTACTTATACATATGAATGCTCCTTCTGTATGTATATTAAAAGGGACGAGGCGAAATTCCAGCACCAGTCGGCTGCCGTTTGCTTTTCTCTTATTTTTCGCACAAAATGAACTTTGCTATACACAACTCATTACGGACGCATTTTGCCAAGTAACAACTAAGCCAACTTCTAATTAAAACTTGCCTCACAAAGGCTGTGGCCAGTACAATGAACTCCGGTAAGTAGATAAATTTGAATATATATTTTGTATCGACTCAGAATTTGAACTAAGCAATGCAACATTCAAAACTATAAACTAATAAAATTAAAAAAATAATAATCAGTTGGTTATGCGAAAGTCTCTTCCACTTAATTATGGAAAAATTTGCTAACAGTTTTCAACGAGGAGACCTCATACTAAAGATAGTTGGGCAAGCATGTAGCAAATTTTCGGCAACATTTGCTGGCAAACGGAGAGAAAAGTCGAGAACGGCTAAAAATACCCGCGCCACTACTTTTTAGACATTGAACTTGACTACCGCTGCCGAGCTTTGTGCGTTGATTGGTTAATTCAATGTTCGTGTTGCTCCTAAACTTTCTTGGCAGGCGTAGTGTTGTTGAAGCCCTTAGTTGAATAACACTCTCGCATTTATTTATACGCACAGATTTCCTGCCTGCTTACGCGCCACACAGTTACAAAACACGGGCGGCGTGTCGGGGTGCGAGGCGCCCTTAATTTATTCACCACCAGCAGCAGCATTCATTTCTGGACCGTAAAATTTAGTTCAACTCGAGCAGATGGCACGCAGATTGGTGCGACGCACAAGCTCGTTTTGGGTCTTTTACTCTGCCCGCAGGAATCAAATTTCATCACTAAGTTGCATCCCGGTGGCGCTTCTCTTTCACCACGTTATCTGCAGAGCATGTGTTAGACAGTGTCAGATTGTATAGAAGCAGTAAATGCGTTAGTCTGGTGCGACTGCGGAATGTGTGCATACCGAGGGGTGGATTCGTTAAAATGGCCTTTTGTATACCTTCTGTTGCTCAATTATCACTGTCAAGCTAAAATAAAACACAGATCTAGCACTCACAATCAGAATACCTGCTGAAGAATCTGAGTATTTTCAGCCACAAAAATTTAATTGAAAGCGCTTTCAAAGCCAAAAGCAGCTATATACGATCAGCGTAATTAAACAAATGTAACACACATGCTAATTAAAGTTAAACATGAATTAAATGTGACTGTCATAACTTCAATTTAAATTCTCGTGTGCGCACGATAATTTTGGATTAAAGATAAAACAGATAGTAATAAGATGCTTAATGCAAATTGTACTCACTTGGACTTTTAGTACCAGGTGGCATCAGTTTCTTGTTGTAGTCAGAATCTGTGTGCAAATACTTCACCAACTCATCTTCACTTTTGAACGGTTCCCCCCTGAAATCAAATTATAAATTCGGTTAATAGATGACAGAAAAATTTCCACTTTCCACTGTCAGCAAAATGACAGCGGAATTGATACTGTTGATTCATCTGTAAAATGAACAAAATTTATTACTGCAAATATTTCCATGTTAGATTTTGTTAACTGTCAGCTAGCTTTTGTGTCACAAACACAATTCATTTTAATGTTTTTGTGGCTGCTGGGAATCTCACGTGACACATATATGATTTGTAAATCCTACACCGAGCTTATATTTTCCAGCTTGCCCTGGCGACTGGTCCCCCTCAACCGTACATAACACTCAGGTTTGTTTTTGGAGAATAAAAAATACAACAAAATACACGCATGGGATAATCCAGTTAACAGTCTGATGAATTCATTTTCTCTTAAATGGGCTGTCATCTCAAGGGCTAAAGATAGACGTGGCCTGTCAGCGTGTTAGAGTTTTATAATTTAGAGTAACCGCAGGAAGGGAATGATTTTTGGTGTACCAAAAAATGGTGTAATTGATACCTCGAGTTGTCAAGTTGTCACGCAATAAGATTTCCCTTCACAATAATTTTATTTTATTCAATTGCTGGTACAGTAGAATTATTCATTTAATTAATTTATAAATTTTACTCTCAAGCCGGTCTATTTCTAGTTTAATTGTATCCTTTATTTATTTAAGAAGTTTTAAAATAGGATCATGACATTATACGTTCCCGTTTTTACAGAAGCAGCTCCGGCGGGAGGCAATAACAAAAGTGGACTAAAAATGAAGCCGCCAGCGCGGAGCAACTGATTAATCAAGTGTAACTTGTCCTAAATCAAGAAGAGAGGGAACTGTGCCAAATCGAAATCATCATCCTTCTTTTTTATTATTTTCCCTCTCGCTAAGTATGCTCGTTTCCTGCCTCGCGGCTTCATTTCCCCGACCGAAAAAGTTCTTTCCCACAGTCGTCGGCAGAAGCAGCCCGAAAACATATGGGGAATAGCATTATGTAAAACGTTTTCTCTCTCTCCATGCACCAAGCCGGGAACTTTTGCCAGCAAACTCGGTGTTGCGAGCGCAAGAGTGTATACTTAACATACGATCCTGATCATCTGAAAGTCAATGTCAAAGAGATACGCGAACGCCTTTCAAGGTTGCTTTCAACCTGCAGATCTAGTGAAAGAGAGACGAGTTTGTATATATTATCGGTTTTGAAGAGGAGGAATGATGCGGTTAAACTGATTCAGCAACTATACTTATGTATGTATTTAAAAAAATAAAAACACAATGAAAAGGAAGAGTTGAAGGCGAATTCAGGGGTTTTCTCTAGAGCTAGATTTATTTTTAGCGACATGAACGTTAATTTAAGGCTAGAAATTGCATTAGAAAAAAAATAAATTCAATTGTACTTACCTTCATGTAAGATTTCAAGGAAGGATTATATCACAACTGTAGACCATTTTGATCTCTTTTTTGGTTTATTTCGGGAAAGCTCGCATCCCAATAATATCGCAAGCGAGTAACATGGGCCCACGAGTTTAAGTTAGTCCAGAAAAAAACGCTTTTATATTACTTCAGCTCGTTATAGTTGTTTTTAATATATATTCATCATTTCATCCATACACCCATAGTTGTTGCTTGAGCTAAAGAGTTATTAATTCTTTTAATTGGCTTCACGTACTGTGCTCCACAAAATTTTGACTTTTCCGGCAGAGGATTTCTTCTGTAAAAATATTTAAACCATTCAATTTTCTGGCCGAGGACAGCACGCTCCTGACAACGGGAAATTCACATTTCATCAAGCGAGCGTTAAATTTGTTAGAGGGCTCAGCGGTGTTTAAAAATGCGAGACACGTACACCCTGGGCACAAATTAAAGCGGCGCATGCTAGGCACATCGACCGCGCCGCGGCTCTTTTTCACTCATTCCATTTTTCCCTCATTTTGCGAGGGAAAGACTATATTGATACAAAAGTTGGAAAACTTTGTTGCCCACGTGCTCTCACATATATCCACACACATTTAATCCATATTAATGAAACGGCCATAAAAAAGCGGAAGTCTCCCTCACTCACTTGCTATTCTATGCGTATCGCGACATCACAAATTTCATTTTCCATCAACGCTGCGCTACTGCTGCTTGTGTGTGCGTAACAATAATACATATTATATTTCAGTGATTGTGGAACGCCAGATATTCCTAATAATTATGTTGTGTGTAATAAAAGCAGGACTGTGCTTTCGGTTATGTTTCTCATTCAGCTTAATGCATTATGGAAATAATTACGAAACATATGCATTTGTATACTCGCGTCTTTTTCAACAGTGTCTCCACTGTAATCTAGACCCATATCTGAGAGTTGACATGCGTGCGAGTCGAAAATTGGTCAGCTAATTTGGATTTAGGGTTGCGTTCACTAAGTGGTCTAAAATGTGGAATTCGTAGATGTAGGTTGATAAGCGAATCGAAACTTGTTTAACTTGTTCCTTTCAACTTTTCCTCTCCTTTTTCAATTTGATGTGATTTAGATATTTTGAGGTTTAAAAAAGAAGCAGAAAATAATTTAAGACATTGAGATAATTGTGATCATAAAATATTAATAATCAAAATATTTTAATGGTACATAATATGTATACTTTAAAGCAATCTGGGTGAAAGGAGGATATTAAATTTGCAATATTTCCTTCACTAAACAAGCTGTAACGAGTGAAAGGAATGCTCCATGAAATCATAATATTTGCTAGAAAATGCTATAGTTGAAGTTGCACTGAAGCCACAGAAGTTAAAATTCATTAAGGTATAACTGAAGCCAACAAGTTCTATAGGTAGTTGTAATTTAGTAAAATGAGAATTTGCCACAGAAATGTTTTAAAAAAAATTCATGAGAACACCCTCTGCCAGAATACATTTTTGAACTTATTTTAGATATATTTAGGGATTCTTTTAGTTTGAATGCAAGGACAGTGTCAAGGAAATAGCTATATTTACCATAGTTACTTTTAACTATTTATATTGTTTAAAATTTTAATCAGCGTAATTGCTTTTGCTCTTGTAAATTATACGAGAAATATGAAGCTGCTCATTTATTGGCTTCTTTCTAAGTTGGACAAGTTTAGAACTAGGGAAGTTTCGGAATGAAGCTTCACTTAGTCGGCTAGGGTCTAGGCGAGTGTCAAATAACTTGCTTTTATACAACACAAAGGTGGCCTCAACGCAGCATCGATTTGAAGAATCAATGGCACACGCGGCGCTGCTGGAAAAAGGGGCGAATGTGACATGTTTGTAGGTTTGTTTTTGCGGTTTGGCGTGGCATGGGAGCGGCTGTTTTCACTCTCCGCGTATAGCCAGTTTAGTTTAATTCAATGAAATGGGCGGTTGACAGCTTTTTATATATATGTGCACGCACAGAGCGCGAAATCTAATCAAACCCGCTGGTTTCAATGATTTGACGTTGAGTGCTGGAATGGAAATAAACTAATTGTACCGCACAATGTGGCAACATGCTCCAAGTCCATTAAATTGGTGAAAACGTTTAAAATTTTTAATTTTAACTGCTTATTCGACTAAGCAAAAAGACACGAAAACTAAGTGAACTGAATGAAACAAATTTTCTAATGACCTTCTTGTGGTGTGTGTGGGTGGGTGTATATTATGTTACGTCCCAAACGCGTAAACGCGTAATGTCGGGTAATGAACCCGAAATTATTCAACCTCCACCCCACTTCGCGGAATTGCGCGTGAAAAACGTGCAATACCCAATGTGCTGTCAACCTATAATAAATTTAAAGTGCTGCAAACGCACTTATGGAGGCGATTGCATTGAAGTAAAAAAGTCCATTTCAGCTGTGTAATTATACAAATGTTCCTTTGAAAGGCTCCTTCAAGCAAGCAGCTATGTAAATAAATTTAAGAGGGGCGAGTTAGAGGTGTCGAGAGCGTCGAAAGGAAGAGTTGGATAAACTTTTAAATTTATTCCGCAGCCATAAATAAGCCTGTAAATAAGCCAGTGCTGAGCGCATTTTCATTTCAATTCTATTCACTGTGAGGCGACTCCGAAAGGGCAGGGCGAAAACGGTTTCATTGGCTGTCAGTCTTTTTGCACTGACTCCTGACGAGTGAATGCGCTAGAACTGTGATGTCATTCGCGCATCTGTTGCGTAGCAGAGTGGCGAATAATATATCCTACGCATATATTACACAGTAACACGCAGTAATTGAGATGATTGCGTTTTTGCTCGATTAAGAGGCTTGTGACTCAGTGAATGGGCACTCTTTTATTCCACTTGGTTGTTATAATCAAATATCTTGAGTAACAAACCAATTTATTTATCAAATAAAGATATCGTTATCGGTTTATTAACGTGCTGTTAGGAATACTATTATCTCTATGTCTAGAAAAAATATGACAGAGATTTATTTATTTCCGCTAACTCGGAGTATTTTTTTTTATAAACAAACAAAAGTTAGCCTTATTTAAAATTAAAATTGGTATAGATGCCAACGCCGACAGATGTGCTTGAGGTTGAGGGTGTCGAAATTTTTCAGATGAAATTTAATGTAAAAGAGAGCTGTTTGTTTTCCATATTTATTCAGAAGTTTCCAGTGGCCGAAGTTAGTTGAGAATCCAACAGAAATACGACGAGATACACTGTGGAAGATGCATTTAATTTCATCTGACAATTTTAGTTCATATTTTGTAGTTTTTAAACGTTTCATTTAATGAACACTCTCTAGAGTTGATTTCAAGGAAATAAACAAAAACTGGCCAGTTTGGTTGTTTTGATAAAATTAATTATGTAACCAGATAAAAAAAATCAGACTGTGTGCAGTTTGTACGCTAAAAAGTTACAATGTCCGATCGAATGACACCTAGCGGGATCGTGTGGTGACGCGAGCAGTAGCAGCGTTCTATTTTATTTGCAGAGAATTTGTCATTTGAAAGTGCAGTGGAGAGTGAACAAAGTGGGCATCGCAGCGGCTAGACACCCTCTAGCACAGCTAAATGTTTACGACACATATGGCACTTTGTCCGATGTGGCGCATTGTGATGCTAATAATGGGTGCCACGGCATGATTGCATTTTATTTATTTGTCGGTGGGTGCTGCTGGCGGGGACGAGCCGGACAAGTGCATTTGCGCCTGCACCATTTATCTCGTTAAGAGCAGAAGATGGACAGCGCGGCTTTGCTCTCGCACCAACCTCTCAGATTTGTTTTTCATGCATTCCCACGCCACTTGAAGAAAATCATGCTCAAAGTCGGAGATTATGTTTAAGTTTCTCAAAGATGATTTTCATGCTAAATATTGAGGGCAATGATTAAATTGAAAAAATAAACCATTACTTAAATTATTTACACCATGAAATACGCTTGCGTGGGACGGAAAAGAAATAAATTGCGTTGTTGTCTTTCCTGCTCTTTGGTAGGATGCAGAAATAGAACGTTTGCGAGCGCGTTGCCAACGATTGCTTAGTTTGCACCACTTTGTGCGTGCGTGCATCTTTGCGAAAATAACACATAGTTGTAGTTTGTAGTAAAGTGCATATCATTGCATTTGAAAGAGACGGTTTGGTACAGGTTCGATCGATCACATTTACACTAATTGCAAGTGAGAAATATTTCTAAATAACCTTCAGGGAAAATTTGAATATTGAGCAATCATTTTTCAAAATTTAATCTGATCATTGTACTTGTGTTCAAACGTCACTTGTAAAGAGTTAGTTAAAAATTATAATTTTTCTTTTGAAATCGTCCGCAGTGTTCTGCTAAGTGATTTAAATTGTAAATAATGCTAATCAGATTCTACCGGTTTACGCTTGAAAAAATATGAAAAAGGGTAAATGCGCACTGGTCCGGAAGCGCAGTAGAAAAGGCAGAGCGTAAAATTAAAGTGCTAAAGATAAAGCGTCAAGAATCAAATGTATAAAATGGTAAAGTTGCCACAATACATAATAATATGCAGTTTTTAATTAAAATAATTTAAAAATGGAAAGGGATTCAGTGGATCGTCAAGCGTGTAATGATGCTGGCTTTGCTTACATTATTGATGTAGTTAATATTATTTTGAATAATTTTATTAATACAATATAAAAACAATTTAAGCGGAAGTTTTTCTTGCTCCTACAAGCGCTTCAATTCTACTGTATTTTTCATTTAATACACCCCGATTTTAAAATTTCTCAACAAAGCCGAAAATATCATTATTAAAAGTCAATATATAGTTTCGAATACTTAGATTATACTAAGTATAACAGAAAATATAAAATATGTTCGTGACACCATAATATTTAGTTCATTAGTGAAAATAAAATGAAAATCGGTAGGATTAACTACTAATGTGATACTTTATATTAACTCAGAAATTAAAATAAATAATTTTAATTGGCAGCAGGTGTACTCCGTATGTTTCTCAAAACGAATGGTAGTTTAGTTGCAATAAAATTTTCCATTGATTTACGAGTGTCCATTTGAGGAACAACTTTAAAAATTAAATCAGCTATTATTATTGTTGAATTGGTGAAAAAATCGAAAAGTTAAAAACTAGCAATGACTTACCAGGCGAGGCCGAGAAGCATCAACAGGGTGGCCGCGAGCAGGACTCGAGCCATGGCTTGAAAAGTCGAAGTTCGTCTTTCTGCGGTGAGTGTCAGGGACAGGACTGTCAGTGAGTGCCGATCGAGGTGTGGTGAACAGGGACGCTTGGTGTGTGTGTGTGCCTTTTAAAATTAGTGCGGGGGAAGAAGGAGAGGCAGCTCTGGCGTGTGTGTATGTGAGAGAGTACTATACTACCCAATATTAAATTCTACACACTATAGACACGCTCGGCGGGCCTTTATCACGCTTGTCGGGGTCCGCCAGCCCTCCCCCACTATTTTGTTGGATGAATAAAAAATAGGGACAAAAACCTTCAGAGGCCTCCTGCTTGGCCGAGCAGCGTCTTCTGTTCTGCTAGAGGATGTTAATTAGCTCCACTTGGCTTCAACATAAATTATGTTGACTGAAACGGCTCGCCAACTCCTTTACATTTTCTTTGCCATTCTTTTAGTGCCCGCCTCCGGCACCGGCGATTTTTGCACGTGCAAATCCTTTGCTTCAACAATTTAAACTCGGCAACGGAGGCAATATTTTAGCAGTAACAAAAACTTTCGCTTTAACCCACCTTTACAGTCTCAGAGCTTCCAAAAAATAACACTCACAAAGTCAAAATAAGCTAAAAGCGAAATAGTTTTTTTTACCTACCAAAATACGAAAGATGTTTGCTCAAAATATTAATTTGTTGATTATAAGTTTTAAAAATTTTGCATTAAGTTGCTAAAGGATGGTCGAAATTTGTTTCCTTAACGCAGGGAGTTCTACCATTTTACAAATAGTAACTCACAATTCGGTATCTATTAAAATTATTCACAATTTTTCAATTTCTAACTGAAAAATATAGGTTTGTGATTCAACTGTTTTTTTATTCAAAAGTTATTTCTAGTCGTTCATTAGCACGAGGTTATAATTTCCAAATTTTCTGTTTTTTTTTAGTTTGGATATGAGAGTGTCGCGTCTGGAAAGTGGTCTGCCGGGAGATGTCCAGACCGGTTGAGTAGGTCTCACTCAGTAGCAGAGCGCCTCGGTGGAACAGCATGCTGCATTGGGAGACGCGCTTTTAAGTGGGCTCTCACAATTGTTTATTAGTTGAGGCGCTGTTATGGTGCACAAGAGGACCAAAGCTTCTGTGCGGCTCACGATAAGTGGATTTTCTGTTCGGATTAAAAGCTCCTTTGGTTGTTGGGAGAATTTGATGCAGGAAGGCGACCAAACACTTTCTCACCATAAACAGTATTCAGCTGCATTAGGTTCTGTGCTTTGTTAAAACTTGAAATGCCTCCCTGCCCCTTTAAATAGATTAAGGATGAGTTTGGAAATAATCGTATTGAAAACCAATCTCAAAATCTTTAAAATAATGGATTTTCAAGGCGTAATGAGTGGGTTTCAGTTCACACAAAATAGAGAAATATAGCAGGTGATGGCCATTTATTTAGCCTGAATAAAAAGATAATGCTAAAATCTTGCTCCCCTCCGCTGAGACTAGGATTAAATTAAACTAGCATAAGCAGTCTGCAACTCCCATTTTCGAGACCAGTTTGTTTGGAAATAAATTGTTTAGTCAATTTAAGACGCAGCGACACAGCAGACATTTTCCGCATTTTCCCCGTGATTTTGATCTACCCTTTGCCTTTTTAGGTACTAAACATTTAGCATTTATTTAAGCTTTCCAGTTTAAAAAACTTGATCTAATCATTTAAATTAAAAAATAATTATTCTAATTGAAAATCAAGAAAACAGTGATAATTCAAGATTTTTTGTAAGTGAAATATTTTAGGATTTTATTTTCATTTTCTATTTATAAATATTGAACCATACTAGCAACCATCAACGGTGATCAACGTTAGCTTGAATGACCGTTAACAATTCATAACCGTCACACACAAAGATGAGGAATTATTCAAGCAAATTTCTTTTTGGATGTCAAGTTCATCCTCTATAATCTCTATAATATTAAGAGTATGATCGCGCGCCATTTTGAGCCTTCTAGGTCTCGTTAGAAATCAAAATATTTGATAGAAACTATTTTGCAAATCAATAAACAATTCGCCATTGCATGCTCTGTTTCACCCTCGCCCCAATGAACGCATGAAGCGTTCACGTTCTGTTCGCGCTATGATTCAAACTCAAGGTTGATCAGCGCTTGCAGCAGTCTTTGCCTGAACCATATTCGTAAACAACTCGAGAACACCGGTCTTGACAACGACAGTGACGCTCTCTCGTCCTTACAGGACATAAATTCGAGATAATTCTCAATAAAAACCATGGAACAGTAACATTACCTCTGAATACATACACATTTTGCGACGAAGCAAAGATGCTGTTTGTATTGACTTTGGTAATATTTAAGACTGTCCTCTCGATCTCATGTGCCGAAGATGTCCAAGTGGACCCCAACGGTTATGTCATGTATTGCCCTTGCATGGGTAGGTTTCTCTTCATTTCTCAATAATTCTGGAAAATAATAATATTCATTTTCAAGGCCGCTTTGGCAACCAAGCTGATCACTTTTTGGGTGCCCTTGGGTTCGCCCATGGTCTCAACCGAACGCTTGTCCTGCCTCCGTGGGTTGAATACAGACCGAGTGACGTGAAATCGGTAAAGGGACAAGGAAATGTATTATTATATACTTGAAATATAGCTTTTATTTCAGCACCAAGTGCCGTTTAACTTTTACTTCGATGTGAAGCCTTTGGAAGAGTTTCACCGGGTCATCACTATGGAAAAATTTATGGAGGAGTTGGCACCGACTATTTGGCCCCCGGAAAAGAGAATATGTAAGATTTAAATTGGCTCAACTATGTCGCTCACTATACATGTCCTTTATCCCAAAACTTAATTTAAAATGATTTCCAGCATTTTGCTACATGTCGCGAAACAGCATCTTGAATAAGGGTGGCCAAAAAGAGGCTGACAAAGGCTGCAACGCCAAAGATGGAAATCCTTTTGGGCCATTCTGGGATACTTTCAAAATTGACTTTGTTGGCTCCGAAATGTACGCACCTCTGCACTTCGATGTGCACCACGGCAACGCGGGAGCGAAATGGCTGAAAAAATACCCTCCAGACAAGTGGCCTGTGCTGGCCTTCACCGGTGCCCCTGGAAGTTTTCCGGTCCAAGAAGAAAATCGAGCTCTCCACAGGTATCTAAAATGGTCTGAGCCTGTGCGAGCAGCGGCCATGAGCTTCATCCACAAAGAGTTGCCCAACGCACCCTTCATTGGGATCCATCTCAGAAACGGCATGGATTGGGTTGGTACATTCAATATCGGCTGATAATCATCATATCAAATGATCACGTCCTTAATAATGTTAGAAACTGACGGGCTTTTAGACTAATGTTACTTATTTAAGTTACTTGATAGAAAAAAATTAATATTGGACCTTACAATTTCTCCAAAGTGAAATTGCAATTAAAATTTTCTTGAATTATTTAGTTACTTGTTGCGCAGAAAAAATATTTCACAGAAAATCACATAATTATCTGAGTGACACTTATTTGCCTGTGTTTAAAGTTAGCTTGATGTGTTTTACTTTTACATATTTTATTCATTTTTCAGTTTCTCCAAAAATGTAAACTGTAATTATTGTGTCAGAATTGCAGCGGTGTTTTATACTGGATATTGTTTTGCAAGATCAAAAATCTCTGAATTTAGAGAAGTGACTATTAAATATTTTCATTTCAGGTACGAGCATGTAAACACATTCCAGAAACAAAGAACTTATTCTCTGCACCGCAATGCTTGGGCTACAACAACGAGTTTGGTTTGGCAACCCCAGCAATGTGCATGCCGAATAAAGAGATAATCATCTGCCACCTGAGGAAGCTACTTAAGAGCAGCAATTATGAGTCAGTTTTTGTTGCCTCGGACAATAATCACATGCTCAAGGAACTTGCAAATTCGTTGAAGAAGAATAAAGTAAGCGTTTTATCCTGATCTGTCCACATTAATATGTAAGTTAATTTATTAACTAATTGCAGATTGTTGTTAAAAAACTCGAGCCAGGCAACCCACACATCGAGCTAGCAATTTTGGGAATGTCAAACCACTTTGTTGGCAACTGTATATCTTCTTTCACTGCCTTTGTCAAGAGAGAAAGAGACTCAAGAGGACTTCCCTCTTCGTTCTGGGCTTTTCCAGATGAGCGGACGGCAAAAAAGTCAATGCAGCATGACGAATTCTGAACATTTGGTAGGTGAATTTTAATCAAACAAGTCATAACAAAGTTTGGTGAATTCTCTTACTGCTTTTCATGCCAGATCTACTTTTCCTGGAAATAGGTTTAAATGTTTTAAAAACAAAATTTAAACCTAAAAAATAAAATAGTGAATTTAATGAGTCAAACCATTGTAAATTTCATTGCGTTGAAATAAAAATTAAACTCATTATAGAATAACGAATATCTCCATTTGACATTGTTAAAAAGTATTTAAAGAGGAATGATACTGGAAAAGCCTGGAAAATGCTTGTTGCCAATGCATAAACTCGTCCCTTAGGATTCAGTTAAAGCCTAAATTGATCTAGGAAGCGCTGTAATTTTTCGAGAAAATTGGCTGGAAAGTTAGCGTGCTTTTCAAATGGTAATGGCTGTCTCCTTACTTGAAATCCGATTTAATTTCAAAACCAAGAGTTTCTCCAATAAGCTGCATACACCGTTGGACAGATCTCGACGAGAGGAATCGGAATATGCCAAGAAAATATGTTCAAGCACTGTAAATTTTGGAGAAAATTGGCAAAATTTGAATTTTTATTGTAGGAAGGGTCGTTTTTTATTATTGCAAATTGTTGAACATATTGTTTATCGATCAATTGTTTATGGCATCCAACAATTCAAATAATTTTCAATTGTTGCCCAGTATCATTCCACTTTAAGCTATTTTGAATTGTTCCATCAAAACAAAAATTTTGATGTAAAATAAAAAAGCGGATTGATACTGCAACATCCTGGGTAATCCTTGTTGCCTAAGCATGAAATCATCCTTAAGGATTCAGTTATATCCAAAATTGACTTAAGTAGCACTGTATTTTTTTTTAGAAAAGTGGCTTTTCAAATGGTGAGAGGATTCTCCCTATTATTTGAAATCCTCGTTAACTTCACAACAAAGATTTTCCCTAAAAAGTGGCATACACCATTGGATAGATCTGGCCGAGAAATAAAATATGGTCAAGCGCTGTACATTTTGGAGAAAATTTGAATTTTTACTATAATTGCAAGGTCCTTTTTTAATTGTTGCAAATTGTGGAACAAATAATTGTTTTTCAGTCAACTGCTCTTTGCATCCAACAATTCAAGTAATTTTCAATTGTCACCCTGCATCAATCCACTTAAATTATATGATTTTTAGTTTAAAATAAACTAGCTTTCAGCAGGTGGATGTAGGAGATAAATATTAATTGTAGGATCTGCGTATGTTAGCATATTTTATAAATCCTTATTGTTAAGAGGTAAAAAGTCAGGTTGCCATAAAATATAACAAATTGAATGCGCTTAATTATTATGTTGAATAATTATAGTTATTTCCTAGACGAAGGTTATCGCAGCAGGAAAAGCTGGGACGGGAAAATCAATCCATTTATTTGGATATTTTGAAAAATTTAGTAATTAATTATGCGGCCAAGCTGCTAGCTATACTTAATCGCTCACCAAATTGTAATATAATGTGACTCCCATATATATTATGATTTCAAAAAAACCTGCTGCTTTATTCAGTTTATTTATTATTTGCTAAAAGATGTGAGTAATAATAATTATGACTACAAAGCAAAGAATTTCCTGTTGAGGAGGGAATTTGAATTTTGGCGCCAGTCCGCTTTGTTATTGACCCAAGTGTGTCGCGTGGAAAATTTCGGTTTTGACGTTCTTATCGCCATCTTGCGATAGTCTGTACACAGAAACGATATAGCGGGAAGTTGTGCTATTATTTTGGAAAATTACAAGGCAGCAGAGGTAATTCATATCCAAAATTGCATTCACGTAAAATTTACACGATAACTTCATGCCTTTGAAGGTTCCCAACATAAGTATTATAGTTTTTAATACATGTTAATTCATGGTACGGATTCGCAAACATTTTGCTACAGGAATTTGTTCCTAATATAAACAAAAAAAATTCTGTAGTAAACATTTATGACATAAATTATAAATTTAAATGATAACAAAATTAGATTTTAAAATCTATCATCCAAATGTAGTTCAAGTTATGAAATTGAATTTGAGTGTTGACTGTGTTGAGTATGATAAAAAGAATACAAAATGATACACGAACTTTGAATTTTAATAGCTGTAATGTATGATATATATACGAATTGTTCACATGTGCAAAATTTACAACAGGAATTTTCTAACTTATAATTTTCTAAATCATTGATATTCATACACCTGAAATGTGTAGCAGGGTATGCATGTATGTGAAATTGTGTATAATAGGTTCTATAATATCCCATGTTTTAATATGTATTTTTAATAAAACTAATAATTTTCTTTGAATATTTTAGATTGCTATGGACTAGGAAGAGGGATCTAGGATCTAGTCCAGAGACATGACCACATTTCCTAAATTAGGAGGTGTCCTCAGACCTATTAAACCATCCTGTGTGGAAGAAATCAGTGTTTTTGTGTCAGATAACCAAGAATATGAAACTGAACTATCTGAACTTGCCCATGAGAAAGAAGAAGCAGAGAGCCCAAAAACGGAAGAAGTGCCTGTCATCACTATTCACGTGCCTGTCAACAATGAGGAACACTCGAACTGCGATGTTGAACTCATGTACGTCCCTAAGAGTGCTATTCCCGCTGATTGCAATGTCCAAGTTAACAAGATGGAAGAATCAGTGTTTGTGGTCTCGGCCAACCGCGGCAAACGCAAAAGCCCATCAGCTCCGGCTCCAGCCTCGAAAAGATTGAAAATTGACCCTCCGCAGCCTCCGCCCAAAACTAAACCGAAGACCGCCCCGGTCTGGGAGAGATTAGTACCGAAGCCTCCAGGATCGGTCTCAAACTACCTTTTTCCTCACGAACTGCGCTCCACCCGCACCAGACTGATCATCGACTGTCCCACTAACATCCCTGTCCCCGAATTCAAGTCACAGTTGGCGGATACTAGGGACATTGTGACAACGATGGACCTTGCGCCCGCCTCGAAAAAAAAAGTGAAGGAGCTAAACACCAACAGTGTGTCCAAGCTGTTTGCTTACCCTGGCAAAACGCACCTGAGCCCCACCCTCCGTCGCTTGTATCAAAGACACCTGACTAGCAGTTTCACTACACACGAACCAATCACCGACCTCAACCTGCTGTCCTTAGACCCCAACCAACCTATCAGATATTCTAAGAGTGCCAGTGGCGCAGCGCGCAATGTAAATACCGCTGCTGCTGCTGCTGCTAATCCTCCTGCTTCGCTTGCTGTTGAACCCAAGCCAACTCCTGTTGAGGAAGAAGACACTCAGGAGGAGCCTCAGCAACAAGTGATGCGCTTCCTCATTGAAAGAGACAATGCTGAACCACAGGAAATTATTGTCCTTCACGACGGAGTAGAGCCAGAGGAGTCAATGCAGATGATCTTGGCTGCGGCTGCTGAGGGTGGTGAGATAACTGATAAAAACCACATGTTTTTGTGTGATGGTGCGGATGGCGAGTACATAATTGTGCAGAATGGTGCTGTGGAAGGTGGTGAAGTGGTTCTGACTTAATTGGCAGCAGCAGTTTTGGTTAGAAAATTTTTAATTGCAATTGCACTGAATCTCTTGTCAAGGTTGTATATTTTTATTTTAAGTTGCCAAGGAGGCGACAAATTTTTTAGTATTGATATATTAAATTTAAATGACCTGCAGGTGTGTTGAAGAATGCAGTAAACACCACTTAACACTGATATTGAATTGGGTTGTTTATCGTGTTTATGAAATATATTCAACACATTTATGAAATATAACAAATTATGTCCTGAAGAGTTGTCTTTGTTTTTATTACATATTGCAAAAAATAGTTTTCTACAGGGCGAATAATTCATTGTAAACTTTTAAAATAAATATGATCGCCAAAATCACAACATGCACCATTAAAAAGAAGAGATAACAATTTATTAAGTAACTAAATTGGTATCATTGGTTTAATTCCAGTCAATTGCTTACAAAGAACTCAGATGATTCCCATTAGTAATCAGTCCATTTTTGTTAGGCAGGAAGAAATCATGATCCTTGAATTTTTGCCACTCAGGCTGATCCAGTGTATCAGATGCATTCTTTATGTCATTCTGAATAGCCTCAATTAGCTCATCTGGAAAATGATCAAGATTACGTTTAAATATACTTGAGAACTCTGCGAATATGGCATTAGTAAAATACAGCATACAAATACTTATTAAAAGCACCAAATAATACATACCTAGAGATTTGAAATCCTTCTCTGGCCTCAGGTACCCTAACATGCAGACTTTCAGTGAAGAACCATAAAAATCGTTTTCAAAATTGTGCAGAATATGTGTCTCCTGTAAAAAATTGTGCTTAAAACTAATGCCAATTATTACTAAAGGCGGCGGAAAGATAGAACTAGGAATCTGATGACGCTTTAGTGGCTTTTCCCCGGCCCTGCCAAAATAGATGACAATGAATATAAATGGTAATTTTGTCCAATTTCGAATCCGCCCTTATTGTAAGTGTTAAAGTTTACCATCGATTTTTTCTCGTTCTTGTAATATGGGTTCCAGCCTACACTCATAACCATTTTATAGACAGGACCATCGTCTACGTTGGCCCATCCATAGTAGATACCAGTCTCCACATCACTAGGCAGATTATCAACGACTTCGTGGGTAAAATTTGCTATTGGAACCAAATAAACTCAACACTAACGCACATCAATCTTATTTTTAATTCAATTTTTACCTGTTGGGCAACCTAGTTCCTTGGACCCTCTTTGGAAACCACTGATAACCTTCCCAACTGCAAAGTGTGGCAGTCCTTTTCGGAGCATAATGATGATGATGTGTCTCTTTCAGTCAAGTGTTTAACCCAACACGCAGAAGATGAGTTCTTCAATGATTCTTGTTATATATCACGGGTCCAAATAAATTACGCAAAAATCTGTTACGTACGTTGAATGAGATCACATAGCACGCAGCAGAATGACCATCATTTATTTAGGAGTCCCCTCGTGAAAATATTGAACCTCAACCTCTGACAAAGGATCAAATAACCAAAGGCACGTGACCGACGGTCTAGGGAGTTTTGTGTTATCCTTGCAGGAAATTGGGTCGACAATCGACGGTAACTTCAATACATAGTCAAGTCCCCTCCTGAACACATGGTCCCTACCACGCCCCCATTCCACTAATACTGTGTAGAGCTTCTCTAATGCATACTGTGCTTACGACTTGTTTACAATCAATTCAGAGCAATATTTATTCTGATTACTTTGTTTATTTTGAGAACTTACAAAATTCGATACAATGGAACGGATAGTAATTAAGAAAAAATTAATTTTACTTGATTATTTTTATTCAATTGTCTCACTTTAAGTTTCTCAAATATACAGAGATTTGAAAATCAAGTCATCAGTGTGCCGCTAGTTCAACCCACCAATTGAGAGCAAAGTTAATAATATTTTTGTTGCAATATTACGACAAACTGGTCCACTTCTTCAAGTTAAAGTTGTAAAATTCTAAGGATTCAGATTTCACCGAGATTAGTCAAAATGGGCTAAAATATGTACAGTCAAGCTGTTGGCATTGACAGCCATTCCACTGTCAGAATTAAAAGTTGTTAATTTTCTTGTATGAAGGGGCCTGTAATATTTTCAATCCAGACAAGAAATATTAGTCTTTCAATTAACGTGGAGCTATAACAATAAAAGCTTCCTTAGTATTAAATACATATGTTAACCAAGTGTGACATAGAAATCTGAGAAGTGAGGTTATTTAACCTTCTTAGATCCAACAGTAAAGGAATGTGATTATTTGCAAGATTTCTTTCCATGGCCTTCAATGCCAGTCTTGCATCTGTGGGAAACCTCGTCAGGCAGAAGTCGGCCGTTTTCCTTGCCATTGCCGTTGGCACTTCTCTTGCGGGACGGAGAGACATTTGGATTGGTGGGTGAGGTTTGCTTCAAGACCTCGACGTCGGTCAGCACAACCTGAGCACCGCCTCCCACTGTAGGATGGACATCACCCTGAAAATTATAAATAAAAAACTTTTAAATAAATGAATTGAACTTAAAAATATTCATGAAACAAATGTAGGTGAGGTCTCTTAATTAATATTGACGTCAAATAATAACTCTTAAACATTTTTATGATGCATTTAACTTATAATATTTCAATTTGAAATGTTCAGTTCGGCTTAACATTATATTATGCTCTTCATTGGAGTTAGCAAAATATTGAACCTTATTACCGACAAAATTATATCAAATAATCCCCAAATCACGTAATTTGCTGTTACTCTTGTGAAGTAAAAATGTGCATTGCTAGATTGTTCATGCACCACATGAAATTTAGGTAATTATGTTTAGCAGTTGATAAACATTGGAAATCTATTTAATGATATCCGTAGCAGAAAATAATTATTTGACCAGCTAATAAGATTGTCAATATATGATCCAGTCATTTTTTGAATAGTTAAAGAATTGAACTAACCTTGTAAAGTTTTGTTTCCAACCCTCCATCCGAGTCTTGCTCTTGGGTGGTGAGGCAGTACTTGCTTGTGGCAGGGTCGGTCACATCCTTGGGGTCAGTGAGTTTGGAGACAGACTTGCGCTTTGGCATATTGGGTTGGAAGATGGTTTGCAGCTCAAGGAACTTGCTGCTCTGTGTTTGAGGTCTGTGATCCAACCAGCGCTCATTTCCTCCAGCTGAGCGAGACCGCCTGTGGCGCTGATTACTCACAGCGGGACCCTACAGAAAATCAGATAATAGGTGTAAATAGGTGTATTTTTCTTATCATAGCAGAAAAGCAATAATGTGTTAATCAAATGTTTCTCCAGAAAATTTGAACATCTCTTTACAACTTACTCTTTTAGGGTTTGGAGTGACTGCACTCCTAGCATTTGATGAGGCTGAGCTCAACTCAGCTTCTGACTTGGCCGCAGCCAGTCTGGTCATCCTGCCAGTGGGCCTGCATGGTGTGTTCTTATCCAAATTGTCCACAATGTGTCGGACTCGCCTCAGTTTTTCTTCCTTTAAGTCATTTTCCAACTGAAATATACTGTTTGTAGAAAACACAGTCATAAATTGATTAATTTAATTACTTTGAGGTTTGACTGCTCTGCCAAGAATCTAGTCTTCATGTCACGCTCCAATTTGTCCTTTTCATTTACTAACTTTTCTTGCATTCGCTGCTTGGTACGTTCTGTGTCTGCTTTCCTTTGATTCAGTTTCATCTCAAGATCCTCAAGCTGAAAGTCAACAATTAAAACTGACACCGCGATGACAAGATTTAGGTTTGCTCACCCTGCTGATCAAACGAGCTTTCTCCTCTCGCTCCCCTTGCAAGTTCAACCTGATAGACACGAGTTGACTCTCTGACTGCACCAGCTTTTGTTCCAGGAGACTCCTTCCAGATCGCTCTTGATCAATGGTAGCTCGCAAACTAGAGTTTTCTTGTTTCAGGCTGATGTTGTCTTTCTCAAGAGCCACCACACTTGACCTCACTTGATCAACTGGAAATAAAAGGATTAAAATGTGATCGCGATAAATCAGAGTGTAAATACTTTGTGATTTAAACTGCTGCTGCAGACACCTTCTTTTGGCAACCCTGGATTCCAAAACCATCATGACAGATCGAATGAGCTCTTCGTTGTTAGGATCAGTGAGAGGGGTGTTGTCAATAGGAATGCCAAGACTATAATATTTCAAGAATATGAATTTTTAATTATCTTTTTTTTAAATTTTTTTTTCTTACCTGTATACCAGATTTAGATCAAATGGTATGGATTCTCCTTGAGTGGCACCGGATTCCTCGATTCTCTTAGCAGCCTCTTTGAATATCTGATAATATGCTTTAATTAATATCATTTTATTATAAAGGACACCGATATAATACTTGGTTTGCTCTGCGTCGTCCTGGAGTGAAATTGACGTCTGGCCTTCTAGGTGTCGGCATGCACCTTTTAACCTGCACCTCTTGCGACATCTCGGCAAACTTCATCACATGCTAAGAAATAAGGCACGTAGTGAGCAAAAAAATTATAGGCTCTCATTCAATAAAATACCAGAGTCTCTTCGTAGTCATCAGGGTTTGGATTGACGCAGACAATCATTCTTACTTTGCCTTCTCCATCAAAGAAACTCTTGAACAGATAAGTGAGCCTGGAGTCTCGGAAGGGCACCATCTTGGGGGCTCCATTGCCAGCATTCATCTGGTTTTCCCTGAGCATTTCAAAGCACTTTCGCAGAGTGAGCAGTGAGTTGTTGATGTTGCCTGCTTCACACAAATTCTGGCCCTTGGCCTGAGACCTGTTTGCTCTCTCGCTGCCAGCAAGGTCAACAAGGGACAGCTGACTCACACTGATTGATTCTTTCTTTTGGAGGACTTCTTCTCCGTTTGAATCATATGGAGCCTATAATTATTAAAAGTCATGTTAATTGAGATCCCAGCAAGACCCTAAGTAAAAAACTGTTTTACAATTACAAAATAGGTGAATAGTTAATTTAATATTTGCTTGATTAAAGACAGATTCGGCCTAACATAATATGATCTGTAGATTGAAGAATCAAGTCCTAGACAGTCACTGCTCTTACCTTCACAAGTCGAATGCTAAAGATGGCATGGGACCTGCTTGACTCTGCATTCAGATTTGTTTGGGCGATAGTTTTGCGCTTCATGCCCCGGCAGAATACCTCGAAAGCTTCATTTGCTGAGCTGACCTCAACTTCCTGCACTCCATTCACATACATGATTTTGTTTGCACCTTCTCTCACAATTCTGTAATGAGTTTTATTAAATATTCACTAAAACACTATGAAGGCAATGAAGGGCATACTTTAGTTTAGTCAACCCATCAGCACGCTCATCAAGAAGATCATACACGCTGTTGTTGTAGATCTCGACGTAAGTGACAAACACAGAGTACACAAAGTCCTCGTCGCTAATGGACACTCTTGTGTTTTCTGTCATGCGACTTGCAGTTTCCCACTGGGCCATCCGCCTGGTAATCAATCATAACATTAGCATTTGAACTTTACATTAGCTCAATGAGTTTTTAAATACTTTCTGGGGGTCTTGGGAAAGTCCATCCTGGTGCGATTGGTTCTGTCTGCGACACCAGCTTTTATTTCCTGCTCCCTTGCAGCATCATCAGATTGAACGTCAAACCCATTCATTCCGTCAGGAATAAAAGTGTACTTCCTAGCCTGAAGGTAAAATTTGTAAAAAAAAATGCATTTGAGATATATTTCAATCAAGCTCACCTGGCAGCCACTGATTGAATTGAAAATCACATCAAGGCACCTAGGCAGAATACCAGGATCCTTAGGAGTACCAGTCATTGTAAAAGTTTTTCCAGATCCAGTCACACCATAGGTAAACAAGAGGTTATTTTGGCCTTTGAGGAAATTTTCAACCAATGGCAAAGAAACTCTGTCAAAAACTTCCTTCTGCTCCGATTCTTCAGCAAAGACTCGCTGTTTAATAACGCAATTTAATTTTTAAAATAAATATCTAAAGAAATATTGCTTACGCTGAAGGTGTACTGGATTTCCTTATATGTTCCCTTGTTGCCAATTGAGCTGTCCGGAGTTGCAAGCTGGACGGTGCGCTCATCGATCACTTTGATGTAACTATCGTCAGCGACAGAAACAGGTCGGATGCGACAGAAGACCTCAACAGGATCCCTAATTACCATCTTTTCCTTCGAATTGTTTCGGGACGGTGTCTTTTTCCCTGGGGTTTGAGGTGCCCTTCTGCTTGAAAAAGAATTTTGAAGATTTGGAAGTTAGGGAAACACCCAAAGTTATCGGCTGTTTGCCGTCGCAGCAAAATTCGTTGAATTTCTGACACAAACTAGTTAATTTAACGATGGTTGATACTTACGTGGGCTTCATGTTGACCAGTAGCAACTAGGAAACGGCCGTTTACTAGAAATTCAATCTAAAATCGCGTAATATGTAAGTCCGCCCGCTTACTAAAGCAGTGATTCCGTCATCCACTTTTGCCGTTAAAAACAGTTCCAGTTGCCGCCAGTGCAACAATCGACGAATCAGCTCATTCAAAAGTTTGCGCAAGGCGTCTGCGCCGTCTGCGACTCTGCGGTCTGCGCGGCGCGAATTGCGACTCCTGTTGCCGTATTGGTTAACTTCTTAACGTGGCGCGAAAGAGTCTTAGCCTTAACGTTGTTAGAAAATTTCCGTTTCTTTAAACTTCAATTAGATAGACGGTTTAATTTAAAATAGTTAAATCGTAGGGAATAAAAGATTGCTTGATTTTATTCATTCAACTAGTATAGTGTATTAGAAAACTAACAATGTCTCTCACGAGTCTCGTGTATTTAGGGTATTTAGCGTATTTAGACGAAAAATCTTGCTTTTTAGGTACATAATATATATAATCTTCAATATTTTGCTAAAAAAACCCTCATAAACCTTTTTCGTCCAAATATATATATTGCCATCTTGTATAAAAATGAATGTATTTTCGAATATCTCGAACATTTTCCATTTTTCACAATTTCACGCACAATTACAGCTTGCAATAAATACGATAAATACTCTAAAAGCAAAACTGTGAACATGCAAAGTAAGTATAAAGAATTAACACTATTTCATATTGTGGTACTTTAAATAAATGTTGTTTATTTGCAAAGTTTACAAAATTTATAAAACTTAGTTGGTTTTGCATTTTTAAAAACCATTGCCATGCATCACGAAATCAAATGCAGGAACACCAATTCGTCATACTTTACTACAAGTTTATACACAACATTTATACTGCTCCATTTATTACTTTTTACTTATTTGTCCTAATATACCGCTATTTTTGGGATTTGATAGATCCACGGAAGTTTAAAATATAAAAAAGGAAAAATTTTCACCCTGTTTTAAATTAAAAATCCCAATCAATGGATGCTTAAGTTTTTAATTGAGTCATCGTCATTGTGGACTCTTTCCACGTCAGATGCCATGATTGGCTCGTCTATATTTATATTTTTTAACAAAATACAATCTTTGACCAAGTAGTATTGGCTAGCAGGAATACCCTGCGGCTCTGAAACCTTTATGCAAATATCCCTCTCAGGGTTGAGTTTTGTCCCTTTCGACAGAGACTTTGAGGCAACTAAACTTTTTCCAAGTTTTTGCTTGCAAGGCAACTCGCACTGGAGAAATGACTTTTGCGGACTGCCCATCGCAACTTCCACACATCTCACAGCTTGAATTAAATCACGTAAGCCTTGGGGCTCCAATGAACAGGCATGGTCGCTTCCCCGCAGAGTCTTACTTAAAGTTATGTGTCTTTCCAAGACCTGAAAGTAAAAAAATCCTTCAAAGATGATGATTTTAAATTTATTTTGTAGCAATCGTTAATAACAGAGATAACGTGGTGATTATTTTTATTATTTTCCAGTTATTTACCAGATTTTTACCTTCATCTGTTTAATTTTTTAGCCACATCACAATTGATTAGTATTACTATTGATTTTTTTTTTAAGAAAAATATATATTTTTTGTAATTAATCTTTTTTAAATATGTTATTTTGGAACATTCAATTTTAAATTTAAGGGAATGAAAGCTACAACTTAAATATCTGGCAACTAAAGTAAATCTCATTTCCTTCAATACCTTGGCACCCAGGGCAACAGCTGCAATAGAGATTGCTATGCCATCCTCGTGACACGAAAGACCAATGTGCGCTTTTGGAAATCTGGCTCGGTAGTCCTCCATAACTCTTAAATTTGCTTCACTCGGTGGCGTCGGGTACGCGGATGTGCATTGCAGCATAACAAAACTTGCCAAGTGTTTTGTAATAATATTATAAGCCTCCTCGACCACCCATAGCTCCTGCATACCTTTAAAATCAAGTTATTTACATTAAACTGTCAAAACATTGTTGTAGATTTTATTTTTCGTAATTACCTGTTGACAAAACTAAATTCCTCTTCTTTTTTGCAACGTGCTCAAGTAGAGGGAAGTTGTCAGTGTCCCCTGAGCCAATTTTAATAAATGGTACGTCCAGTGATTCTAGCTCGTCCGCGGAGACCTTTATGAAAGGTTGAAAACATTTTAGTATACAAGATCATACACCGATAAAACTGTGAAATAATTTATTAAAACTATTTTAAAGCGTTACCCAGTCCATAGCTGAAGCAGTAAATGGGATGCCAACGATTTTCTCAGCATAGTCCTGCAGTTCTTTGATTTGTTTGATATTGAATTCTAAGTGTTCCTTGTGTTCTCCGTATGTTTTTCCCCAGGAGTTTGGTCCTTCATAAATTCTAGATAAAGCCCCAGTGGTGAATTTTTCCTTGAGACAACTCTTTTGAAGTTTTACGCAGTCAGCTCCACATTCCTAAAATCACAATTTAGATTTTGAAACGATTAATAATTAGAATTGTCATTTAAAACTGAATATGTATAAAACAATTATAGTAACTACTGAATTTTCACAATCTACGCTCTTATTGCATTTTTGATCTGGTTTTTGGATTTATCAAACTAATATTTATATTTTTTTATTGTAAGATATAGTAAAGTATGCAAATTATTCCTAATTCCTCATACCTTTGCAGTTTTGATAAGTTGCTTCGCAATTTCAATATCTCCCTGGTGATTTTGCCCGATTTCTGCAATGACGAAGCATGGTTGGTCGTCTCCTATGTAGCGACCGCAAACAATTTCAATGTCTTTGGGCATCGCGGTGTAGTATCTGAAATCAAATCATTTAATTTTTATCATTTCTATTTTTAACCGTTTCTTATTAATCATAATTAAAAATTGTCCATGTAGGAGACAAATTTGGCTTTAAAATAAGGGCATAAATTTAATTTAGTTAAATAATAAAACCAATAACCAAGAGGACTAAAAAGTGTCTTGATTTGATAGCATGCGGTTGCCATAGGCTGCAAGCATAAAAAGTACGAAGAAAATAATTTGCACTGCAGGCTCCCTGGCCTCCCCTCTAATTGATTATTTAATTATTATCAGAATTACGGCGTTGGCCGGCGCACCAGAGGCGCATTCATGCATCAACACAGCTAACGCATCGTGGTCTTCGCGCCATAAAACAATTGATTGCGCTGGCACACGTGAATAGTTTACTTTCTTTACTTTTTAATCAAATTCACTACATAATCTTTGCTTAAAATTATAAAAGATTCATTCTAAGTCCAGGTTTTTGGTAAAATTGGCAAAATTTGAGGAGCAAGTAAGAAAATTAAAATAACTCAACCAATCAGAGCCAGTGCCTCCGTTACCGGTAAAACCCCGTTGAGCCAATCAGAGCGCGGCTCTGTGATGTTTCATCTTATTCAAACACACAACTGATCAGTCCGAGACACCCTACAGTTGAAAGTGATTTGGTTGGAATTTAAATTACATAACTTCTGCATTGGGAAAGAACGAACTCAACTTTCATCCGTTTTGGGCTAATAGCCGAGACAATTTATTCGAAGTCTACCATTTTGTTATTGAATGTAAGTTTATTTTTCCTTATATATTGACTTATGTTTTCGTTCAGCTTTGTGTTAAAAAATGTATGGTATGATATAATATAAAGTTACAGTTTCTGCCGGGTTACACATCTCGCCAGTTCTTATGAGAATCCCATGTTGAAGTAGGGGTGGCGAAAACTGTAACTCGGCGGCGAATACTGTGACTTTTCCATTATTTGAATTCGATGGCATTTATTTTGTCTGTTGGAAATATTTGAAATTGTTACCGGCTGCTCGACTACATAACATAAAGTTAAATTGGCTCGATGTAATGATTACGTCTACTTCATGACACATTCCTTGTCATCAGAATGTTGTGGTCATTGAAGAATCCCATGCTGAACGCTGAATGTTGCCATTTGCCATAGCGTACATTATGTGATTTTATAGGAATGAAAACAAACATTGCTTGCAACGGTGAGAAATTAAAATTTAACTCGAATCGAGCATGACTCTGATTATTTTTACTTTCAGGGCTTTAACGTCATGTTCCAATCAATCCCCTCCGATTCGTTTTATGGTGACAGCCCCTCTGCCTACAAAGAACTGGAAACACCAAAGCCGCTGGACCGTCGGTTGCTTCTGAAAAACAGACCTGGCTCATTGCTAGAAAACTCGAGGACTTGGAAAGTGTTCGACCGACAAGATGAAGCCCTAGCGTTTGCCCAGGCCAGGGGAAACGGTCTCAAGACCTTCGTCTTTCACGCAGGTGGTACTGGCACAAGACAATTTCTCGTCACTCACCCTCGCGAATTTTGGCTCCACGACCAGCTGAAGGAGCCGCACCAGAGGTGCTCATATGAAGTCATTCCAGAGTTCACGCCATGCAAGCTTTATCTAGACCTTGAGTTTGACAGGCGGCTTAACCCTGAGAGCAACGGCCCAGATATGGTGGAAATTTTCATCAGGTTGATCACCGCTAAAATCAAGCAGCAGTACTCGATTTTAGTGACGCGAGAAGAAATACTTGACTTGGACTCCACCACAGAGATAAAGTTTAGCCGACACTTGATTTTACAAAATCAACTTTGCCACTTTGCCAACAACTATGTTGTAGGCGTCCTAGTGAGAGACGTTTGCAACACGATCAGATGTTGGAACGATCAAATCAGTGAGCAATACGGAATCTCGAGTGATGATGTGAAAAAGCTCTTTGTGAAGAACAGACACGGTGATTTGGTGCTATTCTGTGATGAAAGTGTTTACACTAAGAACCGGCATTTCCGACTGTATTGCTCCACCAAGCCCCACAAGAATGCGCCTCTGAAGGTCAGCAAAGAAAACCAATTCAAACCCCCAATCAATGACTCAAAGCTAAGAGAAGAGTTCATTTTCCACGCCTCACTCATCTCTAACAGTGAAAAGTTTTTGATGGATCTGCCCTATTTGGAAGCAAGTGATGGAGTAATCACTCGGTTGGCCAAAGCTCCGAAAGTGCATGCAAACAGTTCGTCTAGTAAATTGCCATCGCCCTTTCCTGACGTGGACCAATTCGTACGAGGGGAGATGGAAGTTGAGGGGATCCGGACTTGGGTTTACTTTAAAGACAGTAACTGCCTGATCTACGATAGCCAAGGACCTGCCTTCTGCGGAAATGTTGGCCGAGTTCACAAGAGTAATAAGAGCATGTTGATTGTGAATTTGACTCAGTTAAATTACTACAGAAAGTGCCACGATCCAGACTGCAGAGGCTACCAGTCTGAGCCGAAGTCCTTGCCTAGTTATTTAGTGACTTTGTTGCAAAACCCTGGCTGCTCAAGTGAAATTAAATCCGAGTTGAAGAATATTTTCGAACTATTAGAGTCAGATGAAAATATTTTATGTGATGACTATTAAGACTTAATGCAATAAAAATGGTTGCTATTTGAATCTTGAATCATTGTCTCTTTTTTCTTTTGATTAGATTTTTATTTGCTCAATTACAATTTTTTGCAAAGTGTTAACTAATATTTTCTTCAATGATTCACAGATTAAGAAATGGAAGACACAGAGAACACAGTGCCAATCGTAGCTGCAAGTGCAAAGTCTCTTTTATCAGTTACTGGCAAGCAGCCAATTTTGCCATTGGCACGGAAAGCTCTGCAGGAGAAGAATAACACTTATGAGGTAATTTTGTTTAAAAAATTATTATTTTTTTGCAAAAATACTGATTTTGAGCCACCGAAATGTTTTATCTTGTCTTCCGTAAAACATAAAATGTGCAATATTATTTCTCAGCCCCTTTATAAAACTGAAAAGTTGATTTTAAATTCGCCGGTACAACTAATTTAACAACTTAATTCACGAAACAAGCGCCAATTAGTTCAATTAAAAGTTAAGTGCCTATATTACTCACTTTTCAAAGCGCCAAAATTGCTTCGCTGACTGCGCTATTGATTTTCGGCTGCGAAAATACCATCCCTTATTTTGCAACCCCTGGCCGGTTCTCGTCTCCCCACGACAGGTTGCGTGGCGGTCGGAGAGTCGTGTTAGTTCGCAACCCGACCAGAAGGTGTCTGGAAACTGGAGAAACGGTTCAGTGGGCTGGGTTCGCCCCGAGATAGACAGTGCGTGTGACACTTGCGGGCATTGTTGTTTTCTCGCTGAATTTTGAGACATTCGCACCTAATGAGTGAGACACCGCTCCCGTGAGTAACACCCTTTTACCTTTTTCGCCCTAAGCGTGCAAAACTTCCGCTCTCTACTGGGGCTAGATAAACGCCGACGCTCTGGTTTTTGCCCTTTTCGCACAGCCGTTCGATCGGTCTATTACAAAATAACTATACAGCTTCGGTCAAAGGCGTATAGTGAATCGAATTACACCCTTTTAGCGGCTTATTATTTTTTAGAAATGAAGGTCTGAGACCTTCCAGGTAAATCACTTAAAAGCATTTACAAGCCGCAGGTCTTCTGTATTAATTTAAATTGAATATATGACGACATTAAAGATATAGATCAATTTGATTTGAATTGGAATGAAAGTACAACTTTTACCTGGATACAGGTTTCGTTGTAGATCCTCCGAGTAGAGCTGCGAATAGAGGAAATGGAGGCTGTGACTGAGCGATATTCGGTTGAGAGGAAGCTGAAGGATTGAGTCCCGTTATTTTTTTCTCATTGTTCTCGCACGAAGAAACAGCAAGTGCGTGATGAAAAAAAGGAGAAAAAACACGCCGCTGCAAATTATGCATGCAAATTTTGTTTCACGGTAAATCGGGCTTTTAGTGGAAAATTCGGGGGTATTTTAACGCCTTAAGCAAACAGATGTCAAAGTTACTTAAACGATCTCGTTTGAATGCGTGGGCGGCGGAATTTATTTATCTTTCGCCGGCGCTGGACGATCCAAGTTGGTTGAGCCGCAGAAGAAGGCAACCGCTTGTTTATTTACGTTTCTCTCTCCTTTCCTGTTACCATCTAGGAACTAATAAAATGTTGTGAAATCACATAGCACGTCCAAACGAATGAGAAGTACAAATCAACGGTGCCTCATTAAAAAGGGATTTAAAAATAGAGGTTACTCCAGTTCAAAGAAAAAAAAGGAATTATGGACAACCTTAACAGAGGGGAAATGTCCCAATCCCGCGTATAAAAATTATTGTTTTGTGCCACGCCTTGACTTGAAACAAAGCTTTAAATCGAACAGTATGTACAAAACAAATTATTTTTCAGGCCAGCACCTATCAGAACGAGAGTGTAAAGATGTTAGCTGTGCTTTGTATATATATAATAATCACAACTATTATCATCTGGTGCATTAAAGTAGCCAAAGCCACATTCAAAAAGGTAAAAAGACTATGTGTTCTAGACGTGTGGTACGAGGTATAACAAACAGTTTTTCTAATTCACTAAATAATATTTTGAAAACTTTCTTGAAGTTAATTGTCCACTAATTGACTCCAACGACAGAATAAAATATTATCTGATACAGCAGTCTTTCAGCTGCGTTGACCTTGAGTTACGTTTTTTGCGACTTGAAGAACTATATATAGATCTTTTTAACAACCAGATCTTTTAATTAAAAAATCCATTTAGACTAAATTATCGGGTTGTATAATATTTTGACGAAACCCAAATTCCAAGATCCAACGATTTATTTTAAATAAACAGGCGCTGTATTGAAATGTGCCAACACAGTTGTGCAAATTCATCATTAGCAAAAAAAGCAAACCGAAACACATGAGGGGACGCATGCGCCCGTCGAAATTGTGCTCAGGGTCCGTCGCAGCCCAGGCCACTGTCGTCAGTCGTTGCCGTGCTGCGTGGGCGTGTGTCTCCTCGGTGTCCTTGACCCCCGTGCCGACACACTGATTCAATAACTGTTCGCCGAAGATGCACCTTTCCCTGTCGTTAATTGGTCCAGGTGTGATGCACCCCGCGAGCCAAAATGGGCAATGCTCTGCATCGTGCCAGCAAGGACTGCCTCGTGAGTTTTCCGTACCCTTAATTTCTTGACAGGGTGTTAATTCATGTCAGCAGCCAGCCACCTTGCTGTAAATTTTACCCATCTTAGCCCTTGATAAAGTCTTCTTGCACCTTGCTAATGGTGTTTCACTGCGCACTTTGCTCCTTTCGCAGCCACAGACTAATCAATAATTTGCGACGTCACGAATTTAATGTAGAAGGCTTGCCCTTTTTTAAACAGGGCCTATTGAGCCATTTCGCCAGTCAACAGTCAATTTTGTATCCTGATCTTTTTCAGCACGAAGAAATAAATTAATCGTTGGAATTTTAAGTTATATAGTTTATTATTTAGTTTATAAGTTTTCGTGATTTGTATTTGCACACGTCTGTTGATTTCTCACGTTCTAATCTGATGCTGGCAAATCTGGTTTTAAATTTGATCCTCCAATACACCGTGCGATTCGCTTTTTCCTTTCTAATCTAGATCAGGTTTATTTCAGTGGCGATAATCCTAGATCTAAATCCCGCATTGGATTATAAAATTTCAATATTTGCCACGTCCGTTAGTCAGTCGTCACAAAGGAAATGCACTTGGTGTCGGTCTGATTAGGATATGGCAATACACAATTGGCATTCGCGGCATGTGTGTTTGGGTCTTTTCAAACTGACTGCGAGTAACCGACGCGACAGCCGCTAGATCAATACCCTCTGTCTATACGTCGTCGCTCCGCGGCACGCCGCACGTATTTCTCAATGCAGTCAAAATAAAACGTGATTTTTACTGATCTATTCATTCCTCAATTTCTCTTAAATTCTGGAAATTCCACTATAATATATTTTAAACAAAAAATCGAGTTTGCTCTTTTTGTCTTAGAATTTGTGGCAGAGTTAAATATTACTTTTTTATTTCACGTTTGTCTAGATCAACATTGAGTCTTTGAAACCGAGTTGACAGATTCTTCCTTCATTTAAATTTGAAACGTTATTCTACAGTTTGTTGAGTTGTTTAGTGTTAGGTGCAAATTTCTAAGTTACTCGTTCACTCAATTTCTTTGGCCAAGGTGACCAAAAAGGTCGCACGCTCATGGATGCTGCTCAGTTGCTTAAGAGAACAGTGGTGCGTGGTCGTATCACGTGGGCAAACTGGTGCAGCAAAAAACAACCGATTTCTCCTCAGGGTCCTCTAGATAAAATCAAACAAGACATAATCGTCCGTGGGTGTTTCCTGGGCTGGGAAAATTTGTGATAATCAAAACGCAGCTTAACTAATTCTCTTTAGGGCAGTAACCTCATTTGAAATATGATCTGTTAGATTTTAAGTTGAAATTTTCTACCAATGTAGCTCATTCTGCCATATCAACGATTTTCGGTAATTTTGTAACTAATAATAGAAAAAAATCTTACAAACTAGAACATTATTTATCTTATCTCTTCAAGAACTCGCAAATTCTATCATTACAAGTACCGAAAATCGTTGAAAAGGCAGAGTATTCAAAGCAAAGCAAATAGACATTATTCTCACTCTCAAGTTAAAAACCCATCAATTGAAGGTGCTTGATGACTGACTGACAATTAGCTATAATGAGCTCTGATAAGCTAAACCGTGTTGAGTTTAACATCACACTTCTTGGCTCATTTCTATCCGCTACCGTATTGTGACGTGTGGCTGTAGCTGGTGCGCCGTCGTCGTGCGGCTCAACCGACACGAGATTGCTCTAGTGAGCTGCTGCTTTGCTCGTGGATTTATTTCAGGCCGCTCTGATGGTCAGTCTGTGTCAGTGAGTGTTGCGTGTACATACGTGTGGCTCGCGAGCCGCTCATTTTTGTTCGTCTGTACGCTCGGAAATGGATTTCTTGACCAAACTTTTCAAAACACCCACTAAGGTACAAGGGATAATTATGCAAATGGCTTAATCTTAAGCACAACTGGGTCAAAGGTTTCATGTTTTTTTTATCTGAAAGATCGGAGGATCGATTTAGGGAGCGCGTCTTGATCACAAATTAAATTCAGAAGGGTGTGAGGTGAGTTGTCGCTTGAGCTGGGAATTAAAGAGAACAAGGCTATTTTTAATCTGCTCTTTTATCATTGAATTTGCCAGTTGACAGCGTTGGTACTGCGTCTAAACTTCCTCCTCTAATAATACGCCTTGTTTGCGCCTGTTTGGCAGATTTGATAGTTTTAATGCCCTCGTAAACCTTGAGAATGAGCTCCTCTGCCTAATCATGAATTCTTGAAATGCTCTCGCTGCTCACTCTTGAGCATGCAGGGCAAGTTATGATCGGCCTTTTCCTCTTTATGGCAGATGAGCAAGAACAAAAAAGTGTCGCAGACTGCACACGCGTCTCAGAAATATTGCTGGCAATTTCTCAAAAAAGCTACGTTTTCAAAGAGTTTTCATAACGAAGATCTGATTAACAAGAATTTTTTTTTTTTTAAAGAAGAATATTTATTTGTAATCTTTGGAAGTCCAGCAAATTCCGAAGAATTAACGGCTGGTGCTTATACATAGCTGCACAAGGCAGCATAATTTAATACAGTCGTGTACACATTATCATGAAATTAATGCAGTTTCAAATCGGTTTTCTGTTACGCTCTTTATTGCAAATTTTGTTCTCATTGCTATGAAGGTGGCTTGAGGATCAATCTATTTTGAAATTATCAGTATTATTGAATTTTTTAGTTTGTACACAACCTGTATATTTTTTTGGTTGAAGAAAAATAAGGTGGGAAGGCTCTTTTAAGTAAAAGTCGAACATAAAAATCGTAACTTATAAATATCATTTAAAATCTGTAAAATATTTTGTTGGATTTTAAATTAGTATCTTGTGTTTCAGAACGGAAATCTTTGTGAGCGTGGACAGGGCTCACCGATTGAAGCCGTAACAACAAAATCCTTCAATGAAGACCCTGTTAGCACACCACCAAAGCCAGATTTCGCTGTAACTGAAGAAAAATCTCAAAACAGGTACTAATTCGCTCCTGCCCCCAGTAAATAGTTTCTTATTAAATTTGGTTGATTGCAGTGCGGAAGAAGACCAGTCGCAGGCTTTAACAGACACCAACTCGGCCAGTTTTGTCAGTCTCAACACACTCTCCGCATCTGAAGCGGTCTTCAACTCAGCAACTGGAGACCATAGCCGGCCAATCTCAGCAGGTAATTCAAAATTTTTAAAATTGGAAAATTCAGACAAGGAAAATATTTATTTTGTTGTATACAACCATATCTTGAAGTATTCAAATAATCAAAACTTAATATTTTAACGGCATTCACCAAATTTAATGTGTCCCTGATTTTAAATGAACGGTTAATGACTTACAAATTAGCACTCCTTGCTTTAATTAGGCTAAAGCAAACTTTAATAAATTGAATGCTGTCCCGCATGAACCATATATTATAGCTCATAAAATCGCCAAATATAGTTTCAAATTGATCTTTATTTTGGTGCTGCTATTTTGCCCCGTACATACTCTTGAGGAATTGTTTGTTCCAATTCATACTGACCTGCCAACAAAATGAGATTATAAGGTCAGTTAACAAATCTTGTTCATCACAGGAGTTAATCATTTAAAATTATTTTAGGTTCCGTGTCATCTATATTGATTTTTCCTTGTATGTATAGTCTGCTGCTGCATGGGCTATAAACCTAATTAATTTTGCAGATACAGACAGCCTTGACTATGAAAGTGCAGATGAGGCTGTGAAGACAGAGGACCAAGAAGAGAATGGAGTGAAGCTCAACGAGTCGCTAGGCTTGGACGCTTTAACCAACAAACTCTCCAATCTCTACTTAAACAGTCCAAACGTTTCTAAGAAATCACCTGCTTTTCACTCTGAAGATACTTCATCTGTTGCTTGCACCACAGTGCTGTCTGATGAATCAATAAGTGATATCTCATTCAGTGCTAGTTTAGTTGAGGTTATTCAGCACACAAGCCAAACAGTAAAGCAACCAGAAGACGGCCACAGCACTGTTGAGCTTGTTGTCGAGGAAATCTCTGAGCCTGAGGAACTTGCAGAGCCTGAGAAACTTGTAGAGCCAGAGAAGAAAGAGGAACACATCGTATCTCCTGTTGAGGGAAAGCAACAAGTAGAGAGTCCAATCAAACCCGAGGAACCCGCAGCTAAGCAAGAAGGACAAACTGAATTCCTTGAGCTAGATAATAAGGTACTTTCAGCTGAGCTAGCGAGTGAAGTTGAACCTCAAGCTGAACTAGAAAGTGGAGCAGAGCCTCAAGCTGAGGAACCAGGCAAAACTGAACTTGAAACAGAACCAGAGCTAGAAAACAAAGCCGAATCTCAAGCTGAGAAACAGAGCAAAGTAGAATTTCCAACAGAAGAATCAGCAGTGACAAGTGATGAACTTGCTCTACTCGTTGCTACAGAGGACATTTCTTGTGCGGTTGTACCAGAAGTGATCGTTGCACTTTCAGACACAGATCAGGCGTCTGAAAACTTGCTCGAGGTCAACGAACTTTCTGCCATACAAACAGAAACTGCTGAAATCAAGGAGGAAAAGTCGCAGGATACTAAAGCTGTTGAAGAGCAACTGGTCTCCGAAACTCGGCAGGAGACACCTGTAGCTGTTCTTGAAGCTCCACAAGAAAAGGTTGTTGAGGAGGCACCTGCAACGCTAGAGTCTCTTGATGAGCCAAAACAGCAGCAAACAGGCGTAGCTTCAGCACCTGAAAAAGAACTAGAGGAACCTTGCACTCAAGAATCAGGTGCTGTTGAAGAGGAGTCTGCTAAGGAGGAAACCAATGAAGAACTAGTGCAACTGGTAGACCCAGAGGTTGCACCTACAGCTTTTGAGCACAAAGAGCCTGAACTTGTTGAGGAACCCCAGGAATCAGAATCTCTTAAGGTACCAAAAGAATCTGATCATTTTGAAGAGCCAGACACGTGCAAGTCTGTTGAAGCACAAAAAGAACAAGAACCATTGTTGGAGACTTTGAATGCTGAAAAGGTAGGTCAAATTACTCATTCAGATCTCAATAGAATGCCTATCATTTGATTTTCAATTGTTTTAAATAATTCCTAATACATCCAGGTTCAAGCAGAACAGCTCGAAGTCGTGGCAGATCCTGAAGTGTCTAATAAGCCAGAAAAAGGTGTTGAGTTCTCTGGAGAGGTCTCATTTGAAGAGCCAAACTTGATCAGTTTGGATTCCACAGAATCTGTGCCATCTGAGGCTTTGATTCAGGACTTTGAACTTGCCAAAGAGCAAATCGACTGTCAACTTGACAGACAGGACCAGGTCGTAAAATTAGGTAAGCTCTAGTATTTTAATTCTCAATTAAAGTCAAAACATTAAAATATGGAATTCTCTTAGAACTTTTTAAACAGTTGGATCAACCAGAAAAAGAGGTCTCCGAAGAGAAACCAGTCGTTGAGCGTAAAATTGCCCCAGCAACTGTTTTCATCCAGGAAAAGAAAGAGGTCGAAACCTTAAAGAAGGAACCTTTCATCACATCAACTGGTTCTTTGAGCGAGCTACTTGATCTTTGCAAGCAGCAGCAGAGAAACCTTGAAGACGAAGTTGACACCCAAGTGGTTGAAGAGACAAACGAGCTTCAAGAACGCATTGCTGCCGACGCAGATCTGGTCTGTCAAGTGTTGAATGATTCAATACGTAACATCAATGCTGAGATGTCAGACAACGAGGCACCTATAACTCCTCCCAGAAGGTCCCGCAGCCCCAGGAAACCAAGCCCAGGAAGAAACGTTGATTTTGAAGAAGACCCATTCAAGTCTAAGGCTCGCGTTGGAATCTCACCCTCAAGAGAGACTATGAATTTATCTGCTGAATCTGTTCTTGTGTCTAGCAGAATGTCCATGGTGAGCCATTTTCCATTTAGGGAAATAACCATAGATTACCACACTGTTTAGATAGTTGATATTTTGAAAAAAGTAACAGTTGATAATTATATTTTTTTACTCTCAACTTAAGTCGCAAGCAGCTTCAATTTTTCCTATTTTATTAACTTGTTATCTGGATTAAACTGATATCCAAACCAATTTTTTTATCCTTATGCTCTATACATATATAAAGTGAGAAATAATACTTTAGAGCTTGGTTGCTAACTTCATCAGTTGTGTAAACTAAAGCAGTGTCAAAATATCCCAAACTTTTTTAACAACCAATACTCTTTTGGAACAATCTATCCTCTCTTTATTTGTTTGCCAACAATGCACACACAATGCATTCTATTTTCAATTATTGATATCATATGTGGTAAGAATCCCTAAGTTGTGGTTGTTAGTCTGTAGAGAATCAAATGTGGGGTATATTTCCCTCTCTATTTTTCCTATTCCACTCACATGAAGATGAATATGTTGTTTCACAGAGTAAAAGTACAGACAGTGCCTCCATGAAGCTAATGCGCAGCATGGACTCCGGAATTGCTGGTGCAGAAATGAACCACAGCGAGGCTGGCCCGGATATTGCTTCGCAAGACGAGCAATTTGTTCCTGCCACTGAAGAGCTCTTCAAAGACCCTTCAGCATTTGATTTCCTGTCCAAATTTGGTGGAAACGACTCATCAGCTTCTAGACTAGAAAGAGAATCTTTGTATGTCAAGTTTGATCCACTTGTAGGCAACCGCGACAGAAAAGTCTTCTTGTCGCCCTGCATTGAGGCCAGCCCTCGAAGGTATGCTCAATATTGTTTTGGAATTTTGTTTGTATTCTTGTCAGTTTGTTTCAAATTGTAATGATCAAATTTAAATATTTCTACTTAATTATCTACTACAGAAAAGAAATCTCAATTTCAATAATTATGTTGGAATAAGTAACCATTCAAACAACATATAATAAATTGATTGTTTAGACAAAACTAAATGCTTGATTGAAAAAACTTGTACTTGATCATAATTTTTTTTATACCTGGCTTTTTTCGTATGTGCTATATCATTCCTATTCAATGTGTCGTGATCCAAGAAAATTCTATTATTTCAGTGAGGAAATCTCTGATACTCCAACTGCTGCATCAAAAACGACAGCTAAGTCAGATACCCCACTCACCAGTCGACATGCCGTGGGTCCTTTAGTCCAAATAGCAACCCCTGTGCAAGAGCCAGTAAGCCAATCACGATTTATGAATTCAGGATACATAATTTATTAAAATTATAGTTACAGCAAGTGGTACAGCCAACAGCAGCATCAAAAGAAAACCAGCAAAGAGAGGCGGAGAAGGAGGCTCTGCAGCAAATGATTGTCTTGCATAAAAAGGAGAGTGAGGAGCTGAAAAAGCTTATGACTTCTCAGATTGAAGACTACGAGCAGACCATAGGCAGCCTTCAAGCGAAGCTGAAACAAAAGACTGAAGCAGAAGAACAAATGAGGTATTTAATGCGAATAATTTTTTGTGTAATGCTTAATTTTTGTGAAATGCAGTTTGGTAATGAAGGAGTATGAAGACACGATTTCCCGAATCCTGGCTGAAAAGGAGAAAGCCATGGAAAAATCTCAGGAAGAGAAGCAGAAGCTGACAGACGAGTTGGCCATTATTCAGTCAGACTTGTCTGCAGCAGAAATCGCCTTTTCTGATCTCCACAGAAAGTACGAAAGATCCAAAAGTGCTATTGAAGTGTTCAAGTCCAATGAGAACACTCTGAAGCAGTCCAACCTTCAGTTCCAAGAGCAAATCAAACAAGCAGAGAAGAAATACATGATCCTTAAAACTCACGCTGAGGATAAATTGGAACAGTAAGTCTGATTTATAATCACGATTTGCACAATTATTTAATTTCCATCTTCCTTAAGTGTTTTAAGTATTTTTTTTTTCAAAAGAATACTAAAAATTTGTTATATTTTGTAATTTACTGACAGGTTAATAAGTTTCACACACATAAAAGTGGAGACTGTTCTGAACAATTCTTAAAATTTGCCAAGTCGCTCATCTCTGCCTGTAGTCATCTATGGAGTTGAGCATTGCATTGAGCCAAAAAATGAACTCAAAAACATAACTTTTCATAAATCAGCTGGAGATATAGGTTTGTACCTTGTCGCAATGTCCCTTAAAATAGTGAGACAACAAACCCAATTTATAAAACACAAAAATGGACTATTGATGAACATTATTTATTGCAAACTTTTCAACTATTCTAGTGAATTCTCATGTGTTTCACATTTTCATTCATTTTGCAGGGCTGCCAAGGAGAACGAAGCTCTTGTGAAGTCTTCTGAATTGGAGATCAGCGCCCTGAAGGCGCAAAACGCGCAGCTCAAAGCTCGCAATAACACTTTGGTGGAAACTCTTGGCATGAGGGAGCGAGAGAACCAAGAGCTGGTGACCATTTGTGATGATTTGGTGAAAAAGCTCGGTCCCCACTAGACGTGTGTGAGTGAATGTGCTTTTGTCCTTCAACTTCAGTTCTGTCCTTAGTTGTAACCAGCAAGCTACTGTATCAATCCAAGAGGCCTTAAACCTTTATTTCCTTCAACTGATAGTCACTTCTTGGCCTTAAATGCGGTAGTTTCCAAACGTTTTTGCTGCCATGAATCAAATCCAGCGATTGATCTATCCTCTTATTTGGCGCTTATGCAGTTGGATTTTTAATATATTTTAAGGAGAGATGAAACATACAAGAAATAATTCAGCTCAGTAATTTAATGTAATGAAGTGATTCTTAGAATGCTCTTTTAGAGGAGTAGGTGGTCAATATGTTTTCAGTAATTGCAAGTCGTTTATAAAATGTTGGTTAATTGATTATATTTTTTTACCGTCGCAATGTTTAACGCATCTATTTTAAAACTTTGAAGAATCTTAATTGGATAACACATGATTTCTTCAGACTATTTTCCACATGTTCTTACTTCGTGAAACGATTAACAACTAGTTCTTCATTGTAAAGTTGATCAAGTAAGTCCAAAATAAACTTATACTTCATTGATTAAAATTAAACATAGCGAAGTTTATTCATCTTAAACCCTAACTTAATAAAATTAAATTTAAAATTTCGGCATTAAATTAGTTGAAAAATTGGAGAGTGATGCCAAGCATTAGTGCCGCAAAGAGGGACATCAAATTCATCTGTGAAGCACCATCTACAATAAAGAGATTGAATTAGTTTTGAGTAGAAATTAACTCAGTTTGGACAAAACCTGTGCAAGTTCTGCGATCCAATGCCATGTGATAACCCATGATGCATTGACACCTTCCAGATGTGCACACCAGCTTTTTGTTCTCATCGTCGTTTTCACTCACATAGCACTCTTTACTGCTACTACACTGCTCATCTAAAGCTGTGGAATGCGAACAAATCATATTACTAATTTGCCTCAGAATATAATATCAATGTGCTGGATGCTGGATACATCAAATTTCAGTATTAAACTAAAAGCAAACCGTAAAATATATTTTCAGAAACCAGTAATAAAATAATGGAGAGAGTTAGGCATTTTACTAACCTTTGCTCTTAATACATAAGTTTTCTGCAAAATGGAACATGGGGATGCACTGGCACTTGTTGTCACGACACTCCATGCGGTCCCCAAAGGCTGAGGAGCACTGACCTTGTTCTGTACACACATCCATGTGCAGAGCGGCCACTGAAATTCGAATTACAACATCATCGCAATAATTAGTCCCGGCTAATTAAGTGCTCGTCAGAGGCAACTCACCCTTGAGACACTCGCGTCCGCTTGAGTGAGCCACAAAACCCTCGCGGCAAGTGCAAATGTCCAATTCGCACCCAGAGTTCGGCAGACCGGCACAATCATAGTGCGTCTCACATTTCGCGCCAATCGCTGTTTGCAATTTAACAAGACTTTAGCCCTAACATCAAGACAATTAATTCAAATACTTAAGATAAATTTTAAGAGTATTTGCCAAACTGCAAATAAATGAACGCATAACTTGAAAATTTCTTGTTTACAGACATCAATTTTATGTTTAATTTGGTAAAGTTTTCAGTAGGACTGAACTTATTGATAGAACGTGTCGGATTTTTCGTTTAGTACGCTGAATGGTACACCATGAAATGTGTCATAGTGCATTAAATGAAACTATATAATAGTGTGAAATAAATTAAATTGATATTAAACAGCCTTATTACCAAGAAAAGTGTCTAGGAAAAAACACGCAAGTTAACGCAATGAGGACATAATCAAACCTGAGCTGCGCAGTATATACTTACTCGCTACACATCGGTCGTTGGATGGTCCTTGTTCAAATCCTTTTTTGCACATGCATTCTTGTTGACCTCTGCAGAAAGAATATGCGACGTCGCAGTCACTGTCGTATTCACATTTTTCTCCCAGTCTACTGCCTGCCAATTTTTTTGTTTTAGTTTTCTTTTTTTCATAAAAAATGAACAGCTTCACTAATAGTTAAGCTAATCCAATTATATTAGGGTATTCAAGCATCGCAAGGTATTACTTTTATATTAAATAAAAATAGCTTGATAATTATCTAATAACTTGGAAAATGGAATGAAAAATATTTCTGAACAACATATAGTGAAGGACAAAACGCGATGAGAAAATCTTATCGGCTTAGATGGTAAGCAATATTATAGCGACGGATGAACGATTCATTGCGTGAAAAGCTCGTTTTATACCTTTTTTACCTGAAACCGCTACAACTGAGAGAACGAGCCATAATGCCACAAATCGTTGCAGAACCATCATAACCCGTTGACCTCTTGGGGCTCCAATTTGGCGATTTCACTTTTTTAGCCGTGTATGCCAACTGTAAGACTGGCCGCGAGTACCGCTCCCCGCTGTCACCTCTCTCGAATATGGTGTCCTAATAATCTCATCAAGCCTTATCTGATAAGTGTCCGTATATACTACCTAGAGCAAGCGCTGCTCGGTCTAAAGCGTAATACAAACTCGTAGGGTAAACAAATAAAATGCAACACCTTATCACGGACCACACGTAGAAAAAACAGCACATCTGTGCTTATCTTTATTCTCTAAATTCTCCGGTGTACTGAAATAATATAGCATTTTGGAGGCATAGCTCTTAAGATAATAATCATTTAACTTTGCAATAGACAGCCAGGGCATTAAAATGAAACTCTATTTTGATTTGTACAGTTTTTATTATACTAAACAACAAACCAGTTGTCTGGATCAATTTAAACAATCATCACCTCCCTCGATTTTTTGATCACTTAAAGTTAACGTCCGACTCACTCTTTTCCAATCGTATTTATAGCTCGCGACACCGACCAACGGAATCGCCAGGTAGAGCGAGCATTAAGACTCAATTTTTTTTTCTCAGGCGCTGCACAAATCACTCTTCCCTGATATTTACAAAGGGCAATGTATTCTCCGCCTCTGTTGTAGCGATAGTTACGTGTTCGATTTTTAAAATTTATTTACAAGTTCAGCCACTTTCTTATTTTACACGGCACAGAAATAGTTTCTTGTTGGCACATCAGTGGTTTAAATGGACATATTTTAAGTTAGAAACTTCCACTCTCTTTCTAGCGGTAAATCAGAAAGTTTAAAAGCAGATTCAGGCTGCATTTTATAACAGTTAAGCTAAATTTTGAGCAAATTCAACTGTCATAGTATAACATGTTATTATTGCCAATCTGACTAACTGTTAATGATCATGAAGCTCTTTGGTTTATTTAATCGAGATGAGTATTAACGTATAAAGGTTATTACGTTTTAATTCACTTTTTAGACAGTTTTAGATCTTTAGAGCGTTTTTATTAGATGATTCAAAATTAACTTTTTATTTAGTTGAATTTAATATAACAAAATTTAGTATGTATTCAAAATTGGTTTTAACAGATGAAAAAGTATAGAGCAAAGTTTCATTCATTTCGTTATTAACTCTGAATGTAATAAAGCTTATGTCCAAAAGGTACAATTCATATACAAATTCAGATTAGTTAAATTGCTTCTTATTGTCACACTCTATGAAAAATTACTCCGGTTTTGATTTATCAAGTTTTAAAATAGTGACATCATTAGAAAAAAAATCGCAATAATCAAAAGCATTTTCTACTACTGCTATAACAGATTCAAATATTTCTGTTTCAACCCCCTATTTTTCACAATACAATTTCATCTCTGATTTCAACGGGTGTGCCGAACTTACAATGTGAGAGCGCAGCAGTTAGTTTATTGTGTGGGCGAATCCGCATCGATTGGGGCGCCCTGAATTGTCCAAAGACGCGTCGTGCTCACTTAATAGGAGTCGTTGAAATTAATAGTGGCCGTAAATAAGTTTTTATTGCCATTGCGCACTCGTGTGCCATTTGCATGGCGCGAAAGCGGCACCGACGCAGTTGCAAACGACTGCTCCTTAATTCGCCGAGCGCGCACCGTTTCCGATACCAGCTAACTAATTTCATCCAAGAGCGCGCGCGTTCGCCCCCCTCGTTTTGTTGCTGGTTATTATTGCGAAAAGCTAATTGAATAGGGAATAACAATATCGGAATGAACAGCTTTTCACGTTTTGGGTCGAAACCGAAGCGAGTGCGCGTACGCTGTGTAATTCTACGCGCTCTACAATGGTTATAAATATGCATGGCTCATACACGTCGTTTTAGTATTAAATTGAACATACGTACATCAAGCTCTATAAAAGTTTGTTATTTCGTGGCGCTATACCTGCCACATTTTCCGTTTTTATAAAAATCACTAGCTCTCGTCTACATGAAAAAGTTTCAATATGCTTGAAAATTCTGCTCTATCAATGCTCTCGCAATTTTGTGCACAGATATTTGCCAAAGTGACGAAGAGCAGCCTTCATTTAGTTCAGGATTGTTTTGCTGATTTAAAATTAATCTGGAGAGACCACATACAATTTATATCAATTCCATCAATTTTACGAGAAAATCCACGTCTTGCAGTCACTGTGTCAAAAAGTGCAACAGGTTAAATCGTGCACTGCTATACAAATTAAATTATTTACAGATTGGAAATGCGATGGTTTCGAGACACAAGTAGAAGGGGCGGAGTGAATAAATAAAAAAGCAGCTCTCGTGGTAGAACACGGTGAGAAATTTGAGCCGCACTAATATGATATGAGAAGGTACTTTGGAGTATTTCCGTCGGTTCACCTGACAAAACATTTTTGCATAAAATCTGCTCCTTGCAAGTACGACAGTGCGCCTAAGTGGTGTGCCAAAAAGCACGAAGAGTTTGGTTCCTGTTTTTGTGTGGGCTCAGATGTCTGGCGTGGTGCAGTTACTTTTGTTTTTAATGAACCTTGGCGGTATGGTTTCTTCCAACGGCGTCATCCCTGATGTTTTCAATTTTTCTCTAAGCTGAAAAATAAAGAATTATAAATTAACATGAATGTTCTGATCTAAAACGAACAAACTTTTATATTAAGGGCACAAACCGACAGATTCAGCATTGTGTAATAAAAAATTATTTGTAACAGGCTTTTTGATCTTAAAAATAGGAAAAGGAAGTTTTATATGGGAATGAAAAACAATATTTACGTATTCTGCGCAAAAAATATCGGCAATTAATCTTAAAAAAATATAGAAATTGGTGAAACAAAATTTACGTGAAACGAGATATTTAGATTTTAAAAAATTTTGAGTGGATCATTCCTATTTCAGTTTTAATCAAATCTGTTTCTTCTAATTTTTTAAATGGAAAGTTTAGCGTATAAATGTTGATGAGGCTAATAATTGCCAGATGATGCGCACAAAATAAAAATTGAACTCTCTTACAGTAATTCACTGCAAAAATCGGAACAAATAGGTGGGAGAGTAGTCGACGTGCAAACGATTCGTTAGGGGAAACGCTGAAGAAGCAAAAAAGAAACAACTCACATTTTCCACGCTCTCGAAAACCCTGAGGAAATTGAGACCTGCGAGCTGCTTGATCTCGTCGGCGGACCACTTGCCGGTGCGGATGAGCTCGGCGAACAGGGCAGGGTAGCGGGACACGTCTTCCAGTCCCAGCGGGGTGCTGAAAAAAAAAACGCACAATGCATAAATCGAGCTTGTCCCAGGCGGTGCGAAAGCATGTCTATGGTACGTACAAGTTGATTCCGTCGTAGCCGGCGCCGAGTCCAACACAGTCCACTCCGGCCACGCTCCGAATATGATTTATGTGAGCTGCCGAAAAAAACGAGACAAAAACTTTTATTATTGCCAATGCTTATGCGGTAAGAATGGTGGGTTCGATGGGGCTATAAAATCAAGGAAACTTCGTGGTGATGAATAGTGTCGGAGAGGCTATTCCGTCGCTAGAATATTTTTCATGAAAATGGGCGTTGATATCTACGCAATTTGTGAATTGGCATGTCGGCCGTACACGAAAATTTATAGAGATTTTATGCAAAACGCGCGCACGCAGTGCTCGATGAATTTATTTTTTGCTTGATCGCGTACGATTGTAAAAACTGTCTGCTGCCAACTGGGAACCTCTGATTGATAGGCATTGTTGGTATTTTAGAGATTTTTCGAGTGTGCGTGATTTTTATATTGATTCAAAGACCTCATGTGCGTGCCCTGACTGAAAAAAAATCAATTTAATCCTGGCTTATCGACAATGTGATTATATCCAAAAAAAGAGGATTCAAATGGTTAGAATTCAAAAGTGAAACTTTAGAGACAAACTAAATAAATCCGTGCCAAAAAAACTTAATAAATCTTTACTATAGCAGATCAACTGCAATAATAGCATAAAGCTTGGAAGGAATAGTTTTATTTTTAATTTGTGGTATAATGTAGGCAAAAAGCTCACAAATGAGGCTCGGCTAAAATCCCTTCAACACACAACATTTTGGGCTAACAGTAATGGATAGTGTGCTGACCGATATTGAAATTCAAATAAACCGCTCATCATAGAAACACATTTCACGTGTAAATTTAATTATCTCGCACACACCCGGTGGCAAAAAAATAAAAAACAGGTGTCAACGCCATATTGGGTGTTCAGTTCAGTGACCTTGCAGGGCGGCAAAATCCAATTGTGGGGCGAAATTCATCACACTTGTTTGGTATGTTGGCGCAAAAGAAGTGGATATTACGGTTTTCGCAGCGGTACGTCGGCGTGCATGCCCCCGAGTTTTATATCTCGGCTCGCAGAGCGCCCGCAGGTGTGCTTTTGAATGCGGCGGCAACTCATTCTCTCGTCTCCTGCAAACATCGGTGCTTATGCAACACGCTCGAGTGGAGCGACGAGCCGGTTGCCTAGTTTCCTCGCTGCAGGCACGCAGATTCGCTCGCTCACGCAACTTTTCTTTCTCTTCTAGGTTATCTTTCTTTCACGCGGATAAAACGTTCCCACCGAGATGAGATTTCTAGTCAGACTAGAGAGCTCAGCTGTGCGAATTAAAAAATATTTTTAAATCCCTTGTTCATACGATTAGAGTTTAAAAATAAATATCACACAAAGCTTTCTAAGAGTTAGCGTTGTTAGTTGATTGCTAGAATCAAAATATCTCCAAATCGAGATGAGCGCAGGCAGAAGTTTTTTTTAAAAAAATATTTCTTGAAAATTCTAAAGAATGGAAGCGGTGGCGTTTCTGAATCGACTTAAAATCCCTACCCTCCGCCAATATCTGCAACTTATTGAAAAACTTTTTGCTTCCGCCGTGAGCGGGAGAGAGAGAGAGAGATAGATAGATAGAGAGAGAGAGAGAGAGAGAGAGAGAGAGAGAGAGAGAGAGCAATCGTGATTTCCCGGTGCTTTCCAAAATGAAATTTCTATTCGCTCTTAATCTTGTTTCTGTCATTCATTTTTTATTTTTTATAATTCTACTCAGCGCAAGATGAATGAAGATTTAGGTCAAACTCGACTGCAAAGAAAATTCGTTGAAGGGACACAAAGTTTCGCAATAAATATGCAAATAGGGTGGATCTTGGATCTGACTGGCGCTGAAGGAAAATGTCGCCGACTCACCGACTGCATCTTCGACTGTTGCTTTTTCTTGACACGTCAGGAACAGGGAGTAAAAATTCACCATCACCAATCCTCGGTTTAAGGCCTGAAATCAAGTTAATAAGTGTAAAAATTTAAGCAAAGTGCCTCTTGGAATTCAAACGAGGAATAATTAATGTGAACAGAGCCGCCTGAAATAATTGGATGGAATTACAAGTGGAATTTAAACACGTAACTTTATTCACACGAGACGCACGTATACGAATTCCACTGAACTCTTCGTTTCAATGACAGCACTATAGAGTTGGTGCAACTCGTTACATGTCCTCTCATGTTTTCAGCAGTTTGTGCTCTCTTTTTCTCTAGAAAGTCCGTTGAAGGGATTCACCCGATGTGCGGGCGTCAGAGGTTTTATTTGGAACAGAATACATTTGCGAGAACCACTTATTTCAGGAGAAACAAACAAACTCATTCTCCTTTGTTGCTGCGCAAGTGGAGGCAAAAATGTCGCAAAATCTGATACCGGAGCAACTTTCCGCGTGGGGAGCAAGAAAATCTCTGCAGAAATTTTGGTCTGCAAAGTTTCCGTGAGTCTTTGAGTGGGCACAATCCGTGTTTACTAAATAAATAGCGTGATTCTAAATTAGCTTGCGATTCTTCCAAAAGTGTCACCGCTCTATCGCGAGTTTTCTCCCTTTGCTCCTTGCGAGCGCTGCTTGATAAAGAAAAGTTCAAAGCCACCCTCCCTGCTTGTGAGTATGAGTTCACTTGGCATTATCCTGGTGCTCAGCTGCTGAAGACGGCGTAATTATCCCAAGAGCTCTGGTCAAATAGCATTAGCGAGATTGTGTATTGTTTGCTCCAGTTCGCTCAAAATCAAACACAGCATTATAGAAGCGGGTTTGTGGATAATAATCAGACGCAATATACCAAGAGACGCAATTTATGTTTGAAAGAACGTCGAAATAAATCCGAGACAAACCTAACAAAAATTACTCTCTGTTAGATTTCTTTTTTTGAATAGAACAGAGATTATTTTTTGCCTCCATAAATTTGCATCGTCAATTACAATTATTTTTTTTTAATTTTTTTCTTGTTAATTAAAATCTTAAATTTAGATACTCGTGAAAACATAAATATTAAACTTTTCATGATATATTGCTAGATTTACCTCTAAAATCCTTTCAAGGATTAAATTCATCTAGCAAGCCGCATGCACTGCGAGCATTGTTCGAAACACGCGAGCTTTTGTTCACTTTGATTTAGGACTGCTGATGATGCACACATGAATTACACAACTCGTCCAGTGAATCAGGTCTAAATGGTTTCTGTGTTTGCTCTGACTGAGCAAGAAAACACTTGCAAAGCAGCTATGTAGTGGCGCAATGCTGCCGCAATCGATCACTCTCAGCAGTGACTCGCTTATTACCGCGCCGCTCCTTTTTGTAGTTGACTTACAATTAAAGTTGCGAATATCATCTCACTTAAGCCCGACTGATCCGAAAGTTTTGCCCGCGCCTTCAAAAGTTTTGATAGTAGTGCAATTTGCTAGTCTGTTCACACGCTTGTTGATCTTGCCAGCAGCAAAGTTGATAAGTGTGTCATGGGGAAAGAATATCGTTTCCCATAATTGGCAATTATTAATATTTCAGTTGATCTATTTCCAGAGGGCCCTTAAAAACGAGACTGAAATGCTTTACTTGAACTACAAAATAAATATTAATGGCAGTAGATAAAATTTAATATAATTGACTTATTTCTAGAATGATTAAAATTGCATATTACTTTCTCGGCAATTGCCAAATGGGCAATGAATGGATATAGGACAAATTAGAATATATTAATCCCATCATATAAATGAATGAACTTTGACTTTGCGTGCCTTTCTGCCTTTTGCACTTTTATACTCTTGATTATTTTTTTAATACAGATGGAAATCTTTTGCTTTGAAAAAAACTGCACCAACCTCCTGTTCTTCATAAAGTGCATCGCAGGAGTGACGGACTACGACGTGATGCCAAAGTTTTTTTTTAGTTTGAAAAATTGTTTTTCACGTTCAATGGCGATTGGCTGAACGGATTTTGGTTTCCAGCACATCAAAAGTAGTAATTTTAAGTGGCAGGATTGAGAGTAAAATCGCAGTAGAATAGTACCTTACAATCGATAGTAACCACTGGTGTCATCTATTGATGGCTTCGAACACTAAGGGCTTTCGCAACTGGTGAATATGAGAGTGAACAAATATATTTAAATGGGTTTTACACTCGCGAGTTAAAAAAACTATTACACACAGACATTCAATTTTTTATGAAGCTCAGAGTATTTTAACCATTTTACGTTAGTTTGATTTTCTTCTTTAAATTGAAAGTTAAGTTGCGTCTTTTTTACAACGGCCGAATCCGCTCATTAATTCAGATAGTTGGCAGAAATTGTTTATTTCCTGTTTTGTTTCAAAGCAACAAAAAAGTGGTAAAGGCATGAAAACAAGCGTTGATTTGCCCTCTGCGTGTTGGCTGCCTACCAGATTGTGCAGAGCGCTGGTCGGCATGAACTGGAGAGAAAGCTCTGTTAATCAAAGCTGTGCTTCATTATGCCCAGTAATTTGGATTATCCGACCAGAACCTAAAAGCAGCACATTGATACATAGAGCGAAGCGGCTCAAAATTCAGGGCATCGATTGGGCTGCGCCTTGAGCTCGGCTCTCACGTGTGCCGCAGTCGCCTTTACGGTAATGAATTACTCATCCTGCGACCCACTGCCCAAATAAATAAAAAACGGCTGACCTTTTAATGGGCGGCGCGTGTGGTGACGGACTTACTTACCACTTGTTTGAGGATGTCGTCGGGGACGTTTCTGGTAGAGTTGCAGAGCGCGCGGGCCGACGAATGCGAGAAGATGACGGGGGCCTGTGAGGCGGCCAAAGCGGCCCGCATCGTGTTCACCGACACGTGCGACAGGTCCACGATCATGCCCAGCCGGTTCATCTCCTTCACGATGCTCTGCAACAACAAAACGGCTCATCAGCTCAAAACTGACCAGATATTCCACTGAAATTTCAATTTTGCATGTTTTTTAGTCTGCTCTCATGATTTACGCACTTTAGCATTCCAGTTGTCTTATCTTGAAGATTTCAATCGAGGATGACGGATGACAAAAAATATTGCGAAGAAATGGACTTGTTTTTGTTGGGAAATCTTAAATTGACTCACATCGTTGACCTGGTTTTGGCTACTCCTGCAGCCCTGATCATGATAAACACTTCTTGCTATAATGTATTGAAAACAATTTGACGGTATTTTAAATTCAGGAATTATCCTATTGTGATATTTTTTAACAGTCATTATTTTTCAATTCCTAAAATAACTATAGCACTTTGGTTCAGTTTTAAATTTATTGACTGAAGTGAATTTTGGTATCATGATTACAGCTGCAGGTGAACCAGGTAAATGACATGGGTGAGTTTAAAGTTTTCTCAAAAAAGGTAAATTCATTATTTAATTCATCATCATACCAGTTTTTCCTGAGTGTCTGCCACAAGTAATTTCATTTATGGTTTTGAGTGGAAATTTATACATGTAAAGTCGATTTCTCCCCCCCCCCCCCCCCGTTAAAATATTCTAATTGGAAAAAATATTTGTGTGAAGCGTGTGAAGTTTTATTCTAATTTTTTATTCGAGTGGTCTTAAAACGAAAGCAAGAAACACAATGCTGTGGTGCAAATTATGGATGCTAAAATAGCAATGGAATTGACAAAAAGATTTTGGTCGTGGATATGAAAATTGAATTGCTGTGATTGTAATAACCTCGCTAAACGAAACATCTAAACAGCGGTTCTCGTGCTTGAGAAGAACATAAAATTAAATTTGTCGTAGTTGGTTTTCCAGCAACCGCGATTGAAACAGTCGACTTTTTGCGCCGACGATTGCCGTTTTTGCGGCCCGCTCTTGGAGCGAGATGAGATCCGCATATGTAATGAAGAGCGCCGGCGGGACGGCTCTAGCTGCTTCTTTCACATGTACTAAGCGTAAACCTCACGTATGGCCTATGTACAGAACGAGACTGCAGCACGCTCGGCCGGCTAAATGTCTTTTTGCCAAAAAAGACGGCATTAGCCGCAACGACAGGCCAAACAGACACATGCACGAGCTCGTTGAATGCAAAATTTGAAATCGCTGGGCATAAAATAACGAGAAGGCGGTTATTCAAATATCTCATTTCTGTCGTGAAAGACGTCTATGCTGGCGGAAAAAATCAATATTATAAAGCTCACGACTCAAAATGTCCGTATTTGCACTTTTTACCGTGAAATGCAAGTTAAGATCCCACCCTGATCACTTATATCAAACTTAAAATATGGTGTAATGATATTTTTACCGTTGAAATTTGTTTTAATTAAAAGACTACAAAAAAGTTACGTTCACATCCGATTCCCAGATCCAATTTGAATTGTACAATTATAATTAATCACAATATGGATTTGTTTGCGGAAATATTGTAAGCCCCTCATTGCCGACCGTCTAGTGTGCTTGCAGGTCGCGAAATGCTGTAATCATTATCCGTGCGTACTTTTCTCTCTATCTGAAGCAAAAGGAGAGAAATGAAAAATAGGTCGCTGTTGGAATTACTGCTGCGGAACGAGCGTCACGTTCGTTACAAGTGCAGGCTAATCGATTTTTCGTTCCTGGGTGGCGACGATAATAATTGAATCAATGGCTGTATGTGTCTGGAAATTTACTCAAGATGAGCTCTAGACAAACGCTGATGTACTCCCTTGTTAGAAAGTGCATCGTGGATAAACTTCCCGTGCCATTACGGCGGAAAAGGAGCATAAATGAGTAGATGTGTTGTGAGCAAAAGAGTAAATGAAAATTGTCTTCTCTCTTTATGCAGCTCAAACTTGCCAGCATTTCTTTTCAAAGTAATGCTAATGTAATGCAACATCGGAGACTTGTTTCACTGCAAAATGGCACGTTAAGCGGCTCATAAAGGAAAGATGAGAAGTGGAAAAACCTTTGAAACTCAATTTGAACTGTTATGGCAGAATTTCTGCTCTAGAAGAGTACATGACATGGCATGGGTGTAGATAAAATGAAGTGAGATTACGTTTGCCACACGTCATATAATTTATGTTATGAACTCATATTTAGCACAAAGTATGAACCCATCATAATATTTTAAGGCTCAACTATGTTTATCATTATGGGCCAGCAGAGCAACTTATTTTTTATCCGAGAATTTCTATTTGAAATTAAAATAACTTAAAAAGTATAACCCCTAGCTGATACTGATAAAGTTGATTACTGATTACGCAACTAGAAAAATCTACTGTTGTGACTGAACTAAATGATAAAAATATTTTTCAAGGACTAAAGAATATTATCAAATTCAGCGCAGTTAAAAGGCTAAATATAAAAAATATGAAGAGGTTTTTAGACTAAAGCTGTTACATAAAAAGTCAGTTTTCAATTCCTTCATTGAGTCTTCAATCAACTTGTAGGGATACAAATAATTCCGTCAAACAATGACCATTGCAAGAAACAAATCACTTAAAAGAGACACATATAAACTAAAACATACCTTTCGTTACGTTCAAAAAAACAGATACAAATTGCTAAAATCATAATTCTGAAAAAAAAAAACCGTTTCACTTTACACATCATTTTGTTTTTTCTATTTTTTAAATTATGCATTCATCATTACTCCTGTAAAGGATAGTCATTGCAGAGGAGCATCCATCAGAAATGCTGGTTCAAAGTCCACTTTTTGCTCATTAAAAATCACATGCATATGCAAAAATCCCGGAGAGTGGATCCAAAATCGGACGTGCAAAAGAGGCCAACCGTCTATCCCTGCGGCCTAGAGCGAGGTGTCAGTTATTAACTTATTAATAAAGCGCACCGAAGCGAGCAGTAGGGGGTAGGGGGTGGACTGAAAAAGTAATTAGTTTTTGCACCAGCAGCAGCAGTATTAAGTAGTGAAGCCTGAGCCTGTGAGCGGCGGATTATTTAGTGCTGCGCAGGCCGGCGTCGGCCGCCGACTCCACACATGGCTACAGTCTCTCTCTATCCACACCGCGCTAGTCGCAGGGTGTGCATTTCTTGCCCTCTCCTCGCCCTCGGTATGCAAATACTTAAATTCCTGCTGCTTCAAAGGTCGCGTGGAGCAGCAAAATACCAGCTGATGCTGCTGTAACAGGCACGGACTGTCTGAACTATCTTTGAATTGTGCAAAATCGTATCTTAAAATTGCTTATGACTAATTTGATAGCCACTGTGAAACGAAATTTGTCTATTGGTGACCTTTATAGGATTTTCTTTTTCAAAATTGAATCTAAACAATGGCTTTTATAAACGAAAGAAATGAATTATTTTTTATGCACAAACTATCTCACCACTTTAGTATTTTTTAAAGCCCGGAAATATTTTTCGCAGTTTTCCGTTTATAAAAGTTAAGGCATAAAAAATACTGGGGTTGGGAATTTTTTACGTTTTTCCGAGGAAAAATGACTGCTTATTTAGACGGGGTTGGAGCCAATTTAAACTGTTCTCGTGATTTCTTGCCAATAACATACCATTTTCAGGGAGTTTTGCCATTCTGTTTTATTCAAACTTTTAAATAATAAAATTCAAATGGTTGCACTTAAATGAGTTTCGATTATTTTTATCAGAAATAAATCACCAATGGGAATTTTTTGCGGGTTTCATGTGTTAAGTAAAGTTTCATGTGTTAAAAGTAAATCACATGAAAAACTTTTCATCGTCTTGCATCCCTAACCCTAAAAATGACTAAACGAAAGTTCAAATTGGGAAAAAACTGGCTGGTTGGTCAAGGCAGGCCTGAACAACTGCAGCTCGCAAGTTTGGGAGACCATCATGCAATTTAAAATTTAGGGGTGAGAAGGAAACGGGGGCCGCTGTGTCCCCTGGCACAGATTTGTAATTTTTGCCGCAGTCCGTGCCTGCTGCTCTTCGTTAATTTTATCCACGGCGTAAATAATTTGGCGCGCAAACACAGACACTCCTCGCTCTTTCTCTCTCACATTCACTGACTCACTTTCAACGCTGCTCGCTCGCACGCGGGTGTGAATTTCAATCGAGCCAGAGGCAAAAGCTTACCTTGCCAAATTTGCTCAGTCCTCCGTTCTGGGGCAACGCTCCGGAATTCGGCTTGTCGGCCAGCGAACAGTCCGCCCTGAAATTTTAATTGCACACGCTTGAATCAACACAGAGGACAGGCGCGCGTTTGTTCTTCTCGCTGCCGTTTGATGTACTCCGCTGGGATTGAATCGGAATTGGATCGCGTTGAAATTCGGGCAATAGTCGGCGGCTAATGCTGGTGGAGCGGAAAAATGAGCTTGATATAATTCAAGCGTTCGTTCGCGATCTTCGCAGATCGGTTTATGACCGATTGAAAGCGAAACATGTGCCACTGAATTGGATGGCGGTAATCCAATGATTGGTTTTTTGGGGTTTTCTCTCTCCAAAAATTTAGATGGAATTAACTTCCTTCAAATCATGTGGAAAAACTGAAGTTAAAGCTCAAAGTAGATTACAAAAATAGCAACAGAAGGAACACTGAAAATCACTTATAACTGCTACAATAGATACAACCTAAAAATACTTATATGGAAATCTTACAATATCTAATAAGCAATAACCTTGCAATGGATTGATTTCAGGCAAACATTTGGATATGCAACAAAACCACACAAGCAACCAATTTCACAGAGTGCTCTGAACTAGAGCTGAAACCAATTTAGATATGCAAAGGACAAACGTGTGTGGTATAAAAACGCGATTTTATTTTTGCATGAAATCTATTTTCCCAGTTTCACGTTCAATTTTTAGCAGGCTTTACTTAAGTTCATTTAAATAAATAATTAATGATACGTTAGACAAGTGAGAAAGATATAATATGAGTCTTCCTGAAAAGCGTGCAGTAGTAAAACCCATACTTCACAACATAGTCGGTACATGAAAAATCGGAAAAAATTCTCTCCGCGTGTTTTCGTTTTATTGAGTGGAACTGTTAGTTGCTCGTAACGAAGCTATTTTGGGATATTTTGCGTCGAAGTGTCATCAAACAATCAATATATTGGAAACAGATGAAGAGGGATGAGTGCGATAATTTACAACCCACGTCACACTTGTTTACCTCTTTTGTAAAAATCATTTTGTAAACACAGTATTTGTGATTTTCCTGGATTAATATGGAGAATTTTTAACAAATTGAAAGTGGAAGCACTGTAAATATAATATGAGCTGTTTATTAACTTCTGCAAATTATAACCGGATTATATACTCGTTGTTTTATATGAGTAGTTAAGAATTTTTAATCTTGATAGATTTCGGCACCAACATTTAAATTTATTTTTTATTACAATAACTGTCAAAAATTATAAATATTATAATAAATTTAACAAAAAGGCACCAATTAGAGCCATAACACGTCGAATTTAATAAAGTTTTAACTTTTGAATATAAAGTTCCCATATAATTTATTCTGCAGAATAGCCTTCCTTAAGTTCTTCATTAGAAATATAAAGGATGAAAATATATAGTTTTACAAGAACAGCTAGATCTTCATAATAATATTTTGGGTGAATTTTTCATTTAAACTATCACGTAACCGGCACCCTTCTAGCTTTTCTATGTGATCATAATAAATGATCAATATTTTTGTCACGTGCAGAAAAAAGTCTCTTGTGGGTCGGTCGATGGGACAGGCGAGTGTTGAGTGATGGAAATGCTCTTCCATATCACGCCTCTTTTAGTGCGATCTGGACGGCCGCAATTGTAGTAGCGGAGCTGCTTTTTCCGACGACACGCGCGTCCAAGCTGAGTTTGACGCCTGGAGCGCTGCTCGCCAGGCTCATGTCGTGTGTCGCAGCAAAAAGCGACTATTTATTGTGCTGTTGGACACGTTCTCGCTCTTGAATTGAAATTTTCCAGCGCATTGCCTCGCCTGTTGACCTCTTAAAAACTGTCAGCACGGCTTCAGATAAGCGAATGGAGTTGTCAGCGCTGCTCTGCTCCTGATTTTCAATTTCAATTTCAAAATAACTTTCCGAAATAGTAGCAAAATAATGAATAGAGATATTTATTCGATACCTGAATTATTTAAATCTTTACACGAATTGGTGAATATTAATTTAGAGTGTTTATATTGCTATTTTTTTATTCAATGACCTTTTATGTATGCCAATAGAGGGATTCAATTTAATGCAGCTTCCTCTGTGTAAAGTGAGCGAGTACAGGAAGTTAATTCTAATGGTTGCAGATCTAATTGAGTTTTCTTTCGTTATGCAGATATTTGAATCTCTGTCTATACATTCAACTTAGACTGTATTTAAGACTGCAACATTGAGGGAGTAATAATTGTAACGCTGTTTATCCGAATAATGTTGATGTGAAATTAAAGCATGAATTTTTTTAACTAACTCTAACAAATTGTAACTCACGTTTGCAGCTCATGAATTAGGGCTTTAACCAGTGGCCGAAAATTGAGCAAGAAATATCTGTAGAAATGTGGAAAAGTAAATAGCTCGCTATATAAACCGAGGAAGCTAAATTTAATTTTAACAGAAAATTTATGATATTTTGAGCTGAGAAAAATTACTTAATGGATATGCTCTGTACTGCTAATGAGACCTCTGGGGGCCCAAAAACAGTGGTTGTTCTGAATGAGCGAGAATATCTTCTTTTTCGCAGCTCGTCCGCACAAACTAATTTTACTTTTAATTCAATTCCCAGTGCGCGCAATTTTTGTTTTGATTTAACACCCAAATGAATAACAAAAATTAAATGTGGCATGAATTTTATCTTGCAGGTAAAGTACTGATGAGGCCTGAGGGGCCTAATCAGCCGCTGTACAGTACGAGAACGAGCCATTATTTTTTGTCTTTTAAAGTTTCACTAATAGCTATCCATCTTGAAAATACCCGCGCAGAGCTGAGCCATTTGATAATTATAAAATTCCCCCAAATAAATGTTTCCAAAAACAATCTCGACCATTGACGCTTTTCTTTGGAAATAAATTTCCGGAACATTTAGAATTAGAAAAGAATCGGATTTCTTGAGACCTGCTCTTTGTACCGATTGGAAAGAACGAAACGCTGGTGACTTTTATGCTTCTCTTCCTTTCCCGAATCTAATTTCCCTTCCATCGAGAAAGCACTTTGTAGAAACTCGTTTGGCGCAGCATGCGCTGCGCAAAAAAACGATACTTGCTTCCTGATTCAGTGGTGGCAGAAAATATTGATGAGTGCGATTGATATTCGAGAGGCAATCAAAACATATGCATTTTGCGGAAAGAGTTCAAAGCCGTTTCCATCACGAAGAAAGAGACGCAAGAGTATATATAGATAGCTCTCCCGTGGTGAGAGAAGCACACCATGTTCGCAACAAAGCGGCCACAGAGGATATTGCAGTGTGTACAGCGGGCTGCGGGGGCGAGCGATCGAGGTCAAAAGTACAAACATGCATTCCGAAACGACCGCGCCGCTGGAGCAAACAAACAAAGTGCGAGGAGATAGCCGATCGCATTAGCGTCGAGCGCAAGCCTCACTTGTTTGCCCGCTGAGTATATGTACCGATCGCTCTCAGTGCAATTATTGGAGCAAGTGTTTTTGAATTGCAGCCGATCCCCTTGTAAATCACGCTCTACTTGAATCGCGCTCGCAGCCCCACGCAGGCACAAATTGCGTCACAATTTCGGGCGGTGGCAGCGGAAAGAGAGACACTGCCGTGTGTTTAATCCTTTTATATGGCCCAATGGGGACAAAACCCGACCGACGGCTGTGGAAGTGGAATGCCGTAAACGGAACCTTTTTGCAGCAAGCCTTTTCGAACTGATTAAGAAAGGGACGCAGCTGAAATTGCACCAGAAATTTCCTCCGATGATTCATGAAATCATCGCAATGAGTTGGTAACAAAAGCCACAAGAAATCAAGGGAATTAATCTTTTAATTGGATGTAGCTATTTAAATGATGAAAAATCGATCAATTTTGTAGCTCTGCTGATATTACCCACTTACACTGAAAATGAGCTTATCAAATTCTGCGTAACTGTTTTTGAAACAACTTTTTGCGGCAGAAAAATTCGTTTTTGTTTTTGGTTTAATCTGGTTCAGTTAGTGTTTAAATTGGACGCGCCAGAGAGGTAGTTACGTGAATTCACGCCAAAAGTTCAACTGATGAAAGGTTCAACGCAAAAACCAGTAAATAAATTTTTTTAATTCTTTTAAACGGTCAAGTTTTCTAGAATACATTCACTGTAAATAGGAGCTTTGAAATTAATTAATAATGTCTTTTGAGCTTGTTCTGTTGGCCAAAGCACCTTTTCATGCAAGCCCTGAAATGACCTGCCACCAATACTGAAAGAATGCGAAAATGAAATTTCTCCCCCAACCACCCCCTCTGCGAGCTGGTTTTGTGGTGCAATTTTGAACGTGTTTGTGTTACTGACACTGGTAATTACAATTATTATGTTTGGTTTAACCCGTTTTCCATTATATAATCGGAACATCGGATAAATTGGAACGAGTTTTTCTTTTATAAAAATCCGTCCTTTCCATTGTCCAATTATGTCAATTGCTAATGAAGGGTCCAGAATAGACCCTTTATTAAACCCAAACAAGCCTCTATTATCTGCGCAGTCACAAGTGGAAGACAGTCGTGAAGACGAACGTTTACTGGGAACTAGACCAACGACATCATCATCTTAGATAAGCAACAATAATAAAAGAAACAGTTTTATCTACGTTGCAGTTCTGCGAAGCGGCATCAAGTTGTGCGGTTCGAGCGCAAAATCAACGAGCTCGGATGCAAATTCCTACCATCCGAGTCGGTTTGCGAAGTAGCTTCGCAAACTGACTGCTTTGGAATTCAGTGACACCAGCGTGGCCGCGAATAAGTAGGCGAATTTAACCATTTAAGGGTCGGCGGCGGTGGGAGCAAAAACGTGCGTTGGCCGCGTGCCAGCGCAGTTGTGCGAATCCGAATTCATGCAGCGAAGGAAACGCACACACACATACTCACCACGGAGTGTTGCAGGTCGAGGTGAGAGTGAGGTAGCGGACGCCGAGGTCGTACAGCGACCGCAAAACCGCCATCGAGTTGCCCAGTGAGTGGCCTCCCTCGACCCCAATCAGACTGCACATGCGACCTGCTTCGTGCGCTGTCCGGATGTCTGCAACAAGACAAATGGCCCACGTTAGAGAGGCAGCACTGAACACTCACACTGAAAAGTTGCATGGAGACAAATTAGTACATTTAGCTTCCGAGTACCGTGATAGACGCTTGCAAATGGGTTGTAAAGTGGGGTGCTATTTAAATGTTTTGCAGGGAAAATGCTGTGCATGAGTCAAAATTTGTGTTTTAATCGAAATATTGAGAAATATATTTGTCGGGCGCCTGCAGACGAGTAATCATTTTCATCAGAAAATTAATAATATTCGGAATTTATCCGTGTTTTTATTTTTATATTTGATTTATTATATTTATAAGAGCGATTGGTTTTTTTTAAATATGTATTCTTTGATTGAAAGAACATATGGATTTATTTTTAATGCACGGACAGTAATTGCGAAAACAATGTTTCTATTTGTTATTATTAGCGTCAAGAAGCCAAGGAAAAGCATCGTTTAATACGTGCGCAATTTAATATCATTACCGCGCAAAATGCGTACGTGTTTCATGCCAGTTCCATTTTTCATGAATTTCCAACTCTTTGTTTACATGCATATTTGGATTGTACACTTAATTATTTACAACTGTTTTTAGGCCCACTCACTTAAATGTAAAATGCTATAAATAAATGTTGACATAAAAATGTGTGACTAATTTCAGTCACAAGTTGTGTGTGCTCATGTGGCAAAAATTATGTAATCATTCTTCAGGCAAATACGGGGTGTAAAAACTCCCATTTTTACCATCGAATTTGTGATAGAAATGAAATATCGAAATATGCGAGCTGTGGAAATAAAATAAGATGGGAAACGGGCGCAGACAGAGAGGATCTCTAAAGTCGCAAAAGTAATTTCTTCTCTTCGCCTAAAATGTTGTTTGCATTCGCTGCACTCGCAGGCCAGACATTTGCATTTAAATTAAGCATCAGGGAATAGCAATCTTGAGCCTTTTCCATCTCAAACTCGCTGAGAAGAAGAAGAAAAGTGGAAGAATCGGCAGTTTCAGCTGCAGGATAATCGCATTTTCAAAATTAAAATTTCAATTGGCAGCAGTTCAGTGGCGCAGAGCCAGGGGTGCGGGCGAGGCCAAGATTTCATATCACAAGTAATTATAGCATCACGATCGTGAAAATATCGTTACAGTAAAAATGAAACACGCTCGCTATTTGATTTTCCGGATTTTCAGTTCTTCTTAATCTAGAAAGATTCCTGAAAATATCTTAATATATTTTGAGCTTGCAACACGTCCAATATATTTAACACAGAATCCGATAGCAATTATCTATTTTTTGAGGCGATATATATTACTCGTAAAGAAACATTAAATAATACAGTCATATTGTATTTTAAATTTTCTGACTTCAAATTGGGCACTTGTTTTAGTTGAAAGCAAAAAGCAGTCAAGACCTGCTGATTGATTAAAATGGAATGGCCCGTGATGTAAATTTGAAACTCCAATGAAGGTCAAGAATTAGGAAAGTAGGAACTGAACTGGCCCTCTTGTTAGAAAACATCGAACAATGCGCTCGTTCGGGAAATATCCGCGAGGTTGTAGGCGTACAGCGCGTGCAAATCGATTTTGCACGCAACCGCAAAATAACGTGGGTTTACTTCCAGCCGGGCGCACCGGCATTTAGCAATCAATTACGATTTTGCCGTTAAATGATCAGGCAACGTGACTCGATATCTTGCAGATTTTTCAGTATCAGCAGCTGCGAGCTAAAATAAAGGTCAATTGGGTGGAAAAAAACCGAGGGAAGTATTTTTGGTGGCACGGCCAGGGTTTGACTGACGTTGCGAAGGCGCAAGAATTTGATGAATTCCATACGAGAGGAAAAGGAGAACGGGGTCCGGCGGTGATGGAGTTTGGGCGAAAGCGCTGAGTGGCGCGATTCCGGAAAAAAGGGGGATGATTTTATCAGCAGGCAGGTATATGGCGAGCCAGGATGCGTATAGTGTTGGTTTAGGAGAACGCGTGGTCAAATTGGCGCAGAAAGATGCAAAATTTATGAGCTGACGATGCAGGGAACACAGAAAGAAATAAACTGAATTTTGTGCCTGCTCTTCACTTCTCGATTGTTTTCTCTGTCCATGCGAGGTTGTTGCTTCAGTCACTTCCATCTATTATACTTTACAAAAATTGGTTTCTGACAACTCTAATGTCATTTTCAATAAGTATTGTAGAGACCTTGCAGCAATAAAAAGGACCGAAAAAAAATTCCATCCAATTTTCTCAAAAAATGGAACGTGGTACCTGTAAAAATTTTGGTTTAACTCAATCGTCTATAATTCGCTTTGCAGTTTGGCAACAAGGATTTATTGTGGTCTAAACAATAATTCCTCTCTTATTGTTAGCCCCGTTGGCTCATATTTGTATGTCATATTCCTTGCAGTGTCAAGGCAATGGGAAATATTTAAGCATTTCGGGGATCTATTACTGGCTGCTGAATGTCAGAGATGGCAAAATGTCCTAGGCGGAGTTATTGGGACACGGTGATCTGATAGCGAGATGTTAAAAAATATTAAATATATAAAACGAAACAAACTTTGCTCTGTAAATTACGAGAAAATTTAATTTAAACATTTTAATCATGACTTTGTAATAAGTTTGCTAAGAAGAAATGCAATTGGTTTATAAATTGGAGGAAATAAATAAAAGAAACAACTTTTGACGTTATAAATGAAAATGATTTATAACAAAGAAATTAATAACCCAACTCATTCCAAGTATTAATCGGTGAGGAAAGAAAGAAGAAATTGCAACCAAAAATGTATTCACCCGTGCACGCTGAAAGAGAATAAACAACGGGCAGAGCGTCAAATCTGCGGCTTAAATCTCCGCGAGCATCCGCAAATCCCGGTTTAATTAATTTCGGCGTCGCTCTTTCGCTCGAACGCACGGGTATTACACCACTAGCTGCATTGAAAAAGGAGCAAAACAATCGCCGAGCGCGCCGAGAGTCTGCGAGGAAAAATAACAAACGAGTTCTGAAGCCAAACAACATGACTGATGAGCAGCGGCTGTGCGACCGAAATTGCACATTCATGAATGAATCCACAAATACCGGACGGATTGATTTGTATTTATTTCTCTGCATTGCAATCCGTGTTTGGATTGATCCAACTGACCACACAAAGAAGCGGTCGTATATACAGGGTGGCGCAAAATATTAAATCTCCAAGTTTATACTGATGATAGTTTTCTCAGGGAATCTCGGAAAGCGAAATTAAATTTTCATGCAAAATCAAAAGTTTCCTTCCTGCGAGTAGTTCTTGATTCTACTGCTCATCTCGTCGGGGCAGTTCCCAAAGTTTGCCTGAAACTTGGTACGCTCTGTATGAGCGCGGCAGGCTGGCTCGAGGCTCGTTAACATCCCATTGTGGATTCGCACGTGCCCGCTGACGCGACACAAGAGGCAAAATGAGTGGTTGACGAGAGGGCAATGCGCTGCTGTGCATACGCTCGCTTTCCTGCGGCTCAATTAAACCTTCAGATAAATATTTCCCTCTCTGTGTTGTGCTGTGCGCCGGGACAACCTCGCATTGTGCGACGGTAATAACAACAAAGTCTGCGATGCTACGTGGGTAGCATCGCGATTGGAGAGGAAGCATGATTCCATCCTGATTTTTTAACGAGCGCTTTTCCTCCCCAACGGACCCATTATTCTCTTAGTCAAATTTGCTAAAATCTCCGCCGGGACTTGAAACTGGATTTAAATAGCCAATATAACTGGCGGAAAGGTGGCAAGTCGCTAGCATTATGCAAAAGATGGTGGAATAATTAATTTTCTGCGTAATGAAGGAGACGCTCATTTCCAGACCCGAATGTGCTGCTATTTTAAATAAAGATTTATGTAAATGGCTGGGTTGAACGAAAAACGGGAAATAAATTTGCAATTTTTCGCCTTAACTCAGCCTCCAGCTCTTGAGATGTTAATATATTCCTCTCTTTCGCAGCTCATTTGAATAATATTTCTCGCTCTGGGTAACCTTACTACGAGCTGGTATTGTGAAAGAATAGAAAGAAAGGTCCAATAGGTGTTAAATTTGATTTCCAGAAATACGTTGATATCAAGCTGAGATCACTTAGTTCTCATGGAATTTAATTCTTACTTGATGTCATATTGTTGATATATTTATATCAACAAAATTTTGAGTTTATCGCACTTACAAAGTATTGTCATTCTGAAAGCAACTCAAACACCATAACAAGATTTTTTGCGTGGACATCCGGGAATTTTGATATGTATCACTTAATGGTGAATGTTAGAGCCTCGAGCCAGCCTGCCGCGCTCATACAGAGCGTACCAAGTTTCAGGCAAACTTTGGGAACTGCCCCGACGAGATGAGCAGTAGAATGTCTTCCATGGTTAGTGTGAGCAATTCATACTCCATTTTTACTTGAATTGTTGTGCTTTGATATTGTTTGCAGCTTTAAGTTTCTTTTGCTATTACTTCGCACCATCGCACAAGAGAATTCCTTTCAAGTTCTCAAATTCGTTGCTTAATAACCTTCATTTGTCATTTTCACAAATACCGAATACCAAAAGAGCAAGTTTTAAACACCCTTTCAAATTTTGGCATTTTTCTGCTTATTTTTTCAACACGTTATTCATTCATGAGCTCTATTGATATATTTTGACAAGGGGGAAGAGTACGTGTGTTTATTTTAGACACGCTTTGAAATTCAAGTGCCAATACGAAAGCAACAAGGCAGAACAAACAGACAGAGAGACAGACAGAGCGAGACGTCCACCCACTCCGACCACCAAACATGGCCGTGTTTGCAATACAATTCTGCGATGGGATGTGGCGTGCTGGCGTGTATGTACACACAATTATGTTTGCTCGTGGTTAGGTCGCAAGATGTGGTTACATACCTGCCGCTGACAGACACAGTGTCAGGTGGGGCTCGTACTTCTGAGTCAGTCTCCTGATCACGTCGATCTGCTCCAGGGTAAGCTGCACTGCGTCTCGGAATTGCGACTCGCACGGAACATACGCTGCCCAAAACTGCAAAAAGAACAAAGCGGATTTGTCAGAGCGGAGCGAAAGGGTGGCTGGCCGAGGGAAGCACGCAAAATCAAACGTCAGGTTGTCAGCTTCCCGCGCGCGTTGTGCCAACACATACTGTGCAATGAAAAAGTTCGTTTTTAGCAGATGAAAAGAGGTTCTTGGACACAGAAATATAGCTGCTTTTGTGTCTTAGAACACTGCGAATCGTCCAATAAGGACTCGTGCATGATGGCATTTCGGACACAGTCTCGTATTTTCCACGACAATGATCTTTTTAAACAACGAGACAGAGGAGGGCTTGTTAGTCATAATTTTAGAATATTTAGCCAAATATTCGATTGCGATATATTATAAGTTTTTTGCATCATGAATAAAACAGTGATCGTAATTTTTTCAGATGTAGCTTTGCATCTCAAAAATTATAAATCCCGCATGAAAGAATCTTCCAACTCAAACAATTTTAGCTTTTAGCACGAAGGAGCGTAACGCAAAACCACTGACTGAGTTGCCGGTGTGCACAAATGAAATGCACACATATTTTTATATGTATTTTAATACAAACAAAATCCCTAGTGGGAAAACGCAATTGTAGAGAAGAAAAATGTTATTACTGCTTTAACACGCTCAAAAAGCGTTTTTTCGCCGCACGCGCATAATGGAGGAATCTGAAAAGCACTTCATCCACGCAGCTGCCGGCTGTGAGCGGGAAAAATGGTGTTCAAAGAAAGAGAGAAGCAAAGCTAGGCACAGAGAAAGAGGTATTTGATTTCTTACAACGTGATTAGGGTCGTGGATTTGCCACATGTTCAGTTTTTCTGTCGGTTTCTCTCGCAAAGAAAGGCCGTTGCACTCCTGCTAAATCTTTCATATGAATTAATTGTTGTGTGCAGTGACAATAAATTCACGGGTAGAATAAAATGAGTGAGCACCGCAAAATGGACCGGTACCGCTTTCCCTTCCGAAAATCGGGAAAATCGTTCGGTTAACACAAAAAGAACATTTTCTTGGGAGCTTCAATCACATATTGTAGTAAGGAGACTAGAGACAATCCTTTACTTATATGAAAGTGTTCGAATTAAACTGTACTGTGAGATACAAAATACAGTAATTGCAATATAATCCATTTTTAAGCTCTCTATAGTTTGTCTTAGTTTCGGTCGGTCATTAAAACATTAAATCCACGTCATTAATATCGATGATGAACCAATTTCGATCATGACAAATAATAGAACAAGGGGCGGATCACGGCAACGCAACCTTGAGAGAAAATGGCAACGCTGGGCATAAGGAAAGCATTGTACAGTGTTTCAAGGTTGAGCTAAAAAACGGTGTGCCGTGATCCGCCCCCAAGAGACGTGCTTAGAGTTGACCACCCAGAGTAATGATGTAATACTGCTTCTTCTTGTTCTTTGTATTGCTGCCAGACGGGAGAAACGCGTATGCGTGTTTGCAAACGGCCGGATTGGAGAGTTCGCCTTTCATTCTGCTTTTGTGAGCACGCACTGCGTAAATTCAATTTTTGCGGAGAACAAAAAGATTTTTGTGAGGCCCGCTCTCCTCTCGCGCCCACGGCCGCGCTCTCTTTTCACCACCGACGTGATGAAAAGCAGCGGCTGCGAGTGTGTGCCATTTGCACGATTCCCTTTAACGCAATAGTGCAGCACAGAACCACTGTTGAATTCCAACGTCAAGGAAAAGCTATTCAGCTTCATGATTACGGTAATGGCATTGATAGCCTTGTTTTACGACATGTATGGAGGCAGAATAAACAATAAATAGCTTTAAAAAATGTATCGCTTCTTTATTCAAGATATACGCTGGTATTTTTTGATGTTCGATACAAAAAGGAATGTCTTAAAAAGTTATATTAGCCTTAGATGTCAGAATACCAAATACATTATTTGTCAGCTTAATGATGACTTAAACACTAGCAGAACTGAAACGAGAGCAAAATAAAAATTATTAATGAACGCAGAACAAGCTGCATTAAAACTAAAAACGAGACAGTTGGGCGGATGATTCACATTAGCATTAAGTGAAATAAGACAACTCAAAATGATAACAATTATTTCAGCTTGTGCTAAATTCTACAAAATCTTGAAAATGACTTTTGACTAAATGATTAAAAACACTGGCAGAGGTAAGCTTTTGCGACTTGCTTGTATGTATGAACAACCAACCCAAACTGTTAAGCTGGGGGCCTCCGGAAGCCTCTCCTGGCCAGCTTTAGCAAAGCAAGCGAATATCGATCGAATTGCAAATGTGTATTTTGCACGTCTGGTAATTAACCTGTGTACACAGAAGCTTCCTTGAGAACACTGTGTCTAGTGACTAGTTGCAGATTGAATTTGCTGGGCGAGCGACGGCCTCTTCGTTTTTGCTCCTTCAGTCTGTTGGTCTTGCAATTTATTTGCAAATTTCGTGACCAATCTCCGCAAATGGAAGTGCTAAGTTTAAGATTACCCGTCGTGAGCAGAACCCCTGGAGTCCATCTCGGCAAAGTAAATATCTGGTAGGTAATTAGCGAACTTCTCTCGGGGCAAATTATTTCTGGATCCTGTGCTAATCCAAATGAAAAGCCCAAAACTAACAAATGAAAACAGGTAATTACAATAAGGTCTGATCTAACAGAATAGTGAAGACAAAAAATAATGCATGATTGGTAAATAGAATCATGAAGCTATGAATGGATAAAACAAAATGTTTATTTGGTGAAATTTGGTGTGACACATATATAAGCATTTTTTTACTGCAAAAGGAAATATCTCTCGTTAAAGAGCTACTTTGTTTGCTATGTTGCAAAATCCCAATAAATCCATGAAAGAGGATACACAGCATTCGTCCGACAGAGTTATTTTGGTAATGGCATGTTCATAGCGTCTCAAAGCGAAGCGTGCTTAAAGTTGCAAACGAATCAGTTTGGCAGCATGCATTTTGCTTTGCTTCGGCTCGCTTTTTGTCTGCCTTTAGCCCAGGGTGAAAAATCATCAGATAGGGGCTGATTCGGCATTGGTATTGTCAGAAGTCCGATTCGCACCGCCCGCCTTTGATCTCCTGTGGCCCGATCTGGCGCTGACGCACCGTTTTTGCTGCCAGCCACATCAGCGATCTTAATTATGATAATATATCGAGTGGGCTGAGCGAGCGAGCGAGTGCGTGGGTGAATTCAATACACAAACGCGGCAGCGGCAGTCGCTTTTGGATCAAAACAAATTTGCATTCGTTTTTCCAGCTCAGAATTCAGAGCCAGCGAACCATCCATCCATCTGGCCTTTTGCGCCGCTGGGATGGTTTTATATTTATATCGCATGAATTTCACCTGCGTCCTTGACGCGCACAGACGCTTTTAGTCGCGTGCTGTCGTATGCGGGAACGCTTTATTTATTCAAATTGAATGCAAATATTTACACGACACGGCCTTGCTTGAAAAACGGCAGGAAATTTGACGCTCAATCAAATATTTGATTTCATACTTCGCTTTAAAAATTTATTTTCAGTTCGAGCAATTTTCCTCCAAATTCAGTCAAGTGTAAAATTAAAGACATACTTACACATATGTCACAATAAATCCTAAATAATGCTCCAACTCTGAGGTTGAGGATTAAAATGAGGCTTTTGATATGTGCACACATTGTTACAGATTAGTAACGATTAATATACAGTTTATTCAACTCTTCGTGCTCAAATATTGTTGAATTAATTTAAATACGTGTTCACACCATATTGGTTTTTGTTTATTTCAACACAATTTGAAATCATGTATTAGTTCTAATCACATAAACTGGATAAAAATTTTAACTTGATTTTGGTGCTAGAAGCAGGGTAATTTCATCCCATATATCCCCACATTCAAAACGAGTTAACTCATTTATTTTTGTCTCAATAAATTATTCAATTACGCAGATTATAAGCTATCCGCTATAACAATATTTCATTCGAAATAACAATCAATAATTCCTGATTTCGCTGATTTCGGAGATGAAAATTCGAATCTCATTTCGCAATCCCACCCTGGTAATGACAGTTTGACAAATTTAATTTGCTGGAACAAATTTTGTGTTCGTGACAGGCAGATCGAATGTAATTTCGAAATTGTGGTCTATAATTACAATTATCGCGAAATTCGCTTATGCGTCAAATTAACTGCGGTCGCAGTGCGCAAACACACTTTGCACCGAACTTGACAAGCTCGCTCAGTACCGGCAATGAGTTGTTTATTAATGAAGAGGTGGCAGAATCGGGCCATCATCGGGCACAAAGTTAAGAGGCTCGGCTCTGATTAATATACATGAGCGAACGCGCTGGTGGGACGTGGACAGAATGCAAACACGTCAGGACCAAGAAAAGACCGATTTACAGAGTAAGCAAGGGACGAAATAGGACCAGCTCACGAGGGCTGTATAAATATTAGCTCCCACCTGGCCCGCGGCGCGGAATTCTCACAGCAATCATATTTTCATTTGGGCGACACAGCAGCCGCTTCTGCTTCTGGTCTCTGGGAAAAACGGCCGGAGAGCATTAGGAGTCGGCATCTGCAGGCGATGCCGCATTCGACAATTCAATTAAAATGCGGCCGCTCTCTAATTTAATGATCAAACGTTTCAGGCGAGCCTTTGACGCGAAAAGAAGGAGAATGATATTACGTACGGCTCAGCCTGCAGTAAAAAGGAGCATTAAAGCCGCATCACAAGGGCTGAAAAGCGGTGCACGTCTAGCGGCGGGGCGCGACGAGAGGGTCGCCCTAATAGCCCAGAAACCTCGGTTATTTTGCCGGCCTAATAAACCTAAGAGACGAACTTGCAGTATTTGTCAACAAGTTAAGTGGTCTCTTTAATGTTTCGTAAGCGGATGACATTGAAGCAGGGGTTATATTATATCTCAGCTAATACGCTTTTTGTGCCTTTACTCAAATTTAATAGATACCCTTTAATCTTTTTCTTACAAAATATATTTTTAAATGAACTCTTTTCAAAATGGTTTCCAATTCGAGCATTTTGTAAAAAAACGGGAGCTTAATGGATCAATTTAAAATTTGAATTGAATACTTGAAGTGCTAGACCAACAGGAGGATCTAAAGGACCCAGAATGAATTTGGTTGATTCCGATATTTTGATTTCTGGCAATTTTGTAAAAATTATCTGGCCCCCTAAAAACAAGTTAAAAATCGCGCATTTTATTATATAATATTTTGTGATTTACCAGAATGTAACTTTGCCCATTTTTCAGTCAATGTAAATAAAATGCAATAAATGTTGTGAAAGTAATATGGACAAAAAATAACAAGAGATTTTTACTAATTTATTTTTAATCGCAATAATACCAAACCTCCTTGATACTCAAGAAGCAGCAAGCAGAAAGAAAAGTGTTTTGATCGCAGGATCTATCTCCCTAGGCGGCGAAGCTTAACCGAAAGCTCTAGGATAGTCTTTTTCGGAGAAAATCAGTGTTCCCAGCGGAGTTGGATGTTGAGGATTGGTCTTAATTCATCGAAGAACCCGCGAACGTGATGAAGCAAGCAACCATCTTTCTTGCCCGCTACAAGTGGATGTGCGCCGAGTAAAACAGAGAGAGCGCATATTATGTATACCACCACTGGCTGGCTGCTTTGACTGTTCGTTTCACGTCACTTGGGGCCCGTAAAAAGCAAAGTATGCTGCAGCTTGCTTGCGTTGTGTCGTTTTGACCTAACTCCTTGCTTTGTATTTTTGGTGTGCATAATAATCCTGAGAGCACACGATGCCTATGGTTACTGACCAACGATTTTTTTTACAGTTTAAAATTATGTCAACAGCAATTAGTCGAACGCAACTTTATATATTCACTTTTGCTACTAAAATAAGGCGCATCACTCCTCCTCTTAAAAGGAAATCGATATTTCAAAAGCAATTTTCAACCAACAGAATCGACAGAAAAATGTAACTCGTGTTTGCTGCTAAAAGAAAATCCTAGAAACCTCTTTGGTATAAACGTTATAAAACGTGGTCTGTAGGAGTGAGATGTAATGAAAGATTGAACTTTGATTGAAATTTTCTCAAGGGACAAAATTATGACAGGATATTGGTCAAAATGGCGCGACTTGACTGAGAACTGTTTTTATTTTTTTGCAAAAGCGAACCAACCAGTAGCAGATGTCTTGCTCGGCAGCATTCAATTTCCCTTGTGCTCTTCTTCCGTTCTTTATGGAGCTGCTTTTATTTCTAGACGGCGAGTCTTGCGAATTATTTATACAAATGAAGAAGATTTGCTGGCCGCCGTCTCTGGAGTGTGGCAGTTGGCTCTTTCACAGACGTCGCGACATGACAATGACGGTCCGGATCAAGACGGAGAGTTGTCGCGAGCACAGCGAAGGAAATGATGAACACAGCCGCCATCCGAATCACTCGTAATGAACTGCCTTTCCTCCAAGCAATACGAATTTGATGCATATTCGTCCCCAACTTTAAGTCTGCAAAAGACGAAGATCCGGAAAAGAGAAGACAATTGTATTTAAAATGGCCCTGATCTCTTTTATTTTGTTTTGAATTTTATCATAAATATATCGGTAAGAAATATATTAAGGAAGTATCCGGAAACTACATTTTTAAATATTAAAACAGAACATGGTTCAGCTGCTATAATTATAAATGAGTGCAAGAGAAACTTCCGGACCCAAAAGCCTCATTATTTTTTTTATTCTAACACCAGTCCGTGGCAGATTTTAACTTTTTCGAGCGTGAATTTTTCCCGCAGGCCAGTTGAAGCTGACAAAAACGCATTAACACGACCTGCAACATGACAGCCAGCGATCAGTTGCTCGCTTGCCAATTTGCAAAAAGCGGGAATAAATTTCTAACAATTAATCACTGTAATTACACTGGGAAATATATGCATTAAAGCCTGCAGAGCGTTTTGATCAAGCATCGCGCGCAGGGCGCTCACGAGGCCGGCTATATTTTCTCATTATCATATCCGCATTAGTTGGCCTGGTGAATATTAAACAATGTATGCATGTTCGCATCTTGTCGACGGTGGCAAAACTAATTCTGTAACAGTGGCAGTCGCAACTATTCTGAAACAATATGTATGGAAATTTAAAAATATATATTAAGATTTCGCTAATCAAGGCCATTTAAATCAAGCCTTTTGGAGTCATATTAATTGAATAGAATATAAATTTATATTTAAATATTTATAAAAAAACATTAGGCGTTCAAGACACTATACCACCTCCTTTTTAATGAAATAATTTGTGTTATGCAGTGCCTTTTCTGAACTGCAAATGAACACAGCTCGGTGAGTACCTTGGTACCAACAAACAAGTAAAAATTAACATTTTCTGCACACTATCATTAAAATAATTGCAAATTTAATGTAATTAGAATAAATGTCTCAAATGGTTTGCTATATACTTAAATAATAATGCAAATAATGCGAAATTTAGAAGCTTTAAATTTAAACAAACGAAATTTTAAAAGTTATGCTTCACGGCGAACACATTTGCTCAACTTGTTGCCTACCTTCTCTTGCCGAGTGCCTTGGCTCGCTGGCAAGGAGTCGACAAAATCGCAGCTTGCTTTGCGGAAAATTCTGCACTCGGCCCGGCCATCAATTCTCATCTCGGTCGGCGTGATTTATCCGGACACATTACATGCGTAAAAGAGCGCGCAGGAGGAGTTTTCGCTGAGTACACCCTGAGAGAGCTGCAGACGCCCCTGGTGAGCGGGGGCGACTTGCCGCACGGTCACGTGTTTGCACGCTGCTTCTCCATCTATTTGTCTTCATTTGCATGCACAAAATCCGCGCTCCCAAGCAGAACGGCATCCGCGAGCGAGCAAGGCTGCTCGCATAACGTGTGAGCGAATTTATCAGAGTAAACGCAGAAATTAATGCCCGTGTCAAAAACAACAACTAGACGCAGCGAGCTCGCGAAGCGTGAATTCATTTATTCCGGCAAGAAGCCACTCAATCTGCCCGCTAGCGGTGATTTTTCTTTGCCCCAAACTTGTTTACAGGCTGCGAGCGGGGACAACTTTCAAAACACGGGCCTTGCACGAATACAAGTGACGCTGCAACGATTTTCAATTCTAAAATTCGTCACATTGATATAAACATCTGCTGAATGTCCACCAGCAGCTCAGCCACAATGGCATAACTTTATTTAGGAAATTTCTCGACGGATAAACTCAATGGAGCGAATTTTGGTGGGCAGGAACAATGAGAAATGCGGACGGTGAGCTTCCTCGTACGCGCACTGATCGTGAATTCTCTCTGCGTACCTCGCAGTAGTGGAATTCCCTCCCATCCGTGATAAAATTGTGTCCGAGTTCCCAGTTTCCCAAACATTTTGTATAGTATAGTCTATAGTGTGGCGAGTGGTTGAATTAGCAGCATATTTTGCAACTGTTTTTATTATGAGTTTTGCAGAGTTTCAATGCTACAAAAAGCCTTATTTCTCCCAAATGTGAATTTAATATTTACTATTCTGATTTTAATTTATTTTGACTTTTTTGGAGGAGAGTATAACTGAAATTGAATATTCGTTAGTTGGTAATTCAAGAAGTTTGATTCTGTGCTCTATTCCTATGCCATAAGGAATTACGGGTAAACTGAATTTACTAGCAGAAATTTTGAATGTAAATTATTTCCAAATTAATGATCAACAATTAAAAATTCGTCACTGTCCTCCGTTAGTGCACCGCACTTCAATTATTTAATTTGTCAATTTCACCGATTACTTCGTATGGCATTAAAGCTATATGTATTTTGGCCTCATTTGTCTTTAAGCGATCTAAACAGTTTAGATAATACCGACAATGCCAAAACCCGCTTCCTGAAATAGCTTAATGTTTGGATAAAATAGTGAAATCCAAGAACTTTTCCAATCATACTTTTTTGTAAACTGTTGAACATCACATTATTCTCTTGCTTGTACAACAAACTATGAAAATTTTGTTTCTAATTTCAATTTTAAAAAAATCCATTAGTCCGAACTTTTATCTGAATCCGGCAATGTTAAAAATAACAAAATCGACCAAAGTAAACTACAAAGATAGAGCTATTTTAGCAAAATATTCCTTCCACGGGTACCATTTTCTGATTTGAACTGTTTGTAGTTTTCATTTAGACGTGACTGGATGTGAAAAATAATTGCAAATGTGTAAATTGCGACGCAAAATTGGTAGATAAACGTAGTAGTAAACGCTTCCCTCCCTCTGCAAAAAGCACTCATGGCAAGTGTGCAGTGATAATGATCGCAGTGATAGTATAATGTTATTTGCGGCTCAGTGCGGCGTGATATTACTGTAATGGATCGTTTTAGCACTATTTCGCTAGTCCTGTTCGCCTTTCCTTGCTTTTGAATTTTCATATTTGATGTATTCATTGTATTGACCCTAGCAAGAAAAATGTATGTCTCACTTTTATATTCTTGCAATGGTCAATACAATAAATACATTGAATAGAAAATTTAAAAGCAAGAAATGGCGAACAGTACTTTCTTGTCTGTCAAAATAATGAAATGTCTTTGACTTAAGCATCCGTAAATAAAAAGTGTTAAAATACTCCATAGCTGTACACCATTGGTTTGAAATAAATTATCTATCTATATAAGGCATAAATAAATTATTTGAACTATATTCCGCGACCCACCCTTGTGGTCATTTCAAAACTGAGAGCAAAATTGTTTTATTGAATTCAGTAGTATTCGAGCTGATAATCCCAAAGGCGTTTGTTGGGCCACTCAAATCGATTGATGGTGTGAATAAACAATAGGACCATGAATTACACTCAATGGACAACCAGTGTTGGGCAATTTTCATTCCACTGTTTGCTGCACTAGACGATCCATGGCTATAAAACACCACAAATATTACTCCGTGGAACACATAACGATGTAATTACATAGCTGAAGGTTTTAAATTTTGGATTGCTGACTATTGATCGTACTTTGAAACGCTGGACACTTGACAAATATCGTAATTTTCATGGCATCTGATGAAAAGCTTTGGTTTTATAGTTTTATTGCTTCATTGATTTGTTTTGGCCAAAAAATTGAGTTAACTGGAGTACCGGAAATTCTTAAAAATCTTTGGTGAATGCGTAGAATTACGTTATTTACGGTATACTAAATTTGCGTTCCTCTAGCCACTAAAGACAGTCTTGAAACAGAATGCGAGTTTCGAATGCTTGTGTTTGCTTCTGGCCTGCCTTGTTCACAACTCACCATCAACCTAATTACCCGACGCAAGAAGCGTGTGCAGCGCGATCTTCAAAGTGGCTCCGTTTAGCGAATGAAGCAAGCCGCTCGCAACGCGCGCCGGACGCTTTTTATTACTTTCCGAAAGGAGTTGCGAGCGAAGGGCGTTAATTCTTTTCAGACCCACTCGCTGTGAAGTGTGTGGCGAAAAGCAGGCCGTCCTGCCTGCCGCTTCTAAAAGATATATTAATATTTTGCGCTTGTCTCGCTGCCGACAATTTTATTTGGCCTAACTCCCCAACTTCATACGCGACGAGGGGTGCATCTTCCCGGCTGAGGACATTCAAGATGCACGAGGGAATTCTATTAAATAAATTTTCCTGTGGAGTGTATCAAGATCCCTCTACTCGGTGACCTAACTTACTTAGATTCAAGTTTTTGAACTTTGGAGAAAATGGAGAATGCGGTTCGTGAGTGCGTATCCATGACCATAAATATAGGCTTATAACCATGAGTAGATTGTGTTGTTGAAAATGTGAAAAGGGTTTATGTATTATTTAGTCATAAAAGTCAACATGGACAGTATTAAAAGAGGAATTACAGGTTGTGTAAAGAAATTTAAAATCAAATCACACTAAAGTGTATGTAATTATGTTACTCATATCTTGCTCGTGAATTTAAGACTAACTATAGTCAATGGAACATAGCTAAAGTTCAATAAATTGCTTACCGCAACCACATGAAACGATAAATTCCTCAAATGTCACTAACGTTTGTTTCTCAAGAGAGACCTACACGCTAGACTCCGATTTCAAGGTAGATAAAAATAGGAGTTGTTTGCATTTATAAATTTATTCAGTTTTTCATATCAATGAAATGAATGCCGGTAAAATGCTAAAAGTGCGATTTTTATCAAAGCAAAGCAGAATCCATTCATAAACAATGGCTGCAAAAATACAGCTCGCGTATTTTCCGTCAGATCCCGTTGCAAAAGGTCGATTGTTTATTCAAGCCAGAATAAAGATAGGAAGTGGCGCGTCTTTCATTCCACGTTTTCCCTGAAAAGAAGCCCCTGGAAATGACACGGAGCGTGCAAAAAATACCCTAGTTAAAGGCTGAGGCCTTATTTACTTATCAGATGTGAGTGAGAGCGAAACAGCCGGGTCGCTATATTTTTCAATAGGCAACGAGGAAAAGTGAGCTGTTTCTGCGAAAGAGCAGAGGAACGAGCGGCGAATATCTGCAAAGGAAGGAAAGAGCACGTGCACTCGAGGTAATGTGATTAGCTAGTTGCTTTTTAAGACACCGAGCTCCGCAATTAGATTAACACTTTGTTGATTGCCCAGACGAGCTTGTATTAAGCTTTCGTGGATTATTTAAGCTTGTGTTAGTCTAATGGAAGTTGCAAAACTGCAAGGGGCAGTCCAGTTCGACTGTGAGCTAGTGCGCATAGTCTGCGGAATGGTACGAAATAATGCATGCCCCTTTTTCAGAGATATTGAAAAAAAGGACCTCGCGCTCGTTGACATTTCATTTCAATGTTTATTCCTCTACCCGTTTCGGCATTGTGGTTGGCGCCATTTTTCATAGTATTGGAAGCCGAAACTTGGCACTTCTCATGAATATCAGCGCCAGCGATGTCAAAACTATAGAGGAATAAAAATTAATGACGAGGGCAGGTCCCAATTTAAAATATTTTTTATACCTGTCATAATTTTCAAAACAAATTTTCATTCTCAACTTATTTAAATGATTATAGCTGCTATGCCTTTTTTCATAACAGACTCACTTTTTCTTCAAATCGCCTTCAGAGCAAAGCCAAAAAGCCAAAAATTTATCTTTCCTGTTATACAGCACAGTCCATTTCCTTTTCATCCCGTTGTATAACTGGCACATAAATCCGATTCCAGATGATTTATTTTTATTTCCAGATTTCATTGAAAAGCAACTTTTCATCAGTGGACACGTCAGGAGGGGAGCCAAAAATGCGCCCCCGCGTCCTTTATCTCAGCTCTTTTATCGCCCCCATCGGAATGAATTCAGCAGAAATATGAAACTAAGCCGCGACCAGGCCGCAAAGCCCGATTTTTGCCAAAAAGGTGCTATATGGAGTGAAATCGCACTGGCAGTTCGTAAAGATTAAAAGGAGATATAGCGGGCGAGAATGTGTGCGTTCCATGACGCTGTCGTATCTCCTCTCACTTGACGCCTCGCAGGCTAGTCATAACCAACGCTGCAGGGAGAGGCGCAATTTTGCCATCTTACCGAATCTGGAACGAATTCCACCACAAAGAAATAAATGTGGCATTTTCATATTGTTCTAAAGTTTTATCTAGGCTTTTTGCCACATCTGTCAATTCTTGATGGTTAATAAATAATCTGAAAACAAAAGTTCTTCTATATAATGTTTTATGTTGAATTGAAATCCCGGACATTTTCCTTGAAGCGAAGTTCTTTGTTAAGCTCGACTAGTTTCGGCTGCTACCCAGAGCCTATTTCATTTGCAGAAAAAAGTTTGCGCAAAAACATTAATAATGTCGATAATTTCCTAAAAATTGTCAAATTAAATTAATGAAAGCAGTTACAAAAACAATTAATGTCAACAATTTTAAATAAAAACATTGGAATTATTCTTCTACTAATTCGGCTCATATAACAGAGAAGTAACCGAGCCAGTCGGTCGCTGCCTTGACATGCTCAGTCAGTATATCAGTTCTAGCCTTGTGTTGGCTTTCCAAAAAAGTAGTTTAATCAACCTCATTGCATTAGGTTCAAAACCAATATTTAAATACATAATTAAATTTAGTTCGAACATTGTAAAAATTGACAGCAAGTTAATTCAACTTCTTTGCCCCACTAAGTCTGAATTAACCATAAAAAATAACGAAAAGAAGTTTCAAAGGGTCGCGTTTCTCCCTGAAACGCGTGTGTTAGCAAGCATCTCTGAGCAACTGCTCTATCTGCAGCGCACTGAGCTCGTTTCGCATAAAGCACTTTTTGTGCCCGAGAGCACGAGCTCGCTTGCTTCCCCTGCTTTTTTGGCCCACTTCCTCCAGTCGCCCGCTTTAAAATATACGACCGCTTTAAAAGATAATTTACGTGAATTATTTTTGCTCTAAATTCCATTGTAACGATTTATGGCGCGCGCTTAACTGCAGGTGGGCAGGTATGCAAGCACGCTCAGCCCATTTTTCGCATCAACCGCCGGGAGATGTGCATCTTGCGCCCAGGGTTCATTCACATACGCAGACACCTCGTTCCGTTTCTCCGCCTACCTTTGTTTACGGTTTGTGTTTTGCTCGAGAGTATTTGTGTTGAGGAGAGAAAGAGCAGAGAACACAACAAGCGGCTTAATGGGCCGAGCCAGCAGGTAAGTGTAGTTCCTTCGCAGTTTGCACAACACTTTTTCTGCTATTCTGGATCAGTGATAAATGGACATGCAACTTTCAAGCACCAAATATTTTTTTAAAAAAATGATTACATTTTCTGCCTATAAATTTAAGTTTGTGGTCTTTCTATCCTAGATTAGTTTCGCCCCTGCAATTGCAAACCAACGTGTTGAAATAATTTGTTATAGCTAATCAGAGGCCAAGAAAAAAAGTTGTATCTAGTTTTCGCTAGCTCTACCATCCTGAACAAGATCTCATTTTATTATCAAATGAAACGTGGACGAGCCTTTGATAGGAGTAGAGACTAAAATAACCTCACTTAATTGATAATTTTGCCCCCAAATTTCGATTAAAAGACATAGCTAACCAATTTTTAACCTCTCTTTATATTTCTTTATTCTAGCATGCGGTTATATAAAAATGTATAAGAAAGTAACGCAAGAATTGGCAAACACAGCTTAAAATTTTGTTTTAAAAATCTTGGATATGACACTTGAGTTAATTATTTTCAAGAAATTGTTAATTGCAGAATAAATGTATAAGCACTATTCAAAAGTTTTAAGCGATATAGCTTGAGCTTTTTAAATAATTATCCTATTTGTATTTTCTCTTTTAGTGACTAATAGCTGATCATTTAAAAGGAAAGCTTAAAGTGAGAAAATAGAGGATGGAGATGAGAGAGACACAAATGATTTAATTGACTCTCCACGCGACAACCATCGTTTTGTTAACGCACCAAAGGAAAAAAATAGAGCGAGAAAAAAGGAGGTCTTGACATCGATTCACTCAACTCGATTACCATGCACCGCACAGAGACCAAATAAACAGGTAGAGGAGCGACGCTGACTGTCCAGGCTTTGTTCCAGGGGAAATATAATCTCCAGAGAGCACAAGTTCCAGAGGCGAACAAGAAGCGCACGAATTGAGAGAGTGAGAGAGTGAGAGAGAGAGAGAGAGAGAGAGAGAGAGAGAGAGAGAGAGAGAGAGAGAGAGAGAGAGAGAGAGAGAGAGAGAGAGAGAGAGAGAGAGAGAGAGAGAGAGAGAGAGAGAGAGAGAGAGAGAGAGAGAGAGAGAGAGAGAGAGAGAGAGAGAGAGAGAGAGAGAGAGAGAGAGAGAGAGAGAGAGAGAGAGAGAGAGCAGAGAAAGGGAAAATTTAAACAAACGCGCAGAGCACGGAAAAAGAGCTAAAAATTTCACGAGACAAACAGAGAGAGCAGCTCAAAACGAGCGCAGCCCAATTTGCCGAGTGCAAAATTTATACACGCACCAACTCATTCTCTCGTCCGACTCAAAGAAAAGCTGGCCAATTTGCATGCTAACGCGGCGGGTGGTGGCAAAAAGGTCGACGGGCGTGTTGGCAACACCGATATAATATCGGTTAATTTCACACAAACGTCGCAGAGGCTGAAGCGGTCTGACGGGTAAATAGTTTTGGCGCATCGCGAAGGGCACATTTTTCACCGCCGACGTCACATTTCCATGCAGCAATAAGTGTTTAAAAGTCGTCCTCGGGGACGTTTGAATTCTGGCACGGTTCCAGTTACACGAGACATTTACGTGCTTGCCGATTCGGACGCACAATTATGACTGACAGCTGCGAATCGAGCGTCTTCGCCTTTCTCCGTCTCGAAATGTTTGATAATTTGACTGCCTCCGTGAGCTTAAGCAGGCAATTTGCGCACTTATTTTTGGCTCAGAAAGCTGACTTGATGGCGCAGATGGTGGCAGTTTTTCACCGTCATCCACTTGATTGATTCAATTGCTCAACTCGCTAGAGGATTATTGAATTTCAATAATGATCAAACTCATTTTTTAGCTTCAGTCTTCTGTATATATACATTGAAAGTATGTTGATAAATAAGAACTAAAAAAATGATCGCTTAATAGAGTGCAAAAATCGAATGCATCTTATCATCTCCAGTCAAAAATTTTATTTTTGGAGAAGTAAAATCTTTCTCAAAGCCAATCGATGCTTTTCTCGAGCATTTTGACACGCCTCCGTTCCAATTAGTTTGTGATTATATTTTCCAAAAGTTTTAAAACCTTTCTTTTCTTTCTTAAAATGAAAACTATTTTTGCAGAGCAGTAAACTCAACTGTCGCTTTGAGTGATATATATATATATATATATATATATATATATATATATATATATATATATATATATATATATATTCCTCTCAAGCGCGTGTTGTAGTATTCAAAATAAATTTGCCCGTCTAAGCCAAGCATGCGTCTCTGCAGTTCTGGTTCCAGACTGATAATAAACATTACCGGTGAAAAGTGCCATTTTCACCAAGATGACGTCGGTTTTCGAGAGCAGAAGGATGTTTTTAATTTTAAAAATCGTCACAACCAGCTGGGGGAGATAAGTCATATTGGACAGCATTTTCACCAAATTTATGCAAACGAGGCCGAAAATATGCTTGCATAAATTTCGTCAAACGAGGAAATTGGCGTGAAATGAGCCGGCCGCGCGTAATGAATGCTAAACGCGGCTATGCGTTCGCGCGGCCGTAAAACACAAAAAAGTTTTTACTGCCGGAAATCTCGGCCGGCTCAGGCAGGAAGCGGAAAAACAAGCTGAATTCATTTGCATAAGCGTGGGTGGTGTTTTGTTTTACAGCCGCAGGGCCCGGTTTGTCCCCGAGTCTCGTAAAATAGCGCGTGGAGGAGCAGAGCGGCGGCCGCGTGGTCAGAAACCGCATGAACCGTCGGCACGAGAGCCCACTTCTGCCTCTTGGAATCAATACACACGACGCCAGTGGCAGCGGGCCACGAGATAACCAGACCTGAATTATGGGCTCAAGCGACACAAGACCGCAATTTTTAACAACCTTGGAAGTCGTCGAGTGTTAAGCTGTTTGTCCATCAGAGGAGATTTGAAGCTTGGCGACGTTGCAAATTCACTCTACTAGATAATTTTATATTACTAAATTCTTGCTATGTTCTCATATTATCATAAATACTAAAAATTATTTTTGGCTCAGATATTATTTTACGAAAAATACTTTTTCAAATTCATTTTGAAATTTTCATGCCTTAAGATAATTTGAAATGTAAGAAGTTATTTTTAGAATATGCTTCATTGCCATCTCATGGAAAGCAGGCAAAGGTGGAAATGTCAGATCACGTATATGCAGGTATTGTTATAAATGGAAGAAAAATTTCTAATTATTCCCTGAAAACAGTTGATTTCAAAGTACAAAATTGGAGTAAATTTAGTACCAGAGGTTGTGTATTAAATAACAAAATTATTTTTCTATACTCTCCTCCTTGAAGTGGATGATTTTTATATTTCAGGACGGGCAAGATGAAACCCTCTTGGCGTCAGCCCACAATTCAGATGGTCTCGGTCGACGCAACGAAACGCCGGGGTGGACACACCAACTTAAAGTGGGCAGCGGAAAAATGTCGCTACAGCTCGCAGCTGGGCACAAATTCGAGATTAATTGAATGTGCGCGCGGCAGCAGGACTGGCCACTTATTTATTTCATTTGCGAGGGTAAAAATAGCATCTCGACCCTCCCCTTTTCCGCTTTGCGATTTTTCTTTGCCTCTGCGGTCGAGGAGAAAAATAGTACTTATATGGCTTCTTTTGCTTTTGCTGAGAGTTTCGCTTGGGAAAAGATGTCTGTCCAAAGTCATTTTCTCTCGCTGGATGGACCCGGAGTGGAAAGGAGGATTTCAGGTTCTCTCATTGCCGTCGGCTGGTTTCATTATTCAAAGCTGCTCCTCGCAACAAATCCCTCTCTATGTATGAGTATAATGGCATGAAATTCCCATACTCATGCTGCTCAGTTCAACGTTGATCTGGAGATTACACTCCTCGTTTTTGCAGTGTCCAGCAGAATGTTTTCATTCATAACTCATATCTCTTTTTTGGCAAGGTAAGCAAACAGAAATGGAAGTCAGGGAAGGCCATAAATTTAAATAAAACCGAGTTAAATTTTTTGCCTGCGTGCACCAAACTTTATGAGTTTGAGCTTCACCCTTCCTGTTGACAATAAAAAATGAGGCCAAATGTTTTTAAATTCAATTAACGCTCTTCCCTACGGGAATTGGCTGCCATTGCAGCTGCTCTCACTCGTTTATACTACCGCGGCTGAGTGTATGTCGTGTGCAAGTCATCGCGTTTCCATCTCCAGTCTCGTTTAGCGTGTATACGCCCCACTTCCGAATGGTTTCCTCCAGCGAGTTTCACCTTTAAGAACAGGCGTGGGTGCGAGCCACAGAGCAAAGTTTGTTTGCCAGCTGCTTGGGCACGTGAGTAAATATTTTTCCTCTGACAGTCGGCGCACGCCGAGGGGCAAATTATTATACTCGCTCTGCTCTGCCACTCGTCCATTACGCATAATGGACGCTTGCTGTGTGTATTAACTCTGCTGATGGCTGCCAATTATGTCGATGAAAGGATGATTGCTGACAACGATACGCGAAAGGATAATGGAAACAATGGTCCACGTCTCAGATTTCATTTCTCCTTGCATTAGCTGGAAATGATATCCCCCTCATCTTTTATTTGTATAACAAACAAGGGTTGGTGGATTTTGATTAAATTTGGCTTGGGTAAATAGAAGCGCTCGAAGAAAAAGTTTCTCTCACGTGCACATAGAACTGAAAAATTGGTTACGAAACAGATACTAGAGAGTTCCAGAATTTTCAGCCCCCCTGCGACGCTGGACCAGCACTGGGAGTTGGTCATTTCCATTGAGAAAAACAGAGACGCTTGACATAACTTCAATCTTTAATTTGTAGAAACACATGCTCATTTGTACGTATGTATTGATCCGAATGGAAAAATTCAATCAGGCCGTCATTTGACTACAAGACCATGAGTTCCTCTTCATTCCTTTTACTATTCTTGCAATTCCGCTAAGCCATTTCCTGAAGAAAAAGTGACCTATGTACGTCACGGCTCATTTGTCTAATTTTACCTATAGGTACCTCTACGAATGCTCGTGACGACCTTTTTCCACGTGTGTCCCGAACTAAACAGGCCGATCTGCCGCACACGCAAATTTGATTTATCCAGAGCAGCTTGAGCGCTCGACTCGCATTTTCCGACGGTGCGCGGCGCGCGCGTTCTGTAGGTCAAGCCAGCTCGTAAATTCATTGAGGCATGTATTATTCACCGCGGCTTGCAGTTTATTTGGCAGCTGGATAGACTGGGAGATTTTGAATGGTCCTGCTAGTGCGCTCCTGGGATGTGCTTTACGGCTGTTTTTCTCCATGCCTCTCTTTCTCTCCGCCTTGTTCTGACACCGGGGACGTGCGGAAATCGTTCGCCAAAATGTTAGTTTCAACAGGAAATTTTTAACATCACAATATTTTAGTTGTTTTAAATTTTTAGGCGTAACACTCATTCTTACTCTATTTGGGAAGTTCTAGAGTCTCAATATTTAATATATTCAAAGCTTTCTCAAAAAATTATCTTCTACGCTGAAAACAACAGTTAATTGAGTTAGTGGTTTCATTCAAAATGGCATTATCTTAATCTCTTTAACATTAAATTTAAAATTAAAGAAGAAAAAACAGCAATTTAAGTAAAGCCTAACATAAAGGTAATTGCCAACATGATAACAATTACAATCAAAGGTATATGAAGGAAACGGTATTACATTAAATATATAATAAACCGTAAATGATAATGTCTCTTTGAGAAACTTAATCTTTTTCTCCTCATAAATTGATATCGAATATAAATCTAAATCCTTTTGGTTTCTCAAACAATGTGTAAAGAATTCACGTTCAAAATAAAAAAAGTTACGCCTTACAAGCCTAGAAAACAAACTTGTATTGGAGTTCTATCGATTTTCGATTAATGCTGTCACATTTTGCATGTGTTTACCTGTTTTTCACTACCCCGGTGCTAGCTGTATATGTACGTGTGTGTTTTGCCGCGTGTAATCCGTCGCCGGCGCGCCTCAGACGCCATGAACGCTGCTTATTTTAATAAAGTCAGGTAAAAAGCGACCGAGCAAGGGAATATCCGGTGGTGTTGCCACACGCCTGCACCTGATGTCGCGCGCACAAAAACACCGGCCGTAAATTCCGCTTTTTGTCTTGGGCCGCGCGACTTGAAAACTTTCCGCCGAAAGGGGCAAATCTGCTTGCGAGACGCAGATTGTGGCTGATTTTTTCTGCACTCGGGACGTGGGGGGTAATTGAATTCAGATGAAGCGAGAGAGAGAGAGAGAGAGAGAGAGAGAGATCTTCCGGAAACTTGGCTTGTTGAAAGTTGCGTCTGAAATTGGTATTTGCAGCCATCTGGGCGCAACTTTCTTCTCCTGAGATATATATTTTCTTCGCAGGCCCATCAACTTTTGATGACGTGCAATTTCAGCACACTTCTTGGAATTCCCGTATACACCCGCACCATATCTATTGACTTGGCTCGTTTAACACGTCTTCTCTCTTTAAATTACAAAGCAAACGTACACATCTTCTACAGGGTTGTGAAAAACAGTTTCCCTGGCTAATATTGACTATTTTTCCATTTCATTTTACTCATGCCGGTTCATAGTAAGATTTTTCCAGAGTACAATACTCGGTTTTAGAAGGTGTATCTTGTATGCAGAACATTTTTCACGTACTTGAGACTTTGAATCAAATTTTTTTTATCAGAAAAATATTCATTTTTCACTGAAAGTTTTACTCTCTTGAGTCTTGAAGATAAAGTTTTTGCGCTTGGAGATATTTTTTGCAGTTAAGTGTCAGGCAATTTACTCTGAGACTGACGTGTGTACACAACTCTTTATTATATGCCCTTGAAATAAAAACATATTAAATATGTAATATGTTTCTTATTGTTAAGATATTATTTTGTATTTTAATCAACAGTCAATGAAGATCAGAGTTGTTTTCAATAAAGAAACCCAATTAAATTCAGAAGGTTGGAATCCGCAATGAATTTTCATTTGAAATGTTGGAATAACATGTTATGACTATCTTAGATAAATCTTTTCAACTCTTACATGTCAACAACCTGAGTTTCCAAACGGAATTTGCAAATACATTTATAGAAAAAGAAGCAACAAAACAATCCATTTAACATTTTACACAGCCCTGATCTCCCCTCCTATGGTCCTCCTTTCCATTTTCTTCCTGCTTCTTGAAAATAGCTCGAGTGAAATTTTCGGGCGAAATGATCTGAACCGTGCGATCGCTGAAAAGCAGTTTGATAAGGCGCGCGCGCTCCATTGTATTGGGGTGACGCTTCCAGCCCGGTCGACATCATTAACGATCATTAGCCCCTGCCGGCACCGCGCTCGCTTTCACCGCCTGATTAATAATGCTCGCGAGAATGTCTCTGTTCGGTGGAAAAACACGTTCATTAATTTTATTCCGATTGGCCGGCGCACCGCCACCGCCGCCGTTGTTGTTGTTTGAGTGATGAATTTTCAGCAACTTTTTTGGCCAAACTCAATTCTAGCTGCCGGCACTCTTTTTTATTATTAGTTGTGAATAACGAAGTGGTGGATGTTTAGAAACAATCGTTTTTTGCGGTGGACTCCACGGGCTGCTTTTGGCTTTCAAGCCGCGCATCGATTTTCGCGTCTATTTCATTCAAAGCTCTCCCTAGGTGTGGAAAAGTGCTGCTTCGAGTGGTAATTTAGATTAATATCGCGAGTTTTGCAAGACAAAGAGAAGTGGGCGGAAGATTAATGACCAGCACGGAGACGCTTTCAGATGAATCTGCTGCTGAAATTGGAAAGAGGGATGAACGGGAGAAGGCTTTTCTGTCAAGAAACATCCGACTAGAAATTAATATAATGGGTTCTTTGTGATATGAGCGACATTTTCACTATCTCTTTGATCAGGAAAAACTTTTTTCATTTTAATTAATGCTTTGTATCTTTAGTGAGCATTTGTCCTAATCCATTTTCGATGAGAAAAATGACAGCTGCAAGACGATAATGGGCTATTTGAATAGTTTTTAAGCCTACTTACAATTGTATTGAGTTTGGACCTTTTCACAATTTTTCCAAAACTTTATTATAAACTCTGCAGGCGATTACATTTGAATAGGATTGATGTTATCTGTTTACAAAATTGACTATTTTACCACATTACAAGCAATAATTATTCAAACTCAAACAATTTATATTTTTGAGTTCAAAAAATTGTAAAAACAAAAGAACGATCAATTTTGGAGAGCTTAAATTGAAAAATAAAAGTGGGAAAAAGTTAAAACCAATCATTTTATAGAAACAAATTTATCCTTTTAAAATCAACAAATTTTAAGAACGTAATTCATGTTTTTAAAAAACGCAAGAATATATTCCATCACAAAAAATGTCGCACAAAATCAATTATTTCGCTCGCAGGCATTTTAAAAGGTTTTAGTCGAATATATTTTGTTACCCTTTTTAGATGACTCTAAGAGTAGTTCTAAATTATTTGAAATGTAAGATTCGTACTCATTTGGTGTCTAAAATACAATCAGACGAACAAAAAGTACTAGAAATCCTTACTTAAGAGCAAAATCAAGAAGTAAATAATATCTCTTCCAACTTGTCATTGCAGATATACTGAAATCTAATTCATCACAGAAAGATCGAACTATGTATCAGTATTTTTTTGCATATCAGTTTTTTCTCAACAATCCTTACATTATTATTCGTTTATCAATAATTGATTTCATAGAAACTTCAATCCAATAACTGTTAGGATTGTGTATCTCGGCAAGCACGACTGTGCTTTTAGCGCAGAAAAGAAGCCAAGGAAAAGATTGTTTTGCTGCAGCTAGCATCCATCAATCAATAAGAGCGAAGACGGAAATCAGAGCGAGAGAGGTGGCAGTTTGTGAATGAAAAATGCCATTTCCATCCATTAATGCTGATTACGGGTGAGAGGAAACTCGTTTCGTTCGCCGCTCGCGAGAGTGTTGTGCTTTTCCCTCTCATCATTCTCCGTCGGTCCAACGGCTCGAGTCAATGATCAATAAACGTCATATAGATTCGCAGCGTTGATTGAGTCGTCCGCGCGGCGCGAATCAAAACGAACGAACGAACGAACGAACGAACGAGAGAGCAAAAGGCCTGAAGAGCATCTGGCAGTGAAGAATGTCAGGTGAAAGCGCCATTAATACGGCAGCAATCAACAACAGGCCCCTGGGGAGCGACACACCAGTCATTTGTCACCGGCGCGCGCGTTTTGCTCATATGTATACACGCACGTCAGCATTAAGAACTGCATGTGCTTCTTTCCGCTGCGTTGCCGACGATAATGGCTCGCGTTGCTGCGGAGATTAATGTGCTCCAGAGATGCTGACGACAAGCCTCTGCAGCAGGACGGACATACGCACCATACCGAGCGGATCAAAGGGCCAGAACGAAATTAGAATGTGGGTCGACGCAAAACAAACTGGGCCAAATGCGCCGGAGAGCCGAGACAAACTTGAGGGGGCTTTGAAGTGAGTGCTCCTGATGAGATTTTGCCTGAAAGGTTGGCGTTTGTGAAATTTCGAGCTCGTTAGCGTGATTAACTGTTTAGAGGGAGCAGAGTTTAATTTGCTAATTTATTTGGTAGTCTCATAAAGAGAAATATTTAAAAAAATATATATTGTTTAACTGTTATATTGTTAGAAAATTTAAGTAAACAAAATTTGGATACGCAGTTAGGGCCTTAGATTTAATTGCATTGAAGCATTTTTTGATACAGAGTAGAAAAGCTAAGGCACATTTTATAATTATTTGAACCATTCATTTTGTGATAATTTCAATTAAACATTAAAATCGTCAAAAATGATATTTATTTAATTTCTAACCCTCCCTTAAATGATAGATTTAACTGATTAACATTAGTGACCAAAAAACAGTTTTCAAAATTAATTTACCTCCATTTTTAAAGTGAATTTAACTTAATTTTTCGGCATGTTCTGCCAAAAACTTCTTGTGCTCCTCTCTAATGCGGACCGAGGATCAAAGGATCTACCATCCTTTGCTCTTTTCGGCCCCACAGAGACACACGCAATGGAGCGCGTGACGAGAGTTTTGATTGTGTACGCGAGGCGGCGTGTGTCGGATCATTGATTGCACCGGTGAATTTCACACATACAAAGAGAACCATTATATTCAAGGGAGCGGAGAATGAGTGAGATGATGTGAAAGTGCATCAGATGCCCAACCCATTTCTCGTATTTCATGCTGAATCATCTGCCCAATTGTAATCAGAGCCCGCTCTCAAATGATATCCGTGATGAAGAGCAAACAAAAGAAAACTTACTGAAACGTCCCTTTTTCATAACTCAATGTTGGTATTCATGAAAATTTGTGATGTGTTGATGTGTGAAAAGGGAAAACGTAAATTGATTTAACTTGAATAAAATCAACAGGAAAGCGTGACTCTAATTTAAAAAATTGTGTTCAAATTTTGCCGACATATTTTTGATATAACAAACTTCATGATAGTTCAAAGAACTTGGAAACAAAATGTTTATTAATTCTTTACGGTAATGTGACCGTTATCTCTCCCCGTCATCATTTCAAAAAAAATTGCCAAGTGTTGGAAATTTTTTGGAAATTTATACTTTATTCCCAGAATTTTTTCAATGTTTTATTTCTTATAGTTCATTTTTTTCATAAGTTGTTTGTTTTTAATACTTATTATTGAATTACAAAAGAGTGGAAACTTATTCATCTAATTATAATATATGCTCCTTATAATATTGTCATTTTCATCGAGTTTCCACTACCCTCGAAGCACATAAACGAATGGTTAGAAAAAGACTCACAGAGCAGGTAAAATCTATCACTTTACACGGTCACAGGAGTGCTAATGGCTCCTTTGACCACGCCGACGTCAAAGGCTGTGCCGGCTTTTCATCAATCACAATACGCGCTGGCCTTCATGGCAAATCAGCAAAAGGCGTGCGAGAAATTCGAGCGCCTGGCAAAAACAATTATGGCGCGACACGTAAGAAAGTTTAGCTAGCGCGGGGATCGCTGCCACTGCGGTGTCAATAAAGTAATAGCAAGATAAATCAAACCCTCAACGCTGCATGATTTATGGTGCGAGGCAGCACGCTATATTGAATTTTATGGTCATGTCAAACTCGACGCGGGCAATATTCGCGACTGAGTGCCATAAACGTGCACACGCGGTCCAATCAATATGCGCGCGGATGACACGTTTACTTTGGACAAGTTGCAGCTTCCGCCAACGCCGGTGTCAACTTGCTGTCGCCTTTTTGCTCCCCGCACGCACCTCCACATGCGTGTGAAAATTGAAATGGCTGGTGAATTGGGTCATTGTAGCAGGCTGCAAAAATTGCTCTCGGTTTCGAAGGAACGTTTCTTCTCGGCTCAACAAGTGATATTATTATATAAATGTTTAATAACGGTTAACTATAACCAAATCAATTTATTAAACTATCAATCATTCATTAAAATTTAAACAATATTTTTATGATTCGATTTTGTTTTAATCTAGAAGACCAGACACTTAAACGTAGCTAATATGATACAATTAAACTTGCAAAAATATTGTCGAGAGAGTTAAAAGGGTCAAATTTTTATATTTTTATCTCTGGCTTATAAGAGCCTTGAAAAAATACTGAATAAAAATATTAAAAACAAATATGAAACATTTTTATGAGGACCAAAGAAAGTCTTTCCTTTTATCAAGGCAAATAGCTAAACATACCCAGCTTTCATCTACGTTATCCCTAATTGCGTTGAAGCGTTTTCTTTTTTCCATAATTAATAGTAGTTGGTTGTCGCTGTCCCTCGGCATTTGTGTGGAAGCGGCTCCTAAGTCCCAAAAGGCCACGTTGCATTTCCCTGCTGGCCTCACACGCTATCCAAATATATCAAAACGAATCGCGGCTTGCTGATGGATGAATTTTCAACACACAGTGGCCGCAGCTTTTTATCTCAATTCTTTCGGCGCTGAGCGCTCCGGGTTAATAACGATCTCGCGTTCAAATATTCCATTTTTGCCTTGTACGGAACACACCCGCAGCATTTTTAATGGTTTCATATCTAGTGGTGCGGCGGCGGAGTAAGAGAGTTGAGTGTGTTGCCTCCCATTGGCACACATTCCTACTGTTGGGGTAATAATGTCTGCCGCGGATATATGTGTACGTGATAGGGCTCATTGAAATTGTTTCAAGCGGCGTGCGCGCGCATTTTTGCAAATAAATGCTCCTCGCAGCTCTCTCTCTCACTCAGTGAAAAGCAGCGGCCGTTTGCTCTCTCGCCCGCCGCAATGTTGGCAACTCAAGTAGCAGCGAGTGTGTGTATCTGACTGTGTGTTAGGGCTCGGGGGCGAGGGCGTACAGAACGGCCCACCCCATCCGCCCGCTAAAAGTACATAATATATCGATCTCTAGCGGCGTTCGCAGCCGGCGAGAGCCAGATTTTTTCATCGCCTCCCATGTGCGCGCATTACACGCAATTTCGATGTGCATTATTGCTGCCCCGAATTCGGACGTTTCACATTGAACGGGATTTAATTATTTGCCGGCTTGCAACTGTTAACAGATGGTCAAAAGTATATGTTACATTTTATGGCTAAAAGATTTTGCTGTCAGTTTCATCAGATCTCGCTTTCAGTTTTGTCAGTAACGGAATTTTTATCCACGCACAAATTCATTTTGACAGCCCGTGACAAAATAACAATATTCTCATTAATTTTTATTTATTTATTTATCTTTTCTCAATCTCTGTATAAGTTACGCTAAACACATCAGGCAACACCTCCATAAAAAGAGAATTGTGGTAATTGATTATTCATAACTCTATTTTAACTGTATTTGTCCTCATCAACTCTGAAGATGTGGGTGAATTTTTAATTTTGGATTAATTAAAAGAAACCTAGAAAGGTGTATCTAATGAACGTGTGTCAATAATAGCTAAAAAGGCACCCTCCCATTTTTTTATTATTTTGGACCAAAGTTAAGCCTTGTTGATCCGTTTCCTTTTGCTGTGTGGAAGGCACTATGCCCAAAAATTTTCTCATCGGTTTACTATTTAACTTTATTGGCATAAAACAGTTAAACTAAATTTTATCAAATTCATAAAACATTTTCCTTTTTGAACATCAGCTGGCTCTATTTTCGTCCATTTATCGCATCTAGTGTCAATTAGTTGATTTGGAAGAGGTGTCGAAACATAGGACATCATTGGGCACGGTGGAGTGACCATAGCAAAAGCGTAGAAAAAACTCTGGGTCGATATTACAAACTTCAAAGAGCTGGTAAGCTTTCGACAATGTGTTAAAAATGTATCATCATTTAGAGGAGAAAAATTTAGAAGCAACTTGTTAGCAAAAATGAATTATATATCAGTATAACAGCCTGGATTGCATATTAGATATTTAACTAACACAAAAGCCACCTGAAGTGTATGATTGTAGTAATTTTGTTTTTCATTAGGAAGAAAAATTTACAATGGAAGGGCTTTAAAGCAGTAAACACCGCATGAAATTTATTGTTCAAAATGGTGATACTCATGTACTTAAAGGGGGTTTTAAAACGCTTAATTTAAAGGTTTAATGAATTGCGAAATTTTTATTTGAGAGCGTCATAATTGCCAATATACAATTTTTGTCTTTGGCAGATTCCTTGAAGTCTCAGTACGTCTAATGATCAGGCGCGGCACAAGAAACGACTGTGCCATTTGGGGGAGAAACAAAAGCAACAAAAGGGACGACTAATTGGAAAAATAGGCGAGAGTCGCGATACGATCAGAAAGCACACTCTTATTAGACGGTGGGCGAACAGAAATCTGAGCAAACAAGGGTAGCCGTGCGTCGAGAGTTATGGTGCAGCTCGCAAATATTTTTCTCCTTTGTTTGCACTGTGGATTATATGGCTTTACTTTGGCTCGGCGTGCTCACCGAGTGTGTTGATGCATGGATCTGTTTTGCCAGCTAGCTTCTCCTTCGACGAGTTGGTTGGTTCGTTCGTCGCAGGGCCGTGAATGCACACGTGCTGTAATTTTTATATTCCGCGCCTCCTGCTCGTTACTTTGCTCTTTCAAATGCCTAGCAGGGTGGTTTTCTCGGGGTAATTTATTTGCACACTCGCGTTCCCACACGTCCTGAATCATTCCGGCATGATATGCGCTCGCTCGTCCGTCTCCTGCAGCAAACATAGCAGCCTTTTCGCCCTCTTTGTCGCGACTCGCTGCCGACGGATGAATTATTTACAGGCGCACTGGTAAAATGAGCTCTGAGAGAGTTTGCCACGCGAGACTGGAAATTAGGTTTTGCTTAAAGGTCATCCAATTTCAGATGCACACACGGCTTGAAATATGAGGCATGAACATCTGAGGTTATCACTTTTTCCTCTCGCGAATGCCAAGATGAGGTAATTTTCTTTGCATTAAACATTTTGCATTACGAAATAAGCGGGTTTTCATGGAAATCAGAATGAAATATTAAATGAAATAGATGGAACTTATTAAAAGGTGTGAATGTTGTGAATATAAATTGTCACTTTTTTCCATCACCATTAAGATTAATATTTTGTTGCTTCTATATAGAATTCATAATAGCAGAATATTTTTCCATGTTGCACATAAAATTTAATCTTTTTCCAAGGGAAAGATTATCCACGGTTTTATGAATGAATCTAATTACGCCTTGCCGTAAATCCACAGTAGTGCACTTACGCGCGACCCAATCTCTTTGCAGGCGAAAATAATTTATTAAAATGAGAGCTTGGAGGAAATTTATGCGCAATTATTCGCAGTGAAAAGCCTCCATCCCTATAGAATTAACAAGCCTTTGAAATAAACAAGCACGTAAAGCACGGGAAGAGCGGCATACACCGTGTAATTAATATAAAAAGTTTGCCTCTTCCACCTTTATTATTGTTTCACGTGATCTCTCTCTCTCTCTCTCTCTCTCTCTCTCTCTCTCTCTCTCTCTCTCTCTCTCGCACTTCAAAGTCAAGTGGATTTGCGGTGGTAAAGTTTTCATTAGTTCTGCTTCAACTGTTTTGCAATCGGCACGTCCTGAGCAGCGCAATTTCAACCCATTTTCCGTGCCTCTCACCCCGGCTGCCCCCACCGTGTGGATTGTTAACGCTGCTGCACTAATTCGCGCACACTGAAACCAACAGCCGGGCGGCAGCACCGCGATTTTATCTCGTTCGCGAAAATGTGCCTTCGCCTGGCTTGATTTATCATCGCCTGCTGAAGGCACGAACGCCCTAAACTTCCGCCGATTTCGCGGTGTGCTGCGAACTTTGACTGTGCTGGTTGGTTTTTCGGCACTCAACAAGTCAATAGATTCAAGTTTAGCCATTAGTCTCTCACGTAAGCCGCGTCGACTTGATCATGGCTATGAAATATTAGTGTTTTTATTGAAGTGCAAAAATCTGGATTAGTCTTTTAAGGGATGCACACTTCAAAAAGTTATGACTCGCTTCCGGCGATTCTTGATTTTTTTATCAGCGTTTGTGATACAATCATTTAAAAAAATACAGGAAAAAATATTCACATTTAATATCAGCTGAATGCATTTAATGAAACTGGTTAATTCAATCCAGATATGAACAAAACATTTCTCTCTCCATTTTTCTGCTCTGTTTCCACCATGCCTTTATAAATATCAAGCTCGTGATGACGTTTGGAGTGCCAGAGCAGTGACGACGGGCGTTTAAAATGCTCAGCGTCACGCCGCTTCACGGACAACCACATGTATACGCATATGTAGTGTGTGCAAGCAATCCCCGTTGTAATAAAACACAGGCCGTACGAACACACACGCATTCGCCGAGGAGGAAACTTTTCGGGGAGGACGGGAAGGGTTGCTGGATGGTGGCGGCTGCCGCTCTCTCTTTCGCGTTGGCAGTTTTATTTCAAGCAGAAAGTGACCGGGGTATTTATCTTGGTGCACGCGAGCATACAAGAAAGAAAACGAGAGAGATAGAGAGGAGAGAGAGGCCACCCACTCGTTCCTGCTTCAACTTGCTGCTAAAATTTTCGCAGGTGGTGAGAATACGCACCCTAGTCAAAGCAGCGTCAGCGGAGCGTGTAATTTGTTTTGTTTGTTGTATAAAATGAGATTGTTTGGAAAACTCTCTTCGTTTGCTGAGGCTATCAAAATAAATGTTTGAAGAGTCATCTATCGCGAAATAAATAAAATTGACGTCATAGCACGTTAATAGCTACAAAATTTCACACGGAGCCTGATTTCAAAAGGTTTTGTACTTATTAAGCCTGGATAACGCTAGAAAGAAATATCCTCTTAATAAAAAGTCAGAATTTAATTTGGTCCTTTTATTTTCTCGTTACAAATCGACACATCAATCTATTTTTTTTCGTCAAACCGACAGCGGAGCGGCTTAATTTCCGCTAGTTATTTGCACTGTTGCAAAAAGCGAACTGATGCCGCCTGGGTGTCTGTTGAGGGGAGGCGGGAGCACACAAAGATGCAGTTCGGGGCACTCAGCAGCGGACAAATCGGACCACGCACAGTACTGCGCGATTAATCAAGCGCTGTGCGAATCGATAAGCACGCCGGCTGGTACAGAGGGTCGCAAAGCTGCCTCCTGCCTCCACAACCCGAGTGAGTGGTGCATGGCGAACGCTGCGAAGGTGCAAATGGACACCAATGTTGGGGTCGGGCCGGAAAAGGCAGCTTTCCAATTGTTCAAGATAAATCTTTTCGCGTGCTCATTCCGTTCAATCTTTGTTAATAGTTTTAAGCCTTTTTCGTGAGAGCGAAAACAATACTGAATGAGGCTTTGTATACCTTCTTGATTTTAATAATGAAACGTAATTTTTGAAGTTCAATTAATTTAATGTCCAAGATGGATTACTTTAGATTATAAATTTACTGATAGTGCTTCAATTCAAAATATGACTTATAAACTTACACAGATGCGACATAAAATATAATCTATTTACGTGCCGCATCCTCTTTCAAAACCATTTCATAACCACACTGGAATTTTCAGTTACGCAAGAATATAATCTGAGTCGTTAAAACCGTGAATGAAATGTTGGAATTTAAGTTTGTAGCAGTCGTGAAAAGTCAGTTGATTAAACTGTCTTGGCTAGGCGAAAAGGAAAATATAGAAATAAGAAAAAGAATGGGCTCTCCGATTTCAATATTTAGCAGTTGGCAGTCCAGGCCTGTCAGAGTAGCGTTGCAGCAGCAGAAAGTCCCCAAGGAGAAAAAGCTTTAGTGATTTTCAATGGCCGAGTTGGCGTGGCGCCAAAAACGGGCCATTTGTAGCGTGCATGTAGCAGCTGAGATGCACGATGAATTATTCTTGAGCTAGTCAGGAATTCCGTGCGCGGCAGCTGTTTCAATACTCATGTGCGAGAGAGCAACGCTCTCGCAGAGTGCGCCTCTTATAATTTAATATTTGACGTAATAGAACGAAGGTGCCGATTGACGCTAGCATTTCCACTCCGACGGCATCGCTAATGCGCGCATACGGAATCGGCCAGGTGCAAGAATCGAGAGGGCAGCGCGCGCCATGCTTTATTTCCATTGTTTGCTCCAGACGGCAACTCAGATGCAATTATACGGTCTCGCTCACCGACGAGGATTATTTTCGACTAATGGATGTGAGGCAATAACAGTATGTGTTTAAATTTCACAGAGAACTAATGGGCACACATCCAGGTGCGCCGTTCAGAGAGTCTGTGATTTATGGATCTTTTAATTTTCGAATTTGTTTTACAAAGGAATAATAAAATGAATTCAATTTAAATTGGACCTGTACTGCAAAATTACGAAAAAGGTCTTGCAATTACTAACAACATTAATTAAAAAATGGGAGAGCTTAAATTTGTCCAGAATGTCGTGTAAATTTCCACATAAATTGGATTCAGAGTTTGCAAGCTAATCAAGTTATGAGCATTGTCTTAAAGTTAAAAATCGTTGTTATACGCCGTTATTTAGATCGTAGCAAGGGGTATCAAATGTACTAAAATGACTTTTGAGAAATTTGCCAAAATGTGAATTTTGATGTTTCTTGGTCCTGATTTGAAATATTATTTTTGTCGCTGCTGTGTTCCATAAATAATACGCCTCTTGCTAGAGTCAGCAATGCAAAGTGTTGCTAATAATCATAGATTGTATAGATCCACTTTAAAAATTTTGCATCCATTTTCACGCAACTAGCACAAGCAAACAGGTGATTTTTAGAAGAAAAATCATGATGGGTCTATAATTTAAAATTGAATATCTGCATAAATGTCATCTGAATTAAGGATGAAGAAATAAATATCAATTAGGTACATTTAACAAATTCAGTATTAGAAACACGTGGGCTTAACTCCTGTCCCTGGATACAAAATAGTGAGCATGCCTTCTTCCTCGGCAAATAATGGGTATGCAACGTGGACGGCGGGTGTGCTGCGCAGGTTGCAGCTCTACGAATATTACAGGCGGCCCGATCAGTGCTATAAATTTCGTTCCAACACAATGTATGGTGCGGATAAATTCGGCCACGCGAGAGCATTTGCATGACAAAGGGACGTTTTATTCTACTCCGCACGACTGCCGCTAAACTCGAAAATGCAAATTTCATTAAATCTTACAAAAGCCTCGCACCGGTGGGCTGGCTTACATTCCGGCCTCTCGCTCCAGTACATAGCCACCTTTGACGCCGGATTTGAACTTTCACGAGCGGATTACTGCAAAAGTCATGTGTTTCGCGTTTCAACCCACGCTTTTTGTTCGTTCTCTGCTGCAATGGGAAAGCTGTGGGTTTGGGTAAACAGACACTGATTCAGCCCTGTCAAAAAGTTTTGTACACCTTAATCATCACTTTAGTGCGTTTAATTTGTGCCACAGGACGCAGTGAACTGAAGGAATGGAATAAAAAAATTCCCAAATATGATAAAAAATGGTTTTGATTTCAAATGACGTGACATCGTTGTGTTGTTTAATTTTTTGCTATAGTTATTTCCCAATATATGTTAATTTACTAATAATTTTACCCTTCCAGAATATGCGAGAGCAAATTGAACTTACCTGAGCACCGATGAAACCGGCTTTCATTCTTGGTAAATCAGTGTGTGACCATGCACTGCTGGACCACGGCGTGATCTTGCGCAGGTCCTCAGAAAAGCGGAAGTCGTCCAAGTGGTTGTGAACGAATTTCCGGATGTTCCAAGGTAAATCATTGTGCCTATCAAAAGTAAATCAGCCATGAGAAAAAATATTCTACTGCACTCCTTGCAGAATGAGAAAGGAATTTGTTTGTAGAGCTTTGACAGTCTACACGAAAATTTGTCGAAGTAGGTAAACAAAAATTAATTTTTATGACCGGCAAAAAAATTATGAGAGCAGGTGAAATTTTATGAAAAATCATTACCTATTCTTCATTGAACAGGACCAAGAGATTTGCTGGTTAATTTAGACGTCATAAATGAAATTGGTAGTGCATAGCCGACAATTCTGTAAGTTCTAATCCAATTCTTATAATTTAGGATTTCTGAAAAAAATGTTAACAAAGTATATAACAGTAAACTATGTTTGTTGGATTTTCTTTTTTCTGTATACTATTATATTTATACCAAACAATGTGGTTAATCATGACCAATATAAAATTAAATGAATCGTATTTATGTCGTATTTATGATAATTATGCTTAAAGCTTTCTAGATTAAGACGCATAAATTGTATCTCAGCGATTGGCAGGAATTCATAACGATTTAGTCACATTCAGAAATCCCTTCATTTTCACTAAATAAACCGCTTAACATCCCTAGGCCCTTTAGAAGGTGAATTATATCTCTGAGTTACAAATGTAAATAGTCCTTAGGGCTCACAAAGCAATAAACATTTGGCCGGTGCGCCAGATTGGATAATATATTTGCGACTCACCCGTCGATGAGCGGCACTTCCTGCAGCAGTCTCTTGGCCGCCTCAATGCGCTCCTCGAGCGAGGCGCCGGACTGAACTTTGAGGGCGAGTGGCACCCCCAAACCGGCGGCGGCCGCCATCGTGAGAACCAATATCACTGCCAGCCAGTGCTTGCTTGTAAGATCCACTGCAACAAACAGCACACATATCGGTTCAGTTTCTACTTATCGAGATGTTGGCCTCCGAGAAACGAACACTTTTTTGTCCGATATTGCATGCTGCCTGACAAGGTTAAGTCCCAAAAATCGGTGGATTTGCAAATTTAACCGCAAAATCAGTTGAGATTCTTGTCTGCGTACAGTAAAATTTTTGTTCCACTTGTGCAGGGACGCACATTTTCCTTTTTTGGCTGCGGTTTTTAAGATTTGTATCACCCCTGGAGACTTTTGGAAATGACCACGAGCGGTTTTATCTCTTTTGGCAGAAAGCCATTCCCTCACGTTTTTAGGGAAACCTATAAAGGTGAGTGATTTTATTTGACCCGCACAAAGGTTTATTGTAGTGGCATGGGATTTGCACCAGAGTGACATTATTGCAAATTGCAATGGTTTAGATTTATGACCTTTTGAATACTTCGAGCTACCAGGAATTCTAAAAAATTGGTTAAATTCCGCTGCTTAAGATTCAAAATTTCTTTCGAAACAAAAAATCAAAGTTACAGTAATGAAAAAACATTTAATTCAGCTTAATCGAAATGTGAAAAGCAAAGAAAAACAATTAAAATTGTTTGTGAATGTTCAATAGTCCTTTGCATTTGCTTTGTAAGCAAGAAATAAAGAGCAGTCATATTGATGTTTTACATTCATCACATAGCTCATTCATAAAGTAACATAATGTATATTGTATAAAGGAAATCATCAACTTAAGACTGTGATAAGCAATAAGGAGTCACAGATTGAAAAGAAAATGCTTGAAACTTTGACACGATCATAAGATATTTACGAGGAAATTATATTTCTTGTCGGGATTATTCAAGATAAATAAGGTTCGTAGCATTTGACCTTAAAGAGATAAATCAATAACTAATCTTTTATTGCCCATAAAAGCATGTCGCGTGAGTTGTAAAAGCAAAGATAAAATGGCGAAAACCATGAAATGCGAGTTGAAGAACTCGCATCAGAAAAGACACAAGTAAAAGTCGGTCATTTTTAACTACCTGAAAACTTGCTAGAACGTAATACAGCTAGTGAATCAGATTACGCTCGGTGGAGGAGGAAATGGACAAATCACGTACTTGAACCTCTTACGGTGCACGTCGCACTCGATTCGGTCGAATCCGGTGGGAATGCGATAGGGCGAACAAGCGATAATAGCAAGTGCATTAGCGGTCGCCAGCCAGCCACCGAGCGCTGTGCGCCGGCCGCAAAAATAAAAGGTCTTAATATTCTTTCGGCTATTAAAGCCGAACGTATTGTTCTCGGCTGCAGAGGGGTTCCAGGCCAAAAACGGAGAGCCGCGGCCACTGTTTCAGCGCTTGTCGTGATAAATTATTTTGCGGGCACGGCCATATTTTCCCCATATTCTGTTCCAGCTTGCCACGCATTTTTCAAATTATTAGCTATTATTGAATCAGTTATTTAATCGGCTCAGTGTGGCGAGAGATTATTTAATGATTGTTTATCGTTTCTTGCAGTATTTTGTTACCTCTCTTCCATCATTTCCTTTTGAATTTTTTTGAATTGTATACAAAGACTTCGCATGAATAAACAAATATTAATGCATCTTCTTGCTGAAATTTTATTTTTTACTTCAATATATTCATTGCTAAATGAACATTTCACAGCTCATTTTAGAATGAGTTGTTAGTTGTAAAAAGTCGGAACATTTAGTCCTAAAATGAATATAATGCTCAATGTTCAATATTCAAAACCAAAAGAAATAAAAGCAAAATAGAGCTGTAGAATTTCAACTAATGCTTTGTGTATTATTTTGCACAATGGCAAAGAGATAACCATTTGAAAGTTAAAATGACAGGCAAGAACAGGAAAATACGTTTAATATTCTCATTATATTCAATGAATCACAAAAAAACTTGAATGTAATCAGAATTTCATTTAATTTATAATCACCCTTGAGTGGAGGTAAAACACCGCGCTAGATTGGACTTGCGCAGTCCATTGTTCCCCAAATTCTCATGTGGTAAAAATGTATTGTAATATTAAAATATATTTAATATTTGGTCAAAAAAAATAAGCAAAAGTGTACATTGGTGCGCGATAAACGTAGCTATTGACATGCATATTTGGTAGTTCCTCTCCCAATGATATTTTCGTGGTAGCATGTTCCTTTGTTGAGTCAGCCCCAAGTCAACCCGTCATAATTCACAAAATCTTGAATTCTTTACCTGTGGAAATCAAATTGATAGACGATGTCCATATATTCTTAAAAACTATTAAGCGAATTTCACTAAACCTTCTAAACTATAATTTGCCGTAGCAGAATTCTTCTAATTCGATTTTTGTATTACTATATCATATACAGCTTATAACTGAGTTAGGTTTGCAAATTTGACGTATTTTAAAGAGCTGCTCTTGTAAATATTGGCCTAAGGAAAAAATCAGTATTTAAAATGAACTAAACTAATATCCAAGGTTCTAGGAATGCAGCTTTGCGGTTCTCTTTGGGAAGTGTGCAGTAGACAAAAAGCACGATCCACTCGGTGGACCAGCTAACAGCATCCCCGGCTGTCCGCAGTCGGCAAACACAGCGCCGCGTATGTATGTGTATGTATGAAATACGCGGAGTGTGTGGGCGAAAGTGTAATGCAGGCCATTATCATCTTTGCCCGGCTGCTGCTCAGTGGCAGCGGCGTTTTCGAACGCCATTAGCAGACCCATAGGTCAATTCAATTTATTGGAATGTTTAATTAAAGCGCAGTTATCTTTCGGCTAGAGTGGCGACGGCTGCCACTGATTTATGTCTTCGCAATTTAAAGCGTGAGCCTTAAAGCAGATGAGATGCTTTTCCCCGGCGAGTGTTTATGTATGCAACGACCACTTATTCGCGCATGAGGACCGTAAAAGACGAGCGTGAAGCGCCGCCAGGTGAAAAGCGCGCAGCCGAGCGTGCTAGACTTAAGCGTGTTTCCTTTTGCCTCTCTCGAGCGAACGGGCAAAAAAGCAGGTAATTTGCCCGCGCAGCGCACGTGCGAGCTCAAATCTCTTAAATTGCTGCATTACTCCCTCCTCCTAAATCACACTTTTTAGCCGGGCTCGTTAAATTAGAGCAAAATTGTTGCGAACATTCTAGTGCAAGCTGCTTTTTACCTTTCATATAGCAACTTCGCGTTAAGCGTGTTCAACTGTGGACACGTGCTCGTAATTCAGCAAGCATAAAGAGTTTAAAACCACCGTCCGTTTCAGCCACTATTAATAATTGAATGACACGGATATTCCGAGTTAAATGACATAATAGGCTTAGTTGTAGATCTATTCCAGCAATTCATTCGAATTATCTGTCCCCTTTGTATTAATGTATGGGATTTGGCTAAAAAAATTTGGCTGTTATCCGTTCGCGGTGTTATTGGGACCCGGGTTTCAGCATTCGTGCTAGTGCAGTGCGCGCCCTTCCCGGTCCTCGGACGGACAAGGATAAAAAGAGCAAAAAAAAAAAAAAAAAAAAAAAAAAAAAAAAAAGAACGGTAAAATATTAAAAATGTAATTCAACCATGCCAAAAGCCTAAATGATGAAGAACGAAAAATAGCTATAGATCCAAACTTAAAGGGAATCCATCGTAAAATAATGAGCAAGGGGACTGATTGTAAGACCGTTGTTTGATAAATCTTGAGGAGACCAAAATAGATCAAGGTCGAGCACTGATGATTGAGTAGCAATTTGAATTTTTCCCTTCAGATGGCCCTGCTAATTTGATCATGTATTCCCACTGAAGAATACTATGGCTGCACACATTACTGTAATATCTGTGATAAACAATTTGAACATTTTAAACAGTGCTTTAATGGCTAAATGTTCACTTCATAAACACGCTGCGTGTTTTTTTTTAACATCTGCTCAGCGCATCCCGTGAGCTATGAGCTCACCGGGCCCCAATGTCACCGCCGAACGGACAATATGGGGCCCGAGTGGCCGCAGAGGAGCTTTGGCCCAATGTGGCCATCTTTGCACCTCCCCGCACCGAGGTCTTTAATTGAAACGCCAGACAGTTGTGCCTAAAGCCGCTGGAAAGGTGCGAAAAACAGCAAGTGGCCAGTGCGCCTCCTAAAACCCGTTGAGCTATTTGAGCATTTCGAGTACTCAACTAACCATCTTTTGCCATCTCTTGCATTGGGCAGCCAGTACTAAATTCCCGAACAGCTCAAATATATCCCATTGCTTTGACACTCCTGAAAATGCCTTAACAATGAGAGCCAACGGACTGGCGTTACTTAAGCTTAAATTATCATCTCGTGTTTTCTACGTGACTGGCATTTTATTCACGCTTTAGAGAACATTACATTGCACACGGAGAGTCTTCATTTTGAACAAAATGTGTGTTGCTGCTGCTGGCTGCTCCTCGAGGAATGCTTCCATGCGCAAACTGCAGTTCCATTTTCTGCATCGTGGCCGTAAAATGTCCTCGTGTTTATCACGACCCATCCAATTATTTATTCAGGTCAGACTTGCACGCAAAATGTTCCGTAAATCACGATGGTTGCTGCTCCATAGGGCCGATATCTGTGCTTGATAAACGCGGAGGGCGGTAATCAAAGGTGCCGAGCAGAAATTGCGCGTTCGCACACAGCGATTGTCGGTTGAGTTTGCCAAGTGACGAAGGAGTTGGTGGTGGAACTTGGCATTGTCCCTATGTGAAAGCGTCATAAATTTTTATCGCCAGCAGTCTTTTCCCTCATCCGTCGCCGCCATCTGGCCAAGCATCAAATCATTATCAAGTTTGCGCTCGACAGGCTCTGGTCCGCAGCATCCAACACGAAAACACTACATGAGCGTCGAAAAGAAAAGCGATACTTTGTGTGTGCTTCGCGCTGTTGATGTGTGGTCGTGAATAGAAATGTTCGTGTTGCGTAATCGAGAAAACAAGTTGCTCATCAAAGTAACCATCAACGCTGTCGAACGAAGAGAGCGGCTCGTAACTTCCTCGCAACATGAGACTATATTATACAAATTATGTACCACGTTCCTCAAAATTAATGCTCATGTTTGTGAGAACATGCAGCAGATAGGAAGCGATGAAATTTATTTTCTCTTTTTTCTCAATAATATTTTGCTAAAAAAAATCCTCGAGCATTGCGTTAAGCTTTCTTTATCATATAACCAATAAACATTTATTATTAAAGTTAAGATTTTCCTAGGAATATTATAGCATTGCGTTTTTTTTAGAAACCTTGCTTGGTTTACACTTGCATGCAAAAGTGCATCAAAAGTCTGCAGTGAAGCCCCATCCACTCTATAAGTTTATTAAAAAAAATTAATAAATTTGAATCTAAAGCAACAACCAAATTTAAAATATAAATGGCTAGAATAAATTTTCAGAAAGAATAAAAACAATAGACTATAGTCCAAACAAAGAATTTCCATTAAAAAATCCCTTCCCTTTGTAGCGTTTGCGTGCAAAATTTAAATTTTAAAATACCTTTTCTCACATTCGCGAGTTTTCATGGTCAATATTTACACTTACTCCGTACTTTTAGAAAAAAAAACAGTTTATTGTTGCTAGTAAGGAAATTCGAATGTTGCTGGCCCTCCACTTTTTGTACAAACAAAAACAGCTAAACAGCTGCTTCTACCACACGACCTAAACAAATATACAAGAAAAAACAAGAGACTTTCCGCTTGAAGTCTCTTAGCTGAAAATGGTTAAACTTTAAACCAATTTAAAAATTAAAACAGACACTTAGTGACGAAGTGGCAGAATCACCTGCGAAAGGTATGTTTGCTCTCAGATCAAGCGAGGAAATTACAAAAAGTTAATTAACTGATAACTTTCAGGCATTGCGAGAGTTGCCTTAGTGAATTTTTAGAAAAAAAAATACAAATAAGCTGTATGTGTCCTACGAAAGCTTTTCATATCACAAACAAAATATGCTGCAAGTTTAATTTATAAAAATTATAATTGCCGGCTTACATAAATTCTTGATTTTACGAAGAAAAATCATAAAATAATTTTCAGAAACACATTCAGATGGTAATATAACATACAAAACAATAGACAGAACAATAACCAACATGACTCCAAATACTACTTAAACGTCAATTAGATAAGTCACAGAAGAGTACGATTTTTTTATTTTTCACGCGTAATTAACTTTTCCAATAGAAACCATGATGCTCTCATGGGAAAATTGATTCTGTTGAGAGTGAAAGGGCACAAAGGAGAAGATGGGTAATATCAGGAGGACGAAATTGGTATAACACGAAATTAGGGGTTTTATGAGTTTGAGAGAGCGTGTGGGTGGTCTGGCCTAGCTGTTGGTAGGCTGGCGATGATGGCGAGAGCGCGCCCGGTGCGGCCAACGATGTGCTCTGCGGGTTGCGTCTGTCTCGTTTATTGAAGGCTCGCCTCATAAAAAGGTGGCAAATGGACGGGATAACGGATTAAAAATTGAAACTCGTTCTCTCCGCGGCTTCTTGTACCTGCAGTAAAAACGGCCATCGACTTTTTTATTTCGCGCTCGACGTGATCTTTTCTCGCGAATGCAATTTTATCTGCCGTTTTTATTACGGCATGTTTATGCGGCAAGAAAGAGAGACACTGTAACGCGCGCAACGGAATTGGTTTTTAAATCAGTACACAGTCGCTCTCTAGACGTCGTGACAAGCACAGAGAGGGGAATAATAAACGACGACTTACTCATTTGCATTGGCACTCGTCACTTAATAGGTATATATGCATTCAAGCCACGCTTAAAGAAGCACTTAAGCTGACAGCCTTGAGTGACAAACGAACATACGTGAATTAAATGCCTGTTTATCTGTCCTACGGTGTCAACGATCTTAATTTCTGTCGAGTTGCTGAACGAATTGCTATCCTTCAGAAGAAGGACAAATGGTTGCAAGGTGTCAAAGTCAACACTCATTAAAATTACAACAGAGTTTCTGCAGGCTTTCGGTATAACTTGTTTTCACACAAAAAATTTAATTTATAATTGATAAATTTGTCCCTTTTTTTTCTGCACAACAAACCATCAATTATTTTTTCCCTTAAAACGAGGAAAATGTGGCCTTTTATCAGTCTTAACCAGCACACAGCCATTTCTACCGCAAAGTATGGAATACACATCCATCCATCTTGATTAGTCCGCAACGCAGGCTAATTTCTCATCGCCAAGCGAACCTCCTTCTCCGACGCAGTTAGCTCCAGCAGGCAATTTGAAAATAAATTTTGACAGGCACATCTGCCTATCAAAATTCATGGCTTGCGGCAGCTTTTGCGCCACTTTAATTAAGCAATTTGGCGATGGGAAAGCAATTTATTTTCAAAAATATGAATCTATGGATGCTGCGAATGAGTGATCAATTTTGAAGAAACTTTCGAACTTATCGAACTTATTTAGCAATGTAGATATATGACGAAGAATATTTTAGGTTCTTCATGAATTGTAAAATGCAGAGGTATCTAAAAATAGCATAATTTTTATTGTAAAATAATTTAGCCCTATTTATATATTGCACAATTGAATTTTTGTGTTACCAATTTGAGAATCATCATTTTAGTTAGTGATCGACACCTTTTTCACTTTAATGAGTTTTTGCAATCCAGTACAAATCCATTAATAATATTTATATACAAAATAATAATATTTAATAAAATCGCATTTAGAAAGTTGGGCAGCAAAATAAATCAATGTGTCTGGTTAGTGTTGTATGCTTTTTTTCAATCGACATGGTTCCGTTCCAAAAGACTGATGCGTTCCACAAGAGTCGATCGGCAGCGGACAGCAACGTGAAGAGCAGTAGATAAAGAGGAACGAGTCTTCTGTCAACCAAAATTTAGGCCACGTGATCAGGCATCGCCAAACAGGAAAAAAAGAAGCTCTTGTCAACATTGCCGAGGAAACATAAAGGAAAAAAGAGAAAAAATAGGTCAACACGACTCTCACTCTGTCGCAACTTCATTACTATTCACTATTGACAAACTGCACTATTTATTCTGTAGTCACCAGGCATCAAGATAAATCTCACTAAATCCATTTCCACTTTGTTCACTTTGTCACTGATACCAAATTCCTCCAAAAATAAACTATCAATCTCCGTTTGAAAAGTTGATCTGAGGAAAAAACACCAAGCTTCCCATGTGGGCATATTTCTCCATTGATGAAATAGAAAAACTAATAATTTGATATGAAATCTTTCAATTAAAGTATGTGCCCATTATATTTGCAGCTGCCAGCCACGGTCTTCAGTCAGTTATTCGCAGTCAGTAAAAAAGTGAAAGTGGATCGATGGGCCGTCGCGATGACTGGGCGAATTGGAAAAGAGCAGAATAGCGAGGGAAAATGTGCGTAATGTGAAATACATACATACACATTGGCCGTCGATATTTCGGCTTCTGCGAGAGAGAAAATGAAACTTATTGATTAAGTGCCGCTGCCGGTTGGTGGAAAGCCAGCCTTTTCCTCTGCCACTTTCCACTCGACGAGCAAAACATGGTCTCTCGTGTGTAAGTGGCGTGTCGTATTAAAGAGCCGTTGGTAATTAAGTGTCTTCTCTGCATGTACCTAGGGGATGCGGCGGAGACAAAGCGAGCGAATCGAGAGCTGCTCAAGTGACTTTGGTCGGCGCACAATAAAACAGAGACAACGTTTTCTCTTCAAAGCGTTTTGCATGCAAAAAGCTTTTCGCTCGCTCATTCCGCCATTTCAAATGCAATTTATCATTCTTTTGTGTACTTTTTGAGACTTTCATCTCGACCAACTTTTCCGCCAATCACGACCTCGTTTTGCGACAAATGCAATTTCACCTCTCTAAATAGCGAAAAAAGAACGAACTTGCATTAAACGACGAGTGATGTATTGGAATGGCTGTTTGCAGCAAGTGCGTGTCACGCTCTTCCCGTGATTGATATATATCTATAGACAATTTCGATTGGACATTTTTATGAACTCAAATTGGAAAAAGTGTGGAAACCACAAAAGCGGATTATTTCAATGCCTGCGATTTGAACTTATTCAAAGCGTTTCTATCCCCTGAGCACAATTCCAGTATTCCCAGTTTACCTTTCCCGACGTGTAATCAATCACATGCGATAAATTGTAAAAGAGAGAAATGTGGAATTGTATTTACTCGACGCTCTCTGAAAGCTGTTATTCATTGACACATAGTAGGTGTTTGATGACAGCAGCTTTAAAAAATGAGTTGAGGCAGCTTTAAAACCTCTACGCCCCACGCTGTCAAAACAAAATCAATTATATTTTATTTCTGATCCCAATAATTTTGTATTTTATGATTTTTAAATTATATTTGATGATTGTCAGTGGATCAAAGATGAAAATTTGTATGTTGTCTTTGCCTGATGTCTTTTGGTTCAATACTTTTTGTGTTTCTGTTTGGACTGAGCGCCTAAGGCTAGTCCCTGTCAAGATTTATCACAGACAAGCACATTAGCAATTCAGATATATTTTTAACATTTTTCCTTCCCGTCATATTGATGCAGGAGCCATGCTTTTTTGTAATTGTGACTTTGAAAGTGATTTTTTTGCGTAGAGAGACTGAGCCTGAGCAGGCTGAAGAGGAAACATTTTTTTGCTTATCTCTTTAATACAAGGAAAGCACAAAAAATACAACCGTATCGATTCGGCCGAAAAGCACCGCGGGCAGACCAAAACAAACTGCGTGGCCTGCTTCCGCCTTCTTGTTTACAAGGGTCGTTTTCAGACTCCGCGGATTTTCTCCCCTTTCGCTTACTGTTTTGCAAACACACATAGTGCAATGATCTCCAAATATGAAGGGTCAAACATGAATGCTTTGATACAAATTTCACTTTGTATATTTCAGTTTCAGCGAATGAGCTGGAAGGTGTTCAGGCAAGTTTTTGGGTTAGTGTTGAGTGCCGACTAGCAAGTTACAGTTAAATGAAAATACATTTTGTTATAATAATCTTGAAACCATCTAGGAAACTTGAGAATACTAGAGTAGCTGGTCGCCTGTAAAAGAGTTAGCATTATTATTTTTCAATCTTGATGTTTGCTAAAATTCCCTCGCAACAATTGCAAAGTGTACCTTTAGTCTTAAAATTTATTAAATAAATTTTTGATCAGTGTCTTTTAATTAGGCAATCCTTGTGGTACAAACCTGCTGTAATCTGTAATGCTGTAACAAATAAAATGGTTTCATAGAGATACATTTAAAGCCGATTACCTAGACTGCTTTTAGCCTTCGTTAATATTTCAGAGGTTTTAGAAAATTGAAATTTGGAGAAAGCTCACAATGTTGGCTTCATAGCCGTTAGAAAAAAGCCTCGTTGTATTGTCAAACTCGCAGCATCTCATGTTGAAGAGACAAAGTAATTAATTTGGGCAGACGCGACCAAAATGCCGCCGCAATGAGTGCTTTTGTCTGTTCGCAGCTTCGGGTAATTAGTTGGACGGATCGCGTTATTTCTCCAGGGTGTTCGCTCTTTACAAGAGAGTTTTTCGACACGCGTGTATGCGGCTGGTTGGTTTGTCGGTCGGTCGGACGGTCTCGCCTCTTACCACCGACAAACTTCCTTACGGCTCAATCGACTTTATTTTTCCTCCCTATTTCACAGTCAAAAAGTTTCCCATTCAAATTTTCAAGCCGCTTTTCCCGACTTTTCTTCTCGGGCAGGCAAAGTTGGCGAAAAATGGCGCTGCAATTGCTTCCTAAAGATTAACTTTCGACGGGTGTGGTGGATTGATTCAAACGTGACTGGCTGACACGAAAATTCCTGACTTTACAAGAATACCCTTTCGATTCATCGACAACAAGTTGAAATTGAGACAAAAGAGAGTTGAGGAGCTTTTACATCATGCATTCATTTGTTCAACGCATGCTGTCTATTCAGCAAATTCTCTGGTTCAAAATAAAACCCTGGATAAACTTTTACCAATGATCTCATTGTGTTTTCAAATTGGCAGGGAATTATTTATATTGTCATGAGATCTTTAGGGAAGGAATCTCAGACGGGATTTTCAATGAATTCCTCATTTTTTAGACTGTTTGAAGCTGGTTTATACTAATTTACTGTTACTGCACATTTTTTGGCCAGACCAAATTTATTTTTATCGCAATTTTAATAAAAAAAAAATTCAGAGACTTGTTTAATATTTTATGAGAAGTTTTTCAAGGATTGTTTTTAGTTTATAAAAAATGATTATTGGATTCAACCAAGAATAAAATTGATACAAAACTATAGCAGCGGTGATTGCCAGTAACTTCCGACAAAGGGTTGAATTGTAATTGCTTTTTATTTTAAACCGTAAAGCATTTTATGCAACACTCGAATTTTTGTTTCATTGTGAGAAGTTACTGGCAATCGCAGCTGCCACGGCGTTATATTGCCTTGGGAATTATTTATTATGTCGACATCTGAATACTATAGGTCCAAAGGAATTAAATAAAATGTAAACAAAATCCTTGATATATCTTCATAAAATAAATACTGAATATTACCCAAAATTGTTAATTTTTTCTAAAATAAAAATCTTTTATGAACACAACCATTTTAATGCATTTCAGTTCGGTTATAAGGTTTCTTCGGTGATTTAGTCAGATTATATCGAATTTTAGATGGGTTTTGAGGATTTAGATGGTTAATGCGATTCTAAGCTTCGTTGAAAATTCGCAAAATTTCATTATGCGTAATAAACTGGTGCCTAAAATTAGATCAAATGCGGAGAAAAAGCTTTAATGCCAAAACCTTTTTTCAAATTCATTCAATATCTTCCATCTATTCCGAAAGATAAAGCTACGAAGTGAAATTACCAGAATTGTGTTTATGCATTTGCAACTTCTAATGGGGGAGAACCACAAACTATCTAATTACTCCCTCTGCTCTTGAAGACGGAATTTAAATCAAATGCTCGTTTATGTAGAGAGCGACGCAGCAGGTCAGAAACAAGCGCAGTCTGTCTTTGGCCGCAGAGTGTGTTAACGAGGGTCGTAAATCGCAAAGCTCACAAGTCGCCTATATGTTTACGTATGCTCTGGCACACAATTAAACGACTGTGCCACAAATTGATACGGCCGACTGCGAAGAGGAGCAATAAACACGCGCTTCGACGGCCTAAGCCTGAAATTCGAGCAGATCGCGGTACGAGATTTGGCGACTTGGCGAGAATTGCGTTTTACTGGAATTTGTATGAGCATGTGCGTATTTAAACATGCTTAAACCGGCATGTCTGTGTTATTTCAGGCGATGCACACGCTAAAGTGAAACGCTAACCAGATCATGCATACGTAATCACCTTGGCGGCATTCATCATTAAAATTTATGCCTATACCAACACCGTCAAAGCGAGTGCACATACAGGGCGGCCCATGAATTCACGAGTAGATTACCCTTTTAACATATATAGTTCACAAATGCAAATGTAGTGTCATGTGCTTTTTAAATGCAATAAAAACTAATGTCGAACTAAATAAATTTCTGAAAATTCAACTTGAAAGCTAGATGAAAACATTTTTTTAATCCTTTTGCTCGTTTGCTTTACTCTGAAAGACACTTAAAATATTTTACGGGCCAAACGTATCAATTTGTATCACTGATTTTTATCTAACTCTATCAATTTTTATTTTAATGTCAATATACCCTATTCTACGATTATTATCATCTCTAAACTTGACCGATAAATCATTTTTCCTTTATTTTAATATTTTTCATAACACTCGGTGATTTTTGTAACTGCAAATTCAAACAAGTCTGTCAAAAATTAGCAAAATCCTTTGAAATAGAATAAGAACCTTTATTTCTAAAATATGCAAACGAGCAGGTCTTTTCCTTCACGTTGGATTGAAAATCCGGATATTTTCCTCAAAGCTAAGTTCTTTATATTTAGCTTCGAGGAAATATCCAGAATTTCAATTCTATGTGAATATAATAACCTTCCTGTGTTTCGAGTGTAAAGTATTGTAGCTCATTGGTCTATAAAACCCAAACGCTATACGACATTTAGTAACGATAAATACATCTTATTGTTAGACTGGGCCAGCCTGTAGCGCTACGTGGCGATGATTATTATCTTGCCAACGTGCTGACAGGATGCTGTTACACACCGCGTTCGAACTAATCAACTAACGCTCCCTGAATGTTTGCCGCTCCTGCCGAGCGTCAATTTATTAATTCATGCTGCTAATGTAATTGCGTCATTAACTGGCTCAGAAAATTTGAATTTCCTTCTTGCGGATGAGCAGCCGGTGATGAATCGCGCCGGGCGTCCGTTTCGGCACCGCATTATTTCTCTGCCAGGCAGACGCTCACTCTCTCCCGTGGTTTGTTTTGGGCGAGCATGCAAGCTGTTCTATAATTGTTGATGGATTCGCCTCACAGCGAGTGCCGATGTGAACTTTTGCACGGACCAAAGGTCACGGGTAGGATCATGTGTTTCCTACGCCGCAGGATCGGGATGTGGTACAGATTAGTTCGGTTTGTGCGGTTGCCGTTAATGTGTGTCTGAGAAACATTGCCACGATATTTATGATTATTCAGCGAAAGGAATAATGTAGCAGGTGTTTGTATGATTTTTTATGTAAGTTTAATTTTGTTTGAAAGTTGAAACAAGGCGAATCCCTTCCTTAGCGTGCACCAACGGTAGCATACGTGCATAGTGCTGAGAAAATGACAAGGGACAGCACACATCAGAAAAAAAGCCTGTCCTAAGAGACCTGCACCGTTCCACCGTTGCCTCGCACCGAGGGCTTTGCTTGAAACACTAGACATTCGTCCCGGGATGCCATTCGTGCATGTTGGAAAGGTGCAATAAACCAGCATGTAGCGAGTCAAGCGAAGATCAATTTTTCTATGAATATCTCCTGTTTCAGCTTTCAGAGGATGTGCTTCTTTTTCAGCCGCATTGTGTTTTTTTAAATTTACCGGTAAAAATTGACGGTAGAAGATATAACTGATAACATACACTGATAAATTTTACTGATCATAATTAAAATCAGCGTGTGGTTTTGATTTTTGATAATCCAATTATCTCTGATGCATTCAATGATATACTGAAAAATCCTAATAAGGTCCTTTAATTCATATATGATATGTTTAATTTTTTATATCATGCTTTGAAAATTTTCACAATAATTAAATCATTTGCATTGTGTAGACTCCTCCATACGTTATATTTTGCTTTTTGATATTTTATTTAAATTAAATTAAATCGAAAATTATTATGTTCTCGGATTTTTTCGTCCAACAATATCTCTGTTTCGTCTTCCCCTTTGATTTCCAATTTGAATTAGATTTTCCCCATAGATTTGAAGGGAAAAATTGCATTGTTATGTGAACTTCTGCAGAAAAACTGTACAACACTTAGACTGTAAAATTAAGATGAGAAAAGGCAACAGAGCTAGTGGAAAACCGATTTTAAAGATGAAATTCCATGAAAAAAAAATAAAGCACGGAGGCAAAAATTAAGCTGTACTATGAACTTTATTGAGCGAAAAGTGGTCTCTCGACTGCCTCTTACTACCCTGCTAAAGTTGAAAAATCAGGCAATTACGCAGCTCTCAAGGGTATGAAACTGGCAATAAACCGCTTGCCGGCCGGGTGAACAAAGGCAGGCTCTCCACTGATAAGGTTCTCTCAGTCAACAATTAACGAGCGAGCAAGATTGGATTGTGCGGGCAATCATACCTGGCGGGATGGTGGTCGGGTAGACAACCAGCGTTCTGCTGCTGTCAGGGCTCTTGCTGTCCGAGCTGGGCGTGATCATCGAGTCCGGGTGTCTGCTGCACGGCGGTGCTGGGGGCAGGAGGCGCGGAATGGGGCTCGGGGGCCCGTCGTAGCTCGAGCTCTCAGAGCCCTCTTCGCAGCAATCGACCACCTCCACCTGGAACTGAGAGCGAAAATGACACGCAGTCATGAATAATGCAACGGCAGATACGGGCGTATAAATATTTCTGCGAGATGCAGAGCAGCACTTTTGACTTTTATTGAGTGACGTAATCGCAAAGATTTCTAAGCAAGCTTGAAGAAAGGACGGATGTGAGGCAACTTTCTTACGAAAACAAAGTTGCTCCAGCAACTTTGCATGTATGAAATTTTTGGCTCGGGTGAGTGTGTACAGTTTTTATGCAGAACTTCACATGACATGCAATATTTTTTTCGAGTAGAAAACAAGATTCCTCAATTTAAAATTTAAACTTCTAAACGCAGGTTTTTTCCTGCTGCTTATAAATCAATATCTTCGATACTGAAAAAATGGTATGAATTCGTTTTAAAAGCGTTGGCATTACTCTCTAACATGGCCTTTGAAAAATTAATCCTATTTAAAAATGCATTCCTTTAGTTCCTGAGAAAAAAAATCCACTGGAAGTTGGCACAGGAAAAATCAAGAGTTAGATTAAAAAATTGTGGTGGTTATATTTAACAGAAAAATAATCTCGGAAAAAGAATTGCTCTGGATATAGACACAAAACAAATTTATGCAGTTTTTTACCACTATGAGCAGAGGGATTCAGTAGGATACAAGAGATCTCTAATTATTTCCTTGTGAGCAGTGATGACGTCACAATTTTTATGGGGGATTCCTTTATATTCAAGACTACTTTACTAAAGCTGCGACCAATATTTTAAAAAACTCAATTTCGAGATTATTTTTTTCTCTGATTTTTTGTAACATTTAAATAGACAATTTCAAATAAGTTGTTTGTTATTGCAATTAAAAATATATATTTTATGCAAACAGTTTGCCACTTTTTCACCAACACAAATGATTAAATATCACTCACTCACTGTGCAAATATGCAAACATTAAACGAGGAGCACAACACGCTTAATTTAACACTAAATGAGTAATTCAGGCTCTTATTTACTACGCTATTGTTTAGTCCAATTTAATTGGAAAGTTTAACTGCGAGAAGGAAGCACTCAGCTCTGGTCTTTGTTACGCCACTTCGCGGTTTTGGCGGTTGCAATTTAGAAAGGCGCCCGAAACGGCAGTCATTTAGCCCGCAAAACGTCGAAAGACCGATTCAATTCGGGAGGAGGAGAGAGAGAGAGAGAGAGAGAGAGAGAGAGAGAGAGAGAGAGAGAGAGAGAGAGAGAGAGAGAGAGAGAGAGAGAGAGAGAGAGTCGACAAAAGCGGGCTGCAACCGGCTCGACACCGCTGCTCGCCGCATTGCATAAGTTGCTAAATTTCCTTTCCTCGAGCTGCGCGTGTAAGCAGTAATTTGAATTCGGGGGCGAGGCAAGCAAGAGTTGACTAATTAAGCCTTTCCCAGGCACGTGCGTGTACTAAATTTGTGCCTTAGTTTATTAAGAGAAAGTTTTGGCAGAGAAAGTGTCGTTTAGGTTGTGTGGAATTATATCGAAGGCTCAGAGAAAAATTGGCATAACCATGAATTATGTGTCTTTTAGTTTCCCGAAAGCAGTAAGTCACTGAAGCAATTCAAGCCAAACAGTGAATTTTGACTTCGGTGTCTAGTTTTTTTTTATCCATTTAAAACACCTCTCAGGTTTTCCAACTTTATATCAATGCAAAAAACGTTTACAACACAGATTGCTTTTGCGTGGCTAGTGGCTAGAATACATTTTTGCTGGCCCTGCTTAGAGAAATGGTGCATATAAATCTGCAAAATTAAATACTCCCAGCTCGGCGGGATTTTGTCCCTGTGATATATATTCGCGCAGCCGGTTTTTTATTGCGGATCCGGACGATATCTTCGCTTGCCGCTCTTGCGGAATTGTTGTGTTTCGCATTTCGGGCGTCGAGCTGAGCTCGGCTGAAATGATATATATGTAAAGTGGCCCGTTTATTTTTTTTACTCTGTGACGGAAACTCCGTCTCCTTGTGATAGTGTTAAATGCTGATTTTTCGTCTCTCGTCGTCGCATTATGGAAATGCGCGAATACACACACATGGCAATTTTAGTAGCGAGCTCGTTAAACTGGAAATTCCGCAGATGGCTGGCTGCCTGGCCCATTTGAATTATTCTTGAAAGGTGTCCCACCGGCCGTAAACCATCAAATTACATTTTCCACCATCGAATAAAGCCTTCTGAGAGGCAGTAAAGAATTTTCGCAGCGCGTCCCAGCGCGACTGCCGCGGAATTTAATTTAATTTGGAATTATTAATGGGGAGAGCTGCAACTTTCCTGTGCTTAATCGCATCGCAGCCTGCTTGGCGCCGACTCGGGGCAAGGGACGTGAAGAGTAGGGATTTTTTATTTAAACATATTCATCGCTCCGAGCGAAAACAGATTTTCATTTCTGTCTTATTCATTCTTTATAATAGATATCCTAACACGATGGTTGATTGTAGATATTTATATTTATTCAACTGGATCATAAATGATTTGATAACGGAGGATATCTTAATTGTTCAATGAATTTCCAGAAATTATAAGTTTTTAGTATTAAATTCCTATCACATTTTTCAAGCTACTGAAGAGGGAGCACAAGTTATTCTTGACTATTTTACATTGGATTTTGTTATATTTTTCTTAAAACTTATAAGCTCACCACAACATTTAATTACAAAAATTTCTTCTTTGCGTACTAGAAAATATTTATTATATCTCCTGTTAAGTGACATATATTATTCGACTTATCAATTTTAAAATTTTTGTTAATTTTCTTTCATGGTTGAGTCAAAATGCTAATTATCTTGATAAAATAATTTAAGTAGGAATTATTAAATGAATTCGTTCCCAGCATTATCAAAAATGTTAAAATTGAGGTTTTATATATCCATTTGAATTCATGGATTATTTTATCTAATTAGATACAAATATAACCGTTTTACACAACCCCTTCTACGCTCACTGAAATGAGTTAATTCGCTACTGTCTTCAGTGCCAAGACCTGCTCCTGGCGCCCACTCACAGGAAAAAAAGAGGCCGGTAGGGATTAGAGCTGATTACAAAGAACACTGCATTCGTAGCTCCAGACTCGCCATTACATCTGATTTTTACTGCAGTGTCCGTATTTTCAGCTTCTTTGCAGCTAAAATATTTCTTCCTCTGTCAGCTGCTATCATTCATACATTCCAGCTAATTATTTTTTTACCTTCACATTACTCCAAAACATATTTAACAAAATGTAATTTTGTCCACAACGTATGCTCTTTAAAGGTTTATAAGTAGTTCGCTCCTCAAATTGCTAACAAACTTAACCTGCATTTTTTTTTTCAAACAACCTATAGTAGATAAAACTTATTTATCGTGCGATGAGCTTGAGACCAGAGAGTGTGAGCTGAGAATTTTAAATAACGAGCTTCTGCTGCGTGAACGAAAAAGTTTTGCCTTCGTGCCAATCAGTTTCAAGGTTGTCAAGGAGTGTCTGTAGGGGTGCGACCGAGAAGACGAGGGTGTTCAACCGCAGGCGGCAGGTCGCACGCGCAATTAGTTTGGCGAATCCTGCAGGGGGCATTAATTTTCCCAGGCCGCACTGCACGCGCACCATTAACCGCCTTTTTATGCTGGTTTACACCTGCGACAAATTTTTACACTCCGCCTGGAATTAGCCCCACGCTAGCTGTTTTTAAATTTAACTAACCTACTAACTAACTGGCAAAGTTCTGATGAAACAAAATGTCGCCGCGTGTTGTTGCCACACACTTTCCCCCTCGCTGTTAAACGTAATCAACTGTCACGTATATTTTTCTTTGCTGAAACTTGTATTAATTTTGAGACTTTCTATTTGCCCCGGCATTAATAAAGGATTTTGAGGTGCACGCAGTCTTCCCAAGAGGGGTTTCTTAAACCCTCGCTTGCTGCACCTCATTATTTAGATATATTCAAATTATATCACAACAAATGACTATAAACATAAACAAAGGATTAACAAAGGAGTTTTAATCCACAGAATTTCATACAAAGTAAAATAGAACAAATTTGCATGACGGAATTTGAAGCTTAGTGCTGTATAATCCTCTAATATTGTGATACCATAACGCCAGCACTATAATTGGCCATAAAAGTAATCACGATATTCTCTCTATACCTGCTCGCCGCACACGTGCCTCCGAGCTAAGCCATTTAGTGTGAAAGAGCTCTCTCGCTTATAAACAATTGCAAAGCTTTAAAACTGCAGTGCAATTGCACATCACTTCTCCAGCCGCGTGTGGTTCTTCTGCCTCTGGGAAAATGGATCAAGAGCCAATTCAAAGAGAATGATATGCTCTCCATCATCGTCATCAGTATAAATTGCATTTGTTGCTGCACTCATTCTAATATGCACTAGAAATTTACATTTTATCTTGGCTCTTCCTTAAATTTACAAGTATAGTTATCACAAGAAATAACATTTTATGTAGCACCTGAGAGAGCTGATCGATTAGAGTTCCATTGCAATGCGCTCCACTATTTATTTTGAAACTAGAGCTGGATAAAAAATTGATCTTGATTTCTGGAGCAGCATGTTTTGCTCGTTTTATAATCATACTGGTTAAATTTAAAACCACACGGAATGTGCTGAGCAGAGAGCATGGAAAATTTACCATGACTTTCTTTGTTAAAATTTTGTCTATAGAAAAAATTGGGCAGAGCTGCTCTAAAAATATAAAATTTGGCTTCTGCTAGAACCAAAATTTAATTTATTCGCAAATAAGGTACAATTATTGCAGCTTATAATGGACTGACTGCGAGATGAAGATTCTGTTCTTGTTTACATCATCCCTCTGAAAACCTTCCTGGCTCAGTTGTATATTAATTCCCATTGGTGTAATAGGCCAGGAAATAATATTAAAAATATATTTCACTGTCATTTCCGTAATAGCTTTAAAATAAAAAAGCATCTATTTGCCCAAGTTAACATAGTGCTGTGGTTGGCATCCTGATTGTTGCCATCCATGACACTGCAACAAAAAAGCAAGCTACGGAAACCTGCAATGCGCCAGCAACACTCGTGTGCAGCAGACACAATCTTGGCAGCCTAATTTCACTTTGAACGCTTTTATCAGCGAGAGAGGCGAGATTAGCCTCTCACACCTGCGGTGTGCTCAAACTTTTTGCAATAACGTGCGTACAGCCTCCGATGCACAGACATACACTGGAGTCGCGAGGGAGACAAAGACGGAAATGAGGAAAGCGCTGGCTGTTGTTGTTGCTGCTCCATTTCTCCGCCTTGTCGCCGAGATTGCACTTGCTAATACAAACTCGTTGGAGCACACTTCACTTGCCGGCCTATTTATATTTCGCGTCACACTCTTTCACTCGCATGGGCCGTGTAATAAAAACAGCTGCGGCTTTTACGGTCTCGTCACCGTCGCCGCAGAAAGTAGGCATCGCGTATGGTATTATTATTTTGCGTCTTTTATACTTGTTGCGACCCTGACCCGGTCTGTGGACTTTGGCAAATCTCTCTTTTTGTTAGAAGACGCATATATGGAAAGTAGGCAAGCAGACGCTATTTTTCCGCAGCCTAGAGGCAAAACGGGCCGACGGCGTCTGTTCAGCCGAGGGCAATGAACTCCCTGGTCATGCAAGAAGGGTTGCAAAGGGTTCTCACATACTATCCTTTCAAATTCTATTTCTTTGTGAATTCCACTCAGAACGTATTGCATGCCTGCTTGTTATTCTTCTCCACGAATGTAAAACTTCTAAAATATGGCCTTTAGTGCAATTTCCCCCAAGACTACTCTTTTTTACTGCACACACTTCAATAATTCTGAATAAAATTAAACCTATTTTCCACCCCTTAATTCAATCCGTATTTGAAATAAATAAAATTATGTTTTAAAAAGTCATCCAAATTTTGAGAGGCTGTGAGCAGCTGATTTTTGGTGTTGAGAAGAGGCCAAATAGGGAGGAAACAGCATGCAGGTGTCCTTCCCGGCCGTTTGGGAACGAGAAAGGCGACGGTGATGAACCTTTCCCTTGTGGCCGGTGTCGTGTTCGGTCCACAACAAATACAAAGGGTTCTTCTATTACGCGAAACACTGCTTTTACGACTGTAAAAAATTCTGGCGTGCATCACGCGTGAGCAGAAAATAATTTTAGCCTCACACACGGCCGCCATTGATTGCTCAAATAAGATTTCGGCTCGTAAAAGCCTCGGCTGCAAATTTCCTCGCAAACGTGTCACCCCGAATTTTATTTCCTCTCTGCTATATACGGGGCGTCTGTTGTCTGTACTGAATAAAAAACGGGGAAACGAGGAGTCGTCGTCGTCGTCGTCATTTGGTGATGCAAAATTGTATACGGTATACAAACCGTCAACACTGGAGATAGTTCAGATCCACAAAACAAAGGTTAGGGGGCAATACCTCTGACTGTAATTTGGATAATGAATATACATATGTTTTATCCCCTATGATACAATCTCGATCTCGTTAACACTATTTTATTTTAATATTTCATTAAAACATTTATTTTTAATTAATTGAAATAGTGGCCATTTTTAAATCTCCACAGTTTTACTGATGATACAATTCATTGATACAAATGAGGAATCGCAAATTGACAAATCTACATATTTTTTGAGGGACTAACAATTAAAAAAAGAGTTTCGCTTGCGTGAAAATTCAAAGTATTAAATTTCCACGGCCAAAATGAGTGTTATTCCAAACCACGTCATTTTAATCTGACAAAGGATAAAAGAAGAATAAAACCATGGATCAACATTTCACATCTCCATCAGTGGTCGTAGTAGAAGAGACGACGAAATCGAGATCGTGTGGTAAAATATTGGCCTGATGCTCTTCACTCGTCGCCGTTTTGTGTTCGCGCCCAATCGACTGGCAAATGCGTTCGCGTTTTGCACGCATCATTTTGCCTGAAAGGTGTTGAATGGTCGTGGAGGCATATAAATGTTCACTCTGACTGCGATCATTTCTTTCGTCCACAGAAGACTTAAATTGCAGCTGGATGTATATTTGCTTACTCGAGCGCGCAAGTGTAAACAAAAAGCGGAATGAGCTTTCTCGAGGAGCACATTGAAATGGAATTTGTGCAGGAAAGCGTATGCAAATGCAGACTTGGATATATGGATTTTGTTTATGCCAAAATCATTATGTTGTATGACATTAAATAACTATAAGATCCCATTTAGGCTCTATTATTTTAAAGCAGGCTGGGAAAATTATATTTTTGTTCATATTTTTTTCACGCGTTTCTGCAGTTCCTTTTAATTTAATTGATGATATTCTTTGACTGTAATTATTTTCCAAAACAATAATATGTTCAGTTAAATATATTTTTGCAACGTCATTTTTTGCACTTCTAGATAAAATTTAAGCTGTGTTTTGTTGCAGCTTGTGAAAGGGAATTTTAATATTTTACGATTCTATTGTGCTACTTTTTGACTACATAATACACTTTTTGCACTGCACAAAAGTTTGAGAGAGTTATGCAAATCCGTGGCCGGATGCCAAGAATTCCTTCCCAGGAGAAAAACAACTTTTCTAATGTTTTCAAAGTACAGCAGCAGCATAATATGCAAATGGATGCAGAAAAACAAAAGCGCAGGTTGAACGCGAGAAGTGCCAAATTACGAGTGAATTCAGTGAAGGCAGCCTCTGTTTGCATGATGGGCATAATCTAAGCTTACAAGAGTACGTCGTCACATATATACACGCGCGAAATTCCGGGCGAAATGCGCCCCTTTGGATTTTACGAGCTCGACATTCGTCACTCGTTTGCAAAAGCCGGAAAGGTGGAAAGGCCGGCAATAGACGCACATGCGAGCAGCAAACGCATAAATCTCAAATTCCAGGCCGCATTCCCACCCCCATGTATGCAGCAACACCTATGAGGATCTGCATTCTCGATTACCTACATTCCGCCCGCGAAGGATTACAACTTGATATCCCTTCTCAGGAATTTTCATAGAGATATTACGTTGGATTTCGTGATCAGCTGGAGGGTGGTTTTCACTAAGGAAATATTACCCCTCACTATAAATTCTTGAACTTCAAGTGTGTGATTTATGGTTAAAGGTTATCGGCGTTCTATGAATGTATGCAAAAATAAATACAAAATGTTCATAACAACACGGAAATTAATCTATTTTTTAGGTCAAGGCTGTTATTTGTATTTGAAGTGCATTGATAGTGACTTAGTGACTGAATTGTTTTATCTCTAATTAAAAATAAAATTGACTTGTAGCTCCTAAAATATAACGCACACAAAATTAAAAGAAATACGAGGATTTTGAAAGAAATTAAATTAATAAATAACTCCGCACTGGATTTGGAACCATTTGTGGGTATCTAGTAAATGAACAATCGTACAGAAAAATAATTGTAATTTGTATTTTTTGTAATTATTGTATTATACTGCCAGCCTAGCTTTTTTGACCTCTTGATACATGCATATCAAAATACAACACTACAGTATTTATCTGCTTGATAAATAAGAGAGCCAGTTTTTAACTCTCTTGAAAACCATCCAAAAGCTCCCTCTTTCAAAGCTCAAAATTCCCTGTTTTTCTTGAAGCTACTTCAAAGTGTTAAGTTATGTGCTAAACTTATTCTTTTAAAACAAGATAACTCAATTATTGTCAGTGATAAAATAATTAGTTAGCAGGTGATTGCGTTTTTAGGTAACAAATTGTCTTTGAATCATCCAAAACGCCTAATTGGGGTGAAACAACAAAAACAAACATTCATTTACAGAGGAACAGATATGAATTCATGTTCAATTAAATGGAAAATATAGTCAACACACTTGATAAGAAAATCAGCAAAAAGTAGCGTGCAGATTAAATCAATTTTCCGGCTTCTCTCGCCTGAAGAAATTTCAGAATTTCACAGTTGATGATCAATTCGACCGAGCGCCGAGCGCGTGGTTTGCGGATTAAATCGAGCGTACACCAATTTGCCCGAGGATTGCGTGCCGAGTGATGGAAACGTGCGTGTCATTTATCGGTGACTGACGATAAAACACACAGAGTCGCGCTTGTGATTTTTGCCAATTTTGTGGCCGGCAAAGTGCTGCCGGCGCTTCATCACTCAAAAATCCAGCAGTGCGAAAATATATGAAACTGCCTTGTTTCCATGTCCGGCACCGCTGGCCTGTGCAGATTCGATTAAGGGATTCCGCATGCAAATTTGCGTGCGAAATAAACAGAGGCGAAACGAGTTAGCGATTTGTGTTTTGGAGTGAGTTGCTAAGCTGGCCACAAATGGCGTAAATTGAAAACGAGCATATATCTTTCATCAGTGTGAGAGCAAATTGTGGGATGGTAAAATAGTGTGATGCCCCATTAATTCACTTCTTTCGATGAATCGATTTTAACTTTGGCCCTTTCTCGTCAAATGCCAATCAATTCAATACAACGTTACAAACTTAAAATTTACTTGTGTAACGTAGAATTGGATTTTATTGAATTTTTACGTAAATTGTTCCCACAGAAGAGTTATTTATTTCAATTTTTGTCGTTTCTCTCTCTATTTCATTATCGAGTGTTGTGAAAAACTAAACCTTGCATGTTGATGCACTCGAGGTGTACGAATAGTCAAGAGGCCCGAAAATCACCAACAGGCGTATTACACAGGCCAACCTATTCAATTAGCGCTTCTACCAAGGTGACTTCTATACGCACAGATTAATTCCTCTGGCGGATTTTTGACTACTTTGTTTGTTACCCTCAGGTGCCCTGCGGAACCGACGGCCTGCAGTTGCCTTTCCTGCATCGTGCTGGGTGAGGACGCGGAACTTTCAGCGCAAATCTTTCAATATATCTTTGTCGACCGCTTACACCTTCCTATATTTTATATTTGTCATCTTGACGCACACAACATTATTTCTGAAACGTGCAATGTATCTGACAGTCTTTTCTTTTTATCTTCAATAATTGCCAATATTATTTTCTGCTATCACAGAACTTGTTCTAGTTTATTAAATTTCCCTCGCCCTTTTAAAGTAAAAAAACATAAATTTGCTCATTCAAATAATTTTCATTGAAGAGCAACTAGTATCGGCACAAACGTTCATTAACATGCTAAGTTTCATGATTCGAACAAAAAAATAAAAATGCAATAAGAGGAGGACGCCATATGGGAGATTTTCATCAGAATTAACTGACCCATATTCTACAAGCTTTAACGTATGTTTTCCTCGCAAATTTAAGTTTAATTGGAACAAATAAACAATTTCGAATATTTAGATTGGAATTGTAAACATTTTTTAACGATTTTATCAGTATTATTTTACTTTATAGTTTCAGCATATCTATAAGAGAAACTGTTCCATTCTACTCGACTGAATATGTTAATAAAGGGTTAACAGTGGAGAAAAAAGTGGACGACCGATGAAACTCATGTTAATCCAATAATAAATGCAGATTTTTGTAATAAAATCGGCCGTCATGCTTCAGCTAAGAGCTGGGAGGACGTGATGTGGTCACAGTGAGCTAAAACTTCATACACTGTTCATACCACCAACTGGGGCAGATATTAAAATCGCGATCTAGACGAGCGCTTTTTATTGCATGCATGGCAAACGATCATTGTGCGGCGAAATTTTCTCTCAACCATTTTGTCAAATGAGAGCAGTTTCCATTTGACCCTCTCGCTGTTTGACTTTTCCACGGGCGGCGAGCTGTTTTAATATTTGCCAAGTGCAGTTTCACCAAAGACCCCGCGAATATGCTAATAAAATTGAAAAAGGGTAATATGTACTAAGTGAACTGCTCTTAAGAAAAAAGTTGAATTATTTAGATTGAGTAGACGTTTGCTATAAAATTTTACATAAAGATAAATTTCAAATATTAAAAAATAAACACTGCTTGGAACAATTTTCAAAGTATTAAAGGAGAACACCAACTTTGTGACCATTGGTCCATATAGCAGCTAGAATAAAGCCAAAGCTGGAGGTAATCTGAGAAAGTGGACAAGTGGAAATTTCGTTCAAGTGTGAGGCTCACTTTGTGCCGGTGCGCTGCGTCGTATCCGACGTGTCCACAGTCGCACTGGCAGTGTCGCAAGTGGTGGTCCATGTCAAACATAAGCTGTTCGTCATCCTCGATCACCGAGTCCAAGGGCAGCCGCGGGGGTGCCACTCTGTAGGCCTCGTCTGGCCATTGGCTGAAACAGAAATATGCGATTTTTTATTTTCGACGAAAAGCTTATCTGCATTACAATTTAATAAAGCTTTTGCAAATATCTTAGCGTATGTTTTGTAAGTGTTTAATTCGTTTCATTTACTGGGAAACTCTTTTGTGTGCTACTTTATAGTATGAAAATTGAATTCAAAACTGAATTCGAGCACTTTGAACGATGAAAGTAAGATGTTTACTCTCAAAATCAGTCAAATACAAAATGTATGAAGGTCAAAAATAATCAAACAAATTAACATATTGCCGTCACATACGCCTTGCAGGGAAAGGGAAACTGTGCCGCGGAACAGTCTTTCAGTGCGGGTGGCATATCATTCGACAATTTTACGATGCGATATTCAAATACGCTCTTGCCGCATGTAGGGCAAATAGGTAAAATCGACGGTGCTCCAAAGAAATGAGATCAATAAGAGATTTAATATGAGAGCTGAAATGCTTCAAAACAAACAAGCTTTCCCCTCAACTTTAATTTAACCATAATGATTTCTGAAAGGTAGCCACTATTTGATGAGACAACTCGATTGATTTGTAATTTTACATTCGTCCGAAAAATACCCTATTTTTAGGTCTACAGAAAATCAGTAATGGCATAAGATAACTGCGCCAAATTCTCTTGGCTGAATAGAAAATTGTACGCTCGATTTTTACATTTACAGTTACAAAATAACATGAATTTAAAAAGCTGAAAGTTAAGAAAGTTGGAAATTTTTCCATTTCCATCTTGGAAGTATTTTTTTCAATTTTGTATGTTTGTTTCTTTTTCATGATTATTAAAATAATAATATTTCAGTGAAAATTGAAAATAAACGTGAAAAAAGGCCAGCAGAAACTGCTTAAACGCGCAAAACAAATTATTGAGCCGACCTTGTCGCGACTGTGCCGAAGAAATTGGTCCGCAGGGATCATTTCATATATTCCCGCGTGAACGGGTAAAATTGGAATATTAGATTCAATTTAAATCAACGTGATATCCGAATTCTTAAATTACGTTTGAAAATAATATGCAATAATAATTTATTTAAAACAAGGTTGTTTAGCCCGTTGTTTACTTGTATTGGACTCAATCTATCATGCATCATGCGATAGAAAATTTCTTTTTGCAACCCTTGAGAACGCGCGGCCTATACTTGTTTGTGTATACCCAGCTTAAGTTCAGGTACGTAGCAAAAGTCGGTCGTTTCATATATGATAAACGTGAGCTGGATCTGCCTGCAGAATTATGATGACGAATGCTTGGGCCATCCGCGCGCGTAAGCCAACCTTTTTCCAGAGTTGTCACGCGCGCGTTCCCTTAACCCGCTCACCTCGCTTGCATCTCGCGGGCAGAGAGACAGAAAAAATTAATTTCTGTCCCTCTGAATGGATCATCCGGGGGACGTCTGGTGCAATATTAATAACGGGGGTGACACCACGTGACAAATCGCCGGGTGCCACCTTTGCTGCGCGGCTGGCGATATAATTTTCTCGTGCGGCGGCGGCGGGCGAATGCACCGGTTGCACGGTGCCAGTGGCGTGCTGACCTATTTTGCGCCTGCTGGCGTCTGTGTTATTGGATTCGACCATAATTATTGTTCCCACATGGATTCGTCGTGGTTTACGCCAAAGTTCTCTCCATTGCACCGCTGCTCTGACAATTTGTGCAAACTTTTGACGAGAAAGCCAGGCGCCCGATGTCACACGTGTCTGTCAGCCGCAAGCCAAATTGCGAATTCGCTGATAAATTATGGGGTTTCGAGCCGTGATTGCAGGTTTAGTGATTTGTAATTGAAATTATTCCACCAATCCAATATCTGCTGCTATCGAATTGAAAATATTATTTCGTTTATGACTTGATTGATTACTGGGAATTTAAATTATCAACATGTTCTGAACTGAATAGCTTTTATCATCGGTGTAAGGGGTGGTAATATTAATTTTTCAACAAAAGACAGCAATTGATTACATATTGCTTTAGGCGTTATTTAGATGGTTTTAAAGCCAATTTAGATAAATCACTTACCTGACTACAAAAATCTTGATTGCACTGAGCTTTTTACTTTTTACATTTTTTCCCTCCAAAATATTTGTAGGTCAAATTAAGATATATCACAAACTAATTTCTTCTGATTGATGCAAAGAAATATTAACTTAAAAATTGAAAATCGTCTAAGTATCGACTTATCCCTGTTTCTAACTACATTCAAAAATTCAATAATTACTACTTAATTAGCTCAACAATAAAATCTTCATAGAATTTTAAAATAAACTAAATATAAAAAATTTACTTCAAAAAATATCTTCAAAATTGAAGAGGTGTTATGTATGATTACAATTTAAAATTATACATGTTACATAATATTGAGAAAATTTTATTTTTTGTATATCATCATCACGTCTGAATCCTAGAACAATCGGAAATTTGCAGAAGTAAAATTGTGTGAAGATTTGATTTTGTACAAATCATGCACTTCCGTTTAACGTGTCATTATCAATAAGCACAATTCTGACATTCTAACTACCACCGCTATGAAAGTTAGAGTACGAAACATATAAATATGTTTATGTTGCAAATCTAAATTTAGATTTGCAACATAAACTTGATGCCTGATATTAATCTTGACGACTTACTTGGTTTGTATTAAATTAAATACTCCACAAAAGTTAGTGCGTTGAAATCTATTGGAAATATTCGCACATCTAGACATCTTTAACTTTTTCAATATGTGTTAAGACTATTCAGCAATCCTAAGATTTCAAAACTTGAATCCCAACGAAACGCAGGTCTTAATAAAAATAAACTTTCGCATTAAACCTCTGCCGTACTTAGGCCGCTCGAGGCGGGTAAAAAGATAAAAGTGGAAAAGAGTCCTACGGATCGCCGCCAACTCACCAGCAAGTATCGCTTTTTTACATCAGGCCGTGCACGCTGCAAAGTTTCATTCCACGGTTACGAGTCATTCTAAGTGTGATCATCCGAAAGAAAAATCGCGAGGGAGGCTGCGATCAGAAAGTGATTAGGTCACGTGCTGGCCGGGCTGCGTGTCAGTTTGGCACCGCACGAGATTGTTAAGGAGCGAATGTATGATCGGGTTGTGACGCCACTCTGCAAAACACATTCTGCCGCAGATTGGCCCATAAAATTGTAATCATCTGATAATGATCGCGGGTGTTTGTCCGCTGGCCCGAAGTGGGAACTCGACTCATCAGAATACACAGACTCTGATGTGAGAGCTCTGATGGAATTCCACGCACGACTTAGCTATGCAGTCTCGCAAATTCAAACACAAATTCAGACCAACTCGAGCGAAAGGATATTGGTGACGCTTAAGATCCACCTCAAATAATACCAAGCAACAGAGGGTGGGTGACTAGAGCAAGCCCTATTTTGCTAGAGAAGAATGAATCTTTCTTGCCACTTCGAGGAAAAAATTGAAGATTTATTGTGTTCAAGTGGAATTAGTATATTGCTGACAAAATGAACAACTATTTTGCTTTATTTGGATGATATCAATTCGTCTGTAAATCACCGGAACGTGTTTGGAATAAAGTTGTTTGTTTTTTATTGATTCTCTTTGATACTGTTTTATTGGTGACACACACATGGAATGTTAAAGAAATAATAGCTTGTATTTGCTGACTAAAACACTGAGTGTAAAAAGCAAGTTTTGTTTTTTCTCCTCTATTTTAAATCCAACTCTTTAATCACTCATTATCGGGATTAAAAAGGCTCCTCCTACAAGATGATAAAATTCAAAGCACTTGGAGACAAGTTATAGGAAACTTTATTTCAGCCGTGTGTTTTTTCCGCCAGTAGAAAGTTGCTCTACAGTACTAATTTTACTTTCAAAACAAAAGCGCAATCAGCGCGAGCGCGAATTGTCCGTTGAGCTAGATAAAAGCGACAATTACAGCGTGATTGAGCTTAAAAAATGCAGGCACAGCTCGCTTGCCAGCCGCGAATAAATTACGAGGCGTGCACACAACAATTGTATGCAGTATCAAATTAAAGGGAGTGAAAAAGTCATGCATTTTGAAGCCAGTCAAGAGATTGCATTTGTCCAATTATTTTTTTCCGCACCACAGAGAAAAGGCAGCTTTAATTGTAGCCTAGTTTGCATTCGCGACTGTCGACACATAGACACACATTCGACATTGTGCTTTGTCGTGAGTGTATTCCGAGGAAGATCAATATACTCTTTTCGCCAGCTTTTACAGCGAAATAATGAGCGAAATAATAAAGCAGCGGTCGCTCACTCTCTCTTTCTCACAGGAAACACCATCAGCCTTTTAGTGCCGAGCGCGCTGAATAATTAATCTCGTCGTTAATTAAGTCAAAGCAGAGCGCCGCGCGGTGCGATTCCCCAAAGACTTGAAATTAAAACGGATAAAAACGGAGCCACGCTTTTTCAATGGCCTTTTTCAGCTCTATTGGCTTCAAATAGGCAACGCGCGCGGCCCGTGGGAGTGAACCTCGGCCAAATTCGCGGACCTACACTCGTATCGTTTTTACTGCACTCTCTGACCTTTGTGATTTTCATCTCTCTGCTTGTACGACGAAGTTTTATTTCCAATTTTACGACGGTTGCTGTCCTTTGATCCGAGCAAAAAACAACCGAATTAAATACCACTTTCCGGATCCTTCTTCCACCTTGACAGAAATAATGCCAGATTTTGGGAAAATGGAACTCGAACATAACATTTGCAATGGCGGAGAAGTATATAAATCGAAATGCTTTGAGACATATTATGCTTTGCGATATTTCATATAGCATTAGGTGGAACGAACAGCAATATTCAAGAAGAAGAAAACTGTTCAATCTTTCCTCGTTTCAAATTATCTCACAAATTTGGTTTCATAAAATGTATAAAAATGTATTCTGGTTGGATTACAAATTGAATCAAAGAAAAACAGAAAATTGAACTGGGCTTAACTAGAATATTAAGAATAACAAAATATATTTGGGAATATGCGTAGCTATTCCGACCATCGGTTTTAAATTCAACAAATAATGCAAATTTTTATCCTTCCAGTTTTTCCCATTTTTTTCAGAAAAATTTAATTTAATAACATCAAGTAGTGTAGACATTGAATTTTAATGCTGTGCAAAAACTTAGATAACATATTGGCAAATTTAAAAACTCACTTGCAGAGCGGATGGTCACACGTGGTGGCTGCGTTGATTTCGGAGGTGCGGAACGAGGCGAGTGCTGCGCGTTCGGCACTCGGCAAGAGACTGACTGACTGGGCAATGAGCAGCGCGGACTGGGGTGGTTTGGGGTGCACGTGGGGCGCATGTTTCCAGCGGTGGTGCGGCGGCGTCGGCGTTGCGCGCGCGAGGAGGCCTGCATAAATACATATATATACACGTTTGTCACTCACTGGATGGCGCGGCGGCGACTTAATCTTGTGGAAATGCACTCGAGAAACAAACTTACTCTTGTCCGCCTGCCCCAATCCACCCTCCGCCCGCCCATCCAACCCTGTCTTGCTTCACGGCAGGAGAATGAGGTCGGCCGAATTAATTTTGCCTGTTTATTCGCGTCGGAATTCCGAGCTGCATACCGACTTGAAGATTATATCCTTGTATTTGCGCGAACGTGAGACAAACTTCATTATCAGGAGATTTGGCGTTCGCTCAGTCAGTATTCAGCCTGGGATTATGCCCATTATGGACGGAACGGGTCGACAAATTGGCGTCGGCGATGCTGCTTCGTCATGATAAATGCATACTGGAAACTTTTACCACTTCAGCAACCCAATTTAAGCTACAGATCATTTGCAGGATATGAATTTTCTTGAATAGGAAGCACATAACAGCTGCAGTGGGCTAACTGTAAGTTATCAAGTGAGATTGAGAGAGCCTTGCTTTAGGCGGTCGCAAGGATGCCCGAATATAATTGGAAACAACATTTGGCCGATGCACTTTTATTCTAAACAAATCCGAACTCTTCTAGGGTTAAACTAAGCTTGCTATTTTTTCGTTAAGATTATTAAAAAACTATTCAAGAGCTCATAAATTTCATATCTTCATTTAGAAATTAGAAACAATCATAATAAGAATACATCATTTTTTTATTTAACTTGTATTTAATTAGTTTTAAGAAACTAGTGCAATAAAATCATTTTAAATTATACAGTAAATGTTCACCATTCATAATTCATGTGCGTGATCCACGTAATCCGTGATGAACGTCGTTTTCACATGTTCCTTGCATTTAATTTTTAACTCTTTGGTGAACAAGACCTCTTCCAGTTCTTCTGTTAAGGAGTTGTATAGTTTAAAAGAGATTTATCTCCAAACGTACTCTTTGTTTGGCTAATACATATAACAATTACTACCAGTCCAAGTTCCGCAGCGATGAACACTACTCAAAAGTCGAGTTTCCAATTCTGTTGTTGGCTTCTGTTGGAGACAGTTGTGTTTTCCATGAAATAAGGCACTTCTATAACGCCAAAAACTTGTCGGAGGAATAAAGAAGAGAGTGTTTTGAGCAACGAGGATGAAATTCGTTTCTTTCATCATATGCATGATACCAAATTTATCTATATTTTGCTCGCTGACTCAAATCTAACTCGAACCATCCCAGTTCATTGAGCAGCTAATTGAATTATAGTAACATAAGGAAATAAACACGATGAGTAAACAGTAATTCCCTCTGACATCAAGTTTAATAACGCACTTTTCCAAGAATGGTGCGAGGCCGACACAATCAAGCATTTTTAGCGGCTCTTGTCTGTCATCTCGCGATAGATAATGCACGCACATTACTTACTTTAATGTGTATGCAAGACGCGGCCACTAGGTTGATCAAATATTGGTTCCTCTGTTTGTTGCGTATTCTCTGATTACAAACTGGTATAAATACGAATGAACTACCATTACTCCAGCACACATCTGTCGATTTGATATTAGTCAAAGATGTTCTCAGCAACTACAGTCTCTCTGCTCGTCGTCGTCGTTTTAGGTGCCTCGCACTTTACTGATGCCAATTTATTGGGTGAGTTTATAATTTATGAGCGAATGATATTTGTTCTCAGCGCAGCATCTTTGAAAATTCAGGCGTTTAATATTTCCCAATGAAAAATTTAATCACACTATGGACCATCCTTGAATTATACCTAAAAAATTATAAGTTTAAAATAAACAAATTCATCAGAGAATCCTGAAGCGGTAAACGAGAACTGGCTTGGCAGTCAACTCTTCCCAAAACCCAGTGTGGACGGGAAAATTGTGGGTGGCAGTGCGGCCCAAATCAAAGACTTTCCTTACCAAGTGAGCCGTTTGAACTCCGAAAATTAATGTTGTTTATTAATTTTTTGTATACATTTTTAAGTTGTCAATGAGATTCCGAGGAAGGCACATTTGTGGTGCTTCAATCATCAGTCCCGAGTACGCACTCACGGCTGCTCACTGCATCGAGAGGTTTATACTTACACGGTGAAGAGATAAGCGTGATACACATTTCCTTATTAGTTCGAGGTCTGCTTCAAAAATCAGCCTGAGGGCTGGCTCATCCGCTTTGTATTCAGGAGGAACGCGACACGATGTCGAAGTGGCACTTGTTCATCCTCTATACACGCAATACAAGCAAGATTACGACGTAGCAATTTTAAAAGTGCGCATATTTGATGATGATGTCACGTTTGTAAATCTTTGGGATAACCTGAATTTCCTGCTGCAGGTGAAACAGCCCTTTATCCTGAATGAATTTTCCTCTCCGATAGATCTTCCCCAATCTGGCGCTGAAGTTCAGCCAGGAACAATGGCTCTTACGACTGGATGGGGTGTAACAAGGGTCAGATTTGAAAATTTATTGAATTTTAGCCAATCTTCGATGCCACAAAATAATTTTAAACTGCGAATGATGTAAATTATTGTTACTATATGTGCTTTTTTATTTGCTGACGATAAACAAAAATACTCGTCTGACTGTCACCTGTTACTAATTTTAAAAAATAAATGAATATTAATTAAACTCGAACAGGAAGGTAGCCTGTCTCCTGCATTCCGTTTGCAGTCTGTAGCCGTTCCAATTGTGGACCGCACTGAATGTGCCACAAATTATATCGCATATGGAGACATCACTCCTCGAATGCTCTGTGCCGGCTTCAGGCAAGGACAGAAAGACGCCTGCCAGGTACTTGACCGATTTTTATTTTTCTTTGGAGTTAATAATAATAGATTTAAATGAAATTAAAATTATTTTAGGGTGACTCTGGAGGCCCTTTGGCAGCTGGGGGCGTGCTCGTGGGAATTGTTTCGTGGGGCGCTGGGTGCGCCAGACCAGGACTGCCGGGCGTGTACACTAATTTGGCAGACCTTGAAATCAGATCTTGGATAGCGACCAACACAGGAGGACTCTAGTGTTGTATTCTGGAATCCTGCGAAACTTATGGTTTTGAGATTGAACTTATAAGTACTCCAGCAAAACCAATAAAGAATATTAAGCCGAGTTTGGTTATATTTATTTATAGGATAAGATATATTGTAATTATTACTAGCTTTTTTGCTCTGAATTGTAATAAATGTCCTTTCCGTATAATGCGTACAATGGTTCAATTTTCAACTCGAAAAGATTTCTAACTTTTAGCGAAAATTTTATACCTGACTTGACTTCAGTGGAGAAAGAAAATTTAGCTTCAACTATGTTAGCCCTGAATTTTAATGAGTATATGTTACAAAAAGTCAAACCATTAATTTCAAAGATGCAGACAGTAGTTATATTGTTGTTTATTCGCACACTAGGTTGGGGAAAAAAATTTTGAACTGCACAGAAAATCGAGAATCATTAAATTTCTTCCGTATGTTAGCTAATATTTTAGAGATATCCTACAAGCATGTTTTAGTAAAAATATGATGGTAAAAAGAATAAAAGCAAAAAGCCTAAGATACTTTTTGTTTCATTCAAGGAAATAAAAATTGTCTTTGATGCTTGATCGATATCGTCAAAAACTATTTAAATTGGCAGTTTCATCGAATATGTAATTAAAATATGTGATGAAGCCGTTTCGTCACAATGTTATTAGACTCAAATTTGCAAACCGTGCAAATTGCAATAAATATTTCAAATTGCATAAGATTGAATGAGGATAAAATCTAAGGGTTTTGTTTCTTACAGTGTGTTATTGAAGTTTGATTGTTTTGCAAATATTCTGAATGCTTAATATCTCTTCCAGAAACTAGTTTTAAAGAAAAAATAACTTCTGATTGTTTAGAAGACAAATATAACCGTGTACTATAGCAGTTAATCTAAAAATATTACAGCCATATGGAACTAAAACATCTCATTGGGATGTATTCACAAAATGTATTTTCGTGGATATTACAATTTTCATGACGTTAAAAGATTACGTGCGCGCCCTTCCCGGTCCTCCGGTCCTCGGACAGGGATAAAATGAGCAAAAAAAAAAAAAAAAAAAAAAAAAAAAAAAAGATTACGTTTGTATCTATAAAAAACATAATTATGCACTGTTATTTCTCTGATTGAAAGGATCGAAAGCAATTTAACCGCTCCGCACTGTTCTAATTGTAAGAAAAAATAGTTTGTCTCTAATGCTATAGCCGCGCGTGTGTGGATATGGAAATGAATATAGACAAATTGAATTGAACAAAACAATTTTGCAAATCTTAATTCCAGTTTTGTTGATAGTTTATGATAACTGAAAAAAACAGCGTTGGGCGCATAAAATTTTAATAATTTAATACAGCTGCACAACAACAATTTGAACTTGTTAACAACTTTGAACGAAAATAAATTGGCGGTCACGCATCGTCGTTCAAATCAGTTCTGTGGTGGAAGCACTTGCCCTCAGCGAGCGGCTTGGTTGGGTCCACCCAGCGCATCCGCACGAGCAGGAACACGATTCCCGCGACGAACGCGACCACCTGCAGCACCGCCACTCTGTAGGTGGCGAAGAGCACGTCGGACTTGTGTCTCTCTTTGAGCACCACAGATGTGAGCACGAGGACGTTCTGCACGCCCAGCAGCAGGCACCGCCGGCCCAGTTGGCGCGGAGTCGCGGCGCCAGGCACCGCCACCGTCGAGGCCAGCGCCTCGGCCACGCTGGGCATCGGCGCCGAGCCCCACGCGTGCATGCCAAGTTGCACGGTCAGTCTTATGGCCAGCCAGGCGCCCATCACCACCGGCACCACCCACGGTGGGCATCCAGCACCCACCGCCAGGAACACCAGGGTTGCTCTCGCGCCTTAAACATTTATGCAATTACATCAGTGGACATTAAAATGTTTCATCAGTAAAAAAACTATTACAAAATTCATGTTTTTGTTTCGGAAGAAACAACAAGTTTAAAACAATCACAATTTATTCGTGATTGTTGAGTGTCTTAAAAAAAATGCTGTTTCGTGATATGTATGTTATATTTTTCAATTGAAATTTGAGTAAATTTAATATTTTTCTGTTTCCAGAAAAAAATCTTTAAAATATGACTCAATGTTTTTTGAAACAATTGAACTAACAGTAATGATAAAAAGCATTTCTGAGTTAAAAAAACATCCCGTTAGACACATGTATGTACCAAAGAAATTCAATACGTGATAAGCACAAAGGAAGCCTTTAAGCTGTTATATCCAACAACATTAATTTCAAAATTAACCAATCAGTCAAAACATCTCTAGGATTAGAGGTACACTTCTTTTTTAATTAACACGTAAAAACTTGGCATTAAGCGGTAAGCACATAAGAGGCATCAAAATTTTTACTGTAGTGGAATTTTGGAAATTTAAGATAAAAGACTGGAACAGTTAAATTACATCCTCATCAAATGATTCACAGCATTATCCGATTTGATGTGAACGACACGTGATCCAATTCATTAGCATGCAAAGGGAGTGTCCACTGGAGCCACATTAAAATCGCATTTGCAGGAAACCGCAACTTGGGTGCGTCCGCTTTTCTGTCACGAATACGACCCCAAATATCTCAAATAACCGGTCAGTATTAAATCAGCCGAGAAGCGACTCTTCCTCAACCATTAGCAAAACAAAACATGACAGGTTTATTGAGCCAAAATGCGTGTCGTTCAACTCCCAAAATAAACCGCCTGCGACGACATTGCAATGACATTTTATTCATTATCATTTTTGTGTGTTGCCATGCGCCGAATAAAGGCACAAAGGGAAGAAAGGAGATATGCTGTCGATGATAAAATGTTTGCTCACCTGCGATGAGGAAGTTTCCGATGGTGCCCGTGACAAGACTGGTTGACCGCAAAAGCGACCAAATCGAGGCTGTGATGACAGAAGCCCTTTTTCCTGAGGGGAACGGGGGCGGCATCGAGGTCACGGCTATCGCCCAGCCGACGTGTATCGCTGACACCACCAGCACTCCCATTTGAAAACCGCTCAAAATTGGAGCTGGAAATCATAATAATTGATCAGATTTATTTGATAGAGGCTACGCATGAATTTTTTTATAACTAATTTTTTATTTTAAAACTGATAAGTTAAATCAAACCAACTTCCAAATTCATCAAGCGCAATGGGTATAAACTGTGATTAACTTCATTATGTTAAAACTGAACCTAAAATTCCAATATCAGTCGTAAGGGAGTTTAGGGTATCAGTTCCTGGTTGATAAAGGATTTTAAAAGGAAAATAAAATTTAACATTAAAATTTAGTAAGAAATTTGCGATGAAAAGATGAAGTTAAATATGCAAACCTTTATTTATTAAATTTTAAACAATTTTCTGACTGATCTTAAATCAAAATGCAAATTTCTGGGGACATAATAGAGAAACTAATATTTTTTATTTAGATATTTATTATCATTTATTTATTTTAAATCATTTCAACTGAATGTATTCTTATGAGTGATTATAATTTTGATTAAAATTCCCCACTTTATTGTTTTGTTTGTTTATAGGTTTTCCTTAAACTACCACAATTGCCGGAAAGCCCCATTATTTTATATTTTCCTGCTAAAATACCAGTTGATTGCGAAAAAGCATGTTTACCACAGTGTTTTAGCGGATGCACTTCAGATGCCGGATACTGCCTCTGCATGCCGAGAAACTGGACCACATTGGGCGGCAGCGTGGAGGGCAGAACTTGGCCTGATCTGGCGCACCAACCAAGATCTGCAGCGTTCAGGATCAACTGCAGCACTGATCCTGAAACCGCCTGCGCCATTGCCACCTTTGCAGGCCACGGACGATGACCTTTGGTGCGCAAACCTCGGCACACCAACTCAAACAGTCTGCGAAGAAAGAGTTTCGTTCTCAGCAAAAATATTTATTCGGTTCAATATCACACTCAAAATTGATTTTGGTGTAAATTGATGAAGATATATTTTATTTGTTATGATACAGTAAAATTCTAACTAATAATTTTGCAATATTGGAAACAAAGATCATTATTTCAAAAACTAAAAGGCACGACATAGCAAGAAAAACTCAAGTTATTATTGTGAAAATTCATGATTTCATATTGCCGAAAGCAAAAATTTAATGTTAAAGAAATATCCATGCAAATAATTTTCCAGTCGGATTGCTTACAAAAAGAGATATGAGCTGAGGTTTAATGGTCCCGTCATAATTAGTTAAATGAGCCTTTCATGTTGTACTTGTTGCTCACCTTAAAAAAGATTCCAAGCGGAACAGAAGGAAGAAGCTCTGCATCACAAGAAAACTCCATTTGGTCTTTCCCTTCTTGGACTTCCTGCCGCTTCTGTGGACGAGAACGAAATTAAACCGCACTCTCATATTAACTTCACCGATCCGCGTCTCTGCTGGTCATTATGCAGAGCCAATTTGAGCCAACAATGCGCGCACCTTATGTTGGAGATTGTTGCCACGAGGCCCGGCAGAAAGGTGAACACAAGACCAATGTAAAAAAGAGGTCCCAGGGCGTTCGGCGAGATGACTAACAGCACTAACAATGGCACCTCCGCGATGAAGTGTCGCAGTCCCATTAGAAACCACAACAGCTCGATGAAACATCTTGAAAAACTACAACTGAAAAACCAAAAAAGCGAATTCAATTAATTGAAAAAATTAAGTCATTTTAATATTAAACTGTTATATATGAACATTTGAACACTAATCGTAACAAGAGTGCAGTTTAGCAAATAAAAGAACTTTTAGCTTAATTTTACAATTAAAAGGTCGAAAGTGATAAACCGTAAAGATATATATAAATATATATTTCATAATTTTTAGCGTCTTGTAAAATTTTGTGGCACAAAAACCATTATTTGCAACGATATTCTAAAATTCGCTCAAAATTATCTATATAATTTGTTGAAAACATGCTATCCGAATATGTTACTTTTCTGGTTCAAAAAGTAGACGAGAATTTGGTGCTAGTATTTCATTCCTGTAAATCTCACCAAGATTTGTTCGTCTCCTCAACGGAGAGGCTCCTTGAGACCTGCGAGATTTGCCTTCGAGGTGAGTGGTGTCTCCTGGTCGGATCCCTGTACAAATTCCTGCCATTGAATGGCCTCGATGGCTGCACGCGTTTTGGGGCCACAATCGGAGTCGAGGATCCACCCGGTATCTGCACATCAATAAATATGTCACGCTGCCGACAGCCATAATGCTATGCAAACTACAGGTGTGTTATGATAAGGGCTCTTCCAAAAATTTCATTTGAATTTATTCAACACAGGAAATTATCTCATTTTATGATGGCGGCAGGCGTGGTCTAATTTAGGAGGCGAGTGGCATTTTTTGCCCATTTAACTCTAATCTCTGAAAAATATGTGATTGCGATTAAAACATCAGCTTTTGGATTGAGGAAAAAATTAAAACTTATTTTAGTGTGATGCTATACCTGATTAATATTAAATACTTTTTGAGGAGCTAATTTTTTGGTATTAAAAAAATTGTACTAAGAAACCATAATTTTCTTTGCGGTCTAAAATTGACATAAATACTTAATTAACGCGGATATGCACAACTCGCACTCTACACTTACATTAAAAAATGATGAATGCATTTCAAAAGGTGCAACCAAAAAGGTTTCATTAAAGAAAATGCGCCGGTAATTTGTTTTACAGTTAAAAAACAAATCAGAGTACCGAATATATTTTAAAAAGAGTAAATTCTCAACAATAATTTGATTATGTACATGTATGGACGCGCGAGATGGACACATTTTCTGTTACAAAAGTGCTTATTTCAAACAGGTTTGCATAACAAAACTCGAGCTTTTTCAACCTGTTGTTGCTGGAGGCTATAGCAGCTTTGTGTTAAACTAATTTAATCTGGGCTGCGAGAAGTTGAAGCCTAATGAAAGTTGCTTGAATAAATGTGCTCCCATGGCCTGAGAAAGAGCGGCTAGTTTGCTTGTTTCTTCCAATGTCACGTGCAAAAAGGTGTGCACAATTAGCTGCCTTTTCTTGTGGGTACTTTGTTCGCAAGTTTATTATTTGTTACGCGATATGCAATTATAAAAAAGACAATACTCGTGTTGCGTAAGCTTTTATATGGGCGAAGTCAACTGCTTTGGTCGACAAAGCGTCGCCAGGTTTTGTATAGATGTTCCAAATATGTTTATCAAATACGTGACACAAAAATGACGCCACACGCCAAACCCACTCGTTGCGAAAATTTTGGGTCTTGATACGCATACGCACCATCGAGCGCTTGAAAAGGAAAAAAATGGAAATGACACACGCACATGACTTAAACCAGCAAAAACTCGTTTTCCAAAATGGATATAGTAATCAAACAATTTAAGTCAACCTTTTTGCGGTACCTAGTTTTTTATGCAGTGATTTGCTACTATTTTTAATTATGAGTTTCAGCGAGCTATTCTATAACATTACAAATGGCTAATTTATATCCTAAATGTGATTTACTTTATTTTAAAATTGTATTCATTATTGTATGACTTGTTTTGGAGAAATAAACCGAATAAAATTGGATTTATTGAAATTGAAATTAATATTAGCAATATGAGCGATAGATTTCAAAATTTAAACGTTACAGCAACAGGAAAATTAGGTTTGAGCTCTAACCATTAAAAATAAATTTCTGAACCATCATCTAAAGAGTAAAGAATGGAAACTTAAAATTAATGACGCATTTTCGATATTTCGAAATGTAAACAAAATTAAGCCATGGTATGCAGCAACGAAAGATGTGGGATAGAGGAAAAGATTTTGATCTATTTTAAAAACCCTGCGTAGTGTGTAGTGAGTAGTGGAACCTCACATCAAGCATTGTATATTAAAAATACTCAAGGCCCTAACGATTACATGTGACCTTGTGTTCCTGAACTTAAGTTTTAGGTGCCTTTCATCGTGAGGCGTTGCTGGTTCTCCAAATGCTTATGACGTTTATCAATATCTAATTGTTGTTTCTTATTACAATACTGAAGAGCTGTACAATTATTTGTGTTGAGTTAGCAAGCTAGTTTTGTAACAACACATTTGGAAAACCTGTTATATTCATTTAACTATTCACGTGCTTAAAATTCACCCTAAAAGCGAGTCTCCGTCGAGTTTCTCCTGACCACATTCTTTGTGATCCTCATCCTCACAAATAAAAAAGCTGGAGAGTTCTTCGAACAATGATTTTTGCGTGCCTCGGGTGACATGAACATTAAATATTTCTGCCGCAACTAACAATGCGAATTTTAGTCAGGCCACGACATTTTTTTTAATCTAATTTTAAATATTTGTTTTGGGAAAAATGAGCTTCACACTGAAGAATTAATTTATTAATTTGAGTCGTCAAGATAAAAATAACGAAATTGGAACAAGCATTTGTTGAAAAATTAATCGTATAGCCCTTAAATCAATAAATGATTACCGTCCTAAGAAAATTACTCCACCAACTTCTACCTTGGTGCCACAAATGATTTGTTAAATAATTAAAGACCCATGAGTCACAATCGGGATTGAGCCGCACATATATATGACAGGCAAACAGAAAACTCGCTCCAGCAACAATTTCGCGTGCAGAGGCGGCGGCAATAAAGTAGCGCGCGAGTGCACCGCCAATTGCACATGCACGCAATGAAAAAACAGCACGTGAAATGCGTGAAATGAGTATGTTTATCGGAGCAAAGATCATACCAGCAGCGTCCTGGTGGGGTCAGCGGCGGCGGCAGTGGTTTCGCGCGGCGATTTCTCCCCAAAAGCGGCGCCGTTGGAAAGCGTCCCGCCGACGTCCAGCACGGACAACGGGACGAGCTCGGCTGCGTCCACGGCTGCCATGTGCGGTGCCTCGGTCGAGTTTTGTGTCGTCTCACTCACTCACAGCACGCGCACGCACGCCTCTCGAGTCACGGCATCGTCTCCTCGAAGCACTCACTCGCTGCTCTCAGGGTCTAATGAACCTTTTCTCCAGACACGCACCGAGCGTGCGACTCTTGAAAGCTGTGCTCCTACCTCGTTCTGACGTAACAGCAGTCAATCCAGGTGGAGGGGCAGATTAGAAAGTGTGTGTGCTGTTTGGATGCCTGTTTTGTATTTCGCTCACAGAATATATAAAATGCAGCAGCGTGCTGGCCGTGCATTCAAAAGCTACTGCGATAGGAAACCCTGCCGCTGCTGTCTTATCGGCTGCAGGAATTCACTCTTTCCATAACATTTGGTGCCTTATCTAATCGGCGCCGGAGCTGTGACGAATACCTCTTTTATGCAGTGGTTGCGATTTGCCATATGTGTACCGTGAAGCGAATTCATACAAGGAAGTTTGATCAAAAAAGAATGGAGCTATCTGGTCACACAGTCAATGGGACCAATAAAATTTTAGGTTATAAACGTGGCTGATTTTTGCCGGTAATTAATGAATCCACGCAAAACTTTGCAATCTTTTTCCTGCTCAAAATTGTACTAGGAAAGTTTTCTTTTTTAACCTTGAGATCAACCACCCTAATTTTTTAATGAATATTGCACAGGCATATTAGCACTATAGATTGGCCAGTAATTTTCTCTTTTAATATTGCGTTAAATTAGAATTTCCAGTAGTTTGGAAGATTCAAAGCTTTAAAAACGCAGGATTTCAACCAAAGTAGGATTAACCATTTAAAAACCGATTACATTCATTTACTAGCTTGTAGGTAATTTATTTTTCAATGCTAGCGAAATATCAAACAGGATGTCATATTTAAAAATCAACAAAAGGGAACAAAAAAATCAGACTTTAGGTCCACAAAGCATTCTGCATTACGACCTTATTTATCAATTTTAAATACAATATATGAAAAAGATTTTGCTATAAAACCTAAAGTTACTTATAAATACTAATAAATCATGGAACGGCCCCTGCAGTTGGTTTTAAGACTCTTGGATGGCTAGGCTCTTGATAACACAAATCTATCATATAATCAATTCAACTGCAATAATGGGGCATTGCGCAAAAATATCACTCTCCCAGTCAGAGCAATGAGATTGGGTGAATCTATGACTCAGTTTCCTTATCTTGAGTAAACTCTGCGGTCGATCCTTGGCCCATCACTTTCTCAATCATGGCAATGCTAAGATCCCAAAGGGTAAGAGCCAACTCAACGTCATCGCAGGCGGCGCTGGAAGGGCATCGGCAGCAATTGTTGAAGTACAGCCCTCCAACTCCGGCTGTGTCCGAATGGGCGGCTACGTAAAGCGATGTACTCGCTGCTTGTTGCTAAAACCAGTATTCCAATATATTAAAGTTCATTTTTAAACCAGTGGTGTAAAAATTGAAAATGATTACTTATAAAATAATTATGCCCTTTAAGTAAATAAACTATAAATACTAATTAGGATTTTAAGGACATTTTGGAATGAAAGCAGATACACCTCTACCAATAGTCGTCAAAAAGTTTCAATTGAAATGAAATTCAGCTTTCCTGTAGAAGAAATTCAGAAAAATAACCAGCTTGTTAAATACTCTAGGGAACTGCATTTCATTTCAACTGAATATCATTTTTAACCAAAATAATGTAACTTAAAGTTGAAAAAACGCAATGAGGGTTCACAAAATCCCGCATTTTCCAGAAAAAAAACATTGCATCGCTAAAACCCTTTTTTAAAACACATGCAAGATCATTGAATAAAGATCATAAATATTTTATGTTTGATGACCAATATTTTAATTTAAAAAATATAGTGCTAATACCATTGATAATAAAAAATATTTATTTATATTTAATAGAATTTTTCATGCTCTTTATATTGTCTGGCGTACAATATGACCTTTTTGAATGTCAAATTCAAAATAGCTTTGGACAATGCAGAAACAATCCAATCTTTGTGGGCTTTTTCTGAGCAAACAAGCATTTTTGCAGATTGAAAAATTAGCAAGTCTGCAGTTATTTCAATATTATTAGACTATCTGTTGTGCTTTGATGCTCCTTAAATGGTAATTGTGGGAATTTTCCAGTGTCAAAAAAATCTCTTAATTTTTCCAAATGTTAAAGCAATTGATGACATCCTTTGCCTGTATTATCATAAAAAATCGAACTCACAAGTGATTTGCTGAAGGGTCTGACTAGCATGAAAAGAAACCGGTAGAGCCACCAGTTCCTTGAAAGGGCGGAGCTGACCATGTTTCCAGGGTGAAGGGCGTTTACAGCGATTCCAAGAGAACTCCATCTGCGAGCTAACTCAACGCTGATGATCAGGTTACAAAGTTTGGAGTCGTTGTAGGCCTGCATTGAGCCTTGGAACCTGGAGGCCGTCAGCGGGGACAGTCTTTCTTCATTGATGTTGTTTATGTCAAGGAATGAGAATCTGTGGAATGATCCAGCTATGAAATAAATTGTTTTAGAAAAGAGGCAAGTTACCTGTGCGATTCTGACGAAACGAAAACCACCCTGCAGTAGGGCGTGGTTTGCAAAATTGGCTTGAGCAGCAAGGTTAGGTAAAAGTGGGACAGGTGGTTGACTTGGAAATGCGTTTCAAATCCATCGGGAGTCAGCGAGAACGGCAGCCCCATGACAGCTGCGTTCAAAATTAGCATGTCCAGGGACCTGATTAAAATTGGATTATTTAATTTTCATGCTAACTTCTAATCAGACGTGAATACTTGTAATTTATCTGGAACAAGGTCGCGAAGTTCTTCACGCTTTTCAAAGAGGCCAAATCCAGTTCCATGAACTCCATAGGACCAGAGGTTTTGCCTTCTGCCTTGATTTTTCCAATTGCTTCTTGAGCTTTGTCTGCACTTCTACAGGCGAAAATTGTTGTGCAGCCGTGAAGGGCAAGTGACCGAGCAGTTTCAAATCCTGAGGGTGTAAATTGTTCCATGAGTAATAAAGAATAATTAATTTGTCTAACTATTTTTTTAAATATAAAAGAGCAGAAACTGTACAAGAAATCGATTAAATAAGTTAGGGATAAAAGCCCGTTTTAATTTGATCACCACTGAAAATCTAAAATTTATTTATAGCTCGCTTACCAATGCCACAATTAGCACCAGTCACAATAGCGACTTTTCCAGTGAGGTCCCGTCCATGCAAAACTTGCATAGCGTTACTGGAACCGTCAAACTTTTGCCGGAAGTCATCGGGACTCTCTTTCTCTTCAAGAGCAAAAGCAAGTCTTGGGTCAGCATAGGTTGACCGGTTATTGATGTCATCCACATAAATGATTTTGCCATCCTCATTCACTTGCTTCTTCCAGCCAAAAGGGATTTCTATAGGAGTTCAAAAATATTGTAGCAGGTTTTATTCCTTTAAAACAAGTCAAACAAGGTTATACATACCTCCAGCGACAACCTTCTTTTTTCCTGTTCTTGGGTGCGTCCACTGGCAGCCCTTAGTATTGTGACTAAGGAAAATATAAAATTATGTATTAGGAAATTAACATTTCTTTAAGAAAATGCGTTCTTACTTAACAAAATACACCCTGCCATCAGGTGTTGCTCTTTCCTCCCAACCTGGTGGAAGTTCATCTTCGCTATCAGAGTCTGGCAACACAGCAGCTGACATTGTTCCTAAAATCAATACGAGAAGATGAGTATTGATGAAATTTATCATGTGCATCACAAGATCAAAAATGAAGAAGTTAAACTGTAACCATAAACCGTATTTGGTAGTTCCAAAGTATCAATGTAATATTTTTGAAGTTACGACCGCACAAGATTAGTCTTTACATTTTATTTCTTTTTTGTAATTTTCAATTTACCTGCGAGTTTTTGTCGTTACTCGAAATGTATGTACGTAAAAACAATAACACTAATCAGATGTTGTGAGTGTTGTGAGCATGAGCAGGCACAGGCAGCAAGTCAAGAAGAGTGACAGACTGAAAGCTCCGCACCGGCAAAATATGCCATCTTTGGACCGCTCATCAAACTAAAAATACCTTTGTGCTCCTCAATGACCAAATATAATGGACTCAATTCTGATCTTGCAGTCTCAGCATTCGCAGCCCTGCGCCAAAGGACGAATAAAAACAATAGCAATCTATAGGCTTCTCTATTTTTATCCGAACTGTCGTTAAAAGCTAAGAGTGTAGCATAACCCAAAAACGTTTGGGAATAAATATTTGCAAAGTGCTATGCATTAGGGAGCAATATGAAAAAAATGCAAGAACATTTTAACAATTATTAGCGGCTCTCTGACGTGCTGAGCTGCTGCTGCATGCGGATGACCTTTGTTGGTTTCAAAAGTCTTGGGACAAATTTCCATTAAAAAAGCTATGTTTTAGCTTAAAAAGTTAAATCGAACGATATCAATTTAATGTAAAATAAAATTAAAGTAGCTAATATAAACATTTAAACCCTTTAAATTTCCATACAAGATTGCTCATCAGACAGGCCTCACGCGTTCACTCATGGATAGCATAAAAAGGGGGAAATGCTCATTCGTGAAATATTAGTAATATTATTGCAAGTGCACACTGGAACGTTTGCCGCTGAACGTTATTCTGCTGCACGCAGATTCTAAGAAATCGACATGAACAAAATATTTGAGTAAAATTGATCACAAAAAGATGTGATTGTGGTCTCTTAATAGGTTTTTGAGTTCCCGAGATAAATAGTTTACGGCTGTTAAATTCTAAGCAATCTGAAGGAAATTAAATCGTTGCAGCTTTTGAATAATTTAAAAAAAGTACCAATTTTTTCAATTAATTGGGGTTCTAATTCCACTAAATTCCGTAAGCCTGGATAAAATCAACTTTTTTACGCCAACAATGGTTGCACTATTTTAACATTAAATTTCTTGCGCCTAATAATTATGGCAATGTCCAACTGCTGACGATGCACAAACCAGATTCGACGGATGCGTCTGGGTTGAAATGATTTGACTTACCCACATAAATTTGTCACTCCATCCAAGAGCAGGCTCAAATTCTGTTATGCGGCATATATATCCCAGACTGGAGCGAAACACTTTAAGTTCTCATGCATGGTGCATTAAGAGCGAAATGCAGCGAGGCATCTGGATTGAGAGCGCGCGCAGTGGGACAAATAATGCTAGTCTTTGTGCGCGCCTCGGCTCCGTTTACTTTCCCATCGAAAAACACGCACCGCGATGGAAAAACCATAAATTGGCTCGAGCGACAGGCTCAATGAGCTGCGTGCGCCTGAGTAAATTACATTAGAACATCTTGTAGTGCACTCGACATCTACACTTAATTTTCCTTACTTTGATTTTTATGTTTAATTTGATAAAAAAATTATTGCTCAGATAATAGAAAAATTACAAATATTTCCTAATTCCTGATATCCTGCTTGGGCCTTCTCTACACAAGCGTGCTAATTTTCTTTTGAATCATTCAGACTTAGCCACTCATTATTAGTAACATCCACACAATAAGGAGAGCCATTTGTATGAGCTATATAGTTGATCTATTTTTTAACTCAATAAAACATTTTTTGTACGTGTTGTCGATGTTTCTTATAGTTTTTTTTTTTATTAATTTTATCATTTTAAATAACAATCACTACAAAATGAAAAATTAAAATTCATAAAATAGTATTAAACTCCTACAATAATTTGCATTTTTTGCGAAGTTGACTATATTTTGTGTCACTCCTTTCCATTTTTAATTTTGTGCTCGCAATCAGAGATGATTGCAGTCAGCCGTTTTCAACAACCATGATGATTGAGAATCGAATTCTCTCTGCAAAGTTTTTACAAAAAGTTATGAATTTTGTTTCGAAGATAATCTATTTGAAGAGATTTGCATGGCAAAAACAGCGAGCTGTGCAGTAGGGAAAGGTGCGAAAATATTTTCTTTGCAATTAATTTATTCTTCTAAACCAGCCCGTTGGCTCGCATTGTTAAAGCGCGCATTCTTCAGAGTGTCAGTTTCAAGGCAATGGGTGAAATTTGAGCATTTCAGGGATCTTTATAATACTGGCTGCCCCGGCTGCCCAATGGCAGAGATGGCAAAAAGGTGGTTAATTTAGTGACTCGAAATGCTCAAATAGCTCAACGGGCTGGGAGGCGCACCGGCTGCTCGTTTTCACACCTTTCCAGCGGCTTTAAGGGACAAATGTCTGGCGTTTCATCAATACATCGGTGTAGGAAGGCGAAAAAAATGGCCACATTGGGCCTAAGTAAGCTCCTCTCTGCGGCCACTCAGGCCCCGCGCTGGCGGTGTTATTGGGGCCCGGTGTGATGGCCCACGTGATGTGCTGAGCTGCAGAGTTAAAAAAACTACTCATATCTTAATTTTTGTTTTCCTCTGCTAGGGGGAAGATTTTTATTTATTTATTTTATTTTTAAGAAAATTTATCGAGAGAAAAACAAAGGAGAGCACGAAAAGGTTCAAATAATTTTATGTTTTGTACTTTCTATATTACTTCAAATATTTGAGTTTTAACCAGCTTCTAAAAGAAGTGTGAAAAGTGGCAGTTTGGAGATCGAAAATTTATGCAGCCGCAGCAGATTTAAAAGGAGTTGCAGGGCACGCATGAATAGAGCGTATTTGAGACACACACCAAAGGAAAGGGTGTCATATTAGACTCCAGAGTGCGGGGCTGGTAGAGCCCATTTTCATTTCTCCGTCCACACTGACGCTCATTGTTTGTCTGCCGGTCGTGCGAGAAACAAGTGTCCGCGCCCCGCTGTACTTTCCTTTGGTGCTTTAGGTTTCAATGCAGAGAATAATCAGTTGTTTTTTAGAATCAATGATTGCTCTCGACATTTAGATCTATGGCATCAAATTCTTTTATCGTGAGTTTTTCTTATCCAGCAACGTAGTATTCGCCCGATTTATGAAATTATTTCTTCTCCGTCGCTTGCTCATTCAACTATATGCCTTGGGGGAGATTTGATTTCATAAATTTTGCGAGAGTTTCGTCAAGCAGCGGTGATTTGGTGGTTGGTTGGATGCTTGTTAGATGATAATGGTAAAGTATCCGTTTGATTTTGAACTGTAACTACTTTGCCGTCATCGTCTAATGATTACCCAACAATTAAGATTCATCTGCGTTATTCTCCTATTTTTTAATTAATGTCCATGCTACTATGAGACATGCAAACTTCTGCTAGCGAGTGTTTTGATTTTGAAAAGCTAAATTAGGATACTGTGATGATAATTGTTGTTAAAATTTAAAATCATTTAATAACATGATTCAGATTTTAGATAAAGCAACTCAGTTTCATACGACAAGTATCTCCCCTGAATTGTTGTATCGTTTAAAATTCCTGTCCTCATACTTGTATTTTTGAATACCATTTTTAATTATAAGCTGCTTAATTTGTAAATTAGAGTTTAATGCTATCACAATGCGTGCATTCTTCTAAGTAGAGATTGTTGACTTATGCTTGATTTGGAAGAAAGTAAGGCGCGATTTCTATTTCTAAGGATGCGACGCGCACCTCGGCATCAAAATATTTGCAGCGGGTAAAAAATATCTGCGCCTTCACAGCAGTCGAGTAAAATGAAGCCCACTGCTTGGGATTTTAGCCGCGGATCATGATACAGCTAGCATTATCCGGTAAAAAATCCCATACTAGTTGAGCTTTTGATGTCATCACTTTAAACGGAGGGAAGAGTACTCCTGGCTTATTTGAAATTGCGGGTGGAAATAATTTAGCACCAAATTTTGCTGATATAAAAAATACATAAAATGTTGTTGTGTGTTGTCTTTAATGGTTAATTTTATTTTATTTATAATAAATCAATTTTGTAAATCTTGTGATCTAACAGGACAATCAATAAAAAAACCAATTCTAAAATATATCAAGTTCATTGTTACAAATTCAAATAAATTTATATAGCCAAATCGTATTTGTAATCCTACAGTCAACATAATAATTTATGCAATGAAATTAAAATAATGCAATCAAATCATTTCCGGATTTTCGTCCAAAAATAATGAATTGCTTTTAGGTTTGACCTAAGATTTTCATGATTCATATTAAAAACAGCGGAAAATTGCTCGAGAAATTAAAATTCCCTACTGGCCAGTCGTTTTGTTAATAGAGAATACGATTATAACCTAAAACGTAAAACCCTATTTTCAGATTTCCCCTTTAAAATATCATTGAAAAAGTAAAATTTATTTAAAGCATTTTAAATATACTTTGTTGCCATACATAATATTTATTTTTGATTGCAAAATAAAACAAAATGCAACATATTTAGTTGTTTAATTAAGTTAGGACGTTCATTGAGTGTAAAACATTCAGAAATCGTGTATGAATGCGCTATTTTCTTTTTAATTTCTTTCATTTTAATAATTCGCTCAATACGGTACACTCTTAGTAAAATACATCGTATTTCAAGCTCCTCAGTCGATCGAGAAACAAAAATGCCGACCAACTACCCGCCGTTGCATTATGGTGACGAATTGGATATAATTATATTTCTTCAGCGTCCCCATGCTTGGGAACCGCGTGTGTGCGTGGCAAATTTAATGGCTGGTGAATGCCCGACCCAACGCTGCTCTTTTTGAGACGAGAGCAGAGTGAGTTGGAATGTGTGTGCAGCATAACATAACTCAAAACAAATAATTTCATGAAGGGCAAGAGTTTTGTCGTAATTACCTCCGGTCCAAAGAGCTTCGCCGACTTAATAATCTCCACTCAAGTCAGCGTTTTCTCCACTTCATGCAACCGCTCATCGGTGCGGGTGAATTTTTATTAATCGTAACTATTAAACAATATTTTGCAAACGCATTTCAAAGCATTATAAAAGTTACGAATCATACATATTAAGCATCACAGTTTTTCTTATTATACTAATGGAAGAAATATGGTTAAATTTTCTTAAATTTTAATGCTTCGATTGAACTCTCAGCATTTATATCTGCTGGTGATATTAGAAAATAATAAAATATTGCTTCATAATTCATTATGAATCTCATTAAAATATTTAAAAAAAAATACAATAATTGTCATCACATCATTGATGTTTCCATATTATTTTAAATATCATTGCTGCCTGATGAAGCTGCGAAAATATTTTAACGACTCCGGAGGCGTCATTATTACGTCACAAGCAAAGAATTCGCGCGCGAAATACTATAGTGGGGTTGGCTTCATATTTTTGCTCTAAAACTGAACGGGTGTAAACCAGAGACGAACAGCAAGCGTATAAGATTAGTACAGTGCGAACGCGGCATTAAAATCTGTCATTATGCGGCGAGGCTCAAGTAAATTCTCTCAAAAGCGAGCGGCCGGGACTTCATTTTGGAGCAATGCTAGCACGTTTAAAAAATTCACGAGATATATTTATCAATATCTGTTTTGATTGAGTCACAACAATATAGAAAAATAGCGTGCAGGTCTTGCAAATAAATAATTATGATTAAGTTTGTGCGATCATCAATCCAGGACGACGGCCATTTTCACTAATAGTGTTAAATATTTTTTTAAAAAACATAATAAATCCACGCATCTAAAAAATTGGTTTTATAAAATTGATTTCTTAACAAGAATCTTGACCGAAGACGTAAGAATATGTAATAGTAACAAAAGAGAGGAAATTAAATGGATCAGCGATAAGATTGGCGGCGCCTTGCCACAAACTCAACCTGCGAGTGGAACAAGTTTCAATTTTGGTCGATAGATGGAACATTGGCTGGCCCGCTGTTGAGTGCAAGCACCACACACATGTTAGTCAGTCCACAACAAAACAGCGAAGCGAGAAGCGAAATATCAACAAACGCATGTTGATCAGAATCAGAGTAGATCGCAGCTTCCAAAGTTGGTAGTAGATACTATTTAATTTATTTGTGCATCAAAATGTTTTCCACGAGTACTCAAAAGAAATACTGGCTCTTCGCCGACGAATCCGAGCTTTTGAAGGCTCGTAGTGAGGCGAATGCAAAGTTTGTTGCGAGCCACGGTCCAAAAATGACAGTAAGTTTTGTAACTTTGATTCATTTGGCATACAAAAATTAATTAATTAATGTCTCTCATTGTCAGGAAGAAGAACGCAATGAGATACTGGACGCCAACGAGGAGAAGGCGCTCCTTAAATTTTACGAATTGCAGCTGCGTGATTTTTGCCGGCGATTTGAGCCTCCCATGCCAAGATCAGTAGCTGGAACAGCTTTCCACTATTTCAAAAGATTCTACTTAATCCACTCAGTCATGGACTATCACCCGAAAGAAATTTTGTAGGAATCATTAAATGAGTTATTCGAGTATAAAATTTAAATGTTAAACTCTAATCTTCCAGAGTGACGTGTGTGTATCTTGCTACCAAAGTGGACGAATTCAATGTTTCCATCGACCAGTTTGTGCGAAATGTCAAAGGAAACCAAACAAAGGCCATGGACATAATTCTCAACAATGAGCTGCTCCTCATGCAGGTCCTCAACTACAACCTCACTATTCACAATCCCTTCAGGCCCATCGAAGGGCTTTTGATTGACATTAAGGTGCAAAATATTGTTAATATTTCAAATCATTGTCTTTTTGTTTATCCTCGAATGACCAATACACTGAGTCATCCTGGTAGCGGTAAAATTGCGCATCACTCAATAAACACCAAAATTTTTATTTTTTTAATTGATTGTTGCCCTTTGCTTGCAACAAGGAAATCCGCGTTTGGTTGTTGAGAAACGCACAATTTACCGCTACGAGGAAAAACTTAACATGTATGCCAAACACAGCTAGAAAAATATTGCATGGTAATTTCTTGCCGAACTAAGCCAGCATCAAACAATTTCAATCTCAGATCACTGAAAACTTGCCACTGGTGCTTTTTGCACAGGGTGCAAAATTCGGTCACGACACAGTGGAGCTATTAATTTAATTCAGCTGTTCAGGAAATTAACCGACGATTTGGCTAAATTTCATTCTTGGAAATACATTTCAGACAAGAGGTACAATGGTTGACCCTGAAAGATTGCGCCCCGGCATTGAGGATTTCCTGGACAAAGCATTTCTCACCTCAGCACCATTATTAGTTGCTCCATCTCAGTTGGCTTTGGCCGCTGTTCTCCATTCTGTTAGCAAAATTGGAGAGAATCTTGATAACTACGTTACAAAAACCTTACTTGGCGATTCTTCGTCTGAAGCGCTGGCATCCCTTGTTGAAGCGGTTCGAAGTAAGGATTTTGATTTTGAAACATGTTCCACCAATTAAAAACCCCGATTTCCTTCTCAGAGGTCCGCTCGATGATCAAATCCATGGAATCATCTCCAAAAGAGGTCATCAGAGTGCTGGAGAAGAGGCTTGAAAAGTGCAGGAACCAGGAAAACAACCCTGACAGTGAAATGCAAGTTTAGCTTCTTTAAAACCTTAAAGTTTGTTTCATTCGTCACTTTTTACAGATACAAAAAGAGACAGTTTGAAGCTTTACACGACGAAGATGAGAAATATGGATCAGATTTCCCATCTTTGATTATGAGTGGTGACTTAAAATTAGGTGAAGGAATATTTGAAATCAACAAATCCATGACCAGTCCTTAAATTATTCAATGAGACTGAAATCTGAGTTATTTTCTAATAAACACTTGGTTCATACAGATTTTCTGTTTTTTAGCTATCACTCATTTTAGCCCTAAAATTTTCTGAATTGTATGTTTGCTTGCTAAAATATATAAGCTCTGCTTGAAAAGTGCGGAAATGGCATGATCATTTTAATAAATTCGAAGTTACAAAATAAATCAAATTTACGTTTATGGGATCAGCTGGAAAGAAAATTCAAAAGTCAATTTTTAACTAATATTTTATTTTTGAATTTGGAAATACAAACAAAAAGCGAAATTTAAAAAATGGCGATTCCTCACAATCAATTCAAATTAAGATTGATAAATGAGAGCAGTTTATAAAGCACAAAAAACGTTCAAATGATTTGAACCAACCATTCACACATAAATACATACAAAAGCATGGACAGAATTCAGCTTTGATCTCGACTTGTCCCTGCCGCTTGGTGCTGGTTGAAGTCTGGCTCAAACCTCTGCAGAAATGGTGGAACCTGGGGCCCAGGAGGCTGGCCCATCATGTAATGTTCTTGCAGCAGGCCAGGTGCTGGCGAGGGAGGTCCATGAGGCGGTGGGTGCATGTAGCCCAATGGCAGACCCTGACTCGGAGGCACCACTTGTCCCGAGTGCAGAAAGGGTCCGCTCGGCACTGGTGGGTAATTGAAAAACCTAGTGGAGCAATGGTCAGCAAAGTATATTTTAAAAAGCAGCTTGAATTACCAAAGTCTGTCTCCGAGGAACAAAGGACGAGGGGCTGCAACCCCCAGCGCACTGTAGTACTGCTGCGCCACCAGTTCCAAATCGTTTGTGTACTTTCTTTTCCATTTAGTGCGTCTGTTTTGAAACCATATTTTAATCTGAAAAATGAACACATGCCAATTTTAAAAATTTCATTAGAAGGCGAAAAACCACAATATTTCATTTCATTATTAATTGATTAGATGTGGAAACGCTAAAAATCATAGAAATTTTAGTGGATTTAATACTGTTTTCGTTTCAAAAAATCTGACAGAGAAGCAGTAAAAATGTAAAGTTGAGTCTTGCTTGTTTGAATGAGTGGACTAACGCAGTTTCAATTGAAAACTATACTGCATCAGTTATTTATTTTTTTATTTTTAGCTCTTCAACAAAGCAGTTTTTAAGCATAATTATACAACTAACAAAAAGTTTGGAGTTTGGGAAATCCGGAATTACAGGTCTCCTCCTAAGTCAGACTTAATTAAAATTATTCCACAGCATGGAAAAATTATTTTTTATTATTATATTAGAAAAGATCTTACTTATTTTCCCACATAAATGCGCTCGCGTTTAAGTGTTAAAAGTTTAAAAGCGTTCCTAGAAGAGCAGGCAATTTCGTGGCAGGCGGAATGAATAAATCGTATTTAGTGTGAGAGATGCAATTCATTAGCAGCTTGCCCGAGGTGCCAGCACCCTTAGCCGCCGTTTTTCCTTCATTAGTGCAGCGGAAGGAAGCGCCACTTAATGAGCCGCGAGAGAATTTAATCTTCCCAGTCGCAGGCGTCAAATTCGGCGCCACCTAGACTCCGGCACGTTTGCCCTGCTTATTTTTCTATTTGTCCCGACACACCACATATTTAGAGGACGTGTCGGCCCACTCATATAGCGCTGCTTGTTCGTTACAGCAGTTTTGCTTGTAGCAAAAAAGCAAAAGGCGAGATCCCTTTAAAATTATGATCCTCATTCCGAAATCATGAGTCGACAATAACGTTTGATTGCAGGCAGTATGGTAATACAAACTTTTCGATTAATTTGTATTTTCATGCTCATCATGAGATGATTCATTTAATTAGCTATTGGGTGATAACACATTAATTGCTTAATCATTTTAGTCTCAGTCACAAACCTGTGTTTCTGTGAGGTGCAGGGTCCGGGATAAATGGAGTCTTTTGGAAACGGACAAGTACTTGTTGCGCTCAAATTCCGCCTCCAGAGCTTTTATTTGAGTGGCTGTGAAGGCAGTTCGCGGTCTCTTCTTTCGCTCATCAGACTCCTTGCTTGTTGGTGACGACATCCTGTCATCTTCGGCGGTGCAACTTTCTGCGAAAATATTAAAAAGTATTCTTCAATATCAGACTTTAAAAATTCAATACAGTTTTAATTGATAGTTAAATAATTAGGATAATTGATAATATAATACAAAAGCAAAAATACACTCAACATCCAGAGATGATTGTGGAAAGAACAAAAGAGTGAAAATAATGCATTAAAATAAGTTTGAAAAATGTCGAGTCGGAAAGGGGGTGCGTATTCCAAATACTTAAGATTGACACATGCGGAGTGAAGACGTCGATCTATAGGCACGAGCAAAAAATTAGTGTGTCCGGCAAACTGCAAAGTAATTATTCGAGCTGGCACTTTAATTGAAGTGTGCGTGGGCCAAATTCAGCGTTGGTGGGTTCGCATCAATTAGCGGCGTCCGCGTCGTATGTTGTGACTTTTATACGACGTGTAGACGACATGTTAGTGCGGCCCTCTAATAAACGGTAATGGTCCGCGACTATTCTAACACCGGGATGAAAAACTGCGGCCTCCAAAACACACCAGATTGCGCGCCGCCACGCAAAAACTGCTTATTTACGCTCTCGATCTTCAAAGAACACGACGCGCCACCTCGAGCCCGATTTTTCGCCACACGAGGGACATAATTTGAAATTTATGAAGCGAGACAAAGTCGGCTTTACGCTTCGGTTGCGCAAAAAGTGTGACTTGCTCTTTACACTTAAAACGTCAAGCGAGAAATTTCCTTTGCGCCATGAATTTTTGTTTTAATTTTCCAGGATTTATTTTGTTTGGTACAGTACAATAATAGATTTAGAATTCTTATTTAAGTTACCGATGTAAATTTAATTTCCACTTGTAATTTGTCACTCGCGAAACGTCTTTGAGAGGATCGTTTTCACACACGAGAGCTTTGAAAAAGGAGCTGCATTTTGCGCGGAGAAAGCGATATTCTAGAAGGCAATTCATCAAGAAAAGCAGGACTTTTGAATAAGCGCGTCCCCTGCTCTTGCCCATTTTTTGCCTACGTCTATCGGGAGGCAGAGGCACGCATGTTTGTTGCTGCTCAGTCAGCTTGCAGATGTCAAGTCTGGTTGGCTCTGTGCCTGCTTTAATAAAACAACAAGAATAAACTACACAGGGGACATCATAAATCTCAGCGAAGTGTCTGTCTTGCTTCATTGCTATAAGCACCAAATTAAACTCAAAGAGAAAACCATACGAGCTCCTAATTGGATTCTTGATGATTAAAAGACTTCTTAAAGAGCGCTAAAATTTATTAGAAACAGAGGGTTTTAGGACGCTCGCGCTCCACTAAAGATGCGCTCACCAGATTTCGGGTGGCGAGTTATCATCCTTGCAAAACGAATGTTTACTCGAGACCAAAATAAATGTACTGCCCAGTTTTTTTCTGTGAAACTCTTAATTTCTTGGGCAGCGTTTCGAGTTACTAATTTTTACTCTTTTTGCTGTTTTCATTTAATTAAATATCATCAGGGATTTATTCAATTAGTTTCAGTTTAATTCAGAAGAAATAACCTAGTGTAAGAGAAAATTATTCAGGAAAACTAAAAAAGCGGAGGATTTTTTGCGGGTCTGTCATGTAGTATTTTTTCGTAGCAAGTGTTTATAATTATGCTTGATAGAATACATGCTATTTAATAAAGTAAAATAAATGAGCTATTTATCCTTTTTCACGTCATGAACTCTTTTTCAGCTCATAGGCATTGGAATTTGAATTTACACAATGTTGTACGTTTCAAGCAATTAAAATGAAATGAATCCATTCCTTGCAACTTAATTGCAACAATTAAACAAGTGTTCCGACAAGTTCAAATTAAGATATCATAAAAGAAGCATAATTATAATGATAAACAAAGTTGCTAGCCCTTGAATTACTATTCATTACAGACTGCTGCAAGTACATTCTTGTCGTGTTGCATGAAGTAAATCCAATCCGATATAATTAGAGCTGCGAGTGGCTATAGAGGACAGTCATTAGTAAAAAAGCGGCAGTCCAATTAACTCTATTCACATTCAGCGGCGAGAATGAGCGCGCGGCGCGCTGAAAAAGTTTCAAATTCCACGCAGACTAATTGGAGATAACAACGGAGAGATTGCTTTGCTCTGCGGCGTGTTCAATTCGAAAATAAATGGAATGTTGATTTACTCTGGGGGCAGCAGTAACAGCGGCCGTGCAAAGAATCTCTTTGAGCGATTTTTTCGGTGCGCAGGACATTATTTATAAGAATTAGCGGGCGCAGGCAGAGCGATCATTTCACGCCGTTTGTCACTCTCTCGCTGGCTGCGATGCTGGCTCGGCGGGATGAGCAATTAGCCCGTGATTCATAGCTCTCATCGCGTCCCTTCAAACTTCTTGGCACGCTCGCGTTTACCCAGCTAACGATGATACCCCCAGCTTAAATGCTTGTGTTCGTCCGTCACTCGTCTCGCGTTTAAAATTTTGTAATTATCCGTGTTAGCTCGCCCCTTAACTCTCCAATAATAGCACACCTAATTAGATTAATTAGCCTGCGATTTATGACCCGTCCTGAGCTGAACTAAATGGAACTGCATGCAGCTAAACCAGGAGTTTTCTTTCCTAGTGGTCCTGAGCGAGATAAAAGCACCTGGGAACAGCAGGAATAACTTTAGTATATAATTTTAGCCTGTTGGGGTTGACTCTTTGATGACTTATCAGTTTTCACCGAATATTTTTCTCTTTTATACGTTACATAATTTCTATCGTCTTCACGTGGTTTGGTTTTTGACTAAACAAGATTTCTATTGTGTGTTCCTTTGTCTAATGAAAATAGCAAAATCATATTTGTAAACAAAATTTAATCATTTGCAAAATCGGCCTATTTTCGTGGTTCGTGTTCTCACTATCATTATTCTCTCTAACATGCTTAAATGAACATAATTTTTGATGACGATCTTATTGAATATTGCACTTTTTAAAATTTAATTTTGACTATATCCCATACATAAAATCATTGTAAATTAAGATCGGTAAAATTCAAAGACCTTTCTTCTTTTCCCGCTATACAAATAAAATATTTTTGCATTTCAGCCAATTCATTCAATGCTACGAGTTTCAGTTGTTTAAACTGCAAAATGCCAACCTGAGATTTATTCCTTAATTATCGAGAGTTTTCAGTTATAGCGTTATAGCAAATCAACATGAAATGGAGTTTGTAAGATTGAATGTAGTTTCGCAGTTTAACTTTAACACTGCTAGAAAACATATTTTAAAAACAGATGGTTTGATTAATAATTTGAAGTCTAAAACATCCACCAATAGGTTTTAATTAATTTGATCAAAATTTCTTTATTTTAATTATGAGTAATCTGGAGACTCAAACCAATTCTACAAATTCAAATAAAATAATAAACCTTTAAAATAGCTAATGAGAAACGCTATATAGCATGATTAGCACTTCGCATTTAACTAAAGATCTGTTTATATATTTGAAGTCCTTGAATTGGAATTTATGGCAACAGATCAAAAGAAATATCAGCACTGAGAGCAACTTGTCGCATAGTGAAGCGAGGACAAAAGCTGTTGGCCGCTCGTTTTAATTAGTGGCTTGCAATTGCGATTAGCATTGTCATTAGCGAGCACTAATTAAGATTCCTTTTGAGAGTTGTTGATTGTATTTTGCGATGACGAACGCGTCACGGTGAATCGCACGTGATCCCCGTCAATCAATTTGCGCATCTACAATGTATACGCAAGTGTGTGATAATCCATACGTATATGAAGGAAAAGCAGGTTGAATTCTCTGATATATTCCGCGGTAATTACGTGGAGACAGAAGGCGTGTGCCAACCCCTAATGATGCCTCTCGAGAGTGCTAAATGAGTGAGCCGTGTCAAAAGTGTTTCTCGCGCTCGCTGGTTTTGTCACTATGTATTTTATACACTATTGACAGATTTAGTCGAAACCTAGGGAGGACATTTCACACAGATCATTCTCAGTACTCAAGGAGTTAAAAGTATAGGACAGTTTAGTGTACTAGCTGACGCATTGTTTACGATATACACATTTCAATTGCAAAAAAATGCTATAAATATAAATTCGTTAAATGATAGCCCGCACTGAAGTGCTCGATTACGTTTTGAACTATCACTATAGAATTAATTCTCTAAAATGATATGACATGATTATACTATATATCATCACAATAAAATGGGTGCAATAATTGAATTTGAACGAACAGAAGATATTCTTGACAAATTAAAACAGGAAAATATATTTGAGAATTTTAAATGAAAACCATCATGCATTTCATATAAATATGACCTTTCAGAATGTATTTGAAAAATATGATTGATAGTATTGATTACATTAGACTTTGATTTTAACGCGAGGACTATTAATGAACAATAAAATTAAAAATTGTCACACAAATCAGCTGTGCAAAATTATTAACACTTGCGTACTAATGTGTAAAAGATCTTTACACCGTCCAGTTTGTTGGTTTTCCCGTATAATTTATCTATTAATTTCACTGAAGTTGAAAAAGTATAAAATAATTGCAAAAATTTACTCAATTGAATTACACACCTTCAGAATCAGCCCCAATGCTGGGCGAAGTAGAATCGACGCCATGTGCCTCTTCTCCCACGAGAGTCGTCGTCTGCAGGTACTGCCCCTGACTCAGGTAGGGTGGAGGCTGCAGCCCGCTCGAGTCGGCAGGGCACACGGGCTGCGGCCTGGCAAGCAGGTGAGCGATGCTGAACGAATCCCTGCTGCTGGACATTCCGGAACCGATAAGCAGCGAATTCAGAACTTAAATCAGTTGCACGACGCAGAAAGCGAGAAGAGACACTGCGAGTTGAGCGGCTGCAGCGTCTGGCAGCACATCCCTTACTGTGGGTCCGCCACCCAAAATTAACCAATGGGACTCGCTGGTGACATCCGCGAGGAGGATCCCTATCTTCAAGCAAATCTCGAACCGTAACAAAAATAACTAACATGTTTGAATTTATTTCATGAAAATTGCGTCTTTATTTAAACTCTAGTGATAAACAAATGAGAAGATGTTCTAAAATTTAATCTTAAAAAGCCACCAATTATAAAAGAGAGTTCGCGATTGCATCAATTTGCAATTGGGATGAATTGAAAAGATATAAGAAATTAATTTAAAATTTTGATGATGGTCTTGACGTATAAACCATTAAAATTATTTTGCAATGTTATTTCAATAAAGAATTGTATACAAATTTCTGTAATATAGTCGTGATTCGTATTTCAACGATTAAAAACTCTGATAAGACATTGACACGAACATTATTTATTTGTCTTTTAAAGCGACAGAAACCCATTGAAAAAGTCTTATGTATCCATCGGCAAAAGGAAAATAGTTTATATGCTAAATTTGCTTCATCTCTTAACAATTAATTAATGTAATATTGGAGGGTTTGCAAAATTCTTCAGCGCACCCCGTTAATAAAAATACAATTTAAAATTTAAACAAAACTTTTGCAGCAGGTTTCAAGATTGAATCTGCAAAATATCCTTAATAAACCATGCAAATATTCCGATTTTACTACACAGAACTATTGAATGAAAAACAATTTTGTAAAAAAGTGACTCTATAAATAAAGACACATTTTTAAAGCTCCTGATCAATTCACACACAGTCATATATTATAGTATCTTTTGGTTTTATGAAAGCGAAAATAGATGGTGCGGTGTGTAGCGACGGAGAAAAGGGTCAGCCGGCGGTTGACCTCGGGCCTACGGACCTCTGCAGGATGTGTGGCCAACTGCGTCTTGCAGCCGATTGCCCGCCCGCCAGGTAACAGGTGGATTTACGCCATCATTTTCCTCTCGCTTTTACTTTGCCCGCTCCCAGCACGCTATGTTTGGTGTGGGCATATATATTTTTCACTTTTGTTCCTCGTGGCAAAACCAATTATTGACTATTCAATGCGGAAATGATTAGAATTCTTTGCTACAAAACAGTGAAAAATCTAAATCATAATATAATTTAATTGATATTTCCTTAGGAGTCATAAATCAATTTAATTAAGCAATGCCTAAGATATAAAATAGAGGCTAAATTTCAATCGAACCCAGAATTTATTAAATGATGCATAGACCGTTTGACAGTATCAATGATGATAAAAAACTTGAGAAAAATACCCAAGATAATACAAAAATAAACTGGAAATTGTTTTTTGTTTGCACGGTTAGGAGTTGAAATTTTCCAGTTCTATCTTGGGAGTTTTTTATATTTGTTTGTACGTTGTATCTGCGATTAAAGCTAATGTATATTATGTTTTTTTTTACAAAAATACGTTCCTCTTTTCTAGTGGCAAAAATGACCTGAATTTACTAAGAATAATTTGTTTTCTATATAAATATTTATGAAACCAATTTTGATTTTAAATCGAATTTTGGCATTGAATTCTACTCAGCATTTTGATTTTAGATCCTTAAAATTTCAAAATATAATTTAAAGTGTTTGATCCAGAAATAGATTGCATTCACAGGCAGTTTTTATTTGTTTTCGGCGTCAAACCCGATAATTTGTGGAACAAGGAGAGAAACGCTGCCGATTGAATATGTCCGTTTCACACGAGCATCAATATTTCAATGGGGTGTGTTGGTGTTAGAGTCGACTGGAGCGTGGCATGCCATGCACTTTATGAATTAATAATCGCCGAGGGTGAAGGGTGTGGCCACGCGGCACGCCCATATCGCACCCCCTGAGTAATACATAAAATAATAAATTTCGGTTTCCCTGCCAGACAACGCCAGCCTTCTTGGAAAATGAACGACAAAATATTGAAATGAAAATGCCGGATGAGAGGAAACCGCCCGAGAAAAATTATCAGCGGCCTGATCTAAATGTACTTTCAAACGCATCACGCCAATCAAGTCCGACTCGCGCGTTGTCATGTCATGTTTTTAACGCTAAACAATGCTTATATCTTTGTTAACAGTCGACGGACAAAAATATATAACACAAAATAGTTGAACGAAATTGAGAATGATCACGTGCTAAAAACACGCATCACACAAAAGGTTTAAATTCTAATATTTACCCGTTTTCAATTGTTATTGATTTTACCACGATTTAACTCTCTTTCATTTCAGCACGCAAATAAGTACATTATTTTTGGTAATATATTTTGAGTTAGAGAATTTATTAATACATTTCTGGTATTCATTTTAGAAAAAAATAGATTACATGAAACATTCGGTAGAAAATGCGTGTACGCGCGGCACAAGATTTTATGTTAATATACTTCATTTATTATGTTCTCTGAAAATCCAACGGTTCGAAAATTATTGTGGCTCTCCTACACTCATCCAGGAAAATTTTAATTTTCTCCAACTTTGTTGTGTTTGCCACTGTAAGGAACGTAATTCCATGAATAAAAATATAAGAAATCATATATTTAATCTTAAACTACTGATGTTAGAGCTTTGCTGACTTTATCAATTCTACACCACATATTTATGGTTATTTAATTTTTTAGCTATATTTTAGAACCACAAGTGTAAACATATGCAAAGAGCAGGAAATTAATTAACACAGGTTAAAAACACAAATCAAATGAATGCCATTACAATGATGCATTAATTTATCAAGTGAATAGCCTTTTTGAAATTCTGTAAAATAAATTTATGCTCCTTAATTGGGTTAGTAAACAGAAACCCAATTAACTAATGGATCGAGGACCAAGGCGTATTTTCTATTGTATAGATTGAATCTTAATTTTTCTATTATTGAGTCGTCACTTCTTCGCAATGTAATTAGCGCATTACCAAGTGGAGAAAGATATATATGGTTAATAATAAAGGGCCAATAATTACCGAGCTAACAAATGGCCCTATGCAAATGGAACTGGCGAGCCGAAAAATAAATATTCCGGCGCAACATTGAGATAAGCGCGTGTGTTGTGTTATTATTCAGAAGCAGCTTCCCCTAAGCAATGACAATCGGTAGCAGCCAATTTCGGTGTCGCCGTTGGGAATACCGGGATTATGAAACGAATGTAATACTCGGGCGCTCTCTCACTCTCACTGAAAAAGCGAATCTTACCACGGGCGCAGTAGCACGATCATCGAGAGGAAAAAAGCGGCGGCGCGGCAGTATTTAATTGTTATCAGACGCAAACATTTTTTATATGTGCCGAGAAAAGCTCACGGCGACATTTTAAACACTGCCCTTGCGACTGTGAACGCGTTTGTGGGCCACGACACATAAATTAAAATTAAATCATTTCATCTAGACCGAGAAAGAGAGTCCGTATATCAGCTGGGAAAATCTTTTGCGCAGGAGCTTTAACTGCGATGAATATCTATTGAGTAGGGAAATTAATTAACTGATCAATGAGTGAAATCGGTTACGCGCAGCTACACAAAATTCATTATAGCGTGCAAGGCTATTTCTTGAAAATAGAGGAAACATCTGATTTTGTTTTTGCAACAGCTGGTTTCTTCATTGCCTTGTTAACTTACATTGAAAATACATACTATTTTGATTTGAAACATTTATTTATATGAGCTAACAGTAAAAGTTTTGAGCAAAATTAATTTTGGACTTTACAATTTTAGACAAACATTAAAATGCTCTGAATTCTAAAATTGTAACCATCGAATGGACGAAACACCCATAAATTTTTGAATTTCTTAATGTTGTAGTCGGTGCAATGAGACCAAAAGGCTAATAGAAAATTTTCAATAAATTGCTGAAAACTATAGGCTGAACCAGGTTAGGAGTTTGCTGTTTGGCGAGACTTTGGTTTTATAAATTTAAAACATCCAGTCATCAAGCATCTTGCAGCTCACTAGCTCACTTATATGCAAATATTTTTTTTAGCTCGCATTTTGTGTAAACTTGTCAGGAAATTTTTACTATTTAATCTTCTAGGTATCCCGTTATACGGAATGTACAAATGATTAACAGAGAGTGAAGAAAATTCCATCGGACAAAATATCTCAATTAAAGAAGAACATTTTATTGCCTTCCCCTATTAACATGTAAATTACTTAAAGACAAAAGGTAGTTTACATTTTTTCCTCTACCTCAAATTGAATTTAATGGTTCCTAGTTTCTTTTTCTCATCCGATGTGGAAACATATAAATTTAAATAGCGTGAATTTTTTCATGTTCCACACAAAAATCCGGAAGCTATATAAAATTACGAAAAATTTGTATATATATACTAAAGATAAAAAGCTTCATTCTTTCTTTCAAACACCATTTAACTTTAGCATGGGTATATTTCGTTTGCATGGTATTTTAGCTCGCATGCTTAATTATCATGACTGTACATTTTGTGTGTTTGTGCGATAATGGCCTGCGTAACGCTATGGAATGAGGCGCTCGAGCCATTTGTGACACTTTGATTAACACGTGACACTGACTTTTCATCGCGTGTACTAATTTATTACCCCTATGACTATAGCATACCATTTGTTTCGCGTCAAATGAGGTTGCGAAATGAGAAACGACAAATTTTTAACATGTTTGAGAATTTAATGATGTGTCATTATTCAGGATATGCAAATATTTTACTCCACGAGTTTTATCCTAATTAAAATCTGTAATGTATTAAATTCCCTGGGGAAAATGGCAGATGTTCAGTCTAATGCCTTATTTAAGGGTTAATTTTTTACTGATATGAGATATGAAATTAAAAATGAATCTCTCGCTCCCCATAGTTTTTGAACTATTAACTGCATTGATAATTACACACCTTTCCTGACGCCCTGATGCAAAAGCAGACGCATTTTATCTGGGAGTAAAAGCACCATTAGTTTAAAAGGGGGTTAAACGAGTTAATTTTGTGTTGGCGACGAGACGATGACCTTCCAAACCATAATCCAGCACACAGAAGCACTTTCTCGGCACAAAAAGAACAATCAAAAAGTCTGGATCAAAAGGGACGCAGTCATAAAATGCTACTCCAGAGCTCATAAGTAGCATTTATGCACAAAGAAGTATAATTACGATCGCGTTAATAAAGGGCATCAGCATTACTTGCAACTTTTGAGCTGCGAGAATGGAACTGGTGCAGCAATGCTTTTCTTGTGCTCAACCGCAGGGAAGTGTACGTGGCATTAACTAATTATTTTTTATTAATTAATTGAATATTATATACTTTCAAAAATGATTCTGGGAATAACCGTCAATATCTGCAATTTTTATTGCATTTTTAGTGCATGATAGAAATAAATATTATTTTTTAAAATAATTGAGATACCTTAACTTTACAGATTGTTCCAAAATTAGTTAATTTGTAAAATTCCTGCCAATATATTTATCTGCTTTAATTACGCATTTAGTTTTTATGCAGTCATCAAATTATTAATTTATCGGTTTTTATTGGTTTTTATTATAGTTATATTTTCGGGGTATTTTGTTTTATTCAAATCTTAACACATTAACCTTTGAAAGGATTATACATTTGATGATGAATCAGTTCAAGCCAAAAGGATTTAGTGACGCACTGCCCTGAAGCAAAAACATGCACTGTCTAGGTAAAACGAGCGCGCAGAAACGGAGCCGTGAGTGTCATCTTTTCTTTATTCATTTCGGTCTCGGAAGCAGCAGCAGCGTTTGCGCTCGAGAAAGCTTTTTGAAGAGGGTCTTTTTGTGTGTGTGGCGCCGAGTGCATCGGTAATTACGGAGGGCCGGTTGGCTCTAGGCGAGGCGTAGCGGCAGACGGAGCCGCGGTCGCCGCCACTCGGGCCGCGGCCAAGCGCCCGCCTAATAACAGGCCTGCAGCTACTGTGTCATTATTTCATCTCTCTCTAGCCGTGCGGCCGGCCTTTCTTCCACTGCTCGCGGCCCACAATGGCACACACGAGAGATGCACCTACAGCTCCTCCGCCGGATGTGACCTGACACATTACGCGCGCAGCCTGCTCAAATTTATATTGTCTTTGATGGAGAGTGGCGCGCGTTTGTGCCTCGCCGCCGCCACCCGACCGTCGCCCATTCACAGAAAACGGCCTTTTTCCTTGGGTTCCTGACTTCTTTGCACAGCTTCGGGGAATTAATGCCAATCTTTAGTTAACATATTGATTTATATCGTACTTCCATTCATCCATTACAAAGTCAAAATTTAATGATATAAGAAATTATGAGCACATTGATAACGGTTTATTTGAGGAGCAACACAGTATGTGATTTGCATTTTACATTTAGCAAGTATATTTTAATTATTTTAGGATATTAAAAGAAGTGCATTAAAATGTGTGTACAAATTATGTTATAATTATACAAACCAAACAATAAATCTATCAAATAAATTTTATTTTTATCTACTTGATTGATGCCTGTGGCAGCAATATTAAATGAATTTAATTTTTGTCTCAAAACACTGAAACGCACGAGCAGCAAAAGCACGAAATTTTGGCTTTAGCATGCGGTCATTCGCTTGACACAAATTACTTCTTACAACTAAACCAAAAAGCTATTACCCGATATTTTTGAAATCTCATTATGTTGTCTGCGGTCAACAGGGGAATTTAATTTTTTGCTGGTATGAAAAAATATCGGTCATTCCATTGAGGAGATAAACTTTTCCAAAGTATATTTATAAATCAAAAATCGATACTATATATACAGTCGACCCAATCCAGAGCAGAATTTTCGGCTCACGCTTTTTCATTTACCAAAAGGTGAGCTGCTAGAAATGATTTACCTCGAATAATCTAGCTATAATCCAAAATATTTTTTAATTCCCCTTCAAGCAGTCTTGCAAAATAATATAAATCTGTTCCACACACAAAAGCGAAATCTTGAGTCGCATTTGACACTCAACAAAAACTCGTGTCAGCATATCCAGTGGGAAAGATTAATATTTTGGTTTCAAATTGGGGAGAAAGAGAGGCTCAAGTGCACATAGTTGATATTCCAGCCGGCGTCGCGTCCTCATTAGGGATATAGCGCTTACACGCGGTGGATAAAATATATGGCATTTGTGGCGCCAGCCAGAATGGGAAGCGAGCGAGCGAGCGAGGCTGCTGCAAAAATAATCCCGGCCGGCAACACACGCGGCCCGCCGAGGGTGTGTGTGTGTGTGGAAAAATAATTTCCTTCCGCCCCAGCACCGGCCGCATTTCCATATCCTACTTGCTCACGTGTGTATGCTTCTACGTACAAAACACTTTTTACCCTCTTGCTGCTGAATTTCGGCCCCATATGCACGGCGTGTGTATGTATTGTGCGCAGCTCTCTCTCTAGTGTGCGCGATAATCTCGTATAGTCGAATACACATTAAATTCACTCTGCTTGCCGCACGAAATCTCGAACATTATTCTCGCTGGACTCATGTTTTTGCTTGCTTACAAGCAAAAAAAAAATGGGACTGCTGGCGCGGTTTCTGGTAACTCCAGCCCCGCACTCATCAACATATTTTATCGTGTGTTTAAAGATATCAAAATTACATAAAGAATTTTCTAAAAATATAAATGTATTTATTTACTTAAGCATAACCGAAAGTAAACATGCTTTTTATGGTTTGATGGAGTTTTATTTTCCCCCTTTCAGTAGAATAGTTGGAGGAAGTGTAAATACAAAAAATGTTATAAATTTACAAAAAATTTACTTAATGGCATGGAACAAGGTTAATAAAAATTGGGCCCAATTATTTTAACACTGCGCTATAGTGGGAAAAGTGAGAAATTAGCAAGGAGCAATATGGATTCAGCAAAAATAACTATCAATTTTATATAGGAGAGATTTCCTGCTAAGACTTATCATAAGCGCTCGAAGTGATTCCTAAAAAAGTAGCTCTTTTTGAGAAAATCTTTCAGCCACATTAGAATTTTACTTTAGAAATAAATTTTTAAATCACTCCTCTTACAAGCAGGAAAATAAACATTCAGCTTGTGTAAACTCATTACAATGAATATAAATGCTATCACAATTTCTGTTACTGTAATCTAGTTTATTCTGGCTCCGCAGACCTCATCAGCAGTAATTTTTACCTCCACAACGAAATTCATGCTACAGGAACACAGAATTATGAGCCAATGGTAGTTAAAAATATCCGACTGCACTCATTTCTTGTGACACGATTTTTTTTAAGGTTAAGTACTGCTGATGAGGCCTGCGGGGCTGAAACAGCTAGGTTGTTCAGTACAGAACTTGATAAATTGTTTCTCTACAATTAGTTTACTCTAAGATACAATATATTCCTTAATTTTATGCATGTGCGTAGTAACCGCATTGTTAAAGCAATACTCAAATCAAATTCCCACATAGATTTTCCTTACATTTTTTCCATTTAGAAATACATAAAATTGAATTTTCCTGTTTAAATTACAGAAACAGCTTCCTCGGGTGTATAGCTTTTTTTACATATTGCTAAAGAAGATCCTGCTCAGCTAATTTCGGCTGCTGGGCGGGCTACAACCAGCAGCCAAAAAAGCTATACTAGAGAGGACCTTTCTGTAGAAGTGTAGAAAAATAATGAAAAGCCTAAATGACTGAGGAATCTGCTTCTAATTTGAACATGAAAATTATGAAAACCTTGAGGGAATCTGCCTTCATTGGTATAAACTTACAAATTTTGAATTTTCTTTTAAAAACGAATCTAAATTTTTCTAAAAAAAATCCTCAACAAGGATTTTTGTGCTTATATAGCATGAATTAATGAAATAAAGTTTGAACTAACAAGAAAGAAATTAAGAGTCTGGACCGCACTTATTCATATAGAAAACATTTGGCGTGCATACGTGCCCCACATCCCATCAGAATAAACAAATGCCGAATAGAGGTATGGTGGCAAAGATTTTTAGGTTCAACAATTAATCGCACGCAGAAGGAGAATCGCGAGTTTTTGCTAGCGGATGGTCATCACCATCAGCGAAGAGAAAAACGCATCAGCATGTCTGAAGGAGAAGAGAGGAGACGAGATGGAGCGGGAGTAACGAGATAATTCTCGATTCGATTTCATGCGCGCCGGGTCTTGATGGGCCGAGAGAGCAGCGGCGTTTATTTTATAATAATAGCCGATTACACAGCATCGTCGATGCTGGAACACGAACGAAAGAGAGAGGAAAAGAGAGCTGGCTCTCTCGCAGGCTCAAATTATACAATATGATAAAACGGTGAGGCGGCGAGACTCCGAGAGAGCTTCAGAGCTTCGGCCACGAAAGGAAGGGGAAAGAAAATTGCGGTATTACATAGTCATTTAGAAATTATACTCATTACATGGCGTCGACTTCTTTCCAAAGCTATAATATTCAAGAGAGGGTATATTAAAGCGGCGATTACATATAAAAAAGATATAATATAGAAAAATTATGTTAGAAGAAGGGATAATAGGCGGCAGAAAGCGATGATGTTGATGGGTTTGACGGACACAGTTCAGTTTGTGAATAGCAAGCAGTCGATCAGCACAAATGCCCTTTCGATCTGCTCCTTCGCCGGATTCGCATGTCCGAATCCGCCGCCGCCGCCTTCGCGTCCGTCCACCAGTTGAACGAGCAGGCTGATTGCTTTCGCCTATGACACTCTCGCTCGTCGTTCTCTCCCACTTGCCATCCGTGGAAGGGAGCTAGGCCACCCGCACTACTCACCTGTCCATCCGCAGATATGGAAAAGTGCGCGCACACATTGTAATGTGTAAAGGTACGTTTGAGAATCATATTCAAAAGCCCCATCTTGTTTTGGTGGGGTGATTGTGCCTGTCGGCGAGTAATCCAGGGGCTGCATTTTACTGTCTGTATAACCTTAAGACACACCCCTCTCAGTTTGACAGTTGTTGATGTTTAGAAATGTGGTTATTCTTGCTAGTTTTATTTGTATCATTTTAAATTCAGTTTAAAACCACTGGACCAGGTCACAAAAAACTAAAATTAAAAATAAAATCCTTTTCCCCCAGAACGTTAGATTTAATTTCTTTTAGAAAATTGTGCTTATGACTAATAAAAAGGAAATGTATACGATTTTCGAAATCAAATCACAAAACAAGATGGGAAAGACCGCATGTACCTTCCCCACTTGACCCCATGAGTTCGTCCTTCATTTCCGCCTTAAAGTGACAGTTTGTGTTTTCCGTGGTGCGTGCTTTAATAATTAATAGCCGTTCTCAGAAGCTGCTCTAGGAAACTTATGTGATTCTCAAACTTTCCCGGCAGTGATTAATCACTGGTACACGCGTGTAATAATATTTTTCGCCTGGCCATGCCAGCTTCTGCTCCTTCTCGCTAATTCACCGCCCTAATATAGTTTTAAAGGCTTCCCAGAAAAGTCGCACATACTCATAAATACTCGGGCACACCATGCTTTTTTTCTTCTTGTATACAGGGTGCGCCAAAATCACTTGGAAAAGCGAGACACTCTAACAACTATGAGCTCAGCTGCAATCCAATCAAAACAAACCCAAGGTTGCCACGCAAGATGGGCACGTGAGAAATAATGTATGACAATATAATCCCCCACTACTTCTGATACCGCAGCTGATAGTCATATATTATATTGAAACACTGATGGTTTTCTGATACTCTTTGTGCTGCGTAGAACCAATTACGTAAACGGGCATTCAATTTCAAATCATTTTCAATCCAAAGTGACTCTCGTTAAAATGAAAAAGATTCCAGCTTTAAGAAAAATATAATTTTCCTTTTAACCAATTGCTGATCCATCAAATCCAAATCAATGATTTAAAAAAAACTGAATAATAACGATAAAACTATCAAAACATATATTCCATTTCAATTTCGATTGTTTTTAAAAATTTCGTAGTCTCTCAAAACTTTTACCAAAGTTCTGCTTTTTGTTACAGTTGCAAACAGAGGAGTTTGTGGGATACTTAATATCGCAATTGGAGAGGAACTTATTGTTAATCCAAGATTGATACAACTTAACGACAACAACAAAATGATTCAAATTTGCGGCACACCCTGTATATGCAGAAGCATCGTTCAGAGCAGAAGATATATAAAAAATGATATGGCAGCGGCACAAAAGTGGAGAGGCCGTGCTGCTGATGGCACAGAAAGACTGCTGGAGGAGGAACACACAGATTATTAATGACGAGTTACAACCCGGTAATTATAAGCTGCCGCCGCTGCTTCTGCTCGCCGGTTTGTGTGTATACGAGAATGGCCAGAGGGCAACATGGCGGCCACGCACTTACTCCACTTATGAAATATGGTCAAACGGCAGCCAGCATAGTGACTTTTCAAAAGCTCGCTCATCAGCTGCGCCTATTGTAGTGTGTGATACAGGCCATTATCGCTGCATCTTCTGCCTCGACCGTGTGTGTGTCTCTCTCTATCTCTCTCTCTCTCTCTCTCTCTCTCTCGCGTCAAGCCTTGCATGCATGTGCCATTGGGAGGGCAAAGCCGCTTATTATTTCGGCCCTAATGATGCTGGTATAGTGAACAAAATGCAACCACCTGAAAATGCAACCGCAGGCGCAGCTGATTTTTGTTCCAAAGGGTGTTATGTACAAGTTGAACATTATTTCAAAGGGGGGCGGGAGAGGTGAAGCGCGAATCAAGATAAATGTTCATTCTTTTTTCAGTTGCTGGAGTTTCTGGGTGTCCTATTGTTGGTTATTTGCATAAAGCCAACGCCCAGACAGCACAATGGAAATTAGTTAAATAGTATTTTTGGATATTTAAATTACTTAAAATGTGGACAATTAATAACGGAATTGAGATATAGCTTTTTAAAATTTTAAAGGACTGTGAAATTACTAGGAGAAAAATCCAAAGAAGAGAGGTATTTCAAAAAACCGTGGAACATCGTCTTTCTTTTGTATTTCTAAGGAAATCCCATATTTTTCTTTTGTCGTACACTTTTACGCATAAATAAATGAATAACAATGAGATAATATTTAAACTAGCGACGCAAGGTAGCCGTTATCCCCTTTTTTTCATATCTCTACGGTATTGATAACGAAGTGCGCAACGTGCTTATGCAACGGGCTAGATTTACGTGACAAGCGCGTTGCATAAAACTGCAAGTGGCTGCGCGTCACTCGAGCAAGCGATTGAAGTTGAAAGTTATCTCAGAGCTGGCAGCAATTTTACACACGTTTCCATCGCAGCAGTTTGCGTTTTTCTCTGGAAGTGTGAATAATGCATAAAACAAAGAGACTATAAATTAGGTACGGCCATAAAATGAGTAATGCTGGAGTGCAGCGCGGAACCGCAGAGGTGGGTGTGTCGCCGAGTTATTGCATCAACTCACGCTCCAGATAAAGGATCTTGAGCCGCCGAGTGTGTGCGTAGTGGAGCAATTGGTATCAGCGGCACCACATCTCGTTTTTTAATCAAAATGACTCATTAAAGTAATGGCAGTGCGCTTGTAGCCACCAGCACGTCTCTTTTGTTTTGTAATTCAATTTATTTTTATGCTTTTCATGCGTTCCCAATGAAGCAGTTATATTATACAATTATATCAGTGATAAAACTCGATATTTCTACGTATGTAGAGGAGGGTAACAAATAAAAGAATAACTAAAAAAATACAAAAAAGTTTATTCTTGCAAAAGAGATTGGACAAATACATCAGCAGTAATGTACTAAACAACTAGAATAGCTGCTTCAAAGATGAACAAAATGGTAAAATTTTGTCATAAGAATTTACAAACCAAATATTTGTTTAATTTACATTTAATTAAATTTCCACCATATGTATATAATAGCGTTTTTAAACTTTTGGATTTAAATTTATAGTCCAATGTGTATTGTGCTCACTTATAGTCCTACGGATATCAGCTGGCTATTAATTTACCAGGAGAATGATTAATTGATCATGATCACGAAGTTTTATAATTTGTTATTTGTGTGCAATAATCTCGGTTTTAAATATTTGAGTTTTATTCATCATTGATTTATTTATATATTCGTCGTGCCGATGTTTTGTGAGAGAAGAGTCGAGTGAAGAGAAGAGGGCAAAAAGTAGAGAGCATAAAAGTGGAAAGAGCTGCTGCGAGATACATTTAGTCAGCAGGCTGGCGCCCAAGGCGGTGTGTGCGGCTGCATTTCTTGCTGTGCCAGCGCTCTGCTGTGTAATTATATGGCACGCAAAGGCGGCTCGCCGGAGCCAGCCACGAACCGCGAGCAACCGAACAAAAATCTAACTCGAATATAAGCGAGCACCACGCCAAACAAAGACTGGCTGGCAAAAAAGCGACCGGACAAAAAGCCTGGGAAACGAATTCTGCGCTCCACCTTTTCCACCTGTGTTCTCAGCTTGATGATGAGCCAGCACGAAAGGCAGTGACAAAGCCGAACAAATGTGACTTTATACTTTATTTCATTTTATTGGTCCGTGTGTGTGTGCGCTAGCTTATATATACAAAACTTTTACAGCTTCTAAAACACATAATCCCAGCAGCAGCAGCAGGCTCACGAGGCAAGGCATGTCTATGTATATAAATTTATACAAAAGCGGTTGACACGCATTCCTCCTCGCGCGATAGATTTTACATATTTACTCTGCTACCTGTGTTACCCGCGCGCCCGAAATGGTTTATTGCACTGCAGATATTTTACAACGTGCGCTGTGTGTGTTTTTATTGCTGATGGTGGCATCTGCTCGATAGCACGTTTAATTGCTCCTCAAGCGAAATTCGCGGAATCTATTTAGTGTGGCCCTCAAAGTACATTTTATACTCAAATACGGGCGATTGCACACCATTTGATTGAAAGATAAAATATTCGCCGCACAATTTCTCAAATTTTTATTTTTTATTAATTTTTTGTTTATAATTTCTCCATTGCCAAGCTACTAAAATTATTATAAATATTCCTTTGTGAGAGTGGTTCATGATTTAATAAAATATAATTTATTGCAGGGGAAAATTTAAAATTTTCTTGGTTGTTTCCTATATAAGTGAGAATTGGTTGAATAAGATAAGCGATAATGGCAATAAATTTTAAGTTTAAAAGATAAGCGATGTTTAATGTGTACTGGCGATTTAAGTATAGTTTTACAGAAAATTTGTGAAAATCCTTATTACCTTTTCTTGAAATGAAATATAAAAAAATGATGAAAAACTTTAAGTTCCCCAGGTTGCCGTTTCAATTTTTGAGAAAATCGGATAAAAGGTTTTGGATGCTAATCAAGCGATGAACTCTCTGTCTCCTTATTGGAAATCGTGAATTATTTCACCAGAAGGTTAACTTATCTCATAATTCGCATCACACCAGTGGATAGATAGCGATTAGAGGGATCGAAATAAATCTAAAAAAATCATTGACATCAAATTGTCAATTTTTTCCAAGAAATTCGGCAAGATCTTAAATTTATTTGTTCCTCGGCCCTGATTTTATTATTGTGGGGATAAAAAGTTGCTATATATTTCACCAACAATACAACTCAATGAAATACTTGCAATTATAGTCAACACTGCATAATGTTCTTAATTGTTGTTGACCTGTTCGCTATGAGCGTAATATTCACTTATATGTACTTAAAATTTTCACTGAAGGCGTATGGGCACCCTTTATATTGTTTAATTATTATTTTGTTGAAGTCGTAGAACTGCGCAGCTAATTTCAGGAGTGAAAATTTGTTGCGTTTGGACAGAAAGAACAGAAAAATCTAAAAAATGATTTTAATAACACAATTTTAAACATGTACATAATTAAAAATTAAATATTATAGTTTAGTTTCAAATTTTTATTTATTACAATTTTTCAATTTATGTAATAATAATTTTATATAAAAACATTTTTTATTTAGTAAATAAAGTTTTATTAATTATATTATTATTTTTTAACAACATATAATGATAATTATAAATTTAATTTATTAATAGTTTTCTAAAAAAAATTCTATTAAATATTTGTAACATGCCAAACACTCGGTGATAAAATATTTATATGTCTGTCACAAAGGTCTCTTTATAGTTTCAAGAATAGTAATGCGAAAATTTATCATATTTTCTTTAGTAAACAGCTAAAAGTATTGGGATTTGTATATCTTGGCACACAATTTCGCAACATTTTTACCTTTTAATAAGGACACCGTAAAAAAACCTATGAGCTCTTGCTATTGTTTGATTAAACAAGGAAATGGTGAAAAATTTATTCAGCATTATTTCATGCCTCAAGAAAAGTGTTTTTTCCTCGCGTGCGAGCGACGACGGCGTTCAGAGCTCAGCAAGCAGGCCTGCGGTTTCCGATAGTAGGACAGCTCGGGCAATTCCCACTCTTTTGTTTCACTCAAGCTCCTCATTGCTCTAAATCAATATTGTCTGTTGTTTTCTCCCTTTTTTTACTGTTACTTTCATCTTTATATTTCTCTAGAGGACTATAGTCCTTTATAATCGCAAAAAATAACAATTACATAAACCTATTGCTTTAAAGGAATTTTAAATAAAATTAAGCGGCGATTGCCGGTAGCTTCTGACAAAGGGTTGAATTTTAATTGTTGATTTAATTGTAGAGCGAATTTTTGCAACACTCGAATTTGTGTCATTGTTCTGAGCTATCAGTTACTGGCAATCGCCGCTGCCACAGCGTAGTAGAGAGCTAGGAAAACTTGAGAAGGTATAGAATATTATTTCCGAGAGTTTATTTGAGTCTTCTATTTGAGATATAAGCCCTTATTGTTACACTTTATGATAAATAATAGATCGAGGGAATTGTAAAATCTGCCTGCATTAAGTTGTGAATGTTTCTAGTGTTTCAAAAAGTAAAGTTGTTGTAAAAGCAATGTGTCTCGGTTCGTCTTGAAAGTAGAAGTGGCCGGGTGGCAGGTGCGGGGGACTTTGATGGCGCCTTACCTGGCCGCGGCGCTGATTGGAGGCAGCCCGAACCGCCCCACGGGCCAAGCCTGGCCCCCCGGCGCGGCGCTGCACACAGCTGCGCCCTGTCGGCCGGCCGCCAAGGCTCGGCTCGGGCACACACGACCGCCGTTAAATGCATGAGCTGCGCCGTAATTGATTTTGATTACGTGACAATTACCTTGTTAAAGCTGCGAGTCTGGCGCGCTTATTACTCCCATTGATTCTCGCGTTCGGCCGGTGCACTTCATTGGGGCTTGTTTACGGCTCCGCCAAATCTGATTAGCAACAAGAGTAATCTTTGTTTTTCCATCAAATAATTTTCTTACAAATTGGTTTTTGGGAGATTTAATAAAGCTGATAGTCTCAAATCGCCTATGCTGAAAATCCTAAAACTCACGTTCATATTTTTAACGAGATTTGTTAAAAACATTTTAATCATTGATTTCCTCAGCAAAAATTTAAAGTTTTTTCTCTGACCTTTGTTCTTGTCGAAAGTCACATGAAAATACTACATAATTAATTAATTTGATAACAGTTCGATGCAAACAAAAAGTATATTTATTAAAATAAACAGGTCGTGTCTTTTGAAGATTTAACTTAAATAATCGTCAACAGGACAAACACCAAATTAATTAAAAAATTAAAATTTATAATTTTGGGGCAAATTACTCCCAGAATTCATTGCAAATATAAATTTTTCAGAAGGGCTCATAATGTATATATTTTAAGTGTTCTTAAAATTAAATCTTTTTCATATGTTATTACCATTTAAGAATTCTTTGCTCTAAATTTAAATTGTTAATTTTAATTGCATTTTTAAAAGTATTGCAGTCAAGAATCACGTTAAATCACCTGCAAAATTCGAAAGAAAAATAGAAGCAAAATTTGCTGATCACGCAGGGTAATCAATTATTTGAACTATAGCTCCTCCAAAAGAAAAGGTCAACAGGTAATTTTTTTAGACTTTTGAGGAGACAACGACAAACATATAATATTAGAATCTTGCACAGATGCTTGGAGCAAACACTCTCTGAATACGATTTTTTTGCACAGAACTCAAGATGGAATTGAGAAAAATTGTTGAATTCTGGATCGAAATTGTTAAGCGCGCCGCACGCAGAATCATGACTGGTGAAAATATGGGATTGTTTATTATCATCATGCGGCAGGCGACGGCGGGAAAGAGCAAATTATAACCCACGTGCGCTGCAACAATAAATTCTGTGAATCCGTCTTGAAACATTATATGCAAAAGTTTTGTAAAAAAGAGGCGAGCCTCTCTTGAGAGAGAAGGAGAGAGAAAAAACAGCGGGCAGCCAGTCATTTTTCACAATGAGCGGGGAAAAATCGTGGGAACTGTCTTTGGCGTATGCACGTACAAAATATCCACATGCGCGCATTACTATTTAATAGTGAAATATATTTATATGGGCAGGGGCAGCGTGCGTAATTATAGCCGAGCGGGAGGAAAATCCTCTGCGCGGTTCTTCTCTCTGCCTCCTTTGCTCTCTTGGTCTCCTCGGATAAACACAATTCATCATGAGGCCGTCCACGTTATTATTATGATTCGTGGCCGGCATCAGACGCCTGCACTTTGATAGCCAGCACTAAATCTCTTTTGGCTGTCTCAAAACAAAATTCAGAACGAACGCCGCCGCCGCAGCAGCAGTGCTGCCTTTAATGATAATGTTATGCCAACGCTAAATCATATAATAAAAATAAAACTTTTCTTGGCATTTATTTATCCTCCTCACGCGTGTGTGTGTTTGTGAGTATGAACGTGCGCACGGGCAAAGGGCTCTCTCTATATCTGTAATTTAAGCAGCACACGCGGCTCATTCCTATTTTTTTCTTCTTATTTTGTTTCTGCTATATAGCTTTTATTGTGAGTTGGAATTACACCGGATTAAATCTAGCCTTGTTTTGATCTCTATCTGCATGTCTGGGCCTGCTCTTTGATTAGCTTGACCACTTCAAATAGGAATTACAGCGTAAAAATTATGTTTGTGTTTTGCGCCTTGTTTTATAGTCAATTTTATCTGGGGCATCATTGTATATATTTGGGAATCATAAAAAATGTTTTCAAATCTTAGCAGAGTCTCAATAGCTTATTTCTTTGTATGTACGAGAGAGATTTCATTATTTGAATTAATTTTTATTAGGAATAAAGCCAAATTTTTTTCCTCTAGAGAAATCTTTCACAAAGTTAGCTCACCTCTGCGTGGCCTATGACAAGCAGTCATAAAATATAACGATAAAATTTTGTTCAAATTTTTGGCTAGGTTTTTCATTTTTTAATTTTATTTCCACCTTTTTATCATTGAGCTACATTATCCTATGAAAAAAGGGAGCAGCGTGTATTCTCAAAGTATTTCCCTCTGATTCTTTCGAAATACCAAAAATATCCTCATAGGCTTGTGACCCATTTCTGCAGGACGGCGTGTTGACCAGTTAAACAACCGCCGATGAAATATCGCGAGAAAAACAACTATCACTTTCCTTTCCCCCAAAACAAAGCTGCAAAATGGCTTTCGACGCAGTATATTAGCGTTGCTGGCAAAATTCCATGAAATGGTGCGTGCAAAAGAAATATTAAGCACATTTTAACGCTCATAAAGTTTAGAATAATAAGAGCGCGCTGTATATACGGCACATAAAAATGCGCGCCTTGTGTCGATAATTCATCGTAGAACAGAGCAAGCGAGTCGAGGAGAGCAGCTGATGAGGAGGAGTTTGATATATTTGGTATGATGCAATCAGCCGCGCGTGGTTAAATGCGTTTTGAATTTATTGCCTGACGGCCGATCTGATCGGCATTTGCATATCCTTCCATCCATCCATCCATCCGCGCAGCCTGCCCGAAACTCACTTCTTCCACCAAGAAGGATTGGGGATTTGGGATTTTAATCCAATTCTTATTTTTTGGTGCTGATCGAAATGAACTATAAATAAAAATTCAAGTTGAAGCCTCACCAGCACATACATGTAATCTTAATTTAAAATAAAACCTAAAGTGTCCAACTGACTGTGCATAAATTATAACGGAGGGAAGAAGTTTTTGCTGGCTAAGATTGTGCGCCCAACAAGGAGGTATAATGCTGGGAACTTAATCGAAACGTAAAATTGTTTTTGCAAGCCATTGCAGTTATGAATTTTTTTGTTCTAAAAATGGATGTTGTATAGATAATTAATTACTTTGTGAGATCGTATTTTTTTTAATTTAGCATCATTCTGAAAGAAAATTTCATTTATAAAATATTTAACCCGTGGCTCTTATTAATCATATTAATGTGAAGCTCCTGAAAAGTAACACCAAACAAAACTGAATGAGCAAGTCTTTTTTAGAATTGACTCAAACAATCCATTCGACTATTTTCCTTAATCCTGAGATCTTCTCTAAACGTTAGAGCAAGAGAGCAGCTAAAAAATAAAAGCACAAACGCCCTACACATATGTCTGCGCCGACTGCACGCTTCAAAACAATGAATTACGATGGCGAGATAGAATTTCAAGCATGTGAGTCCGTTCATGTTGTGTGCATGTACTGTACATTTGCTCTCGGGGAGAAATGCTGGCTGGCTGATTTTAATATTGCACATTGTTCTGGTGTGCAAATGTGGACGAGATCAATTAGGACGGAAAAAGAGCACTACTACTACTTGTTGATTGTAATCTCGCTCTTGAAGAAACGTACTCTGTAACTACTTGAAGCTATATATAACTTAATAATGAACAGATTGCATGATCGAATTTTAAAGAAATTTTCTACAACCGCAGCATTATTGGTGAATTTAATCCGTGGTTTTTTAATTTGGTGGTTATTTGTTAGTTTTACGTATGTTAAAAAAACAAAAGCTATAGAATAAAACCTTTTATTTCACAATATAGCAAATTCTTTATTTAACTATGACGTTGATTAAATTTAACAGAATCCAAAACGTTGTGTTAAAGCACAGACAATACATGAAGCCACTAAAAACAGAAATGAGAAAAACGAACATCAACAGAAATAAAAACAATGTGCGAAAATAAATATTAAAGGAATTTTACCCTTATGCTGATGAAAGTTTTGTTTTGATTGAAAAAATCTGATGCATTATTAGAGTTCACGTTTGAAGAGTTGGTATAGAAAATACACTAAATTTAGGAGAGGGTAGTTGACCAGTGCAGGGCAAGCTATAGGTATGTGATTTCCGCGTCGCCCTAAGCGATATCCAAGGCCGCCTCACAGATGATATGTGCCGGCGAGCCGAAAATTAGAGCTATCTATCCGCGCGCGCGCGCACACAATCAGAAATTACAAATTAGCCAAGTCGAGAGCGCCAAAATGTGTTGGCCGCATTTGATTTATTGTCCATTCTGTCCGTTTTCCTTGTTGTTAAAAGAAAGCAACCGCAAATTAGCAATACTAACTATATAGGACTTTGTTAGTGGAAGGTCAAGGCTTTGGCCGAAATCTGACCGTTTAATTAAATTAATTGTGATGTGATGGACCGCAAGAAATTTATGAGAAAGTGCTGGAGAAAGGATGCTTGCGTGCTGTGTGGGAAATTTTCTTATCTAATCTGAGATTTATATATTAAATTATAGTAGTTCTCGGTCAGAGATAATGATATAGCTGACGAGGAATGTATTGAATAAATTAATTATTAATTAAAATTCAATCATTTTGTAAAGACCGTGACAATCCTGATTGTGCAGGCAATTGCAAATTAAATTGTACTGAAAAAATATTTAAGTTTATAAAAATTGAATAGATCAAAGCATATATGAAAACAATATTATAGCTTTCAACTGTATACTGCATTGATCTGACATTTGAATATTTGAAACCTTTCAATGGCATATTTCAGCAAGCAATATTTGGACACAACTAATAAATTGATTGTATGAAACTCTGTAAAAAATAATTCTTAATTTTCTGTCTGATCTTGTAACTCGGCATTTTTACTTCAGTTAAATTTTTATTTCAAAAAGATAACTACAACTAGAGAAAAAATATTGCCTTTCACCCATATGCAAAATAAAAACAACTACCTGGGGGAAAACGACACACACTTATACACTTTTGGTGGATTTAATTTAATTTTACTGCATTGATTTGTTTGTGAAATGTCAACCTGCTAGCACGGTATAGCGAATTCATTACAACAAATTAGATCCCATGTAAAATACTGTTATTACTTTGAAAGTAGCAATTAAAAATTTTGGCGTTCTCCCCGCAACATTTTATCAGACGACTCGCATCTGCTCGTGGCAAGGAAAAATGCTTGCATGGACACTGTCACGCAAACCAAAAAGTATCTAAAAAGTTATATCCTCTCTGCATAAAATAAATTTACGTGCTGGAAGAGGCCGGACCCTTCGAGAGCAGGGATCCAAAAGTATTCGGTGTATAAAAGTTAATCAAAATTCTTGAATTAATTTCTCGTCGGGAAGGGAAATAAGAAATGGAGGCGATCCGAGTATCAAGCGGCAAAATCTGACAGCCGACGATATATCATTGTTGTTTTTCCCGATCCGTCCATAATAAATATCAAAAGTGGATGGATGGTTTCAAATCTCACATGAGCTTGATTAAAATTCCATAATGGTAGGCAGCAGGCATAGGTAGATTCGCCCGCTCGCAGCCCAGTGTGTATATGGCGAGATCCAGTATGGAGATTAGTGAGAAATAACGTCTCGAAACACTGACTGACTTTGTGTTTATGTACAGCACACATATATGTGGTCGTTCCATTCGGTCGGCCACGTAATAAATAATTTTTCACCCAGTCAATCCCGTGGAGCGGCCACGTTCGATCATTTTTATGGTTTGGACGGACATAATAAATCACTGGAAACATCAAAATTGTAATACGAAAGTGTCTTCAACCCTCCCATTGCAAACGGATTTATTGCCTCACCTTGAGGAATATTACAAATTTATATTTATCGGCAGATCCAGACAATTTATATGCATGGAAAACAGTTTCAGGTCTGCTGGACAGATTTATATTTATTATTGAACTTTTGCATCTCGCCAGTTGGTCTGTGGGAGGTGATTTTTGTTGTTTTTGGGAGCGGCTCGCGAGAGATTGTGTTAGGAATTTCCATTTTGGACTTGAGAGCAGATCGAGACTTCTCAAACAGAAATAATATTCCATTTTTGTTGCATTAACATTCTGTATGCACTAAATTAAACTAATCCATCGGGGTTCACCCCAGAAGGTGACACAGAATAATTGAAAACATATAGATGCTGAATACAAATTGACTAATTTCTCACCTGCTGTAGAAATTGTATATTTCTTTCTTAGTATTTAGAATTTAGTCTGAGAATTTAGTAGTCCAAGGAAAAAATAATGGCACCTAGAATGATAGTATGTGACTTGGTAAATTTCACGCCTGCGAGGTAATCCTTTCAATTTGCAAAAAAATACAAATAACTAAACACAGAAAAAAACAAATTAATTTGTTTAAAAGTCATCAAAAACCTAGTTGGAATGAAAAATTATAAAAAGGATCAGACAAAAAGTCTAAATTAAAAATAATAATACACAAAAACTGTATATACTTAATCTTTGATTTATAGTTACATTCAATAGGATATTACGAGCCAAGAAACAGAGAGTTGGTGAATGATATAAAATGCTGCTTCCTACAATCATAACTATATATTTTCGAATTTTTGCTATTGCTGAGAATATTTGAAATTTCATTTCAATCTCGTGATTCGGTAAAGATAAAATTGAAAATAAAAATAAAGCACAGCTCAATGTGTGTACACGACACATTAGACATCATTATATATTCATGCCTCCGTTATCCAATATCAACACATCATCCTACGCCACTTCAACATGCGCGCAGACACATTTCACGTTTTCAATAAATAATAACGAGTATGCAAATCAGACGGAAAATCGTCTGAGAAAACAAATTAGCCGCGCCACAATATTCGCGCACACATCATGTAACAGTATAATCAGCATTGTGTCTTATTCACATTTAATTTGGTCGCAGCCCGGCCATTGTCGCGCGTGGACGGAAACCCGCCCTTGTGGGAGACTTGTGTTTTTATTCCACGTCTATATTTGCATAACGAAATGTAGTTGGGCTCCGAGAGAAATGAATATAAACAAGTTGTGATTGTGGCGAGCTCCGCCTTTTGCTCGGCTCGTCTCCCAATGGAAAATCTTCCACCTACGCCTTTTGTTTGTTTCTTTTTCTGTCGGGGCCACCACACCTGTGGAATAGATCATTTATCATCGTGAGATGTATAAAAGCGAAAAAGGGTGGGCGACCGCCGTTGGTTGGCTCCACACACTCGCTTTTCTTCGAAGCGCAGATCGTGCTCGCCCAGCCAGCGTCTACGAATTGTATTTTATTCAACCGATGTGAACGCACTCCGCCATTATATATTTCTTTTTCCTGAGCAGGAAAGAAACATACCGAGATTTCAGGGCGAATTCTTACTTCTGCTTAAATCGGCTGCGCTCATTAGTTCTTTTGGTGTGAGTTTACAAATTGCCGGGTGGAAATTAGTCGCGGCACCTTTCACGCTTTAATTCCACGTTGTTCTCGTACCTATCTTGATTTTCGTCCGTTCATATTCATGTTTTGTCGAGCTAATTAGTGTTAAAACGTTCTTTTTACTTTCTGAAATTCCTTTGCGTATGCAATATGAACAATCGGAAAATGCAATTATAAATGAAATTCACATAGAACTCTTAAATTATTTTCTATCATCAGGTTCTTTGTTTATATAAGGTTAAATTGGTAAACATGGTTTTAGATAAACAGCGATAACTTAAATTTCATAATTAGATAATCAGTCAAAACTTGTCATAATGAGGTCTTTTAGTTATAAAATAATATTAAAACTTTGTACAAAATTTTTATTTAGCTTTTTTGTGGACAAACTTCACAACAAGCTTTTCTTATAGTTAAAAGGTGCGGCGTGAGGAAAACCGGAAAATGAATGACGTTTTAGAGTGCGTGCTGCGGCGTGATGGATATTCTCTCAGCTCTCGTGTTCAAGTTGTGCAATGGTCACGAAATGCACTCGAACCGCGCTGCGCTGAGAGAAAAGAAGTTTCATCAATAAATTTTAAAATAAATGAAAGACGCTCACACGCTAAGCGAAGGAAAGGGTCTCTCTCTCTCTCTCTCTCTCTGCGCAGTTGAAATTGGTTCAAAATCCAGTTTTCTCGCGGCTGCTGGAGGACGCTAGCTCGCCTCCATTTTAATTAATTTTTTTAATCAGCATGAAAACCATTTGCATGTCATTAAAGAAACACGAAGAGGGGAGAGATGCAAATTGGACTGTGCACTCTCTGAAAAAGCTGATTAAATCCTTGAAACCAAACCATTTGACCTGGTTCATCCGAATATAACGTGGATTTTTTGTCTCCCAAAAAGCAAAAAAAAACAGCTACGAGATCACATGTGCATCTTGAAAGAGTTTTCTCAGACGTAGCGTTTCGTGCGTTTCTTTTTTATATTCTTGGAGGTGTTGAGCTTAAGGGTGAACAAGACGGATGTGAAAGGTTTGAGTGACAGGTCCCTTGAGGTAGGCGGTCTATTGGAAACACGCACCTCTCTTGATATATCATACAAACACACACATCAGGTCCGCGAGCGCGTGTGTGTGTTTCTCTTGGCCTGTTTTTTCGCCTCTTGATAAAAATAACAGCCTGCTGACCCGACATATCAAAATCCCTCGCCTGCCTATAAAGTAAAACCGACTTTACACACTGCACGGTTGTTCGGCAGACGAACGAACGCCACCTTCTGCCTGACGTCTCTTGGGAAAATAAACACGTTTCTACTCAACCATCAATCGGTTTTAAGCATTCCTGAACGGAACGAATTCAAAATATAAGCAGGCTAATTCTTATTAAACTGATAAAATATTTACTATAAAAAGATATTCTAGAATTAATGTTTCAATTAGTTTCATAAACAGTAAGTGATGGAAAGTGATTTAATAATACAATTTAAATTTACTACTTGCAATGTTGAACATAATTTAATAAGCAAATAAACTTCTGGTTTAAAAATTCATTCTTTAGCCTTCAACATTAAAGTGGCTTAAATTTATAAGTTTTTGGCAATGCAGATGGTACTATTTGGCTTGAATCAATGCTATCTCTCAACAAAAGAGTGCACCTAGAGTATTTAAAAATAAAGTGTAGCCGAAGAAAATGTATTTCAATCCAAAGACAAAACAATGTTGATCTATATATCAATTAGATCATTTCATCATTAATAATTTAAAAATTGTAAAAAATATTAAAATTGTACACTAATTCTCTAATTTGGTAATTAATTTTCTCAAGCTGTATACTCTTCCTGCAAGTCATAAACTGTTTGGAAATCAAAGAAAATTGTAATTTCTTAAAATACAGCTTTATCACAAAAATTACGTACAGTGAAATATGAGCTGCACATTCTCGCGCATACTGCTGCAAAAAGCGATTGACTAACAAATTAATATCATCTCTCGCCGCGCTTAGCCCTTGATAAAAACCACAATTTCCAAATTTAGTTAACGCTGGAAATACCTCTTAACTGCATATTCTATTCTAAAAGAATATTACAAATATTCAAAAACTGCAATTCAAATGTTTTATTGTCCATAAAATCATTCATTTAAAATCGCCTTTGATTTTTCAAACGTGTAAAAAACTACTATGGAAAGCAAATGAAAACAGAAACCAAATCATATCGATTTGTTGATGGAGCACAAAGGATTTCCAATTGACTAGTCTCGTCGGCTTTAGATAAAGAATGCGAAATACGTTTAATCTACTCCTGCTATAAATCTAACTCTTTTCTACTTCCTAGAAATTATAATAACAGCTTTAGATCGAAGGTATCAATTAGGCATTGCCTCGCACGTCCAGGCACGATTATACATATTCACAGCTTTTTAGCCAAAAATTTCTCCCTTAATATCAACAGGCGAACTAACGACCCATGATTATTTTGCCCGCAGATTCGCACTGCACGCAGGAAGATGGCTGGCTTCAGCGCAGGAAGACACGCGTCCCAGGCAGTCAAGTCAGTCAGGCGAGGTCAAGTTAAGGTCAAGGAGGCTCCTTCCTCTCCATCACGATCTCCTCCAATCACCTGACCGCGGCCTCTTGAACCTCCACGAAGAGAAACAACGATCCTTCATTCCAATGTGCATGCATTCAATATGTTGTTGTACTGAGAAAAAGAAAAGGCGTAGTTGGAATAAAAGAAACAGCGAAGCCAATTTCTTGTCTGTAATTCATGCCGCTCCTCGTTCCTCCACAAAGAGTTGTTACATATTTAGGTGGATGTAAGTAAATATTTTTACTATCAAGGATATAAAATTATCATAACTTTATTTTCCCCTAATTGATAATTACTATAAAATTCATTTTAAAATTTTTAATAAAATATATAACGATATAATTATGAAAAATGAAAGAATTGAACAGTTTAAATACAATATTGAGGACATTATATCTTTTTTTTCAATTTATTAACTGACCATTATTTTTACATTAAAAACATCAGAAGATGCATCATGATTGAAACTAACTCTATCCTTAGCATTTGATATAAACCACGTACAACTACAATTTTCCTCATTTCAAATTTAAATATCATTAACAAACAAAATTTTTAGTATATTTTTAAGAGTTCATATGTCCGTTTGCGTTATAGTTCCATATAAACTGTGCGATTTCTTTTTCATCTCTACATTTTTCAGAGTTCTGCAGGTCCACAATATAAACCTTTACCTGTCCTACAGAGAAAAATGGAGAGAGGAGATTTTCCGCCTCAATTATAATGTTTGGAGGCGCACGGCTCTCGTTTGACTTATGGCCCATCAATGCCAGTCCGTCTCCGGCACCAACGTAAATTTTGTTTTCCCTCGAACTTTATAACCGGCAATTGCTTTGGCGCGAGAGAACGGACCAAAATATTAATTTATTGCCGCGCGCAACGCCGACCGCGTAATTACACGATTATTTATTCTGCGCCTGGCTGCAGGTGGAAATAAATAACCCGCGAGAGCACAGACAGAGCATCGGTACTGCACACCCTTTCTATTTTTATTTCTTAAATTGTTCTGCATTATAAGCACACGATTCAACAATTTCATGCTATTCTTTTGAAGCACACTGCATAAATTTCTTTTATCGGAGTCGGACATAACCTTTTAAATTTACGTTCAACTGGATTGGAATAAAATACGAACGAATAACATTAATTTGTGTGAAATGATAATACTATAGAGTTTATCCTCGCTCATTTAAATGGGATATTCTAAATAAAAACTGGAACGCATTAAACGGTTTGATTTATATGTTTTAATATCATTTGTGTTTTTAACGTTAAAAGTAACTGTCAAATAATGAAGATTTTGTGGGGGAAAGTGTGAAAAATATCATATTTTGAAATGTTTAGCGAAAAGAATTAGTTTGAGAGAAGCAGCAAAGACTTGTAAGAATTGATTGTATATAGGGATTTAATGTCGCACGCACATGCGTTTAATAATAAATTCATTCAAATAATGAAAATGTAAAATGCTGCTCTTTCTTACTCTATAGATTAAAATTTAGTCATTCAGTTTGATTATTTTCCTTTTTAATTATGAAATAAACAGGCTGCTCTAGGTTATTTTTTTAACATCACTCACAAGGTGCTTTCAATATTCAAGCAAAGTGCGAAGCATGTGTTTTCTGGTTTTGTTCGAACGTGCCAACATTCAATAAAGAGCGCGCCGTGTGCTCCATTAAATGTTAATGAGTTCAGCGGCGCGCATGCATAGCGTACACACACTATTCATTGTTTTCTTTTGTGCATCACTAACAATAATTAATCCGCTCTCTTGGCTGGTGAGAGAGCGCGAGGACCCACCGACTCGTTTTCCCTTAAAGCCCGCGCCGCACTAGAATAAGAACAATGGCTTCGCAGCATATTTTAATATTGTGTATAATAAGAAGCACATCCATCCATACATACATTATTAAGTAGGTTCGATATATACATATATTATGCGCACGAGAATAAATTTACATGTCATCAGCAGCACAGCGACGTTTTGGTGATTCGGAGAGAGCGGTTTCGTGGCCAGTTATTTTTCCACACACCTGGATTTTGTGGGCGGCTGAATATGATTCGCATACTTAATTTACGGAGGAAGTGGGTAATTTAGGAAAATACGTATTTAACAATCTGGTGCCAAGAGAGCGCGCGGTAAAGAGAACTCTTTCGCAGTGTATACTCTAGTTCTGAAAGTATATGATGTGTCTCTTTCACCACACACGTCAAAATCAGCACACCGGGTTAAAAGACGGATATATGCGTTTAGAAACGTTTGAACATAGTTTTATCACCTATATATGATTAGAAATTAAACAAACTAACATTAATGAACACTAACAGGTTAAAAAGACAAAAATTTGTTGTAAATTTAAACAAAAAAATTGTACGTGTGCCGAATTAGACCAGATCTCATTGTTTTAGAGCAATCCTGCTTTTTCTCAATACCTGTCTTCCCTGAAATGCAGAAAACCGCACAGACATTCATCTCATAAGTAAGCAATTTTACGCTCGAGTTGCAGCACCGAGTGATTCACGGTGTGCAACGCTCAGGCGTTGAGTAAAGAAAATTAAAATCAGATGAATGGATCCGGTCAATTAAGTTAATTGCACCTCGTGTGTGTGTTTAAAATAATTGCCCCTAAGGCCGTCGTGCGGTTCAACGTTTGGCACACAGGTGGCACCAGCAGCTTCCGACGAGTCTAACCACGACGCCACCCTTCGGCCAAACCGTGAACCGTGTCGAGCCGCTTGCTCTTTACAATGAATTAATGCAATAATAATATAATATATATATTATAGCGGCTCCACGCTCCGCGCACATAATTAGGGGTAATTTGTCCTTGCGGCGACAAAACATTAAATTTACAACAACCTGTGGCTGATATTAGATAAGCGTGTGGAGTGTGCATATTTTAACACTCAATTTAGCGACGACAAATTGGGCTTTTTGGCCCACACGCACTTTGATGCTACTCAAAGTGAAAATTGCTCGCGATTTTTTATCTACTAATAAGTAATGTAATAGGAACTGAATGGTAGATGCGAATTTTTACGCATTTTGGGCGATATTCTGTTTTTTTTTTTTAAAAAAGTTAATTATTAAATTATACTGGACGCGCATTTATTAGAAATACAAATTTTCATTATTATTTTCATTCAATTAAAGAGATGAACACAGTCATGGTGATAATAGATTATTGGGAAAATCAACTCTCTTTACATAAATACAAAATTGATATCTTTCGAAAATAAACTTTGTCAATATTATTATCAAATAAAGTAACTGCATTTTTATAGCGTGTGGTCGTTCATTGCGTAATTATTGTAATATTTTCAGTTGAATTAAGAGCAAGTTCATAATATGTTAGTTTACAATTATGGTTTGAAGCATAACTTTTAATAAAATTTAGTGGTGCAGAAAGTCCAAAAAACTTCCAAGTGAACTGAAAAATTCATCCCAATTATTCAGATACAATAGCGTATTACCGCCGAGCCCGTGGAATTCATGGACCTCCAAAAGAGAACAAGTATAGGCAAATATTAGGAGAATTTCGATTGTTTTATCAGTGAAAAGCAGTTGGCGAAGCAAATGAATCACTCGCTGCGAAGCAGACAATCGCAGAAAAACGGCAAAAATTCAATTAAAAAGTTTATGACGTCTTGAAAAATGCATTGAGGCTGTCACTCAGGCAGTGGCGAGCCTGGCGAGGGAGAGAGCCGTCGGAGCGTGGGACCGCGAGCGAAAATCGCTTTGAAGTCGCCGCAGACGCCTTGACCAGCAGCAGCAGCAGCAGATATCGCGGACCAGAAAGAAGCAGTGCTCTCGCGCGCGCTGCCTGCAATTTATATTGTGACTTTGTGTTATTGCGGTCTCTTTCTTTTCACCGGCAAACAGAAAGATATTGCTGCATGACGCAATGCTGCGCATTCTCATTTCTTCACTCGCATTTTTCCGAACCGGGAATTATTATTGTTCGTTAAAATTGTGCTGCACTTATCAAGATTCTCCTTTCATCGTTGCTCCAAGTGATTTAAAATCGAGACTCTTGCTATTTTAAATGGATTATTTGATCCATTCATAAATGAAAGAGGATGAAATACTAATCTCTCTGTTTAAAGAAACCAGGGTAGATAGATTCTATTAATTTCATTTCATTACATTTTATTTGTCTCTTAACATGGTAGTACATAAGATGCAATTCTACTTGTTAATTTCACAACAAATAATTAAATACATTACCTTAGAAGTCATTGGATGTGAAGTAAGTGTCTAGTGAAAGGTATCTGCAACTAAGTCGTTTGACGACATACATGATAATTTATATTATATTTATTTCCGAAGCATTAAAAAATTAGATTTGTTGTAAATATTGCAGCCTCCGAAAATTAAATGTTATCAAATTATTTGGTTCCAATCGGCTTAAAATCTATTCTATCTTCAGAATCTAAATTTAATTTACAATTATACGGAATTTGGTTCCATGGGAAGGTATAAATATATTTCAAAAATTGCTGTTTGAGTTTTTCGAAATTGTTTCAATGGCTTAAAAATTTGATTTTTTTTTAAATAATTTATCTGTAAGATCAGAAAACTAATTATAAGAATTAAAAAAGAACAGTTGGCAGGATGAAATGTGTGATGGATTTTTTTGGGAAATTCAGGTGGCACAAATTGATCTCGGCATGGGGCTGACAAATATTTCTCAACTTTTGAGGCGGCGAGAGGCAATCAATCTCGCTGTCGATGCAACCCGCAGGCCGGTGGGGAAGAATGCGCGCAGCACAAAAAAAGAGTTCACGCTCTTGAAAAGCATCCTATTGTCCTTTGCATTTTATCAGCTATATAATCGAATTTCTTGCTTCGAATCCAAGTGTGAAATTAAAATATGTATGGGAAAGCTTGGCGAGCGCGCGTGTTTTCCCCCAACAGACATTTGCTGAAAAATCTGAAGAGATAGCTTGAAGTTCATTTATTAAATTTGTATTTATTGTTTTGTTAGTTTAACGGAAAAAATTTATGGCACACGTATTATGATCCTCTTTTTAACTACAAAAAACAATTTTTACAATCTATTCACATCTAATTGTGAAATTCAAAGAATTATATTATTTTAAATAAATCAGCATTAATTTAAAAGGAATTAATTAATTTAATCAGTTCGAAATAGTGAGATATGCATATAGGTTTCAATGAACTCACTATTTTTCTGTAATTTAGAATTTTAAAAACGGAGCAAAGAACAGTAGATCAGAAAATGAACATTTCTAAATGTCATAACCCTATATTAGACTGATCGTCGGCCACCCAAGAAAATTCTGAAACAAACATAATCCCCAAAAAACATAATACAAAAAGGTAACCGCGGTTATTCCTGTGTAAAGTGCATTTTGGGGGTCCATAGCTTCAAGTTATTTTTGTTGTTCTGTTTAATTCAATATGTAATAATTCCTCATGTAGACTCATGTGGAACAATTGAATTTTAACAATCCATTCCAGCGATCATGTTTCCTGGAATGTGTTTTCGTGGGCTCTTTCAAGGACACAAATTCCACAAATTTTAAAAAAATTATAACTGTTAGTATCTTTTTCAGTTTGTTTCAAGAGAATGCCACCCAAATTGAAAAAGTTGATTCATTCAAGAATACAGCGTGGGTGCCTTTCATGCTTAAATATGCGGGGAAAAACATCTGTCAAGCAGAAATTTTAATTTCTTGCTCTTCTGACAAATTAATGAAAGTGGCAATGATTAAGAAATTTCAGGGTATTATTTTCATATCTTCGCTTTATCAAAGTTTCTTCTAATTTGGCTTTGACACGCATTGTTTTTGTGTGCATTCAAATTTTCTGCTCTTCTCCCGTGAAACTGGAGTGTGCGTCGTTCCAGGAATCAGCTGTTCATGAACAATCTTTCAGAGCACACAAAGTGAACCTTTATCAAATTATCCTGCTGCTGACACGGAGCAATGAGAGAGTGCGGCGAGACGAAACATTTGACGTCACACACACTTTTGTAAACGGAGAAATATTTTATCAAAATCGCGAATTTGGTCACACACCGAAAAGCGCGCGTTTTTCAGTACCTATATCTTGTGCAACTAATCGCTGTTTTCGAGAGAACACGCCAGTCTGATAGGGCGAGCAAAGTGTTTGTTATTCTGTTAGATACAGAACTCAGGGGGGCGACGCAGTGTGCGAGCAAACGCCGTTGATGTGATCGATCTGCGACAGGAAGCGTGCAGTCGCAGTCTCCTCATTGGAACCAAACGCACACATGACTGTCGTAAAAGTCTAATTTCGTGTATGAAGGCGAAATTTTAATAGCTTTATTACCTCTAGGGTATTTTAGCTAATTAAATTATTCAAATGTATATAGCAGAGTGAACTATATGAGTATAAAACGTTTTGTTAGGAACACATAAGATGTTGGATATAACGTTATTCAAATATAATATATTGTAAAAACAAAACACTATTATATAATCAGTTGTAAATTGTACAGTTCAAGCAATTCATTCAGGTATGGTCAAATGAATTTAACACAAATCTCTGCTCTCTCAATTGTTATCAGATATAATTGAATTTGATGCAAAATGCTTATTGAATCATATATTATAATTATATCAAGAATGAAATTCAAGACTGAAAATTTGTAGTAAAGGATATGATCAATAATATTAATGCTTTTAAGTTTTTTTTTATTTTTTCTACCATTTGATTACGTTATATTAGTAAAAAATTTTAAGGTTTTTACGCCAATTTTTTGATTTGGCAACACCTGCTTCTCTCAATTTAACATACCTCCCCTATATGTGAAGTGCGCGTGGTGCATCAGCGTCGGTGGAGTGCGATTGTGTCGACTCATGGCCTAATTGAAATCTCAGGTTGAGAGGCGTGAAATGAGCCATTAATAAAGGCTAGTTCAATGATTGGGCGTGGCATTGCAATTAGTCGGTGTCGTTGCTCAGCACTTTTGCTCTGTGTACAATAAAAGCCCTATACGCCAACATTTGTTTTGTCGCGCGCGGCACAATATTTGGCGTCAATTAGAGCTGAAGAGATCAAATCAATCGGTATGCGAGTAGATAGATCTGAAACTTTAGTTTTTTCTAGAAGCATATTTTTATCGGTTGTCAAGAAAAACAAATGATAAAAATAAATTTTACTAAAATTGAAAAAAGATTACTAACTCATTAACGCATGCTAACAAAAAATTCTCTATCAATTTGTCTCGGCGTCAAATAAGTCCCAAGAATATTGATATTTTTTATACAACCACTAAAAATTCAAAAAAAACTGCCTGTATTTTAAAAACAAACAAACGAAAGGAGAAGAAGACGTTCATTTGTATTTCACGAAATTGACAGGAACTGACACAATTGGAAAAGAGAGGAATATCCAGTTCCCATGCATGAGAAGCGCAGCGCGTGTGTTGTGTTGCATGTGAATAACATTTATTTACATTCGCTAGGTAGGCAGCTGGGATAATTTGATGATGAGCCGCTATGCATGCATGAGGCCGCCGCAATCAAAGATGCATTTCAATGTCAAAAGCGGCGCGGCAGGAGATGAGCTTGACAAATTTCCCCGCGAGCCGCCGGCGAAATAATAAAACAAAACTCTTCATCCAGTCGTGCGCGCGACACACTTGGTGCTTACAATTTCTTCTTTATGCTGCATGTGATGTGTCGCATAAAATTTGTGCCTTTTCATAATATGCGAGCAACGTACTTTCCGCCTCTGCGCACGCGGCGAGTTCTAATCTTATCGCAAGTGAATGTAAATGTCTGTGTCTTTTCAATTCGCGGCGACACTGCATATACGCTTCCGATTTTTTGCGATTACCAAGAAAACCTGCACACGTGTGGCTCAATTTAAATATAATACGTAAAACAATTTTAAATTTCCAACCTGTTTAGATTTTACTTACACAGCCTGGAAAATTGTAATATTTTTTCCTCACTATAAACTTCTCCAACCGTTCTATATATAAGAACTCTTTTGAATTATCTACTGATTTGAGAGATGTTGATCGAAAATCTATAGCAAAAATCATATTACTTAGAAATAAAAGTAAATAATAAATCCCAAGTCACAGATAATAAAAAAAAAATAGAAATTGATCTCATATAAATAAACTGTATATATAATGTCTAAGGGCCAATTCTGCTCTATGCAAACTAATAATACATAATATAATAAAGGGAGTGTTCCAAAACTTTGAAACAAATAAGAAACAACCCTTTCAGTTTTCATTCAAACACAAATTCAGTTTCGGGAATTGTTTAGAGGCGAAGTCACTGAATTAAAATTCAAGATGATATTCATTCAAGATGAATTTCATTTTTTGAGCCCTTCTTTAACTGTAAAGATCCCATGTAATGGAGAACGTGAGGTTAAAACTAATCGTTAATAATTGGTTAGAATTTGCTACTCGTTAAGTTTATAGTTTCAATAACGTTTAAATCGCAAAAAAAGCTTTAAATAATTGGGCATTATTAAATCAATTTTAAAACCTATTTAATATAAGTTAAAAGCAGTACAATATACTCTGCAAAAGCTACAAATTGATTAACTGGGAAATATTTAAAAATTAAATCATAATACATAGTATTGCTGCATTCATATCGTAACAGAATAAATCTCATCATAGAGGTGACAATTACAGCAGACATTGAAGGCCAAGGAAATTTTCCACAGTACTTTTGTGGCTCATTGAAGTTTTTAATCAGTCACAGGTCACAGTGAAAAGGTGTACATCCTCCGTAATTCCTCTCAAAGTGAGAGGACGGAAATTAAAGGCACAGGTGCATTTGGTCATATTTCTGTTTACATGCCGCGTGTGAAAACACACAGCAGGCAAAACACGAGTGGAAATGCGCGTTGTTCGAAAGACATATACACATACATGCAGCTGCGCTACTGAGTGTGTAAAAGAAATTGGTCGGCGAAGGTTTTCCAAGAACGTGGTTCAGCTCTAGGCGTTTGATTCACGCAACCTCCAAATAATGAGAAACTTATCTTTTCTATTCGTTTACCCAAGCTTTGAGTCGATCAATTGAAAAATAATACTTGACATCAATGATATCGCACTATTTGAAATATTTATTCAAAATGAATGTTCCATTCATCCTGGCTTCAATAAAAAACATTTTATTCTGCGTCTTAATTCATTAAAGAAAACAAAATTAATAAAATTGATATATTTGTAGGGATGCTTAGAATGGTAAATTTATACGTTTTTTAGGGAAATGTTAATTAAAATATTTTTAGGCTAAGTTTATCCATGCATACATATTTGACGGTTTCTCGAAAAATCGTTTTTCGCAGCCCTTTAACAAGTGTTTCCTCTCGAAATGTAGCATTTTTACCGACATATCTTACGTTTTTGTGCAATTACTGCCATTTTTAAGGAGAACTGGACCATTATGCACAAAGTTTAAAAATTCAGAAAAAATAGCTTGTATATTTTTCCGTCTAAATTGAAATTAAGTAACAACTCAAATCAAATGGTGATTTTTTTGCTCTTTTGAGAATGAATTGCAACAAATCCTACTTTCACAGTAAAAACTGTTTACTATACTGAAAAACTGAACAAAATATGTTCCGCTAAAAAATGAAACCAGGAGAAACATTTACAAGCGCAAAGCACTTTTCTTGGTTTGTAAATTAAGCGATATAAGCAAATTTGAGAATACTCAGACTCTTTTAGATGCTTCAATTTGGTCATGAGTAAATTCAAATGGCTTAAAATTGAATGATTCGTGCTAATTTGATGGTCCCACAATTCATTGAAAGCTCAAAAAAATTATTCGATTGTCTAATTTTCACCTTATGCCTGTTTATTTGACATTAGTAGAGTTTAAGAAATTTAAGAAATTTAAGCGAAGGTCACGAAACGCAACCACCAAGATTAATTAGCGCAATGGACGTAGCAAGTGCAGGAACTTTATTTTCTATTTGTCTATATGGGATAACATAACTGATAACACATAATAATACTATGAGCGTTGGTATGTATATATATAAAATAAACAACAGAGTCCAACAAGTGTGACTGTCCCTGGAAGCGGCGGCGGAAAAAACGAATGTCTGTGTGAACGTTTCGTAACGAAAAGTGATTATCACAATGCAATAAAATAATATTCCAGCGGCGGCTCCGGAAGTTGTGACAAAACACACGTCATCGTGCACGTTTTGTTTGTTCTCAGCGAGCCACAAGGGCGTTTTGTTTGTTGTGCGATGGTGGAATAAAAAAGCGCGGCGGCGGCAGAGGGTAATGGGCTGCGTTTTGGTCCCTGCGCCTATTCCACTTGTCAGCACTCGGCCAGAGAAGAGAGCATGCCTCAAATTATAATTATTTTGTTTGTGTTCCTTTCAATGTGATGCATGAATTTTGCAACTTTCTGTTTCCTGTGCGAAGCGCACAATGCGAAAAGTTTTGACAGTCGTTTGAAGTTTTAAAGTGCATTGCACCATGAGTGCTTTTAAAAATCATTGCGTTGTATCTGAAGAAAAATGCTTATGTTAATTATTTTTTCTGGGCAGTAATTGTAAACAACAGCTATTTAAAAAAATTAAAGGGTGAATAGGAAATGATTGGAAAATGACAGAAAATTTACCATAAGAATAAAAGAGTCTTATATTCAGAAGACTTTGAAGGATGCAGCAAAATCTCTGCTGTATATTCGGAAATTGAGGCGATTCGAATTTTAAACCGTATTATAAGAGAGACCGAAAGCCTTTATTCGTGTCCATATTTTGCACAAAATTGAAACATCGCTAAAAAAAATATTAAACAAAATTCCTCATAGTGAAGATTTATAATTTGCGCTTTTTATGTTGTTTTTATATTAAAATATGCGTGTACTGGAAATGAGGTACACTTTTAATATACTGAATAAAAATTTCATTTATTTTACCTGAATATAAATCCTACTAAAACTATTCCCAGAACCAAAAATATATTTTATTTCTACTACATTTCAGATGAGCAATTTTATTGTGTTGGTTTTAATCTGCATATCCAACATTATTCAGGAAAAATGCAAGACCGTTTTTCACGTGTCTTAAAATAAAAAGCTTCTCAAAGCTCTTCGCTATGTATTCATGAACAACAACTTATTTGAGCAGAAATTTGAATGAATTACATTCCATTTTTGGGAGAATTTTCTTCTCATTGCCGAGGAATGCGTGAGGGAAGCAAAAGCGTACTGACAAGCGGATTCCCATGCTTCAAATCTGTGATTTCTTCCACATTTTTGTTCTTGTTTTATGCGAAATGCTAATGGTAAAATTAATGGCCTTTTCAGGCATATCTTTGCTCTCTCGACAATGGCCGGAAGCTGCTTACGCACAATTAGAGTTTCGGGGTTTGTTTCTTTAGCCCGCATACTGCGGTTTTTTGCACGCGTTTCCAAAAAGGCAGCCCCAGTCGGTGGCGAGCATTTTACACGATCTTAAATGGAGTCATAGTCTCACCAAAAGCGGCCTTATGCCAGTTATGCAACCAGTTTGGCCAGCCAGTGTAGTAAACTCGATCCGTCCCTGCAGCATTCTTGCGCGCTCAACTTTTTTAAAATCGGAATTCAGAGTGCAGTGTAGCTCTCTCCCTGCTCGGATATGGTCACGCAGATCATTACCTTTGCATAATTGCCACGTAAATTATGCCAAGGTGGACTTTGACGACAGTTCCTATGCTAATTTGCTGGTCCTAATTTCCAAAATGGCCATTTTTCCGAATTCTAGAATAAAATCGCGTTGCGTTTTTAGTCTGCTTAAAGCTGCGATTAGTTTTTGTAAGTCGCAACGCTACGAAACTTGCCTACAATGCTGATAATGGTTAAAATGGTATATAATTTGTTAATATACAATCTACGTGTTCAATTTGTGCGTTAATTAGTCCAGTTACTTAATTACACATATTTATCCGACAAAAAAATTATATTTGTGTAGAATCTATTATTTTATATTTACTCTCATCTAGAAGATGCACTAATTTGTTGTAAATTTTTTAAATCACAATGAAATTATAATAATATTGTGTCAAATGAAAATTGAATTTAAGCAACAATTAAAAACTACAAGGGACAGAATATACGCCGTTTTCTAATCTGCATGCCGCACAGCTTGCGATATTTAGCAACTCAAGTAGAAAAACGAGAACAAGAATTATGACAGGTATCTCGGCTTTTTTCTCTCTGCCGCGATATGCATGCATCGGCCAGCTTGTCGGCCTCACTTCTGTTTATAAAAATATAAAAATGCCACCGTGTGTGTTGCTTGCTTGCGCTATAATTACTGTTCGTGCGTTAGAAAATGCTTGGCTTCCAAGAAAAGCCACCACCATGCCTGTGAGTGTGTGTGCCGTGTGTGTGTAGTGTATATACGACAACAACTGCGCTGGTATATACGATGTCTGCCGCCTTTTCTTGTGCCAGCAGCAAAGCCTGCTGACCAGGAGGCTCGATTATTGCGCCAGTTGGCTGCAATTATTCTAATAAGGTGCCACTTGACACTATATACATATAAGTGACACATCATCAAGTGCGTGAACGCGGGCCATTTAATATCCCCTTTGCTGTTGAAAAATGAAGCGATAACAATTTTTAAGTTGCATTAATTAAGGTCCTTGAACTTTCCACTACTTGACAAATATTTTTGCTACATAGACTAAGAAATGAAGCATCGCAATAAATGTCTACATTATTGAAAAGCGATAAAGCATAGCAAATAAATAAAGATTTGCAATCACGCAAATAATATACAAATATTGTAATTAAAGTGGACACGATTTATACATTTTAAATAAAAAATAAGTAAAGTATCCAGAGCTAAAACTTCATTATTTTCGTCATATTGGTCGCAATTTTAACACACATTACACGATAAAGATATTTAATTAATTATCTCTCTTGAAAAATATTGCAATAACCTTTAAAAATTCTCTTCTTTGATTTCCCTCTACATTTTGCACTGTATTTAACGATAAGAAGCAGGCTGATTGATTAAAATTTCTTACCAAAATCGCTGTATAGTTAAAGTAAACTTACAAAAAATTTAATATTAATATGTTCTAAGTCTCCTTAAGCATATGTGCAGGACATGAAAGTTGAAAACTTCTTGTCCCATTTGAAAGGAATCAAGTAAAAAAATTCAAACGAATCATTTCCTGCAATTTTTCCTCCTAGAGTTAAGAATAAGGAAAAATAGCATGATTTTGGCAAAGACGCCCAACTTTTGTGAGTTCATATAATAATAGACGCGACGTTAATTGCGGACGATGACGTTATATACACATGTCTCGGGTGTACAAGTCGGCTTGCCGGTCCTTTTCAGGCGTTAAACAAATAAAGTGACTTGTAATCGGGTTATGTGAAATTAATACGAGCTGGTGCGTACGCATCCTACACACCGACACACAAACGGAGAGTGAGAAAGAGAGAGAGATGCTGGGAACCTGTGGGAGATGAGACACTTGCTGTGTCATCGCTGCTAACGACTTGCACCATTACGGATTTGCCCAGTCATAGAGAAGAGGGTCGTGAATTTCGTTTTGTTCTTGCTCGCTCCCCAAATGCAGCCTTTTAATTTCCCGCTCCCGACTCTTGCAGGTGCAGTTTTCAGGATTCCTACTGAATTCTGGACCGTTTTTTGCGGCGAGAAATCGGTTTCGGGAGCGAAATTTTCAATTCGCCACAAGCAGCGAAATGAAAACGTTTTCTTTGTCACTGGCGACAAAGCGAGGCACAAAGAGTAACACCAGGAGCCTTTTTTCTCTCTTCTCTCCCTTTCTATTGTGCCGTCTCATCAATCTCTGTTTTTGTGAGGCTGCTGCTTCTGGCTTCTTCGCCTCTGTCCGATGATGAGATGTTTTATTCCTTTGTACCGCGCGCAGCGGGCACCAGATACAGTAATATCATCATTCCTTTATCACTCTCCGCGCAACTTGAAAGGCGCGTGAGGTGCGATGAAAGGGGCAAAACACGAGACACACATCGCCTGCATCACATTAATACAATGAGATTTCACGCCGAAAAGCTGCATTCGAAACGATGAACCCTAATGTAACCAAATCTCATGTTCTTTATTTCTCTAGTTGAATGAATATGTGAATTACCATCAATTATTAAATCTAGGGCATATGTTACTATTTAATCATAAGATTAGTTGAAAAAAATTAAATGGAATCAATAATTTTAATAAGCACATATTGCGAATTTTTAACAAATTGCATTTTCCCGCATACAGTTTTTAGACTTGTGAATTTTGTTAGAGGTATAGTTGGGTCGCATGAGGGTTGAGTGCCAGGGTTTAAATAATGTAATTTCTTATCCTTTTTATTCTAGAATGAGAGGTGCAACCATTATCGTTTCCAACGGTTGGAGATCAACAGTCCTCGGCACCTAATTATTTACATTATTGCTATGGATTTTTTGCAACTTATTTAAGTACTCCTGATGAGGTGTGAATGCCGAAATAGCTATATTCCAGTCCAGTGCGAGAAAGAGTACTTACCTCTAAATTTCCCTTTGCCCACCAATTCTCTTTACTCCAGTTCAAATTTACTCTGATTAGGTACATTATGATTGCAACTCATTGATATTAGAATCTTATCAGATATACTTGTGCAAAATTGATATAATAGTACACACGATTGGCTATGAATTTTTATTTTTTATTCGTGTCTCTCAAAAACACATTAAGCAGAAATTTAAACCATCTCCATTTATTAAGTTTAGTTTTTTATCACTCAAATATAGTTTTTAAACTTTATTTTTATAAAGGTTTTGAGACACCATGAAAGCGAACGACTTGTAGAAATTCGCATTCCAATAATATTCTGGGCTCACGAGCCTCTGTTGGGAGAAGCCCAGTCCAGAAAGGAGACCATCGCATGCTGCTGTCCCGCACTTGGGGTCTCTTATAAAAACTTTACAAAGTCATTTTTTGTCCTGTGAATTTATTTCATGCATAAACGCTGCTGGAAAGGAGAAAAACTGCAAGTAGTGAATCGCATTAGCAAGAACTCTTATTTACTGATAATGCAGTTAGGACAAAGCCAGATTGAACCCATGGACAAGAGAGAATTAAATTTGTTGCTTAAGTTGAAATTAATACGAGCGAGAGAAAATGCGCCAAGAAAGAGCAAACAACACAACACTCCTATATGCAATACTATATAAAAATGTATATTAAGAACTTCCAATCAATATATTGAATACAATTTTATGACTTCAACCAATATTTTACTAAAAAAAACTTGATTTATGCAGTATAATTACCAATTTTCATTAATGACAAGCATAAAAAATAAACCCCCTTTCAGAAAATTTTGAACAATACTTTGTGTCACTTTCAAAAATTAGCGAATAGCTCTTAAGTAAAAATCGTAGCAGAAGTACCTACCAATATAAAAAAGTATGAGTGTCGTCGGAAAATCTTTTTTCGATTCATCACCACGATGAGCAAACAAACATGGTTAATTTTCCTTTTATACAAGCATCATAGATCTATCTTGAATGTCCCTTCGTCATTGCTGTGAGATCTCTCTGTTCATTAAATCGCAGCGCGTAGATTTAGCGCCGCTGATAATATTATTCAGAGTCGGAGAAAATGCGTTGCAAATGAACTGGCGCGCGATTACGTCACCTGCTTTTTGAGGATGCGCGGCCGTGTGTGCGGCGCGGCGGCTCTGCTTCCACGGCTAGACGCGCGGCTGCTGCTGGGTTTCGTGTATCAGCACAATGCACTCCTAATTAAGTCTTTATTGTTGAGCCCTTTCATCGCCGCGGCTACTGTGTTACAACCGAATTAATTGACATTTTCTGCGCGCATATATCAAAGGCGCCGTGCGCCGTAAAAGGATCCTATTCATTTGCAGCGGCAGCGACCCCATCGTGGGAAATTTCCAACTTGATTTGTATTTAATTAAATTCAATATAGGTAAATGCATTTAGCACGTATTTGCTATTATTTACGATGATGTTTTGGCCCATGGAATTCAAATTGAATTATATAAATAAATACACTTCTAGTATATTAATTAGGTACCCTGGCCGATTTTGTTCATGAAAGTAATCGATTGCACGTTAAAATGAACCAAATATATGCGCGTAGTTTTTATATTGATATCCATATGAATAGCTTTTTTGCATAATTGTTTTTTTGCAAACCTCATTGAGAACCCTAATATATTTGTCAAGTAAATTTCCATCAGGACGATTTACTGTTCCTCGTCAATTCCTTACAAATAAGATATTAAAAACTTTGTGAGAAATATTCAATCCCACGTTATCGCAATAGTGCGTATAGCTTAACAAAGTTTTGGTTCAACCCCGCAGGCCTCATCAGCTGAAATTATTTTCATTCGATTTTTTATTCTATTAAACAAACTTAGTATCAAGGTATTTCAGCTGCGCAGAGAATTTTAAATCAAATAAAAAGCAGTCTTTGCAAATTTCCAACTGAAATACTTTTTTCTTAACACAAAAGAAAGAGGAAAAATTGGCAAAATCTTGTGATCTTTGCCTATCATCACGGCAAGCTGTCAAAATTTGATTAAGAATCAAATAAAAGAAATTGATTTCAAATCTATAATTGGATATTTCAGTTTGATATTGCTATCAATCCAAAAAATGAGGTTTATTTTTTTATTTTTCATAATAATGGGCGGATGCAATTATCCTTGGCCAACAAGGTGATAAAATGCAAAGCATAATCCGGTGTTGAAAATAGACCTTTAGTGCATGCATCGCAAGGGTAAAAAAACAAAATTGAAAGCTCGTGATCGCCGCGGTATATTCCATATCTGAAATTACATACAAACACGGCTTTGGAAAAGTTAGTTGATCCGGCAAGTGTATGTATATATGTGTTGGTCTATTGGGCCGGGGAGGAAATCCGAGATATGCATAATTATTGAATATGGAAAACATAACTTGGCAAGAGGCCATCAGCAGGCGAGAGCGGCCAATCGCGGCAGCTCGAATTCGAGATTCTGCTGCTGTAATTTGAATATCAGTGAACGCACCGCGCACCCTCATCGCATCGGAAGCAATTAAAGGGCATAGTGTGTTGGGTCGGCAAGGGTTGAAACCCACGCACGCGAAAGCTCTGCTGTAACAAAAGCACTGGCGGATTTGGCACACACCAAAAATTCGCTTTTTGTTTTAATAAAACACCCTGAATGCGTAATTACCCCATAATTAATCCGCTGACGCTATGCGGTATTAAATTATAAAACAATAAAATCTCTAATGACACACACCGCATTTTTTCTGGATATTTCACGAGTGGCGTCTCTTCTATATATTTCCTTTGGAGCGCTTCTCTCTCGCGCGGCGGCACGCACTTGTGTGTTGGTGCTTTTATTGCCGCCTTCTGAGGAATTGGGGAGTCAAAAACCTTCAGCAGCAGCACTGCCACTCTCTGCTCGGCGCAGACGACGTCCTTAAACATTTTTCCTTGAAGTGCGATAGATAGGCTACCGCATACTTACACACACGTCGTATACCCAAGGCGCGGAAAAATTTCTGTAAACAGTTTGGTGGGCAGGCCCGCTTTTTGCGCTCTCCGTCAAAAACGACGTGATGTCACTGTTCAGTTGCGTGCAGATCGTTTTCAGCCACAAGCAGATAATTGGCTGGGCGAGAAAGTCCTGCCTGCAATTATGATATTGCGTGCATTTTTAAACTATGATGAATGACCAAATGAGGCGGCGGAAATTCAAGGCCGAAACAGATATGCGCGCTGAAATATAACTTTTTATTGTTATCACCGACTGCTAGAACGAAGCGTGATTTTTATTCAAATATTAAATATAATGTAATGAACCCATGGCGGAGATGGCTGCAAAATAAAAACAAATAATGCTAATTTTTAAGGTTGAATTTGAAGATTGTATATTGATCCCTACAGATAATTTAAGTGTATAACGTATTTTTTTAGTTTAAAATCAGTTATCAAGCTAAACATTAAACAAAAAATAGCCATATACCTCTTTGGAGTGACTCGAAACTCAATCTGAATCGTGTTTTTATAAACTGCTTAATAAAATAAGATATTTTCTGTGCAACTGAGAATAAAAGAGCTGACAATTCTTTGGGATTGGACCAGAATCGATTCTCTTGTCGGTTATTATTTTCTCATGTCCTTAAATAATTGTTTCCTCCTATGTGTCTGACAAATGCCAATACATTCATTGCAATTCCGTCCTGACTTAATGTACCACTGCTATTAGCTATACTTATAGTTATAACTGCGGTATTTGCTTCGAAAACTAAGGGTTTATGACAACTGGTCAATTGATATGAAATTTCCTCACCCCAGAGAAATACGAATGGCTTTTGCTCTAAATTCCTGTATTTTATTCAGCCCACAACACCAACCCCATATTGAGAGACTCGTTAGCCTTTAACAGGCATGCATAAAAATAGTCCAAATGATTTATTGCAATAATATGCAATAATAAAATAGGCCGTATCATATAATACTTTAAAAGAGTTTTTTGAAAATTTAAAAACAATAAGTTTTATAATAATTTTTTGACTGAAATAGAACGCAGCTTTTTTTTGGATATATTAACGACATGTTTTTTTCCGTATTTCTACCGAAATTTCCTACTTAACTATATAGTTTAGGCTTTACTCATTGTTTATTTATAGACCCTAATTATTAATAACGAGCTTCTCAACTCCCCTTTTGAGGGCTGAGGAATATTATTATTCTCAACAATAACTTGGTCAAAGCTAAAAAAAATGGTAGAAAATTAAAGCCATATATTACGAAGGCGACACCTCTGAATAAATGCAGACCTGACCAATGGAACAAAAAGAACCAATCCAAGAGATTGTTTGTTGTGAATATTTAAATTTTTAAAATAAACAAAAGCTATTTATTCTATCCCTTTCTGTTTATCATATTCATTTCATTTGAGGAGCGCACGTGCTATGCTTTATTTTAACATATTTTATTTAACATATATGCACTGCGCTAAAGTACTAAATTTGATTTATGCACGTTTTTCACGCCGATTTTGTGCGGACATAATTGAATTGAATTCCATTTTGCGCTGTGTGAAAAATTTACCTCGCGCGGGACAGCGCGGATCGAGGAACAGGTTTGTGTCTCAGCGTGGGCAAGCACCTTTTCAGAGCGGCAAATTGAATATCAGCGATCGCCGAAGAGCAAACGGCTTTTGCTTATACGCAGCCAGGAAAAGAAGAGAGGCCATTTTGTGTTTACGAGAGCGCAGCAGACGACTCTCTCACCTCATTTTAATATTTTATTTTGTTGGCCGAGAAGAGTATAATTAGGCGCGGAGGCTGCTCCGTCATTAGACAATGGGCCATCTGCATGGATTCACGTTGCGCTGCGGCCAACCCATCGAGTATGTGAGCCAGAGAGAAAAGTATAAAGGCGCTCCTCCATAATAATTCCGGACAGATTTAATGCCATGTTTGTGATCAGAAAATAAGGCTCAAAAAACATCCGAGAACGCAGAGAGGATTTTTCCGAAAGCATCTCTCGCAACGATAATTCCAGTTCTTGCCTCTTAAGAGTTTATTTAAAAATTATAGAGATGAAGTCCGCAGCGCGCGAGGTTAATCATTATACTTTGAATATCGCTGCGAGACGCGACGACCAAAGATGCCTTTCCTTCCACTAAAAGAGCGCTCTTCAGATTATAGTCATTTCGACGAGACAAACTTTTTGTACACAAACGCCACTCTACAAATGCAGTCTGGCCGTATGGAAATGAGGAAAAGAAATTTTACGCAAACCGATGAACCCTTTTGTTAAATTACAACGCAGGTTGTTTTTCCCTATTTTATTGCGATAAATTGCTTCTAATTCATTTTATCGAAGGGATAAGTATATCTATGCGACTTTAGACTAAACGGCAATTTGTTCGCTCATCAAGTTAATGAGTGTTATTTACCTGGACGAAATGATTAAGATCAAATTCCGCAACTGAATGCCTTACAGTTATTTTGTAAATGTACCACATTTAATATTCGATTGATTGCTTCATGTCTTTTTCCTTTATTTAAAATGGTGTTTTCATGTTGCAGCAATGTGTTTTAATGTATTGAAGAATTGTTTATCCATATATACAAATTTATTTTCACTTGCTGCTATGAAAATTTCAGTGACTTTGCACGGCGACATTTTGGTTCGCCGTGACCTCTACTGACCGGCTCATATAGGATGCCAAAAACAAGGCACTAATCATGCGTATATTGTATATTGTGATATTAAAAAATAATAGCTGGTTCCGAGCACGCCGCGTTGTATATTCTATATAGCCTGATCTCTCTGCAGACTCTCTTGAGAGCGAGAGAGAGAGAGAGAGAGAGAGAGAGAGAGAGCCTCAGTCGGTTCGGTTGGTTTCCACCAATGGAGCTTATTATAGGTCCTTTCGGAACGGCTGGCCAATAGCCTAGCAATTACCTCTTGTTCTCGATAGTTTGATACTTATTGGTGAGTTGCTGTATCGTAATTATATGCCTCGACTCGGCTCAGCGAATGCAATAAAAATATAAGCATGTTGTGTATCCCCTTGCTTTTTTTCTTTTCGGCGTGGATATCGAAAGCTGCGGCCACTTTTTGAGTTTAGCGCGCGTCTTCACTTGATATTCCGCTCTTGTGTTCCAGCACTACAATGTGTGTGTGTACACTCGTCCGTCGGCGACGTGACCAAGGAAGCCTGAGGAAAAAGAAATCGTCAGACGAAAATCACGATTTTTCGCCGCTTCCAAAATGCGTGATGTGCGCCCTGGCTGCACGGATTATTAACTCTAGGAATTTTTTTATTCATGCATTTGAGGAACAAAGCGTTGTCTTTGTACCAACAGTATTTTTACTTGTTGGAAAGTTGATTTGAAACTGACAATTGCAAAAAAATCATCAAACTTATAAGTGTTATCCTATTAAATGAGATATTTTTCATTGGCCATCATTCAAGTATTGTGCCAACTAGTAAACGATATTGATTTCACTCTTTCCCAATACCTTCATCCATCACACACGTATATTTAAAATGACAAAACATTGGCAGGTAATAGTACTAATTTAAAAATATAAAAGAGGTAAAATGCTGAAGATAGAACAAAACTAAAATCTAAATGTTCTGCTGTGTGAAACTTAAGATGAATTAAGTTCTCTAACAGTTTTGCTCCATAGTATATTATGTATTAATTGAATCACAAAACCCAATAAAATGTTGTAGGATTGCATGAGATAAGTGTGCAATTTTCCCAGCACCTATAGCACAGGACGAAAATAGAGATATAAAATGTTATTGTTATTGGAACAAGTTCGCCACTAATAATTCTCCGTTTATTTCCTCCTCCGCATATTATATACAAGCACACTGCGCAACTTTTATTCCCTTCGTCCATATATCAAGCATGTGAGTGTGTGTTATATACATATTGTGGTTTCACTTAAATTGATTCCCATTGCCATTTTGTGCCCACAGCGGACGGAATATTTTATAAGCGCGCCATTCTCCAGCACATGCACGCACCCAATTCACAAATATATACGGCGTATCAACGAGAGAAATATTTAAATTTCACCGTATGAATATTTATCAGCAAACATGGCCTCTCTCTGCGCTCACTCTCTTCTCGTCGCAACGTGCCGCGATGGTGAAATATGGGTTGGCGCATTCACCAGTCAGTCAGTCAGTCAGCACCCCCAATATCGCGCCGTTGCCATGGAAATATTAACGATCTGATGACAACAAACGTGCAGACTCGAACCCCATCATCCGCCACTTGGAAACAGCACCAGCGGGGAAACAAAGGGAATTTAAGAAATTTATTCGAAACAGATTCACTTATATATTTTATTTTAAATGCAGCTATTTAAATGTTTTGAACCTTCAACTTTTTAGTTTTTTTAGATAAGAAAAAATGCTGCAGTTAAAATAGTAATAGAGTTAATCTCAGCAATTTGCTTTTGTTAAAAAATTATTTTAGTGATCTTAAAATATCATAATTTTTCTAAATATATAGGAGCAGGACATTTCCATAAATTTCATGCAAGTCCTTATATCTAACTTAAGCTATTAACCGCATAATTGAAACGCTGAAAAACGATTTTGTACGATTCATCTCTGCATATTTAAGTCACCTTAACCCGTACAAATTTTACTATTGATCCATCCCCAATTCTTTTATATGCGTTTGCTCATTTAAGGATTCTCAGAGATCCATTAGCTATATAGCATTTACCAACCAACCATCCAATAACTAACCGACAAACCAGCCATTTGCCTGCTATTTTCATGAAATCATGTGTCTGGCGCCACATTTGAGCAGAATCCACATTTTTATTTTTTGTCTCCGCACTCCGCGCACCTTTCATCCCAGAAAAAACCTTTCATAAAGAAAGAAACACAATAAACAAGGTGAGAGACGCCTTTTATTTTCATGAATAAAACAACGGCGCTAAATATAATCGGAGAAAAAGCGCGGCGTGCGTCCCCGGAATAATTTTATATGATTTTTATACTAGGAGATGCGTTGTTTTCCATCGTCCTGCATTAATGAGACGTATAAGTGTATGAACGCGCGCGCGGATAATCATATTCCGATTTTGGAGCAATTTCGACGAATATTAAATTAGCATTATTCTGCGTCGGAGCATGAGAAAGGCACAAAAGAGCAGCGCTGCTTAACATGAAAGGGTTTCATGCATAACCATGTCGGCGGGAAATTAAGAGAAGAGTCCGGGTCCACCCCGGCATATGGATTTCCACAGTAGCTGATGCATTATTTATTTCACACACATGTAGGGAAATTAATGCTGGAGACCGGGAGCCACCAGTCCGGAATTTTTATGAGTCAATTTTTCCCGTTTTCTCCCCAAGCGATATGATAATAATTACGAAATGGACCAAATTCATTTTTAATTTTCGCCTCTTCAGCCGCAATGAATTTCGCATTAAATCCCTTTTACCATTTGATGTTTTTGTAGCTATAATAGATAGAGAGAGGAAAAAAGGAGTGAGTTGCATGTGTTTGTTATTACGCGGCTGTTGGCGGAAAAGAGCATAGAGCGCGCGAGCACAGCCAACGGCGGCGGCAAGGACAAATTGCTTTTTGATTGCCCTCGCGCGCAATTGAGGCGATGATGGTCTTGATGACTTATTAGCTCGCAACCTAGGACAATGTAATGTAAATGTGGCGGCGATCGCGCACACGCAACAAAAGCACCTCGTGCTCCAATTTGCTCGCCTCGCTTGTTTTGACACACAAGTTTATAATTGACAGCTGCTGCTTTAATAAAGTGCGAATATGAAAAAAGAAATCTCCTGAACGTCTCTTTTAAAAATGTTTGCTAATATCAATTTTATTAGCATTTTCTACATGTGCATAGTTTTTATACATTTTAAGAAAAACTAATAATCAAAACGTAGTGTCCAATTCTTAGCAATCTTTCACGTTTGTTAATTTTAATAATTGTGTAGCATTCAATCAGAATTTTAGCAAAGAATAACCAACCTAAACAATTTAAAGCCAATTTATTTCGTTATGAACAATTTTCTTATTTCCTTTTCAAATGCCCATAGCTCAAAAATTAAAGAAATTAATCAACACATAGTAATCATTAACTCGCTTTATTATTAATTACACATAATACTGACTTTTAACGTTGCATATGAGATATGTCTTATGATCAAGGCAGAGGGGGTGGCCAAAACCTGGTCGAAATTAATAAATCTGGGACACTATGTATTTTGCAACAAACCAATAAGGACAAGTCTGTCTGATTTGACGCTTATATCCAAACAATTTTGTTGAATTAAAAAATTTTGATTTTATGATCAATCGTGAAGGACCTAAGAATAAAATGATTAAATTTATAAAACACTCGAGCCAGAAAGAAATGACGTTTTTATCGTTAATAAACGCTATTTAAGTGGTTTTTATTGTTTGTTAATTTGTTCAATTTTCTCCCGAGGAACAAAAGTTAACAAATGAAGCACTAAATAATAGTTTAAGGCATTTATTGATTTGGCGTTTTTCTGCAAATATTTACAACTTTTATAACACTCTTTAGAGGTATAAAATACCATTCCTTGAAAATTTTCATAAAATGTTTGATGATTGGTCGCTCACCATGTTGCCTTAGGCGTATAAGTTTGAACTTGTTAAGCATCAAATTATTACACTATATAAAATTCTAAATTTTGGTGGTTTGCTGTAGTAAATTAATATTGAAGTAATAAAAGGACTTTCAGCAATATAGGTGGCTTGTAAGAGACACTACTTGTAGAAATGGAGAATTTCAAAGTTTCAAAAATGTTGTCAGTATAGTTAAATCTCTCGAGGACACGCTGTCGAATTTCCAGTCCATTGTTAATTCTCCGGGAACCAACGTAAAATTTATAGTTCGCCTTTGCGTTGGATAGCGGCATGATGGAGTCTGTGAGCTGGGGAAAATGAAACGCCGTGTGTGCTCACATGTAGTTGGGCTGGGCTGCGTCGGCTGAAACAATAATAATTCTGGTGCGTCGCTGTTCTGCTGTTTGAAAGTATAAAAGGGCCGCGCCAGGCAAGTTGGTCGGCCAGCATAATGATACGCTTTGGTGCACGCCGTATGGAAATACGCGCCGCAGCCAGCAAGACGGGCCCTGCTGTTGTTTTATTGTGTGTACGTTGTTGTGATGATGTAATTTCTCATCCAACTCGTGCAGCTGCCCGCCATTGGAGAATTAGTCCAGAGTGGGAGGACACGAATTTGAATGCAAACATTCGGTTCCATTGGCCAGCCAAGGCTCGACCCTTCAACTTTGGTAAACAAACATTCACACAAAACACCCTTGAATATGCGCTAAACGCTGCTTCGTTGAGCCGATCACTCGCTTCAGCAGAAGTAATTATAAATATTTCTGGGAACCAGTTGATTGGGAGTTTATTCACGGTATTTCTGGAAATCGAAAGCTTGCGTTTCAAGAAATGCTATTTTGAGTTTGAAAAATAACTGGATTTTTGATAACAAAATTCAGCGCACGCAGAAAGGAAGTAGCGAACACACGTGGTGTTGGCAACGTCCATTGTCAGAAATGTGTGTTTAACTTAATTCCCGGGCCTGGTTTTCTCATGGTCAGCCAGCCAGTGCGCTTCTCTCATAAATTTTAAATGGCTCCCACCGGTGGCCGCGAGAGTATTTTTATTCAAACAGCCAAATTGCTCGAGAGCTGTCCACCCAGCCAAAGTGAAAACACACATACACACAATGAGTGACAGCACAGCGCGCGACAACCTATATTGCATCGTCGGGCCTACAGATTGGGCCAAAATTTTGGGCTTGGAACGAATTTTAAACTTATTCATATACAAAACGCAAAATGTTGCTATTGGATTGCAATTTTTTTTCAGGAACTTTCAATAAAATGTTACGTTATTAAGTTAAGTAATTCAAGTATGAGAATTAAATTTTTTGTTCAACTAATAATTCAAGTCAATTAAACCTGAAATCAAGTTCATTTTCACTCAGTTCAACTATTAGAACCGAGAGATTAACGGTTAACTCGGTTGACGTCATTCGTATAATTATTTCTGCTTGAGAAAGTGCTTTTTTCTAGAGGGATGTTTTGGGGGCCAACCTGTAGGTGCACTAATGGTGTGCACGGCTTGGTGACAAAGCACAAAACCCAGCACGGCTGTGTTTAGCACAGGGTTTGTGCGCCAGGATGGACTCATCGGCTCTCTCTCTCTCTCTCTCTCTCTCTCTCTCTCTCTCTCTCTCTCTCTCTCTCTCGTGTCCACGTCGGCGTGTTGCTTCTTTTCGTCGTCTGTGCGACTCGTTTTTCCATACACACCAATTTAATACACCCGCGTTGTCGGCTGATGGGAAAATTGCGGCCTTTTGCTGTTGAATAATGCACACGCCACTTTTATATTATTTATCCGCCGCTTTTTATGCGTACACCAGAAGAGAGTGACAGCGGGTCGAGCGTGGTGCTAATAATTTTCCTGATTAATCAAAACACTCTTAAGATAATGATTTTTGGGAAAACAAAATCAATGGTTCCATAATTGAGGAATTCGAATTCAGAACGGTTGAGAATTAATCATAAATGGGCGGGGGCACCAAACTAAATGAACATAAAAACATGATATCAAATTTTGTGATTATGTTGTAGAAAAATGTCTTTTTTTGATGACCTCAAAATTCAAAATGAGAGGTGCAATGTGTATGGATAGTTCTTGCTTTTTAACTCTCGACATTTTTTGCACTTCGAGCGTGGCTCGCGTATCGGATTGCAAATGACGATCAAGATTTCCATTGTGCATTATTTTTCCCGAAAAATCTAGCATCTCGCTGTTTTTGTCCTTTGTCGCCGAATATTATCTCGTGTCAAACATATTTCCTTGGGCCAACCTGGGACTGGAAAACCATGCGCGTGTAGGATTCAATGGATAATATTTTGCATAAGTTGAAAGAATATTGAGCCGTGTGATATTATAATTTGAATTTGTTCTTCAGGCAAGTAAATATGAAATTATGACTAAAGATTTTTGTTCAGTTTTGAGAGAGGATTGAAATGCAACTTACTAAACAGCAACACCATATTAATTGTGTTGTAAAATACCTGGAGGGTGCAAACGAGCATGAAGATGTTTGATTTTTAAATTTTAAATTTTAGAAATTAACCATGCTTTAAATCAAACTTGTGTTTATGTATACACTGGCAAGTATGTTATATAAAATATAATAAAAAAAACAAAATTATGATGATATTTGTTGCTTTTTATCCCTGTCCGACGACCGGGAAGGTGTGTAATATATTTTTTGTTTATTAAATATTATTTTAAATATATTATCCATTACTTTTGTAATTTTTATAATTTGCAGTTATATGTTATTTCAAAGTTGATTAGTATTTTTATTTCATTTATTGCTAAATAATTATGGGATGAAATATTTTGAAATTCCAAACTTTTCTTACCAGAATATGCTATTTCGTTGTTAATCAAAAATTAAATTATCAAATTAATCTCACCGATATGATTTGGGCAAACTGAAATATCATCAGCATGGGAAAATTCGAAACAAAAATATGAAAGAAAAATTTTAAAACGTAGAATTAGTTGTTCTCTAAAATAACCATTTAATTGTGACTGGACTATATTGTTAAATGTGGAAAAAAATTGAGGGGGGAAATCTTTTCAAAGCAGATGAAAGGGGTTCAAACGTGAGAAGGAATAAACGCCTACCAAGAATATTTTGACTATTTTGAAACCCCAGAGGACACGAGCACGATTCTGTAGGTTACATCAGTCGCGGCGTGAAGAGAAAGTGGAGTATGCCGGCGAATTTGTTTGTGCGGTCCACCGCGTCGAAAACAATAATTGCGACAGATTCAGCCTTACTCACACACACGAAAGCGAGCGAGAGAGAAAGAGCCCCGCGCGCACAATGTTGGCCAATCGGACCGGCAGAGGTGACACTCACGCGCTCGTTTGTGTATATGAATTAATCAACGGCCGCCATGTTGTAGACTAATTACACTTTATCCACACTTTCATTCAGCGCCTACGCGATTTGCATAAATGTGGCACAAACACAGACACTCAACACACGCCCAATTGGCGTCGCTTGCACAAGATCTGTGAATAAAGATTTCTCTCCCTTTTCAAGAGGCGCGCGACAAGCGAGGCGAGAGAGCAGCGAGAGCGACTTGACACCACGAAAGACGGAAAACAACTGATGCCGTTTGATTACTTTTGGGTCCCCGTGACTGTTTTTAATATAAAAAACGCAGGCTGGCTGGTCACAGGGTAATAAGTACAGCGGCAGTCGCGCGGCAGTAATAATCCGTAATCATCACCATTACGGCCAAATTAGCTTAATCATAAAAATTGACGATAATAATGCGCGAGCGGCGCAACCGCCAAAAACAACCACCTTTTCACCGCTTTTCTCTTATATATATTATTGTTATTTGTGACTGTCTGTGTTTCGACCAATAACATCTTCGCTTTCATTCACGTATTTTCTTCGCTTTCTGCATGTCGTCCCACTGCGACACAAGGCCATGAATGACTCCAAATGACTGTCGGTCAAAGAGCACCGCACTTAGCAAAATTGAAATGGAAAGCTGACATTAACACGGTTTGAATGAGTGCGTGATGATGATGATGAATATCCTTCTATAAACCTGATATTATCTTTCATATTCGTACAAAAACACATTGTACGTGGTTAAAATTAATTTAGAAAATAATTTTTACGATCTAAAAGTCTGAATTATTCTGATTATTCTAAAGAAATCCTACAAAATACATAAGTTTGGAGGAGTGTGCAAATACATTGCAAGCATGTACAAAATCTCAGCCATTTGTTGATTAATATGATTTTTTTGTTAAAACTAATTGACCAAAAAATACAATATGATCATTCCAAATACTCACTTATGCTGGTTCCTCTGATTTTTAAGAAAATTAGTTGTGAATTTATTTAAAATTTCCCTATAAAATAAAATATTTTTGGTTTACCCTACAACAGTCAAGACACGGATAGCAACCTAAATAAGATATTTAAAATCGATCCAAAATTCAAACAATTATACTCTGTTAACTTAACAGTTACATTGATGAGTTATTAAATTAGAAAAGCGCATTATTGATTATTTTTTTTGCATAATGCTATTTCACTATCGTTTTTGATTGAGCACTATTGATGAACTCCTCATATAGGGTGTAGCTTTAGAGTTTCAATTTTACAGATATTTAACAACGAATGCTTCCGTCACCAATATACAATACAGAACCGCGGTGCATAAGAAAGACACAAAATTGTTAGAAAAAAGTCAAGCTGAGTTTAGAATAGTCGTATGAGTGTACATGTGAGAGCTGGTGCGGCTGGATCTCGTTTCCTCCATCTTGGTTCACGTCAGCGACGGCGCCATCAGGGCGGGCACAGCCGCGCTGTAATAACAGCCCTACGCCCTGAACGTGACTCCGCCAGCCAAGCCCCGGTTACGAAAATCAACGATTATGCTGATAATAGACCCGCAAAGATGAAAACGGGCAACTTTTTCTTGACTTACTCCGTATAATGCGTGCACCACACACAATTTGTAGAACCGTAGAAAAGCAGTCAAACGCTCTCTGGATTTTTGTGATCCTCTGCTAATAGTGTTTTGCAATTTGAAAATACAAAAATAATTCAATTTTCTGAAATGGCTTTAAATTACTAAACTAATTCTTAGGATGGGCGGCTATCAGTGAAATTTTGGGAATTCTCAAAATTGAATTTGTTTCTCGAAATTTCAATAATGTTAGTAAAATATAGAGAAGAGAGTAATTTCGTTATTAATTAAATTAATTGAATTTCCTGTCATAAATTAAATTTTTAATTTAAAATTTATCCCATCATGTCGCATTCATTATTATCCGTTTATTAAAATTAATCAATAAGTTTTACTTTATAGTCTGATTCACAGCAATTGATTATAAAATATAGATTGATAGAAATAATTACAAACAGTTGCAAAATCCATTGAAGGAAAACGAACATAGTGTTTCAAGAAGAGATTTATTTCATAATGAATAATTTTTCATATTTGACATCAGTATAAATTAATATACAATAGAAATTATTTTAATCTTCAAGTATACATTTAAATCCACTTTATTTTCTCTAATACCAAGTCAAAATATATATGTTTAAATTTAATGGATATTTGTCATATGAGCAAGACACTGAAACTCATGGCCAAGATGCTAGCAAAAATTGCAAAAACTCACAGTTTTTACGTGAATGAGGCAGTTTTTGTATTGCAATTTATTAATTGGTCTAGGAAAATAAGTTTGATTAATTAATAATTATAGTTTCCCGATAATTTTATAAAATTGCATGTTTTTTATCGCTAAAAAGGGTTAAAGGAAAAGTCCAAATAAGTTGCGTCGATCGCAGCGGTTACGCTTTTACTGCCTGCCGGCTACAGGGAACAAAAGGTCTTCTCGAATAAACTCGTCTGCGATGCCCCTTTGTGTTGACTTAAATTATAAATTCCATAAATTAGGCTGGCTGGCTGGCGTCGAAGGGAAAAAAGCGAGTAGCAGTTTGCCGTCACATTAAAATTTACTTCATCATTCTTAAGAGCTCGTATTTCTCGGCGCATTATGTAAAAAGGGGGAAAATGAAGAGGCGCCTAGGGAATAATGTATTCCACGACGTCGTCGTCTGGCTGCTGAAAAATACATAAAATACATTAATGATAATAATGCAGCGCGCACACAGTTTTCCCATTTTTCTCGATAGAAATTCCGCGGTCGCGCGGCACGAGAGTATTCATTAAGCGCAAACATAAATGCACACTGTGTAATTTCGGGCCCGAAAAGGGTGCTTTTTTGCCCTTCGGACCTGTGACCCGCGCGTCTGTCATTAGGTCGACCGCACAGACCTGCTCTTTCAGTCAATGGACCCTCTGCTCCAGCTGGTGCCGCGCGCTGCTGCAGGAAATGATGCATTTGTCTGCTTATTTGGCGGGCGTAATGACTGGAAATTAGGACCGCGCGCGCTTCAACCCTCACTTCGACCTGCGATTGTGCTCAACCAACGGTATACGGAAAATCCTCGCGCGTTTGAGTGCGCCGCCGACTCTCCGCCTCGGCCATACGGTTCATTCAGCAAGAGGGTGCGAATCGCATCGCAGCCTAATCACCACTGATCGCCGTCGGGTCGCTCCCATTCATAAACCACCTCTCAAGTTGGGGAATCAATCAACCATCAAACTCACACATGAAACGTTCTCAAAAGCCCAAGCTCATCATCGATAAAATGCAAGCAAACAAAGATTGAACAAAAAATTGTTTGTAAAGCCAACGTGAGAAGTTCATCGCATATTCAAAATTCATAGGTCTGCCTTATGTGCTTTAATGAATTTTGTATATAGGTTTTTATTAACTCAAATCTTAATCAATGATTATATTATGGTGTTTATAAATATTTAAGTAAAAGTACACTGCAAATTAAGGCTAATAATTTTGCATAGGTTCGGTCAAAAAGCTCTATAGAAACCTATAGGCTGTTGAAAGCTTCCAAGTAAATTGGCTAGAAAGATTGCATATGCTTTTCAGGTGCTGGAGAAGATCTTCTGCCAGCTGCTCATCGTTCAAATATCTTCTCTTATAGGGAATGTTTTCCTGAAAAAGAGCACTCCGGTAAATTGTTAATTTGCTTGAATTTACCATGAAATTAGAAGATATCGTTTAGATTTTTTTTTCTTTTGAAATTTTGGTACACAGGAAGAAAATTTTCAATCTTTTATTGCCGTTCTATAAACTTTTCTTCTGATTATATGCTTATCGAAATTTCAGTCTAATATGTAAATGACATCAAACTCTTGTCTCTTTAATTTCATGCACCTTTTTAATATTTAGATCTTTGAGCATTGTTTTTAGGTCCAAATTATCCTGAACTGATTGGTCTGTATTCTGCTTAACTTGTCTCGTCTATAATATCATGAGTAATTTAATTTAATATGTTAATCGATGTAATGACATTACCGTTTTGTTCAATAATTGCTAAATAATATATGGTTACTTCAAGATTTTTTATATATGTTATTAATTTATGCGGGGAAGGCGCTAAACGGCAGGATTTATAAGTTCTGCACTGAAGCTTTTCCTTCTTGTTCGAGTTGACTTGTGAATTAATGTGCTACTTCAATGCAAATCGACCCTATCTCTTCACTCGATCTGCATTCATTAGTTATTTTAAAAAGTATCACAACTCAGGTAAAAGCAAGGCAGTTTAACTTTTAATTTGCCCTCATAAATCTCTCGATGCACCAGCTGTAAGTTTACGAGGCTGAGATATTTTAATGGCGTCATTTGAAATGGTCTCGCGTAAATGTATGATATGATGCACCGCTGCAATTATAAATCGAGAAGCTCACGCACCTAGCGTATACGTGTGTGTGTGCTTCACGTCTGTCGTCATGCGGCGTAATTACATTAACATTACTTATTCTTTTCGTTATTCCGAACGAGGAACTACTGCCAGGTTCTGCGTCGCGGCGAGATCTAGTTTTACGAGAGGAATAAAAATAATTTGAAACGAGTGATGACGGATTCTCTGCTATATACTCGCGCTGCGCGGTAATGATACGTATCGGCGCGAGTGAATTAAAAAGTCGCGCCACTTATACACAGATCGCTCGGAAAATTACATACACACGCACTTTTACGACCTATACAAGAATTCAAATCAATGTCAGCTGTTTTTTCACCCATCTTTCTTTAGTTGTTATTAAATTGGTCAGCCAACAACCGACTGCGGTCGCCGCATTTTGTCCCAAGAAACTTGTTGAATGCTTCTTCAAAAATATACTTTAGGAGTAGAATTATGTTGGTTGTATCCCCACAATTTGCTTTGTCTGACACGTTTTTAAAAGATAAAACTATAAAATACTCTTCGTTTTTTCCATATTTTCCTTGTGCACAACAAAGAAAGATTGACTCTTTTGTTTCACGCATTGTGAAAGCTATATAAACTCATGGTTAAGTTCTCTCTCATGGAATTCTTTGTTATAGTGTTACAAATTTAATTAATCAGTGGCAGGTGAGCCAAATAAAATCAAAATTTGACTGATTTTTCTAAAAATACTTGCACTCGTTTTGACTTGTACTTGGACACAATGGTGGACACCCTGTACGGAGGCTTCAATAACGTGCTGATTTCGCCGATGCCGAGAAGCAGTAGCTAGTTATTATACAGAAAACCGTTTTATGCATTCCCGACACGCGCCACGTGCAATTAGACATTTTTACTATTGCCTCTGCTGGGCGTTTTATGCAACCGTTACGGCGGCCGCGAATTATACCAGACCACTCGAATATGCTATTCCGACTGACGCCTTGGACGCGCTGTATTATCATTTGTTCGTAATTAGCTATATGTGCTCCTGACGGCTATTATGCTGATGCCGCCTCGCTCGCTCTTGCCGCTCTTGGTGCACACGTACGCACGCGCTTTTAGACCAATTTGCTACGTCTTTAATTGAAATGTGCGCTAGCAGAACACCTTGCGGGTGCCAAGCTACATGCATCTTCCTGGTTCATTAGAAGAATAATTCATTTGCATTTACACCGTGTTCTTTCGCACTATGTTGCATTTTCATAGAGCATATATAAAGAGGTATACTTTCAGCTAAGATTTTATTTTCCTGTCTATTTTTGCTTTATTGGGAAATCAATATATTAAGCACATTGATCGCAGTACAGTTTTAAAATTTTTTAATTTTAAAATTATTTTAGTTCCGTTATTCATAATTTAAATCTTCATAACATCAATTTTTGAGGAATTACGCAGCAACAGATTTTATATGTGCTCTCATCACTTAAGATAATTTCGCACAAAACCTCTCCTCCGCGGTAATTACTTCTGCGAAGTCGCTCTAAAAGCTATTTCCGCTCGCTGGTCTTCAACTTAAAAAATCGCAATCCGGCCGCTCCCATCCAGGGAGGTGTAAAACTGTCGACAATTTAAATATATGCTATGTTGAATAATGACGAGTAAATTTTTTCCCTCCCAAATGGACTACGTGATAATATTTCTAGTGAATATTTTTTATTGCAATTAACAATGAAAATTCTGCACAGCTCAGAATCTCGTTTAAATTAACATTTTAACCATTTAAAAATTATAAAATTCATTCCTTTCCAGTCCAATAGATAACATAAAAAATTTAGAATCCGTTCCAATAACCAGTCTTTTTTCACCGATCCTCTCATAGTGTTTCCTATAGTGGCATTTCTTGAGCCCCCTGAATTCTATTTTGCACATCCCTGCTGTTGCCAAAAAGTTGAATAATCTCTCGATATTCTGGCGTGAAATGTTCCCACTCGAAGAGCAGATAATTTTCGCAGCCAAGGGGGTCCACGCGCGCACTACCAATGCACACAAATAGACTCGTTTACAGAGGCGCGGGTGCAAAACCTCCGCAGTTGGCAGTCAATTAGAGGGCCGAGCGTGCCGAGGGGTGGCGGTGGGGTGGGATGCTGCGGCTGGATTTTCTGCGCCACTGCACTTCGCGACCTGATGAGCAGCAAAACTCTGCCTGACTGACTGACTACCGAGCGAAACACGACGAATGCAAGCTCTGGCTCACGCCACACCGAGATCAACTCTCGTGTGCAAATCGCTTTAACTCGGCTAGCTGTTTTCTGGGAGAATTTTAGCGGCCCTTCAATCTTCTTTGCTGCAACACCAAATAAATAATGTGAATGTTAAATATTTTAATCAAATGAGTTAAATTAAGTAATTGGGTGGGTTGATTAAAGGCGTGCAAGTATATATACGTTAAAAAATTATGCGATGAAATTATATATTTATTTTATTTAAAAACGAATTTATATTATATTATAGTCCCTGAGCTAATTGTTAACAAAATTATTCAAACTCCTAAAAAATACTTTTATACTTCTTTTTGTAGACTAGGTTATAATAACAAACAAATAATAATTGTGGGCTGTATTAATACTCACGGTGCTGCTAAAACTGGCAGAGACAAATGAAACTCAGCCTTTTTCAGTTTTAAGGTAAAGCAAAATATGTTTGACTTTTATTCAAAAATTAAACATTCAATATTTCACATAGAATTTTTCCTTCAAAGTTTTGCCAAACATGTACAACAAGTAAAGCAAGATGTATAAAGTCTGTTGAATATTTTTTAAATCTACCAATATTTATTCCACGAAGTTAGGACAAATTTTCTGATATTCCATACTCTTCAACATTTACATTTTGCACCTCTACATTGCTTTTTCCTGTTCACGAAACCACCATTTTTCTCATTAGTTTCCCATAAAATCCAAGGGCGTATAGCGCCGCCGACGAGCGGATTGCTTGCCTTAAAAAGCAAGTGCTTATTTGTGGACCAAGCGCGAGATTTTCAGACTTGATACCAGGATATATATTGTTTTGATCGCGCGGCATTATAATTATATATTCCTCTGAAAACAACATGGCGTCGTCGAGGAGAGTGTTGCGGGCACGTACGTCTTTGAATGCCACATGCACTCCACGATAGAATAAGGAATAAGTATCTGGAGAAATCGAGTTTGGAAACAAGCGGCTAGCTCTGTGCGCTCATTGCCATGGGAATTATCTATTGTCGTAATCTGCGCACCTCCACCAGCCGATTACAATCTCGGAAAAATTCCGTCGTGCTTTATTATTTCTGACATTGAAATATTGCTCTTTGCCATTGTGTTTTTAGAAGCAAAGTGCCGAGAATGGACATCAAGTTGAATTAGAGGTGACAGGATAAAACGTATTGCATATACATTAAAAGGAGTGCAGACATTGTTACTTTCTAATATATTGGTTGGTTGGTAAATTCAGTTCTTATTCAACACCTATTATTGAATGCTACACATGATGAAGCACTGCATGAATTATATGAATTACCCTGAAAATAATTTAAACGTTCCGCACTGTCAAAACCTTTCCTACTCTTCAAGGTTCTGAAATTCAAAAGTATCAAGATCACGTGCTTGAGCAGCAAAGATAAATGCGCGCAGAAAACTTCGTCAATTGAACCACTGTAAAACTCACCAAACAAACAGTGATTTATTTTTCAATATAATCAGGAATTGTGGCAAAAAATATCGTTCTTGTCGCGGTGCTCGCTCTTCCGTGTGCAATTGCTGAACGCATCAAAATGAAATGGAACAATTTCGTGTGCATGATTACGTCACGCTTCATTTAGGAGTCAGATAGCATGGCTGCATAAAATATGTGTATCACTTTGCTCCGGTGCTCGTGGCTAAAAGAATGCAGGCCACTTTTCGTATTTCACGCCTTTTTAGCGAGTAAATGTGTAACCTGCCAACAACCGCAAATTGCTCTTCTCGCGCGCCTTCTCTTTACAAACTCTCTGCTTTTTCAACAAATGTGTTTGTGCACACAGAATAATGCATGCATATAGAGTATAAAACAAATGTAAAATACACACTCGCAGCGCAATTCAGGACTGCCTTTGTTTTAGAAAATCGCGCAATTAAGGCGGCATTTTCGCAAGTGTTTAAATGTAATTAACGCTCTTTTTCATGTCCAATCCTTTGTCACTTCATCTATTCTTAGCTGCAAAGCATTTTGTTTATAATGTTGACGAAGGAAGTTGTTGACGAATTATATGCAGGACGCTTTAAATTTTAAAACAGCAAATATATTTTGGCCTCCTGAAATGTTCCTTTGAATTTTTTTTTCGAATAAAGTTCCATATTAAATTAAATCCAGTTAGAGACGCTCTTCGAATAAATATTTTGGGTGAGGAGATTCTGTAATCCAATTGAACCTATTAATTAAAAAAATATTTAGACGCTGCAACTCTAGTAGCTTAATAAAGAACTGTGGCCCAAGAGTGATAAACGTTTCTCTGCAAATATTTGCCCAATTCTGGCAGGTGCAATTGCTCGAGCAATCAATAGTTTCCAGAAATTTAACTGTTGGCCATGAAGATGAAAGTGAATTAGCACACACACGACATGCGTAAAGTGCGAGTGAGAATGGCGTACCGATTCAGAGAAATGACCTGGTCGGCACGTAATTGCAGTCGGCACGCAGAAATTACTAAAAAAACAGGCGAGATTTGCGCCTCCCGTGTGTGGCTTGGCTTTTTGTGAGTGCTGGCGTATACGCGCGCTCGATTGAAGAGCAGTGCCGCTGCAGAATGTGCGCCTTGGCGGCAGATATAATTGTTTGTTAATTGCCTTAATCACTCTGAAATCCTTGATGTGCCGATAATTGAGGTAAACACAACGGATCTGCAGGAATTTTTCCGCTTATTCCAATCACCGTCGGGCGAGAAATTTCGCTTGACTGCGTCATCAACTGAAATTGAATTTTAGCAGCTCCGAAACCGCAACTTTACAATTTATCAGCATATATGTATATAGCCAGCTGCATTCTTTATCTCAGTGCGAGCGAGGCCGATCGATGTTGGAAAAACGCAGAATCCTGTTAGTTGTTGGTACATTGATTTTTGAACAACGTATATGCCTTGCCCTCCAGCACTTTGGTTTGTAATAAATTATACTACGATATCTGTGAATATTGTGATTATTGTTGCTGCTTTCGGAGAGGCAGATATCTTGTTGATTGGCCAGCGGACTCGAGAGTTCCTCTCGGCACGTACGTTTTCTTCGCCGCCGCGAGAGTTTGTGGTTGGACAGCCTTCGCCGACCGCACACTCGCCTCCGTCCAATTTAATTTCACCCAAAAATGGGCTCATCCTTGTCTAAAACTCCAGATCATTTCTCTTTTTTCGAATGATAAAAATTTGCCATTTTAGACTCAAACACGCAAAATAATCTCTGGTTAGAGCAATCAAGTTTTTTATGGTCAATTCCTCCATATATTTACCACACGTTTAATGCATTTTTCTAAATTTAATACTGCAAGCTTGGGAATTCTTCAACTTTAACTGTAATTTAAAATAACTTCAATTCAAGATTAAGTTAATCAATCAACGAGAAAACAAAAAATGTTGCGATTTTGCTTTGATTGATTTTTCTGTTCTAACATTAAAATACAGATTTTACAAGCAGAATATTCACCACTTTGATCGATTTGGAAATTTGAGCAAGATGTGTTGTGAAGAAATTTTGCGGGTAGCAGAATAAGTATGTCGAAAGGCACGCACACTCAATCCTTTCATACTCGCTCACAGGAGAGCCCGTCGGACACGCTTGCTGACAGTTAGTTTTGAGGTCATGCAAAATTATGTCCCGCAGAAATGTGCTTCAGCAAAGAGAAAGAAACAATTTTCGCGAGCCGACATATTTCTGATTTGCCAGGCCAAACCGCACAATTTCAATAAATCCGCCCGCGGGTCTTCCGAGAGCATTCAGGAAATCACTTTTCATGCTAATCGCTCAAGTCTCCCAGGCTGCTGCTTGAATTAGCGATTTGTGTGTGAAATTGAGGGGCCTGCCGCATTATATTCAAAGATCCTGTTTTGGAAATTTATGACTTGTATGAGAATAGGGGAAAATGTATTTCAAGGGCAGTTCCTGAACCTAGCCGTGGGAAAATTAAATGAGACGAATTTTGGGAGAGATTTTTGGTGTTATTACTCCTCAGGATCAATTAATTGCATATAATAAATTTAAGAACAAGCAGTTATTAATCTAAAATATATTTTAGCTGTCCTAATTCGCTCTATGAATTTTCGCTAAGCTTTTTAACTTTCTTGACCGGGAATGAGTATAACGTAATTGACTTTATCAAAAGAGTTTTTTATTAGTTTTGAATAAACCACCGCGACTTAATGAAAAATAAAATCATATTTAACAAGTCAAGCAGATAAAAATTCGAAACGTGCAATACAAATTTCTCTCAGCCACGTTCAGCACTAAAGACAAAAAAATGATCAGAAGAAATTCTGCTCTGATAAAAACAGCCACCTAAAAAATTAATGGTGTTATAACTATGTAAAATGAAGAAAAATCAGATATGGCAATCGCTTGAATCGCTACATTCGCAGTTGATCTTTTTTTCTATATAACTTAAACGTGTAACAAAATTATTTAAAATTTACATGCTTTAGTTTAAAAAAAATCTTCTAGATCGCTGCTGAACTATCAATTTCCTTGATTTTCCAATTTGAAAAGTATTTCCTTGTTGTTAGATATAAATCGTGTTGAAGTGAAAGAAGGAAAGATTTGACTCTGGTCGGTGCTCAGCTGCCAGGAATCGAGTGCACTCACAAGTCATGCGCAGTGTCCCGGGGGCTCCGTATTGATTCGCAATAGCTGCGAGCCAATCGGCGCAAAGTGCCTTGGCGGAAATAGCAGGCAAAGATACAGCTCGCTCCTGCTTTCCTCTGCTTTTTACCTCTCACTCGCAGCGCGCGTTATGACTCCTTGTCATGAAAAGCACTTTTTCCCTCGCGGGCCCGCAGATTTGTTATTACTATTTTTCGTTCCGTTTTAAAACTCCACCGCAGTTTCATGTCTCGCGCAAATCAACCGCCGCTGCCATGTTTGGCTCGGAAATTTGAATTCACGCAATTATATTCGGCTGCGGAGAATTCTTGTGGTTTTTCTTCTGCTCTCGGACGCGTTTTGTGCCGGCGCCGTCGTTGCCGAACGCACGCCAGGCCCCGGTGCGAACGCGAACGGAGAGAACGCCTGCCAGCTAGGCAGCCGGATTACATCAGTGCGATGCACGCTGCCTAACTCAATTTCTGTACACTGCCGTGTATACTCTCTCGCTCATTTCATTCTGATAATTTTGTATTTTAAAATGCCACTGTTAAATTATGAATAATAAACTCACTTTCATTTTTTGTAAATTATTGATGGGAACATTTAGTGTAAAAATAATCCATGCTTTCTTAGGGCTCGTTCCAATTTTTTTTTCGCCAAAAAGTAATTTTCAGAGGAAATAAAATAAAGCTTCCTCGGTGTGCAGCGAGCTGTTTATTTGTTCATATTTCTACAGAAAGGGCTGCAAATAGTAGCAGAAACTAATAGAACAGGACCTTTCTGTAGAAATATGGAACACCGAGGAAGCTGCATTAAATTTCTTCTGACAATTATGACAACCTCACATAGCTTCTGCCTTCATTAACATCTATCAAGAACAATAATTGATTTATTGACAATCAATTTGGAAAATTTGAAATATAACATGGAATCAAAAATATATCTCCAACATTACAAAGCTAAAAAATTAATTGAAAAAAAACTCTCAGGGATCACTTATACAGCTTGAAAATTACAAATATAAATCACTCTCATAATTGCTCTTTTTCTAAGCGGATTATAAAACAGGAATGGTGGCCACAAGTTTGATTAGTAGCGTTTCTTTGCAGGAAAAAATTATTGAAATATAATTCAATATATTATATCGTTCATTTTAACATTTGGTGTCAGTTAAATTTCATTATAGAGAAATTCCCTGCATTTCCAATTTTTCTTTTATTTTTATTATCCATTTAAGACTTCCCTTAATTAATATTGTCATTAATAAAACTTTCCTCTTATTATTTGACATTTCAAACAGAATAGAATGGCGGTTAACGTCACCGCATTCAAAGTTTCAGCTCAACCGGAAAAACCATGCGTGTAACCGTCCCCAGCGCAATTTTTCTAATTGTGAACGAAGGACTTGTGCTTGAAGAAGAAATATGAATATTTTTCACAAGATATTCAAGTAGGCATTTAATTACTTTATTCCGAGTAAAGTATACAAGTGGTGAGATGGATAAAAGCACAAATGCGGAGAAGAGCAATTTTCAAAGGATTGCATGATGAGTGCAGTTGATCATTATTTCAGAATTCCCTCTGCTCTCGCGCATTGTCCGCTCTCCCTGCGCGTTTCAGCAGCATCTTCAGCCTCCCATGTCCACAAAAGAAGCGAAAAGGAAACAAAAGAGTGAAAATGCTACCGTTTCCTTAACAATAATGATTTAATGACATTTAAAAAAGAGCTGCCTGCACTTATCTAGCCCTTGAGCTCTCGGTTATCGTGTACATTTCGGTTTCGTTTTCACATGCCTATCGCGTACACCTGATCTGTTCGCAGAGTGGTTTGTTTTTCGCGCAAAAACTCGCAATTATGGCACAATACGTCGAATGTACTTGAGACTTGTTTTGTTACCTGACGCGGGCTGGATGGGGAGAGAGAGATCTTGTGGCTCAATTCGCACAATTATAATCCAGTATAAATGAAATCGTGCAATTTTTTGTAGATTTTCTAAATCTATTTTAGTAAAACTGCAAAAATCATTCAGAAGAAGGTTAAAATTTTCCAAAACTAATTATCAACATTATGTTCTGTGTTCATGCGTTTTATTTTATATTGGATGTAAAATAGCGTGCACAAATATATGAAACTCGTGATTTTATTAAAGAGTATTTTTTGCAAAATATTATCGCTACCTCTCTTTAAGAATGAGATTGCAAAAAATAAAAGCAAACAAAATAATTGTCTGTTGCATTAACCATTAACATTAACGTTACACACAAAATCAATCTGGCAGCGAACACGCGGAGTATATATTCCCCTTGAAACAAAAGAAACCAATTACGGAAAAGGAAAGGGCATGCATGTACCCTTTCAGTTTTACATTTATTATTGTGTTCGCTGGCGTATTCCAATATCGAAAAATCCATCAGCGATGCTAGAGGCTGTGATCTTGAGAAAGATCGCATTCCGCGCCTGTGGACCGAGGCGTTTATTTTATTGTTATATTGTATGTGAGCGCCTCTCTCGATGCTGGCTGCTCTCGGACGGCGGCACTCTAATATTCCGATTGCTACCAGTGTTACGCGTCATGTCTGCCGCGCATTTGTATTATAGAAGCGCACACACACACACACACTCACTCACTCGTCGGGACTCATCAGGAGAGCCAGAATTCCTCAGAAAAGATGCTCATCAGCACACGAATGAAATTTGTACACACGTATATGTATAGGAGTCATTTTTTATCATCATCTTTCTCGCGGCAGGTAACTGATTTGTTTCTTTTGTCGGCGTTGTGTGTATTATGCGCTACTGCATGCTGCCGCCCGGTGTTTCATTATCGCATCAGGGGGCCACCTTTCTGCGCTCATTTGGATCCACAAGAGGCAGCCGACACAAGCCTCTCATGTCTTTCCCTTTCTTTTTCTCGCAGTCAGAATGTCTTTTATATCATAGAAATAAATTTGAATAAAATTTGCTTGAAAATTGGCCCTGTCTAAATGGTGATCCTGTCAATTATTTTCTATCCCTTTTTGAACTAAATTTATCAATTTATTTGATGTGTTTTGTAATTAGTTATCGTACACGTGATAGGCCCTATCAGTAGCAAATAAAATTCGCCAAACTGCAGAGGGTTTTTACCTCCAAAACAAAATTCATAGCCATTGTAGTACATATTAGCGGCAGAGAATTATGAATCAGCGATCGTCCGCCTACACTCTCCTTACAGAAAGCAAACGAAAAGAGAAACGAGCTGTACACTATATACAAGAGCGTGTGATATTAATTTTATTTTATAATTTTCTATTTGTTAGCCTTTCATACCTGATATTTGCTTGTGGGAGAAATTATTGTAAAATAAAAGGTATTAAATTAAACCAACATATGATTTATTTCTTTTAAACGTATATTTTATTTTATAAAAACCATTGAATAGAAAAAAAACCATTTAAGCCTTCCTTAAAAATATAATTCAGCACTTTAAATTGGATAATTTCCAGATTTTTAAATAAAATTTCAAATCATTACGATTGTTGCCCTATATAATAAAATAAATCCACTTTAAGTTTGTAGGACCTATACTCAGACTGTTGCGTACTCCTGGGCTGTATTCTATCGCAAGTTTATATAAGCAGAAATGATAAATCAATCCTTTTTGCATTTCTAAGTTAAACCAACTTGATAAAATAAGCAAGTGACATTTATTAGCAATTTTATGCACGAGCATTCACGCCTAGAGCCGAATCAATGAAGACTAAAACACATCATATAGTGCACTAACAAAAGCAATGCGCTCGACGCACTTAAACGGATATAAAGTGCTTCGGGGATGGGGGTTAGTCTCACAAGAGGCACTTGTTCACTCTCCGCGCCAACCAGCAGATTATAAACGCACAAGCGGCCAGAAACAAATGTGTGCAAGGCAGTCTGCTGCTGGATGCTGGATGGAACAAAAGTTGCCGCCGCGCGGCTCCGGCGTTTGCCTCTCTCAAATATGAATTTTATATCCGCCAGTTGGCGCACTGAATGGGCATTGAAAATCCACTTTTGCAACAGGAAGGATACTGTGAAGAAGCGGCGAGAGCGAAAACCCTTTTCACGGGACGGAACAGAACGGGAAAAAAGAAACAAGTGCTCCTTCGCTCCGTGTGTTTGACAGAGTTGATCCTTTGTCTTTCGATGATGCCGCGCCGCTCTTCACTCCTTTGCACAGTTTCCTGAAAGACTGGAAAATCGATTGGCAGCCAGAATGTTTGTCACTGCGCTGGTTTTAACTCTCCGTTTAAAATTTTAAACCAAGCTTAATATGTGAGTAGACATAAAAAAGCTCTCAACCAGAGGTAGTTCAAATTGAGTACGGTATGAAAGATATTTTTAAAAATTACGATATCTTCCTCTGAAGAAGATGATTAATGTTTGTTGCTATGTTTTTAATATGAAAGACTTGAAATTAAAATTAAAGTTTCAGCGCAGTTTTAATTTGTTGAAATAATTAAAAGTTAGTACTCACATCTGATGCTCTGTGGAAGTTATTTTGTAAGACCACACTACTTGCGTTACAAAATGTAAAGAGCAAGTGAAATTATCCAAGCATAAGTGCGCGCATGTTGATGCGGCAATCAGTCGATTTTCCCATAGTGAGGAACAAAGTGCGCCGGCCCTTGTCGTCTTTTGTTAATCCCTCTCGTTTCCAGCAGCTCGTAACAAGTTAATTTATTAATCAATAAAGCGCGGCCCGGCGTAAGTAGCGGGTCTTTCGCCAAGGCCGCGCATTGTTTCTCAGCTGAAAAGTAATCGCGGAGCTGGCTGCCACACGGTAAATAGCATTCCTCCACATGCCAATATGAGTCAGATTAAAGAATTAATAAGTAAAAAACGAGTCGAGAGCGCGGGAGAGGCGCTTTGAACGCTGCACCGAACAGATTCCTCGCGATCCTCAGGGGGCACTTTCTCATTGTCCTCGGCTACTTCTTCTTCTTCTTCCACTTCGGGCATCAGCACAAGGGAATCTCGCTTTTGATATTTGTCCCGCCGTAAAAAAATTTCGCCAGCGCTGCCGCCGCTCTTTTATTCCCGCGCGCGCGGGCACAATGAGGCATTATTCTGTGTTTTTCACCTGATTTTTTTTGCACCGCAGCCCTGCATATGTGTGTACCTGTTGGTTCCCGACGGAATAAAGCCGCCTCGTGATTTACCGCCGCACAAATAATGCACACGCGCTTCATAATTCACTCTCCAAGACTTATGGGGAGAAACCTGTGAAGCTAAATTAGCAGCTGATTGCAAGATATTTATAGCACGTCGCTTCCCCAAGTATCTTGGATATAGATTCTAGTTCTGAAAAAATATGAAAATCATAAAAATGATGGTCGTGGGTGGCTTACGTTCGAAAATAATTTGGTTAAACGGCTATTTTGAGTCGTGGTGAAAATTTAGGATAAAAACTGCCTTAATTTCTTTTCTTTTTAAGTGCGACCAAACATTTCATTACATATCAGAGATTTTAACGAGCCTCACAAAGCCAAGTCCAGGAAATGACCATGCTATATATATTGCCCTCGCACCAAGGCATTTGATTCATCCCTTTGTATTTAAATTAATATTAGTGATTTTATATTTTGCACCTACTACTTGGCTAACTCTTATTTAAAACCCTTTTCTCGAAAAATCACCGAAATTTTTATTTTCCCCCAGGGTAGATTTAACAACCAATATACTGAGCAGGTCCCTTTCATGCGAAATCCAATTGTTCTGGCTACAAACAAAACCTCTGGTGCTCCTCTGAAATGGTCCGACCAGATCCGAGCAAGCGACTTGCGCGAGGTCGAAGCGAGCAAGAGTAATTTTACAGATACCGAGTTTAGGATACCCGTATCATATGACCCAATTAAATTTATTACGCCAAAGGAATTTGAAAATTTTATTTTTCTGCAATTGCTTTAAAGTGACAAAACTTGAGCTGCATTATTATATTAATTCAGAGCAATTATAAGGTCTCAAACGCAAATCATTCCCGAAATTGCGAAGAAATTTTCAGAATTTTCAGATTAATGTATCACAGTCTAAATAAAAATCACTTCAGGCACACAAGTTGGCTAGGACGTTGTTCAGGAGGACAAAGCTGCATAGAATATGGAATCGCAGCAATAAAATCGTCTCAAGATCCGCCAAATAAAAGTAACAACCACCACTGGGTGTTGATGTAAAGCTAGCACTCGCGGTTGATGAACTGCGGAACACATCGACAGCATGCTGGAGCGATGATATTCCTCTATCCACCCCTGCGAGGGATCATGGTGGGACCCTAATGTGCGATGAATAGACGTTAATTGAATTGGCTCAAATCATCTCATCAAGTGCGGCGTGTGCGTCTCATCTGCATGCACACCAACAAAATATGTTTACACTCGGCCAACGAGCACAGAGAATGGACTGCTTTCGCCTCCGACTGCAGGGGGTAGCCGGGGGCGGCAGCGGGGGTGCATCCCCGGCCGACGCAATCAGCGAGTGCAATATTGCGCCATTCGACCGGCGCAATCAGCCGCGCTGACGCGATTTTCCCACCGAAACTGTTCACAAGGAAATTTGTGGGGTGGCACGCCGCTTTTCCTTGGGAAAGTTGCCATTTTCTTCAGCTTCGCTGCTCACGCTTTCGTTTCCACTCTTCCAATGTTTCATGTCCTATAAATATAGCCCTGCTGAACCACCAATAATAATGATTAATTTGAAACTAAATACATGTCTCAAGTATTTTGCGCAAAAATTGCAAGCGTCGAATATGGGAAAAGATGCACTGAATTTATATGATTAAAAATATGGTGTTTTTATAAATAATCTTTGACTACTACTACTACAATCCATATGTGAGTTTAATAAATATAGCCATAAGTGAATTTGTATTATATATCTCTATTTCCTCAAAATTACACCAAAATTTTATACTCTGTTAATAGAATTTTGATTGCTTAAAATAGACCACAGTTTTTTAAATTTCAAATTTTGTTTTTATGACACTTTAAAAATCAACGAGGTTTCTCTAAGAGAGTAATTAAAATATTAAAGTAGAAGACGTAAGATAAATAGATAATATATATAAATTAACTGAAAAAAATGTTTTATAATGAAATAATATAATATTATTTAAAATAAAATATAATGTTTAAAAATATGCTATAAAGAGAAATGCTCTAATTTGTTAAAAGTATTTATATTTGTAATAGTTAACAATAGTATTATATAATTTTAAATTTGTTACATTTTCATTTAAAAAAGCGAATTACATCTTAATCTATTTATGGCTCCCTCTGATTTTACAGAATTTGACTAGCCATTTTTTTCAAAGTAATTCGTAATTCAAACAACTAAAAATAAATATGGCATACCAATGCAAAGGAAGAGCCCAGGATTTTCCCTGTACTGAGATCTTCTCTAAATAGAAACTTTTGAAATTAGCCATTGAATTTAATTCGCATGTTCTAGAAAGCAAGAAGCGCTGGTTTGAGTGCTTTCGCACGTCTGCCAACTTATGTTGGACTTAGGAAATCAGTTCACAGACCCTATTGAATAACGTAATATATATTTTGAGTAGCATATTTAGATTCAACTTTCTAGATTTTCAAAATTGTTCACTTGCATTTTCTGCATTTGATAAATAAGTTTTAAAATATTTTCTTCACTCTTCAAAAATAAACCGCACTTCCGATTTTCATAAACTTGATATCAATATAAATCCAGATAAATTATTTTGTATTTTATGAAAGCTGCGCCTACTCGAAAAGCGTCTGTGGATGCTGGGCTCTTGGATCGGACCAGCTGGTGGAAATCTAGGGACAGTCCGCCGCTACTCCAACTCTGCTGAAGCACCCCGTGATTGATAATGATTGTCTCAATTGAACTTCCTCATCTGCTGCTTGTGCGTGCGTTGAAGTGACTGCTGCAGTCTCTTACTTACGAGAGCAACTTGAACTGCGCCGCCGCTTCATCTGCATCTAGCCTCGCGTGTAGGGAAAAAATTAAACGCAGCAAGCTCTTTTAAAATTGCTGCGCCGACGCACTAATAGAAAAAGTACTCGAGCACACTTAAGATCACTTAGCGTTTGATTGCTATCAGCAAACTTGATTTGAAAAAGTGTCCATTTAATTTGTCAGCCTTTGAGACATTGCTATTGCATAAATTCGGTCGACTTAAATTTGTTCACAGAATCGTTTGTTGTAAAACCTCTCCAGTTTTACTTAAAAGTATTAAAATGTATTCGTTGTAAATTTTCATTGATTTTTCACAAAGTATTTAAGTTATTATTTTAATACATATCTTCTTGGAAATGAAGTAATGCGAGAAATGTATAACTTTTGAATAAAATGATTTCAAGCTCTTTTCAGAAATTTATTATTTTCAAATTGGAGTAGAATCAAAAAATATAGAAAAACATATACATAAAACATCAAAATTATCAATATGTTTATTTCTGGGATTTTCTTTAGTAATGGCCACGATTTTTTAATAATAAAAATAAGAATTATTTCTACACTTATAAATAAATGACCAGAATTTATATTTTCAGAGAAAACTTTACTTATATTGCAAACTTTACTTTTTTATCAGAATATCTCCCGTAATGAACCGTTGATCTACGTCTTTTGATATATAAAATGGAATGCTCCAAAGCCAGTAGAAGGCTGTCATGAGCGTGGACGCAAAATAAAAGAATTTGACCTTTGCGTCGATCACTTCTGCTCTGTACGGAAACAATTTGAGAGTGACACGAACACACGAGGTTGTTGCATTTCATTTTGAGGATGCCGGCGGCAGCAGCCGTGTTTTCTGAGCAGTGGGGATGCTGACAGCTCCTGCGAGTCAGGTGGCTTCTTGGCTGGTCCCACGCTGATGTCAGTCATCCCTCATCTCGCTCGGCGTGCCGCTGCTGCAACAATAGACATCAATAATGAGCAGATTGGTCTCGGCTCAGCTGGATATCAAATAATAATAATGCAAGAAGTGAACTGTGTCGTCTCGCGCAGTACGAAAAAACAGAGCGCAGCTCCCTTGCCGCATGCACGCGCGTTTCTTCATCAAATTGGACGCCCTATAAGTTGAATCGAGGAGAACACGTTCTAATCACTTCATTCTGCCGCAAACGCGACGCCCAAGTGTTTCATTCCGCGCCCACCTACGATCGTCGCGAATCAAACTAGGCGGGTATGTCGTTGATTATACTTCTCAGGTGCTTCGATCTTCAAGAAGTGCCATTTGATAAAGAAAAGCTGGTAAGCTCTCTTATAAAAATTAATATCGTGAAAAAGGCAAAATTCAGCTTGCTTGAATATCGTTAATTTTAGTCTCAACGTCGAGTCAGTGCTTTATTAAACTAATAAAAGTACTATTTACTAAAAAACAATAAATTTTACAAAGAAATTAATACTGACGATATTTTATATTTGAATTTTTAAACGCCGTGGTCTTGTTGAATGAAAATATTTTCGCGGAAATAGCACATCTCATTTTCTTGGGAAAAATGCTTTAAACAAAAAGCTCAAAACTGCCACCCTGCGGCTTGTGGGGCATCATCAATCCATCAAACTTTATTATTTAGCCGATATACAGATTTTTTACCAGAAGGGCCGCCTATTTGAAAAAGTTGTTCTCTCTTCTACAGCAACACCTGTTTCCCTTTCGTTTGGCTTTTTTGCTCTCCGGTAATGAGAATGAGAGAGAGAGAGAGAGAGAGAGAGAGAGAGAGAGAGAGAGAGAGAAAGATGCGGCGGAGCAACAATAAAAGTGCTGCTAATTAAGCGAGTTTGCCGATCCCCTTTGCCTCGCTCGCACGAATTCAAAGAAACATGTTACATGCCTCTCTTTTGGTGGGAAAAAATGAAAATTATGAATGCATAAATATAGAACAAAACCACTCTGTTTTACAGCCGCAGTGGTGCTAGAGAGAGAAATTATTTCACAACATGGTCGTTAACAGTTTAATGCGGACAGGAAGTCTGGTGCAACACAAAAGGGCAGCAAAATCAATTTGTCATTGTCAAAGCTCGCGCGCAACGGCGGCTCTGCTTCTAATTCACTTGCATGCTGTATATGTTATGCGCTGGAACGGCTTCACACCGCATTGTGCTTGATTTCTGTTCCTCCAACACCTATCAAACTGTTTTCAAAACATGCCAATTTCAAGATCAGACTGGAGGAGAACAAAATTTGTAATTAATTTTCGTGCTAAACAATACGTTTTTCATCCATTTTTTCAAGTTTATAAAGATATTAATTTTAATATTTTATATTTCCATGGTTTGCCATGGTTTACAAGAACCTGAACAGGGCACACCGAAAAAAGCTATAAATTTTAGCATTTGTGTTAATTAAAATTAATCTTCCTTTCTTCGCAATCATAAGTGGAAGGGCGTCTGCATCAAACATTTCGCCTGGTGAACTTCATAATCAGTTATTCTTTACAAGTTTATCAATTACCCGATAATAGCATCTGACGGGAAATTAGCGCGTCGAGCGGTAATTTATCAGCAAGTATATCAGTTACCGGCCAATTTTCCGCAATGATTGTAAACGAACTGCTAAGAACATATAAGCTCTCATTGTACCCACCGCGAATATAAGGGTGCGATGCCCACAAAGAGATAAACAAGCAGCCCTCATCAAGTACACAGCCTGCTCAAAATGACAGCTCCTGTAAGTTTAGTATTCGTGCTTACCCATCTATGCTAAGATACATGTTCATCGATCCAACTGGTTGTGCTCCCTGCCCGATTTATTTGCGTCGATATATGGAGTTTGAACACTCGCCACGGACGCCACGCATGCATCCCCTTTTTATAGATGTCAACGAAACATGCTTAGCAGTCCGCACAGATTACCTACGCTAATTCTGGGAGGCACGGACTGGACCAGGTATAAATGGATTAGGTTGGTCTTCGTTTGTTGTTATACTTTCCATTTTATGAAGCTTTCGCTTGTGATGTCAATAATTTTATCATGTCCATTCAATTAAATTTAGCTGGATGAAATCATCTTTCCCTAATTTAATATAATTAATATAAATGAAAAACGTGAATATTTGTAATTATTTATTATAAATTGAATGACAACATCTAGATCTAGTGTCCAGGGATGGTTGCTCTTTTAATTTTTAGGCCAAACACTTATTTATCTTATCAGGATTTTATTTTTCTTCAAATATTTTGTTTAAAAATGATGCAAATAATCTAAATAAATATTTTTAATAATTAGGCAACTTTAATTTAAATAAAAAATCTTTGTTGGGTTTCAGAAATATTATTTTACGTGCTTAGCACAGTCCGTACCTTGACCAAATACTTGAATGAGTAGTGATCCGTAGTATTATGCCTTATCCTATTTTCGCGCTTGTCTGGTTTGGTGAAGAGCACAAAGAATGCCTCGGGTGCCTCTTTATTCACGAGTAAACATTGGTTTGCACCAAAGGAAAAAAATATACTTTTCAATATTATTCCCTGAAGTGCTCTTGGCCGCACTTCGTGAGAGGGTATTTCATCTTGCGCGCAGTCAAGGAAGGGAGCAACGAAAAAAATGGGAATAACACTACCTAGCTGCCAGGGCTCTTGACTGACGTGAAAGTAAAAAAAACCAGGAGAGGATCAAGAACTTGGCAAAAAGTGATGGTAATCGTCGACACTTGAAAATTCAAAACAGGATGCTTCAGAGTTGACTATATAAAGTTGTTAATAAAATGTGACTGTATTTTAAACAGTATCACACGTCAGTAAAAATATTTCCGAAAAATTAATATTGGATTATCGAGCAATTAAAAAATTAAAGGGGTCATAAAATCCAATCCGTAATTAATATTCATCTTTTTTTGCATCGGAAAAATGTCACATATTAATATATCGAGAAGATTTTAAAAAAGTCCAATATATAGTTATAGCTCTTGCGCTCAACTGTGCCTGAGAGTGAAACCCAGGTAAAATAACCGTTCGTTGTCCATGGCGCTCTTTCAACGCGGAGCTTTCCGTTCAGTCTTGTGCATATACACATAGAGGGGCAGTTTTTGGTTGCGTCACCTCGTGGCGCGGGACGTTTCAATGAAAACTTTTCGGCTCTAATCCGATGCTTCAGAGACGCGAGAGCAGCAGCAGATTATGCACAAAAGCGGCGGCGACCTTTTTGTGCTCATTGCGTGCACATTAGACTCTCATGCAAGAGGCCATTGTAAACTCGCATGGTATTATGTGTACACAGATATATCCTATTCACGGCTGCTAATGCAAACATTGAAAAAGACCAACCATTTGTACAGATTTCATTATTATTGCGCGCAGACACGGCGTGTGTGCTATATGTATACGCGACGGCTGCACTCTGAGCAGCCTCTCTCGTCACGTTTCCTATATCATGTTTTAAATGGCTCTTTAAAATGAATTCGGCTTAACAGTATATACATATTTTTAGCTGCACCAAGTAAGAAATGAGCGTGAAATCAGAGTACGGGGTGCTTATCAACATAATGACATGAAAAAAATGAAGTATAAAGAACTTGCCTTGTTTTAGCTTTTGACTTTAAATTCAATTATTTTAAAAATATTGATATTTTGCTGTATTTTTTCCAACTAACAATGATAATTGTTGCATTATATATAGTGAAATTGTCCTCTAAGATATTCATTCTAAAAGAGATAATAGCTTCACATATGAATTTTATAAAATTATTATGGCTATACTCTTTTCCAAATATCTTATAAATTAACTGAATAGAATTGTCACAAATCGTTGCGATTCAAGAATAATTTTTCGACAGATCAATTTTGAGCGACAAATGGCACAGGACATCAGTTTTTCCATGCTAATAATTACTTTGTTATCCTTTAAATATTGGTTCATTAATTTTTCCTCCGTCCAGGCAGCGCACAACGATGTGCCATTAAGAGAAGGACTAGCGGCCACCACCGAAACAACAGACAAATAATTACTTTCGAGATGGGTGTTCTATATATACTGTTAGCGAACAACTCGCGTAAACTCCGTGTCCCAATAACATGGGCGCACAGGGTCTCATTGGAGGAAGCCCATTCCAGAAAAGGATCAACTCGTGTTACTGCCCCCGCACTAGGACTTTTTATGAAACGCGCTAGACATTCATTCACGCCTGCTGCATGGAAAAGTGCAAAACAGCAAGAAGTGATCGAGTCGGAAAGCTTTCACAATCCTCCAAAATCTGAATGGACTCGTATTTGCAAAATGCTAAGGGAGACAAACGTAGGCGCACTCAACTTACCAACATCGCTCAATCATTTCAATTAATTTAAATTAATTAAAATATATTATAATATTTGTTTTTTCGGAGCTCGTCCAGTGCGAAAAACAGTTTTTTTTATAGCTTTAAAATTATCCAGTATATCGCTCTCATGAAATTAAAAATAAATATCAGATGATTTTAAAAATTGCTGCTTCCTCGTGTAATGTTGACATCAGTGACATAAATAAATATAATGATTGGGCCAAATAATTTTTACTTTCTTGATCTAATAATTATGAAAATGACTGTACATTTATTAATGGTTTTCCCGTGATAATTTGCTGTTGAGAAATAAGCCAAAACACACACAATTTTTAATTCTTCTTTTCCTCCTCATTTTAGCGGGCAGCCACCGCAGCTTGTATGTTATATAGAGCTTTCGCATGCAAAGCACTAAACATCTTTCCTCGTTGCTACTGTTTTTATGGCCCTTTGGTGTGGTGAGCGCGCGGCGAAAAAATATTATCGCATGAGCAAATAAAAAAATGAGATGTTGACTCACGTACGTCGAGCTCACCACGCGATCGGCGGCCCGCTCTTTCTTTCTCTCTCTCTCGCGTTCTGCTAATATTGACTCAACGTCTTATGCCGCAAACACACGAAATAAAGAAATAAATTTTGACTATACCATGTTTATTCTCTTTCAAAAGTAAGACAAGTACATCTATGATGATGATGATGATGGCAAAAAGAAGAACATTGAAAATTTTAAAATCTATTGCACAAATCTATATTCACATGGCAAAATTATTTTGAGAAAGAAGCCTCCAGAAAACTAATGGGCTCTTGTCTTAATCATAAATCTGCCACAAAAATAAAATGCATGATATTTCTTTTGGAATTTTCACAAACGAGCGTAAAAGCGAAAAAATATTTTTCTTCCTTCAGCGGGCATCTTTCATTAATTATGACGAGATGCTTTTGACTGATAAACAAATATGAAAATTATGTAGGGAAGAGCACTCACCATACATCAGAACTAATATGTGCGTGCACACTTGTTTATACAAATATATAGCATATATGTGTATATTAATGCATGTGCGTGAGCGGTGGCTGCCATGCGGAGAGAGAGAGAGAAGACTAATGCGGGTTGAACGGCCGTCCTTCGCTCCAATTACATCCAATTACATGTCATTATGGTGTGTAGTTTTACAAATGTATATGCACACACACTCTCTCATAACACACAAACGCATGCACAAAGCGCTGCAACAAATTATAAAATGCGAACTGAAGGCGTATTGTGCATTTCATTGCCTTGTGCATGGCAAACTACTTTTTTCAGGCAACAGTCGTAAAAATGATGATAGTTGTTTTCAATTATGGAAAATAATTCTCATTTTAAATAATGAAATGGCTAATTAAATATATTAAATATTGCCACAATCAGTGATTTGTTCCAAAGGTGACGCAGGTAATTAAAAACAGCGCACAACAGAATTTCTCCGCAATTTTTCACAATCCGCCGGACATCATCAATCACGTGCAGATTTTCACCGCGAGCAGCTCATCAGCCGGCGATGTTTATATATTAGTTCAGCGCGAAATTAATGATTTGTGTACTTAGCGGATGGTCTGTCAAAGGAAACAAGAGCCGCGCGCTTCGCCGACCTTTCGAACGGCAACAAGAGGAATTAGTTGCTGAAAAAACTGACCTGAGATGAAAAAGAAAGAGCCACACACACAATACTGCGCGCGGGGAAACATAATCAAGAGAGAAAAGATATGGGCTGTAAAACGTCATGTCCCGAAATTATTATTGTTCCTTTTTTTTCTCTCTCTCTCTCTCTTTCTCAAGGGGGCGAACAACCTGTTGTGTGTTGGCGGCGGCGGCCTCTTTTGCTTCTTTCATCTCCGGCCCCAGTGCAAATTAGAAAAGTCAGGCTCGTGGGCTCTAAGAGAGCGGGAGGCAAAAAATAATCACTTGTGTGCCTTGCCCGCCGTCAATATTCCCGCCTTCTTGGGAAAAATAGGACAACTCCGTAAAAAGAATTGCTTTCGTCGTGCTGATGTGAAATTAATTTTTTCTTTATATAGATGGAGTCTGAGCGGGTGGTCAAATAGAAAATCTTTTGAGCGAATTTAGAGAATTCAGAAGACATATTCAAAACTAAATGAAATTTTAAATAAAATATTAGTTCATAAACTGACAAATGATATTTTTTGTGCTTTATTCAATTCAAAATTTTTAGTATAATTTTAGAAAAAGGTAAAATGTGTCTATTCTACTTTACTTACTATCACCCATTGGGTCAGACAGATTTTCAGTCCTCCAATTCATCAAATAATCCTATCAATGAGAAAATATCTGTCAGCCCCTATATCGTAAAAGCACATGCCCATTGGTTCTTATGAAAGACAACAATTCGTCAACATCTATTGTATTTGAACGTTTAATTCATAAAACTGCAACAGTATACAATACACACAAAAACATCCTTTTGTTGAGAACCAACCCAATCTGGATTTTAGACGCTGCCGGAAGCTTTTTTGTTAATACCTGAGTGTGTGTGTGTGTGTGCCTGGACCCTGTGCTGCCCCTGAGATGAGAGCAGCCGCCTCTGCAAATGAAATTATAGGTCTGCTTTTAAATTCTTTCAGCGAAAATGCGGCGAGCAGGGCGCCACTCGGGCGAGCCAACATGCGGTTCAGCCAATTCAAACCTCAGGTGCATTTCCATTTTGCTGCCGTCGTGCGAGAAAACACAGGTGGAGTCTGATCATTAATTTTAATCAGCTCGTTTTGACAAATTGCGCCCATTTCGTCGGGGGCAGTGCGTTGTCCGCAGGGCAGCAAGCATGCGTGCTCTGATTAACGAGCCGAACGTGACTTGCGATTCACCAAAACAAACACACACACACACCATCTAATACGCACATTAAACGTATGGCGTGAAGCGAGTTCGATTGCAGCCCCTAAATTTCCACGCCGCAACATGGAATCAGACTTGTGAGGGATTTAGCATGCCATATATTTTTTGATCTCTAATCACGTTAAATATTATTTTCCTCATTTTATATTTATATGAATTTATGCAAAAAATTATTTATGCTTAGATGCTAGAAAAGTAAATATTGCAAAGCGAAGCCAATAAAAAAAGGAAAGATACGAAGAGCCATTATGTTACTCTGTCGGTATACATAGGTATAGAGTGCATACTTAGTTCAACTCTATTGAGTAAAATTTATGTTTTTATTAAATTTTTAAAGTAAAATATTTATTTTCAATCTCTCTTATAATATTAAAAGTTCCCATCAAAGAGAATTTGTTTTAAAAATTTTTACATATATTTATTATTTCAAAATTATTTTTTTTTATTGAAAACACATTTAATTTAAAATAAAAAATTAAAATCAAACAGTTTTTAAAGTTTTTAAAAACTATTATATTTAACTTTAAACCATTAAACTGCATTTTCAGCTGACCTGATGGTATAAAATTGTTTAAACAACATTTTAAGAGTTGCTCAACGTTAAATTAGTGAACAATTACCTTGCAGACATTGTACTTGAATTTTATTACATTAAGTATTGTGTGGTTTTATGTTTTTTGTGTGAATTATCCATCCCTCTGAGATTTAAAAACTGAACGGAGAAAAACTAAAAAAATACACACAATATTATGACTGATATTTTTTTATTAAAACGAATTGAAAGTTTGCTATTTATCTCAGAAATATATATTCCAAAGCTTGGAGCACAAGTTTTAAATCGCGATTTCCATGTTTTTTTTTAAATAGTTAGATATTATGGGGTTTGTAAAAATACGTTCCAAACCAAATGTTGATTTTTTTTCCATCTTGAAGTTTACATCTTATTAATTTGGTGTCTTACTGTCATGACTTATATGGTTAATAAATCAGTAAATAAAACTAATAATTAGCTTCAAATGATGGACGCAATTAAGTACGTTGCTACCATCGCGAGCAGTGGAACAAAAATCGAGCCCTCGAACAGGGAGTCAAGACCGCGCATTGAAATCGCCGATCTGCAGGTGAGAGCGGAGCAAAGGGCGGCGGTGATCAGCCCGCGAGAGTTCTCCCGACTAGGGGATGGCCGCGGAACCGGCGGGGGGCAGTTGAATGGACTCAAAACACACATGTGAGAGTGCATTATGTGAGGCTGATAATGATATCGGGTTTCACAGTGCAGACGCGGCTTCCTCCGATTCAATACTCACGGAGCAGCTTATATTCTCCGCGCGCGAATGCAGCGGCCAAATTCTAACAAGGGGAGTTTGTCCCCGCTCGTGTGTGTGTGTGTATTTGCGGTACGTGTGTGCGTCTTTAAAATAGCTCAATACGCGAGCTTTTTATTCAGCGATGGGAAATTTGTATTTTTGAGGAACTGTAGACAATATATAATACGTTTCTTGTCAGGCCGACGCTGTCAGCGGCCGCCGCGAGGAAGTTTTTTAATGATCCTCAAGGTCGGCTGCTGCCTGGATCATGTGTTTTCGGCAATAAATTCTCTGACGTGCATGAGCCATCCATCTGTGTTGCGTATCGCAACGGTTTGTGAAAGTTTTGGGGGTGCAAGCGTGCGATTGAATCGTCAAAGAAAATGGAATCGGCAGAGCGAACAATGAACGCCTTGGAAAGTGTGTCAGCAGGGGCGAATGATGGTATTTGATGCTCAAACAAAATCTTGAATAGTGCTTCTCAGCTTATCATTGAATCTGCACTTCAATATCAGAGTTTAAATTCAAAACCACAAGCCTCGCAGAAATAATTGGTTAATTATGACTTTTATTTCACTGGTATATGTACTCATTGTGGGTTAATTTTTATGATCAACCCTCTCACCATAGGCATATTTACTGCTTATGTTGTTAATTTCGTAAAATAATTTATATAGTTTGAGATTTTGATTTATTTATTTCCGATAGGCGCTGCAGTGAAAAATTGATCTTCAAAAGTTCGTTCAATTATTGTGATAGTTTAATCGACGAAAATTTAAGAATGATTTTGAAAGAGATGTAAGTACCGTAAAAGATGGTTTTCATCTTAATATGTTTTACTTTTTTGACTTAAAAAAAATGTACAAAAAAATTTAAAATTCTACAAAAAAGAAATATACAAAAATTAAGAGCAGCAAATAAATTGAAAATTTTAATATAATTCTTTGATACCACAAATATATGCAACAGTTTTTATATCCTTTTAAGCCCAAATTTATATATTTAAAAATTGAACTTGAGTGTCCTAGTAAAATACATCGTGTTTCATTTCACGATTTTAATCTGCCTCGAACTGGATAAAGTGGAGAGAGCGAACGTTATTGGGTCGCCGGTTCGGAATTAAGTATTCCTCCCACAGTGTCGTATGTCGCCGTTTGATTGACACCATTATGCAACTCGCCCAGCGGTAAAAAACCGAATCGGCCTCTTTGTATACATGCATGAAAAGCAAGCAAGCACACAAGACATCTGCGCGGTGCGGTCGTCGCTTTTCCGAGCTGCATGCGCTCACAATCAGCTTGAAAAAACATTTATTTGCACGTCTAGCGGGGATAAAAAAGTAACCAACAGGCAGGCAGGGGTGAGTGGCGGGGGCGAGCGTTTGCAACAGAATTCAGCCAGCGCGCTGCTTTGTCGCGGCGTTTGACGAAAATTAGACCTTTGCAGCAAATTGCCGTTAAAGTCGTCCGGCGACTAATGACATGGGCGACATGTCACTGTGTATAATGTCTACGTGTCACACCTAGGGTTATCATTATGTACTTTGCGCGCACACATTCTCAAAACAGCCGATTACACTAAACTGCGCGCGCGTTGAAAAGCAACAGCGCATAATGCGCGCAGCGAATCAAACGAATCGACTCGATATGAGCGAGAGACGCGTGCCTCCCTTTTGTGTGCAATTTGTATTACAAACTGCTGTTTGTCTGATATCAATCTGCATTGTAGCGCAAATGAATGAAATTGCGATCGGTTTGATCTTGATTCTGCCCGAGAAGCATTCCCTCCACGTCAACTCCGTATGGACAAATTGGTTCAAATTGGATGATAGGATATATAGGCCATTTCGTAAAATTGACTTAAATGAATAATGAATATTATCAGTTAACATTGGATTGACTGGACATTAATCAGGCGTGACCAACAATTTAGGTTTGGTTTTCTATTATTTAAAATTAACTCACAAACTGATTGAGTTATATCTTCGTCCAATATCATGGTCCAAGAGTCCCACAACTCGCACAGCTACCTCTGCTTTCGCTCGCCTAGTTACAATTCTAAAAATGCCTCAATACTCAGTAACAAGACTTGATTCTCCATACTTATTATCGCAATTAAGGCGTGTTTCAACTAAAAAGTTAGCTAAAAAGGTGTTCTTTATACCCCTGACCAAACAACTGAAACGAAAACAGATGAAAATGAGACATTTATTGATAAATATTAAAACGGTTAAAACTGTTTTCAAAGGATGAGAAAATTTTGAAACTTGTACCAAACCCTTTTCACAAAATTGCGGAAAAACTTTTCTCGGTATAGAGAACTTTCAACAACTGGACCGGTATAGCATGCTGAACGCAGAAGAAGCGAGAGAGCAGAAACCGAAAGTCGATGGCGGCGGCGAGTGAAAAAGAACTGCATTTTTTGAGATGCACTTGTGCGCGGGTATAAATCATGAAGCGGTCGGGGCAGAGTACAAAGGCGGCAATTATTGCAGCGATCATTTTCCACATTTTCGCCCGTTTTCACGCGAAGTGCGGCGCGGCGAGCGAAAATATAAATAACGCGTCCAGTCGCGCGGTCCGGCGTCCGGCCGGCACGTCTTGTTTTTGGATATAAACATTACAGAGAAGGCCTTACGCACAAAGAAAGGTTTATATTCCGAGTACGCGACATTCTCTCTTCGCAGCGCGGCACACACAGAGCAAAGCGTAAGAATGTTGGTTAAAAATCGTAAAAATGCTGCGCGAATAGCCTCACATCGCAGTCCAGTGGTTGGTTCAAGAGACGCCGCGCCACTTTTTACGTTTTACACTGCATTCCTGGTACGTACTCCACTCTGACCGAGTATGCCTGCTTCGACTTTTTGAGCACAATGTGACTCCTTTTGTCCGCGCTCGCGCGCCTATACTACCTTGATTTCGGTTATAAATTTCCTGCCGCTGACGAAACAACCGAGTGCCGCTCTTTGTAGTCGTGCATATGTTTTACACTATTGTATTTTTGCTCCTTATTAAAATTGATTGAAATCCTGCAGAGGCACGCACCGCCTGCTTCGCGTCTCGTTGCTTTCCCACAAGACACAAGACGCATCTCTGCTTCAGCGTTCGCGTTTTAATTTTGACTTTGAAAGAGAAATATTACTTTAGATCCGACTGCTTTGAATATTAGACTGATTAGACCAAAACTGTAATAAAATCAAAGTAGATGGTGACGACTAGTAAATTTTTGACAGGCAACAATTTTTTCTCAGCTTCTTATCATCATGGGATACAGACTGAACCCATCTTTAGTGGCAAACAATCCGTGCAAAGATGCTTTTTTGGCACGCGTGAGAATTTTTGTAAAAATATACCTGAAGGAGTTTTCAGCAACATTTTTTACGAGCCCGAAAAGTTTATTTATAACGATAAGTTGTTGTTCAAATTGACTGGAGTAATTTTTATTTTATTTTTGATTTAAGAAAATGTACCACAGTTTTGCGTAATTAAATTAAAACATAAATTAAACATATATTTTGCTTAATTTATATATAGATGTAAACAAAATATAAAGTAACATCTATATAGAAAGCTTAAGAAATATATTAATATCCATTTTTAATATAAAATGCTTAAATAAGGATTAAATTAAAATACCATGGTTTTCTTAACAATCCCTTTTATTCGTGTTATATTATTATATTTTCCCTTGAACTAATTGATTGAATATATTTGCTCCAATAAATTATTTCATACTATTTTTTATAAATTCCATACTGGATGAACAGGGAAAATTTTATATTGTTTTAAAAAATTTTGGAACTGAACAGTAAATCTCCTCCAAGTGGCAGCTGTGTGGAAACGAGAAAATTGAGACGCGAGCAAATGAAGCAACAATCGTGGCTAGCTTTTCTGTGAAAATCCGCGCATTTTGGCGGTGTTTCGTAATGAGATGAGAAGATTCCCGCTCCGTCGGCCTCCTTGAATTGTTTCGGTAAGAAAACTGGAACCGCGGCTGCTGCCTTTTTCGTTTGTCATCAGCGTGATCGTGGAGAACAGAAATGAGCGGTAAACAAATTTGACACTTTTCTCACGTTTACGACAGAGACCGAAATTAACGCTGCTTTTTGTTTTGACACCGGCTCCCACAGGAGAAATTACGAAAAAAGTGTGTGTAAAAGAACAAAAAAGTGTGCAGCGCAGGGGCTCTTCTCGTTAATCTGATTTCCGATCTGCGTTTGTGTCAGTCACGTCAGCTATCTGACCTGAGCACTCGACCTGTCAGGTAAGAAGGAGGCACTCGACTCTGTCGCCGCCGCACAAAGCTTTTATCATCGCCGAAAAGAGGCCTGGCAGAAGTGAGCTCGCTCAGCAGAGCGAGAATTTTTGGAAGAGAGCGTTTATGTATATAGTGATGTTTACTTTATAATAAATAAATTATACACGAAATTGTCGTCGTGCTTTTCGGTTTTGCATACGTGCCGCGTTTTCCCAAATTTGCGCCAGCCGGAAGTGCTTGCGTGCAGTTCTTTTTGAGAAACTTTCAAAGCTGTTGCACCTGATGGTCTCTGTGCGGCTCCCTCGTCCCGGCCGTTTCATTATGCTGGTTTCCAAAACACAAACAAAGGTCGTAAACTGCGACGCCGAAAAGTGCGTTTCACTGCTTTCCGATCCCACCCGCCGCCTGCAATCGAACACGCAATTGTGGTTTTTCAACTGCCGATACGTTTCTAGCAATAATTGTTTACCTCCAACTGACAACCATCACCATCACCCTAGTAGGAAGCAGTTTTAGCTCTTTTCAAATAGAGCAAATCCTGTTTGGAAAAACTTTATGTATATCAGTAATAATTTTACTTCATTCATATCATAAAAACACCTTATATTGGTCGGAGAAAGCCTAAAATATTTATTTGAACCGTATATAATGAGAATACATATATCGACAAACTTACAAATTAGAGCGGGAAATATTTGAATATACGAGTGGATATTATCTGCACAATGATATAAAAATAGGTTAACCCCCTGTCACTACAATTCTATAAAAAAAATTGGTAAGGGCTAAAATTTACACACATTTGCCATTTAAATCTTACCGGAGAATTTGGTATCAATACATGTATGCAAACCAAATAGTCAGCACACTCTGTTTCTCATCTGAGAAAATTGTGATCTGTATATAATCAAGCCTATAAACAACTCACTTTTAAAACAGAATGTGACAAAAGGAATCGAAATTATCAAGTGGTAAAAAATTGTTTGCAAGAATATCTATTTGAATTTTTGATTTGTCCTAATCTGAATTTGCAAAACCGATTAATAATTAACCACTTGCTATACCCAAATACTATCCTTATTTGTTAAAATCCTCCTCTAAAAGTAAGGATATTCGTGTCCAGTTATATATAATCAGTACTATACAATTTATATAACAGCTTCCCTAATTTCATAATTCTAAAAGGATACTGATCTATTCTATACTTTTACAAAGTGCATGGTCTTTCCCAATGAGAAACGTTAAGACTTCTTGTGTGAGTCCACAAGGATATAAGTGCATGGTGCATTATGGTTTAATGAAAAATGAATGCTGAAACTGGGATTCACTTAGCTCAAGAGTAGCATAATATTATCCAAGGAAAAAAATTAATTCCAAAATAGAGTGTATTTGTCATTTATTTAGTTAAACGACATTTAAAAGACTAATATAAAACGTATATTTAACTGCGACCGTGCTGGTGGTAGATGAAAAGTGTAAAAATGGTCCCTGGTGCGAAAACACGAGAAAAGAGAGTTATTTTTGCCATTTTTGCAGCGGAGTGAGAGCAAGAAGTACACATATAGCAGTAGCACGAGCGCGCGTATTACGCTTGCACACACAAGAGCGAGCGTTTGAGTGCTTTTTATTCTATATATCATTGTGATGTAAAAGCTTTTAAAGAGCACGTTAGAATAATAGAGTGAAAAATCTTTTCTTTGTCTCTCTCGGCCGCATTTTCGCGGATATGTACATGAAAACATGCATGCAAAGTGCTCGTGGAGGCGCTTAAAAAGGCACAAAACAGCGCTCGGAGTGCGTTTCTCTCTCTCTTTCTCCTTTTCTCTCTCTCTCGAGGCAAATGGAAAAATGGGGCGCGCAAATGTTGCTTTTGTGTGCAGCGGCATAGAGGGAAAAATAACAAATTTTAGCCGCAAATTGCCGCTGCGCCACGCGAGGGAGCAAATATATTAACAAAACGTTTTCTTGTTTTCGCGGGTGGACGCAATTATCGCGCAAAATTCTTAATGAGCGTTAAAATTATTTGTCCACCAACCATTCGCTTGCGTTGATGAGCAGCCGAAATTGGAACGGTGCTTTTCACACGCGGCAAAAAGTCATACATGCATCACGCCTGAGAGCAGGATGACAGAGATGAATGATGATGTTGTATTCTGATAGAGGCCCTTTTTGTCAACCTGACGTCCGCCAGCAGCAGACAATGCGTGGCCGCGCGTCGCTTTGTTTACAAACACACATATATCTACCTGAAAAGCAGCAGGTTGTACACTCGAAATTACACTCGTTTCCACCAACACCTTTGTTGCTGCCACAAGATGAGATTTTTTAACACTTTTTTGGACCAAATTAGAAATTATGCCCGGATACTCACAGCTAATTACAACTCTCACAGTTAAATCTATACGGGGTCAGAGAGAAATTTTGGCGATCCTTCCCTAGCTCAATAAATATGAAACAGATTTACAGAATGAAACCAATTGACGAAGGTTTAAGTTTAATTTAAAATCGTGAATGCTAAAAAAATCAGTCTTACTGCCCAGTTCTTCATAATGATAAAACGACGACCTATGGATGAACATGCAATTATAAATATTGTTGCAGAAAATAAAATTTATATTTTGGCCAAATCCATTTTGCCGGGAGTTGACTTCCTTCGTCTATTAATCTGAGATCTAACAAACAATCATTTCAAGACTTTAACCAGCAGAAATAATTTAAATTTATGCTCAAACGTCATGTTTCTTGTTCTGAATGGGTTTCTGCCCTTTTACGAGAGGTATAATATAATGAAAATATGGTCAGATGTTTTTATTGTTCTGAACTAACGGATTAGTTAGATCCGCAGTAAAAACAAATGAATGAATTTATATTTATGAAATAATTATTTTTTGTGTATATCCCCGCAAAGTTATTTGCAATAGAGTATATGTATCAAGTCCAGCTGCTTCATAGGCACTTTTTTCGTTCGAGAGCTTTAAGCAAATCAAATTCCAACATAATTTTCTCCGTAGGACTACAAAGCAGAGAGATACATTTTGCGGTTTCGCTCGATATTCATTTTCTGCGCGCGGCACATGGACAGAGAACGCAATTTTATGCATTGCCAAGTTTGAAAATATCATTGAGCTCTCTCATCGCCGCAAAGGAGCATTACAGCGCCGTATGCATTTTTTCTGCTGACACTGGAGGAATACACTTGAGTGTACGTACAGTTTGGTCTCTTGGTCGGTCAGGCGGCGAATGCTATTGATGTGGCCTGAGTGAACGCGAGAGAATGTGTGCTGCTGCGGGAACCTGAGAGAAAGAGAGAGGAGTAAGAATAACATACACAATGCCACGCCGAAGGAGCACAACGGGGATTTTTATATATGTGAGTTTTGTAATTGTTTATCGAGTGCGGTATGAACGAAAAAAAATCACTCCAAATGCAGTTCATGGAAAGGTAAAAAGGTTTCACTGTGCGCTTAAAATACGATTGCTGCTCAATAAGACTCAGCTTATATCTGAATTAAATATTAATCTTCATTAATTGAGTAAAATCTTCTCTAATAAGCCAAAAACGTCATTAAAAATTGTAAAAAGTCAATGAAACTCTTTTTAGAAAAATCATTTTTATCTTTCATAACTCATAAAATGTAGTTGTTATATTTTTTTAATTTTATGTAGGGATTTCATTGGCTGATCATAATTTTTTTAATAACTTGTCAAGTCTTAAAAAAATCATGTTAAAATTGTTGAAATTTTCACAATTAACTAATTTTATTGAACTAGCAGACAAAATCCGCCTTAATACATTTAAATTTTCGTCGGTCTATTTCAAATACTCACTTTGATTTTTCAACTAGAACCGTTTTGGCGTCAGTTAAATGAGCCAGTGGAGACTTGGAGAGGCGTCTTAATAAGTGGTGTTGGGAGACAAGTTGTTTTGATGGCGCTGCAATGAAACACGAAAAGCCACGCGTTAATAAATATTTGACATGACAAAAAGAGGGAATGCCCTCCGACCTGCGTTGACCTCTTAAAAGAGTTGCCGGCCACTCTCTTCATTTCCAGCTCATCAAAAATGCACGCGGCCCAACATTCTCGTTCTTCAGATAAACCACCGGCGTCACCGCGTGACGTCAGCTTATATTAACATTAAAAGGTGCATATTAAGTATGAGCTTAGATACAAAATTATTGCCGAGGAACAAATTTGAAGTGATTTGAAACTTAATGTGATTGAATTTTTATAATTCTTAATTTCAGTGAAAAATAAATAATTTATTGTGTTTATTGTTTTAGAAATTGCTTGGTTCTGCGTTAATTGACTTTTGAGTAAAATAACACAAAAATTAAATCTAATTGCAATGCTAGCACATGGCAATTGGCAGAGGCAAAATCATGTTTTCAAGCTATGGAATTGGTTTGAACTTGCTCCACTATGTGCGGTGGTATTTTTCTCTAAAAATTTCACTAAGATCCACAATTATTCTTAGTCAATCTCAATGTAGAGGAAAAGAGTAATTTTGTAATTTCATAATTTTAGATTTAGGTTAAAACCAATAATTGTAACACTCAATAAAAATGTATCGATCTCACAATCAGTTAAAATAATTTACAGTCTTGATCCATCTGTATCGCAGGTAATCTCTATGCCTATAAAAGAACTGGCCTACAGAAAAATTTAAATTTGTATAATTTTCACCACGGTTGGTCAGCGCTTAGTTCGTGATAAATTGTGGACCGAGTTATAGCGACTCGGAATGCCGTGTCAATCCATCATCTGCGTGCAGAGTCGATTAAAAATAAGCAAATTGATTAATCCGATCGATTGATTGCTTATATAGCCGCTCCGCCGAGTATGTAAAGCGTCGAGCTATAAAAATAAATTACGATCTCCAACAAAGTTGTCTCTTCATCCAGCTGATGCGGCGACTCAAGCGCGATGGGCATCGAGATACGCGGAAAACGCGGCCTATATGTATAACACAGAGCAATAATTTTCTTGCACGTCCGCTATAAATTACGAGTCGCCCGTCAAAGTCATCGAGCGTCAACTCAACACGCACCGAGCGCGGCCAAAGGTGATTCTTCCAGGAGACAAAGTGACGCGCGCGGATAAAAATCCAGCGCAGCATCAATGCGTTTTTGCAGGTGTTGTCAGCCGCGGGCACTTCCGCAAAAACATGCACGACATTCTTCTTTTCTGCCGCTCTCCTCGTCGACTCGCGGCGCCGAGTTAGCCAAGCATGTTAATGCTGCGCCGAGAAAGATAGAGGCATTTACCCGGCAGGATTATTATTATTTTATATGCGTTTCGTCTTCATTTTACACTCGCATGCGAGACAGAGAGACGAGAGAGAGAGAGAAAGAGAGGAAGAAAATATTCTCCTCTCCGTTACTTTATATAGTCTATAAAAATTGAGCGCCTGTGTGCGCATTCTCGAGGCGGCGAAAGATGCGCCCGTTTTATGGAGCATCTCACAATCTCGGCTCGTTCACAGAATTTCGGTTCGCTGTGTGTGCTCTTTTCTGTGAAGCTTATTAATAAGGTGATGCTTTACTGACTTTTCGAGTTGGACGCAAAAGTTGCCGAGGCGGCCGGTTTGGCCGCGAAATGCAGAAGTGGCCGGCCTTTATGACATTTCACCGAATATGACTCTATTCCTCTCGACGCGACCACGTCCGCGAATGTCTCAACGCCGACGATCGCAGGCCTTGGAAATTGCTCAACTCACGCGTCACCTGTGCGGTTTTCCAGCGCGATGTTGCATCAGTGCATTTGAAATATCCTACCTAGTATTTCCAGTTTGCAACTAGAAATTAGATCGAACAGAAATTTTCCATGCAGGGATTTTAAACAATTTCAATTCTTTACTTCAGATTGTTCTGTTTCTTTCTAATTTCTTTAAAAATTGGAAGGAGAAAATGGGGAAATAGAAGTGAAAGGAGCGTGGAAGTTTAAAAAAAATGACATACATCATCCATTTCGTAATTTTCATTTGATTTCTTTGAATTATTTATATAGAATATCTCGAATATTTATAATCTCTCTGAATCAAAATTATGCATGCTTTCCTGATTGAACAGTATTTTCTTTAATTTAATTATTTATTATGTCTATCCGTGGAAAATTTATTTCGAAGTGTATTTCGATTCAAAGCAACAATTAATGCATAATTTTTGGGCATAAAGTAAATCTTTAAATTTAAAAATCACTTTCAACAATTGAACATTATTGTGATTGCTATCTGGATAAAAAATAATAATTATCCTATTGTAAAGCTGCAAATGTGAATCTAAGAGGGTGAAGAGAGTTCACGGAGAGAAAATTTTGCAATCTTTGGAATAGTATTTTTTCTACTTACTTTTCATGCTACACATTTTATTTTTTAAATTAATTTTGTATGCAGCAACTCAGCAAGACAATCAAAAAAGAAGAGGAGTGTCTTTATGTGTCTCATATTTCTGACCATCAATAAATTTTTGGTTTTCTTACTTTTTAAATCTTAAAAAATATTTGAATTTTTTTATCATCCTCAACAAAAAGTGTATAATTTATAACTGTGGATTTAAAGCAGAGTTTGCAGTGTACTTGCCCAAAACATTAAGTCCAAGTTGAGCTCCCTGCGCTTGAGGAGCGAACTCCATCGCGTGCATTGGTTGTTGTCGACGAATTTCCATACAACAGAATGCGAGAGATTTCGCAAGCGGAAAAACCGAGAGCGCACAGCATTCGCAACGAATACACAGATAGAGAGTGCTTCGGTTTTGCTGCTCCTGGTGGAGGAAACAAAAAGAAAAAAGCGATTCTCGCTACTGTTTAGAGCTGCTGCTGTTGGCGAGCGAGTGGGTGATTCACTGAGAGTTGTAATTATCCTGTTGAAATCACTCACTCCGCTCGCTCGCTCACTCGTTTGGCTGAATGCACTGCATGGAGAGCTTCTTTTATATTCCTCATCCGAGCCGACGCGAGCCGCAACAGCCCCGTTGACAAGTGCGCTTTGGAAAATTTAAGTGCCCGGATTTCTGGTGTTCGTTTCCTCTCTTTTGGCTTTTCATTTGGCAGGTGGTGCGGGGAAAGCTTGAATTCACGTGCCACGCATTTAAATCCGGCATCTAACTATCAGTTTTGAAGAGGATTTCAGTCTCAGAACATCGTCCAGAGGTTCAACTGTCAGATCATTTTTACAACTTATTACCGACAGAAATAAATAATTATTTTTGCTCCATTCTCAGTTTCTTTAAACTCCATTCTCAGTTTCAAACAAGATATCATCAAATTTCTGGTTAATTTCCCCTTTAAGTCTCGAAAAAAAAAATCTGAAATTAACCTATAACTTGCACATAAGATAAATTTTAAAATTATATTTGAATCGTCCTCACTGCATGGTGCCGCAGAAATTAATCTCCGACTGCTTTCCACAATCGATCTGTGAGAAACCTCCGTTCGTCATTATGTTCATTTTTGTGCTGCTGCTGCTGAAGTAGTGGTTGGGCCAGGGGATTATTTGTGCTGAACAAAATCTTTTTCCACGCAATCAAACGTGGAAGGCAGCAGGCGCCGTATGGGTGCGATTATGATAGACACTTTTGATGGAAAAATATGCTGGTCATGTCGAGTCATCTTTTTGGTAGGCGCCGGACCCATCAACGCGCGCGCAACAATGAATGGAAGCGAGCGTTACTTCTGGCAACAATTCCGTGATGCTGTGGCGGCTTCTCAGCGTCAAAAAACAACCACTGCTCGCAACACAAAAATGTTTGCTGGGCGGACTGAAGCACACACGGCTGTTCACCTCAGATCACTCTACAACAATATTAACATCTTTCCCTTCTCTGCCTGCGGAGAGTAACTACAATGGAAGTAGACTCGATCACAAAAGGATTTCGGTTCATTTGAGGATTGTTTTCAGCACCGCTGGACTTACCCCGAGCTTTTAAATTTGGTGTGTTCTTCTTTGTGTGCTACAAATACAGTCTAAATCTTTCGGTGTCGTTAAACAAATATTATCCCTCAAAGCAAATTTTGAAATTTCACAAGCAAAGGAATTGAATTATTTGAAAGAGTGTAGTAAAATTATTATACATTTTTGTTTTCCATGATCCAGTAACTGATTTGCCAATTCGTTATTTTTTTATATTGCGTGTATCAGATATTGACAATGCATAATTTACAAAATTAGTTCCTCGTATAAATAGATCGATTTTTATAAAATATGTAAACCATATACCATATACGCCATGCACCAAAAACCTTTCCTAAAACTCAAATTAAGTCTTGTGTGCATTTGGTGTTCCTGAATATATGTAAAAAAATCAAGAGCGCCAATCAAGTGTTTACAAACGGAACAGTATACACAGCCCAAACCGAAGTCACTCATTCATAACAACTTCATTTCCAGGTAAAAATTCAGCCAAGTCAATGGCTTGTGAAACATGCAAAGGAGAAAGAGGCCAACGCCTCTCGTGTAATCCAATTAATCGATCCTGTAAACACGGTTCCAGTATAAACTCTTCGCCTTGCTGAAGAGAAACGCCAGCAGCTGATGATCCGCGCACACGTACACTGCATGCTGGACTATTTTTATTTACGATCGTGGTTGGTCGCTCCAAAAAGGCGAAGCCATAAAAACCATTTTCATATTAAAATATAAGCTCATAAATTCTACTCGCAGTTGATGAACAAACCGACACCTGCATGCAAATGTCGCGGAATTTTTTCTCTCTTTCGAGCGTACGCATAGAGGTTTTATTGCTTCCAATATCAATAAAAGGCCGTCCTAGAAACGCGCAGACATTGTCACCGGTGTAAATTGCTCTGACCGAGAGCCCTTCGATATAAGCAACAGTATAATTAGTGATTTTGCCAGCACCGAGTTACTCATTGATAAACGCCATAAAGCCACTGGATATAATGTTATTATACATATCCATTTTTATTGCAGCCGCGCATATATCCTGTTTACGGGTTGCACGGTATTATAGCCTGGAAATCATCATGATTTTGGAGAGCCATCGACAGGGAAGTGAAGAAAAATAGGTATTGGACAGAAAATTTGATTTCAAGACACTTTCACGGTTGCGTTAAAAATTTAAATCACCAAAATAATTCAAAAATATTAAAACTCCTCGAAATTTCTTATTTTTGTTTTAAATTAGTAACTGAGTATGATGTTTCATAATCTGATGTCACAATCTGTTTAAAGTTCAAGACAATTTTTCACATCCCTGATCATTTGTCTCTTCGTGTCTGCTCTTTGACTGTTCAACGGAGAGAGAGAAAAGAGGAGCAGAGCGGTGTGGGGGCCATAAAGTCAAAAAGTTTTATGATTTTGACAATTATAAATATTTCTCACGTGATGCCTACCGACAGGCTGATGACGTAGTCTCTTTCTCTCTCATTTGGAAAAAGATGTGTGTGTCTGTTTGTATTTTTATTGACGCCGACTTTAAAAGGAGCTCGCTCACTCGCTCGCCGCACAAATACACACACAGAAATGAAAAGGAAAACTTTTTGTCTCGCGCAGAGTCAGTGTTGCATGTCGGCCGGTCTGCTGTTTGATTTATACATACTTGGTTGGTCGGAATTTTCACATCTGCTGGAAATTGTGCTTTTTGGTCTCGTTTTTGCGCCGTCGTAAATTCAACTTCCGTTGACAATGAGAGCAGACAATAAAATGAAGGGAAAGGATTTGAAAATTTAGCAAAAGCGTCATGCGCAGGTGCTAATTTTATTAATGTCAAGGTAAAACGTTGCAACGGATTCTGGGTATTTAATGGGAAAAATGAAAAGGGAGACAACATTAACTTCCTTTTTTAATGAGCTCGTTTTATTTTTTTAATGCAATACTTACCCTAGAAAATATTAAAAAAGTCTTTAAAGTGCGTCCCTGAGAAATTTCCGAATCTTTTGTTTTCAATCCTGTAAATTTTTTCTTGTTTTAATATCATTTTATAGAAAACTTCGAAGATAAATGCTGCAAGAGGAATTTATACAGAAAAAATATTGTTAAGCATGCACATGCTGCAATTTACATTGTTTAATCGTTTTAATTACTTGTGCAGTTAATGTCATAAAACAATGAGCACTTCATTTCAGTATTTCCTTTCCTTGGAAAAGCTGCATGAACGTATTTTTCAGATTTCATTTTTTATACAGCTCTCTTTTTTAATGCTCTGTGGTATATACTATCTTATACCGCAACTTTATTGATAATAAAAATAATAATCAGGTATACGCATATAAAGAAATATCCTTATCTTTATGAAATTCCATTTTTATATTTGCCAGCACAGAAACATTACACATTACGCTTGTTTTGCATGGAGCTCAGCCCTCATTAACCCTCTCGGAAATTTTTCCACGGTGCAGTCAACAAACTCGGCTCACGATCAGAAAAATGCAGCGGCACGGAGGATTCCCAGAACTCGCGTTGCATGATGAGTGCTGTAAATCAAGCAGCTTCTTTGTTTTTTCACATCTCAAATATGTGGAAAGATTAATTTAGATTATCGCATGATGAGAGAGTGTGTGTGCGTCAGAAACGCATCCCGTGGATGTGCATGCAACTTCAGGCGGCGCCGTTTTTATTTTTGAGAGAGCACACAGGAAGCTCAGCGGCGCACAACACGAAGTGTAAGCAGGAATGCATGGCGTGATGAGTAAATAAAGATTAGCGCAGCACGAAATGAAGAAGCCATTAGGCAAAGCAGTTGACACTGAATAATGACTGAATTTATCGAGTGCAGAATCTGGCAATTAAAAAATGCGACACTGCCGAATATGTCGTGTTTCCTCTTCAGGTCAAAATTCTGATAAACTCGACTTTGCACATCCTTATTAAAATTAAACCTTTTATTACGTTATTATCAGGTGATCCTCGCTGGTTTAGGCTTCAAAACTTACCGCACAAACAACTTTAATTACTTCATAAACCATCATTATGGAAGAAACTCATCAGCAACTTAAAATAAAAATATAAAAATACATTTTTGGCATTTTTTCGTTTTAAACAATTTTTGACTAAGTATAAGAGTACATGACTTTTCATATGATATTTGCATCTGAATTTATTTTAATTCTTTTCGTTGGAGCACCCCTACATGTGCCCTATTTAAATATGTTGCAACTATTTTATCACTTCTCAAATTAATATCTTATACAGCTTCATCACCAATATTGGTCAGATCCCAATCGAAAACCAATTTCAACCTACTTAAAACAATTTATTAGCACGGTGGCAGAGTGCGATTTTTTTCACGCATCACCCGCATGAAAAGTGAGGCCGCAATGATTAAATCTGACGCATTGTTTGTGGCGCGAGTTAAGAGAAGGAGCGAGAGCTCACTAGCTCCCTTTATAGCCGCGCGCAATATTAAGACCAGCCGCGCACAAATACGTTTACGAGTGTGATTATTTCATAAATGCAAATCACAAACGGCGAGTGTGAGAGAGTCCAGGCAGTGTGAATAGTCTCTGGTCGCTCTGGCTGATGTCACCGAAAATTGGAGCCACGCAGCAGCACATTAAAAGTCGAGAGTCACTCTATAGAGCATGCACGCCAGCGAGGGGACTTAATTTCTAAATGCGCTCACTCTGTGCTTGATACAAATAAAAATATTGCACGACGACGTACTGCTCACTGATTGGGTTAATTTTTATATCTGTGCTACTGACGTCACTGTTTGCCAAAACTAATTTTTTGCAATAATTTACTGGCCAATTATTTATACCCTCCATTTATAAAGACAAGCGTGTTCAAACAAAATAGTCACGCTAAAATGAACAAGAAAATTTAAAACTTCATGTGACTAGCTAAGATGAAAATGTTTAAGATAAAATTAAAGAAATACCCCTTTGAGCTTTTTATTGAAGCTCTGCAACTATTATTATTTATTTTTCAGTTTACTGCATCTCTTTTACTCATCTTCCTAACAGATCATGCAAATAAATACTAAGCGTTCCTTCCCAGTGCGGCTAATTGGTCCAGAATGGAAGGGTTTTTATTGCCGCTGGTGGCCGACGATGCAACGCGAACGCCGTGATACCCGATCCTCTGACATGGCTTGATGTGGACGAATTAGTGTCGGTGTGAGCGAGCTTGCGCTGGGCGCGTCGCCTGCAGGACAGATGGCCCGCGAGGAGCGAGCAAGTGATTTGACCTTTGACCACAGGGTCGCCGAGCAACAAGAGCAGCTGCCCTCCTTGATGCACACACAAATAAACATGTGACCTCTCTCGCGTTTATTGCTGATTAATGGAGGAGAGCCACCCACATGTGCGTGTGTTTCTGTTTTGTCAGCAGTGGCACGGCCGCCGAGTGAGTCGGATGACTCGAGCAGAATGCTAATCGGCTCGGTTCGCATCGGTCAGGAACTTCATGAAGAATTAATTTGTTTTATTTTTTATTGATTGCTTCTTCGCATCCTACCATATAAAATTTCATTTGAAAAACTCCTTCAATTTTTAAGAACACGCTCTTTCTGAAATTTAAAGAGTCTGTTGCCTTTTCTTATCCAATTACCTCTACGCGCGACTGGAACAAGCTAATTTAATTACCTTTCCTAATCCGTGTACCACAAAAATGCCATTTTATCTCGACTCGGGCTTCATAAATTAATTGAGTTTTCGGAGCGCCGGCAACACGTGACTCATAATAAGATAATTTTTTAATTTCCCTAAATCAAGTTCACCCGCACTAAATCAGAGGCGAGTTGGAGAGGAGTCGTTTCATTCCGTTCTCCTCACTGAGAGTCAATAAATTTTCGCCGCCGCTCAACCCTTTGCCCGACGCGAGAGTGCGCGCACACGGCGAAATCGATTTTCCTCCGAAACCACGGCACAAGCATGTGCACACATGGGTCCCAGACCGGCCGCCGAGTGACTGACTGCACCTTTTTAATTTACCATTAATTGCGTTCGCTACAAATTAATCTTCGCCTTTCTCACGGTCAACTAGGCGCAAGTGTGGAGAGAAGAGAGAGAAAAAACTAGTCTTCCTCAGGAGATCGTTGGACCGCACTGGTTGTCAGAATTTTTCTCCCAATTGTCGGCTCTTTCATTTGTAGACAAGCGCCTTTGCATGATGGATTAGGTGTTTTACTAATATCCGACTCTATATATATAACGGCTTGGAAAATCCGCAGATAAATTTGTTAAATCTTATTGGAAAAAATATAATTCGGATCAATTATGATATGAAAATATTAAAAAAAGAGAAATGAAGTGATAATGTTCACTCTGTGTATCAAAATAAATTATTGAGCATAAAATGCCAAGTCTAGACTCAGAGACCGGGTTTATTTCCAGTTTTTATGCCCTAACATTTGGACTAAATACTAAATGAGCCATTAAATAATTACACATTTAGGCGCCGCACGTTCAGATAAAATATTAGCAAAAGCGAATGCGACGGAAGACCGGAAATATTTTGATGATTAATTGGCCAACAAAGAACGGTCAACAATGGGGCGTGCACAGTCATGACATGAGTGATGACGGTCCCACGGACCATTCAACGAATATCTAAAGGGATCGCCCTAACCTGTAAAGAAAAGACCATAAAACACTGCTGTTTGTGTTGAATGCTAGATTTTTTTAGCTCTATAGAAACTTTATAGAAAAGTAAATTTAAAACGAATGTCATGCAGGCTTTTACCAATTTTACTGGAGCAAAATATTAACTTCAATATAAAAAATCTGTGCAAAATATTTTGTGAATTTTCTGCTGGCGCTTTTCGCTCTAACGAGCAGTTGGGAAAGTAGTCTATTTCGATATCAATTTAATCCTAGTCTAAATCAATTTGCTAAATTTAAATCGCCACAAATCAGCTCGGCCATATGGTGCAGTAATCTTGATCGGCATCAAGGGCGATGGCTCACTGACAATGCGCGCTCTCAGTCGGAGCCGGCGTGCTTGCTGCTGCACCGCAACACAAGTGCGATAAAAACAATCGTAAATAAGCGCGGCTGAAATATTTATATTCGAGAGGGAGGCTCTATGCATATGGTGAATGACTCGGCGCATAAATTCATTATTGTACGGGAATATTCATGTTGCAGGAGCAGCTTCGCAGGTAGGCGTGGTTTTTTCTTAAGCTAGACGTGAAACCTATAATTATAGCTGGACGTCACGAGAGACAAGGTTCCTCTTACAACATGATACACACACGCTCGCTCTCTCGCGAGAATATAATAAAATATATATACATACAACAGCCTACCATGTATAAACCGAATTTATATAATATTAAATTATATTCCCGCGCTGGCTTTTTTCAACTCCGACTCGGTCGAGAAGTTTTTTGTCATGAGAATGGAGCACAAGTACAAACGCAGAGTCAGCTCGAAAGAATTATTCGGCGTGCACAATTAAAATTGACAGCAATTAAAAACTTCTCGGAATGTTTTGTTCTCACCTGCCGCGGATCAATTTGCTGCTCGCTTGTGACAAACGCCCAATTTCGCCCAAGGCTGCTGGCAATGAGAGAATGCTGCGGCAATTCCTGGAATAATTTAATTGAGATCATCTGCGTATTTTTGCGACTTCACAAATGCAGTAAATTGAGGCGCAGGAAAATCACAAAGGCTCATCATAAATTCAGCTGCTGAAACCGCGTGGGATTTTAGGCAAATTCGCAGGTATTCATTCCCCGCGGAGCTCGTGAAATTACTTGAACTGCTGAAAACTATGCTAACTTTGAGTTTTTTACGTTTAAGTTGACGTGAAATATTAGATGGAGTAATTGTGATAGCATAAAAAAGGAAACACTCTGACATGGAAAATTTAATGATTCGCTTTTGTGGCAGCGACGCCTAATTGAAGAAATCAAATGGATGTTAAAATTGAAATACTTTCAAATTAATTCATGTTACCGGTTGGGAGTTAGGTTGTTTTTATATTGTTCAGTGTCTAAAAATTAACAAGGTGTTTTCATTGAAATTTAGCTCATTACATCAGGAATGCTATAAAAAACTATTTTTTGTTGGCTTTATATACACATGTAAGATACATAAAAGTGGTGATTTGTCACTTCACAATAAAAATTTCTTAATTCTCTATCAAAAATTAAAAATGATTGTGTCATCGTTGACGTCAGTATACGAGTTTGAATTATCTTGCAACAGTTAATTTTTCAACTTCTCAAAATATACAGTTCTTATTATTGACATGTTTTCGCGATCCCTTTCATTAAAATCTATGACTGAAAACCTCTTTTAAACTATGCACAAAAGTTTTTAGAATAAATATGAACACAATTAACGCCGGTTGAAAAGTAAAAAAAGTTTTATATAGTAGATTTTCTCGAAATATGCTGCTCTCTATAGCAGAAATTATTAAAGGCTCTAACGCTATATTTCTCAAAGGTTTTTTTATTGTATTGGCTCTAGGACTTTTATGCATTTACAATAAAATTCGAAAAAATTCCTTTTCTTAACAATCGATTAAACAAGTTCAATAATCATCTCAACTACGATGTACTGTAAATGTAAAGGAAATATCTGTATATGAATTCAAACTAAAATGAAATATAGTGTCCATATATATCCTTTAATCATTGTCAGCAAATTCAATTTAGGTAATTTATAATTTAAAAAAACATCTTGGATCAATTGATCAATCTGTACCAGCAAGATCATTAATATAACCATTTAAGAGACACTTGTTCCGGCGTGATGATTGAGCAAAAGTTGTACATATTTTTTGCAATGAGTAAATGAAACGAGTGCGCGGTCACCTCAGGGAGAAAAGTAGGCGCAAACAAGCCGTGATGATTATGGTTCAGTAATTAGTTGCGGCGTTAGTTTCTAAGTTAGTTAGTCGAAGGCCAGCAGGTGAAGGTGGTGTGTTTCTGATTTTTTTTCCATTTACCCGCCCAAGCAAGTGTCCTCGGGGCGCAGACAAGCGGCAGCGGGGGTTGCCATGGCGACCGGGCTGAAAGGAGCACCCTCGGCGGCCGGGGTAGGTGTGTCTCTGCGCCTTTTGGGGCTGGCTGCCTTCATTTGTGCTGGTATTGTGGAAAAAGCATTGCAAAGGAGGAGGTGGAGGAAAAGAAAGGACGACGGCGGCGGCTGCTGCTGCTGCTGCTGCGAGGTTTTCAGGGGAAGACATAATGACAGAAAATTACGTCGAGATGATTACAGAGCACAGCATCCCACCTCCTCTCTCTTGCGCTCGCTCGCTCGCTCGCTCGCTCGCTACATCACTCGGCTGAAAGAGCAGAGCGAGATATATACTCGTCGCTGGCTGTATAAGATGAGGAAGGAAATGTGGATGGGAAATATACATCAGCATGCTGGTTGCAGCCAGCACCCCCGAGCTGCAGCATCGACGAAAAGTTTTGCTTGCGCTTTTATGTGCCCGCCTAAAAGGAGCAGTGCAAAAAGTTGAATGCTGCTCGTGGTGGAGGCGACAACGCACACCACGCGCATATTTATACCGGGGGACGCGACTGCGTGGCTTCGAAAAGGAAGAATCTTCTTTTTGAGTTGAGCAATGAATGAAAGGGAAGAAAAACGTTCGATGGAGCAGTCCAAAAAATTGTTTAGACCCTTTTTTGTTGGAAAATCTAAAGAAGCGTTATTTGAACCAATTTATACAATTTTTTGGCAACAATTAATATGATGTCACTACTTGGTAGATCATATAGCTTAAGAAAGTTTGATAGTTCATTATTTAATCTCCATAATTTTATTTACTCTGATACAGAGATAACTTTGATTACATCATCATTTGCCATCTGATGGAATCCATTAAAAATCTTCATCTTGCATAACAAATATTAATAAGATCCGTTTAAAACACAAGCCGTGGAAAAAATAATTACTACCTGGGTGAATTCAAAATAAAATTAAGTCGTTCTCTTATGAAATCCGATGAAGTTTATATATTATACTTTTTATACAGGAAAAACATATAGAACACCTCGATTTTAGACAGTATTTATACAATTACATTGGGACAAGTGTGTTGTTTTAAAATTACCAAAACTCTCTCGTCAATATAATTCATAGAATCAATTCAAAAATGCGTTCTCGCTGCTTTGCGTCTGCAACTGATAATAATATTAGTACGTAACAACTTTCGCGCGTAATTGTCGATATCTCTTTCATGCGCAGCTGCATTCACACACATACGTTTGCATTCGGGCAGTCGAACAGCAGTTTTTTACGTCTCGAAAATACACGTGCAACCACTCTCTCGCACGGTCTTTGCCCCGTCGCACACGAAAAATAAGTCCGGACGCATTTTCACGTGGTTGTACTGTACATCTACACACCGATGACACTGAAACACCGACTGTCTGTTCGCCGCCGCTTACGTCAGCAGGCCCTGGTTCATCGAGTTGGCGTCCGGGGTCTGGTACCACGAGTACTGCGGCATGTACGCGACGGCGGCCGCGGCCGCTGCGGCCGCCTGCGCGGCCGCCGACGAGGCGGGCGTGATGTGGTGGTGGTGGTGGTGCTTGTTCATGTCCCACGAGTTGGGCCCCGCCGGTGAGATGACGCTGTTGATGGGCGGCGACGACGACATCATTAATGGCGGCGGCTGCGGCGACATGTCGCTGCCCGGCGTCGACGACGGCGACGGCGGACTGCCGTGCCCGCCGATCTGCCCGCCGTAGCTGCCCACGCTGTTCGGCGCTCCGGGACTGATGCTGTCGTGGCCGCCGTGGTGGCCGCCCGGCCCAGGGCTCATCGACAACGGCGGCGCCCCGCCACCGCCCTGCTGCGCTGCCTTCATCATCTTCTTGTACTTGCTGCGTCGGTTTTGGAACCAAATTTTCACCTGGAATCACACCAAGGTATCTAATTTTAACGATTGCAATTTAAATTTTACATATAAATTTGTTATTTTAAGAGTCGGTGCAACAAAGCAGATGAGAATTAATAAAATTTTATAATTATTTAACTGCAGTTATTGGAAGCTGCCCCGTTTTTTTCACTCCCAATTAGTACAGTTTCAAATTTGACACCGACAATGAGATTGCACGCTTTGTGTTTTAATGTCAAGATGCATCACGCGAAATATTACAGGGTATAATGTAAAACGCGATTGCAACAACTGTTATTTGAAACAATTTTGCGCAAAGAGACTGCGTTGAAAGTTCAAACCAAACTTGAACTCATTTTATAAAAGAGTTGCTGGAATTTATTCATCTCTCAACCCATCTGTATGACCCTCTTTTTGATGAAGACTTGACTGAACGATGAATTTACTCAACACAGGACGATGAAATTAAAGAGAATCTTGAATTTACAACCTAATTTTGTAATAATAATATTTTTCAAACAATATATAATAAATAAATGGAAACTGCACCTGCCTAATTAACTGTCCTGCCAAAAAGAGTAGAGAGTAACGAGAAATCTGTATCACCCTAATCATCCTTTGTAACAACAATACTTCAGATCATTAGCTAGGTTAATTTTCCATAATCTGTTCTGGCTAGCGAAAGAAAATTTCCACTTGATCAAATGACAGTCTATAAATCGAGCCAAATCCCATCGATTTGTTTTCGCCGAATTGTGCCAACTGCAATAATTGAAATCGCTCGCAGACACAAAAGGCAAATTGAAGTAACAGAGTGCGATGCATGGATGGGAGGCAGGCGCAGATAGTCTGAAAGCGTCTCTTTAATCTCCACATGCGGTCCCCTAGCATAACACGATAATTACAGGAGCGCACACGGGGTTGCTGCTGCTGCATGGCCGCTGGCGGGGCCAAGTCACGTGGCGCTCCACAATGGACGTGTGTAATTTATTCCTTTGAGTTTCTGCGACTGTGTGTCTGTCTGCCGCCCGCCGATCGCGCAATTGATGCATTTGCACACTTGGCTGCCCGCGTGTGCACTCGAATTCTACGCTAACCGATGCAGCAACAATGTTTCAGATGGGCCGCAAATTGACGAATCGTGTGTTCAATTTGAGAAAATGAGTTGATGTTTTTTTTAAATTTATCATCACATGAGTTGGCCGCATTATCTTTTCTATAAAATGTTGGGATCTTTCTAAACTACGAATAATAAATAATCTACCATGCATAGCAAACTGCAGTTTTGTCAGATTAAAAAAAGTTTGAAAGAATGGCATAGTTGAACATGTCCCCCAACAATTGAAGTTTGTGTATGTTTGGTGCCGCAGGATACAACTTGACGTTTATGTTGGGGTACGTATAAGTGTACTTGCACACTGATAGCGTTAAAAGGCGCGTAATTACAAGCCATTTGTTAAAATGTAATTACTCAATTCTTAAAAGTGAATCACGAACCGGTGATTTATCAAAACATGCAGGTAATTATTCGGCAATTTTTCAACGCTGAAACGACGATCCCAACTGAATTCAGCACTTGCAGAACAAACAAGCGTGCCCTGTTTAACCTCGCGCCACAAAGATGATGTATTATGCCTTGTGCACTTTTCACAAACTTTCAATTATTGTTCAATCATGATGTGTGGTTCAAGCACTTTTTAAATTGGGCATTTGACTGCTAAACTTCTCTGTGGATTTTCAGGCTATTTTCAGCTTTTTCTTGCTTTTGAGATTTTGCATGATTTTCAACCACGTACCACTGACTGACAATTTGGGCCTTATATTGATGTGTTTTATAATTTATAATATGTCGCAACTTTCTGCAGTGTGCTGGTGTCGCAAACGCAGGCATAAAGTTTTTAATTGTTGGCCTAGAGTGAGACACACTGTCCCTCTCGCCGCATATAATAATTTTACAAGCGTCTTTACAACAACCACGCCGATGCAACTCGCTGCAGCAACCCCCGGAGGCAATTCCACAGAAACTCGTTGTTTTTATATCTATACACAGACAGGCAGACACTTGCATGCTGCATCGACCTGGATTTTTCCGTTTTTACTGCGCTCGGCATAAAAATATTTCCGTGCATTTTTTTCGAAATGCGTTCGTTCGTTCGTTCGCCGCACTTTTATCCCTGTTGCTGCTGCTGCTCTCTCTCTAAACCATAAACGCGAGAGTGTCAGCGCGGATTTCCACAACTTTTATAACTGTTCCCTGCACCGACCGACCACGCCGTAATATCGGCGAGTGTTGGTGTGAGAGCCGGTGAATATGCCATCATGCGCCTGTTTTGCTGCTCTTTTATGAACGCTAATGCGTTTTATTTCCATGTTTATTTTGATGACCAAACAGATTTGCTGCTGGACACACAGGCATTGTGCACCGCGGAACACGAAACTTTTGTGCTGAATGGCCGCGGCAGGACCATCAGCGCAGCCTCCGCTTAAAATCCCATTCGGAACGGGAAAACAGGTGATGTGCTCACAACAGCAAGACACAAATTTGTGTGCTTGTACACGTGGAGCAGAGTGAGTGATGATGACTATCTGACTTATATTAGGTGATAGTAATGGTATTTGGTTACTTTGTATCTGTGTGCTGCTCGTCCGCGTTTACATATGCACACATAATGCAAAGGGTTATCTGCAGAGTCATCTTGTCCGGCTCTCGCAACATAGAGAAAATATTTTTCTATAACAACGCCGCAGCCAGCGTCCATAATACACACACACGCGGTGGTTTTATATTCGTATTCAGACATGCCTGATGCCCTATACACACCGCGCGCGGTGTATGTCTTTATTGTGTTTTTATTTCATGCATGTACACACACTTTCCTGTTTTCATTATGCAACAAAGGTTGCGCGCGCGTTTGCTCAAACAATCGCCGCGCTGGAAAGTCAACTATGCATGTGGTTTGAAAAAAAAAACGCAAAAATTACTGAATTTATTGCCTGTTTATCAGGCTTGTAATATTGCTGATAACATTTTTCCCCCGCGATGCTTCTGAATAATTACTTTTTTGACGGTATTGCAATTAAAGAGTTCCTATTTGAGGAAGTGGCTTTTATTGCACCAAAAAACAAAGAATTCCCGGAATCTGCCGTGGCAGGAAACTAACTTTTCCAAAATGTTTTCTGAAAAAGACACGACGGGTATTAATCTCAGTGTCAGTATCCCGTAAATTCCTATTCCGAAACGAAAAAAATCCGAATTTCCATTTGACTGCCCACATATGCATGCGCGCATTCTCGGAATTTCACATGGCGTGCGGCAATAAAACGCATACATGCATAAACATGAGAGCAAGCAAAGCCAACCAAACGTTCTATAAAAATTATCACATATTTATTCATAATAAACAACCCAAAAGCTCAGTTTGTGAGGAAAAAACACGCGGAACAATTTGTCAGTCCAATTTTGATACCGCGTCGGCCGGTTGATCAATTAGCGGACAACAAGATAAGCGCGCTAATTAAAATTACAATATAATAGAGCAAAGCAGCGAGGTTGCCCGCCAGCAGCAGACCTGAAATGATACACGAAAAGCGCGAGGTGGGGGAGGCGCAATATACACCACACACACATCCCGCGCGGCGCTGGATTTGTGTGTTTTTCATTTGAACCTTGACACAGTTTTATGGCTCGGTGTAATCAAGAGTAAGTAGCTGAGAGGATTCCACCCAAGCTACTTGATAAACTCTTTGGGCTTTGGGTAGAACCAAAACAAAGGCGCGTGTTAAACGCCTCCGAAGAGTCAATTGATTTTGATTCCCTGTCAGACACTACCAGTCATTGTTGAAAATAACAACAAATTAACAGCTAATTTGAAAAGCACATTTTATGTCTATTCTCCCATGCTTATTTTTGGTAAAAAAATATGTACTTGATTGTAATAGCAAAAAAATTGTTAAATTAAGATAGCGATTAAAAAAACGGCCTGTAGGAAACTAGAAAAAAACTTTGAGCGAGTGGATGGCTATTTTTAAGGATCTTCCCTGATTATAGATTAGATATTTTAATTAACAAACTTTAATTAAGAGTTAATTTAACTTGCAATAGTGATTGTTGTTAATATATTTTTTTGCACAAAATATTTTTTAGTCCCCAGATCTATTTATTATCTGTATTCTGCTTTCATGATTTAATTACCAGCCCTCTTGCTATCATCATAAAATCAAATGTACCTTCTTTTTGCGAATTTATATTTAAAACACTTTTATTCTCTGGCAAAGGCTCGAGCACACACACACACGCGCAGTCGGCTGTGAGTCATGTGTATATATATAAAATATATTATTTTATAAACTGTAGTGCGCAAGAGAGAATGAGAGAGTATGCATGTGTATGATAAAGGGCATTGTGTTTTGTTTTGTCAAACCCCCGAAGCGGAGTTCCGGGGTACTACTCTTCACTCAGTTGCGAGGAGGCGAGTCAGTCAGCAGGAAGAAAGAGACACGACGCCAGACACCTTGTAAACACTTCGGGACCCAATTGCTTTTTATTATTCACGAAGCCTCTTTCGCTTCAAATTTAGGAAAAAGGTGAAATAAAATGCGCTGGTTTGTAGAAATTTTGAGTACCAAGCTTAGTGTCCTGCTTTTCATATAGCAACCGAAACTGATAAAAAACGTACGTCCGCTACGTAGCACCGCATGTTCCCAGAACTCGTTCGAAAACGAACATTTTATCAATTACAAAGTGGTGCAATAAAATTTAATCAAACGAGAACAAGAGAGTGAGGCCGTGAAACAAACAGCCAGAAAGGAAGTAGAAAAAATGAGAGAGGCAGGTATATATACATTGTAACTCCTGCACCGCCCGAAGGTCGAGCCGACTTTATAAAAATTTCGTGTGCTTTTCGTCTGGCTGCGAGGTTCATCAAGCGGGAGCTCGACACCCCCTTGAGACCCCACACTCGTTGGTCTCGGCACTGACCCAGGGGCATTCACCGAAAAACAAAACAACATCTCGCTCGCGTTTTTTGTGTTTCAACTAGCTGCTGGTACTGAAGAGAGAGAGGGAGGGAGAGAGAGAGAAAGAGAGGAGAGCAGCGCAGTAATTAAAATTATTGGTGTTACTAACAACTACAAAGCGCACCGACCAGTTATGACGCAACAGTGCAATAAAACGGGCCCAGAACACACACAGCCGCGTGAAGTAGGTTCTCAGAATATCAGGCCGGCCTGGGCTGCTGCTGCCGCCGAGTCCGCGACTCAGATAAAGGTGTTCTGCCGGACAGGTGTGTCTCGCTCGAGGACTGGCTCCGCCGGCGAGACACGCACGACGGCCGCTTTTTGCAAGGCAACCCCCTCCGCCGCCCCCAACTCCAAATAATTGTAGGCTGGACCGTGAAAAATAATTGTATTATATTAGAAAATTTTTATTTGATTGTTAGAAATCAATTCCTCTAATATTATTGTAAAAAAATGAGCCAAATGTAAATTTAACAATTCACAAGACATGAACTTTGCTTTTATTTTTTAACATACTATGCTTTTGAATCGTATTTAGTAATTAAAAACTTCAAAAATTAACCATAAAAATTTTGACTATTAAATCTGTTGTGGAAAATAGTCTGGCTGTAGAATTGTACTTCTTTAGAGTAATCCGCAAAGTGTTTTTATAATTAATCCATAAATACATTATTTATTTTCATTGTGCTACAATGATTACAATTCAGAATATATTCTATTACTTTTCTGTTTTTTTCCAAATACATATCTCATGTCAAACTCCACATCACCATATCTCTTGGGTATACACACACTTTATCCCTCCACATGCAGTAGTAATTGAGTTTTCTAATATTTCACTCTCACTCGACATCTCATATTCGATGCAAGTGCGTGTTATATTATGAACGAGAGTGTTAAGTGAATCCAGCCATTCACACTCTGCTTTTACGTTCCGCTAATGTTCATAAATCACTTGGTTAATGTTTCAAAATCAACGCGCACGCTGCCCATGATCGCGGGCCGCTATTTCCACTCTGCTATGCGGCTGGAAAGGCATTAAAATCACTATTAATCCCTCGCGTCTCATGTGTTTATGCGCGTTTGTTAAAATTCCACTCAGCACATCGGCCGCCAACAAGTTTGTGTCCGCGTATAAGAAAGTTTTTGCCGTTGCATGACTAAGCGTCTGAGTGAACGCCAGAATCTATAATAAATAATAAAATCACGCGCTGCATTAGGGCGAATATGACGCCTCGCCGCCGAGGTGTAATTTACAACCGCCGGCCGATTAAATAATTAATAATCGGCCAATAAATCACGCCGAGCACTTGCAGTTTTTACTGCCGACTGACCGACCGACCGACCGACACCAGCCATTCGAACGGTGCTGGGTGACCTCATGAGCTGCGCACGAACCGCCAGCAGATTTTAATTTGCCGTGTCAATGAACACGAAAACAACAAACTCACGATGAAATGGAAATTTCTCTTCAAAATATGCAACCTGCACAGCAATTACGCATTTTGATTGCATAAATTTCAAAAATTTCATTTCTAGTCATATTCATGTTTGCGAATTTTGCTAAACCTCTCTTGAAATCTCTGAAATATATTTAAACCCAATTTATCATATTTTTATGAGGAAATCATTATAATTATAATGTATGTTGATGAAATACATTTCTTCAATCTAATTGTAATGACTTTCTGGTTACGACCAATCTCAGAATTGATTTACTATCATCGAAGACCTCATATTTATATTTTATGAGCAGTTAACATTTGAAAAATATATAATTTAAAAGAAGAATGATAAAATAAGCTACAACGTTGAAAAAACTGCAATGCAGGTATGTAGAAGATTTTGTTAAGCCGTTATTTAATATAATAAAATAGCCTGATTATTTGTTTTTCATAACATTGTTTGAAATATCCAATCACATCATATAGGCAACAAAAAGTAAACAAACGAACATATCCCAACAATCAGATAATTTCTTTATTCTATCTCGGTTTTCGGCTATTCTTCTTATTTCTGCGCAATTTTTGCTGGGTTCGTTGAATTCTTCCAATTTTGTATTAATCTTAACTATATATCTACCAGAGAAAAATGGGGAGCTTCAGACAAGGGTTTTTTTCTAAATGGTCTTACTTGAAATAACAAACTTTTACACGCAAAAAGTCGGCAGCAATGAAATCTGAGCCAATAAATGCATATCCAAGTCGTTTGGCTTAACTTTATGCTTTTATTATAACCCTTTTTTGATCTTGAATTCAATAATATCACATCCTTCAACCGGCTTTCTGTGTCGGTTGTTTAAAATGTTCTATAGCAGGAAATAAACGTATTCACGTTTCGCGTGTGTCAGCGGGCCAAACAGATGCCTCCGTTTTGTCTCTGGATTTCCTCCCGAGCGAGGTGATTTGCATAAAACAAGACGACGCCGAGCGGGCAGGCAGGCCTGCTGGCTGGCTGACACGAGGGGCCGGTTCGTACACAGTAAAGTTCTTTTTCTCTGCTCCTTCGGTTCATAAAAGCGGCCCTCACACTCTTTCAGTGGGCGTGTTCAATTTTGACACATGACATTTTTCAAAGGCACATGTATGCAGCACAATGTCGATTGCGAACGCAGATGCTGGACTAAAAGCACCGCCTAATGTGTTTGCAATGCAAATTTCGCCACTTTCGAAAAGGCTGCGCCGCCGACCTTGTCGCGGAAATCAAAATAAAACAACATCCGCGCGCTGGGGTTTCTTTCTTAATTAGTTCTTATCGCAAAGCTGGTCGTTTTGATATGGATGGAATCCGAATTTCTGTTGCAGAGGCTGAATTTTTATCAGCGGAATGCAACCATCACACGCTTTACTTTTGGCAGAAAAAGTTCGACTGTGTTTTGTTTCATATAAAATAACTACCGAAGTTTGGAGTTTTTTTTTGCTAAGAAATTTTATAGAAGGGTAGAGATTATTGTTATATTTATAAACAAAAAAGACAAATGTCTAATTATTGAAGGACATTTTTGCTTGGCCATCTATAAGACTAATAAAATTAACTAATTAAATTAGCCGGTTTAAATCCTTCACCACTATATTGTTTTACTTGGTACCGTATCTGATGTTTCTGTCTTTTCCTTGATAGCAGTGTTGCTGTTGCTCGTGTTTCCAGTTTTCATCAATTCATATAATTATCCGAGCGAGATAGGGAAACTAATTCCGGCCAAGAAGCTCTCACTGTCGGTCGGGAACTTGCATGCGGTGGAGTCACGGAAAAAGAGGAAATGCTGCATGCATGCGTGGAGCCTTTTACCACGGCGCAATGTGTGTATTGCGGCGGCGTTGAGCTGCGTTCTAGGTAGGCGGTGATTAAAAGGAAAAGGCGAAATGCCGGGAATCCTGCGCCGCTTCGCAGCACCTCTCAAAATTCCTCCATATTTGGGAAAAGGAGGAAATTCTGAGAATTAGATCGCACGCAAATGACACACAGACAAGGTCTTTTCGAAATTTTCATACGTCAAAGTTTGGCAGAGATTTTCCAGACGAGTGAGTGCTTCTTCAGAAACGCGCCGGTTTTATGGCGGGTAATAATAATTGAGATCAAGGCCCTGATGATGACAATAGATGATGGAATACACACACACACACATATTCTGCGGCGCGGGCAGGATAATAAGGCAACATCCTGACGTGCATGCATTCAAAGTTTCTCTCTAAAGTCCCACCAGAGAGACCTTGCTCCTCGAGTACGGCTGCATTAAACAATGCAATAAAAATGTATAAACGTGCGTATATAATATACCTCTATGTGAGTGTGCTGTGCTTAAAAAACGAGCGATGACCAGATAAAACGTTCAAATGAGTGCTGCAGAAGCTTTTTGTCATTTTTGCTCTGCTAACTTTGTGTGTTCAGGAGTATATATATGTACTAAGTATAAGTAAATAGATTTTTATAAAATTTGATTATGTTCCTTGTTTCATTTTTAAAACAATTTTAGCACAAGTAGCTTATAATTTATTGAATAGAGATCAAGAAAGGTCTATATCTATTTGCTATTCAGTAATTTGCTGACTTTAAGAAACATCCTACTGGATTTGGTGTGGTTACTTGGCGTTAAAGTGAACGAGTACAGAAAAAAATTTTTTTACCTCTGCCCTTAAGAGTAAATTAGGAAAGAGAATTTTACTCGGGCTGCCTTTTAAATTTCTAAAAAAGTCAGCTCCAAAGATTGTGTGCTAATCAAGCGTATTTGAGCAGCACAGTCTCCCTATTGAAAATCAGGATTAATTTCATCAGAAGGGAAATTTTCCCCAATTCACACCTCGTTGGATAGATCGCAACGATAGGAATCGAAATCAAGCGAAAACGTCACTGACAAAGCGTTTATTTTTCGAGAAATTTAGGCAAATCTGAAAGTTAACTGTTTACTGGTCCCAATTTGATTGTTTTAGATTGTTGAGATAATTTTTTGACCAACAATTTGACCAAAATCTAATTGCAGTCAACAATACAAATTAATTTAATTTTTTGCCTGCTTCAATCCACTCGCAGTTGTAAACTATCAATAACATGAAAAATCAAACGGAGAAGGAGAAATGAAACAAGAAGCAGGTATGGCAGTATATTTCAGCACAGCTTGCACGTTTTTCTCTCACGTGTGTTACAAAGTTTGCGCTCGTGTAATTCATAGCAAGTAATGTGTAATTGCTTCTGATAGCCACACATTATCTCGCGGACTGTGTAAAATGTGACGTCACAACAGACGACATGTAATTACAGCTTAGTACATATACGCTTAAACTCCTCGGGAAAGAGGTTTTTCACAGGTGCATTCTAGAAACGGAAAATTGTATTCCCAAACGCTAGATGCAAAAGCGAAGGCGCCGGAAATCACTGGGAGCTTTAATGCTTATCTGCCGTCAAATTAATACGAATTTTACTACGCGCCGGCAGTAAAAGCAGTGTTAACACTTGCGAATTTTACAATGTGCATGAGTGTGTATGCTACGTGCTATTGTGTTTCGGTTCGCGCGGCCACAGAGAACTCTGCAACATTAGGTGGAATTATGTGCGGCCGGCGCGCGTACAACATTAATTTCATTCCGCCGACTCACTTAATGCTTTTTAACATAATATAAAAAGTGCTGAGCCTAAATCATCTTTTATTGCGTTTTGTTCGCCATAAAGTGGCTTTATGATTTGAAACTTGTCTTGCTAGGCACAGAAACGAAGGGAGTTTTATAGCTGAAACGATTCATAGGTGAAAATTTAAGCAAGTGCCGAATAGTTATTTTGTGTTTTCTATTAGCAAATCTAAATAAAACTCGCTTTAAAAACAACCTGCGCCATAAACTTCTTTTTCTCTAGTGAAAATTTCCGAATAATAATTTCCTCTTCATTTCATAAGGAAAGAGCAGGTATCTATCATTTAAAATCTCCTGCAAGCTCTTTCATGCTGCTGAGCTTTCCCAGGTTGAACGTGTTACAAAATCGATCAGTCTGCTTATGCAACCTGCCCGACGGTGAGCCCACAAAAGCTGATAAATCACAAATTCAGTTGCTGCAACGCGCAGACAGCATCTCCCAGACAGAACAAAGCAGACTACCTCTATACGCCGATAATTTTCCGAAACGCGAATACCGCGGCAGCCAATCACTCCGTCAGAAAGCACGAGAGCAAAGAGAGAGTCATGCATGTGCTCAATGATGGTATCAACCGGAGGCCATCTACGATCCCGAAGACCACACACCAAATTGCCGGATTTCTCCGTGGTGGAGGCTGGCTACCGTGTGCTCACTCGCTGCTGGTCCAATAAATCATGTATAGGTCACTCTTTTCGCCCGGTGCCAAAAATACAGAAAGCGCCCGCGGCCTAAACATGACACACAACGGTTTTCCTCGTGGCCGCGGGCGAAACTCATCTCAAAAGATATTTTTTCTCTCTCACTCACTCCGCGGCTCGCCAACATCCTGATATGATACTACTTTTTACTGCCGAATTAAAAGTGGTCCACCGGGCGCGCTCTGCTTGCAACAGGTGTTTAATATTCCTAAACACGCTGCGGTGCGTATGCGAAAAGATTTTTTGAACTGCTGCCGGCGAGCAAAAATTAGCACCTTTCCGAACCGATTTCGGTCGGTATGGAAATTACCGTCTTCTTGCTCAATGCGAGCCGCTGCTTTCCTCGCTCCGCTGATTAATTAGCATTAATGCGGCAAAAAAAATTGGGCAAACCAATAAATCCGAATGTTGTGACTATAGTTGTTCCAGTGCACGTGCAAATAGTCGTTTAAAGCCATACCTGTCGACTGCTTTAATGCCACTTTTGACAAGCATATTAATTGGCGGATGATTTGTTGCTCTCTATTTGCTTGAGTGTTAACTGGGTACAATTTTCTTTTGATAATTTATTACTATGCTATGTTGGTTATGTAAAAATCAATTCAATAATAAAACAATTATATCAACTGCGGCTCAGTGCGGCGTGATATTACATTGTAATGGACCGTTTTAGCTTTAATTTATGCTACAGTACTATTCTCCATTTCTTGCTTTTAAAATTTCGTATTTGATGTATTTATTGTATTGAGTATTGCAAGAATAAACAATAATAAAAAATATTAACGTTTATCAAACAACCAAAAGGAATTAATAATTAAATTTTCCATGATGGAATGGTATAACAGTTAAATAATTTGAAACTGTTCAATTATTTTACATTTTGGTTAATTTAAATAAAAACGTAATAAATACACAGCGTTCTCCGATTTGAGAATTAATTCAGTAAGCTACCTTATCCACTTTGAGGATCCTCTTTTTGCCGAGGTGGCGGAGCGAGCTAATATAAAAATGCTAATCGGCGCGCATGACGAATTATTCAAAAGAGAGCGCATTTGCCTCGCGCCGACTTGGGAGCTAGCTAGCTACTGTTCGAATCCGTCAGCGCGCGAGTGTGCATTTCATGACCATGAATACATATTTTTATTATTCCATACTCTTTATTACACGGCGCGGGTGACCTTGCGGCAGCGAGAGGAAGAAGCGGAGAAAACGAGTTTTCTGCCAAGAAATTAGAAGTACACATAAATCAAGAAAATGAGAGAAAATATCGTGGAACTCGTGGAAAAACTTAGAAGCAATCAAGAAACCTTTTTAATTATTTCCCTTCACTCAGTGTATTCCGTTAACTGCTCTGTATTTTTTTTGCAACTGAACAGCAGTAACATATTGATTGCTATTTTGCAACATGCAATGATTATTAGAATTTTATTCGATAAAAGTTTCAAGAGTTAAATTTTTAGAAGAGATAGATGGAATTTTTTCACATCCCCCGCTGCTGGCGCAGCAGCTTCTCGTGCATAAATAAATTTATATAGTGGCATGGCTGCACGGTCGGTTGAGCTTTTGACGGGCGGCAAAGGAACCCGGCTCCGACTGCCGCTCACCTATTTCCTGGCATACAATAAAATTTACAATTTTCCTACACATTCCCCTTATGTTTTATTAGCAACACCCTGCTGTTGTCCCCCTTGGCCAGCCGCCGCGATATGAAATATGACACTGCGCTTCATAAACAATTGTTGGCCGATCCACCCCCGACCAAACGAGGAGACAAGTGCATCCTCTTTTCGCGGTTGTTGCTCCTTTGTTGCCGTTTTGTATAAATCGTGGCGGTTGCGTTTTGTTTCGTTCACTCGTTCGTGCGCATGTGGATGGTAAAAAGGAACTGACTGCTGGCTGTTTCTTGATGGTGTTACACAATGTGCTGCTGCGTCGGCCAGACACAAAGGTGCGCATGAGAAAAGTCAGTCAGCTTGAAAGTTTGTTATCCCTATTGTGTGTGTGAGGTGGAAACGCGTACGAGAAATAGCCACGCACAACGGACGCGAATCGTCACCACTTGTATATTTATATTGTATCGATTAATGTTTGATAATGTCTGAAACCATTAAAACAATTCCAATGAACCACCATGAGTATTTTTTTAAATTATGTAATTTCTTAAAATTTGGCTCCTGGGCAAAATGGTTTGTTTAGACTTTGCTGTTGGTTTTAAGTTTCTAGTGATGCAAATTACACGAGATTCATATTAGCAATCTAACCTTTTGAAGCTAAAATAGGAGCGTGACTTATCATTCCCGATCTGAATATTTCTGCATTTTAAACGCTCTTGGCTTCCCAACTTTGAAAACTATATACGGAAAGCATTAAACACTAAATCAACATCATTCTGCAGCGAGTTGCATTGCCAGAGATAAAAACTCTTCGCACAAAGTGGAACAAATTAGCAGCATGTCGAGTGTCAAAAAAGTGATTTAGTGCCACGGCCGGATGGAATCCCATTTCAGTGCGTCGCATCTCGAAAATGAAACAAAAGGGCGCGTTAGTGCGAGTGTGAGTGTCCACATCCACATTCGAGCGAGTGCATAACAAAACGTGCGCGCTTATTATTTCCTGTCTGCCGGCCGCTTGTAAATCAGCTCTATTTGCCGATAATTAGCGTCTAATTACCGGTTGCCGCGCGCGGTCGAAGGGTGAAAGGCTACACTCGACGGATTATTTTTCAACCCTCTATCATGAGATCAAGTGCACGTGCGCGCAGATGCGAACGCCTATAAATAATAATAAGGGGTTGTTGCCGGGGCGCGAATCATTATTTCCATCCACGGCGTGCAATATGACTGTGCTGCGTTGAGTTTGCTCTCACTCTCACCCCCTGGGAAAGAGAAAGCATTATTTGCGACTATGAACGGCGCTAAACGAATTTGCTCCATTTCCCGTCCAACAAAAATAATTCCTTTCGCTGGGCATTCACTTCCTGTCAGCCCGAGACTTAGATTTTTTATCAATCACTATTTTTTTTAAATTTAACCGGGAAAACTGTATTTCAAATGTCAGCGTTTCAGACATATATCGATTAAAAGTATATTAGTAATTTATTCAGCCTAATTTATATGGAAGTTCAATTAGGGTCCAATCTAAAGTATTTAAAAAGGTGGTAATTGACAGATGAAAATATACTAAAAAAATAATCTAATTCTTACGCAGCCATCCTAAAAAAATATCAAATAAAAAATTTAAAACCAAAGTTCCCTATTTAATTTGTAATTAATCGAGTATGTATTCAAATTCATGTAAAATATTATCACTTAACTAAAACAACTTAATTTACAGCGACACATGTTCAATTGCATTAAGTCCCTCCTTTAAAAATTTATTTCTTAATTGTGCCATTTGCGAAGGAGTAAAATATAATGTGCATTGTTCTGCTCACTCGGCATCAACATGTCAAGGTGCACCACCGGAGCTAGTGAGAAAATGTGTTTAATTGTTGATTTTTTTCTTTGGCTGCAGCTGCAAATCCAGCTTTCCAAAGCACGTTAATTACACCAGAAATCAATTCTGCGTCTCTTTGTCGCACTGCAACCTCTCTCAATAACATTATTTGACCGCGTGGAAATTTCAACTCCAGTCTGTTTGATTATAAAAGCGGCTTGAGTGAAATTCACAAACACGAAACGCCCGCTTTGTCTGAACGCAGGGTTTTTATACTCTTAAACTAATTATTGTAAGACCAGTCTTTCTCCGCGTTTTTTACTCTCTCGCGTCGGCATGAAAGAGGCGGCGGCGTTGATTTCCTGTTACAAATACGTCCATCAAATCAAACACCTTTTCGAGCGTGATGCATTTTAATTTGCTTGGTTTTAATTGGCTAATTACGCTGGCGCAAATAGATTTTCACGAATTTCTTAGAAAATGATTGGTCTGCAGATTAAATGCTTTAAATGAATATATGCAAAAATTTTACAACTTGCTGTTTCATTTAATTAGTTTTTTTACGACCAACTTCTCTTGAAAAGTTCATCAACACTATATTTACTATCGGGAGGCGCTTCTGAGTAAACGGCGGCTTTTCTGCGGGCATCAACAAAACGTTCCATTGCTAATTGCGGCATTCTTCTACGAATCATTACCAGATTTCGAATAGCGCACGCCGAGAAATTGTCCCCTTTGAAAGATTTTGTCTAAAAAGTGAGGCACGATGAGCAGCAGGCGCGCTTTTCCAGCTCTTTTCGTCACTCCGTGAAGAATTACAACCTGTCTTAATGCATAATTTATAACGAGCGTCGCATAAATTCATATCCAAGCGCACAAAAAGGTTCGGAATGGAAGTGTAGCACAAGTCAATTATAATGGAAATGAGCGTATCTGCTGCATTGGCATTATGATTTTCTCGGAGCCGCGCAGCCGTGATCTCGAATTTCAAGGCGGCGACAGCTTACGGCTCAATCACCTGTCGAAACGTGCTAATTAGCGACAAATCGCTCGCGTTGCTTTAAATGAACCACACGAATTGGCCGCAAACGCTTGGGAAATCGCTCACAATAGCAAACGCGCGCGCGGCGCAGGCTGGGTGCAGCGAAAGGCCGAGAGTGAGATGACTCAAGGCTAGCCACTAACTTTTTACAATGCGCCGCGCATGCATGTTCTCTGCGGCTGAGAGCGAGAGAGCCGCTCGATCGCTTGGTACACAAATATATGAGAAATCAAACGATTGGTTCACCATTTCGCAGCGGCGGTCATAACTCATATCTTTGCGCTGACTATGAGAGTTTCAAGCGAACGCAACACACGCGGCCGCAGCGTTGCCCAAGCCGGACGCAATCGAAATAGTTCGCTCTCTCGGCAGCAGAAGCCATTTTCCTTAATTTTATTCAAGTGTTATGCAGTACAGTCTGTATATACTGACAATGAGGCACGTGGTTAAAGCAGTAGTAAATATTAACATTGTTTTAATCATATAGTGGCTAAATACATTACCTATGTATATTTTTCTTTTAATTTAAAAAAAAAAATCATATCATTTTTTGGAGATATGAACTTAATTTAAATAAAGATAATTAGCTCAGAGCATTTGTCTGTCTGTTCAGCCAGAGCCAACGGGCCAGTTGACAAATAAAACTATACCAACAATGACGACAGTCGATTGTGCCTGGTCAGTGTAAATGGTCCCCTTTTTTGTACAGCTCCCGTGTCAATAAAGGCCAATTTGAGCGAATAACATAATTTATCAAATTACCGTCTTTACTCGAGAGGGAGTGTCAGCGGCAGTCAGCTGTTGCCCATTTGGCGGGAAATTGAATAACCCTCTTTTGCTCTTGTAATAACAGTTGTTGTTGATCGAGGTGCAGAGCAGAGAAGCAGAGCAGAGCAAACAGCGCCCGCATATCGAGCGCAGCGCACACGCCACCCGTCCGTCAGTCAATCGTTGAGAGATCGTCCGCCGATAATTGCACATTTGTGCAGATTAGCGCCTCCGTTAACCATAAATAAGCAAGCGCCGGTGATACAATAAATATTATTCTGCTCCCTTGAACGCACTTGTTATTATCTTGTTAACAGCATACTCCAGATCCCATCAGCTCTTGAGAACAGATTTTTCACTTGCTAAGTAAGTGATGCATCATTTTTCACGTTGATTTACGAGAAATAGATTGAAAAATTTGTCGGCCGCGCGCGGAGAGGAAGCGTTCAGTATGCGCGCGCGGACTGGATAAACACATGTTATGGAATTAATACACGATAATTAAATTATAATTATAATAATCGCCACATTCTCTCGCGCCTCGTAATATCGTCATCACCCGGGCAGCAACAATCCAAACAGCACCCAACATATATCATGTGGAGAAATGAGTTTTGCCCCGCGAGACGAAGGCTGGCGGCGCGTCCGAGTGAAAAAGAAATACCAACTCGCCTCTCTCAAAGATTTTTCTTGCTCGTTTTTAATTTTTCATTATCTTAAACAACAATATATGAACGCCCTTAGAGCCTGCTTGTGTGTGTGTGTGTGTGTGTGTGTCTCGTCGTCTTCCTTGGTGCGCGTGATCAGACCCGCCTCTCTGAGCCCACAAGGCTAGCGCGGCTCCAAATCATTTTCTGGGAGATAAATTTCGCCCAAGACGCCGCTGCGACACGCGCATCCTTTTTACGCGGAAAGTGGTTATTCGCAGGAAATATCTTTTGCCGAGCCAAGAGCGAAATGGCCCTTGTGTGTATACCTTTTCTCAAGAGATAAATCTTATTTTGATTTGATGCTGATCAATGGCTCGCGGAATATTGCATTTCCATACTGGACAAAGCGCGCGCATGTAACAATGGGACGGCTATTTGCCATTGCAAGATGGATAACATTGTTCTCCAAATTAGTGCCAGCTCGTGACTTAACTGCATCATTTAATTTGTGTACGCGCGTATATTGTTTCTTTTGGCAGGCTGGCAAAATTATTGCGAAACGCCAAAATTACTCAATCAAAATATTTGCCGCTGATCTCTTTATTTGTGCGTTGGTGGTCAAATTTTCCCAATAAGAAGTTTCCTTTAAATGCAAATTTTGATTGGGGGTCCAGTTTCAGTACATGAATTTACAAAAGCCATTCAATAGCAATAATGCTCTTCTCTATACGAAAATTGAATGTAAAACATAATGTTCTAAAAATTTGAATTAAACGTTTTTGGTCAATTTATATTGCTTATTTTTGCGAATTATTAGCTATAATTAAAATTACGTCATCCCCGAAAAATTGTCAACATATATTTGGGTTATAAAAAGCATTTTCGCGACTTTATCGAGCGGCTGCTTCGCTGCCTTGCTCGTATATAATTAATTCTGACGAGACTACGACAGACACGCCTACGTCACAAGAGAACGGATATCATATGGCAACCCGCCCATGTGACATTGTTTTTTTGCCAGTGTTGCAAAAGTGCAGGGGAAGAACATAAAAGAGTGCGTGCATCCCAATTTTCGTGCACGCAGCAGTCGATTGCTTCAGCAGAGAAGGTTATTTTTCGAGAGAGGAGTGGCCTTGCGCATGCATTCGATTTCCAGCTGCATTTCAAAAAGCAAGCAAGCATGTCTCGCGTGAAATTTGGCCGAGCACTGCGAGCCGTGTGAGAAATTTCACTCTCTTCAACCTGCCTGTCGCAAACGCCAATCTTTCCACGATCACGATATTATTTTATACACATATATATACCGAGAATGTGTATAGCAGTCGCATTGAGATGTGTGCGTTGCGTTTCGTTCGCCTGCCTTTCAACGCTGGATTTTGTGAAGTGGCTCGCAAGGGGTGTTCTCGGAATATGCTGGGTATTTATCTCGCTGCGGGTTTCCAGTTCTCAAAGTATCAAAGTGAGAATGTTTTAGCTTTGTGATAATTTGTTTCGTTTACCTAAAAAATTAATTTTCTAGCTAAATTAAACGTAAAATTTGATTGCTATAAATATACACAATGTTAAGAATATTCGTTTGTCAAACAGCGCACAAGAAAGGTAGTTGGTTAATTAAAAGAGAAAAAATAATTTAAAATTATATTTTCAGCAAAAAAAGATACTGAAATACCCCTATTGTCGCATTGCATTATTGCGATTTTCACACATGAAAGAAAGCCCGTCAGCTGATTTCCGTTTGATAAATTCGCTTCAGGAGACAGTCAAGGACATTGATAGCGGGGCCGGCGCGACTTTTCGACTTTTATCAGCTATGTGTGCACTTGCAACATTGTTCACGGAATTCGCAAAAATCAGTGGGCCACGTGCATTTGCTTATTTTATTGTTGTGTGGGTATACCTGTGTCGCTAGAGCGACGACATCGCTGGAAACGATTTCCAGGAACCAGTCTATATATTGTTTTGTACCGAAAAACAGCACCAGCTTTTCTCTTTACAATCAATACAAAAGCCGGCTGGCAGATGCATGCTATTGATAACACCGCAGCTACTATTCTGGTGTTAGCCGGCCAATCAGCTGAAATTCATTCACCGTGTGCCTGATCCACATGTGGAAAATTGAATTCGCCCGGCGCGCTGGCTTTATTGCGCGCTTCAAGGCTGTGCCTGTTCTGCCTTATCGCAGCGAGAAACACGGGTTTTAACCCCAAATATCAAGATTGGGTATGCAACCTGCTTAGCAGAGGCGCACAGCGCGTTGCTCGTTTTAACCACTTGTTATTCTAAATGTTCAAAATATTCACCCACTTGAGAATCTGAAGTCTCGCTGAAATAAATAATAATAAATTAAATCCACATTATTCACGATTGCAATCAATAAATGCCAATTGATAATGCAAATAATTTCAAACTAAATTAATTTTGATGCCAGCAAAAAAAATATCTATATGACTTCCAAGTGATAAAAACCTTAATTTTGCTTTCCCTTGTTTCAAACCATCTGCTCAACGGCACTTTCAGTCCAACGGAAGGCAAAAATTCACATGAATCGCGACGGAAATTTTTCCCACCCCTTTTGGCATTGCCATACCATCGGGCCGGGGGACCCCTGCGAGTCGCGGCGCGTGCACGTCAGTGTGTAATTTGTAAGACAAAACATTTCGTAAAAAGGCTGTTTGCTCTGCGGTCTGGGGGTGCGATTTCGTGTCATTGCGTTTTCAATAACGCGTGTTTACGTGCCGAGAGGAGGAGTCGGCGGCATAAATTTCTTCTTTTCCACAGTGCAAACGGCGCCGGGCAAATGATGCAATAATTTTTCCCGGCCTTTTCTTGTGTGCCGCGCTGCTCCCCCATGCGAGAGAGAGCCAACACGCAGCACCCAGCCGACACTGGCCCTGCGTGCTGGTGTTTGTGTGTTTTCTGATGACACGCGAGGCCCGACTGAAGGGACCCGCGGGTCCCAACACAAAACACAGCAAATGTGTTTTAATATGCATGTACTACTCTATCATGTTGTTTGCTTTATCAACAATTGTATAATATTCTGCTGCGTACAATAAATTTTTATCATCTCGCGCGCTGCATGTACACACTCTTCGTGCATTAGAAAAGTGAATGACACACACACAAGTTTTATTGAATAATGAAGTGAACATGGGTGGTTCGCTCCTATAGTTTTTCGGCCGGAAACTCTGTGCGTTTTATCATTTTTTTATGTTTTACATTCGAGGAGGGTATTTTAGCCTCAAGGTGCACCAGTTGGAGTGTTGATAATGTGTTCGCGAGGTGCCGTGAAAGTTATTTTTTCCATTCCATTCAGGTGCCCTTAATAATTTATCGACATTTATTCTGGTTATTTTTAAACTGCAAGGCTAAAGGGTCACGGCCGAAATTTTTCTTGAATACTCCCCAGAACAAAAGTTGGCAGCTGCAGTGTAATTGCTATGCAATACTGCTGGTATCGCGTGCTGCCAAACACCGAAAATTAAGCTTCCTCTCTAGCGCAAAATTATCTGAAAGGTGAATGAATGAAGTACCTTCATCTCTCTCTCTTATGGCTCCGTAAATTATTTTCCAGCCCATATTGCACATTTTCAGTTTCATTCATTCATTCCGGTTAGGCCGTGTAGCGGGTTCATTTATGTAATTGTCGAGCAATTACGGCCAAATTATTCTTATCCGATTTTTCCACCGCGTCTTAATTAATGCTTGTCAAATTAATCAAGCATCATTGTGATGTTGCCGCCGGTAATTAGGAGCACAAGTGTGAACCAAAACGCTTCTTAATGCGAGCAGTGTTGTTCTGCCGTGAATCTGATGATTATAATTAGTATTTGTTTCAAATTAATTGTGTGTCGGGCCAATGTCCGGCGCGTGTTTTGTGTTCAGCTTCGTCTCGAGTGCATGTATAAATTATTCCTGGCGCGCGGCAATTAAGTGCGGACTGCGGAGCGTTTTACGTTTTTAGGCTGTGCGGTCGCTCGCATTTTAATTGTGCACTCGGGCAAGCGTGTCTTGCACAATTATGGCGCGCATTTGTTGCCACAGGTCAGGCATTTTCGGCGCATGTTTTCCAGACTTTGGTTTTCCGCGCCTATGAAAAAATTGACTTCTCAGGACTCTTCCAACATTTATCCAGTTCCAGAAATTGCCGTCAGCAGCCATTTTTGATCACACTCCGCTGTGTTTTCCTTTTGTCATAGCTGAGATATGACTAATATCAACTTCTAGGAAGACAGGAACAAAATTGTTAAGGCGGTGAGGCACTGCTTTTCGACGATTTCCCTTTTCTTCCTTTTTTAATAAGCGGTGCAGGCGGACGTACACCCCTTGTTTCTATAATTTCTCATTTCACTCCAAATAAGGTGGAGAATACTGCAGTGTGTAATATTGAATAATCGAACTTCCCAATCGAGAATAAGAAGGCGGCGGGCCATCATTTTTTCACCACCCAAATATTTCTTTATTGAAGACACATTATTCACCTCATAAATTACATAAATCTCTGAGCCCCGTCAAAACGGCGCGCCGGCGGATTATTTTCATGCGCACAGGCTTTTATTATTATCAATAACTCGAATCAAAATTGCTGTCGGACCTCCTTACGGCTTCCAATCCTTGCCTCAATGCGGCCCAGAGAATGAGATATGGCCGCTGCTTCGCCTCTCCGTGAGCCGGGTGTGTACGCTTTTTATATATAAAGAGAGACGCGCGGCTGAATGTGCTATATACAAATCTCGCTTCATCGAACCACGCTCAGCAGACTTTATAAAATTTAATAACAGTCATTGTGGCTTGAAAACTGTAATCAAACAGAAGTTCTAGTGGACACACTTAATTTACAAGGCTTTAACAGGTCTGATCTTGGCGTGATTTCAGCTTTGGAAATGTTCAGCGGAGAACTCTATCCCCTTTTGTTTAAATCTGAATTATAAAACGTAATTTTAAACAAGCAGGATTCTGAAACGAATAAAGTGAAAATTAAATGGGCTGTTGCAGCGCGGGATAGATATCGGAAGAGCAATTTTTATAGCTATACAAATGCACTCTGAATACCACGGATGCCCGGACAGATCGGTATAATATATATGTGCATATTGCGCGAACCTTGAAAAATTACAGATAACGAACACGGCAGTTAGCTAATTTCACAAAATGTTCGCACCCTCCCATTTCCTAATGAATAAACACAATGAAGAGTTATTTCCGAATAAGGTTTTGAATGATTTAATCATTTCTCATATTGGCTTTTTGTTGCTCTCGCATGCCTTATTGCTAGTATATCAAATATTTATTTTGAAACAATGGTTAGATTTTCCTCCAACCTTTTATCAATGAAATTTATCTTTAAAAACTATATTGATGTCAAATTTGTACCAAACAACAAAGCATTTAAAAAAATAGCAGCGATGTCTGCCTGTCCAAGCAACGTGCTTCAATAATAAAAGTCTCATCCCGTTCTTCTGCATCAGAGGAGTCCATTGTCAAACTCCAGTCTTTTTCAACCTCTCCTTTTCCACGGCGAATCCGTGATCTTTTTTGTGCGAGTGAGAGGAGCGCTCCCGAGAGAAAGATGGCAAGTTAGACGCGGGGCAGCTCTCTCGTTTTATTTTCTACACGAGCGTGCAGCAGCTCAGCGATATAGAAAAATGCTATCGGAGGCCAATTTTTGATTTCACGCGCAGTGGAGTGCAAGAGACTACAGTAGCTCAATCGGTTGCTATGGTTACTCGGCAGACTCCGCTCTAACAATGGGCCAAGAAAACACAGAGACCATCGACGGCAGGAAAGCAGCACCACCATCATTTCTTTCTCACGAACCACGTCACTTTTCAGCACTTTTTGTATCGCTCAATGCAATGGCGCTGGCTGGCTGGCTTGCCGACTCCAGCGCGCGGCTCCGCTCCACACACAATCCCACTATAAATATCTCGTCTCTTTTAGCTCCAGCAAAATATATCTCCACATTTCAACGTGAATGGACAAAAATCAATGCGAAAAAGACTGAAATTGCAACAGCTGAATTATTTTAATTTGTAATACTTGTGCTAAAATGACAACGTTTTTTCTAAATAACAAAAAAGGCGCTCGTGGCCCAACAGACGAATCTGTCTAAATTTGACCAAAATATTTTAAAATACGCATTCCACATGCTGTAACGCAGGCAGAATTTTTTGACCATCTCTGAGCTTTGGAATTTTTATCTTTTTTTTCAGCCGGCCGCCAAAGAAACAAATTTAAAAATCTTAAAGTATATCCAGCAAACCCAATTTTTTCGAATCAAAAAACTTGCTCGCTATAAAAATGCCAAGCATTTTTATTTTTACTATTGATTTTGCGAATAAAATCAATGAGGAAAATCGAGGCGCGCGTCTCACGTTTCTGTTCCAATTTTCATAACATGATAAATTGCTATTTGGACAAAGTGCAGCCGAGAGAGTCAATTATCAAACAAGCTGTTAATCGCGCGCGGTGGTAGTTCTATAGTTGCTCGCTTAATTGGGAAACAAACTAATTGGCTTTTCATACCCTCGCTGCACGGCAGAAACAGAACGCTTTTGCGCCGTCCAATATACCGTGTAACAAGCTCGTGCAAAGCGCAGGGGAGTTTTATGTGGAGCGCAGTATTATGTTCAAAGCCGCTCTTGCAAAGCGGATTTCCAGCATGGATGGGGTGCTAGTGACGATATTTGGTTGCAAAAGAGATTGCTCGGGTAACAGCAGCGCCAGCGAATTAATTAACCTTTGAATATCAGCTTTCAAAAATGGGAGCGCGCTAACTTGATTCGTCTGCTATTTACAGTTTGAGATGCTAATTCCCGTGCCATTAGGCGGGAGGTTCCGTATGCACTTTATGCTAAATCAATTCTAAACAAGCGGGCGAAAAATGTGGGTATTTACATCTGCCAAAAAGTGTTAACGAATAAATTAACAAATCAATCGTTCCGCGAAGAGACGGTTTTCACATCGAGTGAGTTCAATGCACGAGTGGACTCTCTTCTTTTTGTTTACTATTTTGCAAAAATTCGCGGATCGAAATGGGTATCGGAGCAAAAAGATGGAATGTGCAGCTTACCTGTGTTTGCGTTAGTCCAAGGGAAGCTGCGAGTTCGGCTCTTTCGGGGAGCGCAAGGTACTGGGTTCGCTGGAATCGTCTGTTCAGCTGCTGCAGTTGCAAGCTCGAGTAGATGGTGCGCGGCTTTCGCATTTTCTTTCCCTTGCCGTTCACCCTGATGCCGGTTGGATCATCTTGGCCTTTTTCTGGAAATATTGTCCTCATTTGAATGTGTTCTTCTTTTCTTTCTTGCTAATTGATGAACCATTTAAAGGAAACAAATACAAGCAGACTTATTGCAACAAGGAGCAAACAAGTTCATTTAAAAAAGTAAAAATCTATTAAAGGAAAAAAATTAATTTTATTTAGCTTATTTTCCGCGTTTGCTGCAATCTTTTTTGAAATTTTAAAGTTATTTTCTATTAACATTATTTTTTAAAATGGTTTGTGTCTTAGAATGACTTTCCCTATATATAGAAGATGCGAGTTTTAAAAATTATTGTTGTTACAATAAAAACTCACTGCACTAAATTTGGGTTCTTTATTAAAAAAATGAAAAAGAAAAACAATCTAGAGGTCAAGTTGATTAAAAAAATAGATACGGTTTTTATTTGAAAGCGGTTTGGGGAAGAGAGTTGAAATAATGAATACCGATAAATTGTAATGAAGAATTTTGCTAATGTAATGGTTTTACAGTTGAAATTCGATCAAACTCAAATCAAATACCAGAACTGAAATCGTTTTAAAATAATAAATAACAAATTCTTTCGCTAACACTGGCGGTTGGACTCACCCCATTGAATCTGGTTCTGCAAAATAATATTTTGGGCAAAACGTAATAAAATAATTTTTAAATTGCTTTTATAAAAAATTTAATAAATTAGCATTGTTTCACATACCCAAAAAGAAATTGTTAAATATATTCTTGCAATTTTAGCATAGATAAATTTTTAATTTTGTAATTAGATGAGCGCATAGGTATCACCATTATGCTGATTTTATGCAAATTATAATAACCACCAAGAATATCGTTTTAGTTTTTTATCTTTAAATTAAAAAATAAAATGTACTATAATTTGCAATAATATGATAACAGTTCCAATAAAAATTGTATATCATATAATTTTCAGTCTTCCGTGCAACTGAAATAGATTGAGTCATACCTCTGATAAATATTAATAATCATAATAATACTCCTTTAATACCCAAAAGCTATCAATGAATTAATTCTTTTACATTTATGGCAACTATATTATTTTCATCTTTTCCCGGAAGAGTAAATTTGTGCTGGAAAAATTAAAGCGCGCGCGTGTTGTGTGTGTGGAGAAAAATAATCGGGACTCACCATCCTTGGGCGGGGACGCACACTGGGGCGGGTAGGCGCCGAGGTGATGGTATCCGCCGTAGGAAGGGTGGTGGTGCGGCTGGTGAGCGCCACCGTGGTGCATGGCCGGCGAAAAGGTGTAGGCGCCCAACGCGCGGGGCTGACTAGCGGCCGACGCCTGCACGGCTGCCGCGAAGCCTGCTGCCGCGACCGCCGCGTGGTGGTGCTCGGCAGGGTGGTGGTGCTGCTGGCCCTGCAAGTGCGGGTGGTTGTACCTGAGTGAGGCCGGCGGGTAGCTGGACGCGTTCTGCTGCAGCTCGATGAAGGCCGACTTGTTGCTGCTGGCACTCGAGTTGGGGGTGGCGGTGCCGCCGTCCTGCGGGCCCGGGTGGTGCTCGCCACCCAGCTCGCCCGTCGCGTTGGTCATGGCGGAGGCCGGCGTCGAGCCGCCGCCCCCGCCCGCCCCGTAAGGGCTGCCCAGGTCCGTGAAGTTCAACGTTGTGCCGGCCGGGGACTGTCTCCACAGGCTGCACGCGCCCTGCGGCTGGCTCGTGATGACGCTGTTCGGGGTGCTCGCCTGCTGCGGGCTCGTCGACACAGGCTCCGGGTTGAAGTAGAGGCCCTCGCTGCCCGGCGACTCCGTCTTGAACGTGTAGCGCGCTATGGTGACCGCGGTGCACCCTGATGCACCGCCGACTCGCTGCGAACGCTGACCGACCGGTCAGGGCATGCCCTGCTCACCGTCCCACACGACACACTGCAAACACTTAAAGGGCACACACTTCGTCCACGGCAGCAGGTCGGTGCACGCAGTGCGCGGCGTGGCTCAGGGGCTCTGGAGGGCTGCTGCAGGGTCGACTGGCGAAACGCTTGGTACCTGCGTCTCGTGCTAGCACCGTAGACCGACTGAGTCCTCCACTATCCCTACTACTACGCGCCTCTCGCCCTCCCGCCCCACTCCTCCCATCCTTTTTTCTGCAGTTGACGGGAAAAAATTAAAAAACCGACTCGCGCTGCGATGCCAGCGCCGCCGGTCGACAACTAGCCCGCCGACTGGCGCCTCCTCCCGGGCCTGTGATGTCACCAGGCACCGGCCAATCGCGTTTAATTGCTGCTGCGATTACCGCCGACATTAACGTTTACCACTCCTATTTAGCCGGATTCCATTGGTCAGGCGTGCACCGTCACACAATAGGTTGTTGAACCACAGATTCGCCCGCCCTTGGCTCCACCTCACTGCTCTTTGTTGCTCGCCGACGTAAGAAGCACTCCTCATGCTTGCGGTGCCTTCGAAATGCTTGAGTGACCTTGCGACGTCACTCACGTGTCGAAGTGTGTGTCATCGAGGCCCTTAAATGACATACCAGGGACGTCTGACACTGAGGAAGGGAAATTACTTCCCATCTCCACGGCAGCGCTTTTCAATTTTTGCATTCTTTCCCCTTACAATTAAATAACTTAAACGATCTGCAGTTTTTATGCTCTTTTGTAATCTTGCCTCTGAAACTGTAATCCAACATGGAAAAGTCAAAAATATTAAATGAACATGTTAAATCCAAATTGTGTATAAATAGTAATATTTTTAAATATTTCGCAAAATTTTTGAAAACTTAAATTTAATATTTTAAAAATGAAACTTAAAACTTGGGAAACTACAAATTAGTGTAAATTTCATAAAATTTTTGTGGCTGTAAGTTATTGAAAGGTAATGAAAAAAAATAATGAAGTTTTTGCACAGATGTATATGGAGGAATCAAGAAGACGGAAAAAATTAAGATCACAAATTTTGCTAAGCCAAAATTCTAATAAATTTTAGAAACATTATTAATTTCTTGAATCGGTTTTGTTCACAATATTAATAAAACACGTCGCCACCATAGTTTTTGGAGTTAAAAATTAGTTCAAAATCTTTATAGCAGCTTACTTAAAATGATATTATATTATAAACGTTTTTAAACTCTAAAATATTAAATTAAATTTGTTGATTTCCTTTAACCTATAGGAGACAAATTGATTTTGCAGTCTCATTATTCCCCTTGAACTGTTATTACCCGCCACCTAACCTTTATATATTAGCGCGTGCGAGCATAAAAATACTCTTATTCACCCTCCATAACTCATAAGCCCGCACCATCCGTCCTTATGCTAATTTTGCGGGCGTAATAAAACTTTACAACAGGTCTTCCAGTCTAATTGCGCAGTTTTATTTCTTCCGTGAGATCTCGGCTCAAATATGCGGCGCGTTATGATGCTTGAACGTTTGCTCAATGGCTTTTGCCTCAAATCTGTCCATTCTTCTTCATGCTTCTTTTCAGAATTTTTGAATATTCATATGTGATTCCTGGAGGTCCATCCGTTGGAGCTGTGAGAGTTCCCAAACCATATAAAAATGTCCAGTAAAATAAGTGTGAGACCACTTCTATATTATAGCCTCGAGTGGTTGACACTAAAGGCCGAGTTCATGATGAAATAATGAAAAGAAAGAGCACGACTTATACCAACACATTATATATATCAAGAGGGCTTTGCAATGTCTTACTTTACTTGAGAACGCCTATAAATAGGGTACTGCTTAAAGGTCAGAAAAATAAATCTTCCTATAACTGTTAGAAAATTGTATTAATATCCACAAGCACCAAACATCCTGGAACTCGTAAAAAATATGACTCGCAGTTCAAGAAAGTGCGAAATCTTTATATGAGAATCTAACAAAAATTAAAATGCAACATGCTATAGAGGGGAAATAACCTTTATACCGTCCATAATAATTTTGATTGAATAAATATTATTTCTTTGGTAATACGAGGAGAAGCAATAAGTGACTCTCCAATTGATAAATATATATGAATGCTCTAGATGGTGGCCTTCAATAAAATTTTGAAACAATTTTCACTCAAGGTCAAAATCAAATCCCACTAAATGATTTATACGAGCCTTACATTTTTTGCCCCAATGAAATGGCCTCCATATACTATTTTGGGAATATCTCAAGCTGCCAAGAATAAAATGATAAAAAGTTACAATTCTTTCTATGGTAGTGATAAAATTGCGTATTCCTCAACGACCAAACGTGATTTTCCTTTTTGCCGGAAACGGGCAACATACAATCCGACAGTTAAAATTTGGGTTTTTGTTGAGCGATGCGCAATTTTACCGCTACCAGAGCGAATTGTAACATTTTAACCATTTAAAAAACTTTTCCTGTAATAATTGTGTCAATAAGTGTACTCTCTCCGTTCATATTCATTAAATTTCATTATACTGGAAAGAAGAGACCATGAAGCATCATATCGCACGTATTAACCAATTGTTGAAATCAATTATTGCCTATGTTTAAAAATGGTTCCATGATAAAGCGTTGGCAGCTATTTGAAACCAACAAAAGTAAACCCAACTATCCTGCGTGGGTCTAAATCCTATAGAGTCAGTCCTAGATCCAAATTCGTATCCTGGTCGCGCCGCATCTTGCGTCTCTACTATGGAAAGTAGATGATAACCTTTTCAGTTGGGTAACGAGCATTAATATGAATGCTTAAGAAACACTCATACATTTCGCATTATTCAAGAACTATCCAGAATTTTTGGTTTGGACAAAATTTTAAGGCAAAAAAATGCAGTGATAAAATCAATTTGGACACAGTATTTTGTTTTAGTTTTTAGGACTTTGTATGGCGCCCTAAGTAAAACTCCTAATTGTGGCTTTGAATACCAATCAATAGAAAAATAAATATCGAAATGAGTATAAAAAATCGTTTCCGAGGAATCATCAGAAAACTTGATATAATAGTTAAAATCTGCTGAGATCAAAGAAATAATGAAGTAAAAATACGCCATCAAACGATCAAACATGTCTAATGGTCATTTGATAAGGTATGCAACTTGCAGCATTTTGGTGTATTCTGGTTGCATATTTTTCACTTGAGGGGCCGCACTCCGTTAAAAATTTTCTCTAATGGATCTTTGCAGGATTAGTTTGTGATTCAAATTCCCTGTTTTTCAGCTTAGATTTCAACAGCAATGGGGCTGCAACTCTCCCGTTATCTCTTATTGCTATATAATCTAGTCTTCATCGCATCCCACTATAATTGTTAAAAAGGTTGTCAAGAGTGCGATGTCTGAAAAATAATTGAAATTTAAAATTTAATATTCATTTTGTTATGAAAATACTTAGCTAATATATATGTCGCGCGATTTTATATTTTGTCTATTAAACTGGACTGCTTCCGTCACAGTTTGCAAAATGGCCGATGCAACAGGTGACACAAATTGATGTGTGCCGTTTACAGGTTGTGGAAGAGGGCAGTTAAAAATATCGTCCGACGCACTCACGTGTGTTGAAATTGCAGTCAGCGAGCACAGTTGGAACATAAGTGCTAACTCAATTAGCTGTCTGCAATTACCCTCTCAATTATGCTAATTAAAATTATACCGGCGTCGCAATATTAAAGTTGAGCTAACATCAAATAAAATCAGTTGTATGCCAACGAGCACAAAGAGCAGATCGACAACTTGTTCGGTTCGATTTTCTGGTGCGTAGATTTCGTGTGAAAATGCTGTCTGCTGCGCGGTGATGTTTTAATTGCTTCTTGAGAAAGTGCTGCGGCTGCACGGATTTGTCGGCGGCGTTTAAACTGCGAAGGACTAGCCTTGGATTATTCTTGACGCGGACTGACTGATGTTTGCAAATTAGAAATCATTCAAGGAGGCAAGTTCCAATTGCGTGCAACAATTACGCGTGTTTTGCTTTGGTTTGAGTAAGTTTTCGATGTGCATGATGTTTGTTTAATTATTTTCGCTTTCTTCGTTGTTCATATATTGTTTTACATACTCAGGCGTTGAAGCAAGTGCACTGAATTGATTTGATTTTAAATAACTTTATAACGTTGTATTGGTTGATTTGGTTTTAGACTGGACTGACAAGTAAATTATTCGAACAGGAGGAAAATTTATAATTATATATTTTTGTAGTTCTAAAAACGCGCGAGCTGCAGTTCTTGATGGTGAGGAAATCAAAGTAGTAGATTTGGCCAACGACTTCGCGGAACTGAATACGAATGTGTCAAAATTAAAAACAGGGGAAAATTGGCTGCCTCTGCGAGAGCGTACGATCCAAATGAGAAGCGAAAGGTTCGCACTCGTATCCCAATTTTTACTTAAGATCAAAAAGACCAACATATTTTCACTCTCTCATTGGTGCGAGAATAAGAGAAATGTTTTGTTGGGGATTTTTATGCAAATAATTTGAAGAATCACCCTCCCAGGAATCGATTATCCAGGGAAATTTTGTGTTGTATTCACTCTGAAAAAATTAAGTCAAGGGAGAGGTGTTAACGTGTTGTATTGGTTGATTTGGCTTTGGAAACTTCACAATATTTCTACAAAAGAAATGCTTGTAATTGTACAACAGGATAATGGTATATTGGCAAAACTCGCATAGATAAGTTATGAGTATGACAATTAATTCTAATTTTTATAAATTTACGTCCTTCGTCTCTCACTTAATCGGTATTTTGAATTCAATTTTACTTACAAATGATCATTATAAAAGGAAAAGCCGTTAAAAACAAAATAAATAGATCATTTTATGCTCTTTCCCATGAACCATGCAGTCTTTGCGCTTTCACTATTCGCAAATTAACAATAATTTACTAATTCCATATTGCGATATCGTGATGGTATACTATCGGTCATTGAAATTTAATATAGGATTATCTGTAATGGTTGTTATATTTAAAAAAGTGTATTTACTTTTTTACTCTTGCAAAGTAAAAGTAATAGAGTATATATAAAATCAAAAGAAATAATGCAAGGAACGGCAAACATAGAGAGCAAAATATTGCAAAAACGATCAATTACAAATATTTTCCACGAAATTAAAAAAAAACCTAAACATAATACATATATAAAATAAGGTCGTCAAACCTACTCCTCGATCGCAAATAAACAAACGTTTCTTAAAACACTGCGCGTGACGTGCATCTCGCATATACGAAGAATGAGCGCGGAGAGCGAAAAAGGAAAAGACAGGCCGACTCGCAAGGAAGCACTTGGTCTCATAAATCACTGGTCAAAGGGTAGCAATTAAAGTGCAATCATGAGACGAAGCAAAACACATCAAGAGACACAGACTGTGCTCGGCCCGGCAGACTATATATAATCTAATTGTCACTTAGGCGCATTAGTGATGAGCACAAAAAAGACACCCGCGCCGCTGGCGGTTGTGCCTGGCGAGCGACCTGGCTTAGGGCGAGTGCTACCTGGACCTTTTCTCTGTAAATCGCTGCATGCATGGTCGAAAGGTAGAGCGTTGTTGGCGCCAGACACAAACGGCGGAACGGCACAAAAAACACAAAGGAAAAAAATCGCCCCCACCATAAGCGCGAGGCAAGGATTAAAATAGGGAGGTTGATCGCATTCAAAGAGAAGCCGCTTGGCTGACTTTTTGCAAAGACGCGATTTCATCCAAAGGAGCTCAGTTTCGTTGTGACACGAAAGTGAAAAATTGATCATTTCTAACATTACAAATCGTGAGAGTTAGGTTATTAATTAACACAAACCAATGAAGATTTGTTGGAAAGATTCTCGGTGTGTAAATCAACTGAAGAATTAATTTGCATTTCTCATTTTGATATTTATTATGGTGAATTAAGTAGTTTGAGTTGATTTTCTAAATCGTACTAAGTTCAAAGCCAATCCATTTTATTAAATGTTTACAACTTTGTTTATTTTTATTATGAGCAATAACTTTGCAACCTTGCCTCATATTTATTATGGTTTCCTCTTTGTGTTTGCTGGTCCGCACCACCTTCGAATTGCAAGGGGACCTGAGCAAATTGTGTGGACGTGACCCTCTGCTTCACTATTTTTCCCAGAATTTTTGTTGTCCGTTTTTGACCTCTTTTGAGTTATGTTTACCTTGTTTAAAGTACATATATCATGATGTATATTCTTTTCATTATATTTCGGCATACAAGAGTCCGCCGCCGCAGTCTCTTTTGTAAAGCGCGTCCGTGATTTTGATTTAATGCTTCATGTGGTACAGTGTTGAATTTTCCACTACACTAAATTTATGAGATTTATGAACTCTTGAAGCAACAACAATTTGTCAGTGTTTCCTGCTCTTTTTTATCCCTGTCCGTGGAGCGGGAAGGAATGCTGAAACCCGGGTCCCAATAACACTGCGAACGGATAACATGGGCGCACCAGGCCGCACAGGGACCCAGTCCACTCAAAGGCCACTTGCCTCCGCACCGAGGACTGCATTGAAACGCTAGAAATGGAAGCCAAATCACGCATGCTGTAAAGGTGCTAACCAGTAAGTAGCGAGTCAGCGCCGGTGCGCCTCCCAGCCCGTTGAGCAATTTGAGCATTTCGAGTTACTAAACTAACCACTTTTTGCCATCTCTGACATTGGGTAGCCAGTATTAGATCTCTGAACTGCTCAAATACCTCCCATTGCTTTGACACTCCTGAGAATGCCTTAACAATGCGAGCCAACGGGCTGGTATATATTTTAAATCTGTGAGCAGATAAAATGAAACAAACCTTTGCGACAAACTATTTTTTTCAATTCAGCAAATATCGAAAAATATAAAAAATCGAACCACTGCACAGTTACACCAATCCCGCAAAAACAATGCTGGAACTTATCAAGACAACGAATTGTCTCAACAAGCAAGGATTAGTTTGATTTAAAATCAATTTGAAATTTTTCAATCTATAGAGCTTTGAATGGATCTTACATGCATTAAAGCTCAATTTATCACGAGGGAGATCACGAAAAGAGTAAATATCATTTTTCAAAATTCTTGGTACGGTTTTGAAAAAAATTCGTCTGGATGAAATTTGTCAAACAACAATGAAACGAAATATACATATATGTGAATTCTAAATCGTAGCTTATTTGCTATTTTTCATATTATATTTACCTGCTTCCTAAACAGGATTTAGTTTGACTACTAGAATAACAAGTATCACAACAATGAACAATTGAACAATGAGATACGCACAAAAACTCTTTTCAGGTAAAAAAAAACCTCAGCATCGATAAACAAAATCAATTCAGATGTATCATTTCCCGTGCGGAACCATCACACAAGCCACAGACATGCCACGGAGAAGCGCAATATAAAAATTTACCTGGGTGGGTGAAGCGCGCGTTTTCGAAAACAGACGTCGGTCCGGTGCCCGCCTATTCTGGAGCCAAGGGGGCGGATTGTGCCGGCGGCAGTGATGCATAAATCTCGATTATGAGAGCAGAGAGTACATAAATATAACCGCGAGTGCCGAGTCTGAACCCCCGAAAAACATTGATATGAAAGAGCGGCTCTTTTTTGTAGTTTATATGGTGTTCGGCTTGCGCCTGTCAGCCCTTATGAATTTATTACCAAAAACAGCCGCCGCCGAAACACAACACTCTCGTCACCACACTGCACGTTCGCGTTTTGTGCTATTTCAATGCGTGCACTATATTATATCTTCGTTTTCCAGCTGAGCGCCTGTCAGCCTCTGCAAAGTGAAAAGTGATGAACGGCGTTAGTATGAAAGTGCCGACACCGAATGCGCTGACCCAACACACACGGAAATGGCAATAATTCTCTATTTGCGCCTCTTTAACCTCGGACCTTGGCGCCTGCTGCTCTCCAACGCTGCTATTTTAGCTGTAGTTTTTTATATGTGACATACTACGGTTTTCTAGCTTAATGAATCGTAGCAGAGAATTTCTGTTTAGGGGCCTTTGCAACAAATGAAGGAAGCTTTTATTTCTCAGAGAGAATTTAAACCAAGAATAGCAACCTCTATCATACTGAGTACGTCACCAAATCCAAAATACACCTTTTTCCAGGTAATTTAATTCAATTTTTGTATGAAAGACTAAATGAAAATACTACTAAGAAATTAAGCTCGTAAATTGTAGCGCTAAAGTATGTGACATACGATATAGACTATAATTATCTTTTTTTCATTCTTAACATATTTGCACTCTTTAACTTTAGTACGATATGACTATATAGCTGAAACACGAATGTTTTTATTTTCATTTCTTATCAAGAATCAAATTAAGATTCAAGAAAGCAAGTAGTGTTTTATTACCCTGTATATCATTATTCATTTATTAAGAAATCATCTATAAAGAAGGGGTACATCCTCAAACTACATTAAATTATTGGGAATAAACCCCCACGTCGCTCCGCCACTGCTGAAACCGGCAGAAATTAGCAGCAGCCTGACCGCTCACTCGCCGGCATCTGAAATTGATTCCTAAGTGGCGGCCCTCAACTTACTGCCAAAAATACTACCTTAAAGTCCTCGGCACTGCCCTGCGACGGAAGTCCTCGGCATTGCCCACGAGCCCTCCAAAATTGATCTCCTACCTTGCCAAAATACGCTGTCCGACCTTGGCCTGTCCTCACAAACACAAAATCAGTTACAGGAATTAACTCGGTTCCAGAGAACTTACTCGGTTTACTCGTGGACTTAGCTTCTCCTCGTTCCGTCCTCGTTCGGGTTTTTATATGGTCTTTTCTCCTCCTGCGTCTAGCTCCTCCTCGCTTTACACAACATCAACCCCTTCCTGTGCCTATCGTATTTTATAGGGTATAGTTTTGTCTCCCCTAAGAAAGAAGAAGGTTATCCCCTTATCACCCTCATCCCCACTTCCTTAAAGCGCCCCTGTCCTTGCATCACACCACTTTATTGAATGCTACTTTTATTTTTCCATATTTCTATAGAAATGTCTTGCCCTACAGGCTTTGGCTACACGGTTACACCCCTAATTCATGAGCTTATAGAATGGGGGACATCGAGTTACCATTGTTACAGACTTTTCAATCTACAATTTATATGTATTTATTTGATGCATATAAAAGCTAAAAATCACCAATCGTACGAGTAAATAATTTACTCAAAATTTTATGCAGTCATATGCTGCTAACAAGCACTAAATAAACCATTTCGTATCTGAGAATGAGTAATTTTATTTTTATCTACTAAGTACAAACACAGATTTACTGGCCAGATATTGTGCGTTATTAGTCTCATGCCTCGGTGGTAGCAGAGAGCGTTTACTCATATGTGCTGATACGGAAAATAAATTGTTATTATATAATTTTTGCCGGCGGCATTTTCATGTAATTTGCGCTGATTATACGAAAAACATTTGATTTCACCGCGGCGGCAGATCGATTGCCAGAAAATGGGAATAAGCGCGGCCTGATTGATTTGAAACGCTGATAGGCAGGCGCGGGCTGCGTTAATAACAGCTTAGGAACACATATACGCTCTCTGCGCATGTTTTTATTTTTATTTTTTGTGTCTAAATTGGCGTGCTGACAAACATTTTTGACAAAGGGAAATGGTGCCGTGAGTGCCACCGCGTCGATTCCTAAATCAGTTTACAGCCATTTTATGATTAGTGTGCGTTCTGGAAATCTGAAAGCTGATTTCTAATCTCTCTTTTTTGGAGTTTACTAAACAGAATAAATAGAAGGGAAAAGAGTAATGAAAATGCTTTATAACTTGATATAGCTTGAATAAAGCCTGCATTTTGCAGCCAGAGAATTCATATTTAATATTTTAAGTACACAACTAGGTGCTCCGAAAATAATTATAAATTTATAAATTAGCTAAAAAAGAGATTGAGAAAGTGCACTTTAAGGATTCGAAGCTTTTGAGAAATTTTTGATATTTTGATTTGATTTAATTTAAAATGTTTGTATTTTATTCACTTTTTATAAACTAGTGCAATATAATTTACACAACATTTCAAATTATACGCAGTAGGTGGAAGCAGGAGATTAATACATGTTATTAATTGAGTAGTTTTACGTTTAATACATGTTATCTATTGTTGAAGAGCCTTTGCTTAGCTGACGCTCATTCTGCATAAGCGACCACCCATAATATGATTTTTTGTACATTTGTATCAAGCTAAGAACCTTTCACATAACATATCAGCGGAAAACCCTCGCAAAAATTTTGCTCATTCATCTGCATTAATTCTTGAATGTATAGGTTCGACTATTTATTAATGACTCGACAAAATATGTATAGTCATTAACAATTTAGTTTCAACTTAGTTAATTGTTAAGGGCCAGTAGATACAAGTATATGATAGAGTCGACTTCATTCCTAGTTAATTTGCTAACCCCCTTGATACAGTTTTCGAATATATTCCATCTAGCTCCTGAAGTTCTGAGAATGATCTCATTTCAACAGTTCTATATACATCATATCATAATTGTAGTATATGTTTCTTTATTGTTTGAAAATCGGTAAACATCAATGGCATTGTTGCTGGTAAACGTGCATTGTATGTACGTACATGGAAGTTTTGCTTCGTGCAATTAAGAGGCTCCGATCAGGCAAATTTCGCGCGAACAGTCAATTATTTCAGAGAAAGGCAATTAATTTTCACCTTCAGACTTGGCATTTTTGTGTTGCATATACAAACAAATATGCTTCTTCTCAGGGCAAACATTTCAATGTCAGAATCCAAGTCAAAATAACACACACGCGGCTCCTTATTTGTATAAACATAAGCCGAGTTCACGTTTACTTCTTCCCAGAAGCCAATACATTGCCGATGCCGGGTTTTTTTGCTGAGCGCCAACCTTGAGTGTGCCAAACAACAAACAAATATTCGCCTTCATATGCATAGACAGACCAAACGTTCATTTTTTGTGTGTGCATATCTTCATTATAGATTACTTCTTGAACCATATATAGTAGCATTTAGAATTACAATTGGATGAAACTTTTAAACAAATGACAATCATCCAATTAAATTAAGCCATTTATCGGATTTTGTCAATATTAATATTTTCTCAGATTAAAATTGAAAATTAAAAAAAAATGCTTGCAAAGCTGTTATTATTTGCTTTATAGAATAAGCAAGGATCGAGATATCCAAACCAAAGTATAAATTAATTTCAGATTGCTATTGAACTGTTCACTGGAGAGAAAATTCTTAATAAATCTTTTAAAAAAAATGCTATTTAAATGCTCCTTCATGTTTTTTGCTAAAACCCATCTGATATTATTTACGTACGTATAGATTTGCTCTCCTGACCGAATGTTAATTTCAACAAACACCTTTTCTCCTGTGGCTGATTGCGAGAGTTGTAAAATCGTGCAGCGCGCAAATTATTCAGAGGCAGCAGGCGCGTTTAGCTTCCAATTTCCTACAATTAGAGAAAGAGAGCATCAGCTGTGAGTGCGCATGCAGCACTAACTAACTAATTAATTGCCTTATTAAATGGCCAATTCTACACAGAGCGGCTGTGTTTGATCAATGATAAAAGGTGATAAAAGTGTCGGTAAAGGAGTTTTCTTGGCGATAAATACATAATTCTTTCGTGCGACAATCACAATTGGAGAGCACTTAAATTAATACTAATTTGCGGCATTTATTTTGTCTGCGCATGGTGGGAATGCCGCTGTAGAGTATACAATCAAACGCTACGATCAAATGACGCAATGTCTGCTTATTGTTTTCTAATTTTCCTCTAATTATTGCACTGGTCCAATTTTCAAATAATTACACATTCAAAGAAAAAGTAAGTGGCTCAAGATAAAGTAGATGATAAGGAATCGGCGATAAAACAGCAAACCGCAATTTCAAACTGGTTTTAATTGCAGTAAGAGTCGTTCCATTTCTCAATAATTGCTTGCGTTTTATAGCCAAATAGCTAACGAATTTCTGTTGCAAATTAAAATAATTGTTCTGACCTTTCTATATACAACAAAAAGGCAATAAAAAGTCGAATCTACACTTTTTTAATAAAATTGTATTGATTCGCAGTCCCAAAAATTTTAGCTTAACGCCGCATCTCCTGTATGTGCTTGGTTTTGTAGATTTTAATTGGTAATAATTGCTCCTAGTGTAATTCATACAAAATAATACAATTTGCTAAACCATGAGAGTGGGATAAAAATTCATTTCATTAAATCAAACAATAGAGCAAAGTTAAAAATCCAATTGCTTTTATTTTTTATGGCACAAGTATTTATCATCTTTTTTACAATTTCACTACAATCTGAAGAGAATAGAAAACAATTATTTAGTGTTCCCACCTACGACTTTTGAAATATTGAACGACATTTTTCAACACTATATTTATATCAATACTCATAATATTTTAAAAATAATATGCAATATTAAATGGATCTTACAATTTCCAATACTATTGAAATTAAATTTTTATTTTTATTTTATAGCGCTTGTATTCGATAAGCATTCCTCTTTGGGTTTTGTGGCAGCTGCTTTGGCCAATTAAAAGGGTAGTTAGTTTTTATGCCTAATATTGAAGAATTAAACGCAACCCAAACATCATAAACTTGTCAAGTGCGCATCAGTTTTATATTTAGACACCTATCCGCTTAACAAGATTTCATGGGTATTTTACGTTAAAAATTCGTATTTCCAGCAGAGCGTACTGGCTAAAAATATAGCCGAAACACGTGTTGCGGCTGATTAGCATACTCTAACTCTCGATTTCAATCCAATTATCGCGCTATTTTGCCGCTTTTTCTTGGTCTGCGTGCACGAAACACAAAAGAATTCAAGAGAGCCCGGCAGCGTCGATGGCAAGTCACTTTTCTCTCTGGAGCAGCAGATCGAGAGCGAAAAGGACCCCAGTGCTCCAGTGGTAGCATCAGCTGTAATAATAATTCGAGTCAGTCGTCGATCGGCCCCGCGCGCGGCAATAAAGCAAAAGAAGAAGTCAGTGTTCATTCGAATGGCCCAAGGTGAAACCCAAGACCAGTAGCCGTCACGCAACGCATGCACATATTGAAAAGGCAAAAATTCTCCGACTACTGTGCTACCCGCTGGTCACGCTATCCGTTCAGGGATGTGAAAAACAGTTTGTTTGTTTTTAATTTGTGGATGCAATACCTCAGACAAACCTTGCTGCAAGATTTTAGGTTCACTCAACCTCGACAAATGTTTCCTAAATTGTGTTTAGTTTATTATTTCACCACATGATCAATTACTCGTGAAATTTTTATCGATATAAATTTTAGGTTTATTTCACTGTTTCTCACAGCCCCTGTTTGTGTATCCATTTTTCCTTTCCTGGTCCGCGCGCGGCGAGTGTTGCGAGCAAAGGGCCAGGGCGCGGCACTCGCGGTCCACACCTTTCTCCAACGCGCCAATCCACGCACCGCTTTGACGTGTGTTTTTCGATTAACTCGGCCGCTCATTACGCTCGCTAGCTGCTAATTAAAAAACGCACGACACCACTTTGGACGTCTGTCTGTGTTTCCATTCGCTCGACACGCCAATAACTGTGTCCTTGCTCCAACGCGTACACACAACGCAATGGCGGAGTGCACGGCAATTTTATCTTGCTGCATGCAATTATTTCCAAATGCACACAAACGGGTCGCAATCGCGATTTGCTGGAGATGCTGGAGATTTAAAAAAGATGTTTCCCTCCTCACGCTCTAAAAGTCGTTATTCCTAATACTTCATGCGAATAAGGTAGCTTTAAAGTATAAAGAATGCCTAATTCAGGAAAATCATGATAAGAATTACCTTTAGTTTAAATTTTCTTGAAAATTTTCATAGAAAATCGACCTTAAATTTGATTTTATCACCAGTCATTACTGTCTCCCGCTGATCGAAAAGAAAAATCGAAATAGACCACCTCCCTAAGCAGAACATCTCGCAAACGCCCACGGATAAACCTGAACAGAACAATTAAAATTTTTACAAAAAGTGTAAAATCTGGATAAACATGTCTCCACATGAGACCATTTTGGCTATAGTGCACAGTTTGAGAAGTCTTCATAGATGCTCAACAAATAGAAATTGAATAAATAATCAAATCCTTGTTGAAGCCAAAAACGCCAGAGAACCAGAGATCTCAGCCAGCCGCGCAGCGCAGCGCCAGCCAGCAAATTTTGGGTCAAGTGCTCGCAGCCGTCAGCCGGCGTAAATCTGGTCAAGCTGCTCCAGCCACAGCAACCTGGCTTATTGCGGGTGTCTCCAGTTGGTAAACGGTGCACAGCCCTACAAGAAAATCAAACAAATTTTTATGTCACTGTTCTAAAAAATTTGCAGTTCTGCCTGGGCTTTATCTCAATCCTTAAATTTTGGCAAGGGCGTGGATGTCTATTTCGTGACATACTATTTAATTCCAAATTCGCAGCTATGCTTTCGAAGACGCTTTCAAAAGAAATGCGAATTCTATATATAAAACGGTTCTTGATACGGGCGCCTAGTCGTGGCGCCTCTAAGGTTAGTGGCAGGACAGAGTGTAACGACAGTGGCGAAACACAATTGAATATTATTTATTTGGCTGCTTATTCTCACAATTATAGTTAAGTTGAAGCTTTAGCATAATTTACACAATTTTTGCCCCATCCCCACGCATGATTTGCTCTGTTTAACTATGAGTCGAGGAATTATCATAGGTTCTCCTACGCTAAAATGGCTTTATTACTTCATGACTTGAATATAGTGCAAAAGCTTTAATATTTTGATGTACGATTGAATTAAATTAGCAGTTTCCAACTGGATTTTGGAAGCTTCAGCTTACTTTTCTTTTACTTTTATTACGATAGTAGCATTGCAAAATTTTGAGAAGATGAGTCTTCCCATTTTCTCAGAAGGCAATAGTTAATATCCAAAATTTATAATTAGAAAGGCCTTTGTGTTTCGATTTTCACGGCAGATTTTATGACTTGAGTGCACCTCTGACGCGCGTTCCTGAATTATTCAAGTTGCATTGAGAGCCAAATGGAAATCTTTTATCAGGAAGCATAATAAAAATGCGTCGCTTCAAGGAAAAAGCATCTCGCTGTCGGTGTGATGCAAGACAGCCGTAAAGCAAATTGGTGCTGCTGTGATGCGATATATTAAAGTAAAATAAAATATTTATATGGATGTGCGGCCGGAGGGCTTGCATGCCGACTTCTTCATCGCGCGTAACTTGGTAGCTCATCTCTTTTATATTATGTTGATATCGGCTCGCATGACTATATACGAACACACAAGATAAATATATTTATGATTGCCAACAGCTTTTATACGTATTCGGCCGCTCAATCATAATCATCATCGCGCGGCAACCGCTCTCGATCCAGACCTGATTTTTTCTCCGTAGTATATTTTTATAATGGACGCAATCATAAATACAGTAGCTCTTTTTCGCACGCATGCAAATCCCTTTGTGAGCAAGATGGGAAAATCACTTTTCAGTAGCTATAGCAAATTTATTCCATTTTTTTGTGCTCAATCCACTTATACTTGTGTGTTTTATAGTATTTGGGAAGAAAGCTCGCGATTTCTTTCCACGGTCAGTGCATAAATTAAACCCGATCTTGATGTGGGCCCTCTGTGAACTTGGTTTGAAGCCTCTATGTGTAAAAAATAGAGCGTTTTTTTGCAATGCGGTTTTATTAGCGACGGGATTTTTAAATTGTGTCTCTCATTTCGTGATTTGATAGAAACTCTTTCAATAGTTCGTCTTATTTATATAACATTTAATCAGTCATTTAATAAGCTCTTATACGGAAGCAAGCATTAAAAAATAGATTGAAATTCATCGTTAATGATGTTAATTAACTGTGTGTATTCTGCATATCAACTAACAATGTTTTGAGCTGAACTGGAGATATATATTTTAAATTAAAAATAAGAAAACGCAAGGATTGACCAATCAATGACCGCCAAAAGTAGTTTTGGAAAGAATATATTCAGGAGAAACTTAAATTATATTTTTTAAGCCCTCTACTGCATAAATCGTAAATAGGAAAACATTGTAATCACAAGGATAGAACCTGAATTTTATGCTTACATAAATTAGGTTTTCCTTGAAACAGCGCATGGAAAGTAGCTGTGATAATTCATATATTCATTAATTCAATCGAATTTATTTGTCTCTTTTAATGCTGGAACAGCTGCCGGCAAGATCAGTGCATGTTTACAATGACTTCAAGTCATAAATATTAAACTTTGATTAGCAAAGCTCATTATCCCGTGGGCGCGGAGGGTGCGCATTGGAAGTCGAATTCGTTTTGCGTGCGGGTAATTGGGATTTTACTGCACCTCCTCTCAATGAATATTCCATTTAGGATTCTAAAATACGAGCACATTCTCTGAGCCGATCTGATTTTTTGATAGCACTTGCATTGATCAAAACTCATTTCGACGCCATAAAAACGCGCAATAAAACAAAACGCCGCCTCAGTCTGTATGTGATTAACAATGCGAAAGCCGAGATTTTGAATTCGGCCGTGTATCAGCATAAATTAATAACTCATCGATCGACGGCATCACGATTTAATATTATGCATAAAAAGCCGCGCATTATAATTTAATTTTGATTCATGAAATCGGTTTTATTCATGAGCGTAAAATAAAACCAGAGAACGCAACTTGACGCTTTTCAAGCTTTGTTTCTGCTGATGTTGCTGCTGCCACGGCCGCCTCTTTGCCTCACTCATTAATTACGTTCTCTGTAACACGTACACTCAACCTACCCTGAAGGTTATTCTTCGCGAAGCGATTATAGCACAAGAAAGAGTTTCAACTGTTGCAAAATTTTAACATGAATTAAGTAGTGGCGATTCACTGAAATAATCAGTGTTGAAAGAGCGAAATGGAAAAATATGTATTATTTGTCCCCTTCAAACATCAGACGGAAATAATGGCACCATTTTTAGTCCTCAGTTTTCGCAGAACGGAAACTGTCTATATAGCTGAAACATATTTTATGCTTGGTTATGCGGTGTGATACAGCAAACAAGCTATCATGTGTGTGAACCGTGATTGGTCGCAAACTCCCCGTTTCCGCCAAAGACACATCGATCTCTTTGTTTCAACATAAATATTGTGCTCTGTATGAACACATCATAATATAGACATCAATAACCAATAGTTTTAAGCACTGCACTATAATTTTTATATGATTTGAAAAATGGATAATATCATTTAAAATAAGCGTTTGAATTTTTAAAGCACATTAAAGAGTTGTAGGAAAAATTAATTGTCTCTATAGTTGGAGTGAGATATTTTCCCGAGATTCTATACGGCTAGGAAATTGTAATATTCTAAAATTCCCTTGCGAAAAATTATAATTTTAAAATCAAACCAACTTATCCAAAGAAATTTAGATAATGCGAGCTCTACACATCAAGATGTGAAGCAAAACACGTCAAATGGAATTATCTAACATGAGATATTGCATCCGCCACAAAGTATATTGTGCATATCAAAATACGATATGTCTTGCAATAAAGAGCGAACTCACACGTAGAACCTGACAAGCAGAGCCATAAATTTTCACACTGCGTGCACAGTAATGCGTTATTCTGTATTTTTCGCAAAATATAACAGTTTCCCATTATGCGCGTCAATCTTTAGACGCACAGCTGCCGGCATTCAACTCTCCACCAGGAAGTTCGCGATCATCAAAGGTGCTAAACCCAGCAGTTGAATATTGCGATTGCAATCACACCTTCAATTTTTTGTCAAGCAGATAAATTATAACATCCTCTTATCTGCTTTACATAATATTTAAGTACTTCGTCACTAAATCCAACAATGATGACTTCAAAAGACCTTCTGCCCGTGCAATTACGTTAAGGAGTATGTACTTAGTTTAATGAGCGCCACGTTCACAATCATTCTGCAAATTACTCAAGCAAATTGGATGGAGTGAGCTTTTCATGAGTTTAGTTATCAAACAAAACGTGATCAAAATCTTAATTTTTTACTGAAATTCCGGAAAAAATGCTGTTTTTATCGTATTTATAACAGTGTTTGCTAATTATCATTAATTACTTTATTACCGCCGTTTGTAATTTTTTTAGAAACCGGCAGGCGTCTTTATCGCATGCGCCGCTAATGAAATGTAGTCATTACCCGCATTTGGGCTACTCGCGAATCGTAATTGCGAGTCTAATTATACAATTTCAGACAAATACTTGTTTCCGCCCCAAGTTTGCAGCTTGAAATCTAGAAGTACCCAATGCAAGATAAGGATTAAGTTTAGAAGACCAAGACTATGTGAAAAAATACTGAACTATTCGTCAGGTAGCGACATAATCATATTTCCCAATTTATGTAATGTAATGATGATGATGAATAAATAATCGGACTGGTACTCGTTTTTTGAAGGGGTGATGTTTATTTTTCTCGGCATGATTTGGCCCCAACTGGTGCCATATCCTTGATAATGTATATTTCTAATAATAAGATTAAATATATAAAAATCGTTGTTTTAAAAAATTAATAAAAATTACCCTATGTGTTTCAACAAAAGGTTAACATTTTGTAATCACTTCACAAGAAAAATAATTTTCTAACCTAGTCATGGGCGGGAGGTTCTAACACGTAGGCTCTCAGCAGATTCAAATTGAGCCTTTTTTCACCAAAATACTGTTCCTTAATACCGTTAGCAAAACGTCATCGTGAATCAAATTTCGTTGCTGCGCAAAACACGAAATCAAGTCAATTTTAATCTCACATAGATCTTAAACAGAATGGTCAAAGTAAATTTTCTACCATTCTATCTAGCATCAATCGCTCTATTATGGGTAACATATTTTAGAACGGCCACAAGAGAAAGAAATGTTTGCCAACAAATAATTGACTTCGTGTTAAAAATAATTTTCCGTAATCAGCGCGCAATCGTTGCCGCCTCTAAAAAGAAACCAATTGCGCTAATTCCACCTTGTTAATTTTCGCCTTTGATACAAATCAGAAGCACCCATATCAATACATAACGATGCCTTCATCATGATCAACGCTGCTGGTGAAAATTAAATTGCAGCCCTCGGTTAAAGCTGTTTATTTAATTAGCCATTGCCTCGCCCTTTGACAGAGCCGAATTGGTATTTACACCTGTCACTCTGATGGCAGACGAAGCACGCCTCATTTTAATTTACAGCTTATCGCTTCTGTTCTACTCGTGGATGCGAGCAAGAGATTGGAAACCTCACACACATCAGTTTTTAATGAAAGATCCTGATGTAGGGAAACAACTCTTGTAAAGGCTGTGTATAATTTGTTTAACGTAGTTTTATTTAATAACACTGAAAATTGCGCGCGTTGTACAGTTTATTTCCATGTCATGTTCAAATTTTCAATAAAAACCTCTCCAAAGCAATTTTGTGATTCGATAATGAGATATTGCAAGCTGCATTGTGATTATTAAATAAGAATTTGCCAAAAAAAAAAGAGTCTAGAAAAATTAATGTATATAAAACAAAATAATATTGCCTTTATATGGTAATTCTATTAAATACACAGAGAACGTGGTATATAAAGAAATTGAGAAACCTGGATACCGACCGGAATTAAAAGCTTATTTTTTGCATGAGACGTGTAGACTTTCATGAAATTAGAGGGAAATGACCAATGAAAAGTTTATCTCTAGCACACCATATAGGAGACAAACCTTAGTAAAATTAAACATGACCCACCAATCGATTTGTCTCGTCAAGAAGAATCATCGTGATTGAATAAAAATTGGCTTTTGTATCTATTTTTTAAGTTTTTTTAATTATTGTCCAGTCCGTATTTTTAAAGCAATGCTAGGTAGCAATTTTTGGCTTGTGGTTCATAAATGTACACGTTTGATGCCAAAAAATATTTATATGTTAGAGGCAATCGGACCGAAGGGTTTCCTTATCTTTGTTAGTGGCTGACTGATGCAAACAAATTCCAACACACGTAAACCTTTTACAGAATATAAATATCAGTTATAAATAAACGTGTGATTAGTCTTATGCAGTGCAATTATTCCTTTCAGGATGTATATTAATTTTTGTTTTAAGTCAGCAGGTCACGCGTTGCAGAAATAAGCGGCGGGCGATTGAGGGCTGCTGCGCACCGCTGCTTGAAGTCAAGTTGCGTGATGCAGAGATGATGGAGGTCTCCTCGCCGCGAGTTGTAAATGCGCCTACAGCAATGCCAGTACCAAGAAATCTTCCCCAGTTGAGCCTCCACTTCGCCACTTTAAGAAGCTCGCACACGTAAAAAAAAGAAAAGAGTTGCCGCCTAAGACGCGACTGAGGCTTGGAATTAAAGATTAAGATGATTCTATTTCACTAAATATCCAAGGTCAAGGATTAAAAGTACGATGAACATGGACTTGAGCGATTTAAGTGTCAGCAGTTTTTTATTTTATTAATTAGTTTCACAAACCATTGATCTATTTGTCCTTTTTTTACTTTAAGGTGACACAATTTTTGCCGCCAAACTGGAAGCAGAGCTGGAAATAAAATTTAAATCACCAATAAACCAACAAAAACCAAGAGACTTTATATATACTGACAAGATTTTCTGAACAAATTTAAAAGAAACATTTTTGTTTAAAATGACTTTTGTCTGTCTTATCAAATTACAAATCTTAAAAAACTGTTTCGACACCGCCGCTATATTTATGATCAAACAAAATTTTGTAAAATTGGAATAGAAACCTGTTTGTTGACAGACAACATGTACACAATAAGACACGCTTTTCAGTGGTTGCTCTATTTAATTTGTAAAATAGCGACCCATCAATCCTGAAAATTCTGTGATTAGCGAATTAACTTCAACCATATCCTAGACTTTGATAAGAACAATCTAATCCTTGACTTAAGCCACCAAAGAAAAAACGAGCAGTGAACGTTGATCTCTGTATATTTCTTTGCTATATTTTATACATTTTGTGTCTAATGAAGCTTTCTTTTGTGCACTTAAAAATATTTTCAAACTATAATGTGCACGGCTGCGCTCTTCTTTTGGTAACAGTTTTGTTTCTTTTAAAGGTAGCGTTCGATTCCTATAATGAAACCGTTTCGGTTATTTTTCACGAAAACAGGTAAATTAAAAAATATTTAATTTATTATGTCTCAAGCCGCCAAAGAAAAGACGAGTAGTGAGCGTGATTTTTCTTGGTTATTGTACACATTTAGTGTCTAATGTAAAGCTTTCTTTCATTCATTAAAAACGTTTTAATGCAGTCTCATAATATAATGTGCGCAGCCGCGCTCTTCTTTTGATCAGATTTGCAATACAACTGGAGAGGCCCAATTAAATTTAAGCGGTAATTCATTGAAATGCTTGCGATTTTCTCAATGAACTTGCGAATTAAAAAAATCTCATTTAAAGGAGCATTAATTTTAACAACACTTCCGGCTTTTTCTTCGTATTCTTCCAAGGATTAGCGTGTAGTTGCTAATTTCCCCGTTCTTGCAGGTGAGGAAGCCAAACGCATATTAATTATTGAATATATCCTCTCATCAGCGGTCCGAGTTAATTGCCGCAGCCGACGCAGCTTACGTTCGCCAGCAGATTTATTGCATGCTGCACCAGTGCGGCGTAAAGCACAAAACGTGACTGCCGTGTGGTGTGTGTCATTACGTGGCAGCTCATTCGGCACGTTAATGGAGCCTTTTTCTGAGATTTAGTAGCCCACCTGTAAGCGGATGCTCTCCAAATTTGCATACATTACGCCACTTCTTCTTTTCGGTACAGACATTTTTTTTATTTTTGTGGATATACTGGATGTCATGGCTGAAAATTGAGCAGTTCAATCTGTAAGATCGAAAAGCGGTTTATTCTATACCCAGCAGCAGAGATGGCATAGAAAGACTTGTATATTTTGATTTAATTATTATGTTCAACTTTTTGTTTGTTGTTATAGGCCAGAAGAGTGAAAGAAGATCAATTGCGCCGTATACCTGCCCACATCTTAAACAAAAATATTGTGAATTGCTGGAAATGAAGCTAATTTAAAAAATGTAACTTCAGACTATATGGCCACCAAATAATGCCCGACCTATCAACTATGCTGATTATTTCTCAATTGGAAGAAATTTTAAAAAAAAAATAAATTAGCTGATAATAATTCAAATTTACAGATTTAATTGAGGGAAATAAATCTGAGATAAATTAATAGAGAATTTAGAATCAAGTTAGAGCACATTTGAAAAATACACAACTTTGCTCCCGCGTACTAAAATACTTTCATGGACCGGAATATTATCCTTGCTAAGGCGCCAGTATTAATCTCAAATGACACCATGTTGATTCCTCGCTGCTCTCTATCGAAGTAGCTCCGCTGACGTTGAAAGCTCGCCTACCCCAGCAAAGAATTATGTTTCTAGCTCTATATTGTAGGAATGGCAAAAAATAGTAAAACTAGAATAATTCCTGCTTATCCAAAGTTCCAGCCGTAGCATAACTTCTAAAATATGCTGCCTGTTATATAATAAGCTCCGCAAATTGAGTTGTTGGACCGCTTATCAAAACTTACTGAAACAAAACTATATCATTTCATATTTTGACCAATACTGAATTAATGACGGACTATGCAGATAAAATCCATAGCACAGTTCGCATTTTTCCGGAGTAAAATTGTTGCATTTTGGTGCAAGATGGCTCAAAAACTGTTAATTCGCATCACTTTGGATTTAGGCAGAACTCATTGCATGAATTAAGCACCAGTTGCATAGCATTTGTTCAGATGTGGTTCTACCAACGTTTAAAAAATTGCCCACGATTTTTTAAATCTCGTCGGGGCTAAATTTTAAAGTTTTTCTCTTGCGATATTTCAAAGAAAAAATAAACAAGTGGTTTGTGTGTTTAGAAACACTTTTATTCGCTTACATGCTGAGAATTACATACTGGTAGACTAACACATCATCAGTACTATATAGAGATAGTTAAACAGATTTTTTTCATGTTCAGTCATTACGCAGTTCTAAATGTTCCGGACATCAAAGAAAAATACAAATTACAAATAGTTGCATGTTTGTAATACAAAGTAGCAGTATAGCAGCAAAAATGTGTCAGAGGCAGCTCCATGGGCCACGTCTGTTCATGGAAAATTACAAATTACATTTTTATGGCAACAAACATGCTCTCTAAGTCTGTTTATTGCGGCAAACAACGAGTAGTTTTTGCTCCGTCTATTTGTAAACCAACTTTCAGTGAATAATTGGTGGTTCCTCAGTCGCGAGAACGATGATTATTTTGAATATAGCAGTCGATACAAGTAAAAATGAAGTCTATATTATTGTAGTTTAAACGGCGGACTGCACTTCCGCACAGCAGAGGCGCGGCTAACAAGATTGCGTCTGAACAGAATTTTCACGCAGTCCGCCAGCAGTCAATTAAGGTTTTTATGCAGGTAATCAATGTTTTATTTTACAAACGGTAATGGTGTTTCACGAACTTACAATCAGTTTTTTTATATCCTTTCAATAATTCGTTTCCGAAATTAAAAAAAAAAAAACTAAAATACAAAACATAGTGAGGAGTTAACTTATCGTTATAGTTAAACGTTACAAAACCTGAACAATTGATGGATTTGCGAAAGTTGGTGAAACCAGCGCGAGAGCATTTGATGCTTCGGCCAGCGCGTTTGGATTCAGCAGCAGTTCATTTTTCAGTTTCGCGCCCGACCGCTCAGTGAAATGTAAGGCCACTCAGGCAACGGGTCGGGCGACAGCACAAAGAGTGATTCGTACATACGTGTGAGTGAGTGAGTGAGTGTGTCTTGCACTTTTAGAGTGGCCCCTTCTGCAGAAAGCGGGGCCACACTGTGAGGTAAACAGAAACAAACAAAAATTTACGCCATTTAATTGTTATTTTCGATCCCGTCAGTTCTATGAAAAACATTTTGATGATTTGTTTGTTGCTTGTTTTTCAAAGTCTTGCAAGCCTCAGTCATATGTAATGCAATATTCTTTTCCTTGTAAGTCTTTTGAATTCAGTACAGAAATAAATTGAACTAGCTAAACAACAATTGGTAGTTTCTTTTCTCAGTTTGTTTACAAGTCTCTATATAGTGTATCTTAGTTCAATACAAATTGCGCCGCAAAGAATGAGAAAGTCATGTGTCTACTGCTCATTGCGAATGAACAAACGTTTTTACTCCAAAAATATTATTGGCAGAAAACCAAACAATCCGAACACGGTAGCATATTTTCCTAGTAAAGATATCTTGAAGTTAACTGATACATCAAATTAATATTTTAAATGAATCTTAAAAAATATTTTTCAATACTCGCAGCAGTTTTACTGTGTATAGAGGGACTTAAGAATCAGAAATCCAATCTCACAAATGGGATTAATTATAATTCTCTCTATACAGAGAAGTGGAATATGGATATTTCCAGAGTTTACGCTTGGTTTTTTTCCTAAAGTCCAAGAGCTACAACTTGCTTTCTCATTCATTTTGGCAACATCTGCAATGTTTGTTAACCATAGTGTTAACGCCATCTTTCCTATAGGGAGATGATTACTTTCTTTCTGTTTTATATATCATCAGAATCTATCTATTCGAATATGGAAAGAATAATCATAGGATTAAAATACTTGTGCCCGGTGCTGACCAGGGACACTTGATGTACTTGCAAAAGCGCTAACTTAGTTTAAAAGACTTAATAATTACCAATTACGCTCCTATGATTAAACTCTCTTTCTCTCTCTTTCTGCAGCTAGGCACAGGGACAGAAGCTGCAAGTCGGGATTTTTCAGTGCAGCAAATCAATAAATTTGTGTCAGTCCGCATTTTTCAGTTAGTGGTTGAGTGAATCAGTCGGTTGTGGTGTTGCAAACTCCCAAAAGTGGTCGAAAAAAATGGTTGCTTTTGAACTTCTGTAATTTGTTGAGTGCGGTAATTTGCAAATACGCCACAATATGAAATTTCATGAAAGCAGCGCTTTCTGTCCCTGTTTATTCTAAACTGACATATTATAAAGGGCCTACAATTAGAGTTAATTCAATAATTGTCAAATACTTAGAGTGTAAAAATGAATTATCTAAGCTAGAATTAGCTTATAACAAAACTCCGAAATGGTTTAACAGAAAAGGCTAAAATTGCAATCAAGCAATTTACGCGTGTGGGAGCATTGGCGCGCCACTTCTACCTTATTTGTAGATTTCAAGCCTCAGGCCATCATCGCATTTTTTAACTCGGATTTGTATATAATATCACATTCGTCAAAGTAATTTGATTACTTCTCTACTCGTTCCACATACCTTAGCAAACCAGTTATTGCAAACTTTGAACCTCTCACTACGAGTTAAAACAAGGAACAAATGATATCAGCTGTTTCACTATTAGCCTAGTTGTTGTTGTTGGTTCAAAAGCAATGCACGCGCATTCTCCAAACGTTCCGACGCGCCATGCTCCCTCAAAATAATGCTAAAAATTTAGCAAGATACTTTGTAAATAAACCAAATGAACAACATTAATGATCTACATTTAAAACGTTCAATCCTCAGGATTGCATTTTGTGTATAGAATATTAAAATTTATACGAAATGTTAATGAATTTAACCACTCTTTCAAGTTGCACATTTGAAACACACTCGATCATTTCAATCAGTCGACCTGCAAGTGGTTTTAGAAACCGAATCTTATGAAAAGCCTTCTCTTTTAACAAACCACATGAAAAGAGATTCCAAGAGACAAAACATTACCAATATTTTCAGATGTTCGACACCTAAAATCATCATCAGCCAAATTTCAATTGAACCTACAAAGTCTCACCATCCTAGTTAATTTTCCCCATCAAATTCCTTCAAAACAATGGGTCACTTCGCAGACCAGCCAGCTTGAAACCTTGAATGACCATTTCCTTCATGAGAAAAAGATAATTAGGAGTCTTGTAGATTGAAAAAAATAACCAGCCAACCTGTTGTTGCGGATTCTTCGAAAGTGTGTACAGCTCAGCAGCCCATTCAATCAGCTGTTGTGGGTTGGGCACAGAAAGCTTGTCCAGCACAGTTGTGTTCAGCCAACGCTCTCTAATTCCATTCTGCGGAACAAGTTTCAATGATGAGTTTAAAAATTTTCACGGAGTCAAGGATGACTTGATAGTTCAAGCCCAAGCTTAATGAATGGTAAAATATCAGAAATATTTAATTTAAAACTCAAATTTAAATAGTTGTTGGTGCTAAAGTGTTTAAAATTTATTGCATTTTTTGTATTCTATTTTCCGCTGATGCATCATGGATAATGAAAGATATGTCAAAACTTTGAAGTCATTAGCTTGCAGAAAATAGAAGAAGAAGACCACAAGAAAAAAAGCACCTCCAACAACTGTTGCAAGCAATTAGTGATTAGAAATCTGATATTTTTAATTTAAAATCTGTCTGTTTTGCAGCCACAGAGCTAGTTGGAATTCCCTTTCCTTGACAAGTAATTCCTTAAAACGTTGGTGCGACTTTTAGATTGAACAATTTTGTTATAATTACCATGAACCAGTCAGTGAATCCTCCTCTCTGCAGTGGCTGCAAGATGTTGGCGCATCCGTTGGGCATGATGGCGAGGTGACACGACACTTTGGCCATAGCTGTGATCACAAACTCATCATTGTGGGTGTCAAGGCAGTCAACGACCAGGGCGTTAGGTACTGTGATGTGACTAAACCAGATTTCCTCAATCCACTGCCTGAAGCTTTCGATCTCCATCACCATGGTGGTTTGTGATTTGATGTGCACAAGATTCGACTTGACCTCTGGGCAGTCTTTGTAAGAGTCAATTGGCCCCTGAAATAAAACAATGAGATTGTAAAGCAATGTGATGGTATTTTTAAGGGGGTAATCTTACAGGGAATAATAGGCATGGTGGTAGAACTTGACCGTCTTCCAGAGCAGAGAGAACCAAAAGAGCAAAAGTGCATTTGGACGTTGATTTTGGCAGCAGTTCCAGTTTCTTTACGTTGATTCCGTAAGAGCTGAGGTCTACGTCACTTTCTCCTGAGGATCATTAGAAGTGGTTGTTATTAAAATAAATGATAACCTGCAGTGTTGGGAAACTTAACCCAAAACAGATAAAACTATTTTTTCCAGTCTATTCTAGAATTACACTTGTTGCTGTTAGTGCTCCAAATTCGATGAAAATTTGACTAATTACCTGACATAGGGTAGGAGAAACTGATAGGCAACTCGTCCATGCATCCAATAAAGAACATTTTCTCTAGCGACCTGCGGAAGTCAGCCACAGCATCAACCATGAACTCTGGATAGATGTTTTCACAGAGGTTGCGTTGCGGTTGTAGAAGTGAGGAATAGCGATGTAGGAATCGGAAAAGCCACGAACTAGACACTTTGAAGTTCTCATTGCAAGTAGTCAGTTTGCCCAGTTTGATTGCTTGGTCCCTAAGCAGTACATTAGACATGGGCTGCCATCTGAAAAAAAATATCATATAAGAATGATTTTGCCTAAAAAATAACAGAGTAGACATTTCAGGGGACCAGTTAATTTTTTATGTTATGTTTAACTGAGCAAATGATAAAATTTTAATTTCTTGCTGAGGGTTGGGAAAGGGACAGCTTACCTCTCTGTTTCAGTCAAAATCCAGTGCACAAGTTTGTGCTCAACTTTAGAATCCAAAGCCAATTTTTTCTTGGTGTTGACCATGTGTCTTCGGCACCAACGAATGTACCAGCCGTTGGAGCAGGCTATTTGATAACCAGCTGCTGAGTACATCTCTTGAGCCTTCTTTCGAACTTCCAGTTTCTTGATTTCTCCCTCCCCAAAGGTACTATGCACCCACTGAAACGAAAGTACATATTGAATTAAGAAACCAAATTTTGTGCAAGTTTATGATCAAGGAGATCATTGAATCATCTCTACAGAGAGACAGAAAAAACGGAAAAAACTTGAAAACATCCTTAAAGATCCAAAGAGAGCTTTTTGATAGTTGAATCTCTCAAATAAAGAGAAAAATCGCTAAGTAGGTCAAGAACCTTGACGAGCTGCTTGTCAATGTTGGTGTCGGTGACAGCTCTTCCCTCGCCTCCGCGCTTCTTCTTGGTCTCCTGGCCATCAGGCTTGGGCTTGATCCAGACGCAGACGGTTCGGCGGGAGAGCCCGAAGGCCGAGGCCGCCTGCGACGCGTTGGTGCGCTCTGTGTGGTGGCGCACGGCAGTCTTGAACCACGGTGGGTATTGCAGGTGGGAGCAGTTGCGCTCCCTCTTGGTCTGCTCCTTCAGTCTGCAGAGCCACGTGGTGAACCAGTCTGAGGCGGTGTCCGTCGTGGACACCGCCTCCTCAGCCTTTTGCACCAAAGAGTCTCTGGTGATCGAGTCGACGGCGTCGTCGTCGGCGACGCAGGCCAGCAGCCACTCGCGAAACTTGTCGTCCGCGCTGCGGCCCGCCGTGTCCATCAGTTCCGGCGCGTCCTGCGGCTCCTCAGTCGGCTTGTGTTTGTTGTCGTAGTCGCGCACCCAGTCGGACACGGTCGTGTTGTGGACGTTGAACTTCCTGGCCGTTTCCAGGAAGGTGTGAGTCTTGGCGAAAATCACCACGCGCTCCTTGAACTGGGGCAGGTATCGGTCGCCCCTACGCGGTCCCCCGGCCGTCATCTTGGCCCCGCCGCCGGCCTCCTTCATCTCGCGGCGCCAGCGGCCGCTCCGTCCGTCCGAAACGCTCTTCTCGACGACGCCTTCACTATTTTTCTATCACATTATTCGTCTTGCTGCGTACGGACTCACTTTCGAGGCGGCGCCATCTTTGTGATTGTCGAGTCGACTGTGTTTTTCAGGCAGAGTTGCAGAAATAGCAAGTACTAAAAGGGAAAGGTATTTTAAAGGGTTTGATAAAATATTTTTTACACAATACTGAAATAAATTTAATTCTTTTATTGAAATGGGGTAGTTTTATTATGAAATTAAAAAATAAACACTTTATCTTTGATTAATATTCTAAGCTCCATAAGCAAATCCCTACTCAACAGCTGGAAGGAAGTTCATCGACCTCCCTGCCACCTGCGGTACCCCTTTTGAAATAATGCGTGCACGTCCAATGGGTTGCACTATTTTCACTCCTTACTCCTACTGCCGCTACGGAAAAGTCCAGCGTTGCAATCGCATTAATCGCTGTCCCATCCATAAATGTTCCATTAAAATAATATTCTTTTTTATCGTCTAGTATATTATACTGTGCTTTTTAAAATGTTTATTAATTAATAAAAAGGAGTTTAAAAGAAAAAACACTGCTTTTATAATAATACTACTATACATAATTTACTTAGATATATTATACTCCTTTGAATAAATATACATTTCTCAATTCACAATTTTTAAGATCATCAACCCGCCCGCCATTGCCTTCACTGTCAATTAAATTGTCCTCTGCATTTTTTTTTGCAAATAATCCCAGTTAATAGAAATTATAAAGAAATTGTCTATAATGTTATTATTGATATTATAAATAATGAGTATTAAGGGAATTGGCATTGATACACAGCAAATATATTCACACATAGATTAATTGATTTATGCTTCAACAAATTCTTACAAAATTTAGGGGGATTTGTTTTCAATGTTACTGTTACACATAATAATGTTAGGCATAATCGAAAAATCTCCAAAATATCACAGTTCTTAACTTCTTGTATATTTCTTGTTTGGAATGTTGCAAGCTCCATAAATTGTAAAAATTGTTCATGTTTTTAAGTCCAAAATTCATTAAGACTATTTTTATTTCTCAATCCTTTAAGTTTTAAAAAGTAGCACAGACTTTTAAGGTTTCCAAAATCCGAACCCTGAAAATCCTTTTGGGTTTTCGGAGGATGGAAGAGCAAGTAGTGAAGATATCCGAGTATTAAAACGGTATAAATCTATAAACACATTTCTCTGGCATTGCAGCTAGTTTATCTTTTAGTTCACAGGGCGATTGTAAACTTAAATTCAATATTTCAGCAAGCTCTAGTACATTCTGTTATTTTAGACCTTTTAAAGGCAACAAGTGAGGGAGTAAATCTCAAGAAATGAGGTCATGCAGGAAATTTGGGAATTTCCTGGTCAGCAAACAACCTCATGAATTTTGCGTCCTAGATTAAATTAAAAGCGTCAAAAGCAGCAAATTGTTTTAGCTGGTTCACCGAGGGCAACCGATTCGAGACTGACATTGCCCACCTCCTCTTCTGTGGGGGGAGTGGTGGTGATCGCGTCGGAATCGTAGATCTTCAGAGTGGTTCCTCCCTGTTTACTTAATTCAACCATTTGCATTGCTGTCGACAGGAAAATTTCCTCGATACCTGCAGCAGAAACGGTGCAATACACATATTTTTGTTAAAGAGAAGCAGAGTATATTTAATAAATTACCTTGATCTTGAAGTGCGGATGACTCAAAGTAAGTTGCGTTGATTGTCTGTGCAAACTGCACTGCCTCATCTCTGGACACCAATCGTTGGCTTGCTAAATCAGTCTTATTTCCAACCAGACTTAAAACCATGGGTTCTGGTACATTTCTTTGCAGCTCTGAAATGGCCGGGATTCAATTTTTTAGGTATTTTTCTCGCCATAGGATTTTAAACATTCAACCTTCAGATTGCACATATAATAATTTGAAACTTGACAATATCTAGCAGTTTGATTCATAAACAATAATTGCGAGAGAACAAAGAGAAGATAAAGGATATTGAATATTTTCACAGCACCCGCACAGAAATATTTTATCCAGGAAAATATTCCTGGACTGATCCAATTTCCTGCAGAAATATTCCTTAGTTAGGAATGTTTTTAGAATTTACCATGACACACGGTTTTATTTAAGCGGCCTGGATCATTCCGCCGAATATTTTTTTGAGAAAAACATTCTGGTAAATAAGAAAATTTTAGATGGTGTTTAAAAAACTTTAATCAATACCCCTGGGATTATCCAGGTTCCATCTACGATTTACATTTTTGATTAGAACTTAATTCTTAGAATGTTTTCAGAACAATTTTAGAATATTTTTAAATCCTTTTTGTAGTTGTTGGGCAGGTATTTTGATGGGACATTATTTGCGTTTTTTTATCTATGTCTTCGCAATAGGGACGCTAAAAAAAAAGGATGAACAAAAAACTTATTTTGTTAAAAATTATAAATTTGTATGATAAAAGATCAATGAGGTAACCCATGATAGCATAATTTTTACAAAGGATTTAGTTTCTATTAAAATTTACTAAATAGAATGAATCTCCTTGCGAGTGAAACATTTAGGGGGTGTTTTACCTTTGACCCAGGTTTTGACAGCTTCAAAAGATTGCTCCTGAGTGATGTCAAATACGAGTAAGGCGGCGTTTGCGTTTCTGTAGTACATGGGTGCCATCGCCCTGAACCTCTCCTGGCCCGCCGTGTCCCACACCTTAGAAACCAATCATATCATTGTATTATGCAGCCGAAGCAGAAGTAATTTAGCGACGCACTTGCAGCTTGATCTTGGTGCTGTCCAAGTTAATTTTGCAGGTGAAGAATGATGCGCCGATCGTTGGGCTAATGTGATGGCTGAACATCTTGCCTATATAGCGGACAACCAAACTGGTCTTCCCGACGCCTGTAGCAAAAAACAGAGTGACAACCACGGCAAAACCATGTGGACCCTTTTTAATGAATCACGTGATTTCAACTAGTTTTTTTTATCGCTTACCTTGCGCGCCGAGCACCACGATTTTGCCCTCAATCACTTTCATGATAATCGTATATTCGGGAGGTCCTTATCAGACTCGTTCTTGATTGAGCATTTCAACAGACTGCGGAAATTAACTCACTGATTTTGAATTAAAAGTAACGCGAAGACAACAAGGTTAACCGTGAGTGTTTACGCGGAGAACTGGTCTGTTAGTTCGCAGCAGAACCAAGAGATACCTCTCGAAACCCTTCGTCTGCGCGTCAATCGTCTCGTATATTATGTGACGTAACTTTTCTCCTCTATAGCCCATTAGTATACCTATATTATTTATAGCATTAAAACCATTAGCGTACAAATCTATAATAGTGGTTTGCGTCAAGGGAGCCAATGAAAGGGCTATTTTTGTTTCACTTTTTATTACTATACCAGATTGACTGGCAAGAGCATTGTTCTCACAACCAACCCACCTGTGGTAATAATAATTAGTTTCTGTTACGTTTGATAGAAATTATAATACATTTTCACGCCTACTCAAGGAGTACAATGGTTTTGATGGCCTTACCAACTGTTTTAGCATTTCCTTCAATTTAATTTTCAGCAATATAATATCATGGTTTTTATTATTAAAAATGAGATGTTTTGGAAGTTGGGAGGTATCCATTTTTCAGCAGCAATGAGGCGCGCTCTTATAAAGAGCGATGAACGTAACGAAATCACTGTCGCTGCTTGAAGACTATTTTATTGACTACTAATTAGGACATGACGTCTCATTTATGACCTCTGCCTTTATCTGTTTGAAAAAAGGAAACAAATGATTTTTCAGATTAACATTTTTCTTCGCAGTGAATCTTTAATCATGTTCGTAGATTTAATAAGATTTCCTTTCCTTACCTTTTCATTCGAGCTTAATAGTTGGATGAAACAAAAATAGTTCCAAACTTAAATGTCGTTTTTGATTATGATCAAGTTGATTTTCTTTGGTGCGTATTATTTACACTCATTCAATAAGAACTGATGCGTATTTAACACGTGCATGAAGCTCTGCGTCTAGGAAGCCTTTTGAAAATACCACTGTAGTCACTACTTCGTCCTTTATGAATGTCATGCAAAAGGCGCTCAGTTAATGTTCACAGCAATGGCACATCTGCAGCTTGGAGTCACAGAAAATGTCGTGTTTCCTTGAACTCTCTGAAAACACAGTCAAGTGAAAGAAACCGTTTTTTCATGATGTTGAAACGCAATTTCAAAATATACAGGGTGTCACATATTAATTAAATGCTCGTGAAGTATCTACTCACTCTCACTTTTAATATTTGCCAATATGTACTCCGCAAGTTGTTTAAGGGTGATTTAAAAGGACTAAAGTTCCGAAACAAATTTAAAATGAGACATTCCTATTATACAATTCCAAGCCGCGCAGTCATTTAAATTATTGCAAAAATTCAATTGTTATTTATCTCCTAAATCTGCAATGTAAAGTTTTTAACTGTTGTTTAATTTTAATTCTTTTATGGGAATGGTATATCAATTAATCTTTCTTTGTTTGATATAATACAAACCAGTTAAGGGTTGATTATTTGCAAAATAACTTTTTTCCACGAGAAATTTCATATTTTTCCAGCAAAACAAAACCCGATTCATTTACAGAGTGAACTATGCAAATATAGAATTGTACTTAGGAAGTAGGAAGCAGAACAGTTTTCAACCTTTTCGCATGAAAATGCAGCGCGAGAATTGATTATATTCTCTTCTAAAATTAGAACGCAGGCGGAACATCTGCTGCGTGCAACGATAAATAACTCGGCGACTCAACATGCAGGGCACTTAGCAAGCACACGGTATTAGCATGTTGTGATATTGCAGATTTCGCTACCCATCTATTTCTTTCAAGACGGTGAAACAAACGGCTTCGCACTTGCTTTGGAAAAAAGTAAAGTGACTTCTTCATTTATATGATACCAAACTCTTGGACGAGTTAAATGAAAAAATAAGTTTAAAAATATTCAATTATTGCGCACTGGATGATAAATAGGATTTTTTGTTGTAAAAATTGGAACACTCAATTTAGAGATATATATATAGTTATTAATATCTGAATTAATTGTTTCTTTTCAATTATTTCAATGAATGCCTCCCCAGCCCCTTCACAAATTTTCCTTAAAATCGTAAATATTCTAATGAGCTAGCGCCGCTCAATGATCTGCAACAATTTTTTATTTATCATCTCTATTTAACCCAGTTTTTAAACTTGATCAGAAAAAAATCAATAAATAATACTCGTGCAGACATTCCAGGATGGTAAATCTGGACAATGTGGGACACAGAGTAAATGCCTTTATAAATTTAGACCACGCAGTCCCGGACGGCCTTCTTATGCGCGGTCCGGGGGCATAATATCTCGCCTCTGCACCAACGAAATGTGCCACGAGCCGCTCGTGTTGCAATTATATTCCTCGCTCGAACACGACGCAGATTTAGGTCAGCGTGCAGCAGCTCTGATGTGATCAGCTGAGAATTAGATGCATACAAGGCAAGGCAGACTGCATTATTTCTCACTCTTTGTGCGCCTCTTGCCAGGTGCTGTTAACACATGCACTTCACGCACTTCGTCTTTTCTTGTTCTCTTTAATGCACATTAGCTGAACTTCATACAAAAGGTTTCAACGAACAGCCTTGGTTCATGCAGGAGAGTAATTTATTGAAATTTGTTAATTGAGTGAATTGCACCAGTGAATAAATTTTATGACTGTGCGCACGTGCCATATAAAATAAAATTACAAATTTGTTACTTGACTTGTGCCAACATTTTCCAGTGAACAATTTTCAGATGGGTAGCACGCTTGCAGCTTTGACTGACGATTTTTTTGATAGCCCATGATTGGAACAAATAGAAAGAAGTTCCCCTTTTTAAATTGCAACGCATCAATTACTTAAATCAGCAGCTATAACGTCTATTTTTTGTCTAAATCTCTGCTCCTTCTAAAATATTGCGTGGCAAAGAAAAAATACTGCTGCAATAGAAATAAAATATAAAAATCAATAAGAGGAAACAATTTATAATTTTTATCTTTCTCTTTATAATGAGGTTCATTTTTAATGCTTTTAGTTTATATTATAGGAACTAACTTTTACTCGTGTACATTAATCATTAAAACACGAAACTCGTTCTACAATATTGTATAATTATGTTAAGCAGAAACTCCTAAAATATTAATCTAACGAAGTAGAAATCGGATATATTAGCTTTGCTCATAGTTTTCCCATAGGGTTTACTATTGGGCCAAGGTGATTATAAATATTCTGATGCAGTTCTGCACTCTATGCCCTTGGCCACGAAAACACAAAATTAACACACATGGGAGCTTTTGTTTGTTTATAATTTCGTAGCTGACCTTGTAAATTGTATTCACTTATTAATGCACCGATTTCAATAGCAATTTTTGTGACCTGAAGGTTTCTATTTTTCTGCAATCTAAATTTTTACTAGGTTTTCAAGTAAGTATTGGCCATATTACATATGATTTCACTCAGCTTGAAATAATTCTTTAGCGGCGACAGAATTTAAAAACATGAGCTCCGCTAAACCAGTTAAACCTCTCTTTAAAAAAGCAGCATATAAGCGAGTGCACCGCACTCTAAATTGTACTGTAAAGCGTCTCACTGCTGTCTGGGGGCCTGTTACTAAGTGAGGAACACCGTAACTGTGAGGGGGAGTGCATGGCTCATCATCAGGAGATTGCGTAGCAACATAAATTGCTGAATTCGATTTGGCTGCGTTCCTTTCAGGAAAATATTTCTCAGAAATTTCCATGGTCAGAATGGATAGGGTTACACTAAATACCTGATTATAAATTCACGAATACTGAAATTTCTTACACAAAAATCCCTGGTGGTCATTAGCGAAGATGGGACTGTTTCTACTTAAGCCAATAGAAAGCTTGAAAAAAGTATGATAAACTTACAATTTCACTTGCAACTTAATTTTTCAAGCACAATATTTAGCGTGATTTATAACATTTAAAATCAATATCTATTGCATAAATGATGCAATACATGAAAATTCTCATATTAAGGTTCTTTTTATAAATTGTGTAAAAATTTTAACCAATCAAAAAGTAATTTCTTGCAAAAAATTAAATAAATTATTATTAATATGAATTTTTAAACAACTTCTTTTCATAATTCTTATTAAAACAGACATATGACGAGTTCCAGCTGGCAGCTGATACATAAGCAGAATATGTGCTGAAACTGGAGCCAAGTGGAAAATATCGCGTTACTACCTCGTAGGGAAGGACAACCAGAAGGAAAACAGCAAACGTTCGCATCGCGATCTTCAGAAAAGAAGACAGACTCATTGTCAATAATAATTTCTGAGGAAAAAGCGACCGAGTGAGACTAATTAGCAGTCTGGCGACTCAGTAACCCTCTTTGTAGTGCGATTCAGAAAAGGGTTAATCCGGAGCTAGGTGTCATTGAACGGCGCTCCTTCCCCTGGCCCGCTCCAGCGGGACGGTTTTTTCTCCCTCAAGCTGAGTGCGAGCGAGCAAGGCTTGGACTGTTGCTAGGCAGAGAGCTAGCGATTACGGGCAGGAAAAGGAAGGGGAACGCACAGACGACGGGCTCCGCGGCCGCCCCGAACAGGCCCACGAGGGCTGCCCAGCGGCCCACGGCTGACAGACCCCGAGAACGGGCGAATTCCAAAAAGTCTAGGCCCCTTAGGACTGGCGCAAATAGTGAATTATAAGGAAAGAGACAAAAACATATGATTGCGTTTCCCCTCCGAGTAAGACCAATGGAGAGCACGCCCGGAGACCACGTGACAGACCTGCCTGGGTGCCAGCTGATGCGAAAAGGGGGACCTTGCTCGCGAGAACCAACAGAGCCAACACAGTGCCCGAGCCACTCTCGGACCGATTTCTCGTGCGTCCGCGGTCCGCCGTGAAAATCGAGCTGCACCACCTCTTTTGCCTGTTCGTCCGTAGTACTTTGAATTTCTTTAATTTCCTCGTAGTGTTTCGCCGCTACCACGACCTCCGAGGTGAGTGTTCATTCAGTTTATTTTTGCACTCGTCGCGCGAGTGACACGCAACCTCCTTGACGAATTTTGTGTCGAGTTACGCATTTAATTGACGGCTGCCAAGCGAATTTGCATGAAAGCGCAGCGACGGGGAAGGGTCCGATAGCAGCTATGCGAAACGGAAGAAATGTCACTACCATAACGTCACGCAGGCTGAATGACATTCCAGGAGCAAATTTAGCCCTTTTGTTTGACCCACATTCCAACCTAATTTGCATTTTCTGCTGGAGTGGTTAAAATTACGAAAATTTAAAACGCGGCCGTTTTTAAATGTGGGAGAAATTTTGAAATTCTTTTTCGTGATTGAGCAAATGATTATTAGATTGCTAGAATTAGGAATTTTTAAATTAAGATATACATTTCTGATATTGATTATTCTAATCTTTTTAAGTAGCAATTTTTCCACATATCGTTATCTGATGTGGTATTTTGCAAAAATGTCAAAAGAAAACTAAATTTTTTAGAAGAATAGAATATATTTTAACAGTGGTCGTAAAATATGTGAAGAATTATGTACATCTATGAATATTGGAAAATAGGATTTCCATTTCCCTGGTAAATAATACTAAATTCACCACTGGTAAAATGGTTACTCTCGGCAGCCCCTCTTTTCTATAGAAAACGTCCCCTGTTATTTTCGGTCGCACGCTATATATCTCCAGTCTCCTGAACACCTTCATCAATTTATATTTTGATAACCTTGTGTTTCCAGAACAACAAGCTAGTCGTGTTAAATTCCCTTAAAAATCTTGTCGTCGCACTTAAGAGCAAATTTAAAAGTTGTTGCAGAAAATCGGCCGCATTGTTCACATCCCTAACGACTCTTTTGATCCGTCAATCAATCATTTCTTCATTGGCTTGCTTTGCATTGACATTCGTAATTTGCCCATTACGACCAACCGTCCCTTGTCTCATGATATTGACAATAAGGTTTCAGAATGCCGTTTAAAAGAAATAGCCCGCTAAAAGAGTAACAGTTAGGTGGCCGTTTTTGTAGAAAATTGCATTTTCCTCGGCAAATATTAAGGCTGGCGTGAGTCATGAAATGTTGAGCAATAATTTGCAATACTAAAAATATCTGCTACATACTGACAATGAGAACAAAATTTTCGTCTGCAAGGAGGAGAGTCAAATCCGTTATAATAAATTAAAAATAGACCAAAATCTTTCGCCCTTTTGTTTAGCAGTGTGTGCATAAGTCGCTCATTGACTGAGTGAATCAGTGGGAACTGGATCCTGCAGTGTGTGTCTTCCCTTTTGCCACCCAGTATTGATTTTGCTTTAACCGGTATGACACATGGGGGAATTCGTGGAACGAGCTCCCGCAGCTGTACTCGCTGCCAAGTCCAAAGATTTGCGTTTTCCCGATGCTTGCACTCAGCCTGGACCACTCGTGGATGAGCAGAACTGCTCATTCGAGCAACCCTTTCACGACCACGGCTGCTGCTCCATTGTGTACTGCTGAATGCGTGTACATAATTTAGACCAATTTTGTCGCGGTGATTATTACTTCTTCCCCCTGCTTTTACTGCGTTTTGACACAAAAATCCCATTCCAACGACCACTCACTCCGACACGAGAGGAGAGAAAAAGAAAAAAGAAAAATCCTGCAGGGAAGCGACTGGTTATGATTTTGTTCATGCCCCATTTATGGCTGTGATTTGAAAGAAAAAATAAGTGTTAGTTCAGTTTTTCTCAATTGTGAAATAAAGTTTTGGTGAATATGACGCTACAACTTTTGAATCTTGATCTCAAATTGTTTAACAATAAAATATTTGACCCTACAGAAATATTTGAGTAAACTGTTGATAATATGTATATATTTTTCTATTCATTTGCAATCTAACAAACAGAGAGAAGCAGTAAACAGAAAAATTAAAGCTATTCAAGTTTCCAACATTATATTTTTTTACTCTTTCCAACTTTCAAACTTTTTAAACTACGCAACGACAAAATTGGCATTTTTATATTATGCGTTTTGAGCTCAACTTCGATATGATTGTGTTTTCTGGAGTGTTTGCGGGGAGGTTTAAATCTCGAATCTCGCCCGGCCAGCCACAGTCAGTATGCGAGTGTTTTTTATTAAAGAACAAGGCCACAAGATCGCCTATCGTGAGTGTCATTAAATGACACCACGGACCTGCCACGTGATTTCTGAAATTTCTGCGAGCTTTAAAGTAGTAGTGAGTCTGTTTGTCAGATGGATTTTCAGCTTTCAAAGTCTCGTGTGTCGCGCTCGCTTGTGTTTCAACTGGCCAGAGTAAGCGAGAATTTATTTTGGAACGTGGCGGCAGCGGTTTTTGCCGAGTTTCGTGAAAAGTGGGCCACGACATGCAGCGCATCCGCACGTGCAAATAGGTCAATCGAGCGTTTTTGGGACGGAAGTTCTTCCCAACGAAATTAACGTCTTGAGGTGCATTAATAATTTTATAGCACTTTCACTTTATCTATATATCAAGACTCGAAAAGTAATTATTATCAAATAAATAAATTCTATAGAGATTTTTTACCCAATTTTCAAATTATCCCAACTATGTAAGGATAGTAGAAACAGGATCTCCTCCTTCCATGCAACAATGTAAACAATTTTCAATTGATTCTTGCCATGCATCGCCCAATTTTAATTTAAATATCTTTTTTAAGATCAGGCTCATTTGCCTTGGCAAAGATCGGAACGTGTCAATCATCTAAACTTATTTTTAAACAACGTCCAACAAGATTATGTGCGTAAATTTTTATCACTTGAAAGGACGGAAACACCCGAATTTTCCGTGCCTGCATTCACATCCTTACGCGAGTGATGCGTGACTACGTATATTATATTGAGGGCCCGTGTTTGTTTGCAGCCCCCCGCGAGTGTAGCAGCAGCGTGAGCGAGCCAGAAAGGATTCGTACCGCCAGCGCGCCCTCGCCATGCCCCCCGCCCCGCGGCTCGCCCATCCGCCCGCCCAAGTGCACCAGCTGCAGTCCAAGGGTCACCATGTCCGTGGTGCAGACCAGGGTCCGTGACCAGAACTGCGCCGGCAACAGCAACTCTGCGTCCACGTCTTTGCCCACGCAAGCTGCCGTGAAAAGTGAGTAATCTCTCAGTTCGTATTGTTTAGTTATGCTGCGTAATTGCATATATATTCTCTGTTTGGTGAGTGTAGTGGCGCAACTTGCCACTATATCATAAAATTGATGGGAATTTTACATCACATCTAAAAGGAACGTTGTCCCTTTCTAAGCGATGATTGCTTAGTTTGTTTTTAATGGAGAACACACATGAAAACCATAATCCTACATCAGGGATTCCATATTATCAATTAACTAATTTTCGTGATGGTTTCCACGAGATTTTTTTTAGTATAAATAAAATTTGGTCCTATAATTTAATGAGCTTTCCGATTTTCCGAGGAAGTTGTGCCACTGGTCGGAGTAATATGTTCTCCTTGACCCACCCACGGGCCGGTTTACTGCCCGCACCGCGTGATTGCTCGAAATTTATAACGCCAGTCTCAAGAGAGGCTGATTGAATCTATAATTATTGCAAGCGGAATGGGGGCGAAAAAATAGCATTAATTTTAAACGCTGTAGGATACAAGTAATTATTTTTATTTGTTATTGCCACTGGTGCAAAACCTTCAAACGTATATTTTTAATCGGAAATCTTGACAAAAATTCGTTTAACATTACTTACGTGCGTAACAATTTGAAAATTCAACTGCTCCTATTAGACTTCGCAACTATTATTGTTCGAAACGATTAACCACTTTGAGATTTTCGTCGCATTTAAGTTGCACATCGTGGAGTTTGGAAATTCATTTTAAAACTATCTATTTTTTGTTATCTAACAAACTCGGCGTAAACGCCTAAAATTACCCATGAAAGGAAAGCATAGTAAAATTTGATATGAGTTTATCATAAACGGTAAAGCTTTCAATGAACTTCAATGAAAATATATTGTTTTAATTTATCAAAAACTGCAACGGATACGAAAGAAAAAGTTTATTTTCTACATTATGGTTGCCGATGTTAACTTTCTGTGATCATGATCTAGCGCCAAATGACGAAAGAAACCATCTGGTTGCAGCAGCTATCTATCTAGAGAGCAACAGGAGCGCGACTCTGTGGTCTGTTGTCCGCTTCACAGCCTCTGAGAAACGGTTTCTCTCGCTTGGTATTCGCAACTGGCGTCAATTACCTAGTTTCGGCATAATTGGTCAGCAGCTGCTCAGATGCGAAATTCAGTCACGTGATTTGTAACGTTACATACAAATACAAAAACCCCTTTTTGAAAATTGAAAATGCATTAATTGATAAAATAAAAACAATTTTTATTTGCGAGAGGTAGCATTATTAGTCACTAGATATTATGAACTCTAAAATACAAAAATATTAATTTTATGATTTTTGAACTGGTTCACTCTGTTTCGAGCACAAAAATATTTTTTCCTGTTTAATTTTTCCAGGATGTTGCTTACCGCAAGCGAAGTCCTGTTTTGTAAGCCCTTAAAATATTAACAAGCCGTATTTTAGCCGGTAATAATGAGATCCGATTTCTCCCTTGCAGTAAAATACCACAAGTTCAATTTGAATGACAACTATCTCTCATAGTCAATGTGCGTTATCTGGTAACAGCAATTCGCAACCGGTCGATTACAAGGTGGAACTGAAGCGAAAGGGAAAATGCATTACACCAAGCGAGCGAGAAGAGAAAGCGCTGCAGCTACTTTTTGTGTGTTGCGCTAGGCATGAGCGAGAGATAAGTAAGCGCCACAGATACCTGCAGCGAAAGTTAAATGGCGTAAAATGTCTAATTTCAATTACTCGGTTCGCGTATACGAGTATACTCCACATTCAACAGCACTGACCGCGGAGAACTGTGAAAAACTGCCAAAGTGAAATTGAAAGATGAATCAAAAGTGCACAATAAGTGGGACGGCGGGCATTAATTAGCGGTGTTGCTGCCCTCAATTAGCTAGCACGTGACGCAAGAATGGGTCGGGTTGCTGAATACGTTCAGTTAGTGATAAGATTTGTATTATGCCACGCGACGCTTGAAATAGTGGTATTCACAACAAACAAAAGGGGAGCAGAAATGAGTTCCAAGATCATTGACTCACGTTGATCGGCCACAGTGAGAAAGGTCAAGGCGCAATAATTCAGCTTGCCTACAAACACATGCACTATTTCATGGGATTGATTAAGCAAGCTTTTTTACCTAAAATTTAAGGAAGTTCAAATAACTTGTTTACCATGATCTACTTGCTTAAAACCCAATATTATTTTATGAAACCTTTAGATTATATCGCAGTGTCTACAACACTGTTAGTACTGTTGATTCTTTTCCGCCTCAAAGAATGGGGCAATGGAATTTCTTGAACTTGAACGATGCAGAAATAGGTTTTCGGGGTCGAGTGGTTGCAAAACTTTGGCGCTTAGCGCAAAAAGTTAATCTTCTTCCCTTTATATTTGATGTACTCGAATTGATGGTGCGTCTTGCGGAATGTCAGCTGGGCAGGCCCAAAGAGTTATTTCGGGATTGGATCATCTGCATCTCACATTGACGTCAGCCTGGCATTCTTGGTGCTCGTCCTTTCTGCCGCTGCTGTCTATCAGGGTCAAGCGTGACTTTTCCGTTGTAAGCCACTTAGGAGCGGGAAGAAAATCAACCATCCCGGGAGGGATATATTTTCTCTCTTATACCCACCATTTCACTGGGAAAGATTAGTCGGATCTCTCATGCCTCATCACGTGTACAATTAATTATCAGATTAGACCAAGTATAAGAGAGAGACAGCGCACTCCGAGATAATATGGCCGTCCGTGAGGCACAAGAGATAGACTATTTGGCGCTGAGAATGTTTTCGCAGTGTTTATTTTGACTGCAGGGCACACAGATCTGTTTTGCTCGCGAAACAAACACAACACGTTCACAGACGTGCCAACCAAATCTCGCAAAAGCTTTCATCTGATGCAAATTGGCAAGCTGGCCTGTGAAGTCGCATGTTTTTAATTATATCCTGATCCTCGCACTATAACATTAATAATCAATTCAACGTGTGTCAGCAAGTCGCACTGAGCTTACGCTAACTCCTTGTTGTTCAATGTAGAAATAAAATGATTTTTTGATCGATTATTTGTTCCGTTTTCAATATTGTGTTCGTTGTTGATCTCTACTCTGGTGATCCATGTCAACAACACTCTAAATTTAATGTCTGGTTTCGCAATTGCGAATTATCACATTTGAATAATGCCAGTCTCGTATTATGATCAAAACTCTCTCCCTCTCTCTGGCAGTGGCCATTGCTCAACAATTTTAATTCCAGTTGCTCTTGAATGGGAGACCAACGTGAATCCGACAGGCAAATTGGCTGCGGGTAAAATTAGCATGAAAGCTGCGGCGTTCATTTTTCGCGGGTGGGCAGAAAGTACGGCCAATTTAAGGCCCGTTGAACTAGCAGCTAGGGGAGTGGCTTTACCTCAGAACAATATTTTGTTGTTTTGAGGAATACTGTGCTGCGTTTAAAAATATAGATTTAATATTGTGATGTTATCACGTTAAGCAACAGCTTGGTTAACAACATTAAAAGGCCAATACAAAAACCTATTGTGCTCTTCTTGAAGATAACACTTGTATCTTTTTAACCTCTATCTGACGGGGAGGTTAAAAATAAATGCAGTTGATTTTCAATCCAGTGGAGTAGAGATAATACAAACATAATACGTCTGATGCTAAATTAAAATCTACGGCTGCATGCAAATAATTTAAATAAAATCAATTTCTTTAAAAAAATAATATAATTAATTAGCGACATACTCTTAGGTTTCTTGTTCGTTTCTCTTAGACCATTGAAATCAGACGAGTAGAATATGCGCAGGAAGTAGCGCAAACGGAGAAAGTGAAATTTAAGTTGCCATGCCAAAAGCAATACCATTTATCCTTTGCTAATATCAATGGAATTGTGACCCGCGCATAACTATTCGTCCTGACTGCGGCGAAATCCAATATCAAATTGGGCTCGTTCTCTATCCGCCCCTGCACAGAGACTAAAATTGTTCCCGTCAGCGTATAAGAAGGAGGGATTCCAATGGCGAACCTATTGATGCTTGTGCGTATTCATAATTTGCAAAAGCCATGCATTTATAGGTATTGCACGTATCAAGCCCTGTTATAAGGACTTGGAGATAAAGTACAAAACAAAGACCAGATATAGCTTGTGGTTGCTATCAGAGTACTTTTTTAAATGCATTCAAAAAAGTGAAAACGTTCTGATCAAGATCCCTCTTGTGTTTCGTTATCCAGCACGAAGAAGTGTGTGTCAATGTGCAAGTTTTTCCACGCTTGAGAGCCGAAGCCGTATAGCAGAATTTCAAACACATTCGCGAGTGACGCAATGAAAGCGAATCCTTTAGTGTCGTAAGAGAGTGTTCTGGCCGAAATAATCCTCTTTCCAGGCATGCAAAGCCGAATCGTCTCCCACATTTTAAATGGTCGTGCACACTTTTGCGGACACGAAGAATCAGCAACGGCCCTTGGTTCTATTTTTACTTCGCGGACAGCACCGAGAGACCGACCAACCACATGTCTAACTTTAGGATTTCGTGCACTCTGGGTAATGACACTCACTCGTCAGTTGCGATGGCTGGATTTGTTTCACCGAACATTTAACACGCGGTTGTCTGTTTATTTCGTGTCAGCAATAAAATAGGATTGATATTTATTTGTGGCAATCGATTGCGGCACGCAAGCAAATAGAAATGCAAAAGAAATTCTAGTAAAACGCATTTCCTTAATGTGAGGCTTTATTAATAATCCGCGTATCTTCGTGTGGCTCTCGTCCCTTGTCTTTTATATCCCTGACCATTTTATTTTCGGCTTTTTATTGTGCCGGTTGAAATATCGATAAGAGTGACCGCTCACTAATTGCTAGAAGAGGAAAAAATATTTTTTTTTCTTTTGTAAAAAAGAAATTGTGGTATCAAGACAAAAACATCATAAATGTGTGTATAAATGTTTTAGTTTTTTTGTTTACTTTTCTTAAAGTTAAACTCTAATTTTGGTTTTTATTTAATTTTTAATGCCTGGAACCGTTACATATTAATGGGTTTAACAAATAAAACCAATATGAGCTTTCTCTGGGCCAAATAAAAACTACAATGGAAAAGCAAAAATAAAACAGTCCACATAAACTTTCTGGTGTGGCTTGCGTCACCTATGGGTATTTTTCGCGTACTCATCAGAAATACCGAAACTGCATGCATATGGCCTGGTGGCGTGGCCTAAAACGCTCGCACGCAGCTTCTGGGTCTGGGCAGTTGGGTCGCACATTTTCGTGTTGCACAGTTGGAGGCAATATTGTGCGAAAGGCACCAGGAAATTTGTTGGCCCATCTGCCACAGACAGCGGCAACAATGGCACAAGGTCATCGACTTGCTTCCTGCCTGGCTGAGTCGTTGAACCTCCTCCCTCAGCCGACTCTCGCAGCCAGAGCAACCAGTCTCGCTCTCCTTGATTCTTTCGCCACTTGACAGGTAAATAATACTTAGTATATCTTATAACAGGGCGTTTAAAATGTGTTTTTGGAAAGCAAGATAATATTTCGTTTGAAGACATTTTTTTCTTTCAATTTTTTCCCTGACAAAGTACTAGTTTTTACCAAAGTAATTTACCAAACATTTAGCTTTATTGTACGATTCAGTGTTTATTTTGGGAGCAAAGATAATTGCGGAGTTGGTAAAAGTGACAAATTTGCTCCTTCTTCTGCGACCATTTTCTGTTTAACGAGAGGGTTTGGACTGCTTTTGTGTTCTTCTAATGCGGGTGAGCACGCACGTGACTCACGGGCAAAATGCTTTCGGAAATCCTGCTGCCAGGGCAGCTGACTTGCGATCAATGCTTGATCGTGGCCTCCTTTTGGATATGTCTCGGAGCGAAATCGTCAAGAGCTGGTTCATTTCACCACACCTGAAATAAAATAAGCAGCTGAAAACACGTATCGGAAATCGGAAAACGCCCATAATAGAAACGGTGAATTTTTCATATTATATGGTTAAAGTTGCGTGAAAGAAAATAGGTTTTGTTTTTTAAGAATGTCTTTTATTTTATTTAAAGACAAAAGTAATTTAAATTTGTAAAATAAATTTTGTATTAGATAATGCGTTTTATTTATTAATTATCATTTCAGTCTAGCTTAACGTCACTTAAAATGATAATTATCAGTGGGGTGGAGCTGTTACGTGGTTCTATGATCAAATGCAATCAAATTTATAATTAACACATATTGTTGAACATTTTTCAACATCGTCTATTGATATTGAGGAGGAATATTATGACAATTTTCCACCTTGATAATTGATGGAGTTATAAACTCTATTATGGCTGGATGATTTCACTTGTTAATTGCTTTTCACTTGGTGGGCGCATCATTAATCTTAAAGAACAGAGGGGAAAACGTCGATTTTGCCAGCTAACCAATTGGAAAAAGCATGCGCTTAATAGAATGCGGTTAACATAGTAATCCGAGGTCTCGTCTTCTAATTTGGCTGCACTTGAGAAGCGGTCTCATTGACACAACGATTTTACACCGAACCGTTAATCCAAATGCACCTCTTTTTGCCGTTCAGCTGCGGCTTGCCTGACCGAACAGGCAGTTGGTGAAAAGCTGGAAGTGTCACGCCCTCGAGGCTCGTGCATGTCTAATTTGAAAAGTTATCTGTCCGTGCGCCTCCTTCGATTTTTCTTTGCAGGAAAGAGGACAGTGGAATAATATAATCGCGGCACATTAAAATCCTAATTGGTTTAACGCGCAACTTGCGTTTTGCTATGAAAGTCAAGATGTTTTTACTATATTTATATTTTCACGAATTTTGCTTTCACCTTGCACGCAGGCAAAGCATTATTTTTATTACATAGGCGAGCGAATGAGGTAACGCTTGTTTGCAGAAAGACGCAAAGAAAGCTCGAGCCGGAATAATTGGCTTTCCTTTCACCAAGCGTGAATTATTAAAAAGAGTTGTGTAATTGCAATAAAGGCTTCAAAAACTTGAGCGCTGGAGTCTGTAACGCTCAACATCCTTACAATTTTGGTTTTATAGTCAATTAAAACCAACCAGTCAAGTGGTCCATTATATCGAAAGAATTGGAGGATTCTTCTGGACATGACATCATCTCAAGGGGAACGCGAAGCAGCTTGCACAATCTCTTATGTATGAAAAGAGGTCCCTCTTACCTCTGGAATTACATTAGGTACATGCCCCAATTTCCACTTTCAAAGCGAGCGGTTGGCTCTATTGATTCATGCCGAGCTTTAGCTGATGCTGGTCAATAATTACCGCGGGAACATGCGCCATGCAAATTGTGGTTTTATAGGTTCACTGACCTGCTCGCCAATTATTTTTTTCCGAGAAATCAAAGTGCTAACATTTTCTTTGAAGCTGGTGTGAACAAAAACACGAAACACCTCTTAACTAGATGGTACAATACCGGCGCCGTGGCACAATTTCCTGCACGTTTCGGTCTCTAATTTTTCTCAAAAGAAGCTACAACTTTTTATTAATATCACGCTATTGTATGATCGTTTTAAAAATTTCTAGATTCGAGCGTTTTATTGGTGTTAACTTAAGGTTGCTAGTTTATTTTTATTTCAATTTCGCTCTTAAAATTGATCTTGACTTCAATTAAATACGAATTTTTTTTTCGTACATTCGGGTCACGTGGAGGATATCTTGACCGGTAGTGGTGAATATATTTTTGGCGGCACGTGCCAGCTCAGCAGCTTTAACACGTGGCATTCCCGACCATAGTTTACGTGTATACGTATTTGGTATGGTGGCCGCCGCGCGAGTGCCACTAGAAATAAACTTGGCATGCACAAAACATACGCGCGCGAATCTAGAATGCCCTCCGAATAAACACCCTTCTAATTATCGCTCAACTGTCCTCTTCTGCCTTTTTGTTGAGCGCTGCTAGAAATGCAAAACTCTTCATAGAAAATTGATGTAATATTTCAATGGGGAGAGAAAAGCTATCATGTCAAAAATAATAAACGAATCAGGGGAGCATTTCTTGACAAATTAGAAAATATTATCCTTTGGTATGAATTTATTTGAGAATTTTTGTACTTAAAAATTTTTCTGAACTTGATATTTGAGTCTTAAATTGGTCATGACTAAAAAACTTTTACTTCTGGTCTTAAGTAACGACACTAACCTTGAGGGAAAAAAGTGAAATTCAGAGCTACTCAAATTTAATGGTACATAAACGATATTTTTATCTCTTGAGTTATATTATCATGCGTCTAATCGTGATAAAAATCTTTTCGTCTGATCAAATAAAATCAAAGGTCGATTTGTACACTTGATTAAATACCCGTGAGAAATGTTTCTCTCAATAAAAACGCTTCTATACTTTGAAATTTTCGTTATTCACAATACCTAAAAATAGCTCTGTCGTTGCGAATTAATAATTTTCATAAAACGGCCCTGACTCAAGCATCCTGTGATACGGAAAAAATTAATGGCAATTTACCATCACGTTGAAATTTAAAATTTCGAAACTCACTTTTCTGATAGTGAGAGATAAGAGCCGTGCCGGCCGTGCCTCTCAAAATATATTCATTGTGTTATTATCGATGCAATTCAATGAAAAATAGTAATTATAGTTCGTGGCTCAATTTAATGGATTGCTGTTGCCTGTTGTGGTGTGCGGTGTCGGTTCGCCGATCCACAATCACCGCGTTTGCTTTGCTTGCTCGCTCAGTGCACGTGCGAAGGACGATCACCGCGATTTGTTACAAAACTCGTGCAATCACAAATCCTTGAGTCGCGAACAGCAGCGTCGCTCTGCATTTCTTCTCTTATGAATGCGATCGGGAACGGTGTGCAGGTGGCTGCTAGTGCACTCGCAAAGTAGTAAGTCTTTTGTGTGCTTTTCGGGCCGTCGCATTATTTATTATTCGTTTGTGTGCGTTTGTATGCCACCGTGACGCATTCCCGTCATATCTCTGCGTCTTATTGCTCACTTCCTCTCACGCATCATTAACACATTTAGATGCACTGCGAAATTTCAAAATCATACAATGGTAATTTTATTTTTTGGGTCGGAAATTTTGATCAGCGTCTCATGATTCAACCCCCTGTGAGCTATTTTTAATCATTACCCTCAGTTCTTCCAATTACATCTGCGTGGAACGGTTAATGCTTATTTTATCAAATGCTCATTTGCTTCAATTCGGACTTGTTGCAAATTGTCTGAATTTTCATTTTCAGGAAACTCGATGAGATTTTTTATCGGTCTTGACAGGTTTTTCATTTATCACAGTTGATTGGCTTCCAAAGCTATGGTCGGGAATTCCAACAAAAAAGGGGCATGCATCTTGCTTAACTGATAAATTCACAGTCAACTGAAACAAAAAAATCGCACAGTGCAAGTTCGGCGCAGATGTGCGAGTGTCACTCTTGAATATTTTTGCGCCAGAGCAATCAGCTCGGTCTAGAATAATTGAGGAAAGTGGTGTCCTTGCCGCTTCTGATTGGCGAAAAAGCGAAAGGAAATCCCAGAGCTATTTTTACGGTTCGCACTCATAATTCCGCAGCGGAGTTGAGGTGAAGCTTAATTTCAAGTGGCTGGCGCGAGCACAAGTGACGCAGTTTCGACTTTTAAATCAACCCCAACAAGAGCACACTTCTTCAACTGCCAACGACCTTGTGCGCTGCACACATCTGACCTCTGAAACAGTTGTGAAACGTGCGTCCCTGAAATTAATTCGCAATTATGTGTGAAACTGAGTCGCAATTAATGCGTAATCAAAGTCATGAGAGCAGGTTGTATATCGCAAAGACATTTTTCCTCCGTGCATCGTGACGAGCGCCGACATAGTCGCAGCTGCACAATTATTTATTTATGAATCCGATAATATTCTAGACCAATATGGCGCCTGCAGGATAAGGTGAAGCAATGTCACAAAGAAAATGATTATACGGGCAAAGTGGCTTTTAAAAATGACAAGAATATTTAACAAGTGCGTTTTAAAATTAAAACTTTAACCGCTTCGTCAAAGCTATGCCTGTGAGGGAAATTTATGAAATTTATCAGAGTTCTAGCTGAAACCTGAAAGCTCAATCAAACTAATTCACACAGCCAGCCATCGAGAAAGGGAAGACTAAAAGTGTAGCAAAATTCGAATTTTCAGTTCTCTCTCACATCAGCCTTTTTTGTAATTTCGGGGGAGAAATATTTTCAAGATCAAGAAGCGTCTTGTTAAAATAAATAGCTTTCATCAATCAACAAACAACTTCAATAATCAACAGGAATATTGTAGTTTTATCTTGTTGGAAGGAGGTGAATCAAAAAACATTTTAGTTTCTGTTTCCTGATCACACTAGCAGCAAAACACGTTTTCCAATAGCAACGTGACTGTTTCTTAACCGGTTGCATTCGAAATTCAATGATATTCAAACTCTAGTTCCTGGCTGCTTGAGATTTATTGATTGATAAATGCTTACCTGCAGCTATTTTTTCGGCTCTATCAGATCCATTCATGTGGCATCATCGCATGATAATTTTTTTTTTAAATTTTAACAAGAAAAATAACATATCTTTTAAATGTGAGTTAAACGAGTTTAACTCACCCCTTCTAATGCTATTAAACTGTACTATAATACATCAGGAACAAGGATGCTCTTTTCTAGTGAATTACGCTTGTGGAGGGGAAGCTTTATTTTCGGAGCCTGAAATGACATGTGTGTATCTGTGCCGGTGTGTGCATAGCGTACGCGTTCCGAGCAATTTCCCAATCTAATAGTCAAACCCATGTGGGTTGTTGACCTAATCTATGTGCCATTTACACCGGACCACGCCTGCTTCCCATTTACACCATGCTGTATGTGCAGAATTGTATTTTTGCATGTGCGTACGCCTTGGCAAGCTTCCCAGCCGTTGAAATGTACCGTGTGCCTGGTGATTTATATATCGCTGCTTTAAGCAGCCAACATTCTCTTTTCAGGCTGTGAGGAATTGTTTGAACAAAAATCAGATCATTACGCCGGAAACTGGCTTCAAAACGACTTTTTATTTGTGATAGTTAGCTAAATGTCACAATGAGACAAACGCAAACCTTCAAAACAATGCCTATAACATTAACTCACTTGGAAATATTACCTACATTGTTTTCGTTAAAAGGTTTTTCGCGCAAAAAATATCAGTCACGTGCTGCAGCCGTGATCAGCCATCAAACTATGCTGTTTGCTCCGAATGAAATCTTATATTTAAGTTAAAGTGTTAAAGCCGACAGTATAATTAACAAGTAGTATTAATCAAACGGTATAGTTTTAAATTCCTTGTGCACAAATGAACTCTCTTTTTGAGGTGTACCATAATTTCTAGTTGACGAGAAAACAGGCATGTGTATGAAACAAGAACTTGTTTTTTTAACCTCAATTCTTACAAAAAATCGTAGTAAAAAACTGTGTTTCACGCCTCTTGACACTCTCTTTTAAACTAAAATATGCAAAGAGCACTTTCGGTGTGAAATCTGTTACAATAAGAGCAATAAAACTCTGCCCAAAGAAATAAAAGGCAGCAAGAACAACAGTTTTATTGTAAATGTGAACGGAGAAAATTAGAAACCGTGAGACTCTCCTTTGGATAATGACGCAATCTTGTATTTAATGAAGATAATGAATGTAAGACTGAAGATTCTGTGGAACTAATCTTTTTTGAAGAACAGTTGTTCACATGAATTTTTGGAATTTCGGCTAGGAAACAATCGGACAGTAGTTGACGAGAACGCAGCTTTGCAGCGCTTTTACGCACTTCTCGTGCGGCCAACTACGCACTAAAATTAACTCTCCGGACCTCTCGCAACTTTCAAGGCGACACATGGAGTTATTCCGGTTTGAAGAGCGGAGAGCGGAGAATGGAGAAATGGATGCGATTAGGTCAAAAGCGTGATGATTGCATGCCCAATTTTATTGTTTGACTCTCTCCTAATATCAGTCGTGTTTCAGCCTCACGGGAGAAGATTCCAAAGTTTGCACAATCCAATAAATAAACAATCTTTGATCTAATTTCACTTTCAAATGGAGAAAGGAGACGAATGTTAGTTTTTGCTAAGTATTGGTCCTCAAATATTCTGCCGATCGAATTACAGGCAATAAAGTATATATTATACAATTTGGTGAGCTCATCAAATCCTCTAGACACTTTTTTCGATTTGCTGTACCACCTCGTTTATATAAAAAATGGCTATTTTAAATTTAATGACGTTACTGACGCTATGGGAAGGGTATATTCTACTATTTTAAAAGTTTTTATTCACATTTTTTTAGATAAAATGCATTATTTATTTTCTGCAACGCAAAGAAAAATCAGTTAAAAGGAATCGGTATTAAATCAATCCTTTTTTGCTGACCTCTTAAAACGCGTTTTTATGCGTATCAGTTTACAGCATCTATATCCAGAGCAAAATTGACAAGTGTATAAACGTGCAGCAAATAACCGGCAACATTACAAATAGACACATGAATAACAATAGCCTTGAAAACTGAGCTATATATGAGGAAAAAAGAGGAGGCAATATTATTACAAAACGTCAAATTCCAATGAACATATCGGGAAAGAGGATATATAACGCCGCGGCAATAACTTTAGCACAATTATTGTCGTCTCACTACAATGATTGATGGAGAGAAACGCTGTACGAGATACGAAAAGCAATGTACAAATTTAAAATCTGGACTTTTTGCACCTCTCACGACCAGATGAGGTATTGCCAAAATGGGAATGCAATTTCTTTGATCGCGAGTGTAGCAGAAGAATGACGTGTGAATTAGTGATCGATAACGAATTTCATGCACACACGCGGGAGCAGCGGCTAGTGCTTCTTGCAGAGCGCAAAATACGTCAAACGAGTACAATGTGAAAATGAACTGGCTCGAATTTGCACACAAACGAACCAGTCGTAGGCTGGAGGGACGTGAAAAACAGTAAGATGGAAATTAAATTAATTAATAAATATTAATGTAAGCTAGCACAAAGGCTCATTAATATTCATGATGACCGAAAAAGAAGAAAACTTTGTGTGCTATATTGAAAACCAATTCCAGATTGGAAAATCTTAAGGATTATAAAGTTGTCCCTATATACCGTTTAAAAATATTAAATTTATATCTTTGAGAACATTCCATTTAAAATCCTGTTCATCTAACTGTTATTTTTCAATTTAAATCGTCGTTTTCATGCAAATGGTAAATCCTCGTTCTCTTAGGCTTTTCACTACCCCAGAATATTTCTTGAAGTCTTGTTCCGCATTTGTATGGGGCCCCGCCAATGTAGGTGTGCGTGGGCCGGCGCGGAACCAGAGCCCGACCGACACTCAGTCAGCCGACAGCTTAGCACGTGCAGCAAAAAGCTGAATCATCACCGCATTCACCTCGTCTTCCTAATTGGCCGCGACTTGCAGATCAGCATTCATTCGCAGGTGCAATAACACATGGATTTCTTTGCGCTCGCATTTGAAATACCAAGAACTGCTTAACTGATAAAAAAACACTGGGTTTAAAAACCTGTAAATAATATGTCTGATTGCAGTCTACTGAATTAAGATCGAGCTGTCAGCGATTATGAGCTAACCACATGTAAAAATGTTGGGATTGCGTCACTCGCCAAATTTTCGGGCGTGCAATCGAAAAGGCAACCACAGCCGAAATGAGTTTATAACTTGCTGTGCATTATCCGTGTAGTATGCACAAAAGTGGGTTAATGTTAGTTCAAGGATTTGCCACAGTTTGTGGTTAATTTGAAACTTACTAGGTTTTCAGTTACCCAACGTACTTGCACTTGGGCTGACTCAATAGAAATGGAAATCATTAAGTGAAATCCCTTGACCGATTCTGGTTCTGTTTAGCCACGAATTGCAATTCAATTTGATTCGCAAGACAGCGGATGCTTGCAAAATGGCTTACTATCTCAACAATTGTTACCCAGTCTGATTTACCGTTCGGTCTTTTTGTGGTCGTGCTTCTGCGATTTCTCAGATTCATCAATTCTGGAGAAATCTATCGAATCATGCAGTGTGATTTACCTTCTAAAACAATTAGAAGCCTCTAATGTTTAGAGTAAAAGTGAGCATCACTATATGAAGAGTTAGAAAGCAGCAGATTGTGCTGCAAGTCGAGCCGCGCGCACACTTTGTTTATACGCCAACTTACTGATTCATTACTTCCCTCGGCGTATATATAATGAGATGGATGATGACTTTCAATTATGCACTTTGCGTGAATGCTAACCTCAATTCTTTGTTTTACGAATGGGCGCACAGCGGTAAATTGTGTCAATTGTCTCTGATAAAAAGTGCGTTTGCAGCTTGATTAGCAGTGTGTTTAATACCATTTAAATTGCAGGTGAGGAGCGTCTAAGGCGCTGCTTGTATTTCTTTTGTGCTATTGTCGTCATCTTCCAAATGCTGGTTCTCTCTTTATTATCATTTTCCTTTGTTCGACGTGTTGCTTGTTATCTGTACACGTGCTGGTGTTTAACGATTTTGAGTGCAATATTAGGAAAGTGTGCCATTGTTGCAGCGTCTTGAATCGATGGATCGATGGTAAAAATTATCAGTAACAGAAAACTATGCAATATGATTTCAAAATAGATGATAAAAAAGGGGCGAGTTAAAACATTCATTTAAAATTTGAACTATTTTATCGCAACTTCGCAAATAAAAAAACGTCAATGATGTTCACCAGGATATTTTTAGCGTAATCAAGGAGGTAACTTTCAATAATTATATTCAGAAAAAAAGAGATCAATTCTGAATTCCTTTTTACGTGAATTATGAAAGGTTCATCGAGTGTCGTGACAATTTTGCTCCTTTATGGGTCAACGGAAGTCAGAAGCAGTGTCGCATGCAAAACAAATAGTCACTCTCCGCATAAATGCAATCAAACTTCTCTTTTTAGAACACAATATATAGGTCACGTTTTCTGAATCTCTAGAACGAATAGATTCAGGCATAATTAACATCTCGGGCGTGAGAGTCGAATAGATCAATTTTGCGTGACGTCACTGTTCCATTGCAAACGCGAAATCTAGTCAAAGTAATAATTGACATTTCGACGGTGCGGAAAGTGGGTCGCATGCAATCTGCTCTGCTCGCCCCGGCTATTAGAGACACAAAAAGTGTCGCTGAATTAAGCCTGCTGATCAGCTCACTCACACACACACACAAACTTCCTGCTGGGTACTTTTAACATCAGAAAGGTTGGCTTGGTCGCGGTGCGGCTGTGCTGGCTGGATATTGATGCATGCGATCCGCGGGCCAACCAGCCCAGCGAGCGAACACGATCCCAGCAGCTGGCTATCCACGTGTTGCACTCCGAAAGCGATGTGTTCGGTAGTAATTTTTAAATCTTTTTCTTCGGAAGATATAAGTTAAAATATAAAACGATTCTTCTTGGTAAGGCTTAAAGATTCTCAAGGCTGTTGGACTTGATTCTGAATTATTTCTCTGTCCGTCCATACAATGATTTTGCACTTCTTTGCGTGGGGTTCCTTTTCAATATTCGTGTACATCTAGCATATTTATTTTGCTACCTTATGGGAACGATTATAAAATTTACCACAGCTTTATACACGGGACAGGAGTTCTTATATAAATTATAGAAACATTATATTATTTTAAAAGTTTGTCGCCTTAAAATTAAAATTAAATAATGCTGCTACAACCAGTCGTGAAAAAATTAGCAATTATATCAAATGAAGTGACACTGTTTAAGGAGAATATAGGTACTCTCCTTAACACTGTTGATCTCAAAACGGCACAGAAGAGAGAACACTTGACTGCGCGTCAGGTTAACAACAGGCACATTCTGTTGCTAGGTGGACCGGGACTTGTGAGGTGTAGGGATGGACTCTTTATTCTGTAGCCTTGGCTCGTCGGGCCGCGACTCTGTGTGTATTTAATGAGCATATTATTTGCCGCACATCCAAGGTCTTTCCTTATCTGACAGCCGCGTGCATCATGAACGGAAAACGGACTATAATTGCTGTCAAAATGCATAATTTGGGATCCGCTGCCATTAGCAAAATATGGGAAGTTGGAAATTCCGCTTAAAAATTGAGTTTTTTTGTATGTAGCTTACAAAATGTCTGTATTTTAACACATAAAATGATATTAAATTTATTTTTGTTTCGTATTTTTTATTAATAAATATATATATTTCTGGCTGTTTCTATTTGGACCGATTTCTTGGAACAATACAAGAAAAAGGAAAAAAAATAAAGCAGAAAAAAATGACAGTGCGGTGTTTCTATTGGCAAATGGGTAAGTTCTATTTTTAATTGGGCCAGGAAGGAAATCTGGCACAAGCGGCTAAAAAATAATCAATGTGCGGCAAAGTGCGCATAAAGCGCTGTTCGGCGGCGTAGAGGGGGCCAGCTGCAAGCTCGAGCTTCACAAGCGCCTCAGTCGTCCTCAGTCTGCGCCAACCAGCTGATGGCTGAGCTTGAATCGGTTCTCACGGCCAACGGGACTCCAATGTCCTGGCCTGAAGTGCTGTCCGAAACGTTCGGCGCCGAGGGTGCTTCGAAAACGTGATTCATTCAGTAAGCGCCCAATTTTTAAAGGACAGTCGATGTTGACAGCTATTATCCCTGGATCCTGGAAAATAGTGTTTTTTTGAGGGGGCGTGACCCGATTCCTTTTCTGAGCCTGTCAAAATTACCACCACCACTCCTTACAAGTTACAAGCAATTGTGACACTACTTCAAATGAGACCGTATTCGCCCTGACTTCTCTTTAAATTTTAAAGCTCCAGCAGTCGTCTTGAACTTTGCTTTTATACAGAAAACAATTCTTACGATGTTATGTTATTGTATTATTTCTTATAAAATAATATTTGAACTTGTAAAAGATGAAAGGCATATAATTCAATACGTTCTGCTTTATTGTATAATTATTTTTTTTTTTGAAAAATATTTAGATTCATAATGTGTTCATTATTTACAGAGGATTTTCTTTGTAAAATTTGTCTCAACTCTTTTTGTGTGAATCGAAATTTTATTACAATAACACGCGTTTAATGAGTAGAAAAGAAGTTAATAAATTCTGGCTATCTATCTTTTGATGCCATTTAAAAGGGCACGTCAAATCTTTTCAGTTTCCAGTAACCGCTGATTGTTTTAAATTACGGTTTAGCCAGCCAAGTATGGAAGCACGCAGGGTATCAGTGGCGTAACCTGATCTATTGCCATTGGACCCACATTGCCTTTTGACCCTTAGCGCAGGGCCACGTGATTTTCAATTGTGTTCCACCCTTCCTTTGGAAAGTAACGACACAACATGCTCTCGAAATGGGCGGACGGTGACCCCGTTCCGACCCAGACCAGTCGATACTTTGCATGGTGACTGACCGGTGTTTTGTATTGGTGTTTCAGGAGGAGGGATGCATTGCGCCGTGCTCGAGGGCGACGATGCAGAGCCGCACGAGGTGTTTGCAGCCCTCGGCGTGCTGGTGCTCGAAGGCCGCGTGCCCGGCGCCACCGACCGGGGCTACGGCGAGGGACCCCACTGCCCACCCCTCGGGGCCAAGCCTCGCCCCGCTGGTCTCCCGCACCAGTGCGACCCCAACACCAATATTCTGGTGAGTGTATATATTGAAGGTCTTGAAATATTCATTAAACTGCTCTCAGGAGTATTGATACAAATGAATTGATGTATGTATTTCAAATCAGCATTTTTTGTGGTATTTTTCCTGCCTCTGTTAAAAATTCGAAAAATTTTAGTATTAAGTTTGAGCTTGAAAGTATTGGGCAATTAATTATTAAACTTTTAAAAAGTGGCATGCAAGTGCAATAACGTTGATAAATATAATCAGCTAAAGGCAATTTACAGCAAATTATCGTGCAATAGTCTGGTAAGGTTTAACTGCTATAGTAGTTCCTGAATTCTCCCTGAGGCACTCAATTCTCACGCTTACTGACAATCAACCTTCTCATACTTTTCACCTGTTATAATGCAATTTACGCAACACCTGGCTGGTTACATAAAGCCACTGCTGGTACAATATCACTTTCCAAGGACTTTCGCATTGTTTCTCATCCTCTCTACTCTAATAACACAATACCACTGTACGATCTGATTTTTGTGCTCCTTTTTGCAGTGCCGTCGAGAGTTAGAATTCCGCAAAAGAATATCCTTGCTGTGGCAGTCGGGAATACCCATGAAATTGGAGGTGCTCGTGTGTCCCGACTGTGCCTGCGGAGCTCAAAGAGCCTCTTGTTCAGAACCATCGGTGAAGCCGTCACCGTCAGACTTGCTTCTCGAACAGTGGACAATCTCAGCTCAGCCCGACATGTAAGACATGCATTATTTCAAATTTATTGAAAGCAGTTGGTTTTGATCCTGTAGATACCTTGACCCAACTGATATGCCCCTCATTTTAAATGTCCCAATGACATGTCTCTTAACATTCAATGAAAAGTGGTTTAGCAAAAAAAAATCTTTAGTAATTCTTCCCTGATCTGTATTCAAATAATATTCTGCCTCAAATTGGAAACTATAAAGCCTAAATTGTTTTTGCTATTTCCAACTTCATTATTTGGTTAAATTTGTGTTCCTTTCTTGAATATCTTTACTATTTTTGGCTCAAAATTGAACAATAAGTAACAATTTTCCTTCTCCATTAATTATTGATTGTTATGACCAGATATTTAATTATTTCACGTTTTCAGAAGTGGAGATGAAGTTGGATGTGGCATGGGCGTGAGGGCGTTGCTGCAGGCTGTTCGTTCGCAACTGTTCTTCTCCCAGCTGGGCGCTTGGTTGTCCAGCTCAGAAGGACGGTTTCCGAGACACATCTGCTACAGGCTGACCGTCCCTGGAGAACCTTTTACCTCGCATTTCCAACGCCAGCCAGTGGAACACAGCTTTCCAGAAGTCAAGATTGGAAGACCAAACAATAGAGTCACATTTCAGGTAAAATGGCCATGCATTGACTGAAATACACTTGCTTCAAATTTGATTATTTGTATTAATTTATCTGATGAATCTAAAAATAATTTACATATATACAAATTCCTTTTTTACACCACACCTGTGCAAAAATTAAGTAGTTGCTCTAAAACTCATTTTGTTTCAGGTTTCTTTGAGGAGTTTGCCAAGGGGTGAGAGTGGAGTACTGCCTAGTTTGCTGTGCGTCCACAAACAGGACGAAATCTGCTCATCTGCAGCCCCGACCATCAATAGTACAACAACCAACACTGCCAATGATCTCAAAAATAACGAATTGTAAGCAAAAGCAAATATTTGACTTTAAAGTAATTTATCAAAGAATTGTTATTAGTTTCATGATGTTAAATCATATAAAACAACTTAATTATAATCCAAATTTTTCTTCTCAGATTATTCCCAATTAATAATTCTGGAGTAAAGAGAAAAAACAGCGTAGAAGAGAAGGGAGCTGGACCACTTCTTGGAGCTAGTTTGCTTGACCCGCCTCGGGAGAGAAGAAGGGGAGCGGTGGGGCAGTTCCAGACTCCTAGCCTGGAGACGCCGGACCATCTTCTGTTCAGACCAACTCCTGTTGAAAGTACGGCGCTGATTTTGGATTTAGAGCCTGTTGCTAATGGCGTTCAAACTGCAGCGCCAAAGGAGAAAGATCGGTCGCACCACAGGACCAGCAGGCACAACAGAGTAAGAAGGAGGGATTCTCTCAAGACTAGCGTGCTGGATGATAGAATGCACGTTGGCTGCAACAAGGCTGGAAAACACCATTGCTGCACCGAGGATGAGGTAATTTCAACCTATTCACTTATCATTTTTTTTTACAGAAGGAATGCCAGTTGAATTTATATTGCAATGCATTTTTTATTTACTGAACTGCACCATTATTTACACAAAAACCTTTATTGCATATCAGGGAACCACAAGAAAAGATGAAAGTGCATCAAAAGTACAAGAAACAGAGAAACTGTCGAAAGAGCAGTTGACTGAGGGCCAGAAAGCGGAGACGAAGGTTGGAAGCAAGCTGAATTTGAGTCCGCAAGAAGTAGGGGAAGTTCTGGCCGTGATGCAGTATTGGGTGCGGCCAGTCACTCAGCCGCACAAGGACCAGCTCAAGGACCACCTCGGGGAGAAGACCCTTGCTGCCAACATGGTGGCGCTGGTAACGCCACCCTCACTGCCCAAGTCTTTCCTGGAAAAGGGTGCGAAAACCAAGCAACCGCTCGAGAATGGAAGGATGGTGGATAAGGCGGACAAACTTATGGCGGCCATACTGCGGTCGAGCCAGGAGAATGTTATTGCGTTCCAAGCCCAGGCAAAGCCCACAGGACTGGAGAGGATTAAACACATGTTTAATAAAACTGTGACAATCTCTGGAAAGGAGACTGGAGTTGCAGCAGAGGTAATCTTCTTTTTCCACCTTGACCATTGTTTCAATTTCAAGTTAAATCTTCTTTGAATCAATGCTATCTAAGCTCTATGTCACTAAAGCCAGTATTAAAACTTTCCTCGTTTTAGTATCAAAAGTCTTCTCACATTACATAAAACTTAATCAAAATATCCTTTGAAGATTCCAAGTGGGGTGAAAATTCCATCAGCCATGGACAAAGCCAGGTTCAGGCAGTCTCTCGACTCCGCTGCCTCCATGGTGTTCCGCTCAGGCCTGCCTCTTACCTCAAGTCCTGCCCCTGTCCGAAGAGGCACTTGCTTTGACTTTGACAGCTCACTCAACTCAGTTCAAGCCATCAAGGGGTGAGGAATCTCTTCCCACGTCAAATTTAACCGGTCATGAGTAACTCATCTCACTCTTTCGATTTTCAGTGCCCTGTTTGATAGTCAATCGCTGTCAAGTCCTGCGTGCACCGACGAGGACAGCTGCACTGCCTCCCCTGACGTAGAAACACCACCGTCGCCGTTCACCACATGCCAACACCCTAAACTTTCGTGGTCGCCCACCTCTGGTTCCCTACTTGGCTCGTTTGAAGAGTCGGTTTTAAACGGGCGGCTCGAGCCAGTCAGCACCGTCCATGGCTTCACTGCGGAACTCGGAGCATCAGGCTCCTTTTGTCCCAAACACCTCAACCTGCCTGTCACTGTCTTCTTTTACACCCTTGGCGACAATGACAAGGTTTCTACTCCGTACCTGGTAAGTTGGAAATTGTCTCTATTCATTTATTATGTGATCCGAGGTTTAGTTTTAACCTTTTTAAAAAATCTTATATTAATGTTGATATTTCAATAGAGATCTTTTGTATTTTTTCTTATTTCACAGCAATTCCTCTATTTTTTTTATTCAATTTAATACTATTTAAAACTAGAGAATATGTTAAAGTATCTTTCCAATTATGCTTTCAGGGTCACATAAATTTGGGAAAGAAAGGTTATAGCGTGCCAAGAAGTGGTACCATCCAAGTGACCTTGTTCAATCCCTTGGGCACCGTGGTGAAGATGTTTGTGGTGGCTTACGACCTCTCAGACATGCCGCCCTGCTCACAAACGTTCCTCAGACAGCGCACACTGTACCTGCCCAGCCAGGAGAACAACGCTGACGGACAGATGCAGCCCTCTAATCTCCGCTACCTCATTCATCTCAGGTTCGCATTGGAAACTCTTTACTTACAATATTGCAATACCTTAATTACGAAATCAAAATTAAATTTTTGTCTGAACTAGTTGAAAATTTTAAATTCAACTAATTTATTTCGCGTAGGTTCTCAAGCTCCAAGTCGGGCCGTGTTTTCCTGCACTCGGACATCCGGATGATCATTTTCCGAAAGTCGGACCAAGACACGGCAACTGCCCACTGCGAGGAGGAAGGAGAATCCGCAGCGCACGAGCTGCGCTCTTTCATCAGTGGACCAACCAACCCGAAATTCTCTCCCCGCAAGTAGCTGCTGAGAATTCTTATTAACGTTTATAATATCTGTGATACCAGCAAGTTGGAACTTTCTAATTGAGCCCTCTCTCAGAAAGCAAGCGATCTATCAGAAAAAAAATGTAGCAAGAAAGCACACACCTGCAACTCCTCAATTGGAATACTTCTCTTGTTTGTCTCAAATTTCTTTAACTCAATTTACTGTTGAGTTTCCTGCTGGGGCTTGATGTGGTTGTCAAATTCAGTTTGCGCTTCAATCGTCTGGAAAATTGCAGTAAATGGTTGGTTAAGTTCAAAATCTATTGTGAAGTGACAAGGATAGCCAATTTGACACCATGTCAAACTCCATTATTCGCTGAGTGTACAGAGTGTAGAAATGTTTTTGAATTTTGCTAACTGAACTTATAATTTGTAAATCAACCGATCAATCTGTGTAGAAATGTACTGTCTAAATACTACACTGATGCAGTTTGTCCGCTTAGGCGTAAAAATGGATGTAAAGATCATGTAATAATTACTTGTGATGTGAGGTTCAATTTATCTCTCGTGATACAAGCCAGCTGTTGTCTGGCCTCGTTATAACCTATGGATATGTGTTGATTATCATTAAACACTAGTGATGATTTTGCCTCGGAGGTCGGCGCACATTGTGCCTGCCTCCGCTGGATAATAGGCAGCCGTGATAACTGATTTTCCCCGCCGACAGCAGCCACTGTCACCTTTCTGATCGGACACTGCAACTATTGTAGAGGAGAAATTTGGATTCGGGCTCGTTTCTGTCTTGTCTTGCAAGCTTTAAATATTGTGTACATACACACTTACTATATGGCTGCTTCGGAGACGGGGTTCGCACGGGGAAATCTTTGTAGGAAAGTTAAAACATTTACATTGTAAGGATGATCACTTTTTCGAACCCATAGTTCTTCCACAAACTGGTAGAGAGACACATGTACACAATACATGAAGATTCTAGCAAAACTGCAGGCGTGAGTGTTTCTAATTGTACTTTGCAAATCAACCAATCTTTCAGTATAGGCACTCATTATTATGCTAATTATGATTGTAGTAATTAAGTCTGCTTCCCGGGGAGCTTTTTGGTCATTATATAATATTTTGATGCCAATTTGAAGCGTTTTGTGTGTTCTTACTTTATCCACAGTGTACTCGATTATCCGACTTCATTTAACCACAGAAGAGTATGTTGTATATTCTATATTTTACTATGAATTATTCACCATGTGACATATTATGATAATCGCATTAATCAGTTCTCAGTTTACACACTAGCTGTGCCTGTCGATTAATTTCTCACTCTCGTAATTGAGTTTTTCGTTCATTTCAAGCGAAGCGACTTGGAATGATTTCATATTCTGATATGTGTTTGGTGTTTGCATTCGATTGGAAACTATGCTTTTGGTTGATTCGATTTTGGTATAGCCTGTACAATTTGATGTAAAAAGCAAATATTTTGAATTTGAGTGCCGGAATCTTCTAATGTCTAAGTACGAATTTGCGTTCATTCAATATCTCTCTGCTTTTTTTATAATTTCGACAAACGAAAACTGTGCAGGTATAGATTACATTTTAGGAAAATCAGATCACAAGAAAAACAAGAAAACGTGCTTCAACTTTCACAGATTGGAAAGCATCTTATTTATTATATAAATGATACAAAATTATACAATTAAAGAGATCACAAAATATATATTATGGATTGTATTAATAACAAATTAAGGAACAATAGCATGCATTAGCAGAAAAGTGAAATTAAATACCTATGTTTCAAACAATACTGCTATGTTTTATGACATAGCTTTATTTAGATAATGACGATAATGGTGTATTGAAGTTTTCTTGATGTTCCTTTAATAAATGAAAAATGCATAATACTGTCAACAATAAGTATTTGATTCGTCAATAAATCCCAATAATTTCATCCAACAATGTATAAATATTTTCTGGCGCACATCGGAAAAATAAAAATCCATTTCTTTGTCGGAGGTTACTGGGGAAAAGCGTTATCTACTTATTGCGACATGGGTTTTTTCTGCAAGAAAAGCGTCGGTAAAGTTTAGTGTTGATTCGTATTACATTTAATTACTCAATATATGAACATTAATGAAGAGTGAAATGTACCTCTTTTAAATTTCTGCTTTAATTTAAATCATTTCTATTTTTGCCGATATTTATGGCTGCAAATAATTTTTGGCCTTGGGCCATATTTACACAAATTTACTATTTACTGTAGGTCAGATGAAGGTTGTTAGCTTTTATGATAAGAAATAAAGGAGGGGTGAAAATGTATTTGTTTTGAACATTCTAGCCGGTTTTAGCTCTTGCCGCGCTTCCAAATATTGATAGCACATCAAAATAGATGGCTCTTGCTTTCGCTGTTCAAAGAGAGCTGACAATGAATTGGATGATTTTGCCAACATAACTTCTTTTAACACACTGAGTTCCACTGATTAGGCGACGGAAATAAAAGAAACTAATTACAGACTATCATGTAATAATAATATCATGAGAAATAAAAAATCCTTCATACAAAGTAAACAATGAAAGAACATGCCTAATTTCATTCATTGACCAATTTAAATTTCATGTTGGTTAGCCAGTCAAATTAATAAAAGTGTACATACCGGTTTAATCAATATGAAACTGTACGAATGATTCCGAGTATGCCTCAGATTTTTGAGCTGAGCTTCACTTTAATTTCTTCATCTACGTAAATTTTGGCGTGAAACTCATTCAAATTTATTTTTTCTTATCTATGTGTTTTCGACTAAGTGCTGAGACAGGAATAAACCGGTAAAGTAGATTGACAGCGGTAAGTCTCATCAGCTGCCCTTGTGTTTCCCCCATATCCCCTCTCTCTCACGGTCTGGGAGGTTGCACGTCGAGCCAAGCAAGAAAAGCAAGCGAGAACGGTTGCGATTGTTATTGTCGCATGGGCGCGAGTGTTTGACGTTGATCTGGACCTGGCAGACCAGCAGCAGCGGTGGACTATGAGAAAGGAGTGTCACAACAACCAGCACCTTTTCGTTTAGTAAACTTTGGAAATCAGAGGCGAGATGAGGACGACCGTAGCCGTGCGGAATATCAGCAAAATGCTGGACCACTTCTCCCAGTACAACCCGTCGCCCTTGTCCATCAAGCAGTTCATCGACTTCGGTGAGTACCGCACGTACGCACACGCGCCCAAGGGTGCTGCAGAGGGTGTGAGGACGGGGATGACCTATTCGGGCGTGTGGTGTGCACGGGTCGTTCCGCTTTCAGTCAAAATCAGGCTTGTCCGCAACCCCCAACAGGAATAGGAAGTTAAGAGAAAATGAAAGTTGTTTGTATACATGACTATGTTGTTATCTCCAGATCGTAAAACTAAAATTTTGATAAAAAAAATTTACGATGATACTTTTGCAATTTTGAAATATTACTCTATTTTATCGGAATTGTAACACGTGAATTACTACTTGCGTTTATTACACCCCTTTATTAAATAAGTTTCGAAATGGCCATAATATGAAAGCTTTGCCAAAGCAACCGAAATTTTCACTTGCAAAATACCTTTGAGGTGGAGCCAACCAGAAAACGCAACGGGGAGATCTAATTTTAAGATGATGAGTATTCATTATTTCAACTGATCTTTGAAACAATAATAAAATGCGCTCAGAAAGATTAGCATTCTTGGCAGCGTTTGCATTAGCAGTGAGACGAATTTTATGCGCTTGCCTTGAGCTTACAATTTTTACTTTTGCATCTGCTGTGTTGCTCTATCGTCCTATTCTTGGAGCAAATTAGGAGCAAGCTTTTTCTATTCAAATTAACGTAATAATAAACTGCAGAACAAAGATGGGCTATTTTTAAGTGAAGCTCGCTCAAGGAACTTAATGTTGGTTGATAAACTAATTTTCTTATGGAGTTTCATGTTTTTCTCAATAGACCCAAAGGTCAGTTCGGATTGAATCCAGATAAATGCTTTGTTGATATTGATATTTATGTTTGAATTAACCAAATAAGCTGGAGTTTTTTTAAATTTAAAATAGTAATATCCTGGAGTCTGTTGGGATATCAAAATCCATTTGATTTACAAAAAAAAATCAATATCTTTCAATTTGAATTTTGTATGCTATTTTATATCAAGCTTGAATTAAATTTAGAGAAGACATCTCACGAAGGAGTTTTTTTTATTTTCCCTGAGACTGCATAAATTACGATTGGAAAAAAATTAAATCTCTGAAAAGCGTTTGAAATAATGCACATCGCTTTCGCTTTCAAAACAAACGGCAAACAATTAGCCGAGGAGTGCTATATACGCGAAGCCGCACGGGTCCGCTAATTGGGCTCCCCTCTAAGGCAGCTTTCAGTGCGCCGAAATGAAAAGTTCTAGCAGCCTGCTGTCGACCGATTCAGGCCCATTTGCTGTGGCTGATGAAATTTCGATCGGCAGCAGGTGCTTGCCGACAAATCGATAAGACACAACATGGGACGCGCTTCGTGCTTCCTCACAAAAAAGGGCAAGGTCGGCTGAAGGGCGTTGATCTGGAGGAAAGTCTTCTTCTTGATGCCAGCTACAATTTAATTATAGAACATACCGTTTCTTTTCTTCCGCTTTTATTAAGCAACCGAAAGGGTGGTAGGAAATTAAAAAAAAAATAATTTTCATAGAGACTATCTTAGCAAGTTCAAAATAGTCAAGAAGAGATTTAGATGCCTCTATCTTTCGTTTCGTGCCAAATCTCCTGCTTTTGTTCGCTAGCCGGTAACAATAATTGTCACGAGTGGTGTGGCTGGCAGAACAATTCTCGGCACTTGGGTGAGGAAGAAGTAAAAGCAAGATCGAGTGTGTGTGTGCGTGCTGTTGAAAAAATCCCTTGTGTACCCTCCTCACTAGAGCCAAGAAAGTGGCGCTCGAGTGACGCACGAGGCCGCTTCAAATTAATTCCGCACTCGTTAATTCGACCATACTTTGCTGACGCATACAAAATCCACCGCAGTTAGTTTTACTAAAAATAGCTGTTATTGATGAAGACTGAAAATTTGCATCTACCTCAGTCCATGACCAGATTTTAACTGAAGTTGGGAATTCTAAAGATGTCAAGAGTCACTCAGAAGGCAATATAAATTTAACAGGGGGCTAGTTCCTTCTTTGGATGTTACTGCTTTTCAACGGCCCTTCTCCATAATGTTAGTATCTCTCAAGTCTTGATCCCTGAATGTAACCTACTTAAATTGACTTTTGATTTAAATTCACACTTTCTTAAACCTTGGATGAAGTTGACAGAATTATTTAGTTTAAAAATTTAGTTAAAATCTTCTTAAAACCGTTATTTTTATATATAATAATAAAAATGCTCTGCTTCGCCAAGAAAAGAAAGACTATTGTAGATGAGACCCAAATAAACTTATAAATAACAAGTCAGAGCTATAAATAGCCTCAATATTAAAAAGCTTTTTGACCTTTGCTAAATAAACTATAAGTTCTAAATTCCTTAAAAAAATACGTCATACATAAATTATGGTTGCTTCTGGTTTGTAATTTTCCAAGTTTTTTTTAATTATGGGGAAAGTCATGAATACGTCACATCTAGTGACGCGATTTTATGACTGTTCTTCTATTCTTCACGACTGGTAGCGTGTTCTCCACGTACAGGAAGTGTTTTGAGGTCAGTGTAAGGTCGCGAAAATACGTTTTGCCTCCGCGCTTGTGCGCTCTCATTGGTTGGTTGGAGGCTGGCGAGAGGTGTGTCGTTTACCTCTTTGAAAGGATGCAGACTGTTAATTATTTGAAACAATATATTCTTCTAAATTTAGCGCACTGCATGTTTTTCACATGAACCATGGCTTTTAGCGTTCAGCTGATAATCTGTTGGCACAACAAGCCGCGTCTCTAATTATCTAATAATTGCGAGCAGTGCTGCTTTATCAGCAGCATCCACTATTTGCAATGAGTGGCCCACTTCTGTATCTCTTCAGGTACTTTGTACTTTCAAGACCGTTCAGTTAACAATGCAAGTGCGAGCTATACAATCATAGGCGTGGGAGTTCGTTGCATCATCTGGTTGTTTACTCTACTATCAGATGATGCAATCTTTCCGATTATTGACAGTAATAGGCTTAGCGTTAATTAAAATTGAGTTTTGTATTTTGTTCTAACATTCCTTTCCGCGCAAATCTTAAAACAAAGCAATTTTTTTCTTTGAAATATTATTGTGTGGTTATATATATTTGAGAAACAGATATTGGTTTTATTGCAGTATCATAGTATATCGCACTGCTATGAAGCCATGTTTTGAAAGTGAAAGTTAAAATTGCTCGCTACGCAGATAAACGCTAACAGCTGGAGGCCGGGTAGCCACATTTTGTCAAAACAATTTTCCCAAGTTCTTCTCCTAGTACAGTTGAAAAGGTTTTCATATTTTGTGACTTCAAGACCGTTTAAATTAAAAACCGCATTCAAGCAAGCTATGAAATAAAATGCTGCATGGCCCACCTCTTGAATCTTGAATTAGACTTGGAGACTAATAATATAAAATTTCCTCTCATTTTTGTAGTGGATTTTTTATGGTCAGACTAAGTCTTGCCGGCTTGTACCCAGACACTTCCCAAAAATGTTTTATTAGGTTTTAATTAAAGTCTTTATGAATATAAATCATTTATCATTTTCATCTTCGTCGCGATGATTCAGGTGGTTGAATATCCGTCGAATAGGGGTTTGGGATAGAACTGTGAAGGAAAGGGAGAGGCGTAACATGACATGAAGCAAAAGATAGAGATTGTTATCTTTTTCTTTTTTGTGTTATCAGTGCTAGGGCAAATGTTTCTTTATTTTCTAAACGTGGAATTATCTTACGTTCAATAAAATTGTTATTAAATTATTTTGTAATAAAAAATTGTTTTATAAAATATAATTTATTTTTATTTTTTATAAAGAATAAAAAAGAATTTTTATAAAAAATAACATTTTAAAAACTAAAAAAATTAAATATTAATTAAATCTGACTATTCAATGTTGTCTGTAGCATAAGAATAAAGTATATCATCAGTTCTCTGCACCCTCGTCTATATATAATTGATGTTAATGATGTTGCATTTTGAAGCTATTTTTCTCTTGGTCTAATTTTTCCATTTAAGTGTGGAAACCAATTTTGACTTTCAAGGATATTGTGAAGGTATAAGCAATGAAAATACGCCAATTACAAAGAAGTTCTTAAATTCTATTGAAGTTTAAAGAAATTGCTGCTCTCACATTTTAAACTGCAGACGAGCTGGTCTACACAGTTAAGAGCTGTGCATTTTCCAATTAGATTTGTGCTCTCAGATAAACAATCAGATCAATCAACGTTTCATACAATTCAACAGAAGATGATAGGCTCCATTTCCCCGGAGAAATTGTGGCTTCGTAGTCGGATCCAGACTCCTTTAAAAAAGTTGCTTGTTCTTCAACGTAATTCGCCCATTCTGACAGAGCATTCTGAATTGAAGAGCGTCATCTACACTGATAACGACGCTGGAAGGTTTATTCGTTACAGGGGCATCAGTGATTTGGATGTCCTTCTCCAGCAGCATTTCCATGCTTTTCACGTTTATTGGCAGCAGCTCAGCCCAACATTTGATAAAAAATAGTCTCTATCAAGTAATTAAAATAGTCAAAGAAGCGCCGAAGAGTTACAACGGGGGAGGTAAACGATCATTTGAAATAATGAAATGACTATAATTCTACTAACTATATATCAACCAAGAATTAAGTGTAGCGTTTTTAATAAGTGCGCATCTGACGAAATATAGTGAGATGACCCAATTACATTTTGCTGATTGTGTCAAACTGCCTTGTATTAAAATATGGTGAAAGATAAAGTACCTGAGTCAGACTGATGAGCAAGAAGACGATGAGCTCAGTTCGCATGATGCTTACTGCGTTAAGTCCAGACAAAGTACAACATCGTCAAGCAGTTCGTTTCAATTTTATTTTAAAATAACACTATTAGACAAAAATTTGGAATTATAATTAGTTTTTAAATTTGTACTGATAAAATCACGTCCACAGTTTCCACGTTATTGGATGCAAATGTTAAGATAAAATAGTGGAAAAACAATCTCGCACGTTCTCGCACTAGATAGCAGCTGTTTCGACTCATCTGAGTCTTCGTTGCGTTGCAAAAACTATTTTCCGTGGTAATCAATACATTTCCATATTAAAATTGCATTGAGAGACCGGTTTCCTTGAACAGAGCGAGAGAAATGAGTATATACGTATGTAAACCAGTTAGAACCGCCTTTCAGAACTGCGTAGTAATGACGAATTAAAAATGTCCATTAAGTAATTGAATAGTAGTGCACTCTAGAAATTGCTGGACGCAGGTTTGTGCGCAATTTGCCTATCGAATTATTTCCCCAGAGAGTCGCTTGTTTTTGTCGGGGGCGTGTGTTTGGTTGAACGCACCTCACGGCAGAAGTAGGTCACGCCATAAGTGCATCAGCAGCCATTCATTCAGGGCCTCAATATCAAAGCTCGTGTTTTGTGTTTCGAACTGGCCCGTATATCTGAGTGATGTATATCTTTTTTATTGTCACTATGACCATTCACTTAACATTATATAATTTTTTCTGTCGTTAGATACACACGTGTTTTTAAGTGAAATAGTTTTTGCTATTTTTCTGATTTAGGAAACAAATTAAAGTCTCCATTTAAGGGTCAACTTCCTTAAAAGCTCAAATAAAAATGAAAAAATTAATTATAACGTGAGTTTCACGTCTAGAAATTTTGATTCATTCCTTATTCCTTAACATGATACATTTTAGTATTCTTGCTGCGATGAGAACGAAAACAAACAAAAATTGGCAGACCACCAAGCAGAAATCAAGTCCATGTGCAAAAGTCACAGACTGGTGCTTTTTCTGGCTCGCAAAATACCTGCAAAAATAGACATCGGGTCTAATTTTGCTCCGCATTAAAAACACCCACCAAGAATCATCGTCTCGACGTCTCAAGCCTTGCGGAAATTGCGCTTTATCTCAAAATGTGTCGCGAGTCAAGTGTAAAATGAGCAATAGCGAGGACAACGTCGCTTAGAAATAAACAGAGTCAATGAACTAGCCGAACTAGCAGACGCGCGTGCTCTCTGCGAGATAGTCGGCATGAGCAATGAGCTGAACCGAACTGCCGCCTTGCCAATAATTGATAAGACCTTCAGATGATATCAGGGTAGTAAATCTTTTGAATTGACAATTGAACAACCGATGTTCACACCTCCGTAAATCAGAGTTCACGCAGAAATTCCTTTCCCTGTCCAGACCAAGATAAAAATTTTCTGGTTATTTCCAATCCACTCTCAATCCATGTTGATGAAGGTTGCGTTACTCTTAAGGATGCATTCATAAAAGAATTATTAAAAATAATATGTGACTTATTCCTCATTGAAAGCCAACTTTTTATTTTGCCTACTAGTTTCGGCTGTCTAGTTCACTGTAACTCCATTTCATGCAAGCTCTACAGGAATACAATAAATTCATTCAGTCGTCATTTTAGCATGTTTAAATCATAATTGTTTTAAGTTTCGATAAATTAAAAACCTTTTACGAGAGCAACATGAAAAATTATCTTATTCATACCACAAACTAACTCTCCGCCCTTAGATATATTGGTCTAACTGTCAGTCACTTTTAAATGTTGCTTTGGCATTCCAATTTTTCTCACGGATCTAACAATAAATATTACGTTCTCGTTTTTTATTTGGAAATTATTAATAAAAAAAGAAGAATTTTCGTCTTAGGAGAGAAAAACTGAATGATGTGCGCCGTGTATAAATTTGCCTCAAAGTTTGTTGATGGAAAATAAACAAATTGTTTTGTTATTCATGAAAGAACGATCATGTCTGATGTCATTCCATTCTATTCTAACGTATCTGACGTCGGAATGCTCTTTAACTATCAATGCTGACAACGGAAATTGTGTCGCTATTTTGGAGCGAGCGAGATAATGTACGTCACAACTGGCCTTTCACATAAGCCATTGATCATGTAATTTGAGCAAGGTACGCACTCACTCCAAGGGCTTCTTTTGCGTCTTCTAATCTGTTATCACAGAGTGAGATGTAGTAAAGCACGAGAAGGCAAGCATTTCTTCTCACCAAATAATGTTAGTGCTACGCTGCGCTTGATGTGCTCTAACTAACAATAAGTTATAACCTTTGGAGAGCCAAGCAGGGTAAAAAAGGAGGGATTTTAAGTTCGATTTAACGTATCTTTCGCTCAATACTTAAAAGGAGATTTAAAGAGAAGCCATTAAATCAATGTAATAAAATTGACGCCCATTTTTTGTTATCTATACTCGCACCCATTTTTTTATTTATTCCATGTTCTGAACAAATTATGTGTGAAGAAACGATGTCTTACTGGTACAATTGAAATTATTGACTGTGTTTAATATTTAATTATAAATTGCGTTGAGGCTTAATCGAAACAACCTTTGTATCGTTTTAATCGTCGGCAAGCTCTCTTCTGTCCGCCCATAGTTTGCTCTGCGCGGCCTTGTCGTCTGTGTGCTGGTGATCAAATTTGCGTGCTGTATGTTGATTATTATTCGCGCTCAAAGTAGAGAGCGAGGAAGCGAAATGAGCCAAGGCCGTAGACGGCACGGGGGCACTGGGGGACAAGTGGATGGGCAATAACAGACTTGATCGAGGCAAAGAACCCAACGACACAGACACGCGGCTGTGAGAGCGACTTGCATGGAAAACGCAAAAGTGTATAATTTTTGCTGGTGCATGGTTATATTACGCGTTTTCTTGCATGCACGCGGAAGTTGAAGATGTGTTTGAATATTCAATGGCTCAGTTAAAATCTTTTGAGGGGTGCACTCGCAACTTTTTTTTAACCTGAACTAGAATTTTGCAAGTTTTAACCAAGAATCTTCCTCTTAGAGCTTTAATCATGAAGCTTAATGATTATCAATGAGAAATAAACACAGAATAATTTTAAATTTATAATGACATCGAGTAAAAAAATTAAAGCACCGCAGGACACTCAGGACAGAGAAACTTTGAAAAAAATCAATGAAAGAGAAATTATCAACTTGAAGTAGAGCAAAGCGGCTTGTTTTCACTAGTACACAAAATTATTGATTTGATTTCCCATTTAAATCCGGTTGCGGATTAAAATTTAAGCCTGTAAATGGTCGTAAATTTGATTCGTTGTGTAATTCATAAAAAAGTTTCCTTTAAGACATAATTTGTCTTAAACAATTTTCAAAGAAAGTTAAATTTAGTATTAAAATTTTTGTTATTTTGCCTATTTTCAGGACGGAATCCATGCGAGCGCACCTCGTTCACCTTCCTGCGCAAGGAGCTGCCTGTGCGGCTGGCCAACATCATGAAGGAAATCCACCTGCTGCCGGAGAACCTGCTGCGGACGCCATCGGCCAATCTTGTCAACCAGTGGTATGCGCAGAGCTTCAAGGACCTCCTCAAATTTAAGGATTTGGAAGTTTCAGACAAGATTCTGACACAGTAAGATACTCACTCTTTGTTTCCAATTCGAGTTTCACAATATAGCTGTGGCTTTTTCCAGGTTTTGCGAGTCCCTCATCATGATCCGCAATCGGCACTCAGATACGGTGCAGACCATGGCACAGGGAGTGCTCGAGCTCAAGGAGAATTACCCCGTGGATCAGCAGACAGAAAACAGCATTCAATACTTCTTGGACCGACTCTATATGTCACGCATCAGCATTCGAATGCTTATCAACCAACACAGTAAGAAACATTGAACATATTTTATTTGTGAATTAAGAAATACAGTAGTAATTCCTGCACAGATATATCGATAATTACTTTTTACATCAGGTTATCAGGTCTACTTGATTTATTATTGTTGCCTGTCATTTATATCCCTGAAATTCTCACAGTGAAATTTAGATAAATTTGTTTGATTGTAGCTTTGCTATTTGGGACTGATTTGAACGTGACAAGCAACAGCCGACATGTGGGCAGCATAGATCCAAACTGCGACGTGGTCTCTATTGTGAGGGACGCATACGAAAATGCGCGATTTCTGTGCGACCAGTACTACCTGGCGTCCCCTGAGCTGCAACTCTTTGAGCACAACAGTAAGTGCTCCTCCAGAGACCTGTTAATTGTGGTAATGTGGTATTTTTTGTTGCAGGAAATATGCCCAATGCGCCGATACAGGTCGTGTATGTGCCATCTCACCTTTACCACATGTTGTTTGAGCTGTTCAAGAACTCGATGCGAGCTGTCATGGAGTTCCATGGCGACAAAGAAACCGTTCCTCCTGTCGTAGCCAACATTTCTCTCGGAAACGAGGACGTCTGCATCAAGGTGAGAGCAACCACGACTATTTTACTTTATAAATAGTGTCATTTTGAACTAAATGAATTTGTTAATCTGGAGCAAAAGAGTCTGTTAATATTACCCTTTTAATAAACCCTTGTATGATTTTAATAATATGTCTTTGTAGGTGTCGGACATTGGTGGAGGCATAGCGCGGAGTCAAATAGAGCTACTGTTCAACTACATGTACTCGACCGCCCCTCAGCCCTCTAAGAGCGCATCACCCACTGTTCCTTTGGCTGGCTATGGCTACGGGCTGCCCCTGTCTCGTCTTTATGCCCGTTATCTTCAGGGAGACCTCGTACTCCAGTCCTGTGAAGGTTTTGGCACAGACGCTGTTGTTTATCTCAAGGTAAGTTGTGCGTGGATACATTTGCCTTGGTTTTAAAATGATTTGCGAATTAAAAGTTAAAAATAACGCCAGTAAAAATAAGAACTCTGGTAAAATATTTTTTAATTTTAATAATGCTTTAGGTTCAGGAGCATTTCAGACTCATAAAATACATAATTTTGCTTTTCTGGCAATTCCACTCCATGCTTTATGTAAATTAATCTCCAAATTTGGAGAAGTACCACTATCTCTTTTTTCATGTTTGCAATCTGTGGGTTCATGTTGGACCGCCAAAACTGAAATTACCCAGTTTAATTTGAATCGGTATTGCAGGCTCTTTCAAGCGAGGCTAACGAACTGCTGCCCGTGTTCAACAAGACGTCAAGCCGCTTCTACAAAACGACTATTCCGGCAGGCGACTGGAGCAACAATGTACGCCACATGACCACTGGCACTCATCACAGGTTACGCCAGCCGCAGCTGAGTTGACCACGCAATGCAAATAATCTTTGGTGTATCCTTTTTTCAACCCCATAGCCTTCCAAAATTGGTGTTAATTGTCTACAATATTGGACGTGTTGGGGGGTTTTCGCCAATTTTATCGCTGCTCGCTTTTTATTCTGTACATTTCACTCTCTGTTTAAGTTGTGATCTAGCCAGTTAACTTTTCCTCAGACTAGAAATCCAAAAAAGTCCGAGTTTCTTTATGGACACAGTATATTTCTGACTGCAATGATTTTGGTTTTATTTTCTTTTTATCAAGTCAGACCTCAAAGAAAAAAGCTGAAATTTTTGCATGAGTGAAAAAAGGACACAATTACGAGAGGAAACTTAATTGCATACCAGGCTGTGATGTAAAAATTAACTAATTCTTTGGGATTTCTTCAATATGACAAACTCTTAGCTCAAATCATTGTAACCATCAGTGGAACAAACAACTATGGCACCGAGAAAGAGGTGATTTTGTATTAAATTTTAAACTATTTAGTTTATTATTGTTGTTGGTAATTTTCTAGTTTATGTGAGTTTTGTTCTTTGCACTGCCATAATAGGGATTGTTAGAGGTCATGATTTTAATATTGATTTTAAATAATTTTTAACGACGTATTATATTATGAGCTGAGATATATTATTCTCTGTGGGAGATCAAACCTGTTAAAATAAAATATCGTGTGTTTCTGAAACAAAGAAGACTAGAGATTGCAAGAAGTTGTATATTTCTGTTAGCAATCGATGGCATCTGGTTGGAATTTTGGTTTCATGGATAACGCTGCTAAATTCAAATTATCACCATTCAACCTCTGAATAACTTTTGTGTGTAGACTGCTCACTTTTACAAGTAAGGGTAATGAGAGTAAATTTCCTTTATATTGCATGTCATGTCAAAACTCAAACCAATAAAATTTCTCATCGAGAATAAAACTGCGTTTGAATTTTCAACAATTACCTGCAACACTACAATAGTCAACACAGTTGCAATTCTTTAGTTCCAATATAAATGTGAACCTAATTCTTCAGTTTTTAAAAGAAAAATTTCAAAGAAGTCAGCTTAGAGACTAGTTTATTTCAATGCGGTTTAATAAAATTCGTAACGTTTGTAACAAAAGCACTCTTATCAGCACTGAGGTGTGTTTCAGACTTGCATAATTTCACAGGAATGTTAGGTTAAAATATTGTTGCACCTGCTACTTGGTCGTGTCCTCGACTAATTTGAGCTCGCGTTGCAACTGCCGCTCTTTGTCAAGTTCCTTTTGAAGGGCTTGTTTCTGGCAGTGTTCCTGAAGGCGCATCGCTCTTTTCTGCACACAGAAAATTTTTAGTATCATAGCTGCCAAATTGCACACACCTGTGGTGCGAATTTAGCTTGAGACCTTCAGCTTGGTCGACTTTTCATGCAGCATCGTCATGTCTTTTTTAATGTTTACTAGCTTGGCATGATACACCTTCATTTTTGTAAACTGAAAATTAATATTGTGAACAGTTAGGACAATTTTTTATGGAAAAATTTAGCAAAAAAAAATTAAATTCATATACATACCGCTTCTTGCAAATTGTACTCTTTTTGGCTCAGTTCTATTCTTTCGTTTTCGCACTGCATTTGTTCTATCAACAGCTGTTGCTTTGAGCTGTAACCATGGATTATATTATGTGCTATCATACATTTCGCAGAAATCCCAAAATTTTTATACCAACCTGGCTTCAGAAAGCTGCTGCCTGACCTTTGTCAGAGGTGGCTCGAAAATATTAATAAGAGATTCCCCAAGGGCTGATGCTTCTTGTTCAGATAATAATCCATAGCTAGAAGACAATGCAAATTAACAATATATTTTCTAAGTACATACATAGCTCTTCTGCAAATATATAAAACACATTATCTAAATACATAACTTTGTTAATTTCAAGATGAGGTATCTACAAAATGTATTATGTATTATATTTTCTCTCCGGAATATTATCATACGAATTTTGAAACTGTAGACAAACACTAACCTTTTCGTAGGTTCAACGTGTGCTGGTTCCTCAACGTTTTCCGGGCATGCAGCCATATTAAATACGTAAACAAAATTTATGAAAATATTGAAAGGACACCATGAGAGCTGGCACTTTTTTCTTTGTTTAGGTTAAATGCCATGCATTGCATGCAATCATGTGATCATTTAATCATCCTTCCTGATTGGCTCCCGAGTGGGCGTGACAAGCTGCAGATTCAAAACAAAAATATTTACACGTGATGCATGTGATCTGGGAGGTAAGTTAAGTCGCATACAAGTTTTTGAGTTAAAAGATAAAAGTAATTTTTTATTTTTATGTTCAGTTGTAAATGAACGATGAATTCCTCCTTCGTCTCCTGCGATAGGTTCGAAAAATGATCAAATTCGCGTTACGTTGTCAAATTTTCGATCAAAATCAGAATGAAAAATACATACATCGTATCAAATTCATAATTAGATATTTCTGTATTATAGAATACACCATGCATTTTGGTCACCAGCTTAAATTTATTTGTTATTTTTATTCTAGGAATGGAGACGCCTTTCACTAATCACCTGTCTTTTGAGCATATCTACGAGCCAGCTGAAGACTCCTTCCTTCTGATGGATGCCATCGAGGCGGATGACTGTTGGTTAAGAGAGACAGTGAAGCCAACAATTTGCCTGGAAATTGGCAGTGGTTCCGGAATAGTTTGCAGTGCTGTCGCCAAGTTCCTGAAGGTGTTTTGCCTGGCCACAGACATCAATAGCCTTGCGTGTCGAGCCACTCGTGAGACGGCTCAGCGGGCTGAAGTTATTGTTGAGTGTGTGAACGCGGACCTGGTGAAGCCCGTGGTGACTGGAAAAATTGACATGCTCATTTTCAACCCTCCGTACGTGCCAACTGAAAACTACGAAGTCGCCAGCAGCAACATCGCGCACACGTGGGCTGGAGGGTTGAATGGGCGGCAGGTGATGGACCGACTGTTTCCCTTGTTGCCTGAGCTGCTGTCTGAAAGGGGAGTGCTTTACTTGGTATTGCTAGAGCAAAATCGACCGCAAGAAGTGGAGCGAATCCTCCAGATGCAAGGACTTAAGTGCCAAATTGTGATGAAGCGTAGAGCCGGAATTGAGAAACTGTGTGTGCTCCGAGCCAGCAAAGCAAAGATTATTTAACAAGTGTCCAAAACGTGGTAAAATTAAATAGAATTCCAATCAAAATTCTGCAAAGGCTGGTGACTCATATATACTTAAACCTAATCTAACATCAAAATATTTCACCTCATAGAAAAATATAATTTTCTTCTCTGTTTCTGACCCTGTAAATTGGACTAGAGTATGGATGCAACATAGATAAATTTAAATCATTAGGTTATTTTAATCATAATAACCATTGTAACAGAGAGGAACAATTTCAAATTTTCATTCAGATGAAATGAAATGAATGAATTATCAGTTGAAAATTACATTATTTTAACATGTTTGTAATTAAAAGTGCACTGATTTGTGCTATTGCAGATGGTCCCAGGCAACATCAAAAGTAAATTAACATATCTTAATTACATCACAGAAAATTTTCATAGCCCAGGATTTGGCCTGCGTATTGTTAGTATTAGATTCAACTAACACTCGATTGCATTGGTACACACTTAATTTCCCTAATTTCCACTTCCTTGTCTTGGTGATCTAAATATTACTTATATTTTCAGAGCTTGCCGACTCTTTGCTTCCTCACCCTGGACAGTCCAATCCTCACTGTAGACTTTTTCTTCTGCCTCGCCTTAGCCTGCTGAATCTGTTGGTTACTTTTGACCACGCTTGGTTTTTGACTGAGCTGACTGTCCCTGCTGTGACTTTTGTTACTCTTCAACAGCCTCTCAATGTCTTCCATGGTGAGCACGGTCTGAGTGCCGACTGTCGTTTTGCCCTCCAAATTTGGCATGTCCAAAGATACCTTCTCGGCAGTTAGGGAGCCCTCTGGCATGTCAGGACTGATTGGTTTGGGGACCTCGTCAAAGTCCATGAGCTCCTCCTCCGAGCTAGAAATATCCAAATCATGTGTGATGTCCAGTTGGGTGAGTCCTGATTTGCCTCGTAGGAGGACTGGATGAGCTTCCTCCTCCAAGGACTCATCTGACTCCTCTTCACCATCACTTTGGCTGGATTCTGAGGAGGAAAATTCTCCGTCTTCCAAAAGGGGACACTTTCTGAGGAAGGTCTTTAGAAACGGCTCTGCAGTGAGAGGCGCCAACAGCCCAATCCGCAAGGTCCTCTTCATATCTACTTTGGAATTTTCAAACGTGTAGATCAGATCCTGCAGAATGGCGTCCTTGTGCGGAAGCTGCTGCAGAGCAACCCAGGCCAACTCCGACAGTTCCCGAGGACTTTTTGGCTCAGGTGGGGGTTTGTAAGGGTCAGGCATTTTGAAAACTTTGTCATCATCGGCCACCAGTTGTGTAAATGAAGGAAAGTCGATTTGGGTAAAGGTTTGATGTTGTAGAGCAGGTACATGTGAGACTGCAGCGCCGCTTGAATCTACGTCATCAAGGTGACTATTTGGTAGGAAATCGTCCTCCTGAGTCGTAAGCCATCGGAATTGCGTGGCTTGTCTAGTTGCCAAACTATGAGTTTTTGTGCAGAATTGAGACATTTTGAAGCTTCTCTCTGAAAATTAAAGTTAAACATTTATCAACCTTATTTATTTTACTTTTTAAACTTCCAAAAATAGTATATTTTGCCATACTGTATTCCTCTGTTGCACAGGAAGTGTCTAACGCATTGTTCAGATAAGGGCAAATAATGTAAAGGAGCATGAACTCCTATTCCAATTTAAAAAATGCAACAGCGAACACAGCGCGTGTGAAGCTATCGAAATTATTTTTGTCTGGAATTTACGTCTTTGTTTATTTTGGCAGAAAGGAAAATTCTTAGGCAACATAAATTTGTCTGGATTTTAAAATTATGGAAACTCAATCGCGACCGAATTAAACTCGTGTAAAATGTGGCAAACCTTTTTGTTAATTTAGTTGAGCAGGTCCCAACTAAGGAGTCTTTCAATCTTTCGCGTGGGCCCTACGCGGACTCAGCAGTCATCACCGAGTGGCCTACGGGCGAAAACTGAATTCTTATTATAAAATCGTCCTGGTAGCGGCAAAATTGCGCAACTTTCAACAACCAAACGCGAATTTCTTTGTTGCATGAAAAGGGCAACAATCCATTCGACAATGAAAATTTGGGTATTTGTTGAGCGATGCGCAAATTTACCGCGACCAGGACGAAATCATCTTTCTGCTGATAAACGATAATGCAAAATTACGATAATTCAAACCGCAGACAATAGTTGGCTCCCAACAAAAAGCAGGACCTACCCTACACACTACATACATATCTATGCATGTACAGTATGTCTAAGCATTTTACAGAAAATAATAAAATTTTCAAAAAGCAAAATAGATGGCTATAGCCTATAGCCTATAATACGTAATTTAAATTACATACATACATTACCTAAATGGGTCAATCGGATATATTTCGAAAATACCAAAGCATTAACATCTACACGCAGCTTATTTATGTGCATGGGCAGTAGTTCATTGCTTGCAAAAAGCAAGCTATCATACAGAAGGCAAATCTTTTCGCGCGCAGAGGTCTCGTCGGCGGCGCCTAGCGGCCATCTTCGCAAGTTCATTTGGAGTCCTCTATAGGTCGATTTTGGTTTTGAGTCGATTTTATTGGCTGTTTTGATTTAAAATTTTACTTTGGCGGTTACAAAGTCGTATCCTCACGACTTTAGAAGTTAAAAGAGCCACAATAACCTGTGGTCGCGAGTGATTTAGGCGTAACCACCAATCTGCAGCTGGTCAACGCCTCCATACAGTTTGTAAACAATCGCATTTTGGATCTTTTTCTTCAAGTTACGGTTCTTTCACGGCTCTCTGAAGGCGAATTAATGTATTTTAACTTAATTAGCGTAAGCATTTTCGACGTCAACAGCCATAATGGTTACTCCTGGCCTCAAAACTGATCTCGGAGTGGCTCCTGGAGCTGTCAATGACGAGAGCGAAATCAAACACTACATATATTTCGGTTCGTTCTGCTAATAATTTATTTTGACCACACAATATTGACTGGATGCCACAGGCTGCAAGGTTGCCATCAACGCATCATGAATTTATCGAATTTATATCAATTCCTGATTGCCGTACGTTCGCTCCGAAGGCGCTCAACTCACTTTGGCTGACGGAGAGACCACAAGGTACATACGAAACATAATTAATTGTCCATTAATATATTCACTAATCACTATTGAAAATTTAGCCACGTCGTGGGAACTTTCTACCGCACAATCTAGCTGGTTGCGAATGGCATCAAGCTTGTGTATCTTCGTTTTTGGTGGGAAGCATCCGGAGCTCAAGTCAGGAGAGCTGTGAAAAAGACCAGAGCGAAGGCAGGAGGCACAGAGAACCCTTGGAAAGGCTGAAGAAGCGGGTAACTTGCTTAAAGACTGACAACCAAGCACAGAAACTGACAGTATAATGGTCGCAGATGACGCCGAGCAGGTGGACAAGTTCAACAGCGATTAGTCAAGGCGACCAGAAGCCACCCTTAGAGGAGTGCAAGAAAATGCTGTCACTCATGGGGACACTCTTTGTTGATGCAAACCTGCTGTCACTCTTGCGCTTGCGAATTGTAAACCCTGAGTTCATGCACAAGCAGGCCCCTTGCGAAGCGAAAGCATTGGTAAAATGAGGGAAGGTTTTTGCCACTGAAGACATTGACGCTTTGAACTTTTGCAAACATTTCGCTCGGGCACATGACCTTGAGTGAGGCCAGGAAGATGCCCAATCATGAGTTCCACCTGGACAAAGTTTGATCTGGACTAGAGCTTATCAAGGAACAGGTGAATTTTGAAAAAAAAAACCACTTGCAGTAACTTAATCAAATTAAATTCTAGTTCATCGCCCTGTGCATTCTCCTCGAATGCGACTCGATTAAAGGCGTTGGATCGAAAAGGGCCATTGAACTGATCAGGAGCAACGGCAGCTAGCATTGAACAGATTGTCAACAACCTGGACAAGCCGTACAAAGTGTCCGAGAAAAGAAAAAAAAACTACTCGAGGAAAGTTTTCGTGGAACCCGAGATGAGATCCAGGGAAAATAATTAAGGTTTTCATTTATTAAACTTATTAAACTGTGCGTATTAAAAACTATTTTATTATGTGCGTTCAGCTGAAGGGGACAGACTTCAATATCTGTGTGTCGAAAAGAGGGAGAAGCTGAAACTGGTGCTCATGTTCAAGAAAGAAATGAATGGAGCAGTGAAATCAGGCGAGATCAGGACTTCCTGCCTAAAGTGCAGCTTAAGGAGACGCTTAAGAGGTTATTAGCAGTTTTAAAATACTTTTTGGGTGCTTAATCTAGTCTTGTAAAACGATGGAAATTTTCAAAATTTTATTCTTAAAAGTAACATTATTTACAAAAAAGTTCCAAACTGATGACTTATTGTTAGCACTCAGCGTCTGAGGGAAATACAATACAAGTCAAAATTAATAAATTTTTAAAACTAATTGGAAAAAAGCTTTTTTATACCTGTATGACGTCCTATGCAGTTTACTTCTCTTGGCTGCTCTGGACTGAGGTATTGCATATGAAGGTCTCTGCACCTCTCTTGACTTTCTTGACCTGCGGCTCCATAGCTCAATATTAAGCGTCTTGCATCTGATATTTCTCCTCTTGGCAAAAAATAGTCTTGAGACTGCGTTGGGGATCTTCTTGTCGTAATGCTGCTGGTGTAAGGCATCTACGTGTCTTTTTAATTCGTTTTTCTATCATATTTAAATTAATTTAAATTTATTGCTCACCTCTTGATGTAGTTTGGCTTCTTGCAGATGTTGCCTTTGTTGATTTCCCTGAATAATTCATCCATTACCAATACGCTTTGTTTCAGAAAGCAGGACGCTGGAGCACCTCCAGGAACCAGCTGGCTCGTCTTCAACCAAGAAGGCCTTTCACCAGGTTCTGCGATTGTCCCTCTAAGCTCTGGGAAAGTGGAGCCTAGCTTTCCCGCAATTTGTTCGGCTACAAAACGCAATCCAGCATGGTAAGCCGGGTCAGCTTCCGAGTCTGGAGGCATCCAACAAATTGGGACCTGTTTCACTGTATCTTCTTCTTCGTCCCCCTCAAACGTAATGACTAGCTCTTCATCATCTTCCTCGTCTTCCTCATTTTCTTCCTCTACCACTTCACTCCAGTCGTCTTCACCTTGCTCTTCCTCAGGGCTTGCTTGGTTTTCAATTGATTCAATGTTTTCTTTCCCTGCTTGTCCATCCTTACTCAAAGCGCTTACTTCTCTCAGGCTCTGTGAGGAAGTTTAAAATTAAGGTTAAATGATGGTATTTTTCATGGCCTACTCGAGAAAGTTTCCAGATAAAAATATTTAATTTACGGCAGTTAAATTGAATAGGTCTAATTCTTTGACTCCTAAAGAGGATTGATGCCATGAAAAAGCCTGGAAAATCCTTATTACCAATACATGAACTCGTCTCTTATTTAGGATTCAATTAAAGCTAAAATTGATTTAAATAAGAGCAGTGTAAATTTGAGACTACTGTTGAGATTTTTTATGTTAAAAACTGTACGCCATGATTGATTTGATAAATATAATTTTTGAAATTTAAACTCACGATTAAAGACAGGAAATTAATGCCTTCTTTTTCCAGTGCCTCCTGCATTGCAACATTAGATTTTTTTGAGCCCATGCTAAAGTTGTTGCACAGGAGCAACTTCTTAATTCTGCTTTCAGCCTCAACTGCATCTGGGCGTGTGTTCGGGCCAAAGTGTGTCCTGAAAAGCCCGAAGAAACGTTCCAAAACATCTTGGCTAATTCTGGAAGTGAGTAGCTCAACTTCTTCGTCAGGGTACTGCGCTTTGAGATAAGAATATATTTGCGGAAGAGCTGTACAGCCAATAATAATTGCAAGCTGGAATTCCATCATATCGTTTTTGGGCCTGCCGGTGGGAGTAATTTTTCTCCAGTTTTTGATTGTCTGTTTGATCTGTTCCAGCAACTTGGTTTGTTCCTCCAGCTCTCTTCCAAATGGCAGCATCTCTGGCGGAATTTGTTCTGTAGGCGCGTTTGAATTTCTGGTGAGATCTTTAGTCACGCCATAGAGATGCTGATATGTGGCTCCTGTGCGACAAACTACTGCTGTTGCCTATAACAAAGCTAATTTTTTATAAAATTCAAACGTTATTAATGAAACTTGCATTGAATATAGCCCTGTCTCCTGGTCTTCTCTCAGCCATAGCTTCTAATGCATCAGCCACTGGATGAGATAGGGTCTCAAACGCCAGCTGGCACCTTTGTTTCTCACACCCTTGCACATTCAAATGTTGCTGCTTCAATGGATGTCCAGCCATCTCGAGGTGAGCTGTCTCGTCGACTAGCTCTTGTAAAGCAAATTTTGATGCCACACACTCTTTGCGTGTCTTTTCTAGTGCAAGCCCGCCCTCCAGCAGATGGTTTCGAATAAGTTTGGTGCAGTGTGGTGGGTCTGGGACGACAAAAATTTTCCCCTCTCCACTTGGGCTTTGAAAGAAGGGCTTGTCCTCGTCCACGCTCAAAGTTTTGAGGAGACTCATGTTTTCTCGGCCAAGGTCGCAAGCGAGAGTCAAGACTGTGAAACCTGCATCTGCGAGCGTGGTGATGATTTCAAACAGTAGCTTTTTCGTCATGGGGCATCCTCCTTTAAAAAAAACAGTCTGTGTCCACTTTGCGAACAAGCCGCTTGCCTGCACGACTTGTAGGTTGCGGTAGGGTCCGACCATTTGGTCCCTGCCCCTGTGGTAATTGACCTTGTAGTCAAGAGCCACTTCATCGAAGCATAGGCAGCAAATTCGCTCCTTCTCTTCCATCGCTTTCCCTGCACACTCCATGAGCCGAATGATGTCTAAGAGAATTCCTGGCTTAATATCCAGCTTGGAAAGTAACTTCTGCAGAGTGGACTCGCACGCAAGCGGGATCTTCAGGGTCCTTGCAATTTTGTAAGCCCTTGGACTGGCGGTGTAAAGTGACAGGTGCTCCGTCAGGCTTTTGTCCGTCCACTTCGTGTTCCTGTTGTACAGTATTCTGTCAATTTGTGGCGTTGAAAATTGTTTATTCAACATCTCCATAATTTTATGGCGATTTTGCTGCTCAGTCTTCAATTTGTTGTTTGCAGTCACTGCATTTGCTTCTGTATTTTTTATTTTTTTGGTTAAGTTGACGACCTCTTTTTTCAACGCCTCCTTCTCCTTGTCAGCTTTATTCAAGGCCTCACTGACATCACTCAAGAACCTCCTAAAATATTTTGACTCTCTGTTATTCATCTTATATTATTGGTAAACGCATTCGTGGGCATATTTCCATTTTTTAATTTATTGTTCTTTTCCTTTTAATGGAGTTCCTTTTCAGGATTTGAATTTAGTTTAAAATTGAATATGCAATCTTTGTTAATTTCATTTTTGATTTTTTAACTTTTAATTCAGTTTTGAAATTACCTGCTCACTACCTCGCAAGGATATTTTTCATGCCAGTTGGGGCCTTTGGCAGCGTGATCAGGGATTTCCAGCTGATACAGGCGTTCAATTAGCCTGTTAAACATTAATTACCGCCCATTAAAATATCTTTCAATTATCATTTTAACTAATATTGACTTTTCATAGCTCGCTGAAGTTTGGAACCCAACAGAGGTGATCAGATTAAAGATAGACGACGACGACGACGCCGAGCTGTTGAGATGCTCATCTGTTGATTCTGACTGACGACCATCAATTGATGTCTCTAGTGAGATATTTTCTTGGGTATCAAGTGAGTCGCTACAAATTCTTCACTGTTATACGTGCTGAGATTAATTTTTTAAATTATTTACAGGTTGTTTGCTGAGCTACTTAAGCTACTTTCGTCTAGACCTGCCTCAACGAATAAGCCATGCTCATGGTCATTGTCATCACTACCAGGCAAATCAGTTCTCTTCCCTTTCCTGCTAAATAGTCATACTATTGAAATGTACAACAATGGTAAATAAACACAGCGTTTATTAGCCACTTCAAATCAATTACTATATAAGTGCAAATTCCCAATGTTTAGGCAATTGAAAGAGAAAGGCGTGAAAATTTAATTATTTAGAAAGAAATTTAGTTTCAATTAACGCCTAAAAATATTTTTTTGTACTTATAGCCAGTGAAGTTTTCGAAATTTTGATTTGTGTCTCCTTTTCAAATACCTTTTAAGCTTTTTCAACTTGTTCTCCTCTGAGGCTTTTTTATACTCATTATACACTTCCTTGTTGAAAAGGACGTTGGATTGAGAACCGTTGCTGGCTTGTCCCGGCAAGCATTGGTCTGGCACGGCTGCGGGCAGAAGAATCTTGCCATTGTTGAGAGCTTCACCCGTCTTCAAGAGCCGCTCTAATTTTGCAGTGTATAGCTGTGCTGGACTAAAATGCCGAGAACAGACCCTTGTGGTATTCCAATTTGTGGTCGTGACATCGATTTTCAAGCTTTTGCTCCATGGTTCTCTCAATTTGCTAGGTACTCGAAACAGGCGAACGCCAACCACTGGATGAACCTATATGATGTGTTATTTTAATTCCAATCTGTAGTTAACAGTTCATTTAATGCTAAAAGTGTACAAAAGATGACAAATTTTCCAAATTTTGGAAGCTTCTCATTGTTCACTGCTTTTTTACGCCTCTTGAGAAAATTCAGTTTAATTCAATCCTTTGCAAAAATGAACTTAAAACATTTATATCTCAATAATTTATATTTTCACCTTCAAATTTTTATTGATAGTTTATATTCTCAATAATTCATTTTATTAGCTTATTATGCTTATTTATTTGTACTATCTATCTAGCGTGTGGTGGAATTATTTTTGTTTTAAAAAATGTGAATTCAAAATTGGATGAATTTAATTATTAATTTAACCATGCTGTCAACTATGTATTATCTGTTTCAATTTACCAATTCAAACTGTGTCCTGCTGTACGTAGTCCTGTTTCTAGTACGGCAACCATTCACTGCACACTGCATAGCTTTATAGGGATTCCTTAATGAAATATCATTAGTGTCTTAAAAATTAATTTTTATTTTCAGTACATTGCCTATTTGCTACAATTTGTTAAAGGTACAAACACATATTTCATATTTCTAAATCAGTACAATTTTAGTGACACAAATAAAGTTTTTCTGCACTTACTTACTCGTGGCAGTTGTTGATACAGGATTAATCACTAGGGGAATCGCTGAATTTTGATTTATTTTCATCATTTATTCTAAATAAGTTAACTAACCAGCATAATTAAAACAACATCAATTTATTTTTTATTTTCCTTATTTTCATTTCAGATATAGTTTTTAACCTAACTTGTATGATAATCTCAATTGAAAAATATACACGAACTATACTAAGGGATGCTACTCAATTCAACGCAGACCACTCGAGAAATAATCAAAAACCAAACGATAAGCGAATTTTCAAAAACACTTGTATGATAATATTCTATTGTCTATAGTCAACATTAGCAATATTGCTGATACATCCCAACATACAAAATTCAAAATTTAATTGTGGTCACTATTGCCAAAGAAATTAAGGTCCCAAAAGGGTTAATATAAATTTTGAACTTTGGGAGTCACTTAAAATGTAACTTAATCTTACAGTCACACAGCATAATATTATTATCCCTCTTGATATCAGATGATTGTCATTGCTTTTCCATGTAAATGTTTTCTAGTCTTGCTTATTTTATTTTGAGATTTTTCTACACATGCGATTATTTTAACGGATTTTAGAATCTAACATGCAACATTGATTATTTTTTTTGTAAATAATTTTTTATGAACAAACAAAAAGTTAAATACCTATAGCACATGCAGGGGAACTAAATCATGCAAATTTTCCAAATTTTCATGCAAGACCATATCATTAGCAAAAGCCGTAAAAGCCATTTTATACACAGATTTTGCCTCTTTAGGTTTTTAGTTTCAAATGTGCTTTCAAGAGCAGCCAAACCCAGCACAAAGGAGAGCACCTCTTTTTTATTATTTTGGGAGCTTTTTTTAAGATATAAAACTATTTCTAATACAAACATTTCAAAAACTTGTATTTATCTGGTAACCAAAATAAAAATATTTAACTTTTAAATAATTAATGAATAACAACTATAAGAATTCATCAAATATAGCAAGAATAGCATCGATAAATGTTTATAAAATCCGTAAAATCTTATTCGATGGTCAACCCTCGTAACAATTTTGCGTTTTTAACATAAAATAACCTAGATAATATCGCAAAATTGCGCTAATAAAGACCTGGAGTTTTAGGAGCAATCTCACTCACGTTGTATTTTGGCAATCAACACCTGGGAACAATAAGGAAAAATATAAATAAGTATTTGGTTCATTTCATCAAAGCATATTTATGATTGTGCCAATAACAAATTACGAAAATTACTCACCCTCGGGGTTTATTCATCAAACTAACAACAGTATTTTCGGTATTTTCCGTATTTTCACACAACTATAGCTGTCACGCGCGGTTGGATCATTCTGGCCCTCTTTAACTCTACGCACTGGATTATTTACATACTGTCCGAATATGCTTGATTTTGGGTAGCTGCAATAATGAAATATCTTTTTTCAGAGCAGTATTAATTAAATAATAGAGCTTTTGTTTACCTCAACGTGCCACGCAGAGAACTCTTCAAGGGTTGAGGCCTGGTTGTTGTGAGTTGTGATACACTTGAAGTCTGTCTTTGCCACTGTTTACGTTCCCGCTCGAAGTATTTCATCTGTTTATAGCTTCATTAAACTCCTAAAGTCATGAGGATACGACTTTGTGGCCGCCAAAGTACAATTTTAAATCAAAACAGCCAATAAAATCGACTCAAAACAAAAATCGACCTATAGAGGACTCCAAATGAACTTGCGAAGATGGCCGCTAGGCGCCGCCGACGAGACCTCTGCGCGCGAAAAGATTTGCCTTCTGTATGATAGCTTGGCAAAAAGAGCACCACTGTGACTTGTGACCACACTGCTTTTTTTGCCCGATTCAATTTCCCGCTATTTTTGAGAAAAAAAATAAACCAATCATCATGCCGCGAAAGTGCTGCCACCAAATGAAAACAAACTGGCACCTTCACACACTACGTAGTACGTACGTCCGATGTGTGAATGAAAAAATAATAACAAAATGTTGATCGCTTAGAACTTAGAATAGCAGCAGAAGACCAAGTTGAAGCGAAGTTATTCGAATTCTAAGGTGGGTTGACATTTTGATGGAACGCAAAATGCAATTAATATGTTAGAATTTATTCTATGGATGTGGTTGTCAGACCGAAAAATAGTTCCAAACGCTAAACCATCGTTGAAAACTTGGCTTGCGATTTTTCCGATCTGTTATGGCGCCGTAAAATAAATAAAATTCATACATAAGAATCTAAAGTGCCGTTTTAAGTTTTAATCATATCAACCAATCTGTGAGAAGATCAAATCTCTAGATAACTATGTTTGATCCATTTATCAAGAATTGAATCAAATTCACTCAATATTTCCTAATAAATTGGTTTTATGTATGTATCTGGTATATGTACGTAATATAATGTAATGAGTCTTGCTGCAGAATCCCGTTCTCATTTTAATCTTTAACTCTGCATCGTGTACTGCATTCGTGGACAGCATTTTGTTTTTGCTTTTATCCCTTTTATCTATGTATCTGGTATCAATACTAAACACTATCTTAACTGGTCTTTGGTATAGAAATCAACTACGACCTCATGGTCAACTGTTAATAACATGGATGACAAGATGGAGTGCTCGTCCGAGGAAAAGAAACCAGATACCGACGGGGGCGAAGAAGGCAGTGGAGAGGGTTCTACCAAAAGTCCCTCAAGGACACCGGCTGACCTTGTCGAAGGGCCTGAAAGCAAAAGGGGGAAAATAGAGAGCGAAGGCGGCTCCTCTTCCTCCAGCAAGTTCAAGAAGAGATCCTCTTCAGGCAGGAGGAATTACAGGAAGACGTCCAAGGATGATTCATCCAGTTCAGAGGAAAGTGCCCCACACAACGAAAGTAAGGGCAGACAGCAGCTGTCAGAAGATTCAAGCAGTGACCTTGATGCTCTCAACATTTGCCTTGGCAATGATAGACTGAGCAGCAGCACTAGTAGCAGTAGCAGCAGCAGCTCAACTTCTGGCCCAGACAGTCCAAGTGGACTTGATCGACTTAAATTGTCTAAGTCTGAGATCAGTGATGGCCACCATGACGATGAAGAGGAGCAGCCAGTTGTGCTCTTGAAAAATAAGCCATCACACAAATGGCACATGGCGCAGGAAATAACTGCAAGGTTTGTGCTTCATTCATTTTTGGCTTCTTGTTTTCATAGTAACGGCTATTATGTCCTTTACATCATTCACGAGGAGTTCCTTTCTAAATTTTCGTGATCATGTCATTTTCTTAATAAAAAAAATCGGTCTTTGAGCCATCAAGAGATTCTAATATTTTTAGTGTTCTAATCTTTATGTTCTTTTAACATTTAAATAAAATTTTGTGGTTATATAAGCTTTTAAAAATTACATTAAATATAATTTTTATTTTCACACAATAAAGAAAAATGTACCATAATTATTCACCACAGTCATATAAATGACTCAAATACAAAATTAAGCTATTTTGTCCATACTGTATTTTTACATATGGTTTTAAGATTTAATTGTTGTTGGTTTCCAAAAAACTTTCATGAATTCTTATTTCTTTTCAGACTCACAGTTCTGTTTACAAAATTTGCAAAATTTTTAAGCAGGGTTGTTGGGACTAATGAACTGGAATTATTATTAATGAACTGGACAAATTAGATCGTTAATTTAATATTACGACATCAAAAAATAGTAGAAATAGTTAAAAAATTTAAATGAATCATCTGCATGATGGGATCCATTCTTCGGCCATTTGAAAATTATTTTAAACAATTTAATGACCATCTATTTTGTCTGGAACTTAAATAAAAAAGGCACTTACAAAGTAAGTTATTTATCAAGAAAGGAGACGATAGTACATAATAAAGAATGCATTGCCTTATTGGATTAAAGATTTTAATTACTGTCCTAGTTCATACAATATTTATAAGTTATGATGGGCCTATTTCACCTATCGAGATCGATCAAATGACCATCTCTTCAGAAGGAGGAAAACATTTTTCCGTCAGTTTTACGATTGACAATTTAAAAAAAACGTTCTCAATAATTAGCTTATAGATCACGAATACTAAAGTTGACATACAATTTACTTAACCATTTTTAAATAAAATAAAGTGTTTTTTGTTTTAATTTTCACAGGCAGTACGGGACAAGCTCAAAATCGCAGGTTCCAAAACTGTTTACAGACCGCTTCTATGGCTCACGCCACGCGGTCGAAAGGCTTGAACTAATGTACAAGCTGGAAGATCACAATGGCTGCGTCAACGCTCTCCATTTTAACGAAAGTGGAACCAGACTAGTCAGCGGCTCTGACGATCTACGGGTCATTGTGTGGGACTGGGCCATCGGCAAGAAATATCTTGCCTTTGAAAGCGGCCACCGCAGTAATGTCTTTCAGGTATCGAAAATTTAGTTTGCTCCTTCATTACACTCCGCTGCGGGAAACATTATATTTTTCAACATGCAATTATTATTGTTTATCAGTAAAACACTTTACTTTTTATTTGACTATTTACACTCTGATTACGCATTTCAGACCAAATTCATGCCTGGCAGTAACGATACTCTAATCGCCACCTGCGCTAGAGATGGCCAAGTGCGTCTTGCAACGCTTTCCTCAACAGGTGCTTGCCGTGGAACCAGGAAGCTCGCAGAACACAACCAGTCTGTCCACAAGCTCTCTGTCCACCCAGAGTGCCCAGAGGAAATCCTAAGTGCTGGCGAAGATGGCATGGTGTACAACATCGACCTTCGGCAATCAACTGCTAAAAAGTGCTGCTTCTTACTCGCACTCTGGACTTTTTCAACCACAATTTTGTTTAAGGATGGTGGTGGTCCGAGAGAACACCCGAAAGGTGCCTCTTTACAGCATCAGCTCGCACCCTCTAGACCAGAATGAGTTCTGTGTTGGTGGGCGAGATCAGTTCATCAGATTCTATGACAAGAGGTTTCCTAAGCAGATTGTCAAAAAGTTCAAGCCTCAACACATGGCAAGTGTTTTCTTTTTTTAATTCCATTTGTATGTTACCTTTCAGCTGTAAAAAACCAAAGAGGCTAAATTAATTGTATTTTAAAAAGGGGGAAGTTGATGAAAATTGATGAAATATCTTAATAGTTAACATTTTATAGAATGAGCCCAAAGCATCCTGTCAAGTCACGTGTGCAACATATAGCTACAATGGAGCTGAAATTTTAGCATCATACAATGATGATGACATCTTTCTCTTTGATACTCGCCACTCAGATGGAGCTGATTATGTTCACCGCTATGAGGGGCACCGAAATAGCGCCACAGGTTGGTAGACACGCTTTTTGTCTTTCAGAACTGCTTACTTGTAAAGTAAATTTTTATTAATTAATACCTGACAAACATAAAAACCTTTAATTGAATGCTAATGTCTTGTCTAGTCAAGGGCGTCAACTTTTTTGGTCCAAGGAGCGAGTATGTGGTTTCTGGTTCTGACTGTGGACATATTTACTTCTGGGACAAAGAAACTGAAGCCATTTTGCAGTTCATGCACGGAGATGAGAATGGAGTGGTAAGCTGCACAACTGCATTTACATTTGAGAAAATGATCCAATCCCTAGGTCAACTGCTTGGAGCCGCACCCTCATGTTCCTATTCTGGCTACTAGTGGTCTGGATGAAGATGTGAAGATCTGGATTCCCTCATACGAAGAGGCTCCAGCCCTCGCTGAACTGAAACAAACTGTGATAAGCAACACTAAGTGTCGACTTGACGAGAGGAGTGGCAACGCAGAATCATTTGATGGTCAAATGCTTTGGTTCTTGTGGAGGCAAATTCGCAGGAGTAACGCAACCAGGGTAAGTTGAATATTTTTTATGATTTGTATGCAGCCTAGACATAGTAGACATGAATTTTTTATCAAATTTAAAAAAAAGTAGGAATGAACAAAGTGAAATCATATATTGGTGGAGGAACATAAATGAGCGCACTTAGTTAGGATTTGTGATTAAGGTTATCAAAGATATCCTAATGGTAGAGACTGGGAATCATTTGAGGACCAGGCTATGGAAAGTATGTTATGGTTTAGGCTATACTAGTAATCTGAAAATACCTTCTCTCTGATATCCTTTTTAGATAGTATATTAATTAGCATGATTATTCAGGTTTTCAAAATCAAGTCTGAATGCAGGTTTCATCTTATTGTTAGTTAGCCATCAACACAAATAATTATAATCCGCTTTTCTCTTGTTTTTATGTTAATTGTTGAATGTAAATACATAAAATGGAATAATTAAAATAAAATACTACAAGAAAAGGTATACAATACCAGCAAAATATTGCAAAAACGATGAACTACAAACGTAATCTCTCGCCATGCTGAGCCGCACTTTTTTAAACTTCACTTTATCCTCATTTGTAGGACCTCCACCTTTAGATGTTACTGATTCTGATGATTGCCAAAATGAGGTCTAGCCAGCTTGACACTATAACAGTTAGGATTTTGCATTAGAGAAGTTTCTTTATTATTCTTCGTGCGTTGCAATGCTGTTCAAAATGTGCAAATTGCCATTTTCAACAGCGAGATCGCCTCCGAGCTCAGATGGCAACAGAAAACTCTGAAGGCGAAGGAGAAGGAGAGGTTGGAAACATGATCAGTTCTTCTAGTGACGATGGAGACGACGCAGACTCTGATGGCGATGATGACGATGACGAGCCTAGGGCTGCTCGCGTCCAGTGTTCTCCCTCTTAATATCAAGGGAATAGACTTGGCACATTTTAATCTTTCACTCCAACACGTCAATCCATTTTCTACTCGTCAGATAATATTTATTCAATATTATTCAGATCAGTTATCGCGGCGGTTGTGAAGTAGTGTTCCGTGCCCTGTTCATCTGAATAAATGTTAAACAAGTATTTTTCGCCTGTCGAATTGGGTGGGCTTTAGAGACCCCAATTCATAAGGTATAAAGTGGTGTTTTAGCAGTCCAATAATCTGAATTCGTATGGCTGAATGGTTAAATGGTCCCACCTTTGCAGAAGGCTGAGTTTTTTTTAATAAGATTTTGCACAAGACCAAATGGCAATCTTGACTGTTTAACTGTAATTTTGTCGGTTTCTTAGTAAATCGTGCAGGTAACTGACGAAAGGAAATAATGCAGAGACATAACCCTACTTTCCAATAAAATTGACTAATAGATGTGGTTCCGTCTTTGTGAAACTAATTTTTGACTTTTCTGTGTGCTAGTCTTCCTCCAAGGAAAGCCAATAGCGAGGCAGCGTTTTTTGGTTTTGTCATTCGGTCCTATGCAAATTTTTAATGTCTTTTGAACTCGGTTACTCAAAAATGAGTTGGACTTCTGCATAGAAACCTTTCGCCCTTATCAATTCAGCTCCCTGAAACTCTCCCGTCAACTCACTCCCACGCGCAAGTAATTAGAAACATACTGCACATCCGCATATTTATTGCAGCTGTAGGATTTGAATATCTCTGGCGAAATGAAGTGCCTGTGTCAGAGATATTGTTTATCAACACTGCTCAAACCAAATCTAATGTGCAGGAATGAGCATAAGATACGAAACCAAGTCCAGTTTAAAGTGGTGTCATCATTTATCTTCTCTTGTCTTGGCTTTCAAACAGATGATGATTTGTTTTGAAAGCCAGAATATAATAATACTTAGAAATATTCATTTGCCCTTCTAGTTTTCCAAGTTATGTTAAAGTTGATTCAGTTTGTTACTAGTTGTCGTTTGTACAGAGGATTTATATCAGCAAATAAAACAAAGATATAATAGATACACGCATTCATTCTCAACAATAAACAAAACTTGCAAATCTTCTGGTGAAGTTGGTCTTCTCAATACTTCTTGAGTAGTTTGGCATGAAAAAGTATCAAATAGAGGAGAGGGTTGCATGCTAGTAGACACCTATGGCCTTTGCCAGGCCGCTGTAGATGTAGAGGGTGACCAGGCCGAGGGCGCCAGTGGTCAGTGCCTTCAGAGCAAGCCGCAGCCACGGTCCGTAGCCCATGGACACCAGCAGAGTGTTGAAAAGTACTGGCTTGAAAATGGCGGCCAGCAGGAGGAAGTAGACGATTGGCATCAGGGTCTTCTTCAAGTCATGCCGCGACCACAACCACACCAGGGCGGCCGTCGAGATATGCTGGACCTAGAGGTAAAGAAAAATATTTACATCTAATTTTTTTTATGTGATGCTTATAAATAATAGTATTTATTGCCAACATTTAACTTAACGTATTTTCGAAATTCGGATATCACAAACTGGATTTTATTTGCTTACCAGACTGATGTTGGAGTCAAGGCATCCCTGGATGTACTTCCAGTCGAATTCAGCTCCTCTAGCGCCAAACCACAGCGAGTAGACATGCGAGAGAATCATCTCTGCGCCACCCCATCCCACGGCAGCAGTCAAGATCTTGTTGTGCCCTTTGCCAGGGATTTTTGCCAGGACTAGATATAGACCCGCCAGGTCAGCCAGGTCCACGGAAGCCTTCAACCACTCCTGTTGTGGCAAGTTGACATAAATAATATGTTGTTTATTGATTTAATTTGGAGACAAAAATAGTCTTAACGGAAACCTCACAAGTGCTTAGGGGAGTCTAAAATTCATTACATGAGTTAGTTTTGTGCGAAGCCTACACATCCATTTCATTTCAAATCATTTAGATATAGTATTGAAAACGTGACAGAACTCACCGAAAAAGCATCATTGCCGTCTCCTTTGACTTCCAGTTCAGATTCAGGGAAAAATGTGGCCACCACTATCATTTTGACCAGCTGCGTGAAAACGTAATGCTGTGCTGCTTGGAAGCATTTCCAAAAGGCTCCATACTCTGATCTAGAACCATGAAAACGAAATTAAATATTCACCCAACGAACAGTTCAATTCAAAGCCGGTCGGCTTCAAAAATTTGGCTCTCGGCACTTCGATGTTCAACGCAATATTTTGATACTCACAGTCCAGAAAGTTTGTATGTGAAGTGGTAGGGCACATAGACCAGTGCTACGCAATTAACAAAGTGGTAAAACGTCATATTTTGAGATCGAAATCCGGGAAATCGTTGAGAAAAATATCAAAGTCTGACGAGACTACCAAGTTTTGCTGCTCATGCTCTTGTGGAGGAATTACAATAACATTTGCACCACTGCTGGCTAGTTGGAAGGGGGCGTGACAGCAGCCCCAGTACCGAGTTGAGTTTACTGTCAAAAGAGGCCAGCAGATGTATTGAAAGTTGTGCTTGCTTTATCACCTCCCTTCTCTTCGCCGCAATCCGCGAGTTATAATTATAGTGGAATGAAGTTTCTCAGGAAAGAATTTTTCAATATTTATATTATTTATAATTCAAAGTTATAAAGTCTAAAAAACACAATCAAACCCAATTAATATATTATTCACTCTATTCAAACTAGTTTGGATTTTTTTTTATTATTATTATTTTTTAGTCTTGCTTTTGCCATACACATCACTACACAAAACATAAATATGTAATCGTTTTATTCAGCGTGGACTTAAAAATATTTGAAAATTAATTTTATTTTACTCAAAATGTAATAACTTATTATCAATTCATACTATCGTTTCCTCTAACCAATGAGACTCTAAGGTTACAACAACTATAACATTGCTATATTTCACAGTCGACTTCTTAAATATCTTGTTCAATTTGAAATTCACGAGGGGTGGTTTCAATTGTGTGAAATTGATAGTGTTTTGTCGCGCGGTTGACCGCAGAAACCATCAATCGGGTGGCGGGCGCCTAGGGGTAGTTTGGGGGTGCGCGCAGCGCCCCATGCAAACGGCCGCATGACTTTGCGCAAATCACCGCCTGAAAGAAATCACGCCTCCAAGCGCGAATATGGATGTCAAGCGGGTCGCCTGGGCCGATAAGCAGGCGGGGCGCGGGCATTGTTGCGCGGCCAGAATGGAAAATAAGAAAGAAAAGACTTGGGAAGAAAGAGAGAAAGTGCCGCCTCACCCTGGAGGGGTATGCTTGTCAACCGATAGCAGACCGTTGCTGCATAGAGGATTTTAGTTTTTTCAATTAAAAAAATGGAATATCCTCAATAGGGTCGATTTCATGTAAAGATTTGTGTTATAAAAGAAGTTTTTATTTAACGGTTAAAATTTTTCAGATAACTTAATGTACATTTTAGCCTCTACTTTGTGAATTATTTTAGCAACTATATCTCGGATTTTCATTCTTTTTGCGTTGATTTTATCACCTTGCTATTTAACGGCAAAATTGACATTTTTAAAAGTTTCAACCCTTCTTTCCTCCGGCAGCTTAGTACAGAACTTCCTACCCCCTGTAATGTGTGTTGCTTTGGTTGCTGAACGTTTCTACCAAGACACACGTGAGAGAATGAAAGAAAAGCGTCGTAATGTATAATTGACAGGCAGGCGCAGTAAGAGGCTTTCCTCTCATTACCGCGCTGCAAGAGACGCGCGGATCAATTTTCTCTTAATGAGTGGCAACATCTTTTATAATGGATTCCCTTTGTTGCGCGGCGCACAAAGAGGGCAGCTCGATTAATTCGCCAGTGGCAGAAAGCTTTTTCCGCCGCCTGGCGGCCAATCAAGTGCTTTTTGTCGCCTAACTAATGGAAATTCATAGAACGGCCTTTCCCGATGAATATCACGACAAGCGAGATGCCGATAATTGCACAAGGACGCCCACAAAGCAAATCGAATTACGCCGAATCTGCACCGCTGGCTCTCATTTGCTCCGCACAAAGAGCCCAGAAATTGATTCGGAAGGACCGTTGCCTTTTATTTCTGGCAGTGGCGTGTTCTTTCGGTAATTTACTCTGCCAAGTGCACCGCGGACACTGCATTTTGTAATTGGGTTGCACAGCTTGCACACATAGTAAAGCTATAAATTACGGCATTTTATAATTAAATATTAAGTTAAGCGTGACAATATACATTATTACTCCGAGCAGTTTCTTGCGAATTTAGAGGTCAATTGGCCACAAATGCTAAGATTCACCAGGTTAATGCAAAATTTTAATTTCAAGGCAGATATTTAAAATATTTTTTTTATAACTTGTGGACAGTTTGAGTTAGGTGAACTGAAAATCTTAGTCATCTCTCGTTAATATAATAAGGATGATTTTGAAGGTATCATCATTAATTTTCTCCAAACTATAAAGTAAAATACATTATAAAAAACATCACTAGTCAGATCTGAATATTTCATAATGAGTTATTATAATTTATAATTTATTTATCTGTTCTTTCTGTTATTCCTCTAAACACCTTAAAGTTTGCTTGCGCCAGTTTCTTATGTTCAAAACTATTTTTATCATCCTATCCCAGCTCACGTGTCTCATAAAAGGAAGCACGCTCAGCAAATACGCTCCGATTAAGCGCCAAAAATCGTGTGCGCCGCCTGTTTAGTGCCGAAGATCACAATCGACGTCTCACGATAACTTCTCAATTTACCAAATTTATGGAAAAGATGAAAGCACGACGCGGCCTTAACGAACAATAATAATATTCTATTGAACGAGCGCAGCTGCCGCTTAACACGTTCGGTTCCGCGTGGAAGCTTCTTTTTTGCTCCTTTTTTGCCAGACACGCTCATTTCCAATACAAACCAAAATTATTCCTGCGTGAATGAGAGAACAAAAAATTGGAAGTAAGGGATTTACGACGCGGAGAAAAATGCAATAATTGGCTAGGTTTCGGCCGAAAAGAAGAGTGGGTTGAGGGCGCAATAATTCACGAGCGAATGCTTTTGATTGCAACAACAAGCTGGTGATGATCTGTTGTCGACCCATAATGTTGATGATCATTCAAGCAGACCTTCTAAGTTGCAGGCCCTAACAAATTATAACAATGTTCTAAACGAAATCACAAAGGGCATCAATGAAAAATATTTTGCCTTACATGCGGAAACGTTTAATGAGGTAAACTACTAATTAAATATTTGACCCGTATTTTAAGCTGAATTGTTAATGAGCAGTTGCGATAAAAAACCCACATTAATTTCTAACGGGCAGATAACATATAATAGCATTTTTCTTAATGATATTACTAACGTTTTCAAGGTAAAAAGCCCTCAATTCAAATTTAGAGCAAGAAGTGGAAAAAATTTAATTAACTTTGAATTCCTTCTTATCAAAATTTGATCTCTCCAACTGGGGAGTGGCCCATATTTTAGGGAGTCTTGGCGAGGAAGCAATAACAATAACGGGTTGGGGTCACATGATGCGTGTCTGGATGACAGGGGTCTCTATTCTCTATTCTTTCTCTCTATATCATTCCTTCTCGGACTGAAAGTCAAAATTGCGACTCGCCATAAATCAGCATTGGCGGCTCATCCGTGGGTGACGTTTTCGCTCCAATCAGCATGTGTGCTGCTGCTTGGTTGCGCGCCAACGTCATTTCTGCCCGGCGCCGTAATGAGGCCGATAATTCCAACAGGGGTGAAGGAAGCGAAGAAAGAGAAAGAAAGGAATCGCGGCGGCTCCCAATCAGCTCGGCAAACAGGAGACAAAAGTAAAAATAACAGAAATAAAAGCGAGGCAGAGCAGAAAAGAGTCGATTCTGTGGTGCAGATCAAGCATTATTCCGCAGGGGTGGGCCTACTACAATTTTCGTGCGTTCAATCATACAAAACGCTGCTGAATTAACTGTCTGATGGTATAGCAGGGGACAGGGGTGAAATGTGAGACAGCCTCGTCGATTAATCTGAAATTTTGCTTGAACTTCAATTTAACAACCTTCGAACCAAAATTAATACCTGTAATGTAATAGTCAAATTAAATTTACTCGCTTATACTGGTGATTTTTATTTGAATGCATGTTTAAAATTTGTATTTTTATTGTCACATTGCTAACTTGATGTTTAGATGTCTCACCATTATCTAATAACAATATAAAAAATATTGTATCTTTGTTTATTGTTCACGGTACAGCATTTTAGTCAAAATGAAATCAGGCTATTGAAAATTTAAAATAAGCATATTTGCCTGAAAATGCAGGTACACTGCATTGTTTTCCCGAGGAATAATTATTATTGCAATGCCTGAAAAATGTTTGCCTGCAAGCGTGTAATTCCCAAAAATATTTCGGCCAGTCCAATGTCGTGTGAAATCCAGTTCAGACTTTTAATTAGCTACTTGAACTGTGCTCATTAAATCGTATTACGCATTAGACAATAATTTTTAAAATTTGAGAAGCAAAATTATTGTTGAAATCGCTTTGCCAGGCGATGAAAGTGGATCGTGAGGCAATAAACGCCGCGATCAAACAAACCCTTAACACGTGTGCGTGAGCAAATCAGATTTTAATTAAAATTCTGCGCGCGTTGGAGAACGACGAGCGCGCAATTAATATCTGAACAATCAGTAAGCATCTCCTGCGAGTTGACCTTTGGTGACCCCGCCACCGCGGCCGATCAGTTTCTCCTAATCGCGTATTCTGTAAAAATAACAATAATAATGCCTTTTGATTGGAGAACGCCAAGTTTGACCATTTTTGGCCACAGGGAAAAAGCGGCAGGAGATTAAAAGAAAGATTTTCTTGTTCTGTTGTGCTGTCTCTTTTGCGTGCTGTTTCTTCAAGGAAACTTGTCATACAATCTTGACTGAATGTTTACCAAGCAGCAGTTTGATTAAAAATTAGTGTGGCATTATTTGATTTTTCGTAATTTGAAAGTCGGTAGTGAGATTTGAAATAAACATCGTTAAAAATTTTTCCAATCAACTCATTTTTTCATCAAGTCCCTGGAAATATTTTTTGTTGAGTCGGAGAGAAAAGTATCCAGCTCTGATCACTTCTTATGCCACCGCCTATTTTTGTCCTCTTGCGAGTGCCCAGCTGAGGAAAACGCTATTTTTCACTGTGCGAGTTAAATTTATGGGCATTGTTCCACGGCAAATTTGCGTCCTGCTTGTGTGCCTAGCTTGAAAATGAGCTTGGAAGAGCGAATTTATTTTTGACGCTGCTGGATTATCAATCACTGGAACACCTGTGCGCGAGGAAAGAGGAAGACAGCCACACTCGAGGGAATCTTTTTGCTGGTGAAAATGATTAAACAGCACAGCATCTAAAAGTGATATTCGGGCACACGATAAATCAAACTCGCGCTCAATACCAAGTGACGCTTTTTAGCCGGGAGAGTGAGTGAGTGAGCGGCTGAGAAACAATGGCCGATTCTTATCTGCTTTGAATTAGACGCAAAAGTGCAGGAAAACCATCCATTTGACTGTTTTAATTGTTCAGCGCGGCCTTATCAGAAATGGAATTAATGAATTTTTATTAGTGCGTCGTTTGCATTCCAAATGAAATGTAAATCGGTTTTATTCATATGTCATTATAATTATTCCACTCGTCCAGATAATAATACTTTTCTTCATTCCATACTAATTTCTCTTTGTTATTTCAGATAAGGGGCGTTCTCAGCGGTCTGCACGTACCAGCAGCAAGCACATTGAACTACCAAACAAGAGCGCTTAACCGACGATGTTTCATAGGAGGAAAAACGGAAGAATTCTGCGAAAGAGCAAAAAATGTAAAGCAGCTGAGATTTTTATTAAATAGTAAATATTGTAGCCGTTCACCCCTTTTCATTTGTACCCTCCATTTGAGAAATCTCAGCTGCTGTGACATAAGGGTTGAAAAAGGGGGAGGGGCTGCGACTCCCCTCGCACATTGCGCAACACAACTGCTACCTGTTTCCCCTCGCAGCAAAGGGGTTAAAGTGAAGCTGCTTCATTATTTTACCAGCAAAAACCTTTTTTTAATATTATCTCTCTGCTTAGATCCTATGTAAAAATATAAATTTTACCATGGGGGAAATACAGATTTTATTCATAAAGCTAAATTTTAATATTTAGCATTAATTTATGCAAATTTCAAGAATAATTAATAATTTACAATTTAAAAGTGCTTTTCCTAAATCAATACAGTTCATATTGCAACTAAAATAGCATTGACAGTGTAATAATTATGTTATACTTATATTTCTAAGCCAGAATTCATATTTTGTAACTCTCAACCACCCTATTTTTGCAAGAAATGAAGGGGTTGGCAAAGGGGTGGCTGTGTTTGTGTATGTGCACACGACAGTGATGAAAACTACAGTGAAAAGTGCATTTGAACCCCTTTTGGCTTCTGTTTTTTAACTTTGGGGTGTGGTCCATTGTGCCTGTAAAGGGGTAACCACCCCACAAAGGGGTTGTGAAAGGATTAAAAAGAGTTTGCATTGTACTACTTGATAGAAGGGTTGCTGCAGCAGTGCCGTTCAAGCTAAAAAAATTGCAGCCAGCTTTTTAAATGGGGAAGCGAAGGGTCCGGAGCGTTCGATATTATGGTTTGCTCTCTCCGAGAGCAGCCGAAGGCCTCCATACGCGAACCAACCCCTGCTTTGGCCAAAGACTCGATCCTATTGGTCCTTCTGGGGCTTTGCATGCGATTCAACTCTGTTTAAGGGCCTGTGCCTGTATATTCACAGTCGGAGCAGTCCGAGGGATGGCTCCTCCCTTGCTCTTAGACTATCGAATACACTTTGAATTTTCAACCCAGTCAGTGTTGCACTGGTTACCAGCCAGCAAACACCTCTCTGTTGAATCTCCAGTAGATAAGTGCTCTTTGTGAACCAGTTTACACGTTCAAGTGGCCAATTTGAAGAGTGAAAGGGGTGACAATCAGTATTTCTAAACTTATTGCAGAGCTTTTTAGTGCTTTTGAGCTCTTGGTGGTTTTTGATGGTACTTCCCATGGTTAAATATTAGTTGAGACCTTTGTTTATTGTGATACGGACATATATTTTTGGGAAATGAAACCCAACAGACATTATATCACCTGGATAACCATTTTAAGAGCAGAATGGAAATTTCTGTGGTTCCTGAATATTTTTGGATGGACCTGTTTTAGTTCACAACTGCAATTGTCTAAAACATTAACTATATTAGTGGTGAAATGGAAAATATGGTGGAACTGTATGAAGGTGAGCCCTTTAACACTTCTAATTAATGCACTTACTTAAACATAAATCAGTTGTAGTTTGATGATTTGTTTGTAATGTTTGTGGCATGATGTTTTTGTAATAAATCAAATGAATTTACTTTGGGCTCTCAGAGCGAAACTTTGAAATAATTTCATATAATCTTAATGGCAAATACAAAAAAAAATTAAATAGCATGTTCTTGGGATTAATGTTTATTAAAAAATGCACAAATTTTGTGTTTGAGATCGCAGTTAAAATAACACTTCGGTCATTGATTAAAGTATTGCGAATTGATTAAATAAAACGAAATATGTATTTCATTTGCTCATTCCATTCTGAAGTATGAAATTACCATGCAACATACGACACTCAATTAAAAATCACAGCAAACGTATAATGAGATCGGCAACACCAGGAAATACAACATTTTGTTGAGTTGCATGAATATACTTAAATCAGCAATGAATTGCTAAATTTGAAACCGTTAAAAATCTAGAAAATGTGATGCAAACCCGGCAATAAATTATAAAAGAGAACATAAAATGGCTTTTCAATTAAAACGATTTAAAAGTATAATTTGAGCCATTACTTTTAATGATCCCATTACGTTTTGATTCTCATAGTTTTGTGCTGGTAAAAAAGCCATAAGAATACAAAATTTGAGAGCCGACAGATTCGTAATTTACTTAATTACCTGCTTTTTCTATCCGTTTGTTAAAAATAATAAATACAAACAAACATGAAAAAATACGGAGCACATATTCTGTGAAAATGCCTAGCTAATTCGAATTGAATAATATAACAATTTTGATTCACACATTTTAACGTGCTATCTTGAGTCCGGAGGAAGTAAAAAAAAGGTATTTTGTAGATTTCCGGGCGCACATGCGAGAGAGCGCCATACCGTTAGCTAATTGTATGTACCTGCTGTTGAGCACGGCAATAATAAATGATATGAATTAATCATATCACTGTGGAAATGAGCGAGCAGGTAGGCTGGCTCTCATCGTGCCCTTGTTTCCATACATTAAACAACAGAGCACGCAAGCCAATGAATATTTAGCAGTCGTTTAGATAAGCATCAGAATGCTTGTGCAGAAGAAGAATCGAATGTGTCATTTCTATTCCTCCCTGTAATTTGCCGCATCAGCATGCACAAAATTTTCCCATCTAAACAAATTAATTTGTACGTTGATAGCCACCTTTTGGTATGCTATCCAGTTTGGAGGAAAATTCGCGCACCACTATTTTTGTGCTTCTACCATAACTAAATTCAACATTTCGTCAGATTCTTATTTAAATAATAAAAACAATTTTGCGTGATGGAAATGGCTTTTATTCCTCTAGATTTAGATATCTAATCATATTGATGATATTAAAAGATTATAAAAATTTTAAAATTCCGTTTTATTATTACTTCACAGCCGGTATATAGAGAAGTCAACTATTTCCTCGTTAATTTTACCCCTAAAGTTAAAAGTACTTCGGAGAATCAGGTTTATGGATAAAATTTGTTAGTTTAAGCGAGTAGTGGATAACGAAGAGGTATAAAAACAAATAAATATTTTCCACTCGTGCTGAAATTTGTTTGAAAAGTTTATTGTTATATGTCATTACTGACAGTGAAACACTTAAACTGTAATCTCTGCAGCACCTATATAGCCTTAAAAAAATCAGTTAAATCCATTTTTAGACAGCTCCAACTCTGTGGTATTAAACATAACTGCATGAGAGTTGTTTATAACAAACCTGCCAACCTATTTCTTGGACTTTCAAGTCTCGTACTAAAAGAGAGGGAAATCTGGAGCTTCTGTCGGTTGGAAGGGGCGAAGGGGTGCGAACATCTTAAAAAAGTTAAGTGCGGGCAAATTTTTTTGCTGCCAGCTAGCAGAAAGGCGGCAGGCGAGCGTGCGTTTTCCCTGCTCTTGAGCCGATAAGAAGAAGGATGGCCGGCGCTCAAGCAAACCCTATAAGAGATCATGTTTATTCAGTTTTTTCTCCAGAAACAGCATCGACAAAAATGTTCCCTCGCGAGTGGAGCAAAGCTGCTGGGGGTTTACTCGCCCTCATCTTTCACCGCAGCTTTGCAAGCAAGATTTTCTCTTTGCACGCAAAAATCCAGCAAATCTCTAGGGCAAACTCGTGCGTTATAAGTGCGGCGGCCACTTTATACTGCTGAAAGCAGCGTTTTTTGCATGGGAGAATTTATTATTCCTGGTGCTGGACGCTCCTTATCGCTTTTTGGGGGAATGATGCACGGAAAATTCCACCACTTTCTTTGAAAATTTACAGTTCTACAATTTTTTCACAATTTGATCCAAAAGAGAAATTCAAATGTTGTTTGATTTGATTTTTGCTATTTTTAGAGAGCGATTAAAAATAAAAATTGGCAAGATTTATCAGCAGCAAATAAAAGCAGCTTCCTGGGTGTGTAGTGAGCTGTTTATATTTTCCGTATTTCTACAGAAATATCCTGCTTTACCAGTTTCAGCTACTGGGTGCAGCCCTTATTCATGAGCTTCCTGTTCCGTCTGCGGGGGCTGCGGATAGTTAACTAAGGAAGTTGATTTTAATTTGCTCTAACAATTATTACAACCTCGCGTTCTTCTGTCTTCATTGGCATCTTACCAAGAAGTAAGATTTCAATACTAAGCATTTTATTAAAAATCGTTCTTTGCTTGGTGGATTTTAAATTACTTCACACGATTTAGCTTGCTCTTATTAACTTTATATTCAAAGCTTGCAACGCGGAGAACTTTTAAGTTTTAAGTGTTTCAGAGTTAGTAATGAATTTAATTTTATGCATCTAGTTAAGGACAAAGTCCTTGTTTTTTCCAAAATCGATTACTCCTGTTAATATATGATGAGACGACAGTGAGTAAAACTCTATGCGCACACCCTTTTTAGCTTTTTTCATTGGGCATGCGGACGCTGCCGGGCATCCCCTTTCTCCATCCCTCATCTAATGCAGGGTACGAGGCGTATGGGGATTACATTTACAAAGAAATGGAAGTCAGATGTATGTACACGTCGCTGCAGCCTTTTTATCCGCGCGTATACATTATTTGGTCTCATCGAGTATTCAGGACGCGCGGCACCTCGTAAGAGCGTGTGTCTTGCCCTTCTGAGGAGAAATAATGTGGCAGCAGGGAGTTAAAAGAATTGTGTATCATCCGCTCATATCTCACTTGCTGTTTCCCTGGCCACGCAATGCTATACATAGCTGCTCCAGATATATGAATTTGGCTCGTGCCGAGAAAAATTATACCGTTACCAATGCCAGAGTTTTAATCAGGATTAAATTTAGAAAGCTAAAGCAGCACTGGTATTTTTACCCCTGGAGGGATTGCGACTTTTTTCAAATAATAATTATTTGCGAAGTGACACGCTCATTAAATTTGCCCCAAAAACACCAAATTTACAATATTAAAAATGCATACCTGTTTTTCGCAATTATTTCCAAGTTTTCTGAATTTGGTTGCAAAAATGACATCTATAAGGGTGGAAATTTAAGAGTGAAGATTTTATTTGGAACAAACTGTAGTTTTCTGAATGCAATAGAATTTGTCATCTATCACATTTTTTGCTATTTAAATGCACGCGTTTTCCTAGAAAATGCAACAAGCTATTTGTAATGGAGTGTTTTTCCGGGATATGTGGGTTATTAAGATGTCTGTCTATCACATCCATATAATTTAAATTTAAACTATAAGTCAATATAGTCAAATGCAATATAAATTAACTCGCAAACAATAAAACTGATCGTATTTTGAACTCCATTGTTTGCAAATATTTGCTTTTTAAGGTGTTTTTTTCCCAAACTCAATTTGTTGTCTTTTTGCATATCATATTCTGTCTGTGTATTACTTCGTACAAGGTAAGGAGAATTCACCGTTACACACATTTTATTCAAAGCAGCTATAAACAATTAATCCTTGAGTCATTGACACAGTAAAACGTCGGCATAATATGCAAACGTGGCTTGGGAGCTGGCAGACCCAACTTGTGTGTGAGATGCATTCCGCGTGCGCAGTTAATGTACTTCCCATAAAATCCAAGCATTTCTTCCAAAAATCTGCTCCTTCTGCGGAAAGTTGGGCATAGCGCGTCGATTTCACGGAATAATTAAACATCCGTGGCGGTGTGGTCTGAGCGGCTGGAATTTTTAGTGGGCACAAATTTCATCGCGATTTGTCGCTGATTTGGTATTCCGGCGCGGCGTGGGAGCAGCAGATCACAGCCCGAGCGAGCGAGCGCGCGGCTACTTAATTCTCATCGGCCCCTTTGTCTTTGAAGTGGCCGCCGCGCGTCAGCTTTTTACTGTTCAATGCTCTCTGCGCGCGGCCGTGTTTGCGCCATAATTCCACCACGTCCGACGCAAACGGAGAAAGAGAGACGTAATGAAGCCTAATGAGACATTAACATGGGCACGCAACGCCCGCCAAAAGTAACGAAGCCCGGCCCTGCTGTGTGGTATATAATATATTAATAATCGGATGGTTAACAAAACGGCGCAAAGCACCACCCAGCCCTTCAGACACTCGAGCGGCGCGTCTCGTGCGCGGCTCTCGCGATCCGGCTGAAGACGGGTTATTTATTTACATGACGAATTAATTGGCCGACCGCAGAGAGCGAATTTCAGCCTTTTGCCTTCTGCGCAGACGATGTCGTGACATGCACAAGAGCATAATATGCCTGTGGTTAATTGCAGTTTTAAAATGCGCGCTTCATGCTTTCATATTGTTATCAATTTTAAAGAGCTTAAAGCATCAAAGTTGTCTTCTCAAGGCAGAATCAAATAAACAATATAAATGGAAAGAACGTACATTTCAATTTTCTGTCGGTTTTTTAAAATAGATTGAATAATAATTGAATGTGCAACCATAGATTTCAAAGTTAAATTGATTTAATATTGTTAATTTTCAAGAGTATTAAAGCAGTCGTTTTCAACTTAAAATGGTCCTTATAATAGTGCAATATATGTATAATTCGAAACATTATTATAATGTGAAAAATCTGACCACTCGAGGTTGTTTTCATTTTCAATATAGTTAAAACCAGGCTTCATCCTCGTTGTTAAAAAATTTGTCGTTTTTATTCATCGACCAGTTTCGACGTCATCACATACGTCCTATTCATGAGTTACAATTACAATCATATACAACATTACAATAATGTCAAATCTTTAATCACAAAAATCCCATACAATTCTTAACAAATATAACCCACCTGTTCATGAGGCACTTGAGGCAAGCTCCATAGACCAAATGTGAAAATTCTAAGGTCCCTTTGTTAAAACTACGATCACAGGTGCTAGGGAACTTTTTGTTCCGTGAGCTTAAACTTCCCTTTTCAGCGCGTTAAATATTCTTTCAAACATCAAAAAGCAGGTGTCTTGGGGTTCTGAGCATTCCATTGCCAATGCCTCCAAAACTACCCTCTTCCACAAATTTGTTTCTTGCTTCATAATCTCCACATTCTTCCGATCAAACGTATGTCCTTTTTCCTGTGCATGCCGCGCTAACTGGAGACCGCGTTGTTCGTCGAGCTTCCAGTGCTTTTTCCTACCGCTCGCCTATGCTCATCTAATCTGTGCTGCACTTGCCTCTTTATTGTTTGACCAATATATATAACGACGTGCAATCTACACATGGCACTAAATAAATACAGTTTTTAAGCACTGGTTCCGATGGAGGTTTCACACGCATCAACCGGTCTCTTAGGGAAAGCCCACTTGAAAAAACCACCCTCACATTTGCGATTTTCTTGCTGAAGTTTTTAAAATTTTCAGAAAACCCCTTCTCAAATGGAACAACCACCGATGTTGCATGCACCTGCTCCTCCTTGTCCTCTCTTTTTCTCTCGCACTTCCGGTATGACTAGTATTTTTAATACAACTAAGTTAACCTTTTGGGAAGCAACTTTCAACACACATCAAAACCAGCAGACATGCATGAATTACGCTATATTCTGTTTGTAAACGGTTTTGGTAGTTTCATCTTGTGGTTTTAGTTTAGTTCATAGCTTGAAATTGAAAGAAATCGTGTTCATTTAAATACCAACGTAAATTTAAATTAATGCAAATTGGCTGGTAGATTTTAAGTTCATTACAATTTGTGATTTAAAAGTTAAATTGACTGTAAAATCTTGTTGAGGATTGAGCCAAAACAATTGGAAACTCTCAGAAATAAAGTAAATGTTCTAAAATTCCCGGCCCTATTGATATTCCTCATTATAATTTCGCACTGGTGCATCAAATCTTCTTTGAGAATCGATTTTCGGATGCATTAATGCAGCGTTGCTCTGTTTCTGAGAATTGGCTGCCCAAGATCAGGGGTTGATGGTGATTGCAGGAGTGCAGGTGGAAACAGAGAGTTAGTGTCATCAACGATAAATGAGGTTCACGCGTTGATTTATCGCCGCGCACACGCAGGCTTAAAGGATAAGGCAGGCGCGCGCAATTTTCCATACACAACGAGCCCAGCGAGTGCGGCAGAAAAAAAAGCGAGCGCTCGGGATGGAAAAGTTTTTGCCGGCCGGCGGCAGCTTTATTATTCCGCCCAGCAGCATTGTCGGAAGTGTGAAAGTAGCATTAGCTATGGGGAAAGAAAGTACATAGACACGAGGGTGCTGGACGGACAGGAGACACGAGCCGGGGCCGCGTCTCCGAGGTCACCTCCTGCAGCTTCTGTATATTCAATAAGCCACAAGCCAGCAGCGCCCCGACGAATAGGAAAAAGTTCCAACTTTGTGTGTGACACGCAAGCGGCTGTTGTGCGATGAATAAGAAATTATGCCGCCTCTGCGAGTAAGAAATCTCTGCATTGCGTAGCATTTATTTTGCCAGAAGTTTTAAAGACGTACTATTTATTACTGAAAAGTGTCCTTTGCTTTAATGTGGTGATCACTTATTCAGTTTAATATTTGAGCAACACAAAATTGTTGTTTAATTTTCGGAAATGAACTTAAATTTTAGTCATAAAAAGTAGATATTGCATTCCTAACATGATTGAGAAGATAATACAAGTCTTCTAATTGAAAGTGGGCGATTTGAGTAAAAATTATTTAAATCGACAATATAATATAAAAATCTGATTTTTAATCTTCAAGGATTAATCAGTGCTTATGAGTATAATTTAAAAAAAATCATACCAGTTCTTGGATTGTGCAGTTTTTTGCTCTACAATTTGAACTTATTAAAGAGCCCAGAACCCTCTAAGGAAAATTGATTTTTCTATTTTTTTTTAATTAGCTACCAATTGCTAAGTCTCAATAAAAATCAAGTACAATCTACAAACCGTAATTCGCCAAAACTTAACAAAAAGTATTTCATTTCAAATCAATTTTGGAATTTTGGTCATTTTTCAAACCTTTGAATCGTTAATCACTAAAACTGTTGAATAAATAATTCCCCTAACTAAAGCGTAGAATACTTAAAATTTCCTCCGACTAATTTTTCCGGACGAAATTTAATCTAAACTGATTAATTGTCTAATGTTTCACAATCTTATTCAATTCCTCCAAACGAGCTTCGTGAGTATAATATATCTTCTCACTGTCATCCCTTAAAAAACCGAACTTACGTCATTCGTGAAAGAGGCTGAAGCAGAATGATAAATAAATGCCATTATTTCCGTTGCATTCGGATTGTGCTGCTGCCGGCGCCGCACGAGAGCAAACTCGTATTCTGTCTGACGCTTGCCATTATGCAGCTCGCACGCACAAAATCTCTGCTCTTCCATCAAGGGGCTGCAGCGAGAGAAAGAGAAGCACGCGCGCGAGGGTGTCAAAATGGCACAATTTCCTTTTCTGTCCGAGCGACAGTTGCGATTGCATGCGTGCGAGAGAGCGTCTGGTCATTTTTAAGTCTCTCGCTGTATAGTGTTGTTGTCATACCAGCCTGCATATTCATCACGGTAATGTGTGCGTGGGGGAGTCACTCTCACTCTTGTTTTCTGTTTCGTCTGCTTTCGCAGAAACCGAACGAGGGGCAAGCCAACATAGATTTGGATTCTGACAAAATTAAATCTTTTGTTTCATAGTCATATAAAATAATTTAAGATTTTTTAAAAACCCATGGGGCTGTAAAACATAACATTGTTTATTTCCCCGCTTGTTTCTCAAAACAATAATTTGACAACGATAGCGAGTTTTTGAGGTCAGAAGGAAAAACTAGCATTGTAGATATACATATAACTTGAAAAATAATTAATAATCGAATTTCAACGCCAATTTCTCGTTAATAATGATGAGTTTTAATAAGGAGGCAAAATTCATCGATGTTTAATTTATCTACTTTCTTGAAAAGTTTAAATCCCTTTTGAACTTTTGGCCGACAAAAGGGGGCGAAAAGCTCCTGAATAATGACTCCAAATTTTGTGAGTTTTAATTAATTAATAATTAAGTTTAAATTCTGTCAATTGTAAAACATTTAAATTGTTTGACAAAATAGAAAAAGTCTTTTAAATAATAATATAAGAAAATTGCCAGAAAGTTTTGATCGATAAAAATAAATAGAAAACTTTATTCAAAGAATTTCTAGAAATATGTAAATATGAACCTGATTTGTGTATACATTCACTACTTCGCTCCAGGCGCCACATGTATAATATTATATTAACCTTATTATTTGAAATTAAAATTGGGAAAACACCCCATTTTTTCACTGCCCTGCCATGATTATCAGAAGTGAGAAAAATGCAAAGAGGGACGAAATTCTGAGAGATGAGCCGGTATACGCATTTTCGTCTTTTTATATTGGCTGAACAAGCCGTTGGTGTGATTGTGCCATTTATTATCTCTGGTTTCGCAGCGCAGTAACATCCAAACGGCCGACACGACTGAGTGTGTTTATCTGATGTGATTTATCAGCTAAATTTACAATAATGCCGAGTTCGCGGCACGGAATACCGAATTAAACAATCTGGTCGCGCTGCACTTGGGATGTGGCTCACACGCTGCCCATTTTTCGCTGCCGCCTGTGCCGCTTGACGTGCATTTATCTTGGCCGCAGCTCGGACGCCAAAGCCGCGAAATTGATTTCTCATGATGTTAAGTGGCCATAAAGCAGCCACCGTCAATGCAGTTATTACAACTTCGTGCTGCCGTCTTTCCGCAAAATAGAGTTGTTAACCAATTTTCGGGGTCAAAAAACCAACAATCGCGTTCTCTGTGATTTATTCGTCTGATCTGAATCGTGATCTCATGCACAATTGAATTCCAGCTTTCCTCAAATAAAATTTTCCGTCTTCTCCACGTCCATATCCTTATTATACTCTACAACGTTTCGTTCAAGATGTTAATTGTTTCAACCATCCTCTGTACCTCAAAACATCTCAAATATAAAATTTTTTACTACTACCTAAAAATTTCAAAGTGTTCGTTTCGTTCACTTTGCTTATACGTATATAGTTAAAATTATTAAATCAGTTTTACTATACTCTCATATTCTCTAAGATCTTTTCATCCAGCACAGATTAAATGCAATAATGTGTTCATTCATTCCGGTTTAGAATTAAAAGCATAGAATAACATCAGCCACTGCCTTCAGCACCTGTTTCCGAAAGTTGGACGCGTCCCAGCTCATCAATGGGTGGAAAGGATCAGGAATTTCATTAGGTCTGTGCGTGCGGCTCGGAAAGAGAAAAAGCGAAGCGCAGCAAATTAAAACAAAACACGCTGAGAGCAGAAGCGAAAAAATCCACGCAGAAAGAAGAACGACAGACCCTTCTTTTGGCTAATGGAAGATTTTGATGTGGGGAATGTTATTCCGTTTGAAATGAGAAAATTTCTTTACTATGGCAGACGTTCTCTCTGTGCTGCCAGCAGAGCACACATATCAGCCGAAAGAGGAAGAACTCGTGTCTATTTGGAAGGAGACCTCTGAATGACAGGCCTGGATTGTGTGTCTGGTCTTGCCCAACCGCTTGCATTGCACTGCCAGTCTGATCCAAAAATCTTCTCGCTCTGTCAGGGTTATTTACTGTAGCTTGTACAAGGCCGACGTTGGCTCATTACGTCAATATTATATGTATTTTAGCCTTAAATAATTCATCCTAGATATCAAGGGCTAATTGCAGCAAGAGACTTTCTCTTAAACCACCCGGTCTATTTGTCTTTTTAATTATTTGACTTCAAACATGGATAGTTAGTTTATTACTTGATTAATTTATTTGCTTTTATTGATCTAAAATATTTGAGGAATTGAAATACCAGATAATTTCAATTCATAATGAATAAAGAACCATGTTAGGGTTCTCCGAGAAAAACTAAAATATTGAATTCTCCGCTCAGTGAAAAATAACAATTAAATATTTACAATGTTTATCCAAGAAAACATTTTGCATTTGTTCAACAGATTGATAAGTAATATCAATTAAACATGCAAAAGCACCAATCCCAAAATAAATTCAGTTTTAGACATTGAGGAGCTACAAAATTATTCTTATTGAGATCTCATTTAATATACCAGTGTGAGTGAAAAAACGAAAAAAGACCGTCTACGATCAACTCTCCCCGATTCCCCTCTCTTCCTCCCTCCAGCAGGGTTGTTTCATTTGTGTGTGTTGAGGGTTGCGTGTGTACCAGTGAAGGAGAGACAGCGAGAAGATGCTACGGATGAAAAAATACGCACGGGTGATTTTCATTCTGGGCCGGCCACCCTCTCTCCGGCGCATTATTTGATGATTGCTGCGAGAATTCAGCCTCTTTGATCTCTCCTCGCCCAGAGTCCGCTTTTTATTGGTTTCAAATATTTATCATCCTCTCTAAGTCCCCGGAGTTTGTGGAAAGTTGCGGAGAATGCGAGAAAAGAATGAGAAAGATTCAAACGAGATTTGCAAGATCACAGCCGCTTTGCAGCTTGACACAGTATAACTTCTGATCCCTCCGCAATTTTCCCTACAGGAGTATTTTAGCGTTGTGGAAAATAAGATAAAAAAACTCATTGAAATATCAACATAACACTTGACCATTAAGAGCATAGGTGGCTGGAAAAAAGAGTAGCGAGTACTCGAGTTTCAAACATCGAGCAGTTTGAGTAATTAAGGCATAACATCTTATAAATCTAAATCGTACACCTTTCACGCAAAATTCGATTCATTGACTCTAAATTTACAGGCTCGTAGTGCCATTTCTACAGACTATAAATTTTGCATCTTTCTATTGGCTGGAAATTAATATTTTACTTGCCTTTAATTGATATTTAGAGCCTAAACTTTATTATTAGGCTTGAAATTGAATTAATTTCTCACCTCTCAGGATCAAGTATCCAGGCTCAGTTTATTTTGAGCTCGAATTGCAATGCAGCCCCCAGATTTCGTTTTTCTTTTATCTCAAAATTTGGGGCTTGGCATTGAGTCTGTGCAGATGAAAACCTTTCCAGACCTATATAGAGTGTGCAAGTACATGCTCTCTCTCACTCTCGTCAGCCATATGTACATACACATAGGTATGTAATAAGGGCGCATTATACGACAGGCGCGGTCACTCTCATCTAAAATGGACACGGCATTTGACGAGGGTGGCTGCTGCGCGCAAAATACGAATACTCCCTCGCACCGGCCATGTTTAATGCATAAACCCCTCCGCAAGCGGTCGGACGCACATTTCCTGCGCGAACACCGCACACGATTTTATATTTATACATAAAAACATCAAAACACAGCGGCGAAAAAGCGAATCATAAAGTTTAGATAAAAATGTTTTATTTCGCCGTATCCATCATCATAATATATAAAATCTAAAGAGCCGGCGCAACTTTATTTCCCTTCTGCGTCTGCCGCTGCTGAAAAATTCATACGGGGAGGGTGGCGTCGCGGAGGGCTGCTGATGCGCGTTTTATTGGCACCGGCCTGCAAGTGGCTGATATTGAAATTTAATCGGTTTACGCCCGACTGTAAAAACTGCCGAGCTGCAGATTCGAGAAGACGGAATGATTTATACATAAGCCTGCTAATAGGAATCGATTTAGGAATAAAGGCAAATAAAAATTTTCATAACCTGTGTGTCCCACAAACATTTGTAGAACTAATGCAGCCTTGTGAGAGGCTGTGTTTAAATTTGGCAAACTTTGAAACTATCAGATAATTAAAACAAAATCCAATAACAACTTATTTAATTTGTTGAATAAATTCTACAAATTGTTTCAAATACGCAATGAATCTTGTTAAACGAACAAGATCTGCAGGAGCAACCAACTAGAAGGTTAAATTCTCTCATTTCTGCTTCTCCCCGCTTTAAGCTCTCATCGCAGCCTGTGCGCAGAGCATGCAAAATGATTTAGTGTGCTCCATGAATGTCACGCACCGAAATATTATCGCCATTTGGTGGCCTGTAATTAATGGCTTTTTCAATCAATTGCGCCACATTATTTTTGCTCAGCACACAGCCCTTTCCATTCCATTAAATTTCTTTCCAGCCAAGCTCGATGCCGGCTGTTGATTATTTTTGGCACGCGTTCAGACAAGAGCCACCTCGAGAAGTAGTGTGTGAAAATAAGGAAAGTCGACAATTTCTTGACGATGCGACGATACAAAGTCCATTCGTTTAAGACTGCCGTTTGTGCGTTCTTCCTTCGTAAAAAATGGAGAAAACCAGTGATCTCTTTCAAACAGGTTTCAAATATAATTCAGAAAATTTACATAACAGTCTAAAAATAGTACACTCAAGCCAAGAAATAGAATTATGGACCATCTGTCGTGTTTATAGCTTGAATCGAGTTGTTTGACCTCGACAAGAAAGGGATTGGAGTTTTCTACCCGCATTCTAATAAATAACAATTTCTGTGTCATTTCATTACCCCCTCAGATATATTTCTATTTCAATGGAAAATTAGAGCTGGAGGTTGAATGATGTTAATTCATTGGGTCTTTAACGGTATCAAGCCAGTGTAGCTGTAGCACGAATTTCAAAAGCACTGAACTACTTTTCACCATGTAAATTAATTATTCTAACAAACATTGCAAACAATATTATTTTTACCATACCTGTTGTTTTGAAACTGATATGACAGCTCTTGTCTCACTCAGAGGATTGTGCCCAGTTGGAAAATCAAAATACTCCTCCAACTATGGCGTTATGTCCATTTTCCTGTTGATTGTGCCTCAGGAAATATTAAATTTGATGAAAGACGCCGATTAACAAGATTTCGGGCCGAGGTACAACTCAAATTATACACATATTCCCTTTCCAGACAGCAGTCTTGAAAGAGCAGGTCAAGAGAGGTGAAATTAAAATTTAAATCGCTGGGCTGACAAAATTCCCAGATAATAATTCGAAAACATCAGAGAATTTATTTTTAGTTTAGAAACGTGTGCAAGTAATATAATTTTAATTTTTATAGGACCATCTGCTGCGTATTGGTGCAGGTATGACATGGGCTGCTGGAGAGCAGATGGCTTGTGTTGAATGCACATTTTTACTTGACAAAAAGGGATTTTAAGCATTCCGCCCGTATTCTAATAAATATCAGTTAATTCATAGTTATACAGCTTCTCTCACAAAATTCAATGGAAAAGCTGTAAGGACAGGAGTTGAATGTGGGACATTTAGTCAAATTTGGAACTACATATTGTCATCAGAGCAGAACGGGTGCATTACTCGAACCCGCATTTATTATATTCTGCTGCTTCTGTTGGCGACAGGCCTGCATGACGCGCTACAATTAAAATTTTATAGTGACAACGGAGAGCTTGCAAAATTTAATTGCCAAATGATGTGAAGTGATGTCATACTCCGGAGATGTCTTTCATCTCACCGTCTGCGGAAATTATTTGTTGGTTAGAAACAGTTATCAAAAGAAAAATTTAACCTGGTAATGAGACATGTTTTTACCCTTTCTCATTTAGACATAATTGTTATATTCCAAATATCTACTCAGGTATTTCATGAATGTGAGCACGCAGAGAGTGCGAAGTATGAAATAAATTAGTCTATCTTTAGCAGTCAAACTGAGAAGTTCTTTCCTTTCTCCTTCCCGGCCACCCCGCAACAACATACATTTCAAGTGGCGACGAGGCGAACAAAATTTTCCGCCGGGAGGAAAAGGTGACTGTGACTGACTAGAGACAATTCAGTAAGGGATCGGGGCGCGAGGCACGACGCGATCGCCGATTCAGGGCTCCTTTGCGTGGGTGTCCCGGGGCGGACCTGTCCGGGCACCAAGAAGAACCAAGCGCATCGTAAGAGGAACCGTGACGAAGATACGGGAAAATCCAGGTACTTCCAGTTTCATTTTGGCAAAAGTTTCATCAAGAAGAAACTACAATTTCGGAAAAAAATACAAGTTTCAACGAGAGAAGGTTCGGCGTTAGAAGAGAGGTTGAGAAGATACCCTTTCCAACGTGTTAGAGTGCGGCTAATACAAGGCCAACTCTCCTGGCCGGTGACGAGTCGGTGCAGGTACAGATGCACCATGCAAAGGTGCAAATTTACGAGCCAAATTCCTACATACAGCAGCAGCGGGACAAGTTCATACTCAAATTGTCCTACAATTACAAGAGGAGCAAAAGCAGAAACGAAGACGACAACGAGACCAGCTGGCACGCATCCGCGTGTCATTGTGAGTGAGTCGGAAGGCGCAACCGCGTTCTCGGCCCGTCGACCTGGGATGATGGTTTCCCCAGGGGTCGTTCGATGTGCCAGGCTACCGAGAGCCTGAGGTGTCTGATGGGCCAATGCAGATCAGAAGAAAATAATAAACCAGCCAAGTGTAATTTCGTGCCGTTACCTTGTGTTAAAAATCTCGGTTATTTTACAAATTCAGTTATGTAATTCATGCCAAAGCAATAACTTAATACGATTTTCAATTACAAATTTGAATTTCAGTTCCAAACTTAAAATGATTTCCGATTGTGTAATTTGAATTTCAGTTTTGCTTTTATTTCCCTCTTTTAACATTTAATTCCAAATTGTTCAAAATTTTAATTTTTCACAATTTCAAAAAAGGGGGAAGAATTTGTTATATTCCAAATATCTACTCAGGTATTTCATGAATGTGAGCACGCAGAGAGTGCGAAGTATGAAATAAATTAGTCTATCTTTAGCAGTCAAACTGAGAAGTTCTTTCCTTTCTCCTTCCCGGCCACCCCGCAACAACATACATTTCAATAATGATTAACTTGATGAATGACAACTAAAAATTTACTTTATTAGTTTTCACGATATTTCCAACAATTTTATATACCTGATTTGATAACTTTAGTTATAAAAAGACCTATTTCTACTGATTCAGGATGTTTATATTTTATGTTGTATATATGTATAGTTCTCTAAAGGAAATATAAAAATTTTAATTTTTGAATGCAGTTAAATTTATGCTACTAATAAAAGTTACACGTTTAAAATACTTGAAAATCAATTAAAAGTTATAGAATTTTTTTATTTATTTAATTAAAAAACCTTCACTTGAAGTGCAACAACCATTTTCTTTTTGTGAGATTAGGACAGAATTTGGTCTTAAAAATAAATTCAGAAAAAAACAACAAATTTCCGTCCAACACTGTTTAAAAAATAGCTCCCTAAAATGATATTTCCGGTTTGAAGTTCAATCAGTTTGCTGTAAAAGCAATCACTCTATTGCACCATCGTTGACCCGTCAAATATGTAAATGTTGGCACATTTGCGCGCGTCAATCAAATATTCAACAGGCGTGATAAATTGCACGCCATTCACGTGAGATTCCGCCCGTCAACTAGGGTGGTATTCCGCAGGGTTAATCGAGGGTTACGCGGCCGATAAGAATGGCTAGGAAAATGTTATGCCATCAGCAGGACGTGCCGAGCTTTTCTGCCTGGCCCGAACCATCATCATTTTTATTCACTACTCATCCTGTATGATATGGGTAAAAAAGTTTGCGTGTTCAGTCCTTTTTGGCGTGAAGTGGCGACATGTCCGCATGGGAAGGCGATCAATCTTGGTGATGGATGACTCGCCGACCCACCGACACTGCTGCGAGCCGCCGCCGGGGTTGAGGACGATGCCACACTCGCAGCGAGCGCCGTCGCACCTCCAAGAATATTCCTGAGTTCGCTCTTAAATTCCTAACCGAGGACGTAGAATTTGAATGAGAACATTCACTTTGTTCAAAAAAGCCTCAACAAGTGATTTTCTAAATATTGCATGAGAAATTTAAAAAATAAATAGTCTTGTTAGTAAAATTAATGGTTCATCGAACACAATTTTGAGGTGTCAAACGAAACTTACTTCAATGCAAAGAGGATTTTACAAATGCTAAAATTTGCAGGCTTCGAATGAATTTTAGCATTTATTTCCAAGTCTAGAAAACGATAATATTCAAGAGGTTAGTAACAGATAAAAATTCAATAGAAAAATTTGTATGATGCACTTCAGTGCTCGAGTTTGCTTTAATGACTTTAATTAAAAAGTGTCAGCCATTGCAGGCATGTCTGGTGAATTTCTATCTGTGGATAAGGCAAATTTACATCATTCTGGTTAATAATCACAGAGGTTTCGGAAATATTTTTATGTATCAAAATCAAGACATTCTAGTTCTAGAAGCTATACTTGTAAGTTTTGTGGAAATTTTGTCCATTATTTTAAGCACATTATTAAAGAGAAAATTCAAACCTAGTTTAAAATCAAAATGCAGCTTTGTTATTCAAAGGTCGTTAATGCGTGAATATTAGAAATTATCTTTTTGGTAAAAGTATCAGAAAATTATTTCTTGAACATTTATGGCATACACAAAAAGAAATTTAATATCAATTCAATAAAAAATAAAACAAAATTAATTTGCGGATCTGGAGATACTAAATATCAATCTGACTTTTCTGAGGGGCGAGAGCGTGATTGTATTTTTCAACTGTGCCAGAATCACGTGTAGAGATAACAAGAAAAGGATAGGGTTGCAGTTGCGGCTTCTTCTCTCTCCTCGCCTAGCAAAATGATATACGGCCGCTAATAAACCTGTTGTCAGATGAATAGGGCCACGTGGTCTCATTCACAAACACACACGAGCCAAGCACACACCCGGCACTCACTTGTGAGAGAGGGTTAAATTCACCGCGGTGCTTTGGAACCGCATTCGCCCTCTCAACGCAGTTAAAAATTCCACCCGTTGATTGCAGAGGGCATTGGGTGAAAATCTCAATCAATAGAATGGAAAATGTTATTTTATTCATATTTTACAATTTGTTTCGCAATCACATTGTGGTATGAATATCTGAATTCAATTAAAGGAAATTAAGGCATTAAAGAGGATTCAAAATTATCTCGATATTCTCCATAGACTCTTAGTATTTCTCTATTTTGAGAAAAGCTGTTCTATTTTTCTTCTTTTTATTCCTGATGTTTGAAAATGACTCGGCTATGATTGCAAACGTCATAAATCAAGTTATATGGACGTGAAACTGCACTGGAAATATACTCGCACCCCTGCCATAATTTTCCGTCGGAGTAACTTTCTTCTCATGCATGGTCAGTACGAGGCGCACACGCCTCCATAAATTTTGATTATTCAGAAAAGTTGAGCATCATCATGAATAAATGGAATGAATGGGGGACCATTCAGGGGGCGAGTCCCATAGGTGTGCTAACATTGTAATAACAAACTATTTCGCCGCCTCTCTCGAGAGAGGCTGAAAAATTGCAATAAAAACGCGTCCTGACATTACTCTCGCGCCCCCCATGGACCGTTTTTCACTCCCTGATCGAAAATGACTCGATTTCTAAGTTGAAAAACGTTTGAATCCCAACCAGTACAGCCTTTTCTTTAACTGGGCTACAAGTTTTAGAGCCCTAATTTTAATAGGTTCAAGAGAAATGAAATAATAATAAATAAATCTCTGATTTTGTTGACCTGATCAGTTTCTTGAAAGATTTTATTCAAAAGAGAATACTTTTGATTAAAAATTACTCTCTCACAATCACAGGAAATTATGGTAAAAACATTCATCTAAATGACAAAAAGAAAGGGATAATTTTTTATGTTGTCCAATGCACTTACTGATTATTTGAAAATGCTGGTCAGTGATAAATCTATTTTTTTTTTCATCTTAAATCATATTGTGAATTGTGACCCCATATTACAAATTAGAGAAACTATACGCATTTGATAAATAAATAAGTTAGTTCGATAAAAGATAAATGCTCACAGGGCTCAACTTTTGAACAATTTGGAGACAGCCTTGACAAGACGTTTAGGAATAGCAATTAAGCTTCACTGTCACTTTCTCTGGTCTCCACTTTTCATAAATCAGCTCCACAATTTTATTTGAAGTTTTTCAAATGATTTTTCACCGCTAAACGTCTGATTTTGTTAAAAGAGCTGCTGAAACAGAAAAAACTATGATGTTTTACGAATTTTTATGTTAAGTTCTGCCAATTCATATACTCGTGCATTCCAAATAATTTTGTGTCGCCCCCAAAGACCGTTTTCGCGTCGGGATCAACTTAACGATGTGATTTCTCAGCTGTAAAACGTTTTAATCGCGACATCTCCACCGCGAGCACGATTTTGAGTAATTGATTTCACTGGAGAGAAAATACATTTATTCTCCGCCGAGTTTTGTTTCCGGCGCACGTGCCCTCGGAAATGTATTCAGGAACGTGACGCATCAGCAACTCTGGCGGATTTTCGGCTCTCGCTGCTGATAAATGGAAACAACGGGGGTGCAGCCCAGTGCAGCCAAAGTTTTCGCCCGCGCGGCGAGTGCCGCGCTTAATGTCGGATTAGCATAAGATTATAAATGCTGCGTGCGCACGGACGCGGGAGGAAAGATGCGCTCGGACGGACACGATTTTGCTTCGGATGGGGGAGCCTTGCCCTCGGTGTGTTTGGCATGCGGACCACGCGGTCCAGCCAGAACCTGGTCTTCATTACGCACTGAAATTCGTTACTTTCTTGTACCTCTTCATTCGAGGAGGACTGAAAATATGTGAAGCACATATCATAAAATTGTGTTTTCCCAGGACTTTTTTAAATTTCAAACGGAAAATATTTTAAATATATGCATGATGTCTCTCTAATTTATTTTTAATTAACAAAAAAAAATTTGTATCAGTGGAGGAAAGGGAAAAAAAGTGAAAGCTGAATAACGTAGATCTTATATGGGAAAAGATGGTGGAGAACAAAAAATAAAATAATTGGCCATCTTGAAAAAAATTAGTACTTTTTTCCACTTGAAATATTAATTTTCCAAGTGGAACAACTTTAAAAAACAATGTAAAAAAGAAATAAAAAAAATGTTCATTTTGAGCCTTAAAAAATAAAATTTGCATCAACTACCAATTTTTTATATATATATTTTAGTCTTAAATATATAAAACTGTTAAATATACATAGCTTAAAAATTCAATGAAAATTTTCAAATATACAACCTATAGAACAACAAGGAAAAATCTGTTTTTGGGGGAAGGAAGAACATTTAAAAAAATTGCTTAGCTTATCATGGAAAGTGGAGACCAAATAGGAAGCGACAGTGAAGCTTAATTGCTAAAACGCTATTCCTAAACGTCTTGTCAAGGCTGACTCCAGATTGTTTATTGGGAAATTATAAAATAAGCCAGAAATTTAAGCCATCAGTTAATTGCCATCATTTTTAAAATTTGTCAATTAAAAATTTGCTGGTTTAAATTCAAAATCAAAAGGACACAAAAATATTGTATTTTTCTGTGTTATCTGAATCACTTTAACTTGACTCTACTCATACCCTGACCTGCAGTGCAGTAAAAATAACGTAAACACATTTTGCAAATGATCCTAACACCTGGAGCAGTAATGAGTTTAAGCATAAATCAAGCAAAGACGCGAGGAAAGAGCGAGCAGCACTCGGTGCTTTTAGCGTGTGAGCGCAATTTCGCCAGAGGTCATTCGTCACCTTTTGCACAGTGTGCTTTTATCAGGCTTGATTTATTATTCCCGACTCGCACCACACTGGCAGTCTGAGCTAAGTAACGTGTGTGTGTGTATACACGCCGGGGATCTAGCTGCGCGACGTTTTTTTAATAAAGCGGCCAGCTAGCGGCTATTATTGCCCGCCGAGCTTTGAAATATTATTACCAGGCGTGCGGCTGTGCGATGAAGGATTGTTTTATAGTGATATTATTAAAACACATTCGCCAACTCGAGCGCGGCACGACCTGTGATAAATAGTTGCTCGCGAGCGATATGCCTGCCAGCCTTGCCGTGCTTTATGGCGTTTTAAATTAAAAATCATCTCCGCCGTGCGCGATATTGCCCCGGCGATATATTTGTTATTAAGGGAACATGACGGGAATCGAAATTCGCGCTGCGCTCAAAACGCTCGGCCGTTATTCTCTCACCTATGAAATCACCAGCTCGATTCGCATTTTCTTAGACATACACATAATAATTGCTGCAGTGGCAAATTGCTGAAGGTTTAGAATTCCGCTAAACTATATATTTAAGACCTGTCACGCTTTTTTAACCTTTCTTTTTTTAGACTACTTCTAGGAATATTTTTAGGCAATTTGAAATCACTTCATTAATTTAATGTTAAATTTTTGGGGTAAGCGCAAGTTTGATAAAAAATAAGCTAATGAAATTAACGGCAATATTAATCCATCACAAGTCTGTAACAAAGGATGTGAGATGTGTAACACTTTAATAAACATTAATTAACAGTGAATGGAAAATTTTAGGGTCTAAATATGATAAGATTTTAAAGTATTTAATTTACACACGTATATTTACCTAAATAAATTTAATATAATATTGTTTCTTATTTATTAATTTTAAAATTATTATAAATTATACAATGTTTAAACAAATAAATTAATTTTTTTATGAAATAAAAATAAATAATTGCTATATGCTCCATGCGTCCAATGAAACTAATTAATTGTAATAACTGCCACTGGTCATCCTGAATTAGTAGCATATTCTTCAGTCGTCATGTACACAAATTAAATTTAGACGTTTGCCTAATAACAAAATGAGGATCAACCTATTATATAGCATATTGCTAGGTCAACTGTATGTTTCCGATTTTTTACTGTTTTAATTCACTTCTAAATTTTAGAACAAAAACTTTACAAAGGTAAAAACAAGAGTTGTAACAGTCTGATGGAAAGTCTCTTACTTCAAAATAATGGAGTTTTTTTCTCCCCGTATCAGAAACACAGAGCGTATACTTGAGAGACTGATGAGTGCATCAGAGAGCAGCACGCTCTCGCCCGCGGATATGTGCGGAAATCGAGCGGCTTCTGTATAATATTCGCCCTCTTTTAAAGACTGAGAACCATTACAAGGAAAATGAGCCGAGTGCTGCAGCTTTTAGAAGATTGGTGTCCTCGGGCCAATTGTTTATCTCGGCTCGGATGATTCATCGCATTGATAAATTTCTCTCTGGCGAAAAAGCAAGAACATTTTGGATATAATTTTGTTTTCGCCGCGGTGGCATCTGGCCTTTTTCTCGCTCGCGGCTTTGCATTTTGATTTATTCCACGTTTCCGCTCGCTTTTATTGTCCGAGCTGGCTTCTGCTCTTTTATTGTTTCCTTCGTTTGCCACGCCACGAATAAAAGGATTAAGTGTGTGTTTTGTGCCTCTTTTCGTTATAAATTGTGACGCGTTTTATTCAAAATTTCTAGTGAGTGAGCCCGCGCGCGTTTTTCTCGTTAGGTAAATTAACGAGACGGTCTCATGATTGTGTGTTAATGCGTGCCGGCGGACAACCTGCTTAACCGATTAATGGACTTTTAATTTTTGAATAGAATGCGTTGAAAGTCTAATTTGCTTTCGAGCATAAATGCATTAATTATTAACACGTTGCAGCTTTGAGGGAAATTCAGTGGGTCAGTTTCATTGTTGAGATTTTTCGCTTAAAAATTAAGAGGGTAATTTTCGAACCGTCCAAAACGCTAAAAAAATATTGAAATCATAAATTTGTGGAGCTAAAATCAGCATTTTTTTAGTTTGGCCATGTGTTAATATGTGTGTCATAAAAAGCTGGTATTTTCATTTAAATGCTCAACCAGCATGCAGAATTACACATTCCGTCCATCGTCAGTTCCATCGATGCGTGCGTTGATCTGAGAAAAACACTCGGCGGCTGCTTTGGGATGCGCTTATGTTGCAAATTTGGCCCGAGATAACGAATTGACAGCCTTTGAATTATTCACCAAGGGGTGTGCTGTGGGCGAGGGCGCTGCTGTCCGTCACCCGGCGCGTCCTCCGCCCGTCTATCAGGCAGGCGGGCGGGCAGGCTGCGGGGTCACTCTCTGCCTACATCCATATAATTTGAGTGCATGTTTTTATTGGCCCCGGGATCAGGTGCTGCCGGACCGATCACTCAAGCTATATTTATCCGCTGTCTCGTTCACATAAAAAAGTCGCCGAACTACCGCACTAGCGAAAACATTTGCTTTTTTCAAGTGGCATCCTTGGTTTCAAGCTCGCATTCCCTTTTTTTGGAAAAGGTCCAAGCATAAATAAAGTTCCTGTTCAGTTAAATGTAATTGTGAAATTCTAGTTCAAAAGGAATAAAATGAGGACCTCAGTTTAGAAACCGTAAACTACTGTTGTAACGAGATAACACTCTTTTTTGCAGCTACAAAATATCGAATTTGAATATCTATATTTACAGTTTGGTCAATAAATTCAATCAAATTTCAATTAACGAATCAAAACAAAAATTCTGGTCACATTTCAAATGCTCATTCAAATAAATGTTTGCGTCTATTTGGTGAAAATCTCAAACCTTGTACATTGAAATAAACGCTCTGCTCCCTGCGAGAGAAATTTATCTCCAGAACCCAGGCGGCCGGGTGTCGAATTATCGGAGATTTATTGCTTTATAATCCACGAGAGCGCCGTTTTTGATAACGGCAGCATTTGCCCAAATTCCCGTCCGGGGCGGCGTTTGAATAAATGTTTATTTAACATGCATTTATTGCTGTTGTGTCAGATCGGCGCTTGATTTGTGAGTCAAAACAGAGGCAATAAAACGCCGCGGCGATAACACCTGCCTGTATCCGCGATACGTCTCCTCGTCGCATCCATCCTTCGGAGGTCTGCGTTTTTATCAGCGCGACCAAATCGACGCGCGGCTCGAGCTGCTGCTAATTACGTGGAACAGCCGTCGCGTTTCACACTTTTAATTTACGCCGGCCGATTGGAATTCGGATTCCCGCCGATCAATCCTGATGATAGATCAAAGGCTTTCGCAACACGCCAGCTACCACTTTTAATACGAGCCTTTGGACACGGTCTTTTAAAAATTTATTTTTTCCACCTAAATTTTGAGATAAATGTAGTATATTTCTGAGCTAATTTAAATTAATTAATATATTTTGAGATGGAAAATTCACAGTGCATGAATCTTTTTTTAAATAAACAACAATATCTGCTTTGTTAATTAAAAAATATTGTACTCCCCGTATTTATAATCGACAGAAAGGCCCTTGCTATTGTCGCTTCTCCCTATCGCTATATACATAGTTGTTCAGCAACTAAAATCAAATTTCGACCGTTTTTCTTTCCTCCCGCGAGTTTATTCATTTTTCATTTTGTTCCACCCCTATGATACACTCCCTCTACCCACATTATATTTGCAGTCAATTCTTTTTCATCAATTTTGCAACACTCTACGCACGCTTTCAGCACGATTGAAAACCACCCCTGCGTTCGTTATTCTGATACAAAAGCCGCGGAAACCCCCTCAAAAGTCGGCAGATGATTTTATTTATCCATTTTTATTCTGCGACATTAACCAAAATCAAATTGAAAAACAAGCCAGCCGTCCAATTGCCACTGCCGAGTTGTGAGAGCTGCGGGCGGCGTAATTTCGTCTCTTTCGGTTTACATGAGGGAACAACTTTTGCTCGCTCTCACTCTCCCGGCGTTCGTTTTTCGGCTCTCGTCCTCGAGGATATAACAAGAAAAAGAACAGGGAATACTGAAGAGGTGTGCGAGCACTTTTTGTGTGTCCTCGACCAACTTTGCAACTCGATTTGGCGCACAAAGGCGCATTTTCGAGACGCCTTTTGAATGTGATTGCGCATAATTTGCTTTTCACTTCTCGCCCTTTTCCTTCTCGGCCGAAAGCAGCCAGCGGCCTCGGACTTTTGCCGCTTTTATAGGGTGAACATAAAACTACATGGCGGAGCGGCAGAGACGCGTGTGCATTGCATAAAATGTTATTTCTGGGGGAGGACGCGCGGCCAGCTACTTTTGTGTATAAAATTCCTCTTCCCCCTTGCCTGCCAGCATCCAGTCTGTGTATCATTTGACTGGCAAAAATGCGCTGCGAACACACGACCGAGGGCTGTGTACATACATACACACCCCTTTTGTTGTGATATATATTGTAAGACAACCCTGCTTGGCCCCAGCAAAATCGCGTTCGCTCCGTCCACAAGAAAAATGAGTCGTTCTCAGACAAAAATTGCGCTGGAAATGAGAAGGAACGGTTTCACTCCAATTCGAAGAAATTGTTATCCAAGAAAAAAGGAATGAATTAACTATTTAAGTGTGACATAGGAAATAAAATCAATATTTAGCTATGGCTTAAACGTAATTAAATAATAATTCTTCCAATATTTACTGTTTAGTCCTTTAAATTCAACATAAAAAGCAAATATGTCCCAAAAACAATTTTCTTCGCGAATCCAGATGTTTAGCGCGTTTGCATAGTAAATGAGTTAAATTTGAATAATGCAGCGAAATTATGCAGGCTAATGTAGGCGCGGGAGCAGAAGTGAAAGAAAGCGAAACGAGGCGCTCGTAAAGCTGGCAAGCGAGGAAATAAAAGAGGGTGCAGTTGCGAGGGTGGGGCTAATGAATTGGCCGGCCAGTGTCCATTCCACGCGGCCGAGCGAGGACGTGCTGGCTAGGGGGCTCGCGCAACCCAGGGATGTGAAAAAGGGAAAATCCTTTATATTCCGTAAAATGAATAATTTTAAGATTTTGACAAAGCGAGGAATTCGCTAGGAATTCATATTTTATCATAATTAAATTTAATGCATATTAAAAAATTTCCGAATATTTTAAAATGAGAACTAATGGTTGTTACATTTCAGGGAAGTGTAAAAATGGGGGTAAGATTATGCGCAAACAGTCTCTTTTATATTTTAAATTACTACTCTATTCATTGCCAATTGTTATCAAAAATTTCAAAATTGCAATGACCTGATCTGTCAAACTCTTCAAAAGGTTTAGCAATGGATTTAATTGTTGTTGTTGTGTTGGGAAGAAACGATAGTTAAATTGAAAAGTATTCAAATTAAGAATTGCTGATCAGAACTAAAACAGCTGTAGCGTAACGAGAAAAGAAAGCTAGAATTTTCTGTTTATTTTTTTACAAAGCCTTTCTATGATTAAAAAAAACACGTGTGAATCTTGGATTAGAGCCATTGAAAAAACAAATTAAAACTATTTACATTTGTACGTTCATATACGTTCACTTAAGTTTTCTAGAAACGTTGTATTTTTCAATTGATTGTGAGCCATCATCTCATTTGTTACTTTATGATAAAAAAACTCATTCATTCATTTGCTGCTGAATATACCCTGTTTCAAAAATACACTCTGCTCCAGTCATTAGCAAGGAGGGAAATCGGAAATAATTCTTGAGACTACTTTTCACACCCCTATGGAACGGTGATATCGCGAAATAGGGGCTTTCGCGAGTTGCAGACCGGTGCCAATTAATGCCTATTCACGTGGCCCCGGCGGATCAGAAAATTCGAGCTGCTGCCGAGCGGCACGCACGGGTTGCTAATTAGGCGGCCAAATCCCGCGCGCGAGGCCCCTTGTTATTTTTCTCTCTTTCTCGGTGGGTGAGTGAGTGAGTTGGAGCGAGAGCGCGCCCGCCGATCAATAAAAGAGGCGGAATATTCTGTTCTCTCCTCTGCCGCGCGCCGCTTTTAGTAACGCAATACCACTCTGGCGGAAAGCAGGCCGGCTTATGGAAAAACCAACAGCTGGAAATGAAGGAGAAATAAATGGGATCTCATTCTGTATGACTGCGAGCCCGAATGGAAATGAAAAGAATCGCGCGCGCTTTATATTCGCTTGGAAATCTCTGTCTGGAGCACAGAACGCGCAAAGCTTTTTTTTCTTTCCTTCTCTATACACGAAGGAGGGTATGCCAGGAAGGCAGCGTCGGCGAGGGAGACTTCAATTTGCGGTCTAGGAGTTTGACATGCAAATCAGGCGCCGAGGGTAGGCAATCAGCGGGACACGTGCGTCAGGCAATTAGCATAAATTCTCGCCGCCGCACTGCTGAATTAATTTCGTCTGTTTTGTTTTAATTAATTACCTAATATTTTAAATGTCTAGTTTGGCCACGAGTGTTTGCTTCTTGAAAATCATATTCGGAAGTAACATTTTTTCATCTTATCTTCGGTTTGTGGTTGTCAAATTAACATGTAACATTTTAAATGGTAGTCATGTAGTTCTATAAGCCAATAATATTTTATGATGAGATCATTGTGGGTATTCATTTACCAATTGTTAAAACAATTGACGTTGACTGTTGATTTATTTTAATAAGGAAATGCAAAACTTCAAATATCACCATATTTAATTAAACAAAGATCGGTTTAAACTTTTAAAATCTTCTTACAATATTTTAAAATATAGTATATGATGTCTAATTAAACCCCTTGGTGTTACACCCAAAAAATACTTGACCTCACAAAACCTTTTCAATTCGAGCACACTCTCACATGGCCTCATGTATTTGCTTGAAGACCGTTCGTTAGCGAAAGACGCAGAATTGAATTAATCATCAGCAAAGTTCCTGCCGACGTGAGCGCGGCCGGCGCTGTTCGTGTCCTTCGAACACACACAATCTCACCCTCCGCGTCTGCCGCAGCGGTATTTGCTTTTCAAAGACAAATAGCGGCAGAATTTGTTTTAATTTGGCTCTGGGTGGTGTGCGGCTGTGCGCCCCGCTGATAAATGGAAGCGCCGCTTTTTGCCAGCACGAACAAAGGGAGAGCGTTTAATTCATCCGACGATGTTCGTTAGTCGCTTGCTTCGAATAATGTATCAGCAGGCTCGCTCACACACACAACACACTCACACCGCGTGTGGAATGACAAATTAGCAATAAGCCGCTCATCTCGGCCGCCTTTCCTTCATCAGCCACGCGCGTTTTTCCTCTCGACTAAGTGTATATATAACATAGTTTCTGGACACGCAATTTATTTTCCAACAGCAACTTTCCCCCGGGGCTTGTACAATTTTCCAATGCAGCGTCACGTATCAGGCAAAAAGAGCCAGGAGGCTAACTATAAAGTGCAGTTGGATAACTTTCCGCGTTGCCATTAGGGAAAGCAAGCGCTGCACGAGCCAGATGAGTCTGTGAAGCGGTTAAATTGCAAAACCAACCAGGCATTGAGAGCACCTTTTCGGTCGTACGCATTAGAGAAATAACATTTTTGACTTAAACTTAATTTGACACCGTCAAAAAACTCAATAGCTGGTATTGGAAATTAAATTGAAAAAATTCCATTAACTGTTGCTAATCATATGGCGTATTGTGGATGCTATTATATAGTTGAATGCAGTATTCAATATAGCCCTCTACGTTTGATATGGTGTTTTAGCTTTTGTGGTGGAAATAAAATCAGAAAAATCCGGGATAGTGGCAAAAAGCATAAAATTCAATTGTGCGCGTATGAGGCATAAAAATTAAATCGCAGAGTGTCAGAAAAATCACAGCGCCAGAGTTGACGATCCCACCTCGGAGGACGAGGAATGCTGTCCCGGACAAAAAGCAGTCTGCTCAATATTTGTGTTATTCCAGGGAATTGTGACAGAGAGAAAAAGGTTATTTGCCGCCGCTGTGTCGCTCATTTTCATGCAAGAGGCACCGATGCTGATTTTTTTGCTGATGTGATACCTTTTATTATTTCAAGGTTGCGCCGCTCGCTTTGGAATATTCATGGCATTGTCTTCTTTCAATTTTATCACGTGTTAAAAATCCTGTTTCCCCCCAGAAATGCATGCACACCGCGACAAACGATCGCGCGCAGACGACAAAAAGCGTCTTCTCATTCCTATTCCGAATAAGCAAAACCATTATAATATCTCATGCCTTGGCGCCAGCAACTGCTGATCGAATTTTGTTATTCCGCGTGAATCCAGCCAAATGATCTCTCCGCCTTGGAATTAATAACTTCATCGTTTAGGAAAAATCGAGGAGATATTGCATTTTACATCATAACAGCTTGTGTTAACTAATTTTCAAATTAATTTTGAATGAATAAAGAGATTTGCAAATGTTGCTTTATTTTAAATGCTTCAACAGAACCTACAAACAAAATACTTTGTTAATTAATTGAATAAAATTCAGTTCTCCAACAAAGCAGACAAAAGAAAAAATATATTTGAACCATATCTTTCAAACTTAGTATTAAGTTTTTAAAGAATTAATATGGTTACGTCATTCGTTATTTCAGATCTAGTCAACCTTTTTTACCTTTCAAGGAAGCAGTGGCGCCAGGCAAGCAAAACAGCCGCCCGAATAATGGCACCATCTATCATCGCACTATCGTCAAAGTCAATCATCCCCCTGCGACCCTCTCGGCCATGTATGCACATAAATGCCGAATTTTCCCTTATCCTCTCAAACTGCTGAGCGGGATTGACAAATAAAGTGATTTTTTAAGAGGATGTTTCTATTTGATGCATGGCATTATCTTTTTTCCGTCGACGCAGCATCCTCGGATTTGATCTCACGCAGTGGGGACGAGGGAAACGCACATATATAGCAGCTATGCACAGATAATATTTGTTCTGAGTTTTTCGTCTCCCGCGCATATTTATCTCTTGTCTTCCCTAACGGTCCTTGCAAAGCAGCACCGAACGCGGAAATCGGGATTGAAACAACAAGACTCTGGACAGCAGAGGTTCTAGGAGAAACAAGGAAAAGCACCCTTATTTTTCAATTCCTGGAATGCTTTTAAGTCACTGTGCAGGGTAAAATAAAACAAGATCTTATTGGAATAAAAAGAATTTCCGATCCTGTGCAGAGTAATAAAAGAAATTATCATTAAACTTTAAGCCAGAGGGTTAAATAATGATGAGATCAATAAATTCAATGGTATCCAAGTAGAGAAAAACGCAATCAATTAAGTACAACATTAATTTTACAATCATCTAATTATGGTCTCTACACAGTGTTCGAACTGAAGACGCTGCTGTACTTGGCAGTTTTATTTGTTAACATTATTCGCCGCAGTTAATTAGCCGGCAGTTCTCAATTATGGGAGGAATGCGGCTCTCCGTGCCAAATGAAATTACACAAAAACAAACAAGGGAGGAAAATCCAATTCGCAAAAAGCAGCCAGAGCGTTGAGGGTGATTCACGCAACGGCTTTGATGTTTTTTGGAAAACTATTTTCACAAGAATGGAAAAAAGTAAAAATAAAGCGCTTCGCGGGGAAAATAACAGGAGTTTGCTCCCTTATCGCACTTGTGCACACTCAAAGTAAAACAGGAGTGCGAGAGCAAGAGGATCCCTTTCAGCTAAATGCGTGTATGGCCGCTGCTGCACACACTAATGCTTTCAAGCTTTTCTATTGAGGAGGGTGTGAGAGCTTTTCAAATTATTTCCCCGTAACTGCAGAACGAACGAAGGGTCCTTCACGTCTGTTAAAATATATTATACCCCGCAAAAAGACAGGGGAAATGTACTAAAAAAAGGAAAAGAATTATCTTTCCATGCATACTAAGGTAAAAACTTTTTTATTCATTTTTTATTCATATATATATCATTTTTTAAATCAGGACAATACCTAAAATTAGTTATCGTGATTGATACAAAAAATATCGATATTCTATAGAGCAAAAAATTTAAGATTTCCCAGTTATTGTAATTTTACCTTAACTGCTAGGATTTAATTTTCACGGCACAAAAATAAAATCAGCTGATCAAATTTTTTAAGTAACTTTTAGTTTTAAAACTCCATTTTAAAGAAATAGATTTATGATGAAATCCCCCAAAGAAGTCTCCAGTTCTTCGGATCGTATTCAAAAAATGCGATTGGTTCTCGGCGAGGGACGAATCGTTTTAAAATTTGAACGCACACATCATGCGCCGTGAGCAGCTCCCCCGCCGCCTGCGCTGCTTTTTCATGACCACTCCCCTACTGAAAATTTGATAGTCAAATGAGACAACTCGTTTCACCTTGCCAAAACACCAATGGGGCTGTCTCACCCCCGCCCGAGGGCGAATCCGACGACGCGAAAGGGGTTGAAATTTGAATGCGCGACGCTTTGGAGTTGAGGCGGATATAATGCATGCGTGCTCGCCGGTGATTATCGGTCTTTCTCTCTTTACGACGCATATATGTTATGGTTTTCCATTAAAGGGGGGATTAACAGCAGGGGTTGCTGCTCCTCCTGGTTATTAATTTTCGGCTCTCTTGCGAGTGAGCAGGCACCCACGGCTTTATTGATAAAAAATAAATAAAGAGCTCTTCATTGTTGAGTGCAAACTGCGCGCATGCTGAGCGGGGTTAATTTAAAAATAGCAGTGGCCGCTTTATTTACACATCTGTCACACGAAGGAGGAGCAAAATATTTATATTAAGGGGGCCAGCATGGAAAAGCAGAGACAGTTGGAAAATTATCTAGTAAAAAAATCAAATCGTATTTTCTGCAATTTTTAATTTAATTTTATAAAAGGAAATTTCACACGAAACGTTACAATTAGTGTATAAGGAAGAATAATTAACCGGTTGAAACGTTTTGATATTATATTAAAACTGAGGATATTGTCATCCAGCATATCAACTAAACAAATAAAGAAGGGAACCTAATTAAACATTGCTTCTTGCACAGACAGAGGGAAATACGATTAGAAGAAAAGAAGGTCTGACGACCCCTTGACGGGCAGTCAGTGACAGCCAGTTCGATTGGGGAGGGTGGGTCGAATTAGATAGGGAAAATGTTATTTCCATCGCAATCATGCGTCCGGAAGCTCGAGTGCAGCGCTGCTGAAGCGAATTCTGCTCTCTGCAGCGCAGTATTATTCCCAGTCTGGATTAAAACCGGCGTCAGAAGGCGCGGGTCGGCCGGCAGTGGATTCCTGAAATAATTTTTTGTTTCTGGCTATCTGACAGCGTCGTCCTCGGCCTCCCTCGAGGCTGCTGCCTGCCTCTGGTCGTCGTCAAAACACACTCTGGTGGTCCATTTGAGTGATCTTTTATTAGGATTGCACACAAAAAACGACACCAGCAATTTCATTGAAAACACACACGCTCTGAACTACAACTCTTTATCTCGGAAACCAAACACATTCACCTTGGTGGGTGAGCAGCTTTTTGCGTTGAATGCCACCAGCAAGGCTCAAAATACTTTTCAATAGACTTAGTTCCGCTCAATTATTATGATTGTCAGCGCCGGATCGGACAGCTGGATTCCGTGCGGCTTTTTGTCCGAGAAACGAGAGACACAAATGGCTGGAATTCGACTTGGTCACTCTCCAGGTGAATGGACACAACGTTTAGTATAATATTACGAGAGCACCAATTTCAATAAAAATAACGTTTGATCACGAGCAAAATCAATCAATTTGATCTATTTTTTAAACAACTAATTAATTGAATTCAAGACTTAATACAATTTAAGAAGTGGATCTGTTCCGCGCAATTCCAGATTTTTTTACTGAAATGTAGAAAAATAGCTTAAACATACAATTTTTGCTGTGTAACTTTCCGAGTAGATAGCGGCTTCAAAGTTAACGTGACTTTCTACGGAGAGGGTGCTATTTCTTTGTTTATAATTATGATTTTGCACAAAGGAAATTTGCCACACAAGTAGCACACCGTTGGATTGGTCATGCAGAGAGGAATCAAAATAAGCCACAACAAAATATAAAACAAGAGGTTAAGCAAAATATGCGGATTTAATTGATTATTTTTATATTGTCCTTTTTCGATCATAGCACATTGTATGCGCAGTTAAACTATTGCTACCTTCCACAAATAATAGATAAACCAACTAATAGCTTGAGTGAAAACCACACATTTTTTTATTTTTCTTTTAAAAATCGTTCGTAAATATCCTTTATTTAGTTAGCTGCTCAAATGCAATATATTTCTATACCATATATGATTGAAAGTGAGCATCTTAGTTAGGATTCTCCACACAACGAAGCAGCAAAAAACGACCCATTTTGCACCGAAACGCCAGAACAATTATAGTGAAAGATCAACCACGTGCCTGCATCTTATTTGGGCAGAGATAGAGGTCGCGCACCGGCACAGGATGCTTCCTGAGTGCAAATGCGGTGGCGGCGGCGGCCCTTTTGAAGAGAGAGCAGCACGCGTACGCGCGCGTGGTGCACGCGTGCGGCCGCCGACCCGAGTCAAGGGTCACAGGTCAAGTGAGTTTTTTAAAATGTATGGCGGCGGCGAAATGCGCCGATTGTTAATTCCCGCGAGCTGCTGCTGTTGCACGGGTTTCTCTTGGAAAATGCTGTTGCATGACGAACTGGTGGTGAATTTCAATCTTCCAGCACGCTGTGAAATCCATCTTAAATCGAAAGTTTCAGCAGTTATGGATTTACAAATGTGGGGCACTAACGTTTCTTTCGCGTTGATTCTTGACACGTGCATTTCTATACGCGTGGCGATTCAGTTCAAGAGAGTTGATGGATTTCAAATCTAGTTTTAAAATAGAAACGAAAGTGAAATGGCAGTTGAAACTGCAGGGTTCTTCTGTTGAAATCTATATACATATTTGGCTTTCGTTTTTCATCATCTAGAAGCTTAAATGGGATTGCAATCGCGATCGTTCGATATTTTACAAAGTTCTCTCGTAAAATAATTTTACTTTATGCTGAGACGGAGATCATGCTTGTCAAATCCTACTTAATTATGAGAAATCGAATTTATTAATATTCCATTATTAAATGCACACAAAATAATGTTTCCAATAAATCTTGTGTGAAGTACGACACAGATGGCTGTGAATCTAGTTGAAGAAAATCCAGAAGGAAAAGAAATCCTGTAGTCTGACGAAACGCAATAAAACTTCTCATTAAGGGCGTCGTTTTCATTCGCAGCGCAAATACGCCGAGAATAAATCTCCCGGGACGGTCGGGCCCGAATGTGTGGTCAGGGGCACAAAAAGAAAACAAGACTCTGGCGAAATGGAAATTCGGTCCAGGGGCTAGCACGTCGCGTGCATGTGCGAACAAAGAAAGGCATGCTCATAGGCAGACCCGCCACGCACGCCTCCCTCCTGATTCCGCAGGCAAAAAGCTTCACGCGAGCCAAAGAGAGCGAGTGCGGAGAAGTGTGGGTGGAGAGAGCGAGAGAGAGACCGGCGTTTGCATCAAGCATCGATCCGCACAGGGAAAACGAGCAATTTCACCCTCTGCTCATACATAGGCAGTAGCTGCAAAGGTGCAGTTGCCATGCCAACGCAATAACATCATCATATACGCAGGACGGCGGCGGCCGAGATGGCAAACGCGCCGCAGCAGGATAGGCAACCGGCGTCTTGCTCATATCACTCTCTCGCGCTGTCGAAATAAACATGTAACTCATGGCCGACGCCTGGGGTCAACAAAATTTGCAGTCTTTTTTATGCAAATCAGCCCTTAAAAAGTGAAAATATTACATAGTTGTTTTTGTTTAAGAAGTTTGTCAGTTATTTTGTTAATTATTACCGATTAGAGGCCGTACATTTTCAGGTAAGGGATTCATTAAAAACGCTGAATACTGTACAACATATTTTTGTCACATTGATTAGCAAGAAATTTCGGGAATATTGTAATTTTGAATCTCATATAATATGATACATTATAACAATACTTTTAGTAAAAGGTTTGGTGTTCACTGTTATCTAGGATCAAGTTTATGGCGTTTTAATTCCATGCGGACATTTTTTTAAATTATGAGTACAAATCCCACAATCCATATATCCTCTGCGAAAGATCCCGAGAGAAAACGCCGCGAGATTTAAAGCAAACATTTTCCTTGACAGGGGCAATGAAAATAAATATTGTTTTATTTATGATTTGTGCCGACATGCGGCGTGCAGCATCATTTTTTTCCGCCGCCACGAGGGTGTGTTTTTCTTGTATTTTACTCAAATGTCCGTTTTATTCGGCCTTGGTGTGTGCGCGTGTGTATTTTTTGCGCACAACGGAATGGTCACTTGCAATAATTGGTTGTTCCCTCTTGAGGCCGGCGCATATCCGAGACCTGCACAAACAAAACAGCCCTCTTGGCGGATCTCGAGGACATCCAATCAGCCCCGGTCCAAAGACAAACTTTAACTTTGAAATCTTCCTGCTCCAGCTTTCGGCCAACTCTCTCTTTAATTCATGAAGTTTATTATTAGCAGAGAAGAGCAGAGAGAGCAAGCAAGCGACCGCCACTCCGCTGGGAATTTATTCTTGCCAGCTTCTGGAAATGGGAAATTCGTGCTGGAATGGGAAAATCGAGCCGGCATACATATACAGAGTCGCTTCTTATGGGTGCACTTGCGGCTCGAGTTATTGATCCCATTAGGAAGCCGCAACGCAATTGAATATGGAAGGAAAGCAATCGTTTGGTGATTTAAAGTTCCTCAATTTAGCAGATGTATAATCAAATTAAATGCTTTTAATGGAAAGAGCCTAAGGTTTCCTTTAACATAAAAGTAGACCATAAAACAACATAACAAATCTTAGACATGCACATGATTTAAATCTCGAATTTCTCATTCCGTTGTCTGGAACTAGAATCTGGATTGAAATAACCGAAATAACTTACTAAGGAAATGCTTTAAATTCGTCTGGCAAGGACAAGGTCATAATGGAATTCACCCTTCGGCACGTTACAAGATTGCTAATTTTTAAGGGTTCCTAATGGTTTTCCAAGAACTTTTCAACAATAACATAATGAAATAATTTAACTGTAAATGTGAATAGGACATTAAAAAAGCACGTGCATATATTTCGATTGGCGAGTCGTGCGTTAAAGTGTCGCGCGGGCAATAAAATTCGCACGCTGCAGCAAGCGTTTGTGGACAGAAAAATTCACATCCGTCTGCGGAGGCGTATAAATATCGATTTTGGCAGAGCCATCTATCACTGTTGCTGGAGAAGGAGACCGTTTTATATAAATGTGCATTACTGCCGGTCCCAAGCGAGCAAGCAAAAAATATAAATATATACACACACACACCGAGAGCAGAGTGATATATATGAAAGCGAGAAGAAGAATCCGAGAGAAAGAAGCAGTATAGCAGCAGATGATGATGACCACAACACCATTACACTTGAGCCTGCTGAATAATAAAATGCCACTGGCACTGGACCAATGCATTGTTCAGGACGCACAAGTGTGAGTCACGACTCGGCGATAATTCACGTTATGCGAAAAATATTCAAATGACCCGGCTATACAGTGCGGGAAATGTTCTATCGGCACTGCTGACCACTTTGTCTTCGCTAGCTGAAGCACACAGTGTTATAGTGTTAAGGCTAAAATATTTTGACGTTTTGCTCAAACGAAAAAGTGACTTAAGTCATTTGAGAAAATTTAATTTGGTATTTTAATCTTGCCACTAATGATATTTGCTTAGAGAGCCACCATGCTGCCTAGGTTGCGGGTGGCAGGTCATTCCACGGTCTGGCATCTGATGGAAATAATTTTTGGCCATAAACACTGCTCTGGACTTACGGCGGCAGCAGATGAGGGCGACGGTTTTTTGCAACTTGACGCAGCTGGCAGCCTTCGATGATACGGGCACACATGTCATAAAATATACAATTGTGTCCATTTTGCACTATAGAAAATATCTGTGCTTCAAATTTAAATTACGTTTTAGTAAATTTTGACAATTTTTTTTTTATATAATTTGCAACTCTTACTTTTAAGTTACAATATATTCAATCAATATGTTTAGAGATGATATTAGAATGTGAATTATTGCACAAAAATCACGATACAACTCTTTACAAGACCAGAACTGACGATTCGTCATCCATCATTAGATAACAAATTATTAAATAAGCAGAGTTGGCAAAAAATTGTGCCAATCAGCAGCAACTCTGCTAAATTTAATATCAGATCGACGAGGAAGGAGGAAGACTTGAAATATGTCACATCCAGGACGGAACATCTGCTTATTCAAGTGCACAATGGGCTGAAAGGGTTTGCACGTGAGTCCTCTCAGCCTGCGGTTGAATTTGTGCAGAGATTCGCATCTCGCGCAGATAAAGCCTTATGTGACATCCAATTTTTGCTGCGGCCAAGTCGACTCACTCGACTGGCGCTGCTTCTTTTCACTTGATTTGTGAGTCACATTCGCATTGAGCAGCAATAATAGGAACGAGAGGTCTGCAGATAATTTGGCTATATGTGCTCGAATGTACCAGCAGCGGTGGCGGCAGCGGGGCAGGGGTTACTTTGAATTATGATGGAAAGGAAAGCGCATTTTCCTGCTGCACTGCGCTGGGGGAGAATCCGAGGGAAATGTATTGCAAAGAAATAAAAATATTCCTCCTGCGCCGCCGCCGGCTATTTTTATTTCCCAGGGGATGAGAAATTGGCGTTTGTTTCCATAAATGTGACTTTTTGATGTGAAAAGCACTTGAAATGCAGCAGAAAAGAACGGCGAAGGGTGCGCCTTTGATGTCGAGTGTGCCAGCAAAAATTTATCGAGTTTATGCTAGCTTCGATGCTGACGTAAACGATTAGTAGAATATATATGACCGTTTCGACAGCATAACCATTTTTTAATTTTATTTCGACATTTATGTGTTTTCACTTTGTTCCCATTTGCTCAAAAGGCGAAAAGGTAAATAGGATAAAAATGACATTAACATTTAAAAAGGCATCATATAATTACCATTTTAAACATAAAAACTCTTAAAACACAAAAACAGGAAAAATACAATAAGAGTAAAATATTTTTGGGAGTAGAGTGTGGGCTGATATGCGCCTGCAATTTCCAGCATACGTAAATAAATTTCAGCATTTCAAGAAAAGACCTCGGTGCGGGGGTAGTTACACTAGCTGGTCCTTTTCTGGACAGGAATTCCTCCAAAAAGGCCCGTGAGCCCATATTATTCGCTCGTGTTGTTATTGGGACGAGTTGTTCGCTATCAGGTGGTCGTCCATCTCAAAAGAGGTAAACTTATATACAAACATATGATTTTTAGTTTAAATTTTTTTATGTGCATTTCTATATTTACTAGGGTTTTGTTTCATAAAAATAATTTCTGCTGCCAAATCACATGCAACGTTCATAATAATGGAGAAAATTCTAATCATCGAGTGCGCGCTGCTTTGCTTTTCTCGTCTCTTGCGTCAGCTCCGGATAATGAGAATCTGCCTCTCGCAATAAAGTATGTTGACCAGCAACTAGGGAAATAAGCCTCTCCATCGGAAAAGGGTGTCTGCGCGTCTGTCTGCCAGCCAGAGAGAAAGAGCAGGAAGAGAGGAAGAAAGTCTGCGAGCAGGCAAAATAATGAGAAGGGCGCCCATACTGATTCCAATACAGGGGTCGCAATCCGCAACGAAACGAAAGAGGCCGAAAGCAATTTTGTGCGAGAATGGCCGCTTGTAATTTCCAATGGATAACGAGGCACCTGCAATATTTCATCAAACTGTGAGCGCGTGTGGCTTTGCGATGGTAATTAGTTTCAAATAAGGGATTAAAATTGATTGTGTGCGCGCACGGTTAATAATGAGATGTAAAGTGCCGGTTATTGGGTAACCGCAGCTTTCCGCATTATTTACCGCGCCTGATACATTATTTTCGGTATTAGTTTTCCAAACAAAAGCATCTGCTGCTTATCTCATTCTATTCCGTTGCTCATGCATAGACCTGAGAATTGGGTGTAATAAAATTTGCAAATCTAATGCTGTGACGTTGCCGCCCGGTATCAATAATAACACCTTTTCATTGTATAAACACACATTGGGTAGCGTGCTGCGTGTCCGCTCGTCATCTCTCCAAATTATGGATTATTTTGCGCCTTATAAATAATAATTTTCTTCCTCATTAGCCTCAGGCCTAATTGAATGTTAGGAGAGGAATTTGCTGTTTAGGTTAAACGGCTGCCGCTTTGAAATACTAAATTCATGTTTTGATGGATTCTAAAATTTTTAAACTACAGTTTCCAGTAATTAATTGAATTGTGCAGTAATTGATTCGCTTCATAATTAACCAGTTGAAGTTTATTAGCAATTGTAATGTTTGCTGGTCAATAAATCAAACCTAATTAGGTTTTATTAGATCGGCAGACCGTCGGGGGTAATTAAATAAATTCACGAGGCAAATAAAAGAGCGGAGACACAGTTCAAGTCGCCGGGTCAGCGCGATTGGTGTCTCAAATTGGCCAGGCAATAAAAATAATTGAATATGATGATCCAAATGATGCGTGTCGTAATGTTACATTTTTTATCAAGCGCGCAGGGGGAAGCGAGAGCGTGCTCTGCGAGTAAAAAAGCAAGCAAAATAGGGGCCAAATGCACTCGGCGGAGCAGCCTTAAAATAACATGCTTTTGACAACTCCCTCGAATCCTTCGAGCGGAGATTATTGAAATCGACGTTCACGTCGAATTTGCAATTTCAAATCGACCACAAACGACCCCAGCGTGTGTTCGCAGCATGTATTCCAGATCACTCAAGGGGAAACTGAACTTGGCTGCCAAAAGCTTTTCTTTAAGCAGACATGAATAAGCTTTAGTCGAAAATCGATCTAAACTCTTTCGCTTTTCAATCTTTAAATGTTTAACTTAAGAGAACTTGTGAGTTTGTATCATTTTGAAAAGCAAATAGGGCAATCAGAATTGAAAAATTAGGCCCATGGCTTAGTCGTATTTGTAACATAATTTATTCTTCTTATTACATCAATACTCTAAGAGATAATTATATATAATGTGTAATGACACCTGCCTAATTTTTAAGTGATAATTTACAACTTTTTTCAGTACCTGTTTTTCACGGGAATAGTTTTTTGAATGGTATTTTTAAAAAAAAAAATTAGAAACAAAAATTCAAGGCACAAAAAAGCAGAAACTTTCTCTCACGCTTCACATGAGAATCCACCCCGAACGCGCGTGGCTGTCCCCCGTGCCCCGCCATTATCCTCCCTCGTCGCTGCCATGTAAAATGCATAAAAAATTCAAAAGGGAATAAAGCGTGCACTGATTCGAATGCCCGCTGCAATATAAAATACAATCCACCGGAGGATTTTCGCGTGCACCCGCGTGCGCGTTACATTCGGTGGTTTTGACAAGCAATCAGCCTGCTTGTGTGACACTGCCAGCATTCAAGAACGGGCGGAATGGACGTGCCACACGTGCACTGTGTCGAGAAGTGAAAGTCGGAAAGAAAGCACGGTCCTATTTTTGGAGGGAAAAATAACAAAACCATTTTACGGATGATATAGATATCATAAGAAAAAAACGGTGTGTGACCTTGATAACTTGAATCAAAATAATGAAATTTTTGTTTCTCAAAAATCTGAAATTTAAAAATGGTAAACCACAGCAAAATTCATTAATTTAATAGATTAAATGAAGTAAATTGAGCCTAGGAAATTTTCATCATTAATTATTAATTGTGCTGCATCCAAAAATGTTCAGGGAAATACTTTACCAAGATAATTAAAACTTTAGTCTTGAAACATTTGTTATCATTCAACATTTGGCTGCTTATAAATTCAAAAAAGTCTATATGGACTTCATTTCATTCTATAAGCCACATTTTTTTCAATGAGCAGCTCCTTTTAACCTTAACCTTGCCACTGACAATGAAGGTTATTGTTAGCATAGCTAAAAATTGTGCGATGTTGCTCTCTAATGCAAAATGCATGTTGGTAATTTTATTGTTTTGTATGTAACGTGAAAACCACAAATATTTATTAACTAACATTCGTGTGTGTTTGCTCTTTTCAGGTGATGGTGCGAGCGAGAACTGGAAGCAACAATGCTGCGAGAGGAACCATTGGACTAACGACCTCGGCATTCCCATGTGATATTCTGTCTGCTCATTCCTCTGCAAATCAACTCATTTCCAATGTTAAACCGCTAATTGCTACACTAATGGGCCATAATTTTGGCCAATATTTACTGTTTTCTGAAATCAAATCAGCGTGTCCTGAGAATCACCTGTATGTGTTAGTATAAATGTGAGCATTTTCATTAAATGGACGATGCTCTCCGATATTATTTACTGCTTGTGCGTCAGCATTCGCAGAAGTGGAAATAAAGAAGTCGCTGCGTCTGCGTTTAATTTACTTTTATGAATGGAGCGGCCGCATTTCCATTCGCATTTTTATTACCTTTCCACCCGACATGTTGTCTTGTGTGAGCGTACGAGTCATAATCAGGTAAGCCACTGCCGCGCGCCGATTCCGCTGCAGATTATTGTATACGCCGCACTTCCGCTCAATTTGCAACTCATTTTATGTATCGCGCAGCCCATACATTTTGATCTTGAGTGCCTAATTAATGACGAGCAATAAAAAGGTTTGACTGACAGCTTTAATTGCCGGCAGTACATTCAGATGCGAGCGCCGCAAATTGCCGAATAATTCTCACTCGCAGCCACATTTTTTATATTTTTATTATACACTTTGGCAAGTAAATGAAGTTCATTTTTCCTTATCTTCTGGTTAAACAAACAAACAAACGGACGCATTTGTTGAATGGAAGAAATTCACACAAGACACGCTCCGTGACCGTGTTTTGACTGAGCATCACAACTTAAATCGTAATTAATTTTATTGCAATATAACAGTGCCTCTGGAACTCAAGTTGCCTCTGCAATAGTTTAAAGCTTGTTGATAGTTTTCCTAATTTTATTTAAAACTAAAAAGTTTGTGCAAACCACTTTAATTATCATAACATCCTGTCATCCTTCTGTTCACCAAAACATTTTATTTTCATGAGTACGTCGAGGCAGTTTGCCGTTGTGGTTAGCACGAATCTTTGATCTATAGACATTATGTTCGGAAATATTGGATTAAAATACAAATGTAATTGCTTAATCTTAACTGTTGAAAAAATGAAAAGACTTCTGATTTAATCAAATAAATATAGAAAAAAATATGTTTCACACGATTGCGCGTAATGCATAAAAATTCCTCAATATTTCCAGCTCGCTCATTATCTTTAATATTTGCGGATTTTTCTATGATTGTTCAGGAGTTAAGCAAGAGGATGCTATTTAGTTTTATGGCCAGGTTAAAACCAATATCGCAATAGAAATGTTTCTTTACAAAAGCGGCGAAAAGATGAGGGAAATTATTTCATATAATAGATAGCGCATTTTAAAGCCTTGTTCCAATTCTAACGAGCGAGATAACCAAGTCGAAGGCGCGCTCCTCATAAATCAAGTAATCGGCGGATGCGGTTTTCAAAGAAATCGTAAAATTTTCTCTTCCCTCTTGAGCAGGCAAATCTGCGCGGAATTCGTCCTTGGCAGCATAGTATCTTGTTAATTAAGATCAAACACGCCGACCACTAGTGGTACTGGGAATCGCCGCTGCGAGGGATTTAATTAGCGGCATCCAGCGGCAGAGCCAGGGCAGGTAGGTGCGATTTTGGATTCGGGACATCGCCAGCTAGCACCAGCAAGCACACCGGCTGTGACAACACAATCGCCACACTAGGTGCAATATTATGCAAGACTGTCAGGTAATGTAAGAATAAAATGAAACAAGGTTGGGGATAGACTATGTGGTTTCTTCTACATGTGCAGCAAATTAAATCATAAATCATTGAAGAGAACATTGTAGATATGTTTTCATTGGAATGTAGAAAATCAGTCAAATTCCGGCCATTTTAAGAAAGAAAATCAAAGAAAGAAACTTGTTTTTGCACCCTTAAAATAGAGATTTTTGAAATAGGACTATTTTTCCGAATTTCGGGCTGCTTTGTCCCAAATAGGAACTAAACTTTTTTTACTTTTAGAGCTCATGGTTGGGGATTGGGACCCACCCCCTACCCCCGGGCTGGAATTTTTAAATTAAATCAACTTAGAATTGATCATTCTTTGTCCAGTTTCATATGTTTTCGCCCATAAATCAAGTCTGGACTTAATTTCATTGTGTATTGCTCGAAATAACAATAGTAAAGCACCCCCTTACTTCGAAGGATCACCTGATGCTCAAAGATGACGTAAAACCATTGGAATTTCGACCAATAAGAGTTAAATAAGATGAAGTTAAGCTAATTATCAAAATTACTGACATTAACGAGAGTTCTTGAAATATAATAAAATACAAATTGATTAACACCAATTGCATTTTTTCTACTAGCTGTATTATTGACAAAATTAATTTGGTTTGTATTTCACCAGAGCGTCTATCGAGAATCAAACGTTTCAATTCTTTTTCAGACTAGAAAGGAATGGGAGTTGTGGGAAAACAGCAGGCAAGGAAAAACACTTCTAAGCATTCAGCCACCCTTGAGAGTCTCACTCAGCCTTTTCGCTCGCCTCGACTCACGCCTCCTCCCAAATAAACGAAATTGGATTTTTTAGAAATAGAGGAATTTCTTTCATTCCCGTAATTACTTTAGCGAAATTCTTTGCGCTGCTTATATTGTGTGGCGAGCCAGCAAGAGCGGGCGGGCGAGCTCTCAAAGTGCGCGCAAGTAAAAAAGATCAGAGAGAAAATTCAGAGCTAAAGCCCTAATCACGGGGCGTAAGAGAAAAGAACCGGCTGGTGGCTCTTGGTATTATGAAAAGAGGTGGTCAGTATCAGCGCTAGCCGGCCGGCCGGCCGGCCGCCACTTGTAATTGAACTTTAGTCAAAAAGGGGAGGATTCGGCAGGGTGGCCGGCCTTTCATGTGAAAGCATTCTGCCAAGAAGCTTAATTAAGAAGCGAGCTGCCGCCTTTCCCTTCTCTCGCACCGAATAAAACGCGTCGTTTCCAAAACCTGCGCGCCCCCTCGCTCGAATTTCGTGCGTGCGACGTAACTTTTGGGAAATGTTCTTTAAAAAGGTATGCAACCCGCTCATCACATACGCTTGGCAGGCTGCTTTTTGCCCATTTCAGATTATGTTCTGGTGTTTCAGTCAAGGCTTTTAGTCGGGAACTTTTAAACAATTTTCCTTGATATCTTTCAAAATTTAGAATTTATTTTGGTTGTTTAAACAGGTTTGCGTGAGTCACTATATTCACACTGCTCGAAACATTGAATCGAACATGAAAAGTCATAAGCAAGGAGTCCTTTCACTTTTGTATGCAATTTTCGTTTATTTTCGCCTTTATTTGATCTCATTCCTCGTGAATGTGAAATAAATCATACAAATTCAGCAGGATATTAAGCTCAAGTTCATTAAAAATAACCTTTTTTCTAGTAGAACTGTATTACAAGGAATTCACTTTTTGCAACAGCGTCATTCTGAATATTCAAGTTTTCCTTTGATGCTATATCTAGAGACGCAAAACTTTTATTTTTTTCATCCATAGTAATTGATTCGAAATGTCAACCTGTGAAAAGAAACGGAAAGTTAACGTTTTCAACAGTCACGAAGCGCTTGCACTTTTTCCGCCAGAGAGCGATGAAAGGGTTGCGCACCTTGAGGTGCCAGCAGCGCTTGGATTCTTTTTCAATTTCATTCATCTGGTACTTTTTGCCGCGAAATGTGCATCACAAATTGGCGTGGCTGCTTTTCAGACGATCGCAGCGGGCGCTTGTTAACACACTGGGTGGCAGCTAGCGACTCAAGCGCGTCTCTGTCCAACTACTATACACAGATGCACCAATTCCCACGATTTGCAAAAGACAAACTCTGGAATGCAACACGCAATGGTGGCGAGACGCAATGCATGTTTTAAAATTAAGTAAAATCGATAACTATGGGGATATTCATAATTTTGTATGTACGATATAAACGTAAAAAATAGCTACATTAGTTTATTACTATTTATACAATTTAAAACTGAGTTTGAAAATATTTAATAAATTTTACGTGCAAAATAAAACTTAGCATAATTATTTTATTTTTAAATTGTTATTGTTTTTAATAATTTTAAATATCATTAATGTAAACACACTTCTAAAAGATATAATTGATCAAATTTAAACATTATTTGTTTAAGATTTATAAGTAAGAAAATATAAATAAATCCATGCATAAATTATATGTTTATATGTTATAGTGTACACACATAATAAGCCTGTCATGCTTTGAACTTTTAGCATAATTAGCCAATTTTAAAGATTACCTAATTAAGAATTCATTTTATCACAGCGAGTAATAATATGTTTGAGTCACGCAAATTAACTGTGATATTTTCAAATGTCAATTTATTGTTCAATTGTTTTTTGGTTTCACGATTGTATTGATTTATCGTCTGGAAAAAGCATTGCTTTTAAAATTGTCAGATATATATGTTAGAAGTGGTAAAAATTGGACGATTTTCCGATAAATAAGATTGTAAAAATCGATTTTATTTTGAACCAGCCAAACTGTGATACACTCCTGAACTTAAATAGGTCTTATTAAATAAATTACAATTTTTATTATCTGATTATTTATTTAAAATTGTACACAAAACCCGACGAGCCTACAAGATGAGGCCAAGTCGGGGAATGGCACCTGGACAGGTCAGATTGGCTGGTGTAGTCTCCGATTAATAATTACAGTTATTTCCCAATTATTCCCCTATTACCATTTGCATTAATCTGGCAAAGAAAACAATCGCATCAATCAATTCGTCCCGATTTTTAATCCTTGCGCATAGTGCAAAATAATATTAATTTACCTACATCGCTGCAGAAGAGCGTGATTATTTTAAACAATTTAGAATAAAATTTTCCTCGTCTCTAATATTAATCAATGCGCGTAATTCCACTCAAATCAATAAATATCAATTATTGAGCGTTAATTTTAATTTTGAACATTATTATTAAAGATGTGAAATGACGGGTTCTAAGTGATACCTTGTATAAACTCACTATATAACAGAATAAAGTTGATTTGAATTTGGATTCACGGACCAAATCTCCTTTTCCTTTGGAGCAGAAGCTGTTATTCTCATGGCACCCGTCACCTACTGCGCCGTGCATTTGCATGCATTTCAAGGTTGTCAGCGAAGCATTATTTAGCATTCCATCTCTCGGTCCGTTTTAATTGAATTTCTGCGGCGAGCACACCTGGAAGTCTCGGCGATTGATTCGGCTGAGAATTTGCTTCACACAGCGGCGGCGAGGCTGGGCCGCGAAGGTAGCCGCGCAGTCAACGCTCTATAAGTGATTGTTTAGCATGACAATGAGACATGTTAATAAGAAAAGAGGCGTGAAGACAAACAAGCGGCGATCGTCGACGGTGGTCCTCGAGTTTTTCCTCGGTCCGCGCAGAGCCAGTCGGCCGAGAATTGAGCGGACGGCCGCATGGGGTCGTCATGCTAAATATTTAATGCGGTGCACGCAGAATAACAAAACAAACGGCCGCCTCGCCGAAGCCATTCTCTCTAATTAATAATGAGAAAGAGCGGCCGGCGAATGCATCTCCAGCCGCTCTCTACCCCTTTGTTGCCCAACACACTGTCGGTGTGTGGAATGCGCGCTCCATTGAACCCGCGCGTTTCACACCTCGACTCCACTACCACCGGCTATTAATTATTCCGCCGAATCTACAACACGCACGCCACTGCCGTGCACAAGGTGACAATCACCGTCTCTTTGAGCCTTTTGATCTGACCCTGGAGTTGCTATTTTTAGCAGAGTCTACTGGCCAATCTAAATGAAAGTCAACCTTTGGCCGGCATTAGCTAACGATATAGCAAATCAAAATTCTGGCATGACGTTCTCATTGTAATACGGGGGTTTCTGTGATAAAATTATTTAATCATTAAAATTTGTAAAATTAAATGATGAAAAATGCAGCATTACGCGTCCCTGTGATAAAACACGACATGTCCTCAGTGGGTCACAGAAATTCCTTTAAAATCATATACATGGTGGACTCACGCTTTACTTTTCTCGGTCTGACGGGAAGAATTATTGCCCTATCCTACCGAGAAGTGTGAGTTGGTCGAAAAGTGCGAGTCCTCCATTCATGAAAAGGAAATTATTTTAGACTAAAACCAGTTCTGACCACGATTCATACGAAAGTACGCAATAATGGCTCTGTATGAAATTTCTGGGCTGTCTCTACCTTGGGGAAAGATGAAAAATGTATAAAATGGCTCGAGATAGAAATGAAAATAAGATTTAAAAACAAATTTCAAAAGTAGTTTGTGTATTAATTTCAGAATTGATCGATGATTCGTTTAAATGAACATATTAATTTTTAAAGCGTATTTATAAAGGCTCAGGCTCAACAAGCACACCAAAATACCAAAATATTTATTATTTACCAGCAATCGCAAAATTGATGTCACGCGGTGATCTCATTCCTCGGTGTAAAATATACAGTGACACATTTCTGCAAAATTCTGCCGACGGGGCATAAAATCAGCATAGTGCACACAAGGGCGTGGTGAGGCGAGTCATTCATTTTTATTAAAAAATATATAAATATAGTGCGAGCGTGTGTACACAAATGCTAATATTGAGAGCTTGCGGCACTCTCTTATGTAAATAACTGTCCTCGGAAATGACGTCACACAGATAAAAGTTTAACGTTGAGATGTGCCCTTGCAACAAATCTGCGTCCGCGTCCGATTCTCTGAGCGAGATTAGGTACTTTAACTGACTTTCAAATATTCTTTAGGAGAGGAAAAGTTAATTGATTTCCTTGATAGGAAAATAAATGACAAAAGACTTCGTCCTAGTTGATTTCAGAGTTTCTCTTAATTAACTCGACCAGTTTCGTGAAATCCAGCCCTATTTCCTGAATCAACATCAACAGTCACAAAAATAAAATATGCAATAAACATTACAAAACACATTTAATTAAGTGGTAATGAGATTTGTATTAACTCCTCATATAATAAGGTGGGCTAGATTCATTGAAACCAGTCGAGTTAATTTAAAAAATTGAAATCAACGAGGAATAAGTCTTGATATTATTTTTCAAATCAAGAATGCAACCAACCTATATAGAGTGAAAATGGATTCTCAAGAAATAATTTAATGGTTTAGCTGATCAAGAAGGGTAATTGAGAAGTTACAGCAAAAACAAAAGCAAACAAAGCAAATTCGATCTTGTGAACTTTGCAAATTTAAGACTGTAACGTTACCATTTCATACAACATCTGTGCCAAAATTAATGAAAGATTTTATCTAGCTTTTACATCTTGGTAACCTTATAAATGTAACAAAAAACCAAAGAGGTATTAAGAGCAGTAAATTTTGTTATATTTTGTGATAAATTCAAATTCTTCACGGTCTTAAAAGATATATAAAATATTGCTATAAATAAATTAGTGATATCCAAAAGAAAGGAATGAAAATTTACAATTTAGTTAAAAATGCCTCCACAATGCCAATTTAAAATTTTAAAACAACCATGCAAAACAACTAAAACGTATGCAGGAATAAATGATGTGATAGTAATAATTATTGTTGATTAAATTTTTTTCTGTTCTCAGCTAATGCATTAAAAGACGCAGTAAAGCAATATGATGGATCACGCACAGGTCTGTTGCTTGGTGCTCGCACCTCGACATACTCGCGTACATAGAGCACGCTGACTGATAAGGCAAAATACATATGGAACACGACGCGGAGGCGAACGGCACCTCCCCTGGTTATTTGTCAGGGCATGGCTGTTTGATTTGAGAGGCCGAGGAGTCAAAAAGCGCCGCAGGCTGCTACGTCTCAATAATTTATGTGACTGTTATATTGGGCCAAATAATTGGAGAGACAGATAAACATCTGCTTATCTTCCTAGGAGTCGCTGCTTTCCTCCCACGAGCGTGCAGGTAGGCAGCAATATTTGGTTTCCTCGTTCCTTAACCCTTTCCAATCGAATTGGTCTCGCACCGTGTCGCGGCTTTTGTGCCGTTCGCACCTGCTGCGCCAGTTATTTCCACCGATATGCTTAATTTGAATATTAAAATTCCACACGCCGAGATTGTTGCGTCCCGAAAACAATCGTGGCACTCTCAGCAGCTTCTCACGCGTGTCTTATATTTTTGTCTATGCCACTTGAATATAAGCGTTACTAAAATTGGTATGGGCTGTTTTCTAGAACATAGAGGAGCTGTCTTCTCATTGTTAGGTTTATTTGTTTAATTGCTAAAAGTCGAAAAAAATCAGCTTACTGCAATTTAATATTTTTTGGGTCAGATCAAAACCTAGCTGGTATATCCTTTGGCTGGGGCAAATTAAAAACCATTTTTCGGATAAAAGTCTTTAGTTAAATATGTTAATTGGAGTACTAACTCCCATTAAGCGTTTTTACTCGACATAATTTAACATAATCTTCAGGTAAATCCAGGGCGTTCATTCAGCAGATGCTGAATGGTATTACGTAAAGAAATTAAGCAAAATTCTAAGATTTACATACCTCTTATACTGCCATGTTTTCAGCAGGTAAGGAAATTAAAGGCTTGTATTAAATTTTCAGAAAAGAGAAACCACTCAGCTATTTCCCTTACTAGTGCAAAGATAATTTATCCGCGTAACTGCAAACGTGCAAACGGAAGTGTGAATGCATATTTTTTCTGCTTGTAATTTAGCAAACTTTCACCAAGCATGCTTGAACTCATTAATAAGTTAAGAAATGATTGAGATTGAATTCCGAGATTCGGATCTGATTTACAGAAAATGCATTGTTTTCATCCATAGCAAATCGCTGAACCGTTTATTGCGCGTTCTTGACTGCCGGCTGTCATTTACAAACCGTCAATGACAAAGTGATATTAAAAATAACACAACGAACAAGTTTCCCCATTCATATTTAAATATTGAGTCGCTCGACTGCCACAATCGATGTTTGTTTTAATTAATCTACATGTTATGAAAGCCGAGTGTGAGAGATAAACGCATTTTTTTCTGCGCGCAATCCGTCTTGGTCAACTGTTAATTTCCATTTGAGTCGCGTCCCGTCAAAGCGTGAATGGCAACAAATTGGATCTCTCTTTCGGCCGTGATTGACGTCCCCTTTGATGTGTGATTCCGAAAATAGGGAAACTCGCTCTCGCTCACTAATTATGCAAATGGCAAGGGTGTCGCGCCGACTGCATAATTTAGGGGTGTTCGCATGCAAATCCACTCTTCCCGATGCCGATGACTCATCGTCGCCGACGGCCCCTTTATCGCAACACATACGAGTGTATACTCGTCTCATTTCCAATAAAAGTGTGATTCACGCGCTGTGACCGGAGCGTATGGAAATTAGCTATCAGGTTATCTGCGCTGCACTTATGTTCATAGTCGCCATGGAAACCGACGGCGTCGAATGAGTTTTAATCAGACACGCTCGCCGCTCTTGTATCAAAAAGGACACGTACGTATCTTGGTCGTTTAACCCTGCTGGTGTAATTTTGTGTCAAGTTAAAATGTTCAAAAAGGGGAAATTAACCGAAAGTAAATAATTTAATTAATAAAATTAATAAAGTCTATCAGATGAGGACAAAATTGGCACGACGTGGAAAAGTAGGGAGTAAAATCAGCCGAGAGGATGAATCTACCAAAAATATGCCCAGCGGGGTCCATTTGTGCGATAAAATTGGTTCCCTCTGCGCAGATCCAAGATGGCGTCTGAATGTGGGAAGCAAAAAGCTCTCTTTGGATTCCTGTAAGAGTGTCAAGAGTTTGTTTATACGATCTAAAAGACACAATTAGTACAAGTAATGCAAATTATGTCAGAATATTGACGAAAACTTGGTTCTTTTGGCTCATTTTCACGTGACCGTTTGTTCGCGCCATACTCCACTGGACGCCATATCTGCGCGTCGCACGAATTTGGCCCCCGCTGAATATGCCAAAATTCAGGTAAGAATTAGAAATAAACTCTGGCTTATTTTCCTATGTAACATGTTAAAAACTACCACAAATATTTTAAAAATGATCAAACCGAGGACACCTTTATCTTGTACATTTGAAAACCATCTATCATCGTTTTCAAACACGCTGCGCATCTAATGATACACTCCTCTTCTTTTCTGCCCCTTTTAATATTAAAATTAAATTTCTAATTCTAGCAATATTTTAACCAGTTACATTGAATGTTTTTATAAAAGATTTCCCAGTTTAAAGCTAATCGTGTTAAGGGAATTCTTGAATTTTCCTCTGAGGTATTTTGTAAAGGTTTTCTCTGCCCAAGGAAATACACGGTGTGTATAGATTTGCCCCGCGTTCATTGGTATGGGGTAACGAAGTGGCGACGACACGAGTGCACTGCGAGCGAGCTGATAATTTCTCAATTCAGCAATAATTACATTGTGTGCTTAATGAAAACGCTGCTTACTGGAGCGACAGGCTCGGATAAGAATAGAGTGAGAGAAGAAATTGTCGCCGCCGTGCAGATTTAATGGAATCTAGAGGAGCAGAAACAAAATCATCAGCGGCGCGAGTTATCTCGCCAGGACAGCGCCGAGCTTCAATATTGGATTATTAGAGAGAATTATTATTAGGCCTTGCCAACTACTTATTGCGCACTCTGGCCTGCTGGTTCAGATTCTTTTTGTCTTAGGACGTGAAACTATCTAATAAGTTGGCCGGGCAGCATCTCTCAGGGTCTTCATTTACACACTTGGCTGAACTCCTCCGTCGCGTAATTTATATGAGAAGCACCAGCACAAATTGTATCTTGACCTGTTGTTTTGGTCCACACGTCGCTTTTTCCTCACTCGCGTGATTCCTGATGCCGCCGCTTTTTCCTCCGTCATTTTCATCGTTAAGTGCGAGAAAAAGCTAATGACGAAATCGAGCAAAGTCATTGGGCCGAGTAAATCGATTGAGTGGGACACGCTGCCGCCGTCCAATGCATCTAACCTTCCGAGCGTGCTGCTTCTTATTCTTCCTCTTTACTGAAACTCAATCAAACATAAATTTTAATCGATCTTATTTGATGGTGGCCAGTGAGGTAGTACTTATTGTAATAACGGACCAAGTAAAATAATATTTCCAGCGCAAAACTGAAGCAAATAAATGAAAGAATTTGAACGAGATTTTTGGATAGCATTATTGTCTGTCTGAACCAAATATTAGAAATTTACTTTTTGAGATGTTTTTTAATTGATTGAATAAGAGCAACATTGAACTCTGTCTTCAGCCATCTCTATGGAAGCAACATAATAATAGCTCCCACATAAATCAAGAAATTATATTTTTACATGTCCTGACTGATAAAGGTATATGATATTTTAATAGAAAATGCTGCATATAAGGTATTTAAACTCAAGTACCATACACTTTTTTAATTAGGATGGGTGGAAAAGATGAAATAATTGTGATAGCTTCTAGAGCTTGCATAAAAATTAACCATTCATCTCATATATGAGTTCACCCACTTTGAATTGATGAGTTCTTATTTTTACAGTCGTGTAAAGGCATTCTATTTATTTTTTACTCTCCTAAAGAACGATGGTAAAATATCAGGTGGAAAATTACACCTGCATCTCACATGTCTAGTACCTGAATATTTATCGATTATTATATTATCTATAGTAGAAGGGTGGGGTGCGAAATTGCCTCTGAAATATTAATGGGTGGCACTCATCAGACCCCAAACTAAATATTGTCCCAGCAGCGCGGTAGCTTATTAGATTGGCAAAAGCGTATACGCGGGCGAGTGCGAGAGAGGAAGAAAAAGGAGTCGGTTTTCATGCCTGTCATTGATCCGCCAATAAAAATGCACCTTAAGGCGCTACACACTACTCGTGTTATGACCTCTTTGATGGGCGATAAAAAGCGCGAGTAGCATTGTGCGCGCCGGTATAATAATAAAGGCTCCATCACCTTATTACCTTTTTTCTTTTATTTGTTTGTATTCGCCTGCGTCGTCGAGCGCGTCCATGTAAATAAAAACGCAAAATGCAATAATGGAAAGTCCCTTTTCCGTCGGACCCGCCTGATCAATATTTAATTCTATTGGCACACACTACAGTATGGGCGCACACGCCTCTTCTAATATACATTACATCGACGAAATTCAATTAAGGAGCGAGTCTGCGTCAACGGCCATATTTTTCCTCGATGAGCTTTTTATGACAACTTTCTGCGGACTTGGTGAAAAATTAAACTTCGCTGCAGAAAGTGAAAATTCTATTGTGTTTTGAAAAACTCCAATATGCGTGTGTGTGTGGCTGTTGTTGTTGTTGTTGTTGTTGCGTTAATAGACGACACCTGACGTGAATTATTTATGCTTGAAGCTACCCTGCACAGTTCATGTTGCTGCTGTTTATTTTTAAGGGTGATTTAGATTAATTATGCTAGTCATTTATGTAAAAATAATGCTGCAAAATATGATCTTCTACAATAACCAAAGTAAGTTAAACCGCAGTGGCTAGTAGAAACAGAAAGGGTTTGTTTCATATTTTAAAAATTACAGCTAACGTTTCTACTGGAATTTTAGAAAGGCACCAATTTTGGTAATTAGCATGTAATGAGAAATACTTTCACATACATCAGATCTATTTCAAACAACTATAGTGAGATTCAATTCAAAATTAATTATTTTTCAAACAGTTCCAATATTTTACTTTGAATAACACTCTGAATGCTCTCTTTTCACAATTTATGATGATGTTTTACAGCCATATCTTAATAAGCTTGCACCAAAATTATTTAGAAAATTAAACAATAGGTTGCAATAATTTTTAATTCCTTTCATGAAATTTGAAACTCATGAAGATGCTAGAAAGCTAATGAGCCAATCAGACTGTAAATAATTTATTTGATTCTGTTTCTATGAAAGCGTTTTACATCAGCCTTAAGCGACATAAATCAGCACTGCGCACTCGTAAAAATGGACTTTAAATCAAATCTAGGTATCGACTTTCGCGAATAAACCGGTGTCGGCTGAGCCGGCGTCTCCCTGTGGTCATACATCAAGCTGGAGCTCGCATTTCTCCTCTTCAAACACTGCACAATCTCTTCTCATATGAGCGCAGGGGATAAGTTTGCCGATGAAGAATTTTGATTTATTTCCGCCGGTGAATCTGCCCGTCGAGGTGACCATTACTTTGCCTGGGGATTCGCTCTTTTTCTCATTCGAAGAGGAACAATTGCGGACCAAATCGATCTTAAAAGAGAATTGCAGACGTAAAACCACAGCGCGCCGGATCCAATAGGACGTAAAACAAGTGATTCTCTCATCTTGATCGCCAAATGAAAAACAAAAATACAATTTAAATAATTTACAACAACCTGAAAAATCAACAGCAACAACACATGTCGTTTTAGAAACTTGAAATCTTAATTTTTATTTTTCGGTAAAAAAATCTTTGCATTGTTTATTGCTTCACAATTTTTTTTTGTACCGGGGAATAGTTAACTAATTCTTAGGCTATGGATTCATAGATGTAAACTTATTCAGGAAAATTCAAGGGAGACGAAATTTCGATCTAATTTAACTGAAATATTATTCATTGTCAATAAAAAAATTTGATTGTAATCAAGTTGATTAAGAAACAGCTGCAGGACAATGTGTTTGCTCAAAGCGCTCGCCGAAAATCAACAGGCATTTGATTGAAAATGAAAAATGGCTTTAGCACCCAATTACCTGGGCACCACGTGTCGTCGCGACAGGCAAACCCTCAATTAAAAATGATTGCCGTATAGCAATTTATTCGGCTCCTCTTGATACGTATTCAGGTCGCGCGTCTACAGCTGGGCACACCACAAGCTAATGTGTCAGATTTGCATATATAGCATATATATATTCTCACACGTTCCGGCAGGGAGGCAAAAACAGTTTGTTGTTTCACCTGCTACCGCAATCAAGCGCACCAAATTGATTTCCCTATTCTCCGCCTATATTGAAATTTCGGCTGTCTTATTAATTTCAACCACCTTGTAATCACATGAATCTTTAATTTGTTAACACTCGCGCTTGACGCGAGGCCGTTAAAAAGGAGTCTGATGGTTTATCAACAGCTTTTGCATATTTTAGTGGTATTTAAATCTTTGCTGCTAACTATAGCAATCTGCTGCGTAAAAAAACTTGATTACTTAATTTAAACAGAGCTTGACAAATGATGAAATTTAAATCACATGATTATATTCAAGGATAAAAAGGTGTGATTTTCATGCGGGCATTTCTGAATTGTTATTTGGCTCTGTAGTTTTTGTGGCATAAAGTGCCCTAAATTAAGGGCATTTTGTTGATAAATGTCTGAGCCACACTCCTAAATTCAGACACCTTAAAAATTTCAATTTTTTTTGTAAATTGTTGGAGAGAAAATTTCAAAAACTATTGAAACCGTTGGAACTCTACTGATTGTGAAGCATTTGTACTGATTGAAGGTCACACTCGAGGATTCATTCATAGAAGAAAAATAGGGCATTCCTCGGAGCAAAATGTCGTCATTTTATTTATACCACCTACTAGTTTCGGCTGCCAACTCCAGTACTATTTCATGGAAAAATGAACAACTATTTTTATATCATACGCAGACTACAATATTGGTTTTATAGCAGGTAAATTAACTAAAAATTTCTGTTAAATTTTAAGAAGCGGGAGATTGCCCAATTATAAATTCTCAGTAGATTCCCTCATCCACTCGAACATGATCACTCACTTAGAATTTCTTGTGAAAGGAACATTGATTTGAAAAAGTCACACTCCCTAATATTTACTGAATTTTAATAAAATAAACACTTTTATACCAAAAAAGTACCAATGATTAATTAAGATATTTTTCTCAAGAACAATCATTTAGCATGCGATCGAAATCATTTTTATGCATATTAAGTGACCCGATAAAGTCAGGGATCTGGCTTGACTTTAAGAAGAATAAATTGCACCCAAAAAATCAGCGAATCTCATTTGCAGTAGTTAACGGCTTCCGAGGAGGGTATCGTCCTGCGGATCGATGAGCGAGCATCGCGAGTTAGTCGGTCCATTCTGTAGCGCCGCGGCACGGGCAGCAGCTAAGTTAGCAATCGCGCCTTGTCGTCACGCAAAAGTTGAATACATCGCGGAGTGAGGAGCGACTCGCTGGCTGTGCAGTCAGCCTGGGCTGGCAATTTTGCGCCGCGCGCGGCTCATATGATATTCAGCAGCCCATTTTTTCCGCCGACGCGGAGCCTTTGATGCGCGCCGCCGGACGCTTATTTATTTGTATTTACCCGAACGATGAATTCATTGCGCTTATTATGAAAATGATCAAATGACCGGCGGCAGCATTCCCCATTTTTTGCGCACACGCGCGTCACAATGTAAAATGACAGCATTTTTTGACGGCGAGCGCCGAACACAATGCATGCAGCGCGCGAGATGGCATGCAAATTCCTCTCTCTCTCTCTGCGCGGTTCCCCTCCTCGCGCGGTGTGTGCAGAACAATCGTCTCTTTTTTGCCTCATCTGCCTCGCGGTCGTGCTCTCGTTTAATGAATTAACCACGAGAGCAGCAGAAATAAAGGCTGATCTTACACCTTTAAAGGAGAGGCCACTTTTGGTTTCCTTGGAAGCGAGGGATGTTATTTCGTCGCTCTCACGTACTCTCCGCCGCCGCCGCGTACACGTTTTAATTACATGCACCTGGAATTCCAGCCGCTGCTGGAATTTGTTTAATCTGAGTGAAAATTAACCAAATTCTAATGAATGCAGTGAAAAAAAACGTAAAATGCCTTCCTAGATTTCTACCGCTCTTAATAAGGAATTCGGAGGTGCGTGTGACAATTTTTGACAAATTCTTTGGAATTGAACACACAGTCGGAATTGCGGGAAAGGGTGTAAGTAATAGAAATGCGTTACAGACTCTGAGAAACAAGGACCAACTTGCCTGCAATATGCGTTATTTATATTGCCCTCACCTTCGTGCAACGCTATAATATTCTCGGCTGCAATTTAACTTCCATTCATGCGGAAAATTCATTCAACTGTCTTTAACGTTTTCTGCGCCATCCTTTTTTGCATTTGCATACAACGGCCCGCAATTATTATCAGAGCTCAGATCAATAAATTTAAAAGTAAGACAACGAGAAACAGTTGCTGCTTTACCCTTGAATAATACGCTGCAAAACAATGCCAGTGTGTAGGTGCTGAGGTGTTACCCTGCGTGCGAATCGATTTCGATGATAAAAATTAATCGGATCTGTGGAAGCAAAATATAAGTTTTCTTTTAATAGTGCAAAGCTTTGAACTGTACATTTAAATTAGCATAGGAATAATACATACATTTCCCTTTTAGAAGTGTATATAGTACCCTATTTCCTACAAATAATGATGAGGTGAAATTTTGATCTATAATTTTCATTGACTATCAAAATTTTTTAGTAAAATTACTGAATATATCATAAGTGACGATGAAAAGGGATTACTCATTTAAAATCACACAGATTATATAAATAATATATATTATGGAATATTTTCTTTAATGTACGTTCACATGGTCACAAAGTCGATTGAAAAATTTGCAACTATAATCAGCGTTGAACTTAATTGTTGCAATTTTTCAAGTGGCATGGACTTTTAATGCTAAATATATTTTAGAATTTCACTCCCGTTGTGGTTGCAATGTTTACTTTATTCCACGTGTTTCGGTGTTCACAGCTATCCTTTTTCATGAACATAGAAGAAATTAAATGCAATTTTCAATCACAGCGAGTGTGGAGTCTAAATTAATTATCTATGAAGTAATCATACTCAAGAATTAACCTTTTCTCAAAACATGAAATTATGTATTACATTACATAGCTTAAAATTATGGATAGAAGCAATGGTCAATTTTTATTTTGCAGCTGAAAAGCACTCGGAGTGGTGTGCCGAGGCATTCGGATTTGCAGGACGATGCACGCGGGTCAATTATTCCCTGAGCATTTAATTGGGAGGAACAGGCGCATGGGAAATCACGAGCTCGACTCATCTTCGGGGTATAATAGGCCAAAGCAGAGTTGGGGGAACAACACGCCGCCTGCAGAGCCTGCAGAGTTAATTTCGCGCCAAGGAGATGATGCGCGCTCGTTTCAATTAGTCCGCTCCGCTTGTGCACCGCTCAAAATCAATAAGGTCGTGATTGATTGAGAACAATGCGCCGAGGTGACTCTAATTTTATTTTATTGCATTATTATCTGCCGCGCGGAACAAGCGACGCCTTATCAGCTGACGCGCTTGCAGAAATAATTAACGGCAACCACAGCGCCGGCGAATTATTTGAAGTGAAGGCTCTTTTCTCTTCTTCACATCCGGCCAAAGAGTGATAACTCTTTCTCACTCGTGGACGCTCTTACGTAGCCAACCTTCCTCTATTGAGCTTTATCAGTACATATTGACGTTTTTTTCATATTCGAAATTTAAATTTTATTAATATTCTGTTCATGAAGTAGGGCTTCAATTCGGGCAGAAGCCAAAATTAGCAGAGCGTAATAAAGGCGTTGTTAGGGAAATGTCCAAGTTTTTATTTCTATATGGCAATTTAAAGAGCATATTTTTACCTATTTCAAATATTGTTTAGTTTCAATGACGTCACAAAAACTTGTTCTCATTCATATGAAAATGGTTCTAAAAATCATATCAGTTTTTTTAAGTATCCTAATATGAAATAATGCCAAAGAGTTAGTAATAAATAAATAGCTTGAAATTTATTCCTTTCAAATGAATTTCTTACCAAGTATGCGCAGCATCGAGAAATTCCAATTCCGATTAATAAAATCATTAGCAAAAGAAATCCCCTATGCTTTATTAATTTTCTAAATAGAACAAGTCAGGTAGGTGGTGCTCAGCTTTGAAATACTTAAAAGTATTTTCATTAGATATTAAACTAAAATTTAAGCACAGATGAAATGCAAAAAATGGACACCTTTCAAGCAAAAATGAATTAGACATTTATTTTCAACCTAACGTTTATGTTTTTACCCCACTTTTCTATACTGAATTAATATATTGTAATGATTACCAATGTAGCACAGCCAAGCATCCAGAAAATCTTTCATTTGTATCAGAGTTTATTCAAAAATAGAGACCAAACACCTGAAACAGGCTACAGAAATCACGTAATCTCGTAATGACAGCCTTAACACAACCATGTCATTAATTTACATACACACAAAGCATTGGTGAGTTGGTTGGTCTGTGAAGGTAGTGATTACTTGCGTCAGAAGCTTGTCGGAAACAACACGGTGCGCGCAGGCCGTTTCTAATCAAATTGCAGCCGAGTCAGAGATGAATAAATAAAACAGAAAAGACACGCACGCAGCATCATTCTACTCTGGATTTCATTCAGCTGCTCTTCAACATCGTGATTCGCGGCTGGTGCAACAGAATGAATCAACTTGAACGAGTTCACAGATTTATATGTTCAAGGAAATGTGCAATCACTGAAAAAATAGTCTTTTCCAAATAAAATGGGATGAACATGATCAAAACTACGTGGTTCTGATGTCAGGAAGCGTCTCTGATTTTGACGACAATATGTATGAAGTGGAAAGTGGAAGTGATCGATTTGGCTTTGTAAAGGTTTGAGGTTTTAATTTTGTTGGGGTTCAGAGATAATGTTTTTGAATATTTATAAATTGAAATGATTTAACATAGTGTGCACCACTTGTCCAGATGATCTCAATTTTTGTTGTTCAAAGGTCAAGGGTGCTCAAATTGGAACAAATCGACCTTCATGAAATACCTCCATCAAAATTCATAAAAATCCGAGAGAAGTAAAAAATGTTCATTTAATAATATCTTTTGTTCATTTAAAAGAATACATATCATGGATAAAATTTGACGTGCGCCATCTCAAGTATGAGTATCATCCAATCCTTGCAACAAGAAGAAAATAACTGGAGTGCTGAAGCAACAAAGTTTAAGCTCATTAGTATAATAAACGCTCTACGTAAATGGCAATAAATTGATGAAATATCGTTGCGATGATCGTTAATACTCAACTTTCTCCGCAATAAATTTGTGATTTGCTGCCGCTCAGTGGCGTGAGAAGCGCGCAATTAAGGATTTCTGCGCAGCGGCAATTCGATTGAACATGACGCTGAATAATTTACGCTGATTGCGACTTTCGTCTGCGAAAACTTAATTAGATGCTCGGCGAGCGAGCCGAATTTTGATCGTCAGCATTGTGTGCACCATTACAGTGCCGATAATTCGCGGCATTAATGGCTAAATGCAAGATTAATGGTCGATTTATTGAGACGATAATTAATATTTCAAATTAAGGTGCTGATACGGCGGGTGTGTGCGCGCGAGAGAGGAGGAAAAGAGACGAGCGAGAGCAATCGCTGCGGGCGCGCTGCAGCATCTCAACAGCCTTTTGTACCAAACTACACACTCTCTTAATGTTATAAGCGATACTTATCTGCGGTAACAACGTGACTCCGCTAATTAATAGACGCGGCAATCAACCTCTCGCTGGGGCTTCATTGTTTCAAAGGGTGCCAAAAGCAGCCGACGCTCAGCTGCAGCTCCTCTGATGCGACCGTGTTTCCTACACTTCCTGATTCGCATGGGACCCCAGCTTGACTGCACACTCGATAAATGAGAAGATAACAATGCCTAAATAATGAGTTATGATTTTTTTCAAATTAAAAAATTAGGATTTGTGTATTATTTTGTTTGTCAGGAAATAAGTTAGAGAACGAAAATCGTAAGAGATGATTAGTAATTAATATACCAATCAATTTCCCCAACAATAAATAAAAGCGTGAAAAGAAAAAAATTGTTCTGCTTCATTTGAACAGGTGAATAAAAAACTACATATATGACTCTGAAGCTTAAATTTTAGCATCTCTTCTTGATTGGACAAAAGGAAAATGCTCAATAAAAATTGATTTCGATTTCATCAACTATGGAGACAAACTCGTGTCTTTTAGAAACTGTACTTCTTCAAATCCGGTTTATGTGCTGAAAAAGGGTTTGTTTTGGATCGCGATCATACCGAAAAGCTCATTGTTTACTGGCATTTTTTCGCATCCAACAGCAAAATAGGCAAAAAGTTGTTGCCTGGCACCGTTTTCGTTCATTCAAGTCGAGGCAACTACTGTGTTCCGACCATCGGTGCGGCTACGGCGGCGGCGGCGGATTCGCATTCAGAGAATCGGACCGTTTTTACCGCGCTGCCGGTCTGCTTTGTTTCCACTTAGGCAAGAACAAGAAAAGCGAAGGTAATTTAAAGTGACAATATGAAAAGAAGCCGCCTGATCAAGAAGCCGCCGATAATGTGAGTGTGTACGCCGGCGAGTGCATTGTGGCCGCTGCTCAATTATGCACGCGCATTAATCTGGATCCAAACATCTCAGACCATAAAACAGACAGAGCGAAAGCAACAACACGCTCTCTCTAGCTCAGTATGCAAAAAGTTTATACACGGCTGCCCATTTTCAGCTCCATTTAATCTTTTTTGTGAGAAAATATAGCACCAGGCGATTTTTAGCCGTAAATGATTCTGGTTTGTTGTTAAGACAAAACAACTGTCAAAAGTTCAACGTTTAGAATAAAGTTCTCTTTCTGATGCAAATATAAAAGACTGTTTTAAAACCGTTAAATAATGGCAAGCGTGTTTATATTTTTTTATTAAATTATTCAAATCTGAAAGTTTTGGAATAAAATAAATCTTTTTTAAACAGGGCAATTATCACCAATAGAGATTGAAATGTAAAAATATCAGAGCTTGGCAGAGTTTGATACATATATATTAATTTTTTGTAAAATTTTTATTCAACAATTATGTAACATTCAAACATAATTTCATTTTGCTTTTTCTATTATGTTCAGTATTAATCCACTACAATAGAACGAAATAGGACACGAAAAGTGAGCTCAGGTTAAGGATTAGTCACTCGCCTGCTGATAATAATTTATTGAAAGCCACAACATATACTCTTTTTATTGAGGCGTGTTTTTGTGGAGTGCGATAGGCGCGCATATTTAAACAAACAATATTAGTTTGACAAGGAAATAGCGAGATAAAGGCTTATCTCTTTTTTATGAATATAGTGCCGGGCATTATATTCCCGCAGGTTTGTCCTCTTGTGTGGCGTCTCAGAACGCACGTCGACGAAACGATAATTAGGATTAGCTCGTAGTCGGCAACGCAAACATCTTTGTTTTCTCGGCGCACAACTGGGTCTATTTCACGCATTCTTATTGCTAATTCTCCGCGTTTGTGTTGTGACACGACGAATTTATGGCGTTGCAAATCACTCGTCCCCATGCTATACTCACAAAACTAATGGCTTTCAAAATAATAGCTGTTAGAGATTAGCTTAATGTCCTTCTGACGACTCAACAGCGTCACCATTTTAGTTAGAATTTGCTATGAGCAGAAGGAAACTTTTCTCCATCAGCTCCAAATGGTATTTTAATTGGCCTTACGCCCATTCCAAGCAAGCAGTGCTCTGAACGGCGCCCCCAAAATTTTAAGAGCAAAGTATGTAGCAAATTTGATATTTCACTGAAAGTTATTTTTCATAAATGAAACTATTAACAAGCGTTTATAACTTCCTGGTCCGGAAGCAAGGTGTCGAGGTAACCAAGCAAGAAACAATATCACGCGTCGCTTTCGAAACAAAAACCCGCGCCTGGAACGACGATTTGGACGCACGAAATAGAGATCGATTTAATTCGCTGGCGTGATCGATATGCTAACCAAGCAAAACAGTGTAGGAACAGGCGTGTTAAACATTTGCTGCATCCCGAATCGGTATTTTCAGTTTGATGCGTGGCTGCCCTGGAAATTGATTTGATTGCGCACCGCCTAACGATAAGAGTGACACTTCCATGAATTGAGACCTTTTCTGCGTACGACTTTTTTGTTCGAGATATTCCGGTATAGAGAACCCAAAGCTTTGATTGGTATTTAATTGATAAAATTAAGGATGGGCTGAAGAGCACACACGCAAGTGAGCGGCTGATTTGATGTAACTGAAAAATTCAAATAAAATTCTGCTATGTTGATTTTACTTTGATTCATAATCTCAAGCTGTATTAAATGAAAATTGACCGCATCCCAACTATGCATTTAATCAAGTAAAAAAATTAGTTTCATTGAGGTACAACTCCTTTCATTGTTTTATCATTGCTCGCGGGTGTGAATGAACGCAGTTTATAACTGGAGAGTTGCACCTTAAAGAGCACTTGAGCATAGCTGGAATTTATAACGTTTTATCTTAAATTTACAATTCTTAGCAAGTCCTATACACCCATTTCGTTTTAGATTAATCAAATCAAGACAAGGCAACAAAATTTAGCCGTGAATTAATACTGAAATTAAAAAAAATAATGGCATGAACTTTTGGAGTTATATAACGACACAAAACTAGAAAAATTTGCACTTGGTAATTTTGCCCGAAGAAAGAGAGAGAGAGAGAGAGAGAGAGAGAGAGAGAGAGAGAGAGAGAGAGAGAGAGAAAACTCCTCTAAAAAAGCAAGCCATAAAGCAGATTGCTCCGGGAAAATACGTGTGAAGCAGCACGTGGTCTTAATTTCCATATTGCCCAAGTGGGGCGGCGCTCTTTGAAGTCGTGTTTAAGCAAATGAAGTGAGGCGCACACCCTTCCATATTTACAGATAAGAGCAATTCGTTTTTATATGACACACGCTCTCACTCTGTCAGCTGTCGCCGTTTCGTCGGATAATATAATTTTTCGAGGCGCTTTTCCTCGCCTAATATCATCGCCATTAACAATGCTAAATAACTCAATTACCAGAGTGAGCAATAAAGGCCGCACCCTTCCTTTGTGTGCACAATAGAACTATAAACTGGGCCGAATTTTAATTGACTCATTATCGTGAGATGACGCGTAAAAATGGATTTTCGTCGCAAAAGTGATTGCGAGCCGCTTTTATTGCTGCGCAAAGCTTTCAAACGTGATAACGAGCTGCGAAACGAGCGGCAGATAAAAATTTACATAATCCAGTAGAGGACGAATTTCAATGTGTTGTTTCGTTGCGACAGCAGCTTTCGGTGTTTGTGTGTACATTTTTCTGCGGTGATAAATGTTAATCCTGCATGCAAACACAATAAAATTATTAAACTGATTATCTGTCAGGGTAATCTGTTTAAACTAGGAAATAGAGGAGCGGCTAGAATTGTCAAAACCACCGCCGCTTTGGCTATTGACACACATAGCGCCCAGAGATTAATAAGAAATTTCGGAATCGGGCTGATAACAACGCTCGAAATTCGTCTATTTCCACGCATATTCACGGGATCGAGCCCGAGCACGAGCTGCAGATTTACGACCACGGGCCCGCGCGCTTAATTTGCATTGTATGCGCTCGATTTGAATATCAAAGCTCGAGTAATTTATCACTCTTTGAATTTATTCCATCTGAATTTTATTGCCTGCATTGTGCTGCCAATCTTGGGCAAATTTAATGGTGCAGGTAATCAATGCAATTGTGTTGCCAATTCGTCAATAAAAGTCCGCCGCTCCTACTCAATACGCGACTTTTGTAGCCAACAAAAGAATGAATCCAAGTGTTTTAGCAGCAATGAATGAGGTTTTGATTATTTTATAGGATTTTTATTTTGCATGTCTCGCATTGACAATCTGGCTGGTGCAGCCCGTCTGGCGATGGATATACAGCAGCCTAAAATACATGGATTGTGTGTGCTTACTATTTTTTCCTTAACATAATCTCGAACACAAAAAAAACATGAAAATAATTCCTGCGCTGCGTAAACTCATTTTAGCCATACCACAAGAATAAATTCAATTTATTCTCTTTATTTCAAACAGAATTATTCTAAAACATATATTCGAAAGCGTTTTTCTTCGCACCAAATTTCGCTCGCCTTACTTTAAAAATTGTTACAAAAAGGGCAGCCAGATTTGGATCGAGCCAAATTCGATTATATCACGAGCGGAATACACCAGAGGTCATGTTGCGGTTGCTATCAGAAGCTGCAAATCGCTGTTGTGTTTGTTTGCATTCACGCTTGCCACGGCGAATCAAATCAATCAAAAGCTGCGAGCGTTTTGCGGTTTAGCCGTGCATAGGCGACTCGTCAAATCCATCTTGATCAGTTTATCGCAAATTCATACATCTCAATTTCATTAATTTCAAATTGATTGCATGAATTAAACTCAAGATAAATATTTCAGTTCTCTTGTAAAAGTAAATTGAGATAAAAATAAAGCACACAAAGGAGGATTTCTAACCTTATATAAGCGCAAAGTTTTATGCTGTTGATGCGTGCATGTCGCTTTACAATCTGATATAATTTAATATCTCACATGGTACATACTTTTTAGTTTTTACTTGCGTTGTACGTTAAAAACAAATGGCCTGCTTATTGAAGAAAAATACTGATTCCGTAAAACAAAAAAGTTTTTGAATATAAACGATTTTAATGCCTTATGCTCAGAATTATTTGCATACACGTGCAAATAAAAATGTTACATATTAACGATACAAATCATGCGTGCGCAGAGTGTAGGAAGGAAGATGGCAAATTTGCACCTAACACCTCCATAAATAAGGTTTTGCACATGCTCGACATTCTGCCAGCTGGATTGTCTGCTTTGATAGCAATAAAAGCAGACACCCGTGCGTCTCGCCACACTCAACAAAACAACAATAATTCCTCCGACACGCACTCTGGCCGAACAGGTTTTTTTGCCTCCTGCTAAATTAGTCCCAACTCTAAATTATTTGCACAATCAACGGCGATAAAATTCAAACGAGTCAGTCGCCGAATATAAATAAATTTGTGATGACCGCGAATTAATAAAAGCACAGCCGGAATATAAAATCAATTTCCGCGTCATCTGCGCATTGTTTTACATTAGCTTTTAACGGCCGCAGTCGAGGTAACGAATGTTAAAACGGCTCACTATCTCGAAATTAAATCTGCGAAAATGCGAATTTTGGCCGCTCGACCTCTCTTTCTCTCTCCGCTGCAAATTACGATAAGCGAGCGTAAAATTGCCTCTGAAAATCCTCGCTGAAAATGATTAATTACGATAATTCGTCTAATGACTGTTTGCGTTGACGACCGAGAAGGAAGAATTTTCCGCACAGCACACTGCTTGCATGAGAAATTTTTAATGAAGCAATTACCGGTGCTGATTTACTTATCAAATAATTACTTCATAAAAATCCGGCAAAATAGAAATTAAATCCAGTCGGTAATTAGCCTTGAGCGTTGATTTTATTCTTTTATTGATCACCAACGAGAGTTTAAATACTTAGCAGGGTAATAAAAAAAAACTAGGTATTTGAACACTTCTTCCCTGAGTACAGTTTTATTTTGCTACAAAACGTTGTGCTTCCCTAGATTCAACTCATCTCGCCAAGGGGAATTATTTTAAAATACAAAATTCGCCGATCTAATTTCCCCTCTAGTCGTATTTGGTTCTAGTTTTTATTTATAAACTTTTCTTCGCGTTTTCGCTTGGAATTTCATATTCTGGTTGTCGGTTTCAAGGGGTGCAATTGACCCCGGGCGCGGTTAAGCTGTTTGCCAAAGAATCGGCTGGTCCATTAGAAGAAATGCGAGATTATGTTTGCCGTGGTGGCAAAGTGCATTCACCCACGCCGTGTGCCCGCACCACCTTAGGCACATGGGGAAATGAGCGAGCGGCTCCACCCTCAAGTCAAACATCCTAATGCGGCAACCGGCCTCATACATAATGCCGAATGTCACAACGGCAGCGCATCTCACTTCCTTTTTGCTTTTGCTCTTCACGCTCACGATGGCCTCCTTTGCCAATGCCGTTTTCTTTCCTCTCTTCTCGACGGACGGAAGTGCAAAATTTAATGCAGATTTGCACAATTCATGCATTTGCTGCAATATTCTACGATGAGAGGCTTGACGTAAATCCTTGGAGTTACTGGGAAAAAAAATTAAATAAGTGATGTGGAGCTTAAATCTTTTAACGTATTTTACAATGAAGTTGAGAACCTTTCAGAAAAATCATGTGACTGCTTTTTATAGTGCAAACAAAAATTTTAACAATTTCATTTGAGATCTATTCTAGAAGAAAACTCATAACAATAATATTCAAGATTTTTACCTCTTGTAAAAATTAACTTCATCGAGTAAGGAATTGAGAAATTTAATAACAATTCTCTACCGATCTTCGCTGTGCTCAATATATGCAACATTGCCAAAAACGATTATACTCAGGTCTCTCTGCAGATACGGAGGCTTGAAATAAGTATTTCAAAGTCACGATCAGTGCCGCCAAACTAATGAGGCGTTAAATTAAGCGGTGCACTCGCGGCCGGTGCTCCTGCTGCTGCAGATTTTTTTCTCGTCTCCGAAGGGCTTTGTGCGGATCGAATTTCCGCGTAGCTCATCGCGGTGGTCTCGCGCCTGACATTCGACCGGGAGACTCTAATGAGCTCTACATTTTAATTCGCGGATGGAACCTCTCGACAACAGTGCTATCAAAATTTACGTTTAAGCTTAACAAAGATTAACTTATTAACATGGTAAGCTCTTTCCGCTATTTCAAAATTTAAAAAAATGCTTTAAAATTGCGTGAAAAGGGTTATGCTGGAAATTAAGTATTGTAAAAGCCTCTTATATTATTTTATTTTAATTTGTCTGAAATATATTAAACTTTTGTTCATTTTTTATATTAAAATTAAATCGCACTGGTGTTATTAATTGCCGGTTTTACAATCAAAACTGTCTACTATTGCACATTTAATCGATAAACAAATTATAGAAAAATAAAATTTCGTTATGAACCTGAACTAGAGGCTGTTGTAAGAATTGAAAGGCAAAAATGTGGTTCGATTTGGCGAAGGAGGTGAGGTCGCGGCCGCGCTAATCTGGCCGTAATCAGCGCGGCAGTCACGTTTTGCATACACAGAGCCGGCGTATGTTGTGATTAGTCGAGCCAGGGGCGTTTCCCTGGGGCCCTGCGAAGGATGTACCTGAGCCCAGGTGAGGCCTCTGGTTCAGCTGGAAATGAGGAATATATCCTCGATATGCTACGGCAATCGAGGCTGCGCGGAGAAGATGGATCGCCACTGGAAAAATAAAAATAAGAGCTGCCCTTCAGATCGCGGCTGATACACTCGTAAAAATTATCCGCCTGCCTCTCGCCGCAGCCTGATTATAAAAGGGTCGAGTGCGTGTAAATCTACTATAAAATATGTGTGTATGTGTTTGTAATGTGAAATTTACAACCGCTTTTATGTAAAACGCGCCGACGCCGTCAAGTGAGGTTATTATTTAATTATGATTTTTATACTCCCTTTATGTTTTTTAATTAAGTCTCGTCGATAATTTATCGTTATTAAAATTGAGATAATGGGCATGCATAATTTTGCCTCTGCATCTGTTAATTTGAATGTCAGCCAGCGTATATTTATTTGTATTGCTTTATCAATTTCTTGAGAAATGGGCCTGATCGAATGCAGGTTTTTCCCAGAACTAAGTTATCAATATGTACGACATGCAACAGCGGACAATGAGGCGTAATATTTGGACTGAGGGCATACCAATGTAAATTGAAAAGATTAATTTATAAGATAGAAGCATAGGTTAAAAATCGTAGAGCTTAAGCCCTAATAAGACTTAAGCTATGAGATAATACATTAATAAATGAAGTAAAATTGGATGTCGTTTTAAGATTAAAATTGTGTGGTATGGCTGTTTCTTCTTGATTTTTTTTGGAGAACTAAGTGTCTCACAAAACCTTGTTCAGGGAACAGTTAAAACATATTTTGTTTTTTTTAACAGATTAAAAAATAATTCCATATAGGAGACAGGAGATAATCAAGTTACAATATTTACAAATTCTTCGCGTTTTAGTGTCACTGGTTTTCATTTTTTGTATCTGATTATCAGATTTATTTACATATCTAATTAAATACCAAATACCAAATAACAAATAGCTGTCATTGTCCAATTTAATTGCAAAACCCTGTAATGCATAATATCGTGATGCAGGCTCGTAAATTCGAGTGACACATAGTTATATGCTCGAATCATTTAACCATCTTGCATCTGCCTTGTTTGGGCGTCGCACGGGAATTAAAAAAACCAATTCCAATCATCATTATAATTAATCCAATTAAATATAATGCGCGGCAAGCGTAACAAATATGACAATTTAATTTAGCTTTGTGCGATTCTCACCAGCGTAAATCATTCGATTCAAGCAGCTGTGCAAGTCAGCACAATTAGTCTGGCCGCGGGCAATTAACATCCGAATTAACACTTAGGAGCGAAAGAGAGCCGAAACAGGGGAGTTAGTCGAGTGCTCACGTGCGGACGCATCTGCTGGTCGAGACGAGTCCCTCGGGATAATTTCTTTTGCAAAGTGTAATGCCGCTCGCCAAAATCACAAAAGTTAGTTTTACTGCTGCCAGCAGTGTGGCGTCTTTATTCCGAGACAAGAAGAAGAGAGAAAGAGAAGTGGAAATAAGATTTTTGCGCCACCCTCTCTCACTTATGATGATGCAAGCTGGAACATCTGCTCCATAAAGATTCTGTGCTGCTGCTGCTTCTGTTATAATAATAATATCTTTACTTGTTCCTCGGCTCCTCGCAGCAATATATTTCCACAATGAAATAAAGCTAAGAAGAAGCAGGCGGGCGAAAAAGCGGAGAAAAATTCTGCTGCTGCTGCTTATCTTTTGTCTTTCTCTAAATCTTTGTGCGCGAGGCCAATTTATTTTCAGCCAACTTTAATAAGGTTAATCAAGCCGGCAGCTCCTCTCCTTTTTTCCCGCCTGTATTTTTCTATTTCAAGATAAAGTTGTGTGCACATATACACACACACGCGCGGAAAGGGAATCTTAACGTGGACCATTAGTAATCTGAGCCATTGGTCATCTTCAGCGGCGAAAGCAATCCCGCGCCGAGAAGAAGATCACGGCCGACGAGAATTATGGCTTCATACCGCAGCGCGCCTGCTTTCCTTTATTATTCCGAAAGGGTCCTATCCGACTGACACGCATTCAAAATCGCCTCTCCAAGCCTTAATTGGATTGCTCCCGCCGACCTTCCAAATACATATTTCAGCAGAATGCACATCTTGGATTGTTTATGTGCAAAAAAATAGAAACTCTTAAAAATATTAAAAAGACTATTCTATATAGGAGATAAAAAAAATGAATCACATCATTGACCTTGTGCTGGTGAACGTTTAGGGTTCGATTTAAGACTCTTGTCTCGTTCATCAGAGGAAGCCTGTTCACGCCCCCTATCTCTAATAAAAAGGAGATTAAAAAGATTGACCAAGAATGTATTTAAAGTGGAGATTTACATTTATTTACAGTCTAAAAATGATGAAAATTTTGCATATTTGGCCTTAGTAAAGTGGTTCATTAAGTCTATTTTTGTGAAATAAAATAAAAATTCATTTCTTCGATTTGTAATAATTATATCAAGTTCAATTAACAGTTAAATATCAGTAATATTGATGTAAAATCAGTGCTAATAAACTTAAATTATAAAAAATTATTGAATAGGAAGATGAAATCAATCTGCATCTGGGTTGAATACAATTCACAATAAACGGGATAGTAAAACGATGGAAAAAAGATTCTAATTCAGCTGGGAAAGATTTATGGCTCGCAAGGGTGCGTGAATCGACATGCAAAAAGACCCAATCTATTTTAAGTTGAAATTGCGGTGGGAAGAAAGACGTTTCCAGCCTGGCAGCACCCCTCGAGATTTCATTTCGTCCTTTACAAGTAAATGGCATCCAAAAATAAATGTATACCTGCTGTTTATTCTTCACGCGCGCTACTTGAAGCCGTTTCTTTCATTCCCGGAGCTGTTGGCCGGCGCACAGACCGGTGAGATAAATTGCGCTGTATAAAACATCAGTTCTCTCTCTCTCTCTCTCTCTCTCTCTCTCTCTCTCTCTCTCTCTCTCTCTCTCTCTCTCTCTCTCTCTCTCTCTCTCTCTCTCTCTCTCTCTCTCTCGCTGGGCCCGGCAGGCAGGGAAATGAAAATAAGCTCGCGCGCGGGTGCGATTTTTCTTTGCAGTCAGCCAATCTAAATCGCCATAACTCTCGGCGAACCTTCTTTTTAAGCGTGCACGCTGACATTAGAATAAATATTGCCGCGATAAGGCAGCGCTGGAATACAGGAGAACGGTCTTTTGTGATTAAAATTCATTACGTTCGCGCCGGCCCCGATAAAAAAGCGGCGATCCAATTTATATAAATTCGCTGGCTAGCCAGGGAAGTAATGGCCCTGCTCTCTTTGCTTTTCTTCTCGCAGAGAGATGCTGGCGAATGGAATAGTAAAGAGGCCGGAAAATGAGGAGGTCAGCAGCATCCCTCTCGTCTCGTTTTCTTCCTTATGCCCGGCTTGACCTTTGCTGCTGCTGCTGCTGAAATAGTGCGCCGCCCTTTATTATTACGCACGCCCTCCGGCCTTCGGATATTGCAAAATATCCCTCTGCCTCATAAATATGCCGCCACGGCGGAATGGGCAAATAAAAGCAGGTCTGGTCCCTCATCCGCTCACTGCTCGGACGGAAGCATTTTACAAATATGTGAATAACCGCGTGATCCATTATATAATAAATACGAAAATGATAACGATTTACAAGGAAATTTTTTTAATCTTTTATAATATTGCTGATATTATCAAAAATTTTTATTTGATATGGGATGATTGGCTCTAAAATAACAAATCATTGAAATTAAGATAAATTAAAGGGCACACTGAAAGGCAAGCGAGATTATTTATTGAAGATTAATTTAAGAAAAACACCAGCTCATCAAGTGTAAACTGCAAGGATCAATCAATTTTCTCTAAGCGATTGAGACTAGAAATCGGTGGTGGTGCGGGCGCCTCCTGCGCGGTAGCAGCCCGAGAGCTGGAAGCAGTGCATTCCACCCTTTTATCAGCAACAAAGGGCTCAGCGGCGGACGAAGATGGTGCCATAACAGTTCACGTCACCCATCAATGACTAGTTATACGAGAATGACTTTATGTTACTTTTACGGCCAACTTAACCATTTTCGAGGCGGACAATGAGGCAGCACGGCCGCATCCTGCACTCAATTGACATCCACGCTAGGAAAATTAAATATAAAGGCGAATAAATGCAGGTGGAGAAAGGCGCGGACCATTATTGCCGGAGAGAGAAAGAAAGCAGAGTCGCACAATGTGACCAGCCCGGGGACAAAGAAATTTGTTATTATTGATGAGATGGTATCTATCTCGAAATGTAATGCAATAAAATGGCCGATCGGTATTGTAAAAGACCGGCAGAGATGGATGATGAGTGGTGAACGCGCGTGCTGTCGAATATGAGCAGGGAAAAGCCAAAAAGCCCCCGGGGAATTTTACTTACTTTTGCCATTCTTTTATTTGATTGCTTTAGCCTCGCAGGGATGCGCGACCATAGCGAGAAAAACTAGTCGCTCCGCATTGGATTGCCACGAATGTGGTGATAAAAAATTCTTTGCCTACAAATTGTACGAATACCATTGCACTGATCAAAATTATACTAAAATCAAAAGCGATGGGAGAGCTCCCATTTCGGATGTTTATATAATTTGAAGGCAAATCTACAATTCCCATCAAGTTTGTAATGACAATTAATTTATATATAACGTGTATAGTGTATATAGGAGCACAAAATAAATATATAAAGAGCATTGTTTGTTGTTTGCCAATCGCTAAGATTGAACAATACCGATTATTTCATTTTAATTTCCCCGCAAACGAGCAAACGTTAATGAGAGCAAATATTTTATTAGTGGTGTGGTTTCCAATGAAGTACCACTTTCATACTCTTTTCCGCGTAAGATAATAATTTTTTGAAAAAAGCTGAGTGGCCGCGCAAACAATGACATCAACCTCTTGCATCCATTAATTAGATAATCAGAATAAGTAATTGGCCGAGGCACACAATCGATCAAACAGTGCGAGCGCTCGTTGCGTCACACCGGTGCAATGTGTAATTTAAAACAAATAAAGCGAGAGAAATATGTGCGATGGAGAGTTCATAATCAACGCTGCGTGTGAGTGTGATGCAAACAGAGAGCTGCCGTTAGGTCAATAATACATTAATAAGTAAATGAAACTCGCATTGAACGCGTATTTACATCCATTATCATAAACAGCAGAGGCAGCCTGGGAAAGTGCAAATTAAAGCCGCGTAAGTAGCCTTTGTGTGTTGCATTCAAACTATGTCCATTGCATACGTGCACAGCACACCTTTCAAGGAGAGACGCGCACATTGTGATCGGTTTAAGCTTAATTATTAGTTTTAATTAGTGTAAATATTTTATCTTGTGCTCAATAAATTTTTTCTTCCATGCTTATTACCGTTTGCCAACATTCCCAGGGAATTTCCTGACGTCTGAGGCTATTGATTTTAAACAAAATGTTTGCAGATGAATCAAAACACGCCTCTCTATTTAACGCCTTCAAAGTGGAAAGCGATAGAATCGTAATTTATGCAGTTTGGATTAACATAATTAATTTATGCGCAGCGAGGACAAACATGAGCTGACTTGTCATACCAGTTGTCACATTAATGCATTTTGCTGCTGGATGTGAAGTAGGACGCGCGCCGTTTTGCCTGGCGCGACGCGACAGAAATAATGCCGTGTTTAGCGTCTCGTGTGTGCGTGAGTGGGAGTTGCGTCAATATTGAGAGAGTGACAGATGCTGGCTGGCTGGCTGGGTTCTTTTGATCTGCAGCCGCCAGGCCTCTCCTCAATGGGCTGAATTAGCAAATTGCTTTTCGCTCGCTCTCTTCACTCTCACTCCACCGTGGAAACAGAGCAAAAAGAGAAAAAAGCTTTACTTTCAATTATCGATGCATTGGATTTCGCCGCAGGTTGTGTAAAGAGCAGAATCACACAATTCTTTCAAAATTTGATGTTTGGTTTCGATTCATTATTATCGGCATGATCTTGCAGCTGCACTTTTTTTGTAACGAAATATAAATTTTACAAGAATTTGATTAACAATATCATCGCTTTAGACTGATAATACTTTTTAAAAATTAAAATAATTGTAAGTAAACAGGACAAAAGTATGAAAAATTTATGAAAACATTATTTGTTGAAATGCTGATTTTTGCTGGTTCTGTTTGCCCTTTCTTGCTTTTTTATTTCTTTCAATAACTAAATTCTACCAACATTGCTCCAAATAAATAAAATCGATTCTGAGTGTGTCTAAAATAGTATAGCGGAGTATTGTAGTTAAAAATTATAAAATCAAAAAATTGAAACACACGCAACCCTGTGAACAAGTGTGCTAAGCGGGTTGTCTACTCCACTCGTCCAGCATCAGTTTCTCCCCTTGAAATTGCTATTTCCCATTAAAACAGCCGCCTGCTTCCACCGCCTCTCTATCAGATATTCGATTTTCGATCCGATTCCTTTTCAAATCTGTCCTTCGAAGTTTGCCAAAGCTGCAAGAATGGCGGCCGTGGTGCGGGGTTGAGTGTTCACTGCAGGCGCCCAAGCTTTTGTGTTGTGTATTTTCCAATCGAGCTGGACGGTGCGCCGCCGCCGCCACCGCCGTCGCTTCTCGCACCTTATTCAATGGAGAGGGACCCTTGAAGCAGCGCACAGCACAAAAGTAAAAGACAACCCGTATTGTCTTTCACGGTTGAAATCCTCGCGAGATAGTTGCGGCGTGCCGAAAAAGCGGGCTTGGCAAATAACGCTACGGGCCTGCTCCAATACTGCACGAAAATGCCGCAAACTTTTATTTTTTGGCCCGAATACGTGCGCGCGTGTATGTGTGTGTGTATGCCGAGCCGCCCCTGTATTATTTCGCCGGCAGATGATGGTTAAGGCTAAATCCCCAGGAGCATCACTTGACATTCCCACAGCCAATGAGGGAAAATCCAATAGCCGTGGAGCGCCTCATCTCTCGAGACCGCAGGCGGAGTGCGACACCTTTTTGTCTTACGCTTGCTTCTCTTCCAGGCCCAAATCGTATTCAACACATCATTCGATTAGGCAAGATTCGATTATGCATCGACTCGACAAACAACAACAGGAACTAATATTTGACTAAGAAATTAACAGATTAAGTTATCTTTTTTATTGGTCGGGATAAAGAAGCGGGCAACCCAGGAAAATTAGCAAGAGATCGAGCCTAAAGAAATATAAATTTTACTGTGATTCAAGACTGTAGAGTGATTGGTCAAATTTACTATGTTGTTGACTGTGTTAATCATCTGACCAACAATCAAGTTCAAGAATGTGGCTGTGGGAATGTCTTTTCCTAGTCAGATTGTCAGGCCCTCACTAAGCTTTACTCTCCTTAGCCCTCACATTGTAGTTCAGGATTGCCGTAAATTCAAATAAACAATAATTACGTAGTCTAAATATTTAAAATTGAAAATAATTAATTGAAAAATCAATTGTAACAAAAAATATGGAAATTTTTGTTTCACAAATTGCAATCTCGCATGAAATTTAATTATAATTTATTTAGGATTGGCAGCCCTTGGCCTAAAATAAAAAATTATCAAATTTAAAACAGTCCGAACACAAATGGAATCACCTGGATGACCCAAACAAGGTTTCATGCAGTTGTTTCGGTCCCTTACACTCGCTGTACGCGGCTGTACACATAGGTATCAAGTGCGTTGTTGCTCCTTGGAGATAGCTAAAGGGGTGTGTAAACATCACAGTAAAAGTAGCACGCGGGCGGCGTAAACCCTTCAGTGCTTTCACTTAAAGGCCGTCCAATAAAATCTCATCCAGAAAAACATCAAGCTAAGTGAGCAGCACCTTTTTCTCGCCCGACCCGTCCGTTCAGCTCACGCGATTTTAATTTTTAAAATCTCCGCTCCCTTTCGCCGTTGTCTCTTTCGTTTCGACTTTTTTGTTTCCTTAACTTGACAGAATGAGATCAAATGCGGTGGGAATAGAGTAAAACTGTATTTTGCTACAAAACGATATGCGAGTGCTATACATACATGTATAGTAGATAAATGCACAACTATAAAAGAGCCTAATTGTTACGCGGGAAAGATCTTTCTGGAATTTGACTAGCATCTTGTTAAAAGTATGCCTGCTGAAATATTTTGTTACGCAACACTAATAAAGCAAATTGACCCTATACTCTGACCATCAGCCTCTTCGATTTCAATTAATTTATTTGAATCTGGGCGAGCTGAATTAACCAATTTTAAGGAGATTTACGGCTTTTGCTACTGTGGGAATGCTATACACACGGAGTTTTCACTTTCTGCGTGCAATTTGATACTGCTGCCAACGCTGTTTCGGTCAGGTATCCACCGAATTTCTGCATTTCTTAGTGTACCTGAATCACGGCGCAAATATGTGGCTCCAGACCGCCGTCGGAGCCATTTCCATAAATCAATATGCTGGAAATCCGCATTGCAAGTGCACTGTAAATAAGGTTCAATTAACGAGATCGTTATTCCGCAACAGAAGCAGAAACAAACTAGCATCAAGCGAGGCAAGGTTGTTTGCAAATTTATTGCCGATACGGCCGAGCGAAATTGCAGCCATAAAAATACAATGCGAATATCTGAGGAACGCGACGTATACATGTTTATATTTACTCTCTCACTCACTCGTGGCGGGCACAGGATAAATAAGAGAGAGAGAGAGAGAGAGAGAGAGAGAGAGAGAGATCCAAGGCAAAAGTAAGCAAACGAGAAGCTTTCCGCGCCGGATGAATTCTTTATGCGCCATTTTCCCAGCAGTAGCAACGTCCGAATAATATAATAATATTTTCTCTGCGAAAGCGGGGGAATCGAATCCAATTAATTTTCTGTACGGGTGGGCAATTTGCTTCTTTGAATTTGTGCCTGCTCCACATAAGCAGAGGGCAGAAAAGACCCATTACATATGTATTATTGGCTTCTCGTGCGTATTTCCACCGAGAAGCCGTACACATGAATAATAAAGCAGAGACTGATTGATTGGAGAGACCCACGTGTGCTGCAAGCCTTATCGCGCCATCAGATCGATATTCAGAAAATATGTTCGCTCAATTACCAACGATTTTATGCCGATTGCCAATTGCTGCAAACCGGACTGTCCTTCTGAAGGGCATGCGAAAAACGCTTGTGAGAATTGTTTCAGACTGGAGATGATCAATCTCAGATACCAATTTAATTCACTTTAGGTGCTTATCCTCCCTTAATGAGAAGATTTCTTTCCAAGATTTCATATCCTTCAAATAGCAACGCACTGCTTAAGAAATAGTGGTAAACTGGTGCGTCACGCATTCAGCTATGCGTTCATTAATTAAGCAAAGGCATCACGTAATTTTTATTTCAGAAATACTACTGAGCACTACGTAGCTATGATTGAGATTTGTTCTTCGACTAACAGCTGTTGTTATTTTTTTTTAATATTCTCAAGTTTAGGAAGGCCGAAGTGAACTAAAAAAATCACAGTGAGGGATATGAGGAAAGTTGTCACCTCAAACCTCAACTCTCTTCCCAGATTATCCGGTAATACTGCAAAACTTTTAATCTAGTAATCGTTCCCAGTGCGAGTTATGGAATAGCAGGCGATGTGGCCATATTATTCATTTCGTTGTTCCCAAACTTAATTCTCAAAATCAATTTTTTTAAAAGAGCACAATCTCTTTCATAATTTTTTATGTCTACACAAATTTGCAGACACGTCCTTCTTTGCATGTGATCTGTTTGTTAGATTATTGATTTTATTTTATGAATCCATAACTTTAATCAGTACTTAATAGTCTTTGAAACCGACCAAGAGTTTCTTGACACCCCTGCTAGAGTAAGCTTCAATTTTTAAAAGGGGCCATCTGTACTGGGACACACGTTTACGAGACACAAAAATTATTGAAAAAGTAGAGTTTAGTATGTATTTAATGATAGATGTCTTTTCCTCTTGATCCATTAAAACTGAAAAATTGCGTCCAGTTGAAAGTGGCGAGTTAATTTTGGAGGTTATTTTCGCACGTCATTGGTCCATATTGCAATCGACTATACCGGGAAAATGACAGTAATTGCTGCTCACAATTAGGCAAAGAGGCACCGTCTCGTCTATTATTAGCTTTTATTACACGAAGCTCCTCTTCGGCACCCTTCTCTTCCTCCTCTCTCCCACAGCAATTATTCGCACTTAGCACGAGTGTGAGTGGTGCTGCCGCTGCGGTAGGGAAGAAGAGGAAATTGTACTAAAAAGAATGACGTCCTTGGCGCTCCTCTGGTTACACTAACCCTATGACACCTTGTGCAGCATCCAGAGCTGATATTTATGCCTCTCTCAAACACACACTAACATTCATAATGGTTTCTACGAAAAAGTGTAAACAAACAAAACGTTATATGATTGCTCTTCTTTGAATATTTTTCGAACGTTCGTCTAAGAGCACCAATCATTCTTGGTTATGACACTAAATACTTTTCAAATCGGATGTAAATGTAAAACAATTGCCCTCAAAGAATTCAAATTATTTAACTTCTCTTTATAGGTGAAAACATTTATTTTGCTTAAAATATTAAAAATATAGAAACGCTTGACGAATTCACATATTGCATGATGGGATAAGGAAATATAAGCCGATCTAAGCTTAAACATCGATTTATTTTCCAAATTTATCAATTCAAACAACTACATTTTCTTTATTTAATAAGCAGACAAACTGTTTCACTTGTTAAAAAACGATGGCGCGTCTTGCAACTGAAATATCAGATGCAAAATATGAGAATTTAATTTTTACATCGCCTCTGATCGTAAGATGAGGATTTATTCTCACGTTTAAGGCTCATTTCCATAACCTACTAAGCAATAAAAGTACCGGGACTGAGGAGTCATAAAGTGGTGACTGAACAGATTGCAGAAATTCCCTCGTGCTTTGTACGAGCTCAAGCACAAGTAATTTATGTTCTCGATGAAATTCAAATTTACGACCTCAATTTCATTAAAATAATAATCGTGGCTGGCTGTGAGGGTAAAAATATCTCGATGAGCATATCTACCGCTAATTTACGTGCCCCGTAAATGCAAAATTATGCACGAGATCCAGTGTGGCACTGAAATATTACACCGCCGAACAGCTGGGTGTCCTGCACATAATTATGATGTCAAAAACTAAAAGGGACACGTGTACTTGAGGCCGACTTTTGTTGCCCTACCCGCGGGAGGGCGAATTTTACAATACTTGAGAAAATTTCGACTCTATAATCAGAAACGTTGAAATTTCTTATTAAGAACTCAGTTGCACGATTTAGATTGTTCCTGAGGAGTTTTTCGTCTCGTGAAACGTGATACATTCAAGGGACAGCTGCAGTTATTAATGAAAACGTTATTATCCACTTGTCGACCGCGCCTTAAAACAGCAGAATATATATCAATTATAAATTAATAAACGGCCGGCGAAAATTATTCCGGCCGCATTGACACCGAACATAATAAGGTAATTAAAATGAAATAGTCGCCACGCCAATATGCCCACAATAAAATATTGGTCACTGCATGCGAAATAAGCAGCGGCAATGATAATCGTAAAAGGAGTGCTCTCGCTTTTTGTTCCCTTTGGCGTGCCATGCAAATAGTATGTATATTGGACCCCCTGTGAAGATACATTGCCCGCTCACATCCCACCACACAGCCCTGAATGCCGCTCGCCGTTTGTTTCAACCACAATATTATATAATGTCATTGTTATAATTTTAATTCATTTCAGTCACAGTTACAGCAAACTTTTAAAATTTGTTAAATGTAAATAAAATTAAAACAATAAAAATAAACTTTCTTATGGACGCAGTTGACAAATTTTTATGTATTTACTGGGGGGAACCACTGAATAGAACAACACGCTAAAAAATTACGTAATCCGAAATAATTGAATTAATCCGAACACACTTTACAACTAGTCTGTGATTCCCAGCTTTCCCTTGTTGGCTTCACGGAACATAATTTGCACAATTATATTCCACTCCAACGTTCACGCCAAATCAACCGCATTATTTTCTGGCCAGATGTCCGAAAAGTAGACACAGCAATTGTATTCCATAATTCGCGAAGCCACTTTAATTTATAGCATGGGATGGAAGCAATAAACCAATTAAAAAGGCTGCTCGCTGCCAGGGAGGAAATTATTTGTGTGTTTTATCTTTCTCGTGTGTGTGTGTTTTGCGGTTGCGGTGGCGAGAGCGAAAACGAAGCAAAATACACACACACACTCAAGCTTACTTGCAGTAAATAAGTGCTCTGCAAAGGAACAAGGCAATTACTGAATCGCGAGGTGTAAATCTGTTTCCGCTTTTTATTTGCATTTATGGCCGCCAAAACTAGTCATGCAAATTTTGACGCACGAATGGAAACGTAAATGAACAGGATTTGTCTGAACGTATCGACGATATTTGACCTTCGCGCATTTAAAACAACTATTATAAAATAAAAATATGAATGATTACTTCAAAAATATTTTCACCAAATTAAGCTGTGTTAAAATTTCTCTAAAATAATCGCTCTAAACCAAAATGACAATGAATTTCATTACAAAGTACTTAGTGGATTTATCTTAATTTTTTACTTGTAATAAAATGCTCAAAGTTTTCATCAGCGTTGAAACAAGTTAATCACAAGTCGAAACACGGGCTTGAATTAAACCATTAAATAGCTAATCTGCAAATATATGAGAGGATGAATGTCAATAAAACTGGAAATATTTTTTTAATTACAAAATTGCAGCTCATTATTAAATTTTCTGACCTTTGATTAGCCGCGTATACGCAAAGGATACAAGTTAAAATGAGTTCCAAAAATTACTACTGCTTCTTCTCATTCCTCAATCTGACAGTCAAAAAAGTCGTGTAACAGACTAGGAGATAATCAATTCCATTTAACAAATTAATTTATTCCACGAATGAATTTTAATTTTTATGGTCTCTCCTAGTAAAAAGAGGCTTTCATGACAACCGATCCTCTTTTCTAGGCCCGATGATCGTCATTATTTTGAAGATGAAACTGCAGTTTTATTTATTCACGGCGAGATAAGCTGCATTTTCGACATTTTTGGATCGTTTCCCTAATAAAAATGAGGGACGCCTCATAAATTATGATTGAGTAATCGCGTCGAGGATTATCATATCAAAATGTAGTATGTATATATAATATAAAATACAGCGCATTAAGACGATTCTAAGTGTGTGCGCGCCTAAGCGATGGTAATTCCGCGATAAAGCGCTCAAAAAGGGCAATAAAATGTGTTCTCGACGCGATACAGAATAAATTCATATAAAATATCAAATGGCAGCCGCAGCAGCACTTTTCACGGTTTCCAGAGAAGTGTCTGTAAGTGCGCGTTTGCTTCTGTTTCCGCTTCCTAATGGACCCTAATGAGGCTTATCTCCAATTCAACGCATTCTCCTCCCCGCTCATTTTCGCCATTAAAATTACAAAACACCAAATTCCGCGTAGAAAAATCAACCAACCTGCCGAACTGGTGAATAAAACGAGCAGGTGAACCTCGTCTGTTGGTGCAAAGACGCAACCGAAGGGTGACCACCTAGAGTGAATTAAAAAGGAAGAGAGTCGTGGAGCCTGTATATAAAGCGGCAGCATTGTCTGCTCATTGTGCAGGCATCATGCACAACTCATCAATATTCAATGTACTTTTTCCTCGTGTCGTTCGAGGAAAAATTTGAATGAGAATCTTTCATTCGGTTAACGTGTACCGACCGGTGAATGCACTTTGAACTCCATTCGTATTTTATCGTGTGTAATTTGCACTTTGCATAATCAGTTTTTTTAAATTATTAGAAAGCTTATGATTTTGAATTTCCTGGGTTAAAAAAGAACTCATAGTTTGAAAACACGGTACTTACAATTTCAGGTAAATGTTGAAAGATATACTAATTTGCTCGATGGTTTTTTCCAACAGGTATGTGACATTTTAGGAGTCATCCTTGAGTACAGTTTATGCCACCAGAGGAGGTAAGAAATTAAACCCTGTCATCAGGGCACTCCTAAAAGGTTAATCATCATGAAGAAGAAGAATTTCCGTTATATCGATGCCCGTGGCTATGCATCGGTTCGATACGCAATATCTGCATAATGGTTGGATGAGGAAAGTCTTTAAAAAATATGCAAATTACACACCATCAAGTTGGTCAGGAAACGCACTGAATTACCCAATACCACCTTCATTTTTTTGGAATATTTCTCAATTCATAATATCAATAGATTTTGAGTTTCTAATTCCCACACAAGGGTTTATAAACAAAAATTCAAAGTTATAGCGGCTCAAGAATGAACTCTCGGAACGCAGCTGACGTTCTCTCTCAAGTTGACAGCAACTCAGCTGGAACAATGGGCTGCGTTTGACACAAATTAGCATGATATCAGATAGATGAACTGATTCGATAGCGCCGCTGATGCGAGAGCAAAAGTTTCTCTCGCCGGTTCCATTTATTACTTTCTTCTGGACGCAGACAAATTGATGATGCCCGTTTTAAATGAAATTAAACAGCCGCTCTTTAGGATGAAAATTACCATTGCCCATTCTTTTCAGCGGCACGCGTCGCGGTGGACGCGCATAAAAAATGGACAAAAGTGTATACACACAGCGTCGAGCGCCAGGCTATTCATACACACCAAGAACAAACAAAGCGCGGCGGCGTCATTCTTTAAAACACACTGTGCAATCTATACGCATGACTCGACATTAATCACAATAATTATTTGTATTAACTACAGCTTGAGAAATCAATAGCAATGAGTGTTTTCACTGGAAAAGGAGAAAAATGCGATGTGCCTATAAATGATTTTAAATTTCCAGAGATTCGTTACATTTAGTTAGACAAGCACTGATTCAGATGAGAAAACTGGCATGTCGTTTTACTTCATTGCACTCTTCTCTATCAGAGCAAAATCTAATTTATTGCCAATAACAGAGTTTTCTAAAACATTCACAGGAGACAAAATTTACTGGAATTTATCATCTAAACTTTATTCCAATTTAAAAATTATTTCAACCTATAAATACTATAATTTAGGGAGTAATTGTTGAACACGTGTTTGTGTGCCAACAATAAAAAACGAAACTGATGTAAAGAATAGAGTTTTTTATTCGAAACGATAAAATGCAGCTTCACGTGGGGCTCCCCTCATTCAGTTTTAATCCAAAACAAGGGTAGGCGGCCTTCGCAAGAAATCCGAAAAGAAAGAAGAACTATATACTGATCGGTGGCTATATGGAAAGGGAATGAGTTTTGGATTGGCTCAAAATCTCATAAGGCTCAGGCGGGGTCTCGGGAAAATAAGAAATTCAATTTTCCTCGATATAAATTGCATACAAATATTTATTGATATCAAAACCTTTTCCTCGTCGGCCGTCCGGCTACCACTATAATATGAATCAATAAAAAAATTCATTCCTTTTCTCCGGCTAGCAGAGAGAGGGATTTTTTCTTCCGTGGCAGCAACTTGAGGCATTTTCAATCGTCCGCCCGACGCTTGGAATATATATCGAAAGAGAACTAACTTCTCTCTCGGCCAGTCAGCAGGCTGCACTACTTTTTTCTCTCTCTGCTCTCCTACTTTTCTTACATGGGCACCAGGTTTTCCATTTCGCTTTGTGAATCTTTTATCGACTAGTTTGTGCAATCCATTATGGCCGCTGCCACCCGGCCCGAGGCACACTGTGCAAACTTTGTTTGAAGCTTTTTCCAAAAAATCCTATATGTGAGCGAGTGCCACGCGCGCGTGTGCTGTTACTGCTGCTGCTGTTTTATATAAAGAAATTCGATTGGATGCCATCGCCACATTACACACACGGCCTTTCCTTCCTACATTATGTAAGCATTAGAACTAGTAAGGGTCCTCGCTCTCTTCTTCGCATGCTTTTCTCCTTTATAGACGACGTCGTCATGCCGCCGCGGCTCGCGCTGCTTTTCCTATACCCATAAGAGGCTTTTTTGATGTCCACCGCTCCATTTTTATTGAAAAGACGCCGAGGAAAAGCGCGCAGTGGAAAGCCAGTCTGCGTTGACATTGCAAGGGTTTCATGTGAAAGAAATGCTGATTACTTTCATACACGATTCTTTTGCCTTTTTATGGCGACAAGGCAGAAAACGGACAACACACCGGAGCCACTGAACTGAGAATCTAAGACTTTTGGAAAAGCTTCCAAAGAAAGATGGAAAATACCGTAACGGAATGGAAGCATCTTGGAACAAAATATCAAATCAAAAGATTTTTACGAACTAAAAGCATAATTTTTATCTCTGTTCTTATTTGTATGACTTTGGCATGAACAACAATATATTATACTGTTTCCTTTAAAATTTTCACATTTCTGCAAGCTTAAAGGTAGATTGAAATGATGTTTTTATTTTAAGTTTCTTTGCGTTTAAAGAGGATTGGCACTGCAAAAGCCTGGAAAATCCTTCTTGCCAATGCATGAACTGATCCCTAAGGATTCAGTTGAAGCCAAAATAATTGACCTAAGTAGCTTTGTAAATTTTTTTTAAAAAAAAGTGGCTGCAAAGTTAGCATGCTTTTCAAATGGTAATGACTGTCTCCCTACTTGAAATCTGATTTTATTTCGAAACAAAGTTTCCTTTTAAAAGGTTGCATACGCTGTTGGATAGGTCTCGGCGAGAGGAATCGAAATCTGCCAAGAAAATGTGGTCAAAAGAGCTATAAATTTTGGGGGGAAAATTGAAAAATTAGAATTTTTACTGTAGCAAGCTCCTTTTTTTATTATTGCGAATTGCAAAACAAATTGTTTATCGATGAACTGCTTATTACATCCAACAATTCAAATAATTTTAAACTTTTGCCCTGGATCAATCCACTTTAATGAATCGTTAAATTATATCTCATGGCAATAAAATATGTTAAATTAATTTAACTAGACGTAGGTGATGCTGAAGTCGATGGACATTTGTATAGTTTGTTGATTTTCTCGACGTCCGTCCAAGTCATTTGATCGTTTTTCGCAACTTTTTCCCATCCTTCGTAAGGCGGCTAAAACAGAACACTTCCGAGTTACAAATTATGAGTTGAGAACCGAGTCTTATACCTTGAAACGGATCGTCGGTAAACGTGGATTCCTGGCGAATGCAAATCTAGAGTAGTGCATGATGCTCTGAAAGTCGTAGGCCAGGCCTTGGTGGTTTGAGTTGTCGTGCCGCTTGAAATTGTTGATCTCATCTGCACAGATTTTTTGGCTTTAGGATTGGGTTTTTTGTTAATTAAGAGGTGAGTTACGGCTGTGAATGTTTCCCCACTCGATTTGGATGTACTTGTCTCTGTCGGTGCGCGATTGCTCGTGGAAAAATCCCAGAGAGTGGATCAGCTCGTGCGTGGCGGTTCTCTTCAAATGCAGACAGGTGAAAGTAGAGAAATAAATTTTTTGTAAATGGAATATGAATGACAGTGAATTGTTAAAATCACTCACCAAATTGACACACTGCGGACTCTGCAGATTGAGAACTTGTCTGCCGCCTGTGCGCCCAACTGACGAAAAACATCCGGTGTGGCTGTTTGTTATGTCAACGTAATCCTTTTGAATGCCTGGCTGATAGAAGAAGAATCTGATGCAAGTGTGTTTCTCGATGTACTGCGTTGCTTTTTTGATTATATTTACCTCGTGAGGTGCTAAGGATAGAAAGATTAATCCAAAAAGTTTGGAGGTAATAATTATTCTTACCAAAAGCACCAGAGATTTTGATAAAAACTTGGGCGTTGGGCCATTTGTAATATTCACCAACTTGAGCACTTTTGGTGGCTGAGGGATGTGTTTGGTACAAAATGTCTCCTTCCAGGTAGAAGCCACGCTCTTCAGGGTTATCTTTTGCGGAAGACGCGTTCCATCTGTCCAGGTTGATTCCTGATGAAATAATTTATTTAGTGCTTAAATGTCATAATTTAATGCATTATTTGTACAGTGCTAAAAATGGATCCAAAAAATATTAATATCCATCTTTAAAAAACCAAACATTTTTGGAAATAAGAAATGTGCCCACAAATAGTTGAGTTAATTATGACGAAGTGTTACACTTTTTGTTAGTTATAATGCATATTCACCTGATTTAGGTTCAGGAAGGCCGTGATTCAAAACCCAGCTCTCCAATTGCATATCATGGAACTCCTCCCCGATTTCGTTGACATTATGCGTCGTCTTCGGCTTGACGGTGGTCTTCACAGGAGCGGGAGCGGCAGACAAACCGGGGATGGAAATAGCGAGTAGTGGCAAAACGATAAAAGATAGCGAGTTCATTCTTGCGAATCATTCATGCTCATTGCAGAAAGTTGGGAGTTAAAGTGAAATTATGTATGTGTAAGGGATTTAACCACATCCAACAGGATGCTTTTTCAGTGTATTTCCAGAGGAAACGAGCATACTATTTTTGAACCGTAGTTTTACACAAAAGCAGATAAAGGAGTTGTTGACCCTCTCTCTGACAAACCACAAAAAAGGCAGTATTTACGAGAGCGCCGACGGAAATACTTTCACACACGCAGACCAACCCCTTATTTGCAACGAAACAACCCTTTTTGCGCTGAAAAGCATTTCCACAAATCGAGTCAAAAAGTTGGAGGGCGCGACTGACGGGAATGAAGAATAAATATAAATTTCCTCTCCCCAGCTCGTCGATCACCCCTTTTCTTCGCTCATGGATGCAAAAAGGGTTCGCCGAGGGGTGCAGCAAAGGGGCGAATAAGAAGGGCGGGTCTGCGCATGCTGTAATCGCCTCTGGGAATTGATGGATGTTTTATCAGCTGGCTGCACCTGGACCACTGTGCTCATAGTTTTACTCTCTATATGATAATTCATCTTAGTAATTGAGATTTTCATTCAACATTTTGGAAGGGTTCATTTAAAATTGCTGGAAATTCTAGAGGAAACAAAATTTATGATTGAATCATTTACGCATGATTAAAAATTATAATTACTAATTTGTTTAAAAATGTAAGGATAGTTCCGAGAGTTCCTTAATTTATTTGTGCCTTAACCAATTCACAAATAGATATTTAACTGAAAAAATAATAATTAAATCCTCATTTTGGGGGAAAAAGGTTGCATGTAGGGTCATGAAAATGATACCACCGATTGAAAAGTTTATTATTCTGTACTCACGGAACAAGTTCAAACTCTGCCAAACTCACAATATATTTATTTATTTATACTTATTAATATATTTTAAGATTTGTAATTATCGTAATTATAAACGGATATTTCTTTTGAAAAACTGCAGCTGAAATCAGACTAAAAATGAATGCATATCACGACACATTCTCGAGATGGAGTCGCCTTAAAGGATTCGCAGAGGCAGAAGTAATGAAATGCCCGCAGGATTAAACATTGGAGAAGTAATAGCGGCTGATTGAATGCTATTGTCGGCTGCCGCTTTTTGCGGGCCTCTTTATTCAAGCAGTTATGCAACAAAGCTGCAGGATATCTCACAACAGTGACATGAGCCTCGTTGTTAACAGCAGCGCCATTCTTTCGCCCGCTTTTTCTGCACATAGACCGAGCATACCAAATCGCGACTTTTGCATTTTTTATGCTCCCGCTGTTCGCGTTCGATACTCGCGCACAGCTTGAAATCAAAACTCACGATCGCTGATTGGTAATAGATCCGCGCAGGCAGCCCGAAAAGTTCCCACGTCAATTTTTCTCATACCTCCACAGCGGTTCGCTCCGGATTTTTCCACGCAAAATGCAGAAATCAACCCTTTATTTATTAGCCAGAAAAGAGTTGCGAGGGGAAAGGGGTGCAATTGGTTTCCACATCCGCGGAACCCTTTTTTGATACAAAAATGCACAAATTGAGGGGAGCCGTTGCAATCAGATGGGCCAGTGCATCCGTGAGAAATTTGTTTCGGGTGGAAAATAATTTATTAGAATCATTGAATGAAACCAGGGATCGGAATAACAGCATCAATTTCCTGCATCAATAAAGTTACCAAGCTGTTGATTTTTTTGTGATGATTCACAAGCACAAGAGTGAAATGTATAGTGCATTTAACATTGAATAACCATTTACTTTGAAATTTAATTAAAAAATCCTTGACAGTGCCTTAAATATTATCAAATAATAATATGTATAACATTCTATATAAATATCTTGAACGATCAAAATGCAAGTTTAGTTGAGGCAAAGTATATAGATGCGATTTCCCAAACCCGCACATTAAAGACATTCTTGCCAAGACGATTCGCGTCGGTGACGAATTTTTTATTTGGTTTAACAACCTTTCCTTCCACGAGCTTCATCCGAAGAGAATAATTCGACCAATTATCCACACGTGTGAGTGTCCGAAAAACAAAAAGGCAGCGAGTTGAAAAAGTGAATGAAACCTCACCAATGTCACACCTGATTTAACATCGCACGCTGCGAGTGAGCTTCGCCGTTCACATACACACTCTCAGACGTGTTGTTTGTCTCTCCGATGGACTCGCTCTACCGATTAATTGCAGTCATTATGCTCAACTGACACCGCGCGGCTACCCTTTGACTCGAGTGATAGAAGAGGGCATAATTTTATTTAGTAGTCAGATTTTTTGCATTTTAAAATTAATTAATATTTTGAGATAAAATAGACGGTGGCACTTGAGGAAGAAAAGGGGAAATTTAAATCTCAGACCTGACCTTTTGCTACTAAAACGCTTTATCTTTTTTATGATAAAAATACTTTAAAACTATTCTTGGAAAGATATTTTAATTAAAAAAATAACAACACGTTATGCACCAATCAAATTCTTTCGATTGATTTTTTTGTTTCTTGACTCTGAACAACATTCAAAATTCTATATTTTCTGCAGCTCTGCAGTTGTTCAAATAAAAGTTATTAGCCCGACGAAATTTATCTTGGTATTTCCAGCTGAGCACAATCGAGCAACGAGGCATAATTAATTACCGCTCATTTAAATGAGCATGTAGCTGTGCAGAGAGCAGGAAAGAGTCGCGCTCATACGTATATTGCTGCTAGTTCCACCCACGAAGTTGAGTTATTAAAATGAATGAATCGCGCCGCACGCGGACCCTTTGAAGTCTGTTGCTTTTCTGTAGAATCGCCGTGCGTTTTCGGAACGAAATAATAATAAAATGAGCCGTTCGTCTGAGCATTGATGAATAATAACTCAAAAAGTCCAAGCCGGCAAAAGATCCCACGCCTCATTTAAATAACGAGCGAGCGAGCGCGCGGCCACAGAGTTGTATTTAAAAGAGGCACAATTAATGATCAAGAGGAAATCGCGGCCCGGCCCTGAAATTATTCGTCCCGCAGCGGCCAATTTATCATTAATCAGCAGAAAGCGGGCACTTAGGGTTGCCACGAATGTATACTTAACATGTGAAAGATTAATTTGTATAATTAGATAAAAATTCATATAAAATTTTACCACTCCCAATCCTAACAAAAAAATCTGCTTTTTAATGTGAGCCCCTCGAGCCCTGTGTTCCATTAAACTGCTCCCCGTCAGTGTGTCCCCTGTCAACCTTACAGGCACATTATACGTATTCTCTTCCCGCGAAACACCGAAACACGTGAGTCGTAACACAAAGGGCGATTTACCGAACTTTTTGCGCGACACAAACTTGATTTTCATAATACGTCGGAGCAGCAGTTTTGCGTCAAAAAAGCTCATTTGACTCGTCGCGTCTCGCGGTGGTATGCACGTTTTCTGCCGCTTGCTCGCGGCACAAGTAAAGGTCGTGCATAAATATCGTCGCCGGGCCGCTTTTTGCCCGTTATCTCATTTCATTGCATGTATAAATGGAAGCGCGGTGATTTTGCTCGTGTCGGCATCCTATTCTTTTGTGCCCGGCCTGTAATGTGCCGCCGCTTGCCTGCCTGCCGGAAGGTCCTCTCGCAAAAAGTGTGCCTCTGCTATGGCCATTTTTGCGCCGCCAAAACCATGCTGAATAATAACAATTTTCATTCAGAAGCTGTCGGGCTTTGTGAACTTTTTGCGCATCTCTCTGAGCTTCAAAAGAAGCGAGGTATATCGTTCAAAAATTCTCATCATGCAGTGAAAGGACTTTCCGCATCAAGGCGGCAGCTTAAAAAAATATCAAATTTAGAGTGGCTCGCTATTAAGTAGGCAATAAAATTTTATATTGGACTGGATTAGAGTGAAAGATATCAATCGTTCAGCGTTTAGCACCAAATCAGTGCATGATTTTCACGCACAGGCGAACAGCCAAAACTGAAAGTAAATATAGACACTGCGTATAATTCAGGTATCATGTATGTGTGAGTTCACAATAAAAGATTTGACTCAAAGCTAAATTACTCCAGGCTGTCGTTTAAATCCCCACGAAAATTAACTAAAAATTTAAAGCTTAAATAGCTGATCAACGAAATAATAAGAAATATAGTTGGAAAGACACAAATATTTAAGTTAAAGCTTAAAATTATGCTGGGACAATGCTATTTAAAGTACATCAATTTTGCAGCCGTTTTGCACCAAACTTAAAAATGCTGCCAAGGTGAATTTTGGGACGCGTACTTTGTGCAAATCGAATTGGTCCGAATTAATAGATATGGAATGTTTCTGAAGAACCTGGAATTTGCCGAAAATGCCATACATTTGATCATTCGCTCTGATTGATCTCAGCTATTTATGTTAATTGTAAGATATAAAACTAAGAAATGATATTGAGACTAAATTTCTAATAATGAAAACTGAGAGACGAAACCATATTATATGCATATGACTGCATTTTTGGAAATATTTTCCACTTTGAGACAAATTCTACGGATCCTTTAGATTCCGCTCAGATTAAATCAGGCAAAAAATTCTGAAACCTTAGTTGTAGTTATCAATACAACATAGTCAAAGGAATGCAATTTTAAGGTTTACAAATCATTGGAAGCACAGAGTGAAGAAGATCAAATTGTCCGTTTTAGCTTGGCAGACAGTGGCGCGGAAAACGCAATTTTCACATGGTCTGCAACAAAGACAATTAATTTCCGAGCCTTTAATTCCGACAGCAGCTTCATTGTCAGTTTGAGCAACCGGGTAGAGAGAGTGGCGAGCGGAGAGAATAAGCCGAGTGTTGATTTCTGTCTTTGATCTGGCCAGTGTCTGCCTGTCTGTGTGTGTGTGCGACGGCGATTCAGGTTGACCTTTGTTGCGTTGCAGCGAGTTTGGTACATAAATCGGTTGACTGGCGCCGGACAAGCAAATCACGTAGGTATCAACTGAAAAATGAGACGGCAAAAACGCTCGGCGAAATGAGTGTGTTCGCTCGCTCGCCGGCCGACTGGATCTCCGATCCGAGAATATAAAGAGCTAAAAGACACTGTGCACAGTGCATAAATTAATACTCCTGCATCTCCTGCCGCATTTATAATTACGGCTGAGTCTTTTTTTAAACTCGCTATTGCCATTTTCGGAGTGTGTTTTTGAGAAACAGACACGCCGTGACTAATTGTTGCGCTTGTGAGGATTTTTACTAAATACATTTCTTCATCAGACGATCCTTTAAACTGATTTAGCTCAGAGTTGTTATCTGTTTTTGTTCGAAAGCTTATGATTTTGAATTAAACATGATTCTAATTTTATGCTTGATCGGATGGTTCTCTCTCTCTCTCTCTCTCTCTCTCTCTCTCTCTCTCTCTCTCTCTCTCTCGCTATTCCCACGGGCGCGCGCGCGTTTCAAACACACACAGAAAAAACGACGAGTGTTTTTACTCAGCCACAGTGACAGGCAAAGATTCCAAAGTTGACAAATTACCGGTTGCACGCGGAGCAGTCGGAGAAACGATAGAGCAGGCGAAGTCGTGATTCACAATTTCGCGAGCTCGTCGTTTTTTAGCGGCTCTGTGCGCGCGGAGGTCAAAAGTACAGACAAAGAGAGATTAATAAAATCCGCAGGTGCGCCGAGGCGCTCGACGCGCATAATGACCGATTTATGGCCAATATTAAGTTTGCTAAACGTATGCAAGCAGCTCGCTTGGAAAACGTTTAATTGAATAACCTGGTTTCTGTGTATTTTCTGCCTGCACGGCAAGAGAGCAGGGCTCCCGCCGAGACCGACTAGCCGCATAAATCAGACGCTGGAACAGGGCGACCTTCTCGCGCAACTGTCATTCAGATCGCGCGCAAATGGTAAAAAATCCATACCATTAAAGCTCTGGTGTTTTGGTTGGGAAGGTCCTCTTAGCATTGGGAAAAGGATTTTTTGTTGATTTATTTCTCATGTGAAGTTAACTTTGCCAGAAGTTGATTATAAGCAGATTATGCATTTTATATGTAATATACAGGATTTTAGGCTAACTTTTGCTCAGATTTAATTTATTTTCAGATGTTGTTCCGTCTGTACACCATTATAGAAATGGTATTTTAAGTGGATGTGTGATCTAAAATCCAGGAAATCTTTGCTGCCATTTCTTAAATAATATTTTTAATAACAATTGGGTCACTCAGTTTTAAATTATTTCGCAAGGCTGCCGTGTTAATTTATGAGAACAGGAATTCCTGCTAGTCAACGAAGAATCGAGATCGAAAACGGAATTTATTATTTTATTTCTCATATTGGTTTGAGCTACTTATGGATTCCTTCATCCCTACTAGTAAGAATAGTAGAGATTAGAATCCGACAATAATTGGCCAAAAATCCTTGTCAGCTACATACGCCTTATTCTTTTAAATTATACGAATTTTAAGCTAAATGTGCTAAACAAATATAAAGATCAAGAAAATTCATTTGATTGAGATGCCTAATTTTCCCAACAATATGAAAAAGATTTTAAAATTAAGAGAGTTCCTAAGATTGAAGTGGGAATTGTCCATTTACTTTACGGACAGTATACATAAGATATTTAAAAATTGGGCAAGGAGGACAATCACAGAATCAACTGGAGCACTGGTTTTGCACAGCTATTTTTGCTAACCCCAAGCCTGGCTATTGAAATACCCAAACAGACTGATCGTGAATATTTTCTAAGAAGCACCCCCTACCGATTGAATCTGTTTTTATCTCTTTAGCAACAATTTATACATTTTCTCTTTTCGACGGCCATTCGTTAAAAAATGAATTAAATGCATGCAAGACATATTATTTGTTGGGACGGCTTTTCGGCCATGGTCGCCAGAGGGTTGATGGATCATTTTTTAAAATTGTACATATTTTATCCTTGCCTATAAGGCCATCTATAGCGCATCGAGTTGACTTTCAGTGGACTCTGTTTGGCTGCGGTGACAAATTTTGAAGCGATCAATCCTCTTCAGCATGTCTCTGGAGATTTTTAACGATTGCAATCGTGTGTAACAAGCTGCTGCTGGTGGTGGTGGTTTGTGTGCTTTGTGGCGTCGTTATTTAGGGCGCCGGGCGTTGTAGATAGATGACCCGCTCAACAGCAGACATTACAATCATGTTTGGGAGCTTCTAAAACGAACGTTATCGCACGACACCAACAGATCCCATATCCCGGCAGCAACAACAGCCGCAGCGGTCGCCAAAGCAAAACACACACACACGCCTTTCCACTCTCCAGAGGGAACAAAGCAAAAGCTGGCGCCGCGCTCGCTAGCTTTCTTTTAATAAGAGCCACTCTCTTAATCCAGCATTAGGACGTTAAGAATTAAATACGCAATTAAGAGGGCGGCTCGCCCCCATTCCAATTACCGCAAATAATGCTCTTCCCAAAGACGGATTATTTTACAAAGGGGGGATGCAAACAAGACGCGGCAATAATACCAAAAATACACACAGTTTCTTCCTCTAGTGTGCTGTTGATTTTGCACATTTATAATCTCTGTGAAGAGCGGGCTGCTGTGTTTTCTATTATTCCATCAGAGAAGTGCGAAAAAATTGAGTTTAAGTTTAAGGCACAAACTATACACTGACAGTTGCAAAATTGATTTTTGTCCACAGAAAATTTAAAACAAAGTTCTTCAAATTGTGAATTAAAAAAACTTCAACTAACGACGAAATGAAACGCTCGAATATTATCAAGAATCGGTTGGATTAATGAGGAATCCAACACAGCACGCTACTTTTTGTGTCTAAAACCAATTATTTTCACCGTCTCCATGCTACGTTGTCTCGTTTTTTATTTCCCAAAGAGCAGCGTTCCCCCTGCAAGTGAATTGCCCTCTTTGAGGCGCGTGTGTGTGCAAAAAGAATTCGTCAAGCAAATTCGGAGAAGCTGGCTCGGCGCGAGATTAGCGTGGCGCAGAGGAAAATAAAGGCTGTGACGCAAATGGAAAACAACGCTCGGGCCAAATCAGAAATTCATTACTTCTAATTACGAGAGTGACGAAACGTAAAATTGCTTGTTGCGCTCCTGTTTTATTGCCGGTGCTCTCGCTCTGCGTGCCGCATTCGCAGAAAAGCGCGCGCTTGTGCCGAGCCAGAAGCCAGAAGAAGCGACCCCTATGATAATTTATTGCCGAGCACAAATAACAACAATTACTGAGTTATTATTTCCCCTCGTCATAATTCCATGAATCAATCAAAGCAGGCGCGCTGTTGATTTTTCGCCGATTGTCTTTGCAGCTTTGTCTCCCCCGGTGGCACCGCATTCGATGCAGCAGTGTGTTCCCAAAATCAGCCGCCCAATCAATCGGAATTCCTGCGCCGATTGATTGCGATATGCAACAGTTCTGTTTTCTGTTCTTATTAGTGGAACGGCCGGGTTTTCTTAGAATGTAACATCTGCTAACTGTAGAATTTTAGAATATTATTTTTTTCAAAATATTTTCCTTGAAAATTTGCTACGATGATATTGTAATTTAAATTGAAAAAAGTCTTACTGAAAGTCGTTCGAAAAAATTCATCATCGATGTTAAGTACATTTCCGATTTATTTCCTGCAAGCTGCTATACATCCTTGCAAAATATTTTACATTTAAAAATTCGAAAAAGTGCTCAATAGTTCTACTCGGAGTAGATTTTTAGCAAGTGTATTGACAGCTAATACTTATTTCGTAGTTGAGGTTCTAGAAAGCCACGGTTTTAGCTCCTCTGGACTCTTCAGTAGTTATTTTAGATATTAAATAAAATTCAAGCCGCAGCAGCAGCAGCAGGAAACTTTTAATCGCTGATCGTTGAAAACAATTGATTGTTCCAAAAATGGTGCTCAATCAAAAAAAGATGCGAGTGATAGAATCTCGTCGTCATTTTTAGTCATCTAAACATGGATTTGATACAGCTGCTTACCATTGCTTTGTTGGTTGAATCTTATGGCTTGTTAAAGGTTATAGAGCAAAAAAGATTTATGATTATATTTTGAACATACAAGGCTTTTAATTTGGTTTGGTCACACACAGAACTACTGCCGGAATGGTCTGCAAAATATTTTCTCGAACGGATATTTTTTAATATATGCATCTTTATTATATCAGACAATTAGTTCAATTAACAAAAGGTTTTATCGACTTTAATAAATTCCAATTAATCTAAGAAATCAAACATACAAAAGAAATTTTTCAAAATCTCTCTCATAAATTTTTGTCATATATAAGCATTTTGTTCCCGATCCCATTAGCCTCACGAGTTAAACTAGGTTCGGAGGATCCATCGCTTATGCTAATGGTCTAATAAAAGTGGTCAGGTTGAGCGTGTACAACACCACATTATAAATGCATGTATGAGCGAGACAAAAAGCGGCCGTGTGTATATGTATGTGTGTGTGTGTTCGAATATACACGCGACAGGATTCACGCGCCGTTAGCATTGCTCATTTCTCGACAGTCGACGCCCCGAACCAATTTGAGAGCGAGCAGGTATATGGAATTTAATATGAACCGCACGAGTGTGCCGACGCAAAGACAGGTGCTATTGATATTTAATAAGCGGCTACTTTTGTGAATATTCAATTTGCGGGCCAAAACTCGCCTCCGTTCCGCTCAAATGATCACTTTGTTTTATGCAAATGTGGTGTCGGTGTTGCTGGCTCACCTGTCGAATAATTGCGCTCTCACGTCAAAGGGACGGAAAGCGAGAACTTCAACGCCAGAGATATGCCTCTGAAATGCGATATCATACCGGTCTTTTGCATATGCACACGCACAGATTTCAACATGAATATTTAACAGGCTGTGATTACCAAAGGAATAATTCCGTTTCGTGGTATTCTGACAAATTGGCTAATCGTTTGGAAACTTCAAATTCTCATATTTACTTTTTAACAGAATTCTGTAAAAAATGAAATTGTTCAAAGTGTTAAATTATATAGACGTCCTGATCGATTGATAATGAAATGATTTCTTTTATCTTAATTGTCTCCCAATCGCGTTTTTTTTAAATTTTTTCGTGTGATTTCATAATTATTATTTTAAGAATCATTTCTTGTAGGTTGGTGCTAATTAATTTTACTAAACGGCACACAAAATATATGTATTATTATTATTACCAAATCTTAATTGCTATTCACACCGTCAACATTTTTCCCGGCATCTTACTTGATAGTTTGCGAGTGGTGAACGCGTTCTGCAAAACACCCAAACTTCACAAAACACTTCTTGAGAAGCAGCTTCGTTTATTAAATCAGTTTCTTTCCCATCGCTACCAAAGATAACGACTCAGGGAGTCGAAATTACTTCAAAACGAATCCAATGGTCCTAAATTAATCAGACGAGAAAGAAAATTAGTTCGTATATATAGTTGCCTGTTGGATGCAGTGGTCGCGGCACAAGTAAATAAATTACACTTTAATTGGTGCATCCAAGCTTGGCTTGGGGCTGCCGTGTACGCCCGAGGTGACGCACTCGCTCGCTCACAGCAAGGACGTTGCTTCGTTTCGCCGTGGGAAAGGCCGACCAATCTGTGATCTGCAATATGGCCACCAGCTCTGTTATTAAACATCATGATTATTTATATGGAGCCGGGCGAGCGAGTGAGTGCTATCTGCTTGCTGGCTGGCCGGCCGGCCGGCCGCGGACGCATTAGGCACCGAAAAACCAGCCGAGGTGGATTATTTTTAGGCCAACTTGCTGGCAAAAGCCGCCAATCAGACTCAATTGATCTCAATGCTCAGCAGCAATCACTCTTAATCATCGTGCCGGCATTTGGCAATTAATTTTATTATCCACCTGCATTCCACCCGAATTCCAATCAGGTGTGGATTTTGTATTGTGCTCTTAAATGGCTCAAATCACAGTGGAATTAAGATTGCAGAAATCGTGAGCTTTTTGAATGGAATTTATTAAAAGTAATGAAATATATTAAATTTGTTCTATCAACATGTTATTAAATCATTATAAACTAGAGTCAATGGTTGATGATTCATGAAATAAGAAAAAATCAATTTTTAACAATAAAGCTGGACGCTGGACGATTTTTTATTTACATCGGAATAAGCTCACAAACAATAGCAGTTTGATTTGACGTACGTGCTGCACAAGTTTTCAAAGCTGCTCATTTCCAAACGTACAGTTACACGGTCCATTCCTGATATTTTCGATTGCGAGCGCGAATCTCGCACAAAAGCAGCGCCGAATCTCGCATAATGCTAATCATTAGAGGCTGATTCGATTATTTTTTTTATTTGATTTCTCTGCGCGAGTTTCTTCCTCTCATCATCTAGCTGGACGTGGAGATCGAGAGAGCGGGTTCATGGCCCTGATGCCGTTGATATTATTATGAGGGCCACACCCTGGAATCAATTTTAAAATATTTCTCTCAATCATAATATTGGCCTTTGACTACTACTGCTGCTGCGCTGCTCGATAATTTATTTTTCCGTAACCAAATTCTCTCATTCCTATTGTGGTACGTGCTCTCCGAGTTGGTTATTATTATCATTTCTTTCTGTGATTTAGACAGTGGCCAGCTGCCACCAGGATTTTCTCACCGAGAGCAAACACCCGACAACTCGGATTGATGCCCCGCAGAACAGCTACAACTGTTCAATCAAGATTGCAAGTCCACTGCCAATTGCAAAATTGACGTAAAAAGCGGAGTGAGAATTCCGGGCTCATTCATCAATTTATCTTAAAATAAAATCTAGTTTTTTTCTGATAAGAGTTTTAATATTTTAAATTACAATGAGTTTGCTGTCAAACTAGACTTGCATGAACATCAGAAATTTTTCTTTGTTCAAACAACGGAAAAGACGAAATCATTATACACTTTATAGCAATCGGAACGGAGATTCACCCGCTTGACAGCAATATTGGCACAGCAATCACCGGGAATTGTTAACAAGCTGACAAAAATCTCATTAAAATCACAATCTCACACCAAAGAGAAATTTCGATCAAAGCTGAGGAAATTTTGATCCGCGAGAAGAACGTCCCTCTGTTGGTCCGTGTATTCTTTCATTTCATGGGAACATTCTCAGACTGCATGTCCGCACACACCAATAATGTGTCGCTGGTAAACTGGTGTGTTGTTGCTTGCTGTCCGTGTGTTATGGCGATTTATTGGCACGTCATGGATACTTATCATCGCGCTGACTGCCGCTGCTGACTGCGACTGTGTTTACCGCGAGCACTAGATGCTCTCTCGCGTGTTATAGCTCTCAGGGCAGTGTGACGATTTCCACATTTCCAAATAAATTATCACGCTGTGAACCAAATTTATGCGAAAGTGGAAAAAATAACAGTTATTTTTCATACTTTTTGGCCATGCTTACAACAACAAAAAATATTTATCATAGTGATTGACAGAGCAGATTCGAAATAATGTTGGTTAGCACTAAATTGCTATTAATTCATGAAATGAAAAAATATTATTAATCATGTTTAAAAAAATTTAGGAATCAAATGGATTTATTTTAATCGAATTTATTATTTTACACTTTCAAAATTGGCCCAAGTTTTTGTGCTTTAAGTGGAGAAATCGTTAATCAATCTTATGGATTTATTCACGTTTTCATTGCATTTTTATCGGCTTGCTATATATTATATTAGAGTAAGTGTTTTAAATTTTTCACTGCCATTGCGTTGCCGGTTTCTACGTACCCGCAAAGTTGGGACTCCTTTTTCTGCGTCAGAGATGCAGCAGCAGTAAGTTTTATTGTCCGCGCAGCAAGTGCACGGCCCAGAGCAATTAAATAAAGTGCGTCTCTCGCCGCCAACTTTGCATCCATTGTGCACAAACTTTCTCGTTTCCTTTTGATTTATATGTCTCTCCTCTTTTTGTATCTTTTGTTTCTCGGCATGTTCTGCCTCGTATTATTAATAATTATACACCTGCCGTCCGCTGGCTGCAATAATGTCACCGGAAATTAATTGCCGAGCTCATGAGCAGAAAATTATGTTCATCATGCATGCGAAATGCAATTTTAGGGATATTTATACCATTCACGAGAAGAAACATATATTAGCTTGGCAGTTTTTAAAAAGCTAACTAGAAAATACTTATGTTAATATTCAATTGGCACTTGTGCCCTTTGTTTATTTGTTGAACATAAAACCGATGATTTTGTTTCAAGCTATTTATTTCATCTTATTTATTTTAAAAGTATTTTGTAAGACCTCTCTGGGTAAATAAAAAATACCGGAATAACAGTACATAAATTTGTGCCCCCGATTTGTTCTTATCGGTGAGCAGGAATACTGATCAATTAATTCTAATTAAGCCGAAAGAGGCAGCTCTGCGGCGATGCAAAAAGTGTGAATCGGGGCCGTCACCGAGAGCTGAAAATTAATCACCACGGTGGACACCTCGGTCTCGAGCTAATATTCGAATCGCTCTCGCTGCTGTCATGATTAATAGATTTAAGTGAGCCCTAAAATTGAGTGGTTAAAATTTGGCGATACAAATCTGGTTTTGCGTGCTGACTCGAAAGGGCTTTGATGTCGTCTCGCCGAGAGAAGAAATGAATCGTGACTTCTGCAGCCAGGTGCTCGGCTCTCATGCTCGGATTCCTCGCGCATTTCGATTGTGAATAAACATTAAAAGCGGTAATAAGAGAGTGGCCGAGTGCCGCCGCCCGAGATTTATAACGAGCCTTGCCTGATGAGAGCCAAATGAGAATGCTCTGCGTGAGCGACTGCTGGACCGACCGACGACTCGACTCCTGGCCCCAAGTCTGTTCATAAAAAGAGCGCCGTCAAACGCGGCAGACAGGCCAGCGAAGAGACCTGTTTGTGCAGTCGCGCAAATGAGGCACGTTGGCAGGAAAGTGAAGCAAGTAAACACAAGGGTTCTGCGCACTTTTGCCTTTTCTCAAGCAATTTCCTGCGTAATTATATGTGTATACAAACACACTCTGCGTCACAAGCAAAAGTTTTGTTTTGCTAAATTTCATTTCGTTTAGATGGAAGAAAATGTCTGATCGTGAATAGTGTGGCAGAGTGGATTCATATATTTTTCCAAACTTTGTTTTTGCCTATAACGCCTAAAAGAATAGATCCGCAAGGATGGCCTTTTATATTTTTCATGGATGTTTTAAATTCCATTAAATCTAATCAGGCCAAATTATTTCTGCACGTATTTTTAAAACGTAGTATATTAATTCAGAGATTGAACAAATTTTTTCATAGATTCCAACTATTTTATTTTGGGAGGAAATGCATTTTTCTTCAATTTTTAAATTTTGCAGCATCTTTCCTGAATTTAAAACGACTTGTAGCCATTTTTACGTTATTAGATAGGCACATAAATTTCATAAATTCAAACATTCCTGCGGTTAAAAAACGACGGACTCTTGCCATTTTCTAACAAATGAAAATCTGAAGCTCTTTCCCCAATGCCAATCTAGATTTTCTCATTCGGCAATGAATCCGAGGAGAAATTGGGTGAAATGGTGTAAACACGAGCTCGTCCGTTTTAGTGTCGATGATGATCTGATATCGGTCATCTAGACAAAAGGGGCGCTATTCATCATCCACCGACCGGGGTCAACTCGTGACCCAAAACAAACAACGGCAACTTCCGCCTGCCGCGATGACCTCTTATAAAAACACAACGCAAAACGATTCCGATCGTGCAACAGTTTCAAAATATATATAAATCCTCAGGCTCCTTATCTATCTGGAAAATAAAATATTATACACCAATAATAATAAAATATGAAAACACAATGCATCACTCCGAGATGAGAGAAATTCACCTCTGCGCTCATAATAGAAATTAAGCAACGGCTTCTTTCTAATCTGGTGATAATGCATCTGGAGATAAATTTCAAATTAAAATAAGTCATGCCTATTCAAGTTTGATTCCAGCTCCGCACAGATTTATTGTTGTAGAAACCTCTCTCTTGCCTTGCTTTGCAAATAAATTATTTTCGTTCCGAGCATCCTGCTCACTGGAAATATGCGTTGTATGGAGCGTAAACATAATTATAATGATTATATGAAACTCACACATACCATTAAAATGTTTCCAGTCGTGGCATGTCATATTTCTTTAACTCAGCAAGTATATGATGATCCAAAACAAAAAGTCATCAAAATTTATTTGGACGTAATTTAACCGTTTTTGGTTATTTTAAACAGAGAAGTGGCAGCCAGCTTGAAATCATTTCGCTTGTGAGCATAGTTCAGCAATATTTCCAGTGCATAACGTAGAAAATTGTTATTTATGAGAAGAATAGAAAGTTATGACAATTTTTTATAGTGTCTAAGCCTAAATGGAGTACGCTAAATTGTAGAATTTTTAGCTTTCGCATTATCTATATCTTCACATCTTATAGATTATTAATATAACATGAAATAATTTACAGGTCTATTCAAAAATTGCATCTCACCGGGCAAAACATATCAATTTTACTGTTATGTTTCAGCCCAGAAATGGCCACGAACTGGGAAAAATTCGTTACAACAAATAATAATAATAATTGTTAAAAATATTAAAAACGGAGCCATGCAGGTTTGAGTTTGATTAATAGATAATATCTAAGCTTATTTCACACGAGTTTTATTTCACACTTATTTTTAAATCAACGATTTCTTATCTCATCTGAGGTTAAATAAAAACTAGATAAAACCTTTTTAACACCCTTTTCAACTAGAACTGTGGCGAACAAATTATAGTTACTCCGACAAGCCCATGCTCACTGTCGTAAGCCGTTATATAAAGGCCTCCTTTTCCGAAGGCGATGCAGGGCGATGAGGGTTGGCGGCCGCGAGGTGCGAGCGAGGTATGCAACCGGTCGGAGCCGGGCGAGCTGGGCTGCAGGGTCGGCGGCGGGCTCATGCATATGCAAGGCTAGGGCGGAGCAGCTGAGGGGTTGTCATATCGGGGTGCAGGTCGGGGCGCGCGCGGGGCGAGAAAGATGTGCGCGCCGCCGCATTGAAATCATCCACGGGGGTGCAGATCAATATTTGGCGAGAGCAGGCAGCAAGCAGCCCGGGCAGGCGAGAGGGAAAAGAGAGAGAGAGAGAGGGCGAGAACGAGAGAGCGAGAGAGAGAGAATGAGAGAGAGGGCGCGCGTCTGGTGCCGCTGCTTTGCGCGGCATGCATGCACAATTAGGGGCGACGCCCACTTTGCATACGCTCGCGGGCGCAGCTCACGTGCAGACGAGGCCATTGGCGGAGCCGAGCGGTGCCCAGAGACCGCCCAGCGCTGCGCCGCCTTCCGCCGGCCTTCCACTTGCCAGACACGCTGCACCTGCTGGTGCCGCGCGGCCCACGGTGCTCAACTCTCTTTGCCAACGCATGCAGACGCGCGACTGTCCTCCGGCTCCTCCGAGGAAAATGGCTTATGCGAAAAATCGTTGGTGTCAAAGGCTGTGCTTTTGTGGGTCCACATGGGATACGCTGAAAAGTTGCCTCGATAAACCATAAGCGTCTTTGAGTTTTGGGATTTGGCGTTGCAGAGAACGATAGGCTGCGTATTTTGAGCTGGAGACAAAACTGCGTCTAAAGACACCTGAAATAAAGGTGCGGTAATTTTCTGCTAGCCGAATATTTCAACACAGGTACATAATAAGGTTTTGCTTGGACCAAAAGGTAAACAAAGTATAGCTGAGCACCAATACGTTTCATTTTGCAAAAATGGTCCTTTAACGCAACACAATTGTTTTAAAGTGAAATGCAATAGGAAATAGGTTGAGTAAAAGTGGTGAACCAGGGATATGAGCACCATTTCTTACCTCCCTTGGTTTGGCATAACGAAAATTACTAAAGTCACAACAACAGTAAATTGTATCTTATTCCACCCAAGTAAATCAAATTGGATTGTGGCATTGTGTTAAGCTGATCTGTCCTTTTCACAATTAAAAGCAGCGCAATGAAGTACAATTTGTATTGAAGATGGTAAATAAATAAATGTAAATTATTGGAGCGTATAAGGATTGTATGTTGATGCATATTGAGCTCAGTGGATCTCTTGAAAATCAATTAACTTTATCATTACAAAAAATATTTAACGATCGATGGTATTTTTGATGTTGGTTGTGGAGTTGGGAAAAATGAAAAACCTATGAGAATACACACCACAACTTTGCACATTTTTATTTAATCAACCATGGAAGGAATTTCTTTAGATTTCCAGATTGCGTAGAAGCCATTAGTTGTTGATAATATTTATACTTTCAACTTCTAAAAGTTGTCACTCACTGGGGTTAATTTTGTAGCTTTAATTCATGAAATTAAGTATTTAATATGGTTGGTTAAGAGTTGGATTTAAAAAGACCAAATTTTTAGAACGATTAAGTTAAGGAATTAATTAGTCTCTGATTTCGTTCCACGAAAGTGATCAATTTTGCCAAAATTTCATATGAACAAGTTTGAAAATCCTTTCTACATACAGTAATACTCGCTCCCCTGATAAGTCTTAATCAATACCGTAAAAAATGCATCTCGGTGGCAGACTCTTCCGCCCGACCTGACAGACTCTCCGGCTGGAGCACCTGTGAGCAGCGAATGCTGCGGCCGACGACGCCGACGCCGCTGCTGCGAAACCGCCGAGCTGCTGGCGCGGGCCCAAACCTTGAACCCGCGCGCACGAGATTAAAGTGGATAAACCACAATGAGCTGGCGGCTGCCCAAACGGGGTTGAGCTCCCCGCACAGCACAGACGCTCAGGTGCACATTGCAAGTATGCTGCGGTCTGCGCAGCATCTAGCAGTTCTTAACAAACTTTTAAAAATAACTAATTAATAACTAAAAAATTGTAATGATTTCTTAGTTTTAGTTTAAGTATTTCAAATAATTATTATTAATTTATTAAAAAAAGTTATTTTGTTTTAAATATTTTAAATTATTTTTTATTGTTAAAATAAATTTGTTTTGTATTCGATTTTGTTTGATGATAGTTAATTCTGTTTTGATACGCATTATTTATTTTTATTTAATGCATCGAATCCACATTAGCATCCAAAATTAAATTGATTAAACAGTCTTCTGCCATGTTGACGTTGTAACATTATAAATTATTTCTGCTGCTGAACTATCCTCATTTGAAGTATCTTGATGCTGAAGTTGATCCTCATTCTCGGTATGCACGTTTGATTGCGAGCTGACAGGAACTTTATGCTCGATGAAGCTGGCAGCTTTTTGTTCCTTGGAGGAGGCTGAGTTGCCTGGTCGATCCACCGACGTCTAGACGGTTTGAACTAGCAATGAGCTATTTCCTCTTTTGCTTTTCTCGCTCTCGCTCTCTCGTAAAAAGCAGCACCAGCAGCAGAAGCAGCGAGAGTCTTTTATTCTCAGTTTCCAATTTAAATGTAGATGAGCTCTTGTCGCCTTTGGACGGATTTGCGCCAGAGGTGATTGCGACGAGAAATCAATTTGCAGCCCATCCACTCACTTTTGTAGCACCTTCCTTTCCATTGTGTGTGTGACGCCAGCCAGCGCAGAGGCTACCAGATAATTTCCGAACAGCAGCTTCCCAGAACAGGGAGGCTCGTCGGCAGCTATTTCGCTCACTTTTCATCGTTCACTCAACGCCACTTTGGACTGATTTTCGTTGCAAGAATTTATTTGTCCAGCGTCAAAGAGGTCCAGACACCTAGCTACGTGCCTTCTTTGCATGCGATAGCATTTGATTTTTCATTAGCAGCGTGAAATGTGTTCTATATTGGCAATAAGCGAGAGTGGCGGCGCATACGATCCGCTCTATCAAACGCGAGACTAGCCTAATCATCTGGTTGTCGCACACCAACGTCTTTATATCACCGTTGTCGTCGTTGGATCGCTTCCTCTAGACAAGCAGCTGCCTATTCTGTTCATGCACAGAATGGAGCAGTCAATCTGTTCAAATTCAGAAAGTGAAAAAGAAACAGTGAAAGAAAATCTTGCCACGGAATTTTCCTAACATGGAAATTAGGAACTCGCCCTAAATCCTCCCTAAGTTTTGCCAAATTTAGATGTTTTTACTATTGAGCTAATTCCCCTAAACCCCCTATCCCTTTCTGTTCTCCGTTCCCATAATTTCCTTGAAAATATTAAAATATGTAATTATAATCTAGCTTATTTAATGCATTTAATGTAACAAAAAGTGAAATAATTAGTTAAATAAATATATATTTAAGAAAATCAGCATAATTCTAAAATGGAAACAAAAGTTAAAACATAAGAACATCATCAGTACAAAAAAAATAACACTCACTTGAAATTTCCTGCCCTGTCAATCCTCCCTCGTTCCAGCAGGTAATCGAAACTGAGGCGTGGATCTATATTTAACCCTTTTCACTGATTGCATCAACACGATGCTGATTAACTGGACTACTGCTTCCCACCCCCAATTAAAGGCCCACCTGCCGACGCTCGACACCTTGCAGCACGTGCATGTTAAAGAGAGCAGCGGCTGTGCGCTCGCTCTTTCTCTCTATTATTTTCCAGGCACGTGTACGCGCTCTAACGGGGGATGAGGAAGCCGAGTGGCGAGCGGCCGAAAGGGTTTGGCGTAGGTCAGGGCCGGAATAAGAGGCCCGAGACACGCGCTCCGCGAGTGTGCTGCGAGTGTGAGCAAACACAGCCGGGAGGGTTGCAGCCAGCACTTTTTACCTCTTTACCTGCCAGCCGCCGCGGTTACGCACGTCACAAAGGCGGAACGGTGAGATGGGCCGTCCGGGAATCGGCAGGGAGCCGCCGGATGAGAATGATCGAACCCACGCGCTCGTCCTTCGTGGGAGAACAATGAAAGGGTCGGCAAAGGTGATAATTTGGTTAGAACCAGCGTGCGGTTTCCAGGAGAGGAACACAGTATTCCGAATCTTAACTAACGCGCTGCTGTGTTTAGGAAACAATGTGTCGAGGGACTAAAAATTAAATAGAGTTGAATTTCATTCTGTGTGTGAGTCGGGAAATAGAATTTCTGATTATGGTTAATTTTGTTAAGACTGAAATTCTAAAATGTTAATTTAAAAAAAAAACTATTTGTAGTCACTGCCTTGATCGTGTAACAACCGATAGAAGTTTTATTTTTGAAACAGCAGGAAAACAGAAGATTAAGCCAAATTGATATCAATTTAATTTTTTCAACAAGAATAGACCTTTCAAAAGCGTTTTCAAAAAATTTAATCTCTTGTATAACAAATCTTTTTTTGTGGCCACATTTTCCTTCGAAAATCTACACAGAGTAAATTAGTAAGGGTTGGTAATTTTTATATTTTATGTTTTGAAACATTAGCTGTTTGTCCTTTCTCTCATGTGATTATTTGTTGATAGTAAAATGTTAAGTACGACAAAATGTGAGAGTAAAAATAGATTCATACTTGATGTTACAAAACTGTTAGAATTAATGTTAGTTAATTCTTAATCCAAACAAAAAGCTGCGAGGGAATCAAATACAAAAATAATAGCTGACATGGAGTGGATAATTGCCTCGTGCTATTAAGTGCTAGACCCCATCGGCCGGCAGGCGCGGACACATGGCACGGAAACGAAAGGGCTGTCCGCGTTTCCACAGAACCGACGAATTTCCAGCAAAATTACACACCGCTCTGCCGGTGATTTGGAAACGAGATTTCTGGCGGTGAGCTATACGCCGCTGTCACGGCCTTGTGCATATGTATAATTGTGCTGCTCGCGGTCGTTATCTATTAATAAAAATGAAACAGAAATAAAGAAACTCGACTGTGCCACTGCCGCTGCGGAGGATCAATTAAAAAACAACACACAGCACCGGCAGACAGGAAAACCGTGCATACAATTCTCAGGAAGCAATTAAATTTATTAAAATTTACCATTATCATGGCGTTTTGTTTTACGTGTCTTTGTTTATACCTTGACAGGCGCGACCCTATCGAACTTTAGTCAGAACTGGAAGCATCATTGGTGTGCCAGAAATCGAGAAAGGTATACAACGCTATTGAAAACTGACAAAAATAAAAAGAAATACCAAAAGTAAAATTTGAACTTTAATTGAGTACTATGATTCAATAATACTAATATTCTTGAATGGAAAAGTCAAGATAAAACCTAGATTTCTATTTTGATCTATAATTCGAGCTTAATTTTCCAAATAATTATTTCAAGAAACAAAAAATATGATTGCCTTTTCTTTTCAATTTAAGATTCTACTTGTATTGGTATGATTATCAGATTTTAAAACTCGAAATATAATGGTGTTTACGCTATTTCAGTGCGTTTGTCCCCATCGTTCACTCCAATATTAAAAAATGGCTCAAAAATCACCAGTAATTTGAGAGGAAATAAAATTACACTTAACTAAACTATGCTCATATAATTCACGTTCTCTCACTTTTCATTACTTTCCGAGCAAAAAGTGTCGAGCAGCCGAAAAATTCTGACTGGCGGAGGGGTCATAACTCATTTAATTTCTCATAAAGTAGCCAGAAGAAAAGTTGCTCAACTTCCATAATTACACACGGAGAGCGGGGCAGAGACTCATAGTGAGCGCGTCTTTCTCTCTCCGCACACACACTGCTGGAAATTAGTTTTCTCCTTCAAAACACATTTATAAGAAATAAAAAAACGCGCCAGAGCAGCCATGAGCAGCCGGCAGCAGAAAAATAATAATTTTATACGTCGAGGCAGGCGGGCCGTGCGCATTACTTATTATACAGGAAAGCGAAGCAGCTAGGAATTCAGCGCGCGCGCTCTCTCGCCCCGCTCGCGCGTCTTTTATACCGGCAAAAGTAAGAAATATTACTCCAATTAAGCGGAAAAGTTATAACGCTGCGAGGGAGGGGGTATATAATAACTTTGGCTAGCTCAAGGGTAGTAAAATATCATCAATTAGAAGCGGGCTGCTGGACGCGGGCGGCGGGGCAGCGGCAGAAAAATGCCAACGTCCGCTGCTAATATATCACCGAGGTGCCACCAAACACACAAATAATGATAGGGCCTCGCACCGTGCAATTTGAATGCCAAACATTCCGATTCGAAATTATGCACTCGATTAAAATCGAATTCCTGCAAAATCGCGCCCAGATTAAAAGCTCTTCGGTCCAACGTTGCCGTAATCGCAGCTTTAATTAATTTATATTATTTAAACAAAACGCTGAAAACATTATTCACTCATCAGAGTAACGTTATTATTTTTAATTTGGCTGGCAATAATTAATAAGAAGATAGATATTAGGTTTTAAAATCAAAGACAAAATTTACCAATTACTTGAGACCATTGATTTTTTTAAATTGGCGAAAATCTTCACATAAAGAGTTAGATGATAAAATTTATGCTTAATAATGAATCGAAAATTTAATGTGCAAGCAATGAGATCCATGTGAGAAAATATTCAAGATCAGCTAGCAAAAAAAAAAGATTTTCCTGCAAAATTTAGAATTTTTGCACCAGAATATGGGGAAAGTCGCAAATATTGAGCACCCTCATCGTGTGTTTCACACCTGCTGTCACTTTTATCACCAACCGGAAGCACCGCAATAGCCGTTTCAACGGTGGATTTTATTGAAATAAATGGCTTTTAAATAAAATAATAATCATCGTAATCAAGCGGCTAAATCCACTCTCTCGCCGCAGAACACACGATTCGCGCCACATATGGTGGCTTTTACCCTTCCCTCTCGTTTGCCGTATATAAATAAAAAAAACACGCGCACGCCCCTATTGTTTCCATACATAATTGCGTCAATTAAACGCCGCGCGAGGGGCATGCAATAAAGGGTTGAGCTCTTCAATTACAAATCACTCAAAAACCACTTTCCGGCGGCGCAAAGCGAGCAAACAAAATCAATAAATGGGCTATTTGACACCACGTCACACAGATTTCATCCATGTTTTGATTCACAAGTGCTCCGAGTGTTAATTTAGCTGTCGATATGATTTACAACTTCAGCCTGAGACGGTGTACTCGTTTTTATTGTGCGCATTGCATACATTACAATTAATAATATGCCGCTTTGAGTGACATTCACGCAACGGTCGTAAATTTCGTGCCGATTTTCCACGCTTCGTGCCTCAGAGGTCAGGTCAGCGGTCACGTCAGTTTGTTTTCTGCACATCTCGCCAAGAGGAAAATAAGTCGCAATCGAAAATTAACGAGTCCCAATTCGTGAGAATCTGATTCCTGCGACGCGGATCAGAAAAAACACACACTCACATATCAAACTCGTCGTCCTCCATGTTTACAAATTTAAAAATGATTCTCGTCGACAAAGCAGGCGGAGCGACGTCATTTGATCCTGCTTTTCGAAACCCGATCGCTGAATATTCAGCATCACGAGCGGAGAGGCCATGAATGTAAATATGTACAAATGCATGCAGACGAGCCAGTTAACCACACCCCTTTGAAATCGAATTACCAGAGCGGCCGCACTGCACGTGGATTAAATACAAACTGCGCGACTCGCTCTTCTTTTTGTGCGTATTTTCCTTGCGACTCGCAGCAGGGACCCTATTTTTTCTTCCACCCTTTCCGCCGCAGACGCTTGTTTCGAGAGGGTCGTGTGTGTGCGCGAATAATGAATCAAATTAAGGGGTACCGAATTTATAATTCCGTCAAACGCAACTGTCAAAGGCGGCTGCATTATACCATTGTCACCCGTCACGATAAGTTCCGTCGGCTGCTGCACTTCGCGTGTGAGACGTTACGCTGATCCTTTCTTTTCTCCGCACGCTCGCACGCGAAAAGGGTTGAAAGGGAATTCGTAATCACTCGCCGAATCGATACTTCGCAGCTTTTGTCAGCGGCATTAGGGACCAATAACGAACTGTTGCCAATAATCGTTAACGTTGATAACATCAAATAATGGAATTTAAAAGAATTCTTAAGACCATTTGAGATCACGAACGTCTCTTTTATAATATCTAGATATTTATTTGCCGGTTCCTAATATCATACAAACTTAACTTTAAACATGCTCCAAAACTGTAAATATATAACTATTCAACGCTTGAAGGAAACTTTTAAACAATTTTGATAGATTTACAGCCTTTAAAACAGATTTTTTTAAATATTATTTTTTAACAATGCACCGATATTCTCCAAAATTGGTTTAATTTCTCTGCTCGTCCATTTGGTAACATGGTATAGTAAAACCTTTTTAGCGTTCAGGTTTCAATCATTTAAATATTCAACTAAATATCTTGAAATTAAAAATGTAGTCAGGTCCTGGCCCATGCAATTTAGACAATTTAATGACCTCAAATATTAAACGAGTCATCCAGTTTTGCGCTGCCGATTTTGTCCCATCAAGCAAACCTCTTCTAGACGGAAAGGGCACAAAATATCATCACAGAGCAGGAACAAATTGTCAAGCTGCATCAGACGCATGCAGCGTCAGCAGAGAGCAAATCAAATACGTTCCGAAGCGCAAAAAATAGGAGACAAAATTATACAATGGTCGGAAACGAGTTTGTCCAGAAGATGAAGAAGACGAACGGCGAGAGGAATCGAGAAGAAAATAAAAGCCGCGCGCGTTTTATACGTTTTTCATTTCGCCGCCGCCGCCGCCGCTTACTGGTTCTGCTTGCCTTGTGTGTTTATTGTAATGCTCATCAACGCGCATACATATACATATTTGAATAAAAGTGGCGAGAGTTGTTTGACAAACTTCTAGGAACACTGAATTCGCTGCCAGCATCAGGTTTTATATTCTCATGACAAATCAAGAGAGAACGGTTCGAGACACATTTTTTGCCACCGCGCTTCTCGAAAAGCAACAAAACCGACTCTGCTTTCATATTATATCAGCTCAACGAACAGTATTGCTTCCTGTGCCGGTGTCTATGTCTCGCTTTTGTTGCAAATTTAGTTTTAAAATGACCAGTTTTTCGCGTAGTCAGTCTATTTAGCCAGCAATGTACTTGGAAAAAACTTAAGAAAATAAATATCGTGGAAAGTGGATTTTTTTCTTTTGTCTTTTTTTCAACATTTGAGAAAAACAACATGCTATACACTGAAGTACATTCATTGACTTCAGAAATATATATTTCAACAAAGCCAATTAACAGTTTATATTATAACGGAAAATTTTTGCAGTTGACGCAATAAAAAGTTTGAATTAGTTTCACAGCTCAAGATAATTTTTAGCCAGACGCACTTTCTAGCTATCCCATTTTTAATTAGCAATTATCACATACCCATTTTAGCTAGTTTTTATCTGAGGATATATTGTAGGCAGGTGGGTCCGCGAAATGACTTATAATTATTCAGTCAACTGTGGCAGATTGCGCCGACTCGAGCTTTTGTAGATTTCTGATAACAGAATGATCCATCACTCACGATATTACAATGTATAGTTATATACAAATTACAAAAGCAAAACTCAGCCTCATCTGCGCTGCTCTTACGGCTCGATCGTGTTTTCATTATCGCGCGCGACGGATTCAAGTCTGTTGGTCGGTGGGTGATATATTAAAACTTTTTGCCTTCGCGCTCGCTCCCACACAGAAGCGACCGATTAAAATAAACCATGCAGAAAATCGAATTCTCATCAGCGATTCCCCAACGTCTCTCGTCGTTTTTGCTCTAACAAATGAATTCAGACAAGTGATCGGAAAAGCAGTTTTTGCCTCCGAAATTCGGAACATGAGAAAATTGTAATGAGTCCGAACACGCTGTAAACAATGGAGATAAAAGTCATAACGGCGGAGAGCTAGATACTCTGAGATTCCCAGAAGTCGCTGCTCTGTCATAAATATGTATTTAACTCGGAAAAAACGCGAAAAGTTGGTCGCTGGGAGCTGCAGACGTTACTTATTCATGTTTATGAAGATCGTTCATACATATCATACATGAAAATAAGGAAATCATTGTCATCAGAGGCATCAAAACTTTATACCCCAGTTCAATTCATTTGCAATCCTTCTCTTGTTGTCGCACTAGCACGATTTCTTCCTGAACTGTGATATCATAGCAATGTTTAAAAAACTTATCCTATTTTGTCGAAGTACGATTGATTTTATGAGCGGAAGTGTATTCATTCAAATTAAGGATAACAATATTAAAGTAAAAATAAGTATTGTAAAACTGGGTAATTTCTTCACATTGAAAACCAAATAAAACTAAGTAAGCGTCAATCGCATATTAATTCTATGTGCAACTGCCCCTCTATCTATTTATCATTAAGCTAAAGTATATTTCAATATTTTGCATTTTGTTATTGCGCTTGCAGGGTCAAGAGTTGCTTTGCAGACCAGGAAAGGTAGAAGAGCTCACGGTAAGTCAGGCTCCTTATTAAAATCCAATTTATGGGCGTTTATTTATCTCTCTGCGCTGCGGAGTGAGTCAGACCCAATTTTCACACGGACGGCAATCGTGAATCGCATTTAAATATAAATCGCCGACGCACATTAAATTAAAAATCCTGCCATGCTCGCGATAAAGAAGAATAAAACTTGAGGTAAGCAGGATCTGAAAAGGCGCATAATTATTAATTGGTGATTAAGCGAGGTGATAGAAGCGGGCCGATGATTTTTTACGAGAAATGAATCATAAAAGGCAGCCGATAATTATAGAGTAGTGTGCGCGATGCTCGCTCACAGGCCTCTTTAGCAGCCGCATTCCGAAAGAGCGCGCGCGTTAACATATTTCATCTGAAATCTTTAAATTAAACTCGGCGTGGTGCTATAAAAGCTGAAAGCAACAACATCTCTCGGCCGACAAAATAATTTGCTTAAGTACCTCGCAGCTTAATTAGCATTCCAACGACGAGACCGTGCTACGTATCAAAAGTGGTGTCATATTTTTATGACCAAATTTTCTGCAGTATGTACACACGCATTTTCGGCATGCTCTCCTAGCTTTTGGTGCATTTTGTGCTTCTTCGTTCCCGGCTTGCGAAAACCATAACAGAAAGAGGAGGCTTTTGAAGTGGTGTAATTTATTAATTGGGCTTTTTCTTAGCAAACTAGCAACTTACTCATAATAATTATTACAGTGAACCTTACATCATCCAAGGAATAGCAGAGAAATTTGGAGAAAAAAGTTGTTCCTGTTTAAGTTGCTCGGCAACACCATTTGTGTATCGCAAACAATGCATCCAGAACAATGAAATTTGTGGAACATGCCGAAGTTGGGGTCTTTAAAATGCAGCTTATTATTTCTAAAAGTTGTCGGATAATTATTATGATAAATATCATAACTATTTAAAGCAAGTTGTCAAAGACATTTCCAAAGCAGACTCTTCACTATTTCTTATGCCTCTGAGAAAATTCTTACTGGTTTTGTTTCAGCGGCAAATCGATTTTATAGTTTAATTTTCTGTTGCCTCTTTACTCTGCATAAGTCACGCAGTTCTGCGGCAAACCAGCAGCAACAGATACAATTTTATTTTCTAAGCACAAAAACTGTTCATGTTCAGCAGTTTTATTATCTTAAGAAACGTTTTCAACCGTATCTATGAACTTCAGCACCTTTTGGGAAGATTTTGACGAATGCATTTTAGAAAATAGAGTCAATATATTATCATTTCAAATCAATTTTTTTAAATTTCAATTGTTTTTACTCTCAACAAGTCTAAAAAACTCTTTTCATTATTAATACGTCTCAGTTTTCTGTTTGTAAATTGGGTTATATTGCGATTGAAACACAGTCAAATCTTTTTAACAATCAAAGTTAGAAAGTTCGACGAGTGCAACCCTCCCAAGAGTAAGTCAAATAGAGGCAGCACAGGCCGCGTAGAGATTAAAAATTTTCATTCTGGACGTGGCAATGCATGAGACAGAAATTATTTTAAAACCAAAGTATACTTTATAGGAGCCAGCCCTGAAAAGCTAGATTCAGCAATATAATACGCTATTTTGATATTTCCTCAAAAAATCAAATCACTATAACCGAGACCTTCCAAATGTTAAATTGTACTCTTCAAAAATCGTGTTGTACATCCTTTTGAATATGAGCCCAACGGACATGGGAAAAGCACTGCGATCGCTTCGGAGATGGCCCCACAAACCCTAATAGATTTTCCGCAATAAAGGAAATTCGGGCTAGTGCTGCTGATACCACGCGCGTGAGGGTGTGTTGGGCGTGCGGAGATGGCGGGGGCGGCGCTGATAAAACAAGGAAATTATTATTTGCTCAAGTTGGCATCCCCCAGAGTGTGCTTTTTATTAGAAGACGCGCGCGTTGGGCGGCAGTAAAGGAGTTATTCTGGAACTCATTCCAGCGTTTAAGCAGCGGCGTAACGCGCCCCAAGAAGGTGCAATTTCTTAAGTTTTGTCAGTCCATACTCCTCGCAGACCGCAGATGAGTTTTTGCCTCGCTCCTTTCTTTATACATGTGCAAGAGATGATGATGATGATGATGCCTTTTTTCTCTTTCTTCCTCTTATTCGGCTGTGTTTTTCTTTCCTACTCTCCAAAGTATAAGCTCGCCTGCCGCCTTTTCATTACTTTTCTCAAGTTAGTTAGTAACACACACTCTCTTCTTATTATTTCCCCGCGCTCTCCGGCGAATTATATTCTCGTCGGCCCCGCTTCGTATGCTGGGTTGGACATTATAGACTGCCCTTACATTGAAATGATCCAATCTATTATAATTTATATTTTTTATCACCTTGTATTAGTCTTAAAAGTTCAATCGGATTGGAGTTTAAAATTTCAGACTCAACCATAGAAATTAATGCTAATTTTGCCATCAAAAATTTTTTAATAGAAGAAACTTGATTGTGATTAGCATTAAAAAATTGAAATCCGGAGAATATCATTAGCACAATATATTTTACAGTAATGTCTAATCATATAATTTTTTATTCAAATTTATTTGTTTGTGATTATTGATAGGATAGTGTCAATAATTAAACACATCCAACAGTCTAAAGTTGGCAACCCGCAATATCTGGTAAGGCACCAGCCGCAAAAGCCAGCCCGGCCGGTATTGCAGGGTTCTCTCTCTCTCTCTCTCTCTCTCTCTCTCTCTCTCTCTCTCTCTCTCTCTCACTCGCACTCTCTTCATATAATGTTCATCATCATTACCAATTCTTATCACGGCATAAAGTCGCCAGTCTGCCCGTGTCTTCTTATATTTATATACGAGCAGCGGGGTCTTTCTCTTTTTGCACCAGCAAGCAGTCCGGCGTGTAATTAAAGAAGTAGAAAAAGAGGAGGCAAAGCTTATTACACCCCGAAGGGGATGGCAGCATCTTAAATAGCATGGGCGGGATTTGGACCCTAATGGCGCTGGCTGCCCTAATCAGCCGCACCGCTGCCCAGCCGGGGATGCTGCATGTGTGCCCGCTTTTATGGCTTTCATTAATGACCGTTATGGCAATATAAATTCAAATCATTGGCGCACTGGCGCGACCTCGTCTCCCCTGCCCCCCGGGAGGAGCCACCCCAGCACGCCCAGCCGCCGCCTTATGACACCGAGGGCTCGCTTGTTAACTTTCCTGAAGGCGCCCTAATTTTAAAGTTAAGTGACAAACCAATCTGAAAAATGTTATCAGCTAAAATTATTGTTCCATTTAATTAAGCTATCGGTACACATGAGGATTATCAACGATTTATTTTAAACTTATCTTAATTGACATTGAAGTCATTGAACATTACTTCCTTAACACCGAAATACACAACAACTATTTAGAATTCATTTTAATGAAAAAAATCTAGATTGTTTTAGTTTTAAATAGTTTCAATTAAAAGATAGCAATTTTGGAAAGTGATTTTTATTAATATGGGCAAGTTTTGTCACAGGGAGAGCAAGTCGCGGAGTAAGTCACAGAATTCTATAATTATTTGATGCTCTCTTTTTTATTTTGTCCACAAACAGTAATAATTGCGGTCGATTAATTTCAACGCCCTTTGATTCTGAATCCTCTGCAGTTCACTATGTGGTATGGATTTTGTTTTGCAGATTAAGTACAGCGAACATTGAAATCTTATTTTCCCACGTCTATTGGTATGTTTAAGCTTTTAATAAAATATTCCAAATTAAAATTTTAGTCTGTAACGCTAAACTCTGCTAGACCAGCAAAAAAAAACTATAAAAATATCACAAATGATTCTATCAACAAACTATGCTAGGCAATTTAAACTAATAATTATTACATTATATGTGCCTAACACGCAAACATAATTCATATAAGATTTTATTCATAAATCATGAAAAAAATTAAGGCAATCGGTAATTGCATTCTAATTCAAACAGTAATAACCGTATCACTCTCATGATCTCTCACTCATCAAAATTTTCCAGATTTCCTTGCAAGATTACATATACGCTGCGCGGATTCCCCTTGTACAAAAGCAAGAAAATCGTTGTGTGTGTAATTAGCCAACCACCTTTTTTCAGCCCAATTTCACGTCTATCATTCGCAATTATTGCGTTTTGAGAGTTGGAAGTGAAATAAATTACGCATCAGCAAGCGCAGAATTAGATTTGGATCTGAATAACAACGAGTCGCGCTCAGTCGCGGGCGCGATAAGCAAAGAAAGAATAAAGAAAGAGAAGCCGTAAAAGCAGCCGTGCTCGTAATATTTATGTCAATGCTTATATGGGAAATGATAATTTTCGGAGCAGTATTATTACTTTTCGAGTGCGAGTTCAGCAACCTGAAAAAGCTAGGCGAATTGTATAAAGAGCGGAGACACGGAATTATGGCTTCCACGCAGATTAGAATTTCTAAATACATATTAATAAATGTGCGTACATAAATGCGTGCTGCTTTGTGGCGACTTGTGAATTCCACCTCCGCCTAAAACACAATTAACTTCGAAATGCGCTCAAACACAATGGCATTTTCATTGAAAAGTGCATAAAATAGAATACGATTCTCGAGATAAACTTTGCCACTCAAACGTTGAGTTATTATAAAATTATAATAAAGCTAGAAATGGGCTGGAAACCGTAAAAGGAATAGACTTGAAAGCTTTTAATAACCCGAGTGTCTTCAAGGGGCAAAAATTGCTTTTAAAGCCAACTCTTTTCATCTTTGATTTTTGTTTCTATAGTTACTGAGATAGTGATAAATTACTTTCAATAATTTAGCCTCAACAAAGAGAGAGACCCTCTTTTTATGTAAATGTAGTATGATTTTTTTTATTGTAACAATCAAAAGTTTAAAAAATATTTGACGGCTGTTCTACTCATTTCACGCATTTCATTTTTTAGGTTAATTTTCCAATCACTCTCACACTACTTCAAGAAGTGTTATGTATTACTGCGTCTTGTCGAGTTTTATTGTGCGCAAATTGAGGCGTTGCGAGTTCGATGTCCCAGTGCGGCACTTTTCAATCGATTGTTCACACCCAGTGTCCACTTAATGCTCTCCTCCCTTAATGCAGCGAGATTCGTCACCGCTCGCTTCTGCTTATGGGAACTTTCCCAGCGGCGACGCTTCACCGTCGAGCCCATTTTTCTATCAAGCACCATCCAAGCGTGCTTTTTGGGCGACAAGAGAATGCACATTTACCTACTTGAAGAGGAGAGCAGCAACACAGCCAAATTTCAAGACTGATATATATAAATATGCAATTAAAATCTGTCGCAGCGATGTATCAGATAGGAGTTCAAGTTGTTTTTTGTTACCAGTATAGAATATTTGTAAAGAAATTTGGTTTATACTCATCTTAAAGATATTTTAAAATACGGAATTGAAGGAAAATATATATTTTCAATTACTAGGTTATGAATTTTCTCACTTCCAAGAAAGAGAAAATTTAGCTCTCACCAAATTGTAAAACGGTGACCTTAAAAACGAAAATATTTTGACACGTCTCCAATTGAAATTTGGCAGTTACAAGCACGAAATTCCATCGGAGACAAGTCTGATTGGAAAAGAAATCGGGCTCGACGACGAAATGCGTGGTGCTGCATTTTGACAGGGCGATTGAAATGTCTGGTGTGCGATTTGCGCGTCGCGAAGGACGCCATATTCCGTGGCAAGCAGTTTTATAGCTTCCTACCCACCAATTGCAACCGAGGCTTCCATGCACAATGGGACTCATTATTCAATCACCGCATATTTGTGCGTCTCATAAATCGAGGTGTCTGAAATTTGGCAGACAGGAAAAGCTTGGCCGACAGGGGTTGCGAGCCACGTCGGTCGCATGGCAATTTTTCAAATTTGCACACAGACGTGAGTGTTGCAAACGCTCTTTTTGCGCTGACAGATCGTTTCCTGCTCGCTGCTGCTGCACCGTGTGAACGGCGGCCAAAATTTTGGTCACATAACCACCGAGATTATGGTGCATCCTATGTAGACGATCGAGCGCCGCAGATAATTTGTGCGCCACGGGCGGCGATCCGCGAATATCACTGTGTGGGTGGCACAAACGTTGTGCCTGACACCTTCACTCACAATCAGGTTCAGTCAATTCGACAATCGTACGTTGAGTGCATTAATTGACTGCCGCTTTCTGATCGACAACTCATTTCTTATTGTGATAGCACCACTGAGTTTGGCGGTTGCAACTGTTTTAAATTATGAGCAAAAATATCCTACTAAACCATGTTCTCTTTTATTGTGACTTTATTGGATCTGGACATCAGCAAAAATGTTAAATAATTTTTTGGAAAATCAGGGTTACGTTGGGCCTCCGCCCAAGCGCAAGATAAACGAAATGCGGGCGGTAGAAAATGACGTTATTAGGTAGCAAAGATCAAAGATTGCTGGGATGATTTTTACCCTTTTTACGTCTTATTTTGGTACTCTTATTTATACTGGGCAAATGAGAAAAACTATTAACAAACAAAGCACAAGAAAATTCGATAAATCCCCAAACAAGATGAAACAAATATATAAACCTTTTCCTTTCTGTGGAGATATTTTTAAGCTCTTTTCGTGAGTATATCTCTATTATGCATCCGCACGAGAATGATTTATATCATTGAACGATTGCTTTGCAGCACCGCCGCACATTCAAAAGCAAATGAATCAGGCTAAACTTTTCTCCTTCTGGCTAATTGCCCCTTTCGCGAATACCAACGCTTGGAACGTGTCCATTTTTCTCTGCACGCTGCTGTCCGTCAGCCACATTGTAATCACATTCACCAGGTAATTGCAACCTGTACAGTTTTAAACATAATGAGCGACTTGCATTTTTTTATGTAAAACACATGCAATCTCGCTTGCATGTGTCGGCGCATTTTTCCGCAGCTCGCGCGCGTACACATGTAAATTGCCCAGCAGTGAAATAAACGATGATTTCTCAATGTCAGAGGAGCGATGTGAAGGTCACAAACGATTTGATTCCTTCTTGTACAGTTACGATAATTGCCATCGCGCACAGCGGCCGGACACTTCGCAGAAATGGTCCTTTTTCAACACGCCGACGACGCGATCCATTGTCCAAGAAGCGCCGCTTTTTCTGTCACCGCGCACCAAGCAGTAGCACACTGACTGACTGACTGACTGGCTCGCCACCATCCGATTGTGTTTCGCCAAATAACGGGATCGATCAAAATTCGAGTGAAACTTGTCCAAATCCACAATGCTTTTTTTGTCAAAAAGAGTAAAAGTGTAAAAGCGCCGGCTGTTGCCATTTTTTGCACAATTGCCATTTTTGGACATGCTATTTTTCTGCCGCCTGCCGCTCGAAAATCCTTTTTTCTTAGCCGACTACCGGCTTGTATCGTTCATTAAGTATTATTAACATTAATCATTCGAGTTAGTGAGATAATGCGAGTTGGAAATGAATAAATAAAAAAAATATATCCATTAATGTTTCTCTTCATTTGACATATGACGTGAGAAAACATTTACATTCGAAATTTTGCTCACCGCAAAGAATATTTATTCTAAATTATGTTTATGGCTGGGCAACTGCCGCTTGTTAAATCCCCACATTTAATGGGATGCAAGCCAAAAGACACACAATTTCGGTTCGAAACGTTAGTTAGTTATTTAAGTTTTTGTTTCAAATGCACTACTTGAATTCTCGTCACACAAATCAGACGATGAAACTTTTTCGGAAACAATAACATATTGCTTAGGCACACGCTTATGCAAATAGGAGTTGATAAAACATTTATAGTTTGGTGTGTACTATAGATGAGAGGCTTTCTGCAGAGCACACACATCAATTATTCTAAAAAATCGTAAGAAATGAATAGAAAATTTTTATTGAAAAGGTTTTTTAATACTCATATAAAAACCATTTCAACGAGGAAAAACATTTAAAAAATCAGATCATTGCTCTATGAAATCATATTTTATTTTAAATTTCATTCGTCGGAAATATTTCACAGTGATATAAATTTTCTCAGCTAAAATTTGGAATCATGTGGCATTAGGAACAACGTTTAATAATTCATTAGTGATGATAAAGAACACTAATTAATTCAATTCATAAGTACTATTCCCCATCTCACTGAGAAACAATTAAAAGCTTTTCCATATCACCAACCCATGCCCTTGCAAACAATCGAAACGAATCTATTAACGACGCTTCGTCTGTGAGTACATTCAACGGAACCAGTGTCAAAGAAAAGAGGGCCGAGGAAAGCAATTTGGATAGCAAATTAATTCGGGCGCGCGGCAGTTCAAACAAAAAGCGTTTGATGTGTGCGCTCGCCAGGCTGCCGATGATTTACATGCGATATTCAGCAGCTCCACCTCTGCTGACCTCGAAACAAAGCGCCGCCGCCGATCGCCAGCGTGTCTCTCATAAACAGTTTTGATATCATTGCTCTAATTGGAAGTTTACATCACGGGGGGCCAGAAAACAAGATCCAGCCGCCCCATTGTTCGCCGCGTCTCCGCGCCGGCTTCTCTCTCTAGCAGCTCCGCATCCTAATCCTTTTGCGCACATACCTAATTTCCCGATCGCTAATGGAAACAACGAGAGCTACGCGAGTCCTCAATTGTGCAGTACTTGGGCCAATTTCGCTGCTGATGAGGTTGTAATGAGAGCTGCTGCTGCAGCAGCCTCGTCGCCGGGAAATCACAAATGAATTGTAAACACGACTGACCGAATCCAGCGCCGTACGTTCTCGCATGTATTTTGTCCGGCTTTTTGCTCTCTGTGGCTTGTTTATGGCAGTGTGCAGATGCAGAGCGCGGTGCTATTTGCGAGCAGTACGTCGCGGAGTGGCGCCGCGATGCTCCGTTGACCACAACCGAGGGTGCACGGGGTAATTAACTTTTATATTATATGCTGCTCCGATGCACAATGGCGAGAATGCGGAATGTTAGCGTTTTTTGTGCAATTAAGACAATTTTTGAAGGTTGTATGCAAAAAGGTACAAATATCAATCCCCAGCATGCAACGAAAAAAGTGGATAAGTTAGCAAATATATTCGCACAACAAGTGTGTTGAGGACAAAAGTAAAAAAAAAATGGGAATGTGAATTTTGTTGAAGTGGGCTGTGTTAATGGAGAGAGGTGGCTGGGTGAAGATAATTTGTTGTCAACAGACTGTGAAGCACAATCACCTGTTAAGATTTTAAGTTGGTTTTCTAGGAAAAATGGACCATTTTAAGGCTTTAAAAAATAAAGCAAGCAAAATAATTTTTTAACTAATAGCTTTTAAATGTAATAAACAGCAATTTAAACAATTCTAGTACATAGTAATTCAAATATATTGCACAAACATGAGATTTCAAATAATGTGTTTCTTTAATATTTAAGTTAATTTATTTCATTTTATTTAAATTTACTCATTTGATTTCATATTTTTTATTTTCAATTTTTGAAAGGAAATTATTTTCAAATTAATTTAGTTATTAAATAATAATTTTTATATAATAGGACGTTGTACGTGATAACGAAGTTGTATTTTGTTTAACTATCTGTATTACTGCTTCCTTTAATTCTGGTTTTAATAATGGGACAACGACTTATTGATGAGGCTTCCGAAATCGTTCTTGGAAAGTGCTAAGAACGTGTCTCTTCAATTTTTCACCATCTTTATTCAAAAAAATAAGTTAAATCATTTGTAAGCTACTCTGTTAATATAAAACTTCACCTGAGTACATCATTATTTTTTGTTAATCTGCAAAGAGAAAATAATTAAGTGATATCTTTAATGTAAACCCTATTTTACTAGTTTTAAATTCGTTATTTAATTTGAAGCCGTCCGTGACTTGTGAGCATTTTGATTTCATGGCCTTCCTAATGAAGATCGATTTTCAATTCCAAGCGACGCGGAATTCAACAAAGTGCTAATAATTGCACGAGCCAAGCATCCGCAGCACTTCTCCATCAGGCATAGATTTACAGACTTGGAACGATTTATTTGCTCGTCAGTCGAAAAAAGTACATTAAGTATACCTACGCACAAACACATACTGCCGATTGGCGCGCGGACCTCTCTCCGGCTTCGTTAAGAGAAGCAAAAAATGAGCCCGCCAGCAGAAAAAGTATATACGGAGTGCGAGCGTATGTGTGTGTGCGGTTGGTTTTCCGTGCTATTCTTCTTTTTCTGGTGTGCGTCTCGTTATCGCGATGAAGATGATACGAATATAATGGCGCGCTCGGGGTTGAATTAGACTCAGAGGAAGAAAGTTGGTCGGGTGGCCGTCTTCTTTTTCTCATTCTGGCCGCGCGCCGCTGCTGCTTGCTGGGGTGGAAACGCCGCCACCGCGGAGAGATAACCGCACGATGGGCTGCTTGATCAGAAAGAAGCTGGAAACGCGCCCAAATCGCGCCGCCGACATGCCAAGTTCAAATAGCAGCGCTCGTTCTGGCGCGCGCCGAACCAAACGCGCGCTCGCTCGCTCGTCCGCCCGTCTATCAGATGCAGATTGAACTTGCCCCCGCGATAATCGCCACGCACGTTTCGCCCGAATTTATGGTGTTTCTCTTCGGTGTCCCATAACTCTTCTCCCCTCGTACGCGCGCGCGCGCTCTCGCACAACCGGAAAGGAAAAATTGGCTGGCAATTAAAATTTGCCAAATTGAGTGTCGCACTGAGCGAGGCGGCTGCCGATGGAAATCTGAACGGGCAGGTGCTTCCTTACCTCGCAGCCAGGGCAGTGCTAAATCAACCCTCCAAAATTACAAAAGTGACAGGAAAATTAAAACCGTTTTTCGAATGAAATGTGAAATTATTAAATTTTATTTATATTTCAAGACTTAGGTCCCCTTAATCATATTACTTTTATTAGAACAAACAAAATATTCTGGCAGAGTGAAAAATCGGAAAAATCGATGTGGCTTATTTTAAGAGAAATGAAACCAATGAAACCAAAGCCGTCTACAGACTAGAGTATTTCAGGATAGGATCGATAGCATATGGAAAGCGGAAACTTAAGTTCAGGATGGTTTGGGACTGTAATTCGGCCAGGGAAAATATACTGGAAAAAGTCAAGATAATAGGGTTTTATTTTAATTACTGTGCAATTTCTAATGTCTCACCGAGTCACACCGGCCGGCAAATTTCAGGTCGCGTGGTCAGCCGCCAGTCACCGTGAATTTGGCCAAGCTGTGCCAGTCACGCCAGCCATCGGTCAAAAAGTCAAAAATTGAAAAGTACTGGAGAAGAAAATTGGCATACAAACACTATAACAAAATTTCTCGGCCACGCCAGTCGCCGAAAAAATGCTCAGCCCCCGCCACTAGACCGAAATTCGGCTGCAGCGTTCAGCCAGCCAGCGGAGACATAATTTGTATTACACTTTGTAAGCACGTATAGAGATAATTTGTTCTAACTATCAACTCAGACGGCCGCATACGAAAATCAACAATTCAAATAATTTTTAGTTTTTGTCCATAAAAGAAAATCCATAAAGAGTTTCACTCTGTCCAGTCGTGACAATTTTGTATTCATTTTATTTAACTTTAATCACTGCCCTGGCTTGATTGTTTTGGTGGATTTTTGGCACGATTTATGCAGAAAGCGGTGGCTAATGCGGCAAGGTGCTAGGAAGGCCTCAAGCAGCGGGGAGACAGCCGCGCGCAACCGGTCCAATAGGCAATAACTTAAGGCGAGAAGCGAGTATGGATTTTATTGCCAAAACAAGTTCTCACACCTTTACAACGCCGAGATAACATTTTACTAATTACGTCATTTAATAAGATTAATGTTCAATTATTTTTTTACGATACCGACGAAAACACGACGGAAAAATGCCAATAATTTCGCGCTGGCCTCATTGCCGCGCAGCACTACACTAATTGATCAGGCCATTCTAATCGGCGCACATTAATTAACACACGCGCTGCTCTCGGTTCCATCATCTGGAAAATAACGCCATTAAGTGGAAGCAGGCTAATTCAGAGAAACCAACAAGGCTGTGGACAGAATGAGGATTGAAATGCCCTCGGAATGATTTAGAATGCACCTGTGAGCCGCGTAACCGATCTCGTCCCCAGATTTTGCTCCAAAATACCAGAGAGCTGGTTTCTGTTTAATGCCAAATGGGAGTGTGCGTTCGATATTTTGTTGAATCAGTTTATTCGTCGCACTCTTCAATTTTCCGACTGCACAATTTTACCTCTTAAATATTTGCAAGCGTTTGAGCTGAGTAAATGTTGTAAATTTTCATTCATATAGTTCAACTAAATTCAACAAAATCTATAGTAGAGTATATTTAATTTTACTTCTCAATATTTCACTCATAGCTATCGCTCAGAGCTGTACCATTACGTAAATTTTAGGAAAAATAAAATTTCCTGCGTTTCTATTTTTATCTTTACTTTTATTTAAAAAATAATAAACCGTGTAAAGCTGAAAAGAAACTTCAGTATAGCTTCAACAATATTCAACACTAAAGATTTATATCCTCTTTTCCATTTCAAATTTATGGACACATTAACCATTAAACAGTTAGTATCAATTTCAGGTTTAAAAATCTGCAACATTCCTCTGATTGTGAGAGTAGAAGCGTAAAATTTCCATCACACAGGATTACGTAGAGTTATGCATGCGTTTTTTTGCCATTGTCATTGAAATCAAATCCCACTCGGGCTACTGCTCCTCTCGGCTTTTACTTTTACAATATTAAAATGCTCTCGTGCATTGTGCACGTGTGGCATTCGTCATGCTTTTCGTCGGCGTGGCAGCAGCCGCGCCGAGTCAAGAAGGGCTTCATTATTTATGAAATTGATCTAGAATTCATATGTCCCAAGGTCTCCTGCGCGCGTTAATATAGACCTCCACTCAAGCTCCCAGTCAGTCAGTCAGCCAAGAAATGAGAACCAACACAACATAATGGCAGGGAATTCATCTTTAATATCGCAGCGCGTCCGAATCACGGCGATGAACTTGCTTGAACTCGCGCGCACCAGCCACTCGCTCTAATTATTTACTGCCAGCACATTGTTTGTGTCGCGTCCATTACTGGGTTGCCTCCGATGGGTGTTCTATGCCAACAGTACGATCACGTATATACACCCGAATTATAATATTATTAGGTATTTGGCTGTGGATTTGAAAAAGCCACTACGCCGTGTGCGTGTGGTTAGATTTTGGTTTGCGGTTGCCGTGGCAAGTGCGCAAAACATAAATATTATTTTTATTGTACTTTTGATCATTTTAATTAATATTTTCTTTTTTTATGTATGATCAATCAATATATTAAATTTACGTTTGCAATTTATTGAGGCAGTTTTAATTAACAAAGCAAAATAAAACAACTGTAACAAAATAAATCACAACTAAAATGTAAAAAATAGTCTGCCTCGCAGTCAATATTTTTTACTGTAAATTTTGATATTTTCTCTATCCTAATTTCCCCATCTTCATTACATTTGAATTTCATCTAAGTTAATTAAGGATCTCAAACCACAATTTGTAGATATATCTATTACAAGCCAGAATATAAAATTTAAATATTTCAAAATATCAATTTTAATCTCCTACGTCCATTTTGTGGGATCATAACTATTAATCAGTTAAATTTTGAGCAACACATGCGCTGGTGGCGTCGGTCAGTAATAAACACCCTCGTGACACCCCTATGCTATTACGGCACGGGACGTGAAACAAAGCAATAAATTAGGAATTCATTCACGGTCAAGTTCACGCGTGTACCCGACGCGTGTCAGCCGTTTATTATTTTTTATAGACCCCGTGTGCGTATGTTGCGTATACACACAGAAACAACATGTTTGACCGCACGCACCCATTACATAATTGATCTCCGTGCAGACTCGATTTGCATAATTTTGCGCCGATCGCGGTCTTGATAACGCGCCGGCTCGAATTACCAGGAATAATCGTATGCTAATTATCGGTTGCGCTAGATGAAGTCATTTCAGGGTGATAAATAAACACGACGAAAGCCCATCTGCAGCTCAGAAACACGTGTTGAGCTCTGGAAAGTTGAATTATAATTAATCTCAAGCTTAAAGACTTAGTCAATATAAACTTGTTGTCATAGTACGTGATATCATGAAGAAATTAGTTACGTGAGTTGATTAAAATAAAAAATATTGATCTAAATGAACTATTTCTAGTATTCATTGCTGATGGTTGAAATTTATTTTCCTAGAATATTCCACGCTGTAATCACATTTAATTAAAATATGTTAGAGTCAATTTACCGGTTTTAAATAAAACCAGCATTTCAATTTATACCCTTCGAAGCATCTGAATATTTTAGTTATATGAATATCAAATTAAAAAGAATAAAATATTTATATCCGCAAATTTCGTTGAATGTTAGCAAGCCATGGCCATTAGGAAATGGTGTCAATGATCGAGCGTGAATCATATTGTATAAAAACCGTGCTGGTTGCCGTATGTTAATTTGATTTCTCCGTACGATTGTTACACTTGTGTAACAGCATGTGTATGGAAGGTACACACACCTTATTAGCGTCCACAGCTAACTGGAGCTGCTCTGCTGCGTGCATATCATTCCCGCGGTAATTGTGATGTTCATTATCATATTTTAATTAAAACCGATCGACTCACACACAGCTCTGTATGAACGGAGCGCGTTTTTTTTGTCAAGAATGAAAGAAGAAAAGTGCTTTTTGGTCGCTGCAGTAAGTAAGAAGGTTGGTTATACAGGCACGGACTGTCTTCATAACCCAAATGTTTTCGCTGGACTGGTACATTTGGCAGAGTGAAAATATTATATTTGATTAAGATTAGAGAATGAAAAAATCCAACTCAAGGTTTCTTTAGTAAAAAGTGTTTTATTTTCAGTTTTTTAATTAATTAAAAATATAATCTTTTTATTTTCACACTGTCCGATAAATTTGATAAAAAATATAGCCCATCTCAAAATTTTTAGGATGTAATTGTTTGTGAAAATATACAATCCGTGCCTTGGACGCTATCTAATGTGCATTAGCCACGCCGAATTTTTGAATAACAAAGGCAAATTTTAATGGAAGCAGTGTTACATAGCGAGGCAAATGTATTTTCCGCAAAAAAGGCTCTGCGGCTCTACCATGAATAAGCACAAATTTCCATATCCTGCTCGCTATATACACACGGCGAATGTATATACACATCAAAGTTAATGGACAACAACGGGCTGACGAAGAAAGAGCACATTGCATCAATATAAACGATAATAACGCTTGATTTCATTACTACGGCGCGAGAGTGCGAGTGACTCGGACAACAAAAAGGACTTTTAGCCGAGTGTGGGGTCCGCAATCAAAAGTCGCGTAATTGAGTGCCGCCGCCTGCACTCACCCGCCACCGAATTGAGCAATCCACGTCCTTTTGCATTTTCGCCGCTCTTAACTTTTTGCCAAGCACTTGCACATGCTCGCCATTTGCATATAATGGAAGGATGCTTTTTGCCGAACGTGTTTCGTGCGGCAGATGGCTTATATTTTTTTCCTTTTTAGTGGATCCAACGCACCAAGAAGTGAAGCTTAAAGCGGGAAAAGCAATCAGCGACTGAAATTGCAAGATCATAAGTCGAAATCAATTTTTTGTTATAAGTTTGTGTTGATTAAGTTATTCATTCCCGCAATTATATACTCAATGAGCGAGTGTTTATTTCCTTTCCAATACAAGGACACCTATACATATAGTCGTCTAAAATCATATATAAAACTGTCAAAACCGTCAAAAAACAACTTAAACCCATCTAAATTAAACCAAGGGAACGTGCCTAATTTTTTGTTCCCGCGCTTTGAATTTGTTCCCATTTATTTTTCATTTTTAAGCGGTATTTTTGGTTTTATAATTTAGTATCATTTTTTGATGGGTGAAAGTAAGTTTTGTCGCAAATTTTTAGGTCTGTTGAAAAACATATATCTGTCCTTCTTGTGGTTCTAAAGTATTTAGACAGTTTTCATTTCAATTTTCCAGGTAAACTTTTTTGACATTTTCAAATCATTCTCACATCTTTGCGACGAGGAAAAATTTCACGTCTTGTTCATTTTGCTGCTAATGCAAGCAAATTTTGTGCATTTGGTACAGTTCTCTTGTAAAATGACGAACATCTTGACATATTTGGACAAAAAGGTAAGATTTTTCTGAGAAAGTGTTAAATTTTTACTGTAATTATGTGTTGATTTTGCTGAAATGACGTCTCAAAAAACATCTAATTTTTACGGGAATTAAATCTAAAATAAGTTTACTTTTCCCGAAAAGCCATCTAAATTTCACAGCCCTGATGTGTAATAATTCTTGAAAGTGTGACGTGGGAATCAAAACATCATTTCTTGAAATATAATATCAATTCTAATGGTGTCGTATTTTACCAAATTAAAAATAAATATTTGAATGTTTGTTCTGCTCATGCATTGAATTAAATAAAAGAACATAAATGTCATTCTCTCTGCTTGCTTCTGAGATGTAGTCTTCTCCGCGTCTCAAAAGGAACCTTTTTGCCTGCGCTGTATTCAAATTATTTAGCTGGCATTCGCTCGGTTGGCATACGAAAAGATCTGATTGCTCAGTGCTTCCCAGCTTATCAAAATGCCATTAGGCTTCTCGTGTGTGTTCCGACAGCCAAATACGCGAAGGTGAATTCCAATCTGTCAAGGCTGCTGCGTGCATTTGAATATCGGCGGAGCAGACCCCACCTGAGAGTCCAAATCAGCGGCCGCGAATCGCATTTTTCAGCAGGCACGACCGCGGCTAATTAGAATTTCTGGCCCGCGATGCGAATTGACTGATTGTTTGGGGGTTTTGTTTTGCCATTACCGAAATCAATTCACCAGATATAACTTTATAACTTCTTCTTAATTGACATTTTTATCTGCATGCGTGTAAGCAGATGAAGAATTTATTATGCCGGAGCCGCGCACAGCAATAAAGCGGTGTTTGTGCTTTTCGACAGGCGCACATCCTAATTAATTCACGAACAGAAAACACTCTCAGTCAGCTTACACACACTCGGCTGCCGTGTCTGACTTTCCTCCTGGTATATATTTTTATTCTTCCATCAAAATATTATTTGATTTATCGGCGGCTGCGTTTTCCCGCTCTGAGAGAGAAACAAAATCGGCTGCTGATATTTTACCATATAAGAACGAAACGACGATGAAGTGATTAATGATGACTTTTGTGGCATAAATTATTTTGTTTTCTTTTATTTGGGCTACTTTTTCAACTTCAAATTCATCAGTAAATATAAAACTGTTAGCAGTAAATTCCTCCCGCACTAATTTTCCGAGGAAATTTAAATATGCAAAAGAATACAAGTTTTTATATATTATACATTTTTGTTACATATTTGGATCATTGATGCCTAGCAAACTCCACGATTAATTTCTTAAATCAAAAGCAAATATGATCTGTATTAATTAAGCATTACAAAAATGCATCAAGTTATATTAAATGATATTTTGTATAATTGATACGATTAAGATTTACGTATCATGCCAAATCTGTAAAATCTAAATGATAAAAACATAAAAAACCTCTTTTAAAATTTTAGTTATATTTACTAGTGAGTTTGGACCAAGCTTAATAATTTTGACTTCATTACATTTTTATAGGCTGTCCAAATATATTTTAATTATATTTTATGGCAAACTATGAATCAAATGCATAGATATTAGGTTTTCAAATTGTGAAGAGGGGGCTCATACGTAATTCATATGTACCGGGCACTCACAAACCAGAGAAATCATGTTCATCCCCAACTCTGCATTTTTCACCCAAACCCAATTTTATTCCAGGAAAACAACAACTGCCTAGCGCGATTTTTCATAATATCTCGAGGGTTCTTGTTGTATAATTAAGCAGACCGAGGAATGAGCCGATTTTCTTCCTGAAAAACCTCCATCAACCACATTGCTCAGGGGGAAAAGGCATATTTATATTTTTGTGCGGCAGCCACCTTTCAAACATTCGCCGGGAAACGAGGAGAGCAATGAAATTATGATTAACGCGAACCCCCGGAGGTGCCGTTTGCCTAATTTTTTATCTGGAAAGGTGTCGGGCAGGCAGCTTTTATGATTATACTACTCCTGCCGGTGCATCTTCTTAATGCATTTCGGGGGATGAACCCGCGGCCGGCCGCCTCATCATTCACTCTCTCGTGTGCACACTGTATGTGCATCTCATGATGATCAAGGAGAAGAAGAAGAGAAGTAGGGCCGTATAATTAAAGCGCAACCGAAATTCTCATTATATGGTCGGCGACCTTTAACAATAAAATTATTTCAAAGCACACATATGCACACTCGCACACACTCGAAATATACAGGATGGACCGCGGAAACATGTTTCAATGCGTGGAAATAGGATGCAATAATGAGAAAAAATAATTTGAATTGATTACAGGTTTGACCTTGACTGTATTTTGCCCCATAGAGAAAAATTGTAAAGGTTGGAAAAATCTAAAACGACAAAGAAAATTGTTACAATATCGGCTTTTCATTGTTACGATGGAACATTCCTTGAGTGGCTTCTTCGAAAGAAAAATGTGCATGATCTTTAATGAAGGATGAAGGCTGGGTCTAAAAATACCTCCAGACTTTTCACTAAGGTAAATTTTATTCACTTAAAAAATCAAGCACAGAGTTTAACCATAATTCTATGATATCTGTTCAAGAGTAAAATGTCGAAGAAAAATTATGCTTAAAGGTTGCAGACCTGTATTTAATCTTCCATCGATTTTAAGTAATTTCGCCGATCTAATTAGTTTGCCGTGTGTTAGATGGGCCAACCTGTAGCGCAGACTGCGTCTTTCTTTTTGCCTCATGCGTTTCGATTGCTGATTCACCTCTTGCCGACACCTTCGGCGCCTTTTACATCTGATTAAATTAATTGTTTTTAATTATTTTCTAGATTTTAATATCAGATTCGATTGAGCACGCCGGTTTCTGGAAGTTCCGTGATCGTTGCCGGCGATTTACTTTCTTTCTTTTGGGGCATTAATTGCACTCCGCTCTCCCGCGCACACACACACTCGTGGCGGCGGTCTATTATTTAAAACACTGGTGTTCGCCTTCATAATTTCTGTGCTCACGTCATAAATTACCAGCCTATTTAATCTGAATCACGATAAAATTTCGATTTCCCAGTGCGCGGCCGTTCGTTTCGAGAATGAATAATTACCGGCAGAAGACGAAGCAGCCTGTCACTCGCGGGCGCGCACACGTGAAATGATAATGTTGTTAAAAACGTTGATGGTTTGTCTTGCTGAATGACGCTATCGAGCGGGCCCGATCTCCCGATTTGAATATTATGTACACACACGCGGACGACGGAGACGCGAAGAATTTGCTTCGTCTTTCTCGGTCACGATTTCTTGAAATTTTTGGATTGCAACATGACTCTTTGTCCGTAATTAATTTGATATTCGATCGGCGGGCAATAAAACCAGCTTTGAATATTTTATTCCGGGGGCAGTAAAAAAGTAATAAATTAATCATTCAAAGCGGCTGCGCGGCGCGGCAATCGGCAAAAAGCGGTCGAGACAGATTTTTTGCATTTGCGTCATAAAATCAGCGCATGAGCCATTATTCAAACGGCGATTCCGAGAAAAATGCGCGGCCGGCTCAAAAATATTTATCATGCAAGATCGGTATCGAGCGGGGCAGCTTTTTTCCCCCGCGATCGACGATATTTAAAGAGTCAGGTGCAGCTATGGTAATTAGCGGACAGAAATTTTCTCATATTGTCTCGCTCGCGGCAGGTGAATCGGCATTAAAACTGGATCCGAGCGCTAATCAAACAAAAAACCTTGACAGAATGTGTCGCCGACGCCGGCCGGCTTCAGTTCCCATCAAGAGAGCGACATTTTGCATGGCCGTGTTAATGAGTAGCCAATCGTCAATTCTGCTCACACACGCAAACCGGCAATTATACATATTATTTTATCAATAGCTAACGTTTGGTACGTCCGTACATGGCGATGCACGTGTCAAATAAGGATTCACACGATTTTGAAAAAGAAAATTACGTGTTTAAAATCAGAAATCGAAATAACTAATAAAAGGTTTTCGCTTAAGGATGTCATTGGTTGCAAATTTAGGTTTTGGGCTCAGACATTTATAAGAACTTCAAACACAAAAGTACCGTTAAATTATGACTAATTGATTGCATAGGCCATTAAAAATATGAATTAATGTAATCGCATTTTGATCTCGTGCGGCCTGATATTATTATGAGCTTATTGAAGGAAACCGCAGAGAATAATCAAAGATTGCATCAGAATTTTGCACTTATCTACTGGGCACGCCCGGAGTAATAGGTGTATATACTGAAATAATGTGTGAGGCCATGAGTGCTGATTTCATAGCTCTCCAGGAATTGTATATATAATGCTCGACGTGGAGGTTGTTCTGAGTAATAAAATTTCTTATTATGCAGTACGTTTCCGCTAATTGGAATTCTTCGATCTCACGGTGACTTATGATGGTAAAATATGTATTTTTCTCAAAGCCAGCAGCCTGCGTCCGTTTCTATTTTATGGCACAATGCGAGAGCTTGTTACTTGCCTCCTTCAACAGCACTTTGTTCAAATTTGGTCAAGAATAACTTTTTGGCGAAATGAGTGATTAAACTTACCATTTGCACAAGATTTTCTAGGATCTTCTAAGGGCATATATTTTGCAACGAGGTTAATTAGAAAATATTTTGAGTAAGCAATATTTTTAATTACTCGAGAAATATGTTTTCCCCTTTTTAAAATTTCATGAGCCGCATTTCCTCAGAATTTGCGACGGCCAAGAAAAGCCCTAAAATTTACATTATTCCCTCTCGCATTAACATCTTTGCATTATTTTAAGGTATGCTGCGCGCATCTGGTGACAAATCCGGCGAAATTCCGCGAATAATTACACCGGCCATATCACATTTTTAGACTAACACAAGCTGCGCAGTAGAAAAGTCAGTGAAGCACCGGCGGCTTCAAAATTCTGCTGACTTACGAACGCAATATTCTTTAATTTGAGCAAATAATTGGCTCTAATTACGAAAGAGCCGCAACAAGGAAATCGCATAGCAGGTCGTTTTGTGGCCGAAACTGTAAAAAATTCAAAGAACACCTGATTGTTTTTATTCGAGAGGGGCTGATGAAATCCAGGACATTCAAATGAATTTGGTCCGAAGCACAAGACTCTCTGCCCGGCAAATTGAATTACTCACCTCCTTCGCAATCCCGTCGATTTACAAAAGGAGGACACCTCAAAGTGTCCAAAAAATTAATGAGAGAAAATTAACAATGACACCAACTAATTTTTTCAATTAAAATAAAATTTTTTGTGAGTATACATATAAAATTAAACTAATTTAAACTTTTACTTGCCAACAATTTTATTTTTTGTTAAGTTGAGTTTTTTTGTCGCTGCTTAGGTGCAAAAATAAATAATTATTGTAATCAAACGTAAATTGAATTTAAAAAAGTCGTACAATTAAATTGGATATTTTATGAGTATCAAAATTGAATCATTATTCTGAGTCACAGCACAATAGGGAAAATATGGAGCCATTAAAAAAATCGCTCAGTGCTCAGATACTAGTTTCCTAAGCATTGTCGACTTTGGAGTTGCTTCTTTTCGGGCGAACAGCGGTCCTCTTGGAAAATGGGGAGGCAGCTCTGTGGGTCTGTCACGTAAAATGATAGCCCCTTGATGCCAGTCAATTGTCCAAAGTCACGCCAGGCCGTTTTTGCAGCCAGGCGTCGCTTTATTGGCCTAATAAAAACAAGGGAGCAGATAGCAAAGAGACGAGTCCCTTTCATTTTAATATTTCAGCAGGCGGTGCAAATCTAATTTCGGCTACACGCACTCCAGTGAAAGTGAGAGCTGCTTCTTAATTTATGAAAATCCATTCAATTCAGCTGCACTCGTCGAAATGAAAACGCAATGAATCAACTATAACTGCACTCCCTCTGATTTCTATTTTATAAAAATGCGCGTCGCACAGCGGCGGCGCGGCTCAGATTTGAAATTCAATTTCTCCTTTTCCATGTCAAACGCGCCGAGCTCTCGTCGCGTTCGAGCGGATATTTGCATAAATTACATGAATAATTAATTTGTTTTGCTCTCGCTCATAATTATACACACACTTGCATGCTAAAGAGTCGCAGGTGCGCTTGTTCTGATTCGCGCCGATTGATAATGAGCGAGACAAAGAGTAATAAAATCGTGTTCGTTCCATTCATTCTTGCCTTCGTTTCGCGCCGGCTGACCTCTACACGATGCTCGTCACTCGAATCTGCATCTGTAACTCGGTTTCTGATCACAGAGATTAGAAGTTCATTTAATTCAGTATGCAGAGTGTGTGTGGTTTGCGAGTTGTATTGACTTATATGGATAATTGTTTTTGTTGGGATTTTTTGGAGTAGATGTAGGTATATAAATGCACTTTTTTCATTGATTCCTTGAATTGGAACAATCGACTAGTCAAGTTTATACACACTTTAATTTGTTAAATTAAAATCGAATAACGTGATTTTTAATCGAGATTAATACAGCTGGTTCAATCTTGTGCAATTTTATGTGAAAGAGACAATATTTTGGAACACACTCAAATATATTCAAATTTGTCTGTCTGATTGTAATCGGTTTTGAACCAAACATGAAAAATCGAAAAATTTAAATATAAGGAAACGTTTTATGGTCGCAATAGTTACCAAAACCAGGCCTACTCCTTTTAGTTTGTTTGATTCCACATCAAAGTCAGTGAGTTCTTCAACAGATTTATTTTTGCTTCCGAAGAATAATTTTTGTAACAAGACAATTATCTATTTGAAATCTCGATTTCTATTAATTTTCCCACATATTGACTGTTCTTCATTGGCAACCTTCTTATCTGACTTTGCCACTTTTGCGGTCAAACATGGCGTACTCTACAGTATTGCAGGCAATTAAGCAGCACAATCATTGCAAAAGCGATGGCAATTACGAACGAGTGCGCGCGCGGCTTTGTTTCATTGAGATTTTTATGCAGAGTGGATACAAGGCCGCGGCTCGACCAGTGTATGCGTTCCCGCGCCACCGCCGCCGCCGCTGCTGCAGTGAATAATACGCGTACTCATTGTTTATTTATTAGCAAGGATGGAAATGCCGTTGGCGGCAGGAAAACGCATTCACGCACGCAAATCACTTATCTGGCCGTCGTCCCGTCGCCGCCCAATTCAATTCATTCTCTCTGGTATATAATGAGGGATCGGCGACGATTTACGCGCCGGTGGTTGTGTGCCAAAAGCCGCGCGAAAATAATGAGACGGCAGTCTCATTGCGCGCTCTTAACAGTGGCTGCACGTGCGTTAATCTTCAATTACCATCGCTCATACAGCACACATACAACGCGCTCGCCAGCGCCGCGTTCTGACAATGATCATTTCTAAAGGAAGTGAACGTGGTGGACTACATTACTAATGCAAAATCGTCTTTCTAACGGGATATGATTGAACGTAATAAATATTAATCATACCGCCGCCCTCCATGCAAGCCTTCTGTTTCGCTCTTGAGGTGCCTATTTGGTAAAATCTATCTCTCAGCACCTCAGTTCATCCTTTGCTCGTCTGTAAACAAAGGAGTTCATTAACTAGTATGAGGAAAACAAAGTCAACCTTAGAGCAAGCAGAAACAAGGAAAGGGAAAAACGACTGACAATTTAATAAACCTGTTTTTGCTGGATCACGTTAATAATATTGGGTGTGAATAGCATGTTTCTATTTTTTAGGGATTTTAATTTATGTAGGAAAATTAGGATGCAAAAGAGTGCACTTGGGTGCACAGACTGACAGGTGGCCACTACACTTTGACGCTGCCAAGTCTGTTGATGTTAGTGTAACATGGTACGATCCTCAAATTAAAATAAAAACTTATTAGCATACTAGTATAAGTAATATTTTATTGAATTTTGCGTTAAAGTTTGATATCTTATTTTCCTTGTCTTTTACTCATTTCGTGTTTAATAAAATATTCATCCATGGCTCCCATTTAATAAATATTTTTTTTTCTACGGATACATTTTTAACTCTTTAAAAATTCAGAAATCGCCATAAACACTATTATAGTGTTCTTCGTTAATTGCTTGCTGCCGGATGAATCTATAAATAAATTCTAATTTCCGGAAGCTTCCAGCTTGTTCAAACGGCTAATTAGTATATATTGCAGAATAAATAGCTTCACAACCACATCCTTGAAAACCCAAGATCTGTTGAACTGCCAACAGCAGTGCATACAGAGTTTTCAGAAGCGAAATTTCCAATTCATATTTATTTATTTATAGGATTGTCCTGTCGAGCAGCGGTTGTGGCGAAAACAATTACTCCTGCCACGGCATGGATTGTGGCCGCCACTTTTCACGGATACGTTTATATTTGCAGAACCGTTCGCTGAATTAATGCGCGAAAAGCCGTTCCTGCGACCTGCTCCGAAGCGCACGTACCTGAGACACAATCCATCATAAACATTCGCGAGAGCGCATTACGAATTTGATGCATGCACGCCTGCTGCTGCTCCGAAACATATTGCACGTCTCCTGCAAGCAAATGTTCGCGTCGCAAGTAACTTCATTTAAAGCGGATAAAGCGCCGAGTCATTCGCGTTGCATGCTAAACTCGTCATTATTGCGGCACAAGAGCGAGGTGTTATGGAAAAACCGAGTTTTATCCTCGAGAAAGGGGTAATGGTCGCGCATTGTGCCTGCTCTCTGTTCTGCTCTAATGGGCAACACCGCGCTGCCCACCAAGTCATTACGCCGCGTGTGAATATAATCTTAATAAAATTAATATGAGGCTGCTGTTACACGGCGAGCAGGTGCTCGGCAAATAAAAGCAAATGCGCTCTGGCAGGCCAGCTATTTTCAACTCGCTCAAGCGATCAATCAATTCTTCACACTCTGCATGCACGTGACGCGAGCAACAAACGAATGCAGTAACCTCAGTCGCACCGTGAAATATGAAACCATAATCGAAACTAAATCTGCCCAAAATCCATCCAATTTTCACTAAAGATTATTTTTTCTTAAATACTCAGATTGCAAAAGCGATTACTATTATTGATGTTTGAAGCATAAGCTTTCTCGCAGCAGATTATGCCGCAATGGATTAAATTTTTTGAAATAGATTTGTTCTACAATTCCATTGGGTCAATTTTTAACAATTTCGCTCTTTGACTATGTTTCCTTTTTGTAATTATCTAGTGCAGCATGTTAAGAATTCTCCTGTATAAACACTTAAGCTATTAAGGACTCATTAAATTTTTTAGCATGCAGTTAAGGATTCAGAACTACAAACCTATACTCTTTAATTGTCTCCTTTGGCAAGTCACTTGAAAATTTGCATTGCAGTTGTATTTTGGCTTGTGTATTTGGCGTGTTAGGTATTGTTTCGTTGTTGACACTTTTACTCTTTAATCGGTTTAAATGTATTTTTAGCAAACATTTAATGGCCTTACCTCTAGATACTTCGAACTTATTAAAAAAGTATACTGTTATTCTAGAGCAGTTTAATAATTTATTTTTACAATAAAAGATAAATTTATTAAAAATGCATATCACAGATCGCCCAAAAAAGTTTATTTCAACGAAAATTTTATTGTTTAGTAATCACAGATATAATATGCTCGTTCCTTGCACTTAGAAAACATTTTTGGCATTTCCAGCTCAGTCCAAATGACGATAAAAGTGAGCGTGTAGGTGTAAATTGAGGCTCAAATCACCGTGATGTCTCGCGTTTGAATCCCAAATTACATGCATCGATCGCGCCGTAATGATAGGAAATATGAATAATCATATTTGTGTGACCTCCAGAGGCACAAAATTTCCTCGTCTCGAAAAGGATGCGCGCAGCAGCTTCGGATACATACGAAATGATCATTCTTTCTTATATGCATCATTACCTAGTGAGAGAGAAATAAATTACACTTAATGCATACAGAAACACTGGCACAAAAGTAAAAATTTGATGACAGGGTGTGGAGATTGAGGAATAATCACGCGCGGCACTGAATGCAGCAACTTTTTGTCAGAGGAAAAATTAGATAATGACGCAACAATATACAGATATAGAAATTCCATTACCGGCCGTGATTCCCTTTGTCGTTGGGCTGGTTATCAGCTTTTCAGAATCTCTGCATACGTGTGTTTCATTCCCGAGGGCACTTAAAAAATTACGCATTTTTTTCTCCACGCGCAGCATCTCACCTCATCCATCAGAAAAGTGATGTTTTTTTTCGGGGATCGTGAGAAAAGAGCTGCTTCTGATGGGCCTCCCGGCCGACGAAACGCTGGAATTAATCAGCCCGGGCCAGATTTGAATCACAATATCATCCCGCCGCCGATTCTAATTATATAGAAATGCACACACTCGCAGCTTTTATTGCCATTACAATGCCGATTCAGGCAAAGGTCCTGTCGATAGAGACGAGAGATACCCTCGAGGATCGTGAATTTTCGTACGAATTCAATGCACAAAATCAAGTCTCATTAAACGTGATAGTAAAAATCGGCGAGCGTGCTTAACTTCTTAGATTTGATTTATGATTGCACTTCTCGAGGCTCCATATAATCTCAAGTGATTTTAGATCTGAGCATTCCTTATAGTTAAGTTCACTGGGATGATTGTTTTGAAATGAATCTTCCGTTCTGACCTTTCCGTCTTTTTTTCAAGAATTTTAATGATCAATTTAGCTAAATTCAGTTTCGTCCATGGACCTTGTGAAGGTCTAGAACCAACTTGTACGTGTGTCTCTTTCACAGGAAATTTTTTCATTTAAATAAGAATTTTAGCCATAAAATCTTTGAGCATAAATTTATTAGCCTCATATTCAATTACAACTTTTTTGACTCCAAATTACGCACAAAATTATCCTCCCTCGAAACACGCGTGGACGAGTTAGTTGACGGTGGCCGCAGGAGATGCAGGGTTGAAATTGATTGCAAGGCCCCATATTAATTCATTAGCAATTCTCTTTAGTGGTCAGGTTAGACTAATAAAGCGAATAAATTATACGACCGACGAGGAATTATTCCCAATTGACGCAACCTATTCGTCAAGTCCACTATTTTACTCGTATATTTGCATACTTTTCGATTGCAATTATTCTTACTAATGCCAGGAAAAGCATTTATCTCGTGCTTGAGTTGCGGTCGACATTTTTCACCGTTGATTTCCATGCACCTGAGACCTGAGCGAGCGCTCGCGCGGTGACGGCCAAGCCTATCATTACTATACAATTTCTCCAAGTTCATCAATCACGATAATGACAAAACGAGAAGCAGAGAATCAGCCGAAAATAGATCAGAGCCGGAAAATGAAGATCGCACCGCATTGTGCTCCGATTGTCGGCTGCGTGCTTTCGGAACCCATTAAAAAGTTGCTGCCCGCCGACCACGCTCTTTTGTCCGTAATATAATAAAACAAAATCGATCGCGATCGACGAACCCGCGCCCGACCGACCATAAATAAAGAGTTTTATTGTACTCTAATTATCGAAAAATTTGAAAACAACGGCTAATTCGGCTGGCTATTGATTTCTCGTCCTGCACAAGCCAATGATTTTCGTGTTCACTGAACTTCCTCTCGGGCAATTAGCAGTCAGCAGCACCGGCATTTCATTTTTGCTGTGTGTACTGTGCGCCCATTAGTTTACGCGGCGCGCACGCGTGTGTGCTATTGTGATGCGTGGAGGTTGTTTTTTCTTTCCAGGTAAAAACGTAGAATCGCATCCTGTCGAATGCTGATGATCAGCTACAAATCAAAGGTGCGATGATTTTAGCTACAGTAAATGGAAACTGTGTTGAACTAATATGGATAGAAAACTGCAAGGACAAAAGTATAATGTAATGCTGTAACAAAAATAATGATAGAATAGGAAAGAACCAGAGAAAAATAGAATTTCTTTTGTGTGTGACCAAGGAGCGGTGCGTCAACGGTGTCTGGGAGCCCCTCACTCATTTAAATTTTCAGTTTTTTTATAAGGCATTCGTTTAAATAAAACAGTGAAAACATATTTTTTAAATTATTTCCTACAAATTACGTAATTGGCATGTGATCCGCTGTCAAACTAACAATAATGTGAGAAACGAGACCTCAGAGAAACTGATAATCTTTCAAAACCTAAGGGAAATAATGTTGAATGCATCTAAAGATTTCTGGCAGTCGACTCGATTCCACAACCCGAAGCAATAATGGTAAAGTGAAATCTGAACGAGCGGAACTGCAGGGCATAATTTTTTGCGGCCGCGTGGCTACAAAGTAAGCTCCTTTATGGTGATGCCCGTGCAAATAATTCAATAATTTTATGGTGGCAATCGTAAATGTATAAATGCATAAATATACAGACAGCATTTTTTCTCGTTCGTTCATTTTTGCCCCTCTCCGTTTTCTTTCGCTGCTTGGCTGCGTACTTTGTGCAACCCAAATGCTCAATATTGGGTGTGCTGTTTATTATTAATTAAGGATTTCCTCTGTTATTGGCCGCCGCGTGTCTGCATGCATGTACATTGGTAAGGTAACAACTTGTGTGTACATAATTCATCAGCAACCCAGAGTCTGCCGCCGCAAACGCCGCTCCGTCTCCGCAGGTGCACTCTTTTTCAAATAATGATGCCGCTCGAATAAATCAGGACGACCAGCAGCAATTTGATTTCGTTATTTTTTACTCTTGTTCCTGTCAGTCAGTCACGCGACCGCGGAAATCGGATGCCAGGCTCGCTTCAGGAAATATTCATAAATATCGAGCGGATTCACCTGTGGATGGAGGAAGTGGGGCTTTCATTGCTCATATCGTAAAAGCGTCAGTTCCCTGTAATAATAAAATATTGTACGCTGGGTTGTGATATACTTCGGTTTCTAATTTGTTTGACTAGAACTAAAATTGGAGCGAGAAATGCAAATAAAATAATAGTAATGCTCTAAGAGAAAATTAAAGCTTATATTAGTTAAAATAAAATTTGCAACAAAGTAAATATTATTTTCTAGAATATTTTGAGTAAATACCATACAAAAAAATTCAATAAGTTCATCTCAGACAACTATTTATTAGCAAAACTACTTAAAGTTTATTTTAAACATTTTGCCCTTCAGGTGTCAGTTGCTGATGTTTAAAAAAATTCCAAGTATGTTTAATAGGTTGGTCTTTTAAATAATTGAGCCTCAAATATCAATTTGGTCCATTGCTAGAAATGACTCAATGCACCAAACATCCGCGCAAATTTCGCGATTCTCACACTCTGACGAGCAATTAAAGTTACCCGGTTAATGGCATCATTACAAATAGTTTCGCAGGCTTTTGCAAGAGAGTATAAATCGCGAAGAGGAAATTTTAATGCCGAGTCAGTATATCAAAACGTTAGTCGACCTCAGGCGGTGCTAATGGAGCCCAATAATGATAATAATAACAGCGTTGCATGTGCTGTACGTGTAATGCGATACACATACTCTACGCCGCAGCGCAGCAACATGGTGTAACATAATAAATACATGCACGTCCTTAATGCGCAATTAAAGTTAATGTATGCGGCGATGTGTTGACGAGCGAGCGCGAATGTGGGTCAGCAAATAATTTATTCGCCACGATTTGAGGGAAACACGTCGAGCCGGACATTTGCATAGCAAATTGACGCCGATACTCATCTAACAAGCATCAAAATGTACTGACGGGACGAGTGAAAGAGCAGCTTGACCGCTGAGAAAACAGCCGAGATTCGGTATCTTTGCATATTTTTGCATAATTGATAATTATTGTGAAATTTAGTCCGACATAATTGCCACATTTAGGCCAGTGCCCTCTTTGTTCAGCTCGCTTTTACTGCCACAGTTTCCTGGATTGATGATATTGGCAGGGTCGGCAATAGTTTATTACCTTTTTTGCACTTGTTTAGAAATAAATTTTTTGTTGCGATACACTTCTGCGGGGGGTCATAAATTTGCCCTTTTTAGAATAAATTATTTTTAACGAAGAAAGTTCACTATGTGAATATTCCATAAATTTGATTCAACATGCAGATTATCAACGAGCACAAATCTAAACAGAAGCGGAGAAATTCGCAGCAAAATGAAGAAACTTTGTAAAAAAATGCACGCACAGTCTACTTGAGAGCAGAAGAAATTTGGAACAAGCTTCCTAAGTAGCCGCAAATCTGCGAGTGCTGACTGCGTCTAATGTAAACGCATTAATTCAAATTAATTCGGCATTTTCACGGCTTTTGCGCGCGAACGGCTCAAAGCATAAGGCACCGCGTCCGAGTCGAGCTTTTTATTTTTATCTCGCACCCATCGCCGAGAGAGCACTTCATTCTTTTTTCACTTTTATGAATGGGCTCCTGACGCTCTCTAATCTCCGGCCGCAAGCCGCCAACTATGAAGTTCCTGCTATTGTAATTTTTGGCCTAATCGCAAATTATATGGCGGACTTATTAATAAACATAACGACTCCCGACAGGATATACTCGCAAGCAAAATATTGTAATTATTATATCGAGGCACGCCTGCAACGCTGAACAGCTAATTCCTTTTTAACAGTTTTGGTCACGAATGAAATTTCCAGCGAACGTGAATGGAGCTCCAACAGCGCATTGATAAAAACACAGACCGAGAAAAAAATCACACATTTATTTTGAGTGCCGCCGGAAATGGCCAATAAAGTAAGGATCTTGGCCTTCAACTCCATTGCTGTCTGCAATCGTGCAAGTTCTAGATTTTATGAAAGAAAGACTAGAGAGAAAAGCTGATCGGAATTATCCCTCGATTGACGCTACTATTTATTCTAATTCAACGTTTTTACCTTCATCAATCAAAGCCTAAATGTCATCCATATGTAGATGGTTATAACGCGAAAAGTTTCTCCAAAGTTTTCCTTTTTTTAGAATAAAAAGAATATAGTATGAATATTTTTAGTTCGTAATTGATTCCAATTTTAATATTTGTATTTTTGTGTTAGTACCCGCATGGTGTGTTTTTGCGTGTAGGAATGAAGAATAAACAAATAAATTCGTTACATTATCGCCCTAACTTTAAGCAGCACATAATCCTTACAATTTTAAGTCCTGAGTTTCAACCTTGCAAGAGTTTAAAACTATCATCTATACTTGTAAAGTGACCGTCCTGACTTTTATTCAAATAAAACGTGACTTTCAGGGGGAAAAAGTGAATTATCATGCTCCCTAAAGCAGCAGGTATTTGGAGGTTGGGGGTGCAGTGGCTGTCAAAAATATTATTCAAAAGATTAGTTATATAAGGGTAGGTAGGGTCTTTGCATGCATTTATTTCAAGGCTGCAAAGTCACGTTTGACAGCAGCGAAACGTCCCAAGTAATATGACAGCCAAATAACACTTCTCTGCTCCTGAAGAGCACCCTCGCGGCACATTTTATCGCCTTTAAGGCTTTAGCTGATTAGAGGGAGGTTGCTGCAACACCTTTCAAAGTCATTATATCGTATAAAGGTAGAGAATTTAGATTTTATCTAGGGCCAACATCTGAATGAGTGGATTTCAATTTTGCCTCTGCATTATTGGATCATTTCTCCGTGCTATGGACGATTTAATTTTTAATAAAAAATGGGGATACCATTAAGAAAAGTGCAGAGGTTAAAAAAAGTAAAATTTTTCAATAAATCTATTCGTTCATGGCATGATTATCAAATCGAAAAATATTATCATTCATACACAATGTTTATATTAAAATAGATTTTTAAATTATGAAAATTACTACGAAACGTTATCCGCATAATTCAACAATCCTGCTAAAGAAATGGTCATGAAATTCTGAGACGCCAGGGGCACCAATTATTAATAAGACAATATTTTACACTTTCAAACGGATTTTAAAACAATTGTTTTTAACACAATCTCATTACCGAAGTTTTTTTTCCTTTTTTTTCTTGCTACAAAGTTATTGCCCCTAAATCCAATTCCATCACCAACTTCTTCCCATTTATTAAATATTGAGTACTACCAGTTGTGGTGGCATTTGTGACTAGCTTAATTACTTTTCAATGTGTAACAAAAACCTTTTGAAACATTTCTTTAAGAAAATAAATAACTAAATAAAATATTCGTAACTGTGCCATTTTTTTAATCAAAAATTATCATTATCAGCAAGATGCAACTGACAGGAAGCAGAAGGTAGTTGCTTTATTAGCAGAAGCAAGTGAAAAAGAAACACTTGAAAAATTACTCAAGGTGCCAAGGCATTTTAGCCAACTGGACTCTTTTTTTTCAAGAGCACTTACTCGACAAGACGACTCTTGACACACAACTGCGACTGCCGTTCGCTCACTTTCCCCTCCGCATGTAAAATAATAAAACCGCCGCCCACGTTTCTGTCAGCCGTCAATTTGATTGAAAAGCCAGGGCAGGGTGGCTTGTTTTGACGGCTGTGCTCTAAACGCTATGCTCTAAAGTGAAGTAAACTGACCAACCCCACGCGGATCCTCGTTGATCATTCGACGCTTTTAGAATTCCTGCCAGCGAGAGTGCAGCTGCGCATAAAGGAAAGTCTAATTAGCCGTAATCGGGCCCGCGCGTCAGTGCCTGATGGGGAAATGAATAGGCACATATTGCCGCATTCAAATAGATGCACCGCGCGCAAGAGAAAAGTTTAATAGTGTAGTGAGCAGTTTGTATGGGAGAGTTGTCAGAGGTCGAGAGAATGTTCCAAACGTCGCTCATTCAGACAGATTAATGGACCGATATTGCTCCAGTGGCGTACGCAGCTCTCAAAACATTACCATAAAGAGTTGGCTTCATTCATACACATAGATGACATAATTAAACAGGTTTGATTTGTCGAGCACTGTTCGCTGGAAGTGTACAGATGCTATTATTAGAATGAATTGACTTAGCTAAAATGATGCTATCTTCCAGATAGGTCTTATATATTTAAATTTTTATGATTCTGAAAGAGCAGCAGAAAGCCTATTCTCAAATTATCTCAGGTCATATAATGTGCTAATAATTTAAACAAATTTTAAGTGAGCTAATTTCCAATTTTTTTACTTTGAGCAGACCGTTTTATTTTAGTCATGAAAGCAAAAATAACAGAAATTGAACCTTTGAGGCTTCAGTAGTATACAAGAACGTGCAATATTTTCACTTTTAACTGTCAATCCTAATTTAAAACACATAGACTGTAGCAGAAGTTTAAGAATTTGGTGTACTCTTTCCTCAAATTTGATAGCAATCTGAATTGCCCCCCTTTTCCTGTATATTCCGATTTTATTAAGTGGCAACCTTTAATTCCGATTCCGCCCCTGTGCGAGAGGGGTGAAAGAGGTGTGCGCGGGTGGTGGCTGTATAAACGAACATTTCTTGTGCTGGGGCGATTGAAATCCGCATCCAGGAGGCATTGTCAGCAGCCTCACCTGCCCACGAAAGTGTGCTCTCTGCCATGGCATGGATGGTTGGCTTGCTGCGTGCGAGTGCAACAATAATAATACACACAGTGACGTTGCATAGTGCAGGCACAGCCAGAGATATAATATATTTCTCCAGCTCTCCCTTTATGCTGCATTTGAATAAACCAAAATATCTCTGCCGCTTCTTTGTCGAGCAACCAAAAGATTTTCTCGCTCTTTTTCCTCCTCCTTAATATGCTGTAATGGCACAAATCGACCCCTCGCCGAGTTTCATCCACCTTTTCACCGCTCTCTCTAATTCCAAACTCGCGAAGAATAGAAAAATAGCAAAAAAGCGAGCAGCAACGGACTTCGGGGTTTTATTGCTGAGCGTTTATAAATATTCACGAGAATGTATTTTGAATAAAAATATCTCCGTTTATTTATTCTATCGCCTCTTTTGTCATTCGAAAGAGTCGTGCCATGCTGCTGGGAATTTTTAAAGCATCTTGGCATAATATTTTCCGAGCGACTTTCGGTCTCAACTTCTCTGGAAACAGAATATTTATGTTACGGAATCCGAGAAGGACTCATTAAACGTCGGATATTAATTAAGTGAACTGGTTTTGTATACAGAGAGTGAAAACGCGCGGTTCTCACACACTCTGTCTGTCTGACAGTTTTATAGAGGGCTGTGAAGAAGCGTGATCATGCAGACTCTTTAAATTAATTATTAACCATCATAATATATGTTCATTTGACTCGTTTTAATGAAAATTTTAAATAATGAATCTATTTGCGTTCCTCGTGAAATATATATCGCATTATATATAGGGTTTAATAACATTCATCACAGCAGAATGTAAATATCAAGTGTTTTAATAAAAAAATCGAGGCGTGCACAAACCGTAGAAATCTGTTTATTTTCTATGATGAATAGATTCAAGTTATTCCGTTGTTCACTTCCCTTTTCTTTACTCTCGGTCTTCATTCGTATCGTCAATTTAAGCTCAGGTTTGAAAAATTTACGGGTCAGTGAGCAAGGCAATTCCCTGCGACTGAAAGGAGCACAAAACGATCTAACTGAAGCAGTTTCAGTAAATGACAAGCGGATTGCGAGAATCGGCGCCTCTCCGCTTATTCGGGATTGACAACATGATTTGCAAATTAATGGCCTGCGCGAAAAACTCATTGCCGCGAGAGCGAGAGGCCGGGTCTCTCGGCTGCGCTCTTTTTCTCATTAATACTGCTCAGGCCGGCCGCAAATGCAACCCTATAATTTCGGTTATTATTGTCTGGGTCTCGGCGCGAAACCTCTCGTGGAACGGGCATAAATTTGAATACGCGCGTTTCGCAATTTTTAGCGCGCCATAAAAGAGCAGCAGCCAGCAAGATATCGAAGTACATTTTAATGCTTAGGCGAGTAACCTTTGATGTGGATGCCATTAATTTAATAGTTGTTTTTCTCTCTCTCTCGCACTCGCGTATACTCTGAATATTATTTCAAAAGGCAAGCCGGAGAAAAATCTCACAAGGGTCGCCACTGTTGGTTCGAATATCTTATTTTTAAAACGTTCTACTCAGTAGAATTCATTTGTAATTTTAATTTTCAAAATGTTAAGGATACTGGGCTTAAATCAATGCTTCTCATTCAGGCTAGATTTACTGCACCAATGTTTTAAGGAAACAAAAATATCTCAGAAATCAATCAGTCGAATTTTTAAATAATTTTATTGACAAACTTGAAAGCGTGCCACTTATATTTGTAGTCTTTCCCTTTCATGCACCAAATTTATTGAGAGAAATTGATTCAGCAATATGAATTTTTAGTGGCCTGTAATGGCAGTCAAGATTTCCAGTTTTCAAAGCTGATGCGGGAGCCCCTGTCGTAAAATATAGCCGAGATTAACTCGCTGCGCGGCGCGGGAGAGCAGTGAGAGATAAGCAAAAAACCTATCTGCGTACAACCACTCATTATTAAAATTAGCTCTTGAAAATTTCCTTATAATACGAATTATATAATTTGGGTCTTTTATTTATAATTGCAGCGGCGGCGGTGGCGAGCAGCAAAACCCACAAGCCTGGAGAGCGTTTTTTACCTCCTCGCTGCCCATTCCGGTGAGCACCAGCAGGTATAATTTTTACTACTCTCCTTGCCGTAATCACACCTGTGAACACTCACAAAAAATATTATTTATTTTCTCCTCCACTCTATTTGCATCCCGACGTGCGCGGTCGTGAAGTACCTTCACTCGCTCTTGATGCTTGTTGCCTCCCAAACGGATATTACATGCAAACGCGGCATTAGTTTTATATTTACCCAGCCTCGCGGATCGGGCCAACATGTGCAAGAGAGCTTGTGATGAAATGAGTAAGTAAATAATTGCGAAATGTCCTTCAATAATCCGATCAATTTAATTCTTATTTATAGGTTGGTTTGAAAAAAGGGAACATTTGTTAGTAAAATAAGATCATGCTGATATTGGAGGTTGTGAAACTATGAATATTGATTTCGAAATTTCAATTCGAACAAAATTGGTATTCCTGATATAAATTCCACTCGATTTTCGTTGCAGTTTCCTGGAAGGATTGAAAAAACAGACATTTTATAGGGTTAGTAATTGAAGACAGCTTTTGCATGGACAAAAAAAGAAGTTGCTACCCTTTTTCCTAGCGGTTCTCGTGCCTTTTCAGGGGGTTGCAATTCATTAACATGGATTTAATAATGCTTAAAAGAGCATTTAAATAGCAAATTCAAATTGTTTCACTGGCAACCTTTGATTATTTTCGACGATTTTCGAGAAAATGATTGTTATTTTCGATGAAATGACTTTAAATATCAGCCATACAATATTCCTTTAAGGAATTTTCCCTTGAAATCATCTGAACGACCGCTTACAAAAATAATTTATTGGTGATACTTGGTTTCACAATCTGTTTTCGATTACAAAACTACCAATACTGGAAAGGTTTCGTTTAAAACCAGAAAAGTAGGATTACAATCTTAATTTTCGAGAATCAAATCTACTTTTCTCTCTATTTCCAGAACCAACATGTTTTAAAAGCAACTTTTAATGTATCCACAAACCACCCGTAAAATATGAATCAGCGGCGACCAGATTCGTGCGACGCGCAGATATGGCGTCCGGTGGAGTATGGCGCGAAAAAACGGTCACGTGAAAATACGCGGAAAGAACCAAGTTTTAGTCAATTTTGTGACATCACTTGAACTAATTGTGTCTTTTGGATCGTAAAAACAAACTCCTGACATTCGTACGGCAATCCAAAGAGAGCTTTTTGCTTCCCACATTCAGACGCCATCTTGGATCTGCGCAGTGCGAACCAATTTTATCGCAAATCTGGCCCCCGCTGTTGAAAGTTTCAAAAGGACGCTTTCCAATTCTCGTGTGATCCCTTGAATGCTACACTAACAACTAGTCGGTAATACAAAAAAAATATATCATACATTTATAAAACGACTTAACACAGAAATATACCCAGACATTCTATACCCAATTGCCTGGTGAAACAATTTTTCAGCATGTCCGTTTTAATTCGCATCGACCCGTGGATAATATTGAATTTTGTCCTGCTTTTTCTGCGAGTGTTTGAAGTGTCAGCGGCTAGTTTGGTAGAACAGCAAGAGTGATGGTGCCATTTTCCCAGTCTGACGCAGGCATATTAATCTTGGTCGCTTTTCTCCCCAAAATAGATAAGGGCCAATAACTTTGCGAGAGCGCTCGCGTCCAGCGGCTTATTATGCGATTAGAAAAAGTCATTAGATCGTTCCTTAAAGCGCATGGCGCCCGTCCGCGCATCACCAGCTCACCGCTTTTTCAACAACGCGCGCGCATACATACACAAAAGTGTCTTGTTTTCCTCTCGAGGAGCGAGAAAAAGAAAAGAAGTGAATTGCTGCTCCGCGCTGCTGAGCCTATTTATTTATTTTTGATTTTTTACGCTCTGCTGATTTTCCTAACAAACGAATTAATAAACAGCACTGCCTGCCTGCCGTCGGGGAATAAAAAATAAAAAGCCGCTTGTTCGGAAATCGAGGCGAACGATCGCCCTAAACATATAGCTCGATACAAAGGATTAATTAATTTCCATTGCGTTGATGCTTTGAGCAGCGGAATAAATAGCCGAGATAGCCTCGATTCTCGTTTCAATTGCGTGACCAGCAGCTGCGCGAAAAAGCAAATTTCGCTCCAGAAACCGCGCGATTTATGGCCGCCCAGATTTTGCCAAAATTATTCTTTGTAATTTACGAGCGAAAATATTCTGCTAACAAACCGCACTTTTTGTTGTTAAAAGCAGTTTCTTGCGCCGCCACACACATGCACAAGCAATTGCGACCCGCTTTTTAACCAAAGTTCAGCGCGTCGGAGAAATCTGCAGAACAAATGGAGTATAATAAGTGTTGTGCGAAAATTCTATTTAAAAATTGCCTTACAGGCACATACATGTATCTTCGGTTCGCTGAAACGGTCTTTAACTGTAAATTTAAAACTTCCCACATTTGGGCTTGTGGTTTTGATTTTAAATCTACAACTAACTGTCCTACAGACATTTTTGGATATGATGCACATAGGGTGAATAAAATCTCAAAAATGTCTCTGACACGTCATCGATATTCGAGATAAAATTTCATTATCAATCCATATTTCTATGAAGAATCGAAACTCTGGTAATTTCTGTTGAAGCACCAAATATCATCTTGATTTTTATACTAAATAGTTTTGTCTTCCGCTCCCGAGGTCGTACATATTGCTCGACTTAAGAGTAATATCAAAACCCTTGCTCTACTCGGTAAATAAAAAACGAGCAGTGCGTGGTTCTTATATTAATCTTGTCTGTGGGACACTTTTAGTGCTGAAAGTATTAATGCTTGAAAAATGTCATAAAATAGCAAGGGCTTCAGGCGAAAGCCGAAAACTGTGGTAATGAAGAAGAAAAAGTATGGTCACTTTGATGGATATTTCCAGAATTTCAATTTCTTATGAAAATTGCGGGCCTCATTAGGACCATACAATCAAATCTAATTTTTTTCTGGAAACAAATGATATACTATTTCAATTGAACATAATTATATGTGAAACAATTACCCATTGTAATTGAATACTAAACAGGAATAAACTATTCGATTACAATGTCACTTTGACACAAACCTTTAGATCTCGCGTGATTAAAATTCCATCCATCTAGATTTGCGGGAAAATTGATGTACCGCTTGCAGATAATTGAACGGATTTTTTACCAGCTTCGCTACAAATTATACACCTATTTATAGAGCGCTCAATGGAATTGTTAATTGGAAAGTAGGTTTACCTTAGATTGCTTTCCACCTGCTTTTACGTGTTTTCCCTTTCCTCTCCCTATATAATTCCTTTCCCTCGATGAATTTGACCTGTGGAAGGAAATGACTTTGGAGGAACACAATCGTTTTTATTAATGGTGCGTAGGCCGGGCATATTTTCCCATTCAATCCGCGACTCATTCATCGATCTTGGTGCGGCGGCGGATGCGTCTCGGCGCACATCGCCAGGAAAAGTCTGAATGAAATTCAACTTTTTCCACGGCGCCAAAAGTGTTGAGTCACCGATGAATCCAATCAGTCAAGTTGATTCGATTAAGAAATTCCAAACAAAAAGCCTTGAGTGCGGGGAGTCGAGAAGGAGAGAGAAAAGTTGGAAACCGAAAATTATATTCTAATTAGTTCCCCATCCATCTTTGTCCTCGTCGTCTGTTGTGTGCATGTTTGCGGTGGTCCATTACAGCAAGAGGCAGGCTGCGCGCTGCTTATTAAAGAAAAAGAGCCGGTCGGAATTAGGAGCAAGTAATTAGCAGCAGCGTGTGTTGTGGGTGGGAATAAAATGGGAGGCGATCTCTTCTCGATATGTCTGCTGAAGGACCACCCTGCTGCTGCATGACCTCGGACGCCTTCTCTCCATTCCGTTCCATAGCACACACGCTTTCATTAACATCCTTTGTCTGTATTTTGTGCTCTGCTTCCAGCGAGTGAAGGCGCCTGAAGCGGGTTTAGCGCTGCTTGCAGTTCAATTTTGACTTTGTTCTCCTGGAGATAGTGGAATTCCTAAAATATTGAACTATAGACGAAATGGGTAGTGAATATACGAATTATTCCAAACACATTTAATAAACAAGGAGTTTGAGAGTGAAAATATTCTTTGAGTTCAGGGCGCCAGAACTCACTGCAGACTTCGTCCCAGGGAGCCACCACCCACCAGGAGCTGAGAGGCCTATTTGACTGATCAGGACGATGGCCAGGAGAACTTCGACGTCAGCTTGGACAGGTTTTCTCAAAGTTGACATGAATGAGTTAGAGGTAAGGTGAGCAACCGGGCGTTAATCAAGGTTGTGCGCTCCCCAGCAGTTCGTCAGGGAGATTTGGCTCCGGAACTCAATTCCACTCCCGCGGCCAAGCTTAAAAGAGCCCTTCGTCCGAATATGAATTTCATTCTTCAGGAAATTCGGCTGTCGCCCGTTCGATGGCAGGGTTGAGAGCATGGCGGGGTCGACTCTTGGTCATCTCAAGCAGAGATCGTTGAGGTCATGAAAACTCGCATCCTCGGGCTGAAGAGGACTCCTCGCCGCCAGGGCTGACAATGAGCCCCCCGGCGCGATTCTGCGGTGTCGTTTAGAAGGTAGATACAATAGGAACTGACATTCCCTTAGCTAGATTTTTGGATCCTATTGTTGTTCGTTTGACCGCTTATGATTCTTCAATGAACCAACTAGGATCCAAATCCATTGACGTCGTGAGCAAAAATTCACAGGATGTTCGCGGTTCCATGGCTAATGAGATTAGGTTCTGAGTTCTGACAATTGATCAAAATTCTGTTACCCCACAATCTTATTATTATGGTTAGGGTTTACACCTTGTGTCGGTTCCTAATCTCTATACTATCCTTCCGTTGGCGAGCTATTTAGGTGTTTTATTGTTCGTTTCCAGTAAGTAAAGATTCGGCTTTACTCTCCTTATTTTCTATTATAGCTGTGTTGGAATTAAAATTGTGCTCAATCACCAATCAGATCTTCTAAAACCAAAATATAAAATTTTGCTGTCTCTTTGTATGTGGCGATGTGTGGGGCATATATCTTCAATCCGTATTAATATTATTTTTGTAGCTAAAACCAGAATTTCGACCCGAAATCTGGGTCCGCAAAAGAATTGTGAATCAATGTGTGTGCTGCGCTCTGTAGGAAGAATGCTTCGGTTGTGTATATGAGTGTATTTTGCCGTTGGGCAGGACAAAATGAGTAAACAGCGGAGTCGGGTTACCCGCGGCAGAAAGAGGGAAAGCAGCGAGCGTATGGCGTCGGGAGTTGAAAAATGCAGAGCACTCGCCGGCCTAATGAGTTTGGTGCATCGCGGTGGTCGATGCTGATGCTGCTGGCCTTGCTCTCATCAGCACTTGTTCCGAGAGGAGACGCGCAGAGCGACGGACTAATATGCCTCGGCTCTTGTTCTTCCTATGATACATATAAAATGTATACGGTCTCCATAGAAACGAGGCGTCTTAAGGAAGATGGGGGACTGCTTAATCTACAATCAATAATAACGCCGCTCACTCGCAAAACTTTCTTCATTAATTTCCCGAACCGAAAGTCGCGTTTGCTGCGCTCTTAGCAGCAGCGAAAATAATATTCTATTGATTGCCTTTATTATATTCGCTCGAGGAGAAATTAATAAAGGAGCTGCTGGAAAATATGGCGTGCGAGAGCTGCAGAGGAGGAAAAACAAAAAGCGCTCCGCACAATGGGAAATGAAGTTGGAAAAGAGCAGCGCTTGCAAATCAGCAGAAAAATTGCGACGGAAGAACTTTTTCATTAATTAAAGATTGTCAGAGCTTGGATATTTGTCATCGGGTATATAATTAGTATCAGAGAGAAAACAATTTGTCATTCAGTAAAGAAAAACAAAATCTCTTACTAATGTTGTGGGAAAGAATATTGTTTCGTATGTGAATACTTCAATCGATGCTAGGCTACTTCTAAAAGCGTTCAGTTCGATACTGGAGAAAACAAGAAAATCCCCCTCTGCATAAAAATATTTGTGATTAAACGACGGTGGAGGGCGGATGGAGGGACGATTACCTAAAAGGAGCAGAAGGAACGCGGTGAATTCAGAAGAGGCAGAGGAGCCGGGAGCAGCAAGGCGGCAGCGCAGCCTTCCGCCCGCCGCCCATGTATACACACTCAATTGAACTTTCATTTTGCCATCTTTTTTGCACTTGAGTGAAACTTCAAAAGCCCAATTTCGCTGCATTTCGTCTTGCTTTTTACATCACAAAAAGACTGCTCTGAATGAGTAACCTTTTGTCAGATAAAAGCGGCGGCGGAATAATGAAAAGCTTCGAGAATTTTTATATTCCGTCCGCTCCTTTCACAACAACCCCTGGATTAGTGGGCCCGATACAATATTTGTTTATCGTCGGATTTAAATTTTATGGTGCAAAGCTGCATTCACAAAACTCGGCCTGGAGCGGGAAACCGAAAAGCGAGCCGAATCTGCATGTTTTGAATGGGAAGCAGCTGCCGATTTCGGACGGAAAACACCCGTCGGCGCTCGCTTCGCTGTTTTCAATCATCCGGGCCATAATCAAATTACCCCCGTCACATTGCCTTTGTACAACTTCATCTGAAAGAACGCGAAAAACCATCTCAGCAGACCAACTGCAATTGTCATGAATGTTATCCCGAAATCAATACAAAACTGGAACAAACTTTGACTGCTGTAAGATCATAATTTTGCAAGTACATAAGACTGAAAAAATACAGATCTGGGAAGCCGTGACTATTCCTATTCGTCGGTCTGTTTGGTTGGGTGGAAAATAGAGAGAAGAAAGGAGGAGGGAAAATAAATAAAAAGCGATTGCGGGGCGAAAGAGCTGTTTTCTGTATTCAGAAGGCGGTCTCCAATATTTTTGCTGCGCCCGTTCGTCTCTTTCTCTGTTTTTCTTTCTCTCGCTACTTTGTCATTTCAAAAACAAAAGAGCGCGCCGCTTGAAAATTCAGGAGAAGTGCTGCAGCAATAAAAAGCAGGGAAAGAGAAAGGGCGAGATAAATAATCGCACACGCTCCAGCGTTCGGATAAAGATGCTTTTGTTGCTGCTGCGCTGCTGTTGGTGCATAATTTATAGGCGAAAGGTCTACTGAGAAATTTTCCATTCCTTTGTACTCCAACCCAATCGAAATTGCATTCGTTTCGTAAATTAAAACAGTATACAATTCGCAACCCTGTATGTGTGTGGCCTTTTGTTGTCTGCAACCCTCACGCGCCAAAATATTTTTTTTTGTTTAGCATATCTTAATAATTTCTCCTAATTAATATTGGGCGATATTAGTTTCAATCTGCCTCCCATCACACCGAGAAAAAAAACTAAAGTATTAATGGGTCAAAATTTAGCAATGGTAAAAGTTCGAAATAATCAAGACAAATAGGTTAGTTAAAAAAATTAGGAAAAAAATTTAAAAATGTCCTACATTTTTGCCAGTGTGTCAATAATTTTGAATAAATAATCGTAGAGAGTCAAACTTTCATTAAATCCAGGGATATTTAACAAGCTTTATTTAACTTTTGGGCCTTGGAAATAAAAAGCAACGCAACAATTATTGTTTGCTAAATGAATTCAGCCTCATTTTCCTCCTTGCGTGAGTGTGCTGTGGTTAGTGAGAGCTGCCGATTTTGAAGCCGAAACGGAGCTTACTAGGCTGAATTTATTTATCTATCAATCAGCGAGCGAGCCGACTCTCAAGATAAAACGTGACTGCGTAATTACTGTTTATTTTTCCGAGACGATGATGATGATCAGATGAATTATAACTGTAACAAATAAATCTGGAGCATTATATACCACTTTATCCGAGAGTGTGCATGGTGAACACATTAAATATATGAAATTCTGCGCTCATTTTTGTGTGCCGATGGAACGATTTAATTGCGATTTCCTGATGCTGCGCCGCGATTACGTCCCGGATAATTTTTCTTTGTCTCGACGTGCACCCGGCGCTAGGTTAACGAGGCAGCACGCTTCATTTGATTAGCAAAATTGTGCCGTGCATGCATCGCTAGTTAGCAAATCCCCGCCTGCTCCGATGTAGAGTTGAAAGAACGGAAGTGCACTTACTGCAAATTGATATATCTGCGGCTTGGATCTCTGCACACGACTCTGCTCGTACAAATTGGTAATACCATTCCGAACGACGAGTCACTTGTTATGGAATTGCGTGAATTTACTTTGTAATTGCGGCGCTAGAGAGTTTTTAACTGGAACTTTAAATTAGGGGGATTAATTATTTTTAATTGGGTTTAAATGGATTTATTAGAGCGTCAAAAAGTTCTCTTAAAAGTTTTCATAGAAGTCATGGGATCATGACACGATATTGGTGTTACTAACATCTTATTTAAATTTAATTTCAAAAGGGGAAAATTATGCAGTTTCGTTCAACCAAGAGAAACAAATTTTAAAGTAAATTAATGAACATCTCAAATTCAAACCCCTTAAATACTTGTTTTCAAACACTTTAGGCTTGAGATAAAGCTATAAATAATGTAACCTAAGTAGCAATTTAAATTTTGAAACAGTTGACTTTTCTAATAAAAAGCGCCCTCTCCCTAATTGAATTATATTTTAATTCGTAACAAAAAATAAAATCCATACTAGGGTAGATATAAATGTCGACGAGTGGTAACAAAATAAGTCAAAAGCACTACAAATTTTTTATTGGCAAAAAATGTGGAATTTTTCTGGCATTGTACATATTCTTTTCATAGTGCACATCGTAGAGCATACATATACTCATTGTCAATTGTTCAAAGCAATCAACTCGATCGATCGACTTGTTGCATCCTGATCTTTTAAAACAATTGTTGATGTTTCTCATTGCTGGTTCAAATTTTTTATGAAAATGAAAAAGAATCCAACAATTGAAAATATTTTACTCCGCCAACTGTCATAATATCGTCCTTTGGTGCCAGTAAAATTGCGCATAGCTCAACAACCAAACTCAATTTTCCTTCTTGCACGAAAATGGCAACAATCATTTCAACAATTAAAATTTTATTGTCTACTATACTATACTATACTATACTATACTATAGTATAGTATACTATACTATACTATACTATACTATACTATAATCCTGATTTAATTTATGTAAGGAGGGACTACCCACTTATTGTTAGACATATTTTGTGTCGTTGAACCCGAAGTTCATGGTAATCCTGGCTATATATTATCCTTGTCATGCATCATCTTTACCTCCCTTTACAAATGCCGAACCGCCCCAAAAAATGTGTTGGTCGCTCTCTTTGTCAGCTATGGTCGTTTGTCATGCCTTTTTTAATTCATGCACAACACGAAAAATCAAACCAATAACATATCGTGCCTATTGCAGGGCTATCCTATTCTAGAACAACGTCAACCCAAACCAATAAAAATGTTTTTTTTAGAATTTATTATTGTAAATATTTTCTCCACGAACGGTGGCTCTGATCTTGTACCCGAGAAGGAATGAAAGTGGAGCCGCTCAGTTTTTCCGCCGCCCTAGTCTTTCTCGCCCATTTCCACCCTCGCAGCTCCAGCACTCTCCCTCTGTCTAATTAACCCTTTATGCATGCGGATCAATATCTGAAACATAGCGGCGCAGCAGAGCGAATTGGACCCTGCTTCTTCTCTTTCTCTCTCGAGCAGCGCGCGGTGGCAAATGTTTTAGGGGTGCCTCTTTCGCGCTCCGACCACCCCCGAATGGCGTGCTAATCAATATTAGTGAGCTGTACCGCCAAAAAGAGGGGGCGCCCACCCCCGAGTCGCCCACCAAAGTAGCCTTCCACCCTGGCCGCGGCCAGCCAGCCGAGCGCATGAGGCGAGACCGCCTGGCGCGCGCATTCCCGCGCACGTTTTGATACATCGCCCTGCTCTGCCTGCCTGCCTAAATTATCCCCCTTTTTGCTCATGCTACGCAGCAGTGGCGGCAGCAGCAGCTCGCCCAATTCCAACTCAAGCCCTTTCTGCGCCCCCGGACGCACGAGACACACAGCCTCCAAATGTGTAGCTCCATTATTTGATACAGCAGAATCAAAACCAATTTTAGCCCGCGAGTTTAGCAGTAACATTGCACTCGTTTGAACGATGAATAAACCATTAAGCAAAGGAATTGGGTGAACTGATCGTAAGCTACTTATGAATGGTACCATTCTTACTAGGCATACCCTTCTTACTGTCACATTTGATCCCAAGTACACAATGAGAATGAAAATGTACGAGTTTTCAATATGAATCCTTTTTTTCGGTGGAAAATTCCACCACACTCCACGCACGTGCTACGGATTTCACTATGTTCGTTCAATTTTCTCTATAGGGCTCTTGAATAGGTTTCTTTTGTAGTTGGCTCTCCGATATATTATAATGAAAGTAATGATGTGATTTATTGGGATTTTAAATTAAATTAAAATACCTTCTAAATTGTTACATTAATTGTTGCCTTAATTAAGCCGCAGTCGAGATGAATAAGGAGAACATTATTTGCAACAAGAAGTCCGTTGATTTAGAACTACAGGAATAAAAATTTTGAATACTTGCTTGCTGTCATAGCAGTATGCATGTAATATTAGCTTTACTCTCCTTACTTTAGACTAGTGTCGTGTCCGTTTATATTATGCTCGTCAAACAATGTAATTTGTCTGTTGTGTGATTTTTGTGTTGTATTTGGTCATTGTTTGACGGAATGTAGACCAGTTACATTGTCCCTAAATGAATAAACCAATAAGCTAAAGATTTCGGTGAACTGCCCGTAAGCTAATTAAAATGCTTATACACTTCTTACTGTCACATTTGATCCCAAGAACACAATGAGATAGAAGATGTGCGATTTTTCAATATCTATCCATTTCAAGGGCGTGGAAGATTCCACCAACATCCATACAGTTGCAACAAGATGTCCGTATTGATTTCGAATGACAATAATCAAAATTTTGAATATTTGCTAGCTGTCATAGCAACTAATATTTACATCGACAATCTTTTGCTTATTTCGAATCGCCTTAGAAGATTTTAAGAGAAGTTATTATACGATTAAGAGAATCTCAATAAGTGTATTCTTGTTCTATTTAGGATAATTTGGCTATTGAAGTCATGTCGCTGTTTTATTTGTTTTATTTTAGCTTGCATTTTAGGCGTTCCAATTCTATATCCATCTCACGGTAAGATGACCAATAAAATTCAAATATTTTCTATCGCTCTCTCATCTTATCTCTGCGCTAAACAGTTAAAATATCATGGTCCTTCACTCAAATCTTTTTTTACACATAAACAGTGCAAAAATCAGGCGTCGTCGTTTTCTTTTTCCTGGAGCATTAATCATACATTTCCACGGGCTGCCCCTTATTTCTGTCCTTTCTGTGAATTGGCTCGAGCGTAAAAAGGTCTTCTAAGCATTATTTACAATAAAACTTTTTTCATTCTCGATTAGTTTCAATTCTCAAGACGAGTAAAAACAAAAACCAACTCACGTCAGCTGTGAAGACGAGGGCAAAAAGAAAAGCAATTAAAAGCTTTTCAATTTCTATCGTGCATACACTAAATTGGCTCGTTTCTTGCCCAACAAAGCTCACGTCGTTTGCTTCAAGCTTTTTCTCCTGAGGCAAAAAATGTGCCGCTTCGGAGCTGGCGGAATTAATTTTACCCTTGGATGCAAATGCAGCGTCCGGCGGTAAGGCGAATGCGATCCTCTCTAGTGAGGCAGAGAGAGAAGGAAAGAAAAAGCAGCGAATCAATAACATGCTGCGCACACTGCTCGAGTGAATAAATCTGCATAGCAAACGCAGCGTCATGGGACCATGCGTTCAATTTGTGCGCTTCTATGCACAGTCGGCTATTTAATGCAATTTCCGCGCGACGAACTCGCTCGATTGAAAATTCAACGCGATATTCCTGAAACTTTCCGTCGCAGCATTCGACACAGTATATTTATGCAGACCCCTAATGTATCAATCACACTTGCGCGTTCCACTCTCAATTTATCGCCGCCGGACCCAGTGGACAGACACAAAAACACCGACAATCACTTCGCTTCTGTGTAATTTGAATAAACGACGGCAAAACGACGCGGCTGACAATGCTAATTCGTTATTAATGACCTGGCACAAAAGGCGAGCTGAATGCGCGGCTCGTGAATGTGTCTGCGCGCCCACAACTCATGCAAATCTTCTCGGAATCTCAAACCAAGCGTGCAACACGGTCCAGTTCTTTGTATTTCGAGCTGTCAACTCTATACAAAATCAAGCAGCAATGAGGCTTGGCACGTTAATAAAAAATTTAAATTTTTCATCGAAAGCTATTGAAAAACAATTATTGTTTTAATATTTTAGAAACGTGGTGATTCGATGTAAATAAATCTGGAATGTATGCTATATGCATACAAAATGTGAAAAGCAGATAAAGTGTATTTTCTTACCTGTCCTTACCTGTTTTTGGTTCAAAGGTACCAACAATAGCTTTTTAGAATCCAGAAGAAACGGTCGGTATGAATAAGCAATGAGCCAGTATTTTTTCTATGATAATGAGAAAATAATGTATCTAGAAACGTATGAATGGAGCCGTGTTCATTTTTCAAGATTTTCCTTTCCATTGTTGGTTCAACTAACATCTATTTAACCTAAAATCGTGCAAATCACTTTAACAACTTCATTAAGCTTTTCCAGAAAACTGAGAGAAAACATATTATTACAATAAGGGTTATAGTGGAGCCGACACGGTTGATCCTAAATTTTCTTTTGTAACTCATTATTTCGTTTATACCTCCTATTGTGTGTAATGTGGTTTCAGGATCAAGCTCACAATAGAAATTGTTCAAAAGTTCGCCGACCATATTGAATAAACATTGATGACACAGTCAGTTTCGTTCATTTTTCAAGATAAAGTTTTTACCTGCTCTAGGAAAGTACCAAAAAAGCACGATGATCTGACAAGGTAATGCCTAGGTCTGACTAATAGTGCCAAAAGTCGAAAGAATCGTCGTTTGTCAATTCGTTCCACAAAGAGTCCGAATTCTTTTTCTGAGCCTGTTTTCGTCTCGTGCATGGATCGTATCATGTACATAATATAATATGCCACCAGATAGCTTAAGTCATGTATCGTTCCAAATAAGGAGTGTGAAGTTAAATTTATATAGGGGAAGGGGAGGCAATTCGAAAAAATAAAGTTAAATTAGTTAAAAAATATTTTTATTAATCATCGAAGATGTTATGAGCTTTATAGAGTAAATAATAAAGTATTTTTTGAAAAAAAAACAATTTGTTATATTTCATGTTTCTAAAGGAAAACTTTATTAACATTGCAAGATGATCTTAGTTTAAAATGTCGACACTCGAGGTTGATTGTTCCATATTATAATTAAAACGGACTTCACCCACGATGCTTTAAAGTATCCTCTTTTAATCTTTTATTCTTTAAATATTCGGCAAGATGAGCTATAAAAAATCCCTTGATCGCAGTAAGCTGTGATATATACCTGAACCCGGGTAAAGAATAAATAATTCTGCGTAAAATCTTGTCTTCATAAAAAACTTACTTGTTGCAACACACAACATACACAACATAGATGTGCAGCCCTAGGCTGTCCAAAATTTTCCACATACTTTATGGACAGGGACAGGGATTATTCATCAGCCTAGACATCATGTGTAGCAACAACTAAAAATAAGTTCATCCAATAACCATTTGAGACAAATTCTTGGGATTTTTGTGAACCAGTTGATTTTGATTGCTTTTCTAGGAAATATGATAATCCCCAATAAGATGATTTGAGCAAATAAGATTAGATATTTTCCACTAGCGTGAATTTCCCTTAAAACATTTTAGAATTATGGTGGACGTGAGCTTTGTGATGAAAAACAAGGTAAAGAGCTGCACATGGTGCAAAGGGAAACGAGCTGCTGGAGGTCTCATTTTGAATTCCAATCCAATTGTCTAGTTAAGCCAATATTGTCGGCCGGCATGGCAATGGTTGGTTTCTCGCGCGCAGCACGGCACGAACCGAACTGAAAACGATAATGCGAAAATATCCGGACAGCAATAATGCGCAAGAGGGCATCTGCAGTAACAGTTACATTAATAAAAATGTATGAGGCTTATTTCATACAAGAAATGCGAGATGCTGCAGAAATAACCCGTCGTTAATAGAGAAACTTTTTCTTTTTTTCTCAGTTTGGACCGGCAATCGCCAGGCAGCCAATACACAAAATCTCGAATGACAATTTACAAGTCGATTTTGACGAAGGCACAATGAAGCGATTTATTCGCGCGGCAACGTCCGTAATCACACCTTTTCTTCTTACAATCGCCCATTGGTACAAATTCTCCGAATTTTTTTTTCATTTCACTATTTATTGTCATGGCAGCAGATCAACGTTTGAAATGTGATTCTTTGATATTCCGCTCTGGAGAATATATTTCCATTCAACCGTTTTCCTCTCGCTCTCCTTGTTCTCTATATACCTGCTGCAGCTCAGAATAAAGCATAGGATTTTAACCCCTATAACCCTGCAATTGCAGCGAGAGCACTCCCCCCCCCCCGAGCTCCTTTTCATCGCATCTTTTCGCTCCCTGCTTTTTTAAACATTTATTCCGGTCTTTCCATCCGTCTTGCAGCTCGCAATCAACTCAATAGAGCACACGCGTTTTATATTCTCGTGTGCGAGCAAACAGCGAATCTCGGTTTGCAACCCTTTCAGCCAGCTCACCCCAATTTGGTTCGAACGGCTGCCGAGCGTGCGTGCTAATTCAATAAGACGAGCTGAATACCTGCGCGACGCCAGCGTGTTGCCAGCACGCCGTCCTCCGTCTGTCGTGTGCTGAATAAATTTCAATGACACGGCAAGGGTTGAATGAGTGCAGCGGCAACACCATTTTTTTATTAGTGCATCAGCAGTATTCAAATCACCCCCATTAAGATCGCAACCAATCAGATCGTGTGAATGGAGGTCTCTTGCATAATATATGAGAAAGGGTGTGATCAATGCTCGATCTAAATCGGTTCAAGCCAAACTTCACATCTATAAAATGGAGCTATACATTAAAGAACAGTTTTCACACATAAAATAGGCACCAGTTCATTAATTTGTAAGCAATTTGATCCAGATTTTAAATAAAATATATGGGGTAGAGTGTTAATAACTTAAATAATATTTCAAATTAAAGTTAAAACTCCTGAAACAGAAAGTTGAGGGAATAGAATTTTGGGTGAGATTTTGATAGTGGTATTAATATCATGCATGGAAGGGCGAGTGGCGGGAATTGGAAAGATTTATTTATTTCCTTTTGTGTTCAGAAATGGGTGTAGATGAGCGTTTTTAAAGTCCGTTGATTCTCAGAACTCTCTGCAGCTAATAAAATAGGGATGCTTTTGTTTTAAAGGTCAAATACTACGTTGATGAGGCCCGCGGGTGCAGTATAAGGACGAGGTTTTTAACTTTTCTAATAGGAATTCAAACAATTAAGGTAAACCCCAACTATTTTTCAAAGCATATGGACTATTTTTCCGCAATAGCGTTGCACAGAATTTAAGGAAGCTCGTGGAATGCCGTTTTTTTAATATTCCTTTCTTTGGATCACTATCTCTATCTGCCTGGAATGGATTAAAAATTTCAAGGCCATGGGTTCAAATTTTTACTTCATTTTATATCAACTAATGAAATCAGCGATGAAAACATCGTCACGCAATATTTTCGAGATTTTCTTGGAAAATAACAAATATCTGATTATCAATGGTACACATATTGGTTCTTTTCAATCATTCATCCTTACATAGTTGAATCTCACTATCGATGGATTGCTTTAACACTCAACTCAATTGGCTATATATCCTGTATATCAAACAATTTTTATCCTAAGCTCTTTATTTAGAAACGACTTGTATGTTTGAATTCCTAATTTAATTTTTAAATTTTACTTGTCCCACTATGTGCACTCCTCTATATTATTTTTCAAGTCAATGTGACCTCGGAAATGCTAAATTCACTCACAAATTAACGCTTATGCAAATGTCGCACTCGGCATAAATAAGCGTTTCGCATGCAGCAGTCCCTTTCTTTTCTCTCGACTCGTGCGTCTGATAGTAAAAATATGCATAAATTTCGTGCTCTGTACAAAGGTGAGCCTCTCATCTTCTTCTAATTCTGATATATCTATACACGCACGCAAGCAACAGTGTCAGTCCCCTTTTCGCATTGTGTTTTCTCCAATTGTTCCAGGAACCCCGAGTGAGTCTCTCGCTCTCTCCGCGTCTTTTCGGAACGTTTATTCAAATTGGCCATCTGCATCTCACAGCCGCTTTTCCATGTAAATGCGCGCGTTTGCCGAAAATTTATGACGCTGGCTGCGACATGTGTGCGAGCGAAAGAGTTTCCATACTTTGTAACGCAACAATAAATAACCGAATCCACCGATCTAATGCAAACGACCGGCGATAATGATAATTTGCGCACGCAGCCAACCAAGCAGTGCAAGTACGCACACTAACAAACACACGCGTGCCTCCAGATGGCCGGACAGTAATTTCTCCCTGACCACCGACGCGTTGACCATCGCTCTGGCGTGTGTATGCCTTCTTCATTATTTATGCGTACGAAATGGGCCTATTTATGCATACTATTACACGCTTGCTTGGCCCCGGCGCCCTCTGTTCGCTCTTTTGCTGTTTACATATGATCGCCAGCATAGATTAATGACGCCTGTTTGCTGCTGGACAACAGGATATAAAAAGCTCTTAGTTGTTGCGTCCTAGCGAATTTTAAATATCAGCAGATCGGAGGGATTTTTTGTAGGTCTACGAAGCACGGAGAGCATGAATTTAATGGCTTTAGAAATTTTTCCTTCCTTTTGTAAAATTTGTATTATAAATAAATTTTTTAAGAATTATAGATGGGATCAAGCAGAAAAAATATTCACAGCTTACAAAAAATGAAAAAAACTGTGTCCCTCCTCATCCGATTATGAAAACATGACAGCGGTTCTTTCAATATTTTTAATAATTTTTAAATCAAATCACAATGCAGAGTATATTCATTCGAGACTAATTGAAAAGCACACGCAATAAAGCGAGCGGCGATTGCGCTGCAGTGCGTCGCAAGAGAAAGCAGTTTTTTTTCAAAATCGACTGCCTTCAGCCATTATTATTCTTTTATGGTGGCGCGGAAAAAGCCATTTATTCGTAGACTGCATTCAAATAACCCTCGCCGACAGCAGCCGAGAATGGGGTGACGCAATATGTGAATAAAATGAACCCGGCGGCTTATCGGCAAATTCGAGTGCAGTTGCCGCTTTTTTACACACTTTTAACAATTTTCCCTCGGCGTGTTCGCATCACAATAAATTCCAAAGTCCCCCTGCATGAATGCATCGCGTTCGCGTAGATCCTCGCGCATAATGCACTCGCCAGTCCGGCGCCGTCGTCCACCTCTGAGGGATATTTTTAATATTGCTTTATGCACTTGACCCTACGGGGGGCTCACACCACCTGCTAGGGTGTTGATAACTCTCCTCCATGGAAAAACGAGAATAATATAAGAAATCTGTCCGGACTCCGGAAACTCCCTCCGCCCGGAATATCATTGTGATAGCCGACCGATAACACGGATTTGTGACTGCGCGACAAGCCAATTTTTCCGATTTCTTGCCAACATATTGCGCTGATGCATGTGTGCTGACGATAAAAATTGCCCCTGCTGAGTGAGCGGGTGTAAAGAGGTTTGTATGCATTTGCAATGTATGACTTTCATAACAAATACTAACAGTGCAGAAATATGAGTTTACTGGCAAGAAGTAGTTTTTTCAACATTTACGCAACAATCAAATTTTACTTTAATTGATAAAAGTGAACAGAAAACAAGAAAAATCAAGCCTTGAATAATTGTATGGTTAATTACAGTACATAAAATACTTTTTCGTAGTTAAGCTGCCGTAAATGCACATATTTTTGTGGCACTCGATATGACTTTGCATGTTAAAGATGATGAATCGCCTGAAGGTCGTTCAGATGATCTCACCCAGCATATGGGCAAATTAATCAATTAGCAACTGCGAGTGATTTGCATAAACAAGCTATTAACCAAGCTCCAAGCCTCCAACTTCCTGCTCTATCTAATATTCAATTAATGGCGGTCGATTGCTTTTATAATGATTGATAGAGAACGCAAAATGTGATGGCTGATTTCGGGGGATGCAGGGTTGCGGCGGCGGCGGGATGGAGCCGCGCTCTCTAATAAGCCATCTGCCGGCTTGTTTTTTCCACATTGCATCAATCATCATCATCGCTTTTGCTCGGCTGGCTCTCGCACAAACATGCACGGTAAAATATATTATTTTTCAATTGCGTAGAGGAGAAAAACATTTGGCATATAGCTCTCCTGATCAGGGATGAATCCCCCAGATGCAGCTTGCGAGCGTGAATTTTTTTAAAAATTAATTTGATTCAAACCAATTGTGAATTTTTGCGCCATTAATTTTCAAGAGGGTGGCGCGCCCAGCCGAGTGGAAGTCGCTCGCTTGACATTTCCATTTTATTTTGATTTGATCAATTGGCTCGGTCGCCGGCGAATTAGCTCGATGATTGACTCAAGGGGCTGACATGTCGCATTTCCACTTTTGAATTGACTGCTTGCTTTAAAGTTCAATATCCCTGATTCATTGGCATGATTTTCGTGTTTAGATTAAATGATCTTGGGAATAGTTGAATAAATAAATCAAATATATCAAAAATTGGGGAATGGTTGTGTAGGCATTTGTAAACAGGAAAACAATTTTTCTCGCATGCAGGTGAAACATTTTATCTGCCTCGAAGCAGCAGGTGTATACATAATGTTTGTTGGGTTTAATGCTTTTTCCAATCAGGAAATAGTGTATGGCAATTCAGCGGACCAACTTAATCTCAATGGTGCGGCAAAGTGCAGCGAGAGGCAGCAGTGCACTGAATATGCCACCCCCAGTAAAAATCACCTTGGCCAGCATGCGATTTTCTTGCTTTTATATCATTGAACAGCCTATTCAGAGGATGATTCATGTATATCCTCTGGCCACATCTTTAATTTTAGAGCTATTCGTTTCGTGGAGAATTGGAAATCTCTAGAGCTGATTTTGTTATAGTTTAAACATTCTCATTTTCCTGCCGACGTGGATTTTATTCAGTATATCCTGAAATGAATTCTACCAAATCAACCGGCTGCTGCGTCCCGGGATTTTGACAATATTTGATAGGACAAGGCTGTTTGTGCGTCTGTCTGTTCAGGGAACAATAACAGATGGTCCGAAATGCAAAGAGGCGCTGAGGCAACAGCAGCAGTAGCTATTTTCCCTTTTCTCGTGCCATTTGTATGGATGAGACTATGTGCGCCGTGGAAAGAAGCGTATTTTATTCAGGGCCGCGTATCATGCATGGATATTTGATTTTGTGGTATAAAACGTTTAAAAAATGCTTTGTAAGGCTGAATGCACCCGGGATGAGATGCAAGAACGCGTTCATTGTCGTGCAGCAGCCAGCGCGCGTCGCGGCCCACAAAAAAGTATATAATGTATACGCGTTTATTCTCCGGCCGTAACTGTATCCTGACGAGGCGCGATGCTATTAATTCTCATCATCGTACTGAATAAAACGACGCCCGCCGATATCAAATCACCGGCACAATGCCACCGACCGACTGAAATTAAATTACGCAAAACGCTTCCTTCATTTGCAAGAAAGGAATTGCAGCTGTAAGGATTTATTTCATAAGAGATAATTGCCTTGATTTCTCATATCCATCATTGATGTACATTTGGAAAAAGATGAAATTGCAGGGAGCCTATGAATCATCAACCCAAAGACCATTTGAAATCAATAAATCCGTGAGCACTTCACAACACCTTTGAGTCTCTTTTAGTACTTTGGCACTAAGCATCTTTCTGCCCCTTAATTTGCTTATCTATTCTCTACGAACGCCGTGCAAACCTGTGTGTGGTGGAAGTTCTGGATTAAGGCTGGAAATTCAATCATTGGTAGCGCGCTTTTGTTATCTATTTTACACAAAATACGCATCTCTTTTACTCGTTTGCGCTTCCTGCACGCGAACAAATAAAAGAGTTGGTAGGCAACGCATTTGAAATATCACCATCATTTTTATTTCCATCGTTCTGCTTACACCTGCATCCCCTATACCCCTCAAAAGTGCATCAAATTTTTGCGTCTCAGCTGCCAGCCCGCCTGCGCGTCTATTATTATGAAGATTATTGAGATTCTGGTAGAGGGGTTGCTGAAAAATTCGTGACCAGCGATGTATAAATTCACGGCGCCAGAGAAGAATGAGAAAAATAAGAAAAACATCATCTCGAGGCGGCTGGATGCAGAGTTCTTCGCCCTCTGATTTTGCTTTTCTGTCTGCGTGCTACCCTCTCAGGTAGTCCGACCTTTTTTGACAGCAACCATTACCACATCGAGAGAGGCTCTTTGGGTATTATTTGACTATGGGGTAGATAAAAACCCGCGATGCCTCACTCCCTGGTGCCAGGCCTTTAGCATCCCTCGGATAAACACGCACACTAAAAGGTTTTCCGTTTCGTAATAAAACGTGGGCCAATGACCGCTCGGCCTTATTTTTTAACATTTATCCGAACAAACCCTGCTCCGAAATCATCTCGGCTCTAATAGCAGTTTTTAATTTCATTCATTGTTGCGCAGGAAACGATGGGTCCGCTTAATGAGATTGCATTAGTTAAGGGCGCATTGGATGCGCGCGGCGGATTGGCTGGCTCTTTCTCGCTTTTTGTCAGTTTTTTTCTGCTCTTTTGAGAAAACGCCGACCTCAAGAGTAGCTGCTTTTTGTGCCGCACTCGTAAAAAGGTCTCCTACGAGAAATATTTATGAATACTTTGTCACCGCCGAATGTGCTGTGGAATGAGCGTTTATTTAGAAATGAAGCACCGAGAACGGGAATAAAATCAGCGGAGAAAATGCGTTGCGGAAAGATCGATAGGTCGGCGTCGTAAAACACAGTCTGTTTCATATGAAGAGCATCGGACTAGAGACACGCAAACAATACGGCACACAAAGTCCTGCTGATTGCACCGCTTTTGCGCGAATGTATTTACTTTACGGCTGATTATTTGCGAGAGCAGTAAAAATATTTTTGATCGTAACCAAAGCCTGCACTTTGGCTGGTAAACCGTTTCTCTTTTTCATCGATCTACGATGTACAAATAGAGAGCCCCTGTTTCCTGGAATATAGAGATAAATTCTCAATTATTAAGAATAGTATTTATTTAAATCTACAGTTTTTTGCTTTTTATCCCTGTCCGCAAACCGGGAAGAGCGCGCACTTACCGAAATTTTTTACCGACTGATTGGTCTTTTTAAGTACTGTATACCAAAATGACCTAAATTGCACAATAATTGTATTTGATTTTGAATTTTTTAATTCCCATAGATGCTTTGCAGCTGCTTCCAGCTAAATACGTGAATTGCTAGAATTTTCATCCAAACGTTTAGCATTCGGTGAGGTGCTAAGTAAAAAATCTGGCAAAAATGCTTTTCTTGTTAGTTGAAGTATGCAAATAAACAAAATTTCGGACGATAACTGTGGCGATGATGGAAGTTTTTTTCAAACCACACCGAATTTGATAGATCATCATTCTTGATGATAATGCTGGCAGCTAGTGCGGAGCTGTGAAGTTGCTGTGCTTTAATTTGAATAATCTGAGCCTTCCGCCGCTGCGAGCGAGAACGGCTCCTTTGGACACTTTTTATTAACGCACACACAGAGATTAGAGCGCGGCGCGAGAGCGGCACATACAAAAGTGGCTGGACTTTTTTCCACACTGTGCTCGACATTGATACCCGGCCGCATAAATAAAAGATGAATCAGCGTTTTATTTTCAATCAAACATATGATAAATTATTCCAAAAAAGAAGCTAATTCCATTGATTCGCTAGGCCTGACAATCAAAATCGGGGCATAGATTCATCATGTACGCTGCCGCTTATTATTCAAGCAAAAAATCACAGTTTTTAATCTGCGCGCTGCAAACGGTTTCCATCGAGATTTTCCCAGCTCCTCCCCTGGTGCATCGGTAATGAGGGTTTCTGCATGCCAAAGGGGTGCCTTCTGGTTGGCTCCCAGCCAGAGAAATTGCGTATGCAGCAGCAGCTGAAAACCAGAATAATAATGTGCACACACACACACCTTTCCCCACCACCGCCGCCGCACCCTTTTCGGCTCTATATTTGAATTCAACCCTCTTTGCATCGCTTTTTATAGGTGACAGCTTCCCCGGCAAAAAGGGGACGAGTGATCAACCGTCGTTCGCTCTCGCTTGGTCGTGTGCACGGCGACTGTGCTTCATTCGACGCATAGCGACGCATGCATCCTTTTCGCGATCACCCTTCTAACCCAGCCGATTATTTTCATTCGTCTTCCTCGCATTCAGTACTCGCGTGTCCCGCACCTGTTCCAACCCTTTCCTCCCCACGAGACACTTCGAAGCGCACGTGTTTCATTCGATTTGGCACCGCCCAAACATCACACTTGCAATCAAAATCCAAACACTGCTGACTTTGATTGAAAATTATGGAGATGCTTATGAAGATCAAACTATATAAAACTCGGAGAATTATTTAATTAATTTTTTTCACTGCAAGCTATTGTCAAAAGAAGGAAAAATTTAAACCAATCTTATATTTCAATCGCTTTCTCTCTCTCTCTCTCTCTCTCTCTCTCTCTCTCTCTCTCTCTCTCTCTCTCTCTCTCTCTCTCTCAAACTTAAATGAACTAACCCCTTGTTTCACTAAGAATCGGGATAAAATAAAAATCAAATTTTACTTGTGTTTGTTTTTTTACCATAAATGGTAAAAATTATTGTTCAAGGTGAAAGAAATTTTACAAAAACAAAAAGTAATGGGTTTTACAAAATATAGTATACAAAATATGACAAAATGTTTTTTTTATTGTCATTATGCAAAATGCTAATTTGTAATGTTCAGTGGAACCTAATGTGATGACCGTTTCATTGCAAAAGATACGAACAGGGAGCTTGGCACACGTAGTTATACGCGTTTTCGCTCAGGAGTCGGTGTGCGCGCACCGGGCACGCTTCAAAATCACGCAAACACATTTAAACCTGCGCTCGCCCATTCGTCCCGTTTGTATGTGTGTATGTGTGCGAAAGAGCTAGGTTGCTGGCGAGTGTGTGGTCGCCCTCGCCTCTTGCTCGTTTTATTCTCTCATTTTATTATTGGCAGGAAGAAAACTCGTAAAAAATGCTTTTAGGTAAATGAAAAGTGGAGCAGGCACATACACACGGGGCTCTTTTTGCCGAGCTCGGGGGTCATTAAGCGCCGAGCTTTATTTAGCAAAACCGAACCGAGGCGCGCTCCTCCCTCGACGCGGCTTTTCAATTATTCCCCGAAAAATCGAGCAAGTAAATAGGTGTATTAACGAAGTAGTGGCGCCGGCCGGTCAGTGCGACGGCCAACCCTTGGAAAACCGCAAAAATCCATTTCCATAAGGCGGCCCTTTGAATATAGATGGAAAATTTTCGCCCTGAAAACAAGGAATCGTGTTTTATGTGCATTCATTAGGCGGACGGGCCGCAGCAGCAGGCGCCTCCTCCTCCTTTTTGATTGCCAAATTTACCTGAGCGCCGCTCAGCCGGCACAAAAAAGAGCCGAGAGGGCGTAATAATAATATCACATTTTCGGCCGGGCACAAGTGTTCCTGGTATAAGGCAAGAGCAAATATAATATACGATGATTAGCCCCGAGGTTGCATCTGCCACTAGTGCGTGTATACATATTTAAGAGAGCTCGCGCCAAAGCAGCGGCAGCGACCGTTGATTGTGGCTTCTGCCCTTGATGTGCTGCTCTATGGAGTCGGAATTGCCGAGGAACACACGCGGATGGGCTAATAGTTTTGCTCATTTCGCCTCTGGCTCGAGTGCGTCCGGCCTATTTGGTGCGAGCAAATTTACTGTACGCTCGATTGAGATGCAGGATGCAGAGAAAGTCAACTACTACTCAAAATTTGAAGATTCAGATATTTCAAATTGGTTAAGTGTTAAAGAAAATTAAAATCAAAGTCTGTTTAGTGAATCGTTCGTAATTTTACACTGATAAATTTATTACTCAATGAACATCTTATTTAAATCTTAATTAGGCCTTAAAGATGACTTCAACTATTATATGATTTAAATTACATAAAATTCAATGAATCGTATCCACTCTCCGTCTACATTGTTTTTAAAAGTATTATGTTTATTTATTCTCACCATAAAAATGTACATACATGTTAAAACAGTTTGTCAAAAAATTAAACAAGCACATAGTAAAATAACCTTTAAATAATAAATTAAAAAAACCTTTTCTATTGAATGAACAAAGGCAGTTAATTGAGTCAATTTGCAGAAATATTTTCTCTTGGCCTTGGCTGCGTTATTTGCGAAAATTTCGCAAGTTGTAAAAGTCACTTTTCCGGCGAGCGCAGCAGTTGCAAATTAGGCAAGCGGCTGCTGGACGAACATTTGTGCGAGCACTCGCTTTTTACACCTCCATTGCATCATTTCAACGGCGGCGTGAATATTTTAATCAAATTATTCGGATGACGCTGCGAATCCGTGTGTATCGTGGTGGATCTATCATCGCGTAACAACGGCAGGGGCATTATAATGAGAATGATCTGCATGATGGCTCTCCCAGCGCGCGATAATAAGTGTCTGCGCGCCACTGCTGCGGTGCTGCAGGCTGCCTCTTGGCTCGCTCGAATATCACTCATTTTTGCACAATTTCAGGATGACAATAAGAATGCAAAAAGAGGATTATTCATGGTCGTGTGAGCATATCCAGAAGCTTTTGGTGGTCAAGCCTGTCGTCGGTGAGAAAGGATATGTATTCGACCGTTTTTTTGCATATTCTCAGGCAAAAAAATGTGCTGCACACTCACTTAATTTGAATGTGCTGATTTGCGAAAATAAGCTCCTCTCGCGTGAGAATCGTGATCCGCAGCTTTAGCAGACATTGGACTGCTGCAATCCCAGAGGTTTTCAAGAGTAAATATTTATTTAACAGTGAATTTAATATACACACTTATAGCATTTCAAGTGTAAAATTTTTTTAAGGAACACTAAAAACGCGGAGAAATGTTGATTCTTGAACGTAAGCCAAGTTCCTCTTTACTATGTCCCATTTTTAATTATTCTATTCCGTTTCTTTTGATTTGAAGAACCATTGAATATAAGATGATGTCTTGTTATGACTTTTGAAACAGTGAAAATTGAAATTGGTAAGAAAAATTGATTTCGCTGCGATGCAACCGTGAAAAATAGCGTGTGGCGAGTCGTGCTGTTTGTTGTAGTCCGCGTAGTGATGCTCGTTTCGCGGCGTGAAGAATGGCCTTTGGAGCGCACGAAATATGCTATAATGTATTCACGAGATTAATGAGGGACAATATAAAAATCACACCTGGCACCGCGAGTGCAATAAGTCAAATATATGCACGAGAATTCCTACGGTGAGCGCGAGTGGCATTGTGCCGTTTTTTATTTATTCACGCGATCTCGGCGCGAGTCACGAAAAAGTAAAAGTGTAAATACACACAAACGGCTCACATTCACACACACAAGCCAATACTCTCTGTAGCTCCAACGCGTCCGCGTCACTCTCTGCGGAGAGATAATGTTTGTTGGCCTCTGTAGCAACGGGGAGCGCGCTTCGATGACGACTGAAGTATAATTTACTTTGCCTCGCCAATGAATTAATAATCCATAATGTGAGACACACAGACACATAATTAATTATCCACATCATTTTTATTCCAGCAAAATTTGGACGAGAATTGCAGGTCTCTAAAATGGTTACTTGATTAGATTTCGCACTGAGGTGGTTGACATTTGGAATCGGGAAATCAATTTTAACTTCGTGAGTTTAATGCTCAACAAGATTTTTGCAGCACCATTATGTAAACTAAATTTTTGTACACCTTTTCTTCTCCTGGTATCCTTAATTGTTCAGCTTCGTGATACACCTGTGACACACTGTTTGGAACCAATATAAATGGCAGGTTTTTTGCAAAATAATGAGTCCGATAGTTCAAAAGCATAATAAAAAATTATTAGAATTAGAATTATTAGAATTGATTGTCCTTTAAAACCTTTGACTTTAACCAAAGCTGCCTCATATAAATGCTGGAAATAGTTGCACGCCGTTGGCGTTTAATAAATATTCTATTCTATAATAAAAAATTATTTGCAATGTAGTTTGACAAAATTCTTCTCTAGCATGTTTCAAATTTTTATAGCAAATATGTCAAAGACAAATTTCATTTTAAATGCTTTTGTGAAAGGGAGGGACAATGACATATTGTTGACGGTCTCGTCAAGGTGTACGCTAGATTTTTCCCTGGGGGTCAATTTTTTTCAAAAGCCTTGTGGCCAACGCACAGTTGGAATAATTCTTGACAAAATATTGAGTTATACCTGTCATTGCCTCGGACAATAGTTGTTTAACTTTAAAGCTTTTCAACGCAGTAATTTCCGCATGGTCTTGAAAAGCAACTATCTGTCTTGTAACACAATTGTTTGTTGAATGGTTAAAAATCGTTGTATGCTCTGTCAAAATATAGGACTAAGTATAAATATCCATAGGCATAGGAAAAATTATTTCCAGATCGATTTTAAATGCTATGCTACTAACAATGAAAGATTTTACAGAAAATTTATTCAAATATTTTCGGCACATCATTAGATTAAACCGATTTTAAATAAAATGTATTTAACAATGTTTGATATCATCATGCTATACAAAAGTTGGATTTTTCTTATTGCTACTCTCATTATCGAATGAAGTCTTTGCCGCTAATAATTGTATAAGAGATCATTTTATGTCAATATTTTTCTGCGTGTAACGCAACAAAGTAATTTTCATAGTCGCTATATACGAGAGCACAATTTACAATTTTTTATTCCTTCAGTATGTGAAAGAAAATTTCCCTTTGCCCTAAATAACTTGGCACAAAAATGCAGCGGGAGGAGTGATTATTACACATTATCCGTTGAAAGCAGGCGTATTTGATACACATTATATAAAAAGTGTTCCATTGCTGCTTGGCACAAAGATTCAATCTCTTTTGTATGTTTAAATTCCTATTTCGCTTCGAAATGAGAAATCTCTTGGCGTCATTGTGTGAATTTCACCCGTATATCCTCAATCCACACCAACCACCCCCTGTCTCACCGTGTGTAGTAAAAAGCTGCGCACGAAGGATGACCTACTCAGTATACTTTATTTCAACATCAGGTGCACACCATCCACGCTAAAAAAACGACCGATTTCCATGCAGCCGCGGCAAATGAAATCCGAGTGGATCTTCCCTGCTTTTTTACTCGCAAAAGCGGCAGTTTTCACATTGATTGAAGGTATAAAAAATACACAAGGGAAGGAAAGAGCTGCTGAGTGAGTGCATAAAATGGGGTAAAGCGTCCGCTTTTTTCTCGCTCGCAACCTTCCTTTTTGTGTGTCGACGGGATTTTTTTTTGTAAAGTATTATGAGAACACTTTTCCCTTTTATATAACCTTTTAGCATAACCTTGGGTTCCCACAGCTCTCGCTCTGTGAGATTTTTATATTCACATTACACAGCCGAAAATATATCCAGCAGCCTCTCATTTTTGCACACTCATATTCCACATTACCGGCGCAGGGAAACTATGGGTAATTATCTTCAAAAGCGACATGCAGACTTCTTGATGCAGATTCGCGATATAAATGCTACCAAAGAGAGGAAAAAATCGACATGCCACTGTGGATTCGGCGAGAATATGACAGTATTTTAATCGTGTTTGACAGCTGCTTCCGTTTCTATGTGTACATCGCACAATTGGCTAAAATTTGCGATATTTTATCGCATGCAGGAGCAACGACTTCTCGCCGTATGCGCTAAAGAGTAATTGAATATCACACGTGCGTGTTTCTGCCTCTTGTTGTGCTATGCGTATACGTTGCCACTTTGGAGTTGGTGTGAAGACCTTCCGGGCATATGCAAACGATCGAGATAATGTGCGCGTATGCCTCTTCCGAATTAGTTAAATTTCTATTTAGCTAGATAGAAAGTTGAAAGAGTGTAATTAGTTATCATTAATTTAGAATGTTGTTTTTGGGAAAAAAACTTTAAAAATTATTGAGGACAAAAAATTAATTTTTAAAATCATCAGGCATAATAATTCAATCATTAAGTCAAACAAAAATGAGTTGTGGTTGTAGTGTTTCAAAATGAGTTTTTAGTAAATTTTAACGATGAGATATATTTAACTGCTGATATTTGGCAGGGATGGTAGACCTCTCAGCTCCAACAGATTGTTAATATATGGGCCGATATTAAGAGAAATCGCTGCGCTCGCAATACTGCGCACTCATATCTCATCTGGTCATTAAAATCAATACTCGTTTCGCCAAATACATGCGCGGCGGAAAAGCGATTCCGCCGCTGCTGTTGCTCGAAATACAGAATGAGGCGCTAGTTTCGCGAAAGTGCAGCTCGGCAACGCGCCTCCGTGTGTGCTCAACGTCGCCGGGCACAGCACAGCGTCCTTAGTCCTTATCTCGTCGCGCGTTTGTTTGCTTTTCCCCCCGAAAGCCGATCGTCAAAAACAGCCAAGATGAATTATAAGTGAATCAGGGTGTGTCGTGTATAGTTTGGAATAAACGATGATTCAAGCTCAGCTGATTAATACATTTTCCAATGAAAGAATTTACAGTTCTAAAAATAGAGTAACATGAATTAATTTCTGCTGTTGAGTTACTTGTATTTTTTGGGGAAGTGATAAGTGATAGTAAAAAACTTTTTGGTTAGCAAAGAAAATTTATATAGCCCACTATAAACAAGAAACACTAAACATTTGTTTTTCTATTAGAGTAATTTCTCTCTCCAAACATTTTTAATGTTGTAATTTTCCTAACACTCAACGCAATAGTCACATTTACAAAATAAATGTAGCAGCCAAATATTTTTCCCAGAATACAGAACCAACAAACTGATTTTCCCTGTTTCCAAATGACATTTTTTGTTTGGACGTGGGGACGTATGGGGTAAACTGGCTCTGGTGATTTGCAATAATAAAAAATGAATCTATTATGTATTGTCTGATTAATTCAGAAAATAGGTGATAACCATATCAGGCACTCCGAGTGAAAACATAATTATCACCTTTTTATCAATTCTATAAATATAATTTAACTTTGAAGTTAACATCCGGAACTACTGTCAATTATTTACATTTTTCCCAAAGTTAATCTCAGGTTTTGAGGCTGTTGCGTACAAAGTTGCTGCGAGCCATTTCCCGGGAAAGAGAATTTTTCCCATGCTGATATTCGCTGCTCTCTCTTCCAATGAGAATATTTTAAACTTTAGGAACCGGGCTCTGGCATGACGAAGGGCATTGGTGCAGAAAATCAGCCCCGGCGTCCGACTCGCATTTTCCGGCAGTGGAGGGGTTGGGCGCGCGATTTTCCTCGCTCGCCGGCCCACGCAGTGCTGCGAGCGTCGGGAAAGCGCACACTCGGCTGCGGCTGATGTATGCAGATTTTATTGGCTGACGGCCGAGTTGCGCGCATCTCGCCTCGAGGGGTTGATCCGAAAGGTGCGGCTGCTGCTGCTGCTGCTGCTGGGAAACAAAATAATGGGCCGCGCGCCGTTCGCGGAAAAACCGCAGCATTCCTGGCGCGGGCCCTTTTTTAATAGAGGAATAAAACCGCGAGGATAATGAATGAGTTTGGACCGTTCCAAGGACTTTCGATGAATTGCTCGCCCCATGCACGTGACTCACCGCTCGCCAACTTTCCTCGCCATGCAAATATGTATACAGATGCGCAATAATTAGGGCTTTACGCGCGCGCGTTGAGGAAACAGCGAGATTATCGGACGCGCACTCATGCGTTTTTTATCGCAGATGCCATTCGGATTTGTATAGCATTATGGTGTCACTTTGCTAATCTCTCAACTCTAGGATTGACGAAATTGTAAATTCTCGAGGATTATGGCTACAAAGGAGCCGATTACACCGCTTAATTTAAGAAACTTGTATATCATCTCATTGGAATTAGTAGGACAAAATATACTATGTTTTAATAGCCCTAAAATTTTAATCATCGTTTGCAATCTTTACCAATTTTGTGAAGAAAAGAAACGTTGACAAAATAAATTCATCTCCAAAAAATGTTGTTTGCTTAAAATTATTTTTTAAATTAGAAAAGTATGATAAGACTTAAAATGTGTATAAACAAATAAACAAACCATTAAAAAAATTCTTTGCATACAAATATTTAGAGTTTTGGAAAAGCAATTAAAAATTTTCAATTCGTAGAGGTCGAAAAATACATTTTAAGCGAGATAAAATTTAAATACTTCCTACAAAACAATTTTTAGAAGTCAATAGCGACAATCCCCAGAAAAGGATAGCGGGAGCCTAATATATATTAAACCGCTTGGCCGGTGGTCTGTTCGCTCGAAACATGCGCGCGTGAGATTGTCGATTTGGCGCGGAATTCACTTAGGGTATCTTGTGAGTGCGATCAGAATTCAGGATATTCAAATGCGGCTGTCAAAATAGAACATCAGACGCCTGACGCAGTCCTAAAATATGCAAATTACATCTGCGGCAAACAAGAAGAAACATCCCAAGCCGGGCGGCGTGCGCGCTCCCAAGTATCTGGAATCCCAAAGCTGCGCTCTTTATCCTCTGGGCCGCAGCTTTTTTCCCTTTATAATTAATGTTCTAGTAGCTATTCCAAACATTTTGCATACAAAAAGGAGCGACGACAGTGGCCGCGGCGGCTGGCCTTTTATATACACTCGCGTCATCACGGCGCGCGGTCCTCCCTTTGAACAAATTACGAAGAGCGAGAGGCGCTTTCCGATTCCGGGAACCGACGGGAATGATCAGCGCAAGAGGAAATCGCTGAGTCCATTAAAAGGGACTGCGTAGAGAAGAGAGAGGAAACGACCTTTGGAAGTATTCGACCAGGAAAAGGTCTTGAAATTGAAATGGTGCATTATAGAGGAGTGATGCTTTTGACCATTATTATTGGGATAATTTAAATGGAGTGCTGCTTCGCGGAAAAGCTGTTTTAATGGAAAAATGATGTGACAAAAACGGTTTTTGCCAAAACACTCATTCAATTGCGATATTCAAGTAATTGGCACGTTTTCTCAGAAACAATTCATACCAATAAAACAGAGAGTAAACAATGACGGTTTTGAAGATAAATATGTGAATGTTTCAACATTTTTTTGTTGTAAAAAATCCAGTTTTAGCAATAATACTTTTACGTAGAGGGTCTAGGTGATATTTTTCTTTGGCTAATCATTGGCTGATAAGAGCAATTAATGCGCTCTCATTAAAATAAACTCGTGCTGATAATCAGGCAATAATTATTGTATGTGACTCATGCGCATATTTCTAATCTTCTTGCAATAACTTCCTATGTCAGTACATCAGGTTTTCAGCTGACTTTCCTGGTTCACCAATCGTGGCAGTATCTCTCGAGTTTACTCCTTCGTCAATGAAGAGAAGAGAGTGAGATGCGTGTGGGAGAGCAGAAAATCAAACTCAATTTCTCTTCTTTGTCAACTAATCAGCTGCTTTTATAAAGCTGACATACTCTTTCGTAATTTTAACGATTTTGCATTTTCTTCTGAATTTTTTTTTATAAAACTTCGTTAAAAATGTAAGATTTGTTTCCTTGTCAGTAAAGTCATGGCCAAAAAGTGTTTATTTTTAAAGTTTTAGTTACCAGGGCCCTGGAATCAGAGGTTTAAATGTTAAAAGACGAGCAAAAAATTCTCGTTAAAACCATTATCCCCAACTTGAAATGAACAATGCTGTATATTTTATCTTAACAACTAACAATAGCTTTTGTCACTGCATTAGTTGAACTTCACTAAAAAGGTGAAATATGATCTCAATTTTCACACTTCCATGCAGGGGGTAATGCAAACAAAAGTCAAGACTAATAAATTATTTTTCAATAGAGTGTTGTTGTGTAACAAGCTATATATTGCATCCAATGTAAGGTTTTAGATGGTATTGGCATGGTTTTCCGTTGTAATAATCCACTCATGTTGTAATATACCTATGCTATATTAGCAAGTATAAAATAAATTTCACTATAAATAGTGCAATAAAATAGGTAATTAAATCGAAGGAAAACCAATAATAAATGAACTCAATACTTGTGCAATGATAAATTCTCCTTGGGTGACCAGGGATATAAAGACACCAGCTTTGACAGCTAAAAGAAATTCATTTATCTTGAAATATAAAAAGGACCGGGAGAAGCGGTCCCTCTCTGTATGATGTCCAGATGTGTTTTTCTAAGGAAACTATTATTATGTACGAACAGGACAAGAAAATTCGACATGCACATGTGTGTGCTTAGAATAATGACAAAATGTAGATTTATGACAAGGGCGAGAGTGCTCGACCTTTTTGACAAGACATTGTTTCTGTAAACAGTGCTATTCATTATTATATGAACCAATGAGATTGCAAGACCCAACAATTGGTTATTTTCCACCGACCAAGTTGAAGGAGGTTTGCTGCGTCCGAGCGGACGAGGCGAGATCTTGGAGATCAGTCTTTCGAGACACCCGAGACTAAGAAGACATCATCTGTCTTCTCAGTCTGTCCAAGTGCAGTGAAAGTGCTAACTGTGGCCAAAGACTCAGCAATCAGGCCCTATCAGCACCTGCGGTGAGAGTGATTTCTGCGATACAGGTTTTATGTGGGTTTCCCTGTGTCCGAGCCAAGCCAAATGGGCAGAACTAATTTTCCTGTCCCACACAGGAAAGGTACATTCAAGCGAAGCAGACAATCATTGTTTTCAACAATAAGCAACCACAAGAAAACTGCACCGAGAACAAGAGAACAGCAGCACAGGTAATCAGAAAAGCAATACCATTCAGGTCCATAAATGACCAGGTCAACAGGCCGTGAGTACAAAAGAAAGTGAAGTAACGAATTGAAAGAAACACAAGTGAAAATACTTGACAAGAATCAAGATTTGAGTGAATATTTGAATTGATATCATTTGTAAAATCATATGCACAAGTATTGAGGTTTTCTTAATTAATTAATACACGTTAACTGAAACTTACACGTCAGTTTTTTATTTTGCATGCAATATCCTGCTAAATCTGCTTTAGTTAATTCTTCAATTATTAATCGGTATTTGTCTCGATTAGTCAAGAACACCAGAGGGTACCTTTTAATTTTTACAGGTATTTAATTAATCACTCTATTAATCACCTTGCTAAAAAGAGACATTACAATGTCAAACACACCTTTTTTATAGTCCAAAGTTTTATTAATTTGTCTATTATGTACTAATTGGTAATAATATATTTAAAAATATTCAGCAATATTTTTATTCTAATAATTACCGCTGACGTCTCAAATATACCGAATAATAATTTGTTTAAAATAAAGTGCAGCCACTCTGTATCATTTGACAAGGTGCTGGACACCCATCACCCACACTGCAAAATTAGGCGAGTGTTTCAGCTGCTGTGTGGCTAAAGCGGGAAGGAGAGATAAGAAGATCGAAAGGGTTGAGGACCTGCGTCGGCATTTCAGTGCGACTGTGTATCATTCTGCGGGGTAGCTGGCGCGGCAGCAGAGAGTACATGAGGTCTTCGAGGTAGGGAGAGGGGGCGGTGCCAGCAATGAGGACTGGAGGGGAGCTTGCGCACGGCTTCTGCATTTGGAGGGGACGGCACTGTCTTCACGCTGGTTCAGTAGAAATCGCGAAGGGCTCTCGGCAGGACAATCACTCAATCCGCTCTCGATTTGCCGGCCGATCGCGGTTTCCAGCGACAGACAGTGTGTTGTTGCTACAGTGCGCGTGTTTGCTTGTGCCGACAGGTGGATGCTGCTGCACTGAGTGTGGGACAGTTTGCTCGTCGGCCGGACAGCTCGCAGGAATCGCACCCTTCCACCCTGGCAGCCTCAACTGCAGCGAATACGGCGCAGCCGCTCTTTACGGCGCAACACATGTTGATTCACGACGAACAGCCGCAGCCGCTGGACTTTTCGGTCGGCGCCATGAAGAAGAAGGTCAAGCCCCACAAGGTCAACAGCTCGCCGGACGGCTTGACTGGACAGCACCTCCACAACAACAACAACAACAACAATAACAACACGACGCCGCCGCAACTCAGGCACCTGCAGCGAACGATCCACCAACACCACCATCAACTGTCCGTTGTCGCAGCCCCCGGACGCGTTGTCCACTCGTGTTCCTCCAGCTCGGACGAGGACAATGGTCCCGGCTCGTCGTCCTCCCCAAGAGACCAGATGAGTGGTGAGTACATACCGTCAAATTGTTTTCTGCTGCGCTCGCGGTAAATCACTTTTACTTTCAGAAGTGTAAAGAATGTGCGCAAAAACAATATTAAAAATCGGCCCACTAATAATTATTGCGAGTTATCCGATGGTACAGCAAAATTAACTTGTCCTAAAAATGAGATTAATTTTAAAAAATAATAGCTAAATTTTTCCTTTATCGCGCGAGAAAATTAATTTCTGTGATATTATATTATGTCTGTATATTCTCAAAATAGTTATAAAAATTTTATTCAACACATAAATTATAAATTAAACACATTTAATTAGGATACAACACCAGTTAAAATGTGATTGGAATTGTTAATAAGTGATATTTTACCCTAAGGATCAAACTGCAGAAAATTCCTTACGCTTACATCGAGAAAAGCGGCTTTCAAGTTTAGGAAAATAAGTTTTCTGATAATCAGCTCTATTTTAATATATATGCAGAGTCGAATTTAATCTAAAACATTAAAATTCAATTTTAAAGATCAACTAAGGAAAATACATGGGTCAATATCTTAAATATTTCCTATGTTCACTAACTCTCTGCCTCTCTGCGGGGCAACTACATCTTGGTCCATCCATAAAAATCTGACAAAATTAATGTGATAGAAAGTAAGAGAGAAGCCATTACTTTGGAAAAATAACAAGTACCATAAAAATTCTAAACGACTATAGGGAAAAAATAGAGAACCCCCAGCGCTCGGCAAAATCAAAGGTTGTGCCCGCCGGTGCGCCCTTGTCAAAGTAGCCGCCTTCTTGTGCACAATCCCTATTTCAAAATTAGTGTCAATTGTCAAGTTTAAGGTTCAGCCGTTGACTTCAAATATTAAAATAGTGTATGCTGCGGGGGTGCGCTTTACAAAATCTGGGTAGCACACCTGATCGAAGCGTTGGGGTATTCATACAAAGAAGATTTATTTCCGATCCAGTAGTACAGCACTGACAATGAGCTTGAGAGTCTGAAGAAAAATTAGTCGCGTCCCTGCGTTGAAATAAAATGATCAACCGTCTGGAAATAGAATTTGCATGCGGCTCGTGTTGAGCTTCCTAATGAGCGCCGGATTAATTATGTTTCGACGAACAAACTGCTTGAATTTTAATGCGCACAGTCCAGGCAGTGCACGTATTTTTAATGAGTTTTCAGTAGAATCCGTGTAGGACAAAGAAAGAGCTGCAAAGATCTTTGTCGCCCGGCACAGAGCGCTGCATTTTTTGTGCACTGAAACAGACGCCGTGTGCAATAATTAACCCAGTAAAATTGAGCTAGCGTCGTGTTTCGCGCCTCTCCTCCATTTAATTAATTAACCGTAAAGGTGGAAAGTCATGGGGAGCACAATTTTAGTCGATGCAGTGCGTGCAATCTGGTTTAAAAATAATGACAAATATTTTAAATTATTTTTTTCCTGGTAAATAAGTAATATAAGTAAAGAAAAACATTCAACAATAAAATGAAAAGGCTTCGTGGATTCAAAGTCATTTTTCAATAGCCCGATATTATGTGACAGCGAGTATCAGAGATTTATTAAAAGATTTAAAGTAAAAAGAAGCGATATCCCTTTGAAGGACACCGCAGCGTTTCTCTTCACTTTGTTGGGCTCTTCACCCCTTATATCCATACATTAATGACACAGTGTAAACTCGGCTACTTTGAACGAAAGCAAACTTTGAGCGTTGAAATCTCTCAAGTTGCAGTCAAAGTTTCACGGACGTTAACAAATGTGCTGGCAATTCAATTAACACCTTAATTTGGGAGGCGCTGGCGCACGCATGTATGGAGCAACACGCATATTACATGGAGAGCGGGCGAAAATCGTCTTATAGGAGTATGTGTACAAAGGAGATGCCAACTGACACATTTGACAATGGCGGTGTGAAGACAATAAATGTATGTCGCATTCAGTCGCGCGCGCAATAAAAGCCGTACACACAAAATTTTGGCAGGAAATTTTATTCCGGCGTGTGCTGCTGAAGCTTAATTGAAACATTTCTCTATGGGATAATAGCCGCGTGCTTGACCTCGCTCGTAAGCAATAACAACACAGAGGGGGATGGAAACGCCGCCGCCGGAATAGCATTATTTCATTTCAATGGGTGCGGGAGGCAGATGACCAGCGGTCAACAGCCGCCGACTGCACACCTGCTCCCAACAGCCTCCTGCGCTTTTATTAAATGTGTTGCTTCCACAATGCATCTGCCTACGTAAAGAATAATTTTTACACCATTTCACTGAAATGCGTCTCCTCTCCGATTTTGTGGTTCTACGCCGCACGCACGAGAATATTAAGCAAAGGAAACCAACTATTATTTTGATTCAGAAGCAAACGATACTACAGGTATGCGCAGATGTTGATAAGGATTTAGCAGCCTCTTAGTATTTTCTACAAAGCTTTCAAAAATGCAGTAACATAAAAGCGATGGTAGAAAATTTGAAAGGCTGAAATGCCGACATCAGTTGGATCCCCTCACAATCAGCTCTCGGCATTTTTTCCTTTTTTTTTGTTTAACGATTTCCGAAAAAAGTGCGATTCTTGTCGGGCTTAATTAGCCAGCCAAATGTGTTCAAGCACATCGGTGTGGTCACTCAGTATGTGTGCGCACCGCTTCCCTCCGATAGTATCACACTCTCGCGTTACGTACACACACACACTTCGTTTTATTACAATATGTGTGCAATTCGATTATGATCTATCTCTATCCGCCGCGCTACAGGCGGCCCGAAAATAAATATGAAACTAATACGCCTTACAGAGCAGTAATATAAATACAAAATGTTTTTTATGCCCGGCGGCCGTCGGCAGCCGCTTCTTTTCTCCCGTGCTGCTGATATTAGCCATACACACATCTATTATTATTCCTCGTAGAGAACAGCACGAATCGTTACGCCGGTACAAACAGCGCGCGGCAAAGGGTTGATTAGACATCTACCGCGAGACATCGGGCTACTGGTGTTGCAAATTGTTGTGTGAAAATTCGTGTCCTCGGGGCCGAAAATAATCGCTGAACAGCAGCCTTGAAGTCAGCAACACGGCTGCCCAAGAGTGCACAGGCTCAACATGTCAAATGATTATTAATATTAGGTTTTTTGTTGTTTTGAATGTTCAGTTGAATGTTTTTTTAAATGCCGATTAGAAACTAATAGCATTTTCATTCTAATTTTGTCTGTAACTGCCTTGCATATGTATTACTTCAAGTTAAAAGTTTTCCATGCTCTTCAATAATAATGTCTTTATTTAAAAAAGCGTCCCTTTAATTAACATTTTCATACTTTTTCTTTTTTTAGAAAATGTTTGGTGAGTGTCAAATGACAACAATTTTTTTAAGTAAGTGTTCCGATATGAGAAATTGAATCTGCAAAATGACAAGATTCGACAGCATTTTGTGCAGGTGAGGAAACCGGAAGCCACTGCTTCTGCTTGCTCAACCCAGTTGCAAAATGAGAATCACAATGCTCCTCTCGCAATTAGCTGATAAGTTGGCACCGCATAAATTACGAGCCGTCGACAGGTGTAATTAAAGAATATAATCCAAATATTAATTTTCCCGGCGCGAAGTGTAATCATTTTCATGTGCAGTTCCGTTTACTTTTATGTGTGCGGACTCGTCGCAATAAAAATTGCAAATGCTCAGCGATAATTAAGAACAATGGCAGACATTTGGACTTACATTTGCTTTGCTGATTTTGGCTCAGTGCAACAGCAGCTCTTGTTGCACGGAAATTTCGCCCGCGATAAAAGTTGCTGCGCGCTAGGGCAGGCGTATTATAATAAATTTAATGCTATGGGAGCGAATGCATAATTGAGTGCACCTGTTTTCCGTACAGCCGATTATCATCAAATATATGAAAATGCTCTAGGAGGCAGCGATAGTGCGAGAGCATCGCGCACGCATTAGATATGCACGCTCTGAAACCAAATCTCAACGTATAATTTGACTATAAACAGCAGATATTATAATTTATTATAATTCTATAAGCGCGCGGCCGAGAAATATCAAATTATAACAACAGCAGCTCGCCAGGAAATTTTGATGAAATTAATTCAAAGAGATTGCTCATTAGATGATTTTGACCGCGTTTCGTATAATTTCTATATTAAATTTGAATAAAAAAGATACTGTTCCTGAGTCTGTGCCGCGGCGCGGGTGCATTTCGGTTTTCAAACTCGGGACGAATTAGAATAAATTAGGTCTTTCCCATGGCGCGGCGGGCGAGATTCCTCTCCACAGAGAGGTAATTACCGCCAAGAGAAGAGCGAGCACAATTCCATCCACCTTAATGCTAATTGAGACTAATTTGGGGAGCTGCGATAATCAAAAGATGCCTCCTGACGATAATTAATTTCGTATGAATCATCGTTTTTTATTAAACGCCCGCCCGGCCGCTCGTTGTATTAAAATGAGTTGCTCGAATTAGATATTCATCTTAGCGGTGGTCGTGCCAAAGTGCCGCATTTGTTTACACTCTCTCGAACAGTGCGATAACAAAGACAATCCGACGCAAAAGTGCATTTTTCACATCTCCCCGGGCTAAAAGGTTTTTAATTAATCCCCCTATGGCAAAATACTATGCAACATTTTTCGCTGTGATGCCTCATATTGAGCCCACCAAAGATGCATTTTGCCGACGCTTGAAACTTTGAATTTATAGGAATCGTATTTTTCAGGTAGCTCATTTCCTTTCGTAAATATATTATAGGAGTGTACTGTCATCCCTTCTATCTATGTACTGGTCGAATAAGAAAAACAACTATTGTTACACGATTTCAAAAAGAAGTAATATCGCTTTGAAATGCAGGAATTAGGAATTCCACGAAAGACGTCTTTTTCTCAACTGGGCGTCGTGCACACAAAAGTTTCGTTGATATAAAATGCGTCGCTATGGAAAATGTGGCGCACATCCTGTCGTTCCTCTTCCACTCCGTGTCGCATGTAGTATTTAAAACAATCTGGATTTTGCGGCCGGCTAATTTGTTTAATTATAATCAACATTTTCCTGCGGCGCGACAATTTTTATTATTCCGGTCAAAAGTGGCGATTTTATCACCAAATTTCCTCTTGCGGCAAGTTTCCTCTCGTTTTGGCTTGAATGTCCGTTTTTTCGTCCTGCGTACATTTTTTTTGTTTTTCAGCGGCGCTCACTCAAACACGCGTGAGGCTAACGACTGCAGATTAAATCTGCGCGAAAAATAATATCACTGTCGAAATAAAAAAAGCTCGGCGGCGGAGAGAATGAACGCGTCGGCGCCTGATGCAAAATGAATGAGCCTGGAAAAGAGGAAGTTATTAATACGAGGCAGCGACATGAGAGATTTTGGCAAAAGTATGAATGGGAATCGTACACATATAATTCATAAAAACAAGACCTTGGCGATTTAAATGCTAATACTGTCTTTGTTGTTTCCTCTTCGTTATGCGGTGAGCATAAGGCGCACCGAATTTTTATCACGTTCATTAGCATTCATTAAGGATTAAATTTTAATTTCCAGTTTAATGACGTTTCGCAGGCATTTCATTCATCTCCGGATCCTGTTTACGTGTCTAATTATCGGGCAAGAGAAGAAAAAATAAACACAATTAAGGTTAATGCGCGTATGTTCTCATGTGCGCGCAAAAAACAAAATTTTTGTCACTTGCCTGCAACAATTAACATTTGTTTTGCACGCTCTCATTAAATCAGGAAACTTTCTCAGAGCCGATTGAATCGGACGCGTTATTTTCATTAATTCTACTGGCGAGGTAAATGCGTCGGCTGGCCTGGCAGGAAGCTACAAATTATCCCTTTTATTATTCACGGAGCTGGAAAAACCACGGCCGCTTTGTGTGTTGCCGCCGCCGCGTGTGCATTAAGTAGCAGTGACAATGACAATAATTTGAATATAATTCACGCACTCACTTGTTGTTCTGACTACGCATGCATACCAACATTATCCTCGGCAGGCATTCACAACAGGTGAGAACCGTGAAATGATGATAATAACGATGCATATAATGATGTGCCGTTCGCGGTCTCTAACCAAAAGTGCTGTTTACGCCACCACGAAAGGCTTCAAAGGAAATATCCTCTTAGCGGCGTTCGCCGTCTTCAGTCCTGATTGGAAAACTGGACAGAGGTGCAGAGAGATACTCAACATATAGTTTTGAAATGTATTGGCCTTATTACTTTTAACCCGCATCCCCAGAAAAAAACTTATCCAAAGCACATCAAATGCTTTGTGCGAAATTTTTATCTCGAGATTAATACTTTGAAATGTTCTGTATATGAACTTACATTATTATTTTTTCCTTGAAGTGCATCTGGCTGGAAGGGTTGACTTTGAATAATTACCTGAAAGTCATAGAAAAACACGCAGCTGACTCTGTCAGCCTGCTGCTAAAGGATCGAATCGAGAGCGAACGCCGAGATTGCAAATGAAAGAAGGCAATGCGTCACAAATTGCCGCTCTCGAGCACAAAACGCAACTAGCTGTATTTAAGGACAAAAACGCGCGGCTGAAATAAAAGCGAGACGCGCGCATTAGCATGCCTTTCAACGCTGCTGCCGGGCCGCTTTTTATTATGAATTCTGCTGAATGATTATCGATGCAAGAACGGTCATTTGACTGACAAGCAGTGAGAGAGCCGTTTTCTCATTGCTTTCGCGTGGTTTTGTGCAAAGACATTAAAATTTTACATGCCTCCATGCTCACTCGGCGAAATCGCTGCCTTTCCCACCAAAGAATTGAGCTGATACGCGCTGTTATAAATAAAATGATATCAGCTTTATGATATTTTTTTTTATTAAAATTCATTATTCATTATTAGCTGTTTCTTTTGGCTCATGAAAAATTTACCCTCGTAGTTCATAGCAAGAAAGAGTTAACCATCTCAGCAATTGTTTAGCAATCTAACATGCCAAAATATTGGTGACGGACTATCAATTGTACCTGATATTTGAAGATAGTTTTGCACCAGACATACAGAAAAGTATTTAGGAAAATAAGTTATTTACCTAATTCCACAGAAGACCAGTAAAACTCATGTACGGATAATCTTTTGATAAAAATCCTAAAGTTCAATGGCCTTTTATAGTGACATTTTATAACTGAAAATACATCTAAAGCTGATGCTTAGTACATGTACACTGCAAGTTGTAATTATCCAAGAAATCTAACAGTTAAAAAAAATGCGGAAAATTTTTCATCGCAGTATTGCGTTGAACGAACATCCTCATTTAAGACCATTTGCTATATCTATCCCTGCAATCACAGTGGCCAGAGGAAGAGAAACTATCATCTCCGTGATGTATATGCGAACGAAACCCTTTAAAATTCATCTGGCGTCCGATTCGGATTAATAATCCACCGGGCAAACTCATTTGAATAGCTCTTAAGCGCGGGAGTGGAATTTTGTACTGTAAAATCGAATCGTGCGTTGAAATTCCCGCCGGAATATTGCAGGCGCCGCTCTCCTCGGGACTAGAGCCATTTAACATCTCCATCAAGAAGCGAATTTATGGCCTCGCGAGATGTATAGCAGGCTGTATTATAAATTATTTTCAACAACGCGCGTGTGTGTACATAATGCGAGCGGAGCCAAAATAAAATAATAACCATAATAACTCACAAATCGGACGAAAGGAAAGCGAGTTATTTACTCCAACACGGCCATTATTATCTGCTGTGCAGCCACATTTTTTGGCTACCATTCAAGCAGCTCTGGTCACGACCGCCGTTCGCCTCCCTAATTATTTTGATTGATTATTTTAATAGCAGCTCATGCGTGAACTACCCTTTAATGCGACGACGAGGGTGTCCGGGAATTCACGCTGCTCTTCTGTACTGAAAAGTCGATTAAACTGCAGCCTCACTCGCTCTGATGCTTTCCATGATTTTCCACTCACGTGGTGAATAATGATCTATAGTCAAATTTCATGCTTTCAGATTTTTTTCCTGCTTCCGCTGCGCTACCTTAAAATGTTAGGCCTGTTCAATAGGATGACACTCATTTCTTATTAAGTTGAAAACTAAACGGTATTTTCACTCAAAATACCTTACAACTGGACAATCTTGTTTGTTTGTTTGTTATTTCACCCTTTAAGGTCATTATAAGGGCGTTTCTGTGTTTCGAAACGAAATAAATGTTTTTATGCTTTAAAAGTGCCGCCGAAACTATAGATTTTATTAGCAGATTTTGTAAATATATGCTTTATCTCACTTAATGGTGTTTTCTCTTATTGTGAAATGAGTCACCCTATGGGGAAATAAATATTTTGAAAGTAAAAACAAATTAAACAGCCACTGAGGTATCAATCAAATAGCTCAGAATTTTTTCTTGCTGTCCGGATATCTGGCAAACTCGTGAGAAGCTAAAAAATGCAGATCGGCTATCGCACACAGTTTAATTTCTCGTGCAAATAACTTGTCTCTCAAGCTTTGCCTCGGTTTATCTTCGCTTTTCAAACTAATCAACGGGCAAAAAGTGAAATGTTGCCAGTCGTGCGATTTAATTGCGCGCATCACGCGCCCCAATCCGCGATTTATTCTTTGCTAATTGATTATTTTCGCGGCGCAATTAAAAATTTTCTGCCGCTTTGAACTTCTCGCCAGCGCAGATTCCTCACGGTGCATCTTTCACAATTTAAATATTTATCCGCGGCTGCTTTTGTGTGCGGCACAAAAACGCGCGAGATTATCATCGGCGAGCAGCATTATTCAGGTTCTAATTTATACCGCTTGACAAACAATAATGCTGCGCCGATGCCGCCCCGATAACGATTAATTCTTCTTCTCCGCGTGTCAAAATTTCAAACCGCTGCGCTGTTGCTGCGGCCTTGGAAGCTGTGCGAGCAGCCCCTAATTACTCTCGCTAGGGTTGCTAGGCCGCGCGTTGTGATGCTTTCCAGCCCCGGAACTCGCTCCTACCATCCCGCACATGTTTTTTTCTACAACTCAACAGGTCGTGTCCCTCCCCAAAAACGCTTGGCTTGGCCGGTTGCACAGGAAATGATCTTAGACCTCTTGGGCTATATGAATCGTAAATATTTGGCCAAGTGCAAATAATTTGTGGAATCAACTTCAGTTTGAGGCAAAATGAATATGATACTTCTTGCTTCTTTGTCTCTGAATGCCCGAAGAAAAACATCTGTGGCTGTTTTGTATTACAAGCAAATTCACCGAGCTATTTTGATGGAATCGCTGGATTTCAAAATCGTTGAAAGATATGCAAACCATCACACTGCAGCAAACCTGAATACTTCCAAAATTCATATATTGAATGTATCAATGTGCCACTCGCACACATCTGACCCTTTTAAAAAATGATTTGAGCAAAACCGACGGAGGCGCCCATCTCAAGGCAGAGCAATTAAAACTATCCGCAGCACTGGATGATAATTTACATGCGAACCTTTGAACTGTACAAAAACGATTAATTTATGAAACAATAATGAGCCGTTGCCATGGTTTGCATTTTTTGCACCTATCGCGCATAATAACAACCTGCTGCCCGTCTCTCTTTCGCGGTAATTAATTTTTTTCATAATTGCTGCGCACCGGCGGGCATTTGTTTTCTCGTGTAATTGCCCGTCGCTGCGCTTGACATTGGTAATGACGATCAATAATTGAGAGATTCGATACTTGAGTCACGATTTTCGGCACCATTGAAGAGCAGCGCACTATCGTCTTCTTATTTTATTATTCCCGCTGATATCTCCGACCAAGTGGAAATAATAATAATGCCGTGCGTTCACAGAAAAGAGCAGTTTGTCTCCGCCGACCCCCCAAATGCACGGCGGCGCACTCTTTGTAGTTTTTGCCAATTTATTCAGCGCTAAGCCTTTTCGGACGCCGCCTTGCCGCCGCTTCCCGCCGCCTTTTTATGTCCGCTTCAGTACGTAGCGTGCAATTGGCCTCTACATGAAATTCAATTTGGTGCACATCGTCAATCGACATTAAGTAAGTGCTCGGAAAAAATTGCTAATGAGCCAACCTTCAAAGTGCACTACTTTTTGCGGCTATAGCTGAGTGCGAAAGGGACATTTTTCCGAAGGAGTCGGCATTTTTAATCCATAAAGGAGCCACGTGAAATTTTTATAATCATAGTTTCCCCACCCATTTATCAATTTTTCACAAAATGCCTACTGAACATGTTTATTCATTGTCGCCAAACACACGTGACTAGGACAGCCGTTTCGGGTATTAATTATTATGTTTATTCAAGCAACGTTGTTAAGTAGCAGGGGGTAGTTCTATATTTTTGACCTTTTGTCAGCTTAATTTGGTTTACACTCACCTTTTGCCACCTCTCATGTCCAGGAAAAAAGGTCATGTTAGCCGTTTTTTACACTAAAATATTTTTGAATGTAACGGAAATTGGGATTCTTTCTATATAGAAGACAAATATCATGTATATTCATTTATATTCTTCTGTCTTAAAGATTCGTCATTCGCTACTCTTTTGAAATTTCTTGTCAGGAACTAACAGCCTTAGCCCCACCGAACTTATTTGGAGACCCATGCAAGCATTACATTTTTGTCAACCTCTGGATCCGTTCCTTTTGAGAAGGTCTTCCATTGACCGCCCGCAATGTCTGCTCTCAGTTCTCACTTCTCTCCTCTATTTCTACACTCTCGATTTTAATTGCCTTCCGGTGTGTGCAAGGTCACTGTCGAAAAAGAGGAGCTGCCAGGTACATTACAAACACACATCTCGTCACGGGTTATATTGTGTGAGACGCTCATCATCACGCTGCCGTTGTTAATTAACCGAAAAAGGTGCGAGCAGCGCAGCGCACTTGCGATTAATCAGCTCGCGGAAAACTCGTCCTGCCGGAGACACAGCCTCGATGGGTAATGTGCAGTTTGGAAATCGAGTTCTCTGCCGCTTAATTACTGATATTAAGAATTGTTTTGAGATTTGGAGCGGATTTAGGCCGAACAGCGAGCGTTATTAGCGTCACAACATCAACCGCCAATTTTGATCCGATGGATAAAAGTTTCGTATTTGGACTTGAGGATCGTTTCAATATTCGAAAATGCGTATGTTGGTTGATTTGTCTCGAATGCCTTTCCGTAATTTGCACAATTTAGGCAAACAAGATGAAAATTTGCCCGTTCCAATTTTTTCCCAATTATGTTTTACTGCTGGATAGATTATTTTGGTCCTGCGGCTTTCGTTATAAAAGCATAATCGAGGCCGTTTGGCAATTTTTACACGGATCAGTGTTTTATGCAAAATCGCCGCCGAGCCCTATGCAAAACCGCGCCGCGTTTATTATAATTCGCGGCGGCGGTGGCCAGAATAGCTGGGAAAGAGGGGGCCCTTTAAGCGCGGCGATTTAGTTCTGGGAAACCGAAAAATATGCATGGTGGGGCGTGTAGATTAAATAATTCCAGGCACAACCACATCATCAAGAAGTTAAAATGTCGCCGCGCAGCAATATTGACAGCATTTTTCAAAGACAGCAGCAACGAGAGAAGAGAGAGAAAGAAAAGGGCTATCGACCTTTCGTCGCGGTGCGCTTGCTATTCCGAAGGCGAAACACACGCCACTCAAAAGATGCGAATGCACATAATAGGTACACTGCTTTCTTTTACTCCCCATCGAATTTTGAGCTCGATTGAAGTGTTAACACGGACTTCAGTAAAAGAAATCACTTCCATGAATTATTTTATTTATACCGTTAATTAATTAAAAATGCATCATGCCATTCTCAGAGTCAAATAATACGGTAGTGAAACAATTATAACAAACATTGTAAAAGTTGCTTTTAACGCTTAATTTGAGCTAATTATCGTTTTCTTCAAAGACTTGTATATTTGAGAGACGCACCTCAAACAAAACGGAGCACGTTTTAGAGAGGATAGGCTGCGAAATGAGCTGCGAGAGGCGAGTTTATTCAAATGATGCGGAGGGATAATTTGATGAAATTGGAGTGGAGCTAGGAAGCGGCCGGGCGATGAGGTCAGCCGCGCATACACCTCGCAAGGGGCCCACCTATCAGGGCCAAGAATGCGTTAACACACATGCATATGGAATACACACTCATCCTTGCCGCGGGCAAAATTCGCGGTAGCACACTGCTGTTGCTGCTTCTGCTGCGAGAAGAATGGAAATCTCATCTGCATCATCATCATCATCATCTCCCCATCACTCTTCTTCTCACACTTATTTAAATTGGATCAAAATTGTAGCGCCCATGAAAATCATTTCACTGCTGCTTCTGCTGCGCTGTCAACGCCGGAGTATATCTGCCGAAAATTGGTCCGAATCCGGGAGTAATTAAAAAGGCCGCTTTCGCGTGTCCCGGCGAGATGTGATCTCTATGAAAGGGAGCAGAAATTCTGCATGGCTAATTGCCGAGCTTAAGCGACCAGGTGCTCCGGAGCACTTTATGAGATTTAATAATTTGATAATGGAAATGATTATTATTACCGGCGCGAGAGATTTTCGTGTACATATACGCAATAATTGCTTGTAGCTGGGCGTGGCGCGGCGCAATAAAAATTAGATGGAACCTTTGGAAAGCCAGTTCTCACGAGGTTTAATTTAATATTGGAGTAAAGATAATTTATACAGAGTCAATTAAAATACAAGTGATAGAACAAGAGATGCTGCTGGGAATTTAAATTAAAGCAAAGCGCGTGTGGATATAAATTAGAATATATTCCATTTCGGAGGCTGCTGCTGGATAAAATAAAAGCCGCTGCTTAACGGGAAATAATAATATTCAAAGGCAAAAAGGCCGTTTCATCATCTTCCAGGTAAAACAATCACACGAGCCGGGCTTAATGAGAAAGTGGCAATTAGGCGGTCATAAAGGGCGGGCGAGTACACACAGGTGAGTGATGTTAGTGTAGCGGTTCCCGCTTATTGGCGTTAACTTAGTTTGTAACCTTTAGATGTCACTTGTAACTGTATGATAAGCTTTTCTCATTTACCCTGTATAATACACCTTCACTGACCGCTCACCTACGCACGCATACGGTCATGTCGCATTTACCTCTCCGGCCGGGAGTATAATGTCGTGCGCATATATGACGCTTGTAATAACTTATAGACCCGAAGATAATACCGGGGTAAGCATTGTATTTAACTGTGATAATAATTATTGTTATTCTCGACTCGCATATTGATGCGTTAATTAATTGTTTATATATTGACTTTCCTTTGAGATTTTATTGTGAATATTTATTATGTAAAACTTTACAGTCTTAATTATGGATTAAATCTTCGTCTACAAAGGAACCAGATGCATTTCCTTTTGGCTCGAACCGAGTAACCCACATTTGGTGACCCCGACGTGACGCACGGAAATTTGCCCATAGACGCGGAAATTCAGGAAATTTGAGATAAGAAGATGACATTCCTCACGCCCTGAAATTCCGAATCCACCTTCCAACGCAGCCCAACAACTTCAGATATTTCAACAATTATTTGAGAGAACTTTTATGTGGTAAAATTTATATTTCGAGCCAGTGACATTTCCCAAATTTCATTCGCAACGAACATTTCATAGCCAGTGATAGATTCCAGTAATTCTTAGCTCGCCATGAATTTGTTTAAATTGTTAACGCGCATTCTTGCCCACAAGTTTGTAATTTTAATCCCTTTGTGAAGCCATGTAATTCCTTGAGTGCTCAACATACGCTTTTCAAATTTCGCTAATCGGTCTATGAGTCGAATCTTTCGCCTTCACTGCTCGCGCTACTGATGTCCTAGGGTCACGTCGCCCTGACATGCTACTGCGCTAGAGCCCCTCACGACCTAGAGTCATTGTCGCTCTGTCGTCGCATAACGTTTCGCCGCTGCACGCCGGGGAAGCCGAGGACTGTTGCGAGCGGCCGCCTCGAGCCCCCCAGTCCCTTCCTTACCGATTTGGTATCGTTTTGGACTCAGTCGAGTCAACGCCGCGCCGTGCCCGAACGTTCCTTCGTCTTTGATTCATCCGCGCCGCGCAACCGCCGGCTAGGACCATCATCGACAAACGCATCCGCGAACACTCACAGCCCTCTGCTAGCATTACAGCAGAAGTGAGACAATCTCGGTTTGCATTTCAACCAACTCTTTATGACTGTACTGTCCGAAAAGCATTCATTCCTCAAGATTTATTTTGTAAAACGCAATTTGTTTCTTTCCGGCTTCCAGCCTCAAAGGGGGGGCACTGTAGCGGTTCCCGCTTATTGGCGTTAACTTAGTTTGTAACCTTTAGATGTCACTTGTAACTGTATGATAAGCTTTTCTCATTTACCCTGTATAATACACCTTCACTGACCGCTCACCTACGCACGCATACGGTCATGTCGCATTTACCTCTCCGGCCGGGAGTATAATGTCGTGCGCATATATGACGCTTGTAATAACTTATAGACCCGAAGATAATACCGGGGTAAGCATTGTATTTAACTGTGATAATAATTATTGTTATTCTCGACTCGCATATTGATGCGTTAATTAATTGTTTATATATTGACTTTCCTTTGAGATTTTATTGTGAATATTTATTATGTAAAACTTTACAGTCTTAATTATGGATTAAATCTTCGTCTACAAAGGAACCAGATGCATTTCCTTTTGGCTCGAACCGAGTAACCCACATTAGCATTTCCATAATGTGTCATCGCGCAGCAGGAAAAAATCGGCCGTCTCGCAGGCGCTACTTAATTACAGTGCTCCTCTTTTTGAAGGCTGCCTGCCTGCCTGCCTGCGAGGGCGGGCGGGCTTTTTGAACCTCTAACAGGGGTGTTCTACCCTCATTTTTTTCGGATACTCCGCTGCAGGCAAAAATTTTAATCAACAGATTTCGCTAGCAGATTAAATTGAAACCCTCCTTGAAAGGTACCTTGGATATTTCTACCTGGCCGTGCAGTTTTTAATTAATCTTTTGGGAAAAGTGCCGCCGAAAGACCAGGGGTGCCGCTACAAAGAAGGATAGATACTGTCTATTTTTCAGAGGAAACCGCCGGCAACCTGCGGCTTTCATCTCTCAAGGGCTTAAAATTACGAAAATAACTCGACGTTTTAGTGAAACAAACTCATTACAAAATATTTATACCGATCCGATTTCCTGTCCTAGCGGATACCCGCCTTATTAAATTGAACGTTCAAAAGGTAGATGATTTTGTTCTAACGCGACAACACTGACTTGAATCATTTTATACATTTGACCGGTGTCCTCCAAACACTTTTTACATGAAAAGGCTTTCCACGTTTTTTTATAATTTTATCTATAAACTATTTAACAAAAGCATGCTATTCTAATCAATTTTTGAGCTCAATCTGATCTTTTAAGTGGATTTGAAATCGTTGCTTGAAAGTCAAATAATTTAAACCTTGGAGAGAATGTCAAAATGTAAGACGTTTGCCCGAAATTAATGTAAATGAAGCTGCATCATACATCATAATGACACTGGGATTGTGAGCCAAACCCACAATTCTGCATGGGTAATAGGACAAGTCGGTGAGCATGCAGAGGTGTTAAAAAATTATTGCTAGCACACAGCATTATAAACATTTTTGCGCCGTGCAGATTTTCGTGTTCTCTGCATGAATTTAATGATGATGCGAACGGGCTAGCTGATGAAAATATTTAATGCGATGACAGCCAGCATAAATTTGGCATAAATCTTTGCTGAGAGAAGATATACGGCGCCTATTTGACCCATTCAAAAAGGCACTACCGCTTTTTAAATTGGTTCGTGATCAAAATTTTACTGCCGCGCGACCGGATTGAATATAATGTGCTATAAAACATTCGTCGAAGTGTATTTATTATTATTCCTGTGGCTGACCGAAATACCGCGCCGCACAGAGATACGAAATCTTGATTGTGCAGAAAAAGCAGCAGCAGCCTCGGATGCACTTTTCTTACCCTTAAAAATATCGCCAGTCTCCATCTCGATGCACAAACACAGCGCACACACACAATACCGTCTGCATATAAAAGAGACGCACGTGCTCAAAGGTTCCCAGCAAGGAAAACACGTGCAATAAATTCTCTAACAAAAATCGAATAATGTAAATTTCGAGGCTCGTTGTCCGGCGTGCGATTCAATTTGCCAGACGCGGCAGTTAATTTTATACCCGGCCAGATCTTTCTTTTCTAATTTATGGGCTCAATTTTTAATTTCCACGGCTGCTGCAGGTCTTGTTCTCCGGAGAATAATAAAAAAGCAGCTGAGAGGAAAAGGTAGGCTGGTTTTATAGACTAAATAATTGGTCATGTCAACGCACTAATCTAAAATCAATTGGAAACAAACAACCGACGCGACCAATTATATTACCTTTGCATATATACGCGCGGAGGACAAAAGCGGAGCATTATTAGCCAAATAGCCGAAGATCCGGTTCCATTACTTTATCACTGCACGAGATGAATTGGTTGCTGGTCTCTCTTTCTTTCGGCTGCTGAGAAATCCGCGCCGAATAAACATAAAGCATATTTTATTTTCCAACCGCGCTGAGTGCGAGTGAGAGAGAGAAAGATTGCCGCGAGATTGCGCGAGTTTGGATGTAGCATTGCAATAACACACTCAAGGCCGTTTGATTTTTGCTCTCTTAAAATAATAATAAATGATTAACATGCTCTCGGCTGAAGTTTCGACGAGAAAATAAAGCGCTCGCGAAATTTTTCGCCCCGATAAAATCGCACAGCCTTTTAGCTCACGCAGCCGAGCACAATTTGTTGTCTGGCGCGCAGAGACAAATAAAGACGTGCGCGTCAATTCAAGCATTATCAGAGAGAAAGAAAATTGCCGTGGGAGCTGGCAAACCGGCATCATTAATTACTAAATTCAAATCTGAGTATTTGCGCGTACGCCAGCAGTTTCGTATGCATCATTGGCTCCGCAGAATCCTTTCACTCGGCCAAAAGAACGCGCATTCGGCTCGCGGAGCTAATTAAGTGTTGCGGCACAAAAGTAGCACTTTTTGCACTTTAAAAGCAAACGGTCAGTTTTTTACCCTTAAGTTGGTTTCAAAACTGGCTGACGAAAGCTACTTTTGGGGCAAAAAAGGTGTCGCTTTTTTCTATTGTATAGTAAAGATTGCTATATGTCGTATAATTTCTTGTCACTCTGTGCCAGTTATTATTATAAACCATTCTCAGAATCAATGTTTTAATTTCTTCGCCATCGGAGGAATTCGTTGGGAAGATCCTTCACTACTCGTTCCGCACACAAATTCTATTTTCCCAAACCACGATTATCTGCTTGCGAGAATCTGTCTCTCTCAGCGAGATGCGTTCCCCGCTCACCCCTATTAAGCGCATCACCCTCTATTTCGAGGGTGTAATCGAAGGAGCAAACAGCCTCGCTTTCTGGCAAACCAGCGCACAATTCCTTTTTCGGCGGCAGCACGAGCTACATTCATCAGAACCGCCAAAGGGATGACTGATGTCCGTGAATGTTTGCTCCCTTTGAAGCTGCCGTTTTATTTTCTATTAGTCCAGTGGAGAGCAGACAGATAACTCCTCTTTTCATATCCAAAAGAGAAGAAAATTAAAATTGTCCGCCGCTTCAAAGAGCGGGTCTGCTTTTTGATCAGATTCCTGACTGGAGGAATAGGGAAGACGCAATTTCCTGATTTGCAGCCGGAAAACTGGCCCGTGGTTTGGGTTTTTACATCCTCATTAATGACTCATTCTAAATAATATTTCAAAGAAAAACAACCTTTGTCGGTGATGAAGATTTTTATAAATAATATTATGAAATAAAACTTAATATTAAATATCTGTTTAGAACCCTGTGATTCGTTCAAGTAAAAAAAACTCAGAATTTAATTTTTTTTCAATGATGCTCTCACTACAGGTGCTAAAGCAGAAGTCAGGAAATGCGTCCACATTCCACTTCTTGTTGGTTTTGGAGTCTGTGGTCGCGAGAGGCAATTAGAATTCCTAGAAGCCTTTGATTATTTCGACGACCAGGGCAGAAAGCAACAAGATTTATTCAAATTCGCTAACCTTGGATGCAAAAATGCTTATGTAGCAGAGAAAGTCACGGCGATTTCGCAACGCGACTATGACGCAAAATAATCAAGCCTAGCTGCCGCTCTCGCGGGGCAATTTGCGATCAGGCACGGTGCTGCGAATGCGAGCGAGACAGACAAACAATAACTCGCGCCGATGATCATCAGGAGAGAAAAGAAACGCGCACGCCAGCAGTAATAAATATATAAGGCGTGCATGCATAATTCTAATCGCATCAGGAGGCAGTCAGTCAGACAGTATTCGAAAAAATATTCGGAAACCGCTGCACGTGTCCTTGATGCGCACAAAAAGTTTGAATTTGCACTCGCGGAGAGCGTAATTAGTTTTTTGCTTCGCTAGCGCATCTGCTGCTTGCTCTCTTTGCATTCGTTTCTGTTGCGAATAACGAGCTGTGGTGTGATATGTGCAGCGAAATAATTAGCGCGATGCAGCATGCGTGACTTTTGATATTGATAACTCATTGATATGGAAATGCAAATTGGCCCTTTGTGTTTGACCCTTCTAGCAAATCACATTACTAATTCGGCTGCTCCCGATGCCTCGCAGCGCAACGCACGAAAACAGTTAGCCATGAATGAAACGAGAGAAAACGACAGAGTTGAGAAACGATTTCCTTGAAATGTCTGAAATTATAGGAATTAACGAAGTAACGAAAGTAATCACGGAATCAGGCAAAGAAAGCATTTAAATCTGATGACACGGGGAAAATTTGTGCTCTTCAACTTCCTCTCCTCCTTCTCGAAAATCTCTGGAAGTTATCATTTAAACGCATATTTCCACTGTCGATAGCTCTTAACCCACTTTTGGAATATTAAATGTCGCTTTAATTGGCATTAAATCGCTCGGCCTTGCTAATTAATTCGAGAGTGGTGAATTGCACAAGGAATTCATGCCCTGGCGAAAATTTCAAGAAAACGCCCTTCATCGTTTAAATAATAAAATTTCAATTTGCAAATCGTAAATTCAAAGATTTTAGACGCGTCACTTTTTAAAGAGTAAATATCGCAGCAGCGGCAGCAATGAGCTCGAGAGGATAACCTTGGCCGCAGTTATAATTTTGCCTAATTTTTATTGACTCATTAAAAACTTCCTGGCTGTTAAATTCCCAGAGAGCTTTTATAGCATGCATTTCTCTCTCTCGCGCGCGGCGCGGCTGCTGGCGCTGCTCTTTTTTAAAACAATTTTTTATCGTCATCTCGACATTTTTGCTCTGATGAATATTCAAATCAGCTTTTCGGGGGCGAGCAGCGCTAATGAGACTTTCCATTAATGAGCTCGCCGGGCTTATTAGCATCTCGCCTCCCATGTTTTGACCTTTCTCAGCTTTTTGCCCTGGTCATGATTATTCGAACCCCCCATCAAGCCGAAGACAATTGCTGCTAATAAATGCACGCCGGTGCTTATTCTCATTGTTTACATGCAGATTTAATGAGAATTAAATATACTGGTGCATGCGATTTGAATTTCAACCCGCTGCGCCATGCAAAAAATAAATGCAACACCTCAGAGGCAGAGAGATTGCTTGCCGCTGATAAAACCGGCACAAACACAAACAGCATCTCTCTCTCTCTCTCTCTCTCTCTCTCTCTCTCTCTCTCTCTCTCTCTCTCTCTCTCTCTCTTTCTTTCTCTCTCTTTATTATTCGTGCTAATGATTTTCGTGCATAATTATACGTTCTCTCTGCATATTAGAAAAACTGTTATTACAAAGTCACCTCGGTGTGAAGCATCGTCATGCGAGCGGTCGCCCGTTTTCGGGAAATCTGATAAAACGAACGAAGTTTTAATATTTCTATGGAAACAGAACTTCTTCATGCGTTAGTGCGGCTGCGTGTTTCTTTTAATTCGCAGCTTCATGCATGTACAATTAGGCTTAATTAAATTTAATTTCTTGTCGTGATCTGCTGAGTGCACTGACTCCTTTTCCTTTAATGAGACAGCTCTTTTTCGTCAACCCAACGCCTTTCTAATTGCACACAAGCAGATTTTATCGATTTCGAACGCGGAAATTCTGATTCCGGCCGCCGATTTGCTCGCTTATTAATTTGGCTAATTTTTCACTTTATTCTCTCGGCAGTCAAAGTGGGTGGCGAAAAATTAGAGCGAGCACGGCCAACAAAGTCGAACGGTGACTTTTAAAAATCGGCCGAATAACCGATAACGATCAGTCATTACGCTGGCTGGCGCTGTGTGTACTTTGTTTTAGGTTTACAAAGGAGCTGGCAGGTCGTGCTCTCTCGAAATAAAAGAGAATAACAAACGAGAGAGGGAATATATATGCAAAAAGACCCACCAGTCAGCCGCTGTTTTTAAATACGTATACGACGGGCCGATCACGATGAATTACAAATTAAATCGTGAAATGCACTCTCAATACAAAGTCGACAGCTGCCCTGATGCAATTCCCTTTTCTTTAATCTCGCTAATGCCTTATTCAATTATGTATAAAAGCGTAAAAATTGCATTGGTGACCGTAAAACGATTAGAATTTCGTTTGGAGAATTCGAAGCAACATTTCAAGGACAAAATAAATAAATGTAAGCCTGCTAATAAATTCACAGAGGAAATACACTCGTCATGAGAATAAAACATTGAATGCCGCGAGGTTGCATTTGATTTTTCGAGTGAGTCACAGAGTGGCTGTTCTCGGCGGCGTGATTGGCACGGCCAACAAAGAGATTCCGCCGATAATCAATCTCCTAACGACTTTTGTTCGCCATATACCGACGTCGCGACGGCCAGACTCTCGACTCAACATTCCGCTCGATGGCCCTGCTGAGAAAATAAAACGCAAACGGGCGGCTCGCGCGAATTAATGCTAAAACTGCCGGCGCGAGATATTATTATTTGCACAGCTTGCCGCGCGTATGCAACAATGGAAAATATGAAATTGGATTTTGCATTTGAGAAACGGCAGTTTTTGCATCGATAATAAGATATCAGGCTAGACTCTTAGCGGGTATTTCCTCCCCTCGCGCATTGTTCCTTGCCGCTTTTTTACGAATTTAACGTTCTTTTTTAGATCCCTCAGTCGAGATTGCCGTGCGTTTTTTATTACCCCAGCAGCAGCGGCAGCAGTGCAGTGCACTCTCGAAAACTCTACCTGCATGCGTGATTTCCAGCGTTTTTTACCCATTTTTATGCGCGACCCCTGCTCACTGTGCGCGACTGCACACACAAATTTCTTGCTGGGAACACGAGAAATTTTCACAGCATGCTCTTTTCTTTCCTGCGGATCGATTTCATTTCACGACCTTTGCCCCGCGTTAAGAATAAATTGAATATTAATAATAAATATCGAGCAAACTGACGCAAAAGTTCGTTTTTCGAGCAATTGTTTAGTTGCTCCCAAGCGTGCATCAATCAAGCTGAATTCATAGACTGCAGTCTATGATTTGAGAAATCCAGATGAACTGTTTTTTTCTCATGAGTTGCTTAGTTTTGCATCAACTTAATAACACAGAAAACGACAACTTTTTTGCAGCACACATAATAAGATTCTTTGATATAGAGTATAGAATTTTATCGAGGTAGCGATTATTAGGGATTTTTCTGATAGCGATCATCACTTTGTTCTTTCCGTCATAGATATAAACAGTCACATGATTTTTAAGCATTTTAATGCCCTCCATAACGGCTCTTGGTGGAAGATGGCGGTCCATGCATACTAAATAGACGAAGGGGTTGAGTTCAGTGGCGTGCATCGAAAGATTTTATTCGAAATTTATGCGCAGCAGCCAATAACGGCGCATCGGAATATTCAGAGAGGGGCTGCGTGTGTGTGCCAACCCCTTTCCGGATCCTTTCGTTCCGCATTTGCTTATGTTGCCGCACGAGTTCAACACACGCTCAACGAACGACCTCTTTGATCGGGGCAGGTGCTGTGCCGTTTGCTTTTCCCCGTTTGCATTTCCATCTGAATGCAACCCTCGTGCAACCCCTTTTCAATCCTTCATCTTCTTGAATTTAAAATCGCCGTTTTTTCGCCATCGGCTCCATTCACGCACGCGAGTACAAATAAAAAACGACCGCGACCTTTTTTTCATAATGCTATAAATTCATCTATCTGCACTTGAAAAGAATGAAAAGTTGAAATAAAAAATGGTCCTGGTGTCGGTCGGTTGCGCGGCGTCTGTCGTTCGTTTGCCGAGATCCGTCTCGGGGCGTGTGTATGAAAGGAGCTGCTGCTGCATTGATCGCGCGCTCGCGCGCGAACCCTTTTGTGCATCACGCATAAACAGCCGTCCTTTCGTTTATTTGCACCGCTCACAAAAAAACACACGCTAACAGGCGCACACGCTCTGCTCTTCATTAGCATTTTTAGCCTCCATCTTGTGCGTGCGTTACTCATTTTTATTCAAGCGCCGCCGTGGGTGGAGAGGCTGAGATTTGAGCTGCTCCAGTTTTATATCTCCAAGGGCGGGACTAGTTCGCCTCGCAGCTCCCGATTTGCATCCGCGGGCCCAAAGGTGCGAGCGAGCAGCCAGGCGTAGCCATGGCAACCCGCAGCACTCGCAGGCACCCGCCCTTCGCACCCTCGCACCCGCACACGTGCCCGCTGACGCGTGGAGAACTCGATTTTCGAATATGAAATCAGCTTTGATTTTTCCAGGCCAAATTGGCGAAATGTAAACAGACGCAGCGTGCGCGCGGGGAAAGGGTGCGACGGATGAGCGCATTTTTCGCCGCACGCCACCGAGGGTGGGGGTGACTTCGACTTATATGCTTGGCAGCGATTGCGAACAGCGAACCAACCGGATGCGTACCAGTTGGTCGTAAATATGCTCTATGAAAGTTCATCTTAAACAATGTTTGCCTTTTTGAAATATTAACACATCAAGTCACATTTACCCAACTTACCAAGTCAGGTATATTTTATACAAGAAGGTCACGAAACTAATTTTGGAAAACGTATCCCTCATAAATTTTCTATTCCTAATGTTTTTTCTTTGTTGGAAAAAAAACGCCGCCAATATATTACAGAATCTTGAGCAACACCTCTCGACGCATCTTCCATTAACTTTCCAATCTTTTGATGAATCCCCCAATCCTCTTTGCGACATTACGTATCAGAAATAGGATTTCTTGCTCTGCTGGACGACAAATCTGTGGCTATTTTCCTAACAAATGGCAGAACACGCGTAAGAATCACAAGAAATTTGTCACCTGACGACCGGCCTGCGCGACTCCTCACGCCCATCGCCCCCAGCTAGCGCAATTTATGGATCTCGTCCCCATATATTCACTCAGCAGCGTGCGTGCCGGATTTATGATTAATTGGCCCGCCGATCGACAGCATTTTTCAGCCAGAGCTTTCAACATTTGTACACATCTGCGAGTGTCATTCATCTCTCAGAGATTTTTTTCTTGCCGTGGGACGAAAATCGATGCATTTCCCGCGCCCGGCGCGCACTCAGCGACCGTTTGCATATAAAAAGCGGACCCAATTACCGCGTTCGAAATCAAATCGAGCGCACGGCACCTTACCATTTTTTCCGTGGCTCTCTCTGTAGAAAGGAGATTGTCGTCGTGATAAATTCTATCAGGCTCTCTTTTCTCTCCCCGATTTTCTTATTTTCACACTTCGGGTGGCCGTAAAAGCCAGGCGAGAAGAAAAGCGGCCGACAAATTTCTCTTCCTCGCCGTAAATATAGGGTTGAAATTAAATCATGCAAAAAATGTCCCCTGCTTTTGGGGTGTAATGAAAAAGGCTGGGGCTTTTAATACAAATGGAACTGCTGGCTGAGCAGATGAAAAGCTAATGGAGTTTGCTTGCTCTGCTCCAGCGCAGAAGAAAGAGGAGCACTCTCTGGCCGGCCGTCGGTATTGATTGGCGAGTACACAACATTGTTGGCACGATGACATCACACAGAGTCGAATGTGTGTTGAGGGTGGCTAGCATCAACGGGGGTTTGCGTTTAATAATAATGGCGAGGGCGACTGGACCTGGCCTCGCCTGGCCGGGGGAAACGCGCAGATGAAAATTACGCCGCCCTGCCCCGCCGGCCGACCGGCCGTCCGGCTTATTAGTCGCATTCGTGCGAAATTAATGCATTTCTCTCACTCGCCTAGATGAATATTTTATCGCGCCGAGGCAGGGGAGCTGTCCTTTCCGCACCGATATGCATATTTCGAGACTTTTCCTCCTCTGCGGAACACACTGTCGTAAGGCGTACAATATGACAGCAGGGGCAATTTAATAAGCCGAGAAAAATGCAAATGCCCAATATTTCCTTAGATTCCTACCTTTTTACTATAATTTTATTGGCACGTACGAGCAATAAAACTCCATTTCAAGTAAGACACAAAACTTAATTCAGATAGCTCGCGGAACTTTCCCGTCAAAAGTTAATTTTTCATAAGAATTTGTTGTGACCTCATATTTATTCATATTTCTAAAGAAACCCAGAGCTGCTGGCTTCGACGAGCGCATTTGCATAAAATTGCAGCCGGCTAATCAGCGCCGGAGACGAAATCCAGCATAATTTCGCCAAACTCATAATCACTATAAAAGAAACTGCCATAGCTGTCATTATAACAAAACAGGAGCCTTTCCAAAACGGGTTCGCCAGCTCAGATGCGAGAGCGAAAAGCTAATTTATATGCCTTTTGTTGCCCTCGTCGATTTGCATATACGCACAGAACAGAAATCGCGAGCAGCACAATCGCACACGCATCTAACATGAGGCCCGCTTTGTTTTTCTTCGCGCAGAACAATAATCAAGCCACGACGATAGTGCGTATTTATATTTTTTTCTTGTAGCCTACATAATAAAAAAGGATAGAGGAGAGGAGAAGCAGCGGTCATAAAAAATGTGCGTGCCTAACTAGTTGATACCTCCGATTCATTATAATAATATGCTAATGCGCCGCCGGGGAGAAAAAAAACTGTCAACAGAGCGTAACGGCGCGACTCGCGTTGTAATAATGAAACATTTTTATCCAACGACCCATCAACCTGCTGCATTATTCGACTGTTGAATGCGTTCTAGTTGCTCATTTTTCTTTTTTGCCTTTTAACAGATAAAAGCTGGCTCAACGACGCGAACGATTCCTGGAGACAGGATATTGTGGTCAAAGATGAGGATGCAGCGGCCAAAGCGATGCTGCAAGCCAGGCTCGGCATAAGCATGAGTGAGTGTACTTCTTCTCCCATTCTAAAATTTACTGCATGTAGCGGAAGTTGTATTTCCAACGACACAACCAATAGCTGCTTAAAAATCTGAGAAAATTTCACAATTAAAAATAAATATCAGGGCTGTATTTATGGTAAATTTTATCGCTCTTTTGACCATTTCAACACACACAACGTTTTAAAGCGAGTACGTGTCCGTGTTGTATGCGCATTTTTATTTTTAGCAGTTCACGTCATAAGCTCATTTCGATTGAGGATTGGATAACGAAAGGCCGCGCCAGCAGCTTTGCATTTCTTTCACACACACACAAATTTCAAGTATACAAAATCGCTTCTCACAGGTGACATTCGTGCTTGAAATTAGATTTTTACGGCTCTGCATGCTACGTTTTGTGGAAAGCGTGCAATGCGGTCATGTTGTTTCAGAGTTAGCAGAGAAAAAAGCTGTACATATTTAAGCAAGCATCTAATTTTCATTCCACCTGCCACTACAGAATTAAGCAATTTTTATTTATTACCAAAAACGGAGAAAAACCAGGAAAACAAAGAAACAATAGTTTTTATTTTAGAAAACAGCGATTTGCGTTAATGGTGAAACTTATTTATTCAATGATAGATAACTGTTTGAAAAACATCTTTATATTGTTTTTTGTCACAACTTGAAAATGTGTTGATAAGGTGTAAATTTTTGAGTGACTAAGCGGTCAAGACAAACAACCTGGCGCCAGTTGTGTCAAAATTCCAAAATTTATTCGCAGGGGCCGAGGGAACCTTTTTCAGAAGACGGAGCATGCGGGGTGGCTAACAAAATCAATTTTAATTTTATCGGGCGGCCGGTGCACTTTGTCTGAGTCGCCACCGGCCCTTTCTTCCTCTCTCGCTCTCGTAATTCACTTCTCGCTCGGCGCCACTTTGTGCGAGCTGGAAACTCGCGTCCCCCAGCTATTGCAAAGGCCATTGAGAGTGCGGGCTGGACAATGCCCATTCCATTTCCCATCCGAGTGCTGCGGCCAAAAGAGGCTATTTAATAATCAGCAAAGTGTGTGCGAAAGTCGGCTGGCGAATATCAAACTGCGCTCTGCAGGTCCTGCTCATAACTGTTCAACGGGCACGGCGTCGTGTATGAATTTATTATCGTTTTATGATATTTGAATATCGGCGACGATTGTCGCATATCAAGCGGCCCCATTGTTATTCAGAGACGCCGCGAATTTCAACGGCACACGGATGTGCGCGCTGGCCACTTTATGCAAATCCAGGCACACCAGGAATTTTTTTCACCGGACAGAAAACGCCATATACGAGCCATTGTTTCATCTGCACAGAGTTTTGTTTAATTGAAAATCTATTAGATATTAAAAAATTGCGATTGCATTTTGTTGTTAGTTAATTTTGGGTTTAGTTAATAGGTTGAACACACTAGAATGGCCGAAAACGTAAATATAGCATGAAGTAGCTCCTACCCTTGACAAAGGGGTGGAATCCCAAGTTTTAACGACCTGTGATGAGAACGCAAGAAAATTGGGATTCCCAAGACTTTCCAAAAGACGCCTATGAATATATCTTTTAAAGAAATAGCACAGCGTGTAGTCAGTTTATAGTTTCCACGTTTTCTGCCCTATAGAACACCCTTTTACGCCTCATATAGCAACTTTTAATTGTAAAGCTCGGCCACCAACCATGTTTACTATGTTTTGTAAAGAGTCCGAGCGCCCCAAGGCGTAAAGAGGTGCATGACAATTCTTTATCCCTCAAAGAATATCATTATACTAAAAAAAAATCCTACTTTAAAATGTTAAAAAGGAAATAAATCTCTGAATAGAATGTTATTTTCCCCAAGATTTTACAGTCAGTAATGATTTAAAATTTCCATTTATTTTTTTCCCTCTGGGTTAAAAAATGTTTTGTTATGTTATTTGTTGTGTTCTTGATGTGGTAATGTATGTGGAATAGTTGCTCTGCTGATCCTCAATAAAAAATTGCTTTGAACCTTAAATTCAAATATTTAACATAACTTTGACTACTAGAATTATTCAGCTCTCGTAGTAAATAATAATGAAAAAATTTTGACGTTGTGTTGCAGCTGCTGTTTTTCAAAATTTGTTCCGCTTTTTTTTGAGTCTTGTCGTTGAACTAAGCAATCGCTGTAAAACTCAAGCCAGCCTTTATGTAAAATAAGACGCTCTCCTGGCTGTTACTCCAGGCGGCGCTTTTATCCTCAAATACGTTAGCCGCCTGAATATACAAGCATAGGAGCACAAAAGCGTCGCATGCAACATCCCGCGGGCTGGCCGGCTCTTCATTCCAACTTTTGCTTTTAGCTGTTGGGTGGAAAGAAAGACGGATCTCGCAGTGGGGGTGGTGTGTCCATGCTACCCTCTCCAGCACATGTGTGCAGCTGACTCGCAACCCTCGAAAGGATCATTAATAATGGCCTTGCACGCGCTGGACTGAAACAAGAACTTTTGCATTCCCTGGTATCTGAGAGTATCTGGAAAGGCGTTCGTTCGCATTTCCGTGAGATTGAGACGCCTGCTTTTGGGACGCCTGACACCCGAGATGCAGGCAGATTGTGCGCTGAGAGTCTGTTTTCGACATTACTCTCGGTGTGTATTTCCCTATAGGCAGATAGATTATGAAAAGAGGCCTGAAACATGGAAATGATTTTATTTTAACAAGTGCGGTCGGTTGGGCAATGACGGGTCCTTGTGTCGGGCCGCAGGCGCGGGTTGTATTTTCCTCAGTTGTATTTTTCGGCAGTAAAAGCCACTTATGTGTGAAATTTTACTTTCCACATTCATGTTAGATGGAATGCCGCTGTTCATGGGGTAGAAAATCAAGTGTAAAATAATGGGGAGCGGCAGTCGTGTCGACTAGAGATAAAAGTTAAAGACTGGTCAAGCGTTGCGCGCGTGGCCAAATAAATATCCCAAATTCAATATATAGAGGCAGCCTTTTCGGCGGCGACCGCTCCGGCTCAGAGGTAAATAAATTTAAAAACGCGGCCCCCCTACAATTTTGATATATACAAAATAAACACGCGCGCAAACTGCGAAATGCGAAAGAGCCCCCATCCATCTCTTTGTTTGCTGGTCTGGAAAAAGACGGTCTGGCGACGCTCAGCTGAATTTATCAAATCAGTCATAGTACTCATAGTAGAACCATATCATTTATTTAAAAATTTAAACCCCTAAAATATTTCAATGTGATCATTCAGGTTGAGATTTATGTTTGGGACTTTGCGACTGCTTTAAAATAATTTAAGTTGGTGGGGTTTTAAATTTCACGTGAATATTATAGTTATGGCAATAACCGAATTCCTGACCTCCATCAATCTCTAAATTTAGCAGTTAGCACGAAGCGTCTCACCATCGTTCTAATTTGGAAATGAAAAATTCACCGATTAACAATAATAATTGGCATTGTGACTGTAATTCAGTGAAACGAGAAAGTGCCATTGCTGCAAGTAGCATGCAGTTTCTCGCAAAAAATCTCAATTGACGCACGCATTTGGTTCAAGCCAGACATTTATTGCATACCACAGCCTCGGACCGACCGAGAATAGTTTTTTCCGCTTAAGCCGCATGTTAATTGTCAAATAATTACGGCGGCAGAATGCTTAACAAGAAGCAGCACCAATTTGATGGGGCCAAATTCGAGGGGCAGCGCAGCTTCCATTCCATATTCATCCGATAGAGAATGTATATTTTATGGCTCTCTCACGTTATAATTTGGACGGAGCGCGCCTTTATTTTTAATTCGGTGATGCCGTTTCCTTTTTTAGAAGAAAGACAGAGCGAGATAATGACCGAAATAATTATTATTTAGAAAATTAGTTTTTTCTTCTCCTTTTCCATGCCATCTAATAATGTCGGACGCATAATGAATGACGTGATCCAATGTCACAAAGAAAAAAGCATCATTACCTGACAGTTAATAAACACAGACCACAATCACGACGCCTGTGGCACATATATTCGTCAGAAGCGATTATTTCCGCCTAGCATCGAAAATTGGAAAAGAGAACGGATAATAATTCCGTGGAATCGCTGCGCGGCCTCTCCTCTGGTGCTGCCCGAAAAATTTCCTCCGTCGTTTAAATGACAATAACTCGATTTGAAAAAAGGCCACTCCCGCACGTCGCTCAACGAGGGGGTGAAGTTCGGAAGAGGAAGACAGCACTCAATTTGTCTCGCGGATGGTAGGGGTGAAATTTTTATCAACTTGAAAACTCCACCCCTGCCCCTGGTGGTAGGCTCCCTCGCTTTCACGATTGCGGTTATGCAAATAATCCGTGTAATTGAATTTTAAAGCCGCAGTTCAAGAGATTTACAACCTCCCCCGCGGGACAGCTTTTTTATGTCGTGTCAAACGCTCTGGGGATCTTCCTCTCGCGAGTATTTTTTATCAACAAGTTTGTTTAGTGCTCATGAACTGCCGTTCGACTTCCCAGCTGAGCTCGCTAGAAAACGAGGAAAGTGATTAAACTAATTACCAAGCAGTAGTAGCAGCGCGGCAGCAATTTCCATGTGCCTCGTTTCGGAACTGTGGCCCGATATCTGCCGCGAGATATCTTCCAATTGATAGCCGGGTGACGCCGCGCAAGTGAAATTATTATTTCTCCGCGTGTCTCGCGTTTTTGACATGCAAAGTTATGCTCACACGGTTAGTGCCCTTTCTTGCCTTGCACTTTGCGCCCGAAATTGCTGCCAGATTGGATCGAATCAGAGTGAGCGCTCAAGTGGCCGACTGGCTGGTCGATTTCGAGTAGAATAGAAACCACCAAAAACAGCTGAGTGAGGGAGGAAATCCAAGGCCACAGCAATAACTGCGACAGCTCTGCAGAGCACGTTTCTACATATGCAAATTAATCAAAGACCGAAGGGAATCGCTATATATGTTACCTTAAAAGTTATTAACGCGGTACCAAAAAGAACTAAAAAGTGGAAATTAACATTTTGAACAAATTTGATACCTTCCCATGTTAATTAAATCTTGATAAGTCCGAGAGCCTAAAATTGAAATAGCCGGACTACATGTGATTGTATCTAAAGAAAAAAAATGATAAAAAAAATCACAAGTTTTATGCATTGGATTATAAGTTCTTCCAGCCTCCGCGTTTCTTTGCGCAGTTTCCATGCGAGGCGTTCTTGTACAAATCTAGAAACGTGATCTGCGTCGCAGCACTTGTAAACGTCGGCGCCGCCGGCAGGCAGGGAAGAGAGCGAGTTGTAATTGGATCGATTTTGTTTAATCTTCATGCTAAATATTAGTCATCATCCCCTCTCGCATCCCTGCGACTCGCCAGCGGTCAGCTTCAGCATCTCGTTGCCATCTATCGGAGAACGCGGCGGACTATGCCCCTGCAATGGCATCCACCCCCGAATCCAACTCCTTGCTGCTACAAATCGATTTCCCTGTATATTAAAAACCTCGTCAGCGTGTCATCGGAGAAAAATTAAAATTTGACTAAATGACAATGACATTGAGGTGAGAGGTGTTTTTCTTGAAGGAAAGATGGAGCCAGGGGCAAGAAAGAGGGTGCATGCTTGGGGTGTTTAAATATGCGAGTGAAGCCGCAGACCTCGTTTGCCGGCCGAGGGGGAGGAAAGCAAGCCGGCAAGGTGGTCAGTGCGTGCTGAGTCGTCTCATATCAGTCCTACTCTGGCAACAGAAGAGAGATGACCATGCTAGACTTACAATTAGCCACCAGTATGCGGTTTGCCTGTGCGTACTACGGCATGCTTGAGCTTTTATTGTGTGAGTGTTTTATTTTCCTAAAATTTTCATTTTTATATTTTTTTACATCGGAATGTTGACATGATTGATTAAAATATCAATATCCTTGATTATCCAGAAAAAAAATTTCCAACCCAATGGATCTGTTAGTTAAACCCTTGAAATATTGCCTCTTATGTTTTAACAGTATGAGTAAGAAATTCTAAATTTGTTTTTATTCCGTGTGTGTGTGTGTGTGCGCAACGTTTTCACAAAGAATTCTTCATTTCGCGGTTACGCCTTAAGGTAACTGTGAAAATGGTGTTTTCGAAGCAGTTTTATTACCTTTTGCTATTTCTTTCTTGCACTTATCTGATGTCGTCCGCGCTCTGCTGCCCGCTTTTGGGTTAATGTATTTGCGAAACGAGATAATATGCACTACGAGCAAAAACGTACGTAGCTGCTCGAAATGATGGCTCCGCGATTTTTAATTAGGAGCAAAAGAAACGCGGAGAGATTACATCTCTCGCTGAAAAATTGTGTTCCTCGAATTTGTCGCCTAATGCAATTATCCACCGGCGTGGATTTGGAGAAATTAGTGAATTTAATTGGCAGAAAATGCACCACGTGTGAGACAGACGCACCTATTAATAGAACGTCTGGAACTGCGCTAATTGATTTTCATTTCTCTCACGTGTACATATAGGGAAGAAATCGCCGTTGTACGGGTTCATTTCTATTCGCGACACGTCCTCTCAAATTATTCGCTCTCATTTCTCTCGCGCATCTCTTTTGCTGTTGCATTATAACGGCCGTTTTTTCTACATACACCACGTCTTGCTTCTCAACACAAATTAGATTTAAACCCATGACAAGCAAAGTCTTATGGGGAAAAAAGTGACTGCTATCCGTGCAAAACAGCAAAGTGATTTTATGGGGTCGCTTTAAATACCATACTTGATACGTTGTCATGCGCGAGCTAAATAGGGTTTGTTTCTCTTACGCAAAATTGCGGCCAGACTCTCAGTTCTCAGTGCTGTCTGAAGAATGGCGGCGACAAGCTCATCTCCTCCGGACAGTGAGTTTTATTTTAGTTTGTTTGATATTGGATGATTTATTTTCAAAGGTGCAAAGTCTCCTAATTTGGGTGGATTAATTTTGGTCTTTGTTAAATTCAACAAAAACTTTTTAAACTTTTCTACTTGAGTTCCGATTACTGTGCACTTATGCACTATCTGATTCGAATCTAGAAATGAGCTCAATCTCGCGGTACCAAAATTTCCTTCATTCTCTCGTTTCTTCCTCCCCTTAACTAATTTCGCAACGACGCGTGTCCAACTGTCCAGCACCTTGCTGTCGCAATGCTTTCAATTAATTTTGATAGGCGCAAACTACTGCCAAGCGTCAGCACAGCTCGCTCTTTTCATCACGGCCAAAATAATGGAAAAGACAACGGGCGAAGGCGACTTTCGAGCACTCAGATATAATAGAAGAAAAGTTGGACAGCAGTGACACGTCAATAATGAAGCTGGACACATTGTTAACGAGGGTCACTTCATTTCTCGCCGTCTGATGAGATAAAATAGAGGTGGGAACGCCGATTCTCTTACATCCAAGCGTATCACAATTGTCTTAAAACTTAACATTATAAGACGAGTCACTTTTTAATTATTGAAACGTAACTTAATGTTTATGTTGACTTGCTTAAAGTTTACAAGCTCTATTCATCGTTTTATTTAGAATATCTGAAATATACCGCCTCTTAACATATTATTTCATAAGACTTTGAAATTCTATAGATAGATAGGCATTCCAATTCTCCTTGGTTCCCACGATGGAATATTTTTTAATATTTTAAGTCTCAATGCTTTTAATAGCTCATTGGTTAATAACGTTAAAAAAATATTTAACAACAAATATTTATTAACCAAATCTAGTCTCACATAGACCGTGAGAAAAAAAGACTGATTCCACTCTCACGTAATTTAAGCATGAATCCTATTTTCCCTTAAAAATCCAAATCCTGTAAGATGCGATCCACGTTAGGTTTATTCTGGAAAGCACTTGGTGGAAAGAATTTTATTTACTATTTTTGTGCGGCGTAAATGTGATCTCGCTTGCAACATCTGCGTAAGTCAGTGGTGCGTGGCCATTGGAAATAAATCGGTGCCCTAATGGTGCGAACACATTAAATTAACGGCTGCCAAATGCATTTGTTTGCTTCCGACGGCGGGTCAAAGGTCCTCTCCTCTCGTAGGTATTGCTTCGCGGCAGGTGGTTGCTCCGCTCTCGCAGCCTTTTTTAATCGGGCGACCGGGCTGCAAATGATTTTTCCTCTGTCCGCGTCGCATGGAGTAATTCACCTCCCGCTCTCTCTCCGGCGAAATGGCTCCGGACGTAAAGGGTTATTGCTATTATGACGATTATTATACATTTTCGCGAGTGCTGCCGGCGTAACCATGGTAACCGGCTGGCAAAAAGCGGAGAGAGTACGAGAGGAGGAGCGAAATGGAAGAAGTATGACAAGCCGTGGATTGCATGCAAAAGCGAGAGAAAGGGCAACCGAGCGCACCGACCATGCGCCACCACTTTGCATATACCATCAATAATTCTCAGCTCTGTTGCTCGCTGCTGTTTGAGCCACATGTGTTGGAATCTCTCCCGTATTAAGACAAGAATTTGTCAATCACGTGATAATTTTACGCAGAGTGGTTCGAACAGCATATTATTTATTTTTGTTGGAAATATTTTTTCGTGGAGCAACATTATTATTTAGTGAATAGGTGAATAACCTGACCCTCTTTGTTACTTCAATAACACCGCTCGGTTGCTCATAGTGGGTATGTTGTTTACCCGGCATACTGGTGAATAAACTTGATTAAAATAATTGGAATTCTTATGTACCGCGAGGGCTTAAACACGTTTCTGAAAGGACAAAATCCTTCTTCCCTCGCTTTGTGGACAGTAAAATTTCCCTCTGCCTTTGTGGGCAAATATTTGAGGTATTATTGCTGGAAAGATGCTACTGTGTTATTTGTTAAAATGAATGGAATGTCGCGCTGCGGGGGACATCACCGAAATAGCAACTATTGATCCAAAATAAAATAATTCTATGATTCTATGCAGGTGGTCCTTTATCTTCTTTTCAAAACATTTTCATCCGACTACAAAAGTATAAGCAATTTCTAGAAATTAAAATCTTCAAGTCTTTACAGTAATACACATTTTTTAGATCAAATGGACGACATACTTACCCTAAGGTCAAAGGCACGGAACAAATATTTTTGAAAGAACTCGATCGACCTTTGCTAACCACAGTAGAAATTATCATAAAAAAACTTCAGCATATAAATGGTGCAAGCACAATCCAGTTGGTGAGCACGCGCAACAAGGAGAAAGTACGGAACGAAATTGTAGCTCTCGGCGGAGAACATAAATTCATGAAGTGGAAATAAATATTTGCAAGGAGCCAAGTGTTTTAATTACGACTGTGCCGCGACACGAGAGACGAGAGCGCATCATGTAATGTTAATTTTGTATTAGTTACGCCCCAAATAGCGTTGCGCGAATAATTTGGCCAATTCAAAGAGCGGCAGCAGCTGGCACCAAGAGGAAGCGAATAGGCCGCATCTGTTTGCTTCTCGTGGTGATTTACACTAGAACATATTCATAAATCAATTTGGGTTGTGAAATTGAGAAAAACTAGCGCTGCGCGCCCAAAATCCAAGACGAACAGTCCGAGGGGCTTTTTTGGTTTCATTTAATATTTTCCTCGCTCTTTGAGTGTGAATTTGTAGCAATAAAATATTTTCGGAGACACATCTTGTAAAAATTGGGATTTTCCGAAATTACATGACTTTAATTTTTTTGAATTCTCTTAATGTATATCAATTTGCTATTTTATACGTACATTTTAGTCTGATATTAATTAGAAGATTTGTGACTCGGTTAGTAATCAGCTAGAAGGTTTAGTTAAAAACTTGGATCAATTTTAAAGCGAAACTTGACTGAAATCTCATCCCTATAAGTGGTCATATTCCGCAATAGATGGCCGAGAGCGTTTGTGTGTGTGCACGCGTTGTTGAGCGGGCGAGCTCGTGAATATTTAACCCAGTGTGTGCAGCATAAAAATTATTGGCCATCAATTGGCGGCGGCACACACGCGCGCACGATGGGGTGTCAATTTATATTTCATATGCGGATGAACAATAATAATATTGCGTGATCGGCTTCAATATGCACACCGCAGAATTATGAATAATTCTCGTTGGCGCACAAGAAAACTTGCGTTCGGGTCCGCATCGTTTAATTTGCACCCTGATGTGCATGTTGGCGCGTGAATTATGCATGCGGCCCACCGGCCGGCGGCCTCTTAATGCCCTTATCGATCGGAGGCTGTTATGCATCTCGCCTGTCGCTGTCTGTGTCCGCTCCATTCGTTATTGAAAGGGCCATTTGCCAACGAGTTAAAGGCACCGCAATGTTCCCCTAAGGCACCACAATTCACCCCACAACTCGCTCATCCCCCCATCTTGGGGTCCCTGGCCCTCGGGGACGCTGCAGCAGCCACGGCCGAATACGAGAAAGGTGATGATCGCGTATTGCTCTTATTCGATGCTGCATGGCACAAGTTGTTGACCCAACAGAACAACATTCTTCCCTGGTTGAGACCCAACCTCATGAATGTCGTAATCAGGGCTCTGATTAATTTTGAGCGTGGTCACATGGAGCTTTTTGATTCGGCATGCATTATTAGTCCAAAATGCCTCACGCGTAAATGAGTGAGCACGAAAACAAAGATGAAGAAGAAATAATATTTCCTCCAAAACCTTCGTCTGATAAAATCATACAATTTACAATTTTTCATTATTATATTAGATGAATATTTTTTAATTAATTCGTTTAAGAACATTATTTACATTTTTCGTAGTCAATGCAAATGAGCTTTCAACCGCTGTCTCAGCGTGGAATTGAGTTATTGTTCTCTAATTAAAATCTCCAGCGCTTCCCGTCTCGGTTTAGAAAATTAACATTTTATCAGAAAAGCGAGCGGCGGACCTCGCTCATTTAGGGAAAACGCGGGAATCGCCGTAAAATTATGTAAAAGCGACAGTCTCTATTTATTATTCGTTACGGCCACTTCCTGCGAGATTAGTTGTCATTATTTGGCCATTTTTTCGATTAAACAGCGTCATCTGCCTGCCAACAACAATGTAAGAGGAAAGCATGCACGCGCGTCGGCGTGACCATATGCGCAGTGCAGAAATTGACCATTTGTCAGGCAGCGAGCGCCAGCAACATTATTCAGCGGAGTAAACGAGCAAAAAAGCGATTTGCATAAAGGCCGCTGTTTGGTTTAGCCAAACAAGGATAGAATAACACGGCCAGAATATGTATGCTTATTCGTAGATCCGTACAGAGGGGCCTGAAATTTTGCTTCAAAAATGCATATTTTCCATCAAATTTTAGAGTGCACACAATCTTTTATTATTGAAAACCTTATTTATATTGTTTAGTACAGAATATTTAATTCAAATCTGAAGTTACACAGCAGTTTTTATCAATGTTTACGCAAGCATTTTGATATAAAAAAATGAAGGGGTGCTGATAGAAATGTTTAAAAAATACAGCTTGCCAAATAATTTCAAGGCTTTGAAATGTCATTGCTGTGGCTTCTCTTTGTGCATATAGATCACCTCGCCAGATAGAAAAGCACTATCCAGAGTTCAACGCCCATGATAGCGTTATTAAAAATTCGCACCAATAACTTGTGGTACATCCTGTAGAGCGCACGAAACGTGCTGGCCGTCCTTTACACTACTATTATTTTTTATCAATCTGTGTTGCGCGCTTATGAATAATTAATTAATTAAGGTGCTAAACATGATGGTTTAAATGACAGCTCTCGAGTATGCATGTCGTCGACGAATGGACAGCGCACCCGTTATCACCGCCAACCAATCGCTGTGTTCAGAATAAATTAACAGCGTGTTTCTGCATATGATTATAAATACATTTGCTTATATTACGTACACGCGCCGACCGACAAGCTGCTGGAATGTGGTTGAGAATTTAATCAAATCGCTCATTACCTTGTGCATGTTTGTGCATATTTCTTGCCGAGAAAATTTCGACATCGTTTCTGCTCTCCATTAAAATGCAGGCCGTGCGGTAAATAAATTTTGACTACAATCCTTCGTTTCTTTTGTTTACAGCCGAGCCGATCATAACCAGAATGGAAAGAGATAACATGTCTTCGTCTTCACCCAGAGGTAAGCTTCTGGACTAATATTTCGTTTTGAGTATCTGTCAGATTGCTTTGAATATTCGTGGAATTGGCTGAAATTCACTGAAGGTCTTTTACATTGCTTTACCTGAAAATATATTACCCTCCCACATCTGCTCTGTCGGGTAACCACAAAGCTTACGCGGGGACAGGACTACACAAAAGCATGATTCAGGGTGACAATATGTTGGGCCACCCAGCAGGGTATATAATTTCATCTTCTATTCTTTTTTACAACGTGTTTTTTTATAACGAATGCTTTTCAACAATTTTGTGTTGAGCAATCTAGTACATTGAAATTAGAAACCCTTACGAAATTTTAAATCTCCATGAATTGTTACATTTTGTGGAAACTGTGCGAAGCAACCAAAGAACGCATTTTAATATATTTAGAAATTTCTGTATAGTACTATTATTTAAATTTTGAAATAGGCGACCACTCGAGGCTGTGTCCATTTATTTTCAAAACTATTGTTTAGTTTCAAAGTTTATTCAATATATACTCAAGATCAGATTCTTGTAATGCTACCAAATAGGATTAAATAATATATTGCATTTTAAATTGTTCGGAAAAAATAGTAATTACATGCACAAGCTGTCACTGACCGACCATACACAGAAATTGTTGCTTATTTTTTTTATTTCCACACTGGTGTGTAAATATCTTGGGGTCGGCTCTTTGAAAGGTATCGTGGGGTCGGCTCTTTGAAATGTATACTTGAGGCCGTTTTATTATATGCATTCCTTGCATCTTTCGTCCCAACATCAAAAATCTTGAGGCAGTATTATTTCTACATAGAATTCGCTGTTTTTCCTCACTCTTTCCAAAACGGGATCCAGCTTTTCGGCTGCTTTTAACAAGTTTATCCTCCGCTGCGTATTTGCTACATTATCACCAAGTCTGCCAAAATCCAGTGGTAATTTGCGAACTTTTGCCGGCCTTCTCCACTTCCTTGAAGTGTTTTAAGCAGTGCACGCTGGCGGAATTCAAATTTCCGCCGAATCGCCGCAAAATACACATTGTCCACGGCGTCTTCAGGGTAATTAAATTCATAATTATTCCGCGGGCGTCTCTAATTTTGCAATTAAAATTTCTCATTGTTCCGTGTCGGCCGGGGCGAGTTTCGCATAATAATCAGATAAGAAGGCTGTTGCGTCTAGATTCCTAGAATGAGCAGCGTTTTCATTTATTTTTAATTACCCACCCCGGCCGCGTTGGCGCAGCAATAAAAGAGTCTCGTGACCTTAACTCGAGTGACGTCTAATTGGCTAGTATGCAATAACGACGGCGACAACAACGACGCAGTCTCTTCTGGTCCAGCGAGCAAATAATAATGAGACATTTGTCTCGCAAGCGAAATTCATGAAAGCATTAATTAAGAATAAGTCCAGCTTCTCGGAAATTAAAATCCGATGAGTTCCTAACTTAATTACAGCCACTCAATTAAATTATCAGACGGCTGCCAGTCAGTATTAACAAATAGCCGAATTAGCTTCGCTCGCTTTACTTTTCGGACAAAAAGTTGGAAATGAATTCCCAGGCACCTCGCGTAAATATCGCGCCGGCGGATCTCGTTAAAAACTTCCCACGACGCGGCTTTGCATACGCACACATGTTCGGATTTTTGTGATAAAACGGCCACTTTTGTCGTCCACGCATGCTAATTAATAGTTGCTCATAATATTATGGTCGGACCCCTTTTTTCACTTTCAAGTGCGGTTTTCGCGTACGCGGCTCGCGTGACTGCCTCCGCGAGGCTTATGGGAGCAGGAAATCGACTGCATTAAGCGCCGAGATGCAGCAGGTGGCATTTACATGATTCTCGTTCGACAGATGAATTCACTGTTGTTATTATTATTGCGTGAGAGTGTGTTTTTCCCGCGTAATGAGAAAATAAGTACATAAATTCGAGCAATATCCACACGTAGAACTGTTGTTAATGCGATCATTTCCTTTCTCGTATTGCCGCACTGTAACGTTTTTTAGTTTTAATGGTTTTTGCGCGTATTCAAATGTAAATGATGAGAGGCTACGAAATTAAATTTATAACGTTTTATGTGTTGTACAGCAGACGAAAATACACTTCTCTAAATGTTTTAAATTTAAATTTTGAATCTTATACTCGTGCTTTTCTCTGAAAGCAAGACTGCTTCCACACAAAAAGCCATTATCTTGCTTTCGAGTCGCCTCTGGCCGTTTTCCTTATTCGCCAAATCCGTCGGCGCCTCCTATAAAAGTTTATTATATCTTCCCTCGCGCCTTATATTACCGCGTGTCCGCGCGGAAAACACAAACAAATCTCTCGGCTGCACTGCGGTCTTTTTGCCTTCCGTTTCTCGATTTGCTACCTACATAATGTAGCGAAAAGGATTTTCGTGTTGCGGCCAGTGCGGGCATAATATTGTAAAATCCCATCCCATGTGACTATTACTCTCCATCTTGCATTATCCCTCAGCACGGACGCCGGCGCGCTGATTTACCTAGAGGACAGGATTTGCTCGGCTTTTTCGCATTTTATGTTGGTCATCACGGAGCCCCCGAGATCCGCCGCACACTGCCACACGCGACCCACCGGTGTGGCCTTATTCAAATTCCCGCTTTTATATTCAATTCCCGCACTTTTTATGAGGGTCCAGCGCCGGCCGGCCGGCCGGTGATTGAGAGATTTGGTATGCGGATTGTGTGTGTGATTCATAGCCGCCTCTCACACTTCCATTTCCATATTATGAATGTTACGCGGATCGAATCGACTCCCAGATGTAAAAGCAATCGCTTAACGTCACTCAAAAATGGCCCCATTCGTATTACGAAGACGGATGAGTGACGCGAAAAAATCGCCTTATTCAAAAGCTCGCAAGTATACTCAAAGGAGCGATTTACATGTGCCATTAACTTGTTCCATTGCCTGCCTCTTTCACACGCCGCCTGACGCGTAGGCAGCCGAGGAGAACATCAAAGTCGTGCTGGCATGCATACCCAGCCGCTTGCCAGGCGCCGCTCGCCACCCGCGTGTGTCTTGAATATTTTACTAACTTCAAGACTCTTTATTCGCCATGAAATGCATGAATGTCTTAGTTCAATTGACGTAAAAATACACTTTTCATTTCCAAATAGCAGCTTAAACTTTAAAGCTTTTGAAACATCAAAATAAATTAATCCGAGGATAAATAATTAAACAGACCTTCTGATAATTAAAATATTTTGCTGGATTGCAAATTATAATTTATTGGGGATTTTTGCTACGCTTACTAGTGGTTCTGAGGGTCGATAAAATCGATCACTTTGCATGAAAATTTCAAGCTTCCCAGTTCCCAGTCTTACTGCCTTTCCAATTTCCATCCGTAGACAGTATCACTTGCGATGCTTCCAACTGATGCATACGAAATCGCAATCACCCGGCTCATTGGCTCCCCGCTCAAATGTTATCCTTTTGCGCATTGTGGCTCGAATTCGTGCGCTTTGCATACTCAAATACGCGCCGCCGACCCGCACTCGAATTACTTCCATGCGACTGCTGCGAAATGGAGATCGAGAAAAAACGAAGAGCAGCGTGTCCCCCATCACTTTAGCGTGTTTTTTACCAGGCGAGGGAGGATTTTAAATACGGGGTGAGTGAATAAAGGCTCTCTCGATGATCGTGTGACAATGAATGGATGGGCGGGAAAAAACATACGCACAAACTGCCAGCATGGAAGGCAATAATTCTTCATTTTTCTCTCAACAGCAGGCATTAGCATTTATATTGGGTAATAATCGAGTGACACGCCAGCCAACTAATTTATGGTTCCGTAATTGATGGCGGTCGTGGCGTTTAATGTTAATTGAAATGGACAAATATTATTGCAGCGCGATGGCGACGGCCTCGTTCCCACCCGTCCTCGTGTGCACAAGCACGGCTGTAAATTGAATCAATTGCGCAAATTGGACAACTCCAATTGCTAAAATTAAATACTCGAGGGATAAATTAGAAAAAATATATATTATTTTCCCTTGATAATTATATGTACAACCCTTTAAAATTTTGGCATTGGAAATCACGTGTAATATTCCAACAATTTGAAGAATGCAGGACGTTTTTGTGCCAACTGAAAAAATCCGGTAGAGTTATTATTGGAGATTGACGCATCAAAGATGCTTGATGAGTTCGCCTAAACCAAAGTCTAGATGATGAGGTCCAATGCCCGAAACAGTCTCTGCATTATTCAGGGTACTGACTTTAAAGGAAAATTTATTATTTTGTGTTCTTTCAGGCGTTTTCTGACATGAAGAAAATTTATACCATTTGTAAATTTTAAGTTTTTAAATTAGTATGTCTTGGAGGACATTGCCTTTCCTAGTAAGTTTATTTGTGATAGATAATATTTCATATGCTAAAAAAGAGAGTGAATTGTTAAACTGTAAGTGTATTTACTGGCTAGTGTATTTGTCCGTAAATCTTTTCTATTCACTATCAGGCTTTAAAAGCATTTCAAAGTGTCGTCACTGGAGAGGGATGCAAATCAATCAACACAAGATCCGCTTTCCTTTTTTGTTTTCTGAGAACGTGCCGCTTCTTATCCGACTCGTAATCGCATCATTGTCTTGCTGCAGTCCCCGATTTTCCCTCGCACGTCTCAATCAAGAGCGGCGGCGATATTGCAAGCATCTGCCGGGGCGAGCGCACCCCCGTCTAAAAAACTCAGCCACGCACACCCCATCGTCGGCAACCTTTATCCCCCGATAATGGCTTAAAGAAACAGCGGTGCCTCTCCCTTATCCTCCTCCACCAGTAAAAATGTCAGTGCATGTAAATTAGCTGCGACTTAATATTTTTCTCAAACACCCCTCGACTCGAGTGGAAAAAGAAAGCAGTCGGCACTCCCGAGGGGGCAGTTGTTGCGTGCCGAATGAATGATGTGACCCAGAAATTCGTTCATTTTTTTAAAACTTTCGTTCCTTTTTCTGTTGCGGCAGGTCACTTAAACGGAGGCGCGTGCAGTGATGACGAAGAAGACGAAGAAATGCGCAGCCACAGCAGAGGGTCCGTTCACAGTGACGCCGCCCCTGGACAAACCCTCGCAATCAACGAGGATTCCACAGACTCAGACCGTGGAGGAGCCCTCAACCTGGTAAGAATTGCACTTGTGCGTGTGTCATCGAACTGTTAAAAATCTCACCCTAGATACCAAGCTTGGGCATTGGACATTTCTTAAAAAAATCCAAAATTAATGTTATTCTAGTCAAAGAATGTATTGGTAGTGTTTAAACATTTGAATTCATTAAAAAAGAATTGGTTTGAATAAAATAGAATGCAAAGTCCAGTGCCTTAGAACGCCAAGTTTAAATAAAAGAGAGCAGGACGGGGAACGGAGCCGCCCGTCTTTTGTGTATGTGTGTGTAGCAACCAACAGTCTCGGTCTTAATATATATGTATGAATGTTGCATTTTAAATTGGCGACCGTGCATGTTAGTTCGATCATGAATGGAGAGTGGATTCGGTCCTCTCGGGAGAAGCCGGACCGACCGACCCTGCACCCCTTATGTGCCGCATCATTTGCTATGCGCAAAATTCCAAGACGAGTCGAGCGAGCGAGCGCCGGCGTTTAGTTTTCAAAGTTCCCTCTTTCGTTTTCTGTTTGAATGCATGATTGAGTGGTCAGCACTCTCGTACCTGCCCGCTCACTCGTGGGGCCACCTTTTTGTCCCCGTCGTTTGCTATTCATGATATTCACCCAGACTCGTAAATATCGCGCAAAAAGTTCAGCAGAGCACACACTCGCACGACCCCAGCTCCAGTCCGAGCGACAATTCAAACCCACCGCTGCTGTTGCAGGTGACGGACTCGTCGCACCGCAACTCGACGGCCAACAGCTCCCCGGTCTCGCCGTCCACCAGCTGCAGGACCACTCCGCCGCTGTCCGGCGCCGCAGAACGCAACCTACACGCAGCCCTGAATGCCATCCAAAGCGCATCCTTATCACAGGTGATTAACAACATCTCTTGATGGATAGTACCTAGTAGCCAAATCTTAACTTACAAACTTTTTTTAACAAGTTTGACCGTGATTTAGTTATTTTTGGTCTGCATCTTTTTTGGCAGTGTTGAAGGTTTTACCCGTTTAAATTATTTTATTTTAAATCCATATAAAAACCCTTTTCAATTTTATATCTTTAATGAATTGCTTGTAATTTACGTTGCAAAAATAAAATTTCATATTTATAATTAAATGCCTATTTTCATTTTCTTTTTTAAGTAAGTTAGTATTGTTAACAAAATATTTACTCAGGTCTACTTACCTTTTTGATTATTATAATTTGGCTCTTCGCCTGATAAATAACATTTTGTTTACTTCCTAGCTGATGAACTTGGGCGCTCCTAATCACGTAACGATGCTGCAAAACCAACTTGCAGCAATCTCAACCCTCCAAAGTAGCAGCAGTGCGGCGGCCGCTTTTAGCAACCTGCAGAACGCCGATCAACTGCAGGCCTTACAACATGCGCTTAGCCAGCATCAGCACAGCCTGCAGCAACAGTTGCAACAGTTTGTCCTTTTCCAACCTGGCGGAGCGTCTGCTGCCTCTCCGCAGGCACAATTTTTCTTGCAGAATCAGGTGAGTCACATTGATTAATCTTTTATTGTTAGTCTATTCATCTGGTGGTGGAGGTTCTCTCTATCTTCGCTTTCTTGCGCTTTCTAAATGCATTCTGCCCGAAAATATGAGGGTCTAGTTTAAAATCTCAATGAGAAACCAGATGTAATAAGCTTATGTAAAGTTTAAAATTATTTACCACGACAATAGATTTTTAATAAACCTCTTCCTAAATATCCTGTCCTGGTCGAGGAATAAAAACGGCGAATTTATCTTTTTTGACAACAAGGATGTAGCCTGGTTTTAATTATATTCAACTCTTCCTAAATGTTGCTTTTTAAAAAATGAAGTATCATGAAGGAATTTTGTTAGTTTTATGTAATTTGGACAAAGTTTTTTACGGTGCTATTTCTAGGGTTTGGTACCTCATCAGGGCTTCTCTAATCCTCAACCTATGCACTCACATCGTAATCAGAATCACGCTAAAGCTATGCAGGTAACACTTCCGGACAGACTCTTCTTTCAGATTTCTTCTGCATGCGTGCCCATTGTTTGACTTTAACTTAAATTAACAGGCAGCACTCCAACATGCAACTTATTTTGCGTTTGTCTTTTGGGAACAGAGTATGCAAGCAATAGCGCAGGCAGCGCAGCAGTTGCAGCAGATCCAGAAGCACCGCTCGCCCCAGCAGCCGCAGCAGGGCAGCACCCCGCAAACCCTTCCCGGCTCCAGGAGCTCCACGGCCCCTCCCCACCTCCCACAAGCGGCCACGGCCTCGCCGCAGCAGCAGCTGGCCGCCGCAGGGGGCAGTCCAGCGCACACGCACGTTCCCACTGTGGCATCGGCGCTTCACGCGGCCACCAAGGCGGCCGCCACCATGCAGGCTGGCGGCGGCTCTCTGCTCGACGGGGTTAATGAAGAAACCACCGACCTCGAGGAACTGGAACAGTTCGCCAAGACCTTTAAGCAGCGCAGGATCAAACTCGGTAAGTCATCTCATTTGCATGCAAATTGGTGATTTCAATGCCTGAAATAATTCTAAATTCCTGTCTCGCGTAAGATGAAGCTACCAATAAACATTTGTTCTATTTGACACATTTTTTAAATTCGTTTATCTGCATCAGGTTTCACCCAGGGAGATGTGGGTTTGGCCATGGGCAAGTTGTACGGCAACGATTTCTCCCAAACGACAATCTCGCGTTTTGAGGCGCTCAACCTGTCCTTCAAAAACATGTGCAAGCTGAAGCCGCTGCTGCAAAAGTGGCTTGAAGACGCCGACAGCAGCATGTCCAACCCAAACTCGCTCAACAACCCGCTGACCACGCCAGAAGCAATTGGTCGGCGCAGAAAGAAAAGGACTTCCATCGAAACCAGCGTCAGGGTGGCCCTGGAAAAGGCGTTCATGCAGAATCCAAAACCGACCTCTGAGGAGATCGCAATGCTGGCAGAGAGTCTGTGCATGGAGAAGGAAGTCGTGCGTGTCTGGTTTTGCAATAGGTAAGCATCAATTTTCAGTACATGAATTTTCCCCAAAATTCTGGTAGGCTTGAGGATTTTGTTTCATTCCAATTTAATTAATTTTCCCACGAATGGTCAAATGGATTTTTCTAATGTTCAAGACTTTGGAAGCGAATGACGAGGTTGAAATTTTACTAGTTTCTTCCCACGACTTCCAAAGAACAGTAGGTCATCTCAATTTTTAGCCTGCTTTTGATGTTAATAAATTTGTGTTTGACCAAAGTAATTTGAATGACTCTTGCTCAAACTTGCATGATTTCGCTGTTTCAAGAACAATAGGAACCTCAAGCCTACTCAACTATAATTAATAGCAATGATAATAATTTTGATGATAGTAATAAAATAAATCTGAATTAACCCTGACCAGGGAAGGCATCCTCAACAACGTTAAGCTAAAGTTAGCGATTTAATTCAGATTTATTTAAAAATTTCAAAGTGGTTTTTGTCAGTAAGGCAGGGAAGGGATAATTTTCATAATTATCATATAAAATCAATATTTCACGTTGCCTTGAAAGATAAACTTTTCTGTTGATGATCTTATCACCTGTTCTAAATGCACTATTTTCGTTTTCAGGCGGCAGAAGGAAAAGAGAATAAACCCTCCTGCCTCAGGCATGGTCAGCCCGCCACTGAGCGGCCACTGCGGCAACGGTGGCCACGGCGGCAACGGTGGCAACGGCGGCCCAGGCGGCCACTCCGCCAACATTTTGGCCGCCGCAGCCGCCTCACTGAGCTCCAGTCTGAGCCCGACGCAGTCACCACGCGGCCTGCACCACAGCATGCACTCGCCATTGGCGCTCATGAGCCACTCAGTGTTCGGCTCGGCCAGCAGCCCTACGTCGGTGATGCACCCAAATCCGCCATCGAACCAGTCCTCGAGCGACTGAGAGCGGGCCCCCGGAGGCGACCCCACGCCCCCGGCCTGGTCCTGCGGCTACATTCCGCGCATCCCCAAAGGCACCCTGTTGTTCAGTCAAGCGCCCAGCAAGTAGGATGCGCAACAAACCAAAGTAACGGTCCGACCGCCGACTAAAGAGAGACAAAAAGAAACGTTGAGGTGTGCGTGTTGGTGCGTGTACATAACAACCTAGGTAAATGTGTCAGACGTAGTGAATGTTTTTGGATTAAGAGACAATTTTAGAGGCTTAAATCAGCACTATTGAGCAAAGTGCCGTCTGGTAGCTCAGTGCTGCTTTTCACGCAGATTGCGATGGGATTTTTTCGTATATATCAGCTGTGGCTGGGAATTTAAGTCGGCTACTCAAATACAGAGTTGTGGCTAATCAGACACCTTCAAAATAACTTTCTTGTCTATGTAGTGGAAGAATCAATCACGTTAAGAGTACTTTGGGCACAAATCATCTTACCTGAGCACATTCATGATATTTTCTGTTGAATCAAGTGATATGCTTCCACTATGGAGAAAATTCTATTCTGAAACTGTGTTCCATCAATTTTATACCCCATCTATGCCAAAGTAATAGACTAACGAAACAGATGGAACCAAATCTTTCAAAAACTTGCAAGTTTTATTTTGAATTTGTCAACAAACTGGCAGTTGATATTTTTTCGTCAATTGGTACTTTGTGAGTTTTTTTAGCCCTCCAACTCCAGTAATATACACAAATATATGCACCTATTGAATTTTTGTAGTTTCATGGGTAAACGTTTCTTGAAAAATTTTTACACTATATTCTGATTGTTTTTTAATTATTAGTTATTGTTTGCTCCAGCCCAAGTAGGCCGCGGTTCATTTTGGGCTCAATGAGTCAATTTTTGGGCCGCAATACAATTCTAAAGTAACACCTGGTGGATTCAAGCATCGCCAATCTGGGTTTGACTCGTTAAGGCCATTACGCAGAGGACACTTAAATTCCCAGCTGAATCAAAAGTTTTAGTATTTTAACTCCAAGACTGCAGTTATTTCCTGAACCTGCACTAGTGCACTCTTATATTTAATTTGTAAATATTCTCCACTCCAGGTCTTATTTAAGATGCTTTTCTTCTCATTCACATTCCACTTTTGTTTTTGTCCCGAATGATGAATGTTGTCGCAGTTAAATTATTGAAGGCGTAAAATATTGTGTAGGAAAGTGTTTCTCCCCCAAAATAGTGGACCCAAAGATGAGTCATATTAAATGTAAACTCACCAAGGAATATCATGACGGATCTCAAGAGGTGAACTATTTAAGAGAAAGTGTTTTGTCGTATCCTGTTGGGCCTTGTCACATCATCCAACTGATTTACAGAGCGCAAGGTCCAACAAAAGCCGCGTGTTTATCATTATAAGCATCGTTGAGTTCCTATCCTGATTAAACACTGCCTCCGATTGGAGGCTGGTATACTTGTATAAATTTGTACTAAAGCTATCAATAAAATTAGTGTGTAAATTATGCAAAAAGATGCTACGTAATTGTGGTGGATTGACCCATATCAAAAAGTCTCACAAAAAGGGTCAGAGAGTAAAATCATGTTTTCACGTCTTGTGATTATGCAACTAATTGTTTTGTTCCACTCAATGGATCTTGTCAATGTATTTTTAATAAAAAGCGAGATGGAGGGAAAATATAACACAGACAATGCTTCCGTGTACAATAAATTTCCGAAAAAGTGAAGATGTACGCTTTTTTAACAGTTGGAAAAGCTGCAATTACGAAAATCATATCTGGGCACTCTGTACCATTATAAAGAGAGCATACACATATGCTAGAGGTATAACACTAAAGTGGATAAAACAGTTGTAAATGTTATAGAAGGACAAGAATAAATGTTTTAAAATTATATATTATCTACCTCAATTTCTATGTACATAGCAGGCAAGCATCACTTTTCCAGCATTAGTTGAACAAAGACCCAAAATGATTGTACTAGATGATTGCGATTTATTTCATTTTATCATTTCACAATTGCTACGAAGCATTACTAAAATGTGCACGTTTGAACGTTAATTTGAACAAGTCATAAAATGGGTTCGAAATGAAAAATCTCATTGTGCTAAGAAGGTAGAACTTCCTATTTTGGTTGGGATAATGACCAAAACAGGTGCTTCTAATTTTGTATCACTTTTGTTCAAAAGCAATTTTTATTGTTAAATAATAAAATATTAATGAACTATAAAACCCTCTATTTTTATTCAATCGCCACACATCCCTTTTTAAAGCTCCAAGGAAGTTAAAATTTTATCTGTTTGATTGACAAAGTGAAACACCTTCATATTCAGTGGAAAAACTTTGCAGATAATATTAAATAATATTGGACTATTATATTATCCTTTGACACAAGACATAAATGCCTCAAAAGATAACTCTGATTTAAACGATTTCAAAGATATAACATAAAAAGAAACCAAAAAGCTGAGTCGTAAGAGTTAACGAAATAATGATAAATGGTTCGCAGTACCCGCGTCTCTCACTCTAAACATTTAATTCTCCCCCACACCTTTGGATTTACCTCTTATGGAATGTTAGAAAGGTAATTTTGTTCTGTCAATGGTCATATGCCTAGGTTTCGTGGGAGTGAGCAAGGTAGTCTTTCATTCAAAGGTTTGAAATTGGTGTAAAGGAGAGAGACACCACCGTTCAAAACGACTAGGGGATCCTTTAGATAAACATCTTTTTTTTTTTTTTTGCTCTTTTTATCCCTGTCCGAGGACCGGGAAGGGCGCGCACTGCACTAGCACGAATGCTGAAACCCGGGTCCCAATAACACCGCGAACGGATAACATGGGCGCACCAGGCCGCACAGGGACCCAGCCCACTCAAGGGCCACTTGCCTCCGCACCGAGGACCGCATTGAAACGCCAAATCACGCATGCTGGAAAGGTGCAAACCAGCAAGTAGCGAGTCAGCGCCGGTGCGCCTCCCAGCCCGTTGAGCAATTTGAGCAATTCGAGTCACTAAACTAACCACTTTTTGCCATTTCTGACATTGGGTAGCCAGTATTAGATCTCCCAACTGCTCAAATACCTCTCATTGCTTTGACACTCCTGAGAGTGCCTTAACAATGCGAGCCAACGGGCTGGTTTTTATCTCTAATTATCTCTAATTAATCTAATTAATCATCTAATTATAATTTTAGTTTCTCTACCTTTTAACAGGTAAGAGAAGTTACATCGCTTCTCATAAATTAAAGTCTTGAATTAATAATGGTTTCATAATTATTTGTTGACATCTATAAGGACTAGTCCCTAGATTTCTAATTGAGCCATGGAAACATTTGCATACGAATTCAACAAGGATACGTATTTTTCGGTCAAGACTTTTGTTGAAAGTAGAAATAATATAAATTGTACAAAAATATAGCATAATATTGTGTTTAACGTCTTGTCCTAACATGTCATGTAGATATAACTTCAAGGGTGGAAATCCATAACACAACACCAAAAGAGCGTTTCTACATCGCTTACCCGAGGTTTTTTTTATAATCTTTAGCTTGAAATTAAGTTAAATTTTTTATTTATTCAAAGCCAGTTCAATACTAACTAATGTTAATTGATTTGAAAATAAAAAGATGATATCGGGACATATATGAGGGTCATAAAAATAAAATACATTTTATAAGATAGTAGTTATTAGTCATGTATTGCGTTCACTTTCCCAATTTGAGATCACATAATATTTCACATAGAAGAATGATTTGGTCTTTTCCCAATTAATTTATAAAATAGTGTTAACACATGTGTCTATTTACAAAACATTATCAAATTAAACTATACATTCTATTATTGTATTGCTGCGGACTTCCTTTTTAAAAAATAATAAAACAAAATGCGCTTTGAATCCAGTCTCTCAAGTCCAGCTCGCACTACATCACAACTGGAAGAACTGCCCATTTTCTCTAAGAGGAGAAGTCGCCTCTTACAAAGGACGCCTGGCATAGAGACATGTGCGCCAACTCTTTCAAAATTTGAAGTGGTTGCTTTTAACGATTTTGCCAAAGAAAATTTTGCAGAGACGACACAGATGAAGTCTGATCCTATACATCCGTGAAATAAAGTTTATTGTTCTTATAGTGAGTTTCAGTGTACCCTTTTAAAATCAAGATTCAAGTCAACTATGAACTATTAGAGCAACTACTTCACATGATTTAACATGTGGGGAAAAATGAAGGCATAGAAAAATTAAATAACAAAAACTTACATTGATGCTAAAAAAATGTTCAAGTTGCTACACACAAGTCTGTACTTCAAAAATATTTGTTTGATGCTGGAACGAGGAATGGAAATTTGATAGGAGTAACCATGAGATTGCTTCAGGCGGAAAAACCATCTAAATTACACAGTCTCTCAGCTGCTGGCGATCCAGAAATCTCAGTTCAACCCTCAAAATGAGCGGGCAGGCAAATTACTTTCAGGAACGCAGCTACAAAATGTAAACCAGCCCAGAAGCGCAAAGAATTGTAGGCAAATTGACTTTTACTCCAAGTCCATTTGTAGGGAATAACGTGTCTTCGGCTGAGTTGTAGATGTGAAATGACAGACTAGTGCAAAGGATCTCCATCTTTCTGCTGGATTGAAGGATTCAACTCACCAGCGACTGTGCTTGGACTTGTCACTGGAGACGGCTCTGTCAGCGCTTTTCTCCTTGCAGACTCTCTCTCGATTAGCTGGTGCACCTTGTTCAGTCTCTCCTAAAATTCAAAATTTTATTTCATATAAAAAAATCAGAAGTGTGGGAGTAAAATCTTACATCTGAATGACAAAATTTGCACTCATCTAACAAAAAACAGGCTCTTTTATTTTAAGTTTTAGTATGCGTTGCCTTCAAGATTATAGTGCTAAGGTGAGATTGCGGAAAATATTATCATTTAAGGGAAGCAAATATGAAAAATGAACCTGTGCGACTTGGAGGATGTTGCTGACAACCGTGATTCGCCTTTTCGCATTCAGAAGCTTTTTGACGTAATTTTCCAAGTCCAATGGGCACTGCTGCTCGTCAGAAATCCTCTTAATCTCTTCCGCCAAACCATCGATTTGCTGCTTAAGTTCAATCTGGCTGATTCTAAAACACAATTTGCTTGTCATATTTCGTGACAGAGATAGCAAAAAGTCGATCGACCAAAGGGGTCAAGCGCGGTCATCCGCATACAGACGACAGCCGGAATTTTCATTTTTATTTACCTGGTGGCCCGCACTCGTTCATCGAGCTGGTCGATTGTGGGCTTCAGCAAACACATGAGGCCTTCTGTCAATGCATCCCGCGTAGGGTTGTCGCAGAAGTCCTCGGTTTTGTCCTCGATAGACGTGTTTGTGCTCTCCGTGTCGCCGTCCATCGATGTTCACTCGCTTCACTCCAGGTTCACTCGATCAGTCTGTTGTTTGCGATGCAAAAGGGGCGTGACCATCATGTGTTCTCATAAAAGGTTAATTTATGAAGCTTGATACATAACGTAAACCGGTTATCTTCAATTTCACGCGTGTACATGAAATTGCCGGTAGTTTTTTTATTAGAATTGAGGATTGATGACACAATTTTTTCATATTTTAAGATATTTAAAGATTGATGTATCTTCCTTGTGAAAGAGAGACCGTTTCCGCCGAGTTACACATCTATCGCCAGTTCTTTTTCGTTCCTTACAATTAGTGAGAATCCCATACTAAAGTACATACGGGTGGTAAAAAGTGTAACTCGGTGGCGAAAACTGTAATTTTATCATACATATGTAGTGTAAATTCCCCATTCATTAATTTCCGATATTTCACTATGAAGTGGATGAAAAAAATGAAAAAGTTAGTTAAAAAAATTTAACCGGTATGAGGTATGAGACAAACAATTATTTTTGCTTGGAAAAAGCGCGCATTCATTTCTCACATCTCACTTTAATCTTCCCTCCAATCCAAAAGACACACTGTAGATGAGGGTTAATCCGTAAAATAATGATTTCCCGTGCTCTAAAATACATCGTTTTCTACGTATTCCTCATTTACATTTTCTATGGAATTGATCCATCAGAAAATGCAGAAAAGGAGGTGGATGAAATGATGTTGGGTATGTATGTATGATGCATTGTTAGAATATGTACATAATTTGACACAATAGCAATTATTTATCAAATTTATTACATAATTATTAATCTGTATCTATTTATCATGTTTGTATAATGGATAAATTACATTTTTTGCCGCTGACTAGTTTTCGCCACCCATACATATGTACATACATACATATACTTTTTTCTCATAAGAACCGGCGCCGACTCGCTACTTGCTGGTTTGCACCTTTCCAGCATGCGTGATTTGGCTTCACGGGACAAATGTCTAGCGTTTCAATGCAGTCCTCGGTGCGGAGGCAAGTGGCCCTTGAGTGGGCTGGGTCCCTGTGCGGCCTGGTGCGCCCATGTTATCCGTTCGCGGTGTTATTGGGACCCGGGTTTCAGCATTCGTGCTAGTGCAGTGCGCGCCCTTCCCGGTCCTCCGGTCCTCGGACAGGGATAAAAAGAGCAAAAAAAAAAAACCGGCGAGATGTGTAACCTGGCATTATGTAAACTGTAATTTTTCCATTTTTTATAATATGTACATAGATACATTTCAGTAAGATGTTATTTTTTATCCTTAATTTACTTAAGTACAAAATTTTGTTGGTTGTGAAATCATAAATTTTGTTCTATTGTATTTATTAAATGAATACATGGTTAATATAATATCTATGATATGTATTAAAAATTTATAGGTAATGACGTATTCTTAGAGTCGCTTTACCAAAGTGAGAAAAGTGGCTTCAAAGATCTACCCAATTACAGTAAGAACACATATATACATACACATGACTAAATAATATATTTGATAATTATTTACTCAGCAAAATAATTTCTTTGATTTTTAGAGATCTTTTTATAAACGTTATGACAATGTTTGTCTTTGCAGGACTCTGGCGAGACCAATCTTCAAGGAAAATTATTCCTCTAGAGAACCATGCCCTTTCATCAAAAGGGGCAGTTGTAGACACAGAACCTAAATTTGCTGGCGTGTTCAAGCTTCGGTTCGCAAACTTCAGCTGGGAATTACCTTTGTTTAAAATTGCCGAAGATAGCTCTCAAATCTTGAAACATGAACAGGTTTGCCCTTTTGTCATTTCTTATTGCAACTTCACTAATAAATTATGATTTACAACTATGTATTCATTACCTTAGAGAGTAAAGTTGCAACCTATTGTTTTCTCTACCAAAAACTTAATGGTCAAAATTTCGTTTCTTGATGCCAAACAAATCAGCCTAATTGCATTAGCTCTTCCCAGAGATGTATCAGGCCGGCCCACTCATATCTCTGTTGAGGTAATAAATTTACAAATATTTTTTTGAAAGGAAAGTACATATAAGAATGTTTCTTAACAGGTACAAAACGAATGGTTCAGTCGAACAATTCCCAAAACTGGATGCCTTTTTCAGTTTCCCATTGAAGTAAGGAAATATACTTTTTATTCGTTATTACTTTAATTGATTGCTGTGAAATATGTAGAACATGCCCTCAAAGGTCAAGGTAGTGCATATTAACATCAAGAATGAAAATGACAATACTCTGGTGGTGAATGGACTCGCTGTCTACGGTCCTGTTCAACAGATATGAATAAATTTTTAATTTAAATGATTCAAACCTATAATATTGTAATACCTGATTTTACAGAACATGCTTATATGCATTTTATTAAGTTGTTTCTGAGGCAATGCAGGCTGATGAAGTGTATTGCTTTCATTGTATATCTCTGCATGTCCATATAAATTAATGTTGGAAAATGCACACAAGCCTAGCTTTTTCAATTTTAAAATAATGGTTTGCGATAAATCCACCTCAATTTAATATTATAATCACGGCAAGATAAAACTAACAATAACAATACCAATTTCAATATTTAAAAACTAGAACACTATTTGATGTGAAGGAAGTGGACCCTTAAGCTCCGCCCACTCAGACAGGCTTCAGTGAAATTCCTGTGGCTGGCTGTAGAGGGCCGCACGGAACCAAAATACGCCCAGAAGACCCAGAGGCTGTTGCCCTATATTTCATTGACAGGGTTTCCACTATTTTTATTGTTAACTTGGTAATGAACTTCGGATGGGAGAGAGGAAAGAGAAAGCAAGTGGCATGAAAGCTTTAGGACTCTGAAGCTGCATCGATCTCGACGATTGTTTCCGGCACTGGTGAGTTCAACGTTTTAATTGAGATTAGTTCAAGAACAAATTTCCCGGTTTGTGTTATCAAAATTCTAAATTGTTCAGAACCGGTCCTTATCTCATTAAATATCAGCAATATGAATGTGTGCATCACGTGGATTTCTCTCAATTTACCTGATTTCAGACTGAAAAATGGTCGTAACACGGAGATCAGCCAGGCTGGCGCAGAGTGAGCAGGAAAAAGAAGTTGATAGCGTTGATGGGAAACTAAAAGGAAGTCCAGGAAAAAATGGAACACCTGTCAAAACGAATGGGACAGCAAGCAAAGAGCCCACCCCTAGCAGTGCGAAAGAAAAATCTCATCCCATGGTGTTCATTGTTTTTATTTCGCTCCTGCTTGATCTTCTGGCCTTCACCATGATCCTACCTCTTCTGCCAGCTCTGATGGAACTTTACCGTAGTAAAGACGACAGTGGACTTTTCCAGTGGCTTTTGAACAAGGTGGAATATTTTCAACAGATACTTGGAGTGCCGGATCGGTACAATTCCGTCCTATTTGGAGGTATTTAATTTCTGGGCACTTAGAATTTCACAGTTGTCTCATGATTTTTTTTGGTTGATTTTTCAGGATTTCTAGGCTCATTATTTTCTTTTTTGCAATTCGTTGCTTCGCCAATCATGGGTGCTTTTTCTGATCGTTTTGGACGCAAGCCAGCTATTCTCATTTCACTAGTAATGTTTGAAGGGAATCAGATGTTTACAAATTTTGAAACGTGTTAATTTCAGATTGGCATATCTTCATCATATGTATTATGGGCCATATCGACCAATTTTGCAGTATTCGTTTTGGCTAGAATAGTTGGTGGACTCAGCAAAGGAAACGTCAGTCTTTTCCTTGCTGTGATAGCAGATGTGTCCAATAGCGCAACAAGGGGCAAAGGAATGGTTGGTTTCTGTACTTTATACTACTAGTAATTCTTTTTTACTGATATATATATGTTATTTTCAGGCTTTTGTTGGAATCGCCTTTTCAGTTGGATTTGTTTTGGGCCCTTTGATTGGCGCCCTGTTTGCTCAGTGGTCGTACACGCAAGAGAGCCAAACTTGGTTTGTGGTGCCGGCATCATTGGCTTTGGCACTAGCTCTGGCTGATGTCTTATTTGTGGCTGTTGCATTTAAGGAGACCCTGCCAGAGGTGAAAAATTTGCACTTAAAAGTTTTAGGTTGTTAAAATTATTTTCTTGTGTTTTTTTTTTCAGGGAAAACGAGCCAAGAGCGTGGCTTCAAGCGTTTCTCAAGCGTTTGCTTACATCAATGTGATTGATTTGTTCAAGTTCAGCGCAGTTAGCAACTTGGACAAGCAGAGTGAGTGTTTTTTATACTTTGAGCTTGAGAAAAGACTTAGTTAATTTTTTTTACCTGGAGGCAGGTTATTGTATTCATCATGCTATAAACATGCAAAGTGATGCAGTTAAATTTTTTAGCTCACGTTTCATAAAAGTTTCTTGTTTTGTGGAAAAATTATGAAATGTAATTTTTTAGTAATCAAATTTGAACTCTTTATTTCAAAATGATTATCCCAGGTAAAAAACTGCACGCCTCCTAGAAGCAATCAAAAGTTTAAATAATATATTAAATTGCCAACCATTTTTTCAGGTCAAAATCGTCTCAGACGCATTGGACTAACATACTTCCTTTACCTCTTCCTCTACTCCGGGTTGGAGTTCACTCTCACATTCTTAACCTATCACGCATTTGGATATACACCGATGCAGCAAGGAAAGATGTTTGCATTTATTGGAATTACTATGGCTGTTTTGCAAGGTGGTTACGTAAGGAGGATTCCAGAAGAGAAAACTCACTGGGCCGCTCGACTGGTGCGTTGCTAATTAACGTAAATTATGATATCCTTAACTTTAATATTTCAGGGTCTCTTGTTGACTGTTCCATCCTTCCAATTTGTCGGTCTGGCTGCATCTCCAAGCCTGCCATACAGACAGGTTTTTCTTTACATAGGACTCTTCCTCTTTGCTGCTTGTGAGATGAGCATAGTCATTTCAGCTTGATATTATAATATTGAATGTTTTAGCAACTGCATTTGTTGTACCCTGCATGTCAACTCTGGCTGCTCAATACGGAAGTCATGATCAGAAAGGAAAAGTAATGGGAATATTGAGATCATTAGGAGCTCTGGCTAGAGCTTTGGGACCAGTTATTGCATCAACAGGTACTATAAAACTAATATAATTAAAACTTAGCATTTGAACAAAAGATTATGTGAGGTGATATTAAATTAGTTAAATTAAATGTATATTCTTCTGTTGATTGACTGACAGACTTATACACCTTGACAAAATTTCAGTCATTATGAGTATTACAAAGTATTTTGCAGGGTTCAAAATTTATCATTATAGATTAATCGTTGAATTTTTCAACACAATCTTATAATTATGTTAATCACTAATGCGTTGTTAAATATATATTATATACTTTCAGCCTATTGGAGTGTGGGATCATCATTTACCTACATATTTGGAGCTTGTCTTTTGACAATTCCTTGGTACCTGATTAAGAAAGCCAAATGATAACTACGCGATGTCAGTCTTCATTTCAAAACTAGAACAGTATTTTCGTATTTCTTGGTATTTTTTTCAGCATGATTACAACGATCAAACAACTTATCATTTTTACTTAAATTTTCTATATGAAATATACTTATTGTTAACGATGGAAAATTGTGATCAAATATTTACATGGCTATTGTGGAAATTGAAGCGTTTTGTAAACTTCAAATAAAATATTTTTGGTTAAAACCTTGATAAAATTGAATATTTGTATATTTTAAACTCTACGTCCTTACAATATAATTGATAAAGCCAGGACACTGATTAACATTTTAAACGCAAATGATCTGTTGCGTATTAATTGCAATGCTAAAATAATACGACCTGGTTGAATGAGTAGAATATAAATTTTGGAAATGGAAACATTTTCTTGGCTAGCTGCTAGCCGCCTATCCCGTCCAGTTCGCGCCGTCAAACGAAATATCCGCTAGATGTCACCTGGATGTCACTGAAGTTAAAGTCAGACACACCCCTCAAAACTTGGACTCGTCTCGCCAAGTCGCCAGTCGTCAGGTTATTGTTTACATCCACATGGTTCACGTGTGTGCATTCATCTTTGCTTTGAACTTACTCTACGATTAAACAATTCATTTGGTTTGATCTATTTCCCTGGACTTAATAAGGTAGCTTTGAAAGCTCACACTATATATTCCCCGATTCTTAAAAAATAAATATCACTTTTCCATTGCAGTGGTCATAATGTCGTCTTGGAAAAATGCATCGAAGGCGAATCAGCGAACGCACAGGGAACGACATCAGCCTGCTGAACGACAGCACCTTGGCATTTTAGAAAAGAAGAAAGACTACAAGAAAAGAGCGTCTGATTTTCATGAAAAACAGGCCACTTTGAAGGCGCTCCGGAAGAAAGCTTTGGATCGTAATCCAGATGAGTTTTACCACCACATGATCAACTCTAAGCTGGACGATGAGAAGGGTTTTGTTCACGTTGAGGTTGAAAAGCCACTGGATGACGTGAATTTAGCTGTTCAAGAAAAGATTATGAACTCGCAAGATTCTCGATATGTTTGCTTGAAAAGGGTTGCTGAGCGAAACAAGCTGAAGAGACTTCAGTCTGAACTTCACATGATTGACGTTGCTGAAAAAACCAAAAACAGACACCTTTTCTTCATTGAGAAAAGGAAGGACGCGCATTGCTTTGACTTGGCCGCCAAACTTGATACCCATCCAGATTTGATCAACCGAAAAACCAACAGACCAAAATTGAGTGACCTGAAGTCAAAGAAGCTGCCAGTGGTCGGTGTGAATGACGCATTGGTTTTGGCCAAAGAGAGGCAGAAGCGATACCAGGAACTCTCCAGGAGAGCTGAAAGGGAGCGTCAGCTGAGTGTGGTGGAACAAAAACTGTTGATTAAAGCCCAGCTTTTAAAGTCTGGCGACAACAAGCCTGTGAAAATTGCCGGGGGAACTAGCACGTCGGCGCCAATTTATAAATGGAAGTATGAGCGGAAGAGATAAAAGGGCAATAAAGGTGGATTAAAAACAGATGATTTCTTTTGTTTATATTTTATTCAATAGCAGGTAAAATCAATTTAATTAAATTTATGATTAGTTTTAGACTGACCTAAACTATCATAGAGTTAGGAAAGGACTGATCATTAAACATAGCATTTTGAATGCCAATCAAACGGGTATCACAATTTTCCTTTTTTTTCAATTCATGTTTTCACAAGATATTGGAGAAATTGCACATTAAAATAACTGATGGTACGAGACCATTATGCGCACACAAAATCAATATTTTTACAAGTATTTTACAAAATTTACGTTAGGATGGCACTTGTAAACAAATTATAAAAAGATCTCCAAAGTCTTAATTATTATAGGCTGCAACTGCCTCTCAAAAATGGGAAGCTTTGAATTTATTTTCCAAAATAAGTCACTGGGTTCAGTTCAAAATTGAAATTTGTGTGCGTTTATCAATATAAATAGTGATCAAAAAGTTTTTTCTTCTAAGCTTTGAAGCGCTGTCGCTTATTCTGGAGACTTACAAAGAAGTCTCGTTCGGTGTTGGACTCGACATATCTGCTGCTAATTCAGACTCAAGAACAGCAATCCTCTGTTTCAGCATTCGAACCTATATGGCAGCACATTATTAGAAAACTAAAACCCAGGAATATTATGCACATTTACTTGATTAGAATGTCTGTCGACGGCAACCTCAGATTGATGTTCCATTTTCCTAATTCTGGCCTGGTACTTTCTTTTGCATTTGTCAAGCATTTGCGTCAGCGAGCTGTTGGCCCTTTTCATTTCGTTGATCATCTCATTTGATTGTTGCTGTCTAATATCAGCAGACCGCGAAACCGTCTCCAACGAGTTCATCAGCTCTTGCAGTCTTTCTTTCAGTCTAGCCTCGCGCGCCAGTGCATCCAAAAGCTCTTTGTTGTGACTGTCATCAATATCCTGGAAGTCAGACTGTATTAGAGAATGAAAGTTCTGATGTGGTTAAAACCTCACTTGTATGGACCCTGATAGTCTGTTTTCTGAATCCTTCAGCTGCTGCTGTAAACTGTGAAGGGCTGCCACTTGCGCCTGTCTGTGCGCTTCCTGACCATTCAGACGCAGCTCCATTGCCACTTTCTCCCTCTCAAATATGTGGCACTTGGCACGTAATTCAGCTTTTTCCTCCCTTAGAGCCATCAGTTCCTGAGAAATTTTTATTATTTAAATTACAGTCTTAAAATAGAGTCAAACTATGATATAGTTGGTGGGAATAGAGATTGCTAAAATTTAATTCTGTAAAATCAACCACTCAGTTTTTTTACATTACTAACATAGTCCAATAGATTTTGGTCATTTAATACAAACAAAGATTAATTCTATCCAACTTAGATTCAAAACAACTGAATTATTATGCTTGCCTGCATGAGGACGGCCATTTCCAAATCCATTTTCCTAGCTTCAGCTACGCTTGCAGGATTGCGTTGTTTGGGCGGATCAACGTGTGGACTCTCCAAGCCAAATTGTACCGTTGACCTCACTTTAGCCCTGTCCCCCTTCAACCTGCTGATATGACTCCGCAACCTCAACTCCTCCCCCTGTCGCCAAAGCCTCACCTCCCTGCATTAGAAATATGTTGTAACTTGGAAACTAACAAGGAATCATAAATGAAAACTAACGTATGGTGCTTTCCAGACAGGTCTCCATTGGCACTTTCGACGTTTCTGTCCAGCCGAGAGAGGAGCAGACAGGCCACACCCTCTGCTGTCATCCGCAGGTCACCTGCCCTGGCGAGAGCAAGTCCAGGATTGTCAGGGTCACCGGCCAGGTTGACGGCGGGACAGTTGCTTGCGGCTGGAATGCCTGCAGCCAAGCAGGTGGCAACTAAAGCTGCGAGTTCGCTTTCCAATAGAGCCAGAAGAACGTCATAGGCCTCGATTGCAGTATCACTATGTTCAAGCGCCAGCCAGAGAGCGGTGCAATTTGATTCGTACTTTCCTGATTGATGAATTTAGCTCCTGAATAGTAATATTTGTTCATACTAACCACAGAGCAGGGTCAGTCTCTCTGACAAAACTCTGGATTCGTTGAGGGCCATTGAGTAAACATCGCACTGTGCACGTAGGTGTTCTGATTTTGCTCTCAGTCTGTCAATTTCTAGTTCAAATTCACGGAGTGGAAGGAGCTGCTGCAGGTTGGCTACTTGAGCCATGATTCGTTCCTCCTCAAATCCCTGGAAATTATCCTTGTATAAAATGGGTTATTTGATCTGATTGGAAGGAGGTAAGAAAAAGTGCTGATACTTAAACAATACTGTGAAGGGCATGACTCGAGCTTTAGGAATGTAACATTAGAGTTATACATAATAATATGAAACATGCTTTAAGAATTTCTCTTTGTGTCTCAAAATATTTGTAAATTTATTTCCTTGAATAAAAAAATAAAAAAAGAATTCTGGTTTCATTCTTTGCGAATGCTTTAAAATTAAAGTTTAATCAAACTAATCTAATTTAAAAATGTAAAAACCTATATGCTCATAGGTAAATACAACAGAACCAATTATATACCTCTTCAGCTGCGGCTGACTCTGTGCATGATGGTGCTTTGTTTGGAATGGCCAAGTAGCGACACAACAACTCTTGCACGCTCGACTCGCCATTAATACTATGCAAAAGGGCAAGCTGCTCTGCCACTGGTGTGCTCCATGACTGTCATAGATTTAAGCTTAGACAAAAAAATTGATGGAAAATAGAAGAACCAACTTCAATTTTATTCAGGTCACTTGCAGACAACTGCCCTTCGTTGCTCACCACTCTCCTAAGTCTTACCCGCTCTGCTATTTTTGTGACGGCTGTTTCTTCTTTGGACACAGATTGCAAGGTGCCACCCACTGGACTGCCCGTGGCTGGAGATGATCCCTACGAAAAATCAATAGTTTAACATTTGAGGAACTAGAAATAAAATTGACATTACTTTGAGAGAATGCATGGGCGAGGCATGCGGCTTGGGACTTTGACTGGACGATTCTTGTTGTGCTGTGACAGAAGAACTTGTGGACATCACAGTTTTCAGGGTGTTTGATAGCTCATTAATCTGTAACGCCACAAACGCATTCAGCAATCAATTAGAAACCCTTCCTCCGGAATACCTTTTTCCTCAGTCTCTCTCTCTCATCTCGACCAGCAACAAGCAAAGAGTGTGCTCTTTCCACTTCTTCAGTCTTCTTGGCAACCTCCTCCTTTTGGTTGGCGATTTCGTCAAGCAGATCCGTGATGGCAGGCTGCGACGCCGGTTTGCACTCTGTGAGGTCAGCCAAGCTCTGACCCGCCTCGACAGCCCTGTTGTCCATGTCAGCACTTGTATAAGAGCGACTGCCTCCCGCTGTTGCGTGCGAATCTTCTGGTTTATCCATCAATGCGTCTGCATCTCGACTAAAGTCCTCTGTTTCTAGTGGAAATTCATTACACATTACAAAAAGAACTAAAATACCATTTCTACTTGTTTATCCCCCCTAAAAACACTAAATAATTGTGTATGGCGCTAGGTTTAAGTTGATGAACTGTTTAAAATTATTATTTTTAACAAAAGCTATTCTTGGAAAATAAATGATAAAATTCTGATGTCTTTAAGAGTTCATAATGAAAAATAAATTAAACTCAAAATTATCACCTGATTGATAGTTGAGATCTTGACTAATTTCCTCGTCTTCTGCGAGTTCCTCCTCGTCATCTTCCGCAATTGCATGCCCACGTTGATGTTCCAATTTCCGACGCAATTCGGCGATAACACAGTGGAGTTCCGTGATTCGTTCTTCATAACGCTGCGACTCTGCTTCGAGTTTACTCTCGAACTCCCTGTTCAATCGCATTTTCTCAAGCTGAAACGACGAGGAAATTTATTTTTATCTCTTTATGTTTTATTTGGTTCTTTATGTTGAGTCATTAGTACTAAATAAAAATATATAGAACGAAATATCATATCGGGAATGTACTTGAATTTTGTTGAGTGTTTTTTCGAGAATATCTCGCTCCGAGGTGACAGTTCGAAGCCGAGTCGTCACGTCAGACACCTCCGCCTTGAGAGAAGCGAGTGCGGCCAAATGGAGCTGAAACAAAAAATAGCTCGAGTGAAAAGAGCTGCTTCCTCCGGTCCAAAGGAAATCAAAAGCAGGGAGCGAGAGTTGCATGATTTGGACATTTTTATTTCATGATTTACGACTCTCAGCAAGAAGTGCACTTGAGAGAACAATGCAAGGGTTGCACAGTCTGGCGCCACGGCGCCTGATAACACTTTTGCGTAATTCAGGAAATCTCTAGGAGATTTTTTTTACAAAAAGCACTCGGTTTGTTGGTCCCCTTCCCTCAAAACGCGCGCTATTTATCATAGGCGGAGAGGGCGCAAGCGGAGGAAACGATTTAGCACAAGGGAGCGTGGAATGCGCGGCGGGAGTCAAAATTTATTTGGGGGGGCACCGTTTTGGCGCCAGTATCAATCGATATCGGCGCCTAAACGCCTCTTTATGCAGACGCTCTCAGCTCGGCGTTCTTTCGTCGCTCTGATTAACTTGTTCGCGCCGCTCTCATCAGCAGCAGCGAGACACATTGTCGCCGGCAGTTGATTATCCACACATAAAAATTCGGCTCACGCCAGTTATTAATGGAAAACGCCACTGAAGGGCGCAGAGGAGCGAAATGAAAACTCGCTGCTGCCCGAGGGGCGAGACTACTATTATAATGATGACACCAAATTTTTTGCCGAAAATATGGAACTATTCTCCACGCTGGAGATTATTCCTCGACGCAAACAAACAAAAAAGCTCCTGAAACATAATGTTAGCCATAAAAATTTAGCACCCTTTAGCTATCGCATTTTGCGTGAAAAATTGCCATTTTGAAAGTTGTGCGATAAGCTCTTGGACACGCGGGGTACAGCAGATTTTTTGCTCGCCAAAGTTGATAAGGCAGAACAACAAGGTTTTGCGTTGACATTTGCCACGGAGTTGAGCGGATGGCAGTAAAGTTTTTGGCATATATATCCTTCTTTTTCTGCTAGGCCTGGCCTCTTTTTCCCACCCTTTTCCGAGAGAAATGCTCTCTCCGCCATGGAGAGGAAAGCCATATAATTCAATCCGATTCCAAGAACTGCAATGCGGCCACAATTATTCCAACGAAATTTAATAGCAAGTAGGGGTCGCGCGCCGTTTTTTCCCTCTCAGTAATGATGCTATAAATCCTCATCTCTCGCCTCCTATATCTCATTTAAGTGTTTTACTGAACCAGATGTCACAATACGAGAGAGTTTAAAAGCCTCATCGGCTTATGGAATCCTTCTCGGGTATTTAGGCTCGAATTCGCCTGCTTGACATTTTGACTCGTTGCTTGATCACGGAGTGATTGCCACGACGCACCATCGAACCCTCGGCGCCCCGAATCTGCGGCAGCGATTGAATAAACAAGTCGGTCGTAACGAGACAAAGCCCCTGTCCAAAAGCACGCCTATGTATATCACTTGTAATAAGAATTCCCCCTTTGTACTCCAGCCCCAAATCTAATAAACGGGCAGATTCGAGGAACGCTCTGTTCTCCTCCAAAAATGTTTGTCGTCTCGTAAAAAGTTCTCCAAGGGCGTTATTGAGTCTTTGCTCTTCACTCAGATTAAAAAGGGGATGTTTAATTGTGGTAACCCTCCCCAGCGGAGCGATAAAACATGGCAAATTGACCAGGAAAATTATGTTGTTTTTTCTAACACTTTAGTGCCACTATATATTCTCATATATCCTGTTTATTTGAATCGAATGTATTATTCAAATGAGTAAATTACCCTGGGTATCGTTTTGATCTGGGGACAGTCGTGTCTGTGTCATACACACGATTGATGGATTAAGTGCCATGGGGGAGAGTATGTGATACCAGCCGCAACTACTACCCCTTGGCACGCAACGGAAAATCCGCAAGGCAGAAATGGCTGAGTTGGGGAGATTGCCAAAAACGATTTGGAAAAAATATTCAGTTTTGAAACGAACTTGATTGCGGTACAAAACTGGTTGATTATTCTTCTTGTGTGAATCATTCCACTCTTTTTATTTCAAGATAAACGCAGAGGGAGAAACTGGATTTGGATAAATTATTGCTACTTATCATGAGGCAGTGAGTATATGAGCATGGGACGTATACAAGCAATGAAGCAAAACAACTACAAGAGAATTTAATTGTGTCAAATAAAATCCTCAAGTCGACCTTATTGTGACGTGGGTCGTCTAGGGGGATGATGCTTATTTAATTGAAAATTATCCCCACGCACACCAGCTCAATCCACCTTAAGGGCGCTGTAGCTGTTTCTTTTGGACCGCGGTAATTTCAGGATGGGAACGTATTGCTACTCATCACGAGGCAGCGATTACTTTGTGCATGGGACGTATACAAGCAATGATAAGAACAAACTACAAGAGAATTTAGTTGTATCAAATAATTTTTTGACTCAACAAGAGTCGTTAAATTAATGCCAGTGGCCGTCTTTGAAAAAGCCTGAAAAATTTATCTTCCCCCCAATATTATCCATTAAATAAAAATCATGCAGACCACACCGAAATTTGCCGCTCATCTCATACCTCTGCATTGAAGTCGAGCCTGCGCGACTCTCGCTTGATCTTAACCTCCGACCTGCACGTTCTGCCCCTTTCGCTGACGCAGCAGAACAGTCTGGAGGCCACCGAGGCCCACTTGGAGTCCTCCTCGGTGGTGACCAAAAGGTCTGACTTGCCAGTCGGAGTGAGACATTCGTAGCTCCTGCGAAGACCGTTCCTCTGGCTCAGCAGTGGTTTCTCCTGCAGACACACCCTGGAGCCGGCCAGGCTGCCGCCCAGCAGGGTGCACTCCTCGCCGAAGGACGCGTCCTGCAGCGAGTTGGTGGCCAGGTACATGCGTCGCTTATAGCGGCAACTGCTTAGCAGCCTCTCGTCGGCGGCCAGCATTTTGTCCTGCGGCACCCGTGACACTGGCAGCCAGCGAGCGCGCACAGCCGGCGCCTTTTGGCAGGCCGCCCTCGCATGCGTGGGTGCCACGAACGCCCCGCCGAATGCGCATCCCGCTTCCCGGACGATTTTGCAACTTGTTTTCGCACTTATTCTCAGCCAAATGCTTTTGTGGCGAATGCTGCTTCACTTCACAGCTCGCGTGGTGTATCGCCTTTTGGCGGCGCTTTGTTCCACTTTGAAAGCTTTTCTCTCCTTTGCACCAGAGATGCACAAAAAGAAAGGACGACAAAGGATTGCTCCGCAGACAAGAGTTTACTCTCTCCGTGATGGAGGAATTTTTCAAGTTCTCATATTGATCACACAAGCGTTTGATTACTTTGCGGAACAATACAGCCGACTCGGAATTCATAGTGGCTAAATGGATTGCCATAGATTGTTTTTCTTGAATGTAGGGGTTAGATTTTTCTTTCTGCCTGCGCCAAATTGCCGAATATGTTTTCTTTGCCAAAACTGATATCTACTTATCATTTTGCACCAATTCAATTTTCGTTATTTCAATATTGGCTCAATGAAAAAGCATGGCGCATGATACCTTTTTATACAAGAGCCACCATATCTCATGGTGCGGAACTGAGGGCATCAATTACTTTAACACCAAAACCATTTTTAGATTTCAAAATGGTGATTCGTAAATGATGATACAAGGCCAGGTAGCACTCAATCTCTGTAACGCCCTAGAGGGATGCGTTTCCCAAAGAATATAACAATCGCTACTTCTGATTGATTGTTCTTGTTTTAGCCAACAAGCATTTTCCCTAAGGGTGGAAAACCATGGAACAATCTGCCACGTACCTTAACTCAATGACTGCCTCTAAGTCAAGTTTCTCTCCCTGAACAATAAGCACTTGAGACAAGTTTGTAGATATCAGCAATTTGCGGCTCATATCGGTGAGATATATTACCCTTGTAATTGATCGTTTTTCTGTGCATCCCAATTTAAATTTTGTTTGATATTTCTTCTATTATTGACTTTCAATATGCAAGACTTAGCGCAACTCTACGTTTATCTCATAAAATCATTGGTGAATGCTAACTCGAGGCATCATTAAGTCTGAGAGCAGGCAACCTGATCATGATTGCACATGTAATTTGCACGAAAGAAAAGGCGATATTGCTTCACCACACTTGCCGCCTTCTCGCGTAGCACTCTTCCCACACTACATTATCGTGTTCCACGCACATGTACAAGTGCTCTCAAAAAAGAAACTGGAGATCCTCATTTGTAACGACGTTTGTTTCGGCAATATTCTTGCTCAATCACGAGTTTTAAATCAGCAACCGAAAATTGAAAAAATTTCAAGGGTGCTGCTGAAAAAGTGGTCTGCGCACATCTGGTGCCAGGCTGCATTGTTTTTATAACAAAAACAAAACAACACGCACTTAAGATAAGTGATCCTGCCGCGAGCTATTTTCATTCACTGCATTCATCCAGCAGCAAGCGTGAATCAGCCAACCCTCGTTTCTCCGCGCGGCATGAAAGAAGTGGTTGCTGCGGACGTGGATGAGAGAGTATCATGAATAAAAGACGAGCCTCAAGCGAGCGCTGCTCCCACTCATCGATCATAATGACCTCTTCCCACGGAATTTTTTGTCTATCAACTCTGCTCACCGACGAGTAATTAATGATTAAAATTGTAAACTAATTGCAAACGAAATTTTAATTAGTCTCCTTACAAGCCGGTGAAAGTATTTTCAGAATCTAAATTGCTAGGGAGTAAATTAAATGGTACTCACTCTGTTGGCTAAGTCTAATAGGTGTGATGGGGATGACGCTATCAAGCTTCCGCCAGCCGCCTCAACTAACTTTTGTAAGGAATGTGGCTCTGGACTGAGGTCTCTGGCTCCGCTATCAAATTCCCATCTCTCGTGTTTTCCACCTGAGGCCCCACCTTAGAAAAAATTTTTGGATTAGGAAATGCTCTCAGATATCAAATAATGTGTTCTCGGTAAAGCTTACCCATGCTGTTTTCGCTGCTAGTTTGAATGTAATCAATTTCTCTGTTCTGTATTATTGTTTGAGGTGGCCGCTGGGTTTCTGTCCGTCTATCTTGCCTCCGTAAAGCATCAATTTCGCTACGAAGTGAGAGTCGTCTACGTAGGAATTCGTCGTAAGAAATCCGACCAGATTCATCAGCTCCGAGCTCTCTCATTAACTCATCAATCGAGTCTTCAAGGTTCAGCTCTCGACAAACAGTCATCAAATCATGGCTGGAAAAATTATTTTAATAATTAGAAAAATATTTTTCTGTGGTTATTATTGATTGGCTAAATTAGAATAAATAAAATGTATATGTAGTGATATTTCAGGAGCCAGGTTCAGTTAAAAACAGTGACATTGGTTTTCAATAAAAAAAATGGTGTTCACCCAAACAACTTTCAAGTTGTGTCGGGATAGTTTATTCTCATGGTTTTTGGGTTTTTGTTAGTTATTGCATTATACATATTATTGTACAAACAACAATCATGGAAGTTAAAAAAATATATGTAATTAAATTTTTGTTAAATACATACTCTTTATATGTTCTATTGGAGACAACAGAGATCACCTTTACGTGTAATTTTATTTTTAGTGCAAATTTTATAATTTTTTGATGCTACAACTTAAAGCACTTATCAGCCCTTCGATTTTTATTACTCGTCCCTCATTTATAGTAATAAGGACCATTCACATATAATTAATACAATCACGGAGGTCGATTTATAAGCTTGTGAATGAATTATCACCTGTCAATGTAACCATCGCCGTCGGCGTCGCAGGCTTGAAAGAGTTTGCGAACCCTTTCTTCTTCGCAAACGGAGCCTGCCTCGCTAGTGACGTCCTCTGAAGGGGCTTCGCTGCCCCTGGGCAGGTCGTATATCACCTCCTCCTCGTCCTCCATGTCAAAGGCAACTCATGCCGTCCCGTGCTTGATGACCATCAGAAGGACTTTCACTTATCGCGAATATTTTGTCTTGACATCTGTGTATTATTCGCAGTCTGGCTCTGCTGTGTGTTGTGTGCTTGTCAAACCTCCACAGTTGTTTACCAAGACCTTTAAAGATGGCGATGTCGGCGATGTGCGACAATCCTCAGCCGCGCCGCGCTTGGCGCCTTGTTTTAAATGTCCCCCACCCCAGTGTGTGTGCAGTCTCACGCAGGTCTCACGTCTCAAATCTGTGGACTTGCCTGTCGTAAATAAACAAACTGTTCGCCGATAATCCGATTTATTTTTCGGCCTGGTAGCAATTAGATAAGTCATGTTTGAGGCTCTCTCGGTAGACACTGAACACAAAGATTTAATTCACGATGTGGCCTTTGACTATTATGGCCAGAGGATGGCCACATGCTCTAGTGACCAACAAGTCAAGGCTAGTATGATATTTTATTTGTCATTAAATTAAAAATACATAAAATTCTACGTAATTTTTAGTGTGCAATTAATTACTGTAATGCCCTCATAGGTCTGGGATCTTGATTTGCACGGGTCTTGGCACTGCACGTCGTCCTGGAAGGCTCACAGCGGATCAGTTTGGAAAGTAACATGGGCCCATCCTGAGTTCGGTCAGGTCCTCGCCACATGCTCCTTCGATAGGACGGCTGCAGTCTGGGAGGAAATTCCAGCCGGCGATGGCCCTGGCGAGACAGCCCGCTCACACTGGATCCGCCGCACTAACATGGTTGACTCAAGGACCTCAGTCACCGACGTCAAATTCGCTCCTCGACAGTTAGGGCTTCAGTTGGCTACCAGCTCCTCCGACGGGGTCGTTAGAATCTACGAGGCGCCAGATGTTATGAACCTCAGTACTTGGACAGTGCAGTATGAGATCCAAGCTAAAATGCCTATAAGCTGTCTCACGTGGAACTGCTCCTTTTCAAGGTATTGCCAAACATGATCATGTGAAAATGTTATATGATTAATAACTTAATTCTCAGCAAACACCTTCCTCTTCTTGCTGTCGGGAGCGATGAAGTCGCGGCTCCTCAGGGAACTATTGCTGGAGGGCAAACCTCAAATGTGGTCATTGGAGCAGCCAAAGTTGTTCTGTATGAATACAGTGAGAACTCAAGAAGATGGGCAAAAGCTGAATCTCTTAACGCTGTCACCGAACCAGTGCATGACATTACGTTTGCCCCCAACTTTGGCAGATCCTACCATTTGCTGGCGATAGCATCAAGAGACGTCAAATTAGTAATTCTGCGACCTCTTGAGTAAGGAAAATCGAGAGTAATTAAAGGCTGATGTTAACTTGGATTAAAACCTCAGGGACAGCACTGAAACTGCCACTGGATTGACTAAATTCTCCGTGGAGATCGCAGCTAGGTTTGAAGATCACTACAGTGTGGTCTGGAGAGTCTCTTGGAACATAACAGGGACGATTCTTGCTTCATCAGGAGACGACAACTGCGTTCGGCTTTGGAAAGGTGTGTAAAGTACGAGTTTTAATTAAGAAAATTGCTTAATCGAACCGATGCAGCAAACTATGCTGGTGTTTGGAGATGCGTTGAGGTACTAAGAGACGACACTGGCTCGGCGCACACCTCTGCCGACTCGGAGCTTCCGCCAATCAGTACTGGTCAGTCCGGAGGACACAGCTACGTGCCCCTTTCGGCAGCGGCAGCCGTGAGTGGTTCACAGACTCTGGTCGGGGGAGCAACAAAGTATTACAAGCTTGGCTCCATCAAGAATCAGAATCAAGTACCATGGCATTGAAACTACTTAATGCGGTAAGTGAAAGCATCTGTCATTTGAATGTTAAAACAAGGAGTGAGCATAAGCGTGTGAATATGGAATAATAAAATAAGTTGATGTTTATAAGTGCAAAAACAGTTGTTTAGATTTCAATAAGAGCAAAATCTAGTTTGCCTAATGATTAGTTTCCTGTTAATCATACTTCTGATAGTTTTAGATAAAAAAACATCCTAGCCACCTTAGAATTTACATAAAGGGCCCAGTTAATTTTAATCAAATAAAACATTTCTCAATATTGATAAGAAACTTATTTTTTTGTTCAAAGGTTTAAAATAATTATAGCAATATTATCTCATTTTCTGGGTTCTTATCATTTTCAACCAACATTGCCTAACCATATAAACCGCAACGCTCAGATAGAGCAACGCTCTTGCGCGTTGTGTCCCTAGCAGAGCTGTGCTTTTTACAGTGGTCACAGCTGTTGTACTAATATAGTTAAATTTGGAAACAGCACATGAGTGCAATTCAAAATGATAGAAATTTTACTGTTGATAATTGTTGCCGTCGTCAGCATCCTCTACGTCGCCCGAGTCAAGCGGCATCCTCATTTCCCTCCAGGTTTAGAGTATTGCATTAATCCTTACACCCCTTGAAATAATTTGTACGTAATTAGGACCTCCAAATTATCCAATCTTTGGTAGTCTTCTTGCCCTAAGGAAGAACACGCCTTTGCACGAGACTGTTTTCCAACTTTCAAAAAAGTACGGACAAGTGGTTGGACTCTTTCTGGGTCCAAGTGCAAAGACGGTTGTGATAAACGGGTATGAGGCAGTCAAGCATGTCTTATCAAGGGAGGACTTTGCCTTTCGACCTGACGGTATCTTGATTCGGGCTAGATCTTACAACAAGAAATTAGGTAATTGACCTTCAAGAATTCAATTTTGCAGCAACGCCTCTTAATTTTTAGAACGTTTAATTTCGCAAGGATATTTTTCAAAGGTGTTCTCTTCAGCGATGGCCCATTGTGGAAAGAGCAGCGGCGCTTCACTTTGCGCCACCTACGGGACTTTGGTTTTGGCAAGAAGGGCATGGAAGGCCTCATCCACGAGGAAATCAACACCCTGATAAACAACCTGAACCAAAGAATCGCTGCTTCTAAGGATGAAATGGAAACTGAGGGAATCCAGATCAAGGACCTGTTCCCAGTCTCTGTCATCAACATTCTCTGGGCGATCATGGCCGGTGTCCGTTACGACCACAAAGACGAAAACTTCCAGGTACTGATGCACAATGTCAACGAGTTCTTTCGCAACGGAAATCCTACTGGTGGGATAATGGTGCTGCCAATCTTACGCTTTGTTCCTTTCGTCAATGCTCCCTACAACAGACAGTTGGTGTCTGTCAAAGTCCTGCAGGAATTTATTCAAAAATCTATCAACGACCATAAAGCTACTTACCAGGATGATAACATGAGAGATTTTCTCGACGTTTTCATCAAGGAAATGAAGGAGCAGCAGAACGAAGAGTATTCAACGTTCACTGGTATTTCTTACACCTTCTATTTTCGGATTTTGCATTCGCAAGGTTTTTTATCACAGAACAACAGTTGGTGGTTTTGTGCATGGATCTTTTTTTGGCTGGGACTGAAACGACAGCCAGTAGCTTGGGCTATTTCTTCCTCTACTTGATGCAATACCCTGACGTTCAAGAAAAAATGAGGCAGGAGATTTTCCGTGTGGTTGGCCGAGACAGGCTTCCCTCCTTGGACGATATGCCTAAGTAAATTTAATGCATTTTCTATTTTGCATTTGGCTAATTGTTTTTATTAGGCTGCACTATGTCCAAGCTGCAACGTGGGAAGTTTTGCGAATGGCGAATTTGATTCCTTTTACAATTCCTCACTTCACTAAGCAGAAAACCGAACTCTTTGGTTACAGCGTTCCGAGGGTATTGAATCCCATCATATTCTAAAAATCTCATTCCTACAATTACAAAATAATGTTTAGAATTGCTTGGTCATGGTCAACTTGTATTCTGTCATGATGGAAGATTCCTGGGGTGATCCTAGAGTTTTCAGACCAGAACGCTTCATGAAAAATGGTGTCTGTGTGAAGAATGAGCGTCTGATATTATTTGGACTAGGTATAGTCTCCCAAAATTGTCTCCATGTAAGTATTCTTAAACATTTCTTCCAGGACCACGGGTTTGTCTGGGAGAACCCCTCGCCAAGAATACGTCTTTTCTTTTCCTAGCCGCTCTTCTTCAAAAGTTCAGATTTGGCATACCATCTCTGCACCGGAAACCAAATATGGACCATTTACAAGGCTTTACCAGTTCACCCAGACCTTACCAAGTTTGTGTCACGCCAATATAAATTAGAATGAAATGTTACAGTCTGACTGAAAATATAAAAAAAAATAAAACTGCAAATTCAAAACTTTCGGTCTGAAACAAAAATGTAAGCCGTGTATATTGTATTTCATCTGGAGGATAAGTACATAGTTCTAAAAATAGGTCATTTTAATTTAGTATTTTATCCTTTTTCATAGAGAGCGTTGCTTCAGAAAATTTCTCCTTTTCAGGGCCACCAGGGCCCATGACCACATAATCTCTGTTATTAAATCATACGTGTATCCCAGTTAGTCTCACCCGCCAGGCACCAATGAAGGATTTTTGTCTCCCCTCTACTTTCTGACGAATTAAAGATGCTATGCTGTGCAGCATAAATAATAACCTCACTCCGCCTGTGTCTCTTACGTAACCCTTATCTCATTTTAAAGTTTATCCGCGACACAAACATGATAATTGAAATAATTTTGCTGTTCATTGTCGTTATTCTAAGCGTGCAATATATTGGTGCTGCAAGGAAGAGTGGTAATTTCCCTCCAGGTATTATTCTTTTTTTCCTTAAGTGCCTGCAAATTAATGTATTGTGGATTTCAGCTCTGCCTAACTATCCCATACTCGGGAGTTTACCATCTCTTAGAGCAAGCACACCCTTGCACGTGACTGCCTGCAATCTTGCAAAGAAATATGGACCAATTTTCGGCATCTATTTAGGGCCCACAAGAACAACGATTGTTGTAAATGGCTACGAGGCTGTCAAAAATGTTTTATCGAGGGAAGATTTGGCTTATCGGCCTGACGCTATTCTATTTCGAGAGCGGTCTTACAACAAGCGTCTCGGCAAGTGAAAAATTGAATGTTTTGAAGGCGGTTATGTAATCCTGACGATGAATAGACTCGTCCTCGTTGGTTTCAATTGAGACTTTTATTATTCTCTTCATGTCATTAGGGGGTCCTAACACGTAGGCTCTCAGGTATAGACCTAGGACCCCCACACATGACAAGGGCCAAAAAACATGTCAAACAATAAAAGTCAACTGAAACCAACGAAGACAAGTTAGTTTTTTCTTCATCGTCAGAAAATTTCAAGTGGCTAATATAATTGTGAATTTATTTTCACTTTTAAAGGTGTACTATTCAGCGATGGTCCGCTCTGGAAGGAGCAACGACGGTTTACTCTCCGTCACTTGCGTGACTTTGGATTTGGCAAGAAAAGCATGGAAGGATGCATTAATGAAGAAATCAGTACACTCATGGATAACTTGAACCGGCGCATATCTGACGCTAAAGACACCATGAAGTCAGAGGGCATCAAAATCGCAGATCTCTTCCCAGTGTCAGTAATCAACATCCTGTGGGCGATAATGGCTGGAGTCAGACACAGCCACGATGACGAGCACTTTAAAGCACTGATGCACAGTGTCAATGAGTTCTTTCGAAATGGAAACCCTTCTGGTGGCATCATGGTGATGCCAATTCTCCGTTTTTTGCCCATAATCAATGCTGGATACAAAAGGCAATTGGAGTCTGCAGAAATGTTGAAAATATTCATTCAGAAAACCATTGATGAACACAAAGCCACATATCAAGATGATTCTATGAGGGACTTCATTGACGTTTTTATTAAAGAAATGAAAGAAAACGAAAATATTGAGAACTCAACTTTCCATGGTAAAATTTATTCAAAACTAATAGCGCTCTTTGTTTGATTATAAAATTATGCTTTAATTTTTTAGAACAACAACTGGTGATTCTTTGTATGGATTTATTTTTGGCTGGAACTGAAACCACCGCAAGCAGCTTGGCATATTTCTTCCTTTATTTGATGTTGCACCCTGAAGCTCAAGATAAAATGAGAAAAGAGATTCACGAAGTCGTGGGTCTTGACCGACTTCCCTCACTAGAGGACATGCCTAGGTATTAAAATGAAAATAAGATTTACGAGTTGTTATCTTGGCATACAGCTTTGATGTATTTTAATGAAATAATAATGCGTTTCTATTTTAACTAGCCTTCCCTATGTGCAAGCTGCAATTTGGGAAATTTTGAGAGTTGCAAATTTGGTGCCGTTTACTCCCCCGCACTTTACCACTAAGGACGTTGAGCTTTTTGGATACACAATCCCTGCTGTAAAATATAATTTACAATTGTTTTTCTTCACACTAATTTTGTTTTTAGAACTGTGCTGTTCTGGTGAACTTGTATTCCGTTTTCATGGAAGAGGAATATTGGAAAGATCCAGAGGTGTTCAGACCCGAGAGATTTATCAAAGATGGAGTGTGTACAAGAAATGAACGTCTCATCTTGTTTGGACTTGGTAACATCTATTAAATAGCATTAATGCTTCACTTGATGAATTAATAAATAAATTTAAATTACAGGTCCAAGGGCATGTCTTGGCGAACCTCTAGCAAAAAATACATCATTCTTGTTTCTCACGGCGCTGCTTCAGAAATACAAATTTAGTTTGCCAACAGCTCAACCGAAGCCGAACATGGATCACTTGCAAGGATTTACTTCATCACCCCGACCTTATCATATTAGTGTTACTCCCCTGTAACTTGCATTTTAACCAATTTACGTATTTTCCGTATTTTCATATTTAATCAATAGATGTAGTTAAATGATAAAATAATGATGGGAAATTCCAAAAAAATATTTTTGTTTTTAACTATTATGGTGTTATAACTACCAATAAAATTAATATTTTTTAAAAATTAAAAGCCAATATTTATTTAACGATTTCAATAATATCTCCCCCATGCATGTTCAAAATCCTGGACTTATATAAGCAAGAGAGTAAAATATATTTTATAAAAAATCAAAGAAAAATTCAAAAAGCATTCGAAAATATAGATTACAGACAGAGTGGAGGTCTTATAATGCGAAAAAACTCATTGCTATAATGCTAATAGCTGCAATGTTTGGGTCTGTTTGACCCGTGTAAAACATATATACCCGTTTCTTGATTGCATTTTGATTATATGTACTCACTCTCATTGTCAGCACAATAATACGCGCGAGGCTGCGTCAGAGTTTGCACCGCAGTTGCTGCTTGAAAATATGGTGTCCTGTGTAGCAAAATTATCTGAGAAGCTCCTTCCTCAAGGTTGTAGTGTATTTTTATATAAAAATGTTTGCAAAATCTATTATTTTCATTTTCCATATTTTAGGAGACAGTTTGAACCTGTGGAGAAAATTTGTGCTTTTTATCGCAATTATACAGTTCTTTACCTTTAACATTGTTTGTGCAGTGGCTCACAAAGGAGGATTTAATGGTGGAAAAATTGGAATATTTATTTTGCCAATAGCTTTGTTCATACTGATTTTTATAATCGGTATATCATGCGTGCAGGTAAGAATACATTGATAAAATTACGAACTTGTTCATGATTCGTTTTCGCACCATAATATAATTTTAAGTTTACACAAATTAATTTTAATTGTACCTTATAATTAACATATAATACAGGTTATAAAAATCATTGGCAAAAAGACTAACAATAAGAAAACTGAAGTAGCAGGGCAAGGTGACGCGGAGGCAGGACTAGGAATTGGCGAAATTGGAGTAGGATATTATTTCACTGCCACAAAAATGTGATTTTTAGAATTTATATTTATTTAGCCTACAAAACGATCAACAGCTGTAAATAGAACCGAAAATAATGATGAACCACCAGCAGAAATCCTAGCCGGTTGGACATAAAAAACCCTTAAAAATTTTGGTACTACATACATGAAAAAAATATAGAACCATAAAATAATACGGTGTGCTGTGCTATTTGTTTTGAATCTACTATAATAATATGGATTACAAAAGTTTATTGATTGTTTGTGGTTTTTGGAATGAAGAAATAAAAATCGAAAAAATCTTATATCTGAAGTACGTACCTTTGAGATATTATTATGGTTGTTCTAGCCCCTTGTCATTTCGTGTATGCAACCCGCGTGAGAGATATGTGCAGCAAAAAGCATACCTTTAACATTCGTGAAAAACGCATGCCCATTGAAGTAAGAGTAAAGTAAATGCGGCATGCGCGATCAAACAGATGTTTTTTGTTGTTGCTGTGCGTGGACTGTGGAACATAATTTTCCTCCGGTCTAGAGGGCTCATTGAGACGTCCATCGTTGGACTCCACATGCAACGATGGACACCGCAATGCTGCTGAGGATCCTGCTCCCTCGCAACGGCGGAGGAGCTCGCATGTCGCGATGGTCAGCCGGCGTTTTGAAAGCCGCTGTTCCGAGGCGAGTCGTGGTGACCGGCATGGGAGTAGTTTCGCCGCTGGGCTGCGGAGTCCAGCACGTGTGGATGCAGCTGCTAGAGGGTCAATCTGGCATTACCAAGCTGGAGTCCGAGAGCTTTGCCAAACTGCCTTGTCGAGTGGCCGCCCTCGTTCCGCGCGGCGCCACGGAGGAGCACAAGCTGGACCTTGAGAAGTTCATCCCGAAGTCCGACCTCCGGACGATGGCTCCGGCCACAGCCTACGCCTTGGTGGCAGCCCAAGAGGCCCTAGATGACGCCCAGTGGCATCCGAAGGACGAGCAAGGGCGCAACGAGACTGGCGTCTCCCTGGGAATGGGCATGGTCGACCTGGTGGACATCGCAGACTCGTCGCAGCTGATGTCCCAGAGAGGCCACAGCAGAGTCAACCCCTACTTTGTCCCCCGCATCCTCCCCAACCTGGCCGCCGGACACCTGAGCATGCGGTACGGCTTCCGCGGCCCAAACCACTGTTTGTCCACTGCCTGCGCCACCGGCTCGCATTCGATCGCCGACTCTGCGCGACTGATCAGGGAGGGCTCGGCCAAGGTGATGGTCTGTGGAGGGTGCGAGGCGGCGGTCAGTCCGCTGGCGATCGCCGCCTTCTGCAGACTGCGAGCCCTGAGCACGGGGTTCAACGACGAGCCGACCAGGGCCTCCCGTCCTTTTGACAAGAGCCGCGACGGCTTCGTCATGGGGGAGGGGGCGGCTGTGTTGGTGCTTGAGGACTTGGAGCATGCTGTGTGCCGAAACGCACGGATCTACGCGGAGGTGCTGGGGTACGGGTCGTCAGGGGACGCGCACCACCCGACGGCACCCTCCACCGACGGCCTCGGAGCATCCTTGGCGGTACGAAGAGCTCTTGAGGTTGCAGACGTGGAACCGGAGGAGGTCGGACACGTCAACGCCCACGCCACCTCCACCCCCATGGGGGACGAAGTGGAGATCAAAGCTCTGAGACTGGTTTTTGGTGATCACCTGGAGAAGATCAGGATTTCTGCCACCAAAGGCGCCCACGGGCACTTGCTTGGCGCGGCCGGCGCTCTGGAGGCGGTCTTTGTTGTCATGGCGTGCCAGAGCGGTTGGGTGCCGCCGACCCTGAACCTCGACCTAATCCCCGACGATCTTTCCAAGCTGAACCTTGTCGCCAAGGAGAAGCAAAAGTGGGAAACTGGCGGCAGACGTGTGGCATTAAAAAACTCATTTGGCTTTGGTGGCACCAATGTCACTCTGTGCGTCGCTCAATACGAAGACTAATGTTTGAATGTAGTGCTGTGATTTTTTGTAATTAAAATTTTATTTTCACTGAACATTTAAGTTAAACTATAAAGCTGGGTTGACAATTTGAAATGAAAGAGTGTATATTATTTTGGTACTACACATTCAGAATTATAGTTTGATCTTTATAATCAGTTTCAGTTTCAAACATGGTAATACTGCACTACACACAATGATGAATGATCAAGGCAATGGTATTGAAATATGTGATGCATTCATAATATTTAAAAGAAAGAACAAACGGCGGCAGTTACCACAATTCGGGACTGTGGCTTTGACAATGCTTTGGCTGCAACTGCGTGAGAGTGAACGGACCTCCCCCGACTGTTCGCTCTCACGCATTAAATCATTTTAACCTAACAACTCTGTACAATCAATTAAAACAAACTAGGAAACAAATTTAAAAATATGCTTTCAGCAGGACAATCAATAATAGCGTAATGAACATCAATAAAGTGGCTATGTCTCCCTTTTAAAAATTAGAAACTCAAATCTTGCTTCGGCGATTTAGATCAAAAGTATCAAACTCTGTGAATTATTCACACCAACGACTAGTAAACAACATAAAAATTAATTATTTGAGGTAAATATTTCCGTTCTATGATGGCATAGTTGAAAGCAGTTACGTAATGCAAGTAAATTAGCCCAGAAATATAACAATGACACTTTCCATTTATATGCGTGATAAACATATACATAATGAGATACACTTTCAATGTGACGACAGAATTTCTATAAATTTGAATCAAAACCTCGCGCCTTGCGTTTTTCTCGCCAACACTCGATAAATAATGATTCCATGCTCTAAAATAGTGTTCGTTCAGATTTCAATCGTCGGTTAAAAAATTTGGTAAAGCTCATTTACAAGAGTGGAGAAAATATCTGTACCGAACGGGTACACCTAGAGACAAAATACAGGCGAGTCGACGCTACTGCTTCCGAGGTTGTAATAAGGGTTAGTCTAGAATGATGAATTACAATGGAGAGCTGGTGTGAACCGCCAGTAAATTTTTGTACACCACAGTGCATGATCATTTCACCAAATACACAACAGAGTCGTTTTCTCAATAACTACAACAAAGACTTCTTACAGAACAACGCCTTAAGTACCTTAAATTTGGACCTTCAAAAACGCGATTTCAACAAAGGAGACACCAAATTACGAGTACTCCATTTCCCCGAACGAGAAAGGATGGTCAAAAATTACATGCATAAACGGACCGAAATTAATTTTCGCTCGAGTTGGCCGCACTGACCACCACGGTCACCTCCGACTCCTCCTTAATCGGCGGTGGCGTGACCGCCTTCAGTGATTGTGCGTCCTTCAGAGATACCACCTGCAGCACTTGTCCCTCTTGTCCGACGACCATTCCTCCCGGTCCGACCGTAATGGTCTCGATGCCGTCCGCATTTCCACCCTCCACCTTTGGAACTTGCACTACCGGTGTTACTACCTGAAACGCCGCGAACATCTCATCTTAGAACAGGCGAGCACCTTTCAACAGGCAAGGCAGTACCTGGACTGTGGTTCCGTCTGACTGGGTTTGCAGTTGCTGAATGTTGGCAACCACAGTTTGGTACATATTGGCGCCGACTGGCACTGTAATCATGCCCGACACAGAAACAGGGTAACCTGCCAATAAACGATCATTAGAAGCTGAAGTTCCTTCGATTGTGCCGGATGCGTCTTGGCCCTGAGGGGCTGCGGATGCCACCATGACCCGATATTCTGTCACCAGGAGAGGTTAATTAGACAGGTAGAGACAGAGAAAGATAGACTACCACCAAGCATGCACGGGATGTCAAAACGAATCAAGTCAGAAATGAAGTGGTTAGTAATGACGATAACCCAAAAAAAACGGAGGGTTCCAAAGCAAAATAAAATAACGGAGATTTTATTGCTGGAGAAAATAAGTTTTAATTGCCATTCATAAATGACAGAAAAGGCACAGAAAGCAATCAAAAATTAAACACACATCATACTTCATATTAATTATCCTAAAATTATCTGACTATTGCTCTAGCCTAATGATGCAAATCCTACCATGTCCGTCTTCCCCAGTGAGAATAAGCTGGCCGTCCTGGCCGAGCGTGGCTTCAGTAACTGTGTTCAGGTCGACTGACACACTGCCGCCTTCACCATGGGTCACGTCGGAAAGGGCTTGCACAGCGTGAACTGTAGTGGCGCCATCTTGCCCTGTGCCAGTGTGTATTTGGAAAACTGCTGGGAGTTCGCCCTGTAAATGGACATGAGCAATTTTAAAACAATTGTTCAGTAAGTCTAACAATCGTGGTGATAAATAAGAGATTGTAGACAACACTTACGGTTGCAACTCCCTGCACCTGTGCGGTGGTGCCGTCAGGCAGAGTTATGATGGGGTTATTCGGATCAACCTGAATGATAGATACAGTGCCATCTGGATTGCTGATTGTTTGCAGAACGGCTGGGGCAAACTGTTGAACCTGGAAACATAAATTATGTTAGAACAAAGAATTTTCAAAAGATTAACTGCTACTTGAGTTTGCTGCTGTCCAGCTGAGGTGAGGTTGGGACTCGTGATTTTGTGTACTTTTATAGTAGAATTCAGTGCTTGGACAGAAGGCTTGGACTCTTCGTCTTCGTTAAATGCAGGTAAGAGGTCATCCCGACCGTGGAACTTATAGCAGTTAATGACTATCTGACGAAGCGCGTGTGTCCATGATATCTGAACGGCAAAACAAATCTTTCATTAATCTGCATGAGCCACTGCACAGACAGCTCACCTTTTGTTTCTCTTCTTCTGATCTGGCGTCCATTCTGACGTTGGCCCAAGGCAAGTCCTTTGGCCACCATGGTGGACGGGTTGATTCCCTTCCCCAGCCAGGTTTACCACGACCTAAAATTCAAATTTCCACGAATTGCTTGATTGAAAAATTACATGTCATATCTTTTACCTGTGGAATATTTTAGCATAAGTGGAATAAAAGCACGCAGTTGTGCCTGAGTCATTTTCTCCACTGGTGTTGGAATTCCATCGATCACCAAGGGAGGTAGCTCATACAAAGACGGATCTTCCTGAGGTGGCGGAGGCGCCTGCTGTGCCAAGGCGCTCTCCAACTCTTGCATGATAACAGATCTGAGATTCCGCACCTGCCAAATTCAATGGTAAAAGCTGATCATGAGCTAGTAAGGCGGACCATACCACATCCTCTAGGGGTTTCGCGCCGAAGACTTTGAAACTGTTGTTTGGTTTTCCTGGAGTTCCCACCAGCACAACAGCTTGCTGGCCGACTCTTGTGGCAAATTCGTCGATTGTTTGCTAAGAGAAATTAGGATTTTTGTAATTTTACAGCCCGCACGATTCTAGCCAAGGTTTACCCTTAATTTCCTCAGCAACCTATTTTGCTGTCTCTTTCTTATGGAGGGGTTTGTCTCAAATGAGTGAGGCCGTTTCCGTTTTTTAGATGATGCTATGGCTGCTGCTGCCGCAACACCGACAGGCCCTGCAAAAAGGATGGATATTTAGTCCTAAGTTACAAATGAATGCATCTGTTGCAAAAAAGGGAAAAGCAGCTTGATGATTAAGATACTTTGTTTTACTGTGAGGATAGGAATTTTTAATTGCCAAGGATGAATTCAACTTGACAACCCCAAACCAATTTTAATGTCGGTAAAGATATTTAAGTTTCACCTGCAGCAGCAAGTTGGGCCGTGACGTCATCGTTCATGGCCACAGCCATGAGATCGGTTCCACAGTCATCATCGTCATCGTCGTCGTCGTCAAAGCACGTCGAATCAGGGGACGACGGCATGTTGTTGTCCTCGTTATCGGACACCATGTGGGCTAAGTTTGCGTCCGCGCCACCAGCCCCTTCGTTGCTGGGAGAGTTGCTGGTTATCACTATCTGCGCTTCACCACTAGTAGCAGCACTCATCGTCACCATGGAAGGGCTCTGCTGACTCTGCAAGACGCGCTACGTTGAAAAAGAGGCGACTTGTCTTAGAGGAAATAACACAGAACAAGGAGATGCAACATGCTTTTCTCACTTCGGTGTTGGTTAAGTTACAACTTAAAACAGTGTTCAATCAATGTCAAACTTAATAAACTATACCAGTGAAGATAAAAAAAAATATTATTCACGTCCAAATTGTATCACTTCAGTTATTTTGTGATGGCCAACAATTTTTTAAGATAATTTAAACAACCAAAGTCCGGTTAAAGAGGTTTGCTCAGCAAACTGACTTCCTAAGAGCAAAGCTATATTTTATTAAATCGTTTCATTTCATATAAAAAAATGGGAAAAGCAAATTATTTTAAAATAAAACAACTTCATTTAACATGAAGTGGTGTTTGTTTCAAATGGTGTATTTGGTGATATGGCAGTGTGCCTTAGGCACAACTTAATCTGACGAACACTGATTTAAAGGGTATTTTATCTGAATTCCCTACATCTAAGCATAAAATAAGAAAACACAACGAGCTTGAGTATGAACTATTAGCTGGAGCGACACACACGAGGCCATGTATGCGAGCATTTGAATTTAGTCGTGTTAGCGCATGCGGATGCATTTTGTTGACAAATAATGATGCTGCTGCTGCTGGCTCAGTGTTTATGTATTTAAATCAGAGGGATCATTGGCCTCGCAAGACACAGTGAGAGTAAGAAGACCTCAGAAAGCCGTACCTCAGCACCGGCAGCACTCATAGAGGCTGTGTACACCTTGATGGCTACTTTTTTAAAACTAATTTTTTCTACTTTTGCTGAAGATTCTGCAAAAACGACAAGAAAAGAGCTTTGTTATAAAACCAAACAACCCTTTTCACGCTTAATAAAAGAAAAAGGTACAGGGTATGTCGTAAGGAGGGGTGATCGCAGCCGGTCTGCTTCTGATTTAATAGGGTTCGGTCGCTTCCATCATCGCTCTTTGTATTTTCTGCCGCTTCGAAAGCGGCGTCGGAAAAATCAATAATTACTTGAAGCCGCCGATACCGAGAGGGGGTTGCTTTCAGCTGCCCTTGCCATTACTCAACATCAAGGCGAGAATGTAAAATAATGACCTTCGACCCCTAAGCCGGGCAGTTTCACGACTTTAAACGCGATTTGCTCGGATTTCGCTGCCGTCCAGAATCACGAAGGACTGGCCGTCCGCGAGGAAGTCGTATTTATTTTCGGGTCAATATCGAAGATGGCTTCCGCATCCCGAAATAAAATGCCAAAGGCCCCCCGAGCGGCCGGCTGCGGCCCGCGGACGCCGTCAGCGGGCCGGAGCCGGCCCGCGCTGCGCGACTTGCGCCGCGAGGGTGCGAAAAATAATTTGACAGAAAGGATGAAGCGCGCTAGACATCATGTGCTACGAGCAAGCCCAGTTAAAATTTGTACACTACGGCTGCGTACGCACCTGCGTGGAGGGAGGGTCATTTCAGCACGAAACTATGTCTCTGCGCCTTTCGCCGGCCCTCAGGTGAGTTGCAGGTCGCTTTTCGACACCCCCGCCGCGCAACCTGGTCTATAACACCGCCCTCGGCCGACCTAACTCTTTAGCTTGAGCCGCTGCCCTTCGTCAACCATGAATATCGATCCATTGCCCCATTGCATTGCGAGCGCACAACAAACTTTGCCGAGGGAGCCATTTTGAGTCTGCGCGATAGACGGAAGGACCTAACTTTGCGGCTCTGCCGTCCCCGCTCTGTCCGAAGCCGCTTTCGTACGCGTTGACGCGTTGGTCGAGCGCAATGCGCGGATTTCGGACACTTCAGTCCAGCCCCGGATGCTTACCTGGGTGAAAAATCGCGCTGGAAATCGCAGCACGAAACTCAAGTTTCCATCGGCAGTACCGACGCGCTGATGGGGGACATCTATGAAACGGGGGCGTAACTAACGGTTCGCTGGAAAAGGCGGCAAAGTGCCTACCAGCAAAAGCAAACCTCGCACTGCCGATCTTCAAAGCAAAAAATTGTTAACCAAAATTATTTATTTTATTACGTAATATTGAATGCACCAATTACGTAAGTGCTATATGATATTAAATTTTTTTCCTTGATAAGTTCTCTTAATGCTTGGAACTCTCATAAACGTTTTCAAGGCTCATTATTTTGAGAAAACTAAATTAATATTATTAATACATTAAATAACTTCAAGCAAGAGTATTTTTTTATTAATTAACTCACCACCTGCTAAAAACTAAAGCTGGCGATAAATTAAAAAATTCGAAAAAATTCAATTTCTTTTTTTTAGTTCTTTCATTAGTTTGAAAGTGTAATTTTATGTGTTTCCGATTTCGCGATTGTCAATTTTCTTTTAAATCAATCAAGGTTATGGTCTTTGAAACAAATTTACCAGTGTCAGTTGTATTGATTTATGGCAGACTCACCGTTTTCGCCCAACTCTCACTTCTCGCTAGGATAGGGATTAACATTGAATCTTCCCATCAGAGCGAGAAGTGTGAGTGAGCGGAAAGTGTGAGTCCCCCATATGTCATTAATGGTACGCAATGATTAATTTAAACTGAAAAGGCTCACTGAACCCTTACGAATATTGGTTGATTGATCTGTTTCGTTTAATTGTAATAGAAAAGAAACATTTTATTGATTGCATAATTTGATTTTGAAAATTACAATTTATTTTAAATATATCACAGGCTACATCTAAAATATTTATTTTTTTAATTCCTGTTGTGCCCTCTTGCGTTTCTGCTTCCGTGGTTCCTCTTGGAGTTCCTTTTAGACGTGAATCTCGTGCCGTAGATGATTTCGCAGTGGTCTCCTCCATAGCCTTGCGGACAGCGGCATTTGTTAACGCCTTTGCACCGCCCTCCATTCAGACAGGGAATAATGCAGCGAGCTGAATTAAAATTTTATAGATTGTATAATGTAATAAAAATCAAACTTACAAAATTCACATCGCAGTCCATAATACCCTTTGGTGCACTCGCAAGTGTCCTTCTGAATGCACTTTCCTCCATTGAGGCATTTTTCAAAGCAAATTCCTGCGGGAAAAAAACAATGGGTTTTAATTTACAAAATGTTTCAGGCATTTGCGGGCCAACAAATTCGCATGCAACAATTGCCTCCGAAAAAAGCACACAAAGATCTCAGATGAAGTTCACGGAATGCTCAGGGTGGACCATGCTGGCGAATTTGGCGCCAACAGGATTTATGCTGGGCAGATGGCCGTTCTCGGTAAGGAAGCGTGAATGCTTTAAAAACGAGAGTAATTCAAGGTAGCCAAGCAGGAAGATCAAAGTCTGCCGCACTCATTCAGCATATGTGGGACCAAGAAAAGGAACACAAGAAAATTTTTGATGATCTGATGGTGAAGCACAGGGTTCGCCCAACCGCGCTCATGCCCTTCTGGCACATAGCTGGCTTTTTACTTGGCGCAGGTTGGCTTTCTCGCTACTACTGTAACTTTCAAATTGAGATTTAATTTTTTTAACTCCAGGAAGCGCGGTGCTGGGCGAAAAGAGCGCTATGGCTTGCACGGTGGCGGTTGAGGCCTCGATCGTCGAGCACTACAATGATCAGCTGCGAAAATTGGCAAATGATAATCCAGAGAAGCACGCCGAAATCATGGCTGCTATCAAAAAGTGTAGGGACGAGGAGCAAGAACATCACGACACTGGCTTGGACAAGGGTGCCGAGCAGGCTTTCCTTTACAAAGCAATGACTGCTGTGATTAAAGTAGGCTGCAAGGCGGCTATCGCGTTGTCCACCAAAGTCTAGATCCTAGTCTATTGTATTTGAAATTACTTAAGTTGTTAATATGCATTTTGTAATTTAAAACTTTAATCTCTTGTATATTATGAGCTCGTTAATAAATTCAGCTGGTTTAATTATAACTTTTTAGCTTGAATTACTTGTTTAACAGTGTCTAGCGTATTCAATGAAAATAAAGACTGAAGCGTACTGACCGCCTTCACAGTGCCGTCCTTGGAAGCCGTAAGTGCAGCTGCAGATGCCAGGAGCAGTGCAATTGCCTCCGTTCATGCACTGTGGGTAGCAAAGCGCCGTCTGGCAATGCTGTCCCACGTAGCCTTCTTTGCACTGGCAAATCTTATCATCATTGCACCACCCATCGTTGGCACACTTTTTGTCGCACTCTTGGTCAGGCCCTGCGCCCACAACTGGTGGTCAGATGCAGATTTCCCACTCACTAATTCAATTTTGACAAGATTTTCGCGATTTAAAGTCTAATGTGTTCGAATTGGTGTGGTACACCGGAGAAGATTAATTAATACAAACCTCTTTGGGCGCACTCCTTCCTCAAGGTTACCCTCAGGGACATTCCCTCGCTTGGTTTCGATTTTCGAGGCTCAATTTTTAGACCAATGCTGAATCTGGCGATGCCCCAACCATGTCCCGAACATGGAAGCTTCACACTGAATACTAATGAATTTATTTATTAGTCTTTCATTGCACAGGTAGATGTAGGAAACCTTAAGTTGCGCCTGCGTGCAGACTTGTAACTTTACAAATTAAACATACAAAGATATCACAATAAAGATTTGGTTGCCTTATTTCTGGACATTCTTGAAAACAAACTATAAAAGAGTAAAAATGTAATCAGATTCGCGAAAAGACCACAAAATTTATCTGCCACGAGGTTATTTTGCTACATTTAAATAGCCTGAAATGTTACAGAAAATTTACATCAAGCCCGAACAAAAATCTAAATTCAAAATTTTGATTCTAAAAATGATTCTTCGAATTTACCTTTAGGTCTTTTTGGTATACGGCCTTTGATGGGTATAGAAATCTGCGGGACCTCTAAAATCTGCTCATTATGCGACTCGAGTTTGTCGAAGTGGTATACGTACTTCCTCACGCCAGACTGCCAAGTGAAATTCACGTAGGCAAACTACAAATACGGGCATAAGTAATTTTTGCGATTTTTCCCGCGTTGGCATTACCTCAGAAGGAATTATAGGCAAATACTCCTCAAACCTGGGATCGAGAATGTAGGGCGAGATGATCTCGTCTCTGATCGCGTAAATGTCCATGGAGATGGCTAAACTTGACAAAAAGAGAAATTTTAGCACACACGGTGAGAACGCGTCGCCTCTACCGAGAAATATTGGATATCTGATTTCTCGGCAGGATGTTATGGAGCTGGGAATATTTTAATTCGATCGACTGGTTATGCGCGCAGCAAAAGGGCTTAGCGATCGGGTCTGAGAGTTTAGATCGTCAGCGGCGATTAAATTGCGGCCGTGCGCATGAGAGAGAACAATAAGAGAGAAGAATTCGATTTTGCTGCGCGCTGTCTCCTTACCACTGAACATCTTGACCTGTCGACTGTCGATCCATAAATTGAGCAGTTCGTCGGGAGGTGCAGCGGTGTATGCAGACCAGCCATTACTAGATTGCGGAGAGACGCAGGCGACGCAGAAGATGGCCAGATATGCAGCAGTGAGCAAGAGGAGCAACATTATGCTTGGCCGGCCGCGGCTGCAAAGGAAATTTTTTAAAAACGGAGGCTGTAAGCAGCAGTTTCAAATTGTGTCTAACTGCCGTCGACCTTGAGTAAACATACACACACACTCCAGCAGGCCCCGTGTGTGTATGGTATAAAAAGTACAGGCCGTGTTTCTGAATAAATTTAATTTATTATTTCACCATCTCTCAGCCCCGTGCGACCTTTTCTCTCAATTGAAGTGCAAAAAAGCAGCTCTCTGCTCGAAGTCGTCGTCGACTCGACTCTCGACTTGCTCTCCCGCCGCAGAGTGGGAACGCACTGCGACGGGCGACCTGATCTGCGTTCAAGGAATCGCGCACTCTGGCCAGACACCAGTCTGATTGTAATCCAATTAAAAATGAAAAAAAAGCAAACGGCCGAGCAAGGGTACAACTTTTTATTATTATACGACTCTATGGACGCTTTTCTGATTAAATCGAAGCGAAAATAACGAGGTGCTGCCAGGCACTCCCCATCGCGCAATAAATAGATCAAGCGCAGATTTCAATTTTATCACTAATTTGACGTCACGCGAAATTAAACTCTTGCTCTTTAGCTGCCACCATTTAATTTTTTGTGGCTACATATTTGCTTCTCTTTACGTTGTAAGCGCTAACAAGATCACAGAAAAAATAGCAGAGAGCGGCAGTGGTGATTAAAATGTTGCTGAAAACATTTGCGGGCGGTTTTTTGCCCATCGCGCCAGGCCTTTTATTATACTATACGGAGGCAGGCGTCAATTAAAGAAGTTCTATGAAGGATAAAAGTGCTTTCAAAACGATGCTCGTATTTTTAAATTATCCATCCTTACTCTCTCGGCTACTGCTTTTAAATTGCCCACTCTCCGCGAGGCATATTTTTGGCCATCAAAACTATTTTTCATTTAAGCGCGCGTGGAGAGCTCTCCGGTATGAGAAGTCGTTGAGATGTCAATTTAGCATAAAAGCAGCATCTTCGGACCTGAGAGTATGCGCGATTTCGCAACGATATATATATGCAAAAAATGGTTGTCCCTGGTATTTTTATTATCCTGCCCCGTTTGCAGGCTGACAAGGAAATTCGCCTTATTTCGCGCTTCCAGACTAAATAGAGCCGAAAAGCTGATCTCGTTTTGGAGGAAAAATGCCACTTGACATTTAAAATTGTAAAATATTATAACGCGATAGTCGAGAGTGATAACTCAATTGAGGTGCTGCAGACAGGCCCGCTGGTAATTGTATTGAGACAGATTATTATAACGCAATAAAAGTGTTGCTCTCTCGTGCGAGTGAGCGCGCTCACCTGGCATATAGGAGCAGAAATTACTCTTCTTGTTGGCGGTGTCAAGACCTCATCTCTCGCTCTTCTTGTTAACTAAACTGGTTTTTTCGCCGGACCAGCAGCAGCGGCTTGTGTGCGACCTGCGTCCTCCAGAGCTGCTTTCCGACACCGACTGGCCCAAGAGTGTTGTTATACTTTAAGAAGCAAGACCGCCCCCTCCTATATAAGAGGATCAAAAAAGAATATCCCAGCAGCCTCCCGCGGGCCATCTGCTTCTCGACATGACGTCACAAATATATTTATGAGCAAGATTATCACACATTACTATTATTATTTTAACGCCCCTGCGCGTTGCCATGACGACCTCTTTTTAGCGGCCACGAACAATGCGATGTGGTGGCAAAAAATGAATAGCGGCCGTGGGAAGAGTGGTTAACAATCAAACGGCAGACGTTTAAGTGCGATTTTGTATTTTATTACCAGCAAATCAACATAAAAATAAAAATATCTGTGGAAAAAAACAAGGAGCTGCCATTGAGTAAAGTGATTACATAGATGCTTTTATAGATTTTCGCTGTGAACAGAGATCGGAAAAAGTAATAATACAATCAACAAACGTTGCATACAATCGAGAGCGCTGCGGTTGTGTTTCTCTTTTAGCTTATATAAGGAATGAGCTGATTTCATAGTTAATTCAAAGATAAAAAGCCGCGCATGAAATATATTTTCACATTATATATGACTCAATCGCACACACGGTGAAAGAATTTCGAATTCTTATGATCCACACCATAAGCGAATCCAGCATTTTGATGCCTCGCGTCTACCCAAAAAAATAATATCATTGTGCTTAAAAAAGTACTGGAAATCAAAACACAACAATATGCAATAAATGGACGAATGGATTGAATAAAAGAGTATTATTCATACATTTAGAGGCCAAGACTGTTGGAAAGCATATACTAATAAATAGAGGCCTGGTTACTCGTCAGTTGCGTGTATTACATTTTCCTATCACATACCCCTCACCACATTGTTTGAAGAAGTGCCTTTCAAGTTGAAGAAACGACAAATCGGGTCAAAAAGAGACAATAATAATTAAGGCACTTGAGCTAACACAACTAAATGACTAATATAGAGATAGTACGAATTAAACACAATTACTCGACACGTGCTTTCAATGCAATCAAAAGGTTAAAATTATGGCAGCAAATCATTTAAAGCTTCTTTTTTCGAGGGTATCCAGATAAAATCAACATCACGCTGCATTCAGTTACTTTCTTTCCCAAAGAGCGGAAAAGTACGAAAATAATTCATGCATCCTCGTAAGAGTGGAAAAGTGAGTGTGTGCCACAGTACAATATTATTTTCTTTACATAGAAAGTTGCTATTCCATTACGCGCTAATAACATCAATTTTGCTCGTAAAAATGTCTTTGCCTGCGTATCCGTGCAATCTTATATCACTACTACTTCTATTTACCCTTATTTAGAGCAAGTCTTGCTGGTCACAACAGGTTTTCTGTCATTCAGATCCAATTTCAATATCATTCCAAAATCACTAATCCGCTTGCGTTGCTTACAAGTGATAATAACTATCATATATAATATACCTATATAATGTCGCACACAGTCATTCCTAATTTGCGTAAAAAAGCTTTCAGATTTCTGTAGCGAGATTCATAAAGAGCAAAAAAATATTACAAAATCTTTCGTCAGCAGCCAAAACTGGCGATGATTGTTGCGATATGAAATTTTTGCTGTCAAAATAACGCGCTTTTTGTAAAAAAACAAGGCAGTGTTTTCCGCTTCAATTTCAGAAAGGCCTCATCTGCGCTTGTAATCATTCTCACGTTCACATTAATATTACTTGTGATTAACAGCAACAGCTATTAGATGAAGCGATTTAACAGCTAGAAACGTGTATCCAACAACTACAGAAACATTCAACTAGCAGCAGTACAGTAATTAATATCATACGTTGGTTAGTATTTGGATTGGTGTGTAAGAGAGTGATTTGAATTGTCTACTTTTTGCTTATTACTAATACAAAAACAATATCCCTGCCTCTATCAACGAGTTCTACACGGAATCACGTTACTCTTAGGAGTTGGTAGGTGCAATGTACACAGGAGCGCAAAATGCATCATCTTAGCGAAAATTGGGTTTTCCTCAGCTTTCTACGTTCAACAATCAAGGAGTGAAATTTGGCGCTGGGTAAAATAACAAACTGGCCGCACTTCTACCATTTCTTTGTAACGAGGCACCACTTTTGTACAGTTTCTTAAAAATTGTCCCTGGTTTGATTGATCTTTAGGAAATTTCAATGCTTGATTGTTAAAATAGACGAACAGCAAAGCCTCACAAAATTAAAGACGCTTTGTTGGATTTTTCATGAGCTCATGCTTAAAACTGAAAAGCCACAAATTTGTCTCTTCCAATTCAGGGCTGTGCCATTGCTAGTAAAATATTGCTTCTCGCAAAAGATTCGTAAGGAATATTGTCTTTGATTAAAATGCTTAATAAAAGAAGCTAGCCCAAAGCAAAGTGCGAAACTTTTTGATTTTTATACAGCAGCAACCGCGAACCTCATGTCACAAGTCATTGGTAAAATTGCTCTTAGACACTCTTCCGATACCACAATGCAATTGACATTCATGTCGACGGTCCAGTGCTCATAGCACTCGTGAAATTGTCCTTATCCCTATCAAGAAGACACTCCTGGAAATAACTAAGCTGCTGCCTACCTGCTACCAGGTGTGCACTTATTCGATTTCCTTTCAAGGATGGTTCATCACTAGACGTATGTGGCCAGAGCCGAAGGAGACGGTTGGTCCGCTGCTTTACCCGCGCGGGGCTTTGAGCCAGGAACATATTGTCCGATGAATGAGCCATCCTCCGTAAATCGTCCTGAACAAAACATTTCGAGAGTTGCGTTAGGATCAGACTGCGCTAATATTTGCATACGCTGACTCAAAGATGACAATATTTGATAATTTTTCTTATTTTGCAATTAACTCATCTTGAAACGTAATCAATAGAAAGCCAGTGCAATGATTGGTTGTGTGTACTTACTTGTTTCAGTCTATACTACAGTGGCAAAACCTCCTCCGTATTGTTTGTTAGCTGCCGCGACTGCAGCGGCCCTGTCTTGCTCTTCTTTCAGCTTTTTCTGGCGTTTTTGTTCTTGCAAGGATGAATACTGACCAATGAATGAACCATCTTCTGTCATGCCAGCTATACAGCAAACATAAAAGCGGAACATGCAAAAATCAATAAACAAATCGAGGTAACTGAGTGGTGCGTGCTTATATATTTAACAACAAATATTATAACAAGCAGGTTGTTGTGTTTTGAAGTCAAAGCAACATTAAAGTATTGAGATTGAGTAATATTTTTTAGGAATAACATGTCACTAACAAGCTTGGATTTTGCATAAACGTAACCATAACTGGCCAACTTGAGGTGTGTGTGGAATGTTATCAAATAATGCGGACTAAAAATGCAGAATTAAGTAAAAATTGAGCAAATTAAAGTATAATGAATTTGTTTCTGATACAAATTTGACCGTCAAATGAAAGTATTTTGTATTCGGCAAATTCCTTTCTCCATTTTCGATATCAATATTTTTGTCTCGCCAGTTGAGCTCCAAAGAGTAGGGGTCCAAACCAGACAGCATAATGCAAACCTGTCTGCCTGGGACCCAAGCTCTACTTACTAGACAACCTAACAAGGTGTGGGTGGACTTGCTAATAACTTGAGAAATTTGTACAAACCAGCATCGCCTTCACCATACTCTGCCATCGAATCAGTGTCACTCTCGCCAAGTCCTTTGGCATCACTGCTTAAAGATCCTCTTCCCCTGCCATCAAGTCTGAAACCCAAGAGAAAAATCACAATGATCAGTTGAGCATAGCATCCTCCAACAGTTGACTCAGAAATTTTAAATTCAAACTGGATCACTTACGGCTGCGTATACTCATGGAATCCCTCTTCAGGGTAGTCAGATCTACCGTGTGCGACTTCACGTTCATGCACAGCATACTTTCCACCTCGGTTTCTCTTGACGATGCACACAATGATGAGGACTAAAAGCAGCACTGCGATTGCAAGCATCATACCGATGAACCAGCCAGCTGTGGCGACCGTTTCTTTTTGAGTGATGATTGGGCCTGAATAAAGAAATATTAATTATAGAAACGCACGCACAACAGGGAAATAATATGTACCATCGCTGTAAGTCTCAACCTCCTGAATCTTGCTCTCGGTGTGGTGGTCACCATCGACAGCAACCACCTGCATTTCGTATGTTTCACCAGGCTTAAGTCCCCTCACAATTATGTAATCTTCATCCAACTGTGGTTCCGAGATTTCAAATATGGGTTCTCCTCGGAGCTTGTACATCACTTGGAAGTGCGATCCTGAGTACCCCTCAACGTTCGGAAGCCAATGCACTCTGATGTTTGACAAGCCATTGTCAGACGCTTCATTTTTCCATCTAAATTCAGGCACGTCTGGTTTCTTGGCCACAGGCGGCAACGTGCTCGTTTCAATGAAGTTTCCAATTCCTTCACCAGCTTGTGTTGTGGCTTTGATTGTGATTCTGTACTTGGTGTCTGGTTTCAAACCAGCCAGTTTGGCATGAAGTTGCTTTGGATCTGTGATGGGCTTCCTTTGTGCAACAGTTCCAACTTGGGTACCCTTGACATCCTGGTAGTAAATTTTATAGCCAGTCAAGACTCCATTGGTTCGCAGTGGTTTTTGCCACTTGAGGAGGAAGGCCGACGAGCCAAGTGGGTGTGCCTCAAGAGACGGGACAGCTTCAGGAATTCCTTCGGGTGTGTTGAAGGAAAGGATTTCGCTGGGTGGTCCATTGAAGCGACCATTGTAAGCCATGATTCTGACAAAATTTTTCGAGTACGGGACAAATTTGTTGATCAGTGCGCGGCTGTTGTCACTGGAGACGTGGATTTCTCGCATGTTCTCCATGCCTTCCTTGTCAGTCCATGTTTGGATCTACAAAACAATGGGTCACCAAATAGTTCTCAACAAGAAGGAGTTATATATACCTTGTAGCCTTTGAATTCCCCGCGCACGCTATCATTGGTCACCTTTTCCCAATGAAGCAAAGCACTTGTGCTGTCAATCAGAGTAACATTGAAATCCCTTGGAGCTTGAAGTGGACCTAATAATAACAATAAATAATTGCATTGTTGCGAAAAATTCAAGACTCACTGTCTTCTCCTGAATAGCCTGTGACTTCCTGCGCAGCCACGTTAGCTTGGCCTTTTTCATTGATGGCCAAGACCTTGATCTTGTATGGCTGGTAGGTAGGCAGGTTGGGAACTGTAATTCTGTCTACCGTCCAATCTGATACGTCTTTAGACTGCCAATCTGCGCCTTCGATTGCACGCCTCCACATGATGCGGTATTGGAATCTGGGTGCATTATGATCTATTTCCGGCATTGGCGTCCACATGATCACCATATTGTCAGGCTGATCTCCCCTTCCTTCAACGTTGTCGGGATTTTTTGCAGGTACATCAGGCTGCGTGGAGCAGACACCGGAGTGCGAAGAGGGAAGAGATTGTCCGATTTTGTTCCAAGCAATTACACGGAAGGTGTAGTTTGACCAAGGGCTCAAAGGGACCTGGTTTTAAAAATTAGAGCATGAAACGAAAGTTGCTTAAGAATAATAATTCCAGCTTTACCGTATACGATGATTCTGATCTGGGGACTTTCTCGGCAGCAATGTCCCAAGAGTCAGGGGTGAAGCTTGTGTTGTATTGAATAGTGTACCGAACGATGGGTGCTCTGTTGTCACCTTTCGACTCCCATGCAATTTTAGCCTCAAGCTCATCGCACCTAATGCCTTTCAGACTTGGCGGGTTGGGCACATCTTGAACGATTAATGTAGCACTGGCGCTTTCACTGTCCAAATCTGTGCTGGCGACGCAAGTGTACATGCCAGAGTCCAATTCATGAGCTTTAGTTATCGTGAGGGAGTAGTCAGTCGATAAAACGAATCGAGGCTGAGCATCAAAGTCAATTGGCTCATCCTTGTGCAGCCAACTGATGGTCATTTTTAAGCTTGGGTCGGTGACGGCGTTACATCTGAAAGTTGCTGTCGTTCCAGCGGCTACCTCATAATCTTCAGGGGCGTCCGTTATCCTTGTCCGTTCCTTCACTACTAGGCTGCCATGACGTTCGTCATTTCCAAACTTGTTGACAGCGTGGCAAGTGTAATCACCAGCATCCAAAAAGTTGACTTTCCTGATTTCAAATATAAAACTTTATTTCTCAAAACACCCAGAGGGCATAAGTATAATAGCTTACATGATAGTCAAGTCACCGTTTGGGTTGGTCTTGTACCTTCCACCAGTCAGTTCTGTACCACCCCTGATCCATTTCACAAGAGGTTTGGGTGCACCAAACACGCGACATGTGAGGGTTGTATCCTTGTCGTTGACAACAGAGATGTTTTGAGGAGCATCAGTGATTTCAGGAGCAAGGGCTATTATAAATACAGGACATTAGCTCACGACAGTTAAGTAGTTTAAGTAATAATTGATATTATAGCAAATTATTTAGCTGCAAATTAAATTTTTATAAAATTTGAATAAGTACCTAGGACATTGACGTAGACATCTTTGTAGACATAACCAATGCTGTTTGTGGCGTTGCAGCCATAATTGCCAGTGTCACCCTTAACCAGGCGGTCAATGATGATTTTGTTTGACTGGATTTTACGTCGAAGGTTTGTTGGAGCTTGTTCGATGGGCAATCCGTTGTATATCCACTTGATCTGAGGCTCTGGCACACCCTTGGCATCACAACTGAATTCAGCACTTTCGTCCTCAGCAGCATTCACAATGTCAGGCTCAACAGTGAAATACGGTGCGGCTGCGTAATAGAAATTTTGCATTCAATAGTGATAAGCTCTAGGTTGAAATCTGCTTATGTGATTACTGATTGAGCAAGATGGAAAAAGTTTAAACCAAGGCAGGCACACATTTCGTTTCAAAAACTTCAAATCCATCATGAAGGAAAACAATTACTTAAGAGTATTTTTAGATATGTTTTCTCTTTTTTTAAGTGTTTGTTATGTCATTGATATAAATATATCTCTAGACAAGTTTTGAAAAGGGCTTTGGAATTTTTTAACGTAACAAAATGAATAACTGAGTAAATTTGAAATAATTTAAGCTTTACCTAAAACTGTGAGCCTAATGGAATAACTCTTTGCGGAGCCAACGCCGTTGGACGCTTCACAGCTGTAGTCACCTTCATCTTCAGCACTCACATGTTTTATGAACAAACTCTTGCCGTAATTATTCTTGGTAACACGACCGTGTGGAATAGGACTTCCATTCTTCTTCCATAGGATTTCAGGAAGAGGTCTATAACGAATTTTAATATGGTTAAGTGCATATGGACTACTTGATCTACTTACGTTCCACCAAAAATGCAATAGAGTTCAGCCTTCTTGCCCAAAAAGGCCACTTCATTCTTCCTCGTTACGTACTGTTGGACGGGTTCGTGGCGATTCTGCGACGCGGAGGTGCCAGTGGCCAACACATTCAGCATCACCCTGTTTCCAATCTTGTACTCATTTCTAAAGTAGGAAGTCGCAGAGCAAGCATAAGTCGAGTCCACGCTCGCATCATCCTTGGTGACATTTGAGAACCAGAGGGTTCCTTCAGGATCGATTGTGATGCGGGAGCTGTTGATGCTCTTGATGCCACCACCTTCCTGAGCCTGGATCAGCCAGTGCACGCTTGGTTTTGGCCAACCGTCAGGAGGCTGGCATTTGAGACTGAAGGGTTCACCTTCGTTTGTGTCAATAGTTTCAAGCTCGTCGTCATTCTTGAAATTGTTAAGCTCGGCTTTGCGCACAAACACCGAATTTGAAGTGGCAGTTCCCCACTCGTTCGTGGCAAAGCATTGGTACTGGCCTATGTGACAAAGTGACAAATTAAATAATTAAGTGAGGTTTAGAGTTCTCTAATACTTCACGCATCAATTTTTCCGTTAATATTTACTAAAATGCTGTTTTATTTAAAGACTCCGCAAATGTTTCAAAATTATTTTGGCGCTGCCGCTCAGATCTTGTTAAATTATTCTTTGATCTTTGAAATAACAAGAAACTTTGACCCCAAAATATTTCATAGAGCAACTGTGTAAGTCTCTAGGGACAAATTACAGAAAAAAGCGCTGAGCTAGTAAAAATGTTGCTTCAGCAGACTAAGCGTAGGGTGTTGCCTTACAGGACTGCAGAGTGAAGTAATAAAACGGCATCATTTTTATGCTCCCCGCAGTAATAAAATGACCAGCGCTTTCTTCCCCTCTAAGATTCAAAAGATTACTCACCTATGTCCTCATCTCTAGGGACTGTGATGGTCAACGTGCCTCGACCAGGCTGTTGCGAAATTCTGTCATCGTAGGTTTGCCAATCGAATGGCTTTCCGTTCTTTACCCACCGGTATCTGAAATAAATAAAATTATGGTTAGCGGATATTCCGGCGGAAAGCGTTCGGCGGGCGAGCGAGTATTCCTTACTTGGGAGCCGGCTCTCCCTCGGCCTCGCACTCGATGATAAACGGCTTGTCGTTCTCACTCTGATGAACGGCTACTTGGAAGAGGATCTCGTCCGTGGGCGGCTGCTTCACCATCCTCGGCGGAGATTGCACTGCAGGACAAACGTGTCAATTGTTTGCTTATGCTAAACCGCACTTCTCGCGCGGCGTGTTTACTTACGTAGAGCTAGCGACTGCGTGATGCAAAGGGTAAATACTAAGCTCGCTGGGACCCACATCTTCAACGTTTCTGGAAATAGATGGAGAAAATGTTGTTACTCATTCATCTCGGCGGCTTCTTGCCATGAAAATTGCATCACCCCGCAAAAATACAAAGCAGTGCATTGAGTGATGATATCACGCGGAGAGCGATTGTTAAGAGAGCTGCGGCCCGGAGCGCGGCGAGTGTGACTCTGGCAGTTCATTCACTCGCTGGGCGGCCGGCAGAGGAAATAAAGCCCATTACCGATTCACGGCACACTTGTAAATATTTTGGGAACCTCCGAATGCTCATGCCTTATCCGAAAGCCAATGCCGAAGGGCAAAAAAGGCGATCACTTTAACAGTATGCAAATCTGCGGGCGGCAAGGAGAATTCGCAGCCTCGGGTGATTAGCATGCAGCAGATGCGCGCGCGTACTCGATTTTATGGAGTAAGACGCGATTATTTCCGATAATGCAGTGACATAAGCAGAAAGTGTTTGGAAACACACGCACTATAAAATAATTATAAGAGCATGCAGTCGGCGGAACGGCGAATCGCAGTGAGTCACTTATGAGCCACAGTCCACTGGCCAAGGACGACCGATTCTTTGTCAGTCAAACACACGCTACGAATAATAACCGAAATTAGGAAAAACAAAAAATACATATTAATGTGAGAATAAACAACAATATTTTTTAAATGTTTTCATCCCTTCAGACAGCAGTGAAAATTGTTCACTATCAAGCAAATCCAAAAGGTTCGAGATTTAACACCAAGTGAAATTATATGTCTTAACAAATTTTCTTCCTAATTTAAACATGACGATGACGCTCAGATTTCAAGTAACTTTGTAACTCTTTGTTTCTTAACACCTTAAAATATTCCATTATCATAAAGGATTTTTCCAAATGGAACCAAGGTTTAGTGGAAACAAATCTCATAAATAATTAAAAAAAATTGTAGTTCCGTTTCGTGTTCAGGACCGATGAGCGGGTGTGATGTAATGCATTCTTAACGAGAGGACGAGTTCATGAGTCATTTCATTTTATGGATCGAGAAAGGCGAAGGATATCGCCAATTGGTAATAAACTCTTTAGGCTTGCTCCTGCTCGCACTATTCCGTACGCTCGCGCCCGCACACGAAAATTATTTTTAGTCTTGTCTGGCTTCGCTCATGCACAGCACTTACATTCGCGGACAATTCTCCTGACATGAATATTGTAATTACGGCTAATACTACAGAAACACGACTGGACTGAACTTGCTGTTGTTGCATGCCGCACGTTGCATGACTGCAGACACGCTGAATTACTTGAAAAATAAAATAAAAAATATCAGTCTGGCTAGCAGCAGCAGCATAATTTATCATAACTACGGTCACTAACTCAAATTTGTTTTATTCTTTAAAAAGATAGAAAAAAGGCTGCAATCAATAATCTTTTTTTATGTATTTCTCTACAAAATAGATTTGTGAAGTAACTAATTTTTGAGTGAGCGATACCTGCTTGTCAGACAAATTATTGGGGACGACACTATATTATTAACTCCACTGGTGATGAACTTGATGGTGTAGAAGGGCAACAATAATCTATAATAAATATGATTCGTTGTTTTCTTTATGTCATCTTTTGAAATTCTTGTGTTTAAAAAATAGTGTATCATAACTTATTTTTTAAAAACAACTTATTTTTTCATAAACTTTTAAGTTATTTTTTCCGCATGCATATGAAATTCCCAAGCAAGTTCCCAGTTCCCATGCCGCGGAAATAACGCTATTTTATGTACTGTAAAAATTGAATTATTGTATTCTCGATTTGCAGATGCGAGGGGAGCACTGAGCAGAAGCACCTTTGGTTCTTTCGCTTTGTGTCAGGCTCTCACCTGCTCTTTCGTCGATCACGCCCCGCTGCTACCGCTTGACGTCCGCCAATGTAATATTCTCGTGCTTTATTTTTACCCGAATTTTCACACGCGTATTAGAAGCAAAACTGATCCCACTGATAATCCCCCTGAACACTGATTCGACGACGACAGGAAAGAAGAACTATAAAGGCTTGAAAGGCAATTAAGGATTGCGTGCATAAGAAAAACATACAGAGAGCAACGTATATTGTTTTCGGGTGTGCCGTGGGTCTTACGTATGTACCACCCATTTATCGATCCGGTCTAGCACTGCACTTATAAGCAAAATTACGGGGGAAATAGCAAAACTGACTAAAAGTTAAAATTCTGAAGCGTTTTTTACTTACTTTGTCCTGTACTTTAGTGTAGATCAACGCCTAATTAACTTAGTGGTCCATCGTACCGCTGCGCCCAACGAAATGCCTTCAGCTTCAGCAGGTATCGCTTTTGTTTGCCCGTCGTTGTTGGCCGTCGCTTGTGCCCTCTGCTTTTTGTCCGACAGATGAATTCAGCAAAGTCAAAACACTATCTTAAGGCGATAAAAAAAATCAATTTTACCTTTATAAAAATATATATGATGCAAATTATGATAAAGAAGCGTACATTTTTTTATAAGTGCGTTCAAAAATCTTAAAGAACCTGATTTATATATTGAAATTTGGCATTAAAATTGACTTAATTTGACTAGAGAGTTAAGGCGTGGACGGGCTATTTGAAAAAGTAGAGTGGATAAGCGGCTCCTGATTGGACAAAGCGTGGAACAAGCATAGCGGTAAGTTTAAATAAATTTGTTCGATCTGACCTGGTACCAACCATACAATAACCCTTTCTGCTTTACATCAATGGTACACAGGTTTACCACAACATGCGCATGAAATCAAAGATAAACAACGTCCCTTCCAGATCCATGCAATACGCACTGTACGGAAATACCTCGGGTACGGTATCTACTTTTGAGTGATTTCGTCAAGATGCGATCAATAAGGGAACAAAAGTCAGCGTGAAGCTGTCCTGACCATGTGGGTGAAACCGCAAGAAGTGCTGCTTGCCAATGCTCTATGGTAAAATTTATTTTAATCTTGTCACCGCTGATTCGAGACATGAACTTGACATTGTCTCATGCAGTCAGCAACAAGACTTTTAAATCGAGGCAGCGTTTGATACGCCCCTAGAATCATTATGTATGTATTTGATCTAACTTCGTGCTAATTCGTTTTAGGGTGACAGAGCAAGCCAGTCCATACTTCTTGTTGCAAAGAAGAAGGGGTCACGGCAGTAGCAGAGGCCTTTCTTCCCTTCTCGTCGGAACTCTGGACAGTGTTTTTGATACAAAACCTCCACCTTACAGAATATTGCACCAAACACCCAATTCAGAGGTTTTCCAAAGTAAGCTTATAAATTGCTATTATATTATGTAATTAGTATTATGTTCAAAAATAAAATTGGATCATAGTAGGAGACCACAAATTATTTATCATTGATATTATCGACATTGTTATGCATCATTTTTGTTTTTACGATGAAAAATATTTTTTAATCGAATTTTATTCTCTTTGTCAATAGTGTATTTGTCATTTTATATTCATTTTGACTAGTTTTGGAGTCACAGAATTACACCATTTGAACACTTGAACTTAAAAAAAACCTAAATTTCAATAGCTTTATCCATGTATGGCCAACCAAGGCTGGCTCTAACTAATAAAATGAATAAATTTTGTTACACTGAAGCTTAAAATGTCTTGATTATTTTAAGACAGGAACAACTCATTGTATTTTTAATTATAGTAAGGTGCGCAATTGTAGCAGTGTAAAACCTTTTACTGAAATTAAAGTTAAACGTATCATTAATCACATATTTGATATGTTTAGTGATAGCTTGCTCCCTCACACATGCTGAAATAGAAGAAAATTGGGACTGGCTACAACGAAGCATCATGGATACTCTCTCGACTTTTGACACAGAAGATGATGTTACCGAGTTTGTTTGCTGCAAAATTCACTCATTGATAGCTAATCAAACTCCTGTTGTGGAAGGTAACAATCTTGAAGTTGGATCATTTTTGATTTGTAATATATTCTGTTAACTTGCAGATGAGGAAACAAAATCATTCAAAGCAACCGCATTTAAATTCCGCAGCTTATTCAATTTTCCAGCCGAGGAGAAACTTGTTAGCTATTATTCCTGCAGTTACTGGAAAGGCAAAATGCCCAGGCAGGGATGGATGTACTTGACAGTACAGCACCTTTGCTTTTACGCCTACATCCTTGGTAAAGAAACTCGACTTGTGATCAGATGGATTGATGTTACAGCTCTAGACAAGACAAACAGCCTTCTTTTTCCTGACAGCATTAGAGTAGCCACAAGAGAGAAAGAGGTACATTAATTTTAATAGTTTGTAAGAGTTGGTGTCGGTTGATCTAACACAACGATTAACTCAAATACTTTTAAAATTTATTTCACAAATTCATCAAAAGTTCTGGTAATTTAGTGTTTGAACTTTATATCCTGTTTTGGAGTTTATTTGAGTCATATGTATTGCTGGGTACAATTAATCGAAATGTAATTGGGTGTACCTTTATTGTCAGAATTTCAGTACATTATTGCATCAATTAATAGAATATGTAATTCACCACTTAATTCCTTAATTTAATAATTGATCATAGTCAATTGGAAAGAGCAATTTGTAATCAAATGTTCTGGCACTTGAGATTATGGAACTTACTATGAAAAATAGTTCATACTAGAGGTTTCCTTAATTTGATCCTTTTTTCAGCATTACTTTTCCATGTTTTTACACAAAACGGAGACTTTTACTTTGATGGAGCAACTGGCGAATCTTGCTATGAAACAGTAAGCTCTTGATAATAACTTCTAAAAGTATTTAACTCTTACATTTCCTCCATCATTAGACTTATGGATGAGAAAAGTGGATACAATGAAGACAAGGAACTGCTGAAGAAGCTCAGGTACGCTCTTAGATACACCATGACATGTTTTGCTTAGTAAATATTTTTTAGTATAAATGTTCCAAGAAAAGACTCATTTTTGAAACGAGATCTGGATGCAAGAGCTCATTCCGAAGCCTATCGGCTGAAATTTCACTTGCCAAACTCTGAAAAACTTGATGGCACTTCTGATGCTACGCTCTGGACGCCATACAACAAGCACCATGTTTGGGGAACATTGTATCTATCTCAGAATTTTGTTTGCTTTGATAGCAGGGTAATTTGATCAATTGTGCAGCATTAATCCAGTTTAACTTTTATTTTCAAAAAATAGGTTGCCAACTTGGTTACTTTGGTCATTCCCCTGAGGGAAGTCAACCTTGTTGAAAAAGTTGAATCTCAAAATATTGGCAGTGACCTTGCAATGCTTATTACCAACAAGAACGCATCATCACATCTTTTCTCGAATCTGAAAGATAGGGAATTCGTCATGAGGAAAATATCTGAACTACTCAGTCGCATCAAAGTGAATCTCACCACGTCGATATCATCAGCAGACAGCAATCTTGAGTCATCTCATCACGGTTTGATTTAAACCATATTTTTGTTCCCCCATAATGTTTTTCTGCAGATGAAGCCAATAACTGGAATCCCCAGCCTGCTCTGATGACACTCTTTGAATTCCCTAATCCGACCCCACCAACTATTGAATCTGACAAAGAATCTAACTGGGAAAAGCATTTCTACATCTATGGCAAAGGAATCACCATGTACCGTACCGTGGAGCTGGCCAAAATTGTGCTCACGGGAATCCCAAATGGGTTGCGGAGAGAGTTGTGGCCAATATTTTCAGGTATACACACTCAAGAAACTCACTTCCTTGACCCCAGTGAATTTCCAGGAGCGATGACGGACATGTCAATGGCTGAGCCTGGACTGTATCGCTCATTGGTGAACCAAGCATTTAGCAAATCCTCAACTGCCAATGATGAGATAGAGCGGGACCTACACCGTTCCCTGCCAGAGCACCCTGCCTTCCAATCTGAAATTGGAATCTGTGCTCTGCGCAGAGTTCTCAGAGCTTATGCCTGCAGAAATCCACAAATTGGTGAATAAATTGAAAGATGATATGAAATTGTCAATTATTTGTTATTATCTTCAGGATACTGCCAAGCCATGAATATTGTCGCTTCGGTTCTCCTACTTTTCTGCACTGAAGAAGAAAGCTTTTGGCTACTTGCTGCCGTTTGCGAACAAATGCTGCCTGATTATTACAACTCAAGAGTTGTTGGAGCATTAGTGGACCAAGGCGTTCTTGACGACCTCACCAGAACACATTTACCTGAGTTGCACGCCAAGCTTGATGACCTGGGAATGATCCGAATGATTTCTCTCTCTTGGTTTTTGACTATATTTTTGAGGTATTGCATCTCAATTACTTAATTTTTGTTGCTGATGAACCAAACTTCTTTCTCTCACAGCGTCATGCATTATGAGAGTGCCGTTTTGGTGGTGGACTGCTTCTTTTATGACGGTGCAAAAGTAATCTTCCAACTGGCGTTGGCAATATTAGAGAACAATCAAGATGCCTTGCTCACGTGCAAAGATGAGGGAGAGGCTATGCAGCTTCTGACCAATTATTTGGAAGGAGTTACAAATGATGAAATAAGTGACAATCTGATTTCCCTTCACAGAGATAATGAAGTTATTGTTAAGGTGAGTTATCCTCTCATTTTCCTCCTAAAAACGCTTGAATTTGAGCTCATTACAGAGCATCTCTATACAAAACCTGCTGTATGAGTCGTACAGTAAATATGGCAGCCTAACCGCCAGTGGAATTGAGAGAATGCGTTTAAGACACAGACTGAGGGTTGTCCAGTCACTGGAAGACAGCGTCAGTCGGAATGTTGTGCGCAGCGTCGCCTCATTTGGGTTCTTCACGCAAGATGAACTCCAGGTAATTTGTGTAATTAATATGCACATACTCTGCTAAACCTTTTCACTCAGGACCTTCTTGCTCTCGTTCGTGAAGAACAATTGTGTCTAAGAGGAAGCCAGCCAGCACGGATAGCCAACATTGATCCCTCCACCCCTCACTATGAAATGTTCAAAGTGGACTTTGAGCTATTCCAATCTCTCTTCACTGGGCTCTCGCCCTGGGGCCACTGCTCTCACGCAGAAACTTTAGCTGCGCGATTGTTCAGGGTAAAAGTAGCTAGTAAGGAAGATGCATCAAGTTTAATATGTTTATGCTTTATACAGTTGATGGACAGAGATGAAGACGGATTCTTGAACTTCAGAGAGCTTGTTGGAGCCTTAGGAATGACATCTTCTGCTGACCTCACTCAGAGGTTGAAGCTTCTGTACACTCTGCACTTGCCCCCACTGCTTTCTCCTTCAGAAATCGAGTCGCCTCAGCAAGGTGGTTATTTCCAATGCTATGGTTGCATATTTATTGGTTCATGATCTACTGCAGAAAGTGATGCCGAGGTTGCAGCTGAAGCCACAGACTTCTTTGACAGTTTTGAGCAGCAAGCCAGTTGCTTGGGTTACGATTTTATGAATAGTGCCACGAGTCCTGACTCAGGTATTTCAAAAGTGTAGACAAATGAGGCTAGTGCTAATTCTATTTTAGCTGAAGGACCATCCTGGAGGAAAATGAGTGTCTCCAGTTTGCATTCCCTGGTGCTGCCAAGCAACCCAAGCAGACTTCATTCCAAAGCTATGCCGTGCATGGCACAACCCTATTTCATATCACTGTGGAAGACTCTTTATGACATGTTTCACGCAGAGCCAGAAGATGAAGAAACATACCATTCAATAGCTAGCATTGGTTGGTTGATAAAGGCCAAGATTTAAGGTAATAATCAAGGGTATTTTTTTTTGTTCAGGTACTCTGCTTTTGCAGTTGGGTGACGTGAATAAGAAGTTCCTTGGATCTCGCCAAGCGTCTGTGGATAGTCTCCAATCACCCAGCCTGAAAGTTGAGACACCATCTAGTCCTCGATTTGTGGTGAGTAATGCGGTGACATTGTTTGGATTTTTAAGTGACTAATCTTATGATATTTGATCAAAATTAGAAAAAAGGATTAAATTTTATTTAAGTAAATATTAAAAAAACAACCAATTCATTTATGTTTTCGACAAGTAATTTTTAATTTTTTTAAATGTCTTCTTACATCATCCTCATCGTTAATTTTCAGTCGCCGCCAAACTTAGTTTTGGGAGAGGAAGATGACAATGGAAATTCATCAGTTAACATGGAGAGTAGTGAGAGCAGCGGCAGCAATTATGCTCTTGCCCTGCCCGCCTCGCCAAGCACTGATGAGGATGAAAAAACACCGAATAATAATACAAGGAAAAAATCAGATAGTCCTCCACAGTGGTCCATTACCCTTGATCAATTCTTAGCCTCTGCTCTAACAGGTAATAGAAAATTTGACAAAAATACCCTAATATTAATTAATATCTTCAGGAGCACCCATTGTTTCATTTTTTGAACGTCGCATTAACTTGATTGATACAATAGACAGATTCAGGAAGAGGAGGTATGTGAGACTTCAGTCATGGCCACCAGAACCCACAGCTGCAAGTAGTCCAGAAAGGAAGGTGTAATTAGATAAAAAAAACTGTTGTTCCTCATAATTGTTTACTCCGTGCCAGAGTTTATTATAACCTTTTTATTTTGATTCAATTTGCAAGGACATCAAAATAATTTTAAGCTATTTGTGATATTTCAAACATGTCATATGAAATGTTGATGCTCATTTGCAGGGTTAGATTTTCATATTATATGTAAATTTCAAGTCATACAGTACACTACCCATACGCACGCTTTTTATGATAAGCTAGATGATGAACTAATAAAAGTTTACCAACTGTTCTGTATTAGGGTTTAAAGTGAAATATTGAAATATTATATTATGTCTCATTTCATTTTATTTTTGAAAAATTTACATTTAACAAGAAATCTTATGGTCAATTCATGATGAACAAGTGCATTATGACTCATCGTTCTTTGAATAATATTTTACAATTTCTTTACTAACTGAAAGCATAGGAAAGGCATTTTATTTTGTTGTTAATTAGTCTGGTGGTTTTCAAGTTTTGAGAACAATAAAGAGAAATGAAAGAATAGTTCTGTTGTCTGCTTAGCTCTTAACCAATAAGGGAAAATTAATGACTGCTATGGTATTTTGATGATTAACCTAGTCAAACTACAGGAATTTGGGAAGCAAATTAAAAAGTTGATTAACTCTTGTCCTGTCTTATTCCTAAATGCAGTGTCACATCGCTTTGTTGAGTTTTATGGCTTTGTTCTCGGTTTCAAGTCTTCGTAACAAGGGCGCAGGAAGATGTAATTTTTCTTCATAGGACTGTAAAACTCGTGGCCCTAAAATGAAACATACAAAAATATGCAACTAACCATCAATTTTGCTATTACCTTTGACCAATCATAGCTGACAGAGTAGGCGAAAATTTGGCCATTGGCGTTGAAGCAGCAATTGGTTATAGGTGACTCCATGGCTTCGGAGGTTTTGAGCTTTGTCCTGGCATCCTTGTCCCAGAAGCTGAACTTCCCATCAGAGCCCACAGTGGCCAAGGTGCCATGCACAGGGTGGAAAACAATGTCGTTTACCTGAACATTTGAGTAACAATAGTAAACGTTTAATAGGCATAAATTAAATCTCACAGCAAAAATGTCCTGGAAACCACCAGGAGTGCCGTTGGACCTGTGGCACTTGAAGGTGAAGTTGTCCTTTGGATTTTGAGGTGCCACATACTGAATGGCTACTCTGCCTTCAACACTGCCAAGGGCGAATCCTGAGTTAGGGAATTGTATTATTTATTCACGAGATTGCTGCTATGTTAACTAACCAACTGGCGAATTTTTCTTGTCACGGAAGATCGAGACGCATCGATGCTGGTATTTTAATGGAGACTCAATCCTCTTGTATTCTTGGGGCTGTCCCTCCAGTTGATAGACGATTAAGCCTCTGCCAGCTGTACCAACCACGGCCATAGGATAATCCTTAGGAAATTAATGAAGATTTAATTTATAAGAGATTCAAACTACTTACAACATCAGCACAGTAACAACGTTCCGGAAGTTGAATTGTCATCATTGGATTTTGACTGCGTGTGTCCCAGAACTGCAAAATAAATTTATAATGCCTTCCAAAAATAAAAATTGTTATTTGATACCTTCAAAGTTTTGTCCCAAGATCCAGTCATCAAGCAAGTGTAAGAGGGTGCTTTCACCCAGTGACAGGTTTTAACCGGGGCATCGTGTTGTGCAACTTGAACAGTTTGGTTACTGGCCAAATCCCAGCATTTCACCTGCTTGTCGCATGAAGCCATGAAGACTTTGGTTCCGTCCTGAAATGAAAATTGTGAGCTTCCGTAATTCTAACGTTTCGATTGATTTACATCGCTCCAGCAAACATCAAGAACTGGTCCTTGCATGGACTGCATCGACTTTGGAATGGTTTTTCCAGACTGTTCAACTTCCCAGCAGCGAACCTGAGCATTAACAAATTAAACTTGATCTTAAATTGCAGCAAGCTTATAATACTTACATTATTGTCCCAACTACCAGCGATTAGAAAATTTTGCTGCAGAGCAGGTGGACTAAAAGCTAAAGATGATATCGAGTCATCTGGTGGAGATGTGACTTCAAAGTCGCGCATTGGGTTTACGGTGTTAGTTGCCGCTGCACCAACAAAAGATGAGGTTCCTCCCAGAGGGCTTTGCGAAAACATGGTCATTTTGCAGTTTTCACAGTAATCACTGAAAAATAAAGAATATGATGTACATTATAGTATGTAAAAAATATATAATTATGATAAACAGAAAAAATGAACGTCTAATTAATTTTGTTATCAATTGAGACTAAGGATATCTAGTAGGCATAACACGAGATGAAAAACTAGGATTTAGTTATTAATACATATATAATTTTTACCAAAACAAAAGAAGAAAACAGTCGTCTGTTAGGATTTGAGGTTTCGGCGTCCAACATCCAACGATCCAAAAGCAGACTGCTTGTTGTTTATGTATCCATACCCATCAATCCACGATCCACGAGCGCGAGCAGAGGCAAGCGACATTACAGGTTAATCAACCTGATGAGCCATTTCAAATCCGGCGCGGCAATTTTTTTCAATTTTTTAAATGGATTCAGAAAAAAACTGTAACACTTTTATTTGTATTTTTGGCGTAATTAAATGTTTTTCGTGGGTGTACATATTAAAAAATTACATTGTATGATTCGGAAATCAGTGCTGAATGGTTGTTGCAAAAACCGGCAGGTTGGTAGTTGACCACAAAAGCGTAAAAACATGCAGGAATGCAGCCTCCAGTGATAATCATAATGAGAAGATTGGAATGCGATGGTGATGTCGTGTAGATGAGAGTCACCTGAGGATGCTGCACGACTTTCGACCTTTGCATCACTATATTAGCTGATGGAGACCCCCAAATTCACGAATGTGGTTAAGAGGAGTTGACGTTCAACGCGAAGAAAGGAACAAAATTACATCTGAGGGTTTAAAATGGTGAGAAAATGTCATCGTCTGTCAAAATTGAAAACCTGCTTTTGTATTGGAGTGCTGTATTTTCCCATCGGCATTTTTCACATTGGTGGAATGCAATCACGATACAGCCCACGTTAAATCGAACTGCTTGTAAAACATCATTAGAGAGATGAAATTTAAATTTGACGTTTCAAAACACTTTGTCTAAATGCGAAAATTTGTGACATTATCAGTGCTGATTTTTTAATAAATTAAAATAGGATTTAAGTGTAGAAGTTTTTATTAAGAGAAGTGTTAATTGAGCTATAATATGTACATTATATCAAAATTTTGCTTTTAGACCTCAGCACAACATGAGTTTGTGCCACTGTGCGACGTCCTCTTCAACATCATCTCCCTTGCATCGTACTTTTGCGACGTCGTGTTCGACGCCGTCATGGTGTACGCCCTTTACCAGCAGGGTCATCTGCTGTGGTGCGTCCTATCCTTGACCTTTGTGCTGACCTCGAATCTCCTCTGCCAAATCATGTCACTACGATGGTACCTCCAAAACACCCAAAAGCGCTCGGAGAAAGAGTGCAACAGGAGCAGCATGGTGATCCTGCACCTGATGCAGTGTGGCATCCTCTGGCGCTATTTCAAGCTTTTCATCCCTGTCGACATGCGATACATCAAGCATGAGGTTCGAGACCTCTGCATGCTGCGGCTCTTGCACGCGTTTTGCGAAGCAGCGCCCATGCTGCTTACCCAGCTTTATCTCTTTTGGGAGATGGTGTCGCCTAAAGAGTTTTCCGACCTTAATAAGGTATAATGATATAATTTATACTATATAATACGATATATACATGCGATTTTGACTAATTACAAGCTCTGTTTTTTACTTGGTTGCAAACTAAGATTAAAAAAACGTAATGATGAGCTGGAACTTACGATAATTTTCTTATTTGTCGAGATTGATCAGTCAAGGCTCAGCTATAGAAATTATTTTTGTATGAATAGCAGGGTTTTCTTAGGGAAAGTATTTATGCTGATTAAAAATTGGGCTTGCCTTTGTTGTTTCAAAGTAAATATTTAATTTTTGCTTGGCATGTCCAACTGCCTCCCTATTCATAAGAATATATATTTTATTAATACATAAAACATCGCTGTATTATGTCATAAAATATTAATGTGATTTGGAAAACGTCTTGATTTTTTTCCAAAATTGTTCAACACAATTATTTTACTCTTTTCCAGGTATCAATCGCGCTGAGTTTATTCTCTGTGTGCTGGGCCTTAGCCTCATTTAGCAAGAATGTTCGTCTACAAAACGTCCATCGCCTTATGCTCACCTGGTTGGGTGTGATTTTCCAATTTTTGTGGCGCCTTGGAACCGTCTCTGCCCGAGTTACATCACTCACTGTTTACGCCACCGTATACCAACAGTGGGTGCTGCTAGTGATTATTATGCATTGGCTCACCATGTTTCTCTGGCTCATCTTCCCAAGAAATGTCTTTCATGGAGAAAAAATCTCCAAGTCGCGCAAAGTGACCCTGTCAGCGCTTGTCGCTTTAGTCTACGTGTTTTGCTACATCAATCTGCAAGAGCAGAAGCCTCGCCGCAAAATGATTATCTTCTATGTGGTCATGTTTCTGGAAAATTCCCTTCTTGTGTCCATGTGGCTCATCGGAGTGCAAGGAGTCTCACTCTGGTACAGGGATAATGTGCTGATGCTCATCTTCCCCGCATTTGCATTCGGTAAGTTAATAAAAAAAATGTTAAGAATTTTTAATTGCATGGAATACATGAATTACGCACCCAGGGTATTTGCTTGACTAACAACTAATTTTCTCTGCCAAGTTACTTTTATAACTAGGATAGGATTTTCTTCATTTGTAAGTGTCTCAGTGTCTGACAATGAGTAGTGTTTCCCAAGTCTTGTGCTACCAGTAATAGGGAAATTTGAGCAATGAGAAATCAAGTGCATCTAAACAGACAATTACCAAGGATCCTGCTGCTTTTAAACTCTTGTAATGAGCCCTCTCGTAATTCGTTGATATGCATTATATTTTTATTTTGGATACAGCCAGGTTTGGGCCAAAGTTTCTTTGCTGGTCCAATGTAAAAACACAATCCCTGAAACTGTGAAAATTTTTAAATGAACGTGCAATATTTGTCATTTTTAATTGCTCACTTTTAGCTGCAGTTCTAATCTTCATCATATAAATTCCACAGCTACTCAGCAACCACATTTAATAGTTACACAAATTGCTACTCTAATAATTATGCTTTATCTAAAACATGCTAAACCAATTTTTAGAGTTAAATATTAAATATAAAGGGTGACTTGCAGAATTAAATTAAAAATTTTATTTATGTGTTCCAGGAATTTTTTTCATGCTGATTTACTACAAATTCTTCCATGTTAAACGCCTGCTCCATACGCAGTCAAACCAAAGCATTTCTGACCGGAAAACTACCAACGGCTGCCTTCAACGACCGGCACTGCCGCCCAACTGCAACAGCGGCCTGCCGGTGCCTGGTGGCGTCTTCAACTGCCGCTTCAATCCGGCCATGAAGCGGAAAAAGAAGAAACCTACCAGTTTTGTGCCTGTGCCAGTGATGCCGTCGGTGGTGCGACCGCCAATGCAGCCGTTCTGGAAACGGCCGGTGGCCGCGGTGCTGCCCAGCATCTCAAGCGAGACCGAAGGCTCCGTGTGCTCGCGGGGCGTCAACATCCGGCAGAAGTTGCAGGAAAAGAAGCAGCAGCAAATGGCTGAGCTACGCGTGATCGAGGAGGAGATCCAGCAGGGCAAGCTGCAGCAGCGGCCGAATAACGAGCAGCCACTCAGCCAGCCCATCCCCAGGGCCAAGAAGCAGCCGTGGCCGGCGTGTAGGCCCTACCTGGTGCCGCCACCGCCTCCTCACAAGCAGCACAGAGCGCACACACCCGAAATCTTGTTGGCACCCCGCTTCCTCGATTACCGGGACTGGGACGAGGAGGAGGAAGCCGACAGTTCGGAGGAGAGGCGCCATGAGAAAGCACTGTATAAGTCGTACAGGATTCCGTCCGACATAGATAGCCAAATCTCGTTGCCCCGCTCTTACACACTCCCTAGGGAATTCAAGTACTACAGGAGAACGCGGAGCAGGAAGATTATTAAATCTGATCATTTCATCACTTCCAACAATTCTAGTGACGGTTAGTGACTGTTGATTACCATTTTCAATTTATTTAAAGTTTCTGAAAAATTTTACTTTGCCATAGTATATTTATAGTTCAGCTTTCTTTGTAGTATCGGATAATGCTTCCTTAATTGAAATATTACTTAATTGATTTTTATCAATTTTAAAAATCGAATGATGAAGATTTTGTCTATAATTTTCTTAGCTTTTCTTTCCCTCTTTTCTCTCTTTTTCTTTTCCCTCTTTCTTTGCGAATGGAATTTAAAATTCTTTGATTGAACATTGATTTGTGTGGTCTATATCAATCTTGAAAGCATTACTGAGAGGAACAGTTGAACAGTTACTTATTGACAAATTTCAAACACTGACCAATTCTGATACAAAATTTTTGATCACCATTGTTCTTATTAGATTTGTGCTGGTATTGTATGGAGATTTAGGGTTGTTGTGAAGGATCCTTGAAAGTGTGGAAAAGGGCAAATTTACTGCTTGTAAATTGGCATCTGATAGTATGTTAAATAACTCTATATTGCTAGTTAAGCAGTGTAGTTTAAATTATATAAGTTTTGTTTAAACAGTCGACTGGTTTACCAGTTGCATCCGCAAAAAATCACGTACTTATGTATTCAATTGACAAAACCGTGTTTTAATGTGTTGTAGGTGACGTAGATTCAGTAGACGAAAACGAGGTAGATGAGCTGCAGCAAAGAAAATCGCCCAAGCCCCAGGGAATCTCGATTCGCACAATAAAAAGCAGACCTTACCATCAGAACTTCAAAGGGTACAGCTGTCGGAACACACATGAAACTCAACTGTAAGATATTTGTACAAACGCCATAACATTGAATACTCTCTTTATTTATTTGTCTATAACTCTGTATAAGGATTATCACAGTACACATCATATGTAAACAGCAATCAAACATTTTCATGTCTATTGAAGGAGGGCTGCTATCACTTGCTCAAGGATAGAAAATGTACTTACAAAAACTTCCTCTTTGAATGCTAATTATCTTAACGTTATTCCATTTTATGCCAGCTGTGCCTAACTTTATTATATTGACATTGATAATATTATACTGAAAATTTTCTTAATCGCTTTTCCGTATTATGAAAATACAAAGAAAGATTTAATTTACTCAAGTATACAAAATATAATAGTTTGTAAATGTCTATAATCCATCCATGTAATAAGACTGAATTATTTTTAAGTGGCTAAACGTAATTATTCAATGATAATTTGTGCCTTTATGATGAAACAATTGATAGCGAAATTGTCAAAGCGTGCGGCATTTTTTTCTAAATCTATATTTTAAAAGAAAAATAAAAATATTATTCTTTTTCGCACTCAATGCACTCTTATTTACCCTGGCAGTCATCTTGAATAACAATGATGAAAAACGTAAATGACCAATGAATAGGGGAGACGAAGAGTTGACACACTCAACACAAAACGTAATTAATCCTGCAACATGTATGCAATAATATCTTTGTTCAATTAGGCTGTTTGGAAACCTACTTTTTCGTGCCAACCACCTCCAGTCCTTAAGCGTGACCAGATTGGTCAACAGACTTTATTTAGAATTAAGCACACTCTTCGTCAGCACCAGATCAGCGTTATATACGTTCTAAACAAGAGAAATTTTGGTCATCCATGGAAGGCCATTGAGATCATGAATTTTTACAAAAGAAATTTCCTGCCGCAACCCGCGCGTTCCGGCGGTGCCATCGCCAGTACAGAGATTTGAAACGAAAAAGGGGCACTGTCCTGCTTACCGCGAGTTGTTTCGAGGGAAGGTGGTCCTCATTTAATTTCAAGGGATATGTTGTTCCTGTGAGCTGTGCTCCTTAGAGAACGTGCAGATTCTCGCATGACTTTGACTTAGGATCATTGATACACATTTTATTGAGGATTTCGCGAGCGATGTTGAGGGAGAGCGTGGTTTTCGACCCATACAAACTCTTCTTAGGCTTGCTGCTGGCGGTGCTCTTGGTACTGCCCTGCCGCTGTTTCTGCTTCTTGTCGCGGTTGTCCCTCAGCCGAATCTGCTTCAGGATGCCGACGAGCAGCTCGTCAACATTGTGCTGCAGGCCGCTTGACGTTTCAATGAACTTACAGTTTAGAGAGCTTGCGAGCGACTTTCCCTCTGCAACACACACACACAGCCGCCGGTGTTAATTTTCATAATGGATTCTGGCCTGAAAATACAAACCTATTGTAGGCACAACTCTGGCTCGCGCGAGATCAGCCTTGTTGCCGACTAAGATTACAGACTTTTCTTGGGTGAAATTCTGCCTCCATAAATAATGCAGAATGTCCTCGGCGACTTTGATTGACGCCTTGTCTGTCACGGAATAAACCACTACACAAGCGTGTGGCTCGTAGGTGGACAGTGAGTTCTCTACCTGTAAAAGGAAAAGAGGACGGAATTTTTACTAAAAGCAACCTGTGACGTGTGTTGAATAAAACATGCACGGATTCTTATTAAGACCATTTTTTCTACTATATATGAAAAGGTATCTCACGTCTTCACGGTCTGACGCGTCTTATTAATGCGATCCGCCTTAATTATCGGAATGAACAACATCCCTAAGTCGCCTAAACCATGCCACGAGATTGCATTTTGATTAAATTTGGTCCGGTAATAGGATTACACACAGCGGAGAGCGAAATAAAAAGCGACGGCCTTTAGTTTACTCATGACATCGGCAGAGTTGCCTCCAAGTTTAGTTGTTTGATTAATGAACGATTTAAGGACCGAGCCGACGGCTGCAGAAGCGGGCTGGGCGGAGAAAGGGAAAATTTGTTGCCCGCTCAGGAGCGAACACGGAAAAAGGCAAACGGGATTTTGCGTCAGCCTGCTTTGCTCGTGATTTGTGAGGAGCGCGCGGCGAGAAAGAGCAGCGGCGGCAGCGTAGGAGGGCAGAAAAAGTGAAAAAGTGGCCGCCGTTTCCGCGACAATAACACAGCTTGTTTGTGTGTGCTTAAAAAATGGGATCTGATGATTTACAAGCAATCACTCGTCTCTCGGGCGGCTTTGCGCTGACGAGCCAGAGAGAGGAGGAAAAATAATATTTGCCTAACGCAAATACGGCAAAAAAACGGAAGGCAAACATGGGGAGTGGTGATTTTTTTTATTTTTTGGACAAGTGCCGCGGAAAAGCGCAAAGATGAGCGAAAATCTATAGACGATCGAGCTGCAGTATGTTTTATTATAATGTTCTTTCCCATCAGCATGGTGCCCCCAATGCGTCCACGTTAATGGAAATTTGAACTCTTTTTCGATGTTTTCCATTCATCGATCTGTGTCAATAGAGCCTGGGTAATTTAAAAAGCAATCCAATTTCATGCTGTGCGTTGGTGTCGGTGGAAGCTTCTATTTTGAGCCATCTCACTCACTCGCGGCCATTTCTATCTTCTCCGCTTAGATTCTATCACGCGCATATCTACTCCGTAATAAAATAACAATAAACTTAAGGGCAGAGCATACAGGTGCATTGGTGCGATCATAAACCGTCAACTCATATGAAAATTTTTAAATAGAACCGATAGTTCTGCAATGAAAATATTTTTGCATATAGATAAAAGACCAATTATTAGTGTTTCAGGCCTGTACGATAGCGTTTCTCGAGGATCGAGTTTTAGTTCCAACTTTCGTTTGAAAAATATCATTATAATATATTTATTTTGTTGATAAATAATCTTGTTGAGAGCATAAGTTATGTGGTTAACGATGCTGAAAGTTAATTCAGTTTCCTAGAAACCGTGAGAAGGCACAATTAGGAAAAGGAAAACTGAATTGAATAATGTGGGTACGCTGATGTTGCATTTTTAAGAAAAGAACTCGGCTGTAAGATTCGATTTGAATACTCTGCACCTCTCCTGCCAATTAATAAGCCCAGCCTGCCTGAGAAAGATGCTGACGAAATCGATCAGCAAGTGAGGGGAGCGAAAACACACGATTGCCTAGGGTGGTTTCCAATCGGCTTCGGCTCCGATTTCATCTTCCACTTCTGAACAAATTAATTCCTGGCCAAATACTTGCTTTCCCTCCCTCCCTCTCTCAAAAGAGGGCGCAATGAATCTTTTACGCTCGTCTCGTGAATAATTCACGTCGGTTGAGCCTCCAGGAAACTGACAAACCAACCGACTACCGTTCTTGTTGAAATGCCCAGCCGCCCGCAGGCTCTGCAAAAAGGCAGCTTGCGAGTTTTTGTGCGGCGAAAATGCCCTTTTTGAGAAAATCAAGCCGGAGGGAAAACGGGGAGAAATCTAGTTGGGTGCTGAGAGCAAAAGAGACGGCAGGGGTGACTGGAAACTGAAGAGGACAAGCTTGACTCCGCGTCTCCTTGTTAAGACTCGAATCTTGCACACGCGCGCACACTGAGTATTACAGTCTCGTACTTCTATGAGGTGTCGAATATTTGTTAATTGTAAATTACAATCAATTCCCCCCGGGATTAAACGGAAAACAAACATCAAGTTGGATTTGACCTAATTTCTCCACAAAGAGGTGTTTTGAACTCGCACAAAAGGCTGTTAATTGCAGTTGATGTAAATGCAAATGACGCTATTGAACGCTGCGATATATATCCAATAATATTCAATGCCAGAGGTAATTCTTTCCATTGCAAATTGAAGCTATGCTGGCCGCAGAATTTCACTGTGTGCGCTCTCGGTAAATGGATGCAAACGCTGCCTGCATGGACTCAAACAACAACTGCACTCGGCGGCTGCGGTGGTGGCAGCGGTTCTAGTAGGAAGCCAATTAAAATGCCATTCTTTTTTTACTGCTTTGTGTGTGCGCTGGCAAATCCCAGTTTATGGCCGCCACTGTGAAAGCATACGCCTGCAAAAATGACGCGGTGACTGTAAATAATATTTACGCCGGTGGATCTCGCAATATCTGCTGAATTATGGCCGTGTGTCTGCCGTCAGAGCCGTTAAATCGGCGAGCGGGTCTGTTCTGGTGAAAAGGGGGGACCAGGTCACTCAGCTGACCATTACAGACGCAGAAGTTATTCGCCGGCATAAATCTCAATCTCAAGTGGTCGGCCCGCTTGTTACACGCGAGAAAGTCGACGCAAGGCGCGTGCTTTTTACCATCACAAGCCTCAAGCTACTCGGAAAACATGTGGAACACGCCCAGAAAATGTGAATAATTGCCACCACTTGAAAATTGGTACAATTGAAATAGACAAGATTAAAAAATACGCTCCTTTTTCATTAATTTTTCTTGCAATAGCATTATTATTGGCACTTGTGGAATACAATAAAAACTATAATGACAAATATTTCATGTACATATTTACGTATGCTATCTATTTCTTAAATTTCAACATGAGTTTTTCCATATTATTTTGTTGTGTGACAATTCTAATGGAAGCAGCTTTTAAAAATTTAGCATGTTCCTATAGTTGGTCGATTGTAAATGGTCCGCATCTAAAATTTCAATCAATTTTGAAAGTGAAATCTTGTTTAACGAAATGTTTCGAAAAAAAGTAGCCAAACGGAACAGAAGCTTGTGACGGAGGATGTCTAGGGATTTGCAAAATAAACTATAACCGCATTTCCCTGTAATTAGTCAGCGCGAGAGCAAATAGTGAAAAGGAAAAATAAACAAAATGAGATTAATGAGAGAGCAGGCAACCTGCTCAGCCAGCGTGTCAGGCCGGTTGCATAAGTTTACTTGCGTGGAAAATTTCGATCTGGCGTGTGCAGAGATTGATGTGAAAAGCAGCGCAGTTAATCAGTTTTATAATCGATCATTCTATTTGCCCGCCACGAGCCACTAAACAATTTTCCCCTCTGCTACAATTCAAATAAACTGCGTTTTCACCTTTTGGCTTTACAGTCACAGTTTCGTGCGCCATTTTTTGACAATTCTCAGCGGTTTGGTAGGAAACAGCAGGGAGAAAAATTGAATTAAGGCTTAGCAACGGATACAGCGGAAAATGACCTGGATATGCAAATGAGGCGCGACAGACCAGCCAGCGAACGCCATTAGTTAGTGTCAAACAACAATAGGACTGAGTGCTGGGAAAAATTACGCATGCAAATGACGCGCTCCCCTTTCTTTGTGCGAACACTTGCCGCTGCGCTGCTCGCGATTGCAATCTCACCAAGGGTAATAAGCTTCAGTCAGCCGCGAACGTTCTTTCTCGCTGGGAAAAATAAATATTGCGCCAATCATAAGGCAAATAGAACTTGCACCAGACAGCGTAGCATTATTGCTGGATCACCTGCTGCGCGTTCCGAGAAGAGTCGAATACAGATTGCCTTCTGCGTTCGCCGCTGAGCGCAGTGCGCCATTCTTTATCATAAAGACAGTGTCCAAAAATATTGACCCGGACGATTGTTAAAATTAAATAACCCGTAGCACCTGATATTATTGATCTTGGGCTTTTTTGCCGGTACTTATTTAGCTACAGGAAATTTTGAGCCACCGCGGAGTTCAAATTTGCTGTGCACGTTAAGTACTGCTGACAATGAGACCTGAGGTGCTGAAAGGGCTGGTCATACATTACGGAAGAACGGGACATTTTTTAATAGATCTCTCCATTATTGTCTAAAAAATAGTCCCTGAAATGAAATTCAAGACCCGTGTCCGAATACTGAACATTCCAACTTTAATTCGTTAGAAAAAGATCTGATATTGAAAACTGTTCAATTTTATTTTTAAACTTTGGTCAGTTATCAGATTGATGCAGAATTTTCCAAAGATGATCAAAATTCAGAATCTCTCTTTCTTAACCTTATATCACACTTAACAAAGTGAAATAATCAAAAGACTACGCTGGGATTAGGTTAGGATGTTATTCTGGCAGCCCGCTGAGCGTGGTTTACACGAAAAAGCCGCACATCCTGCAAAGGACACGGGTGGCATACTGAAAGATTGATGCTTTTCGCACAATATTTGAGTTTTCGGGTCGAGATGAGCTAATTTTAAACCGCTCTTGTTTGCTTCAACTTAGAATGTAGTCCTGATTTGGTTTTTGTTACAATTTTCGCTTTTACTTTGAAGTTTGCTGGAACTTTAATAATCGTGGCAACGTATAATTAAAATAATTGTCTCATTGTATAAACAGACTGCAGAAGAGGAAAACTTAAGCTGCACAGCAAGACAAACTATGCAGTAGCTCTGGCTTACTCATCGTCGTTGCGCAGAATTAATAAGTGATAATTTTAATCATCCCTCTCGCAGGCTGCCGTCCTCGTTACCTCTTCAGCCCTGACAAATGGACGAGCGTATAGTCTTGGCAGCAACGCATCCTCCAGGACACGACGAGCCTCAATTACAAATGCACAGCTGAGAGATCACAGTCAACGATTGTGTGTTCAGAGAGGCAGAGTCGCAAACGAAGAGGCGCGCGCGTATACAATTCTTTCCGCACCCTCGGCTGCTGCTCTGTTCACCGTCTCTCTCTTGATGTTGACTCAACTACGGCAAATTGCAGCAGTTTACGTCGGAAATGAGAGAGCGATTTTCGCGTACGCGGCGTACGCCATTTATGCATATAGCTGACAAAGAAAAATCGAGGCCAAGTCTCGCCTGCTTTCTCGAACACGGGAGATTGTTTCAGGTGGCTGGCTCAAAGGCGGCCGAGGCACCGACAAAAATGAAAGGAAAACAAGGTTTTAATTATTGCTCAAGCGCGGCGGCTGCAAGTCGGAATCAAACACTTCAAAGGCGCTTGGCTCGTTTGATGCCTTTTAAAGGTTGCTCCCACTTAAGAGCTTGGGTTTAAAATTTTTTAGCAGACGAATCCATCGATCCAGCTGTGAAGAACGTGGCCAGCTGCTTAGAGCGGGGATTTGCATTAATGCCCAATGCGTTCAGTCGAGAAACGAGTAATTAGCATACCTGCTTTTCCTTCTTCAGGATTAACTTCACCTGGTGCCGTCACTGTTAAAAGTGCTCCTGGTTGTGAGTAAGCTCAGCAAGTTTTTTTGGTGTTTTTCAAAAGAGAGACACAATTTATTCTCTAATTGTGTTTGGGCAAATGATAATTTATGATATAATCCGATCTTGAATTGTTATATTTCTGCATTACATTTTAATCTTTTGCCACTTTTGACATGTTAACGATGATTGCAAACATTTTTTCATTATGAATACCTGATCTTTATTTCAATCAATTTTTATTTTAAATCTATGCCAGGAAAACAAATGCTCAAGGCACAACACAGATTTAAACGTGAAATTAAGATTGGCAGATTTGCAGGCACCAGAATCTTCTATTTTTTAGTCGCAAATTGTGATATATGATATTCGAGATCGTCAGAGGCAATTTGATAGGAAGCTTATTTCGTTGCTTGTCCTTGGTTCAAAAGATTTACCAAATTTGGTGTATTGTGCTTTCTTGGAATACTGAAATCATTACACCAATCCAGCGATCGAAAGAAATGGAAAGAGGAGAGCGAGAGGCAAGAGGAGCGAGGAAGAGCGATCAAAGGGAGAGATATAAAATTATTGTTGGCGCCCCTACAAAACTAGCACCGCCGCATTCTGCACGACGCCAGGCGAAAATTGTTGGCGTCAGCGCGTTTTTTTTCATTGTTAAAAGGCGGCTCTTGATGTTACGCGTTCTCGAGATCGAATCTTGATCGTATCGAAAGTGACCTCGCTTCACAAGCAGCCGCGCGGAATTTGAAACGAAAGTGCCTCAAAATCGCAGTTCAATTAGGGGTAGAATTAGGCGATTGTTTCGCTCTCGCTCATCTGCTGTGGTGCGGAATAATTCCTCGAAGCAATTCATCATGCTCAAAGCTCCCCGGCATCAAGAGAAAATTAAGACAACGAACGGCTCGACGCGCCCGCGAGAGAGACATTTTACTCGCATGATTAATTGCGACGGAGGAACAATTTCGAGATCGACGTCATTATTCATGCGCCCGGCATTAACTGCTTGCTGCGAAACAAACTGAGTTACTCACCGACATCTCGCTGCTCGGGTGATCGATGAAAATAATCTCCGATTCCTCCCCGTCCAACAGCACCGACACCGACTTCTCGCCAAACTCGTCATCTGAAAACACAATTTTTTCGAGAGAGAAAAATCGATTCTATTAGTGCGTTTAAAAGAATCAAAACTGGCAGGGCTAATCGAGAGGGTTGAAGCGCATGCCTGCAAGCAATTTGGCAAACTTTGTAATTAAGTCGAGATTTTCCCGCCCGGGACTTATTCCAAGGCGTTAATTTGCAACTCGCTCTCTCTAAACGAGTTTAAAAGTTGCAAAGTTTCTCGAGAAACAACAAGCTAGGAAATTTGCATTCACGCAGAAACTCTAATTTTTTTGTATCTTTTTAAGGTGAATGAAGTGGCTAACTTGCACAACGAGGCATGTCACCGTTTTACACCCACACCTGTTTACGAGTTGACCACAATACGCGCGCAGTTGTATCTCTAATTTTCACTTGAGCTTTTCATCAAAGTCGCACCGGCGAAGAGCAAAGTTTAGCACAGGAGCAAATTGTCGGGCGACCACCGCACCTTCCCATCTAGGGCACTCGCCGCAAATTGCGTAAAGTGGTAATTCCATGGGCCGCTCTTTTTGAGTTTCACGCTGGCTCGCTTTGTCACAAAAGCCGCATTCAAAAGTTGACGCTCGCGTGTACAGTCGAGTTTGAAAGCTGGAGGTGCTGCGAGAGTCGGACTGACCGGCTTGCCGACACAGCTGCCACCGCCAGAGCTCTCGAAGCCCCTGTGCTTGAATAATAATTGCAAAGCAATGGAAACGAGCCGCCCGCCTTTGACTGCTAGTGCCTTTGAAGCGAGCGGCCTTGACGATTGCGGATTAATTCATTTAATTAGAGAGGCACAAAGAGCATCGGCATGACAGATATGATTCGTGTTTCGTGTTCTCTGCCGCCAGAGAGGGATTGACAAAACAAACTAGGCTGACCAGATTTGAATATTTCCACGACCAACTCTACTTTGTCCCTCCCGTCATTCCATGCGCTCGCAAAGTGGATTTCACCTTCACGCAACTTTGAAAATGCGAGCAACTTATTAACCGTGCTTGCCCCGCGTAAGCGTGAATCCCAACAAGCGCAAAGCTTTGACTTTTAACAGAATTTAAGTTTCGGTTACAGGAGATTCATTTTAACTTTGCATTCCTGCATCAATCGAATAGGTTATGTCTAATTGAGAAACATAAAATCTAAATATTTTCATTTTCTGCTTTGGGCTTTCTGATGCTTATATTTAAAGAAAAATCAAGCTGACAAGTAATATATATTCCAATAAATAATTTTATGTTTTCCATTCCTCTCTCAGCATGAAGTCGTCTAAGAAAAAGCACTCCCTTTGGCTGCAGACTTTCTGAAAGCTGCAAAGATAGGACTCATCTTTTCGGTTGACTTGTCAAAAAGGAAAGCTTGATGAGATGATGTATAATCTTACCGTGAAAGGCTAATTTTAGGGACGTCAAAGGACATGTGACTGGTCCGCACTGAATTTTCCGTCCAATGAACTCTTTTACCACGGTATGCGGGAGAAATTTTTCGCAGATATTTCGAGGAAATGAAGAAAAAACTAGCGGCATGCCTTGTCGCCGTAGTGGCTCTCAATATAATTAGAAGTTTTCCTCCTTGTTGCAAAAGTGCTCTCGCTGAGCAAAAAGTTGACCTCCGCGTCGCACTGGCAAGGACCGGAGCGCTCCTTAGGGTGCACTGAGCCGCCTTTTGTTCTGCTTCGCTCCACTCTCGAATTAGCACAACTCGTAATCCCTCATGAAATGGTAATGCTGACATTAAAAGCACACTGGGTGGAATAAAAATGCGCACAGGTATTTTAATAAACGTTTCTTATGTAGAATGTAAGGGAGAGCGCGCGCGCGTGTGCGACTTGAAAACCTTTGTCACTGGTGTAGAAACAAGAATTCTACTAACTCGCAGTCGGGCGAAGCGATGTCGCTTCAACGCGGAATTTTAAATTTGCAATAACAGCACACCACAAATTGAGTTGTAAAATTAGCATGCAAGTCAGCAAGATTCTTTGTCGAACTCTACATTCTTCGGTGCTCCGCGAGATGAACTCCCTCGGCTGTGCTATTTGACATGCTCTCCACTTTGCCTGGCAATATGTGTATTATTATATATTTTCCGCAATCACTGTTTGACTTTCTAAACTTGGAGCCGTAGCTCTGCGTTTGCACCCCAACCGACTCGAGCTTTGCAAACCACGGCGTGTCAGCTCGACCCTGCCGCTTCTCGCTCGAGTAGAGAGAGGTAGAGAATCGCTCCCGCAATTTTAATAATGCCGCCAGGGAATTTTCCTTTTTTATTCATCCTTTTGTGACACGCATAAAAAGTCTTTCACGACTCACTCAAGAGTCAAAGTCAAACTTTGTCCATTGAAAGCAGAGGGGCTGAACTGGACGGAAAGTTTCCGTCAATAGCTATATAGCACTTTTGAATTGTGCTTTTAACATCTATTATTCAAACTCGTAGTGCATGGTGAAAAAATACATTATTAGAATTTTAAAATAAGGGTAAAACTATATTTTGGAACGGCCAATCCAACGTTTTCACGCTATGACACAGCAACCAGACATTCTCACCCTTTTTTAATGTTTGCGTTGGTATATGCATTTATTTGTCTGTATATGGCAATGTTAAGGGGCAGAATCGCTCTGCTGAACCATAATAAAGATTAATCTAAACTTAAGGACATTGACGTAAAAAAAATTGAAAATCAGAACATCGTTTGAATTTTTTTAATCAGCCTCCGCGGTAGAAGACAAGCAAGACAAAGGGAGCGGCCCGCCATTAGACTTCCGGGTTGGTGAAAGCAAAGAAAATTTCAACAAGCAGCCCAACAATTGATCTTTACCACCCTGAGTCCTGAGCGATGATGATGTCACATTGTACCGGCCGTTTCCCTTGTCCAGCGGTTGTCTGCTAAAGCTCCGGCCGATTCTTATATTTTCAACGGTATTATGTATATGATTTTCAGATTTTCCACATTATTAGTGAGTGAATTTCAATAAAAAAAAGAACCCGATGCGGGGGCAGGATCACGAGGGGTTTTTTCAAGACTGAATTTTCTTCTATGAGGCTCGTGAGCCCATGGGGTTCGTTCGCGATGTTATTGGGACACGGAGTTTTCGCGAGTTGTTCGCTATCAGGGGGTCGCCATGTTGAAAGAGATGAAACTAATATTTAAAAAAACCTGAATTCTTACTTTTCAACGTCTATATTCTTTAAAGGAAATATTTGTTTGAAAACCGCAAATTCACTTAATTTTGAGACTAAGTAGAGAGCAAACAAAAAATGGCAGCACTCATCCCGGCTGTGAGGGCACAGCACATCATTCAGACGTGATTACTCGCATTCGAGTGCACAGGCAAGAAGCAGGTTTCGCCTCATTATTCCGCCCAAACGGACAGATTCCCGGCAGCGCCTGAGGGGCTTAAACACACATACACACACTGCCGCGATAGTACATAACGATATATACAGAATCTGCAGGTGCTGCTGCTTTCGCTCGCGTTGCAGAGGCGGGTGTGGGGGAGAAGAGGATTCTGGGGGTGAGCAGTGCACGTGCCAAAGCTTCTCTGCTGCTAGATCGAATTAGAAATGCGCGTCTCTGACCTTTTGACTCACCTAGGGAGGCGTCGTACGTGTTCATATACTCGGAGGTCATGAACTGCGACACTAGGGCAGTTTTGCCGACGCCGGCGTCGCCGAGCAGCACCACCCGGTGTTTGGCCACTTCGTTGCCGCTCGCTTCCGAGCTCACGTAACTGGAACCGCAGCAGGAGCCCTCGAACGGCGATCGCTCTCCAGGACTCACGCCGCTCGCATTGCTGTGTCTGCAACGAGAACAATCGCATCGTCTTAACACTCTATCCGTTGGAGTGAATCGAAAAATAATTTCGTCCAACTATATACATGGCAACAAAGGAAAGCTGTCAAGTTGCAGAAAGCTCACTCGAGTGCCAGTCAGAAATAATGTCGCTTTGATGTTTATTACTGTACACCACTTGACAGTGTATCGGCAAGGAGGAGGAAGAAAAAAATAAACTCGAGTTGATGAGGATCAAACAAATATTCGAGACGAAATGCTTCCAACTTGATCTCGTTTTTTGTGCAAAATGAAATTGAAAGACTTTATTTAAATTTGAGCTCAGGTCCGTCGGCGCACGAATTTCGCTCTAGGGAAATCAGCATAAGTGCTGCAGCGTCCAAAAAATCTTCCCTTGATGTATACATCAGAAAGAACACGCTCTCGCTATGATGAATATGTTTCGTTTTGTGTGTGTTGGCCAATGATGCGCGCGTGTTTGCAAATAAAAAGCAGCCCAGTCAGCCAGACCGTCTCTGAGTAAGCGTGCTCATTTTTTATTAAGGGCCGGAAACTTGGTCGAAAAGCGTGGACGCTGCGGTTGAAACAGACGCGCGCTGTATTGCATGCTTCTCTTCAACGCCCGATCCGACCGTTCGTTGACTAAGGGTGGAAATGGAAAAGCCCACCCTTAATGCACCCTCCGACCCCGGCTATCGATTGTGCATTTACAAGAAAGTCCACTTTGCGCTATGTAAACTTTGACCTTTCACAGCTCCTCCGTGGTCATTTGCTAAATTTTCTGAGTGCTGCCCTATAAGTAATGCACAAGTGTCTGACACCCTGCAAATTAATGAAAAAGAATTTTTTATTCATCAGCGAATGGCGCCTGTCACTTTTTAATCGGGATAAGAAGTGTCCGCAACCATACCTGTATACAAACACATATTTACGCTTGGTTGTTCATTCATGGTGTAAATATTTCGCCTTGCAATCGTGTGAATATAATTTACAAGCAGTTGCCAGGGCCCGCTAATTGCGTTTCTAGGTAACCGTTCGCCAGCATCCTCTGCTCGAACCATCACCTATTTTTATCCGCAGCTCCCGCGCCGACCATCAACGATTTCATCCCCTTATTGGGCGTTCTACGTATGTATGTATGTGTGTTATGTGCTACGCCACGCGCTGCCTCCCTACAAAAATGCCAAAGTTTAAACTAAAAATGGCCGGTTCGTTTCCAATTTTTGTTGATCAATCTTTTTTATTCATTTAGTTAACAGATTTTTATTTTTGTCTACATCAAATGACTTGCGTTGCTACTTTTTAGTAGAAATTTGAGCAGTCAATTTATCTGCGAACTTATTATGATTATTTTTTACAGATGCCAATGTAGGTAGAAGCACACGAGATTGTCATATTTTTCAGTTACGCAGTTTCCCCAGAGTAAAGCGAGCTGTTTATTAATTCACTAGATCGCTTTTTACGCATGTAGATTTAAAATAACGTATGAAAATTATTTGTAACCAACGCTTATAACTCATGTTCCATTCTAGCTCATATGAATTAGGACCGAAACCAGTTGAGAAGTACATTTCTACAAAAATACGGAAAGCCTGTAGTCCGAGGAAGCTGCAATTAACTCCAAATTAAAAATTAAAATGTTTAATTTGCAAAATATTTTAATTGATGATTATTATGCTTTTATTCGATAAAATTAGATCAAGTTATTTTATGTACCAGGAAAAGGGCATTACGTCGATAAAAAATAAAATATTTTCCTTCATTTCATTTATATCATTTCTACATTATAATAAAAAAAAACAATTTTCCTTTACAAGGATTTATGTCGTGCATAGATAAAAATTATAATATCTTATTGAAGACGGTGAAAAAAAAACTTATTATATGTGACTGTGTCTGATATTCTTTTGAAAACATTCAGTCTGTTCTAAGAGAGCATGATTTCAAAATAAATCCGCAAGTCCGTTTCAATCATGTAAATGAGGCTTCTTCGCTTTGAGTTCATGAGGCTTCCCGATCATCATGCTGGAGCAGTTCCTTCGACTATTCCACCCTTTGAGGGCGCGCGGCTCGGTAATAATTGGCTTTCAAGTGGCGATGAATATTCAATAAGCCGAAACACAAAATCGCTGGGGAAACGTATAGAAAAAGGGAGAAGAGTACCCGACGCAGATTCAGCGCCTGCAGGTCGCGTTGTTATGCAACCATCTTAACCCCTCCTCAGCAATTTGCCCATTCAGCTCGAGAGACGGACGCGGCGGTTTTCTTTTGTATTCCACTTCCACGGCGAACGCGGCGAGACAATTATTTTGTGCATATTTTCCTGAGCGCACGTCTCGATTGTTCCGCGGCAAATTTCAGTGCCTCGGCGCGATTTGCTGCTCCAGAAAGCCGTGTGAATGAGCGAGCCCTTCTCTCAGAGGCGTGTTTCTTCCGCCCTTAAGTCGCAGTTGGCAGGGGGCCAAGAACTTTTTACGCCCCCTCATTGACATAATGGCTGAGCCCTCTTTTGTACATGCCGTCAACAAAAAAGAAGCTCATTGAGTAATTATCGATTTTGAGAGAGAAGTGAATTTTCACCCCCGTCTCGACGGCAGAATCGACGGCCAACGCGTGAGATTCTGACCTCGATTCCCCACCGCTCACCTCAGATGAGACCACTTTCCAGATTTACGGCACATCTCGACGAGAAAGACTCCAGATCGCACTCTAAATCAAGCCGTTCCGCTGACGGACAAAAAACGGCATGGACGGGCCCATAAGCCGCGCGCGCTTATGTGTTGTGCGATGCCAGCAGCCCACCGCACGGTCGTGAGCAAACTTTTAACCCCACCCAACAGCCAGCGAAACACGAAACGTCCCCTCAAAGTGGTCGCCACCGAGTTGATCAGCTTCGAAGCGGAACCTCTGAATGCATAGCTTCTACTCTGCCACACAAAAAGTTATTCCTTAATTAAAACAACGCAATGCTAGGCTTTTTCGCCTTTTGTCAAAACTTTTGCAATAATTGAAAGCACCCAGCAACAGCAATGAACAAAAGCAATGCAGCATGCTTTGTGATCGCGTTTTCTGTGTTCCTTATTTTATGAAATTTTAATTTAAATATTTTGTCCTTCACCTAAATGCGTAGGAGTGTCTCTGCGTAATGTAATCTGCGTATGCAATATTACAGAGAACTAATTAGTAACAGAATAATTTCATGGAAACATTTTGAGATAAGTGGAAGTTCCGCATTCCATTATTTTGAGTTTCCAATAGCATGAATAGTTACAAAAAATCTAAAGAGCTACACGCGCAACTTGCTTTTAGGTTTCCTCGAAGGCAGACAAATCTCCAAACACAGGCAAGTCAAGCCTTTGCTTAGTGACAAAAAGATCAAAGAAGCAACGGTTCAATTGGAAAGTCTGAGACAGACCCGGCATAACGTGCATCAAAAATTGTTCTGTAACATGTTTTGTACATTTCAAACACCAATAAATCAATAAAAAATTAATATAATTTGACTCCTCGATTTTCATTCAGTCTTATGCATTTGGCTTATACTAAGGAGTACCATGTTTACCATGCATTCGGAATTATAAATCCGGTTCCCAAAAGTCTTCTAAATTTAAAAAACTTTTTTAGCATTATGATTCCGGGATCCTGAACCCCACCCAAATATTGGTTCTGTCGGGACTATGCCAAATTTCTTTATTGTTGTTTGCAGCTAACAATAAGTAGTGCAGATCTAGTTCGCAAACAACAGAAAAAATTTAAATAAAGAAAGCGTGGGAGTACTAATAGGGAATCAAATTAAACTAAAAATGCGATACATAACATGGTTCTATATTTATATTTTTATTGATTATTGATCAAGCAGGAAAGTGGAAAAAATATAATTTATCTTGTATGTTCAGAGCTACTGTGAGAGAGACTTCACGTTTCCCTCTCAATCAGTTTTTTCCATGTCCCATACAACCTGATCATATACACATGGAGTAGAGCCATTTATATTTTTAAGTCAAACTGAAAAAAAAAGTTTTGGAAATTTTTGCGGATTTCTGAAAGCAAAGAATGTTTTGTTTATAAGTGTTGCCTGCCACTGTGGAAAATCATATATGAATAATTCAGCACGGCCCATTATGCAAGGAGACAGCGGATCATGAGTTCATTAAATGCGAGCAGAGCGTCGTCTTCCGCTAGCGGCGACAACTTGCTCGCTTGCTCGCCCTGAAAACTTTGCGAATATTAATTACTTAACAGCTATGTCTAAATGAGCGAAATGAGCCATAATTTAATAACAGCCAATTCAAGTAAGTCAAGAAACAATCCATCAGTGTTAATTAATTCAGCTGTGTCGCGGTTCCGACAGCAGCAGGCTTCTAATTATCCTCACAAGGCAAATTGACACAAGCCAGAAACGCAGGATCCGAATGAGTCCACTGCAGGACAGAAAAGCAGAATGAGAGCGCGTGAGGGCGGAAAACAAAATAAAAAGTGTTGCTCTTATCTCACGCCAGTAATCTGCGGGACGCGGCGCTGTAATTTCATCGTGTGGCGTTTGCAGCCCAAATTTGAATAATAACACCCGCATATCTGAGCATTTTTCAGTCCTCATATTTATGGCTCCGCGCGCATCTCGATCTTTCAACACAGCCACCGAGCCGGCGTAAATCTTGCGCGGCTTGAGGCTTCATCATCGATCTCTCCCTCGAGCTACTATTCCCATAACACGATTTATTTCCAGCCCTATTCTGCACCGAAAGAAATTATTTGCCCCGACTCTGATACATTCTTATCTTCCTTTCAAATGGAGTCTGAATGCCCCGCATCGAACGCCTTCTAACACGGAAGCAGGCAGACTCTCTTCTCTATTTTGTACATCATTCTTGTCAGCCGAGCTGTCGAACACCCTCTCGCCCCCTGCCTTATTACGGCTCGCAAATCCTCTCGGCACTGTGCTCTCGCCGGCTGCACACACGCACAACTTGAGAGTGAGATTAATGCCCAGTCATTATTCTAGCAGGCACGGGGCAAATCGCTTTATTTGGCCGGCAAGTCGCTTTAAGCTCCCCCGATCGTGTGTGTGCGTGTGTACTTTGACGATTACAAGTGAAAAATGATTAGAGCTTAATATGGATGAACGCCGTGATCTTCTCTCCAACGGCTGGAAAGTTATTCTGTAAGCTTCGCTTTGACGTTCGCCGACAGAAACTGTGTCTATTGGTGCGTGTTTAGCTATATACCTGAAAAGCTTTCAATGTCTTACGCTACGTGCATTATAATCTGATGCTTTCTCGACAAGCACTTTGGTGCATTTTTGCGTGATACATGATCCGTATAGACATGAGAGTTTAATTTAATTCAATTTTACCAACCTATCGAGCCAGAAACTCAAAACATAACTTAACATATTCTTAACGAATTCAATTCATTTGGTCCTAAATATGTATAATGTCCTAAACGAAAAATCGTACAACTTCCTAACGTACTATGTCACTGTAATATTATGAATTTCCAAAGAGTTTGTACGGTTGGCTCAAGTATAGGTGTTGTGCTATATCACTTCCCTTTCAATTAGTCAAAATTTTGAATTTCTTCCATCTATCTTTCCATCAGAAAGTAAAGCATTATTATTCTGAGCAACTCAAACAAAATGCGGTAAATTTTAAAATATCCAAAGTATAAAGCATTTCCCCGCTTGCTGGAAATTTGCCTTATTAGAATTATATTTTCATGTAAATGGTTTGTGATTTTTTTCAGAATGCCTTCTCATTAGCAAGTGAGAATAATTCTTAATTCAGATTAGATCATAAATGAACGTGAAGAATATTAATTTAAAACTTGTATCGCGATTCTATCAACTTTTAACGCTTCGAGAAAGTTTGGTTTTAGCATTCTCATTTTTCTTTAGTCATTTTTGTGTAGTATTGTATCTTCAATTTGTTTGGCAGGTGAAATTCCTTGCTATCAATATATATCAGGATTTTAGGCAGAGAGTCTCAGGTCAATAGGATGAGCAATTAACAAACATAGACCATTAGCAAAGAAATGTTTGCAATTATTTTGCTTGGGTCGTTTTTCAATGTCAGGTCAGTCAAAAACATTTACAAACTCTTTGAAAGTGATTTTTTGAAGACATTAAAAGATTTACAGGAAATACACTGTGAGAATTCCTATAATTCATCAAAGAGTGGTCAACACAAATAAAGCGCGATAAAGTTGCTGCACCAGTGCTGCTTGCCCGCCATCACCCAAACAATAAATCCTTATCTTGGCTACAAACGCTGAATGCAAACGGAAACTTTATCTCAGGAAATAACTCTATTTTGATTCGCTGGAAACAACTACGGGGTCATCTTTCCGTCCGAAAAACCGACTGACGCTTTCCCCAGTCTACTGACCAAACACGCGAATAAAGATTCTGCACTTCCGACGCATTTGAGCTGGTTTGCGGGGTATATTTGAATCATCAAGGGGAACGGAAGCAGGCCGGACTTTCTGTTCTGGCCTGCGGCTGTGCCCTACACACAGCAACTTTGACGCGGCGATTGATTAGAATGGAAAATCAATGCTCGCGAGAGCATTTGAATGCATACATCCCTTTCGCCGCTCTTTCACTCGTGCACATACTCGGCGTTCGGGCCAATTTCCTGCTGCTCGCGCTCTGATGTACCGAATAATTCGTCCATCAATCAATACGCGCGCGGTGCCGCACGTGCACAATGAATACACTCTCGTAGCGTGGTGGAAAATTATTCATCGCGAACAAATGCACCTGGCAGACCAGCGAAGTGCAAACACGCCGAGCGGATAATTGGTGCCCAAATCCCAGCCGCAAATATCTTACGCGTCGCCGGTCTCTGCCAGCGTTTGCCTAGGTGGGTGGATTTTAATAAGCCGCATATACGCACTCGCAAAATTCTACATTCGATCGTAATTAAGCAGAGAGATCAGTCGCGCAGCAGCTAAAGATGTGAAAGCTTCGGCCTGTCGCCGTGGAAACCCACGGCGGCACACACAGGATAAATATCTCACCGATTTTGATTAGCAAGTACCATAAAAAGCATCAGCATAGGGTCTTTCTTCCATCAGCAGACGCACGAGGAGGCTGCGTGTATTTTCTAAATGCACCGTCGAAGAGCGAGCAATTTGATGAAAGGTGCCCGCGCAAAGAAGAAGCAGGAAGAAAAAAATCGCCGACCTGTTTTTGTATTCAATTCACCGTGTCTGCTGAACTCGATCCTCTTATCAAGCTCGCTGGCCCACTATACACAGCGGGCGGACGGGCGGGCGGGCAGGAGCAAGAAGCCTGGCATTGTATATATTATGCTCTACGCTGACATTCTCCTCAACTAAGCATTCGCAAGTCGCGCGCGGCAGCATTCCAAACGCGCCCCTAGGCGTATATTTGAGAAATCTATACGAATATACCCGCCGCACCCCCATTCGAAAAAAATGCTGCGCGTTCGATAAATTCCATTTCCAGCGTCTCTGAAGCCAGGAGCAAGAGAATGATAGCGAATTTCCGGGAAGAATTTGCGAATGGTATTCAATTGCACCTTGACAATTGGATTTGAATCCTTGGGCTCTTTTAATTTCCAATGTGTTAATTTAATTCCTCTTTAGGAACGGAAAAAATATTCACTTTTCATCATTGCTTCTCTGATCAATATATGGTAGAGAATTAAGTTTTTTGTGTGTCTGATTTAGGCATCAATTGAGCAAAACCATTTATGTGTGCTTGTTCTCTGTATAAAATGCAAAAAATCATCACATAAAATGACTTTGTCAAGGGAGGAAAGTTAGAAAAGGCACCATTTCAGACAAACACCATGTTAAGAACTTTTGAACTACACTTAAACTCGGATGAAATCGTTTATTTATAGCCCAAAACCTTCTGGCCCAGTGTGGTCATTTTACGCCTCCCCGCGCCGAGGTCTTTGATTGAAACATTACGACATTTGTCCCTAATGCCGTTGGAAAGGTGCGAAAACCAGCAAGTGGCGAGTCGGCGCCAGTGCGCCCTCCAGCCTGTTGAGCTATTTGTGCATTTCGAGTCGCGTAACTAACCAACTTTTGCCATCTCTGACATTGGGCAGCCATTAATAGATACCCAAAATGCTCAAATATCTCCATTACCTTGACACTCCTTGGAATGCCTTAACAATAAAGCGAGCCAATTGGCTGGTTTCCCTAATAGAAGCTCCAAATAGTCTACATTTATGGCTCGTGAAAGATACTTTAGACAAAATTAATATTCTACTTTAAACAATTTTAGAGACACAAAAAACTTACATTTGTAACCTGTCATATCTAGAAAGACAAAATCAACCAAATTTGAATTGTAAACCATTTGGTTCGCTTTTAATTTTAAGTTAAAAAAAATAGCAAAATACCGCAACCTCATCCAATTGTTTCATCACTTATATTATTTTCTCAATCACGTTGCTTATGTATTTCATCGATAAAAAAGTTGTTCTCGTCGGGATTTATCGGATTTATGTTGGAATGGTGTTACGGTGATTTCTTAAGAAGATATGATGATGCTGCTGTATAGACAGATGCCGAATTCACCATAAAATCTATATTTTAAAATATAAAAACTCTAGCCCTAGAATTTTATAATTTAATCGCACATGCAGTTGTGAGAAACCCCGTATTATTGTTAAAGTAATATGGCATAATTATGATTATTTGTCTGGGTATGGCAATGAATAGGACAGAACCAAGAACCATGGCAAAGATTGCCATGCAACTAAAAATATTTTCCACAAATAAAAAAGTCTAAAATTCCCAACCCTGCACTCATAAATAAATTACAAATAAAATGAAACTCCGAGTACACTGGAGTAATTTTCAACCAACCCTCAATTATATATTCATTAAATCATGCAGTATTGATAATTATGACAACGTTGGGAAAGATACAAAATGCTGCTTTAGCTTACCTGCTAGAGGCAGAATTGACGCTGGTGTTGGACTTGGACCTGCGAGAAATGAACGAGTCGCCACAGTTGATGACCCCCTTGTTGGTGATGCTGAAGGTGCGCAGTCGATAAATATCGTCCCCTGAGCGGGGGTTGTACGGCTTCTCTGGCAGGCTGCACACGCGTGGACGTACGTGGTCGGGAACTGCGAACAATGCAGCGGCAGAGTTAGATAGATAGATAGAGAGAGGGAGAGAGAATCCCATCTACCATTTTAATTAAAACAACATCCCTAATTTGGCCGCCCCGGGAAGCAAAAAATTAATTGCGCGGGCGGGGGAGAAATTAGTTTGTCATGCGAGAAAGTCGAGGAGGCCAATCCCGCAGCTGCGTGGGTTTGCTTTCTCATTTGCAGCTACAGCAAGAGCCAACGCGAATGCGATGAAATCTGAGAGTCCGTGCTGCACGGGGATTGTATTTCAATCTCCACGGCGACGGACGGAAAATTTTCTTTTTCTTTTGTCTGGTGCGCACTGGACAGAAGGAAGAGAAGCAGGTGCACCCTGAACAAACATGGTCGGAGCCCTAGCGAGTCCGTCATTCATGGAGGAGAAAATCAATTACTTGTAGCGTGTGCGTATATTCGAAGCGCGTAATGGGCCATCCAATCTTTTCAGCAAACAAACACGACTAATGCACATCGATGTGTCCAGCCGAGCGACATATTACGGCCATGCAGGACAGCCGTCAACACGCTCGCGCTCAAACAAAAATCAATTTCATCCTTTGGGGGCGGGAAATACGCCGTGTTTATATGCACCACGTTTTGTGTGTGTTTGTTGTTTTTGCTCCTTTTTACGTGTGCATGCTGGCTTTTGCGACGACAAAAGCGTTTCGTGAGGTACAAAACATGGTGGCTGCGCTTGCGGGAGGATAATTAATATGCAAGGAGTGGCGGTAGTCATTTCGCGGAGCCTCCGGACAAAAAAATGTCACCGCGTCTCTCGCTCGACGCGCGACGACTGAATTAGTGATCAGCAGTCGAGCGTGCTCGTGGCTGCAGGCAAATTTAATTCCGAGAAACTGCAGCAGGTTTCGTGCAAAATTCGTTGGAGCGAACGAACAGCCAGCACCGACACAAACTGCCATTGCGAATTCATGAGAAAGCACAGAAGCCACGGATAGAATAAACAGTGGCTTGCTAAAACGGTCTTGAATCCAAAACATTAATGACTCGTTATTTGCAGACTCATTGCTGCTCTTGATTTCGTGTTAATTTCATTCATCTCCTTTAACTTTTTATGAATCACTCGTATTTTAGAGCCAAAGTAATAACTTTGGTTGCAAATAACCCAGAAAATCATGAGATGGCTTTTTTCTATCTGCAAAACGTTTATGAGATTCAAATATTTAAGAAAAAATAGAGTTTTGTAGGGGGTGAAGTGACTTTGTGCCCTTAATATGAGCAGATAGAACTGCCCAATTTATTAGGTGCATATGTATGTTTGATTTAAGGAGGTGTCAAAATAAATTAAATCCCAGATGGCACTGGATATTTGCTATTTAATCGAAGACCATTAAAATTCCAATTCCTTCTAGAACTTTCTATTTTTATTTTCACGGTTTTTACTAAAACAAATTATACTAATCGTCATGAATTCATTTCAAATATTCACTTCTGGGTAAAACGGGAATTCTAACAATAAATAATGTGATATTTGTGTTATTGACATAAAATTTTAAAATTGTAATTTGACCTGATATTGGAGAAATAAAATGAAAAAACCAAACTAATTTTTCATGTGTGATTTTACTCATAAAACACATTATTCGTTACTTCAATTTTTCTTTTCATCTCATTAATTCATTATCGACAGGTATAGTTACTTGATTTTTTCTTCGTTGAATAAAATAGAAGTTTGGAGAGAAGAGTGGGGAATACACTGTTGTTGATTTTAATATAAACATAGACAAAGCACGCTGCAAGAAGTGCTAATTTTATTAAACTTTTGGATTTAGTTATTAAATTAATAAAATAAAACAATTTCTACACCTTTTTAACAAATTTAATAATATTTTTTTTATAAATTTACCATTTTAATATTTTTGGTTGACCTTGATGCGTTTAATTAATCAAAAGTGATGTATAAAAACGTGTCAAGGTATTTTCCCGTAATTTACCACTTCTTGTTTTTCCAGTTGCATTCATCGACACTTTTGAAAGCGAGCTCATTCACATGTTTCATTTTGCAAAGCAGCGTTATTCGCCTCACAGGCGGCGAGGGAAAATCGTTGAAAAGGTTGTAAATGAGCTCGCTGATCAAATGCTCGTCTCGTCGAACCACAATATAAAAGTGGATTATATAGGTGCGCAACCACCTGCTGTCGTTCTTTGTATGGAGCTGCTGTGCTGCCGGCCGTGTGTGTGTGGATGTGCTGATAAGGCAGCCAATTTTATCAACGAAAGAGCTTCGACAATGAAGAGCTGATTGCACTCGGTTTCCCCTGATGCAGTGTCCGACGCGACGCGTCAGTTTTTCGCTCCATTGATTTTTACACGGCGGATTGAGTCACTCTAATTTCGGTCTGCCTTCCAGGAAAAATCCACCAACACAGTGGGAGCGCGAATTCAATTAACGTGGTATTTTCGTTCGACGAAACACGCTTCTTTCAAAACAGGAATTACTGTTTTCCCGTTGTTTAGTCATATTTTGTGGGAAGCGTTGGCGTAATTAATATCCCGGAAAATTGAAAACACAGAGTTTTTTCCGCTCGCCGCAGACGCACTGCGAGGAGCGATCCATTATTTTGAGTGGCGCTCGCTTTTCCTCTCCGCTAGGTAACGAGATTCATCACTCAATATAGTGACAGGAGAAATCTCCTCTTTGTTTCCTGCACACTGGCAGATTTCACGGTGCGGTGGTACATGAGAACGGTAGTCGGTGTGTGTGTGTGTGCGCCAGGCAACAGGTGCCATCGACCCGCGCTCCTCCCCGACCCCGACGCTCGCTCCCTAGCGGCGCTTTTACAAGAACACACCGGCGAGATTTGGAAAATGATGGCTTGCGGTGGAGGCGGACGGACAAAAATGTGCGCTCGCTCACTTACTGCACTCGGCTGGAGGAAAACGACAGGCAGATTGAAGGGCCGTCCCTTCGACCGACCAAAAAAAAAATATAAAAAAACATCTTGCGAAATGCTTTTCATATATTGGGTGTATTTGTCTTTGTCTTGTTGTGGTCAAGCAGCTCTACCCTAGCGAGGATCAACATTTTTCTCAAGCGGACGTGAGGGAACAAAACCGTTACTCAGATAAAAAAAGTCGTACTCTGTTTAGTGAGCCAAACAATCGAATTGCAATTTACAAATGGGCTTTGAAGATTTTGCACAACTTATGCGACAGGGAAAAAAAGAAGGAATCGACGATCTGATGAGTAATTTTAGTTCCATTCCATTGCAAAGCTGGAAAAAAAATGTATCTTTTTAAGGCAGTTTTCTATAGAAACTATTTGATTCATTCATTTATTCAAGTTATTTTGAGCTAATAAAACGATTATGTGCTTATCGCGAATAGCTGCTAGAAATTTAAGGAAGTACTTGAAGCAAAGGAAGAGATATGTTCGTGAACCAAGCATCCTTTTGTTAAAATCACTTCAGGACCTCAGAACTACCAATAATCGCGGGAGTAAAAATGAGCAGTGATAACTGACAATAAAAAAGATTGGCAGTAAGTACGGACTAATTATTTTAATGAAAGAAAATTTCCTCTATGACTCACGCAACATATTTCCTATAGTTACAATATTTGTTGTCGACGAAATATTATTAAATTTATTTGACGTTTTTATACGAAGCACCGCAGATAAATTACTTATCATTTACTGTACTTGTAACGTTTCCTGCATTAATATTCATTCTTGAAACATCTCTGATATACAAAATTTTAAAATTTTAAAATAAGAATGGGTGAAAATTGGTAGAAGACAAGGTTAATCTTTCCTTGAGTTGAGCTTCAAACGCTTCAAATCAATTATGATTAAAAAAGAATTTTTTGGCACGGTGAGAAAGGAATTTTCAGTTATTAGAGAACAGAACAATGTAATATATGTAAGTGTAATTTATCAGGACGCTTTTAAACGATATGAAATTAATTAAAATAAATTTTTGGTGATATCGGGAAAATGAAGGAACACTCGAGGAGTTTCACTATTTTAACGCTAATGAAGCATTATATAATTAATTGCGGTGTTTAAATCTCATTAATTTTAACTAACCTGCAATTTTCCCTCGTTACTCGAATTTCCTTTTCCCCCTATCGTGAAATGAACACTTGCAGTGCGCAGCAGAGCAACATTACAATTATCCTAGTGAAATCAAACTGTTCTGAAACCCTATCACCTCCTCCAGTTGCAACACGTAAAACGACTCACCTGGCAGCTCGAGAAAGTTGGACGTCCTGCGCTGCCTGTACCTGTTGAAGGCCAAGGGGCCGAGTTCCTCGGAGGCCTGCGAGTCGCGGCTGCTGCGGCGTGAGGCCAGGTAGGCAAGTCCGGTGCGCGAGCCTGAGGTGCCGGCGACGGAGGGCGAGCGCGGCCTGCTGATGCTCTGGCGGCGCGAAGAAGACTGCGAGCGGCCCTGGTAGGGGCCCGGCGAGGAGGGCACCTCCTCCATCAGGTCGGTCAGGTCGGAGGTGGAGCGGCGACACCTACTCAGCGGGGTGGACGCCGTCGTGTGCGAGCCAGAAGAGCACGACGTCTCGGCCATGCCGTCCGCAGAAGACTGCTCTTCGGCGGCCACGCAGAGCGGCAGGCGATCTGTGGCGCCCTTGAGCGGCGCCGGCGCACCCTCAACCGCCGCCGACGCCGCGGAAGGCACCCGCCCGCCCGCCCGCCTGCCCAACATGGAAGCCCCTGGATTAGTGGTGATTATGCCACCGGCGCTGCTCCTCTGACGAGCGGTCTGACGGCTTTTTCGAATTGCAGGCGATCGCAACCGCCGCGTGCGTTTGATGCCATCGCACCACTACTCACCAGCCTTTCTTTCTCTCTCTTTCTTTCTTTTATACACAATGTGTCATGTACAGCGTAGCGTATTAAGCCCATGCTGTCGGTTTTCTTTGGCGCGTCAAGACGAGTGCAATATTGAAGTGTCTGTTCGAGTTGAGTTTTTTTCGGTGGGAAAGTTGCTGAATGAGATCAACACGCTGACGAACGGCATTGCTCTTGCTTTTATTGTGCCTTTTGATTAGAATTTCCTGCCATGCAAACAGTTGTAATTTATAAGTGTATTTTTTTGTCTAGGCTCACTTTAGCTTTTTCCTCGTGGACAGGGTAGGGTGTTAATGAACTTGTTTACCAAAAGCATCGGCCTTTCCCACATACTTTGATTTTATTTTGTGACCGTGATGCGTTTCTATATTTTGTCTAATTGTGAGAACAAACATCTATAAATAAATTTTAATTTAGCCATAGCACCAATCGCTAGTTACGGCTTACAGGCAATCTAGCCATATCTTTCTTTGATTGACTTAAATAAGTTAGAATCTGCCAAATCTCGTTTTCTCAAAAATGCCTTAGCATTGTCAAAATTTATGAAATCAAGACTTGCATTTAAGCTGGCTGACACTGACTTCTTTGCTGACGATCTTCTTCAAAAATTTTCACTTCCAGAGACTGCTGCTTACAAAAGCTTTATTAATAGACTTTCCAATCTCTCTCAAATCGATGGGGATTTTTATGGCACCCCGGCAATAAGCGATCCGGGCTGGAAAAATGTCTGTTTTATAAATAGACATATTTTTACCAGGCACGCTTGTCACGACTAACATTACGTTTACTGTCCTAATAAGAAATATCACAGTAAGGCCAGTCTCGACTGTAAATGTATGTTCTGCGATAAATATGTGAATTTCTACCACTTTTTGAATTGTGAGAAGATCCCATTTACCCTCATGCATGCTATAATGTAATGTAATAATATTATATTCGTGTCCATATATCTGTTGTACACCATTCGTGTTTCTTTCAATAAAAAAAGATGACTAAATCTTGTTGTGACCAACAAAATAACAATTAGATAACTCAATCAGCCCCCTCTAGAGCAATTGAGTGATGATTTCAACATTAATTTAAGTATGGTAGTCAATTTTTAAAGGGCATCGCAATGATTTCTGTGTTTTTTCTGTCCTTGATAATTTTTGCATCTATAATATAATTTGACAGCGTTTCGAGTTTTTCCCACATAAAATTGAACGCACATGCCTCAGTATATAGCGTGCTTTTTATTTTTCTGATTCAATATATATAATTATGGCGCTTGCTGGGTAATTATGTAATAAGGATAATTTTTGTAGTAGTGATACACAAAAAGTAAACAGCGACGTAGGTATATAATGCTTAAAACTGCCAGTCAATTTTATGATTTAAAACAGTAAGAAAATGACTCAAAACCATTAAAAAATGTTTAGTGCTCTTTCACTTTTGTCAGTTTTTTTCGTCATAGACGCACCCACTCGCGAGAAAATTCGTTTCCGAAAAATCCTTATTACCGCGCGCGAGGAAATTGCTGCGTGGGCGTTGGATTACAATTTTGCCGAAATGACATATATGAATCTTCATCTCCGGCGAACAAAAAGCCGCCCCAGCAGTGTTTTTCTCTATTCGACCCCTTGGATGCATTATGTTTGTGCACGAAATTGAGTGGATACGACGCAAGGGAGGAAATTGTTTTTCATAAAGCATGCTGCAAACTGTAGTTTACGAGGGTGGGACCAACGAGAAGGTGAATAACAAAATTAAAGAGCCATTGCTGTGCTCACAACTGCATACAAGCTTTCTGTTGACTCACATGATGAAATAAAAGTCTCAAGAAGAAATGAACGAGCAAGCACGGCTCTTGAGTGCGAGTCGTGCACGCTGCTTGGCTAGAAAATAAGGAAAATCGACTCTTGAGCGGAATCAAATGGACAGCAGCTCAGCTTAAATGGACCTTTATTGCGTGTTTTGCCGTCCTAGTAGCTCTCTGTCTCTGTCTCTCTCTCTCGTTAATAAATCACTTATTGTGTTCCCAACAGCCTTTGTATTTACACACACTCGTCCGAGACACAAACAAAATGTGTCCAAACAAAGGGCAGGTTGCCCAAAAGGTATAAAAAACCCACGTACACGTCAATTTTCCGGGTTTGGATTTGACGACAGAGATTGACGGGACGCGCGCAGTGCGTCATTCATATGCCTATTTCCCGCCCTGTTTCGTCACAGTCTAATTAAGTGTAACAAGCTTGTTTACCCCGAATAAACCACCTTGGTCGAGTTTCGCATTCGTTTCACCGTGGAATTTTGTTTGATAACATCTCGAATGCGACTCACAGCCCACGTATGCGTGTATAAATCAGGCTTCAAATATAGCGTCGGCCTTAACAAGGAATATACATACTATTCCAGGTGTGAGGCATGCGGCGCGTGTTCAAATCTGATATATGCGTAATAGTGGTTGCAATAAAGTGGAACTCTGTACAAGCTGAAAATGTAATTCATATCGTGCTGGAATAAAAATAGAATGACTTATTCATAGAATTTGTGGCGATTATGCTATTTATAGCCTCGTTTGGTTTTCAGATCTCTGACGTCAAGACATTTGTGCCAACAATAGCGCAAGCTGTTGCACACAATTTGCTAGAACGAGAGTTTCTGCTTTGCCAACTTGTCTAATTATGGAAATAATGAAGCCAAATAACGATCGTTTGAGTGCAATTGCAATTGCTTTTCTGATTTATTTCTATTGAGAATAATCAGGAGAAAAAAAAACAAATGCTTTGGAATAAAGTAGAAAAAGAAGATGTCTGTATAATTGCAAGATAAAAGGTTTATTCAATGATGCAGGGTTTCAAGCAGAACTTTCTTGATTATCTTAAGTGAAGCAGGCGATATCAACATCTTAAATCTACAGTCGGTTTTATAGCAACTTGCAGGAAACTTGGGAGGCAAACAAATAAATTATTTAAGGAATATAAAAACTTGTGATATATATTTTTATATGATTATTACTTGTTATGGTGTTTCCCCAACCCTCACAAGCTTGTAAAATACAATAATAATTTAAACCATTCAGATTTTGAGAGGTAAACGAAAAACATGTAAAGACTTCGTCATCGTTGATTTCGTAGTTATTTAATTAAACTAGACCAGTTTCGGCGAATTCTGTTCACCCTGTTTCACGAGTTATAAAATGCAAATTAAATATGCAAAAAAATCTAAATTGTGAGTGATAACGCACTTATTTCATGAGTATATGACAAAGCCGGCTCTTAAAGACGAAATTAACAGATAAATATCCTTTGTTACAAACAGGTACTTAAATAGTTAGGGGACTGCTTTATTCCGCGACAACAATTTTTCCTTTTCTGCCTCTAAAGTGTTCTCTTTAAGAAGATGGCTAGACTGACTAATTGCATTCATGAAACATTCAGTTACCATCGCCTCTCTCCAGAACCAATTTTCCCCAGATTTTTCCTGTTTAATAATAACCACAGTTCTCCAATCAAATTCGAGACTTTTTTCTTGTGTATGCCACGCCAATTGAAAGCCATTGTTTGCTTTCGAGTTGTCTGTTTTTTTGAGAAGGAAACTCTTGTGTTCGTCCAATTTAAACTGCACTACTTGCCGTTTTATCTGGCCGATTTAAATCGATGGGAAATCAACATATGGAATTTAATAAACACAGATTTTTAAGACAGGCTATGCAGGTGGTTTGACATTAGCTGATTTTTCAAAGAGTTTTTCCTAAATAATTAAAAACAAAAGCAATATATTTTTTCTGAATTTTCTTTCCGGCAACCTCAGAACAAACCGCACGACCACAGATGAAGATTTGTTTTATTTCTAGGCTTATTCATGAATCTGTTATGGGCTTGGAGCAGAGCAAATTGATTTTTAGACGGTTTTTCGCTGTCCTTTGTAGTCAAAAATGTAGGATTTCTCACCTCTTTGCAGTTCTTTATATGGGCCAGAATACTGCGGTGTGAGAGGCGTACGCTGCTCACACCAGAGCAAAACGTGCATTGAAGTGGCTAGTGCCAGACCCTGTGGCAGCCACTATAAGCTTTTTCACAAACTTTTTGCTTCAAGTGGAATAATAAACAACAACTATATATTAATTTAAAAATCATATTGAATTTATCCATACACGTGGCTTATTGTCAGTTCAAGTAATAACCATTTTCATAATTTTGCGTCCATGCAACAGGCCAATCGCGGTGGCCAATGCCCAATACACACGCAATCGTAAGTCGTAAGGGAAAGTCTCATTATGGATATACATGCATCCTTTAGCGGCGGTGCAGCTGAAGCGCGAATGCAATCATTCTTACGAAACGCATGTCGACGCCCAATAAATACATTTATTGGCGGCAGCATAAATTCCGCGATATATATGCAGAGAGCGAGCGAGAGAGAGAGAGAGAGAGAGAGAGAGAGAGAGAGAGAGAGAGAGAGAGAGAGAGAGAGAGAGAGAGAGAGAGAGAGAGACGCGAACTTGGGGCCCACGATTACTCCTGGATCGATAGGCCACTCGGCGGCGAATGCAGGTCGCAATTTGTTGTGTGTTTGAGAGCGAGCGAGAAGCGCAAAAAGGGCGAGTATCCAACCAGAAAATTTTTGCCGTTCTGCAAACACGCGGTGGCTGCCGCGGGAAAAGCGCGACGACGGGATTTGCGGCGTGATTGACGCGCTTTCCGAGAAAGTGGCAACTCAGTGCGAATAAAATCGATGAGTCAAGTTATGCCGACGAGATGAGCAGCGTAATTAGAAAAAGTTTTTCCTTTGACGCGTGTCTTTCGTCGGCCTACGCGCTTAATTATCCCTGGCAAGATTAAATCGCCATTTCTGCTCCATGTCCGCGCGGCCGCTACCAAATTCGCAGAGATAATTCTGCCCCAGTGATGGGGGTGCAGGCCGAGCCACGCTACGCTACGCCAAGCAATCCGATGCCACACATTATTGAGTTCGGCGTGTGGCACGTGCTGAGTATTAATACAGCGTGGCAGCGCAGGCCAAATAAAAAGCAGCTGTTCAGGCAATCAAGCTAACCAAACGGCCCTCTGTTTCTTATCAGCGCCTTCTGCCCGCCTGAAAACGCTGTCCAGATTCTTCCTGCTCGCCGGACTGGTCACAGCGATCCGAAACCGCTTTTTGAAAGCAACCTCATCTTTTAAATTTAATTATTGCCGAGTTTAATAAATGTTTTAATCCACAAAATATTAAGCACTCTTCTTTTGCAGATTGATTTCGAGACTAACTAAGATTATGAATTATGACTCAAGTTGGTATTAGTTTAATTTTGAATCAGGGTCTCACCTGCGAAATTTTGAGGTGGCGGCTGGATCCACCGGTTTAGCTAAATTTTGCTTGGAGGTGGCTGACAGCTTGCCAGATTTTAAAAGGGCTTTTCGGCCCAAAGTGCCGCACATAAATTGCTTACAGGCACTTTTCCATTTTTAACATTTTGGCTAGCGTGGCTGCCTCAGCTGAGCCCAAACGACCCTAAATTTACCGGCCTGCTTGACTGGCTGAGATTTCCAGTTTTGAGTATATGAGTAAGGTTTATGTTGGGAAATTTATATTGTAGGAAACATTTGACCTGAAATTTTAAGCTAGAAAGTCGGGGGTACAATTTTGTGAAATAATTATTGCAATAATTGTGAATAGGTGAGGTTCGAGAGTAACTCCAAATGTCAAGATTGGCGTCACGGATCGGCGACCGATTTTGTTACAGGAGGGAAAGGCTGCCGGGACATATTAATGACGGTGGCTGACAAGCATCTGGGCAAGTCAGGGGAGGCCAAAGGGTTGGCTTCCTCCATGCCAGATGGGACCGGGTGAGGGGAATAAAAGATCCGTCTTCTGCTGGTGGCATGAAAGCAGAGAGGAACTCTAGGATTTTATTATATTATACAATAAAAACATGCGCTTTGTGTCTCGATCGAATCAATTGTTTTAAAAACAAATTTTGTACACACATCGGCAAATCGGGCAAATTAAATAAATAAATAAATATTTGTGATTTAAGTCGAATTAAATCCAATTCTCGGCTTCTAATCTTCTGATTTATAAAAACCACACAGACTGTTGGAATTTTCCTGAAATCACCTAATGTACTGAAGTTTTTAGATGGGGCTCTATCCCCAATGGTTTTTGAACTCACCCTTTTGTAAAAAGAATAACGTTCAAACAATGAAATATCTAGCTCAACAGCAGACAACGCATTGTGAGTTTTTATTATCTAACGGATTTGAAAGTACTTGATATATGCCATGGATGTTCATGCCATGAAAGCACCTCATGCTGTTCAATTGAATCAAAAGGATAAAAATTTATAAATGTCTTTCAAGGAGACAGCAGATTGGTTTTAAGCCGTTAGTTAAACCTCTTGTTTTTAATGATGACAATAGAAAAACATAATTTTCAACGTGATTTTATTTATGTCTCAATTTGTGGATTTAAATGGTTATCGAGGGGGCGAGTGAAAAATTGTGTTTTAGTAAAATTACTCGATTCTGCTTTTTTTCAATATTAGCCTCAAGGGTGCTCTCTGACTGGCAATAAAATACCGAGAACGTGTTGCAAAAATTATAGCACCAAACTTTTTATCAACAGAATTTTATACGCTCCTAAAACCCCTTGGGGCTAGAAACAAAAGCTGTTGCATTTTATTCATCGATTCACGAATGTTTTGTAATTTTGAGTCAAAGCTGCAGTAAAATATTTTTATTTCTCTATTATTATTCTGCCAAAATCTGAAATATTGTAAAACTTGAAGAATATTTAAAAAGGTGTTTATACAAGCTGAGCTCGAGAGATATTTTCTAGTTTATTTACAATCGCTAGAACACACACCAGAAACTCAGCTAGCTCAGTCGTTAATTGCTGCGAATATCTTACAGCAATAACTCGCAAAGAATTAATTACAAACTTGCTCTCTCGTAGTTCCGTAAAGAACGTGTTTCTTTTTCAGCTCTTAATACGCTTACGCTCTGTGCAAGAAACAAGAAATTCTTTAGCACGGAATTCATCTCATCGAAGAAAATTCCTCTGCTAACACAAATTGCGAACTTAATTAAGGCAATTTTAATTTAGGTCCCTCGACCATCCAAAGCAGCATCAGCGTACTTTCTTTTTCTCTCTCTCTCTCTCTCTCTCTCTCTCTCTCTCTCTCTCATTTATTAATAACGCATCCTACGTGCTGAGAGTCACAATAACCCGCCGCGCGCGCATTAAACAAGGAGCAATTTCAAAGAATTCCCATAAATCATAACCCTTTGAATTCCACTCGCTGCTGCCAGCTAAATTAGCACAATTGGTTGATCAAGAGTGAAATAGCCGGGCTGCCTGTCTTAATTTAATAAATGGCCTCGTCTAGGGTGCGCGGCGTGGCACACGAGATGGATCGGGGCATACACTCTGTGACATCACACACCACAAGTGTACAATGAGCGCCAACGATGCATAATTCAGTGGCGTGTAGACAGCCTTATGCAAGTCGGCGAGTTCGATCCGGATTCAGAGACCAATAATATATATTATGTATGACATGACACTCAAATAACGAATCAAAGGATACATATGTTTTGTGTTGCAAATCGTAAAAATGCTTTCCTTACCATTTTTTGTATAAACTGCTAAAAAAACACCGATAACTAAATTAGTGTCTCTTTCTATTAGCAAATATTTACAATCCTCTTTTCATTTCCGGTACAAATAACCACCAAAACCTTTCAATGAATAGCATCTGCATTCGTCGTATAAAAATGCAGGTAAAATTTAAATTCATCGCTATTCTTAAAAGTGAACAATTTTTTCTCTATGAATGTTCTGTGTGAGTAAATTGACGCCTGTCACCTCCCTGTGCGTTTCCAAGGTTAAGCGGTAAAGAGCCACTCGCTGTACATTTAGTCATTGTGCAAGAAAAGAGACAATAAGAGAAGCTACGCCCCTGCAGCATGGTTGATCAGCCGCTGAGCCAGATATAATTGATGTTATGACCAATGGAATCGTAGACGTTTCGGCTCTTTAAGTGTGCTGCCAGCAGACTCAAGTCATCACTTCAATTCCATCCTCGACATGGACCGCACATTCTCCTGGGTCCTTCAACTCCTCTTCGCGTGTGCAGCACTGGCACTTGTTCTCGCAGATGGTGAGATTTTGTTTATTCTCAACATGCTTTTTGCTGATTTATGTTTCCTAAGAAATTTGCCCCTTATGGGTTTCCATAATTTAGTGGTCATTTTTTTATAAAATGATTAATTTTATTTGTTAAAGCAACTTGACAAATATTATTTATTCTGGCAAGATTTTAAACAGGAAAAAGAGAGTGATTCAAATATTTTTTGTATTTTTACATTTGTTTATTTTTCATGAATTTTAATGAATAATTGTTTTCCATAAATAGTTTTTCAACTGAATTCTCCCTAGCCAATTTAAAAAAACTAAAAATTGTGTTTGTTTAACGAACATGAATATATTTTTTATAAGCGCCCTATAAATTATTCATTTTTGAGGAACGGTGTGAATTGATTCAAACCCAAAAATGAATTCTTGAATCTAAATTTATTATTTATTTCTCTAATATATATGAGAAATGAAATATATGGAAAAATCACAAACACAATTCAATCATGAAATTTTTATCACCTCAAACCTTAATTTTGTTTTGTTTCAGGAAATTTTTCATCGTTAATTCTTACTTTCAGATCCAATCCCGAAAACTCCGGCAGAAAAGTTGAAGAAGCTGTTGTTCGTTGAAAACGAATATGACAAAACTATCCGACCAAGTGAAGAAACGAACCCAACGACCGTGCTATTCGGTTTGACCATCACACATTTTTCTGTGGTTTGTATACACTCGTTAAAAAATTACATTTCCGTAAAAATGATGTTAAGAATCTGTGACGTTTAATTTGTGGTTTGCGTGTTTCAGTGTGACGCAACTTCGAGGCTAACTGTCAACGGATGGTCGCGATTCGTGAGTTAATATTCCAACCATTAGCAAGTCAAATTTGACCAAAGTGCGTGCACGGCACGGCAGCTGAAAGCAATTATTGCGCATTCAACACGGTGGCCGAGTCGCGAAATAAAAGCCCGCGAGGCAGGATATTATCATTTGCAAACAGCTCGCTCTTGACAGCACTTCAATTTCGCACACAAAGTGCGCTAACAATAATTACATGCGAGGCAGTAGTGTTCAGTAAATCACAATCAGGCGTCCATTATCCTCAATGAGAGCAGCCACCAATAAGTACATTATAGTTCCATCGTGCGTTTGATCTTTTCCTCCCTGCGTGCGTGCATACAATGTCCAGAGCTTCCAACGTACGTGCATGCTAAATTCGCATAGCACTTAGTCCAGATGTCAATGTGACCTTTACAACAATCTGCAGTAGTCAGGCCACAGCGTTTCAAAGCCATTATATATCATTTGTGGCCCGTTTTGATTAGCGATAATCGTTTTTTGTATTCGCCGGTGTTTAGAACTGGGAAGACCAAAAGATGCGCTGGAATCCTGACAACTACAGCAATTTGAAAGCCCTGCACGTGCCCTACAATGAGCTGTGGATTCCTGACGTTGTGCTGTACAACAGGTTCACATTTTAAATTATTTTCATAAAAGCTAATATATTTTTAGACTGCTTTTGATGTTTTTTTTAAACATTGCTTTAAAATTTATTTTTGTGATTGCTTTTCTTGGAAATAACTGGGAATTAAGAACTTTTAATCTTCTTATGGAGGGTTTCAAGCAGTAGGCAATATTTTTTACGGTTCTTTGAACATTTTTAAGATTTATTTCACGATTTTGCTAGCTTTAGAGTACGTGTATTGATTTTTGACGTTTCAGACCTTATAAGACAATTCAAGGTGTGGTTCAAATACGGCATAGATTTCGCCTTTTTAATGTTATTTATCAAATATAACAAGATAAATATATATCTCCTAAATTTTCCAGCCCTCAATAATAATTGTATTTTCTCACTTGTATGATGTGAGAGACGTTCCCTCAGATGTTCAAATATACCTTTATTTTGTTGCCCTATAAAAATGGAATTTATTGCCCTAAAATGAGGGATTGTTTGTTTTGTTTTTATAGTGCCATCGGCAATAAAATCAACCAGCACGGAACGACGTACAGTATTGTGTACAACAATGGCTCCGTCCTGTGGGTCCCACCATCCATCTACGAAACCGTTTGCAAAATGGATCTCCGCTTCTGGCCGTTCGATCGACAGTCGTGCAAAATTGTCATCGGCTCGTGGACACACCACATCGGACAAATCAAACTGCAGCCGTGGGAAAACTGGCGTGAGCCGGCAATTATGATTCCCAACGATGAGTGGGACTTGGTCAATGTTGACGAGCAGCTGAACGAAAAGAAATACGACTGCTGCGAGGAGCTATATGCAGATATCACCTACACCCTGAACCTGCAGAGGCGGAGCGAGGTGTACAAGACTTTGATCATGACGCCCGTGTTTGGTAAATTGAATTTATGCAAGCCGCGCAGCGTATGCGTCGCGCAGGCTGCATACACTCGATTCAGATTCTTATATAAATCTTCAATCAATAGAAATTTTTGTTTGGTGTCAACCACATTAGAATATTCAATGAATTTATGGTTATAGTATTAGATTTTATAATCGACTAAGTAATTTTTTGTGTAAAATTTAAACATATTTTTTTGCAGTGATTATCATTATATCCTTGTCTGCGTTCCTCCTGCCGACCCATGCCGGAGAAAAAATCGTCTTAAACTCAATCACTGCGGTCATAATTACCTACCTTCTGTATGATGCGGGTCAGAGACTGCCTGCAATCGCATCGAATCCTCCTCTGATTGGTAAAGTCCAATTCCTCGTCTCTATCTTGGCATTAAAATGAACTCTTGTTTCTAGTTCTGTACTTTGGATCATGCCTACTGATGACGGCGATTGCTTTCTTCGAATCCACGCTGGTGATAAAAATTTCCCGAAATTACGGTACACACCCACTACCACCATTCATCAAGCAAGCTCTCTCCGGCTGGTTTGGTTCTTTAATCCTGAACGGCCAGAATTCCGTAATGAAATAGTACTGCAAAAAATACCGTTGTTACAGTCAAGTTCTCTCCAGCAGGTTCAGAAGAAGGCGAACGATGAGGAACTGAGCAGCAAAGGCCAGGCTGAAACTTCCACTTTGGAGTTCAACAGGGAATGGATTATGTTTGCGTCGGCTATCGACAGAATTTTCTTCATTGTTTACTTTTTGATTTACCTCATCAAGATTATTTCTTTCTACGTCACCGTCTTGTAAAGGGCGGGAAATATACTATGAAAACATTCTTTCATTGTTAACTGTTTGTATTGAATAAAAAATATTATTCCGCTAAATTTTTGGTATGCTCACTAAAGCAAACCCATTTTTAAATTTCAATTTGCTATTGGCCATTCAAAACAATATAAAACCTCCATGCCAAAAAACAATTAATTGTAAGAGAGGAATTAGACTTTCCTAAGTCCAAATGGAAGGAGGGTCCACAGTGTGTAAAAATCGAGTAATATTGGCAATAAAAATTGTCGCAACACCCAGAAGCCTCAATAGGCATACACGCCATGTTATGCAGTGCATTATACTTCGCACTTGAGACCTCCAAATGATAACCCTCATTAACTAATATGTGAATTCAACGTCCCCCTTGCCTCGTATAATAATTGGCGGACGGATCTCCACAATCATTTGCGAGCAGAGCATTAAGTCGCCAACAACAATGACTGCTGGATACCACTTTGCATTGCTCTGCGTATTTACGCTGCTGAACTTGAGCGTAGCTTTAAGGACAGGTATAGAACTCTATTTCTTTGTTATATATATTTTTTAATATTCACTGCTTAGATATTGCAGGGGACTCTCTCAGGTCTACGCTGCTGAAGCATTATGACAGGGTCGCCAGGCCCAATCTAGCAGTCAATGCAACGACCATCACCTTTGGCATGACGTTGACACACGTTGATCTGGTAATATTCACATTTGAGTTTAAAATACGGTAAAATTGATTACTTCATTAGGACGAGATAACATCAGAGCTGACAACTCACGGATGGGTGCAGATGGTGAGTAAATCCTCTATTTTGTCTAATCTGTGTTGTAACTATTTAATTTAAAACAGGCATGGTCGGATGCAAGATTGGCTTGGGACCCAAACGAATTCGGTGGCATTAAAAGTATTCACTTTGACGAGCAAGAAATTTGGAAGCCGGATATCTACCTTTGTAACAGGTAACACTTTGTCCTTTTCAAGTCACAGCATTATGTTAATTCTGAGCTTTCAAATTTTAAATTTTGAAATGAAATATTAAAAAGTGCCTAGTAAATTTTTTACAAACAATATTCAGAACTATTTGTTTGATCCACTTGGTTGACAAATGAGAGCTAAATAATTTTGACAATACGAAAAATTTTAAGTGCTCAAGCGGGTGAGATCGGTACTTACGGGAGCTCGAATATGGTGGTCCACTACGACGGCAGCATCCTGTGGGTACCGCCAGCAAAGTTCCGGTCCTTCTGCGATCTGGAGCTGAAAATCTGGCCCTTCGACGTTCAGACCTGCAAACTGAAATTCGGCTCGTGGAGCTACAGCGGCTCGCATGTCGATCTGCAAACCGGAGGCCAGTCTATCGAGTTGGATCTGGTGACAAAGAATGCGGAGTGGGCGCTGACCAACGTGGACACGGCGCGCAACTCGCAGTTCTACCCTTGCTGTCCGGAGCCGTACATTGACATCACCTACACGTTGCACATGGCGAGGCGGTCGGAAGGCTTCTGCACTGGCATAATGCTTGCTATGATCACTGGTAAAATTGCTCACCCAGAGCTACTAAATTTTAAATTTTTCATTGTTAAATAAAAAAAATAGCGGGACATACGACTTTTGCCGTAAAATAAATGCAATGATTACTAACGTTATTTACGAGGTTAAATTAAAAAAAATAGCTTTTGTATATACACATTACAGATAGGATTTTGTTTGAGTGAAACTGAATTTCCCAGCAGTTTTCTGCAGTGGTGATTTTAGATGCAATCTAGGAAACTGAGCTTTATTATTTTTTACTTTCAAGCAACTTATTGGATAAAATTTTCTGGGTTGTCATTTAGTTGCAATTATTAGCCTCTAAAATGTGTTTAATTTCCTTTTTACGTCTAAAGTTTGAAATTTATTTTAGTGACACTGCTATCGTTGTCTGCGTTTCTCCTGCCGACTCACTCGGGCATCAAAATAATGGTCAACTCGGTTAATCTAATTTTCATCTGCTTTGTCTTGTACGCAATGGCTGAGAGACTCCCCGCGCTAACGTACAAGCCACCAAAAATTGGTAAAATTTCTTGCGATCATACTCTCAGAGTTTGGAGTTTCATTTTTTTCAGCACTCTCCTTTGGCTGTTTCCTGCTGATGACCGTCGTCTCCTTTTGCGAATCAGTGCTGGTGATAAAATTGTCCAATAGTAACGGGACTGTCAACTTTCCAACGATTGTGAACAAGGCGTTGTTCATCGGCAAGGTTAGTACAAAAACTTATTGAAATAGATGCATCGATTAAAAATGTTTACTTATAGGTTGATACAAGTAATTCGTTTGGAGAGGTGCTAGAAGGAACTGGGTCAAACGGAGGCTGGCATCAAGTTGCAGTAGCACTGGACCGATGTTTCTTTGTAGTTTACGCTGTTTTGTACAGTCTGAAAATCTTTTGTTTCTACGCAATGGTCTAAGCAGATGCGAAGATTTTCCAAATTTTGATTAAGAGGAGTACTAAAAATTAAAAATCAATAAATTTATATAAGTAGAAAATATTCAATACTTCGGAACAATACTTTTTTAGTGCTCGCGCAGTTTTAAATTTTGCGTCGCAATTTTGTTGAATTGTACAGTTGAAAAGATTTGCGCACTATAAATTTTAATGCAATGACAAGTTTTACCAATTTGATTTTGAAAAGGCTATAAAATCGCAAAATAAGTAAAGATCGAGGTTCTCTCATTGTGCAAATAATCAAGCAAAAAAGTGTTTCAAAAGTGTTTACGTTAATAAAAAATGGAGGATTAATTTGCCGCCTGTACTTTCCCCTGCCCTGTCTCTGTACCATACGAGGAAAAGCTTTTTAGCCCAGCGCGGAGCAACAATAGAGAGCTGCCAAAACACGGTAGCATATTTTCCTGCGGGGTGTTGTAAGTTATATAAGTCTCAGCTCGAATCACACCTAGAGCGAGTCACCAAAGCACGAAAGCGACCACTTTATCGGCTGCAGTCCGGCGGGAGACCCTTTTTTAAATTTTGCTTGATGCGCATATCCTAATTCCAGGACCACCTCACATATCAGCGACACACAAATGGAAATCAATTGGAAAAAACAAACGCACGCAGCACACACTCGAGTGCGTGCGAAATCCCCTTTTGCCACTGTCGCCTCGTGTCAGACACAACAACGTATTCACTGAAAAATGATAAACATATTCAGTCGGCAAGCAGCCTTGCGGGACTCTGCATCTCTTCAGCGAGACGCATAATAGAGAGCGGCCGCCGTTCCGAGATAAAGCCTCCTACTCATCCTCCCGCGCGCTCTCTTCATTTTCATTTCGGTCGCCGCGTGGACCGCAAGACCACCGAAATGAACGGTCTCTTGACGTTCTTTGTGCTGCCCCTCATGGTCTCGGCCCAGTCGGCGCGAACGGGTAAGTAATTGAATCGCAAATAATCGCCTTTCAGCTGGACACGTGGCCCAATTTTTCACAGGAGGGCCTACTTTGTGGAATCACACAGTGATGGACAAACTGAAGCACGAGCTGCTCGCGCATTACGACAAATTCACTCGGCCGGCTCATCATAACAACACCACTGTGGTCAACATTGATCTGAATTTCAAACATATCGATCTGGTAGGTCGAGGGCCACACACTGTTGGCCGCCTCGAAACTTAATGACGCTCGCTGCATTCAAAGGCCAAAATGCATAACAATGATGCACTTAAGACGCAAACGGGCCCCACCGAAAAAGAGGTTCACGCTTTTTTTCTTTTTCAGGACGAAATGTCGTCGATTTTCACTGTTTACGTCTGGGCTAAAATGGTGAGTGACCTTTGTGATCCCTAAATTGATAAATACCAGAGAGGTTATTGAATAATCATCGCTATTTTGCTGTATCGTAAAATGTTTAAATAAGCATAAAGTTTTATATGACTCAAACAGTTTTGCAATAAATTATCTGCTGTTGGAGAGTGGGTGTAATATTATTTCTGATAGAGCGTTTCTCTTGGCGGAAATTAAACACCAACTCATTGAAACGTTCGGCCTGCAACTGATAGCCTTGCGATAAAACTCTGTCCTTACCCTGGACAATACGTTTGCATGATAAGTGGGAGCAGTGTCAAAAAATATTGGAAAGCACTATAACGCACAGCTAAAACAATATTGTTACACCCTCGCTTTTTCCTCTTCAATAAACTATTGTCATGCTGCGGCTTGAGAGATTGGACTGCATCCGGTGTTTCGCAGCAGCAGCAACAGCGGCGGCAATAGTGAAGATTATTGCTTGATTGCCTAAACCCCCATTAACGCTGTAATTTGATTCAATGTGGAGAGAACGTCGACGCACGCACATACAGTGTGCGCCTGGAATATGTTTATTTAGAGGGCTGCGCACTGAACATAACACGCAAATTACCGGCAATTTGCATTACGCGATTTATAAACATGAAAAAAATTATAAGAAATAACTAGAGTTGCTTCCAGGGAAGAGGGCTATAAATCTGCCAAGGTTTACAATTGAATTTGGAAGTAAGAGTTTATTTGATTTTATTGCTCAGACCTTTCCAGGTATGGAACGACGAAAAATTGCGGTGGAACGCTTCAGATTATGAGAACATAAATTTATTACACCTCGCTGATCATGAAGTGTGGCAGCCAGATATTACACTGTACAACAGGTATGCTAAACACGAAAATTGATCGAGCAGAATTCAAATTTAGAGAAGGCGGAATCCTTTAAAAATTTAATTAAAACTGGATAAAACCTCAGGATGTTCTACTCAGGTCATGTTGACTTTTCAGTGCACAGGGCAGCGAAATCGACCACTACGGCAACACGCACTGCCTTGTCTACGACAGCGGCCAAGTGCTGTGGGTACCTCCGGCCGAATTCCACGCCTTCTGCCAGATCGATCTGCACTATTGGCCCTTCGACACGCAGACCTGCTCGCTGACGCTTGGCTCCTGGACCTACGATGGCGAGCAGATCGATCTTCAAATCGAAGAAGGCGAAGCAGAACTGGAGATGTTACACAACAACTCGCAGTGGGAAATCTTGAGTGTCGAGAAAAGGCGCAACGAGAAGTTTTACCCGTGCTGCACCGAGGGCTACATCGACATCACCTATACCCTGACCATGAGGAGGCGGTCCGAGGCGTATAGGACGGTCGTCATAACGCCGGCCACAGGTGAGAGCCCACAAGGGGCGCAATAAACGCAACAATCGACTGATTGTGAGAGCTGATCCATGTTCGCAGTGGTCATTCTGCTCACTTTGGCCGCCTTTCTGCTGCCGAGCCACGCCGGCGAAAAAATAATTCTGAATGGTGTGACTGCCGTAATCATCTGTATGTTGCTACTGTCGTTCAGCGAGCGACTGCCAGAAATGGCTTACAGACCGCCATTAATCAGTGAGTTTTGGAACAGTCCTTTTTATATTTACTTTTTTATGTGAAAGCGAGCGTAGTGCGATTTAGCGAGGGACATTTTATTGGACGGGGACAGCACCATCTGGCACAGGAAAAATCGCTTGCTGAATGGAGCAAGTATGGGGTTTATGGTGCGGTATTAGATATGCAAAATTTGTTTCTCATTTAACTTTCCAATTTTTGGAAACCAATTAATTAATGAAAAATGTTTAAAATTTATGAAAATGGGAATAACACTTAAAACTGCCAAAATTAGATAAAATTTACAATTCGAATCTTTAAATTTTTCCGAAATGAATACGGAAATTAAGTCACACAGCCCAGATGGACAAAACATAGAAATGATCTAGAGTGAACATGTATGTTTTTCCACGATTTAGTTTTGATGGTTTTTGCGGAGAGTGAATTAAAAAATATCTCCGATTTAGATCCTTAAAGATTTTATCTAAAAAATGTTGCGATTTAAATTTTTAATTTAAGATTACGTATTAAAAAACGAAATTGCGCGCATCTTCCAAATGCCGCTTATTTCAAGTCTCGAAGTTTTAACTATCCAATAAGTATTGTTAACTGCGCAGGGTTAAGCCTTTTTTGTTTGGCTTCTAGTCCTCTTCTACGGTTCATGTTTGACCATGGTTGCGTTCGCGCTGATCGAGTCAGTCGTCGTGATCAGAATCTCGAAGAATTACAGCGCACATCCATTGCCTTGGTTCATCAAGCAAGCGCTGTCGGGCTGGTTGGGCACCGTGTTGCTGTTGGAGCCGCCGCCGTCGGTGCGTTTTGTTTCCCCCTACCGATACTTGATGGAATAGTAATTTATCAATTTTGCGTCTCCCTCAGATGCAACCAAGCACTCTTGGCTCAATGGGAGAGGAAATGAGGGACAATGCAGATGACCAGCACGACCAGCAGCACATCATCTCAAGCCCGATTGGCTTGTCCCACAAGGACTGGTTGCACTTCGCGACGGCCATCGACAGGATCTTCCTTTTTACCTACGTGTTTGTGTTCCTCATCATGATCATTTCATTCCACATCTAAGCGTGCACGCTCCTTTGCACACGATCCCCGCAGAAAAAGATATTTTTATGCAAATAAAACTGAACTTTTATTCATTCCACCATGCTTTATTTTTAGTTTCAACAAGCATCCCACGAATAGTGTTGTCGAAGAGTGATACGCTATCATAATTTTTGTGTTTCACGCGCATGATAACAGTTGCAAAATTGTATCTTATATTTTGGATGCATCGTGTCATTTAGTGCTACGAGTGCCCACCAATTTTAAAACATTGCGTGATGTTAAAATTAATATCACATTATCAAAATAGCAATATACTTTTTTCAATCGACACCTGATACGGAATTATATAAAAAGAGTTGAAAAATCCAATTTGTTAGATATGAAAATAGAATGTGTTTTAAAAGCTGTCACTCCAATGAAAGTGGCAGATTACGCCAATTCGCGTTTGAAGAATTATTGCTCTTAATGATTTTTTAACCGTTTAAACACTCTAATTGACTAACAATAGTTTGGTAAACATCAGGCAAAACTATACCCATGACAACTTCCCTCTATGGATTTTTTTTTTTGGAAATTACATATTTTTGCATCACCTTATTTTAAACACTGCAGAGACGAGGGGAACCAAACGCAAAATTAGAAAAAAATAAGTGGAACAGCAAGAAAGTAAATAAACGAAAACAGTAATATAGATAAAAGAAACCCCTTTTTGCATAATTATAAACTCTGCAAAAACTCAAACCTCGGGATCATAAGTGATCATTTTGCCACATAAAATGCATTGTGTTTTATTTTAATCACTTTGTGAGTCCAATAACAGACCCATTGTAAGAACTGTGTGTGATCTTTGTGTTTTTTGAGGAGGTTTTCACACATATAGTGACTATCTACATCTACAATAATTCCACTGGTTAAAAACCGATAGCCACTCTATGATTTTGTTTCAATTTTTTGGCAATACCCACTCCCGATTGGTTTTACAACGTAATATCATGGATTCTTTACATGGGCACTATGATGATTGCATATTTCGTATAGAAGGCAGAACTAGCTACTTAGCGTGGTACTCACAGGTCATCTATATCGGCAAAGAACTCGTCCTCGTCATTGGCGATGCCCTCAAATAAGCGGTTGAAGCAGCGCGAGTTTCGGTCGTTAAAGTGGCGGTACGGCGCAAGTGGGTTCAGCTCAGCCTGGCAGATCCAGCAGAAGTACGAGTTGCAACGCCAGCACGTCATCTTGTTGCAGCCAGAAGATTTCTGTAACGAAATTTTGTTAAACGAGACCCCTAAAACTTTGCGAGAGTAGCCAACCTCAATGGAGACGTTGCAGTGCGGGCACTTTTGACTGTTGCCGCTCACCCACTCTTCGGATAAGGCATTGTCCACAAGGCGCTGGAGCTGTCTGCGGCCGAATCGCTTCTCCAATGCTAACTTCTCTTCTGCAGTTCCTTCTGTGTACTCTTTGATCAGTCTCTGTTGCTCATCTGAATATAAAGAAAGATTAGTGTCTCTTTCCGCAATTCCAATATCTGGGAAAGATTCAATTAATTGGAGAACGCACTTTACACATTAATGCAGAAAAATGATTTGAAAAGAAACCTTAAACCTGTTCAAAAATAGTGACGCGAGTCATGTTTCCAATATTATCTGCAGCAATCATTTTTTAATGAACGGCAAATCCACTGCTTGAAGATATACAGACTTGCCGCACAAATTCAAAACAGGGGATTTGAAATAAAGACCTAGGGCAATTTTTTGAGCCTCCAATTGTCACTGAATCACCAAATGCGCAGGAATCCTGCATTTTTTAGCCATGTGAAATGTGAACCACACTTCAAATATTCTAAAAAAGTTTTAATTGGCTTAAATTCATAGAAACCCACATTCCATCTTAATTAGAAGTATAATTTTGACTGCATCTAATAATTTGTTTAGAAAATAATAATGCTAAAGTTTTGCTTACTCGATTTTAACCGGCATGGCTCCATCCCGTGGAAAGTCATCTTGCAATAGATGCAAAAGACGTACTGACAGCTAGGGCACCGGCCCATACTTTCGCCTTGTTCCACACTGACCGGGTATTGGCATGATTTGCGCGGACAGTACATGATGTCCATCATTGTGTCCAGAGTAGCAGTCAGCAGGGCAGCATCATACTTGGCGAAGGTCTCCTCGCTTAAAACCTGTCTGACCTGAGAAAAGGTGTGAAAGGGCGCAGGAAGCGCAAGAGGAAAATCACCTGGGACGGAAGGGCGTCCACGTCGCACTTGTCCTCAAGGCACTTTAGAGATTGCACATGCCCATCCCTGATTTGCACTTCAAAGTAGCCACGGATGCAGTCCTTGCAAAATATGTGGCCGCATTTATCGAATCGGATGCAATCCTGCCCGAGTTTAGAAGTGAAGCAGACATTGCAAGTTTGGTTGCTCTTTTTAAATACAGCATCATTTCTCTCCTCGTCATACTTCTGCAATGCAGCCACGATGAACTCGTGCAGATCCAGGACTGCCCGTTCATCTGGTTTTTTCACCTCCTTTTTCTGACCTCCGTCTCCTTTTGGCCGACATTCCCGCTTTGTGTATGGTTGCTTCATTTTGAGCTGTTTCAGCCGTTTTTGCTCTAGATTTGTGATCTGTCTTGAGTAGATTTGACTGATGTTGAGAGAGGACGTGATTTCCAGGAATTTCAGTGCTTCCTCCTTCAGGAACTGGGTCCAAACGTAGAGAATCTCCAAGCCAGCTTGCTCTTCCCACAGTTGATCCAGTTGGGTGCATAGTTTACTGAGCTGTTAAATGTATAATCTTGTAATTTAAAACATCTTTTGAATATTCTCAGTGACATACCTGCCCCCTTGTTAGCCACTTGCTTGACAAAATGTAGTCAGGTTTTTGCTGGGATGGATAATTTTGAGGCAACTCAAATGAAAGTTCGATTGGTGGTAAGTACTTCACAGGGAACGATTCAAACTTTAAATTTTCTTCAGGAGATACATTTTCTTCTGTGTTTCCTGCACAAATAATAACGTAACAAGAAGTTATACATAGTGTTATATATAATAAATTATAAATCTTTCAATACTTTAAATATAAATAAACAATTGATTAATTATATTTAAAAAGAAAACTGTATGGGGTTTACCTAATTTATAAAATTATGTTTAGATATAATGATTAACAACGTTGGCAAACAAACAAGAAAGGAACAGGGGTCGCTCAAAAATTGATATTTCAATTTCATTATTTATTTGCCAATTATGAGAGTAGCCATTGTAAAACTACTTATAAATAAATATTTTACCTGGAGTGCTGCTAGATGCGGTTAGATACTTAAATTTGTTATTCAGTAAACGATAGACGACTTGGAAATTGGGAGGTAGCTCGATGTTGGCATAGAAGACGCCACCCGGCTTTGATTTGTTGAGCTGGAACTCATCTTCCATGTAAATGCTAGTCAGGGCTTCGAGCTCATCCTGTTGTTGCTCCAAATCGTTCATGCTAAACAAATGAGCAAAATATACATATTGTTATACAACTACATATAGCAAAACGATAGTACTTTGATCATTAATATTAGTTCACTTGCATATAGACAAAATTAAGCAAGCCGATCTCTTGCGTAACTAATTTGTACCTTCAATAAAAATCCCTTCCCTCAGAATTTTCAAGCAGAGCACCGCAGAGCACAGAGATATTATTTTAACATCTTACCTTGCTTTTGTGCTCAATGTTGCAATTAAGACATTCTAACTCCTCACTCCTCTAATATCACTGAGGGTTATTACCACTGCAAAAGTAGATCCTTTTCTATTTTAGCCATTTATTTCAACGACTCCAAACTTTGCTAGACTTTAGAGCCAGCTGGTAATATTTACAAGATTCTCGCGACAGTTCAGCTACAAGCGCTGCAGCTGCACCTATGTTGTTATACGACGTTCTGGTTGGCCGCTAGCTGTTCTCTTCCGCCAATGGGTTTAGTTTTTACTAAGAGGTGCATTTAAAAGTACCCGGGACCGGGGATTGTGTCTCTGGTCGTAGGCTTCTCGCTTACTGTTCTTTTTGCTTTGCTCGACTCCTTTCAACCCCTCTCGTAACTTTAAATCTTACTGACAAAAGTAGAAAGAGGGTGTTTATCAGAACTTTTGTGATGGTGTTTGATGTGGGCCCATGACTCAAGGTAAATATGAATGTGCTTGCTGTTGCTGTATGTGTACGATATGATGTATCTATTTTATAATAATGCGGTATATATGTAATTTAGAAAGCTACTTTGATGTGACTGACAAAATAAATAATATGAGAGTGATCATCCGGTGCGACTCAAAGTAAGTACATCTGCACGTTATTTACACTTTTTCTCGTCTTGATTTGTATTGTATATAACTACGTAATTTTGTCGTGTCCGTTATGGGAATTTAATGGAACATTCCTTGACGACTTCAATTTTTAAAAAATGAACTGTTTTTGACTGCTAAACAACTTAAACGATTTCAAATTCTTCTCATGTTCATAAATATGTATTATTTATATAATATGCCATTATATACTTTTCTTACTAAAAGTTTATATTTTGGTTGTGTGTGGGTTCCATGAAAATTTGATCTTAAGATTTTTTATATTAAAATTTTATAAAGACGACTTGAGGCACTATGCGAATTATCTGAATAATAATTATAATTTTCTTTATACGCGTATCGTAATTAATTGTTGTATTCTTATGAATTTAATCTTTAATCAAATGGATACGACTGCTGGAGTGCTGATGCTGATGCTGACTGAGTACAACAAAAGCGCTGAAATTTTCCCTAGCCCTATATAGCTCTTTTAAAAATTGATTTTTCTTTCGGTGTCATTTTATTTTAATAAAGGTAAGCACTTGGGGCTTCATCGAAGACAATGCATAGAAAAAAGATATAATTATGACCCAGTTTATGTCCGTTTAACTCCTGAAACAACAATTTTTTATTTCTTTATTTCAAAATCGGCAAATCGCACAAAATAAATATCTCAAATTTTAATTGATTCGTTGAAGCAACAACTAGGTTAAACACTCGATATTGATTATATAGCTTAACGTACGTTAATATTGGAAAGGTACATACGGTAAATCAATTGACAGAAATCAACTAAAATGCCATGAAAAATTTATTCACTACAATAAAGTGTGAGATTGAGATATACAGCATTAAATGTTATGTAGTGATCCCATCTATAAATTTTCCTTCTACAGATTGTAGCTTTTTGCCCGTTAGTTGCGGATTGTATAGGCATTGACGATTTGTTCCACTGGGATTTTATTTCCTTGCGGTCCTGGAGCTTGCGTGTACTCAGGTACTTTGTTACTATCGCCGCACACTCCGCAGTAGTATTTCTCATATTCTTCGGGCACCAGCAATCCCAAATTAATGTCGGTGTTACGGACGTAGAAGTCCTCATACCGGATGTCCACCTTGCCCTTCTCTTTTTGGGTTACGCTGTAAAACACAAAATTATTGTCATCAAGAGTTAATTGACCATTAACTTTTTAATCTCTACTCTAAATTGACTTGGGTGTTGTTCTAAGAACATAACATGGTATGGTAAAAATGAAACATTCTGAAAAATTGTTTCACATATTCCTATATTCCAGAGAATTTGACAAAAAATATTTTATTTAATATATAAAAAGGTTTAACTCACGTTATTCCCAACGCCTTCAAGTCTTTTGCCTGTACGCCTTCGTTGTAAGTCACAATTGACTTTTTGCCGTCGCTCGGTACCACATTGATCTCGATTTCACCCACAAACACTCTTAGAGTCTGTACATCAAGCCAAAATGAATTATGTAATTAGCTAATATTTACCAACATATTAAGTCAAATTATTGATAAAATTGATAAGAATAAATGACATACCAAAGCGTCAGCGCCTTCTGTCTTTTTGGCGAACAAAGCAAACGGAGAGTTTGCTGTGCAAACGGCAGATATTAGCGTGAAATCAGGTTGCGGTTCAAAAGGGAGGCTTGAGTTGTCAAAGGTCAGCACCTTGCCGCCAGCCACAAGGCACGGGTCTAGTTATTGAGAGAGAAATCGTGATAACTGTTGAGAAGCGGGAATCATGTTTTACTCACGAATTAGGTCCATGGCCATCTTTAGGTTGTCCACGCTAGGGTAGTTGGCTAGATTTTCTGAAATAATGTAGGGGGCCCCCTTTACGAGAAGCGGCACTTTCAATGGCTCCAGTTCTGAAGCCCTGATTTGGAAAGCTACAGATTCACCATCAAGTGCGTGCACCATGTCGACTCCAATGCTGTAATCGTTGCCTTCTTTTGTAATAAATTTTCCCAACTGACTTTCTCCCAGTGCATCTAAATGTGGAATCTGTCAACCAAATAAGTATTTAAGACAAAACTGAATTTCACCTCCGACGGTTGAAATTTTTGCCATGCTTATAATTCTTTATTTTTAGCACATTAATTGTTGACAAAGATAAATAAAACAAATAATATACGTTTCTGGCGGTAAAGGTCATGGAGACGTTCCTTGGGCGCGGCGCCCAAGAGCATGTTGCGCAGGCGAAGGTAGCTGGGAAAAGGAGATTGCCCTTAGAATCGCGGTATTGCTGCTTCTGGCGCTGTTCCAGGCAAGTCGAGAAGGGCCAGATGTCATCTTGGAGACCTTGGTGGTCGGTGGTCGCTGTGATTTCAAAACGGGGCACTTCCTTTCCCATGGGGCACTTGCCGTCGTCTGAATAATGGAACTCGACCGCCATGTGGTGCTTCGTCTGGCGCGATTCAAACGGTTGTCCCAGTTGGTCCCAGTATGTCTCAGGGCCGCGCTCAGGGTACGTGTTCTCTGCTTTGATGCACGTCTGTAATCATGATTAAATTCAAATGGATGTACTAAAGAATTTTGATAGTGCTTGTACCACAAATGTAGATTCTGAATTTTGTTTATTCTCAAATCGCCGGAGCATTTTCATTACTCGAGAACCGTCATCAGAAGGATCTTCCTCTTTGGCTTCTCTATTAGGGGATCTGGCAACAATTTTTAGCATGACTCCTAATCTGGTCTCCTGCTCGTTGCCTTCGGTTATAAGGTTGGCATCCCAAGACCTCTCTGGTTGGTTGCTATTTCCAATGATGCTGAGCAATATACGGTAAAGTCGTTTGTGCTCCTTGACACTCTCGGTTTTGAAGACCAATTGCACACCGCTTGAGTCAGTGCTCGGCGTCAAGCTGAATCTATGCCCACAGCTCTTCAGTAAGGGCTGTACCGCTGCCAACATTTCCCATCGCAAAGCAATCACTGTCAGATAATTGCCCCATTCATCGGGAAATCTAGAAAACAAAAAATTAGTTATATAAAATTAAGATTTATTGTAAAACACGATAATCATATTATGTGCTTCAAAATAAATTTCCATGGATTGATATCGTTTACTGTCATATAAAGTTTATTTCTCATTTCATGAAGTAGGTATAGATCATAAATGTTTTCGTAAATTGTGTTATTTTTTGTAAGATTTGTTGTTAAAAACGTTAAAAAAGTTAACGTTTCTTCTGAAGAAAGGCACCAGCCTCGACGCCGGAACTAGCTTAGGAAATGTAGCAAATAAATTTTCATTGATAAACGGATGGATTCCGTTTTTAATAAATCTAGAAACAATGCAATATACTACCTCTCACAAAAATGTATATCATGAGATTTTTAAATAAGTTGCTTTAAAATTCACTCCTTTAAAATTAAGAGGGTGTGTGCGCGTGCTAAAGAGAGAGAAAGATTGGCATGCTATATAAGTAATGGATTTTGTAGCATACCCATAGTTTGAAAACCGCTGAAGAAATAATGACTTGACAAAAGGTGCCGCGTCGTTGGGCCGCTTGTCGCAGTCAAAACTGGAAAAACGGGCGTCGATTCCCGAGTCGAAAAGGTTGGATTCGATTTGCTTGTTCTCATCAAGTTTGTCAAGGTCGCGCACTTTTGTAAAATAAGTGCAATTGGGGCATGAAATTGACAGCGAATCCTTAAGGTGACTAGCTGAGCCAGCGGCGTAGACACTGGTGCGGCCGTGACTTATCCAATCGAAAAGATGCCTGCCCTTGGTCCATCCGAGCCGCGCCTTAAATGTCTTCTGTGCAACATCAAACGAGATACCAAAGTCCAATGGCATCGACAGTATCTGAACACTGGGACGGTGTACGCCATGCCATAGTGCACTTATTGGGTTAAATACGCGCAGACCAAATCCTCGTCGCACGTAAAATCTTAATTGACAGATCGTAATTTATCTCAAGATTAACCAAGCAATATTGCTAGACAGATTTTAATACCTGGTGTCGAGCGAGACATTAACGGCTACTACTGGCGGTTTGAAGTTGTAGGTGAGGTTGCCCTTTATGTCCATCAAAGGCAGAGTGGTTGTTCCAATTAGAATGGCTGTGCCTATGTCCGAGGGGAAGATTGACTCAAAAAAGGCAGCTTGCTCCAGGGTCTGGTAGTTAATGTGCTGCGACAGCGGGGTTGACGTGCGTAGTTTATCGAAAACTTAATTGACAAAATTAGTTTTAGAATTTCCCAGCAATGCAATTTTCATCACCAGAAGCAAACCGTCCAATATCAGTCTCATTCATGTATACGCTGAGGATTGTGCGGCCCTGAACTTTGATAATAATCTCAATGTGGGGAGGGTCGGCTTTACGGCGTCGCACCTTGATTTTGTCAAAGAGCGCTTGCAGAGCTTTTGCAATATCTGTTTCGCCACTTTGGTCTGTATTGAAAATTTTATTTGCAGCGATTTCACTAGAACCTTCTGTCCTGAGAAAAATCTTTTTTTTTAAGGTTAGCAGCTTATATATTAAATAAAATGGATAAGTTTACCGAGTAGGAATTATAGACCTGGCCCTGCACGTGCATATCTGCGTGAAGGTATGTTATATCTGCATTGTCGCTTCGCTCGCTTCCGATCAAAGTCAGTTGATACATGTGCCCAATTTCGTAATCTGGATCAACAAAGTCTATTATTTCGTTGCTAGTTGTTAGAGCAGAAGCATGATGTTGGGGTTTTGGAGCCATTCTCTGAATCTGTTGTGCTGCCGCCGCTCTATGAAAAAATACGTCCTTCAATCTGCTTTGAATACGTTTTTACTCACAGTTTTGAGTAGCATGGGAACTTTGTGTTGGAAAAGGAAAATAGTGTAGTGTAGAAGAATTTGTACAGTTGATGGCTGGGGTCAGACACCATGAACCACAGTATATTCATAAAACGCTGAGTTGTGGGTTCTGATCTCAGAAGCATCGTCAGCGCTGCGCTGCGCAGCTCCAGCTCGTTTTGTCTGTTTGCCAGAATAGGCCAAAAGATTTCACGCACCTAGTAAATTTCAATATTCTTAATTAAGAGATAGCAAAAGATGTATTTTTCACACTTTTTCGGGGTTTCCGTCAATCAGCTCATCTGATGCCGCCCAGATGGCTAAATACCGCAATTGTCGACTGAAGTTAAGTTTGCCAGTGATTATTGGCTCCAAATAAGAGGTTACCGGACCTATCCTGACGTTGCCCATCGCCTGCACGTACATCATTTGATCCCCGTAATCGGTAGCGTCTATACCAAAATTCTAATTCAATCTGAATAATTTAGAGGATCTAATCGTTTTATTACCTCTAAGGCGATCATATAATATCTTGACATATTCATCGAGTATAGCTGGCGGACAAACACCGCTCTGACACACTTTGCCTACCATTGAGGCGAATGTAAGTATTGCTGTCTTCCGGATCTCATGGTTTTCAAAAAGATTAGCATCCAGGTTTAGGAATTCATTGAACTCCTTCAGCAGAGTGGCATTGGGAAATCTCAGATGAAATGGCAAGTCAATTAACAACTTCATGGTCTGTTTGTCGTCCAGTTCGTGTCCAAGCACAAGATCTCGAATTAGCAGCACTGACGCGCGAGTCCCCACCTTTGATAGGTAAGACACAAATAGCTGCTTAATGCTGTCATCTTTGTAGCTCGTTCCTGTGAAAACTTCATGTAAAATTATTTGCATTTACGGGGAACAAAAGATTACCAAGCATAGCAAAGTCTTTAAGCTTTTTAAGGCCATCGTAGTCAAGGTGTTGCATGAATGCCAGCAGGTGAAATGGGCTTTTGTCGTGTAAGCTATCTACATTCTCTTCCGGATCTTTGTTTAGGTGGTCGGCTGTTTTTACCAGACTTTTCTCAGCCTGTTATATAGATACTTTATTTAGAAAACTTTTGGAGAAAAATTGTTTTTTTTTTCAATTTTTACCAGTTTTACTAGCATATCAGACGTCATAGTATGTCTTTCAAAGGTTAAGTCTGGTCCTGATCCAGATATAGACTCCTGGAATTCGAATGCTAAAGTAGATGGTGTGGTGTCTCCTACTTCAATTGGGTTTGAAATTGGTCCCGCGCTTTTTTCTTCAATTGTCTGGCTGCAATGTGCCAAGTAAGAAAAAAATTAAACATAAACCAATAAGACCTATACACTTAATAATTTATAAGTATCAAAGTTGTGTTTCTTAAATATTGCAAAATTACAAAAATATTATTTTCGGTAGCAATATCAAAATAAAATAAAAGAATATAGTATACGTCAAATGATATAAATCAAGTTGCACATATGTGTGTCATCTTACTTAACAAAAATGTACTGCAACTCTCCCTTGATCCATAGAGGTTGAAAGGAAGTGACACTCCTCGACCTGATCTTTTTTATTTCGACACCAGCATCTTTAACGTGAAGGACGTAGGTTCTTTCCGTTGACGTAGAAATTGGGCTCTTTGTTTTAACAGAATGTTCAGATATGTTATTGCATTAAAGACAGAGAATATTTACCTTAGCGTCAGACTTGCACTTAGTACGTGAGAGGTTGTCATAAAGGAACTTTTTTCCTTTGCAGCGTGTGGCATCCTGCGATTTTCTCAGTAATATCGTACCAGTTTCTTCCCCTTGAGTGAAAATATTTTCAACTTTGCACTCGCCTGAGATTCCCAGCTTAAAAACCATAAATAACGTTAAAGTCAAGAATGTTGAACCTTGAAATTCTAATTTACTTCGTCAGAAATGAATTCTTTTGGTAAATCGGAAGAAAATTGGTTTAACTCGATCTGAAATTGCGATGCAATTGCTCTTTTCAGATTTTTGGACCAAACTGTATCAGTTGTTTCGTACTCCAAGGTTGTAATCTGTAATATTGATTTAAATCAATGTGTTGATAAAAAGCAGGCAAGTACACGACCTTTCCACTATCGTAAAGGGCCACAAATGGCACGGAAATGGCATTGGCATCTGAAGGCGCCGGTGTAGATGTCCACTCTCCCTTTGGCAGCTTGTGTTTGTTACCCTCACCATTGAAAGCACTGATCGATACATCTTCCAACTGTCATAAAAATTTAATTTCATATTCTAGAGTTCAAATTATAATCAAAGTGACCTTAAATATGGCCTTTTCGACAAGAGTCTGCACACGCAGCTTGCCATTGATGGAGAAGTGGGAGAGGAATTCTTGCGGTTCTGTTGTTCCGGCACTTATGTGTCCCAAATACGAGTAAAGTAACTCAGAGTCAGCAGGAAAAACACGACTTGGAACTACGAATATGAAATAAACTCATATATCAATAAAAGTATCAAGTAAAAATCATAGCATTAACAGAAAATCACGTTGGTCCAGTTTACTTGACGACTAGCAAAAATAGCTGTTTTAGGAAGTTTTATGGTCATTAAAAATTATCCCTAATGAAGAAGTAACTGATCCTAAATTTATTGATATCTTTGCAATCAACTTGCAAAACATATTTTTAACAGTTGCACAACTATACTGTAAAGACTTTTTCTATCCTAATTATTTTCGTCAGTGTGATTACGTAATAAATAAATATTAAATAAATAATTAAATCACAACTACGTATTCTTGGTGCAAAATGAGTATTACAACAATATCTAGTTTTAAACTTGCATTCGGATTTAAAATTTTCCGGATATATTCCAACTGGATACGATAATTCTTGAGCATTACTTGAACTTACTTTGAGCGTAACCAGCCGCCGCAAAGGCTGACGCTGTAAACAAGATCGATGAGTAGCCGAAGGTGTTAAGGTGTCTGAGATGTCTGCTTACCTGCGAAGAGAACAGCTAGCAACCGCATTGCTTTCTCGCGGCTAGCGTCCTCGCTTACGACTGGCCCTTTTTCGGATGCGCACTTCTAAATTAGATAAACTGTTGGCCTTTGTTATGACTTTAACCTCTAGCGGGTCAACTCAATGAGACCCTAGCGACTCGTGCTGCCTCGCCCAATGACTTTGAAATAATTGTTTTTCTTGAACAAACTTCTTGCATTTAAAAAATTTGTGCTCGGAATATGTTCCATTAGCTGTGAGTGTTTAGCATGTATTTGTTAATGTTTACTTTTAAAAATTAGTGCCGAGTCTCAAAATTTATATTTCCTGGTGTACCGTGCTTTTCGCTCATGCTGCTTTATATTTCGTAGCTAAATCCGTTCGTTCAAGTCACTTGTTTGATACTTACGACTCTATATATTACAATGTTTGTGACCAAAATGTCTCTTATCTCCAATTTTATCAAGAGGTCAGGGATGTGAGGAAACAAATAAAAAGCGAGAGATTTATCTTTTCGAATGGCATCATTATATTATCCTCCAACATATTACGTCTGCATATAATAATGAGTTGGCTTTTATAATTCGTGTATGTGGTCATCCATACAGAGCACGTAAATTCGCGATACATAATAATTATTACTGGCTGATGATATACAAGCGGAATATATATTTATGGTAGTATTTAGAAAGATCTTGGCATATCTATAATATTATTCTCTCGCGGGCTTTACATATCATCTGCACATAGTAATAATAAATGTTTTACATCGTCAAGATATAAATCGTTAATCAAAGAATCAACTCGTGTTATTCCACGCGCCCATTATACATTACGATAATTCTAAAAATTTGTGTGAGTCAAACAGGTGTTTCAACAACTTGTATTGTTTGAAAAAAAAACGAGGCGATGAGGTGCTCGCGTGAAAAACGTCCAAGTTAAATCGAAACACGATTTTCAAGTCACAGCAGTGATGTGGGCCCGGGCGACGGGCCGAGGGGTGCATGATTCGGGGCCCCCGGCCCGTTCGCGGGGCCTCGAGAGCCGCGTCATCAACTCGTGAGCATCAACATAATTATTTTTTTGAAATTGTATCAATTTTCTCCTCCTCCGCGGAAAGGCACCTCGTCACTTCTGCCCGAGGGTGTTTTCGTTCTACGAGGCGCCTACCGCGTTAAATCGAGATAACAAGAAGTAGGTAAAATGGACTTTGCGAGGATTACTCTACTCGTCTCATTTGGCCGACGAAAGTCTTTGGAAAATCGGGCTTCTTCGTCGTCGGCTGCGTTGTGGTTGCTCTCATCTGGTTGCAATAGGCAAGGACACGTCCAAGAGCTGGCGAGCCGGCCGTCCTGCTGGCCGCCGGATTGGCCGTCTAGCGTCAGTGCAGGCAATCTAGGGGGCGGGGCGGTTGGGCAAACGGGGGGCTGGGGTCCGCGCTTAAGGGGCCTATTCACTGGTTCAACACAGTACCATGAATACTATGGGGAAAGTATAGGCTACCAGTCACACGTCATCCGCCCGCCCTGGCCGTCGGCCGCCGAATAGATTTTGTGGCGAAGAGGGCCGTCGGCCGGGCAGGCGAATGAGCCTCCGTCATGATTCGGGTTGTGAGTGAGGTGGTTGGAATTCGGCATCAAGCTGCAGCCAGACAGCGCGCAGGGCAAGAGATGCTTTTTGCAATCAACCAGTCGCTGCTGAGACGACCGTAATAGTGAAAGAAAGTAGAGAGAGGAAATAGTGGTAAAGAGAATAATCATGAGAAACAGCATACCAAGCGCTGGCTACAATATCACGTGGCAAAAAGCTGTGAGATATTCCAAACCAAAGAATAAAACCAAGCTTTTCAAGCAAGCGCTCTTTGCAGCTGTTTTCTTCGTTCTTGTTTTTCGCCTCGATACACGAGGTAGGCAAATGAAAATTATTCAAGAACGTGTAGCACAGTACACGAGCGATGTCCAATCTTTGGAGATGGTGATTCAGATTTTCCTGCTTTTTTGGTGAATATTCGCGATGATGCAGAAATAACATCAAAGAAAAAGCGTATTTTTTCATTTTCGAACTGAAAAAACGCCATAAGGTTGTAAATTGTTGTAAGTTAGAGGTAAAAGGAAATGTTTTGCGTTTCTCTTAACGAGAGGAACGATAAATGTAAAAAAACTGCCGAGAGAGACAAGAAAGCGAGAAGTGCTCTTAAAATGCAGATGTCGGTCATTACTATGCATGGGTGTGTGTCCAAGTGTAAAGCAATCGAATGTGCGGAGGAAAGTCTTTGGTTCATTTTTCTTCTGCGCTAATATCACAATACGGACAAGCCGAACCGTACAAAATTCAAAGATTGTTCAAATTACAAAAGAAGGACTGGAAAGAAAAATGATCCTCAGCATAAGAAGCAGCAATCGACGCAAGTCAAAAAGCTCTTATTTTTAATGAGGAAGCTGTTTCCTGGTGAAATGCTGATGTGTGAATTTGATGCTGCTCATCAGCAAAATATTATTGCGTACTGCTTCAAAACGGCCTCAGTGTACTACGAATGTAAAAATCAGTTGCTTTCGAAACTTTTCAATCATACGCTATTGCACTTATTTAATGCCTGTGGCGCATAAATGAGCGCAAAAATCGTGTCCGAGTATGTGTGTGTGTTGTGTACTAAAACACGTGAGATTCGAATCTTCACTTGCTAAATATTTATCATTTGTCGTCTTTTCTGAGCCTTTTCAACATCGTAGTTTATCTTTCTCCAGTTTAGTAATAAAAACGATTGATCAACAACAAAGTGTTCAATTCACATCGATTCACACACAGATGGGGCAAAAATGTGTCGTTTTCTTGGGAGGAAAACTATCAACAGATTTGTAAAGTAAGATTTTGAGAGAGGAAATTTTGGTGTTTCCGGCTCGCTTTGCTCTTAAAAAACGTACACTGACGGCGGTTTTGGGGTGAATGAGCTTTGAGGGTGCTAGTGGGCACATGCACTTGGAATTGGGCGCCAGGTGAGCCAGAATCTCGCAGAAACGGGTCCGCGAGGCTTTTGGGCCGGAGAGCCGCATAAGCTGCTGTGGTCCCGCGTCTGCATGAGCGTCCTGGTCCCGCGTCCGCCGCCAAATTTGCACCACACTGGTCGAAACCACTTTCGTCCATTGTCCACACGTTTTCCCTCGCAGCATCAATGTCGATTGGCCTGTTTGTTACCCAAGGGCTACCTAACTGCTGGTTTGCAAAATTTTCACTCGTCTCCGATTTGAGCGAAGTCTGATAATGGGTTCATGCCAGTCGGCAGCCCTTGGGCTCCAAAGTGAGAGCAAGCGAGCACTTGTGTCTGAATGAGAGAGTGAGTGTCCGAGGGGTGGCTGAAAGCCCCTGGGGGATCCAGCGAGCAGGTAAGCTTTGCAAAAGGGGGGCCTACCGGCCGATGCGGAGGCTCGCGGCGAGCGAGGGCAGCAGGGCGGCAAACGCGAGCAGCATTGGCGGTGCGGAAATTCGCGTCGGCCTCGCAGCATTGCACATGTCCTCCTCACAAAAACACATGTGACCAGTCCCGCTACTTTCCATCATGCAAACATGGTCCACCATGAACAGGTTGATTTGCAGCTTTGAGGTGCACGTTCGCCGCACGCTCTCGTACTCTGCGTTTCAAAAACGGGGGTTGCGGGCGGGCGGGAGCAGGGGGCGGGGCCGCAGACGGACGGACGGAGGGAAGAGAGAGAGAAAGAGAAAATTCACCATTAGAACTAGTCGTCTGAGAGAGAGCCACTGACAACGAGAACAAACACGACTCCAGCATCAACAGAGACAGCACGGCCAAACCAGCGGCGGGCAGGCAACCCGCGCGACCCGTCCGCCCGGCCGGCTGCATGCCGGCCGAACTCGCAGGCGCGCCGACCGCCGGCCGACCCTCGCATGCAGACGCTGTTGCCGTCCCGAAAATGAAATCTCGGACCCACAAATACAAACAAAATTTTGCATTTGTTCTAAGCGTCGACCTTTCCATTTCCGGAGACGTTATGAAATGCAGCAGATGCAGTGTGCACATGATAAGTTATTCCAGCAATCGTGCATATTTGGGACTAAGTTAATTTCTGCGTAAACGGTGATAAGCACATCTTCAGAGAAAGAATAGTGGTTGCTTTTGGCCTTCTGTTCATAGACAACGTCTGGGGCACGGTGAAATTAGTCACATAAATTTGGGAACGCATCTCATGCTTTTGCACACAAATCCGCGAGTAAAAAAATTCTGAACTGTCAATATAATAAGCTAGCATTTGTCAGTGACATTAATAGCAGGCTAGATAAGAAGATCTTTAACTTGAGAAAAAGAAACCAATCATGCTAAAATTATTTTAAAAGTACACCACGTCCTTCTGAAAGTGAAGACATTGACATTAATCGCTATCTTAAAAATGTTCCGCGATTTGCATCGGACATAAGAAAATGATTATCTTCGTAATTAGAAAAAAAGGTTTAGAAGTGAAACTGATCAAAATGGCACAAAAATGGGCAACATTGAACGTAAAAAGGTGTCGCACAACAATTGGCGCAACATTGGATGATTTTTCATGCGGCCAACTGAACGGGGAGACACCTATAGCTAGCAGGGAGAATTGCCCCTTTGGAGCTGTCGCGGGGACACTTACGAGTGCGGGCGTTGCGGACCATCTTGACGCAGCAGCCGTTGCAGGTTTGCAGGGGCGGCTGGTCCCTGGGCAGGGCAGTGTAGTTAAACGGGTCCTTGCAGCGGATGTCGCTCCAACTATCGCACTCGTAGCAGTAGATGGACCGCGCTGCCGCACCACCAAACAAACTGCGCATTAGCCTCACTTCGTTCCAAAGTGCTCAGCACAAAAATAAAAAGATACAAACGGGAGGCCCAAGCGGCTCGTCTCGGTGCTATAAGAAATTGCTTGCGACGACGAGACAAACCCCTGTAGAGCCCCCGAAATCATCTCAGATATCAACTACACAATCAGGTCTTCGCGTCGCGCCGTTCTCATCTTAGATTTTTTTCAATTCTGTCTTATTGCAAAATCCGCGATACTAAATTTGTACCAATATGGTTTTCCGACACATGATTTTTAAAATATATCTACAACGTAGATAGCACAAAATTTTGTTTGATGGATTCATGGATGATGAGCAAAGCAAAGTGTTACCGTCTCTTGCTAGAATAACGAGAGACGGCAGCAGACGTGAGATAGAAATGTAGAGAGAGTACGAAAAAGTAAATTAACGCTCAAAATCAGATAGCAGAAATAGAAAGTAAAACCAAATTTGAGTTGCGCTGGCTCAGAACTGAAGAGAAAATTTTAATTCCAATCAATTAAAATTATTATTTTGCAAACTGAAAAATACTCTTTGAATATAGTTTTCTGGGGGGCTGAAGGGTGCTGCTCGGAGGTGCCAGACATAGGTGCTGCCGCCGGTGTGGAATGAGAGATAGAGAGAGAGAGAGAGATAGAGATAGATAGATAGAAATGAAATCCACATACTTACACCTATGGAATATATGGGAGCGTCTGCAGACTGCGCCAAAAAGCCTTAGTTAGCACATCAAGAAGGAGTACAAAGCAGAAAACAAAATCGAGCAAAGTGAGAAAATGCACAGAACAGGCCGATGCAGGCATATCCCAACATGAACGATCGGAATGGGGTCAATTGAGCAACCTCCTTCCTAAATTGACAGTTGCAGGTTCATAATATGAAAACCGCATGCAAAGTGCTCACCTAACTAGCATTTCGATCAACTCAAGGTAACTATTTCTCTTCATACTTCACGTGCTTTGTCAATTCATTCTGCATTTTCGTCGCGACTAAATTTCTACTCTTTTGCATCTTGATCGTCAACTTCATTTGAATTCGATTCTTTAGGGTGCGATAACGCGGACTGCTTTTCGTTTTGGCGCGCGTCGGCTGCGCGCAAACTATGAAATTGGTAATTATTTATTTTCTTTTTCGCGGACTGCCAGGTGAGCACCGATGTGGTCGCACGGTGGGGTGGGTGGATGGAAGGGCGGCAGACCGAAATAGACTTTCGGTTTGCGAGCCGCAAAGCACAACAAAATATGCACACGCTGCGGCCACCGGCCGTTCGATTAGCACACACCACATTGCATCTTAGTCTTTTATAACGTTTTTAGCACACGTGGCCACAAGTATAGCTTAGCAAAAGCGATCGGGTTGTTTAAGGAAGAGGGGCGGGGGGGGGTAACAAAATCGCTGACTCATGTCGTTTTAATTTTATCCACCCTTAATTCTAATCATGCGAAACATAAAATATAGAAAACACCAATAGCGTTTTTAAAAATCAATTTATTTAAAAAAAAAATCAAGAATTTTTTAAGGAGGTGGTGACGAACGGCGCGGAACTGGGTCGACCGGCAATTAAACATAGCGGTGCGGCTTTTTATTTTTAAAAATAGGCGCGCACAAACCGCAGCACGCGGACCGCCGCCGTCAAAATCAATTTCTGATCTGCACTCGCGGCAGCCCGAGTGACGCAAACACGGCTCAATTGCCGCGCAGCTAAAGCATGGCCTCTTGACGGTGCTGCACGGGGAAGGACATCCGTTAAATTTGTGCTAAATCCCGAGAAAAGGGGAATGCGAAACAAAAATATTTATGATAATAAGAATTGCACGAAAAAATGCTTAAGTAGACATTAATGTTACGTCTGAGTAATTTTTAGGTAGCTACATGTTTCTTATGTATGATCAGCATGAAAATTGTATTTAAAATGTGGATTATTGCAAGACGGCGATCAGCAACATGTTAGAACTTAGAGAGAAGGGCGAAAGGCGCGAGAGGCATATATAGACGAGGCCAGTCAGCGTGCGTGAGGATAGTGGGTGGGCTAAGAGGGCAAACGAAAGGGAAGAGAGATAGAGCAAAAAATTAGAGGCGCAAACAGAGAGCATAAAGCAAGCGAATTGCCGCAATAGGCTAATTCGAGTAGCAGAGCGAGCACCATTTCCTTTTCAACTTCATTAAAAGTTTCAGGGGAAATATAAAAGAGTAAGTGGAAAAGGGAACTAATTGATAGATCCATCGCACCAATTAACTCATTCCAGAAGAAATATAACAATCAAACAAACCGAAACTAAAGAAATGATTCTTAAATCAGTTTTGTCTCATAATCAGAAAATATCATGACCCATGGCACACAAGAACCAATCGAGGTTAATTAAACGAAACAAAAACAGGACAAAGAGAAAGAGTTTGCAACATCAACAATCTCGTAATGAAAACAAGAACATAACCTAGGAATATTTTTGTATGATAATTTATATTCGTACTTAAGAGAGAGGCACTATGGGGCGAGAGAAAGTTGAGAAAGTAGCAGAACGTGTGTTTTTGTGTGTCTACCAATTATGATATTTTTGAGCGGATTTTGACACTCAAGGTAGTGGCCACCAAAACGGTCTGATGGGTAGCAGGTAGCGTCTGCAGAGTAATGATCGCGCGCGCTTAACTTTTAATATTAACCAATATTTTTGAACGGATATAGGATTTCCTTTCTAATCTCGGTGATTTCTCAAAGAGTCGGGTTTTTCAGAGAGAAATTTAGTCTGCCTGCCAAGGTGCGCGTATTACTTTGTGTGGGTAGTTACTCAATTATGCAAATCTGTGAGAACAGTTTGAGTGATTGCCTTTTTTTCAAATTGTGGCTGAAATGCATCAACCAAGGGTAAGGACACAGACAATAGGACACAATTATTGTATTCATTACAATTTTGACTAGATTAATAGTTGAGTACAAGGTTTGAAAAGAGAGGAAACGTGGGTAAGTGAAATTCACAATAACAACATCAACAAGAAGACAAAGACTAATTTGGGTCTACTGGCCCAGATCTAATCAAACTCAATCTTTAGTTGGTTGATTAGTCGAAACCAATCAGCGGAAACAGAGTCTGTTAGAGAGAGTAGAAAGAGGTGGATGGAGGCATATAATTATGTATATAAATGGAATTAGTATAGAGATATAGGGTAACTGTTGTCTAAATCTAAGAGAGTTCCCATGCGCATGTACGTACGTATATAGGTAACATATAGTATGTATATAGATAGATATTTATAGTAGATAGGTATAGAGAGTATATAGGTATATTATTTATATAGTATAGGTAACTGTAGCGCCAAAAGCACCAATTACACACGTTTTGTTCTGACCCGTTTTCGGCTGCAGCCTGAGGGAGTTGCGGCGCGACAGCCAAAATTTGTTCCGGCGGCTCGGCCACTTCTCGCGTGCCCACCGTGCCACAACAATGAATAGTGGCGACGCGGCGGTCGCGCAGGAAATTCGTAAAAATTGTCCCATAGAGGAAACCAGCCGGAAAAGGGCAAGCCCTGAATCGAAAAATTCAGTGTTCTTGAAAACCGAGAAACCGACAAAGGCTGGCCCTTTTCTCTTGACTAATAACTGATAAAAAGTGTAATTAGGAGAGTCGGGGCAGGGGGAGTAGAAGAGGCGGTTTCCTCTGTTCCTGCTTCCGCTGACCTCCCGAGAGTGACCTGAGCGACAAGTTTTAAAGCTCATCAACCACAGAGGTCAGCGTGGCAGGAGGGGGCAACCCAAGAGGGGTGGGGGTCCAAAGAAGAAGTGGTGGGGAAAGGCGGAGGACCAACTTACTCTGGCACTCTTCCTCCGAGAGCGAGATGGCGGCTAGGATGAGCACTGCAACACCAAAAAACCCTGACAGAACATCAATTGTGGCAATCGTGTTTACCTGGCATACATTCCTGGCCGGAAGAAAGCGGCGCTAGGAGCGCTAGCATCGCGACTGCAATTGCAAAATGAGAACACACTGGTCAATCTCGACTCTCTGCTTGCTGCACACCTCTGGCTGTCTCAGGTCGCGGCGCCCGAAATTTTCACATTTCGTGCACCACGGAGACAACTAGAGATGGTGCATTTTAACCTGCATCAAAAACTGTTCAGAGTTGGGTGGACGGTTTTCAAGGAGTGGTATAAAGAAAGACTCTTATAATGATTATGATTGTTAAACAAACGGTATTACAAGGGAGGGTAATAATTGGTATTTCCTAGAGGTCTCAGTCGTGAAATTTTAAGCGGCTGCTGGAGCTGAATTATGGGCTGGAGGTGGCTGAGCATTTTCGCCGGCGGCTGGCGCGGCTGACCAATTTTTAAAAGTGAAGTTTGATAGTGCTGAAGGGCAGGAGGCTAATTTTACTCCGGGACTTTTAAATTCTTTCTGAGACCTCTAGTATTTTTGGTATTTTCTATTATTGTATCTCAAACAAAATATCACAAATCGAAGGGAACTATTTTAACGTTGCAAAAGAGCAAATTTAATTTGCTTGTTTTGCCTTAAAGACAAGCATTAACACATAAACGAGACGGAGATGCAGGCGAAAACAAGGAGCCTAGAATGAGAAGGGTGCAGTGCATAACCACAACTTAGTTTGTTTCTGAAGTACGTGTGTAAATTTTTGTCCATCTCGCTACACGCGGGAAAAATAATAAGACAGAGGTGATTTTAAATAAATAAAAGCAACGGAAGAGGAACAATAGAAAATGAGAGAACTCCATAAATTACAATGTTATTGTAAAATAAAAAATTGCTACAATGATTATAGTTTGTAACTTATATGCTAATTCCCATCCTTACATTTTTTGTCTGCGTGAAGAATCGATTGAAATTTAAGATTGGGTTTGAAATTAGAAAAATTACCAAAATTGTAAGAAATGTGGAATTTCAACAAATTGGTTTTTTCGTTTTCATTCCTTGTTTGCCTCTCAGTCAATGTAGCCGGCTAGTACGCGTATAGAAGAAGAGATAGAGGCCACTCTAAAAGCGTTATTAGTTGGCCAGCGGCCAGAGGCATCTCTGCGGCGTTAAATCCGCCATGCCAGCCCAATCTTTTATTCCTGGGCGCTAGATAGTTTTAAAACTCGAGCGAAAATATTTTTATGTTTTTAATTAACTTTTTAACCAGCGGTCCCTTTGAAAACTGATATAAATAGCAACACACTCGACAACTCTCGGTCATCCTTTTCCCATTTAAAATTTGTTAGTACAGTATGGAAGCCCAGCAATTGAATTTCTTCCCTCCATTGAATTTTTCTTATTGTTAGCTCCACTTGACCGTTCACCCGTTTGTCTTGTTTATTTGACTCATCATAACTGTGAATTGTAGTCCTTTAGTGACCGGCACACTCAACATTTCGAGAAAAATTACGTCATCGTAACCGAGCCAGACCATCTGCCTTCAGGCTTCACTGATTGCGAGTGCCACACAAATCGGCAGGGCTTCACTACTCAACCTTGTCTCCCGAATGTTCGCAAAAAAACAGTCTGGTTTAACAGAATTAACAGTATTGTAATAATGCAAGGTTTCCATCTGTATAATCACAATTCAAAACTTAAATTCCACTAGAATTTACCACTATCGGCTCTACCATGTCAAGAGGGCCAAAAAGGAAAAAAAACTATGATTTTCTTTCCCAAATAAACAGAGAGGATTTGTTTGTAATAATGAGTTTTTTAGTGGACTCTAGACCGAGAGAGTGTTGTTCGTGCAAATTAATACGTGCAAAAATGCCATCCGCGTATTCCTCTGGTGGGTAGCAAATTAATTGTGCATGTTTGTATTTGTGCATTCGCCATTAGGCATTAGAATATTGGTGTTTGAGCAATCAATCTCGGGCAGAAAAAGGTGAATGCGATCAGGGGATGCCTTACAAAAGGACAACAGAACATTGAGAGCGTCATTATAGTTGTTCGTGTGTTTCTGTCTCAATGTGCGCGTTACATGCATATTATAATTTTATTTTTAGCGACTATTTCATGCACGTACACGACGCTTCGATCGATAACGATTATACCGCGGACGTTAGGGCGAGTGTCAGCAGAGAATTTTGGTTAGAGACAGCGTTACTGCCTCTGTGCGCCTAAGTGACAATAAAAATGAAAAAACGCATGCGGTTCAACGTGCGCACGAAAATGGGAAACCCCATTTCCACAAAAATTATGTCCAGGCTATTAATACGGTGGATGTTAGAAAAGTCAGAAAAGATATCACACAATTCCATAATTTAAAAGCAATAAAATTAATGAGGTTAATTGCCGATTTCACTTGAACTGAATGATCAAACTGTCAAAACGCAGTCTTTTCTGTTACTATCAGTCTAAAAAATGGAATTTTTGCCTTTTCCTTCGGCATTTAACTACAAATGCTTAAAAATATTCAGGCAAATCTCAGTTTAACGTCCATATTAAGTTTTTTAATTCATTGAATATTTTAAATATTTAGCCAATTTAACAAAAATATAATAGATTGAATTAAATTATAATTTATAGAAAAAAAACTATTGATCGGTCTTAGCTGTTCATTAAATTCTGGAAGTTCATCCACCATGCATGAATGCTAGCCGAATTCCCCTGTTGCAGACAAACACACCAGCAGAAGCACTGACCTGGAATGGTGAAGATCCACTCGAGGGCCATCATGTCAGTGGTGCGTGGGTCAATCAATCAGTCAAAAGGTCAGTCGGGCGCGGGTCAAAGTGCGACGCGAGGAATAGGCGCCTCTCACGCCCCGCGCTCCAGTAGCCGACGGCCTAAAACGTTTCCGCCTGTTAATTAATGCTCTGCTCTCGCGGTGGCGAACCCAAATGCGCCGACCAAGCTGCTGCGACACCTTTTTTCACAGCTCATTTGTTTCGTCATGCTGCATGCTGATGGGCATAATTACTCAAGAATTAAAATGTGCGTACTCCGCAGTTTTACGCCGAGAAGAAATTTAAAGAAAAAATATGAATACTTGGGAGCTTAACAAGGTCAATGCACTCTGTTAGAGTGCGTGCGCCACTCTATCATAATTTAAATAATGCCAGGGGTAGTTAAGGTTCGGTATAATATCATTTTAAAATCAAGTCATTTTCTTCCCCTGGATTTTTTCAAAAGCACGTTCTAGAACATTATCTATTGATTTGAGATGTGCCTAGTTTAGCATCGGATTCTTAACAGTCAATTTGTCAGGGGATTCGTAACTTGATATTTAGTGATTTTACACAGTTGAAAATGAACCGAGCTTTCTTTGTGCTGAGAAATTTCAGTTGCGGTGCACTCCAGGTGAAATTTCGAATTACCCGTGAACGGCGCAGCCAACGCATTCTGTTATGAGACTAACAGTCCCAAATTAACCGGAGATACCCGTGTGTGAGTAAAATTATGAAAATGCACACGCGAGACGAGAGCGGAGGCGAATTTGAGAGAGTGGATATATGTATGATTCACGCGTTTATTTTGAGATGCGCGCGCGACACTTGCAAGGGCGACCTCCTCTTCATCGGCCCTCTTATTTTCTGTTTCCTCGCTTTTGTTTTGGAACTGCGGCTTTTGTCTATTTCAGAATTGCATAGCCACCGAGAGGAAAATCCGCCGCATTGCTCGCCACTGCGACACTTTGTAGACGCGCTCGTTTTTGTTGTGTCTGCGCCGGTAGCGCATTGCCAATATTTATGTGTCACTCGGCCAAACGGCGTTATTATTTACTTAGTCCAGTGAAAAGACTTTCAGCGCGTGTCAGCGGTCAAATTGAAAATAAGCTCTAGTGAGAAAGTAGGGAAATGCGTATTTAAGGGCACATGCAATACACGTAACTTTCCTTAAGCTGCATGCAACTATCCGGCACACATGAGAAAAAAAATAAACAGTGCTCTCTAGCATGTCTTGGCACATCGATTAACCGATTGAAAGAAATAGTTGAAGAGCTTCCCAAGACCATTATAGGTCGGCCGCAGTGCAGACAGGGCTTCCTTCCTTGCCTTCTTTCTTTCGCCACTGACAACATAGCCGCGCGCAAAATCAATATCAACAGGCCATGTGCCGCGCCGCTTTCTGGGCGCTTTTCGCCAATGCGCCTGAAATGTTTGCACAAAACACAAAAAAAACTAAATCGCGTCTTGGCGCATCTCAGGAAAATCGTCATAGCGCGGGGGAAAACAACCTGACAAAGAGAAATATCCCGCTTGCATGACACTTCCAGGTTCATTGATATACTACAAGGAGAGGGTTCGGATTACTGCAGGTCGTACGGATTACAATAAATAATAAAGCGTCTAGAGTTTATAGGGTTACCGCGCAGATGTCATAAACGGAGGTTCTTTTCGTTTCGAAAACGGTACTAAAACCAGGCGGTGCGGCGAATGCATTTAGAAAACGTCCGCTGAGACGTGTGGCAAGCTTACGCATTTTTCAATGCAGCTGGGCTCGGGCAAAGGTTGCGTGCAAGGGTAGCAGGGGCGGTCTCACCTGTGAGAGAGGCGAGGGCGGCGTGCATGGTTGCCACGCAGCAGAGGCGGCAGGCCGGCGGCGGCACACTGCACCGAGCCTTCTCGGTCCACGAAGGGTTGCTGCCACGACGAGGGGGTGAGTGGCTCGCGAATGCCGCACTGTCTCGGGGCAGCTCTGCTTGATGCACGGCGGCCACCGACCGAACGACCGACGGCCCAGCGTGTGCTGTGCGGTGCTGCTGTTCTCGCTGCCGCGCTCGCTATTGATCGCCCCACCCGCTGCCCGCACTCCTCCACCCCCTGCGGCCGCTGCTGGTGCCGCAGTCCTAACCTGCGACAAAACGCGCCCTCCGCTACACCCCACCCCCCGGATCCCTTCCTACACGACCTTGCCGCGCCAAAATCACCCTCGCCCCCACTTTCAGTATCTACAGAATTACTCGTTTTTTTTCTATTTCATTCTATTTATCGATATTCGATTTATTTTACGCATCTCAATATTAATTTAATCCCGTGCTTTTCAATTTGAGTAGTCTTGGTCAACCGATTAAAATTTTTCTTGATTTTTGTACTGGTTTTTTCCTCTTAATATTGAGGATCAAATTTGACGAAATTAAAAGCATTTTTTTACAATGGTGTACATAATTTTTTATTATGTTTCTTTGTTTGCTCGTGTTTGTTACATGATAATATGCTCTCTTGGCTAAAATTAATAGTAATAATAAACCTTTTGCTTAACATGGAAACCTACCAACACTAACAAATAGCATGTTCCGTTTATAATGCAATCATTTGCTGCTTACAATAATGTTTATAAACAAAGAAAGTAGAAGGGAAATAAATAAAAATAAAACAAAAATTTGCCTTCCCAGGGTGGGCAGCCAATACAAATTTTTGCTTTCTCGTCGTCTCCGTGAAGAAAACAGAGAATAAAGTAAGAAAGGCAGGATTATAACGTATCATACAGTAGCAAAATGAATTCTTAGAACAATTTATACAACTTATTGTGTTCTGTACAAACAGCTTTCCAAAAATTGCTTCCTTTACATCGTGATGCCATCTTCTTGTGTGGCGTTGCAAAATAATAGTTTTAGTGGTGACAAGCATTTCATGTGATCAAATTTACCAAAGAATGCTTAGTACCGGCCTATAGATCTAGCAGTCAAATCAAGTGTTGATTTTGACTTTCAAGTGTCTGTGTGCTCCACTTAACCAGGTGCCAATCACAATCATCATTATTTCCATCATAGTTTTTGCCAACAATAGTGAAAAGTGCAGCTCTATCAAAGTTTACGCAACAAAATCACGTTTCCAACATTTTCCAAAGGAATTAAATAACAGATCGTTCTTTTCCCTTTTCTTGAGATTCAGCCATTGCCTTTCCTTTTCATTTATTTAGAATAACATTTTTACAATATTGGATAAAATGCAGTCAGGTGTTTGGATATCTTCATTGACAATACAGAAGTTGAAAACCAATATTAAAATTGCTATTTTAATGACACTTGTGATTGTAAAACCAAAAATATCTGTGTCCGATATTAGATGAGAGAAAATAGGTGGGGAGAAGAGTAAATGCTGCTCCTTTGTACATTTGCGTAAACCACCAAGTATGGCACAGTGTAGAAGTGGTCGCGAAAAAATCAAGTTGTGCATTCCAAGAGAAACAGCAGCTCGATATCGATTCAAAAAGAGAGAAAGATAAATGCTAAAAAGTGACTCCGACAGTGGCGGCGCCAAGGTACTGGTTTTGCTCGACTCTGCCACACCGTCCTGCTGCGGTCAGAAAAAAGGGCGGCTGGGGGCGGTCGGACAATGTAGCTCAGTCCGATGGTAGCATGCTGAACAGGCGGAACTTCTCTCGAATGTGTGGCCGCACGTCTTCACGCTGTTTCATAAATTAATTACAATAAGTATGAGAATAAAAAAAGAGTTGCATTTAAAGGGATAAATGAAGATTTTTATATCAAAGAAGGACGTAAATAATCAATATTTTCGCTTCTCACCATGCAAGCGAGGTTTTCAAGGAAGGGCAGCAACTTCATTAGCTCGCAGTCGGACCGGTTCTCAAACCAGCTCTCGATTGGGATGCCATTCTCAAGCTTTGAAATTGATAAGAGTCAATCAACAACGTCTATGAGTAGGCGGATTTAAATTTACATGGTAGCCAAAGGCCTGTGGTGAGTTGTCCACAATGATGGTCTTCGAAAGGTCCCTGCCAAGAATTTGCAGGTCTTTGATGTAATTGCCGTTGACGCAGATGCAGTGCTCCCTGAACAGCCGGTACCTGCACCACAGATCATATGTGAATTTAATTTGGAATTTGCAAAAATAATTTAGTTTATTGTATATTAGTGTTCTTTTCATAGAGGCCCACTCCTTATTAAACAAATGGGTGCCATGAAATCATTTTTGAAATGCAGAATATTACATCAATTTGCAGACAGTTAATTGTTCTTAGCAGGAAAAAAGATAGTTAGAATTTACCAGTCATTTGGAAGTTGAGGGGAGCAGTAAATTTTTCCATTTTAGAACTCAAATAAATCCTTTGCGAATATTTTTCTCTCTCGCATAGATCGAAAAGTTGCACATCATTGTAATAAAAAATGCTTACTTGATAAGCCGCCTTTCTGGATCAAGCAGGTTTAGCAGCTTGTCGGCATAAACGCGTTTCGAGGCGGTGAACAGGATGACCTCAAACATGTTGGCCACGCGCTCGAGGAACTCCTTGAAGAAGGGTCTTGTGCGTACAAACACGCGGTAGCTGCAGTCTTGGAAGAGCACGGGGAAATTGAAGGACGCGTCGTGCAGCTCTTGCAAGCTGCAGTGCACCAGGGTCTCGTCCAGATCTAACACCAGCGAGAACTCTGGACTGCTTCGCGTCTTCAACGGCAGTGCTGGGCACCTGCCAGCAAAGAGTTACCGAATTGTTAAGGCTGTGTCGCGCAATTGAATGAGCCCTTAAATCACTGTAACAACTCTGACACTTAATATTTTTGGAGCAAAAGGAATAGCACCTCAAGCGTAAATCTGAATTAACTGAGGCCTCAAAATTGATGTCAACTCGCAAAGAATATTATGGTGCCATTTAAGCTGAATGTAACCATTCTTAATGTTACTGGGAACTTTTGTGTTTGCCCAACGTTAGCAAAACGATATTGAAATAACAGAAGCCGACGAAACTTCCGCACCAAGGGAGAATCAAACAATCAGAAAACTTTGCTTCATGGAGTTACCAAACTAACCTGGCCCTCATGTCTGGAGTGAGTGGCGGCAGGTTCTTGATGAACAGGTAGGGGTCGAAGGGCTCCCAGTCATCAACGGCTGAGGTTGAGGCCTCGCAGGCCACGCTGGCAATCACCATTGCGCTCGGAGGTTCATTCTCATCGCAGCTGGCGCACGCCTCGTTGGCGGCCGCGGCGGCGGCCTCCGCGTAGAACCTGGTGACCTCGACGTATGTATCAAAGCGCTCATCTGTCCTGAGCACTGCCCCTTCCTCCCCTCCGTCATCATCCAGCATGCAAGCCAGGTCAGGTGTCACCAGTTTTTCATAAGCAGCCAGCAAGGCGGCGCTTCCGTCCACCCCTGACACGCCGGCGCCCTCCTCCTCTTCAGGTAAGGGGTGCTGCCAGTTTTCTTTGCTCTCCTCACCTTCAGACACCTGCTGCTCAAAAACAAAAGCACGCTTTGTCAGTTTCGCATTTGTAAATGATGTAAGATTTGAAAATCTTTAAGAACAAGAAACTTGGGTCTTTGAGCTCTTCACCAAAATGATAAAATAATCAAACTTAAATTTTTATTACTCTGAATGGAACTCAAAATATTAGTTTTTATTCTTACAAAGATCGGAACTTCAAATCTTAAGCTTTGAATTTGCAGCTACGAAGATTCTAATTTCGTGTCAGTGAGTAGCTAAATTAATTCGCTCGAAAGCCCAAACGGTATTTTATTGTCCCCGTGTTAAGGGATCGAACGTTCTTTGTCTTGGATGGTCGAGTGCAGTAGGGAGTGGGGGTGACTCACCTCGACAGTATGCATTTCAGTGGTGTCAGCGGTCGGTTCGCAGAGTGGGCTCTTGTGCACAGGCTCGCCGCTTGCGCCGCCTTTCAGAGCAGGCACGTTGCCGCGGAAAGTCTGCAATTTTCGCGCGCACAAAACTAAGCGTTAGACTTGGGGAAAAATGATGTGTTTAGATATTTCAGCCAACAGGTTTTGCGTGCCATATTTTCTTTTAAATTTATTAGTTTTACATATATGAAGCAATTACAAATATAGTTTTCACTGAGAACAAAAGATAAATTATAATTTGAACACCCTTAGAAATTTTTCGTATATTTCAATCGATTCTTTTTTTAAGATTTTGTATTGAAAAAATTGTACAACATTAGACCTGTCTAAAGTTACTTTCAAGAACTTTCTGATTTCTTGAATTGCGAGCAAGCAAAACTGTGAAGATAAAAATGATGCAACTTCCCCCATCATCAGGGCGAGACAGCAAAACCAGAAATAAACACAAAAAACGTTTTACAAACAACCGAAACACAGGGTTATTGCAGGACGTTGGAAGTTTTCTTACCTCTCTCAACAAGTTGTGCCTGGCACGTGACCTCCTGGCGAGGGCTGCCCTCGCGCCGTGGGCTGGGCCGCCGCCGCGCTGTTTGGCCGCTCTGGCCGCTGCTGCGGGACACGACTTGCGGGATCGCAGGCTGGTGGCCACCTGCGGGGGGGCCGACGAGCCGCTCCTCAGCCACATCCTCCTTACACCATCACCTGGTCAACAGCGCAAACGAGCCAAAGGTCAGCGTGAAAGGTGTCTCTCGTGTTTGGGCCCTGGCCTTCCTGCGCCCGCCAATCTGCTGCTCGCGCGCGCGACAAGTGCTGCGCACCCCGCCAACGTATCGATCCCGCGCGCCACCTCCCGCCCCGCCGCCCCCTCCAAAACCCACCCCCGACCACCCCGCCCCCCGCGTGCTCTCTCGGCGCCGCCGCCAAGCCGCCACCTGCATAATTAAAACGCAAAACTGTCTTTCTTCGCGCGCGCACTATATATTGATTCCGCTCAAAAATCCAATCGCTCTCTCTTGAAATCGCTCCTCTGCGCCACTAACCCCGACGCTTAATAGCCATTAGCCCGACCTTAAAATTTGAAATTTTTAGATAGGTTTACTGCCAACGAGGGGATCGGAACGGTAACAATATCAACCGAATTTGGTAGGAAAATTTGCCTGTTGCTGTTTCGGATGCAATGAAATGGAAGAAATGTGTCTTTTTATTTACGATTAAGATAAATAAAATATTTTAGTCAAAGAGACCAAAGTGATACCTGGACCTGTGCGATAGGGAAACCAGAAGTAATCAAAATTGTGCTACAATGATGTAAAAAGTACAATAGTATTCAGAGCGGCAGACCACGAATTTCGACACCAGATTGGAAAGTTTCACTAAAATATTGATAGGAATTATAGAATTTTCGGATTAGAGCCAGAGGTTGTCACTTATCTTTACTCTACCGTAGCTGCTTCCCGAGTTACGAAGATCTGACGTAAGAATTTGATCTCCCAAGTTAAATTCACCCCAACAACATAATGTATGTTTGCAATATTGTGTAATTTTTTAGTACTGGAAATATTGGTAGGATTTCTTTAATAATTTTCATAATATTATGAGTATTACAAGATTATATTCTAATGAGAATTTTCATATTTAATTGCAGTAAAATAGAATTTTTTTTTAAATAATTTCCAAACTTAAAGGAACCCCAACGTAATTAAAAATAAATGCAGAGTAAATTCTCGTTTGAAATTGAAAGTTGCCAATAGACAGACAAATCCAGTGAAATTCTCAATTCCAAAAAGCCTTTAAGATTTGTAATTCAAGCCTATTAAACAAGTACTAGCACCTCAGGTATGCTCAATATAGCACAAAGGATCGAAAATTGAGAAATCCGATGAAGCTTACCGCAATGAGAAAGAAGAGTGAATTATACCGCGTTTTATGGCCTGTGTTGCTCAACGTATCAACAGTTTTCCCAGTTTCATGAGAATTTGAAAAAAGTTTCAAAACTTTGCGGGCCCGCCATTCCAATAGTTAGTCACACAATGATAGTGAAAATCGCATTGTTGAAATTTCCTCACCGCACTGCACAAAGCCAAAATCCCAATTTCCGTCAAAGCTTTGCCAACAGAAACTGTTGCTGAGGAAAGGCTGAAAATTTCGTCATGTCGTTTTGCGAAAAATAAAAAAGTCGTAAAATACTAAAAGCCGGAGAAATCTGGTTGGACGAGCCTTCCATCAGCAGGCGGACCTATGACAAGCTGACCTTTGGCCGACCTGCCATGCACAGAGGACCTGTTGCGCGATCAGGTGAGCCTCTGCTGGCTTGGACTCGACCAATAGGCGACAGGGGCTCGAGTGCCCCGTCGCCCGTGATTCGTCGCGTCTTCGCCCAAGGTCGTAGGTCACACCGTAGTCCCTAACAGCTTTTTTATTTCGCCGACAAGACCGAGACGAGCCCTTTAAAAAGAGTGCCACTCACACTAAACACGCCGGTTTTTACTAGTTTCCGCTTCCGCCTCCAACAATCAAATTTCATTTACGAAACAATTGAAATCAGCAGCCCACCGGACCGGAACAAGCATTTTTATATAAATTCATTTGCTATTTTACTGAATTAAAGCTGCCGCTGATAGAGCACGTGGGTTTGTCACTCGATAATTTTGGATGTTGCTTTTGTGATGGCCATTCTTGGCATGTAGCCACGGAAAAAATTGAAAGTTGAACTGGTGACAACAGAAGAAATTAAGGAAAAATCGAGGAAGATATTTTATTATTTTTGAGTCTGTGTTGGATGTCAGCACAAAGAAGGCACACTTCATTGACTATTATTTGATTTTCTAGGACTGCCTTGCAACTACTATCAATCCAGGATTCAATACAACTGTCCAACTTAAAATTAAGTAAAATAAACTGATTGCAGTTAGTCCATAACGTTCAAGGCCCACAACGCTAGTTATCATTAATAAATCGGCGAAGACGGCGACAATTACTTTGCGAAATTAATTTTGAATTCAGGACGCAAGGGGGAAAATGCAAGAGTGGCGAATGAGGCGTTTTAACATTTCAGCGAGTTTGGGAGTGCCTTTTAAGGACCGATCGTACCTTCCTGCTTGCAAAGAACCCGCATTGCCCAAAAGGTTACACTGCGATTTTCTCGTCTCGCAAATTAAAATGCACCAATGAAACTACCAACGAATTCTGCATTTTTTAATCATTTCAACTTGATTAAATTTTTAATCATGACTTTCACGACGCACTTAAAAAAATATCTTGACGGTGGTGCTTTTTCCGTTCATTCATGGCTGAAGACTAAATTTTTATTGTAAATATATAGGGGACTCAAGCTTTCCGATCACTCACACTTCTCGCTCTGACGGGAAGAATCAATGTTAATGCCCTATCCTAGCGAGAAGTGTGAGTTGGGCGAAAATGGTGAGTCTACCATAGTCACCTATTTTCATTCAAATTATGTTCGAGGGACGCTCGCCTGTAATGGCGGGAAAAAACGGAAAACATTTTCCTGCATTTCTATTCGGAATTGGGCAAAATTTAGCAGGGAATAGAAATGAAAGATTCCCAAAAGGATAAGAAATTTATATGATGCCTATCAATAGTTTTTCCAATTTTTGGCCATGTCAAAATTTCTCCTGACCGACAAATTTAATAATGTCGAAGAGACGAAATGTCGCGTTCAATCAGGAAACGCGCGCGCGCCGCGTTCGGCCTTGGTGTGTGTAACCCATGCCATGTTTTCTTGTGTACATTTTAAACTGAACGCACAGCGTGCATAGCCGGAGAGCGAAGATTCGCCAATTTGGCCGTCAAGGTCGTCGCGCGCCAAAACCGCCGCCTCCGAGGGGCACCGCGAAACCGCCTAGTGCGACTCCTGCCACCGGCGCCGCCTCGAATCTCTTCAGTCCCGGCAGAAAACGAGTCGGCTGATCCGCGACAAGGCGTGCCGACAACGCAAACCTCGCACAACGCGACGAAAGATTCGGTTTTTGGTGCAATTTTGGAGAAAATGCTTAAAACTTACTCAGCGACGGGCCGTCTTGCAGTGGCCGCGTCGTTCCCGCACGTACTTGGCGTGTTCCCGCCTCCGTCGCTGCTACCCCAGAACGCGGCAACAGTCGACCGTGGACCGCTCTTTAACACCCTTTCGCCGAATTCGACGACGGTGAACGAAGACGCCGAACACACGAGGTCCCGGAACGAAAACCGACGGCCGAACCAAGTCGCTCTTCGCACTGCACCGCGACCAAGTTGTCTTGTCTTCCCCTCCACATATAAACGACGGAAACGCCCCCACCCCGCAGTGCACGTGGGCGATGCGATTCTCTGTTTTGATTCCAGATCAATTTTGCCTTTGAACCCTTTTTTGTACACTTTATAGGCACGGCAAATGAACCCTAATCATAACAGTTTTAATCTTTTCAATCTAAACAGAGTTTTCTATCTGAAATAACTGTACTGACCCTGTTAGGTTTACCTTACTGTTTGAGTAAATCGATAAAATCGATCTCCGCTTGAGTGGTAAAAAATGAACTCGCCGAAGAAACGTGACAACTGCGCATTAAGTGTATAATATTAAAGGCGCACTTATTTTTCTTATTTCTGTGAGGAGAGCGGTGTATTTATGTGGATGAAAGAAGAGGCAACTCTCCTACATCAGAAAATATACAGTCGGGAAATCGGGAACCATGCAAAAACGCAAGATCTAAAATTAATGAATTGATCAAATTATTTTATTTGAAAGTAAATAATGATAAATCCTATATATATGATATAGGATATAGAGCAGAAAAAAGTTCACTTTATAAGCTACATTATTAGGCGGTTAATATAATGCTTCATTTTAAAGTACCATGATTTTTTATTATATTGGATTTAATTTTGCAATATTAACAATAGCTTTCAGGAAGGTGGCCAATGAGTTTCTGCTCTAGCGTGCGCTGACTCAGGTATCCACTGTTTAAACGCTTGCAACAAATCTGTGATGGAAGAAAAAATAAATCAATTAAATTTTAATTAATTTGAATAAAAAAATACATTTTGGATCCTTCTTCCACAGTTGCTCGATTTTTTGCTTGCTGTCTGCTTGTTTCAACATTAGTTGGTTCACCATTGTAGCATACTTGGGGGCTAAACTGTGAACGGTAAAAAAGTTAAGTTTCCCATGTTCAAAGTTTAAATAAAAATCCATACCTGGAATAGCTCTTTGTCATGACGCCTGTATTTAGTATGAGCTGATGTTTGAACTCTGCCAGCGAGGGAAAAACAGCACCTTCCACAATGAAAAGTGCTAGGTACTTGTACCTCTCAGGTCCCTCTGGAATCTCGATCTCCATTCGAGGCAGCTCCCAGTTACCCTTACCTGCACAAAATAAATAAACCTCAAAATGTATCTATAAACTGACATTACCGAAAGTTCCCGTGACCCAGCACATGAGTTTCTGGCTCCTTGAGTCAAACCTTGGCGCAGGATCTAGAAGAACTGGGGACAGCCTGCAGAGACTGGGTGCGTAGGTTGTCAACCAATCTGGCTCAATTACAGTAACACCTGAAATAAATAAGTTCAACACTACGTTCAAAAAATCACTGTATATTCACCTCTCATCATGATTTTGCCAGTCTCAAAAAGCTCCTGGAAGATGACCCACTGTGGCTTGGCCTTCTTCAGAGCACTCTCGCCCGACAGAAAAACTGGTTGCTCCAGCAAGGGAGTCCGATAAGCCAATTTCCACTTTTCTTTCTTCTCCTTTAATTCAAATTGATCCACTTTCATGGCAACCTGGTCCACGCTGCCAGCCAGCAAGATCTGACGCAGCATCCGACACTGTTCAGAGAAGCAAAAAAATATGTATTGGTTCCATCTTAAAAAATGACTCTGTTAATCACTTGAGAATCATTGGGTGGTGGCAGCATAGGGTCGATGCACAATCCAAGTTCAGGGTGAGCCAGGTTGATTTCAGAGGTAAGCTGCACCCGCAGCTTGCCCACCTCCTTTATTCCCTTTAGCCTAAGAGCATGTATATCACAAAACTCGCTTAAGGCTTTCTCACCACCCCGCGCCAGGGCTTTGCCGCTCGCGTAGAGTAACCTGAGTAGAATGGCAGGGTCACCGAGCTGCAAGGCTTGGCCGTGTAAGGCACACTCTTTAACCGCTTTGCCAGGTTCGAGAAGCAATTGTTCGACAGAGAGGACGGCCACCAGGGCCACAGCGTGAGGCATCAGCTCTTTCTGCTGCATGCATAGGGCCAGCATTTTACCAAAGCGCGGCGCCACAGGAAACCCTGAAATCGCCTTTCCTAGAGGGGTCAATCCACCAGCACTTTTCTTTCCCTCTGAGGGAGGTTCCAGGGCACCCAGCAGCACTAACTTCACTTCAGCAGCCTCCAGCTGTTCATGACTTGGCGGCTTAGGATACGGGAAGTTGATAACCTGAAAATAAAACTCCAGTTTGTAGAGTTAAATTGCTTGTTAAAAAAGTAATCTCACCTTGTCGATGCCCATGGCTTTCATCTGCAGGAAGAGGTCGTCTACAGGTCTGCTCAATATGTCAGGTTCTGAGAACTGAGGCAACTTGTCATTGAAGACAGCTGATGAGTAGAGTCGATAGCAGTGTCCAGGACCAACACGTCCTGCTCGACCTTTCCTCTGCTCTGCTGAAGCCTAAATGAAAAGTTTTGTTTTTAATTTTTTCTTATGGGACACGACATCTTTCATGAAAATCATTTTTACAAGCGTTAATGAGAAATCTCACCTTTGAAGTCCAATCAACATGAAAAGTGGACACCCCCGTAATTTTGTCACACTTCCTGAGCTTGGTGCGACCACAGTCTACCACGTACTTGACCCCAGGAATTGTCAGTGAAGTTTCAGCAATATTTGTGGCCACCACACATAGCCGGTGACCTTCAGGAGGCTGCAAGAACACCCTGGTCTGTTTATGGCTAGGCAGCAGCGAGTACAAGGGCAGCACCCACATTGGCTGCCGCAGCGCTGGCAATTCCATGTCATCAATGTCCACACCGTCTTCATCGTCATCGTCGCCCTCAAGTGCATCTGCAAATAATTTTAGCAATGGAAAAACAATTAGGCGTTGATATTTATCCGTGTTACCTGCAGCTTCGTCATCTAGTGCAGATTCAGCAAAAGAGTCAAGATTGACAGGTTCTAAGGACACGTTATTCTTCTTCTTCTTTTTCTTCTTTTTTGGGTTTGAACCTTTGCGGCCAATCTCATCAAACTCCAATGGGGTCTTCTCCTCCTGTTCTTTTTCAGAATCCATCTCTTGTGATTCAAGCTCTGATTGGGTCTTCAGAGGGAAAGCTTTTCGCAGCTTTTGTACTAACTGTTTCACCTGTAGGGTATCAATTGTTATGAAAGTAAACAATATGAAAGTTTATTTACCTCTTTCTGACCAGTTACGAAAACAAGAATGCCTCCATCTGGCAGCTGCGTGTGAATCTTGCAGACTTTTTTGTACGCTGCAGACATGTAGTCAACAGCAGTCTCACGCGCAAAATGGACGTTCACTGGATACTGTCGGGAATCCACTTTTATAACTGGAGGAGGTGTTTTGAACAATCGAGTGTTCTCTGTGAAGTCCTCCAGTCGAAGAGTTGCAGACATAACAATTAACTGCGCAAAGAGGAAAATATTTAAATTGGCAAAATGTAGGATCTGTTTTAAACTGTTATCAGTTTGCTGATACCATTAAATAAAAAATTAACTTTTAATACCTTTAGAGGGTTTCCCTTTTGTTGCCTTAGTTTGACAACTCTGGAAAGCAGCCCGACCAAGATGTCAGTGAATAGACTGCGTTCGTGGGCCTCATCTACGATGATTACAGAGTACTTGGAGAGTAGGAGGTCACTCCTGGCCTCCCGGAGCAGCACACCATCTGTCATGAAAAGTATCCTTGTGCTAGGCGAGGCATTTCCTTCAAATCGGATCAGGTACGACACCTCCCGACTGCTCAGACCCATTTCCTCGGCCACTCTGGAAGCCATCGAAATTGCTGCAACCCTCCGAGGCTCTGTCACACAAATCATCTTGCCTTTGCTGAAGGAAAAACGCGTAGTTAAAAAAGGGTACGATTATAAATAGTGATTATTTCTCACCTGGCGTAACCCCCTTCGTATAGGAACTGAGGCACCTGAGTAGTTTTACCAGAGCCAGTTTCTCCAGCGATAACCACCACAGGATTCTCATTTATGGTTTCCATAATAGATTGCTCCTCAGCTAAAATGGGCAGTTTCATTCTTGCAGCCTGCATGCTTTCTGATCTGTTGACTGGAACAAACACCGCCTTCTGCGTCTTTCCTTCTGCTGGCACAACTTTTTTAATCTGCTTCACTTCTTCAACTTTAGGGGCAGCTTTTGGTTTGGTTTCAATTGCAGATTGACAGAACTGCAAGATATATTTTGATGTTGTAATGGTTTTTTACTGTGTCAAAAAAATCGTAATTACATTTTGGACCATTGTTGGCTTTGGAACCAAATATTGCACTTTGGCAGCAACAGGAGCCTGGACCATTTGTTCTTCCTCACTTTCTTCAAGGTCTTCTTCATAATCCTCTTCCATATTTTCAGTAGCAGACTTTTTTTCCTTTTTCGGTGGGGCCTTCTTTTTATGGTTAATTACTGATGCAAAATTCAAACCCTCAGGCGCCTGAAAGCTGCTCAGTGCTTCTAACAAGGAGCCTCTCTGAAATATGCAATTTTTCATGTGACAAAAATAGTTATGCATCATGTATGTAATTTCACACCTTTTTCTTTTTCTCCTTTTTTTGAACTATTTTCTCCAGTTCTTTGCGTTTTTTCTTGGACAAAAAGGGTCGCTTATCTAATGCCCTGGCCCTCTTCGGGGCCAGTTTGATCTTTTTCGAAGGCAGAGCCAACACATTACAGGAATCAAACCCTGCCGAAGGTACCTTCTTCTTGTTGATGTCCATGTCGATCTAATTGTAAGACAAGCACTTCTATAGTTTATTTTGCTCATGAGATTTAACCTGCTTTAATTACCTCTATTTCACATGGCAGCTCTGGAATCTTGTCTGCGGTCAAAGCGTTGTCTTCTCTTCTTTCGCATCGCTTGCGCTTTCTCTGTCTTGGTAACTTGCTCATGTTGACTTTCTGCGGGTTTGTAAAATATATTTTATGTAATGTACGTCATTTTTACGTTTTCCAAGTTATGTATATACATTTTAAAGATAAGTTTCTGGAGTTAAAAATGTGTATAAAATACTTACTCACTTTCCCGCTCCAAGAGTCAACAGTAATATTGACTGTTAGAAAAATCAGAAGGAAATAAGCCTTATTTCCAAAACAACGTGATCGATTATTTTTACTTTGTCTTTCGAGCTTTTGCACTTCTTGCTGCCAATGCCGAGTGCAGAGTAGTATAAAAGAAAACAGTCCAACCTGGAAACACACGTGTTGCGATTTAATGGGCGTGGCATCCGTACCAACCATGCGGCTGCGTCAACAGGACCAGAGCAGGAGACAGGAGACCCTTTATTTTTTATTTGTGATCTGTGATATTATGATTTAAGAGGACTCAAAAATTCAAACGGCTCATGCCAGATCTATCACCCCCGTCAGAAGACAACGTTAATTCGTGTACCACAGCCTCTGTCAGAAGAAAAAGTAAAAAAGCACATCTAATTATATATTTTATATTAATTTATAATATTAAATATTTTATTCTTCTTTCACTTTTGTCTTTTAATATTATAAATATATTTATTAAAAATTTTCAATGTATCTTTTCAGAACTGACTCAAGAAAAAAACGTTCGATTGATGGGGAAAATTTTAGAAATCGACAAGTGCTGGCGGACAACAGCTCTTCAAAGGCTTATGTTTGAAAATATTGAGTCAATAGATGAAGTTGACGGACACATCTCGTATTCGGATTTCTTCAATGATTTTATGCTAGTCAACAAGCCTTGCCTGATAGAAGCAAATTTAACAGAAAACTGGAGGTGCTTGAGCGAGTGGGTCGATCACACTGGCAGTCCAAACTTTGAATTTTTGAAACGTCACTTTGGTATGGAATTTTATTACATAAATATTACGTTTTAGTAGTTAAAAACTACAAAATTTAATTCTGTTGACAGGAAATTCAGTGGCCCCGGTTGCAGACTGCAATGAGCAATACTTCAATGCACAGAAAAAGCAGAACATGCGGGTCACAGACTTTCTCGACTACTGGCGAAAGTATGCCCTTGATGGACATCCTAAAGACCAGCCTTGCCTTTACTTGAAAGTGAATTAATTATTATTTTTATAATTATAATGGTTATATCACACTTTTCTCGCTAGGACTGGCATTTTGTCAAGGAATATCCTGACTATAAAGCATACCACTGGCCAGAAATCTTTCGGTCAGACTGGTTAAATGAATTTTGTGCCTCTGAAAATGGTGGTGATGACTATAAATTTGTCTACATGGGACCCAAGGGGTCATGGTGAGTTAGTCAATCAAGAACCCAAATCACTGAAAAAACTGACCCTGTGTCAGGACACCAATGCACGCAGATGTGCTGTCATCGTTCAGCTGGTCATCAAATATATGTGGACGAAAAAAGTGGATTCTTTTTCCCCCTGGCACCGAGGAAAACTTGAAGAGCGCCCATGGTGACTTGCCTTTTCAAAGGGACCTCTCGCCTGAAATGACAAGAGGTGGAATAATCATCGATCAGCTGGCGGGCCAAACAATTTTCGTGCCGTCTGGGTGGCATCACCAAGTTTGGAATGAGGTCTGTTTTTTGCAATAATTTTTGCTCTTGTAGTTTAGCAAAAAATAATATCATCAGGAGGACACAATATCCATAAACCACAACTGGCTAAACGGTTGCTGCATAGAGGGTGCCTGGCGCAACCTCCTGAAAGGTCTTCGTGCAGTTGAGAATGAATTGCAGGACTGCAAGGACATGGAAGGTTGGCTGGAGCAGTGCCAGGTTGTTTTGAAGGCTGTGGCAGGCGTTGACTGCAAAGGATTTGCAGCCATGTTGGCATACATCGCAAATCAAAGGTTTATTGCTGTTGTAAAAAAATTATTTGATGTCAACTTTCTATGTTTTCTCTCCTAGAATTGCTCAAATCAAGAAAGAGGAAGTGCAGTTAGGAAAGGAACACACTATCTTTGACTTGCGTAAAGTGCTCAACGTGTTAGAATCGTTTGGACAAAATGAAATTTTAAATGATGTGGACACTTGTGATTTTAAAATATTTTTGGATTGCTTGGAAAAAGAATAAAAGTGGTATGTAAATTAAATCTTTTAGTTATATTTACGATATTTACAGTGAATAGTAGATAAAATAGGATGGTGTTCACTTCGCCTTCTGTGGACCCATACAGTTACCATCAGGGTACCTCTCAAAGAAGGCCTTTTTAAGCGCAGGGTCAACCAGTTTGACTCCGTTGAGCTGATTTCCCAATGTAATCCTGTCATTAAGAGAGATGAAAATTTCATTTTTCGGATATCTAAAGCAGGATAACTCACCAATTAGGCTGGACATTATGGGGTCGACCAAACAACTCTATTTTCCGTGTTCCGGGCGACAGCCTCTCGATAATGCCGTAGATCTCATCTGGCTTGTGACTAGTCGCCCTGACCTCGGCAACGATGACATCGCTGTCCAGACCGCGGTTGAGATTGGCGGGGCTGCCCTTCATGCCCACCAGACAGTGTTCCTTACCGTGGTTGAGCCAGTGGCCCGTCCGACCTGTCCTGATAATTCGCTGCAACTGGTTTGTTTTCACCCAGATGATCTCGTCGACGCGCTCATACCCCCACAGCTTAAGACAATCTCTGCCCAGCTCCATTGCTCTGCAAAACAAAATTCATTGGTGACCGCTGCTACCCCTGACAGATTGAGAAGTGTCACAGTTTGCTCAGTTTCATGGATTTAAAATAAAAAATATTTTTTAAGATGTTGAATAATAGGAAAATAAAATTTAAAGATGTAACATGAGAATTTGTTACTGATCCCAGTTATTCCTAGCCCGAAGTTGGGAAAGGAAATAGAGCAGAAACTAGTTGAGAATGACATTTCTGTAGGAATACAGAGAATTAAACAGTTCGCTTCACACCAAAGAAGCTGCGTTCAATTTCATATAAAAAGATGAAATAGCTAACGCAATTTGAGGGCATTTAGAAATTTTTAATACAGTAATTAAACCCAGTTTTTATTTAATTTATATTTGAAATGATCTTGATTTTAAGAAAAATTATATCTTCTGATACAGAACACTGAGGGGAGTAGAATTTTTATGAAAATCACGCAATATTTTGCTAACCTTCCTGTGACCCAGAGGAAGATAAGTCCCTCGTCTTGTAGTGTTGGAATTCCGAGTTGTCTCATTTCGTCATCAGACATTGTTCCATAAGGCAGCTCCATATGGATGTCCCACGGCGGGTCGGCCATGATCACAGCAAACTTGCCCAGCAAGTTGATGTCCAAGTACCTCAGGTCACACTGGATCCACTGCGCTGGAAACAGGGTGGTGGCCGCCTCTCGCGCAGGCTGCAGAGATGCCGCGTCCTCCTGGTCTCTTGATCTGCCACCCACCTCGCCGTCAACCTCATAGTGAACGTACCTGACAATTAGTAGTAAGTGAAAAAAATATCTAACAAGATAAGGGGCTAACGGACTTGCAGGTGTCCATGTGAAAGCATGTGTTGAGGAAAGAGCAGTCACCAAGCACTTCGTCGGTGTGCTTCTGCAGAATTTTTTTGAAGTGCAGCTTGGAGCACTGGCGCCCTGAACCTCCGCTGCTGTTGACCTTAGCGCACTCGGCCTTTGTACCATGGGGACAGAACTCCTTAACCTGAGCGCCTGCGAATACAAACACTTTGAAAAAAAAATTAAATCATAAAAGAGAGCTACCTCCTTGTGACTTGAACTTCTCTGCCATTGACCTTTCTTTGGCTGTTGCTTTACTCAGTAAATCAAAGATTTCCTCGCCAACCTTTTTGCTTTCTTGTTCTTTGATTGATGGCATTGAGAGCAATGACTATATTTAAAGAAACATAAAAAGAATATTATTAAAGCGTTAATGACAAAAGTTAAATCATCAATTTGAATAAATTGTCAATATATTTGTGTTGAAACAAGCATATCACCATGATATCATTAGTCTTCCTAGCATGCTTCTCTTTACTTTCTGCTTCAATCCGGAGTTCTTCCTCGGCCTCGGCTTTTCTCTTCCTGGCTTTGTGCTCGTTGGTCATAGCCAGAAGCTTAGCGTGCTCCACTGACACCAACTCAAATGATTTCCCTCCTTCAATAATTCTCTCATTTATGCTGTTAAGTAAATTTTAGCTTAAATGAGCTGATTATCTCAAGTTAAAGAAAACTACCTGATCAGTTTTTGAGCAGAAAATTTCTGTAGTAAATTAGCAATGACTTCTTCAACCACTTTTTTACCCAAATTTGCACTAATGGTCTGTGCTACTTGACAGTGGTCAACAGGTAGTTGGATAGCCACATCGCTAAGGTAGCTCAATAATTCATTTTCAACTTGCGAATCCACTTTCATAGTGTCGTCCACTTCTGTGGCACTGGAGCCACCACTTTTCTCTGGTGGTGGTTTTTCCTCTATGTAAAAAAATTTTCAATGAGACCGCATGATAGAAAGTAAAAATTAAAACTGGGATTGCTACAATAGCAGTTGATAGTAGTATGTAAATGGAACAAATCGTAAAAGTCATTATATACCTATGCTGGTCCCAAAGTTAGTTGAAGAGTTGAGGATGTTCTGCATCTCCTTTTTTCGTTTCTGCAGCTTTTCCCTGAGACTCATCCTCTTGTTCTTGATTGCTTGGATTTCTTCCCACGCGTCAGACATTTCGATCAATTTCTTAGCCGGAGTTTTGATTAAATAGAAGTAGTAAAGTACAGACTTGAGACCCTATGCCTGTCTTATATATTATGCGCTTCGAATGTGTCTCTGTAGTTTGAAGATGTTGTTTGTTTACTTCGTGTACGGTTGGCAACACTGACAATTTTAGCCGGCGTTCTGTTACGCCCTTTTTCAAAGCGCATGCGTTATAATGCCGGTTTGCAACGTCCGCCATATTGGTCGCTCTGCTTCCGCTTGCTAGCATCTTTGTGAAAGACACACGTGTCGTGATCAGGTTCTCTGGCTAGTTCAGCGCTGATCAAAGCGTTTATCTTGATTACCTCGACTAGCCGCTTTCATTTACATCAACATGGTAAGTAGCTCATCGTATAGTTTATCATTTTAATTTATTTAAGCTCATTTTGATTTAATAATATGGGTAAAACTTTATTAAACAGCGGAGCGTCTTGCCAGCTTTGAACATGCTGCTATGTTACTCGTAGCAACCTCAAAATTTCGAATAGAAGTTACATACATACAATCTGATGGGAAAAGCTATTATCTACTTAATTTCCTTAATTTTCTCTTTTCCTTATCTCTTATCTCCGTTCATATTAATTTTGTCATAATTATGCGAAAACTTCAATTAAAATCACCACCTCATGGGAAAATTAACATTGCAGTCGTACGCCAAGGGTGGAGATACTGAGAAGCCGTCCGCGGGTGAAGCCGGCACTATTCACACCATCCACCGCATCCGCATTACCCTTACTTCCAGGAACGTCAGGAGCTTGGAGAAAGGTATACTTTCAGGGACTTTAAATGCCTGAATTTTGGTTCTCGTGTTAACATGTGGTCAAAGCTGCATTGAAAGCCAAGGCGCTAAATAGTGTCCAGGCTTTTGAGTTGTTACCGCAAACTCTATCGGTAAACCAAAGGTGAAAATTCATTCCGCTGGGGGTGGTAAAAACAGTTATCCCAGTCACTGTCCAGAGCTCAATTTCGCCTCTTGCTTGTTCGCAGTCTAAGTCAGAAGATTGCTGAGACACGCGATGGCTGAGCACCGGACAGTACTGGGCGTCTGTTTGGGCGCGCTGCTCACTGAAGCAGGTTTTGACGCCGTGGACAATATCGCCTACGAAACGATGCTCGAGGTGCTCACTTCGTTCATGATTTCAACTGGGAACACCGCTCGAAACTACTGTGAACTCGCCGGACGCGTTCAGCCTGTGGTTGGCGATCTCGTCATGACCTATGCTGACCTCGGAATCGACCTTCGTGGCATTGAGAGGTACGTTTCAATCCCTTAATCAAATTATAACATAAATTTTGTTGATTTCAAACTTGGGCAATTTTTTAAATACGATACTAATGGATTAATTTCAGGTATGCCCGTCGCCAGCAACGTCTGGTGCTGCCCGCATTGGGTGTCGGCTCTGCTCCCCGCCCGATCACAATTCTGCAGGCAGGCAGCAAGTTGCCTCACCCGTCGCACATTCCTGAGCACCTACCTGCCTTCCCTGACCCGCACGCGTACATTCGCACGCCTACGCACAAGCAGCCGGTGACAGAATATGAGGCCCTCAGGGAGAAGGCCGCCGCCCAGAAAAGGGACATCGAACGCGCCCTCACGAAGTTTGTGGCCAAGACAGGGGACACACAGAGTCTATTCACAACAGACGACGTCAACATTTTCCCTCTTGTTGCTTGTAAGCCGCACCCGCAGCCCTTCCTCGACGCCCTGATGCCCAAGGACCAAGTGTTTGATGAGGAAGATGAGGACCTGGAGTTGCAACCGCCTCCTAAGAGGGTGAAGCGCGGCCTCGATCTAAGCCAGAACACGGACAAGGACTCTGATGGTGAAGATTCGTCGCCACCCTCTAGTCCTCCGGAATGCCCTGATTCTCAATCTGAAGTTGGCAAGGATATCCTACAGGCGGAGAAAATCTCATCTGAAGATCCGATCGATAACCCTTACCTTCAAGCTGTCAAGAAGCCGCACAAATACATTTGATTGAACTTGCGTGAACATTCTTCTTGTAGTGCTAAGAACCAGGTTGCTTAATTTGTGGAAAAGCAGATGGACGATTTCCTGCATTTTCAATGTGTTAACTTTAATATTAATTCCGACATAGGATCTGTTTTAGTGTTGCTTAAGGTATCATTCCAAAATAACTTGTATAGATTTCACAACTATATATTGTAATTCTGAAATAAAGATTTGTGTGCCACTATTCAACTTTTTACGTTAAATATCCCCTTGACTTTGATCTTAAATTTTGCTCTAGAACAGCCCAGAAAGCAGACCTCTGTACTTATTAAACATATTTCCAGTGTGTGCCGACTTGATCGGAGGAGCTAAGAAGCAGCAGCTGAGGATCAAGGGACCTGTGCGCATGCCAACCAAGACCTTGCGCATCACCACACGCAAGACTCCTTGCGGTGAGGGCTCCAAGACTTGGGATCGCTTCCAGATGAGAATCCACAAGCGTGTTATCGACTTGCACAGCTCTTCTGAGATCGTCAGACAGATCGTAAGTATACGACATACCTGAAATTTTAAATCATTACTAACGATAAAATTTCATTCAATTTAATTTAACTTATATTCATTTTCCAGACCTCTATCAGCATTGAACCCGGTGTAGAAGTGGAGGTGACCATCGCTGACTCGTAAAGAGTAGTAGCAAAGGGACCGGCGTGAATAAAACATGCCCTTTATTACATAATTATTTGTTTTATTTGCACAGAGCAAAGTTGGCACTCATCAATAGAAATAATTTTTAAGATTATCATGGAGAAAGTACAATATATACGAAATTCTTTCCTAATGTTAGGAACTTAAATTAAGAGTTAGGTTTCTAATAAGAGATAAACAAAGGATATTATTGATAATAACTTTATTCCCCGATTTCAAAAAGGAATGGACAATAAATTTAAAAAACAATCTGGCACAAAACAGTTATTGCGATTTCTTAAAAAACTTGTCCAAAGTAGTTTGATATTTCACTTTCGACACTGCTGTGTTACTATCATCCTCTTTTGTTTTTGCTTCAGCAGATGTTGATTCCCCTGCAAGGGTTGTGCCCTGAAGCTCTTTGATAGCATCTTTGGCAGCACATGCTGGTTCATCTGCAAGATAAAATTAAAAAGTCAATATTTTCAGATTATGGAAAGAAACCTGCCTTTATGTTTCAACTGTGCGTCAGCTTGTTCACTGACACGCTCTTCGCACTGAGCTTCGCTCTTCATATTCTTGTCTGCTGACTCATCAAGTCCTACACAGCACATGAGTAAAGAGTTGGCTGATTAGTTTTTAATTTACAGCTTACTTGCACAGCTCTTTATGTACTTGGTTATTGGGACATTCTTTTGAATTTTCCTTTTCAGGTAACTAAGCACGTTCTCATTTGAGGGTTTGTACTCCATCAAATTTCTGTAGACTTCTCCTGATTTGTATCAAGCATGAAAATTAAGATCCTGTTGCAAAAACAATTCATAAAGTAGAACTTACCTACTGTGGCCTCCGTCTGCAAAAGGAGAGAGTGCAGTTCGTACAAAGGCTCAATCAGGCTTTTGTCTCTAAAGGTAAAATAGACTAAGTCGCGGCCGCATTCAGAAGCTGCCAGCAGCTGCAGCACCGACTTCAGCTTTGGGTCACCCTAAAATATAAAAAAAATGATAAGTAAATAGCAGCAAATAGATATAAAAAGTAAACAAGTTTATGCCTTGCACCAATAAATAGAATTAAAGAACGCACCCCAAAGACCCCACAGCCCCAATTGCCTGTGGCCACTGGTATCGATTCGGCGCCCTCATCAACCATGAATCCTGCATAAGCTTTGTTAAGCTCGCGGTCCATGTTGCTAACTTCGTACTGGCGACTTTTGCGACCATAGAATGGTATGGCATCCAAGGCCACCACCGACACACACAACCGACCACTTGCGTCTCTCGGAGTGACATCATTGAAGTTGCTCTCCCACTGGAAGCTGGACCCATAGCCATCGTACTTGCAGAACTGTTGTGCTCCTGATAAAATTATGAAATAATGAAATAAAACTGATTAAGTCTTTTTTAAACGCCACAATGATAACTGAATAAATAAAAAAATATATTAATTCCTCTGCAGTGAAATTAACCTACAAGGAATATTTTCAAAAACTAAAAGCTAATTCGCTACGATTTGACTAACCACAAATGATAATGGCTTCCTTTTCAAGCATGACCTTGTTGAAGAGGCAGCCAGCGATCAGTTCAGGACAGATGGCGAACCGAATTTCTTCCTGCACACACCCCTGGCCTAGCACGCCCCCTCCAAGATATCTTTAAGAGAGATTACAACGTAATGCAATTTCAAGGTTTAAATTATAAACAAACTTGTTAGCAAAGTCCATTTGCAGCATGTAAGTGCCATCGTCTTCAATGGTGCCTTTGCGGCTGATGTGCAGTCTTTTAATAGGCTTGGTTGATTCATTCCATTGTGGACTGTTCTGCACCTCTCTCCGGTGGAACGTAACCACGCCACTAGGCTCTGCCACGGTACCAAGTTTTTTTAAGTTTTATAGTACTAACATTTGAATGCAAAGCTCACCCCCTGATTCTAAATCAACTTTGCGGAAGTAAGAAAATAGACACTTGAGCTTCTCCATGTTGCTCTCAACGTGACTCTGGTCACCTCTAGGCAGGTAGTACAGCCTGCAAGAATAGATTTTTAATTTAAATTTGTATTTAAGTGATTCACTTCAACATAAATATTTGAGGAATGGCAAAAATTATCCTTAAAATCTGACGGCAGACTTTTTAATTGGGCATTATCACATGTAGTAGTTGATGAGAAAATAATACCCTTGAAAATTAATGTCTGGCATGTGGTTGACGTTCCTCTTGCGGCTGGCAAAGGTGCAGAAGAATGCATTGGCCAGCAGGGAAGCCACCTGCAGCTGGCTCAGGCTGATGGATTGTCCTGGATTGAGGATAGGAATTGGCTGTTTCACAAGTTCAGGTAACTTCAGAGCCAGCTGCTGGATCTTGGGAATCACAACTGCGAACAAGTTCTCTGTTTCTTCTTCGATGAAGCTCGCTTCCCTTCTGCCGTGCAAAAGCTCCAGCAATAGGTTGCAGTCCAGATTGCGGCCGCTGCACTTTTGGATGATCTCAATTAACTGCCGGCCATTGTTAATGCGGCTCCTCAGCGCCTCTTCCACTCTTTGCCAAACCTGTCAAAAATTGATTGAAATTTCATCTTATACAACCGTAGAAACAGAAATAATAGCAACAAAAATCCATAGATTAAATTATATATCTACGGGAAGACTGGCTTTGTACCAAATTACAAACGTTTTAGAGCAAAGTGTCTTAAGCCTCACCGAACTATTACAACATGGAAGTTTGATGCTTGACTGGTGTAAATCAAAAGGCGCGCTGCGAGGCTCCGGAGCTTTGTTTTCCCATGGTAATCTGTCGGACAATTCACCAACAGCAATAAAGTCCTGAACATCCCGTAAATTTCATTTACATACTTGTAAAAGACGAAATGGTCAGGGGAGGGCTCCACAGGTGGCAAAGAGGTTGTAGATGTTTTCCACTTCAGGTCTTCCAAAGTCGAGCGACCAGGGCAAACCTTGTGAAAATTAATTGCTTAATACAATAGGGCATGGCACTTGTTATTAATTAATTGCTTTTCTACATTTTGGCATATATATAAAAATCATGCATTGACCAGTCCTTGCAGCCTCCAGAGAGGAGCGCGATTTTGGAGAAATGGCAAGGAGGAGAACAGTACGTTTACGGGTTTGCTCTGCGTCTGCGGCGTGTCTTCCATTACGTCCTCGTCATGTTCCTCCCTGGAGGCTACACTGGACCCTTCTGGGGACAAGGCGTGAAAGTTGCCACCCTCCCATTGATCTGAGCTACCGGCGACAGGGTTCTCATGGTCCGCCCGGTCTGGAGAAGACGGCTCGTCGATATGCATCTCGTCATCCTCGTCGGTAGTCCCCTCATGGTATCCTGCAAAGCGCATTGCAAATAAAAAATAAATGAATAGGAATTGAAGCTACAGACCATTAGCAGGCGCATCCTTTTCCATCAATTTAACCTTCTTCCTTTCAGGTTCTGCGCCGCTATCCATCTAATAGTGCATCAATTAGACTAGAAGACTGGTGGAAAAATTGAAGATATGTATGCATAAACAGGGCAAAAGAGAGATTACCTAACGAGAACCGCGTGAACACAGTTGAATTGAGACTGAAAAGGTCCACTTATTCAGATCTGCTTCAGTTTCAGCTTTTAGGTGATTTTGTTATTGTGTTTAGTGTTTAGCGGCAAAGGGGGTGCGGCTCTTGTGCCTCCAAAAGAGCGCGCTTGGGAAGAAGAAGGCTGAAATTGTGTGCGCTGCACGTGCACACTATATTTTACAGAGTGTATTCAATTGAGAACCTTCATCGAAGGCTACAGCGCTGAAAAAGATTCACTAGAAAAGAGGAAGTGACAAAACATTTATGTATATATACATATATATATATATATATATATATATATATATATATATATATATATATATATATATATATATATATATATATATATAACAACCCATTTATTTAGGGGCTATTTTTTATCTTATTATTAATTTTGATAACTTTATGACATTACGTGAAAAGACACTGAAATGATAGTGATATTTCCACTAAACTCCATATAATATAAATTTTATAAATTAAAAAATATTACACGTTTTTATTGCAACCTATGAAAATGATTAAAATGCGTAAATTTAAAGTGAAATAGCTCTTGATCTCTGTATAAATATTTATTATGTAAATGTTTGATCAAAATATAACAATCATAATATCATTTTCATTTTTCCAATGTAAATTTCCTAAGGTAAATTAATTAGGTTATTATTATAGGGCTAAAAAACAATTAAAACATACATAAAGATAAATCTAAATAAGAACTTGTGGTTAGATATGTATGACGTATCATTTGCTCAAATGTAAAAATAGCACTATTACGCTATTCCAAGCTGTTAAATATATAATAAAATAATTCCTAACTATTTTGTAACAAGATATATTTCATGTGTTGTACACCGTCGGTGTCTCATACATAAAATAATAATAAATCTAAAATGGAATTTATCTAAATGTTTGCTCGAAAGTCTAGGATGTTGGATAAACCGGTTCTCTCGATAGGTCACCGAAGTTAAGCAACATGCGTGTATAGTCGGTAGATTGGATGGGTGACCGCCTGGAAAGACTCCTTGCCGACTCTAATAGCTCATCTAGGCCAATTCACTCGCTACTTGCTGGTTTGCATACCTTTCCAGCATGCGTGCGATTAGCATGACGGGACGAATGTCTAGCGTTTCAATAAAGTCCTCGGTGCGGAGGCATGTGGCTCGTTCAGTGCTAGCAAAGTGCGCGCATTTCCCGGTCCTCGGAAAGGGTTAAAAAATAAAAATAAAAAGTCAGTATTTTTTGTTAACCATGTAATTATTAAAATCATGGGCGAATTTCAAAAATATGTTTTTTTAACTAATTTACTCAACCAGAATTGTCTGCCACGCAAGCCGGTTATTCTTAGGTCACCATCCGCCCCATGACTAAAATTTGGCTGAGCTATGCCAGCCATGTAAGCCATCGGTCAGATTCGAAAAAAATAAAAACAATATAGACAATTTTTTGCTGCTTGAATATTATTCAAAGTTATGGGTCTTGTCAGCCGCTAAAATTTTGAGGCAGCGGCGCATCGTGAACAGTAAGGAAATTCTAGTCAAGCTAGTTTAGCTCGCTAAAAGAAAGTTTGCTCGAACGGCTCGAACTAACTAACCTATGAAACCCTTCTAGTATCACGGAATCGAAAGCCTTTCTAATCGTGTGTCAAGAAAGTGAGCGTACATAGTGGCGTTTTATTAAACATAGACGAAAGTGTTAATTTCGTTAATCAGGCAATACCTGCAAGGTTGACCTCCCCTTTACAAAGCCTAGTTGATTTGGCGGAATAGACTCTGTATAAGGCGAGAGTAAATACGGTTATTCAACACTAACTAATAAATTGAAGAGCGAGAAGCAGACAATTGTCCCTATAGCTGGTCACGTCTGACAATGAGACACTGCCTCTTTCCCTTTTTGTACAATAATTTTGAATTGGATTTTTACTATTGCACTAAAATGTCTTGATAAACAACAGCGTATACGTACACTACTCGAAGTTTTATATATCAGATCTTGAAAAATAAAAATAAAAAATTGAATAATTTTTGCTATAGATATACCTTGATTCAAATTAAAGTAGTTTGAAATGACCTGAAAGTTAATATAATTTAGCCATAATATGCCGACATCAAGCCAAAAAAGAGTGCGTTGCAGCCATCTAATAAAATTGCCAAAAAATGCCTGCTAGGGTATCTCTCAGGGCCGGTCGCGTAGTCGACGAGACCAAGGAATGGAGGGGCGCGCCAGACAAGTCCTATGGCAAACACCATTCAAGAACCGGCAAATTCGATCATAATTTTTACCTCGGTCGAGAGAGAGGTTTCCCCGCCAAATTAACTGCTTCATATTTAGGATCTCAATCAATGCGAAGGCTTTGAGCAGTTCACAGACGCTGGTCACGCCGAATAATAGTGTGACAGGTAAGACTACACAATTTATTTAGATAATGCAACTCCATGATGCTAATAGAGTCGTAGTCATTACTGCCAGTGTAAACTTAAACGATTACTTTTAGACTTAAATTTATTTCATTGCGGGTCTGTGTAAGGCAAGCTTTTAAGTTTCTCACAAAAGATTTGTAGAGTTTAAAACTGTGCGCAGAGCAAGGAGCGCACATATTCCGAAATCATATATTAAATTATCGAGTTTACCTATTTCTCAAGTCGACCAAATTTTTTAGTATTTTTACTCTTTCCGAAAATAATAGTTTGATTTTTTATAAAATTATATTTATTTGAAAAAAACATTACAAGTCCAGCCAATATATGTAGATATTTTTTTAAATTTTTCATACTGCAAAAATTGTGCTTTTTGCAGCTCTTGCTAAATTTCATTTTTGCGGCCAAAAATGATAAATTACGCAAAAATATATTCATCTCATCAAAATACCTGTGTCTGATTTTTCTACGGGCAATTTAGTATAATAGCGCCAAGGAATTTATACGTCGTGGAATCCAAGCATGAAAATGCTTGCGTTTAATCGTCTAAGGTTCACTCTACAAAAAGATAATTTTAAATGGGCCTAACTTTATCAAAGCACTTCCAGGTGCAGAATTTTCAAAACTAACTCATGCAAAGCATTATTTTTCCATGCTCCGTAGGATTCAATTTTTATTCGTGTGACTCTCCTGTTCGCCCTTTTTAATTCAATTCTGATTTTTCTAGATGTTATATTTATGACGCATTATGATTAAAAGCAATCAATGTCTCACTCAATCCTCTCAGCAGACACAAAATAATGGATCATGAAGCATTGAACAATTAAATATCTTCTGCAATATCAATGACCGTGACAAATATTAAAATCGTAGGGAAACTTTTACGCAGTTCATGCGAGTATGGCGTGTTGAAGACTCCATTGTTTATTAATAAATAATTACTTCTTTCAAACACAACAATTTCGATTCTATTTATTTCAAATCGTGCCTTTTGATTATCAAAATCGTAGTTTTTAATAAAGTCAAATGAGTTAAGCAGGAAAAAATGCGCCACAAAAAAAGAATAAAATGCGTCTCATTTGTTTTCCACCTTTTCTAAAAATAGATTATGATCAGAGCAAAACTGGTACGAGTATGTGCTCTTCTTGGCCTTGTCTTTTAAGCGGCAGTGCTGATGTTCGCGCTGGATGGATTAACTTTGCACAGACCATGTGCATCAATCAGGGCTTGGTATTTCCCGGGGAGATTCCCAAACTTGCAGTGCAGTGTTTTTTTTTTTGCGGTTTTTTGCACCTCATGAAAATAGTATTGAATAAATACCCTATATGGAGAGGAAAACAGGGTTTTGGTTATTATTATTAACCTTTATTACTTTATTAATACTTTTGACTTTATTATTACTTTTTGTTGACTCATGGTTTTTGAGTTGTTTTTAACATTTTAAATCTAATTTTTCATGGGCACCAAAAATGCGGGAGAAACTAGCTGTAAAAACCGCTTAATACCCATGCCCAGCCCTTTTTCTTAATGTAAAACAGTGATTTTATTTCAATTTAGAATTACAATCATTATAGCAACTGAAGCAGTGCACACGTGCAATTTGGATTACGTAAAACTCTACTCTTAGCAGCGCCCTTCGAAATTTCACTGCCTCGTAATCAAGTGATATTACCTTGGATTTGCGAGCAGTCACACGCAAAAAAATGTATTTACATAAACTCGCTAAGAGCGTGCTGTAAATTTGCATATATTGCGATGATGAGCAATGAGCATAATAGCAATTAACGCGTTGAACGTGAGCAGTGAATTGAAAAAGATTGGAGCGGGCGATATTAAAATTGCAGAGCCTTGACAAACAAAAAAAAATAGTTGCAAAAACCTTGGCAAAAATATGAAGGTGCCCTCAGTGCGAAGCAAATTTTCAATGTCCTGGTGCGCATCACTGAAAGGAGGAAAATTGATTTTTAAATGCAAGTACGAGCCATGACGACGGTGGCACTTTTTGCCCCCGCGTCAATATTCTCGATTGCAATTTTACGTTTACACATCCCATCCTGTATGCTTCAATCGTATACAATTGTAACTCATGTCTCAAGAGTTGCATGCACCTGACAGACGCACAAAAGGTGGTGTCTGTCACAATAGGCAACGCAGGATTACTCGTCGATTCGCAACCACCTTTTTCTCATACACTCGAAATTCGCCACGTGCATCAAGAGGAAAAAAGAGCAAGGACTTTCCGTCGCGTCACTTGAATAAGCACGTGCAAAAAATGTGGCTGTAATAGCGGCGCACTCGCTTTTTGCTCCACAGTGTGGCCGATAGAGATTATACCAGAACTATAATGTTTATTGCTCCAGACAAGGACGTGTTCGAGGCGAGTTTTGCGGTTACCCTTTCCATTTTTTGTAATATTATAGGAAATTCATGTATCTGCTTATGTGTCGAAATCGATATCGCCAAAGTCAAGAAGTGTGCGTGACTTTTAGTTTTTTAAACGCAGCGCCCCATTTTTCGAATAATTAGCTATGTATCTCGCAAACTCTGTGAGAGCCAGAACCTCCAGAACCTAGATTATGTTAACAACATATAGAGTAGCAACCATGGAAGGAAATTCTTACCCCGAGATTTATTTGCATCTTGCAATTAAGTGCGCCTATTGTCCAATGTTGTCTGACAAATCTGACAAAAATTAAATTTAAATCTCAAAGAATATTTAGTTGATAGGATTTTTTATGTAATACTGAAATGGCTTTTGCATTCATTTTATCAGTGCCGTTGCTCAATTTAGCAAAACACAAATAAATTTAAAAAATTGTATTTGACTCGGAGCAAGAATAATAAAAGAAGCGTTAAAAGCAATATTTTAACGTGAAAGTACAGATTAATGATGGTACTATGATACTTTTTCTTATATCAACTGAAACACTCCTTTCTCTGCATAAGTAATTAGCATTCAGGACATTTTTTTGAAAGCCTATTTACGCAGCATCATGCGAATGTTTTTCAGAGCGTGCAAATAAAATCTTCTCTTTAAGCGCAACCTTCGGAAGTGCTTGGGTACAAATACAAAGCCACTCCAGGAATCATGAGATTTTTGAGCACGCGCGTTATTTTAGTGACGGGCGACAAGCAGGAAACTCTCAATTCGATTAAATCATTCAAGTGCATGAGCCAAATAAATGCTAACTGCGGACTCGTTTACGCACAGGTTCTGATTCGCCGCAAGGCATAGATTCGGAGATAATCATGGTGAAAATAGTGGCGAACCTCTTAAATCACTTTCAACCAATAGAAACACATTCAGGTTTCAAGGTGATCGTGATTTACGTAAGAAAAATAATAAATTCAGAATCGTTTGCCAGATTTGACATGCGGAGGGTGCAGTCTATATATCACTCATTCGTGCGCTCAAGGTCATCATTTTAATGGTAATTGCAACAATATTCGTAACTAACTTACGTAGCAATTTAAGTGGAATTACACGTCTGCGATTTTCTGTTGGCAATGTGAGTGTTCGGGAACCGCTACAGCAACACTCATTTAAAGTGTTCATAGTTGCGATTTCTGCCTTCCATCTATGCGGCAACGTTGCGGCCATTCTACAATATGAATACGGCGAGCGTGAAAATCCTCCCACGAGGCAGGGCAATATTAATTGGGACATAGATAAATTATAAACGGTATACACCTATAAGATTACCCAATGGAGGTTTTGTTGCGTTTCATTCGTTCTAGCAGTGAAACAAGTCATACAAATATTATTATGGGGTCAATTCAAAAAAAAGCCGAGAAATGATTTTTTTAAACATTCGACACTTCACCAGTTAAAACCTTTCGAAAAATTTGTGGGTCAGTCAGACGTCAAACTGGTACATGACATGTGTCTATATTTCGTCGAAATATGTGGAGGCTATAAACCGGCACGCGCTTTCGGTTGAGCTCATGTGTCGGATAAAATTTAATAGCCTTTTTTTGGAAATCAAAACGCAAAACGAGTTTTGGTGAACGTTCGCAGGCGGCATGGCCCCTCGCGGCTCGAGTTTCCCTGGTCTATGGAAGTATCCAAGCAACCGCGACATCTGGGCCAAGTCGTCGATCAGCTGGCTAGAGGGACGGCGCAAGGACGACGGCGCCCACGGCCTCTGGCGAATTCACGACCACCTTTACGACTTTTCCACCTTCGTCGACTCGCATCCTGGCGGCGCCGACTGGCTCCAGCTTACTAAGGTGTAACTCGATGAAAAAAAGCGTTGCAACAGTACATAGTAAAATCAATAAATATATATATGCCAATAAAGACCTGTGCGATCATGTAGATAATTTACTTAATTATAGGGGACGGACATCACGGAGGCCTTCGAGGTGCACCACCTGACCAGCTTGCCACGTGCCATGCTGGACAAGTACAAAGTGCGCCCGATCAGTGAACGCAGGTAGGCGAATTTTTTTTTTAAGAGGATTGAATTGCGCGTTGTCATAGAATTATCAATTATGTATTCTATTTTTATTTAATTACGTTTTTTTTCATAAAATCTTAGGTTGAAATGAGAAATAAATGACAGCGGAAGGAAGATGAAGTCCGTTTTTCAATTGCAAAACAACAAATAGGAATTTCATACTTTACTTTACTTTACTTAATTGAACCAGCCCTTTGGCTCGCATTGTTAAGGCACTCTCAGGAGTGTCAAAGCAATGAGAGGTATTTGAGCAGTTCAGAGATCTAATACTGGCTACCCAATGTCAGAAATGGCCAAAAGTGGTTAGTTTAGTGACTCGAATTGCTCAAATTGCTCAACGGGCTGGGAGGCGCACCGGCGCCGACTCGCTACTTGCTGGTTTGCACCTTTCCAGCATGCGTGCTTTGGCGTTTCAATGCGGTCCTCGGTGCGGAGGCAAGTGGCCCTTGAGTGGGCTGGGTCCCTGTGCGGCCTGGTGCGCCCATGTTATCCGTTCGCGGTGTTATTGGGACCCGGGTTTCAGCATTCGTGCTAGTGCAGTGCGCGCCCTTCCCGGTCCTCCGGTCCTCGGACAGGGATAAAAAGAGCAAAAAAAACTCGGATTTATTGAAAACCTTATAAGTTTGATCAACTTACGACTTCAAAGAATGATCTGTTTCTCAACTCTTATTAAGTATAGGGCAAAATAGCCCTTTGAACCATTATAAAGACCAATTTGAAACTATTAATTTAATTCAAGTAAGATTCTACTCCGTACAGGTTTAGAAAAAATTTATTCGACTAATTTTACGACGTTGGATTTTTATTTGATCAAATTAATATATTTAATATGAGTAAGTTATTGGAGCTCTAAAATTTGTTTTATGATGAAAATTTTACTGTATAGAAATTCACCATACACGTTCCTACCGGACGGGTTCTACAACACGTTCAAGACGCGAGTCCTGCAGAAATTCTCCACATCGCAGCTCAAGGGTCCGTCAGCAGAGTCAAAACTAGTCACCGACTCACTATTTTCCGCCTTCGTCGTTTGCACCCTTATCAGTGCGTACAAGTCATCAATCGACTTCGCCATGCTCGCTGGAGTCTTGCTTGCGTTCACTGTTTGTGAGTTAATGATTCTTTCAAGTTCAACATCTTCAAAGCCCTTGAAAATATTCAAAATTTGACAAAATATACCTGAAACGCATTTTTTTATTTCGGTTGTGCACTCCAGACATGTCTGCTGATTTAATGCCTTTAAAAATATTAAGTATAGTATATATAATTAGTAACTGTTCAGCCATTCCAAATCCTTGAAAGAAGCAGAGGCATTGAACCTTTTAAATTATTGTTATCATACAAAAAATCACATGTGTCGTCGTTTTAATTGCATACGCGTAACTTATGGAAACGATTAAAATACAATTGAGATAAGTGGCTGCTCTGTTATTATATTTAATTGTTATATAGCTATAATTAAAATACGGATTGCAACACAGGCGCGGCGCACAACTTTGTGCATATGCGGAACGAGTGGCGTCGCTATTACGTGAACCTGAGCATGCTGTCAGCAAAGCACTTCCGCATCTACCACACCCTGAGCCACCACCTGTACCCGAACAGCGTGCTTGACCTTGAGGTATCTCTGCTTGAGCCGTGGCTGCCCTGGCTGCCGCGTCCTGAGAAGAACGTGCTCGAAAGATACGCCAGCTGGCTGATTAGTCCTATCGTCTACGCCCTGATGTTCCCCTCCGAGTTCGCCAGAAGGGTGATCTCGCATGGTCCTGACCTCAACGACCTTTCAGCCCTGCTCGTGCCCGCCGCTATGGGCCTAGTGTCGCCCGCAAGTCTCTACCTTTGGCCCGTTATGATTGTGAGTTAATTTTTATAACAATTTAACTATTAGGTAACTAGGCTTGAATGAAATAACGTCAAAAAAGGCTGATAAGCTGAAATCATAAATTTATATGATAAATTAACATAACAAAATGCTTTTCTTTTTTTAGCTCTGAAGCAGAAAATTCGTTTCACTATTTAAGAGATATATTTTTTCCATGTGCCAGTTTGCTCGCATTCTTAGGAGTGTCAAAGCAATGGATGATATTTTAGCATAATAGCGTCAGTGATCGCAAAGGGTGGTTATATAATTAAGCGATTTGACATGCTCAAAAAGCTCAATGGGTTGGCGGGAGGTGCACCGGCGCCGACTCGACACTTTTCGCACCTTTCTAGCCGCTTTAGGGACAAATGTCTGGCGTTTCAATCAAAGACCTCGGTGCGGGGAAGCGAAAAGATTGCTAACTTGGGCCCGAGCTCCTCTACGGCCATTCGGGTCCTATGTTATCCATTCGGCGGTGTTTTTTGGGACCTGGTGGTCTTATGGCCCACGAGATTGCTGAACGCAGAAGTTAAAAAAATAATGATAATAACAATCAAGACCAACACGTGGAGGGCATTTCTTGAAAAAAAATATAATAAAAAGAATACAAGAATACCGTCATTGTATTGCAATAATTTTTGCTTTTTTCTGATTTCTTTACAAGAACAATGCCGTAAATTCCTCTTTAAAATATTTTGTTTTCTTTTTCTAACTTGGCACAAATTTACCCCAAATTTTTTCTAAGCTGCAAGCTTCAATTTACAGAAGGAATAGCTATTAACGTAATTAAATTTTTTCTCCAATCATCTGATATAGTATTGGTAATTTGATTTTAATCCTTGTATTTGATAGGAAATGAATAACAAGGCTTCATCCTTAACGATTTCAGAGTTTTTTTTAATGAAAAGCTTTGTTTTAATCAGCGATTGTTCCTTTAATCCGCAGATAATGATCTGTAGTTACAAAATCTAATGATCAATCAGGTCCAGATTTTTATTCACTTTATTTTTCTTTTGCAGTTAACCGCGAGTTTCGTCTACTCCCTGACAAGCATCAACGCCGGCCACCACCACCCTGAGGTGGTTCACGACGGCGACGCGACGCGAAAAGACCGCGACTGGGGCCTGGCGCAGGTGGACTGCGTGATCGACCGCGGCGACCTGAACGGCGTCAGCGTGTCTACCGACGGCGACATCTCCAGCTCCGGCAGCTGGTGGCACTTTGTGCTGGTGCTGTGCAACTTTGGGCATCACACGCTGCACCACCTGATGCCCACCGTGGACCACTTCCGCCTGCGCCAGATGTACCCCATCCTGGAGCAGACCCTGGCCGATTTCGGCATCAGGTACAGAGTGGATGGCGCCATTCCGCTCGTCAGCTCTCAGTTCCAGCAGCTCGCCAGGAACGAGCCTAACCCTGTACCACCCGAGGAGAGGGAGAAAAAGATGCTGTAAATTTTTTACCGTTTGACAACTTGCCAAATTTCGGTATCCTCCTGAGACTTTTATAAATAGATTTTTCTCTGAAAATCAGTCTTGCATTACTTCCTATAGGTGTGCGCTCATTTATTTTAGCGCTGGTGCTTCCTTGTTCCTGTTTTTCTCGTATAATTCGATGTTAATCTAAGAATTTCGTACATAACAAAAGTCACGTAACCAATAAAAATTGTGATGATCTGACTGATGAACAATGGAGATTCATGGTACTAAAAACGATGTAATAAGTCGATATATATGATAAGGCAATTTATGATTAATAAAAATGACATACATTCCAATTTTTTACGTATATATCAATTAGTCGCATGCATTTTTATTTCAATATCAATTCGCGTTAGAAACTGATCAAGTCTATATCTATGACTAAATAATTGACTGAATTGATTGAACATCAACATCAGTCAATTTATTATTAATTAATTGTTTTTCGTCATATGAAAATTTTAGTCATAGTTAAAAAGTTTGATTACATAAAAGTATTTCAAGACATTCCCTATAGTTTAAGTCTATATGTTGATAGCGCTCTCCACATCAGCGAGGAAAATAAGCATGTAAGTACAAACAGGAGTAAAAATCTCAGATATTTGTTGAAGTCAAACCATATTGGAAACTTAAAATGTACAGAGAATAGGTAATAATTCAAAATTAAACTAAATGACTGGCTAAGCTCTGTGTGGATTAATTCAGAAAGGCAAACTATCATTGACATTAACTAACACCTTCTTGTACTGTACGCAGAGCTTACAATTAGCCATTTTGCTAATTTTAAAAGTTCAACTTATTAATTTGGCGTTTAATTTTTTATTTCGATATTTATACTTTAAGAATTATTGTCCATTAACAATTTTGATTTTTTTGCACGCATAACCAATTATTTGCATATTATCACAAAACTTTTGCCACACAAATAAAAATTAGGTATCGTCCAGCTCCAGAAAAATTTCTTTGTCTCGCCGTAATTTCGGAGACCATTGGGAATTCCCAGTTTCCGTCCGAAATACACTCATCATGAAAGTGGAATTAAAAACCTGCACGAATATTGTTTAGTAAACTCAAAAATAAATTTTTATTTCAAAATGATAACTTTCATTTTCAACTGATATAAAATATATCTTGATCTTGACCAAATGATTTTTTAAATGAATAATTTAAAAACGAAAATGAGAGTAAATTTATTTTTCCAAATAAGTCAAATATGGTACATTATTTGATTAATAAAAAAATCTTTACGATCAGGCTTTAACTTTGTTCTTGTTTATTTTTTAATTTAATCGTATCTTGAATGGAGAATAAATAAATAATACAATGAAATTGAGATTATGTAAAATTAAGCAGTAAACAGCTCTCGAACCACTCATTGAACTCACGGTTGAAATGCTTCTAGGGGGAAGAAAGCTATTTAAAAGAAATAAATAGTGGAGAAAATACTATTCAAGCGGTGAATTTAATGTTCTCCACCCTGGTGCAGATTCTTGGTTGGTTTATAGATTGAAGCACTACCGGCTTGGCTTTCACGAATTAGTTTCTCATAAATTCTCATTAAATTCTCTCTTTTATTATATCGTTGCCAGAAAAAAACTAGAAAACTTTAATTATTTTAGTTTTGATTGTGTCTTCTTTTATGACAGAATTGAGAGAGAGTTGAGCAGGGAGAATTATCTAGCAGGGCGGCAGCACGAAATTCGTCGGATAGGGGTTCTCGGCGGCGTCGTCCGTCTGCGCTGATCAAAAGAGGTCCGGCTGAAATCAATGGGGCTTTTAACCACTGCTCGCTTCTGGATTTCGGTGCTCAATATGATGATTTTGAAAACCAATAAATAATTTTCCTTGCCGGCAATCAGTTGCTGAGCGTGTAGTGGGAACGACAGTCGTTGAAATGGCTCTCAGGGTGTACCTTGCCGATAACACGTGATGTGTCAAGCAGGGTGGTGATGGTAGCGACACCCACGGAGTCAGCTCTCAGTCGTGGTGACTCGTCTTCAGAATGTGGGCCACTCTGAACTCTGAAGGGCAGCCAGCACCAGCTGCGGCTGCTTACGTCGGCTCCCTTCGCTGCTGGTGGCGGTGCCTGGTGAGCCAGGAGCTTCAGAACTGGAGTACTCGTCGGTCGTGATCTACTCCAAAAGACATTAATAATCTTACAATGCATTTACACATAAATCGAAAACCAATTTATAAACAAAATCTTATATTCTAATTCTTCGTAATACAAAAATTCCAAAGTTACAAGTTCCTCCTATTGCGGAACCAGAAGAATACCCTTGGTCTAGACACAGCCACCCAGCTGTTCTCCGTCTGTCGGCGTCAGTCTGCTGGGATATAGACAAGAGGCTGGGTATCTCCCGGGGAGATTCCCAAACTTGCATTGCAATGTTTTTTTTTGCGGTATTTACCAGTTTTGAGCGGTTTTTTGCACCTTATGGTTATATAATGAACAAATTCCCTGGAGAGTAAATGGGATTTTGGTCATCATATTATTTGCCTTTATCACTTTATTAATACTTTTAACTTTTTGTTGACTCATGGGTTTTTGAGGGATTTTTTAACATTTTAAATCTAATTTTTCATGGGCACCAAAAATGCGGGAGAAACTAGCTGCAAAAAACGCAACAAATCTCTTAATACCCTCTTAATAGCCCTGGATATAGATGCTAGGTGGCTTCATAAAATAAAGAAGAAAACTTGGGTACAAAAACTGGCCCATTTGCTCTTTGAATACGACTATTTTGGCTTTAAACCTCAACTATATGGATTTGTCCAAAACCAACTAATCAGTTGACTAAACTAATTGTGAACAAATATTCAATGAATACACTGTAATCAATATTCAAAATAGTACTCGATGTCCAAAATAAAAAGGAGCTGTGTTGCATGACATATCAGAATAAAAGACAATGAGAGCGCCTGCAAAAATGGGCGTTAGGCAACCTGCCGGGCACGTCAGCCGTGCCGGTTGCATGCCTCGTGCACGCGTCCAGCGGACTACCTGCTGCGCGTCCGGTGCCGATCGCATTATTGGCCGACCTGCCTTTCCTCGCGATCGATTTGCTGCCAAGAATGCGGCGGACCACTTTCTTCTCACTGCGCGTTGGCCACGGGGGCAATTAGTCAGTCAGTTGGCATTTTTTTCGCTGACGCAAATTTCAAGATCAATGCTACCTCTTGTCACTCCCCTTTCGGTCGTCTCCACAGGCGGACCTACTTTCGTGGTCCACATCCGCGTGCACTTTTCGTGTGACGATTTATGCACTTGATGATCGAATCGGCCGAGTCCCTCGCCGCTTGGCTTGTAAAAAGGAGCCGTTTCAACACATTACAGACTTACACACACACACGCGCACGCATGAGCGGAATGCAATCGCGCTGAATTAAGGAGCCGCGCGCTGTTGCGTCACCAGAAATCATGTGTGTGTCAGGTGTAATAGATGACCACACCGACTTTCATTTTAATTGTCTTACTTTCGCTCGCGAACGCCAGGCAGGCAGGCAGGCTAGGCGAGCGAGCTGTGCGGCGGCGAGCGAGCGGTTAGGAAACTGCTGAAGGCTGCATTCCGCCGTTTCGACAGACAAGCAACATGGGTTGGGCCCTCGCGTTCAACGAGGAAGCAAAAGCAAATAACACACGCTTTTATGAACAACAAATCATCTTTTATTTCTGTTTTATCGCGAGTACAACTGATATCAGTGTCGTTTACGGTGTTCCTTCTGTTTTTCTGCTTTATATAAATACAAGAGACGGAGAGAAGAAAACAACTAAAACAATTAATTAAAATTAATACAGTTAATTTAGGCTTTTCTTATGGAATGTCGCCCGACTGCGCGCTAACAACACAAACAATCGCGAGAACAAACCAACAATCAACCGAACAACTTATTTGCTTTCTGCGCGCTCGCCTATGTCAAAAACCACGTCTTCCCAGCTAACTTAATAAGTGTTTGTAGTGACACACGCATCCCTCTCACTCACTCATCTACAGCTTCGCAAATTCACGTTCACACGCACAGTCATCCGCCCAGACAGACAGACAGACGAAGCAATTAAAGGAGCAAATCGATTTGAAATTCAATCTATATTGTCTACGGTCGTCGCGCGAGTGAAAAACAATTATTTCTAACAATCGTCACCGGCGGTTTATCATCAACACCGTCCTCAGAGAAAATAAAAATTGGAAAAAAAACCTTGGTAGATTTTCCCGTTCACCGACAAGCGGAAAAATGAGTTTGAGAAACGAGTGAACGAACGAGCGAGCGAGAGAGACAGATGGTTCATTTTTACGTAGACTTGCGTAAAATAATCTGCTTGATGTTTGCGGAGTTTAAATGCATCCACTTGAATTTGTTGGTCGCTTAACGAGAACAGTCGCCGATTGGCCGTCGAACAGGGACGTGTCGGGGGAAAGGGAGGGTGAGCGTACAAAAATAAAGCAGCAACCTTGCTCACTCAGGGTGGTGTTGGTGGTCAAGTCAGGGGCCCGGCCCTGCACCTTTCGACGGAGCCGAGCTGCAGCGACGCGAAGGGTGGGAAAGACCGGTGTGCAAGATGGCGGTCGTTAGCCACTCTTCGCAGCTGCGCGACTCGGTGGAAATTTTTTAAGCGTCCTTCATTGTAGAATGAAGAAGAAACGACTGCGAATCGAGGGCGAGCGGTCGGCCGTTGCCGTTTTGAACGATCGCGGCCGGGCCGCCGGCGCCGGGAGACTGAGGGTTGCTTCGAGTGGAGGGCGGAAGGAGGGAGAGCGCGGTGATTTTTTTTCTTGAAGTATATTGTGTAATCGATTATAACAAACACACAGCAAGCAGCAGCAGCAGCAGCACTAATTGTAAGAGTCAGAGACGGAGGCAGAGCAGCACCAGTCGTTGGCCGTCTCCCCTCGGGCGTCGTCCGTCCTTATCACAAGCTGGGAGGCCGCCGGCCGCCGCCGAGGGGAGCGGCCAGCACGCGCGCGCACACAAAGAGTCCTGAGTGAGAGCTTCGTCCGAGCACAAACTGGCCGCCGCTGGCCACCTCAGTTGCCGCCGGCAACCACGGCCGCCGCCTCTGACGTCCGCTGCCTCAGCTCGGGCGGCAAGTCGCCGTAATACGAGCTGGCGTGCCCGTTGACCGCCTTCGCGGCTGCTGGGTGGCCGTTCGCCGCGGGCGCGTGACCGTTCGGCTGATGCAGTTTGTCCATCTGCAAATAAATAATCGAAATATTAATTAAAATCGGTATCCAACTAGTTGAGAAGAAATATATTAAACAAAGGGAGATTGAGACCTAGAAACGACCGGGATTGCAATAAAAATTTGAGGATTCTTTTTAATTGCATCTAGAATTTCATTAGAATAAAAATTCCATCATCCTCACCTGAAGGTTGCAAGGGATGAATTTTGCAAATCCCGTGAGCGCTCCTTCCCCGTCCCTCCTCTTGCTGTGGTTGTAGGTCTGCTTGTAGAACTCGGAGAAGAGGAAGAAGAACATGACGGCGTGCATGCCGATCCACCAGACGAAAGCCCTGGGGTAGTTGCACTCGACAAAGAGTAGTTGGAAGGCGTGCGTCATGATGCCGATGAACTGGATCATCTGCAGGGTGGTCAGGTGCTTCTTCCACCAGATGTACTTCTGGTACCTGGGGCCCATGGCTGCCAGCATGTAGTACAGGTACATGATGATGTGCACGAACGTATTGAGCAACCCGAAGAAGGTGCTGTGGCCACCGGGCGTGAACTTGACTCCGAACCACACGGACATGGGCATGCAGCCGTGGTGGATCACGTGCAGCGTCGAGATGTGCTGGTTCTTCTTGCGCAGCACGAAGAAGAACTGTGGACACGCGAGTACCAAATCAGTGGGCTGTGTTCATTGAATCAATTGCCAAACTCGAGGCAGTGTAATTGCAAATAATTCTGGCACGAGAGAAACGGGAGCGTGCACCGAGCAAATTGCAAGAGCGCCAGCAAAGAAAGGGCCGACTGGCGTAATGTGGTCATCGGTGTTTGGCCGCGTGTGAGGCAACCAATAACCAACCAAACAAACAAACGGCGTCTGCATAATGAGACGCGAGCGGAATCGGCAATGACTGGCTCGAAATTGGACTTGGAACTAGGTCGCGCGCGCGCAAATGCAAATGTGCGTGCGATTGGCAACTTACTGTGTCGAAGAACTCTGTGAATTTGGAGAAGTAGTACCACCAGCAAGCGTGTGTCATCTGTGGAAAAAAGAATCGGTCAGATCGGATCGCGGGAAAAGCGAGGGCGCCACGGCCGCGAAAAGAGCTGGGAACGGCTAAAATAACATTGCTTTTCAAGAGGCTCTTTTGCGGCTGCGGCAGACTGGGAACGAGCAAAAAGACGTCGCAAAAAACCAGCCAGAGGGTTACTCAGCTAGGATTATTGACACATAAAAGTAAAAAAGCTTCTGCTTCTGGAGAGTTAAAATCAATCACTACCACGGTGGAGATAAATTAAAGTAAAAATCAGAAGCCGTCAGCTGGGGGCGAAATCCACCGTAAGGGCATGCACTACAGGGGTGAGTGGGCTGTGAGTCAGGGTTGTTTGGGCTTACCCTGATTCCGAGAGAGCTATTGGTATAGTCCACCGGTTGGCATCGGTAATTATAGTCTCCTGTTAACCATCCCGACATACCCAGCTGGAATCAAATAGAGCACAGGGCGGCCTTTTAGCACGATTGCCTCGATTTTCAGCTCGATCGCCTCCCGCAATTCGCATTCTGCGCGTCTCAGTCCACAAACTTCGCGGGGATGCAAAAATTAGTGCCTGCTAAGGGAGGAAGGGGTGGACCGCGTGCCAGAGAGTGCCTTGAAGTTGAAGCGAGCGAACAAACTCTGCCGGCGTCCTCGGCAGGCGGCCGTTTGAGCTGCCAATTAACAGGTGCACTCGCTCGCTTCACAGAAACCCTTTCACTTTCCGCGTGCTTCTCTCAGGCATTGCCGACAAGCCGAGTCGTGGGGCAGACGGACCACAAAACGAAAGAAAAATCGAGACACCGACGCAGGTTTCTCCTGGGTTCCGTCCAGGCGTGGGGCGGGGGTGAGGGGGCTTCGATCAAGGCAACGACTAAACCACACACACCACCGTCGCACGTGGGGAGACAGGGGGCAACAATGACGTTAGTCACAACACAGAGAACCAGACCGTGCGCCGTGCGGCTGCAACAACTTCGGGAAGGTCGTGGTTTGCGATTGCGGCGGTTAGGAAACACGAATAGTGAAAACCAACTCGTTTGGCGAGAGAGCTTATTAAACACAAATTAAGAATAAAAATGGATTAGTCACGCAAGCGTCTCTCTCGCGCGCGACAGAGAAAGCCAGCCATCTCCTCATCCGCGCGACCAAAAGTCAGTTTCCTTGTTTGTGAATGGCGAGTGCGTGTATGTGTGAAGCGACATTGTTACATGACAGGTGTAAACTTTTGCACACATCAAGGCGGATTTCAGGGTTGCGTGAGTTTTCGTGTTAAGGCTGGCGCTCGGTATTGACGGGACTCACCCTCCGTGCAATTGGAGTGTCAGAAGTGTCCACAGGTTGGCACCTGTAGCTGTAATGGAACAGCCAGCCACCCATCAGGCACTGTCAAGGCAGCACATACAAAATGTTACCTTTGCTTTGTTTTTTATTTTTTTTAATTATTCGCGAGATTTAACAACACGACGAGGGGTTTGTTGAGAGGGGCAAAGTTCTGGACTGATGACGCGCAACGAATGCAAACCGAGGCGAGCAGGCGTTTCGAATTTGAAATTTGGTTTACCTCGTAGAAGAGCCACGTGCTGAATACCACCTGGAAGGCGTTGTAGGCGATAAGCACGCGACGCAATTCGAAGGGTTTGCGGTTTTCCATCAGCTTCGGACCGAGCACCTTGACGATGTAGACGTAAGACAAACAGATGGACAGAGTCGGCAGCGGAGAACTCATCAGGAACCAGCCCTTAACGCGCGGATCTGCAAAGAAGGAAAAAGGACACAGAGCGCCGGGTTAGAAACCATTGGCCAAGACGAGATGCGTCGAATTTTCATCTCTGCAAAGATAATGCTTGTGTTATGCGCGCGGTGCGGTATTCCGTCTTTCTACTGCATAACACATGAATGAAATGATGTCAAAATTGAGGATCCAGCCTCGCACCAAGGCAGCGAGAAGTTACAACTATTGCGAAAGGAAACGGTTGTTTATTACTTATCGGACGGACGCTTTTTACTAAAAGTCTTCCTTTTAATTTGGTAAGAAGCGAAGCAAAAATATGGTTCATTCTTAAAAGTACTAGAAGCTTCTATTCGTGTCAATAACATTGAGAAACAAGCTGACCGCGAGCCAGGTGAACATTTTCGCGGTGGGTTTGACGAAAGCGAGGCATGTCTGTTTGGGTCGGTCAAGGCGAGTTTGCAGCCAATTAGTGGCAATTTGACGCGTGCACTCGCGCGCGCGCGCACACACACACCCGACGGGCTGCAGCAGCGGCGGCGAAACGGAGAAAAGGCCTCGCGCACGCGGATGGCGATTTATTCGCCTGTTTGCGGCAGAGTCACGGCCGTCGGCACGGCCTCCCTGCGTTCAGTTAGTTGTGACTAAGTGACTCGCGGCAAGGAGGACCACATCACGCCGTCAAAAGTACCCTTGACCGCCGCCTCTGCTGCTGCTGCTGTGAGGAAGCATCCGACACTCCTCCGCCGAGCTTGCAAAGTGCAAACGAGAGAAACTCGCGCGCGAGCCATAAAAAAGCCGTGGCTGTTCAAACAGAAAGGAAAAACGACGGACGCAAGGCGAATAAGGCACTCGAGCCGCCTCAGCAATAACTCCTCTACACTTGTTACTTCATCGCCAGCTTTTCCCGCGAGTCATCCACTCGCTCGCTAGCAGGTGATCAAGCGGGCAAGCCAATCCAATTTCTAATTATAGAGCTTTTCGCAAATGCGCGCGTTCAGGTCTCTGGAGCTGTTGAATAAATTTTGCTTCCATGCGTCCACCGGATTCGGAGTGGGAGTTAGCCTTGACCCAGGAATCACTTTCAAATTTTGCCGTACTTTATTGGAAAGATGCTTATTTGGTGTCGCTGTTGGGTAACACGTGCGGTACACATGTCGAGAGACATTACGCAACAAAACGGGCAATCATTATGCATTTTAACCAAATGTGAAGAACACTCGAGGGCTGCCATTGAAATCTAATTTGGCTCTGTAAAGACCGACTCGCGAGGATCCAGCCAGAATTAGCTAGAACCGATTCGGTCGTTCAAGTCTCCGAGTTGGCGAATTAAAGTTACCGACCATTGTTACGTTGTGAAAGATTTATTGCAAAGTGCCGCGTGTTTTCCGCGGACAAGGATTTTTTCTAGACTCGAAAACTGCGAGCATTAAGTAAGAAGCGGTATTCCCCTGATCGCTCCGCCCATAACGAAAGTTCTGCATGTTAATACAGCGCTTAACCGCAACGCAAACAGCCGAAATTTCCGAGGTTCTACAGCCGAGGAGAATTCCGGCGGTAACTATACGAGAGAAGAAGAAAAAAGTGCAAAACTTACCTCCATGTCTGTCGAAAATGTCGATGAAGGCGTCGAGACCCTGGGACAAAAGGTAAGCCATCGTAGAGTTCCTCGGTGGCTAACTGCGCGCGATCTGCAACACGCAACACACACACACTCGGATTAGACAGCGGTTACGAAACGGTGGCGCCGACGATGACGACGCCAGGGCACCGAGCGACGGCGGCGCCTTTGCGAGTAGCAGAATTCCACTTTCGCCGGCGTATACGCAACAACACTTTCACCGCGAGGCGATTTTTTGTCCGTCTTAGCGAGTCGACCGGCCGCGTCGGGGGTTGGAAGGCGCCGACGGGAGCTGCCGAGTGGCGCCGGTGGTAGGCCTTACCTGATAAGGGGGTGACTGGCTCTCAGGCTCACAGGGGGCTGTGCGTGGTTCGAGGGTGCAGTGGAGCTTGCGACTGTCTGGCTGACTCGCGGAGACTCGAGTGAGCAGAGTGAGCGAGCGCGCGACCGAGTGAGCGGGTGCCGCGACGAGAAAAGCGAGTGAAAGTCGCAGCGGCTGCCGGTTTATTAATGCCCCTTCCACAGCTGCGTCGGCCGGGCAAAAACGCCAGCACACACATGCACACACACCGCCGGCCAGGGGAGGGCCGCCAGGGCTCGCGGGAGGGGTGACCCTGATCGTGAATTCGCAGCCGCCGATGCGCACGCCGGACCCACCACCCGATTCGGCACTGTTCGCAGGGTCGGGAAAAACGCTTGCTCACGCTGCCCCGGAAGGGATGCTCAGAGGGGAAAAAACCGATGCAAAAAAACGTGACGTTTCTGGCCGGTTTTTTTCCACGCGACCGATGGACACCCGTGGCCGTCGGAGTGGCCACGCGAATCAGCTGAGCGAGCAACCAAAAAGGAAGCTTGCGTTTGGCCGCTGCCGCCCAGCCGTGTCCGACGACGACGCAAAAGAGCGAGAAACAAACTTTCACTCGCGATTGCTCTAACTCGGCCGGTGGCCTATGACAGCAGCAGCAGCAGCAGCTGCGGAATCGCATTCCGCGATCAGGGCCGCCCGAGGGGTCCCCGAAGGGCCGTGGGCCTCGCGACGCCGACAAAGGTCGATCTGCACTGTGGGCCGCGAGCCAGCAACCCTGGGACACCGCGATCGTGTCTGGTATTAAGCAAACCGCCGGTGTTACGCACTCTGCTTTCTTCCTTTTCTCTCGTGCGACCATAATTGTTAGCAGTCGCCACACACGGTCATGCAACACTTTGCTACCTCTTGCGAATTGCATTTGCTCATTTTAAGGTGTAATTAATTTGTCTGGCCGAGAGGAGAGCTAAAACGAAATATTGTGATCCACAGAATCACGACCGATTAAAACTAATAATGTTTCCTCGTTCCGTCCACCTGCTCCTTTCATTTTCTTTCCAATTACACAACTTTTTTTTTATGCTCCACTTTGCTAAGTATTCATTACAGGCGATGTCTCAGGGGGAAGCCTGTGAGTGTGAGTGGAAAACTTTAGCGGCCGCGACCTTTTTCCCACTCACTCCGTGAGACTGGGAAAACCTCCGCAAATTCCTCGGAAAACTCGCAAGGCCGGCGCCAGCAGGGTGAAAAGTACGGGAATGTTGACAAAACAATCGGCAACGGGTCCTGGGGTGGCTCCCGCCAAGGCCGACGTGCATCAATCGGTTCTTCCTCTTACGCGCGCATCAGTCGCATCAGCGTCACAAGATGACAGCGTCGATTTGGCCGACAACGATTACGGCCGATGACGACGCGTGCCAGCAGAAAATCAACAAGCGGCGGCCAGTCATGCCCGTCATGCAAGCCCGGATCTTTGCGAAACTGACGTCAAAGCCAGCGGCCAGTCGGCGTCCGGAAAAAAGAAGCAAGCTAAACAAGCGACGCAATGAAATAATGACTGGAGTATTATTTGAGTTTTTCCCCACCGGAGGCGGTTGCCAGGCCGTTTTCCACTCTTGGACGCGGGATTTCGTCCCTTTTTTTGCACGTCGGCTAGCAGAAAACAGAGGCAAGGTACGTGCTGGTCGCGTTTTCGCCAGGCTCACCGGCCTTGGAGCAGTGCAAGAATGTGTTATTTTTAGATAATTCAGCCTTCAATTTCATTTTGATTTAGTACAGCCTAGCATTATTTGTTTGTTCTAAAAAACGCCCGAACCTCGGCCGCCAGGCAGACGATGCTCCCGACTGTAAGAGCACTCACAGTCACGGTCCGCTCAGTGAATTCAGTTGCAACAGCTCTCTCGCCTGCGAATAGGCCCAAGGGTGTTCACTAGCTGAGTTTGTCGCCGGGTAATTGCGCAGTATTGATTTTAAGTAGGCTTTGTGCAACTCCATTACACTTATCGATGTTGAAATTAACTGTTTTTAAGTCGATTGAAGGTTATTTTGGTGCACCAACAAAACAATTTCAATAAGTAAAACAAAAACAGGATGTTTGGCACTGTATTTTTGAATCAAATCAAGCCAGAAAAAATTAAAGCTAAACAATAACCACGTTTTCATTTCAGCATAGCTCGATTGATTGCAGAAAAAATCATTGGGTTCGAATGCCTTTTTTATTTTTCCCCAAGAATGGCTATATGACTAGTGGAACTCAAACTCTTAAAGCGACTAAAGCGAGGAGAGTTAATGACTCGTCACGAGGAGGTTAATATTATTGCCGTCTATTTTAAAGTTAAAAAGTCAAACTCAAAGCTGGAGCTGTGATTTTTCTCTGAACAGCCTGCTCTGGGGGGCTGGGCCGGGTGCACCCTGTAGCGGCGGCAATCTAAAAATAAAGTACGGTGGCACACAGCTGATATTACTGGGCACGCGGTGGCATGGCGCGTTGCGAGCTGCTTGCATCAGGAGAAATGCATGCGAAGAAGAGAAAGCGGCGGTGCTGGGGCCACGCGGGCGGGCAGGCCAGGCGGCCGTAGTCGAGGCGGCCGCGCTGCTCGAGACGTGCCTGGCGCGCTCGCTCCAAGTGCAGCCTCTGCTCTTACGCCAGCCAAATTGTTATATCAACACAAAACACGGCGTGGCGTAACCAGCGCGAACGCGCGTGTGCCGCTCTTAATTTCCCCGCTTCAATTAACTCACTCGCTCGCTTAGAGCGCGACGACAAATTCCTCGCGCTGTCGTCTTCGCCGAGTGCACTCGCGGCCGGTTTCACTACACTGTGTACTTTACTTCCTCCTGCTCCAAATCCGCGCTCCGACGGCCTTGCGTTCGTTCAAATCTCTCCCCAAACAGACCGGCAGTGGGTCATGAGGTGTTGCACTGTTGAATTCGCGTAAGGGACGCGTTAAAATAAAAGATGGAAAATTTGCATTCACTGCCAAAAGCACCAGAGTCATTCGAAATCGCTGAGTTCACAAAGTCAGCGTGACCCTCATTTAAAAGATGGATTTTTCTAGATTGCCGGTGAGGTCGCGTTAATTAACTCTGCCGAGCTGGCTGTTTCTTCTGTTCTGTTTTTCGGCCCGGTGATTGCGCATATTCGGCATAAAATTAGCTCGCGTGACGACGCGCTTTGAGCCCGTCCGCTCATTTTCGGCGCCTCCGGGAAGTGCATGGGTCGCGCGAATTGGGGTGACTGTGGGAACCGATTGTTTGCTAATCGATCGATTGAAAAACGAACCAAAGCTACGTGCAAATCTCTATGGAAACTGGGAATAGGAAGCTAGCAAAACCGCAACAGCCAGGCCAACCCTGAACTCTGTGCAGAGGTGCGGTGCAACCTTGCTGCGACGCAACTCTGTTGCACCAAGGATATGCAAGGAGAAGAAAATAAAAATTTTCAATTTTACTCTTTGGCACATCTTTTGTGGGCAGTGTTTGAAAGGTTAATTATTTCAATCTTCAAGAAATATCGTTTAATCACTGGGAGAAACTGAATCTGAGTTCAGTTAGCAATTTCAGACAGATTACGATAGATAATAATCCAGCTTTCATTGAAATAAAACATGCTTTTCAAATTGTTGAAATTTGGTATATATTACTGATGAGCCAATTCCAATGACAATCTGATAACATGATTCAATTTTAATCAACCAATCCTTATTTGTTTGTCTACGGGAGCATCCACTACATAATCTCTCACGAATCTGACTCTGGTTAATGGAACTGTAATAACAGTGCACTAAAACATTTATTACCTTCATTGGCATCTATCAACAGTTAAATTTTCGGGAAAGTTCTGCAATCTCTAAATTTAGAAGGCCGAATGCAGAAGACCAACACATATCTAACACAGAATCCATAAGCCCGAAAATAAAATGCTCGCGTCCGCAGAAGGACGAAAAGTTTTTTACCCAATTTTCACAATGCCAGAGAGTGATATTTTTTCATATGACTGAAAACTCAATTCAAGCAGTTGAAGATTTATTTAAATATTTTCTAAAATATGATTTTATATATTGAGCCGAGTCATTTTAAGCCGAGTGCACTTGCTCTATTCTGGGAGTAGGCCCTTTTCTTATCACGCGGTCAATAAATACTGGGCGTCAGAACGCAACCTAAATATTCATGTCACCAAGAATTCGAAAAAACATTCCAGTTACTATGCTAGGTCAATCCTATATTCTCTATATTTATTATTGAATTTTAGCAGGAAAATCAGCTTCTTGACCTTGCAATTTCTACTTCAGATCTGAACAAATAATCAACAAGGGACGCACGTCAGCAATAAAAAATGGTCTACTTCCCGATTCACAAAGGCGACATGGGCCATTTGCGTCAGCAGCGAGATTTTGCAGGGTGAGAAGGCAAAATTTTGGCAAGTGCAAGGTTTTGCCGGTGCACAGAAGTCAGCGGCCCCTTGTACACAAACAACGCAAATCACCGTCATCATCATCATCATCTGGTCGTCGCCGCTGACGCACAAAACCTTTTCTTTTTATATTTTTCCATTATTTCCAAGTTATTCTTTCTTGCTTTGCGGTGTGTTTGCTTTTTTTGCTGGCACCGGCAACCAAGGCCTCTTGTTCAGCTTCTTCAGGTGTCTTTTCGCACAATCACGGCCAGAAGCTTAGGTTTCTGCTCTCTCATTGCGCGCAGATTGCTTGCTGGGAAGCGTCGACCTGCTAAAATTCGCCAACCATCTTTGCTGCGTCACCAGCAATTTGGATTTGGCACCTACAACAACTTTTTGCAGCCCTCGATGCCTCTTCACCACGATAAATTAACTTCTCGGCCTCGGGCGGCAGGGCGCTTGTTGCCAACCGGGAAATGAATGAATCAGATTTTAATAAAATTGATAAGAACGCGTACATTTTTTGCTGTTGCAGATAGCCGGAATCGAATTTGTCGAATGCAAAGCGTGACTGCAGCCTTGGTGCGCGATTCTCCGCGCCTGATAACAGGGAGCAGTCTACGCACTATTGCGAGTCCTCCTTTATTTCTTTCACACTCGGCTGCGTGCGGCCCAGTGCGGCCACAACGCGCACAAATTAAGCGAAAAAAACGGCTGCCCTGCTAATTTATTGCAGCATGAGCCCAATTTGTGGCTTTTTGCGAGCCACGACTGCCGCAAAAAATTACAAATGGCAGGTTCGTTCTACCGCGCTCTCAGCCAAAAAATTAGGAAATTCGGTTCGCGACAGGCGGCATGAGAAAAGTCAATTTAAGCATTTCCCACTTGGCCAATGCCAAGGCAAACATTCGCGCTCCAACAAAGAATCAGCGTGACGGTGCGGCAGCACTTGTGCAAAGCACTAGTTAGTGTTTGCTGCCGATCATCACATTTTGCAGATGAAAAGGGCCAAGCGACGAAGCAAAAGGCTTTAATGATCGAAATAAAAAAGCGAGCTCTCCGCTTATTCTGCAACTTTTTTTCTCAAGCAGCAAATTGCGCGAGTGGAAAAATCCTTGAGTGCGAAAAGCAGAAACTGCAGGAAGAGTGACTGGCTTGGAATTCCGCAGCGTCTATTCAGATTTCAGATGCAGCAGAGGAAGTCTCCCTCAAGGACTTGACTACACTTGCCTACAATAATCACAACTTGTAATTATAATTAATAATTGGCGGCAAAACTGGAATTGCGCACCGATAGAAGTTTCTCGCAAACCACACATGTTATTATAAATGCTAACGGTCGTCAGGTCGATTCACTTGAACTGCCTCTGAACCTGGCGATTGATTATTTCCTCCCTCCACCTCATTTCCTTGCTAGTTTTCGTCGCCAGCGGGGCAGTTTCGAGGGTGCCTCGAGACGGTGAATCGGAGAGAGGGATAACGGAAAACTTTCCTTTCGTAGGTCGCCGGCAAAAGTGAGCAAGTTATGCGCATTGCACCAGCCAACAGGTGGATTTCTCTATTACACCGACTCGCTTATTTTCCTCACATGCAAAAGCTAAAAATAGATGATCCGGCGTTTGCATCTCCCGTTGCCTTTCCAACTCGCTCTTATCCACTCATAAACAGGCCTAGGCAACTAAGAAAATGATAAATGGAAAAAAGGAAAGAAAATGATTGCATGGGAAATTTTGATTACATATCGCGTATTGCCTCATAGGAAACTTTAGAAAGCCGCTATTTATATTTTTCTACATTAATATGCTGATCGACTCGTTTTGTGCTGTAATTAGAAACTGATACATTTGTTGCAAATGTGCTTTTTCTTTAGAGTGAACATTAATAAATATTTACACGAAACTCATCTAAAATCTTATTAGTTTTGGACAAAATATTGTTACTGGCTTCATTTTTTATTACAACAGTGCTTTTTTAATTTATTTGAAAAATTCATTTTTCCTTCGTTCTAGTCTGTTATGATGAATTTGGGACAGGAAATCGGTATCAAGAGAAAAACAAAATTCCATTTTAAATGAGTTTTTTTTTTTAAAGTAAACATCTGAAGGAATTAATTGTAAACAAGCCTATTTTTTCTAAGCAATTTCTTAAACGTCTTCGCAGGTTGCATTCTTTACTACGAGATCTGGTAATCGGGAAATGAAAAACAGGGAAATTAAGTTGAAAGAAAAGACGTAAGCGGAGAAACACATTCGCGAGCATGGAGAGCGGCCATCAGCGCGTATGAGTCAAAGGCCGACCGCTGGCGGGACCTTGTTCGATCGCTCGCTCGCTCTTTTCTGCCTTTTATTGCTCTCAAGCTCACATCACTAGAGCCTGTGGCTTCTCTCTATAACCTATGCACACGCCAATGGATCGCTTATTGACTGCGCCAGCAAAACGGCAAAGGGTATCCTTGCGACGGAAGACTCACTTTATTGCTCTCGCCATTGTGAAGTCGTTGTGTCTCGAGGAGAGAACAGAACATAATGCGAGGAGATGAGATTGCCCAACTGCTCATTCTCCTCCTTCAAGGCGCGCGTGGGTGGAAAGGTACTATTCATCGTCTTTATTCTCCTGATTTACGTCAATCACGCGTAAAAACCGCTCTGGGCGCATTACACTTGCGTCAACCTACTCATAATTTTGTCCACTTCGGCGAACCCTAATTTTAACACCTGCATAACGCGATTGTTTGCCTTCCTCGTTAGCAAGCACTGTCATATAGCAGGAAAACTGCATTCTAACGAAGCATTGTTGAATTGGAAAATTAAACTTGGCAAACACATAAAATGTGCACAAGTCCTCAAATCAAACACGGATATGCGCGAATAATCAGGGTCAAAACTCAATTACGTACTAGCAAAACGATACTTTGTGAAAATGCAAATTATTGTCCCCCTAACAATTTTTCTCGGTTCACAATTATTAGCAACTGAAACTAAAAAATTAAGGAGAGTTTTGTTTTTGTTGTTGTAAATAATTGGAATAACATTAAAACTTGTTTAAATTTCGTACTTAGAGTGCATGAAAGATTATTAGGTGAAAATTAGCACAAAGCTCGAAAAAACGAAACAAACGAACGGAACTCAATAGCCGATTGCGCAGAATCTAGAAAAGTCTAAATATCAAATCCACATAATTGATCCAGAGTAGCGGCCGCGTTGGTGCGGCGAGATAGCTTTCCAGAGCAATTTGCAGCTCGCGATTGTTTTCAATGACGCGAGTGGCTGCTGGCGGAATTTCCAGAGAGGTTTTCTTCGACGCAGTAGTACAATAAGCGAAGCAATACTATTAGCAAGCTAAGTACTCATCGGTGGATTTTTTTCGCTGTAAATGCGGAAGGTCGCACATACAGAGACGACGACGCCTCTCGTTCATTAGAAAGTTTCCATTAAGTGGCGAGTCGGCGTCCCAAGTGTCTGCAAATATTTCCCATCTGCGCGACATAGTCAAACTGATTAAATAAACAAATGTGTCCAAACAATAATCTTTATGGCGAGCCTCTGAGGCGCTCGGTCAACGCCGCACTTCCTTGATTGACAACACACGCAAGACTCTTATCTTTAATGGTTCTCACTCTGGACATTGACATTTAAAGGCCGATAAAAATAGAATGAAAAAGGCTTGAAAGACTTTGGTATTTAGGCTCCGGTTGAGTGGGAAGCAGAAAAAAGGCTTTTCGGGAGGTGGAAGAAAAAACTGCGAGCGCAGGAGAAAAGTGTTTGTCGGCGGTTTGCGCGGAATCGAGCGAGCATGCTCAACACTTATTATATGTATTTTGGTGCGTTTGAGCAGTGCGGAATAAAACTTTCTAACAGCGGCAAGTGTGAAATTTATGCGTGAGCGCCCTGGCACTCGCGATCGCGTCGCCGCGCCAATTAGCACATGAGCCAATTGGTCAGTCGCTAATCGCTGCTTATCAGCGCGGCCTGAGTTGTTGCAAAAGCCGCGAAGTCTGCGGAAGCGCGGAAGGAAGCGCATTCCTCCTAAAATAATACTGCGAAGCGAGAGTGAGAGGCCCAGGCTTCAAATCTTAAGGTGCAAGATAAACTGATTCGAACATAGCACTAATGCAAACATTTCAACTTAAACATTATCACCTAAATTTTGTCCAATTGTGGGCTCTACCTGAAGTTTTTTTCTTGCCTGAAAAGCTGCCGTTTTCTCAGAGTTACTATTTTTACCTAATGTACGATTAAAATACGACTAGGTGAGAGTAAACAACACTTCGATTTTACTTTGGAAGTTTCAAATAACACATTTGGATTTAACCTTGTTTACTTACAACTCTCATTAAAGATGAAATATTTTTAAAAAAATAAGCACTTCTATCTTTTAATCACCATGCAAAAAATCCTTGACAGTCCAAAAACAAGTACTGCTTGAAAAAAATTGTCTCGGTAGCGCTGAAAAAATTTCATGGGAATCAGCGTGCTTTTGAAATGGCGAGCTCTGTCTGCCAATTAAAATTGGTGATTTTATTGCTGAAAGTAATCTAACAAGCAGTGTTGGATTGAAGAGTTGATCAGTTTCTTATATCAGTCGACTTAAAACTTTGTTCTGTGCTTCAACTTTTTGGAGAAAATTCTGAATTTTAATATTAATAATTTATTGCAGAGTGTAGTTGTGACTCAATAGACCGTTTGTCGAAGCCAACAAGACAGCAACATAATGACAGCAACATAATGTTGCTGCAATGAAGAATGTCTCATTCTATGACATTGATTGAATTTTTATGTGCACCATTGAAGCACGTTATTTGTGCAATAACGGTGAAAATGGACCAGAGTGTAAAAAAATAATTACACCACAATTTATTTCAGTAGGCAAATAATTGGCTGAAAACATTGTCATAAGGTTAACAACCGAGTCGCCCCCGGTGCGCAGCGCAGGCAACCCGCACGGTCGATTGTACAACGTTTTTCATGAATGGCTCACGCAGCTCATTGTTGGCCACGCGCGGAGGCAACAATGGGGCCCGCCCGGGGTGGTAGGGAGAAACGAAAACCACGCGCAATCCGGGGAGGGGGAGGGGACGGAGGACACTTTCACTCGCGGTTCGAGTGTTGAGGAACGAGTGCGAAGAAGATGGGAAACCGGGTCACTGGGCCAGACGGGCGGACGAGGGGCCCATCTCTTTCTCCGCGGGCGGGCGGACGGCCGGCCTCGCGGAGTCGTCGCAGCCGCCGATGCCACGGTGCGGGCAGCGTGTTTACTTTCGGCGCGCGGACCACACCGACCACGTGCTCGACTCTTGGCGCGCACAGACACCGTCCGACCCTGTTACGCAACAATTGCGACGAGCCGCCGTGCAGCTCAGCACGATGGCGACACCTGCCGGTTCCGCGCTGCACTCGCGACAATGTTTTTTTAAGATTTCCGCCGCTGGGACTCACCTGATGGACTGCCGACGGGGACCACGCACTAGCGGCGGCTGCAACTCGAGAGACTCCTGCAACAACACGATGCGAAATACGTCAGAGAGAGCTTTAAATGGGTTCTTTCGAAATGGCTACAAACACCTCACTATTCACTGCGGGGGGCAGTGGAAATGAAAGGGAAATATATTAATTGGTCTGTTGAGTCTTACATGGAAAACATTTTTTTAAGAATTTCATTGACTATATAATGGTTCGTGGTATTTGAAAATAACATTTGATTATTTTCTATTTCCCTGTCTCTCTCTTTCATGATATTAATTTAAAATACACCGTTACACTTTTACGAGCAAAATTATGCGCGCACGGATGGAATCGTTTTAATTTAATTTTTTTTTAAAGTTTGGCTTTCTAGCAAAGGCCAAGACAACCTAGATTCTTGAATTATCAATTTTTTTAGTTTAATTACGATCGAAATGTTCTTCATTTAAAAGAATATTCGATTTTATTTAAGCGACAAATTTCAGTCTCGCCACTCAGTTCTTTCACTAGCAGCACCAAAAGATAAGGAATTTTTAAACAGGCAACCACTGCAGCGTGTGTGATAAGAAGTTGCATAACGCGCCAAATTATCTCGAAGGAAACTGAATTTGAGATTCAGAGTAATGATTATGCTGTTTAAATTTTGCAAAAGAAAAAATTAAAACTTAAGATATTATGAAAGTGGTTAACCTGAAAAAGGGTCATTTATTTGGTAATAAAATAACAAGATAGTGAAGAGTCTGCATTTTACGGATAAATCCCGATAAGATTCCATAATGACTCACAACGTGCGTCACTTTTGCAAATCCCAGGTGGCTTTACGCTGGGCTACTTTGGAAATTATTAAACAAACAATTCTCAAGGATTTGCTATGCACGCGGGTTACCGCGAGTCAAGGAAAATCCTACGCGGAAAAAATAAGACGTATAGGCAGAGTATGTAACTTGCCAGCGGATTGGTAGCGGCAGCGTCGAGACTTCGAGAGACAACGGCGAAATGGTGTGATTTTCACCGCTAATTGCCACAGCAATTTAGATAATATTGCTGCATTATCTGCAGAAGCGTATAGAGCATGTCTCCGACTAACGATAGGCGAGCGCCTTAATCGTTGATATTTTCCTTTAAGAAATGTGTGGTTATTTCCAGTTTGAGGCGCCAAGAAATAAAAATGTGGAATCGAAAATTTTGTGGTTGGCTGCTTCCAGGAACAGTGCGGTGAGCGAGGCAGCCGAAGCTGCTGCTGATTGCGAACGGTCGGCTGCATGCAAATTGAGCCAAGATTGACCTTGAACCGGCAAGCGCGTGATTTCCTCGCTCCCTTTCGATGGAGGTGCGCTGCTCTTAGTCAGCTGACGCCGGACGGTTCGACTTTTTGTCTCCTAGCGTAGGCGTATTTCGCTCTTGTTTCGCTTCGCTCCCCTACGACTATTTTCGGGATCTCCAAAATTAGAGCCTTCGATTTTGAGATAAAGAGAAAACGAGAGCGGGCTGCTTGCGTAGTGGAGCGACCTTCGAGATAAGGGCCCAAACTTCTTGAGGCGTTTTGCCAAAATTCGTGCCGATGAATAATTCCTGACGGCACTCCCGTAAGCGGATCTCAACCTTTGCATTTTATTTACGCGCATCTTAATTCCAAATAAAAAAAACCCAAGAGACGGCAGGACAAACACGTGTGCGACTGGAAAAAAACGCCGGGCCGCCCCCCGCAGCGACACAAAACACCAGCCATAAAGAATTTGCATGTAACTCACACAGTTCGCAACAGATAAGAGCAGATTGCTTGGTCAAATATCCTGCCTGCTAGCCACGACAAAAAGTTGGATTTCGAGAGATGAATGAATGCAGATGGTTTATCGTTGCGACTGCGAAGACAGTCCAAGCGGATTTTGCTTGTGCTAGAAGTGGAAAATCAAAGGCTGGCTAAGTGGGTTGTGTTAAATCAAATCCAATGGCGGACGTAAGGATTAAGGAACGGCACACGTGGTATCACTAAACGAAGGTTGACCCCAGAGCGGTTGTCACCGTGAATGTAAATTTGCCAACAAAGACCTTTTTACGAGGAATTCAGGTTCAGGATGAGGTGAACGACCAGACCAACAAACGCTCGAGTGTCGGTTTGAATTCGCGATAGCCAGAGAGCTATCCGCTAAGTAAAGCAGGTTAGCAAAATTGAAAAGGAACGATTTCACGGCCGTTCAAGTACGCACCGTGTCAACTCAACCATACGTAATGGCTAATGCGGAACCTTAGTCGGAAGCAAAAAAATGTGTCCGCTTGTATTGCGTATAAAATGTTCTCAATGTGACCTATGTCAACTGCACCATAATTATGACAAATTAAAATGGTGCAATCTGGATACTTGTAGAAACATTTTCTCTTTCTTCTCACGTCAAGCATGCCTCCGATGTAAGATAAAATGACACCGTGTCTTATTGTGTAAATCATTAGTGAGCAATTTATACTGGTTATGGTGAATCTCAGCATTGCATTGCTTTACTGCCCACAGAAAAAGGTTTTATAGTCGTTTTTTTTCTTTTAAAAAATGCTGGTCAGGTTCGAGATTCAATTTAAGAATTAAGATTCCAGTTGCTTAATAGGTGACTTTCAATTTCAAGTGTAAAAGAGTATTGAATTTAAATGTTGAGGGGTACAAATCCAAATTTATCTATCGTCTGGTCAGCGTGTTTTTTTAGCCGCACTTTCAGCTAACTAATGGAGCTGCTGCTTCTCTAGTATTCCAATTGGTTTGGTCACTTCTTGCGGGTTAAGCCTCGGAATTCCTTTCTCAAGCCGTGCAGCCCAAAGCTAGCTGCTTGACTAACTGTTGTGCAGTTGTTGGTTTAATTCCACTTGAGCCACTCGTATGCAACGTAAACAAAGCTCGCCTGGAATGTATTTCGCTGACCAACTAACCACCAAACCTCTACTTTTTTTTATCTAACATTATACAACCTTTCTCTGACGGCATACTATCGCGAAGTGGTTCACTGAATGGTATCGTGAAGAGTGACTAATAATCCAGTTTTTTTAGATATCCTATCAGATAATATTATGTGAGTACAACAAAAAAAAGCATAATTTTCCTTCAGTTTCATGCCTTGATTTTAGTATTAGTTATTTTCATAAAAAAAAGTAAAAAAACTCACTGACCCAACATCAGAGCCCATATTTTTTTTAATGTGGCTCGAAAAGGTCGGAATAAAAAAGGTCGTTCTCAACTGCACGCTCTGTGCTAAGCCCCGATTTCTGGTGCACACTGCACACACGGAGTTGCGGTCTGTGCCGATTCACGACAGTCACGCGATGGCAGAAAAAAAAGAAGCCGACACCACATTTCGATCGGCGCGCAATCGATTCTTGAGGGGGCGCATGCTATTCGATCGGCCGGGCGAAGGGAGGGGTGGAGGCGGCGGCGGAGGCCGGCCGGACACCTGGCCGCTGACGTCAGCGTGCAGTGCGCCTCACGTGACGCTGCGGCTGACGTCGGCGGCGCCCGCCACACCCACCTCCGGCGCCGCCGGCCGGCGATCGATGGGGACGCGGGGGCCGGGGGGTGACTTGTTGATTCCGTCAGGGGCTCGACCGGCCCGACGAGGAGGGAGCGAGCGAGTCGGAAGGCGGCGGAATCCTCTGAGGAGCAGCACTAGAAATAAAGGCGAGCCGGCGGTCAGCGCGCACACGAGTAGCTCACCAGAAATATGGAACAAGCCGTCCGGCGACCCAAAGAGTTTCGTTTTTATCTGGCTCGCGAGAGAATGAGGCGGCAGGTGCTTTCTCCGCTCGCCTCTTTTGCCGTACCGCGTGACGCAACCAAACTCCAAACAGCTCCGACTCGCAGCCTCACTGCTCTTGGGCCTCTTGGAATCCGATCCCCACCGAACGAAAATTGCGGAAATAACGCGGAATCACTGATTGCGAGCAAGACAAGAATGAGCTTCTTGTGCTGTCACTCTGTTGCAAAGTCATGGCAATTGTTTAATGATCCAAAAATCAGGCGTATGAACTATGATGAACCGACGAGGAATGACACAACAAACCCATTAAAAAATTATTGCAGCTTGCAGCCTTAGGACAATAGAGATTAGGATCTGACAACAGGTCAAAAATCCTGTTACTTCCCCATAAGAATAGCATTGGGGTTATCACCATTGTCGGATCCTAATCTCCACTATCCTTGATGTAGACAATGCAGAAACTAATCCTTGATTTAAAGCGATCTTATGTTTTTTAAGTGACAAAGTGGTTAAGAAGTTAGCAAGCACTTCCTATGGCAAGCAGTCTCTCTGTTTGAAAATTTACATTATTAAAGACTGTGAATGCAGTAGTAAATCAGACAATTTATACCATTTCCTCGGCTGTGATAAGAAGATTTTAACTGTCTCTAGCAACCAACGTGATAATGAGCCGTGAACAGTGATCTCCGTTTATACTTGTTTTCTGTAGTACATGTTGTGTGTCTAATAAATATATTTCTGATTCGGACAGCGTAATTAATTCGTGCAGTGCAAATTATATGGCAATTTTGTTGAAAAATCACTTCTTTACCACAATTTTTATTTGTCTCCGTTTCAAAGCGCTGTACCACAAACGACGCCAGACCGCGAATCTGCCCGCCCCCGTTGAAAACATGGTTAAATTTGATTTATTACTGAAAAAAAATTTGAGGTTTGATTTTACCACATGAAGAGTTCAAGTTCAAATATTCAACTAGAATGACTACTAACTTATTGTAACCAACAACTCCGATCACTTCAATCGTTAGTGTGAGACGATCAACACAGAATGAGAGGATGGCGAATAATTTAATTTCTATAAAGCCACATAATTATTCAAATACAACTCATTGTACTTAACAAATAAAAGTTAGCAAAATATAAAAAATTAAGTGCTTGCTATGCATGTTGCATGTCACCGGTAAAGATAAAGAAACAATGAATCTGATATTCCGAGGAGATAAAGTTCTGACGCAGTACAGGTCGCGTCAAGAAAGAACCGATTTCGCTTGACTGGGTGCGGAAGAAATAATTACGATAGATGATTGGCGTCATAACCTACATCGGCAGACGAACAACAAGATTGGCCAGATTTCGTTCTCGCGAAGGAAGAAAGCTGCAGCGGTAGAAAAAAATTATGGAAGCATTAGAAGGAAAATTAGGAGGAAGAAAGCAAGAGGCGCGCGTAAACGAGTTTGCTGCGACCTTGCTACATTATTGAAGCGGGCCAAATTCCAAAAGTGCTTTCTTCCTTCAGGGGGTTTCTTCCCTTTCACGCCGATTTAAAAACGAAAAGGACTGTTAGTAACGCTACTCCTCCGCTTCCAAAAGATTAGCCACGCGGTGGCCTATTGCACGAGTGGGGCGGTTCATTGCGACTACGTTCCACATCTGCTGATAAGATAAAAAGCACATAAAAGTGCTTCCTCTTTAGCACATTATTTGCACTCTCTCAGCAAAAGTTAGAGACTTTCCATCTCCGCAAATCAAAGTTTTTGCGACCAATGGGGTGCCACGCTGAAGGAGCAGAAGTGCTATAACAACTTTCGAAACCTCTCATTTATGTAAACACGATACTTGGTAGAGAAAACAGCGGTGCAGAGAACGCACAGAAACCTAAAAACTGTCATCCAGTCCAGACACGTTCGCAAATGAACTGTGCAACAAGTTCCTTCAATGATTTCACGTGGAATGAATTTCGCACAATAAATCAGTATTATTACTATTACCTCGTCAAAAGGCAGAATTGAAAATGAAAAGAAATGAAATTTCGTCTATCCGTCTTTTTCACTTTAAACTGTACTGCCTGTCAAATCAATTTCCTCGGTCAGATTTGGCGAGGAAGAGGTTGACGAACGCAAGTTTGTTTACATCGATTTTTTCGCCCCATAACGATGACTATCCAAAGCAAGACGGAGCATCTCCTTCATAATTCAAAAGAAAGCGAAAGTTGGATTGCTCGTGTTGCTGCTTGTCGTTGCGTCTATCCGCTACTTTGTTGTTTAATGTTATTTCGCCTTTTGGTTCCGCGCACTCGGGTGTCAGGTGGCTTTGGTTTGAACGTTGTGCAAAATAATTATAGGCTATTGAGCAATTTCAAGCCGTTGGACGCAACCAAATAGTCTCGCCGCAGAAAATCGAGTTCACGAGTTAAAATGAACAAAATATGCATTAGTAATTATTACTGATATCACTTTTTCTTTAGGCTCTTTTGTAACTTTAGATTCAAACCTTCGGTTATAAAGACAGGAATATCGGAGTGCAGATATTGATGAGGGGTGACAGACTGGCACGTAGGTGCTAACAACTTTCGAAAATTCACAATATTTAGCACAATAGAGTAAGCAACCGGTTTTTCTGGGTTAGACCGCAGCTTCTTTGGCAGAATTCGCAAAGATAAGACGGAAAGACCAAAATGGAGTCTTCGACCAATTTAGGAAGGACGAACGACGAACCGTCCCCTCCCGTGACGCGGGGTATCCAGCTAATGGCGAGAGGCAAAGGACAACACAAATTATTGAACTGTCCAAGGTATTGAAATGTCCCGGAAATGCGAAAATTTTAAAACGCTCACGCTTTGCTGTTTGTTGCGGAGGACGGCAGGGGCGCAGGAATCAGAAACGGCCGCAGGAAAGCGAGGAAGGTTTCCGTACCATTTCGGCAGTGCTTAGACCTTGAAGACGCGCGAATTACGGCAAGAAGAACCAGACTGGCGCGAGAAAACAAAAGTTGGTCACGAAAAGAGAGACAGAAAGAGAGAATGGGAGAGAGCGGGCCCGCGGCTATGGGTCATCAGCTGCTCGATTCGGCAGTGCAGAGAACACGAGGCCCCGCCACATTTCACCTGCTTTTCGCCGTGTCCAGTCTTGACCCAAAATCGGCGGCGGGCCCGAGGCACCCCCCGTCCCAGGCCTTCTGCACGCAACAAAATTCGTTTACCGGCCGGCGGTGGAACTTCGCTTCTGGCCCGGGGTGTGGTCACCAAGTCGGGGCCCACCGATCGAACGTGGCGTGCCCTCGGTCCACGGAAGGAAGGAAAAAACTTCCACGCCCGTAGGCAGAGTCACTTTCGCCGGGGTGGTCCGTCGCCGCCAGCACGCAACCCTGGTGCACCGCAGGGATGGAGGGGGTTGAAATGGGGTGGCGGCGTCTTACTCGGTCGGCACGGAGTCCACTCACCTGTCCGGTTAAGTAGCGGGCCGCGTCACACGGGCATGGTGGGCCGAAGGGACGGCCGACTGGGCCGACGACAGACTGGCAGGCAGGTCGGAGTGGGTTGAGGGGCGTGGCTGGCTTTCGAGCTGGCTGGCCGATCGACGCGCAGGCCGGTCGAAAACGCGCTGGCCGAATGCTCGGCGGCCAAATCGGGCAGGACACTGAACTCGCACTCACGCCTCCGCTCCACCGTGCCCGAACGTCTCTCGCGGCTGTGCGGAGTGCGGCCAGACAAACTCCTCTCGGATCACGCGCGCCCAGACAACGAACGACCGATTTGCAGCCGGAAGTGAGCCACACACACACAGCGGCCTCCGGTTCAATACCGGTGGGACTTTGCTCGAAACCGGTTTTCCCACCGAGCATCAAGCAGCCCGCTCCCACTCGTTCCTGCAGAAATCTTGGCTATCTTTTCATAGTTTTAAGGAAACTAGTGATATATCTCGGCAAATTAAATTGTTTACGGAAAGAAAATAGACCGCAAATTAAAGCCAGTCGTCCCTTGCTCACTACCGGTTTATTTACCTCCGTCTTTCAACACCTGTGTCCGTGACTCGTTCTCACATTCCAGCGCTAAAATACGAATCCCGTCCTGCGAGGCTGCCTGCTTTTCCTTTCAGAAAGTTAACCAAAATTGCTTTATACAATTTCAATGATATTTTGATTTGATCATAGATAGCTTCGTGGGGACCAGTTGGAATTTGGAATGGTGTGAAGGCAAAATTTTAAAAGTATTATTATTTCAGGAGAGTTTCCTGCCATTAAATTTATTTTCACCCTCTAACAGAAGTATTAGGGCACACTTGATAGAATTAAATTATATTTTCGGAGTCTTTTAGTGAAGTAAATAAATCAGTTCCATCAGTTACATTTGGAAGATTTAGAGCATGTGTATTGTGGTAAATGGATTTGGAAGTAGTGTGTGTGTTCGGCAATATTATATTCATGTATGATAGCAAATTTATCATTATTATGAAAAATAAACAAGATTTATTACAGTCCAATATTTTACATATCTCCATGCATCTCGATAAATCACTTTTATTAATAATTATAAATAAAACCAAAACACGAGCGAATATAAAATATAAATCAGGAACTCTTGTTTAATTCAGGGTCAACTAGGGCCAGCAGAAATCATTTTGTAATTAAAATCTAGTTAAGTAATAAAATCTTCCATCACAACACAAGGTTTATCATATTCATTTTGTAAGCTAATCTTTTATTTATTTTATTGTACAGTGTCGGGAATAATAAAACATGCATTATACTCTTCACGCATTAACAATTAAGCACTATACCGGTTTGATCCGATCAAGTCTATAATATGGAAATAATATAAAAGATCAAAACTAATTAGCATCTTTTGCGAAACTGATAGTATGTATGAGATGAGCAATTAATATGATTTTATGATTGGTATTCAGCAACGCTTTTCTAATTTGCGATTTGACCTCAATAGTATGTGTAAAAGAGTAAATTATTTCATTATTTTTTTTCTTATCTTTTTAAGCCATTTTTGCGTATTCTTTTGCACAGAATTCTTAAAAATAGAGAGGCATAAAATATTAAATTTTGTGCGCGCCTGGCCATGAAGGTCGCATGAAATCACCATTAACACGGCGGCGGTAATACCCATCGCGCACGGCATAACCTACAATTATTTGCCTCCAAATTGCTGATTAAGGTGTTCAGAACTTTCCATTCTTAAGTTTGTTAAATAAGTTGGGTTTATGTTCGCTCAGCGGCGCTGAAAATTTTGCTTTTCGCTGATGCAACCAGCACGTTGAAAGCGTAGAGCTGAACTTGTAACACATTTTACCACTACCAAGATATTAACCTTATATAAATGGCATTATTTTAGAGCGTTTCTAAGCTGACGGATTGCAAAAAGAGAAGGTACTTGAGCTCAACAATCTTTAATTTCTCACAGATCAGACCCATTAACGGCAATATCATTGACAAAAGGCTTTATTAATGACAACGAGTGGTTGATAACAATTGATCGATGGCGAGAAGTGATTAAAATTAAGAAGTGGCACTTACTTGTTCACACAGCGGAAAGATAAAGACGAGATGAGCTCTCTGCAGCTACAACTCGAATCACTCTGCTTTATCACAAGAGACGACGTCGTTTATTTCACACTTGCGTGGACACTAGTGAGTGTGTGTGTGCACGTTGTCCAGCAGAGGTAGCAGAGTGTTGGGCCAGCAGCGCGCGGCACTTCTATATATCAATAAAAAAAGGCGAGAGCAGCTTTTCTGCTTCCTGACCGAGCCGTGCTGAGAGCAGGAAGCTGGCATCTTATGCAACCCGCGCGGTAAACCGGACTTGCTGCCGCTAGACTATTGATCAGGAGCAACCTGATGCTTCGAGAGAACGAATATGAGGAATGTGCGAGTTCACCTTGCAGCGAAAGAAGGAAATAAGGAAAAAAACAACAGTTGGCTCGTCTTTGATGCGAATAATTTATTACCAAACTAAAAATAAGTTCAAATCTTTTTGGTGAGAGCAGATAGCGTGTGTTCTATGTGTGTCGGTGAAGTTAGCAAACAATCAAACACAGTAATTCAATGGCGAAGAAAGCATTTTCCCTTATTTTTTGGTTACATGTCTAGTTTGTGCTTAGCACGCGCCCTGCATGAGTGCTGATCTGCGAGGTCGCAATCTGCGAAAGTATCGATTTCGCACAGAATGAGACCCCCTGATGAGACAAAGATGAACACATGATGTGAGTGAAGAGTGACTAGAATGGCAAACAAAATAATATGTACACCAACAGTAATGCACCACCAACCAACCCAATCAGTTTTTAAGCAAGCAATCCATTTGACTGACTTTTACACGCAGGAAAACATCAAATTAGTTGGCGAGCCCACACAGAGCCCCCTCTCAGGAGCGGAGGAAGGCCGCTTAAACACGAATGGCACAGTAACGGCGGCGGGCCAAAGACACCAGAAAGATCAAGAGAAAGAGCAGCTTACAAAAACTTTACAAAAAACCAACGGCTTCAGCAGTCGGCTGCGACTAGCTGCTGCTGATTCATCTTCATTTTTTTTAATTCTTTTCTGCATACAAAAATAACACCTACACAGTTTCCAGTGTGTGATTACAAGTGTGTTTTGTGTACCAGTGAGTTTATGAGTGTGTTCGTGTTTGAGCTCACAGCAACAATCAGAACATTAACAATCAAGATAGGGAATGTGCTTTCCGTTTTCATGTCTTTAACTCATCAGCCGGACACGTTTCCGATCGGGCCCATCGTCCTCCAAAGAGTTGCGCTGCAACCAACAAACGTACCAAAAATCAATACTCAAAAAGTAACTCAATAAAAAGAATTCAAAGTGATTGAAAGTCACACTCGAGAAAGTCACAGTGGAAGAAAAAATTAGACATTTCTCATTGAAATAATCGTTGTTTATATTTATTCTAACTAGTTTCAGCTGTCAACTGCAGCCTTATTTCATGAAGAGATTAAAATCTATTTTAGATTATACAGTAAAAATACTCATGTCACATTGAATTTACAAAATTCCAAGTACTTTTATAAAGTCTTAAGTTCATTTAAAACTCAAAGGAAAATAAGAAACGGAGGGGGGAATTATTACAAAGGGGAACAGGTGACAAAATATATTCAAATTTGGTGGTATAGTCAAGCTGGAAGTCCAGCATATTTAAATTTTAGCTATCTCAAATGCCTATTTTCCGGAATTTTACTAATGACGATTTGACACGAGGCTATATGTCTTCATCCCAGCATATTCTAAATTTATAGTTCTTTAAAAGTTATCTGTCTGGCCACGGTTCAGATGGCAAACTGTCCAAGTGGATCAGTATTTAGGCCGGCGTCCCTCAGGGAGCTGTTTAGGCCCACTTCTGTTTTCAACCTTCACGCACGATGTGGTTAATTTATTTAAAGATGGGTGCAGCTACATTTTATATTATGCGGACGACATCCACTTGTACATTAGCTGCAATCGAAAATTGCATTTCCATAATGAACATCATATTAAGTGATGTTGTCGTCAGGTCTGAAATGGATGGCCTTAAATTCACACAAAACATAGGTGCTTTTAGTGGGTTCTGAATGTCATAACTCCCGCGTGCATCTCAAATCAATTAGTAAAGTTAAAATTAAAGATCAATAAATACAATTTAGCGATGAGATTGAGCTGAGAAAGCGGTTGAATTCGGGTTTAGCGGAATTGTAAGGCATGGTTTTTGACAAAACCCTTTCCTCGTCAGGCCAAGTTTCACAATCTACAAATATTGCAGAATAATGTAACTCGCTATATTTATAAGGCAAAACGTGGAAAAAACTTTTTGATCTTTTTTAAAGAAGTCTAATTTCAATTGTAGTCAATAGAAGAAATTATCATGATGTTCTAGTGCAGACACATGAAATTCTGTACAAAAACAGTCCACCTTATTTGTGCCCTTTAGTAGCCACAATGTGTGATGTTAACTTGTTTGGCAAGACAAGAGCGCATAGAATAAAACTGCTAGCCCCACTTGTAAGTGTCAAAGTGCACAAAAACTGCTTTCAAGTTCAGTGCTATCGCCTATGAAGTTATCTTCCACCGAATATGTGTCTGAATGAAAACTTAAGTGCATTTCAAGAAATTTTAAATGAAAAGTTTCTCAAGAGGTGTTGAAAAATTTCCCACATCTTTTTTTTTACCAATTACGTTGATATTTGCTGTTTAACTGGATATGGCAATGTATGTTGCAAAATAGTCCTGCAGAACAATAAAGATAATTTTGAAACTAAATCTCAAGAGATTGTTTCTCAAAACTAGATCAGGTCAAATAAAGAAAAAATACGATTCATGAAAATAATGAGCTAGAACTGACCTCGCCGATGACAGCAATGGGCGTCTCTCCGGTGGCCTGGGCAACCTGGTGTTCTATCAGGTAGAACATGTATTCATCGTAGAGGAGGCGGATGAGATGGAAGGAGCCAAAGGAAGCGGCACTGCGTAAGGTCAGATCTCTGATGACCATAGAGCTGTAGAAGGACCACTTGAGCAGGAACTGGCGCGCCGCCCTGCCAAAGTCGGGCTTGCCCTCGTGCGGCTGCAGCACGGTGGCCACCACCTTCTTCAGCCAACTGGCCCACTGCTCCAGTGAGTTCTGCTGCTGCAGCGTCTCTTTGAAGTCAGCCTCCAGTTGCTGCACCATCTCTGGCTCGCACTGGCACACCCACGACGCCTGCAAACACGAGGCGGCTTCAGCAATCGAATTGCGCAACCTAGCGGGATAGTGCTCACCTGCTCCTGAACGTTATGGAAGTCGACCCTGTTGAGATCAGCAAGCATTTGGTTGATCTGCGTTGAGTTCTGCAGCACTGCACGAGCCGCTTGCGCCAGGTGGTTAAGTGAAGTGTATCTGCGAAGAGTTTGTGCAAACGCGCTTACAGCGCAAAGCTGTACAAAAAACAAAAGCAAATATTTAGAATCTAAGCTATTAGGATTTTTAGCAACTTAAAAGCGAAATATAAATTAGATATGAGCAAGATTACTAATTTATTGAATAATGTAGTTGTAGAAAATCAAATAGTTAAGTTAAATTCAGGCTGTTAAAAAAATATTAATTAATAACTGTTTATATTATGTTAAACATGGGCTACCAGAAAAAAGCAAATCACTTTCCTACTAATAACAAGGAAGAACATGAAGTTAAACTTACTCGCATGTAGTAATTATTAAAATGTCATTATAGCTAAACAAGGCTTTTGACGCCTTGTAATTTTATTTTTTGTATAAACCTTTTGGATTTGATAGAGATTGACTTCAAAGCTTTGAAGCAAATCGTACTCAAATGCGATCACTCAGGAGTAAAAAATGGATCTTACATTCAAAGCTTCAAATGATTCGTGCCTCTTGCCCTGTTGAGATCTATCATGATTATAATTTAAATGCTATATATGTTCAAACGATAAAAGAAAGGAATTTGTGAGCTGACTTAACATTATGATGCTGACTAATAGAAACATAATATATCTCTTGTTAAATGGTTACCACGTAGAGACAAAGTCGAAAGATTGAAGCGCACATACTTTTATGTTCATCATCTTCTCAGGACAGCCAGTCATGGCGCTAGTAAGCCACCCTTCGAGGCCTTTGGCGAAGTTTCTTATAGCTTGCGTCAAGGAACCTGAAATAAGAGTAATATTGATAGGAGCAAGAGCAAAAAATGATGAAATTACTTGGAATTGGTCTGAGGACGTCTGGAATGAGCACCTCAACTAGATTCTGGTAGAAGTCAAAGTCAACCTTCTTGACAAACGCCTGTACGACCTCGCTCTCGCACAAAGCGTATAGCTTCAACCTAGATGGATGATAATCACGTTAGACCAAAGTGGCGATTTGTACAGCGAAACACTCACTTGGCCAGGTACTTTTCCTCCTCGCACTCATCATTGTTGTTATCAGAGCTGCGCCAGAAGTCCCGCCAGAGGCTTTCGACGGTGTTGAATTCAAGGTTGGTAACCGCGTCCAAGAATGCCTCGCAATGCTCGCGGTACATGCTCCTGAAGGAGTCGACGTCCTCCAGGGTACACTGGTCGGGCAAAGGGCAGCCTCCCACCTCTATGTTGGGCAGCTCTGGCACCGCAGCGGTGGCCTCACCCAGGTACTGCTGGTGTTGCGCCACCTGGGGAGACGCCGTGGCCGCCACCTGGCCTCCCGCCTGCCCGTCAAAGTCGTTCACCTTGATAGTGGCCTTGAACCGCTTTCCTCCGCCCGACCCAGTGAGGCTACCCTGGCGACCCCCGCAAGGAGACACCGAAGATGCTTCCTCTTGCTCAGAACTTTGTGCAAGAGAACTTGTGGGCTTTACCCTGATGCCGTAGTAATGGTACTTGGAGTTGCCCCTGCAAAGATCAAGTTGATGATTGATGAAACACTTTTTATGCTACTTAAAAAGTTGGCTTAACTCATCCTCTGATTCAATCTACAAAATATTAAAAAAAGAAATATATTTATTTTGAAAGCTACAGAAGTCCAGCCAATTCCGGAGAATTAACGGCTGGTGCTTATTCTGCTACACAAGGCAGCATAATTTTAGTACATTAGTGTGCAAATTACATCAATAAATTATATGATGCAGCGTAATTGCATAACAGTCATTTCGTTCATTCATTCAGTTTTTAATGGGTTACCTGGTTCCAAGACGTCTGGTGCGTAGGCCAATGAAAACAGAGCGGATGAGTTTACCAAAAGAGGCAGCATTGACCGGGTCGAGCTTGTTATCGGTGCAGTGGCGCAAATAGTGGTGGTACAGGTTAGACCTGGGCAGACTGACTCCATCGGCCGTTTCATAATTGTCAACCAGCCACTGGACCTACGACCGCAAAAGACTTTGTTCAGCTTTCACACGTAAAAGACAAAAATGAAGGAGGGGCGAAGGCAAAAACCAAAATATAAAGAGACAGGAAGGGGCAAACCAATTAAAGAAGAGTAAGCTTCTGTCCTTACGGTGGCCGGGGATATGCGGGTGGCGTGGCTGAGCGAATTGTGGCCGCCCGAGTCCGAGCCCCCTTCGTCAAGGGCCTCGCCGCCACTGCTGTTATTGGCCTCGGCAGGCACCATGTAACCTGTCACCTCCTGCTACTCTCGAGCGAGTGGGCAAGCAGAGAAAACAAAAGCAACCAAACACCCAAGGTTATTGCCAAAACATGACAGATGCACAATATATTCTCTTTTAATTCAGATACACACTACACGACAATTTTATTAAGAAACTCTACAGTACAAGTGGAAGGACAAGCTTGAACCAACCTTGCATGCCCCCTCATTCTGAGCATTGGAAAAACTCCCTTCCACCTTGCACTTTAGCCAAGAAAATAAAGAATTAGTCTGAAACTTTGAGAATGAGATAACATCCACCTCTATTTAGTTATTCCTCGCTGGTAAAATGATGCACTGGTGATATAAAAATAAATTTAGCATAGAAACTCACCGCAGTAACAGTAGGAGGGCTGGCCCTGTTGGAGATCAAAGCGTGTGCCTCGCTGGCGTCGACACCCTGCTGGAGGATGTAAGTTGCGGTATTTGGTGTTTGCGTCAACAGCTGCGTATGGTCCTAACCAAGGACCAGCAATTAGTCACAGATGTGATCCAGGGTAAAAATAAATATCGGATAATTGGTGGCTGTTGGTGTATTTAGTTTTGAAATAATTTATGATTGAGCAATAATGGATTTCTGAGGGCCAAAATTTGAATTAATGTTTTATTCGTGTCATCAAATATATCACTTACAGAAAGTGAAATTTATTATTCAGTGCGTCATGTGACACACAACAATACGTGAGATTCGCTTTCAGCTATTCCACAAATCTACATTGTGGTGCTCATTACGTTGCGCATCGCGTTAGCTTTTTGTTGTTGTCTGTTTACATGTAGCTTGCATGAAGCATTGTGCAATGGACAAAATTTGTCTGAGCTTATTATTGTTTCTACTTAAAATGTAAAATGTGAAGATGCATATTGTACAAGGATGAGCAAACTGATTGTATCATTTTCATTCTACATGCACCAGTTTTCATGTTTTTTCTTAAGCAAGTATGTTCAAGGAAACGACTCACCTGTCCATAGTTGGCTGTGCCTTGATTGCTGTAGTACTGCCCTGAAGCTGCAGGCGTGTACATTGTCGCCGTTGTTTCACCCATGGTGTATACAGGGTATGCCCTGATAATAACAAAAGAAATAGCTATTTTTAACGAAAGGATAAATTGCGAGTATAATAATGATCAAGGATAAACAATTTACTTAACTGACAGAACCGAAAATATCAACAAACATAAACATATTTCCGGTATTACAAAACAAATAATCCGAACTAAATTCACAGATTTGACTAATAATTTAATCAAATTTATATCGGTAGGTTTTTAAACACATTAGAAAATGACCATTATTAGATCTATTAGGTGATTTCATGTTAAAATTATTTCGCTTAATTCAGTATGACTTTGACCAACAATTTTATGCGGCAGAAACAGGCTGTCCGACTTAATACAATTGAACTGGCAGACAATTGAATTATAACATTACAGAATAATTTTTGAATCACAGAGAAAAAATGCGGCTACCACGATTACTGGTAAAGTTTTGCTGCTGATGAGCCAACAGAATTCTAATTTTACGAGCCAAAACAGGTCATAAATGTGGAAAGAGTACATTATTTGTAAAAATTTATGTCAATTGATTATATTAGCAGATTGCCAAAGCAAAGAAAGGGATGCGATAATGTTATTTTGTTAGTGAAATGGGATTATTAACACAGGGATTGTGAGTGGAACAATGATTCGCACTTGAAGCGAAATGCCGTCACCAGCAACCAAGTACGTGTATGTCTTTGATCTATGCGTACCGGGAAAAATCAAAACAGGGTCCAGTGATATAAACACGATATTAGCGATAACTTGTGAGGATGATCGATGATTCGGCTTCCTTACGTTTGATGTTATAAAAATCCTTAAATTTCAGATGGTAGTTTTTAATTCTTACATTTGTAACATGCCAATTGTAAAGACAGGGTACCTAATAAAAATGATGAAATTAGCAGAGTAATCATCGACTGTGGCAAACCTGAAAATGGTCTCTTCGCGCTACCAAAGAGTGCAACAAAAATCATACTTCAAGGCTGGCTGAGTTGTGTTGTAACAGTTAAAGAAAAATTGAATCATGACTTGAACAAGAAATACACTTTAGATTAAATCTTAAATTATGTTAGCCAAATACGTGCAAAATCTTTTCATCGCCGAGTTCACTGTTAAAGAAAAAAAGGTCTACTTACATCTGCCCGTTGGTAGTGGTGTAAATCGTGGCGGCCTCCGGCGCCTCGTCCACATATTGCACGTAGGTTGGGTGAGCCACTGTGTCGCCGGTAACCACCTGTACGCTACCAGGTTCGCCAGACACTGCGGAGCAAGCGCCAAGAGGTCAGCAGGGGCGGCTTAAAGGAACAAGGGATCAAAGTGCGAGATCGACACGCGTGCAGAAAACACCATTGGACACCATGGATTCTTTCGCTCGATTCGAATTCGCATTTAATTGGTCGACGCAACATCGAAAGGAGGGCACTCAACAGCGGCCAGGTAAGGGTCGGGCTTCCATTTGCCGGGATTTTAAAAAGTAAGCTGGGCATCTACCCACGCGGACAAATTCAAGGAGTAAGGGGTGGAGAGGAATTATGATCTCTCGTTCACTTGCAAGTGGCGTAATATGCTAATGGTTGCGAACGCGCGCGTGGGGCAAAACATCAACATCAACAACAACAGCGAGGACGGCGGTGGCGGCGGCGACGGAGGATTACTGAATTCGTTATTGGTCTTTGAGGGCCCAATTAGCGGAGGTAAGCGGCTTACGCGCGCAGCCTCTGCTCCTCCCGGCAATACTCGAGTCCTCTCCCGCCGACACGCATGCAAACCTTGTGTTCGTTCTTTCCCCGGTATAATTATATTTCACATAATAGCTCTGACAATGAGCAAGGCACAAACAAAGAGGTCACACGCACACACTCAGGGTTCTCCTTACCAGATGGGTTAACGGGGGTCAGAGAGGCGTAAGACCGCTCCGAGTCTACAAACACACACAGCAGTCGAGTAAGTCTGGTGCACCACCGCATTTGGTCAATGCGAGCGGGGGCCAAATCAGGGATCAGGGGGTGCTTTGATGGCAGCAACGAGGGCAACCCGTTAGCCGATTGTAGTATTTTATTTCAAATTTTTATCCTCAATTCGCGGAATTTTTGCAGGTTGCCAAAGCTGCTCGCGAGCAAGATGGGGTTGGTTTTGGGTTCATAAGAGGGCAACTTCAGCCGCCGCTTACCTGTGACTGCGATGAACTGCTGGGCGGCGCTGGGCTCCACGGCCGGCGGCGAAGAAGAGCCAGAGACAGGAGACGATGACAGCGACGAGCTCACCGGCACCACAGACACTTTTAGCAAAAGGAAACACAAAAGAGCGACGATTCAAACAAAATTGTAAGGCAAAGTACTTTTGCGGCTTTAGTTTAATTATTGTGGCAATGAAAGAAGGCACAAAGGACAGGAGAAAATAATTAGTGCGAAAACAAAGTAAATCGAGACACAGCTCTTCCCCACACAAGCCAAGAGGGAAGTTGAGAGGTAAGGGAGAGCTGACCAGAAACCAGAGAACTACCTGTAATGAATTTCCCTCTTTCCTTCCATGAAGGACAAATAAATGGTCACATAGCCAAAACGAAAAAAGCGGCAGCAGGTTGGTTGCTGCCATTTATTGTGAGCGAAAATTTTGGATGTCTTTTAATTTTAATTAAAGGATTTCATTTATATTTTAATTAGTTATTAACTTTTGAGGTGTCCCTAAAAATATATATATTTTCTGCACACATCAACCGAAAAAACACTAAAAAACCAAATCTAGCAGTTCATTCTCAAAGTGGATTGATACAGGGCAACAATTGAAATTGATTCTTGACTACAGTTAGCAGATGATCATACCGATAGTTTTAATAATAATCTCTGAACATCGTGCACAAATCAAAATAGGATCAAGCAAAATGTTAAATTTAAGATTTCGCCAAATTTCTCGAAAAATTTAACGGTTTTCCAATGGGTTTTTTTTCATTGATTTCTGTTTCGTCTCATCGCGATTTATAAATCTGTGTGCGAATAATGAGGCAAATTTTCATTCTGGCGAAATGAATCATGATTTTCAGTACTCGCCGCTTGATTGGTATGCAAACATTGGATTCGATTTTCTCAGGAATTGTAACGGCAGCCGTGGTAAATTTTAACTCTTTCAGCTCTTTCATACTTTTAGAACATGTTGGAAGTAAGGGTATTATAAAAAAAATCTGTACTGATCCACTTTAAAATTTGAACAGTGCGCTTAAAAAAGCGTTTGGAAGAGCTTGAGATTGTTTTGCATAATTTTAATTTCTGCAATTTAAAAGGCCATAATTCCATATTAGTAATACTACTCAACAACAACCATTTTAGGTAGTAATGGTGACCTTTTCATTTTATATAAATACAAAAAATCACCCGAGGCAATATCTGCGCCAAAAAATAGACTTTCATCACAAGTACAACAATTGATGAAGTTGATGCATTAAAAATAAAGAAAAAACACAAGTTACGTTGGTTAATTTATGAAGAGGAGACTTATGTTTTCTGTGGGTATTTTAATCTTTTTACAGGTTTTGTATTTTGGAAAATCTAATTGTCCGCGAATATTTTAAGCACCGTTATTTTAAACATTTCATATTGCGAGTTTATTTTTTAAGTAATACTTAAGCTGCTTAATAATTGAAAAGAAAGACCTGTTTAAGAGAGTTTAAGTAGTTCCATCGTTATTGCTAGTTAATGACTGTTTAACCCCGGTTCAAAAGTGAATTTTGTTTCAGGCTTTCTAGTTACACGAATGAACATAGTCCTTTGAACCGAGACGAGACATCTTCCCCGGTTCGTGCCCTGATTTCATTTCCCTCCACTAGCACGGGATCGGTTCAAAGTATAATTTACCTGTTTGAGGGTTGCTGCTGACGACGACCTGTGCGGTGACTTGGCGGGGAGCGGTATCCTGGATGGTCGCTGCGTCCACGACGGAGGTTTCCTCAAGCACGGTCTGCAATCACGCGCGCAATCTGTCACACACTTATCGGCGCCGACTGTGCCCGGCCCCACACGACTGACAATGGGAGCGAGAGAAAAAGATAAGAGCGGGACGCGGTCGCCGTGGCAACATGCGTGCCCCTCCCCCTGCCCACCCCAGCCCCACGGGCCCAAAGGCACGAACCTGCGTGGCCACTTGTTGCTGCTGAGGCACAACGGTGACCACCTGGTCGGCGTCCACCACGACGGCCGCCACCTCGTGCAGCTCCTGGCCGCCACCGCCTTCCGTTTGCTGTAGGAAGATGGCCGGCGGCGAGGCGGCCGGCCCAGATTGCTGGGCCATCGTGCGCCGCCCTCTCGCTGCTCCTGCTGCCGCTGTCAAACAAGCAGACCGCACCGGCCGCACTAAAAAAAAGCCGACGCAACAATGATTACTCTTTATTTATTTTTTATAAATTAAAAAATTATAAATTAAAAAATTAATTCATGATTTTTATTAATTAGATGTGTTGAAAGATGTAGAAGTGGAAGTAAATGCCTGGTTATGAATGTCATTTATTAGGGGTATGAAATATTTTAAAAAAGGAAGATAAACACTACAAGATTGTCAACGAAAATTAATTTCAAATTATTAAAGGAAAATCAGAGAAAGGACGGAAAAAGCGAAAAGAAAAAAGATTTTCCACGATGTTTAAATTAACAGAGGGCAAAATCAACAAATTTAAAAGATTTCAGCTTGATACAAAACTGACTTTTTCAAAGATTAAGACAGTTTCAACAACTTCGCAGAGGATCTATTTTTATCCCTTTTTAAAATCTAGTAATCTGCCTCCAGATATTCCAGAGATTAGAATTCCTTATATCGAAGTAAGGAGCATGGTGAATTTTCACAAATTTCAAATACCCTTCTACTCTCTCCTCAACGAATTTTTCTGGCATTGCATTTGGCCCGCGGAGGTGTTCCAAAGCTTGAATTTCAGCTATGTGCGCCACGATTGCCACGAGAATGCTCTCTGGCTAGCTATTTCGGAAGCTTGCGGGGGAGCGCGTCTACCGGGGTGAGTCAGCCCAGGTGTTATGGGGGTGGCAAGCAGGTGAGTCGCGCGCGTTCGAGGGCGGCTTGCATCGCGGGCCAATTAGTCATCGTCCCCCGATGAACGTTATTGCATTCTGCGAGTGCACTCGATCGGAATATCCATCTACAACTAATTACTCGTCGAAGCGATTCGTCGCACACAATTAATAAGGAGCCAGTTCAATTTTTTACTTCGAATGATAACACCCTCGCAGGAAAACCAAAAGAGTCACTTCAAAATAAAATTATGCATCAATGTGAAAAGCAGAATAAATGATAAAAAGTTATCTGTATTAACAAATAAATATTTTCATAAATTAAAAAAGGATTATTTATCGGTTGCACGCAGCTTTTTGTGTACTGAAATAAAGACAACGTTTGTGGCACTAAAGCACCTATTGAATGCACGCAATACTTTTACACCTGTGATTCTTAAACCTTTAAGTTGGAAAATAGCTAAAATTGAAATTATGTCTCAATTTCTAGAAAATTTAAAACTGAAGTAATAACTAAAATTAATTAAATAAAACGGAAAACTAAAAAGTTGGGTTGTACTTCTATTTTTTAAATTTTGCTTAGAGATTGAACAGTAGCAAATGTCTGAATTCCCACATTTTTCCATCGCTGAAAGAGTTTTCCTAAATATCCGATTTTTTTCTGGCAAGGCAATATGACATCGACAAAGGAAGGTACCAATTATTGTGTCGGTACAAACTGAATACATCCACGCACCCGCCGAGTGGAATCCGCTTTGAGTTGGCAACCGACAATGAGTGCGGCGGAGAAATGCGAGAGCCGCCTTTACTTGCCGAATTCCAATTCGATTCGGTTTCTTTTGAAAGTTTCCATTCTTCCCTTTTCCCGGCAGCCTCGGCTGGATTCTGCACTCTTTTGCTCTCGAATTCAAGGTAGGGGCGTGTGCGCGCCTGCGAGAGGGTGTGTGCAAGAGATCAGAAACTTTTAACGAGAGCAGCACGCGGCCTAATTATACACGCGAGTGTGTCTTCCACCTGACGGCCCAAAGCCCCTCCACCCCAGACTGAATCCGACGCCACTTTATTAAAAATCGAGACATTCAAAATCACCATACTCCCATTGACAGGCACACTTTTTTGATTGCGCGAATTTTTCACTTCCACGGGGCTTTTTATCACACCTTCAACGCTTTTTAATGTTCGAATATTGCTTTCTGTCGTGACAGAAGTTTAATTATTAACATGTCACGCTACCGTTCGACTGGATCTGACAAGTAGATTGAAACGTTTAATAAGAGTTTATATCGATACTTGGGATTGTACACCAGTCAATCATTCTTTTCAATCTAATGATGGATAAACAGAAAAAAAGCTGAACTAATTAACAAGTTAAAATAGTTTTGAGCAATGGCCTTTTTTTAAAAAAAAAACCATATCAGGAATCTCAGGGCCACCGTAAACCACAACATACTGTAACAAGAGGTGGATTTATGCAACTTCTTGGCATACGAGACGCACCGGTTGCCTATTAAACATTTGATACCTGAACCATTCCAATTCCTACAAAGCTCAAACAGAAAATCAAGAAGAGGAATTAAGTCCCTAACTTTTGAGAGTCTAATCGCTCTCCCCATCAAAATCAATAAATTAAGACACTTTGTACAGTATTTGAGGCCATTTTTTAAGTAATAATAAAAATGCGTTTAGTTTTTCTAGCGAAAATAAAAATTAGAACGATTTAACCATGGACTGCACATTCAAGCTGGATTTGTTTATATTTAAATCTTTCAACTGAAAAAAAGTAATAAAATAATAAAATATTCAAACAAATCTATTTCACTATACAGGGTTTCAAATGGAAGCTGTTGTCAGAGTTAAAATGGTACGAGCGAGATATTGCAGGTTTAATTGATTTAGCAAATTGATAATCAATGTTATTTGGTTACTTGATTGCGTAAATGAACCAGTGCTATTTTTCTGTTGAGGAAATTCCCTTTTTAACTACAATTAACGGAATCGATTGTATCAAAAGATAAACAAAACGTTTGCTAATTCCTAAAATAATTAATATCAAGAATTTCACGGATTCACAGACAAAATATTGTTTCAACTGGTAAAATAACACTCGTCAACCAAAACCGATCAAGGAAAGAAATTTTTAAATTGGGTATCGGGCATGCGACTGGTGCTGTAGAACGCGTGCCTAAACCCCTGCCCTTGCAAACTCTTATGGCATTAATCGCTTGTCGTTTTTCTTTCGTAATAAGTCCATATTTCTATTTTCATGTTTTATCACGCATCCGTGTGTTTGTATTTGCATTTGCACAGCATGAATTGATTTGCGCGTGTTCAGAGCTCGAGAGGGATTTTGAGAAAATGCGAATGGTACACGGCTTTTCATTCAATATCAAGTACGATCAGCTGCTACGTCCCATCACAATTCCAAGTAAATCTGGATTAAGGCTGCTTTTCCTTGATCTCCCTCCGCCTCCCGTCCCTCAGCACAGCCTCAGAATAAGCAGAGGCGAGCGGGGGTCGCGTAATGCGCGGAATTCGATGCAAACCCAAACATACCCATACTGTCGGCTAATTCCTTTTGAAGCTTCAAGTGCGATGAGGCAAATTCCCTCTTGTCCGCACCACCTCCCTTCGTCTCTCTGGGCGACAACCACCAACGCAAGCCAGCACAAAATACCACTACAACTCGCGCTCTAGTTTAAGGTACACCTTTGATACGACCAACCAATCAAATGAAATATTATTACGTGCAACCGATGTAACGTCCACCGTTCCAGGCGGCCGATTCTGCGGCCACCTGCCCCGCGCACCCTCCTGGCGAAGTGAGGGCAGCCACCGTTACGTCCAGCCGGCGCGTTGCGACCCGTACCCTTCGCCAGGTGGGGTGCAGAGGTGAACGGTTTATCGCTTGAGCTTTTCGGCTATTCAAGGACGAAAACCCTTTTCTTAACACCTTAATTCTTGCTCACTTACTCACTTCGTTTTTTCATAAGAATAACATTGAACAGAGAAGTAAAAGTGGTGAGCGAGGAGTGAACTTTAACTAAAATAATTGTCCAGTGGTTAAATTCACGAACAGTGCCCACGCCCTAGACCGCACTGGGGGCCCCTTCAAATTTTCGGAGACCCTCCGAGTGATGTTCTTGGTGCGCCATCCAACCCCTTGCTGAAAGCTGTGTAGGCCTTCCTCCCCTTGTCCAAACTCACTTAGTCAGCAACACTCGGCTTCCTAGTTTTCTCCGGCAGATTTGGCGAGCACTCCCAACAATGTGTGCGTCCGAAAGAGCGAAAATCGGACGCCCGATTTCAACCCCTAACAACAATGGTCGCCATGGCAACCAAACAATCGCTCGATTTGGCCTCGTCCATTCGTCCCTGCGTATCTTTTGGGTTAGCCAAGCCTCCAACTGACCTTCGCCTATTCTTTGGGGCAGGCAGACCTGATCGTGGTCATTATTTTGGCCTCAAAAAGCCGGTTATTTACCTGTTTGTTGTTGACTGGCGACCAAATGGTGTCTCTATGACTACGGCGCTAGGATTTGTCGCGGCACTACTTTCGCAGATTCGATCGACTGAGTGGCCAAACTTTTATCGACAAACGTTAACATCAGCAACTAATGTAATATAAATTGAATTATGTTTCTAAAACATTGCTCAGCAGATTGAAAAATAAGTTTTTGGAGTGACTGTCTGCCGCATTTGTACCAATACTACTTGAAATCGCGGAATATATAGCAGCTGTGAATTTGCGAGCTGAGGTTTTGATGGACAAGTGATTTGCTGAGCCAACCCTCTGATAGATGGCACTAGCGAAGCAGGTGCATTCTGGGCCAACTAACCTCCAGCAAAACTGTAGAATAATGCTATACGAGCTGCGAGTACGCGCTAAATCCATTGCATGGCATGCCGACTCGACCTCGACGCCCGTAATTAATTCAAACCCCTCAGATGAAAATAATATGCAATTTAAAATTGCAGACGATTAATAATCTGCATGTGCTAAGCCTGGAATGAATATTGAAAAGCGCGAGAAGGAACATCATTTCAGTCAAAACTGAACTCCTAAAGAATTGAGAAATATACGAGGCTAAAATATCATAAACAAATATTACAATATATAACAAATAAGATACGGCAAACGCAATATTATTAGCTTAACTAGAACTGTAGACATTAATTTCATAATAAGTGTCGGAGATAGGAGTATTCACGAAAAACCGAACTTAGTCCGGAAAATCCTCTAAATGTTCGGTATTTGTGTCAATTCTTCAAGACCGAATACAAAATTCGGAAATATATAATGCGTGATTAAATATTACTCCTAATTTGATTGAAGAAATAGCGTCAGCTTTGACGGTAGATTAATGCAGTAACTATGCGGATTGATTGTGAATAAAAGGTGCGTCAGGTTGGTCGACGGCGCATTTTTATTTTTTAACACATCGAAAGGCATGCCATACAATGGATAATTAATTAATTAAAGTTATAACTAGTTACGGTGATAGAGAGAAAAGTCAATTCTTTTGCAAATTTCACAGTTTCGGTCACACTCGCGCGTTGTATTTACACAATACCTTGCACCACGCACTCAACTTGAGTGTGGGCGCTGGCGGAGTCCTGCCCTCTCCAAGCCGCGTTGCCCTTCCAGCTGTTTGATGACGATGACCTACCTTGGATGCTCGCTGAATCTTACTACTTCAATTCTTTTATGTTCTCTTGCATTCAAACAACTGATTTCAATAGCAAAAAACTGTTTCATTATTTTCTTGTAAAAATAGCTTTTGTAAAAATCTCTTTGGCATCGGTCAAGACGCTCTAGCCGAGGTTGCACAACTGAGAGGAGCAAACAATTGTACATCTTAATAGTTTGCCAATTATCTCGAGCGGTACAATTATTTAGTGCAATTTAAATGAAAGTTTGTCTCCTTGCGAGGGAGTGCAAAGTGCGTGCCACTGGCACCTTTCAGGCCGTGAAAGTGCGTTTCTCGGCAGGGCGGTCTTGTGTCATCTGATCACAGCTCTGGTAAGGGGCGTCTTCTTTGCTGAAGTGTTGAATTCACTCAACTGAGGGGGCTTCTCCGGGGACGTCCGCAGGACTTGGCTCCACTAAAGAAGTGGGCTCTGGAGCGTGTTGCTCTTCTGCAGCTCCGTTTTGCACACTTGGCTCTTCTGGCGCAAGAGGAACTTGTTCAGGTTGAGCTATTTCTGAGGGCTTCTCTGGGGGTGGCGGACTAGCCTTGTTCCACCTGGAGGGACGGCTGCGTTCGCCACGTTCCCTGCGCGGCTCCTCCTCCCTCGGTGGCCTCTCTTCTCTGGGAGGCCTATCATCTCTAGATGACCGCTCATCACGCTCTCGCGGAGGGCGATCTTCTCTGGAATTACGATCTTCCCTTGGTGGCCGTTCTTCCCGTGAGTGGCGCTCTTCCCTGGGAGGCCTATCTTCCCTGGGAGGTCTGTCTTCCCTGGGAGGTCTGTCTTCCCTGGAAGAGCGATCTTCCCTGGCCGGGCGATCGTCTCTTGGAGGACGTTCGTCCCTTGGTGGGCGATCATCTCGAGGAGGACGGTCATCCCTTGGAGGACGGCCTTCTTCCCATCGACCGCGGCCACCGGCAAAGCGACCACGACCTCCGCGATCACGTGGGTGGCGTCTTGGCGGCATGTCCATCGGGTCGTCAAAGAAGGGAGGCGGCCCACTGCCAAAGGCCTCGTCCATGGGGTCGTAGGGCGGAAGGCCATCACCTTCGTGCCACAGCCCACCTGTGAAAAGCCCAACGCTTGCAGTCGGCTCTGCTAATAGCCCCTAAGAGAGACGTTCTCCCCCAAAACATCGCGCAACAGAGAAAACGAACGATGGTGGAATTTCCGAAAAGATGAAATGCAGCCCTTGTTTTCTACTTTTTTTCTTATTTTTTTTTTTAATATAATATATTATATGGTCGTTACAGTTTAATGATTTCTCACAAGCGAGACGAAAAAAATCTACGTCAGACTCAATTTCCATTTCTTGAAGCAGCAAAATCCCCATGTTTGCATATTTTTTGCCATTTTCCCCATAAAATAACACCAATCTTACTCATTATTGAAAATAGTTTCCACTGCTTGATAATCAAATGATATGAAGTTGATTTTACTTAAGAGTAAATCCTGTATTTACGCGCCAAGGGAACTAGTCATTTCATTGATGTCAATTGCAAAATAAATGAAAATAAAATGAACCGGCCTGATACCAATCAATTACCTAACAATGCAATAAATAGAAATTAAAAGAAATACACACGCATGAAATTGTATGATAATACAAAAATATGCATATACTATATGTGCGGAAATGACAAGAATGGGTGGCTAGGAGTGATCTTTGAGAGGAAAAACTAAATAATAACACGTTCTCACAATAAATAGCGGATCTTTAGGCCCGCAGTACTCATCAGCCATTCTTAATTTTTTTATATAATAAAGTCAGCAGTAGATGCAGTTGTCATAGGGGGAACACAAGAGTTTTCGTGCAGTAGCAGAATTTAGCACTTGAGAAATAGCTTCATATAACAGATGAAATTTAAAGCATCTGATTTTTTATAGTTCAACCAGTTTCAACAGCAGTGATTCAGAATTATCTGCAGCGAATCCAAAGGTTTGAATTCTATTTAGGAGGTAAAGTTCTGCTGATGAGGCTTGCGGAGCCGAAAAAAGTGAGCTGTACAGTACTAGAACGTGGTATTTAATTATTCCTGTCAAATTTCACACCTAGCCTTAGTCTCTTTCCTTCCATTGTAAATGTTTCTTCCATGCTACAAAGGTGTCATACTCAATAATATATTATTCATTTGAATCGGCGCTTTACAAGGATTTTAAATTTATTTCCGTAGCTCCTCCCAAATTCTCAATTAGAATTTTGAAAAAGCCTTGAGTGAAAATTAATTAAATTAAATTTGAAATATAACTTCAAGAAATGGATATATACCAAGTTTTTTAATTTACGTCACATAATTAAGGTTATATTATGACCATTTTTAAAACTAGAGCTGCAAGTTCATCAAATCAAGGAAAAGGTAGAAAGCGTGAATGTTTGCTATACCTGGAGGTCCTCCTCGCATGGGACGTGGGCCTCTCATGCCCATTGGTCCTCCTCTTGGTCCTCTGAACATGCCTGAAACAGAAAAAGACACAAGTTCACACCTTGTTGCTGGAACAGTGAAAACAATCACAACAGAGAGCAGAAATTGAAATAAACTCGCCTCTCATGGGTCCGCCAGGCCCCATCATGCGAGACCCAAAGCCATCTGGTGGGCCGTGGAACATGTCAGCAGGATGAGGTGGGAAGAAGTCACGTTCGAGGTAATCATCCCTTGGAGGACCGTCAAAGTGGTCTGGTGGGAAGTCATCAAAGCGGCCATTGGGCAGTGGTCCAAAGTCATCAAATGGAGGCCCAAACTCGGGTCCTAATGGAACAAATTCCTCATGGAGGCGGCCTCCATGGAAACCACCACCTTCGTGCATTGGTGGGGGTCCAAGCAATGAGGGCCCTCGGTAGGGATCGGGGCTGAAACGTCGGGGTGGTGGACCCCCTGGCGCGTCCATGTAGTCTAGCTCCATCATGTCACCTGGCGGGCCACGCATCAGCTCAGCATCCCTTGGCACAGGCGAAAGGCCTCGCTCTGGAGAGAGGTGACGCTCGCGCACTGATGGTCCACTATAACAAAAACAGCAAGGGTTGCAGTTGTGATCTAATTTCCGAATTTTTACAGATGCATTTGCAAGATTAGAATTCATTGTTCATGGTGCGTTTTTGGGTTTCAGGTGGAAATTCGAAGACGCGGCTGAAGATGTGACATGATCAATCATTATGATAACTCAACTTTAAAATTTTTGGCGCTTCTCATTATAAAACATGGATGGATGGAAGGTGGAAAAGTATTGTAATAAAATTTACTGTAAGGCAAATGAGGGCAAATTTGCACTAAGTTAAGAGACACTATAAGATGGCGATGAGCAATTCAAGCAGGGATGCAAAAATAAGCTGTTTTAGGTCAAACCATGAGAGAGATTTTAGTTTATAACTTTTTGGCTGCGCTGAATATTAAAAACGAAAATCCTTTCAAGCTTTATTTTGTTTATTGGTACAAAATGCACAATCTCTATTCTAACTTGCTTGTGTAAAATGTTGTGCATAGGAGTCAAGGTGAAAAATTTTGTCTCAAAAAAATCTAATCAACAGCATCATTAAGAATATTTTATGGCAAGTAAATTTTAATAAACGCTTATGAATAAATATTCAAATCATCAACATTAAATGTTGAAATTAATTTGTCAATTAATAAGTATGTAATGCACAAATTTCGGTCTCATAGAGAAATAACCAACTCTTAAAAAAGTGATAATATAATAAGTAACTGACTATAAGACAAAACAAGCTGGATTTGGCTGAAGCAGAAACGAAAATAGAAAAAATTAACTTATTTCATACAATCCATCCAGCTTTAGAAATGTTGCAAAATATCCAAAATATCTGCATTAATTGAATGAAATAGCAACTCAAATGATAAATTTTAAATTACCAAATTGCATTAAGCAGATAACTTAACATATAACAAGTTGCCAAGAAAGGAAATGAACAATGCGCTTACCGGGCGGCTGACTCGAAGTCACCATGAGCCAAATTACGGAGGCGCTCCTGTACTGAGGTTCCAGCTGGGGGTCCTGATGGTCCCTGAGGTGGTCTTCCACCACCAAAGTCGTCTGCGGGAGGTCCACCACCTCTCCCCCACTGAGTGTCTTCTGGACTACGTTCCCAGCGGTCTCTGCGTGGCCGCCGTGACTCGCGCAGTCCCCCTTGGGATGGCGGTGGTCCTTTCAGAGAGGCTAGTAGCTCATCACTGAGTCGCATCTGGTTGCCAGCCACCTGATTGGCCTCTTCCATGGTGATCTCGCTGTCCAGCAGCTTGTCTGGCAGGCCGGGCTCAATAGATGCTGCAGAAGCGCTACCCAAAGTTCCAGGAGGGGGTCCACCCACATCAGGGAGCTTATCACCAGAAGGGGGCGCTGACGGAGGCAGTGGTATCTGTCCAAGGGAGGACAGTAGCTGGTTTGGGGCACCGTAAGGTCCCACCACCATACCAGGAGGCACCAGCATACCAGGTGGTGGCACTCCAAGGGAGACCAAATTCGGGTTCATTGCCAGGGTCAGTGGCGCTGTAACATATTAAGTTGCAGAATAAATTACCCAAGTCCCTTAAGTTAATGAAAATTTTCGAACAGCCCACCAATCCAGTAATTTAAATCAATGTAGACAAAAAGCCAAAAACTGCCCATACACAAGAAAATCCTGAAAATATGTCACCTGTAAAAATCACATTTTGACTTGTGAGCTTGCTGTTAAGACTTGGCATTGAAATATTGAACTTAGCCCAAAGAATTGAAAAATCAAAATGTAATGAAACAAAATGGAAGATATAATTCCCATACAATAACCTTGAGTAAATAATGAGGATTATTATTTATGGGGACCAAATTTCCTCATTTACCATTGCTTCAACAGATGCTGTGACTTTTCTTAAATACAAAAATATGTGATCAGTACTTACGGGGCAGACTGAATGGTGGGACCATGGCTAGAGGATTCCCAGCACCCAAGGCATTGGGAGGGGGCTGTGTGGTGTCTGTGGCCGCTGCTATGGCCTCTGGCATCTGAAGGAATGGTTGCACTAATGTAGGCATCATCTGCTGAGTCTTGTCTGACAAAATTACTGAGCATTAGCACGCTTCATATGAGCTTGATATTAACACTCACTCCTCATGAAATCTGGTATGGTCTCCTCATCAACTGTGCCGCCTTCTTCAAACTGTTCCAAATTGACCTCATGATTCAGTTTCAACCAGGGGATGTAAGAACAGCCAGCTTCAACTTCCCAGTAATCCTTCCACTCTTTGCCTTTGACACCCTTACCCGGTGCCCACGCAAGCTAAAGTTAAAAAATAATTTAAATTAAGGTTTACTATGATCGGGATAATCCACTTACAGTTATAACTTTTCCCTGCATTTTGTGATTCTTGAGCTTTGTAAGCGCCTTGTACGCGTCCTGCCGCCTATTCATGCAGATAAAAGCACAGCCTCTTGGGGGAATGAGGTCAATTGAAATGATGTCCCCATACTCTCCAAATGTGTCCGACAGCTCTTCCTGTTGCACCAGCTTTGAAAGGTGACCCACCCATAGAGTAGTGCTGCATACTGTGGGTTAGGTAAGAAGAGCAATAAATTTATTTTTCAATATCATGTTTACTTACCACTCAAGTGATCTTTCTTTATGGTTGGAAGTCCCTTCCTCTTGCGTTCACGCTCCTTTTCCCTCTCCTGCTCTCTTTCCTCTCTATCTCTGCTACGAGATCGCACTCTAGAAAAAAATTGAGAAGTTATACTAAACTTAGTGGTTGGAAAAGTTATTAGTTAACACACCCTCTCCTCCTGGATCTGCTGCGAGATCTGCGACCTCTTGAAGTACTTCTGGAGCGGCGCGCCCTTCGTCTTTCTCTGCTGCGAGATCTACCGCCCCTACGTCTTCTTCCTCTCGGTGACCTGCTTCTGGTGCGGCTGCGTTCGGATTTTCCTCCCTCATCACCCGAGTCCAGGCTGATAATAGGAACCCTGAATCAAATAGCCACCGCACATTCAGCAAAATTGAATCTGGCTCAGAATGCAACTCACTGATTCCTGAGGTCAGCGTCTTTAGACATATCAACGCATAGCAGAGCTTGTTGCTGCTGAATTGAGGAGAGAAGCGCTGAATATCCTGGCGGTGGAATGGACATGTCAATTCCATAGCCGCCCATGTCCACGCCGCCATCATTGGGTGTCGCTTTAAGCTCGGAGAGCGGTATTGGCTTCAACTCGCACTGACTCGCGAATGGCAGATTCTAAGCAACACATTCATATTAATTTAAATCAAATAATTCAATTTCATCTAATTTTAATCAGAAAATGAAGGCCTTGTGGAGTGCTGGATTAACCTACCAACACTACATTTATAATAATTGTTTGATTTTACGTCAAAAAGCCTTAAAATAATTAGTTGATTGGTTTGTTTGTGATACGTTTAGGGGGTCTTACAGGCAGTTCATGCAGCATCTTTGATGTATACATCTTTCTTTTCTCAAATTAGAAAAATACTTATTATTTTGACATTTTAATTGATTCGAACATTTAATTTGGCTCAGAAGTGAAGACTTAACTAATACCTTTTACTTTGAAATTGCAGCAAATTTAACCTAACTGGTCAATTTCATTAGTGAATTCATCATTAAGCATTCTTTTAAGTTCTTTTAGGTGAATTGTAAACTGAGTTGTATTTATCCAATTGCCTCTTACTTAGATAAGAGTATTGAATAAGAGCAACCATATTAATTTTTTCTTTACATGTACATGCCACACAGTGACTTAGCTACTGTCGAATTAGTTCAATTAGAGAAGACTAAATAACGAAACAATGTTCTTGGAGCAATGTGAAAGACAACATGTCGATTGCCTTAAATTGACAAAAAATATTAACATACCGGAACAGTCTGAGCTAGATGCTTGTCAAATTCTGCCTCCTGTTGCTTCATCTCTTGCAGACGGCGCACCTTCTCTTCCATCTCCACTTGCTGATGCTGACTCACTGTCATCTGCAGAGTCTGCAGCTGCCGCAGAACCACCGGATTTGCAAGCAAGCTATGCATATGGATAGACGTGAAAAGTGTCGCAGATTATTGGCAAGCAACTCACTTTCCAAGCGATTCAAGGGCTGGAAGGGCGTCACCGCCCTGACCAGTTTGATTTGAACTATCCTGTCTGTCTTCCTCTTCCTCGTCTCCGTAATCATAATCAAGAAGCTTTTTGTCAAATTTGATCTGTTGCTGCTGTTGTTGCTGCTGATCTTGGCCCTGAGATTGCTGTAAATAGAACAGCTGGTGCAGAGTGTGCAACTGCTGCACTAAGGAATGCTGCTGCTCGCCCCCAGGCGTGTTGGCCACCTTTGGAGTGCTGCCTGCCGTGTCTGGCCACTTTGGTGTACTGTTTTCCACACCACCAACCGCCTTCTGTGGTGAAGATTTCACAGCAGGCATTCCACCTCCATTGGCCGTCAGTTCAGGCTTCTTATTGGGATCTGCCAGGTCAAAAATGGGCTGAATGATGTCAGCAGTAAACACCTGGTTTTTTTGCCACAAGTTCAGAACACGGATGATTTTGCTCTGCAAACAAATGTTCATAAGTTGTTATGATTGGATTTTTTTGTTCATAATTTCCCCACAGAAATGTTCTTTATTATTTACTTCCAATTTTCATTCATCAAAAATCATCTCACCTTGTCCTCAGGTGGACACTGGAATAGGTGCGTGAACGTTAAATACAGGTTCTTCGCGAACCTGGGAGCGAAGACGTCTTTGTCAGAGCCGAATTGGTGTCTTGACTGTCGAACAATGCTGTCTATTACGTACAACCCTGGGACTTTGTACTCCATCTTGCACTAAAAATTACAAAAGTTCAATTAGGTTTTCAATTTAAGATAATGCTCCAAATTAAAACACTGATAACTGATTCTACAAACCTTTTGGATGAATTTCTCTACACTCTGCACGACGTGCTTGTAAAACTTGATGGCTTTTATGGCTGTCTTGGTGAGGCTGTTCATCTTTGCCTTGGAGATAGGCGGCTTCACCTCGTACAGCGACGAGAGCTGCGGAAAATTAGGCACTCCATAGGGTTAAAAGCTTTGAAAGGGGGACGACAAAAGCAAAACAAGCGGACGCAAACAAGTAACATCTAAAGCGGTACGGTAAACCATGATCGCCGGTAGTGGTGCGAACACTCACCTCGGAGTTAAACGAGCGTACGTGCTCCATCGTTCACAGGTAGATCTTCGACTATATTAAAAATCCAATAGATAAACAATCCATTTCGTCAAGCGAAAACCAACTCGCAGCAATTTCTAGGCCTCTAATATTCGGCGTTCACTAAAAATGGCGTCGACCGCTTACAGCGCTGCGCCGGTCCGGTCACTGCACGACACACGAAGTTGGTCGGATGCAACCGAAGCTGGCAAAACCGAAGACCGAAGAGGTTGACTCTTGTCAGCTGCCCGCGAAGGAAGAATATTTCGAATAATCTTGATAAATCTTGATAATATTTTTAATTCTTCTATTAAGAAATATAGTTCGAAAATTTCATTTATAAAAATTACATGAATTAAGTAGTTCGAAATGAAGGAACTGTATGAACGAGCGAGTAGGAGCTCAATTTAATATTGTAAAGTTAGTTTCTGCCGCGTTACTCATCTCGCCAGTTCTTATGATAACCCCTTGTAAAAGTAGGGGTGGCAAAAACTGTAACTCTGCGGCGAAAACTGTAGCTTTTCCTTAACTTTAATTTTTTATTTCTCTATTTCATTTTGTTTCCAATTATACACATGATTACATGATCGTCATTTCTCTAACTTACTAACAAACAAAAATTTCCACATTCCCCGCTAAACGATTGCATCTCTGGATCAATTAACCAGTAAATTTGTTTAAATTTAGCGCGGTGAAAGCAGGTCGCCTGGAGGTGTGCATTCCTTACGTCAGATGGCAGCAGCATCGATCAGTAAGGAGGTCGGCCGCCTCGGCCGGGCAGGCTTCGATAGTCCGCATTTTTGCCATAGCTCGAATTCCAGCAGCGGCAGCGAGCGAGTGAGAGAGTGACGGGATGTGCGGAAATCTGTGAGGAGACCTGCAAGCCGCCCGCCGATCGATACCTCACCGACACCCGAGCCAACGCTCCACAGCCGGACAGGTGAGTCGAGAGCCTGAGACTGGATCCTGGGTAGTTCGGCCGCCCTTGTGTTTTGCTCCCCGTCCCGATGCATGTCGCAGGAGGACACAGACACGTCGAGTTGAACGAGAGTCGAACGCCGCTCTCATACCCATCTCACCCATTGACATTCCAGAGGACAGGGGGACTCGTGACACGGAATCTTGGTGCTTTCTCGTCGATGGTTCACGCAAAGGAATTCGGGCGCGCGACCACTTGATCGCTTTTCGGCCATCGGCCCCTTTTTATCGCCCGTGCAGTTTCTTTTCCTACCTCCACTTCCTCTGCACTGATAACAACAGTCACTAAAAACAGTGCTCACAGTTCAAGACAGTACTTTTATTATGAAAACACTTTCGCAAAAATTGAAACAACACATTCGTCAAGGTGAGTTCCCGACAGTTTGGTTGATTCTGTTTTTCGGCACCTAGACAGAGAAAATCAAACCGTGACTGACTGGCTCGCTCGGTATGCACCCGTGCGCCCGAGGAATTTAAATGCACTCCGTCAACCTACACTCGCGGTCGCGGCTACGTCAGGGTCTTTGATAGAAATGGTCATTCCGGTGTGTGATTTTCCATAAATTAAACATTACGTTTAATTGTCTTGAAACGCAGTTACCAAAGTAATGTCATGTTTCTGCCTAATTTCAAACGCGTGTGCAAGGAAATCAGCCAGGCGAAAATCCTCTTTTTAAAATCCACGAATGAACGTCTCCTTTATTACTGCTTCAATTTTCGCTCTGTATTGCAGAAATGGACAACTCGGTGGTAGAGTCGCCCTTGGAGGTACTATCAAGAGCTGCCACTATGGTGCAGCTGGGCGTCGCGAGTGAGTATTCCCACTATGTATATTATTTATATTTATTTGATCATTTATTATCGCTTTAATCCTTACTACTGCTGATAAGGGAAACAGAAGCAGGCCGCGGCGAGATAATTCGGCTTGATAAAATTAAAGAATTCGTTTTCGATTTCGAGTTAATCATAATGATGGCCGGAAAGGGTTTTGCGGGGGTGCGCCAGGGGTGGTGCCGGTGTAGGAGGGGCGGTTGCCATGACGACGAGTCGACCGGCCGGGATCGATCGGGGGAGCGTTGGCCGCCTGTCCGTTGGCGGGGCGGCCGCGCAAAGGCGGCCCCCCGACGGCCGGACGATGCACTCGCGGCGGAATGCAGTGCGCGGCTTTCGGGTTGCCCACGGTACTGAACACACGGGAGGTTCGCATTGCCACGCACAGGGGGCCTCTGCTGCCCCGTTCTTCTCCAGGCAGCTTCTTTTGGTGCTCTGAACAGTCTTAACTCTTTCTGCTGTTTATCGTCGTTGCGTCTCTCTGTCAGTGAAGGAAGATAAAGAGAAAGAGATTTCAGTAAATAAAATTAACATCAAGACTGGAAATTTTCCGATCATGGGCTCATCCAAGAATAAACATTATTTCAGAAAATTAAATTCGAGCTTCTGTTATTGCTCAGATTGACGGAATGTTTTCAAACTTTCAGAATTGACATGTTACAAGCGATGTTGACAGCTCACCGGATGTAGGAAATACTACGAAATAAAAATGTGACAAAAGCAGGTTGTGCGGAATTCTAGTGAATGGACTAATATCCTGCTCCAATTCCTTTGGTTGCCTAAAAAATTCGCGACTCGTGCGTTTTTCGTTCTGTCGCAAGTGGAAAATCGTTCTTGCCCATTCAGGTGTTCTTGTTTCAAAACGAAGGAAACGCCGGCTTGGCGAATTCCAGCTGGTCAATTAACATTCCGAATCCTGACATTTAGTTAAATTGTAAATCACTTCTATTAATGCTGTTTTTCCATTTCGATCAATCAGCAGATGAAAAACAAATAATATCTTTGTTTGGAAATATTAGTGTAATTAGTAATTGAGTAATAAATTTTGTTTTGAGCTGCTGTCGAAAATAAATAATATTTTTCTACCTAAAAAATTGGGGATATAATTATAAAAACTAAATAGCTAAATAAATAAGGATATTCAATTGATTATTCAAGATATACATTTTAATATAAGACCAAAAAACGTACAAGACCGGGTCTTGAATGTTCAAGGCCCAAAATATATTTTTTTCTTCGCTTCTTGTACGCCCCAGACCTGGTCTTTTATGTTAAAAAGTTCAAGACCATTGCAGATGTTTTGCGAACAATTGCAAATGAGTGTTGCTCTGTTATTTAACAAGTATAACGCGTGCAGTGAATGTAATTATTATAATGCAATCGACAGTTACTTAGTTCAACAATTGTTTTGCTTTATTGAAGGTGCCATCATGAACAGTATGAACACATTAGATCTCTTAATGGAAATTGAATGTTTCTCATAAAATCAAGGGAAGTCGATGCATGTTCTATAAGACTAAACACTTATTTGATGTGGCAAGCAGTGGAACAGTGACAATTAGAATTGCGCAATAAGTTATTTTGCAATTCATTCGTGCTTGCAATGACAAAATTTGAATTTTTGGGTCTGATTTCTTCCCTTCCAAGCAGATGTTGCTCCTCATCGATAGTTCTTTTTCCTGTGCGGTAAATCGGTATCACTTTGACCCATGGAGCATTAAATCAAATTTTGATTCTTTGTCTTCAACGAGAAGTAAATCATACCTAGCAAGCCGATGGTAAACTTTTGTTAACTTTGCTTTTAATTTCTCCTTAGCTTCCCGCACTTAGTTAATTCATTTGTCTAACTCCTTTTCGATATCCCTGCGATTCGGCCTACTTCATCGCGCCCTGAGGACAGTCTTGTTCTTGGCTTCTGTTTCTTCCGTCTTTTACCTTGCTTTAACAATGAATATAAGACACCTAAATAAATATATTACCACGCAGGGATTTTTTTCATATGCCATTGATAGGTAACGCTCTTATCCAGTGCACGCATAGTGCTTGTTTGAATAATAACAGGGAGCTCACTTTTAAAGGCAACACATCGAGTCTTTTACGTTTCACGGCGCAAGACCGGGTCAGGGCGTATGTACAAGAAGCACAGAACAAAATGAAATAAAAAAATTTCGGGTTTGACCTTGAGCATAATATATCTAAAATAATTTGAATCACTTCTTAGATTTTCATGTTTGAAAAGTCTTGCGAACACGTAATTAATAGTAGAAGTCGTTTAGGGAAACTTGGGAATTGTTGCTGCTCATTCTGGGTTGCTGTTTTCTTCGCGAGATATTCGCGTGTTGGCTCAATGATGTTCATTCATGAGGCTGCCTCTACTTCATGGACCCTGGCAGTCACGACAACTCTCGTGATCGCATTTCTTCTGGGAATCGGCGGAGAAGCGAGAGAAGGCCCCGAGGCTGGCCGCCACTGCTGCTCGGGGCACCTCGCGCGATTCACCTTTGCTCGTTTGGTATTCGCGGCCAATAAAACGGAGGAGATAACATCAGTTCTGCTCTCTTGGATTCAGTAGGCAGCAAGCCGCCGGTGGAATATGCCAAAAATTTGAATATTTTTGTCTCTGTTATCGCGCCACTGGATCTCGAATTCGAATTTTCTCCTGATTATTTTTCCCTTGAGCAGTTAGTTTCGAAATTCGTTTTTTTCGGCGGCATATATCTAAGGCTCCTGCGCCGCTGGAATCGCGGAATTTCTACTCTCGGGTCCTTCCTTTTTTTAGTTTGTTTGTTTAGCGTCACCATAAAATCGAAATTCTTGAGCAATTTTTCCAAGGAAAAATCTCGAGGTATTTTAATTTCTGCTTGGATGTAAACCATTAAAATTATAATTGTTGAATTTTTTAAAAATTTCTTCGCATATTTCTTTAACTCGACGATGACAAGCATAAAAAATGTTAGTTTAGAAATATTTTGTACAAAAACACTATCCCTACTATATCAAATCACAAAAACAAATCTGTTACCAGTCAGATAATTCATTTTTTAATCTTAATTGAATGATCATAATACATATTCAATTTACTGAAAGTTTATCCTTCTCTGAACTCCCCACAGGGTCGGTATGCGCGGTAATTCGGATTGGAATTTTGCTGCAATTACTGCCAAGCTCGGCATTCCACTCCTTGAGTGTGAAGTTCCTGCGTTTACGCATTGGTTGCCTGCGTGGAGTAGCCGCTGATTTTGCTGAATGGGTGCGATCGTCGCTGGAGGGCGACGGGAAGCACCTGTTGATGTCGGTGTTGTGTGTCTTTGGGCAAAAAACGCGAGCCTTTTCCTCGGGCCCGGCGCCCGGCTGGAAGGAAGCAGCGAGTGAGGCGTCGGGGGCTGGCAGGTAGCTACCTGCCTTGGTTTGAGCGTCGCCGCCAGCCAGTCGAGTCCGCAGGTAGCTTCGGCTTGGGTTGGGCCCACCTCGTCCGCTCCCTGCCCTGGCTGCTGCCTACCTGGCCCTCCGCTAGCTGCGAGTTCAGTTGGAGTCTGGCGCGCGATCATGATGCAAGTGGCCCTCCGCACTCCTGCGTCCATGTTCTGGCAGCCCTGGGTGCAGTGCTCCGGTGAGCTTTTCCCCTTTCCCTTCACCCTCGCTGCGACGGACCCGTTTTTTCTCACTCTCTGACCGTATTTTTTTTGCACCGAATCGCAAAGATTCCGCGCAGGTTGTCAGCATGAATGGGACGGATATAGAATTATTTTTGTTTGTGTGTACGCGACTTGGCTCGTCACCCAGCAGCATCCCAATTGATTGAAATTCGCGTCGGCCACATTTCTCCATTGTTGTTTTTTATTTCGCACGGAGGATGACGACATCCGGTGCGTCGTCCGCCTATCTGTCGGCCACCTTTTTGTCTCCTCCACCTGATGCGTTCATCTTCTTGGGCATCTCGACTTTTTGCTCTCTTGCGTGGCTTGAATGGAACCAGGGGCACGAAGGAGGGGAAACCGAATCTTCTCTCTCTCTTTCTCTCTCCTCCTCGCCGCTACAGCCCGATCTCTGAATGAAAACGTAAAAAGACCTTCCCAGCCAGGTTCAAGGTCGAGCGGCCGAGAGACCAAGCTCCCCCACCCCCCGGCCATTCACAGCCTTTTCAAATCTCAGCCCATCACCCACCGTCTTTTTTCGCATCACAGCCGCTATATTTTTTTTTACCTATTCTACATTATTTAATATCTTAGCAGTCTCGGGACTTAAAAGTAAATTGTGTTCAGCCATTCTGTCGAGTATCCGTCATCCTAAACTATTTTTACCTTCTCGAACTTGAAATATTAAGAGTTCGTTTTGAATTTTTGATCATAAAAAAATTCACCCCATTTAATTAAATGCTGAAATTTAACTTTATATCTTTCTCACGAATGTTCAATTAATCTGTCGATCGGGTATATAAAATTTCCTTTCTTCATGATAAAATTGGTGCACAGATTTCGAAAATAAAATAATAAAAATCCTCATTAATGAAATGTTCTCTTTGATCAAATTAAATCGTTTTTCCGTAGTAATCTGTTTGCTAAACAAATCGTCCTGCGCATTTCGAATAATCCTTTGTTGGCGGCTTTTGGTAAATTGTTTTAAAAGTGGGCACGGCGCCGCTCGTAGAGGCACTGATTTGTTCCCACGGCGCGTTTTTAATTAGGAAAGCCTTTTTCTGACCTCGCTGCCCGACGGACGGAGGAACGGACAGACGCTCCACTCAATTTCCTCCCCTTCTTTCTTCATGGGCTACCTGAGAGATGAGCGGCGGCGCCTTCGTGTCCCAACCGAGAAATCTCGTTCAGACCAACAGTGAAGGAAAATAATGACGCGCGCGTGATTACAAGCTGGGGAGAGGCGAACGATAGCCGCGGGCGAACCAAAGTCGGCAGCCCCGCGCAGCACACCACACACACATTAAAAACCGAGACAAAAAACAGCACCGCTCCTAATCGCTTCATTTCTTTTGCGGCACCTTCAAGCGCTGGGAACCGATCTATTACTTGTGTGCTTGAGTTTAATAACTATTTGAACTGATAACTCGAAGGAAAAGATGTTGCAGCCATTAACTTAACAAATTTCTTTGCATTTAGACTAAAATTGAGTAAGGAATAGATAAAAAGAAAAGTAACCGGATTTTGTTACCAAGTGAAGAGAAGCTAAAATTACTGTCAATACGTATGCCTAAACTTTCCAAATAATTAGATAATGAAAGGTCAGCTTATTACTAATAATAACACGAGAATTGATTTTGCATTTTATGGACAAAATGATAATATTACGTAATTATTCCTGGAAATATTGCAAACATGTTCCTCATTCCGAAATCTGTGTTGTCCTCAGAAGGCGACTCTCTTGGAAAGGAGGTGCAGCCGTCAGCGCGGTGGCGCCGTGAGCGTCGACCATGCCCGACGGCACGGGCGCCGCGGCCGATGCTTGCAAACAACAACGACGACGACAGTCCACTAGACATGAGCACACGGGGCCGACGGGGCTCAGATGAGGCGGCGTCCAATGCGGGGCAACGTGGAGGGCCCAGCGACAGCGACCCAGTCATCGATGAGCACTTCCGGCGCTCACTCGGCCAAGACTACCTCGCCATCTTCCCACCCTCCGCGCACACAGGCCCAGCCGCTTCCAGTGCCGCCTCCGCCGCCCTCAACAAACGCACCCCTTCTCCCAACAAAACCCCATTTGATCCCTCAGACGATGCCACATTCACGCCGCTCACAGGTACTATGCTGCTGATTTTAGAACTGAAGCGACTTTCCAAATGTGTTACTTAGATCAGAAACTCATTCCTTTTTTTTTTCATTTTAGTGGATGACCACTTTGCAAAGGCATTGGGAGAAACGTGGCACCAATTGCAGGCTTCAAAGAAGGACAACGAAGACAAAAGCTCGTCATCAACGCCTTCGTCAGCATCTTCAACGCCTCCGGCATCGCCCTCCGTCGTCTCAGCAGCTGTTTAAGCAATTGACAAAGCATGAGATGACCTATTCAGTGAGTTTGGACACTAGTGCACATGTAAATAATTAATCAATATCTAGACAATGTCGTCATAGTGAGAGTGTGAGAAATGAAGTTATATTTTAAAGAGAGGAGCTGACTCTGGCTCCTCTTTTTCTAGATTTGTGTATTTATTTTATTTTATCTTGTATTCTTAGTCACAAGTGTTAAGTTATTATCAAATGACATTATTAAACAGATGGTAAATATTAAAAAGAGAAAATTTTAATCCATCCTACCCTGTTCTCTTGTAACCAATAAATTAAAGCAGCTTTCTTATATCTATTCTGGGATAAAGATATAACTATAGTTAAAGATAAACGGATTTTCTTGTGAAATCAGCTGAAGGAAATATATGGCCAAAGACAAGTTGATGAACAGGCGCATTCCTTAAATTGCTTTATCAACAGAATAGGAATGTCTACAATCCAAATTCTATGTTGTTTTCATGTATACAAATTATTGAGATAACAGCACAGTCCACGGTATTGAGTCAAAAATTTGTTTCATGCTTGATATGGCTTTTATTAAAAGGATTACACCGATAACACTGGGCTATAAGAATAGTCAACAACGCACTTGTAGGGGGAGTGATGTTGGGTCTGGGTGGTTCAAGCCATCGCGGAGGCCGGCAGCGAACTGTGCTTGGCTTTGGGCCTGTTAAGGAACACCTTGAGGCATCCGTTAAAGTCAGCCGATATGAGGATGTAGCCCTCGCCGCTGGGACCGCCAGCCTCCGGCGTTGTTGAAGCCTGCAGTGTCCCAGAAGCGGCTGCTCCTAGCAGGTTGAGCGACGCCGTCGCCTCCAGTTGACGAATGATGGAGGCTGGATGAGGCGCAAATACAGAGCATGTCACCATTGCGTTGTGCGCTGCAAAATTAACTGAATTAGTGCATGCCTTTTAAGAGACATATTTTAATATTTCAGAAAATGAGCAGTAAATTTAGTGAGGATTTCTTAAGGTTTCATAATGCCAAAATCAAATTGGACAATCTAGAATATTCAAACCTTTAATGCCTTCCCAAAAACTGTTCCTGTCCCGGCGAGCTGACGTGAACTTGGCTTGTTCATGGTAGGTCCTCCAGATGTATATGACTTGGTTTTCAGATCCACTTGTGATGTATTTTCCATCATGACTACGCAGATATATTAATAGATTCTTTAAATACTCAAAATGCAGTTAAATACCTAAAGCTTGCGCTGATTTGGCTACTAATATTGACATAGCCTTTGTATTTACAAGAAAGGTTCAGGTCCCTCAGGTCGTAGAGTCGGATCCTACTGTCATTACTGGACACTAAGATCTAAAGTTTCATCACAATGATTATCAATGTGGATCCATGATTATTTTTCTCACCTTATCCTCCCCAGGCATGGGCTCAATCCCAGTTATCTTCCTGCCCTGACTATTCCTGCCTCTTGAGGAGCGAACGTGGATCTGTGTATGGTACTTGAGGTTCTCTGTGGTGTAAAAGACACAACGACCATCATAAGTGCCAATCACAGCAAATTTTCCATTCTGGCAGAAGTTGGCGGCCGTAACCAACTTGATTGGGCCCTCAACTTCCGTCCACACAGCCACCTTCTTGTCAGGGATGTTCCACAGCCTTAGTTTTCCGTCCAGCGAGCCAGACAGGAAATACCTATCATCCTGATAAAGCGAAAAGTTTTGTCAAAATTAAATGAGCAGAATTTGTAATAACTTAACTCACCCTTGGGTGAAAGACAATGGCGGTGACGAAATCTATGTGCTGAAAGCAACAGAGGCACTCTTGTCTGGATATGTGCCACAGCCGGACAGTCTTGTCCATGGAGGAGCTGAGTACAAAGTAATTCTTGGACCAGGAGACGTCAAGCAGGTCAGACGTGTGACCAACATACGACACGAATGGTCGAGCCACGAACGGGCCCAGGCCGTCATCTACTGAAAATTTAGGCTCCTCAAGGGCCGTCGCCGCCTGCAAAGACTCTTGCGACGGAGTAGGAGAACTCTTTGGGTGGCTGTACTTAGTGCACATGTCGGAGAAATAGGCAAGTGCTTCGCGCAGAACCCACACCCGCAGCACACGGTCCTGGCCAGCGGTCGCCAAAAGCCGGCCGCACACGGAGAACCGGACGCACCAAATAGGCCCTGAATGGGCGTTGGACATGTCCTGAAAACATGTAGCGGTATTTGAAACTAGTCAACTTAGGAAAGACTATGAAGAATAATTTAAACCCAGAAATTTGATTTTAATATTATAGTACTATTCAATTGATCCACTGAATAAATTGACTAAAATCTTTTAATATATTTAGAGTTAAATTCACCAAGTTTCATCACGGCAATCTTCGTTTTTTTTTAATTTATATTTAATACAAATATCTTAAAGATGACAATGAGCAAAGAAGAACTTAGTCAGAATTTGTAGCTTTGTGATAGTTCTTTGGTGGTAGGTATTGATTACCTGTAGCTGTTTAACGCAGTCAAACTCATAGGGACCCTTGTGTCCTGCGCGCAACTTTATCTTAGTGGCGGCCTCCTCTTCGTCCGGCTCCTTGAGCGCCTCTTTACTAGAGTTGCTCGCTGAACCATGCATTCGCACTTCATGGGCCAGGTGCTTCGCTTTGTCAATGGTTTTTCTGACCGACTGGCCAATCAATCTGCGGAATTGGCTCCTGAAATGGAAATAACACGAGCTCAACGTTTAGATAGTGACTTAAGTGGATTATCTGGGCGTGCCTCTTTTTCACAGGGATATTGATGCTCTCAGTGTCGTCAGCCTGTGTCTGCGGCCGTTCACTCATGATGCTTTCTTCATCGCTCTCGCGCTCCTTTTCCAAACTCGAATTGCTGACATATTCTGAGGTCAAGCGCATAATGTGCAGAGACAGTGGGTTGATGCACTGAGGTAGCTTGTCTTCGGCGATAGAGAGTGGCACCCGTTCGCCCGTGTCTAAGTTCAGCACCGTCACTTGTTCAAGTATTTCCTGGAAATAATTTGCTGTTAATTTCAAAGTCGGCTTCAGTTCATAGTAGTTGAAACTGTTGGAAGATTAAGTCACAAAGTGCATCCATTTATTTGTGCTACATAGAAGGATTACTCAAATTTAATTTGTTCTCAAGTGATGATGTATGTAATAGGTCAGACAATTTAGTTAGTCACAAGAAACCTAATTTTTATTTGTTTCTTTAATATGTTAAAATCTATAGTTTAATTTGGCAGCTAGGAAGCATGACACAAGGTTTCACGTTGCCAATAATAGCAAAAATTGTCATTATGCTCATAATCGACCTTGAATTTGATTGAGAAATATCTCTCAAATACAACTTTTAAAATTAATTTACCAAGTCAGTAAGCTGTTTGCCAGAGTCAGTCCTTGTCCTGACGCCAAGATCCTCAGCCTTGATGCCAGCAACGCCATTTCTCTCCTTGGAGTTCCTGGGACTGGGACGTGCTGATCTAGGAAGGCTGGAGCAAGCGGAACTGAAGCCCGAGGAGCAAGAGGACGAGTGGGGCGGCATGGGGGCGGTTGAGGACGCGGCGGCGGAGGCTGCAGATGCGGTGGTTGCGAGTGGCGACGCAGGTGAGGAGGGCGGTGGGGACGGCTCAGCTCTGGAAGTGGCCGTGTCTTGTGGCTTGACCACGTACTGGCCCTTGACCGCTGCCTTCAGGTCCAGGCTGCGCTCCCATTCCTCCGCAAGGGTGGCCAGCGTACTGGCCGGCGAGGGCAGTGGTGGAGATCCGGCCTCCTTCACCTGCTCCTCGCTCGGTCTTACGGCACTTGGTGGCTTCGGCTGGCGTTTCTTGCGGCGAGGAGGCGCCACAGGCACCGCTCCTTTTGTGCTGGCGATCACATCTGGCTCCTGGAGACCCTGAGATGAACCCATCGACATCACCACAGCTAAAAAGACAATGTCATTTTAAAGTTAGCATACTTCAAAACATGTGGACAGTGGTATCTGTATAATTTTGCCGACAGAAAATATGGTCCCTCAAAAATTAGATTCAAAAGTATTTTACTGCGGACCAGCGGAGCAACTGTGCCCCATTCAACCCCACATTCAGAACAAAAAAAATATCTTATTTGTTTTGTTTTGGTAACAGAGGGAAAATAATCAGTCAATACTGAATGAATTCTGTAATCAATATCAACTATTTGTTTGAATACACAGATTTGTTCGCACACAGATTTGACGACAAGTTGTTCCATAGATAATAATTTTCTTGTCTTTCATAAAACCCATAAAACATGACTCATTGCGGGTATACTTTTTCTTTGGTTAAATTTTAACTAATTTGTAACATCTAGAATTGATTTGATACACATTTAGTTTTACTCCATAAACAAAAACGGCATTATATTATGCATTTGAAAAAATACTCACGGATAGAGTCAGCTTTAAATTGAGAGAGGAGGAGGCCGCCACGACCGATAGAGCTCAGACTGACCGAATCTGTGGTATCAATGATTCGGAAGGGGTGAGAAGTGGATGGGGCAGACTGGACTGACGCCCTTCCTGTCAGGTACATGTTGTCAACAGATGAAGCGCCAGAGCCCTGGGGAGAGCCTGCAGCCGCTGTGGCCTGCAAGTCCTCATCAGTTGTGAGGCGCTGGCGCAGCTCCTGAACTCGTCTTCGCCGGGTCTCGGTTTCCTCCAGCTTGGATTTCTAAAAGGATCGATATGATATTATGAACTGTCTCCAAACAGTGTTACGCTGGTCATACAATCTCATCCTCTTTGTCTCCGACTGTAGCTGGAGCAATAGGAAGCGTCAACAGCTCTTTTCTTGAGCTCTGAAATATTAAAATGTATTATTTGATAAGGAATGCTATTTATCTTGCACAATGCTAAGTAAATATTTAAGAAAAAATAATAAATAATGGTTTCCAGATTAAATCAGGTTTTGAGCAGCATAAAAATTTTAAAACTTTGCTCACAGTTCCATCAGGCACGTCAGAAGGTGTCGAGTCCTCTGAACCTGGCACATTGGCCTTACTCACTTCAAGCAACTGCGCTGGCTGAAAGTTTAAAAAATACATATACAGCTTTATTGACAGAAATTATTAGGCTTAGTTGAAAATACTTACAGTTTCCTCTTCAGTGGGCGCTGATTTGGCACTTGCTGCATCAAGCGCTGCAGCAGCTGACGCGGCCTGTTGCTTGTTGAGGCTCGCCCGACTTCTCCTACACACAAAAGATAATCATCTCAATAAAAGTTTTGATAAGGCTTTCAAATGTATTAAGTCATTGGAGATTATTTCAAAATGGTTTGTCCATTCTGTGAGCACAAAAAGTTGCTACTTTACTTGGCAATATAATGCAAGCTCCAATAATAATAATAATATGCCTAATTTCAAATAATAGACGTGGTCCTGTATCTATTATGTTTGTGCGTAAAAAAGTAATTTGCAATTATTCAAGGACAATAATAATTACATTAGTGAAGTTTGTCACTTGAATATTCTGCTGATAAATTGTCAGGCTAAATAAAGAGTGGAGGATGCTAAAAAATTTGTTGGCGAATTTTTTCAAATCATATAAAATAATAAAAGTGATGTTGAATCATCAAGGAAAAATAATTTTCCCCTGTTGGTTTCTTGCCAGTGGGTGGAGACAGGTGATAGAGAAAATGCAAGATTGCACGCATTTAAAACGAAAAACAGCACCTGCTGCTGCGGTGAGGAGTGTTGTCCTCTGCATCAAAGAATTCCTCCGAGTCGCTGTTGGACGAGGCGTCGGCCATCGTGTCCACAGTCTACTCCATGCCGACACCTAGTTGAAATCTGACAGGTCTCACAAAGACAAGAAATGTAAGAAAGGATCCATCTTGAAATTCAATATGCTGGCCAATCGCAAGGTCGAACTTCGGGTTGCGATGGGGCGCTACCAACATCATGAAGTTAAATTTTAAAATATTCCCTTTTTGAGCCTTTTTCATTGGTTTCACACCATCTTTCTATCTACTGTACTAATTGAATGGTAAACTCAATTAAATTAACTACAATTGAGTGAGAGTCATCTCGTTTCTAATGATTTAAACTTATTTCCCGCGATGCGTAATAAAAACAGGGAAACCAACCCAAGAGAAATAATATAGTTAAAATTGATTTATTTTGCAATATTCTGAGCATATTAAACAAAACAAATAGTTTGAAAAATATTTTTAAGTCATTAGGAAATTTATTATGTCAAGTTAGATGCTTGTTGCCAGAGGTGGGAAATACTTAGAGGTGGACCGAAGGGTGACGCGTGCCTGATTGAGTTGCTACCAAAACAAACACGATGGACATTTAAAAATGGACGGTTCTGCATGTTTTCGCGAAATTTAGTCAACCAGTGCTATGATTTGCTGTCTTCCGTCGTGGAAATAGCACCCAAGGCACTGCTTTTTACTCCCAAGGTACGATTTGGTGGCCTGAGTTGGTCGAAAATTCAGAAAACGGTCATTTGCAGGCCAACCCGTACGTGAGGGTCACGCACGTATTTGGTCCTCAAACGGGCCCGTTTTCGCGTGTCGCCGCGTGAAAGTGGTCCCGAACGCATCTTTAGACCCTAAACTAACCAGTCATGATTGATTCGCAGGCCCTTAGTCAACCGAAGGCACACCATTCGTCAGTCCCCGTCGCCCAGGTAAGTCAAGGCCTTCAGCACATGTGACTCGCTTAAATCTCAGTCTCGCCTCCCTTTTCAGATTCTAATATGCCAGCAGCATGGGTACAAAGGCACCAACCAAGCAGACAGGTCAGTCCCAACCTCGAAACACTCCTTGCACGCGTTGTCAATTCAGTGGAAACGTTCCATAGCCCCCCAGGGTCATCCTGAATTTGGAGGCATTCGCAGACGACTGCGCTCTCATAATCTTATCAGATGAAAATATTTCGCGCTGAGCCTTGTGATAATCTTTAAATGGCAGTCTGACATGCACGATGAATGCAGATGTTAGTTTGTGGGTGTTAGTTCAATAGCCAACTCCTGCTTTTGAGACTGTCAGAAGTGTCAAAGGTGGCGTCCAGAAGGAATACCATCTGGCTTGAAAATATCAATTTGTAAGTTTTGCATTCCAGGTTGAAAATTTAGCCTAGAATTTGAACTCTTAATTCAGATTAATTATTTAACTGAAATCCTTGTCTAAAATTAACTTTCTCAGTAGCTTGATGAAGTTATACTGAAATAATTGCAATTAAAACTCTGCACTTGTACTACAGCAGAATTGAAAATTGAAAATCGCCCTACAATTCTATTAGTAAGGCTCCTACCAAAATCTTGTGATACGCTGCTGCCTAACGAAGTAAATAGTTATCAGAACTGCATGCAGTAGATAATTTGACGTAGTGATTGATCCTGGCTGACGGAATTTGGTTGCAGCTGCTGAAGTGGCCTCTGAGGAGGCGGACGGGCGGCGGCAGCTGCGGCCTCGGGCGTGCGCGCAGTGCGGGGCGCGATTCTCGTCGCCGCAGGAGTTGGAGGGGCACAAGTGTCCGGCCGTCGTCGGCCTAGGCAGCGGTGTCGCGCAGGGGGCTGTCGCTTCGGGGGGCTCTGCGGTTGGCGGGCGGCGAAAGACTCGCTCGGCGGTACGGGCCGAGGGGGGCACGCCGACGGCCAAGGCACACCAGTGTGGCCGCTGCGAGAAGGCCTTCAGCAGTCCGGGCAAGCTGTTCCAGCACATGTATTCGCACACGGGCGAGCGGCCGTTCGCCTGCAACGAGTGCTCCAAGGCCTTCTCCTCCAAGTTCAAGCTGATGCGTCACCTCCTCATCCACACCACCGAGCGGAAACACCAGTGTCAATTCTGCGAGCGCAGCTTCCACCGCAAAGACCACCTCAAAAATCACTCCAAGGTAATAGGATCTAACAAAATGATGGCTTGATTAAAATTTAAACCCTTTAGAAAATTCCTGTCAATTAAGGTACGACTAATCGGTTTGGAAAAATTTGATAAATTTAGTGCCGTTTAAAGCCAGTTTGTTTTTCAGAAGCTTACAAAAAATTATCAAATGTAGGTCTGGGATTCAAGGAGACAACAAATTTTGGTTTTGTTGCTATATTACTGGAGTGTTTGTCATGTAAATTATATCTTGCAATTTCTAAGCACGGTTAATGCTTCTAACCAGAGCTCTTAGGTTAAATTTAGGTTTATTCAGTTGTAAATTCCATATAATTTTAATAAAAATAAATCTGATTTGGAAAATGTTTCTCAAAGCTCTGTGTAACTAAGAAAAGGATGGAAGAATTAATAATATCTATATATTAATGAAATAAAATATTGATTTATTAAATTAGTTTTACTATGGCTACTCCAATGAACAAGAATGGGTGGCTTAGAAATGTTAAAGAAGAAATAATTTCACACAAATTTAAAACACTGACACCATAAAACAACCACACATGTATATCGTATAATAATTTAATTAAACTCGACTCAGTCAAACATTCCCGAAAAATTGGCTGATATGCAATTAAAAAAATAAAATTCAGGTGATTTTAGGCCGGCTTTTTTATAGCTTTCCATCGTTAATTTCGAGTTACTAAAACGGTCAAAACAATTATCAAATCCAATCATATTTTCCTCACTTTAATCTATAGAGCCAAGAGCCAATAGGTTCAAAGGCCTACTTTTGATAGAAAATTAAAACATCTGAAAAATTGAATTTCCGGATGGAAAATCACCAACAAATTAGACATTTTTTCAATAAAGCTTTATTATGCTATTAAGACTGCTTTGGACACTATGTGCGTCGCTCAAAAGTCTCAACAATTTGCCTGATTTGCTCTCTTTTGTTTTTTCCCCTAAATAAACCAGACGCAATCTAATCTATCTTTATATCCTTTCTTTCCTCTAGTAGTATGATTATTTAAGCTTAGTTAAGAGAGATTTTTAAGTATTGCGCATTATTGCTTTCAGGTGCACAATCCCGACAAGAAAGTGTACCGGTGCGACAAGGAAGGGTGCCGGAAAGAATACAACTCCGTGCTGAGCTTTCGAAAGCACATGGCTGTTCATTCTGCCGAGGAAGGCGGACTGGAGTGCGCAATGTGTGGCCGCTCTTTTGGCACCAGGGAGGAGATCCTTTACCACCTCAAGGTGCACGCCGGCTCGCGCACCGTCAAGAGCCCCAGTGAGAAAAAATTCCAGTGCGAGCATTGCGAGCGACGTTTCTTCACACGCAAAGACGTCAAGAGACATTTGGTCAGTATAATTTAACTGGTTTATCAATTGGGAGCTTTTTATTGACCTTAAAGTTATAATGTGAATTTGGAAGAATTTTTATAATAATTCCTAATATTTATGTTACTGTGTCTGGATTGAAAGCTTTTAATAAACAAAAGTAGAAGTGAGTTGGTCTCAGAGGACTTAATTCAGTTTGCTAAAAATTTTGCATTGTGCTGGAAGAAGTTTATTTTTTATATTATATTTTTAAGCCTTCTATTGAGTGAAGTAAATTTTTAACAATTTTGGACTTCTTGCAGGGACTGATCGATCATATGAATTTGAGAATCTACATCCTGCCTTTAGCTTGAATGTTAATCTGAGAAATTATCATTCAAAGCAACATTAAATGATTTTCAATGCTGATGCTAAATTTGTTTTTCAGGTGGTGCACACCGGCAAACGCGACTTCTTGTGCCAGTTCTGCCCGCAGCGTTTTGGCCGTAAGGATCATTTGGTGCGGCACATCAAAAAGAGCCACGCAGGCCGCAAGCCAAAGCCGTCAGCGCAGCCTCAGGAGCAGGACTGGAGCCAGCCGGGTCCGTCAGGGCTGCAGCAGCGGCCGCGACGGCCCCGCAAGGAAGAGGAGCACCCTCCTGCCCCGGTGGTGGAAGAGGAGGAGGAGGAGGAAGAGGACGTGGTGCCGGTAGCCGAGCCGCAGCAGCAGTTTCCCTTCTACCCAGAGCTGGGCATCAAGATGGAGGAGGACGACGGCGTCGAGGACCTCTTCCGACTGGCCGAGCCAAACCAGCAGGGCCTCGAGGACCCGCTCACCCTGATCGAGAGCCTCAGCGTGGACGAAAGCAGCAGACTGGTGCTGATGGAGAACCAGCCGCGACCGCTGCCTGGCTTTAGCCAAGCTTTCCAACCGCAAGAGCCGCCTCCACCGCCCCCGCCCCCCAACCCCCCGCACTAGCAGAGGTGACCACATTCCCAGAGCCACTCGCTTCTGCTGCCAACGCGCTGCATTTCCTTCCCTGGGCGCCGCGGCTCGACTCTCACTTTTTCACAAAACAACTATTTACATTGGATCAGTCCAATTGTTCAAACGTCGCAATTTGCCAATATTTGGCATCGCCCATATCTCCCCAGCGGACCCTAACGCTTCAGCAACTTCCATTGTGCACTCAAAAATCAAACTGATGAGTTCAATTGAAAATTTTCATTTTGGAAGCATTTTTTGCTGTCACTTTACCTCTCGCATCAGGTCGGGAGGTCATTTTATGTATGGAAGGTACTGAACGCGCGCCGAGTTCCCTGGAGAAGTAATTTAGCACAGTATAGGGAAGAGCAATCTTTTCACAAACAGTGATTTCCTTGCGAGTCAAGAAACTACCTCAGTCTCGTTCCACACGCAATAGCAATATTTTTTGACCAAGAGTTGAGCCGCGTTCCCCCGTGGGTCATCTGAACTTATACACGTTATTAATATATATTTTGAATTGGCCATTTTCATAGATTGTGAACGGTTATTTTGTAAGGCGACGCTGAGTGGCTCTGCGCTGTTGGCCAAATGCAGTTTGTCAGTTCCTGCTGTCGTTTTTTTAATTGACGCGTAGTTTTTAGTGCTCGTCGCGACGATGATGATGATAATATTATTATGCTGAGTAATAATAATGTATTTTTGCGCTGTGTTCAAATGGTGATGCGAGGATAAAATAATAATTTGCGATTTTTCGGCCTCTGAGAGGCCGCCCCCCTCACACGTACACACACTCATACATACATACACACACAAGGTGAAGTATAAACCTCGCGTTTAGCGAGGGTACGAAAAAAGCAAGTAAGAAGGAAAGGAATGAAAATCTACCTCGGCGAGGGTTCAAGTGCGGCCGCCAGTCCCGGCCTGGAGTACAAAATAATTAAGTTATTATTTTATAAGTTATTGAATTGTGGGCCTGGCAGCCGCACTCTTTTGTGTACATAAATAAAAATAAACGCGAGAGAAGTGTTAGCGGTAGGAAATGCGTAAACATTTAAAAGCGTAGTAGATTTTTTCGTCGTTTTTTATTTTATTGTCGAGGCTAATCTAATTATGTGGGATGCAAATGTGATGATGATACACAACGTGCCTTTATACACACACTTGATTATTATTTTTCGAACTCCATTTGTGATGTAAAAGCCATGCATGTGCGCGCACGGCCGGCCGAGCGAATACCCAGCGTATTTTTGTACTTAGACCCACGCAATTTTCCCAAATTCAGAAAGAAAACAGAGGCCAAATCAGCGTTTTGGCCCCATGTCGAAATTCTCATTCGCGTCGGCAGGCCCTGTTTTGTTTTTACAATTTCATTTCAATCTCTCTGTTATTCGTTCGGTAAGGTTGATTGCGTATTTAATCCTTCTTTTTTTAATAATCAATATTTCGTCTTAGCGATTAGACACGTATTTACTTTTAGCTGGTAATAATACTTCTTGTTGTGCATGCAGCATTCCTAATCTTAAAAAAAAATGTTTCGAAATCGATAGTGCTGATGCAGAGAGGCGTTGCAAACGTCGAAGTCAATTTTTGCTCCGAAAAAGAAAACGAAAGCAGTGCGCGAGTGGTCAGCAAATTAATCAACCTTTTATACACGATGTACTAATAATTAAACGACTATACGATAAGCCAGACGACGCAGACCGAAGCAGACGCGCGAAACTTGTTGTATTTTTGTACGCCGCTCTTTTCCAGTTGGTATAAAAAAAGCACACGCGATGCACTTTGCTCGCGTGGCTCTCACACCCGTGCGAGAACCTCAAAAGAGTAGAAACAGTTTTTGGACAAATTTACACGAAACAATTGTCGTTGGGACGGATATTTTTGCGAACAAGAATCGGGAGGGTTCGATGCGCGCGTGACGGCGGCGGCCGTAGATCTATCTATATTCTGTGTACACATTCACACACTTCTTATATACATTGATACAGTACCACAACGGTGTTCATTGGTGTTTATAGTTAACTCTCGATGAGATGGACGCGCGATTATTGTTCACGCGAGAGACGCGTTTGTGTGTGTAGCGATTAATTATACAAAAACGAAGCGAACGCGTAACGGAACCACTAAACCAAGTGAGAAAAACGACAAAGGCAGTGAGCTGTGCAGAAGAAATTTATTTGTATGTACAAGGCTTCAAACTAGTCAGCGCGCGTATTACACTGCATCACGGTTTTTCCATATATATTTCTCTCCTCACTTTTACTTTCGAGATCCGAAAGAACTCTTCCTGGACGAAATTTTATAATTAGTTCTGTCTCACACTCACTCCATATTTGAAAACTCACTGAAGCGAAAAAGAATCGGAAATCGGATTTCAGGAAAAATGGTGTATCTTGCATGAACGTTTTTAGCTGCGTAAGTTTTCTTTCTAGTAGAAGTACACACACACACACACATACACATACATTTGAAACACATACACGCAACATTTATAATACACTTGACACTATGTACAATAAGAATTAAGTAAGCAACTTGTCTTTGGTCACACAGAGGCGAAAAACAACCCAGGTGATGATGAACTCTGGTGATGTTAGTTTTGTAAGTGCATGCTCTTATCATTATTATTCTAAGTACGCTACGCATTAGTACGATTATTGATAATATAATTACTATTACCTTATATATCCACATGTCACATACACTCTTGTAAATCATACACACATACATACTTATATAGTGCCAAACGAGCGTCGCTCGCCCCCGACCGAAAGCGCGGCGGGCGACGCAAACAAAGCTGCGAAATCAAACTTCTTGTCGCATTCTCGCAGATTCCTTGTTCAAACCCAACCCCTTTGTTCCCCGCCACCCTATCTTTGCAAAAACGAAAAACACCAACACACACAAAAGGAACAAGAGAGTGCAGACCCCAAAGGCCTTGCGTTCAAACTTGTGCCCTCTCATCCCTTGTCCCAATTTTGTACACCCTTCGCGGTTTTTTAGATCTTTAGAGAAAGTGAACTCAGTTTGTGATTCAGATATATGAGATATATAAATATATTTTATTCTCACACTTGTAAACAAAATGCAAATGTCAACAACTCACTTTGATGTAAATGCTCTTTTGGCGAATATCCAAATCTCTCGGAAGCAGCTCTCTGGCCTTCATTTTGCAAAAATAAATATAAATAACTTTTTGGAAGAAAATTCAAACCAAGCATCCGTGAAAAAGCACGTTTTGTGATGAGACGCATGAACAAAAGTGTGCCTATAAACTGTGAAATAGCTCTTTTCCATTTTTACAAGAATTGAAATAATGATAATGTAATAAGCAAGTCCCAGCCATAGACACTGCATTCATACGCATTCACACTCTGCATGAAATAATAATGTAACCTCTGAAGCAGTACGTGGTACACGAAAGCAAGAATCGATGAGACGTATACAATTAAAAGAAAAGTAAACGAAAAAAATTGTAAATCGCGCTGCCTAGCAGTGCGTGTGCATGTGAAAAAAGTGTGAATACATACACTCATCCGCTATGGAATAAAAACAGAAAATGTGAAAATCTGGGAGAATAAAAGAGTCCGCTGTATTTTATCACACAATTCAGTTGCTAGTCTTTCTGCGCCTTGGGCGCCAGGTGCTTCACCCTTTTCCTCAAGGCTTCCAGCTTGGCCTCACCGGCCCAGAGCTTGGCGTGCAGCTCGGCCTCATCCCTCGCGCCTGTGGCAGCCTCCTTACACGCGCGCACCACCTCCACGGGGGCGGCGGTGCGCGCCTGCAGCCACCTGGTGGCTGCTTCCAGGTCGTCAACCTCGTCGGTGACCAGGCCGACGGCGATGGCCTCCTGGCAGGCCACCAGGCGGCCCGAGGTGATCAGCTCGAGCGCCCGCGAAGGGCCGACGAGCCTTGAGAGGGCTGCCGTGCCCCCCCAGCCGGGGCTCAAGCCCATTCTGACGTGCACGAAGCCTAACTTGGCCGTAGGTGCGAGCAGCCGCCAGTCGCAGGCGGCTGTGGCCAGTTCGGCCCCTCCCCCGAGAGCGGCCCCCTCCACGAAGGCCGCAGACACCAGGGGCAGGCTCCTCAGCTTGGTGAACACGTGCTGCGCGAACTGGGCGAGCAGCAGACCTTCCTCGTTGGTTGACGTGTCCTTGGACATGGCCAGGTCTCCGCCAGAACAGAAGAAGTGGCCGCTGCCGTGGAGCAGCAGCCCCTTGCCCCCAGACCACTCGCTCAGGGCATCTGCCACCGCCTCCAGGTCCAGCAGAATCTGACCTGGATTTTTTTAAACTTTTAGTTCCACTTATACTTGCTCTATTAAAATAACCTGTTGCAACAAAAAATCTTAAACAATTTTTTATTCTTAGCATAAAATTGAAAAATGAAAGTAAAATATAGGAAAATTCCAAATTATGAATTGAAAGATATCAGAGAAAAACAAATTTGTTGCAGCATTGGGTTCTATAGTGTGAGTGATATTGAAACCAGGCTCATACCGCTGATGGCGTTCTTTTTGTCGGGTCTGTCAAGTCGGACGGTGGCGATGCCCGTTTGCTGGTCCTGGCTCAGGTCGACCCTTCCGCCGGGAAACCTGGCGAGCAAGAGGCGAGCGTTGGTCAGCAAGGAGGCTGTCGACAGGCGTCGGCAAATGTTGTTCGGCCAGCGTTGCATCTCGTCGCCGACGTTCTCTCTGCTCTCGTGATTGACGTCGTTCTCACCTGCAGCAGCGATTGTTTTGATGCGATTATTTTTGCACACCTCATGTTGGCGCTCGTCCATCGCTCATCATTTGGCTTGTTTTGACTGATGTTGCACTTGTCTCAAAATAATATTTTATATTTGGCCGCTTGCTTATTATCGCAGACGTCACAGCCAGTTGAAAGTCGAACCGCGCAAAGGGCACGTAGGATAAACAGTATATATGATAAATTATATTAATTCAAATTAATGCGTTGAAAAATGACTAGGCTGAAAATTATATTTTGACTCTACTTCCTCCTCTCTTTTCCTCTCGGTATGCGTGTTGCAAATTGCAATGCAAAACAAATAACCGCTAAAAGAGATAAAGAAAAATGAACTTTACAAGTTTTAATTGGTCATCAAAGCAATTTGATTTAATTTTAATAGTCTCTCTTAAAATGAACTGTCTACGTGACGCCTCGGGTCGTTGATAAAACGTCAAATTTCTTTCAGTTCTTGTTTTAGTGTGCAACGATACAAGTTGTTCATACTATATTTCTAGATCATTGTCACTGTAATATTTCTATTTTTTAACTAAAAATTAAGTTTTTTCATATAGAAAAAAATTCCTGAAACGATTACATAGCAGTTAGTTTTATTAATTACTTTCATCGCAGACGCGTAAATTTTCGGCGAATTGAAAATTACCGTGATTGAGACAAGCACGACAGCATTCAGCAGCGCATTCTTGCTGGCCTGCACGCGCTTAGGTATAATAATAGCAATTACAACCGAATTATGAGGAAAGAAGGCATCGTGCACGTGGCTATAAAATGTTTTAAGATGGGAAAATTCAACGCTGCCTTTAGCACTAGTCATTTCGCGGCTCTATATTTTACTTGCGCGCGCAAACAGGCTTCCAATAAATTGCTTAATTCAACGCAGCTATCAAAACCTGCTGGGCTTCAATCAATCGAAAATAAGAAAATATTAGATTAGGCATTTGGAAATTTAAGGTGCTGAATTTCTAAATCCAGGAATCATCAGATACGGCAATCCACACTTTACGAGCAGATGCTATGTTAGATAAAGTTTTCAATAAAAATACGTTGTATATAATAATATAATATTGCGGTGTCTCTATTACAACTACTGGTACATTAACTATAGTGCTTGGATTTGGTAATACGCAATGGTGTAAATACTGCGCTCTGTGTAATTTTTAGAGCTTTTTATAAAATACCACTTGTACACACACTCATGATTTTTAAAACAAAATATATTTTAAATTATGTAACATTGGATCTTTATTTATCTCTTCGGTGCTCTCTACGTGAAAATGAAATAACATGTATAGTTATCTCAACATATCTGTAATTACTTGTTGCGTAAAAAGTAATATATATATATATATATATATATATATATATATATATTATATATTATCATATTTATTTATATTTTCAGTATTTTTTATCTGAAATAACATCCAATAAGGTCAATAATTAATCATTTAAATACCGAAGATATCACATGAGGGAATTGAACTAAAGAATGTGTTAAGCAAAAGTGGAATAACATAAACTTTGAGTGTTTCGTAAAAGTTACAGAGACAGAGGATTGACACGCAATGACCACAAAGGCCAAAGTTTACTCCTCTTTATCTGCTGCCAAATGACCTATCCCCGCGTTGACCCACGCGCGCAGTATCCCTAGCACTCACGTGATAAGATAAATCGCATATTCAACTTAATAAATCAGAGAGAGAGAGAGAGATCTGCAGTGTGTCACAGCAGCCGTGGGCCATTCGAGTTTTTGCCTTGGCTCTCATTAAAATCCGAAATAGTATTTTTCGTATTTTTAATTAATTTTTAAAATAGCAATCTCAGCAAACTCGAGCGGATATAGCAAAACACCATCAGGTACGTTTTCTTCTCACGTAGGGTCTCGTCAGCACGATTTTTTGCCTTGTTAACATCCATATTCGAAGAAATGATTCGTTCCGAGAAATTACTGACGCTCCAAACAGATCCCATGTCAGAAGGGAGCAGCGCAACAATAACAAAAACATGATGGTATTTCGTTCCCCACCCCGCTGCAAGAGTCAGCATAAAGAGCTGGAGTAATAATAGAGTGCCCAAAACCTCCTCAGACTTGAGCACGTCCCTGAGCTGAGTGGAAGAATACGCAACAAATTCTCCTGCTGGACCGACCCTTTCTAAAAATGAAGCCAACTGTGCTTCTCATCGCCGGCTTCGCACTGATCGCAAGTAATTATCAATTATTGCAATTATTTTCTATTGAAATGGCTTTATGATGTTTGATATGAAGTTTTTTTTTGCTTGGATGAAATGTATATTTGGAAGTAAAAAATGTATATATTTATTTTATCTGTTTTTGATGTACTTTGAGATTAATTCGTGTAGGCTCAAAATTTTTAAATCAAACGTAAAATGATAGAACCACTGGATATTTCTCAAAATGGAAGAAAAAATAAACTTTGTTCAAATTCTCGGCCTGTAGTGCGTCGCATAGTGCGCGTTGCATTAAAGCGCAAACACGAATAATCTCTCATCTCTTTTGATCTTTAAAAGCACACTCAATATATCTCGTGCGACCACTTCTCGTTGGGGGAGAACAGACGCCACAATAAAGTTTTTGTTCCATAGTGTGCAGTGTGCGCCTAGCAACAGTTAGCGGAAATCTTCAACTGACAATGAGTAGATCATTCATTATAAAATAAAATGCCTGAAATGCAGATTTTTGTAAACAGCGGATTAGAGAATAAAAAATGCAAAACTATGCAGATGATTTTCTTCGTGGTTAAAATGTAATATAACGAGTACACCATTTTCATCAAAATCTAAATGTTAGGATATTAAATAATATAATATAACTTGGCTGGCATCTATAAAATGTGCGTCAAAGCACGTCCGTAGACGCACTCGCTACTTTTGCTGCTTTGCACCTTTCCAGCATGCGTGATTAGGCATCACAGGACGAAAGTCTAGCGTTTCAAAAAGTCCTCAGTGCGGAGGCAAGTGGCCCTCGAGTGGGCTGAGTTCCTGTGCGGCCTGGTGCGCCCATGTTATCCGTTCGCGGTGTTATTGGGACCCGGGGTTTCAGCATTCGAGCTAGTGCAGTGCGCGCCCTTCCCGCTCCTCGGAGAGGGATAAAAAGAGCAAAATATAAAATAAAAATTAATGTTAAGTTAGCAAGTTGGATATTATAACGAGGAAAATTCTATATTTATCGATATAGATTTCAGTGATTCACGTGGATTTTTATGTGGGCAAAAGGAACGATCATTTTTATTACAAAGATAATAAAAATTGCGTCGTGATTTTTAAGTGGGGAAGATTAATAAATTATTTTTTGGAATGTATGGTCGTTTCCTTTTATCGCACAATTTTATTGCGTAATCATTTGTTCTGTTTACGGTTTTATTTATTTATTTACAAATTCAAGCAGGAAAACTGGGACGTGAAGTATGCGAGAAACGTGATTGATGAAAATGCGAAAATTGCATTAAAGTATATAAATTTACGTTCCATAAAAACTGTAATAAATTTTGCTGCTGATTTGAATTTTCTTGTATAATTTTCCAAAGTAAACTTCGTTAAAAAAGTTTTATTTTTCAAATTTGCAAGCACATAATTAATTCATTAATTTTAAAGTTGGCGAAGGTGCAGTCGCAGGCGAGACGGTGGCTAAAGTGAAGGAGGCTCCCGCATTTAGCAGCCAGTACTCGGCCAAAGGTACCCTTTACATCCCCTACGCGGAAATAAGGGAGCCTTTCATGGCGTGGTACGACGAGGAAGCAGGCAACAGCAGGATTGACTACTACGGCGGTATAAACTCTTATCAAAAGCACCCTCTGGCATTTTATTTACGTGATTTAACCGTATTCACAGGCGTGGTGAAGACGTACCAGTTGAGCAAAGAGGGCCCAGCCGGCGTGAGTCGCAAACTGGCGCCTGTCACCACCGAAACGCAGCTCAACCAGGAGATGTGTTTGGAAGTGCAAGGCGACTCGGAGAGCAACAAGGTGGACACCCAGTCCATCCTGCCCGACCTCACTGGATTTGAGGTGGACTATCTTTTGCGTCGCACACGTCGCAAAATTTATCCATTTATTCTTTCAGTGCATCGGCGAGGACATGGTGAGCGGACACACCACCGAGAAGTGGCGCTTAGTGGTCACGAACGGTGACAAGGTCAACAAGTACACCATGTGGATCCGGTACAAGAAGAACCAGCAGGATCCCACCAAAAGCATTGCGTTGCCCATACGCTACGAGATGCGTGGATTTAACTCGCTGCTCGGCTCGCACTACGATCACTACTATCTTGAATACGACTGGTATTCGTATGAAGCGCCTTCCGCCTCTGTTTTCCAGCTGCCAGAAAGTAAGAATAGAGGATCTTTGAATGGCAAATGCTAATTAAAAATTACTCTTGATATTATTCAAAATTCCGATCCATATTTTTAATCAGGGTCATGTAATTTGTATTTTATCCCCCCCCCCCCATAAATTTGATACTAACTTATAACGGTTAATTTCTTGAACAGGAAAATATTTCCATTATATTGATATAAAAATAAAAAAATAAATCATCACGTGTTATCTTATTGGTAAAAGCACATTTATAAAAAAAAGTCCCAGCTAGTTTAAAAAGGAACAGAGACTTCTAAAATAACTTTTTTTGACGTTACGTTGATAATTTTTCAGATATGACCTGCACCAGTTTTCCTGGTCCAGGAGACAAACACATTTACACGTTCAACCCAATGCGCGAGTTTATGCAGAATTACGAGACCCACGTGAACGATGCGTTCGAGCAATTCAAGCAGACGCACAACAAGCAGTACCAGGACCCCAGCGAACACGGCAAGCGCAAGGACATTTTCAGGCAGAACCTCAGGTACATCCATTCGACCAACAGAGCCGGCCTGCCCTACAAGCTGGCAGTGAACCACATGGCCGACAAAAGTGAGCTCGAGATGAAAGCCTTCAGGGGCCGGCAGTACTCGGAAGGCTACAACGGTGGCAGTGCTTTCCCATACGACAAGCCCGAGATGCACAAGGTGCCCGATTCAATGGACTGGCGCATCTTCGGCGCCGTCACCCCTGTCAAAGACCAGTCTGTGTGTGGCTCTTGCTGGAGTTTCGGCACCACCGGCGCCATCGAGGGCGCCTACTTTGTGAAATATGGACACCTCATCCGGGTCTCTCAACAGGTCATTCAGAAATTATTAAAATAAAAATAGAAGGGGTGAATAATGAAACGTTAATATATTTAGGCATTGATCGACTGCAGCTGGGGCTATGGCAACAACGGCTGCGATGGCGGCGAGGACTTCCGCTCCTACAATTGGATGATGAAACACGGCGGAATTCCCACTGAGGAAGAATACGGCCCCTACCTGGGACAGGTGCGATAATACTTTTTTTAATGAAACGAAAATATATAATAACCCCCATGGGGATTCGTAGGACGGTTACTGCCACGTGGACAATGTGACTGTGACGGCCACGATTAAGGGCTTCGTGAATGTGACCTCTGGCAGCGTGGCCGCCCTCAAGTTGGCTTTGTCCAAGCATGGACCCATCTCGGTTGCTATTGACGCTTCGCACAAAACATTTTCTTTCTATTCCAATGGCGTTTACTTCGAGCCTAAGTGCGGTAAGTTAAACAACGATCAAATTAATTTTTGCAACCGTTTTTATGAAAAAATATTATTAAGATAGAGCTGTGTTTAATGACATTAACGAATGTGACCTAGCGTTGATATAATGTAATTACAGGGAGCTCTTCATTCGATTTGGACCATGCGGTGCTCTTAGTCGGCTATGGCACTCTGAATGGCAAAGACTACTGGCTTATTAAGAACTCATGGTCCAACTACTGGGGTAATGATGGATACATTCTGATGGCCCAAAAGGACAACAACTGTGGTGTTCTCACAGCCCCCACTTATGTAGTCATGTAGGAAATAAAAAGGCAAGCGTTCGTGTAATTCAAAAGATAAATAAAAATCTTTGTTGTAAAAAAGTTGTACAATGTTTTAATACTCATAAGTTCCTGTCAATAATGATAGATTTAAAGAGGGAAACTTTGTTTCATTCTCACATGGCACCTTTAAAAATAATATTTAGCACACACTGTCACCTGAATTTAGGTTTCCAAAACTAGTTTAAGTCGCAGGGCAAATTTTCCTCAGGCAACACGGTTATAACCCTGTCCCTAATCCTTGTCACCAGGGCGACTAATTTGTCATCCTCAATGTGCTTAGCCCAAACTTTTACAATATCATCAAGAGTTCGACCAGCAGTTATCACCACTATTGAGTTCTTCACCAAAGGCGTCTCTTTATCACAAACATTATGTAGTGCCATAGCCATTTTGGCGTCTAAGCTCTCAAGGTCGGTAAGTAATAGTCCACCAGATCTCTCCAGTGAGTCTTTTATGATTTTCACTATCTCCCCGTAATCTCCAGCTTGCAGATGTGCTGCATCTTTTGTGGTAACAGTCTTGTTCAGAGCCTCCATATACCGTCGGCCTAAGCAGTTCATTGTATTCTTGTTGTATCCATGCATGAGGACGATCAGAGGCCGTTCAGTGTTGTCGATAAAATCGTAGGCACCAGCAACCAAAGTATTCCAGGATTTTTGCTTTTGGCTGGAAAAAATGATAAAATTATTTGGTGAAATGTCTTATTTGGATTGCTAAAAAAAGTTTAAGCACCTTGGAAACTGGCTTCGAATAATTTTGATTTGTTCATCAAACGCAGGTTTATAAAGTTCAGTCGCTGGTCCTTCTTTCAAGAAGTAGCACGGTTTTATTGCTATTGCTAATTGCAATATTGCAAAAGGAGCTATTGCTATTGCAATAGCTATTGCTATTGCAATAGCAGTGATGAAAAATGTCATTTTTGGGCACCACGCAGAGGACTTTATGGGATTTTGAGTACCATTTGTTCGATTGCTTGCTTGAGGTTGGGGGTTCGCTTTTAGCTTATCATCGTCAATATTAGTTAGCTCCTCGATTAGTTTCGAGTTGGTTTCATTATAGTACATGGGCTCTACGTTTGCTGATGGTTTCTTTTTGCCAGTTTTTCCATCACCCCTTTGTAAATGCTCCTGATTTCCTCCGCCATCTGTATTAAATAAGTACATAGTTTGTAATTAATTATTGTAATTTTTTATATTCATTACTCTGAAATTTTGTGTTAACTTACCGTACTTGGCAACAGCAGGCGACTTGCTCTGCGATCTCGTTTGCATTTTGACAGGATTGGATCCGTTTTCGGCAGCAGCACTAGCAGCTTCGTTTGCGAAATTTCCCGGGTTTGCCCAACTAAACAGAATTTTAGGGTGTTGTTTTACTTGATGCTGGAGGCTAAATTATATTTTAATGAGTTATAAAAATACTTCTTTTGAATGGATCATAGAATAGATACACGACATTATGTATATCTTACATAATTAATTGTATAAAATATATTTTTACTTTCCGCCAGTACCGCAAATTTAAAATAATATATACATACCTCTCCACAGAGCTGGTGCTGGTACAACACACATCTCTATGGATATCACACACCGATTTTACTCTCAACTATCTCACTTATCTCTAACTTATAATCTTTAGATCTGATAATGTATAACATAGTAGTATGATATTAAATTTAAAGAGTCTCAATTTCCATTTTTCTGTGTATCATACATTTGATAATATATCACTGCAAAAGTACAAGAGCTGGCTCAAGCTGAAGTGCTAAATCCATTTTATAGTTAGCGATAATTAAACACGTCACTCTGTATGAAATGTTTAACTAATTTTGTAATTCGCATATACATACATATATATTTAATCTGAATTAAGCATGCTTATTTACCTCCTTCTTCAGTTTAACGAAATTTCTCACTTTCCAGTCACTTTACAATGATCCTCGTCTCTTATTTCTAAAAATTTTAAAATGAAACAAGCCCAGCACAAGCCTGGCGTTCAGTAAGGACGCTTACGCTTAACGTCAAGCGTCAAGCACGGTTCATCTAAAATTGCCCCTCCCCCAAACAAATTATCAACATCAACAACACAAACACGTGGGTTGGGTTCTGGCCAGTTCTTGCTGGGTATCCTGGGTATGTTTGTTCGCTTCGTTTCGTTCAGCTCTCATCTCATTGTCAGCTTTGGTTCTGGTTCAGCTTTCTGTGGTAGATGAAGGTACAGACTAGATTGACCTGAACTTAGACTTGAGTGGACTTAAGAGGCACAACGAAAACAAAACATGTACAAGATTCATGTTAAGATAGCTTTCTCTTGTCATCTTTGTGTGTAGGAGGACACATTATTATTTAATAGGTAAGAGCAAAAATATGTATTATTCGGACCAAGTTTATGTTATATCTACATTTTTATCAACTCTGCATGAATTCAAATCATTGTCAGGGTAAACATATTTTGTCAGAACGTTGTTTAGGCTCAAACTATTCCGTCTCTTGGACGAAATCTATAAAAATAATTAATATTATAGTGAAAAACGGAATAATTTTGTCAGCCAGCAACGAGCTCCGCGCGTAGATTTTCATTAATTTTATAATGGTAAAATACAGCACTTGAGGTTAGGACCTAAATGTTTAAAAGCACACCATGTTCTGCATTGTAAAACACGTCACTCAAGGAGAAAAATTCTAGACCAACAAAAATGGGGGTTCGAGGCCTGGCTACATTCATCTCGAACAATGCTTCTGATTACCTTCAGGTATAAAGATAAAAATTTAAGTCTCATAATATATAATCCTGTTAACCCGTCCTTTTATCTTCCATCAGACTCACAGACTGCAGGATTGTACGCTGGTTGTAGACGGGAACAACCTCGCTTCTCAACTGTACGTCTATTTTTCTAAAAGCAACCCTGCTTACGGGGGCGACTACGACCGGTTTGGTTGCTGCATTAGAGACTATTTTGAAAGGCTTAAAGCCTGCGGAATCGAGTCGTTGGTGCTCTTTGATGGCGGCTATGAGGCGAGGAAGCTGCCCACCGTGTGGCACAGGCTGAAGGGCAAGATCCAAGCTTGCTCAAAGGTCAACCCTGCCAACCAGACAAGGAAAAACGTCTTCCCTCTTTTCCACAGAGAAACCTTTAAGTGAGCCCTTGCCAACCTTGTTTTTCCATGTAACTGATGATTAAAAAATGTGTTCTGTTAAAAGATTGGTGTTGTCTGAACTGGGAGTGCAAATGGCTCAGTGTGACTTTGAAGCAGATGAGGAGATTGCTGCACTTGCTCAAACGCTTCAATGCCCTGTGCTTAGCCTGGATTCAGATTTCTTCATGCTGGACGTCCTCTACATTCCCTTTGACCAGCTGCTGCTGTCGAATGATGGAGCCAGGTTTCTTAGCTGCCGTATCTATCAGCTGAAAAGGTTTCTCAACATGTTTGGAGGCCTTCAGCCTGAGATGATGCCGTTGATGGCGACTCTACTGGGCAACGACTATGTTAAAAGAAATCTTTTTGATCCATTCTTTGCCCAGATAAAGAAGCTGGGTAGCAAGAGATTGTCGCTACAACAGCGCAAAATCGCTGGATTAATCCAATGGCTGCGCAGAGAGAATCCAGATAGTGCATTGCAAAAGGTGAAATCAGGAGACGCTGCTAAAACTTAAACTAATTGTAGATTTTAACAGATATTGCACTTCATCAAGTTGAACGAGAGGGAAAGAGTGAAGGTTGCGATTGAGAGAGCGTCATCGGCATACTCCTTGCGCAACTGTGCGATTGACAAGTACTTTGACTTGAGCCTTATCAGGTATGTAACTAAGTCTACAGACTGAACGCATAATTAAGCCCCTCACCAGGAGCACCACTTTGCAGGATCCAGAGACCCCTCCACAGCTGTGTGATATGGAAGAAGACGAAACAGAGAGCGCTGAAGAGGCTGAAGGCAAGACCAAAGAATACTATGACGATGAGAATGAAGAAGAGGGGTTTGAAGTGACAGATGAAGAAATGGTCTCAAAAACCAGGATACCAGAGTTTTTGCCAGAATTCTTTATTGATGCGTACCGGAGGTGCCAAATGCCTCCTGTGTTCATGGATCTTTGCACTTTGCACATCTATATCATGCAACCACAAGTAAGTAAAAGCAGAAGTTCCAATTTCAATTAATATTTAAATCCTCCTCAAATTAGCTAAATAATTTTATTATTTTCTGTAAATTTTATGCTCTGACATTTCCAGAAAGAAGACTTCTCTGAGCGTGAGAGCGCTAGTGCAGTGAGTCTACCAATAGTTCGGTTGATGACCACAATCTTGCTGGGACCAAATCTGGCCAGCCGAGTGCTGCTGGTGACACGGAGGTTTAAATCACCCTTCAAGGAGCCATTGTTCAAGGAAGGACAATCTCCCCCTGAGAATGCCCCTCTTCTTCACAGCATTCCAGATATGTCCTTGGAGGACAGGAGGGGCGTGTTGCTGGCAGCTGTAGGCGTCAACCTTGACCTCTTGCTGCCCATTCCTTCTGAGTGGCGTCTCTTTTTCTTAGCCGTTCTTTACTGGGCCAAACAACCTGAGTTTCCCATCACAGACCGCCTGGTACACGCTGTCGTTCTCAGCATGCTCTTGCAGGTAACACATACTCTTAATAAGTTATTGTTAATCAAGCTTTGGGGGCTGCATTTTCTTACTTCTAGGGGTTTCTCCTTGATTTAATTGTTTTTCATTAATATCTTGTGCTCTAATTGCTAAACATGATTTTTTTTCCCAAGTTCTAAACAGTCATTAGAGTGGAGTTATTGTGCCATTTTACCGTCTGATTGTCTAGGATTTTAAAATTTGCTGTTAAATCTTGCACCCTCCGTCTTTTTTTAAGTCTTTCAGTAAATTGAAATGAATGATACAGTATTAGTTAATGAATTATTATCAAAGTTTATAAAAAACAAATAGCTAAACTCTGCGTTAATTTAAAATTTAATAAATAACCTGCGTGTGTATTTCTTTCCTTTTCTGTTTTGAAAAACACCATAATTGTCATACAAATTATTATCATTTGTTTATTGTTTTCTTAAGGCTGGTACTAATTAATAAATAATGTAACTGGGATTTGCAGACAGTTGTAGCACCAGTGAAAAAGGGCACGAGTTTGAGTAACCTGGTGAGCACCTCATCAAGAAATTTAAAACATCTGTTAGCTAACCTGAGCACGCCTGAGTGCAAACTTCTCTTTGGAGAGATTTACTCAAATAACTCGTTTTCAAAACCAAGTGGCAAGAGCAAGAACGCGTATGACATAAGTCTGGTGCATAGTCTGGCGCAACTGCAGAGCCTGATCCTCACACTACACCAGTTGAACCAGTTACTCCTGCAGCCCTTCCAGTCTGCGCCCATGCACAGACTCTACTCAGGTACGGCCTGTCGGCTTCTTAATTGCTGAGAGTGTGGGTTGTTCATAAATTTTTGTTTGCGCAGGCACTATGATGTACAACGTGGCAAACAGTCTGCAATCAAGACACGATCCAATGGCCTATGTAAAGACATGTTTAAGCAAGGGCCCGACCCTCTTTGCCCTGCATGCCTTTCTTGCCGATTTGGTTCTCACCTTTGCTCCAGACACAAAGAAAATAATCGGCAAGAAGAAGAAGAGCCACCCAAATAAGACAAAGAAGGATAGGGTGGCCGTGCCTGAGAACGAATGCCTTAAAAATAGTTTTGAGGATGATAGTGAAGAATCTGGCTGTGAAAATGAATACTGGGATCCTAACAATAAGTTTGCCCTTCTCAGGGCCACTTGACATTGTTTTATATGGATATAATTTTAATTATTTGAGTTTTTAAGCTGAATTAAAACTTTTTAAACAACGTAATTCCGGTAATTGCTCTCTCTTTACACTTAATACCTGTCCAAATCGATAGCCATATAGCAGCCTATGTTTTTTTCATTTGTAATTTATATTAGTTTTTAAATTTAATATCTATCAGATGACATTTATGGAAGTAAATTCAAATTTATAGTAATAAATTATAGGTCTTGTTTGTCAACACTTTCTAATTTTAAACGCAGTGCATGATGAACAAAATTTAGTTCATCAGAATGAAAAAATGATATTTATATTTGGATTTCATTTTATTCTACCTCATTAGAATTTTATTATGTCCCAGTCATTATACGTAATGTAATGTCCGTGGTAAAATTAATATCTAGTTGGCTATTAGAACTCAAATAGTTAATTTCGTTCTTCGTTAATAAGTCATTAATTCTCATTAGGATTTTTGGCATGGATTTAGGATCTAAAAAGTGTCACTCAATTATGGCACAACTATGTCGTTCTTGCGTATTTAATCACATTGGCAGCACTGCATTCGTTATCTATAGGAGGCGGCGGGCGTGTTCTGTCCCGTTTGTGTATCCAGCAGGATATTGCGGTTATCACGCACTCCAGTGTCATAATTCGCCCTTTCCGCGGCTTCCCGAGTGATTAGCAGGTAATTGGCTAATAATTTCGCCCTTAAGTCATTGGTCTTCCCCCTCGTATCCTCAGCAAATTAATTAAGCGTTCGCCTTCTCGCTTTTTCTTCACTCCTGCAGCTGCAGTGGTCGTCGGCTTTGTAGTACATGAAAATATATTATAGCTTTCGTAATTCGTCATCAAGTACTTATTTCATATAGATTATACATTATGAGAAATCGTGTACAGATTGATTAGAAAATAGTACCGGCCATCGAAAAAATGCGGATTTTGTCGTGGCCAATATCAGGAAAATTAATGCACTCTCGGCTTTATTTCATTTTTTATCATTTAATTTGAAACTGAATGCTCACGCCCAATTTTTCCTCAACATTTTGTTCTAGTTTCTCAAGTTTTTTGTCCTTATGCTCTCAAAAGTCCCTAACTTATTAAGTAGCATGTATTTATAATTAATTGCGGTTTATTATTGTTAAATTATGTATGTTTCCTCATTTATACTGGGAAAACCCAGACGCTTGAATCGATTCAAGAGTGATGAATCCTATATATATCTCTGGATTTGAGTAGATCGAAGCATGTCTGCAGAGGAGCCAGAACACGTTGGCCCTGAAGGCGCCGAAGTGGAGGATGTGGAGAGCAGGTATGTGCCCCCTCCTGAGAAAACGTTGGAAGAAATCCTGGCCGCTGACCAGGAGGATGAGAGTCTCCGAAAGTACAAAGAGGCTTTGCTCGGCGCCTCCACGGCCGGTGCTGTTGTAGTTGGTAAGCGTTCCATTCTTGCAGCTGTGATGCCAATTACTTGGTTCCTCAATTGCAGAGCCAAACGACCCAAGAAGAGTCCTTGTAAAGCAACTAGCTCTTGTGGTTGCTGACAGAGACGACGTCGTGCTGAACCTCACCGGTGACATTTCCCAGCTCAAGAAAAAGGTACTTTTCAGCTTTTGAATGTAACCTGGTTTCAGCATCTTGATTTTTTTACAGACCTTCGTGATTAAGGAGGGAGTTTCGTACAGGATCCGTATCGACTTTATTGTTCAGAGGGAAATCGTGCACGGACTGAAGTACGTGCAGAAAACAAGTCGTCTTGGAGTCCCAGGTGAGCTCATTTTTCCCAGTTTCCGAGCTAAACGTTTTGTTCTTACACGGAAAAATGCTCTTTCACACATGCTTCCTCTCTCAGGATGTGGTAAGATCGTTGACAATCAAATTTATTGAAAAGTAAACTTAAGCTATGCTTTGAAGTGTCCCACTCTGGTCAGGGAAACCATAGATGAGGGAAAAAACAGCACCCGCTTCTATCTTTTTTTCTTTATCATTGATCAGCTTGTTGGTATGCTGCAATCCACTGACAAGGAACATGCTATGATGCCAAGTTTGACAAACAGCAGACACAATTTATTTGTTCTCTTTTGATGATAAAAATCTTAAGCTCACCAAGGGAAAGCTTAAAATTTGACGTTGGTAGCATCGTTACAGAGTTTTAAATGAGTAAAAACTTATAATTTATTATGTTATCCAAATTTAGTTTTCTTTTATTTTGATAAAATTAGACCATAGTAGCCTCTCTTAAACGAGAAAAACTTATCTCAAGGAATTTTTATTAATTTATAACTATCCACACTAATATTAAGTTCGCATAGTGCCACCCATTTTGAGGTATCTTTCCAAATTTGATGGGAAAGAAGGGAAAACCTAATAACTAGTTCCACCAATTCTATTTGCTGTATAACTGGTAACTTAGCTCCATTTTTGCTGCTAGGAATATCAGGAAAATATTTATATTTTAATAAATTAAGGTTTAATCGGGGTTTATTTCTTCCGAGATGGGTAACACCCTGATAGCGAATAACTCTTGTAAACGTCGCGTCCTAATTAAATCGCAAACAAATAACATGGGCTCACGGGCTAACTAGCCCAGTCAAGAAAAAGACAACAATAATTGGAAGCCTTGTTAATGAATGTAACGGAAATTAAAACAAGAAATAATATAAAATACTGACAGTCCCATTATGCAAAACATAGAACAAACGAAAATTGAACACTTGCTATTATAGTTTTATTAAAACTATCGAATTGAAAAAAATGACTATTCAACATGGCTCATATCATGACAGGCTACACAAATTAAATGAGTTTGCTCCACTTCAAAACTTGGAATCCTAACACTCATGTTCCTTGTTACAACTTTTCCTGTATAAAGTTTAAATCCTGCACACAGTTAAAAAGATTTTGAACGCGTGTCATTGCACAGTTGACCGAATGACGCACATGGTGGGCAGTTACCCGCCCAAAGAGGAGATGCAGTCTTACACGACGCCTGCCGAAGACGCACCTTCAGGTATGATGGCGCGCGGAAGCTACTCGGTGCACTCGCTCTTCACTGATGACGATAAAAACGAGCATCTCAAGTGGGAGTGGAGCTTTGAAATCAAGAAAGATTGGAAGGACTAAAGTCCTTCTCAGCACCCCACTCTCCTTCTCCAGAGGCCAACCAGCTCTTCCTACTATTTCTTCTTCTTAACCTATGTTCACTAACAATAGCTGGATGTGGACCTTTGGCAGGTTCCGCCATCAGAGGCAGGGTGCCTTTTATTGACATGTCTCATTGGAAACATTAAGTATTTATGCATAATTTTAATTATTTTTTTCCAAACAGGATAACCCTGCCGATTGTTTTTAATTTCTAACGCTTAAGAGACAAAATGCCATGCATCATGTTTTTTTTCTACTGATCATAAATTGGTTTAACTAATTTTTCGACGTGAAGGTTGTATTTTTTCTCACTGCCCACTCAACTTGCTCTTGTTGTAAATTAGTTTTGCGCTGAGAGGTAGATCTCATTCGAACCGAGTGGCATTTTCCCCTTGAACCAGTCAAGTAAGTGTAATTCCTTGGAAAAGTGGATCAAATTAAATAAAGTGATAGAGAGCAAGGCGTGGGGCTCACAGTGGAGAGAGAATTGAAAAATAATCCTTGTCTGTGTGCAGAACCAGTGCCTTTTACACACAGGTCAAAGTTCCAAGTCTCCTTTTTGTCCTGTTGCTGCAACCAAGACCCCCAATTACAGTATCAGCTGAGTATTTTTGTAACTTTTTCTGTTAGCTCAATGAAGCAATCGCCTTTTTGTCCTCAATTGGTGAGAACTTTTTAACACGGGAGACTGCACCGTCAGCCTTCTTTCATTGGTATAAACAAGCCTTGTTGGGTGCAACCACACAAAACACAGATTTGCCTTCTCAGCAATAAATTCTAAAGCCAAGGACACGATATGGTCATATTTTCTTTATCTTGATGATTTTGCTCAAAAGGGCCAGGCAATTTGCAGATTCGACTGTCGTAATGTACACTCAAATGAATAAAGACAAAAAAACAGCATGCTTTTGATTGTATTTTTGCCGATGGGGAAAAAGGTGATTCAATCTAAGTGTTTTCTACCATAACTATTGATTTATATTCTAGTTTTTTAACACGTGCATATTACAAAAATAGATATAATGACATGTTTGTACCAGACTTGATTGTGATTGATTGAAATGTTGTGTCAAAAGAAGTCGTCGGTGCTCCGCTTTCTGTCGCCGCGTGCGCACCCTCTTCGTCCCTCAGGAGAGCATACTTTGTCACGATTTGAAAACGCCATAAATATTACTCAAAATTCACTTCAAAATAAAAAGGAATGCTTTAAAATCCAACATGATAATTTCTTAATTTTAACATTCTAAACCCTAGTAGCTCAGTTTGATGTTGAATGAAAAAATTCATGATTTTATTTCTCTTCACTTCTGAGACTTTCAAGCATGCTCATGACTCTCAAGTGTCCCGCACCATTCTCGACTTTTAAAAAGGCCTTTTCTGGGCTGGCTCATCAATCTGATGAGCCTTCAAACACAAACATAATTTAGTTCTTTACATATTGTTAGAATTATTATTGACTTTTGCTTTTTGAGGAAATTGAGATATATAACCATTGGCAAAACAATAGGTTTGTTGAAGGATTTAAAATGCGGGCTTAAGACGTGTGAAACTTTTATTTGCATAGCTGTGATTGAATTTTTACAATTTTGACACGCGTCGGTCATCAAGAAGTAATAGTGATCCATAAAAAGCAGTTTCGGTAATACTAGTAAACATTTTCATAATTTGAAAGGTGACATATTGAAAGTGGCGTGCGAATCGCTGGACGCACACGGTCTTGTTGGGGTAAATAATCTGCGAGATCATTTCCTTTTTGGTAAAAAGCATTTGATTTGAAACAGAGTTAAGTGCTTGACTTAGAACCGGGGCGTTGAATTCATTCGCCGCTCTAGCTCCACCTTTCGATTAGTAAATCGGCTGGCTACACGCAGTTAAATTAAGTACACATTATTTCAGCTGCTGTTGCTGCACTAGCGACTCTCACAACTGAGAGTTGGCGCAGTTAAACCGTTGAAAACAATACTAACTCTTTGTTATCGAGAAATAAATATAGAACATTGGGTGTTTATTAAAAAACGAGGTCTTTTTCTAAGCTCTAAATCACATAATAACAATACACATTATATCTTTGGATTTTCGCGATCAAAGCAAAACCTTTTTGCCTCCAAACTTTTAAATACGCAGATACTGAAACGGGCGAGTGGAGCGACTCTTCTCAAGAGCCAACTCTCTGATCTCGCAATAAAATTGCTCTCGAAAAGATAAAAATTTCAGCTGACTACAATGATGTTACAAAGACGTGCTCTCACGATTGCAAATTTGGGCTCTCTCCTGACCATATATAATCAAAATTTTAATATAATTTCCAGTTAAATCAGCAATGAGTGGTTTCCTTATCCGCTGGAGGCCGGCCGAGGTCGGATGGTCCCAGCTTACATGATAACGCACTTGCCCTTCTCGGCCCAAGGGTTGTTCTTCTTGTCGGGTGCGTGGATCAAAGGGTCGCTCTTTTCGTTCTCCTCCACGTATTCGCGCATCCTGCCAACACGCAAATATATTTTTTAATCACTAGCTTCGTTCCGGAGAGATAGGCGGTGAATGAGAGGCGAATCCCGTCGTGGGTTAATTTGCTTTGAATGAGATCGAAAAGCTTCTTTCGACGAGGGCACATAGATGGTGTATAGTCCGTTCAAATCAATTTCGGCCCCGTGGCAATCAAAGGAGAGATGACGAGAGAGATGAAATTCGCAATTTTCGACGGACAAATTGGTGTAATCAAATTCGACAGGCGTGAAAAGCCAATCGATGGCGAACGCGCCACGCTCTAAAAGCGAATTGGTAAACTGTGTTGTGCTTAATGGAAGGGGCTTGGATATATCATTTATTTATTTTTGTTGGATCATTCGAGAGCATAAGGCAGTGCATGACGCTTTTCAAGTCAACTCCTATTTTTGCTTGCACCTTTTAGACAGTTTTGAAGAGGGGAAAGATTTATTGATAGCATAAGAGGGGTGCGCAAATCAAATCAAACGCCTCTTTCCTCTCTATATCTTCCACCTTGAGTAGGCTCGTGGCCCTACAAAATCTCACGAACAAAACACGAAGAAAATGTATGTACAGTTATTGGGATCAATGTTTTTATTTGGAGAGAAATCAGGTGTGTTTTTTCTAACATTTGGGTTTATGTACAATAGAAATAAAAATAGCGAGAAGCCCATTTTTCCAGACGGTGAATATATTTTCAATTTTTTCACCTACAGCATATCACCAAAAATTGCATGTCAAAAGATCAGAGGTTTCGATTTCTGGACAAGACCCATGAATACCTTTAAATGTTTAGCATTTTTCTTTGACTTTGTATAATAGGTGATTGACAATTTGAATTAAATTACTCAAAATTTAACTAAATTAAAATGCATTTTCGTAAATTCAAGTTTCAATAAACAACCTGCGTGTGTATTTCTTATTCGGTTTTTGAAAAAATATTGTTCAGCTGGGAAAAATATACTTTTCGCGATGATCAACATCCACAAATGTTGACAGTTTAATATATACGATTCCTGCCCAGTTCACAATTGTATCAATCATCCGTAAAAGTTGAAAAACTAATTTTTTTGGTTACATGGAATGATGTATTTTAGCGTCTCATGTTTCCACGATGGTGCTGAATTTTCCGCAAAATGATAACGTTTTCCTGATATTGTTTTAGGGGACTTAATTTCCTTAATTATTTCCAATTGCATAATAGGGTTTCCTGTTAGTGACTATCTTAAAAACACTATTTAACAACGTTGATTATTTAAAAAAAACTGTATTTTTATACTATGTTACGGCCTTTTGCCAAACCCTGGTTGAAATGCGGTCATGCAAATTAAATTAAAACTTTCTCTAAGGCAAGTTGGATTTAACAAGGTCTGATAAAGGCGACAACCCCTGCAGATACGCTATGTATGCAACCTGTCGGGCATCGCGGCCAAGCGGATTGTATACTTAACCCAACCGCAGGCGCGCCTCTGCACGACGCGTACTTCCACAACAATTTATATTAACTGCTCCTTGTCACAATCAGTTGCGGGCGATAAATAAAATTTTCGTTCTTATCTCTGTGGTAGATATGCGTGATTGGTTCGAAAAATTATTGCCACGCAATGTTGACGTGAATTTTTTTGCTATCAAATTTTTCACGTTAGAATGAGTCAAAAGTCAAAAGCACAAAATATTTTTCGCATCCTCTGTGGTGGGTGTGTTGAAATGCTGGTGACTGCGGGTCACATTGCTCTAACGTTGCCCACCCTGGTTGTGAGCGCTGGAGGGTGCCTCCCCCGCCCACCAACTATCCCTTGCACGATCGATAGTCCCGTCATACGTCGTCTGCTTCCCACTCATTTATTTGTTGACGCTTCGTCCAAAACGAAACCCGTGGGCAAAGTGTGCAAACTGTGGAATGAAAAACAAAGAGTCGCAAAAATTTAATGCTCGCCGGACCTGCCGTGGGGAGAACAGCCCACCAAGGGCCAATCGGATTCTGCGCCGACAAAAATCAATATCAACAACAAACTGCAATTTTCTTTAAACCCTGGAAATTTCCTGAGTTTTGAACTATTTCAGAAATAAATGTGACATTCTGTAGTCTAATTTTAGTTACTAAATCAATTTCAACAAGTAAGGTAAACGACACTTTAATTTTTAATTGAAGTTTTAAACAACTCTAGTTCTCATCCCTGATGCTCGTGCTGCCCTTAAGACAGTCATTTTCAGCACTTCAAAAATATTTTCAGTCGAACAAGGAAAATCGAAATCATTGGAAGGGCGGAGGCCAATCATGGATATCATTTCCGCAGTGGGCTCGCTCCATCGGGATACCGATGTCTCTGCGGGCCCTTCTGGGACCTCGAGGGCCCCAGTCGGCCCTGAAGGGACGTGTGGGGCAAAAGACTCACGCGGATATGCTTTTGCTGAGAGGCCAGCGCTCCATCGTGGCCTGGTACTTCATGTTTTCGATCTGCTTCTTGAGCGCGTCCTTGTCCATTCCGCTGAGCACCGTGGGATCCAGTGTGAGGCCGGGATGCCGACTTGCTGCCTTTATAAACCGCGACGCGCGCGCTCCAAGTGGTCACACCACAAACTGTAAAACAAATCGCACACAAAATTAAAATTGCAATCAACCCCTTACAACTGTAGAGAGATCCTTCCTATCCGAGCCGAATAAAAAAAATTCAAAATATCTGGACATTCTCGTACTGTAAATGTATTAAATATTGGAAACGAAAATTTACACTTAATTTCAAAAGGGCACAGACAAGTCTTATTATAAATCTATCTTTATTGCCAGTCTAACCCAAAAATACTGTACTCCGCCTCCTTTATATAAGTTAAATTAAATTAAATGTTAGTAAAAACTTGTGAAAATTCATTATTAATAATAAGAAGGTTTCACAAAATGACTCTGATTTGTTTCACAGCAAAATCAAATTTAATGATAATTGGTAGAGAAAAAAAATACAAAATGCGAAAGTGATTTGATTAAAAACGATTAATCACTGGAAAATTACTTAAAATGCTAACTCATTTTTTCACCTTCAAACAATAAAAATTAATCCCAAGCAATATATAGCACTGTCGGCCAAAGAGACATCATCCCCTTACTCTCATCTCATCCCGGCCTGCTGCCCTATAGTGATCGCGTGACTGTTTCCCATCTCATGCAAAGTGAGCGTGCAGAGAAGATCGGCAAGAAAGCGGCGACTAAAAGCAACAACGTGCGAAACACAATGAATGAGTGCGCGTGCCTGCCAGCAAGATCAAGTGTTTTTGTTTGTTTCCTACTCGCCGCTTCTTTTGCTCCTGCTTCTCGGAGCCCGCAGCACCCACGACACCTAGAATCACACCCCGCGGGGGCATCAAATAAAAGGAGGCAAGGAGAAAACAAACATTTTTCTTTTTTACCGAGACGCGAGAAAATAATAACTGGAGTGGCTATAATAAAACAACCAACACATCATCAGTGGGATGAAGTATATTATATATTGCGATTGTAGTGGTTCCCGACTCTTACTGGCGTAAATCAAGTTTGTGTAATTCTCGCTCCAATAGATGTCAGTATTACTGTACGTATATAATAAACGCTTCGCTACCCTCAACCTTCACTGACCGCTCCAACACCGCACGCAATGGGCATGTTGCGCGTACTTGCTCTCCGGTTAGGAGAGTTAGTTTCGCGCGTACAGATAATGTAGAAGATTCTGATCTAATAACATAATACCCGCGGACCAAAGATCTCTTGTGATAATTTACATTAATTGTTATTATTTGACTCGCTAATTTAATTAATTTAATTGCTTATAAAACATGTTCTTTTGTAAATGTTTGTCAACGTTCCTACACAATAAATTCACGGCCATTTAGTTTATTAAATTATATTTCTGGTACTTGTTACCAACCAATGGGCTTAAAATGAGTTAAAAATTAAAAAAAACTTTCAAGTTTATTTCTCACCTGATTTTTATAAATGCATCTCAACAGTTGTGCCATTTAGGTCCTTTCTGACGTCTGACAAAGCTCATGCTTGCATTTAATGGGACGCAAAATGACCGCATATTTGTATGTGTCTGCCGACGCATCGTGGTTAAAAGCGCAGGCTGCTGTGTCTAGCCGCCGTGTGTACATCTCGCGGAGCAATTAGCGCCGCAATCAGCGGAGTCTGCAAATTGGGCTTTGCGCGAAAACGAGAGAGGCCAACCCCCGTGCCCCGCCCGACCACCCCACGAGAGGCCGCACGCACGTTCGTCGCGGTGCGGCGCAGGGAAGCAAGCAAGGGCCCCAGCTCGAGGTGGTACGCGGCAAAAACACACACACACACACAGCCATGACACTCGAGCGCCCGAGTGGCCCCAACCCTAATGAGAGAAGAGCCAGGCAGCAGGCTTATTAAGCACATGCCGCGCCGAATTAGCATCCACCGCGACCTGCAAACTGCGTGAAAACTGGCATGAAGCAAAAGACAATTATTTAAACGTGAGCAACGGAGGGAAATGAAAATTTATGTGGAGGCGAAGAAACGCACACCGACTCTTTGAAAAGGCGTGCACAGTTTCAATCTCGCGTCTTTGTGGTTTTGGTTCCTTGATCAAAAATTGCTGTGCCGCACCCTTTCCAACGCTGCTCAAAGCGCTCTTTTGTATAGCGCAGATTTCAAGCAGAGCAACTTACTGCCGCTTATATTTCTCATTCAATTTGCCTCTTCTCCGAAATTCCTTGCAAACTTTTTATTAGATATGAACGTTAAATGGACGAAGTTTTTGCTACAAATTTGTGCGGGAATGCTGGGTTGTTTTTCGGAATATTGCCTTTCCTGTGGAAATTCGAACCCGCTGGAATATGTGGATGTTGTGATGAATTTGTAATTATTGTTATAAGGGAAAACTGTGAAATAAATTGTTATGCTAATTTGGCCTCTTCTGCTTTGTAATTTGTCTCTTATTTTGTAAACTCAAATCAACAATTTTTATATCAAAGGACAAATAACCCAAATAGAGGTCAGGGAAATATATAATATAAAGATAGATTTTACAATGTTTAGTCCCCAATGCTGAAAAAGAGCTAAGAGCGAAATAATTGCAGAGAACATAGTATCACTCGCTTTTGTTCTGAACTGCACAAGCTGCTACAATCCCGCAGGCCTCATCAGCACTACCAGCAGTACTTTACATGTAAAACTAAATTCAACGCTGCAGTATTTAGCTGCAGGAAATTTTGAAAAACCAGAAAGTTTGTTGAAAACATCTCGACTTTATTAATTGCGTGGAATTTGACGTTACTTATAAGCCCACAATTTTCCGCATGAAATAACTTAAAGAATGGATGGAATATGGCGATTGAATTTTTGTGGAGTGCAGAGTTATGTCGCAAGAAGGACAAGTTGCGGGGTTGCACAGGATTTCGTCACTTCACCTCTTTTTAAATTGTACTAAGTGATGAGCAATACAGTCAAGCGTTTTAACGACCAGATAGTGATTCAAAATAACCTGAAGCATATACATTGAATTTGGTTTCACAAAGCTATTTCAAAATTCTGAAAATTATGAACAAAATGAATGATAAAAATCAATTAAAAATGCGTAAAATGTCTCCCTAACTCTTTTAAGTTCAAAGTAATTTTATGGCGTATCAGAAAAGCTCTTTTAGATGTGCCAAGCAATATAGTAACCCGGCAAACTGGTGTATCATTTTTCATTTTTCCGAATTACGCCTTTATCCTATACCCCATAAAGATGCCCCTACCCCTACTCAACGACTCTAATAATGCTCCAAAAGAAAATGACTATAGGCAGTATATCTCAGCCTGAATAAAACGGTGCATAAATAAAAACGCTCAGTATATATATATATATATATATATATATATATATATATATATATATATATATATATATATATATATATATATATATATATATATATATATATATATATATATATATATTAAGAATCTAATAAACCATGGAATTTTCACTCAATCATAGAGTGGGACGAATAAGTACAAGTGTAGAAGTGCGCACACACGTGACACAAAAGCTCGTTAGCATCGATTTGTGACTTTGTTTCGAGAATATACCACATATAGATGTGTGACACGATTTTGTGCATCTGCACTTTGATCCCATTGCATCGCGGCACAATGAGGGCTGCGATGTCCACGGAGCTGCATCGATTGTTGGACACAGCTATGTATTTATGTCTCCTCTCTGCCCAGCGGCTATCAAGCCCTCTCGCTAAGCGGCAGGTTGCGTGCGTCCTTTCCCGGCGGCCGACACTCACACACACACATACATGTATGTTAAATGAGGGTGTGTGGCGAGAGCATAGAAGCCGTTTGGCCCGCGCGCGATTAATCAAATCAAATCCCGACGCAAAGGCTGCCGCTGCTATATAGTGTTACTCTTGTCAGCCTGCCGAGAGAGCTACCTTTGAACTCCGAAGGCCCAAATGGAAATCGCCAAACCACTATCGCTCGGAAGGCGGGGGCCGCCTGTGGGGCTCTACCGAGGACAACAGGAAAATTTGTGAAAACTATCACCCAGTAAAAAATAAGTAAATAGAAAAATAATATTATTATATGATTTCAGGTTACTTTGTCTGCATAAACCTGAATCGATCTGGACAGTAAAAAAATTACCTAAACAATAATTCTAAAAAATTATTAAGGCATCTGCTGATAAAATGCTGATTTTAGTTTAAATATCTTGTGTGTCTTCGTAATTTCAGAGCAACCATTGTACTCCATCCTGGAGCCATCATCAGGTCTTCACTATTTAAAATTCTAACTAAATAAGATTTGTTTCTGATATTTAAAAATTTGAAGACCTATACAGCCCACAGGTTCCCTCTTGATACATGATGGTATGGAGCATTGATGAAAATAAAAGGACACAAAAATACCACCAGGAATCGGCATTTTATTTTAGAAATGCAATAGTTAATAGTTTTATTTTTATTTATTTTATCATCACCGTGTTTGTAAGTGCGCGCCCTTCCCGGTCCTCGGACAGTGATAAAAAAAAATACAAAAATATATATTAGTTAAATTAAAATGGCATGGCTTCAACATGAAGAGCCCCTCTTTGAGTTTGTGGGGCGCCAATCAAAATCTGTCCCATTATTCCTTTGTCCTTTGCTTGAGCTGGAGGCACAGTTTGAAGCGCAAAAAGTGAGCAAGCATGGGGATGAAGGGAAAGTGCATGTGAATCGCACTGAATAATTAAACAGCTTGGAATAACATAAGCTATACAGCCGCGAGTTTCGCAAGAGCTAAAGAGCCTAGTGCATCGAACACCCTGACACGGTAATTGAATCGTATTGTATCGTAATAATTACAAAAATAAACGATTATTAATTCAGAGAGCCTAGGAATGTTTTTCTGTTGATCTGCGAACAAATCCCAATTATTTCGCTAGCATAAAGATGCCCCAAAAGTTAAGTAGGACAACTTAGAATCGGCCGTATTTCTGCATTAGAAATATGCCAATTTTTCACCTTTTCATCAACAACAGTTTTAAGGGAAAATAAATAAAATAAAATTCGAGGTTTAAGAAGGAAAGAACGAATTACCTGGTTTGGGTTGCGAGTGGAAAGCGGAGGAGGCACCTGTGGAACTCAAGCAGAGTTTCTCTCCAAACGACGGTCGGCCAGAGACTGGGGGATGAAAGCAGGCGAACAGCCCCTCCGACCGATGACGGGTTGCCTACCTTCCTAACCAACCGCTCGCTTCACGGTCACGCGGGCCGCGCACACAGGCAGGAGTGCGGAACTGTAGCACATGACTCATCATTGCCCCTATCAGTGCCTAACTAAAATTTTATTCCAAATCCCAAGTGGATCTGGATGAAAATAACCACTCTAAAGGCTCAAAATAAATATTATAAAAATTACTGTTGATTAAATCAATATTAAAATAGCACACAGCCACATTTTTTAAACTGGGAGAAGGCTAAAAAATTTAAAGTATATTTACCTTTAAAAATTCTCTCATAAATGAACGGTTAGATTAAATTAGCGATACAATCCTTTTGTTGTTATAAAAGCTAAACTTGATTTAAATTTTCCAGTTTTACTAAAATATCCCTGAGGCTAGAAAAAATTAATTTTGTGATGTTGTTTATAAATATATTTCTTGAGAATGTTTTATAAAATAATAGGATTGAGAAGAAGGATTATTTATATTGCTGCGGTTGTGATGGAAAAAATAAGGTTATCAAATCAGCTATGCGATAAAAGTGTTATTGAAAACAAACACCGAAATTATCAGAATATTGTGTTTGTGTTCTGTGCAGAATCCGGTCTCTTTCACCTCTCACGTGTGTGTTCTGAGTGAGCATGTAGGGTTTCCGCGATTTTTCTCCTCCCGACCCCTGAGTCGGCCGCTGAGTCGGTATGGGTCGGCCGCCGTCAAGCGACAAACACAGCCCGTGTCCACCCGCACGGCCGTTTGTGTGCCGAGAAATCCGCAAAGTGCTGCAGAGGGAAACGCGTTTGTTGCACGGGTTCACCTGCACCCAAACTCAAGCACATCAAAAAGAAAAGACTTTGTTTGTGGATCAGTACGCGAATTGGTCCAATTTTCATCGTTGGGTGTGTTCGTTTCAAAGCATCCTTTCACAATTTTACAACTTATTTCAATTTTAATATGCTTCTTCCAAATTTACGTAATGTTGTGAGATTCGTATAAGAATTTCGTTAGTTTTTTTTTCATTCAAAAAGGTGTGTTCGTTTATTTACCTTTTAAACTATTTAAATAATCAGATTAAAAATGTATTTTTTAACTTCTATAATAGGTCACAGATAAAATTTGGTTTTAGAGAAAAAATTCGAGTTTTCTTTCAATCTTAAAAATAAAGCTTAAATAGCAAATTTAGTAGTGGAATACATTTTTGCTTACTTTTATTTCGAGGAAAATAGAAACTAGAAAAATGCGAGCATCGAATCGATTCAGAAACAAACGTACTCGTTACTCGCAACTGCCTCCCTTGGCATCTGTACAACTCGAGTGGACTAAGTGGATGCTCTCCCATGCAGCCACAGGTCCTTATCTGTATAATAGTGACAATGACTTCCGGGGTAAAAGCATCAGATTGCCTGGCTATACCTCTACCATCAGGGTGGATTTCCCACTGCTGGAATGATTTGGGAAGAGAATGAGAGAGAAATGAGCAGAGACTGCGCCTCTCTTTCAAATCAATGGACTCATTCTCTATAGACGCCCCCACCCCAATCATCCTCCCTTAATATTCCTCTAAAGTTGCCTCTTTGTTGAAGCTCATCTGCCTGTCTCTGAAGCATCTGAATATTCTGAATGTATAAGGGAGAGCCGTTTTGCTTGATTAAAGAAAAATGATGTGCAGCCGGGCATGGCGGCACAAGAGCAAGAGGGAATCGCATGTCATTGCAGAGCATCATCTACATAATTGTCTCTTTTTGGAAAAATCGCGAAAAATGAGTTGAAATCAAAAAAGTTGATTTAAAAGTTGGTGCGTTCTTGATATTCTTGATGCTATATAGGAGGAGTAAAAAAAGGAAGCGCCAAATCCCCTCAAGTCTTTGTGCTACATGAAAGTGAGCAGAAAAGGAAGAAAAATCTTGCCTTCTGGTGGACACGGCTCTTTTCCCCTTTGGAAGAAATGAGACATGCATGTGCGCTCTTTCCCTTTTCTGCAGATATCTAAAATTAAAAAATGGCTCAAATGCCCAGTGGGAATTAAACATTACATTATTTTATCTTTATTGGAATTTTACGCCTTGACTCGCCTGGAACACAGAAAAGCACACAAAATAAGCAATATTGGTTCAAATATTACATTTTCAAAAAATTGGTCGTGTCTCTAAACTCTCAACAACTATTGCTTTCATTAGGCCTTCAAATCAAGCTCACGGTGTATTTTTACAACTTTTGAGATTTATGAGAATATATGACTTATGATAATATTTTGTTTGAGGGTGAGTATAGTAGATTTTCACAAGTTTTTGTTGCTCTTTTTCTTTTATGAATGTGCTCAGCAATGACCGGCGCCTTAAACGGTCGGGTGATTTAAAATCCTCTGCAGTTAATTTTGATGTAAATAAATTTTTATGCACGTTTTTCTGCTGATGAGACTACAAGGGCCAAAACAGCTGCTGTCCAATATACAGAAAAATGTGATAGTTGTTTTTTCTTGCAATGGATTTGCCAAAAGTAGCCATTTTTAATTAATATCCCGAAATTTAACGTTGTGTGGTGTCAGAAATTTGTTCAAGCAATCAGGGTTGTTCAAATCAGTTTGAATAATTCATCGAGCATTTTTTTACTCTATTATTCTTGTTAATTATGTTAAATGTACCATACAATTGAATCAGAGCCCAATTCACATTTACATCATCAATTGTCAAAGGAATACATCATCTCGGTTTGATGGGGAATTCTTGTTTGTGCGACGCACACATCACAGAGAGCAGTATAGCGGTCCAAATTTTTCCAAGAGAGCGAAACGCAATCCTGCTTTTTTATTTGATGATTTAGCAGCCGTAGCGGAAAAGATATGGAAAATGCTGTCGCGCGGAAAATAAAAAGACGAAGAAATGGAAATGTATGCTCTAGAAGACGCGCGCAGATATAAACCGGGGAAATCCTCAATCCTTATAATAGAGATAGATTATATCAAGTCAAAAAATCATGTAGTTTTTGCAAATTGCCCAAATTGCATATGTAATTCATGGATTTTATTAGGTTTATGCTTGTTATTAATTTTAGTAATGAGAGAAATATAGACAATTACAGAGGGATTAGTACAGAAATCCTCAAAAAGCAATATTTATTGTTTAAGAAAAACTGCGATGTTATTATTAGGAAGAGCAAGAAAGAGTGCGCTCAGAAAAAAGCCCTTCAAAGGACAGTGCATAAGGAAGCCCTTTACTGACAACAAAGTATGCTTTAATTAATTATGAATATTGCATCTTGTATTTATTTGCAGTGACATAACTTCCATGGCTATTTAATTCAATTTTCATTTTAAGGTGTAGTTTGGCTTCCTTCTTGATGACGTATGAAATATGAATAATTTTGAAAAGTTTTTCATCTATATATAAAATTAATTTGACAATACTTCTTGTCATTTACGAATATTTCAAAATTAAAATAATTATGAAGAGAAGCTTGAGCATTCATAAGTCATTAAATTTAATAAAAAATTTAAATCATAATTTTGATAATTTTCTTAATTTTTTTCTCAATGATCCTCTATTCCTTTCCGCTCTTTTTGTCTGCTTTTGACAAAGAATACGGGAGGACACTTCTCTCATTTCCAAAATTATGAGTGCAACTGAAAATGAGTGGGTTGAAGTGGAAACGACTTGATTGTATATTGATGTTGATCCGTCTCCGTCAGTCCTGTCCTCCTGTCACTTTCGGCCTTCATGCTTGTAGCTGGTATATGTGCTGATTTGGCGGCTTTGGTGGCTGAATGTAGAAAGAGAGGCAGCACTGGACTGGGCGAGGAACCTTGCGCGCAAGTGCAAAGCAGCTGCCGGTTGCCGTATTTTGAATCTGTGAGAAGCGCCAAACGCGAGAGTCTAAAACCGTTGAAGTTGAGTCCCTATCGACACCGTGTTTTCGGCTGCTGCAACGTCTTCTCGTTCTATAATCTTGTACTATTTGTCCGATTGCGTTTTATTCAGTTTAACTCCTAGAACTTCCTGTACACAGCTTCATGAACAACCATGTCGTAAGTAAATCTCACTTTTTTGCCCTTTTGAAATGAAAAGCTACGCTAACATTTAGAATCACCAATCGAGCATCCGTGTTTGGAATTTGGAGACACGGAATTTTCTTAATAGATAACTGCGCTTACATAATTGTTTATTAAATAAATTTATGATGTATGTAATGGTATTATGTATTTATTTAAATTCGACCGAAACGGAAAATCCTCTAAATGAAAGTTGCCAAAATTTTCTCGACATGACATTTTAGTCATGCCCGTTAATGGCAGTTAATTGGGTGGGACTTCACTATCAGGCACTAAATGCAAACGCAAACATTTGCGTGTTTCTTCTTAAATTTTTGAATACATATTGTATTAGATACATACATATTATGTACAATAATTATGTATCCATCAATTTTAATTGAAGTAATTTGATCATGGGGAAAATTGTCAGTTACATATAATTATACATAGATAGTATGTGCATGCATCGCAAAATCTTACACTTCTCATTATATGAAGATATTAATGGTATCCCTGCAGTCGACGACAAGAATACATCGAGACTTCACAGAGAGAAATCAGCAAATCCGTGCGTGAACACCTGGCATTACTTGCAAGTATTTGGGAGGAGATCGGCCTAGATGAGGATTCCTACAAATCACGCTTCCTAGCATGCCAGACGCATGTTAATGTGAGTATTCACTAAACATTTGTGGAATTTGGTACTATACTATAAGTAAAATTCTAATAATTTTGTCACCAACCTTTCCTAAGTTGTTCGTCAACTTCCAACGTAATAATGAAAATAATTTTGCCTATTAAATTAAATCTCCAATTCTCAAGGCAAATTAAATAAATAATTTAAATTGTGCATTTACTCTGAGAAAGGGTCTTTTTTGGTCAGCTTTAATAATTTTAACCTAAAATCCTCAAAATCAAGGTCTTTGACGCTCAGAACCAAGCATTGCGTTGGAAGTCCAGGCTTTTCGTCATATTTAGACTAACAGTCTCCTTTTTAACCTGTGGCTTGGAAGGGATTTGGATATTAGTTTATTCAGAATGGTGCAAAAATAGGGATCATTAAATTTACAAGATTTGTATTTAAAATCTTTGCTTATTTTATTTTATTTTATTTGCAGGCTTTGTTCAAAGAAATGAAGGAAGAGGACACTGGCCTGAAGAGTAAACTTTTGGGCAAGGTTGCTGCCTTGCAGGAACAGCTTGCTGTTTTTAACCTCGACTTGGACAAGAATGAGAGTGTTGATGTGCAAGGTCTAACCCTGATTGCATCCAAGTCAAAACTTGACTCATGCTTGAAGGAACTCAAGATGATGCACACCCTCAGATCTGAAGAGAGGGCAAACCTTGAGGCTCAAGTCAGTTTTCTATTTCTTGAGTAAAGGGAATTCATGATTTAACTCTATTTTTGTTACGGCAGGAGCAAGACCTTTGTAAGCAGCTTGGTCGTACAACCGAGGAGAGGCCAGCTGCCAAGTGCCTCTCTGACCCGGTGATGAAGGAATTCAAGGAAAGAGTTGCCAGACTGAGGCAAGACAAGGTAAATTTGTCACCTCTTTTACCACCTTGTTGTTTGAATTATTTGTTCTTATGGTTCATAGCAAACGTAATGTTACAAAATTATCCCTTTATGCTACCCTTTTTAGCTATATTATTACCACAAGATATGTTATACTAATAAAGTCCTGGTGTATTGTAGGAGAAGTTGCTCTCAGGATTCAAGGAGACCAGGCGCGATATCATTGAACTTTACTCTGATCTTGAGGAGCAGCCCAGGACGGAGTTTGAGCAAAGAGTGACAGACCCAAATGTGGAAACCTTCCCTCTAGATCCTCAATCCCTTGCTGATGTTGCTGTAAGTTATTGTGTGACTGTTAAAATCTTGATTTGAAAGTTACCTTTAATTTCAGACTCTGCATGAGAGATTAGAGCTCCAAGTTCGGCAGATCACAGAAGAAACTGAGCAATACAGGCTGAAACTTGCAAACTTGTGGGACCGACTTGAAGTGGACCCTATGGTCAGAACTATTTTCCTGGAGAACTATCCTGGCATTCGGAAGACAACAAGGAAGGAGCTGCGAAATGAGATTACGCGGTGCGAAGAATTGAAGAAGCAGAACCTGGAGCGATTCACTCTGAGGATGCGGGACGAGTTGTTGGGCTTGTGGGAGCAGTGTCACATGTCTGAGGAAGAAAGGGCTGCTTTTGAACCCTTCAGGAGCCTTGACTTCACAGAGGAGTTGCTTGAGTTGCATGAGGCTGAAGTGAAGAGGCTGGAAATGTACTTTGCCGACAACCGTGAGATCTTTGACCTGCTCTCTAAGCGTGCTGAGCTCTGGGATAGGATGTGCCAGTTGGAGCATGCTGCTACGGACAGTAACCGGCTCAACAATCGCGGTGGACAGCTTCTTAAGGAAGAGAAGGAGAGGAAACAGATCCAGAAGGTAAAGAATCAATTGCTCTTTAATAAGCAAGTGAAATAATTGATGATCCCTGCTCTCTATCATGACTCGCAAGAGAAGACATATAAATATATAATTCTACTTTATTCCTAAAAAGTGAGACTAACCAAAATAATTATTTTAACTTCACAAAGGATTTAATTTAGATTATCAACCTTGCATGGCTTTAACTTAGTACAATGATTATTTGATTATGCTAAGATTCAAGTTCAAATCCCTGCCTGCCCTTAAATACAAATGATAGATGCCAAAGAAAATTTTGTTCTAGTATCTCGTGTTAAATTAAATTATTTTATTAATATCCAGGAACTACCAAAAGTTGAGGAGCGCGTGAAAAAGTTGATCCACGCCAGAGAGGAGGCTAACGGAGAACCATTCTTGCTCAACGGCCACAGGGCATCTCTGGTATTGAGTGAGCAGTGGGAAGCCAAGCGGAAGCAGAAAGAGGCTGAGAAGCAAAACAAGGTATGCCCAGATTTAATCTTGTTTATCATTTTGTGACTCAATTGCCTTGGACAGAAAATAGCGCAGCAACGTCAACTTGAGCGTGATGCTATGATGGGAACCACCATGATGAGTGGCGTCAACAACAACCTGAAGAGGAAGCTGGTGCCCAACACGCCTGAAATGGGACGCAAGCTCCCTCGCGTGACCCCGGCCAAAGCTCCGTTGCCCACTAAAGTTTCTTCCACAGCTGGAAAGGTGCTTGCTAGAGTTAATAAGTAGAGAAGTCCTCCCTGAGTGTTGATTCATAATTCTTCAAAGCCCCTGTACAGTCCAATTTTTATTTCATTGCTTCTGGGTTGCACATGGGTGATGGTTCATGATGCTCTTCTCACCTTTTGTAAATAATTTTAACTTTAAAACAGATTTTATCTCATAGGTACGTGTAACTTAAACAAGTGTTTAATCTCGTCCTTCTAACCTGTCATGTTTCAACGTTTTTGTAACATCTGAATTAAATGAAAATTATATTAGCTTAGAACCAATAAATAATACTTATGAAGAGACAAATAAAACACTTGTTTTTGTTCTCCATACAAAACATTTCACTGCTTTTCTTCATTAGCTTTAATTAATTGCTTTGTGCTGCTAAATTTTACGCTTTTGTGATCAACAATTTTTGAATGTATGGTATCGCCTAGGTCGGGAAATTCGCTCGGCCTGTGGCCCGGCCAACACAGCGCAAATTGAGGATGCCATCCCCCACCTCATCCACTACGCAGGTTGCATTCAAACTGGAGGTGCAAAACATGGCAGAAGAGTCAATCGCTTCCACCATCTCATACACTGATTTCACTGTAAGTCTTAATTCATTAGGGTTCAATTGCTCGCATGCCACTGTTGCTTTCTTTCCTCTTATGCATGTAGCAGGCCCTCACTATGGGTCCAATCGACCTACACAGCTCTTTAGACAAAGGGTTAGTCCATTTTATTTTTCATTAAAAGAGGGGCTAAGGTTTCTTACACTTTTGTGGACTGAGAAAACCACTGAAAATGCTGTAAATTATTTTAGCTCGGATATGAATTTGGTTGCAAGGTTTAATTATACTTCATTAACATTTTTATCGTGTGCTTTAAATCTGTTGCAAATTTTGAAGTGTGCTAATTAGCTTATTTCATAATCCTTTCAACGTTGCTAATGATCTATCCCCCTCTGTAGAAGCATCTTGAGGCAAGAGCTACCCGCAGTAGTGCAGTTCCCTCTGGGACAATCCGTGGAAGTACCATTCACTTTCGCCAGGCAAATGTTCTTAGCCCAATCAATTCAACCATCAGCTCTTCTATCGCCAGTCGCCGAAATGGCGTCCCCACTGCAAAGTCCGCTCCAGCAAAGCCTGTTAGAAGTTTGAGATCTTCTTCTGCAATCAGGCCTAGCCCTAAATCAGCACTCAGAGTGTCTGCCAGAGTAACTACTAGCAAAATCAAGCCTCTGCCAATTATCTTTTAATTCCACCTGCTTCTCTTTTCTCTATACAAATGTGTAAAACATCCACCATTGTATTAAAATATGCACATTGTGATTTACAACAAATAACCATCGGTATATCCATTCTTGCAGGCAACTAATAAACAGGACTGTATTCAACTCTACTTTTATAACCAATCTTATTATTTATGAATGGAGTCCTTTGATAGATGTAATGATAAAATAGGCTGTTTTCTCAACTGTATATAAATGCTCATTGGATTTATTAATAAATAATTGCTTAGCAAGCCTTTGTAAATGAATTTTTGATTTAACTCCTTTCGCAATTGAAATATTGGCTAATTAAGATTTAGAGGCTGCTGAAATATGAATAGATGTTAATCATTTATGTAGTCCTTTACATATTTTAAGTTATACTCAAATTACGGTTTATTTTAGATTAACATTTTATTGATATATCATCTTTTGAACGTCCATTATACATTATTGTATTTACAAACTAGCAACAATATCAATAAATTACATGTACAATATTCAGATATTTACAAAACAGAGAATTGCTTGAGTCTTCAAAACTATCATTTTGAACAAATTAATACGCAATAATATTAAATAATAAAACAATTTTCTTTGTCTTCAAATCCGCTAGTCCAGCTATTTTTACTTGACTGTAATTTTCTGCATATCGACGACAACAAGAGTTAGGGAGACACGATATATCTTCTTAGTCAATTTTAATCTTTTTCATGCAATACATATTTTTAGCAACAATCTTTTCATCTTTTCACGTAGGTGTGAGTTTAAAGGTAATAATGATGCCTTCTATACAAGAACCAAAGTGCGCGATCAAACTTCAAATTTTTTGGCTAAGCTTTCAATTGACCTTATTATTGCTCATTTCATCCACATTTACAAGATAAAACAAAACTTAACTCTTTCATAGAGACAAACATCAGGCCAAGGTATTTTCTTCGGGGTTTGATCGCACAAAGCGCGTTTAGTACTAAACTTAATGACTAGAGTCGATATGAGCCAGAGGGTTGCATGCTCCTAAAAATATATACAAATCACTGGCTATTGTGCATATATCTCCCTAGCGCTGGGAATGCTACTAAGAAAAATGGAATGGAGATTGGAGGAAATAGGGCGGCTCATGGGTCCCCGCATTAGTTGAGCTACCCAAGATAGCAATTTTTCTTTGACCCATTAAATTAATTGATGAATCGAGTTGATATATATAATAAAATGAGATCAATTTTATATGTAGGTCAAAACTTGACTTGCTTGGAAATGGTATGTGGGTGCGACAACCCTCTGATGGCTATGGGGTGGCTATCCCAGAGGAGGGCTCACTGCATTGAGGTGGGCGTGATGAGACCACCCTCCTCCTCCAGCTTGGTCAGGAACTTGACCACTCGCATGTTCTCAGGTGTCTGCTTGGCCATGTCAATCAGTGCGAGCAGCTTCTTCACTCCAATGAACACCCTGAGGAAAAGGGTTAAAGATTAGCATTACAGATGTAAAAACGTTAAACATGTGCAACAAAATAATGTTAAAAATATCACATTTTGTGATCGATAATATGAAAACGGTAAAAGTATTAACTCAAATCAAGATTATCGCATGTTTGGGTGATGTTTAATGTGTGTAAATTTCCAGAAAATAAATATTTTGCACTTATGTTTTCTCATGTCATTAAATCCTGCTAATTTTCTGTTTAGAATTTCTGGCGTCAAAAAATAACCAGCGGTGAACACTTGAATTAAACAATGACCAAACTCACTTGTGGCCTTTCACGTTTTTGGCGATGTTGGCGAGGTCATGCTGGGAAAAGGCGTTAGATTCTTTTAAAACAGTCAACAAATGCTCAGGCGTTGACAAGTTGGGCACATGCATGACTGCTGTGAACGCGGACAACATTTCCATCTCCTCGAGCACCTGGCGACGGCTGCTAGTGCAGATGACCAACAGCTTGCGGCCTTTTGGTGGTTCCTTTTTCAGCAGAACCAACAAGGCTTGCAGAGTCAGGTTAGAGTATCTTGGACCGATGGGGCCGTAGTCCAGCAGACGCTCAATGTTGTCCACCAACACACAGCTAAGCACTGACCTGTATGCGTCGTCAAAGATCTGTACAAATAAATTTATTTGTTCATATCAGCATTATAAATTTAAGATTAAACTCACCTTTCTAATGGAGAGGCACTTAGCCGATTCTGTGAAGCCAACCATATCCTCTGGAGAGCACACCTTCACAAACGGGAAATCAGACATCTTGGCCAGCTTGGAAGCAAGGGCCGTCTTGCCAGAGTTTGGCGGACCCTCGATTAGCACAGACACGAGACCCGTATTTTCAGCAAGTTTAGCCTGCTGGATCAGCAACTGGCCATCCTCCAGCAGTGAGGACACCGGCTTGCCCCATACCAACACACCACGCCCCAACAAGTGATCCAACGCTTCGGCGCTTGTTCCGAAAGCCTGTTAAAACCATGGTTATAAATAAATGTTGTGTTAAGATTGGCTTAATATTTTATATTCAAAAATATACTTTGGAGTAGTGAATTATACAATGCAAAAGACCAAGAAGGCTTAACCTTGGTCCAAAAAACCAATTAATTCAAGTTAAAAAATCTAATTTATAACTAAACAATGTGTTGCCTGATAAATATATGGTAGTAAACAAAATTTTTTAAGTCAAGAAAACAGACTGTGTGGTGCAAATTGTAAGATAACATAAATTTAAGGAGAGAATAAACCAGGAGACACTCACTGGTTTAACATCGTTTTCAAGGGCGTGTAGGAAATCCGATCGAGAGACAAGTAGTTTTTCCATAGCAGAGGGGTCCACTTCAACTTTGGAGGCTGCCTTGATCAGACGGTTCATAGCGGTTGACTGCGCCGCCCTTACAAGGCCCTCCAACTCAGCACCACTGAAGTTCTTGGTCAAAGTCGCGAGCTCCTAACGTTGTAAAAAGTGGATTGATTGCAGATTTTCAGCTTCAAAAAAAAATTTATCGTTTGTACCTTGGGGTCAACATCAGGGTCAAGCTTTTTGAACTCTCTCATGCGGGCGGTGTGGATGTTGAGAATTTGCACTCGGCCATGCTCGTCAGGTAAGCTAATTTCCATCTGCACCTCAAGGCGTCCAGGTCGCATCAGAGCGTCGTCAATCATGTCCTTGCGGTTGGTCATGCCAATCACCAAAATATTGTTGAGCTGTTCTACACCGTCGATCTTGGCCAGAAGTTGGTTTACCACTGTGTCGTGTACTCCAGTAGCTCCTGCGACTGAACCTCGAGCCTTGCAGATGGCGTCAATCTCGTCAAAGATGATGATATGAAGACCACTGTTTGGGCCCAGTCGCTTCTCCTGTGACAAACGTGGGCATACAAAATTAAATTACTATATTTTCAAATTTAAAATCAAATTTATATTGTTTCATGAATCTGATGAATCAAGAAAAAATTTAATTGTATTTAAAACCGGCAATCAAATTAAAACTGACCTCTTCCTCGGCGTCAGCAAAGAGTCTCCTGATGTTGGCCTCTGACTCGCCAACATACTTGTCCAGGATCTGTGGGCCGTTGACAATTTTGGGCTCTCGCGCGTTCAGCATGTTACCAATCTGGCGAGCCATCAAGGTCTTGCCAGTGCCAGGAGGGCCGAAAAGTAAGATTCCCTTGACGTGCTTGAGGCCAAGTTGCTCCACCACTTCAGGGGGGAACACCCTTGAAGCGAATGCTCGGCGGAAAATTGCGTTGAATTCCTTGTCCAGACCACCAATGCCCATTTTCTGGAAGTCCCAGTCTGGATTGATGATTGACTGGCGGGGTTGCACTCTGAGAGAACAATTCATGTTAATTTCTATGCAGATTAATTTAAATTGACATAGATAAAATCCTGCACGTTTTCAGCAAAATCTCAAAATGTTTCTGACATTTTCTATCAATGTAAATTTTAAATTATAAGCTAAATTCAACACATACCGTTATTATTGATTTAGTACAACCATAAATATTCTTAAATTTGCATCAAACGCAAAAATGGCCAGAAACGCGCAATTTGTGATAGCTTATCAAACGTTCGAGGCAATATTTATAAAAATCATTAGCTGATCCATCATTTTCTTGTACCCTTATTAAAAAAATGACAATAGCCAGAGAGATTAAGAGTTCTGACCCAACCAAAAGTCATTAAGGAAACTCACCCTTTAGCTTTGCCAGTGAGATTAATGCCAGACTGCTCTGCCTTTTCGAATTGGACAAGGGTGTTGCCTCTGCAGAGGCCCATCTTGGTCTTTTGTGGTTTAACTGTGGAACCTGACATCATGGCGTTCGGGTCGACAGACTCTAGAGATTTCACAGAGACCGTCAACAGCGGTTTGTCAGTGTTGAAGGCGAACACCAACGGTTGACCCACTGTCAGCGCCAAACCAGCAAACTGACACATAAACTCCTTGGCCATTTCATCAGAATCGAAGGGAGACTGCGTAGCTCTGAAAAATTCAATTATTATGATGTTTCAACATCAGGAAAATTGATGATGTAACATTTAATTTGTGGTTTAAGAGTGGGATCAATCAAAAGAGGGGTAAGATTGAACTCAAGGTTTAAAATGTGAAAGGAATTTCTTTGGACTTGTCATTATTAAGCAAAAATACACCCCTGAGCAATTTAGATTCCTAGATTTTTTTTTTTAATATTCAGTGAATATTATTTGACAAGCTTTTTATCTTCTGTAATTATTTATGGAGCATTTAAAGGTAATATTAATTTTTAACATTTGCACGGAAAATGTTATTTAAAGAGTACACCAACATTTCGAAGTCATTTTACTAATATTATGCGAATATTATTTTTTATGCCTTTTACATTGGGGCAACAATTTTAAAGAACATTTAGGAAATTTACTGTTTTTAAATATTACTAAAAAGAGCAATATTTAAAAACATTATCATTGCTCATAGGGACAATTTCCTATTATAAATAGAGATGATAGGAAACCACTTACAGAAATGTAAGCGTCAATGTTAATGATAAGTTATAAAGCTATTAGAAAAGAGTTCAACTATTACCACTAGAGAATTTAAGGAAATCTTACTGCTTCTTTTGTAGAAAGTCGACTTCAACAACTATTGTTGAGAGGAACTCGGTAGGTGACTTCGGGTCAAAGAAATGTGGTCGCACTTCGATGTCTTGATTCAGGGACAGCGTGGCCCATTTCCTCTGCGGAAGGTTGAAACCAATTGTTCCCCTTTGAACCTTGTCAAACTTCAAAGAGAAAATAAAAGACTGCCCTGGCGCCGTTGTTACGATGACGTGTCTGTGGATCAATATATAGGTTTCATGAAGGACCAGACCTGAATTTGGTTTTCCAGAAACTTACTGCACTTCATTTGGGAAGTCGTCTCTATTGGCAATCGCATAATTGGAGAGTGACAACTCGTCGGACGGGCACTTAGCCGCCTTCATTTTCTGCGATAAGACAAAATTAACGTAAAAACACGTTTTGCTCTGTATTGGGGAAGGAAGTTACTAGCTTGTGGCGGTCCATATTTACCTGAGAGGCCATCGTGGAGTACGTCTGGAGTTCTGGAACAGGCAAGTCGATCAATGAACTACACAATCCTTCTCGAGTCTCCACTTGATATTGATTTTTCAGCAAACTCGCACGCACAGCTACCAAGCACACCTATTGACTTCGAGAAGGCAAGGCAAAGGCTGGCAAAGGCGAAGCACTGCTGCCAACGGAGTGGTATGGCGCCTGCGCTAGTTACCGGCCAAAATGAGGACTACATACGCCACCTCGAGTCGATAGAAAAACAACAAAAATCGAAAATACCCAAAATTAAGTTAATTTATTAAAGAATTATCTCAGAAAAAACATCTTTTTCATTATAATTATTATTATTTCACTATGATTTTCAGAGGTAAACTCGGACTATACTATGGCTATCATAAACACTGTATATTATTCTATGATACATAATCTTAAATATTAATTTCGTAAACATCCTAAATCTTGATATAAACGACGCCGTATATTAAATAGCTGCGGAATTCTGGAATACATTTTCTTCAATTAATATCATGAGAAGTTAATATTGCCTTAATGGCGTGATAGTTACATTTTTATTGTCTTTTTACGTAATAAAAATAATAAATTTATGACGATCAAGTTTTCTCTTTTCTCAGCTTTATCAAAAATGGCAGTATGTACATTAATTTTATTAAAATATTTTATTAAATCCAACTCTTTGCGTTTAATAAACCATAATATTAATCTAAAGAGGATGAGAAGAAATGGCGAAGCCAGAATTACATGTTAATAGGAACCGTTTCGCGCCTAACTCACACAAATTTCCAAAGCAGGCTGAGCAGGCAGCAGGCCGCAGGGAACGGATGAAAGAAGGAGGAGCCCGTAGCCCCTTCGCCTGCTGCTTTTAACGTGGCGCCTGGCCGCGCCTGGCTAAGTAAGACCTGTTTTGAGCGTGTGCGTTGCGTCTAGCCCATAACAGACTCTTGCAGTCACGTGATTCATTCAAAGCAGAAAATCGACAACGATGGCCGCAAGTAAGGTGAGGATTCTGCGTCTCTTCAAGGATTTAATGCGAGAGGGCCAGAAGTTTGATGGTTACAACTTTCGGTTTGTTGGAATTTCGCAATCTGACGTCCTGATGTTCTAAACCTTACTTGACACGCAGGAATTATGCTGCAAGACGGACGAGAGACGCGTTCAAAGAGAACAAGCAGCTCACTGATCAGTCTGTCATTGAGAAAGAAATCAAGTTTGGACAACAACAGCTTGATTTGATCAAGAGACAGGTACCAGATTTTTGCTGTTTGTTTTCATATTCTCTTCATTGGTGGGTGGGACCGGTGGACATCATGAGTCATGAGACACAAAACCTTCAAGTATCATACATATAGCTCCAGCGACAATTTTCTAAATCATGCAATTTATTTTGGATGTTACATGAAATATTCGTATAATTTTATTTGATATTAGTAGTTGAGCCCGCATTGTTAAGGCATTCTCAGGAGTATCAGAGCAGTGGTAGATATTTTAGCAATTCGGGGATCTAATACTGGCTGCCAAATGTTAGAGATGGCCAGAGGTGGTTTCGGTGTAGTGACTTGAAATGCTGAAATAGCTGAATGGGCTGGCGCACTAGCGCCTACTCTCCACTGACTGCAGTGTTTCTCACCTTTCCAGTGGCTCAAACAAAAAAAAAAACAAGAATATCACTGCATTATGGTAGGCATGGCTAAACGCTGAATGTGGAGCATTCTGCTCCTGTGGCGCATATAATAAAATTGCTGTCTCTGACCATTTAAACTGACCACCACTAGCGATTGTTTAATAGGGGCCACATGGTGACAGAAAAGTAGAAGTATACACTCCGCTCATAATTGTACTTCTTGGAAGAAATAGATAATCGGTTTTTGTTAGGGGTATAGCTCAAATTAAAACACTCAGGTCAACATTGTCAAATTAAATATATTCTTCATATTGTTTGGTCTCTTTAATATATTCAGAGCAAGTCTTTCTTATATTTTATTTGGGTTTACAATCAGAAATAGTTAAACGTTAGGATTACTAATTTTCTAGTTTCTTGAATGCACCTGCGCTTCAACGTTTGAAACAAAAAAGCTGTGCTCTTTGTGTTTGACTCCTCCCCGACATATATACCGCATCCTCAGTCACAACGTGATGCTTTTTTGCAGGCGATGATCAGCCGCATGTTCAAGACTGAGAAATTGGTGATTGAGAAGCCAGGCGAGGTGCTGTCATGAGATTTACCGCAACTTACATTACTTATGTGTGAATAGCGAGAAATTGTGCTCGAGGGTCAGCAAAGAGCACGCACAGCAGACTAAGCCTATTGTATTATATGTTGTGAAAGTGTGTGAATAGCAAATTGTAACTTCTATTGTATTAAATTGCATCAATAAAAGCCACGCTTGTGTTTACGTACAAACATGTGACGGATCCTGGGCCTCAGAGATTCCATATTTTGTTCATATTCCCCGAAACAAGTGTTACCAAAGTTTCACACTTCAGTTGAGTTAAATTGAATTCTAATAGAAAAGGAATGCCACTGGACGGTGCGGTGAAATGGCAAACAAGAACAGCTCTCTTTTCTCTCCCTCCTTTACTCCTTGATGTAACTAGCCCCCCCACCCCCATTCACCCATTAAATTCATGAGTTTGGCTTTCCTACTTTGATGATTAATGAGGTGTTTATTTTTGCGTACTTTACTTTCATTACTGTTTTTACGAAACTCACTTACTGACGCAGCTCTCAATGTTTGCAACTAACTCAGAGAATCTCTTTTGCTAAATCAGCATTTCCATTCTTCATATCATCCTTGCCTTCTCAGCTAACAATCCCATTGCTTAGTTGTTCACTACGCAACTCGATACTGGCTAGTTTTTAACATTCTATTGTGTTAAACATAATTTAACGTCCCAATCCCCAGAAAAATACTGTTGCTCAATATCGGTTGTCATTAGGACAAAGAAAACAGTATGATCATCAAAGGCAAATTGATTAAAAAATAGCTCTAATCTACCAATTAAAAAAAATGGTCAACACAGCTCCAAATATGATATCCTAGACGAACTATTATTATTAGTAGCTGCAAAAACAAAAATATTTTTCTACTTTATAATTTTGGACACTACAATTCATTTAGATAAAAATGGAAATGTAGAAAAATAACACCTCGTTTCTCACCAAAGTAGCTTGAAGAACATAAAAACCCAAACATCATGAACTCTGAGTGCATCAGATTCTGTAGGCATCTACAATAAACAGCATCAAACGTTTTCGCTTATCACAGAGTGTGGTAGTTGCGCTCAGTGCGCGCCTTGTAGAACTTCCAGGCGACAAAAGAGATGGCCATGCAGCCCAGAGCCAGAACTATCCCTCCTGCAAACCAATTGATGAATGATATTAGTTTGATGAGTTATTTAAATTTTCAGGGTTGCTGAAGCAAGAGTTTGCTAAAATAAGATCGCATAACACGACAGCTAAAAATCGTTAAATCTGAACTAATATTGACATCCTCTAAGTGCTCTAATCACGTTCTAAGTATTTTGACTGAATATGATACAAAATTCTGAATGGTCTAATCTGTTCATAGCATAATTTCCAATTTTTAATTCTGAAGACATATGCCTATGCAGTTAGATTCCTTTCAATGTTCTTTTAAATAAGCAAAATGGTAAAAAATTCATCTACCTATGAAGCTGGGGCCATCAAACTTGCGCCCAGGCACAGGAGGAACAGGAGCGACTGTGGTGGATGGGGCTTTAGTTGATGTGGTAGTTGGAACAGTCGTCGTAGGTGTAGTGGTACTCGGGGTCGCTGGAAAGAATCACAATATAAGAATATTGACAAACAATGAAATAAGCATGAAGGGCCTTACTGGTCGAGGTTGAAGTGGTGGTTGAAGTAGTGCTGGTAGATGTGGTGGTGTTGATGCTGCTTGTGGTTGTAGTGGGGGTTGTGGTTGGAACAGACGGTGTTGGAAAATCTTTGCCTAGTGTTGATATCAAATAATATGTTAAAACCAAGACTTAATTATATTGACATAGGATTATACTAGAGCGTAAGGTTCAAAGAATATTTTTGAATTAAAAAAGGTCAAATATAAAAAAATAACATATATTTGTAAGTACAATTACATTGTGCATTTGACACAAGAGCACGTTGTGGTCAAACGTGCCTCGTTCTTTACATTTTAATATCACTATGTTATTTTAAATGGAATAAAACAGCACAGAGATATTAAAACATCTCTAGTAAATCAACATAATATACTACCACAACGTTAAAGCACACATCCTGTCCCACTAGTGATTCAATAATCAAATTGAAAAATATTTTCTTATCATAGGCGCTCACTTTCCTTGTATGAAAATTTAATCACAGCTCGGCTGATTTTAACTTTTCAGCTACTTGACTAGCACAGAAATACATGAATATATCCCGGGAATTCTCAATTTCAACCTGACTTATATAACTTACATTTATCTGGTTGATCCACAAGATCATCAGCAGCGTCGGTGTGAGTGATAAGGAAAGAGCACAGATTGTGTTTTGTGTCAAACTGGCAGGTTTGATTGCCATTGTACTTCAATTCAGTGCAACTCAAGCAATTTTCCTTGAGATTGCAATTAGTCAGCCATTTGCACTCATCAAGCTTGCTTGCCTTTGAGGCAAATTTTGTGTCCACATTGGTACAGGATGATTGGTTGTTCTCGTTCAAAGTCCATGTGCAATTATTGGCCAACACACAGCTGCTGCAATTCTTAATTGACAAACAATCTGAAAACATACATATTTTATTTGCATTAACCAAACATTTTAAAACTTCAAAAAGTACAGAGAAGTGAACAGGAAATTTAACTGCGCTTTGTATCAAAGAGAGGGTGCGACCGGGTGTTTCAGTTCAATCAACACAATATATTATCGGATTTCTCTAATTCGTTGAGACACATTTACGGTGGATTACGTTAAGCTTTTATTATGGACATATATATCATCCCGGATTACACAATAAGTTAGATATTTATGTAGGTGATATATTATCAAAATTTAGCGAAGTATCACGATTGATCAGTGCAGGATTCCGCTGGCGAAAATACATGTAATACAGTTTATATCTTCTATCCAAGGTTAAATTTGCTTCTAAAATTTCATCATGATTGGTGTTAATGTGTGTTTGAACCAAGTTATTATGTAGAAGATTAACGCCCCTCAAAATCATAATTTGTAATAATTATTATCATAATAAGTCAGGTCCCGGCTCTGAATGGATAGGCATTCTTTAAAGGCCAGAGGCGGCAGAGGCCAGTTTCAGCTTCCTCTGCTGATAACGCGAGACGTTTCCAGCACTTTTGCCGAGTTGGGTTTCAAATAGATATTATGCTAGCCACGCGTCAAGCGACTTTAGACGTTGGTGACCGTCAGACCAGGTGACGGCAAAACACGTCAGGATCCGACGCAATCGTCGATAATGTCCAAAATGTGCAATGAACATCGGTTAAGGCAATCACCTGTGGGAATCTGTTGGGCTGTGGTGAGTACCAGCAGTGCAGAGGCCACGAAGCAGGCCAGTGCCGTTGTCCAGGCGGCCATCGTGCACGATCTTTAGCTCTTTCCGGAACTTAACTCGCCAAAAACACTCTTTCCTCGCTTTCCTCCGGCTACTGCCCTGGCGACGAAACGGTTTAGCCGCCGACTCGACTGGTCACAAGACACGAAGGAGGAAAAGAAACAAGGATCTGCCAGCAACGAATGAGGGAGTACCAGCAGCAGTATTTTTCTAACAAATGCGCAGCAGCCTGCGCGCAGTCGCCACAAAATTAGGAGTGATAATGGAGTGCATAACAGAGTTAAATACTTCTCGCCTTTAACTTCACCTATTTGATCTGCAACACAAATATTTTGGATCTATGCTATCCTGGTCGCCATTATATCAACGCTATTTATCTACTCCCTCAAAAACTTCCATTTTGGACATGAAAACAATGAGGTATTTAATACGTCAAAGCTGAAGTCTACAGCTCTTCTTTTACGTATTTCATGTTCCTGTTTGATTTGGTTGAATGTTGAATGACGGAACTACAGAACATAGCAGACCTAGAGTAAAGTACACACACACTCATGCGTTTCATCACTTGGCGCATGAACTTCAAGTCTGAAGAACATTATTAAAGGAAAATTGTTCAAGGTTGTAATACCGGAAATCGAGTGGCTTTATTTTTTTAATATTGATGCCTTCTGTCAACTGTTGGCCTACAAATTTTCTTTGGTCAAAATAATTAATTATGATATTATGGTTAAGTTACAGTTTCTGCCAGGCTACACATCAACTCGCCAGTTTTTTATGAGAATTCCATTTAAAAGTAGGAGTCTCAAAAACTTTAACTTGGCGGTGAAAACTGTAATTTTTTCAAAATAAATAATGAAAAAATTACATAATTATCTAGTTCAATTATTAGAATAAATTTTATCCAGCATTTGAATCTGACAGCAGTTAGTTTTTCCCACGCATTTTTTCAACGTTTTCCTAATTAAGTAACATGAAGTTAAAATTTTTGCAGGACTGACTCTTAGAATGGACATGGACAGTGCCGCGAACCTTACTGAAGTGGCGGACGCCACTCGAATTGCACAGACCCACAGACCAGGGCAACATGAAAAATTTGCTATTGATCGGACTTTAATTGAGGAGATTTCTCAAGAGGATCAGGTAATATCGCTTGTTATACAGTGTTGACCCAAATTTGTATTTTAAATAACCAATATAGGATGAGGAAATCCAAAATTTGGGCATTAGTGTGTATCGCCAGGAGGCATTGGAACAAGGCATCCTGCAGCAGGTGGACGAAGCGCTGGAACGACAGGAAAAGGAACAAGAAGAGCAAAAGTTGGACAAGGAGATAGGTTGTATTGCCACTGAAATCCAGCTGGCTGAGGAACAAATCTGCAAGGATGATAGTCTGCTGAGAGTTCTACTCAGCTCTGGAGCTCTGAGGACACAGATGACCAGCATTCGCAAGGAACAGGAGGCAAAAAAGAAGACCCTGGATGAGCTCAAAGAAAGACACAAGACACTTCTGCAGCAAAAATACTCTCTTTATGATTATTCTGAGCCAAAAGTGTGCTTTTGTTAGTATTGTTGTGATAAATATTAAGCCCTGGTTTTGTAGGCAGAGGAAAAAGAAGAAATAAAGGAGGAGACTGCTGAAGAAAGGATGGTGCGTCTGGGAGAAATGACTCCCTTTGGGACCATGCTTTCCTCTGAAATGTCAGGACTGCAAAAGTATTTTCAGAATCAGTCAAAAGTGGGTCTGCAATACAAAGGAAAGAAGACAAAATTGGGTCATGCGTCTGGAAAAGTTGAAAAGTCAAAGAGCAGTCCCCTTAAGAGGAGTGTTTTAATGCCTAACAAGAGAAAGAAAAAACTTAAACTTGGATCCAAGACTTCAAAGAGGTGCTACTTGACTTAATTTGATAATTTACCCATTTAAAAATTTTTCTGTGAATCCAGCGCTATGAGCAAGCGGAGAGATCCGGGGAAAGTAGCATCAGAGAATCACTCAATTTGGTTGGATGAGCAAGAAGACCCTGATTTTGTGCCTAGTTCTGGTGGAGATGATGATTTTGATCCATGTCCGTAAACTCTACTATTTTTTGCAGCAATTGTTGAGTAAATAAACCATTTTTGCAGACACCGAAATGGGAAAAAAGAAGTCGAATAAGAGAAAAAATGAGTTGAGGCCGGTTTCAGAAGAAAGCGAATACAACACTGACGACAGTGAGTGGGAAAACACTAGCAACCGAAGAGCTAATAAGAAAAGGAGAAAAGGTAGACCAGCCTCAGGAATATAGGTCTGTTAAACATAAAGGTTATATTTCAGACCAAACGATTGACGATGGAAGCCTGGAAGATTATGAGGCGCGCATTGAAGAGTGGAAGGCGCAAGGTGGAGTTGAGGACGAGGAGACCCATCAACTTGATAGCTACCTACAAGTGCCCATGTCTATCTGGAGCAGGCTGTACAAGTAAACTAACCCCGCAATGCTTATTGAAGTGCTATATAGGATGTGACATTCTTCCAATAGATACCAACAGGTGGGCGTCCAGTGGATGTGGGAGCTTTATCAAAATGGTGCGGGTGGCATTCTTGGGGATGAAATGGGTCTTGGAAAGACAATTCAAGTCATCGCCTTCCTTGCCGCTCTAAAGGTCAGCAGGATCAAATCCAGGCACACCAAGTAAGTTTAAATGCTCACTCATGTTATTTGTGCGAGGCCTCATCTAACATTGTATTTCTCATTCCACCTATGCTCCATAATTTGATCTCCTAATTACCTACCAAAAGTCAGAAAGGCGGTAATTTTTATCAGACATGATTTGTACTGCAATCTGTGAAGCAAACAGACAGTGGTTTTAATTTGAAATACATATTGAAACGTATTTGGAACACTCTGACTTAATCACTTTCTTCACTTTAACGTTTTGAAAAATGAACATAGCAATATAATTATTGGAATTAGATTTGTGTGTCTTCAGTGCAACGTTGTAATATCACCTGTGCTGCCCAAACATTTGCAAAAATGTCAATTAACACAAATAATTAAATCAAATATTGAATAAATCATCACATTTAAATTTAAGTAATTCATTCATGATGTAAAATGAGTACACATAATCATGCAATTCAATGCTATTGAATATTTCAGCTTCCGAGGTTTGGGCCCAACGATCCTTGTTTGTCCAACCACTGTGATGCACCAGTGGGTGAAGGAGATGCACGCCTGGTGGCCACCTCTTAGAGTAGCTATTCTGCACGAGTCTGGCTCCTCTTCACGTGAGTTCAAAATTGAGGCAAAGTAAAATTTTTGAGTATTTAGATATTTTCCCTCACAGAGCCTAAGTCTAAACTAGTCAAGGAGATGTCTGAAAACGGAGGGATAATTGTAACATCCTATCAGGGTCTGGTTAATCTTCAGGAGACCTTTTTGCGCCGTTCCTGGCACCTGCTAATTCTTGATGAAGGACACAAGATCCGAAATCCAGACGCACAAGCCACCCTTGCGGCAAAGCGTATCGCCACGCCACACAGATTAGCCTTAACAGGCTCGCCCATGCAGAACAACTTGAAAGAGCTGTGGTCTCTTTTCGACTTTGTCTACCCAAGCAAATTGGGCACTCTGCCTGACTTCCTGGCCAACTTCTCTGTCCCTATTACACAGGGAGGCTATGCCAATGCCTCTGAAGTACAGGTAGCCACCGCCTTTCATTGCGCGCTTACCCTGAAGGAGACCATCAAACCATACCTCTTGCGCAGAATGAAGGCCGACGTCAAGAACCACATTATGTTGCCTCCTAAAAATGAACAAGTGGGTCTATTTTTTATGTGATATTGAGTGACAAATTTTTTCCTCAGGTGTTGTTTTGCAAGCTTACAGAAGAACAGCGTAGTTTGTACCAGCAATATGTCAACTCTAGTCTAGTGAGCAACATCCTCAGCGGCAGGCTCAAGATTTTTGTTGGATTGATTAACTTGAGGAAGATTTGCAACCACCCTGATCTTTTTGGCAACTGTTCTAAACTAGTATGTGTGCTGGATATGCTTGTATTTTTTTTGAATTGACTTTTAATTGTCATTGATAGGATGACAATTCGCTACCTAAAGAAGAGCAATATGGGCACTGGGAGCGCTCCGGCAAGATGATTGTTGTCCAGCAGCTGCTTAAGATGTGGAACAAGCAAGGCCATCGCGTTCTCCTTTTTACGCAAGGACGACAGGTGAGAGGACATGAGAATTTTTAGAATATAATATTGAGATCATTTGCTGGTTTACAGATGATGTGCATTCTGGAAAATCTGCTAATCCAACAGTGTTATCGCTATCTCAAGCTGGATGGAACAACAGCCATTGCCTCCAGACAACCACTTATTGCTGAATTCAATAATGTTAGTTTTGTAGTTTTCTTATTTTCGTCTGAGAATGAGCTTGCCTTTATCACTGTTGAAAATTTAATATGATTGGAAACAAGTTTCACTGGGGTTTCATCAATGTAAACTGGCACCAAATCCACGACAGTACAAATCGCACATTTTAATGAGAATATTATTTTTAAAGTTAAAAATGTATGTATATTTTAAAAATGAATCCTGATTCCTGATCATTTAAATTAAATATTTATTTTCTTACAGAATCCTGCACACTTCATATTTTTGCTTACAACGAGGGTGGGAGGCCTGGGTGTAAACTTGACTGGCGCTAACAGGGTGATTATCTTCGATCCCGACTGGAACCCTGCGACCGATACTCAAGCCAGAGAACGTGCGTGGCGTATTGGTCAGAAGAGCCAGGTAAGAGATGCTCTGGAAATGGGGAAATAAATAAAAATATATATATCCAAAGGTGACTGTGTACCGACTGATAACCTCTGGTACAATCGAAGAGAAGATTTACCACCGACAGGTTTTCAAGCAGTTCCTCACCAACAAAGTGCTGAAAAACCCAAAGCAGCGGCGGTTTTTCAAGTCTAACGATCTATTTGAGCTGTTTACCCTGAATGAGGGCAAGGAGAACAGCACAGAGACGGCCGCCATCTTTGCTGGAACAGGGTCAGAAGTAGCCGTGCCCAGAAAGAAGGACCTGAATAGGACCAAAACTGAAACTGTTCAACCAGACGTACAGTTTACCAAGGACAAGGTGGCTAAGATGAGAGAGCTGGCGCAGCGCCTCAGCAGGCAGATTGGTGCAAAAGCTCAGCCGCCTGACACCTCTGTAGAGGTTAAGACTGAACCTGTAGAAGAAAAAAACAAGGAGCCAGCTAAAAAGGAGAAAAGGAGCAAACACAAGAAGATAGGTGCTAAATTCGAAGGTGAACGGGTTGCCAATCTGGTTCGTCAGGGTGACTTTGCAGAGCTGGTCAGTGATCAGCAGGGCATTGAGGAAGAACAGTGCCCTGAGCACCAGGATGACTACGTCTTGCGGAAGCTCTTTAAGAAATCAGGTAATATTGAGTGATCAACGCAAAAACTCCAATTAATTAATCGGCTCCTTCGTTTGAAGGCTTGCAAACTGCCTTAAAACACGATCAAATCATGGATGGAGGTGGTTCAGATTACGCTCTTGTGGAAAGAGAGGCACGGCACGTTGCCGAGGAAGCCATTGCACGACTCAAAGAGTCTCAGCAGCGATGTTTTTCTGCCTCTGCAGGTGTTCCTACGTGGACCGGGTCCCACGGCCATCTCAGATCGCCCCATGAAGCTAAGAAGTATGAATCAATTACTATTTTTTATATAATATATAATTTTGTATATTTCATTATGAGTCTAGGAGCAAGAGTAAAAATAAGAGGAAGCCAAGTGCTGCCTTGGGAAAGGCACCTGTAGATGAAGATGAAGCAATAAGCATCAACCCCAGCGAGCCTGTATCCGCTGAAGACCTACTCTCTATCTGGCAGAAGCGCAATAGACTGATTAAACCCCCCTCTCCACAGAACCCTGGAATTCCCCAAGTTGTTGAAGGTACAAATATATCTCTACTCTTGAAATTATGATTTACAGAAACGTGCACTTTAATTATTTGAATTTGGCTCATTCTGCTGAAATCTTATTAATTGGGATGAAAATAGTATATCCGTAATAAATCTCTGCAGAACGTAAACAACGCAAAAACTTATTTTTTTTAGATTTGGATGACCCCGAAGTTATGCTTGCTGAGGAGCCTTTATTTGCACCTGACATAGTGCAGATGAGATCTGCTGAGGACAGTGGCAGGCGCGAATCCAGGACACATGTAACCGAAGAAGAGTCTGAGTTATTGGATGATATCAGATGCTTCCTGGCTTTTGGAGGTTCCATCGATGGTCAGGCGACAACTGATGAGCTGCTGCAGCGATTCCAGAAGGCTTCTTCAAGCGCAATTAGAGCTGAACTAAGTCCATTGTTCAAGATCATGCTTAAGTCAATCGCCACATTCCATAGAGACCCAAACGGCAATGGTGTGTGGAGATTAAAACCCGAATTCCGCAACGCTCCTTGATCACAATGTTTTCCACAGTAAAAATATATATTTTCTTAATATTCAAAACATTTTCGTATTTATTTAAAATATACATTCTTAAGTATTTTACAAGTTAAAGCTTCACTGTCAAGAAGGTTGATGGTACATCAGCAAACTACTTGGGAGAATTGAGGTGTTCGAGGAAATCTACTTTGCTTACTAGTTTTAGATAAGAAGCTCTTTGATTGAAGACACAACAAGACACCTGCATGAATTGAACTTGTTGCTCATCAGTCTCCAGCAGTAATGACACTCACAGAGTTGGACAGATCTACTTTGCGATGCAGCACCCGGTTTTGCAGCTTCTGCAGAAAAATGGATAGAGACACGTTAAGCAGTCAAGAAAATTTCAAAATTGTACCCTATTGAAAATCTGCGCCATGATTCTGTTCATCTTGTGCTCCTCTTCACGCTTTTGTTCCTCCTCCTTCTTTCTGGTCTCTTCAAGGTTCCGGCACAAATTCTCAGTGTGCTGCCTCAATTGTTTCTGAGTAAACAGCCGCTTCACCGCTACAATCAAATAAGTGTAGTGTATTAGGCCGAATGCTACAAATGTGTAAATCAACTACCTAATGGCGGTGGGGGCAAAGGTTCAAGGTCAATGTGATCTGGCAGAGTGCCACTGTAGCGTTGCACCTGCTCCTTCAGACCCTGGCGTCGCTGGCCACATCTCTGAAGGCGCCGCTCACCCAGTAAAGCCAGGCACTTGCGCCTCTGTTCTGCCTGCTTCAAAAAGTTAGGACGGCGCTTTTTCAAGTGCTCCTAGAATAGGATAAATAGTGTTAATTTTTTTAATGATTAGACATTGAATAAAAACTTCAATGAAAAAAGTGGATTTTTCTACCTGCAATGGAAGGTCTACGTCTCTCAAAGGAGAATCCTTTTTCATTACTGCCCTGGCTGGCTTCTTGGCATTGGGTTTACGTGAGGTCAGTTTACCTGGCGTGGAAAGAATTGCATCTAGGTCAGCAGATGCCTTATTGGAATTCCCAGTCAAGCTTTTTGGATCAGGTGCAGCTGTTTTAGGATCTATGATATGTTGGAAAATCTTGCCGGTTGGCTGCTTCTCCTCCTTATCCCGAGAATTTTGAGCAACTGGGTTTAGATTTAGGGGAAAAAGATGGGAAGGAGGAAGTGTCTCAGCTTTGACAGAGGAGGCACTGCTGACTGAAAGAGATTTTTCCCTCCTGCTCGTTTCGACATTCTTCTGACGAAGCAAACTGAAAATTAATAAATCTGTGCATGGGTCATGTAACCTAGAAAGTCACTTACGCTGCCCTCCTGGATATGAGGTTGAGCAGATCACTGCGCCAGCAAGCTTGACGCCGGCACTCGTAGTCAATGAATTCCTGCAGGAAGGTAGCAAATGGGCCGTCGGCCAGTTCTGTCAGAATTACAACATTGGTTACCCTGGAGGTGGTAAATCAAAAGGGAAAGATACCAATGGCTTCGTTCAGTTTGGGATCTGGAGGGAAGAGGGCGAGACGCTCTTGGCTATTTGCCCATTCTAACAGTCCGTTCTCCTCGGGGCTGGAAATGCTTGAGAGCAAACGCTGGCATGCGTCCTCCTCTTGCGCAGACTCCAGGGTCAATAAGCTGCCTGAAGAATCTCCACTAGCGCCCACCTGCTGACGAGTTCTAACTGCAAAAATGAATGATACATTATTTTTTGTTTCAGAATTTTTTTGTAATAGCTTATCTCTGCAGGAATATAAAATTGGCTGAACTGAGATTGTCTAGTCAGGCCGTGCTCTTTTGCAGTGCGAAAGCACTGCCATAATAACTATGTTATAAATATCTCTAGTTTAATGATCTTATATATTATTAGTCACTGCGCGCATTGCAGGGTAGGTTTGAAAACACATAAACGGTCTAAAGCAAAGCAGCACTGCCTCGGCACTGAGAGTTTTCATTGCTATGATAAGCATGTGTCCTATTGAGTCAAAAAAAATCCTGGATATGTGGGAGGAGGCAAGGAGTGTTCCAGCACATAACACTATTATTTGTTTTATAGATATGTCAACGTCTTTTTCAAGCAGCCTTCATAAAAATATTTGGAATAGCTAACATTTATAAATTTCAGCAGAGTAGAATTCATTCAATTCATTATACAGAAAAAAAAAACAGGATAAGTGAACGTCATTATTTACATGAATTCTTTAACTGTTGTACGATGTTGCTGGAGTTGCTTGAAGATTCTGCATGCGTTGAACTGGATGATTGCGCTTCCTGCGCGGGTTTTCGTAACCTTTGTCTGCGGCTGTGGGGCTGGCGACCCTCTTCCACGGTCTTCAACTGCTTCACCACATGCGCTAGAAGCTTGCTCTGCTTCTCCTGCAATCATGAATAAATTTAAGTTTAAAAATAAATGCCCAGGCAAGACTCAAGACTGGACGTACTTTGTCTCCCCTGGTCTCGGCAATGAGGGATTTAACCAGGTGTAGGCCTTTGGTTAGATCTGAGATGAGCTCGGCTCCTTTCTTGTCAGCTACAAGCTGGCCATTCTTGGACACCACCGTGGCCAGCGATGACGAGGAGGCTGTTTTGGCCAGCGTCGTGCGGCTGCCGCCTTCCGCCGCCCCCTTGGACGCCTGCAGCCCTGCTAATTTTGGCGTCGACTCCATCAAAGGCACGCATCCAGCCCCCAAAAGACCCTCTTCCACGAAACTGTCTACTGTTGCTTTTTGACCTCCACTCAACAAGCTTTCCTTTGAGTAAAATTGTTCATTAGTATAATATTATGTCTGGTATAAAATTTTCATGAGGTTAATAAATCTGAATCAATAGTTTTTTAATCAGTCAGGTATCTCAGATCTAAAATATTAGTTACATTATTTGCCCTTATGTCATGCTCTTCTAATCGAACTCGAGTCAAATCAGTGTTCTTCTTGATTCCCTTGTTGTTGCCGCCGAGGCCAATGCCGAGTTTCTTGATAGCGTCAGCCAACTGCCGCTCCTCATTCTGCAGCAGGTAGCCGACGTCGGCCCCCGAATCCCATTCGAGAGGGCGCGTCGACGCCGCGCTCGACACCGAAGCAGAAGGAGACACTGTCGGACGATTGCCCTCCAAATCTGGTCGTTTCAAGCCGCTGCTGCGGAGCTGTGTGAAGTTAGCCACTCGTCCCAGCCACTAGAATCCTTTTAGCCACTGGCCACTAGAGGGCGCCCAAATATCGATAGATAACGAATGATACTATCGAAATCAAACAACCGGTTGTATACAACCGGTGATTCAATTTAAAAACAATGAAATTATGTCGTTACGCGTCCGGAAAAAAAGTAAATATGCATTGTGCGTCAGCGGACAAATGGTACATCTGTCAAAAGGTAAATCGTGAAAATGGTAAATATGCACTTTTGACGCAAAACGATTTTATTCCACCAATGAAAAATTCGGGTCAAAATACATGGGGTGACTCATTTTTTCATCACTAGTGACATCTATATGCAAATAAAGGAAAATTTAAATTTAGCTTATAGCCTGACAAAAGATGTCATTTGCAAAAATCTGTGAAAAAGGTGAAAATCAACAAATTTTTGTCCAGGGATCAATGGACTTTGAAGAAAATTTTTTTGCGCAAACTTTGCCTTAATTGACCGAGAAAATAGTTGAAAAAACTCCGAATTTCTAATTTTTGCGGGTTTTGCGGGCGTTCGAAAGTCAAAATCTGGGAATTTTGAGTACTTTGTAACTTTGCTCAGGATGGTTCTAGAACAAAAATTAAAAAACCGTTTAACTCGTCTCAACATGGCAAACAACTTTTATATTGACCTCAAAGTGGTAGGTCAAAGGTCAAGGTCATAAAATTGATTTTTTATTTAAAACTCGAATTTGAAATTCAATATACTGAAATTTTTTATTTTTTCCATAGCCATTTTGTAGAGTACAGAAAGTTTAGTTAAAAACATTAAAATTTGGATTGGAGTTTTTCTTCGTTTTATTAAAAAAAAATGGAAATTTTGAAAAACCTTGTTTTTCGAGGTTGTTAAAAAACGATGATCGACTAAATCTCAACTTCTAATCATCTGATTTTGAAAAACCGCATACCGTTAGACTCGTCTCGACGTCCCAAAGTGCACTAAAGGGGTACGAGACCCACTAACCCCCAACCCCCATTTAACCCCCTCAATAACGGGAAATTTAGCATTTTTTCGTCTGTTTCAACACATTGGCACGACGTTGACGAGTAATTGCCCTCTTTAAACCCATTCAGTTACTTAGTTCACTTAAAAACTAGTCAAACGGTACATATTTTTCGTAAATAGGACCACCACAACCCGAGATTCGGGTGCACAAAGCTTTTTTTTATCAAGACGCGATGCAATAATATGCTCGATGATCGCCCAAATCTCAACTTCTAATCATCTGATTTTGAAAAACCGCATACCGTTAGACTCGTCTTGACGTACCCAAGTGCAATAAAGGGGTATGGGACCAACCAACCCCCAACCCCCTTTTAACCCCCTCAATAACGGGAAATTTAGCATTTTTTGTCCGTTTCAACACCTTGGAACGACGTTGACGAGTAATTGCCCTCTTCAAACCAATTCAGTTACTTAGTTCATTCAAAGACTAGTCAAACAGTACGTATTTTTTGTAAATAGGACCACTAAAACCCGAGATTCGGGTGGCACAAAGTTCCAGAGGTAGAAAAAAAGCAGAAATTGGGGTTGGTGGGGTAGGTGGGGTAGGTGATCACCCCCAAAACCCGTTGGCTGTCTAGGGGAGGTTGAGACGAGCCAAACGGTGTTCAATTTTTGCAATTCTGATGGCTCAAACCCGAGATTTGGTGATGCGTTTTATTTGATAAAAGAGGTTAGTTGCGACACAATTTATCAGAGTGCTTCATGGATAATGCACGAAAACTTTGCAATTTATTTTTGATAATTTATTGTCAACAGATGCCGCAACCTCAAATTGCAATCGCTATTTTAATTTAAGAGACGAAAAAAGACGCGTTCCAGAGTCTCGTATTTTTTGCTCAAGTCAAAAATCGACAGATTTCTTTCTTATATTGGTTTTTTAATTCATTAAATACCGGTCGTATTATGTAGTTAAATCGGTTGGCATTAGTTCTGTGTCGTGGAAATCGGTTTATCAGCTTCGCTTTCTATTTTAATTTTGAAATTTGATCGATTGATTTGCTGGCTCTCGTGCATGCTGGCAGAGAAATGTGCCATTTCTCCGTTTCTGTTGCATGTATCAAGTCGAATCATTTTTTGAAATGAGCGGCATTCAGTCTCAAATTTAATGTCTGGAGTCGTTAAACCGGTTAGTTTTAGGTAATGTCAGCAAACAAATAAAACCTCCTCCTGTAAAATCGTGAAAAGTGCAGGTTTACCTTTTGTTCGCTGACGCAGAATGCATATGTACCATTTGTTCGCTGACGCACAATGCATATTTACTTTTTTTCCGGACGCGTAACGATGTACTGCAATATCGCTGATATTAACCAATAAAACAATTCAACAGTATAAAATGCATCCATTAACGTTAAAATTACTTCCTCTTAGACATTATTTCATATAAAGACGGGAAAAGCCTCTAAAAAGTTGGACCGCTAGTCCAGCCGATTATTAAACAAAAATCCTTGGAATTTAATTTTGAAAAAACAATTAGTCCATTATGGTTCTTTTACAATTTAAAACGCGTTTGTATTTCCATTCATTTGAAAGATGATACCTGTGATTTTGAAAAACTTTTGTCGTCTGGTAATCTCGGAAAACAGTGCCCAGTTAGTTAATTAGAAAAATTTTGGAATTTTATTTTTAAAAAAACTGTGATGGGCCTATCAAAATGGCCAACGCGATTCTATTTCTTATCATTTGAATTGTCATTCCTGTGAATTTCAATAACTTTTGTCGTCTGGTATTTTCGGAAAACAGAGCCGAGTTATTTTATAGGAAAAATTTTGGAATTTTATTTTAAAAAAACTGTGATGGGTCCATCAAAATGACCAACGCGATTCTATTTCTTATTATTTGAACTGTCATTCCTGTGATTTTAAAAAACTTTTGTCGTCTGGTACTTTCAGGAAACAGGGCAGTGTTAATTAGTAGGAAAAATTTTGGAATTTTATTTTAAAAAAACTGTGATGGGTCCATCAAAATGACCAACGCGATTCTATTTCTTATCATTTGAACTGTCATTCCTGTGAATTTCAATAACTTTTGTCGTCTGGTATTTTCGGAAAACAGAGCCGAGTTATTTTATAGGAAAAATTTTGGAATTTTATTTTAAAAAAACTGTGATGGGTCCATCAAAATGACCAACGCGATTCTATTTCTTATCATTTGAACTGTCATTCCTGTGAATTTGAAAAACTTTTATCGTCTGGTATTTTCGGAAAACAGAGCCGAGTTAATTAATAGAAAAAATTTTGGAATTTTATTTTAAAAAAACTGTGATGGGTCCATCAAAATGACCAACGCGATTCTATTTCTTATCATTTGAACTGTCATTCCTGTGAATTTGAAAAACTTTTATCGTCTGGTAATCTCAAAATTTAAAATCAATTATTTTTTTTAAAAAATTTTGGAATTTTATTTTAAAAAAACTGTGATTGGTCCATCAAAATGACCAACGCGATTCTATTTCTTATCATTTGAACTGTCATTCCTGTGAATTTGAAAAACTTTTATCTTCTGGTAATCTCAAAATTTAAAATCAATTATTTTTTTTAAAAAATTTTGGAATTTTATTTTAAAAAAACTGTGATGGGTCCATCAAAATGACCAACGCGATTCTTTTTCTTATCATTTGAACTGTCATTCCTGTGAATTTGAAAAACTTTTATCTTCTGGTAATCTCAAAATTTAAAATCAATTATTTTTTTTAAAAAATTTTGGAATTTTATTTTAAAAAAACTGTGATGGGTCCATCAAAATGACCAACGCGATTCTTTTTCTTATCATTTGAACTGTCATTCCTGTGAATTTGAAAAACTTTTATCGTCTGGTAATCTCAAAATTTAAAATCAATTATTTTTTTTAAAAAATTTTGGAATTTTATTTTAAAAAAACTGTGATGGGTCCATCAAAATGACCAACGCGATTCTATTTCTTATCATTTGAACTGTCATTCCTGTGAATTTGAAAAACTTTTATCGTCTGGTAATCTCAAAATTTAAAATCAATTATTTTTTTTAAAAAATTTTGGAATTTTATTTTAAAAAAACTGTGATGGGTCCATCAAAATGACCAACGCGATTCTATTTCTTATCATTTGAACTGTCATTCCTGTGAATTTGAAAAACTTTTGTCGTCTGGTATTTTCGGAAAATGGAGCCGAGTTATTTTATAGGCAAAATTTTGGAATTTTATTTTAAAAAAACTGTGATGGGTCCATCAAAATGACCAACGTGATTCTATTTCTTATCATTTGAACTGTCATTCCTGTGAAATTGAAAAACTTTTATCGTCTGGTATTTTCGGAAAACAGAGCCGAGTTAATTAATAGGAAAAATTTTGGAATTTTTTTTTAAAAAAACTGTGATGGGTCCATCAAAATGACCTACGCGATTCTATTTCTTATCATTTGAACTGTCATTCCTGTGAATTTGAAAAACTTTTATCGTCTGGTAATCTCAAAATTTAAAATCAATTATTTTTTTTAAAAAATTTTGGAATTTTATTTTAAAAAAACTGTGATGGGTCCATCAAAATGACCAACGCGATTCTATTTCTTATCATTTGAACTGTCATTCCTGTGAATTTGAAAAACTTTTGTCGTCTGGTATTTTCGGAAAATGGAGCCGAGTTATTTTATAGGCAAAATTTTGGAATTTTATTTTAAAAAAACTGTGATGGGTCCATCAAAATGACCAACGTGATTCTATTTCTTATCATTTGAACTGTCATTCCTGTGAAATTGAAAAACTTTTATCGTCTGGTATTTTCGGAAAACAGAGCCGAGTTAATTAATAGGAAAAATTTTGGAATTTTATTTTAAAAAAACTGTGATGGGTCCATCAAAATGACCTACGCGATTCTATTTCTTATCATTTGAACTGTCATTCCTGTGAATTTGAAAAACTTTTATCGTCTGGTAATCTCAAAATTTAAAATCAATTATTTTTTTTAAAAAATTTTGGAATTTTATTTTAAAAAAACTGTGATGGGTCCATCAAAATGACCAACGCGATTCTATTTCTTATCATTTGAACTGTCATTCCTGTGAATTTGAAAAACTTTTATCGTCTGGTAATCTCAAAATTTAAAATCAATTATTTTTTTTAAAAAAATTTGGAATTTTATTTTAAAAAAACTGTGATGGGTCCATCAAAATGACCAACGCGATTCTATTTCTTATCATTTGAACTGTCATTCCTGTGAATTTGAAAAACTTTTATCGTCTGGTAATCTCAAAATTTAAAATCAATTATTTTTTTTAAAAAATTTTGGAATTTTATTATAAAAAAACTGTGATTGGTCCATCAAAATGACCAACGCGATTCTATTTCCAATCATTTGAACTGTCATTCCTGTGAATTTAAATAACTTTTGTCGTCTGGTACTTTCGGAAAACAGAGCCGAGTTAATTATTAGGAAAAATTTTGGAATTTTATTTTAAAAAAACTGTGAGGGGTCCATCAAAATGACCAACGCGATTCTATTTCTAATCATGCGGTCTATCATTCCTGTGAATTTGAAAAACATTTTTCGTCTAGGTTTGAAATAAACAGTATCGAGTTAAAAAATTTTAAAATTATTGGAATTCTATAGTAAAAAAACCTGGAGGTGTCATAAAAAGTATGCGTATTCTCCATGACATTGGTTCATTAGTTATATCGGAGTTTTTCTATTGTTCCACTGTTGTTCTGGAATTCCCGGGAAACCGAAAATTTCCCTGTCCTGATGGGCACTCTACTATAGAGCACTCTCATCAGCCAGACTCACAAAATCTTGGCTAGCCGCTTTGGTGCTGTTAGCTCACCAGGCACGCCAGCCGCCGGTCAATATTTCGAAAATGGAAAAAAGAAGCTGCAGCTCCTCGGGCCGTTTGTTGGCTAATTCTCATCCCAATCTAATAAAATTGAGTCCAAAATAATGCATTCAATTGTTTCCTCTAGTTCCAAACACGCAAATCGAATTTTTCACTCTCGAAGTGGGGGCTGCAGATTCGGTCCTAGTACCTGATCAAGCTCTCAGTTTAAATTCTTTTCCTGTATGGAAATGGAAAGACGAAAAAAATCAAAGATTTGATTGCATTGTTTTTCCCGTTTGCTCCTTTCCCAACAGAAATAAGATAAAATAAATTTAATGAGGAGCGGGCTGAACGACCAAAGCAGTTGATATATATGCATTAAGCCCATTAACGATCGATGTAGAAACTTTTACTTTTTTTTAATGATTTGTCCTTTGATTTTGAAATTATTTTAGCCAAAACAAATATTTGAATAATACGAACTTGCGTTGCCTCCAGCCCCAGTCCCAACACAGAAAAGCCACTCAAAAAATATTGGCCGCGACAGTCACAAACGCATGCCGCTAGACAGTCAAGTCTTGGAAAAATTGGGCGGCCCGGATGGCCTACTTGGGCCGCGGCCCACCGGGGTTTCGCCCGGTGCGCCTGATTACCATTCCGGGCCTGACTAGATCTGTCAAAATGCGTCTTGAGTCTGAAATAAGGTACGCTTGGTACATGTACGTCAAAAAATAGTGAGGAAAGTCAGTGTATTGTTGCTGATTTTGCTATAATTTCAGAATAGAGGCTCAACTTTAAATTGAATCTGTTAACTGGATTCACATATAATCAATATGATTGCTAAAATAGTCCTGGCTTGTTATCTAAGCATTGCAGCTGAAGGAATTTTATGCTATAAAGTGCCACTCAATACACACGCTGCTTTGAACTTATGAGAATTTTGCACACAACCGCATGTGATGTACTTGACAATAAATATTCATTCATAGCGACGGCATTGACTCCATTCTGAGCCCCTTTGTGGCCTTGGCATCAAAAATTTAAACACATTTTAAGAAAGCATTAGATTAAAAGCAGTAAACAGAGACCATAATTCGTAATAATTCAACTTTCCTATTTTGTAGATCTGGACGCAGGTCAAAACTGAAATCTATCGGTCAAGACAAGACACGGGCCATTGCCGCCAACAATAAGGCGTAGAATAATAAACACCTCGTGTTCCTAAAGCTCTTTCAGCACCGTTTCCAATGCAAATTACGTACTGTATAATTTAGCCATATAATAAGTATATGCTGATTTTACAATCATTAATCGTTTTATTTTAATAACAGAGGGTTATACGATCCAAAGTTTAGGTGGACAATTTTGCTCAATGTAACATATATAAGCAGTCAATATCAGCATAAGCAGCAATCGTATACTGTGCACTATCTCTTAAAGTGGAATCAGTGATTTTTTATTTAAAAAAAAATTAAAATTTCATGTAAAGTTAAGCCTAACCGACCTATTTCTTCCATGTACTTCTGACCAAAAGTGCCCCAAAATCCAATTTTTCGAATTTTACTGGTAACGCCCTCTATGTTTAGCATAGGAAATTAATTGCTTCCGGGGTGAGAAAAATTATGAAAGTTTAATAGTGAGAACATGAAAAATATTTGCTTTTGAGTCTTATTTTTTTTTTTTTTGCTCATTTTATCCCTGTCCGAGGACCGGAGGACCGGGAAGGGCGCGCACTGCACTAGCACGAATGCTGAAACCCGGGTCCCAATAACACCGCGAACGGATAACATGGGCGCACCAGGCCGCACAGGGACCCAGCCCACTCAAGGGCCGCTTGCCTCCGCACCGAGGACTGCATTGAAACGCTAGACATTCGTCCCGTGAAGCCAAATCACGCATGCTGGAAAGGTGCAAACCAGCCCGTTGAGCAATTTGAGCAATTCGAGTCACTAAACTAACCACTTTTTGCCATTTCTGACATTGGGTAGCCAGTATTAGATCTCCAAACTGCTCAAATACCTCACATTGCTTTGACACTCCTGAGAGTGGCTTAACAATGCGAGCCAACGGGCTGGTTTATTCTCTCAAAATCAATGGCTTATTGAAATAAATTTTTTATTTTTTCAAAAATTGCAGATTTTCAAAAGGGGTCTCTGTTTGGCTTCATTAAAATTCACCAGTTCATAGTAGCGTTAAATACTGCCTATATCAGAAAGCTGATTAAATTTCCAGTTTTTTCCCACTCATAAAATTTTTTTTTCAAATTTTCTATTTTCGAAAAAATTCATTCTGAAAATTTCAGCTGGCCGTTCAATAACTTTTGAAATTTGTTTTGGGAAAAATCAAAATACCCAAAATTAAGTCAATTTATTCAAGAATCATCTCAGAAAAAATGTTTTTTCATTTTAATCATTTAAATGATATTAGAGGCAAACTCAGACCCTTGTGGCTATCAGAAACTGCGTATAATATAAATAAATTTTTTATTGATTTTCAAGGGCAGATTCATTAGTTACCATGTGCGAAAATTTTAAATTTTTCTGATAATGAAAACGTTATTAAAATGATAATTGAGTTGCGCACCGGCCACCTTCTGTAATGCAACCAGAAGCGACAGCATGAAACGCCCCCCTCTGTTGGCCAGCAGCGCTGGGCGCTGACCAATCAGATTAATTGTTTTTGCCAATTTTCTCCAAAATTTACAGTGCTACACTATGTTTTCTCACATGATTTGGAATCCTCTCATCGAGATCTATCGGTCAGCCAGTCTTTTTTTGGGGAAATGCGGAATTTTAGAAAAAAATCACGATTACACAATTCTGTTGAAAATTCTCCATTTAAAACAATGCTAAGTTTGAGGCCGATTTTTTCGAAAATTTGCAGTGCTGCCTATGTAATTTTTTAACTGTACATGATTTTTAGGACCCAATCTGTATGTGTGTTAAAGGATTTTGCGGGAAATTTTGTTAACTTTTTCACTCTAGACTACAATTAAATCAAATTAATTCAGCGCTAATTTGGAAGAGGGGTAGAGGTCTGAGCCGCCCAATTTTTGTCGGCTGTTGGCTAAACCGGCTTAGCCGCCTAAATCTCGCGGCTGCGGCGGCTCGCCTAATATAGGCGGCTGCTGGCTCACGGCGCGGCTTGAGTCACTCTCAAATCATGTTTCTGAATTATATTTTTTTCGAACAATTTTCCCCAAAATTATTTGTTAAGATGGTAATAATTAGGTTTCACATATAAAGTAACTATTTTTATTTTTCCTATCAGTCAAAAAGAGCGTATCTCAAAACAGAAAACCGAAAATGGAAACTGGGATCCGGTCCTTTTCCGGTTTTTCACATGGAACCAGAAACATTTTAACCGGTAAAGCACCTGAGAGGATCACCCTACCCACATTAATTTCTATAATAAAAAAATCAGTTTTCTTTTTAAATTAAAAACAATTCTCGCCGCAGCAAAATAAGTAAGCTGAAAATTTGAGTGGTTTCTAATTAGTTTTCAAGAAATCCCACAACAAATAATGAAAAAAAATCGTTTTTTTTATTTTTTGGGTTATTTGTACTTCCAAATCTCAGGTTCTAACTGTCAGAATTTCTAAAACCACCAACCATTAGACTCGTCTTGACCTCTTCAGAGCAGCTGAAAGGTTTTGAAGGTGCATACTCCCATCCCCTTTCATCCCCAACGCTAAAATTTAGATCAAAAGCGACGACCGTTTCCTGGCGCCGCTCGCTGTGCATCTTTTAAGCTGTATATTTAAACGTTGGGGTGGAGAGCAAACACCCCAAAACCCATCAGCTACTCAGAGGAGGTGAAGACGAGTCCAACAGTGGGTAGTTTTTGTAATTGTGATGCTTAGAACTCGAGATTTGGAGGTGCAAAGACATCGAAAAACCGAAAAAATATCTAGCAATTGTGAAAATTTCGTTTTTTAAACTCCTAATCTCGGGTTCTAACCATTAGAATTGCAAAAAAATCCCCCCGTTAGACTCGTCTCGACCGCCACTAAGCAGCTAAAGTGTTTAGGGGGTGCTTACCCCATCCCCTTTCAACCCCATTGCTGCAATTTTGATTGGGGCGGATGTGAGTCAGCGGCTCGAGAGGTATTTGTTGCGCAAAAACACTTGATCAGGGCACTGGCAGGAGAAAGATACTGGCACAGTCCAGAGCCACTTTGTTCTGCAAGACTGATTTTTTCAAAATATAATTTGCTCCCTTTCTTCTCCATCTATATTTATGAGTCGTGTAAATTTACAAGTGACATCTAAAGGTTACAAACCCGAGTTAACGTGAGTGTGAGCGGGAACCGCTACAGTGCCCCCCCCCCCCTTTGGCTCGAACCCAGTATCCCACAACACTATGCCTCGTCCCAAAATAAAAATAAATTTAAATTAGATGCAAATTATTATAAAAATCCAGAGCGGCGGAGAATGTTTTACTTTTTCGAGGAAGTTACAGCATAGAAACTTTAGGGGTGGAGGTGGAGGGTAAACACCCCTAAAACCTTTAGTTGGTTAGGGAAGGTATATACGAGTTCAACGGAGGGTATTTTTTGCACCGAGATTTCGAGTTGAAAAAGAAACGAAAAAGAATTCTATTTTTACTTAAAGATTGTAATGGAATTTCTTGAAATCCATTTTTAATTTAATTTTCGCAAAGTAATCGGTACATGAAAACCTTTACAGCGGAATTTTGCAATGGTAGTCGCAGTTCTTTAAAATAGTACCCAACTGGCTGGCGCGGCTCGCCAAAACTGGCGGCTGCGGCTGGCTCAAAATTTGAGCAAAAAAGGCGGCTCGGCTTGGTGCTGCTCGCTCAGACCTCTATTTTGGGGTTATATTTTTCTTTTCATCAACAATATAATTGTAGCTACGAGGGCTATAGTGAAATATGATAAATTTCATCAAAAATATTAATACCTCTGCAATTCTTATAAGCAACAAAAACAAAATGAAAAGGCTGTATAATGTATACTGAGCTTAGCAAAACGCTATATACAATTTATTATACATTCTTTTCTAGATATTTTCCAATTTAATAATGAAATCAAATTAGTTTCTGAAACTATTTTTTAATAATGAAACCTAAGCGGTTAGCTCCGCTGCTAGGTCATGCTGAGAAAAGTCTCTAATTTCCCTGTTGATGAGGTGGTAGGTTGGGCCTAACAATGAAGAAAAATTAAACTCCAATAACAACCGCATTCATCCGCACCAAAGAACTTTCCTCATCCTCCATGACAAGTATATAGTGCTTTTTATTTGAAATATTATCATCAGCAGAGTAAAAAAGATAGATATAGGTAGAGACAGAGAGATTGGGCAGTTGATGAAAAAGAGCTACTTTGGGTTTTAAGGTAGTCCTGCTATCTCACACTCTTTGTTGAATGACTTTGGGAATGTGCAAAACAACTAAGGAGGCACTGACTTGTGATCACCCACTTTAACCTGTTGGAACCTATCAAACACAAAATTTACACTCATTTTATTCACAATAACAAAAAAGGTTTGGAAGCAGGAATGAACTTATTTTCTTTCAATAGAAGCTCTCTAACAGCCAATTCTCTTATTTTCCTGTGAATTTGAAACATTCACCAGAAACAACTTTCTAATGATTAGAAATAAAATCGCTTCTGTAATTTTGATGGACCTCTCACAGTTTTTTTTTTAAATAAAATTCTAAAAATTTTCCTATTAATTAACTCGGCTCTGTTTTCCGAAAAAACCAGACGACAAAAGTTATTTAAATTCAAAGGAATGACAGTTCAAATGATAAGAAATAGAATCGCGTTGGTCATTTTGATGGACCCCTCACAGTTTTTTTAAAATAAAATTTCAAAATTTTTCCTATTAATTAACTCGGCTCTGTTTTCCGAAAATACCAGACGATAAAAGTTTTTCAAATTCACAGGAATGACAGTTCAAATGATAAGAAATAGAATCGCGTTGGTCATTTTGATGGACCCATCACAGTTTTTTTAAAATAAAATTCCAAATTTTTTCCTATAAAATAACTCGGCTCTGTTTTCCGAAAATACCAGACGATAAAAGTTTTTTAAATTCACAGGAATGACAGTTCAAATGATAAGAAATAGAATCGCGTTGGTCATTTTGATGGACCCATCACAGTTTTTTTAAAATAAAATTCCAAAATTTTTTAAAAAAAATAATTGATTTTAAATTTTGAGATTACCAGACGATAAAAGTTTTTTAAATTCACAGGAATGACAGTTCAAATGATAAGAAATAGAATCGCGTTGGTCATTTTGATGGACCCATCACAGTTTTTTAAAATAAAATTCCAAATTTTTTCCTATAAAATAACTCGGCTCTGTTTTCCGAAAATACCAGACGATAAAAGTTTTTTAAATTCACAGGAATGACAGTTCAAATGATAAGAAATAGAATCGCGTTGGTCATTTTGATGGACCCATCACAGTTTTTTTAAAATAAAATTCCAAAATTTTTAAAAAAAAATAATTGATTTTAAATTTTGAGATTACCAGACGATAAAAGTTTTTTAAATTCACAGGAATGACAGTTCAAATGATAAGAAATAGAATCGCGTTGGTCATTTTGATGGACCCATCACAGTTTTTTTAAAATAAAATTCCAAAATTTTTTAAAAAAAATAATTGATTTTAAATTTTGAGATTACCAGACGATAAAAGTTTTTTAAATTCACAGGAATGACAGTTCAAATGATAAGAAATAGAATCGCGTTGGCCATTTTGATGGACCCATCACAGTTTTTTTTTAAATAAAATTCCAAAATTTTTCCTACTAATTAACACTGCCCTGTTTCCTGAAAGTACCAGACGACAAAAGTTATTGAAATTCACAGGAATGACAATTCAAATGATAAGAAATAGAATCGCGTTGGCCATTTTGATGGACCCATCACAGTTTTTTTTTAAATAAAATTCCAAAATTTTTCCTACTAATTAACACTGCTCTGTTTCCCGAAAGTACCAGACGATAAAAGTTTTTTAAATTCACAGGAATGACAGTTCAAATGATAAGAAATAGAATCGCGTTGGCCATTTTGATGGACCCATCACAGTTTTTTTAAAATAAAATTCCAAAATTTAAAAAAAAAGAATTGATTTTAAATTTTGAGATTACCAGACGATAAAAGTTTTTCAAATTCACTGGAATGACAGTTCAAATGATAAGAAATAGAATCGCGTTGGCCATTTTGATGGACCCATCACAGTTTTTTTAAAATAAAATTCCAAAATTTTTCTATAAAATAACTCGACTCTGTTTTCCGAAAATACTAGACGATAAAAGTTTTTCAAATTAACAGGAATGACAGTTCAAATGATAAGAAATAGAATCGCGTTGGTCATTTTGATGGACCCATCACAGTTTTTTTTAAAATAAATTCCAAAATTTTTCCTACTAATTAACACTGCTCTGTTTCCCGAAAGTACCAGACGACAAAAGTTTTTTAAAATCACAGGAATGACAGTTCAAATAATAGGAAATAGAATCGTTTTGGTCATTTTGATGGACCCATCACAGTTTTTTTAAAATAAAACTCCAAAATTTTTTAAAAAAAATAATTGATTTTAAATTTTGAGATTACCAGACGATAAAAGTTTTTCAAATTCACAGGAATGACAGTTCAAATGATAAGAAATAGAATCGCGTTGGTCATTTTGATGGACCCATCACAGTTTTTTTAAAATAAAATTCCAAAATTTTTCCTATAAAATAACTCGGCTCTGTTTTCCGAAAATACCAGACGACAAAAGTTATTGAAATTCACAGGAATGACAATTCAAATGATAAGAAATAGAATCGCGTTGGCCATTTTGATGGACCCATCACAGTTTTTTTTAAAATAAAATTCCAAAATTTTTCCTACTAATTAACACTGCTCTGTTTCCCGAAAGTACCAGACGACAAAAGATTTTTAAATTCACAGGAATGACACTTCAAATGATAAGAAATAGAATCGCGTTGGTCATTTTGATGGACCCATCACAGTTTTTTTAAAATAAAATTCCAAAATTTTTTAAAAAAAATAATTGATTTTAAATTTTGAGATTACCAGACGATAAAAGTTTTTTAAATTCACAGGAATGACAGTTCAAATGATAAGAAATAGAATCGCGTTGGCCATTTTGATGGACCCATCACAGTTTTTTTAAAATATAATTCCAAAATTTAAAAAAAAAGAATTGATTTTAAATTTTGAGATTACCAGACGATAAACGTTTTTCAAATTCACTGGAATGACAGTTCGAATGATAAGAAATAGAATCGCATTGGCCATTTTGATGGACCCATCACAGTTTTTTTAAAATAAAATTCCAAAATTTTTCCTATAAAATAACTCGACTCTGTTTTCCGAAAATACTAGACGATAAAAGTTTTTCAAATTCACAGGAATGACAGTTCAAATGATAAGAAATAGAATCGCGTTGGTCATTTTGATGGACCCATCACAGTTTTTTTAAAATAAAATTCCAAAATTTTTCCTATAAAATAACTCGGCTCTGTTTTCCGAAAATACCAGACGACAAAAGTTATTGAAATTCACAGGAATGACAATTCAAATGATAAGAAATAGAATCGCGTTGGCCATTTTGATGGACCCATCACAGTTTTTTTTAAAATAAAATTCCAAAATTTTTCCTACTAATTAACACTGCTCTGTTTCCCGAAAGTACCAGACGACAAAAGATTTTTAAATTCACAGGAATGACACTTCAAATGATAAGAAATAGAATCGCGTTGGTCATTTTGATGGACCCATCACAGTTTTTTTAAAATAAAATTCCAAAATTTTTAAAAAAAATAATTGATTTTAAATTTTGAGATTACCAGACGATAAAAGTTTTTCAAATTCACAGGAATGACAGTTCAAATGATAAGAAATAGAATCGCGTTGGTCATTTTGATGGACCCATCACAGTTTTTTTTTAAATAAAATTCCAAAATTTTTCCTACTAATTAACACTGCCCTGTTTCCTGAAAGTACCAGACGACAAAAGTTTTTTAAAATCACAGGAATGACAGTTCAAATAATAAGAAATAGAATCGCGTTGGTCATTTTGATGGACCCATCACAGTTTTTTTAAAATAAAATTCCAAAATTTTTTAAAAAAAATAATTGATTTTAAATTTTGAGATTACCAGACGATAAAAGTTTTTCAAATTCACTGGAATGACAGTTCAAATGATAAGAAATAGAATCGCGTTGGCCATTTTGATGGACCCATCACAGTTTTTTTAAAATAAAATTCCAAAATTTTTCCTATAAAATAACTCGGCTCTGTTTTCCGAAAATACTAGACGATAAAAGTTTTTCAAATTCACAGGAATGACAGTTCAAATGATAAGAAATAGAATCGCGTTGGTCATTTTGATGGACCCATCACAGTTTTTTTAAAATAAAATTCCAAAATTTTTTAAAAAAAATAATTGATTTTAAATTTTGAGATTACCAGACGATAAAAGTTTTTCAAATTCACTGGAATGACAGTTCAAATGATAAGAAATAGAATCGCGTTGGCCATTTTGATGGACCCATCACAGTTTTTTTAAAATAAAATTCCAAAATTTTTTAAAAAAAATAATTGATTTTAAATTTTGAGATTACCAGACGATAAAAGTTTTTCAAATTCACAGGAATGACAGTTCAAATGATAAGAAATAGAATCGCGTTGGTCATTTTGATGGACCCATCACAGTTTTTTTAAAATAAAATTCCAAAATTTTTTAAAAAAAATAATTGATTTTAAATTTTGAGATTACCAGACGATAAAAGTTTTTCAAATTCACAGGAATGACAGTTCAAATGATAAGAAAAAGAATCGCGTTGGTCATTTTGATGGACCCATCACAGTTTTTTTAAAATAAAATTCCAAAATTTTTTAAAAAAAATAATTGATTTTAAATTTTGAGATTACCAGAAGATAAAAGTTTTTCAAATTCACAGGAATGACAGTTCAAATGATAAGAAAAAGAATCGCGTTGGTCATTTTGATGGACCCATCACAGTTTTTTTAAAATAAAATTCCAAAATTTTTTAAAAAAAATAATTGATTTTAAATTTTGAGATTACCAGAAGATAAAAGTTTTTCAAATTCACAGGAATGACAGTTCAAATGATAAGAAATAGAATCGCGTTGGTCATTTTGATGGACCAATCACAGTTTTTTTAAAATAAAATTCCAAAATTTTTTAAAAAAAATAATTGATTTTAAATTTTGAGATTACCAGAAGATAAAAGTTTTTCAAATTCACAGGAATGACAGTTCAAATGATAAGAAATAGAATCGCGTTGGTCATTTTGATGGACCCATCACAGTTTTTTTAAAATAAAATTCCAAAATTTTTTAAAAAAAATAATTGATTTTAAATTTTGAGATTACCAGACGATAAAAGTTTTTCAAATTCACTGGAATGACAGTTCAAATGATAAGAAATAGAATCGCGTTGGCCATTTTGATGGACCCATCACAGTTTTTTTAAAATAAAATTCCAAAATTTTTCCTATAAAATAACTCGGCTCTGTTTTCCGAAAATACTAGACGATAAAAGTTTTTCAAATTCACAGGAATGACAGTTCAAATGATAAGAAATAGAATCGCGTTGGTCATTTTGATGGACCCATCACAGTTTTTTTAAAATAAAATTCCAAAATTTTTATAAAAAAATAATTGATTTTAAATTTTGAGATTACCAGACGATAAAAGTTTTTCAAATTCACAGGAATGACAGTTCAAATGATAAGAAATAGAATCGCGTTGGTCATTTTGATGGACCCATCACAGTTTTTTTAAAATAAAATTCCAAAATTTTTATAAAAAAATAATTGATTTTAAATTTTGAGATTACCAGACGATAAAAGTTTTTCAAATTCACAGGAATGACAGTTCAAATGATAAGAAATAGAATCGTGTTGGTCATTTTGATGGACCCCTCACAGTTTTTTTAAAATAAAATTCCAAAATTTTTCCTACTAATTAACACTGCTCTGTTTCCCGAAAGTACCAGACGACAAAAGTTTTTTAAAATCACAGGAATGACAGTTCAAATAATAGGAAATAGAATCGCGTTGGTCATTTTGATGGACCCATCACAGTTTTTTTAAAATAAAATTCCAAAATTTTTCCTACTAATTAACACTGCTCTGTTTCCCGAAAGTACCAGACGACAAAAGATTTTTAAATTCACAGGAATGACACTTCAAATGATAAGAAATAGAATCGCGTTGGTCATTTTGATGGACCCATCACAGTTTTTTTAAAATAAAATTCCAAAATTTTTTAAAAAAAATAATTGATTTTAAATTTTGAGATTACCAGACGATAAAAGTTTTTTAAATTCACAGGAATGACAGTTCAAATGATAAGAAATAGAATCGCGTTGGCCATTTTGATGGACCCATCACAGTTTTTTTAAAATATAATTCCAAAATTTAAAAAAAAAGAATTGATTTTAAATTTTGAGATTACCAGACGATAAACGTTTTTCAAATTCACTGGAATGACAGTTCGAATGATAAGAAATAGAATCGCATTGGCCATTTTGATGGACCCATCACAGTTTTTTTAAAATAAAATTCCAAAATTTTTCCTATAAAATAACTCGACTCTGTTTTCCGAAAATACTAGACGATAAAAGTTTTTCAAATTCACAGGAATGACAGTTCAAATGATAAGAAATAGAATCGCGTTGGTCATTTTGATGGACCCATCACAGTTTTTTTAAAATAAAATTCCAAAATTTTTCCTATAAAATAACTCGGCTCTGTTTTCCGAAAATACCAGACGACAAAAGTTATTGAAATTCACAGGAATGACAATTCAAATGATAAGAAATAGAATCGCGTTGGCCATTTTGATGGACCCATCACAGTTTTTTTTAAAATAAAATTCCAAAATTTTTCCTACTAATTAACACTGCTCTGTTTCCCGAAAGTACCAGACGACAAAAGATTTTTAAATTCACAGGAATGACACTTCAAATGATAAGAAATAGAATCGCGTTGGTCATTTTGATGGACCCATCACAGTTTTTTTAAAATAAAATTCCAAAATTTTTAAAAAAAATAATTGATTTTAAATTTTGAGATTACCAGACGATAAAAGTTTTTCAAATTCACAGGAATGACAGTTCAAATGATAAGAAATAGAATCGCGTTGGTCATTTTGATGGACCCATCACAGTTTTTTTTTAAATAAAATTCCAAAATTTTTCCTACTAATTAACACTGCCCTGTTTCCTGAAAGTACCAGACGACAAAAGTTTTTTAAAATCACAGGAATGACAGTTCAAATAATAAGAAATAGAATCGCGTTGGTCATTTTGATGGACCCATCACAGTTTTTTTAAAATAAAATTCCAAAATTTTTTAAAAAAAATAATTGATTTTAAATTTTGAGATTACCAGACGATAAAAGTTTTTCAAATTCACTGGAATGACAGTTCAAATGATAAGAAATAGAATCGCGTTGGCCATTTTGATGGACCCATCACAGTTTTTTTAAAATAAAATTCCAAAATTTTTCCTATAAAATAACTCGGCTCTGTTTTCCGAAAATACTAGACGATAAAAGTTTTTCAAATTCACAGGAATGACAGTTCAAATGATAAGAAATAGAATCGCGTTGGTCATTTTGATGGACCCATCACAGTTTTTTTAAAATAAAATTCCAAAATTTTTATAAAAAAATAATTGATTTTAAATTTTGAGATTACCAGACGATAAAAGTTTTTCAAATTCACAGGAATGACAGTTCAAATGATAAGAAATAGAATCGCGTTGGTCATTTTGATGGACCCATCACAGTTTTTTTAAAATAAAATTCCAAAATTTTTATAAAAAAATAATTGATTTTAAATTTTGAGATTACCAGACGATAAAAGTTTTTCAAATTCACAGGAATGACAGTTCAAATGATAAGAAATAGAATCGTGTTGGTCATTTTGATGGACCCCTCACAGTTTTTTTAAAATAAAATTCCAAAATTTTTCCTATAAAATAACTCGGCTCTGTTTTCCGAAAATACCAGACGACAAAAGTTATTGAAATTCACAGGAATGACAATTCAAATGATAAGAAATAGAATCGCGTTGGTCATTTTGATGGACCCATCACAGTTTTTTTTAAAATAAAATTCCAAAATTTTTCTAATTAACTAACTGGGCACCGTTTTCCGAGATTCCAGACGACAAAATTTTTTCAAAATCACAGGTATCATCCTTTAAATGAATGGAAATACAAACGCGTTTTAAATTGTAAAAGAACCATAATGGACTAATTGTTTTTTCAAAATTAAATTCCAAGGATTTTTGTTTAATAATCGGCTGGACTAGCGGTCCAACTTTTTAGAGGCTTTTCCCGTCTTTATATGAAATAATGTCTAAGAGGAAGTAATTTTAACGTTAATGGATGCATTTTATACTGTTGAATTGTTTTATTGGTTAATTTCAGCAATATTGCAGTAATTTCATTGTTTTTAAATTGAATCACCGGTTGTATACAACCGGTTGTTCGATTTCGATAGTATCGTTCGTTATCTATCGATATTTGGGCGCCCTCTAGTGGCTAGTGGCTAAAAGGATTCTAGTGGCTGGGACGAGTGGCTAACTTCACGAAGCTCTGCTGCGGCCCGAATATTCGCCCTCGCTCATCGCATTAGGCTAAGTCTACTCTCAAATGTCACGATGAGATCAAAGAAACGCAGTCTTCCACTCAGAAAACCTTGTCTTTTGCTAAAATAAAAATGCACCGGCAAATTTTTGCTGGATTCCTGAAGAAAATAAACATAAACATTCAAAATATTGAGAGTTCTTCAGCCACGCCCTTTTATTACAGCCTTGCCATTGGCTTGAGAAGAAATAGATGGAGGGGATGGAGGGAAATAATACTAATTATTGTGAGCGGCAGTTAAAGGCAAGCACACACTGATGGCACACTATAAACTTATTCAATTTGGACGTTGGATTCTAAAATGCCTAAAATGATTATGTTAAAAATGTCAAAATTTAATGTTCTATTTTTATCTTTGTTTCTATTTTCATTACCGAAAAAATTTCGCTATATAATTAAAGTAATTTAGTTTTTGAATTTCATAATGAATTTCAGCCGCACCTGAAACTAATAACATAATTTCAACCAAAATACTGCACGTTTAAAAATTGTTAGAATATACAGTATTTCAAATATTAAAATTTATAATTATAATTGTTGGTATAATACTGCTTAAGGAGGCAGATGCGGCAGAATCACTCGAGAGGTATTCATTATTTTCAGTTCGAAATAAGTTATAAAAAAAATTAAAAATTTTTACCCAAAGTATAGATTAATCCAGAAAGAGGCTAGCATAAAATTTGTCAATTAATTATGTATATTTTTACTCCAAAGGACAATTTATTTATGTTATCTTTGCAATTAGTAATCAAAAATTAATTTTTTTCAAATGAATTACGACAGCGTGACAGGTGTATGTGAATATGAATCTAAGATAAAAGCAAGCCAGCTTTATATGGGACGATGGATGCAGAATAATTATTCAATATATTTACAAATACCACGAAAAATATTCCAAAAATCTTTATTAGAAAAAGAGAAGGATGCAGCATGACGCCAAAATTGAGCTTATTTATAAATGTAGTTTCTGACCAGTGTCAGAGATCTAGTACTGACATAAATCGTATTTTGGATATTTCATTGAATCATTCATTTTGGATATTTTATTGTACTAAACAGCCTAAATACAGCTTGGATATTTGATCGTTGGGTTGGGTCGACTCTTTTTTCTTTATGTTCGTTCTTTTTAGACATCAAAGATATCAAATGAACACATATGAAGAGTTTTAGCCACTTAAAACCATCTCTCTAGACCAAATTTATCCATCTAAAATCATCCAAAACCTTCTTTAACCGTCTGATTGATCATACACACATGCCTTACAATATTCATATATTTTTGTTAAAATAATAAAAAGACACACGTTCATTTTGGTTTTGAGAAACTGACCTAAAAATCACTTCATTTTGGAGCCAAAAACCACTAACAAGGTAAAAACATCTAAATTTACATTAAATCGTGCTAAAAACCGCCTAAAAAGAGTCGTATTTTTGTCATAAAAATAATAAATTTGCCACCTGGCAAATTTTGGGTCACACAGGTTCACGTGAGCAGCTGCCAGCCGCCTTGAATCTGGTTAAGCTGCAACAGCCGCCAGTGAAAAAGGATCAAAAATTAAAAATTGCAGGAGAAAAAAATGCCTTAAGCACTATATATCAAACTTCACGTTGAAAATCAGCCACGCCAGCCGCCGGGCAAAAAATCGGCTAAAATCCGGCCCTACCAGCCGTCTTAAATCTCGGGGCTGAGACCTCTGAAACAAATCTGCATTTCAACACCGTTCAACACGCTGCAGATTTTGAAATAAAATAATTTCAAAATTTGAGGTAATTTCCAGATTTCAAAAGAAATAATAGTATTACGAAATATAAGGGATGGAAGAATAATTGTTAAATTATTATGTAAGAGGCGGTTCTACGCTCTCTGGAAGTGGACAAGGATGTTGAGAAAACGTTCAGTGTTTTAGTTACGCAGTATAATCCTGAATCGTCACCAGAACAGCAGCAATAATAAGGTACAGTGTCAAAACATGATTTTTATTGTGCAAAAACTCAACCCTAGCAATTGACTTTGAACATGAAGTATTCAAAATGAAAAGAGCAATTTAAGTTAAGTTTATAAAGACCATCAACCACACCAAACCTTCTGCAGTGTCTCTCATACCAGTCATTGTGCCTCAATCGCGCGTCTCTTGGCGAGCTAAATGAAGAACCGCAAACTGGCTGAAAAATCAAATTTCGCTGCTCTCAATGTGTGAAATATATAGTTTCCAACAAAAACGTATAGAGAGCAACAACTTTTGAACTTGCAGCAAGCAAGAAGAGATTATTTGATTCAAAATTAATTAATTTTTGTGCAAGCTCTCCAGAGCAATCAAGTATGCTCACGTTTCTAAATAAAAAGAACGAGGAGGGTGCAACTGGTAACTTGCAAAATGGTCTCTTTGACCGCTTAAAATACCGCCACAAAGAACACATTAACAAAATTTCAATATCCGTTGCACTGTTTATTTAGGAGCTCCATTATTGAAAATAAACAAAACACTGCTGTCCAAGGTCCAAAAATTATTTGTGTGGTTGAGTTAGAGCAAAGCTGTCCACGCGGATATAGATTTTGTCTTTTCACACGCACTTTGCGGGAATAATTCACCGCGCCTCAAATCTTCATTGGCACAGAGGCAAAAGGTTCGTAGTGGTAAAATGGCCCTTTCCACCCACAGCCCCTTCAGTTGCTCCCTGGCTCTCTTGGCATAGCAGGTACATGTCTTTATTGCTATCCTTTCAGGCATCATGATGAGGTCGTCCAGTGCGCTCTTCACGTTCTCGTTCTGCTGGCTGATGTCGCTGGCCGCCGCCGCCATCAGCGTCAAAGATTGCCGCACCAGCTTTTTTAACTCCAGTTAGTTACCATTTTAAGATTCCCGCAGATTTTCTGATTGCTAATGAGATTTAATCCCTACGAAATAGGAGTCGGCGTGCCACCTTTAAATATTAGTTTGAATGGCTGCGACAGGTATCCGTGCGTCTTCCGCAGGAACTCAAATGTCACAGGAGAGATGGACTTCATGTACGGTGAGTACAGCAAAACATGTTGAGTTAGTTTCTCAGTTGAATATTGTGTCAGAAATTGCATAATAGAGTCTAGCAGGCACTGGTTCCTATATTTTTATTATCAGCGGCTAGTTCGATTTCGGGAATTTTGTCGTATATATATCGCGACTATTTTTGCTGCGCCCAGGCTGCAAAACTGAAAACATATTTTCGCGGAATGTGGAATAATTGATTGGATAAATTACATATATTTAAAACGTCTATATTTGGGTACAAAAAACAACGTTATGTCTTTTAAATGCAGAAATGATTTCATTAGCTTTAACGCATAATTTTCCATTAAATCGCTCAATATTTTGCTCTTGGCACAAAAGTTTGACCGTAAAATTTTATGGTTTCCGTGATATTTTGTGAAAAAAGAATTATTCCTTCATATTTTGTGCCATTTCGGCACGTTAACAGCAAAAAATTCACTCTTCACCACTGCGGCGTTGCTTCAGTCGGCCTAAAAATATCATTAAAATGCAAAATGAGTGCATTAATAGTGTTGCAGTCCGTCGTTTTTTGATACCGCACGTTCAGCAACTTCTATGCGGCTCTGATCCATGCTTCCAAAGCAATAACCCGTGTAGCACACCGCTACAGGGCTTTTCCATATAACCTCTATATTTATAAAATTTTTGAATTAAACTCAATAATAATACTTACAATTTCTTATTGAGAAGTTAGAAAATTAAAAAAATTTGCAGTGTGAAATTTAAACTCATAGCTAAAGGAGTTCTAGGGTGTATCATGCTGGACACACCGGTTCTCGTTAGATCACCAAAGTTAAGCAACATTGAGTGCAGTCCAGGTGCAGTCGCAGTAGCTGGATTGGTGACCGCCTGGTAGCCGGCTGCATAACTCTAGGCCGACTCGCTATATACTTGCTAGTTTGCACCTTTCCAGCATGCGTGATTGGCATCAAGGGACAATTGTCTATGTAGCGTTTCAAAAAGTCCTTGGTGCAGAGGCAAGTGGCCCTTCAGTGGGCTGGGTCCCTGAGCGACCCGGTACGCCCATTTTAACGTTCGCGGTGTTATTGGGACCCAGGTTTCAGCATTCGTGCTAGTGCCGGTCCTCGGACAGGGATAAAAAGAGCAAAAAAATCAAGATTAATATATTACTCGATCGGCACTATTTTCCAATGAGGAAAGTTCGGTTTTAATTTACCTCGGTATTTCACGATCTTTTTATTTATCAAACAATTATTCGAGAAAAAATTAACAAATATATTTTGCTTTGCAGATAAAGACTTGAGAGTGCTTATTCCTGAGGTAACGGCTTACTTGGTAGGTATTCCGGTCGGTTTGGATATAAACCAAGACGATGGATGCGACACCCTCTCGATGAACAGTTGCCCAATTAAAGCTAACACGCGCGCCCGCTATCAATTTTCACTGTACTTGAAAAGTTGGATTCCCCTAGTAAGTGCACTTGAAATATTGACCTGACCAATGATGAAAAAATATGTATAACCCTAATCAATTGAAATGCAGGTCAGTGCGAACATTTGGTTCAAGTTCAAGGACGAGAAGGGTTATACCACGATCTGCGTCGAGTTACCTGTCGAGATAGCAGACAATACTGTGGGATAGGACGAATGCTGATATTGGGAACAGCGCACCAGCTCTCAAATGAGCCCAGAGCCGGGAAGAGCAAGATAATTTGTTGCTTGGGAAATCAAATAAATTTTTTGTTACAAAATGTCTTTGGTTTAATTTCACTTTTACTAAATTGATGCCGCGCAGAACCAAAATTAAGAGAGCAAAACCCCGAATTGAGTATAATCTACGCGACCACATTACGTTAATAGCTAGAGCACAATAGACTTCTTACATTTGGGTTACATTTTGTTGATTGATTGATAATGAAAAGTGCTGTAACAGAGAAATCCCCTTTTGCTTTTTATTGTAATCTATTTCTGATTAAGCCTTCTGTTAAGCTCAGACTAACAGCAAACTTTTCTATGGCATAACGCGGCCCAAGGCACGCAAAAATTGACTTTTCATGGTTGCGCGCGCATATTCAATTGATATGTTATGTGTCAAATTTAGCAATATAGCTTTGATGCCATACGATTGTCATGTCAATGAGCTAAATATTCGATCAAAAAGGTCTTGGAAATCATCAAATTTAGCCCGCATTTTCACAGAGAGTCAAGGTTTAGGCTGACGCACCCATTATCACGCATCATTGAAAATATAGGGCAAACTACGCGATGTCTGACGCACCCAATGTGACGGCCGCCGCTTTTGAGGTAGTTTTACTCTTCCGAATTATATCGATTTTTAAATGTACGTTTAAAATTATCAGGCAGACTTTTTAAGCGAAGGTGTCACCCTTGATTTTGCCAACGAGTTGCATAACGAAAGAAACTTCCCTCTTCAAGTCTGGACATATCTCGCACAAAGCTTAAGGTTGACTTGAACTTTCATCTCTAACATATAAAAATAAAAAGAATTATTTACCATCCTAATGCTGCTTTACTGTGCTAATTTTAAAAAGTTTTAGTGCCACATGCTATGCTGATTTACGTCCAAATAAAATAATATTTTTAGGTTTCGACTACAAATTAGTTTAAAAACTAAAGACGTCATTGGATCCGTCGCCGAGGGAAAAGCAGCCGTGGGATTCTCCCTGGTGCCAATGGAGCCTGGCATTGGGAAGTCGTCAAAAATTGCTTACTTTGGACCTTTACTCGAAAAAAGGCAAAATAGATTACTTTCTCGTCATGAACCTTCTACATAGCTCACAAAATTTTACTTTTCAAGTTATCAGCTAGTTGTGGCTCGTGACGAAGGGCCTCAGCTGGCAGACTTAAGGGCCGTGTTCGGTCTCACCTCGTGGGCCCTCGTGGGCCTGACTGCGCTCCTCTTCTGGTTGGCACTGATGGTACTCGTTAGGGGAGCAGGAGATGAAGCCTCAAAACGAAAAATTGCCGACCCTGCAGAAATTGCCATTACTGTAGTAGGCATGATTTCATATCAAGGTTATTACAAAATTTAATAGATAAGTGCGAAAAAACAAAACATTTCTGAATTGTTTTTATTTTTATATCAAGATTTTGAATATTTAATAGCATTCTGAAAGAGAACACTACTTCATATTATCATGTTGAAATAATTCTTAAAAAAATATTTCTTTGATGCAAAACTGCACCCTCTTACGATTTATTTTTATCAAAGGTGCCCTGGCAATGGACTCCTCCCGGGGCGGGCGTTTTGTGCTTTTCGTGGGCCTGATATTCGGCCTGCTTGTGTTCAACGCGTTCAGCGCTGGCCTCGTGTCGCAACTGGCCGTCGGCCGTGCGGCTGATCCTCCAGCGGCCAAGCAAGGGCTGGCCACCCGCAATCTTATAGTCCTGGTGCCATCTGAAGCTTTGTTGGAAAATTTTAATCATCTCTTGGATAAAAACTCCACGAGCACCTTCAGGGTCGAGGTGAGCCAGGACTGGGCAAGGGTGTGTGACCCACGAACAGCCCTGATGCTCCCCTCACCTCCGGTCCTCACTCGTCTGCCCTGCGAGACGACCACGCTGCCAGAGAAGTTCTTCAGAAGCTGGTGGGGCCTGGTTGTCAGTAAAGGACCACTTACGGACAAAATTAGAAAATCGTAATAATATTTTTATTCCCGGCTACTTCATTGATTTGTTACATTCATTTTATTTGCGGATGAGAGTTAAATTTTCATTAAATCGGAGAACAGTGTGGCCGAGTTTTATTAGTTTAAGTTATTTAAACAAATAAAACTCATTAAATATACTAGTCGATAATATTAAATAGCATGAGTTTGATAGCTTTGAATAAACATGAACACTTTGAAGGTGATTATACTTTATAGCATGCACTGAACCGTGTGAGTTGAAGTTGACAGCATAAATTTAAAAACAAGGAGTCGAATATAGGCAACTTCCGTGACACAGATGGTGCACAGGTTGCAGACTCACCGTTTTGACAGATTATTAAATAAAGCATACAACTCCTTTGTCAAGCCACAAACAAAGACTTTCATTGTGAATTTAGTCTTGGACGTTCTTAACTGCATCTTTTCGATAAGCTAAAATTTATTTTTACTCAATGTTTCATAGGATACGAAATGCTCGCTCAGCAGGACTCTTGGACAGGTGGCGCCGATCGACTCAGGGAGAGCAGATCCAAGCCAGAGAACTTAAAAGGATGAGCAGTACACGTCCTGCCGGAATGGCTTTTATCGCGCCTATGGTGGCCATCCTTGCGTCTGGCTTTATTGTCAGCAGTCTTGTTTTAGTGCTAGAAGTCTCCTTTTTTGCCATCCAAAAGATGCTGAGAGGAAAAAGAGTAGATGGTACAGGGAAAGAAAGAAGAAAGAAAGAAGGAAGCAGCGACGGTCAGGTCATGCCGTACCTAATCATCGTTAAGCAAAAATGATCTAAAAAAATCTGCACTTGATCACCAAGGTACATGACAGCTACTACGCACTATCACTATAAATTAAATAATTCCGGATAAAAATAATGCTGATCCAACAGATAAATTTGCAATATACAACCAGAATAAAATGTTTCATTCATTGGTAAATACACACAACAAAAAGAAATTAAACTGGTATTGGAATGTTGGCAAATCTTTGAATTGCGTCAGAATACCGATCGACTTAATGAGGACCAGTAAGTTACTTGATAAACTACCGATAACCTTGCCAGATTTAGCGAGAATTCCAAAAAAATATAGTCATTATGCGTCATGCGGGCCAATAAAAGTGGATTGAAAACTAGTTTTTCACGCGGGCGCGAAAATTTTCTGCATACGCAATTTTAGTATTTGCAATTTTTCGCAAGTATAAAAGGACTGGCAACCATCACCATTCGTCAGTCCTCCCATTAAACCCTAAACAATGGCAACATTCGGAACTGCAGCAACAATTTTGCTCCTGGCGCTCAGTAGCATTGCTTCTGCAACCAATTTCAAGGAATGCAGATCTTTTTTTAACTACAGTAAGTTTAATTTACAATAATTATTATTACTTTTCTAACTTAAATTTTTGTGTACTAATAAAGAGGTGGGAACTCCTCCTTTGAATGTCACTCTGGGTAACTGCGAAAAATACCCCTGTGACCTTGTCAGGGGCATGAACGTCTCTGGTGGTATGGACTTCGTGTATGGTGAGTAAACATTATTTGTCAAATTACCTTCTGAATGCTCATTAGTTGATGACTGGTTTTTACAACCCGACATGTTTAATTATGGCTTAATAGACATAGCATCTAAATTTTTGTTATATCAATTTTAAAATTTTTTATTAAATGTTTCATCTTTTCATAACAACAAACAAAAATTAAAAATATTCTGGGTCTTTGAGAATGCACGATTTAAATCTAGTGGAAAGCTTTTTTAGTATATCTGTTATTTTTTAATTATTTAGTTTAGCTGTGCATTTATTGGCTTTTTTGTTAAAATTTCATAATCATTGACCTAAACAAATTATTTTGAATGACTCAGGTAAGGAATTGAGCGTGCTGAGACCCGTGATCACTGTCTACGTAGCTGGTCTTCCGATCAACTGGCCCATGAATCAGGAGGATGGATGCACGAGTCTTAGCCATAACAAGTGTCCCGTCAAGGCGGGCACCAGGGCAAGGTACGAGTACTCGCTCTACCTTGGCCCTCGAACCCCTTTGGTTAGTAACCATTTGTTTCATTTTTACGAGCTACCCTGCTGACGTGATTCGCCTATTTTAGGTTCAACCTTTGATGCGGTTCGAATTCAGGAATGCGCGCGGGGATACCACAATTTGCGCTGAGATGCCAATCAGAATCCTTCCCAATCCTGATGAAAAAAACCTGAGGGCAAAACTTGTTGAAGATTTTGACAGTGAGGGCTGGAGAGAACCAAGCCACGATGCAGTCAATCAAATCATTGTAAACTAAAACTAAATAAATGACTAGAATTATCTAAAAATGGATAAAAATGAACTTTATTTTGTTCTCCAAAATTTAATAAGAATAAACGAGAATAAAATAAGTATTTTGACGCATTATCTGAATGAAAAAATACAAAAAGTAATTTTTTGTTCGTTTGCACAGCGACCTAAATTAACTAAAATTAATTACAAATTTTACGCTGCTAAAATGATCTCAAAATTCAAATTTGAAAATTTTGTGAATAGAGAGAAGCTTATACCAATAACATCGCGAACAAATAATATGGAACAGCATACTACACTCAAGGGAATAAGCTTTGTCGTTTTTAAGGTCCACATTATTAAAAAAGTCATCCTGTGAAATTATTTCACATATTTGTTGGAAAGGTGTAACCACAGCAACTAGAGAGTTGGAAAAATAAACGCACTCAACCCCTAAACTTTGATCAGATTTTCGAATAATTGCACAGGCACGCTTGCTCTCAACAAATTTTGTCTCCAGAGCCGCTGGAAAGGTGCGAAAGCCAGTAGCAAGTAGTGGCGATCGAATTGGCATCGGTTCGTCACGAGTCCCGCGAGGTGTTACAATTGGCCCCCGGGATTACCCATGGCGCTCTAATGAAGAAAAAACGAGAAGAACCTTTCGAGTCCGCAGGAGCACTGCTTGGTTCAAGACCCGGCGGCACAAAAAATTAAGTTTTACAAGCACCTAAAACAGAGCAAGTTCAGGCAACACTTTCACTACCAAGCAGCATTAAAACATACTGAATTTTTTATATAGTTGTGACATAATATATATTTACTTTAGTATAAAAGGATTGGGAACCTTTAGTATACCTGTTAGTGTTAGTTCTCGCGTAAAACACCAACAATGGTAACATACGGAATCGCAGCAGCAGTTTGGTTCCTGTCGCTCGTCGGTGATGCGTCCGCCACCAATTTCAAGGAATGCAGATCATTTTTCAACAAGAGTATGTTCACTAACGATATTTTATTGTTCCTTACGTAACAATTCATTCTGATGTTTTTAAAAAAGAGGTTGGATCTCTTCCGTTGAATGTCACTCTAAGTAACTGCGACAAATACCCATGCGATCTTGCTCGGGACTCAGAAATTTATGGCGGTATGGACTTCATTTATGGTGAGAAGACATTTTCTTATAACTGCGTTTTCTTTTTAAATATAAACATATAGTGTTGGGAAATTAATTTTTTTTCTAAACATTCACAATTTTGCGAGAGTAGAAAATTTTTATAATTCTTTCTTAAAACATCAAATGGAAATAATGTATAAATTTGATTCTCTTGCATCGTTGATTTTTTTAATTAAATTCTCAACCTTTGGATCACATTTCAATTTTGAATAAAAGACGCGAAGAAATTAAAATTATAATAAGGACTTATGCAGATAAGGATTTGAGTGTGCTGATACCTAAGATCACCGTCTACTTAGTGGGTTTCCCAATCAGCTGGCCCATCAATCAGAAGGATGGATGCGTGAGTCTCACCCTAAACAAGTGTCCCATCAAGGCGGGCACCAGAGCCAGATACGAATACTCGCTCTTTCTAGGCCCTCTAATCCCTTTGGTCAGTATCAAGGGTGATTTTGGTTTAAGCAACCTGTGATTGAGGCTACGCATGCACATGCTTATAATATATTGCTCCATGATATAGTTTAGGAGCAATTGGTAGCGGTATTTTTGTTTCTTTGTGCCGTGACGATAATTTGATTATTGTTGTTCTAGGTCCAACCTATAATACGGTTTGAGTTAAGGAATGAGCACGGAGACACTGCCATTTGTCTAGAGATACCAATCAGAATTATTTCCAATCCAAATGAAAATCATTCGGAGAAAAAACAAGTTGAAAGTTCTAATGGCGTGAGTTGCAACGAACAAAACCTTTAGTATCAAACACTAAATATTTGTAAAATATTGTAAATAAGACTTATGTATATAGAATAAAAGTTTATTGTACATTATATCTTGATTTTTTAAATGAGCTGCCGAAAATAAATCTGATTTAATCTCATGAGAACGTAAATTAGGAAAACATAAATATTCTCTTGTTAGTTGTAAACATGTAAAAGCTGCTTAAGACACACAGAAAAGGTCAATTAATGCATGTAGATAAATATAATATTCATTAGACACCTACGGTGGACAACAAAATGAAATTTACTTTATTAAAAAGTGGATTGAGCTGGAAAACACTTTTCATTTATAGCGGCATAGAATAACGTAAAGTAATAAATATATGTTATATGTATTCGCCGACCGTCGAGCGACACGTCTCCATCCGTGTCACCGGAGGAGCCGTTGAGCGACGAAACCGCAAATGTCGAAACCGCGACGGCGAAATTCGGGGAAGAGGGTCCTCGGGGGCCCCGCGGACTTTCGCCGGGGTCTGATATATTATGTCATTTTAAATCTCATGTTGCGTAACAATGTTTGATATTGTATTATTTCCTAAGGATCATAGCCTTTTTGATAGAGCACATATCACCTTGCTTGATTTGCAATGGCTTATTTCAATGTCGAATGCGGGCAAATGACGTTAATTGAAAACAAGATTTTCACGCGGGCCTGAAAATGCTAATTAACATTATATTCCAAGTGCTTTTAAGTCATAAATTTGATAATGACAACGAATGCCAATTTTTGCGTCAGTATTAAGTATAAAAGGGTTAGCACCCATCAGAATGTATCAGTTCAATTTCACAAAGCACTAAGCAAATATGGCAGCATTCGCTTCTGCAGCAGTGGTCTGGCTCCTGGCGCTCGTCAGCATTGCGTCTGCTACAGATTTCAAAAAATGCAGTAAGTTTGTGTTATAGCATTAAATTATTTCCAGTTAAAAATTCGGGTTTTATGAAAATTAAGAGATTGGAACTCCTCCTTTGAACACTACCCTGGGAAACTGCGACAAATACCCATGCAACTTGGTCAGGGGTACGAACATCTCAGGTGGAGTGGACTTTGTGTATGGTGAGCAAATAAGTTTATCTCTGGAACGCTTCTTTGGCACCTAGAATTTATTTGATTCACCAAATTGTATCAAATTATTGGTCCGATTTGAATTAAAATTTTTAAAGTCACAAAACCAGACATTATTGTAAAATTGCGATATGTATTAATTTTCTCTCAACAATAACTGCATGATTTATGATTTTAAAGTCAAATGAAACTTGTTACAATTATTCAGCAAAAGACTTGACCGTGCTGAAACCTGAGCTCACCGTCTTTGTAAATGGACTCCCAATCAAGTGGCCAATAAATCAGAAGGACGGTTGTGCGAGTCTCACCCTGAACAAGTGTCCCATCAAGGCAGGCACCAGGGCAAGGTTCGAGTACTCACTGTTCCTTGGCCCAAGAACCCCACTGGTTAGTATCCTTTGCCCTGTTTATATTAAAAGCTCTGTATAATTATGATCTACCATTTTTAGGTCCAACCATTGATTCGGTTTGAGTTGAAGAGCGCGCGCGGAGAGACGATGATTTGCTCCGAGATACCCGCCAGGATCATTCCAAAGAAAAAATTCCATTCTAAGATGTTTGAATCCTCTGATTAATGTGATTAAAACTTAATAAATATTTTCCATTGAAAAGCAGATTTACATTTCTTTGTATGATTGATAAAAAATAACATAAAATATCAAATATTTATTTCCACTTTTTTTAACCTTTGCTCAGCACATCCCATGGACTATGACCTCACCGGGTCCCAATAACACCACGGAGCGGATAACATGGGGCCCGATGTGGCTATCTTTTCGCCGCCTCGCACCGAGGTCTTTAATTGAAATGCCAGATATTGGTCCCTAAAGCCGCTGGAAAGGTGCGAAAGCCAGCAAGTGGCGGCGAGTCGGCGCCGGTGCGCCTCCCAGCCCGCTGAGCTATTAGACCACTGCTTCTTTTAATATAAACATTTTTTTGCCATTTATAGCTATGGTTTTTTTTTCAATTTAAGCGAGTGAAAAGTATATGAAGTGAATGCATTTTTCTAATAATTAACATTTTTAACGAATTAGTCTGTCAAAAGATTTTTTTCATCTTGAACCAGCAGTTTCATTAGATCATCGATATTTTTAAGTGCAAGTAGTGTTGTAGTAATGTTAACCGGCAGCTCTTAAGATGGGATTTATTTTTACTGTACGATAACAGAAAAACTTTATTTTTCTTTAAAAGTCATGCAAGCACAATAATTTAAATATATTAGGAAAATTCAGGTAACGTAAAAGTTGTAAAAAAATTTATTATCTTGAATTTTTTATTTAGGTTTGGTGAAAACATTTTCCACTGATAATCGCACAGTGTGAATTATGTAAGCACCGGTCCGGCTCTAATGCACTTAAAAATGCGAAAAAATATATGATGAAATTTCCGCGCGGCTAATGTTGTTAAACAACGGAGCATGCGATAAATTTTGCCTGTTAAAATTTCCACTCTTTGCCGTGCATCCTTAGTCGATTAGCGCAGAGTAGACAGCCATTTATTTATTTGAATTTTTTGCGTCGTACAGTATGACCACTTATATTTTGAGACTAACTTTGCATGCGCATAACTTTTGAACTATTTATGCGTTTCGCGCCAAATTTGTATCATTCAACTCCCCACTTTATGCTCTTTTACTATAATGGCGCGAAAATCACCTCAGACCCTTAGTAGGTATGCAACATGCACGACAAGCAGAAAATCCTTTCGCTGCTCCGCGCCCAACGCTCGATTCGGGACATTATGGCCCTCACCAAATGCTCCAGGGCAACCGTCTTCCGCATCAAAGCTATTGGTGATACTGCCCCGACCCCAAGGAAGCCCCGAAATGCAAAATCAACGCCCGTCCGCACTCCAGCATTGATGAGGGCCATTCGCATGAAGATTAAACGAAATCCGCTGATTTCCATTAGAAAAATCGCACGCTCGTACGCAGCGGGCCGCGAAACGGTCCGAAAAATAGTGAAAAATGATCTGAAGTACGTGTCGAGGGCCAGGACCAAGAGACATTTGATTACGACCAAACAGAAGGAAGCGAGAGTGGAAAGAAGTAGGAAGCTGCTATCCGATTTGAAGAAAGGCACGAAACGCCGTGTTATTTTGTACTCAGATGAAAAAATGTTCACTGTCGATGCAGTTTCCAATAGCCGAACTGACAGGTATCTGAGCAAGTCACCTGCATCTGAGGTACCAGAAAATATCCGATTTTCGTTCAAAACTAAGCATCCTGATGGTGTTATGGTCTTTGGACTTGTCGCATCTGATGGCAAGAAGATGAATCCAGTGTTCATAAAACAAGGGCTTAAAGTGAACACTGAGGTCTACTTAGACATTTTGAAAAAGCAAGTTCTGCCTTGGGTGAAGTCAACATATGGGTCGGACACAAAAATCACATTCCAACAAGATGGTGCGCCGGCCCATGCGTCCAAGAAGACTCAAGATTGGCTAAACCAGCACCTGCCGGGCTTCTGGTCCAAGACGATGTGGCCTGCTAGCTCACCAGATCTGAACCCCCTCGACTTTAGTGTTTGGGCAAAAGTCGAGGCGGATGCTTACAAGAAGCCTCACCCCAATATTGAAGCCCTGAAGACCTCCATCAAGAAGGCATGGCGTGCAATGGATGAAGAGTACCTTCAAAGGGTTTCCAGCCGAGTCCGACCCCGTCTGGAGGCCGTGATTGAGAAAAATGGAGCCCATATCGAATAAATGTGTAACCAAACGTGTAATAAAGCTGTGATGTAAATGACGTCCGCCTAACTTAAGTAGTTTTTGTTAAGCAGCCATTTTAAATAAAACATGGAAGAGTCTCAAAATATAAGTGGTCATACTGTAAGTACTGATGGTGCATCATATAGCAACTCCACTCTTTCTATTCACCTTTCATTATTCTTTTATTATTTGTCTTTTACTATTAGTACCGATTTTGTACTTTGACTTTGGAGAAGAGCAAATGAAAATAACAATTAATGCTTAATTATTTTCTAAGAAACGATAACATACTCCTTAATCATATAGAGCACAGGTCACTTTGCTTGACAAATTTGCCATAGCTCTTTGTTAGTTATACAAGCAAACGAGATAAAATTGAAAACACAATTTTCACGCAGAAATCGCACATTTAGGCACAGTAAATTAGATGACGCCAAAAATGTCAATATTTTCTATAAAAACATTTTCTATAAAAATATTGGGATATAAGAGCGTAGGAGCTCTCAACAGAAAGTGTCAGTTTTTGACAAAGCTCAACGATGACAACGTCCGATACTGTTGCAGCCGTTTGGTTCCTGGCGCTCCTCTCAGCATTTCGTCTGCCACCAATTTCATGGAATGTACAGCCTGGTTCGTCAGTAAGTGTTTTTTCAAGGTTTATAAGCTTGCTAATTTTATTTTTAAAGAGGTTGGAACACCTCCTTTGAGCACCACACTGAGTAACTGCGAAAATTTACCCTGCACCCTTGTCAGGGGCACAAACATCTCTGGCATTGTGGATTTTATTTACGGTGAGTAGCAATATTAAAAAATTTTCTAAACGTTTCTTTCAATCTTATGGAACAAAAAATTAAATATAATAATTTTCAACATACACTCTAGCCCGAAACTATAACCGTATTTAGTTCAATTAATTTTAATTTGATGACGTTTTTAAATTCATATATCTTTGGATATTTTAGTACATATAATAGTGATAGGATTGTTTTTAAGGTTGTGTTTAAGATCTAAAACATTCATCTAAATTTCCTGAAAATTCGTCACAAAGTCATTTTTTTATTATGAATTGAAATGCCAGACGATTTCCTCAAAGCGAACAAAAATGTTCATCTAAATTATTGTGTCGTGTTTCATAGATAAAAACATAACCGTGCTGAAACCAGAAATCACCACCTACATAGTAGGCATTATCCCAATTATCTGAAACACCAATCAGATGGATGGATGTGAGAGTTCACCCTTAACAAGTGTCCTATCTTGGCAGGCACTAGGGCCCGGCACGAGTACTCGTTCTTCCTAGACCCTGAAATCCGTCTGGTGAGTGTTATTCGTTATTCATCTTCAATGTGATTCTTATCTTACCACCTTATTCATTTTAGTTCCATACTCTACTGGAGTTTAGAGACGCAAGAGGGGCTACCACAATTTGCGCCGAGATTCCTATCAGAATCGTTTCCAATCCTAATGAATCAAATCATGGTCAGCTAGAGATAGCAGTAAAGATCTGAGAACGAGAGCATTGGATTGCACAAAACCACAACATGGCTTTCAATTTTTGCTAAACACCAAATCAATTTGTTTCAATAAAAATTGAAAACGGAATCTCGAATGATCTACGGAAACAATTTATTTTTATTTTTAAAACAAAAAACACCTGAAGAATTTGCATAATTCCTAAACCGTCGAGCATAAGTTTTACTTGGATTTTTCAGATAAAAATTATGGGAAAGTTAAAATCACCTTATCCTTAGAGGCTTAAATAAGTTTATCAACCTCATAGTTTTCCCATTCATTAGAGCAATTCGAATGGGTTAATCATTCGAATGGGTTAATCAGCAACCTGAAAGTGGTCCATATATCTTTCGGAAGGTTCCCATCGCAAGCATATGGACGTTGTGGCTCAACAAGAGAAGATGCTGCCTGTTTATTTGTGTTTTCTTAGTTCCCATCGTGTATTATCGATAGGCGGCCTTAATAAGCTGCGATCGCGAGAGCAGGTCCTTTTGTTGCACCGCCGACCATGCTCTCGAATTATATCTGATTGTAATACGTTGTGTGTGTGTGTATTGTGCTCGCAAAAAGTACATAGGATGTGAGAGGGCGAGCGCGCGCGTGGATTACATAAAAGCGCCGGCCAGGCAAAAGTAGCCCACGCTCGCGCAGCTCTCAGCTATTTTACAGCGTACAAAGCGGAATGGGTGCTTCTTCCATGTAGCCTCTGCCAGCGAAAAAGCGCTCTCTTATGTAAAAAGGTGCATGTTTTGTCAGGCAGCAGCTTATATGTCCTAGTTCTCCAGCATCCATCGTCGGGAGGAGAGCGTGCTCGCAGCACCGGCAGAGGGGAAGTGCGATCACGGTTGAATCAGATTCATATTATTCGCAAAGATGGAAAACTGATTGAGAGCTGGAATAATAAATTTGCATATTTTCCTATTTCGAATAGTTGTAATAACTATTATTTGCTTTTCTTTGAGTTGAAAAATATTACTAAACATATTTGTTCTGCAAAAAACATCAGTTCAATGCAATTAAAATCACTTGTCCAAGCATTAAGATTTTTAAATTGAGCAAATAAACTATTTAGATATTAATTTTTTTTCTCTACAGATCGTAACAGTTGCAGAATTATCGTTTAAAAGTAGTGGACGTTAAAATTCATTTTCACATGCAAAACTAATTAATAAAAATAATTAAATAATCGGTCCCTTAATTCTTAAATGAAACGATAGACCGCAAGAAAAACATAAACAGAAAAAATCTGGAATATGGATGGGACAGTGGAATTATAACTATGATTACAATTTGTTTTAAATTTAAATTTCCAGCTATAATTATACTCAGTAAAATTTAAAAATGAGACGCAATTGTAAATGGAAATGGTCATATTCATTAAAAAAACATCAAAATTTTTACCTTTATATTTTCACTCGTGAATTCAACGAAAATTACAACCTAATTAAAAATGTTTCTAGACAATGTAATCTACATTTCAAAAGGGTCCTAAAAGACTTTCATATTGGTCAATATATTAACCGAAAATTTATTTTTAATTGCATGCTGATCTCTTCCGGTATACCTGCCCTGAAAGTTTAGGTCACTTTCCTATGAAGAGCAGATTATAGAATCAATATATAAGTATGAAATTGTTTTCCCAACCAGTTTTAAATTAAATTTTATCTCGTCAATTATATGCTCACACTGCTGAAACTGGATCAGTTAATACAGAAAGAAATCTTCAACCGTAATATTAACACCGAACTCAATTAAACTCTCCCGGATACTTTTAATTTTGCGCCTTCACCTGCTTCAATGCATTGATATTATCCATTCAGGGCAGACAGGTGAGTCGGCGCCGCCGGGTCAGATGGAGCTGCGAGGTGTGAGAAGAGAGAAGATGCGAGAGGCTGGCGGGGGTGGGGCGCCTCCAAGGGTGGGGACCGTGAGGGGAGGGAGGGGAGTCGGTCGTCGAACAGAACAGCAGGCAGAGGCACGGGCAGGCCAACGAGGACGTGCGGGCGAGACGAGAGCGAACAGCGAGCAAAGAAGACGAAAAGCTGGCTGCCTGGCGGGCCGACAGACGAGAGCAGTGGCGAGTGTTTGTTGGTCGGGCCGAAGCGCCGAGTCGGCCGTCGAGCCAGCTGTTATCTAGGATGAGCTAAACGGCCGGCGCGCGCGCGTCCTGTCCGGGACACAGTGTGCTGGGCATGCAGGTGTGGACCTGAGGATCAGGGACGCTGGCGGTGTTTCTGCACAGCATTCCGCCGCCGCCCTCGCCCCCAGCGGCCCACCACCACCTCGACGCCCCGCGAAGCAGCAGGTAACTCACTCCATCCCCCCGTCTCGCAGGTTGCTTTTATGTTACGTACATAGGTGTCAACGGGAGAGAATCAGGGTGCACCTTTATTTGCCAGGATTTCCCTTACTGGTGTAACTGCCACCTGACGCAAACTCAGTCTATTTATTATAATTAATGCCCTCGAAAATCAAGGGGGTGAAATGACAAAAGTGAAAGAAACATTTTGATATTCTTGCGTCAGGGCGAGACGGTTTTTACGTCTTCAGGGTGAATTACGCTTCAGTCAGATCATTTGGAGCCCTAATGGAGGCAGCCCATTCATTCATTTTTTGCCTCTAAACACTCTTCTTTTTTGCTTTTCCGTCCGTCTGCGTGCGATGAAAGAGATGCAGAGGCGGCCAGGGGGACGGGGCGTCCTTACGGGGTCGTGTGTCTTGAGCTCAATGCCGGGCTCTTTGTTTTCCGTCGCTTTTCTCGCCCTCTCGGATCTGGCGGGGCTTCTCGCGTTCGGCACTTTTTAATCTGACGCCAGACCGTCTGAGCAGACATTCGTCTCAAAAGAACAGAGGACGCGCCTCACCCGCAACGCTGAACTCCGATTCAACGGCTCCTTCTTTGCTTTTTGTTTTTTCTTATTTTCTCACCCGCCGCACCAACCGCCACAACTCTCGCTTCTTGCACTTCGGTAAATAATGCGACCTTCGGAACAATCAGGGACCAGCATTTGACACTCTAGAGCCGACTGTTTGGCGTTTGCAGATAAACACGAATATTTTCGCAGTAGAATTAAACGGCGTGTGAAACTTCCCACTGATTTGCACACAAAACAACATTCTCCGGCCTTCCTATCTCTTATTCTGATTTATTTGCTGCCTCTTCACACTAATTTTGGCACACTTAATCTGATTCTCCTCGGCTTGCAAGCATTGTAAACTTAACTAACAAGTAGTAGAGTTTGGAGCAAACGCGAAATTCGTTACGGGATGGAGGAAGAGCTAGAGCGAAAAGCACTTTCTCCTACTCATGAGCGGGCGGCGAGCATCAATAACTGTGCTTTTGCCAAATATGTCATTTTCCTTCTGCAGGCGGCGGCCAGGTGCGGACGCACACGGGCCATTGTTTCCGACACTGCTTGACTCCGCGCACGACCGATCCTCTCTCACATTTCGTTTTTTACCAGTCAACATTTTTGAGCCACAATTGTGTTTTCACCTATTTACCAAAGGGGCCATAGAGCCAGCACATGCTCAACTTGTATAGGATTTTGCACCGATGGGACGATAGCAACAAAGCAAAACCCGCCCGACCAGTAAAACTCATTACAAAATTTCATTTCAATGCTATTTGCCACTTTCAATGTACAATAACGACTATTTTTAATTCAAAATTAATTCACCTCTTAAGATAAGCCATGAGTCATGCGAGAGCAGTTCAAAAAGCTTTTCATCTGAATCTTTGCGCAATACTGTCACGCCCAAAATCTAAGTCATCAAAAATTATTGTCGTTGAGCTGTTTCAACAAATTGCACTTTAAAGACAAACAAATGCTGAGTGTAAATTCAGTCATTGTCAGAAGGCTCGCTTCATTGTTTTGAAAGTAGATTTGCTTCGCTCGACATAATTTTTCGAATTTAATTGCAGTCCGTTGCGAAATTTATCTGTTTTTATTTTCACGGATCAGAGGCTGGTCGCCTAGTTCTGCAATTTTGCAGCTGACTGCATTTTCGCGTCCCCTAAACAAGTGACGAGTTTCACGCAAATTGCCCCTTTTCTCTTTCTTTGCATGATTTTTTGTCTCTTACGGTCACGCGTCGTCGTCAGTCGTGCGTTTCACAGAATTTGTCACGCATCTCGCGCCAAGAAAAGGTACACAGCAAAAATAATATCACCTAGCAATCAAATTCCTAGCCTTTGCTCCGTTAACGAAAAAATGGGCTGCCGAGCGAAAAGTGGGCTGCGCTCGCTAGGCAATTAAACCAATTGTTCTTTGCGAGTAATTATGTGTGCCTGCCTAACCACTTATAATTTATTATATCCGACCCACTGACAAATATAATAAAATCTTCCTTGGCTGCGTCGAAAAGAGTCTTATCTAATCTGGCTCTCTTAATTTAATCCCTCTATTAAGCTGTTAAAGACGCTTTTTGTTTATTTTTTCCTCTCTGCGTTCATACAATAAATTCATCATTAGAATAAATGCAAAGCAAGAACAGCGTACATAACTTGCAGAACTTTGTATTAAACATGTTCTTAAATTTAATCTGCAATTCATAAAATCGGGTGTATTTTTCATTTTTCCTCCAAAGAAATCTGCCAAAAAATATTTATCATACATATAAAAAAATCACTGTAGATTTATTATAAAATTAAAAAATTAACGCAAATTACGTTTAGGAAGATTTTTTTAACATTTAAAAAATAAAAATTTGTTTGGAGAAATACAACTGAATTGATTGACAGAAATTGATCTCACTGTTGCTAAAATTGCGGAGCATAATATTTATTTTAAAATTGAATTTAACATTAAGGCAAGAAGTGTTAGATTATTGTGCGCGTGTTAGTATAGTATATTTGAAAACGTGGAAAGAGGCTAATTGGACTCGCGTGGTGAACAATTAATACAAATCGCGGTGAGGAAACAATAAACGCGAAATCGTTGACTCGAAACTGCGAACCTGCTTTTATTTTGGTTTTCCTGTCTCGCAAACGAGGAGAACAGGATGCTGTGAGAGCCGCAATTCAAAATTCCAGCCTGCCAAAGCACACATTAGAATTCCAACTGTTTCTTCATTCCACGTGACGAGCGATAATCTTTTCGCGTAGAAACCTAGAAATGACACAAATTCGAGGGAACAATATAAATGTGTCACTCAGATTTTGCAAGGCTGTCGCGATTCGGCGAGCGTTTCGACCTCAGTCTCTTTTGTGATTTGGTGAAATTAATGTCAATTTGTTGAACTGCAGGTAAATTTCATTCTTGTAGACCCGTTTTATAGAGAGATGAGTAGCTGAAATTGAGTAATGTAGATTTATACGCTATGATTTTATTATGAAATATTTATCAGATTTTCGGAAGAGACCTCCCAAATTTTCAATTTTCGTTTTATACTCACGCTTAATATTACTCAACAAACTAGTGAAGTGAACACCATTTTAATTGTGGACAATCCGTCGATTGCCACCGTTGCATGAAAAGTATTCAATTTTTAACTCAGAGGTGCATGAAGTAGCTCCTGACAAAGATCATTGAAATCCTTGCCAGCTAAAGTGTTAACGGATTTAGTACAAACGAGCAACGGAGCAGTTGTCAATTTATTTTTCAATTAGGCAGCAGGTGTCGGTCGGCTGGTGTGCGTATTCTTCCTTTTGCTTATTGGCTGCTTTTTGTGTGCACTGCCCGACCGTGCTGAGTGAGCAGTGAAATTGCGCTGAATGGACGGAAAACAATCGGAAAATGCAAGAGACGCAGCTAATCATCGGTCTGTTCACTCTTCGTCTCGCGGTGCGGTGGTGCGGTCGCCTTTGACGATGTGGAGGTTTGAAAAGCTCAGACGGGGCCCTGGGCTGCCGAGGCGCCATGCACCAGCACTTCCTGCCGCCGCACTCAGGTACAAACTTCGTTCAGGGTACAACAACCGGCGGCTGAATTAGACACGGTGCGCGCAAAGCCCATTCAAAGAGACGCTGATTGTGATCCAATCACGGTTCCCAGCACTTTCGCTCTGTGTTGCAAACGTGGCCACCGATTTCATCCCAACTTTGCTTGATCGATTTATTTTGCAATTCAAGCGTCTATTCACTTCTTGCCCCATGCATGATGCCGTGATATAGTTCATTATTAATAATTTAGTTGTTCTCTAATTTGGTCAAGAGTTTTACAAACGCACATTTTTATTTCTAACCTAATGAGATTCACTTTATTATATCGGAACTGCTCATTTTCCCGACGCTGACATATGATACAATAAAAACTCTGCAAAATGCCGATAATGTTAATTTTTTCATTGAGAGTTTTTAAATGGCAATATGATAGTTTATTTATATGTTTTGGATGCTATGCTCCCTTCGTAAAATTCTATCTCTTGAATTTATATTGTTTTATTTTAAAATCGATGTTAATGTCACGAGAGGATTATACGTAACGAATTTCGAGTAATTTCGCTCCAAGAACAGGAATTGCAGGGATCTAATCTAACAAGCAATTTTGTGAAGCATTGTTTTTGGCGATCCGCAGCTGATATGGCGTTTGCGCGGTGATAAAACCGTCGTGACTTTCGCAATCGCCAGCAAACTTTTTCATCTCATATTACAAGGTGACAGTGAAGTCTGCGAAATGCTGTTACGTTGGCGGTTATGGTCAGTCCCGCCGGAGACGTAACAATTGGCCGAGAGATGAACATGAAAGGGCCAAATCGGCACATCAAAGGTCGAGCGAGGGTGCCATAGGGAGAGAAAGATTCAGTTTGCGTGCCGCGTGTGCCACTTTCCGCTTTCGCTTTTCCTCCGCCGCGAGAGTGAGTAGGGAGTGCGAGAGGGCGACGCCTGGCTGGGGTTGCGGGGCGGAAGAGGGTGAGGGGAGGCTCGTGTTTTATCGATTGGGATGGGCGGAGGCACGACTTGAAGCCCCTTGCCTCGCCTTGCCTACTATACGTGTGCACGTAGTACGTAGATGACGGCAAACTTGATGCTAATAGATTTCACGATTGAATGCTCGCAGCAATCGATGATTTTCAATTTTCCCCACTTTTCACGTTTATTTGCGCAATAAAAAAATAATTACGAGGTGAATGTCTTTCGTTTCGGGGGACAGCTCAATTTGTGTTTCCTGTTAGAGAGGTGTTGAATGATGAGAACTCATCCAGCGACGTCTTTCTATTTCTATTATTATTTTGGGAACGAAAACTAACTTATTTAATTCTATAGTTTTGTGTAAAGCGACAAACGCTGATCTCCTAGTTAAGCCCCTCTTGTCCAAAATATCCGAGTTTTATATTTGTGACGATTTCGCAACCAGAAAGCATTATAAGCGAATTTCATCTCTTGTCCAGAGCATGAAATTAGCTTCTCTGGCTAGCAGACCCACCGCGGCTGTCTTTTCCCATTGAGATGAGCTAGCTGCGAGAGGAGAGAGAAAGAAAAAAGCAGGCTGGGATGATGAACCCGAGCCTCGTGGAAAAGAGTTTTCGCATTCTTGTTTGTGCCCACTCGAGTGGAAACGACACACGGTAATTCACGTGCGAAAACTTGCGCGGAGGCATGTCTGCTTTCCCGGCGCCAGCTGAACACAACGAGATACGTAAAGAGAGGGAGATCATCCCCATTCGCCACCCTTGGCGGGGCACTGGGTCACCGTGGCCGGGGCTTTTGGCCTCCTTTCAAGCTCGCTAGCTGGGTTGCAACACAAGTCGAGGAAATATGTGTCGAAATTATCGAAAAACATGTTGTCTTGTGCAGCGAGATAAATGTGATGTTTGTTGTCAGTTCACATTAATTCAGACGTGTACTGTAGTACAATTGTGGCACCACCGACCACGCAATCAATCGTTTACAAATCTCAAAATCAGCTCTGGCGGAAATAAACGCGTTAACCTGTGGTGAGAGAGGAAGCACCAAAACAGCTCCTGCACGCGACAGGAAGCTGCGTTTTGCATCTGTCCGGTTGCACAGGTCGTCGAACCCCTTTTGCCCATTTCCATTTGTCGGCACACTTTTGGCTAATTGGATTATTTGTTTGTTGTCCCACAGGGAATGGCGAGCGGCGGGCGTTCTATCCGATGTGGAGCTGGGCGGCGCCGGCGGCATGCTGCGACGCCTGTCGCCGCCTGTGTGCTGCTCGCCTTTGTCGGCGGCGCAGTCGAATCTCATCATGGTTTCGCCGCCGCCGCAGTTCGCTGCGGGCGCCAAGTCGCCTCCCAAGCATTTTATTTGGCCTGAGGTGCGGCGGCCGTCGCAACTGCCACAGGCCAAACACCCGCAACACCACAGGCCGATCAGTGCCAACAATGCAGGTGAGACAATATTTTTTCGTTAATTATACATAAACGTTGTCACGCGTTTAGTATCCGAAAATTGTAACTGACCATTATTGGTAATTGAAAAAGCACCTTCCGATAACTCACCTCTAGTTTGCATGGATTTGTAACGTTCTGATGCAATGAGTATATTTTTGTTTTTAAAAATCTGAATTTATTGAGTACATAATGGTGAAATTCTAACCCTTTCCTATCGGCTCTGCATTGAGCAACTTAATTGGGAAGTGAGAAATCTCCTAACCTGTATTCATTCCTCCGGAGGCAGACCCTTGACTTAATGTATGTCACATTAGGATAAAATGTTTCCCTTTCACAGCGGTTGAAATAAACTATCCTTATCACAGAATCCCGAATGGGCTGCTTGGCAGCACCTTTGACTCTTCTGTAACGTCAAAGGTAAAATACATATATTTGATTATTCCTTTTTTGGTGTGTCAGTGTTGAGCAACGGGTTGGGCAACAACAACCTCGTCAACAGCAACAACAACAACAATACCAACTGCGGAAGCAACAAACGGAAGAGTGCCGTGGAGCTGCTTCAGGAGTCGAAGGCGTACTATGTTAAGTCGGAGCACGTGCTCGACGCCAAGCAGGTGTTACGTGCTGGCGTGCACGGTGGTCACCTTCGCTCTGCGCCCCTGCCCCCGAGACAAAAAGCCAGTCATCAGCACCATCAACGCACCGTCTCCCTCGACAAGGTGAGAAAATAAACATAATGCACTCTTTGTGGCACCATTCACGTGACGCATATATGGACAAGTGTCAATATTTTTTTACCGTTCATAACATCCACCAAAATGATTTTTTAGTTGTTGTTTGGTAAACAAAAAATTTCAATCACTCTCACTTTGTAAGAAATTAAACTGTGTCAACATGGTTGCAGGCTGCATTTTTGGAGAACACGCCGCCAAGGCTGCCGGAACGTTCTTGTTCCCAGTCGCCACCCCCGCTGCCGCCCAAGTCACCGCGGATCGCGCCTGGACGGCCGAGGGCACGCACGCTGGTGCTGACAGGCGGTCGAAGGCCAGTAGCCAACGGGCCAGACGTGCAGATGCGACTGCGGCAGCTGTTGTCGCAGCCGTCGCTGGACCGTGACAACACGTACCGAAGGTTGAGCGAAGATGACCACCCCACCAGCAGTCTCCTCCGCAGCCGACACTCTCACGACGATGACGAAGACGAAATCTGGCTGCAGGACGATGATTCCTCCGCCTTTGAATCAAAATCGGTATAGTTGGAATGGAATTTATCTTTAAATTGCACATAATGCGTCCCAGTACATTTGTATGACATTAAATAACAAATTGGAACTGGATTTTTTGCTTGTACGGTCAGGAGTAAAATAAATAAATAAATTGTACAGAGATACAAATAACAGAATCAAATGTAACATGTAACACTGGTTTGTCAATCATATCTCTGCTTAATTTAATTAAATTTTAAAATACCGGGTTCACAAACATTATTTTATACATCAGTCTTAATTGGTCGAGGTATCATTATTTAATTTCTTACGCGAACTAGTAAAATTTGAATTTAATCTTTAATCTGGTTTTTAATCACGCCAGTAAACATTTTTCTTCGTTGGCCGAATGATTTTGTTTGTTACCCTTTTCAACTAGAGGTTTAAATACCAACTCAAGGAGATTGATGATTAGAAATGGCAAGGTCTGTGTCACAAAAGATTTGCACCACCTGCCCTTCGTTTTAAAAGATCAAACGCTTTAATCAAGGACGGTTAATCGATTGTTGACCTTTTTATGAACCGAAAGCAAAGTTTAATGCCTGTGTTGTGTACGTGACCTCTCAACGGTATGGTATGGTTGCAGGTGGGTGGCGAGAAAGGGTTTCCGGTGAGCAGCCGGCACTCGACGCCATCGGCAGCAGGACACTGTTTCCTCAGCCCAGCGGCCACGCACAAGTCGCTGCCAGACCTCAGCCCTGGCGCCGCTGTTGGCAGCACGCCTGACGACAATGCCAGCACTGGATCTAGTAGCAAGAGGTACGTCAACAAAATAAAAAAAAACATTAGTATTTTTTATTAAACAATAGTTTTAATTCATTTTCCAAGTAAATACTCGGTTTGTCTTGTCATGATGTTACATATTACGAATATATCCGTTTTCTACCCGTAGCAGCGACCAAAGATAAATATGATGATTCATGAATTTTGCTGTTAAATGCGGCCCTGATCCTAGTTCATTATCATGGAAGGTTCATTGGTGTACTTTTCAGGTGTTACTACGCGGGTAGCAGGGCGACAAGCGACTACGTCAGCCGGTCGCCAAGCAGCTGCAAATGCTGTGAGAGCCGGGCACGGTCCTCTGCCTCTTCGTCGCGCGCTGAGGCCATTTCCCAGGTCAACGGCCGCGAGCAGCAGGAAGAGGACGAGGGTGAGCGCGATGAGCTTCTTTCACCCGACACAGACGACTCGCTATCGCGCCGTCCGCGGCCTGTCCTCCGCTCCAAATCGGACATCAGCCACAGATACTCGCGGTCGGCGGCCTTCCTCGCCCCTATCCCAAGAACGGAGCTCGACGATCAACCATTGAAGACCACTGTCGAGGTTTGTATTTTACTTAATTCTCTAGAAATTCTTTACTGCTACATATTTTTTAAAATTTAATGCTCATGAAGCTGAATTTTTTTATTGTTACACCAGCAGTCCTCTTTACTTGCAATGTATCAGTCGTTATAACCTCAAGTATTTTTGAAAATTTGTCAAAGAGTATTTTCCTGGCATGAATACTATCTAGCATTCGTTGTTAATTTTAATCATGTATTTAATTCTTCTTTTCTCAGGTGGAGCACTTTTTTGAGAATCTGGGCCTGGAGGAACACGTTTTCCGGAACTTGACGCGCCGCAGCTCGCAAGAGTCGTCCATCTTCTTTGGATCAGTCAGCTCGGTGGATTCTTGGCCTGGTGGTGGAACGGGGGCCTTTGCTTCATCTTCTGTTGAGGAGGAAGTGGCCGTTGGCCCTGGAGGTGGCAAGATGGGTGAGCAGCCATCCATCGTGGAGCGCAACGCACGCATCATCAAGTGGCTGTGCAACTGTCGCAAGGCGGCTCTCAGCTGACGCCTTTCTGTAACCTCTCGTTCGCCAACAAGCCCGCGACAAGACCAAGGTGAGACATTGCTAGAGTTTTATTACACCACGTTCAATGCCTGTAATGTTTTCTGAGAAAAATGAACAAATTTCATGTCGACAATGAAACCAATCGTCATAACTAACCGAATATTTTAGTATTAATATTGACTGTGATGTGAAAGGGTAACCAATTTAAAAATTTAGATTTGCTAAGAGGCTCAGATTCTTTATTAAAATTTTGTAAAAATTTTTTAGTTAAATTCACCATAAAGAGAGTTTTTAAAACGCAGTATTATAAATAAGATTTTCTCTTGTAATATCTTGGGTGTTTGTTTTTTTCATTTTTAAATCTTATATCTATTAAATTGTTCAATAAATTTAACAAGTCATAAATAATGCATAAAAATTTACATCTAATGATGAAAAAGGATAACTAGTTACTGAAACTTATAACCCAAATAACAGTGAAAATATTACTGTTCACAGAGTCCAATAAATTCATCCTGCTGGTGCCGCCCCTGCCCGATCTCGTCGCTTCCTCTACGGTGACCGTAATGGGGGCTGCAGGCTAGCAGTTCCATTGCTCAGACAACCCACTGCCAGCTAATTTGACAAAAAACGGAAAGCGGCCAAGGGAACCGGAAGAAGAGGTGAAGGCAGCAGGTGGAGTCCTGAGACATCTAGTCACTTACTCATTCACTAATGCTGACACGCGCTCTTTGGAACAGAAAAAATCATGTAATTGCTGCAGCGTGCAGTGTATAAACTGCCGTGTGATACTCTCGTGATGAAGTGCAAGCAAAATTATTTAAAAGTTGCAACAAAATGTAATCTTAGTCGAAATCTTAATCTAAAAAGAGCTGAGAGACCAGTGAAAGTAGATTGTGGGTGGAATTAGAAGAATATTAACAGGAAGGTGTAGTTTTTTCCCTTTCACTCAGTTGTTGTTCCTGATGTCCAAGCAGAGCGTAGACTACCCCGGATATATTCATTCCACTTTTCTAGGCTTTGTTTCTTTTCATCCTGATTGATGTACATCGATAGTAATGAAAGTTGTTCTGACCACATTCCCATAATGGCTAATACTGAAATGCCGAGTTCAATGAAAAACACTCCAAATTTAACCTACGCAAGTCGGATTCCTAGGATGTTTTTATCAACCAAGCTAAAAACAGGACGTTTTTAAAGTGTTTTAAAACTGTATTCCTCGTCAAGGAAAATGGTACTTACAATTAATTCAGTGAAAGCATAGTTACGAGGCTTTTAATCTCTCTCAAGCTGCTTGAGTCAAAATTTTAAAACTTTGCCTAGGGGAAGAGAGATTGTATGGTAAATTCCGCCCTAGGTAAGCTGAATGTGTTTTAAAGAAGCATTTTTAAAAAGTCCCCGTTTCCCTTTCGCAGTCAGTGTTTCTCACTGTATAGTGTAATGACACCCTATCAGTATCAGCATTTGCAGCCCTGACAGTAATTTTAGGATAAAAACAAGACTCATTTTAAGGATGTTATTAAGTAAAATTTCTGTGTCACCGCATCATGCTTAGAATTTCCAACTCTGCTCATTTTACTTCTCGTACCTCTCCTTTGTAAAGGAGTTTGCGCACGTGAACTGGATTTGTTACTTAATTTCAATTTCGCAGGTTGTGGAAAAAATCATGAACTCAAATTTAATATAACCGGAGGAGAAGATCAAGTCTTGGAAAATTATTATTTTCTAATGTCTCACGTTAAAATATACACACCCTCAGAAATCTGAAATAGTTACTGCGCTATTTTTTATGTTGCATTAACACTAATAAGCAAAAAAACGTGACTGTTTTTATTTGTTATCGCATCTGCTCTAGTTTTTCTCTTATTTGTATATGTAAAAATGTACATAATTATTGTAACTTTTATTTTGCTGGTGATCATGATCTGTTTGTTGCGGCGCAGTATTTCTCTGTTACACCCATGTAGCGCACTCAATAAAAAGCGGTGTGTGTCGCCACCCCTGACTATAGCAGACACGAACGCAAGCTACTTTCATTTCGACCTTCCGACCAAGCCAATTCCAGCAAAACACGAAAGTGCAGTTGCACGTACATATAGGTGCGAAAAAATAAGGGACCACAAGCATGTGGCTTCGTCTGGCTTCTCGCTCATCATGTCGTCATGGTTTTGCCGGATGTTTGATCAAACGGTCGGGCGTGTGAGAATGCACCTAATTCTGCCACTATCTGGCCAAATAAAAAGTTTTCTGCCAGGGGTGGATTTGGGGTGGGGGTGGCTGCGGCCGAGTGCCGGTGGACGGTGGAGGCGCGCGTTGCCTAGGCGACGGCGGTGCCAAAACTGCTGGCAGTGCTGAAGGGTGCAGGTGCAGGCACAACAATCGCGTGGCCGGCGGAGAGAACAGCAGGCCGTGGATCCTGATTGTTGGGAGCTGATCGTTGGCTGGGCCCGACAATGTGATCCGCGGGAGCATTGTTGCCGGCCGGAAGCTGCGACTCTCACACTCGCGAGAAGAAACATGACCAGCGGAGAGCCGCAAACCCTCGAGCTCGACGACTTCATTATTAAGAAGTATGAAATCAAGAAACGAATTGGCAAAGGGGTGAGTGTTCTTACGTCCGCAAATATTTTCGGGACAGTTGATGATCGGACTTCGTATCTAGATATGATTTCACCTTTTAAAATATTTGTTTGGTATTTTAAATCTAAGTTTCAATTGTAGCTATCACAAAAGTGTATTTAGTGCTAGGTTACCTGAGGTTGTTTATGAATAAATAACAAAATTATAATATGAATGGGGCCATGTGGCATTTTGTAAAGTAAAAGTCTTTAAAAAGTTAAACTTTTCTCCTAATAATCACTGAAGTTTCATTCTTCAGTTTAAATAAAAAAGATTTTTGAAACTTTATTTAACGATTTTTCCTTAAAAGTTTGCGCCAAAACACGGGAAAGTAAATGGAAAAAACTTCTAGTCATGAGATGCAATTCACAATCCAATTACTTTTGCACTCTAAACTGCAATCTTATATACGCTCGATCGCGTGCTTTCGTGCAAAATCAAACGTGTTAAATTTACATTGCGTTGAAACTTGAAACCACAACCAGGGTGATATTTAGAAAAAGAAGTTTATAGGATACCTGATTTCTTTAAACAAATATTTTTCGTGATTGAAGGCCTATGGAATTGTGTGGAAGGCTTGCGAGCGAAAGAGCAAGAAAGTTGTGGCGCTCAAAAAAATCTTTGACGCGTTCACCAACCAGACGGACGCGCAGCGCACTTACCGCGAGATAATGTTCCTGAAAGCATTTTCCGGTCACCCCAACGTCATCCGCCTGCTCGGCGTCCACTCGGCCCTCAACTATAAAGATATTTACCTCGTTTTCGAATACATGGGTATACTGTTATTTAACCTTGACTGTTAATAAAATATTAATTTAATGGTTCTTATCAAAGACACGGACCTGCACAGGGTAATTCTGAGTAAAGACATTCTGAAAGACGTGCACAAAAGATACATCATGTACCAGCTGCTCAAAGCCACTCTCTTTCTTCATTCAGGCAACGTAATCCACCGCGACCAAAAGGTACCCTTAAAACCCCCCAAAAGAGTCGATTTAACGAGATCTTCCGCAGCCGTCAAACATTCTCATTGACACGAACTGCACGTGCAAAATTGCTGATTTTGGCTTGGCGCGCTCCTTGAGCCAGTTGTCTGACACGCCGGTAGGTCATGGTGACCTGACGGATTACGTGGCCACGCGCTGGTACCGGGCTCCCGAGATCCTCGTCGGCTCCACCTGGTATGACTTGAATTTCCCTTTTTTTTCATTTTGAAAATTGATCAACTTTAACTCTTTGAAGCTTTTACACGGATTAAGTTCTGCAGAATTTAATTGCTTCTCTCAGAGTCAGCGTTGAAATTATTATTTTGCTATTTTACTCTCAGGACTGACTCGTTTTTTAATAGTTACACGAAAGGCATCGACATGTGGAGCCTGGGCTGTATCCTGGCCGAGATGCTGCTTGAGAAGCCTGTCTTCCCTGGACCGAGCAGCATCCAGCAGCTGCAGCTCATCTCGCAGACGTTGCCGCCACCCACCAAAGAAGGTACCGCGGATCTCAAGCAACCCTTATATATTTCTAATTCGGAAAGTGTTTTGACACGGGTACAGACATGAAGATCTTCGCCGGCACGTACGGCAGCAAGCTGTTTTCGCAGAAGCCACCAGGCAAACACGCCACCCTGGACGAGATTCTGCGCGAGGCACCCTCTGATGCTGTCGATCTCGTCAAAAAGCTGATCGTTCTAAATCCGCTCAAGAGACTGACCGCCGCGGAGGCCCTGAAACACGACTACGTTGCAAAGCAAGTGAAATTATTAAAACTAAATTAAAATTAAAAAAAATTATCCACTACAATTGGTTTCGTTTCAACATTTGTCTAGATCAAGAGTAATTTGGTTCAAAGTACATTTGTATTTTCTCACGAGAAAGCGTATAATTTCTACTTGACACGCTCGCATCAGGTTCCACGCGATCGACTCTGAGCCCGTGTTGTGCAATCCAGTAACGCCGCCGTTGAACGACAACGTGATGCTTTCGGTGGACGAGTACCGCAGCAAGCTCTACGAGTTGGCCGTCGCACCTTCAGCGGCCAGCGGAAGCCGTCACCACGCGTCCAGATCTCGAAGGCAACACCAAACGCCGCAGCAGCAGAGCAACGCTTCGAAAAACCAGCTCAGGCCGACGGCCACAGAGCCAAAGCAGGTGGCCAGCAGACCCAGGCCGGCCACCCAAGCTTCTCTCGCCAGCTATTCGACAGGTAAAAAACCTTATTTTATCGGAATAAGTAGGCAATTTCTTGACACTAAAGTTAGGCCGGTTGCATAAATATATTTGAAAATTATTATTGCATTTTATAAATAAAAATGAACTATTGAATCGATGAAAATACGTAGAACAAAATAAACTAGACTTTATTATGCTCAAAATTGCTTGCAATCAGTTCCGCACTAATTTTTTCCGCCTGATTTTAGCCGAGGCTAGGAGGAATTCCCTGCAGAAGAAAGACTCCTCGTCCAACTTGGCCCCATCGGGGATGGGGGCAGGTGGTGAAAATTGTTCTAAAACGACGGCAAAAAAGATGGAACGCAAGTCATCGTTGCCGATTTTAAGCAGCGTCAGCGCCGCCGCCGCTGCCTCGAGCAACAATAAGTGCCTGATGCCGGCTTCCAAGACGGTGTCATCGGGCCTCGCGCACTCCTCCACTACCTCACAGTCCCAGTCAGGCCAAGACAAACCAAAACTGGTGAGACTCAATCGCTTTACTTATTGCGAGGACAGGAGCCACGAGTAAAATGTTTTGATTTATACTGTGTGTCGATTGCAGCTGACGTGCCGCATGGGTTTTATCTGAGATCGGTGCAGGTACAACTTTTCAATCTCACCCCTTTTTGCACTTTAGAACATGTCAGTAGCCATTTGCTCTCTCGCACAAAATTACTGTCACGACGATAACACGATCGATTTTGAGGTTCTTGCTAGAAATAAAGGCAGACCGAGTCGAGAACGAGAAGCAAAAACTAAATATAATGTGCAGAGCACCGCGTGCTGCGCCTCCCACGGTATTTATTGCCGGCGTCTGATTGTGGCTGTTTGTTGCTTCCCTTATTGATTTGCTTGTAGAGTTTGTTTCTGCACTGCCACGCTCTCTTTTATTTCCCACACACTCTCTGTCGTTCCTTAAGCGGCGCCTCAATTCAGATTTTCCTTTTTCAGCGGCGGACGAGTACGCCCGGAGGCACGCAGGCCACGAAAGCCAGCATCAGCGGCCAGCGGCAATGGTGGTACTGAGAGACAGACCCTAAAAAGAGGTGCCTTTTGTCAGAGGCGAGCGAGAACGGTGCTTTTCCCTCGCCTTTTTCGTCGGAATGCCTTTCCACAGGATCTAAAAGAAACGCATAAATCAATCACTTTCCCCACACGTATACAATTTTCACAGCAATTTGGACAAGTGCCCATGCAAAATAAAATTATTATGTAGAAATTCAACAAAAAACACTCCAAACCCTGTTTCTTATTTAACTAACCGTAACTGATAAGAATAAATATTTTAAATTGTAATATTTTTAAAGATTTTGCGTTTGCTAGCATGAAATAAATTTTTACTCCTATACCTTATATTTTTAAGAAATCGTGGACGAAGGGTTATATTTCGTCCATTAACAGCTGATATGAAATGCACGCAATTCAGGACGGGTGTGTAGAAGAAATAAGGAAGTGATTTTCCTAAAGATTACCAAGATTTCTTAGAATCCGACATCAGACCAAAAGAAAAGAAAGAATATTACTGAAACTTTTATCGCAGTCCCACAATTCATTCACCATAGAGGCGGCTCACATTTTGTGATTGCATCGCCGTTTTAATCTGATTTCCAGCGCTCACAGCAAGATCAGCGAACTAGATGAGAGCAATGGGAACACGCGCGTGTGTGTCGTTGTCGTTCGCGGGGAACATTATAGTACAAACATATCAAAAGGAAAAATCTCTTGCTGGCTTATAGTTGATCACACAGGAAAATAACACAAAAACCAATTTAGGGCACACGCGCATGGCAATCTTCATATATAAATGACATGACGCAACACATTACATTTTAGAGTGCGTCCTCATTTCTCATTTTACATATCTGTAATTTACATATATTGAAACAACAATATGATACTCATTGTGTGTATAATATATAAATTATTTATTCTTTTGTGTCATCTAAACCACTTTAATAAAAAATTATGTAATCTTACTTACGTTATAAGGTGCGTAATTAATGCACCTCTGGGTTTATAAATAAAAAATTGCTAATATCATGCATGAAAGTGTTTTTCAAGGGGGTGAAAATGAGTTCGAAATGCGGCATAGACACGTAAAGATTAGTTTATTACGATGGCGGTACAGTAAGTAGTTATATTTTAAGAACACACGCCTCTTTCCCGCCTTTGCCATTCAAATTGAAACGTGTCAGATGATGATGTGTGTTTTGTGTTAGAGACCGGAGAAAGTACACGCCCATAGCCATGTATGTTTTTGTTACGAGTTGAAGATAGTTCTTTTGCTTTATGATTACTGCAGTAATTTTTGCGAGTTTCTGGGGTTGGACAACTGTGGATTTTGAACAGAACAAAAATAGTGTTTACGACGGATCCACAATCCACAAGCAGATCACGGTATGAAATGCGCATTACTTTATTAATGCTACAATTTGGACTTTCAATGTGTATGGTAAAGTTACAGTTTTTCTGCCGGGTTAAACATCTCGCCAGTTCTTATTTCTTATGAGAATACCATGTTAAAGTAGGGGTGGCGAAAACTGTGACTTTTCCATATCTATAATGAATAAGCATAAAATTACATACATTAGCTATAACCATAAATTAAATTTATGTGGTGTTTTTTTTTTCATCCAACAGGCCTTGCCATGCTGAAGAAAAAGACCGTGTTCCCTCCTCGTCCCAGGCCACCGAATTGCGAACAGATCCTGGAGGACCTGGCCAACGCTGCTGGCTCTCAAGACCCAGCTCTCCAAGTGGCCGCAAGCCATACAACCTCAGGTTAATATAAACATAAAAACACACTCACTGACCCGCACTACACAGTTCTCAATAACACCTTTCCAAAAAGGCAGATCGTAAGAAATCCTTATGATCCCCCCAACCAAAATCGTTGGTCCAATTTTTTTAAATGAAGAACGACTTTTTCACAGGCGGAGAAGCCGTGCTGACAGACGGACAGCAGCAACAGAGTGTTCGGTGGAGCGAGGTGGTGAATTTTGTGGAGACGAGCCGGCAGTCAGAGGCGCTTCGAACGACGCTGGAGGCGCAGACGTTGACGCTGCAGGCCATCGAACTCGAGCTCAGGAACATGGACAAGATGATTCGTCAACAGGCATTGAATGCACTGAGAAAGAGTCCACCCCGATTGTGACTGCCAGCAAGTATTTTAGTGGGAGCCGCCGAAAGGAGCAGCAGGTCAAATCAGTCCTGGACGTTATCAAGGCTTCCAAGTAAAAATGATTGAATACATTTTATTGCAATTCTCTGTGACCAACCGATATAAACTATTTTTTTTAAATCCTCACAATTTGGAGCCAATGATGATTTTTCTTAGTTTAAAAAATCCCAGAGTATTTAATTACTTAATTCATTTCATGTAAATTTTTGTTTCCTCTGCTTTCCAATCTCCGGTTTAGCTTAGCTTGTAAATTAGAACTTCCATTTTCGACTTAACCCTGATTTAATGTGCCACCAGGTGGATTCCCCCTCGTTCACCTTATGATCTGATTCAAGAAAAACTGTACCATGACCCTTGGAAGCTGCTGATCGCAACTATTTTCCTGAACAAGACTCGCGGCAGTGTGGCGTGTCCGCTGGTGTGGCTCTTTTTCGAGAAGTGGCCAGACCCTGAAGCGGCAATCGCGGCTGACCTGGATGAGTTGGCCGCCTTCCTAAGGCCACTTGGACTGCACAACCGGCGCGCTGAGCAAATTGTCCGCTTCTCTGAGGACTACAGGAAGAAATCGTGGCTCTACCCGAATGAGTTGTATGGCATTGATAAATACGGCAACGACTCGTTCCGAATTTTTTGCCGCAATGAGTGGCGACAAGTGCAACCTGATGACTATATGCTCAACTTCTACCATCAGTGGCTCCATGAAAACGCCGAGAGACTAGGCATTTGAGATACAATTGTGCTAATCAAAACGAACTCAATTGTTGAGGGGAATTAAGTTTGAAGCATAATTTTTTGATAACTTTTTACTCAACAAGTGAGGTTAAATTGATTAAAATCACTATTAATTAAATTCAAATTTCGCACCTTAATGGTCAGTTAACACTTATTGTGATATTCTGTAAGTAAAATCCATTTAAATATCGCTTTTTTAATAATTGTTGTTATTTATTAATAAAAGTAAATTCCAAATTTCCATAGTAATTTCTTTGCAGTCAAATGTGTGATTTAGAGAGCCATAACTTGTTCACAAGACACAAGACCATTCATGATTTATAAATTACACATCACAAAAATTGCTTTCGCGCGATCCATTTACTGCTCATCGACAATTTCACAATTCTTTGGTTAGTCCTCTCGCAACAACTTAGGATCTTGAATGTTAGGCATATCACAGCAGCATTCTGCTCAACGCAATCGCGGCAGAGGTGAAAACATAAAATGGGGTAGCAACACGCGGGATTGCACCCGAAATTGAAAAGATTGAGCTTTTTGCCTTGTTTGTGTCGACAACGCCGCACTGCGAGTACGAGAGGGATGTGGGTCGCTTTGGATCAGGATAGGCCCCTGGGATGAAAAGGGACTGCTCCTTTTGAGAGCCCACTCTAAGAAGCCGACTGAAGTCTTGCTCTAACCTGCTTGCCTGCAACAAATAATATGTTACATGATTACCATAACATATATTTAGAGGCCTCGTCGGCTTGGAAATTTTGAGTAAACCGCTGGCTGGGCTGCTTTTCATTGGTTCTCCTTTTAGAGTTGAGATAACAGCTCATGAAAACTTTATCCCAATAATATCGCGAAAAAATAACATGGGCGTGCTGCTTTCTTTTACCATCTTTTATTGTAAAAAAAAAACTAGACGTTTTTCCCGTGAAATAAATTTACGCATGCTGGAAAGGTGCTAAAATGCAAGTACCGAGTCAGACTACTTTCGCAAATCTTCTCAAATCTGAATCGGCTTTTGTCATTGTCAATTGCATGCCAAGCAGGCGCTCAACAATGCAAGCCATGGTTATTTTGGATGCAAATAATTTTTCATACCTGAGGGCCGCGGAAGTGGAGAAGCAGTTGGATGCAGGTGTTGCCGTGCAAGTGTCGCGTTTTCCGATTATCCACGTTCAGCATCCAGTCAGGTATTCCCAAAATGGCTCGCACCCTGGAGAGGAATTTGGACACTTCGAAGCGTGGAGGTCTCCTTATGTTAGCGTACTTGATGATGTCGTGGTCTGGCTCAATGTTGGCGCACGCGTAACGCTCTCGGCCACCGTTCTGCGTGAAAATCACCACAGACTTGCCTAAAGCCGAGTGTTTTCCCTCCAGAGGAAGATTCATGTCAGAGAAGACCTGCGGAAACAAAATGCAACTCAAAAACCCGAAATAAAATATGCCTTGAACACACACCTGTCTCCGATCACCAAGGTTGATGGGTCCCACTCTCCGACCTATGTCACCAGCATAGCACCTGAGCGGGTTGTCAGTGCCGCACTGCTCCCTGTAGAGCTCGTCATTGAAAGGGTCTGCCAGTTGAATGAAGAAAGGGTTCCAAACGTAGCCTCCAGCCACGCAACGCGTATTCAGGGTCTTTACCGCGGCATCCTGGCCGACAGGGTTCACAAAGATGGCCCAGTCGTGGCCGCGAGTAAGGTTGCGGTCGTTAACGCCAGGGTGACGCAGTTTGACCTCGATGACTGTATCGCTGTATGAACCTTCACCATGCACCTGTAAGAAAATAATTGAAGATGCAATTACCGATTAATCCATTCAATTAATTTATACATACAATTGACATCAAGACAATAGAATTATGATTTGAAAATTATATTTAATTGGTTCAACCCAGAAAAAGAAAATAATGATCATGCAAGCTGTTTTGGGTTCTCCAACTTTTTTATATATTTTATTGCTGTGTACCCAATTTTTTCTGCTTACATTAAATTTATGAAATATATGGAATTCGTTTCTGAAGGATTTTTGCTTTAAAATATTTAATTAATTTAATTTAACTTGTGTATACCAGTTGGCTGAATTTGATGTAACCGTAAGCGAAGCCTCCAGGGTGATGGAAGGAAGCAATAGCGCGCAGTTCTCGCGCCTCTGACGCCGCGTAGCCTCTCTCCACGGTGGCGCAAGCCCATCTGGCGTTGTCCGCCTCTTTGTGAATGACTACAGAGCGGCCCAACACACTGCGCGGCCCGCTCAGGTCTAGCAGTGAATCGTTGTAAACCAGTGATGCGTGCGTGAGCCCTTCAAAGGTGCCCCACTTGCCACTCAGGTCGCCCATCTCGTATTGCTCAGGGGTGCCCTGAGCGGCCGGCGGACTGCTCTTGGGGTCGATCTTCTGCGGATTCCAATGGCCGTAAAGGGTCGAGTCATCGCAAGGAAACGCTAACTGCATCTCCACTGGGGCCACATGCACGTGATATCCTTTGACCTTTTCCAGTCCTTTCAGGGTTACCTCCACGTTGGTTAAGTCGTAAGGCGTCTGCTGGGTCATCTCGATTCGACCCTTCAAATTGAGATTATTTACATATTTGGTCAAGAGAGGCAATCTTGATTGTAAAATATGAGACATTGAAGTGACAAGTAAATAAACGAGTTATGGAGCGGGGTTACAAATGTCATTGCTCGTAAAAAAGGTTGAGGCTAACAAATTTCTGTATAATTTTACATAACTATGAATGCAAATTCTTATTGTGATAGAGATGTGAGAAAGTGCAATGTAAATTTTTATACATAACAAAACCCTATGAAAACATTCATACCTTGACCGGCGGTTCCTCTCCATCACTCCCGAACCAATCAAAGACCACAGCCTTGACACGCGGCAACCAGGTGATAGTGGAGCAGGCCAGCCGCTCCCCTCGAGCCTTGGGACCAAAGGCGTCTGAAAGCACGAGCGCTTTTCCTACGACGCTGTCATGTCCGGTCAGTGGCAGAGTGAGGTCTGTGAAGAGGCGTCTGGTGCGTTCGATCATTTTTTCTTTGCCCCCAGATGCAGAGAGAGGGGCATGACGGTCTCCAACGCCCCCAATCGCACAAGCACCGCCCTGATTTTCGTCCGCACAGCCATTGGGGTCAAAAACACGTCCGGCGCTGAGGCAACGAGCCGTCCAGTTGTAAAAGTCTTTGCCGGCAGGATTCTCCATGACGCGCCACCTGATTGAACCTGTGTCATTTCGCGAGCCATCTGCGTAAACCAAGTACTCCACTAGCACTGACGTGTCCGCCCAGGGTGAGTCACGCTCCTGACGCAGTATTATTCTACCAACGACAGGGTACCTGACGAAACCACCAAAAATTAAATTGAGCGGCGTGATAAATATGAAGAGAGATAAAATAAATTTAATTTGTTCTTTTCAAACTGACCTGAATATGACTTGAGCAGTGGACATGGATTTAACGGGATTGATGGTGGCACACGCGACCGAATCGGTATAAGTGATGTAAATTGAGCGGTGTATGACACTGTAAGGGCCTGAAAGGGGCAGGAAAGAGTCCCAAGTGCCCTGGAGACGCTCGAGGGGGCCGTGCTTTAGCCAGATACTGCCGACGGCGTATTCACTGTGACTTCCACCGCCTGAATTACGTCCTTGTCCCACGCCTGTCGGGTCGTACAGAGGTCCTGAGTAATAGCAGGCCTCTGGAGAGCCGCCTTGCGCTGGCAACTCACGCACCTGCACATCCCACTCCTGGCGAGCGCATATTTAGAGATGTCGATTATTTAACAATATGTATTTGTCCTTACGCCTGGCTTATTCTTGTCTTCGGCGGTGATGTAAGTGAGGTCATAGGGCGAGCGCTGCTCAAGCCGCAAGGTCACTCTGAGCCCGCCACCCTGCACGACTGCTAACGCCCGCTTGGTATGAAGTCTACGCAGGCGGGCACAGGCCAGGATACTGTCAGAGTGATGCCAGTCGTAAACGACGACGTAAAGACTTCGAGCAGAATTATCAGCAGACTCATGCAGCTCAGGCAAAGCCACGTCTCGCAGAAGCTGTGTCCGGCCCGTCCGAAGTTGTCCCAGCCGGCTGTCCATGTCACCCGCTCTTTGACCTGGACAAGTTCGTAATTTCATTTTAAATTAAATATATTTTTCTTTAAATTGCACTCATATGAAGTATGAAATTTACCTGGGCCTCGATCATCAGGATCAAAGACGATCTGGAGCGAATCGCAATCATCCCTTGACTTGTCTGCTTCACTTTCAACGCTATCCGTGACAAAGATTTTCCAATTGTGGTTTTTTACGACTGCTGCTGTGTCATTGCCGCGAACTCGCTGCACCTTGCTTAGAATGATTGCATCAATTCCATCGTCAGCGCCAAACCAACGGAAAAGCAAGGAGCCGGTGAGCGCGCCACGGAAGTGCGCCTCTGCAATACGTTCCTCACCCTCTACTAACAGCGTTGCACATGCCAAGTCAGAGTCACCTCGCATCACAAGCGACCTGATAAATAATTATTCGTTAGGTTTAAAAAAAAATAACTTGTAAAATTTTATGTTACCTTCCCCAAATACCATCATTCTTGGAAAGGTTTAAATAGCCCTCAGGAATGATGAACTCAGCGGTGCTGTTCTCAGGTAGGCTCAGTTTGCCTAGCCGCTCGCCCAAGTCGATCAGGGTTTTGCCGAGTCGGTTGTTGGAGCACCTCTCGCCGCCATCTACCACTCTGTAGTCGACAGGGAATTCGCGCACCTGGAGATTAAAGCATATGACTATATATTATATATGTATAATTTAAATTTTTTTACCCCTTTTTATTCTAGCTCCAATAAAATTAAAGAAAATATTAGTCAGCAAAAGCGTCAATTTTATCAAATGAGGAAGTTAGAATTAAACAATTAATAACCTAATGATGAAAAAATAATCGGACATATCCTCGTAAGATGAACTTGAGATTTTTGTTTTTCTTCGCCTCCAACTAGCGTGCTACAAACACCTGTACCTTGAAAGTGCACACAATAGGACCCACTTATGATTAGACACCAGTTGGAGTCGATTATTTTTTCATCATCAAAATTAATGTGTTCCTCACGTGAAAATTTCAAATCATCTTTAGTAAAACCTACTGAGGATACCCATTTCCCCCCATAAAATCATTAATTTAGAAATTTAAAAAGAATGCACGTTCCACCTACATTGGAGGAAAAGTGAAATGGAGCGAAGACCGCAAGTGAACTGGACAACAAAGACCATACTATAATTAATAAAGGCTTTTATGCTCGACTTGACCCACTTAAGATTTCGCATTTCACGATTCATCTCGTCTGTTTTAAGAACCAGCAAATTTCTTAAGGCACTGCCCTGAGAAGAAATTCAAAAGAATTTAAGCAGATTGTGCCCTCCATCCCTAAGTGCATAATTTCCAAATATATCTTTTCAGTTTTGGAAAAACCATGGCACAAACAAATTTAAAATTTCCTCACTTGTCATCTCCAGCGTCGAATTGAGAGCAAAGAGAGAACCGAATTTAAGATGTTGCGACGGCGAGTGTCCACCCTTACCTGCCAGTCGAGTGCTTGGGCAGAACCTCCATCAGTGAGCAGCAGAGCCACCCTGACGCTGACCTCTGCACCCGCGTGAGCCTGGTTCATCCTGATCTCGCCACGTATGCGACCCTGAGAAAGAGGTACCCAGATCTGCACCCCCTCGGCCAGGGTGCACAGCCCCAAGACCATCAGGGTTAACCACCGCATTTTGTTCTGTTCCTTCACCAAGTTGCCTTGGTCTTGGACGCCTAAGCAGCTGCTCGCATCTCACAGGGCGTATAATCGGCGAGCGCTGCTCTGCGCAAGCGTCTCAGGTCGCTCGCTCTCACCTTGAGGCGCTTTGCCTTTCTCCGCTATACTTTCTGAATTGAGACTCATTAAGAAAGTTCAATTATTTCCAGCTCAAACCGAAAAGTGGTTCACTAGAAATTTTTATATCAAGAATTAAATGCTCAAGGCCAAAAAATTGTGGGGCTATTTTAATCTGGGAGGGTTTCAGGAAAAAAAGACTGTATTTCGAATATGGACTTAGATTGAAGCTAATAGCTTCAAGTCGGATTTAATACATCACTCTATTGCAAAATGCACACAACATCATTTTTCCAACAGATATTATGAATATGTATACCTTTAAGTATACTCTATTGCGGATCAGTGTAAGAGATATAATGCCAGACGCGGAGAGGAACCTAGGTCATTTACCACCTAGGTTCATTTCAACAAATACTTGGATCAACTTGACAGCTGATATGAGCTACCAATTAAAACTAAGTTCTTAAATGCGCTTATAAGTGGGGATTAGGCAGGGCCACCTTATTAGCCTCGGAAGGAGGCAACCTAGCAAAGGACGAAGCAAACTGCTTCCGCTACCAAAATGCAACGACACCAAATATATATTTGGCATGCATCACTTTAAACAATCAAGTCTCGCCAAAACCATAATTTATGGTTTATAATAAATAAGTCTGTTGACTCACAAGGAAATTCGTTCGTTCGTCATATCACATGAGGCGAGAAGTCCTTAAAAAAAACTTAAAGATAAAACACCACAGCAGCACGTTGGCCAGCGGTATAAATGAATTAGCTGCCTTTGCTCAAGTCTGACACCTTACACTTGACTTCGGCCAACTCAGCTCCGTTCATCACAATTGTGGTGCCCGTCGCCACGGCTGCACCTTCCAGCAGCTCATTGGAGATTTGCTCTGGCTCACTTCCACATAATGCTAACTGCAACACGAAGATCAAGAAATAAATAATAACAATAACATTACAAGGATGCTTCAGATAAAAACTGCTGAGTCTGCCTAAGCATCTCTTCAAACAAATAAATGATAATTATTGAAAGGATGATGAAAATTGGAATATAATATATTTCAATGTTTTAGTAACGGTTTAGCCACCAGAACAAATATCTAAACAGAAACATAACTAGACATCACGATTGATTGAAAAAATTGGAAAAAATAATTTTAATTTTACAGTTATTTAAATTGCTGAATAAACCTGCTCTGGGCAGATGGATAGCTTCGAGGGAAAAACACGCTCTACTTTTCGGCCCCTCAGGCCTGATAACCTCCGAAACAAAATTGATACCAATATTAACTACAGAGAATTCTGAATCCATGATCATTGAAAAAGTCTTGACTTTACTTATTGCTGAACAACTATTAAAAGAGGAAACGAGAGACGAAAACTTGTCTAACCCGCCACTTGCTCTTCCTGTGATTTTACCCTCTTTAATAAAATTCACAAGCTCAAATGCTATCCTTTGCAATAAAGAAAATTTGAAAAAAGTGAATTTTACTTTCTTACCCATGAAAATTAAAATAAAAAGGTCAAATTACATGAACCTTTTTATGGCTGCAACTGCTTTCTCATTAGGAAAGTATTATTTGTTCTAGGCAAATTACCAGCCCATAAGAGAACTTTTCATTGCGAAACAAATCTCAACAAGCCATTTAAGAAAGAGGATCATATTATTTATATTATTTTAGGTAAGGGACTTACTTGGAGTGCCTGAGGGGCAAGGATGACAGGCATTATGATCTCGCCAGCTGATGCCACCTGCAGAAATTGTCTGCCATCAAGTAGTGTGATCATCGGACTGGTTGCAGTGATGGGGTCCGCGGTGGTGAGGCGCAGTTGCGAGGACAGAAGTGGATACCGTCGGTCCTCCACACCAAAGCACTAAGATTGGATTTTTTTATTATTTTCTACCAAGGGGCAACGCTAAATCTAACTCACGTTTTGGCTAGTGACCGGAGTGAAGGTATCAAGGGCAGCCAAGAAGTTGTTTGAGGACACCTGTTGAAGGGTAGCAGACTGCGGCTTAGTTGCAGGACGTGGTTTTGCTGTGCCGTTGGCGGTTACTGTCGTTTTGACGTTGGCAGCTGTGGCGGCAGACTCAACTGGAACGGCTGCTCGCTTCACTGCAGCTTTTGCTTTTTTCTTAGGTTCACTTTTCTGTTAAATTTATAGATATTGATTTTAGTACAACACTTCTTGAGAGCACACATATTGAGAATCGTTAAAAAATATTAGTTAATAAATTTTCATCAATTTATTCAATAAGTACATATTTTTAATTACTTGTTACCAATTTTAAATTATAATTATATAAAATTGAACCAAAAGCAGACATGATTGCAAAATCAGATTGATTAGGTTCCTCTCTTAGGATTGGTTATTGACTGACTGATTTGCAAAATATATTTTTCATGCCCTTGAACATTAAAAAGATACTCACAAGTTGGGTATTCTTAGCTTGATCAGTCTTTTTGGCGATTTTAGCCTTGTTGGAGACGGCAGTGGTGGAGGGAGGGGCACTGCCATTGGGGACAGCTTTATTGGTATCAGGGAGCCCAGACTGAGGGTTGGGCGCAAGCTTTCTCTTCCTGTCAGGAGTTGGGGGTGGGGTCTCTTCAGGGACGGTTGTGGCAGGAGGTTCATTCGTATGGGTGACCATGTGCATGTCGTAGTTCTCCTTTTTGATGGTTCGGAATGAGCAGAATGAACACGAGAACAATAGACCCTCATCTAATCCAGGGTGTTTTGTTTTCAGGTGCACCTGTAAAGAACACCAAAAATTTCAGCTGAAAGTTATATTATTTTTTTTAAAAAATATATAAATAAAGTACCTTGCAATGTGACACATTATTAATTTTAAAGTTATGAGTATGAGCAATAAAATATCTATCTTAAATAAAAATATCTACACACACTAGCAGTGAGCAGGATATACCTTGTAAGTGCTGGACTGTATGCATGCGTAGTCGCAGTGTGGACACCGGTACTTGGTCTGTCCAGAGTGCCTCATGAGATGTCGGCGAAGCGAATTGTGGTCTGAAGTGCGGTAATCGCAGTGTGTGCAAGCGAAAGGCTTCTCACCCGTGTGTTGGCGCATGTGCATCTTCAGGGTCGACCTAGAGGAAGCTGAGTAGCCGCAGTAGTTGCACAGATAGGGCCGCAGTTTGGCGTGTACTGTGTCTTTGTGCATACGCAGCATCCGCCTGTCTGCGTATTTGCGACCACAAATGTCGCAAACGCCGCCATGCACAGAGCGAGGCCTAGAGCCGCTCGTGTGAATCGCCTGGAAATTTTATACGGTTTGTTTAATAAATTATTGACATTACTTGTAGAGATAACGAATTAATCGTTAATTTAATATTGAGTACTTTTTGAATGCAATCAAAGGAAATACTGTAATTGCTAATGGCTTTGCAATATTATTATAACTAAGCAAAGTGAACTAGCATTGCACAAAAAACTTTTAGGATTAAATCATGAAAAACTATTATTAATCAACACTGCAAAATTTTCACTTCAACTATCCTACTGACAAATTTTCTACAAGCGCCTTACTCTGTGGTTACGGAGCTGCTTGTTTGTCTTGAATCCTTTCCCGCAGGCGTCACACAAAAAGGGCTTCTCCTCACCATGTATGCGCTTGTGAATGTTGATGAGCATGCTGTGGCTGTTGGTCTTGAAGTCACACTTATCGCAGGTGTACAACTCCATGTCGATTGTGTGGGACCGCCACAGGTGCATTGACAACACCCGCCATTGGCCAAACTTCTGGTCGCACTCAGGGCAAGCATAGTCGCTTGATCCGTCGCTATTCTGAGGCATGTGGCATTTGCGATGGTACTCAATGTTGTCATGAGAACGCATCCGCGTTGCGCAACCCGACACCGCACATCTGTAGCCCAGCTCCTGCAATGCACACAGATAAGAGACAATGAACTAGCTGCATAGTGTGAGTGGATACATATAAGTTAAAACATAATTAAAAAAATAAACAAAAAATTTTCTTATAGGGTAGTAAGACCTTGGAACGACTTGTCACACCGACTTAGAGACTGCTCCATTGCCAAATTCCCCTCCCTGATCATTAAGTATTTATGGCAAGTTTAAAGAAGTCCAGTTTAGTTCAGCGAAATATTATTTATTGCAATTGTCTCTTTTTGCAATATTTTGCTAGCCCTGTTTGCCGATTATATTTTAATTGTTTGTGCTGCATGTATTACCTTGACTATAAAAAAACTTGTATGTATAGAAAACAATTTCCTGGCAAAGTAGAGCTCTTTTTGGGTAGATTTCTTTAGACAATATAATACATTGTAAGGAATTGATTAATATAAGATTTGAAGAAGACAAGTTGCTTTTAGCAATGCACAACAAAATTTGAAATCAAGTACTCACTTTTTCACCAAGCCTAAAAGATGGATTTTGTCTTTTAAATTCAGTGATGCCTATACTTTTGGAGCCTTTAGGTCTGCCCTTCTTTTTCTTCTCGTCCTCCTCTTCTTCCTCCTCCTCATCTTCCTCCTCGATAGCATCGAGATCTGAGCTCTCACAAGCGTCTCCCCCAGAGCCACTGGAGGTTTCAGGGGCCGCAGGATCCACGGCAGGTGCACCATTGAGATTTCTCACTTTGATTTTGCCTGCGTCATCCGTGTACACCTCCAAGTTTTTAGCCGCGTACGCCTCCGTGTTTTTCGCCTCCTTCTTGACTCTGCTGCTTTTCTTGGTCTCTTCCACGTCCACAATAGGAATGTACTCAACCGATTCTGGCGCTTGCTGCACCTTCACCGGAGGCGGAGGTGGGGGCGGCTCAGGCTGTCGCTCAACAGAACGCTGCCGCTCTGCCGAAGAGCGCTGCTGCATGGGGATGCTCGTCACTATTCGCAGACAGTTTATGATCTTAGGAGTGTCCTTTTCGTCCACTCTGTGATCGTGGATTAGGTGTACCTGCAAAAATAACAAAGTCTTAAAATAACACGGCAAAGTTGCTTATTGTAAACTAAACGACAATAATGCTGTAGATAATAAATATGTATTTTAAACCTGTTTCATTCAACAGATCTTGTAAAATATCCACGTGAAAGTGCGAACCTTAAGAGAATCTGGACTGAAGAATATGTTGGGACAGCCAGGGCACCTGAGCTCCTGGTTGACAGGTTCAGTGAGATACTGCTGCTGCTGGTGGCTGCCTGTTCCACCAGCAGGACCAGTGTGTGCTGACTTGTTGACCGCGTGCTCCTCCTTGATGTGTTGATCAACACCTTCTTTGTCCATGCTCAGGAAGGGGCAGGAGGAACACTTGAAACAACAAACGCGTTCTGCAGTTGTCCCACTTTCTGCAGGAGGTGGAGGTTGCGGTGCCGGCGCAAGCGGAATCAATTTTTTGGTCCTAGGTTTGGTCTTCCGTTTAGGTTTCTCTTGTTTAACCACCACCTGAGGAGGCGGTTGTGGAGGTGGTGCAGGCGGCGGTATGGGAGGGGAAGGAGAGGGCTGCGGATCAGGTTTGATGAACCTTGGGAACATCATGGTCATCATGGCGGGTGACTTGTCTTCTGGCGTGGACAAGGGGATTAGACAGTCAATGCCATCGAGGCTGTCTGTTTGCGTCAGGGTGGACACGCGCTCCGGTGTGATCAAAAGATCAACCTGAAATTTCATCTTGTGTTAGGCTGGTAAAACAAGTCACCTTTCAATTGAGATAAAAACAATATCAGGCACTTTTGAAGGGTGCAGTAGTCTTTTCCTAACCAATATAATACAAATCCAATCAATTAAAGCCATAAATCATTATTTACATATTTCGTAACAAATAAATTTTGAAGCTTTCTTTTGTGATTCACATTAAATGGCACTATAGGTATGAATTTGGCTCTACTTATGCATGTATAAGCTGACCTTTTCGAGTGACTCATTCATTTTCCTAGGTGGGGAGAGCTCAAGCTCTGGGTTGGAAAGGTCGGAATTGAGGGCTGATAGCAGCGAGGACACCTGGCTGCTGGATATGGTAGGCAACGGTCCTCTGGAGCTGGATAGCAGCAATGAGCCAGCCACGTCTGTCTCGGCGGGCAAGGGCGGCGACGATGGAGTTTCAAACATCGCCTCAGGAACCTTGTCTCCTGCGGAAGGCGGCCCTCCAATCAATTGGTCACGATCAGGGTGCACCTCCGCCATGGAAATCGTGCCATTCAGCAGTCCTGGCGAAGTGGACAGCTTGTAACCGTTGGTGAAGTCGTCGACGTGCAATCCATCCAGCAAACCAGTGTCGATTTGAACCGGCGGCTCTGTCAAATGGTCCAGCCTAGGAACGGCTCCCCTCGACAGGGCCGACATTGGTGGTAGTGTTGGTCCATTGGCCTTGGAAAGACTTAGATCGGCGTCAGTAGACTTGGCTTTTTCATCATTTGGCGCGGAAAAGTTCAAATCCTGTGATAGCAGAGCCTGTGGAAGGGAGACCAAAATGTTTCAGCTTCAGGATTGATTATAACAAAAATAACTTAAGAACTTCATTTCTTAGAAATTGTTTATAGGCATGGATTATTTTGGATAATCGACCGGCGGATTAAAAATAAATAAATAAACAGAGCCCCTGGTGATTCTCAACAAGTCAACTGTTTTTTTTAGGCTGGAAAGATTCCAGCAGTATGACTACAGAAGATATGACGCACCTGTCCGAGCATCCCGTCCGAAAAAAACACCGAAGTGACCGAATGCGTGTCGACGTCGGCGATGACATCGTCGCACGCTGGGTCGAGGGTTGGGACGGCGGCGCCGCTGTGGCGCCGCATTGCCTTTTGGCTCGCCTCGAGCGCCTCCTTGGTCACCTTCATTTTGGTCCTTTTGCCTCCGTCCGATGCTCAGACGTGCATTACTCTCGTCTTCTGCGTCGCTTGGACAACCTCGGATGCAAAAACACAACGGAGAGCCTGCCTGCACACAAACGCAACAGTAGATCGGTTCGTTTGCACGCCAGCGGACATTCAACCTTCTCGACAGCGCCTCAGCGGACTGTCCGCATCTGCGGCTCAGCTCTTTTTGGACAGCAAACCCTAGTTAGTTTAAAGCGGCTGAGCGTAATTAGTATTAGTGTCTTTCACTTTGCTTAGCTTTTTCTGTTGCTTTTCTCTCCTTCATTCGTTCTCGCCGTACTTCCCCTTCCCTTCCCCTTTACAACAGCTTCGCTTGCGCAGTACGCGCGTCACAGATCGCAAACGCGCCAATGGTTTGAACGTTTATCAAAACTATTTTAGTTTTCAATGCACGTATTTTTTGCCCTCAGGGTAAAATGATGTTGTTTCTTACAGAAAATTATTGTGGAATCGAATTCCTCTCTAAAAATATCAGTTTGCAATTTTTTGGGTAGCACAAGGAAAAAATAAACCCCTTGAATTATTACTATAATGATAGAGAAAATTACAGACCCAAAATACAATTTTATCTTTATCCATTATTTATACCAATCAGAAAATCAATATTTGATTTAAAATTACATTTTAGAAATAGAATTCTTAAATAGATCAACAAAGTATCAGTTTATTTCACTGCACATTTTCTCAAGGAGCAATATCTATATTACTATACAACAATAATTCCCCTTTAAATTTGTCTACCACAAGTAGAACCTGTGTCCGTACTTCGCAGGAGGCTGAGCGGCTTCTTCAGGGAGGCCTGGTGTGGCGTCAGGGTACAGCTTGGGCTTCTCAATTGCGGGCTTGGGCCTCTTACTGTCATGAATCTTGACTCTGCAGAAGTAGCCAAACTCTGGTCGCTCGATGCCAAGGTTGTCCAACACGCACTTGTCGTACACGCCTTGCGTTTTGCGGCACCTGAATAAGGTTAAATTGAAACAGGGTTCACAAATTTAATATCAGTTGATTATATTACTTAGAATATTCCAGGTTTCCGCTGGATTTTTGCAGACAATTAGCATACTGCTCAATCTCATCGCGGCAAAACTTCTTCATTTGACTGAAGAATTGATTGGCGCAGCTTGTGACAAGTTTCCCTTCCTTGATACAACTCCTTGGGTCACCGGTCTCACTTTTGCAAAGCATGAACTCCTGAAATTGGAGTTAAACAAAAGTTATGAAAAAAAGGAATTATAAATTAAAATGAAAACAAACATTTGACACGGTTTCGCAGTATTTTCCCAAGTGAAAAGCGCCAGCCATAAGGATTGGGCTGCTCAGGTCGACCTCTTTAACGGTCAGCTCTTCCTCGGTGGGCAGAGTGAAACTATTGGTCACCACCATGGCTGCGATTTGGGCCGAATTTCGGGCCGAAGACAGAATTTATTGAACAAATTCGAGCAGCGCCGGAGCCCTCCTCCTCGCAGCTGGTCTGGTTTTTCTTCAAAGATAAAGATGGCGGCACAAGTGACCAATAATAATACACACCTGCACTAACTCCGTATCCATTGGCCAAAAATTTTAAATATCGAGGCAGCGACCAATCGTAGTAATTTGTTTCGTTGACGTTTGACGAATAAGACTGACTTTACGGATTTGCCATTGCGCAGCACACACAGCACAAGCACAGAACAGAACTGAAAACAACACAGACAGAAGAGAGATCATAGTGAGAAACGTAGCACGGGGTCAAAAAAGCGTGTTGGACAAATTTAGTAACTTTGGATTTTTTGTCACGTCTACGAGGAATTTGAAAGAGAAAATATGAGTTCAGGCTTCGTTACCGAGAGTGAGGTCGAGGAACAGAAGAAAAAGCGTCAGGAGGAATGGGAGCGTGTCCGGAAGCCCGACGATCCGCAGGGTAGAGATTTAAACATACAAACACAAATAATATGGGAGTAATGGGTGCTCTCCGTCTTCACGTGCAATACTATAACATTATTTTTTGCCCCTGTTATGCCATGACAGAGGCTCCAGAAGAAGCTTACGACCCCAGATGTCTTTACGAACGTTTGCAGGAGCAAAAGATGAAGAAAGAAATGGAATTTGAAGAAGCGCACAAACTTAGTAAATTGAAATGTTTGTAATAATGTGATAGAGAACTAAAAAAATCTTATCTACCAGAGAACATGATCAAGGGGTTAGATGACGACGAAATCAATTTTCTGGACCAGGTGGACAAGCACAAGATCGAGGCTGAGAAGCGGAAAAATGCTGAGGAGGAAGAAGCCATTGCTGAATACCGGAACGCTGTGAATAGTCTTCAGGATGACAGTTTGCAGACAAGGATCAATCTGGAAGTAATCAAGAAGCCGGTGGGTGGAGGCGGGAGCGGATCAGCAGTGAGATCACAACAAAAGCTTCTGGTTGGTGCAGTCAAGAGAAAGTGCTCCGAGCCTTCAACACCAGAGGCGCAAAGTGACGTGAAGAGAAAGCATGAAGGTATTTTGAAATTTAAATGAATTTTATAAGTTTTTTGACTATTAAAATTTAAAGGAGAGCAACAGTCTGGACCTGTGATGACCTGCATTGGGATCCTACCTGGCATTGGCAACTACCCTGATTCAAGCGACAGTGAGCAAAGTTCAAACACGGATGATGAAATGAATCTTCAACGAGGGTATGACCTTTGTGGCAGAAAAATGTCTACAAAGTCCCATAACAAACTAAAGACGGACCAGTAGATTTTCCGGCTCTGTTTGTGTGTACATTTGTTCTGAGCAATTCACTAATTTTGCTATTTATTGCCTCACTCTAACCAAAATATATGCTATAATACTTCGTGCAAATAAAAGCATGGTGTTTAATTTAATGCTTCAATTTTATTTACACTGTGGTCCCTTTTCGCAGCTCTTAAGGGAATGCAGCATCAGCGGTGGTGGTCAACTCTATTCCAGGCTGTTTGGAGTCTCCATGTTCAAGAGTCACCTGAAATACACTGAAGGTTCTTCAACTGACACATGTTGAGATAAATACAAAATTCCTTTCAATGGTTGGTCCATCGAGCAGTATCCGTAAGGAATCAAAAACATTTGAAGCATAAAAAAACAATTTAAACTCTGAAAAAATGTGCTCATGTGCACACGAAAAATAAAGAAGACGTGAATTTTGTTTAAAAAAGGATTATTCCAGATTACTAGACATCTCTATAACTAGCGAAGTTCAATAGGCTACCAACTATTTTTAATTTTCTATCCTCGCGCGATTGCTTATTAATATTGCTATGTTTAAAGTGCGTGTATTGCTCTTTTTTATATATGATGAAAATTACATCAAAACAGGAGAACTAGTTGGTTCAAATTTAATTACAATCGGATTTTGACACGGATGCTCGAAAATTGCATCCATAGGTTAGGTGGGTTTCAAATAATGCTAGGCTCCCTATTTTTAAGAAAGTGCTGATAATAATATCAGCACATCTCTGTTGAGTGTAGTGCGCACACTCCGCTGAAAGCACATATTCAAAGGAGAAGAATTGGGACACACCCCCTTCTTGCTCAAAATAGTCCAAACAACATTTTTTGCTCAAGCTTTATCATGGATATGATTTTGTTAATCAAGATATAGTTTTTGTATGGTGTTAATACTAGTTTCATGAATATTTTATTTTGCTTTTGAGCCAATCTGTTGTGGAAAATTTGACTGACTTGTAGGTATGGTTGTTGGATAACTGAACTTGCTGAATGTTAACAAATATTTTTGTTAGATTGCATTTCTTTTGGTCTAAAATGGGTTCAAACAACGCTAAATCAGCATCTCACGAGGACCCACTCAGCCCTGATGAGCGTGAAAAGATAAAGGATGGATTCCATAAAGTTGCTGGTTCGTCAAGCGCAGCTTCTCATGAAAAACTGCAGGTTATTTTAAGTTCTTGAATAACAAACTTTGTGATTTTATACAACATATGTTGACAACTAGAGGGTATTCGCAGCAGTCGATTAGAAACAATTATAACTATCCTGTTAATTTTAATGATTCCACTATTATGATAGTAGTTATAGTAAAATTCTAACATTTTTTTATTAAATTATTTAAAATTCAAAACTATGGATTATGTTGCATTATTCTTGTCCTATATAGTTTTGGTGGCATATGGTATCATAGCTTTATTGATCACAAAATGGTTCAATGTGAGCTTTTTTCAGAATACCCCGTAACGATCTTATAACAGCAATATATGATTTTATTGCTTTTGCCATCAACCGAAGTACTTTTGAGATGATGTGCTATCAATCTCAAACGAGAATTCTCGCCACGTGTAGTATATCACTGGAATCTTGTTTTCCGCAGGCTCTATGGCAAGGGAGGGCGACGAAGGAACTTCTGGAACTGATTTTGGCTCAATTAGGCTCCTCTCCGATAACCTTCAACCGCCTAGCCACATTGTATGTTCACGCTGTGCGAGGCTCAGTGGATGAACAGGCTGCCCTCTTGGTCGCCCTGGCGTCAAAGGGTGGAAAATCCTGTACTTCTGGCCAGGTTGTGGCTCTGGTTGAAGGCGTTACCGCCTCTTACCTCCAGGCGGCCGGCCAGGCGTGGTCCCAACTGCCGGTCGGACCGCTCAGTTTGCTGTCCTCCTGCCTCTGCCACGACTTGCTCTTCCCTGGAAAGAGCACCAAGCAGACCCTGATGTCTGCCGCTCCAATGGATCTGGCTGTTACCGAGATGGAGGCGTCCAAGTGGTTGGCGGCCGCTCCTCCAGGCCTGCTGGCGATGCAAGCGGCTGTCTTTGAGAAAATTTTCCTCAATGCTGACCCAAATGTAGGCAAAAAGCGGCTGTTTCCTCTGTGCGAAGGCCTTCCCAGTGCCAAGGCTACAATTTTGGATCAGGCGGCTGTTGCCTTCTTGGCCACTGCAGTGCCTTCCGACTGCCGCAAAAATTGGCGTTTCCTTTTCTCCAGCGTCGTCCACGGCGAGAGCTTCTCTAAAATGCTCGGGAGCGTCGTGTGGAAAGGGCCGACCATTATTTTGGTTCAGGATGCTGGAGGGCATGTTTTCGGTGGGTTTGCTGTTGCTTCATGGAACGTTGGACCAAAATTTGTTGGTAATTTCAACTTGAAATATATTTTGTCAGATAAATAACAGTTACTATTCATTTCAGGGGATAACAGGTGCTTTCTTTTCAACTTGAGGCCTAAAATGGCAATTTACCCTACATCTGGGTATAACGAGCATTTCCAGTACCTAAATGTGCAGCAGCAGACAATGCCAAACGGACTGGTAACTATTTTTGCCCAAAATGTGAAGTAATTTAAGTATACATTTTTGTTAGGGTATGGGTGGTCAGTTGGACTATTTTGGACTGTATCTGGACGCTAACTATGGCAAGGGCTTCTGCTCAGAGAGTTGCACCACCTACCACAGCCCAATGATGTCCACTAGCAAGCAATTTGATGTGAGTCACGTAGAGGTGTGGGCCATAGGACCTCCACCACCAACTCCTGAAGAACTGGTGAGAGTCGTTTAGTTTTCTAATAACACATACATACTCAAATATCTGGAATCACAGGGTGAACGTTCGAGCGTGCTTGACCGTGATAACGAGGCTAAAGCACTTCTGGCAATGGTGGGCAAGGAGCAGAAAAGTGAAGGCTTGAGAGAACCTGACGAGTCCTAGTAGAAGTTCCTACTAAGTGAACTTTTGTGTTGAATCTGTTTGTGTTTCAACGCTATTTTCTAAACTGTTGTTGACTTGATTATTTTTGTCATATGTATTGGTTTCAACCATGCGTGTTTTGCAATATTTTTTACCGTTTTAATTAACATCAATATTTATATTTTCACGTAAAGTTTTGATAGCAACTCTATAGACCACTGGCTTGTTCCTCTTGTGAATTAATTGTCAAAGAGCTATAGGGAACTCACGCTTTCCGTTCACTCACACTTCTCGCTCTGATGGGAAGAATCAATGTTAATGCCCTATCCTAGCGAGAAGTGTGAGTTGGGCGAAAATGGTGAGTCTACCATATTTTGTTATTATAAAGTTATAGTTTTTATTTATTTTTCATACACTGTTAATTTAAACTTATTTAGCACATGAAGATTTTGGCTTTGATCAAAGACTGCATTTTTCTCTAAAAAAATATGTAAAAGTTTTTATTGCGATGCGAGCATGTTGATTTAAATGGTGGGGAAAATTTATTGTGTGTCTGTCCCAGACTGATCTCTTTTCCTAATTTATTTATTTCCTTATCTGGTGTCTGTAAAAGCATTGGTGCATCATATTATTCCCAAGTGTACTGTCCAATCGCACAGAAATCGCATGTTGAATTATGCAAACACGCAAGTAAAAGCCAGGTGTTGCCAGCAGCAGCAAGCACGCATACAAACTCATCCAACAGGATTTAAAGAGTAAAGGGAAAAATCGTGCGCGCGTGGCAATGTTCTGCGAAGTGCCGGGGGAGCAAACACTTTTGTTCAACCGTCTCATTTGTGATTTCTGTTGTAGGTTGTGCTGCCAAGAGAAAATAAAAATTGTTATGTAAATGTTGTTGAACAATAAATTTAAATGTGTGCCACAAAACAAGCACTAAACGCAACCCATTCATGTTTTCATCAAAAGTTTCCATTGAGGTTAACCAATGCGCGGACGTAAAGTAAAAAAATTAGGCAAAAAGTGACACTGATGAATAAATGCAAAAACCGCCAGGCAGGCCGCCGTTATGTAAGACTGCGCGGGGCCGTAATTCACCCAGCAGCGAAAAGCAGCATCCAGTGATATAGTCGCAGAGGAAACCCAATACAAGCGTGCGTGTTTTATTGCATAACAATCGGCCTCTTGGGCTCCTTCTTGTCTGCGGAACAAATCGCAATTAGGGTTGCCAATCAATAAATAGCAGTCTCGTACCTTAATTTTGATTAATTTGTTCGTTTTTACCTGATAAAATTGTAATTTTGAAAACACATTTATTTGGACAGAATTTTCTAGATCATCCTAAATAAAAATTGCGACAAACCAAAACTAGATTAGCAATGAAAATTTAGTTTCTAAATCGCAGATGATGTGTTTTTTATCTGTTTGCAGCACTTAAAGATAAAATTGAAAATTATGGCAGGACCCCAGCTCAATTTTGCTGGACGCACATGTGCTTCTCGTTGATTAAAGTTTAGTAGCTTTTGCTGATGCGATCATTCTGTGCGTTACGTAACATCTAAATTAGAATTTGGGCAAAATTACATCAATTTAACAAAGATGAATAACACGGTACACCAAGTAAAGCAAAATTTTTACTTAAAATAATCCTAATATGTGATAATTGAAAAAATAAATAAATTATTTAAATTTAAAGCAAGTGACAACACATGAAGATGCATACAAATTTAGCCATTAATTAGCTTCAACCGCTCCAAATGAGCAGTTTTGGGCAAGCGGGCGTTTGCTGTTTGCAAGGGTGGTACGAAGGGACGTGGCAACCCTGAGGCGCGCGGGCGATCCAATATCCGCTTTGCTGTCGGCGCGCGAGAACACGGGCGTTTTGTTATCGGATGGCGAGCAGAGACTCATTAATTTAGGACTTAACAACGCCGAGCGCGCGAGATGAGCGGCATTAAAAGTAATGGCGCGGAGCTGGCCCCCCGTCGCGCTCGCTCTCGTGGTCACCTGGTGCCCCGGCAAAGGTCACCTTCACAAAGGTCATCGACTCGCTGTGTGTGCTGCATGGAAACAGTCGCACACAGAAAAGGAGGCGCAGTGCCAGGTGACACAAACTCGCACACACACACTCATCGAAAACGCACCTATATAGCTGCTACTCAATCGTCGTGAACTTGACTCTGATCTTCTCGCTCTTTCCGAATAAATAAACGAAACGATCCGCGAGCCAGGGAGTGCATAAGCGACATGCCTGTGCCAGGAGAGGAGTGCATAAATTTCAACGCGCTCCCAAAGCCGCAGCGGCCGAGCCAAGTTGAGAGGACGAAATTCGCATCCTGGCCATGATTTTCCACGCGAAATGCAGACGCACACACATTGCGAGAGCACACTTATTAATATTAACTCGCGTGCGTCCGTCATACTAAAGAGGCTGTTACTCATTTTTATGCCACGAGATGCGTTGGCATGCAGCACGTTCAGCTTCATAAGATCAAATCGAAATCAGATTCAATAAGAGTGAAATATTACTGATTGTCGCGCACCATCAGCTTGCCAGTCACGCGTGCGAAACTCGGATTTCATGGCACAGTGTTCTCCACCGCAGATTTCCGGGTTTGAAGAACGCCTTCTCGTTGCTTATAATAACTCGTCTGGATCGAGAGTTAATTTATGCATTTTAGAAACAAGAAAATGGACAATTTTATGCTGCAATTAATAGTGCGCGTCAAGCAGGTTGCATATCCTCCCTGGCATTGAATAACTAACTATTCTCCATATATTCCTAAGTCGAATGATACAAAATAAAGATTAATTTCAAATCAATTTTTTTTCATTGAATTTCATGCGTGTGTATTTTGTCCTGATTAATGCTGATTTCAAAATGCAATTCTTAAATATTTCACTGCTTCTTCCTATTAGGGCTGCAGGAGCAGCCTTCAGTGAGGTGTATGAAGCATTTATTATTTTATTTTATTATAATTGAAGAGACCCACTCTCCAAAAAAATATGCGAGGAATTAAATTAAATTTTGGACTTTTAGTGAATTTTGTCAGAGGGAAGTTTTGTCACAGGCAAGGCGAATGACGATATTTCGTTACTTTTTTATCAAGTTCATGATAAACAATTAATGGGTTAAAATTTTCCTGCAACTTACTGACATAACTGAGGAGGGAATTGTGTTTTGCAAATTAAATGAGACCTAAAGGGCTGGAACAGTTGCTAAACAGTACAGTAACGTGCGAAATGATATTTCTATTCAAAATCTAATTGTTGAGATAACTACCCATTTTGCAATTAGCTCACCCACGCTGAGTAGAGCCATTTTTAATTAATTTTTTATCTGTTCCAGTCATAATTTGTTTGTGTTGCACTATGTAATGCATTTACCCCTCTGGAAACCAAAAAGTAACTGCCGCAAAGGTAATTAATTCGTTTAAACGTGTTGTATCAAAATTACGCAATGGGATGACAATTTCGTTGAGATGATTGTTTTCGACCTTTTCATCCAAACGCACCATTTAAATTAAACGACTGAAACGCTTCCTCTTCAGAGTGACAAGTGAGAAATGAATGAGAATCGGAATTAATTGTACTAGGTGCCAGTTGTGCAAAACTGCAAGCTTCAATGATCTGCTAGGATATGCACCCACTGTGCACTGCAGCTTTTGTACCCTGGTGGGCGGCCGCGGGCATTGCTTTCTTTTTCACGCGCATTGAGCATCGCGCCATAGACCACTATTTTAAATATACCAGAGAGTTTGCAGGAAAAGAGAAAAAGGGCGATTCGCGTCGTAAGTCAACCGCGGGAAGTAAAGGCGCGGGTTTCGCAACGCAAAGGCAAATGGATCGAAGTCACGCGCGTGCTTTTTCGCTCGATCGGCCGCGCAAGTGCATGTGAATTGGAGGACTTTTCGCCTTATCGCTTGCGGAGCAATTCGTGGAAGAGAGCAAAATCGCTCACGCTTGCCGAATTGGCGACGTGAATCTAATTAATAGTTGTAAATTGAATGTCACTTGGCGCGGGGACAGAGGGCAGCTCCATGTTGCTGGGCGCCGGCCACACGAGCGCACCGACCGACCGGCCAAATGAATATGCGGGAGCGCGGCCAACCCTGCAACCAAGGTGAGACCAACCTTTTCTCTCTCTCTCTCTCACTCGCTCTTTTTGTACTTAATTGAATCCTGCCTATTATCAACCTTTTTCCGCAAACACCTTGTTTTTATCGCCTTTCGGACAGGGGCACGCGGATGCGTTGGTCGTGCCGAGATCTTTGTCTCGCAACCATTTGGCACGGGAGATTTTAACTCGTGCAAGGTGTGCGGATCACGTTCGCAACAGACAACAATTTGCTTGCAGACGAAATTCCGGCCAGACGCGACACCGAGACGCGCGCGACTGTTCATGTATTTGCATAATTGATTATTTGTTACCAACTGCCTTACTCGTACTGAAATATAAAACTTTTGCGCTTGGAGCATGCTCCGCATCGTTTGATTTTAAAAAATGCGCATGTTAAGATTTTTATTTAGCATAATAGCCATCCATTATTTTACTCTCATACAATAGCATGATCAGAATTATAAACTGAAAAACTAATTTCGAAATAATGGCTCTAATCCACTCAGAGTTAACTTAGCAATCCCATCCATCTTTACAATTAGTCAACACCATGCTGATTTAACACAATTCAAAAATTCTACTAAAAATTTTCGCAACATCATTTGAAAGCGTTACAGACTTCAAAAATTTGGCACCAGGTTGTTTTGGGGCTTGCACTTCCCACATGAAAAGGCAATTCCGCCAAAAGCTTTTTTTGCAGGCGTAGGTTGAGCATGACTTTCGGCCCAAAGCCTCACGTACTACATACTACAATAATTTAGACGAGAAAAAATATAATCAAACCATAAAATATAATATTATGCTATTTCAGAAAGTAGTATAACATTTATTATTTACTCAATTAATAGTGGAATAAAATAGTCGATTGGAATACCAATAATAAACGAAAATCAATACTTGTGCAATGATAAATTGTACTTGGTGACCATGGGATACAAAACAAAGCTTTGACGGCTAAAAGAAATTCATTTTTCTTTGTATAGAGAAAAGATACCGTAGACGATTTCTTCATTAAAATTTCACACTATTTTCATTTTGTTGTTATAATTTTCTCATTAATTTTCAATTCATAATAAAAAGCATCGGCCTCTTTTATTCAAGTGATGATAGAGGATAAATTAAGTTGGCAAAATAGGCAAAAAAATTTACAGTTTGCCAAAAGTGGGTCTTCACTCTAGGATTGCCTGCTCTTCTGATTGTTGTTTTTAACTTATTGCCTGCTAGACACAATTTCGGTGCGTGTCGCAGAGTCAGGGCAGAGTAAAGGTCAAAGGTAAATCGGATAATAACGGCTCATCCGCACCTGACGGCCGTGTGGCCGTGGCGACCCCATGTCTGCTCTCCTCGCAGCCTGAATCACTCTCGCGAAGGCTTTGCACACACACACACGTGTTTGCTCGCTTGATCGCTCAAATAAATTATGCTTATGTAAGTTTTCACGTTGGTAAAATATGAGAGACTTTACAAGCTGCTGGCTGGATGGTCAGGTGCGTGCACGGAGCAAGTTCCATTCGCGAATGCTCGCTCGATCAGCGCCGCATTGTGACTGTGCCGCCGACTTTATTCATAATAAAATCCGATATTTTCACATCAAAGGCTAATCTCTTCAGACTTTTTTCGGTCAGGAGCGTGGAAGCTTTTTAAAAATATTAACAGTAAAAATCGCTATATTTTATTAGCAATAAGTTTCAAAATAAATTTTCTTTTGATCTAACAAACATGTTTGGAAGATTGGTTTATTTTATTAATAATTTGTTCCTGAAATGATAGTATGAAAAATGTATTTTAATTTTATTTTTTGTTCGGACCAAAATTAGGTTTTATCGGGCTCTTTTGTAGTGCAGACGGCACTGTCCACAATTTTGTTCTGGTCAAAATCTTAACTTGTAAAGCAAGGTATATTCATTACTTTCCAAAAGCTGTGAATGTTGAATGCTACAAAACTTGCAAAATTTCAAACGTAGAAAAAATAACATAAAATATTTTATGTTTTTTAATATGCGTGTAGCTCCATCTGATAGACTAAAATTACAGGTAATGGCTTGATCCATAAATATTGATACTATTACAAGCGGCGAAAGAAAAACTTGTGACTTTATTTTTCTTTTCAATTTCTCATCTTCGCCCCCCAATTATGTTTTTAAAACACGCGTAAACTTACATTCATATAGCTATTTCATATTATTTAAATTAAAATATGGGAAATCCTCAAAAAACATGAATTGCCAACCCTATTCTTTTTCTTTCGGCCTTTGCTGTACTTACGTTACCAAAACAAAATAAGCAATTTATTTCAAATAGTTTTGTAGGGTTATTGTAATGTGCGAAGATATCAATATTTTTAATAAAAGTGTCATCAAAATAATTATTGCTGTATAATCTATTTCATTAACTACCCAAATATTAGCAGCAAATACCACTAATTACTCTTCTTAATAATTTAAGAGCTTCAATTTACACTCGGATTAACTAATGGAACCTGGTAAAAAATTACAATAATTTAATTTAACTAGTTAACACATCAGTAAAAATTCACGATCCTCGCTGTTCCCACGTGCAAGACAGTGTATAATATACAGCTGGCGGTTTGACGTCAATACAAAGAGGTGCGAAAAACGCACAATCGACCCGATGCGCACTTTTTCGCGGTACGACGAGAGGTGTCAATTCAAAAGATTACGATTCCAAAGAAATGCCTCGGAAAAGTGATTCGCGAACTCCTTATCTGCGTCATACCAGGAATATACTAGGCTAAAGTCAAGGATGCTCTGTTATTACTCAATTTGCTGCATAAATCATTTTCCTGCATATATTTCTCCGAGTAATAAAAGTGAATATTGCGTTAAATACTGAATGGTGCTGGTGTGATAATCACTTTCATGGCCACATCTGCATCAACCATAAAGCTCAATAAATGTGAGGCATTCATGACAGGATTTAGGAACAAGGTAATAATAAACAAAATAAAATCGTGCGTGCGAAAAGTAATCAAAAAAGTATCACTCTGCTCAGACAGAAAACACGCAGCCTTTTTAGATGAACATGATTCAAATTAAGAGTTAACATTACGACTCAAGAGGTAAAATCTCGGCAACAGTAAAAAATTAATGTGACAAACACTTACAAACCCCTTTGAATTCAAATATGAATACGAAAAGGTGGCCGTTTCCCAGGAATAATTCAGTAGGACGCCTTTCTCGGTATATGCCTTGTAAGATTTGCGTGTAACACAACTATTTCCCCATTTTTAATAGTAGTATATTATAAAACGCTTGTTTGAAAATTCCTGCTTTGATGCCGCGCGCTGCTGGCGCGCAATAAATAAAATCCTCCGCAGGATAAATCACGTTTGTCTGTTGGCGGTGCGTCGTAGCTTACTCACTTGTGTGGACGCCTCATTTGCATTTTTCTCTTTTCCATGACAAATATTTTCCGTGCCTCTCGTATTATTTTTTCAAGCTCTCTCGTCATCGAGTCGGAAACGTGCCATAAATCAATCGCCTCGTGCAAATTGCATCAGCTGGCCGGCCGCGTGCGTGTTTGCAATTTAGCAAATCTCACACGAATTTGGTTGCTCGTTTGTTGCAATTCGCGTTTGCCGCTCCGCAATTAGACCCGCATAATCAATTCGCCGCAATCTCTGACATTTGCTGGCCAAATCGCACTCGTTGCTTTCCAGGTCAAGTGCACCTTTTTCATGCAACTGTGGCAATCTGGCAATATATTTGTTGAGTGTGCGCCTTCATTTATTTTTTCTCTTAAACTGCAATTAAGTCGCTAAAACGAGCAATTTAATCAGATAATTACACGTTTTACAAGTAATGGAAGATCAAGGAAGCTAAAAGATTGAATTTTTGCCGATAATAACACCAGCTCATTATTTCTCCTTCCTTAATCCCGCGAAAAGCTTTTTGGACGCTGATGTTGATGAGCAGCAGCATTACTCATCACCGGTTTATCCTTCGGCAGGTTCAGGTGTGCACCTGTGCGCGTGGATTAATCAAGCAGATATTCCATTAAAACTGAGGGAATGCCCGCCGGGAGTGGCGGAGTGGCCCCTCCGCCAATTTAATTTTTCTCTCTCACAGAGCGTCGCGGGATAAGCTTGGCCGAATATGGCGAGAGGGAATCGAAAATGAATGGGACGGCGAGCGTGAATGGAAACCACACGCGCAGTTTCGTCGTCAAACAAACACATTAAGCGAGTGCGTGCTTTATTGCATAACGGCTGCCGCGGCTCGACCCCTGACCCGGCGCGCAGAGTGCGAAAAATAAAGAGAAAAATAATAAAAATCGACTTCAGGTGTGTTTCTGCTGCGCCAGAAGGAAGGAGTGCCCTCGTCGTGTGTGGATTTAGCAATTTGCCTCGGGAAAAGGAGCACACATCATTTTTGTCCCTCAGTCCCCTAAGTTTTGGCAAACTTGATTGAGGAGCGCCACTCACAGCGAGTGAGTCACCTGTGTGTCCTTTTGGAGCTTTCAGGAGATTATAATGTACATATTCAGAGGAGGGTATAATCGAATTCTGGCATGAAAGGATAAGCGCTAGATACAAATTATGCGTGAGTCACACTCGCAAATCCGAACGACTGGTCAAGTGGTCAGGCAACTCAACATAAGCTTATAAAATATAATTTGAGAAAATCTAACACTTTCCTTGTATTTTGGCAACTAGGACAATTAGGACACATATTTACAAGGAACGATTTCAAAGCAACTAAAATATATCAAGGAAGTTATGCAAGTCAAAGGAAATACTCTAAAAATTCTATAATTCGCGGATCTTAATTACTTCTGACTAAATCAACCTGAAACATTTTTGCACAACTTGCGTAAATCACTAATTTTGGTTTTATTACCACCATTTAAGTGGATTAGTACTGAAAATGTTTAAAAAAATCTTAAACCTTAACCTTAGTTAGAAATTCTCTGAAAGTTTGGAAAGAGCTAAATTTTTTCCAGGTTACTGTTTAAATATTTGAGAAAATCGGCTATAAAGTTAGCATGCGATAATACATAAAACAAAATCTCCCTTATTCAAAATCGTGATTTATTTCTCCAGAATGTAAATTTATCTCATAATTCGCACAACGCTGGATAAATCGCGAAGAGAATAATCGATTTCAAGCGAAAAAACTTCTGAAAAAAATTGTTAAAAAGTTGACAAAAACTTAAACTTGACTGTTTCTCAGAAATGATTTGACTATCGCACATTGTAGAGACTTTTAATCAACATTCAACTGTATCAATCTACTTAAAATTTTCAGACAGAAAAAGCTCACTATATAAATAAAATTGTATGCTTATTTAATTTAACTTATCGTTTATAAATATAATCATTGTTTACTGTTTAATGATAAAAACACGCTTTGTTCAAATAAAAATTATAATAAAAGAGTTAGAAAAATGCAAACATCCGATGATTCATCTACAGAGTTAAACTATGCATGAAGCCGGCAGCCAGAGTTGCGTTTTAAATTAAAGTGCTTAGCACGCGATCCTTTTAATTTCTTTTTAATGACACTTGGTGCAATAATGAATAGACACGTTAATTTTGGGAGAAACAAATTAAGGACCTTGTAAAAAATGCTTCTTAAATTCTGTGCTAGTCAGGATTATCTTGCCTGATTATTTTTTTTAATTGTAGTTTGAAATGATTAGATTTGAAATTTTTCATAATGTATTGAAAGTGTTCGGTTCATTCCATGATTTTGCGTGTTCAGAATTGTATTTCTAAAGAAATAACCAAAGGGAAATATTTTGTTGAGAAAAGGAAACTGAAGAGTTGATTTTGAAATTATGCTATTTGGAAAAAACTTTTCATCTCAACAGGATCCGGAATCCTTTATATCATCAAGGAGCACAATTTTAAATTATGTTTTGTGGAAACCTTATTTAGAGCGATAAATAACTGTAAATGATAAAATCCAGAATATTGAGCTAAGTTCCCACTGCGCCATTGTAATAATTAATACGTAGAAAACGTGTCAGTGGTGTGAAGATTTTCATGTGTGCCCTTTGGAGAAGTATCGGACGCAGAAGCCAAGGATATACTGGATCTTCTCTGTGAGTCAGCACTTCTAATTGTTTCCTTGCTTCTGTCGTCAGCACTCTCCGCGTATTTTTTTTTAATATGATAATATTCTGCAAGCAGCGCGGACATTGTTTTATTGCGCGCTATTGACGCCAAGACGAGCTGTGGTATGAATGGAAAATCTGACGCCAAATCACGCGCGTCAACCGACCAAACGAAAAACCCTTTTGTTGCACGCTATTTGCAACACACGTCGGTGGGGGGAACGCGGTAGGCCGTCGTAAATCGAACGCACACAAGTGCTTTTTTCGCGCCTCATCCGCAGAGGTGAATTTGTCCGCAGAAAATTTATCACACGTATTAAGTTTGCTGGCTGCGGAGGAAAATCCTGCTGGAATTCGCCTTCTGTCGTCAATCCCGCGCGCTGTCGTGAAACTTATTGCCTCGGTTGCGTTTCCCACGGGCGCGCAACACAAGTGAGGTGATATATTTGCGAAGATATTCACCTCATGTCCCAGACGAGCTCAGATTTCAATAGAACAAAGGCCTGTTCGCAGCTGTTGAAAAAAGGGTGTTTTACAAGATGTTTTAAAAATTCCGTTGCTATGAAACTATGCCATTTTTCATATACATAGTACTTATTGCACGATAAAATCTACAACTTGATTGCCTGATGAAATGTCTTCTGTTCTGTTCTGTTCCGTTGCCATGTCATGGTCATGTGTATTTTAATAGCTATTTTTTTAAGTAAAGTGACAAGGTTATAAAATTTTTCTTGCTAAAATGTGGTGTAAATTTAATGAAAATAATATTTGGTAAAAGAAGAACTTTTTTATAGCAGAAAAGAAAAGGCAAGCTAAACTGTTAATAAGGCTGGATTGTTTTTCTTGAAAGAATCCTGTCACTCGAGGTTGATTCCATAATTTTAATTAAACTCCAACCTCATCCGCGTTGACGTCAAAATTTTATTCCAATAAGGAGTTGCATACATTTTTGGAGTGCATATTAAAAAAATATAAAAAAACCTCAAATATACGAGTACATACTTATAAGTTTGATAAGTGCGTTTTGCTCCGCTTCCAAAGGTGGAATCTTAGGAAAAGGAGTTTTAAATTTCAATGTTTAGGAATTTTCAAATTTTTGTTACTTTATTTTTTTTTTGGTAATGGATATCTAGCTCAGAGCTATAAAATTACTTGAATAATTCCTGGTGCTGCTCTTATCAATCAGGGTGGTCTTGATCATCGAAACATATTGATGAATAAATTACAAAAACAATTAAGCAACGAGAATTAAGTCTACGAGTTTCATTTAATTTACTTATTATTAGTAGTTACATATTATATGTTTAATGTGCAATTTTGTGTCATTATGTATTTTTATTAAAGAGAGGAATAGCAATAAGTGTTGAAAGGAATAACAATTAAGTGGAAAAGCAGCAAAGCCAAAAGTTATAATTTTTTGTACAAACCCAAATTCACTGTGTTGGAATGTCAATTTTTAATATTAATTAAAATTTTTGATGATGAGACAAATATTAGCACAAAATGTAGAAAGCATACAAAATAAAGAATTAAACCTGGAATTAGCATCATAATGAAAGTTATGCTGTGTTGTAATCTTTTATAGTTTCCCTGAACTTGCCGCGAATACCATAAGTTACCGAGCACAAGGAGCAACCGCTTGGTAATGCGCCATATTCGGCAGGAGCATATTATGTAAAGAAAAATCCAAGAACAAAAGTAAATTCACTCTCTCATAACCACCCATTAAAGGACACTGCCGCAATTTGACTCCCATGCCGTGTAATGCCAGACACTTAATCGAAGTAAAAAAAAGGAATCTTCTGAAATCCATATTAAGAGACTGAAACTGCTATAAAATTAAAAAAATTTTACTTAGCACGCGGAAGGCCACCGTTCGAAAGATGGGTGTTTAAGCACAATTACCGAAAATCCGAATTTTCAAAGCAATCCTTCTTGACTAGAATTAAAAAAAAATAACAAGAAATGTTAAAATTCAATCGTATTTCAGACATTTTGAAAGCCCCTTAATTTTTCTCAGTATGCAACCAGATAGCAGCAGTGCGGAGCCGGTTGCCTACACCTTCTTGGATTTCCGCGTCTGCTGTCACAGATATTATGTGAGAAGATGCAGGAGGCTACCTCGTGCTGTCGGCTCGCGAGAGAAAATTAGCGATTTTTTGGCTGATGGATGGCGGAAGACGAACGGGCAGGCGTGAACAAAGCGGACAAATTGAAGCGTGCAAATGGCCAGACTGACACACGCCTGGCTGCAGCTTCGTTTTGTATTTTTTTTGTCGCGCGCGCTAATTTCACTTTCGTTTCTTTCGGCACGCCAGGCGTCCGCGTGATGCAACCCGCGCGACGCATCGCTGCTCCGCTCAGCTTGCCTGCACTCGGCAAACTATAGCCGTGCCTGCACGTCATCCGCAAAACAAATGTGCACATTTTTAAGAGCAGACAAAACGTGTTTGCGCAGCAGCGTGTGTTGGTTCGGAAACGCTTTTTGCGTATTTGCACGTGACCTCTTTCTTAACTATTTGCACACCAGAAAATTTGTGAAATTTAATGCCTTTTAAATTGTAAGGTTGTGGCACCAGCACTTCCTAGGTTAAATGTTCAGTAAACCTTCTCAGCATTTCCTTATTTAAATTTATTTGGTTCATTCTGGACAGATGGTTTTTAGATTGTTCTCTCTTTTCCAACGTTTTCATTGATAGATCCGTAATTCATTATTTTGAATTGACAATTTATTTTCACAATAGACAAAAAATATCATGAAACAATTCTCATACAGAGGCGTTCAAAGATTCACATTGGTGGCTTAACTAAATGTTAATGTATTTTAGCCACAGTTCAAAAAATGATAAAATACAATAGGCGGCAAACCACATTTGATACAAATGCAGCCATTTGGCAGTTGCGTGATACTGTTTGTTTCTAAACATTAAAAAGTGGAAGCCACGGCAGGCATGTCGTGGGAACATAATATGTTTATTTCTGAAAAAGGCTGGCTTGCAGTTCTGGTCAACCATTGACTAAAATATTCAGGATCTATTTGGGACATTTTAAAAAGCAAGTTCTGAATGAATTTATTTAATTTTCTGTGTAAGGAAGAGAGAAGATTTTGTGCGAAGATCATCCACAAAGAAGTTCGAGTCAGCTAACAGCCTGGATTCTATGAATTTAGACAAAGAGAGTGTCTTTTTAATGCATCTAGATATAACTGATTCTGATTTTTAAATTCACCATTTTTATAACTCTCCATTCATGCTCCCGGAAGGTGAATGCACCTCTCTGCACCAAAGTCCAGCTGATGAGGGTTTAAAACTGAGTATAACAGTCAGGATGTTGGCAGTTTAAGAAAAATTTATAGGGTTTCGATTTGTTCCAGGGCCTGTTAGATTAGATCAGATTTTTATTGTTTCTTACATTGGTTTGAGTTGCATGAGAATGCCTTCCCTACATAGTAAGTGCGTGTAAATTCAAATTAATTTTGATTGTTTAAAATTTATTTTTGCTTAGAAAATATTGCTTGGAAGCTTTTTAGTTTGTTTTTAATCGGGTCAGATCAAGACTAAGCCTTGTTAGCTTGTGCGTTTTTGCAGTGCAGATGGGTTTGCCAAAAATATTCTTTGAGGTCAAATTCGTTATTGATAAAACAAGAAAAACAGTTGAAATAGCTTTGTAGAAAATATTGTCGATTCCAAATGTGCTATTTTGTAATAAATCCTCCAGGAAAGCCTTGCAAGCACGTCGAAAAACTTAACCTCTAATTTTGTAGCAGCACTGTGTCTATTTATAGAGCTCGTTGTGCGGAGTAAAAAGTACAATTCTGTTGAGAAGTTGCAAAACACATGATGTGTGCACAGCACGCTTCAATGTTAGTTTAATTTCTCCTCAAAGTGGTGATTTTCGCGAGTTCGTTTTGAGAGTGCTTGTGTTTGCTTCTGACTGAGAGTTGCATAAGACATTCTTGACGCTTTTGTGCGCTGCGTGAAGAGCTTTTCAATTCTCTCGAGAGTAAAGAGTGTGGGTGTGTGAAACATAAACACTCGCACATCTGCTACGTTTGCTTAAGCATCTCACTCAATCCTGAAAAATGGCCAGATCACCGATTGTATAACAGTTTTTACTTAGAGTGACAAGGTCGACAACCTGCGAACAAGATTTTTAGTTTGTGAAGTTAATCAAAATAATCTCCATCTTGTGACTTTGATTTTGTGCTGGTGACTAATAAATCTTAAAACAAAACTTGTTATAAGTAGTGCAGAATTAAGCTGTAGATAATTTTTATTCGCTCGGGATTTGCAACTTCCTTATTCACTTCACGTGACTTTAATTTTTGTCTAATATTTAGATATTGTCTCGTGCATAATTTAACATGTGTGACTCAAGTAAATATCACACGCTGTTCGCATATTTTTCCGGCAAATCGATGTGAATCTGTTTCTTTTATAATGTCACTCAGCTCGCGTGAATTTATTTTGTTACCTAATGTATGCAAGAGAGAAAGAGAAGCGCCTGGTGGAAAACGGGGTCGCAAAAGGGCAACACGAGGAGAGCTTTAATCCAACTTTTGGCGCTGACGACACTCTCGGCTTTTGCCACAAATAACGGGCTACGCATTTGACGCGCAGTCAGGCACCACATAATGTAGTTTGTTTTCTTACAAAATTGCCGTGATAGCAAATGGATGTGTGCGCAACTAAAGCGAATCCGCTGGAAATTAAATTCGATGCAAGGCCGACTTGGCCAACGGCGCGAGATGCGCGCGCTTTGCATAAGTCACGAGCTCACCTTTCCCATTCCGAAAGCACTTTGAACCTCATTCGCTCCACATTATGCAAATGTCAATCTCAGCCACCCGCTCACCGGCTGTGAAATTGTGCACTCACGTCCTTGAAAACGACCAAAACACATTATTTGTCGCAAGCTGCACAAATAATTTTGAAATTAGGCCGTGTGCAATTGGTCTTGCACTCGTACGTATGAAAAATACCCCGCAACGGTTGGATTTCGTCACAAACTTTTAAGCCTTTTTGAAACAATAGTGGCGTTAAAAATATATCAACTGATCGTGATAGATAAAAAGGGTCAATGGTCTCTGAACTTTAGTTTTGAAGTGAGGAAATCATCTTTGACTACATGCCGTGGGCTGGATATTTATATTTTAGCTTTTGAAACTGTCGCGACAAGCAGCTGCGCGTTTAAATCTCCGCAATTGCACCTGTGCGCGATTTAATTGATGACACTGCGTGTAATTGCATCTGATTTACAATTGGCCACACCTGTGGACTCTCCGGGAAGAGACGTTTACCGTGCCTACGTCAAAAGACTTCCTAATCTGCAGAAAACAAAAGCTGCGGCCTTCGCAACAAACCTTTTTCCCAATCAAGCGAATTGGCCACGAGGCGTAGCAGCATCTTTTCTTTCAATCGGCGAAACGAACCGGAGAAGCTGTAAAAAGGTGCTTGCGGCCGAAGCAATAAATTTTGCGGCCGAAAAGCTTATTAAAAATAACAATCGAAAATAATTCACGCAGCCTTTCAAAAGCAAACAAGTGCAAAAAGTGGAAATTTGATTAATGTGCTCGGCAGATGCGGCAACAGACGCGGTGAAAGAAAGTGTTATTTCATTTGCGCATCATTGTTGCCGAGGTGATTGTTGCGCGGCGAAGAAAGTCGGAAACGCGGCGGGCGGTGCGTCATTGACGACTGGACAAATTACAATGCGAGAAATAGATTTTTTACGGATCAGCAAAACCGTAATTGAGAGGCGAAATAATTAATGGCAATAAAGAATCAAGAGTTTCGCAACGCGGAGGAGGCAGCAGCTCACGTTTTCATTGTTAATTAGCCGATTTCTTCGCTAATTATTTAAACGACTGGCGCAGGTGTCTGGCTGCCAAACTCTGTGCATAGGAACAGGAATCTTCTCTCTCGCGGCTGTATTATATAATTGCTCCTGTGTTTACCAAACCGAAATCCAAACGTCACGCGCAAACAAAAGGGCAGGGAGTGAAACGCGTTTTGTTTTGACCATTCCGCTTTCGACTGTGGAGAAAAAATACGGTATGCATCACAAATCAATAAATCCTTAATGCATGAATGCGCTCTATTTTTCTTGCGGATATTAAACCAGCTGTCAATAGTGAGAGTGATTTAGAGCATTGCATTCATTCTCAATTTTCTGTTTTCTTCAAGTTGTGAACAACGTCTTTGTTGCACCTACATTCTTAAAATTCTCATATCGTTTTTTTATGAGGATATCTTTCCAAGTAATTGTGATAAATACAATCGATTTGTCCAATAATTACTGTCTAACCTGATCCGCAAATCTTGAGTCATTGTCAAACTGCTTTCTAAGATTGATAGCAACGATTTATTGCATTTTGTCGACTTGAGTTCAGCTTTCATACGATGATGAAAAACGTGGAATGACGTGAATGAGGAATTAATCTGGTCGCGGAGAAAGAAAACTTGCGGAAGTGGCGCTCGCGAGAGAAAAAGAAGTTTGATTTTGTGCGGCATGAGAGACAGGCTTTTACAAACCGGCAACAGTATGGACGGAGTAAAAATAAAAAGACGACTTGAACACATAAACACACACTCAGGAGGCTCCAAAACGGGGAATGCGCGCGAAAGTGAAACCCACGGCACTTCTTGTATATACACACATTTATACTGACTGACATTCGCGCATAAATTTTGACTTGCCTTGCCATGGGGATACACATTTACGCTGCCTCTAAGATGTTGATTTTGCACGGTACGCAATTATTGTAGGACATTATTAGGCTACCGACATTGAGAAATTTAAAAAAATCAATAAACAATTTAACCTCCTTTTTAAAGCTCCTGTAAAAATTTCGAACAAACGGGAAGTTTATTTTTAATTTTATGCAACAAATTATAAATATTTAAGAAAAACAGTGGTACTGTTTTTTCAGGAATTGTTTTGTACGCGTAATTTTTGTGTTCTGTAAATGAAATTTTGTGTTATTTTGATATTTGCGCAGGAATAAACACTTAACTTTTTGCTACGCGCTGTCTGGTAGGTTTGATTGAAAAGCAACTGAAAATAAATTTGGAAATCTCAAAATTTAAATCTCCTTAAAGGTCTTTTATAATTTGAGAGCGATAATTTGTGATAAATTTTTATTATATTCCAAATTTTCATTATTTTCTATTAGTTGGTAAAGAGGCGTTGACCTGCGCAAGAGCCTGGCTCACAAAGGAGTCAGGAAGGAAATTAATCTTTCCAACGTGAAGGGAAATCACTCGTTTTACTGCACAATATATTAAACAGCATGCATTTTTTGACTTCTAAATGATTTGATCATTATCTTAATCAGTTTCTGCAATATCAGATTACAAAATCAGAGTGTCAAAAGTTTCACGTTTTGAACTCGCCTTAATTGAACGACGGACGTAAGAATAATGCATGTAGCGGTTGTTGTTGTATTTCATAAACGCTGTCTATCTTGAGACTGCAGGCGTGGCATGTAAATATGTTAGTGTCGACGCGTGGCACACACAAATAAATTCTTGGCACCGTGACGAGGAACCAATTTCCTAGCCGCGCTGGACGAAACGGGAAAATAGAGAAGTGGTGCGCGGGTGCAGAGCGCGCGGTGCCGCGCCCAGGGCAGCGAGTCGACGCCCTGGCCCGTTCACTCAACCACGACCTTTCCTTCTCTTTCTCTCTTCCTCGTTTTCTGCCCATAAATCTGGCGCTCGAATTCGGCGCAACCATGCAGGCTGGCAGTCAGGCAGGCTTGCTGCTGGCTGCCCCATATATTTTTATCGAACCACCTCTCCTGGCTGCTGCAGTCATGAAATTAGAATTAACTCTCACTCTCTTGCATTAGAGGTGGAAGAGAAAGGGGCCCGCTTGCTCGGCTTGAGCGGCGGAGTGAGCCGCAGAGCAAGTGAGAGAAGGGCCCGGCGTTGGCTCGTTTGTGCACTCAGTCAGTCAGTCGGTCGGTCTGCGTCCGTTGACAGTCGGATTGTCAGTGTCTCTGCCCCAGCAGCAAGGATGTGTGCGTGCTGACCGCAGTTGCCAGCAGGACCAACGACCCCGCAGCCCCCGTTCGCGCCCCCCGTCCAGCCGCCACTCAGGGTGAGTACCTTTCTCCGGCGTCCAGGGGACGAAATGTTCGGTTCTTTGGGGCGTGCGGGAGAGTTCAACGCCCAAAGCCGTCAGCTGACTGTCAACGCGACCTTTGAGCCCGGAATCTGCTCTCCAAGGCAGCAGACAGGGAAAAGCCGATGTGTTAAATTATCTCCGGCGTTGAGAGTTGCTGGCAGAGCGCGATCACAGAGCAGAGAAAGATCCTTTCGTCGCTTGTGGAGAAAAGTCTCGCAGGCAGGCAGGTCATGCATCTCCAATTGCGGAATTTGCCTTTTACTTTGAACTAGCCATCTTGCACACACGATCTCCGCCTCCGTTTATTCACGATTCATTGTCTGTGGGTTAAAAAACCGAATTAATTCATTTCTTTCTCGGGAAAAATGCCTGGAGCCAATATTTTCCACGCGGGGGCGCGTCTCAGCGATGATCTGGTCGAGGCATCGATGTTGTCGATCACGGGTGCTGTGAATCTCAATTCCAAATTGCAGTGTAAACAGACGCGCGCGCGGCGTTAATTGCACGCGAGTGGAATATATGGCGGGCTGACCTTATTACTGCACTGCTGGCGTGCGCGTTTCTCAGTCAGCCAGCACAATCAGCAAGTCTCACTTTTCACGCCGTGCAAGACCAGCCACTCATTCACTCACTCGCCGGCCGATGCATAATTTCCTGACACAGCGCCGAGTTTCACCGCGAAACACACAAATCATTTGTATTGTTGCTCCAGTAAAACTCAAGCTGGGCAAACACGCCTGTTTTCATTTTTGACAAGAATGCAATTCACGTCCGCCGTTCTTTTAGCTCGTTACCGTGTCTCCCTCTTCTTATTCATCCGAAAGTCGATATAAACCAGACCTAAGCAGTAAAAATGTTGAGGCTCAGTGCGGCGTGATTTTATGCATGAATCTGATCGTTTTTGCAGACATCTGCTAGCATATTGTATGCCATTTCTTGCTGTAATTTTTATATCTGTTCTTAATTGTATGACTTCAGTAAGAATAATAATTTGCTTTCGCAATAATAATTGTTTTTCTTTTTGCCCGAGTCACATCTGTTGTATGCAGTTCAGTGATTACGTTTGCGCAGTGAAAATATGGTCCAATTAATTTCTCAGAGTAGGGCTGTTGTGCAACATAGTTGTAATTTTTCAAGCGACGCCAAAGTCGGCGCAAGAAAGGAGGAAAGGTGTCTTTTTAGTCTCTGGCTCTGGCTCAATCGAGAGCGAGAGTCTTTCTTTTTCAATTGATGGCAGTGGCGAGGCGGTTGAAGGGCGTTGTTGTTTTCCTTTTCAAAGCGGTGGTAAATAATTTGCCGACCTACACTGACTCGTCGTCGCTCATATGACACCGCGCTCCGCTTATAGTCACTTTCCTCTGCGAACAAAAAGAAAAAGTGTCAAAACAAACAAAAGCGCGAAAGAAACTCATTCTCGGTGAATTTGCGGCCGGCGTGCGTGGGAAAATCAAGCGTTTGTGCCAGATTCTCAGGCCAAAGCACTTTATTAGCCGCGATTTGCGGGTTGCGGTGCGAGTAAAAGGCATTTTTCGCCTTTTGGTCGAGTGTCGCGCGCGCGAGTTTCGCAAAAGTGGCGCAACGCATGATGCGCGGTCCGCGCCAGAGATGAGCACCGCACGATCCTGACCTTTCCGTTTTTGTAATCACTTTTCGTTTCATCTCTCGCCTTTTAGCCACTTATTACAAACACACACCAAATTGAGCCCTGCGGCTCTCTGCGCCGGAATCAAAAATTCATTGCTGCATGTTAGGAAATCTGAGCCAAAATCTTGAACTGTGTGTTAATTGACTGAATCAAACAGAAAATTAGAGCGGATTAATGTGGGGCAGAATTTTTATTGCCCCTCGGCTTTTAGCACGCGAGAAATTCGTCTTGTTTGATTTGTGTAAAAGAGCCGAAGCGCAGGATTGAGAGATTTCACGAGCACGTCAAATATATCGTCTAGTGTGTGTTTTGCTTTTTTCGACGCATGCAGCGGATGCTGAGAAACGAAAGCGGCGGATAAGAATATGTGTCCAGCGCGCGGAGGAGAAAACTCAATTATGTAGTACGCTTTTGCTCCGGCGGTGCTGACAAACAACCAGGAACGCATCCTCCGCGCGATTAAATTAATATCCAAACGACCAAAATGAATGACTCGGTGTTAAAAAGCAATCACAGCTTTGACAAAGTGCTTTGGCAGCCTTGGCGACTCCATCATATCGACACGTTTTCCTTCATCAAACGGCCATAAAAGTGCTGCGAAGGCGGCGATGAAAAAACACGATAACAAAATGAATAATCCTCTCTGTGAGAAATTAATCCCCTTGAGGCGGACTAAAACCGAATTCCCTGTTTGCCCGGCGCACTCGAGAAGTGGCTCCCAATTAAGATTCCTGGCCTTTTGTCCTGGCTGCTGCAGCGGCTAACGGTTTTCCTTAATTTCCCGCTCCACGGGCTGTTGAAATGACCATCCAGCTAGCCGCAATCCATTACAATTATTCCCACAATGTCATTGAAAAAACGCACTGTGCGTGTCGCCTCCCGTCATGTTGGTGCAGTCACTTTTGAATAAGTCAATAATTGATGGTATAAGGGGCACAAAAATACGGAGCATTGACTTTTTTTATTTTCAGCAGGGAGATTCCGTAAACCGTTTAAATATCAGCCCTTTGTTGTTTTAAGAAGTCCAACGTGAATCACTGCAGGTTTCCCCACGGAAAATTATATTTTTTTTTCGTGACGAGGCAAAATCGTAAGTGCCCTCGCTCGTCATACGTTCCCTGGTGGTCAGATAATCTCAAAAATGTTACACTTAGCGGCATTGACGTACATAATTCGGTCCGCATCTGGCTTCTCGGTGTGACGTAATTGTCGCGGCGGCGGAGCGAATCGCGCGCGCGCGGCTGCAAAGAAAGTGAAGCTTATGCCGTGGCGCTCGCTTTCACTCGCTCGCCGCGCTGCCAAGCTAGCCAGCCAGCCAGCATCGAACAGGGACCCAGGCGCCGGCGGCCGCGCAGAAAAGAAAGGGCCCCGTCGGCCCCACGCCCGCCTCCGGCACTCTCGCGGTGCGCAAATCTGCCTTGCAACGCGCTCGTTGGCACCCACGACGCTCTGTGCAGCTCGTGATTTCCGTCCCGCCGAAGCTGCTGCTTTTTTTCTCTCGACTCCAATTCGGTTGCTGCTCAGAATTAGTGCCACTGGCGACTCATTTGCTCGCCGTGCACGAAGCCGTCTTTTTCAAAGGTTGGCACGTTTTGCTTGCCAAGGCGAATCGCGAACTGTGCAGAGTTCATGAACAGAGCGAACGATGCTGCCAATTTATTTTATTAGACCTGTACCTCGAAAATCCGTGTTATTGCTATTATCAGCTTGTTGCTCTTTTCAAGCTGAGATAGAAAAGGAAAGATAAAAAGACCAAGTTCTAAATTTCTGGACCAAGTTCAACGTGCTCTTTGGCACCCCTCTTTAATTCTTTTGTTTCTGGTTATCTTTTTGACATGTGACAGGACTGGATGAAAGGACCAAAAAATATTTTTTTCGTGTTAATATTATTTTATTTACTTCGTTTTCTAAATTTAGAATGAAAACAAAAAATTGCCATCTGCATTGCATGGATAATTAAAATCTGACCGACGTTTATATTTGTTTCTGCATTTTCTAATGCAAAAATCCAATGCAGCCTCTATTTACGTTTGTCATTATTATCTAGTATCAAGGCTTTCATTAACCAAAACTGTATACAGCCCATTGCCCTTGCAAGAAATCTGACGATTGCTAATTGAGCGAAGGAAATGGAAAACGCAGCTTTAACGGGGCGAAGGAAATAAAACAAATTCGCGAAAGATGAGCTGCAGCACAAGGCCAAATGCTATTCACCATCATTCTCTAACGATTTCCCTTTTAAGGCGCAATTTATTGTCGCTCCTTTCCATCGGCGTGCAGTAAAAATGAATTTTTATTTGTGTTTGCAAATGCATCGCGCAACCTTGGCTCATCTTCATGATAATTGAGATGCGTGAAGGAAGGAAGGAAGCTGCATACGTGTTGCCACCAAATCACAATGCTCATCTGAAGGCAGCACAGACCATTATTTTTTACTGTTGGAGAGAGAGAGAGAGAGAGAGAAAGAGAGAAAGAAAGAAAGATTTCAATGAAGCCGAGGAAAAATATTGTTTCTAGCTCTTACTGTTATTGCTTCTTCCAGCAGTTGTGATTCAATTTTTCATTTGCTTCGTGCACCAGCAAGTACTGCGGGTTTATGAAAGTAGGCGAACAGTCAAAACCCTCGACCGCCCTTATAATTTTAAAAAGCATTTAATGACCTCGTCTGCTGGGCGTCAAACGTGGCGAAACGCAGCGCTGAAAAAAGCCACTGCTGCATGACACGGATTTCTAAATTGAATTTCTTCCACAGACAGACAAGAGAGCCTCTCGAGCTTCAGAGCCAATGGCAATATAAGCCCCTTTCGTAACTCACTACTTTTCTTCTTTAAATGTCAATTTTTATTTAACGGCGGTACACTCACTCATTCTGCGATGATTATATCAGTCAAAAGGGCATCATCTCCTCAGAACGCCAATTTGAGTCGGCCGTTTACGCGATAATGAAAACAGGTGTCTTCGTTCCGTCCTTTCAGGGAATCGCTGTCTCTAAACTTTTGAAAATACAGCTTTAGAAGGGAGAAATTTGATTAGTCTCCGGTGAATTACTTAACAACAATTGTTCCTAGAAGAGTAAATTATTGCGAAATTTATTTATGAGTTAGTTGTTATAAGAAAAGCAATCCAACTGAAGAATTCGAGATTAATAAAATGACCTATCCGATGCCACCTTTGATCTTCTCCCCCTTAAAAGCATTAAGCTGTCGTTAGAATGTTGCGTATTACAAAAGCTAAGTCCAGCAATTTATGCTATATCCAGGTGCGAGCAAAAAGAGCGTTAGTTTGAGTCATCTTGTGTACTTAAGCACCTTTCGAGCGTATATGCACGGATGGACGGACCATTTTCCTTGTCAGCGTGTTTGCAAACACGCGGCGGCGGTCGTTCAAATGTCACGGCCATAATTTGTCGCGTTTAACCGGTTGGCCCGAGCAGAAGACCTTTTCCCGATTGAATGTTCGGTGCGAAATTCGTAGACAAAGGGCAGTGAGCTGAGTCGCGTGCAGCACAGTGACACAATTTTCGCCAGACACACCGCTTCCTCAGCGGTAAAAAGCGAAGAAATGAGGTAAGGTCCCGGGCGTGCGAGAGTGTGTTGTGTCTCAATTTCCGTCATTCGCTCAGTTATGTCACAGTCGGCGTTGTCGTGTGCCATTTTCGCCCGACCTGAAAGTGAACACGAGTGTGAAACGCGTCACGCGACGCAGCCCGCCGATTCCCTTGGTAATTTCCTCGCCGACGCTAGCTTTGGATCGGCCAGGCCCGTTTTCGACGTTTTTGCGGCAATTGGTTTTGCGCCTGTGGTGCCGGCCGTGTCATTTTCTGCTCGCTTAACACCTCGGCTTCCTCCTGCGATCTCATGAAATTCGAATTTGGCGTCTCACAACAGCACCTGGCAGCGAGAAAGATCTTTTCCGCGTTGCCCCCTCTGCCGTACACTCCTCACATGCACAGCATCAAATCTGACAATGAGTGGCGTGATTAACTCTCGATTATGCACGCGTGAGATTTTCGATTTTGCCCGCTCGCTTGTCGACACCTCCCACGATATACGATGAGGAAGTGTGATATAATAAGCAATTTGGACCCTGATTGCCTTCTTCCTTTTACAGGCCAAATTGTAAATTACTCTTTCTGTTGAAGCAAAATTACTTGAAAGGGTTATACCACTGACATCACTTGAACACCATACATTGAATTGATTATTAATTTTTTCTCAATTTTCTCCTCATTATTTTGTAGCATTACGGTCATGGATGTAGTGTTTTAGTTCGCAAAAATTGTATCACAATTTGATGTTAATGCACTGTTATTTTTGTACATTATATTTTTTAAAAATTGTCAAATTTACTGCAGTAATTTAAATTAAATATTTATAAAACTTTTTTAAACAAATTTTTTGCATTTTTAATAAAATACACTATTTAAAAAATATTGATTTAATTTTAAACCATTTTTAAGCAAGTATGTATTTAAAATGTTAGGATTATAATAAAGATATTTTTAACCTAAATAACTTTTTAATATTATAAATATTAAACGTCTGAGCTACCAGATTTTACGAATAAAAATTAATTCCAAAGTGTAAGCTATTGTGTCGTAAACACTCCTTGTTTTAAATAACGGAAACGAATAATAAATTTTGGGAAGAGTATCTAGGTCGATGTTTAAAATTAAAATCTATGCAAAGGAAGAGTAAGCTTCATTTAGTTTTAAAAATCTCGTCAGATCTGAGCAACATATAACTCCATCTACACTATAACACAAAAACATGCTTTAAGAGAAGAAATCTTAGTTCATATTAAAATATAGCTCGCAACGACATTATCTGTGGTAATTAGAGAACATCGTGTTTTACAAGGAAGGTCAGAAAAATTAAGAACATCGCAAGTTTTTGTGCACTCACATCATAAAATACGAAGGGAGTACTTGGAAAGTGAAGTGAATCACTTTTTTTCCTGTGAAATGTCAAACTTTCGCGTTGGGTCCGAATTTTACGATGAGAGAGGCGATTGATCAGCCTTGGTGTCAGCAGCTACGCAGAGACTGCCGCTCATTAAAATTTCAAACAATGGACGAGAAACAGAAAATATTCACCCGGCGGATAAATTAGTCGATTATGAAAGCACCAATAAAGCGGTTCATCACGGCCGTTCGGGTGTATGCATGCGAAATGCAAAACAAGGAAGCAAAAGCACACATTAATTAATTAGGTTTCTCTCGGTGCCGGCGGGAGCAAAGGCTTTATAAAAAGCAGAGAACCAGTCGAGTAGGCTGATTGTGAGGGGATGCGACTGCTATCGCTCGCGTCTTGTGTTACCGAGCGCCGCACTAAATGAAAAGTCAGTTTTGCACTCGGCCCTGGCTGATTGCTCTTTGGCGACCACCAGAGCAATGAAAGCAAAAGCAGCGATGAGAAAGTGCCCGGCGCGCGCCATTATTTTGGCTCCGGTGCCAGCTTGAATTTCATTTTCTCACAGAGCAAGGTTTCTCGTTCGCGCGCGATTCACGGTCGCGCTCATTATCGGATTATATTAGCATTCATCATCTCGCGGGCCACGAAAAAACAATGACTTTTCCCGCTCGCACCGTGCGCTATCGACGAATAAATACACGCGAGAGAGCACGTTTCCTGCTTCCGCGCAATATTTCCTACATTACGTTTGCTATCGACCAGTAATTTCCATCCATAATTCAAAGTATTAACAGCAGAGCAGGTTTTGAGAGGTTTACATAAAAAATAAAAAATGAGGCAGTGATTCTTTCCTGAATGGGTTCAGGGTGTTTAAAGACCCACACTTTTCATTTTTGCAGAAAACCAACTACATAAAAAACATTTTGGTGTGGTTTTCCATATAACATGTGCGCATTTTTCCGACACACACTTACAATTAAATTGCCAATCTTGGGTATTTTGTGACAGACGATCAAAATATAAATTTTTAAAATAAAATTTCGTGCTCTTTATTACACAAGAAATATCGTTTTTAAATAAATCGAAATTTACAAAATTTCCGTCTTATTCTAGGTGCAATGTTTGAAATACAATTCTAAAAAAAACTAAGGAATCTTCATTTTTACTTTCGCAAATAATAAACAGTGACCGCTGCATTTTTGCGCATTGCAAAATTGTTGAATCCTATTTAAGGTAAGCGGCCAAATGTGAATGATTGAAGTATAAAATCATCTCTCACGTTCTTGGTCAGTGCAGTAGCTGTTTCAAACCCTCAGGCGTCATCAGCTGCACTTAGCCTGAGAAACAGAATCTAAACCACAGCATTAACTGCAGGGGATTCTGAATCACCAGCCGTTGAAAACGATTGACTTCAATGCACTCATTGCTGAGCACAATAAAAAATAGGGCGACAAAACTCCTTACAACCATTCAATAACCTAAATATCAATCGTTTCTTTTGAAGCTATTTCAAAGCGGGAAATGCTTCTTACTCTTACATTATGGCAAATCCAGGAGGAAACGTTTTGTGTGATATCCATACGTCGGGCATATTGGGACACTCTCTATTTCGATCAATTTGACGAGTGTCAAGTCGGAATGAAACATCGTGGGCTCTCAGGCGTGCTATTAAACAACCGCCTAAACGATCTCTTTTTATTAGCGACTTCTCAGACCTGCAAATTCGCGTGAAGATAAAAGGATTCTTCCGGTACGTCGGCAGTTATTCCGCGCGAGAACAACGAGTGTGCTCGGCGTGCCATGCTCGCGGCCCTGCATCCAGTTACGTGTGTTGGCTTTCTCGTTATGAAATGCGCGCACTGTTCGTGATTTTGTCAAACGAAAGCAGATATTTCTCGGGAAAAATGACACACGATGTGTGCATACAATTATTATGAGAGAGGCCTCATTTTTATTGGTCCGTAATGAGAGAGTGAAATCCTCTTGATTGTGATGGATGCGTTCGTTTCGTGAAAAAACCGACAGTTCCCACAGTTGGCGCACTATTGAGACATACAATAAATAAAAAAGGCGTAATCCATCTTGGCGTTTTACAATTCATTATTTTTCTCAAGGCATTGGCAGCTGTTCCTTTCCTTATGCCTCTTTAATTCATTTTGCAGCCACAATACTCATTTCACAGGCCTTCAGCGAGTGTAAATAAGCAATTTCCTGAATTTTACCCTGCGGCGAATGCAAAATATTCGTTAAAAAATTGTAAAAAAACTGTTTTTTGTAAACTAAATAAAGATTACGTAATCGGCAATCTAGCAAACTAAATTAATTTCATAAATTTAGCCAATAAATCAGTACAATTGTTTTGAAATGCAGATGCAGACTTGATGTGGACTAAAATTATGAAATTAATTCAGTTTGCTAGTTTGCCGATTACGTAATTTGAGAATTGTCATTTTTACCGATATTTAACGCGTAAAATATTCACTCGGAGTTTTTTTAATTTTTGTGTCTCATATAATGTGACAGAGGCGTTGGTGTTCTGTCACAACAAATGAGCCCTCGCACCTGGTCAAATAATGTCCGGACAATTGTAAGAAGGAACAAAACAATTAAATCTCTCTCTCTGCGTAGATAAAATTTACTGGTAAATTTCCTGTCTAGAGCCAATAAAACTAATTAGTAAATATGCGGCGCAAATATATTATTTCCCTCTTATATAACATTTCTTACTCCGAATTCGCCTAAAGACTTGTTAATGAATCGTGCTCACCGCGATCTGCATAAATTTGAAATTCCGGGTAGGAAGCAGTGGATTGCAACAGCTCAGAGGCGGATAAGACAGAGACCGTTAATTGTAAAGGCTCAGCTAACAGATCTCTCGACTCATTTAACGAAAAATCTCGTTTGCACTCTATTCAAGTGGATCTGTGATTTAGTCGCCTGCGGCTCTGCGTTCTCAGATTTTACAAGTTTTGATCGCTCTCGGCAAACAGGAACAAACGAATAAATCTTTGGCAGTAATGAGCATAAAACTCCGTGGGCCGTAATTCACGTTTTTCGCTGTAGTTGTTGCGCAAGTACAGATAAATAAACAAACACAATTATTACTGGTATCACGAGCAAACGTGCTGGGAAACGAATGCCGCATTTTCCGTCCGCCAAGGTCGCAAACCACACACCTATATAATCCGCCACGGGGGACGTTTTTGTGAAAATTTATTCTAATTTCTAAGCTTGTTTAACGCCTACGCAGATTCTTGCTCCCCTTAACGGTACAATTTCTTTTATTTCCAACGTGTGTGGCAAATTTGAAAATCACGAGGATTATGTTCTGCCTGAATCATCAGATCTGTCCAAACCGAACGTCCTCCAAGTCAGCTTGCTTACACGACATTTTTTCTTTTATGCGAGTTTGATGTTAGACAGGCGTTTGATAAGCGATTGGGAAGTGTTTTGTTTGTGTCTGAGTCGTGTATTTTGGCCCAACGAAAACGAAAAGACATTGAGCTAGCACAAAGGCCGCGAAGGCCGTTTCTTTTTTTTATTCCATTAAATATGCACAATGAGAAAGAGGAATTAGTGGTCGCGAGAGTGATTGGCAAAAGGGAAGAGGCACGCGTCGCACCCACTCTCTCCACTGAAAAAAAGTCCGTGACACCTGAGAGCCGCTTCAACAGCTGATGACATTGCCGCGTTGAGAGATAGCACGTTAAAATCAACATTGATGGATATTTATGTGCGCATTAGCGTCTTTTCCGCGAATCCGTTGCTGTTCTCCCTCGCGCTGGACGAAAAGCAGTTAAAAGTGTCGTCGCTTGTCAGCAAGCGCAGGAGTTGACATTGACGTGCCGGTCATTAACAATTTGCTGCCACGTTCAAGGCGCGCACTTGCAAATCCCGTAAAGATTTTGGTCAAGGAGGCTGCCGCGCTCTCGACGTGGGCGAGACAAATTTACAGCGCCCAAGGGAAAGTCCGCGCTTCGCGGCGGACGCAAGTCGCATCCTCTCGCGAAAGGACTGTTTGCGTCTGCTCGCGAAAATTTGAAAATAAAACTCTAGCATGCGCGTCAAACATGCAGCCTTCGGGCCGACGTTAGATCTGTTTCACATTCTTGCGTAATTTGCAAGGCGAGAAGGACGTGATTTAGTCAATCATTTTGGGCCTCACGACGCGGCAATTGGCGCTCTTCAAAACTGGTGCACAATCACTGTAACTCAAACCGAGCTGACAGGAAAATGACAACTTGCCTCACTGCATGAGTGCTGAATTATCGTACTGCGTAGCGGACATTCATTCATTTCAATTTTCTTCCTCTTTTAGTCATTAGCCAAATTGACGTCGTGGCGATCGAGGCGGACTGTCTCCTAAATGAGTCTTGCAACTTATTTTGAAAGCCGCAGCTTTCAAAATGAGCGGCCGCTTTAAATGATAAATAACGAGATGACTCGGTGTTTGAAGAATATTAACCTGCATTGCATTATAGGAGGAGATTACGAGTTCTCGGCCTGGCGTAATTTCCTCCTCGTTGCTGTGTGAACAATGGCCCGAGCAGTTGGTTAAGTTTGGCTGCAGGCGGCGTCAGCACACGCAACACTCGCTCCAAATTGGTCCAAGTTCAGAGCGCCGTCGGCCCCTCGCGATTTTTTCTACCGCCGAGTTGTCTGTGTCAACGAAAAAGCCCGAATTTCGAGTCCCGCATGCACCATTTCGACTCGGATTTCTCTTTTTCCTCTGGTATAGAAACGGCCTGGCCAGGCGAGCGCGACTGTTATGCACCCGCATTGATATCGCGACATACACACTTTTTCACTCGCAATCCGATTGATTGCACTCGCGATCAATTTCTCCGCTGCTCTCGCAGAAATGCAGACGCAAACAAACAAACAAACAAACAAGCCGAGCGTAGTTTGGGCGTGGACGCTGAGTTTTCCGACCCAGTGAATTTCCCGCCGCTTGCGCAAGAGAGTTCTGTCATACCAAAAGTGTCTGGCACGCGCGCGTGTGCATAATATGGAAATGAGAAATGCGAGCTGGAGCAGTAGTTCCGATCCGTTGCAGCGTGGGCACAGCGAAAGAAAGTGTCGCTATTCTATTCCGTCGCAGCTGCGCAGAGAAACTCCGACACTAAATCAGATTTGGCAAATCTAGATAATAAAAATTGATGAAAATTACTTTAATGCATAATAAAAAATTGTTGCAAAATATTAAAAAAAAAATTATTTCTAAAATTATCTATTAATTTTTGAAGTGTTCAAACAATAATTAATATTTCAATAAATTATTTCACGTATTTTTAGTAATTTTCTTCTTATTTAAAAAAAAATTAAATCCAATATGGCGTTAATAGATATTGGATTATGATCTGATGATACAAAACAGAGTCGAGTTAGTAAATAAAGGCAAGCTTACTCTAGAAAATTAAATGATTCCTCTTAATTCGTTATTGCAGTTGAGATCAAAACGGCTTAAATATATACAATCTTACAGACACTTAATGTCCTTTCTTGAGTCCATAGTTGCTAATTATTTTTGAGGAAATGGAAAGCATGTCAATATGAAAGCGACGAGATTTTGAGGACATGGTCCTGTTAATGTGGGCGGCAACAACATTAGAGAGCGGAAAAAGCGCGCCCATAAAAATGGGACCTCGGTTCGGCCGAGGATGCACCTTGCCCCCGGTCGCCTGACGGATGGCCCTTTAATTGAGTCTCATTAATTGCGTGTCCACCTCGATCTTTCTCTTTTTCTGCTCCAGAGAGTCTTCTCCGTGCTAAAGGTTGACAATATAAGTCGCGTGCGGCGGCCTTGGCAAAGCAATAATCGCGGGTGCCCGGGCCACAGCGCTTCAAGTGATGCGCACTTTTGGCAATGAGACGCTTTGTAGAAAGTGACAAAAGCCGAGCGGCGAGGCCGAGACCAGGGTTCGCGACCTTTCTTCCTTCTCGATCTCAGGGCGGCCGGGCGAGGGAGGCATTCAGCGGATCCAGGCCTAGGCCGGCAGCGCGGCACCCAAACGGCCCACGGGGATGCGCGCGCGTGGAGGGTCACTGGCAATGACACCTGCTCCTTTATTTTCGCCGTCTCTTCACATCACTCGCGGCTTACGTCACCGCCTACGCACGCATTTCTTCCTCTCACTCCACCAGGAGACAAGCAGGAGAGGGTTTCCTTATCTGTTTTTATTTTTAAAGGCTGTTTTTGCGTTCAATGAGACACGAAGAGGCACTTATTCAAAGTGGGAATTTTTGCCGCGGAAGCTGCGGGGATTTTCCAGTCTTTTGCGTCAGTTCGTATAAAACTGCGTTGTGCCTCCAGGTTTCATACCCCTGGACACATAAATCACAAATGTTAAAAATATAAACCAGTTTCCTCCTTTACTCAAATCAAGGGAAAAAATGAGTGATTTAGGCAAGTCTGGTCTACTCATTCCTTTGAGATTAATATTATTTGCGCCATATAGTTTACTGTAGTATATGAATGACTATTTCTTATTAATATTTGAATCGCTTCGTAATATAACGAAGCCAAATAATTTATCATATTAAACTTAAAAATATACCCAAGGAAATATAATAATTTAAAATAAAATTTCATTAAAAACAATAAAAATGAACAAAAAAATCACTTTAAAACGTAATAATTTATTAATGAAAAAGATATTATTAAAATTATTAATTTTAATAACTAATTTAAAAGATATTTTAAGAGTCGAGTTTAAGATTTAATTTTAAAATTATTTTGCATTGAAATTGTTATATTCATTAAATTTCTTTCCCAATTTGAAAATTTCAAACTTGAGTTGCACTGATTGTGAGGAGAAAGAGGAAGCAAGTTGCATTAGGGACGCGAATGAGGAAACGGGTGTCGGCCGTGCCAGGCGAGAATCGTTCGCTCGAGAGAAAGCATCTGTGCATATCTCTCTCTTTCTGCGTTGCCACCGATCATAGACGCGGTCTCTAATCGAAACGTACTTATTGTCAGTGAAGTTTTACCCAAGAGGAAACTGAATCGCATCCTCTCTCAGCGTCAAACTGGTTTCGGGAATGCAACCGCCTGCCGCTGAATTACATGCGAAGCGTATTATGCCAGCACGGGGAAAGAACAAGAATGCTCCAGCGACGGCAAAGATGCAAATTTCCGAGCCGACGAGAAACTGTTCTTCGCGCCAGCTCCACTTAAAACGCGAGTTTATGTTCTTTTCTCGCACCAACGTGCAACGTGCTCGACTCGCGACTCAACTTTTAGGAACAAAATTTCTCCAATCATTAATAATTTAGCAGATAGAAGAGAATTTGATAGGACATTTCTGGTCGTATTCGATAGAGACAGATTCCTGAAATCCGGCAACAATAGCGATTGGCAGGTGCAGCGACGTGCATCTGTGGATTCCGAGGAGCGCCCCAGCCGCGCCACAAGGAAACCGATTTTCTGCTTTACATCGCCAAGAGAGAGAGAGAAAAAAAGGCAGCGACGAACATTGATTTTTAATTGCCCTTTTGTGTGGCCAGATCTCGTCTGCTGCTCTTTTTCTGCCCGTTTAACTGTAGAGTGCGCGGTGATGTAAATTTGTTGCTCAATTATCCGCGCACCGAGCTGAGGCTACTTTCGCCGAGACAGCACAAAAGAACAATGCGATTTGCATGTTGAACGAACGAGGCAGGCCGTCAGCAGGGAATGTTTGCTGACAATGAGCGCACCGTTTCGGCCGCTCAAAGTTCACTGATCCCGCCAGTCGGCCGGCCGAGCTCCGAATTTGCAAAGTGCAGCTGGCCACAGCCCCTGTATATGGTCACCGCGTGGCCGAGAGATCGAACCCGAGTCAAAAAGATGCCGCCTTTCCCAGGACGCACGACAAAGAGGGAGATGACATCAGCGGCGTGCATTAGTCAAAGCGGAATTAGCGTAAAATATGAGACGCGCGACCGGCAATAAAAACCAATACATGTCTGTCAGGTCCGTTTAAAATGCAAACGCGAAGCACCTTTTTTCATCTCTTCTCACATCTTTTGTGCCATCAGTCCGGCGAGCTCGCCGGGGTTGAGCAACGTGTAAGCCGTAAAAAAGAGAAAAAAAGTGGAAAGAATCCAAGTCGCTCATACTTAGAACACTATGCAAACTGGATTTCTGCGAAAGATTTGTGGGGTGTTTCCCGGCGATTAAAATTCTAGCATTGTATCCCTTGTAAAAAAAGCTAATCTCACTTTACGCGCGTTCGTAAAATTTTAAACTTTATTCTTCCCAAGAAAATACCTCACGTGGTAAGGAGTTTTGCAAGACTGAAAAGATGACACACAATGCTTGACATCTTCAACAACATCTGTCTTATCCCTGTAGTTCAAAGATCATGTAAATTTTTCAATTTTAATTTCTTGACAGGACCACTAAATTTGAAAGAACGCAGCATGAATTGAAATTTTTTGCCATCGGGTATCTCTCTCTCTCCTCCTTTTTTTTGCTCTATGGGCACTTTGTCTAGTGGGAGTGGTTTCACGAAACTTCGGTGATGACGATCAAACCAAATCCGCCGCAAATTCTATGATTTACCGATTGATAATTCACTTTGGGTCGTAAGCCGCTTATTTGTCCCTCCACGCACTCTGCTCGTTATGCAAAATTTTGGGCACCAATCAGCGGGAAATTTATCCTCCGCGTCGCCGCAGCGATGCAAAAAATCTTTTGAGAAGTCGCCGTCTTTTTATGCAACTCGAACTGTGTAAGCCTCGGCGCAGAGGAGAAGAGAAATAGCGAAAAAATCACGTGCCGGCCAAGACAATTTATGGGACAGAGGGAGAGAGACCGCTGCGAAAAATATGTCTCGCGCTTTTGCCAGATAAACACCGCGTGCAAATGAATAACTGCCTAAAGTACGAAAATATTTCAAAGAAGCCGTGCGTCTGCGGCAAAAGATTACAATCTATCCTTAACGACCTACTTTGCAGTTAACAATCATTCGATTTTGAAACGGTGGAAGTCGCTTTTGAAATGCATTTTTCATGTTTCTCAAGCGGAAAATGAAATTGATGTCGATTGAAATTCGACCCGCAACAAAAGACAACAATGATTTGTGCCTTTTGATGCAAATTAATTAATGCGGACGTGACACCTCCGGTGGCTCGTGTGGCATAGGCACACGCTGCTCGGATCACGTCCTCTTCCCAGTTCGTGAAACGCACCAAGGGTTATTCAAGGGAGCCGGCGGCGGCGTCCCTTTGCTCTCTGGCCCAGACCGGAGGCCCTGGGCAACCACACCGATAAGATCAGCCGGCGAACTTGAAACGCGGCCAAACGCTGACTCGGTTTTCGTCCGCCGCTTTTGGCACCACCACTCTCATTGACCAAATAATGCACATTCGTCACTTGAGGCACCAAGGAGACAAAAACTTCAATGAAATCGCAGTGATTCTATCAAAGAAATGGTTTTATTACTCATCCAAGAACGCCTCTGCTGTAAATGCATACAAATTTTCAATATAGTGTTGGATATTTTAGTTTAAAGACTGACTTTTTTGCTATACCTGTTAAAATTAAAACCTTAAAGAATCACACTAAAAACATTCATGATGATTTGATCAAATTTATGGCAGAAATATTCTAGAGTAAAAAACTGCTTCATTCAAAAAAGGCACAGACCAACAATAAAAATTAACAAAAATTTTGAAAATATATCCCGATTAAATTTAGTTTTTGCTACAGTGCTATAAATAAACTTCCTTGAAAATGGGATGAAAATACACAATCAATAAAATTTTATTTGCAACAACAAAAATCGACGATTTATAGCCCCTCATAAAATCAGAAACAAGGATAAAAACAAACTCCTTGCCGAGACGCATTGCCAATTCAAATTTGAGCGAACAGGGAAGCAATGCGGTAAAGCGCTGGCATTGTTTGTCTAATTAATTAAAGCGGCGGCCTCCGCGGGGGCGGCCGAGCGTGCGTCGTGGGTGGAGGCTGCGGCGCTGGTCCTGGTGTACGTGGGGCAGCGTGCTCGGCAGGCGAAGAGGGAGAACGAAGTGGGGGCCGCAATTAAAGCAGCCTAGTCCAGCCGCGTCTGGCCACCTGAGTGCTTAGTGTGTGTGCTGCTCGCTTGTCCGCCGTGCGACTCACAAAGTCAATGCGCGAGCCTTGCGTCCAGACTTGCATTCGTTTTTGCTTTTTGCTGAGGGAACAGTGCTTTTCAAAACTATTGATTGGTGCTGCTGAATCCGCAGGATTTGTCCACTTTCACTACTGACGCCGATTGTGAGTACGGATTTCTTATTTACTTACGAAAATTCGTGCGTTGAAGTCTCTAAAATGTATTTTTTAAATTTGGATTTGGAAACTTAGAAGCAATGAGCATTTTTTTCAATTTTTGTCACATAGAATATCGTGGGGATTAAAGAAGGAACCTTGACATTGTGACCTACCATCGGCTCTATATGTTTTTTATTTTTAACATCAAAATTATTTAGGATCATTAGCTTTGAACTTTTCATTTTAGTTGAATGAAAAACTTGATCTTAGAGGGATTAAAAAAATCTCGGCGCAAAATTTTTACCTGTTTAAATTTTTTGACACATTTCGAGATGGATTTGTTTTAATTTTCCGTTTTAAAAAACAAAAATTCTAATAAATTTTGCTGTGCAAAAATTTAAAAATTAGTATGATTTGCTAATGATCAAAGAGACGTTTATAATTGTTGACTTATTTCCTGGCCACTCAACGAGAGTGGCCCGCCGCAGGTGTTTGAAATTTCGGATTGGGTGCGCGGGAGGCACGCACGTGCTGTTTACTCCGCTCACTTGACTCGCATTCAGTCAGTCAGTCACATTCACGCAATTACTCTCACTGCCTACCTGGCACGTCTCTCGCTTTTGCACGATTGATGTAATCGCGTTCGAACTAGGCGGTTGAGAGAAATTATTCTCTCCATTTGCGTCTGTTTGTCCGCTGCGAGCGCAGGCTTACTAATTGATTTGATAATTCTCTCTATCGCACGCACTCGCAACCGCGAGAATCAGAGCTGAAAGTTTCCATTTCTAATGTGCGAGCTGCAATTTTACGCACTTTTGGTTTCTTTCGCGTCCATGTTCGGTATAGCTTTCCTCGCCTTTCGAAGATTGCATCTTGCTCGATTTGGAGCGTTCACGCGGAGAGTCGAACGCGCGGAAAATGCTGCGCTGCACTGGAAACGCCAAAACACTCGGTGTTTGGTGCGAGAAAGCCGCTGCTTTTGTGTTCGCTGGCTGAGCTGCTCGGCGTTTTCAAAAATTATGATCTTGCGGCTGACACAGGAAAAAAACCTGCTTCCCATATATCTCGCCGGGCCGTTTTTCACGCCGCGAAAAGCCATTTACATATCATACGCTAACACATTCGAATGTTGAGCAAAAAGCAAGGTTGTTGCTGCCGCGCGCAGATAGCAACTGAGGAACGCTTGTTTTTTGGAACTGGGTATCTTTATATCCCAATATCAAGAAAATATTTTTAAATCACGAGTGCAGATCTAGAAAAATTAAATTTGTTTTTTTTTTGCAGAATCAAAAATCGCAACAAATTTCTGCGATTTTGGCACTGTTTTGAAAAGTTAACTAGAAAATTTAATACTATCTCTGTCTACGGCAGGGAGGAAGCAAGGATGAAGTTGAGCAATTGAGTGTTGCAGTCGAGATCAAATTGGATCGCAGGTTGTACGCACAGCACACGGCGGCGAAAAAGGGATTGTGGCGCGGTGGAAAGAGACGACGAAGGCCGTCCCCGTTGCTTGTGTTTCTTCGTCGGTCGGTCGGCGTCGTCGGCGAGTTCGTTCGTTACTCATTGAGTCACACGCACGCAGTATTTGGTCTGCTCTCTCTGTGCGAGTAAAGTGCAAGGCTGCGTTGATCGCGTTATGAATTTATTTCGCGCAGCCACTGGATTACGTGTGCGCGAGCGATAATTCATAATTAAGGCACAAGGCCAGAATTAAAACGAGCCGCGCGCGGCCTCTTTGTTCTTCCTTTTCCATCTCCATATAGAGTCGATAAATTACGCGAAAGCACTCGCAAATCGGGCTTTATTGGCTTCGCGATTCACTGTGGAGTTGTGGACCATAAGCTCGTGTACAAAGTATGCTGAACCACAAATTTAAGGATATCGTTAAGGAATGAACAACTTGCCTCGTTTGTATTTCTACTATACTGATTTCACGGATATCATCAATTGAAATAAGACACCAGAGCTAACCGTTCAGTTTGGTTGACCAAGCAGGAATTAGTTGGAATTCATTTTTCTTTTTCTTTTATCCAAACGAGAAAGTTATTGATCTTTTTATTTATTTTCAAATATATTTTTTTAAATTCATATCAAGTTACAAGAGGCATCTGTGAAGATGTTTGATGGACCTAGCAGCTCTAGCTGAAGGATTACATAGTAGAATTTTGCAGCTCCTCAATGGGAGGCTCGGCGAAATATGCTAATTTTTTAAAATGACCGCACTGTAGCGATTTTTCTTTTTTCCTTAATCTCTATCCACGCGAATAGTGACAATGATGAAGCAGCGAACGAAATAAAAATTATTACAAAACGACCCGCGTTGGCTGATATGAAAACACGACTATACGTGTATTTGGAGGACACCTGCCGAATTATGGCTATTTTGGGGAAATGACGATTTCGTGGCAAAGATTGGTTAGTAATTTTGGCCTTTTTGTCGTGCGTGCCAATATCAAGACGGACCGAAAAATCTGTCAAGGACCCTTTAATGATATTTCCTCGCACTCGCGCGATAAATTCGCAGGCGTGTCGCAACAACGAGTTTGCTTGGGATTAGGAAGCGCCTACTTGAAAATGACCAGCTTCGTTTTTTTCGTACGCCAAACGCAATTTGCCGTGATTTCCCTGCGCCGCTGCTCTAGTCAGGAGAAAGATCTGAGTGTGTGTTTACAGTTCGCAGCTGATTGTCGGTTTTGATATCAAGTTTGTGTTGTACAAGCGCTAGAATACATTTATTCACGGATTCCGTTCTTGAAAAGAAAGTTGCATTTGCATTAGTATATTCCCCGAGAGCGACAATTTGCGGCAGAAATCGCCTCGTCAGGCCAACTCTGCCTCATTTGAATGGACCTTTCTTCTATCAACCTTGAATTTTAACAATTTCGGTGACCAGCGAGACGGCGAGCTCGTGGAAAAGCTCGCGCGTGCCCCATTCTCACGCACAAATCATGCTTTTTAATCACTTTTCACATTATTCCCTCCATATCTCTAAGCCTGTGACGAATGGAGAGGCTTGAAAACATACACAAACACCGCTTCTAATTGAACCGACGGAGGTAGAGAAAATTATTGTCGTTATACGGACGAAAATGAAATCGGAGAATGATATGCGTATATTCCCTTATACTCTTTTTTTGCGAAATTATTATGTTCCAAGGACTTGTTTTTTGGAGGGTATCCAAAACATATATCATGCACTTTACAAGTTTGAGAGATACATAAAACATAAAATTTAATTCTTGGGAATTTTATAATACATTTTTAACAGCTCTTTACACTGTATTTATTTTATCCAACTGTTGTTCCGTTTAACCATCATTGTGTATACTTGTAACAGGCAATAATTATTCTTCTATTGGTTCAACCTTAGGTCTTTATTCCCTATCGCATTCTTTTAAACACGAGATTATTGCAAGTAGCAAGGCAAACAAATTGGCGTCATTAAAAACGGTTCGACTTTACGCAATGCGCGCGTTCAGCTTTTCCTGGTTAGTTAAAACTGATTGTTGTTGTTACCGATAAAATATGAGCAGCCCACAGAAGAAGTTTGAAAACGAAAGTGAGCGCCGGGCGTGTAAAATGGCACTTGAAACCAAAAGTGTGCGAAATTATCGTCTTGAGAGAGTTTCAGTGAGCGCAATTAATTTTGCAATAAATAGCAGTCACGATCGCGTGCGCAAAAAGCTCTTATTTTAAATTGTTTTTCGAGCACTTTGTGCTCTAGTTCATTGCAACCAGAAGTAATATTTTCGTCATTTTAAGTGTTAACATTTTAAATTATGCTCTCCAACGCTTAAAGAAAATTGGCATTCAAAACGGTCTTCCGATATTTGAAATTTTTAAAGGAAACTAATTAAAGGGGTGGCTTTTTTAAATTATCACGCACCCACAAAATTATAAAATGAATTTTAGATATTTAAATTCGTCTAGGAATTAACGCCAGCTTGCGGTTTCCATATGCCGACAATATTTTTAATTTGCTTTTTTGTGTGGTTTGGCTAATGCACATATTTGCGTGGACGACGTTTACCAATTTCACTTTTTCCCTTGCGAGATGAAATTACCGAGAGATCTTGTCGTTTGGCTTGTGTGTTACTCGTCCATCAGCTGTGGTCTGGCCGCTGGGCCGGCTGGGGCCGCGATCTAGGCCACTGGGTCACTCTCAGCCGCGACTCCTCTCTCACACCAGCCTCATTCGGAGCACTTTTGGTTTCACCTTCGGCGTGCACTGCTCTACCTCAACGCTTCTCTTTTTCTCACACCCCGTGAGCATCTGAATTAACCGGCGCTAAATAATCTGGATCTGAAGTGAAGTAACGCCGCGCGTTTTCGCCACTGTCTTGCGTCACTCGCAAAGGGTCGTGGGTTCTTCGCTGTGACATTTGCAGCCGTTTGTGCAAACACGATGACAGAAGACTTTTTGCGCGTAAATGCCACAATCCGCCGGGGGGTCACGGTGGGTTGGGCCGCGCCAAAACAGCGATTGTAGTCGCGGTTGTTGACAAATCTTTGATTTATTCCAGCCCAGTTAAATGAACAGATATGAAATCAGACACTAATCCTTTGCTCAAAAGTTTTTATCTTCATTTGCTCCATGAGGAAATTTATAAATTAACCTTATTGCATCTTAATTCTAATATTTGGCTCACATAAATTCCTATTTTTCCTCATGCCTTTTTGAAAATCTTTTCGCACAAATTGCATCGTTTATTTATTTTACTTTTAACCTAATTGCCAATTCATTCCCCTGTTCCTGGCTGGAAGTTGCCCTTTAGTGCTCATAATGAGAGTGCATAATTGACAGTTTGCATATTGACGATGAAATTACACACGCACGCTCCCGATTTGGCAGCCGTGTCGCAGAAAGCGGTCACGCGGCGTTGATACATAATTTGTTGCGTTGGGAGCGAGAGTGCAAGTGGGTGCTCTCTCGACTTTCATTTTCCTCCGCGTTTGCTTTCTGCGCTCTTGACAGACACGCAGACTACGAGACCGATCGGCACCTGCGCTTCGAATGAGGCAATCGCCATTAAATGCACGCGCCGCACCATAGCTGCACTCGCGGCGTCTAATTAATTCGCCGATTTTATTGTTCTAAGCCGCGTGCAGAAAAGTTGATTTGCGACTCCTCCCTTTTGGCTCAACAAGCTGGCGACGACTTTTCCCCCTTGATCTGATAAAAAAATTCTGTACACGAGAGGCGTCGTGGCAATAATATTGTTGGATGCTGATAAGATTATCGCCCACGCAAAGAGTCGAGAATAAATCATGCAAATCGAGACTGGGTCGCAGAAGGTGAAAAAAATTGTTTTCGTTCAGGGGAGATCCTTGATCCAATGAACTTGATTGGGAGCAACAAGTTGAGCTGCCCGCTCGCTTTTCGCTCGAAAGTGAACACTTAATATTTTGCAGCGAAAATGCGGTAAATGTTGTGAAATTCAGAGATTCACTCGACTGTCCTTTGGCCTGAATATAAAATTGAAATACTAAAACTCACAATGCTGCGAGAGTGAGCAAGGATGTTCAATACTATTAAAATATATTTGAAGATCACGACTGTTTTGATGAGCCATCTCAAACCTTCAATGAAAGACGCAATCTGAAGGCAGCATCAGATTTTGGCAGATTGTCGCTGCCTTTGACCTCTGACTCCCAGCTCACAGACCATCTGGTGAGCGTTATATTTCGTGATTTGCAACGGAAATCCCAATGTTGTGACTGCTGGGCTGACAATTTGATGATAGTTAAAGCAGGTGTCATGGCAACACGACAGCAAGGCCGTGCGCGGCATTCCACATTTCAAGGGAAAGAGGCTGGAATGCTGCACCAGAATCACCGGCAAAAGTCAGACGAGAGAGAGAAAAGGAAATGCCCTTTGCTACTGATTAATGATATTGATTTTTCGCCCCACCGCGCCTTCTCTCTTCTATGCGCGACCTTGCCAATCGATCAAGATTGTTGCACGTTTTTTCCAGCACTTGTCGGCCTGCGGGGCAATCATAAGTGAGAGAGATAGAAAATTGTCTCCGCGCGCGCTAAATGCACGGCAATAAAATGAATGTGTGTGCTGCTGTCATGAAGAGGGATTTTATTTAGTAGCCGCTGAGAGAATAAAGAAAGGAACAGAGCGCGGTAACTAATGATGTTGTTGCGACGCCTTTTTGCGCAAACACAATGCAGTGCAACGAATATATGTATATGACACCAAAGTCTTTCTTTCTTTCACTTAAAAAGCAATTGCCCAATAAGAAATGCTACCAATCGAAAGTGAAAACTGCTGCTTTTCTTTCTTCACAGCCTGGACAAAAAGAGCGAGCATAGAAAGGAAAAGCGTCGTCAGGGGAAAAAGTCGTTGACACTTTATGTTAAATGTTCAAGTCTGTATACTTCTGACTACAAATTTCTATTTGTTTCATTTGAATACGCTGAGAGATTGCGGAAATGTCATTAACATACAAACACTTGATGAGGAATCTGTTTTATTCTAATTAATTTAGAGACAGGATTTCAATTGCACGATTTTCATTGTTTATAGTAAATATAACAAATTAAATCACAATGTATATTCATTGAAAAACGTTACATTTTTCCATCTTTCATTTTATAATCAAATTTATTGGATATAAGCAATATGCCAACTCATAAACCATAAATAAAGAACTAAAGATAGCAAATTTTACATTTTATGGAACAATTCTAAAGAGAACTATTTAGCGATTGTAAGAAGTGGGCTATTTCAAAAAGCAGAGATGTATAAATGTGGACCAATTTGAAAAGAAATGTATATTTTCGTTACTATTTTTGTTTAGCAGGGCTTCAAGTAAAATTTTTCTATGCATCGTATTGAATCAAAAAAGGGGGAAAGATACGAATTTTTCTGAATGTGACTGAATAAAAACTGCAATACAATTAAGAAGAAAGATACAAAAATCTCCATTTAATTTTCAAACGAAAATTTTACCTGGAAAATCAGAAATATAAAAATCAAAATGTAAATTTCATTTTAAATCGATTAAATCTCATAATTATATGATACATGTTTCACTATTTTTAAACTTTGCAACCCCCTGAAGAGGAGGGTATCCATTTTAGGGTAAAATTGCCGAAATAATGAGACCTGAATAATTCTATTAATTTTACTATTCCATGACGAAACTGTTTGATTGTTCTATAAACAGACTGATATCTGTTCCAACTTGAGCACTCAACATAACATTCACTTTATACCAAGTTCCCTGCACGTTTTTTGTTTTGCTTCGCAGCACCCATAACTCAGCGCAACTTTTGACCTAACGTTGTTGTTGTTGTTGTCCACAGAGTCGAGAGCCACGATGGCGGCAGGTTGGCGACTGCTGTCGCTGCTGCTGCTGCACCTGTCCAGCGCGCCGTTCTCCAGTGCCAGCGCCGATGCCCAGGTCAGTGTTTGATTTGATTCCTTCCTGCGTGCGCGGATTTGGGCCAGGGCGTGGTGCTCTCCTCGCCCTGCCACTCTCACTCTCGTTGCACTCGCCGCGCGCCGCACTTTCTCCGCTCAACCAAACTCCGCTCGACGAGCTCACGGCTCGTGGGTGACCATTACACATTATACGCGCGCGTATTAATCCACCGCGTGTGTGTATTATTGTGTGCGCAGGCGGATTTCTCCGAAAGCAGCCCGCAATTAATGTCAGCAAACAACAACTGTTAGGCACAATTCGCGCCTGCATGATTACACACCTCTAGCAGATTGAGTCCGAGTGCGTTCTCACGCGAATTTCCCCGCCTTTTCCTGGGTAATTGCACCCTTTTTTCCTTTCTGGACTTTGCACGTAGGGAAATTCGGAGAATCAAAAGTGCGAATAAAGAGAGAGAATGAGAACAATTCACAAGCATCCCATCTTTAAACAAAGCATCATTATTTGTTTTTCAAACCATTTCCTTATTTTACAACGTTTAGTTTAGTACTATGTATACATGGAAAAACGTGTGATGAAGATTGTCTGTACTTGGCTCGAGCCTAAGTCTTTAAATAGTATAATAAATTTAAGAATTCAGTCTCTGAAATAGTGAATAAAAAATGGGTTTGAGGCTCAATATAGCAATCTGTTGACTTAAAACACTTAAAATCCTAATTTGAATAAACCAACTCTCTTTATTTCATTGATGGACTTTGCAGGGAAATTCAGAGAATCAAATACGAACAAAGAGAGAGAATGAGGAAAATTCGCTTTATTTTGCAAACATCCCATCTTCAAACAAAGCTTCATTCGTGATTTTTTTTAAAAAACCTGTTTTCCTTATTTGCTTACAACGGTTAAAGGACACATATTCTAGCATGTTCGAATTTGTTTATTTTGACCAAGGAAATTTAAAAGTTTACTCGCTGACATTTGAGGCAATCTACATAAACGAACCCCTAAAAATTTTAATTTGAATAATCCTTTAATGGTATTTCATAATTTATAACTAACTCTCATATAGTACAAGCTTATTCCAGAATTTTTCGCGTTACGCGAGTTGCTGCTTGCGCAAGAGCTTAGCAATGAGCATTACATTATTCCTCGATACAAGTGCAATATTCAAACCCACGTACCAGATCCCAATTAGAGTTTCATTCGTAACAAGTTAAAGCCTGCGTTTAATTAAGTAAAATGATAAATGAGAGACCGTTCGATTTGATGGCCAATTTGGACAAAGGTGCAGCCTCCAATTTTATTACTCCTTTGTGCAAGGCTCAATAGACAATCTCCGCCGTCGGCCGAAAGTACGTCGAGGGTGTGTCTATGCCTATTCGCCACCTGCGACTGACACCTTGCGGGTGGGTCAGTTCGAGGAATGCGACGCAAAGGTCGCCGCTGAACAAAAACAAGAGTGATTTGCTTGGCATCCACTCATGACCTTTCGCCCAAGTGGAGCAGAATCGAGCTGTCCTGCATAGCACGTGGACCCTGGCAAGGTCAGTCCACCGAGGGAGACCTTTGCGTTGGAGCAGGACCAAGCGGATCTGCGTCTCGGGCCAACAACCCAGTCTTCCCATCGCCAAGCTCGCTCCGATTTTCCAGTAAATCCTTGCCAAATTGTTTTGTTTGATTTAATCAGCATCCACCTACTCCGACTCCGAGCCACCCACTTGCGTCCAAATCAGATAGATACATAATCGGCGGATTGGTGTCTAGGTCAAAAAATGGTTCACTTTCGAATGCCGAGCACTCGCTTTGCTGCCCATTCGCAAGTGTCCCGTGCTGCATGCACCAAGGCAGCGGTGGGCGGCTCGCGAAAATAAAACCAATAACCTGCGCGCCCCTTAAGTGATTTATTTACGAGAGTTTAACAGCCTTGAGTTTTTCTGACTCAGCTGACACAAAAAGGGAGTAAAATTTTGTAAACAGAGAATGTATTGAATGGAGCAGTTGGAGAAAATTGATTTTTTTAATAGAAGAGGAGGCACTCGAGGATTCATTCATAGAAGAAGAGTTAAACACCGCTCTTTGCTTAACAAAATTGTTTATTTTTCCTGCTATAAACGGCAGCCTTAATTCATGGCTGCTGTGGACAGACGAAAATAGTAGGCACAACTATAGTTCAATTAGGGTTATATCTGTTGAATATATCTTTTCAATATGAATTGGCAATTAATAATTTTAATCCTTATTTGAGGTGACAAAACGACTTTATTCCTCTGACAATGAGATAAAAATTTCAAAGCGGTGCGCAGAGCAATTTTGTTAATTTACCGCACTAAAATAGCTCACCTTTAAAGGCAAAATGTAATTTCCAACGCAATTATTCGCCACACCTTCAGGAAATATGCTAGACATTTATTTTAATAAAATGTTTAATCGTCCCATGAACATTGGATTTTATTAGATTTGGCTTTTTATGGGGTATGCGGCTCTTGCTAAGTTAGAGTGGAACTAATTGGAAGTATCAGCTGGGCGGCAAACGCTGTTTTTGTGCCAAAGAGGCAGTTTTGAGCCACGGCCAAATAGTGTTGCTCAACAATGTGATCTAGTCCAGTGTTTATTTTTTGCCGCTCAATGGGACGCCACGTCAAGAGGAAATTTGCATAATCAGGCAGCGTTCCAATTTGGAAGAGACCGACTTTTTTTAGAGCCATTCATTGATTCACTCCGCTCGCAACCTGCAGACAATGAAAAACAAAGAGAGGCGGTGCCGCGGCTCCCATTAAAAAAGAGGCTACAAACTCTCCGCAGGCGACTAATTAACAATCAATTAAGGGGTCATTTGAAGCAAAAAAAAAACCATCAATTAGCTCGGTGGTTAGCCTCTTAATTTCGACACCTTTAGATTTAATTAACGTTTCTATCTTTTGTCTCGATCTATCCAAAAAAATGTACGTATGTTGGTTTAAAAAAATACAGCCGCTTTCCTCATTCTGATCAACGACGCAAAAATTTCACTAACAAACATCGGCCTAGTACATTGCGGAAAAAGGATTACGCGCTGGTTTCGGGACCACATTTCAGCGCCTTGGGCTGCTCTAATTAACGAACTGGTAAATCTACGGTCTCGTCATGGGGGCCCAGAGGCCGGATGGTGCAAGCGGCGCGAACAAATAGCGCCCGCGTGCAACAATGAGTGAGTGAGTGTGTATGTTTTTGTATCAGGCCCATTTATCACGATTGTTGCGCGAGGAGCCGAAATATAATATATAGACACACCACAAAGATAGAAGATTGCGATCGGCCTGCTTTTCCACGACTAGGAAGTGTCGGGATCTGTACCCACAGCGCGGCACGTTCGGCGCATGACGCAACCTTGGGCTGCGTCTGCCCTGGCCACTCGTAGTACCGGCCACAGGTTGGGAAAAAAGGCGAGACGCTAGCGAGTGTGTGCCGCGCCCAGGCGTGGCCTTGCCACTGGCCATCGCCGCAACCGGAGCACTCGCGTGCTATGATCTCCATTGTGCGCTCCTCGCCGACTGTGAGCGGCGAAACCGCGCGCCGCGTTTACGCTGCAGCCCTCGAGGCTCTCAATGCCCACCAAGGTGAGGATTGAAATCATCCCGGCGGTCTCGAAATTTGCGGTCACCGCGCAATTCTGGCCCACCAGCAGCGAAGGGCGTTGAACAGCCAATATTCGGCGTTTATTATGCAATCTGCTTCGTTTATTAATTGCTGAAGGGGTAAATTTCAAAGTCGGACCTTCAAATGACGCGGTTAATTGTTCGTGAAATAAAACTAAATGGCTTTAGGATCCAGTTTTAATTTTGTATATCACGAGTTGCGTACAAGTGGGAATCAGAAAATAGTGAATGTTCATCGCATTCTTCGTACTTGACTGCAGCTGTTCCAGCCCATTAGGTCTCATCAGCATATTATATTACCTGTAAAACACGATCACTCCTGCAAGAAAATGTTGCTTCTCTAGCCGTGGGAAACGATTCTGTTGCAATATCCACTAAAAAAGAGATAAATAGATTAGATTCCGGAAGTCTCCCCAAAAAGAACACACCCTCTAACAATCCCGGGACACTATTTCACCTCTTTCTTCGAGATTTATTTTTCAAAGGCGTGGAATTGTGCTTCATGTACATTACAAAATTCTAAAGGGGAAAAACTCTTTTGTTGTACACCTTATTAAATGATTTCATCCAAATCAAAAAGAGGATTCTTAATTGTTTCAAAATTTCATGGGTTCTTTGATTTTTTCTCACTTCAAGCAAAGCAACATCTTAATGGGGCTCTACTGTATTCTACATTCGCTGATTTTCATTATTTGCATTGATTGGTATTTAAAAAAATCGTTGACACTTGGAAAAATAATCGTGCTTTTTTGTTCTTTTTCGTCTCTTATATAATTGCTTTGGTGGGAAAACCTCATTACACGTCTAAAGGGAAACATTAGCCTTTCTAATACCCTTCAATGTTAGTAAATTTAACATTTTCTTTGAATTGGTCAATCTCTTGCTCTGGGTAATTGGATAAAATTGAAATTGGAGCAAGGAAAAACACAATTATTGTAAATTTTTCACTAGCCTTAATATTTTGTGTTTAAAAGTGACTGTAAATATAGAGGAAACCAACATATTTTCTCGAGTTAAATCCATGAAAGAGTATCAAAATAAAGAAGTTCAAAAATGGTGCCTTCACCAATAAAGTAGATCAGTCGACTGAATAGGAAATATTTCTCGTTTTGTTCATAAAAAGTAAAAATCTGAATGAATTTTCCAGGAGACTGGTTTTGTGCGTTGAAACTGGGACGATACAAAAAGAACTAATTTCTCCCGCGTTTTCATTGCAAAATTTTCTATTGTTTTCACCTTCAAAGGAATCGGCCGAGTCGCCTTTGTCTGCCGTGAATCACTTTGGACAAAAAATTGGTCTACTACTGGAGGATAGTAGTTACGTGGTCGAGTATGTTTCTTTACTCGCGGCAAGGCCGCCTTGCTTTTCTAACTCTCTCGTGCGATTTGGCTCAAAAGGTCAGTCAGTCAGTGGTGCGCGAGCAAGCATTCCAGTTTAATGTACACCAGACTTTATTGCATTTCCACGAACAAAGAGAGCAATCAAATACAGCCAACCCTTTTGGCATTTTTCTCGTGGATGATAATAAAAAGAAAAAAATGAAGGGCCTTTGTACCACGATAATTTATGTCAGACACGCCGGTCACCAATGATTTGATTATCAGAGCAAGGCACTGCATTCTTACTCCGATCGCAAGTTCAGAGAAGCAGCCAGCGAAACGGAGTACACAACTCATGAATTTTCATGCTGACAAGAAATACAAAAAAAAATCTATTCATTGCTGATTGTGAGCGAGACAATAGATAATAGTTTCCCTTTAAGATAAAGCAATTTTGCAGATAGATAAAGAAGAAGTAGGAAAAAAGGAATTAATTGGCATTTTGTGAAGAACGCAATGTGAACGAGGAAGTAGCCAAAATTTAATTCGTTACTTGTTCCACCGCAATGAATGCAAATAGTTTACTTCTGCTGCAATTCTATATCCCAAAAAGTCAAAAGTGAGTGGGAGAGCGGCAAATTGACTCAAAATAGATGACTGCACGAGATAGCTTTGCTGATTGTGTTGCGGAGCACACGCGATTCCGGAGAACATTGTCCTTTACAGCACATCCGCTTCAGTCCCATCTGGCCTTGGCTTTGACTTTTGTTTGCTGATTTTGCATTTGCTAATTCCTTTTGATAACATATTTGTTCTCTTCTCTTACCCTGTGCACGCCATGATTTCGTAGAAATCGCCAACTTATTGTCACTGTAGAAGGTTTTTGTTCCTACAGCAAATGCATGTAACCGCTCGTTTTGCTGTAGGATGAATGCGATAATATTACGCGAGTGTTTAGGTTAAGGCACGCCAAAGCCATTAATAAAAAAGCGGCATTGAGAATAAATTTCCAAAAATATCACGCCCAGCCGAGTAAGGAGATTCCTCTTCTGTCACGGTCGAGGACCAAAATGTGAGAAGCGGCTCCCTTGACATTTGGCAAAACACTATTGTTCCACAGTTGTCGGGCGAAAATCGTCCCTCTCTTTATTTATCATTCATCTCTGCATGTACTTGTCCGTTCGTGAGGCGCAAAATCGCAAATGCGGGGCTATAAAAATGTTTTGCCGGTACACAAAATGGTAAACTTTATTATGCAGTGTGTCGATACCATAATAATATCCGGCTCGGAGAAGACTCGCGAGTGACGCAACCGTCTGTTTTTTGCATGTCGCTAAATGGGAAAGCGGACGTTTTGGACACTCGGGTCCGAGAGCGAGTGGAGTGCCTCTTTGTCAGGTCAGTCGGAGGAGAGTACTTGTCTCGCTTGCTGTATGTGTGTAACTCGAGTACGTACACAAGTGAGTAAGTAGGTAGGCAGTGCGGAGAGCAACCAGCGCGCGGTCACTTTCTCTCTCATTGGCGAGGTCCTTTGCTCGGCGGCGAGAGAGCACTTGTTGTTTGTGCGACCTTGCCCATTTGCTTCACTTGCGACCACTCGAGCGTCACAATATACTAAACCCACTCAAACAAACTCTCCCTTTATTAATAGCTGCAGTATCCCTGAGTCTGCAGTCAAAATCGAATATTAAAAATCTGCTTTGGTACGAGTAAAAGGTGAAGAAAAAGTGCTTTAATTGTGATTTGCTGGTTTGCCGTGGGCCGTGGCACTGTTACTGTCCCATTGTTTGCATTTTAATAAAAAACAAAATTTTTGATTAGATTTTTCCTTTGAAAATGTAGCTTAATCTGTTTCCATCTAACCGCAAAATGATTTAACAAACTTACTGATGTTTGATATGGCATCTAAAAATGAGCTACCCAAATTTTGATGGACCCGGTTTATTGCTTTAGAATTTTACCTATTTTGAAGGAAGGATGAGCCAAGGCCGAGTGCTGGCGAATGTTGGCTGCTCATTAAAAGGCAAATATATAAAACTTTCCACTCGTGATCCGGCGTGATGTAACGAGGAACTGCAAACGAGATCATCTCTCACTGGCAGTTGGCCGGCTGAAAACGCTTTCTATGCGGCCAAGCCGAGAGGGAGAAAGAAGACGCGATCGCTCACTTGCTCTTTTTAACAACATATATCGCATCAGGTGAAGCTGCCATTTCATTTGGAATTCCGCAGCAGCAGCAGAGAAAGCAAGCAGAGTGCACCGCCGACCGACGAGAGAAGATGCAAATGAGCGAAATATCCGACTGCAACGCGCGTGCAGCACAAATCTGCCATTATATTCCCGTAACAGACCGATTTGGAGCGGAATTGCTCAATCACTTTTCTCGCTCGCTGCTCAAATGAAAGGAGAAGTCGTTTGGAAAGGTCAGCCGCCTGGAGATCTTCTTCTAGAGATGACTGCCGAGACGTTGCTCAGCGCGTCGCTTCATTTGAATTAATGCAAATCGCGCCAGCAGCCCATTCATTATTTATTTGTGCTGGCTCGCATCGAGGTGCAGCTCGCCTCGCACCTGATTATGCAAATAGCCAGTCAATTACCTCACAAATGAGGTCGAGACACAAATTTTTTTTAATACGATTCATTAGCGGACTCCCCACGCGCTAAGTCAGTTTCCTCAGAGAGCTGTTCCGAAACAAATGAAATGCACAACATAAAAAAATACGAACAACCAATGAAAAACTTGTGCGGATTAGGAGTTGCTTCATTATGTTGCGCATCATAGCCGCAGATGTTTTTTCTCTAAAAGCGGTATAAGCTAGAAGCACGGATATTACGATAAAATGCAATCTGTGGCACTGCTTATCTTCCTCATAAAAGGATTTTTCTCGCACACTCGAGCAATTAATTCATCTTCTGCGGAATTAAAGAAAAAGCGTGCGACTCAGCTTGTCTTGTCGGCGAGTAATAAACATGAGGGACACGAGCGTCATCCACGCGAACATTTTTTATTGCAGTTAATTAGAGGCGTAAAAAGCGCAGAGGAGTGACATACGCACTTTTAACTTTTCATTGGGCGTCATTGAGGTGTCAGCGTGCAACGGTGCGATATTGATGCCCGCGAGGCGAGAGCTGCACGCATCGGGAGGAAGAGCCAACAACGTCCCATTGTTATGCCATTGTTGAGATTGGCCGTGCTGATAAAAATTAACGACCTGTGCTGTCAGTGAAGATAAAAAAATGAAGGAAGAACCTTTTAATTTCGCTCTCCACCCAAAAGGTCAAACTGAGTACGCAATTTTGAATGCATAATTGCGTTTCCTTTCGTATCATTGAGATTCAGAAGCGTTGGTTTTGGACTGCCTTATTAGGAAAGTAATGATTCTAGATAGATGAGACTTAAATACATCAAATTCCTGCGAAATGTATTTGAGGTTTCTGTTTCTCCATAATCCGTGAGCACCGCATTTCGGTGGGCACCGTTTTTGCTAAAAAGATGTTGACAAATGCACGCCTTGCCCAATTGACATGTCGCAAACGAAAGAAAGGCCAGGTGATTGGCAGCGCCACTTTTTGATAACATCCTGCATCGCGTTGAATACTCAATTGTACCTGACGCAATCACAAATGTTTAAACGCGTTTGTTTACGAATTTGGCAAACGCCTTATTTGACGAGATGCAAACTCTTTTCATTTGTTACAAAAGCGTTCGATTCTGACGAGTCAGAGCCTCTCTGGTGACATGCGCTGACGAAATGCAATTTCCACCATCTGCTAATTCCGAGAGGATTAGAGTGGATAAGAGCTCGACAATCTCTTCCTGTTTCAACAAATTGCACACGCGCAGGAAAATGCACTCTGTTTGTAATTTGAGAGGAAAGCGGCGGACAGTAATAATTAGATCGCACGATACACATGCTCATAGACACTCGAATGCACGAGGGCGGAGTTGCTGTGTATTATATTCAATTTGGGCAAAAAACTAGGGCCTCAAGCGGCGCATAAGCTTCCTTATTGCCGGCTTCATTTATCTCTCTCTGTTCACTGTTTTGCAATCAGCTCGATTCGTGACTGGCCAGGCCAAAAGTGGTGCGTCGGCCAATTGATCTGCACGCCTCATTGATCCTTGTGCATACTTTTGTGTCTGTCTTTCCCTTTCTCGCCGCAGCCGCTTGATCGAAACGATTGTGAGTGCGATTTCGGCTCTGGCTAACCATCGCGCGACCGAGTGTGTGTGTTATGATCTGCGTGCTTAGCACAGCTCTTGCTCAACGCCGCACCGCTGACAGCAAATTAAGCGGTAATTGTTTGTAATTGTGCCACCGCGGCCGGCGGACCAGGAAACGGGTCCATTCTTAACCGATAGATGCTTGTTAATTTATTCCAATGCGAGCAATTACTCATTGCCCAATTCGACAGGCTGCAGGTGCGAGACCCTTACAATTCAGCCTGCAAATATAGTTCAGGTGTTGGCCATTTTTGTATGTCGTTGAATTCGATTGCAGAAAAACGTTATTCTTAAGTAAGCTGAAAAATTGGACGTCGAAAAAAGACTATCAGAACCCTAACATTTTTCCACCCTGAGCCAATATGATGTTTGCCTAAATGGTTAAATTTTCATTACTCTGCGACCATTTCCGTCCATAAAAAATTGCAATTAATCATATTTTTAGGAGTCTCACCAAAATTGATTTGTATGGAACTGATGAAAAATTTGTTTTGTTTGTTTGCAGGCGGGCGCCTCCTCCCCTGATCTCCACACACAACTGAGCGTAGAAGACTTGCGCTCGCTCTTCCACGTGGACTCTCATGACCAAGGTGAGTGACTGCGAAACGACCCTTTATTCCTTTGCCTTCAGCAACACCCGCAAAAAATCGGAAACGACGGAGAAGAAAATTAGAATAGCGGAAAGTGGAAAACAAAGAGTTTAAATGCTGCAACCGTGAGGCGCCGCGTGCAATTAAGAATGATATGCAAAAGAACGAGCGGAGCCGCTTCCTTTGACCTCCGCCATACCGCTCCTCATTTACATTTTATTTATCATGATGCGTTTTATCTCATAACTTGTCATATTTCACACTTTGTATAGTTGTTTGCGCACTCACAGAAGTTGTAATTTTATTTTTGTTCAGGGAAATGAAGTCACAAGATAAATTGCGCTTGTAACTTATTCAATGTAACGCGTTTATTTGCAAACACTTCAACTTTAATGTTATACACACACGCGTGCTTTGAAAATCATTTTGTAATTGAAATAAAAACAATCTCTGTTCCTTTTACTTATCATAAAAATAATTTTGTTGAGCAGTGCCCGATTACGAGGTGGTGGCCGTGCGTGCCCTGAGCAAGCGGAGCGCCCCCTCGGAGCACAGCGAAGGTCCCCACTTGGTGGCCCATTTGGAGGCGTTCGGGCGGCCCATGCAGCTGGCCCTGCGCCGCACCACGGGGCTAGCGGGCGCCGCGGGTCCCTCGGCACTGCGCATGTGGGCCCAGGACGGCGCCGAGTTGGCCGAGATTCCGCAGGCGGAGCACGGCGCCGACATCGGACACACCTACCAGGACGAGGCCAGCGGCGCTGCCCTTCTCGTCCACACAGATCCGCAGGACGGCACCCTCCTTGTTGTGAGTCTCAACCTTCATTGTGTTCCATCCGATCGAGGCTGGTTTTTAATTTTTCTATGAAGCAAAAGGTTAAACTGTCGTGACCAAATTTTTTAAATATAAACTGAGCAAAATACGAAGAAACAAAAAAAAACTTTCATGGGATTTGTACAGCAGGGAGGGTAAGTGGCAGGATTTCACAAGACTTTTTGACTGTGTTCAGAAATTAGTGCAGTCAATCGATTGCAAAGAGCTGGGATTAAAAATTGCAGCGTGGAATTTGTTTAGCAGGTGCTGATGAGACCTTATTATTCTTGTTTATTCTTATGCTCTAGTCAAATACAATAAATTATAAGGTCATACATAGCAAAAGAAAGGGCGAACAGTACTGCATAAATTGCTAAAACGATCCATCACTGGGGATATCAAGCCGCACTGAGACTTAAATGCCAATACACCTACTATCCAGTATGAGAAAGTGTAAGATAAATAATTGAAGAAAAAAATAATCAGAATAAACAAACAGAAGAAGTGAAAATCTGCTCAATGAGACATCCAGGCAAGTAATACCATCTTTAATTAGTGCAAGTAGCTTAGCTTTGAAAAGAGGTTTGAGACTAACAATAAGCTGTACACACACAGATCTGAAATTAATACCAAGGTTCAAGGCACGAGAGTTGAATTGAGTCCTGGCTCTCGATCTCGCATATTTATTCATACAGAGATCGTTCCCAAGAGCAACTGCTGCTGCCTGAATACGAACGGTCGGTTCACTCAGTTGTGAAATTACACTGCGTGCATACTCTGTACTCTGCTGCTTCACTTGCTCCAATAATGCAGCCAGCGTTAACGGCCTATTGTCTATGCGGCCGTTAATTGCCCCCTAATACGTTCGCTTGCAGAATTCCACACACGTGCAATTATGATGAGGCGATCGCTCATTTCTCTGCAGCAACTAGAACGTGCAATTGCGAATTTCAAAACTGACACTGTGCTGCACTTGCCCTCCTCTCTCGCAGGAAGGTACGATCGGCGGCGACCTGGTGGTTCGACCTGTGCCTGCTTCAGTTCGACACCTGACCCCCGTGACCTCGCACCCGGACTACTTTGACGAGGAGGCGGAGTACGGTGGCAGCGACGACGAGATGTTCCTGGACGAGGAGCAGGGCGACGAGGAAACCGTCAGATCCGGCTTCCCCCTGCCCGCAGGAAAGCCCGGTAAGAAGCCCTCGAAGAAGGCCACCTTCATCGACAAGAAGAAGAACAAAAGGACGAAGAGAAGCGCCGCCACCCTGGGAATGCACGTTGTGATAAAAAAGAAGGTTGACGAGGCAGACCCTTTAGGCGATTACGGTATGACACTTTAAATTGATTATCGTGTACCTTAATTTTATTCATCATTGCATAAAGAATTGTGATTTATTACGCAAAAAAATTATCACTCATCTTTTTAAATTTAAAATAATATAACCTCGAGTTTTTCACTAAAACGTTTGTAAATTATTTATTCAGCTTTCATGGAGCCCGACCACTTGTCGAAGCGCTTCCGCCGCGACGTACGAAAGAGCAAGAAGTCCAAGAGCAAGAAGTCACGAGACAGACGAGATGCGCCATATGTTATCTACCCTGAGATCCTAGTCATCGTCGATTACGATGGATACAGGTTGGTGCCCTTGCCGATCTGGCAAAGCAAAATAATTGTTCTGAAGTGACAGAACGTGCTTTGTTCGTTTCCTCGCTTTTTAGCAGTGAGGAATGTTTGCTCACAAATTGTTTGCGCTCGTAATGGCTTCGCTGTCTGCCGCGCCGACCCTTGGTGCACATTTGCACACGTCTGTTAATTAACAAAAGTTGATCTTGAGTTTCGATACCTTTCATGGTTGCAAAATAAAAGGCAAAAAGACGCCGAAACACTAATTTTTTAAATCTCCGAGAAAATTAATTATTTCAACGGAAAGAGCAGATGCCTTTTGACCCAGGCTAACTATTAATTGTGCACACAGGCTTCACGGCGGCGACAACGTGCAAATCAAGAGATACTTTGTTTCATTCTGGAACGGCGTCGACCTTAGGTACAAACTGCTCAAGGGTCCCAAGGTGCGCATCAGCATCGCCGGAATCATCATCTCCAGGGTAAGATACCCCCGGCCCCTCCCGATGATTTCACTTGCCCTTGCTTATGCTTGAAATTTCAGGGAAGAGACGCCACTCCATACCTGGAGAGCAACAGGGTTGGCAGGGACGCGATTGACTCGGCAGCCGCGCTAACGGACATGGGCAAATACCTGTTCAGGGAGAGGAGACTTCCCGTCTACGACATTGCAGTTGCAATCACAAAGTGAGACCAAAATGCAAGGGTCTATTTTGCAGGGTCACCCTGAGGATGCGCCTCAACATGCTCTGCAATCTCTCAGGACGGATAAAACCTTGGGTTAAACGCTGAGAGGATTCTGCAAAAATTACACTCTCGTTAAAAATTATTGGAAATCGATAGAATTGAAATTACTTTAGAATTACTGTGAAAGTTGAAAAGGTTCCGTCCTGATTTTGCGGTTAGTTCTTGAACTGTCGTCGGTAGAATCTCCTTCGAATGCACTCTTTCTCTTTACATTTTCCATTATTCCTAGTGAAATTCTATTCGCCACAAACCGGTCGCCTAGCTCACGACCGCTCTTCTGACACAACACACAATTTATTCCTTTCTCGCAAAGTGAATGTGCACAAAACTTTTTTCGCATTTGACATTTCAAAGGTCACGCCCTGACAGATATTCGTCGGTTCATTTGCAGCACCGATCGTGATCTGCACCGGCGAATCTGTCACACTTTTTTTTCTCTTTCGCCTCTTCCACCCCTGCCCCACCGGTCCAAAATCAGTTTCATCTTTCGTTTGAGCTTCGAAAGTAGGCCTCGCGCGCGCGCGTTCCCTTTGATATTAAGTTTGAAGGAGGCGTCCCATATTGATCCTCACGATCTGTGAGTGATTACGAGCAAAGTAAATGTGAACATTTTACGCGGCCGGCGATTGAGTTACTGAGCTAGCCAGCCTTTCACTTTTTTCGCGTGCAATGTGTTTGATCGAGCTCCTGGCCGCAGGTATGACATGTGCCGGCGCAGGAAAGGCGGCCGCTGCACCAAAGGAACCGCTGGTACGTGGCCGCGCAGCCGTCGCACCCTTTTACACCACCTCTCCTTCTTCTATTTTTAATTTTTGTGTCTTTCTCTGCATGCTGACCATGATAATCAACCATTTGTGTGAGTTTGCGGTTGCTGGGCTTGCCACTGATTAACCTTGGCCGCGAATTTTGAGTGGATTTTTGGTCGCGGCACAGCGAGTCGGTTTGACATTCGGGGCGAACCCTGATTTGCTTGCAGGTTGGACATGTGCAGGAGACAGTACGCCAATGACAATTGCAACAGAGGAACAGCAGGTAGGTCCGTTCAAAAGCGGAAAATTGTGTGCAAAACGTGCAAATAAATACATAAATACTTGTACCTAAAATGACATGAAAGCACCAAGATAAACAAACGCATTTTAATTACTCTCCAATTCGGAGCAATTTGTCTCTTGGAAATGGACGACGGCAGAGTTGTTATATTTCAATTAAAGAATGGCAACGTTCTTTAATTCGAAAAATGGCTAGTCGTTGTCTGTGCAGCACATTCTCTTCCTTCTGAAATAGGGAAGAAAAGTAGAAAAATCCTTGTCTGTCCTGTCTCTCTTTTCGTGTACAAAAAGTACTGTTTTTCCGTCTTTAGCAGATATTTTCTTAGACCAAAATAGCACAAAAACACACAAACACAAAAAGTCTGTACTTGTCGTTTTACCTGTGGTGTCGGCGACTGCTGGCACCCAGAGTAAAGCGAGTCTTGTCTGTCTGTCCCTCCTCCTCCACTGTGAGATGCCTCAAGGTAAGGAAAACACACGCCAACTCGAGCAGCGGGGATTCGTGGCTTGTTTATTTTTTCCGCTTGGCTTTTCTTTCGTTTACTCTGTGTGTATGCGGATTTGAGCTTTTAATTATGGGACGTGTGTGTTGTGGTTTGGTGCCGTCAAGGAAGGGTTCAAGGGCTCGGCAGAGATCGCTTCATCCCGCCAAACAAATTGTTTCATTGTGCATAAATGAGCTCTTTGCGCATTCCTCCGCCATAGCATTTGGCACGCCGATCACGACGCGCCTGCGAAAGAAAGATCGCTTCCGCGTTGCCCTCTTGCCTTGGCAAAAAACGTGCATTTTTCACGCAGCCGGCTCGACTCATGTGACGGGCCGGTTGCATAACCCTTCAATTTGATGCGCTAATAAGCAAAAAAAACTCTTGATTAATGACCAGTTGAGGGTATTTAATTGGATTTACGTTGAATATCCCCACCAGTGACTTAATTACAAACTGCAAATCCTTATTATCCACTAAGTCTTTTGACCCGTATACTTTTCGTTTCGTGTGATAAAACTCTGCCTTTCCCTTTGAAGTATCGCTTTTTGCATGTTCATACCGTGCATGCTTGTCGTGAAAAAGTCCTGCAACCTGTGCAGCGGCAATAACAACAAAAAACCGAGTACCGCTTTGGACAAAGCACTTTTCCTGATGCAAATCGCCTGCCCCCTCAAGGTTTCGCCTACGTCGGCGGTGCGTGCGTTGTCAACAAACGACTTGAGAAGGTCAACAGCGTCGCCATCATCGAAGACACCGGTGGCTTTTCTGGCATCATCGTCGCCGCCCACGAAGTCGGCCACTTGTGAGTACCCTGCCCTTTAGTTTCGTCCTCAAGCTTTGCTCAAACCCTTACTGTCGTAGGTTGGGTGCCGTGCACGACGGCTCACCGCCCCCGAGCTACCTGGGTGGACCTGGCGCTGAAAAGTGCAGATGGGAGGACGGTTTCATCATGAGCGACTTGAGACACACTGAAAAAGGATTCAGGTGGTCGTCATGCAGTGTCGCCAGCTTCCACCACTTCCTAAAGTAAGCCACTTGAGTTTATTAATTTCAAGCCTGAAACTATTAAAAAGTTATTTGTGGCTTGGAATGATTTTTGCCCCAGATTAGTTTTCGAAAAATTTTCCCTCAAGTGAAATTAAAATAATCTGGATTAATTAGTTTTAAATCATGCATGTTTTTAATACTATATGTGTGCATGAAGAAAAAAAATTAATTACAAAAAGCAGCTCTGGACTGACGATTAATTGCGGCTCCTGCAGAGTGCAGAAAGTGTCACTCCTTCAGAGGACCTTTGAATTGACAAATGGAAACAAGAATTAAAAGAACATCTGCTTGTGCAGATGAAGCCACAATAGTAATATCCTCTTGTAAAATCTTCGTATTACTCTCAATCACTTCTGGTTTTTTCCCCCTGCAAGACGTTTTTGCTGTTTCATCGTGTACCTGCAATTTTTTTCAACCGAGAGTGCATGGCGGTTATTAATGTTACATCAATTTCACAGCGGGGACACCGCCACTTGTCTGTTCAATGCGCCGCACGAGGACGACGCGTTGCCAAGGGTTCTGCCAGGAAAGCTTTTGTCCCTGGACGCGCAATGCAGGAAGGACAGAGGCACCAGCGCCTGCTTTGTAAGATACAAAATGCGGAAGAGGAGGATAAATTTTACTTATAAATTCAATTTCGAAATTGCAGAAAGATGACCGCGTGTGCGCGCAGCTCTTCTGCTTTGACGCCAACTCCGGCTACTGCGTGGCCTACAGACCGGCGGCCGAGGGATCTCCGTGCGGCGACGGCCAGTCGTGCCTGAACGGCCGCTGCGTCGCTGAGCATGAGAACATCATTCCCGACTACACGCAGATCACGCCGACCTACGCCCGGCCCGACGCACCTTCCTCGCAGACCCGGCCGGTCTACGCAGAGACGCCAGAAAGAAGCACCGATGGCACCAGCACCAGCAGGTACTGCTTTTGAACCTTTTAGGGAGCTGACTTAAATTACGGATTCTCTTTTAGCTTACAAATTTGTGTTTTTCATTTCCTGTGTATTTTTATGCTTTGTTGGAGCGCCGTCATTTTTCGGCTGGAGATTTTTAGAAAATATCTCGCAGAGCTTATTTTGTGTAGCAAGCAGTTGTTAATAAAGCGTGACTGTGCCGCTAGCAGGTTTCCGTGGGGTCACTTCTGGACGAAGAACACAACCCCAATGACCCCGAGCACGACTTACACGACCCCTACTAGTACGGTCACCACCACCAAAAGCACAACCACGACAACCACAACTACCTTCAAACCCCCCAAATCCACCAAAAGCAATTCTTTATTCACTACCAAAAGCCCCTTTGCCACAAGTTTTGGTAAGTGGCGCAGCACAAAAGAATGCGAGAAGCACACAAACCCACAAAATACGTGACATGCACACAAAACAAATGAATGAAAACGAAAGGTTCGACTTCTTCGCAGGACTCTTTTGACTTTTCAGAATTTCTCGCAGGCAGCTGAGGAGTGCAGTTTCAAATTTCTTCATCTTTTCTGTCCACTTAAATCTTTCTGTTGCATGTGAATAAATAAAATGTTTTACAATGTTTTGAAAAAGTAACAAAAATAAAATTGCTCTCTTGCCTAAAGACTAGAGAGCAATTTTCGCAACGTCACTAAAGTTTGCAACGCATAAAAACGGTCCACCAATAAACAAATAACTTGAACTCAGATATATTTGCCGCAAACATGGTTGCATGGGGGTGGTTAAAATTCCCACAACCCGGTTGAAAAAGTTGTAAAGCAAGTGGCTTTTTGCAGGGACGGGCGATCAGGACACGTGTGAGGACCTGCCCTCGAAGTCGTCGGCCAGCATGAGCTGCGTGGAGCTGCTGTCGCGCTACCCGCTGCAGTACTGCGGCTCCTACTACATCAAGAAGCACTGCTGCGCCTCGATGCGCGCCATGTGCCCGAACGGCACCCAGACCCACTGACCCCCAAGCCCCCGGGGCCAGCCTCGCCCCTCGAACGCCCCCTCCCCACCTCCTTGTTGTGCTGTTAAAACTGTTCACAAATCACATAAGTGCTCTGAGTGACTCGATGAAATGATGAAAAATAGTGCAATCACACCTGGCTGTGACCGTGAGAGTGATGGTTGTCCTGATGATAATAATTAATTATGTAATTATTTATGTAGCGCGGCACCCGAACTCTCCTCTGTTGGAGAGCAGGATGCCGCCCCCTTGGGTTAAACACAAAGAGAGAAAAATGATGTGTAAGATTAAATGCGTTTCAATGAAAAACGACTCTCAAGTTCAAACAAGTGGTTGTTTCATTCTTAATCAACAAACATTCAATAATAAAATAATAATGCCTTCCCCGACCTTTTTCTGTCGTTTGGCAGTAAAAACGAAAATAAAACAATGAGATTCACCTAGAGAAGCCGATAGAAATAACAATAAATTAATAATGCTACCTCTGCAGGTGCGCATATTTATATTTCATTACACTGTAAGTTGCGAGGTTAATGGCGAGAAGAAAACCGAAAATGATAGCCAAGTCGACGCCAACACCCTCGTCTGTGACACCGAGGAAGTCGAGGAACTTCTTTGGCGATCGAAAATAGCAATATAAGTCATCGCAGTGCAGCTTGGGCCTGTCTCGTCCATAAATGGTAGCCACCATGGCGTGGTAGCTATAAAGCGTGTAGCTGGTGCAATGAGCAATCACCTTGATGACATTATGGGTGGTGCTCAGAGTGATGAAGTAGCCGCAGAAAACAAACTGCGGAATTCCGCTGAGCGACGCAAGAAACATTCCGTTCTGGAAAATAGATAAATAAATTTTAACGTGTTCATTCTTGCTACATTGTATTTTTCTTGTTGGTGACATTTAATCCTAGGTCAAGGTAAGACTCATGCATGTAGCTCCACTCAAGGTTAAGTTATGTTTTAGAATAAATTGAAACGTTGCTTACAACTAGGCTCGTCACTGTGCCAACTAGGATTCCCATGCTCTGAGCGTTCAGTCCAGTCAGAACTGCCGAGGTGACGGTTATAAAAAAGGCGTCGACCTGCATGGGTTGGTCTGTCATCCAGTAGACGATTGAGGTAAAGATGATTGAGTTGAAGGTTGACAAGGGCAGGTAGGCTACGAATCTGGCCAGGTAAAAAGCCTCCATTGAGTACCAGCAATTGGAAAACTCTCGCTTAAAAACGGCTTTTTCCAAAGGGACTGAAAAATCCAAGCTAAACCAAAATTAAATAAAAAAGCAAATCACCTACAAGTGAGCACTGTTGGGATGAGGTTGCTGAAGAGAAGGAAGATCTGCAAGCAGACGAGGAGAGCGCCATTGTTGAACACTCTGGCGGCGTCGTGCCCAAAGTTGTAGAAGGTGACACCCAACAATATGGCAATCACAATGTGCACCAAAATTTTTGTCACTGTCAACACCTGTCAGAAGATCAAAATTAAATTAAGAATAAAAAGAGTGGCTTTGAGTGTATGCAACCTGCAAAAGAGACGTGTTGTGCGGAACAGTATCCTCAACAACTATTTTTACAAGATTTTTACTCACTTTGTCCTGCACCATCACAAATAGCGATCGTCGCAGAAGAACTGAGAACTGCGTGAAGAAAGACGTAGCAGGCCCTTTGTCCTTTTTATCGAGCTCGCAAGGGAAGTCAGCGGGAGCCAGAATGATTTCCTGCTGCTGCGCCAGCAGATCGACCACTTCAGACCCGTGTTCTCCGCAGGCCACGTCTAGAGCTGCCGATTCCACAGTCAAAGTTGAGTTCATCTTGCATCCATTGCAAATTTTAAATCATATACCGAAATCGGCGGGGTTGTGATACTTCGGACAGGAGAGTCCAAAGGAACCCAGTTTTGGAAGCAGACTGTCAACTGAACCCTTGTGCAAGCAGCTTCCTGAGGCCAGCAGGTAGATGTTGTCAATCAGCTCAAGGATTAGCGCACTCGGCTGGTGGATCGTGCACACTATGGTGCGCGACTCGGTCCGCGAGAGGTCCTGCAGCAACCGCACACACCTCATCCCAGACACGTAGTCCAAACCTTTTTTATGCATGAAAAATATTTTCAGATCTGCCGAAATTGCATAATAAGAGATGTCTTAGCGCCAGAAATACATTTTATTCTGTTTAAAAATTTTCGGAATAAATGCTTCCATATTATGATAGTACAAAATCCGCTATTGCAGGCTTCATTTATATCGCTTTTCGTAATGTTCTTTGCTTAGAAAAACTAGTTGAGCAGGAAATTTCGGTAGAAATTTGGAAAAATTAACAGCTTTGCTATATACCGAGGAAGTTGCATTAAATTTCAACAAAAAAATTAAGACATCCTTTAGTGCATCTGCCTTCATTGGCATCGTTCAAAAATTAAAACTCTATGAGGGCTCTCAGTTTGTAGTGAATATTTTTAAGATCTTACTGGTCTAAGCTTTTGTATTCTAAAATTTTCTTGTTGGCAAAATTGGAAATTTAAATTAATTTAACATAAAATACTATAATTTTATTAATCGCATCACCACAACTAATTGTTAGTAAGCCATTAAAATTTAAATAAATTACAAATTCCTCCAATTTTAATTTTTTATGATATAATAACGTTTTTATACTATGAATCTGATATAAGATATAAAAACCCACTCACAAACCTGTGGTTGGCTCATCCAGCAGAAGCACTGGCGGTTCGTCGATTAACTCCAAGGCGATGGACAGTCGCTTTCGTTGTCCGCCGGACAGGGACACGCACTGCGTGGCCGCGCACTGCGTCAGGTTGAGGGAGCGCAGTACGCGACGCACCGCCACGCGTCGGTCGGCCACCGGAGCATCAAGCTTGAGGGCCGCGGCCATCGTGAGCGCTTCGTAGGCCGTCAGAACTTCGGGGAAGACGCATTCCTGCGCGATCAGACGCCGCTTCTGGCCCTGTGGAAGGACGCAGCCTTTCGAGGGCGTCTGCAGGCCGGCCAACACTTCTAGCAGGCTGCTTTTTCCCGAGCCTGAAGGGCCGATGATCGCCGACAGTTGTCCGCAGGGGAACAGACCGTGCAGATTGGACAAAATTTCTTTTCTTTCTGAAAGCCGTGAATTCAAAAAGTGAGGAACTTTCGTTGGGCATTTCTTGTTGTTTCCTTATAATATAAATAATGTAACATAGCTCACAATGGATCTGCTACTATAAGTTATCAAAGCCCAATTTTTTAGACTTTGACTTAACGGATGTGAAAAATTCAATTGCAAGTTATCACGATATGTTAGTCTGTGCACTGAGAAAAATTAATTAAGAAATTAGTTACTTTACGAGTTTTCTTTCATTTGGTTAATTCACACGTGTGAGTAATTAATTATTATTCGAATCAAGTGCAAGTTTGTTAATTACTCACAAAATTTTGACAGTGATAAGATAAATAAATAATCTACGACTGTCAGAAATCCTGTTACAAAATATAACGTGTTAAAAACGTAATAACGAAGATGAATTAGTGTACGGACAAATATAAATATCCAAAAATGAACAACAATAAACGGTCATTGCTTAAACTACATTTTAAGTGAATCCTCGTAAATTAGTGAAAATTATTGACATATCTGTACCACTCACCACCCTTAGCATTTCGAACAAGCAGCGAAATTCCCTCAAATTTGATTCCGACCTTGCCCCAGGACTGATCAGTCGTTGGCTGCTTGCTGCTGAGCAGATCAGGCAGCGGTCCGTCTTGGTTCTCGTCCATGTCCTGTCTGCATGTAGTGAAAAGATTGGAGACGGGGCAAGGCCGCGACTTATTCTTATCTCGAAATCAAATTCTCAAACGCTTTTGAAGGATTCACTAGTGTGGTTCTTCCGCCTCTTAGTTACGATGACCATTATATTATTGTCATTGATTTTTTGTGACGCGCAAAACTCAGATATCATCATAGATAACGCATTACCGGACCAGAGTTAGATAAATCCTGAAATTTGATGCAACGCAAGTTCAAGGCGATTAATGATAAAGCTGCATGACCTAATTACCCGGATTTCAAGAACATATATATGCGATACTAAATATTTAATTTACCATGAAATCAAAACTTAAAGAAAAATCTTTGCTAATTGTAAGGGCATTGATATTTAAACAGCCAATATAGATGGAAAATTTGTATTTTTCTGGTGCACTCGATTACAAAATAAAATCACATATAAAAAAGTGTTCTTTTAGCAGAGTTGTCGTCCAAAACACTCCTTGCAGCACTTAAAAACGTTTATAGGTTTCCTTTTCTTGTCATGATAAATTTGATTTAATTAAATCACAGACAGAGGCGGAGATGGCTTCCTTTTTGGAGATGAGTGTATTTGATCTTCATGACGAGAAAAGTAAGCAGATTGATGACCGCAAGGAAGGTGAGCAGGGCGGCAAAGTCGACGAACACGCTTCTGTCAGCCGTGTCGAGGAACGCGCGCAGCTTGGACGGTGAGCGGAAGTAGCAGAACAGCTCATCGCATCTAAGATTGGGTCTTTCCGGGCCATAGATGGTGGAGATGCAGGCGTGGAAGCTGTACATCGTGTAGCTAGTCGTGTAGGCGATCATGTTCACCAGCAATGGCGACGTGCTCAGTGCGACAAAGTAGCCGCAGAACAGAAATTGCGGCACGCCAGTCAGGGGTGCCAGGAACATACCGTTCTATGGAAAAGAAATTACAAGCTCAAAAATAGTTAATTTTAAATAAATAGAAAATTAAAACAATTTTTATCATCATCTTTTTTTAATTTTTTGTTTACTACTAGAATTGCTTCAAGGAAAATCATCATTATTAAGTAAAGCTATTAATAATTTTTGCGTAAATGACAAAAACTACAATAAAGATAATATTCCCCTTATTTTTGATGATTACTCGTTATTATTTTAATCCATAAGATTAAAGCTTGTTTATCGTCTCAAGGTTACTTGATTTTATTACCAAACCAAGGGCATCATGACCATAGAAAAAAATCTGTTCCGTTAAAGTGTTCTCAATATTGCATGATAAATATCCTAAATTTTCAATTATATTACTTTATAAAGCTAGGAATTTCATAAAGAGATTTTAAACAAAAAATAATCTGTCTTACTGATAAGCCTGCGACAGTGCCGACAAGCCAGCCTGCACTCTGTGCGTTGAGGCAGGTGAGCGTAGCCGCAATCACGTTGACAAGGTAGACATACAAGTCTGCCGGTTGGCTGCTCATCCAATAGACTATGGAGGTAAACAGAACTGAGTTGAAGATGGCCAATGGAAGGCTTGAGATGAACGAGGCGATGAAATACGACTCTAGAGTGTACCAGCAGTTAGAGTATTCGCGTTTGAAGATGGCCTTTTCTGCAGGGACTGCAAAAATAAAATTAGAGGTGTTGATTTATAATGCAATTACGTGTATTGCAAGAATGCAATCCGCTTTTGTGGACTGGTTATTCTAGTTATTATGTTGAAATAAAACTGGAACATGAATTTACATTTTTTTAATTCCATCAAACACTTGATGAGTGAAAAAGATGCTGTTTTCCAAATGCCAAGAAATAGGATATTAAACTCACATGTGAGCACAGTGGGCATGAGACCAGTGAAAACTAGGAAGATTTGCACAGAAACGTGAAGACATGCATTGTTGAGAGCCCGTGAGGCGTCGTCCCCCATGTCAAAGTACAAGATGCCAAGAACAAGAGCGATTGCTAGGTGCACAATCACCTTGGTCAGCGTCACAGACTGAAAATGATCAGTTTGATTAGCGTCGTGAAAATAGAAAATTCTTCATTTTACCCTTTGCTTGACCATAATGTACAAGTATCTCCACGTCAATGTGAAAAATTGTCTGAAAAAGGGAGTAGCAGGACCACTGCTACCCTCTGTTACTTTGAGGAAGTGAGATGAGGTTGGTGATTTTTTCGCCACTTCATCGGCTGCGAGTATATCAACCACCTCAGTGCCATATTCTCCTGAAGCCACGTCAAGTGCTGTGTGAATAGTTTTTGTGTGAATATCAGCATGAAAATAAGTCGTATTTTTTACCAAAGTCAGCAGGGTTGTGGTATGTTGGGCAGATGAGGTTCTTTGCGGCCAATTGGGACAGCAGACCATCGACAGGGCCGCTGTAGAGGCAGCGTCCGGCGGCCAGCAAGTACACCGCGTCCATGAGCTGCAGAAAGCGGGCACTTGGCTGGTGGATGGTGCACACTATGGTGCGCGCGTCGCATCGAGACAGCCGCTGCAGGGTGTGCACGCAACGCAAGCCGGATACGCTGTCCAGACCTTAAATTAAAAGCTTTGGTTTTTGGTTTGGTCTTGAAAAGGTAGAAAAATTTGAAAGCTTTAAATAAATTAAATTAAATGGCACTAAATCAACCGCATCAAAATAATGCAGCTACTCTTGGATTTTATCCTAAATTATTTATGAGAAATACAGCAATTCTTGCGTTGTAGAGAACAAAGTGAAAATTTCATGTTTGCTTAAAATACATTCCTTTTTCCCTGGGGCAAGGGCAGAAATAAAAAAGAAGCAATAAAAGGTAATTGCAGTATACACGTCTTGCAGTTAAGAAATATAACCATTCACAAGAAACCTTCACGTATTGTAATGCGTCGTCGTGTCTTCTCTAACAAAGATATAGAAATGACGCGTCGTAATAAATAAATACTTTTGCCTCATTTCCACTAGAATAAGTTGTTGACAATGAAGCTGGATGAAACGTTTTTTTTTTCAGATATAATTGAGTAGCTCCACCTAGTAATATGTTATCGTGCTTTTCCAAATTGATTTTTATAAAAATATTGTTCACGTACCAGTGGTTGGTTCATCAAGAATTAGGACAGGTGGTTCATCGATGAGCTCTAGGGCGATGGACAGTCTCTTTCGTTGTCCACCAGAGAGGGAAGAGCATTGCGTGGAGGCGCACTGTGTTAGGTTGAGGGAGCGGAGAACACGGCGCACGGCCGCACGCCTTTCGGCCGCTGGAAGGTTCAACTTGAGGGCGGCTGCCATTGTAAGGACCTCGTGGGCCGTTAGCACCTCTTGGAAGACGCATTCTTGAGCGATCAACCGACGCTTCTGACCCCGCGGAAGGATGTGACCTTTGGATGGGGTGCAGAGGCCGGCCAGCACGTGTAAAAGACTGCTCTTGCCAGCACCAGACGGACCGATGATGGCAGTCAATTGACCGCTTGCAAAGTGGCCGGTCAGGTTAGACAGGATTTCTTTTGTTCCTGAGAGAACATCGTTTAAATTAGCTGCAGATTCAAGCAAATTTCAAATTCAATTTTATGACTTAAACTTTCTCTAGTTTTCACTTTTTTTCGGTAATAAGCAAAATTGTTAAATCAAACATTTCTATCACTTAAAACAATAGCTTCAACGCTTTATTTCGTTTGAAAATGAAAGTTTTCCTGGAAAGAAATGGTGTGCAAATATTATTTCATTATAAAGAGCAAATGTGTGTCAGAAAATTGTACGCTGATGCTTCAACGCTAGCTGAGAGAAAGTGAATTCCACGCAGGACCAAATGTCAAATACGAATTTCTCTGTGGGCTATTAAAAGATTTAATCTGACAGACAACGCTTGAAATGCGAGGGTTAAAGATCCTGTTCATTGAAAAGGAATTATGTTTATGAAAATCTTATCAGATATGCCTCTCAATTAATTACTTTGTGGCTACTTAGTTCATTTTTATTGGCGACGAGTCAGGCGATACTCATGTTAGGAATCAGATAACACCATTGTCAGCACATAACAAGGTCGACACAATTCATGCATGAAAGTCGCTAAAAGCAACGTCAATTTCTTAAATTAATTTTTAGAATTTCTAATCAACCCAAAATCAATCGAAATGATAATTTGATATTATAATAAAACCCTCTAAATTACACCACTTGATTGTATTTCAATATTTTCCCCTAAATAGTTAATCTAGTGCAACATTACCTCCAAATCTTTTTTTGACGGTGAGTGAGACATTGTTGAACTTGATACCAAGCTTCTTGTCCTGTCCATTGGCAGCATCAAGATCTGTCTGGACGACGAGCAGGTCGGGCAGACCATCCTGCCAGCCGTCCATGCCGCTACTGATTTCTTCACAATGCAAGTGGTCCCCAACACTCTGCTTATCGCTTTTGGCAGGCGTCGCGGCCGCATCCTCCTCCTCCGCCATTCTGCCCGTCATCAAAGGGAAAAATTTTAAATTTTCGATTCCGCTCACAGGCCAGAGAGCTGGCGACCAGTGTACAATCTTGGTTATACTTAAAGGTATATATATCGACCTTCTATATGGGGAATTCCCGCGGAACGCAAAAAAATGTAATGATTTACCATAGAGGGGTCTCAGGGTCCACATGTACCTGATCAAATGCGCGTCAACAAGGAGAGGTGGATAGACTCTGCTTTCAAGGAAAACCAGATAGTGCAGCTTGACATTAGGCATTAGTTTTATTGTATAAACGGAATAAACCACAACGAAGAATATCTATAAAAAGCGTTAGAACAAGCACGTGTGTCAATTTATTTAGTGCGGCGAGACACACATTTTTCAAACTCTAGAACGTTCATTTTTCGAGTGGTGGAGAAAGTACAAGCAGGTGTACGAAATTTTCGATTACTAGCAATCTGCACTTGACGAGAATGACTGGTCAAATTCAATACAAACCTGTATGTTTTGCACTTTCTTTTGAATGAAAGTGATTCCGGGTGCTAAATTTAAAACTCGTAGAAAAAGCGCTACTCAAGCATCGCTGTGTATTATCGACATTTTTAAATATCTGGGTTCAACGCCCGTTTCAGAAAGCCATTCGTTTCTTAACTAAATATTATATTTTACATTAACAATATTCCTAAAAAAAACATAATAATTTTTGTTTCTCTGGGCACATATGGTTTCAATAGTCACTTGAAACGAGTTCAAAATTAAAAAAAATGCATGTAAAACCATCAATGCCTATTGATTAAGGCGAATACACATATGAAATGTGCAACTAAAGTTAGCTTTTAAGATTATATTTTTGGAATTTGATTATTTACAAGACAAATTTTATTTGATGATGCAAATCCTCCAAGCATGGCAACAATCCACGTATTTCCGGCCTGAGGCAGAATTTCAGTTGAATTGCGTTCTAACTATCTCAATGTACTATCAGATAGGAATCTGAATGACCTGCGTACGTTTTAGCATGTGTACCATTTCTAATTAATTATGTTATCTTTTAAATATGTGGTTATTTACTTATGTGTGTATAAAATTTAGGCTATATTATAAAAAATATTTAATCCGTAACATTTTTGCTACCAGTTTCCTTTTGAAAGATCGAGATTTTTAAAACATTTTCATGAGTATAAACATGTTCTAATTTATACTAAATAATAATTCCTCGCCACGAATACACCTACTTGATAGACGTGCATCATGATGAGCAAGCATAGTTAATAGGATTAAAAATCACCCTAACACATTGTGTGTTTCTAAATTAATCTCTTACAGAGTTAACCGAAGAATTGTGACCTATTCTACCAAAGTTTCCGCTAAACTACATATGATGCTCTTGAAATTATTTTGGTATTTGGCAACTGCCATGGATTTTTATTGAGGCTGTGCTAGATATATTTAATTTTCTAATTTTGTGATATATATAGTACTTCTTTCAGGATTAGCAAAAATGTGTGATGACCTCTTTTACTTTCTCAAATGTTTGTTCAACTAATATCACAAATTATTTGGTGGAAATCACGCATCGAGTAATTAAAAATCACCGACGCTTTCGCTGAGAAATAAATGTTTGCCATTAAACACAATTTGCACAGTTGTAGCCCTTTACAGTAATTAATTGAGCGCTAGCAATTAACAGGCAGCGCAATTAATAGATAATCAATGATTACCCGCACGCGGTAAAACAGTATTATTTGTTGCTTACCTAAGCAGCGGCTGTGGTCATCTGATCTTCATTTCGAGCAACACAAGCTATGTATTAATTTAAACAGGGCAATTTAGCGAGCTCGATCTGTCAGTCGGCGCTGGCGAGAGTCGTCGCGATCGAGAGAGCGCCAAGGCAAAATCGACTCTCTCGCGTGCTGCTCCTTGGGCAGAAGAGCGGCACAAACTCAGCCTTACGGTGCATCGGGCAGCTGAAAGAGAGTAGATACTGTTACGGTTAGACTCCAAATTCGCGTGACGAGCCATCACACACAACCAGCAGCTGGCTCATTTGTTAGCTAACGCACAAGAAAGGGCTTCGCGAAAAGAGCTTTGCGAGCAACTCAAGCCATTTGGATCAAAATGCAACTGACTAAATTAGAGCGTAAAAGGGGACCAGATAGAGTAGTTTATTTTTTTTAAGACAGGCAGGAAACCTTACTCACTCTCTCACATTGGTAAAAATAAACCGCGAGAAACCCTACTACCACACTGATGCAGAAAATAAATAACTTAAAGATTAGACTCACTGTGATAAGAGCGGTGCCTTTTTTTATTTGGCGCAGTTGTGTCAAGGTCGGCTAAGATGCTGGTCCGGGCGAGGGGGTCGGTCTGCCCCCGCGGGCAGAGAAGTCTAGGCGGTGCTTGGAGCTGCTCTCGCGGCCCGCATTCTGTCACTATCGCCGCAGACAGCATCGACCTGCGGCCGCAGCGCGCAAACTCTCGATTTTCGCCTGTGCTCTTGCTCTCTCGCCCGCTCCGTTTAGTGGGTCGTGTCGCCGACGAGAAAGAATAAGATATATTGTATACACAATCAGCGTGAGTGCTTGCGACGCTCTAATATCACACCTTAAAAGCAATTCCCTAAACGCCTTTCATCTCTTTCTTGGTAGGACCAGTTCTGTTTGCAGCACAATCCATATTACTAGGTCATTTCCTTAGTTGAACCTTTTTAATTTAATAAAAGGAATGCAAGGTGCAATAGGCGCGACAATATATCATGAAAGGATTATCTTTATCTGGTTTTGACGCCATAATTCACTCCTGGTCGATTTTAGGATCAACAAGAGTTTCAATCAGAAACGTTTTACTGCCAACCGTGATTAGCAAATATTAACCACGACGTTTGCGTTAATTTCCATTGTCATGGGGAATTAAAATGAAATCAATTCTCTTTGTTACAGGATTTTAGTCATTTTCTTGTGCTTAGTCAAATTTTAGGTGATTATGAACTTATGAAAGATTTCTTACGAAATTCCAGTGCTCCTAAAACTCGAGTAAAAATTATTGCTGCAAATGGCAAACGACAATTATTGAGTTAGGTCTAACATGTTTGGAATATTTTGCGGTGGGGGTGAGGTGTAAAAGCAGATAGCACGTTTTTCTTATCTTACGGTACTCCAAAGTAAATAACACACACTGCTTTGTTTCAAGATTGTTAAAATTTATTGTTTCTTTCCATTCTTTGTAATTTGTAATATTCAGGTTAAGAAAATAGTTTATAACAAATTGAGGAGTGGCAACTACCATAACCGCGCGCAATGCAAAATATAAAAGTTAAAAACAAATTATTTAAAAATAGCTGTATTTTTCTTGAAGGCTTTAATCAACCTTGTGCATTTTTCACATGATGCTCTCACAATTCATCAGCTCTGTTAGTTCAAATAATAAACGGCCAATAGAAAAACAATTTTTAGAGTAACCAATTCGTGTTTGTTCACTCAGAGTGAATCCAAAAGCTATCCACTTTCAATACTGCTTAATGCAACTGCTGGGAGGCGCTGGCGGTAATTTAAGTACTTTGTACTGCCCACTATAAAGTGACATGATGGCACATGTGCATTAAAATAAAAATTCAACCTAACACTAGCACCTCCTGCGATCGCTAATTATAATTTTTCTAAGTTCACAAACTCTGCTTTTCGCCTACCTTAGTAGTGACGCTGCGACTTTGCGTTCGAGTAAAAAAAAATCGGTCTTATCGGGGAATCAACAGGAAAAAACGAACAAATAAGCCGTATAGGCATTTCACTGGACGCGTGTCCTAATTGTTAATCTAAGCAGCTGCTTGGGGTGGCCGTTGCGGCTCAAAGTTGACAGTCTCCTGGTACACCAAGTCTGCAAGTTAAAAAATAGTGTTTTCTTAGCTAGTACGACGAATCAAATTTTCAATTGAGTCAAATTAAATGAAGTTTAAGAGATGCTTGAATTACTTAGAAATACAATCAAAAAAGCTACTCGAGGTATGTTCATTGATACTACTAAGAAATAATCAATCAATCATTCATGTCTAATGAGAGCGATTAATTTTAGTTGGTGCCATAATTGTTAATGCTTGTGTTTCCTACCTTTCCATCGCTCCACCGGCAAATCCATGTCCTCAAAGCTTTGATCGTAGACTGGCGAGACCGGCTCGTCGCTAGGATCGGCATACTGTGAGAGGTATGGATGCGCTAGCGCCTGCTCTGCGTTGATCCGCTTATCTGCGTCTAGTTCCAGCATCTTTTCAATGAGGTCAACAGCTGATGGGACCATACAATCGTACATGGTAAATGATATATGAAAATCCCTAAGTTATTGCATATTATTGGAATGAATTTGGTGATCAATTGTATATTTTTAGGATGCCAATACAAAAGGTCATCTATATTTTTCTTGTTGGAATGAAATTACTTTGGAGGATATAATGTTTTTACAGCACAGTTGCAAACGATTAAAAGCGAAAGATTTTACTAATCAAAACTCACCCAAAGGGTTGGCACCTTTGAACACTTCCTTGAAGTCTTTCTTCTTCAGCACTGGCAGCGATTGGATGTAGTTTCTAGCCTGTAAGTGAGATGCAAAAAACGTAAACACCACTTGCAGCCAAAAATACACCTTAGTTGCTTATACAAGAGATGAAACGCAGAAGACGTTTCGTCCAATTGAATATTCAACTGCTAACTTCAATTAATCCATGGTAAATGTAAGATAAAAAAGCTTTACTGTGTGTTAACTCTTATTAATTGTCAGCAACTGAAAAGATAAATTAAGAAGTTTAGATTCTGCTGTAGCGTAATTAATAGTGAATTATTCGCAATCATTATTAAAATTCATCCTAAATATTATAGAACTGAAGGGACAAATCGCACCTCTTGGCTGGTAATTTTAGCTAGCATGTCAGCCTGTGGAGTGCCACACATGACAAGAACGCGCGTTAGATGATCGATATCTGCAGCTTCGAGTTAAGGCCAAGCAGTTGTTACAAAGCATCAAATCACAACAATCAACACACACAGCAAACTCTCAAATGGACACAAAATGCAACACTGGCCTCTCTCTAATGCTACACAACTCGGTCGGACTGTCAACTCACCGACTCGCTAGAGATCTTCTTCATGAACTCGTCTCTTGGCGTGCCAAGAAGCTCCATGATCAAATTCAACTGGTGGATATCTGACTAAAGGATAAGGGGAATAGCATGCAGTCTACACACCTATTTCATAGAAAGACATTCATTCATTCAATCGGGGTAACACTTCACTTTGGAAAAGGATACGATCAGTCCCTGGAAATAGGGTTCTAGACGTCAGCAACTCCGCCATGATGCAGCCCACGGACCAAATGTCAACTGCACCAAAACAAAACGCCTATTATTTATTGCCACCGTGGTTCATTGTAATAAAACTGATAGCGCAGATTTCACTTAAGCACAGCTTTATCTGTGATAAAAAGCAAAGTATATAAAGAGTAACATTTTTCTGTTTTTGTCATTCAAGTGCACAACAAAAAATGATTTAAAGTGATTAACTATTTATATTGACAAAAAATCCTTTTAAAAATCGATTTGAGAAAAAAATAGATTGCCTGATTGATTGTGTATTAAATTTTTAAATATTTCCAATATTTCAAACCTGTCTGGTTGTAGTGCATCCAGTTGAGCATGATTTCAGGCGCTCTGTACCACCTGGTGGCCACATAGCCTGTCATTTCATTTTCAGTGGGACGCGCAAGGCCAAAGTCCAGGATCTTCAGCTCACAGTCTTCATTGACAGCAATGTTGGACGGTTTCAAATCCTTTGATGAATTGAATGGTATTATAGGCCTACTGAACCAGGAGTAGGTTGATTAAAATTAAATTACCCTGTGAATGATGCCTGCAGAGTGGATGTACTTGAGACCTCTAAGGATTTGGTAGACAAGGAACTGGACGTGATCGTCAGACAGTTTCTGTGTCCGTACAATATTGTTCAAGTCTGCTCCCATCAAATGGGTCACCAGGTATCTTACAAGAAGAGAGAAAAAAATCAGTAAGGCTTTTCACATTTTTGTAAAGGGATGAACTCACAGCTGGTCAAACTCTTCAAGGTTCTTGGAGGGCGTGAAAACATCAAGGAGACCAATCACCTACAACCGGTTAAAATTTAAAAGAGAACGGAAAAAAATAAGTTGTCCTCACATTTTCATGATTCATGTGCTTCAACATGCGAAGCTCACGGTAGGTGCGTTTGGCGTGAACGGCTGACTGGAACGGCCTGGCTAATTTCTTGATGGCCACTTTGATACCCGTCTGATTGTCCACAGCCGAACTGCGTAAGAAAACAAACAATTAATGCGTGACAAAGCACTTAGCACTTAACTTGCACTGAGTAGCCGATCGAATTTCTTATCTGGACACTTACCAAACTTGTCCGTAGGCGCCTGACCCAACAGGCGACAGCATCTGGTACCTCTCAGGCACTTCCCATTCCGTGCGGTTTATGTCCACCTTGTAGAAGCTCGGCTTCATGGTGTCCACGACTGGCCGAGCCTCGAAAAATCAGCACAAATCGGACAACCTGACTAACGAAAGGACGCGACGAAAGATTGATCCTACGCACACATCTGAATTTTGTTTTAGGAATGTGTGGGAGGGGATGCCGAGCAGCAGCAAGTGGGACACCTTCAAACTCTTCAAAGTCGTGTCTTTTTGCTAGCCCCCTTGTCGATCAATCGTGCACCTCCGCCGGCTATCGCACTTACAGTATGGCATCGGCTGGCCTCGGCCCATCGACCAAAAGAAATTAGGTAGTGCAAAAAGGATTTAAGTTATGTATCTGAGTAAATTAATACTAGTTGGTATTACCAAATTTTGTCACTTAAACATCAAAATTGATGTTTTTAGAGATACTTATTTATATTTTACATGTATGAAAGTCAATAATAACCAAAGCTAAAAATTGTGACTCGAAATTTCATTCTCATTGCTTAACTTCTTCATCCTATCCCATAAAGGGAATAAAGCGTCATTTTTGCTTTGCTCCGCTCTCCGCCAATCGCCTCTCCTGTACTGTAGCAAAGCACTCAAAGCAGCCAGCCAGCAGCCCGTTGTTGCTTTGACGTGTTTGTTTATATCTAGGCTTCTTCATCGAGATTCCTGATTCCTTTCCAAGTTCTGCAGTGTTGAGTGCGGTTCAGCGATTATTGAATAATTTCGTATTAAGGAGAAAATCTACATATTTCCCTTCCTCCTCGTGGAAAGCAGCGGGCCAGAAATAACAGCACCGCTCTCTAAGGTAAGAGCCGGCATTTGAACGCATTGTTTTTCTTTTTATCTACGATAATTTAAATTCTTAAATGGCAATGAAAATTTCTTATTATTCACATTCTAATTTTAATTTCAGATCAAAAAATGTCTCTTCGCACGTACGGTGACAAACCCATAAGCTTCCAGCTGGAAGAGAATGGAGAATTCTACTGCATTGGCTCGGAGGTAAAATATTTTGGGCTTCTTTCAAATCTGAGTTGTGTAATCATTCATATTTTTATAGGTGGGCAACTACCTCCGTTTGTTCAGAGGATCTCTGTACAAAAAATACCCTGGAATGTACAGGAGGACAATATCAAATGAAGAGAGAAAAAAATTAGTTGAACTAGGTTTGGAATTTAAAATTGTCTCCTGATGGAAATTTGTGAGCTCAATTATTTTTAGGCTTAAGTCAACACGTTTTGGCATCAAGCGTTTCCCTACTGAAGGCCTGTGAAGTCGAGGACATTATTGAGGGTAATGATGATAAGTACAAAGCCGTCTCAGTTCACTCGTCTGCAGAGCCCCCAACACCCAGGTAAACAACCAAAACACACCCTGCTCATTGTACCACTTCTCGCTCACTTTCACTCTTCGTTTTTGTCATAAGAATACCACCACTGTGCCAAGCAGTGTAGTGTAAATAAAATAATGGTGGTCAAAGATTGCACATTAAATTAACTGCAATGCATTTTATGTAATGCTTGATATTCTTAGCCAGTGCAATTTGTTGGATTAATTTTTTTGTATATAAATATTAGTGATGCCTTTTGCGGTGACTTAATGGGGACGGTTGAGGTGCTGACCTCTTCAAGTGGCCCCTAAGGGCACAGCACAGATGTATTCAATAGGGAGACTATAAACCAAAGCATTCTCCAGGAATCTAGTCCTGCTAGGCTCCGCAAACATGATTTTTTTTATTTTTTAGAGAGAAAGTTGTAAAAATCAAATTGTTAAATTTGCTGCCTTTGAGCGGTTTTTAATTCTAACTCCTTGTTGCAGGGAAAACAAAACTCGAAAGAGCACCAACTGGGCACCTGCTTTGCCAAACAGCTCGCACTTGGATGCTGTGCCTCAAGCAACTCCTATCAACCGCAATAGGGTGAGCAACAAGAAAGTGCGCACCTTTCCACTCTGGTAAGATTAAGGAAAATGTTGTATGGGATTTATCATAATTTGGTTTAAATGCAGTTTTGATGACACCGACCCCAATGCTATCTATGAAAATTCTTGCCAGACAGAGCTATTAGTGCCAGTTAGACTGGACATGGAAATTGAGGGTCAGAAGCTGAGAGACACTTTCACATGGAACAAGAATGGTAAAAGTTGGAATTTATGAAAGTTTTATTCAGTATTAACAACACGTTCTTTGTCCATAGAAACTTTAATAACTCCAGAGCAATTCGCCGAGATCCTATGTGATGACCTGGATCTGAACCCGATTGCTTTTGTCCCTGCTGTGGCGCAGGCCATCAGGCAGCAAATTGACGCTTTCCCTGCTGAGCAACCAATTTTAGAGGAGCACCCTGACCAGCGAGTGCTAATCAAGGTAAAAAACACTCAGCTAATGTGTTTCGAGTATTCATTAAAATTTAATTTGAATTATTTAATAATCAACTCTGAACCTCTTAGCTTAACATCCACGTTGGCAACACGTCGTTGGTGGACCAGGTTGAGTGGGACATGAGCGAGAAGGAGAACAACCCCGAGACGTTCGCCATGAAGCTTTGCGCTGAACTGGGTCTTGGCGGAGAGTTTGTCACTGCAATTGCGTACAGTATCAGGGGTCAGCTCAGCTGGCACCAGCGCACTTACGCCTTCAGTGAGGCGCCGCTGAGCACTGTCGACGCGCCGTTCAGGTCACAGTCTGACGCTGATCAATGGGCACCATTCCTCGAAACCCTCACTGACGCTGAGATGGAGAAGAAGATTAGGGACCAGGACAGAAATACAAGGCAAGTCTTTTTCACGGTATTCTGGGAGTTGCCAGCAAGGGCAGCAATTGATGGCAGCCCCAAATGAACCCATTACATAACTTGAAAGAGCCGCACCCTCAGACTGGAAATTTTAAGTAGCCATGCCTACATCTTGTTGTTCAGAAAACTTGCAATTAACAGAAGATATTTGAGGCAGCACAACAAGGCTAAGGAGAGTATAAGGAGTGGACCAGACTTGTCGGTCAGAAGTTGTTATTTAAAAGTTCAAAACAGTGTCTGGCACTACTTAACAGTTCTGGGATAGTGGCGGCTTGTCACTCCTGCATATTTCCGATTCAACGATGATTATTAACAACATTACTCCTTAAAGAAGTTAAAAAAAACTCATAAATCCTCTAATCTAAATTACAGTGCCCATTGCCTTAAATTAAGGCTACGAAAGAAGTGGGAAATTTCGTAATTTAATAGTTAATTGGATAATTTCGTTCCAAAATGATTTTTCATCATTTAAATTAATAATTGTCATATTTGGAACACACTTTTGATCCGCATTAAATAATCGTGGTTTGTAAGGCGCATCTCCGCTCTTTAGTTCCAGTCCTTCTGTTTACTGTCATAATGCAAGTTTTCTGCACAGTTAAAAATTAAAATATTTATATTTGACATTTGGGTTGGCCCGATTCATGTTCCCACCATCTTCCCTCCTGGATTGGCTAAAAAGACGCAAATATTTAATTGCCAATTTATGAGGTACTCCATTGATTGAACTGATCCCTGTGCTTGTCTGTCGCAAAATTTTTCCTCCAAATCCAAATTTTCTCGCAGTTCCTCTTCGACGTTCTTCACGTTTCATGCCTACTTCTTTTTAGCTTCCAAATCGAAACAGCTTCATTGGGGTCGAGCAAAGCGTTTTGTTTTGGTGGAATATTTAAAATAAAAAAGTGGCGAACAACTTGTTGGTAGGTCTGTGCGACGCAGGGCGACTATGAGCCAGCCCAGCCCCAGACGCGCAAATGTAACGCTCCCCAGCTATGTTCGCAAGTTTCTCTGACTGAGAGCAGGTGCTCAACAGCAAGTTTATTCTCCCCCTTCACCCTGTACACCTCCTTTGTGGCTTACTTGTTGTGTTTGGTCGGATTAAGGGCAAAATTCGCTGCTTGACATCTACTTCTGCTCTCTATTGCAGCTCAATTGTAACCAAGGCTTTCCTTTTTTTATTTCCAGGCGTATGCGTCGTCTTGTCAACACTACAACCGGGTGGTAATCTCATCCATGAGTGGTTGCTATCATCGCGTTTTCAGTTGGCTTCTTTCCATACATCTCAGTGTATAACTAGTAATTACGATTTTTTAATATAACCATTGTAACATTGTACAATCATTGTATATTATTCAAATTCCTGGACTTTAGACGTAGTAATTTTAAGCTTTCTATTTTAAAAATATTAGGAAAAATACTCAAAATATTTGATAAGATAGCGTAAGTATAATTATGTTATGTTCAAAAAGCGAGTTGCTTCAATTTAAATAATCAAAATTTAAAACAACACTACTTGTGGTATAGTCCATTAAGTTTGATTTCACATAAGTTATAGCTATAGATCGTTCAAATTATCATTCGCTTTATATTTGCTTTAAAATATTAATATTATTTTAATAATAATAATTGAATGTGGCACGTGGCACTCAAGCAATTGTTTTTTGTAACATTTTTATTTATATGAATATACCTATACTTGGCAAGAGTAAAAAAACGACTATTTTCAATGAAGAATGGTCGATTTATTCTTCCATAGTTATACATATTATACGTACTATTTTCATGTTACAAAACGTTACTATACATACAAAGAAAGGCAGAACACCCGCCAGGCGCCAGTTACTACTGTTTTGTTGGTATCGGTAATCCAATTGCAGCGGTGAAACTGGATCTGTTATGTTGCTCAAACTGTGTCTTCAGCTAGCTGAATTTTGAGAGAAAAACAGAAGGTCTTTTTCTTGTATTTTACTCTTTTTTATTATAAAATCCAATCATTTTGTTGAGGTGTGCTAATATTTTTGTAAATCAAGGGATTCCTTGCATATTCTACTTAAGCAAAATCTATTCCAAAGATTGTCCAATCTTCAAAAGATAAAAATATGTGCCAGCTCCAGACAAACTTCACATTATTTTCTTGACGGAGGTCATTTGTCATTTGTAATTTATCATTATTAATTCGGATATTTTTCCAATGGCTATCTCAAATGAATGCGGGAAGCGGGAACATAAACTAAATACATACTTCTTCTTCAATTAACATGCGACCAATAATATAATACAATTTCGCAGACCAGTCCAAAAATGGGAGGCGGAGCGATACCGAAGAATGCACCGCAGAATATTTACCCGAACGCGTTCCCAATCGCGGGCCGCATGGTCAGCGAAAGGGAACGCCTGGTTGGTATGACAGATGCCGAAAGAGCTTGGCGAGCCCAGTGGCTGAAGGACCAGCACCTTTCCCCAAATGAGCCAAGGTTTGTGCCTGAGCTGCAAAATGAGCTGCTTAACCCCATCAGGAGAATGTACCGCTGGCCCTTGGACACCATCTGCAAGGCCCTCATTCCTGCTATTGTAAGCAAGAGTATATTTATTCTTTTACTCCACTAGCGTTACCGATTGATGAAAAATACAAGTTTAAGAGGAATTTTGAACTTTTTGTAACTAAATGATGTATGATGAGAAACCCTTGAAATTGATCTCAATTTAATGAATTCGCAACCAGAGGTGAGAAACAAAAATTGTGGACCTAAAATCATGTTACTTTGCTATTCTCACAATCAGAAATTTTGTGTGGTAAAATCGATTCTGATTTTAATTTGTGAATTTTTCGATCAATAGGGCCAGCAGAGAGCTCAATCTTTGCGGTACTACTCAGGCAAATTTCTTCTCGGCTACGCCCTCATTCTTGGCGTGGTTTACAACCTGAAGTATAACAGCAATGTAAGGCCGACACCCCTATGCCCAATTCCCTATTCACTTTTGTGCTTTTTAAGGACTGGACCCGCAAGGGAGGATTCAATGTCACGCATTCAGACAAAGCTGTGCTCAAGGGAGAGCCTGGCTATGAAAATAGGCCAACCCGCAGCACCCCGTGGGACTACAACAATAGGAACTTCAAAAACTCGCCCATTTAAGTATAGCCCTTGTACATAAAGAGGTTCGTTGTAAATTTTAGTAATTAAATTGTCATTGTTATCCAGTAAAACGACAGTTTTTTTATCAATGAAACATTTATTCAAAATAACTAGATGCACAATGCTTTTGCACAGTTTAAAATTGTTTTAACAAACAAAAGTACATTCATATCTCGCTATTATCACATACATGCAGTAAGTAACCAATATTATGTTATTTTCTGATCCTTGAGTAGAATAATATAATATGAGAGTATCTCGTTGCATGTCAATTCGGTTAAATTATAATCATCAACTACCGGAAAAATACTAACTTGCACTCTCATCACACGCGTCTAAATTAAATATTATTGAGCTTGGCATGCAATCAATGGAGATGCTATGTGAGCGTATTAAAATTTCGTTCAGGATTGCGCAATGAGATTTTACGTACAATTTGGCCTTGTCAAAGTATGGCACAAAATCCAAGTGGCTTGAAGAATAACATCACTGAATGCATGGGGGATGGGATCTACTTCTTAACTTGTGTAATGCCAAAGTCGTTTACAATTAAAATCACTGTTGAAACTATATTCGTTGCAAATCTAAAAGCAATAATTTACTGGCTGGCTGTGCGAAGTACTTACAATTGCGTCAAGAATTAATGGATGGTAGTCTATTATATATATTACACAGTTCTGGAGGGAGTGTTTTGCCTCCTCTAGAGGATACCTGTTTTGCGCCGAGGGTTGTAAAATTTAAACACTGTACAACAAGAGTCCTGTGCACCCAGAGTTGCCGCACACTCTGCAGAGTCAGAAAATACTACTTGGCGCCGAGTGAAGCACCGCGGTTGTGAAAAGGGGCTCATTTGGGCGCCTTGTTGTAGTCCACGTAGACCCTGACCACCTCGCCTGAGTACTTTCTCTGCGAGGGCATGAAGTAGAAGTCGGGCTGCAGGCCGTTCGGGTGCCTGTGCGCGCGGCGGTCGTGCGTGTAGTAGCCGGCTGGCGCGGCGGCCACCATGCGGTCGGCCATCACGGTGCGGGGCAGCGAGTAGGTGCTGCGTGGCACTCCATATCTGGGGTCCATCATTGGTGGCGCGACCTTTCCAGCAAAAACAATTTTAATTTTGTATGACGGAAATTGGGTTTTATTGAAGAAGCGACCCAAGGAATGTTAAAATTTGTACAATATTTCATTTCTTTGTTGCTAAGTGTCAATTTTATTTCCCCATCAGTGTCAGACTAACATCTGATTTTAGGGTAAAAATATAAAATTATCACGAAATTTAAAAAATAGATTTTGGTTAAGATTTTCATCAAGAAAAAAAATGGAAAAATATATAGGACTTCATATGTTTGGCCGACACTAGTTGGCAAAAAAATTGACGCTCTTCACGATGAGGAAATACTATGTCTGAATTTTTATTTCAACAAAATTTGGTTTTTATGGAGAGTTCAGTTCTTGTAATTGTTAAAAAAATGAGACTCTTAGCCTTTAAACTTTATACAAAAATCAGAAAGAGTAACTAAATAAATTGGGATTACACGAAAAATAATATGATAAAACAAAGAAACAGGAGCAACACAAATAATTTATGCATGACCCTGTAATCATTAGTTTTCATACCTTCTGCATCTGCATTGGTGGTTGCTGCTTGAAATCGGTGACGTCGAAAGCGTAGTTAGTGTTGGCAGCGCTCCACGCTGACGGAGAGGTGATCAGCTGCTCCTTTTTAGCCTTGCGTGGCTTCACCAGGGTGCACATGGCCTGCAGAAGCACGATCAGCACCAGGGCCAGAACGCAGCCTCCCAGGATGTACAGCTTGGTCGCAGACATGGCTAGCCAGCCGCTTGTGTTCTCGGCGCGACCTTCCGAGGCGTCATCCACGCTGCTTACTGTGGGGGAAAAGTTAAGGTAATTTTGTAACGTCTTTTGGTCAGTGACCTACTTCTGGGGGCCTGCATGATGAGGTAGTTAGGGTCCAACTTGAGATTTCCGACGCGTCCTGCCGCTACAGTCTCTTCGAGAGCAGTCTCCACAGTCATACCAGTGGACTTCTCGTACTCTAGCTTATCCACCACCACAGCGATCTCAGCGATCACACTTTGTTTATCCTCATCCCTAAAAGAAGTGTTATATTTAATCTCAAATATTGCGTCCAAGGGTGTTGAATTTCACTCACTTTTTGAACTGTCGAACAACTATGTTGTTGAGTCCAGAAATCTGTCCAAGCGAGCCTGCGGTCAGGGCGTTGCCCACGGTTTCAGCAAGAGTGCTGAAGTCAGCCGATCCTGGGCTGGGCACCTTGAAGCCATCGCCCAGATTGACCAGGCGCACCTCAGCCTTGTAGCTTATGGTGGGTGGTGGAGGAGGAGTGGTGGTTGTGCTGCCGGGGGCGCAAGCTCTCAGACACACCTTGTGGGCCGTCAGGGCGGGTACTTCGTCGTGCTTCCAAATCTTTTTGTTCACGGAGTTGAATTTGCCACCCTTGATGGGGAACATGAGGTACGGGCAATCCTTTCCGTCCAATGCCACGTCCTTGGGGTCCTGAGTGTCCAGAGGACGTTGGAAGGACAGCACAGTCATGCCGTCGTTGATGCGGCCAGTCACATTGGAAACGTCCTGCTGGGCGTCCAACTGTGGAGCCTGCCATTGAGAAAATGATTAGGAATTGGGTTCTAAAAGGTGCTTTGCCGCTTTTTTTACCTGGTACCCACTGATCCAAGTGTCCATGATGAAGGACCGGCCTGCTCGGTCGACCCATCCAAGGATCGCATCGGTCTGACCCATGCGCTCATTGTGCGAGAAGGCGATGCCCGTCCAAAGATCAGTGTGCTTGGTTTTGATCGTGAAATGGGCAGTGTCCCTGACAATGGACCATGAAGCGTGATATTCGCAGTCGTCGCCATTGCAGTTGCGAGGGAACTGCCAGTAGCCAGCACCGCACTGATCCAAAACGCTTCCAGGCTTCTCTGTGGGAACGGACTCGGATCCAACCTCTCCAGTTGCGGCGGTTTTAGTTTCTTCCTCTGTAAAACCATTATTGGTGTTTCCCTTCCACAGAGAAAGGTGCTAGAATTTACCGTAGAAGTTGATGACTGTCTTTCCTCGCTGCTGTCCGTGGCCGTGGTACTTGAGTTCATCTGGTTTGTAGAAGTCTGGTACGCTTGCATGGTCCTCTTCGAGACCAGACTTAGGATTGTGTATGTAATTTCCTTGCTCCTGGCCAACTGCCCAAATCACGTGCATTGGCTCCTCCAGAATGGAATGGTCGGTAAGTTCGGTGGCTGTTTCAAATTCATTGAATAAATACTTGCACAATAGTTAAACATTTTCTAAAAAATACCGATAAGTTTCTTTCTGAACACAATTGTGGTGACGCCGTCTTTTTCAAAGCCCATGGCAGCGGTCAGATCGTTCTTTCCGCCCCAGAATGTATCAAACCGCGGTGTAGATCTGTCTCTGGTGTAGTAGTCCCAGACACGGCTGGCAGTTCCTCTGGCCATACCAATTACCATATCCGTGCAGTCCATGCCAAAGAAATTGTGCTTTGGAACATATGGATGAGCCTCGGGATAGCCAGACGCTACGGATAATTAACAAATCATTTAGTGTGCCATTAATTTCTGTGCTAAAAAATTAAGTACATTTCTGGGATCGACCCTCAGAAGCTGATGAGGGCTCTGGTTCAGAAGAAGGTTCAGGCTCAGCAGAAGCTGGCTCAGGCTCAGCAGAGGCTGGCTCAGGCTTGGACGATGGTTCTGGCTCAGATGATGGTTCAGGCTCAGCCGAAGGATCCTTTTTCTTGTCTAAAATATTAGATTTCAAATGAGCAACAGGACCGGATCATGTTTTAGATTATATAGTTACTCAGTATACACCTATTCTAGTCCTAAAGGTTAAAGACAAGCAACTATAATCGAAATTTTTAAATATAGCTACAGTGTATTTTTAAAGTAAATAAATATTCCATGCTTCTAAAAGATTCTATCAACAGAGGTAAAAAAGTTTGATCAAGAAAGAGTAAAACAGAAAAAGATGCCTACAGATTATGAGCTGTATAGCAAATTATATACAGAACATCACACTTTTAAAAAAATTATCATTCCATTATGATTGAGCGGTGAAATGATGTTGACAATTTATACCATGTGCACCAGGTTCAGGTTTAGGCTCTGAAGATGGTTCAGGCTCAGAGGAAGGTTCTGGTTCAGAGCTGGGCTTCGGCTCAGACTTTGGCTCAGGTTCAGCACTCGCAGGTTCAGGCTCACTCTTGGCTGGTTCAGGTTCCGAACTGGGCTCAGGTTCGCTCTTGGCAGGTTCAGGTTCCGAGCTAGGCTCTGGCTCTGAGCTTGGTTCAGGCTCAGACTTTGGCTCAGGTTCAGCACTGGCAGGTTCAGGTTCGCTCTTGGCTGGCTCAGGTTCCGAGCTAGGCTCAGGTTCGGCTGAAATGTTTTAGATTTAATATCATATTTTGTACATAAAAAATATGAATTCAACTCTTACCAGCAGTGGTTGGTTCTGGCTGAGGGGTAGTTGTCTTTGCATACTCAGCCCCAGTCTTATAGTGCACGCCTGTGATTGTGGTTCAGAGAATTGCTATTACATTCGCAGAGGTATTTACAATAGAGGAGAACATTCATGTTATGTGGAACAAAAAATCTATTTAACGTAAGAGGAGATGAAAGATACGAAACTTGTATTGGATTTGAAAATAAACTACTTCGTGTTATGAAGTATTTTCAGAGAGCAGAGCAAAGGATAAAGAATGAAAAGTGCATGAGCAAAAAAATATTTACAACAATCAGTCTGTACAAAAGATTGCAGACAATTAAACAAATATTCACCAGTGGCCTGTCTCTTGGTTCTGCTGCTGGAACTCTGCCTTGAGCTAACCCTAAACTGCACGCTGGTCTCTACTTCGTCTTTCTTTTGGTTCTGTTGGGATACAGGGGTTGCTCTCTTTCTCGAGGCAAAATTCAACCTTGGGCGCGGCTTGAAGTTTGATGAGCCGGCCGTTCGAGCCAATGGAATCGAACGGAGTGTGGTCTTTGCTGCTTCAGTGGCTGATGGAAGGTAAAATAATAAGAGACTTTGTTCTGTGCACGCAAACATTGTAATTAGAAAATTCTTTGGTAAGTAAACTCACTGCTAGGCTCAGGTTCAGCAGATGGCTCAGGCTCTGCAGCAGGTTCAGACTTAGGTTCCGGCTCCGACTTTGGCTCTGCCTTTGGTTCAGGCTCTGCTGAAGCGGGTTCTGGCTCAGCCTTGGCCTTGGCCTCAGGGACAGGAGCTGCACCTGGCAGGTCTGCTAACTCGGGGAAGTTTTTGCACTCGGCCGTCAACGAGCGCGGCCTCCAGCCGATGGCAGCGTAGCTTGATCCGTTCACCTGCAAACAGATGGATTTTATTAAGCAACTCCTTTTTGTTTTTTTGTTTTTTTAAAATTTAAAGTGAGGGAACTTAGATAGAAATGCTCACGTACCTGAAGGGCCATTTCAATTTCGCCGGCCTCACGAAGGACGCGCCAGTAGAGGGTGAATGTTGGTGTGAGTTGCTTCTTGGTGTAGGTGGCTAGGTTTATATCAGTGTTCTTGACGGCAGACCTCTGTTTGCAGCCGGGTCCGAACCAGCCGAGCTCACAGTAGCACTGGTGTCGCGGCGCCGTCGTAGCCATGATGTCCACGCACTTGCCGCGCTCTCCGCAGTCAGCATCGTCCACGCACTCATCCCTGTACTGGCACCGCGGGCCGTAGTACAGACGGTCGCACCGGCACTTGGACAGCAGGTACCGGCCGTGGCCACTGCAGTCCTCTTTGTACTGGGATTCTGCGAATTTTAATTGTCTCATTATTTTCTTCCTAAAAATGTTTTAAAGTTAACAAAAACACAACATCCTATATATGAATAAGTGTGTTAAATCCTGTATAACACCTTCTCCGCGCAAAGCTATTATTTTTCCAGGATTTTTTAAGGCGAGGCGATCGTGCGCTCGCGACGTGAATTTCTCTTAATTTGCAAGTACTAAAATACATCCGAGTCATGATTAGGAATGGAAGAGAGAAAAAATGTGTTGACATTGGAAGTGGAAGTTACAGCAGCCCACGTTTGTAATTCATCATGTCGTCCCGCGGCGAGAGGAGAAAGTGCCCGTTTTGTTTACTGGGCTACTCTGCTCCGCCAGATTATTAATTTTCCCAAAGCGCGAGCCGGCTTATTTCAGCTTTTTTGCCACTGCGCGCGGTGCCCGCTCCCTGCTGCTGTCACAAAAAATAATGATAATGCAATATCTGCGGTCGACGAATTCCTTCTCGGGAGGCCGCCGCCAAGTGACCGCGATTTTGAACGCGCTGCTCTGAGAATAGAGGTCTCAATGCAAACGCGGCAATAAATTAACCGCATTCACTGCCTCCGCGTGTGGTTGGAGTGCGAAAAACGGGAAGAAAATTCGATACAAAATAATTTAAACCCCAGAAAAAGGGTATCTGATTCAATTCTAGTGAATAACTAATTAAATATCGACTATTAGCACAACTTACTTGGCACGATGTCAACGTCGGCGCAGGACCAGAACCTGTAGCCATCAGACCACTCGCTGGCTTGTCTCATCAACCTGATGGTACAGTTGGTGCACGTCATATCCGACGGCAATTTAACCGAGTATGACTGGGACCTGTTTTACAAAAACAAGCGGCATGGTGAGAAAGAAAATCGATTCCAACTCAACCTATAGAATATAATGATTATGAACACATTTCAAGCATTTAATATGAGAAGACTTTGATTAACATGAGTGGAAAATGGAGGCACACGGGCTTAATATAGAATTTATATTGATATTATCTAAAATAATGGATGATGCCAATAGTGACGAAAAATTACAGACCACGTAATTTCTTTTCAACTGTTCATTTACACATTCGGAGCTATGTAAATGTTGAATGGCTTTAGAAATATCTACTGGTATTTGTCAACTCACGTGACGTCGGTTTTAACGAATTCAGAGTCTGCCGTCACCGGCGTCAAGTCCATAGAAGGTCGCTGCAAGGCATCTAGAACCTGAAGCTTGAAACCACCCTGAAAATAACAAAGGAAGCCTTTATAAGCAAACACGAGATTGAATAATTTGTTTATTGGACTATTTTATCTGTAAATAGAAAAAGCTAATCTGACATTTCTGTTACTTCAAAAATAATAATTATTTGCTCTCTCATTTTATCTTTTGGTCCAAATAAATAAATGAACAAATATTTTCAGAGTGGCAAGGGTCTTCAACTATAAGAGCGCCAATAACAAACGGCGCCTCATTTGAATTCGAGGTAATTTCCAACGTCTGCCCTTGGAAAGGTATCAAGAGATTGCAGACTGACCCAAATGAGAGAAGAAGTATGGAAAACGCAAGTAGTGTGTATTGCTCATATGTGTCTCAATAAGACAATCACGACGCACTAAACTCGATTAGAGCATTCTTTTCTTTTTTGCCGAGATTCCGACCTATTATATAATTAAAGGCAGCAGCAGATGAATGACTGCTGCTTTTCGTGCTCGACGCTACATACACACTCACACAGTTCGTGTATGTACCAACACTCGCACACACACACACACACACACATATACACATTTCCAGTCAGGTGCATACTCTCTCGTCAGAGAGCGGAGAGAAACCGGTTCCTTGGAACGGGGCTCCAACTTTACATAAGCGCACACAAAGAGATTGGAAATATGTAATTTATTTCTCGGCGCACGAGATGGCCTTTGACGATATAACTCCTCCAGAGATTGAGATATCCATGCGAGCCATTTGTAGCGAAATTTAGTGATGAGAAACTCACCCTGTGCGGGTAAGCCAGGTGCCAGGTGATGTTGAAGCTTCCGCCAGCCATCAAAGTCGTTTGCGTCAAACCTGCGAAGCAAGAGGGAAAAATGTAATGGGTTAAAATTTGTGAAGTGTATACGGGAATAGGATATTGCGCAACAATAATGCATGCTAGCCGCCGGTCTTGTGCTAAAATTGGTCCGAGCGGTTGTAAAGTTTATTGCCTCGAAAGACGTGTGATTTGCAGGAAAAGTTTCACGCGGCAGATTTAATGAATCTCAAATGTTCCGTGTCGAATATTTCTTTCAAAAACTGCAGGAATCGTTTTTGCTCAGTTTCCAGAACAAAATTTATATAATTTTAAATCTGTTTTTTTATATATTTTAATCAAAATAGATAAACAATATCATTTGCAACCACATTTTGATTGTGAAAAAGTGGCAGCGTTAAAGAACAAGCTTGTTATGTTAAATATTCCTTAAACTATGAATAAATTATGTCTTGCATTGTAGTAGAAGTGTGTTTCCCTGACGTCAAACAGCATGCAATTTTCTAATTTCTAACTTAGTGGAACAAAACTCGCATCAGAACTGCACGCCTCTATTCTGAACACCCACAGGATAGCAATTTTTCACTTATATGTGACCCGCGTGAAATCGATAATTTCTCCTAGAGTGTTTAGGGAAAAACAAAGATTCGCTCCGCTTAGAGAGGTTTCGTGAGTTTGCACTGTGAATAAAGGCGAGCTTGGCGAGGTGGCAGAAAGGTGCGCGCACTTGACCCTGATGGCTCCTTTTTGGTTGTGGGCCAAACGCGGGCAGGGGGCATCTCGAGGGGCTTTTGCTGAATGACAATGAGACCGTCACGATTTGACTGAGCACGAGAGCACGCGCGCATGAGGCGTCAAGCTCAATAAAAATGCAGCATTCCATTCACCTTGGCTGCGATGTGCGCGCGAGCTGCAAAAAGCATCGTTTGCTTTGCTGCTCTTCTCTCGTGAAGTTTACGGTAACTTTGATGTTAATGATTTGTCGACCAAGTGAGCACTTGCGTCCCTAATTACGCAATTGTGTAGTGTTGTCGGCGGTGCGAAGATGAAGTCAACGAACCCAACATTAATGCAAAGAGGTTTTCCGACTGCTATAGCATTAAGCGAAAAATTTAATTAGAGTGAAAATGTTATACATTGTAAAAAAAATTACTGCGTTTGAGCAATAAAAAGACAGCAAAAATTCTGGCAGCGCGTTTTAGAGACAATTTGAATGCGAGAATGGCTCACTTCACGTCCTGTTTAAACCCAAGCATAAAATCTGGCCTTAAAATTGAAAGAGGCTCGCGTTCAGATTGCTCAGCGAAAGGAGAAATCTGCAGTGGAGAAAAAGAAGCAAAAAGAGCGGCCCAAGATCAAACTCGATTCCAAGCTGGCGCTCACAAGGCCGCTTTTGGCACTTCACCAAACTCCATACGCAACGAAATTTTGCTTTTCCTCTCTGCGTCCATTCAATCGATTCGTCACAAGGTAAAAGCGGTGACCACTGCCCTGGGTCGTTCATTTCATTGCACATTATGTTTGCGTGGCCTGAATTGCGAGTGCCAAAGATGCCATCTCGTCTTTCTACTCCTGATTGCCAACAAAGAAAAGTTTGAATGGGTAATTTTTACCCGAAGGCGTTGATAAAATGTACGCAGTTGATGCAGTTTTTAATTTTATCTTGGGGCATTAAGCAAATAAAATAAAAATTTAAAAAAGAGATATTCTTTACTATCAGCAATCTGCATTTGTTGAAGTCTCCAAATATTGGAAATATTTAATAGTTATGTCTTTGACGAGAGTTAAAAGTTTTGTGGAGTTCAGGCCGAGAAGGAAAAAGATGGAAATTTATTGGCGGCCGATAATTTTAGGTCAGCGCATACATAAAGTTGGCTAGTTGGGTGAGCGGGCAAAGAACTGCTTTTACATCCTATCTTACTTGAACCACTATATGGCGTGCGCATTTTTCGGCTGTAAATTGTTCGAATTGCAAATGCGCGCACCAGTTGTACAGAGCGCGCTTACAACTCACTTCCACACACTGGGCCCACAGAAATTGCTCAAGAAAAAGACACGTTTCTCTTGTTAAATTTTCATATCGTGCTGCCGCAACCGCATGCAATAAAATAGATAGCAGACGTGAATAAATTGGAAGCCGCAACCACCACTTAACTATTCGCACCGAGCTATGCGGCCGGAAATGTTTGTTTACTGCTGTTCTCATTTTTTGCATAATCTGAACAGAACGTCGTCCCTTCTACGTCGCAGTCCATTTCACTTTTTTAATCAATTTAGCAATCCCAACTGCTGAGAGTATATGTATGAAATTTTATATTTGATGAACAGTGTAGAGGTTTAAATGGATTGGTTTGAAAGCTGCAATCAAATTCCATTTGTGTTACGGTACACGCACTGCGAATTTAATTTTTTTCGTTGCGAGCAATACATTCGTGTGCGGTAAAAGCGGACGGACCAGTTACTTCGTTGAGAAATTCACTGGCGCGATATTGCGGGCATTGAATTCCTGTTGTTGAACAACACGCCGCACAGGTCAATAGTAGAAAGATAAAAAAGCTCCATGTTTTATTTATGATTATCCAAACAAAGAGTGACGCAACTCTTTGCAGTTTTTTATTTGCCTTTTCGCCAGGTTTTGCTGTAAACTGAGACACCGTGCGTTCTAGGCTTTGATTTGCAATGGAGAGATAATGACCGCATCAAAGTGACCTGCCGTGGGTGCAATTAATCCCAAGCCGATTGCTTCAGCGAGACTGTGCGTGCAGAATCGATTTCGCAAGCGGTATGCGAGCTGCGAGTAATTTGTAATTGCCAGTAATTGCGTCCCGCGCCTGTAGGAAAACGGACAGAAGCTTTTTGCTATTGGGAGAGAATCAAAAGTTTCTCTTTTCAAATGACCGAAATATGTAGTATATTATCCAAGAGACACTGAATTCAAAGTGACACACGATAATTAATTACGGATAAGCCCTGAATTCAGTTGTGGACAGCTCATTTTCACATCTGGGTGTTGTGCTGGAGAAACTGTGCTGATTCAGGGTGATGTGATTCCAAGAACAAATATCACCGCTCCCACTAAGAAGTTGAGCACACACGGGCTCACAATGAGAGAGCAAATTCGTCTCGCGGCCTTGCCTTGACTTTCGTTAAAATAGTGGTCAACAGGAAGGGTTTAATTTTTGATTAGCTCCTTTCGGTTCGAGTTGAAGTCGGCGTCATCAAAGTAACATAAAAGTCTAATTGGAGAAAAAGAGTTGTCTTTGTTGCCGCTTTCAGTCTCGTGATCACAATTGACGACTTTGCTAATTTTGATTCTGATTGGCAGCATCGTCTCACGCCAAACGCAAATTACAAACAAAGGAATTCAGCTCGTGACAAAAGCAGCGTTTTAGGCCGATTCGTGGGAACATTGCGTCGGTAAACGATTCCTCCTCGCGGCATCTGACCAAGTTAGCATTCAGCTATGGTGCCGTATAGAGGCGCGGGATTTATCAAAATCGACTTTCACTCGCGATCGGCCCTAAGCGGACTTTCTCTGCTAAAAGCTAGCAGCTCCATCAAGGTGCGTGCAGCCGCGGCTACAAATAAAACACCTATGGTACCTACATATACACGCGTCTCTGCTGCTGAGCAGATAGATACACAAACATAGCAGGTATATGTACCTGCGGAGCATGCATACACAAACAACGCGAGTTTCTCTCGCACGTCCAGTTCTGCCTCTATTCCATTTGCTAATGATCTGATCCCTCTCCCGCCGACCTGAGGACCAACAATGCGGAATGGAGCTTGTAACAATGAGGAAATCGACGCTGATTGAAACGCCGCCACCTGTTCCTTTTTTTGCCGCTTAGGCCAACCTGTTGCGCTACCAGACCACGTGTATGTGTACGAGAACGCATTGTTTGTGTTGGTGCCCCGATTCGGAAACTCGCACGTTCACTTTTGTTGGCGGCTTGTTTTGTCTGCTGCTTGCTGAGAGATATATTGTGAATTGTGATACACACAAAAAAGGAGAAGGCAGGAAGAAGGATGCGACGAATTAACGGGCTCTCAACGCATGCTTCCGACCATTCAGCTAATGAGCCTCGTAAATTTTGCAAAGCGGCGCATAAAGTGCGTTTTCTCATTTCATTACGTGCGCCAAAACTCCTTTCAAAACTACCAACGGAAGTTACTTCTAACACTAATACCGACAACATGTCTCTACTTAGTTAAATTTTATTCTAACGATTTTATCATGCTTAAGTTGTGTCCAGGTGTGAAAAATCTAGTTCTTGGCTATTTTTTTATCAGTTCACCTCTTTCGAGATGGGCGACCCCCTGATAGCGAAAAACTCACGGAAACTCCGTGACCCAATAACATTGCGAACGCGTAATATGGGCGCACGGGCCTCATTGGAGAAAATACGCAATGAATTTTTCGTACCGAGTTGAAATATGATTCATTTTGTTCACATTGCAATTTTAAGTTTCACAATATAGAAAATTGAAAACTCAAATATCCTTTTGATAAGTACCTGTATTCCAATAAATTAATTTTGTTTTTCTATGGCATTGAAAAAAAGCTAAATTAGCAAGCACAATTTGCGAAATTCAAATTCTCTTCTCCAAAACAATTTTTTAAGCGGAATCTCTTGTGTGGGAGCTTCAAATGCAGATAAAATAGCAAGCTAAGATAATTTGTTACAACTGCATATTTCTAGTTTAAAAGCACGCGCGGGGTTCAAAGTAGCCTGAGAAAATCACGCCGCGGTATCTGGTTAATCGTGAATTTCCCTCTAGACATTCTGCTTTTTTTTCCTTTCTTACACGGAAATTCTCACACTTTGCTCTGAAAATTTGTACAAATTACTTAGATGCAAGGATGAGACCAATGTCAACTGCCTTGTTTTTACATTTGAGGAATTGTAGATGTGTATATCTCGCATAATATGGCTTTTTTATTAGAACAAACGTTCGTGATGAAAGAGTTCAGATCACTTTCATGGCCGCTTGCACTTGTCTTTCTTGTTAGCACGGTTTTAAAATTGAAAGTATGACCAAAAACTTGCGCGACAGCGACACACGCCATTCAAGGCTCAAAGGTGAAATATCTCTTGTGCAATCTTCACAAAGACTGCATGCGTACGTACGCCATTTCACCACGAAAATACCGTTGTTGCTCATCTTTATTAACATTATAAATGTTTTTAGTTTACCTAATTGTGCAACAATTAACATCCAAAATTGTGCTTGTCTTCCCACTCTTCCCGCTATCGTGTATAAGGATATGCAACCCGCGCTGAGCACGGTTTGAATCAATGTCCTCCAAGTTGCATAGCAACCACATTCTAGGGTCATAGATCAATTTTTCAACCGATTATGCGTTTAAAAAAGCGGATGCTGCTGATTGTGAGAGTAGCAAAGCGACGTCAGGGCCTCGCGAATAAATAGCTTTTGGAGCAACAATGCGCGTTTGCACAACACACACGCGGCGAGAAAAAGCGCAAACGGTTGTGGGACGTCCCGCCGCGTTCACAAGTCGAAAAGAAACCTGCGTGTCGAAATAGTGTGAGCAGATTTTAGCTGGTGTGCTTGGCGCGATTCAGCAACAGGTGAGGTGAACGCTCAGTGCTCAGTGAGAAAAAAGTCGACGCGCATCGATAGTACTTCGGAGTCGCGGCGCCGCCAGATCGAATTGTGATTATGCCGGCATGTGTAGCGGCAGCAGCTTCACATCCAACAGCAGTACAGCAACCTTGGCACAAAAGTTGCGTAATACACGTCATCGCCGTCGTTAACAGGCTTGCGTCAAGTGCACAAGTCATTTCATTTTCTCTCACGTGAACTCGTGTAAATGTAAAGAGCCATTTAGCAGCATTCAAAGTATCATGTGTGGGATTAGAAGACCAGTGCAAATTTTGAATCTGTCGAAAATAATCAATAGACACCTCCCTCTATTCCCTACAATTTAGTTCTGACGATTGGTGCTACCAAAAACTACCACCGAGAAGAATATACGCAAATTTGAACGAAAATTGATACATCTCAATATACAGGCAAAGACGGGATGCGAGTGTATGGTGTTTGGAATGATTTAATGCCACAGCATTCATGTACGAATGAAAAGTCAGGTGAATATACTCTAGAAATCTCCAATTTAAATCTAAATTTCAAGAGCAAAATGTTTAAATTATTTTTATTTGGTTCTAGCTGATCCAGATATACCACAATTTCACCCTGTTATTTAGATGTTTTCCTGACTGATTTAAAAATGGTATAAAAAAGAAAAATTCAATTAAGCGTTGCAATTTTATTGCCATTCAGAATTTTTGGACCAGTACGTCCAGTTAATTGTCAGCATAATTTCAAAAGAAAGCAAGTACTGAACCGAGTTTCGTCCTAAATTTAAAGAATGGAGATTTAACCACAATCACTAAACTGAAACTCTTACAGAATGAGCCTGGCAGCTCTACTTCAATCTGATAAATTTGAATAACATAATTGGCTGAGATCTTTTTTTTTGCAAGCGAAGCAAAGAGAGCGACGACGCAATCGCTTCTCTCATTTTGCGCCTGCAGCATCGAACAACAACTCTTGGGGTCGGGTCGGATCGCACATATATACAAATCCAATCGCAGGTGGACGCGAGAGGCAGGAACGCGTGAAACGATTACCTCATGCAGCGAATTGCCCGCGGACAAATCCCAGTTGAATCAGAAAGACGGTTTTATTGTCATCGGCACGGTGCGCCGGTGGCAAAATATTTTGTGAAAAAGTGAAGATTGGCCCTGGAGGTGCATTTTTCTTTCGACGCGGAAGCAGCTTAGAGATAAATTCACTTTTTGGCAATGATTACTCGATGCGCTGGCTGATTTTCTCCGCTCTGGATTATTCGCTGGCGGCACGGATATCATTTTTATTTTCCGCACGGTGAGCGAACGTAAAAGCGAATTCACAGACTAAATGATCGAGCAGGCAGAACGAGCGTGGAAAGGAGATTGGAAAAACAGCTGCGCGGACGCAATTAAAACAGCTCTCTGCAGAATAATTTCGCGCGTGCATACTCTTTTAATTTTGCGTAGCAAATAGCTTATTTGTTCCGCGATGATTTATTCGCCGCATGTGCAGAGCTACGGAAACTTTTAATTTTAACTTTTCTTCATCGCAGGGCTTTGCACTTTCGATGCACTTTTAAAAAGCGAGGCTGCTTGAGCAGGAATTGGCTTTTAATTGGTATATCAAAGTAGTCTGTGATGATGTAAGATTGAATCACGTTGATTTGATTTCAACACGTTATTCGAGTAAAAAAATCAACACCATTGTGATTTTCGTGTTTTGCTGATGTTTGAAATGGGTCAATGACGGTATTAAAACCGTCACAGTTTTTTGCTATGACACCTCGTATTTTCCCCAAATTTGTTAGCTAACAGTTAAATTGCACGAAAAATTGTCAGACTAATAAACATATCTGAATCGTAGGATTGCTAAAAATTAATTTAGAACCTAGCGTTGGAGAGATTCGATCAAGGAAATTAGAAACTCGTCGGCATTGGCTGGCGAGATGGTGGACGCGATTAGCACCCCATTAGATAAATTTTTATTAAAATTTTAGGCGCTGTAATAAATGCTGCAAACTCACACGCTTGACACGCTGCATTAATGGAGAGACGAAAAAGAGAAACTTTACACGCGTTTGCCTCAAACGCTGCATAGGTCGTTAACCGAAATATAGCAATACACCCGTTCGGTAATTAACCGATTCGTAGATAAGCAGCTAATATTGGAAATTAAGTTTCGTCTGGTGTAACGCGGAGTGAGGGAAACAACGGGAAGTTATTCTCGTTGAAGACATGGCCATGTTTCAATTAAGCGGAATGAGATGCCACACAAGGAGCTAGCTAACTTTCAAATTGCCTGAATCGGCTGTTTGCACCACAGATTCTAATTAGTTTTCCTCTGCAGCGGGACAATGGAAACTGGATACATTCATGCTGTGCGAGGAAAACAAAGAAGGCTGCGCGCGATTAAATTTATTTATTACATATATACTCGCGCTGGTTCGCGGCGGAAACTGAACCCTGACCGCCTCACTGAATCAACTCGTATGGAAAAGAGAAAAACTAAGCAAGTGCGGCTGGCGGTAACCTCGTTTCCCTCTTTGTGGCATTCCATCACCTTAACAAATCTTTTGATTTTGCTTGGTTACTCATAAAGTATTTGAATCGGGAGATCAAGAAAAAATAATGTTATTCGTTGAAACGATCCTTTTTTCCCATTTTTTAATATTTGTTACCAAGCTTTAAATTGAAAAGCACTTAATCAGCCGAGATGGTTCGGTGAAATTTGCTTGAGCGGCGCGGCGTGAAATTCCCACGTGTTCGCCGATGAAAGGCGAAAATTACGCGCTGGACCAAACGAAGCGACACTTCTCGCGCGCGATTTGCGAAAAGAGAAGACTCCCATTCATTGATTCATTTGGTGCTGCTGGGTGGTGGTCCACTTTCAAGCTCCTTCGCCTCATTTGGCCCAAATAAAGCGTGGCCAGCCCATAGCCAACGTGCGCCAAAGAGAGAGATCCGCAATTATGTGGAAAGCAGCGTCTCCTTGCATGCCAGTGTCCCATCTATCCAACGCGCGTTTCAATACAATGCAAACGTTGATCATGTACTCAATAGCGCAGTGACCAATATTCAATAGTGTATTTAATAGGTTAACGACAACGACACACTGTTTAAATTATTGCGGGTCACGTGAACCTCTATTTACAAGATTGCAAAAGTGTTCAAAAACATTTAAAATTAAACAGTAATCAACGAAGACGGCAAATTTTTTTGAGGTGGTGAAAGCTTTAATTTTGTAATGACACGTACCTTTGGGCATTCCGCAGGGTCCTTTTGTGCGGGAGTTGTCAAGGAAGTCGAGGTCATATTTGCGTGCAGGTGGATAAGTTAGGGCCACGTGTGCCGACGCGGCGGCCACCACGCAGGCCACAACGGCCAATCTGGCCAACAACCTCATCGCCTGAAATCAAAAGAAACATACCACAATCAGCAAATATGTAAAAAAATATTACACGTAAGAAATTCATACCAAGAAAGAATAACTCAAAATTAAAATATTTTCTCTCTCACGCATAGCCACCCATCCTTAAATTATTTTCCGCCGAGTAGAGCAATTTTTATAGTTACCGCCTTGATTCATAATCGTAATTATAAACATAATTGCCCGATTTGTTGTTCCTATTAGCCGTACATTATTAGAAAGTAATTCATTTCTTCATTTTTTTTGTACACATCAACTGAAATCATGTTTCCAAGTAAAAGTTGATTTCGTTAATCAATTTGCGGAAATGCATAACGTAGGACATATTTCCAAATCGACTGAATAGATTTAACAGTTTAATCATTTTAACACAGCAACAGTCCATAGCACACTATCGTATTTAAATTACGAAATGCAAGCTTTTGATGGAATTGCACAAATTGAAAAAAACGAGCACTCCCGGCAACAAATGAAATGGAAACGGACTAATTAGACGATATGCTCGACTCCCCAAACACAAGAGGAGCAGAAGCGAATGAGTGACAGTTTCGAGACTCCTCTGTTTTGCGGTTTTTCTCCCACCAAATAACAGATTGCTTTCTGATTTCGAGAAAAGGTTCAAATTTCTAAACGGACAGACGGAATTGGACGTCACTGGACTGAGCAGTGTTGTAAAGAGTGTGCGTGCGTGTTGTTGCTCCGGTTACTCCACAAAAAAGGCGGCGAGCAAGGTGGGAGTCACTGAATCTCGCGTGGTCAACCTTGGGGCCACCTTCCTTTATGTAACTCTCTCGTCGTCATGAAGATAAACAAGCCGCACAGCGCCGTTGTTATTGTTGCAGATCCAGTTGCAAAAAAGTAGTAAACGCGCTGCTCCCAAGATTCGGATTGGACGAGGCTCGAAAAGCAGAGAACTGCATTCCGCCGGCCACAAACGCCGCGGCCTTATAACTGTTTGCCTCTACAAATTGTCGCGCACCAAACACGCATTTATCCCCCCATTATTACTATTAAACATGATTTAGTCTGGTTTGAATTCCTGCGCTTCATCGACCTCGACTCGTAATTGGAAAACAACAACGGTTTCAGAAATTATTAAATTCAAACTGCGTTCTTCTTGTTGGAACTTTTTAACTAAGATGAAGCTCTCATCGTAACAAAACGGTTTGAACTTTCAATGAATTGGATCGCAAACAAAGTTAAGCTTGAGGCTCTCAAGGATTTATTTTCGTCGGAGCAATTTATTGCCATTGTTTTGTGAGTGAGCGTCTGCTGTGCCTGAAATGGCGAATTACAAAATAGCTTTCCTCAATTATTCAAAGCCCATATACCAAATGGAGAAGTGCACGTACTGTATGGCAGCAGAATATTAAGTAATTGTCTGATGGGCCACGTGTAATCCAAGAGAGTAAGGCGTACTCACAATAGCGCGCTCTAACTGAGCTGCTTCCAAGGAGAAACATTTCACGTGAACATTTTAGTAAACTCTGCTGACAATTGGATGTGATCTAAGATTGTGTAGCTCTGCCAATCTGATTGACATGCAAATCAACCTCTCGGTTTATTTATGAGAGAATTTTCAAGCACATATGCACGACATTTGATAGCTTCATATCTCCACAACACACTTTTAAAACTTTATATAGATGAGGTTTTAATGGTATTCCCGGGGAGACGAAAAATCACTTCTAAGCAAGATGCGTTTACGAAGAGAAAGAGGCGCTATAATTTCGTGTGGTAGAATAAAATTTGGGAGAAGGTTGGCGCAATTATCGCGATTAGTGTAGCGCGACGGAGAGGTAGATTGACGGACATAACGCTTGACGCACCAGGTGGTTGGGGCAATGGCAAAAAGAGACGCTTAAAAGAGAACAACGGAAATTAACACCATGATAAAGAAACTTAAATTTAGCGAAAACGCTGAGTTCAGCATGCTATTTTTAAATGTTTTTTTTTATATATTGGATAGCATTTACAAACAAGTTGTTTACTTCTAAATACTGCTTTTATTATTCATTCCAGCTCTTACAAGATGATTTCCCAAATTAGGTTTTGGAGAAAAGCCCATAGGCTGACTGAGAAATATAAAATAAAGGAATTAAACTCTATACTGGCATTGGCTCTACCACTGAAGGATAAACTCGTTTTTTAAAATACGACCTTGTCAAAATTTACGCAAATTAAGATGAGAACCAAATTTAAAGAAATAAGCTTTGTCCGGTTTGAGCCCAACAATAAAATAAAAGAATTGCGGCCATTGAAGTCTTCCTCCACTCGCGGATGTTGCATACAAGGCAGACGCGCACCAAAGGGGCCTCCGCCTCTTTCTTATTTCTCTTCTCGTTTTCCTGCCGACTCTCGTTGCCTCATTTGCATCCGCATGCGTTTTGTACGAACGCGCCCGTCTGCCGTCACCTGGCTCTGCAGGTGTTCACCTTCACCGAGCATGCATCTTAACTCACCCTTTCGTTGGAGCGGAAGGGTCGTGCAGCAGTATCCGTAGGGCGCACTCACTATCAGCAACTCACTCACTGGTCAGTCGGTAGCTCGGGTTTGTCGAGTCAGCAGGCCAACAACATGCTGCAAGGTGGCCGGCGGCGAGCGGGCACCAAACTGACTTCTTGCAGCCAGTCGGCAGCAAAAAAGTAAAAGGAATTCCACAGACTCTTTCACCAGAGCACGCATGCGCCACAGCGACCTGGCACCTGCTGCTCTCGCATCCAGCCTTGCATGGGCTCATTCTCAGTTCGTGGGAGAAAACTCTCGCGGTGCTCTCCTGAGCCGCGGCACCAACACCGGAACCTCATCTCGCGGCGTTTCAGTGCATTTGTAGCCAGTCGCAAAGGATCACTTTTGCGTAAAATATTCTGCAGAGCGCGAAAATAATTATAGTTAATTAAAAATGTCTTTGGTCAATCTGAGGTTGTTTTAGAAACTTTGAAACCTTGAGCTTTTGGTTTCAAAATGTGCCGCTTATTTTCTTAAATTTACAGCTATATTAAATCAGCAATTTAGAACATTTTTGTTGCAGGCTTCAATTTAAATAGAATTTTATACTCTAATTATAAAACGTTTTGGACAGAAATGTTAGTTTAGTATTAATTATTAGTACCCTGATGGTTGGTAAATTATAATAGATCGATCCTTAAGTATATTGCAACTGTACTGCATCATTTATTAACATTTGATGTAAACATGAGTAGCAGTAAGACTGTTCCCAAATCACAAAAATGAAAACCAGGAGCAAAATTTATGCTCCATTTACAAAAAGAAAACATGATGCTTTAGCATTTTGTCCTACCAGCACGGGAATTTCTTCTGATCACTATCCAATTTAAGCATCGGAGAGAGCCGCAACTCCAGGGAGCACTTTGCCTAAGAGAGGAAGAAAAATTAACTTCACGGAAAATGGCCAACAAGAAAGGTTACCTTCAAGGAGTTCAAGGCTGGCACCACCTCCAGTGCTGACATGACTGACCTTGTCTTCGGTGCCCCACTTGGCGCAGCAGGTGGCAGTGTCACCACCCCCAATGATAGTGATGGTGCCTCTAGCCGTCGCAGCCACAACCTCGTCCATCAGCGATTTGGTTCCCACAGCAAAGTTAGGGAACTCGAACACTCCAACAGGGCTAAAATGAAGAGGGCAAGAATTGATAAAACACGGATCTTTGACAACAACTAGTAACTGCCCTTCTGACGCTAGAAAATATTATGGAATAATTATATGAATCCCGAAACTATTAAATGAAAAGGCCTCAGCCGAGAAATTTGAGGTGGAGGAAGGCAGCACTAGCTTAAAATTATTTTAGCCATGTGACCCAAAAATTAGCCAGCTGACCTAAAATAAAAAAATTTCATCCACTCACCCATTCCAGACGATGACCTTGGCCCTGGCAATTGGCTGCTTGAACAGCTCCCTTGTCTTGGGGCCGACGTCCAGGCCTTGCCAGTCGTCAGGAATGCCGTCCTCAAGGGTGGCAGCGCCAACCTGAGCGTCTTCACCAAACTTGTCAGCGGTCACAAAGTCGACAGGCAGGTGCAACTGAACGTTGTTGCTTGCAGCCTTGTCCACAAGCTTTCGCACAATCTTGGCTCCCTCCTCATCATACAGGGACTTCCCAATCTGCACAAAGTTGAAGATGATGAAAAGAAAGCATCTCTCGAGAGCAAGTTACAAACCTTCATGCCATTGATTTCCTTGAGGAAGGTGTATGCCATGCCGCCTCCAATGATCATTTCGTTCACCTTGTCCAGGAGGTTTTCAATCAACTGGATTTTGTCAGCAACTTTGGCGCCTCCGAGGATGGCCAGGAAGGGTCTAAATTTAAAATTGTTTATGAATTTATTTCTTGAGGAGGAAGAGGAGAGTAAGCCGGGCCAAATAGTCTACATATCATATATTTCATTGTTATGAAAATATCTAACAACACGCAAATTAGCCGTGAAAAATAGTATACAAGCCCGCAGCCAGAAATTTTCTGCATAACCATAGCTCAAGTTCAGGACATAGGCAAATAATTATCCAATTTTATCAAACTGCAAATATTGCTTGCATTTTTTTTTAAACATGCGGTTCTTTTCAACCCTGTATCTGTATCCTGTTCTTTTAAATGGAAGGGAAAAAGTGCATGTCTAGCATGCATGTCTTTCAATATCAATACACTTTGAAGCCATGTTTTTTCTCTCAAAGTTGCCTTTTTATCCCCAATTCATTAAAACCTCTCATAAGTTGTAGATAACAATAGATTTTCTAGTGAGAAACTTATCACAAAAACCCAATTTCATTTTAAACAACTTGCCTCTCAGGGTTGTCAAGAGCCTTGGCAAAATAGTTGAGTTCCTTCTTGAGCAGGAAGCCTGAGGCGCGCTGATCAAAACCTTCACCCACCATGGAGGAGTGGCCCCTGTGGGCAGTGCCAAAGGCATCATTGATGTACAGGTCGCCGAGCTGACGCAATTCTTCGCGGAACTTCTTCACTAACTCAGGGTCAGCTTTGTGCTTAGCGCCATTCTCGTCCACCCACTTGCCTTCCTCCTCGCCATGGAATCTCAGGTTCTCCAGCAGGATGATCGACCCAGCAGCAGGGTCGGCACACGCCTTCTGCACGTCAGCACCAACGCAGTCATTCAAGAATTGGACATCCCTGTGAAGAAAATTTTTTGATAATCATCTACATTCAAAGAGATCAAAACAAATGCAGGAAAGCTTGATTATCCTGCCGTTCTAAGTTAAAAATATTCCTCATTAAAAATATAAATTAATTTTATTACAAAATAGTGGGGTTATGTCGATTCAAAAGTAATTAACGTTTGGTGCATAATAAAAAAATCTCACTTATTGAGGAGCTTCCTGAGCTCTTCTGCGACAGGAGCCAGGGTGTACTTGTCAACGGGGCGGCCATCAGGGCGTCCCAGGTGAGACATAAGCACCACCGACTTGGCGCCCTTCTCCAGAGCATAGCGGACAGACTCGAGGGCAGCGACGATACGCTGATTGTTGGTTATTTTTCCTTCCTTCAAGGGCACGTTGAAGTCAACTCTATAATAAAATCAGTGCCAAACGATAGGCATTTAGTCCAAAAGAATTTTCATAATCTATTACGCAATGCAAAAAAAATGGGTAGATGTTTTCTTTTTCTTTTATAATTGCTATAAGAGCGAGGAAAAATATTGTTACGAGACTCGGTCAATCAGAGGTCAGATCAAAATATCTCTTAGCACGCTCAGCGACTTGATTGATTTAAAATATGCTTATGAGAGAAAAATAGTAACTTTATGAATTTTTTTGTAATCTAATTTTATTTAAATTGAATGGAACCAAATATGAAAAGGGACGTTAGATGTAAATTAATGAAGAAAAGAGCAGTAGACTGGTAAAACACTCGCAATTGTGTAATATTGAAGACTATGTATATGTAAACGCAGCATATAATTTCCACTTTTCGATTTGCACTTAATTCGGCGTCCCGCAATCAGCAAACTCAGGTCTAAATTCGCGTACACCACGCAAACCTTCACACTTGCCGCAATTAACCCAGTATTTGTTTCACAACAGGCCACATCTAGTAACAACTCTACCTCCACCCGCATAGCAGGCCACCGAGGGACGAGGGACACATTTAAAATTCAATTTTAAAAGTGGAAATCGCAAAATTACAAACATACAACGAACAATGAATGTACTGCAACCAGCGATGACAATATTCATTTTCATCATTTTTATTCAATTACGAAAGGCGATTTTTTGCTATCGAATTTTGTAATAGGCTTATTTATAAAAGAGCAAGTTTATTGAATTCAGAATTTCGCAGACCTTTATGTATGTATGTATGTATATGTAGATACTCAGGAATTTACAAAAAAACATACATAGATACACACATACATATTCATACATACACATGCTCAAGCATGGCATTCTCAGAATTACTATCTGTTTTCGAAAATATTTTTCACTGGGCTGTGCCGGATTTTGTAAAATACATAGCACATGATTTTGCTTCGATTAATATAATGAATTTTGAATTATATCGGAAGAAAATCCTCACCGCATGAGCACCCTCTTGCCGGTGAGCTGCACCGCATCAATGCTGAGCTTGTTAAGGGCCATAGTTGCAGTGAACCAGACTAGAATGACCTGGAATCAAATTTACAGCAGCGCCTGAAGACTAGCAGAAGCACAGTGTCTCAGTCTCTGAGCCGGCGGACGATGCAGCTGAAGTTCTGATTGAGTCCAAGGTCCCTTGAATGTCAAAAACACTCGCGCTCAGTGACCACGCCCCCACAACAGGCAGTCCGCGAGGTTGTACAGAAAGGGAGAACGAGACCGTCATTTAAAGTTTTGCAATACTTTGCAAAAATTTCAACTCATTTGGCTAATTTGCAGCAGTTTTACAAAAAGTAAAAAAACAAAGCTATTTTGGGAGGATTCAATTGAATTTAAAAGTTAATAAAATATGAACAGTCGTTGTTCTCTTATAATGCTTTCACCGATCTTTTTTGTCAAGGGGGCTCGTCGATCGTCGAGAAAAAAATTAAGTCTCCTTCTTTACTTTTCGATTGAAAACGATGGCGGCCTGTCGGTACAATTACCTCAAGCAGGTTTGTTTTGCCAATCAATAAGTTGTAATTTCGTGCTAAATCGAGCTCTAGCTTGCACTGCTTGCCTCGTCATTCCGACACCATTTCGTTTGAGACAATTGGGATTTTGTTAGGCGGAATGCGGCATGATTCTGTTGCGAGGCCAATCATCTGCTATGTTGTCCTTGGAAAGAAAATTATTTTTGCCAGTTAGAAACAAATTAAATGCCAAATGCTAAACCCGTAAAACCTTTTAAAAAACTCGAGTGAGAAACTTTAAACGTGGACTTAAGTATCAAGCTACATTTTCTACAAAATTTTTAACAGAAAAAAAATTATAGGAGTTAAAAATTTTAGTTTTTGAATCGAAAGTTTTGTTTAAACAAAATATTTAAAACTATTGTACAGTTCGAATAAATATTAATATTTTTATGGAAAGCTCTCTACATGTTTGTTCCAAAATTATCTTATCTGCTCGATTTAGTTCTGGAAAAGGTTTTATTAAGTTTTGCAATTAAATAAAGGTAATAAATTGGGGGTTATGATGTAAGCTGCATGAAAAATGAAAAAGTCATGATATTTACAGCAATATATTTTTCTCACAACTGAAACCGTCACTCGTACTGTCCGAAGTCGTGCAATTTACAAAGTAACGATATATTTCATTATTAAAAATAAAGTTATTAGACTTCGTAAGGTATTATTAGTTTCAGCCTTCTTTAATATATTATAATATTGTTATTTTCAAAACTGGTCCTGCTAATCTTAATTGTGCTCTTACAATTAGTGAGAAAAATTATGGTTTGATTCATTGAAATTAGTAATGACCTTTTAATAATTTACATAATTTAATAACATATTTTTGTAATGGATGTGTGTTTCATAGGCGCTGAGGCGCTACAGCACCTCTTCAGGCTTGAAAGAGGTGCTGATCGTGTCGGCTGCTCGGACGCCGATGGGCTCCTTCAACAGCGCCTTGTCCAAGCTCCCTTCCACGCGTCTAGGCGCCGCGGCCATTGAGGCCGCCGTGCAGCGTGGCGGCGTGCCCAAAGAGGCCGTCCAGGAGGTTTACATGGGCAGCGTGTGCCAGGCCGGACTCGGACAGGCGCCTGCCAGGCAGGCAGCCCTCTTCGCTGGCTTGCTCAAGAGTGTCCCGTGCACCACGGTCAACAAAGTGAGATCGACTTTTTCTGTTTTAAGAATACAATTTTTTCATGGGAAAATTATTGTTTGAATTTACCTAGATTATTATTGAAAGCAAAAATTATTTTCCCTACGGAAAAAATAATATTCAAGCTTAAAAAACCTTTTTTTAATGGTTTCAAAAGTTTCTTCATTAAGAAAATAATACAATTTTATGTTGGAATTATTGTGACACAAGTAATGAATTATTTATTTACATATTATAGTATTCTCTGCTAAAACCAAAATTTAGATATCTTCTAGATTTAAAAGTTTTGGTACCAGGGTTGCATTTATTTTGCTTATACCACCCATTTTTTCACCACTGGTTTTTATCGGTTTTAACCAGTGAATTTTTAAAAATTTCTTGCGTGTGAAAATATAAACTTTGTGGTCGAGGTGGTCAAAATTTCCTCTACTGTGCAAATTTTTTATTTTAATTGCCATTTGCTGCCTCAATTTCTCCAAAAATTTCTTTCTAACAATTTTTAAAGTTGAGGTCATGAGCTAATAATTAGAAAATTATTGAAGATAGGTGCAAATATTTCCTGCAAGAAGCTGGTTAAAATAGAAAAAAAACGCTTTTTACCCCTGCACTGCATTTTATTAAATGCGGTTTTTTGCAACCCTGTTTGCTTCATATCTTACCTAATTTGTCTGAATTAAATTATTGTGTTCTATATTTTCAATTTTTTTATTGTAATTTTGCCATAGGTGTGTGCGTCGGGGATGAAAGCCATTCAGCTGGCCTCGCAAAATCTGATGTGTGGACAGCAGGAGGTGATGGTTGCTGGTGGAATGGAGTCCATGTCCAACGTTCCCTTCTACATGCGCCGCGGCGAGACAACCTATGGCGGCGTCAACCTGATTGATGGCATCGTCTTCGACGGCCTCACTGACGTTTACAACAAGGTTCACATGGGCAGCTGCGCGGAAAACACCGCTGAAAAGCTGGGAATCAGCAGGCAGCAGCAGGACGAGTTCGCCATTAGCAGCTATAAGAAAAGCGCTGCAGCTTACAAAAATGGACACATCAAGGAAGAACTTGTCCCTGTAAAAGTTCCTCAAGGAAGGGGTTAGTTTATTTTTTACTTAAAGTATATTCAAGGAACTAAATGCTAGTTGTAAAGCACTAGCGTTAATCATTAATTCAACGCTATCATTATCTACGTAAAATGTTTTTAATTTGTTTTACTGGGTTGTTATTAAACTTATTCATTGTCAATCTAGTGATAAAAGATACTTTGATTTTAGGAAAACCTGATTTGGAGGTCACCATAGATGAAGAGTACACGCGAGTCAACTTTGACAAGTTCCCCAAGCTCTCGACTGTCTTCAAGGTAAATCTCTCAACCTGGAGAAGAGTTGTCCTGAATAAAAATATGAATTGCAGAAAGATAATGGTACAGTCACTGCTGGAAATGCATCAACGCTTAACGATGGAGCCGCCGCTGTTGTATTGGCCACGAGGGCTGCTGTAGAGAAGCACAACTTGAAGCCCTTGGCCAGGGTGGTGGGCTTCTACGACGCGGCAACAGAACCCATTGACTTCCCCATCGCCCCTGCTTTTGCCATCCCCAATGTAAGAGAGACTTCCATGTGTTTTTAATATGTGGGGCTGTGAAATATTGACTATTTTTTCTGAGGCCTTCTGTGGAAATATTTTGATGATTTAACAATTTACATTGTACAAAAGAACTGCACATTTTGTTTAAATTTAAAACGTCTTTGAAATTACTTGTAATCACAAATATCTTCAAACTTTTGCATTTTAAATCATTAAATTTAAACAACTGGTTAAAAATAATTGATAGATAAAGTAAAAAACCTGAAATTAAAAATGCTCAAAAGTTTCTTAAAAATTTGGCTGCAATTTTATCCTCTCTGAGAATTTTTGATACAAAATATCCCAATGAATATTTCAACACAATATTAGAATATCCTAATTTTAAAAGCAAAAAATTTATATTTTGCAGCTTCTTGCCAATGCTGGAATCAAAATCGATGATGTTGCCCTTTGGGAGATCAACGAGGCTTTCAGCGTGGTGGTGCTTGCCAACATCAAGATGCTGGGCATTGATCCCGCCAAGGTGAACGTGCATGGCGGTGCTGTCAGCCTGGGCCACCCAATTGGAATGTCGGGCGCCCGCCTTGTGGTCCACCTGGCTCACGCGCTCAAGTCTGGAGAGTATGGAGTCGGCGCCATCTGCAACGGTGGTGGCGGCGCCTCTTCCATCCTCATCCAACGCCTCTAGACTCTTCGCGTCGACAGCAAATCTCTATTTTTGATATTTCTACCTACTAATGGATATGCAAGTTATTTTTATGAATTGCAATGAATTGTTGATGAGTTGAATAATTATGTTTTGAGAGTAAAAATCAAACAATGTTACACAACTTTGGACCATTTGTTTATCCTTCTGAACCTTCCCAAATTTGCTTAAATGTGAGCCCTGGGTTTTTGCCAATTGATGCCGATCCTCTTTTGGACGTTTCACTGCTTTGAAATTGCATTTTACCAGCAAAGGAAATAAGTGCACACCGTGAGTCAAAGCCAGCCTTGAATTCAAATGAAATGCATGCGAGTGTGGGAAATGCAATTTTAATCGCAGATTGAAGTATACAGTCCAGTCTGAGCAGGCAAAGCGAAAGCATGAACCTGGTGGCCAGTAATCTCTTGTTCATTTTGGGTAAGAACTATAGCAGTTGAAATGTTAACATTCTTTTCAATTGAAATTTTGAAAAAGGGGCACTTCTTTTCACTCCTGCAAGTGGCAATGGTTTTGGTCGGAAACTGCGCCTCCAAAGTCCTGAGTTCAAAGAAAGTTCTGCTGAATGCAAAAGGCAAATTGAAATTTATCATGCTGCAATTGAAGGTTTGGAGCTATGGGCCTTACAAAGTGAGCAAAAGCTACCTTAAAAAATTTGATAATTTGAAATTGTCCATGCAGTGCTGGATGCGAACGCGAAAATTCCCCCTGGAATATTGAGGGGTAATGTTGACCAGTTGGGTGATTTTGAACAGTGTCTGTCTGTCAGGTCGCCAGACAATCAGGTTTGCCAATATTATTTTATGCTTTAACATTTTCATAAAGTAATGAAACGTCTGAGACAGATTAGAGGAAAATACTGTTTACCTGAAATCGAGTTTAAATTGGCTGAAAATAGCAGCAACAATTACGTCGAGATTTTAAACCTAGCTCAGGCGAAAAGGCAGATCACAGGCAACTTAACTGACGTAAGTTCATGCAATTTTTAACTGGACATTTTCAGAATAGATTTTATTTTGCAAGCCAATAATTATTATTCATGTGACAGCCTACTTTTTACAATGTGGCAAACAACATATTCCTCGTTGGATTGTGCCTGCCTGATGCGTGCGATGAAAAAGATGCTGTTGCTGCTCTGGCAGATCAAGTGTCTGCTCTCATAGCAGATTCTCCGTTGGAGGCTGAAATCATCCTGAGAAAGGGTTTGTGCAGGACTGATGAACCGACGCATCTTTCGACCGAAGCCATTTCAGCCATGTGAGCTACAAAAATCGTTTTCTTTACCGCAAATGTTTTTCGTATTATTATTGTGTGGTGATTTAAATTTTATCTGCGTGGATCCGATATTAACTATGGAGTTGTAATATTCCAAAAGATATATTATATTAATCAAGTGTTAAAGTTTTAAAATTTTTAGAAAAGTTGTGATGACAAATTTCACGCGCGTCTCCATCTCAAAATATTAAAGAGAGAAAGTTACAAATCTTTTACAGAGTTTTGCTTGTGGTGCCAACCTTGTTGAGTTTGGTCTGCTGGGCTTCAGAAACGTCTTTAGCCACTTGCGCAGAAAAAAGATTAAGCGCGCGGGTCCTGATGTCCCTGTCTCTTGGTCGCTGCTGGAAATTGCTTTGGAGCCGCCCTGAGCAACACGACGACCTCGGCTGCACAAACGGCATGCGCGCCTTCTTCCTCATCCTGCTTTATTTTCTGCACAAGAGCGCTGCCATGATGATGATGCCATTTACAAACAAATTGGAGGGATTCGGAGTTATGAACGAGAAATGGACCCTACTAGTGAAAATGTTCTGGAACTACGTTGACGGTTTCATATTTCTAAGCGCCGTTTCAACTGCCTACTATGCCGCCCGCACAATCAAAAGTGGTAAAAATCTGAACCTTCCTCAGATGTACCTGAAACGCTATATCAGGTAAGGTTTAAAATACGCGTATTTATATTTGATATTTGTACTATGATTGGCGCTATACTTTATAGGTTCGTCGTACTGTTGCTCGTCATTGCGTTCTCATACACGCACTTAGCGCCGCTTATCTTAAATGGCCCTTTGTGGATGCGCTATTTGGAGTTCACATCTACCAACTGCCAGGGCAAAATCTGGACCCTGGCAACCTTTACTTCGAGTTTTAATGGTTTCCCAAATAACGTAATTAATGATAATGTTTTTTAATAATATGGTTAACTTGTTTTGCAACACTTTCTAGTGTTATGACACGTCAAATCATCTTACGACGGATTTATTGCTGTACCTACTTGCTCCCTTCCTCGTTATCGCGCTGTGGTACCAGCCATCCAGGTCGGTCAACTTTATATTCCTCATGTGCAACCTGGTGGTCTACTACAAATATCACTTAATTCAGAGTCACAACCTCCCAGTGGTCGCGCACAACAATTACGAGTAATTCGCATTTTATTTAAAAGCAACTACGAATATATTTTTTCTCCTTTATTTCTTACTAAAGTCGGAAATCAACAATTAAGATAGCGAATTATCTTCTCTTTCCCGCTATAATACGATTGCCAACTTACATGATTGGACTTTGTACTGGCTGCTACTTGCAGAAGATCAACTGCAAATATAATTTGGACAGGGTTTGATATTTTTTTATTGCTGTATCGCATAAATTGATTGATTTATGGTACCAAAGAAAATGTATTGGCTGGGAAACTGCATTGCTGGCTTGATGACATTTTACTGCGTCGCCTGGCATTATGAAACCGGCAGCGAGAACTACGTTCATCACTATGAGGTTTATTCTCACCTATAGATATCAGCGGAATTCACTCGAATATATTGAAATTATTTCCAGAAAACCCTTGTATATGGCTTGATTCAGCCTTTTTTGTGGTCATTTGTGCTCAGTTGGTTTGTCTTCATCTGCGCTACTGGTCAAGCTGGTAAATATATCCAAATAATCCGTTCTTTTTTTCAGAAGAAAATTGTTAAATTTTAGAACGGCTGAACCGTTTCTGCAGCAGCTATTGGTTTGTGATGTGCACCCGGCTAAGCCTGGGCTTCAATCTAGTGCAGTTGCCTGTTATACTCTACTGGATCGCCTCCGTCCGTTCCACCACCACATTTTCCATATTCCACGTGGTAAGCGCCTGCCTTTTCGCTAACGCAGTCAACCCGCTCGACACTACTGTTGGCCTGCATGCCTAACCGCTCCTGACGATTTTGTTTCAGATTAACCTACACGAATTCCTCGTGTGCTTGGCGCTTGGAATTTATTTCACGGTCGTCTACCTTGTACCCATTGTGGAGATTTGGGAGGTGTTAATGAAAAAGACGAAAAAGACTGATCAAGATAAATCGCAGTAAAGCAGACCCTTCTAAATCTTGATTTAAAATACCGAGTTTATAATTGTAAGAAAGAAAATGCATTGTATTTCTCAAAAAATTATCCTTCGAGGAGTGTTGCATTCTTGACCGGAAAATAACCTTGGCTGACTCATGAATTATGTGCATAAAATTTTAATTGAGTATCATTTAATTTTATTTCTAATAATATTTCATATTCTGGGGGGAAATTTGCGGTCAAAATTATTTCTTTCTTATAACGCATTTCAGACGCCAAAACTGGTCGAGCTCTTTTAAACAACGAGGATGAAGTCTAGTTATTCCTTTTGCTGTCCAGAATTATCGTTTTACTTTAAATAAAAAATTCACACTGCGCTAGAAACTGGAAAAGTATTTCCGTATTGTAACAAAATTGCAAAAACGGCGAAATTAAACGCTTCACAGTTTACATAAATAAAGTAGGACTTTTCATTCCATTTAAATGATGAAATAATGAAAAATACATAGTATTAAAGAGGGGAGATTCAGTCGCAAGAGGATAGCCCGTGTCGAGAACATTTTCGCACACGCGCGCACTGTGCACCAGAGTTGTGCGCGCACTATGCGGCCGCAGAATTCCCTGGACCAGTTCAGAAGAGTAAATAATGTACCCACTCCACACTTGATAAGTTCTGTCTCACGCACTTAAAGTAGTTTCAACTAATGGCAAGAGGAAATACATTTTCTTCTTTCTTAAATCACTAATAACAGGACGGATGGTGCCTGCCGCGATTATTATTTACTCCTCGGCTTGGCACTTGACCGCTCTCTCCTGTTGTTTTTCCTCAATGTGCTCCTCTGGAGAAGGCTTTATGTATTTTGAGTAGTTCGGGGGCTTATCTGTAAATTATCAGATGGTTAATAGTTAGAACAGCGACGCATGGCTTTAACACTCACATCCGCCGCTTATTAAAAGGGACACGTCCTGGAGGGGCAGCAGCAGGATGAGGGTGCTGAGCAACGAGGCGCTTCCAACCATCGCAATGTCATTCATGTCAAACTGGAAATTTTGATTTAGAGTTCACAAAGTTTTTATTTTTTAAATTTGCTTACTATTCTGTGGACGCCGAATCTGCTAGAGTGAACAGCATTTCCCACGTTGACCGCGACAATGTAGATTTGCGTGAGGTAGATAGCGTAGGAGAGGCGCGAGTAAATGATGAATCCTCGCCAGGTGAGAAGACGCAGAAGCCACCCTGTGAGCAAAAGATTGCGTTATATTTAGGCTGCCTTTGAGGATAATGTTGCAGTTCCCCGCGCGCCATCGTCGCTGACGAGGCGATTTCCGCTCAACGCATCAGCGCACACAGTTCAATTGTCTGCTAAAAAGAGATGGAAAAAAGTGTGGGAGCAGGATAAGCGCCTCCTTCTTTAAATTGCAGACTTGTTTGGATCAAATGATATCATTATTGTGACGTCTAGGAAGATATTTTGTTTTTGTAACAAGAATCTAAAAAGATAACGATATAGTAAGCACTTCAGGGAAACCCTCAGCATCTGACCAACTTCAATTATTTTCTAGTTATCAGTGGGTAATTTAGGACATTAAATTAATCAGCGATGGTGGTGTAATGGTGAGCATAGTTGCCTTCCAAGCAGTTGATCCGGGTTCGATTCCCGGCCATCGCACTTTTTAATATTTCATATAAAAACAAGTGAACAAGGACCTCACATCAATACTCTTGCGTGTATAAGACATTTTTGCTTTACAAGGTATGAGGAAATCCGATGATATTCATTTTTGTCATGGTTCTTAAATATTTTCTTTTAAAGAGAATGGAAATTGATAATATTTTTGGCTCTTTTTGGAAATTCAGTGAAATAATTAAAACCCATACCGTCGAAAATTTTCCTTTTAACTGAGATTTACCTGGTGCGTGCTTGGTGGCGCAGCTGTAGACGAGCCAGCAGAGAGCGAACCCCCACATCAGGGGCTGGAAGGTGGCGAACACAGCGGCCTCGTTCACTTGGTAGATGTAGCCCTTGCGTGACGAGTGCGACACGCCGAACATGCTGTAGGCCGCGCAGCCGATGGCGATGGCAGTGCCGGCAGCCATCTGCACCCTACTCAGCACCTGCTTGCAGTCGGTAATCTGCAGCACGTACCCTAGGCCCAGACCCAGAAGATAAGGGGTCAGCCGGTGCAGCGCGTTCACGTAGATTATGTTTGCGGATTTGACCATTGTCTCCGTTCTAAAACAGTTCGTTCGCAAAAATTGTATTCAAAATTTCACTTCTACAACACATGCAACATAAAATTGATTGCCCTATTGCAAGTTTATATTTTATTTCAAATACAAAATTTAAAAAAGAAGGATAGAAAAAGGAAGTAAAAAACCGTACCAAAAAGGATTAAATATTGGAAGGTAGAAATAAAAACTTAGATGAATTACAAGACCTCACCTCCTTTTTTACCCAATTCCTCCCTCCTTTTCTACAATTTTCTCTTTGAAAAATTATGTTCCTGATGGAACGGAATTCATGACCTGGCATTTATTGTCATTTACTTATATTTTAATGAAAAAAATAGACAGCAATTAAAATTCCAATTCAAGGAAATTTATTTAATTCGGTACTTACGACATGCCGTAAAAGAGGAAGGATCCGAGTTGGTTTTGCATCACGACTGAGTACTTAGCAGCGGCTAGGACAGCTAGCGTGGCGCAGAAGACAAACGGCGCTTTCTTGGGGTACTTCCAGATGCCCAACATGATGAACGGTGACAGGATGTACATGTGCATGTCAGTGACCAACTGATGGGCTGGCGGGTAACACTGCAAATGCCGGGTTTCATTCAAAAGGGGTCATTCTTTGTTAAAGGTGGTTTACCATCTTATTGAGTCCGTTGAAAACGCTCGTGTAGGTCAGCACGGGCAAAAGACCGCGTTTGCAATTGTCCACGTAAGGTCCCACGATTCTAACGAGGTTCTGTCCAGACACCTGATGCTGCATCAGATTCTGCAGAATCAAACTCCACACAAAGACCATCGGTGTGAACCTGGAATGATCTTGACAATTCAGAGGTGCGACGTTTCAGGGGTTGGATTCAGTACTTGAGATATCTTTGGAAGTACATCTTTGGGATGTTAAGCCTTTGGCCCGTTCGCAGTTTCTTAAACGCGTAGAAAGAAGTGAGCAGGCCACTCAGCACGACAAAGGCGTCTACCCAGTTCCAGAAGGCTCTAAAGATCATCGTCCAGTCGCCTTCGAGGAGCTAAAAATCATCACTCTTTTATAGAAACACAAAACACAAAACTTGTATTAGTGCGGCGGTGGCTCACGTCTGAAACGTCCGTGCGGTTGGAGAAAGGGTGAAAGAGGATGAAAACCACTTTGTGGATGACGTAGATCATGAGGGAGGCGAAGCAGCGCAGGCCATGCAGGCAGCTGAGCTCATCTTCCGGCACGTCTGTGTCCACCAAGGAGCGCCAGTTGCGCCGGAGAGAGAACGCCAAAAGCAGACGTCTGAAAGTTCCTTTTCGAAATAGGTCACAGTTAAAATCATAATTTATTAGCTCAAAGTAAAAGGTAAACCTTCATGTGCCGTAGGAAGTAAAGCACCGTTTTCGGCTGTGTGCGCTTTCTCATGTAGAGTCCCAGCCAGTGCAAACATTAGCAGCGATGCGACGAAAATGCTGAAATCCCCCCAATGCCAAAACGCCATTCAAACAAAAATTCAGCGACTCTAGTCAAACAAGCCGCAAACTGTTAAATTTCCCAATCTGAACAATTAGACTAACGCAGCATAAGAATCAAATTTTGGAAATTTAATAATAACTTTTGTTGGTGAAGGTGGCGTGAGATTTTTGCTCATAGAAGTTAAACTTACATAGTAATGACCGTCCATCGATCGACTTGGTTTTCATCCGCATTTCGGCACGACTTTTGGCCCAGGCGCACTTTAAAGTCTATCCCAGAGGAAATATTAATTGGTTTTAGCATCTCATTGAGACTGTCCTCCAGGTCCTCGTGACCGCAGCTGTCCGGAATGCAGAAGCCCAGCTGGACGGGGCTAAATGTTGGCAAGTGAAGATCGTTCTGAAAATTTTTTATCTATAATTCAGTCATTGAAAATGGGAAAAATTTACGTTTTGGTACTCGTTGCTCATAGCATCGTGTGACTTCATCAGGTCGATGATGGCATGCAGCTCCCGCCACTTGCCGTTCGCACCGGCGCCAACCGGCTCGAGGTACACAGAAGCGGCGCAATATTTGCCCCTGATGCGGGGTCCACCTCCCACGTGTTCTGGCGTCCTCACTGCAGATACGCACTGTTCGAAGTCGCCGAGGTGCACCAGGTTGCCATTCAATAGACTTGACCCAATTTTGCTAGAGGCATCATACACTGAAATTTTTTCCATTGAATTTTAACTCGTTTAGTTATGTAGAAACAAGTTGTGCGTATGTTAGTAAAGTTAAGCTGTTCGCTGCTTGGGTTTATTTTAATCGTTTTTTGAAAGCAGCACACTCATGGGTTTTCTCACCTCGTTAATTTTATTACCTTAGTGCGACGTCACGGAAGTTTGATGCACATTTTTTGCATATAAGTGCAAATTTTTAGCAAAATATTTTGATATATAAATAAAAAGTATATATTTTATTATTTTATAAATTTTGCCAGAGAGAGAGAGACCATTTTAGTATAAAAACATTTATAAATATTTTATAGTTCCAAATTATTCATAAAATATATTAATTTATGAATTTTGATTCAAAGATGCTCTCTCTCTCTCTCGCAAAAATTTAAAATAGTAATTTGGTGCTTTTCCGTTTTAGATAAATGTTTTTTTTTATCGGTTCACCTCTTTTGAGATGGGTTACCCCCTTTTGTTATTTCCCAACAAAAACAACTCGTGAAAACTCCGTGTCACAATAACATCGCGAACGAATAATATTGGCTCACGGGCCTCATTGGAGGAAGCCTCTAGACCAAAAAAGACTATCTCATGTTACTGCCCCCACATTATAGGGACTTTTATCGAAACGCCTTGACATTCATCCCACAAAATACTTGAAAGGTGCAAACTAGCTAGTCGGAGAGCTTGCGAAATCCTCTTAAATCCAAATGGACTCGTAATTGCAATGCCAGAGAATGTAGGGGCCAATGCAGCCCGCATTCGATCTTCAAACATCGCTCGTATTCTCACACAAGGCACACGCTCAACAATGCGAACCAATAAAATGTTGATATTTGGTTGATAATTAAAAAAAATATAACTGGCTTCCGTGGATTAACCAGCACCCGTTTCCAAAACTCTAGAGTAGCATACTACAGAAAACCGCAGCCGCTTCCCATTTTGCCTAAAGCCTCAAAATTTTAGCCAGTCCTCCGGAAGTTAGCTAGCCGCGTGTTTACCATCAATGGTTAAACTCAATTGTTTAGTAGATATTGATTTTTATTCTTAATAACCTATATAGAGACTCATAAAGGTTGGACGAATGTACAAAAATTATTTTTTATGCTTAAAAGGTAATCAAAGTTTGACCTACAATTTTAAGAATTACATCAATAATTTTCACGTTCACTGCTATAGTTTCCCTGCGCGCCAAGTGAGTTAAAAATAGAGGAGTGTGCACTGATTGGTCCTTTTGCAACATAATGCATGGAGCATTCCCCCAAAGTGTTGTAAAAAACCGCTCGCACTGTTGGTATTATCTATCTAATTTTTTCGGACAAAATTGAAAATGATTGATTTTTTATTTGATAAAAAGTGGAGGAAAAACAAATTAAATTATTTGTAAAGCTGTGTGGCCTCTATTTAATGATATCAAAGAGTGTAAACTTGACACTTTTTTATTTTAATATGGGTAGCTGCATGAGCACTGCTAATTTGCTAATTTGTCAATTCAGAAGCTTTTACAAACAATTTAATATTATTTTTAAATTAAACATCCCAATTTTACTATGAAAGCTTAGGTTCCGCTCGAATTTCATTTTTTGTCTTCTAATGACAGAGAGGAGAGAAAAGTTTCAAACTGTTGGCGCTCTTCCCCCACTCAAGTTCTCGCGCATTCGTTCAACTCCGTACCGCGTTTATAAGCGTAGCCAGATGTGGAACTGACATGTAGACCGTGTGGCCTAATGGATAAGGCGTCGGACTTCGGATCCGAAGATTGCAGGTTCGAGTCCTGTCACGGTCGAAATTCTTTTTTCTGTTTTCGTTCGTTTATTTCAGCCAATTCCATTGCAATATTATGTTTCGTATTTTATTTTACTGCTTCTGTCCAAAGATACGTAGAGATTTTCATTTTTTTCTCAAATATAAAAAACGCTACTTACTCTTTAGTGCCCACATCTTCATCTGGTTCAACTCTTCGTGAAAGAGGCGGCTGTGGAGACGGCACTGGTAGTTATTGCTGCCCCCGAGAAGTGGTAGAGGCGGCACAAGGCGCAAAAGAGCGGCCAGAGCAGTTGCGTCCGCCTCCGCGGGCGGCCGCACGCAACTGCTGGCGGCCGCCGTCGCGTTGAATGGCTCCTTGAAATCAGCGGCCGCCACTAAGGAAAATAAACTTTAGCCCTTCCATGTCGTAAAAAGGTGTTTCGCAAAGACGGAGCAATTTCGGTTCCATGCGTGAGTAAATCAATAACTGAGCAAGGACTTTCAGGACATAATATTAGGAGTTTTACCGCGAGCTGTTATTTCATTCTCTATGTTCACTGCATGAATTCGCGTACTCACCAAGGGCTATTAGCAAGCTGGATAGCGTTAACAGCAACATTCTCGGCTCCTATCAAATGTGTGAAGGCGCAAATGCACGCACCTGCTCCTAAAATTAAGAATTAGTTGGATTTTAGCACAATGAAAGCTAACCGCAGATATATTGTTATTTGAAAATCATTCATATTTTCAGGAGGGTGAGTTCTTTGCCATCATTATTTTTCGTAATGAGCAATGAAAGCCGCTGTTAAACCTCCACTACAATGCGGCTACCTCTGATTTCATGCTCATGAGTTGATATTTTGGAACAAATAAATTGACAAAATTTGTCAGTCTAGACGGTCTTGGTTAATCTGAAACGAATATTTCATTCAGTCCAAATGTTTTAAAAAATTCAGACGGGTTTTAAACATTGTGGTTGAATTTTTGATGGCCCAAATTTCATATAATTGTGCGATGGAGAAATTTAGAAGCATGATTTGGGGTAAATATTTCAAATATAATGAAAACTGATTCTGTCATTAACAAATAAATAGGAATATTTTTTGCTGAAAAATTATTTAATATTTTGGTTCAATTTCAGTTAGTTAAAATCCTATGTTATCATTTTTTCATCACACAAAATAGAACAAAATATTACTCTTCAAATAAGTATCAAATTGAGAGGAAGAGCAGGATTTGATAAAATATAGTTCATTGGGTGGGGCAGGACTATAAAACGGTTTATATTTAGTGTGCGCACCTATTATACAATATAAAAATATGGTAATTGGAAGCATGGAAAAGTGAGTGATTGTGGCAGAGGATATCAATCATCTATATCCGGATGCTGAGCTAGGAGCTAATGGAGAGGAATTTAATGCGCTGCTGGCGGCTGCAGTAGAGTAGGAAAGGAATTGAATGTATAATATATGTTTACTAACTAATATTATACATATGAATGATAAGTTTCACTTAGAGGCTGCGCGGGGCGGTTGCATGTGTTGGTAAACACGTGTGCCGCCTGTGGCCGCCTTTGATCGTGGTGAACAGAAGCTTGGGAGACGCAAGGTCGCAGGCGTTTGGCCAAATTAACCCGATCGCTTCCAAGGCTAATTTCTCCAGCTTCAGAAGAAAATAAGGCCGCCGTCCAATCACTCGAGTTACTTTTGTTTTGCGCCAGATAATTCTGGTTGGTGAGATATTCGCAACACACATAATTATCACGCACGCAACGGGTGATAGTATAGAAAACGGCCCCCCGGCTGTACTGACAGCAAAACCGGGTTGCTGCCTAGGTCAGTGCTCGCACGATAAGGCGTAAAAAAAATACAAATTTTATAAAAGGCGCACGTCTAGTCAGATTCATAGCAACTCAGATCGGTATTTCTATTACTAATTAAATTCAAATTTATATTTTCTACATCCTTTATTTAAATTTTTATAATAAAAAAAATTTGCCATTCATTGGTAGAAATCTCAGCCATGCCAGCCGGCAAATTTTGGGTCAGCCGCCGTGACTTAGGCTAAGCTGCGCCATCCGTGGGTCAAAAAGCAAAAAAAAATCGAGAAATAGTGCTAGAGAATAAAATTTGTCTTTGGCCCTTGGGGTCATTAAAGCACAATTAAAATTATCTTTAAAAAATTTTGCCTGCCAATTCAGCTGCAGTCCATCCAGCCAGCCGGCGTCTAAAATTACGCGGCTGAGACCTCTGTTTTTAAGTACTTTTGAAGCACAAATTCATGGATGTTTTAAAATATTGATTTTTTAATTTTTATATCAACAATAGTTACACTTCTTTCAAATCAAAAATTTATTGTATGAAATACAAGCAGAAAGATATGTTTCTCATTTGATTTAATTCCTGAAATTGAATTTCTTGCCTATTAAATTTCCAATTTAAATCTTATTATCTCGCTTGTTATTGATGTGTGTGCATGCACCATAAAAACATACCATCGCGTACTTGTTTTTCCATCTCACGGTGTTTTCGTTTTTTCATTCGCTAGAGAAATAGAAGGGGTTGATGGCTTTGAACGAGGTGGACGGAAAAAACGGCAGAATTGTGTTAAGGTTAGCGCGCCAAGAGTTGCGTCGGCAGCAAAATTAAAGCTCTAGCTAGCTCTCTGCTTTTATAGCTTACACGTAAGGTAGTTGGACAATCTACTGGCTGTAATCACTCTTGCTGACGGAATGTTGGTAAACGACGTCGCGATAACCGGTTCGCGCTACTCTATTAAATAACTTTTCACGCTGAGCAATAGCATCAGCAGCGCAGGTGCCTTATTATAAATCTCGTAGCACTGCTGATCGACTTTTCAATGAAAACGACCAAACAAATGGCAATGCCTTTCCTATCTAAATATAAATTTCCGCGCTTTTATAATACATAATATATATGGCATTACGCATTTTGGAAAGTTAAACATTTATATTATTTCCACGTATTAAAAAATGTTGCAATCTTTTTTGCTTGTTTAAAATAATATACATTTTGAACATGATATCAAGAGAGGGAAAAAACACGAACATTAAAATTGAATTAAAATTAACATCAAAAATTTCTTGCGGCTCTGTCCGGCAAAATAATATCGTTTTTGTAGTTTGATACGAGTTCTGTTACCTATTCTTGATCTTTTTTTTGTAATATTCCTATTTTATTGTGTGCTTGTACTATCAAGAAAAGACAATTAACCCCTGACTGATAATTCAGTTATAATTTGTTGAATAATTTTGACCACGGATATTTTAAAGTCATGTAAATTTTGCTGTGCAGTTGAGGAAACCTTTTCATAATAAATTACTGCAAAAAATTTGGGTCAAAGCTTATTTTATCCGGGTGTTGTAGACTATAAAATTTTAAATAGCATGAAGTCTATACTATAGGGTTTGTTTGTGTATGATTTTCAAGCGGTGAGCTAAGTGTCCTACTGGATATCGCAGAATTTTATTCGCAAGCCATACACTGTTAGAGATGTCTATAGATACGCAATAAGGTGTCAAAATTCATCGCCGCGTCGAGTAATTTCTCGAAATATTGAAAAAACTGGATTTTTAGAGAGTCTTAGTTCATTTTGATTATTCTTTGTACAGGATTTAGATTAAAATTTTAAAGTAAATTAATTTAATATGACTCGGACACCTTTTGTTGATTTAACTGTCTTTTAGATATCTATCTTAAATTTTTATAAATAATGATGGAGTCCAGTGTTTTATGATAAAAATTTCCTTTTGAATTGGTTTTCGAAAGAATCAAACAAAATTTTTATGGGATAATTATTGTGACTTTATTCACGCTGTTTGGTTCTCCGAAATCATATAAATGAATAACATAGCCCTTAAACTCTCAGCTATAGCATGGCACTCACTAAAATGTTTTGCTAACCGGTTTTAATTTTTTTTTTAATCAATTCTTGTTTAACAGGAATAAATTGCAAGTGACAAAAAATTAAGGTAAAGCTAAAATGTACCTTGATTTGTTCCAATAACTTTCCCCACCCTTGCAGAGGGCAAACTTTCCGTGGGGAGTGCGGAGGGTGCGAGCTGGAGGTCCGTCACTGAACTTATTGTATCCAATGGCACTGTGCTTGGAGCATGTGGAGCGAGGCGCCGGCAACTCACGTCTCTCTCTTTCTGTCGGCCTTTGAGGAAACAAACGCCGCAGCCAGGTATTGCAACCAGGGCCCCTCCACCTGTGGCCACGGCTCGGCCTCCTGTCAAAGGGGAGACACACAGACCTACGGGGCGTCGCATTCGAAGATGCTCCTCAAGACAATAAATTAATATTTGCATGCAATATTATATCCAAAATAAAATTGAAGTCAATTTTCTGAAAAATGGTTACACATAGTTAATCGGTATAAATCATAAAAATATTGATAATTTAGCTTTCCCTTTCCTATTTGTTTGTTTAGTGACGGTCATGCAAGAGACTAACTCAAAATAAAATTTAAAAATATGTTTTAAATACTTGATTTCAAAAGTTTTAACCTAAATAAATAGAAAATGGGAAAACCTAACTTTATCTGCAACAAATCGCTTTTCTCAAACACATAAAAATTGTATCTCCCGTTGAGTGCTTGAAGTTTTTAATTTTAGATTTATGGACGTGTGCCCTTTCAAAGAGATAAATTTTTAAGCACACATTTATTGCTGATGCCCACTATTCTTGGCAAAAACGAAAGTTCATGCAAACTTTTTATTTTTAACCTTGAATATAATATATTTGAATTTAACAGACCCCATCGGCATTCAAAAATTAATGTGTGCCGCCGCGGCTCCTCTCATATAGAATTAAGATCGAACTCTCATTTTCACATGACTTAATATTTAGAGCAAGTATTTGCGCAACTACTAGACTGTGGCTCACACATTGGTTATTTTTATGTATAAATTACATTAATTATCAGGAATGGTCAATATGACTTGATAGAAACTTCAGTCCTGAATTGTCTGTTTCATCCTCATAAAAATAATATGCAGAATTTTCCTAGGTCTTTGCTCCAAAAAAGTCTCCTGTGGCTGAAATGTGGGATGTGTTGCAAAGATGACGCAAACAGCAAATTGCTGAACGCATAGAAAAAATGCGGTTTAACCTAACAATTTGAGAGCAGCACAGCGTGGATTGCAAAGGAGAGTGTGGTAAAAAAAAGTTTGGACAGTTTTTTCGTTCATTAACGACTGCATCGAGAGCGCCAAGGCCACGGTCTCCTGGGAAAATCCATTCCTCCCATGTGGTTCGAAGCTAATTAGCACTTTCGGAAAATAAAAAGAAAATTTATTGCCAGCTACACCATCGCGAGGTACAATGGATTAAAAAAAGATGCTGATTCTTTTCAACGAAATGTCCGTTAATTTCTGTCAAAGTGACACGCGAGTAGCATTTATTGTGTATTAAAGAAAGGGCAAACAAGAAGAGACGATATGAATTCTCATGTTGCGTCATGAGTTTTTGTCCCATCACAAGGAACGTCACGAAAGGAGTAAAAACATTTTTGAGGTTTGCTTAGTTATAGCTCCATCACAATGATATATGTGTCTTTGAATCGCAAGTTGAGAAAATACAATGCTTAGGTGACTTGACAAAATTATCCACGTTTATAATTAAGAAAAAACATTGTATGACAGGAGATATTTGAAACATTTTATTCATTACCTGGCGTGTTTAAAAACTGATTTATCACATATAGCAATTTTAAAGATTTTTTTATTTTAAACATTGAATGATATGCTTTAATATAAACGGATATTAAAAGTCATAAAATCCAGCTTCGCTTGCGTTCATTTTAGGCCTTTCTGCTTTTCTCGTATTGAATAATAATCGTGTATGCAGTGACTGCTGCTCGATGGATTACGCGAGGCAACGAGACGCGAGTTGCAAAACACAAATGGGTAGAGCTGTATATTGAAGTTTCTTATTCCCTCGAGTTTGTTGCACTGCGCGGTCGCATGTATAATTGGTACATTATGTGTAGAACTTTCATTTTCCTCTGATACACTCTGTGCAGAGCTGACACTTCTCGGTCGACTCTTTGGCCAGGCAGAGCATTTTTAGAACCAGTTTTCTACCTTTTTCACCGTGAAAGCAAAGCCGCGCCAATAGGAAAGTTATTCGGTTCATTTTCTTTTTTTCCCTTTCTGATGAAATTGTGCATTGCGCGCTGCATCTAAGCGACAAGTGTAATGCATGCAATTTCTAGTGTTTTTTTTTTATTTGTCCCAGCGCTGCCACAAGAGCGACAACTGACCTTACTCCAGAAGACCGAAGCACGGCGGCTCTCATCATGCCCTCGCTCACCGTTTTCCTCAATCAACAGCATTTTTCTATCAGCAGGCTCAAGTGCACTCATAATATTATTTGAGACCTTTACTCAAGTGGATGTCCATTAGAGCTAGTGACGTCGATTTATCTGCAGTAAATTGTTCAGCACCTGCGTAGTCAAGAATGGTGAGCAGAGCAAAGGGTGGGTGTTTACGAGAACCACCTATTACCGATGGATAATTGCCGTTAACACTTGTTCAGCTTGACTCTTCATACTTAATGTGATTGATTAAATATAATGATGTCTATAGTTATCAACATATCATTTCTTGACGTTTTAAAAATTATCAAAGAAAATGTGAATACAAGAGATAAAATTTAGGTAAAAATTAAAAAAAAAATAGATTTTTCTTGCTGGATATGTTCAAATTTTTATAATTTCATATAATTGGTTTCTGCTGTATGACCACGAGAATGTGTGAGTAAATTCAGACTAATTTTTATATTTTTTTAAAAATATTGTTATAGAAACGACACTGCAGATATATTTCTCATTCAGCAGATATAGGTTTTAATATTTATTATGAATTTGGGTTCAATTCATTCATGTATCTATTGGGAGCCAAAATAATGAAAAATAAAAGGCACAATTATTGATTGACGACAAAATTTATTGAACAAAAGGATCGCGTCCAGCTCGACCGATCTGATCAGTCCACAAGTTGTCTGCGAGCACCTTGAATAAAGAGTACAAAAGAGAATAAAATATGCAAGTGCATCGTGACTTGCGATTAAAAGGCAGCACTATTGGTACGCTCAGTTGTCACCACAGCCATATTTCAAGGCCAATAAATCAGTTCTCGCGGTGATTGCCAGGCACAATGGGCATCTAATGTGTTGGATGGGACCTTTGTGCCGCGAACAAGGAACCGCGTGGCCGTGCCATTGAATTCACGTCGTCGCCATCAGTTAGAGCCCCGTAGCGCCTTGATCAAACGCGACTCAAGTCGAGACAAAAGGGTTGTGACGCAACCTGAAAGGAGGAAAGACTATAGAGTCAGCACATATCTCTGCAACAAACAGACGTAAAAAATGAGAAAGAGATGTAGGGGCGTCAGAGGAGCCGAGGCCGAGATGCAACAATCAAAGAGTGCAACAATGATTGGACAACCTTGGCCTGCATGCACCTGTGGCAACAGAAGGTTATTGACTTTTCTAACACGTTAAAACCGTGTGAACCATTAGAATGAGGAGATGATCTGCCGGTGGAATCTACACAAAATCAGCTTCATTTCAGGCTAATATTTGGTTGTCTTATTTTGAAAATGGTCCACGTTGTCGGTGCATTTATGATTTTGTTAAAAATATGGTATGTTCAGATAGTATTGAATTAATTTAAAAGAATTTTCAAAAGGATTGCAGCCCTCGAAAAATTTATGATAATCACGATCGTAAGGAAAAAAAGACTAAACCCGTGTAAATTGGCTCTGTAAAACAAGCCGTTTCTTTTGTCGGAAACCCCAATCTAACATTTCCATCCCTTATATATCACATCCTTTTGTGAATGACGAATGCTGACATCCAAATTCAACCAACAAGATATACTTCTTACGAATAAAATCTCGATAATTAATGTGCGTCAGTTAATACTGTCTGAAGTCAAGAGTTTTTATGAATTGAGCTATTTTTACTCATGCCCAGTCTGCAAGCAATGCAATCACAATTAAAATTCGATCTGCTGCAGCCTTGGTGGGAGAAAGTGTAGAAAAACAGCTTCAATGACTTTTTAATTTATATGCCCAAACCAAAATAATGAATATACTAAGCGTGTATAGCGCGTAAGATAAATTTTGTTGGACGGCCAAGTTCACAGAAATACAGTGAGAGTAGTTTTTACGCCGGCGGCATTCCAGGCAGTCGCACCACGCTGCGTGGTATTGGCAAATCGCCGCCTCGGTTTTCACTGTAAACATTGCAAATTTGCTCATTCAAAATATGTCCCGTGACCTCTAGATCCAAATATTTGCATATATTTCGGTGGAGTCGCCCATAGGAATTAATTCGTATAAATATTTCACTATTAATTGCTCCCGAATGTGTCTCTGTCATTTGACAGAGCGAAACGTTGCAGCAATTAAACAAACTTTCGATAATCAGTGTGTCCGTGGTGTAAGACCGAATTTTCTAATGTTGATAATTGTTTTGGTTCAAATATAGGCCAAAATTTTAATGTTAACAATTAATCTACCAAAAAGTAGTGGAGAAACTAGGTAATTTTATTTTAGCTAATTTAGATAATTTATTTAAATCTTTATTTATTAGATCGGAATATGTTAAGTGGTCTTGAATTGCTGTCAGTATAAACACAAGCATAAGAACAGACTGAAGTCTCAATGCCATTTACTTATTTGTCAAGGCCTAACGCGCATAGTTGAAGGATCTTTATTTCTGAGATCTTGGTTTTACCATTTTAACTGAACACTGAGATGAGGTTTTGAAATCAACCAATTATTTGTGTTGCTCAGCTTTGCAGCCAAATTACAGCAGCTAGACTTGCTTCAGCCACAAAAGTGGCGAGTTAAAAGCAGCGGTAAAATTTTATAATAATTGTTAAGAAATCGATGACTGCATGGCTCCACTTTCGCAGGCGAATTTGGGCTGCCGATGGGCGGCATTGTGCGTGATTCGTGGAGCCACTGCGTGCGATATTATGAGATCACCCGGCGACAAACGTGCAGATCAGTGCTCTAAAATGGCACTTTCACTCTCACTCGCGCACACTTGACCTTAAGAGCGGCGTGGCGGCAGAGTGGGGCTCGGCGCGAGTGACCTGCATTTGCGCGCCGCATTGGGTCAATGTTTCGCTCTTTTTATGCTCTCTCGCGTGGTAAAACTCTGCTCTTCACGCAGCCCCGTAATTATTATCATTTGTCTCGTGGATGCTTGAATAATCGAGAGTTGCATCACACTCAATAGCCATAGCCACACAAGTTCAAGAGGAGAAGCGACGCAGCTGCTTGCGCCACAGTACAAAGGAAGTCCTTCTTGATGTGTCGTCGTGCCTTTTTCACGATCAATTCGACTCTCGTTTCGTACGTGCGTTCAACTCGGCAGGCCTGAAAATGGAAATGCGCGTGGAGGCGGAGGAAAAGGAATGGCTTTGTTTTCCTTTTCTATATTCTTTGTTGTTTCAGTGATAACTTCATTACTCTTGAACTGCGCAGCAACTTAAAATTATTTTTCTCGAGTGCATTTTTGGTCTTTCAAAAGGAAAAATTTTGGTCCTCGAGCAGAGCAATTCATTTTACTGTCAACGGGCAACTAAGTGCATTATCGTTTAAGTGTCAAGGTAAATAAGTAATTTATAATTGGTTGATGCCCACATTAATTTTCTTTGCAGTAATATAAGATGCTAAATAGGATTCACTCTATTATATTTAAAATTCAATTATTTGATTTTCCGTCAAAATATTATTGTGAAAGAACATAGGGAGAATTATTACTCAAACTTGAAGTCAATTTGCTGAAAAGCACGACTATAGATTCAGTGCTGACTGAACTGGGAGATATGGCGCAGCAGGCGTTTCTGTACAATACATACATAAAATTTCAATTGATAATATGGCAACCTGTGGGCGGGCGTTGATATTCTGGTCTGTGCTGCACTGATTGTAGAACATAAAATGGGCAAATCAGCAAACTCACTCTATTTAAAATTATGAAGGTTCATGAACAAACAGGTTTTAAATTAACGCTTCACATTTAAGTTTTTCCAAATTTTTTGCATTATTTAACTATCTGAGCATCTAATAAAAAAATGCTCAGATCCTTTTAAATGAATCTGTGCGCGTCATAGATAATTCATAATTGTGTTCCCAGCATTCACATTTGATGCAATCAATTGCCTAAAATCTTAATGAGGTAAATATTCACAAGGTTAATTAACTAATGTGCAACAATGTGCATCCAAGGTTGCACAAAATAATAAAGTCCCTGTCGTCGCATAGAAAACTTGCTCTTGCCAAGTAAGGTAAGAATTAACTTGCAAAATGACAGTAAAAATTCCGACCTCCTGGCTTTAGCGTTAATAATCTAATATATGAAATGTAGAAATAGCATGAATAAGATTTTTTAATTTGTCCTAAAAAGATTAACTTATTTTAGTACAAAAAATTGTTTTCTTTGTACACTACCAGTCGCAAAGAAGTTGTGTGATGTGTGATATTGGATGTGAAACACACACACATTTCTGACAAATATGCAAGCTTCTCTCCTTGCCAGACGTGCAGGTTGCATAAGCTCTGAAGTTTTTTCAAACGGACAAACTTTACAAATATTACAAGTTGCTATGCAACACGCTTGGCAGTAGTGCTGAGCGGATTGCATATAAAGTGTTTTACTTAGTCAACTCGTCCTGGTGCCGGTAAAATTGCGCATGGCGCAACAACCAAACTCAATTTTCCATGTTGCACCCATGTTATCTGTTCGCAGTGTTATTGGGACTCAGGTTTAAGCATTCGTGCTAGCACAGTGCGCGCCCTTCCCGGTCCTTGGAAAGGGATACAAAAATAAAAAAATAAATTAGAGTGTTTGTTGAGCTACGCGTTATGCACAATTTTACCGGCACCAGGAATTATTCCTGAAAGACAGCTTGGCACAGGCTGATATATAATAAAGTTAGTTTTGTTTGAATCTTATTTTTCTATGATATTTATATTTTACACTATAGTGAATGTTTAAATCTTGATTTCGTGTAAATCATGAAAATTGTCTGTTTTTTCTAAAAAAAAATAAGGGCTGCAGGCAATAAAAGAAATGATTTCTTTGCGACGTACTCAAAATGAGTTCACAAATTTGCACTTAAAAAATTGGATGTGCAACTTTTATCTTGATCCCCAAATCTCATTTCTCATGACAGCTAAAATAACATTTGCTCTCGGTACCGTATTCCCCTCCGTTTGCAAAAATCACTCACGCCAAGTTTACTGTGATCAGTGATTTTAACCGTTTGTGATTCCGGCTCGGTGCGTATTTGCAGATTTTTCTAGCTGTTGCCATAACTTGTAATATTTCCATTTGAATTTAATGAACTTATGTGTTGACCTTACAAGGATAAACAAATAATATAACATTTTCTTCTCCACCTGCTGCTCACGCAAGTATTTAGAAATTTTATTCCAGATAGTTTGTCTTGAAGTGTTGACCATAAATAATAATTACTGAAATATTTGTCTTCAATAAAGATTTCGTTCATTTTTTGTCGAAACTTCAAGGAAAATTTCCGGAATTAAAATTCTGATGGGATCACTATAAAAGCTGGCACTTTTTGTCATATGCGGGTTTGTGATATCGGCAGCCGGTTCCGTAAATACCGACGGCGCTATTTTTTCAGATGTCCGACTTAATTTATATACTTTTACATGAAATATTTATTTCATCTTTATATCCTTTAAGAATCAAGGCGATTTTTATCAAAATAGAGGAGCTCAAATATTTTGAAATTTTTTCTTTGGAGTATATATTAAATAATTGAATTTTTATCCTTTGTAAAATACATTTAATGTGATTCGCACATCGAAAGTAATCCACGGGCTGCAATACCGGGAGGTGGGCAAACGCAGACGGTCTCGCGCGTCTATTAGCAGCATGAGTGTTTTCTTCACGTGACTTTTAAAAGTTGCGTTGACTGGTCACTTATTGAGGTCTGATTTGCAAAGAGCACTTACCATATTTTTCTGTCCGCTGATGTTTGCCTTTCTAAAATTAAGATGGTTATTAAGATGAAAACTTACACCCAAAAGTGTACAGCAAGAAAACTTGCTTTGAGAGAAGCAGCAAAAATTTGTAAAAATTGATAAACCTTTTGATGTAGAGTGTTGCACGCATATTTTGCGTTTAATAAACCATTAATTCATTATTAAGATGAAAAAATTATAGAACAAGCTATTTACTATTATTGTATATAGATTAATGATTTTGTTATTTAAAGAAAACGAATGACACGTAGAGAAGGTAGGATATCTTTTGGGTGTCTTCTGGAGTAGTAAATTAGAGGCCAATTAGGCTAATTTATGGCGACGTCAGCAAAAAATTAATAAGCTATCATGTGTGTTTAATATGTTTGTTTGGTTTGAGTTGAGAACAGATGCATGCGATCATGCCTAATCTTGAAATCCGTAGGCGGACGACGCCGATCCCTTCCACTCGGAGAACAAGGCAGACACTTTCAAGAAGACGAATAATAAATGCTAAGAGTAGAAGGGAGCGGGATTCGCGCCGCGAGCTTGCTATAACACACGTATGTGCGATGGTAGGAGATGGCCAGGTACACAACATCAACTCGCACCGGCTATTAGGTCGCGTCGAGTCAGTTGATGGTGCCTACTTGGATACACCAGTCGCTGGAATGGTGACCCTGAACACCACAGACTAACTGAGTGGAGAGTAAGCTGTAAGCTTCGCAGTGCGCGGAAATGCCGGGTTCACAGCAAGTCGGGGACGAAAACATTTACGAAATGTAAGTGATTGTGGGAAAAATGCTTTTTATCAGATGCAACCAACATTCACTTAAAATGCTTTGAGTAAAATTATACAACAACAGCCAACGCGCAGGAGGTTCTGTTGGGGGAAGGAAGAAGGAATGTTCTAGTAATCATAAAAATTTAGTAATCCTGCGAAGTTTGTCAGATGGTAATTTTAAAAAATATGATCAAATTTTGATCAAAAATATATTGCGCAGAAACATTTCTATTCGACCTTTACAAATTCCACTTCCTCTCTGTTACTCGTTTTCAATCTTTGACCTGAAACAAGAGTCGCGGGAAAATCCAAGTTTTTCAGTGTTCCCAGATTCAATTGTCAATTATAATTGAATAAAACCGGTTGCTAGACTTTCTCTCCAAGGGCATCGCAGCAGCGAGCTCAAAACGCAGGATTTTTTATTTTAGAGAATCAGGTGCAGGATGTGTGGTTTATCACGAGGATATCAAATGATTCGTATTCTGCTCACCCTTACGCAACAAGAAAAATATTTTTATTGTGAGCTCATACTGCTTCAGCTTCCAAGAAAAAAACCCCGAGTCGAAAGAGTTAAGAACACACTGTACGTGCGCTTGTCGCTTTTTGGATGTGAGTCAATATAATCGCGCCATCGTCCATATAGGTGACATTTATTTATTTGAACTCCACCCAAAACAGGCTGCAAATATACAGATTAAAATTTATGAAGGATACATCTAACTCTCAAATATTTCTTCATGGCAACAAAATGAATCATGAGATAAGGTCATCAAAATGCTGGCGGTCGAATGTTGCTTTTTGACGCAATTTGCTTTACAAATAAGGTGCAATAATTAGTATTTTTCACGATTGTGCTGAGGCACTTCATGCTTCAAAGCACTGGGCATTGAATTTGATGCACTTCAAATTTCTATGATGACAAGGATGCATTCGACAATGAGAAAGAGAAAGGAGCTTCATGCTATTTATTAGAAGGATTTTGTTTCACTTGTGATATGAACTGGATTTAACTATAACTTGAAAAGCAAATGTGACGGGATCTTGAATCACGTGAATCATTGCGAAATAGCTCCAAGCTTTTCTCAACATCACCAACTGAAACAAAAAGTGATTCAGTGGATCGCAAAAATATATTAAGGCGGGCGTTTCCTTTCCATCTCCGCAGTTCGCGTTTCCCATGAATTCAGTGTCGTATTTAAGTCTTAAAGAGGCCACTTATTTTTCTTAGAATCTCTATTCATCTTCCAATTAAAAGGACAGAAGAAAGCATAATGGTCATAATATATAACTCAAATCAGTACAGCGATAAAAATGAAAACAGGATATAAAACTCGGCCTTGCAGGCACGCGAATTCTCGCACCACTAAGCTATAACAATATTATTACGACCACAAATTAACCTTCAACTTCCCCAGAAAACGACCAATTTTTTAAGGATTAAAAAAGTGCAGGAATGTTTTACGCGTACAACACTGCTCGCGTTTCTAGAGTTCGTTGACCTTTTATTCATTGGAACGAGGAGGAGTTAATCGGAAGAGTCCATAACTGTGCTCCCTGCCTGTGTTTTTGCATTGTGTGCATGCTGGGTGCTCTCCGCGATGCCAGCTAACCAGAACGACAGCTAGATTTTATTGTTAGTCACTCCCAGCGTGAGCATGTGACTCATAATGTCATCAAAGAAAATTTCATATTTTCACACTGTTTTTATTACTTCAGAGAGAGAGAAAGAGTAATGATATATTACAATAAAATAATGAAATATATGTAAATCTGTAAAAATCTCTAGTTGCTTCGTTTGATTTAAATTTCACGAATCTAGTGCGAATTTTAATATATAAATTGACTATAGATGAGTGTATAGAATTATAAAAGTACTTAATTATATGAAACAATTCATGCAAACCAATGGCTTTGATCACTTCAAAAGACTCTCACAATTGCTTTCATTGAGATCTCCACGAATACGTGTTAAACTTAAATCTTTTTTAAACACAAACTTTTCATCATCTTCTACATTTGTAAGCTAAAGAATGGAACGCATAAACGCAGATTTTTTATTGCCAGTGGTTTACTAAGGATGGCTCCCAGCAGTGAAATCTGCCCAAACTCGAAAGGTCATGAATGCTTTAAGAAAGCTAACTCCATATAGTTTCCTGTGTTGCCAAATTCACTTTGCCTAAATTGCCTTGTGCTCAGGATAATCGCATATTTTTGCAAATCCACATTTTTTTGGGCAGTTAAAATAGCGCAAACCACAATAAGGAAGTAAAAAAGCGTTGTAAAAGAAGAGCGGTAATTGATGGTGCGGTTGGTTTTAATGTTGCTTCAATTGTTTCAGGGTGGATACAACGAGGGTAAAAAAAGTGCGTGAGGATGTCGAGTCGGCCATGAATTCGGCTCATTCCTCTGCCAAGTATAACACGGCACCGGCGAGCTACTTTAACAAAATCAAGATGAGTTTTCGCGAAAAGCTGCATGGCATCAGGGGAGAAGACCATTACGATGTGGTGCAAACCCTCAAGTGAGTAAAAATATAATTTAAAAAAATTAATATTAACACCCGGTATTTTTTTCCCGTTTCTGTTTAAGTGACGAACTCTGCCCCGTCGATTTATCGGATAGTTTTGAAGACCTGCAGGAGAGACTGTTGGTAAAAATCGGTCGCGAGTTGGTCAGGAATTCCATCATCGAGATGATGCGGAATGACTATCGCATGCTTATCGATATCGAAGAGGGCAACGAAGTGGACTTGGAGCGGACTTCATGTGAAGACCGTCATGTGCTGCTTTTGTGGGCCGCGTTTCTCAGAAGAAAAGACATCCTCGAAATATTGCTGGCCAAAAGGGACTGCCAGTTGCAGATCGAAACCCCTGAGTCGGGCCTGAGTGCACTTCACCTGGCCGCATTCAGCGGGTGCCACGAATGTGTCCTTCTCTTGCTCAACTCAGGCGTGAAGATGACTCACCGCGCCGATTACTCGCCACTGCACTGTGCCGCCCAAAGCGGCTCCATCTACTGTGTGCGGTTGCTGCTGAAGAAAGGGGCCGAAGTCAACTCAAAGTCTGAAGACATCACCATCAAGGAGCACCAGGACTCGGCCCTCCACTGTGCGATCAAGGCGGACTCGCCCGAAATCGTGAGGGAGCTCTTGAAGGCGGGAGCGGATCCAACCGCCCTTGGTCAGGGTGGTTTGTCTCCTCTCCATGTGGCAGCGGACCTGGGCTATATGAGTTCGATGAGAGCCCTCCTAGAGTTCTGGAAGACCTCTAGAGGGCAGTGCAAAATGGATATCAACCAGAAGACCGTCGACGAGAGGGAGTATACAGCCATGCACTTGCTTGCAGAAGACCAGTGTGCAGATGGCATTCGCCTCCTGAAAGAATACGGGGCTGCTTGCCAGGAGAAGAGCAGCAAAGGAATGACGCCTCTGCACTTGGCATGCAGAGAGCAGTCCGTGGAGTGCGCCAAACTTTTGTTGGAAAGCTGCGATATTAATGAACAAGACAAAGAAGAACGAACGCCTCTGCACATGGCCCTGGGTAGACCGGAATCGACGGAAATCACAGAATTCCTTGTATGTCAGGCAGGCATCAAGGTCAATATGCCTGACAAGCATGGTTTTATTCCCTTGCACATTGCGGCGCTAAACGAGCAGGCGATGGCGGCGGCAATTTTAATCAGGGCAGGTGCGGATCTGACGGCAAGGACGAACAGGGGCTCCACAGCACTGAGGCTGGTTATCCGGAAGGTCCCTGCAGCATTGTATGCGGTGGAGGAGCTGATGGACGCTTCGATCACCCTCACCAACAACATGGACTCGCGTGACGTGGAACTCAAAATGGACTTCAAACCTTTGCTGGCCTCCAAGAAGCGGATAACGACTGACTTGTTGAATACTTTCATCGCGGAGGGCCACCCCGAGCTGATGCAGCACCCGTTGTGCCAAGCCTTCCTTCACATCAAGTGGAAAGAAGTCCGCATGTTTTACTTTTTGAGATTACTTTATTATTTTGTGTTCCTGCTGTGCATATCTATTTATGTCAATTTCCTTTCCTGTGGATGCAGTGAGTTCATAGCAATCCCTAGGCAGGGTAACAACGACTGTGCAAAATCTACTTACATCCCAAATATTGTGTTGAAATTCATTTGCAAATATCTAATATCACTTTCAATTCTGGAGGCCCTAAGAAAATTGTACGGACTAATTGCATTTTGCGTTGCACCAACCTCAGTCTCCATCAAAAAATCATTGGCGATTTACGTAAAACAAAAGGATAACTGGCTGGAATGGATTTGCCTTATTTGCATCACGATTTGTGCAACGCTAACTGTAAGTAGCAAACACGCCTATGTACTCATCTACATAGGTGCCACCGCCGTCCTGTCAGGATGGTTCAACCTGATGATCTTGATAGGCCAACACCCCTATTTTGGTGCGTATGTGGAAATGTACACATGTGTACTGAAAGAAATGTCCAAGCTCCTGATGGCGTACTGCTGCATGCTTATCGGGTTCGCGATTAGTTTCCATGTTCTGTTTGAATCAAAAGCAGAAAGCTTTTCGAGCATCGGGAAATCACTGGTCAAAATTCTGGTCATGATGACTGGCGAACTGGAATTTGAAGACTTGTTTGAGAAGAGTGAAAATAAAACCGCAGAAACCGACAGCTCGTCGTCAATTGTGGTACGCTTTCAGTATCCAAACAAAGAAACTGCGAAAAATCTTGCAATGGACACTGTGGATGTAGAGGTACTCGCTTACATTATTTTCGTGGTGTTCCTCCTACTCGTGACTGTGGTGCTCATGAACCTTCTGGTCGGCATTGCCGTCCACGACATCCACGGCCTGCGCGCCTCAGCCGTAGTTTCAAGACTGCAGCAGCAGGCCAATTTGATTGGCTACATAGAAACGGCGTTGCCCAACTGGTGCACTTTGAAGTGCCTTTTGTGCTGCTGTACTCCGTTCATGGGACGGAATAGGTCGCGAACTCGAAGGCGAACCGAGATGGGGATCCTGAGTGTGAAACCGCACAACTGGAAAATGAACCATCTTCCCCGAGAAATCGTCAGCGCCGCCTTCGAAGTGGCAAAAAAGATGAACCCTTACATGGGCCCGGGCAAGAGGTCGACGAAACCAAAACCAAGGTACAAACGAATTTACAGCAGGCAGCAAGGTGGGTCGATTTATGACACCATCATTCCACGAACGGACAACTATAAGAGACCGTCCATTACGCGTGTCAAGAGTCAATACTTGCATCTGGACAAAAATCTTGATAACTATGATACGCAGTCCCTGCACAGCATCAATTCGGATAAACACATTTCCGATGAACTAAGAGAATTAAAAATTGCTCTGGCGCATCAATCAGCGTTGCTGCAACAGTTATTAGATGCCAATCGAATTGGATCACATAATACACTTAAACAACCTATCTACTCCACAAATATATAACTGATATTATTTTATTAGTGTTAGTTAAGTCTTAGTAATCGCTTTTCTGGTGCCATGTACAAATATAATTGTGATGTTTCAACCCTTTGTTAAAAACAATAAAATACTACTGGAAAAAAATTTTTTAACCATTGATTTAAAACCAAATATTCCTGCGATAAAATTTACTTTCTTTTCGTTTATATATATATGAAAGGGAAATTTTTGCATCAAAATATGAGGAGAATCATCAGGGTCTAATACCTAAACATGACTAAATTAAGGGGGCACAAATAGTTTTTGAAGCTCTATTCAGTGCTTTCAGGAAATTTATATGAAAATTTGTTATTTTCTACCAAGGCGTTTTTCTCTCAAAGTTACGCATGGTCTTATAGAGTTGAATTTTAATTCAACAAATTACTTCTGCCTATAAATTAGCCAAGGAAAGCTGATTTCAGTTAAAGTTGGTTTAAATTTAGACAAATACGACTTTTCGACAATGTCTTTTAGCTTGTGAAACTATCAAATGCTCCCAATTCATCAAGGTTTGGATCATAAGCCCTGCATTAAATGAAACCTAGTAAATTCAGTAATGACTTTAAAATGTATTTAATGCCTACATTAACGAGCCTTCCATGTTGGTTTACGTCTAGCACCTGGCTGGCCCGGCTTCTTCCGTTCCCTTGTTCGCCAGTCCACTTGTAGCAGTCCAGCTAAAATGAACATTTAATTCACAAAACGCTTCAGCTGATTTTCACGAGCAGCGTACCTAGTCTCATTCTTTCAACCATTTTGTCGTCAACAAAGCTACGAAGGGCCATTGCAAGACCGTATCGGACTGCTCCCGATTGACCAGTGGTTCCACCTTGAATTGCTGTGGCAGTCACATCGACCTTGCCCAACAAAGCAGTGAAAATGAGCGGGAAGGTAATCTGTGAGAACATTTTATATTAAGTATTCCACTCCATGACTACTTGAGTAGCAAATTACTTGTTCCCGGCTTTGGATATCTTGAAAGTACTCAATGTCACAGTCATTGATCAAAAACTTCCCTGTGCCAGGCATGTGCACAGTGACATCTGCGTAAGCGTTTTTCCTCCGCGCACCTTTGAAAGTTACGTAGGCCCTTCCATCTTTCTCATAAGAAGGCTGAAATGATTGAATTTGTAGGGGGCTTAGGCAGCAGAGACTTAAAATTTAATACCTTTGGGATTTCAGCCAAAGCAGCTTCATTGACAAGTGAATACCTGTACTTCATAATGAAATCTTTCACCTTGTTGGAGAGTGGGTGCTCAGCCAGCCTCAACATGACGTTTTTAAACTGCTCGTACTAAAAGACAAACCTGTTTTCTTCCTCTATGAAAAAAAGTGTAGCAACATACCTGAGCGTCATCAATCTGTTCAATGAGCAGATTCGATAATTTCTCTTGTGACAGCCAGTCACTTCCACTGAGTATGCTGAAATTGTAGATTATTAAATTAATATTACTAAAATATTATTTAATTTTTGTATCTTACATTTTCATGTCACTACTAAAGGAAATTCTTTTCCTGATCATGTTATCCTCCTCTTTGTTTAGGCCGATGTATTCCGTCACCGCGTCCTGCAAACGCAAACAATATATTATGTGCATTGATGACCAAATAACAAGAATTCCATACCTGAAGAAGTCCGTAAAAATTTGGATTCATTGTGTAAAAAAGTGAATGATACGGACGACCAGACTCATCAAACTCGGCTGCTTTTTTAGGTGGGAAAATCAGTTCTGGCGACTTCATCATAGGTCTTGCACGGGGCTCATACAATCCAGAAGGAAACAGAAACTCAATTGCTTGCTGAAAAATTAGATGGCATCAGTTTAAGTCGTTTTAAAACAAGGTCAAGTTTGCAACACACATCAATGTCCTCTTGTGACATTGTATCAGCATCCATGCTCATAATGTTTGCCAAATGTCGCCTGCCAATTTGAAATTCAGTGTTCTGCTTCTTCATGAATTCATCTGCAATTTAAATTAAAAAATATTAACATGAATTATGCACATAACTGTTTAGCTTTTGATTCAGAATCATTTCAATTTAAACACAATTATTAATAATTCATGAGTAATATTTCTTATTTTTGGTGCCAGTACAATGTCCTAACCGGTCCTAACGGACAAAAGTTTTTCCTGAGAAAATATCCTAAAATTTCTGACCAAAACATGGCAAATATTTGGTCCTACGGACGATGTTAAAATGCCTGAATTTTGGATACCTCTCAATAATCCTTTGCAGGTTTAAGAAGTGATTACGATCAACAATTTCAATTATTCAGGTGATCATATTACATACATATTTGATGAAAAAGTATTTGATTTGACATTATATTTAACATATTTTTTAATTTTCAATTCAAGAATGATGGAATGACATTTTCAAATAATGCTGCCTTTCCATTTGAAATCTTATTTTGGTGATAGTCTGTTATAAGCCACAAGCAGTTGGTTTAATTAAAACATATCTCATAAGAACCAGCGAGATGTGCAACCCGGCAGAAACTATTAACTTTACCATAAATTTAAATTTAATTTATGAAGGAATATTACCATAGTTTTTAGCTTGGAGCAAGTACGCTTTCATTGCCTTGCTGATTGGCTTCTTCGCAGGCATTGGTCTTGACTCATCAGGCATATTTTTAATTTCTGCTATCGCCTCAGAAGCTGACAGAGTGTTGATGGGGCGAGAATAACCACTGCATTTTTGATGTAGACCCTGTAATGTATTTTGAGACATAATGCTGTGAGTAACTGATGCAGAATATTAAAAAATTGTTATTGAGGTAGGTACTTACAAATTCACCCTGCAAAACATTTAGCCTCACGAACAAAGATCTACCGAACGAAAACAACACAGAAACTCTGTGTTTGTGAAGCATGGTCGTGGCCATATTTGCTGTTTGCTGGCTCAGCTGGCTCCGAGCCAGCTCCGAGCTCTGATCTGAACAGCCACGCCCTCTTGACTACCCCACTCATTGTCAGCGATTGCTATGCTTATTAGTGGCGCGAAAAACGTAGCATCGCGGTACTCGCGGTCGCGGTAGCACTAGGCTGTAACCGTTTGTGTCGTTTATAAAATCGATAAAATTTTGTGCCGCACGGCTTATTGTATGCTGTATTATAATATCTGAAAATTTTTATTATATAATAGAGAAACCCGCTTGGACCGAGGTTAAAAATTTAATAAATTTGCAAAAATATAATATAATACAGCAAAATATTTATTCTTCACTACACCATAGATTCCTGCTATAATAGAAGGAATAAAACCAGCTTTTTCCTCCTGCGCTGCGCGAATTTGGAAAATTCCGTAAATTCTCCACCTTCCACTTTTGCTCTCTGCATAGCATACCATACATTTTATGCATTACTGGCATTGTGGCAGTTGCTATATATTTTCCTTCAACTGTAAAAAGACATTGTCAGCGCACTTTGACTTTAGTAAATCGCCACACTCTTCCAATAGCGAGCCAAGTCCGCCGCACACGCAAAAATCATTGGGATAAATTTAGGAAATTTGGAACCCAACATTGAAAATGGCAATAATTTTTTCTTTTTCATATTTTTTACGTGCTAATTCAACATTAAATATGTTAAATATTATACAAATTTTAGGATCAAATGAGTTCCGTGAAGTACGAGGACCATTCATTTGACTCTTCGCGCTCATCTCCTTTGATTGGCATGGAAGGTAATTTACAAACTATTAAGTTTAATGCAAAAATGTATAATATGCTAAAAATATTATTTAGGTCGCGCCATACAGTTCGTCTTTGCTGCACCCGAGGATAGCTATGGCAGAACGACTCAGGAGAGCTCCCAATTTGAGGAAGAGGTGCAAGTGCCACTGACGGTGGAAAGTTCTAGAATCACAGTGAGGTCTAAAAGTGGACCTTCTAAGGAGCCCAAGAAAGTTCTTGCAAAGCCCAGAGCAGCCCCTCGTCAAAAGAAGTTCAATGAGGATGAGAATATTGGCTTTCATGGCGATGCTGCTCCACCTGCCACATCTACTATGGTATCCTCCAAGACAGCCACAATGACTAACTTTGGCCAGGTAATTTACAAAGATATACAGCTAAAATTATTTTCAAAAATAAAAAATTAGTACCTTGCTCTATATAATTATCTGTCCCATTAACTTTAAAAATTTAAATTCCAATAAATATCAATGATTTAAATTTTAATTATACTTCTAAATATCACTGCCGGGCATTACAAATTTAAAACGAGATGTTTATATTTTAAATAAATCATTCCATCAATCTAAGAATTTTCACTAAAAATAGCTCTGCCCTGGTATTCTGTTCCCATCAGATATTCCAGGAATTTAATGAATAAAGTTTCCTGAAATTTTAGCCGAAGAAGGCCCGCAAGGTACTAGCAGAGTCATCCTCCACCTCTACTGCAGGCAGGGCTGCTACTGGACAAGCTGGAACCTCCCATGAAACTTTCCTGACCTGCTACAGATGCAACTGCTATGTCAAAGGGTCCGATGCCAAAAGTGCCAGCAAGGAAATGGACAAGCACCTCAAGGAATGTGGACTCATCGTCTGCGTTCTTTGCAACAAGACATACAAGAGTGTGCAAACCCTGCAGATCCACCAGCGCAAGGCCCACATGCCATAGCCAAAGCAGCCAGTCAGGCAGTTTGGAATTTTCTGATCAATTTTTATATTTTTACTCTCGCGCATTTCATATGGAAATAATAATAGTATTGAAGCTGTTTCACTGAATGAGAAAATTTGATTTTTAAAGATGTTGATTAAAATAATAAAATCTAAAACTAACGTATTAAATGAGTCCAATAGTTGAGCACGTTTTTGCTAACAATAATTTGAAAACTGGATAAAACTGTTTAACACATTAAAGACAATTTAAAAAAATATTTTTGATTTTTTACTTGATTTTACCAGGAAAATCTTTAAATATTTGGTGAGGTTTTTCGCATGCTTTTATTTTTCTAGATCATCATTTAGCTGCAAGATAAAAAAAGAAAATAATACACAATATTGCGATCGTCAAATTTTGCCATAAAATACATAATGCTCTTGCCGTTGTCAGTATGTTAACTACAATATTTCCATTCAAAAATCACTTATGATATTTAAAAATCGGCAAGGTTAAGGCTGGCGACCTACGATTCCATAGCAACATGTTGTGTGCGAGTGCTCTACCCGTGCCCACCAGCCTTTGTCCTGCGTCCTGCCGCTTTGTTCAGATTTCACGCTCGCACAAGTTCGTTCCATAATAATACTACTTGTTTAAACAACGATAGTATTGTGGTGCGACGACGACGTGTGTGCTGTTTGTTACCCCTTCTGTTTTTCCTTGGTCCGTCCACGTGTCTACCCCATCATTAAAAAATAGGAAGAAAGTGGCAGGATTGTTGTTGTAAGCGCCGAAGCTGCAGAGGGCAGACTCGCAGACTCAGACTCGATCCGCAAGTGGAAGCAAGCAGTTGTGCATATTAGCTAATGACTCGGAGTCTGAATCTGCTCTGAACTGATTCTGAGAGGCCCGAGGCCCGAACCTTTAGTGATTTCTCCTGAGCAACCCTTTGTCTCTGTCGTGTGAAGCTGTTTGTAGAATGGTAAGATGATGTTTTATTTTGTTTTTGATTAGATATATGTACAGCATAATGTACATATTTTATAAATTTGGTGGTTCAATGCAAATAAATATAGATACATACATAACGCCTAATAAAGGCAGAAGTATGGTAAATTAATAGATAATGTATACATTATGTTTGAATGATATCTACATACTTTATTCGTTTATTCGCCGCGACTTATACATTGATACAGTCATCTCTATCTTTTATTATGTACATACATATGTATTACGTAGTTTTCGCCACTCGCCACTCACAATCGCTCCCAATATCCATTATTATTATGTGTATACACATACATATTTTTTATATTGATGTGATTTTTTTCAATAATCACTAAGAATGCGAGAAGTAGTGTACATATATGTATGTACATTACTATTATCTACTTTGTATAATACATAATACTTCTGCATAAATCGGCCGAATATAATTTTTCTGCATAATTCTTACACATATTATATAATATATTATTAAACATCAAAGACGTCAGACATAATGTGATAATAATTAATATATATGTATATATGTAGTAATTTATGAATGTAGATACAATTCTGTACAAACGAATAAAACGATCAGATCATAATATTGATTTAAATTTCCTCTGGTTATTAGACAAATCGTCCGAAGGACTCCTTCCAAATAGCCCAAATGGCCTTCTTCTCTGGCATCAGTGGTCATGATGACGACTCCCATCACCCGTGGTATCCTCAACCACAAAGCTTTGGTGGTCTTCCTGACCAACTTCTGGGACCTCAAAGGGCCCTGCTACCTCCACCCTCTGGAATGTTTGGGCCGCCTGCCTATCCTGGACACAAAGGAAGCGCCAAGAGCCGCAAAGGGGAGATGACTCTGAAGTCCCCTTCGAAGAAGAAAATCCACAACACTGACCCTTATAGGAGGGCAATTCAGGCGGCTGAAGATGGCGGTATTACTGACCAACTTCTGGGACCTCAAAGGGCCCTGCTGCCTCCGCCCACTGGAATGTTTGGGTCGTCTGCCTATCCTGGACACAAAGGAAGCGCCGAGAGCCGCGAAGGGGAGATGACTCTAAAGTCCCCTTCGAAGAAGAAAATCCACTACACTGACCCTTTTAGGAGGGCAATTCAGGCGGCTGAAGATGGCGGTATTGCTGACCAACTTCTGGGACCTCAAAGGGCCCTGCTGCCTCCACCCACTGGAATGTTTGGGCCATCTGCCTATCCTGGACACAAAGGAAGCGCCGAGAGCCGCGAAGGGGAGATGACTCTGAAGTCCCCTTCAAAGAAGAAAATCCACAACACTGATCCTTATTATAGGAGGGCACCAGCTGTCGAGATAAATATGTATCAGCCATTGAAAGTGGAAATGAATTTTGAATCTTCTTGCATGCAAGACCTTCATGGAATGATGAAGCAGAAAGTGGCCAAACAGAAATCCACTGACACTGTGAGTGCACAATGGCGGTTATCAATTTGTCCTAGTATTTATTGATTTATAAATATCAATATTTTGACTGTCACAGAAGCTGAAAATCAGCGAACCGCCTGCTGTGGCTGTGGCGCAGATGGCTGTATCAACTCCTGCTTTGAAATGCCATCGCTGCAATTGCATCATATCTGGGCCAACTGCAAGCCAGGACTTGGACAAGCACCTCAAGGACTGCGGCACCATCAAATGTGTGCTGTGTGGAAATAAGTATAAAACCATCAAAACCCTGCAGAACCACCAGGCTAAGGCTCATGCCGATCCATTCATGAATTTCAAACGCTAATAAGACTTTGATTGGACAATTTTTTCCTCAGTTCATTATTTTGTATTTTCTCTTTTCTGGTAATGATTTAATTGGTATTCACAAATTCAAAAGTTTTTGATTGCCTTTGGCATATATGAATGTCTTATGTCGAAACTTGAGGTTGGCTGTCCCATATTTTGATATTATTACATGCATAATTATGGTGCTTATTGTAAGTTAAATTTATACCTTTAAAGACAAGTGTGTATGAATTCATAACAGAACTACTATGTGTTGTATGGGTCTTAATTCTAAAAGAACTTAAACATGGTTGGCACAACATAAATTATTTAAACTCTAAATTTTATGAACCATTAGTCAGGAAAAGTCTTTCGCATCAAAGACCTTTTCTATCATTATAACTGAATCTCATAGTCCAGGGCTCACTAAATGCAGTTAGCTGCCTTCAGCAGATTATGAACTAAAAGCAAGAAGCTCACTTTTGTTGTTGCGTTTTTATTTTATTTCAGAATTCATATAAAAAAGATCTTTTCAGAACCATTTTGTATCAAGAAAAAATGGTTAATGAAGGGCAAGAAAAATATTAATAATATTAATGTAAGCAATAAAATATAAAAATGATGGATATTATGCTAATAGTCCACTGAAGAATCTGTACTTGCCCTATGAATTATTTTATTGCTCTGAATAAATGCTAGAAGCAAGCACTGAGGTAATTAATAATGGTAATTTTATTCCAAGCAATATTTCCATAACAGTTTTATTATCGTGTGTGCTGTGCGCTGACTTGAGTGCAAATTTATAAACCACTAGCAATAGCAGAATATGTCCTTAGTGCTACACATTAGCAACAGGCTATATTGTATTATGATCTGGATTTGAAATTAAAGATGTCGTGAAATGAGTGAGTGCATAGTTGTCTAGTTCTGATTCACATTCGCAAAGACAAGTGCAGATAGCGGTCATTGGGTTGTGAGATTGCTCAAGTACTGTAAAACATATAATGCACTGCCTCTATTAAACCTCCTTTGATTTTCCTTTGCCCTTCAGGCATTTAACAAAGGTAGCAAAATGACGTGGAAGGAAGATAAAAATTGCTATACCTAGGACAAAATAATTGAACGCTCAATTTGAAATTTCAGAAACATGCATTGTTTTAATATGTGACTATAATTACACAGCAGGTTTTAGCAAATAAGGATAAGCGTTGACATATATCATACATGAAAATTTACTAACATCTTTAAGATGAAGCCGATTAAGCTAAAAATATTTCAACAAAAACAGGAAATCTCGACCCTTTTACCTGAGTGAGTACACTCGCTCGCTCGCACTCGTTACAGACGCTGATGTAAGGTGTGCGCGCCAATGACCCTACCTCTCTTTTTATTGTGAGGCAAGAGCGGCGTGTGTTGCAGGCTCATTGAATTTGCTGCAAAGGGGCGGATGGCTTTGTAGAGGGGAGAGAAGACGCAGGCAAGATTAAGAACTGGCGGCCTGATCCAAACGTCGAAGGATGGAGAGGAGGGTGGAAAATTTCAAGTGAATCACAGGATCAAATCAGTCTCTCTCAAACGTCTGCGAAGCAGGTAGCGGCATTCCTCTCTATTCTCTTTTCACTAAAAATCCAGCAAAAGAAACTACATATTTTAAATTTTCTTCAAGTTTGGATGCCGCAAACCAATATGTCGTGGTTTATTTCGTTAAAAAATATTCAAGCTTAGTTCCAACGCCGGACACTAAATTTGCTGGATTTTGAAAGGCTTATATATGAGCTTATTGTTGTTTGGCAGGTGACATTTGCGATGTGACCTGTGTGTTGATGCCCGTGTGTGTATTGTTGGTGGTGTCAGGGCACAGACACTGGATGACTGCGCGAAAGTGCCACATTCCTTTGCCACAACGGCTGCAGGACTAAAACACGCAGCATTCCTTGCTGAAGGTGCTCTTTCAACTCTGCGTGATCAAGTTTGTTTTTGACGGTAAGGGATATTAAATTTTTGATTTAAATCGTGCCAATACACGCTAACCTCGATTGAAGTTATGAATCCCCAGTGGGCTATAAGCTAATGCGAGGGTCAGGAAGAAAATTTTAAACAAGCATTGCCGTTTCGAAATTTCTCACTCAAATAAATCAACTGACTTTTGGTTTCTGAAATTAAATTGACAGAATTTTCGCTTAAAATGTGTTGATATCCAAGCAAGAAATATAAGGATTATATTTTATGTAGGTTGAGTGCTTTGAGGAAAAAAACGAAAGAGCGGCAAGACAGGATTGCAGTCTTGGTGGAAGCGTATAATCTCAAGTAATAATAATAATTCTCAGAGCCGCGATGCAAAGCACAAGTAAAGCAGCAAGAACTCGTATTATAAAGAAAGGTGGGTTGTGCAGCAAAAACGTCACCAGTCGGCCAACAGGTTGCTTGTAGAACATCTCTGCGCCTTTTCCAAGGGACCGTTGCCTTTTTCGGAAGGCGAAAGCAGACAAGACACGCAGAAAAGAAGCCCAAAGCTAGGTGGGGGTTCCATAGTCGGGTCGGCCTCTGCACGTTGCATACATTACACCGCGCCGGGAACAAAGAAATGTGCAGTGATACGCACTTTGTCTGTGCGAATTATACGCTCGATTGTTATTAAAATTCAGCATCTCGTGGGCTATTTATTTCTTGCCCCAGCGACGTCATCAGAGTATTTTGGTTCAGGTTTCAGGTGAGCGTTTTGCTTCTCGTTATATGTATATGAAGTGGGTGTCGGAAAATCGTTTTCTGCTTTGACGCGGCGGTAGCCCACGCTGCTGCAGACATTATTTAGGAAAGAGCGATTTAATTGGCGGCGGTGCTATTATAAATTCTCCGGCAGCAGGTTAATTCTATGGTTGCAGGTGGTAGTTGTTGCCTTGCTAGAGCCGCGCAAACAGGGTTTCTTTTGAGTTTCTGTGTGGGGCTATTAAAAGAGGCGGTTCGAGTCAATTTGAATTTCACGTGGGTCTCAATGGCCTTTTGCTTGCAAATAATATACTGTAGTTTTACCACGCATCTTTTATTATTGTCTGCATTTTCCTGCCGCTTGTATGGGTCGCGTGCAAAGTAAACAGGTTTTAATTGCTCTACGTGCTGTGGCAAAATTGGATGATGCTGTGTTAAGGAATTTTTGCTGGGTTGTAAGGTTTATAGCTGGGCAAAATAATTTCTGCTGCAGGTAAAACTCAGTAGTTAATACCTGTATGTGTGGGTTTAAATTATTGAAAATCTCTTTAGAAATTAAAAAGCTGCTATAGAATTTAGTTAATTTTATAAGTCAACTTGCAAAGTCAAATAACCGGAAAAACAGTTAAATCTGTATCAAAAAGCATGACTGCGTGCATTCAAGAAGTGTCCCGATTTTATCAAACTTATTCGTTCATCTCAGCTTGTTAATGTTTTGTCGAATAATTGAACTGAAAATTGTAGATATAAAATTTTGTGCAATAATTTAGAATGGACATGGAAAACAAATGAGTAAATAGTTGAACCAGAAAGAAATTTTTACTGAACATTTTCTAGAGTTTTGGAAAGCATGGCTAAATTTTTGGGATCGTGCGTACGATTGTGCTGTAGTTGCGTTCTGCACCTAACTAAAAAAGAGTAACTGACCTTTTAATGGAAAACAGTAACACGGTTTAAGTCCTTAAAATTGGCTTATCTTGTAGGCAACAAGAACAACGAAATTTGATATTAATGCATGTCACTGATAACAATCGTCTTCATTTTAATCTGCATTCAAGGCAATATCAATTGGAGGCCCTAAATTATCAGTTCATATGACACGCTCTCCTGTTTACGATTCTTTGTCTCTCCCTTCCTGGGTTTCTGTACGCTTTTGGACTTAAGCCATTGCACAACATTTTATTTTTCACAAACTTCGTATTGTGCGCGACTCTTCTTTCATGCCCTCTCTATATTTCTTAATAGTGATACTTGAGAATTCGAGAACTATTTCAATTCTGACGAAATCTATCCATGCAATGAATTTTTGACCCTTTAGAATAAATTTCCTAACATCCTCGATTTCACCATCAGTCCTAAAGTTTTCCTTGGCATGATGCATTCTTGTTTTCAATTTTCCCCAATCGACTCACGCCGGCCCGATTATCCCGTAATAAGGTGACTGATTCTTGCCAACAAGAGTGCGTCACCTTGGCCGGCCATTAAAGTCTCTCGGCCAACTCGCAAAGCGATTTTGGCGATGAAAGTGCTGGCTTATCTCCGTTCGGTATTATGTGTGTTGGCAGGCGTTGATCGCGGTGCAGCGCGGCGGGTGGATCGACTGCGACTGACTCCGGGTTCACTAGCTTCTCAGTGTTCGACGGAGTAAGCCGAAGCAAGAATGGTGATGTCGGGCCGCGCGGCCGCGGCCCTCGAGCCCCAAGATCGGGTCAGCGCCGCTGATCAACACCAGCTGATGCAGACGTTGCCCATACACAAGCCACCCCCTAGCCCTCGCACCCTCCATAGACACAACTCGGAAGCGTCCACCTTAAACGCCGCTGCAGGTAGGATTTTAAAAATTTACTTTTCTCTCTTGAATGTTTTACCATAAATTTTGATGACCTTGGCGAATTTGCAATTTTTGAGCACTCTGTCTAAAATGGAAGTGAGCAACTGCGTCATTGGATATTTTTATATGCATCGATTTTTGAAAGTTTTCTAAAAAAGGCGAAAAGAAACAGACAAAATTGGTTTTTTTGTAGCGTTTAAAATATCATTACGTTATTAGTAATTAAGTTCCAAACGTTTTGGATCACACTATTGCGAACCACAATTGAACATAATTCATTTTCAACATTAAAATTACTCACGATGAAGAGGCGAAAAATTATGATTTAAAAGGATTCGAGCTCTTTAATGCTCACGTAGGCCAGATTCAAAGGTACTGCTAATTTGTCGATTTGGGTCGGTTCGTTTGCACGGCGTGTGTGTTCCTCTGCAGTGAGTTGCAAAAATTGACATTCTCTGCTATCACCGCGTCTGAGATAAAACCTGCCTGGCAAGGAAGCGTCTATCCAAATAGACAGCCAGAGGTAGATTTATCAGTTCGCAGGATACTGCATACCTAAAGTGGTCCATGTTCGCGGCACCGGCAAATTGATTTATATCGCAATTAGACGCGACGTGGATGCTGTGTTCTCGCTCTCTACTAACTAACACACACTCTCGACGAGAGCATGCACGCAAGCAGCTTTTCGAGGACGCTCGCAGGAATATATACCAGTATCACTTGTTGCTCGCTGGATTAGATTTATTGTTGTGTAAAATAACTGTTCTTGTGGAACAATTTCATATCGGTTCTGCTGAATTACGCTCGATTTATTGCTCTTTGTACTTGAAGCAAGACACGAAATAGTACTTGAGTCTACCCGTCGAGTTGACTGCTGGGTCAGCCGTCTGGAAAGGGATCATATCGATCATATTATATATTTTTGCTTCTTTCTCCGTGATATAGGCAGGTTTTTGTGATGTTAATATGTGATTGGTTCAATTAGAAATAAAAAGGTTGTCCGCGGTTAAAAATTCCCACCCAACTTTTTGTTGAATATTAAAAAAGAATGGTATTAGAAGCTTGAATTCAAGCAATTAGCAATGTAAAACCGCAGTTGCACATTTTGGCTGTCGCACTTTTTGCTTCCATTAAAACTGTTGAGATATTTATTTTACGGTCATCAACATGCAGCCTAATGATTAAGTCTATACGATGAAAAAGTTGTGGTCCAGGTTACGCTCTGGCGAGTCGAAGCATGCATAATGATCACAGCCGAGGAATATGGTTTAATGACGATCGTGGAGGCAAAAACGCCATGACGAAATTGAAAAAGAAAGAGGCTGGCGCTCATGATGATGATGGTAATAATCCTGTTGGAAACAACGCAAACACATGCTTTTTGGTTGTGATGATATCCTGATGATGCCGGGCAAAAAGCAAGTGGGCCCATGTGGGGGACTCGCTCTCTGCACCGGCGTCTCTCTTATCGGTCCGTTGCAGAGACATAGCGTGCTGAAATTCGAGCTGCGTAAGTGGTGGTGCGTCGGTTTGTCGTAATTTAGGTTAGGGGAAGTGTTTAGAATGAGACGCTCAGATTGCAAGGAGCCAGTTGACGTGGTGTGCTGGCTGTGCAAAAGACACTGGCTGGTAAAAAAATCAAAGATAGCGCAAAAAATTAATGCTCATAAACAGAAACTTAATTCACCTGTACCTCATATAGGCAACATTTTTAAATTGATCTAAAACGATAATTTTTTAGAACATATACATTTTTATTACTGGTTTTTGTCATACAAAATAAATCATGTATCATATTGCGCATTTGTTTGGTGCCAAACTTTCCATATTCATTGCCATATTATTTTGGTCGGCGCCCACTGCTTGCGCTGTCCCTCGCGTTTGGTAGCGTTAACAGCCTTGACCAGGACAACGTGCAGGTTTGGTGACATAATTCGCGCCAGAATAATTTTCACAGCTAGCTCCACCTGACTGAGACAAGGAAGGCCGTTGAGATCCGCCGACAAATGGCCCATTAACTCCGACGACGCGCCCTACTTAATTTGCTGCTGTGAATCTCCATTCAATCCAAACATTATGCCGCCGACGTGCGATTTATTGCTTTAAATGCCTCCGTTTCGTAAATTAAAAAGCATTTTCGTTGCGCCTATAGCGTAGGATTGAAATGTGGGACGGCCTATTCATAAGAACGGAGGTAATAAATTTTGAGATAAACGTCTAAATATTTGTGATGTTGACAGTCTGTGTTGGATCTAATTGACAGGCGAGAAGTTTTATTACGACGCGCTATAGTGATTAACTATATAATAAAATGAAGTACTCTAGCTGTGATCAATATTTTTTGCTTTTTTTGGAAAAAATTATTCGGTTTGAAGCGATTTAATTTGTTTCAATTAGTTTAGACCATAAATAATGTAAAGCTGTCGTCTTTGATATATTTAGATGACATAAGAATGTCTGAATGCAATAATCTACTATATTTATAGCTGCTCTAAAAGTAATGAGAAAAAATCCTCAACTCGGTAAAGACACTGGTGGCAAGATCTCAAAACCTCTGTAGAAAATCACGAGTTTGTTTTCGCTTCTCTCGAAAGATGGCAACTCCAACCAACCAAACCGGTCTCAATGGGAGAAGAATCATCTCTGCTGGAGTGAGAAGGGAGAGGCAGTTTAAAATTCTGTAAGGATGAAGGTGAAGAATATCACGCACACACCTTTAGGATTAAAATTGCAGAAACTTAACAACGTTCTTTTAAAAAATATCTTAGTTTCAATTTGCTTTTTTTCCTCTTTAAATTTCTTTAAGAAAATTTTATGCTCGTACCGTCAGATTCACCTCTATGCTATACACACTCAAAGTGTGAAAATATATTAATATAAAATCTATCCAGTCATGTTTTGCTCAACGAGGCAAAAATCTGATTATTTTTACCATCCAGGAAATGAATGAAATTTTGGAATCCGTCTGCCGACAGTACTATGGAAAACACTTTGTTTTAAGAATCGCAGATAGTTTTGTGCGACACATGCAGTGAGCCAATTGAGTTTCGCGTTGCCGGAAGGCATTCTATCACAATATCTTATTCCACATCTCGCAACGTCAATTTGTGCAATGGCCGCGGGCTTAATCGTAAATTACTTTAGTGCTCCTTAAGTGGCTGCTTACTCGCTGAATTTAAGCGAAATATTCTTTTATATGGCACATTTAATTTCCTTTCGAAAAAAAGTGCGACTTTCTCCTTCGGTCCTTAAATAGTCGCAGAGACTGATTTTTGAAAAGAGGCAATATCGTTTTATAACCAAAAACAATAACATGGGTGCAATCTCTATTGCAGTACAGTTTGTTAATTTGGCAAGCGAATGCTGAAACCACACTGCACTTTCTACTCGTATAGAGACAAAAAAATCTCTATGGTCAGAAGTTTCAAACCTTTTTAAATCCGACTGATTGTTGTTCCCTTGAAGGCAGCAAGACGTAAACAAAAGCATGCTCTGTGTTGTCACTCTGTGTTAGAGTGCAATTAGTTTAATTAGCACTTTTGTCTCCCAGACAGCACATGTGGCGTGGGTTTGCTCTCGCTTAGATGAAACACACGCACTTAAGTGTTAATAAGTACAGCAATCAGCGGACAGCACCTGTGTTCCAGCCTGCAAACGCCGCATTAGCAGCGAAATATCCACATAACGCGTCTCTCCAACGCCTTAACTAATTTAATTAATCCATCCGCTATGACCGAATTAAGTTTTCAACGGCGAAGGCGAGGAATTGTGTGCACAAGAAGCTCTGGAGCGTAAAAATGAAATCGTGCCATTAAACTTCAGATCCAATCTTGCGAATTGAAACACTGCCTTGAAATACCTAAACTGAGACGATGTTCGAGCCTTTTACCATTGGAGCATCCAACGTTACTTTGTTGTTGGCATTTTCCCATCGTTGTGAATTGCAAAGATATAATTGGACTGCTCTTGTTGTAGTGAATAAATGCCACTTGACGCAACACTTTGTTCTGCGTTCTCAAGTCGAATCAGACGCTCTCGAGCGCCAGCTGCTGCTCTTGTCAATTTATTTCGTATAATTCACTTTGTCATCCCAAGAGCAATTCTCCTTCTTACTTCGACTGAGTGCGTGCGTGACCACTCAGCTTCTGTGCTGTGCTGGTCCAATGAGGATCAGCTCAAAATATCGATTCCTCCTCTAGAGCAGCCTGATAATTTTAGAATTATCAACATAATTTAAGCTTACAGTATGCAAAACACTATTTTATGTGCCAAAAGCCAAAAAGATATAAATGACATTCAAGATGTTGTCTTTTTAAAAAAAATAAAAAAATAAAATTAGGAGATTTTAAAAAGAAAGACAGATTGAACGCTTCCTGCATAAATATTCATAATATGAAAAATGATAGTGCCTTTGCTCTGCTGACTTTGAAAGAATGAAAGTTTGCAAAAATTTACATCCGTGCATGCACCGCACACCATTACACTAAATTATTTTGATTTTTTCCTCATCGTGACACATTTCCTTTCTCACTTTTTGGTTTCCTCTGCTACCCTGATTTTCCTGGAGCCGTCCTTCCATTTCCAATAAAGAAATGTTGTGAATCAATTAGTTTTGCGAGGCACATAAATAATTTGGAACAGATAATATGGTGGAATAAATATATCGTTGGAGCGTTCAAATTTTGATCGCTCTATCTTGAAAATAATACAGTCTCGTATTTTGCACGCTCCCAGTTCCTCTCGAGACAAAAGTGCAGACTCAGTCAGAGTATAGTAAGAGCGGCTGCTGTGATTTTCTACTTCCCCGACTTGCGTCTGGACTGCACGGCCAGCGGGGGCAATTACGCAGAATTATACAGTCTGCACGGTGCTGAATCCATTATTTCCAGACTCACTCGCTTTTGTGTGCAAGGAGCCGACGCACGATTCATTTTCACTGTGCAGCAGAGAAATGCAACCGCGGTATAGGGTCGCCGCGCGAGTGATATAAAGTCTAATATTACACCTTGTGTATGAGAAAGCGATGCCCCCGTGTTGCGCGTCATTTATTCTGTGGAATCGAGCAGCGCAGCGCTCATTATGGTAGGTGCGAGGCGCGTCTCTTGGTGAATACTTCGTCACTCTTTTGATTCCACTGAAACGCATTCAGCACGTGGATCACATGTCATTATAAAATTCACACATCGCTGCGCGCCTTTTGAATGGAATACAATTAAAAATGCCAAAAATACACCGCGCAGGTTTTCCCGTCAGCACGCGCGCATGGGCTTGATGAAGAGTGTCGCTCTTCGACAAAATTTATTTTCATGCCACGCCAAGGTCGGTTTCCTAGTAAATAACTCTTATTTCAACACACGAGAGGCTCAAGATGCTGTGAACGGAAAAAAAGTAAAATCGTTTTCGTGTACTCGTCGTATGCAAATAGCAATAAAACTCTTAGGGCCAAACTTGGTGCGCTTTTCACGCTTGAAAGTCTGTCTTAAATGCGGCTAATATGCTGAAAGGCTTGTTTGTTCGAAACTCTGCTTAAGTTTGAGCTTTATATGATTGTGCGCGGTACCGTTGTTTTGATAATAAAGCCATAAAAGAGAGGATGATTCCGTGTCTCGTGACCGATATTAACAAATCCTTCCATCTCGTGCACTCTAAAATTATCGATCAAAGTAACCGTTTTTCGCTGTTTTTATCCTCAGCCTCTTATTCGAGAGCGTTAATTTGGGACAAAAATTGAGAAGTGAATTTCGTTTTGACGTCTGAGAGTTCGATGTATTAAAATTTTTCTTTCATTTTTTCGTTCAGCTCGCTGTTGTAAGTGACATGACCTATAAAAAATAAGAAAAAAAAACTTAAGACTCTTCACCCAGATCTTTACCAGAATTAACCTAAGTCTCAATAACACAATTCCCTTCAAAATTATATAAAAAATTGAAAAAAATATTATGGTTACCATAAAGATCCTAAGCAATAATAATAAACATTTTTCATTAGGACAAATATTGTAATCAAAAAGATAATATTTCATTATTCGTTCGTGTAGAGAGAGGACACAGAATTATTCTATATTAGGACTATGTTAGGAGTAGCTTGATTTCACCGGAACTCTCTTAATTTCATTAGAGCAGCCCAATTACGCTCCCAAATGGAGTCAAACACAGGGCGCTGCTACGGATGCATTCCGCCTGTGTTAAAGTAACAATTAATCTCGCCGCGCAGCGAAAGACCACCCACTGGTTCTCTCTTCTCTTTCTCATCCACTCAGACTGTCTCGGAAAAATAAGCTGTTTTCACGCCCAATTAAATCTTGTTGACTGCTGCATCTTGGGTTTCTGAACACAAAACAAGCACGTAGATGTGGCCATGCAGACACAAAAACATTGCTGCGCGGCTTGCGATATATTTGCAAATTTCCTAGGGAGCTCTTCGGCTGTACATTTATTTTGGACGGCTTTTCAAGGTGGGAAGGGTGGACAATCTTATTATTTTTACAATCCTGTTGTGCCCATAGGCGCGTGCAATAATTACATGGTAACCGTTCGGTTAGCTCACGTGAGCGCTTTGAACACTCGACGCGCAGTTCCTGTGCTCTCATCCACAGTTTTCATTTAGTATGCGCAGATCAGGAAGATCAAGCCGAGATCAGAACAGTGATGAGAGCAATTTTATAATCACCCATGCCCATTAAGGTTGTGCATGAGGCAAATTAGCGCAGATCACGGACCAATTTACTACTCGCACAGCCCCGTGATATCGGAATTCCTACATATATTATAAAAGGATTAGCTGCCCCTTTGGGCGTCTTCCTTGTGCAAGTACCGTGAAGAATTTAAAAAGGTTAAAAAATGATAGTGTTTTTACTATGGACATAATTGTTAATTGAAAATATCTTATCAGAACTAATAATTTCTCTCCTAATCTCAATCTTCAAAATAAAACTATTAATTTTGCCACTTCATCTTTTCATTGTTTATTTAATAGCTCTCAAAATTGTGTAAACCTGTAGTGTATTCCAAAATTCCCTTACGAGAATATTGTAATTATTATAACATCACTTTGACAAATAATCAAACAAAAATGATTATTACAAAAATAGCATAATATATAATATATTATTATACTTCTACTCCAACATATTTCTTGTAAATTGTTCGTCGTCGGTGTTTACCATAAAAATCTGCACCTTTTTGGCTAGATTTTTTTTATCTAATTTGTAGCGAAGTCGAAAATCGTTTAATTAAAAACTTGTTCTCTCAATTATTCTTTTCCAATGCTTTTTTTTTGTTGAAATGGAAATGTTAGAGTATATATTATGGCGATTCAATCAATGCCACGCTTAGTGTAATCCTCTGTTTACCAAATCACTTCAGGGATTATAATTCACACGCGGGATCTCGTCATATTTATTTAATGCTAATAGCATCATGCTGCAGAGAAACGGCGGGCTTGCTGTTGGCCAAGGTCGATCAGTTTCCTGGTGGTGCGTGCCTGCTTTTCGAAGTACAAATGGCCAACCTGTATATACATATACGTGCATTCAAGCACTTTTCATGTATATGTTGAGAGCAATATATAATTATTTAACGTTATGCATTTTTTGCGCGCAGCTAGCGAGAGCAAAGAGGGGACCGCCGTCGCGCACAAAGGCAAAGTGAGCACCTTAAAAGGCAAGGTTGCGCACCAATTTCCCCATTCTTTTTGCTTTGGCAGACAGACAGACGTTGACCAAGGTAGTGGAGATTTGATTCCTTGCGAATTTATTTTGCACCACGGCGCGTGAGGCGTACGATTAATTTCCATTGCGCTTTTCAATTAGCTCTCGAATCAAACGCTGCAGCTCTATTCTCTCGGCGCGTCTTTTATGTTTGCCGCTGGGCCCATTAATGCTACATTGCACAGCGTAATTACTAACATAAAGGGCGTCTCTAATTGAACCCAAGGTGGCTTTTAAATATATTTCAAATTAATAACCAGTGCCTTTTATTTGCATGTCATTTAGTTTATTAAAAAAAAACCTATAGTCTACTTCCAGAATTGAATTTAAAATTTAATTTCTTTACGCAAATTTGTTCCTTCACTTAAATTTGCTTGCAATATGTTTGCAGTAATTTAGAACGATCAAGCGACACGACAATTTAATGAAAAGAAGTGATTGATTGTAATCAATTAACTTGCTACGTTGATGGCTCAGTGCGGAGAGAAATTGCTGTAAAATGAGATTAATCGTTTTTGAAGTTATTTGATTAATTGTGTACAACTTTTGTTACATTTTGATATTTCAAAAGTTATTGCTTTGATCACTAGCAAGAATAAAGAACAAATGTTTTCAATTGAAAACAATGATTTAACAAAATTGACCATCTTGATATATCATAATATTAAATTTAAATTCTCTACAAGCCAGTTTATAAAAAGTTTAATTAATACAGCAGGTTCTTATGACAATAAATCTCGATAACTTTTGATGGGTGTACAATGTTAAGAAATCCTATTTTTTGTCTAAAAATAATATCATCTCGTCTTCATTATATTCGGCAAAACTAACTCGATCATTTGGTGTATAGGATAGTGTCAGTTTTTAATATCTTTTTGGACCTTAACTAAAATAATATATTTTTTTAATAAACAGCTATTTCAATGAGACTTTCATTCATTTAATGAAAACGAATACAAATATAATAAAACAAATTTGGTCATAAAACACGTGCTCATATAAACACACTATCTCCGTTTAGGTCTGAAAAAAATGGATAAGACATATTGATTATTAATTTAAGATTTTCCAGGGAACAAACATCGAAGGTAATATGCGAAAGGTGAAATTTAAGCCTTTGGTTCCGAGTTTCTGTACGTTCTGGTGGGGCAGTGACGTCAGGCCAGTTGCTAGTGAGTGAGTGAGTTAGTATTATGGTATCACTCGCGGTCCTCGCCTTGCGGTGTGCACATCACGTGCGTGATTCGTCTCTTGCTTATATAGGCTCGGACCCGGTACCACAAATTCTTATTTAAATCAGCCGCTTAAATTGCTTTGTCTCACTCAGGTGCGATAATGACCGATATTAAGAATGCTGTCTCGGACCGCAATTAGCCGGCAAACGTGCTTGCAATTTCAATAGTTGGTTATTCGGATTGTGCGTTCAGTTAAGTGGTGCGTGAACCTAGGTGATTATCCACGATATTTCCTTGCTCCGCGAGATGAGGGCAGTGCACTAACGCTTTTTGGAAACTGAATAGTGTGCATAAGTGACTTGGAATCAGAGCGTGAGAGTCGGCAACATGGGGAAGAACTACAGCAAAAACAAGGAACACTCCAGTGGAGGCAGATTTAACAGTGAGTTTAGTTTTTTTAAGCGGCATATATTTGACACTTTGAGAGTTCTAAAATAGAATGCATGCTTGCATCTTTATGTCATCACATTCAAACCGGATAAGAGTTCTGTGTTTACTTTTTTTATTCTGTGCGTTACGTTCAAAATGAAAATTTATAACACCGATAACTTTCAGTGTTGCAAAAAACAAGGAAATTTTTTCTGTTGCTTCATAGAGGACGTTTTAAATGTGACGATTCATTTAAATTTAATTGCACACTCCCTTTTGACCATCAAAAATTAAAGATCTGAAGCAAAATTCGATCATATAATGACTGTCCTTATTTTTTTGAGACCTTGAATTAGACAGGATTCAGAATTAAAAATTCAGCTGAGATTAATGAACTCTTTTATATTTTTAAATTCGTGCATGAGTTAAAACGAAATAATTTTGAGCTGTTGAAATTCACTTTTGCTTTTTTCTTACTTGCTATTTTGCCAGGGTAAAATTCCAACCTTGACAATTTACGAGCAGCAATTCAATCTCATTTCTTAATGCTAAAAGAAATTAATGTGAACATTTTAATTGATAAAAATCATAAGGGGAACGGTTAGTTATCAAGTCAGCGAATTGGAGCTGAGCCAACTGCTGGATTCATATCAGTATTTATCTGTACTGACTCCTGTTGTCGTTTTTAAAACCAATAATCAACAAAAAGCTACTCATATTTATTAATTTACATCTCTTTATTGATCACACGCGATAGGAGTAGTGGAGTAGCAACATAAACTAAACTGCTGATTTGTGGGAATGCACGCAAAACGTCTCATGGCCTGTGGCTAGCTTAGGTCTGTGGCAATAAAACAGAATTCCAAAACAAACTTTGCAGCATGCAAGATCGTAAAACAACAAACAAGAAGTTCACACTCTCCTGCATGGTTCGTTTCAATTTTTCCATTGGCTTTGAGTGGTCGCTGCAATGCTTTTATTTTATTGTTCTCCGGCGGCCTGAAACAATCAGTGCGTGAATGAATTTTTCTGCCGGCCTGCGCCAGCGTAGCCGCCTCGCCCCGATTTGCATTTTTTGCTCTCGCGACTCAAGAGCCCATCCAGGTGCTTCGAACGTGCAATTTCGCAAGTAAAAACGCTCGGTCCTCGCGACTCATCTTTTCTCGCGAGTCAGCAACAATTTGCCTCCTTCGATGCGGGTGCGACCTTCTGAAGGATATTTATTCTCGCTTCGGTCGCTCCTCCGCCGACCAGAATTAATCACTCTTTTGCACTCGGTGACATCAACAAAGCTGGGACAATACATGAACATTGATTACCCGCACAAACATGTTCTCATTGAATTTCAAACAACAAATTTATCGCATTCTACACCTCCAGCAAACCGTGAACAAATTTTCGAAACGATTCGGTTTTTCTTGCCAAGATTCTTTCACTTCTGTCCTGATTCTTAAATACCCTTCTATGTTTGCTGGGGAATTTAATTATGGACTGTTTCATGGAAATATTTATTGACTTGAACAAGCAATGGTGTATGGTGTCCGGGGCACCAAAATATTATTTAACCCAGCTAAAATAGTCAGTCGAGTATATTTTAATATTTTCCTTCATTCAGTCATTGGAGGAAATCCGCAGGGAAAATTTGGCGGGTAACCACAGAGGCGACAAACTTGACAAAGCTGTATGTTTCATTCATTAACAGAGTTGACCGCAAAGTTGCGGCTTTGCAGCCCTGAAGAAGTTTGTGCAGTGAAAAAATAGTTGTTGATGCGTAATGAGGCCGCAATTAGAGCTCGTCACTCCTGTCCCCGCGACGACAAGCTTCCGACCGATAGTGGGACATGTTGCAACCGTATAGCCTTTACTCATTCAACATTTTCCAAGCTGACAATTGCTCTGACTGACTGAAAGTCACGTAATCGGCAAGTCGAAGGGAAGGGAAGCAGTAAATCTCGCGGAGAATGCAATAATTGAAGTATTTGCAAATGCAGCTGCAGAAAAGTGAGTAAACAAATCTAACTGTTGTCTTTGATGGACAGCGCGTGTTGTGTCCGTGTCTCACTGCTCGATTAATTTATTACTGCCGTCGGCGATTTTCCGCTCGATTTAGAGATTTTTGACCTTTTAGCAATTACGTACACCTCGACTCATATACATAATAAAATCCACTGCCACGCGGATCGTCTTTCTATTTTATGGCGGAGCCGGTTGCTTACGTGTGCGTATGGCCGAAAAGGCTGCGGCTGCTCTCTTGGCCCTCACAGGTGTACAACTAAATACGGCAGAATCAGATAGATCTGCCGACTCCCGGCCTGACTTCAAGGCCTAGGAGTTTTGAGGAATTCCGCCTGCGTGATCCAGACGATAGCAGCAAATTTTGCATGCTTTAATTTGAACATTGAAAAGAGGTTGCTTTATGCTCAAATTATCGTGCGATCATGAAATTCCTCAGGTTGCTGCATCAAAATGTTAGTTGAAAATTTTCAAAAACGGGCATGTTGTAATTCATTCTTTCATCTTCCTTTACTGATAATAAAATTTTAAGTTGCGTCTTAAGAACAGGATTTTTCCGTCTCAGCATGTCATACAAATGGGCGATATTTCAATTCCTTTTCGCATAATTTTTAATAAAATAAATGAAGGGAGTTGAATAAAGGAGAGTTAATGCTTAGCTAAGTTTTGAATTTTCATGCGTTCGTTGCTAACCTGTTATACGGTAATCTTCGAGTCATCTTTATAACTTCAGTTGAAGACGATCTTTAAACTTTTTGGCTAAAAAAAAACTAGAAAGACTCATGGGAAAACATTTACAGCCATTGAAGTAATTTGCGGCCTAATTATCAACATTGAGAAGATTTTAAAAATTGTCGTCACATAGTTATTTCAGACCACTTCCTTCCCGAACCATAAATGTCAATTTTTTCAATTAGCTCTCAACCGCTAAAACGAAACCATTAGAGAATCCTCAGCAATGATTCAGACGGAGAGAAACATCAAAACAAAAACAGTTCTCGCTAAATTGGATACACATGATTCACCCAGCACTTATGGGAGAGACGCGGTGAATAAATCCTTTGGAGACACCAAGCGACCGACATCAAATTTATTTGACCCCTTTGATAAGCATTTTACTGCGCACTTTCCTCTTCGAGCTGAAAGAAAAAGTCTAGAGTCGTGGGCGAAACATTCGGTATCTTTGCAGATAGGATTGTAAATTAGCTACTTAGTCAACTTTTTTAAGGATTGCAATTCTTTTACACTTATTTATTTGTGTACCGAGCTTGTAAACAAGCTTCACAGTTTAAAGCACTTACTTCGCTAAACTTTCGGGTAGGCGTTCGCCTTGGATGGTTTCGCAACTCTCGAATCGCAAAAAATTCGATACACAAAATGAAAATGATCTAATCAGTTCGAAACTCAATGGACAGGTGTGTTAGATTAAGCAAATTAATTAAGCATTCGGCCATCGGCCCACATGGTGAAACACAAACCTTTGGCCCACGTAATGTGCCAATAAAAATGTAAATGCTGGGCCGATCCTCTATTGCAAACGCGAGCGCGCGCACACACACAGCGTTTATTTTTTAAGCTTCCCTACGGACGAAAAATGGCACTCGCTATAAAAGAGGGGACTTATTTATTTATCGCGACCTCCCATCTGCAAACAAGAGGAACACATTTTTAAGGTCGGTCGGCACTTCTCTTTGAACGGGGAAATAAAACAAACACGCAAACCAACCCCGTCTGAGTCAGAAAAAAGCATCTTCCCATCAGCAATTGGCCGACGTGGAGTCAAATATTTTGACCCGCGCCGTTCAGCGCTACATTTGTCATCCGTTGTCACTCGCGCGGCCACGTTGAAAGCCATCAACAAAGGAACTTGATGGGGTCATGTGGGTACTGAGTCATTCATTCAGAAAGCTAGCTGCGTGGCCAGGAGGTGTGTGGGTGATGAAAGCAGCTGCTAAATTTGGCGATTGATTAGTGATGCATATTTTTACATTTATAAGAATTGCAGGAGTTGTAAAAAAATACATGCAATCATATTTTTTGTAAAACGTCCAGAAGTATAAATAAATGTTGGAAATTATTTAATTTTTGCAATATTTACTGTAGTAATTTTATCTTTGGTAGCCTATTTGATAGTTCCGATAAAAAATAATCGCTTGATGTAACGGTACCACCGTTTAAATTTGGAATATGATGACATCAGTAATTTTCCCTCATTTAATTACTGTGCTGCACGAAACGAACGAAGATGAGGTAAAATGATTCTGCTGGTCCTCTCTAATTTGAAACGGTGAACTGATTAGGACCCACTCACATATTATTCAAAGCGTGCCTCGGCGTGCTGAATTTAATTTCTAACGTACTGACAAAGAGAGACTACTAAAAATTCATAAAGCATCATGGCTGTTGCTCCAAGGGATTAACGCGCGTAAGCATCATGCGCCTCCGATAGTTTTTAAATACCAAATACGCCCGCTATTGTGTTACACACAACGCATTGAGAGTTCGCCTTAATAAATTTTTGCGCGTGGACTTGAAAGGGCAAAGAGATACGGTGTTTGAGGTCCATAAATAAATTCAACAGAAGGAATGCCGACGCAGGAGGAGCTCCGCGATGACGAAGCCCACTGGCTTTATTCAAATGAACTCGATCCAGATGAAATTGAAATTGTGGGTGTTAACACGAAAATTTAATAAACCGCTTTTTTATTTACATACAATGCCCTTGGGCAAGAAAAAAGAGTAACCATATCTTTTATTTGGGGATTTATCTATTCTGAAGAAATTGAGTTTTCACGTTTTATTTGACAGACGTGCGTTAAGATTTTTTTTAGGAATATTGAAAACCAGGATTTGTGGCGCCCAGGGAAATTGTTCTGGCAAAAACGAACATCGCCTCTTGGATGGTGTCCAACTAGCATAAATCTTTCTGCGAAGGTGTGAGAAACTTTAACACGAAAGCTGGATTTTCGTGATTATGTACAGCATCTTTCTTACTTGTCCCCAATGGATGCTTTTGTGCAATTATGTGCTGTGTAACGAAATCTGAGTGTTAGAATTTCGCACGCAAAGATAAGAATAAATGCCTTGGGTCGTGCTGGGGCTGCCTCATGAGGAAAATAAAATACATCGGCCAGTAGTTTGCTTCTTTCTTTCGTTTTTTACTCACTGAAATGGAGATGAATAAATAACACAGCTTACGTAATGGAGAGTCACGCAAGCTAATGAAACGATAAAATCATATTTGCGACACCACAAATAAATCTACTATTTAATTTCTGAATTGCTTGAAAAAATCAACATTGCTTGTATCTCTTTAGCAAAATTTAATTTAATCAAACAACGACCGCTAGATAAAAAAAACTCCCTATATTTGGAGCACAATCTAAAATTATGTCCAAACAAACAAGCAGTGAAAGAGTGACTGTTTTCGCTTTTATCTCTATGTAAAGAAAGATGAGAAGCGTCAAGGAAAGCAGCACGTCATACAAAGAAAACATGCACTCGTTTTATTACGGGAAGTCATGTCATCAAATTTATCTGACTGCACTTTATGTGTGGCGTGAAGCAGCTTCTCTCACTCACGCAGCTAAAGATGCATTCGGTCTGTTGATAATGCGCTGTATAAAACGTGAATATAACGTAATCAAAAGGAAGAGCAGTTGGAACAAACCCAACATATGCGTCCATTCCATGCAGAGCAAAGATATGGGTCGCTCGGCATGCAGGGAGATTTAATTTTTTGTTTGAGTGGTCCACATCAACTCTTTTACGTCCACAAACATTCAAAGCCAACACGAGAGAATGGTTTTAATTGGATTTTATAAAAAGAGCACTCTTTCAGTTTTATTTAAGAAGTTGATTTAATTTGTGTCAAATGATTTCAATATAAATCTAAATTGGCTAAAAATATCAATAAATACCCTCTGAGTTGTCTGTTAAAGAAAACTCTCTTGAGCTAAAGACAAAACATATTCCCACAAAAATAGGCAGGTAGCTCTAATTGGGTGGTCTCTAAGCTTTTCATCTCCTTGTTATGCACCTCCCTCACTATATTTCTGGCTCAGATTGTGAATAATCAACCCGAGCTTTTCCCGTGACAGAAAGAGTGAAAAAAAAACAAAGAATGCGAGTAGGCGTCGCTGTGATAGTTCGACATTTGGTGCTGCCCAAGCGTTACGCAAGGTTCTTGAAGTGTCTGCGCAAAGACCTCAATCTGTCAAACGGTGCACAACAATGTCAACAACAATTGCGCCGCCCACGCGGATAAGCGCAGGAACACAAATCAATCGCCCTGGAAACAATCGTTTGTCTGTGTCGCTCCTGCTGCAGCTGCCCCACTTGACAACCAATTTTACTCAAATTTCTGCAGCCGCCAGAACAACGTGTGTGTTTCCCTCTTATCTTATCACGCCAAGCGCCAAGAGCAAGTGTGTGCGTGGGTTCGTTTTGGATGCGATTCCGCGCGGTGGCGAGCAAAGCCACACGTTTTTGAACATGCGGCACCTCTTGCTCGGCGCTTGACGGCTTAATTACGCGTTTTGTAAATCACCCGAGGACAAAGGGCCTGACACTCGAGATTCTTGCAGCCTCCTTTGTTCTTCGCTCAGGTGTCTTATTACGTGTCTGCCCAAATGGAATGCGTAAATGATGCGGATTGTGAGTGCGCTTTTTTTGTGGTCTTCAACCCAAATGGTATGAAATGATTGGCCAGTATAATGTCAATTTTTTATGCGTTTGCATTAAAAATATAAATTTAAATTTCAACCATAAACATTAAAAGCTGTAATAATAAGTAAATAATTAAGTTGAACTAAGGAAATGAATGAACAACTTATTACAAAAATTAAGCGTATGGAACAGAGTTTATAACAAAGATTTTTCAAGGTTTCTAATGTTAGCATTTGCAGCAGTTTTCTACTTTCTAAAATCTGGACATTTCTTGCTTCCGTATGATCTACAGAGTATATTAAGATGGAATTATCCTAAAAAAATAAACTACGACACTATCAATTTGAAATTTTATTTGATCAGATTTTTTTAAGCCTAGCTTTTTTAGGTAATGAATTTAATGCTTAAAAATCAATTTATATTTGACTGCACATATGTCACACTGCGCTGTCACCTCAATCTGTCTTTGCTCTCTGCGCAACCGTAATAATACAAACCTATTCAATGCTGCTCCCAGAGTCTTGAGGCAAGTCAAGAATCAGATTCACTACATGACAAACAAATTTTAATTATTTATTTGTAAGAAAATAGCAACACTCAACCAACAATGAAAAATGTGGTGTTTGTTTAGCGATGCGCGATTTATCGACCAGTGCAAGTGCACCCCTGCGGTGGCAGATCTGTGAATATCAGAAAAAAATAATTGGCCAAGCTCGCGATGGGCAGAGACTCTTTCCTCTTTGTGTTTTGTTTATGTTTCACCTGGTATTTTTTGTCTATATTCTAACATCCACTTGGAGACTAGGGCAGCTATCATGCGCAGCCCGGTCGGGTGACAACGCAGTGATATGTCAGGGAAAAATATCAAACGTGATAATTTCCCTTAATAGGTACACACATAATAACAACTATAAGTGCAGTGCGGCAGCTAGTATCAAAAATCGAAGAAAAAAGCGATAAGAGCGCGGTTATCCGCGACAGAGCCCCTCGAGTGGCACCTCCTTCAGCACACACAGATGCCATTCTCTGTTCGAAGCTCGATTTGCGTCAGTGCAGAGACGGTCTTCTTCCGAGACTTTATTCCAAGTGCTCCGGCCGGAACAGAGATTCCGAATGTGTCACCTGATCAGGACGAATCCTTTCACTGAACTTTGATAAGGAGAAAAGTGACTGTTCTCGGGGCAGCTGATCAAGCGTTCACTCATGTGATAGTGCAAATTCTTGAATCTCCGATTGCGCTTGTCAACCTGGAAATAATGCGCTCTACTGTTTGCGCGAGACACGGCTTGGATTCCAGCTCTCATATTTTTTGCTGCTGCTGCTGCACAAAGGTAGGCTTTATTGCAGCACGCAGACGTGCAGGTCATGTCGCCAATTTGACATCATGTCGAGGTTCTCATGCCACTTTACTGTTTCCGTCATCTTCGTGCCAAGATAAGCTCACGGAATAATCACAATTTAAATGGAAGTGCTTACTTTGAGCATTCTAAAACTCGAGACGTTTAGGTGCAAAATTAATGACATGAAATTATTGAAATAAAAATTCACGATCAAAACTAGTTTTCTGCGATGAGATTTGATTTTAGAGAGTACAAATCTCTTACTCTCTAATTTTTTTCCATTATATTGACCGATGCGGATATTGTTTATCATGGCAAAGCAATATTATTACAATTCCATGATCTTTTAAAAGGTTAATCTTCAATTACTAATTGTTTGCGTAGAAGTCACGTTTTCCATTGGAGTAGACATTTCTTTAAAATATTTCATAGAACGCGTGACTAGCACATTGTTCCTAAAAAATACAATTTCATTAAGAGAAAGTGAGCAACATTTAAATCATGCTTAAAAAGCAAGCAGGCATCATAATGCAAAAATGCACTTCTTAAGAGCTGACTGTTTGAATAAACACGCTTGCTCTTTGTTTGCAAGTAACAAAGTCGCGGCTTATTGATATTTCCCGCTTATTATTGCTCGTGCGCCATTCCGTTACTTTGGTTGCTTTGTTTCTCTCGGCTTTTGCATTGTGCTCGTCTAAATGTGTGTGTACTTTTGGCTTATGAAAATCTCGCATCACGTGGCACATTAATCACCACGAGGATGTGTGCTCACGTAACGACGCGCCACGGTGCAATAAACTGACGGACTGCACTTTGTAGCAAGGTCACCCGCTCCAGCCGACCGACTATAAATAATGATGAGCGCGTTCGATTTGCATAAGCACCGACAAACAACAGCAAAATGTGCAATTGAACGAGCCAGCCAGGCCTATTACTTGGCTCGGAGCAGTAATTCGATTAAAACGATAACGCTCCACACTTTCATATACGGCCTTAATTGACGAGCAATGTAGTCACAAGTTTCACAATGCACATACTATCATCAATGGAAAACTGTTTATAGGGAAATAATAATTGAAAATAATTTATATGTAATGACATAAACTTTTAATGGAGTTCGATCCAATGAAATCATTTTTACTTTTTTGTCACAAAATAAAGGTCTGAAAACACCTGAAAATTTTTTTTAAGGATATCAAACAAGTCAACGAAATTCATCAAGTTGACTAAAATTTGTCCCTTGAATAACAGTGAAAAAATTAGGCGAAACATTCAAACTGAATTTTTTATTCTCTGTATTCTCTTAAGGGTCCCATTGAAATTTACTTTAGTTGGGCCATTTAACAGAGTAAAAAGTCGACTCTTTTGCAGGGGAAAACGAACGTCTTTATTTTTGTTTAGTTCCTATTTTGTTACCATTTGATAAATAATAGTTGCTACAATAATGAATCGCAATAATTTGAATTAAGCAATACCAGTAAACTAAAAGGGTGAATTTCTTTTCTTTTTTTTAACGCACTTGTACGTGAAACTATTTTCACGATGCATTATTTTTTAATGACTTGATTTTCATCAGCAAGTAGCAGTGATAGTGTTCTCTATTGTTTTCTCCGCTTATCTTGAACCTAAGTTTGTAATACTGACTTAGCAAAAATTGCTGCAGGCCTACCAAGGTCTGTCCGGCTGGCGTCATGAGCAGCGTACGTCCCGCACAAGGTGGGGCGATTTGGAATTATGCTAATGTTGCAACTCTTTACGAGAACAAACAAAACCCGCGAACGCTTCCGAGAGAGGGCTTTTGCAAAAAATCGTGCGTGTATTTTATATGCGTCGCCTTAAAAGGCACGGCAGAAAACTGCTGCTCAGCTAAGGAATTTTTGCGACAGCCAAGGCATCCGCATTTGGGCATGGCTAATTTCGCGAGTGGCGATTACGCGGCAATAATTACAACCGTCGTGCGCTGAATATTCAATGCTCGGATATTCACTTTAACAACACCACACAGCGTTGATTGGATTTTGATTGTGCGCTACATTAATCATTTTTTCAACCCTCACATAAAGAGCGTAACTGACTCACAACTCTATACAAGTAATGTTCATGCTTCGTGGAATCAAACTTGCACTGTAAAAATATTTTCCACGTGCTGTAAAGATTAAGCTGCTACCTGCAAACTTGGAGCTTGTCCACCATAAAAATATAATTTCTTTCGAGATAAGCCAAGTTTATATAAAGCCTGAGTAACATTTTTATTTACAGGTTATGAAAAAATCGGCATCAATTTAGTCTTTTGACAGTTTCTGGGAGTGCTAACTTTTACTAAAACCAGATTTCCATCTGCTCTATTATTACACGTCCTCCGCCGATTCCTGGCAGACATAAATTTCAAAGATTACACCCATCCACCGGAGAGCGCTAGGCAAAATAGACTTGCGTGAGAAACGAGTGACAAGGTCCGCGGGAAATTCGCAAAAAAAAGACCGCGCTCGTGTGGGAGTTCGTTGGTAATGAAAAAATAGTAATTGGCAAATCCACGCACTCGACGAGCTTTCAAGGCCGCGGAGCTGAATGAAAATTTGTTAATAGCGGAGTGCAGTGCTCTCTGGCGAAAAATCTCGACCGACGCTAAATCAAAGCTGCTCGCCTTATTATTATTTGCGCGAAACCACTTTTGGCTCACAGGTGTTGCTGCCATGTGCTTTGATTCATTTGAGTTTTTCAACCATTCGAATCACAATGGTCAATATTTCGACTGCCGCCGCCACAAAACATAACTCTGGAAATGCCTGGCAAAATTATAGTTGTTTTTGTCCAGCGCGGTTGAATCGTTGTCATTAAGTGTATAGCAACGGAGTGTGTAATTTGTGGGTTAACAATACGGGGAAATAATACAATTCGGAGACATCCATCACGAGTGTGGATTTGCTACACATTAATTCAATGGAGCCGTCAGCAAAAATTATGGCGCTATACATTCGAAACTGCGCGAGTTATGTTTAGGGGCGGGACGCATAGATTTTTTAAGTTAACCTTGACGATTCTGAGATGAATGGCTTGCAGTAATTCATTTTTATGTCATTCAGAGAAATTGGTTCTCGTTCAAGAGTTATTTTCCATTCACATGATTTCATTGCAACCAGTAGAAAGCAATGTGTAGTTCTCGTGTACGGAACACATGGCAACACATCTAAATGCAAGAAGTGTATAAATCCTCAAACTTTTCTCCATCTCACACAATAGAATTCCAGCATGTCAGATAGTCAGGCGCAATAATAATAATTGTGGTCAGCCCACACAAGATAACCGATTATTATGCAAATTGTGCACAAATGCAGTTATGTGCTCAGCTGCTACCGTCGGTCAATTGCACTGAAATAAAATTCATCTCGTATGCTCACATGCATTATACAGTACGTGGCGGATGCAATTACGTGTTTCAGACACTGGAGCCGAGAATATTACATTCATATTCTCGGAATCCACGTTACTGGGAGACAGCTGGGAGATTTAATTTCTTGTTTAGATTAAAAACTATTGACACGAAAAAGGATTTTGATATCAAAGAATTTGTCATTGTTTGAACTCCAATCACTAACATTTCAAACAAATCTCCCGTTTCTTAAGAGCAATAAAAAATGCTTTTCCTGTAAAACAATTGATTTATCAAGTTACACTGGATTTACTCGAGGACAATTAAAGAAATGATAGTAATCCTGCTGGCGGTGGCAGTTGCAGTCCTCCTCCAAAACGTATCTCCACCTTAATCTTTATGATTTGTATGTGATGTCAGAGTTGCCACACAGTGCTATGTATTTCCTTGCAGTACACCTAAGGCCGCTCACCTGGGAGCATAATAAAAATTTATTGGAGATGCTGTGCGCATGCAAAAAATAAGAAGCAGTCTCTCACGAGAGCATAAAGTGGCTTAGTGTGTGATATGAAATATGGGCATTTGCAGCTCAGTCTCGTCCACCTCTTGTTCAAGCGGACTTATTATGAATTACTGGTGTCTTTGCGTCCGCCTCCAATGTTTAATCACAAGGCAAACAGTGGGTCCGCGCGTTTTTGCACTCGCGGTCGTAAACTCGCGCTAAGGGCCGGCCGATTTGTTGCTTTTTCTCCTTTCAACAGGTGCAAAGCGTCTGCTTGATATCAAAATTAAAAGGGTTTCTTCGGCTCGCCTGCGTGTCTAGAGCAATGCGGCGAACTTGAAAGGCCGTCCATTTAATAATAATAAAGTGGCGACTGCTTTTTCCACTGCGCGTTTCGTTTGAATCAAAGAGTCAGCAATTTTTTTTTATCAACTATACTAACTGCCCAACGCACTGATATATAGGAAGCTTTGGTTTTACTGCCACTGTTCTCGAACAGAACATGAAAGTAAATTGCAAACTGACTGCTTTTATTGAAAACAGTTCATTGCAAGTTTAGTTCTACTATTGCGGTGATTGCGTGTCCGAGGGGCGGGATATTTTTAACAGCATTTTGTTATTTGCAAAATGGTTTGTGAGAGTTGCTTTAGCAGAGTGAGTACACAATCACATTTTCCTTTCATGATTTCATGTATGATATTTTTGTATACAAAAATTAAAAAGTCATAATTTCTCATTTAAAATTTGACTTTCTAACCGTAAGTCTATTTCACTAAAAAAAGTTTAGCATAACTTTTGCTTTGAATAGAATTTATTGTGACATATCAGCTTAAGCAATGATAAAAAATAAATATGTCAATGAGAGGATTTTGGTTTTTTAACACTGCATAATTTAATTTATCAAAAAAGTAGTAAATATATTAATTATTATAATAGCTCAATAAACACCGCTTTAATGACCTGAAGTTTCCACTTGAGTAACGCATTTCTGCTGATGAATTATAATCGGACCTTTTTTAATTGCTCAATTAATTTTGATTTTGAAATTACAGCATTTAACCTATGATTAATTATAATATATTGCACGATTGTTGGCTTACAAAACAAGCGATTTAGTTTTTTAACCAACAGAGATGAGCTTTTGAATGATAGAATCCAACAGATTTTCAAATTTAACGTGATGACAATTGATGTTTTCAGGGAAATAATTAATTTTTCATGGTGTATGCATGGTCTATTCTTTGTTACAAGTGATAAAAAAATGTTTCAGATACAATGTCAACTATATTTTATGACTGAATTTAGTCTTGAAACGCGTATTCCTGGTAATGGGTGTGGTTATGCATGCGCGATTCACGGTAGAAAGTGACATCACGTGGACTAACCATGCACCCTGCAATCGATCCTCATCGTCACTCTCGCACACTCGGAGACTCACTGCGAACGAGAGTACTCCGCCGTCGTCTCGTGCATTTGTGAATTTGTACGCTTGCTTGCATTTACATTTAGATGGGAGCTGAATGAGTGTCGCCGCGAGTAATTGATTTTACACCTCGCTTCGAAATACTTCTGAATGAGAGCTTTGCATTTGAAAGGCGCTCTTATTAGGCGTATCGAGTGAATACACTGAATTAAAAGGAATGCCGCCGCGATTTCCCTCTTTTAAGTGCTAATTTACTCGACTTTACAACTTTTACTCTTGAAAGGATAAAGGCTTGAGCCCTTTCTTTGCTTGTTCGCCTGACAAGTTTCGATTTCATAAATAAACGATTGAATAACTAATTGCAGGAGAAATATGATCACTGAAAAATCCAATTGTTCCGCCGCGCAGCTCAATGCTCGCGCGAAGAATGGCTCTCGGCTCTCTCACAGAGATCAAATTGTCAGATCCGCGTGTTGGTTTGCTCGCAGGCAAAAGACAGGCGAATGCATAAAGCCCGTCAGGATCGACTTTATCAAAGGCAGTGACTGCGCATAAATTCGATTCAGCAGATTCGAGTTACTCAAATCTTGATCCGCCGTCGGATCATCGTCAGCTCACACTTTTGCTGAGACGAATTAATCATCTCACGCCGGCCGGGTAATTGACATGCCAATTATTTTAATGCTCAACAGACACTTTGATTTTTATCAACCGTTGTTGGGAAAGTAGAGACTCGTGTCGTCTGGCGCGTTTTCGCTCGATTCTACGCTTTTTTGCGATCGGACGACGCGTGCTGGCAAGAGTGGCAAGCCGATGGAGGTGAACAGGTCTCCTGGGACATGAGTTGAAAGAAGAATTTTCTCCAGCTTTTCGGTCCAGCAACATGTTGGACTCGTCTTCTTGATACATACCTCAAGCTGTAATATGCATTTTCAAGAGCTTCGCAATAAATTTTCCCAGTATACGATACACTCACTGCTTGAATCTTGTAATTTTTTCCCTAAAACTACTCTTGGCTCTTTAAGAAATGTATGTAAAAATATTAAAAGAAATCAAAAGTTACTACCATTTGAAAGCTAATAAATATTTTATTTTGTGTTTTCGTTTATGACTGCATGACAAACCAGTTTACGTTCTTCATAAAAACGCAGCATAGTAAAGAATGCTGTTTTCCCCGAATTTTCATCCCTCTGACATTGTCAGTAATGCCTTTGAAAGTGCGATGTTTTTTCCTCTCTTCTGACTGAGCAGTAACGTGAATTTTTCGAATTGTTGAGTGTGCCGAGTAATTCGCCGTCCTGCTGCTTTGACCTCGTGCAGGCAGCACTTTTATTGCCTTTTTGGCGAACCTCGGGCCATTTTCGGCGTTTTCGCGCGTCATAAGCCACCAAATAAGAGACGGCCGACTAGACCAGTTCTCCGTCGTGGCCTGGGGATACATCAATTTTGATCCATTAAGCATGCACGGCGCGCCACCAAATTCCTCGACGCTCCGTTTGTCTCTGTCCTGTTTGCTTGACTCGATGATTAATCGATTTAAGTTCTATATTTTGTGCCAAGCATCTGCCATTTATTAATTAATTAAAGTGACGTATTTTTAAACTTGAGAATGAAGTGGAGGGAGCTGTTATCAGGAAAGAGGAAGAGCCGAAGGTCAATTGATATAGAATTAGAATCTAATCAGTCCATCAAAATGCCTTCTGTTTAAAATATAATCAAGACATATGTTCCCACAGATTAATCACCCACTCTTGAATGTGCCGTGAGCAAGTAGCCAGAAATCGACCGCTTCGGCAACGCATTAGCGGAAAATTGCGGACAATGTCGTCCATGGAGGCGCGAATTTCTCCGTGCGCGCAGCGGAGGTGTGTTTTGGCGCTCGTAAAAGCGGCGTGATTGATTGTCAGCGTCAATAACTGGTTGCGAAAGCATGCGTCTTGTTCGCCCGACCATGCTCAAAACATGCGCGCCAATCGATAATAAATAAGCCTTTATATGAGATGCTGGTGCCGCGCGCCTGATCAGCGCTCCTTCGCCATATCTTGCGCGCGTTCACGCCCCTGCTCTCTGCAAGTAATGAAAATAGCAAGCACACTGAACTGATTTTATTGCTGGACGTGCATATTAAATCCAGACGTGTTCCCTGCCAAAGGCGGGATGGATCAAAGGGACTGGCTAAATGGCAGGTGCGACAGAAACATCATGCTTCAATTGACGAGATTTTTTTAATACCTCAGTTGAAACCACTCTTCCATTCAAATGACTTTAAAAATTTGATTTTGCTGTCGATTGGCAGGAAATCTGTGCTCTAACCTTCCATATAGATCCAGAGCAAAAAAAATCCATCTATTTTTTACAAAAAAAAAAGAAAAGAAAAACAAATCAGTTACACAAGAAAATTTTTTCAAGTTGTCAGTGAATGCAATCAAATTATCCAGAGGAAATGGTGCAGTTAATTCCTGAATTAAAGTTTAATTTACAAATGATTAAATTGCAAATTAACTTAGAAACCTTTTATTTGATTGATTACGTCCAGCAAAGAAAAAATATTAAATATTCTTTAAGCTGGATTTTTTCCTTTTTTTGTTTGAAAACTTCTTACAAAATAGTAGAATATGGTAAATCGTGGAGCTAATTTAATTTGTTATTTTTGCATTTCAATGAAAATTTTCCATTTGTGTTTCAGGCCTGGCGCGCAGCTTCCGGTTCGCGTCTCTGACCTCATTAACACGTCGGAAGATGTCTCCCGGACCGGTGGTGGCTCCTCGGCCGCCGCACCTTGACGTGCAGCAGTGGCTAGGGGTGCTCGACGTTGCCGAGTACGCGCCCCAGTTCTCCTCGTTCTCCGGCGTCGAGGTATGTCTTCGACGCATTCTCTCGCTCCACCCTTTCTTTGCTAACAATGGAGCAGCAGCATTTCGGAGTTTTATTAATTCATTCGAATGCCTCGGTCGTAGCGAACGCGCACCAGGGAAGGAGTTGTTGATTTTCAGGCTTACAGGATTTGCGTGGGGGAAAAATAATTTCTGCGGTTCGTTAAGCCGAAAGCAGACTTTGCTGTGTCGTCGAGTGGGTGGGAATTTGGCAGAAAAGCTGCGTTTTATTATTACTTTTATGATTCGCTGTTTATTGCTTTGAGTCATAATGTAAAGCTCTGCGAGGAGGTGTTGTTCTGTATCTTCATCAGTTCTGCCTTGCAAATTGGAAGAGGCGTAAAACGGAATGAGTGTTTCGCCTGCTCAATTTTAATACCGAACGATCATTTTTAATTTGAAACTTTTCTCTGTGAAAATAATAAAAGTCGAGCGAACGCAGCACATCATAAATCTTGAAACTTTCCTTGCTGATTTACCTAAAATTTATTCGCGAAATATACATTCAATCTCGCAAAGCCCCGCAGCTGGTAGATTTATTATGTATGAGAACCCAACACCCCCGCTGGCAGACACATATTTATGAAAAATATATAGAAAGCAGTGAATGGAATACCCGCTTTGGCGACGAATCGATGAGCTCGAAAATGATGGATGGACCGACTGATTAATATTGATCACTGACTTGCCAATGCAGAAAGATCCTTTCCGCCTCGCTAAGCAGGAAGATTACGTATGCACAAAGCGGTGTGTTTGCACGGAGGGATGATTTTCATTCCCATCTTTGAAGTCACTAAAGTCGGCAGACATACTTTGTTCACCTGCACGTGCTGTCGTTCTTTTTTTTCGCCGTGAGAAGTCTCGTGGGTGCTTTCCACTTTCCTCGACGACCACAGCCTTGGAGCAAGAAGAAGTTTGATGAAGGCAAAATATTGACTCTGAGCCGAGGCGAATGTACACACGCGTTTGTCGTAAACTCGCATCTCGGCTCAAAGGACACAGCGCACTGAGGAGATAAGCAACACAGCCGTGCCTTGCTGTCTTTGGGATTAGATTTATACATCTTGTCGGAGTTTCGCGGCTTTGAGTTCACTTACCGAGTGTCAAAGGAGATTACTGCCCCGGCAAATAGAAGCGAGTCCTAATTTCCCCGACCAAAGTTTTGTTTACTTGGCGGGGTTGCGGTGAACTAAGAGGCGCATTGAGGCGTGAGTGATGTAATTCGTCGACTTTCGTCCTGATGGCCGGAAATTGTGATAAATGGTGGGGAAGTGTCAACAATAAATGCACACATAATGGGCAGTGGAAGTCAGGAGATTCGTTCTGAAATATCATCGTTTTATCAATTTCCTCTGAAGTCAACTATATCTCTCGCATTTATTTTTTCTGGTGCATGATTTACGAACTTGAGAACTTTAAATGTGTGTGATTCATAGAACTTAAAGCCATTAAAGCTCACGGCAAAATAAACTTTATTGAATGGGATGAAATAGGATTGGGAATTCAAGAAGAGCGGCTCTTCTTTTTGGACAAAAATATAACACAAATTCGCCTTTTTTAGGCATTTGATGTATATTGTGAATTTTTAGTTTTAGTTACATTATTCATGGATTATTAGAAATTTGTCCATTCAACGGAGTAAATTTTACTGAAATCTCTTCAAAGTAAGAATTAAAATATGGTCTTTCACAAAATTAAAAATTACACGTGTTTATACGAGTTTAAAAATTTACATTGAAATTGTCACAAAGATGCGTTTGTTATTGTTTTTAAGTGGACTGAGCGCACGATTTCGATGTTAAAACAACTATTAAATGAGTAAAAATCAGCTATAGGTTTTTCGACACACAAAGTTAATTTTAGCGCGCAGCTATAACTATTACGAATAAATTATGGAGAAACGCTATTAAAAGTTGGATATTTATTGATATTCCGTTTCTGCAGTGCCTTCTTCAGCTCAGCACGTATTTAGTCTTGGGAATTAGAATTGATGCTCGCGTGTTTGTAAACAGGAGCAATAAAAAGTGCATCAAAGTCGGCAATCTTTTATACAAGATTGCGCCCAACAAACTTTTCCGACTTGGAGGAAGCAAACTCGTTTCCGATGATAACTTTCGCTCTCACGCGCGATAAATCCGTCAGACGGCGTTATATCCGGGCGCACATGTGCGAGAGGAATTGTACAACCCCTCGGCATCAAATCCCTGGCTCCGACCCTGTCTGCCGCAGGTCCAACCCTCTCTTCCATAACATGTATTTTTCATCCATCATAGCAGAAAGAAAACGCCGCATTCGCCACTTTACCCCCGAAAAAATAAACTTTTTGGATCGCTGCTTCTCTATACTCCGCTCCACGCTCGTCCCCCTAAATGTTGCAAAGCGAGGCACACTCTGTTTTATTGGCTTTTCTGCGGGGAAATCGAGACACGAGTATGCGTTCTCGATTTTACAGTAGACGAGTTTTGCAACGCTCGTCTCAAATAGTCAGCTTCATTTCATGCTTCGAATAAAATAAAATCCGATCCTAAAGGATTTCAAACTGTTTCAGGAGCTACTGTGGTTTTCGGAGGCAGACATCAAGGAGCTGGGTGTTCGGAACTCGGCACACAGAGCTCGTATCATGTCCAGTTTGGTCGCCTTGCGGGCCAAGTACGAAAGAGGTGAGTTTAAAAAACGGGCTGCGTGGGTGCAGCCGACAGTACAATTTGCAGTCTCTCATCCCTGCGCACGAGCTTGGAACTGTGAGAACGGTCTCTCTCCTTTTTGCCTGATCAGCAGCACGGTGGCATTTTCCTCTTACTCAGATTGGGGTGCACTTCGCAATACGCCCTGGGCCACGACGCCATTTAATGAGAAGGGATGTCCTGGAGTAGAGCAGTGTGCGCGAAACGGAGGGGATTTGAGCTAACAATTTGGCTTAATTTGACGAGAAATAGCATCGTCTAAACCTGCCTGCTAAGCCTCAGCTCGTAAAATATTCACTTAATTTTGAAATATGTGGTTCACTGTGATCAAATATTTCATGAAAAATTTAATGTTAAATTTTAAATATTTTAATATATATCAGAGGTTCTAAAAGCACGTTAATTGCAAATGATATTCAAAAATTTATCACTTGAGGTATTCCTCATATTTTTTACAGACAATTTTAAAACATAATATTTTTTAAAAACTTTTAGAGCCAACCAGGACTGACTCATGATTTAGGCGCGTGTAACTTTTACTGTGCGCATTTTATTCAATAGTATATATTATTTATCATATGAAAATATCAATTATGTGAATTTTCTCATACAATAGGAACTGGTCGAGCATTTAAAAAACAATGAGGATGAAGTTTAGTTTTTCCTGTGAAGAACATTCAAAATATATCCAGAAAATGAATAGTTGCAAATCAGCGTTCCCTGTACATCTGTTCGACCGAGGGACTTGGGATGAGTGGGCGAAAGAGCAAACAAATTACACGAAAAACAAGCCTCTTTCGAAAGGAGAAAGATAGGGAGGATAGCATTCCTGTGGCGAGCACAGCACAGAGTGAATGAAACACTAATCTGCGTTCGGTTGTGCCCTTTGACCCAGCCGACCCAGCTAAAATTTGCATAATGAGCCAGCGACAGTGACAAATCAGCCATCCGCAGTTGCGGTGTTTCTCCAATTGAGCGTGTACTCACGATATTATATTTGTTTTGATTGCTGCGAAGGAGCGTTCGCGCGTCTGTGTCAGAACCAGTTAGCGTTTTTCGATTTAATCGGCCTGCCAGGCAGCCTGACGCGAATTATCAATAAAATCACGTCAACACCGCAAACTTCTTTCCAGCCTTTTGTGATGCCAGTCCGAGATAAAAATTAGCCGGTGATTGTGCTCGTAACTTGTTCGAATTATGAGCACTCCCAGTTATTTTTCCTAATTAGCCGAGCGAGTCGTATAGCAGAATGTCGGCAGATTTATTTTTTAAGCCAAAGGTTGAGCAACGTTGGTATGAAGAGCGTGCGTTTGGTTTTTCATCAGAGACGAGACGAGAAGGGCACAGGGGTTGGCTAATTAGTCCCATTGAGTGTGTTTGCCATGCCCTAAATGCGGTGGACGCATTCCCTATCGCGATGCTAATGTGCGTGTTTGCGTCACAGTGTTTGCGAAAAAATGGAGGCGTGTCTCACGCTGGTGACATATGGTGAATTAATTGCTTTGAATGACGTAAAAGACGTAAGAAATGTGATGAAAATTTTGCACAAAAAGTGGTTGACGTGTAGAAAGCTATTTCAAAATGTCTCTATTTAGATATGCATAATTAATTAAATTTATAACAATCTTAAATAAGGAGTTGGCTGGAATGGAACCCATCAAATCATTTTCTAAATATTTGTTATATCCCAATAATTCATCAAGGTCTTTTACCTATATTTGCGAGTAGAGAGTGCGTATTGAGAAAAATTAGTCTGTCTTTTGCCATCAAACAGTGAGCGTCCACCTCGCAACGCGTATAATATTTTAATGATCAAATCAAATCAGATGTTAAAAAATGTATTTAAATCTTTAAATGAAAAGTTTAATATTTAAATCTTTTACTTGCTTGTTTTTAACAAGCAAGCAAAATATTTTTAAACAAACCAATCTGAGTTAAAAAGGCATGACTGGAGTGAAACAACATAATAAATGCGCCCCAAACGTATGTTGGTGTGAGGGTGGTTATAGGAGTGACTCGGGGCAGGTAGAACCTCCGTTCTCGTTAATTAAGGCGGAAAGCTCGATGCGGTTGGAGCTCATCAAAGGCCACTTAGAAGGAGGCGCCTGTACCAATTCGCTGATTCCATCTAGCCGACAATAAACAACGAGCGCCCGATCGGCAAGTCTCTATGGGTAGACACTGGTGCAATTAAAAGCAGCCCCTGCTTTTATTTATGGCCGTGTATAATAACATCAGAGCAGCCGCCGCGCGTGTTTGCCCAAGCTTTGCCCTGCATGCAGGCCGCTTAATAACTACGCAACAAAGTAGCTGAGCAAATAAAATGAATTCTCGCGCCTGTATGCTGAATTCTCTCGAGCACAGACCATTACGCACAGCAGGCAACACGCACTCATTGCTAAGTTTTTTGTCAAGCTAGAACTTTAATGCTGGTGGGGTCAACTATATCTCCACAATATCAAAAGAATTTATTTTACTTTTGAAACTTACGAATAATTTCCATGAATACAATTTAGAGGGCACACATTAGATTTTTTGGTTTTATTATATCAAATTTCAGTCGTTTAAATTGAAACAGCACCCTATCCCGCATTCACTCTCAAAGATTATTGCATTTGACAAGATAAAAAATAATTAGTTTAAAACAATTCAGGTCTAATTTTGATAGGAGAAAATATTGGCTGTTAAATGTCCTTCAAGAGCTTATAATTTGATGTTAAAATACCTTTTTTTATGGAATTAAAAAAATCTGTTTTTTCTTACCTCAAAAAAATTAATACTTGAAATTAGCTGCAGATAAATACGAATAAATTGTCGTTGAAATTAAGGAGCAGTCAGACGTTTCCTGTTTTGTTAAATTATTGATTTCTCGAACGAAACGCTTAAGAGGGGCGAAAATCTATCCGTTTGGACCAAGTGCTTGCTTACTAAAAGAGTACGAGGTGAGTTCCCACAGTAATTTCAGGTTCGGCAGTGGCCTCAATCCGTTGTGTTTCAATGACGAGAGTTCTTAGCGTACACAGGTCTCGCTTGCGTCCCTTGTCATTACTCTCCGCCCGCAGAAGATCAAATTTCTCAGCTTGTGCAGGAACGTATATAACCCTACGCGTGCGCTCACACACAAACGACGGCGCTTCTAATGGAGTGTCTCAATGCAATTTTCGCGAGGGAATGGCACGCCAAATTGATCTCTCTGCTCGCGAATTTCCAGCGTGTCCTATGATTGGTTCACGAAACGGGCCGCCGATCAATTCTCACGCCCTCAAAGGCCGTGTTTCAGGTCCGTAAGACAATTTGCGAGTCGCTCCATCAGCTCCTTTCAAGTGCTGTTCATCGAATGCAATCGCGCAGACGAAAAGACACTCGAGACGTATCCCATGCATAAATTGAAACTTTCCCTTCAAGCCGTTTCAATTGACAAAAAAAATCATAAATGCCTTATTCCGTGTTTATGACTTTGAACGGGAGACAATCGAACCACATGAAAAGCAAGGCGACCAAAAAGGCAAACAAACGTCGGTTTGGCTGTTAACGCGCACATTGTTTAGTCACGTTCGTGTGCGACTACAGCTTTCATGAATTATCTCCTCTCGTAACGAACGGCCATATGGTCCAGCCTCAAACTCTTGCTCTGTTGGTGTACGAGATGAGGGTGCTCGAGCGGCGGCGCGCGGGGAGTGACGTAATTCCGCCCGAGCCGCTGCTCTAATTCATGCATTTAAGTGAATTCCCCGTCCGTATTGTGTTGTATGCTTTAGAGCTCTTATTTATTTGTGGTCGGTGCTCCGCAGGAAACAGACGTAGGGGCGGAGACAAGCTGCAGAGGCACAGCGTCGCTGTGGACAGCGGACGCCTCGTGGACAGGACCATCACAATCAAGTGAGTATATACTTCAAGATTTTCTGGATACATTTTTTTGCTATCTAAAATTAATATCAGAGTCAATAATTTAGGTAATAATTCATTTGGTGTTTTCAACGGGTTAAATAGATAATAATTGGTTCACTATATTCATTGCGCTTTGAATGGGAATGTAAAAAACTACTATATTCTTGTTAATGACCATTTAAATAAATTATGGACCAAAAAACAATACTACTAGGACAACATAAATCATTCGAAGGTATATCTAAAATTACTATAAATTTAAAAAAAATGGCAAAACTGAACAGGAATTTCCGGAATTTTCACGCACGTGTTTTTTACCAATCATTTTCTTTTTTGCAAGATTGTTTTGAATTTTCTTAATTTCTGCAAAATGTTTTGTTTGCGAAGAATTATATTTAGCACTTATATTTTTTTCTCTAATTTTGATTTCAATATTTGAGAGAACATTTTTTTATCAGGCAGTTTCTGAGAAATGAAATTATTTATTGAGAAATTCACCATTAAAAAAATCCATTAGTTAGAGCGCCGCAAGTATCAATATTTGTGCTTGCTGTGATGCCGTATGGCGGCTCAGGGAGCCGATCTTGATATCCCTTTGAGCAAATGACGCAGCGACAGAACGATTTATCGGGTGCAGCAGCACCCGCTCCGTCGCCTTTCCGAGGGCGACTAAATAAATAATTTCTCTTTCCCTCATCTTCGGAGGGTGCGTACAATATCGGCCGTCCGCAGATTAGCTGCAGTCTTAACTGAACTTTCCCATTTTGGGGGAGCATGGGAATTGGCTCGGAAACCCAGCCGTTTTGGAGAATACCAACGGCATCTGTGAGAATTACAAGTTTTCGCTGATTCAATAAGAAAGGTGCAGAGCAATTACTAAATATTGCTCACTCGCTCCCTTTTTCGGATGGCCAAGCGGTTATTAGAGCTTTTATGGCCCGGCCAGATGTTCTGTCCGTTCGTATTTCTGCTGACTCGTTTCATCGCCGATTCCAAATCAAAATTACCGTGACGGCCGACCAATTACACCTTTGATTAATGACCGTCAATTACACTGTTAATTCGGTAAAACTGGCTGAGCAATGGTCTCATTGATCGGAAAGCCATTTTTTGTGAGTCAGCCATCAGCATAGAAATGATTTTGGCTGATCTTGTCTGGCACTTTTTGCAGATCCGCGACAAAAGCTTTCTTGACGTCAATTCGAGGGCGGAACTTTAAAAAGGCAGAAAAACACGTGCCTCTCTCTCGTAACGCATACATAATAATGCACACTCTTCGTTTTATTCCCTCTCCACCCTTATCGTAGACCAAAAATAAAGCTCCAATGAGGCGCAGCGAGAGTCTTCAAAAAAGCAGGGAAGAATTGAAAATTCCGGAAATTCCAGTTCTATTTTAGTGCACATTTGATGATCCACGTTGTAGGGAAATTATCCCGGCAAAATTAAAAAAAATCCCCCTAAAATAGGAAACAAAATCCTTATGTAAAAGCATTGATTATAGGCTTGGGATCTCAAAGAATCAAGTCACGAAACAAGAGAAGCACTTCAATTTAACATCGAAACAGAGAAGCATTTGATACACCCTTGCTTGATTATGCAACCGGCTCAATTGGTCGTCGCGTAATTCAATTTGCATGCAGGGTCATGCGTCCGCGCGTGGTGCAGGGCCGATGCAAACAACAGGGTGAAACCCCAGCTCTCCCCGTCGGTCATAAACCGCGATGCTCGCTTTTCGCATTAAATAAAAATAGCAGACGTGCCTGTGCATGTTGTCGGCGCGCGGCAACAAACGGAATTCGCAACCAAGTGGGCAACCCTCTTGGAGGACCAGACGAACGGGGGATGACGTCACCCCCCGAGCATAAAACATCCCCAAACGCGCGAGAGGCTCAGCCCCTCGGTCGCGGCGATGTGAACACCGCATCAGTACACACACATTTGCATCAGCAGTTAAGTGCAGCCACCACCCGCTCCGCCCCCTCCGCGTATATATTTACCTTTCTACGTATGCGCGTGTGTGTTTTTGATTGCACCCCCTGTGCGCGCCGAGCGGTTTCCCTTGTTTGCGATGCGTACGTACGCGCGGTAGCCGCTGCTTCACTTAATGTCCGCACTTCCGATTGTGTTATTTGCTCCGCTGAGAGGGGCAGATGTGGAAGCATCCCGTCCACCTGGGAGGAGCGGGGCACGTGGCTATTGTAATTTCGGGTCTTTCAGTTCCGGACGCTTGTTGCGAGCCGCGATTTAGAAGCAAGCGCGGGGCTGATTTAAAAACCCGATGGAAGCTTTTTTTTCTTTTTCTCTAATTTATTTTACATATAGGGTATGACTCACAGGGTTGAGTATTTTAAACGGATTTTCGACCAGATTAAACCCAATTTCGATGGTTTAAGACTTTGTATCCAATTTATTTCTACAGTATAACTTTTTGCTGGTGATGCCAAATTTCGATAGGGCTTGAGTTTAAAAATGACTTAATGAAAGCTGTGTCAAGCGTATCTCGTAACTATTATCGCTGAGAGTCTGTTTTCAATTTGGCTCGGTCATCGCGGGAGTGTCATAAAATCCAGGCTTAATCTGCAAAGAGTTTGGTCAGCTGGTTTTTGTTTTTATATTCTTAAAATCAGAAAATTTGTATTTCACTGATAGGAACTAGGATTTTGCGAATTATTACATGCAATTTAGATTATTTTAGCTGGTTTTGTCTGCTTTTTAGAAAGTTTTGGGATTAAAGTGTGACTCATCAAAACGATGAAATTTGCGTGATTCATGCTCATTTAATCAGAGGTATAGAATATTTTTTGATCGCCTGAAATTCCCAACCCTATAATTACTAATTATTCAGTGAGTAAATTTCAGATTGTTTTGCCAGGGGAAAATGCATTTATTAGTTTCTGTTTTCGAAATTGTTACTCACATAGTCTCATAAAAAGAAAGTGCTACTTTATTGTTAGTATTTTTCACCACTCGCTGCATTCAAATGATCTTACATAAAGAGATTCAGATTCGCCAGCGGATTTGACATTCAAGCCATTCAGAGTGAGTGAAAACATGTACTTGTTGATCAGAACTGGCGCCAACTCATGCAGCTGTATATCAAGCCTTAAACATGCCGTATCCGTGAATGGCAAATGTGTTTGTTGTGTTTTCGCACGTGATGAAGACCGGCTAATTGAAGACAATTGGCATGTAAATGAGCATCAACGCACGCGTGAGTGAGTTAAAGGGCGCTTTTGTGTGTCGCACGCCTTGCTCGTAACATACGCTGCGTCGCTGCGCGAATTTTTCGACCCATAATACTTTGCGAGCCGTCCGCCGCGATTATCGTCGATTCCGCAGCAGGGATTTCGCTCGCCAGAGCCGTTTGTGCGCTCTTCTTTGATCAGTGGCCCGGCATTTCCATCACAATTGCGGCCACAATTGAATTCCAACCGCTGGCTGATAGCCGATTTTCGTTTTGTGCAGAGAAATGTACCAAGAGAGAATACAAATCGGCTAATTCCTCACTGGTAATTGCCTTTATTGCCGTACCCTCCGAAGCAAACCCTTTTGTAATTGCTGCCAGCTCCACTCGCCGCTCTCGAAAGTTGTTCCGGCTCTCTGCCATAATTTTCGCTGCGCACATTTTTGGCAATTTGTAGTTATTAATGGCCAGCCTGAAAATTATCGGAATTAAACACATCATTTATCATCACTGGAAATAGGCCATTAAAACGTGGTGGAAATGTGTATAGAGTGCACGGGGGTTGATAAATGTTGTTCTCGCGTGAAACAACAAACATATTATATAAATAACTGTGTTGATATTTTGTTTCATGATTAAAGTAGACGTCGTTTATCATCTTCTAAAAATTGGGAAACCGCTCTTTGATTTCCTCCAAGCAAACATTTAACAAGTTCAGTTATTTGTCCATCTTCTTTAATTTCAAATGACTAAAAATATGCTCTTTGAAAGCAGTCCGTCTTGCTACTTTCGTCAGGACAAATGTGTTTATGCTGGAAAAGGTGTCACCGTAGATGTAGTGTGAAAAACATAAAGCACGTCGTTTCCCTCTTTAACGTCTTGTCTATATAACAAAATGCCGCGCGGGGATTCTATTTTTGTGGCTCTAAATCCAACTCTATTAACTACTACTTAGTATAAACGGAGATACAAACTGAAAATGAGCCGCAGAGGGAAGACAATGTTTTGAAATTCTTTGCTGAGAAATAAAGGAAATGGAACAAAATAATAAACGAGGAATTGTCAACGTATGGAAATGAGCACATTATAAATTGATTTTTGTTTATCGCTGCTCTCTCGTTGCAATACTATGGTTTGTAGGAAATATAATCTGCAATGAAAAATTATAAACGATAAAAACCCAGAAGTATTCTTTCCCTTGTCACAGGATTCTTCTCGCGCTCTTAGTATTTTGTTTATTCACAGTAGACATTTTCATGTGGAGTTTGAGGGTTGCTCGCTGCAAAAATCCATAATGAAATGAATTATTGAACCAAAAGTATGGCCTTCAATGGCAATTCGTTGATTACAGGCGCGACACGAGGGTGGCGATAAAGTTTGCTTATCTGCAGCCAACCATCTCTCTCCTCCCACGCTGATGGCGGTGACCATAATCGAGCGTGATTTATTTACAACGCCGGCCGGCCGCAAATAATTATTGCTGCACATGCACTAACATCCAGGGAGGGTCGAAACGAACGGCAGGAAGGAAAGAGAGAAAGAAAAGAGTTGTAGGTAAAAATCGGCAGCAGACACGATAAGCCGGTGCGAGGGGTGAGAGTGTGTCAAGCAGTCCGGGGGTGAATGGGCCTCTATGCATGGACGTGTGTGCAATATTCTCTCGCCGCTCTCCGGCCGTACGTACACACGCCGGCGTGGCCGAGTGCGCATGTTCCGCCGGCCGAAAATCAATAGGCGGCCGAGGGCGGCGTTTTACTCGGTAGCAGCACAGGGTGCAGAGTACAGTGTGTTGCATACGCTGGGGTGTGCGAGGGTGCATGTCGTGTGCTAGCGGCCAACGCTGACTGATTTGTCCCGGGACAGCCGATCGCGTCCCGCGGGACTGCCAAGGATTTCCACACCAGCAGGTACGCACACAAGGCCGCCGAAGTGCACCCTCTAGAAGGGTTGAGCGCGGCACGGCGCGTAATTTCGCCAACTGAGCGCCACTAGCCCCGGGAATCGAGCCGATTTATTAGTCTGTTCTGCGAGCTGCTGCATGCTTTCACCGCGATTTTTGCCTGCTCGCTCACTCCCGACTCTGTGTGTGGCCAACACACTGTGACTCAACGCTCTCTGCCGAGGGGAGCAGGGGGATGAAGTCGAGTTTTTTGTGCGTCAGATGCGTAATTGCCCGATTTTGATCTTAACATTATGAATCACTGCTGTTTGCAATATGCAACTAAAGCTTTTGAAAGGATGTGGCAACGAAGCTATTCAATATGAATTCTTGCTTTTAAAATGTCAGATTTGATCTGCCATAGAAACCAGCAGAACTTTATTAGGCTGCCAGTATTTTAAAAGTTTTATAAGTGGTTCTTTGCACGAAATTAACCAAAATATTAAGATGCCAAGTATTGAATTAATGAAATTTATCAATTTTTTTAGCAGTTTTAGTTGGAAATAAAAACAATCCAAGACTCAAAACAAATTGAAAAAGAAATTTCTACGCTTTAAATTAATATCTATCGAACATATATATCTAGGTTTAGTTTAGTTATCTCTATTTAATATAAAAAAATATTGGAAGAGCAGAAAGGAAGAATTTTTTTTCATCTTTAGCCGGAGTCGATGAAATTCCGATTCGTCAACAGGGTTAAATGCAATGGAAAAGCCAATTTAGGACGCGGCTTTCCTCTTTTCCAATAAGATCCACAAGCAAACCCGTCGGTTTCCCTTTCAAAATGTAAATCGAGAGGTGGGCGAGCGGTGCACCACCTTACCACCCCGAGGGCGAAGACGTTGATATCTAAATTGCAAATAGACTCATCACCTTTCGCAAACGGAAATGCAGCCTCGAATCGGAACACATGCAAATCTTATTGTGGCCCAATTACCTTTCGTTAGAAATGAGAGTTTAATGAATGTCTTTGTACGCCTAGCAAAATCTAGACAGTTACTTAACTACATAGCTCATAGCAGCATAGCAAAGAGTAAATTAATTCAAAGTAGGTTAACTAAAAAAATGATACTCGAACATCTACTCTAATCTACTTACGAATGAATTTAAATATTTTTGTTGCCTTTTTAATTAAATTTTTTGTCATTTCTGTGCCAAAATGCTCCCCGTGAGCGATGGGGATGACTATTCAATCCGGAAAAAGCTGTACAGCAAAAACGCGCGAAGACTTTCCTACTCATTTTGAATCTTTGCCAATCCATCGATTACGTATACACTGCATATCGAATAAGACTTTTGAAGAAATAAAAAGCTTGTAAAAAATGTCATATATATTTGAGCGAAATTTGTCATAGAAGAAATCCGATACTCCGATTGGAACCCTTCCATCGCACGGGCTAGCCCTAAATCCGTTCCTCAAGAGCAGCCAACTGCATCAGCGTGTGAATTTCTGTTTCGCGAGCACTTGCCTCCACTTTAAAAGCGCGTTTTACGCTCAGGACCGTATCTTTTTAGCCCAGCCAACCTTTTTTAATAGGCTTAAAGCAAGTATAGTCTGGCGTACTCAAGCGACTTTCCTCCGTTTTACATTTGCATTAACCCATTTTTATGGGACTCCTTATCTTGGTGACACATGAAATTTCAAAAGTTATTGCGCTCCCTTTTGATCTTTCATTTGGCTGATGCTTTTCTGCTCTGAAGCCCGTTTGTACAAATCCCACGTTGCGATGAATCACCTCGGTCGAGGCATCGGATTGTTCAAAAAGTCGGCTGAAAACACTTTGGTCGCTACATGCTCTTTGTCTCTCCGTCGCAGGGAGTACAAAAATTATCGCGTGGAGTGTTCTGCGGCGAAAAAGAAAGCGGGGGCGCCGTCTGCAGAAAACAATTTCTTCCCTTCACTTGACTCTCGGCACTCAGAGCGATGGAGTCGCTTTCCTCCGCTCCCCTTTCCCTCGGAATCCTTTTTAGTGGCTGAAAATGAAGGTGATAAGTTTTTATTTAGTCCTTTCTTCCTGAGAGATGTTCGCGGAAAGCAGAAAATGCTGCTACAATGTCGTCAGTCACCGCACTCCTTGCCTTGTTTTGTCCAATGCTAATCAAAGCGCATAATGTTATTTTTGAGCTCAGCTTTCAAGATAAAAAGGATTACCGTGGAAAGGATGTAGGCATTGCTCCTTTATTTCAGAAGGAAAGGGGAAGTATCATAAAAATTCATGTTTGTGAGGGAAATTGGATAGGATTATTCGGTTTTTTTATCTTACACACGTGTTCGCTTCTCATTTATTTTTTATTTGCAAACGCCCTGTCTACGCAAAATGAGTTGATTTTTATTATATCTGTTTAGGAGGCAATTTAAAGGATGCATATTCGCTCAATTTTTCAGAATAATCCATGTAGTCAAAATGAAAAGCACATGACACATTGTAAACAAGTTGATTGTAAGACTAACTAAGCCGAAGTAGGTCCAGACTGGATTAACTTTCAAAAATTAGGACATCCCAAAAAATAGCACATTAAAATCTTGTTTTCCCAGTAGCATTTCACATCTTGTTATGCAGTAGAGGGTAAACTGTGCCGCAGAGCAGTGTTTCTAAATTCAATTTTGAACAAAAAAGTCCAATATGCATGATTCGAATGAAATTTACATTTTGTGGACACATAATGTTTGGATTTAACATGCAGGAGTCTCTGAAATTAGTTATTTATAGACCATTAAAATACTCAATTTATAAATGATTATCAAAAAATCTTAAAAGTCAGAGAGTTGTCGGATTTTTTATTCAGGCACCGCGTTAGGAGGCAAGCGCTGGACATAGCGAATGGTCAGTACAACGTGACGTCATCAGTGTTATAGCTGGTAGAGATTCACACACGCTACTAATATTGCCGTGATTGTTGGTCATTCCGACAAGCAGCCCAACAATCATGGCTATTTAGTATATTTGCACCCTGTGCAGTGATTAAGTCTCAATGCTTTGATAGCTTCCTTTGTCCACTTAAAAAGTTCAAATACATACTCCTGTATAAATAATTTTTGGCTTTTAATATCCCTTAACTATTTTTTGACGTCCATATTCTTTAATCAAATCATTAACTGGAGTCGTTGATTACAATACTGGATTTAATAATGTTTGGTTCAAAATGTGTTTAATATTACAGCTAAAAGCACAGGAAAATAATTTAATGCTTGACTATGGAGATTCTAACTCAATATTTTGAAAACAGCATAACTCCATTCATCCATTTAAATTTTAACTGTTTTCTTGTTGCTTTCAATATTCAAATTTGTTTTTATCTAATACTCCAAAAAGCCACCACCGCTTTTTATGGTACATCACTTTTAAATGTCAAAACCATTTTGCCGGAATGTCAAGTCGAAAAGCACCACTACTGCAATCGATTTCATAAATTCTAGTGAGGCCGAAAGTATGGCGAAGGGAACGATTTTCCGTCGCGCTTTACGAGCGCTTTCCATTGCGGCGTGTGCGTTTTTATTGCGGTGCTGCATCACGCAGCGCTCGTGCACCGTGCCGGTTGCATACATGCGCGCCTAGCAGTGCATAGCTGCGGCGAGTCGAGCGCATCAGAGCCGCGTCGTTGCTTCGAGAGCCCTCCTTTGCACGTGCACTGCTAAAGGGCTGGAAAAGAGCACAGATCGTCGCTCGGGTCGCGGGCAATGTGGAGCTCGGCTGGCGGTGCGGACTATTGCACCAGGTCGCAGGTCAATCAAAAGTCGTTGGCCCATTTTAGCCGCGCGCGGTAGTAAACAAAGTGCGCGGCTCAACTGGTGTGCCCCTTTAATTAGAGTCAATCTTTGCATGCCTCATTGCAAATGGATCGAATGCTCAAAATAGAAGCTTAGTGCTTTTTGTGTCACGTTCTGTGTCACGTGCCTGAGGGGAGCAAGTGCTTTGCGATGTTTTTTTTACGGAAACTCGTAAAATTTATATTTTGGATTTCATGCATAATGCATGTATTTCAAGCTGTTCTGTTAATCGAAAAAATTGGAAACAAGATCCTTTGACATTTGGGTTTCTGACAGGGGAGTCAATGTTTAAAAATATCCGCTGTCCAGTATGAGAACGTACGACACAATTTTTTTCTTCAATTTATCTCTGATGGTGATTTAGGAAGTTAAAGTGGATTAATAATTTTCAATTATAAGTTTATTCAAACTAAATATAGATGGTAGCCTAAACGCAAGAAGTGATGCATGTTAATTATTTATTACACGAGGCTGCATACCTTGATAACAAAAGCATTTCAGTGAAAGTAAAGAGCGGAGCCACGCGATTTGCATATAAATTGTAACTCCCAAATTTATAGACTCGCTTTTTCGAGATTTATATAGAAGCCAGTCTAATAAGCGTCGACAAAAGATAATTTACTCCGCGCGGAAAATCGATTTGCTGAGGAGATGAGCTTCTGTTAGCGGCAGACAATAAATATTGTCTCCTTGGTTGCATGCTGCTGAATAATTGAGATTGCAAAAATCCATACACGAGAGCCAAGTCTGGACATTCTTTGGGTTTGTTGAACTTGTGACACACAGCCGGTGGCAACGCCACCGCCGCTGCGCTTGCAATTATCATATGTTTGCATTTTCATTGTGCCCTCTTTGCAATTGAAAGTCATGATGTATGAGATGTTCCGTAACTTTATTGCTCGGACACTGAAGGTTACAGTTTTCTCACTTAACCCATTCTTTACCGCATATTTTTCTTGACAACTAATAATGATTTTTTACTTAATATGTCTTTTAGCAAAATTATTGTTAGGGAAAACCCCCATTCAAGTACATTCTAGCATGGAGTTACAATTGGATTTAATTATTTTTTGACTAAACTCAATGCTCTCGTAGTTTTTATTCTGAAAAAAAAACATTCACCGATCCAACAAAATGCTGTTTTAGTTTTTATTCATACCAGGAGAAACACTACCTTGAAAAACCGATTTATTTTTCCACCAAGAGTGCCGAGTGTGTCTCTGTCCGCAGACAAAAGACAGAAACTCATCGCTTTCCATTTTCCGGTCTTGTGTTTCTTTTATCATGGCACTCTTGAAGCGTGCGCTGTCTCTCTCTTGAGGAAGTTTGGTCGTTGACAGCAGACAAAAGTGTAACGTGCTCCCTTTTCTTTCGTGTTTCAGCTCCGAGTTGTGCGTGAATGAGCCACCCCAGAGCAAGAGCTTAGACAATCTAACCATGGTGAGTATATGCACACTCGACGTTACGCGCCCTCGTCTGCCTCTTCGTCCCTCTCCTCTCCTTGTGTAGTGTGTTGTCTTGCTTAGAATTAATTTGAGCCTCCACTCGCTGCCTCCCAGCGTCCCATTAGCGCAATTTATGGCCGTAATTACGTGCTATATCTGCGAATTAAATTCACTTCCTTAAGTGCAGACGCTTTAAAAAGTTGGCATCTGCGGATTATTATGAAGGATTAGCCTGAAGAGGATATTTGTTATTAAAGGAGTTTCCTCATTTTCAGGCTCCACCTTCACCTTTGTAATTATTTTTAAGCTCGAGGTAGATAAATTCAAAAGCGTAGCTCAACTTTTGAACGTAGAAGCTTTATTTAGTTAATTATGTTGTTCAGAAAGATAAGTTAAAATGGAATCTGAGAAGCTGCTATACAACGAGTTTGAAGAGAGATTACAGCGTTTTTCAAATTAACTTTTGTGTTTATCTAACGAATGGAGCACAAGGATAAAATCTAATTTTGCAGCCTTTGCCAGAAAGTTTCTACCTCATCAGTTTCAATTGAAAATAAAATTAGATTTTTTTGCCAGAATTCCCAGACATAAACAAAACAAACAAGCGGCTCCAGTTGTGTAGTTTTCTGTTCAGCGAGGGCGGCAGATAGTTGCATAAACTTTAACGGCGTGATAAAAGTCCGCTCGCCGAGGAAATAAAGGAATCAACCCAAAGTAGAACAAATGTTCTTGATGAAAGCTCTACGGCGCGCTAAATTAGATAGTGTTGCTAAACCTATAAAAAGTCTGTGTGATGAAAACAGAGCCTCTTCAATTAATTCTGGAGAGATATGACCCAGAAGAAAACCAATTTGTTTCAACTAAACACTAGCTCTGACAAGTTAAAAAAATCCGCCTCAAAATCATGGATGGTAGATGGCGGAATCGATCAGCTATCTCGATGTTAAACTAATTGATCCCTCCGCCTCTTCCTAAGTAAATATCATGAATTATTGAATTGGCAGCCAATTCGACGGGCCGATCTTTTTATTGGATGGAGATGCACCTTCCGCTCCCAGGGGAGTTTGGCGGCAAGTTTGATTCAGGGCCGGTTCCCCAGGGTGGTGCCTCGGAGCAAACGCATTCCAAAACACAGCGCGCTGACGAGATGCACTTGAGACCCAGAGCGTATCGATTGGAGCACCACCCGCGCGCTAACTCGCCACCAAACTCTTCTCTCTCGCTTTTCGACCCAAGCACAAACTCGCCTCTTGCTTTTGCTGCGGAAGGGACGCCAACCCCAAAAAGCAACTTTACTCTGCTCATCCTTTTGTCCTTATATACCTGCTCTCTCTCCCTGTCCCTCTTTTCCGTGCACACATCCTTCCCTCACCGTGCTGCTTCAAATTGGCAATTTAGCCTCGGATGGACTGCATAAAAAATTCAGGTGCTAGGGCGGGGCACACCTCATGCGAAAACAGTCTAATCAAATTTTTTGTTTGGAAACTGATAGAAAATTAGATCTCTCTATTCAAGGTGTGTTGAAACGTGCGTGTTTTTTTAATTTGTACCCAATGAGCTACACTCTTTTTGGTCGAAAGAGGTGGAACAATTATTTTTTCTCACGTTCATGGTCAAACGATCAAAGAATAAATACAGTGGATCTTCAAAATTCATCTAATTAAGTTTAACAGAACAAGATGAAATTGATTTATAAAAAATACAATTTAGTAAGGACACAAATTTTAATATATATGTCGATAATAGTGAATAGGGCCTGGTCAACCATCTCAGGGTGACAATTTTAATGTGTTTAGTTTAATGTTTAATTTAATTATTTTTTTTGAAATTATTATTATATGGATGATAATTTTTTCAGCAAGCATTTAATTGAGTATTTTAATTTAATCATATTTTTGTTATATCTCTTGCAGGAGGAGAGCGACCCAAACGCTGGGACGATCGCTCTCCGCAAGGCCCTCGAGTGGGAACTAAGCTTGGATAGCCGGGATCTACGGTCCCATGCGTGGTACCATGGTGCCATCCCACGCCAAAGGGCTGAGGACATCACGAGTCTGGATGGACACTTCTTGGTTAGAGACTGCATGTCACAGCCTGGTGACTACGTCCTCAGCTGTAAATACAGAAATCAGCCACTTCACTTTGTCATCAACAAGGTAAATTCAACTCTTCATTAATAATTTTTTCTCACGCTTAAATTATAAATCTTAAATCATTTATAGATTTTTAAAGATAATTTCAGCTTTTATTTATCGGGAAAATGAAAAAAAGGACAAAATTATACACATCTAGAAATAATGTATTAATTTATGTCAACAAATAATGGAACCCATCATTTAAAATAGTCGCATGAAGAGATGTTTTTGTGAAATTTGATTTTGCCAAATTTTTCGTTTCTCCATCCCTTAAATAAAATTTCTACATCCCTGAAATTTCTTTTCCTGGCAGGTGGTGCTGCAGCCCGATACGGTATACGAGCGGGTGCAGTTCCAGTTCGAGGACGAGGCGTTTGACACGGTTCCCGACCTGATCACCTTCTACGTGGGCAGCGGCAAGAGCATCTCGCAAATGTCCGGCGCCAAGATCCACACACCACGCAACCGACTGTACCCGCTGTCGTTCTACGCGTCCAAGTTCCCCATGCAGATGCCGCCGTCGGGGCTGACGTCGCCGTGCTCCCCGGCCGGCTCGCTGGTCACCTCGCCGTGCGCCAACTCTCCCGCCTCAAGACTGAACATGTACAGCAACAACATGGTGATGGCACAGCCCCAGCAGCCCCCTGCAGGCCTCACCTCGCCCCCTGGCACCCTCGGCCGAAGCAACTCGCGCCCTGGCACGCCGCCCAAACTGCCCACCAAGCACAGGAGCCACTCACTCACTGCCAACGCGGTCCTTGCTGAAGCTGGGGTAGGTGAAAATTTTTCGCATGGGATTGTTCAATATTTTAATGCAATCCATTATCATAAGCAACTTAAATTAATCTGCTAAATTTTTCAATTCAATTGAAGGCGACAAGTATGAATTAATTAAAGCCGAATATTGATTTGCACAAATATTTATATCTATTAAAATTGAGCAAATCTGTTCAATTCCCTATAAAATTTTGACCAAAATTGCTACTAATTAAAAATGTTCACATCAAATTCTACATACTGTCGATGGGCTCAAATCAGTTTAAATATTGAAAAAAAATTCACTAGGTTTTTTTTTTTAAATTATGGAAAATGAAAAAGTCGGGCGAGTGTGTCCATCACTAAGTTAACACCAACATTAATTCAACTTTTGTTTGGTATGAAAATCTGAAAATTATGAAAACCACGCAAACACATCTGCAAGACTGCTTTTGAATAATTGCACAGCAGCTTTTTACAAAAAGCCTGCAGAGCATAGGTGACAATCTAAATTTGCACAAACAACGAATAAACTACAAGAGTGATGGAATTCCCCTCTCTGACATGGAGCAAACACATAGACGTGAAGGGTTGCGAAGAAAGTCAAAATGTTTGTTTTAGCAGCGTAAACATTGAAGCCATACAAGTAATGTGGAGTCACAACTTTCAAGCATCAGGAAAATTGGAGGCGCGCTCGTGAAAGAGGGTTGCAAAAATCAATTTGCGTGCATACATAGTGGGGTTCAGGCGCGCTTTGCTGACGAGGAGAATAATAAAATTTTCTCGCGTGACCAGGCCTCATTGGAGCGCGCAACACCGAAAGGGTTGCTCGCGAACAATTCGTGTTAGTGCATGTCGGGTGGGGATGATTAAAAATTCTTCGCTCTCGGTAATCACTTCACGACTCATTTGACTCAGAACGGCGAACATGCAGGCGGGCTTAAGAGGAATTCCATTGTTTTTAAACCTGGAATTGCTGTTTTTCATTTGCTTTATTTATGCTCATTTACAGTGCAAGGGAGGGGGTTTCCCCTGTGTCTGTTTTCTGCTTGTTCCTTTTCTTCTATTCTTCAGCACTTTTTAATGAGAATAAACGTTAAAGAGCAATTATACACCATCATTATTGCATTTTTTTAATTTAGAGAAGTCAGAAAGTTAAAAAGAAATTCTTCAATTTATTCATCATTATTTTTCAATCTTCATTGCAAAATCATTCTCTGCAAAATCATTCTCTGTAAAATACTACTGATGAGGCCTGCGAGGCTGAAACAGCCGCTGCACAGTACGAAAACGTGTGATAATATTTTACAGTGTACATACATTTCTAATTCTGGTTCCTTATTGCAAAATTTTTTTATATTTTAGAATTTATTTTGCATTTAACGAAAAATTTGTATCTCGTTATGTTGATTGTATGCTAATTCTGCAAATTGAAATTCCAGATGCGGAGCATGTCAATCGACGAGCGTTCAAGCGACAAATTCGCCTCCCTACCGCGCAACAACACCCCCAAGGGCCCCCCGGTGTGCACTTCGACGATGCCGAGGCAGAATAAGTCACCGATGGCGCGCGGCATGAGCGACCCCACCCTCAGCCCTTGCATGGAGCGGCGCCACATACTGGACCTGGACCCGCAAGGCAGCCCGCCACCCAAACCAAGCCGCCCGCCCTGCCTGACAAGCGACCTGAAGGGCGCCGCCCAGGGGGTGTACCACGCATCCGGTAGCGACTCGGGCAACGGCTCGGGCGACTCTGTGCAGAGCTCGGCCGACAACGTCGACTCGACATCCGCAATGACCATCTCACTGAAGCCATGCTCGGTGGGTGTGGTCATAAAGAACCCTTCGCGCAGCTACACGCCACCGGACGCGGTGGAGCCGGTGCTGGAACCCCACTCCGCCTTCGACCTGGACTCGTTCGCCACTCTGCTGCTGCCCATGAAGGAGAATAAGCCGCTGGACGCAATGGCCATGCAGGGCGTGCGCTTGCTGCTGGTCGAGAACGGCTCCAGGGTGATCGCCAACCACCTGACCAAGGTGGACCTCGAGTTGGCGCACGCCGCCGGACGCTTCTGTCCCAAGGGCGAGCAGCTTGATCTCGGCCTCGGCGTGCATTCAGGGATTGAATTGTGTTCCTTGCCGCACGGCCACCAACTCAGACTGGATCTCATTGAAAGGTTTGATTACATTTTTAATTGATTTAATTTGTTTCTATAGTTATAAAATGTTGTGTGCGAGGGAGAACAAACTATCCCAAAGACATTAATTAGCATAATTTTGTGCTTTTTTTCTTCCATTAAAAAAATTTCCATTAAAAAAAACACCACTTTGAATACTCATTTATATTTTCATTTGGAAAATCCCAAGACTGTTTGGTTCATATAAATTAGGAAGTCATTGAATTCGGTCTAAGTAATTTTAGCAGAATGTAGAGAGCGCGCTGCTTCAACGCTTAAAGTTACAGTTAAAGCATACCTCAATTTAATAAAAAAATGGATGTGAATATAGTGGATACAACGATGATTTATCGTGATCGCGACAAAGAACAAGACGAAATTGAAGGCCATTTTCTGCTCTTGCTCTCTCGTTTCATTACTCCTTTGCATTTGATCAGCACTTACAATAAAAGCAATTCTCAAAGTGAATGGAGCTAAAGCATTCGAGCTCATGTGCCGCTTGCTGTGATTACAGGACGCGCTGCATGCAACTTTTCGTGGCAGTCACAGTGCTCAGCGGTGCGACTGATGTTGAGCGAGCTGACACTCTCCACAGGTGGATACAAGTTGCAGTTGACACGAAAACTGCCTTAGGCAACCTGTATGGCTTCTGTGCGATCATGATGGGACTGAGCATGCCGCAGGTAATACATAAATAATTATATTGATCCGATTAAAAATAATTTTCACCCCTAAAATCACTAAAAAGTTAGATTTTTTATTAATAAATAAAAACATAAATCTCATTTTATGAAATTAAGGCTGCTATCCAAGTTAGTTAATTAAAATTTCAATTTGATTTATCATACCTTTAAATTTTCACTTTCCATAAAATGAAAAATAATTTATTCAAATATTACGTTCTCTCGAAAACGTCTCTTTATGATTGAACCCGGAATTTTTACCTCCCATATTTGATCAGTGATTATAATTGTAAATCGGCCTTTTCTCCTAATGGTCATATTGGTCATGTTTTCTTGAAACACGCTTGGCATAGTTCCCTTTTTTGCGTTAGTAAAAATATAAAATCAAAATGATGCCTGACATGTGGATATTGTGAGAGAACCCTAATTGATTTTACCGATTGTACCACTTTCTCATCCTACAATTCTTCAGCCACAAATATAAATTTATGAACTCTGAATTATGTTATTTTATCGTCTATTTGTTAAAAGCATTCTTTTATTTATGATGATAAAAAATACCACATTTTATTGACAGAATAAATAATATTTTAGGTGCAGCGGCTCTCTTCAACGTGGCACGTTCTCCGCCAGAGATACACGGACAGCGCCTTCAACTTTGAGGCGAAACTGCGTCCGGTCTTGAAAAGTATGAACGAATGCACGAATCCTCATGCGCCCAACACCACCATTCCACACCTGTTACCCTTCGTGCTGCTGCACGAACGCGAGTGCGCCTTGGACATAGAAGACCAGCTGCATCCGTCGCCCTTGTGCTGGGAGAACAGCAATGACCAGGGCATCCAGACGCTGTTCGACCACCTGTTGGTGGCCAGGAAGTTCTCAGACAACGAGGCCAACTACCGGCGCAACGCGGAGATCGTGCTGACCGACGCCAAGACCGACGACCTGCTGATGGACGCGTTCCGCACAGAGTTCCACCTCAAATTCCTGTGGGGCAGCAGGGGCGCCGGAGTGGCCGCGGCCCACAGGCACGCCAAGTTTCTGCAGGTCGTCACGGCCATGTCGGAAAAGTGCGAGCCCAGCGGCCTGCAGTCGCCGTGCACGCCAACCATGCCCAACAGCCCCTCCATCACATTGTTTGGACCAACTCACACTGCAGTCTAGACCAAAAGAAGGTCACGGGACGCGGCAAATTGAACTGATTTTGTCACATTGATTTTAAGCCTGAGAGCGCTCGACAGGATGCAAAACTTTTCAGTCCAATTCCAAAATCAAAACCATTTTGACGGTTAAAATATAATTTACTCAAACATGAAGCAAAGCCAACCATTTAAAAATTAATTTTGAATAATTAAGAAAAAATATTTTCTTGTAGGAGACGTTTTAATAATTCCTTTATGAGCTGTAGTCAGAAAAGTGACATATTTTTACTTTCTTTCATTTCAAATTTTCCTTATTTAGTAATTTACAGAAGCTTATTAGAAGAAACGTCAGCTGGATTAATTATTTCTTTAAGAGTTACGATCCTTTAGAAAACGCTCTTAGGCGTCGATGGGACTTTTACAACCAGGCAGACCCTTGCTCTCTGGGTGTCTATATAGGACCTTCAAAGAAACTTCATCTGACGTAAAATGGTACTACATAGAAATTAACACGACTGGCGCTACTACCATTATACAAAGTACTAAATATACGAGCAGGTTAGGGTTATGATTAAATAAAATGGGCTGCGGAGACACCTCAAACTGATATTATAATATGCCCTTTTTACGGCAATCGGAGGAGAAGCATTCTCAACATTTTAGGAAAATTACTGTGCACTCAATCAATTTGATTCAGTCATTTTGCTCACGTCAAAAATCAAGGGTTAAACTTTCGTTGTACATTTGAGGTGCCTCATGTTTATAAACGTTAGCAGAACAATAACTACGACAACACCTCCTCTTCTCTACATACTATACTGTAAGTAATTTTGTACTGATTGTGTTTTAAAAATCGTAGCCAGGTCGTTTTGCAGATTTTTCACATTTTATATTGGTACATTTGTACGCGCAGGCAGACTTACACACACACAATAGATGAGTTAGCTCTCAAACAAAGTACTCAAAAGTACAGTCACACGCATTTTCAGTGTCCAGAAACGAGCTGCTGTCTTTTCGTTCCATAGAAAATGGTGCTAAAGTACTCATTTAAAATGACACGGTCGGTACTCAAAAGATTTCCTGTTCCATCTTTCACACAACATAATTATATCTAACGTAAATGTGGCATATTGGAATAATTAATGGATGTTATTCCCACATGATTTCCAGCGCTTTTGTCACGCATGATGTATCATTCCATTGAATTTTCGATCACACCGCCTGTAACCTGCTTCGTCACTATAATATCCATTACGGTGCATTCCTTTTTGTTGTGGCTCAAAATCTGATTTTGATTCCGAGGTTGTGATTTAATTTTAAGTTTTACGCTCGTAAGTTTTCGTATAAAATATATATTGATTGTCTTGTGTTAATTGTGATAATAACAGTTACGTATTTAAGCTCTTTTTGTACAGCAGGCACTTTCCACGTAAAAGTAATTCGCAATTGTTTTTCTATGCTCAAAATTAAAGTCTTTTACTATAATCAAAGAACTAAAAAAAGTATTCACTAAAAACTAGTTACTGTCAAGGAAGCTCAAATCGAGGCCATATTTAGCTGATCGGTTGCGAGAAATTGATGTCTTCAACTACACTGTACCAAACTGATGTAAAAATGTGTCAAATTACACCACCATTAAAGTAATATGTTAATTGATGTAAATATTGTAAAAGAAACGCTGATCTAGAGAAGGAAGAAACCGCCGATGGTGAAAATGCCAAGAGAGATATGGGTACAAGGAAAGTGTGCATATCTCCGGCGTTTAATTGCTTAATGAGGGAAAACTTCACCACCATATCAAAAGTTCGTGGATGGTTAAAAGAGAGAATACTATTCTACACACCTAAATTATAAAAAAATGCTATGATTGTTGGAGATAGTATGGCTGTGCTGGTATAAGAAAATCAACCACATTTTTGATTACCCACTGTTCATTGTGATCTTGAGTTTAAAACCCGCCAATGTACATTAATTTCTTTGTTTATGTGCGATTGTGGAATCGTGAAAAGGAAAGGCGCATACAATACTACACATAATTATATTAAATTGCTTCGATGTAAAATTTCCAGATCACACGTATTAAAATAGATGATGATTGCTGACATCAGATAGTAATTATTATTGTTATTTCGTTGTAGCGCTTGAATGAAATAAAACGCAATAATTTATAAAAAAATTACAGTTGGTAATAATTTATTACTACACTATCATACACATTTTTGCATGTCTAAAAATTTGAGGCCAAAAATTCAAGCAAACAATTTTCTTTAAATTTAAAATTCTAGGTGCAATGAGCAATCTGGTCGTAAGTATCTAAAATCGGAAAAATATTTACAAAACAGATTTGGGTAAAGTTTCATCCTATTAGTTCATTAAGAAAAATTTCATAAGACTTGTGAGAATTGGTTAGCAGAGTAAAAATAATTTGAATTGATTTACATCATTTACTAAATTTGTGCAATTTATCTGCTTAAAGAACAAATTTGGTTCCCAGTCTAAAATATTTGATTCCAACTCTCATGACGGACACATTTTTTCATCTCTAGTAGAAAGTGCGTCCGACACGGGATAACTGCACACGTTTAATTTGAAAGACCCGCGCGCGTCTGCAGTGTTTGTGTGTGTGTACAACGAATAAAGTATATAAAGAATTAAAAGAGATGGCAAATCATGGTGAAAGCCGTCTTCGCGACGACGAGCGGCCGGCGAAATTGCTGACGAGATATGGTGAGCCGGCCGACTGGATTTTTATTTACAACAGGCGGTTGGGGGTCGCGACCTCTCAGAGTAATCTGTCGAGTGCGTGGATGACCCCGTTGGTGGCCGGAATGTCGGGAGACACCACTCTCGCCGAGTTCACTTTGAACACTCCTGTGAAACGGGCAGAAATTATTTCCAGTTTTATGTAGGAGACGGTGGGTGAAAGTGAACGCGCATCGCTCGTTTATGGGGGCCAAGATCACGGCTAGTGATGGGCTTTAGAGATCGTCGTGCGCGACTGCCGAGCAGAGTCACGGGCAAGGTCGTGCATTATAATAACTCAATCTTGTGGACAAGTAGAGCGGTTTATATGCATATGAAACTTGCTTTAAGATCTTCAAGATTGTTAAATGTAGGGAATACGTTCTGGTAATTTCTAAATAAATTTTGGGTTGATATTAAAGCTTATATTTAGAAACAATACACGATGCATATTTTATAAATCCGAGCCATATAAAAAAATCATCTGAAAAATAAATAGTTTTCTACAGTGCTTTTAAAATTAATGTAAAGATTCTTTTTTTTACTAGGGCAAAAATTAAATAAAGGAAAAATTATAAGATAGAATTAAAATCTCACCATTGTCGTTGAAAAGCCTGAGTGGCTGGTTGGACGAGAGGGTTGAAGCAGCTTGATAGTAGGTCACGCCCTCGGAGAAGAGGGTGCCGGGGGCAATGTGCCTCTCAAGAAGCACCTTGAGGGCCGCTTTACGCTCAGGGGTTTGAGACGCTTCCAGCAGCTGCACGATTTCAGGGGGAGCACTCGCCAAGGCCTCGTCCGTAGGTGCGAAGAGCGAGAATGTCCTGCCGTCATCTGAAATAAAAAACCCAAACAATTATGAAAGATGCGACCTTACTCATTAGTTTTAAATACCACTAACTGAACTTTCAACACTTGACCTTGTTTTGCTACTCAACCAGCACGACTAAAAAGTACACACCATATTCAATTTCATGAAAAGCTGCTCTCACGGGTTCTCTGGACCCAGCGCGTAATGTGGCGAAGGGAAACAAATTCACATACTCTACTTTCAAGTTCGATAAAATAAAATTATCTCCTATTCTTCTTTCGTCTGGTGCTTCCCAATACACGTTCTAACGAGATAGCCCAAGTGATTTTCCCATCGCGTCGAGTCATGGAGAAAGATGTGCGTGCGATTTCTAATCGCTTTGCAGCTGTAGCTTTTTTATTATCAGACAACTAGATGATGAATGAGATGTTTTTCATTTTAGCAACAGCCTCTATCATTTTCCCACATTTTTATCTGAGAAAAGCAAGAGCTGGACTCAACTTTCATTTTTTTTCTATTTGATTTTTCCTTTCATTTCACAGCGCGTGATTTATTGAGCGTACTTTTCAGCTCCCAAGAGTCTAACAGCAACACGCACTTAAAGTTGGCACAGGTGTGTGTTCTCATTGTGCAACGAAAGTAATTGAGTTAAACACCGATTATGACCACTGAGCAACTACAGAAAATTATGCTGTCTTGAAAAGGAAAATGCCCCCAGGACGTCGCCCTACTTATGAAGTGTGTATTTAAAATATCGTCGTCCCTGTCACTTTGTTACAAGAGTAGGGCATGACAATTTCATTCACCTTTCAAATTAAATTAAATGGATAAAATGACCATGTGTGGAATGATTTGAATGCGCTAAAACCATCTCTTTTCAATACACTTGCTGCGTGTTATAAATTAATTTAAACTCCGCATTCTGGATTTTAATGTGGCGTAAAAATTATTGCAATTTTTGTATATGCTCTTAACTTTTGAAAACAAAATTAAAATTAAATATTTTGAGTTAAAGCAATAAAATAAAACGAAAATCTACCTGGGCTGTCGGCGGCGGGAGCGACGAGCAGCTCATCAAGGCCGGAGTCCTTGACGATCTGAAGCAGTTTGGTGAAGCGTCTGCCAGGGTCCGCCTCCAGAGAGGTCATGATGTCTCCAACGGGCAGCGGGAAGAGCACCTTGTTGACGCCGTGTGCGATGGAGCCTCCAGGCAGGGGAATGTCGGACAAGCGGTCAAACACGGCACCACCGTTGATGGTGATGACTCTCTTGGGGTTGAACGACTGGTCGGTGTTGGAGTAGACGTTGACGCGCAGCTGAGTGCCGGCCAAACTGACGCCGGTCATCTCGTCCTGGAAGTCCTCCACCTTGAAATAGCCCGGAATCACGTGGTGCAGGAGGAGCTGAAATTGCAGGAAACCGTTTGAATAACAGTGGATTTTGAAAAATATGTGACATACAAAAGATTTTATTTTTATCAATCTATTCATTACTTTTAGAAGGTAATATCAATTAAAACTCACCCCACTGAGCAATCGTGGACTTTGTTTGAACTTGGCTTGGGCCCTTTCAGCTCCGCCAAGCTCCAAAAGCAGCGCCTTGAACGCCAGGTCAGTTGGCACAAACATGGTGAACGGATCTGCGAAAGAAATTACACCATTGATAAATATATTTTTTAGTTAGCTACGGGAGCGTATATTATTGTGAGTAGCTCATAGCTCGTGTCATTATTGCTTTTTCAAACGCGGAACAAAAACGCTGGATGAGGAAGCGAGAACTGTGAAAATTTCTGTCATTCAAATTCCTGCTTGATTATGTCAGTAGGCGGTAAAGATCGCACCATTGTTCTGCATCGCGCCCCTTCAACCAGATATCCCAGATATAAACAACGCGCTGTTCACTTTCAATTTTAGACGGAGAAATGCACAGCAGGCGCTAGACACCGTTCCCAGAATGAGTTCAGCGTGTGAATTTTACTCTTTTCGTCGCATGAGATAGCGATCTGTGGTAATTGTGACGTAGCACATACAGCGAGTTGAAGAGTTTCGAACTGCAAAACTTTTGTTGATTCATCATTGTTTGCCGGCAACTCTTTGTCCCAGACAAGCGAGAGCACTAATGTGCCAGAGTCGATGTTATAAATAAGCATGCCGGGACTAAATTATTTTGTCATTTTAGCAATTTTGTAAAGGAGTTTGTTTTGTAATCTATTCATGACAAACTTATAAGATTCCTAACTTCTTTGCCCTACAGACACGATATTTATTTTTTAATTTCTTAATTAAATGATTTAAAATAATTTATATCGATATGTTACACGTTTACTAGCGTGAAATAAATTTATATTTGATCCTTTGTGAAGAATTAAAAAATAGATGTGTATTATAATTTGCTTACTTGAGTCATTCAATGCACGATCGAGTCCAACTTGTTCGAGGAACTGGGCCATAGAGCGCAAACCTTGAGCTCTGAGTGCATCTCCAAGCGTTGACGGCACCGATTTCTTCAAGAGCTGTAGACAAACATGGAGAGAATATTCTCGATTATAATATGCATACAATTGAGACGTTGCCTTTGCTAAGCCACTTATGATACATGCAAAAAATCTTAATTATCAAGCCGCATATGCTTAAATTAAGCAAGCATTGTTCTGGAAAGCATAAAGAGCGGCTCTAAATAGGTGAAGGCTTTAACACAAAAGCCGTCAGTCCATTCCGACGTAATGATGCCTTTCGGGTCAGGACGGAAACCGCGTAATTATTAAATCGAAAACGCTTCTTGACGCATCGAAGGGAGAAATTCAATATATCTACCGCGGGACAATGAGAGGAAAAATTATTGCTTTGCGCATTTCTCTTTCGGCCACAGCATCTCATTGATCATGACCTTTAACTTTCAAAATTCGAGAAGCTGCATGGCGAGAATTTCTCTGCTCACACGTGTTTGCTGATCAAATTAGGACGCGGCGAAAGAAAAGCTGAAAGGGAGGAGCGTGGGCGATCACGTATAATAGTTTTTTTTAATTCGATACGGCCTTCTCGTAAAGAAGTGAAATCAAAACTATTTTAAGGACCTAATACGCGTGTGTAACTGATACCATCTAAAAAGAGAAAATGTAAATAAATCTTATTATTGATAATGATAGAATTTTAGCACAACTGTTGTGGCAGATTAAAATCTGAAAACTGTGTTGTTCCTTCACGTAGAGGTAAACAAAATGTTAGGACCTCTGGGAACGCAATATTCACAATTAAAATGAAATAAAGAGTTGAAATTGCAGCACACTGAATGGGCACAAAAAAGCGATTTTAAAATGCAACATTTCTTACTTTAATGAAATCATTTTCGGCACGTAGTTATAAAGAATTAATGACTTTCTCAGAAACCAGGCAAGTGTAGAGATTAATTATTCACACGGGCGCATAGGAAATTAAGAAATACCACACCGAGAACACCATTCCCAGGCCAAAGGAGGCGAAGAGCGAACAAAAGAAAGTGCGAACAGAGGGGCCAGGCCAGAGAGAGGAAGAAAGTACGTACCGCGTTAGGCGACGGCACGCTGTGCGACACGAAACTGCTTTGGGATGCAAGACTGCCGCGATGTTCGACCGGTGCTTCAGTGGAGGTGGTGGTGGTGGTGGTTGTAGTGGTTGTGGTAGTAGTTGTGGGATCGGGGACTACTCTGGGGATGGGGCGGGAACGAACGGGCGCGGGAACAACTCGGGCGACGGGGGCGGGAGCCCCGGAGGGCAACTTGAGTTTGCCGTCTTGAAGCTTCTTCAGGATTTTCTGCACTTCCTCGTTGTCCTCTTCACCAGTCTTGGCTGCCTTGGCCGCCTCGGCGGCGATGTCGGAGCCCTCAGGGATGCCGGCGCCCTTGCGCACACCCTGAACCTTGAAGGAGCCGTCGTCTTGCTCTTCCAAGATGACGAACGTCACCTACACACGATACAATTTTTAATCTTAAAGGTGAATTTTCTCACTTCACTCTTGGATCGATATTTGAGAGAGAAAAATGGAAAACTGATAAATTGACAGTTCCAAATTTTTGTTAAAATACAATATTTTATTTTTACTGACCTTTTTAGGCAAATCAGACGGAAGTCCCTTGACGGTCTCGAGGTCTCCATCCTGTTTCTGTCTAATCACCTCGTACTTAATGCCATCGGGCACTACTCCCTGAGTAACCGCGTCCAGTAAGCCACCCTTGGTCTCGATTGTCCTTACAACTGGAGCAGGCCTCTCAGTTGTGGTAGCGGCAGGGGCATTGTCAGGGGCGGTTAGGACCTGAACCTTTTGCCCGTTGGGCAGGGTGATAACGTTGGGCGTTTTTTGGTTGGCGACGAGAGACAGAAGTTGTTCCTGGCTCAAACCTCCCTTGAACACAATCGCGTAGGGTTGCGAAGTTTAGATTGGGGGTGAGGGCGGAACGGAGGATGAAGATTAAAATTTATTAACCATGACGTCATGCTCGACAAGATTTATAAATCATGCAAGAAGATATGAAAGAGTAGTAGAAGAAGTAAACATTAAAATCAATTGTGACAATCGCGTATCGTGGATTTTCGCTTTTTAAAAAATTTGTGCCTCTAAAATATTCATTATTTACAGTGTGCAAATTACAGTGGACTATTATGCATTTGCGAAAAATCAAAGCTTCACTTACCAGGGGATCAGAAGACGCAGGAGCAGAGGCAGCTGTGGTGGTGGTGGTGGTGGTGCTAGTGGTCGGTGGCTGCTGGGTGGTTGAAGGGGCCTGCGGGGAGACTTGCGGATTGAAAAAGTTCTGCTGAGGTTTCTGAGAAGGCTGAACAAAGTTATTCTGCTGCAAGACAGGTCTGCTAAACTGCTGCTGGTTGAATTGCGGTTGCTGTTGCTGGAACGTGTTTTGCGTTGGTTGTTGTTGCTGCGGGAACGAAGTTTGTGTTGGTTTCTGTTGCTGCTGGAACGGGGGCTGTGTCGGCGTTTGCTGTCTGAACGAGGGCTGGAAGCTACTCTGTTGGTTAAAGTTGTTCTGCGGCTGAGGGTTGAAACTGTTTTGGGGATTGAAATTGTTCTGCTGCTGGGGGTTAAAACTTCTGAAGTCATTTGTTGGGGGTTGGAAAGTCTGCAAAGGGGGTTGGAAATTCTCCCTTGGAGGAAGGAACGTCTTCTTTGGTGGCTCGACATTTTGGAACGAGTTCCTTGTGAACTGCTGTTGCTGTATATTGTTGTGTGTAGGAGCGTGATTCGAAGGAACGGTCGGGTTGAATGAATTCAGTATTTGTTCCGACGGCCGGAAAAAGTTAGTCACCTGCTGGGAGCTCTCAGGTTTCTGCTGTTGCGGGAAAGAACGGTGTTCAGGGGCAAACCTGAAGTCCGCGTTCTGGAACAAATAAATTTATATTCTCAGATTGTACACTTTTGGTGTCTAAGAGGGGAAATTTAATTGTGTTGTGCTGATTTCTTAAGTTCCTGGGCGGAGAGCGTTTTGCTTTGTTGAAATGCAAATGAGAAATTTACAAAGCAGGTTTGTATAATTTAAAGAGGAGGATCCCAGAAAACGGTGGTGTATGCGCCTCTACGAAATGCACACGTATCATTTTGTTAAGCATGGAGAGCGCGCGGCGAAGCGTTTGCGCCGATTTTACTTTCACCTTATTATAGAGCATGTGTTATGTATTAAAGGGCAATCCCAAATGGCACACTTTTGTCCGCTCCTTGTGAGCTATGGGAATAACGAGGTACGTGCAAATAAAAAATTTGCAGAGCCGAAATTTAAATGCTTCTTTAGCAAAAGTGTGTGAACTTAATTACCAGCTCAGAGATTGTGACAGATTAGATTAGGCAAGAAGGATACGTCTAACCGAATTTGTTATGCAACGTGCATTTTTATCTCAGAATAAGAGCACGCATTGCAAAGATAACCCTATCATCAAACATCTTTTTAAAAGAAAAATGATAGACTCTAATTTCAGAGAGGAACTTCTTCCAGCTTCATATTTTGCTCATGATATTAAGATGAGGCCAATGATTTGGTCGGTTCTAATATCCATCATGCGTTCAAAAATGCTAGACACTAGATTTGTTTACACAATAAATTAGAAGTCGTGAATTTATGACAGAAGTAGAAAGTTCACGAATTAATGATCGCACCAAGTCAAAATATTTGAGCTTTTTCTACAATCATTTTTCTCACGTCAATCTCAAAATTCAAAGCGCGCTCACGTCTCCGCTACAAATACGCGCTTTCTTTCAATTCTTTCTCTCTCTTCCTATTTATTCCGAGAACGATTGAATGGCCTCTGACATTGACTGCTCCCAAGGCAGGTCTCGACTGCAATAAACTCGCGTTACCGGCACGAGAGCATCCTTCTCTTCATCTCGCCGCGACCCGCGCGAGCGGCAGATTTCACCTTAAGAGCATAGTATGTAGTCAGGTCGCGCACAGAAAGAGGCATCCTCCCGCACACTTTCTCTGCTCCTTAAAGTGAGCTACTCTTCTGCTGCTTCGTGGTATTCCTCTCTGCTGAGAGGATCTAGCCTCCTATATAAGATAAATACTAATTAACGACTAGCCAGAGGCTGCGTTTTACAGTGACAACCTGTTGAGGCCGCGGTGAAATATCCTTTCCTTTTATCACTTTCCTCGGGAAATCGAAAGTTTTTACGAATTCCTCGCTAGGCGACTAATTATTTGCAAATCAGGTGAAACTTTTTCAGCCGCTCGCGCCCTTCCTATCTTTTTCTCATACGAAACTTATGAGTGTACGTGAAGAGCTCAAAAATTCGCAGCAGATCCTTTTTTATGCAAATTTTTCGTGGGTCGGCCGCAAAGAAAATATGATATTTTTATTTACTGACGACACACGTCGAACTTTCAAAAATTTGTCTTGCGTGCTGTCAAGAAAGAGTTTGGAAGATGTCAAACTTTCATCTTTCGCCCATCAAATTTAATTACACTATCAATTTAATTGAACATAGTGAGGCACTAGTTTCATGTTAAATTAGCGGAAGAAATCAAAATAAGTGTAATATGTACTGAGAAATTTTTAACAAACAAAAATTTCTCGCTTCGTGGTTAAATTTCGCAGTTCATTTCTTCAAGTCACAATCTAAGCTTGTAAACAAAGCAAATGACTAATTTGAAAATAACAACTTTCACCCCGGTGCTTCTTGGCAAAAAAATCCAACCGGCGAAGGGCTAAAAGACTGGTCTTCACTCATGATGCAACTGTCCGATTTGGGTCATTTGCAGTGAAAAGTGAAATGTCACGACTGTGCGGCACAAAGGGGCAGTACATGTTCACTTTTCACGTTAAAAATTCCGCCGTCGTCGTTCATCGCATACGCTTACTCAATGGGATGATGCAGTTTGAAACCTTTCTAGAGCAAAACCCCTGCCAGTGAAGCAATACACGGGAACAAGAAATTGATTCTAGCCACGCATTTAGATCGGCTGATTCATTTTGCGGCTGCCAAAATTTTCACTTAAAATGCCTGTCACACCCGGTCGCGCCAAATAAAGTGTTGTAATGTTTTCTTAAAGCAACATAAAAGTTACTATTAATTATATCAAAAGTGGAGTTTTCTTTCTATCTTATTGTTTTAATCTTTGCGCAATTTTTTTGTTGTTCTAATTTACAATTTCTTAATTAGTAGAGTCAAAAAAGGACTGCTAAATTCATTGGATGTCGGGATTAAATCTTATCGAATTTTGTTGGTGTTCTCATTTCTTCATATAACGTAAGGCTAGACTTTCATTGCCAGATCTGTTAGTAACCGCACCGCAGTGCAAGTGTGAAAACCAAAAACCGTGAAGCTACTTAACTGATTAAGAAGTTCTCTTATTATACATATGACCGTGATCTATGCAAATGAGAAGACAGCATTTACGAAACATCTGCAGTTTCGTTATCAATTACAATGAGAAGAAATTAATACTCGTGGTAACGTGAGAGACGTTGCTGAGTAAGGCGGGGTGACGGCAATTTTCACAACGTTAAATTTGCGAAAGCGCCCCTTGAATCCAATCACCAATCAAGATGCCACGCTTAATCGATATTAGTGGGTCGGTGATTGTCCAATTAATAGCAAAGCTCGAAGCAAAGGCAAAAGCTGATCTCAACTGTAACCGTCACCAAAGTTGATTTAAGACTTTGTCCCGGATCTGTCTTGTAGGTGGAGAGCAAGCGCTTATTGAGCAACGTGTTCGCGCATTAAAATGAAAAGTGATTTGATCTGACCACCACACCCAAAGTTCAGCTCTTAGCCTCTAAAAATAATTTACAGAATTCTTAAAATTCCACTTTGCTTGTGAAGCTTAATTCAATCGAGACCCAGATTTCTTTTGATGATTTATGGCATGCACCAAATTATTTTGACGTTCTAAAAATATAGGTTTTGGTTGTTTTGAATGAATTAGTTTCTCTTAAAATAAACTGGTAGGGCTCCTACCAAAGCATCTGCAATGACTGATCGATTTTTAAGGAACACTTTGATATAGTCACACAAAAAAACTTATTTTTACTTGTTACACGATGAAGAGCTATTGAAACACATAGCAATAAAACAACGGTGTATTTCACTCACCTGGAACTGCTGGGGGAAATTTTGGCCGCTGACGGAAGCGGCCAGGAGAGCACAGGCCAGGAGCAGCGAAGGCTTCATCATGCCGGCTGCTGAGGTGAACTTTGGTGCACACAATGAGCCCGACTGGGTCACCGTCGCTTTCTTTATACGCCTCCCACCTCCAGCCAGCCTTTCTAGTGATCTGTCTGTCTGCCCGCGTGAGAAGTCATATGCACAAACACACGGCTACTTACTTGTTAGGCAGAGGAGCTGCACAAACACGGATAATGCACACACATGGCTTTGAAACTGAAGGTGCTAACCTGCCAACCGTGAGAGGTCCAGATTCAGAGATGAGCATGTCTCTCCTGGAGATTTTAACGGCCGCAAGTAGCATTTTTGCATGAGTATCGTCTGCGATTTCGGATGAGAAATTGTGTTTAGCTGTATATCTTCAATTTCGGCCTTCACTTTACAGAGAGGTCGGAGGAAGAAACTACTTTCATTGAGAGATATGTAATTGCAATTTAAAATTTCATTCAAAGATAAGTTGGAACTTTTATGATTTAATTTTAATTTCTTTTGAAAATGAAGCAAAATTATCTCAAAATTAGAAAAAAAACGGAAATTTATCCAGAATGCTCTTTATAAATGTAAGAAAAAATTGACTCCAAAATTTGGATGCAGGCTAATCAAACTGTGAGCACTTTCTTATCGATCCCTTTTTGAAATCAGGAATTTTTTTCAGAACAGACATTTGAAGATTGATGTTTTCTCATTACTGAAAACATCTCTATTATTATTATATTGAACATGAAAACAACCTCGAGTGGTCGCATTTTTCAAATATTAAATTATTATTGTTTATTATTTTAAATGTATTATTGTTTTGGGATGTGGTCAGGTATATGGGTTGCTCTACTGGCCCATGGTAATAAACAAAGTTGAAGCTACCTCAAAAGCTGCAAACCCGCTGGTTAAGATTGCAACGGAGGATGAATCAAGTCCACGCGAAAAATGCAGACAGGAAAACAGTTTTATATTTCGAGCCAATTTGCAAATTTTGGATAGAAAATTTTGGCTTGGTCCTTATTTTGATTAGATTTTTTTTAAGCTCCACAAACAATTGATTCAACCGACCACTGAATCACTTAAATTTCGTATATCTTTTTCCTGCAAAGATCCTCTTAACCCCTGAATCACTATCACTAGCTTTTTGATAAAAGTTTATTACTGACAGTTTCTATTATTGTTTAATAGTGTTTGAGATATTATTCTCAGGCAGAGTGATAATATTAAGAAGATAGATTTAAATGTAAATCGTGATACTGATTGATATAAGCTTATCTTATTCTCTTTTCATACAGTTTTTCGGCGATTGACAAAAGTATAGATTTTTAATAGTAGAGGATTATGAAGTAAAGGACAGATCAGCTAATGCCAAAATGAATTACGATACATTTTACTTTCAAAATTGATTTGATATTAGTTTGTCAGGGCAACTGTGCCCCAGACTTCCCTTTCTCTTTCACAAAACAAAAATTAAACAGTGAAACAAGGAGAGAAGAAAACAAATTAGTAAAACGAGAAAATTCTTATTTTTTATCTCGCTTTAATTTTAATAATTACCATTCTACAAAATTTGTGATAGATATGTAAGCTTGCAATTCCTTTTTCATGAAAATATAGAAATTAGCCGATTATTTGAAGAATGAATAAATTGCAATATAGCTTGCTACTTTAGTTTTGAAACCTGTATGACACACCTAAATATTCTTGCGTGCATTAAAAATGGATAATTTAAATTAATACGTTGCAATGCCAACAAAACTTTTGAACAGCAAATAATGAAGATTGTTCAGCTAAAAACATAATTTTGCACAGAGGATAAAAATTTATCATTATCTTTTATGAGGGAACTATTGAAATGAAAAAAATATATGAAAAACTTTGTGCTGCAGGGATATCCTAAAACGTTTGATAAAATAAAGAGCTCGGAAATATCAGTCTTATAGGTTATATTTATAAGATAAATGCGAATATCTAATATTTTTTAACCTTTGAATGATCGAATTGATTTTGAAGAAAAATTATGGGAAGACTTTCTTCGACACCGCAATGTACTTTTTATCACAAGCAAGAATATTTCATTCAGTCCCTTTCTCATTTCCACGCAAATGCACCTGCCGGATTCAAAGTCGGACTGTTCAACACCTGCATTAATTTTCCTCTTAACAAGCAATAGAGTAACTAGGCTGCTTTTGTTTCGGCCAGGGAAATTCTCGGTGCGTGGGAATTCAATTCGCTGATCAATGGAACGAGGCTTTTATTTATTATGTTTGTTATTTTTAATTGCGTGCGGGGCCAACAGTAATTTGCACTTTCCCTAACTTCCGGAAGAAGATGCGCTGTGCTGTTCGCATGTGGCGGGACGGGAAGCACGCGGCCCAAAAAGTTGCGCAATGAGTTGCTACTTAATTGTAGCGCCACAGGTAAATGAAGAACGTTATAATTTGATGAGACTACGGTCGAGCGGAAGAAACAATGGCTCACTTTATTTGTCATTTGCATCAACGAGAGTTCTTTTCATTAGAAGCGAGGAAACTTTGTTCGCAAATGTCTCTACGAGCAGAATAATGATTGTCTGTCGTTTTCTTGTGTAAAATGCTAATTGCATTTTCCCACCGTGAATGATCATTATTTAGATTATTAATTCATCTTGATGAATACAATTTTTGCAAATAATGAAGAGTATATATTCCAGATGGCTTTTATTGCATGCCAAAAGATGAAAGCTACTCACAATCAGATAAGCATGCGCCATGCAAATATATTCCTGTTGCGTGCAGTGCGATAAGAAGTCAAGGCGATATGAGTAAAGTGAAAATTAACTCGCGTGCGTGGAGTGACACACATAATAATGACAGAGGTTATGCATCACGCACTACACGCGTGTATATTGCGTTGCATATCGTCCTGGTAGGCGCAGATATTATATTGCGCATATCGCTAAACAAAAAATGTCCAAATTTTCGCTGTCGAATTTATTGTTGCCTTTTTCATTCAATAAGGAAATTCGTGTTGGTTATTGAGATTTGCACAATTTTTCCTCTACTTAGACGTAGTTCAGTGGATGTTTTTACTCATTGGCTATATAGAGTGATTATTTAATTAATACCGCGTGACTATAATTAATTTATACCAAAATTTTGTATTTAATACCAAATTGTGATAAATCTCATGATTAACCAAACATTAAGCATATTTTTAAATTAGAGCCCATAAGAAATCCTGATAAAAATAATTTCAACATTCTTTAAATTTAATAGACTAATAATGTGAACTACGCTGTTTCTTCATTTCTTCTGATATGATATAATTATATCATGAAGATAATTTATTTTTAATAAAAGTTCCCCAGTTGGTATGTTAGCCATGGTTAGCCATCCGTTGGGTTGGCAACAGTCGGTAAACTGCTGGAGACGCGATAGTGGCGCCAGCGGGGATAAACCGAAACTAATCCAATTAGTGGTGAAAGAGTGTTTATTATTTCTCTTTGGTCATGTCGACGTCGAATTCGAGTCTCTTCCAGTGATCCTCCCGAACTCATAGTGAATAGGAATCATTTTAAGTCGGATCTCAAGTGAGAAAAGTGATGTGTGTAGCGTGTTGAGTGCGAGAACAGCTGCACAACTGCAGCCATGGTCGTCAATTGACCAACGGGTAGGTGATCATTCGACGGCTATCATATTTTCGTTGATTGTCTGCAGATCCACTCGCCACCCCAAAACACCTGTCCCCCCGCTTAAACCCCCACACAGCACTTAAGTGATAGGGTTTCAGTGTAAAGGGATATTTCGACGAGAAACAAATCGAATTCTGCCGTCTGCAAAGTCGAATTGCGTCTCGAAAACAAGGTGTCATTGCTTCATAATGCATCCATTATTTTTTTGCCAGTGTGACATCCATGGGTGCACCTGACACCCAGGCCTTGCACTGAAAATCGACCGAGACGATGTGTCGGCGACCTCTGCCAGAGGTTTCTTACTGACCGACGGTGCCAATCCGCGAGACGCTCCATTTTGTGGCCGTGAGCTGTGACCGACGGTCACATGCTCAAATCATTCGTGCATTATACCACGATTTATCGGAATACATATATTTCACGCGTTTAGTGCTAGCGTCGCTAATGGGTTCCAAGGTCGTCTGCCTGTATCTTCAGTGCGTACAAAGTCTTGAATTAACGCGTGCAAAAACTACGTGCTGCCTCCCACAACAATATTATTGCCTCAATTGTAGAACGATTTGCCTTAGCATTAGTCACCAGCAGAAAAACGACAAAGAAGGGTTCTGCTTACGAGAAGAGGTGACAGTAATTGCCATGAATCACACTATCTATTATCATAATGACACTATTTTATGATCATGCTCTGTTTAATGATGCACACATTCTAATGTTCCTCAGACACCAATGAGATATTGATGGAATGTTATTTGCTTCTTTTAAAAAAGCACCAAAATATATAAGCAAAAGTTGTTGGGTCTTATGTTGGTTAATACGTACTTATATTATGTTGTTAGACTTGAAAATTTTCCACTCCATCAAATTGAGAAGTTGTGCATCATAGAATATAATGTTATATTAGTTTTTCTTCAGCGGCAGTATTTTTCCCCTGAAGGTTGGGAAATACCTAACATAACTCGTAAACACGGTCGGCGTCAGAAAAATTTAAACCAAATTAAATGTGAAAGACAGTTTCATCCTATCCGTTCGCAGTCTCTAGAATATCAGTGGCTAAAAGATCGAACTGAAGCGATTTCCATAATGTTTGCAATGTTATGGAAAACTATGTCATTGTGTCATTTGTTTCAAAGTTTGTTGATATTAAACGTGAAAAACACTAATAATATACATACTATAGAATTCTTTTGATGCATAAATAATGTGAGTTGTCTCATTGTTAGCATTATCTTGGATTTTTGACTAATTGAAAAAGTCTCACTATCTTGTTTGACATAGTCCAATATTGTAAACAAATAATTTGAATAATTATCTAGAGCCAGTATTCCGGAAAGTTCCAGGAAAATATATTTATTTTTCAACAACACCTCTTTTATAATTGTGTTTCCAACCGTTGTAATTGAGTTAAATATCATCAATTTGAATGATTGTGTATTTTTACAAGGTCACATGAATGTTTTTTAAATATAATTGCACAATACTCAGGTTTTTTTTTTAATTTGCGAGTGGTTTGAAGTATGGACTTCTTTCCAAGATAACTTAATTAAACATTTTTTATCTTTCCTTGTACAATAAATTAATTTGAGTGTCAAACCCAATTTAAGTTCCGTTTTTCTTGGGAAAATAACAACGTCGCGTGCTACATAATATGTATTTTGTACTGCATAACATAAAATTGAATTGAGAATACTGTGGGCAAGAGCAGGTACAGATAATATTTTTGCGCCAAGGTCGTTCGTTTGCTGCAAGCATGAGAGAAATGATCTTGCAGCTGATCTTCCAGTTTAAATATATCAGAAGACAAGTAACGCAAACGAATGGTGGGATCATTCTCAAAAAACCTGATTTGCCTTGCGACAAGTTTCATTTTTCAAATCCTGACCAAGAACGAAAGAGAAAAACATGCAACATCCATCATGTTGTTGCGACCGCAAATGAGACTCAACTGATTATTTTTAATCCATTGCTCGCACGTTTTCCACCAAACTTGCCATACAGTGAGCTGCTGATACTAGATAAAGTGTTTCGATTTGTTTTCGTTTTATCTAACCCACTTTTAACATTACAAAAAAGTGTTTTTAGAAAATCGGTCAATACCATATTCTTGAAGCTCTTATTGCTCACATTTTGAACAAAATTTTAATGTGTCTTCGAGATTGAAAGTATCAGGTGGTGTTGAAATGAAAGAGAAATGATGACACATGTATCTAGTTGAAAGGAATCTTAGCTATTCTAATTATGGATTGAAGTGGATCGAAACGACTGCAGTCGTCATTATAGGATTTTTTATTTTTATGTAAAGTCAAAATATTGACGAGAAACTTTTTCTGGAGATGATCATTTTTTCAGAGGATTCACGTTATTACTAGATCATTTGACTTGCTTTATTTTACTAGGTCATATTAAATGACCTTTTGCTCTCTGTTTTGTCACAGCAGCTGTAGAATGTATCCGCAGAGTCCGTTGCCGCGCCACATCACTGCTATCTACATGGTGGCCATCGTGAGCCTGGTCATCCTGTGTCATGCCGCCCTGGCTGGCGCTGACGTGCTTGTCTTCAACCGCAAAACACACGAGCCCATTGAAGATCTCGCGTTCCGTGACCTCCCCGCCAGGTTTGGCGAAAGGCTTCCTTTTGAGGGATTGAAGGTAATTTAAATTGTTTAGGTTATTTTGGCGCGAAATCAATCGTGAAATTTTAATTTTTATAATGGCTGCTTAATATCACAAAACTTGATGAAACAAATAAATTAATTCATCCCCCTTTTTAGTGGTTTATTCGGTGCATTTTAAATTTTTATGGTATACCCCATGAACGTGTAATAATTAAAGCAATTGAAATAAACAGGTTCGCAGTTGTAACTGCGATAGCAAACTATCTACACATGCAAGGAAATGGTTGAGATAACAAAATGAAGTAATTTTTCTTGGGAAGGATGATAAGCTATCGACAATTGTTTTTATAAACTTCTGCACATCCCGTGGGATATGAGCTCACCGGGCCCCAATGACAGCGAAGGGTGGAAAATATGGGACCCAAGTGGCTGCAGTGGAGCTTGGGCCCGATGTGACCAACTTTTCGTCTCCCCGCAATGAGATACCAGAATTTGTCCCTGAAGCTGCTGGATAGGTGCAAAAACCAGCAAATGGCGCCCCCTACCAGCCCGTTGAGCAATTTAAGCGTTTTGAGTCACTAAATTAAATTAACCACCTTCTCTGACATTGGGCAGCCAGGAATCCATCCCCAAACTGCTCAACTATGCATGTTCATTTTTCTTTGGAACGCAGGGGTTGTTGGTCTACTCAAATCCTCCAAGTGGATGCCCCTCCCTGAGTCCACCGCCTGACAATTTGAACTACACAGGCAAGTGGATCGCCCTGATCAGAAGGTATGACTGCAACTTTGAAGACAAGGTACGCCATGCCCAGCGTGTTGGCTATGACGCAGTCATCGTCCACAATGTCAACTCTAGCGAAATTGGTGAAGAACCAGCATTCCTGGCTGTGAAATCCTGTGCTAATTGAGCTTGATTAAATTTGCAGAAATCATGTCGGCCAATTACTCTGCTGATATTTACATCCCATCTGTGTTCGTGAGCGAGGAGGCTGGATGGCTGCTGAGAGATAGTTATCAGTTTGATAGCGAGTATGTAGTACAATTTCAAATTACTGCTTATCACTCATCTATGCAGACGTTTGACAAGTTATCTCGTCTTGTTGATACAATGAGGTCGCGCTTGTTTATTCCAAATACAATATTTGAATTTGTTTCTTAATGAGAGCACCAACTTAACGTTATTTAGTATATTTGCATAAAATTAAATTGCTTTGCTCACTTGGGTTCCATGATTGAACATTAAAATATCCAAATAACAAAAACAATGGTTGCAGCTATGCTTTGTCTCAAGTCTATATACTCTCTTTATGTGAATGCTTTTATTTTGTTTCAGATATTATATTCTCATAAATGACGATCTCCCTTTCGACATCAACACACATTTGCTTCTGCCTTTTGCAGTAGTTGTAGGGGTATGCTTTTTAGTAACCTTAGCGTTCGCGGTAAGATGAAGCTGTTTAATTTTTGCTCTGTTTACTGACTAACTTTATTTTCTTGATCAGATCGTCAAGTGTGTAAAAGACTACAGAAGAGGGCAACGCCACAGATTGCCTACCTCGTCCCTTCGTCAGATTCCAACTTCCAAGTTTGTGAAAGGAGACCCTTATGAAACTTGTGCCATTTGCTTGGAGGACTACATTGACGGGGACAAACTGAGAATACTGCCATGCTCTCATGGTAAGGGATTATGAATACTTTGAAAAAATTCCTTACACGCTAATGTTAAAAATAGTTAGACATTGAGCATTGCATTTTAAAAGGGGCTGGAACATTCAAATGCTTTTTTGGTTGGATTTTTAGCTTATTTTTGGTATAATTTGAGTTGCAATTCTTTTTTGGCTTTAAGCATTGAGATCTTTTTGCGTTGTCCAAATTTATCATTTTAGATGCTATAATTTTATTACTATCCTCAAAAGGTTATCCAGTAAATGATATTTTACTATTAACTTTTAATCATAAAAATTATTGCTAATATACTAAAATTGTACAGATGTTTTTTTTTCATTCCTTAACGTTTGTAGAATATACTGGTAGTTGCTACAATTTTCTTTTGATTCCTTATCTCACGACGTCACATGGCCTGACATCAATTGTGGTTTTAGCCTGCAGCATGTTATATTAATAATAATTCGTTTCTAAAAATTGTTTGCTGTCCAAAAAATTATCTTTTAACTGGGTTCATATTTTCCTTGAAGACTTTAAAAGAATATCTTTTTTAATTTTAAGTTCCAAAATGTAAAAATAACCACACTTGCAAGAAATTCCAAAGATAAAGTTTTCAGTGCCAATTTAAGAAAATAATAGGGATTTTATTCCATCTAATCTCTCTTGTGAACAATTTTTGCCTGGCAATATTCATGAAATCCTTGATAAGCGCACAAGTTCATTAAATTTACTGTTAGTTGAAACTTATACTTAGCATCCCTAAATGTTCTTGTATGATCTCTTTAAATATCTGTTCAGAACCTTAAGTTTCATTAGTTATTTGACAACTGACCGGAGTAATTTAAAGCGCAAGATTTTTTGGCTTAATCAGGTATTCTCGCATGATTGCAGCTTACCACAGTAAGTGCATCGATCCATGGCTGACCAAGTCACGCCGAGTTTGCCCAGTGTGCAAACGGAAGGTTTTTGCACGAGATGAGAGGGTAATGTCGGACACGGACAGTGACACTGAAGATGAGAACACTCCCTTAGTACGTTCTCCTTCCAATCCTGGAACAACTGGAGGCACTTTTTCTAGACAGAGAGTAAGCACATTCGATGTAAACCTTTATGTCAGGTTATTATAATATGATTAAATAATTAAAGGACAATCCATTCCGCCGGGCCATGAGACGACGGGACAGACGCGGGAACACTTCCTCTGAGGACAGCACTTCAGTTTCCTCAGCAGAAGGCAGCACCACAGCACCTGCACCAGCAGAAACTGCAAACCAAGGCCAGACAAGCAGTTCAGACAGAGGTGCGGCACTTAGAATTTTAGAACCGACATCTTTGCTGACAAAATTTGAAAAACCTGATACTGCCTTTTCCTATCCTTTTGCCTAGGTGCACAAGAAAGCTTTCAACTGTCCTGTTTTGCAATTTTCATTTTTTCAGTGCTTTAGATATATGCTAATGACAAAATCTATTGAAAATTGAGCATATAGTATTTTAATGGACTCTTAGATAATATCCAGACAAGTTAGGCTAGGCATTATATGTTTTAGTGGTCAATGGTTATGTTGTTTAATTAGTTTCCTTGTGCTTTGTTTGGGCGAAAGAAATGAAAGTTGTTTTCGGCTAACTGTAAGAACTAATCAGCCAACTTTCCGCCATTAAGGAGCTGATGAAATAGATATCACAGATTGCAATATTCCTCCATATAAAATTTGCGTTAAGTTAATCAGTGCATTAATTTGTAAATCTCCTATTTTCAGAAGAGCTTACCACCACAAACGCACCAAGTGAGCACTCAATCAACAGCGAGCAGTGCGTCCCGGCCATAATCGTGGTGACCTCTGAAGTGCCTGTTGCAAGCACCTCAGCCGCAGCCAGAGGACCTGTGGAGATTGGCCATGAAGTGAACCCTGAAGCTGAAGCACAGCCTGAGGATCAGTCGAGCAGGAGAAATGACGTTATCGTCTAAATAAAAAACAGGTCTTTCTTCACAACACCTTAGAGCTGTGTGATTACGTTTTCTTTAATGTTGAGAAGATGTGTGTAAATCCCTCTCATTAGTTGGGGCACAAGCCTGATTGGTTTCAAAGATATCAGTTGTTGACCTTGTGAGAAGCACCGGAAAGTGCTGGACTAGTCTGATTCAAACACACATTGAGATGAAAGAAATCCCTCTTAACCAACTCTCTGTAACACTAACCTTCTCGTCTTGTCCTTTAGTTGCCAAATGTATAGTACAACCTTTCATAACTGGAAAATGTGTTTAGTTGTAGTTTTTCGCTTTGCCCCCTTTCCCAATGGATTGACTCCATGTGAGAGACCAGTGAGTGCACGTAAAACAATCAAGGCAGCAAAAGAATGAGGCACCCGAGAAGAGGGCGCCCATTATTTTGAAAATGAAAGGTGGCCCCTTCTTGAGTCTTGAGAGTAAATGGTGAAGGTGCTCGGTGATTCTGATAGTGATCAATTTTATTAAAGTGATTAATTATTAACTTGTATAAAATTGATAGTTTTATGTTTGTTACCTTTCTTGCATGCAATTTAAATTTTTGTGAAGATCGGCTCAAGTGGACCATAGTTACAATACCAAGCTGTCCTATTATGCCCAGAAAAAAATACTAAGTTCTCAATGTACATGGCTTTTTCCGCTGAGGTTCAAGTTACTCTTCATTCACAAGTCCGTAAAATTTTATTGATTTCCTGTATTGTGATAATCACAGTTTTAAGCAAATTTACAGTCGTTTAAAATTGGAACAAAATGCTATGTGCTTATTACTCATATTTAAAACAGCATATTATATTATAATTAAATGACTAATTTAAGGCCTTGTTGAAATACAAACTTGCAGCTAGTTTGTCACCAATTTTCTATAATCATTAAAGAGTTGAAAAACAACTTGCCTAATCTGAATGGAAGAAAATTTCAGCAGTTATTTTAAAAGGAAGTAAATGTTATTAAATGCAAACTTCTTTGTACCATGATTGCTAATGAGAAAATAAACGTTCAAATGTTGTAAATAGACTTACTCCACAAGTTTGATTTACGCCTTCCTCAACTTCTTTGTTGGTAGCTTGAGAGCATGGATGTACTATTTTACAAAACAGTTAACTCTGGATGCTTCAAGCACCAGAGTAAGTAGTTATAGTTTTGATCTTTGAATTGGTATGCAGACTGGATTAAATGATTATTGCGTGATCTCAAGGGTTGAGAATTTCAGACGGGATTTTCAATGATGGAGGTGACGGTTTGGGACTGGGACTCAATATGTAAAACTAAGGTGGGGGTTTCACCTCATCCCCCTGTATATTTTTAATCATTTCGTGGCATACAAGCCATAAAAGTATCATTTTGATGATAAACTGAAGATATTGGAAGACGTTGTAACGAGTATTTGGATAGAAAATTATTAATATTTTTTGCTACATTTTTAAATCACATCAAATAATGGATTCTGTTCCTTTTAGGCTGTTTATTTTGCACTTAAGTTAATATGATAAATAGAAAAGTAACCAGGTTACTAACTGCCTGAAATTCCCAACCAAAGTGAATTGATCCAACGTGTGGTCTTTGAACTAAGAACTGCAATAATATATTAAAAAAGAAAACATTCTTTAGCATTACTTCAAGCATCTTTTTAAATCTTGTTTAAACTTGAAAGTTTTAAATTAAAATCTATTTTAAGGAATGCGTCTCTAGTTTTAAAAATAGCATTCACACAAATAAAAGAATTAGATTTTACTAGAGGTCTCAGCCAGCCGGAAAATTTTGGGTCACTTGGGCAGCCGCGCTTGCCGTTGGTGAATATGGGTCAAAAATGAAAAAGTGCAGGAGAAAAATGTCCTCCGGCACTTCAGGCTGTTAAGCACTATTAACCTTCACGTTCAAAATATTCAGCCGCGCCAGCCGCCAGCCGCTGATAAAAATGGCCAGCCGCTGATAAAATGGCCAGCCGCCATCGGGCAAAAAATTCAGATAAGCCAGTCCCGGCATCCGCCGCCTTAAATCTGACGGCTGAAACCTTACTAATCTTTTTTCCTTACTAATCTTCAGTTACGCAGGTTTTAAAATAAACTTTTATTTCATAGCTTAGTGTCTCGGTCGTGAAAAAATAAAAATCAAATCGGAGTATGGTCAGAGAAGATTCAAATTATTTTTAAATGATGACGAGGTATTGAAGAATTAAAAAAGCTCCAGCTGCCAAAGATTCTTCAGCTCAAAAAACCTCTTTCCTAATTTCAGAGAATGAAGAAGAGACACGATCGATTGTTCTGAGGAGCGGAATTCACATGTCAACGATCCACCAGCACCAGCAGTCGGCCAGTCTGTCGGTGTCGATGATGCCGGCTGATCGTTGCAAAAGCAAAACAGCGGCGGCGAAAGAGCAGCAGCCTCTGTTGCTCGCTCGCTCGGGTGGGTGATCTATTAGTGGCGAGTCTGCTCGCGGAAACGAGGCCGAGGCGCGGGAGCAGTGCGCGAAACACGCGAGAAACAAGGGTCGCCGCATTCGGCGGCGCCGCGCGGGCCAAAATGCACCAGCTGCACTCTGACTAGCCGCGCCGGGGACGCACGTGAGTGGTCACTCTGGACACCGGCGGCCATTGCAAGGGTGTGCGCGCGGGGACCGAGAGGAAAACACAAATCGCGGCGGCGGTGGCGAACGGCACGAAGTAAAAATAGCAGTGAGCAGTGACTATACTGCTGCAGGTCCATCCTCCTCGTGCTGCAAAAAGGGCATTCGCACATGTTGGAGCACCGGCAGCAGCAGAACCCGCCCTTCCTCGTGGGCGAGAGGGCCGTCTGGCTGGGCAGCGGCAGCGGCCTCCCGCAGGGCGGCCATGTCCGCTGGATCGGCAAACTGCCCGGAATGGGCTCTGGCTGGAGTGTCGGCCTCGAACTCGTGAGTTACCCACCTTTGCAATCACAAATAATTGGCCACGGGGGTGCGATTGCGTTTCACATGCCCGCGAAGATCGAGTGGCTTCTTTTGGCACTTGTCCTTCTTATGTAATTTTATTTTTACCCAGGCCGCCACACTTTAGAGTGGGTGACCACGTTGTGTTTCGTTCATTTGGCCCAATACACGCCCACCTCTGCATTACACTTTTACATGTCCCTTTTCTATGACTGCTGGCAAATTAAGGGTCGTTTTTGTTTCAAGTTAAAAATCATTTTGAATTAATACTATCCAGTATTAATTTTTTTAAATTTATAGTTTAGTTGATTTATTTAAAAGAATTCCGGCTTGTTGAAGGATTGAAATCCAAATAAAACTTAAAGATTTTCATGCAGCTATTAGTAGTTAAATTTGAACAGTTTGTTAATTAAATGTCAGTAAAATATATTAAAAATGAAAATGTCAGGGACTGCATATGTTTCCACTGTTTGTGGATATGGTTAGATTTAAGCTAAATTATTTCATGCAAACGGAAATATTGAACCATTTTTTTCAATCTACTGCAGGCTTGAAAAAGCTGCATAATTTTAGTGATCGGCTTGATACGCTTGCCACATAAATTTTTCATGTAAACTGAATGCTTTTCATGCTCGCTGGGTAGCAATATAGCTGGTGTTTATTAGCTCTAGAGTGGAAAAGTATCATCAGGTGCCGCGCCGCGACTTGGCACAGACTTAATAAAACATATGCGATAGACGGCAGACGAGAAATGAGTCTGGCTGGCGCTCTGAGTCTAAGCTGGAATTGGAATGGGCCAAACGAGCAAGAAGCGCCGCGTTTCTTCGCGCTTTAAAATTTCTGAAATTTTTCGCTCAGCGACAGATGGGGAGTTCTAATATAAATAAACTGCGTCTAAGTCTGTACCTGCTCTCAACTTATCTCTGTTTATTTTCAATATTTCATGTGTGTTGTTTTGATGCTATTCAAATTGTATTAATTTCTTCCTCTCTGGCGAAGCAGTTTGAAATAATTCGCACGGCCCCCGTTTACAAAATAACCTTTTGCTAACTCAATTTTCAACAAATTGGATATTGGAAATGAACTCTCCTGCTTCAGTCGATTTGGCTCGCGTGCAGCCTTTGTTTCAAGAATAATTGTTTGTTTGGCGGATATGTGCGTATAAAAATTTACACGATGGAAAAAACGACCGCGCCAAAGCTGTAAAATTGCTAGCGCTTTTTACGACCTGCTCGTAAAGCGTCCGGAATCATACGCTGGACAAGCTAACAAACATAGTGTCTACTAGAAATAAATCCAAGTGACTCATTACTCGCAAATTTTTATTCATTCTTTAAATCATTCGGATGTTTTGTTTCAGGACAAGGAGCTGCCATACGGTGGCATCGACGGCTCGTGGTGTGGCCGACAACTGTTCCAGTGCCGCACCAAGCACGGTTTACTCGTTCCTGCCAGCGTGGTTGCTAAAGAGGACTCTCTCCTACGCTCTTTCGGTGAGTTTCAAATGTACTAAAATAGAAACCGATCTTGCATGGGGTTTTTATACTTCATTCTGCCAGTGCTAAGGGCCAAAACATTGAAAAACTTAAAACTATGTTAACAAAATAGAATTTCGCTGCGCTAATCGGTGTTTACTGAGTAAAGCTTGAGAGCTTCTTAAATTGAAGCATCTCCGAATAAAAGTCTCAAAATCAGGGCTTTAAAACAGTCCAATGCTTTTATTAACAGAGTTTTCCCCTTCGTAAATCGGTCGCCAAAGCGAAAGAAGCTGCTAACGTCGTTTCATCGCCAGCTAGGAATTTGTTCAGCACACGAAAATCAAACTAAAAGCTTTTGTTCCCGCTTTTGATGCGATAGGCATTTTCAGTCAGTGCCCAAATTAGAAATGCGCCGCGATCCGCGAGGACGAGTTTCCTTTGGAGCAACATATGCAGAGTAATTGGCGTCGTGAAGGGCAAAATGGGTGTGATTCAACGTGTGCTTTTACGCTTTCGCCGGCCGGCCGGCCGGCCAACGTGATTCAGGCGTAGACTTTGCTTTTGATTCCGTTCCAAAAGGTGGAGAAGTAATGTAGAATAGTGGACGGGCGGATGGACTAACGGCGGCGGCGGCGGTGGCGGCCGCCGGTTGTGGGCCTCTGTTTTTGCTGTCTTTTCGATCTGGGCGGCCGTCCAACTCTCGTTTCGACTTCCCTGCTCTCGCGAACTCGAGCGCGATGTTTGCAACCTCCAAACTTTGCTCTGTCGCGCGTTTGTGCCTCGATTTCGCCAAGTTTTTCAAGGCTGTCCTGTTGTATTTTTAGACTTCCGGAAGGAATTGAAATGCCGAAGTACAAACTGAATTTTGGCGATTGGGAATATTTAGTTCCAAAGAGATGTAAATGAACAAACGGAATTAATAACACTTTAATTTTGCTTTCATCTTGACGCGAAATATTGATGCCATGGTCAGGAATCGAATATCATTGACAGGAGGAATGTTTTATATTTAAATACTAACGTCCTTTCTTGAAATTTTATTTTATACTTTTCAAAATTAAAAAGTACATCTAATTTCATTCACAAAATATTGATATCTAAAATTTTGCCTTCTTTGAAGCCAGCTTGAGGCTGAATTATTTGTGTGCCAGTCATACACAAGATAAATGCCATGGACAACAGAGAGAAATTTAAATTAATCTCTATTTGAAGAATTTCCATTAGAGGAAATTATCGTAATTAACATGATGAGAAAGCAAAAATAAATTTGCGCGTCAGCAGAGCGTAATGAGTACTCTTCATTCGCTCCGAGAACCCTCCTCTGAACAGCTCAGGACATTTTAAAACGTAAATGGATGCGACGGACATGTTCACTCTAATTATTTATATCTTGCAACACTCGGCAATATCGGACACACGTAGTGTTTGTATAAATGTTATCCTCTTCGTTTACACATTCAATTTCTCAACTCTGTTTCGTTTGCTTAATGTATAGAGGAAATACTAGGAATTGTTTACTCCCCCATTTGGCACATTGCAAATATTTGTCACAAATTTGTCCTGCGTCTCCTGTCTCCTGCGAGTGTGGTCCTTTGAATGTTTATTTTTAATTGGGCTACTTCAGCATCTGATTTGCCTTCAAAGACCACACGCAAGATATAGACAGGCGCTCGGCATCAGCTGATGCAACTAAAATTGGCCCAGGTGCGCCTATAATTAGAAACCCACTTAATATTTTCTTCTCGAGTCAAAATTTTTAAGTTTGATTTTGCTAAGGTTAAGAAGCGGCAGGGGCACGCCTCTGCAGTTTAATTATGTTTCGACTAGAGTGTGCCACTCTCAGAAACAACAAATTAACCCCCGGGTCTAGTTTTAGATGTTGCATTCAAGTGGCACAAGCACGCTCACCAGTTGAATTTATCTGTGATTTCATTCTCGCCGCCTGCTAGCGTGACTGTAGGGGAAGTCCAAACCCTCTTTACACGTAACCATCCACCCAAAGCGAAGAAAAAGCTAGGCTTTGGTTGAAATACAAAGCACATTTTACTACATCATACAAACGCTTTTTCAGACAAATACAATAAACAAATTCCTGATATTTTTAGGTATGTTGTATTTGTGAATCATGAAAAAATGCCCGTTATTTAAAAATAATAATTTCTATAGGGAAAATATTACAACAGCGGATATAAATTTCACTTTTTAACGCGATCGCATGTCACAACCATAATCGTAGACACAAACAACTGTTTTATCATATTTTCCAAATCGAAATGTCGTGCTCAGTAAATTACATATTTCCGACACTACGAAATTTTCCCTGTTGCATATTATCTTCAGTGGCATTTTGACGATTTCATTTCATCGCGGTAGCCAACATTCGCTCCGCAGTCGTATTCTTGAGAGTTTTTAGACATTTCTGCAGCTTCCAAGTTATCTATGGAATTTTCCGTATTTCTTCGCAGTGAGCAACTTGCTGGTCAAGCTTAGCTTCTTTCGTGCAGTCAAAGGCACAACACTCCCGTTGCTCTGATACCTGGAATTCCGTGCAGTCCATATTTAATACCAAGGTAATTATTTTGTACATCGAAGATTTAAAATTAGACCAAATCCGAAATTGCTTCAACATAAACAATGCACAGCTCATTAGTCCGAACTATATCTGATCATTTTCTTTTTCCTCGTGTTCCAAACTTCAAAGTGAGCCAAAGTAAATGACAAATTGAGACCATCGGAGGCTCACAACCGCTCCGCGACGCTATTTATTGACACTGCCACCCTCGAGGCTGCCGAAATTAGCCCCAAACGCGGACAAAAAAGCTCTTGGACGCAACCACTGATGATCGGCTGTCATCGTGCCACCTAAATCACCGTTCCGTCCCAACCTTGGCGCAGTTGTTGCTCCAGCAGACGCGGGGCATTTGTCACAGCACGGCTTAATTTAATCCCTCGCGCGCACCGAGTTTTGTCCCCGAAAAAGCAGCCGCGTAAAATGTCAAGGACCGACTTCTCGACCGGAAGTGCTGTTCTCTATTTGATCTCGTGGCCCATTCGACATGCTTTCGTGAGGCATTTTCTCTGCTGCCTTGAAAGACTCGAAAATGCTGCGTTTAATTGGATTTTTGTAAAAGACTTCTCAGTGTCATTTCGAGATGCACAAGTTAGACGCCTGTCTCGCATTAATAGCCTGTTAAGCGCATACAAACGAGAGAAGAATGAAAGAAATGCAGTAATACAAAAATATAAGTGGGGGTTGTATATTAAAAACACACGCAACATTTTGTTCATTCCCTTACCTTTGTTTCTTAAGGTTTCAGTCAAAATATCACTCCCAGCGCATTTTTTGTGAAAATTCCGGTTAAGTTTTATGGAGTTATATACATCCGTGCAGATAATTATGCATTTAAAAAAATCCATTTGATAATTTTTATGTACAAAAGATTTGTAAGGAAAAAATAACATAATTTTTGCAATTTCGTTTTACTTTGACAAACTGCAATATTAAAATCAGATATAAATTGTAGTTCCATCTCCTTGGAGATATTTGATAAAAAATTTTACCTGTCTGCACTGGGGTCCAGATTGGCGCGAAGCGTGGATAGGGCGTCGGCTGAGACATCACTTTGAAACGGGCTAGTAGAAATGTAGTAAAGAAGCGAGTTTTCAACAAAATTATGATTTAATATCATGAATTAATTATGCCGATTGGATTAGGAAAACGCACTCGCGACACTCGTAAAGAAAGTGAAAGAGCTTAAAGTTGTACACATTTCAACGCTTGTATATTTCTTATTTTTCCGTATTTTTACAGAGCAGGAAAGTTCTGCAGGAATACTAAAAATTAAACCAAGAAAGCTGCATTTCATATCAACTGTTTCTGTTTTGAAAAGCTGCAGTACGAATCTATTGACTGACAATGAGCACTAATTTATTGTAATCACTTGCACTTAAATTTAATCAAATGGCAAAAACGAAAATGCGTGAAGCTATCAATCATCATTGGATTCACGCGACAAAAGCTTATCATACGTGCTGCACTAATTGGTTTGTTTAATGGATCTAATTAGTAGGCGCGTAGGTGTAATTGCCGACAGCTGGTGGCTGGTGGCGGAGCGTTGGGTGCTCGTCGGGGCAAAAAAGCGACCGCGTGTAACGCGTGCTGATGTATTTGTCAACTTTGGAGCACGGGCCGTGGCACCCAACGCTAACCGCGTGCCGCCAGCACCCATGGCTATTAAGGGAGCATAAATTAAGTGCTTTAAGCCAGCCAACGAGCAGCAAGTGGTTTGTTTCACCGCCCCAGCACGTGCTCCAAGCGATGGGTGCTCCTCCAAATTGCCTCCATCGGAATCCCAATCGGGCGTGGCCTGTTCGGACACCTGTTTTCCAATCAAGTTATTGAATAGCAATCCTATGCATTGAGAATACCACTACTTCTTGTTATATTTAATTTCATCGAAAATTATTGATAGATGAACAAAGAATTACTTAATAGGCTTTTAAAATACCGATTGCATTTTAGTTTAAAACTATATCCATGATAATTATCGTGAGATATCATCGATTTTATTGTTGATTTTAGCCTATATCCATGTTGTTTGAATTCCGGTTTTCGAAAGTCCAATTTGTCAATTAAATTAATGTCCAATTAATCAAAATCTTTATTTTTCTCAATTTACAAAAAGAGGAAAATGTTGTGAAATTCAATTAATGTATTATATAGGTAGAACCCTTCAAGTTAAATAATGGTTAACAATGTAGAATCACACAGTATAATATAAACGGTACTTTCATAAATTTAAAGTCTGACTTAAAATGCAATTATTCGTTGATTTTACTTCCAAACACTACTAACTAAAATTAAAATTTAATACATCATTAACTCATTTTCTTTAATGTCCATTTTAATGGTAAGGCGCTGGAAATAAATTATTTTACTCTATTTAGTTGAATGCAAGTTGATACATTTTATGTTTGACGTCATTAGGATTGCATTTTGCCTAACTAGCATTTCAATTATTGCCGGATCGCATGACACGAGCGGGTGTTTCAAATTATGGCATTGCCATCAGAAAAGCCTGCCTCCTTCCCATTATAACCCGGCCAACTGCTGGAATTCCTCTGATTAATTAACGCGACGCTGTTCATTCGGTCCATTCACGCGGCTCTCCTTACCATACATTAATTCGTTTTTCGTCTCCATTCATGCCTTTCGGCCCGCCGCAAAGGCTATTTTTGTGATTTTTTCATGGAGCTAGCTCACTCTCGAAATATGGCTGTCGTGGTTAATGATCAACTTTGCTACAGAGCCGGAACTAATCAGAGGCTTCACGTGTGATATTTTTGAGACAACTGCCCCTGCATTATTTGTGACTAAAAGTGGTTCATTTTTAAATTAAATATTCTTCCAACACATTGCCATGCGTGCTCACATTAAAAAACAAACGACGATGAGGTGTGAATTACTTATTTGTTTTTGTTTTTATTCTCACTTCAAGCATGCAATTTGCAGCAGCCACCAAGGTGTCTGCAAATTTAATTATAAAAATTTTACTGTACAGTTCATAATTTGCATTTAATTGTTTTTAAATTATTGGCATATTTTAAACGTTATTCCTTTATGCAGAAATACAAATATTTATCTTGCTAAATTGTCAAAAACCATTTCAAAAAAAATATTTTATAATTTGAAGTGAAAAAATTCAAACCACTGAAACAGATTTTGCTAGGAATTTGGTTTGTTTGAAACAGAATGATTTGCATAAGTCTATTTTCTGTCTCCAAACAAGTCTATTTTAAAGAATGTAAGCGTAACCATTCACATCGAAACTTATAGCAGCCTTGTCAACGATTGACAGGCGGAACCTCAGATCTGGACTTTTCTGGGTCGAAAAATTTCGCGTCTCCACCCTTTTGGCTCATTCCGCGTGTCATTCGCCGCCGTCGGAGGCGTTCAGCCCGTCCCGGGTTTAATATTTTTTGTGCCGGAATAAAAACGGCGAGAGATGGCTAACTAACTAACGAACTGAGTGTGTACGCGAGAGGCTAAAAATATCGGCGCGTGTGTGTTGAGCTAGTAGTCGGCGGTGGCAGCAAAGAAGCCGCCGCGGCGCGCACGGCCGGTGGCTCGTCATTGGGGACCATTGGCTCGGCGCTTCTCCAAGCGCTCGGTGCTCCTGCGAACCGCTCTCGGCCCCGCAATCAGTGCCCTTTCTTCGATTCCGCACTCTGCAATTGCTCCGATCAGGTGGGATACACGCGTCGTCACGTGGCCCTATTTGCACTCTTTGGCACATTCACTCGAATTGCCGCAAACTTGGCTTCATATTTTGCAAGCAACGTTCGTTTTCGCTTTTCGCTGTAATTATCATCGTGCGTGAGTACCAGACATTTGATACTTTTGCCAAATCCATGCGCGGAAAGGGATATTTTTAAATTGAAATTAATTGCCAACAAGTAAACAGTACTCTATTTCGAGCACACACCCATACACCGGCCAGACGCTCTTCTGCAAAGAGATCTCTGTCTGCGAACCGGCGGCATTTAGCCTCTCGTAAATCAAAGTCCGTCATGCTCGCCACTGGCTTTCGATTTAAATTTTGCAGGTTAAATGTCAGTACAAAAAATCTAGTGGATAGTATTTTGAGGCTGCCACTCTTATTTTCAATTTAATGTCAAACTTGTTTGAATAATTTTAACTAGTATAAAATTCACCAAAACGTAAACAATATTTTAAATTCACCTGTAAATTAGGTTTGATAAAAATAACCCCTTGAGTCAAAAGCTTTTATTTTTATTTTTCGAGGTCGTATAATTTAAGAAATGAATTAAGTCACGCCTAGTTTGGGGTCAGAGATATATTTTTTTAAATTCAGACATTCAATTGTAACTCGCTCGATCAAACACAGCTGCAATATTCTCACTCCAAAATTAAATCACCTGCTGTCAATGCTTATAATTCACTCAAGCATTGACAGATTTCCTCGTAGCAGGCGCTGGTTGCTTAACTGCCTCTAATGACGTGTGCTAAAAATATAAATGTGCCGCGTCCCTCATTACCCTTGTGTGTGTTTTTTTTATCATACGTGTAAATACGTCTTGCTAATTCAGCAGCGTGGAAACCTGGGTAAATTCTTTGGCTCGGATCTCGCTCAGCGGAAAATTGTCTTAGACTAGCGAAAATCCCGATGCGGACGGAAATTTCAATGAAGCTATAGCTGCCAACTGCTGTGTTCAAAGGCAAGCAACGCGCCGAGTATTTATTTAGCGCGGCACAAGCAATCAGGCGGCGAATAATCTTAAACGGCGAGAATAAATCAATTGACCGTAGAACAATTACTCAACAGTTTTTTTTATCTCTATGGGGGATTTTTTTTTCATTTTAAAAATTAACAAAGATGTTTTATTTAAAACAATACTTTTGTGAACATAATCTCTGATCATCTTTTTTTATTTTTTTTCAGGTGTTGCCCCTGTGATAAACAAGGCGCAACAGTCTCCGAGGCTTGACACCAGGTCTTCTGCCCTTCCCGGCGAAGCGTCTCCCAGGGCCACCAAGGCCCCAGTGCCCAAGCCAAAGAGGACCAAATCGTCAGCGAGCAGCTCGCGAGCTTCCTCCCAACAGTCGGTGGTGTCGCGGAGCAGAAGAGCTCCCACCTCGCCGGACCCCAGCAGCTCCGCGGACGACACCCTCAGCAGGCCTGTCGTCAAACCAGTGCGACGCAATTCCAAAAAGGCGAGGGAGCAGGCCGAGTTCGCCAAGCTCATAGGTCAGCAGGCGCAACGGCCGACGCCCAGAGTAGCTAAAGACGCTCTACAGCGGGTTGACTCTCAGGGGGAGGAAGTGAGACACGCTTTCCAGCCCTTGCCCAAGTCTGCGTTCGCACCTCCTTTGGACTCACTGCCCATCGACGACTCGGTGCTCAAGCTCTTGGCTTCTCGGTTACCGCAGTTGTCGGGAGTTTCGATTCTTTCGGAACCACAGGCGCCAAAGAAGACCCCTAGAAGAAGTGTCGACGAAACTACCAAAGTTGACCTTTCAGTCCTCCCAGCGTCTGCCATCCGGGTCCCCAAGGAGTTCAGTCGGCAGATCCAGCAGAGTGAAAAGGCGCCCGCGCAGAAGCAGCCGGAAAGAACAGAGGAGGAACCGGCAAAAGTAGAAGTTAAGCCCGTCAAGGCAGAAGTTGAATCTGAAAAGGCACAAGAAGAGCCTCTCAAGGTAGAGGAAGTTGAAATACGAGAAGAAGTTCTTGAGAAGGAAGAAGAAAAACCTGATTTGCCGCAGGTATTGGAAATCGCGCATGAAATACCAAAAGAAGAGAGCAAGGAATCAGTGGTAGAGGCAGAGAACAAGAACCCTGACGCAGGTTCTGAATCAGAGGTTGAGGTTTTTGAAGACGCTGCAACCACAGAGGAGCCTGAAAGGGAAGCAGAAACAGCAGCGTCAGTAGAACCTATTGAAGAAGAAGAAGAGGAGGAGGAAGAAGAAAAAGACAGCTGCAGCAGTCCAGCACCGCCGCCACCGCCAAAAAGCAAGAAAGACGGGAATGCTGGACACTTCCACACAGCACCAGCTAGGCCAAACAGACACCGGTCGTCTGTGAAAAAGAGAGCACCTCTTCCACCGATAAATAGCGGTGTTGAAAAAGAAGAGGAAGAAAGCAGCAAAGCAGAAGTCAGCGCAGAAAATAACCAGGTATTTATCTTTTTTACATTTATATAGCGCATTCAAATGTTAATTTGATGGGGATAATTTTTTTCTCAGGGAATTTTTTGGTTCTTATATAATCAACAGTTTAAGAAAAAGTCTTGTTTATTGCTATCATTATTAATAATTAAGGAGTAACTTAATAAGTCAAACTTTTGTTGGAAAATTAAACAGAGATTAAGATGTCGGTTTTACTTAAATTATTTTTAAAATAGGAACAATCATCCAAAATTTATTTCTCAATTATGTTTTTATTCAATCCGGGCTGGGTACTTACGGTTTGTGCAACGCCCAGAAATATCGGATTAATATATTTTTTATTAAAAATTAAGATTTAATTTTTTTCCTGGATTTTGGACTAAATGCCAAATATGCATGCTTTGTCAAGTGGAGTGTGCGTGTGTTCACTGTTTATTTTCGTTATAGTCTAGTTTAGCATTGACATAGCTGCCTCCTGCTATCAAAAAATAATATTTTCACTGCACTAACCCAACAAAAATATTATGACGAGGAGGGATAAACAAACACTTTCGTCTATGTCATCCACCTGTGCTCAAGCCTATGATTTTAAAGCAGCGGCAAGAGTGCAAATATTTGTGCAAATTACTTGAACCAAAATCATCCACCACCACCACCAATACAACCACCACCAGTTATAAAAAAACACCCCCTGAGAGCGTGCAAAATTGATTGCAAAACTCTAGACTAGTCGGAGAAAGATGATTCTGGGCACTGCCTACTTCTTGTTCGCAGCACTCTGCGGCCGCAGACACCTCCACCCCTCCTCGAGTGCCCCTCCGCAGACACAACAGCCTAAACGGACCGCGCCGGCCGCTGAGCGATGTGGCCCCTGCGCAGACCACCGAGGAGCTGATCTATCAGTGGTTCGACGCAATAGGAGACGCGCCCGCCGCCCCACCGAGACATCATGCGCGGCCAGACTCGATGAACAGCAGCCAGCCTCAGACCAAGGGGTCGCCGTCCATCTCGCCCTCGATCTCAATCACCTCGTTCGAAGACGCAGTCGCCGCCGCCGACGCGATCTACTCGGAACGCTACGACAAGCAATTCGCCAATTTGGACTCTGGCTCCAGTGTAGCTAGCTCGACGTCCAGCTCCACGGCCACCTTCACGTCCAACACAAACCACAGCAGCCACAGCAACCGCCGTAGCGGTGGCATTTTGTCCTTCCTCAAGTGGTTGCGGAAAACAGACTCGGGCTCGCCGAACTCGGGCTCTGAAGAGCAGCAGCAGGTAATTAGCAAAGAGGCGCCGCTCAGCCGCTCGAGTAGCACTAACAGCTTGGGCACCGTAGTCAGTGCCGCGAGTAGTTTTGCTTTCGTCAAACCCGCTGCTTACCATAATAACAACAACAAGGCCAGTCTGCATTATGCCCCACCAGCTGCGGACTCAGACACGTACAGACTGAGAATCCGCCAGCGTGAGCGTTCCCGCATTTTGGACAAAGGACTCACATTCAAGCGAAAGTACAAACTCCGTCACTTCGCCTGCAGCCAGGAGACAGTTTTCTCCGACACTTTAAAGCCCATCGCGCGGGGAAAGAGGAAAGCCCCTGCCCCACCGGTGCCCAAGAGCGAGCACTACTCAGAACTCAGTTTGCCTATCAATCTAGAACACAGAAAAAGGATGGAGATCATGGAGCCGAACGTACAGGTGAAGCTACACAGAAGGTCTGCTAGCGAGTCCGCCAAGGACAAGAGAGCGGGAGCCTACCTTCACGTACGGGGAAAGAGAAAGGCACCGCAGCCGCCAAGCAGACAGCAGCAGGTGCTCAGACCGGTCACTAATTTTCCCTCTCTAGGGAGGAATAAAAAGAGGCAAGCGCCGACGCCTCCACCCTTGGAGGAGAACATGGCTAGACTGAGTCCCGATGAGAAACAAAGACTGATCGACTGCATCAACCGAGCAAAGAACAGCAGTCCAACGTCAAATTTGCAGGGTCCTGCCCTCATCACTGCGCCTCCGATCATCCTGGCGGCCCCGGAAATGCCGCCTCAAAGTCCGACGCCGTCCAGCGCAAATTTGTCTCCAAAGCCTTGGTACAAAAGACCTCCCAAGTTCAGCCCAATGAAACTGGGTAACAAGAAGCCCGAGGAGACTGAGATGCCGGAGGTCAACTACGCCAGGGTGCTCCCTGACCCGAGCAAGAGAAAGTCTATGCAGTTCCAGGCACTGACAAAGTTCTCAGACATCGACAAAGAAGCCGCTGCTCTGATCCAAAACAACCAGCAGAAAGCAGCAGAACTTCTGGCTGCTCGGAACAATAGTTACTACATGCCGATTGAAGGAACTGCCAAGTCAGAAAATGAAACTGTGAAGGTTGAAAAGACACCTGATACTCCAATAGAGACGCTAATAGAGGAACCAAAAGCAGAAGAGGAAGCTGCAGCAAAAGCCCCACCAACCAAAGGTCTGATCTCAAAATTCAACGCTATTTCAAACATCTCAAAGGTGACTGTGAATTCGTCAAAGGCTGCTCTTGTTGGATTATTAATCAATAATGAGAGTAAAAATCAGAATGGGAAAAAGACCCCTCCAGTGAGAGTTGTGCAAGAGGAGAAAAAGGAGGAAGCTGCAGCTTGTGAAGCAAAAAATAAATCAGAAGTTGAGGAGAAGAAAAAACCAGATGAAACCAAACATGAAGAAACGCCGGCTGTGAAAATAGCAACCGATTCTCTTTATCCAAAGCTGACTGCTTTGGAAACGCCTCAACCAGAGCCAGAAGAAAAGAAGGAAACTCCTTTACCCTTGTCTATCCATGGGGCGCCTGAAGGAATGACCCTGAACAGACAAAAGAAAAAGATGTGGATCTGCCCTCGCTGCACGTTAGAAAACGAAAACTGGCGCTTCACGTGCGACGCTTGCAACATGTGGCGGCCCAGCAAAGGTCCTGACGAGGCATCTTTGCCTGCCGCCGAGGCCGCTGGAGTGAACACCGTGGAGGAGGCCTCCAACTCCATACAAAAAATGGCCAATGATGTGACCAAAGAGGAGGAAGCATTTAAAAAACCCGAACCGATCGGGCCGATCGACTGGGAGGTTGAATTAAAGCACTATTTTCCAGAGAAAAAATCTCCCGAACGCAAAAGGGAGTCTCCTCCCAAAATGAATGCAAAGGTCGCGGAGGCCATCAAGATCTTAGAAGGCAAGAAATCACCTCCGCCGGGACCAGTGTACGTCAAGACTCCAGAAAAGAAGGCGGAAGTCCAGAAACCAACTCCAGTTTACGCTGTTTCGATGAAAAATAGCAAACCATTTGTGATGGAGGAAGGGCGGAAGCAGCCAGTGGAGGTAAAAGATCAAGCTGAAGAGAAAAAGACTCCAATGGCCGTTGCGGAAACGTTCATTGGAGGCAGGACTGAAGCTGACGAGAAGAAGACAAAGCCGCAGACGGCGTCCTCGTCCCAGCAGACGACAAAGCCTTTGGAAGGCGGCAAGGTGGTCGGCTCGAACGAGCCCACAACGCCCAAGGACGTCGACGAAGTGAGAAAGGCCAGACTGGCGTTCTTCAACAAGGAAGAAAAGGCGGTAGAAGCCAAGCCACCTGCCAGTCCTCGGCTCTCAAGAGCTGCAAAAACCCCTGCTCAAGCTGTTGCTATCGCAGACACCCCTCCAAGTCCAAAGGTTAGCAGGACAGTTGAAATTTCAACCGACACCACAGGACTCGTGGTGACGTTGAAGGAGAAGGGCGCAGCTGTGGTGGCTGCGGCCAATGCCGCTGACCTAGAGGAGAAGCTCAGGATCAAAGAGAAGCTGAAGGAGATGAAAAACTCCTTGCCCAAGGAGCCCACCACGGCTCCGATGAAAGCCACCGAGCCTTTCAGCAACAAAGGTGCCATCAAGAAGTCTCCTCCTGCTCAGGAGAAGAGGCAGGCTCCTGTCCTGAAGCCCAACAAAGTCTCATCCGCAGCTCAGACGAGTGGAGCTATCGTGAAGACTTCAGTGAAAGACCAGACTACTCGGGCGCCTGCTAACGGCTCACCTGTGGTCGTGAAGAAAATAATTGCAAGAAGTCCGTCCTTCAAGGGTAACGGGACGTTTTTGCTCATGGGACCCAAAGACTTCGCCAGCATCGAGGCGACCAAGTCGAACAAAACACTTGCACCTCCCGAGACACAGCATGTTTATGCCAACATTCCTAGTCCTGGACTTGTGCCTAGTGGAAATCCTGCAATTAAGGTGTGCAAAATTTGCATTTGTAAATTCTTTGAGCGAATATACTCGAAGCCAATATTGGAGTTTAATCAAACCCTCGTTTTCCTCTGTTCCAGAATGCGCCACCAAAGCCGGAGGTTATGTCTCCAGAGCCAGCTGCTTCAGTTCTCACTCCTCCTCCACCAGCACAGAAAGTTCCTTCACCCATCTTGAAGAACCGCCCAGGAATCAAACCAGTGATGGTTAAGGTTGAATTGAATGCGCAGGTGGAAGATGACTATGGAGATGATGACGATGAGGATGAGGATGAATATGACAACCTGGACGACCAGTCAAGTCTGAGTGGTGCGGCAGACTCTGGCAGCGCTGCTGGAAGTGTTGGCGACTCGAGTGATATTGAAAAACTGGCTGGAACTCTTACGCAGCCAAAGGGCATCGCTGAATTCAAAGGTAAAGAAAAAAATTAATTCCTTTTGCAAAAAAATTTGAATAAAATTATTGCTAATATCAATTTGTAATTTAGCTGATCTGGCAACCAGTCCTCCTCAAAGAGCTCAAAATACGCTTGCTGTGAATCGTCTACTTCGACGTCTCGAAAATGCCATCGCAAATGGCCAGCACAGAACTGCTGCTGGACTTGCCAGAGATTTGGCACGACTGAAAATCAACTGCAAAGTTGAGAGGCAAAGGATAAAAACTAAAGAACCAGAAATGTTTACGTGAGTTAAATGAAAATAATAAAAAAATATTTTAATTCAATCTAACAGAAGATTTATATTTTCACTAATCTTATTTTATTTTTAGCGTTGACATGTATGTGGAAGACAAAGTGTCTCATCAAGGACCAATTCCCTTGAGTGTTTATGCAAGCATGACCGTTGGCGAGCTAAAAGCCAAGGTCCAGCAGGAGTTTGAAATTCCTGCAGATGTGCAAAGATGGATTTTGGGCAAGAAACTTGCGTCAGATGACAACAAGACATTGCAGCAGCATAGCGTTGCCTCGGGAGGATGCGTCGTCTTCCTCTACCTTGTTGCACCTCCTGGTAAGCTATGAGGTTATTAAGGAATGTTTCAATTACTTAAAAAACGTCACTATTTACAGAGCGCAATGACAGTGCAAGTCCAGCAACTAACAGAGATTCTCCAGCTGTGGTTGCAACCCCTCCGCCCCCACCAGCAGAAGACCGTATTCTGCCTCCAGCTCCAGAGAACCAGCGAGGGCCTGGTTGGTATTACAACTTTGAGGAGGATAGATACAGCTACTGTGAGTCCTCTGAGGAATCTGATCCTGAGGAAGAGCCAAAGAATGTGCAGCCTCTTCCACCAGAGCCTGCTCCTCGAAAGGAAAGGTGAAAAACAAATTGATTTTAATATTTTATTTTCCTAAATGAGTGGAAATTTTGAAATTTAAATTGAAAGGAATATTCCAAGTTTACCTGTTTGTGTGTGGGGTAGTGTAATGATGCCTAGATCATATTATAAAAAGATTTAAAAAAATAAATCCCTTGTTGGAGTTTCTTTCTATTATCTTTTACGATAAAGAAGTGATATTTTAAAAATTGTGCAGCAAATAGATCAATACAATGACAGAATCAATTGGAATATTGGTTTGCTTTGCATTTTTGACTGATACCAATAAATGCAAACCTGGCTAATAAAATACCACCACATCTATGCGTATGAAATGAATTAATTAATGAAGAATGTATCATAAGGGGTGAGCGTGGTTCATTCACACCCCCTACCGATTGACTTTAGTTCTCCAATAGATTCTATTACTGATATTGCTTCATTTGTTTGAACAAATTTAAAAAATCATAAATGGATGTATATTATTTATTAGATATTTAATTTCTGTTAATTTTGAATTTAACTACCAGAATTTGCTACAAATTTGATATTTGTCTTTCACAGAACTCCTCCAATCCCAGCACCAAGGCAATTGACCCCACCTTTAGCTGAGCCTGAGGAGGACTTGCTTGAAGACGGAAATGTGGCAGCCGCTCAGCCAGAAGCTTCATTTGAGCCGACAGCCCCTCCTGCATCTCTGGAGAAGAAACCAGCTGTTGTTCAGATAGGCTGGACGTGCCCACTGTGCACCTTGATTAATCCTCCGACTAGACCTGGCTGCGCTGCCTGCACGACTGACCGGCCTGCGGATTACAAAATTCCAGACGAGAATGAAATTTCCGACCAAGAGGCCAAAAGACTTCAGCAGGAAGAAGAAAACGATCAAGTAATATAATTTCCAGTAAGTGAATGGACTTAATTAAAATGTTGTCCTCTCACCAGGCCCTTGAAAACCAAGCGACCCAGGAAAACGGCGCGAACAACTACGAAGCTCTGGTGGCTCTGGAAAATATGGACCTGGTGCCCAACATGGAGCCCTTTGATTGTCCCGTCTGCTTTGGAAGCTTTCCTGCAGGGGAGGGTGCCATGCTGAGGGAATGCCTGCACACTTTCTGCCGGCCCTGTCTGGCCCACACAGCCCAGTTCAGTGAGGATGTTGAGGTCAGGTGCCCTTTCCGCAATGACCAGTATACCTGTGATGCCACTCTACAGGAGAGAGAAGTTCGAGCCGTGAGTAGAATGAATTGTCGACTCCGCTTGTAATTCTAAATTTCCCAAATTTATTCTCAGCTGGTTACCCCGGATGTGTATGATAAACTTCAAGCCAAGTCAGTGGCTCAGGCGGAGAACAAAATAAAAAACGCCTTTCACTGCAAAACGCCTGACTGCAGAGGCTGGTGCATCTTCGAGGACAACGTCAATGATTTTCGCTGTCCAGTCTGTGGACACCACAACTGCCTCACTTGCCAAGTAAACGGAACTGCGTAATTTTTGAATAATTTCTCAAGATTTATCTTGTACTTCAGGCCATCCACGATGGAATCAACTGCAAGCAGTACCAAGAAAGAGTGACTCAGGCGTCTGAAACCGATGCTGAAGCAATGAGAACCAAAGCCATGCTTCAGGTAGTTTGAGAAACAAGCTTTTAAGCTAATCGTTTTCCTGTTTTGAATGTATCCGAATGTCACATGAATTGCCTGCTTCTCTTTGAAACGCATTCTCATCACATGATCTGTGCACTTTTCTGTGTCCCTCACTTGTGTTTTCCGTTTTCCCTCAGCCTCAGCTGCAATAGTTTCTGATTTAATGTGCCCCGGCATAGGAAATGGTTGAGCGAGGGGAAGCTCTGTGCTGTCCAACCTGCAAGGTGGTGCTCATGAAGAAGTGGGGCTGCGACTGGCTCCGGTGCTCCATGTGCAAAACCGAGATATGCTGGGTCACCAGAGGTCCAAGATGGGGAGCAGCAGTGAGTAACTTTTTTTAAGAAGTACTGTTTTTGAGCACTTTAATGTGAAAATTTTTGAGTGTCTTTATCTTGGACTTGCATGCTTATCATATTTAAATTTATACAAAATGATATTTTCCTCGCCTTTTAGGCTGCGTATAGCTGATTTTAAATTTTAAATCTTTCTCATTTCAGGGGAAAGGAGACTTATCTGGGGGTTGCAAGTGCGGGGTCAACGGCGTCAAATGCCATCCTAAATGTAATTATTGCCATTAGAGCTAGATGCAATTAGCCCTTTTTAATATTAAGACAAATTTTTGTATCAGAAATACAGTGTGCTAATATTCTGTGATAAGGTGCACTAATTGTTTTTAAATGCGCTCACTGAAGATGTATTAACCATTTAATTAATATAAATCATAAAAAAATACAAAAAAAACGTTGATGAGTGCTTTCAAATTGATTTTAACACTTTGCAACTGTTACGAATATTTGAGAATTTGTAAAATGACTATTATTGGAATGTATTTCGAGAGATGTATTTTTAGGAAGACTTTCACATTGCCGTAACAGTGTAAGCTGAATTTGTTTATTGTATAATAAAATTATCAGATCTGCTTATATGTTGGTATTTGATTTAAAATTGAAAACTGGCCGAGATTCTTTTTCAAATACTTTTATTTTATAATTATGCTACCATTCACAAATACATTTCATGTATGTACAGTATTTTTGCATTTAAAATTTTCATATATGCACACACATTTACATATTAATTCTACCTCTTGGCATCCACGCACATGTGAATCTTCCCATAAACATTTATTACAGTCAGCTTCAATAAAGAAAGCGTATATATTTGATATATCATTCAATATCAACATAAAGGAAAATCTACAGAGAAAGAATTCAATTCCTCAATCAAAACCATTTGTAGTCCACTCTTAAATAAATTAAAAATAACTAACTTCACGATACTTTAGCATAAATAATAGTAACAATAATACTGGACATTGTTCAAGACCATCTTAGAAACAATTGAAAATTTGGAATCGTCTGGAATACACGAACGATATAATACTAGAATGAAAACGAGCTGGAGATTTGGTTCTTCTGCTAGATCATTTGATTAAAAAGTGCAATAAAAGTAGAATTTTATCACAGGATTGTCTTCCAAAAAATCATTCCTCGACCAAGAAGATGTAGTGAGAAAATCATAATGTCATACACATTTAACGCCTCGCCATGAGGCAGGATGGGGTGAAAAGAGGAAACTCGTATAATGCTGCTGATTACAATCGCTCGATCAATTGTGTTGCGAAGCACAATCATCGGAGCAATGCAACAATGTTGACAACAATGCACTGATTAATGTATGAAAACTGGATTAGCACTCTCCCGCACAATGTCTGGCGCGCATTTTCCCGTTTTTAGACTAGGATAATAACCATGTAGAAATATAGGAACATTTCCGCCGCACGATTCGGGAGACAACATTTTACTTTTTTTAGCATATTAATATATCCAATCTTGGCTTTACGCTTCTCTTTTTCTTTTGAATCTTTTTAATATTAAAACTGCTGCAACTGATTTTATTTTTACACGAGAGATAATAAATATATAGCGATTGCACATTCATTGTGGTACACTAATAGCGTGTGTGTGTGTGTGTTGTTTCGTGGGTGGTGACCTATCTTACACGTACAAACCTCGCGGTTGATGATTATAATTGATACATAACATGGACACATACTTAATTTGCGTCACTTTCACTGGAAGACTGTACTGGTAATGATCTAAAAAACTAAAGAAATGACATTTGAGACAAGACAGTTCCTAACTTAAAAACAGGTAACAAGGACTAGATGAGTTCTAACTCTACACTAACTCTGCACATTGAAAGTGCATGCACTCATCGATGCGAGCCAACGGCTTGGTTTTTAAAGGGAGTCAGTATTGCGCTTCATATTTCATGAACTGAAAACAGCAACGCTAGACCAACAAAAATATAGTATCGCCAGACCAAGTAGAGACAGGCCAGTATCAGTCCACCAGCAAAAAGCGAGCACTCATCTGTTCTAATCAGGTTTAATTCTTCATCATTTAAACATTACGCTGCTTTTTGTTTTTTAAAAACACCAAGAGAGAGATATGTGGAGATACGCTTTGTCCCGTTCAGGCGACCAAGGACTCGCCGCGATGCTGCGGTGCCTCGGCGTTCTGTGCCCCGGCCGGCGGCGATGGCGACAATGACATGATGCCCTGCTGGGTGGACGGCGGCGATCCGTTGCGGTCGGCGGGCGAGAGGCGGCGGTAGTGCATGTCCCAGGCGGAGGCGGCCGGCGGCGACGACGCGTGCCGCACTAGCGACAGTGGCGACGACTTGTCCTCAGGCGACGGCGACCGCGACGCATCGGCGGTCGTCAGGCCCAGCGGCTTGTCGAACGGCTGGCCCAGCCCGTGGAAACCCATTGGCAGACCCGGACCAAACTTGCTTGGCGGCGACGGCAGACCGCCCGGCGGCGTCGACGACTGGATCACGGAGATTTCGTTCAGCTGAAAGCCAGGAATTTTTCATTCCATCAAAACGTTCGGGAAAATGTAGGATTATAAAATGAGATTTTCTACTGGTCTTTAAAAACGAGGGGGAAAATAATTATAAAATTTGTTTCTGCACAAATTTGACACAATATTAGCGAAAACTTTGCTTGAAAGAAACAAACACAAGCCTATGAAATTCATTACTCACTTGAAGTAAAATCAATAGCTATGAATTGAAAAAAGTTACAGAAATTTCAAATCAGGACTATTGCAGGATCTTTTTTGTATTAAGAGTTGAGCAGCATAATTATAATTTAACCAAAGTACCAGAAATTCCAAAGGTATTGTGAGACATGTATTTTGACATGTCGAACAGCCTAGTTTTTCCATAGGTCAACCGACCTTTTGCTGCATTCCATTGATGAAGGGTGTTGTCAAGTAGGGGTAAAATAGGTCTGGTCGTCGCTGCAAGAATTCCGAGTCCTTGGGGGTCATCGGGATGGGCGGCAGGTCGAGCGACATGCGGCGGCCGCGGCGAGAGGCGCCGTTGTTCCACATGTGAGTGCCCATGTGCACCTGTAAGCAATGCTGAATGTCAGCCGTGACTCTCTCTGAACAGGGCCATGGTGAGTCGGTCTCGGCGATATGCCCTTTTAAGCATGTCTTTTCTCAATTTCAATTTACATATGAGATTCAGTGATCAAATTAAAGGCTTTGAACATTTTTGAATTCAAAATTAAATTTAAAAAAAAGAGAATGATTTACGTACCTTAAGATTTCCCTTGGTAGTGAAGGCCTTTTGGCAGACGGTGCATTTGAAGGGCTTGTCTCCTGTGTGGGTGCGCATATGGATCTGCAGGGCGGACGAAGAGGAGAAGTTCTTATTGCAAACGTGGCACAAGTGCTTGTGCAAGCCTGTAATACACGCGCAAGCTCAGCAAACTTCACGCAAAAGCAACTACTGTCTTTCACACACTCATGTCACCATCAATAATTCCATTCTAAAAGTCAGCCTATGAAGGATAAAGTTAATTTTTAGTACCTATAGTTTGTGGCTATTCTTTACATACTCGCACATAAGTCTTTTTATTGAAACGCTAGAATTTTATTCCCAAGATCGTTGGCAAGGTGCGCAAGCCAGCAAGTGGCGAGTTGGCGCTGGTGCGCCTCACAGCCCATTGAGCCATTCGAGCTTTTCAAGTCACTTCATTAGCTTTTGCCATTTTCGACGTTGGGCAGCGAGTAATAGATCCCAAACCTGCTCAGATATCTCCCATTGGATATAAATGCCTAAACAATGCGATCGAACGGGCTGATGAGTTTTTCTAGGCTGAATTTCAGTAATCTGCAGTCATTCAAATCACTTATTTGGACAACTTAAGAAAAAACATTTTTAGCAAAAAATTGTCCAGAAAAGCGATGTAACCATTCACTCTGTTAATTCCTAGACACGATTCAGCAACGAATATAAATAATAAAGAGGTAGAATTTTAGTGTAAAATCAATATGTTGCTGAAATTTTTAAAATTGAACCAGTGAAGCGTCCAAAAATTCACAACCCACTCAAAGGCGAACAAGAAAGTTGCAAATTTTCAGATTGGCGAATTAAAAAGCAGCGGAAGCCTGGATTAATCAACAAATTTTAATCTCATTCCAATTGAGTAAAGAAAAAATCCACCACTAAATTAATGAGAGGAATCAGAATACAAAGGTTGAGAAAATATTTGATTTTTTTCTAAAATAAAATTAATGCCAATCTTCTGACTTGCAATTTCCTCAACCTTGGTAGAAAGTGTGAACTTTGTTAATTCCACCAGACTATAAGAATGAATTTTTTTCCAGTCAAAAGATACCTACCAGAAGGTCGCTTGGCCATGGGCATGTCTTCCTCAGGCGACGGTCTCTTGAGGCCCAGTTCGGGCGATCGGGTGCTGATGTGAGAGTCTGAGGTGGGCGTCGACGGCGCCCGCTCCTCCAACCCGTCCTCCGAGTTGCTGTTGCTGCAGTTCTGTAAGGACTGCAGCGACAGGTGCATCGGTGGCTGGTGGTGCTGCTGCGGCAACAGCGACGAGGGGTGATGGCCGTGCGATAGCATCTGGCTCGAGTGCACCAGGTCGCGGTCGCGGGACGACGGCTTCTTACTCGTGTCGAACAGGTGCTGCGGCATGTCGCGGATCTTGTGGGTAAGCATGTGCTGCTTCATGTTGCCCTGCAAAGGCCGGAAATTGAATGGTCGGTTTTCTCCACGATTTATCAAACTAAAATCAAGGCTGTAAAGTTTTTTTTCTCGGTCCTCTTTAATCCCAAAAGTTGTAAAAATTTAGACGCTGGTGGTTGTAATTTACACAATTTCAGTGACCAGTGCTTCACACGTGACTGTACAAGTAGAAGACAAGAATAAGGAAAAATACCAAAAAGAACTACACCCAGTCCAAATGGCTAAAAAATTTGCAAGCACGTGAAAACGTACAAAAATCCGTCACTCAAAACTGGGGACAGGAGAGTGAGATCGGAAGAGAGGTTGGGAAGGAGACAGGAGAGTGGAGCGCCTGACTATTCGTGGTGCACTCAGCCCGCGCGACAGCCGCGCCGCGCCGGTTGCATAAGCCTAATAAGAGCATTTACCGGAAGGTGTTGCCTTGCTAGTGGTGAAGTAGCATATCCAGCGTCAAAGAACAGGTTGAGATGGGAGTAGGGGAATCTGGCCGTAATTCCGAAACCGTGAGCAGGAGGTTTTCTCTTGACTCTGGACGGGATTTTGGGGGTTTGGCGTTTTGATTTGGGGGCAGGAGAGTTGTGCTGGATACGCCACTGGTCACAGACGCAAGGAGCGGGGTTGGGTGATAGGGGGTGATCGGAACGGGGCGAGTTAGTCAGGGTGGCGTCCCCGTCCTAGAAGCACACCGCATCACAGATACTTTGATTCAGATTCCTCCACCAATCCAACAAACACAATAGTATCAACACAAGTGCAAATTTTGAAGAGAGCAGAGATCAGAGAGAAATTTCCTCTACGATACACTGTAATGTTCGTGTGAAAGTATTCACAGCCTAAAGTACGTGTGTTGCGACCGAAATTTTTGCATGAGCAGAGTGAAAGAGTGCACTGTGAGAACCGCACTAACCTTGGTCGAGAATCCGCGGTCGCAGATGGTGCACTTGAAGGGCCGCTCTTTGGTGTGGCTCCTGTAGTGGATCTCTAGGGCCGAGTTGCAGGCGAACGTCTTGAAGCAAATGTTGCACGTCGTGTTGCCTCGTGCTGCAACAATTCGACCGACTAATTCAATAAAAAACACTGCTCGTTGTAACCAACACTCCGGCTAGCTAGTACTAAATACCGAGTAAAATAAAAGCTCATTTCATTGTTTTAGTGTGTGTGCCGCATCGAACCACATTAATCAACAATTAATAAGCGAGTGTGAACCACCGAGTTGCCAACTTACAAATAAAAAATGTTTGTCATGCAGCATGGTTTGTTTCATTTAATGAGAATCTGCGTGTGTAGCTGAACTATAAGGTAACAAGTGAGAGAAAAGGTAGCAAATAATGAAGAAGGGGAACGTAAAAGGGCCAGCAGCGAACAGTGGGGATTTTTCGGATGACCGCCGTTCAAGATGGACCGACGCCGTGTGCAAAACGAGTGCAAGTCAGCTCCAGAATCAGCTTCGAATGACATTTGCCACTGCCTACGCAATAAATTATTCCCGACGAAACACGTTCGAGCTCAGCGAATTATTTTGACTGAGAGGCTGCTTATAATCGGCAAGCAATCATTAGCTCAGACGATGTAAATGGTCTTAATGGCCTTTCTTTATTCTCTCGCTCTTTTTTTCTGTGCGCCACATTTTTATGCAAATTTCTCATGGTGAGCAGGGTAAGTGGTGGGCAGGATTCTTTGGTCATTGGCCAACGCGTGTTCCTTCTAAACTACAATCGGTCATGCTACCATATAAAAACACGGGCAAAATAAAATTTATACGACGAGCCACCAATCATGCGCTGCCGATGAGTAAACGGAATTCTCGTCTCCATTTTTTTCATAACGTCTTTAAATTTATTTTTTTGTGCCTCAATTTTTATATAATTAGTTATAGAACATTTCTGTGGTTCAGACTTCGTATGCATTTTGAAATATTTGAATGAACTACGAATAATTTGAGGCTCATTGTTAGAATACTTTTAAATTGAATTGCGTCATGCGTAAAGCAATGAAGAACGTGAAAATAAACCTTTCTATTCTTCATAAATTACTGATGAAATTAACTTTAAAAGGATTCTTAATTTTCCTTTGCCTTATCTACAAGAAAAATAAATTGTGGAATTTGGTGAAACCGGGATGAAATTTAAGAGGCCTGTAGTGAGCATGTAGAAAGTGGTCATTTAACTGGGGATAAAAATAGCTATGGAGAAGAGGATCCGTTTGCAAACTATAACTTCTGAACGAAATCATAACTGTACAAAAGGGGGAATTTGTGGGTCAAGGATAGGGATAAACAATAGTGATTTTGATTTTTCTGCACCCCGTGTTTTTATATTCATAGCATTTCCACGGCTTCTATTCCAGTTGGGAGACAGAAAAGGATTAGGAATCCTTTTTGCCCACTCGTCCACGGGCTAGCACAGCAATTTCGTTTAAGCAAAATGCACCCAAATCCGTCGCATAACACGTTTCCGGATCTATGATTCAAGGAGTGATAGTATTTTCATCGACTCAAACTCGAAAAGGAGGATCGGATGGAAGAGGATTCACAGAGGCATGGGAGTTTGTTGTGAAACGAAAGAGATATACAAAGCAGCATCTAGACTTGAAATTATGGGCATCGATTTTTCTACCTGGTGACCCGTGCATGGGCGGCATTCGCGCCAGAATGGCAGCCGCCGACGCGCTCGACAGGAAATTGCCGTTGACAAGGTGCGGGGGCAGGTTCATCGCCGGCGGGGAGGCGAACAGGGCCGAGGGAGTAACGCTGCTGCTGCCGCCGCCGCCGCCGCCGGTGCTGCTGCTGCTGCTGACGACGGTGGCCGGCGGCGAGGCGATCTTGGGCGTGAGGTCCAGCGCGCCCAGCGAGTTGCTCTCAGAGGGGCTGCCGCAGGATCGCGCCAACGCGGGTGACGGCAACGGAGACGACTCATCTGCAACGGATTGGTGAGCCACCATATTGTGTGTCTGCTGCTCGGCTTCTTCATCATCTTCCTTCTCACAGTCGCTGGCCCCCCCGTACGCGAGACTACGCACCAACGGCATACTAACGACAGCGGGGAGTGGGTTCGGGGGGAATAGCACGCCGGCCCTGTGGACGCTGACGTGCGTCTTCAGGTTGCCCTTGGTGGCGAAGCCGCGGCCGCACACCTTGCACCGGTACGGCCGCTCGCCAGTGTGCGTGCGGTAGTGCATCTGCAGGGCGCTGCGGCACGACAGCACGCGTCGGCAGACGACGCACTGGTTGGGCTCGGCAACGGCGCCCGGCGGCGGGTCGATGCTCTCGACCAGCTGCTGCAGCTTGGACGTCTCGGACGCCACGTCATCCACCTCGATCAGAGACTCCCACGAGTGGTCTGCTGCACTACCGGGACGGGGTTGCAGGGAAGCGAACGCGGCGGGGTAGGTGCCAATTAATCGAGACGGGGAAACAGCGCCAGAGAAGGGAATAACAATCGAGTTGTTGTTGCGGTTAGATGATGAAGAAGAAGCAGCGTTACTATTATTAAGATTATTGTTTGCGGTATGACTACTACTTAATATGCTACTGTCGAACAAATTAATGAGCGAACCGTTAGGAAAACCGAACGATTTCTGGTTACTGCTCTCGTTAATCGTTAATAGACAGCTACTAAGGTTAGTGTGTGAGATGGGTTTAGGATTCTTACTGAGGTTCTCGGGCTGGTCGTGTCGCGACGCGGCCTGCTGGGAGAGCAGCGATCTCTGCGAAGTCTCGTCGGCGGCAGCGTCGACAAACGACGGCGGGGGCGGCGAGCCGGCGTCGCGGTCGCCACCCCCGAGCGCCGCCTCCTCCTCGCTAAAGTCGCCGGCGCGGCTGCTGCTGCGGCCGCCTCCGCTCAGCTCTTCGTCGAGGTAGGGGTTAGAAGACGAGGGTGGTCGGTGGTGCAGGTCATTGTGCGGGGTGTGGTGGGACGAGGGTGACGTTAGTGGGTGCATCAGGTCCTCGTGGTGGTTGCTGTTGCTGCGCTTGTCGGCATCATCGTCGTCCGAGTAGACCGCCTCCGCTTTGACGCGCGCGTGCAGCGGAGGCGACGCGGAGCTCGTGTTACTCGAGGGGCGCGGCGCCGGTTTGCTCAGGTTTTCAGGTACGTCCTGCGGGGGTTGGTACTGCTCGCGTTTCAGGTGGTGGTGGTGGTGGTGGTGCAGCGGCAGCGACAGGTGGTGGTGTTGTTGGTGTTGCTGCTGCTGCTGCTGCGACGGCGGAACTGCAGCGACGGCGGGCGGAGGAATTTGCAAACCGGTAGGTGCGACCAGGGTGGAAGTGTTCAACAGAGGGTGCGAGTTGGCCCGAAAGTGGTGCGAAGAGGGAATGGGAATGGAGGGCGGGTGCGTGGACACCTGCGACGGCGGGAAGGGCGGCAGGCTCGACCCGATGACGGGGTGGGGGATCAGGGGAGGCGACGACGAAGAAGGATTGTTTTGCTGTAACTGCGCCAACAGTGGCGGGTGGTATTTGTCTAAGTGTTCGGGTACGGGGTTTGGATTCATTTTAATATGCGGAAACTTGGACGTGTGTCTTTGGAAATGAACTTTCAGATTGCCCTTCGTGGTGAAACGACTACCACAAACATTGCATTTAAACGGTCGCTCACCTGTGTGCGAGCGGATATGGATCTGCAGCGCCGAATCCGATCCGAACACTTTGCCGCAGTAGCGACAGCGGTGCTTGAAGAAGGGCTCGCTGCCGCGTTTGCCGTCGCCGTTCTTGCCGCCCTTGGAGCCACCGCTGCCGCGGAACGCCAGCTCGTCGGCCAGGTTACCGGCGAGCAGGCCCTGACTGGCGCTGTCCAGCACCTCTTGCGCGCGCCGCTGAAGCATCTCGAGCGAGTTCGGCTCGTCCAGCGACGGGAACGGTTCCGTGTTGGTGATGATGGTGTCCGCCAGGGTCGCCGAGATGGAGCAGCCGGTCACACCTCCCGTCTGGTGGTGCAGCGGGTGCGGCGGGATGATCGAGTTGGCGATGCTTGTCGGGGCGGATGAGGTAGTGGGCGGGGTCGGCACCCTCGGCGAATCCTTCACCGGTGGCTTGATCGTGTGCGAGATCTCGGCCATCGAGATGCGTGGGCCCGCGGACAGCGGCTTGCTCATCATCGTGGCCGGCAGCGCCGTGCCCTGCGACGAGGGCGAAGGCTGCATGAACCGCTCCTTCTCCATGACTCGCTCGCGCTCCCTCTCGTGGTGGTAACCGCTCGGCTGGAGGGGCACGTTCGCCGACGAGAGGGGAAGGCTGGAAGGGATTGATATGGGAGGAGAGGGGGGAGTGAGAATGTCATCCTGCTGGCTCCTGGGAATGGACGCGGGGGACACCGGGCTGCCCTCTTTGCTGTCTCTGTTCAGGGTGAGCTGCTGCTGTAGCTGCTGGATGATGTTCATCTGCATCACCTGCTGCTGCTGCAGCGCGAACAGCGTCGACTGCAGCACGGCCAACTCCTGCATCGCGGCAGGGTTGTTGGCGCAGTTGGCCAGGGCGGTCGCAGCGAACTGCGCCACGGCCACCTTAGTGTTCTGCATTGTTTCCAGGGTGACAGAGCTGGAGAACAGACCTGCTGCGCCGGGCAGCGTGGAAAGCGTCGCCAGGGCGGCTGCCGCGTTCGGGGATCCGCCGCCCGACGACAGGTTCAGCAGTGGTGCCAGGTTCATCATATTCGCTACTTTGTTTGGCTCGCTAAAGTCCTCCATCTCCTCTTTGTTGGGGGTTGTGACGGCTCCGTTGTTGTTCTCAGCGTCCTGGAGGCGACGGCGCTTTAGCACCTCGCCGCCGTCGCGCTTTTCGTCGTCGGCGTCCTCACCTGAGGAGCCAGCGAGCTCTTCCTCGTCCACCGGCTTGGCGCAGGTCGGCTTGTGAGCCACGTAGGCGGCCAAATTCACGAAGTCGGCCTTGCAACGTCGGCACTGGCGCTCGCTGTTGGGGTCTGCGTCCTGCAAATCCTCGCTTTCTGCACCGTCGTCTTCCGACACTGAGCACGAATTTTCGTCTGAAACAAAAAGATCAGACAGGTTAGCTTAAAAAAGGTTTGACAAAATTTGCTGGAATTAAAAAAAAATAAAACAAGCATCGATTGTACCATTGAGGAGACTGTTTACGATGTTCTGTCAAGAAAACGGAATGGACAGAGAGAACCTTTCAGTGTGTCTGCTACAAGTAAATATCTGTCAAAAATCGGACGGTTCTCGGAAACGTCATTATTTTTTTGTTGTACTTAAAAAATTGGACGGTTGACTTTTAAAAATATATTCACCCCGCGTGGCCTGTTGGCGGCGGGTGTAACAACAGGGCACCCACGGCTGCGTGTATAATAGACACACACACACGCGCGCGCAGTTAGGCGCTGAGCTGCTGTGTGGAGTTTGATTGAATAATAAACATCGATAAATTATTCCACAGTTCTTTTTTCATTCAGCTGTTATTATTACGGCTGTCACGGTTGTTCTAGATGAAACGAACCATCTGCCGCGGCTTTTATATTTTTAATGCCTGCGAGAATATCCATATACTGTTTATCTGCTGGCCGCGTACACAATGGCTTGTTCTGCTTTTCTTCCGAAAGATTCACCTGCTGAGCGACCCACCGCGATTTGTACAAATTAATTTGATTGTCGCGTCGATGACCGATCCACTGCGGAGCGACAAGAAAATAAAACTGCGAGAGCTGGGTATTCAAATTGCCAAAGGCAGCAGTGCCACTGCTTTGTTAGTGCGCGTCACAGTGGGACACATTGGTAGACAACAGACAACACACCTTTTCAGTTTGCGCTAGCTCAAAATAGAATTCCTTTAAGACTCAATCAAGCATTGCACCGATGTCACGTTTGGAATCATTTCTCTCCAGCATTGCATGAAGTCATTCAACGGCGAGAGCTTTTTTTCTCTCACCTCTCACAAACAGTAAGAGCCAAAAGGATCTGCTCTGTTAGCAAGCCGGAACTTTGTTCACTAATACAATTTGTCGTTCGCACTCACAATCAGCTTTGCGAAAATTTTGTTCTCACCAGTTGCCGCCGGTTCAGAGAAAAAGAAAGGTTTTCGGTTATTCAACAATTCAAAAGTTCGATCGAGAGCGTGGTGTCTAATTTTGGCCGAGTTGATTAAGAGCTCACCTCAAAGACGAAACCTCGTGATTAATGGGCGAAATTTCAGAACACAAAGCGCGCGAGTTTTCCTGCTCAAATCTATTTTTCAGCCGCAGTCGGCCGCGGATTTATCACCTGCCGACCGAGATTTTTCAGAAAACCGCTGTTTTGTTGAAATAATACGCGATGCCGCACAGGTCGGCCACCAACCAAATTTTAAATAAACACCTATGTGGCTCGGCAGGCACAAGTAGACAGCGATTTATTTTTACTGCCGCCGGTGGCCGCGGCGAGTGGCGAGTAGAAAACGCCGTTTGCGAGAGCGAGATTAACTTGTAAAATGCTGTATTGAGGCCGCACCACCGATTGCATCAATTTAATTAAAGTATCAAAAATATACGCAAATAAAAATTGGCACCGGTGACAAAAGCAGCAGCAGTAGCGGAGCAGTGCCGATTAAAAAGCTTTCTGCTGCGAGCACACAAATTATTGGTCGCTGCCATTATAAAAGTATGCGCGAGAGCGGCTCTCGTCGCTTTTATTTGGCCAGCGTTTGTATACGATTTGCTAGAAGCATTTCTGCGCTTTTATAACCGCTAAAGAAAGCAGTGATCCTAGCCAGATGATGATACCGCGCGCGCGAATGCCGATGCTGCTACTTTAATTCTATTCTATTCTGATCGCGGCCGGCAATTCATGGTATGTAACAAACTTACTTTTTCACAACTTCATATATGCGCGCCTGCTCTCGCCGCAGAGAACAAATAAAATGAAAAAAGAAATATCAGCCCGCTGATGAGCCGCGAGCTGTTCCGCCAGATATTATATTCGGAGGGCTTTGTTTTCTAGCAGCCGTCGCTCTCTTTTTATTCGGAATTAGAAACGAGAGGCAGTTAAAAATTTGTCCTCCCCTTCTCATTCGCGGTCCCCTGCTCGCTTTGTGCTTATGATGTTATTCGATGATGAGCTCCCAGTCTGCATTTTATTCAAACCAGCAGCAGCGGCAGACATGCCATTACCTATTTTTTTATATCGAGTGAATGCACCACTCTCTGCTCTGCTCTGCACACACACACTCTCTCACAGACATATATAGAAATGGATTTCGTGCCCCCGTTTTCAACCAAGCGAGCTAATAATAGGTGGGGCGCAATTCATTTTTCATACGGCAGCCGCGCGTTCTGCTACTACTGCTGAAAAAATAGACGCCAACGAGCCGCCGCCGCGCCGCTGCTTTCACGGAATAGTGGTAAAAATGGTACAAGAAAAATATTTTCTTTGAAATCGTAAAAATGCTGTATTTCCATCTTCGCCGCCCTTAATTTAAAATATATGTAGAGTCGCTGAGCGAGGGAGCCGGTCTGCAGTTAGTTGTTCTTAAAGAGTGCGCGTCTGCTGCGTGCGGAAATATCCCATTTAAAATGAAACGGCATGCTGCGCGAGAGCGACCCCTTGCATTTTTCTTTGATGGAGAAACAAAAGTAGGGAATTTCATATCGCACGCTGAGCTTGAAGCGTTCACACGCGAACGATTGCGCCAGAAATGAGCAGTTTAATGTGCATTGGCCCGTTAGTTTTGACACCTAGCCCGACGCTTATAATACTCTTCGCGCAGTGGAAATATTCACGCGTAGCCTGCAAACGTGTACTAACCACTAAACTGCTGGCGTCCGTCCAAGTTGTATAGCTGTCAAACGTGAAAAATCAATCGGGCGTGTTAGCTATGCGCAAGAAATTCATTCGGCGATATGCACAGTCGAAATAAATACGCGAAAAAGTGTTAATTCTTTTGAGTGTTGAAATTGATGGTGCCAGTCTGTGCGCGGGTGGCGAGTTTTTCCATTCAAAGTTAGACACCAGAATCATGAAGAGCCGTGCACAAAAAGAGACAATTTAGAATGATATCCCGAGCGTCCATTGAAATTCGTTTCCTGCTCTAGAAAATCCTCAAGTCATTTTTGCTCATTGACAAGTAGATCAAGATGGAGAGTTCGCGGCTCGGGCAGCCATCCGTCCTCGACAATCAGCTAGAGCCGCTTTTTGTTTCAACGTGTGTACCTCACGGATTCTGCGGTTTGCGAGGGAATTCGCCGCTTGCGTGTGTACAATGTGTCATTACTGAACGCCACTTGTCCGCCACACACCGCGAGAGCAAAAAGCAATCTACGAAATTTCGATTTTGTTTTTGGCACCCTTCCTGCTGTGCTAGCGCAGCATTTCTCATTTGCGTGCAAGTATTAAGAATTCTAGGTATAATAAAATTTATCGCGCATTTCATCCCAAGCAGCGGCGGCGTCGGCGGCAGCCGGCTCATTGTTTTCGCGAGATCTAAAACTGTTTTGTTTCAATTTCAGCCTGCCTAGCCATACTCGCACTCTCTTCTGGCTCGAATAAATTCGCTCGGCGCTCTCGGCAGCGGCCGCCGCAGATATATCGCTTTAAATGTGTATGGTCTCTTTAAAAAATCAATAACGTTTTATGCTACTTGTTCAGCTGCAGCGGCAGCAGACGCTTGCTCCGAGTCACAAACACACACACACGTACAGCAGTGCAGCAGGCTATACGAAACGGAGCTGCGTCCAGCAATTTCGCGTCCCTGCTATGCAATAACACACAAACAACAAGCCGAGGCATTCTGCTCGCCATTTGATCCGTGCAGTTGCGGGAATTCAATTTGAAACAATGGAGTTTCGTTTTACACGGTAGCCGCTAGATGAGCAGCGGAGACGAATTGGAAAAGTTGATGAAAGAAAGATGGCTGGGGAGTTCGTCAGAATTCAAAAGCCCCTTAGACTTGGATTTAGAATTTGCAGAGCGAATCAGAAAACATTTAGATAAAATCGGTTGAGGTATTCAAATTCAAAATTGTAACATGGCCGAAAAAGCTGTTTTTGCCTTATCGCGTCACATTCCCCCATTGAAAAAATCGCTGATAAATATCTGGACTGGTTCTCCTTTGTCGAGCGTTGCTGAACCGCTTTTCTAATTCCTGCTGCAGGCGTATTTGATTGGCATGGAGTGGAGCTCCGATGTTCGCTACTGGTCGTGCGCCCGGGAAAACGTGCGCGGCGCCGATATCAAAATATAATATCATACGCGGCGCACCGGAGGCAAGCACCTCCCCTCACGATATAAAATCGAGATTTGTCATAACGACGCGAGGGTCGGGGGAGAGCGAAATATGAATGGCCGATCCATATTTGTCTGATATGAAAACGGGGCGGGGTCACCCTCATCCCTCATAATCCAATAAAACCGACGCTCCCTCGCCCTCCCGGCGGCACGAGCCACAATAATTTCATATCTCTGCGACGGCGCAATTTTGGTGGCTGGGCTGATTATCGACCAAATTAAGCCGCCACCGCGTGTGTGCATTCGCGACCCCCACTGTGCTGGGGGCTGAAACTGCGGTAGCACACACACACACTCTCACAATAACGTAATATTGCCATGCAAATTGGAGCATATGCTCTGAGGGCGAAAGCCGCCGTGACGCGCGGCGTGAAAAGGAAAGCGTCAAAATTTGTGTGAATAATAGGGATCAATAAAATGTATTGAAGTTGAGCTTTAAGCAGGGAAATCCAAACTCAAGTTGATTTCAACGATGCACGGAATAAGCGAACAAATAATGAAAACATTTTATTTCTTTGGATATGTAGAACATTTGAGCTTAAATAAGGCTCTATCTTAAAAGCTACAAGATATTGTCAAGTGATCAGGGATTGAGGCAAAAAGCCACCTTGCATATAAAACAAATTTCAACCTAAATGTGACAGTCTCATTAATTTGTTCTTACAATTAGAGGATTTATCATGTATATTCTTTCGTTTAAGCTATTCAAGAGTATTATTTCAATTATTGTGTATCTATTTTTTTAAAGGGACTACCAGGTTTTGGCCTTGGTCTTGTAATTAATTAAATCCTGCTCAAAGATATTTAATAATGAGTTTGAGGGATAAAAAACAATCTGGAGTGACCATAAATTTCCGAAGAATTTCCAGCTCTGGTCCAAATAAATAGAATAAATAATTTCTTAATTGAATGTCGTTAAAAGTACAATTTTGATAAATTTTAATGATGTGTTTCTGAGAGAAAAGCTGCCAAAGATTGAAAATTCAAATGAGGGTAATTTTTTTCGACCAAATAATTATTCTGTTCTTATCCGTTTCCCTGCGGCCACCCCCATTCTTCCAGAGAAGCGGCAGCTGCAATTAGCAGAGTTGTCGCACGCTCAAATAAATGATCTGACGCGCTATGCTATTAATAAAATAATAAATAATCCAACACTCATCATGCCTCCCGTGGAAATTAAATGCGGGTCGCGCACTGCATGAGTGCTGCGTGCGGTGGATTTCATTTTGTTTTTTTAATTCTTCCCCCGCGCGAATTTGCTCCGGCAGCTCTCATTGTTTTAATTAGAATTCATATATAGAGAGAGCAGGGAAGGGTTGGAAATGGAGGCTATTATTCAATATGCGGATAATTTTTGCGCGGCCGCGATTTTTGTCTCGTTAATTGGAGCCGCCGCCGCGGGTAATGAGTGCAAAAGCAGAGCCAGGACCTCTCTCTGATTGTTAATTGAGCCGAGCACACACACAGTATGGTAATTTGGCAAATACGCGCGCGCTCTTTGTACCCCACTAGCTGTGTGTGCTGTGCGCGCAAAATTGGAAGTTGGCTATTATACACCTTTTCTCTGCCATGCTGTGTGCGTAATTTTCACTCTCAGTCCTGCTCCCACCGCTGCCAAATCGAATATAAGGGTGGACGCTAATTATTCACCAGCAAAAAAGCTTATTGGAAATTCGCAATAACAGTTAAAATCTTTAAAGAGGAGTGGTGTAGTTTTGATGCAAAAATAATCGTAATCTTTGGTTGAATTTCAGCAAAATAACTCCATTTAATTTGACTGAGATTTTTTACCGGAGAAAAAAAATCAATCAATGCTAGATGTTTTATTTTCGAAGGGAAAAATCAACTTCATTTTCATCGACCAAATTGATTTTGCGTTGTTTTTACTGCAGGCATTGTTCGTCCGCATATCGTTTTCTCATTGGAGCGCTGCAGAATGGATGAGCGCTATTGTGGTGCAGCAGTTATTGATTTCAATCTGGCTTTGGCAATATATTTTATTGCGCTGGATGTACAGTGCAGATCAACATGCAGCAACTGAGCCGGGCTCGCCGGCTGGGCTAGATTTTAATGTTATGCGCGCGCGAACGGTGCGGCGGCGGCGGTCTCGCGGATGTATCATAATAAAGCATCAATTATTTTATTGTCTGCCGGTGTGCGGTGGTGCAATAACACACACTGGATGTACACACATATATACGTATACTCACACACACAGCGGCCGCACCTACGGCCGGGGCGCTGAATTTATGATGAGAGGCGAAATTTGCTTTTAATGTCCGCTGCAAATGGATATGCGCGATATGATGCTGTTTATTTACAACTGTGTGCGAACCGGCCGGCAAGAGGCTCTCGCGTGAATGTTATATTCGCTTGTGAAATACTTGCATACGAGCGAGCGGACAGGGTGTGAACGCGAATTCATATTGTGTCGAGTAAATATGTGTGTGCTGGTGAGTAATAATATCTGCAATGCGCTGATGTTTTGCAAAAGTTGAAATTATTATTGTACATAGTTGGTACATGGCTGATGCGTCGTAAATATTCAGATGATGCAGGAACGAGTATTCAAACTGCAGTTTGAGTCAAATTACCTCGGATAAAAAACAAATTACGACCATTGCCGCCAACTTATGAAAATATAAATTCGCAGTTATTAAAATAATATCATATATCTCAAGTGGAGCGTTGGTGGAAAAATTCGAATTTTTATTTCATGTTTGGAAAACATATGGCAAGTAAAAAGTGAAAAACTTTATCCCCAATCAATGAAGAACACACAAACGAAATTTTCCAACAAAATTCTCTGTTTACACGGCTGAGATGCTCGGCGCGCGGGGACGAGTGCTCTTTTATTTGAATTTATTGATTGGCCTGCTCAGCAGAAAAGAACAAAAGGACGCAAGCGAGGAGCTGAATTTGAATATGATAATACGCTTGAATGGATACCCGCGCCATAATATATTTTTCTGCCGCTGCTGCCGAGCAAATAAACTGTCGTTTCCCGCGGCCCCAACTCCGCATAGACCGGCACACACGAATATAAAAAATTTATTTTACGAGTTTTTTGAGAGGACCACCAATTTTCATATATATTCACACGCGCGGCACAAAAGTGGCACCAGCCACACTGGAGTGCTGTCGCCAGTCTTTCCATCTTGATAAAATTTATGATATTCACACCGCGCGACCGAGCTGAAAAATTTCATCTACACGCGGGGAGAATGAGAGAGAGGAAAATTTTATATGATATTCGTCCGCATATATGCAGACAAACACGAAAAATTAATTTCACACTCGCTCTCTTATACCTCTTGCAGATTGGAGCGTGTGATTTTGGAGTGATATAAAAAATGGCTGCATGTTTTGTGTCACAATGTGTCGACACTAAATCAAACTGTTGTAGTGCCGTAAATCTGACGCGCACACTTTTCTGCTCCCCCAACCCGCTAACCCGCCAGCCGCCTGCTTTTTCTATTTCCAAACCAAAAAAGAGTCGTGCGCGTGTTTTCGGAGAGAACGCGGAAATGTTTGGGTGCATTTTACGCACTGGGTCTGTGCTAAGGTTGCACAAACTAATTTATACACGCCCACGTCGTTGAATAAGCGTGTGTTCTATTTTGGGAGAATCTTGACGTGCTTAATATCTTGGAAGAAAAATGAATTAGAGAATACCAATCGTGTATAGAGCGAAATAGGAATTTTTTCCTCTCTACGCTAGGTCTGATAAACGTATATATTTTTTTAATCAGAATACATAATATGACGAGTGCTGTGCGTATTTTTATAGCTAAAACAACATCATTTTATATTGCCATTTTCCTCGAAAATTTAATCAAAGCTGGATTGCTGGTGCTGATTTTTAATTACACAGGCCATTTATTTTTTATGGAGCAGTCTTGACTGCCCTTCTGCTCATTTAATAATAAAGAAAGCAGCGATGCTGCTGATTCTGTTGGCCTATTTTCCTGCCGTCGGGCATATCAAAAGCTGTTGAGTAAACAAAGGGCCAAAGCCAGAAGCCAGTTTTTTCTTCTTTTTCATCATCATTTTTAATTTCGGGAATAAAATTTGTCAAGTTTTACGCGAAGGAACGCCGGGATTAAACATCGACGCCCGTTGCCGACGCTCGAGAATGGAAGAAAAAATAATAAAAAAGTTTTTTATGGATCATAAAACCTATACACACGAGCAGTCTGTTAAATTTCAAACAAAAAAATCGTAGACGCAGAAAGAAAGTCTAGTTTAGTGCGCGCCGGAAGAAAAGAATGAAAGCAAGCTCGCGGTCTCTCTCTCTCTCTTTCTCACACACTCTTTCTCCTCCCTTCGTTATTTTATGCTGCAGAGTTTGAGGATAAAAATCTGCTATTTGACATATTTTTTACTGCCACTGCAGCGCGTGCTCGGCGGCACAGCAGCATTTCTCTGATATTTTTATATAAATCATAGGGGCGGAGACGCGCCAAGAGCCAGATAACGCACAAACACACACACATCCCCTATAGCTTCTACTCTGCTTTTTCGGAATGGAAAAGCAGCTTGCTATATATGGGAGGGCTCAAGTTGAGTTATGTCTGTTTTTTGGTTTTCCGTTCTTTCTTTCTTTTTGATATATATGAGCCGGCGACTGCCGCCGCCGGCGACGAAGAGAGTTTCTTATTCCAGCGGCTGTTATTAGAGCTCGCGCATTTGCAAACAGAGAGCTGCTTGGTGCCGTTTCAAAAAAGCCACAAAGCACCATCATATTTCTCGCGTGCCTCCTTTGAGATAATGAATCATCATTAATAAAACGCAGCAGCTACTGCCATGCCTTCGAATTGTTTTATCTTTGACCGCGAAAGGGAAAATAGCGTGCGTGCGGAGGCTGCGCGCGTGCCTCCGAACGGCGGGGCTCCAACGAACCCCCTGTGGAGCGAGCAGGAAACCTAAAAGCCATTCCTCGCACCAGGCATTACAATAATATTTTAACGCGTGCGATGCTCGCCTGGGTGCTGAGATGAAAGTGCTCGGGGCTGCTTGATTAATCAGCTGGACACTTGCACGCAGCCCAACACACGTCTGCTGCTCGCTCTTTTATACAAATGAGGCAGTAAATCTCGAAATTGGAGTGATGAAAAGTCTTGGACTAAACACACTGCATTTGAGCGAACAAAAATGATTGATTAGAAATTAAATATGTTTCGTCCTTATTGAATTCGAAGGTGAAGCAAAAATGTGGCAAAATTGGCCAAACCTATTTAAAAACCTTGAGCACCGAGGAAAAACACGCGAATCAATTGAGATTAATAATAAAACGATAGGTTAGCGAAGCCTGTGGCGCGCGCGGATAATTCAGCCCATTTCACAACATAATGTGCGGTTTCATCAACTGATGAATTCTACAAAAATCTCAACATTCGCTGCCAAATTGCCTGATTGTTGTGCCAAACAGCGGCTGCTGCGGCGGCGGAGCAACAGCTCACCCGCCGGATTATTTTAGAATTTTATATCAAAGCCCAAACTATTATAATCCGCGAGAAGGCTGAAAAATCTCATTGTCTGCATAACTCTCACGGGCGAGCGAGCGGACACGTCTGGGGAAGACGAGGCTTCTGCTGCCAAATTTCAAACTACGCCGGCTCGAATTGATCAATCCTGAGACAGTTTGAAAATAATAATATTCAACTCGCCTGTGTGGAATTCGACTGCTTTTAACTCGGCGCTTTTTTTATTTGCTCTGTCAATGACACAACGGAAAAAACTATAAGGAGAAAAAGCATTCATTTCGGCCAGAAATAATTTCGTCTAGACAGAAATGAATGCAAGCCGATCCCTCCGAAACAATGGCTGAATATTTTCTTCGCGTCTGCCACACATGCACACATATGGGGATAATTCTGGGGGTTAACTCGCAGAGTTAATGCGCGCGGCCGCAATGACGGAAGTCGTCTGTCTTGACAGCCAGCCCCACGAGCACGCAGTGGCGGCGAAAATCTCTTAAAATTCAATTCGGCGCTGCAGGCAGGCTCACTCCCGCATCAGAGCGCGTCGTTTCCTCATTTTTGAAATCTTAATATTGCTCCGGCACGCGCGCGCGCTCGCATGCCTCATCTAGCCTTCTGGGGCTGCTGATTGTCTTCTTGTATTATAACACTCATCCCCACGTGTGTTATTTTAAACCCCGTCGCTCCCCATTTAATGCGGCACATGTGCGTCTGCCGACGCAAACATCCACACTGCTCCTCGTGACGCACCAGATATTGCTTTTTGACATCGCAGTTGGCGGGCGCAAATGAAAACTGTTTTTGTATGGAAATAGTGCACAATGAAAATTTTGTTTTTCAAAAGCCAAACAGATATTTTTCAGGTATGTTCCTGCAGATAAGACCTGAGGGAATACGTTCCTCGTCAAACTGATTTACACTGCAAATCAGGGGTGAGAAAATATCACCCCGCCGCATGTCGCTGCTGCGCGGTGTGAAAAACTCACCTTTGACACCCCAGGTATAGTGACAAACGGTGGGGTGAGATTTTCTCACTGCAGCGCAGTGACGTTTTCTCGCCCCTGATTTGCAGTGTAAATGTCCCTATAGTGAAATGTAATTTTTCAATCTCTTAGGATATAATGCAATTCGTTCTACACATTCCACTAAATAAATATCAAATAAATATTAGGGTAATGACCTCGAAACTGACAAAACAACTGCCAAAAAACTATTTATAGATCTTTGCTTTATTCATTGTACCCATTATTCACCACACAGGTGTGCGGCGCACAGATGTAAGCTATATCTTTTACTCTTTACTCCCCGCATAGAGCTATAATAATTGTCAATATATCCTTTTTTCATTTCCAACAAAAAAAAAGAACAGCAGGGATCGAGGTATGCATTTGAAAAGCGCATGAAAAATTGCTTCTCCATTTCCTGTTTAGTCTTGAGAATTTTATGTCAAAAGGACAAAATATTTGTGATAACACTTTGTTTTCATTTCGGTGTATTTTTTTCATTGAAAAGTAAGGCTTTTCAAAGCAAACAATCCCCTTTTTGAAGTTCCCTAGCGTCCCTTCGGCATTTGCGGATCTGGCATTTGGGTGCTGTTGTACGGTTCCCTTCCTCAACGCATTAATCTTTTAATTAAATCCGCGACACGCGCGGATGGGCAGAAATTAATCGAATCAATCGGCCGCCGAGATCAAAGCCGAGCAACAAGGGCGTCAAAATAACAGATTACACGGCGTCCAAAGTGCTTTAATTCGTCCAGGGGTGCGCGTGCAATATCAAATAAAGATGCGAATAAAATATTACAAGTCAAATCCCGTGTTAACAAGGCTGGCAGCGAGAGCCAATATTTAATTTTCATCCCCTCGCGTAAGTGGCGAGAGCGAACGCACGCCGCTCGTCTCGCACTCTCTCTCTCTCTCTCTCTCTCTCGGGGGCAAAAATTTATTTTCATTATTATGGCTTTGCATGTCCGCAGCACGTTTGGTTTGATTATTAATCCATTGCGTGCTCTCGGTATTTATGAGTGGGTGCATGAGGTTTTCCGCCCTACATTTCTATATAAAACGTCTGCCGCCGCTCTCTCGTTATAATAACAATATCCTGCCGGTGGTGTGCCGGCCGGCCGCGGAGGATTATTTGAGTGGCCGTCCACCCCCGGGCACCCCCGTCACACCTTAATAACCTTCCCTTATATATACATGCTCTCGCACTTATAACACGGCAAATATTATGGTCGCTGACTAAACGCTTTTATATTATTTAATATGCGCGCGGCTCGGGCAGCCTTAGAAAAGCGTTGGCGACGCCTGCTGCTGCTGTGTATGCGTGTGTTATTATTATCATCGTGAGCGCACCGGACGCCCCCTGAAATTAGCTTATGATAAATAATCTGACGTATATGCAAATCACGTTCCGACAAAACAAACAAAGGCTTTCAGGCAACGCGATTTTATGATGCCAATCTGATAACGTGTCTATTTAAACCGCCGGTTTAAGAGCTATAGCGTGAAAGGGTTGATATTATAGAGTAGGAATGAAAAATGGGGGCGCACGAATTGTCTTTTGATTTTTACGATGTAATAGGCGATTGGATTTTTATATCATAGGTCGTAAATTGCTGAGGGTTTAAATTGCGATTCTGTTGGATTATACGGAAACAACGAAATATTAAAAGGTAATGCCTTTTTCATTCACTGAACACAATCTTAACAATGGACTCTTAATAGTAATTCTGCATCCCGTATTCCACTCAATGGCATTATGATACTTTTGAACACTCCCAGGTCTTCCAGCTTTGGCAAAAACGGACGAATGGCCGGAGAAATCCGCGTTGGGGCTTAATTATAATGCAATAAAGGCGATTATTTATTTGCACGCGGACACACCCCTTTCATAAAAGCGGCGGTCGTGATCGAGCGATCCGGCACAACTCCCACCGCGCCTTATCGCGATGCATGATGAATTTCTCCAGCGGTTAATATTTTATTGCACCCAAAATGGACGGAATGAATAAATGAAAATATGCCTCGGTTCGGATTTTTATCTGCGCCTCGCATTTTATGATCCACGAATTGCTCTCTGAAATTTTTTTCCTCCGTTTATGGAACCCGGCGGCCCAAAACGAGAAAGATGTATGGGGGCGGTGGAATAAATAATTTTTTATTTCGTCATTGTATTTCTCACTATAATGTTGTGCGCTCGCTTCAACTGCGAGGGTCATAAAAACCCCTTGTGTGTTACTATACAACCTAAAGAGAAAATTTACGTTTCTCAAAGGATGAGCCCATCCAGCGAGATCATTTTTTCCCCTGCGTGTTGCCATGTGCAAGGCTTTCTACTTTCATGCAAACACACAGCTTGAAAGGGTTGAAAGTTAGTTTTTGTACCCTTTTTCATTATGGTCAAAATATAGCAACATAATTTTTCAAGGAACTTATTGTTTCCTGTAAATACCAGAAAGATGAAAGTTTCCTTAGAAAAACTAACAATAACCTTAGCGTGAGAACGAGAGTGACTCTAATCTTTGAGATATGAGGCACGATGACGCGGGCTTATTGTCACCAGTGGCCATGATCCCTTCGCGGTGGATCCATCGGGAAGGCTGGTTTAATTATTTTAAAATATTATCTCGAGTAATATTTTCTGGTACCAGCCACCGGATTTCGATTGGACAAGTGAGAAACCAGCAGCATTATTTCTGAGGAATATGAGATGGGATGACGTGCACACAGCATGGAGGAAACCGAGCACAAAGGGAATAAACTGCTGCGTCGCCCACAATCGCACGACATTTCATTTTTCCTCCTCCTGTCCTTTTGTTCCCTCCACTTTAATTCAATAACGCGCACTCCTTTTCTTTTATTTATAGCAAAAAATTCAGCCCCTCTTGCAGGCAGCAGCAAATGCCGCTTCTTTCTACCGTCGAGGATATGACAACGACACGCAAGCACACAAATATCAAGTGATATCCAGCTCTTGCTTGATCTGTCCTGACTCTCCCCCTCAATTGGCTCTCAAATTTTCTGTCAATGTTCGGCTGCGTGACAAAGAACAGCCTGACAGATATTTTCCCGCTGCTGTACGCTTCCGTAAACAAAAACAAAGTGGTTTTTGTGTGGAATATAAAACATGGATGGCTCTTCAAATATTCAAATTCGTACACCGGCAGACTGGATCCTTTTCTGCTTGGTTTATATCTTTTAATTTAAAATTGTACTTCATTTCAGTCGATCAAGATTGCTTTCCATCCTTTTAACGATTTTTTGCATTTAAAATATCCACGGAATTCATTAAAAAGCCACTTTGTTTTTGCGAGCTATTTATTGAATGATTCACGGCGTTGCAGTCCCAATTTAAGGCCGAAAAAGGTGGGCCAGCCAGCAGGCTCGGTGCAAAGCGCTTGGCCGGCGCAAAATCATAAATTGGCAGTGTTGATGGGAGTTATGGCTATCAGGTTGCCACCTCGCTCAGGTGGTGACTTTGCGCGCAGGTAAAATACGCTGGGAGGCAGCACAAGTTCATAAACCTTTCTTGTTCCCATGAATAAATTCCCGTGGCGAGTTTTTATTTTACTCTTTCTTTACCGTCGCCAGCACTCACTAAAAGATCTGATTAAGAATTTTTCCGAAATAAACATCTGCCGCTGGACTCTATGATAGTTTTACGACGTGTATTTTTGTTTTTGACGATAGACACCGTACATTAGGCGGCGGAAATTACGACCTCGGTGTGCGCCGTATGATATTAATACTCGAGTCTTTATTTTTTATTCTCACACCTCGAGATAAAATGATATTCCGTCGTATATTGTATAATTGGGCCCATTTGAATGGTCCCCCATAAATATACACAAGAACTGAGCCTTTTCCCATCCTCCTCCTCTCCTCCTGCGCTCCTCCGTCCGCTTATCAGCATCAATTTTTATGACTTTAATATAAATATTAAATTACTTCGTCTCGAAGGAACACGCATTTCTCCTGCAGCGCTGTTTTATTACCGGCCGCGAGAAATGGAGAGCTTTCGCTTATCAGCGTCATGGCCAGTTTTGTATACGCAAGAAAAATGTTTGGTTGCCGCGCTTCTCTACTTAAATTTTTTGTCCCAGCAACGCAGCAGCTCTGGTTTCTTTTTCATTCACAAAACTCGTTGATTTATAATGTTCGTGCCGGCCGAGAGTTTTCACCTCAGCGCAGCCGAGTTTGGGGTCGGAATCATTCCGCTTATCGAAAAATGCTGCTCCTCCTTTAAGTGCCATTATGCATGCGCTCGATTTTTGTTTCCATTAAGTATGCTAATTAGAGCGACTGATAAAATTATTTTTGTATGCACGAGGCGATTTTCGCGCACCCAATATTGTGGGCGACTTTGATTTAGGGTAATTACAATGTCGTGTTATTAAAAATGAGCCGGCCGCGTATAAATATTCAGTAGTTGCGCTGATTGGGTGGCAGCATTTTTTCCCCACTGTGCGATGGACGCTTTCCAGAATTCCATTAATCCGACGTGCCGGACCTAAATTGCCTTATAAAAATCATCAGACGAAAGATAAACGGCCCAATGAGATAAATAAAAATGCTTCGGCTATGGCTGCGTTTCTCCGTTTTTTTATTTACACACACTGCTCCCTTCTGATGATGGAATTCCTATCAAAGCTAAAAGCAGGAAAATCGAATCATAATCATTTCACACCAGTGAACCTTGGCCGACACGAGATTCCACCAGCCCGCGAAATGAATTTCAACCGAAACGTCCCATTCTGCAAGAAAAAATTCCATTTTCTGCCCATATAGGAAGCAAGGAGAAATTAGATAATTCCTCGCACTGCCATCTGAAGCCTGGCCCGGCAATGACCAAATTAGTTCCAATCCACTCTTTTTAAACGCTGTTGGCTCCATTGTAGGGAAGATAAATAAAAAAAATAATTAGTCGGTTCTAGAGCTTTAGTTTTGAGACTCATTGTTGCTAATTGGAGTATGGAGCGTATCTGGTGTCTCATTTACGCCTGATTCCCTGCTTCTATCTTGCGCTCTGCAGGCCTATTGTGTGTGCCAAGTGATCTGCAAATCCCCCTCGTGCTCTCGGCAGAATCACGACTTGGCAGTCGGTTATTTCACACCAGCGCCATTTTCACCTCAAAAGTCATGCACACTCGCGGAATTGCGATTAATTGCCGCGCGGTGGCAATAGCCTAGCTAGCTGTACTTTTGACTCCTCGCCTCGCGCTTTGTTTGCGTTGGCCTCGCTCGCTCGCTCGCTCGCTGCTGCTGCTGGGAATGCTTTGTTTTCTGGCTAAGTTTCGATTCAATTGAATTAGTCGCTCTCCGAAATTTAGCTAGCTGGCGTTGCGGCTGACCCGAAAAATTTGGCAAGTTGAGTGCAGATTTCATACGAGCGTGTCATTGTTTCGCTGCTGTTTTGCGCCTTCCCACTGCCCGCACGGAATCTCACAATTGTTACAGAATGCTAAATTTACATTTGCAGAGGAAGTAATTAAGCCGGGTTTGGAAACTGTGACACACGTTAAACACAGCGCGTACATACGCACGCATGTGTAAGTGGGGAGCAGGTTTACAACGAAGCTCTGATTTTGAAATCCAATTCAGCAGTTAGTGGATTTCAAACGAGAACAGCCGCACGAATGTAATCGGCAAGGCAACGAAATCGAGCGGAAAATTCAAGTTTTCGGGTGTCAAAGTGCGCACGATTGTTTTGCCGTTTGATTTATTTGCAGCGCCAAGCTTTAAGCGCAAAAACTGGTTTCCCAGCAGGCCAGGCCCAGGAGGTGTTGAGATTTGAGCCTGTGTCATAAATTAGCCTAATTTAGCAAATATGTCGGGAATGCTGAGCGGACGAGCCAGCAGGGGGATAAATCGAAAAAGCACAAGTGCGGCCATGGTTTATTTTCCGGCGCAAATCACCATTTTATGACCGCTTTAATGAATGCCCGATCGACGTGAGCGCAAATTAGATAAATTATTATCCGGACAAGCGATTCAAAACTCGCGGCATTAATTTCCAGATGAAACGCGCTAAAATCCTGGACGAAAAAGGAGCTCGTGCAGCTCTCTCGCGCGCGCAAAAGAAAAGTGCTGCGTGGTTTTATTTTAATAAGAGACGCGCTCTGCATTTAAATATTGCTCGGCCAGCTTCATTACACGCGTTTCTGAAAAATAAATCATGGACAGCATTCCTTATTGGAATACTGAAAGAATTGGCCTGGCCTGCGCTCTCTCTGCCACTGAATGCGTTGGAAAACACGCAATAAATACAAATAACCGCACAAAGCACGGCGGCAGCGGCGGCGGCTCTCGGCGCGTATAATCCGCAGCTGCGTTTTAAAATTCAGCTCACCGCACTTTGGCCGTATCAAATTCATATCAATAATCCATAAGGTCGACCAATATGGCATTTACATGAGCCACTTTTTGCGACTATATGTATCATATGGAGGCACACACGACTGCATGCTGCCGCTCATGCCGCCGCCGCCGCTGGAACATGTCACCGCACCGTGCATATGAAATTAAACTTCTTTAAGGAGCAACAAGCAACTGCAGAGGCAGCGTGCGGCTCAAGGAAAAGGTAAACAGGTTTTTCGTTTTGAGTTTGGAGTGACATAAAAGCGAGCTTTATTTGCTGTCACTGAGACAATTATTATTATTTTTCAGTTCAAATTAAGCTTCTCTCTCTCTCTCTCTCTCTCTCTCTCTCTCTCTCTCTCTCTCTCTCTCTCTCTCTCTCTCTCTGTGCAACGCGCGCGACTGCTTTGGCAATTCTCATAAAGCAAAAGTGACAATCGCGCGCCGGGGAGGAGTTCAAAACCTTCGGCTTCTGCGGACAATGTTGAAGCATTATTTTATTAATTTCCGATGTGCCACGCTGGAGCCTCATTTGCATACGGCCGTACAAGCACCAAATCAAGGGAAATGCTCCCCTGTGTCCATTTTCGCCATATGAAGATTTTTCGAAATAAATTATTGATCAGCAGCAGCCCTGGTGTACGACTAGCTGCTCTTCCAAGAACTGCGAATTTACGACTCCGACATTGACAGCGGACATGAGTGAGGCAATGTTGCAAATAAAACACACATTCCGATTGGAGTTTCACCGCTCGTCTCGCCGCGGCCAAGCCAAATGCGCGTAAATTCAAGCGCGTTTTGCACAAATAAAGGCCGAGGCGTCAGATCAAGCGTTTTTAATGCGATTAGCGCAGAATTCCAGCCACACAGCTTTTATTTCATTGCGCGATCGAAAAAAGGCGCTGATCGATATTCAGAAAATCGTGCGAAATTTCTGTTTGCTGACAGTTCCTTTCCCTCAGCTGCGGTAATTTATTTGCCCAGCTCATGTTTATGAAAATGAGAACAAACATGAGCAGTGCATTAAAATTGTGGGAATTGCAGATAAAAGTATGGTCTGGAAAGGATGGAGCAATTGAATTACGTCAGTGAACACGGCGGTCGTGATTTCTAATTTCCATTTGCAGCCGATGCTGAAAAATAAATAAGTAGAGCTGATTGCCTGCAACAAATCATTCCTTTTATTCTTTGAAGACGCATTTGAGTCAGCAGGAGAGAAAATGCTGCTTTTCTATACAGGCGACACCAAGGCAGAGCGAACAGACTGAAAAATCAGCGAGAAGAGAGATTAAATGAATTTATGCCTTTGTTTGGGTGGCTAGTGGGGTCTTTATAACACCTCGGCGCGTTCCCACCGATGCGCCGGCCGCTTGATGTATGTGATATTTTTATGATTTTCGTGTCATGTCAAAAAAGGTTGGCCATAATTCTCGAAATTTTATTCGTGTGCTGTGTAGCGAGGAGGAAATGAGCCGCGGCCCAGCAAACAAGGAAATATTATTACATTGTTGTCTTATCTTGATTCGGTCTTACCTGCCGATGGAGCATCAAAAAGAGCTGAAGGCAGCTGAGCCCAAATAATAAAACGCTATTTTTTGACTGCCAAAGATGGTTTTGATTTACCACGCAACGCGAGTAATTAAATTCCCTCGAGAGATAAGGCGCCAATATATAAAATCGGGCATCTGCTCATGTGTAATATAAATTTTACAACAATTTTATTTTAGTTTAGTTCTCGAATAAATTTAATATGTTTTTGAGCTGCAAGCGAAATTTTGCATTCTGCGAGTATTTCATTATTGCAGAGAAATATTTACCACGCGTGCTTGTAAATCTTTCCCGGCAGCGATGAGAACTTCTTAATTGAAAACGAGAATATTAAATTATCCTACGGAGTTGTGAGAATAAGTGATGGAGCCGGCGAGTGGAGAAATATGAATCTGATTCTCAACACCTCTGCGTGCATGCATAAACGACGAGTATATCATTCGGTTATCCGCCGCTTAGATCTCACACGAATACGTCATTCCTTCTCCAAATGAGTTAGTGGGCTGCCTTTTCCGATGACAAGAACTAAATTTGATACGCTCACACTGCGTGTATGTAAACACATTATACACACGGTCACACAAACAAATCGGACGAAAGAGCAGAGAATTAAACCAACAGAGTGTCGGGAATTTATCTCCGATTCGAGGAGAGAAAAATCCGTTTCAAAACAAGAAACGCTGGCTGCATTTTAAATAAAGTGATTTAGCTGCGAGCTGGCAATTGATAAATATTAATTTCCATTTATTTTCCGTTTGCGCGCGGCTTCGTGCATGACGCGCGATTTACTGCTCGCTCGCGCGCCCATCAGACAAGTTGTTGCTCTCCACTATTAAATTAATTCATTCTTTGAGAAATCGACTTGCTTCCTCGCAGAAATTTTTCTCTCTTCCATCACGGCGGCAGATTTGGGCCGACCGAAATTTTTCACGTCTGCCTACGCATTATCAGCACGAAGACATCGCCGCCAATCCTCGCTTTCAAGAGAAAACAAGCAGCGCGGAGAATTTTCGGCCGCTGCGTGTTATCAGTTGCGCGTAAAAAACACAACTGCTCTCAGCTACCGGTTAATTGCCTCATTTAATAAGCAGTGGATTTATTCACGACGCAACAGCACACTTATCTGCAGACGTTATGAAATTGCAAATTACTATAAATCTCGGCGCCTGCTCGTTCGCTTTCGTTTGTCGCTGTAAGGTCTGCGGCAGCTCGAGCCTTTCCCACACCCTGATCCCTTCTTTTGACCAGCATAGTAGATAGTGGAGATGATTAACAAATCCCTTTTATTTTTCGGCTGCTTTTTGTCAACAGCGAAGCATTATTCACTCGCCACTCTAATGATGCCCGCCTTGAAATACTTGTAATTTACGACCAACCAAAGCACAAGAAAAAAAATCGGGGAATAAATAAGAGTTCTTATTAATGTATCAGCTGCTTTCAGAGGAACAATCTAGTCAGGGTTTGCGTGGCAATAATTTCTCAGATTCTACATCATTAATTTATTTAAATAAGGGTTTTGTAGCTAAATATTTAAACACTCTGGTAACGCATTGTTTTATTTTGTCGCAATTGTTGTTTGTTAATCACTTCAATCAAATCAACAATTCATTGCTACAAGAGTCATACACAATGAGTATGTTTTAACGCACCTTTCAATGACTTATACATTACTTAAAAAGAAATAAAATTCAATTTACGACGTTGTTTTCACTATGTGATCTTTAAAGCAATGGAAGCGTAAATTGACATTCTATAATTTTATCTTATTTCACTCAAAATGTACTACACAATTTAAATTATTGTAAGTTATCAAGCATACTAAATTGAAATATTTGATTACTATATATGGTTACTGAGTTGAGCTGGTTTCAGTTGATTGTTTAACATCTCAGCGTTGTCTGTAGGCAAACATTTTGCTTGCAGATGAAATTTTTGGGGAAATCTTGCGCAACCCGAGCGTTGTACACTTCTTTTAATTAAACAAGAAATCGAACGGGCAAACAAATTCGATTCTATTTTTACGAGACAGTTTGTGTATGATAATTGATAAGTTGGTCCCATCTACAGTCTAAATATTTTTATTACCGAGCCGGCTGAAATGTTTATTGCCAGGGCACCGTTCATAAGGCTAACTGACGGCGAACACACCCTACGCCAACTAAATACATTTTCATTTCTCTCTGCTGCTCTTATGAGAGAGTAGTTTATTTATTTATTTTATTCTCTCAGCACCGGCGGACGGACGGACGGACGACGGATGTTGAGGAGTTTTTTTCAGGCGCCTAATTAAAATATATAAATTTATACAGACGCGCGAGTATCATTAAAAAATGGATGCTGCAAGGTCGTTGATTTTGATCATATGAGAGGCTGGGCATTAAAAATGGTCGGGCCGTCTCACGACTCCCAAAGATTAGAATCTATCGATGGCTATAAAATCCTATACCCGCCGAGCGGCGAGTCTCGAAAATGTGAGTACTCTCATGAACACAAGTATTAATGTGCTAGATGCGGATAAGATATTTGGTTTCGTCGCCGAGTACGGCGTTTCATTCACGAATTAATTCTCGTAAAATTCAGCGTCATCGTATTTGGTCAGATAGGCGTGGAGGAAATTTGAATTTTAGAGGTCTAATTGGGCAGAGCCTCCGCAGCTGAATGTGGATGGATCAATTTTTTTTAACACCGATCTGAGCCGCTCAATTTCTGACAGAATCGGGTATTAGTATTCCAGCACATAAACTCCTCCAACCAATTTTGCCTATCCATTCTGCTGAAATTGCGGCCAAATTCCGCGACATTTTTGCCAAGGTGCCAAGAAAGAGCAGGAGGCGCAAGAGGCGCGCGAATTCCCACGTCGGCAGCGGCAGCAGCGTCGCCGCGGCTTAATTATGGTACTGGGCGCGTATATGGATTATGATGAAGTACCTGCTGGTGCTCACTTGGAGACGGGTTCCCATTGGATGGTCACCTTGGAGGGGAACGCGAGAGCCGCGAGATGCTCCGCGCCGCCCACCGCCCTTCGTGCCGCTCGCCTGCTTGTGTGCCGCGAGATCGAGTGTGTAAAGCCGCGCATAATGATATTATTGTTTTTGTCTGGCTGCTAAGCCGATTATTCCCGGCAGGAAGGGGCGGCCGTAAAAAATGGAATATTATTATCATAAGCACCGCGACGGAAAAGAAAATGTCTGCCGCGCGGCTGGCTGGAGCTTATAAATATTCCCATGATATATAATAATATTGTTTGGAAAGCGGGCAAATTTGATATAGAGTAGAGTGCTGGGACTCGCTTTGAAAAGAGCTCTGACGAGAGTGACAGCATGAGAATGAGATTTAACTGCCTCTCATAGGAATGAAAAGATAGTCTCCATTATGCTCCAGATTTCATTTTTCTGCCATTCCCTTTGTCTAATCCGTCAAAGGGGAAAAGTGCATATGCACGAATTTTTTTGCCTGCTCTCTCCAAGGGCAGTTGGTGACAAGCGGATAATACGCGCGCGGCAAACAGGTTTTGTGCAAGTACCCCGACGAGTAATAAGCCGCCTGCGTCGTTATGCGTGCGTGTTATTACACGAAAATCGAATATAAAATCCATTCATGCGGATGCCCTATTACACCACGCATTATGATTTCCGAAACGGCGAGCTCCGCTTTGTGAGTGTGTGTGTGTAAGTATGATGGCCGCCGAGCCAAGGGTCTGCGCTTGCTGCTGCAGGAACAACAAACATGCTACTTATTTTATGTGTATGCGTTGTGTATTTCTTCCAGGGTTTGTATATGTGACTTTCATTAGGCCGAATTCACACAAACAAATCTCCAGCACAGTCTTAATTGAACGGCAGACGCTTCTGCTTCTGGCATCCAACAACAATAACAAGCACAGTTTTGATTCGCTGAAATTACAGCGTAAACTCTGCCGTTTACAGCGTGCTGAAAATAATTTACAGTCCTGACACAATTTTATGCTATGAATTTCCTTCTTTTATGACTATACTTGTTACTTTTGCTGGCTTCTGTTGGACAAATCAATCAAATCGTGTACTAATATTTATTCCATCCGAGCAGACGTATCACTCAGCAATCCATCCTGCTGCCATGCGTCGGAGATTTTATTATTCTTTCTTCTTTGAGCGTTTCATTGTGAGCCGGCGTATTATAGCTTGCTCGAAAGTGGTGCATTTGCGGCGCACATGCTGCAAACGCGTGCGTTTCAGATGCCCGACTGAGATGCCAGATTGTGTTTCAAAAATGTTTCAATTAGCGCAGGATCTGAGCTTTATTTCTGTTGGACTGAGCAGTGGAAAGAAGAAAAACTTAATGATCTCAAGAAAATTGTTATTCCTGTGGTGCAGTGCGCCTTATGGAGCAAGTACGTTCACTTTTGACATGTGAGCCAATCTTTTGGTTTGACTGAAGCTGAAATCACTTTGAAAGCCATCGAAACAAGCACTTATTCGCGTTTCAGGGAGCGCTTTCCCCATTATGGCAGGCAGCATCAAACGGCGCGCATAGTCAGCCACTTGACAGCCGCTGACCCTTTAATGTTCAAAGAGTTGAAAGGTTCTCATGCAAATGCATGTGTGTTTACAGAGAGGAACACCGCGCGCATTCATACATTCACACTGGCAGCGAATCTCTATTTTCTGGTGTAGTGCACATAAAATATACCTATACAGGCGCGCGTTTACATACTTCGCAACATAAACACATCCTGCCGCGCGCAATTTGAAAGTCTACACGGCTCGTGATTCGATAATAATAATTCTGAAGCGGAGGAAGCGCTCGTTTCTTTCGGGGCTGCATAATGTGAGTTTGCGGATAGAAAGGCAGTCACGAAGATGTTATATATCCAGGCGCATAAATTACGTCATTGCGCGCGTAGGCAGCCGGGAAGCGAGAGGTGAATGATAAATTTGATGCAAATTTCATTTGCGGCTGGCTGATCCGGCCCAATCATGTGCCCTGTAATAATAATTCAATCTCGCGTGGGGGCGGGCGGCACAATCGATTTTATCACCGCCAACGACCAGGAAAAGCAGCTGCCTTTAATATAATGATAACCCGGCAGCCATCGCACAGGCTTTCTCATGTGAAATTTTTATTTTTATGGCCACGGATGATGTGCCCAATAAAACAATAAAATGCACCGATTGAAATCCGCGCGCGCGCGCTCTACGGCGGCAACGAATTGCAATAAATGAGAAATTATTCAATTTATCTGAGTGGAGCATCGCGTTCGGCGCGATTGTTGGAACAAAATGCGCCCATTCATGACTTATTCTCAAGGGTTGAGCTCATATGTGTTATTACACGCTTTTCGCTCCGCAAATTGCCGCTCCATCAGATAAGTCTGCGGCTGTTTTCGCCGTCCGCTGGCTCGATTTCGCTCAAGCGTGCGTTCGCACTGCAGCTTTCCGCGTCTCTGCTGAGGCGAAAGGGTTGACCCTCTCACCACGCGTTTCAGTAGTGGCGGATTTCTGCCGCCGGGCAGCTGCCCTTCCAATCAGCATTAAAGGGCAAGTCTTTGCGTGCGAAATAATTTTGTGACAATATGGTTTACTGTTTACCTTTGCACATTTAACTGTATTGTTCAGAAGCTAGAGTAAATGCATTTTACAATGGAAATGATCCAAAAATGGCAATTTGTCCGAAGATTTTTTGTATGTGTTACATATTTAGTGTGTCCAAAATTAATTTCATTACATTTAATTTTTGAACCATCAAACTGTTCCTGTCCTTTTAACCAAAAATTGATCAAAGAGCAATTTGATTTATCGCTTCCCTCCCTGACATACATCGAGTGACCACCAGTTCAAATCCAATAATAATCAAAACGGCCAGATGCGCACTCTTGAATAAGGAGAATGTGACGTTAATTACTAACTTAAATGTAGCAGCTGCAGTGGAAGTAAAATGCATCGCCACCCACCCACTGGACACAATATCATCAGTTGACATATATATTCGATTTTTGGCCCATTATTTCCGACTTTGGCTGCTGCCAATGCGTCTAACGGATGAAAAGTGGCGTTTATTGTTTAATCTGATGGTCACCTCTTTGAGGCTTGATCGTTTAGATTTATGTGACCGCGCGCCGCGCACACCTTTCCTTATTATCGCCTTTCCGACTCTATTATGTTCACAGATGTCCACTTTCCCGGCCGCATTTGGGGTGATTTCGCACAATAATAATATCGAAATTTTTCATGTTCGGAGCGGGAGTTTGGTCATTGTGCGTTTATTGTATTTACTTAAATGCGAGGGTGGCACCCTTTGTACGTGGGTGTAATAAGGTCAAGCATCTGTCTCTGTCGCCCCTTTTGTGACGAGCGTCCAGCAGCGAACGGCGCTTGATTGACCCGCACTCTCCCTCGACACTGCGTAAGCCTCAGCTGGACACTTCTGCACGTGCTGACCAGCAGCATGAATTTATCAAATTTTCATAGCAAATGGTCAACTAGGGATTCTATATGATTCATTTGACTAAAGTATTGTTTTGCAGAAATTAGATTCAACGCTCAAGTTTTACTTGCAAAAGGAAGTTTTATTTTAAATAATTAAACCAGATCTAAAAACCACCTCAGGAGCAATATTTTGATGTCAGTGTAAATAATAATAATTATTGAAGCACAGTAAGTTCAGATAATTTGTACAAAACTCTGTAAAGATGTTTCCAAGCATAAAAATTATTTATTGAAAACACAATTTGATTTATATTTTTTCATAACTTTATTTTTAAACCAGGCGGCAAAGATAAAAAATGTTGCTGCGTTGATCTGGTTCATTTAAATTTCTTCACAATTCAGAAACGATTTCGAATTTAGCAGCTGAAGTAAATTGAAGAAATGTTCGTGGGTGGAGCTTTTTCCATTACTTGGAATGATAGAGAAATGGAACATGTTTACTGTCTGGCATTATGGCTTAGGTCTGATGTGTGAGTGTTATTTTCTGCTTGCACATCACGCTGAACTCATTTTGCCAAAGACTCCCAGTGGCTTCTTTATTTGTTATGAGCCGCGCGTTGACTTCCTATATTCATTCTCGTTATTGATGATATGGAGGCTGACTGACCCGGCGAGCACTCAACTATTAGGCCGCCGCGGCACTGCCGCTCATCACGCAGCAATATTATTATATGTTGCTTATTTTGGCACGAGACTGTCCGCAGTCACGCTCTTCGGAAAGGGCAAAAAGTCCCCTAAAAAGCAGTGCAGCTTTTCTGCTGAGTCTATTCCGGTTACTGCCCTCCTGCGCCAAAGCTTAATTAACCTCCGGGGCCTAATTAATGAGGACAATCAGTTCTTTGCGTCAATCGTCCAAGTGGGAGTTCAATTCTTTTACTGACGGAGGATATATAAAATCCTCTGAACGTGACGAGTAAGATTTTCCTGATTCTGATTTCGTAAATCATTTGAATTCAAGGAAGAAAGAGTGTTTAATTACAGGGAAGTATTATTTTAAGTAAGTGCAACTGACCCATCATGGCGATTAGAAATCGTGCGAATTTAGCAGGTCATTCTGTTAATAAGCACTTCAACGAATACAAATATTAAATATCTGTGTCAATTTTTGTTACGCTTTTAAATTTTAAACTGCAAGGTAAATAAAATCACAATTAACATCCTTGTTGAACTGAACAGTGTTGAGAAAAATCTTGATAATTTTATGGGAGTTTGATGCCCACTTTGATCACTTGCAGACTATAATTTCCACATTCTGATTAAGACGTTATTCGGATCAGCCTCCACCCAGCTCGAGTTGCACTGCAATAAGTATCGATTGCTCGGCAGCAGTTGACAATCACACAGAATCAGAGTAAGTATGTAGAAAACAGTTTCTTGCCGCCCGCATTCTGCGCTCCTCTCTGGCTGTGGTGACAAATGATGCATCGGAGCAGCGAGGGCTGGCGAATGACAAATGACTCGAGATTAATGGCCAGAAACAAAAGGAAATCACCACGATGGATATTTATTTGCACCAAGAGAGAAACGCAAGACGAAAGAGTTGAGCGCGGTGGCAGCCATTTTGGAATATGATTTCACGGTGTGCGCGCCAGTTGCAAAAATATAAAATAACAAAGCCGCTGGTTGGCTGGAAGCAGCGGAAAAAAGGTCGCGATGTGTGTGCAGAAAAAGTTTGGTCAACCGCGAGGAGCGGTGGGTTTTTTGCCTGAGAAATCAAAGGTTGCTGCGCACAGAAATCAATATGTACGCGCGCCGCGGAGACAATAAAATAATATTCAAGCTGCTCCCCTCCGAATAACAACAATAGCTGCTTGGGCGTATAAAATACTAGTGTATGAGCTGGAGAAGAAGCGGGGAATATAAGGAACACGCCATACATCTCCAGCGTTTTTGAATCGGCCTCCCATGGCAGCGAGCACGAAATATTCTGCGCCGTGTGCGAATAATACACGCTGCCATAAGTTTTAAAAGTACACAGCGCGCGGTTTGTTGCTGAGAGAGAGAGAAAAGTGCCAAGCCGGCCGCAGCAGCATAAAATAAAACACTGCATATGGTATTAATCCTTGACAAGTTGGCCCGACCGGCGAACCGAACGACGAGCCGGCTATTATAATATACATACACACAACACAGACATATTAGAAGCGCATTAATAAAAAATTAGCCGGCGTGCGAGGATAATAAATCGCGGGGCACAATCAAATCACGACCAATGCAGCCGCCGTGGCTATTATATTTCCGACCGGTGTGTATGTGTATGCGAATTAAGCGGCTAGGAATATAAACTAAATCCGGCCGCCGACAGCCATGGGAGAGGTAATTATGCAGAGAAATCCACGTGCGTATTATATGTTTTCTCACAATAAAATGAGCTCTCGTCCCACGGAAAATGGCTCTCGCTGTGCATTAAATGTTAAACAATCCGGTGCGTAAATTCTAATTTAAAGCGAGAATAAATGAACGACACAAACTGTAAATTAATTGTTCTTCTTTCAAAGTCAATTTCTTTAATTGAAAATACATTTCATCCATCCGTTATTGTTTCGCCTACAGTTAGAAGAAATTTCAATTTGTCATGCACGTCTATAAGCCGCTGCGGGGAATTTCCGGCGCTGTCACCAACGTAATGGATTGTTCGCAAATCGAAAAATTGATAAAAAGAGTAAACTGCATGCTCAGCTTTTTATACGACAGAACGTTTTCCCACAGGATAATTTATTTTTGAAGTATATTTGACACAAAGTCCGTTTGCGAAACAACAATACAAGGAAAACGCATAGAAGTGACTAAAGAGGATACTCACTTATTGCACCCAATATGCTGGTACCAGGTTCTGAAAGCACACAAATTATCGGCGTTAGAACAAGTTTTGACAGTCATTGCGTAGAATGATATTATTAATTAAATTCTGAGCAAGCTGAAAGTGGGTGTACACGAGGTTGATAAACTGCTTCATAATTTCAGGGTTCATTGAGGTGTTGATTTTTTTTATTTTAAAAATTTACGGTATATCACATGCAGGTGCTTTTTTGCATTGCAAAGTCATATGAAGAATTAAAATCAATATTTTTCGCTGCACGCACTTTTGGCCGTATACGTAACGAGAATCGATACTAATTTTCAGGAAGCAGGCGAGTAATTCCCAAGCCGAGAGGTGGCACGTGATAATCAACAGGAAAATGATCATGGCACCACGCGGGGCAATAAAGTGGTCTGTTTGATTATTATATTATTATTTCAGGGCCGCACTTACAATGCAACAACCAACATTCGATGCCCCGGGGATGCATTCGAGATATATGAGTTAATATAATGTATATGGAGCAGGCGGAGAAAATATACGGCCTGGCCAGTCAGTCATAACAAAAAGTAAGGGTGCAATCTCGTGCTCCAGAGATGGATATACAGTATGCTCTCTATATACCTTGATACGAGCCACGAGGGTTATGGTCGGCCGTATATCTCGCGTATTACGGCCCCCACAAATCTTGCTGCTCATAAATTCATAATATCTGCGCGCAAATCAATCGATGATCACGTACCATAACTGAAATGTAGTACACACATCAAACTGCTCTGCGCACCTCAAAGGTATTAAAGAATATTACAGTACGTCCGAGCAAATGCAGCTGTGACCATCAATTTTTCATCGCGAACCTTTTTATTGCTTTTAATGCATCTCTTAAAGATTTTGATCGAATGGTGAAAATTATAGGCTCTTTTTAAGTTAATTAATTGGATTGAAATTTATTTTGATATTTTCTCAAATTAACAAATTTGTACAAGTTTTCATTTGGTGACTTATTCTGCTGTGCATAATAGTAATATATGCATATATGAGGGGATTGCTTTAAAAAATTATAACATTGTCGGAATTTTTTATATCGATCTTGCAGGAGCAAGGAGGGATTGCACTGAGTTGAGAGAGCAATCTGTCTTAAAATGATACGAAAAAATTTGGAAATTTTTAAATCTCCAAAAATTTGCTGCCGCTCAAAAATTTCAACCAGCCCATTGACGACAGGAGATTATTTTTTGAGAACCATTTCCCTCTTAATTTAAACCGGACATATTTTTTAACAAAGTGCTTAACTGAAGTTATTTTGCAGGTCGTAATGGCATTTCCGCAATTTAACGAATTTGTACGAGTGTCAGAGTGTCAAGCCAATGGTGACTAATTCTGCCGCTGTGCAGATGGAAATATCATTATGGAGGGTTGGTCTGCGGGGCTAAACTCGGTTCTCACCCCGTGCGCCTCGCAACAACTAATTTCCTTTATTAAAGGCAGGCGCGAGTGTGCGAAGTGCGCCCGGCGTGCAGCTTGCCGTTGGATGAATATATGGCCGTGTCTATTTTTGGCCCGCGCGACGGGCGCACCCCCGATGTTCAAACTGGCATGTCTTTAATAATAATAAAGAGAGTGAACTATGACTTTATAGTGACTTGGGGGGCTGTAAAAGCTTCTGCTCGTAGTCAACCTAGCTACGAAAGTGGTCTTTTGCATCGCCCGCCAAATTATGGTCGCCAAGGACAAACATTTTGGCAGCCAATTAAAATGAAAATATTTTCATAAGGGGCCGGCGTAAAGTTATGTTTTTATATGCGGACGCCTCGGCGCGGATGCGACCACACCTTGAAATATTGAAAGCTTTTATGGTTATCTTTTTTTAGCCGCGCGTCTCGTAAAAACGGCCGATAATGTATTATTCCCTGCGCCCGCTGATATCTCTTCATCAGGCGAATAAGAGACACGTCATAAGGAGGGCAGCAGAGCTCATAACTCGTCTGCGTGAATGGCGAGTGAATGCAGCCGGCCCCTACCAAGGTCCATCTGCCGTCTGAACCCCCGCAAGTGTCCTCGTCATTTTAATTTATGATTTTGATAACTCAATTGAATGGAGCTTGTGTTTTAATTCAATTAATTAATCGACACTGGGAACTTGCCGCAATTTTATTGCCTTTCTCTTTTCTGGCAATTTTACTAATTGAACACGCGTCTCTTTTGAATGGGCGTCTAGACTTCTAAATTCCCTTTAAAATATGGCACTTGCTATATGAATTCTTAAAACAATCATTGTTCGTGCAACCGATCTTATTTGTATTTTCCTTTGGATAAGGGAAAATCGTAATATTGGTGGTAAATGAAAGAAACCATTATGAAAGTTGGAGGTCAGTTGAGACGTCAATATGATAAATGATCTCACAGTCAGTTTGAAGTCTGTTCCCACGTTAATTTTAACTGCTGAAACATGTCAATGAATTTAACCATATAATATTGAACCCCCAAAAGCATGAATGGATTTCAAAACATACATTTGTAAGTATCACGCTGGTCTTTAGATATCTTCTAATGCTTTAATAACTGCATTTTTGTACGGCAAAAGATTTCATTTCTGTGCACGCCACAAAAGAAACTATTACTATTACGAAGAATGAGAATGAAGTTTCCCATAACATTTCAATGACACAAAATCCTGGTAAAAATTTGAGGCAAGACAAATTTTATTTAAGTTTAACTTTCAACTGTAGAGCAGAAGGGGTTTAGTGGGAATTCTACTTCTGCAGGAGTTTCATTACTAAACACTACAACGCGCAACATAAAGCACTGAATTTCATTAGCACAAAAAAATAATTAAATCGGGTAGCATGAATTATGGGTTCGCCCGTATGTACGTGCAGTCAGCCGCAGCGATCAGCTGACGAAAAATAAATTATTGCATTCGAAACGCAGCGGCTGCTCACTGGATCTAAAATTATTTTCCATCTGGAACACGACGCAGGCGAGAGAGCAGGTGCAATTGCGATATGATATTGTTGTTATACACATGCATAACGCACTAACCGGGCCTCGTGCGCATATGTAAATTAGCTCTGCTGTTGAGAGAAGAGCCCCGGAGGGCAAAATCAATTAGTATAAGCTTTTAAATATGGTGCGTCAGCCGCCAGCAGGTAGTGCTCTTCGCGCTTTCAAGGGCTTTTTAGCTCCATCTGACTGACTTTGAGCAGTTATCATTTTCACCCCCCTTGTAAACCTTTTGCAGGGGCGAGCGAATTGATATATCTCATGCCTTCCATGAATAAACGGCTGTGCCCTTTTCATGAAATTTCGGTACTCGTTATTCTGCTTTTATGTAATAGAGAAATCTCATCAAGACTTGTAAGTTATAAAGCTTCGAATGCAAATAGATTACTTTAATTGTCCTTCTCACTAAAATACGAAAGAAGAGGCTAAATAATTATGTTGCCTGTCAAAGTGTCTTTGAATGGTATCTTTCTATATACAAAAGAGATGCAAATATTGAACCATAATCATAGCATCCATCAGAAAATTTCTAGACTTCTTTTTAATGTTCTGTACCAATGAATGGAATTAAATTTATTTTATGTATTATGTTAAATTTACACGTCAATATGACATTTAAAACATGAATGGTGTATAGCTAAAAGTTGATGGCAAGTTTCGCAAGTTTCAGTTTCAAGGCAACCATAGTACATGTTACAGGCTTGCGAAGGCTGTAGAGGAGTGGCTTGTTTGATTTATTAGCGTTAAGATTTCGCACAATCTTTCCAAATATAATAAATTTCTGCAAGAGAGTAAACGTTGCGCTGCATATATAAATTAATTACCAAACAGCAAACGACGTACGCTAATGTGCGCGGCACGCCACATTAAAATTTTCAATTTAAATATTTGCCACAGTCATTCCTGTTGATTTAAAATCAAGACTGCTGCACCAAGAGTCAAATGTTTTTTAATTGATTAAATCTCTGGTTTTTTTGTCATTTCGCGAGCAGCCAATTAATCAAAGGAAACATTGAGCAGCGTTTAAAACAACCTTCTGTTGTTTTGCTTGGAAAACCAGCAGAAATCTTTTGCAATTAATCCGTTTGCAGATTCTCGCGTTTCGCAACCGACAGAGCAGTAGCTTTTGCCAAATAACAAAGTTTAAGCTCTCTCTCTTTATCTCCCTCCCCCCTCTCTCTCTCGCTTTATTATTATGCGCGAGCGTGAATAAAACGCAAAGTGGAGCGCCAAGACAAATGGGAATAATTATTTCTAATTTATTATCAACAAATTTAAATCTCGCCAGCAAGTTCACACAGCATAATTTTTATTAGGGTAAAGAGCGGATCCACCAGCAGGAAATTATTCATCACGGCTGTTAAACAAAAAGATATCTGGCTCGCCGTGAAAAAGAGCACGCTTGCGGAAGACGTTCAATAAGTTAGGAAGCAGCGAAAAGTAAAAACAGACAGAAAAAAATAGAACAATTTGTCTGAAAAACTTAACTCTTTTCAATATTCCTCTCTTTGAAAAGGCTTGTTTGCAAGTGTAGAATATATTCAGATGAAGTGTCAGTCGAAACAATGGTTAGTTAAAACCGTCTTGCCTAAAAAAATTAGATGCCATGAATCAAGCGAATCTGCATATTCAGCCGTGAGCTATATTCACAGAGCGAGAAACAGTCGCATTTGTATATACAAACAAATTCGTGCATTTCTCGTGCACACAAGAGCAAGCGATAAGGATCTGGCACACACCACCCACGGCATATAGAGCAATGATAACCGTTTTAGCGCGGGCAGCCGGTGTTATTTACGGCTCGGCGAATTATCATAACAATAAAAATGATTAACACGATAAAGTAAAGGCGTCAAAACTCGAGTTATGCTGCGCGCCGCCCTGTCAGATATGTTTAATTTAGCACTTCCTTCCTTTCCCGCTGACTCGGCTATAGCTAATTACACACATGCACCGTGCAAAGGGCTTTCACAGAGAGCCAAGGCGCAAGATGCCTGCTTGCAGATAAGACGCGACCGAAAAGCATTCATTCAACGCGCCGAGGGAGGATCGCAGGCCATAAATTTCGGCCTCTTTAAATGAAACATCAAAATTTTGTGACTGCTCGCTGGGCCAGGTGAGCGTGAAATTAAAAATTAGTCTGCGCCTATTATGCAAATGTGCTGATAAGATGTTTTTGCCACGCCGCTCTTTGGTGTGAGGGAAACCTATCAAACAATATTTCACGCTCCACTGACCGCTAACTTCCCCAGACCCCTCGTTGGAGCCAAATCGCGAGTGCCAATTTTTGTAGGGATGCTCGCTCACCAGATCAAATTTCAAAAGAGCTAAAATTCTTAATTGAATGATATTTCTCTTCCAGCGGAAAACGCTTCGCAATAGAAGCATTCAGTTTAATGAAGGCCATAAAATAATTCATACAGAGCGGAAAGTTGCTCCCCCAAAAGGAAACTTTCTTTTCCTCCCTGCAAGAAAGTTTGCATTCCAAAAAGCAGCCGGGCAAAAAAGCGATGACTCAATTTTTCATCCGGAGAGCCGACTTAATAAGTAAATTACGTCGCCGGGTTAAATGGGCCGCACGGAAAGCAAACCATTTATCATATTGGGAGAGATAGAGAGGAGAAACCGGAGCAGCGAGCGGAGATGAAAATTCATATCTGCGCCGGCTGGCTGCTCATTTAGCGTGCTCGGCGCTCATCTCTTCTCGGCGATGTTATATTATGCGTAATTGGCCATCCCCTACAGGGCTGGTGGCACGCGAGATTCGACTTCATTTCGCTGCCGGCTCCTTTTAAGCGCTTGGATTCACTCCATTACGATTATAAAGCGGCAGCATCCTTCTATGGGCACATCAGCGCGCGCTTTACCCAACGAACGTGCAGCGCAGGGGCGAATTATTATTAAGGAAATCATGGAACTTTCCAAGCAAGAGCCAAACGCCCGTGAAAGCAGCAATTTGCCCCGGTGTTTTCAACGAGAGGGCCTTACGAATTTGAATTTAATGGATTCAAGCAAGTTGCTAATGGATAAGGAATATTGCTCGAGTCTTGCGAAAGTCGGAGTGCAGTAGAGGGTCGAAATAATCAGTCTTTAAATGACAGTATAAAATGTGGAAAATACTATAAATGCATGAAAAAATACTGCCATTTTAAATGCTAAAATTTTTAAAAGCTCGTCATTTGAAATGCCCTTGATTTTTACAAGACACGTGGACTCCAATATTTTAACTGAGTCAACTTATCTCGCAGGTAACCTTTATAGTCACATTTTTTTAATGAAACATAATATTGCAAGCAGTGAAAACGCGTAAAATTTTAAGCTTATTTTGCTTCCCTTTGAAGAGCGACGTGGCTGGGGTAACACGTGTTTGAAACTGCCCCATTAAATATTTGCATTTTTTGCCTCAGCTGCACGCCCGCTCGAAATAAAAGAAGCCAGAATATTTACGTTAGGCATGCACATCTCTGTGCTGCGTGTTCTCTTTATAAAAATATATATGAGTGTGCTCTCGCTTTCCCTGTGTTCACATACACACGTAATGCTGCTTCTGACACGTTTTTTACAGGGTGCACAGTCAAATATTGTTTCAACGTGCGGTATAACTGCACATATATGTAGCTGTAGTAGGGAAGGATCAGCGTTATGCCGACTTTTATTCATCCCAAGGTGGATAAAAAGACAAAAATGCTGCTTAAAAACAAAAGAACTTGTTACACTATACACACCAAGGGTGAATGATGTAAACATTGTATAAAAAACTACCGAAAACTCTGAAAAAGGAAATGATTGTTTCTATTTTTAAAACCTTATTATTTTTACTTTTCAGACGTTAGCTTTTGGATGAATAAAAAAATTCCATGTGTCTTTTCCTTTTTTAAAATAATTATTTTTTAAGACTTTCCAAACTCCTAGAAAACTAAAGAATTTTTACATAAATAGAATTTTCCCACGGAATTGTGCAGCTCAAATCTTCGCTGTAGGCGAACCTATTAAACCCAACCTAAAGGGTGCTCCATAGCCCAATTCAGTCAGTTATAAAATGACTCATTCAAAATTTTAAGCATCTGGCGTAAAAAGAGAGTCGCGTGTTCGCGTGCTTTACCAGACTCTATTATCGGCTTCACCTACGGCTATGGAGCCAACATATAAAGGAATAGAAAGCGATGAGGATGGTCCAGAAAGGCTGCGGGGACCCGTGAATAATTTTAATTTATGGGCACGCAAGCGCGGGTGAGAAATTCTTTGAATAAATGCCTAGAATGGTTTGAAGGATCAAGGTTGAATATCGGGAGGAAAATAGGAAATAGGGGAAAGGTGTAACTCTTGGAAGGCGTTAAGATTTCAGGTATATACAGTGGAAAATTGAACCAAACCAAGGTGTTAATAAATATTGACAAATAATAAGTTTTCTAATTTCTAAATTAACGGTGGATGAGAGAAATGGGAATTAATTTTTATTTAAAATTTGTGATTTTCAACATTTTGATGAAAGGATTTATAAATAAAGCTCATGAGACATGATGCAAATCAAAGGAGAAATTGGTCAATCCAGTAAACCATATGAACTGCGAAAGTTTGCTTGAAAGGTGTTTTTGTGGCGAGTGGACATTCAAAAAGTGGTTACATTGGAAAAGCCTACACTATGCGCGCGTGTCACCTTGCTATAATATGCTGCGTTCCAAAGCGAGAGAGCGGTTCTTTTTAATTGGCTAATAAATCCATCAATATTTGCGTGATTTATCTCGAAAAATGAGGCCAGCGAAGAAATGATTTTAAAATAAGCTGACGGTGGCGAGGAAAAAATTAAAAGGCCATTTTTCAGCGGAGTATAGAGAAAAAAGTGAGCGGGCTTCTTGTGAAGTCTTCTTTTCTTCTCGGGAGTTCAAGTTATGAGACTCATTAAAATATGTCACTCTTGAAGTGATACTTAATGACAGGGAACGGCTCGTAGGTATACATAACGCAGACAACGCTTGCCTCTGTTGTTGTCTCAGATGATGAACAATGATGAAAGGTGTTTATAACGCTGTCATAAAGAGCACAGACGTCTTTGTCTCATTTCATAAAGAATTATTTTATCTCGCGACAGCGCTGCTCATTTGGCCACCACTGTTTTATTTTTGAAGCAGATAAATTATACACAAGCGCTCTCAACGCCGTCTGGCCCGCGAGAAGGAAATTATTATTATATTTTTTGATGTGCGCGCCTCGCTTTTTGCCTTTTTTACACGTCTCCTCACTAGACAGATTAGTAAGAGCTGGATAAAATCTAAAAATAAAATCCAAAGACATCAGATTTGTAGAATGCTATGGTTTTGAGTGCAATTTCGCAGAATAATCTTATTGTAATGTCTAACGCTGCGGCGTCAATTATTGTATTTGTTAGCTGCAACGAAAATTTAGGATATTGTAAAAAATCCTATATTGCGAATTGCTCGTTCAATCTTAATCAAGTTAAGTAAAAATGTACTGAACATAATTTGTTCCATTATCAGGTAAAAAAATTACAAGCTTGAGGTATTTATTTATATCCATGACAAATTACTGATATTTCCAAGATACATTAATCCTACTTTTCCAAGACAAAAGAGACTGCGGAGTTTGACATTCTTTAAGAAACAAGCAACGATCTCGTCTTTCACCTTATTACTCATGCATCCACACTGTATATAAATAAAGGACCATCATCTCACGCGTCCATAATTCACAGTGAGCAAATTAGCCCTTTTGGCTGTGGTGAGGCGAAATAGCCGAAAAATATCTCGCGCGAGTCAGTAGGGCAGGGGGAGTGGGAAAAATGCGCGAGTTTTGGCCGCGTTCCCTCATCATCATCGTTAAATAATGCCAGTAAGTGGCGGAGGAAAACAATTGCCGGGGCTGCTTCTTTTGTGCTCTATTTTCGCATACGCACGCATAACATCGCGCGGATGTATAATGGCATCGCATGTCCCCCGAAGATTCCTTCGCTCTGCACAAACCAAAAAATCTTGGCACATTCGTTTTATTATATAAATAAATATCGTGATACACTTTCGCATTTTATATGTGTTTGTGTAGCAGCGTGTTGCGCGACTCGGCGGCGTCTCGAGGGCACATCTGCTGTCTGATCAGCGCCGCTATTGTCTCTGCGAAATGACACAAAAGCCCCTCTTCAGCTCTCATCCCATTACCATGCTGCTGCGTGTATTAGCTGCTTTTTGCGCTTTTTGGCGCCGCGCTTGTCGCCAAATTTCGTTATTTCAGCTACAGAAACTGGTTATTGATGGGACGAGAAGCGCGCCGACGTTCCTCCGCGATGGCTTTTTTGGCTGTTTGCAATGAAATTTCAAACATTTTGACTTGATGTCCGCAATATAAGCTTTTAATAATGCAATTTTGAATAGTTCGTCTGCGGTGCGGTTTTAAAAGCCTGGAGCGATGGCACTTAAATCATCCTGGAACGCTTTGGGAATGCGGAGAGTATATTGAAGTAAAAGATTTAATAGAAAGAAAGCTAATTTGTTGAAATAAGACGGCAAAATAGCTAAAAGAAAATCTAAACACACACGTGTGCCCATGGTTAAAACGTTGTGTGGCAATATTTGCATTTCACCAAGACCTATTTTACCTAAAAATTAATTTTGACCCTGTCAATATGGATATAGACCAAAACGAATCTTTTTTATATTAATAAAGGATAAATTAAAAAATAATATAGTCATTTTGATGGCATTAACGAAAAATTGAGTTATATGGCCTTATAAATACTAATTTCATCATTTTTTAAGTACTTCTGCTTATTAAGGGAACTTACAACAAGATCTTTCAAGCATGATACAGATTCTTTCATTATTTCTTGAAGCTCAGGGGATTCTGCACACTGGCGAGAGAGTGCCTCTTACTCAGGTCATGGCATGGTGTGCAGCGCGGCGCCGTGCGCCTCAGCATTTTTGCGCGCCGATGATGAGTCCAATAAAAGCATGTGTGCACATGAACAGTTCCTTTGGCCGCGTGTAATATAGAAGTGTGCAGGATTGTGGATTCAGCGCGTGGAATGCAGACCGATGGCAAAAACGCGCCTGAATAATGTACGCACGTCCACAATTATAAGAGTATACGCAGAGTGCGAATGTGAGAGAAGGGGCGCAAAAAGGCGGCCGTATGTATTTAACTGTACTCTTTTTCGATTCATTCCCAATTCACACCGTCTCGAAAATTATTTGTCGCCGGTGGGATGGAATGTCGCGGCTGACGGCGACGTCTCGCGCACAAAAAATCATAACTGTCCGACTCACGTAATGAATTCTCATGAGAAAATCCATAAACGCATGCAGGAAGAGAGGGGCGATCGATTTGCCGTCTTTGCTGAATAAAGATGGATCGATATCGGTGTGTTGCCAAAATACTGCTATAGCACCATACCAATTTCCACGCTTAATATCAGACTGCAAGACCTGAATCGTGAATATTGGTAATACGTGGAGGATTTTAAATTGCACATTATTTCTCGTAGAGAAATAAATCCGCATGATTATTTGAGTTTAGCATCTGATTCGTTGAAAACAAATGGAACTGGGTTGATTTTTTGCTAATCTATGGAGTTGTATTGTAGAATTGTTTTAATATTTGTATATAAACATGTATGAAAAACATTTTGAAGCATGAACTTGTTCTAATCATTAAATTAAATCGCCAGATAAAATAAATATATGGTCTTGAAATCTTAATGCCAAAAGTAAGAGAATTTAATTTGTCCATTATCTTGATTTTCAGCAAAGATAGAGGTATAAATTTTAGTTTGTGCTTGAACCTCGAGTGGAACTCGGTGAGGAAACGCTGCTCATCGAGTACAACCATTTTAATAAAGTGCCTTAATAACTGGTAATACATTAATGCATTGAAGGCTTAAAAAACTTGGCGAAAATGCATTTCCATTATTGTTTCTTGCGCTAGTAAAATGATCAGCCAAAAAGACCTTCATGTGCGGCAGCAATTTTAAACTAAATGAATTTTTTTAGACGTGTCCAGCATTAATGTTAAAAATATTCTGGCCCGACCTTTTTAATCGAAATATCTTGTCCTGACGTCGATATCACCCTTAAATAGGACATCAGATAAGAATCAATGAGTTTGCAGGCCGAGCGTGACATTCTTGCCTTCGAGTTCTAATTAAGTGACAGAACCGTTTTTAATGAAATTTTTCGTACTTTACGAGAAGTCGCAGCTTGGTTACATTTGCATGCAAATTGCGCGGCCCAAGATACACAAACAGCACGACCAAGTTCAATAACCAGTAGTAAAATTTAACGAGTACCACCGCGAAATGACCGCTGCTGCCAAAAAGTGTTTGAGAGAGGACGAGTTGCAAATAAAATTCTGGCATTTTTTCGCATTCCTCGTGGCGTCCACAATTTTGGCCGTATTTTCAGCCCATCAGCGCCTAGCAACGGGCGAAGGGCGTGGGAGGCGAGAAATATGAAGAAATAAAAAACTGTCACGCTCATACATTTTATCAAAGTGTTTGATGTTTGTGTCTGCGGGCACGACGCAGGAATACCAAATGCGGCGCTCATCAAAAAGCAGCATTAAATACGCACGCAGCAAAATAAAACCTCTTCATCCACACGGCCCCACATTATTCATTTAGTTAGCCACTTGCGCGATTGATGAATTCAGTCAGTCCGGTCACGCCGTGAAGACAATGATTATTTTAATTTCATGAGAAATCAGAGTGACCCTGGAAGCGCCCTCTCTTGTGTTGACATTATATGCATTTTTGTTGTTGATCATGCTATTTTTGGTCCAGATGAATCTCTTTCTTGCCGCACAGTAGGTGGTTGTTTTCAATCAGTATATAACAAATATATATTATAACTTACTGAGCTGGATGGATACAGAAACTTAACATTTGTGGGAGGTCGACGCATTGAAACCTGTCGAGATTGCAAAACATGGTTTGTATTGTGAATCTATTGTATGAAAACACTCATATTTGCAGCCTTTCATTTTCCTTGAAAATGCTTTTGGTGTAGATACTCAGAAACAGACTTCCCTTTCAGCTGTCACATAAATCGAGGGTTTGTAAAATATTTTGAATTGTAAAAGCTAAAATTTATTCACTAAATCATATTTTTGATTGCGGAGTAGTCGTTCAATAGCCGAAATCAAAAGAAGTAAGATAATTAGCTGACAGTTGCATAAAAATATGACGTAGTCCCGGATAGAGTGCGATAAAAATGCCGCCAAAAACTGTCCGCATGATAGAAAATAAAACGGAAAAGCTTGCTTTTGCACCTGCTTGGATGACCTTTTGCTTTGAAACGCGTACGCACGTATGTATCTCGCTCTCCAAAAAAGGAAAAGTGAGATGGATTTAACACATGACCAAATTCGCAGGCGGTATCAATCTTTTATGCCAAGGGAAACTGAACTGCTGGTGCTGATGCAGTGCGGCATAAACAGCTATAACACACCGGATTTAATGTTATTTATTCGCTGAGGCTGCGCAGCAATCATAAAGCTCGCCGTGAAAATATAGATGCTTTGTGACATATTTTTACATCGTGCGATGATGCGAGATGAGCTTCAATTCCGCGGTACACAATGGGAAAATTCCTGCGGGGAGAGAGTGTCGGCAAATTCCCTTTTCTGAATCAACCACGACCAAAACCAATAACTATAGCGTCACGTCAAATATGAATTTTGACAGTTGGGCGAACGTGCGTGGCAATATCAAATCTGTACCCCGCTCGCGGACTGAGAGTAAATAATAATAGTATTATCCTTGGCTGGTATAGTGGCACTTTATGGATATTGATGTTGCAGGCTCAAAAATGCCCCTGGGGTGTGAAAGGAAAGAAAGTGAGTGGCTTCCACTTTTTGCATCCCCGTGGGGTGCGTCGAGTCGCGTTTAGGTCTTTCAATGAACCAGAAATGCAAACATGCAACCAGATTCGAGGCATGAGAGTGCGCGCGCGGTGTTGATATATATAAACACGCGCGCACATTTTTATCAGTCATGTGAGCTGGCACGTAAAATTTTATGACGTGACCAAAACATTGCAGCTGAATTTGAGCAAAAATCGATTCGCCGCGTCGTGTTATGAAAATTCATCGGACTTGGTGTTCAATTTTAATCGCGCGTCGTCTCATGATGCTGCCGCCGAGACAAATCACATTTGTGCCAGAACTGAGCGACGTGCACGGCCAATTGCTGCTGGAAAACGTGCATTACATAAATTCACAAGCGTTCCATCTTCTCGAGTAATTAATCAGGTCATAGGCAAATCGTTAACACATGTAATTTCAGAGATTGCATCTCAACGAGCGCAAATTTGTGCTCTGAGATTCCCAGAAACTTTTGTTCGTTATCAATTATCTCAACAGCGGCACAATTCTCGGCCGGTGCGAACGTGAATTTCCGCTCTTGTTTGAGTTATTCTCTCAATGGAGGCATAAATCTGAAATTTAACACGTTAATTATATAAGCGTCTTAGGAAACCACAAAACTCGTCCGCGTTCTTATCTGAACATCGCCTGATGCGCTAATTAGAAGTGTGCATGCGCTCTGTTTTGAAAAGGGTTAACAATATTTCCACAGAGGAACACCTGACTTACAAGAGTGAACACACTGTAAGGCAGAGGCCACAAGGGGACGCACGTAATGACGGCGCGTGATGACGCAATCGTTTGATCGGCCGTCGTATAATTTAAAAATTGTCGTTTGTCGTTTAGAAGCTGACAAATGGAATGGACGCTAATTAGAGACATAATTAATTTGAAGGTGAATTTATAATTATTTTAGTGCCATTTAAATTTTTCTTTTCAAAAGTATGACCCTCAAATTGAGTTAGTATCCGCTATTTGAATGTAAATGTGATAACAAAATGTCCAAATTATCAACAGTACTAATTCTCGTGCACATCATATCTCTCATAATATATAGCCTTGTGCCCTTTCTGTCGGTCAGTATAAAAGGCTTTAGTATTTATCATTTCGCTACATTCAACAGAGTGCTCGGAGATATTAATTGGCGACTCTTGGAGGGTGAAAAAATATAATATAGAAGAGTCGGCGGGGGAGTGTGCAGGCTGAGAGGGCTTATAAGTCATAAAAGCGAAATATGGCATGTCGTGGTGGCGTGCGTACAAATATTTCCACCAACATCTTCATTAAAGCTCCCCTATGAAAGCCCTTGCCAAGCACCAAGGGATCTATATTCCTCCGCCGCAGACTGTCAAAAACAGCTGAATGCAATAAAACCGCCAAAGGGAAACAAAAATGTGTGGTGCGTGTTGGCCGAGAGAGGAAATAATGCTGTAATATCACAAGTAGCTCGGAAATCTGATCAGCAGGGCGTTGCCACAAAATCATCGTCTCATCTATTTTGGCTGATACATCTATTCTGAGAGTCCTTTTGAATTGGATTAAAATTGGTTCTAATTTAATTTGAAACAATTTTCGTTAAATTATTAGCAAATCTGAATTAATTAGCAAGGATAGTTGGTTTGGGCCTATATTTGATGTAATCGATAGGGGCAGTACCGCGCCTGAAGTGTCACTTAATTTACAGTTTGCTGCAATCAGCGCACGTGTTGAATGAACCGATTTTTAAAAAAATAGCCCACCATTGGAAAAGGCAGACATGGTACCGTTTAATTAAAAAAAGCAAAATGAAACGAATCCAGCAGCAACCTCGTCGCGAGTTCATTAATTACGTAATCGAGAGCAAGCGGCTGCAATTAAGCACGTTTAATTGCGCCAATGTCAGCACGCTGGCCCACGCGCAGCCCCCTTTGGATAAGGAAAAATACGAAAAATACGCGCAGGCAGGCATTCAAATATAAATAATTCTCCTTCAAAGTCACGCCAGGCGGGTCCCTGAAGCAGGTTTGCACACAAAAAGCGGTTCGCGCCGGGCGAAAATCGGGCCGGCGAAATTTATGATTGTGTCAACAGCTCAGCTTTTTATACAAAATCCATAAATATTGATTAAAACTCCACCTTTCGGCGGCCAATGGCGCGTCATGCGCCATATATAATAACTTGGGCAAAAACCGGTAGGATTTGAATGCCGGCCGAGATGGCGTGGAAAGGAAGGTGCCGCGCGACTTTTTTCGCGCGGCAGATGCCTCCGCGCTGAACTGCTCGCGCACAACAATGCTGCTGGCCGCGATTCCGCCACTGATATCAAATAATAACAAAAAAGAGGAGGCATTTGAATTTCGGGGCGATGAGTTTCGACGCCCTTGGGATTGGTTCTTTTCTGCCTTTGTTGTCGCACTTTTTTATGTACGTCACATCATGAGCAGTGCATTAAATAGTGTCATCCTCCCTTTCACATCATCTGCTCCGACTGGCGAAACGTGTGTCAGCTCCAACCAGCTCCCACTATTATGAAAATAATGCTCCATTGCATGTGTTTTGTCACACGGCAGATCCGTTTTTTACGCTCCACCGACTCCTTTTCGAAGGCTATATAAATTTTCAATAAAAAATACATCTGATGTGTGTCTGCGCCCCACGTCTATACCAGAGATTAGCGTCGCACACTGCATTATTTCCTCCCGATCATATTAGCATAATTCACTCTCTGTCGTTTGGAGCGTTATTATTTCATTTCGTCAGCAACATTGTGTGCACAGCAAAGCTTTTGACAGCTGCCCAGTGCTGAACTATGGGTTTACTAGCGGCGAACGTTGATCGAGCCGTTTCATTCTATTTCGGCCATTTTGCAAGACACAATTGACGAATTTTGCAAGCCAATTGAGCAGTTCACGGAGCATGAACACTTTATTTCAGTGATTCGGAGCTTTTGGTTTTTGGTTCAACCCGCTTTTGCTAAATATGAATGGGAGCAAATACTGTAAGCAATCTCACAATTTGCCGTAAATTTTACAAGAAAAAATACATATAATGATCTCTACATGGTATTTTCAACAAACCCTTTTAGGAAACGACATGGTGAGCAAAACTTCCGTGCAAATTTCCTGCCATCAAATTTATGCACGCCCGCCTATTAATCTTTACAAAAGCTAGCTCATTCACCCGTCACTTTATTAATAAACACATTTTCCGGCCGCACTCAAAGGTTATCAAAATACACTTTATCTCCGTTTAAATATCAAAAGTGTTGATTAATTGGCCTCTTCCTCTTGAACGCACAAAGCGGCGGCGGTGCGGGCCAAGATTAATAATGCTGCTTGCTCGGCTGTCATTTCGATTTTTGAAAGGGCGAGTGAGCCACGCGTGCTCAACAAATTTTATGCACATGCTTCCTCTAAAATGAAAATATTACACCGATACAAAAAAGCCACCTCTGATAGCCATCTAATAAGCAGATGAAGCTGGTGGGCGGCTAGACAAATTGCCGGGCATATTTCATACTATTTGCTCGGCAGTCAGCTGTGTTATTTTTTGGATACACGGGAGTGCTGCCGCCGGGCGATAAAATCACATTCACGTTTGCTCGGAGCTGCTGCCGAAGAGAAAGAGAGAGAGAGAGAGCGGGGGCTATTAAGGAAGGTAATTTTATACGCCTCCATTGTGCGTTTTAATGCCACCTTTTGCAGCAGCACTCGAACTGATAACCATCAGTTATTCATACATTTGTAACTAATATTTTTCGCATTGTCCTCGGCTCCAACAGCATCATTCAATTTATATTTCCACCGAAGCGTCGGTTGAGAAGTTTTATATTTATAGTAATTATCAGCTTACTTCATCTTCTGTTGCGTTTAGTTTTATTAAACGCAGTGAATTTGCATGATATACACCCATCAGCCGAAGCGAAAATCCGGCGAATAGTGTCTGCTGAGAAACCAACGAGCGACCAGGTGCGCTCGGGAGATAAAAATATGGACGGCTGGAGAGAGTGAATTACGCACTGTCCTTCACGAAGAAATAAATAATTGCAATAATCATAATATTAAAAGGCTCTGAGAGCCAGCTACTGTTTTCATGCAGATTGTTGCTGCGAGCTGCGTGGTTGAGAGACGGTTGTGCCGCAGAGTATAACCTTGGTATGGAAAAGGACTTTTACATCTACTCGGCTTGAATATTTGCATGACGTGCAACAAAATTTTTAAATGCTGTTTCCCAATGTTGGAAAAATCTTTATCAAACACTGAATAATTATATGAATTTATGCTAATTAAATATATTTTTAAATTCAAATTGAATAAGTTGTTGCAAAAACGACCCAAGAGGGCCATGAATTATGGTTTAAGCAGACGCTGGGTAATGTCCGTGAAATTTAATGGAAGAGGGTGGCTTCATGTGAAGAGGAAGGGTTGCAATCGGTGGCGTGAAACTTGAGCTGAGCGAGAGTAACTCAACCTGAGAGGTCAGAATGCATCCGCACCGAATTCATGTCTCGAATTTGTAACTGTTAGTCAGCCACCCCTTTCCAACAGAAAGATTGACGCTCGCCGCCCCTGGTTATTAGGCAACAGAGCTGCCGAAGTGTTAAGTTGGAAGTCGGCCAGCGGCAGCTGAGCAGCCGGAGAGATCTGCAAGGGCGTGTGCGTGCGGATATGTAAACAAAGAGAAAAATCGTTTCGCCCACGATGATCCACGCATTATTTTGATAATTTTCGCGAGAACAAAAGATCTTGTTTTCACTCTGGAGATGGCTGAGCGCCAAAACGTCCGGCTCATGTCGAGATTAATATTCGTTTTTCAACTGAAACGGGATTGAGAAACGGCCGACGGAGGCTGTTCATTGTGTCGCGAAATTATGGAGGAGGAGAATGAGAAACATTTCTTTCGCCGCGGCATCTGCCGCACCGAAAATAGGTCTGTAGGAAAAATGTGTTCTCATAGCGTAAGTGAATTACCCCGGCCGGCTTTATAATAATATAACATGGTCGCAACATGAGCTTTGGTTCCATTTTCCGTCTGAGTGGTTTCCAGCAGCAGATAAGTATGCCCCTCTTACCAGAGCGAGTACAAATGATGATGTTGTGTACACACGCTGCTTCAGCCAACGATCCCTCCTTCAATGAGCGAGCAAGTGAATATTACTCCATCAAGCAGCACGTCTTCCCAGAAGAGCCGCCGCCAGTGTCGAATTTCGCCGCCCTGCCTTTATAATATTGATTGTGCGCGTATAGAAAACCTGACTGGCTGCCTCTTCGATGCAAAATCATAACTTTGTCAGTCATGAGCCGGCTCTTAGCAAAGGATACCTCTGCACATCCTGCACACGTGACTGCTCATGAGACAGAAATGCGATTTTAAATACATAGCCATCGATCGCATGCTGAGGTTTGGCAGCGAGGAAAGATATTCATAAAGCGAATATCGGCTACGGTATTTTTGTAGCAAGCCATACGAAGAACTACAATGTATTTTGCCATTTTGCCTGCGCGACAATTTACATAATTTCCCGTCAAATGGTGCGAGAAGCGGAATTTTAAACATCTCTTTGAAGGTGTAAAGAGACACGCTGTTTTTTGCGCTCGAAGACAACGTCACCGTCGGCGGCAACCGACAAAAATTAATTTCCCAGCTTTCATCTGCGAGTTAACCCTTGCCTCCTTGCTCCCCCGCCACCCGCCGCCGGTTATTACTAATTAAACCGGCGCCCAGGACGTGCGTTTGAATAATGTGTGCAGTATGGGCGGCAGTCGAGAGAGAAAGGGTGGCGATATTTAATTATAGCGCTTAGCTGTGTTTAAGCCGGTCGACGAGAGCCGGGTAATAAGGTTATGACACCCTGCAGTACTTCATAACGAGCGGGGAGTGTAAAATTTTTCGTTTGATCTTACCGCGATATATTATATATGCGTGTTTGGATATACCGAAATACATTCCGAGTGGAGAGTTGGAGAGTGAGTGTGTATAAATATGACGGCGGGCAGAGATCATCACGAATTAATACGCGCCGGGTATGCATCAGCCGAGGGCACGCACACGTCGTCACATGCTAATGAGGACTGCAAAGACAATCAGTGTTTCAGCCGCGGAATTTTTATCTTTGTCAAAAAGACATTTACAAAAATTAAAATTTTTGCATGGATAATTTAAGTACGTTTTACATTTATAATTGTGCTCGGATTTGAATTTAAAATCTGTTCGTACCGAATAAATTTACTTTAGTTTTATAAAGAGAAAAACATGATGTTAAGTTTCCTCACAGCCACACATGAATATGTTAACTTAAATTAATTAATTTAAATAATAACTAAAATGTCCCCAGATTTTTTAAGCTGAACCGGACGGCTAAGAATTTTAAGAGTAAGTGCGACTGAATTTTCAAATTTAACCGGTGCTCGAGTTTTGTTTGGTCTCGTGCCGTCCTCTGGCACGAATCTGGAGGGCCATGGAGATGAGGAGGGCTGTCATACTCGCTGCCAGATATCAACACTCGCATTTCTTAAAACACAAGCGGTGTGTCATCTCACTTTTTAAAGCTCTCATAACTTCTTCGCTTCATCATAGGCGGCGTCGCGACATTTTTTGCTGCTCGACAAGCGCGGCGCGCGGTTTGTGTAAAAGGAAAGGCAGCAGTAGTTATAGTTTGTGTGTCTAGCAGAAACAAAAATATCATTTTGGTACAATATGCGCCTCGGCCGAGTGCGGCTTTTTTTTATTTTCGGCAGTAAAAGTTCAGACCGCATTAGCGGCTTTCTCCGCCAAAGAGGAATGTATGCACACACGTGTGTATCTGAAAAAATTGCCTTTGTAGTTCTAATTGTTGGGAAAGGAAACGCTAAGATTCCAATTCATATTCTTTCCTCGCGTTTTTATGATCCTTTGGATTCGTCCGCAGCTTGAAAACCGATTCGCCAAGTGAACAAATGTTTTACCTGCACACATGCTCTACCTGAGTGAACTAATTGAAACCGATGTTTATGCATGTTAATGAAGTCCTAATTGAAAGCTGATATACGCGTGTGCAGTGCTGACAAGACTGCGTTGTTGAGCATAAAACTAATGAGTCGCCTTGGCAACCCGATCCGAAATTCGCGGTTTTCAGACTGCATCGCATTAAGAAATATTTTTTTTCCGACTCAGTTGCGTCGTTTCTTTCGCTCTGGGGCGCAGATTGAGGCGTTGTTAACAATTCGTGTAACGAGAATAGATTTTATGGCCGCGAATAGTTTGTTCTCTTTCTTTTCTGTGCGGCGGGCGGGCGGGTGCGCGAAAGCGAATACCTGACGAGGTGCCACTGCTCAACTAGAGAGCGCACCAAACTCAACGTCCTCAACAGCTATGAGTGCCGCACACAAACTGGTGTGTAAGTGAGGCAGCTCACTATAAAGGCGGACCACACTTACTTAATTATTGGATTAGGCGTTTGCACACTTTAATTGTGTGTACGCTTGGTGGCGATTAACCAAGTGGATCCGTTTCAGGGGCACAGAGCTAATAACTCAAAAACAGTCAATTTTGCCAAGGCTATTCAGCTGCATCAAAATCGAAATGATTTCCTCAGCATATAAGGAACAAACAAAAAATGTCTGGTTTAGTCACACAGCGTTAAATGCTCACGATTCGTTTGACGGGCATGTAACCCTTTTTGGCCGCGCGCATCGAAATTAATTGTACAACAAATTTTTCCAGCAGCCAACGGTGGCGGTTCCAATTCTTTGTAAAATATCATCAGCGTGTCAGCAGCACGGCGAGCTCACAAAACATTTTTCATAGAAAAGTGCGGCTCAGTAGGCATGCGATGATTCGGAGCCGTTTGTGCCAAGTAATGTTCTATCCGAGTGATTAAATATTGTGCAGCGCGCGAGACGCGTTCACCGATTTTTCTCACAGTTAACACGCTCTCGCCGGGATTATAAATCACATATTGTGTAGACCAATGACGACGAGACGAAAAGGAGCAAAATGTTAGTGTTCAAACATGAGTTTGGGAGGAATAAGTACGAGTGCAGATGTTTGGATACCTGTGCTCATTGTGCGCGGCGAGCATTAATTATCTGGCAGTCATAACAAAAGCTGCCGATGAGAGATTCAGACTAATTTACGGCGGCGGCGGCAGCTATTTCTGGGCCTTTCAATATACATATATACATATATGAGCTGCTTTACACGTGAAAATCGGACGGATTGCTCGCTCTCGCTGCTGGCCGGCCGCTTTGTTGGCGTGGGAGAGCTTGCTTTGCTTTGCTCTCCCGTGATCAGCGTGAAATTAATTATTATTTCTGTCGACACTTTCGGCTGCGACTGGATAAAAAGTAAGGTCCGATTTTTACATTATGACTTCTCAGAATCGCTGGCTTGGCTGCCCGAGCAATTTCATGAGAATGGTGACAATGCCAGAGAAAATGCATAAATTTAATAGAAAGTAACTGTATTGGAATTACATCGTCCTCTCTATACAGCAGCTGTGATGCGTGCGACGCTGATTTTTTTTCCATTCGACGAGTAGGCGGTTTCATATGATATCAGCTCAATAAATAATTTCATACGATCCATATCTGCGGCAAGCATCTCGGCGAGGCCTTCGAATTGCATATACGAGGGTAATTATATGCACGCGGACATATTTTATAATATATGAGTGTATTATTGACACCGGATCGGTATTGATGGAACAATTGCGTGCTGATTTGCATTGTGATCTGACAATGAGAGAGTCGTGCTGCACTGTACATATATACGCTGGCAGAAAGAAAACCTTGGATTCTTGAGAGGAAAACGAACCGTCATCGCAGCGATAATTACATGCGAGAGATCATACATTAAAGAGCGTGCATCGGTTGTGACCTTTTTCAGCACCTCTTAATGCACTTCTCCAATAATTCAGAATTCCTGCTGATGCAACGCCAAGCGTGTAAATTAATTATCGGAATCGCTCTCTTTCCAACACCGAGCTATATTCCCTTTCTGAATTAATTACTTAGTTAATCCTAATTTAATTGTTGATAACCTTTGTGTATGCTTACAGAAAGAAAACAACAAGAAAAAGTGAGTGGAAAGGGTTCGGAAAACAATGACCTTTAACTTCATAGGGCAAAAAGAACACAATAAAGTGTTTCGATTACACACCTTTCATCAATGCTTGATTGAACTTGGGTTAGCAAAAATGTTAGTTGAAGGTTGGGCAAATTTCTCTCCTGTGCAAATAATCTATCAGATTAATGAACATAACGCCCGTGGAAAGAATCAATCTGGGTCGATTTGTCATGCTTTTTGCTTCTTGGACTTCTGTTGACAGATATATAAGCATATTATTTGCGGTTTCTTGCGATAGCTCACTAAGACAGCAAATAATTCAATATTAATATTGGTTTTGCCTATATTTACGCAGCTCATTGTGATGCTACTCTTTGGATAATGAGACGAGGTAGAAGCGTGAATAATCTAAGCATATCAAAGTGAGAAGACCCAAAAAATCGAGACTTTGAATGGACCGCGTGGGCATGTATGAACCCATTCATAATTCGGATAAAAAAAGTGTACATCAAAGGCGATACACCTTACACGCATCATTCATAAAATCGAGCTCAGCGTAGCTTTTGTGCACAAAATTTATTAATCACGAGATAGGGAAGTTCATGCGGGGCCTCTTTAGTCGCTGTTTTTGTCCCGCGTGTTTTGTAGACACCCGCTGACAGGATGCCGAATTTTGAGTAAAAAAACCATGGAAATGGTCGTTAATTAATGCACCAATGGCCACCGATAATGCAGCAAACTTTTGTCGTTCGATTTGCCCGCGAAGAAGTGACGAGGCATATTTTCTTGTTCTTTTCGCGACGCGGAGCGTCAATAAAAAGGGTTCAGCGCAGGCGAGGGCCGCGCGGCGGCGGCGTCAGGGTCGTAAAATCGAGAGTGCCATAAATTTTTAATTCGTGTTTGGGCACACGTTAATTTGTATTTACACAATCTGGTTGCGCGGATTATTATTGCTTCGAGTGATGTCAGCATCATTGAAATTTTCACATTTGTTTCCACTTCAGATCCGCTTTTTCTGAAAATGTGTAGCTTAGTTCTGCTGTTCGATTTATATTCCCTTTTCTGCCCGTGTGTGCTGAATTATTGTTGCAATATAAAAGCTGAACGATAAAGCTCGCTTAAAGCAGACTTAATCGCGCTTTTATGGCTGATTATGACTGCGTCTTGAGTGTTCCCTTTAGCCGCAGTCGTGGGAGTTGAAAAATGCGCACGATGCATTACGAATAATGATGTAAAGTAATTTCATTCTGAATTCAATCCAGCTTTAGACAATCGATCTTTTCTTTGTAAGTGTAATTGGCCACAACGCTATAGAGGAGAAACTGCTCCGGGAAAAGGTAAAAATAAGTTCAAATCCCGACAAATAATAAGACGACGAACAATTTCAATGATTCCATTAATTATCCCGGCGTGCAACTAATGATTCAAGCTTACAAGTTGTGGCGGAGAGGCTGCTAAGATGAAAAGTGTATGCGAGTGTTTCTTGTCGTTTGGTTCGCAAAGCAGCCGCCGACGGCCAGATTATGACAGGGAAATATCTGAGCAACGCCTGGCCCATAAATCGAGAGCTATGACACACCTGCTGCGCTCCTCTCAGCTCATCATTTAGGCGCCGCTCTCCCCTATAGCGCGAGCAGGCCGGCAGCATCCCCCTGCTCCAGACTTTTTTATTCTGCGTGCGAGAGCGCGACTTCGCGGCGTGCCAATCAACCGGCCGGCTAATTCAATCTGCTTGTACTTTCCTTTGGCACGCATTCGCGCAAATTAATTCGCGGTTTCCGTCCGCGACACGTCGCCTCGGAATTTTGAAAGCGGCGCTATAGCTGTCGCCAGAAAAGGAAGTTTTAACATTGCGGATTTGAAGAAAGCGCCAGTTCAGTTTATCATTCCGTTTTGTTACCAGACCGATGCTATCGATGCGAGGAAATAAAAGTGCTGAAGCCACTTGAGCTCTTAGTAAAACATTTTTGCTCTTTTCTCTGAGAGCTTTTTTACTTTTCGACCCATAAACGATGGCCGGTCATATCTAATATCTCATTTTTCAAAGCCCCTGCTCTCATCATCTCGCGCCGGCTCTCCTTGTGCAATAAAACCCCGAGCTTGTCTTCGGTCTGCTCCCTTTGCTCTCTGCTGCAATATTACATTTATTTGTGTGTGATGCCCTTAAGCAGTGAGGGGCATTTATTTATATATTTTTACAGCCATGTGTTTTCAATTTGAGCTCGCCTTCCCTGGAATTATTTATTTACGACTGCATTGACCCAAACTTTTGAGTATGGTGATGGAACGTTGGTTGAGTATGGTGGGTGCTTTCCATGAAAAATTCTTTTGAGCTAAATAGTACTTGTGATTTTTTAACTTAATTCTCAAATTTTCAATGCAACTTTAATTTGTTATTCTGGAGGAAACAAAAAAAATTCATTTAAAAAAATAAATAAATCACGTTTCAATGGTTTGTTCGTTCAAAGCACTGATTGAGGAGAGTCAGTTGCTGTTAAATAAGTCGCACCATGTGTAAAAACAATGCGGCCGTTGTCGTTATCCAAATTATGATAAACGATCTCACGTGACAGGCGGCAGCAGGCATCAGATGTTTTTTGCCCGACTCATGAAGCACCCCCACTAAGCTCACACGCTTCCCCCTTCAGATATGTGCTAAGAAGTGGCAAACTTGCAAGCAACCCGTGCCTCTGGCTGATCTGACAGATTATGACGAGCGGCTAATTTGTAGTGTCGCATGCGTGTTTGAATCGCGAGCCACCGTCGGAATATGACGAGCAGGCGAGTTAAATGCCGTCGCTTCTCATATTCATAACGCTTGAACCGCAGCCAAGAAAAATAAAACACGAGCAGCAGTGTGCTCTCTTCATAACTCTCACCAATCATAACTGTTATGAGCGTTATGATGAACGGCGGCCCAATTAATGTGACACTTACAACGCGACGAATTTGCTTGCCGGTCTGGAGAGCGTGAAAACTGTCACTAATTAGTCATATCGCACACTTGCTGCAGAGTGGTCAATATTTTACTCTGAATTTACTAAGGGGGTGATGTCGTAGTTCAAGCAGATTATCAACGTTTAGTCTGAAAGGATTGAGCATTACTCTGATTTTTTTGAAGTTGAAAAGCTGAGCTGTATATTAAATTGAATGAATAAATGTAATCAAAATAAATTTGAATTTATGGTATAGGTATATTTTCATGCAACACCAAATCAATGACACTGTGTAGACTTTTCAGGATATTGAACTATATTGAACCCTCATCAGCTACACATTACATTGCACATTCATCATCTCTGACGCGTAATTCTTCAGCGTGCACTTGAAATTTATATTTTTTATTATAATGAAATGGAGGTGATAATTTTCATAATTATCGTGCAAATAAAACTGTTGAGCAATATGTGTATTTGAGCATAATTGCTTTATTTTAAGGTTTATTATTCAAAATAAAAACAATTAATTAAGTCCATATAAACAAATATGAAGTCGTTTATTTGAAATTTTTGCAAAAAATATACACTTAAAATAGACACAGCCAAATTATGGATATGAAATTTCAAAGCGATGAAAGTATCAATCTATTTTAAAGGCACCATAATGGTGAACTATTGTTGGCACATGGAAGTTTGAAAACGCTTGTTGGCATTACATTTTTGGTTATCCACGAATATTTAATTTTAAACAGGCAGTCTTTACTCAACAATCGATTTCAACTTTTAGTTTTAATTGATTATAAATGGCCTTTAAAATATTTAGCACATCGTGTATGTACTTCACAAAAAAACATATTAATTTCTTAACTAATCGAGTTATATGTTGATAGTATAACCCAGAAGATGTAAAAAATTATACAATATTTATTCCAGTTTTCATGTAAATATACTAAAATAGTTTTAAAAATATGGTCCATAAAATACAAAAAAATTGTGAAACATTTAACTGCTTCTCATACATATAATATATAGCATAAACACATGAACAAAGGCAACGAATTAGACAATATTATAGAATTGTTTCCAAAGGCTAAAAATTTGGAAATGATTTGCAACATGATAACATCTATGAATAGCATCGTTGTTTGATTAAAACAAAAAAGTACTTCTTCGGTGCGTTGGTTAATTATATCATACCGTGATCATAGAACAAAATACTTAATAATTAATTCTATGGATTAGATATTTTAGTTAAAAAATGGTATGATGATTCCTAACACAAAAATATCATCGCATAGCAGGGTTACGCGAAAATGAATAAAAATTATTCCAATTCTCTCGTTTCAAAAGGTTTTATATTGCTGGATCTCCAATATAGTTCCGTTGCAATAAAACATTTAATTTGACCTGATATTCTTTAACGCTGACGCGACTTTAAAAAAAATTTCATGGAAAATCATTATATACTTGTAATTCTACTTCCATGCAGAATATCCTTCAACTTCGTTGAAACAACTATATTATTGATGATAACTATTACTTTAAATAAAATTTAAGTTCACACAACATTCATTTCACTGCAGGTCACGCAAATTAACTGTGCATTCTTTATATCACCTCAATTTACTTCGCACTCATTACAGCGCTTGATAGCAGTTATGCTGGAGTTTAAATCATTTCCAATGCATAGAAACTTTTGCCCCAGCGCAGAGTTTGTTTGTATGCATAATGGGAGAAATAAGGTTTGGGATGAAAGGCGCGGGAGAAAATTGAAGGCGGCCCAGATGGAAATAAACGGAGGGAAAATGATGAGGTTAGACCGCGAGTTTTACCAGGCGCACGCGGTGTGGCGGCGGCAAACTTCTTTCGCCAGTCAGGCAAACCTCAAACTACCACAAAAAATCGCTTTGAATATCAAATTCGAGCAAACCCCTTATCCAATTTCACCCCTGTCTCTACGTACACTTGCATGACGAATAAAAATTTATAATTTAATAAAAATATGGTGCTGAGGGACTTACATATTTAATTATTTTGTTGGCGCATAAAAAGCACTCGAGTGCGTTATTCGCATGAAATAAGAGGCAATTCAAGTGCGTGCTGCACTTGACGAGGGTTTTCAGCGCAAAGTGCTGTTCTCGCCACGGATATTTATGCGCGCGGAGACTCATTCAACGCGTTTTATAATGCAAGCAAAACATATACGTGTGAGTCTGCTTCGCACGGAATTTGTTATAAAATTAGCATTTCTCGCGCGTATACTTCATAATAACATTGTCGCAACTCGCGCGCTTGCTGGTGCCGAATCATAAGCAAACCATGATTATGAAATTCTGAGTTAAATGATGCTATTTCTTGACTTGCAAAGAAGAGTTGGTCCATGATTGTTAGATTTCTCGTGTATTTTGGGTTCAAATTATATTTCAGCAAATATCCTGATTTTTGCAGAGTTACTGAGTTAAAATCAATGCGGAAACTTTTTTTTTAAAAAAATTAAATTTAATTGTTGTTTCCAAAAAAGCTGAAAAGTTTTTTAGTGTGCAACTGATAAGGAAATTTTTTAGGTCAGACCAAGGTAATAAAAAAAACACGTGAGAGAGGAATTCTGAATAAAGAAAAAATGCCAGTCTGTCGGCAGAGGAACAAAAAAAAGCCGAAATTAATAATTTCTCTGATGAAGAATGTGGCATATTAAATGAATCCATCTCTGGATGAAATTCGCGGCACGCGGCAGATATATACAGACAGCGAAGCGGCTTAAAAATGTGTTTAGCGAGGTTTGCGGCGCGCTTTCGGCGCGGTGTGGCACGGCACTTCCCAGTCGCGAGGCCCCTTCTCGCTCACCGGCGTTTCGCATAGCGGACCACTCGAGCTCGCAAACAGATCCGTCTCAGGACCGTTTAAGATCATTTTGCCGACGGTATGTTTTTGGTCAAATATACGAAACTGATTTAAATATTAGTATAAGTTTCTGACCTAAAATAAATTAATTTAATTTAATTTGAGTAAAAAATTAATAACCCGTTTTTCGGGGTGCATCTACTCACCAGCAGGTTCAGTAAGTGCAGATTGCAGAGCATCTTCTGGCTCGAGCACCCTGATCGGTCTCGCCTGCTTCCTCCTAGACATGATGCTGCCAAGTGACGTCCGCGGGGGCGAAACAGTCTCAGGATCAGCACATGACCGCCGGACAGAAGTCGGCTGGACACTGCCTGAAGACTGTTTGTGGAGCAGAGCGACGAGCGGGTGTGCAGATGGTTATGATGCGTGGCCTGCGGCAAAGTGCTGACTACAGCTTCATCTTTCAGCACTTTTCTTCTTCTCGGCAGAAATTTTTTGACCACCAATACAGTTTCTCAGTTGCACTGCGCAAGTCTTGCTGTATGATAACTGCTCATGCAATATTGTTTCCAGTCTTTCGGCGTGTGTGTGAGAGAGTATTGTGTGTGTGTGTGTGTTCCACCTCCACCTCGAAGGCACCCCCTCACAAACGCACACACACACACAGTCGGGTCACGGCGGCTGGGGCGCACTCGACACAGACACACCACAGTAGAGATGCTGCTGCTCCGGCCGCTGCTGCCGCTGGCTATGATTATCAATATTGCTGACTGCTTATGATAATCTTATTCTCGGGCGAGTTAAACAAGGGGACAGCCAGGAGAGGGGAGAGCCAGTCAAAGCCTCCGCAGACGCCTTCCCATTGGTTAGCTCCAACACATAAATATGGATATGATACAAGTGCGCACACACAATCTCTGGACCTGCCCACTAGACGCGACTGCCCTCTACCGTCCACTATCCGCCCCGACTACCCCGAGCCGGTTCGGGGTGCACGCTGGTCGCCGGTGGGAAAGGGTGTCTTAACTCGCGCACCGGGACGCCGTCCGAAGATGTCCCGACCGGCTACTGGAGGGGGAGGAGTCGGATGAGAGCCAATTTTTCCTCTGAGCAGCACCACTTGTCTCGCGAATATCACTCCTCTTCGGCACCGGGGCACAATTCGCGAACTGTCGAGGGAAGAAAAAAATCGCTCCTGAAGACTTTGCAGACGTGCGACTCGCGAGCAGGCAGCGATGTGGTGCGTGTGTGCCCTGCGAGGGAAATGACGAGAGAATTTGTTGAAATGCTCTGCTCTCTCCGGTCTCTGGTAGTGGGGTGGCAGTGGCAGGCTGCAAGTCGGCTGCCGGCGGTGGCGCTGCGTCGCGCGCTCTGCACTGCATTCGCTCTCTGGTCGTGAGTTCTGCCGCACACGCCGAACCCCCCAGCACACACTATAGGCACCCACACCCTACACCTATTGGTAGACTATGGGGCTAGCAACCTTGCACTTCGCACCTGCGACCTGCTTGTCACTCCTTTTCTTATCAACTCTGTGGTGTGGGCCATCTGCGCTGTGCCGATCTGACTTTTTGGTCTTTGCCCCCCGACACTTGTTCACTCGCTCGAGAAACAGCTATCCTGCTTGATTTAGTTTGAATTTTGTACTGTCTCACAACCTTGCCGTGACCACTGACTGCAAGAAGGCAACTAGATTGCAAAAAGATTGGATTGGTTCAAAATTGAGATAGCTGAGACGTTATTAATTTGTTTCTAAACGTCTTAATTTGAAGCAATATTGAAATAAACATTTTTGTTGTAACATTTTTTGATTATGTAATTGAAAATCTAGTTTATAATAGTTTAATTTTCTATAAAAAGATAAAAATTTTAGTGTAATAAACGTAGCAAACTTCATTTGATTTAATACAATATTTATCTCAACAATAACAATTTTAGTTTAGTTTATTTAGATGTATTCTTTTATTAAAAGAGAGCAAAAATTACAGAATCAATATTATCATAAAATTAACAATAAACTCTGCCTAGTTAGTAACATTTTTATCTCTTTGATGTTATTATTAATTCAAAAGGTTGTTTAATATTATGCATTAAAAATAATAAATTTGCATTATTTGCTAACCTGTGAGTAGATTTTGTTTCAGCTGCTAAAAATCAATGCGTGTCTCCCACTGCGGGGAAATATTAAAATATGATAGTGTGTAGGGAGAGAATAAAAGCAGCTTACAAAGTAATCCGTGTCAATTTGCCGACTGCGCTTTTATTGTGGGCTGATGGATTTGCAGACAGAGTGCACACGCGTACGGGAAACACAGCTTTGGCATAACTGTGAAGGGACGAGACAGAGAGGTTCAGTCAAAGTCGCTCTAAGAGGATGATGACACATTTGGCTGCTGGGGTTTCTAATAGACAAAAAATTACTGTAAAGATATACCTGAATCAGCTTGAATTCAGATTATTTGTCTTTTAAATTCGTTCTAATATACTATCACCAAATTGTTATTCTTTCAAAAAGTTAAACTTTGAAGAAAATAATTATATTATCTCGCACTATGAACAGAAGCTGTTTCAGTCCTTCAGGTCTCATCAGCAGTACCTCACCTGCAAAGCAAAATTCTCACCATCCAGCTACAGCAGAAGCTCTGAATCATGGGCCGTTGAAAATGATTGACAGCACTCATTGCTATAAGTACAAATAAAAATGAAATTCGTTAAGAGCTGCATAGAAATAGGAGTCCAGCCAAATTTCGAGCATTGATCTGATTACGAAGGGCGCCCAGGCCAACAGGCGGCCACGGCATAAAAGGGTTTTTAAAGTAAGGGATTTTTTAGCATTTAATATTTTCTGATCAATGAAATTAGTGGTGGAGTGACAAGAAAAAGAAATTTGAAAAAGGATCGACTGAAAATTTTATTCCGGAATCATTGAGTTTGTGTTATGAATGAGTTTATAGCTGTTTGGCAACGCTTCTTCCGCCTGCAAAATTGACTCCCTCGCTACGCGCAGGCACACATGTGGGACGATAATGGAATATTTCCACCCTCAGCTGGCGGCGGGTGTTCGGCTCCCCGCTGCTCTGCTTGTTTTATATGATTTAACCCCACAACCTTTTTCTTTTGTGCTGCTCAGGGGCGCAGTGTATCCAAATGCGTCCCCCTTCTGCTCATCCTTAGCGCGCAGCATCTCATTTTAATTGCGGAACATTTTGTCAATTTATGCCTTAAATTTTATTACGTCGGAGTAGTTTATGCATGTATATTTTATGCGAGCCGTACCAGCCAGCAGTCGAGTGGAAGCGGCGAGAAATTAAACAGAGAGAGAGAGGGTTGACAATGCTGCCGGAGAGGGCGGAGAATGCTGAAAGAGAGATGCAAAATTGCCGCGCGGCAGTTTGTGTGTTTATTGGAGCGCTAGGCAGCAGCAGCCGACTCTTTTATTATTGATAAAATGTAAATAAGCGAGACTGTGCAGCCAACAGCAGCATAGCGCCAGCTCAAGAGTGCTTTTTAATTAGTTTTCATTTTTGCCTGCGCGCAGAGAGTGCAAACTCGGCTATATGGCTATATCTTTGGGTTTTGCGTTTGCCGCGACACACAGGCCAGCGGAGAAAAAAGGACGGGGAGCAGATTTCTTGACAGGTCGAGTCTCATTAATATGCATGCACTGGAGGTTTTAATTAGCTGGCTGCCCCGACGCGATTCGCTCACATGATTTGCGCTTTCAACATAGTCCTTTAATGAGGATATGTGCATCATGCTTACAAATGTTAAAATGTTCAATTTCATCCAAAAATTCTTTGAAAAATTTCTCCAGGTAGCACAAAAGTCACTATGATGTCAAAATTTGACTTTCGTGATATCAGAATTTGGCTTTCTAAGGAGAACGAACCATTGTTTTGTTTAAGAGCTAATGTGTATTGGCTTTAAAATTTTCAAACAACATATTTATCAAGAATAAGTCGCATTTGATAAACAATAGTTCTGAAGTCGCCGCGATCTCATTGCAAGAAAGTTGCCGCTTAATAACCGAATTATGCATACAATTGCGCGCGGCAGCGAACACGTTCCGTGCATCCCATTATTCCGAGTGCGTCTATAAATGTGTCCGCACGCCGGCCAAAGCAGCGGTGGAATAAATATATAAATAAATAAAGTCCGTCTGCAAGTGTAGAAAACGCTTATTGGCCAATCAATTGATGCCGCGGCGTTTTGTTTAAAAATAATCAATTTATTCCCGCCGAGATTTACTACGCGCCGACACACACGCTGCCTTTCTTTACTTATTATATATACACACATCCGAATGGACCAAATGCAACTTCTCAATTGACGCAAAGCAGCAGCCGCAGGTGAATCTCTCGAATTTCATGCTCGCTGCTTTATGGAATATAAATATGTAGCTTTCAGATCGTTAGGCGAATTCCAGGAAATTTCATGCTCTGAATTTATATTATTGCCGGGCCTATACACGTCTAATTATTCCCGTTGATATCAAGTATATATTGTCAGTCTCGCGGACAAAGGAATTTTTAGCCAATTGGAAGCAATCAGAGGGACGTGTATCGAAACTGATTTCTTCAAACTCATTCGTTCAGGTATTACGTAGATAATTGTGAAGAAATAAACTCCACCGAGAACGCAAAAATACGAAATATTTAAAAAAAAATTAACTACCTTGTAGCCCCCTAATTATTCTGAGAATGAAATATTTCAAAATAATTTTTTTTGGATAATTATCAAGATTCAAGGTGCACATAATAATATAAAATATAATTCTTACCGATATATTTGCATGCCTTATTGTTAAAAAGGGAAATAAAATAATACTTTTTTAAACTGATCCAGAGCATACCTTATTTCGACGTGTTAAAGAGTATACAATAAGGAGGCGGTGTAAGTACTGACATCATCACTCGGGCAGAAGGAATAAAAGTTTATCTAATTAAAAATATCAAGGCCTCTCGTTTTGTTAATTTATTTGGGGTGAGGCCATAAATAGTTGTTGTCATTCAGTCTGGCGGCGCACGTATCTTGCTCCAATCGCATTATTTGTGTCGGCGTTTATTTTAATAAATAGCTAACAGACTGCTTCTTCTCTCGCATTTTCCATTTTGCAAAGTTTAATTAATACACAGCTGAATGGGAGAAAAGAAAACAAGAACTTTTAACTTTTAGGCTTGCCATGCAGAAGCTTTGTTATATTATGGAAATTTTAAGACGAGAACCTTCGGTATTTTAATCACCCAGCGAAACAAATGCAAAGTATGCTAAACTGCTTACTCAGAACTGTAAACACCCTTGGCGTCAATTAAATAGTCTTAAAAGTTTTTTATTGTTTTTGTATATTTATTTTTTAATTGAACCAGTTAACAAAGATATAAACAACTTTGCGACCATCAAATTTAGTTCTAATCTCCTCATATATACAAGTTATTCATTTCTTATCTCTTTCAATGAAAATTTTATTGCAATAAAGATTCGTGTATTTGAGTTGTGGATTTAAGCCACCTATTTGCTTTGAATATTGAAAAAAATATAACTTGAACGTATTTAAATATATAACTGGCCATGAGGACTGACTCTACATACAAACTATATAGATGAAAATCACTGATGTGTCACATGGAGATGTGTTTCATATACACTATAATAATTTTGGTTGAATTTGTTTCTAGCATGAATGGACTGCTTTGCTGAAATATCGCTGCAGTGCCCAGCGCATATTAACAGCAAACAAACATCATACCCCTACTTCTCCAGCTCGGGTGTAAAATTGGGTGTTAACTCGGCATAAATTAGGTCTAGAGCAAACACTGAAACCAAGTTTTCAGTGTGCAACAGAAGGTACCGCTTGGCGGCAGGAGGGGTGGAACGAAAAGGCCCACTCAGCTTCAGCAGTCAGGAAGCCATAAAATTAGTGCAACAGCTCCGGGGCATGTTGAGCAATTTGAACCTTTAAAGGCATTGTTCAACCCATCTAAATGCCAGGTGATCATCTAGCCTCAGGAGTAAGGAGAGAGAAAAGGCAGGAAAGGTGGTAGGTAGCCACAAATATTCAATATTTTAAACATATCCTCTGCAGTGAGACAGAATGTTGTCAAATGTGCACAAGGGAGGTTTAATTTTTACAGCACTATTTCGGTTCCAGCTTTTTATTGAAAATTATTGCTGCAATACTCAAGTGTCCATTTTTAATTTTAATTTCACTAATAATTGTTACTTCTTTCCTTTTAACTGAAAAATGCTTTCAGTATTTAACTTAAAATCAATCTACTTACTAGTGAGGTATACACATGAAAAATTTCCCGAAAAAGGATCCCACGGCTCATTTGGCAATTAGTTCCAAAACATATTTCTGGCAAGGAAGGCATGCTTCCCTAAGAGGTTGCATCTTTTCGAGGGTTGGCGTTGGGCACACACGTGCATTCACTAGCCACACATCACTGCTCCATTCTTCAGATTGTGGCACCCACCATACAGCGGCAGACACCATAGGATTATGTAAACAGGGAAGAAAAGAAGACCGCTGATTTCTGATTATTTGGTGTGCTATCTGATTCTCCACTGAAAAAGGCAGGTAAACTGTAATTTGCAGTGCTGTCAATAAAAGTAATCTTTAATTTTAATTATATTATTGAAACAAGTTCAAAAAGTAATTAATTTTTTGTGGATTCATTTTCGAACATTCAATTAAAAAGATTTGGATGCCATTTTTGTTACAGCATTCACAACTTGGTAAACAAAAAATTCGAATAATATTTGGCTCAAATTACTTAGCAGGAAATTAAATGGAGACTACCAAAGCCCCGGGGGTGTATTTTTTATTTAGAGAAGATATTGATAGGTCATTGATGTTCAGCGTGTAGGGAATAAATTAGGGATAAATTGCTTTTCTACCAGGCACTCATAATTCCACAGCGAGTATGGGAGAAGGAAAGAGGCCCAGGGGTGTAAAATGGGTCACGGGTTTCAAAAATCGGTCAGGTTGCCAGGTCCGCATAAAGAATCAGGGAGTCGCGAGAATCACTTGTTAGCAGCAGCTGCCTTAGTCCTCAGAATTTCAGGATAAAATGGTTGTAATTTTTCCCGGCAACCTGACTACCTGCCAGGAGGGCATGCTTGGAGAAGAGGTGTCAGGAGAAAACGGGGCGGCAAGGCAAAGGGAGAATCTATCCAGTGCGCTCCTGACAGCAAGATGCAGGCAGCATCAATATCACCGTGACTGGAGGAGTCGGACGCATAATAGAGTTTTATTTTTTGTTGAGGCCTAACAGCACCTCATTCCTAAAACTAAATTCCTGTTGTTAACCTCAGTTGCAACTTCTGAAAAACTTTTTCAGTTTTCAAAATAATCATGTCGTAAACTCAGGAGGTCCTGTCATGCAAAATGGGATAAATTTTCATTTTATATAGCATCAGCGGGCAGTGCAGAGCAATAAATCTTCGATGCTTGTATCAAAAGATAAGGCTCTTGCATTCCAACTGGCATATTTCTGCACTATAAAAACAATAGGCCCGCTATAAATCTCCAGCTGGAGGTAATAGATCCACCTCTAATTATGACAGTTATGAATTTGAATATCATTCTTCCGCACCTGCGTCTGTTCTTGACCCGCTCGAAGGAGGATTTATATATATTTTGTTTTATACGCAGAATCGAGGAGCGGATCTAACTCATCCTGGTTATGATCTTTTCACGAACAGAGCGCACAGAAAATTAACTCTCTCTCAATCTCTCAGCGCGGCAATGAAACTCGCGTATTATGTGCGCTGCTATCCAAAGAGAAAGAAGGAAAGATGAGAAACAACAATGAGAAAAAGAGAGCCGTGCCTTAAATTTGACCTGTGTGTGAGTGTAATAAACGAAAAACATGTTTTCCATTTGTAGTCCGGATATTGGAAACCCGTTATTAAATGTGGCTGTGTGTGCATTAAGCATATTAATAGCTTGACCAAGCAGACACAATTACCCTAATCATCAGATTAACAGAATTAATTGAAAAAATGAATAGAGTCATCTTAAATTTTAAGATCAATATTCAAATTTAATGAGTCACAAAATTATCTATATTTTTTGCATAAATATTGCATATTAAATTTCCAGAAGAAATTAAATGCAGCTTCCTCGGTATGTATCAATCTGTTTATTTCCCAAATTTCTACAAGTTGATCCTGCTCTAGTTTCGGCTATATACTGCGGTTGCAGCCATAATTCATGAGCTTCCGTCCGTCTAGGAGCTGAGGATAACGTTAAACGTTGCAGCTGAGGATCTGGCCATATTTTTTTCGGTGTACGATTGATATAAATTTATTTAATACATTAAATTTATTTAAATACTTAATGTCAAAGCATAGTTTAACTAAAACATAATTAATATAACTCTCTATATATTATCATGTGTTTGAGGGGACTAATCATATAAAATTCCACATCATCAGACAGCAGACAAACCAAGACCAAGACTGAACTGAAAATGCAAATATCTGACGTACTTTTATATGTATTTGTAACAGAGAATTGCTTTTGACGTCACCGCGTGGTCCATAAAAGTGATGCAGACCTGTCTAACCAGCAGACGACAAACTAGCGGCAAATGACAGCTCCGTTCGCTGAGAAATGATGGATCCTGGCTGATGACTGACTCATTCAGTTAAAGTAACAATTTCATCCTTTGCTGCCTCGTTCGCGTCTTCTTTTGATCTCTCCTTGTCTCCTTTTCGCAGACACATCAGAATCTGCATTTTGTTCGATTTTTATAAGCGGCTGGCGCAAAGCCGAGATAAATCTTCGAGGCGATGATTGTTTAACAAGGTCTGTCTTCCCCAATTTTCCCATTGCTAGCAAGTTTCATGGATCGAATATTTGAAAATTTTAAACGGTGTTCAGTTTTGAATAAATATTGTACTTAAAATTAAATTTTAACAACCAGCAAAAATAGGGAAAAGAAGTGGTAACCTCTTTTAGAGTAGAGAAGTAAGCTATAATAGAGCCCTTCAAAGCGTCACGATTTCCAATCTATTTTTAAAATATCAAGGTGTTTCAGTAAAATCATTTCCTCGATTGGCTCACACGAATTCAGCTTTATAGCAGAAACCTCCTTCCTCGACTTAAAATATGAAATCTATATAATGTATTAATTACTTAAACCTGATATGCTAATGGGAGCGGGTTACATTAATATTTTCGGGGTACTCTCCTTACGCACGTCCCCCTTTTTATGAGCAACATACGCTCTCAAAAGCCATCGGCTAATTACATTTTGACTCTCTCTTTCTCCTTGGGTTTAATGTATCAGGTTGCAAGAGTTTGAGTGATACATCCACGCATGAAATTTAATGTTATACAGCACGTCTACGCTGCTGATATATTTATTGGCCAACAACTGTTAAGTAGCGTTGAATAACTGGATCCTCTGCCAAAAAGCATAAAAAATTCGAGAGAGAAAGAGCGCGCGTGCGTTTACACGGCGCGTACACAAGCTCGTCGCTATACTTAATGTGCATTTTATTATGATATACTTCGATGACCTAGGTAGAGCTCCACGCAGCCAAAAAAACAGCGTTTATTTTAAAACGATGACTCGCCTCAAATCTTCGATTGACTCCTCAGTATAATATGGAAAAACGACCATTAAAGGCAGAATTTGGCTTGCTCACAGCTACTGCGCTATTCATTTGCATACCCAAGTCTCTCGCTCTCACCTCTCGCTGTGCGTCTTGGTCGCGGGGCGGAGCCAAGTTGACAGGATTATGATGAATGCATTCATATCCCCAGCTTTCTCGCCGCCTTTATGATGCTCTCCTCCTATAGAAATATGGAAATTTGAATGCAGGTGTGTTCTCATTTTATTGCGTCTTCAGTTCTTCTCTCGTCGCTCTCATTGAGCTGCAAATAATCCTTTTGATTGGAAGGAAATACTGAAATATTGTTGAACCTATATATATTATGCCCTAAAACTTTTCTTAATCATACATATTTTTAAAAATAAATATAAATCACAATTTAGGTTTCCCACTGGCAGCCAAAGATATGGGTGCTCTTTTATAAGAAATATAAAATATCTGAAAATGATGTTTTAAAAGAAATTATCCAAGGATATTTGCGTACTTAAAAAAATTTAAAAATTATGAAAGGAAGAAAGGAACTACTAATGGAAAGCAAAAATTTGTTTCTGCAGCAAAAATAATCAAATTTGAGATATGAATTAGTTAAAAGTTTGCTGTGCCTGTACTGCAGTCAGAAATTTAAAACGCAATTCACAGAGAGTATATTTAATTGATTGCACATATGCCGAGCTGTCAATTTTTATCGAATGAGCTCTTTTGCAAATTTGAAAGTCATTTAAGTGCCATATTGTTAGCGATCGACGAGGCTTTTTACATTTATCGTTGTAATAGAATTGAAAAGGAATAGGCTCAAAAGGCTTTTTAAGGTTGGCTCAATTAAAATGAAGGACTAAATCCTTGTGTTGCTTTCAAAGTTTAATCTGTCAAAATATAAAGCGCATTCGGTTAAAATAACAAACCTTTTTTAAATTTACCTTCTATAAAATGTGCAATTTCGAGGAAGCGTTTTGCTGATTTGCCTTGGTGATGGAAATGCGAAATGAAAATGCGAACACGACGACGCAGTGTTGGTTGGAAGACATTCCTGCGGGGACGGGTTAAATACGCGATCGGGCGCACGGTGTGACGTGTGAACCGTATTTATTCACTTTTGCATATTTAATGGCTGTATTTAGTGAGTTGTTACACACACGTAAGTATATCTGCGCACATTTTCAGTACAACACCCATATTATAAGCCACCTACGCAATGTATTATGCATAATAACGACGCGTCGACCGCTTGCTCCGTGTGAAACAATTGACGCCGCCGCGTGTGCATGTGCTCTTGCGCAACTTAATCCGATCAGGGCTGCGCATTCAGCACGCATCATTTACCTGGCGTTAATTATTGGAAAATTTCAAACCCTGTTGATTCTTTGAGCATATATTTTATTCATTTTAGAATGTTGCACAAATCGTGAAAACTCAAATTCAGATTTCAATTCAATTCAATTCAAATTTTCTTTATTCATTAAGTCGGAATATTTACTATTTAGACAGCCTAAATCAATTCATGTGTCGATCGAAATCATTTAATTCTAGAGAAAAAAACAAGTGTACAAATAATTTTGCATTGGACAGAATATTAATTGAAAATATCTTGTTGCCATACAAGAGTAAACATTTCCATAAACACGCAGCATAAATGAATTTTATGATTTTATCGCAAAGCATTTAATTACTGTGCATTTCACTGATCATTCTCTGTGATTGAGTAGGCGGTTCTTCCTGTCATGCAGTGATAGAAATTAATTTATGCAGATGATCAACGCTAATTTGGCACCGAAATGTTAATTACAATGCACGTCCGCTTTGTCGGCAGTGATTAAAACGCGCAGCAGCGTTTTTTTTTCAATAACGTACCAGAACTCACTTTTGCTTGTTGTGAATGCCCATTGATAAAGAACACGCACACGCGGAATTACCCTTTCTGAATATGGCACACACAGAATTCAGCGCATGGAATTACTTCCGGTGTATTGAGTGGCGATATATGCATGCATTTATGTGCTCCACTCTCCCACTTCATACACGCCTGGCGTGTTTGCATACATATTATCCTACACATACATATATTCGGAGTGCTCTGTTTCGGCTTGGCATAATAGACGCTGCATTTTGATTGATATGCATATAATCTGCGTTCAATGCAGATACACCCTCTCTTTGCAGCGCGCGTTGCATGCGAGATTGTGCGTCCAACAATGAATGGCACTCTGCCAATTCCACTTGCCTTAATGGACAGACTATATCGGTATTAAAATTCGACCGAGCAATTGCTCTTCCAGCGGCATCAAAGTAGAGAAATTCGTGTTAAATTTATAAAACATATTAAAAGTACGAACAACTCACCGGGATATTAAGAACAACTGATATCAAGTAAAGCTTTGCAGAAAAATTGTGAAAAATCCTTACTCGAAATATTTTCTAAAAATTAGGAAAAAGCATAACAAATTCCCAGGTTGCCATTTGAATTTTTGAATAAATCTCGGCTCAAAAGTTTGCATGCTAATCAAGTGGCGAGCATTGTCGCCTTATTGGAACTCATGATTTATTTTGCCAGATGGGAAATTTACCTCATAATTCACACACCAATGCGGATATAGATCATAAGTAGAGGGATCGAAGTCAAGCAAACGATCTTTGACAAGCAATTTATTTCAGCAAAGCTATTTTCCAATTTTGGCAGGCCAACTTTCCAAGGGTGTCCAAGACCTCAGGGTCGATTTAAGAGACCTTAAAGAAATTATTGTAGCTATAGCATAAACTCAGAAAATGCTCCAGGCCCCAGACTTTTAAAACTTCAATCTAACACTCATTGGCAATACGAGTTTTGCTGCCATTTCTACTGCAGTTATTATTGCAGTATTCTCAATAAGTGTATATAATTCATTTAGAAACATTTTTGTCCAGTGTTGCTTTTGTGTTTTTCCTCCAGTACATTATTTAGCTCAGATTTTTCACACCTTCACCAAGGTAGCATGCTTCGGGAGGAGGCTTCTTGGTGGAAGCTGCATCGTGCGGAGGGTGCTTTTGTGTTGGGCATTGTACTCACCTATACAGAGCTTGGAAAATATCCTCCCTTGTGCGCACGTATAAAAATGGGACCGTCTTCGTTTCTTCCGCTGAGAGTAAATATGTATATTGAAAGCCGTCGGGAACTAATTAGCGTTCTTTCAAAGGACAGAGAGTAATTAGCGGGACGGCGGCCAACTTTTGTGCTGGCAATAACCAGTTTCTGGAAAATCGGAAAATGAGCTCGGTGCTGGAAAGGGGAGACGCGCTCGCGTCTTTTGTAGGAGCTCCCTTTTTTCTCTTCTCTAATCGCCCGCCCGAGCAGTAATTAACGTCTTAATATAATAAGACAGCAAGTCACCTACATAACATTAAAAAAAGACGGCTGCAGGAAGATTTCATGCCCGGAGACAAACTTTTGTTTCCAACTCGATTAAGGCATTAGATGATGTTAATTGCTAATCATCACTCTCATCTGCTTTTCCTTTATGAGTTCACCCCCTTTTTATTCCTGCCTGCTCGACTGGCAGATCTGTTTTCATTGAAACGCACCCCTTTTCTGCTCCTCCAGGTCATTCTTTAATCAAATAATTAGCGCGCTCCGCGAGCTCAAAAACAGCAGATTTATTTATCAAGCCTCGCTTTTTCCGATTGATTTTGAAAGCCGACGCCTGCCAGCTTCTTTGATTAATTAATTAATTCGAGCTCGTTCTTGATTTTCATTCTGCAGCGAGCGAGTGAAATCGATATTTGTTTTGCTGCATTATTTTCCATCAACAGCTTCTGCGAGCTCGGATTTCTCGGTGGAACCAAATTGCCGAGTCGGAAGGCAAATTTCGGAACGCAACGTGTGGGCTGAGCGAGCGCAAATTGTGGGCGCTCGTGGAAATTAAAACCTTGCTGCTGGATGACACAGCACGGGAGTGTGAGAGCGAGGCTGAATGGGCATTTTATGCCGCCTCTCGCTATCTGCATTGCAGGATGTATGGTAATTATTCAGCTCCAATGTCATTTTGATGAATGATATGAATTAATCCCGGCTTGACATGCTACGCTGCTGCGCTTGGAATAAATTAATTTTTAACCAGCAAAACTAGAAAGCGAAATAACGTGAATAATTAAATTTGCAACTCTGACCACGTTGCACTCTGAAAATTTTTTGCCTAATTTTCGCGACGTTTTGAAATTTAAACAAAATTGACTAAAATATTTAGGAAATTGAAGAATTTGATGTGATCATATTTTGTGACGAGTTTGCAAGTAAGTATACGAAGGTATGCTTCATTACCAAAATGAATTTCTTTTTAGGCCTGCGCTTTTAAAACTAAACTAATTTAATTTAAATATTCGTATGACCTTTCTTGGAACTGGAAATAATTTATTAAGTATTAAATTCCACAGATGCAAATCTCACACCAGCGCAGCCTGTGTTTAGCAAAAAAAAAAAGAGTTGCAGAAGCACTTAACCGTATCTGTTGTTCAGTGAAGAATAAAAAAGGGGCACGCTGGGCTGCTGCTTCTGCTGGAAGAGACAAAATAAAAAGGAGCAAGAAGAAAGAATCTGGATGAGTCGCCGTGGCTACTGTTTGTGCACACTGCTGATGAATAATATTGCGAATATCAGCAGCGCACTAACGAGCAGGTTCTCTGATCTTTTCGAAAGTAAGCGCAGGGATTGAACGCGAGAGCAGAAAAAGAAGCGCGGCAGTCATCGGATAACGAGAGAGCAGCGCACATAGCAATACATATATACACAACACACAAAAATACGGCAGACAGGAGAGAAAAGAGAGGGAGTTTAATATTTACCCGCTGCCGGTCCATATTCCAAATAATCTACCAAGGTCGTGCGCGAGTGACACTGTGCAAAAACCGTGTGTGTGCTTTTATTATTACAGGCCGGGCTGATAGCTTTACATTTATAAGTCCAACAAGTAGCAACAAGCCGAGAGAGCTACCGCCTTTTTATTTATTTATTCTTGATCACGACACCTTGATTTAGTGCTGAGGAGAAATTTTAATTGCGAGATTATAATAAGGGGGACCAAATCAAACACAAAGCCAGCCAGATAAAAATATATGTGCGCACCGTCGTCGTCGTCTCGCTCGCTCTCTGCCGCGTGTATGTAACAGAGGCGAGCGAGTGAAAAATAAGAAAGAAAAATAACTCACCGTGTGAGAAGAAAGACGCTTCTTTTATTTTCGATTCGTCGCTGCTAATGAAAATAATTAAAGTTTTCTCCGCCATACGTGGCTTGAAGGAATTTTTATCCTGTCACTGAGTTTTGCGTGGCATAAGAGACTTGAGACCACAAACAAAGACATTTTTTGCGTAAATTGATTCAGTATTTGGCTTTATGCTTGCGAATGTCTTTAGAGGATTGTTTAGTCGCAAAACCTCCTTTTTGGATCTTTAGGCTTGCAGAAGAAAATCTTGATATTATTTAGAATCTTATAGATTTTTATATCGGATCAGCAGGATAACATTCCCACATCCAAATTATAGGTAAAAACTATTCAATCATACTTTCATGGAGTTCATATAACTATAAGAACAGAGAATACACTAAGAATTAAAAAATATTGACTTGAATGACTTCAGAGAACGATTTTTAAATAAATATTTTTAAAACAACAAGCAATGAAAAACAACCAAACATTAAAAATATCAAACATAAATGTAATAAGAATTGTTATTGTATTATTAAAAATAATTTAAAAAAAGTTAAAAATTTGATAGAAAAAAGAAAATCACATTAATAACATTATAGTTGAAAAATACAATTATTAATGTATGTATGTTATTTAACATACGTATTATATTTAAAAGTATACATATTAGTGCGTCGTCGGTATATTCCTATTTGATGAGGACGACCCGTTTTGTGTGACTTCTTGTTCTTTTTTGTGCCCTCGTGCTTGAAATAAAATAAATCAGATGATTTCACAAATGAAATAAAAAAGGCCGAAGTGCTCCCATGCCTCTCCTCTTCGATATATAAATTCTGTATTATTTTTATATTGGGAAAGAATGGGCCTAATAGTGGCGGCGGCGCAGGTACAACTTTGAGTGGAGAGGAATAGATTTATTGGTCTGTCTGCCGCGAGCGACGAGTTTTATACGTATCGCAGGCGTGCACAAGCAATATCAAAGGGCTCCCCGTCCCCGACACTTATTTTGTTCTTTTTTGGGACGCGCGACGATTTAATGACACTTTTGAGAAGGTTGAAATGCGCCCCTTGTTTTGTCCTCGAGCTGAGAATAAGCCTATTGTTCAATGTAGTGTAGAGGAATTATCCACTGAAAAGCTATATAAACGGGTTATATATGTATTTGACATTTGAAGTGTTATATAATTTTAAAGGACTTTTCAAAAGTTAACTACGAAGATTACTCATCTTATTCAAATACTTGTTTAATTTATCCCAGATGTGATATTTGGTTGCCATATAGACTGTTATTCACTGTTTATCAATCATCATCATTTTATAACGTTTTGTCAGTTGTGCAAACATCAATTAAAATTCAATGTATTAAATATTTATGGAACTATAACGAAAAGGAGTGCCCTTTTTACTGATTACCCCTTTTTTCCTTGCGTCACAAACATATTTAACAATAGCAAATGACGATGTAACAAGAAAATTTGAAAAATCAGTAAAAAACCGAATTGAACTCTATTACTTTTTAGGTCACCAATATAATTCTATCCAAGTGTTTACTCTTGAGCACAACCTTCTTGACTATCCTGCAAACCTGGCATTTGTCAAAACAAATTGGACACAGTTAACCACATCTTTTTGTCAAGTAACAACACAAGCCGCCCGTCTCCTGCTGTGTAGGGATGAGTGAGGGGATCTCCCTACAAAGCCTTTGAGGGCCTGTAGAAAGGAAGGAGCACGCACTATGGTCAGCTATTTTGAACTGTGGCATTCCTGATGTTCATTCTTATTTATGCTTGTCTCATTGATATCTATGCCATTATTGAAGATATTGTAATTGTTTAAAAATAAAATTTTATCTGGCTGTTTAGATTTCATTGCGAGAATTGACAAGAAAATGTTCGAGGATAAATAAAATGCTTTGGTCATTAAATTGGTTGTGAAATTCCCTAGCTGGCTGGCGAAACACAGCATTGGAGATTCGCTTTTCCGGGTCAAGACACTAATCTTCTATAAAAGGCAACTAAAGCTTCTTTTTCATGCACCGAGGCAATCTCCTTCATCTTATAATATGCAGAGAAGAACACTGGCTGAAATGAATATTTGTACTCGAAACTTGCACTTAAGCCAGGTCCGTTCTTAATGTGACACGCATTATGCAGGCATTTCTTTTCTGACGCAACGCTCACGTATCGGCGGCGTTCGCTCACAGCGCTGGATGTCCCAATAAATAAATATAGCACTGATGTGTGTTGCTCTCTTATAATGGTCAGTTGGCTTGAATTATTCATAAGCTGCGCTTGTGAAGCAGCTCGAATCAAACACACATATTTCTCTTGTTAGTCTTTTTCGACGCTGAAAATGACTGTAAATCACGATAAAATCCATCGCAACGAGGCACCAGTGTGGGTACTTACACGGCGGGACTCCATACGTTACGTACTCTCTCACTCGCGCATAATATGGGATGCATGCAGGCTCAAAATCCGCCGGCTGATCCGCCGCCGAGTGGGTGTCGACGACATGTCAATATCAGTCTGCCGCAATTAAACTTCAACACCCTTATATACCTGCTGGCGGAATTTTCAAAAGAAATCGCTGTGTAAATAACCATTATTTAATTCATTTACACCTTTGCAAAACTATATTTAACATAACTTTACTGTGGTAAAGGAAGGTGTAAATGTGCTGTTCGAAGGTGCTTTCGGGGATAAATAATTAGTTAATTGCCCTACACCTTTCCAACTATATATATGAAATTTGTACAGCGAGGTGTTGGTGCAGTCAACACATAATCATGCTCGCTTAAATTCTGGATCTTCAGCTGCTGACGCGAGCAGGAGACACAAGAGACTCACGGTCGTCAAGTCCTCAGAAATTTATGTCCCAATTACGTTTTGTTTCACTCGCGCTGCAACACCACCTTTGTTGTTGTTGAGACAATTTTTTCTCGGCCAGCACACTCGTCGTTTGGTTGTCGCTGCTTTTTTCTCTCCCTTTTCACCCAAAATATATGTATAAGTTTTTTCAGCGCCGTCAAGCAGCCTACTCTAACACCAATCAAAATACCATTCAAACAGCGCCGTTCGAAGCCGCGTTTCTTGTTAATAATTTCGTCCGTGAAATAAATCAACGGAAACCACTTTTCAGGCGGCACTGGCAAGTCGTCGCCAGTCGGTTGACATGTAATTATTTTTTGGGAAATTATGGCAGCACAATGGCCAGGACGAGTTTTGAATTTTACCTGAGCTGCCAGCAGCAGCAGCAGCAGCAGCAGCAGCAAGCACACCTTTTACTATCGAGAGAGACAGTTCGTTCGCCATTACGCCTCGCGATATCTACGTACGCTACTGAATTTATACACAATTTCGGCCAAGAAAAAGGAGTGTTACTCGGCAGCAGGTTTTTGGCCTTTTTGATGCAAAAGCTCGATAGCCGCTGCCCAAGAGCACCTGGATTTTTAATAAGACTGTTTGTTAAAATGTACATAAATTCTTTTAGTTAATACAGCGTATGCTCGCTCAGGTTCCATTAATATTTTCAGCAAAGAGATCCTTAAATTCACTGTAATTTGGCATTAAAAATTTTATGTTCCAGTTTTAGCATTATAGAGTGCTTTAGACTGCGTTTGCATCTTATAGATATTTATATTCAAGATTTACTCTATTTTTTTCTATTTGAAACATATACAATAAAAAGCTTTTCTGTGAGAGTCGTGCTCCTATCTACAATTTTTAAGTTATAAAAAAATTTGTACTTTTGTGTAAAAATGTATATATTGAATCGCAAAAAATAATTGATTTGCAAATCAAGCACTGATAAATCTTTTCAGAAAAATATTATATATTCACTGACTATAATTTGAGAAAATAAGTTGGAATTGGTTACCCTAAACAAATCAATAACAGATTGTGAAATAAAATTTTTCTTGATGCTTATTTATTTATTTAGAATGGGAGGGAAATTCGGCTGGACCGTGACAAACGAATTTTAGTGCCAGATAAGCATGAAACCATAGAGGATATTTTACAAGTTGCTGAAGAGGGATGGTCTGCCTCACACGCAAGAAGAATTTCTCACCCTCGGGGAACAGATTTCATTGTTGCACACAGCAAGCGGGCTATGCTTTTTTCTTTGTGCTCTGTGGGTTGTATGGTCAAGAAATGAAAAGCCTCCCCATTGTGGCAAATTCACCGTCAAATTTGGTGCCAGGAAAGCATGCATTTTCAGGAGATGTCGAATTTCAAATAATGACCATCTGCGACTCAGACGGAATTTGACGAACAAGAAAAAGGTTCACCAGATTCACAAGTAATTAAATAAGCGCGTGATTTAAATCGTCCTGCGAGCACAATTCGTTCCAGAATTAACAATTGCAGCCGAGTGTAAATGATGAGCGGGTGCGGTGCACCTGTGAGAAGGCTGGTTGCGCACAAAACGACGACGTTTAGTGCTGCGAGCACCTCGGCGTACAAAGCTGCCGGCCACTCGAGCGTTGGTTGATGAGATGATTACCGCTGCACAAGTGCGCCAATTGAGCCATTTGCCACCTTGCAGCCTAATTATACCGAGTCTGTCACACTGAGTGAGCCAGCCAGTAGGCGATCTTTTTCGTTAGCTATACTCGACATTCCCGTGTCCGCACATCTTGTGAGGATAATTTGCGGATACAAAAATTAATTATTAAGAAAGCTTGATTTGCAGTTACTTGACCATATTTTAATCTAAAATGCAAAAATTTATTTTCATGTTTTTTTCATGATTTAAAGTGCGATATATGGCAATTAAATTACGTAAACGAGTTTTGGTGCTCATCAAGCATTTTATTGCATTCATCACGATAAAAAAAACATTGTGCACCCGAATCTCAGGTTGTGGTGGTCCTATTTACAAAATATTAGTTCCGTTTGACTCGTCTTTGAGTGAACTAAGTAACTGAATTGGTTTGAAGAAGACAATTACTCGTCAACGTCGTGCTAAGGTGTTGAAGCGGACGAAAAAATGCTAAATTTCCCGTTATTGAGGGGGTTAAAAGGGGGTAGGGGGTTGGTGGGTGTCATACCCCTTTAATGCACTTGGGGATGTTAAGACGAGTCTAACGGTATGCGGTTTTTCAAAATCAGATGATTAGAAGTCGAGATTTGGTCGATCATCCAGAATTTTATTGCATCGCGTTTAGAATAAAAATCTTTGTGCACCCGAATCTCGGATTTTAGTGGTTCTATAAACAAAAATTAAGTACCTTTTGACTCGAATTGAAGTAAACTAAGTAACTGAATTGGTTTGAAGAAGACAATTACTCGTCAACGTCATGCTAAGGTGTTAAAACGGACGAAAAATTCTAAATTTCACGTTATTTAGGGGGTTAAAAGGGGGTTGGGGGTTGGTGGGTCTAATACCCCTTTAGTGCACTTAGGGACGTCGAGAGGTATGCGGTTTTTTAAATTCGGATGACTAGAAGTCGAGATTTGACCAATCATCGTTTTTTACCAACCTCGAAAAACAAGGGTTTTCGACAATTTTAACGTTTTTAGCTTCATTTTTTGTGCTCTACAAAATGGCTATGAAAAAAATAAAAAATTTCAATATTATTCATTTTCAAATTTGAGTTTAAATTCAAAAAATTAATTTTTATGACCTTGACCTTTGACCTACCACTTTGAGGTCAATGTAAAAGTTGTTTGCCTTGTTGAGACGAGTTTACGGGTTTTTTAATTTTTGTTCTAGGACTACCCTGAGCAAAGTTATGAAGTACTCAAAATTCCCAGATTTTGACATTTGAACGCCCGCAAAACCCGCAAAAATTGGAAAGTCGGAGTTTTCTCAATTGTTTTGAAGTACAATTAGGGCAAAATTAACGCAAACAAAATTTCATCAAAATCTATCGACCCCTGGACAGAAATTTGTTGCTTTGACTGATTATGGCTCGTTTATCGGAAGTTGTCTAAGAAACATTCAAAAGGCTATTTTTTTGATACGCATAAGTTTGTTAAACAGTTAAAAAGCACAAAATTATTACATTTTTTAAACTCAATCCCAATTCTTTGTTAAAATGTCGAAATTTGAGGATATTTTGCAAGTTATATTATAAAAACGGACTCCACCCTCGTTGATTAACCCTGAAGTGATGAGCTCAACTTTAAATTAAAAATGCACACATTTCGCATGCTTACAATTAGAGCCAATGTAAATTCTGTAAATTGAAATCACTACCGTGGCTTCTTCAGCCTACTCGCCTCCAATCGTGTCAGGAAGCGCCAGCCTGTTTGAAAACGGCGCAGCACGCTGGGAACCTAATTATGTTTTCGTGAAATTTGTGCAGTGCACGTGTGCATCTCCCGCTACCTTCAGTTATGACGAGTCCGACCAGACCACCGGTCGTGCGCGGTCACAACACGCAGCCGCCAGGCTAATTTATGCAATAATCAGGTGTGGTGATGCTGGCACTGTTCGTTTGTTAGTGAATTTTTATTATTATTGCATTGCTCGACCGGAAGCGGATTAATATAGTGCTAATAATAATGCGATCGTGCTTCCGCTCCCAGCAAAAACACAAAGTGAATAAAAATTCACTCTGCATGTGCACTACTGGTGATAAAATAAAAACGACAGAGATCACCGTCGTTGATAATATAATATAATATGACACTAGACCGGAACTTGACACCCATCATTCATGCGTTTATAATGGAAAAATAATTTTGAATTGCAGATGGACAATGAGATGCATGCAGGCGGGCAGACCAGAAAGAGATGATATCACCCGCACAGGTATGCGATTGTAAAACACGATAGCTGTTGAAATAAAATAACAAACCTTTAACCGAAACATCGCTTTGTTTTAATAATTCAAAGATATCAACCGTTTTGAATCACTGATGTTAAAATTTTTACTATAGGGGATTAAGAAGTTTAAGAAATATTTAAAAACTGTTTAAGGAACTAAGAGCTAGAGACAATTAAGGAGTTTAATAGAACTTCCATAAAGCAAATAACTCACAGAGGGGTACTAAAAGTGCTTGCTATAATCATACAGTAAAAAAATCACAATGAGAGGGTGGCCAACATAAAGAGAACTATCAAAAACAGCAAACAAGAATATAAAAGCCATTAAGTAGTGTAATATTGAACGATGTTCAGATCACCAGGAAGACATTTTAAATTAGACTCGCTGTTTGCAAATTATGAGAAGCTTCAAAAGAATAAAATCAAAATATTAAAATCGATGCGTTTTGATAGATTGACTTGGGCTTAATCTAACTGTCTGGATATGGCAATGTATGGGTCAAAATAGCCCTGCAGAACCAAAATAAAGACAATTTGAAACGAATTGACGACATCATTTCTCCGATGGGTGATTTTTAGCTCGAATCATTTAGTATAGGAGAGATTATTTGGCAATCCATTCGGAGAAAAAAATGTAGAGTTACAGCACAAATTTCAGAGTCTCGTCATGGATTCCAAGCAAATTTAATATTCAGTCTTAATGAACTCTGTGCACATACATCACATGACACGCGGAGCATCAGGTTTGATCGATTTGTTTGCTCGTCGAAAATTTCGCACACACGCACACAGAGGTGATCAGCTGAAGCGGAAAGAGGAGCAAGTTCGTGCTCGCGCGTCGCAGCCTCCGATATTTGCACACTACCATTATAGTTGGGCGAGCAGTGAAACTATCCGAGCGAGAAGCAATGTGTGGGGCGCGCGATTAAATTATTTTATATGAACTAGACTGGTGCACTGCGTGTGCTCTTTGTCGTCAGTGGCGGATAAATATGTTTGCGCATTCACGTTGGATTCATTAGCGACGGCGAATAAACAACGCAGCTCGCAATCAGCCCGCGTTTCGCCTAGGCGCACCAATCACTACCAGACGAACGCACGCCGCCTACTCCAATATGCTGCATTTAATTCGCCAATTAACCTTTTCTGCAGGCTCGTCATAGTGCAGTCATGGGGGAATTTAACAGACTATCAGTCAAAGGAAATAAGTAAATTAATTGGTGCCTATCAATGTAGACTCTTAAGCATTGAAAAAACTTTAATTAATGAGGCTGAAAACCAATCTCAATAATAGATTTTTATTTTTAATTTTGATCAAGATGTGGATCAGCATGAAAACTTTCAACTTGAATAGAACGACAAAATAAAAATTCGTGTATGCAATTTTAAAAAGATTCTTTGATGAAATGATAAAATAATTTTTAAATTACATTTTGTAAAGAACCCATGCACATTCATTAAATAAAAAAGAACATTCACGTCCATTCCTGAAAAATCCAACAGTTTAATTTTCTCCTTCCCTCTCTCTCTAAACTCTACAGGCAACTTTTCCCTTGATGCTCTGGTAATAAATTTTGAAAAACCCTGCGTTCAACGCTCTAGTTTTTTTCCGAGTCACCTTCATTAAATTTTTAATTGTTTAGAAAAGGTATTGAGTGAAACGTGATGTGTATAGTTTTAGCTCGCATTATAATGGCTATGTGCGAATGCAATGTTTGGCCAAACTATATACCATTCGCAAATCTTTATTTCTAGCTCTCAATCACGTCGTGCTGGGCTGGATTTTTTCTCATCTCGAGGATGAAATGCAATATGTGTGTGCTGAAGCAGCATGTGTGTTTGTTTCTCCCTTAAAGATGACAGCCTTCTATATTTATTTTCCGCGTCTCATTGGAAGCTGTATCATTATATCTGACATAGTGAATGAATGCCTTTTAATTTGGCGATAAATTATAGGGTTGGTTGTATAGCTTCAGGAGCTAGTTTTGCTGTCACCAGGTCGCAGCTGGGGGTATTATTATGCCTGCGATGGGAGATTGGACTGCATCATATATTAATTATTGTATACCGTTGAGAGCGATAATCAGCGCCATAAAATCTTATTTGTTTCCGAAAAGTCTAACAAGTTATGGAAAGGCAAGCAGCTTTTTCTGGAAATAATTCTCACGACGTCAATTAGCGTGGCACTTTATGAATATTCAAAGGGCGATAGGTTAAGTTGTCATCTTCGCAGATACAATTAATTAAATTAAAAGCGATCCAGCGTGAAGGCGAATAATAAATTTTCAACTGCCACAAGTTGTTTCGCTGAAAATGTATGGTGCAGGAGAGGAAAAAAGGAGAAGAGACGCGACGGATATCAAGAGAGTGAGAGAGACGCGAGAATCAGCAAGAAAACCAAAGGACCTGCTCGTTATATAAATGACCAAAGATTGTACTCGAATATAACCTGCTCAATGGTTTTGCACTTTTTGCGCCAACAAAAAGGCAATTAAAAGCAGCACGGCGACTGTTCTTTGTGTGAGTATGCTTTTCATTAATTCAAAAGCGGCGCGAGATCATGTTCGAGGAGAAGAATAAGAGAATAATTGAAGATCGGCTCGATTACTTAGCATAATTCTACCTCCCCAAAGCCAATTAAAAATTTAATTTCCCCGCCGCGACGAGAGCGAGTCAAAAAGTCGCCCTCACGCGAGATTTATATTCAGCCTGCGCACCTTTTTCTCCAACTGAGATCTTTTTCGCCTTCTCAATCCTATTTATTTTCAAAACAAATATTCGAGAAATATATAAACACATGAGTCAAGCGACGCAATACGATGTCGTTTGATATTTTATTCCCTTTGTTATTCGACTCACTTGTGGCGTGCGTGATATAAATTAACGAGTGCGATATCGAATATGCCATCGCTGAATATCAAAGAGCTCGTCGTTTTAATTAGCAACAGCCGCGCTCATTTTAAAAATACATAAATAAGAATAAGTCCTTCACCGATCAAGTCAAAACTTTGTTTCATAAATTGTCCGCAAAACGGCCAGAATTCCACATACACATGCTGGCAATCGTTAAAACGATTTGGCCGCAGACGTTGCGGCTGAAGTGGCCGCGCCGCGCCGACTACTGACCCAAAGAGAGCAACTCCGCAATCAAATATCGATATTGAGGGCTTTTTGCGAGGGAGAGAGATTTGGCCCTCGGCTCAGCCGCAATATTGCCTGTGGCGAGATATAAAAGTCGAGCTTCGGAGGCAGCCGGCCGGCCACACGCAAGATCCGCCGCTCGCGCAATAATACACCCTAATTCCTACAAAGACGCCGGCCTGCCCTTGCTGCCCGTTGCTCTGCGCTCAGTTTATCTTTTGTTGCCACAAAAGAACAAATCTGAGCCAGGGGATTATTTTTTATTTCAGAAATGAAAGGCAATTATATTGCATCAAAAATCCTGCGGCAATAAAACTGATTTATCAGAGGTCTTAGAGAGAACAAGGGTTGCAATGGCTCGTCCAAGATACTGCCTGCAACTGCGAAAGCCAGCTCTGGAAGCCGCTGGACTTATTGGCTTTTCGTGAGTTTCGCTCGAAACCTTTGCACTCTCGTCTAACTAACAAACACTATTTCCTCAGACTGATTTTTTTAAGTCTGTCAACGCCGAGAATTTTTGCTGCACAAATATATGTTGTGAATAAAGACACAATTAAATTCAAGAACACAGCTTTATTATTGTTTCTGAATCATGGACTCATTTCTTCCTAGAACTGCGAGTGCGGCGTCTGTTCACAGACATTTCTGTCTCTCTTCTCTTGTTCTTGAGAGCGCTCACACATGTGGGACACAGGTGCCTTCTTTCAGGGCATGCCACCTCGTCTGAGTCATCAGCTGTGTCTTCATTTTCACTGTCAGTCAACTCAGCATCCATGCAAACATCTTCCAGTTCCATTTTGGCCTTTTTGGTCGTCTTTTTGGCATGAGACGCAGGTTTCCTCTTCCTACTGCTCATGATTCCATCCTGGTAAGCTTTTTGCTGAAGCATCGCGTCAGAGCTGATAATAGTCTTTATGACTTCCAAGGTGTAGCTCAAGGGAATTGAAATTTGGAACGTAGCCTCCGCATTACCACTCGTATTTCCAAAGTTCGAAGTTTCTGACTGAGCGTTCTTGGATCTCTGTTCCTCATTCCGATGAGGAGCAGACGGGCCATCATCCTGCTGGGAGCTTCCAGGTTGGGGAGTTTTTTGGGGTGCAGAGCTATCCTCGTCAGACATCTTTGAACAATACCAATGTCAAATTTGAATTTCGGTTAATCATTTAGCACTATATTGTTGAAGCTTATAAATTGTTGCACTTGTTTGCCGCAGTAATTTACATTGTAGGGCGTAATTTTCAGCGAACAGAAGAAATGATTATATCACTGTGGCAGCGACCAATCCCAGTATCTTTTAGAATTGTAGCAAAATTTGCGTGTTGCAAAAATCGCTCAACATTTCATGCAAAAATCGAAAAATCAACCTTTTGGTTGGGGATACTGGGAAAAGGCGCTGCCATAGCGATATGATAGTTGTCTGAAAACCTTTTGATTTTGCGGTAACCAATGTACAAATCGACAATTAATAGAAAAAATAGATAAATTCTGCAAATGCTTAATTTAATTATTGGCCCAGTTTAATGTTGTCAAATAATTTAAACAACCAAGAGTTAATAGGGAATTTTAATAGAAAATACCACAGATAAATGTGCTCATTGATATTTTACTGCGCAAAATCATTATTTGCAAGCTCTCCTCTTGCGAGTGCTCCTCCGCATTTTTATCTTCTTCTTGAAGCAGGTGCAGGTGCAGCAATGCGGTATTGTTCCTGGACACTCTGATCCTTCCCCAGACTCACTCTCCTCATCAGTTTCCTCTCGAACCTTGCGTTTAGTCATCTTTGCCTTCTTAATTCTTGCAAAGGTGCCTGGAGCAGGCCTTTTGACAGACTTATTCCTTCTTTTATAGCTTGCAGATCTTTGAAGGATCTCCTCAGCGTTGACAGGGGAAGGAGAATTAGCCTCATCTTCATGGCAGGACGATCCTGTGCTAGATTCTGAAGGAAAGTAGCTGGCGTCGGTGGCTTGATCACTGTCAGACTCAGACTCCTCAAGAAATTTCTCGTCATCGGGGTCCAATTTGCGCTCTTCAGACATTTTGGCAAGGAATGATTTTCAGGATTTGAAGTAAAATCAACTAAATGTGAAAGAAGTAGTTCAAAAATAAAGTTTCAAATTTGTTGTTTGTTGGAGTCTCCTTGTTGCGATGCTTTGTTATATGGATAAACAAAGGGTCAATAGCCAAGGGTTATAGGATTGATGATTCCTGTTTTTCTGTTATTATTGGGACCAATGAGACAAGATTCTCATAAAATAATTTCCTGTAAAAAAAAGCATGAAACATATATTTTAAGGACTGCAACGTTTCTGAATTCTCCTTCATGAGCAAGCAATTCTTTTAATGCAATTTTAAAAATCATTTTGTGGTATAAAATTAATTTATTGACTATAAACTACGGCACAAATGACAACGACGACACAATCTTTTGTTTCGCACGTCCATGCAGTTAATGCTTGCCATTTATGGTCTTTGTACGTATTATTCGAATAGATGAAAACTTAACTAAACTGCAATTTTAAACCGTTTTAGACACCCTTAGAAGTATACTAGTATATATATGCTTAAAAATTAGTTATAAGAGTTATCGCAATAGGGTTTAATTATCATTTCTCAAATATTATAATATATTTATCAAATTATTGTAGAGCATGACTTAACCTATTCTCAAAACTCCGATGTTGACTATGTGTACTAAATTTCCGCCAAACTTCCAGCGACACATTCAATTTTCCCCGAGCAGCAGCAATGACCTTTTGCATTTATCAGATTGTATCTTTCCAGCTCCTGCACTGCATCTCACGGCGCCTTTGACATTTCATACGTGCGGGGAAAAACGAGCAGAGAAAGGAAGAAAGAGAGCGAATATGTGCTAGGCCTGGGTATGAATGTCGATAAATCACCGATCGCATTCTCCCCCTTTTGATATATTCTGATATATTTTGATATGAGGAAAGCATAAGGGAGCGGCGGCGGCGCCGGAGACGGCGGAAAGCATACATAGCCAGCTCTACTTCTTCTTTTTCTCGTTTTATCCGCGCTACGACGGTAGAAAAGTTTGCTTACCTACACATATGTATATGCATCCCTCTGTGCACACGCCCGAGGATCAACAAGGAAGGAAAATTGAATTGCTTTTCATTATTATCATCAAACAAAATCTTTCCTCTGCGATTCTCTGTTTCCTGTTTGGCACGCAGAAACACACACGTCATAATATGACCGTCGCGCATGATTTGCTTGATAAAGATCTGTCCTTTTGCTTTGTTATACGTTTCATTTCTGTAAACAGACGGCGGGACAGCTATATTGGGGTGAATTTTTCAAACGGACTTTTTTACAGAGCGAACGAATCAACTACATAATTGATTTTCTCTTCAAACATTTAAAATATATTTACGTGGCAGCCTGCAAACAGCAGAACGTTAAAAATGCCAATCAATTACAAAACAGCTATTCGTACTCTCAGTTTGCCTTGCCAGGGATTAGTAAGTACATCATCTGATGTAAAATGGGGTCATAAACTTTGTACGTTAAGAAGTCTTGAAGTAAACTGAATGCAACCCTGCAGTCGTCGCAGTAATATTGCAAATGGTCGAGACGTCGACCCCATAAGATATGAAAGAGCAGCATCATCTGATCAGAGATTCAATTTTATCAAAGTAGCTCAAACTTTTGCAGTGGCAGAATAATGCCATAAAATATGCTGTAAAACTTCTCCATGCATAAAGAAGTTTGACATTAACTCGTCTCAAAGAGAGGCAGCCGCTGTGCCGAGTAGCATAATAAAAATCATCTTTTTTGTTTCCACCCGAGTGCAAATAAGCGGAAGCACGAGATAAAAGTTTCGCATCAGCCCGCTGGCATATCGATCGCAGCGCGTTGTGTCCGGCGAGCAGATTTTCCGCCAATTTGTTTCCAAAAATGATAACACTATACACGGCCCTTCTTTTTATTTCCATATTATATTAAGCTAGCAAGTAAATCTCCTGAAAATGTGTCCTCCAGATGACATGAACAATGTAAAAGAAGCTCGCAACGCGGACTTTTCTTTTGGCCGGTGGGATGTAAAATTTGTGCATAATAGCACACGCAAGGCACAGACAGTTTCGCTCTGGCGTTTGGGAGAAGTGATGGATGTCACATAAATCCCAGAGCTGTCTTTCTTCTTCTTGCTATGTAACAACGCCAGCCAGCGCTCCCCTGCTCCCTTGAGAATGGCTATGATGATGATGATAATGCTCGCAATGACGATGATGTGAGGCTACAAGCTCTTATTGATTTTGTCTCTAGCGAAATACTATTATTTGTAGGGAATGATGATGGCCCGTGAAAAATTAGATTGAACTAGGTATAATTAGCGGAAATATTTCCTCAGGGAGCCTTAGCTATCCCTGGAGGGGCAGGTGGGGGAATTTAATATATCATTATAAGAAAAATTAAATTTAGTCGACTCTACCAGAATATTGGAAAACACTATAGCCTTTATTTCATTAAAATTTAAACTGGTAAACGTTTGATTTTTAAAGCTGTGAAGTTTAGAGTAACGCCTCCACAAAATTTCATCAGTAAGATCTGAAGACCCATGCCAAAAAGGGGTTCGCTTTTATTTGGATCCTATCCTACTCTTGATTTTGATGCTGAAAAACACTTCTAATTCACACTTAAATGAAAAATCAAGCTAAAAAATGTCATTTATCGGGCGTGAAAAAGATATATTTGCGTGAACTTCGCCTTTCCCAATAAAAGCGAATGGAATTTCGCGTGCGATTGATAGCCCTTCCGAAAGTTATTGCTGCACATTATGATTAAGTGGCGCGTCGGCGAAAAATAGCTTCTCCGTGCCGTGCAGCCGGCAAGGTGAGCTCTCTTATAAATAGGGCATCATCAGACCCTCAAGTGCGATATTTAAGTGGATGATCCGAATAGTTTTGATAAGCCCATCACGTTCCTATCATACGCGCGGCCAATATCGCCCCCCTTTTCGAGCAGGGTGCAAAAATATAGCTGCAGCACTCCCATAAGATGATATAGACTTGGCCAGCCACCCACCCTGCCTCCTAGGGGTGGAATCAAAAGCAGCAAGTGGAGAGATGCGTGTTTCCCGCCGCGGCCGAGCGAGAGATGTCTTAAAATAATCATGTGATCGCTGCTCATAACCTTTTGATATACTGCCTACTCACCTTGATTGGGCCTCCTCCTGCTTCTCCGCTCTTTTTGCACCAGATAAACGAGTGATTATGGGCATGGGCTCATCGCAACAAACGCAATGCAAATATATATTGAATCAGTGAGATTCACCCTTGCGGTTCGCAAGAAGCGCCGAGTGGAGCAAAAACGTGCGCCACTCACGTAGACGTGTGTGTATGTGTAAAATTGATTGAAATTTGATTAACGAAAATGGAATCGAGGCAGAAAGGCACGCCGTGCAAAGGCACTTCGCAATTAACACTCCGATTAAACTCGATCTCATTAATCTGCAAATGAGATTCTGCGCTTGATGAATAATCAGCCGAAGGGTCGCATACATTCGCAGCATCCATGCGGCGGTTCGGCGGTGGCAGCAGCGGCACAATAATTCAAGCAGCGGAGAGAGGCACGCAGGGGGCAAGGGAGGCAGCCGAGGGGTGTTTATGTCACCAGCATTAATATCGGCACCTGTGCACAAAGCAAAAGGAGATGAAGCGCCAACCAAACACAGCAGCAGCGGCTCGATCTAATATGCATTTACATACAAATCTCTCTGGTGAGCGCAAGCCAATGAAACAGACGCACACGGCAGCCGATATTAATCCCTTTGCCAGGCGAATCCATCATATTGCAACACACGCGGGTGCGGCGGCAGCGGCTGCGGATGGATGGATGGATATAGATGGGTGGGCCTTTGATTTATCAAGCATACATAACTCATCAAACCATACCAGCTCGCAAACACGGCAGCCTGCCTGCCTGCCTGCCTGCTCCTTACTTTGGCCCATTCAGCGCAACAGCCTCCATCATCATCGTCGTCATCATCGATGCCGCGCTCATGCAAAGGTGAATAAAGATGGGCGCTGCAGATATACAGCACACACGCTTTCCGCAGCAGCCTAAGCGCTGTACATACGAGTATACGGCGTGCACACAGTTGTAGGCAAACATCAGCATTTGGTGTGTGCATTGTGCTTAATTAAAGCCGGCGAATGTAAATAGACAAGTGACGATGCAAACTAGATGGATGGATGGCTGAGTGGGTGGGTGGCTCGGTTGATGCCGGCCGATTCGGCGGCTCATCTAGCAGCACAGCATGCCGGGCATGCACACACAGGAGCACCGGTGCTGAATGCATGCAGTGATGCATTCTGTTAATTAGCGCCGTTCGCATGTGCGGTTTAATCGCATTTTTGCCAACAAGTGTTTGCTCATCCGCTCAAATCGATCGATTTGCCTTTTTATTCAATGCATTTGTTGAAGAGCATTCACACTGTTCGACTCAGTGAAGGTTAAAATAATGGTGTTAATGAATAGAGTTAAATTACTGTTATTTCTCATCAAATTTAGCATATATATAGTATGCTCAAAAAAATATGATTATATATATGCTCTCAGTGGTCAACTAAGGGGATATTTGGAGATGAAATCCACCATTAATTTTTGGAATACTTCCCAACATAATTATGAATCAGTGCTATTTTTAGGAACAATTATTGACGTTTTTTTGTCAAGAAAAAATGTCAACAGAAGTTTTCAACATTGAGTGGGATTCACCCTCGTTATGTGACTAACTTTTATTTACTTGACTGGTTTGATCGTTTCCACAGCAATAATTATTGTATTTCTTTCTAAAAGTCACTCCTTTGAGAGTGGAGCAAAATGATAGCACTTATGAAATAGGAAAGTAAAATCGCGGAAACAGTCCAGAAAATTATTAAAAAATTATAATCTTAATCACGACGATGATGAAGCATATATGTTTTATTGACATGGATTCTTGTCAAGTATTTGTGAAAAATTGCTCATCGAGTTACCATTTTTCAACTTCCAGCAGTGAATGATCTATCGTTGGTTTTAGCAATTAGTTCTGAAGTGTAAAACTCATACTCGCAGTTTTCCTTTATTTTAAAAAATTGGAAAGACTGCACCACCGAGGATGCACTGTTGGAAAAATCAGCCGGATCTCAAATAATGAATGATATTGAATTTTTATAAAAATATGCACTCTGGTTGAGTGAAAACACTGTGAAAGCCGAAAATATATTAGGAGAACAAATCAGTCTTTATACACAGCGGGCAACAGAGTGGAGTGTCATAAGTATCGAATTTCCCTAGCCGAAAACAATTTTCCGCCCATTTCACTGCAATGGGGACTGAAGCTGGCTAAGCTGCACTCTCTTGTACACAATTCACTACTCACTTATCTAGATCTATCAACCTCGCATGCTGCATGCGTTATGCAATTTGTGCGAATAATGGACGCAGGCGGGGGCGTCAAGGAGGGAAGTGTTAAAATCATTAAACTTTCATTTTCCGTTTTTAGATTCGCCCTATAGCTCTCGTCGCACCCCCGGCGCACTCGAGGGAATTGAAATATGACTGCTTAGTCGGGGTGCCGCGGCGGGGGTTGATTAATAAATAGATTATATTTCGCTCACTTTGGCTGGTGCGATTTAATTTCCATCTGAGGCTGAGCTGGGGGTGTCAAATCGGCCCCTTTCATTCAATTAAAGCGGCAAATTGACTCGAGGAACATGGACAGAGAAAATTCCTCAGAAAAATATGTGAATCATAAATTTAAATCATTGCAAAATTCACTAATCTTTAAATAAATAGGACGTGATCGATTATTTAGAATTTGTACCCAAACTGCAAGTGAAATTTTATGAAAAAGACTAAAAACAATACATGGTTTTAAATGTTTGTTTCTTCTATACTATTACCCTTGCATAGGGTGTCATTTTCGTAGTTTTTCCATTTCTGCTTGTTATTTATTTTTTCTCAAAATTCTGTTATTTACATTAATTTTAGGGAGAATATAAATATACCAATTTTTCAAACACTTGCTAAATGTTCAATTAAAACGTCATGGACAAAGTTTTTTTTAGCAATTTTTCTTTTTATCTCCCAGGAATGCCTCCTCCATTATTATTTGTCATCTGCACCTGTCATAGGGAAAACAATTAAATTGAAGTTCCAAAGTGTTCCGCTCCTCTGCTGATACATTATAAAACACGCGGCGGGTCTAGAAAGATAAATACATTAAATTTAGAAAATGACTTTCGACTCGTTCTTCTGCGTTTCGAAAAACAATGGGGCACGCATGCATATCAGGTATGCTAGAAGGAAAGAAAGATGCGGCTGCCTAACTCTACGTCTGTCTTCATTATGAGAAACATCTTCGCCTATAATTCTATTTTATGTGCGCGTTATTTTAATCCGGCAGACAAAAGAGCGAAAGACGGATAGAAAGCGAGAGCGCGACTCCTCGAAATAGAATTCCACTAATATAAAAGCCAACTTGAGAGAAAAAACAACAACATGCATATTAATGTGTTTAATCTGTGCGACTTGAGAGCAGGCGCGGGCGATTGTTTTCAAAACTGCCGTTGAAAAAGCATCTCAAAATTTTATTCCTCCCTCCCTGGGTAATAAAAAGATGCGCCTCGGAGACAAACTCCGCTTCTAAATTTAAGTTTTTTCTTTCTTTCTCTCGTCTCGTGTCGCCGCTGATGAGTCTGTTGCACACATTGCGGGCCGAGATGCGAACGGCACGCGAGGAATTTCCTCCTACACGCGGGCTGTTCATATTTTTATAATTGATTGGCGTGTGTTTGGCCCTACGTAATGGAGTAGAGTAATAGCTCGGAAGGGGGCTGAAAGACACTAACATTCTGTTCGTTTTGCCATTGATGGACTTTATGGTTCTGTGTTGTGTGGAAAGAGAATGCATTAGCTACGTGAGAATGTGAACTGCACCTGTCCCTTGAGTGAAATTACGTGACGAAATAGCTCTTTTAAACAGTAGAATGTCCATGGTTTAATTTAGACAAATAAGAAATAATTTAAACTAATATATAATCTGTGAAAAATAAATACATACATACGCAGGTTATTTGCTGAAATTTAAAAAGGAATGAATGGCTTTATTCAGATGATCGCTGATTCAGAATTCTCTGCACCTAATACACTCTGTGGTTATGACTTTTGTTTTTAGGGCAAAGTACTGCTGATGAGGTCTGTGATGTCGAAACTGCCGCTGCACAGTACGAGAGCGTGTTATTTAATATTTTCCTAGTAGAATCTTCGCTATTAACTATGACCATCCGCGCAGAGTAGACGTTTTAGTTGGTTTAAATGTTAGAATATAGTATGTCAGATGTTCATAGAAACAAACATAGGTTTGCATTTGTATAATACTGTTCAGTCCACGGTGAAGAGGAGGAAATTAAAATTCAATTTTCCCTTTGAAGCGGGCTGGAGCGGTGAGAAAACGGCGGATTAACGTCGCGGCGCGGGATCATCCCCTCCGTGGTGCAAAACTCATTTCACAATCATCTCTCTTTTGATTTCTCGTCTCATCAAAAGACCCTCTGTTTGCTCTCGACTGTATTGTTTGACTTTTTATCGCTCAACACGTGATAATTTTCACTCAATATTGAAATAAATGTTTACACAGTGGCGTGCAAGAAGTGAATCAGCCCCGCATGCGGCACACACTGACTGTGCGTAATATTCGCCCCCGCTGCACGTCGGTGTGAAAAAGCATGTGCACACTTTATAACGCGCTTTCATACTCTGTATTAATTACATGCTAAGCCTTTAAGCGTGAAATGTGTTTGCTCAGCATCTTTTGCTCCGCAGAGAATATCTCGAAATAAGTTACTCGCGCCAAGTATGTAATTCGTCTGACTCGACGCGCGGGGGGAACGTGTGAGATTTATGCACATTTTTCTCTCCTCGTTCCATATGGGTATTGTCTGGGGGGTTGCATAAAAGCGGGCATGACATGTGCATGACAGGAAAGCATTTCGGGAATCTGGCCAGGGGTCGGCGCTGATTGGAGAGAGTGGATTTGAGTGTAGGGATTAACATCGCAGCGATCAGCATGAACGCACGGTTATGAAAGGACGGGTGATTAATTTTAATAGCTTAGTTTCCACTGAAATATGTTGGACTGCTCCTATGTTCTTAGCTTTATAGACTTGCAATTAGAGCAATGAAATTGGTAAATCCTTAATAACCAGCATAAACCAGAGCTTGGAAAATAAGTAATTTTCACAATATTAATTTAAGTTTTGTGATCCACCGGCAGAAATGCTCACTCTGCAAGTCAGAGTTGAGAAAATCTCACCCCGCCTTATGTCACTGCTGCGCGGTACGAAAAACTCACCTTTGACACTCCAGGCATAGTGACATTCGGCGGTGGGAGATTTTCTCACTGCTGACTTGCAGTGCATCCACCGCCGTCAGGACTTAAATTTGGGTGAAGCCGGTTCAGCCAGCCGCCGCCTAAAACTACGCGGCTGAGGCCTCTAAGCGCAGAGACCATTCAGGGGCAATCACTTAATTATAACTCGACACCTCTCAATTTAGTAATTCAATCATTTTGTTTGAGCCCCCTGCCCTCCCGTCCGGAATAATGGACCCCCAGCTGACTTTTTTTTATAGATGCTAATGCATTAATAATAAAAAGAGCGCCAGGGGTCCATATTCATATTATAAAGGGCCTAACGCTTTCCAATGGAGTCGAATCGAGTGTGAGAGCAAGGCTATAGTCGTCACCAGACTCGCAAGAGGATTAGCATCTCTCCGGGGAGTTGCACTCACCAGCATCCAGCTCAGCCCGCTGCAGCTACAAGTGCAAATTTCATTATCTGCTGACGATGCCCCGTGCTGGACCAGATTTGCTACATAGTTGCATTTTGAAAGGGAAAATCCTCTTAAAGGCGTGAAGAAAAGTTATGCAACTGTCAATAGTTTTTTACAAATTTGTTTTAATCCAATCCTTTGGTATGAATTTCATTCTTCCGTAAATAGATGCAAAATAGGCGTGGATAATGGTTTAAACTATTAATCATTTCTCGAAGTTGAATGGAATATTTGACATAAAAAATCTTGTAAATGAGAATTTAGTGTCGCCGTGACAATTTTAATTTTTCCTTTCGATGGGAAAAAACTCTGCAATTCTGATTTTGTTCGCGTGTATACTGATAATGAAGTCTTAGGGGCCGATTTTAAGAGCAAGCCATTTGTGGAAACAAAAAGGCTAAATCGTGTTTTTGGAAGAAACTAACAGTGAATTTTCGAGGTAAAAATAGAGGTGCAAAAGGCATAAAGGAACAGCATGAGTGAAGAAAAGGCAGGCAGAGACGATGAGTTTCTTGATCAAAGTTGCGCGTGAGTGAGCGAAATCTGCGCGCTCTGTCTGTGTTTTAAGGTCTTTATACATCTGTAATGAGATTAAGCTTTTCGGCTCTGACGGCATCAGCAACTCGCAGGAGCCATTTCATCATTTTCAACATATTAAAGAAGGAAGAGGAGTTGGCTGCTGCAAAGAAAATGAGAGGAAGGAACGAGTTCTCTCTCTCTCTCTCTCTCTCTCTCTCTCTCTCTCTCTCTCTCTCTCTCTCTCTTTGGAAATAAAAGAGAAAGGATTAGTTTATCAGGTACACGCCAAGTTTGAAAATAAATTTCAATATACGCGCTCTGGCTGCCTGGCTGGCGCGTGTAACTGAATGACGTTGTATTAAAACGTAGCTGGGGATGGAGAGTGAGAGAGAGAGGCTCCGAAAATTCTCTCTCTCTCTCTCATTCGACTCGGTAGTAGAGGGAAGAAACATCCCCTCCGATAAATTTCTCATTTCGTTTTTCATCATTTTCCTCTCACTTCTCGTTAAAACTTATTTCAATTTATCTTTTTGCCAGTCAGGGAGCGCAGCACTCATTTTCATTCATTTGCGTGTTCAGCTGAAGTGTTGCCATTCCTTTTCCATCATGCAAAGCTGGGCCTTTACATAGACACTCTGCCGTAGCTGTCGAAGCAAAGTTTAAAGTGCGATTCGACTGATGGTGTGTACGTGTAACGTCAAGTTCCTCTTCTACATTTCTTTATGCAGTAACACCAATCGGAAATTGGGAGGTGGAAATGAAAGTCTAAATTGATGAAATATTAGTATTTGTTTATGTAAATATTGTGGAGCTCTTTATGTATGTATTTGATTTTTCATAGAAATTTAGCTAAGACTTCATTGTTGCAACAATCGATGTCAAGCACGTTTTATTGAGGAATTCATAAATTTAAACTGATGTTAATCAGGTATGTAAATGGCAGTTTCATATTTGTAAGATTTATAATTCGGCTCATGTTTGTCAGAGCAATTTGGCTACAAAAAGTTATGACGCTTTTTGGTCATTGCCGGAGAAACAAAGGCAGGTGCATCACGTATTCAGGGAACAAGAATAAATAATGTATTACAATACAAACATGCCGCGCTCCATATAAAAATTAACACGTGCTGACGATAAAGCAGCTAGTGGAATATCGTGTTTATGCAGTCTAATTATTTACACACATCATATCGCGTCGACAAAAAAGAGCTGCACTCTTTATCAACGTATAGCAACGGAGCAGAGCGTAAATAAAGCAGCCAAATATGGAGCTCTGGAACATACACTCGCCGCGGCACAGGAAGTGCAGCGCTAATTTAATGTGTCGCAGGTGTGCTTCAAGAATGACCAACAGATGCACGGGGGATTGAAAAGGACAATCCAGGCCAACATTGTATAAAAACATTTCAATCGTATTAATTAAATTTATTAATTGGCTTTTTTATTGTGTTTAAAAGCATAAAAGTCTTCCATTTAAAAGAATCACAATTTAGGTTCAGATTATCAATAAATTTAAATCTAGTTCCTTCTGCGTATATTTATTTTTTCAAACAGCACACTGCATGTTATTGTTGGAACATTATAATAAATTGAATTGCTTGCCTGAATAAAAAATTTAATGCTGATTGTTTCACATCTGTCCATCCCCCTTTGATTAAAAAAAATAATTGAAGGTTGTTTTTGGCAAATCAACAAGCATTTTAGTTTTGGTTATGGTTAAAATCCACAAGTAAAGCAACAAATATTGCGATCTGCATTAGAGGCACCGTGGCTGAATATTTGAGTATTGTTATGGACATGCGAGTGGCGGTCGCTCCAGTTTTTTGTCGCCTCATAAAGCAGAGTGGTCGAGAGCGAGTGAGCGACGTCCAGCAGCGGCACACACGCCACTTATGGCATCGGCCTGTCGAGTCGGCGTGCGTGCTCTACCTGCTCTGAACTCTCGACGCGACCGACACTCACTTAGCCCTCGTCTCGTGTATTAATGCGTGCACTTGCGTTCAGTACTCGCGAACGTGCCCCGTGTACAACAGAAATTCGCCGCGCGAGACCTCCGCAGAGTGGAATTTCATTCGCAGACTCAATTAAGGCGAATTAGGCTGCCGTTTAAGCTTCACGCTCTCTGCCCGCGGACGAGACAAGATTTGCTCGATTTCGGGCTGAGAAACCGACAGTTTCAAGTGGTTTTACTTTGAGGGGCATCAAAGCACCGCGAAATTGAGCATTCTGAAAGAGATGCCTGAATTTCAAGTGGGTCGGTCCCTTTACGGACAGCGCTGGTAAATGTGAACTACATTTTTTGAAAATGAAATAAGCAATACCTGTGAACCCACGTCATTTCATGAATTCCATCATTTGCATAAAAAGCAAAATTCAACTAAAATACTTAAAAGCTTAGGAATTTTGAGAAGTAAATGCAGATGCCCCTCAAAAATTTCGTTCTACCTACAAAAGATCGTGACCGATGACGTATATACTAAGGTGTGTTCTTATTGTTAGCGTCCAACTCAGTATGTAAATACACTTTTAGATTTTTTGTTTTAAAATGAAACAAATAAAGAATATATGGCTGCAAGTGCACAGTATGATTATTATTTTTACATGCAACTTTATTATGTTTCAAGATTGATTTTACTATCGGTAAGCAGAAAATTTGCCCGGAAAGATTCTCCTTTAAGACACCAAAGTACATATTAATATTGAAACAAAACAGTAATGACATTGTAAAAACAGTGTATCTAGTTATGAATTTGTCATAGAGGGCACTATGTGGTGTATTTAAACACATATGGTATTGGGCGATATTTATTTTAATCTTTAAAACTTTAAATCGACACAAACAATTAGTGTAACTTTTAATTTTATTTTATGAGTTGATCTTTAATTTTTTTTCTAAATGCATGCACTAAACCAATTTTTATTTTAATAATAAGAAGTAAACATTTAAGATCGCGTAAACCGTTAAAAAATCGATGTATTTGTAGCTAAACCTTAGCCTAATCCGCTGATTTAATTAAAATAACTTTTAAAATCCTTAGGAATCATATAGATGAAAATTGAAGTTAAGGTGCGTAAAACCATATCTTCTGCATCAAAATGTATATTTTAGATTTCAGCATCATCAAAGTACCATGCAAACTCATAATTATCGTCTTACGTACGCAGTAAAACTCTTGCATGTAGGCATTTATTTTATGACAAAATAAAACGAGCATTCCACAATGCGCGACTCCGCGTCGCAATGAGCCGCATATTATGCTGTGCGACAGGAATAATAAAACCACTGCTGCTGCTGCTGTGCTGGGAGCAGAAGACAATTCAGCCCCTCAGAAAGCAACACACGACACAACAACTCGGACAATGAGAGAGCCCGTGTTTGCGTTTAATATCAGCAGGGAGACAATAATAACTTTTTAATAGCGTCCAGCGCTGATTGGCTCCCGGCTGAATAAGGGTCAAGCACTGCATATAAGATTATAATTGCACACTTGAAATAACGACATTAGCGTGTAATTGCCCCATTGTGCTTTACTTTAAATGAAGACCTGCGGCTGCTTGCTGAAAATGACGCGTCTAATGGGTAAAATCGTGTTTTTCGGCTGCGAGAACATCAGAATTGTTGTCACAACTGCTGAGTGCCTTTTTGAGTAAAGGAAATGAAATTGCGAGCGTCATAATCATACGACTCACTCAACCCGTTGCGACCACGCCGCGGTCGGCCTTTGGTTTTAATCGAGTAAATATTCACGTGTCTGAGGAAAACAATGACTCCTCGCTTGTAAATTGAAAAGTCTGGTCGCAGTGTCGGCCTAAAAAGGCTGCACTTAAATTATCTTGATTTCGAGCATGCAATTATTACCATGCGACCAACTCGTGATTTTTTGACAAGAAAAACGCGTTTAAACCACGATGGTGAAACGAGGTGACTCAAATTAAATTAATGCGTAAATTACGCAGTTGATAAGCAGCGAATTTTTTTTATTTAGATTCGTTTTACTGCATCCTTTCTTTTTTTGTTTTAGAAAGTTCATGATGGTTTAAATATTGTTAGATTACGATATTTTCTTTTAAATTAACTCATCAGACTATAACTGACAAATAGCGAACTGTATTGGAAAGTTATTTTTACATCACGTTTGGAAAGATGTAGCAGCTTAATTTTTCCTTTTGAGCATCTGTGTGCACTTAAGTAAGAAATTATCAGTGTGTATATGGTAATGCAATTGGTTTTAAAATTTGCTGTGATTTTCTGAAAAATTTTCTAAAAAATCTCATTTAGATTTTGATCAACAAGTAAAATAATTTTCAAGTAGGTGAACAACGTTTTTTTCCAACAAAACCTAACTAATTATTTTTAATTATTCACATAATTACTCACTCGTTCTGCTGCCTTTTATTTCTGACCTTTTTAAAACGATAAGAAGTCAAGACTATAAAGTTGTAAAGTAGTAAACTGGGCACTATACAAAATAACGCTATATTATTTTTTTATCAATTCCGAGAAATGTTATGTTTTGAAAAGCAAGGTAGCGAAAAAATTTACATGCGGGTCATCAGAAGAAATGAGGCGGAAACAATTATTAGAAGCAATTTATTCCAGCGAATAAACGCTTTCCGGTTTCCTTTGTCCACGTTTATTTCGTGTGATATGCCCGATTGTTGTCAAACAAAAGTGAATTTCTCTCTTCCTCTAAGGCATGGGGGCTTTTAATGGCACTTGTCTTGTTGCAGGAAAACACAACACCTTCTGAACTGAAAAGACTCACAGATCACAGGTTTGATAGTGATTAATTCCCATCACGGCCAGCGTGCTCTGGGAATTAATTTCTCGTTTATTACGACTCTCAAGCTGCGAGTGCACAGGTGCACGTTTTGTTTAAAGAGCAGCAGATTATCTAAAACAGCAGCACTGGCCGGCGAGCCGATGAGGTCAAACGCAGGTGCGATTTCACCAGCAGAGCACACTGCACTACCTCTCTGTTTGCAAGGGATGTGAAGAATGGAAAATTATTTTTTTTTAATCATAGCCTTCTTCCTCCTCCCTAACAATCTATTTAAAATCTTGAATTATAGTCTTAATCCAAATTGATTATTTATGCAACCGAAAAATCCGAGGAGAATAAAGGAAATAAGGAAATCTCAATTTATTGATTTATGAAAATAAAAAGGTTTGCAATCACCGAAGATATTAGATGCACACTATATAGTCAAATTAATATATAACATTGTCAAAAGCCGATTAAATTTATTTAATTAAATATAGCATTGACCCCTAATAGACTACTTATGTCTCAATTTTTTCTTATCCAATCGGTTCACACAATTAAGCATGTTTTTAAAATTAGCAGCATTATAGAAATATATGAATCTGACTATTTTTCACATCCCCAGTTGTCTCTGTTAGTTTTGTATTTCATTATAATGTTTTATATGAGTGCGGAGCCGTAATAAATGTTGAGCAGCTTGTCATTAATTGCGTCCTAATATGTAAACTTGAAGAATGGCAAAGAGGCTATTTACTCGGAATACCAATTAACGCAACAGAACACAGTGGACAGAGCGCACGCCGTCTAGAAGCGAAGAATTTTTACGATGTGACCTCCCAGATTAAATTTCGGCTTTTCATAAAAGGCCGGCGCAGACTCATTTTTCTTCTTTTGCTAACGCGCTTTCGCCCGCGCGAAATTCACGCAAATCACACAGAAGTGCGTTGGTCTCCGCGCGTCCGAGAGTGTTATCAAAAATACATCTGGCTGAAATCATTTCAGCAGGTTTTCGGCAACTTGCCTTGATGGGAATGAACGTTTACGGCGCGCGCGCACACATAAAACGGCAATACTGCCTAACACGAGTTTGCTCTTTGTCCATTAACGTGTAATTACGCTTTATGCCACCTTTTTATAAGTTCACGTACAAAATCTCTTCATAAAAAGGGAGAAAAAGCTCCTGCGAAAGGCCTCGTTCTGCCAGATGACTTATTTCGGACGGACGGTTCCGCGAAATAGAAACACGATTTGGTTTAAACTGTCTTCATATTAAGTGTTATGGTTCCTGCTAGATATTAGCTTTTGTTTGACAAACGCGTTTCTTTTCAGTTTGAAACGTTGTCCTTCTATTTAGTTTTACAGCAGCTTTGGGGCAGATGACATTACATTAATTTTTTTAATCATTTCCGATTTTATTCTGGATGGACCGGGTAAAATAATATAAAAACATCCTAAAATGAACACCAAGTTATTTTATATTTTCTACTTAATAGTTTTAAACATTCAAAACCTGATATGCAATTAATTTAAAGCAAAACACCATCATAGCAAAACATTCGATTGCTCGAAGCAACTAAAGTGGCTCAGCACTGGGATACACTGTATCAAATTTTAATAAACAAATTCCAATTGAAAGCAATAAGCATGTTTTGATTCTCAAATTTCCTGCTTCCGATCGCTCGAGATTTATTAAGCGGCTCATTGGACGCGCAGAGCGAGAAATCACACGCTGCTGCACTCCGAGAGTCGAGTTGGATTCCACGCCGGTGAGCCATTCGCGTGCTTCCTGCAGAGCCTGATTGATGCTTTCAGCGTGCGCCGCGTAATGTAGGCAACCCGATATGCCCCATATTTTTCACATTTTATAAGGATGGATTTCCAGCAGCTTTGCCTGCATCCCCTTCGCACGTCTTTTCCCCCGAGAGCGGAATGATAGACGAGATATGAAGTGAGAAGTGCGTGTTCCCAAATAGTTTTAAAATTGCCACCGCCCGGGGATTAGACGCATACATATGGAGCTCGGCGGCGCCAACCCACACGGAAAATCATCTTTTCCTCCTCGCTGAGGCTGGCTCATTTTTCACACTCGCGCTTTCCGACTTTGGGTGCGTTGTTCCGGATTTACAATTTAACGCGAAAACGTATTTTCCTCTCGTTTTTACCAAACACAAAATGTTAAATTTTATTTTTCCTGTTACATTTCATATATATCTTTGTATCTTGTTGGCCTGACAAAAAATAATTGGATAAAACAGCGCTTTTAATGATAAGGTGTGGAATGATTTTTCAATTTAGCGGATAACTATTTTGTACATTCTTAAAGTTTAACTTTTACCATATGATTAGTTTAAAAATCATCACAGAGAAAGGCTATACATTTCTACCATCAGATCCATTTAAAAGCACATTGGACGTCGAAAAAATAATTTTTTTAGAAGAAAAATCATAGCACTATTGGAATTTTGGAATAAAGAAGGGTAACAAAGGAAAATCCAAACGAATGGCCCAACTGCACTACACTGCTAGACCAAAGGAAAACAACCGAGCCACCCGATGGTAAAGAGGATTGAAAGATTTTTTCATGATTTCAAATAAAACGGTTTTTTTGCAATTACCCAAATTACAAAACATTTCAAATTTATAGAACCTAGTTTAAAAAAAACACTTTTGACCTGTGCCTCCTGCGGTCCAACAAGGCTTAACCATGGTCTGACCAAGAAATAAAAAAATCATTTGACATTATCCTGATCTTTACCAACCCTGAGCAGTGATGGGATGATGTATTTCTATTTTGTCTATCTCTGTCTAGCTCTTGTCCTCCGACAGGGTGGCTGATTCCAAAAATTAAAATTGTGCTTTGACACTCAGGTTTTTTTTTGTTAGACGTATGAAATATTACATTTTAGTCCTAATAACAGAAAAAAAAGAAAATATTTAAGTATAAAGTGTAGAGGAAAAACGTAAAAAAACGATTTTATTGTGTGAGGAGAAGAATATGTACTATTTTGAAAAAAAAAGTTTTATGAAGACTTTTATAGCCCGTCCGCTTCATTGGAAAGGCATCATTTCGATATAAAAACAGACACGACCGTACACACATGGAACATATTTTAGTGCTCACATGAATAGAGAATATCCTGCAAGAAGCAGTATTTTATAACTCGGGCGACGCGGATAACGTCATGATGTGCCGCGCTGCACACACACACTCGCACGCGGTGGGCCGCTGCGTGTGTATCGATATGACACGGAGAAAGACTTATTCGGCCGCTATCTCGGGGGAGCGAACGCGTCGCTTTTCCAGCACGCCGCGCGGGTTGCATAAACCCCCCGGCAGCTTTGAGAGTTATGGCTCGGCTTTGCGAATATAGATGGATGACGCCCGCGTGCGTGTGTATGCTGTTTGTCTGCTGCGTATTTTTCCGCCGCCCGCCCGTTATGCAACCTCTCCATACGCGCGTAAAATGAAAACAGCGAGGCGGCGGCAGCAGTGACGCCCGCGGGCGCGCAAAAGAGCCGAATAACCCTTGTAGATAAATGCGTGTGCCTCTCTGGCTGCATGCGCGTCTCCCTGCCAATGACACTTTGACATTTTTTCACTTATCAGTCTGATTAATTTCGGCGGCGCTCGCCTCCAGCCCCCGCCGAGGCGAAATTTGCGCCAGCCCAACCGATCGACCGACCCACCCTTTCATCCCTTAATGACGGCAGCGAGCGCGGCTGTCAGAAAAAGGATTCGCTACTCCGCTGCGTCTCGCAGGCACGCATGACATTTCCGCACCGGAAAAATGCCCCAATCTGTGAAGTGCGAATATTCAAGCGGTCGTCTTCAACTGATTTAGAATTATCCCCACTAAAACGGTCTGGAAATAAAATTAAAATCATAATTTTTACGTATTGTAGCATAGAAACGAGAGAGTTAACTGAATGATATTACGACTTGGTTTCCTCATAGGAAAGTTGTTTTTGTGTCAATCGTAAAATATTTTTAAAACCAAATTCTTTATCTACCTTAATCCAGGTAGAAGCTACTATTCTCCGATAAAACCCCTTTTGATAGAATCGTAAACTTTGAACCCCTGTAAAACATACAATTTTTTTGAATTATTGCCCAATACTTTAAGATGCAACATAGGCTTACCATATATGGCAACCCCTTTAGGAAATTTTGTCCAAATCTGAGGAGTCATGTCAACAGGGTATTCACAATGTTTATTTCCAACAAAATATCTTTTGTACAATGCTTTATTTTTTGGTACATTTTGTTTCAAAGTAAATATACAGTTTTTGTTACTGTTAAAAATTTTGATTGCAACATTAAGTATGCTCATACATATTAAAGAGTAGAAATCATGGGTAAGTGGATATTGTGAGATGATGTGTGTTTGTATCTAGAGTGCTAATTTCTTGTTCTGGCCAACATTCACAGCAATGAATAATTTTTTTATATTTCTTGGGCATCAAAAAAGCTGGTTCTAAATTCATGTCATTCAGTGTGTGAAAGATAAATTTTCAGCAAAGATCATCCCCACATCGGCAAATTTGTCTGACAGCCTTGGCCTCGTAAATTGCATGAAGAGAGAATATTTTTTCTAACTACAGTGTATTTAAATTTTATCAAATGATTTGAATAACTGTTTAACAGCAAGAAAATAGGCCAACTGCATCGTCGATAACAAACTTGATTTGTCGGATAGTTGCCAGAGATAACTGCTCTAGTTTTGGACAGTTTTGAAGAAGAAAGATTTGAAGCGATAAATCAGTAGCAAGTTTGCGACACGCAAAACACGGAAAGTCGTGGAGCACATAGAGCGCGAGGTAACAAATGGCAAAAGCAAGTCTCGGCGGCATGCACGCGGTCGTCAATAATTTGAATAATGGCCGAGGTTTATTGCGCTTGGCCACTGTTTGCGCGCACAAAGGCCGCGCTGAGAGGAGCGAAATAAATAAATATGTGCGGCTAGCCCGAGAGGGAAAGATGTATTGCCGCGCGGCTCGAATTATTTATAAACGCTAAGAATCAATACGGAGGCGCTGTCATACCCTAAATAGCGCTGGGGTATAATTCAAAATTATTTTTCAATTGTCGCTCTCGAGCAGTGAGATCAAAGACAATGGCCAGCAGCAACATTTATTTATAAGTGAGCTACCGCCGTTGCTTGCCCGCGCACAACTCGTCGGCCAATTTATTATTCATAACTGCGGCGAGTGTGTTGTGAGTCAGCCATTCCAGGTTTGTTGTTACCTTTGCCTTTTCATGCAAACCGTACTACTACTATACGTACTGCCGCACTATGTATGTACCATCAAATGATCAAAGCGAGCGGCCGGCCACGGCATTTTATTCCAGCAGAAGTACACATACTGTTTCCAACTCCTCATATAAAGCAGGTAGCTCGCCTGCTTTGCGGACTGCCGACACACACACACGGACCGACAGACCGACCGACCGACAGAGCGTTATATTCGCGATTTGAAATGATGCCGGCGAATCCGAAAAGAGCTCGATTTTGCGCGCCGATTTGCAGGTGCAACCGCTGTGTTTGCTGCCTTGATGGTTTTTATGGTTTTTAACCTCGACTTGCCTGTCAATTTGATTTGCAATCATGTGTGGCGATGCTTTTGGAAAGAGCCGATATTTGGTGAAAAGAGCTCATCGCTCGGATGAGCTGAATTTGAACATAAAATTGGTTGAATAAAAGAGATGGGCTTTGGTGAGGAGATTTGCAGTCCCAAAATTCACAGTTTTCGATTTTTAGCTAGCCGAATTTTAGTAGCCGAACTGAACAAGCTCTTCTGTGCAGAACATTAGTCAACCATTTGCACAATACAGCTAAGGAGACCGACAACAGTTGTAAGTGGCTGCTTTATTTTCTTGTTCTGTAAATCCTATAGTTTTTATTTAATTCGCCTTAAATATATTGTCTGGAGTCTTTGTTTCCGACTTTTGGACACTTTCAAGCTGAGTCTGTGTATATCTTTCTTTCACCTCGACTCTATGTGAGCGTTTGATTTTTCTCGTGTATAATGACCAATGTAACAGATATCGTTATAGACAATGAGGACAAGAACGACTGCGAGGTTATTTAAATGTATTTCATAATATATAGCTACAGAGTTCATCAGCCTTGCTTTTAAATAAATAAAAAATTGAGTTTAAGTTTCAGATTAATTAAGCCTTCTGCTTTCTCTCCTTATCCATCTTATCGTTAACTAGTGTCACAAAGGTAGTGGTTTTCGGTCTGTTGCAAGATTTTTTGGCCTTTTGAAATTTATTGGAACTTAACACACCACCCATTCTATGGCACTCAGGCTTGCTTTTATGCAAGAAATTTGAGCGGTAATTCAATTTTTAGCGTTCCGCAAACGGAATAATTGATTAGTCATAGAGTGAAATGTGTTCGAAACATTTGGATGGAATAAGTGCAGATTACAAACAAAAACCCCCCAAGCATAGAAAAACATCAAAAGTGAGAGGCAATCCCGGTGCGCCTCATAAAATTCCATCTTTCTGCATGCACAAAGAGCAGAATCCAATTTGAGCGCAAAATCTGTCACCTCCCTGGAGAGTAATTTATTGATTGCGAATCAATCATAGAGCATTTTTTTGCCGGACACGCGCATATTTTCTCGCATACGCCGCCACTCCCAAGGGGTTGGTATATAAAAAGCAGACGAGGGTTATGGTGTTTTCCTCTTTCTTGTCTGCGGGACACACTGAAATATTTAGGGCGTGTGCATTAAGTGCGTGCTTTACACGACCATATCGGTATTGAGGATCAATCAAATATTAAAATTCGGCCTCCTACGATGCGGCCGGTCAGCCGTAGAGCGGCGAAAACGCAAAGGGGAGCCCTTGAAAGCAGCCCCCGTAAGCTGGATACGCAAGTCCGCGCGCACTAACAGCTTTCCGCTCCTCCGAGACTCATACACTCTCAGCACATGTACACCTACGCCAGCAATATAACGGCCAATTCCTATGTGGATAAATAAATATAAAAAGTTTGCCTACAAAGCAAAGGAAATCGATATCATATTCGTCACGTTTGCTGCAAGCCCATAGCGTTGACGAAATTTCTTGAAAGCTTACACAAAACAAACAAATATATGTGAAATAACAATTTAATTTTTTTATAAATTTTTTCTAATTTTAATTCTGTGTGATATTGATCTTGCACCAAAGGAAATGTGTTGAAACGTTGAGACAAAAATATTCCAAGAGTTTTCAAATATATAATAGTTGGTGAGCATTTTCCGCGACAGCGCAGCTTCGGCAAATAATGCCTGGCGTTCCTTTGGACGGAGGGTGGACACCCCACGCTGAAATAAAGGCGCAGCATCCCCACACATAGCTGCAAAACATGTTCCACGAGGAGAAGATGGAATGTTGGTGGCTGGCTGGCGTTTATTTCGTACATGCAGCGCCGTCCAAATCTTCTCTTCAGTTTTCAATGATCTCCCTCGGGTTGTCGGTCGGCGATTGTCTCGCGCGGACGAGTGGCACGCATGAATATCAAATGAGCTGCCGGAGCAAAAAGCTTTAACAATTCGATAAAATATAAGCGATAAATGAAATGGGGAAAAGGTTTTGCTTACTCTCAGTTTACAAATCCAAATTGGTTAAATTTTTGGCTTTAATTCAAAACATATCTAAAATTTTATTTAAAATTTAAATAAATGATGATATTTCAAGTTGAAAAAAATCATGAATCATTGATTGTACGGTTTCATTTAACTCTGTTGAGCTATCTGTGTGGACGTAATGAATAATTTTATCGCAATGGACCCAAAATAATTAGATGCGAAATGCTACGCGGCAGCCATCTCTAAAAATTCACCATTTCACGAATTCTATTGATTTTCAAGCTAACGATCTGCGAAATTCAACTCGCCTAATGAGCTTGCATACCGTAAATTATGAATTCTAGTGGTGACTCTGCGTGAGCTGGCTCACGTCGCAATACCACCTGAGTGAAAAACGTAAAAAAAACTTAATGAAGAAGTGCCCAAAAACTCGCTCTTAAAACTAGCCGCTAATAATATACGCATCGACAGAATAAATTAGGCGCGCGAGCAAAGCCAGTCGGTGGTTTTACTTTTTTTGTAATTATCCAGCGAGCAGCTGGAAATATCAAAGAGGTGCCTTAATCTGCAGCGAATCACGTGCGCAAAAATGCGAGTGCATTCCACGCCGGCAGCCCTGCTTTTTATTAACACACACACATAGTGTTCGCAATGGATCGGATTGTGTGAGCGAGAGAAAGAGAAAGAGCCGTGTGTTTGCGCTCAAGAAAGCCGGGACAAGCGAGCGGCATGGTGAATTTATAAGGATGCGTGTTGCGGGTACACCTCGATCGCCTGACTCGGGGGAACAAGCGCGACTTTTTACACGGACCGTCAGTGTGGTCCGTCAGGTGATGAGATGTTGGATGACACGAATTCGTCTTACACTTTCGACGCTCGCTTCAGTCCCGTCGATTAAAAGAATAAAAAATATTCTACCTCTAAAAAGTTATTACAATTAATTTATTTTTAACGCTCACAACTATTTTAGTGGTCAAGAACTTTTAAAAATCAATTTAATTCAACAGCAATGAAATGTTTTTATTTTAAAATACATGAAGCACGCACTTCAATGGAACTTTCCAACATCAATTTAAAAATTATTGAAGCATTTGAATCACTGAACTTTCAAATTAAAAAAAAAATTGTGAGAAAGCATTTAGAAAAAATAACTCAAGATGCACAACTGAAGCAGCATTTTTTATAAAACAAGACTTTCAATAGCATCCTACTAGACATAGAACTTATAGTCTTTTCAATAACAATGAACGTTCCGACAAGCAATGCCTTTTCCAACTTGCGCGATATTAATTTTGCTTCATATCAAACGCAAGGAGACGCGCGCCTGGCGCGGTCGCTGCAATAAAAGCTTTGTGTTGGGTGAGACAAGAAAAATATCATAGATGCAATATCTGTCAGCGCTGCGAGACCCAAATATTCCCCGCGGAGAACGTTGCAAGAATAGAGAACGCAAAAAATCGCTTTTCCCCGCCAAAAAGACTTTTGTGTGGAGTAAGTGATACATCACTCCCTGATATTAGCCATAGTGGTGTCGCAGGCAGAGAGATTTATTCCACGCATCACGTTGCATTTCCCTTCAGATTTTTCTCTTGCGCGGGTTTGAATCTGCGGCACGCGCTCAGCTCGGAATTTCCTTGCACTGCAAAATGTTCATTCAGTTTTTATTTCCAAAGTGTACTTGAAACGGTTTTTCATAGCATTAAAGTACCATCGTTCCCTACTGGAAAATTAAATATTTAATTTTGATTTTAAAAAGATGATCTAAAGCATTGAGAAGAGAGCGTTTGATTTGGAGATCAAAAATTTGTGTGAAGTGAAAATTTAAAAACTGTTTAAGAAGATCAATTGTTAAATTTTCGATTCCCGACGGTATTTTTGTCTGCTGGAGCCAGCTGTGGCATACCCACGAAATATGGTGGACTGGATCCACCGATCGAAACTGGTCTAGTTTAATTTAAATGTTGAAAAACCAATGAGAATCAAGTCATATGTATATTATTAATTTTCCTCTCAAGAATGCAACAAATCTTGAGTGAAAATCGTGTCTTGAGAATGATAAACTGTATCAAAATAATTGTTTTTTTGTTTCTTTTTTTAATTGTAGGCTTTAGCTTGATTAGGTTTAAAGATTGGAGCATTTTTCAGTAAGCCAAGTCGGAGTCTTTTCAGTTTGTGTCCTCTTTTGGCACTGTATTTTGTTTAAAGATGTTTAAGCATGTTTTTCTTCTTCTTTTCCACCTGCGGTGTGTTGTCCTCCCTCTATTCCATTTTTCCTCCAAACCCTTTGAAAAATATTAATACCACTCTTTTTTATGGTAAAAAGTTATCATATGAAACTTTCTGTGCTGTGTTAAGTATCAATTTAAAAAAAAAAAAATTACGCGGAATTTGTAAAAGAACGTATACAAGTTCTGAGTATTAACATAATTTCCTTTTTTCACAATGTTATAAAATTGTTCTGAGATAGTTCGTTTTGCGGTGACAATTGAATTAACAAGTTTTGTTCAGGTCGCACATACGGCATGACGTCATTTGCTGGGAAAACGTGCTGCGCTGCAAAAGTTCACCGATAAATTTCATTGTTTCGCATGAAAAAGGGAGGGCAAGCTAATCAATGGCCGGCACTACATCAATATATTCAACAGAACAAACGCGATTTCGCAGCGGCAACACGACTAGAGGAGCATCCGACGGGCCTTCTCAAGGGACCCACCCAGTCATATAACAAACCGAGCGGAGGTTTTTGTTTCCCCGGCCGCGCGCGCGTATACGTATGCATAAAAATATATATAAAACGCAGAAGAAAGAGGCCGGCGAGCTGAGAGCAGAGAAGAATGGAAAAAGTTGGCGTGCTGAATTGAAGTATGGTGGCGAAGAAATAAGTATAAAAAGAGGGTGCAACGGGTACAAAGGTCCGGCAAAGGACACTGCAAAACTGATGTGACCCCCGAGAATAGCCCCTACGCGCACACTTTTTTATATCTCTCGCCGCTCTGCAGGAATTGAGGGCGCAAAATATCTCTCCGAATACCCTCGCGACCCTGCAAAACCGAGCGAGTGTGTGTGTGCAAGAGAGAGACTGCGTGCTATTTGACCGGATAGAGTGAAAACCATACATTTCAATCCGCGTGACGTGCGAAATAGGCAGAAATGGAAACGCCGGCGACCAGGCGCGCTGCACAGAAATTTTTCTGTTAATACAAAAAGCAGGGGTGCCGGCCTGAGTGCTCGGGGAGGCAATTGACCCCTCTAGGTGCTTCCAAATCTTTACTACGATGCATAAATTAATTACCTAACTCTTAATTCACACTAGGCATCCTTTCGAATTTATCTTCAAGCCAAAAAAATCAGTTTTAAGATGTTTAAACAAAGGATAATTATAATTTTTTTCTTAATTTTTAACATAGATATTTGAATTACAAAAAATAATTTTTAGCTTTCCAAAAATGGTGTTCGTTAGGGTCTAAGCAGAAGTTCTTTCTTGAGGTTTTACTTTAAACACCTTATAGGGTCCGCCATAACATTTAAGGTGAAAATTTTGCAGCTGTACATAACTATGGCTATAAACAGCAACCAAACGCCAGATAAAAGTTGGGAAGAATCAATATCAATACTCGTTGAACTATCAAGCAAGTACTCCACGTTTGCTTGTGTCGACCACGCAAGTCACCTGCCTCCAAGCTTAATATAATTTTCAGCTGCTAAGTCGAAATTTCGTGGCTGCCAATGAAATCTGAATTTCAATAAACTGTTAAATTAAATATATTTTCACAAATCATGATATGAAATTATTAAAGTAATGAGACATCGATAATAATACATGCTGTTCATGCCTGTAGAACCGGGAGTGGGAAGCTCATTTGGATGTCAGCGAACGGTCCAAATCACATCGTGAATGGCGAAAAGGTTATTCATCTCTCGCGCAATTTCAATATCGAGTAGTAGTTCCGACAGAGCGACATCCTTTCATTGCTCCTTTTCATGCCTTTATTCATACACAATATCGGAAAATGCTCAACGTGCGGCAGCAGACGGCGGGAGGAGTGTGCCCGCCGTTCATTCTGCTCTGAAAATCTATTGTTGTGCTGCCTTTTGGCTTTTGCTCTCTCTCTCTCTCTCTCTCTCTCTCTCTCTCTCTCTCTCTTCTCTCATGCCGGCGCTAGATTATGCATTATGCCAGCCAGCCAGCGACGAAGAGGGTTTGCCAGCATCAGAGGGTGGAGAGCATGATTTGATATCGGAAGCTCTGATTGTTAAATTTGTTGGAAGAAGTGATGCAGCAGCAACTCCATGCACAGCAAAAGTCGTATGGCTATGGGTCCCAGTGTCGTTTAGTGAGGCATTTGTTAGCCTACTGGATTATTTGCTAAAACAATTATTAAAAATCCATCATTCAAAGCATGTATTGTCATATTTTTTTCTCACAATTAAATTTAATATTTTATGGCTTATAGCAATAACTGTCGATATTAGCAACTTTTTAATTTACAAATGAAATATCTTCTGCTCCATTTGTGAAAATAACTAAAAATTTGATGCACAAATAGAAGTAATTTTAAAACTTATTTAGCACCTTGAATATGAAAGGCATGGAAAAATTGACCAGAAAACAATTTACAATATTAACAGCTACATAAATATTTTCCTCGCGTAAACATTACATATTAAAATTTTGTAGTTTCCTGTTTTAGTAAAATAAAAATTGTTTTTAATAACTAAAAAATCTGATGAAATAATAAAAACATTATTTTAATTCCAAGTGTCAAACCATTGAAAATTTAATAAATAAACAAAAAATATCAACCTAACCTGCCAACTTTAGTGTTAGTGAAAGTATAAACAATAGACAATTGATTTATTTGAAAAATTTTAATTAAAAATAAATTTTTCAATAATTTTTAAATGCCAAAAACAGTCACAGGACCCTATACAGAACTGCATTTGTGCGAAGGGAACTGAACGGGCTGTTGGTGGATGATTGTGATGAGGATGAGTTAGCGAGTGGATGGTTCCGACCCGGCTGCTCCACATAATTTCAATAAATACAAAACATTCCGGCGGATTGAGTGCGCGCCAGCAAAAAGTTTAATATGAAAATAGCTGATCCATTGATGACGAATGGTACGTTGGAAATGAGAATAAATTCAGGCGCTCGTTCGACTAACTGCCGCCGCGGCTGCTGAATATGCATGTTTTCTGCCTAATGCTTCATCCGCACGCTCGACGAATAATGCGAATAATACACTCGCTCTCGGTCTCTCTTGTGCGCCGCGCGCTGGTATTTATTGTCTGTGTGCTATGTACGCACGTTTGCATGGGCGAGAGCGAGTATTAAATGCGCGCAAATAAGCGGGGGCCGTGTTTTCGGCGCGTAATTGTTGTGCAGATGAACTCATTTCCAAATCACCAGCATCCACTTCTATTTCCAATTTCATATTGTTTGCCGACGCGCAGTTCCACTTCCCGGACAGATTAGTTCCAGTTGCAAAATGATTCACTTTTCAAACGTTTGCAAGAATCTCTCATAAAATATGTTATTATGATCACTCTCCTATCCAACTATAGACATAAAATGTGATTGGATTAATGTAAACTATTTATCATAACTATATTCTGGATATAAAACTGGTTATCAATGAAACCAAAAAATCCAGAGAGGTAGGAGTTCAAATTAATTTTACAAAAGGGGAAGATAATTCTGAATTGAATTAATTTTTTGCATTGTTTTACGATCAGTATTGAAAGAATTTAACATTATTTGTGCAGACAAAACAGTTGAAAATTTTAATAACATGTATTATTTGGAAATTTTTATCTCTTTAATAATTATAAATTTCATTACTGGTCTAGACTTAATTCCATTGATATCTAAATAAAAAAAATCCGAGATTTTACTGTCCATATGCGATTTGGAGCTATTAAAGCTTGACAGAGTGCAGTAAGCTTCAAAATATTCGCTTCAAACGGAAGCAGTCGATCATTTCTCAACGACAATGTCGGTGGCGAAGAACAGAGCTAAGAGATGAGACGCAGCACTCATAAAAACTAATGGCCAAGTAAAAGCGTGCGTGTAAGTGGCTGCTAGCTTATTCTCTTCCTCCTCGGCAGCTCACGAGCACGTCGATCTATTTTGAGATGACAAAAATAATAAAGCATCAACTTTTATTGTGTGCCACCTCTAGACAATCTCGGCTAACTAACAACTGACAAAAGACACAGGCTGGCAACAATAATAATTTGTCCTGGCTGCTTCCCGGCCAGGATTAAGCTGGGAAAAAATAGTCGATGATTTACAATAGCGGGTGCGAGCCAACCGGTGCATAAATTCAAATTAAGCCCGGCTGAAAGATATGAGCGGCGGGGACGTGCAACACGGACAGTTTTAATCCAGGAGCTTTTTATAAATTGTCCTAGGTGGTAAAACACTTGGGAAGCAGAAAAATGAATTTTATTTTCACTTTGTCATTAAATTTGATTAATTTTATCGTAATTTTTCTCAAGTGATGAGTGTTTACTGGAGACTTTCTTCAATTCCGTTTGACACGCCCCTAATGAGCGGCTGAAATTATATAAACGAGTAGCGGCGGAGCAAATCATTAATTTTTAGCCGCGTTTGACGAATTGGCCGCTGGCTCCTTTGTTGTCTCGCGTCTTTGTGTGTCCGTCCGCGTCGGTCGGCCACGGCAATTTTTAATAAGTTCAAAACGCGCACGGCAGTCCGTTTTTAATTATATTTGCTAGCTCTTGGCACCGGCAAATCGCTTTCTGCCGCTGCGGTGGCGAATTATCATTTGGCGCCGCCGAAATGCTTTATTGTTGCACGCGGGCAGGACCGTCGGTGTGTGTGTTTCTCGCTCGCACACCGTTTTAATCGAATAAACAGTCCTGCGGCCTGCTGGCAATTAGCACATTTGTTTGGTGTGCGTGATGCCTCGAATCATTAAAATTACGCCGGATCAACCCGTTTAATGAGCGCGCCCCCGGAACGCACATTCACAAAGCAAATTTTTCATCTCACCGCTGCCAAAAGCGGCTCACATAAAACATCAACAAAATGCTCCATTACCGAATTCGCGCGAAAGGCGACAAAAATTCGGTTGATTTATACAGTTGTTTATTCTCACTCGTTTGTGATCTGATATTCAAATTTTCTGCTATCAGAAAATTATCTACGTACAAAAATGCAATGATCCGCCGTGGAAGATATTTTTCCATCAACCAACAAAATAATTTAACATGATTTTTCCTTCTCAACTTCTTCCTTAATTTATAGGTTTTTACAGATATTATATAATTAAAAATTAGTCTGACAATAGTTTTTCGATTTAATCTTTAATGTCTTGTAAGCAAAATCGAAGTATTTTATATTCATTTGTTTAAAATGAGAATGTTCACTGAAAGGAGAGAAAAAATCAGAGCAGACGGGACGACTCATCAAGCAATTTACAATGGAATAATGCTCCATTTAGATTTGAAAATAAACCCGAACCCTCTTCTCTTCAGTGGACAATGCTAAATCTATTTGTGTTGCTTTTAGTTTTAAGCTTCGCTTTATTACTGTTGCATCGTGAATGCTGAATTAAAAAATCCACTCCTTATTTTATCATTTCATCGTTAGGAAAGAAAAGTGTCAGCTCCAAACTTGCATTCCCAGGAGAGGACGAAACACCTATACTTCATTAAATATATATTTTCCATTAATTCCAAGCAAGAGACAAAGCAGGAAAAGGAAAAAAGCAGGGTCCAATACCTCTGCTAATGGCATTCCAGCCCACATAGAAGTTGACAGAGAGGGTTAAAGACTTGCGCGATGAGCAGAATTATAAATAGCTAGAGCCGAGTGGACAACGTGTGAAACAAGAATGTGTTGTTTGTTTTTCTGGCTCTTGGCCGATCGATGGATGGCACCGATCATTTATCATAAAAATGGGCGCACGTTGTGAATATTTAATTGGAAATGTGAGGCAAGGTCGTGCACAATTGTTGCTTTGCGAAACGGTTACCGACGGCCTTTGGGTGCTGCACCTAGTTAAAATTGGATTCTTTCAAATGTAGGTTGTCATTTTCATAAATTTAAAAATTCACTTGTTTAAGATGTACAAGCTATTTTTACTGGGCCTTTATGTCTACAGGACAGCTTTCCCCATGCATAATTACGTCATAAAGGAAATTAAATAAAAAATAATATAGAAAAAATCAGTCAGTTTATATTATTGAAAAAATACACACGTTTTAGAGTTTGTGTACATATCAATTTTAGTTCTAGTTCACACAAATTGAACTTTTTATTTCACAGCAATTGAGTTTTACCAATGTTGAATAGTTTTTTAAAAGTTAATTTTGCTTTTTTCACATTTATTTAAATTTTCTTGTGTTTTTCAGGTTAGAAAATCAAAACTCTCATAATCAAAAATTCTGTGAAAGATGTGAAAGATCAATTGATAGAGCTATTAGCTATCGATCGCGATGTGCGTTTGAGAGATTGTCATTTCAAAGGTGCGTCAACTGTCGTTGGATACCACTAGTTAGGAATAGCAACCATTCCAGGTCTTAATGTTTATAGACAAAGGCTGTAGGGGTTGCGAAATTCAGTGTGTCTTCGCCAGCCAGCCCCATTTGTTCAAAATTTTAGGGTCAGTGAATGATGCTGATGCCCGGCGTGGAGGGTTAAAGGGGTCATTTGCTTGAGCATTAAAAGGATGCACATCTCTTGCCGGAGCAAGTGATGGGGAAAATGACTTGGCGGGCCGATAAGACTGGACTGGCGCGCTCGCTGTTTCGTTCCATTTGGGGTAGTGCAGGGCAGGGTGTAATCAATGTCAAAACAGCCCCCTTCCTTCAAGGAGCCGGAAACAACCCCTACAAATATGAATTACTCCGAGGGCGCACAGGGAGGCAGCCACTCGAGTGTGCACTCTAATTTCAAATTACTTTAATTGCTTCAAATTGTAATTAGTCTTTTTAATTGGCACCACATGCATGGCCGGGCAAAAGGATAAAAATATCACATGCTAAATTACACCTAAATGCTGCGAGAGAGCGGCCCGCAATTTGTAAATTTAATGCGTCTGGCGAATTCCTGTGCCAGGAAGGGTTGAGCAGGAGAGAGAAGTCGATTGCTGTATTGTTTTTGCTGCCAGTGCTGCGGATGCGACGTTGACGGCCTGATAAATCGACGCCACTTTGCAATTTGCAACATTTGTCAGCGAATCCCAGTGCTTTTTGCCGCTTTTAATTTCTGTTCAATGTCGCATTTAAAACCGGGCGAATCACTCGCGCATGTATATACAATGAAATATGAAATCATCTATTAAAATTCAACGGGTGGATGCACTTGTTGGCAACTGTTTGAAATATTTTGCGCAGCCGTGATTTGAATGACGAAACGATCGCCCGTATTGCCATGAATAAGGCATAAATTTAATGAATTCATTTTTCAGCACTTTTATAGCAGCTTTGCCTTTTATACGAACTATTCTAGAATGCCAGCAACAATCAGAGTGGAATGTTCATCGCACCGCAGAGAGAGCACATTTTTATTTCTCCGAAATCACTTGGTTTCACTCCAAAATATTCGGGGGACAATAAGATAAAGCCCCGTGAGTCTATTATAGCCCTCGTCGGATCGGTGAATAAGTAAAAATAAATATCATCTTCGCCCGAAGAGCAGCGCAAGTCTCTCGTCGACGATCCTCCCAATCTAATTTGTGGCATTTTCACTCAAAAGCTGCCGAGACACAAAATAAAAGAAGAAGGAGGAAATGCCTCGACCGAAACACAAAACGACGACACCGCCGCTGGGTTGTTCTTGTGTATACCATTCGGCCGGCTGGCATGAAAGTAAAATAGACAGTTAATTTTCATCAGTTGATTCGGCGGATTAATTGCCATGCCTTGCCAGAAGTAATATTAGAGCAGCTAGCAGACGCGACGCACGCACGCACTCGAGATGAGCTTTTGTGTGTTTGTCTTTTATTTTTTTACGAGCAACAGGGCATAGTTTTAAAATTCTTCCCCCGCCCCTTTTGTATCTCATAGAGCGAGCAGCGCAAGGGTGGCTAACTGCGTGCCAGAAAACAAACTCACTTATCGTGCTCACGGAGACAAAAGCGAAATTAAAACAACCGCTCAGTCAGTCAGCCGGCGGATTTATATAAATTTCAGAGTATTTTGGCCGCTCTTTGTCACACACACACACACCGCTGTCTGATAGCTATTTATACTTGAGCTCTACCTTTATGGATGGAGGGCCAACTAACTGCTGAGCGAGAGGGCAAAAAATACTAATTGAACGACGAGTGAGTAACATTTCGTAGAAACCGAGGCAACTTCGAATTGCTTGCAAGGGAATCGTAGCAACAGTGCTTGGCATTTATACGAAATTAAGTTGAATCTAGGTGATTTCGCTCACTGCTTAAAATCGGTTATGTAATGACATTTAAATTGAAATTCATTTATATGCTCAAATTGGAGACAGTGATTTTTTATTAATCATTCGAACCATTGAAACACAGCCGGTAATAACTAAAAAAATTAGGAAAATAAAGTATGATAAATATATTTAAGAAATGTAATTCTTTGTCCTCCAAAACAGGATCTTACATACAGTCCACTTGATTACCAGATTTACCCTCCCACATGATTTTTATAGTTCATTCACTAATGCATTTCGACTGATTGAAAGAACGAACAAATGTGATTTTTAGATCAGGTTGACACACTTAAAGTGAACAATTATTTCGCACGTTCTCATCGTGGATATAAATAGCTAACACTGTAGAACAGGATTTGATTAGCAGGTGAAGCACTGTTGATTAGGCCTGATAGACCAGAACGGATGCCGTTCAGTACAAAATAATTTTGCTCTTTTTTTATTCGTTCTAGCCACTGATCTTGATAAAAAAAACACCATTGATTAATTTACTAAAAAAATTATCCAATCACCATTCAGGGGGACAATAATGAAGGAAAACCTAAATGCTCAAATTCTACTCTACACAGTGTGAATTAGCGCGAAAGGTCGTGAGGAATTATGCAAATATTTCCGCTTGCAAGTTTGCTTTGCTGCACATGAGAAGCGAGGCAGATGTCACGGGGCGCGGATAATCTGGCGACACATCATCATCATCATAACATCGCGGGAGCTGCTCCCCCGGCCGAATTCGGGGCTGCCCGGGGCCGCTGCTCGCGCTCAGCTGATTTGCATATTGCTTCAGTTCGCAGCGAGAGAACGAGAATTAATTCGGCGTATAACACAGAGTATGCATATTATTCAAATTGTGTCGGGATGGAATTTAGATGACACACAGGGAGAAATGCAAAGCGAGAGGGAATAATAGCGTGAAATCGAAATAAATTAGTACGTCATGCAAAACAAATATATGGCAACTCTATCCAAGCAGCAACAGCAGCGAAATTCGAATTTCATAGTTTGCGAGAGGCAAATTGGCCCGAATTAAGCGCACAGCAGCTCGTTTCTCTGCTCGATTGAACGCGACGACCTGAAATGACGCTCTCTCTCTCTCTCTCTCTCTCTCTCTCTCTCTCTCTCTCGTCAGACAGCATTTCGTGATATTTTATTTATTTAGCATTATATCATCGGGTCGCTCGAGTTGCTGTTATTAAAGAGCACATTATGCTTGCCTTTTACGTCGCGCCTTTTATTGCTCGGCTACCGCTTCAAACAAAAGACCGCGCGCGCGGTGCATGCGCGACTCTCTCCACTCGCTACGTTGTGACACAATAATAAAAATAATAACACACACAATACATAAATGACAGAGTGGCAGACACAATTCTCAGAAGGCACAAAACGGAACGGTAAATTTTGCCTCTCAATGTGCTGTATTAAATTCATCTATACTTGCCTGCTTTGCGCCGCGAGTGCACGCTGCCTGACTGGCCGAGTATGCGACCGAAAGATTGATGATTAAGAAATACCGTTTTGCAGAAAAAGTTTGACGCGCTGCATTTGCAGGGTAAAAAATCACTCACAAATTGACAACATTGTAGATTAACTGAATCGGTACATCCTGTAAGGTTAGAAACGATTGGTCCCGCTTCACTTCCTCTCTCTCTGTATGTGGCTGGTGACAGGTTTTCGAACTCTCATTCCATTCAAAAAAAACTTTTAAATTGTATCGCATTATAAGTCATTTGCTTGGCCTAAAAATAAGAATGCATGAGGAAACTTCTCAGATTACTGTTAAAAGTTGCAGAAACTTTGGTAAATGTTGAAGCTTGCGGAATTTTCATTTTTGTACTGGGTTATTTTATAGAGGAGTTTTACGAGACCTATGTATGCATTTTTTGCTGTAGCAAGTGGGCAACAAATAAATTGTTGAATATAATTAAAACCAGGCTTCATTTCTCTTTAATTTGACAACGAGGATGAAGCCTGGTTTTAATTATATTCAACATGAAAACAACCTCGAGTGGTCGCACTTTTCAAATATTTAACAAATAAATTGTTAGATGGAATTATAAATACACTGAAGTAAGGCCAAGCGTATCTAAATTGATTGCTGTTCAATGAGCTGTTTAATTTCCAACCGTTAATCAGCGTAAAAAGCAACTAAACATCTGTCGATCGTCTGTTGTAATTAAGTTGTCATAACACGTGCTGGACAAGTGTTGAGCGGCAGCAAACACGAATATGATCATCATATCTAATAATAGCGTTCGTGAAATAAAGTCGAGCAACACTTTTCCTGCTCCTCTCAGCTCGGCGGTGCCCTTTTTCAGCGCAGGGGTGAATAATTTATTGAAAAATTTCACGCCTGCAAATGCGCATGCTGGGGTGGGCGGCTTTTATAAATATGTTAATCGCCGCTTTAGTGCCCGCGCCCCTTTCGCTCAGTGCAAGTCAAGCCCGCTGGACCTGTCAGAAAATCAATCTTTTCGTCCTACAACAGTCACCATTAGTCAGTCTGCACGTGGTAAATTAAAAAAATTGTTGACTTAAAAGACCCGGATAAAATTCCTCCTCTGAGCTGTTAATGGGATCTATTAATATTATCTTCTCTGTCAGTTGATTGATGGAATTGTTTATTTTTTTAATCTGAATCAGATACAGAGATTTCAAAAGATACAAATATAAGCCAAAATTGATGAAAATAAACCATTTATCAGAAACAAATTTAAATTAAAACCATTTTCAGGGAATTAAGTGCAATTTCATCGGTAGGATATGCTCCTGTCAGCATTTTGGTTGATAAATAGACGTTGCTGGATGTCTGTTGCCGATTTTGAACGGCAGCAGAGGGACCGAATTACATAATTGCAAGTCGAGCACTCTAATTTGCAGTTTGAGTTGCGTGGAAAATCGCTGACAACGAGTGTCAAAGAGGCATCCCTCGCGTGCAATCAAACGCCGCTTTGTGCGCAAATAAAGAAAAAGCGATAGGTGCTGCGCTAGCGGCTGTAAATAAATCAAAAAGACGAATTGGTCGTGAGAAATGAGATGACCATCATCATTTATTATTTTATTAATAATAAATACACCATGGCACTCGTTGTGTGCTTCAAAGCGCGCTGTTTTGTTGGTCAAAATTAACTCCCTTAGAGGCGCTAGGCGTATGTTTGTATACGGCTTGCTTTTTTGAGTGAGATGCTACTGTGTGGATTATTTCCCAGCTTTGTTGCCCAACGACGCGTTATAATTAATACCGTGCACGCCGCAATATCATTTATGGCTGAATCATGCTTGTAATTTATTTTGGGATGTCAAAATGATAGTCAACCATGCAACACGTGTTGAAAAGTTAAGTCTCAGGATCAATTTCTGCCGTTGCGGTCGCTGCCACAATGCTGACTCTGTCGATTTGTGTGTGCGTTCACATTTTTTTTTATTTCCTCGTCTATGCGATCATGAAATGTAAGAAAGATAGAGAGTTGGATTGGCCAAACCAGCATAACACCAAGTATGAGAAAATCTGGTTTTTGTGAGAGTCGAAATGTTCAAGATGTATTTTCGCCTGTGCTCAACATTTTGTTCCAATTAGACAGTTATAATTGCAGAATAATTTCTTTCCCACAATTTGATGAAGAATTTTGCATTACTTCAAAAGGTGCAAAGCATTTAATATTGTAAAGATAGAAAAATATTGATTTTTCCTACAAATTTTAGCTAAATTGTTGGCATTGCTTCAATATATTTAAATTATATCGTGTGGCCTTCCTTTTTATTTTCAATTGTTTAGTTTTTTCCGTCTATTTATGTGTGAATGAGTTTCTACTAAGTGTATTTAGGAATAAAAAAGTAAATAAATCAGTGTGTTTCCTCATCCAAAACATACAGCATGTAGAGCCATTGTAAAATTAATATTCAAGGTCGTTAATAGCATAGAGGAGCCAATGCCAAATTTCCTCGGCATTTTAACAATAATTAATTACCGTCCACATTTCTTTCGCAATGAACACGGAGACAGCGCCGTCTCGATTATATTTATAATTGGCTGCTTTGTCTGCTTGTTTGTAAATTTCAACCGTTGCGACCTTAAAAGCCGTTTTAATTATGCAAGGTCGATTCGGCGTGTACCGAGCTAATTATTATTCCGAAATGTGTTTGGTTGTTGGCACTGGATAGATTTATTTTTGCAGCAGAACGTGGGTGTAAATTACATAGAGCAGCAGGCGACTCTTGCGACAGCAGTCACGAACAAAGGGGCCCAGCAGCTCTCTTGATTTGTTTCAAAGGCAAGCGAATTTGGCGTTAATCCATTCATTTCGTCGCGACCAAATACAAAAACGCCATTATGCTTAACCAGGAGGACCGAAAATCGGCGAATAAAAGGCTGTCAAAACACATTTGACCATTTTGGCTTCGTTCTCGAATCTGCACAATAGCGTTGATCAATCGCGAGCTAAGTGAGCAAAACCGAGTGCAGGAAATGCACCGAATTCGTGACCGCTCATTGAAGTCGCCCACAATGAGCACCATCGGTTTGGTGAATGCCGGGCCAGGTGTAAGACGGGTAGCGGCCCAGCAGGCGGCCAAAAGCAGCCGCTTTGTTTCTCGCGCTTGAGGTTTCCATCCATGAATCGCGTCCGAATCGCACATCCTCCTAATTGTCCGAAACCTCAGCCTGAATGAAATTCCGCGTCGGAGGCAGCCCGAATTTTACTTTCCGACCTCACACAGTTCTCGACTTGAGGCAGTCATTGATATGAAAAGAGATCCAAACAAACGAGTTGGAAGCAGTAACGAGAAATGCCATTGTCAGACCTATTTTCACTCACTTTATTAGCCGCGCGCGGAGCAGCCCCTTTTTCGTCCAGTCATGCAGTCGGACAAAAAATGGTACATTTAATCCGTGGCGCGAGAAATTTATATCACCTTTCATAAGCGTGTCCGATCGCGCCACTCCATAACAAAGCCATTTTTCTGCATCAGAAATATGACAAGGAACTTTTCATGCTCCAAAGCGCCGCGCCGGCCGAAGGGCAAAAAGTTTAATTTCATATTTTGTTCCGAGAAGGCAGTCCAATTTCGTGGCTGAGAATAAAGAATCGCACCGGCGAGACACACGCCAAGAGCGCATAGAGAGTTAGATTGGCTCGCTTAAAAATTCATCTCAGGAGCACCATTGTTCATAATTGGCGGCTCTTCCTCTAGTATTGCCTGAAATGCGGCGCATAAACGTGTTTCGCCGATCGCGCTGTGCTTTTTGTATTATTTATTTAACCTCTCCGCCTCCTTTGAATAAAACTCGAACGTGTGTGCGTCTCTTTTTTAAGGAGCGCGCACGTCAAACAGCCAGCCACATAGCTAAAAAGTAAAGCGGCAGAAAACGAGGCCATTGTGTTAGCGACTGAGAACTATCAATATTGGCCTTTAAAATTTAATGCCGGCCGGTGTCGGCTAAGTCAGTTTAAATTGCTGCCGAACGATGTGATATATAGCTCAACGCGTGAAATTTCGACGGGAGAGCGCGGAAAGATTTTTTATTTATGTGTTGCAGATGTAAAACATTCGCGAAAAATCCTCAGTTTAAAAAGAAGAAATTTCACAATTACATTTTTTGTAGAAAGATAAAGTTTTAAATTGTGAAACCCAACTGAAAAGACACTTTGGATTTAAGATTGTTTTTTTCAAAATGAAAAGATTTTTGGCACAGCTAACCAACAATTGCAAAATACGCAAAACACTATGAAACTTTATTGTTGGAATCATTTTTGCTGTGATAACAATTGATTTGTTGAAATTTGGAAAAATCACTACTTGAAAATTAGCAATGATGTCTGATCAGGAAGCTCTCAATTTCGCCGTTCCTCCCCAATCCAGGGAGGAAAAAATCAAGTGCATTGTAGATGACCTGATTTTGAAAGAGCCCAAGATGTCTCCCGACATAATCGAGTTCTTGGTCCGCCTTGACGTGCAGTACTCTGGCTTGAACCCTGAATCTTCGCAGCTCTCCGTCAGTGAGTTAGCAAGCCAGGTTCACCTCGACGTTGTCAGCGTCAAGAAACTCAACATGCTGACGATGAGAACGCAAGCCGAGTATTTCATTCACATCCTACACGACAAAAAGGAAATTAGCAACTGGTTAAATGATGAATTGGAGCGGATGCTGGGAATATTTTTGAGCAACTTGGCCGAAGAAGAAGATGGATACGAGAGCAAAGAGTTTTATTTTAGACTGGCTGAAATTTTCATGCACACTTTTTCACTGAAAAGCTATGTTTATGATGAAATTCGAATGGCCTTGGAGACGCTCATGCCTCGTGGTGACTTGAAAAAGTTATCTCGATTGGAAAACAAAGTAAACTTCCGAATATAAATTATTTATTTTTACTCTTTTAACCAAATTCTATCAAAAGGAACAAATAGAAACGCTGAAGATCCTTTTTAACAGAGCTTCTGGCTGTATTCTGTTGTTTAACCCTGAAGGAAGGCTCGCCGGCGAGATGACTGGCCTTTATCTGGCTCTGATTGACCTACAAGTGCTGTTGACAGCTGAACTAGAGAGTGATCTCAGAGACTCGCAAATTTACACCAAGCTGATCCAAACACTCCTGGACTCTCATACATTGACCGGTGCCTACGACTACGTTTTTGCAGAATCGCACGCCTTGCTGGCGTTGCACCTTCAGATGGAGCAGATGATTTCTCAGATGCTTCGGAAAATCCTCAGCTCGAAAGCAAGGCTGGAGATGCTTGAGTTCAGGTTTGACACCGTGATGAGCGAGCTAGTGATGGATCAGGAACATTACGCGACCGACGATGCTCCTGACTCGATGCTAGTTAACTGGAACGAGTTAGGAACCGCAATCACCGACATCTACTGCGAGTATTTGGTCATGAGCAACATCAATTGTGTGTACAACAGGATCAAGAAACTGTCTGAAACGATTTTCAACTCAATGCACAGCGAAACATTCGTTAAGGTCTTTGAGAAGTATCCTGAAACGCCGGTGACAGAATTCTCCTCTCAAGAAACCACACCCAAGACCTGCGAATCTCCCTACTTATCTGCAATATTTGATGCTCCTTGGGAACCATTCAAGTATGACTGTTACGCTTAGACATAGAATAAAGACTAATAAAACTAAAAATTTCAGCCCTGAAAATCCATTGGCACTGAATGGAATTTGCGCTGTGTCTGTTTTGGAGAAATACTCGTACATCAAAAAAGGAGATCCATCGCTGGGAGTGTGTAAGTGGCGCGACAAATTCTACGCACTGAGCTCTCCTGAAGCCTTAGAGCGTTTCGGCAAGAACCCTCAACTCTATGCTGACGTGGTGCACCGCTTAGGACATGACCGTCCTGAGCTAATTCTTTTGATGGGAATGCAAGATGAGTTCCCCGGCTTAAAGAGACTGGCGGAGCTTCGACAGCCGATCCACATGATGACCTGCGACAAAGCGAGCAGGGCCAGAGCTGCTCGTTTGCCAGTCAAAGAGGAGTGGGCCGATGCGTGGAGCGAGTGGGACAAGCCGCGCGTCCTAGGAACTCAGTTCGAGACCAAAAACATCGCTGCTCAACCCTCCGATGTCCAGAGGGACAGGGACACGCAATGCGCACCGAAGGTAGACTCCGAGATGCAGACTATGAGCGATGCTTACGTCAACACAGACGTCCCTGCCATCAAGTCGCCGAGATTCGTCAGTCACGTCGTTCCGCCGCCGTACGCAGAGGACTATTTTTCGACGTCCTGCGAATCGAGTAATTTTGAAGACAAGGCTGACGAACAGGATGATGGATTTGAGCAAATTGATGAGAAAGTTGTGGATGAAGAAGTCGTGACTTTGGATATAGCACCAGATGAGGAGAGCAGTGCGCCTGAGGCTGCAAATGCATAAATATTGGAAATTCCATTGTTGTTCGTTGAGCAATTAAATAATTCTGAGAGGCATCTTGATTATGATCACTTGTCAGACTGCTTCAACATCAGAGCTCATTAGCGAGAGGGCTTTATCAGAAATGGGCCGATTGAGCAAAAAACGCAGCCGTCTTTATGGCTCCCAGTAGCGGCAACTATTTTTATGCGTCGACATTTTTACCGCTGACGAGAAAAATTGCACGAGGAATATTGCGTATTTTTTTGTCACGCGGACGATGATAGAAATCAAGTGCTTCCATTGTTGTTAATATCTCCATAAAAGGCGCATATTAAGCAGAGAAAAAGTAGCCCGTGGATGAAGCATTGTCCGTGTCACTTTTTACCGCGGCGCGCCGAAATATTTATGTAACCAGAAGAAAAATGACATTATGACTTTAAAATAGGAAACTGGCCGCTCTTTGTCATTTATGAAGGGATCACACACGCGAAGTAATGTCTTCAGACGTCCGCGTCCGTTTTTTCCGCAGCTGCGGCCTCTTTTGTTTTTGACTCGCTTGTTATTTTTATATATATTATGCGAAATTATACGCACAGAGAATTTTAGGCAGAGAATAATAATACTAACATACACGTCATGTCGCGCTAGCAAAGCAATATTTCTCCGCGCTTTCTTTTTTTGCTCCAGGGATCTGTACACGAGAGAGAGAGAGAGAGAGAGAAAGACAAAAAGGGCCCCAACCGTTTTTGCAGAAACTTTACTTGTTCAAGCTCTCCAAGTTATTGTGCACACACACACACCATTGTGTAAATAAAAGGCCGGCCGGTCGGGGTTGTTATTTATTTTAACAAGGCGCCACAAAATGCAAATTTCTTTAATAAACACAATTAAAAGTGTCCGCCGCGCACAGCCGAGGGGATTTTTTCCCGTTTTCATGTGCGCGCTGTTTCTTCCATAGTCGGATTACATATATGTATGCTGCGTGTGTCTGTATAAGTATTATACGCGCACCGAAATTTATTTGCACGCTGAATTAAATAATTAGCGAGTGAATTTATAAACGATCGCCTCGCTCAGCAGATCTTATCTGGCTGCCGTTCGCCGATTGTGCGATTGTGATGCTGTGCAATGGAATTGCTGGAATTCTTATTGTCACGTGCTCCGCTTGAAACAAAATTTCAACCCCGACATTGAATCTCCAATCAGTAGTCGATAGTTTCCAGTTGTGAATCATCCCAACAAACTATAGCACTTATCATTTTTTTTTAATTTTTTTTATACTAATTTAAATATTTTGTTTTGCAATCTCTGAAGTCGCTCAAGTAACTTTTCGTTTCGTATAATATAATTTAAAAATTTTAATTTGATTATATTGCTTGAGATGCTCTACTATTGAACAAAAAAATTCAGTGGCTCTACTCTGGGTGGATTGATAAATATAAAGGGTGTGGCTAACACAAGCAATTAAATAAGTCTACACGTTCTTCTGATAGACTGCAGCTATTTGTCCCTTCAGTTATTATCAGAACTTAACCTAGAATGTAGTTCAGAAATCGATAAATTAAGAGTATAGTTTAGAATTGACCAGAAATTGTATTTATTTTTCTTGGCAAGGCAGGCAAATATAGCAAAAAGGCTGCTAAAGCTATGGAGTAAAAGTCATTAATTATTGTGAGCAATTTTTTCTCAAGACGATTTAAAAAAAACTGCAGAATGTATCATTTTGATTGAAGGCAGAGAGCTATGCGGAATATTTTCCTTAGCGTGTCCATTGAGTTGCACTTTATGGCGAGAGAGAGGCATATAAATTGTCCGCAATCGCACATTCCCACAAAGCGGTCCTGAAGCAGCTCTCATTGTTAGTATGCATAAGACATGAGTTCCATTTTTATACATCAGCGCGCACGTTATGATGAGCACTGGAGATTCCTTTGTGCTGTTGGGCGCATACTCTGCGACCTGAACGCGCATGTATTTATCATACTCACCGGGTGCAATAAATAATACAAGAAAGTGTCGCGCCGTCTCTTATGGAAATGAGCCCTTTCGGCAGGCCGCGCGAATTTTTGTTGCGAAATTTTTGCGCCGCTTGGGTTTGAATTTCCTTACTAAAATGTAAAATATATCAAGAAAATGTGCATATTTTCTCTTTTCACAAACGACTCGGACCGCCAGGCAGCAGCATTCTGCGCCAGCAATGTAAATGATAAATTCCAAATATGATACGCGGCCGACGGTCGCCGCGAGGTCGTAAATAATTTCGCGAAGAATGCAGCTCGCGGTGCTGACAAATGAATAATAGGCCATTGTTTTTGGGCAAAAATGAATTTCGACCCGAGCAGCGCCGGCTCGAGCTCCTTTGTTGTAAATTGAGTTGAAAATAATTTTGGCCTGGCAGCAGCTTTTAGCAGTTGACGGGCGGCAATAGAGAAGCGCGGCGGCACCACTATACCACCACCACCACCAGCGGAGAACTCTGAATAATGCAAATTGTCTGCTGCTCTTGTCAGTGCTGATGGCGCAGGCATTAAGCACGTCACTTCATATCGTTTCATAATTCAAATACCTCCCTCAGTGCAGTCATCTTCATCACCTCAGCATCCACTCCATTTATTCCGTACAATCGAGCACGACAAGGATTTCTAGGAATGTAGCAAACGAAATTTGAGGTGGAATATAGTTAATTTCAAAATATATTCATTGAAGAATCCACTCGAGGACAAGGGTATTGCGCAAAATCACGCATTTTCCTCACTTTTAATATCATTTTTCGTCGCATGTATCATGAATTAATGTTTAATTTTAGTTTAAATAATTTATTGCAGCTGAAAGAGGAAACCAAAAATCATTGGTATTTATGAATTTTACCGATGCCCCTGTTTCACAGTTAAATTATTTATGAATAAATTATTAAACACGAGAATAGTGTACAACAAGCATCAAAGAACATAAAAAGAAAACGTTCATATTTACGGCTTCACAAGGCGTACAAGGCGTAAACAGGGATTTTATATATTTCAATTACTTAATACAAAAACAAAGACATGTTAGCTACGTAAACAATATAAAATTTTGCTTTATAAAAAAATTATATTCTAAAATACAAATAAAAGTTTTCACCTAAATTTAAATTTAATTATTTGAAAACTATAAAAAATATGGTTAAATTATAAATTTTATTGTATGAAAATTTTACAGATATGAAATTTGAATCAGTACAAAAACTTTTGTTAATATAAAATTTTCCTCGTAGCTGCTTATCCCAATTCACAAGACCATGGATGAAGAATCCAATTGTAAATGTGATAGAAAAGTATAACACACGAGTAAAAGTGAATTGTCTTAAGCGGAGCGACTGTCTGCGTTTGGCAGCGTAAATAATTCAGCAAGTTTGCACTCAAAACGCCATCTCATCTGCTCCTATACGTATGTATTTTGGTATCTTTCAATTTATATTGAGGCGAAATTTACATTTACCCTCTCAGTGTGCATTATAATGTGCTCCAGCTCGACACTAGCGGGTTGGTTTGAAATGTGGAGGAGGGTTGAGGATAATAACATTAAACATTCATACTCGGCGGTGGCGGCTTCACATTCACAGGCAGCAGGCAGACGGGGTGGGCGACAAGTTCTGTCTTCAGCCTGCGCGTCTCCATTATGGTTGGCTCAAGAATTTGATTTCCAAGAGCTGAGCTGCTATTATATATGTATAACTATTATTGGATAATCAATTTTGAGTGTGCTCGGTGTAGTGCTGCGCAAATAACACCGACGAGTCATCCACCTCGGGCCGGGAAGGGGGATCCGAGCTCTCGCTTCCCTTGACTTGGCGGGGTGGTGGAATATATATTATCGAGCATAGATATCTGGATCAAAGTAGAATAATAATTTGAATGTAACAAATTGAAGAATTCATCAGTTCGTCGTTATTTCTTAGAAGGAATAAATAAATATGGATTTTCCAGCAAACGAATAAATAAAGGACGAGCTTTATGTGCTGTAAATATTTAAAACTGATTTCTCCAAACATCGTTTTTAGTAGTTTTAATTTCAAAAATGAAATTTTATTTCATCTTCTTCTCTATTTTAGTACACGAATAGTTAATTTTCTTTCTTTAAGTGAAATCCTAAAAATTAAAAAATAATAAAAATTTATAAATTTAAAAAAAAATCTTAAAAGTAAATTAAAAATGTCAAAAGCTATTAGTAACGATAGTTGCTCTCTCTATTTACAGTTTCTGTTTAGAGATTATAAGTCCTTGTGCCTTGTAAAGTAATTTTTCAAAAAAGGAAAATCCTCAGTATATTTTTTCTACCGCTGGAGGATATTCATATTCCAAAGAGGTTGCTGGCAAATGTAAACAAAAGTGCAAGAAAAAGTTATCTTTGCCATGTGTACATACCACCGGCGAGTGGGATGTGCGTGGATTAAGTAAAAGCAGCACGAGCGACGCCGAGTTGGAAAAACTGGCTCTCTGAGAGAGCACGACTCGCACCGACCAACTTTCTCGAAAACTTTTCCAAAAAACAATTTGTTTGGTCTGCTGCTCAGCGGTGTGTTTATATTCGCGCAACTTTTTATTGCGGCACGCATGATGATCTGCCCGTGCGTGCCCGGCTCGTCGTGCGGCTCATAACAGTTTCACCGCAGAGCCAAAAGCGCCAGCTATACAGCACATCTCGAGAATTTTAACTAACCCCCATAGCAGGGCTAATTTCCGTGCTTGAGAACAGACGCATTTTCAGCAGAACTAAAGCAAAATACGCTTTCGGGTAATGGAGGAGGAAAAAATGTATGAAATAACTCTTTTTGCGAATAAACTCATGCTTTTTATTTTGGGGGATATAAACTGGTCAACATAAATATGACAGAAAACATTAAAATAAATTAAATTTTAATAAACGCACTCAAGGCGTACAACAGATCAAGTTTTGAATAATTTTGCTCAGTGTTTGCCAATTTCACCCACTGATTTATTGCACAAAGCCTAATAATTTTGGAGTTGTCTACATGTTTCCATATTTTTCCGAATCGAACTCCTGAAAAAGTCATAGTTATAATAACGCCAAACAAGACAGAAAGTATGGAATATGTTAAAAAAAATCCGTTACGTTGTGCAATCAGTGACGCCAGGATTGATAAATTAAAATTCAATTTTTTGACCGTCGAACCTTCCATATTTATAATCTACTATTATTCTAATGCATATGTGCGTCCAGGTAAAATGTGCAAAGCCCCACACAAACAGTTTTCGCATTTCTGTGGACCTTTCGGAAAAAAAGGATTTGCTGCTTTTCTCAAAAGTCATTTTAACCGCACACTTTTTAAATATTGTGGCAAACTTTTCATCAGAATCAACATTTATAATCACAATATGGCTCGTTTTGAAATGTCTTAAAAGGCACAGAATAGATGACAGGCATTACAAATGAAAATATGAATTATTTTTTATATTTGCTTTTGTAGAATTTATGTAAGCAATTATTGCTGTTTAAGTAGTGCTTAAATTTATAATTTTTTCCTTTTGTGAAGAACTTCTAATGAAAATAAACAAAGGAGTTTTGAACTACGAAAGCTTAAACCGATCCACTTTATTCTGAAAGTATTTTCGTCTTCAGGCAACCGTTCATTAGCAATAAGCTGCGCTAAAATTGCCAATTGCCGGACTCGTGTACGAGTGCACAGTTTTGCCAGGAATTTGTGAATCTGCCGTAAAGTCCTACACTAATCACGTCAGGAATTCCAAATAACAATCTATTGTAACACTGCGTGATGCCGTTAGCCTGTCATTTATTGCTTGATTCTGCAGCAGTGACCGCACTTTGAAAACGTATCACAGGGTTCTCGGAATACACGATCGAGCATTCCGCATAATGTAAATTGCACTCGTCCGGATCGGAAAAAAAGCGGCGCGGAATGCTCGAAAGAAAATCACGCGCGCGGCGCCGCGCTCATATCAGGCAGGTTTTTCACTTATTTTTAACCCACCCCGTTCATTGAGAGCGGTGGAGAGAGTACAAGTATGCGTGTTCCAAGTATGTGAAATGAATGCTCCGCGATGGCATTCGGAACATTAGTGAGCAGTAAAATCTCGTATTTCTCATGCATGCACATTTGAGCTTGACTTGAAGTCTGCTGCTGGCGCGGCGGCGGTGAGGAATTTACGCGGAGGAAACCGCATCCCTCGTCTCCGAGCAGCACAGATCTATCGTGCGGCATATTAAATTGAGATGCCATTCTTGTTGCCTTCTCGAAATAGATCCAGCCTAAATGTCCTCGATGACAAGATTTATATTGCTAAAAGTGTATTCTAAAATATCAGCTTGTACAAATTGGTCCCTCGTAAACCAGATATAATTTTAATTCTCTAGCGATTAAGTTATTTAAAAGGTTATATTTTAAGAAAGAGAAATGCACAAGAAGCTCGTAAAAAATAAACCAACCATTTGCCCACTAGGCTAAAATGTTGCCACACAATTGTGCCAAAAATTTGAGTAATTGTTTAATACAGAACGTAATGAGAGAATTGAAGAAAACGTCCATTAAATTGACTCCATGCCAAGAATTTTTTTATATGACGGCAGTTCGCTTTAGTATAATGTTATGTCGACGCAACAGGCGCGACAGTGTTTTCAATAAAACAAAGGCCTGCTTTGAATGACGGTAAGAGCGTCGCCAGACTTTTTCGTAATAAAAATTAAAATCTATAAACACTTAAAGTGTGTATAAAAATAATAACTTAGCGCGCGAGAGGAGAGGAGAGAGAGAGAGAGAGAGCGCCGAGAGCGGACAAGGATTTTTTAATAAAAGCTCATAAAACGGCCTGTTATCTAATACACAATCGCGCGCGGCCAGCGAGAGAGTTGAGGGAGAAGGCGATTGCTAGAAAACTGGCTTTAATGTCAACCCCCAGAGTTGTAAATGTTGTTCCTTTTTCACGATGACAAATGCGCCTATATAATTTTCTCACACGGAAACAAAAGGGCGTTGAAATCTGGCCCACTATCTGAAAGGTATCAATTTTCGGGCCGTTTCTCTAAAGTGTCAAAATTATATATAAAACAGGGGATGCGCGCGCTATTAAAAAGTGACCGCGTGAGTATTATTTTCAGGGCAGATTATCTTTCTCCTCGCGGCGGCACCCACCTCTGCTGTGTCTCTGAATGAAACGAAAGGGAAATGAAAAGTTGAGGTAGGAATATAAAGAAAAGAGGCAAAGGTGTTCACGGCAGTAAAAAGGCGAGAGAGTGAGTGGGGTTGCAGCCGCGTGAAGATGCTTTGTTTCATCATCTTCTCGGAATGGTGACTGACGCACTAACACTTTTCTCAATGAGCTATAGCTACTTCTGTGTTTTTCAGGAGGTCTTTTCATATGCACTGCAATATTTTCAATCGAAAATAAGAATGAAATCGTGAAAGTTGATTTCCCGCGAGTGGAAAAAATTCCGCTCGTTTCCCATTCATGCCGCAGATTCATTGATCTGGTTTCGGTTTTTTGTCAGGGTGGTAGAAAAAGCAGGAGCATCCTGTCGCCAAAGAATGAATTTTGCTTGTCACTACTGCAGATTGATACCATTTGAGGCAAAAAGAGGGGCTCTATCAATGCATAGCAGCGGGAGGAGCCTTCGTTTCATTAAAGACTCTGAAGAGTAAAAAAGCATCAATAATTGTTCAATTTTTTGGTGATATAACCTGCCTAACTATTCCTCCACAAATGCCTATTTTGTTAGCATTTGTTCCACTTCACACGTCATGCACCAATCTGATTCATTTGATGAACTGTTAACCAAACAGCATTGAAAGGCACTGCAGAAAAATTAGTAATGTACTTTGCAGAGGTTTATCTACAATTGATTTGTTCGGTTTAGTGCCAAGTTAAAGGAACGTATATAAAATTTGAATGAGGAATATTTCACTTTTTATGGCCTGACATTATACATAAATGTCACCATAGAATTTCGAGTTGCAGCATAGAATTTATGATACTGTATATTAAATCACATACGAATTCACAGCACATAATAATTTCGCCACATACTCGCCAGGTACTTCTTCTGGATGTCGCAAGCGCAGGAACGAAAAAATGCGGGCTCTATAATGTTATTCAAGATTCAGAAATCTCGTCCGAAATGCCAGCCAAATACTTTCCCCAGAATTTGGGAAAAAATTCTAATAAATCCGTTTGCAAAAACCAGAATGGGTGTTTGGCCTGAGTGATCTACGAGACGCGCGTTAACAATGTCCAAAATTGGCAGTGTCGCCTCTCGTCGGCGTAAATCAACGCGGCCGGCGACTGCTTTCAGGAAATAATTTAAGGTGGGCACAAAATTTGAGTAGAGAGGTCTATATGTCTCTCTTTTGCCACGGCCCTATGTGTATCAGGTAACAAGCACACACCTAACGAGAGGTAAGGTTCGTTGCTTGTCAGTATCGTTATGGCGCTTTGCATAATAAATTTTTATGTTATAATATCACAAGAAGGTGTAGAATTATTTACTGCCGCTTAAATCACCAAAAAACCACGTGAGACGCTGCTTTACGTGCTCATATAATAAAGAGCCAGAATTTATAACGTGCGAAATCTGATTTCGCGGACGCGATAAAAGTACACTGCCAGCAGACTGGCGCGGCGGCGGCGGCTTAACAAATTTTAATTTAATTTATGGCACGATTTCGACGCGGAGGCGGGCTCCTCGAGATGTAATTTGAAGAAGGGGCCATTTTCGCTCTTTGGAGGCAGGCCTTCATTGTGGCCGATCATCTTTATTTGCGGCTGCATGCACACAGACCGCACGTTGTTATGATGATAAATTGCCGACCGAGAGCGGGGGCGTCCTGTTCACTGAATTGGCTCGAGCGGGGCCTCCTTAAAAGGTGCGAAACCGAATTAAATAAACTATACAAACTCCTACAGTTGTCATTCTGGTCAGATAATTATTTTTTATTGCTGCTTTCAATATTCCTCGCTTTTTTAAAAGAAAATCATTCCATAATAATTCGTACAATATGTCACTGGAGAAAACTCAAATATATTTTAAGCAGTTTCCTTAATAATATCATTGTTGGAATAACAGCACTGATTTAATTGTTTCTTTAAATTTATGTAATCAAATTGAGAGACACTTAAGGAGAAGGTCCTGCTGAAATCTATGGTGCATGGATAGATGGATCATATGCGGCAGAGACGCAAGAGCGTGAAGCTTTCGAGTCTATTTCACACTTGGAAAGTCAAGGCTCACACAGACGGCGTGAAAATCCTTTTCATCAAACACAATTTTCCTCCACTTTTTTGTTTAATTTCATTCCTTTGATTCCGCCATAAATTCATATACAGAGCTAAAAACCTTCCAAGTGGAAGGCGGTGAAAAGAGAGAAAAAAGAGACGATCAGTGCACCTGTCACACTATGCGATATCCTCAAAGGATGCTGACGTGAGTTAGCCTCCCAGCACATGTTTCCACGAATTGGTCTTCTAAAGCATGACAAAATTTTCTCCGATTTTTTCCCATTTCACTCGTAGCATGCAACAAAAAATTAAAAACACTGAACATTGCTGATTCCTCAGATCTGATTCGTCTAACTTTCTGTAAAGTTTATTAAAAAAATAATTCAACTATAATTATTTAAAAATTTTTGAGAGTTTAAATGTTAAATTTAATTACTATGCTAGGATTCATCAAAATCAATTGACAAAAATGTTCATTTCTCTGTGAAAACAAAGTTAGTATAATTTGAACAGTTAAATTGTGCAAAACTTGATTGATATATAGTTGGATTCACTTTTACAGCTTGAGTCGGAGTCAAGATTATCGGTATCACAGCTACAAAAATTATTTCTAATCGCTCGACTATTTTAATTTGGATTTTCTTCAGCAGAGTTCATGCTACATGCAGAAAAAACAGCGAAAGGGATGTTGTGAACTTGAAATTGATTTGATGCAGAATACAGGTCAATAGATATTCAAGATAGAGTCAGAGTGTTAAAGGCTCGATGCACATATTGGCTGGTGTCGAGATTTATATTATTTCGGTTCAACGCTGAGCAGTTGATGGAACTTATGGCAAAGCTAAACAGGCAAAGCACTTAGCCATTACAGTGATAAGGAGACAGGTTTATTCTGCATATCATTGAGTTGTGCATGCATATTATTACACGGCACGCAATCAAAAATATATTATCCAGTGAGACGCGGCGCACACAGCACATTACAAAACACGGCGCACACGCATATGTATGTATATTTATCCCGTGTGCAGACGAAACGTCGTGTACGTCTCTCGGCGGCCGGAGCTTTTGGTCAATTAAATTATTATTCGTTTTAATATGTAGGTGTGCGGCTTGTAGAGGAATATATTAAATTGAAAAGGGCTGCGAGTCGAAAGAGAGAGAAAAAATGGCCGCGTCAATAAGTTATATATAAGCAAAATACACGCGGCGGAGCAAAAACAGCGCCTAAAGTGTGTGTGAGTGTATATACCTGCGAGCCGCGCGGATAAATGGCGTCAAGGTTATGATCAGGGCCTGCTGAATAAAAGGAATCGATTGCTGGCAAACTAATTAAAACATTCCAAGAATTGCTGCTGCTGCAACTGAGATGCTGGGACGATATTTATTGTGTGCACACCGCCGCTGGCTCTGCTTCTCGCACTGCCGATTTTCCCGCTCTCCGCTCGCCTTCAATATATGATTAAAATAAAAAAGCAATCTCATAATCCTTTTATATCTTACAATTAGATAACATTCAAAAGGTTTCTTTTTTATAAATATATAAAAAAGTTTCAAATTATTTTGCTATTCCCTTAACTAAATTTTTATAAACTCCTGAATGATTTTATGAGATAAAATGTTTGAAAACACTATTGATATAGAATTATGGATGCTCACGAGACACATTTGTCACGGGTTTCCCTATTTAACCTGCGAGGACTTTGCTGGGACATATTCTGTGACAAACCAATTAACTTCTATCATTTCCCTAACTGTGATAAGAGCAATGTTAAATATTACCCTGTATCAAGCCAACAAAGCAAAAACGAGCAATGAACGGTGATATCCGATACATTTTGTCTTGTCTGTTGGTGTTTAATAAAGCTTTCCTATATAACATTATGGGGGGCATGATATATTTATAAATGACATCTTTCTTATGTATGATATTATAAAAATTTATTACAGGCAAAATCATTTTTATAAATGTGATTTAATATTCAGATTTACTTTCATCTCATATTAAGACCTTTAGAAAATCTTAAACATCTTTGAAGTAAACGAATAAAATAATGAATTTTGTGTCATAAATACAGTTTCCCTGTAAATTTAGTGACAGTGAAAATTTGATGCTGAAAATTTTTCTGTACTCTTCTGAAAATCTGTAATTTTATGGCTGTTAAACTGGTATCTCTTTTAGCTTGTCAAATTTCAAACAATTTTAAATATACAATTTTTTAAACATCTGATGATTTACTAAACAAAAAATTATATTTTTTCTGCACAAGATCAATACTTGAGAGCAATTTTTATACACATTAATATTGCAATTACTAAATAAATTATGAAAGACGAAGCACCCATTGAATTGCCTGATTTACCCACGTCACGCGAGAAAGCAATGTATAAATTTTAATCGTGGAGAACGTTCGTCGATTCGTCGAAATGTGTCAGAAGACAAAACGGTCACAATGGCTGTCGATTTTTTGCGAGAACTGCTATGCCGAGTGACCCTTTGAGGTCGATGATTTAGCATTGCAGATTAGTCGAGAGCGTTCTCGCGATTGGTCCTGCGACGCCGAACACGAGGGACAATTTGCATGCGCGAGTGCATGGCCAGCTATAGCGAGTGTGTTTGCGTTATTTATTATATTGAGTGTAGCAGACATTGGCTGGGCTGTCTGCCTGCCCGCTGAAACGGCCGGACGTCAAGGTTTTCCCTTTACAATAAGTGTCAGTGGCGATATGTGTTTTCTGCTGAGGCTGCGCCGGCGGAGGCGGTGGAGGTGGAACCGACAGGATGCTACATCGCAACACAACAATATTCGCGAATTGCCGCCATCATGAAAAAGACAAACGTGCTCTCGTTCCAAGGTGCATTTTCTGTTGAAACTGGACGGCAGATTAATTGCTCACAAATTGTTTTAACAAATTTTGAATGAGTTGAACTAAACGATAATCACGAATTTCATAAATAAAAGGAATGCACAACCGGTCAAGTTTTTTGAGTGAATTTGCATAGTTATCTTTTGCTCTGCTTCAGGCCAAAATCATATTTTTTAATTTTAATTTCACACTAGAATCTAAGATATATAATTAAGAAGTTAATTCCAAATTTCCTCTTCGCACAGGTGTGCGGCGCTGAAAGCCGCAGAACCACGCAGCGTGCAACAAAGTTGGCGGCAATTGTGAGTGCACCATATAATTATTCAACGAGCAACACAACTCGTCTCTCTGCGGCCCATTCTCTTTGAGCCGCGGGAAGTTTTCTTTCGGGATCTCGGCGTGTTATTCATTAAATTATTAATTACCAAGCATGAACGTCGTGGTCTCCGCGCGTCAATCGACGGATGCACAAAAGGGGCAAAACACAAAACCCGGCGAAAAAGAAAAGGAACCGTGCGCAGCTGAGGACTCTCGAACGGCTGCGGCTGTGCAGGTACACTTCCACTCGCGGCCGGTCGGCAGTTAATAATGAAGGTACATAGCATGTATCATAACAGACACTAATAATCAGCCAAATACAGAGAAAAACTCGCACTTTGTACCATTTTTCAATAGCGATTAACTTCGGTTACGTGAGTCGGCAAATTTTTATTATTTTTCGTGCACCGCGCGCCGCGCTCATACATTTATTTTATATAAACTCTGCTTTTCGTGTGGAGATGAGAGGAAAAAAATGCCCCTTATCTCCGTTCTGCTGGGCTGCGTCTTTTGTGCCGCAGAGCTGGCTGGGAAAAATAGAGAAAAAATCGTCATCTTTGGCTACCGCGGTACACGTGTAAATTGAGGTATTTGCCTCTTCATTACATTCAAAAGACTCTCGCGAGACAGCATGGCTGTACTATCTGGGTGGTTGATTCTCTAACTATACACAATGAAAATCTCAAGAGCGACGGCATAAAAAATTTGACGTTCGACAAACTGTGAGAAAATTAACAAACAGCCTCAAGCTCTCTCGCTCTGCAGCGATGGCCACATTGTTACCATTTTATTTATTATACTTTACACACGGTCCTGTGAGTGATGATAGTTGGAAAATTCGGATGGATATGGATGCAACGTGTTATTCTTTCTTTCATCCGACAAATGGAAATCGAAATGAGAAATGAACGATTCTCAATTCCAGCTGAAGCGAATTAAACTAGACGAGGATGACGGGATGTTTTTATATCAGTCTCGATATTAACTTTTCCCTAATAAGTGTGACTGCCGCTCGAGAGATTCCTAATTTAATTTATTTATATGGCTGCGTCCATTCCGGAGAGCACCATTTACTTGCCGCGCATAAAAAGATTTCCCAAAGTTGGTGAAGAAATAAATCAGAAATTAATTAACTGTCCGGCGGGCTGAGAAATGAAAAATGTCATCATTACCGAGGACGAGCAGCCGAGGAGAGGGAGATAAAATGCCTACTTAATAATTCGACAAACCTGCTTGCTCTCCACGCTGAAACCCAAAACACACACACCTCTCATATTAATACAAATAAATAAATAAATAGGCAGGTGACGGGTCTTCCATTTCTCGATCTCGTTATTTCAGGGTAGAGAATTTCAGTCCCAATACAAATTTATTTACCATATTATTAATTTAAATTGCTTCGTTGCTAAGAAATCGTCTAAAATATCTAAACAAACCGACTTCTTATCCATGACGTATACTGCCTTTAATTTGGTTAATTCAGCAATCCGTTCTGCTCACTTCACTCGAAAAAACAAATGGTTTGACTCAAATGCACAATCCCGATTTTCAGATATCAAAATTGAATCAAAAAATAAATTATCGCTGTCGTCTGTGTTTTAAAGGGCAAGAGACGGTCGAACTTTGATAACTCTTCATCAGCGATTACTATCTGCGAGTAAAATAATGACTCGGTCGTAAAGGCAAAGGGTGAAGTAAATTTATTTACAGCTCGATGCTGGGCGGAATTTTCATTCAAAAAATAGTGAAGTCGTCAGTGAGCAGGCTATATACAAAGGGATAGTTTGGTTTTCCGTGTAAATAATATCGCTGGCCCGGTTTGATGCTCCACCATTTCCGAAACATGCTAGTCCATTGATTTTATCAGTTGTTTTCGCTGTTACAACCGCGGCAGGAAAAATGAGACGCGCCGAAATCTACGTGTAGTCTGGACGGTATAAATATCAAAATTTACTGGAGTGATTTGAGAAAGGTTTTATGGCTGGATGAACCCAATTTCCATTTTGCGTAAGTTGTTCGATTAATGACCCACGCGATATAGATTTCAGACGTCAATTTGTTTCTGATATGCTGCGTCCAATTACTGGCTTCACATTACAGTATCTTTTGGCCTATGGACCAACCTAATGATTTACATACGCCTTTTCTAGAGCTACTATATGAATTTGTAAGACATTGATTAAATTATTTGTTTGTAGCGGCTTTGTGCGGCGAGAGGCTATACTTTTGTGATTTACGAAGAGTCGTTTCTGCAAATATTTTTGCCTATCCATGCGATAAAATTTTTCTCTTAGATTTTCCTAATAAAATTTAGCTCGTTCCAAATATTGAAGAGTAGGAAAAATGCTGATCAGTGTAAAATATGACCAAATATTCTTTTTTGCGATGTTTCGTTAGACAAAATAATGATACCATGATACTTAGCTCAGAAATTTTCTTTAATCTGATGCTAATGCACCAACAAAACTTGTGATGGTCATCATAAAAATAGCAAACATAAATTTAAATAAGTGATTCTAACGGAATTGTTACATTGAGACGAGCTACATTTTTATCAAGCACAGATTTGAAGCATGATCAATATGTTGTCATCACTTAAATTTCAGGAAAAGTGATCCCGGTGGTCACATTAATTAACAAAACAAAAAGTTCGCAGTTTTTCCGAGAGTGAATGAAGAGAGCGCAGCTGTTGCGCGTGAAGCGAGCACGATGAACCACAATTTTGCTGCTGCTGCATTCTCTTTCTCACAGCTTTTGAGACAATTGGCCTGAAAATCGTGCCACCGATGCTTTTTGCTCGAAAATCGTGATTATCACTTCATCCTGTGTTGACTGTGCTGCTGAGATGCATGTTTTGCGCCACTAGGCGGGTCATCAGCACTCACTTTTCACGCTTCAGAAAACGCACAACTTCGTCTGTAAACGGATCAGGACGGAAATTAATCAAGGCAAAAACTTTTGAAAGCTAAACGAAGAGGAGACACTGTGAAATTGCAAAAACAAGAAATTTTTGCTTGATATTTAGCCCAAGTCTTTCCTTATTGAGTTTATTCAAGGAGTTAGTTAATTAAATCATTATTTGGCTCAGATGTATAAAAAACCTAATGACTCTTCATTACGGCAGAAGGGAAATTTGTATTCTAGATTGCAATATAAAAAGCACGCAGTTTACTCATGGAATTATTGCTTCAAATTAAGGTTGGAATTATGGTCAGATAATTTTCAGGCCGTACCGAAGTTGTACCGAAGGGAGTACGAGAAGCGCTGGATATTTCACAAGTTTCCATCTATTATCTTTATGATTGTGATCAGCAATGTGTATAGTTGATTTAAAAATCTTCTCAGTTAGTTCTATACTGTTTGTGGTTCTGCTTACTATAGGCATTATAGGTATTCCAGTTAGAGACAATGGCTATATCCAATATTTATCTATTTTTAGCTATCTCATCCTGATCATAAACACACTAAACATGTAAACCATTTGTTTTTTCCTTTATGTCATTTATGCTCCTCAATTTTCTGTTTTCATAAATTAATTCCGATAAAAACCTAAAATTTTAAATGCCCTATTTGTCACCGTGGACTGACAAGTGGAACAATCTTAGAAAATTGGTATTTCTGTCAGCCTTTACTCCCTTAATAAAATATAAAAAATATAAAATACAAGTAAATGATATAGTTTTCTTGTGATATGGACGTTTCTTAGAATTTTATATCTTGCGTTCTCTTAAAAAAAATTACATGACTTGTAAAGTATGAACAAACACCAATTTACATGTGATTTGATGAGCATGAGATAATTATATTTGAAGGAAATATATTTATCGAGAAACTAATTAATTTTTAATGATTCATGCAGACGCTGAAACACCTTTCCTACAGAAAAATCTAGATATGCTGCTTCATGCAATGGATTTATATTAATTAATTGTTGCCTCCTGCTAGTTGATTTACGTGGTGGATATTAATTCATATTATCAGCTCGGTTGGCTCACCCTTGAGAACTCGCTTTGCACTCGTCTGCGTGCATCTCAGGAGCACTCTCTGCTTTTATTTATACGCCTCCGCACATCGCGAAGTAATAAGAAGTGAAAGAGTGAGCGGAGATGCACCACTACTCAAAGCAGAGCAGGAAAACTCGGCTTGTCTATCTGTGGGAAATCTTGGCGCTGATTTCGGTATGTTCAGGTGTCAATTACTTTTCCGCAGATGTCAATTAAGATCAGATATCTCGCCCTCAGCTCGCGCGCTTATTTTATATATATAAGCGCGAATAAAAGCAGCAGCTGGCGAAACAAACCAACATTCTTGCTTCACGGTGGATCTGCTTGGCGCGATATAATTTATTTTTGCTACCACAGCGTGGCACGACGTCAAAGTCTACCCGTTGATTTTATTATAATAGTTGCCTAGATCCTTGTGATCAATCGTACCTTCATCAACTCTCTGATAAATTATTCGGTTTTATTTTTACATATATAAATTTTACTTGATCGTCTGATTCAAATCATAATTTACCTTGCCTTTTTATATAACTGTTTTTTCCAATTACGATCAAACAAATTTTAAACATTTCTCGTATATTTTAAGGTAAACCTGATTTAACTGATAAATAAAATAATAAATTGAAGTTTGCAAACACATTGAAAGCCATGGTAAACTGCCATAAACCGTTTTTGCAATGTTAGAGGGGCTTTCAAAATAATATAAGGTTTGCGCCTTTAAAATCCGTTCATGATTTTAGTGTCTGATTCGAATAGAGACTTCTTTTCACTTAAACTATTAACTGTACTGTCACGTAAGTGACTGAGTTTAAAATCATACTTGACACAATTTTGATAAAGATAATAAACTAGAAATCACTAACCCACATTTTTAAATCCAGAACATGACGATTTTGTAATCACTTTTGGTCTTTATTTTCTAGAACTATGTTGCACTGAAATCAAATATTCTCCAAAAAAAAACCGTATTTGAATAAAGAGTACGCGTGAATGGAAAATGAAAATTATCACCATGTTATTCAAACAATGAGCCACTGTTCGTCTGTTGCTGCGTGAAGTCCGCAGGGACGAAATGAGTGTGTACAATACACACTCGCGCGCGCACGCGAATAGGAAGCAGCCAGAGTGGGTGACACTCGCGTCCCCCCAATCTCACCCTCTCGCGTGGCACATAATTGCTCTTCATGTCACTTCACGGGTCAAATCGGTTAGTGCGCGAGAAAAGAGCGGAGCGGGCAAAAGAGAGGATGCGAGAATTAACACGGCCGTCGTGCGTGCAGAATCGCGCGCGTATTGCTATTGTCTGAAAGATCAAAATTAACATTTGATATTTGCTTCCTGACGTGAAATTATGGTGGTTAAATTATGCAATGCAACTGAGACTAATTTAAAAATCAAATTAATGAAATTCTTTTCGATAATTTTTCTTATGTGGACTCGATTGTTGACAGAGTAATAATAATTAATTTTATTTAGAAAATAACACACTGAACTTTTAGCTCTGTCTAACTATTTAAGAAATAATAATTAAATGGAACTTTACGCAAGTCATGATTTTTCTCTCAATTGTTAAAATTAGAAGGCGTGTGTATAGAAATGCTTCTTTGAGGACTCGTGCTTGTTTCCATCTACTCGCTAAAGGGAGAGGATAAAAGAGCCAGCGAAGGGGCAGAAAGTCAGCTCAGAGAGCAAAACAACAGTCGCCACCTACTAGGAACATCAAAAACTCATCGGAAATCAATCGATAGCCGGTCGTTCACAAAAAGTCCTGCAAATTTTTAATTTTCTGACACAACATGATGCTAAACGGTAAAAGTAAGTTTTAAAATATGGTTTATATTCTTCATTGTCAACTCCAATGGCTAATTTACTAGAATTACAATGACTTTCTACATTTTCTTTTGCATATAAAATAAATAAATTGATACACGATATAAAAAGTTCCATTTCATGTTCATTCAGTTGCCTAATTTAACACCCATCAGTGTTCTATTAACAAAATTAAGTTCCTTTTTACAATGAAACAAATCTACTTGATATATTTAGCACTTTTTAGTTACATAAACATACAACTGAGATTACAAACATTTTGAAGGCTACATTGCAACGCTCTTAGTCAGCAATACTCTTTTATATAATTATTTTTCCGCGTTTCGCAGGATTCATTTGCGACTTTTTTTATTAAAATTCTCCGGCTCTTTTCCTCTTGTCCTCATTTCCCATTTCACATTCTCTCCACTTTGCTCCATTTCAAAGGTACACTTCAAAGTGTGCGCGCAGGCAAAGTTGCAGATGGATTATCTTTTTTCGGCGCATAAGTTAGATTAAAACACAAGTTTCTTTTTTTCCCAGGGCTGGAAACTTTGCGAGAGCAGTCGCCCTCGCCTTTGAGAGTAATAATACACTTTTCCTTTTCAGTGCGTACAAAAAAGCGGCGCATTATATAGAAAAAGGCAGGCAGCTACGAGTATTTTTTGTCCAAGGTAAACTAATTAATGCCTTTTGCAGTCGTGAAAATAAGTTAAAAAATTTTAAATAAAAAATAAAATTAGAGAGAAAAGAGCAGCGCAGGGGGAAAGAGAGGCAGTCAGAGCTGAATAAAAAAGAGAGACGAAGGGAACAAGAAGGCCTGTTTTAATTAATGAGAGAAGACAAGAATAAAATATACAAGAGAAATAAAATTACCGACAAGAAAAAAGTAGAGGAGAGCTGCCGAGCGAGGAGCAGAAGGGAGGCGAACACACAAATTTCGTTTGGACATCACGGCATACAAATTCTCAAGCTTCGTCATGGATGATATGGAATTTTAGCAGACCCAGAGGAAAATCATTCTTGACTAGTCTATTTTAATTTTTAAGCAAAAGGAAAAAGAAAGTTATTACAAGCAGGCGACTATACATGAAATTTATTTTACGGATGGATTTTAAGCTATTTCTTGATTTACTGAGGAAGCTAGTGAAATTCTGAGAGGAGTTGTGAATTTTTAGGGCAGGTTATATATCACAGAGAGGGTGAGTGGCAAGGTTGACAAGATTTCGTCACTTTTTTCCTCCTTTTGATTAAATTCAGCAAGAGTCAAGTCACTCATTCAAAATTCCCTGCAGCTAATAGTTATGGTGATGGTTATGGATTTTTTTAAGAGCTAGAGAACTGCTTATGAAGCCTGCGAAGCCAAAACAACGCTCCAAGAGAGCAGAAGATACCATACAGCGAGAGTTTGATTTATGGGGATCAAGTAATATTGAATGGGGTGTTATGAAATATTGTGGCTTTTGAATGGCACAGTGAATGAAGAGGACGTCCGCTGCTGCTGTACGTTACAAAGACATAATCCTTAGGTTGGGAGTCATCAGCACGTCCAAATAATATTTTATTTGATGGTGCGGTTTATGCGGGATGTGCAGAGGACCAGATTTTCTTGTTTGTTGAGAAAGGAGCCGCTGCTCGCGCGCATAACTCATCCTTTTCCATAAATAGTCGACGCACGCGGTTTACGCGTCACCTCTTTTGATGCAAATCACTAGATAACTCATCCTGAGCACCCAGTTTCTCTCATGCAAACGACCAGTTAAATTCCGTCAACGACGACGACGGTATAAAAAAATTAGTCAAAAGTTGCAACTTTAGAATAAATTTGAATCTGAGCAGTTGCAGGACGTTATATTCTTTCATTTAATATCATATTATATGTATTTATTCTTTTGGCTTGTGTGCCGCCGCTGTCGCCCACTCCCAGAGGCTATAAAACACCGAAACGCAGGGAAAATGACACGGGCCGCTCCATAAATAGACACACGAACTGCACACAGTGTGCACACACAATGTATTTCTGCATGTGCGAGTGCCAAAATGCAACAACAGGCGGAAACGCGAGGGGGTCAAATAATAATAACGGCTAGAGCTACAGGGACGTCTGGTTTGCGCTGCTGCATGGCTGCGACGAAAGTCTGTGAAAATGGTGTTGGCCCCTCCGCTACAACAACAGCAGGGGTCATGCATGATTGATTGATAGATTGGTCATCATTTCTGCTCTGGCGCAGCCAGCAATCGTATTCCGCTCTGATGCAATCAATTTGACCATTACAGTCAAGTGCCCGGCCGTCTAATATGGATATGTAAAATGCATGCACCATGTAGTGCTGCAGCGATAAATTCAAACCACTGGGGAACACCAATATTCGACGATTGCTCGAGTGAAAATTGCAATATAACGTGAGAGTGTTCTGTATAAAGTGGCTGATTCACCCAGCAGCCAGGCCGGTCCAATTTTAAGGGTCACTCCTCGATTTTCCGACCAATCTGCCTGCATGCGTGCATTAATTATGCTCTCTCCGCTGGATATGTATTTTATTTTTCATACCAATTTCTGCAGCTTGTGATACATCTGTCACTGCTTTCAAATCTGGGGTCACAAACAATAATGAAGATATCGATTTCTCTATATTCATGTATTAGCAATTTTCAAACAACTGTGCTCAAAATAATATTAAACGCTACATGGAGATGGGAAAATCAGTCCCTCAGAAGTAGCAAAAATTTAACTTAAACAAATTCCCAATAGAATGTTGTAATTTTTAGTTTTACTTTCAAGGTGTCCTCATTGAATTGTATTTTAATAAATTAATAATATCTCACACAATTCTTTACGAAACTTATTGTCTGTAATTAAAAAGAAGATATTTTAGTGCTAAATTTATTTTGATTTTTTTAATTTGCAATGGTAAACGGAAGTTTTGAACTCTTTAATTTTTTTAATTTCCTAATAAAGTAAACTGTCAGATTAAAAATCTACATTCACGGTAGAAAACGTATACTTTTTGTTGATTATTGTTTTATAAATCATGGAGATTGGATCGCCAATCTCGTTGTTCCTCCAGGTCCGTATACATCACGTGTAACAGTTAATTCCTTGCAATTATGCACAAAATTCGTTAAAGTTAAAAATTGTAATTCTAAACGCATATTTGTATAATGTTGCCAACTTAGAACCCGTATGAGTTGGTGTTGGAGAGAGTGCAAGTGGTAGGTGAATGCATCTGCACATTTGAATAATTATTATTTTTGCTGATCATTTCTGCGCTTGCTGGACTTATTTGGAATTTTTGATTCTGATATATTGCTAAAAATGCCTACCCTATAATAAGTTGCACAAAATTTCTCTCTTCATTTTAAATGAACCATTTAAATGACCATCTCATTCTCCGAGGTAAGGCGTTATGTTTGTCCAGTGCTGCTTGGAGGATATGTTCTAGTTAGCATAGTAATGAAAAGATGGGCAGCTGGGCCAAATATTTATTTATCAAACATATGTATTAATTTAATTCCTTACAGAAAACGATTTTGAAATTCATAAATTCAAGGCATCTTGACATGAGAACAAAAATAACTGAGAAATATCAAAATTTAGAATGAACGAGAGAAAAAGTCTTATGGCAGCTAAGCCAAATCAGTTTTCGATTGCACATGTGTATGTTGCAGAGCATGGCACTAATCCGACGGAGAAAAGAGCTGCAAATTATCGGCTCTGCGGGCGTCTCGCTCGTTGTGCTAATGACGAAGCGAATCGGGGTCATATTTTGGCGATCTCTACGTCGCAAATGAAGCCAAATTAGCGTCTGGGTCCCCCTATGTGTGAGCACCCCTAATGACAGCAGCGACTGAGAGTGCAATTGAATCGAACGACGACCGCCCTAAATATTAGCGAGCGCCGCCAGGAAGTATCGAATGCGAGAGCGTTTTTCCGACGGGCCGTGCGTTTCCTTCCGCACGCCGTCGGGTCATAAATAATAAGCTCGTTCCATTATAATATCATATTGACATGCAACTGAAGCACTATACCGTGAATTCAGCGCAAATGACATTCAGACACAATGCACACATGCATGAGAAAGTGCAATCTTTCTGCGCCTGCAACCAGAAAAATAGTGTGTAATCAACTCTTCCTGCCCGCGTTTGTATATGATTGCTGTCCTTTGTCCTTTCAGCTGCCCCTAATTTATGATGAGATAGATCGCCACGCCATGACTTGTTTATTTGCAAATAAATGTCAATGCGTGTTTTTGAAGATTAAATATGCATGTCCTTTAATTAAATTCAAATGGTTGCTACGAAGTTGGTTTTTTAAGTGAGGTGATGCTTCTTCAAATGAGAATCGACTTTTTGCACAAGCTTGATATCTGACGTTCTGCATCTGCTGAGAAAGCAGGCCATGTCAAAGTCTGAAGACACATTCGTGATTGCGTTTTCCGGGAGAGAGCAGATTGCTGTCCGATAATACAATATGCACAATAATAATTTAAAAGCGCGGGTGATGCGCGCATTTCTCGCATGCTAATCCCCTCAATTTACAAGCAAGTCTGCTGGCGTTTATAAGTTTTTGTCGACGACCTCTTCACCTCACTGTCAATCAGCCCGAGCTGTGCGTTTAATAATACACCGCGGGCGTCGGAGTAAAAAATCACAATCATCTCGGCCGGGACGAGAAATGTGAAAGAAAAGAGTTACGACGAGAATTGTGTTTATTTACAAATTATAATACACAGCGATAGAGTAAGAGCACAAATCGAGAGTTCCGCCTGCTCACTCACATCAGCGACTTTGATTTTTTGACGTTACACGCAACGATATTATGTACATAATTTATCCCACGATGCGCCGAGCAGGAAAAAAGCCTTTGATGAGCCTCGTCGCCAATTATCCTGTAAGCATATGACGGGAAAATCATATGAATTTGATTCCGGGGCATAATAATTGTTGCTCGCACGCAAACCAGCCGCGCCGCTCTTTCTCTGCTCAAACCCGATGCCCTTTATTTCTTTCTCTCTCTCGGATCTGCTTTGAATAACCAACCTCTCTGCTGTGCAGCCGCAGCTGATCATCCGGCAGTGAGGGAGTTAATTTCATAATTACTACTTGGATATTTAAATAAAAACTATGTATCTATGCGGGTACATCTGGCTTCCATGAGTTTTTGGGCACCTATAAGAACGGTCAGTTTTGCAAAGGCAAATATTGTAACCACGAAAAGCTGACGCAAATAAATAAATTAAAATCACTTAATATTTTGAAGCGCGGCATAATATGTATTATGACTATTATACTGAGACACTATTTGGGAAATCATTGATGGAAATAAAAATATTTCTAGGGTTTACCACCTATCTAGACTGTTATTTTTACTTTTGTAAGCTCCGATTGTTTATGTTTTCTACCTTCAATAGAGAATAAAATAAAACGCATAAAAAGAGTTCGAGGGTTTGCAGAAAATAACTGTATTTATTATTCTGTCCAAGTATACGTCCAAATTGCCCTGATTTGATTATAATTCAAATTGGAGCAGAGTAAAATAATTGGTTTGAGGTGTTTGTGTGCGGTTCCCATGCTTATCAAATCATATCTGGGTACGCACTTGATGCCTCAATTTAGCTGTCACGAAATGAACTGTAATTTAGTCTGCCGGCGAGATTCAAATCAAGAGTGTAAAACAACAGGTACGCCAGGTTTGGAAAATACTATATATATATCAGAGAACGAAAACAAAGCTATTATTTAGCCAAAAGGTCTTGGAATAAATGTGAGCCTTTTACTTTTTGCTGATCAGCAGTCAAATCGGCGATTATCCGGAAGCGATATCCAATATCAGTTTTCTTTTACGGCTTTTCCTTCCGTGCTGGCATTAAAATTCACAAAATATCAGCCATTTTGCGAGGGCGGAAGGCGAAGGAAAACAAACCAATATCGCCCCCGCTCAGCACAAAAGCAACAAAAAGTTATTCTTCTCGCCGACTGGGGCTCTGCATAATATGCAAACACATTACTTTTCCAATATCGTGAGGAGAAAAGCGAAAGGGAAATAACGATCGACTGCCTCTCTCTGCTCTCCTTATTTTTATTCAAGCGAATGTATCATTTTGGCTATATATACGCACATGTATGTGCGGCGTTTATCTTCCGCTTCCCTTGTTTGAGATACACATTTTCGTTGGGCGGAGGACACTTTTTTAATTTGGAATGCAGCATGAGGAATTGCGCAGCGAATGATCTGCCAGCGTTTGATGCGAGCGCAGCTAGGGTGTGAAACCATCATTCTTTTGACTTCAATAAAGTGGCACTGTGTACATCGCTTTTGCTGCGCCGAGACTCGCGATGCATAATAATGCCGGCGAGGATGATTTATCAAAATGCGACGAAGAAGCAGTTCGTGTCAGCACAAGCTAGAAAAAGCTGCTTAGCTTCCACGAGTGCTTTTACCCGCGGTGAGGAGGGAACGGTTCAAATGTTGCTTGGAATTTTCATTTTTCAACAACTCATTAGGAAAAGAGAGACTGCATGACAACTTGGAGTTTTCTTGCCCAATTACGCTGATTAATGATTTTTTCTGTCACAATATTCCTTAAAATCTTAAAATATTTTTATTTTAAATGACATCTATACGTCAAACATATATTCAAAATTCGTTTGTCACTAGAAAAATTAGAAATTCAGAATGACATTGGTGTGTCGGGAATTTTCTGTGGACAAACGCGGGAATTACGAAATTGTGAGGTCATCATTAAAAAAGCTGCCAATTGTTACAGATTTTGTTGGATTTTTTCATTAATTGTATCGCAAGTCATTCAAACAAAACAATCAGCAAAGGACCAGCAACAGAAGTGGTTGTCCTGAATGCATGGCTCTTTACACAATGCTACAGCTCAATTTCAACGGCGGTCTGATTTAAAGTATTTTCCCCTTACATATAATACTTGTCTCCAAGTTACAAGAACCTCATTAAAATTTATTTATGATATTTAATAAATCAATCTATTTTCAACCGCCTTGTATAATATGAATTAAATTTATATATTTTTTAAAGCTACTGCCAGAGGAATAAAAATTTATAATTTAATCAGCAGCTTTAAATCTAAACGGCCCATGCAATACCGGAATAAGTTCCAAACAGCTTTTTCTCCCTTTCGAGGGTGAGAATTTTAATGTGAAGCTGCTGACTGGTCTCTGCAGCGAATTAATTAAGTGGTATTTTGCATGAAACAGAACTCGCTACAGCCGGCTTCCAACCATATAATAATTGAGCAAGCACCTCTCTCGTCCCCACTGCCTGCTCGTGCATTGCATGTAAATTTATATGGTATATTTGCATGCTACAGTTTCATCCAATCTTGCGCGATATTTACACTTCAAGGGGAATAAAAGCAATTAAGCAAAGTTTTAATGAAAAAGCTAATCTATCTTTGGAAGTCGATACGTGCTGCGGCATAGCATACAAAATGGCTATATAAAGCCCGTATTGATCACTGATATAAGTCTTTCCTTTAAACCCAGCATACATAGCTGTACAATAATCATTGACGGTTCAATATTTAATTTATATCAAATAATATTGCACGCATAATTTAAGTGTTCAATTTGTACAAATTTATCATTTTTGACGATTTACTTTTTAGTTTAAGTAGGTACGCGTCAAATTTATTTTTACAGAACATCGAAAGTACAATAGCCTTATCCCATACCAATTTCAGCCATTCTCCATTTATTTGTGAGTTGAAGACTCAGAGGCCTATTCGGTTTAAAATGCGGAGCTAGTGAATCGTCTGGCAAATAGAAAATTCGGTCGTAAACTTGTTTACGGCGCCAATATCGAATGCAAATATGGAACAAGATCAAATTTTATTCGCCGGCTCAAAGGTGGGCCCGAGAGCGTCTTTTTATGGTTTTCTGCAGGCTGCGGCGGCACTGGTGCCTTTCCGCGTATAAACGCGCGCGGCAGCAGAGCTGATTATTATTCATTGACGCACTTTGATCGTTATGGAAAGTCGTCGTCGCCGCGTGTAAAATGAACTCGGCGCCCCAGTCCAATTTTGAGAATTTCTCCCCGGCATTAGAATTAAAACGGATATTTGCATTTTCATCAGGTTCGATTTTTCTCCTCCACCTCCTCCACCTCAGCAGTGGCTGCAAATAAAATTCTTTTCCTTTTGGTAATTTCGCCCATCAATTGTGCGCTCGCTCGCCTGCCCGCTTGCTCGTTCATTCGTTCCCCTGGCTTTTTTTATTTTATTATATCCAATGAATGGTTTATGTTTTAAAATAAAACACACGCCGGCAGCTAGTCGGAAGCAGTGGCTCGAAAAGGATGAGAGCTCTGGCTGATTTTCCAGCAGGCGAATCTCTATACCCCAGCAACGCCACTGCTGTGCCGCCGCGCTCGGTGTTATTATCTTGACTTTACCACACAAACCAATCTATAAAACAGCGGTGCGCGGTAATATCCCTGCTCGCGCTCCACTGCCGCAGCTTTTGCACCATTTATTTATTTGATTAGCTATTCAATCCACCGATTTATTGCCCCTAGCACCCTTTGCATATTAAATAAATGTATATTTTTAGGAAGGTTGCTATTTTGATGTAATATTTGTTATTTAGTGGAGAAGTAATAAGAATTATTCACATATAAGTGAGTGAAATTTAAAATGGGAGCCCTCGTCCATATTGAATTAGAGCTCCAAGTACGCAAGTTCAAATACATAAGAAACTTATACGAAATTAATTTAAATGTATTAATGCCGATTATTTTGTTGCATTTTTTGTACTAAAAATTATGTTTTTAAATTTAAGTAGAAACTTTTATTAAATCGTTAAAATCGTAATGTCCAGAATATAGAATACTTTAAGAGCTTTTCTTCGCTTAAAAGCGGCAGTAATCGGAACATATTCTACTCAAGGAAGCACTCGTCGCTCCAACCGCTATCTGCCCTTCGCTAAAATGAGCGATTAAGCAACACATCATGTACTCGGCGATCACACCCGCCTGAGCTGGACGTGCAGAGTGAACCTGATACACCTTTGTGTACGAACGTGTGTGTGTGTGTGTGTAATCGCTACCGCGGTGCACATGCTATATTTCACACTTTGCTGATGATGATGATGGTCAGCGCGAGCGAGTGTATGTATTAGCACCTTCCTAATGGCTCGCGAGTGTGCTCACCCGGCCTAATGGCTACATCATAAGCGCTTATGACCACCGAGCAATATCCACCACATCATTAGCACAAATTGTCTCTCTCTGTCTGAACCAGCCCGCTCGCCTGACGCTTGTATTCACCCGTATTACCGCTTTAACTAAGTACATATTACACGTATGTACTACTACTATGTAGTCGTAGGCCTGCAAATTCTGCTACCAATCAATAAATTGCTCATGGCACGACGATACAGAGCGGTGGGTGGGCATATTCAATGCAACCGCGACGCACATTAAAGCTAGGTTCGCGGAATTTGTTGGGGAAAACTGCGTGACAAATGAGCCTGCTGGTAAATCAGAAGAGTTAGCTCATGCAAAGCTGGTTTTCTAGTTTTTTTCTGTGGATTTAGTTGTTAAACTGCACAAATAATTTAATTTCTTACTTTTTCTCGACAAAGCAACAATGAACCATTTTTTAAATGGTGTTAAGCGTTAATATGTATGCCCTAATTTTAATAATTTTAGAGTTTTTCACTGGTTTGACTAAAAGCTAATACATATATGTGTGCTCTGGTTGTGCATAAAATATCCGTGGGCAAGTCTGGAATCTATTAAAGTAAATTCCTTTCATTAACTTTGCTAGTTGCAATCATTACCATTAAGCCTCAATGTCCTGGATGTAATATACGACAGATTGAGATTGTCTTTGAAGCTGCTCTCGAGAGAAAAATAAGAAGTATTTTATCCCGATGTATACGCCTACAATGTAGGGTGAAGCTTATATTATAGTATAGAACTTCAATCGAATTAAGCATCAGGAATAAAACAACGGAGCTGAATGCAACCGTTGCATTCTTAAAGATAAAATGTTATGCAATTGTGTTAGAGAAAATGATTAAAAAAAAGTATTTTCCAATTAATTGTGAAAAAAATTCAGACACTCAAATTTTTTTTAGATCTCTGAAAATTGAAAATACCTGATTTAGGAAATAATATCTTGGGTTGAAATAAGTGACCTTTATTTTGGGACCTCATATTTTCATTTTTATAAAGAGTGTAATGTTGGGATATGTTCTCTGATTAAAAACGAGATTTTCCTCACGATTATTTCCATTCCTAATGTGCTTTTGTAATCAATTCAACGCAGAAACTGTCATGAAAAGACGATTTCAGAAATTTCTGCAAGAAGCCGGCATCAACTTTGCATTAGAGATAAGCGATGCGAAGGCGGCGTTAGGCGAGGGGCGAGAGGGTGCACGTTCGCTCAGCACTCACTCGGCAGCTTTCTCGTCGTCGGCAGCTTTCTCGTCGTCGTGGTCGTTTTTCTCTCGCGCGCGCACACATAATAAATTGCTCCACTCGGGTCGCAAGTATACGCACATTCATATTCGGCGGCAGAACATTGACATTGATATTAGTAGACATTATTGGCCTTTAAGTCAGAATTCAAATGAAAGCGAGCAATTTCACAAAGGCGCAGGCAGCCGCCGCCGACGCCAGCACGCCCGCCCGCCACCAGGGAATATTTCATCGCAATCCCCGTCATTTATCATTTTGACTTTATGCAGCGAGAAAGATCTCTCTTCTGCTCTCTCGCCCGCTCTCCTCGACGCCTCCGCCTCTTAAATAATACACGCCATTTAATATCGCCGCCGCCTCCGACTCTAATCTGCCTTCATTATGCGGCAATCAATTTTCAGCATTTGCCTGATTTGATTTCCTCCAGCTCACGTGACGAGCACCGGCTACCAATCGAGTTGGATCTTGAGAAAGCAATTTCGACCATTTTCAGCTGGATGCTTGCTTTCTCCTGGACGAGCGAGAAATGAACGGGTTTGTGGATAACGTGACGCCTCTTAGACGAGTTTTATGCTCGCTGCTAGACTGTGAAGTCACGCCGGCTGCATAACTCTCAAATTAGCAGGATGACTTCAAACGTGTTCGAAATAATTAAGCAAATTTCATTCCTCAGTCAGGGAAAGCCAATTTTGCAAATAACGTTTTGGCTTTGAATAACTTCAGCGTAAAAGCTGAAATTTAATTAATTCTCTTTCCCTTCGAAACATGGACGAGAAAGGAGATAATTAATCGTTTCTATGCAATCGGCAATAAAAGCTTGCAGCATACACATATAAAGTTGGCCTCTTTGAAAGCGGCAATAAAAGGAAATGCACATTAATTCTCCGAATGAGTCGAGAGCGCATTTGGCCATTCAAATCACGCGCCGCCCGTTCATTGCCGCATGCAGAATGAAAACGGCGGAATATTGAAACAAACACTCACTGACGAGTGCGCCGAGGAGAGCAGGGCAGTGATGATGACAAATGATTACTCAGAAAAGGGGGTTCATTTCGAGCTGCTATGCTCGCTGGCTCGGAAACAACTGAGAACGCGGGCCATTTAAAATTTTATTATGCAGGCAGCGAACGACGAGCAGCCGCTTCAAATTTTAATAACATTTTTCTACCCCTCACGCCCACAACGTAATAAAATAATAGCGGCGTCTCTGCAAACGGGGCGCGTGTATTATTTTTTTGCTCCCGGAACCGGGCCGGGCGCCCCCCGCGCATGCCAGCAGCAGTTTACCCTCTAAACACACGCAATCATGCTACAATAACAATAATAATTATTTACTCCCGGCGCGTATTCAAATCTGACGCACGGCAGCAAAGGGAGCACAAGAAAAATCGCTCTGCACTTGAAATATTTATTGCGCGCTATTTAAAGAGGGGTTAGCCATGGGAACGGCTGGCTTTCCGACGAAAAACAGGTTGTCTGAGCAATAAATGGGAGCATTACTCTGCTTTGTTGTGTTTCGAGGTGTTAAATGACACAATTTTTTTGCACTCTTGCCAACAGAGGAATTGTGCTGACTTAAAATGATCTCGCAAAATGACATCCATTATTTGATTTAAAGAGATTTCACACCAAGATTTTCATTTTACCATTAATTAAAATAAGAAGTAGTGATATTTTTTGATAAAATACAACGAATTTGCTTCTTTTTTTTTAAAAACTGCGGACGTCATGGTTCAAGTTTAAAAGGGGAAATGCAATCAGTTTCTTTTCACGTCTCATTTATTGCGTCTTATTGGCAAGTGAATTATGACGAATAGAAGTCAGGTTAGAATCCTAAAACGTTTTGTCAGCGAGGAGAGCACTCTCACACGACTGTCTTCTTGTGAGTATTTCAGATTTGTGAGGGTGTGGCATAAAAAACTGCCCTCCAACAATATTCTTTTCAAAATATGAGCTTCGTTGCGCCCTTAGGGGACAGCAACCACGTACAAGAAATTTTTAATATTAAATAGTTATTTTTCCTCCACAAATCGCATCACAAAGTAACTAAATTTCATTTTTTTCTTTGCATCAATTTCAAATTAAGGATTTTAAGAAATTCTTAATTTAAAGTTCTTAAATTAAAATTTAATTTAATTTAAATTCTTAATTTCTTAGTTCGTTATTATGATTATTGATTCAACGCTTTGGAAGTTGAATAGCAAAAACTGATTTAAATCCTTGCATTATTATATGCATTCTTTATATCTTGCCCAATAAAATATGTTTAGAGCATCCAATTTTGTAAATCCGGGTACCCTCATCCGCCTCACGCATCCGTTTTTTTCCGACTGCGTGGAGCTCATCTTTTGCGGCGTGGCCGCAGGTCCATCCCATTTCACTCCTTTCTCCAATACACACACGTGGCAACAAAACCATCAAAACAAAGTATTGAGGGAGCGAGAGGGTGAGCGAGCGTGGTGAGAGCTAGGTCCGAATATATGAGGCCCCGGCGAAGCCCACGAGGCAAATGCAATTTTTCTACTGTGTGTTTGTGTGCGCACATACTTCAAAAACCCAGCGGCCGCTCTTGATGCTGATGGTATTTTTCTTTTCCGCCCATGTGCTGCTGGTTGCCTGAACAAAAATAGCAGGTTTGCAGCAGGCAGTGAGAGAAAAAGAGAGTGGAAAGCAAGAAAAAGTGGTGATAAAGAAGGAAGAGATAAATAATGCTGCTTTTTCCGTCCACGTTCCTGCTGCTGCTCCTGCGCTCAGTTATTTACACCTCTCCCCGCGTATGTATGTACTTGGCAATATTCAGCTTTAATTAATCTCGGGGAAACAAGGGAAAGCAAATATTTATACTATGCAATGTGCAATGTTTGGTTTAATTAACGTTTTTACCCGCTGGAACGAATCGAAGTGGAATAAGAAATGGAAATTTTAATTAATTCATGGGTGCATGTGTTTAGACGCTTTTTTAGTGAAACAAATAACTGTTCTTCTGCTAAAAGTGTTGGAATTATTCCATTCCTAGGATTCGTTTCTTTTGGAAATACTCTGCAAGTCTGCACGCCGAGGTTGTGTAAAAGCTATATTAAACTGGCGGCCATGAATGAATTTTTTTAATAACCTAGATATTTTCAGGACAGTGAACCTGCTCAGTGGCTTCATAAGGGAGAGCAAGAAGAGCTCAAGGGTGTGTTTGTTCACGTCCAGGGTAAATGCACGCTGGAAATACCTATACACGCGCTATATAAAGGCCGAGAGAGCAGTCCGAGTAATATAAAGAACCAATGGGGAGGCGGCTTTGCAGCAGTATGGATTGTTGTGTGTGTTATAGCCAGAGGTGGGCATCCTCCTTGCTATATTCCATTGGTCACATCCCATATTAAACCGGGCAGCGAGCAGATAAAGTCGCAATTCGCACAAGGGGTCAGCACCGACGCGGCAGCAACAGCAGCACCCGCCGCCGCTGGAGATATAAAAAGGGGAATAATATGTGAATGCTCAAGTACCTAATGTACGTGCACGTGTGTGTTTATTCGCCACGGCTGCAATTTCTGTTCCCAATACACTTGATGCCCTCGCTCTCTCTCTCTGGCTCGTTGCTTTTCTCTGACACAGCGCTTCCGATCAATAAAGCATTGCGATAATATTATTTCGCTCGCGCCTCCTCTTCCTCCCGACCCGACTCGGCTTTGCTTTTCCTGGTCAGCTAGTTGGATTGATTGGCACGGCCCGTCGCTTGATTTTTGCGAGACGAGCGTTTCTCCGCCAAAGTGAGCGTACACAAGAACAATTGGCAAACGCAAATACACGTGCGAGAGAGGCCATCAAGGCGGGCGCTGCATACACTTAACTCTTAAGACGCTGTGTGTGTGTATCTTTTACGTGCAACCCCTTCTTATTTGCGTCTCGGTTAGGTATCATTAGCGCGGCTCCAACGTGTGCTACACCCGTACACTAAAAGCTAACAATCGTGATATGCAAGTTAGAGGTTGCTGGCAACGCAGCCGAGCCGAGGGGTGGGTTTTGCGCCCCGGCTGGCTTCGGTCGTGGGGATTAAGATCCGCAAAGTCTGATTGCTTAAGATGAGATTTAATCTTATTATTGTTCTTGTTGTTGTTAGTTGTTGTCTCTGCAACTTTGGCTGCTGCCGGCGCAGAGATGTACAATTATGAGATCTCTGCCTCTATGCTCCACCAGCAGCCAAGCTTTGTTTATTCGTTATGTTTGTGCTGCTGGCGCTGCTTACTGATGGATGCCAGGCCAAACTTTGATATAGGATCCTACAGAGAAGCGCATACAAGCGAACATCCGAAACAGCCAAGACATGTCAACTTATTGTTAGTGAAAGGAAAATAATAACAAAATGCAAAATCATTCACTTTTTTGTTTGGGATATTAACAAAAGAAACGTGGTTGTACTTTAATCGATTTGTTTATATTCTTTGCCATTTTTGAAAATTAATAATTATATTTGTTGACAATCGCCTTTATAATTTAAACAAGTACGAATATCAATTTTTACCTCTGACAATCTGGTTAAAATCAGAATCTCTAAATATGGAAACCACAAAGCTCACCACTATAGAAAACTTGACTCTGCGTGATGGTGTGATGCAAGGGCAGGGACGATTTAAGGAGATGGGAGATGAGGGTGCTAAGGGTATAACCTTCTTCTTTCTTAGGGGAGACAAAACTACCCTCTCGAATGATGACAGGCACAGGAAGGGGTGAATGTTTAGAGCAATTTTTTTTAATTCCTTTATTTTTCTTCTTTCTCGCAACAGTGACAATAGATACAGCTTAAGTTTTGTACCCTACACATTGGTGACATTTTTTGTTCAATAAGAATCCAATTTGTCACCAAATCCGCTCTTTAGTTTCAATTCATATCCCAATATCCCTTTCTCTAATGGTGCGCTTATGATATTTTTCCAGCTAAGATTATTCCAGAGCAGATCAAAATCGAGTCTCGTTTGCTCTTACTTAGCACTTATCTCTTATTCAGATTAAATCAATGAAACAATTCAATAATTGCTTCGTTTAGTTCTTATATTCAGATTATTTAAAATGTAGCGCAAACCGATCAACGGCGTGACACTTAAAGAACTTGTTAAAGTAAATTTATCCTCCGATAAACACACTGTTCATAGCCAGAGCAATTCACAGAGGTTCACTTCCTTCTTAGAAGCTTCCTGCCTGGTCATAACCAATCAGATTTTTGTTACAACTGTCAGTTCATCATAAAAACAAATTACAGCATCCTTTGTAGAGATGGATTCACCTGGAAATCGAGCTCAAAATTCTTTTATTGAAAAATTCATTTTTTCCTTTAAGGATTGGGGGGGGGGTGGGAGAGTTTTTGTTGGCGGGTAGAGCATTCTGCGGACAGGTGCATTCGATTGCCTATTTTTTCGATAAATGTATCTGGAGCAAATAGGTTCGTTTGTTAACTTTATTATTACTCGTCTTGATACGTTTCACTTCACAGGTCGAACAAAAATCCAAGAACTTGCTATTGCCATCGTGTGCGGCATTTCCTGCAGCTTTTGCAGTTTTGAAGTGTTGGTGGTCCAAGATCCAGGTGTCGTTTCCCTTCTAGACTCCGCTCATAGAATTGATGTAGAGATGGGTAGAGGAGATGCTAATTTGTAATGCAATGTGATATTTTTGTTGTATAGTTTTAGGCTCGATTTACACTCATAAGAAAAGTCTTAACACTGGATTTTTCAGAATTGGTGTCATTTCACACTGTTTCCTCACTTGACGAAGCCATTTCATATGACACATTGTGATTTGTATTTTCACAAAGTGAGAAAAAACTCACATATAAATCAGACTTGCTAGAAAGGCGAAAATTAGCAAATTGCGAATGCGGTCGCTTTGGCTTTCTGGGCGTAAACTATGAAATTAAACGCAAAACTTTCATCGGTAAATCAATAAATATCTGGATTTGAATCATAAATTCGTTTAATCATTTAAATTCATATTATTTCCTCTAAATAGGATTAACTTGAGGCATTTAAATAAATTTTTGGTGACGCTCCAATGCAATTTTGCGTTATCTAGTGTGTCACATATTTTTCTTTCTCGCCCTCACCTTTTCCCTCTAAATATCGCAGGGCTGTGTTTGTTTCGCAACAGTGGACGAGATAAAAGAAAAGGAGGGCGAAAACTGCAGCACGCACAAAGGCATTTATACAAACGCGCGCGGCGTGCGGCGGTGGCGGCGGCGGCAATGTTGGCGCAACGGAAAGATAGCCAACAGCAATTTTATTCTGCTCAAGGGCCATAAAGGTAAATTTCGTCCGAGAGGCACTTTGTATAAAACATAAATACATCTCTCTTGCAAGGGGAGAGGGTGAAAAAGCAAAACCAGCCGCTCCCAACACACATGTATACACAGTCGAGGGACTCTCAAAGAAACGGCTCTGCGGGGACAGCAGCTTTTTCAACTCAGGTAAATCATCCGCCGGCTATGCTGACTGAGTCGAGAGCTGCAGATGTCATTCGGACTAATTTTATTTTTCATTTGGCGAGGGTTGATTGTTGACACAAGCGACGAGCGCGGGATCAGTTGTCGTCAGTGCCTATGAAATGAAAACCCTTTCTTTCACTCATCGCTCATAGGTGCGGTTTTTAAACAGGCTGCAGAAAGACAGTGACGATTCTTTTCCAACTGTCATTCATTGAGGGAGGGAGAGTGAAACAAATGTACACAGATCTATATGAACGGCAGCTGTCAATATTTTAATTTCACGGTGTGTCAGGTTCATTGTTCTCAAAATTTGTTCAGATTCTATAGGGTTGGGAATTAACTTAGCATGGATTTCAACAGGAGACAAATTTTTGTATTATATGGTCTCCAAGCAAAAATATTAGATAATGGTTTTATTTTATTATTTTCATTGCAGATCAAACAGTTTTAAGAAGTATTATGCAAACCATCTGATTAAAAAAATTGGAAGAGTTTAGAATGGATCTGTATTATTTTAAGCGTTTTGAAGAATGACTTCACAAGAGATTTAGATGATTTTTGAAAGTTTACGGTGGTTAAAGGGGTAAAGACGTGTTGAGACAAATTTAAATGTGGTCAAAAAATCTATAAAATTATTTCCTTTGGAGCCAAGAGGTTAATCTTATGGTCGGTCAAACATTGTCGATAATCTAAAATTCCTAACTCTGTAATGATAAGTTTAGAGCAGGGTCAAAATTATTCGCAAAAACTTTAGGAAGGGTTCCATACAATTTTACGCTACATAATGTCGTGACTTGTCTATCCGAGCGTCAATACACCCTACACCGAAATGAGGGGTCAAGAAATGAGCTTTTTTTAAGTTTTACTAAACCCCTCAAAATGATCGCGTTGCCACAATACATTAAAATGCTAAATAGAGGTATACTAATTTTTTTAAATTAAAAATATATATGTTGCTGTTTTAAGCTAAAATATGAAATTTTTCTAGTGGTTGAGAACATAACTCCCCTGAACATTTCATAACTGTTGCGTTTTTATCAGTTTACAGAATACCATAAGTTAATCGTAATTTATTCTTCATTGCAGTTGCACTTATATTCATCCCACGATATTTATAACCCGTTTCGACTGGGGAAAACTTCTTGACGCATGGATGCCTTTGGAAACACCCTCAATCGTGTTGCAGTCGAGGGATTTTCACCCCCGCTGGCGGCACATGAAAGAAAGTGGACCGCTCGTCATTGAAAAGTGATTTTTGAGTGTCAATTTATTAAATTCTCGAGAGCCTGTGTATGACGCTGCTCTGTTTAAGAGCGTAATATCATTTGGTGTGTATGAAAAAGTGCGGCGTGTGCATGGAAACAGTGGCCGATTCGTTCGCTTGTGTTTGTGCATCCGAGTGGCGATAAACGCAGCTCGCAGTGCCCCCGAAGGGAAAACACACATTCTGTCATCTCGCAGCGTAATTTCGTGTCGCGCATAAAAAGATAGATAGCATTTATCAATGTACGGAGAGAGCAGTGCATTATTATTTGTCCCCCAGGGCCGCACCATATAATATCCATTAGCGTTGTTAAAAAGTTTGTCCATATGCTGCTGCCTTTCATACTCGCTGATCTACTGGTGCAGAATGAATGTGTCCTCCGCGCGCTGTATTTATTTCATGCTCGCGCAATCATTATTAACGGAGATTATATTTTCTATGCGGCGGCGTTTCGACAAATTTCCTTCTGCACTGTGCGACAACTGCTCGCTCCTCTCGCTCCCAGAGGATGCTTTGAAACTCGTACCAATCAAATCTTTTTAGAGGAATGTGATTCGTCAAAACATATTATATTTCCAATTTTCGTGGTTATGAAGGGAACGAATGAGCACGGAATCCAGGATATCTCAATTTTGTAAAGATATGATTTTCAGTGTGCACCTGTTCGCTTTGTACCATTCATATCTATTCATTCTCAGATGCGTGCACATCTTAACCGGGTAACGCCTTCTGTCACAACTGTGGTCACGTCACTTTCTGCTTGGTCGACCCAAGAGGCGCGCGGCATAATTTCATAGAGCAGTGTTGCAGCTGGCGGATTCAAGCAGATAGTGCGTGAATCCGAAAAATAATCTCTATGAAGTCTGTGGTCCCGTCGAAAATTCACTCTGCTAGATCATACGGCGGCATAGTCAAAGCAGGCAAATTCTCCGAATTAAACTATTTCATTCAAAAAACACCATGAATGAACAACAATATGAATGGGTTTTTCTCAACTATGGGACGAGTAACTAATTTCAGTAAACACGCGTGGTTTTATGAAACCTTGTTTTAACATACACATAACATCTTAACTTACAATTAGATCCGCTTAGATTTATGTTGTTGGCTGGTGTTTGGGCCAGTTTTTTCTTTGACTTGTAGGAAAGAAAGATTAAAAGGCGGAAGTTTAAAAGCAACGGAGCTGAATTCCGTTTTAGTTAAATTTAACTACGGGGTAAGATTTGATTAATTTGTAATAATTGTTAATTTTCGAATTTGATATTTTAATGATATAAATTATTTACTGTAATTGTGATTGTAATTATATGTGTTATTTCACGGTCTTAATCTTAGTGATTCTTCAAATGCCGCGAGTCCGCAATAAACAAGGCGAATACAAAAATACGGGCATGGGGAGGAAACATAAAGCTAAAGCGCAATTATTATTATTATTTATTTTCGCACCTATCAAATAGAAGAACCATTGCTAAAAATAAAAAACCAGATGATGAAAGCCTACAAAGTCAGCGGATATTACTTAAAATATCCAATTAAACGATTTCGAAATCTTAATTTACTCAATTAACTCTGCTTGAGGGATAGTGAGTAATTCCCGCGGCAGAACACTCTTTGAAGGCTGCTTATGATTTCAGGGTTAGAAGACCCTGAAATTATAAGCAGCCTTTAAAGAGTGTTAAATTATATTAAGGTCTAGTTTCGCTTAAGTAGAGATGTTCAGCATCTCTATGTATACGTAAAATCGTATCGACCAAATAATGCAATTTTGACAACCATCAAAATTGTTATTTGTTTTACAATTGTGTCATTTAAAAATTCATCAATTCGCATCTCATGAATGACACTTTGTTACAAGTCTATTTTGTTGAAAAACTATTAAATGAGACGGCCAGAATATTTCTTGATATTACCAGTTTATAAAACGTGATCTCGTGTCAAATAATACTCGTTTTTTTACCACTTGTTGACAGCGCACCGTGCCCTCGTTGGATCTGCTTTTATTCGCGGACTGAATATAATGTACCTTTCGGCAAACATCTTTCGTCTTTTATACGGATGATAATAATAGGAAAACATAAATAAAAGTATTATATTTTATTTGTCAAAGTTTGGGAACGTAGCGGTCTCTCAACGATTGTCAACGAAATAAGGGGACCATGAATTCATAAAATATCGGCTGCTTGCTCGGCAGATGCATGCTCTGTGGCCCCTGTGGCCCATTAGCTATGGAATTGCGTGTTTCTGAGAACGACACAAAAGTAGTATAAAATGATCTCTTTCTGGTCCATAATAAGAAGATGATGACAAAACATCCCTGCGCGAAGAATTCTTTGGAGGATGTTGTTCTCTGTGAATAAAAATCATTGTGATGAAGAATTCATGTAATATATACTTGTATGGATGACAAACATTTTTCGGCTCAATTGGGAATCGATATCGTAATTTGTCGGGGGAATTTTCTTGCCCGGATATTTTAAGTTTATCGTCATAATTAATGGCACAGCCAAGGAACTTAATTTTTAATAAAAATTATTTTGACCTATAAAAATTTTATGTTCAAATCTCACAATATTTGCTCCTTAAATTCCTTATTCCAAATGAGGATAATGTTATTGGAACACACAGAAGCTCAGCAAATAATAAATATTCTAATTAATTCAGTCTTCGCTGTGCGCAGTTCTTTCTCCTCCCAGACTAATTCGGTGACAATTCCCATTTTCCAAATGAATGCAAAGCGCCGTGAAATCCGCCTACCAACAGTTACAAACACAAAATATGCAGAAGCGAATGCTTGGAGCAGCAATTTTGGCTAGCAACAGCCAAGACTCGGTCCAAGTCATCTTTGGCGCAGGAGAGCGAAAAAAAGCGAAATAGAAATGCAAAACCACAAGAACAAGTAGTCGACACTGTGTGTGAGAGAGAGAAACAAGCCGCAAAAAGATACTTAGCGCCGCCACTGCGCTCTGGGTGTGTGTGTATTCGGAGCAAAGTAGCGCCGCTCTCGAGAGCAAAGCCGCATTGATGTGGTATAGTAAGTTGTGTTTAAACACTCGGCCGCTTTAAAAACACACAGAAGCAGCAGCCAAACACGACGCGGGCAGCACTGCTTACCGCGTCCGCAGTCTCGGACGGGACGATTTTTTTATTTAATTAGCAAACGCACAATCGTTTCTCAACGTTTTTATGAAAGTACCGTTAAGGAGAATCACCACTATACAAATAAGAAGTTTTATCACTTTGTTCTGTGTTTTGAAAAAAAGCCAAAACAAGTGAATCTTTTTCAATTTTAATTTAAATCTGAATAATTATACGTTCTTTATTTAGACCTAGATATTTTACATGAATTTACCACACTAGTTAAGATTTTAAAGATGGTCTTATGGTCCTGAAATAACCCTTGTTTCCAATTATTTTGGAGCACTTAAAATGACCCACTAACTAATTTGTCTCATTGAACAGCACCTAAAAACAAAAAATCAGCTAAACTGAGCTAAATCGTTTTTAAAGCAAATGTTTATTTACGAACATTGCAAGCCAATTTTAAAATTTTGGTAATATCTTTAAAATCCCCAAAAATTGCTACAATTATTGAATCGAAACATTTCCATCATGTCCTCTGTTCCCATCAGGAAATGCTACACAAATTCAACAAAAACTAAAACGTCGAATCCCAAGAGTTTTTTGTAAGTTGTGAAAACGAAACGGAACCTCTAATGTACTAACTCCATAGTCTGACATATGACGTTTGCTTCGCTTCAACAACCAAAATTGTGAAACCTTTGAGCATAGTCAGACGGAAATTTGAAAGAAAGAGGTGGTGCATAATAGGGGCTTAAAGGCTTATTCCAGCTGGTTATCCCCGCCGCGGCCGCGGAGTGAACAAAGCACGCGCCCACGCGTAGGCGTTATATGCGTGTAAAGATAATACTGCGCGTGCAAGTGATGCATGCGCCGAAATAATCCGCGAATAATAAGCCCGGCGGCGCGTGCTCGTCCTGATGACGAGATATATACACGCCACCAGCCAGCCAGCAGTGCGCTCCTACGCTACGATATCTCTCATATTTCATCTCATTGGCGCTGATTAGTATCACGTTCGCGCTCCATTGTTCGGCACGCGTCACACCGCGCCTCAATCCAGCCGGATCAACACTGTTGGCACAATATTTCATGAAATATCTTCACACGTGACACTGGCTTTTGACATAATATGCTCACGTTTTTCACATGGTTAGTAAAATTAACTTTTTAAATTTTAGGGGTTTTTATATCGAGTGCATCAATATCACATTATTTAAAATTAAACGTTAATCGGAAAAATATTTAATTATTTACTTATTAAACTTATTTTAAACAATTAAAACAATGTACATGTTAACAAACAATTTTTATGTTTTGCTTATTTAATAATTGTATTAATGGTTTAAATATTTATTACAACTTAAATCCTCAGCCCCCAGACGGGAAAGGAAGCTCATTAATTAGGGCTGCAACCCTTATTGACTGGAAGAGCAAGACCTTTCTGTGGAAATATAAAAAATAAGCAACTCGTCTCACACCAAGGAAGCTGAATTTAATTTCTTCTGACAGTTAAATTTGTAAGTTGTATATTAAATCATTTTTAAATTAATTGTATTTATGCCAACAAACTTTAAAAATAAATGTATGCATCATCACTTATAACAAATAATAGATTTTATGTGTAACTAAACATTTGATAAGGAAGTGAACGTCAAACAAGTGATAACAAGACAAGTCATAATAATTGTTTAAAATTAAACTATACATCTAGATGTTCTATTTCATTACAATTTTTGGTCAAATTAATACAGTATGTCCTGCGATCACTCGAACTTCCGACTTCATTCTAATGATCATTCACTTTCTCACATTTGAATTTTTACCGTTGACACATTATTGTATTTTGACTGATCGTGAGAATAAACATCAATAGCAGACACTAGAAATAAATGTAAACATTACTTTTAGATAGCAATCGCAATTACACGCGTAATGATCGCTCCACAGTGAAGCGACAAAATCCGTTACATATTTCGTGCGTCTTCCGAGATTAAAATCAGCGCTGCCGCTCGGCTCACCCCACTGGTGAATATATATTTTGGACGTGCCAACCCCATCGCATCCCCCAAACGACCAGCACGTGTGCGCACCAAAACACAGTAGCATCAGCGGGGCAAACGGGACAGAGGGGGTTGGATAAAAAATAATAGAGAGAGCGCGCGGGGACGACTCATAAAGGACGCGCTCGCGAGGGTGCGATGCGAAAGCATTACGCAGGGTATTCATCAGAAAAATTACTCTGACACTCTCTTTCAATCAGCATTTATTGCCGACATTGCTATGCAAATTAAGCTGATGCGCAATATTAAACTGCGCTGCTTTGTTAATTTATCTCTTCGGCCTGTTCACAGTCAGAAGCTTATTCTGATCAATGGGATTTTTTGAAAATTGGTATTATGAATAGGGAGAAATCAATCGCTATGTATATAAAATTAAATTATTCCCTTATATAATTTTGATGGGCTAATATTGATTACTGTAAAAAAACCTCTTGCCCATTAGTTCGGGATTCTCCTTTTGATTTACTTAAACGTTGATATAGCATGATTTATTTAGAAAAAGGAAAACATCAATAGGCTAAGGTAAACACATGGGGCTTATTAGTTTGAATTTTGTAAAATTCGCACGCTATACTCAACGCATAAATATTAGTTCCTTTCTTGATAAAATTGGACGTTGGTTAAACCTCAACTGTGTCTATAAAAAAGCTGCACATTTAAAAAAAATATACTTTGCTAAGAAAGTGAGGAACAACAAATTCCTATCCTGTTTAACCATCCTCCCTTCAAGTAAATTTTTATTTAAAATATCGTTTTTTAAATGAGCAGTTATTCGCGAGATTGGAGGTCAATTGGACGCGATTTTTCAGCGTAGAAATTTTTAGGTGGCAGTTATATTTGCTTAAAGTACTTGTTAATAGATGGTGAAATTCCAAATTTGAAGCTCGGGAATGGGGGCGTTCCCTATTTTTTCGGTATCTAAAAAATGCCCGAAAAACGAATTGTGTTAATGAATTCTAAACTGCAACTCTTGACTGCATTGAGGTATCACCTTGAAATTTTCACTGCCCAACCTAGTTTTTGATCCTGAACAACTTTTACATTTACAAAAAATTCGCAGGTCGAAGGTCAAGGTCACCTTTTGCGACCTTTTTTTGAAAATTCAAAATTAAGGGATGATAGCCCCCTACGATTTTTTTGGGGTTCAGGGCTGAAATGTAGCCCATGAAATTCTGCACAAGTACACCAAGTTTCATAGTTGCAATCGCGATAGTTTTGCTGCAATTCGAATTTGAAGTTTGAAAACCTGCTTGAGGCCGCTTGACCGCGCGTGCACTTTGAGTAGCGAGTTAACCTCTCGTTCGTCAAGTTGATTTTTTTCGCATTTCACTTGCTTAGAAACACCAATGGGGCCTAGGGTACACCAAGGAAGGTCAAAATCGACCTTCAGGGTCTGTCCCTGACGTGACCCTGAGATCCGAAATATCGAAAATTTCCAATTTCATCGAACTTGGTGTCCTTTAATAGGTTTTCACCACCGTAGAGCTCAAATATACAGCCAAAACTGCTGAATGACAATCCTGAAACCGGTTCTTGAAATAATTGTGGTAGCCATTAATCCAGACGTGATGTGTGAAATGGGCAAAATTTTGAAATTTTTAATTTATGAAATGATACTTGTTATTTGCACATATGAAGTATAATATGTGCTAGTAATAAAGGATCTTATGCTCAGTACTGAAAATAATGAAAAAATGTTATTAAATGGAATAACAAATAATTCTACTTTTAAAAACTAAAAAAATTTGTTTCCTTACTTTTTTTAAGTGAAAATTTTTAACATTTAATTTATTTGTTATTGCTCTAAATAAATTTGTTATCTTTGTAAAAAAAAACGATCGGTTTTTTTAAAACTCGATATAAATTTCGTGTGTACAAAACAGAAGAATCTTTTCATAAATTAAAAATTTCAAAATTTTGCCCATTTCACACATCACGTCTGGACTAATTGCTACCACAATTATTTCAAGAACCGGTTTCAGGATTGTCATTCAGCAGTTTTGGCTGTATATTTGAGCTGTACAGTGGTGAAAACCAATAAAAAGACACCAAGTTCGATGAAATTGGAAATTTTCGATATTTCGGATCTCAGGGTCACGTCAGGGACAGACCCTGAAGGTCGATTTTGACCTTCCTTGGTGTACCCTAGGCCCCATTGGTGTTTCTAAGCAAGTGAAATGCGAAAAAAATCAACTTGACGAACAAGAGGTTAACTCGCTACTCAAAGTGCACGCGCGGTCAAGCGGCCTGAAGCCGGTTTTCAAACTTCAAATTCGAATTGCAGCAAAACTATCGCGATTGCACCTATGAAACTTGGTGTGCTTGTGCAGAATTTCACGGGCTACATTTCAGCCCTGAACCCCAAAAAAATCGTAGGGGGCTATCATCCCTTAATTTTGAATTTTCAAAAAAAGGTCGCAAAAGGTGACCTTGACCTTCGACCTGCGAATTTTTTGTAAATGTAAAAGTTGTTCAGGATCAAAAACTAGGTTGGGCAGTGAAAATTTCAAGGTGATACCTCAATGCAGTCAAGAGTTGCAGTTTAGAATTCATTAACACAATTCGTTTTTCGGGCATTTTTTAGATACCGAAAAAATAGGGAACGTCCCCATTCCCGAGCTTCAAATTTGGAATTTCACCATCTATTAACAAGTACTTTAAGCAAATATAACTGCCACCTAAAAATTTCTACGCTGAAAAATCGCGTCCAATTGACCTCCAATCTCGCGAATAACTGCTCAAATAAAAAATTGCTCCAAAACCATTTTTTTAATTTTTTCAAATTACCAGATCTGAAATCATTCATATCTCTTGGCGAGAAGGAGCTGCATGGGTAGGCGGTGCTTTGGCGAACGTGCAAGTGGTAAACACTGCGCGAAATGAAAGGGGCGCCCCTTCTTGAATTATGATCTGCTGCGCCGTGCTGCTCTCTCGGTGTATAGAAATACATAGCGCGATGAATTTATGTTCGTGTACACTCTCAGCCGGCGCACCAATGGCACGGCGCAACTTGCTCGATATCAAACCACGCCCCGCCGAGATGAATTATGATGCAACCACTAAACATCCTTGACTCGAGTGCACTTGCTCCCTTGGCAGCAGGGCTCACTCGCTCGGATAAACACGTTACGCTTGGAACAGATTTATGCCACAGGGCGAAAAAGTGAACATTCAAATGAGACAGAAATAAAGCGTTGATGAACAAATTTTTTTAGAATTATCTGCTGGTGTGAAAATTTTCAGAAATATTTATTTCATAATTATGTTTGTTTACTCACAATTAGTCAGTCATAAATCATTTCATTAATTTGTCAAAGTCAAATTGAGTAAAAAATTGCTAATGATATTCACAAATTCAAATTGGGCCTTTTAAAGAGCGTTTTTTGTTTCAGATATCCATGTTTTTATGAAATAAAATTTGAATCAGGTGCGGAAAAGATATTTAATATGAGCAAAAGGCTGTTGCATCATAAATTGCACTGCGAAACAAGAACGTTCTTTATGCGGAAGAAAAGGGTTAATGACCTCGCAAATACTTTTGGCCAGCACAACCGGGCATTTGAGGTTTCGGTAATGTCCACAGCGTCTTGTGTGCGATTTGGCTATGTCCGTCGGCTGCACACACAAAGTCTGGTGCGGTTGGCGAGTTCCGTGACGTCACCGCAAAAAGTGCAGCACTCAGTGTCTTCTCCACTTCAACCTCAGCTAAACGCATTTAAAGGAAATTGGAGGTGGCCACTCGCCAGCCTGACAAACTTTGGACCTGTTTTGGACGCAGGTAACTTACGGTTTGTCAGACCGTAATTGTTTTAAAAGATAAATTTTACCTTCGTTTTAACAAATTAGCGCAGAAGATGCTATTTAAAAAAATCATATTGGATAAATATTAATTCAAATCGTAATTTGTTTAAAGAAATTCCTAGGTATTGCATAAAAGGCAACATTATTTGCGTGTATTTGTTAAGCTTGCTGCAATTATCGTGCTGCCTGCGAGGAATACCAAGTGAAGACAAATAATCTCGCAGGCACCGGCTGGAAATTGCTGATTAACAGGCACACCGATGATGCTAATTCCCGCCGGCACCCTGCTGGTGGGCCGCCCCTAAACACTTATTGCTTTTTTAATTCATTAAAGTCGCCGCCGTATAACTAATACTGCGCTCCGGCACTTTTCGACAGTTTAATGATCGGCCATAGCTTTTGGTGTTGCCTGGATTAAAGTTTGACTGCTGATGCCTCCGTTCGTTCCGTGTGTGTTAGTTATTTAGCTCGTCGGCTCTCTGCTCGATCCTGCACGCGCACATATACATACAAATGGATCTGCCGCCGCCGCCGCCGCCACTGCCGCCGCCGCACACTGTATAAATACGCAGCAGCAGTCCATGTATTGGAAGGGTGGGTGCGGGGGTGTGTTTTAATGCGAGCCGCGTTATCTGCTGGCTGCCTAAATGAACGAACGTGCCGAGCAAACTTCGGCAAATAATCCAACAACACCAATATCAGCCATTGCATCCATCACAAGGGGAATCTGAAATTTGCTCCGAACTGATTTCGCGCGCCTGCCAGCTCGTCACGAGTTTCATCGCCTGCGTTATTTTATTGCACAGCGGGCAGCTCTGTGTAACACGCTTTGCATCCGGCTAAATATATTTGGCAGAGAGGAGTTGCCGTTATATTTACTTCAAAATTTTCTGGCAGAGAAGAAGGAAAATGCATAATTATTAATTATATGTATTTATATATTTCATATTGTTGCTGTTGGAAAATATTAATTTTAACGAGAGTGTTTTGGAATGTCATATAATTAATGGAGTCTGCAGATATTTGTTATAAAAATGGAGATGGTGGGGAGCAAAGGAAACTTTTCGTCTTGACTGGTTAGCTGAACACGGTTTTAGCCATTCAGTGCACCAAGTTGAGCTGCGTTTTTTTTCTGTGATAATGAAAAGTCAATATTTGGCTTCTTTCTTTATATATTTGAAAGTTTAAATGACTCAAAAATAAACTTTATGATTATATCTAAGGGAAACATTTGCAACGCATGAAAATGCGACCCACATTTTCCCGAATTTCTATGAAAAAGTAAGAGAGTTTGTTTTAATATAGGTGGAAATTATGAAAATATCCTTTATTTATTAATTTAAAGCACTTTTTTTGTGAAGTGCATGCACCAAAATTTATTATAATAATTTAATTGATTTAATGCTAAAGTCATACAGCGCTGATGATTTCCCATACTAATGCATATCTTTAAAAAAAGACAAACAAAAATCGGATAACACCGCGGAAAGGAAACATTATTTTGTAATTCAGTGGGTTTACTCATAACTTGCACACCATGCATGTGGAAAACGCCAAATTTATCAATATTTTTGATCTAATTATGGGGTCTAGTGAATCATCTAGTTCAATCATGCCATTTAGTTCCAGGGTACATGATAGTTCGTTTTTAAATTTAAATTAAAAATTATTTGATAAGCCTAAAGCTTTGTTTGCATGACTTTTATCACCGAGACAGATCTCCATTGAAAATTTTTCGTCCAATACCGATAATCATCTCTATCCCTTTTAAAATAGTTTTCCTCTATTTTTTTCGATCACTGTTAGGGATACCCTTAGAGAGCGTACCATGATGATCAAAGATTTTTTTTAACTCATTCTCGATAAAGATTACCATCATAAGTTTTGAAAAGAATTACATTATCATCTGATTAAATTTTTGCTGCGTTGTCACTTGGTTGCCGAAATGATAATCCCCTTGATGCAGCGAATATCTCGTCAATAATGCAGGCCGATAAGCAGTCGGGTGCAGACAACAGAGCGGGATTATCGGCATTCAAAATTGCAGGGCATACCTGCGCCGGCGGTGCATTTAGATGGGCTGGGAATCGCCTCTCTCTCCGTCAGAGCCAGAGTGCAAGTGCGATAATCGTGCTCGCGAATGTTATTGTTCGCAGATTGTCTGCCGGCCTAGCCGTTTGGCATGAGCGCTCGCTCCTGCTGAGAGGCAGCCGGCACACACAGCAGCAGCAGTAATCGTGTGTAATCACAAATGCCGCCACTGCCGCCGTAAGAATTAGCCTCTAAATATTCATGGGCTTATTTTCATGCTGATTTCGCTGATGCCAGACGCCGGTCGGAAAATTCTCATTCCGCTCGCCCTCTCTGCCTTCCTCAAAGTGGCCAATTATTGCTGTGCGCCGTTTTTTGTCTGGCTTCGCCTTCAGTGCGCTCCGAACACACGTGTATACAACGCCAGCATTTTGACTTTATTGCCGTGCGTGAAATTTCATGTTGTTTGCTGTAATGAAAGTGCTGCTCTTTCCAGTACGTGCTTTGTTCACGGTAGCTATATGTCTTGGTGAGCGCAAATAGAGGCGGCTGCTTTGCCTTGAATAATTCTGCATTCTTCCTTTCAATTTAATTATTTATGAATAGTTCTAAATCTTCCCGATTGTCCATTTAAATTAAGAATCAGGCATGAAGTTTCCATCACTCCCCATTTAGCTCTAGCTTGGAAGCTATATAACATTAAACTATTTTACTAAAATTATATGCAATATTCAAACACAATCTACTGCAAGTAATATTGTCAAATCACGTGCTACCCTAGGCGGAAGTGCATTCAAACAAAGAGTTAGTCAGATTTATTTATCAGAGTACTGAACTGATAGGCTGCTTTTTCCTTCTGTTTCTAAATTATATTTTTTGTTATTTAATTGATGTTTTTGATGTGGGAATGTATGGGGCATAGACGGCGCAGTTTCTATGCTGATCTGCAGTAAAATTACTTTAAATATAAAATTATGCAATAAATTTTAAATAAAAAATAAACGCTGCACTGTTAAAATCTATTCGGAACGTAAGGAACAAAAGATGAAGGGCCAAAGTTAAAATATTGAAAAAAGGCTTCAGCTACGACGTAAAAACAAGTTAACTAATTGAGGATTATTATTTAAAAAGCTCAAATTAAAACTATTATAAAAGGAGAGGCTTCCACCCTGAGAAATTTTAAATTAACTGGCACATATTTGCCCATTATATTGCACTTTTTGATACAAACGCAAATTTAATTTTTTGAAATTTCTTGTAGGAGTATTTTTTGTTGACGGAAAGAAAGCTCCGGTAGAAGATGCTTGATCCTTTTAACGGAAAATGCATTTTCCTTCTTCAGGACCTCGAAAAGCAATCATCTTTTATTGGCTGAGCGAGGTATCTATCAATCTGCGTTTATTGCTTGAAATCCCCTGCTTACTTATGCAACCGCGCTCGCTCATCTCATTTCAGCCGAATCTGCACGATTTTATGTACATCTTCCTCCATGTCTGCGCGTCGACTATCGTCTCTGCTGCTTCCATTTTATTATTCCAAATCTTCCATATTATTATTCCATCTTATACTTCGGGCTATATTGGCAGAGCTTTCTCGTCATTTCTCCCCAAGCAGCTGCGGAAAGATATCTCCGAGCAGCCATATAATGCTGCTGCTGGTAACGTTTATCTTGGCAAACTGCTTTCAATCCATTGTGCGTCCCGCACGCCGTATATAAAGGGGGTGGAATATGGATGGGGATGGAAGAATCTTCTGTGTATGCATTATCATACGAGAAAGAAAGAAGCGGAGAAAGGAACAGTCAGTTTTCATCATCTCCATTCTTCTTGTTCTCCCCGCCAGCTTTCCATTTATTTCCTCCGCCTTTCCCTGGCTCAAATTTTATACACCAAATCAAGGGCGGAGTCCTCTGCAGATTTTCCAGCACACACGTCGTGTTTCGAAACACAGGCTGACAAAAATGCGCACAGGCGTCGCTGATATATTGGAAACTGAAGGGAATTATACCGGAATAAAAAATAGATACACGCAGAGCATGAAACGCAAATGAAATGAATGAATTGGTCGCTCTTTTTATTCCTTTCTACCCTCTCGCAAAATGTCATGCCACGCTGCAAGATTTTTCATGCATAAAATTACCTCATTATTACTCGAAAAGAGAGAGAGAGACAAGCCGAGGGTGGCTGTCGGGGGATGGGGTGGCTCTCGCGCTCGCAGCAGCCCACGCGAAAATCGGCCTGATTTATTTATAACGCCAGAGACGAACACGCTTGTTTGTTCTGACACGCGAATTTATGCGCTGAGATCAAATGGAAATAAATTTTACGCCTGCCAATCTTTCTTTTTTATCTGGCGTTTTAAAACGCAATTCTCGATTCCCCGTAAAGAAGCACACTTCCCTCAAGATATTTTTAATTGAATATCAAACTACAATTTTAAACTTGCAGAAATATCATCTGGCCATAAATTAAATATCCCTAGTACGTATTTCAATTATTGGTCATTCAAGATATCGATGTTTATTTATTTATTCATTTATTTTACTGATATCAACATATATACGAAAAAGTGAAACAGGCACAAACATGTACAAAGCGAACGTGTCGCTGAAACGTCGGCAAATCAAAAGATAGACGCGCTGAACAAGGCCTATACTAAACACATTCGAACACGCTAAAATTTCTGCCACATGTGAACTTTGAGAATTTGAGATCTGATGGAAAAATTTTTACTGCCGGTCTTGGAGGGGCTGGGGCAAACTATTCCAACTAAAACTAGACCATTAAAAATGGTCCACATAAAACTAAATCACGAATCAAGGCATTGGAAACCAAATATAATTTAAACATAAAAACTTATATAAGTCGTTGAGTACGGTTCCTTATTAATTTGAAGTGGATTCGGTGAGCAGCAGAGATTTGCAACTCACCCTCCCGTGTGCACATGCGAGTGTTGTTTTCTGATTTTCGGATAGCTGATAAAGTGCCGAATTATACGGCGAGCGGATAAATCTTATAAATGAGTCGAGAGTACGCGAACAGCTTGGGGGACGATATTATATTACATCATATATCAAGAGGGATGATTTCGGTGTAAATAACGGACGCGCCACGCACCGACACCCACCCGCACTCTCTCTTTGCTGCGGCGGCGATTAACCTTATGACACGAAGCATTTATTGTATGAATTCGGCCATAAAGTGTGCCGGGGATGAGCCACGCCAAATGGTAATCCGCAGAATTACATGCGCACAATTTGTTGATAAATATAGTTACTGAGCTAGGGTTGTTGCACTTGGTTGGATTCGATAGAGCATTCATAAATGTGCCGTGCAACGTTGAACAATTAAACAAATTCCATGATATTTAATGAACAAACATTTTTATCTTTATCAGAGTTTCGAACAAAAATACAGTTGCGTGTTGAACTCGATCAAAGCTATCGAATCATTCAATTTTAAATTTTTCTGTTCTCTGAGGGTGTTAGGTTGTAAATTGATAAAAAAAATAATCCATAAGGGAATTTTAGGAATTTATTCCTGACCACTAGAATAATTTCAATATGTAAGATGTAAGATAAACCCACCATTAGAATAAATCTGTATAAAAATATAGATTTTCTATTTTATTGTTTGTAAGAATTTTAGAAATCGTGGAAAGAGGTTTGATTTTTAGCAGTGATTTTATTGTAATATCGGCTGATCCCTGCAAACCTGGCTCTAGAAATACTTAATAATCCAATCATCGTGTTGGCGTTTGTAAGATAAGATTTCCAATTAATTTAGCGCATGAAAATGATTCTAAAATTCTTTGTTCACAAGTATTAGTTTCGTTCGTATGAATGCCCCTAGCCAATTGAATTTCATCGGGAAGATAACGGGAAGCTTACTGATGCACAATTACTTTAAATGTGATCCTCTAGTGTACGTAAAAAGTGCGATTCCATGTCTACTTCTCTTGGGATTAATTAAATAAGCCTGATGTCCTCACCTCAAATATGTCCGACCCCAAATAACCCGAGGAAATAGAAGAAATGGCGCAAGTTGGTATAATTTCGGTTATGCAATGTCCATTTGGGAGAATAATTAAGTTTATAGTGCGGCAAGGAGGAACGGCGGCAGCGCGCAGAAGAGATATTAAAAGTTGTGGTCACCCCTGCAGAGACCGAGAAGGGAGCAGCAGCGTACGCAGCGTATATAAAAAGGAATAAGGCCGGTGGAATTAACCCTCAAAATGCTTTTCTTGTATAATTTCTCGGCGGTCGCATGGGGCGGAGAGGTTGTAAAACCGCGACCTAAGCAAGCCGCCAGCAGAGTTGGCTGCGTTTTAATTTTTATTCTTATTACCCAGAAGCACCGTTAAAAAAGTCTGCGTCGAGCTCCATTATTCCCCAAGAACCCGATACTAATTAAAATTGCGCCGAGAGCGTTTGCCATAGAGGCAGCAGGGCTAATTTTTGAAAATAAAAAGAAATTTCGTGTTTTGTATGGAAATTGAGCAGCCTCAGTCCCCAGCCACTTTGTCCCTTCTACATTTTTATGTTTATTTAGCCAGCCAGCCAACCACCACGAAAAGAAAGGGCTGCCGAGCAAGGAGGAGCTCTCTAATTTTTTACCAGAGAAAACGAATGAAAAATCCTGGGAGAATAAAAGAAGTGGAATAATGTAATTTACAGCGCAGCCGGTCGACACACTGAGAGAAACCGTGTTGAAAGAATTAGACTTCTTTTCTCTCGTTCACGTCTCAACTGCTTTTGTATTTTTAATTTCCCTGCGGAAGTTGAAAAAATAAGTAATCTTCTTCGAATTTACGCATGCGAAATTGGCTGCGACTGATCTGCATAACGATTTATTCGAAAGCAACCATTCCTGCCACTAAAAAATTTAAGTTACACCATATGATCCCATTACAATTAAATTTGTAAAAAGACAGGTCAAAAAATTTATTTTATTATCAACGATTATTATGATTCTTTAAGTTAGTAGAAGAGCAGATTATTTTTATATACATTTTCTTTAAATTTAACTGTTCTGTGGTTCAAATATCACGCAAATGATACGGCACGTTGTTTGCATATTGTTTTGAAATATGATACGCAATTAGGCAGACATTTTCCGGCTGTCGAAGCCGCGAGCTAACAGAGCATAATTCAGTTTATTAGCCGCAATTGCCACGTATACCCCCATACGGCAGGCGGATTAGCATGACAAGAAGCGGCCTCAGCGTGCAGTCTCTCAGCGGGTGCATTGCAAACGCAGGGATGAGTCACTTGTTGGAGGAAAAGAGCGAGCGAGCGCGGGCGAACGAGTGCATGATCTGTGATTGCTGGCAGATGGCTGCGGCGCCGGCCGAGCGCGTTAATTTGTATTATGACGCGCCACCTCATCTTTTCGTATTAATCATGCGCAAATACAAGAGCGCATATATGCACAGTGCGAGAGGAGCAATGAATAAATAGGATCTGGTTACAAAACGGGTAAATAAAGCGGCTGCTTCTCCCCATTAATTGAATCGGATGCTAAAAATATCACGCTGACTGAGAGTGGAACGATGGAGCGAGCCGTTTGTTTGGTGATTTATTCCACTCTCCGCCGGGCGTTCGTTAAAATGAATGTCATGTTTACCGCTTAGGAAATTTGATTAGATTTTATCAACGCAGTGTTGGAATAAATTTCTGCCACTCTGCGTGCAGCGAGGGGATCAAATGAAATATGTTGCTGATTTGATGGATGGTTTCAGTTTCATTATTTTTCAACACTTCTCCCGAAAAGAGCATTATTTATCATTAAAACCAAAATCAAAGAAGGGAGGGAAAAATCATAATTCTCAAACCTCTATTTAATTTATAAAGTATTTTATATTTTCAATTTTTTCTGTTAAACATTATATATTATCCAGTTATTTTATTCTTTCTAAAGGAAAATTTGGCCCACTGAGGAACACAGAGTTGTATCAAATTTTGTTCGTGGCTGAACTTGCCGTGAATGACAAAAGCAGAACAGGTGAACGGGGTTTCTTGTTAAGATAAGATTACTTCTAAAAAAAGTAATACAGAATATTACTAAACGCCAGTAGTTATCTTTTGTTTTTATCTGTAATGATAATAAAAAATAAGACGATAGGACAGTTATGATGTTTTAAAAATCAAATGCCTTGATATTTTATTTATATATAGCTATTTAAAATGCTAAAATATCAACTTCAATTTTTTTTAATAATCATATTTCAACCCCACTTAGGCCATAAGCCCAGCAGAATGATAACTCATTCACTCGAATCCTCCGCAATTTGTGATTCATTGGTTCATTAAAAAGATATCTCCTAGGCGTAACTCTCCAGTTTAGCATAGCGCGAATCCTTCTGCACGCGTAATAAACGTTTCAGCGGGAGAGCTCTCTGTGGAGACATTTTTACAACATTTGTTAAAAATTGAAGGAAGACGCAAGTCAATAACGAGGCGGTGCTTAAAAAAAGGCTGAAGGGAGTGGTCAGTCTATATTTCCCCCTTCCCATACTCGAGCGCCTTTCCTGCTGCTTTTTCTTCTTATATTTTCCTCACAGATCCGCGCAACTTTTTTCGCGCACGTTATAGGCCACTAGCCATCTCTTTTTATTATTTTCCTTCCTTTTTATTTCCGAGACAGCAAAATTTCTCCTCCTCTGGTTCGCCACCGCTTCTGCTGCATCCCCTGGAGATGAAATTACTCTGCGAGTGCTGCTTTTTTCCCTCTCTCGCTCAAACGAAGCCTGTGTTTGTCAGCAGAAACGCTAGCTTGGCATGTGCATCTGTTTTCAACTGGTGCTGTTTGCTCAAAAGTGCCGTCGGCGGTCGCTTTTTAATTGAATTTGATTTCTTGTGTTTGACTGAAGTATAGCGCCGCTCTGTAATAATTAAATCTGGCATTGCTCGCCCTTCTTCTGTCCCTTTTAATCGAGAAACACACTGTGTGTGCTACAGTGTGTTAAACAGGAGTCCGCTTCCTGCGATGGTACGATAGGCAACCTGCTCGACTTTCCAGGCATGCGGGAAGTCTACAACGCTTTAGTTCAGTAAAATTAAATTTATCACACGAAGCTTTATTTTACAATTAAAAAAAAATCAGAGAAGAATTATTGGTTTGGGCTATGTTATTTGAATTTAATTTCACGGTTCCAGACCCAATAAAAATTGAATGAGTTTTAAGAGAACCGATAATAACTCAATATTTTTGATTGAGAAATATATAAAAGTCGTCATAATTTTAGCATTTAACCGTGTTTTGGCTCAATTCTTGCCTAATTTGAAAGTTAATGTTACTGGCGTAACACTAACATTAAAAACAGCCAGTGAGATTTGTTTTTATGAAGCGACGTTGGTGCGTTAAAACTGAAAATCTGCTGATATTGATTTTATTTTTCATTTCACTTCATTAGCACGAGCTGGACGTCGGCAGCGAGCGGGTTCAATTTTCCGATTCAATTACTTTTCGAGTCATTTATTCCACTCGCCCCATCTAAAATTAATAGCGCTCGGAGCCTGTTAGTGATCGCAATAAATCACCCTTCATAATTAGAGGTCATTTTATGGGCAAGAAAGCCGGCAGTTTTAAAAATGACCATCGGCGCGGAATGTCCAGTGCGATTTAATAGATCTATACATTTCCTGGCGTCCTCTCCCACTTTTTGCCATCTCTCGTGTCCTTATCCTTGCTCTCGCTCGCTCGCTCGCCGGCCTGCTCGCTCGCGCAAATAACTTTTCCGTCCCTCTCTCTCCTCTCCGACAGACACAAAATACACCAGTGCGAAGGACGCATGTATCAACACGCACATACATACGTACATACGTGCATGTTGCGATAAGTTTTGCCCCGCTGCTGCTGAAATATCCCCGTGCTCGGCTGTAGTGAAAGGGTTGAGGGGACTTGCAAAGTTGGAATCCAATAAAAGCAGTAGAATAAATTTGATAATAAAAATACCCTTCAAATTCTTCCTTGGAATAAAGGTGGAAGAGCAAGTCAAAATACAAAATATGAGTAGCTTAACAGATTCCGTAATTCATATAATTGGCCACTTGCGAAAATCCTTAGTGCTAAAAGCCACTTACAAATGTTGCTACCGTTCATTTAAAAGTTAAGAAGGATTTAATCCTGCTACTGAGCATTCAAATAGTAACAAAATTAATTTCATGCGCTGAGAACCCAAATCTGTGTACTCATTGTCAGTCTATTGGGTTAGACACGATTAAAAGTACTTCATTCCCATCCATTTTAACTAACAATGGAATTAATTTTTTCAACAAACAGAATGGCTTCCTAGAAATTCAAATCAAACTAATTTCTAAGCGTAAATGGCTACATAAACCTTGCTCTTCATTGGGCCTTTAAGAATAATTTCGCAACACAATGACGTGGATATGGACTAGTAAAACTTGTAAAATTACAGTGGCACCATCTGTTTGCGGCTTTGAACACTAATTTTTATAGCCTTGTTATTTTGGAGATTTTTCGTTATCCCAAAACGATATAATAGCTATAGTTAAAAAGGTTATTCAATCGCAGACTTATGATCTTTAACACTTTAACACCTCCTTTGCAGCAGAGGATGGTCACTTTGGGATATACCCACTGGCAAAGCGATCCCACATCTGTGTGGCAAAGAAAAAAAACTGCGTCGGAAGGAGAGAAAGGGACAGAAAAAAGCGATAATCGAGCTGCAGGCGTGCTTATCGCGGGTTGGTAATATTCTAAGTAGCAAATAAATTCGGGGTACGCAGTCCAGCGCCATAAATACATTTCCGGCGAGGCACTTTTTGCCATTATGGCACGGGTGTCCTTCTCTCGTGTGTTGCAGCTGCGGATATAACTTTTCCGCCCAGCACTCCCCTTTTCTAATCTTCGGAAAGTGGTATTGTTGTGTGCCCTGGCAAACGCACACTCACACGTACACACACCGTACATACCCATGTGCACACATGCATGTACATACATACGCGCGGCAGGCGCGCGAGATAACTTCAAGTAGTAGTGGCTATGGCATAGTCTTCTCTGGTGCTGCTGCTGCTGCTTCTTCCCGGCCGTAGCACATTAATCTTATTTATGGTGGCTACAAAGCTTTCTCAATGGTTACTGGCCATTCCCTCGGCTATATTGCGCCGGTGGTGCGGGTGCACAAATGGCCGCCCCTCGGCCTCGCCTCCACCTATATTGTGCTCCCTAAAAGTTATAACTCAGGGCTTGTGCAGTGCTAGCTGTATTTTTATAACTAAACAGCGCCAACTACAAACCTCACGGCCGGCTCATACATTTTTATACTACTATCCGCTAGCTGGATGCTGGCGTGTGTTGCTTTTCAAATGAGTTTTTACGGACGGGGCAGTTGCGAGAGACCTGTCTTTATTTCTTGAAAAGCCGCACTGTAATTTGGAGATGTGCACGGCAGATCATTTTGAGGAAACTCACTCGGATTAGATGATGGAAAATAAACAAGGATGTCCACTGCGGTTGCTTTTGTTCCACCCATTAGTAGATTGCACCAATTGAAAATCTTACAATTAGATAAACTTAATTAACAAATAATACTAAATCAATTCTACCCAACCTGATCATAACTTCTTTTCGGAACGTTTTAAAACTTATAATACTTTTAAAAACCTGACAACGTCAAAACATTATCGACTGACTCCGAATTGAGCTGAGTGATTATATTTGCAGTTTTCTTGATATTATCTGCGATTATAATTTAACCAAATCAGAGATCCGGCTTCGTTGACGGGATGGGATGGGGGCAAAAACATGTGGCCACTTCCGCCGTGGCTCCCACTGCCATCCATCTTCGTCGGCTTGTCGTTTTCCTAAATGATGTGACCTAGAGACCAAATCAATGATAAATTGCCTCCCCACCTGCTCGTCGGGGTGGCAAACAAATTTGCACGACGACGCCTCTGCCACAGAATTCGGAGCATACCGGGGAAAAAGGGAGTGAAAGGGCGGCGGCGGTGGCGGCTTTTATTCCACGGAATAATTGCTCAAGCAGGCAAAACAACTGCCGCGCGCACCCTAACTCCTCTCCTCAGTCATTATTTTTCTTGGAATAAAAAGTAGTGGCTCGAATAGCACATTTCAAAAGAATTCCGACGGCGATGTTGATATTGCAGAGGTGGAAAATAAAGAGCACGCAGAATTTTTCACAAAGCACCCTCTTATTTTGCCTTTTTCCACTCTCTCTTTCTCCGCCCGCTCGCTCTCTGTGTTTTCTTCATTTCTCATTTACAGCAGTGACCGGAGAGGCGGCGGCTTTTTGGGCCTTTGTTCTGCGTTGAAAAATAAAAAAAGAACGCGCAGAGATAATATTCAGAGGGAAAGACTGATCAAACTACAACACTATGCAACAGAGGGGGATTCACTTTGGTACACAGGAAATTAATTTATTTGTGCACATTCATCGCAGCCTCTCGCTGAATGACAATGGATTGAGTTGTTTCTGAAATTGGAAGTTACATAAAGGCAGGTTTAAACAGAAATATTCAGGTATTAGTTGAAATTTGCTAATGCATTATATTAAGGTATTTTTTACGTTTTTGTTTTGTTGCAAAGTGATAAACCATTGCTAAAATCCAATTCAAGCACTGCCCATTTGAAAGTTTCCTCGTGAAAAAATTCCAAAGTTATCTCAAATATAATTTCCGTTTATGGTGTTTATGCAAGAAGACTCCCTCCTTAAAAGCTGAGTATGCAACCTGCTACACTCAAATGCTAAGCGCGATGCATACTGTTTGAAGCAGTCAAGATTATATCATCGTGATTCGTATTCTCACAATCGGTCAAAATACAAATTCAACGTAAATGAATAGAGCTACAAGTATTAAAAAGCAACATACTTCAGGCACAAGTGTCTTCATGTTTTAAACTACAGACAAGAATAAACAAGGGTTTACATTCTTTTAATGTTTTATTTTAACGAATTGATTGAATTAAAATGATGTCTTAAGTTAGAATTGTTCATAAACATCCGGCAAAGCTACTCCGATAAGAACAGTACAGTAGGAGACAAAAAGTTTAAGATGGTCTGCGCTTTGCCTGGCGATGGCATTCAATGAGCAGGTCATGCGTTCTTCAAAGTGACGCTCGGTTATGCTGTGCGAGCTATCCGGCGGCGACTGACCGACTATCCGACCACCCTTTCCTTCCACCACCTCACCTGTTGATGCATGTTGAAGAGGCTGCTGGCTGGAGCTCCAATCCTTTCTTCTTTTCCTCCTCCGCCGGCTGCAACAAATAGCGAGAGGCGCTTTTATTGGCACACTAGGGGCCTGTGCAAGATGTTATTTACATGTATACCTTGTTGAAACATTGAGGTGCTTGCCGCCCAAACCCTGCAGCAGCAACGTGAGCGAAAAACTAATCAAATTCTAGATAAAAAGGGCGAAAAATTGCAGGTGCGTGAATTGAAAACTGCTGCACTATGTTTTGTGTTGGACGAACCAGAGGGACCAACATATGAAATCTAGATTTTTCACTCAATTGAATCTCCACTTAAAAATTAAATGACTCGATCTGTTATTATTTTTTTTGTCATACGTCTTTTCTTTTTTTATTGTTCATAAAAATGCCATTCAATTAATACATTTCTTCACAAATTCAGCACCAATTTGACTTATAATAGAATTAATGGTTATTTTGTAGAAAAATCTTCTTTTTAAAGTACAAAAACTCCATTTAGATGGCAACTGCAAATTGTGACACCAGACCGTGGCAACAGACCCAGTGGCGTTTGCAATTGTTTACTTTGTATCGTGTGCATGCTGTGTACTGTCGGCCGCGCGGGCAATAAATTAACAAAGAAAGCCATCAGAATTGCCGGCAATAAATTATCATTTGTGCAGTGAGCAATATTTGAGAGGAGCAGCGCCGGCGAAGGCCAGTTGTTTTGTATTATTTCTGGCTGGTCATCTGGCGGAGGCTGCTCTCTCACTCTCTCGCAGATCAATAAAGCCTCGCCGCCGCCGCTGCCGCCGCCGGACAAGAAAGATGGCTTGGAGATGAACAAAAGGGGAGAAATATCTGTGTGGATGCTGTACAGCGAGATACAGAAAGATGAGAGGGGCACGACTCACTCGCCCAGGCAACAACTGACCGCACCACCACCCTCGCCCTCCCTCCCGCCGCTCTCACATAAAACGTCCAACGCCGGCCATTGCAGTTTTCGCTATATTTTTGCCGCAGACGGCATCACATGCGCCTTCTCGTGCAACTTGCAAATTATATCTTGCAATACAGCTGCTGTGCTTGCTCGCATTGCGGCTTTGACACAACAAAGTGTGGAAGGATACTGTTTTCTAGCAAACGGATGCATTCCGATTATCCTATGATTTGCCGACTACAACAAAAAATAATTGAATGTTAGTTTTTTCACAATTATGTTTTTTAATGCAGCAACATTGGAGGGTAAAGAGGTAATCGGAAATTGAGAACCAACAGCTTGAAGTTTCGAGCAGTGTTAGCGGAGCATGTCAGTGTCAGAAAATACGATTGTGTGTTTCAATCAAGAGATTAAACATCAGGAAGATTGAACTAAATCAAATTAGATATCATTTAAGTAAGTAAGCCAAAAAATAGTTTTGTCGGTTCTTACTGCGCTGCCAAAATGGCCACGAACCGAAAATGAGTTATTAAATTATATTTTCATAGAATTTCTTAATTTATCACCATTGGTTGTTAGCAATTCTGCAAATGAGACAAGATTTTAACGCAGTGTATCTTCGCTTATCATTCATTTAAATCACACGAGAGAGAGAGAGAGAGAGAGAGAGAGAGAGAGAGAGAGAGAGAGAGAGAGAGAGAGAGAGAGAGAGAGAGCCATGTACAGACCAATACAGATCAGTCAGCTTTATTGCTACCATGCATGTTCGTGCACATCGCTGGGTCTCTCTCTCTCTCTCTCTCTCTCTCTCTCTCTCTCGCTGCTGCTGCTGCTGCCGCTGGTTCATGTAATGTTTACCCAACACAAAATTGCTTTCCAGAGCTCAATATCGATTCAATATATATGATGATCATTTTGATGACGATGCTTTTGCTCGGTGGTGCTTTATTACGTACACTGCTGTGTGTGCAGCTACACAGGGGCCGTTGCCACGGCCGCATATGTACCGCTCAATATACGCCTCATACATCTACGTAAATTTTGCATGTTGCTGTGCGTGCGTGTGTGATCAGTGCCGGCTGATCCGCCATGCAAAAGCATCAACCGAGCCGACACACCACCCAACCCACCCACCCACCGATCCACCCACACACATTATACGCCAGCCGTGCACCCACATGGCTGCGTTTTCAATAACTCGCGAGCAAATGCGGCGGAGTGACGGACGGTAGACCTCTTTAAATTTTTAAAGCAGTGCTATTTCCGCAGTTGTCCCGTCAAATGATGGAGGGTAGATTAATTTATAATCGCGGCTGTAATTGAACCCTGTTTGTGAAAATCATTGCACCAATTTTTTTGGAAATTTGAATGCTTCTCATTCCTTTTTACTTGTGAACCTTAATAACTGCGTTAGGAAACAATAATCTATTTTTTCCTTCGCTAAATTATTTATATTTTTTAATAAAACATTTTGTTGCTTATCACTTGAACCCATTTATCAGCAAAATAAAATCAAAATAATTATATCACAATTCACAAACCCAACTCAGCAAGCTCTATAAAACTTCCTCTTCTCTTGCTATCTGGAAATGTCGGCTGCAACTCAAGCAGAAATTTGGTACAGTTCTGCTAAATAATGCGCAGTGTTTAGACAGACTATGAATCCCTGCTCGCAAAACAAACGGAGGAGGGAAGCTCCACGCAGACTACAATGATAAATTCATTATAATTCCTGGTTGTCATTTTAATTCCTCACGAGAAACAGCGACGGCTGAGTAGTGTTTCTCCGCCTCTCGCTTATATTCCTGCAGAAAAGGATTAATTTGGGGAGGAGAAGAGGGCGCCAAAAGGATGACGATGATGATGATGAAGAGAGAGAGCCTGCAAGTCGGAGTGAATTGTGTGCAAGTTTGTGGGGTTTTACAAAGTCCCGTCGCCGCCGCCGCCGTTTCAATCAGCCGCGCCTTGGAAAATTCGTGTCTGCTGCTTCGCCTGCTGATGGAATATTACACGGCCAGAATTAATTCATTCATTCGACTCCACCCGGGAAATTTTAATTTAGCTCGGCACAAAGAGGACAAGCAGAAAAAGCCAATCTCGGAGCGTGCCGGGGAGCAGCACAAATTCATATTGACTCTCCGCTGGTACGCCAAAATTTAAATTAGCGCCGCCGAAAGTTTGCTTTTTGCTCTCCTCCACTCTCGAGCCTTTCACGCGCTCTTTTAAGCTTAAAAATGAATCACTTTAGCTGTATTTCCGACGCAGCAGCGCGTTTTCTGACACACGTCGCAACTTGTTCTCTGCCCATTCACGCACAGTCTCTCACTCTCGCTTTGCAAATTCCGGGTAGTTTTAAATAATACTCGCACCGTTGCCCGTGAGCGAATGCTGCTGCGTCTGCCAGCGCATTTTCATTGAGTGACAACGGATGGCGACGAGTGAGCCTCCCATGCTATTTTGAAACTCACACATAACAGGTTGATGTCAACTCAACACTCGCAAACACTCATAAGCATCGCACCTGCATTAAAGGCGGTGATATTTTTTATTTATAGCCAGTAATAATTTCTTTATGTATATAGCCTTTCAGTAAATTTTTTAAGTTCGTTATACTTTAAAAAAATGTAAATGATTGATCTGTAACTTTTATGAACCACGTGCAGTGAATAGATTTGTTAAACAATTCGCAAAAAAGGAATTAATAATTTATTTATCCATTGTTCTTGTAGAATTGTTTTTGCTTTGTATTGTCAGCATGTAATCGTGTCAAAGGTGACCCAATTAATGGGGCTGCTAGGTGGGCCGCAGTGGGCTGAGTGTCTGCGGTTGCACTCGCAGCCCCTCATATTCCCCCAAAGCAACTCTTGCGGTTTCGGTGCCGCGCGTGGCAAGATGGAACTAGCTCCTTTTGCAAGTGGCACACGTCTCCCAAGATAAAACGCACCCCTTTCACGAAGCACTGCCAGTGCTGTGATTGCAACACGAAGGGTTTTCAATTGGAGCTGCTAGGTCTTTGCCAGCTTCCCTCTAATACAACACTAATTCCGAATGCCTTTCATTTTCGTTTGCCAATCAAAATTGCTTCACTCTCATCGAGCTGGAATAGATCTTGCAACTTAGTTTTGATTGCTAGGGTGGGTAGAAATTGATGACAGCTTTTAATAAATTAAATTGGGATATGTGCTGCTTCATCATTGCATTTAAAAAGAGTACTTAAAAGTTTTCGTGATCTGCTAAGGAAAATGTGTGAGTTCATTTTTATTTCTATGAAGAGCAAAATATAGTTAAATCTGACAAACAATTTTTCCCTCTGTGGATTGATTTAATATAAGATTTCTCTTCATTCATTTTAAATCTTTCAACTTGATGACGATTTCCGTTTACGGTTTTGAAGAACATTGACACTGGATGTTTAGCAAAGCACGCTGGTCACAAAATGTTGGCCCGTTTATGTATCCAGCTCGCGCGTGGACAACGTCACTGGTGTTTGTTTGCCTGTGCATCTGTAGTGCGCGTATGTGTGTATATTTATTTGCTCAACCGATGCGCGCTTCGGCCGTCCGCTTTGAATAATTATCGCTGTCAGCCAATCAATATGACACAGCGGCAGGCGACCCTTTGCACCAACAAATACACACACACATACAATCCGAACCCATACATTATATCATGCAGGAAAGCGTGCATTAAAATTTAATTTGGGTCCTAATTTGCAAAACGTGTCGATCTGAGGCTGCATGACGCGCCCGCTTGGTTGGTCTATCTCTGTTGTGTCCAAAGCGAACGTTCTGATATAATTATTTAAACACTATAGTGCACTGAACCGCTTCAGTCAAAGGCCTCCATCGCCGGGTCTAGTTTGCGTTTGTCCCTCCATATGTGTGTTTTGTCTATGGCTGCGAATTATTTGCACGGCATTTAATTGCTCTGGCGCGCTCTGATTAAAAATAGGTTTGTTACCGTTCCTCTATTGACAAAGTGAAGCACTGTTAACTGAAATGGAAATTTTATTGTTGCTATAGATATTCAGAGGGAACCAAATTTAACCTCTGCGTCAAGAACATTTAAATTTTCTATGGAGATCATATATGTGTTTATGAATCATAGTTTCCGCACAGAAAAAGCAGCTGTTTCGGCCCACAGGCCTCACCTGCAAAATGAAATTCATACCTCAGGACAAACTTCAATGAAAGTGCTGGTGTTTCCTCTCAAATTCCACTCGTAGCCTCCCATAATTTCCTCAAAGAGTATATACGTAATATATGATTTTTCCCTCCATTTTTATTAGTTGAAAAATGGTAATGATTATATTATTGAATTAACACAAATTTTAATGACTGGTAATAGGACAGTATACGTAACAGTAATTCTCTAAAGGAAAGTGGTGGAAAGTCATGTTCTGCTAAGGAAATGAATTTGTTTTCTAATAAAAGCACGCGAGGTGGTAGCTGCGCATTAATTTATGCGTGGCTGGCTGCTTAAACATATGAAAAATTCACTGGGCGTCGCGCGGAATTTAATAAATCCACCCGCCGTATAATTGGCGCGAGTTAAAAGCTTTTAAGGGCGCGCGAGCGAGATAAAAGAGCGAATAAATTTCCCACCTGCATAAGGGATGAAAATAATCTGTGAGTGGCTGCGCGCCGGGAAGGTGGCAAAAAGTATGTAAATACACGGCCAGCGAGGCGTGGAGGGCGGAGCAGAGCTGCGAAAAGGGAGAGAGAGAGAGGGAATATAATATTTATTTCTTTTTTAATGAGTTTCCGTCTCTTGTGTTATTCCACGCCGGGGAGATAAGAATTTAAAAGCATTTCTTATATATTAAAAAAGAAAGACAAAAACAGCAGGAGGAGGAAAAAGCGGAAAATTTATCTGGGGGAGCGGAATGTGAAAGAGAGAGAGCGAGTAAGCGAAGGAGAAAAAGAGCAAAGCAAAGTAATCAAGATATAAAAGAATGAGCGAGATAATTTTCTTATGTGAGCATCATCAAGGGCGAGGGCGATATTTTGTTGGGCTAGGGGCGGCTCTTGGTGTGTGGCGCGAGCAGCTAGAAAGATGGAAAGGCTAGTTTTGAAACTTAATGGTTCTCCCCCGGAAATTGTGTGCGCGTATATCTCTCGCTCTCCGCCTCGCTTTCGAGATTTATGAAACTGCTTTTCTTCGGCGAGAAAAAGAAGAAATGGCATCGCCCCGGACTGTACGTTATATTTCACATGCGGCAGAATGGCGAGTGCTCGCGCGCAGAGGAAGAAAAAAGTAAAAAATAGAAATGCTGTCGAGAGCAGTACTTTTCCTCCTGGCCCGACGTTTTACGCGCTCCTTGGAGATCGCTTACTGATGCCGCTTCGCACGTTTACTAAAACAGCTTTTCTGACAATGAGCACAACTGCTAAATCACCTTTAAATTATTTTACAATCATACGGCTATCTTGCTACTAGCGTCAAATATTAGTGAGTTTAATTTTATTGCTGGACATTTCAATGAGGCAGTCAGGAAAATATCAGACAAGGTTCGATTAGCTGCTAATTGCTCTTCTCTTATTACTAAAAATATAGTATATCTATTGTATGTATTGTAATAAAGAGAAGTAAAAAAATTCTCGATAAAATCAAATTCTCCCTCAGCTGAAAATTTTAAAAGTTTGTTGCTCTTTAGCATTGGAGCATCGTGTTTGGTTTGACTTAGCAAAATCCGTTGCTGTTGTTAAGTGGCTGGCGAAAGAAGCGAAAGGCTACACACCCTGGCGATATTTATGAGAGCGTATGAATTGCTTTACACGCGGCACGCTCTCGCTTTCTTATTATTCTCGTCGGCAACACCGGGCCCGTTCCACGTCTGCAAAATTATTACGCAACTGCTTAGCCCTTAGTTTACAATAGCTTTTGCGACGCTGGCATTTCGCTTTCCCCAGCAGGGTGTAGTAACGCGCTCACACAAATTCAAGTCTTGTATAGACGCAGGAGGAAAGTATCTTTGCTAAATGTGTGCCATTTATGTTACTGTTTCGTTGCGTCACAGCAAAAAGTTTCGCTGTTACGGAAAAAGGTGTGTTGGTTCGATGATACCATTCCAATGTGCATGAGTGAAAGCAATTAGTGTTTTAGAGCACCCTGCGATTATCTCGTGCTGCAAGGTAATTAAATCACACACGTGCTGCTGATTGACATGTTAAGTTTTAATGGAACGTACTGATATAATAACGAAAATCTAAAACTATCACTCTAAACTTATCGCGTGAGAATGTTTTAACCGCACAACCCACCACACTACACACGCCCGCACGAAAGGGGAGTTCATCAAACGTAGTCATAGATAATGGTTAAAAAACTTAATCTAACAAGTTAGCCGCTTATCATGAAATGAGCTTGTTAATGCTGCACTCTAGCAAACTTTTAACTATCCATAAAGCACATTGTATCATTTTTGTAGATTTTAAACAACATTTCAATCAAAATAAATTAATCAAACTGCTTACCTCCCACCTTGAAAACAACACATTCGAAAAATTACATCGTTCACAGTTTTCAGCACTTGCCAGGTGAGGCCAACAAATATCCAAAATACCTGCCTTTTGGCGATTTCGTGTCAATTTTATGCTGAAAAATGGAGATCTGTCATAGAACCCCTTTTTGTGCGACAGTGAGAAACCCTGAATAGTTCACATGCATTCTGCTTTAATTGCACCTCCAGAGAAGTCAACTGCTCTTGAGCAATGTCACCCTTGCATTAATCAAATGCGTGTACACATTAATTTGCAACGCCAAGATTGCATAGCAAAGCAGAGCAGGCGTGAGAGACGCCCGCCGACTATTTATACAGCATATATGCATTAGAACGGAGCTGAGTTATCATCTACGTTCTCGGTGCTGCCGAGCAAAATTTAATGGGATGTGTATAAAGTTGGAATGATATAATACCTTCCAGCATAATTTAGCCGACACAGTCGTCTGCTGTGCGAAAAGCGTGTACACAAACAGCGCAGTGAGCACAAGTTATATAAAACGGAATATAGCACAATCTGCATGGTGCGAAGGAGAGTTTCACAGAGAGCGGACTCGGGTGTGTGTACGTACACACGTGTATATCTTGAGGACAGAGAATTAATGCCGCTCATCCCCGCGGAGCGAGAGAGGGCCTCAGCCCCCGCTTGGTTATTAACGGTACTCATCTGGAGCAGCTCCATTACGTAATGACCTGTGAGAGTTAACCCGTTCTATAAATCTATAGAGAGGTCCCAAACGTGCATTCTGTATCAGGTGAGCCGGCAGTTAATTTCATCCATCGGCCTTTTGCTGTGTGATTGAGCGGCCCCATTGTCGAGGAAGCGCCGGCTCCTCAAAGACTAAGCGTGTCGGGTTCGACTGTTTGAAGCAAAGATCCAACAAGTTTCGCATTTGGAGTCGAGCACTCAACGCAAAAGGTCAAAATTGGCAGCAAAAAGCTGTAAAACTTGATTTTATATGTGTTACAGCAAATATTATCAATTAATTTAAATTATGACTTGAATAATTTAAAAACTGGGTCTCTTTAAAATTAAAATTAAATGTAGATTATTTTTCAGTTAAAATTGAATGCTGATTTCTCGATGAATAAAGAGACAGTTATATTTCCATACAGAAATATCCTGCTCAACTAGTTTCCAAATTCTTGAACCAGAATAGAACATGAGTTGCATTAGATTTTGTTACCAAAAATTAAATTACTTATATCAATATTGTTATGTACTTTATTTGAGGCTAACAAGGAAACTCTGTTGAACGATTTGACGTTTTATTTGTTGGCGACATTTTTTAAATCCTGTGGGTTTTCATCGAGTTAAGATATATCACCGGAGGAAAATTTAAACATTAAAAAATCATTTCACTTCAAGAAATTACTTTTAAAGACAATCATACCCCGACACATCTAGTTATAAAATTTGAATTCGAAATAAATACAACTACGCAAGATTCCCTCGCACTGCTGGTTTGCGGCAAATCCCACAATGATATTAGTTGTGCTCATCCTGGCATTGTTGATGGCCCTTAGCGTAAGACTTGGTAAATCCCGCGCCTGCTATATAAAGTCTACCTGCAGCATCGGTTAAATTAACCTAGGGGCTGAGATTGCGCTTATAATTTAAGGAGAGCGTTCCGTTCCACTGTCAAAGTAAACTATTAGACATGCGAGCTCAATTTATTATTCCGCACAGTGCCCGTACACCGCACGCTTGGTGGTCTTTTGCCAGGCGCAGGACTAGCAGAAAAGTACATTACTTTGCTCAAACTGAACATTATAGAACGTGATCGAAATACGCATTTCACTGCAGGAATTTAATACTTTCAATTGCAGAAGCATTTATAAAGGCGTAAGCCAGACTGACAGGTTTGTTTTTATTTTCATTAGCATGAATTCAAATTAAAGTTCTGTTCTTTCGATGTAAAATGCTTGTCTTAAGTGACGCTGCAAAATTAAACAAAATTATTTGTGTGTAGTATTCAATATCCTTGAGTTGTAATATGGCTTCAATGGCAGGTTGAACCTGCGTTTGCTAGGAAATTGCTAAACAAAGGGCATAAAAGGTTACAATCTGGTTATGGGGCTGTTCGCACAACACACTGCTGTTTGCTCCATCTAAACTGAAATTCTCTCCATCCTTCAAGATTTACTGCCTGCGAACGCTACAAAAATCAAATAAAATACTCCTGAGAAATGTGTGTGCTCGCTCACTCGCTCGCTCGCCCGCCTCCATGCGAAGAAGTAATAAATTCAGCGTCATTTATTAAAGAATCCAATAAAATTGGTTTTTATATCTGGCGAGGAGCAGTGCCTGCTGCTGCGATGAAATGAGACTCTTCCTCCTCTGCTTTTCCACCGCGTAGCTATTCCGATCCGACCCGAGAGCCAGAGGTGCGCAATTTTCATTTGTTATTGGACCGGCATTAATTCCGTCCTGATATAAATTGTTAAAAGGCGTTCGCCTCATTTATTAGTGAATGCCGGAGCAGCGGCTGCGAAATGAGATCCTCGCCAACCTGTGCTTGTGCCGCGCGTTCGGGTCAAGTTATGGCACCGCTGCCGGGCGCATCTGGGCGCCGGCCAAACGAACGCCGCTGCAACAATCGCGTCGTGCCGCTAAGACTTGTTTATTTGCTTTTAACTGGGTTGCTGGACAGTAGTAAATATATGTATGGACGTCGCCTTGCTCACTCAGCAAAAAACCTCGATTTGGTACCCAAAAATTGAAGCAAGATATTCACAATCTGAGGTTTAAATTCATCACATATGGTGGAGCATAACAATAAACTAACGAGTTTAGCAGAAATTTATTATTAAGTGCTAAATTATTGTATTTGTTTCCAAATGCCGCAAAAATACTGCAATTCGAACATATCAATATGTAATAAATAAAAATAAACCATGATATAGCTTTATAAAATAATTGCAAAAAAATACATTAACATTTTGCTGCGGCTGCGAAATGAGATCCTCGCCAACCTGTGCTTGTGCCGCGCGTTCGGGTCAAGTTATGGCACCGCTGCCGGGCGCATCTGGGCGCCGGCCAAACGAACGCCGCTGCAACAATCGCGTCGTGCCGCTAAGACTTGTTTATTTGCTTTTAACTGGGTTGCTGGACAGTAGTAAATATATGTATGGACGTCGCCTTGCTCACTCAGCAAAAAACCTCGATTTGGTACCCAAAAATTGAAGCAAGATATTCACAATCTGAGGTTTAAATTCATCACATATGGTGGAGCATAACAATAAACTAACGAGTTTAGCAGAAATTTATTATTAAGTGCTAAATTATTGTATTTGTTTCCAAATGCCGCAAAAATACTGCAATTCGAACATATCAATATGTAATAAATAAAAATAAACCATGATATAGCTTTATAAAATAATTGCAAAAAAATACATTAACATTTTACTTTTCTAAAGTGCCCTTTCAAAATCAAAAAGAATATTCTGGTTTGGACGGTCCGAGTTTCCTGATGCTCTTGGAGCTATTGCGGCTCGTCGTTCCGCCAACCCTTTGATGGAGCGTGTGGCGCGTTATTAAAATTTAATAATAAATGGCAAGCGGCGCAGGTTGGTTGCAACGTGGCAATGATCCACGCGGCAATCTTGGAGCTGGACACCTGATGCTGCGCTGCCGTGCTCTAGTGGAATCGGTTCGTTTGTTTATGTAGACGCACACGGCGGCAGCAGGGTGTGGACCAACACAACACAAATGCACTCTCTCGCCGTCTGTGTCGGCGCGCATAAAAGATTAAATCGAGTTTGAAGTGTACAATCACGCTACAATCCGCCTTATTGCGCCGCTCGTTATTTAAATAAATAATCGCATGTGTGTTTCGAGTGCACAGCCAGGCCAGAGTCTCTCTCCCTCTCATCACTTATTTACGCCTAATGTTGACCCGATGATAATTCTCCTTAATGCAATAAAAACGCCACTCCACCGTGCGCAGCGGACATTTGTTTATTATTCCACTGCATGATCGTAAAAAATGCTGTAAAATTGCAACATAAAGTAGCGCGAGTGACACATCGCCCACGGATACGTGCGTGCTGCTCCTGAAGGGTTTATGCACACGTGAACCGTGTGTCTGACTCGGATACATGCATTTAATTTTGTATTGTGACATGACATAAGTTGCGTTTTGTGGGACTCTAGTATGTGTTGAATTGAAATTCCAATAAAATGTGAATTATGTAACGTTATAACGTACATGGCTAAATTATTTATTAAGGATTCTTCTTTAACAATAAAAAAATGGTTTTCAACTCAGTTTGAATTTTTATTTCTAGAATTCTCTACTTATTCAGATGAGCTTGAAGTTGCTAACCTTCCTTATTCCTTGAACAGCTATTTTTTAAATAATTTTGATAATATGCAGGAATAATTTACTTTCCCATTCATCAAGGCTCCACTATTTTTAAATTACGAACATTCTAACAGACAAATTGAATTCAAATATATGCCAAAGAGAAATAAAAAATATAATTATTCTTCAGAATCGATTATATCGACAGAACTAACAGAATGTTCTTCCCCATTTTCATCTGTCGTCAGAGGAGAAGCTGATTTTTCCGAGTCGATCTCACCCACAGAGTAGTCATTAAATGGATTATAATCTGCAGCAATACCTTCTCTCCTTCATTCTGGTCTGGTTCTACCAAATCTTCTGAACTGCTCGTTTCAAAGGATTGATCTTCATTCCCATATGCATCATCCTTTCTCATCTTCAAGTAAAAATCATTATTTCACACTGAATTTCACGTTCATCAATATTTTTACTCTCTGCTTCACCAAGTTCTCCACTGCTGACAGATATATTGTTCACTGGAGAAATCACACATGAAATTACAACGTAAATACTTAAAGCAAATACTGGCTCACCTTCCACGTCGCCAGATGATGTCTGCACCACAGCAGTCGATATTTTTAACCCTCAGGTGGTGATTTTGCAATCCCTGCTATAACGTGAATTACACCTCAGTACATCAACGTGTTATTAAAATGTGTTAAGATTGTCAGTCTAACCTTTCTGGCGGTGCACTCTCAACAACTCTTCGCATTGTCCTCCCTGGCGTCTCTCTATAGCGAGTAAATAATCTACTTGCATTTTTCTTTTGTCACCGTCACCTGGAAGTTGTTGATCATTAGAACCGTGAGGCTCGAAGTATCCAGTCAAATGGACAACACCATGCCCTTTGACTGAGAAGATGACTCTTTCCCCTTTTCCGAATTTTATATTCAGCGATTCATTGGTTGTTCCTTCGTTGAGGATACAAAAAACGTGATTTTCCGTGTTTACCTTCGCAATTTTTGGCCAATATCTGAAAATTATATAAAACTGAGATGCATTCAAATCATTCGCTTTTTTGTGCTCATTTTTGAACCGTAGAAAATGTTCTTACCAACAGGATTGTTGAAGGTATCATAAACTGCCATAGTTACGTGGAGACGATTTGGGATTAGCGTCGGATGGCTCTCACCAACTTCCAACCTCATACCTGTAATTGAAAAATAAACATATTTTGATATTCTCCGGTGTTCAGGCGAGAGATGATTTTAGCTTCAAGTTTGTTAGAATTAATTGCTTGAAAATATCATCTAAACGAATTTTATCATTCAAAAGGTACTGACATTGAACAAAAATAAAAGAGAAAAGTAGAACCTTAAAATTTGTGCACTTTTGTAAGTGTTCTTTAGATTTGGAAGCCCAAAAATAAACTTCCCCAATTATAGTATAGCGCAAATGAACAAATCAAGGTCTCGTTATAAAGTATTAAAAACACATTACTTAGCTTAAAAAGAAGAGCTTAATAATTATAAAAATACGTAGAACATGGAGCTCTTGATAAGCAACAAAAAGAAATTTAAATGAGTATACCCCAAAACATGCCACAGTCGGAGGTGCAAATTACTGAAGCGAAGCTGGGCAAGCTGCGACCATTTGATTTAATCACTTTGCTAAGCAAAACAGCGTGTAGAGATATACACCAGGAATAATTTGAAAAACTTGAACAATTCATGAAATGCGAGACCATGACGGCAAGTATGCTTGGAAGCATGGTCCAAAATCAATCGTTTCTTGAGAAATTTCCACAAACCACAGAGCTGTTGGCATTCAAAGGAATTTTGATTAAATTCTGTTAGAGTTGCCGTGCCGACATTCTGTTTAGAAAGGAATCATTCCGAGTAAAAAATTTAACCCAATTAATTCTCATGAGAACCTCATTACCGTATGAGAAATAAAACATTTGTCAATCGATCTTTCTTTCAAGAATAATTTTGAATTTCTATTTAACCCCTTTTTCTACCACATACCCTAAATGAAAATATTCCTTTATCAAAAGCAAGAGCAGTGTATTTCGTTGAATCATGGCATATATATGGACATCAAAATTCACCCTCCAATTCAGCGAAGTTAGTGGTCATTGTGGAGGCATGTGAGCTCCCTCGCTGGTGTGACGCTTGCTCTGCCCAATAAAATCGAGCCGGACAATAAAAAGATGGCGTCATTTCTTCTTTTTTTTGCAGCGACATGTTTTATTATATGGCTCTGCTGTTGGGAAATTGCATACACCCGCTACACACAATACTGCCGCCCCGCTGTCGAGTGCGAGAGAGAGAGAGAGAGATAGAGAGAGAGAGAGATAGAGAGAGAGAGAGAGAGAGAGAGAGAGAGAGAGAGAGAGAGAGAGAGAGAGAGAGAGAGAGCCTTATCTCGCCGGCTCATCCGGGCAGAAATGGCCATAGAAAACTCGACTCCCACCACCGCTGCCGCGCTTGCTTTTCCATCCCGAGCGGAGAGAAGAGAAAAAAGACGACGTTTGACCATTTCGTCAATAACGCTCTGCGAAGCTCTTCACGTCCATTTGTGCTCTCGCACGCTCTCCGCTCGCCTTCTCATCCCAAGGGAAATAAATATAAATCTATAGAAATACAGCAGCACTGGCTCTGGCAGGCTGCAAGAGAGAGAGAGAGAGAGAGAGAGAGAGAGATAGAGAGAGAGAGAGAGAGAGAGAGAGAAATAAAATTCCAAAAATATATATGGCTTTTCGTATCACGTTTGTATCTCTAGAGGAATTCGGCTCTCGGCTCGCTCGCCGCGTTTTTTCATCCTCTCCAACTGAATGGGAGCAAACGCGAGGGCCGCTGTTTATTATACATTTGAAACTGCCGCCTGCCGAAATTTATCATTGTAGCCAACGCGCGTATCAATCTGCATCAGAGTTAATAAATTCCCGGGGAAAAGTTTCCCGTCACTCTCGGGGCTGTCAGCTGCCATTTTCCTTGTGACTTTCCGCTGTGGAATAAAATTCCTAAAGCGTGGCAAATTTACACTGATTTGAGAATTTTATATTTCACTGTTTTGATTATGTAGCCTAAATTCAAAATTTTTCTCTAATCGTGGGTAATCAAAAATTCAAAAAATATAGGGTTGAGAATTTAAGGTGATCGACGCTTATCTATATGTGTGTTTATTTTATGAGCACGGATCACGCAAGTTTAAGTCTTTTGATTGTGGCACGCTTTAAAATCGTCCAAAACCGTCTTCATCAACTGCAAATAAGTCATCCTATTCACCTATAAATAAAACAAAATGGTTTTAAAATGTTAGGAAAAATATATTTATTTAAAATTCAATATTAATAGCAGTTTGTGGCATAGTAGGCTATGCGGGTCATGTGCCCTTTGATATAAATCAAGAATATTAGCAGAAGCCTCAGGGTGAATCAGACCACCTTCAATATTTGAGACGTTTATTGAGAAACATGAAAGTTTTTGCTGAATTAATTCTGTTGATTCTAGACGGAGAAGCGTCTTTTACACTTTGGGTATGATCTATATTAGCATTATTCACGTTTTATCCGTTTTATTCAAAGTTTATGAAATGTTTTAGCAAAATTCCAATTTTCTTGGAACTTGCATTCACGCGTTTTCCTATTTTTGTTGGATTATTTAATCATGAACAGTCGGTTTGATCAAAAAGTTTGGTGTGAAATGTGTTGTGATATAATTTTTTAACAGATAATCAAGATTTGAGCTCTATATGTAGTTGTCATATTTATTCAATAAAATCAACTTAAATTCGCAAACTCTAAGAATAGCTGAAGTATGCAGCCTGGTTTGTGCAGGTGTCCAGCCGGTTGCATACCCGAAACGTCAACGGTGCCCCTGGCCTGCTGTCGTGAGCGAGTAGGTGGGCACGTTTCGCGAATGCCTAAGTGAGTGATTGAACAAAGACAGCGGCTCTTTGTGCCGATCGAGCGAGTGTGTTTTGCATTCGGCGGCCCCTTGTCGGCCAGGCGGGCCAACTCCCACGGGGATTACGAGAAGCGCGCGCGGGAGCGAGGCGTGAGTGTCCGGCGGCCCACCCTCAAGTGACAACATTATGTGATTAAATTGGCGCCGCTCGCCACCTCCGATGAGCCGCTCAGACCGACGAAATTTGCCATTCAAGAGCGGCGGAGAGGGCAGCTTGGAAAAATAATGCCGCCGCGGACGAGGGAGAAAAATTGCGCGCAGAAAAGGAAAGGCTGGCTGGCTGACCTGCTCCCACTGCTGAGTGAGAGCTGCGCTGGGTGTGTAATCCGCCGAGATTTTGAAATAGAAAAAAGACTCGTTCGCGCTTCGTAATCCTTTTAAAAACGAGATGGAGCAACTTGTAATTTTATGCCCGCCGCTTTCTGCATGAATGAATAATTCGGTGGGCCAAAGAGGTTGCCCTGGCATCACTGCATCTCGTATTACGGACGACAATTGTTTTTCAAGATTATATATAATGGATTTGACAAAGAGGAAGGAAATTTTCTTTTTGTAGGCGATATTGAAGAAATAATAAAAAGTACGTTGAGAAGGATATAAATATTAGTGGTTCAGATCTGTATGTATTTTCAAAGAAATGCGACTATTTTCTTTTCCAAGTTTACAGTAGTCATTAGTTGTGCGACCATCAAGTAAGCACACGATTAATGCAGTTTCAAGTTATTTGAACCATACTTCAGGCCATCTAAATTGGCTAAAATCTGGTAAAATTCATATTTGGCTTCGATTGACGAAATCAGGTCCCTTTGTGTCTGTAAAAGTGTATAATTTAAGTGATTACCTATTATTTTTACCCAGTTTACTAGACGCAGAAAGATTTTCTCACTAATGACAAAGTAAAGTTCATTGCAAATTTTTAAGCCTATGTAGCCTATTTAATTGTTTGGAGCAAAGCTCCTGAAAAGAAATTTTTATAACTACGTCGTTTAACCATAATTAAATGAGCTCTCTGATTCGAAAAAAAACTACTTTTGGCTTTTTTAACTGTATAGTATGCCCAAATAATACATTAACGGTCAGAAAATCCATTTGCATTTCTTATCAACGGATTTTGAAGGGTGGTACCAATCAAGTCAAGTTCAAAGAAATCTGTTCAGTCATCTCAAAAACACAATACGCGGCAGAAATCCCTGGACGCCCACCCGAGCAAACACGGCGCACTCATGAGTGAGTGGCCACACCGCACATCAATTTGCGAGAGGGAGTTTCTGAGGAAAAAATCAACACAAAAAAAGAGAAGAAAAATAGGCACGAGGAGCAGCTTTGAGGATGTTAAATATTTATGAGAACAAAACACATACATCATTTTCAGGCAGCAGAAGTGCTGAGCGAACAAACTGGCCTCGCTTCGAAAAAGTTGGTCCGTGTTTTATTGATAGATGATAGTGCATTATTGAGCAGACAGCGAACGCACCATAAATCTCCGGCACGGTATTGTATTGTAGTCTGTTTATTATGCGCCCTTTCGCAGCAGTCCAACATCTGCGAGCGAGGGGCCTTTTGTGCGCCAAGACGGACAGATCTACGCTGCTGGAGAAGAAGTGACCGGTGCTGCGAAGTGAAACATTATAGATAGATAGATATAAAGAGATTTAAGCGGGTGTGTATCACGACGTCGGCTGCTTTCTAAATAATCTAGCGGCGGTGGTGCGCGCTGCATCTTTTCCGTGGATGAGTCTGCTCGCTCGTCCCCGGCAGCCAGCGCAGAACGTGCCTCAAAGCACTGGACACGGCATCTCTTTCTCGCTCGCTATTGTGTGTATTGACTAAAGGATTCGAGAAACCTGCTTGGACATCACAAAATCCTGCCATCAGATAAAAGCACGTAGCCCAAGAGAGCTCTGCCGGACCGTCCTTTGCCAACGCTCTGTTTTGTTCCATCTCTGCTCGCCTGTCTATAGATTGGATTTTTAAAGGAAAAGACAATAAAGCTTAATGGCAGATAACAACTCTCTGTATATACATAGGGTTATGTGCTGTATGGGAGAAACCCGGGAGAGATCGCAGGAAATCTCACCGACCAAATCGTAATAAAATGACCTGTGAATAAATTGAATCCAGATTTTTAATTTTGAGGATTTAAATTTTGCTCAAAATATTATTTTGCACGCTCAGCAAAACTAATTTGTTATTTCTAGGGCAGTGAAATTAGACTAGGCTATTGCATCTGTTATGAGAATATCAAATGGGTATACGAATCATGCCATTCTAATTGTAAGCCGTGGAAAGCTGCTAACATGGTTTACAGATAATTGGGAGTCTTTTATTCATGATTCATAGTGACTGAAGCTGTATTATTTTATTCATAGAATGATGGGTTTCGCTGCAATTTTTATTATCTATTTTGAAATCTTCCTTTTTATGTTAACATTTTTGGGCAGGTTTTGGATGAACACGTTACTTGTTTTTAAGCAGCAAAATAATGACCACTTGCTCCATAAAACCTGATCTCTGGAAAAAGGCGTTGAAAGTTTGAACTTGAACCTCTTACCTCTATTCCAGTTTCCAGTTTTCATGATCATGTGACTTAATAAATCTGCCAAGTAATAATTATTTAGGTGGATTCTATGGTAATAAGGGCGAGTGGCGGGATTTCACAATATTTCCTGCTCATTTCTCGTTTTAACTGTGCTCCAATCAGTCATTTTCATCGGCTAGTGATTCATAATCCTTTGCATCAAATTTGGTTTTACAGGTAAAAAAATGCTGATAAGTTCTGAGGCACTGAAATATCAGGAGAAAATGCGAAATAATTTTTCTATATACAATTTTAACTTGTAACATCCATCTTTTATTCAAGAAAAATGGATGACTTTAATTTAAAGGATGTGAATAAACTTTTTCCTCTTTGAGAAGTTTTGAAATGAAGTTTCAATTGAAGGTGTGAAAAAATGGCGTTAATGTCGATAAATTTTCCGGTTGGAGCGGTGCGAGATCGGCATCAGACGGCATTGAATTGCGTTCGGAAGCATCTGCGGCTGATATCTGATAAGACGTGTGTGCCCGGATGGGCAGGCGGGGGCGGCAGGGGGCGGTCGGACGGCCTCAGGAATGCTCTCCTCGGCGCGGCGGTAGCGGCACCCACGCACGCCTTAGCTACCGCTCCGGCCTTGTTCGCCGGCCGCCGACACCGAGCGGGCGCGGAGAAGACAGCAGCCAGAGGAAAAGCCAGTTCATTTTCCACTCGGTTGCCTACGCATCGCCTTTTTGACCACATCTGTGCTTGTCATTCCTTATTCTTATACTACACATGCCTTGCGGTGGCACATTATGGGTGTTCGCAAACCGCACCGACTGGCTGCTGCCGAGCCGCTTTTTATACACACACACACACGCTCACATCTCTCATATTGATTATTGATCCCCCGGCACCACGGCTTCTCGGTTTAATATTTCCGCCCACCCGACGACTCGCCCGCCGATTGAACTGCTCGAAATTGCAATCAGCGGACGACAAAAGGGACGATGTTGAATAAAATATTAAACCACAGGGTGAACGTTTTACATCAGCGTGCGGCGTGTCTCTCCAAAGGGTGGTGAAAAACAGTCGATGGAGCGAAAAGTTCAATTGGAAAAAATTAGGATTTCAGGGGTTGCTAACACCTTTTTATGAGTGCCCTCTTTTTTATTTCACCCATACTTTGATTCACTTAATGCTTTTAACACTTTTCAAGAAAATGTGGGAATAAACTTCCAATCAATAACTTAAGAAAGAGTGCACATGGCCAGTCACTTATTCAGATATTTTAAAGAAATGCCAGATTTCAGAGTCTTGATGTTGTTACATAACAGTAAAATAAACTAGTTTTTGGTTGGCATTCTAGTGGCCTCGAATTGCAGGCTAATTTTTATCACTTCACGCTGAAGTTCAAATTACGTGTGTTATTTAACACGAGTATCCGTGATAATATTACTCAAGAGCTTAATACCGGCTCATAAAAGTTAAATTATTGCTCCATTACATTTTTTAAAACTAAATCATGATGTCAATGGGTTATTTTTATCGTTTAAATTTGACAATTCCAAAAGAAGTTATAAATATTATTTATTTCAATTATCAATAAGCAACCCTTCCGTAACCTTAATCATAAAATTAGAAAGAAAATATCTAAATAGCACAAATAATTATAAATGATTTCCGGTAAAGCTCATTGCACTGTTTCGCACATCCCTTGGCTTGGCTTCCCCTCTCGCATAAAATTAACGCGCGACGACGAAAACGGCGGTAAGGACGGAGGAGGCGGAGGAGGAGGAAATTTGCTTTTTGTACAAAAGCGGCTGAGCCGCAGACCTTTTGAAAAGTGGCGCACGGCGCAATAATAATTTCCCTCTTATTCGCGGCCGCACATTCAAATGAGGTCATTTATCTTGGCACGTCGCAGCAATGCGCAGCTCTTTCCGTCTTTTCTGCCAGCTCGCGGCCAGATTGTGGAAATTTTTCGGATGTGTTTCCATTTTAGACGGCGTTTTTATGCAGGCAATTTTACTTAATCATTGTGTACACCACCATAAATTCAGACACGCGGCCTGATTTATCTTCTTTCTTCTTACTTGGCGCGGCTACGCTCTCTCGCAATAAGAAGTTAGTTCACTCTGCCGAGTTCAAAGCGCGAGATTTAATTACAGCGATGATGCTTTTTTGCTCCCGCACACGCTCTCTGCAGCTCGTAGAAATGGAGAACTCATTAGTTGACTCACCAGATTGCTGCAATCTTTTTGCATGCAATATTCAATTGATCACCTTGAGAATTAGTCAAAGTCAGGCAATGTTTTTTGCCTGAAAAATCTGACAGTTTCCTCATTATATTTATCTCAAATAATTGTACATATAAAACATTGCACCTTTCATTTCAGACTCCCTTTGTCAGTCTGGAATATAGAAAGAGCTAGTCAGATTAGAAAGCAATTTCCAAGATACAGGAAAACTTTCAAATGTTCCACATCACTTGTCCTATATTTTGGTTTCTCCAGTTTCTCAAAATTTGAAAATGGAAAAGAAAGAAATGCCAGCCACTCTCACTCTTCCATAAAACACTAGTGGTCATCTGCAGGAAATTTGAGAATGGCCGTTCCCGGGAGGAAGGGACATAAAGATGGGCGCGGGGGCAGGCACACATAAAACAATTTAACGATATCTCCTCGCAGCGGCGGCGGAATAATGCCGTCCGCAACAAAGTCATTTTATATCCGAGAGAGCAGCCGGAGCCACTTTTTGCAATAACACCCATAAAGACAGCCTAGCTCGCGCGCGCTTGTGTGTGTGTGTGCGCGGCGTTTCACTGGTGAGCGAGCGGAGGCAGAGGCAGCAACGGCAATTCATAGGACTGTAATGTACGGGGCCACTTTTTGCTACTTTATTTCCCTGCGCCGCTCTCGCTGGCAGTAAAGTTGAAAAAGGGCCAATGGGGAAGGCGCGTTTTATGAGCACCATAAATTCATCATCATCTCTGGTGCTGTATGTATCTGGTCCGAAAGAGAGAGAGAGCCAGCCAGCGAGGCTCGGTAAGTAAAAAGACTAGGTGTTTGTAAGGAGGTCTGCCATTGGTCGTCAGGTTACATCTCGGTGACTGGCGCAATGCGGACCGCAGCCATACAAGTTCACCCTCTTATAGCGAAACTACCCCTGCCTGCGCTGCTCTTGTGTGTATGTGCAGCAGGCAGGCAGGCAGGCAGTCGGTCGGTAATTTTCTCCGCGATATAGAGGACTCCACCTCCTGTGTGATATTAATATCAAAACCGGGCCTCCCCTCTCTGATAGCACTGATCACCACCACTACCGCCGCTGCCGCCGCCGCCACGCTGCCACCCTCCGCCGATATTTCTGCTGAATCTGCTACATTGCATCCCTTAACTCACCCCCCGAGCGTGCATGCCTTCGATGCTGACGATGCAAGCGCCGCTCTGACGGTCAATCTGTCAAGTTGTCACAAATTGCGCGCCCCTCGCCGCCCTCTCCGGCCCGCCGCCGCCGCCGCCGACTAATTTGACAAAGCTGCGAGGGTGATTAATTTCTACACTGGCAATATTTTTTCTGCGCCCCGAAATGAGTTGGTGTCCACCAAGAAAATGTGCGCGACGACTCGAGGGAAAGAAAAATGAGCGCCAGCTACTTGTTCCAAGGGGTTAATTGCAGCTGCCCTAAATTGCTCTTGGAATTGATGGCCAAAGTTGGAAGTGTAGTGCGTTTCATCTGAACGGAAAGAATATATATTTTGCACTGACTGGCTTAATCGTCAGGATTAAGGATTTTCTGGTTTTTCTCAAGAAAATCAAAACAGAATCGTAATGATTATACTGAATTAAATTAAAAAGTCGGAAACCCTTCGCCAGCATCAGCTGCTGGACCACACCAGAGTCGTTTAACATGTGCTTGATGTTCTTCGTGTCGTGAACGAGAGGAGTGATTTGCCACCCGCACTGAAGGGCTGTTCTGCGGCACAGTTTTCCTCTCTTTGCAAGGCGTATGTGATTACTACGTAGTATGTAAATTAAAAATGATTTTTTTAAATTTATATTTAGTTCGTCAGTTTGTCTTTCTGGTAGCGTCTAAGTGAAGATCTGTTTAATTTAATTAAGTGTTTGAAACTCATCTGTGAGGTTGCAGTGCTTTGCACTAAATAAATGCATTTCATAAATTAATGAAGAATTTACTCACGACATTATTTATGATTTTGAACTATTGTGAAAATATAAAATTTTACCTTGCGTTTGAGATTGGAAAAATTCTATTTAAATTTCTGTGTACGTTTAACACTGCATGCAAATTTGCCGTGGAAAACGCGTCTGCATTCTGTTGAAGGAAGTTTCGCAAATTTGAAAGCTCTAAGTCCTATATGCCCCTTTTTTTGCACCCACGGGAACATTGCGATGACTACGGTCTATTTAACCGGTTTTCCACTAGCTTTGCTGCCTTTTACTCATCGATATATTTCTGACTTTAACTTGTACTTTATATGTACTATAATATTATGTATTATGACTAGATGAGAATAAGCAAGTTTTATTATTTTTTAAGAAGCTCTTTCACCGCATCGACTTAAAAATGTCCCTCTTCGGCCCTGAACTATAAGAAATATTAACTAAGATTTGAGAATATATCTAAATATTTTAAAAATTTATTCATTGTATCGTGCAATTAAAAGCCATTATGAGAAAACTCCCATCAACATCCTTGGCATTTGTTTGAAGTAGCAATTCGGAAACTCACAATCAGTCGTGCTAGTGCTGGAGATTGACTTGCTTCAGAGATGTAAGGTGCATGCTCCCGTTAGGTAACTGCATCCGCGCCGAGGATAGCTGAATAGGATTGAATCTCTTTCACAGGTCATCAATAGTCGATTCATATGTTTAGTTTATTAATCAATTCCATTTCATTTATTCATTAATTATCTTTGGTGTTCATTGGAAATTAGAATCTTGGATTTTTCATGATAATTTCTAGAAATTTTGGTTACTTTGAATGAATTCCATGAGTTCAAATTTGAAATTTAATTTATAATCAAGTAGTGCTTTCAAGTTGAACATAAAAATTGAATTTCTTACTATGATGTAATTTATATTTTTATTTATTGGTGAATACCAACTATGAATAAAATATAATTAATATTGATCACGGTGAAAATGTTAAAGCTTGGAAGATTAACTTTTTAATATCATCCGGCTCATCACGCTCGACTGAGTAACAAGGCGCCTGCAGTTGAAGTCTATGCAAACGAGCAATATAATACCTTTGTTAGTACTTATTGATGGTAGTAACAAATCAAACCCGGTTTTATACATAAACTCGCAATCAAAGCAGCAGCTTGCAATTCTCGCTCACTCGCGAGACGCGGCGAGACGAGCGGCGTCCATAAAACGAGCGCACATTTATTACTTTTGCGCGGCGTGCTCGTGCATTTGTATTGATTAGTGGGTATAATTGTTATGAAGAAAACCAGGCCGAGCGAACAAACGGACGTGGCAGCAGGCGAGGCGAGAGGCGAGCGTGAGCGCTCTGGGCGCGGGGATAGCAGAGATAGATAGATGCATGCCTGGCAGAATTGCTGCAATAACAGTAACGCTGAATTAGTGATGAGTCGCTGACTATATATAAGCACACTTGAGCTCGTCGTTGGCGAACATTTCCGTTGGTTAAAGTTTAAATTCGTTGCTAAAACATGAGCATATCAATGAAAGATAAGTGCGCGCGCCGTGAATCGAAGATTGCGAGCGAGAGGAAAACGAGAGCCGCCGCCGCCGCTGATCGTGCTGCGAAAATATTAACGCCGTTCTAATGGGATTTGGAAATGTAAAAAAGGGTGGGAATCAAATATTAAAGAGGGCGGCTCAGGCACTGCAATGATGCCGCCGGTATCATATTATATGGATAGAGAGAATAGCTACGGCGGCTCGGCTGTTGAATAAAGAATAATACGTTACTTGGTCGTAAAAGGTAAGTATTATTGGAATGTTGCTATTCCTCGGAGAGACGGCCGTGGGGCGGCGGCGGCGGCGGATGTGCAAAATAGAATAATCGAGCCTGCTGAGAGAAAGGGGCAAGGAGGCGGCAGCGGCGGCGGCGGCAGCTCTCGGGGATGAAAAGTTGGCCCGGCGGCCATCGGGGAAATGGGCAAGGGTCAGTTAGGATTAGTATTTGCCTCGAGTACAGCGCAGGGGTGAGCAGGAAAAGTTGAAAGCTGCTCCCTTTCTTATACGTGTCCGCCGTTTTTTTGCCGCCGCACAAAATTCGTCGTCCAAGTTTGACCATCATCTATACATATATATACACACACGCGTATAGTATTTGGGCGAGCGCGCGCGTCGACCGACTAGTTGCAGATTCCTGCCTGGTTGGCATCGAGACGAGACCGGAGGGAGGCCCACCTGCTTTGCCGTCGCGTTTTTCCCTTCTATACTCTCTTTTTTCGCCTCTGCCGGCCGGCCGACCGGCCACCACGTACAATATACGAGACCAATACATGAAATAGAAAAAAGCTTTACAATCCCGAAGATCCGATTTTAAGAGCTTTCTCTTGTGTGTGTTTGTTTGCACGGTGGACACTCATGAGATTCGCAGCGACGGGGGAGACGCAGAGCGAGTGCATTGTATAGATTATTACTTTTTCTCTCTCTCTCCGCGTCCGTCTTCTCGTTTCTTATTTAAGCAAGTGTGTGTACATATTGGACACAATCTCCTGATCAAATACTCTCGCTCGCCAGTCATGTTTGGTAATACATACGAAATGCCCTGTCAAAAAAGTCGGCCTGCGCAAATGAAAGTGTCTGCAAATATGAGACAGGATCGAGAAAGCTATAGTACACGCTTTGATCTACTTTTAGAATGGAAAATTTACTCTTCTTTCTGACAGAGCAGGGAGGTCATAAGCTTTGACTCTCTTCTTGGAAGCATTTTAAAATAGGGAAAATCGAGACAGCGCTGGGGCTGTAAACAAAATTCATAGGACTTTTAAATTAATTTCGGTTGATACTCGGATTATCAAATACTTTTAACAAGGAAATTATTAACACAGTGGATCTTTCAAATAGGTTATTGGCGGGTAAAAACGAAGATAATTATATATACTATCTCGTACCTATATACTCGTAGCAAGTAAAATACAAATTCAAACCACAAAATTTACAGCAAAAGATCTAATAAATTCTGTAATTTTTTCTTAGTTTAATTAAAATCTCTGCAAGTGTAATGTTTCTCAGATGTTTTTAGAGTTCGCAATGTTTTTGAATGAACATTTATTATTTCTTGAAGTGTACACCAGACAAGGTAAAAAAAGATATCACGCAACGCTCGCATCGCGCTTGCTTTGCGGCTTGAGACAAAGTTTGATGATTGTTCTTATTGAAGTCGCAGTGTTTCTTAGAGAATAATCTTTTTTGACAATATTTTCCAAACTGAATTTGTGATTGTGGCTCGGTTCAGCGAGAGATTGCCCCGTATTAATTCATTTCTGCAGTATTTTGCTTGTTCTGTATGCCCATTTCTTGCTTTATTTTCTTGAAATAATTAAATCGTTTATGTCTTATTACTATATAGCAAGAATAAACAAGTATAAAATATAAAATGATTCTTTTGAAGTATAATTCAAGATTTCCATTTTTTTTAGAAAATCTAGCTTCAGAGATATTCACTTGTTATAATTTCATCTTAAGTGTATGCCATTTACATTGTTTCATTCCTTCCTTATGAGTAGTATGAGTGCAGAGACATTTTCAACTTTTCCGTGCAATAACCTTGTGCGAGGGATGATAGCTGCTGGTGCAGAAGGCAACCCCTTCTTTTGAAGTTGCACAGTGACTCGGAAAAAGTGTGCTGGCATCCGAGCCACCGCGCCGCGTGTTTTAACAGGTTTCGTATATTATGAAAGGGCGCAGAATCGCGCGCGAGATGACGATTATCACCAGTCAGCGGGGTGCAGGGCGCGATGAATAATTCGCGGAGCGATTCCCGGGAGCGGCGACTCCCAATGATGGGTTAATATTTCCATAACTGCACCGCGATTGGCCGGCACGCCGCCGCCAATGCAGAGCTATGATATCATATCATAACGCGCTGCGATTGGCGAACGCCCTTAGGTGGATCAATACCGCACAAGCCGCCACTTCCTTGGCTCGCCCTCTACCCCTCCAACCCCTTGTCTTTGGCCGCTCTTTTCCACCCTCAAAAAATGCCCTTCTCCTCCCGGCAGCTTTTCCGCCGCGCCGCTGTACACATTTTTCTCCCCTCTATTGCGCTCGCTGCTCTCGCTGATACATTTCTTCAATTTCTGCCCCTTCCGGCCCCTGCCCGGCCATCCCCGGCCACCCCCGCGCGGAGGGTGCACCACCTGCCCCCACCGCCGCCGCCGGCAGTCCGGCCGCCGAGCATTTTCCAGAAATGAACGCGGAATTTCCCGTCTGATTGATTCCCGAAACTCACCTGCTGCATGTTGAGATTTCGGCCAATTTTCTGTCTCGTCAGCCGACACGCGGCCGCAAGCAGTGAGAGCTGCTTTCCATTTCGTGGCGTACTGGCAACCCCTCTGCCTTTCGGTGCGCTCTTTCCGCCGTCTGGTCGGCTCGTTTGTGCCGTATTTGTACCCCTAAGCGTGCATGCATGTGTGTGCGGTAAGTAGCAACAGCTCGCTCGTCTAGTCTGCTGGCTGCCAGAGTGGGTGCTCCTCAATCGGCCGCCAGCCGGCGAAAAGGGACAAAAAGAGCTCCAACGAGAGACACATTAACATACTGTACTGCTAAAAGAGCAAATCAATAATGAGGACGCACGCAGGAAAAAGAAAAGTGGCTGGCGTCTCCTCTTCTCGCGCAAGATACCATCGCACCAGCCAACATCTGGCTCAGAGATGCAAAGGAAAGTTTACAGGTGGCTTTAAAGGATGTGTTTGTCGACTTGACAGTTACTAGCGTTTCCCTTATAAAAATTAAGCGGAAAATCTGCTTTAAAAGCAGTATTAATATTAGTTACTGATTATATTTTTCTAAAGAAATTTAAGAATTAGTGCTTTACAGGCCAACAGTTAAGAACATTTTGTATTGTTGACAATAGCAAGTGGTTCGTTGAGTTTATTGTTTTGTTTGTGAAATTCAGCAACAGATTATCTCTAAATTGTACAATGATGAAATCTATACCAAGGAAAGTTAAACTTCAGATTTTGTCAAATTTATCAAAAAATTAAACGGTTTGTCAATGATTTTTTCCCTTGGTTTCGATTCCTCTCGTCACGAATTATGAGCTCAATTTCTCTTCTGGCGAAATAAATAATCATGATTTCCAATAAGGAGCCAGCATTGCTTGTCACTTGATTAGCAAGCAAACATTTAAAACGAGAGATATATGTATATATTCAAAAAATTTAAACGGCAACCTGGGAAATTGTGAGCTTTTTCCTAATTTTAAGATGGTGTATTTTTCAAGTTAAGGTAAAAAGGATTTTTCACAAATTTTCTGTAAGGCTTTACTTTAAAACAATAGAATGTCCCGTTTTTGCCAAGTTTTTTTAAACCAAATTCACTATGATTAAAATAAGTTACCGTTTTAAATGATAAGATTAATTACCACGGTGAGAAATAACTCTGCTGTTCTTTTGCAACATGAAAATTAGTGCTATGCAACCTGCGCAGCATACCTGCCCAGCAGTTAGCCTATCTAGACCAAAATACCCTCTCCCTCGCGTGACTTGCATCAGCGAACCATTCTTGAAACTAGGTTTGTTCTATTTTAATTAAGCATAGCAAACAACACAAATACAAAGGGTGCAGCTGGTCAGTGAATATAAAATTACATATGTATTTATATATAATGCAGCATCCACGATGCCTCGAGTAATTGCACTTCGCTCATATTTCACCCTCGGCGCTGCGCTGTGAAAACGATGACCAACAGCAGCCGCAACGTTCCGCGCGCGCTCTCCTTCTCTACTGCAATTACTGCAGCTGTCACTTCGTTGCCTTACACGGATTGCAAGAATTTTTCATTTAACATCGCTGACTCGCTGTCTGTGTCAGCTCAGTCAGTCAATCTTGCAGATGACCAGCAACATTGTTGAGAATCATTGTCAGTGAAAATAAAATATTTTTTACAGCACGTAAAAAATGGGATCATATTTTTTGCAAGGTTTGTTCAGTTCAAATGGTTAGATTTAAAATCCTCAATTCTTAAACTATTAATCAAAAAGAGCTTCAGATATCAAAAATGTTAGAATTTCAATACGCCTGAAATTAAAGAGTTGCAGCTCAATTAATTCGATGAAGTGTAAAGGACATACCTATATATTGGTATTTTATAGGTTTATATTCAAGAGTACATTTACTGACGCATGTTTTATTTTTTATGTTCAAGGTGTAATGGTCATTTGAATATCGTTCTGCCTTCAAGAGCCTAAATGGGAACTAAATGGCCCTTTAATTTTCCGAACTGATTTTTTTTTAATTTAAAGAAACCCTTTTTTGTCATGTTCATGTAGATGCTTAAACTAGTTAGAAATTTATATTTGACTTCGATGAACATGAGGTTAAACTCAATATATATGACGATTTTGAAGCTCGGCCAGTACATAAAAAGATTTCAAATCCAACAAAGAGCATTTCTGCGGTAATTCCACTGGGCCATAAAAATCCAACGAAATTCGCTCCGGCGGCGAGTTTTAGCCCTACAATTAGACCTCCCCGGCCGCTACTTTCTCTCAACCCCCTGCACGAGAAGGGAGCTGAACTGGCTTGCTTGCTTTAATCCTCCGCTAAATTTCGGCCCCATGATTAATTGCGCCTTTCGCCAGACGTTCACAACTGGAGGATGATAATTTATAGCTTTTATAGCGTGCCCGGCGAAAATAGCAATTTTCTATTATTTTGAAGTCAAGGAAATTCCTGCAGAGCGTAAACAAGGAAGAATAATGGCACGTTGCGAACAACTGGCTGCAATATCATGGCGCTGACCAACCCTCTGGCCGGCCTCTCTCCACCGTCCATGTCTTGCACACTCATAGCAGGGCCCGCTGGTTATAATGTGCCTCACGCTTTCTTGTTCTCGGCCGCTGGCTGGCGTAATAAATTTGCCGGCTACCTCCTTTTCTCATACACACTGCTTTCATACAAGCGGGGTCGTATATTTTTGTTCTTCTCGAGCGCAAAGTTGCCGGCCGAGCGCAGTATTAAATGTGCATGAGCAGATTATCCATTTGGGGTGAGAGAGGGTGTAATGGTGGACATTGGTCACTGCGCCAGCTCGCCGCTGCCACCGCCGCTGCTGAACCCCTTGTATGTGTGTAGCAAGCACAGCAGCTCCGACCGAAGTTGGATAAGTTCTATAACTCTGTCCAAAATAATGAATCCCCTGCCTTGCGACCCATACATATATGAGAACATGCACATACTTTCACAGTTGGTGAGAGTTTTGTGCGAGAATTGTGTGCATTTGCCGGCTGCAAGGGGCGCATTGGGGGACATTTATTCTAGTAATGCTCCCATTGATAACAAATAACCGTTCAAACTCTAACTAAAGCTGATAACGCTCGTTCGAAATATTTAATTTATTTGCCATTTTACTCTTGATAGTGTTTCCAATATTAATGATTTAAATCATGATGAATATATTTATAATGAAAATTAATTGTGATTATAAACGCAGCTAGTTCTCTACTCTTATCTTTAGATCTAATATGAAAGTAATGAAAACTTAGACAGACACCAAATTTAAGAAATTTAGTTTACCTGGGTTTAACCTTGCACGCAACTCGAAAATGTTTCTTTTGAGATGTACTTTCTGACTCCTCAACGTTGAAAAAGGAGCCGGAACGCGAAAAAATATTGAAATTATTCGATAACTTTCGTGAGGGAAAACGGCAACCCTGTTAAATTGAATATTTTAAAATTGATTTGTTTTAAGTGAAATGACTCATTTAGGCAAAAGAAGAAACATCGTGTTTGCAAACAAATGCTGGTCATCCAAGTGTCAATTTTCTGTGTAGGATTTTTTATAATTTATATGTTTTTATCACTTCAATCGTCAGGTAAAACCCTGACAGGGTGTCGTAAAATTATTTTCGGATAAATATGAATTTTAACAACTTTGAGGTGTAAATCAGAGTAAATTATCGATGTTTGATGACTCGATCATTCTAATTTTGCTAAACAAGATAGTTTTATTAGATAATAAGAAAATAATAACTCAGAATTTCATGATTTGTTGTCATGTCGCAGTCTAATAAACCGATCAAGTATAATTCCCAAGTCTCCAAGATATTGGTGGTTCAACTTCAAACAGGAGTTATTCAAATTCGAAGTTCATATATGATGAACCACAAGAGCAGGAAAATATTCCCGTCGCGCCACTGAATTAGCAGTGCGAGAGATGGGATGTTTTATTATGGAGTTAGCAGGCACTGCCATTATAGGTTGATGAGCAGGAGAGCGGACGAGAGAACAACCCCTCAGGACTCATCTACGTTGCCTCCGCACTAACTGATGGCGAATATGATTATTGCACCGTGAGGGAAACGCTGCTCTCGCTCGTCTTGATGAGAGGAATTGTGTACTTTTGGTGGTGGTCAGCTATTTCACCCCTGGGCGGATGAGTAACTGACAGCGTCAGTGAAAAGGGAAATCTTTTATTAGCTCGCTGTTCTTTTCGTTGTGGTATATAAAGGAGAAGAAGAAATTATTGCCATAGATTCATTGTTGCCACAACAATTTTAATTTTCTTATTGGCCAATTAAATCAAAGGTGTTTTTTTCTTTCTTGCTCCCGTCCGATTATTTAAATGAATCCTAATAAACGGGAATTAACAGAATTAGACTAGCTGCGATAATTTCTACTTAAGGCCTCGTATTATTCGAAGCATGAACGACGAATTTATCACCATTTTGCCGCAATCCCCTCTCTCAGAGGCTCTCTTTCTTAATTTATTTTTGCCGCGCGCGTGTTCCGTGCTTAATTTATTTGCACAATAAAAATCCCTAGCGCAGCAGCCAGGCGGTCGGCGGCGGGCAGCAACCGTGGGGCAAAGAGCTCCAGCAGTTTTCGAATGAAATTTCAATTAAAATTTAATAAAGGCGAAGCTGTTTGCCTGCGATTTAATTAATATAGCGCAGCTGCCGGCGAATAAACAACTAAGCAAGTACGCTCGCTCGCGTTGCCAGAGTTTTTTAAGGATTCTGCGTATGGCAATAGATTTCATTAGTGTCACCGCTCACAGGGTTGCAAACAGATAATTTCCGGCTGACCTCCCGCAGCGCCCAGATCCATCGGCACGGCTTCCACGCTTGTTTTTTGCATATTATTTATTCGCGACGGGGGATTTGCATGAGTTGCTCCTTTCCCTGCTTTGCTATTCGTTTGTTATTTTACTTTAGGAAGAAGAAAAGCGGAGTGAACTTAATTTGTATTGGCAATTGATGGTGAAGAGAAAATCCTGAAAAATTGCGTCTCAGACGCGGAGCATTCCATCTGATCACCAAAGCATTGCGGAGGTTTTATTTTGTTTTCTCGTCTTTCCAGCAATTTAAATTGTATTGACTTGCGAGTTAAAGACCCAATATCAATAGTCTTACTGAACAATAAACGAATTTACTGATTAACTTTGTTCGTCTTGAGTCTATATTTTCAAATATTATATTATAAAAGAGGTAATCAAGTATAATAGACCAAAACCTTGAATTGTTATTTGAATTATGGTATTACTTCCTGGGGCACTGTAAACTTGACGAGCATAAAAAATCTGCAGGAAAGAGTGTTGTATAAAATGTGCTCAAACAAACATAAGCGTACTGTTAGTGATTTTTTTAAATTTTGGAACGTAATGCCTGTTGATAAAATTTACAAATCTTGCTTGTTAAATGTGAAATATTTTGATGGTGACTTTGGCACTGAGCGAACGCACCAATATTGTACAATACTGATTCAATCAAACCCTGTCATTGAACCAATAATTGATGGTAAATATTTTGCTCGAACATCATACTCTGTGTTACCAAGACTGTGGAACCAGCTGCCACGTGAATTAAAAAACCTGATAGATAAAAATGTTGTGAAGAAAAAAGTGAAGGATTGGTTGTCATCGTGTGACTAATTTTTTTGTTCTTCTTTTCGCACACTACTTTGTAAATACAAAAATGTTTTTGCACTTTTATTTTGTTAAATAGCTGCTGCGATGCAGCAGCTGAACGAGCACCAGCCATCAATTCGTCTTGAATTGGCTGGACTTGTAATGTTTTTTCCAATAAATAAGATTCTAAAAAAAATATTAAAATTAATTGCATTATTGTTAGAACAATGAAAACAAATAATTTTTCAATGTTATGCCGTGCTATCAATCACAAGAAATCGAAAGAAATAGATCTGAACCCTTTTGTGCAATCTTGATTATTGATTGGCATGGGATAGGGGGTAAAAAGTTCATTACATATAAAAAAATTGACAGCAGGCGTGCACACGTACGCATTAGCTCTCCTTCTCGCTCAACTGCAGAAAGTAATTTAAGAAAAGGAATTATCGACGAAATGAAGGAGAAACAGCAGCCGAGCAAGAAAGTTTCCAGCACCTTTGTGCCTTTTTTTTGCCGGCGAGCCGGCCTTTCCGGCCTGGCAGCGTCTCAAGCGAATGAAGTATTAATTTCGTTAAAATCTTTTCGTTCGTAAAAGTGTCATTGTGCGCGCAGAGGGCGGGGGTGGAAGGTGACAAGACAAAAGACTACACGCAAAAGAAAGCTGTGGCGGTGGTCCAGTGAAGCGAAAATACAGCGAGTGACCCCTCTGGCCTCAGCCCCGCCGTCGGCTCATTCCAATCAGTGGAAGAAGCCAAAAGTGCTTGTGCTCCAGAGCCGCTGGTCATCAACAGAAATTGTAGACCTCTGATCTTTTTTATTCCCTTTGCTTTTTCCGCTCCTTTCTCGCCACAAGTTTCTTTTCTTCATTTCCTCTATTATAACAAAAACCTCAAAGTACGCCCAGCAAACCTTATCTGTCTATCAGCACACTTTCTTTCTCTTCTCGCTCGCCGCGCGCTGTTTCTTCTTCTCCTAGCTCCTCTTTTTATTTAATCTTTTAACAACAAAATACTGGCAGAACATCTAATATAAAGTTTCCAAACTTTTTTGTTCAGCGCTCTCGCGTGGAATTTGATTTGAGATAGCGTTGGATGCTGAGAGAAATGCAGTAATTGTCTTTCTGCGGAGATAAGAATTTCGCTTTTGCTTTACAACACTTTCCAAAGCGAAGAAGAGAGCTAAAGAACATCCACTGTTTCGTTTATCTCGCTTTCTATTTCGCCTTACTGGCCTCTGATGTGCTGTGTCTGGTTGTAAACATTGCACTAATCTCAATGGTCATTGCTTCTATTTATTGTTTTTAATTAGTTCACATAAAATTAAGTCATATTCAGCAGTGGAAATATATCAAATTTTTAGATGGAATTAATTAAAAATTCGTGTACAAGCGTTTCCAAACTAATAAAAAATAATTTCAAACATTATTGGCGAAGTAAATTTGACATGATGATTTTTCCAATGAAGTAATTAAGTTGTAATTTACTAGAACGATAGTCCTGCTGTGAAAGAACTCGCCCGAGCCGTGTGGAGAAGAGTGCTCTCTCGTCTCTGTCTTCGTCTTCCATGAGCTGCAAAATTACCTTTTGCCCGAGATTCATCCGCCTCCATCACCTTTTCTCAATTTCCTGCGTCGGCTAACTGCCGCTGCCGGCGCCAATTAAACGTGTGTGGGGGCCGGCGACGTGCCCAGCACAGCGTTATCTGCTTCTGCTGGACCCTGGCCGCTTCAGCCTTTCGTCCACTGGCTGAACCCAACACCAACATAATCAACCACGCGCCGACCGCACTATAGAGATGAGAAATAAATAAAGCGGATACACGCTTCAGCAAGTAATTGCGAATTAATTAAAACACACACTCTCTGCCTTCCTTGATGAAGAGTAAATTGAAAGCAAACTTTTCGTCGCTTCCGAACGAGCTAAGGAAAATAAAGTAATTTAATCTGGTTTTGTAGAAAGAATTTCTGCCACGCACATTACTCGCAGTTCTCGGATTTTCAACTGAAGTCTGGATATCGAAATTTTAAATTCGATGACCGAAACTTTTTCTATAAATGCGTGATAAAATTTGAAGCAGCTTCTCAGAAAATACTCCGGTGCGGGGGTAGGAATACGAAATGGTCCTTTTCTGGACTGAGCTTACTCAAATGAGAATCGTGCGCACATGCTATTTGTTTGTATTGTTATTGGGACACTGCGTTTTCGCGAGTTGCTCGCTATCAGGGGTCGTCCATCTCAAAAGAGATAACCCAGTGAAAAGGGTCATCACATTCAAAAGTTCAATGCAGTATCAATTTGACTTTTACATTTTTGACTGGTTTTGAACTGCTTAATATCTGTTTTTATTTAAAGTGTGTTAAAAATTAGGCAGAGATGAGCTAAAACATCAAAACCCCCCTCTCATCATAAATAGAGATTTCGATCGTCATCGACAATTTTTTTCTGGATACGAAAATTTTTGGAGAACAAGCCCAGCAGTGAAATTTCTATTTTTTACACCATTAATTTGCTATTACTTTCTGCATTCTAGTTCTTCTGTGCCCTGACAAATTCAATTTTCAAAGTTCAGAGAGCAGATGAGAGAGGATTGCAGAAAATAAAGCATGAGCACTGTGGTTGGCGCCATTAATCAATATTTATGAGGCGGCGAGTTCAATTTTGTGATTTCATTTGTAGATTGGTGCGCGTTTGTGAGTGTGAGTGTGTGTGTTTGTGTGCAGGCAGATAGAGGCACTCTCAGCTCGAATCAGAGAATAATAAATGAGAACGAATCGGGAAAGTGCGTTTGCACACCCATAGAGAGCGAGTTGAGTGCAATGAAATCATTATTTATATTTCACGACTCGTGCTAAACACATTAGCGTAATGAAAAATAAATTAGCGGCTGTGGCGCAGGGAGCCAGAGAGAAAGAGAATTTGGATTTGGAACACAATCAGTATTGAAGCAGAGCGAGGGACGTAAAAGAAATGACGGCCGCGCATAAATAGCAATTTGTGAATAATTAATCTGTCATAGTAAACTCATTACAGCGCGGGGACCTCGGAGAGGAGAGAGAGAGAGAGAGAAAACGAGAGTGAGAGCAGCGGGCATAATATAAAGTTGTTCTTTGCCTGAGTCAGCCCTCGTGGGAGTCATTAATAATGCACTAAGCTTTCTGACCTATGTGGCCCTTTGATTAAGTGCCACGCTCATTAGACGTACGAATATATCCACGGCGGCAGCGGCGGGGGAAGAGTGCAACTTTTCCTTATTGCAAATGACAGCAGAAGCAAACTTGCTGAGCCTTCAGAGACTCTCTCACACACACGATCTTTCCTTTTCGCTGCTCGAGAGATGCAATTTATTTCTCTAGACAGGAACATCGCGCCAATAAAATATTTCCCAACGCTCCCTTTCCGCGCACACTGATCATTCGGCTGTTCTCTTCTCTTTCGTCCATTTCCTCTGCAATCATCAAAGAGGAACAGTTCCCTCGTCAAAAAGCATGCAAAGCTTCAGAAATATTAAATATTGATAATTAAAGATTTAACGAATGGCTAAACTTTGCGAAAAATAATTTAGGATGGTAGCTATTTTTAAAAACATACTTTCGTACAGTTCTTAAAGTATTTTAAATATTCATGAGAGGTTTTTTTCTCAAGTATTTTAGTATATTTGCTAAAATAAATAGCATATATATATTTCCAACATGCTCTATTGAAAAAGATTAGACTATGCACGACTGTTAAGTATCTATCTGTTCCCATTTTTTGTTGGAAGCATTTGTCGCTCTGATCAAATGGCATGCAGGCAACAAGTTGAAATCACTAATCCCGGAAATTCTGAGCATGCTTTGGATTTTTAGCATTATGAAGCGACAAATGATATGAATGCATCCAACATATCCAAAACGATTTCCGATCAAGCATGTTCTTGGTGTGGTTCTCCACAAGAGTTATTGGTAAAATTTTTAATTTTAACGTGTGGGAACAATTCAGTTAAAATTTGATTAATCAGACAATTTAATCAACGACAAACTACCTGCGAAGATGCGGCTGGAGAGTAGGCGAAATGAAAAATTCTTGTGGAAAAATACCTCATACTTTGAGAAAAAACGGATTGCCCTGGAGAAAGGCGAGCATACGGACTGCACTTTCATTGTTGGTCCTAATGACGAGTATGCTGAAGTAAGTTTATTTTTATTTAAGCATTTATTGCATATCATTTTTAAACTAAACCTGAAATATTTGTATAAGGTAATCCATGCTTCAAAGTTCGACCTGGTTTTAGCCAGTGAGTATTTTGATAGAATGCTGAAAAGTCCGTTCACCGCACCAGGTCCAATTAGAGTAAAAAAAGCTGAGCCTCACATTTTCAAGTTGTTAATAGAGTAAGTTTAGTGCTGATGCTGACTCTGGCAATTTTCAATTTAATTTGGCGTGATTCTAGATTTGTCCATTTTAATTCTCTGTCCGCGCCTTTGACCGATTTAAACGAAGCTGTGCAGTTGGCTAAAGCAGCCGACGAGTATCTGATTGAGGAGTTGGGTGACTTTTGCTCCAAACAGATATACGAGCTGCTGACCGTGGAGACCATCTGGACAACGCTTAGCACTAACTTCAGGATCAGATTCATTTCCAGCAGTTGTGGAAAGGTTCATTTATCTATTTTTATTTTAAATTATTATTTAAAACAGTGCTCTCAGTTCCTGGCAGAGCACACTGAAAAGTGCATTTCGCACAGCTCGTTTCTTAGGATCAGCGTTGAAGTACTGGATTGGTTTTTGCAATTGCCGGAAATGAATATCCAGTCAGAAACAGAGCTGATCCGTGCTTGCTTGAAGTACTGCAGGTACAACAATAACTTGTGAGTTGCGTTTTCATGTTCTCATTAAAAAAAATCATTTTGAGTGATCTCTTTAGGTTTTCGTTAAATTTAAATTTCTCTAGACAGGAATATTATTTAAAACGATAATTTACTCCATGAATATTTGCAGGCAATTAATGCGTTTCTTTCTCCAACACCTGCGATTGATGACTCTAACCAGCCCTGAGGATTTTGAACTGATTTCCGAAGTACTGACACCAGAAGAGTCCATTTTCATTCTTCAGACTATGCTCCATTCGAGATGCTTGAAAGATTTGCATTTGGCTGTCCCTTCCGCACTGTGCCCAATAGCGGAAGAAAGATTTAAGAAGCCAACAAACTACCAAACGCTGGAGGTTATCCCTAAGAGTAAAATATTAGGGAGTCGAGAGCTGATAGAGCAGAGGCTCTACAAAAAAATCGTAGGCTTTCAAGGTACTTCAGGAAACACCTACTTCACCTCCTGCTATCTGCATTTCACTACAGGGAGCTACATTCTCATCAACGAAATTGAAGTGATGTGTAAGGTTTACACTGAACCCAAGCTTATCTTCCGCCAGGGACAAGTTAAGAGGTATGCAAAACCCATAAAATAATTACTATATTAAATCAAAACTTGTCCCCAGAGTGATTTTCGACAGGCAAGACGAGTATAACTGCAATATCGAGTTGGAGATGTTTGTTTCGAGCAAGAAGTACATAGCAAGGCAAAAAACGGCTTTCAGAACCAATTCCTCAGCTATTTTCGCTTTTGACGAGCCAGTTTTTGCACCAAAGGGAAGCAAAGTAGGCGTGAGTGCAATTTTGACAGAAGGCTGCTACTACAGGGATATCACGGCTGAAAGTATTAAAAGAGAGTTGTCTATTAACAATAATAATGAAAGTGAAAATGTCTTTGAAGACATAGCAGTGTTTTTGTGTGAGGGAGGCAAAGTTAATTCTCATAGAGGTCCCTATTTCATCAAAAGCCTGAAATATTCTTTGGTGGATGCCTCATTCTAGAAGATGGTTCATAAACAATGTGAGCCAGAAATAATGCCATTTTTCAACCAATTTTTCGTAACATTTCTTAGCGGTATTTGAATATATATTTTATAAAGAACTCATTGATTGACGGATAAGTCATAGTTATATCTGTAATTTTTATACAATACAGAACGGTATATACTATTTTTATTTGAGAGCTTAGGCTGAATGTATGTTTCTTGCTATTAATTGTAGCAGTTTAAAAAACAAATGACCCCGACAAACACAGAGATTTGTAAACCCTTAACGATTCCATATCATATCTGAGCAATACTTTAATTTAGGAAAATTCCTATTACAATAACTTGGTTAAATTGATACTTTATTATTAAATTTTAGTCAAACTGTAAGTCACAAACAGGGAAAGAGTCGATACAACAAAACTTTATTATATTGATGGTTAAATGCGTTTCAAGGAATAAAAGCAAGTTTAATAGAAAATACTAAAATATGATGTCATAATTATTGAAATCATTTTTGACACGCATACGCACATAGCAAAAAATGTACGAAGTTAATTTATTTAGTTCTTGATAGATGCCGATGAAGGCAGAAGCCAGCGATGTCTTGCAAAATAAATTAATTGTCAGAAGAAATTAATAAATGCGGCTTCCTCGCTACACACCAAGTCAATTTCTTCTGACAGTTAATTTATTTAGCAAGATGATGAATATATAAAAAAACTCAAATTTTAATCAAATGATTTTCAGATTGAAAAATGAAAACTATGGTTGCAGCTATTCAACAGTCACTGGACTGCAGTGTACCATTACACTACACAGAAGTCAAAATTTAATCGCTGATAGGTCAGATGACAACTGAGGAGCCATCTCTGCTTTGTCAAAGGCACTAGTAGCTCTCAATATGGAAAAGCCTTTCTCAACACCAAGTATGCAAGGAGAGTAAATCAAATCAAACATTTTTGTTTGTGCTATGTATTTTGGATATTTAATGTGGGGAATTCACACTAAATTTAAAAACAATTTTGTGAACTTGTAAGAACACAAAACTTTAATTTTCATAAAAACCAAGTTCTCGATGAAATGAAAATATCACGTTCCCTCGGCAGACAGTGAAAACTTGGAGCCCGTGATAATTGAAATGATAGCTTTCGAACATTCTAATTATCATTGAATAACACTAAGTAACGAATTACTTTTGATGCTAGCCTTGCATTTTCTTAACAAAGTCTTCGTCTTGCATGGACAACTGAGTCAACTTTTTGCCGACCCTTTCGTGGATGTCCAGGTATTTGGCCACGCACCTGTCTATGCAGACGCCCTCGCCTTTTGCCAGGTCAGCCTCTTTGTATTTTGGCGGTATGCACTTTTTGTGGCAAGCATTCGTCATTCGCGAGTACATGTCCGACATCATTTCAATCTCAAGGTCTTGCACCGCCTGCATTTTGGCAGAGTCCAATTGGGGAGCACCTCCAGGGGGGACAGCCATATTCTGAGAAAAGATTTAAATTTTAGCAGACTATTTTTCACAGAGTTATGAGCGTTCGTTACGTCTTTGTTAGATTAGGAAGGGAGTGTTTAAGTGTATTTTCTTTCGTTGGAAGGGTATTCGCCAAAGTTGGATTTTCGCATCCGGTCTCGCACTTTCATAGACTCTACTCGGCGTTCTTCAATAGACCGTTTTGACAGTACAAACCCACCGATGCTGGTGATGGTTATTATAGACCTGAAAAGGGAAAACATGCTACGTAAATCTCACATTCAACTGATCAGACAAAATCTAGCTCATTGATTTATATTAAAAGCTGTTGTGATGGTGCCTCAATTAACATCCACTTCCGTACCAAAATTTCGTTCCAAAATGCCAAATTACGCTAAAAACCGATACATAGAATGACTTTGATTATTGCGAAAGAGAGAGCGATTCCAACTAAAATATTTTCATTGAGTAGTTTTGAGCGTTTGCTCATAAAAGCGGCATCAATAGAAATGAAGATCAACTTATAAATTAATAATCATTTAGTTATTACGCACCAAGCAATGCCGATTTTCGCTGCTTTCGTCAGTGGCATTCTTTTTCTAACAGCACATGTCGACTTCCCTTCCAGCCGAATTTCAACCATTAACCAACAGAAAAAGGGGCGTAGCCTTGGGCTTGAGAATGAAACACATGTTTTTGTTTATGAGCGGCTGCTGCCTGCTAAGCAGTCGAAGCACTGATTGTGAGGGAACGAAAAATATCCCAACAATTTTATGTATTTTATTGTGTTTTGAGCCAAGGTTAATAATATTTATAGGCGTTAATTTTCTCGTGCTATTACGTGGAAAATGCTGACGCTTATATTCAGTGGAGTTATTTCCTTCATAAGCAACGTTGCTAGAAAGCTTATCCCGTCATATTTTTGGCGACGTGATGATTTCCAAGTTCTCTATTTGAGTGAAAACTATTTAGTTGTGTACAAGCCTTTTGACATTTTGATGAATTCTGATTCTAACAATAAGGTAATGAACAAAAATTTATCTTATTTTATATTTTATGAGTTTGGATGTATTTTCATTCACAGGAAACGCTCCAAACGATGATCTCAAGACAGTTTCCAAATTTAGCTAACCCTAACCTTGGGCATCAGTTTCATTTTGTGCACCGGTTGGACTTAGTTACCAGTGGCGTTGTTTGCGTTGCTTTGTCTAAGAAGGCAGCTAAAGAAGCTGGGGACAGTTTCAGCAAAAGAGAGGTCAAGAAGTTCTACGTTGCGTTGATCAGAGGGTGGCCCAGCAAGAATTCATTTTCCATCAACGAGTCTATAGGTGCCTAGTTTTCGCTAAGGAAATAATAAATAGCATTTTCACGTGATTGTCCTTTTTCAAATCGACGCAGGTGAAAATAAATATGAAGTTGACACCTCAAGGAAAATGTGTGTTGGCTCCGACAAAAAATGCATAAAGCCTCGAAACGCACATACAAGAGTGCAAGTATTGGAACTTGGACTCTATGAAAACTACCCAGCTGCTAAGGTAATTTAAATTTTGAGTCTCAGTGCCACATAAAACGTCACATCATTATCAGGTCCTCTTGCGCCCTTTGACTGGGAGAAGACACCAACTCCGAGTCCACTTGTCGCATTTGGGCCACACGATCGTAGGAGATTTCACGTACAGCAACAAAAAAGACAATTCTCCTCCAAGAACGTTCTTACATTCTCTGTGGTAATATTGATATGAAAAATTTTTAAATTCTATCAACTATAATTAATTTCCTGCCAAATTTTAGGATAACGTTTCCCAGCAAAATTGAAGAAAGCAAATTTTTAGACATCCATTCAGAAGACCCATTTCAAGAAATAGCAGGATGGAAATCGTTGAGAGTGTGTAGCAGCCTCTTGGAGCCAAATGTGTTTGATCTCTTAGAAATAGACCACTGCATATTACAAAGCGTAAAATTTTCATTGTATTTTAAACTTAAGAAGGTACAAATGCCTGTCGTTTAGGACACAAGTGCAAAACAATGAGAGGCGCCGCACCCGATCAGTTTGCAACCCTCTAATATTTTTGCTGGAGAGAACTGGTCGGTGAAACTTCCATTGCCGCAGTTTCCGTGCTCATTCCAGCCAGACGCGTAAACCGAACCAGTTTCTGTCGCATAAAATGAAGGTAGGATTTTTATTTTGACCAAATTCAAATTTTTTACCTGTTAGTGCCAAAGTATGCTCTGATCCAAGGGCTATCTGAGTCACCTTAACTTGTTGTTCTTGGTCGTGAAACCACGTAAAAGGTCCCTTTTTGTCAACTTGCTCTGGGCAACCCAGTTGTCCATAGTTGCTTCTCCCCCAGCACATGAGCCGCCCATCAGCTAAAAATAGTAGCATTTGATACACAAGTTTAGCCAAATAAAGATATTTATAATCGAAAGTTCACCTGTTATCCCAGCACTGTGAGACCAACCACATGCAATATTTAAAAATTCCTTCTCTTTTGCAGCTTCAGCTTCAACCAATTCCACGGATTTCCCACCATCCAGACCAGTGGCAAGCTGCCCAAATTTGTTATCTCCCCAACAAAAAATTTGGCCAAGCCTTTCATCGTTTTCCGCGTTTCCCATGAGAACAACGTTATGTTTCTGGCCAGACGCTACTTGAATTGGTTTTAAAACGCCCGGAACAGCTGAAATAGATGTTGATATAAGGTTTGAGGAATGCAACATTATATTTGTAGCATACTTATTTTATTTTCGCCAGTGGAGCTAGAGCAGTTGATAACATTCTGAGCGTCGATCCAGGTTGTTTGCCGAAGACCAGCTGACACTTTCTTCACATTCCCTGCCATACAATGTGGTTGGTAGGTACATTTCCCTCTTTCCACCTTTACAGAAATTGGAAATTTTGTTTAAATCTAATTTGTTACTAAGTCCTTGGTCGTAATTTATTTTATACGAAGAAATTCATTTTTATTCTGAATACTCACAACTTGCCCAAGCTGTCCATGGCTATTGCTTCCCCAAACGTACAAGCGTCCATTATCAGTAACCGCGGCTGAATGTTCCCATCCAGCTGCAATCTGCCTCACTTTCAACCCATTAATATCAACCTGAGGGGGGTTATTCAATTTGTAAAAAATGTTATTTTAAAATGTAAGCTGTTCAAGGGTTACTTTGGTCCAAGGAGTAATAGTTTTTATCTCTGCATCTGTAGGTGCGCCACACTGACCACGGTTGTTCTGTCCACACGCCCAAACATAGCCGTCAGAATCAAGCAGGAGAGTGTGTCCTCCACCGCCACAGATGTTGCTAATATTTGTTAATATATCGTCCGGGAGGCCGTCAAGACTACACTGCTTGGGTGTATTGCTTGCTTCAAATACGGGCCAGCCTTTGTGGGCTAGCTGTCCAAACTGGTTAGCTCCCTTGGAATATATTTTTTATTATTTAAAGCAAAAAATATAATAGTTAAACTTTACCCACGAGATGAGTTTCATTCTATTGATGACGGGATGTAGGTATTATAATACAGACGCGTTTCTTATTAAAATAGAAATAGTTTTAAACAGATCTTAAAGTTAAGATATTTTCCTATGATGAGTTATTAATTAAAAAAATAGTCACTTGAAATACAGTGAATCAAAGAAAAATGATGTGTAAGTTGCGGACAGAAAGTAAAATCTGGTTTGTTGATAGACTGCTATTCCCGCGATGGGAGTTTCAACGTCTGACAAAAGAAAGACGACAACTATGGGGGCGACTGTAGTGCCATCTGTCCACTCAGCTGAATTTCTTCGCTCTTTTCAAGTTTTCTCTGTCGGGTTGTTGCTTTACACGGTGCCGATCTGTCGAAAGTGATGGCTTCGTTTGCAGCTCGGGGATTCCTCAAGGTTCCGGCCGGAATCAAACTGCCCCTCAGCAACCACGGTAAGTGTTCCATGCATCCATAGGTCACCTGACCGATGTCCTCGAGTGACTCGGCACCTGACAGGATGTGATCCAAAGTCCACCATCGCGGCCGATCTTTACTCTTTTTCTTATCGAAAATTGATCATTTACACAATCAGCTTAGAAGTAGGCAATGCAATTTTTATATACAAATAATAATCTATGCACGAAGACGATCGGCCGCGGGGGCGGCTTGTCCACGCTCTCGCCTGACCTTTCCAACATGGGGTCACTAATTGGATATTATTGCTAACTCATAATTGTCTGCTTTCCAGGCGCGAGATGCATCGCTACGACGGCTCCTCAACTCGCGCAGACCAAAAAGACTGTCCAAGACAAGACTGGCAAGAATGTGGTGCTGGTTGACGCTGTGCGAACGCCCTTCCTGCTGTCCGGCACCAGCTACTCGAAGCTGATGCCCCACGACCTCGCCAGAGCCTCCCTGCTGTAAGGATAAAAACGCTTGCTCACCGCAGCTGCTACCTTGTATTGTGTAGTATTTATTTTGAAATAACTGCGCCTGGAATTTAAATCCTCAGGATCTTAAAGCTTTGGCTGTGTCATTAATTATTTAAGACTTTTGGCAGGCCTAGTTATGATCTTGAGCAACGCTTCACTTGCTTGGCTCTTGATCATATGATGTTAATGCCATGGTTCAACAAATTTAACAAAGACTTGATGCAGAAATAAGTCGTTTATGTTGTTGTTTGTGGGTCGCCACAATTGGCTCAATGAATCCATTTGCTCAATTGATTGACTCAAGGACGGCCGTTTCATTCACAGGGGACTTTTGCGCAAAACTGGAATCCCTAAGGAGGAAATCGATTATGTTATTTACGGCACTGTGATCCAAGAGGTGAAAACCAGCAACATCGCTCGTGAAGCTTGCCTCAGCGCCGGTTTCTCTGACAAAACACCCGCTCACACAGTCACTATGGCCTGCATCAGTTCAAACCAAGCCATCACCACAGGTTGGTCTCATATCCAAGGATATACTGCTTGGGAGAAATTAAAGAAAAAAATATGAGATATAAATTATATAAAATAACTGAAGGAGGCTTTTTTGTTCTTACATTGGGCACTGTGTTATTCAAACTCCCCCCTAGAATGAAACAAAAATTTGTTTGCAAGTGGGTATGGTTTTTAATTAACTTATAAATAAAAATAGTTGACACTCCACCCACTATCGTTTAAAAATACCAGCCAGTAGAGCCTTCTTCAAATTCGGCATACACATATTATTGAATAAGTTACAGGCAATTTATTTAATAAAATCAATTTTCTACATTCGCTAAAATTAAAAAAATTAATATATGAAAGAAGTAAAAGGTTTTGTGTGCTGCTATTCTCAAAAGAATAAATTTCCAGTATGATAGTAATTCAAAGGATTGCTTACATTAGATCGTGGCCATTTAGAAAGAGTAGTTTTGTGTTTAAGAATCAAAGCCCTTAAAGTAGGTTCTCCTGGCGTTTAGAATTAAAATCAGTTTGCAGTTTCGTCCATCTAGTTTTTCCCCAATCGTGTTTTTTTATTGTAAAAACCAGTATGAATGGTCTGATTTATTCCAGATGATGGGCATTTTCAGCATTTTTTTACTTGCGTACATAGCAAGTTACCTAAAATTGTAAAATCAAAAGGCAGGGATTGGTTTCTTAAAGTAAGCAACAGTAATTGGGTGCCTTGTTGCCAAACCTTTGCCATGGTGCTCAGTTCGCCATTCATTATTTTTATTTATGTCAATCATCTTAATTTCTTATGCTGAAGTGGACTACGGTTTTTAATCTAATTCATCTCTACTGGTACATTGATCAAATCAATAATATTTTTCAGGTATCGGCATGATTGCTGCTGGAGCATATGATGTCATTGTGGCCGGTGGAGTCGAGTTTATGTCTGATGTGCCCATAAGGCACTCGCGAAAAATGCGCAGTCTTCTCTTGAGGGCTAACAAGGCGAAAACGATGGGCCAGCGTCTTTCTCTGCTCTCCACCATCAGGCCAGATTTCTTCGCTCCAGAGGTTTGTATTCGTTTGATGCTGCATACTGAGAAACGAACAGCACTGTCTCATTGCAGTTGCCGGCTGTTGCCGAGTTTTCGACGAACGAAACGATGGGCCACTCCGCTGATCGGCTTGCCGCCGCGTTCAAAGTGAGTCGGCAAGAACAGGACGATTATGCGATGCGCTCGCACCAGCTGGCGCACCGCGCGCAGGAAAACGGCCACTTGACCGACATTGTTCCATTCCAAGTGCCCGGCGTGGCTGAGACCGTCACCAAGGACAATGGTATCCGCATCTCCACACCCCAGCAAATGGCCAAGCTGAAGCCAGCCTTTGTCAAGCCCCATGGAACCATCACTGCCGCCAACGCCTCATTCTTGGTGAGACTCTGCGTGTCTTAGCATAATCATTTGAACTTTCATGCAGATTTTTCCTCTAAAAACTCAAAAATGCTGTTTAAGCTAGGTTTAATTTATTATATAACTGACTTACCACTAGTGTGTACAAGGTCCATTTTTTATCAGTAAATCATTGATTCATGATAGCTTAGCAAATTTGTGTTAACCCTCAATCACTGCTAAGTTGAGAGCTTTTTCTGCTTATTAGACGCACAAAGTCAGCTTTCCCTGTTAAGTTTAAAGGAAGTTGTTTGCCTCATGCTTATCCCCACAAAGTATCTATTAATTTTTTGCTTTCTTTCAAACAAACTCCTCGTGCAATGGGTACCTACAATTTTAGAATACTAGAAATACGTGAATTAATTAAATCCGTACAACAAATTTGTCTAAAATGGTCAATTTTACATTCCTGCTTTTTAGATCAAACATCACAAAAGTTACTATAAATCTGCCAATTTGTGCGAATGTTCATTCTCTATTCAAGTTTCTATGAGGGAAGGGGTGATAAATGATCTCTCGGAAATATGAATATTTCTACTTTTTATCAACAAATAAGTCACTTGACGACTATGATAACAGAACACTTGGACCTTAAACAGAATTAAAATAGAAATCAGAACAAAATTCCTAACAATATTAAATTTGAACTCGAACTGACTAACAATCTTAGAGAAATGAATTTGATGCATCAATGTGGATTGAATTAAGAACACCTTAAATTAGAACAAGAACTTATCTTATTGATTCCTTCACTTTCAAACGCTCAGAACTTTGAGAATTGCAACCTCAATGGTCGCAAGTCCTGCGAAATCTGATTAAAATCTCTCTCTCTCTGCTGCTTTACAAATTTCTAACATTAATTGTTCCATAAACACTAAAAATATCCTGAGCCAAATATGAAAAAGGAGAAGAAGGTCTGATTCACATCTGCTACATTTCTATTTATTTTTTTTTTTTAAAACAAAAACATCTTTTGGTGAATTTGACTGATTTCTGATTGAATTAAATCTCTTATCTTTAGTAAGGACTTCTTTTTTAATCATCGCATCATAATATAAATTTCAGACTGACGGTGCTTCTGCTTGCCTGCTCATGACTGAAGCCAAGGCCAAAGCTCTGGGGCTGAAGCCAAAAGCATACCTCCGAGACTTTGTCTACGTCTCCCAGGACCCCAAGGACCAGCTCCTGCTTGGGTATGCAACTTGATAGACAAAAAATTATTCAAACACTGACCGACTTCTTTGCAGACCAACTTATGCTACTCCCAAGGTCTTGGAGAAGGCTGGACTCACTGTCAAGGATATTGACGTTTGGGAAGTGCATGAAGCCTTTGCCGTAAGAAATTGAGGTTGAAATTAGAGCTGACCCATTAATATTTTTTGCAGGGCCAAATTTGCGCGAACCTGAAGGCCATGGACTCTGACTGGTTCGCAACGACCCAGATGGGCCGCAAGGAAAAGGTCGGCATGCCCGACATCAACAAGTGGAACCTGTGGGGTGGCTCCCTCAGCATTGGACATCCGTTCGCTGCCACTGGTAACTAAACTTGCATTTTTGTCCCCTTTGTTTACTTAAATGATTGTGGCTCACAGGCGTACGTCTCGCCATTCACACTGCTCACCGTCTCATCAAGGAAGATGGCCAGTTTGGTCTCGTCACCGCCTGCGCCGCTGGAGGACAGGTGAATTTATTCAAACATTTATATCTATATATATGAATGCACCAACAAAATCCTTTTGACTTGACCTTTTTCTGTTGCGAAATGTGGTCTAACAATGGTGCTATAATATGAGGACATAATGTCTGAGGCAACAGGACCTCCATACCTGTAGGACAGGTTGGATGGTAGTATAAGTCTCGCACATTCCGTGTTTCTAATTCTAACCACTCTAACCAGTGGCCATTTACTCTTTACCATTTACTTACTCTAGATTTCCTAAAAAAAATTTGTTTCGCAGGGCGTCGGCATGATTATCGAGAGGTACCCAGGAGCAACAGTTTAAAGAATGATTTACCAAAAGCAAGAAAATGTACATAGCTATTTTTCTTAACTGCGAGCAAGACTTGAGGAATGGTGGAACATAGCCAACTATTGTTTTAAAGCAAAATTTAAACCTGCACTACTGGCATCACTGTTGACATTGCTGTATGACGAGTTGTACTTTATATAATTATTGATTTCCCCATTTGTGTAGTTATGATTCCAAATACAATCCTTGTTTTTGTTAAGAAAACTTTTTATTACGCGTCGGCACCTTGACCAGACAGTTCCCTGGCATGCAGGCACTGCGCCACATGTCCTCGCACAGCCTTGTCCAGCACTGCCATGATGTCAGCAGCCCCAGTAGACGCCTTCTCTGCCACAGGGTCTATGTGCGAGAGGTGCAGCCTGGTGCCGCTCAACTCGAGGTGCACCACAGAGTCCAATCGCGGCAGGGTGCTCATGTTGAGGCCAGGGCCGCCAAGTGTTTCCTCCACGTGGTTGACGTCAACCATTGGCGTGGGGGGTGCCCCACCCTGAGAGGGTGCCAGGGTCGACGTGCAGCTGCAGACATAGTCTTTCAATGGAATGCCAGCGTCGATCAACGCCAGGGTGGCGGCATTGACGCAGGCGCTGAAGTTGCTGCCGTCGGCTTGCAAGACCTGGATGACACCATATTATATTTTAGTTACAATTTGCATTGAACAGGGACCATAGTTTATATTACTTCTAGATAAATGTCAATCCGAGATCTAGGGTAGAGCTCTGTTCTGATGGCTGATTCAAAGATCTGGTTCAAATTCATATCCATCTCCTGCGACTTTCTGTCCCCTCTGGGCCTCCTTTTCCTTTCAGACGTGCTGAAAACGGCCATGCTAAACTGACAGTTGATGTAGGCTCTATCATGGTGGGTTTTTGATCTGTTTAATCTCACCTATAAATTTAACACAGTTTCAATTTAAATCAATTTCATTCAAAAAATAAAAATACATACTTCGTGAGGTCCATAAACAGCAGCCAACACTTTTGTGTTTCCTTGCTCCAAGTAGGCACTTCCATCAGGTTGGCTGAAAACTCCCATTTTACACCTAATTTGCCTCAGCTCGTTAGGTCGCCTGCCATCTACTCGAAGTCCATACTCTGAGAGCAATTGAAGTCCAGCCATGGTAGATTCTATTAAATTCAAATCAATCATTTAAAACTTAAATATCGTCCTGGTCCCGGCAAAATTGCGCAACGTTCAACAAACACCCAAATATTCATTGTTGAATTGATTGTTGACCTTTTCTTGCAACAAGGAAATTCGCGTTTGGTTGTTGAAAGTTACGCGATTTTGCCGGGACCAGGACGATATTATCTATCATACATAATATTTTATTCCTTTGAATTTATAAACAAAAACATGTGATATACATAACAGTATACTCAACGTACATATTTTAATGTAATCTTGTGTGTGCGGCGTCCCCGATTACCGATTGAAATTTCAACGCAAAATGCAAAGATTCACAAAAATCACTTCTATGCCTATGGTAAACAATTTTTTAAAACGTGTGTTTATGAGTATGGGTGTGTGCTACAGTGTTGTGCTACAGCAGTACCATCTGGCGTCCACTTTTATATCTATGCCTCACCCCCATCTGTTCAGAATCAGATGAGAACGAAAACACGCGTTCAATTGTGAATTGTTCATTATTAAATTTTAACCTAGTAGATATCGCACTTGAAATATGTCTAACAGACATTTATTTTCGATTCCTGCCATAGTCAGTGCACCTCTGAAAAATGGAATCGGCCGATATGTTTGTCAGCTGCAAAGAGTAACGCTGAAATTTTGCAAAACTAGGGGAGACAGCAAAGGCATCAGGTAAAATTAAAACAAATCATTTAAAACCCCTGAAATAAGACAAAGAAATTACTCTCTATTTTCAGAGATTTTATTGAGAGATATTTGGTGGACTATGCAAAAAATAACCCTGGTGTCGTAGTTTACCTTAAACCTAGAAGACACAGGCCTGCTAAGCTCGCTATGGAATTCTGTAAGTTGTATAAATATTTCCAAACACAATTATAATGCTAAACACCAGTTTTTAATTTTTAGTAAATGGCGAACGGCATGAGTTGTCTTGCTGTCAATTTGATGGATTCACAGTGGGCCAGTTCCTCAACTTGTACACCAAATGCAGTGGTCGCCAGGAGTCACGACTGACTAATGTCCAATACACCAACCACCCTTCAATTCAGGGACCTTGGACGCCTTGGACCAACAGAAATCCTGAAATGGCTGTTGCTGATCTGATCCACGACAAGAAGTGGAGGGAAATGTACAACAAGGCGCCTTCGGCAACAGAAATGGTGCTTGATATGTTCAAGCAGCAACAGATGAGCAACCAGATTCAAATCGAAGAGAAGCAGGCCGAGTGAATGTTTTTATGGTTCAGTTTAGAATAAAGAAGTTTAGATACAAAAAATAATTACTTGTTTTATTTTGAGGATTGTTGGTTTATCAAATAACAGCAGCGTTGTATTCAAGAGCCAAAATTTATTGAAAGCTGAAAGACAATATTAAGTTTCCAAAAAGACCATACAGGTATTCAGAATACAATTTTCAATTGAAGCCTTCGCCATTGTTCCAGGCATTTTGTTATAGCTATTTTGGTTCAAACCTTCCCAGAATTTAAACTTTTTATAAAAGTTACTTTTAATCAGTCTAGACGTTTGTTGTGATTTGATTCATTCGTGAAAGGCATTCTGCGATTAGGAAGCTTACAATAGGTGCCAAAAACGATCGTTGTCATTGGGCATAAAAATATATGTATATTCAGAACAAATTGTTAACCAGGGTCACAAATTGCCTACCAAAAATTGACTATAATCGCTACTTCTAATCATTAAACAGGCGCAATGTATAATAATATAATTGAAAATGCATGCAAAAAAAGAAGAAATAGATTTGCTTCAAGAAATTTGATCAAGAAACTCGTCTTATGAAATGAGTATTATAGAGAGCCTTGTGAAATTTAAATACAAACCAAATCTGACTATCATCAATCAAACCAAAATGAAAACAAAAAAAAACTGACTATATCATCAATTAAGCCAAAAATAAAGAACAATTTTGCCTCTGTTTCTTTGGCATTGAAGCAAAATCTGTGAAATCGATTAATACAAACATATTCCATACTAGATTACAAGCACAAGTTGACACGGATTAAAAGAGCTATGAGGTACCCGTACCTAAGAGAAAAATAAATTATTTATGCTTTGGTACTCGATACCGGCTGCGAAAAGACACTGTTTGAGCTCATGCACTATTTATTGACAAATCAGTTAGTCATCGTGTTCAATGATGATGTTAAACTGGCGGAACTCCTTGATGTTCTTGTCCGAGATGGACTGCGGGGGCAAGTCGTTCTTTTCTGGCAAGTGCTCTGGCACGGCCGTCTCTTGGTAAATATCTTCCTCCGAATACTCGTTGGAGCATGAAGATAACTCTCCTTGCTCTCCATTCAGCTCGGGCACAAGGTTGCGCTTGTGCAGATAAGTAGGTGGAGGAAGATCAAAATGCTGGCGGACCAGCAAATACGCCTTAGGTGAACTTTTGTACAGATTTGCGGCAAAGTTCATGATTGTCTCAGTGTAGCATTCAAAAGTGAAGGAGTTGGCTTTCTTATTCCGAATGTGGTTGTCGAGAATCTGCAAATAAAATGAGGTTATTGTGAAAAGTTTGTTTCCAATAAAGTGAGGAATTTTCAGTGTCAATCCTTTCTGATAAAAATTATGGTAAAACACAACTGTACACAAATAAAGGACTTTTTAAAACAAATCTTGAGTAATTTTCTTTTCTTACTAAATCAGAACTAAAACAAAATATTTCATACTTTTCTATCAAATTTTTAATATTGCTCAAGCCATGACTTCATTAGAATGTAATATTTCACAGTTAATTAGACGTAAATTTTTTAACACAATAGGATGAGGCAGAAGTATATTGACTGTAAACAATTGATTATTTCAATTAAGTATCAAAATTGCACAAATTTATTTGCTGGGTATTGCCCATACCAAAAAATTCTTTAAAACTACAACACCATGTGCCGCAATAAGAAAGTATATCCATAAAACTAGAAATTTAGGTCAAAATCAAGTTAAAACAGCAAGAAGTATCCGGAATTCCAGCATCTTCAAACATAACATTTATTTAAAATTACCAAAATAACCACTGTGAACCACCATGCAGTTTTTAATCACTTTTCAACAGAAACGATCATAAAAATGGTATTTAGAGTTGGGGAAATAAAAAGAAATATTGACTGTGTCCTAAAAAATTGATAGTTCTAAATCTCACAATCCAAAATCCTTCTACCCACCTGAAAAGCAGTATTGTCAAAGTGCCGTCTAAGGAACTCGATGACCGTCGAGTCAACATTATTATTCATGTTAGACAGCCTCATCCGCAGGTCTTTAATAACGCTATCCCTCTTCTTTAACTCGGCATGCATTTGTGCATTGCGGCGCTGCAGTTCGTCCAGCTTTGCATTGGTGTTGCTGCTGCCGTTGGTGTGGGTGAGGCTTCCGTTGCTGCCGACGCTAGATCGTGTCGCGAACGCATCCACACCACCGGCACGGTAGCGATTGTTCTTGCTCTTCTCATCCTCATATCCAATGGATAAGTACGAGCTCAAAGCCGGGCTAGTGACGCTCTCGCGCTTCACCTTGTCCTCCTCAGGCTGCATGCTGATCGAAAGAAACTGACTCACGTCCAGGGGCTCTTCACACTCATCGTTGGAAGAGTGGTCGTTATTCATCGACATGATGGGGCGCAGCTTAGGAACTTGTTTGCTACTCGGTGATGCTGTGATCACCACGGAGCCATTGAGGGCGTTTGGCAGCGACAGCTTGGCTATCTTCGGCGGCTCCTCGTATTGGCTTGGACTTGGCGATTCTCTCTTAAGGCTTTTCCGCTTCACAGGCACGATGGACACACCGCCGGGCAGCAGTGCTTCCAGCGTTTGTGGTGATCTTGTCACGGTGAGGTTTGATGATATGATTTCTGATAGCGAAGGCACGTCACATTGCTGCAAATATAAAATATGAAATAGTAAATTAAGCTAAGTAAATTTTAGTTATAAAAAAGTGAAAGATTGATTTTCTTTAAATCTTTGGCTAAAATTTTGGTTAAAATTTTCCACTAATTAGTTAATTTAAATAATAAATTCTACTAAAGTGTGTGTAATTTTTATGATACTGTTTTAGCAATAATTGTATCAAAAACAAATTAAATCTTTATTTTTATTTTTTATTTCAGGTTTGGCAAGTTTTTTGTTGTGAAACAGCAGCCGCTAGCTACAGATTCTTGAAACACAAAAAAATTTTAATTAACTTTGTTGTAATTTCCAGTCCGCTTGGTGTGAACAATGACACAAAAGTAGAATCCGAGTGAAATGGAGGCGGCTGCCAAAATAACAATGGTGCCCATTTGCGTCGCCGTTCCCATTCAGGGACACTGACCTGAAATTGCTGGGCCGAGTTGAAAGGCACTTTCATCAGCAGGCCGGAGTCGCAATTGGACACGTTGTTCGACCGACGTGGCTGGCTCTGCCCAAACACGCTCGGTACCACCCCCTCCTTGAGGAAGTGCTTCAACTTTCCTGGCTTGGTTTGGTAGTCCTCAGGCTTGAAGTGTCCACTGCACACGAAACTGTTCTTTGTCGGGAACCAATCCTGGCGGCCGATTGCGTCAGCCCATATTCGACACATTTCCTCACGTTTCATTGGAAAACTGCAAACAATAATTTTCAATAAATATTAATTTAATTTAATACATATTAATTTAAGCCTAGAAATTATATTTGGGTACTACGCTCAGCGCAAAAAAATGAATTAGTTGTTTTACTTTGCAGATTATATTACGAGAGCCACTAGAAGTCCGTTTTTTACAGACTATTAACGTAGAGGGAATAAACAATTGTAGGTATTTAGTCAAGAAACCTTGAAATTGAAGTGTGGAAGCCCATTTCCCTCTTATCACTTACAATTAGTACATTCCACAGCGTAGCAGGATAAAGCAAAAAGCAGGAAAAGTTGAAGTATAATTGCTTTTCAGCTTTATTTGCACGACCACGCAATTAATAAAAACCACGTAAAAAATTGAACCAAACAGGTTTTATCTCGGATGTGGTGATCAGGCGGAAAATTCAAACGGAGCTACTTGAAAAGTCCTGTTGTACTGAACGCTCGGTTCGCATTTAAGGCGAAAATCGGAGCGCGTCGAACGGAGGAAGAAAAGGTCCTTGACCGGCAATTGGACTTTTCTTTCCGCTCAACAAGTTGTGCCCGGAGCTGCGAGCGCCGAGAGCCAACAACCGAGCAGCGGACACGCGTTTACATATGTGAAATTACAAATTCAAGGAAAAACGAGCGAGCGAGGCGAGAGCACGAAATGGGAAAATTTGTGAGCTGGCAATAAGTAAGGCAGGCGGAGGCTTCTTCGGCTAGGCAGGAAACAGGATGTCGAAAATAAATTGTGAAAAGGCGCTGCGGCGGCGACGGCAACGGCGGCGGCGGCGGAGAAGGAGGAGGAAAAAGCTCTTATTTTGAGCGAGGTGAATTTCTCAAGAACGCCGGCGCGCGCGATAATGGCAAGCGCGAGAGCAGAAGAAAATGCTGGTAAAAGATATTTAGGGCAAGAAGCGAACGAGTGACGAACCAAGCAACAGCCAGCCAGCGCCGCGTAACTGCCAACACTCTGCCAGCCAGCAGGATGGAAATTATCCGCTAGAGTTAACTTTGAAATTGGGCCATTTTCTTTGTGTTGCTAGCGTGCAGAAAGAGGCAGCCGCCGCCAGAGTCGCGATTTTGCGTCCGAACACACTCATTTGCATTCGCCGGCGAGTGAACGGTCTTTAAGCCGCGCTGCCAGAAAAAAGGCAAATTTTCATCGCGCTAGGCTCATTCCAAAAGCGGTGACCTACAATCGCGGCGGCTGGGAAAAGGTTCAATGCGCGCAGCTTCTGCTAATTGTGTGTAGATCTTGGGGCCGACGACGATTTCTTTTTTCAGAGCGGAAACGACTTTGCCTCATAACCATTGGGAAATCTCTCTTACGAAATTTCAGGAAAGGAAAGCAGCCCAATGTAAGGCTTTTATGACGCAATCGCCAAAGTGGAAATTCTAATTATTGAAGAGATTGGAAAATCTCATATATAACGGCGGCACATTGTTTGAAAATTTTCCCAACCGAATTTACAAAAAAGGAATTCGAGGAAAATGTTGAATTTTTAGATGGTTACGCAAATTTTAAAATTAAAAATAGAAATGACGCACGTCTTAAATTGTGTTGAGAGAGATTGATCATTGTAACGTACATTATGGGAAAAATGATAACAGCGATAAAAAAAACTTTGATTAAGTAGCATAACAGGGTGTTTTGTAGTTTCAGAATGATCTGCATTTTTAAAAACATCGGACGATGCAAAACATCTCGCGCAATAACTAATTGCAAGAAGTAACTATTCCGCATTCCATAATTGTATGAATTGTATGAATTTCCGGGCAGACCAAATAAATTCCTCCTGTCCAATCGACGCTCTCGGCACATTTGTACGCATCGTGCGAAGTGCGAATCGTTTTTCGAGCGAACACTCCAGAATTGGTTCGCAGTAAAATGGAATTCTCGAGAGAAAATTCCGACGAAACTACTCCAGGCTGCCAGTGTGAGAAAAAGTTCTGCGCGGAATTTAAAACGCGTCGCGGCGAGTGGAAAGTCCATCCACGCCGCGTGCGCACCACACGATAAGAAATAAGAACCGAACTCTCAGTCTGTCAGTCACGTGAGCAAAAGGAAAACAAAAACAAGGCTGAGAGATGCGATGCACCTAGCCGAGAATTCGGCGGAGAAAATTCCGAGCTGGCTTTTCCATAATTCAAGCGGTCGAGAGCGACTGATAAAGAAGCGCGAGTGGCAAAGTTCAATGGCCTCTTGCGCTCGGCGCCGTGCTCATAGTCAGCCCAATTCGTGCCCAGCCACTCTAAACTCCATTAAAATGGGCAACCAATGAGGTCGGCCGCCATCAGGAAGTCGGTCTTGAAAATTGCCCGAGTGCGGAGCGAGAGCGAGCGAGAGAAGCGCTATTTTTATCGAGTGCGCGTCGCCGCTGGACAAAAGCCTCCCCGCCGCTCGATTCGCGAGCCAAGTTTTCGTTTGGGCAATGCTCCGTTTAGAAATGATGAAAAACGCGACGAAAAAGAAGACGACGCTGGGCCAGAGATAAAGCCGTTCGCTTGCCCAACTCCCAACTCAGTTGTGTGACTTTATATTTATACTATTCCGGTCGGCCGAGACGCCTGCCGTCTGCCTGCCTGGGAGGCAGCTCAACAGCACCAAATTAATTTCTTGGTATCCTTATCATCGACGTGGTTGCGGAAAGTCGGAGATAAAATAAATATTTAGTGTCGGATTCAAAATCTGAATGCTGCTTCATCAAATAAATTAGTGCGTGGAATTCGACCGTTATATCGGAATATTTAACATGCTGATTAGCAAAATTGGCGTGCCAATCGCCAATTTTAAAACTTTGAACATGGTTGGGAATCTCCCAGGGAGTTTCCCAAACTTGCAGTTGATTTTTTGCATTTAAGGAACTCGAAATTGACCGGTTTTACCAATTAAAATTATTATTTAAACAAATTTTATTCGAATTTTACTTCATTTAAGTTGACTAGATAGATAAACAGGCAAAAATCAACAGCTGCAAAATTTGTTTGCAGAAACCCGGGAGAAACTAGCCGCAAAAAAGTAACCACCAAAAAAACGAGTTATTCCCATGCTCAGCCCTGTCTGAGTATCGTTTTATTATGAGAAAATGAGTAGAAAGAGTGCTTGCGTGCTTGCACGATGAATTAAACTTTATTAGCACTCCTCCAAAATAAAATGCCGAATTTCGACAGGTTAAAGACCCTTGAATATTATGAAATGAATGACGTATAGTTTAGACCCAAATTTCCCGGCTCAGAAGATACTGAAAGTGGCCATTTGACCGCGTTACATAATTTGCATACTGCATCTCCTTCGTTATCCTTTGCTTCCTCACAAAATCATGCCAATCTTATTATTTGCTAGAGGTGAGCAAATAGAAAAATCCTTTCAGTTAACTATAAAGTTAAAATGAAACTTAAGTCCCCAGGGATTTTATGGAATAAAGGCTATACCGGTTTTATAAATTATAAGATATTAATTAGGAATGTAGATCTTTAAATTGGATGAAATTTTTTCCTAGATTGCACGCCCATTATTGGAATAGATAAAATCAAACTTTTCCCAAATATTTAGTTATGAAATTTATGATTCCATTAGTAAAAATTTCCACGCTGAAAGAGTTTAAACTTGTGGCAAAGTCACTTTATTCATTTTTATTAAAAAAATATTGTTGGCCTACTTTGCGCCCTGTTGCAGAAAATAGGAATCCAGCTTAAGAACTTAATTTATCAAACTGACTGGTAAATTTAAACCCAGTTGCCTAACTTCCTGTTGCAAAGTCGGAAGTGGAAAAATATATTAGGTGCTGCTAACAGACGACTTCCTGTCTCGCACACACAATCATGGGCATTTTCTATGTGTATATAGTTGGCACAATCCCACGAACTTCCCTTTCAAAATTATAAATTTTGAGAAACACAAAATCGCCCAGCCAGTTGAAATAGAAGGAAAAATGGAATTATGATGTCATCGCACGATGAGAGCTCCCTTAACCAGGCGCGAAACAAGGAAAGCGACACCAGAATCGCTAAATTTTGAAATGCGATCGTAGGAAAAACTGAACTCGCTGGTGTGATTCACCATTTATATTGCGCTCGTTTCTGCAATGCACTCCAAAAAAAACTCGGCAGGCCACGTCATTTTGTGACGATATCAGTTGGGAAGTTGAGCAAAAACCAGCTGACGAAGAGGAAAATCAATCCGCCTGCGAAAGGATAAAAATCTCGCCCGCCAGATAAGCCCATTAAGCCTGGCAAACGTCAATGAGTAACACAACTAGTTTACCTTGACCTTAACGTAAGAACCTAAACAGCTGATCACTCTTCAGATGAGAGTAGATCTTCAGGTTAGTGTGATATGAAGGTGCGCGCCACAAGTCAACGTAATAAAATTATCAAAGATTTATTATATTTTGTGTTGGAAAAAGTCAGACAGGGCGTACACATATGTGCTTGTGAATGTGAACTGCACACGACACGACAGTGGAAAATGGCAGATTACGGGATGACGAAATTATTAAAGTGGAATTTCCGAGTGTGACTTGGCTCGGACCAGTTCTTCTGGCAAGCGAGCAACAACCTGAATTTGAGGGGCAGCTGCCAGTTTCATCGAGGGGGAATATTATTCTCATCCGGTCGGATTCTAGTGAAAAAAACAAGGAGAGGGACGGGCTCGGCGGGGAGCGACAAGATGCCAAAATTCTAAAAATACACACGCCCTGCCTTCGACGAAAGGGCACCGGAGGTCCGCAGAAAATAAAGATTCCGGCTAAATAGCGATCTTATCACACATTTCTAGCAAATAAAATGTAGCAGCTAAAATCGTTCAATTGCGCACGACGCACGACACTGTAAACGCATTATTTCGCTGATGCATTCAGTGATTGAAGAATTAAAAGCCACCTTTGAGTTTTAAAGGTAAAGGGAAACGGCAAAAAAGAATCATGGGCAATAAAATGCGGCTGACTGGAAGGAAAAACACCGTAAGCGGCGGCGGAAGTTGTCATCAAAGAACGGTACTTTGCTCTCGCGCATTAATAAAATTTCTGCAAAATTTGATTGCAATCCTGACTAAAAAACTACAAACCTGTGGAACTGGATTTGGCCTCCCTTGACGAATCGGTTTCGGCATGTCGGCACTGAACAAGAAATCACCATTTCGGCGAAGTCAAGCGGAAAACACTATGTTTAAATCCAAAGCGATGTCGACATGTCCTTCCTACGTTTCTGTTTACAGTCTGAAGCTGAACGGTAAGCTGAGCGAGCCCACTGTGCCTCTGCTTGCTTGCTGCTCTCCGCTCTGCCAGTCTTTTCCTTCTCCCTACTTGCCATAGAGATGTTTTCCAATTGGTTCGAGGGCAGCAGTGCTGCCACTAAACTTGGCGTAAAGTGCCAGTCGACGCCAGTCAGCAGAAGGTAGGCAACCTGCATGCCGACTGTGCCAAACATATTGCATAGCTGACAATTCGCAGCTTTTATAGTTTCAAAGTGATCTTTTAGTTGCCCTTTTAGTTCTTGCAGATTTTAAATTTTCACATTCTGTCTGTACAAGCAAATAGTAAAAAAGTAAATTTCCATTACAATCTGTTTTAAAATCAAGGAATAAATTTGTTGTTAAATTAAAGAACTGTAATGCACGGAAAAACTTGCATAATTTTAATTTTTTGCTTCAAAACGCTGTAAAATTATTTAGGACGTGTATAAATTTCAAAGAATTCCAGATCCAGACCTCGTTGTTTAGTAAAATGTCAAAACGTTACCGTGTTTCATGCTCGAACCAATTTGCTTCATATTTTATACTTATTTATTTATATTGTGGGGTCAAGGTTTGAGCTGAGTGAAATTGAAAAGGCATCAGGTCCTTTGTGTTAGCATTTAATCCAGAATTAAGACTGAAAGATTACACAACAAGTAATAACAATATTGGTAATTTGTTTCAATTTAATTTTTAATTTTTTGGCATTTGTTTTAATCGAGGCAAGCGCAAGATAAATTTTCGCTCAGACCTGGTGGCGTAAGGGTGACCGCGAATTCTGCGGCCAGTTGTTTGTCTCGGAAGAGTGGAGATTTTCCAGCCTTCGTGAGGCTGTATGCGAGCGAAACGGGCAGTGGAGGGAGAGTGATCCTGCGAAAAAATACGATTTCGTCCCCCTCCACTCGCAGAGGCTATACCAGCGCACATTCTCCGCTTTTCTCGGAGAGAAATTAGCGGACGCGTCTCATAGACTGCCCCCCAGTACTGCCTAAACAAAGGGCATGAGCGATGAGCCCACTTTGCGCAAATGGAAACGAATCAAATTCCCATACCTTCTCATGATTTTAATGTTTAATTACTGTCTAATTTTTAATTGCAGAGATATCGTATTAAATTTGCAACAAATGAAAATGCTTATTTTGGTTGGAAAATGGATCGGAATATGAATTTGGCAGTGATGTTGCATACTTGTAACCGTTATCAAATCAAACGGGGATATTAGACTTTGCTTAGATGGGAGAAAAATGAATGAGATCATCGTATCAGATTTAGAAAGATCAATTCCAGGTTAATCCCTAAGTAAAAATATCCATGTATATATAGTTATAAAAAACTCTCAGTGAGTCACAAAGTTTCCCAATCCTATAAGCATTGTCACATATGCAAAAAAAAATTGCACTTTCAAAAGTTGACGGGAGGTAGCTAGTGCAGAGAATGCATTGAGGGGAAAAATGGACGCACACGTGCTGGTCAGAGTGTCATTTCATTAATCATGCAAATGAGCGTCACAGCAATCAACACCCGCCATCAGTGCAAACAGTACATACGCGTCGCCGCACGAGCACGCATACTTGCGTGTACATATTATGTATTAGTGGCGAATTCACGTGCGGCAGTTGAAGTATCAACAGCCGCGCGGAATAATTATTGTGTGCACGTAGCAGCCGTGCAGCTATGTTCGTGGTACGTACATGCATGCCGCACGCCGAGCGAGAGAAACGCAAGCGCGCGGGGGTGAAAGACGCGCCGGCCGAGTGGTGGTTGCTGTTTGGCTTGGCCGCTACCAGCTACCAGCTCTCACTCCAAGCGTGGAAGGCCACGAGGGCGGCAACCTGCTGTCGACCGCGAGGGTGCATCCGAGCCAACGACTATCCTCCCTCCGCGCCGCAAACAAGGTGATTATTTTTGCCACTTTTTAAATTCTTTCCTAAAATTTTTGCTAGTGGACCAAATATTTCAACCGATTTTATATATAAATTTTTTATATAATTTTCGGAGAAAAATGCGCACCAATTGTTGGTTTTAATCTTTTAGAGTCTACCACATTTCCAAAAAGTGGGGCTACAGGGTTTCTTCTAGGAAATAACGTGTAAAACCTTTAATAGTTACAGGTGAGCCTGGTGAGCTAGAAAATTCATAGATTTTTGTATCAAAAAAGTATTTTCTTATTAATAATTCTAAAACTTCATAAAACCACAGAGGCATTTCCCCCAACTGCTTTTCCAAAGGGCAAAATTTACAGCAGAAATATATATCTGGTGTCATGAAATACTCATTAGTTAATTTTGACGAGTAACCTTTACACGCTTCTAGAAGTTCCCCTTTTTAATGAAATAACGCCCAACGCTGCCTAATCCCGCTACCCTTTCAGCCAGTGAAATTCAAATTCTCGTTAAAAAAGTGCCAGATTACATTTGTGAGGCATGCATGTTTAACAACGCATGAATAATTAGAGCCGAGATCTATTATGAAGGGTCAGCGTATGCCCTAATGGGCTTGGCTTCTAGGAACAGGCGGCGTATATATGTATAATTTTCTGATGTCGTGCGGCTGTTTAGCGGTTGTGGTGGTTTCAACCGCATTATTTGCATGCAGGAAATTACGCGGCCGAGTCTGAGGTTTGCAAATTTCGAAAATTTGTCGCCAATTTTGACAAGAAAGGAGAGAAACTCATTATATTGTAATTAAAAGTACAAGACTTTCCCAAAATGGATTTTCCAGCGCGCACCCTTCGGCGTTTTATGCGCACCCCTGCCAAATCCACGAGGACGATGAGCAAAGTTTTATTACCAAAAAGGCCAGCAGCTTTGCAGGTCAATATATTGGAAGGCCGTGCTGGTGTATGAAAACATCAACAATACACGGCGTCCTACACCTGCTGCCTCCATGCAGAAATGAATAGGGAGGGGTCGTCAAGCGCGGTGGCAAAGCGAAATGTTTATGTGGAGCAGCAGGCATGCATACATGTTATGCTCACATCACTGGCATGTTTGTTTTTCATTCTACTAACAGTTTGAGGCCAGATCCAAGTAAATATAATAATTGCAGAAAAATAAAGCTGAGCCCTAGGGAGCGGGATTGCACGCACGCGTTCGCGATTTTATAGCCCTTGGTCAGACCTGACGCGCTTCCATATATATATATATATATATATATAATAACAATTAGCTCCCCCGATGGAATATGGTGCATGCAGGCACGATATTCGCCAGGTAGCTCGGAATCGATTCTTTCAAAAGAGTCCTTTTAGACCGATGAACACGCGAGGTCTACGCCGAGTCAAAACATCGACTCGATGAATAAGTCGTTATTTGGAAATTGGAGCGACAAGGGCCTGCCTCGCGTGAACTTTGGCCCGTTAAGTTGTACGACGCTTGCACTGATTTTTCCTTTTGAGGATTCCCCTTTGTGCGTACGTGTTTCCAAGAGGGCTTGTCTTTATTTAAACAGAGGCTGTTCATTTCTGTTGAAAGATATGACAGTTGCCGAGTTTTAGAAAAGGAGTCACAAAAGGAAACAAGGAACCCAGCTCCACGTGACGCAAAATCATTTTCTGCCGATCTCGTGCGTCACATCCTGTCTCCCGCCCCGAAAGAAAATGCTAGAGAAAAGGATATAATAGGTACGAAGAATGACAGGATATTGCTTCCACTTGGTTAATTTGAGCAATTATCGGAAATTTAATTATCTGCCCTTTGTGAATACTCGCGTGCCTTTAAGTTTGCCTTTCGAGCCACCACCGCCGCCGCAGCTGCTTTGCGCTGCTTGCAAAAAGAAATTACTTTTCGCGAGCATTCATGCTTACCGCAACAAAAACTCACAGAGCAGCTCGCGTGTGACTGAAGTTTGCCATTTTTATGCTTCGCCGGGTACTTTTAAAAGTTTTCTTTTTCTTAAATAAAAGATCGAACTCCTTTGTGCGTTTAGTAGCCTTCATTCTTCCAGCATGCAACAAAACAAAAAATCGATTTAGTATAAAAATGTGCTGTACGAAGAAATACAATTTATATTTCGCTTGAAAATTTTATTACCACGCTTAGCTTGTAAGGTGCGATAAATATTAATAACAACTTTTACTGCGCCAGCGAGCTTGTGCGTTCCAAGACTTCCTTAAACTTACACATGCGAACAAAAGCAATTTTCAAGTAACGATATCGTCACCGCTCATCAGAACATTTTTCATGCTAAGCAACTTTTGGTGCAACTAAAAAGTTTTTAAAACAATTCTTAGATAAAAAATTATTTTGAACGTGTGTGTTTCTATTACATATTTTTTTTGTTAAATCCCTGAAAATCTGGAACGGGATTAATAAACTTAGATGATCGATAAAGAGTTTTTCTGCAAACTATAATGCCACGAACGCACGAAAAGGACAAGGTTTCATTGATTTTTCCGCAACACAGTTTTTCGTCGGAATAAAGGACGTATAAACTTTTTATCGTGAGCCAATAAAGCCCCGCGGCAGCTTCCGTTCATGCAGCAAAAATTGATATTATTTCTCTTCATTTCGCGCTCACATCAACGGCATTCATTTTTCCGCTTTTATTCTTCTACATTTCAGTTGCTCCCGCGCAAAATTATTCCCTTTAGAGTCATATGTGACCGCTGGCTACCACTATATGAAAAGTTGCTAATTAAAGGCTGGTGCTTATGCAGTGTGCGTTGAAACTAATGAATTCAAATGGCCCTCCGCATAGCTCTGCGCTATTTTTGGAATTTTGTTGCAAACCTCATGCGTGTAAACAAACAAACAAAGCCAGCCAGAGCTAATCACCGGCTGCGGTGCGTGTAATTTGATTTGCTTTTGGTGACACAATGTATTGCTAAACAATTACTACGCGAACAAGAGGGATGCCCGCTTTCGACGCATCTTGTGACTCATATCAGGTTCCGAAATGACAGGTGATTAGTTAATGGGGCTCCGTTACATTTGGCTGAATTCAATGTTTCCATGGTGATCTGACGTCACATTCTGAATTTCATCACGTTATTATTATTACATACAAAAGGCGAAATCTTTGAAGACACTGATTGTGACGAGTGTTGTGTTGTGCCCTATACCGAGAATCATCTCGTGCCGCAGCTGCGGTTGACAAATTTTTAATCAGTCAATCAAATTTCACAAGGAAATTTTCGCATTCGCGCGCGCATCAACTGAACTAGTTACGGTTTTTCTTCCATGGAGCAGACCGACTTTATAACATGTTTAACCTGTGTTCTGTATGTCGGTCAAAATGCATGTAGTAATTGGCACGGGCAGCCAGTTACGAAGCAATTAGGCGACAAATTGATTGTGCCCTCCCGTGCTCGATGGTTGTAACGAGATAAGTATGGCAGCGCACCTGCTGCTGCGTCACACTGGGAACTACACACACTCACTCATTCCACACTAATCAATCCATCTCGACAATCAATTTCCCTCTCGGCTGGCAAATTCGATGGCCCATATATGAGCATATGGCACACGACACTCTTTTTTACGAAGCGCTATTTCCACGTCTATTATGTATTTACATGGTTTTGGAATTGCTGTGCTGAAATAATAGTCTCGCGTGCTAACCGGTAATTTTGATAAAGGTGTCACGGTGAGAATGAAGCTAAAGTTGAAATTTACGCCCCTTGTGTACTTTTGTTAATGGATGCAAATAGGCTTGTGCCTTTTAGTCTATGTCTAATTGTAAAAATAGGCGGACGAGAATATTTTTAATTCACCACAACTTCCATGGACTTTAATCTTGACGAGTCCATCACACATTACATAAAAGAAGACACGGGAAATATATTGCAGCATGTCATCGAGGCCTGGCCTCGGCCTCCATTCAAGCAAAATTCGCATCCCTTGAGGGCAATCCATTTTCACTTCACGGCTTCTTTGACGCCAAGAGCATGACACTCGCGATTTCGATTTAGGGTGTCATCAATATCGGTTGGCGTGGTAATGACCTCTTGGAAATTCAAAAAGCGTCCTGCTGCCTGGGGGCGCGTACGAAGCAGCCGGAGGTTGAAACAGCGCTAAAGAGAAGTGAAGCGCCGACCCTTGTTTCGGCCAGGCGGGGGAGCAATAAGCGGCTTTATTGCCAGACATTATGCGTGAGATGTGGCGGAGACTCGGCTTTGCCACTGCCGGTCAGCCAAATTGAATTTCGCTTCATAAATCGTGGATTAGGCGCAAATGCGGTTCGAGCTGCATTGATGTTCGTGAATAAAGAACGCTTTTTGCTGTTTTTAGGTTCACAAAAGACATCTATATTATTAAAATGGGACTGCTCGCTCTTTATGATCTCACAATCATCTGAATAAATAATTTTATAGAAGAATTTAACTTTTAGTAGGGCAGAGTGCAGAATATTCTAACTGTTCACCTAATAGTTAGTTTTTGTAGCTGCTCACTAAAAAACTGTTGGTGCGACAAGGCTTTTTTTATAAAACTCTTTAATGAATTTTTGAGACGTTAAAATATCTTGGGAGCCATCTTTTCAAATATGTTTGGAGGTATAATTAAATTATAATCAACGAGGGATTGTATAGCACCCTGCGAGGTTGGAACAAGCCCAAAAAGTAATACAACAAATCCTTGGGGGAAAACTGATCACATAAGTGGTCATATTGAGGCAGCTGCTGGCGAGAAAATAGCACAATATGTCATTTTAGCAGGAAAGAAGCCGTGGCAGCATAGATTGCTTTTTCTGAAGCGCGTTTCTCGGTCCGAACCACAGATGTGAAAACAGGCTGTCATACAAAAAGAGCATCCAGTGATATATTCGCAGCTTTACGCGAAATCAATACCACACACAAAAGGATTTTCGCGCCCATTTATAAACCAACAAACATCAAGACTTTTCCAAACTCCTGCACGCATCAGTCGAAAAAGTTTTTTCTGCTTCTTACTGCAGACGAAGGAGAAATCGTATTGAAAACGCCACAAATAAAAAAAGGGAGATGATTATTGGAAGTGATATGATGTGCGGATTTCCTTTAGAATTCGTCTCACGCGCGAGAGCAAAGACGGCATTCAGCCATTCATTCGCCAGAGAGTATTTTTTGGTCACGTTCTTTTGATACGACCCAAAACGCCTCCGTCCTCGCATTCACTTAGCACACGGGAGAAAAATCAAGCCTTATATTTGATCACGTTCGCTTTGTGTCGAGGGCGTGCGCGGCTAAATAAATAATCAAGGCGCAACGGGCAATTTCACTTCATCTCTCTCGCATCGTATAATCATAAAGTTGGCTCTCTTGCTGACGAAATGAGATGATGCCGGCTGCCGCTGGTGCACACTTGAAACCCTCTGCTTTTATTATTCCCGCCTGCTCTCGGCATGCAACTCATATCTCTCGAGCAGGCACCGCACCCAACAAGGAAGGGGTTCTGGCCTCAGAGAGGGATGTTGTGTTCTAATTATGAGAATTAGCAATTCCATTAGCAATCGAGGTGCATCCAGCCTGCCGTAAAACAACAGTGACTTGGGACGAAACTTGGGCTTATTAGCTTTTCCGTGCCGCCAGAGGATTAATATAATATTTTCTATTTTCCCCCTCTATATTTTTAATTATGAATACAGCTTTTATTCGTTCTGGTTATTGATTCGTCTCTAAAATAAACAAACCATAAATATGGCTCGGATAAGCAAATCGGGTGACGCGTCAATATTTGACGCATCCAAAAAAGTAATTAAAGCCTCTATGCAGTAAAACGCTTTAATTTCTCTTATTTTCAAGGCGACGAATACCAAAATTAAATCTGGGGATCCTACGACTGTTCAAAATTCATGGGGTGTGCTGCAAACGCAAGCCTCCCCAAGGAGGGGACGTTCTCACTAAAGCATTCCTATTTCGCGTGTGCGCTTGCCGGTGAAAATGGGTTTTGCACTGGCTTTTGCGCGGTCTCTCAAGCTTATAATCGTTATGACGTGCGTGTTTCATGTTTGCTGGAAAAGGCATACATACGATAAACCGCACTGGTGCACGCTGATTACGACTTTCATATAACTGCGCTGCTTGGCACACGACAGTCTCTGTCTGCCCCCGTTGAGTATAGAATTTGCAAACACACGAATATACACAGCACGTGCACACTTTGCCAGATCCTTTTTTATCCTGGCAGCGAGGGTAGAAGAACAGCCGGCTCCTTGCGCAACAAGCCCAGCACTTTTCTTTTTCCCTCGTCACTTGCCAAAGTGCTGCAAGGCCGTTTTGTTAATACAAGCGCCCATCATCAAGTTTGAAGGTTTTTTGCGGGTAACATGTCCCGAGTTGTGTGCATTATTTAGGCCTCGTATATATGCAGTGACAAAAGAGCCCCATTTATATACAGCTCAGGTGAAATGCGACTCGCGGCTATGTTCCCCCTGGAATCAATACAGATTTCGATTTACCACATTTCAGACTTGCAATCTTCTTTTCAACCTTTTTCATGGAGTCGTTGATTAAATAAAAGAAAAGTGTTGCGAATGTTTTAACAAAAGCCTGTACTGAGCCAACCAACACCGACAAACTTCTTTTGTCTGCTATGGAAGACGCCAAAAACAGAAGGTTGTTCCATTGTTCAAATAAAATTCAATCATTGTATTTCCTCGTTTCCAAGTGCGTCAGTTCAATTTCCGACTAGTTTCTGCTTAACAAATGAAGGTCTGTTTCACGAGGAAAATAACAAATAATGGAATAGAATCAAAACTATAAATTAAACTTTTAAATTCTTTACTAATTTTATATTTCTACCATTAAATAGGCCTTCAGATGATACGCCGAAGCTATCCAGGAAACTATTTGATGCTTTTGGCTACGAGGAATCATACAATTTTCGAATTTTATCCAACTACTTTTTTGTCTGCTTTTAACTAAATCAATGAAAATTCCATAATCCTCTGCCCATATTTTTTTCGTTTTTGAAAAGAGCATTACGATAATATGCGATATTGCTGTGTGGAGGAAGATTAATTAAAATTTGCAAAGAGCAGGTTTTTCATTAAAATAAAATTTAGCCTCTGTAATCTCTCTTTGCGGAAAGCACAATCACGAAAACTCCGACTAAAGTATCGTATTCAAAGAACTTCTGAGTTCTGAGCATTCATCATATCATTGAGCAAAGCAACATTTCAACAAACACAGAAAGTTAACAATACCTGAGAGAAGCAAGGCTTTGTTTCTTGTTAGCAAATCCACCCTACTTACTCAGTGAAATAAGCACCACATTTCCAGGACAAATTCGAAAAGTCCTTTGTAATGCTTGTGTGCACTTTGGCGGTTGGCTGCGACAAATAAAGTTACAAACGCGTACGCAGATGTAATACTCTGCTAGCAAATTCAAGCTCGGAGCTTCATTTTATCAGAGCGGCAGCACATTGTCTCTGACAGATAAAAAAGTTGAAAGTTGTCAGTTGACAAAGGGCAGGTTAAAATAATATAATTTTCGAGTGGAGTGCGCGCACATGGTTGTACAGCGGGCGAAAGTGGAGCCAGGCAGTCTGCGCCTCCCTCGTGCAGCATGCTGGCGCGCACACTTCTTTTGAGAGAGGTCAAGTGATGCGCCGCTCTCGTTCGCCCACCGTGCAAAAAGCTGGCTGCCATATATATCCTTTCATTTCATCTCGCTATTCAAATTTGTCAATCAGGGCGGAGGAGGAATGGGGACGTGTAATGAAAAGCCTCTTCACCCATGCTCTATGCGAGCACATTCAGTGTGCATTAAGGTCGCTTCGCGAGTTCACCTTTTGCAAATGAGATTTTTATATTGCGACTCTTCTAGACATGCGAACAAAGGTCACGGGATTCTATATGCACAAGTTTAACATGAAACGCCACTAATTAGAGGGAATCTCATTCAACTCTAAGGTTCATATTTGAAAAAAATAGCATTACTCGCTTTATATGGAATTTTTCTGAGTGAAATTTTGAGCCACTGTGGTCGTTAAAAACAATTAAATGCACTCAAAATTGAGCGTGCGATGAAAATACGACGATTTTTAGACATTTTCGGGCTGCATTTGGACGGTTTAGGAGATAGTTTACATGGGATTTACGCATTTTTGCGTGGCAATTTCTTGCCAAGATCACATTTTTCGTGGTTAAAATTCTTTGGCATAATCTTATTAGCTGCTAAAAAGAGCTATAAGGTAAAATTCAGATGGTTGACTGGTGCATTTCTAAATTCATCACAGCCATAATGTGCTGTATTACATTTCTTAGTCAAAAACTACTACGAGCTGACAAGATAAAACACAAATCTTACCCGAAAGCCGCAAAAACAACACCAAATATAAAAGAGTTTTGAACAATCATAATCGTAATTTTGGCAACCAATCGTGTTAGTTATGTAAGACGTCTCAAAAACCCATCAAAACCAGCCAAATTGATTTACGACATACTGTTGCCATAGGACTCGCGCGTCGTTTGCCATGAAACGTACCGCCAAAAATAAACATTCCTATTAATTCTTGAGGAGCAGTAAATTGTGCTCCCATTCAGATCGCCGTTAAACGAAAAATGCTCTGAGCGCAACACAAAACTAGTTGTTCGAGCTGAAAAAGTGCTTCTCTTTCAGGCAGACCAGGTTGGCTAAAATGGTCATCGCGAACTCTCCTCTCTTTTGCAGCACACCAAACCAATTCGCTGCGGGGCAAACTCTGTCCCGCCGGTTCCGTTATATGACAAAGACCCGATCAGTAGCGGAGCGGCTGCTGGCCGGTCGCTAGCGCTTTATCACCTGCGCGCGGTCCATCCTTGCTTAATGCCCGAAAGCCGTTTAAATTTTAAATCATGGGCGCAGTCGTTTCTGATTCATCAATAATTTTGCATCACACTGCTCTTGCAGGTTCTAGGAGGAGACAGAGGCTGCGCTTTGAATAATAATGCTGCCGTGAGAGCGTCACCAAAGAGCCATCAGCAGGAATTATACTCTGAAACGGAGCTCCGCGTGAAATAATAATAAACGAAAGAGACGAACATGACGTCCGAGGTGCTTCGTGAGCAGAATGCGCCACTTGTTAGGAAGAACACCTTGCTTTTGGAAGGCGTGCTCGCGGACAGGAAGATCAGTAGCGTCTCGGCCACCAGCGCCAGCACCAGCGGATATTTGTCTTCGGCAGCGTCCTTTACTAGTGACAAAAAGGTAAGGAAAATTTCATTTTAATAAAATAATTATTTTTATTTAGATCACTGTAATTGGAAAGGAATGCGTCGAAATATTATGGCAAAATACAATAATTTGTATTTTCAATCAGATGAGAAAAGTAAATTTTACAAAATAAAATGACATTGAATTGAAATTTAATTTCATAACAGAGTTTTTAAAATTTATTGAACTCTACGTGTGTTCAATTGATAATTTTTCTCCCTAAAATAGTTGAATTTCTTATTAAATTTTCTACCAAACCCTTTGGTCAGCTCCATAAAAAAAGGGGTCTATTGACCTCAAACCTCTGAGGTCAAGTTTTACGGCAGCCAATTTACTGCAGCGTTTATCCCTACCGTTTACTAGATTTTTTGCAGGTTATTATGTCTGAAACCGAACTATTTAATACGTTGCGGTAGCTATATTATAAGCTCACCAAGGAAGCAATCGAGCGTGTGTTTATGTTGGGTTTGCCTGAAGTGGATTAAATTTGCAGATTTATTTACGAATCATCCACAAGTTTTTATACCAGACCTGACATATTTAATGGAACGCTTCATTTTCATCTAAAAACGTGGTCCGTATTTGATCAATAATTGGTTTTTCAATCATTTTTTTACAAGCGATTGATTACGTTGGGAGTTGAAAATAAAAAAAACTTATATTCCTTATTTTGCCCCTATTTGGTCTAGTTATATGGTGATCAATATTTAGTGAAATAATTAATCCCACCTTATTTACTTATAATTATTCCAAATTTACGCTGCTTGATATGTTTATACCCCAATGGTGAATAACGTTGATAGAGAGTCACCCGCTAAGCAACGTTGTTTCATCACAGGCTCTTGCCACTGGGACTCAAAATCAGATTCAAGATAAGTGGGTGTCGAGCGCCTCGTCCCCAGACAGAAAAGCCAGCGTGCACTCCAATAGCCGGTCTGACGACAGGTCCAGAACTTCCAGCAATTCCTCGCAGAGCAATGTCAGGCTGCCGCTGTCCAGGGCGCCAGCGTTCGACAACCACCGGCGGGAGTCTCATGGGTAAAATGCGGCCTCCCCCGATCCATTCCATTCTTATACTCATTTTCCGTCACGCGAGAGACAAATTATGGCTCTCTCCACTCGAATCTATAATGCCGATTACAGGCAGAAACTTGCATCGATCCCCTACAAACGCTGAATGCATAATTTAAAAAAAAAATATGAACAGTAGTATTTTTCCATCCACTTTCAGTGCGTCAGAGGGATCTGCGGAGAGCTGCGGCAGCGTAGCGGGCCACTACCACCACAATAATCCTCAAGTTCCTCGCAAATTCATCAATACGTGGCGGCAGGCGTGCGACAAAACGCGTGAGCGTACAAAGGATCTGATAAGAAGGTGGCGCACCCTTCCTGAAGGGAGCCCCACCTTCATCACTCCTGAGGACGAGGGTCGCAGCAGCTCAGCATGGAGTCATTCGCTAGGTAAATTTTTTATCTTAGAAACACCAAAATAATATAATTAAATTCTCATAATTTCTTAAGTAGTAATATTCCAACAATTTTTACTATGTGAGAAATTATAATTATCAAGCACCAAAGCGTGTTAATCCGATATAAAAGCTGCCGAGTTGAGTTTGTGTTGGAAATAACTGCGTTAGATATGCATGCTCCCGTTAGGTTAATACATCTGATTTTTCTAGATTTTATAATTTCTCAAATTGGTTTGTGTTGCGTGAGAATGCCTCCCCTCGAAAGTTCAAATAAATTTAAAATTATTATTGATGTCTTTAAGTTTGGATTTAATTTGTTTTATGATGCATTCTATATGAGGTTAATAATATAACTGAGCAATTCTACGTAAAATAAACTTAGTGGTAGAGCGCAGGTCTATATTGAAAATATTTAATATTTTCAGGACATAAACTAATTAAATGTAATGACTGTCTTTAATTATAGAGTGGAAAACTATGGAAATAGTAGCCAGCTTGGGTGAACCGATGGGTGCCAACTTCCAAGACCAAGAGTGGTGGCGATGCCGAAATTACCAGGGGTGCACGCCACCGCCCCTAGTGCCCCTGTCCCCAGAGCAGCGGGTCAAACTGGCGCAACTTTTCAGCGCGCTCCTGGACACGGATAGCGATGGTTTGGTCTCGGCTGACGATTTCCGCTCGTTAATAGAGGTATCATGTTTAACGCAAGTGACGTGCATTTCTTAAAAGCTTTTTCTCACCGATACAGAGGCTGCGAGGGTTCGCTGGTTGGAAGGAGCACGGGCCTCAGGCTTGCATGCTGCGAGAAGTGGTCACAGGGCTGCTGGAGGCGTTCATGCTGTCGCTGCACACCCCTGACCTCGACAGCGGGAGTCCTGAAACTGAATTCAGAAGTGAGATTTTATCGATTTTCAATCTACCGTATTTTTGAGAATGGTTTAAAAACAGGTGCCATGAGTTATGGCTTGTTCCTGGGACTGGATGATTGGCTGAACGAGTGGAGCAGCATTTTACGCGGTGTGAAAGCCATCCACGAACTGCCATTGTGGCTGCAGTATTTTCCTGGGGTTCTTTTTTCAGCTATTAACAGAAGTGGTAATGCCTTCCAGAGATAATAATAATAATCGCTTCATTCTCAAATTTATAACATTTGCAGCCAGTGGCGTGATTTCTAAAGATGAGCTTCGACATTTTTACACAAGTTTCCTCGCATTTGACTCAAGAAAAGTGGACGAAGCTTTAGGACACGCTTATAAAGCAATGACTGGAGTGAGTGTAACCATATTTCAGCAGGATTGCTGGAATAAATTTAATTTCTTTTCAGGGTGGGGACCACAAATTAACCTTTGATACATATCAACTCGTCTTCGCGAACTTTCTCATCGGGAAACACCCAAATGGACCAGGCCAATTTGTTTTTGGACCATTTGGAGATTCTGGTAAAGCAAACGACGATGTAATTTTCCCAGTGGATTACAGTGCTATGAACAGTTTGCCAGAGGACATGGAAGAGTATAGTCCAGGCAGGAAAAGCAACCGAAGATCAGTAGTTGTGTAATTTGAAACTATCGCTGTTCACTTAATTAATTCTAAATTGTGAAATTTACCTTGGATCAATTAAGATTAAGAAGGATGCCATTTAAGAACTACAAGAAATCAGATTACTAAATCTTTGAACTAGTCAAGCTACATTCATTGCAAATTGTTCATGCACACTTAATATAATATACATATTAAATACAATAGCAAGACGTATAATGCTTTTTATTTTCACTCCATAGGAATTTTGAATGTTAGCAAGTTTCATAATTAATTAACAATGTTCTCTAATTGCTCTTAAAATAAAATATTTTTAGACAGCTTATCAACATAACTGATGACATTTTTAGCCAGTATCACAGATACAGACGATAATGTGAAATGACTTTAGTTTCTAACTTCAGCAAATCGTTTAAATTTAAATATGAAAAATTACACACCACAGGACTTAAAAGCAAGGTTTCTATGGGCATAGCACAATGAAACGCCAACATACTGTTTATGTTTAAATAATAAGTTTAGTCTGCTATAAATATTTTTTACAAATAACATTACACACTCAAATTCCATTTGATGTAGCATCTGTCTACAAGCTCGCTTCTTTCAAATTTAACGTTGCAATGCGAAATAATATTATTTAACATATGACCAGACAAACCTCTTTTCAAAATACCGATCATGGAAATTTAACGATTTTTGAACAATACTACTTGCTTTATTGCAAAGAATATGCTTTAAGTTTTTTAAATTCATATTGTGAAAGGAGATTCTTCAACAGCAAGAGGTGGCATCTCTGACTATAGTGTGCCATCCAGCAATATAAGTGTGTTGGTCAGTGCGGACTCACGTTATATAAATATACAATGGATATTTCACTATTTTCTTCAAAGATTAACATCAAAATGAAATAAGCCAAAAATGACTGAACTGCTTGGTGCGACTGGCAAAAAAACGCCCTAAAGTGTCTAAAAGGCAATTATACTACAGACAAGGCGTAAAATTATCAGTCAATCATACCTAAAAGAGGCAAAGTAGTTCATGATTCTAAATCACGTGGAATAACCGTAAGACACAGTTCTTAACTAGTACTTTCAGTCTTTAGTAATAATTATTAGTGACTGATCTCCTTTAATTTTCTGACGCACTCACTTCATTTCACAATCATCAAAGAGTACTCGACGATGAACGCAATCACCGCTATCCCCCGAGGATCTAGCAGTGACTGACGGACTCTGTTCTTGAGACATGGGGCAAAACTGCGTATTTCTGACACTGGTTGAGCAAGCTGTTCCACTCGTTTCCTGAGGTGGTAAGGAATCTGGTGTTGAAAACGCACTTCTGTAGCCAGAGTCGTTCGGTGAGCTTTCTTCAAGTTGATACACAAGCAATCTGCAAAAAATTCACTGTAGTTTTAATGCAATAATTTATTTGTTACTTTACTTATCATATCTTTGAGCTATCTTAAAGGCAGGTTGAAGGTTGATTATGCTCAGCTTTGTTAGCTCCTCAAACTTCAGAGGCCAAACTGGATGCAAGCCCAAATGATGGCGAGCCTTAATGAAGCAGACCGAGGCCATCCAAGATGGGGAAACTTTAAGCGACCACAAATCTTTGAGTAGGAGTTAATATCATAAATCACTCAAGTTAACTTTAGTCAGTTACCGAGTAGCATGTGGTCAAGCATTTCCTGAAGATGGTCCCGCAGGGCCAATCTTAGCTCATTTTCAGTGAACTCTGGCCTTTGGTTAAAATCGGCCTCAGTCAGCCCAGTGACAAGGAAGAAGTAGACAAAGTGAGCGACTGTCGGTACGTGCAGATTCCAATCCAAGTAACGGAAAACCTATATTACGTTGATGGTCCAAATTATTAGAAGTTAAGAAAATGTCATTAACAATAAATTATTCACCCGTAACTCAATCTGGAAAATTACATCCTTAGAAATAGCCTGCTCCATATTATGTGGATTCTCAATGATGAACATTTCATTAAAGGTGGGAACATCGGACGTTTTTTCTTCAAACTTGGCTACAATTGAATTTTGGAATTAATACATTACCTACTCTCATTTGACAAAAGAAAAATTTTAACCTGCGATAGAAAGAGCTGCTGTGGCAACTAGCCTTAATCGAAAAGGTCTGATCTCATGCTCATCCATAAACGAGTCTAGTATGTAACAGGCCAGGTGCAAAGTCAGTAGGTTGAAATTGAACTCCTTGCACACGCTCTTCATCCAAAGCACAAGTTCATTGCGGTATTCTTTCTATTAAATTAACGCACATAATTACTAAATTTAAATTGTTTAAAACAAATTAATTAATTTATAATCCACAGTAAAAATGTAAAATTAAAAAAAATATAGATACGCTTTAATAATTTTGGGTTCTTATGTAATAAAATTTGGATCAGGAACTAAACAACCACACTCTCGTTCCTTTCTTGAATAATCCTTTTCTTAATGACACTAATAAACACAAACATGAAAAATGATAAACTGTTAAGTGCCAAAAGAGCTGCTGTGCTGTGCAGTATGAGAGCGTGGGATATTTTCTTTTTCATTTTTTTTTTTTTGCAATTTTTGTCTTCCACCCGTGTTCGCCTATGCTAGTTGCCATTGTAAAATACATTTTTATTATAGATATTCATTCGTTAATGGTTTTAGCTTTATTCATTCTCAAAGAAAAAAGTAATAAACATTGTAATTATTAATATTTTTAACCACCCATTTTTATTATTTATTAATTTTTAAAAGTTTGGGCAGTTTATTTTTGAATGTATTAAATTCAGTTGATTTTTCAATGATGATTATTTTTAAGTTTGTCTTACCTGGGGCGATAACATGTAATTGCCTTTACGTCGCTTCTCTTGCCCTATAAGAGAAACGAAAAACTCCAACTCGTATTCCTCCGTCCATTCAAAGTTACAATGCCTCATCATTAAATTATCGATAGAGCCTGTAAAGTTAGTTATAACTTTTATCAATTAATTTGCATTAATAAATTAATAACCACCCTTCTGAAGAGACTTCACGATTGATTATTTACGAAATTAATTTGTAAAGTACGTAAATTAGTACCAAAAATTTATTAAAAAATGTAGGAAAAATTCCAGATAATATTGTAGTACACAGGGCTGCGAGTTTTGTGATTTTTTTATTTTTCAAATTTAACAGGGGAGGTTTAGGATCTCCAGGTGTATGGTGCCAAAATTTAACCAGAGCATTTCGGAGTGATGGAGGAAATCTCCGGGTAAATAGATGACAATTCTACCAAACATAAAATATAATATGGAAAAGTCACAGTTTTCGCCGCCGAATTACAGTTTTCGCCACCCCTACTTTTACAACATGGAATTCTCATAAGAACTGGCGAGATGTTGTGTAGCCCGGCAGAAACCTTAACTTTTGCCATAATATTTTGTTTTTGTTCTTTAAAAATGCTTTAAGCTGGTCACTGGGGGTCGTTAAAGTGCAATATTGGACTGCGTAAAATAATAATTTAAATTAACTACATATTTATTTACATGTAATTACCCATTTCAGACAAGATGATGATGGTTGCAAATCACTACGCGGCTGAAGAAAAATTGATGTCGCTTGCTAGGTATGGTCAATCCCTGAATGCTTTCATTTTAGCTACTTCAAATTAACGTTGATATTGATACCATCACTCAATAACACACTGACGTAAACAATAAACGGTCAACACTAAACTTACAAGTTACAATCCACTTCGTATAAATAGTTGCGACAGCTCATCAGATCGTATTTGCTTTTACTTTTACCACGGAAGCAAATAAGACAAAACAATGCCGTGACATGTCAAGCTGTGTATGCTACCTTTTTGCATTGATGTATTTTCGGAATTTTATCGAGTCAAGTATGTGCGTGCACTGCCACCTTTCAAAAATATGTTGAAAACAATCCAGGATGGACCGTGAGCTTACTGCAGCCGCCTATACGTGACAGATTCTTGTTCGAGCACGTTAACTGCACACACCTGATATGTTTGAGTAGGAATGCAGCAACATGGAAAGTCACAAAAAATAATTTTCCAGGATAATGCACTATTTATTTGATTCCTAACTGATCTCTATTTTAACCTAAATATCGACAAACGACACACATTCTACCGTCAACTGCACCTGTAATTTAAATCAAAAACTCATTCTAATTAATAATCTGCGCAATTCTGTAGCGGGTACGACGAGATGGAGATCAGGTTAAAGCTGCGAGAGATTCAGGACATGTCTGACTGCAATGTGCGGTTATTAAAATTATGTACGCACAGGCCACACGACAAAAGGTGCATTATTATAGGGTTTCTCACTCTTTTATACAATCTCTGATAACATACCTCTGCAAATGTAGAAAAAGATGCATATGGTAAAGTTACAGTTTCTGCCGCGTTACACATCTCGCCAGTTCTTATGAGAATCCCATGTTAAAGTAGGGGTGGCGAAAACTGTAACTCGGCGGCGAAAACTGTAGCTTTTCCATACGATGCGTTTTGAGGTTCAGTGTGGGAGTGTTAAAATGAGTCAAAAACATTATTAATTTTACTGAGCATATTTTCCCAACTTATCAAGCTACATTATTTCTGTTACCCATTCTTGACATAATATTAATTTTTTAGTCTTTTAGATTGCATAGACATAGTAGTTTAAGTTATTATGAAACTTTCAAAGGCCTCAAATATCAATAAATTATTTTCAATCAATGAATTCTATACTTGTATTTCCCAACAATACAAATAAGTTGCGTTGTTACAAATTTTTCTCGTGACGTCATTCATGTATGTATTACAATTTATGACAAACGTTGGAAAATTGAGTAATTTAGAGTGTGGGATGAATTTTACGCACAATAAATTTAATTAATATGCGATTGTAGCTAGTGGATAATTCACCTTGTGTCGCAATTGAGACCCCGCCTGACCCACCCCATCATGCCCCCATCTGGCTCACTCACTCAATTGCCAGTGTATGCCTGTGGTGCTTCACTCAGCCACCACCCCAAGACCCATGTCAATCATGCCAAATTGTGCCTGTAGCCATTGAAAGAGCGTACAATTTTTCAATTTGAAGAACCTGCGTCTTCAACGCCCGAAAAATGAATTTTCTCCCACAACATAATATCACTGGCCCCTTTGGTTTTTATTACCAACACTTGCAATTCCAACCCCAATTGTTGCTAGATACATTTAATCCTCGCGGTCTTACAGGTGATAAATTTGAAATATTTAAACCATTCATTCAATAAAACTATATAGCTTGGCTATTGAGCATAAAATATATTTATATTGATTCATTTTATTACTTTTGTTCAGCCTGGCAATTTAAGCGATCTAGAATATTTTTAACATTCTAACAAATGAAAAGCCACAATATTGGACTAAGCAATGTAACAACAAAGCAGGTAAAACCAAAGCATCAACAATTGCGATTTCCAGACAGTTTTAACAGAAACGATAACACGGATAACACATTTTTGTCTCTGCTGTTACGTCAGTGTACGCAGCTATATAAGCGTGTGTTACTACTTCAATGAAAATATTTTCCACGCTAACATGAGCTAATCATTAATTAAAAATAAAACAAACAAAAGATGCCACCTACTTCATGTGACTTCAAGAAAAAGCACAATACATCCAGAGACAATTTAACCACGGAACTGCAAAAAAGAGATCAAAATTGCTTCTAAGAAATAACTTTCTAAAAAATAACTTTCTAAAGAAAGTTATTTTAAAATACTTTTACCTTCTTGGCCTTCGCAGGGCCATCACCACTGGCCGTTGTCAAACGCTTCATGGGCGTTGGATATCGCCTCTCATTCTGCTTGCTACTCTTTCCTGCTTCAACCTGTATTTTATATAAAGTATGTTTATTGTGACATTAATAATATATATTCCCATTACATTTTGATGCATCTCATCTTCTTCATCATAACTTGAAATTTTCCTCATCGGAGACCTCAGTTGTGTCTGTAAATATAAACCATTAGTGGTTGCAAATTTTAACCTAATTAAAGCTACTACCTTTCGAGGCGTAGTTGGCACTGCCTGTGTTTTGACAGGCGTTCCAGGAGTCAAGTTTCCCGAACTGATGAAATCCTCTTCCCCGTCCCAGCTAATGAAGCTCACATTGTCTCTGAACCTGATCTTCTTGGTGAACAGCCTCTTGGTCTTATCAGGACCCCTCATAATTGACTGCAAGCACATGTTAATATTAAGGGAAGATAATCTCATATTAAAAAACCATACTGTCTTGGATGCGACCACTTCAAAATTTAACTTTTTGGTGTTGGTTTGGCTTGACTGAGAGAGCCTCACAATTTCAGCATCCTTTGAAGTGATCAATTGCTCAGAGAATTTGATCTTTTCCTTCAACTTCTGCTTTTGAGACTCCTGACAGAGATATTGCAACATAGTTATTAAGTAGGGATTAAAACCTAAAGCGTACATATTTGTCAGCAGTTTCATCCAAATTCTTGATTGTATTCGAAAGCTGCAAGTTCAGCTGTGCTACTTTAGCCTCCAATTCTGCGACGTGCTTGTTCATCTGCTCAACTTTACTCACTAGTTTGCTATTTTCAGCAACTGAATCATTAAGCTTTGCTTCATGGGCGCTCAGCTCCTCTTCACTGGCTTTTTTCAAGTCCTGCGGAGTGAAAGAGATAAAATACATAACGAAAAAAATTGAAAGAAAAATATCATATTCCCAGCTCCAAGTGCAAAGCAAATGATTTGATTTTTGCTCAAACCCCTTAACTGTTAGGCAACCTGTGACAGTGGCGTGCGCAGCGAAATAGCATGCACTTGAGTTGCAGGGGCACAAAAAATGGATGGGAAAAATGATAATTTAATAGGTATACTTTCAGTGCAGACTATTTTCAACTCCAATAATCATGTTGCAACTTAAGGGAACTAAGCAAAATTATTACATACAGCGATAGTCTGTTCAAGCTCAGCAGCATGCTCATCCTTTTCTTTGAGGGCTTCCTCAAAATCACTGATAGCCTGGTCCTTCCTCTCAGCGTCTTGAATGCTTTCAGCCTTGGCTTTAGAGATCTTTGCCTTCAACTCTTTCTTCTCCTTCTCCAAATTGTTAGCCTTGGTCTCAAGTCGTTTCAATTTGGTTTCCGCAGAGTTTTTCTCAGAGTTGGTGTTTTTTAGGGTCTTTTCCAACTCCTTTTTCTCACTGAGCAGCACTTCTTTTTCAGTGGCTGCCTCCTTCAGCTGATTTTGCATCTGCGAAATCTCTTCTTCAAAACGCACGACATTTTCCTGAAGCATTTTGCTTGTTTTCAGTAGAGCGTCAATTTCTTTGGCTTTTCCATCAAGTTCTTTGTTGAGGTTGCTGGTTTTGCTTTCCAAAGCTTTCCTCTCATTTGACCTTAGCTCCAAGGCTTCATCCAGTGAGATTTGCAGTGTGCTGATCTGTTGTACCATAAAATATCATGAATTTTTTATACAAAAGAATCTATGGCAACTAATTAACCTGATTGATTAAGTTAGTAATAGCCTCATCTTTCATAGCCAGTTCTGTTTTAGATTTGGCCAACAAACTGCTGAGCTGAGCGACTTTGTTTGTCATTTCCCCTGATTCTGTTTCATTGGATGATTTCAGCACATCCAAAGTGAGTTGCAGACTCTCCCTCTCTTTCCTAATGAAAGCGAAAATTAGGAACAATTAATTTGAAAAAAGAGTAAAGTATTACATTTCAAGTTCCACTTTGTTTTGCAAGTTGGATATTATTTCCCTGCTTTGCTGCAGTTTATCCAAAGCACTTTTCATTTCTCGTTCCAAGTTTTCATTCTTCACTCTCAGCGAACCAGCCTCCAAGGCAAGCTCTTCAAGTTGAGCTTTTCCCTGGCAAAACAGGAGTTTGGTCTCCACAAGCAAGCTTTCCAATTCAGAGCATTTGGAATTGCTCGTTTCACATTTTTCCAAGAGGTTTTTTATCTCTTCCGACGCATTGAAGGAAGCAACCTTCAGTTCTTCAATTTCTGCTTCAAGAGGGGCAATCCCGCTGACCTTTTCTTCCAAGCTGGTCTTTTCAGACAGCATAGCGTCCAAACTGGAGATCTTTTCATGAAGCTCCTGAAAAATTAAATTTTGTTTTGACAATTTAAAGCATATTTTATTCGAGAAATACCTGTTGGACAGCAGAGAGTTGGCTTGAGAGCAAACAAATTTCTGACTCCTTTGAAGCAACGCTTGCAATCAGTTCAGTTGTTTCCCTCTCCAACTCATGGATTGTATTAAGCTTGCTTTGCAATTCAGACATACATTTCTCTAACCTAGAAGATTTTTTTAAGAAAGGAGCACGAAGAAGTTAATAATCTTAATACTCAGCATTTTTCTCAGAGAGAAAACAATCTCTCTCAGCAATAGCAGTCTCCAATTTCTCCCTGTCCGCATCAAATATCATCTGCTTCTCTTTAGAGGTTTCCTCGAGCTACAAAAAGTTAAGGTTTCACTAATTCAAAGTAGATAATAACATTAAAATATAGCTACTTGTTTCAGTTGGGAAGAAACACTCTCATTTAGAGTTTTCAACTCAATAAGCTCAGCATCCTTCTGGCTTATCTGCTCAGCGAGTTTATCCTCCCTACTTCTAGCAGCATTTTCAGCCTCTTTGACGTCATCCAACATCTTCGCAGATTCTTGTTTCATTGCAGACACCTCCTCCAAAAGTTTCTGCCTTGCTTGCTTCTCAAAGTTAACTGAAAATTAAAAAAGAGGAAGCATTTTCAAAACTATGTAACCCACGTGCCAATATACATTTTTGAACGATGCAATCTCGCTGATGTGAGACTTCATTAAGAGTCTTCTGGCAATCTCGAGTCTTGATAACAAGAGCCTCAAGCTCTGTCAGGTACTCGAGCTGCACTGTTTTCATTAGGTCTTTCTCTTCCGTACATCTCTTTAGAGTGTCTGACAAAAACTTGATATGCTCCTGCAGCGTGCTGCATATATTCCTGGTGGACTCAACCCTGAATAATTCAAGATATCAATATTCAATTCATAACTAATTAAGCAAGCAGAATTATATACTTGACAATGATGTTCCCACGTTTGAGCAGTTCATACTGCAGTTTGTGTGAGAGAGATTCTGAGTGCTGCTGCAGATTAATCAAATTCTTCGTCATTTCCTTGATGGTGCTCTGCAATTCAGCTATTTTGCTGTCTCTCTGCTTAACTTCACTTTCCAATTGCATTTTCATCTTAATCACACTATCAGTTGTTGTTTGCAAGTGAACTGTGAGGCTGGTTGATTGGTTGTCCTTGGTCGCCCCTGCAGCCAAAACATGCTGCCTCTCTTGATGTTGTTTCTGCATCTTGCTGGAGCTGGTTAGCTACTCACTCCAAAGAATTAACTGAAATCATAAATGAATTTTTGGAATGTTAAATTTTAACATTACAGAAAATCAATCACTTTTAGCTTTGAAATACATTGATGACTATATATTTGTAGGGTTTCATATATTATGAGACTTGATTTATTCAAAGCTCTCTAATGTAAAGCAGAACTTAAGTCATTTTTATCAATTATAAAAATTTGTTACTATAAAGATTTCCCAATGATTACTTGATTGACTATTTAATATTTATATTAATCTGGACATTATAGGGTGCAGACTATTTAAAAAAAAGGCGAAGTCTTCAGCACAAAAGGGCCCTGATCTTTTGACCTCTTGATCCTAATATATGATTATTTTATTGCATTGCTCCCTCTTAATTAACTGCTGAGAGGGATGTTTCGTTTGAAAGTTTGCCACGAAGGAAATTTTCCAGGGTTCGCATAGCCTGCATTTTTCTGGAAAAACCCACCGCATCGCAAAAAACGCTGTTTGCGCAGGTTTAAAATGTACATATTCGCGCCTTTTTCCAAAAAAAATATATTTAAATATTTAATGCTTAATGTTGGAAGACACAAATAATTAATTTAAAAAGAAAATCTAATTCTAGTGCCACCGAGTTCACATTTCAATGGATTTTTGTTATTTAATAAAATTTTTGATACTCTATCTTGTCAGGCGCAGAATATGATCTTTCTAGACGTCAAATTTAGAAAAACTCGAAAACATAATTTGAGGGGTTTTCCAGTTTTTTTTCCGCCAACATCAAGTGGTACATAATATAATAAGACAAGTGCATTGCAAAATTGGCGAATCCCGATTTCTTGCAGGAGATCCAACAAGTTAATGTATGCGTATTTAAGATTTTCATAGTCAATATGAAGTCTGTCTCCAACGATCGGAGCTTGAAGAATTCTTGAAATTCGAAATGAACAAGTTGCAAAATGAAAATATGAACGATATGAACATTATTTCATGTATCTACATATTTATGAATGATCCATGTAATATGTTACATAATGCGAATCTATACCATTATTTAATTAGTACATTAATAAAAATACATATGCCTACTATTATTTCCTTTCAGGAAGTCACAAATTCTGATGATCGCCCGCGACGCCAGTGTCTTAACTGTTCTACGCACCGCTCCCGCAATATTCATATTATCATTATGTATGTATGTACACAAAATCAAAATTCTTAGCGCCTATGTAAATGAAAAATCAGAGAAAAGTGTAAAAAAGGATTTATGTATGTATGTACCACGAAAAAAATATACCTTGAATTCTGCAGTGACAACGGAGATTCAACTGCTTCGTTTGAATTGAAATTCGTTAGTTCGTTACGCAAGATTATGCAACTCCATCTGGGAAATGAAATCGATGAAATCATTCATTTATCAAATCGTCTTGGTATCATAGCGGAAAAATTGCGCAACTTTCAACAACCAAACGCGAATTTCCAATTTCCTTGTTGCAATTAATTGCAAGAAAAGGGGAACAATCAATTCGACAATGTAAATATGGGTGATTGATGAGCGATGCGCAATTTTACCGCGACCAGGACGAAATAAGTACACACCACACTTTTTGGAATAGATCAAAAGACATAAGAGAACAAACAGGTGCGTGTACCAATCAATTCAAGTCTAGCGTCAAACGTAACAAGTCGTTGGTTGCCGGTTGTCTTTCCAAAACCCAAGAATGAAACGTTCTAGTTCAACACGTTCGCGTTCGCGCCTGGCCGCCCGCCTGCGTGGCGCGTGCCCCCTGTTAATTAATATTATGTATTTTTCTTTGTGGCCATAGCCTTAACTAGAGCCTTAACCCCTTCCTCTCCCCTCTGATTGTAGAGAAATAGACAGTGATGACTGATGAGCTAATTGCAAGGATAAATTGCAAATATGTACATCAAGCTTTTTAATCATGTTGAGCTCTTTATTTGAAGTTCAAAAGATCAGAATTTCTCACCTTGACATGTACAAGAATTTTGGCTCATTGTCAGGGGAAGGGGTGGAAGCTTATGTAGTGAATATAAGATCACTTTTGCGTTACCGCGAATATATTAATTAAATTAATACTGTACGTTAATTCAAGGACCATAATATATTACAATAATGCTCAGTATTATAATACGTATCATACGATAGTAAAAATAAATAAATTTAATTTAAGTTTCATAATTAATTAATTATTGTATGTACCAGAACTATATTTATCATATTTATACATGGAATACCCCACTTCTCGGTACAATCGTATAATGTAATTCTTATGGAAAAAACGAGTGTAAGTGAGCGAGAAGTGAATGATGAGGGCGAGGGTACTGTGATGTGTGTTGCATAATTTGCATTCGGTGTTGCATCGTGAAAGAAGTTGAGTGCATGGGTATGGGTCTGTTGACGAGGCTCTCTTGGCGTTAATAAATTGAGGAGAAGGGAGATCTGTGAAGCAACAAGCTAGAACGTAGAACGCATATTACTGAAAAAGAGGGGAAACGCGATAAAATGCCACACACAAGTAGAGAGAGGGGTAGAGTTGAGGTACCGACCGACCGATGGCGGGCGGGCGCTGGGCGGGCACATGCAGGCAGCAAAACACGCATCAATCACAATCAGTTGTTTGTGTTTAGATTTCAGGTTTGGTTGCTCTCTCGATAGTCTCGATTCGCAAATTCGTTTAAAATAGGAATCCCTGCACACGAGGAGCGACTGACTTTGGGATCCCCAAGGCTCGGTCAGCCTAATTTTCCCCGTTCCCCGTGTATTGGCTCAACTTTGTGAAGGAAGACAAGAGCCGACCGAAACAACGAGATGGACCATATTAACTATAAGGTTGTGTTCTGCTTGCTGGGAGTAATCTTGGTCGTCGGACCATGGCTACAGATTTTCTGTCTTTGTGCCTTGGCATTTTACCTGTGGAATGCCCAGAAAATTTCCATCATTCTTCGGACTCTGCCTCGAGACCTTGGGTAAGCAATTTTTTTACAATTGGTAGCGCCCTTGCTCGGAAATGATATACGCAAAGGAAGCAATTTGAATCTGCAAATGAGTTAATTATATGAGACTTATTTTAAGCATCGTAGGAGCAACAGGGAACTTAATTAAATTTAATTTGCTTGAGTGTATTGCCTTTTATTCTTGATTTTAGTTACGTAACACACACAAACGCAATAAAAATAGGGATCAATAAAATAATCTGTGGGTAAAGGGAGTTGATTAGGGCGTGTTTGCGCTGCAAATAATGCTACGAGCTGCGACCTCTGTCATCGTGTAATGTGTTGTCGGTTTTTTTTTTACCACGATGTGGTTATTTGTTGCTGATATCGCTCTCCAAAAATAGTGACAATACATATTAATGTATGTATTTTTATAAATATATCATACATGTTTTTTATTTCATCTGTGGATTTCATAAACTTGTAATGCTATAAGGGTGCATCAAAACACTATTTAAATTATTATTATTGTTTTTAAAAAAATGTTACTCTTGAGAGGTTTCAAGATGAAGGGAATGGTTGGTTGCAGTCTCTTAAATATTTCGAAACCAATGATTTTATTGCTTTTAAATTATCACTTTTTCAATGGTTAGTTTAAATTTAGGAAGTGTCCCAACTCTTTTGCTTTAAGTGTAGACAGAGACGAAATGCGTATTCAGCATTTCACTAACTGCGCGTCGAAAGAATTTATTTAAATATACGTGCTCTAAATTTCATCCTCAAAGATCTCAAGTAAAGCTGCGTCCGTCGTCTAATTTCTTAATGCGCGTGTTACTCATCCGGAGTCCTCTGTCATTGGCCTCGTGATAGCTCTGCTCCTCCTCTGTTTGTTCCTCGGACCTTGACGCTGGAGACCTCGCGCACATTATAATTTCACGAACAAAAGTCAAATCAGCATTACAAATTCATTGCTTTTGGTGCCACATGCCACATTGTTGGCGCAAAAGGCAAAGATACTTTCATGTCGCCGCGCTATTTTCCAGGTGGCGTGCGACAGTTCGTGACAGAAATAATAATAATGCTTTTTAATTTTAGCTCTGAAGCAATCGGCAAACATGCCTGATACTGTTTATTTTGTTTATTTAATAATTCGTTTTTCGTTTCGAGTGAACAAATGGAACAAATGCAAACAAAAACCCGTTAAAGGAAAGGACTATTTTAACCGAAACGCAGCTGTCACTTTGCTTCCGCAAATAATTGATAGAGGCATGATGTTTGTCCAGTTGAATTTAACGTAATTAGTATTGCGTGACTCGTTTCGGCTGGACAAACATCACTGTCTAGGATTAAGATAATTAATAGTGACATGCACCTTTCTTCTCCAATTTGAAAAAATGTAAATTTATTATTTCAGGTTCATAACCAAGCTGTATAGGATTATCCGTAAAAACCAGATTTTGAAGGGTAGGAATTTCACTCCTGCGTCCATGCTGTCTGATTTGGCCGCAAAGTACCCGGAACAGCCGTGCTTTTTGTTTGAAGACCAGGTGTGGTCCTACAAGCAGGTAAGCAAAGCGAGGGTCCCAAAAATTATTGATATTAGCTAAACCTCTCCTTGCAACAGGTCAATGAGCTGAGCTGGCGAGTCGCCCGAGTCTTCCACGAACGTGGTTACAAGCGGGGTGACGTTGTGGCCCTTGTAAGCTCCAACAGACCCGAGTATGTGGCCATCTGGGTTGGGTTATCCCGCCTCGGCGTGATTACAGCGTTGGTCAACAACACTCTAAGAAACATCGCTCTTCAACATTCGCTCGAAGTGGTTAAGCCAAAGGGCGTCATTGTTAGTGCCGAACTGTGCCCTGGTAATAATTTTTAAACTTAATTTATATATTCCTCAAATTTGAATGCAATCATAGCTGTGAAAGAAGTGGAAGAGGACATTTCTGCCAAACCCACGTTGTTCAAATTCTGCGGAGCTGACCAACAATCCCAACTGGAATCGCCCAGCATTGGATTTGAATTGCTGAACTCTGCGTTGGACCAACAACCTGGCACCCCGATCATTGGATTGATGCCGCCCAGCTACAAGGATGAGCTCATTTACATCTACACGTCTGGAACGACTGGTCTACCAAAGGCAGCAGTGCTCAGGAGCTCAAGGTTTTAACCGCATTTTGCTATTGGGTTGCTCAGTAATTAACTTAAATGTATCCAGATATCTTTTCGGAACCCTTGCTGCTAGATACTTTGCCAACATCACCAAGGAGGACAGAATTTACAACCCTCTACCGTTGTACCATTCTGCTGGAGGAGTTGTTGGAGTTGGCCCCGCGATCACAATGGGCGTTTCATGCGTCATCAAAAGCAAGTTCTCGGCCTCAAAATACTTTGAAGACTGTGCGAAATATGAGTGCACTGTAAATCTTGAATCTAGCCTCTCGAAATTGTTTATTAATTCTCATTTCAAACTAGGTGGGCCAGTATATTGGTGAGATGTGCAGATACCTGCTTGCAACTCGGCCTTCGGAATACGACCAGAAGCACAAAATCCGCATCATGCTTGGAAATGGCTTGAAGAAGAATGTTTGGCAAAGCTTTGTGGATCGATTCAACATAAACGGAATTGTTGAGTTTTACGGTGCTACTGAAGGAAATACCAATATTGGTAAGATATAAATAATGTCAAGACGCTGTAATTTTATTGTAATTCAATTCCAGTTAATATTGATGGAACTGTGGGTGCTGTTGGCTTCCAACCTAGACTTCTACCAGATTTCCTCAATCCGATGGGACTGATTAAGGTGGACGAAGAAACCAGCGAGGTGTTGCGAGGACCAGACGGTCTGTGCTTCCGCTGCTTGCCTGGAGAGCCAGGCATGTTCGTTGGCAAAATAAAGGAAGGAGACGCAACCAGGGAATTCCACGGCTACGTTGACAAGAAGGCTTCAAGCAAAAAGGTGGCCACAAATGTGTTCAAGAAGAATGACAAATACTTCCTCTCAGGTATGTTCTGGACACGGCATTTCTTAAGCAAGTGAGGATCCGGAAAAATCGCACTCAGTTCAGAAATGGCCATTGTTAGAATTTCAAAATGAAAATATTGATATAATAATTTAAACAATAGAGTTAAATATAGTCTTCGCCTTTTTTTAACTGCTGTTAATTATACTAAAAATCAAAAGCTTTAAACAAATTGCAAATAAACTTTGAACAGTAGACGTTAGGCAGGAAACCCTCCAGGAAAACATGAGCAAGCTTTGATTTGCAATTATTTTCCATGGCTTGAAGGGCACAAATCAATTTATAACTCGGAATTGCGCGTTTCACTCCAGATGGTAACAAAATACTGAGCAAGAGCACTTTTGAAGCTATTTAAAAAAATCACAAGTATTTTGTAAACTCATTCTACTAGTAAATCAAATATTTAATGTTGTAACATGTTAATTATACTTTATTTCCGACAATGAGTAAAATTTGATTATACAAACACAATAATGTTGTCATCATCCTGCAATACATTTTTCAATGAGCCAATATGCTATCAATTATATGGAAAGTTAAATGTAGATATTCACAGAATTGTCTTAAAGTTGTAAATTCTTTAAACTCTAAAAAATATTGTTCTTAGTTGAAATTATGAATGAATAATTTATTTTACACGAAAGTCTACAACAGTCATAAATCAATTCTAATACGGAGGCGTTCACAGATTAACATTGGTGGCTTCATTCACTAAATGTTAATGTATGCTTCATCACAGTTCAAAAAATGATTAAATGCAATAGAAAAACCACAACCGTTCATCTCAGTTGTGTGATACTGTTCGTTTTCAGAAATTAAAGTGTGGAAGTCATTGCAAGCATGTTGCGTGAACACGTCTCTCTGTGAAAAAGGCCGACTTTCAGTTCTGGTCAACCGTTGCAGGGGTGACAAAAAACTGTATCTATTGTGGACATTTTAAAAGTTAACTAAGTTGAAATTATAGGCAGATTCCATGATATAGCGAGCTGTTTCACCAAGGAAGCTTGGTATAATTTCAATTAAATGCTTCACACTAACAACCAGAAATATCATTTAAATTTTTGTTCATATATCTTTTTACAATTGTTAGGTGCATATTTGCTTGAACTATGACAAGCAAAAAATAATCAGAACAAAAAGTTTTTCTTGGTGCATGCTTGTGTGTGAATGATTGTGCAAACCCTGAATTTATCTGTGCAGGCGACATTTTGGTGATGGACGAGCTGGGCTATTTGTATTTCAAAGACCGAACTGGAGACACGTTCAGATGGAAGGGAGAAAACGTATCTACGACTGAAGTGGAAAATGCAATCACCAAAGCAGTTGGATTGCAAGATGCCTGCGTGTACGGTGTGGAGGTAGATCAATGGTTACTAATTTTACCAGCAATTATCTCAAATGGGGTTTTGGCAGATCCCTAACACAGACGGTAAGGCTGGCATGGCCACAATTGTTGATGCAGACGACACCGTGGACATCAGCAAATTGGGAAAATCTTTGGCAAAATATCTGCCGCCATATGCTCAGCCCTTGTTCATTAGATTAGCCAAGAAAATCGACGTGACTAGTAAGGATAATTGAAACAGTTTTGCTTGTCAACTAATTATTACCTTCAATCAGGCACCTTTAAACTGAAGAAGTTCAATCTGCAAAAGGAGGGTTTCAATCCAGCAAATGTCGGCTCTGATCGCTTGTATTTCAGAGTGAGCAAAGATGGGGACTTCAAAGAGCTCACATCAAGTTTGTATGAAGAGATAGTAGCTGGGAAAGTTCAGTGCTGAGATTCCAGAGGTCATAAGTGACAAAGTGGCTACTGAAATATATGTTAAGAAATTTGTAGTTTTGGTTTGTTTTGACTGATTTTTCAACCATCAGAAGACTGTTTATCTTGTAATTTGCAACGTTGATCGCGCAAATGAATCGCCGACCTCTTCTGACTTATCAAGAATATTTTTTTTTAATTCAACCAAAATTTCAAGACTAACTCATGAGCTCACAAACGACACCGATTGCTCTTATTTGGAATGTTCTAAATACAAATTTTTCTAAATAAGTAATATATTTTAAACAGCATAAATGCCAACTAAAAATCTAAAAATATCACATTTGTGTGTCACAAAGTGTGATTTCACCTCATAAAATCTACCTTTTCTGCATTTCTTCGCCAGATTTGTCATTCATACTCACTAAAAAAATGTATTTGTCATGGTAGTAAAAATATGATGTGATAATTGTATTCAAGTTTTCTCGAGCAAATATTTTGACTGATCTTGTCGAGATATTAAGGTCGTAATATTTTGATAGCAAGCTGGCTTAAATGCAGATATAAAATCTCAAAACTAGTTATAATTATTTCAAACAGCCGCATTTAATGAAATATTTTGCCACACCAAACCGTTAACAAACAATAAAGGTAAAAACACTATGTAAATGATGATTTTTATTCTGATTAACACAACAGAAAGATTTGAGTTTTCTCCAGGCTTAATCATTTGGCTAAATAGAAACATAATATTTTTTTCCTAACTATAACATGTTTATTTAGGATAAAATATTCAAATAGATATATGAGTAATTGAACACTACATAATAATTGTTTGAGTGGTATTTACTAGGATGAGCCATATATGGAGAATTTCCATTTCAGATAGTGACTGAGTGCACAGAATAAGCATTATATGGAATTAAGCTATCTAAATTAGCAATTAATAAAATAAAAGTGGATAGCAATAATAATATTTATTTTGCTTCCTGTATCTCAGAGAAACGTTACTCGGGGGCTGATATAACAGGAATCAATATTAAACTAAATGAATATTAATTTTGGGGGAAATCTGTGGCAAAAAAGGGACACTTCAATATAAAACACTGCTGTATATGAATGAACCCAGCCTTTCATTTTAGACTTTGTAGATCATATTTGAGTATTTTTGCAGAGCAATATTATATTATTTGTACCACTATAGCCTATTTTATGCTTCGCTTAACATTAGGACTTAATTATTGGCCTCTAAGCTGAATTATTTGAGTAGTTTCAAACTCCCTTGAGCATTTAAATTCACATACAAAGAAAACACGAGGAGTTTGAATTTCCCTCGCCTTCGGGATTTTCCACAGTCATTTTCCACCCGCACCCCTCCGGCAGCGCGTGCGCCCGTCCTGCATGATCAAGTGATTGTTACCCTTGCATGCAGTTACAACGTCTTGTCCGTCCTGCTCCATGCGTAGAAAAATGACTTGCTGGTGCTGCAAAGTAATATGAATGAAGACCAAATCTTTATCTTCCGAGGTAAGCTTGTATGCTAAATATTTTTCCGCGTATTTGCTCTAATTTAAGCACCGCACGTGGACACCTGTGCTTGCAATGCCATATTGCCCAGATGAATGTTTGCTTTTTTTGTCTGCGATATTAGCTTGAAATTCTCGTTCACTGCCCTTAAATTCACCCTGGCTTTGCCTTGATTTCCACCCTTCCTCCTCAAAAGTTGGGGAATTCCGAAATGCACCGGCCGCGCTTCGGCGACTATTCCCTCGTGCACTGCGGTATTCGGCTCGGGGTGCGGATCGATAAAAATCAAAGAAACAGCGCGCTTAGCACACAACGTGCATGCACTCGTTGGCTGTGTGTGGTCTTGCGGTTCGTGCCGCCTTCTGCTTTTGTATGCATCGATTCACGACGTGGCTCGCTTGAAAAAGATATATTAAGCACGTGTGGCCCATCATTAAAGGGTTGTTTGCTCTTCCGCAGCTGGTGGTGGTGGTGCTGCTGGCACTTGTGCCCTTGCCAGGCCCACAAGTCCCTCGACCGCCCTGCCATAGAGACAGGTCGTCCGTCGTGCGCAATATCATCACCAAAGTAAGTGGTTGATTTTTCTTGTATTAAAATTAAATTTAATGCCAAATTTTGTGTCTAGAAATGGACGCCCATCCTAGAGAGGTACGGTCTCAAACTGCCGATAGAGTGTCCCTTCCACCCTGCCAGGGAGGTTTACTGGCCGAGACAAGGGTCGAAAATCAAACACAGGGCGACGCAGTGGAGCTGTGGTCTGTGTGGAAAGTCTTTCTATTCGGAGAAGTTCCTTGAAATGCACTTTGAGAACAGACACTCGGAGCACCTCAACATTGTGAGTGTGGTAGGAATTCTTTTTAAGCATGCAGGGCACTGCGAATCAAATGAGAAATAAATTTGAATAATTTTAAATCTTTTATCGTTGAGAAACGAGGAAAATTCAAAACTTAATTTAACCATTGATAAAATTAAAATATAAACTTTCAAATCAGTTTTCAACTATAGAATAAAGTTGAGTTGCGCGCACCTACTAGGGAAGACTTTATGATTACAGAAATTGTTCGAAATTATCAGAATGTACACAATCCTTATATAAGTCCAATAATATTTCTATCAAGTTTAGTGCGAAAATGATAAAAAAAAGATTGCCTTTAATTAGTCCCAGCAATTATTAACCTTTGTCAGCTAGGCACAGATAATTTATAAAAATGGTTTCTATCTTACAATATGTATCTGTTTTGAAACTATTTTTTCTCTATTTTACAAAAAGGCCGAAGATGCCATCTGCCTGGCAGACTATTGCGACATCATGCGTTGCACCGTGTGGGAGCATGGAATCAAAGGGTCATCGACCTCCAACACTGACCTGGAGTTGTGGGGCCGTGATTCTGCGAATACCGCCGCGCTCGTCGTGTCCAAAACGGCCTTGCAGCCGGTCCAGCAACAAAAAGGCAAGTTTAGTATGAACTCAGCGCCTGCAGCTGTAAGAGTAGGCGTTCCGCGCAACGTTGCTCTCACGCCGGTTGCATGACTCGATGCGCTGCAGGCGTTTTTATACGGGGTTTCGTTTCTGACGCTTTTCGCACTTGCAGCCAAAAGAGGTGAAATCGTGCTAACGCCAACAAGTGCTCCAAAGGCAGGGAAACATCCCGAGGTGAAAGTGAATAAGTCACACCACAAAACAGTGAACACTCAAAACTGCAACAACTCCAGATCAAAGCGATCAGCAGGTCGTAAACGAATTTTAATTTCGCGAGTGGAACTGTATGAAATGTTTCAGCAGACACCGCAGGTGCCGATTGTACTAGAATTAATGCCCAAGACGAGCAAATGAAACGATTCAAGGCTGACTGCAGACCAGACCTCCTGCAGGAGTTGAGGGACCAATGCGAGACTCTGGTTTGGAACTGCATAGCAGGTCTGCTCGCCAACCTCACCACCGAGGAGTTCAAAACCATCGAAGGTCCGTACAAGACTTTTTGTGCCGATTTATTTTCTGATGAATTGAAACATTGCATTTGCAGCTGACATGAATCGAGCAGTTTGTTGGTACTTGACGTGCGACAGGTACTGGGAAAACTCAGCGCACGAACGACGTAAATTCCCGTGGGCTTTGCTGCTTGTGTTGGTCACTGCCCTCGCCCTGGTCATTTGCTTCTGCTATTATCTTATTTGGCTTCTGTGCGAGTGAGTGAATTTTTTCTTATTATTACTTTAGCACAACAGCGATCCTTTTGATCTTTTTTTATTCTGTTATGCTTGCAAAGGTGACAATGGGAATTTTAATCGATTGCTTATTTTTACGCTTAGTTGGCAATACCGAGGGAACAAAGGTTCCATGTCGGAGCCGTCGTCGCCGCTACTGCAGCATCAGCAGGCGCAAATGGGCCATCAGCACCACCATTTGCATCATCAGCAAGCAATCCCGATGCCATATCACGGGGATGAGTTCTCGATGGAGGGCGAGCCATATTACGTGGCCGAGAACCAAGGCGAGCATTATATCTACGTAACCTATCCACCTGAGTTAAAGAGGCGCCTCATGGAGAGGTTAGAGACTACTCACACCACATGAAACTATGTCTATCCAATTACAGAGCACCCATTCAACCGCGCACCTCAATCTGTCTAGCTCTCTCATTAACTCCTCCAGTCATGGTAATTGTAGTAATTGTTACGTTGGCACTTCCTGTAGATGTTCAATTTGAGTTTTTAATCGACCCCCTCACAATTTTTCATCTCGATCGAATTCGGTTACAGAGACTGTACATTGATTTATTTAATTCTTTTATATTTTTGCGTTTTTCGTCGTGAGCAGCTGAAGAGAGCTGACCGTTCTGCTTTAAATATGCTGTCAATGTGCTTACATGTTTTGAAATTGCTTATTTTTGTCATTTTAATATGTTTACACGCACATACATCAAATTTTCACGCGTGGCTGCGTACAAATTAAAAAATATTTTAAAAGTCGCTTCGCTGTCGATTAAAGACTGATAAGTAATCACTCATTTTAAGATGTTCACAACACACACCTCTCATATCTCATTATTACATGGAAATAATTTGTGCATGCACATTCAATTCTAAGTTGTCATTATCTAAGTCTCTAATTATCTCTAACGGCGTAACAAAGCTTCTGCTTAATCGGCTTAACACATATAACTTTAAATCCATAAAATATAGTTTAAAACTGGATTTTAACTAATTCAACTGCCAAATTCCGCACAGTAGAAAGCAAATAATCCAACCAAACTAGAATGAAAACCTTCTTTTTACCACACTGAACAACAAAATACGAAAAACGATGAAACAAAACAAATTCTCAAGCGCCAGCTGCTACCTTTTTAACTCTGGATTTTCTCATTTCAGCTGCTACAATCGTACGTCACGTATATGATTATGTGTTTGATGATGAGGACTGACTGGATTGATGAGTGGTGCAGAAAATTTGCACTTTCACGCGTGTTTTGCACAAACTAAATTGGTAGGCGCGGATTCCGACGGCACGGCCAAATCTTTTGAGACTCATTCTCGCACAAAAGGCAACCGGAGACAAAATCGAAGGTGTTATTTGAAAATTTGATTCATACACGTGCACTCGTGCTATATCTGCGGTTTAAATTACTACATTTTTGCAACTTTCATACAGATTTTATTGTTAAAAGCAGGACCCACGCTTTTCACGACAATTAGTTTTCCTTGACTTAACGCCGAATGTTTTTGCATTCAAGCAAAACCATTTTTAAAATCAGCTTTTGCTGAACATTTCGATAGATTTTTGCATTTAAAATTCGCACACCAAGAAATAATGTTATTTTCACGCGGTGGGTCCGACATGATACAAATTCCAATCGCAATCAATGTCCTTTTTAGCCGTCGTTAGATCAACGCACTGTTTAAAACGCGTCAATTGTAAATAAACTAAAACGAAAGGGTTTAAAAATGAATTGATAAAATGCAGAAAACACTTTTATGTAATAAAACTAACTGACGAGAGGTTGTGAATTGAATTTTTCTAAACTCGCTTTGAGACTTCAGCTTTTCTATAATCTTGAGATCTGTCGAATCAAAAATCGTGCATTTGTTTCCCTATGAAATACGAATTAATAATGGTAAAAATCGTTTCAGCGATTAAATAATTGATAAAAATAAAGAGATATTTGGAAAATACTCTTACCACGAGCACGTTAAATAATGCCTGTTCTGAATCTTTTTGAATGTAGTGAAGATGCTGTGTAGATGGATTTAAAAGCTGTAAGATAAATTATTGCCATAAATAAGCAACAGTTTAGAATCGATGCAACAATTTTAATTATAATTATTTGCTTAACGACTGTTTGAGGAGAAGCAAACGTTCACACATCAAAAATAAAAATGCCAAATCTTTTGTAAACACGTGTAGCATTTATTCGTGCCACCCTTTTACACGCAATCTTTATTCTTTTAGCTTACGAGAAAACCTTACATGGTGTGCCGTCTATTAGTTCAGAGGGACCCGTATAGATGACACAACATATATGCTTTTGTGAACCTCCTGGTTTCCGACCCCTCACTCCTTACTGTTGAAGGGGTAAGGGGTTTGAATATGTAGAGTGGTGACTAGAGATTACCAATTCAAAAGAGTAATAATGCTGAATAGCTCAAACAATTACCTCTTGAAGAAATATTTAAAAAATATCCCACTTGCACCATTGAGAAGCGATTTTTTAGAATGCGACAAAATAGAGCACATAATATGCAGTAATTGAATTATTTGCAGGTTTGAATCTGACTGACTTTGAGCAAGAAATCATAGGTTCACATTCATCAGAATATTGTTTTGTGGACTTCTTAACTCTTCACTCATTAGGATCTGAAGGGGCCCGTGTCCGGCAGCAAGTATCAGCTATGGTGCGACACGACAACCTCAGAAGCGCGCCCTTTCCTTCCAAAGCAATTTCGCCGCCCTGCCTTTGAATCCATTCACAATCTGGCTCACCCTGGCATAAAGTCAACGTCAAAAATGGTGTCTGCAAAATACGTTTGGCCATCGGTGCGAAAAGATTGTTACACTTGGGCTCGAGCATGTCTTGTTTGAAATTTTCAAAGGCAAAGAAATACTAATTTTGAGATCATGTTTAATGTGTATATCAATCACTCTAAATGAAGCTGCACCTTAATACAAGTTGTTTTAAAATTGTTAGCCATAAAATGGCGCTCTTTTGCACATGTGAAATTCAATTGGTTTTGCAGCTTGGCGATTCTGTTTGATATTTTGCTTATAAAATTTTATTTGAATCTAACTGTTAATGTTATATCTCAGAAGAAATGAATCAGTACATCTAATGTTATCTAAAGAATATTTTTTCAGGGATTTATTTTATAATAGGGAAAAATTGATAAAAATTAGACAATGGTGCGCTTAAGAGGCAGAAACTTCAAGGTTCGGGTCTGACGCAACTTAACACGAAGTAAGTAAGTATTCTCTCCTTTTGCTACTTATTGGGTTTGCAAAAATACTCGAGACCGTGGGTATCACAGCGCCCCAGTCCAGAACTGACTTCGATCTTTCAACGAGTGCGCTCTGGTTTTACTCTAACAAGTTGAACGCAAGAAACCGTTGGAAGTGCTTTTTTATTGCTATATGTATGAAGTTGTTCTAAGTAAAATCAATTTAAACAGAATACAGAAAAAAATTGTTAACAAAGAAAATTAATTTCACGACGCTTTGGTACAAAACTTTCTAGGATTTGGTTGCAGCTCGCAACCTATTTGCAAAAGATACACTGAAGTGAATTTTTCTCAAATAGCTATCCATAATAAAACAAGCATAACTTCCTAATTTGCAATTGCTTCAAAATAAATTAAAGAATTTTTGGGATCCTAAATTGTTTTAGCAGGAAGAACGAGTTGCGGGGCTACGCAGAATTTTGTCACTCTTTTCTTTGATTGTACGCAGCAATTAAGCGAATTTGATTATTGTCAATAGCCAATAAAAGTGAATCTAAATTTAATGCTTCTAGAAAATTAACAATTGAATTTCGTTTTTTATTCATAGTAGTACAACTCGTGAGGTCTCAGGGACTGAAATAGCTAGTTTCACAGTACACAAAAACATGATAGTAATAAGAAGTGTAATTTTCCACAATGGTTCACTTTTTTCTAGCAAGAGTGAATGGCCATAGTAAGTTAAACCTCACTTGTATATACTGTTGTGATCTCGTATATACATGTATAGGTTATTTTTCAGGTTACATGTGGAAATCAGACACTATCATTCAATTTTAATGTACTTAGTAATGCTTAGTAAGATTTTGCTGCTTGAACATGTCTTCCTTTTTGGGACACAAACAGCTGGGATCAAATTAATGTCCATAAATGGAGGCTCGGAAGTTTTTTGTTCGCAACTGCAGGAAAAGTTGCATTTAGAATTACACCATAAAAAAGCAAAAGTGAAGCTCGTAAAAGCAAAGCAGACTGGGGAGTCATTCAAATCATGTTGTTTCTGTTGTATAACAAGCTGCAGCGAAATGACAGAGCAATGCTGATTTTTGCAAAAGCCGAGATGTATCAGCTAGGTCGGTGGCAACTGGCAGTAGAGGAAGAGCGCGAGTGTGTGACGTGACAGCTGAAACGGCAGAGTGACAGACAGAGCTGGCGCAGCGAACGAGCGCAGAGCGGCGGCAGCGGCGGCGGCGGGCCCTCGAGTTGGTGTTGGGAAGCCGTCGGTGGCTGCGCCGGGGTAATTAGGGCTGTGATTGCCTGTCTGTGTAACTGGCGTGAGCTTCACACGTCAGCCGACGCCTTAACTATGCATGAGATATCTCGGCAGCTGACAGCGGGTGGTTAAAAAAGTTAAGACAGCAATCAGCCGAGTGCTCCATTATTGATACTCAGCGCGCGCGACCTCTTCTCTCTCTCTCTCTCTCTCTCTCTCTCTCTCTCTCTCTCTCTCTCTCTCTCTCTCTCTCTCTCTCTCTCTCTCTCTCTCTCTCTCTCTCTCTCTCTCTCTCTCTCTCTCTCGCTCTCTTTTGGGAGCGCGCGGCGCAAATAAATGGCAATATCACTTCGCACTTGCACCATCCTGAGAGCTTTTCCGCTTCATTTTTAGATTAAATTTACCCCACCAAAGTGCGTGCGTGTCTCGAGAATTATTTATGGCGCCCACCGTCTGCACGACGCCGAGATTGCCGCTGTCACTACTTTTTAGTTAGTGGCGAAAACCGGCAAACAAACCCACCTTTAACCTCGCAGTGTTTTTCTTTCCAACGATTAATAATTCCTGCCAATGAATCGCGGGCAGGTGGTTTTTTCGAATTCACTCTTCTTTTGAGAACACAATCGTGCGCCGCATGTTTTGAGCCCGTTGTAGGCATATTATATTTTTGTGCAAAGAGCAGGAAACTTTCTCGGCTACCTAAATTCATTTTTGAGAACAAAAGCTTTTATTTTGTGTTTCACAATGCCCAAAGAATTTGCGGCCTGCACAAACGAGACGCTTTGAATGCGTATCGCGCGCTTTTATTGTTACTTAAAATGCGAAGTAGCAAGTAGTGGCGCGGCAGCTAACGAATTGAAACAATGCGTGCGGCGAGGGTAAACACGGGAGGAAATTATATCCAACAACGAGGCATTCACTGCTAAAAGAAATAATTAAAAGTTCGTTAATGGGAGAGCCAACGCTCTTGATGGGGTTTTGTTCAAGTTTCTCTTCTACAGAAAACATTTAGCAAACATGGCAAACTAATTTTCGCCAAAAACTGAGTTTAAAAACTGGGGGCTTTTGATTGTTTCGTTAATTTAGTACAATTTTTGGATCATGCTCAATGTCAGCTGTTACTATATGAAACAAATTATTTCACAAGATTATGTAATAGCACTTAATGATTTTTTAGGCATAAAAATTTTTGATATGACCTTTTCATATTTATTTCCCTAGGAAACTCCATCAATCGATGGCTATTAATCACACGAAGACTCAATAGCTATTGCTCCTTCTATTTTTCATGGCTCCTTAGCTCTTTTATTAAAGTTTTTAATTTAGATTGTGCATAATTATGTAGTATTGGGTAGAATTTCTCAAATATTACCTTGGAGGAAAATATTTATTAGTTTATTTTTACAGTTATAATTAATTTGAAATGCTAATATGGTTGTATAGTCCTAAAGTGTGTCAGTTTATTAAAATTTAAAAGTTTTTTGCATATCAAATTCTTTATTCTTTCAAATTGGGGGGGCGATTTCAGTTCCAATTTAGAGAAGAAGTGGAACAGCTCCTGCAGCGAAATTATTAATCGGTATACGTATAGTGAGAGTGCTTCTTGTATTGGCTTTGGGAGCAATGAATAAATCAGGGTCTGATTTCAAGATGAAATCCCGGCTGCGATGAATTCTTCACGCGGCGTTTGGGTTGCCGCGGCGAATTCCTGATCAAATTTTTACAACGCAATTCGCACCTTTGAAATGGAGTCGGATCTCTCTGGATAAATCAAAACCAGAGACTTTTCTCCGTGGGGCTCGAATAGATCCTCCACCGCTCGCTCTTCCTTACCTTCTTATTTTTAGCTCTTGGCAAGAAAAATGGCCGAGTTTCATGAATATTGTGCGTAAAATATTCACCACGGAGACTAGGATTTGCTCTTGCCGTGCATTATTTTATTCCTTTTGTGACCCCTGGCCAGGATCAAACAGAAAAATTACAGAAATGGATGTCTGCTGCTGCTTTACAATTCCTTTTCAACTCGCACTGCACGCAGAGACAATGGGGTCGTCGTGCATGCAACCTTTCCTGCTCCCGTCTCAATCTGACTGATCTAATTTTACTGGATAAATAATAGGAAAAGCCAAATGTGCAAATATAAAGCCTTGTATTTCATGATCCAGGAAAGTGGAAATAAAAACTTTTCCCGGCCTTGTTCATTGAGCGGTCAGCCATGTTAACATTTTAAAAAAGGATGAAAAGGAAAATTGCTGTCGCGGAACAAAGCAGCCCCCAACCCTATTTTAGTACCTGTTTAATAATAACAAAGCATATATTTATCTACCCATTTGGTCTTGTGAAGCCGGCTGTGGCACACTCATGAAATTGGTGCGTTGCTAAGCTTATACTGTGCATTTTCATTTTTTGACAAAAATGTTGTAATGATGTATATTTATGCTATATATTGATTTGTATTTATTTTAATCTCATGAAATAGGGTGGACTGATTCGCCGCAACTGGGCGAGTTTAATTAAATAACTCTGTAATCAATGAGGATGAAGTTTTGCTATTCACTATAACCTCAGAAGAATTGAATTATTCAGGTTTATCCTTGCTCTAGTCAGATACAATACCTTTCTAAACCCTAAAAAAGACGTTGAATTCTAAATTTTGAACCAGTTTAAGATTGAAAATGCTGGGAAACCAGTAAAATGACTGATCCTTCTTTTGGAACGGCATATTATTCGACAGAACCTCTCTAATACACATTTCGTATGCGCGATTGTCCCTTTCATTTGTATTTTTTGCTCTGTGTCAAGGCAAATGTTTACTCTGGCAATAATGCCGTTCGCTCAGATCAAAGGATAGCGAGCAGAATGGGCTGTGCAGCCAAGTGGAGCGTGAACGGGCGCGCACACATTCGGCAAGGAGCCTAACACGCAGGTGGGTCAGTTTGCCGCAAATCGGGTTGAGAAAGGAGCAACTATTACCCCGAAAGAAAGCGGATTCACCAGTTATTCAGACGCCGCGGTTTCGGATCAGTGGCGCAAAGGAAAAGAGCCGGTGCAGGCCGAAAGCGGAGGAGAGGACGATTCTCCGAGCCCCCTTGCCTTTCATAACATGCGACACAAAGAATTATTTACATTGTTGTATTACAAATGAGAGGAGCAGTGACCCGTGGTGGATTAAATTGGGAAGCGCTGCTGCATATTTCATACTATTTGTTTTATACAAAAAGCTTTAAAGATTCGCCTCATGAAAATTGCACGGAGGGACACACAGGGTGAGTGAGCGAGAGCACTCGAGAATGCCCTCACATGTGAATATAGTTTTCTGTTTGTTCTCGCAGTGGAACACAGTGAATGCATGCAACACAAAAATTGAATCCTGTTTGCACAGCCTCCCATGCTTGTTTTGTTTAGGTGACTTCGCATATAGTTGGTTGATACAGCAAACTTGCCGCTGTGCCCCCGCCAATCGTGAATCTAATTTGGACCAACCTCAGAGGATTTAAGTGTGTGTACTTTAAATATCAAAATCAGTAGTTAACTTTTGGCTGTTTCATGCGAAAATAAACAGGACAAATTTCAGCCTTTGAGAGTTCCTAATTGAAGCGATTAAAAAATATCTGGATTTTAATTGGATTAGTTTTGCGCACCAAAAGTTTCCGCAGCAGGATAAAAAAAGCTCTCACAACATGTCTGCATACATCAAACGCGACGTTAAATTTTGGACGTTTATCCAAGGTGGCGCACAGGACTAGACGCTCGCGCTGAGGTTTGAGGAGGCTTATTACTTCTTCTCTTAAAGGCTTCTAATCCAGTTTCTTCAGAACATGGTGCCATTCTACTAGCTCGGCTAAAAGGATTTCCTCATAAAAGGGCAAATGTAACGGTGCAAAAATATTTGTGCAGTGAATAAAAGTCTCCACGGCAGTTTTCGCAGAGGAAAAATGGCTTCACAAGAGAGAGCTTCACCGCTCTAGACGCCGGAGCGAAAAATTGTGCCGCTGTTCAAAAGCCGAATCCATTTTCGAGCAGCGCACGGCCTTTAATCTGACTGAGGCTTGCTTGCTCCTTCCTTCAATCGGAGGTGGTTTGCCTCGGGGGCGGCAATGGCGGCACGAGGTGGCATTTTGATTCTACGAGAGGCGGGGGTGGGACGCGGGACTCGTCTCAATCTTCGCGCAACAACGGTGGAAAGCCCCCTGGGGCAAAAGTAGTGGACTTAATATTGCATGAAATGCCTTTTGAAATACAACTGCGTCAGGGCCCATTTAATGGAGAACCTAGGAGAATAGCGCTTTTCGTCCCAAAATATAATTACCTTGCGCTCCTGCTCGGCTTTCTTGAGCGTATTAAAAGCAGTATATTCTTTCGTTTATGTATTCGCCGGATAAATTGTTAAAGAAATATGGATGGTTAAATTTAAAAAAGACGCTTTGCGTTTGTGATTTTCGCAATTATGGGAATAGCTAATTTCTTGAGATTCGTGTAAAATCTGCAGGGATAATGAGGAGTATTGAAAATAGGGCACACATGATGTATGAAATAGCTGATATACATTGGCAAAATGAGGCTTCTCTTCCACACATATCATTTATGGAATTCGAGAGTGAAATACTGTTACTCGCGTTATAGAAATAGCATCCTAAATGAACCCGAAATTGCTTTTGCAGCCGTATGTATTAGTTTCAATATTAAATAATTCGTTAAATATAAATTGACTTTTCAAAAAGTTAAGCAAATTCCTCTGCATGTTATTGGATAATTGTCAATTATTTGCATGTTGAATACAGCTGGTGAGATCTTTAGGGATCGGAAAACGGGAAAACTTCTGTTCAGTATTTTAAATGACGAGATAATTTTAAATTTTAATTATATATATCACACATACATTATAATGGGGAGTTAAAACAATTACTTTAAGTCTGACATCTGTTACAACTTGTTTTTTCCAGGTTGCAAATTTTAAATTATAAAACTAACAATACGTATTACTTAGTGAGTCTAAAGAGGTCCTTCAAGAGATTAACTATTCCGAAGTTAATATTCAATTCTATTAGTCAAAATCAAGACAACCTTTAGTTGTACCGAAATCTAATATTTCAACGATTCGGCTTTGCAGCTTAATGTAATCTAACCATATATGGTAGGATTTTTTTAAACGGGTGCGCTATTGTGAAACCAAGAATTGAGTATAATTCTGCTTTTAATTTTTTTTGGACACTCTGATAGTTTGGTAATTATTGCAACAAGTAATTAATTTGTAGGAAAGTATTATCTGCTCGCAACTCACGGACGTAGCTTCTCTTGATGCAACCTAAATTGCACATATTTTTCATCACCTTTTTAAAAAATTGATTGACTTTCGTTTGCAGGTCACATCGATGCAAATGTTGGTTTAAGTCAAGCAACGTAACTTACACATAAATAAGATATTCAAAGGAAACAACATAAAATAAAAGTCAAAATGGACTTTCCATTTAAAAAATTCATGATGAAAATAATACATGATTTTGAATTCCCTAAAAACCTTTTGGAAACAACACATATACTCACATAAGATTTGGATATGTTACGCTCAAGACCCAATTTTTTCACGAGGGTATTCGATAAGAAGAACTATTTTCATATGATAAAAGCGTATTTCACTAAATGCAACTCCTAACAGCTTATGTACACTGTTTTCCGACAGTGAGAAACGTTGTGCGATTGAAAAATAACATCTATTGTGTATATATCCATAGAATAGTTAGCTAGTAATTAAGGCCACATAAAATATTTTGTTTTTAATGCGATTGCGATTGATCAGGATATTCGTGTCTACAAAGCTCTAATTGCGGTTGCAATGCATGGGGGAAATCTAAGCTCCGAGGCAGACGTTTGGCGCAAATCCACGGCGCGGTGATGGCGTTTGGCTGCAAGTACACAGCGGCGGCGAGCAACCCCCTGGCTTAATTTGATTATCGGCCAGTGAAATTCCAAAGTCAAACAAGCAAGCAAGCAAGCGCGTTTGAGCTTCGGAGACGGAATTAGAGCCGGTCTGCGCGAATTGTGATGAAGCCCCTGAGCGGAGGGCAGATAGACTACACGCTGCATCTAGTAAACGCCGTGCGGCTGGCCCGGCTGACTGCTGCTGTTTGTCAGCATCAGCGCAGAGAGTGCATTTGGCCCGTGGGTGTGTGCTCAAAGAGCAGCCACCTCATCATCCATCGGGGCTTGCTACAGCCGCGGCACATCCACCAGTGAGTGCGCTCAATCAAATGAAAGCAAAAACAACCGCGGGCCAAATAATTCATCAAATCAGCGCGCGCGGCACGCCTGGCGCAGCGGCTAATTAATTTATTTATTGACTCAATCGTAATTGGAAAAAATGTAACACACACAAAAAGTGAGCAAACAGCACGGAGAGCAACTGGGCTTTTTTCACCAACAGGCACGTTTTTCGCCCCTTTTTATTTTGCGCTACTGCTGCTACTGCTGCGTGTGTGCTAAAATGTTTGCCAGGGCCGATGGCTTTTTTATTGTTTGCACAAGCGAAAACGCCGGCGAATTTTAGAAATTGTATCGAAACGTGTCCGCTTGGTCGATCGCTGAGTGAGTGCTGCTGTAATATTGCAATTTCTGTTTCAAACTTTTCTGTCTTTAAAAGCTTTTGTCGTTGCAATCATTGTCATTTGTCCTTTATCGGTCTTTTGAAGAGTCATTCCGCATCATCACATCGTAATTGAAATTCAACGGAAATCCTTGAATGAAAAAGATTCAAACACTATTGAAATATAGGAGTTGCGGGTTGGAAGGAAAGAATTGAACCTCGCTGTTTCGTGGCTAAAGATATATACAATTTTATTTCACACCACGCACACATAGATAAAATACTTTAATGAACTCTTGGGATACAATTATTATCTTCTCCATTTTTTTAGATTGTGAACATTCAAATTTTGAACAAATTGACAAAGGGAGATTTTGATATAGTCAATGCTTTGGCAAAACTGAAAATCAAATAACAGTTTTAAAATTTTTTTAAGCTTGATAATTAAGTACAGTTGGTAATTCAAAATCGAATTAAAAATTGCTTCTGCAAGACTGAAACTTGAATTTGTAAATTTTGTACTCGAAAAAGATGTTGATCCTTTATTTCATTAACTAAACTGTATAATACTACTATATAAAAAACTGTTTTACTTTCAATTGGATTGTTTGCTTATTTGGTAAAAGTAATTTCAGTTTCGTATTATTAAAAGAGCGAGTATGAGAGAAAATGCTAATCAATGTATTGCAGTTTAAGGGCAGAAACCTTGTGATTTGGAAGGAGAATGGCGCAGCGCACGTTGCGGCGGAGCCAAGTCCGCAGCAGCAAGTTTGGCTTTTTATCTGCGATGAGAAAGAATTGTAGCCAAGAGGCAGTGAAAAGGAAGTGTGTGTATGTGTGTGTGCGAGTGCCGTTGGCTCATTTTGCGGGGCTCCATTTGAGAGGCGGCTTAACTAACCAGCAGGTTGGTTGGTTCGCTTCTGCCGCCTTGCCTTCCGCTGCTGCTGGATAGATATAAAGTGTTGCAATGCAGGTATATCCACAAGAGCAATAATAAAATTTCCTTCAATTTTATGTCTCGCCGCAAAAGAGTCGTTAAACTCGCTCCCCTCTGGTGTATCCGCGTGGATATACTGTTGTGTGTTCTCTCTCTTTCTCTCTTGTCTTCTTACCTTTCTGGCTTTTTTATTGGCCAAGGTGAATCCAAGCAAGAGTGGCTTTCGTCCCGAGCAGAGGAACGTACGCAAGAGTGCGGATGCCTGAAACAATTATATCTCGTCCTCAAATATGTAAAAATAGAAATTAATTATTGATCGAGAGCTGACTTTTCGTGAATCAAAGCGTGCGAAACCATTTCTCTGACGTTCTCCCGACAGCAGGGCTCTAATTGAATTAATGCGCCACATTTTCCGCGCTAAGTCGCATTCTTGTGGGGAGAACTTTCCGTTCCTGGGGATCAGCAGGGGTGGAAGCTCATCTTGTTTGATGCCCCTTGGCGGGAGAAGAAAAGCTATGGCTGTTTTATGGACCTAAGAAAGTGGAATGGAGGGTCCAGGGAAGAAATTGTATTTAACTGCCTGAAAGAATTGTCTTGGTGCATATAAAAATATTCTGGCTCTCCAGTTGTACTTTTTATGGTGCTAATTTTTTTATGCTCCCTCAAATTGAATTTTTTATGCCAAGCATTCGGAGTGAATAATTAATCAGCGGCAGAGAAACGACACAAGACGCCAGTGATGCGGCCATCTCGTAATTCATACATTTCTGGCTCGGTGGCCACAATCACAAAAATGGATACGGCCTGGTGAATAATGCACCCACGCGCCAGCCACTTATTACGCCGAGAAAGGAAAGTGGCTGGCTGCACTTCCGTGCTGCCGGAAATAATTTCAGAATCTGACCTTTGCGCCAAAACCGCAAACCTGCATGTGGCAGCCGGCTGACTTTTCCCCAAATCACCGCGTGCGTGCTCTCTATTTAATAAATAACGGTTTGCTGCTCTAAATAATTGCACTATTTACTGGCCTTTACATCTCTTACACGAGATATTTTAGAATTCAAGCGTAGTTCAGAAGTTTCAAAATATAAAAATTAACAGATGGAAACGCTAAAAAATGCTATAGGGGATTTAATTAAACTGCAGGTAGTAGGAAAGGTGTTCCATTATCTGTCAATTCTTGATTTTTACGCTCTCCTTAGTCACTGTATTCAATTTTTCTTGTTACCCAATGATGTTGATGCGTGGTTTGTGAGAAAAATCCACTTTTTATTGAAATAAATAACGAATTTCAATGGACAGACATATTGCCCGCTATTAACTTTGGTTAAAAATTTCTGAAATTTCCACTACAACCTGGTATTATTTCATCCTATTATAAATAAATGTGAAAATTACCTTAAAGTAAAAATGGTTTGGTTTTATTTACTTCAATGGATTAAATTAATATAATTGCTTGAAAGAAATGGTGCTCGGTCCATAATTTGATTTTTTTAAGTTCATCTTGATGTGAGGATGGTTTTAGTGAATTAAATGCATTAAATGAATGATAGTTTATCACTTAAATTGCTAAAAAAAGTATGTCTTTACCGCAATATTTACGCCTTATTCCTTCCTCATAAAGACGACCAGAAAGAAATGAGCAAGGAAAAAAAATCACGGAAATTATTAGATAACCAATTCCACGTTGGAAATTCACTTCACATAGTGCCAGCCCTATATAACTGGTAACATTTTCAAACAAAATGAGGAGATTACGCTAATTCACGGATTTTTTTAACGCACCGTCCGAAAGGAAAACAAGCAGATTTAGCAACCGGTGCGTTTTGACTAATTCAAAGATCCGGCGGTAATCCGCTGGCTTGTCTCGTTGCATCTCGTGCGTGGAATCGGCTCAGCGTGCATATTTGGCCCGAATAATTATTATTGTATAGCAGCAATAGCCGCGCACGTAAAGCGGCACATTCGCTTCTGCTTGTACGCGTGTGTGTATGTGTTTGGCGTGCACGTCTAGTTGCATATGTGTGTGTGTGCCCATGCCAGGTATAATCCCCAGGTTAATTTCCTGCCGTCTGCAGGGGTCGGAAATTATTCTGCGGGATAAGTGAGAGCAGCTCACATGTGAACGCAGTGCGCTGTGGTAGTTAAATCTGCTAAGTTGTTGCAAATGCATTATGCATGCGTGTGTGCGTTCATTTGGTCGGGAATATCATACGCGCCCATGTTCTCTCTCTCTCTCTCTCTCTCTCTCTCTCTCTCTCTCTCACACACACACACACACACACACACTCTCGCTCGGCCGCGTTTAAGTATCCTCGCGTGGCCGACTCTGCAGCTGGCCGAATTATTAAATTATCGCCTGTGCATACAACTTGGCCGAATCGCAGATTAAAAATAATCCCCGTCGCCGGATAAACGCGTCGAAATTGTTTTTCTTAATTGAATGTGAGCCGCACGACTAACTTTGAAAGCTGGTTTTTAATTTTTCATCGGACTAATTTGGGTTTGTGCAGTGCTGGAGTTAACAAGTTATACACGCGTTATGGTCTTTTAATTTGCATTTCAGCTCGGCGCACAGGTGCTCCTTGCATGGATTCCGACGAACGCCGCGAGCTCAACCTGTGGCAGCATTATTTACGTAGTTTTACCGTTTCTTAAAATCAGAATTTTCTTCAGGACGAACAACAAAGGAATGATTGAGAGCTTAACAGAGTCCAAAGTACTTAAATTAGGTACCTTCAATGATTCCCGGGATAACCTGTTAGATGGCTGAAAAGTCGGATCATCAGAGTCCAAAATCTGCTGTGCCACCAGTGAAAATAATTCGAGGAAATAAACGATTCTATATCGTATGTTTTACATCTGTAAAGCACACCTTTATTCTCCCTCATTATTGCCAGTTACCAAAGGATTTCTTGTCCCCATAACCCGACGTGATGACCTTCCAACGAAGATTTAGCCTGCAGAAAGGAACTCATTTAACCTGCCAAAGTGACAAGGATGAGGAAGAGAATTAATTTTGTATATAATAAAAGAAAAATTAAATTATTGAATAAAAATTAAGGAGCTCTCTGTACTGCCAAAAAGAGCATGGACCGTTAGAGGTTAAGCTTGCGGGTCAGACAAAAATGATTTGCAATCATAAATAAAATTTGTCAACAAATTATTGAAAATTGTATTATTTCAAAGAATTTAAAAACCATCTGATATACCCCGGTCAAAAATAATTCTTGTAAGCTTTGTTTTCGGATGAGCATCAAAATACTATGTATTTATTAATCTACACATGATTGTTTTGTTTAATCAGTTAACTTGGGCCACTAAAAATCAGAATTTTTTCCAGTGGTCTCATTTTATCAGCATTAGTCACGATTAAAATTTAATCTCGCTCTTTAATTTTTCACTTTTAGTAATGCAAATTGCTTTGAGTTCAATTGAAGCGTTTCATTTGACCAGTAGGCAGTAGAAAAAGTTAAAAAGCTGCGTGAAAAACGCAGGTTGCCAATTTACAAAAAGTGCCAACATGAATAATTCGACACGCTGAGAGCGACTGGTCAATTACAATATTATTCACCACATTTCCCGATAGTTTTTATTTTTCCGCGACCCGCAGGCCACTTATTGTGTTTACACAGTACAAAGGCAGCGAATCATTTATTGAGCAGCCGCCGTTTATTAAATATCGGAAATTTATTTCACCTCCAGTGCTACTTTTTTGCATTTTGCCAAACCAAAGGGGCTCATCGGCGGTTAGCAGAGGTGCTAAACGGCAAGCTACCCCGGTGGCCTGAAAATTTCGAAGACGCAAGCTCAGAGTTCACCCTCGAATACGTTCCACCGCGACCGGGGGGTATGAAAAGAAGCGGCTGAGGCAAAGGCGAACGCATCTCCTGCAAATAAAGTCCCTTTGGCGAACGTCAATTGTAACTGTCAATAAGTGTCAATAATTGATGCGAATCTCCCTCGGCTTTTTTACGCGCTGTGTGCTCGGTGCACGGCGTGTGTGTGGATGTTTCGTAACGTCATTTACTGCGGACATTATTTTTTATTACTTTTTTACCTCACTCCATTTGGAATACAAACAAAGAGAGCCAGCCGGAGCGAGCGGTGCGGAAAAATTGTTATTGCAAATTTTATGGCTGAAATATGGCCATTTTTAGTGGTTGGCAGCGAGTGGCCGAGCGCGCGCGGAATGAATGCGAAATTAGACTCGGCGGCCACCCACCCACCACCGATGTCCCTTTGTCAATTAATATGAAATATTACCACCTCATCACCGTGCGCTAACTAACGAGCTACCTCTTTTTGACAAACAAACAAACTCGACGCCATTTTTACAGCGCACAAAACCTCCCTTGTTCCCGGAATAATTTTTAATTTGTGACCCTCCACTGACAGCGTGTGCGGCGAATATTCTGCTCTCGAATTCGCTCGCATTTATTAACTGTCACAACTCAACATCATTAACAATCCATATTATTTGCGAACAAATGGAAAGTAAACAGGTTGCTGATAATTTTGGTGATAAGAATGATTTATTATTTCCCGTTTTAGCCTAGCAAACTGTTCATTATTTCTAAGCTCAGACGATGGCAAATGAAAAAATTATATAATTAAGAAATTTCATCGGTAATTTTAATCGTCTTTATTTCAATATCTGGCAGAGACAATTATGAAACCAAAATTAAGAGAAAATCTCACACATTACTGTGAAACGTTGGTTATCATATTCTGTTAACTGGTGGAAAGTTAAAATTTAGCTCTTCAAATATTACGAAACGTCAAAGTTTACAGTGAATTCAAAATATAAAAAGCGATACAAATTGTTGGCTGATTTTTTTTACTAAACTACTCAATTGGCTGTTGAGATTATTTACTCATTTCGTTTGGAAATAAACTGACAATTTTATTGCCAAGTCCATAATTTGGCTGAAAACTTCGAATAAAATTCCCTCTATCCTGTTTCCAGTGTGTGTCGAAATAAATGCAAACTAAATATTTTCTGTTTTTACTCAAACAAATTAGCAACCATAAACCTGTTCAATGAGTAGTAAAATCATCATTGACCACTGAAATGGCCCACCAGCCGGTAGTAAGCACTTTAAAATTTTAATACCCACACCGGCTGTGGGAGTGAAAACAATAAAACCTGTCGCAAATTTCGACATTAGCCGGCGAAAGAAGCTTAAAAAGCAGCCGCCAACTTCCCATCGGCATTAAGCGGGCGAAAAATAAGATGATTATGCGAGCGGCGCACGGGTTCGAGGAGGAAATATATTATGATTGCTTTTTTCGGCGGCAATTCGAAATCAATTTAGCTTGCTCGCACCCCCGGCCGAGCGAAACAAGATAATAGGCATCTGATTAACATGGAACGGGCCATGAATAGGATATTGTATGGGCGGGTGGATCACCCCTCGCCCCTGTCAAGAGGGTGCATGTCAAGAGATTACAAACGCTCGCCCCCTGAACCCTACAGCCGGTGGTGACGTTTTTTTTGTTCAAATGCAAAAAAGGTCTTTTTTAGCACTCTTGTTCCGCTCTTTGCATGTGTGTAGGATGCTGCGGATAAGGGACGGGGGCGGGAGGGGTCCGGGGGTGAGCGCCCACCCGACTGGTCAGGCCCGTAATGGCATTTCAAAGCGTGCGGTCCTCGCCTCTTGTTATCCCCGCACCCAAACTCGATTTGCTCCACTTTTATTACTCGGTTTTATTGGCGCAGATAAAAATTTCATTTGCAGCGCGGTCGGCGCAAATTTTCGGATTGAAATTGCGTGTTAGATGCGCTCGGACCGTCTTGAAGTTTGCGTTTTGTCCCTGAGTTTAGGGTTTTATAGCTGCTCAATAATTTATTAAGTAGCGGTCCCCAAAGAAGCGCCGGACGACTGCAACTGGACAGTAAAAGGTAGCCTCTCCAATTTGCTTTTTGGTTTCGGTCAAATGCGGGAGACGCTGTTTTATGGCATTCCACAGACCGTTGAGACCATTGACAGAAGTGGTAAATAATATTTTAGGTTGAAAGCGCCGATGGATTAAAATTGTGCTTTCAAAATTTTATCTTCTATAATATATGAAGCAATCTAATAGTTGATTTGGTTCTTAATGAAATTTTTGGTTCTCCGAAAAACGAAAACTGCTTAGTACCAAAATGAAAACATGGATCTGTATTTAAAAAAATATCCCGTGATATTCACAAAAGATCCCCATCAAGAAATACTAAAAAGCACTTTAATTTCAACAAATTTTGCTCTATACGAAGATAGTAACTAGCCACCAATTTTTAATTTATGAATAAATGCAAATAAACTACACAACTTGTTACACACAGAGGTAATAATATGCCTATATTGAATAATACAGCACTCATTTTGCATTTACGTTGAAATTCACCTTACAGTTTTGTGCCCCAACAAAATCATTTCATACTAATTTATGGCGAAAAAAATTTAATATATTACCATGGAAAATGACGCTGGCATTTTAAAATTAATTCGTTTTACGGGGTTAGCAGTGGGTTTCGAAATAAGGCGCGTGGATAGAAAAGGTGGCTGTCATGGCTGTTGCAATTTTAAGTGTTCGCGAAAGGAAGGCCAATTACGGCAAAGTGGAAAGTATAGTCGGGAGCAATAATCAAAAAGTTGTGCGCGCGCGGGAGTCGGTTCGTTTTCAGTTTAAGCGCGCGCGGCAAGTTTAGCCAAGAATTCGGCAACAATGGGCTTGGTTGGCAGGGCTGCAGCAGCCAGGACAAACACGCTTTGCCACTTAGTGTGTGTGACAGACTCGGAGACCACGCCAGAGGAATGATAATGAAGTGTGTATTATTGATGAGCACAGACCCCCTAGCTTTCTCTTGCGCTCCGCCGTAAGATCAAAATTAAGCCTTTTATTACTCGGTTATCTCTGGGAAATTAAAGGGTGGCGTTGCGGCTTTTTTTCGCGCATGCAGGCGGTGCCGCGTTGTTTCGCTCTCGCCGCCGCCAACGCCGCGTTGAAATGAGAAATTTACGACTCCGGCGTTCTGCGATGTGATGACCAAGGCGGATTTCTGCCAGCTCGCCCTCCAAGCACTTTGTTTCGGGACTGAATATTAAACCAGTTTGTTAATTACGACTTTGCCAACTTCGTTTCTGCTCTTTTATGGTGATGAACCAAGTCCACACGTGGGCAGTTTCGAGCAAACAAGAATAAGCTGAATTCAAAATCACCAAAATCTCAAATTGCAATTTGTCTTGGTGCTGTAAAAATTGCGAATAGCTCAACAAACAAACAAACTAAAATTTTATTGTTGCGATATAAGGGCAACAATGCAAATTTAGGTGTTTGTTAAGCTGTGCGCAATTTAACAGCACCAAGTCAAATGACCGATAGGAATAGACTACTTTGCAAAAAATTTATAAAAGTGGATAATTTTTAAAATTGGAAATTTTTTATTTAAATTATACCAAGTATATCATCAATATGAAAAGTTAAGGTTTGGTGAATGTGGTCCATACCCTCAATAATCCAGTTATTCTTATAACAAGGAAAATGTTTGAATGCATTAACGTTTTGGTTAAAAAGCGAGAATTAATTATGTTCAAGCACCATTACACGATGTAATTATGATCACCTTGGAATTTTTTTAAATTACACGGCGATAGCTGGCAATGGAGTTCACAACATAAGGATTTAAATTATTCTGCATGAGAATTGTTTAGATTCAAATGAATTTATTGCCCCAGAGACCCCCAGATCAAAAACAACAACGAAATAACAAAAATATCGTTTGGAAACAGAGGGAAATAATCAGTTTATCAGGTCCGTATTCTGAAAAAAAACATCCGCGGCTTACATTTTTAATGCAATTTTAAATCGAATTTTCAAGCCAGTTCTCGTTTAATCATGTGACAAATTTTGACAAGTCTTCTTTATTGGACGAGAGATGAATCAATCGATGTACAATTTTTCATGTTCCAGAAACGTCTCTACGGGGGTAACAGATTTTTGAGATGGAAAAATCACAAATGACAGCTTGTTAATGGCTTGATCTTTCACGTCAGGAGTGCAGAGGCAACCGATGAAATGTAATAACTTCTCATTTTCTTAGTTTATGATAATGTATAATTTATAGCAATTTCATTTTGTCATATTAGTAAAAAGTTCTAACACAAATTTGATAACCGACTTAATTTTTTGAAAGTATTTATCAAAACCAGATATTTTGGAAATATCCAAAACTGCAAAATTTTGACCAACAATACGAGAAGAAAAATGGTTAGTTTTCAGAACACGTGGAGTTCTTTTAGTTTTACGCGATTACATAAAAGATACGAAATACAAAGTTACTACCCCTTTCAGGAGAAAAATTTCCCTCAGAATGTAGAAATGACCTATTGATCTCATCAAAAAATGCCTAGTATGTTCTAAAATTCAACCAATTTAAAAAACTCTATCAAAATGGAAATTGTTTTCAAACATACATAAATCGCTAAAATTTACAGATAAAAGCATTTTACCTCTGAACGCTTGGTACACGAATAAATTCACCATAAACTGAGCCGTAGAATCCTGGTAAGGTTTTGAAGAATTTAAAGTGTTGCTTAATAATATTTTTTGGTGCCACGAGTGGAGAAATTTCGTTAAGTTGCTCAGATTTGTTTTAAATGTTAACCTGCGCAAATTCAAACCAATTGGTCGTTTACTTAACTCAATGTTTTTCACCTGGTGAGCGCACGTGCAGTATTTCAAGTTACCTTTAAAAAGTTCACCGAGTCATGAATTAGAAATAAGAAGACGGAGAGCTCTAGAAGCAGAGGAAAGCATAAAAAAATAATCAGCTCCCGCGGAGAAAAATGCTACTTTTTATTTTTATTTCGCACTGACATCGTATTATTTTATACACACGAGAGAGCAAGAGGCAAGGTGGGAAAGCAGCACGAAAAATCTCTCTCCCTCCTGAGGAGGCGAAAGAACAAATAAGCAGGAAGTGCAAAATAAAACCGCACTGCCGGCAACGCAGCTCCTTCTTTCTTATGCAAAATTCAAAGCGCGGCACTAAAAACAATTTAATGTTATTACACGCTAATTTTTCTGTTCCAATCCCGGGCCCGTTTTTATGATGTGTAAACACCATAAACACGGGCCCGATATAAAACGAGCTACTTAAGGTGTGAAAATTTAATTTTGTTGCGCGAAATTGTCTGCCGAAGTGGATCAAGGTGGCCAGATTAAACCGTCCTCCTTGAGAGGTGGGCGCTAAAAGAAACACTTTGTTATTTTATTCAACGCCGCACACCAGCTGCCGTGTGTTGCTCCTTTTTCGCCCTCGCAGACTTCAAAAGACTCGTGCTAATTGCTCTGAATTATTTGTGATTAGTGAATTATGAATCCATTTCGCACCTCTGAGTCTTAATTTTGATGACTCGCACCGCCTCTCGCTAGCGGCGCAAGAGTGGATGCGCTTTTTTGATCTTAGAATTTCTTGCTCTAATCCTTTGAGAGATTAGCCATTCTCTTTCCAGCAGCAGCTTGTTTTTGGTGATTAAGTCGCTGCCTGCTCTCGGGATGATGTTAAAATTCACAAACAAATTCAGCGAGAAAGTTAAGATTAGTTCTGACGCGCAGGATTGCAATTTTTCCCAGCAAAAAAGGGACTTGAAAACAGTTTTAGAAGGTCTGGTTCACTTGTCAGTCAGCACGAATAATCCCATCATTGAATCTCGGGATTTAGTTTCAAAGTAATCTTTATTATGGTTCTGCAGGGCTATTTTGCCCCATACATTGCCATATCCAGACAAAATAATATCAGTTTGAACATAATTGTATAAAAGAGAGGTGATTCAATATTTCTTGAGGTACTGTTCTTTTAAAAATTCCTTGAATGCACTTTGGTTTCCGTTGAGACACAAATTCGGCGGAAGATTGTTCCAGAGGCGGTAGCTCTGCACTTGAAAACAGTTTTCGGGCACTTCAACACTTACAAATGGGGCCAGTAGTTTCATTTGATGCGCTCTTGTCTTGGATTTAAAGATAATTATTCCTAAGGTTTTGAGAAAAAAGAAGTAGAACCTCGTCCAAGATGTGAAATATGAAGCAATACAAGCCTCTCTCAAAAGCAAGCATTATTCATTCACCGTTAAGTAACAAATTATTTATTAACGAGTTAGTCATGAGGCGGTTAAAAATCTCGGACTAAGCTTTTAAATCCAACCACATCCTGTGCAACATGCGTGCATTTCATATTTCATGGCCACGGGGTATCCGGCGCCGTGTGTGTGTGCGGTCGGTGAATTAATAAAACGCGAAGAAAACAAACTGCGCCCACAACACTCCAAATCCCCTTTTCCGCAAAGTATGCGTGCCATTTCCCGCTTTCCTTCGGCTAATTGACAAAAGCCACAAAACACGTTTTGTGGAATCGGAAGGAGTGCTGATATACATGCTGAAAGTAAAGAAGCGCCAGCGACGAATAAATAGAACAGCTTTTAAGCAATTTTTTTGACGCGATTTAAAATTTTTTCAGCTCGAATTTTCATAAAGGTATTCTATGACATTTAGGAGGATTAACGGACAAAAAAGGACAAGATCATAAAATGAAACATAAATCTGAGAAGGAGAGCCAGCCACCACAAAGTTTACCTATCTGTGTTAAAAATATTTATGCACGCAAGCACTGAAAACGTAGGGTTGGGTTTTATTTTAAGTGTTTTAATATTATTGTTTTTTTAGGAAAGTGCTGTGTGAAATACACATTAGAAACTAGAATGTCAAAATTAATATTTAATAAATTATTAATCAATTGTCTAGCATACAGTATTTCTGCTGTGCTTAAGAAACCAAAACAAGCCATCAAGAACATGCACAATTTTACGAAAATCCGATAATATTTCTTAAAAATGATAATATTTAGCATAAGACCGAAACTGCATTTGACTGAATAAGAAGACCAAATGTAGTGCGAGGGTCGAAAACAATTACACAAGGCCGTAAATAATTGCAAAGTAATGCCGAAAATTTCTTTCGCAAGGCAGAAAAACGATTCCTTGGTATTCATAGCCAATCCATAGAACAAAAGTCATCCTTATTTATTCCATGAAAATTTGAAGCACTCTAAGTTTTTACCATTTTCATGTTTAAATCAGAAGCAGCTTATCCTCAGCTTTTATTTTTCCATATTTATCCAAAGATATGGAAATATATTGGAAAGAAATTAAACCAGGATTCATCCTCGTTGCAAAATTTTCGTTTTAATTTCTGAACTAGTTTCGACGTCATCCAGTGCGTCCTATTCATGAGGCATTTTCTAATTTTAACTTCAAAATCTTGCATCTGACTTTGTAGGTATATACCAGCATTCATTTATATAATGAATTATGGATACAAAAACTTAACAACAAATTTTAGGTTTTGTGAAAGCAAATAATGATACAAATTTTCTACCCCCGCTTCCGCATATTTTAGCTCGAGACCTTGTACATTTGATTTCAGAACAAATGTTCCGAAATGTTTGGATTTTACATCCTGAATGTGTTAGAAGCAAAAAGTGTTTGTCTTAAGTATTACTGAAAATTCTCTGAATTGAATTTCTTCAGGATCTTTGACCAAGTAAAAGAATACAGAAAGACGGCAGAAAGAGCAGATATAATAGCGTAAGGGAAATCCAGCCTCGGAGCGGCGGAGGAACGGTTTTCGTTTGAGCGGAGCGCATAATTTGCATTTCTCTCACGCGTTGTTTCAGCAAATTCCACGAAAAAGCTTCCCATTTCCCAAACCGGCCCTCTGGCACGGTGAAAAAGGGACGAGCACGCGGCAGAAGAAGAAGTTGGGAAGAGGATGAGCGAGATGGTGTGTGCATCTCCATCAAAAAGGCCATAATAATAAAATATATGAGATTAAATTTCCTTACAAATAATATTGCTCAGATCTGCTGGGGATTGTGTAGAGCCGAGGCGGAGGAATTTATTTGATTACTGCGCGTTAGAATTGTGTGTGTGCAGCTCGTGAATAATGTATTAATGCCGTAGCGCGCACACACATACACACACACACTCTGACTGTATATCGCTCCCTTCAGACCTTTGGCTGCGAGAGAGAGAGAGAGAGAGAGAGAGAGAGAGAGAGAGCACATGTGTATTTGCAGCAAAATCATCATAATGATCAGCGAACTCCGTTGATTGCAGCAGTTCAGTTCACGAGATGATCACTTTAATTGTAACGATGCGTGCCACTGAATTTCTTAGCTGGTCTATTTTAATATGCAAATTTAGATTTGATCACTTAGTTTGAGCGTTGCTGGAAATTGCCTCTGTTGCAAAATGCATGTTCCGCAGCCTGATTGATTGGAGTCGAATTCGCAGCCCGCAACGCCCAAATGAGAAGAAGCGCAGAGCTAATGGATAAATAATTCAGCGGCCAGTGTGATTGCTCGGCGGGCCCCGTTTTCTTTCCTTTTCTCGCTTCCGTCCCTCGGGACGGAGGAAACAATCTATATTTTTTATTGTAACACCTAACATGCAATTAAATAAATTTCAACCGTCTGCGCGCCGTACACACACTTACGGCGCACGGCAGTTTAATTTTACGACCACCTCCAATTTGTCTGCATTCACTGGCACTTGCCGCAGATTTATTGGCTTGATTTCACCGTTTCTTCCCGCGCTCTGACTTTTCTTCTCGGACTGCGCGCACATCGAGGGAAAGAGATAGCGAATTGGATCTGCGAGAGTGACGGCTGTATGAATCAGTTAAAAAGATTGATGATAAATTATAATCCTCGTTTACCTTTTATCAATTCATTGGTTCATGCCATCTGTAAATTGCACACTTGGTTTAATGATAGTATCTCAATCAAGGCAAAAATATGAGCGAGTTAAATCCTTGTGATTTTAACTGTAATTTAAATTAAAAGTTTCACTATGTGTTGAATTTTAAATTGAAAGTAATGACAGTAGTTAAAAAATTTCGTTTGATAATTTTAGATATAAAATATTTGTATTATGTTTATTTTATTAATGCATTCGTTTGACTTGTTCACAATTAAATATCAGGATAATAAAGTATTGAACTTGAAATAATGCATTTTTACTGAATATTAAAAGGAAAATCAAAACTTACAACAAACATTTCTCTTGATTAATTAATAAGCTTCAATTTTGAAATGTTAAGATTTTAAAATTACTTCTTAATGACATATATGCAGATTAATATATGTTACGAAAATTTTTGCAAACGACCAGAAAGAAATTTTATGCAATTGTCTCAAATTTGTTCAAAACAATTTGAATTGAATGAAAACATTTTCAAACACTACAAGTGTGCAACAGACAGAATAAACGTTTTGAATTAGGTTTTATTTTCAAATTACAGTAGAGAAGAAAACGGATGACTTATGCAACCAGCGCTTCGCATTTGCCCAACGGATTGCCTACCCTAAAAAAGAGATCGTGCGAAGTGCTTTTTCATCAGAGCACAGAGGTGGCAGCCAACAGCAAAAAATCGACTGCGGCAGCGCTAATATTAATTAGAGCGCTTAATTTTGATTTACTCGAGCTCGTTAACACTGATAATTGCCTGTGAGACTGGTGCGCGCGGGTCGGGTTAATTCTGATCGCGCACAATTCGCAGCAGCAGCGGCAGAAGCGGCGGTGGCGGCGGCAGAATGAAATATAGTCGCCGAGGGAGTTTTGCGCGCTCTCCGTGCAAGTTAACCTTGTTTAATGGCCTTTCTCGACTAATTTATTAGCCGAGTCGCAAGACAGCGGCCGAGGATGCGGCCGCCTCGCGTCCAATTTATCAGCGCGGGCCGGCTGGAGGAGGGCGAGCGCGCGCCCTTTCAGCTCTTTATTCGGCGGGGCGCGTTGCCCCGAGGCATGATTACGCCTTTGTGTGTTTTGTGCACGGCTCTCTCGGTGTTGACTGAAGCTTCGGCCAGGCGCGCCCTCGCGCAGAGAGGGCTCTAACATCCAGGCGCACGGCCATTCCAACGCCCCGCCAAGGGGGCTCGACGGGGGCCGAGTCGGCCCCGCGTTCCGGGGAACCGACGCCGTCACCACCCCAGCTGCCGACGGCCCGACGGCCGGGGCGTCGGTCGGCCGGTCGGACGCGTCCGCGATTTCCGTCCGTCGAACGCGGCCGGGCGTAATTAGGCGCGGCTCGTCCTGCTCGGAGGCGCCGCGGCGGATAAACCGTAAAAATGTAAGCCCTTCTTGCGGAATCTCCACCCCTTGCAGCGCTTGATTGGCGCGTCGAGGGCCATGCGCGAGGCTCGAGGGCGCGAGGGGTGGAGTAAGGTCGGCCTCATTGGCCGTGCCGACGACCATGTGTTGGTTTGCAAGGCGAATCTCGCCAGGAAGTTCTCGCGGCTGAACACGCTTTTCCGCCACAATCCCAGACATTTGCGGATTAATCGGCAAATCATTATTATTATTTTTTTTAATTTATTTGAACCCCCTACGAAATCTCCCTGAATTCGAATCAAATTTTCAAACCCCATATATGCGAGTTGTTTATGAAAGCACGGTTTTCATAATCTCATTCATATATTTTCATTAAAAAAACAAAATAATTTTTGGCATGTTTCGTCAGATTGTTGCGAGTTGTACGATGCGAGAGTTTGTGAAAGAAACAGGCAGCAGCAGCAGCAGTAGCGGTGGCAGAGTCGGACACGCTTGCGCCCCCGACCGAGCGTGAGGCAGGTTGCAGCCCCTCGCTGGCCCCGCCCCTTTATGCAATATTCCTGCACGCATCCTTCGGCTCCGAATGGTGAAGTCAGTACAACCCTCGTATTTGCACTGACGAGAGGTCGACGAATTATTGAAAATTACAGAAATATTTAATCATAACATTTATTAATCAGCGATTATCTTCATAATTTAACTTTCAATCGAACCGGCGGCGTGCACGACATCAAGTCCGAGTCATCGGTCGGCCGGTTTGCCGATTTCCGCGTCCCAAGAGGACTTCAACCCGAAGACAACCGGGCCCAGAGTTAAGTTGAGTGGACGCACGCTGACGATGACCCACTGGTAAAGAGAATAGGGACATGTACGCGTCCGAGAAGATGATCAACTCGAAGCCGCCGAGCCTGCATCCGACCAGTCTGACCGGACCTGGCTCGTGCTTCACGGGCGGTAGGTATTCGCCCACCTACCGTTCGCCAGCCGACCCCATGAGAAGATGCATGGCCAACACGACTGTGAGTACAATCTTGAAAAAAATCTGTCCAGAAAAAATTTCTAAAAATGGTAAAAATAATTTTTAAGTGCTGCTAAATATCAAAGATATTTACTCTCGAAAGTTCATATTAAAAAAAAAATATTCCAAACCGGACACGTTAATTCCTTGAGCAGAAAGAAATCGGACGGTGGTATCACGTGTACAATAAATTCAAGAGGTGGCGGCGGCAACCACGCCATGGCGGTGTTTACAGACTTTGCGCTTCAGCTTTAAATCGTGAATTATTAAAAATCCTGGGCCAGAGGCGGCTCAAGTGCTTGCCAGTCACTTTCCAAACTCATACACACGGCTTTGCCACCGCCGCCGCCGCCGCTGTTGAAATAACGTTCGTTCTCTTGCACCAGAAATACATATATGTATACACACACACACACACACACACACGTCACCGTTCTCGCACAAACACACACACACACACACGGACGGGCAAGCTTTACCTGGATTGTTGTAATAATGCCTGTCGGTGAATGGACGCCGCTCGCGTTGGCCATCAAGAACACAATCGCCAAATCCTCTCTGGCCACAGCTGCAGCCTTTTGCACCCAGGACAAACCAGTTGCCGCCTCCGGGGCTTTGCGCCAGCATTTTCCCAGAGAATATAGAAAGAGGCTTTTGAAACGGCCGCCGAAAAGCGTTTTGCTGATCCATTTCCAGGCAGCTAGATAATGTGTTTGGTATAAGTGCTGATGTACTACGCCAATTTTGTTTCCGCTTTTGTCAGTTCTGTTTTGCTTTTCTTCCTCATAAACGAGTTGCGTACTCAATTACATTGAAGGTCAAAAATGCTTCAATTTAAATCGCTACGGTTGAATTTTCATGGAGTTTTATGGAAATATAGGAATAGCAAATTAAAAGATTAGAGCATTTAATTTGAAAGAAATACGATTTAAACTAAATCATATCTCATCATCGTCATTATTTACTTATCTCAAAAAGGCAAAAAAGTATTAAGACACAAAAACTCTGATTTCCTCTACTATACCACGTCCCTCATTAAACATTACTAAAATTAAATTATATTTTTCAAAACATTTGGCATCTGGCAGTCGAGCGAAAGCAATTGATTTTTACTCTCTGCTTTTCTATTGATCGTGCAAGCATCATGCATCTTTGAAAGTAGTCTCACACGACATTTAATTTTAGGTTGACCCTATAGTCGGATTTGCTATGTGATATATCGGATATAAAAAAAGAATTGACTTGACTTTACATTTTATTTATTTTAAGAAATATGATTTGGCGAGAAATTGCACCATGTAATTGATCGTTTTGGCTCTATTTGGCTAGCACTGTTCGCCAATTCTGTCTAAAACTATGTGATTTTATATCCAATTATTTTATGTATTTATGACAAGGCAGAATAAACAAGAATATAGAAACTAGTGTTAAACAAATGTATACATTTCATGTAATTTCAAATTATAGAGTTAATGATCATCCATCACAATCCTTTGAGCGTCATTTTCACTTAATCTTTTTACATCAAATTTTAGCTTTTTTGGTGATCAAGCTCTCTTTCAGTTCTTCTGTCAATGAATTGTTTAGTTTTAATTCATCACTAAAAAGAGCTTTCTCTACAAATGTACTCTTTGTTTGGTTTGAGTTCTTTGCTATGAACACTACTTTAACAACCGAGTTTCCTCAGAAACGAACTTCACCGCTTTTTTTATTTCTATAATCAAGTTCAGTGATATTTATTCTAGAGGAAGTAGCTGAATAAAAAAAACATGGATGAAACTGTATGAAGCAAACTAAAAATGTGTATGCGTCTTGAAATTAATATAAAAAAATCACTCTTTCCTTTAATATTGAATTAGCAAATAGATTAAGTTCGTAATTTTGAGGAAATATTGTTATGAATGATAAAGTTGTATCATATAATTGTGTTGCAAAAAGTTTCAAATTAATTATATAAACTCTCGTGATACATACAACAATTAAATACCACATACAACCGAAAAAGTAAAGAAATAAAATACAAAGAAATAAATGATGTTCATGAAAAAAATGAAAAAAAAATCTGAGCTTATTAAACTATATTGCAGTAGGCTAAAGGATCATTCTGAAGAAAGCCAATAATACTTGGAATATTCGTTGCGCACCAAATTTTAGTTCAAAATGTAATTATGATACAAATGTTAAATTTTGATTGTTAGTTGATATATGAAATCAAACACAATACCTTTGGTTTGCGGTGTGAAGTGTGTTCTGGACGAGGTGAAAACAAACTCGGTGCTCACGGTTGCGAGCGCAAAAAGCGAGCGGAGCGAGATTTGCGGAAAAGCGGCGGTGGCGGCGTCGGCGCGGCCGCTTTAAAACGGGGCGGCGAGAGAGACTCGCTTTTCTGTTTTATATTTGATGAGGCTATCAAAAATGGATGCCGGTTGAACGAACGTCAAGTTATTATTATTTCAGCAAGGCCGCATTTCTAATGAGCGACGTACGCCACATTCACAATCCGCGCGCACACACTTTGGCGCTGGCTGAAAGCAGCAGCAGCGCGCCGACTGCATTCACGCGCCCGGCCATTCAAAGCCGCCTGCATAAATGCCACTTTAGCCGAGCCTTTGAAGCTGTAAATATGCAACCGGCCCGTGCGTGTGCACACGCAGTGAAATTGAGTCCTCGCGGGAATCGCCAACACACGCATTGACCTACATTTGCACACCACAGTCGATTCCAGCTTTTTGCAAACAGTCCGAGCCACTAAGCTTGCAGAAAAGAAACTCGCCTTTTTAAATTCCTACTGATATCTAAGAGCCGTCAGTTTCTAGAATTGTTTTCAGAAAAAAATTAAATGATTTGCAATTGTCTAAAAATTTAATTTTGTTGATCTAGAAAAATCATTTATGCGCCAAATTTTTATATTACATTTTGTAGGATATTTAGAAAGTGTTTTTATCAGTTTTGCCTAGTTTAAGATGGTATAAACCTTGCACTCATTCATGTTTATTGGATGTATAGGAAAAGTAGATCGACTTTAGTTCCAAACTCTAACGATAAAATAAAAAAAGTGTTTGTTGAAAATGACTGTTATGAAATCAATAGGAGGGGTAACTAACCATATATATACATATATGGATTCACCCATATATTGGTGAATCAAAATTAAGTTGATTTTCTTGGAAAAGTCTTTGAGCATGAGATGATCTACATTTTAAATTAAAGGTGCTGTTTGATCCGCATGGTATTTATGTATATTATTATTATGAAATTGCCAGCTAATTTGGGTAAAACGTTCTAGATATTTTCCTCCTTCGTGTCAATTATCTAAGTACTTATTTCATCGAGGATTTTGCTGGACTGATGTAATAAATACCACTTTAAATTGTACTTCATCCATGCTGTATAAAATTTGGCTTTTCAGCAATGGCGAAATTGAAACAATTTGGTTTACCGCTCATAAACTAGAATTCACACTTCGCTATCAATCCATGACCATATTTTGCGGGTGCCACGGATGGAAAATCAAAATTCATTGTCAAATAATCAAGCAAAACGCCACCGCAGACATTTGAAACCACAATTTTAGCCAAGCTGCGTCTGGCCATTTCAGTTTTGTGCGTCGCACATCAATCATCCGCGATTATAATAAACTACAATTTATAAACACTCGTGAGCGCAATCACGCCGAATTTCACGCGTCATTATCGAGGACGTGAGCTCAGCATAAAATTTTACTGTCCACCGCAGCCCGCCCTGCAGGTGAGCCGTGACCGCAAGGGGGAGGGGGTGGTCCAAAATTTTTCTCGGGCCGCGTGTGCGTTTTGCCGATCCATCCGGTGCTCGCGCGCGCGGGGACCGGATGAGCACTCCACATCGGCGCAGCATGCTTTGAGGGTTTTACTTTGATCCTATTGGCGAGATGTACTTACACTGAGCTCAACAGTGTCTTACTACCGGATTTAGGAATCACTTAGCGTCAACTTCCATTAGCTCAACTCGGCAGCCCCCGGTGGATCGACGAGGATGGGGCGGAAACTCACTCGTCGCCCGCTCGCTCGTTCGCTCCACTCACTCTGTATCTTTCTCTCTGCATATGTGCTGTTTTCTCTGGCTGATGCTTTGTGCGGAAAAATCATACGACGCTCGCTCTTTCCCCGTCGCAAGTCAGACACTCGCTCGCTCGCTTTCCTGCTGCTGTTGTTGCGAACTTTTCCACGACAGGAAAGCATTAGAAATTTGTTATAGGATTTTGCTGAGAGCAAGCGAGCACGAGTGGTGAAACTTCCTAACAAAGGTGGTATTTCGCTGTATAGAGAGAGACGTGGGTTTAATGCATTGTGTGCCCTACTTGTGCCTTGAGATATTACAACTAGCACGAATGCTTACCGCTAATGAGGCTCACAATCAGTCTAAGAGCAGAATTTATAAGTATGCATATTCAATTATTCTATTTATCCAAATATTTGTACACAATTATCTCAAGCAGAATGAATATGTATTAAATTCAATTCAAGATATAGATGCCTGCCATACAAAAGTGTATTTTGCCAACAGAAATAACTTAATTACTAATTTCTGCTTTTTTGAACTTTTTTAATGACTCTGTGCAGATATAGGCTTTAAAATTTATAATAAAATAAGAAACCTGTTGCGTTACATAAATTTAAAATATTCAAATATATGCTTTTATTGAGTAAAATAAAGAAATCATGAGTTGAAGATTAAAATTTTTAAATTCATTATGTTATTAACAATTCATTGATCAATTGATCAACGGTTGAAAGTTTCTTTCCCACGATATGCTCCCGTTGGAATCTTTAAATTTAGATACATTCAATACTGCACAAGAGTTTATTAATTTCTAAAAATAAATCTGATGAGTAAAAATAGCAAACTAGGTTTCGCTAAAAAATCTAGCAATTCACCCGTGACGCAAATAGGTTCCGGTTGGAAAATGTTCTTGAACTACTACCTGAGGGAAAACACTGCGCATCCATGCGGTGAAAAAAGAGCAGCCCCGCGTACGATACTCTACACGTTTACGCGCGGCGCATTTTTCGTACACACGCGGCACACGAGAGCCTTGGCATATCGATTCAACGTCGCTTTAACGAAATAATGAGAGAGTGTGCGAGCGCGGCAGGAAGGGGTGGCACCCGCGAATGAAATGAAATGATAGTTATTGCGGCTGCAACACTCGAGAATTATCATCTATGTTCTATTTGGCCGGCCGCCTCGTTCCCCTTATCAAAAAACAGGTGTGCGCTACCGTCACGCGATCACCTGTCCACTCTCACTGAATTTACGGAACAACAAAAAAGCCGCCGACTCGCGTTGGAACCCAATTCCATTGGCTTTGCACTCACAACTTCACAATCAGCTTTTAATTTACAAATTATAATCGCTGTTCGAGATAAGTTGATAATTTATTCATTTCGTAAATTAGATTAAAATCTGTTTTATTGGAATATGGGGAAATCGGGATTAATTTTATAAAATATCTAAAATTATAACAAACAAGTGATTTCTATATATGCCCTCATTTTTTTGCTGCAAATTCCACACTCGCTTGAGGTGACAGAAGGAGCTGAAAAGCATAAACAGAAAATTAAAACGATCATTTGTGGCGATGAGTATATATAAAGCTCCGTTCCCACCGCAAAGTGGCCCGACTCCCACACGAAGGCATCAATTAGGCCGGTCGTCAATTGACAGGCAATTGTCTGTTCGCGTGGAGTAAGAAGCGGCGCCGTGTCGGTCTGTGAACATGAAATATTCACTAATCGCTTGTGTCATCATTATGGTGTATTGACTTACCTGCTCCAAGTGGCCACAACGCGGCACGGACCCAGCGGCTGCCTATCTTTGACGGCCGCATCGCACGCAATCCTCGTGACACGTTTTTCGACTAGCAAATAAATAATGCACGCCAAGAAGAAGAACAAGAAGTCTTTTATATTTCCGACACGGTTGTGACACCACGAGTCAAGCTGCTAATTTTCTCCAAAATGCACTTGAGTTTGACATTTATTTTCAAACTGGTCAGGAATAATATCTACTGAAAGACATGGCAAACAGGATATTGTTTAAAACTTTTTCCAATAGACACTGAATTGAATAGTCGGAATATTTCTTCTTTAACATAATTGTAAAATGGATTGTGTATGTAAAAATGGTTAGGTAAAAATAATTATTTCCTACAATTCTGTCCAGGACATCAGCTGTTAAGCTCCTCAAGCCTCGTGAGTAGAGAATTTTGATTCACCGCGGGTAATTTTTCCAATCGAACCTACCCACAAAAATTTTCTCTTTAAATTGTTTAAAGACGTAACGAGTAATGAGAATTTTTTACTAAAAAGGAGATAATTACACTAATTACTAATGCGGGACAAATTTTTTCCAAACCACCTAAATTTCCAGATTATTTGTTTATCAGATACAATTATTACGAATACCAGGGATTTAATTAAATTGTGATTTTCTGTTAAAAATCATTTCAGAATTTCAGACTGTTTGAAAATATGCCTTTTTTGCCTTGCTCTACAGAAATATCTCTCTTCCGATCGATAGCTTTTCATGAATGATTCAATCGTGCTAACAGAGTTGGTTTTAAGTTGCGGATGCCACTTTTTAGAGACGCGGGGAGGGCCAGCTCGTTTTCGCCGTAATGACTGGCGGTGTGTGGGCGGGCGGGCGAACGATTGGGAATGACGACACCTGACCCATCCTCTCTAAATTTCACATGACATTATTATCCACTTGTAAAGTTTTAGCCCCTTTTCGAATTTCAAGAGTTCTTCTCCCTCCCGTGACACCTGCTTATGGGAATGAAACCAGTTGGAATTAATTATCGGCCCGCCCACTCGGTCACATTGCCTCCGCTTTGCGACTAGGGGAAGCGCCAAAGTAAGAGATATTATTTTCAGCCACGGTTTCGGATATTTTCCGCGGTCCAGAGTGAATGCAAAAGACTCATCTACATATGGCGATGAGCGGAGCGGTCTTGTTTTGTTTCGAGGTCGGGATGCGCACATTCGCTTTTATTTAATATTTATAGAAACGCGCTAATGCCCATTTCGCAGCGAATCTCAGCGGGCCATCTGGCGCTGTAACGAGAGACCGACGCGCATTTTGAGCCAAATTGAACAAGTATCACAATAAGATATCATATTACGCGGCCGTGTTTGCTGATATTAGAGGGGCTAATAGTCGCTACCCTGCAGATCGAATTTCACTGCAGTTGCCAATATGGTTCGATTTGAGCTCATTTGCATACGTTCATTCACTAGAAAAATTAGCTAAGGAAACACAAGTTTTTTTTGCTCTTTTTATCCCTGTCCGAGGACCGGGAAGGGCGCGCATATAGTTTGATAATATTTTTAGTTTTCATATAGTTCTTCTTGGAGACTTTTCACATCTGAATAAAATAATATATTATAATAATATAATACTGCGCAATTCAGGAAAATAATTTTTACCTTTGCTTCTAACATTCAATAAAAAATTTACAAAATTTACTCAGAGAGAGTCTTATTTAATGCTGGGGATAATTTATTTAAATATAAGTTGTTCAACTAGAAATAAAATACCTCTTATGATTCACAAATTGCAACGAAATAAATAAAAATAAAGCGATAATTGCAGTCAATCCACTTAATAAATATGCCAATTAATTTGGTTAAGTCTAAGCTTTAATTTAATTCAATATTGGCACTTTTAATAGATTGATTTTTTAGATATATTAACCCACTTACAATTGATTTCACTTGCCAATAATTCAAAGCAATATTCATTGTTATCCTGCAAAGCAAGAATTTTAATGTAACAAAAAATGTCAGTATCTCTTGCTGACTCTCGTGAAAAAATGTTCTATCCTAAAAATTTTAATATTGTATTCATTTCAAAACCAATTTAAACTCGGGTCCCACAGGACAAATAAATTTAAAATGCAGTGCATAGGTCATACACATTGAGCTTTCTTCCTTGTTCTCTCTCGTAATTTTAAATATGTGCGCTTTGCTACACCTCGGAGATGAATTGAAATGCGGCAGACAGTTTTGTACACAGGTAGCAATGCAAGATGCAAATTTTTGCCATTTACCGGAATTCCCCCTAATCCACTGGCTTCCCTTGGAGTTTCCATTACAAAAGTTTGCAGCCAAGAAAAATTGCAGCAATTCCTTAAGCCAGCAGCACTAGCAGCAGGAACAATTCCATTTGGCGCGCGAGGGAAGGAAGGGCGGCTCTCGCTCTCTCTCTCTCTCTCTCTCTCTCTTTCTTGCTCTATTTCAATCCGCTCCTTGGTTTATGCATCAATTTGCATGTAATTGAGGGAAAGGTGCGCCTCGCCACTTTGCAGCTCCGTGTGTGAGCGCGCGCGCCCTCGCCGCTCGCTCCTTAGCCCCTGCACTGCATATACACACACGTGTATACAAACATATATATGGCAGAGGTGCGAGCACGAGCTGCTGGCCAAGCTAGCGTGTACAGTTTTGTTATTCCAGCACGTGGCCACACATCCTTGGCAGAGTCTCCGGGTTTTCTCACTGCGGTATATTTTGGTCACGTCCCGACATTATGTTCTTATTTTACTACAGAACTGCAACACTCCTCCATCAGTAGCGGCCCCTGTAGACCTGAGATGGAGCGGCGCGAATAAAGGAAAATGTCCCGCTACGGCAGCGGAATATTTTACACGCCAAACCTTCTCTCTCTCTCTCTCTCTCTCTCTCTCTCTCTCTCTCTCTCTCTCTCTCTCTCTCTCTCGCTCTTTCGCTCTTTCGTTTTCGCCATTCGCCTGCGGACCTCTCTCGCTCGCTTCACTCTGTTTACAAGAAAAATGGGGTGCTCTCCGCGAATCTTCGCTTTTTATCCGGTGGCCGTCGATGGTAATGGCCAGCTGCTGCTTTCGCTTCGAATGCCAAGTGTGCGTCCGGATTTTCAATAGGACGCAGATTTCGATGCCGATGAGAGATAAGAAGAATGATGATACGTGATCCTGATAATCTCAAAAGGAAACAATTTTTGTCATTGCGATAGCGATAATTGAGTGAATTTTCACCCTAATATATTTTCAACAAATTAAAATTAATTTTTAATAGGGAAAGCAATAAAACCCCCCAATATTCTGGTAAATGAGTGCGTCAATTTCAAAATACAGGGAACTGCACTTAAGGCGAAAAAACAATTAATTTTTTTTTCAGTTCATTCCCGAGCTTCTGTAATATTTTCTGAAAAATTACGGTTATTACACGCGTTGGCTTGTGCTGCTTAAGAATGCCCTCTCCAGTAAGTGTGAATGTCAAATTTAATTTGAACTTAAGTTTGCAACGAATGATAATTTAGCAAATAATTCATCTTCGTGGTGGCATTTTGATCAACTAGCTTGGTTGCGTGTGCAGAGCAAAGCGGCGCTGTTGAGCAATGGTCGTCTCTCACTCAGTTGCAAGGACTTTCAGTCTGTTCCCTTTTTACAGACTTTCATGCCGAGGGAGGTAATAATGCAAGGCATGTTCGTTCTGCCGCATTTTCACGTGCAAAAGTAGCAAACGCTGCGCAACACACGAGGTCGCCGGGGTCGCGCGTTCATTCCCTCCGGAGGGCTGGCCAGAATTACAATTACTATTCTCTCGCAGCCAGACAGTGCATTTCCATGGTAGTTAATTTAAATTACCTCGGCTCTGGGAGAAATAATGTAGAGTGCAGTTTGCAAACGCGAATGCCATGTAATTTAAATTGAATTTCTTTATCACCGCGCGCGGTCATTTGCGTCGGGGGCACGGCACTGCAGTGTGTTTAGCGTGGATAATGCGCATTCAAGTCCGAGGGTTGGCTCTGTATTTATCACATTCTATCTGCAAAAAGCAAATATCTTCCTCAACTCCCAGTGGAGAGCGTATGTGTGTGTTCTGCAAGCTAGGGCTCTCTCTCTCTCTCTCTCTCTCTCTCTCTCTCTCTCTCTCTCTCTCTCTCTCTCTCTCTCTCGTGCTCTTTCCTGGGGGACCGAAAAGTGCGGGACTAACATTTTAAAAACGCCTCGCTCCTCCTCCTCTTTATTTCATATACGCACTCTTTTATTTTCACTGCCTTTTATTTTCCTCCTTTTCTCGGTGCCGTCCCCGAAAAACATCCCCGTTATACGTCAGCGTGCGTTCGTCTCGCAACACACACGCGCGCACAGGCAATTTTGAAAGTGCAAACAAAAATGGAATTTGAGAGACCTGATTACCATCGGGGTACTTTGAGGTGGGGTCTGTGTGATTCATTATTCATGGCGCGAATTTTGCATTTTTGATCTAATATTTGGCTAGCGGCCGCCCTGCCGCGCTTTGATGGAATGCAGCGATGAATGGAAAGAAGTGTCCAAACTGAATCTCATTAACAGCCCGCGGGCGGTGCGTGGAGAGCTTACGTGTCGGGGGGCTACAACAACAGTCGTCTTCGGAACTACTGATCTGTATAGAATGCATTCCTCTTTAGTTTAAAATTTGTAATCTACAATCGAAATAAAGGTGAAACGTACCATATGGAATTGAAAAACATGAGTATCAAACTTCAGGCTGCGCATATTTGATCAAATAGAAAATTTGAATCTGCAAAAATTAGAAAAATACTCAGTTATAAAATTCTAAGAAAGAAGAACAACAAAGGGGCTGTTATCTGTAGGGAATTATTTCAAGGATGGGTGGCAATTAGTGAATTTAAAGAGAAAAATGACATCGCATGTCCTCCATCGCTCTGCAGCTAATAGTGCGCTACGCTAATTTTGGTTTTTTAGGTAAAGTACTGCTGATGAGGCCAAAGGGGCCGCAACGGTGTGATAATGTCCAGTGTGAGGACATGCGAGGGTATTTTTCCATTTAAATTTCACTCATAGCCGCCCATTATTAAAATAATTCCGTGAAGAGTAGAGTTAAGTAAAATTTAAATTTTCAACGCCTGGGGTTACTTAATTTTAAACTATTAATTTTTTAATTCTCACATTTTTTCAAAGCCCCTACTTAACAAAAATGAATAAAAGATATTCCCAAATGCTTTAAAAGTATGTGACATGAGATAGTAAGACTTTTATCCAATTAAGCTTTACTTTAGCCGCATCAATATCAGTCTTCTTTTAAGGTTAATTAAAAATTAAATAATGTATTTATCCCGCATTCAAACTGCATAGCAATATTTAACTCCAGAAATCATTTCGCTATACGGTATTAAAATATCCTCAAAAAGAAAATCAACTGAATTAATTGTCAATGTATTTTATCCACGCAAAGTTCAAGTTGTTGCTGAGCTAAAAACGTAATGAAATTGTTAGGGTTTTCATTTAAACAAACTCAAGTTTTACTTATTTTATTTTTAGGATGAAAATTCTATTGGAAAGGAAAACAATTGTAAAGTTTAATCCATGTTACAGTGCTTTATGCTCGCCGAATGAATTATTTTTACTGCCCATTTTGCGGTTGATTATTCGCACGCAATTTCCTTGATCTGCTCAGCGGCCGCATCAATTTGTGCACCTTTGTTATTTTAACGGCGCCTCCGGCGGCGTTTGGTTGGCCCGTTACTCCATGCCGGCGGGTGGAATAATGCTGGGGCTCGTTTCCCTCTGGCTGCTGCTGCTTTTGGCTTTTTGTGTGTGCCGCGCACGTCGCGCTCCTAGATCATGCGGGCCGGTCTCGTGGGCTCGATAAAATTGCACCATAACTCCAAATCATCGCTCAATGACATCGCGTTATTGCCCCCGCGGCTGTGTGCGGAACACAATTTCCACTGCACACACACACACACACACACTCACACACACATACATGTAGGCAGGCAGGCGCCGTTCTTTCGCCGCCAACGCCGCGTGCTAGATGTTGTTGGTTGTCGCTATCGATTATGAACGGCAGCCGGTGTGCTCTGTGTGTAGGTTTCCGTAAGTTTGATGTCGCGCATTGTGGGGTCTAATCGATTTGTCGATGCATCATAATTTATTCAGCATCGTGCGCTCCATCCGTCTTATTGTCGGCCGCGCCGCCCGACGCGCTTTTTATTCGCCGCCAATTACCGCGAATAATAGCCTCGGAAGCGACCTCTAGCCTACCTGCCTGGCTTCTCTCTGCGTAATCTGCCAACGCGCAGCATTAAAGGGTTTGGCCCAAACATTAGTCTCCGAATTGGTGAATTATTTCGTGATTGCGCCGCACCAGCTCGGCTTATTCGGAAATTACGTTCGAATCACATGTAAGAGACATAATTAATAATGCCTCAATTTTTTAATGATGTGATAATACCGTTTACTGTAGCTAATTGTAGGTCCTCAAATTTTACGTAATTTTAACACCTTCAAATCAAAAACTCTAGTCTAGGCTTACTTTGGCTGATATTCCTGGACAGAGCCTTAGCAGCTTGTTTGCTTGAAGTGTCGTATCACCCATTCTCACACGCTTTTAATTTTGACTGACAATAACACATTAATTTATGACTAATGTTAAGTGTAAACATACACAATAATAAAGGTGTCCAACCTTCATGAGATAACTTAGTTTATTTTTAACGAATTAAAATACAAAGGTTTTCATTCATCGACTCATAAAGGTATTCATAGTAGCTCAAATTTTAATATCAGTTGTGGTTTAGATGAAAATAAACAAGTAAAATAATTAACGTTGTTTTTAATTCAACCACACAGTTCATAAAATGAACAAATGCAATCATTAATATGCAAATCAAACAGTTGTTTAATGCAACTGAGTGACTTAAGTTTGATTTTACAAATAATTTAAAAGTATAAGACATTGGAGATGTGTAATTGTAATTAAGTTATATATATGACATGTACATACAAAATTTGAAGCGAGCCGAGTTGAAAATTAAGCTTTTTCCTTGCAAATCCTCTTAAACTTGAATATTAGTTGATTTTATCAAAATTTAAACGGTAAAATAGTCTTTAAATTCTTTATAATCCTTGTTGTCCCATCATAACATGATACTAACAGATCCGAGGTTAGACTTCTTGCTAAGCCCAAATGCTGCGCGAGTTGCATACTCACTAATTTCCAGTCCACTCTGTCTTTGCTCAATTCTGCGGACAGGCAATAAATTTCTAATCGCGTAAGATGGCTGATAGAAAGTCGTCGGCGCAAGGAGTGTCGCCTAACTAGCTAAGCGCCGGCGCTCGTGTGCGGCGATAGCGGTCGTGCATGCATATTTTTTTAAAAACCTAACCGTCCTTATAAATAATTTAGTCGAAAGCAGTGAGAGATTGCATTAACATTCCACTCTGATATTTTATTCACCAACATTATTCACTACACACACGACAAAGTTTGTGCCATTTTAAAAAGATTAGCCAGCCAGCCCCCTTTGCACCTCGGTGCACGTGAATAATTAATCTCCAGTTCACAGACAAAAGCCAAATCTTTGGCATGCGAGCAGCATGGCTGACTCGGTGCTTAGATGTTTCCTTCAAAACTTGTTGTGGACAATTTTAGTGAAGACGACTGGATCAGTGTGGTAGAAAAGAAATTAAAATAAAATCAGCGGGTGGGTCGTTGGCATTTTGCTAATTGTGGAAACTGCAACTCCAGCAGCGGGCAGGGGACATCAGTTAGCTGCTGCGGTCCACAAGATCGATATTTCTTTGCGCCCATTGGCGGAGTGGCAGCGTTAAACTCGACTCACGGGGGCGGAGCGTTTTGTTTCCATTCCATTCTTGGCGTTCTCCGTGTGCGGCGTGCAAAACAATTACCTTTTTGCAGGCGTGGGCCGAAATTTTGCCATCTCTCTGGCGTAGTAAAGCGGTGAAAAACGAGGGCTAAAAGTTTTCGGCTATTACTAGAGCGACTGCCGGCCGGCTGGCTGGCTGCTGCTCGGTTGACGTAGGGGCGCGCGAGGAGCAGCAGGCGGGCGGTATTTAATTAAAGTTGTGTCAAGAGCTGATTAATTATTCAGGCGAAAGACAAGAAATTTAAGATGCCGTGCCGCCGGTGTGGAGAGGAGAAGCGATGATGGTGCATGCTTTCTTGCGGCTTATGCAGATGCGCGCGGCACGGGCTAATGCGATAGGATTAGCAGTTGTAAACTTGGGAAAAGCCAAAAGTTAGCAGCTTAACTTGCTTTAAGGCTCTCAACTAATGAGGAATTAAACGAGAAAAATAAATTCTAGAGAGCGGCAATGGTCGAAAAGCGCCGAGCAGCGCGAGGGCACGAAACTTTTGCTGCACGGTCGCAGGTATTAGGGTGAACTGACGAGCGAAAAGCAAACAAAACTTTGAATTTTTGGAAACGGCGATCAATGCATAATTCATGAGGTGAATGTGTTGCTGCGGCCAGCGTGCTGCGGGATTAAGCAAAACTTCTGGCCCTTGTTTCTTGCCAATTCTCAATGCATGCACGAGCTGTGTTTTTCTCGAAAGTTGTGCTTTGGCCGACGAAACTTGGCTACAACTACTGCTCTGGAAACAACGCAAATTCAGCTGAAAACGGTCAACCCTGCTTGCTTCACTAAAAAAATACGTATATCATCTCATTGCACACCCAAATGAAAAGGGAATAATGCAAAGGGATATAATCAAACTTACATACTTCGGCAATTGTAAATGAACAAATCATTCAATTTAATTTAATTCGTGGGTAATTATATATTTTGGTTGTGTTTGTACTTCGATGAGGAATAGTTATTTGAAAAATCAATAATCAAAACAAAATTTAATTTATTTAATATTCAATGCTGTCTAAATGAACAAATAAAAAAATGCCCCTTAAAATGTGTGGATTGCAGTTAAAATATGTTTTAAGTCAGGCATTTTATTTCAATACTACTTATAATTAACTCAAAATTTTATCTTTTTACACAAGAGAGGTTTAAAAAATGGTTTAATGTCTAAAACTTTAAGATGCAAAGGATTTTACTGCTTTCCTTGCTTAAAATTTGCTCCTATAGTAATAATCTTATAAAAGCTAAAAAATACTTTTAAACCCTCTAAAAATATTCACTAAAACAATTTTAACCTGTTTTGAAAATGGATTGAAAAAAAAATGAAATGCAACTAGAACCTACTAGGAAAAATAAAAACCAGAAATTTAAATTCAATTTGATCAGAATAAAAGTTCCGTTGTATTTATAATTATGTATAATAAGCGAGGCTAAAAGATATGAAATTTATCCGTTTGCATGACAATTTACGATTTAAGTGTACATTCGTTAAAGTGCAAGTCATTTTTCCAAATCAGCAGCCAAGGCGAGCGCATGCTTTATTTTCAATCTGTTCGGCGCAAATTCATGGGGGTGGCTGTACCCACTCTCAGCACTCTCCGCAGCCGCCGTGGAAATTTCTAAAGTGGTTGTAGTAACAAGGGCACGCGCCGACACGTGTTGTCCCCCGCGCGCACACGTGACTCAAGCACCAAACAATTAGTGGGAAAACATAATCATTCAGCATGTAACATGTCAATTAGGCGATTGCCCGGAGCGAGAGTGTGAGAGTTGACGTAATTCAAATTTAATTATCGCTCTTGAAACGACGAAACTGCGGCCATAAGCGGTCTGGATCAGCCGGCTGCTTTAATGAAGCAATCCAATCATCCGTCCGGTTTGAAGGGATGAGTGTGCTAATAATAATCATGATTAGCTGTAATATCTGTGAGAATCAAAAACCTACTCGCCGCGCGCGTCATGTTTTTTCTTTCACTTTCAGCACAGAATATTATTATTTAAATTTAAATTTGGATATCCGCACGGGTGATCATCTGAGTGTAATACATAACATGCTCCTGATTTTTTTTGTTATCAAATTTAATATGTTTGCTGCATTGTATTTGAAATGGTAAATTAACAAAATTAACCCTATTCTTCAAAAAATGCCTCATTTAATCAGGCCATCGTTACAGGTTACCAGCTGCAATCTAATTGAAATTATCTTAGCAGTGAAAATAGTCTTTTGATCCAGCGTTTTCCCTTGCAGTGATTGAAATGCGTGATCCTGTTGTTTCAGTCTCGAATCTTGGAGGACGTGTGTGGAAGCTGGTCTCCGAGACACAATGTAAGTGCACCCCATTCACATTTCTTATTGTTTAATGTGCACCCACTTGTCAAATGTAAACAAACAGTGCCCCACTTTGTCCAACGGTCGGTTTTTGTCTGCGCTTCAGTGCTCCAGATTCTAATGCGGCGGTAATGAGGGCAGGACGAGCCTCTCTCTGCCGCCGCCGTGTGTGCGCAATCCCATATCGCAACAATGACTAAACAATAAACAGCGAGACAATGGGGCTGCGTGATGAGGGCCAGCTGTTGTCTCTCCTCCTTGAGCTGCAGCAAAGCTGATCACTGCGCCGAGGGGCTTTAAATTCAAAATCGAGTCTGTTTTGACAGCTTTGTGTCGGAAATCTGGACTGCGAACGCGGCTTTTATGAGCTAGGCGCGGAGGGGATCACGCCAAAGTCAAAAAATCGTATTGCGGCCGATGACGGGTGGCGAGGGGTGGTGCGGCAATGCGGGAAACTGGTTTTTTTGCTGCAAAGGACAGGTGCCGTGCTGAAAGCTTGTGAATGCACTGCTAACAACAGTGGCAATCTGTCTCTAGCCACGATTTTTGTTAACAGCTATTTTTTTAAAATTTAATATAAATAGCTATTTGATATGAAATATTGATTTAAGCATGAAGGGATAGGTAAAAAGCTTTGTATTTTTGAGTTGCATTTGAATCCATCATGTTTTAGGGTCGGGAATTTAAGAATGTCTTTTTTTCTCGTAAATAGCAACTGTTGTTAGACGGTTCTTTTTTCCCATTTATTCTCATCAAATTTGTTCTCTGGAGGGTTGGAATTCTTTCGCTTCCAAAACGAGCATTTAATGTCAAAGTCAAGTGGTTTCATGAGCAAATTTATATTATTTTCGAGGGAAATTAATTACACTTGGAATTCTTACTTGGTTCGGAACTTCTTCCCAAGCTCTGTATGTATCAGCAACTGAATCTATAAATCAATATATAATCTATAATAATATCTCAATCATTTAATATGCGCGCAACAAAGAGACGATAATTCCAAATTTTCGTGAAAATTAGATTTTTCTAGAACTAGCCTGTATAACAAGCAATTTTAAAAGTGTGTACTTGTGTCCAAAATATCTCAAAAAGTCAAATTTCAAATAAATAAATTCTATGAAAACGCAAAGCTTTTCGTGCGATGTTTTTTAGGCTTCTTAGGCGATTTAAAGTCACTCAATAGACATTAAATTGAAATATTTGTGCTCGTATGGTGTCTAAAAGCAAATTAGATCAACAAACAAATAATGTTCGATCGTCTTGAATTATCATCCCTAATTATTTGCATTAGAAGATTATCCTACAGCAAATGATTTGAAAAACAATCTATCTTGAAACCAAGTTAATGGTGAATTTTTTATTGCGGGGAGATATTGCAATTTTCCTATAAAAAACATGCGCTTCGCACGAGTGCAAACTGTAAAATTCTTATAAATGTTTAATCAATTTCAAACGGTACTTTTCATTGTAGATTTATTTCTCATTAGTTGCGCGCAATTCAAAGTGTAAGCAGCAATCATCCACTCCAATGAAAGGGCACTCGAGGGTGTCTACTCACACCACAGATTTTATCAGTGCTCAGTCCTAGAGACGATGCAGAGAGCTATCACGTTTGACCATATAATTGAGGTGTGCGTACACTTGCACACGGACGAGTGCGAGGAAAACCACTCACTCTCGTCTGTTGATAAAAAAAACGCGAGGATATGTGCCCGGCGCGTTTTGTACATCTGTCAGAACCCTTTGGCGCGGGGGAGAGTGGCGAATCCACATACACACGCGCACGATTGAAATCGGCTCTCGTTGGTGAAAAGTTTCCCGAGTGATAAAAGGTATTTTGATAATAGCCCCTGATACAGAGGCGCGCACACACAGTCTTGCAGCACGCGCGCGGCGGTGGCGCAGACTTAATGCACTGTCAGGGGAGGGAGGGGCCATGTATAATAAATGAGGGGATATGTACACACGGGGGGTTGATACACACAAAAGGGTGCGTACGCACAGACAATATTTTTGTTGGCATTGCGACATGTGTCAGATAGTAGGCACTTGAAAAATGCTGCTGCTCTCTCCGAAACAAAAATACAAACGCGTTATGCAGCGAGAGAGAGAGAGAGCGAGAGCGAGATGGATGTTTGTACGTGTGTGTGTGTATGAAAGAGACAGAGCCAGCCGGGCTCATCATAATTGTAATTATCAGGCCTGTTTGCTCTGCTCTGGCTGCATGCAGCTAGCGAACGCCCAGAGAACGACCGAGGGGGGTCTGAGGGGTTGTTTTGTCTGTCCATCAACACTTTATGCGGCTTTCTCTCTTTTGGCAGGGAATGTTTGACGCCGGAACAGGTGCAAAATGAGAATGTATAGCGTGCTGCTCGAAATGCGTTGTTAAAAATTGTCAGGATAAAAGTCAAATTTTTGGACATTGCATGCTCGTGAACATTAATTGGTTATATTTTTACTTGCTCGTGATTTTTTTAAACCCGTTTGGAAATATCCTAAAAATAAATAAATTGTTATAAAATTATTTACCTGTTATTTATTATTTTAAAAAATCTTTGAGAAAGGGTGTAAAGAACATAATTGACTTTGTGATGGTTTATTAATTAGTATCGTTCTATTTTTTAAACTTGTTCTAATACTATGTGCTTATCAATCAAAATATAAAAGTTAAACTGTCAAAATATCCGAAAATTGCGTTGAGAACCGGTTCAGCGTCTCAGTGAAAAAAGTTTGGGTAAGGCCAGGATGTGTCAAAAAATGAGATTTGTGCATCAATTTTGCAAATAAAAGACAATTGAGTTATGCATCATTGCATATACAAACACATAAAATAGCCAAATGTTGAGCTTCCCGGCAGAATTATAAGCTGCCCGCCTCCTTGGGCGAGGCTGTAAGCCGCGCACCGCAACGCTGTTGACTGAGAGAATCATGACGTCTGCCTGCTTCTGAATAAGTAATACGCTGTGAAATTTATTGCGCTACTAATTTAAAGCCTAAAAATGATTTGTTTAATAAAATGAGGCACGACGGGGGCCTGAGAGAGTTGTGCCGGCAGTAATAACATTTTGTTATAACTTTTGGCAACGAGAGAGAGAGAGAGAGCGAGAGAGAGAGAGAGAGAGAGAGAGAGAGAGAGAGAGAGAGAGAGAGAGAGAGAGAGAGAGAGAGAGCCGTGAATGGCAGCGAAATGATAATATCTGTGTGTAACGGCTTGTGTTGTCGTAAAAGGGGTAGAGACTTTTGAAATTATAACTCTCCGGGAGAGGGTAGAGGATGAAATTTTAAATTAGTTCGTGAATAATTAACAACTCATTAATACGGTAGCTGCTGATGCTTAAACTTTGAAACTCGTGGACCACGCTATCATTGTTATACACACGGCAACTAATTATTATTTTTATTAGCGCAACTCCCCGTTGGGGAGCGAAATACACAGCCAGCTTTTATAATTTTAACGACGGCCTTTTGTAGTAACAATTATTTTTTATGATAATTCTATATAGTGCACTAAAAGTAGACGACTTGTTCACGGTTGTAGGTTGATCTTTCACTACATCTAGGCTGAGCGGAATCCAACACTCTTGCCTCTGCGGAAAACCGCATGTCACAAAAGAAGAATTAAAAGACGGAAATTGCAGCAGAATTTCGTTTTTTACATTCACTCGAGCTGAATCCCACGAAAAATACGATTCAGCACCTTAGGACCCGACTTGTGATAAATTAAAAGAACTAAATCAACAACTCATTTGCGGATGTTCGCTCTCTGCCCTTTTGCGGAGGAGTGCGGCGCGGGGAATTTGAAAAAATGAGTCTAATTTATCTGGAGCATCCACTCTCCCCTACTGAAGGCCCCGCTGGCAATGAATTGGGGGTAATTTGAACACGTTTGTGGCTAACACTGCAATAATTTACGCTTTCTGTTGGCTAATCTGCTCGATTTTTTACGTCGCGATTCCGCAGTGCCTCTAAATTTTCGAGGGGAGATCAAGTTTTCTTTTTTTTTCTTACTAAGATTACGGAAATTAAGACTATGGGAATTTTATCCTTTTTATACAAAATTAAGTAGCTCCTCTGGGAATTTTGTGATTTAAAGTAGACAAATTTTAACTGTTCTTAAAGGCAGGAATAATCAAAATATTATCTTTAAACAAAATCACTCTAGAATATTGTTTTTAAAATATTTTCAATGGATATTTATTTTGAGGATGTACATAAAAAACGGCTGTATATTTCAAAAGCGTTTTAAAAACGCATGAAAAGAGCAGAGAATTGGTGATAAACAGCGCTCATGCAGCTTTCCGATTGCGACCAACACAGCCAGATTGGCTGCGAGCGCAAAATGTTGCGGATGCCATCAGGTCATATTCACGTAGCCACGGAAAATGAAAAAGTGGCGGCCGTGACGAACAAATGCCGCGTATAATCCAGCGCCACGACCATTTTTGCAGGCCGGCACGATGGGATTAGCCGGCGCAGTTTTGCAAATGATGAAATTTGGCCGCTCCCAAATCCCGCTGACCTCTCCGTCGAAGCAGGTAGTGTGTGAGAGCCGCCGAGGCGCGCTTTTAAACGCGGAGGAAATAATAATCCCGGCAGGCGGAGGGGTGCGCGCGTCCATAATGCGGTGCAGTGCATGTGAAAGGCGCATTGGAGCGGCGTGGCACACGGCCGAGCGAGCGAGCCATCTCCATCTCTCTCGTCCCTCTCGCGCCCGCCACGGTTTTATGCATAATTAAATTACACTCTGTGGTAATAGAGCGTGTAACTGAAGCAGTGATGCACGCCCGCGTTGTAATGATTTATGCCCTATTCACTTGCATGTATATAGTAATGTGCACACAAGAACCGATTCTCGTGTTCAACGCTATCGCAAAATAGTTTGGAGTCCTCTTTGAACAGCGCGTTACAAGCGTCTTCTCTACCGCTGGTGTTTGCAGCCTCTCTGATATTGCTGTTGAGCTTTAGCAAATTGAAATTAGGAGAAAGACAAGAAAAGTATGGTTTAAATTTAATAGCGTTCCTTTCAAGCCAGCCATTAACTCGCATGATAGTAAAAATAAATAATGCCTGGCAAAGACTGAGGGGCTGAATGAGCTATTGTCAAGTGTGAGAACGAGCTATGTGATTTTCTAAGCTTTAATTGTTTATTCTCATTCAGTTGCACGCACATTAATGGTACAAAAGTCATATTTATAAATTGGATAAATTGATAAAAGGCAAAAGAGCTAGCAGAAAACCGATAAAAACAGATCGTTATCATAGCGATGCGTCCGTTTGAAAATTTGATTGTATAACTTTCCAATCACTTATTTATAATTTTTCTCACTTATAAGAGAAAGCATTCTTAGCAACATAAATCGTTGAGAGAAATAATAAATTCATAAACATTTTCATATTATCCCAGTTTATTTCTTAAAGGAAGTTTGATTTTACTGGATTTAAAATTTATTTTGAAATGAAACTCAAACGGAGATGCCAAATTTAATTTATAAAATTAGTTGATTCAATTCAATCCAAAAGTGAATTCTCTTTAGACGTTAGAGATTATGTTTAAATAACACGCAAATTAACAAAGAAACAACTCTAGCTGTATATAGAATAACAAGGCTTGAAAGACACCTGTGTGCGCGTTAAAGAAATTGGAAACCGCGAAAAATTGGGGAAAGTCGAGACCTAGCCGTCAAATCCCCTTTAGATTTCACGACAGCTCGGAAAATATATCCAATCTTTTTTAATTCACAAAGCACAACACACAAAAATTAGCACAAGAAACTTCTGTTTTTACTCCAAGCAATGAATAAAAAACGATCCGTTCTCACGCTGAGCGGAAAATCTCTCTAGTTGATGCATTTCCAATTGGCTGGATGGATTGGAGTTTGCTGTATGTGAGTGTGCGTTTCCAATCTGTACGTACACCATATATGTGCAAATTAAATTAGATTTGCCGTTCATCATTCTGCGGATATGACACGCTAGCGGAAAATATTACGCCCGCTGTGCTCTGGCAAGCCGAAACATGGTTAGATATCAGAGAAAGAGCAGGCAGGCGGAAGGGGGAGAGCGCGCCGCGCGTTTGTATGATTGATACTTGCTGCGTTTTATTATGATTGATACAAATTCATGAGTAATGTTGTTTCCCACCACGGAAATCAATACTCGCTCACTCAAACATACGCAGGAATGGGAACAGCGAGAGGCGTAATTCACACAGGGCAACTTGGGAAAAGCTTCTATAGGGATTTGAGCGCGTATTGTTTGGCAAATCCGCCCTTTTCCGATACGCGCACATTTGTATGGTGAAATATTGTTTCATTTTTGCTCAACACGAACGTTACGAGCAATGCCAAATTGCCAATTTACACCTCCGATAATTTCGGGCGGCGCTGCAGATGGAATTCGATGGAAACCATTTCGTTCCCTCGTCGTTTGTTTTGGTTCTTGGAACAGCAACTCTTCCCGGCTCGTCGGCGAAGCGGACGCGGAAATGATTAAGGGTGCAGAGCTGCTAATTGATGAGAATACTTGTCAGAGACGTAGTAATAACAATAACAATTTATCCAGTGGCCCTTTCCTGCTTTCACCGATGGGAGAGCGAGCAGACTAATTAATAACAATAACACACACGAGATGCTTGAGGAAGATAAGTGTGTACTGTGCCATATGTTGCTCGCATGAACGCCGCGTTTGCGTTTGAAAGCAAGCTGAGGGAGCTGTTGGTGCAATGTGTTCGTTCCTGCTCATGATATTACTAATTGTGACATTTCTCGCTGCTTCTTGAGTGCTTTAAGAGCCTTTCATCTGTAGAAATGAGAACTAGGGAATATATTGAGCATCAAACGGTCACTATAGTTTCAAAAAAATCTACTTGTAAGATTTTAAATTAGATTTTTCACTGTAGTCCATCGTTACAATTTTTTTGCTGCAAGCAACCTGACAGTACAGAATGCCATGAAGAATTTTTTTAAATTAATAATGGGGCAAAAGCTAGCGCTCAGTTTGATAACTCTATTTTGCTAAATAAATTTGAGAAAAATGTTAAAAAAAAATGCCGCGCTTATTTTACTATGCCATCTTTAGGGTTTATTTCAAATTAAACCGGTTTTTAGTTTGTTTCATTTATTGATAATTACAAAAACTAGAGACAAAAATGTCACGATTTTTATAATTTATTGTACAAATATTGTGACCTGTTACTCCTGTGCGAGTGAGAACTGTAACATTCAACAATATTTTAACTGTTGTGAACGAACAATTTAAGTAACTAAATTACTTGAAAAGGTCAAATCATGTCTCTGGATTGCTACATTTATATTTTCCAGTCCCGGCAGCAATAAAGGCGAATTGTCCGCGCTGCGCATAGCACTCTACAAAGAAACGAGTAGCAAACAATAATAATAAAAGGCACATGACCACTTTGGCCTCTCTCTTTTTACACGCAGATATCGCTCGGCGGCGACGGTGGCGGCAGCAGCAATATTTGCCCGGCTACTTTCCTTAATTGTGCGCCGCGCATTAATTTAATTTGCGCCCGGTGGCAAAAAATAGGCACCGCGCGCCATAAAGGTTAATCTCACTGCCGGTGAATGAGGCGGCTCCTTTTACAGGAGGCACAAAACATGGTGGAATAGCTCGCTCCGGCACTCACATGCACACACACACACGACGAAGAGAACATATAAAGTCGCAAACAAACAATGGCTGCTGTTGGTTTTGGAAGGGAACTTCAGCTTTAGTATTTGCTTTTGTTAGCTGCTGCCGCTGCACTTGCTTTCTGATGTTGGTTATTCATAAATAATTTAGCAGGTGGAGCGAGCGCTAAAACCCTACTCAGAGAGCAGGTCTCTCTCTCTCTCTCTCTCTCTCTCGCTCTCTTCCGCACGCTCACAATGCGTCTCCTCGGCGGCGCAGAATGATTTTTCCGAACGCTTTTCCGGCGCAATTTTTGAGTTGAGCGCCAGTCGACCGCAGCTTTTACTTTCACCGAATTCACCCTCGAAACCGACACGATCCTCTCGCGTTTCGTTTTTTCCATCCACGCGAGCAATTTGCTTTCTTTTTATACTCAATGAAGTGCATTATCGTCGACTGTAATAAGCCCGGTCTGCCCGCCCGCTCGTTCGCCTTCTGATGCTTTTAGTTTGCGGGCTCGAAAGAAGTGCACCTTTGAAAACTAACGCGATGGGGAAATTGGACGAGCAAAGTTATGGCAGGCACAAAGCGCGGGGGCTCCAAAGTTAAACACTACTTGCTCTCTCCGATAGTGCTGCTCGAGCCCGAGTCTTGTACCTTCCCACTGCCTGTGTGTGCCTCGGATAAATAGAAGCTATCTCTTCTCAATGTTTCGTGGTTTAGACGTTATTATCTGAGAGAGAGCAAGAGAGAGAGCCTGCGCGGATTGCCTGGGATCCGGCAAGCAGACCAGGAAAAGCGTCTCAAGATGGTTGGGGAGGAGGAAGAGCCGGTTTTATCCCTCCGATCAGACTGAACAGCTTTCAAGAGAAAACATTAAATTAATGAGCAATTTCCAGAAATTAAACGATTGTCTGGCGGTGATTGGGAATGCTGGGAAAAATTCAAGGTTAGGAGAAAGGGCGGCGTGGCGTGTGTTTGTGTGTCACATGCAGCACACTATTCGGAGGCCAGCTGTTTCAAGCATGGCAGAGCTGATAAAGTATGTATGTTTCTATACAAATTTAATGCGCTCACAGCTGACTCTCGGTGGGCGGCTGCTCGCTCTATGACTGGGTGCACAAGATCAGCAACAAAGTGACGTAGTAGTACGTTATAGTGATTAAAAAAACATGCGAAGCGCCGCCGCTTTTTGATACGAGGAGGATCAGCGGAGCCGAGAGAGAGAGCGAGAGAGAGAGAGCCTCACTCCCACAGCCTTCATATACCGTGTTGGCTGGCGCCTGTATTAAAAATTAACGACCACATCCAAGTTTGATAAGCAAAACCAGCTGACTCGGTGCCGCTGTGCGCTCCAATTTTCAAGATCAAGGTCTCGCGTACGGCTACACACAAACCTCTATTTATTTACCTCGGAAGCGGCAGTCACTAAATTTTGCAATCAATCAAGCTGCCGTGAATTTTTCATGCGTTGGCGCCGCCGCCGCCCCATTCCGTCTTCTTTCTTCGCCAGCTTCTCTTTAAAAAGTGGAAAATCGAACTTACGCAGGTCAGGGAAAAACACCACGTTGCTCTTTAAATTTTTTTCAAAGCGCCAGTTCGGGTTCTGCGAGTATTGATTTTTGCCTCGTCAAACGAAGACGCCCGCCATGCTGCTCGCGGGTCGTGATTTCAACAGGCGCAGTTATGCAAGCCCGCACGGTTTTGCAGTCCTGCCGGTTGCATCGCCAGGGGTCTGAAAAAATATTTTCTCTCTGTCAGAAATATTGCGTGGTTTTGTGCATTGCCATTGAGTCGTAAAGACTTTGAAGGCTTCTAAATTACGCCGCCTCCTTTGAAAGAGTGAGTGACTCGGGTGTCATTTAATAAAAATATAAACTTCCAGCGCACGTCTCTCACTCTCCATTCAAATCGCGTGAATGGGGATGGCGTGCTGTGAATAATTATGGCAGCTCTTTAATACACAGAGTCATAACACCTGTTCGCCTGTCAGTGAGGCTCACACACCACACACTCGACATGTCAAAATAAGCAGCAGGAAGTGCAACATGCGAGAGAAAATTGTGCTGAATCGAGCACCCTCGCCCCTCCCCTAATTCAATTTCATATTGTATTACGACGAAACAGGCCGGACAGAAAAAAATGCAAACCAACCAGGGTTAATTGGATTAAAACGCAAATAAAGCTCTTTGTTTGGATTAACTCGGAAGGAAGCTGGAATTTTAGTGCGAGTAACTTCTAATTAGGCTCCGTTTTTTAATTATTTTTCCTTCGGTTAGCGGAATAATTTTTCTTCTGAGTGGGGGGGATTTTTATTATTTTGCTTCTCAGGCGCATAATTAAAAAGTAAAAAGAAGCAGGGGGCGCGGAGGGACGCGTTCGCTTATTAACTGACTTGTTTTTCCGCGCCGTCTAGTCAAGAGGGATGTGTATTTAAATGTCCCCGTCCGCGGAGTCTTGAATAATTGAGCCCACGCTCAAATATTCATTGTCCAGCTGCACGGCGCGGAAATCCATCTAAGCACCTGACAAATCGTGACCGTTAATATTTAATTAATTGTACTTTAATTAAGCCGGGCACGCGAATGCGATGAATATTTCACCGCTACTATCAGCCGCACGAAGACTCGAATTATTAATGTGTGCGAGTGCAAACCGAAGTGGCGCAGCTTTCTATCCCGCGCGTATGACCTCGTGTAAAGCAGCAGTGCCACCGGATTACGCGCGTGCTAGTTAAATATGCAACCCGTGACTGATGTGCCTAACTATCGTGCGGTGGTGCCCGTGTCCGCAAGGAAAAAGCGATGGATGATGAATTAATCAAATTGTTTGTTGCCTCAATCGCTCCATCCGGTTTTGATTGAACATATGTTGAGCCCTCAACTAAACAGATTGCGTGTCCTTAAAGAGCGCAAAACGAGCTGAAAATGAGTGACATTAAACTCTTCCTTGTATCGCTGCAACATTTATAAGACGATTTAAATAATAGTTAGCATCTAGAAACATTTTTAGTCTTTGATTGTGCCATAATTGGAGTTGGGATTATAAGACGATCGACTATTTTTTCTATGCGTCCTTTTTTCCTTAAGACATCAAATTAGCGTGAATCATATATTTTGAAGCCATTTGAGCCACACTTAAAACCGTCTTAAACCGGACTTAAATCAGCATTAAAACAAAAGCAACGTTTTTAAAAATGAAAAAGCATGACGGCAGTATATTAAAGAGATTACTTTGCAATGTTGCTTTGGAAATGGAATGATACAATTCTGCTACATAATGCTGGCCAAAAATTCTCAAGGGAAAATAACAACAAGGCACGTTATTTTGAATTTGAGGATAAAAAATTTAAAAATCGCTTCAATGGAGACAAAATCGGGTCAAAAAACTATCTAAATTGGCATTAAAAGCGTCTTAAAATCACAAAAATAATAGCCATAATAAAAGCCGGAGTTTTTACTTGGTCATTGGTATTTCAATTTTATTTTGGCATTAGGAATGAGGCTCCAGTTCACAATAGTTTTATAAAAACAAGAAAATAATTTTAATCGAGTTGAGTAATTTACTGTAAAGAGTAAAAACTAGTTTTTATTTTAAATCAAAATAATTTTACACAAAAATCAATCACATTCCAAGCTTTGCACAATTTTGAAGCTTCTCTAAGTGTCATTATTCTTGAACGAAACTTTTGGATGTTACATGTTTCGCAGCACTCGCCACAAATTTTACATTTATAATTATTATAGCTTGGAAAAATTACTCTTCAAAAAATGTAAAACTTAATATTCCTCCACTCCCATACTAGACGAGCATTTTACATAATTCAAATTGTTCAAATAATCAATCAACCCACGCAGGGTATCCTGCCCGTGTTATTTTCCTTATTTTTGCTGATAAAACAATAATTCAAGTTTTGATACATTGCTGTTAATGATATTCTCTAGCTGTGCTGGTGATAAATTTTTTAATTAAAATCAATTTATTAGTTACACTTCCCATTCCTCCCCATGTTTGTGAAATATTTTTGAGTGTTTGAAATAGATTTTGAGTTTACATCAAATCAAGTTTTACGATTTGTGTTCACAGGGTGACATTTTCGGCGGGTTGAACGATGGTTTGCTCAGCAGGGCTGAGGCCTTGGCAGCCGTCGACATCTCCAAGCACCAAGCCTCCTCGAATCCGGGAGGCCTGCCGCAGCTGAAGCACGACATGATGTACCACCCTGGCATGCAGCACCCTTCCAACACGAGGCATCAGGTCGGCGACTTCAAGGTAAGAACCGCTCTCCAGCTTGAATCCCAATAAAACAGCAAGGTGTAAGCAATCTGTAGCATCCCCTCGCTCTCGTATTTCTTCTCGGCGTGGGTTTAAAAAAGAAGGAGAGAAAGAAATAGAGGAAAACCGAGGTGGAATATATGCTAAGGAAGTCCCCTCCGTTTTTCCGGTTCGTCTGACTAACACACGAGTTGCGTGCGTGTGTGTTGGTGCGAGCATTGCCGAGAAGAGCAAACATAACGCGTCATGGGTGGCCATATTTCTCAATTTAAAACTCATTCACCTCCCGTCCCCATAACACTACTAGTGCACTGGGAATTCGGAATGCGATTTAGCCGGGAGGGGATGAATATTGGCAATGAATATTGACTCAATGGCAGCGAGCCGGGTGGAAATTTTATTACAGCGGCAAAAAGGCACTCAAGGCTGCCAAAAATTATCATTCCGACGCCACATATCTCATAATTATTGCCAGGGAGGGGCGCGAGTTTTGATTTTATTTCAAACTTCCGATGAGCGAAAAACGATGAGCCGTTTCACAAATGAGTCACAACTAAACTCGATTTCCTGTTCGATTGGCCAAATAATACTATCCCTATTGTTCTGTAAGGTGGGAGAAATTTTAAAATACATTTGTGCCTAAAACACGGAACCATAATAACAGCTCAAAGATTCGCCCTATTGATAATAACAATAAGTTTTTTTTTTGTGAAAAATAGATTTATGTTTATAATTAAATATTCCGTATTGGAACATAAATCAGGGAGTAATTATACGCCTTCAATGCAGAATAAATTTGATTTTGGATTTAAATGCAACTACAGTGATAAAAATGAGGACTGGTTACAATGAAGTGGTCAGTGTTTTGAGACTTTATCAATGTTGGGTACAGTGTGAATTAGGGGAATACTTCTTGTTATATCCCAAGTATTGACTTAGGCATTTCATGTATGTTAGCACGCAGAGAGTGCGGAGTGTGAAATAAATTAGTCAGTCTCTAGCAGCCTAACAGAGCAGTTCATTCCTTTTCCTACCTGTGCGGCTACCCCGCAACAACTACATTATTTCACTTCTCTTTATTGCCCTGATGGTTTATCTCGTATAACGTTTAATAGACAGTAAAAAACGCAGCCTAACAACAGTTTCGTCATTACAGTATAATAACTATCTTCAAATGCTAAAAAGTATCTGTATGACGTGATATATGGTCAATGTAGAGACAGGGATATGGATAATAGAGGAAAGGTCCGAAAACACTCTCAATTCCCTCCCCGACGAAAATTCTTATGGCGCGGTAACAGGATTCCCGGCCTATCCCAAATCCCTTATATCCCAATAAAAAAGGCAGGAAGTCCTGAACCTTGATTTTAACGAGGTTTACGTCGGCTAAAGGGCAAAACAATGGTAAAACCAACAGAGTAATCGAACAATCAAGCAAACAGGATTGTCGTTTTCTTTGGTCTCTTCTCTCCTTACCACGAACACCCGTGGAATTACAATATCTCTCTGTTCAGAACTCGTTCATGATAAATAGTTTCCTAATTCTATTATCTTCATATTAAAATATCACAAAAAAATAATATAAATGGGAAATTTGATTTTTAATCATGCTGGGAGACGTTTAATACTGATGCTCCGGTCTGAAACAATTATTTAATTTATTTGCCAAGACCGCAGGGAGGGGGCCCATTTTACTGCAGGTAGATGCAATCAAAAAGCGATAAAGGTGGGCAATAAAAGGCGGTCGAATAAGCCCGAATCGCCGGCTCTTGGCTCCGTTTGATGGGCTCGGCAGGCACGAAGTTTGCGGTTTGCAATTCCGTGCGGTCTGCACCGGCCTGACTGACTGAGTGCATGCATCGTGGGCCGACGTGCCATTATGTAAGAGCAACGAACGCACACGCTAATGCAGCGCAGGCAAGATATTAACGGCGCGACACAACAGCAGCAACAGCAGCAGTAGCAGCAGGGGCTGGAGAATCGGGCTGATAATGATGAAATATCGGCGCTCCCCAGGGACAACGCGCGCCGCTCCCGCTTGTTAACAGCAGCCAGCCAAGCTGCCCCGGCTAACTAACAAACTGCGTGCAGCCGGAGACGCGCGCGCTCTTTATGACGGCTAATTGCTCCCTTCAGCCGCTCTCGGCTGGCAGCTCCGATGAGTTCGAATTTGTCAATTCTGCCCGTCTCATTTCGCGACCGCACGCACTTGATTCTCCTCATCGGAGGCTCGTTTCTCGCCGCCACCGCAGACGCGTGCTGTTAAATGGTCCAGTTTGCGGGGGTGTTTGTCTCTCTGGCGTGCGACTTACTCATCTGTCCGTTTTTAATCAAGTCAACTCGTAGTGCTGCTTATTTGTATGGAATTTAGAACTCGTATTTATTTCCTAGAGAAATGGAAAACACGGTCTTCAACCACGTTAGAATCTTAAGTCTGCTTTGAGATCATAGAAGGTTGTTCTCTGCTACATGGGAAATATTCAATTTATTTTGAAAATTTGTGAGAGTGAGGGTCAGAGAGACAAAAAAAAACGAATAGGATGGTGAATTGATCCAAACCTCTGCAGTAAGGAAATGGCGGAAATGGGAAAAAATGTCCTGCAGCGTAGATGCAAACCTAGCTTCATACACGCTGTAGAAAAATATGTTGCTCGCTTTTCGTAAATTATTTATAAAATTGTAGTAATAACTAACCTCAGCATCCGGAAAGCAACTAATAATTATTTGGAAATAACTGGACTTATTTTGGTTATAAAATTTAAATCTTGTCTCGAGAGAATTAATTTATTTGTACGCGTGTATTCGTATGGCACAAAAATATTTTTAAGGGAGTGAAACTAAGAACAAACGATGATTTTTCTCCTTGCCGAGGAAGGCGCAGTAGAGCATGTCTAATTAGAAGAGTACTCTTATTTTGAGTGGCTCTAATTTGTTTGCATAACAGCATTATTGCCTTGAGTGCAGCGATCAAAAGCTTACGCGAATAATTTCCCTTTTATCTCCCGACTAATCAACCCCCGAAACAGGGGGTCTCGCAGTCAAAGAAAGTATTTCGCACGAACCCTCCAGTTTCCAAGGCTTAATTAATGATAACTCGCTTAATAATGTAACTACCTCTCGGCCATCACAAAAAATGACGAAAGCTTGAGGAAGAAGTCAAAATTCAGTGCCGAAACTGGACTACGCGTGTCATCCTTTTCGAGTCTCCGTGGCTAATTTAATTTCTCTATGAAAACACTGCGTCCGCCCCCACAGAGATGCTGCTGGTAAACACCATCTGTGCAACAGTTTACGAATGTATCGCCTCACACGCAGTTTTTCGAATCCCCGCTGAATCGGACCAAAAATCAACCCCCGCGCGTGTGTCGCCTCCCCCTCGCCGCCCCCGCCCTCGAGCAACAAATTCGTGCAGGCCGCCGGTAATGCAGAATCGATTGCGACCCCTCGCCGCTCGTAAAATATGTTGAGCATTATCTCAACTTAATTATAGCAACAGTGGTCGCAGATATGAATGCAGCCGCGTCCCTTGTTGCATCTTTCTTTCCGGAGCTTATATCCCAGAGGAAATACGACTTTTTCGCCGAAAATTGTCAGACTAATTTGGTTGAACTGCAAACGGCCTATTCCTCAAGGTTGTAAAGTTTCAGGATATTTAATGTTCTTCGCTATAGCTACAAAGAGATTATCGATTTTGCATAAAATATTTAAGCACATATTTTCGGCCAGATAACAATCGGGAGAGCAGCAAGCGGATTTTCACTGAATTCAGCGATACGTTCCATTTCCGGCTCTATAAGCCGCGCAGGAAACAAAATTATGCTTTTTAATCTCATCAAATTTTCATAATTGGCGCATGCATGATGTGCAGCGCGGGCGTATGATTTCACCACGCACCGCACAAATCCATTTTTCCGCCAGACTGGAGTGACCCGATGGTTGTCAGGCGCGGGCACACCAGCGAAAAAAGCGGCAGTTGTTGTGCGCTCGCGAGTATCAAAAAGAATTAATCGCCAGCACTCACCATAAATATATACAAATCAATAAAAGGCCACTTGCATTATTAACGATCGACCCGTGAATTAGTAATGAAGCGCGAGTGTCCTACACAAATAAACCGGCAAATTTCATTAAAGAAATTATTCCTCATTGTCAGTAAATATCTGTCTGGAATGTACAATTATGCCATATAGTGTGATAGATTTTCGAATTTCTCCTGCCTAAACTAATTCCTAGCTAATAAAAGACAAGCATGGGGCAAATGAAACTGTCGATAAATTTATTTTCTAAACGGCGTCATTAATTGAATGTAATTGACTCTATTTAAACTCAACACCTCTTATGATGGAGTGGCCTGCAGCCATAAATTAATTTCTGCTATCATGCGGAACAACCAAAATCGGTTTGTAAATGTAAATTTAATGAGTAAATGTTAGCAACTTTATTTAAACAGGTTCAATTTGAGCTCAGCAGTCGGTTCCAAAGAACTTCCACAATAGTCACAATCAATTGATTTAAAATATTAAATAGTTAAGAATACAATTTACTAACAAACACCAACCGCGCACTATTTAAAAAAGACAAATTAGCGTATCTTCTTAAATATTGCTGTTTTCTTGAGTATTTGGTATTAGGTTTGATATTCAAATATGAATCAAATCAAAGCACGAATGCTGAAATCCCAATAACACCGCGAACGGTTATCATGGGCGCACCTGATAGTTTAATCTATAATATAATGAATATATAATTTAATCTAGGAGTTCACCCATCCAATTTAATTCAGCTCAAGTATTTAGTAAGCTTGGTTCTTGTTATGGATCAGAGAAATAAAATTGCCCCAAACAAGAGTAAAATATCTTATTTATTTTGTATTTCATTTCGATAAAAAAAACTCAATTTAGATTTTTCCAAGGTCTACAGCAGCCTCTAGCACGTGAAGAATAGGGAAACACTGCTCTTGCTCCGTTGATACGTTAACAAATGAGGCGTGAAACCTGCTTTGATTCCCTCTCATTCCACCTGAAAGTGACCAAATCGGATACATTATCTGGATAAATAAAAAAAGGGTAGCCAGCAGACAGCGAAAATATTTTGATATTAGACGCAGATAACTATCTACTAATTAGGATGATAACTGACGAGAAAATTGTGTTGCGAGATTTAAAAAAGGCACCAAACTTCATAAATAAATGATGGCTATAATGATATATGCATGCCGTGCAAAATTTATGGCGTCGAGCGCGTCGACCAGACGAGTGTGTATGTACGAGTGAGAGACTCGTCGGGGTGTACATATATCGAAAGTGTGCTTTAATAAATATAAAACGGGTGCGCATGAAATGAAATATGGACTGCACGGCGGGCACACACACACACACGATCAAAATAACTGCCGGCGCCGCGCGCGCGCTGCCTTGGCGAAATCAATTTTATTGCCCGCGTAATCCGGTTAGGACCGTAAAGCTCTCAAGAAGAGATAAATTGTGGCACCGCAGCCGCAGCGAAGCGCCGAGGCGGCCCTGAATCGGCGCCGCCGCCAAATCGGTCGTCGAACTCGGCGACCGTCAAGCCGCTGCTTTCAGAATTCGCTGCGAGGCTCTCTCTCTCTCTCTCTCTCTCTCTCTCTCTCTCTCTCTCTCTCTCTCTCTCTCTCTCTCTCTCTCTCTCTCTCTCTCTCGGCGGGGGTGAGTTCAAAATGGAGTCGGTATTGAACGTTTTGCTGCCACCGCCGAGTGAATAATTAATTAACGCGCTGTCATTTAAGTTTCAAATTAGATGCTCGCAGATTTGGAAAGATATTTTGACAAGGCTACGCGCGCGCTATCGTTTCGCCTCGGTAATTAGAGTGAATAATTTATGGAACGAGCAATGAACTGTTGTGCACGCCGACGAGTATGAATTTGTTCGCGCGTGCCGCATTATTCCGGATTATATGCGAGAGGACTGGAATTGCTCTGTTGGAAAATAATGAACGCCAATGGCGCGGAAAGGATTGATACCGAGCAGAAAAATGAACTCGACGTTTCCATGTTAAAAATTTCCGTTTTTATTACTGCGCCTGGGAAAGGAAATTTTCCAAACTAACACAGCACCAAATGTTTTTCAAAAAATTAAATTTGTTAAATCAGGAAACAAAAATAACGTGGCTAACCATATTTGTGAGTTTGCCTTATCTGTATATTAACTGCTTGCATATATTATAGAAGATCTACAAAATATTTAAAACGAGAGCGAGTATAGATAATATTAATCAACAGTCAATATGAAAAGTTATTATGTTTAAAATTATGCATTAAAAATCGAGTTTTAAAATCAAGTTCACATCCAGTGCACTCTTATTATTTAAAATTGGAGAAAAGGCAAATCAAAACATTTTCCACAAAGTGAAATATGACAAATTGATATATTTGGCTCGTTCAATAGAGTCAACCTTACAAACATCACAATGATTCAATGAATGGTGGCTACAAAAGTCGGTTTGAAAGAATTTCCCAAACGTTAAATCCCATGAGAAATAAATCGTATATAGCATTCCATGAACAGTTTTATTGTAAGGTAAATCGCAAACATTAATAAGAGGAACATTAAAAATGGATTTTATTATTTAATCTCCGCCTGGAAAATGTTTGCGTCTCTGGGACCAATTAAATTTTTATTTTTAGCAAAAGCAAGCTATTAATTAGTAATTTAACCATGAAAAAATACTGTATATAAATTTGGGTCGTCAATTAACAAAGCTAGTATCACTCATAGTGGAACAAAAATGTGACTTACAAAATTAGTATCAGGATGACGGAGCTTGGCTGAATTTTTAATTAATAAATTGTTATTCAAGCAATATTTCAATTTAAAAGCGTTTCGTAAAATTTAGGTTTTTTGCATCAAATTTGAATGACGCCTCGCGGTTATTTCCTGTCTGTGAGATCAAATGCGAGAGTTATTCAAACGACTTTCTCGGCCAGCGCACTCTCCCTATCAGCGCGGCGCCAAAAGGATATAAAAGGCAAGAAAGAAAGATGATAGTGAACCCTTTCATTGCACGCGGTGCGAGAGAGAGAGAGAGAGAGAGAGAGAGAGAGAGAGAGAGAGAGAGAGAGAGAGAGAGAGAGAGAGAGAGAGAGAGAGAGAGAGAGAGAGAGAGAGCGGTGGTTATCTTGTTAGCACAAGAAGGCAGTGATTCACGACAAGCTCGGCATTAGCGGGGCGATTAAAAATTCATTAGTCCGAGTGGTCTTTGATATTTGATAGCCCTGCAGTGGATAAATAAACATCACATCTGCACCAGCGCCGGCCGCATATATGCATGACATTGTCTCGTTCCCCCGAGAGAAAAAATATGGACGGGGGGAGCAGCGCCTTTGGAAAATATGCAAACACCCACGGGACGCCACTGGATGGCTCAAGTGCGCTCGGCACTTACTCTCCCGTCAGTCGCCGTTCGCGGGGCGCTTGCTCCCGGCCGATGAGAGCTGCCACCTGATGTGTAGGCAACGTGTTAGACGCGCCTGACCGCCGGCACTGCATACCCACGCTCGGCGGCAGGCGTGCGAACTGCAACAAGCTGCCGAGCAGAGAAGAGGATGGAATCGCAATGAGAGAATGTTTGCGTGGCGCGGGCCCGAGAATTCTATGTATTTCAGCTGAAACAATCTGGAAAGCTCACAAAATAAGAAATTAATTTTAAAAAAATTGGGAAATTTTCAGCTTAGATAACATTTTTCCATCCATTTTTTCATTTACTTATTATCTCTGCAGTAAGAAAAACGAAAAACAGTAACGATGAAAAATATTTTACGCGTTAAATATGTTTTCTTGTACCATAGTTTTGCAGAAAATAGGTCCCAATGCTCAATTTAATTTATATCAAGAAAGAAAGATGAGTGCGTTTTAAATAGAACTAAATTTCACATTTCCTTCAAGCTCTGGTATTTTATGGAGAATATTTCCAAATTAAAATATTAACTGATTTTTAGACTTGAAGGAATGTCAGTCAGACTTTTCGACCCGAAGGTCGACTTGTTTGTCAATATTAAGGGCCAAAGAGGCCGACGTTTCCAGCTGAATATTCGTTTACAGAAAAAAAACGATATAAATATTTATAATTTCTAGAGAGAGGACGGTATTTTATTAAAATAAATAGAAAATTCAACTCTAACAGTAATGGGAACATGCATTATTTTTGCAATATTTTATAGGGTTGATATATTTCAATTGAAAATATTCTCAGCTTTTGAGAGGAAATTGAAAGAAAATATTTATTTTTGTCCGCATCTAGATGATTTTGGTGCTTAAAAATACCAATTTGTTGGTTTTGGTCAAAAAAAGTTATGATTATTCATAATTGTTAACATGACAGCACTTGCTGGCCCATGTCTAGTCATTTCCCAATATCAAATAAACAATCCAAGAACCAATAAGTAGTGTTGAGATCGAATGACAAGATCATGCAGTTATTTCTGCACTCTGAAATTTTGATATGATTTAAACAATGATATTCCAGTTTCCATTACAGAACTTGGAGGACTTCTATGCTCATTTATTAAATCTGTTTTTATCATTGATTCCATGAGAAAAGATTCGCAACTAAAGACTTTTTAAACGTGAACTATGCAGCCGATACATTTCAATAAAATTGCCTGTGAAACGGGGGCCCAAAAAGAATATTTTTGGCCGGGAAGCACTAAGCCTTTATTTTACGAATAACGTGGGCGCTCAGTCCACTAAGGAGCTTAACCACCAAAAGGCAACTCCCTCTGCACCGAGAGCTTTGATTCCCTTTGAATTCAGAAAGCGGGCAAAGACGACTTCCTCTGACTAATGTGTTATTCGATGATTTTTAGATGGGCCACCCAGGAATGGACTCGCTGGAGATGATGGAACCCATCACATCCACGTCGATGACTACGTTGTCGCCGATGAGCGACGCAGGCACCAACAACAGCGGAACAAATACGACCAGCACCGGTGGCGGTGTCCACCCCCATTACCCTCATGTCAACTCCATGATGGCCTCTCACCACCACCACCCTCACCATCCACATCACCACCACCACCACCAGGTTAAAAAACAAATAATTATAAAGATTAGAGATTTTTTTTAATATTCTCAACGCCAGGAAAGGATAAAATGTTGAAAAATAAAATGACGCAACCATGCATGAGAATCTTTAAAAATTCATCTGAACTTTTTTGTGTGCAGAAAAACGGAAACAATTTTCGATGCAGAGTAATTCACACGAGCCCAAGCATATTTTAAAAGAATATTTCTACCATTTTTATTTGTACTGTATACAGGGTTAATTTTTAAGAAGTTAAATAAAAACTCGATTCAAATTCATCATCAATTACGAAATTTCAATTTTATCTGTATAGTGATTTACAAGTGGAACACTAAAAGTATTTTAATCATCATTTAGACAATTTTTGAAGGTTAAAAAATGTCCCAAAATTTGAAACTTAAATTTCTACTAACCACTCATGATAAAAAAATATTAAGGCAGATAGAAATTTTAACCCCGTGAATCTAGTCTAGTTGCAATAATGAATTATTTAATTTAGAATTACCGCAACAACTGCAAATTTTCAGCTGGCAGCAATAGCAGCGGCCGGCAACTCGGTGGGTCTGGGCCACGGTGGCGGCGCAGGCTCCGGCGTGATGGGCCAAGGGGGCGGCGGCAACTCGTCGTCCACATCGGCCGTGGCCGCCGCACACGCCGCCGCAGCTGCGGCTGCGGCCGCGCACGCAGCCGCCGCCGCGCACGCCGCGGCCACGGCGGCAATGCACGACTCGGACACAGATCCTCGCGAGCTTGAGGCGTTTGCCGAACGCTTCAAGCAGCGACGCATCAAGCTCGGCGTCACGCAGGCCGACGTCGGCAAAGCACTCGCCAACCTCAAGCTCCCGGGCGTCGGCGCCCTTTCGCAGAGCACCATCTGCAGGTGAGCATTTTGCCATCAGAGTTCGTTCGTTTCATTAACTTTTATCCAGACAATTACTTTTCATTACTTAGAAAATAAACCATTATATAGAAGTGACTTTAATTGAAACAAATTTAAAATTTATATATTTCTGCAATAGCGGAAAATAAGAATAATAGAACAATAATTTACCTCTAACCTCCGCCAAATCCTTATTTTCCGATTATAGAAACCATTGAAGAATTTATTATAAATACTTTTTTAATTGAGTCCTATTGGGATAGATTTTTACACTCTTAGGTCCACAGCGGAGATTTCATAAATATGTGGACCCTTCAAAAACATTCTTTCCAAGCAAAAAATCAAATATCATCAAGCCCAATTTCCAATGACAAATATTTTACTTGTCTAAGAAATAAATAATTAATATCTGATTAAATGAGTTTAATTGATTATCCAATTTCTGAGCAGCACTTCAATTTCTCTCACATGATACGAGGATACTATAGAGAATTATTAATAGGATCCGAAAATCATGCAATATCTTATGGTGACAGGATTTCTGACCTTTTGTCGGATTCTAACCCTTACAAGTAAAATTTACAGTTTTATTTTTAAATATTTATTTCCCTTTGTTCATCACCAAACTGACTGACCATTTTATTCAGGAGGAGCATAGCTGGCTCCCTGCAAAATTGGCATTAAAAAAAGTAATTCGGTGTTGCGAAGCTTTTTACAGAAAAATCCAGAACACAATGTTTCATGAAAACGATTGCGTCTAATTTTTGGAAATCGTATTCAATTCTCCAGGTTTGAGTCTCTCACCCTGAGCCACAACAACATGATCGCACTGAAACCAATATTGCAAGCCTGGCTAGAGGAGGCTGAAGCGCAGGCCAAAAACAAAAGGAGGGATCCTGACGCACCTTCAGTCCTTCCAGCAGGAGAGAAAAAGAGGAAAAGGACATCAATAGCGGCACCAGAAAAAAGATCGTTGGAGGCTTATTTTGCCGTGCAGGTAACAATTAATTTCTGGTAGGAATTATTTCTAGGTGAAAGTTAAACCGCGCATAAAAACCAGCGATTGTGTATAGTCAAGGTTAATCTTTAAATCAATAATTTAGGTATAACCTCATTGAAAGATTAAAAATGGACTGATAAAAATGATGAAAATAAACTCGAATCTTTTGCAGCCGAGGCCGTCAGGAGAAAAGATCGCCGCCATCGCCGAGAAACTGGACCTGAAGAAGAACGTGGTGCGTGTGTGGTTCTGCAACCAAAGGCAAAAGCAGAAGCGAATGAAGTTCGCCGCGCAACACTGACAGCACGACGGTAGCGTGTCGTCAGGCGGGGGCCGCTACCACACTCACCACCAGGGCAGCGCGCACTACCAGCAGATGACGGCCGTGATGGCCGCGGCCGCCGTGGTGGCCGCCTCCGAGCAGCACCAGCAGAACTGAGCAGTGCGGGCGGAGGGCGTGTGCGTTACGAGTCGGTGTACGTGTGATGATGATGATGATCTCACTCGGTGTCAAAAACAGCTAAAGTACTCGATCCCTTTTTAAACGAAACAATTATTCTTTTTCCGGCATCGCCTAGTCTCTCACTCGTGGAAACCCTTTTCGCAATAAAAAGACATGAAAATAACATATTTGCCGAAATGTTACAGACGAAGCTAAAGTGGGATATTATTATATTGAATAATCAATTTTAAGTCCTGACGATGGAGGTGAAACTTGAGAAGCAATCGTGGTACAATTGAGCGCTATTCAACTTGTAAAACGTCATAGTGGTTCTCTAAAGGTATCATTGTAGATTTAGGCATGCTTAGCCCGCTCTCGCTTTTGTTGCAAGGAACAGCATGATAAATTACTTACAAGCTCTTTCGACTCACTTAGGTTCTTGAACGCGTTTGAAAGTTCCTTGCAACAGAAGGGGGAACAATACTTATTTGGAGAGCGCAATAACAGATGTTTAACCGGTCTAAAAGAACCCCTGCAGCAAAGTTCAGTTAATTGATCTCAGATTTTGAATGTGAATCCGAATTAAAGCAATTCCAGAAAGTATAAATGCTCAAATTTTTGTTTTTACTCCCAAAAACAATATATCGATTGAGTTAAGGGCACCATTGTCTCCATCTTTTATTATCATGTTCAAAGTGGAGAAAAATCTTTCTGTTGAAATGTGTAAGATAATGTTTGATGTTTCAGTTCAATTATTGTGATATTTTGTCTGGTCTCAAATCAGGCTATTGTTTGTGTAACTTGGTGAAAGCTAACTTGCAAAGTGTAACATACATTAACTCTGTAGTTCTAAGGGTCAACTGTACAAATGATAACCATAGGGGTTGTGCCATTGAATTTAACTTGACATAGACAGAAATTAGCACACATGGCAAGGGTATTTACTACCCACAGTTTTACTGGCAAAATTTATAAGCAATTTGAGCTCATGACTTCAGTTTGGTCCAAAATATAGGCATCTTCTTGCTTGCAGTCGAATTATAAAATAAATCATTTAATTTCCATCAAATTTCGAACTAAAGAATCTACTGTAGAAATTCTAGCTCAATTTGTAAACTACAACTATTGTAATAAAATGCTTTTAAATTTTGAAAAAAGAGGATTATTAAGTGCCCAAATTCTGAGAATTTATTCCTAAGTTAACAGAAAGGTTATATATAAACAATGAAATCAAATACAAACAGAGTTCTCCAAGACAGCTAAGCAGAGTCCTCCGCTCTTTCAGCATGCATCAGTTGATCTCCAGCGTCACTAGATGGGACCATGTTAAGCTTCTTCGCCTCAACTTCATTGTTGTCACTCAGATCCTGGTCAACAGTTAGAGGCCGTTTAGGGACACGCCTTACCTATCACAAAACAAACCCTAATCCACTTGTTTCGACAGCAGAAGAATTATTGCACTATTTTAATCAGACGTACTAACGGATAGGTTCCTAATGATCCAACAAGACTTTAAGGCATGTAGAAAAACACAAAAGGTAATAATAGAAGTTATTAGTACTCTAAAGGTAGTGAAAAACATTCAAATAACAAACTCCAATGTCCCTATAATAGTAAATTCATGTCTACCGTTACCAACCAAAACGACCCTTGTTTAAGATAAATGTAACTTATTTTGAAAGTTTGCCAATCAAATTAAGACAGGGTAACATGGATTAAATATTTTGATTGGTTGTTACCGTTAACAAAGCATAATTCTTCAGCTGCCAAAACGTCAAAACCAGATGTTTAACTTTTTACTCGCATATCAAGCAGAATGGATAAGCATGAAAATAATTTACAAAATATTCCTGTCAGAAAATTGTGCAAGATGAGTTAAGATAAATTTTTGATTTGAACCAGAATAAGAATTTTTTGATTGTTCTGATCCATAAGTTAATACTAACTAAGCAGAAAAATCAATTACATAGTTACCTCAGTGGATGAAATAGGTGCATCAACAAGAGAGGCAGTCGAGAGAATGGTGAACGGCTGGATTCCTATCTCGTCAATTGACATGTCAGATCCATGGTGGCTTTTAATGTCAGCAGTGAGTTTGCCTACTGGAGGAGGCTCTTGGAAGGTGAAATCATCGACAACATTATGTCCCTCATTCTTAACTTCCACAAATTGGCCTGGTTCACTTTCATCAGCAGCGCCATATGTGTCCTGAACAAACTGAGTAAATAATAAGATCTGAAAGACAACAAGAGCTATACCTCAGGAGATTCATGGCAGAACGATTCCTCAACAGCATTGGCAGCAGGGGATCCAAGCATCAATGGGTTTCCAGGCATTTCTTCTTTTTCATCCATGTCCTCAACTTCTTTCCTTTCCCCAATACGACAGCATAGTTCTGCCAGTTCAGAAAGACAGCCGTGTGCGTTTGCCTCAGTAGACAAATTTGCTTCGGTATTGGTTTGCCACACAGCATCAGCAGCTGTGGCTTTATCCTCCATGGGATCTTCATTATCCTTAGTCTGATCAGAGCTAATTTCCTCATTTTTTGCTTCACATTCGGAAGCGTCACTGTCAAACTCGTCTGGAAGCTTTAAAGTAAAATCTTCCTCTTCATCTCCACTCTTGGAAATCTCAGTTCCAGCATCAATGCTCAGCACGTCTGAGTTGTTAGGTTCAACAACGGGGGAGCTAGTTTTGTTGTCAACAAACAGCATTTCATACTCAGACGAGTGGCCAGTCTCGGCACTCTTCAACTCTGGCTCCTCTGAAACTTCTTCTCGAGCGCACCCACCACCTGGAGCTTCCTCAATCTCCATCATTGTGAGCAAGTTTGGATCTTCTGGTTCACAATAAATGGGAACAGATGCTGAGCACTCCATTGTACATGTAGATTCGGAAGGAACAACAGCGTCTTCTTGCTCCTTTGCTAGCCTGTTTTGAGTTTCCTCAACTGACTCACTTTCTTTTGGTGTTTCACAGATTGCCTCTTCTTTGGCAGGTTCAACGTCAGATTTGTAGGGAGCTTGTTCAGGCGACATGAAATTGATCTCTTTTCCATCTTCCTTCTTCACAATTTCATCAGACGCAGCTTGAGATTTGCACAGAATTTCAGCACTCTCCTCGACTATGCTGCTCAACAGTTGTTGAATTTCCTCCAAAGGAACTGCAACACGACAAGACAATTGGTTTCAGTTGTTTTAACACACTCATAAATCCAGTGATACATGCTTTAGCTACATTGTTTCAAGCAAAGCTATTAAAATTACCTTGAGCCTCAGGAGAGCATAGATTTTTTCCTGTCTCCTCTAAAGCTGCAGCCACAGGGGCATCTTCTGTGCATTTCAAGTCAATCTTTTCAGGCACTATCTGCACACGCTTCTCCGTTGCTTCAGGTATGATCTTTAACTGATGGTCAGCCATCTCAAAGTCGATTTGTTTGACATCTTCGCTAGCAGTGCCAGACGTGCAAACAGCGATTTTAATCAAATCCGCAGGAGGAGCAAAGCAGCCTCTAGGCTTGAACTCTTTAGCCATGATGTTCAGCCCGCTGCTCGCAATCTTGCGCAAATCAATTCCATCCTTGAAAATGACAACATCCAGAGGGCATGTTCGTGGGGATGGGGCAAAAAAGCCATAATTTACAGAAGAATCAGAGAGCATGTCGTACAGCTTGTTCTCAACAACCTCCCCCTCAGGTACATTGATCATTTTCACAAGCTGGGACAAACGTTTGATTTTTTCTACGCTCTCAGGAATTTTCTTCAGCTGAGTCACTACAGCAGAGTTGCCATAATCAAAGAAAAGAGCTTCTGTGACGCCATCCTGCACATTGGTGATGTTGGCGCGATACCATAAGCCGTCATCGTCAAATTTGGCAACGCATGTGTCACCCACATTGAACTGTTCCAAATCAGGAAACTCATCAGCCTTGAGTAATGCTTGTGCGACGTTCACAAGATCAGCCTCGTTTTCCACGGCCTGGCAGTCAATCGCCTCAAGGGAGTCAACATTGGAAATAGACCCCAGGAAGAAAGTGCGAATCGCATCCATCCTGTTGTAGAACTTTTCTATCAGGGTCTGCCCGTCCAATTGGAAGTCAACCAGAAGGTAATCATCAGTCACAGCATCAATCTTCATGGTCAAAGCTTCGACCTTGAATAGATCTTCTTGGATCTCTTTGTCAACATTTTCAGCAACATTGGGGATGGCACACAGTGGAATGGAGCAGCACGCGGCGAATGGGGGAATTGACGACAGCTCTTTGGGCAATACAGCTGCTTCACTCACAGCAATCGAATTGCCGTAGTCAATGAGGAAACCACCAGCAGCCGGCTCAGTCTCAGTGATCGTGCAGCGGTACCACATTTGATCCTCCGGATTCCTTAAGTAAGAAAATTGAGTTTAGTGTCAAGATATCCTCTTTCGTGTTTAGTAACAAGGATTGATATTTTTAATTTTCATCTTTGATTCCAGTCGTAGATCTTGAAAATAAGTTATCATACTATAAGCCATTGAAAACAAACTGATAGTGTTAAAATCTTAAAAATTTTCTGGTTCAAAATTCTCTTCAGTAAATGCTCTTTTGTATTAATTCTGATCAAAGTGGAATTTATTTCATTCAGCATGACCATATTCTGACCCTTTTTTAACCAAACAGACAATTATAGAAAGATTTCTAAGTAATATTGACATTTATTCGTCCCATACAACTTAAGAAGCAAAGAAAATTTCGCGATTTTCCAATATTAATAATATTTAAAACTATTAACTCCTTCAAAGGAACTTCCGAGCTTTAGAAAAAAGAAACATTGAAATCTTTTTAAGCTTGAGCAGTACTTAATGTATGTGGTTAATGAGTTGTGTCAGGGGGAATCACAAGGTAATTTCCATTCCTACAGAGTAACACAAAACAAACCAAATTAACAAAAGTATCATGTCAATCATGCGAAACAAACCTGGCCAATACTAGCTTGCCACTTTCCAGTTTTTCAATGGGTTCTTTCTTGAGAAGCTGAAGTTTTGAAAGCAGCTCACTGATGCTCTTTTGATCCGCCTCCTTCTGCACATAAAATCTGTTGTTGTTTTCATAGTAAGAGGTGAACACCTTCCATTCACATTTAGGTGCTGCTTTTTCCTCTAAAATATTTTAAAACGTATGGAACCTTGGTAAAATTACAATCCAGCTGACTTACTATCACAAGCCTTGGGTTTAGGAACGGCAAAATCGAGTTGAGTCAGCAGATCTGACACTTCGTGTCCATCATCACGTTGCATACTAACTTCCAACTGACCATTTTCAAGAACATTCTCAACCATGACTTTGAAGGATGGCGGTAGTCTGAAAATATCATCAAACTGGCGGTTTGATCCAGGAACAGGCCAATTTTTCCCTTCAGCCAGCTGTACATTTGCCATCGTGCAATGGATTGCTTGCTGTGGGTACTTGGAAAGCTCTTCTGGCAATGCACTCAACTGATCACATGTTGCTATCTGAGAGTGAGAATGACAACACCTTGTCTCAACGTTGCTGTCACATATTTTGGCTCATTACCTTAAATCGCCCATAGTCAACAAGCTTTACTCTGTACTTCATAATTTTATTTTCCTCTTTGGCCGCAACAATCTGGCCTCGCAACATGTTCTGAGTGATCTCAATGTGCACCAAAGTACCAACTCCTGGATTCTCCAATGGGATTCTGACGATGTCCTTGGCTGGTTTGTCAATGTCCGCTTTTAGCATTTCACTAACATTGCTGGGTAAAATTAACTTACATTATCCAAAAAAAAATATACAAACTTTACCAGCTGGAATTTTGATGAATGTGGAAGTTGAATGGGCTCACAAACCAAGAAATAGTGGCATTTGGAATAACTGTCTTTGGCTCAAATATTTCAATAGGAATGCTTCTCAACGGAAGTAGCGACTCAGTACTTGCTCCAAAACTCATGTTGATGCATTGATCACCAAGGCTCACGATGACACTGTATTTGCCGCCAATTTTAGCTACATACGTGACCTTACCATGAAAAGAAATTGAGAGAAAAATAGGATTTGTGGGGTGGATTGTTTGATTTACCTTAACTTCCTTATCAGATATTGCATTTTCAAACTTTTCGATTTCAGCAGCATCCCATTTGGATTTGTCAACGCCTCTTAGAGTGCAGCACACACCTTGAGAGGGTAAACTTGCGTGTTCAGGCTTCATGGGTTGAATATCTGACTTTGCAGCCTTGCTGCTATTGCCATAATCAACAAAAACGACACTGAACTGGAGGTCATTCAAGTCTGTCACCTATACACAAAGAGTTGAGTGTTGAGTAACTTACATCCTAATGGTGTTTTACCAAAGCTCGGTACCACAGCCCATCAGCAGCATACTTAGCCCAGCAACCATCCCCAACCGAAAGTCCAGGCGCATCTTCCAGATTCTTGGCAAACTCAGCAGTTGTGTTAGAAGTGAGCTCATCAATTTTGTGAGCATCTTTCAATGGCTGCACAAAGAAATTAGATGGATCCGTGATGAACACGACAGTGCAAATCTCTGTTCCTCCTATTTTGGCAGTATATGGCTTAGGCTTTGGATGAGGCAAAGGAGGTGATGATGTTTTTACACCCCATTCATCTTCTTTGGAAATCTAAATGAAAAACAATTTAACATATCAACACCGTTAAGACTAGCAGCAACATTAAGAAAATTATGAAATTTAGAATCTGTTAAAAATTAACACAACACATTAGTTTAATATCAAAGCAAGATTGATTTACCACCATTCTGCTTTGCCCAGAGCTGTGATTGGAGCCTCCTTTGTTATCAACAAAGTTCCTTTGACCTGGAAAAATCAAAAGAGAAAGCAGTTATCAAATAGCTCCTTCGTAAGTGAAGAAAATTATGAGGATATGCAGGTTCTTATAGAATTGTACAAGAAAGGCGCTTTTTGATATGCAGCTATTGCAGAGGAATTTCAATGATGTGCCATAATATTTGTGTTAGCTCCATGTAATTTAAAATATTTGACATGAATAAGAATCCAAAAGCTGTAAGATAGCTAAAGATATAACTATTAACTGCCTTATTGACATTCAAGATCACAAGCAGTGATAAAATGGTATTCTAGAAAAAGCTCACCTCTGTCTCCACCAGCATGTTTCCAGTTTTGGGAGGCAGGTCCTAAGGAGTCCTTGCCATGGAAGTCAGTGCGTTTTCGGTCAGCACCACTCATACCAAAGCCATTCCCTTGCCTTTCATCTTTTCTTCCGAATGGCTTGGAATCTCCTCCTTCACGTTCTCTCCAGTTTTTATTCTCTTGGCGGGAGCCTTTGTCTTCGATCTTCGAGAAGCTTTCATTGAGAGGTCTCTGATTGGCCTCCTTCCATTTGTTGGTCATCTCCAAATTCATTTTATGGCTCTCACGTTTAGAATCCTCCAAATCTGTGTAGTCAGTCACCTTCCTCTTTCCAGACCAAGTGTCACCACTGCTGGAACTCCTTTTCAAAGGGAGGCGATCATACTGTTCCACCAACTCAACCAGGTCCTTTTTCTTGGTTTCTGGGTCACTAGTGAAAGGGTTAGAACTATCTGCAAAGTAGTTGCCACTTGGATTGTCCCAATCTCTTCGTTTCTTGTTATCTGGTGAAAATGTGACAGGTGGAGTGGGCGACAAATGGTTTTCCTTTGGTGGCTTATCCGATTGGTTGCAGTCTGCTTTGTCAAGTTTCTTGCTGTTAGCTTTGCCTCTGTTCTCGTCCAGTCTAAAATTACACATAATTAATTTATTTGAGGTTAACTTAAGCAGTAAATTGTAGAAGTGATGAAAAGCATGCAATTTAAAAATGTGAAATGTGAATTATAAATTTAAGTAATGGTTAACTTTCCACAATGATGTTTTTCTTTACCTTGGGTCCCGGTTTATTGAGCGGGGTTGCACGAACAGAGGGGGAGGAGGAACGGATACATCAGGCACTTGGAAGCTGCGCTGCGGCTCTTCTTTGTTGTTTATTTTTGTGCTTAGTATTTGCATGGTCAAGTATGCGTTGAGACTGATTTGTGAATTAATGCTCTCAACCATTTTCACATTGAGTGCTTGACAAAGATCCATCGTGGTCAGCACAGTCATGATGAAAACCTACAAAAAGTTTCTTAAGAGGAAACCCTGGGTATGTTCCGCTCCAAAATGCAAATTTTTTTCCTCATATAGAATATTTATTTTTTTCATCATTACTATGCTATTTGACATATTTAATTCCTAATTTTTAACGCATGAAACCAGCAGTTGACTTACGAATCCTCAACAAATTGAGATATATTTAAGTTTTTAATGGCTTTTAATCAATTTAGCAATATTATGGCAATGCATAAAAATTTCGTAAAATCATTATTAAATTGAATCTCTCAACTTAAAAGTTATTAACTGTCAAAATATATAAAAATTTGCAAGTATAAAAAGAGTAGAATTTTATTAGTTCAACGAATGAGTTAGTTAATAATTAAAAAAAATCGTAGAGGCGCTTGCAGCTTGCCTCTATGAAAATTCTGAGAATTTAGCAACGCCAAAAATGACTTATCAATTGATTCACCTTATTAAGGGAAACCTATTTTCCAAAATTTTCACGGTTAAAAAAAAATGGATAATAATAATTATTGATTCACAAGTTTTTCCAAGGAAAATTGTCCAGTCTTTAACTGGATAACAGGCTTCGTTGCAAAACTTGAACTGGTGGTCCAAGGAAATATCACACATTTTTGAGGAAAAAAATTCGCGTATCTAGAGCAGATTAGACGTTCCCTTGTTAGGTTCATTCTTATCCCCTTTTGTGAGGAAATTCTTTTTAAGTCGTTTAAGGGTTATAGGTAGCATTGAATAAAAATTGTCTTTGCGTTTATAACTTACAAAAAACTGAAGTGTTGCAGAAATTGATGATTAATACAATTCCCAGTATAAGATGTTACCTGCTTCATTAGTTGAATTTGCGCCATCAACTGGGCTGCCTGGATCTCAAAGCCATTTCCATCAAGAACACATTTGATAGCTTGGGCAGGGAGAGCATTGATCAGCTGACGGCTTGCAGCTCTCAATTTGGCAATGGGCACATCTTTAGTTTGTCCGCAGTCCATCAACATCACAGTGGCTTTGCTTCCACTGACGCTAGTTATCATTGCTCGATTCCATTTTTCTTCTATGTCGCAGTAAGCAAACACAGGGTGATTTGCTTTCAGGTGCCTAGCGTCTGGGATGCTTGCTTTCAGGCAGTACTCCTCAAGCTGAGCAGCAACTTTTCCCATTCTTTCCTTTTCCGTGACTAACTGAACATAGAAAGCCCATGGCAGGTTCGTCTTCTTTGTCTCAACGTGGGACACAACCACTTCGTGGTGGGTGCCAACCTCCAAAGTCATATGTTCATATTGAAGGGCTTTGCTTGTTTCTTCAATCAAAACATCAAGGACATTTCTGTTGCCAACAAACAAGTTGCAGTATTGGGTGATTGGCAGACCATCTGCAGCAGCAACTTGTAGGCGCAGCGAGCTTGATCTCTTGGAAATGGTTTCAAATTGCTCGTTGACAGCTTCCTTGTCACTGAGCAGTGGATTACGCAGCCCCGCAAGGCTAAACTTGTAAGCAAGCTGGCCGATATGGGCAAACTGATTAGGCAGGTCAAAAACTTCAGAGTACGGCACAGTTCTGGTCTGTCCCAGGTCAACAAACTGCACTGTGCACTCTTCATCACATGAGGTTACCATTGCTCTGAACACTCCAGAGTCTGCTTTTACGGCGCAAGGCAAGCCAGGGGTGATGACAGCAGGCACAGTCAACGCTGACTGATTCAGTGCATTGCAGATGTCAGAGAACATGCGTTCCTCCGTCTGGAGGTGTACGAAGAATTTGTGAGGCCCATTCTCAATGTAGATGATGGTGACAGCATGCATGCCTGGCATATTCAACACAGGTGGCGTGTTCACACCAACTTTAGGAGGGCCTAAAGTCAGATTAAATGGCATTAAATTTAGGGCTTTCTTAAAATAGCATTAAAAATTTGACTCACCCATCAAATTCTGAGCCTGATGAAGCCGTGGTCCTCCAGGTTCAACACTGCTTTGCATTCCCGCATACAAGTTCTGCGCAGCTGAAGGAAATGGGCCAGCCGAGTTTTTGTGCCGCATGCTGCTGGCAGTCGCATGCTTTGAAGCAAAACTTCCGTAGGGCCTGCTGAACACATGCTCCGCCTCAGGGACAGTAGTTGTGACAAACGGCTTTGGGGAGGTTATGTTCAGCAAGTCTGGAGATGGTGCTAGCATTGGGCTTGGCATGTTAGAGTTGCCTAGAAAATTGTAAATCAAGTATAAAAGATAATGGTCATTTCACCCTACGTACTTGCATGTCTGGCGCCACTGACACCCCAGAATTCATTTGCCTTTTTCTTCTGTTCTTTGCTGCTGATCCTTATGCCGCACCTCTCCTTCGCGCAGATATCAGCAACATTGACATCATTCAAGTGCAGCACCACAAACTCTCTCTTGCAAGCAGTGAATGAGACTACGACTTTTATGTCTGCATGCTTCATAGTCAGCAAATTTTTGATACGCTCAACCTTGTCAGGTATCCATCCTTGATTGCAACTGATGCCATCGATATAATACACCTTGTGCTGGGCAGGAGCCTTGATGGATGTGCTGCTGTGAAACGCGCTGTTTATCTCTCTCAAGTTGCTTAGAGGCACCGACATTTCAGTGCCAAACTCCATCATCCTCACGAGGATACCAGGCAAGTAATCAGTATGGTCCATCACCTTGATCATATTTTAAAATCAATCATTAGCGTTATTGAGTTTAAACGAACAATATTCAATACCTCACAGCGGTACCAACTGCCTTCTCCTTTGGTTTTGCACAGCAACATTTTGCCTCTGTATAGGTTTTCATGTTCAACTTTGTTTTCTTCTGATAGTTCTAATTTTTCTCCCAGCATTTTTATAATGTTCTGAATTTGCATCATGGATGAAACGTTGTATCCCCGAATCTTTAGAAATGGGCCATCGGGCTCTAAGGCTAAAATGCGGTCAAGCATTCTGTCGCAATCCGCCATCGCAAGGCTTGGACTGGAAATCATAACACATTAGTAAGTAGTGCGGTCACAACAAATTTTATTTCAATCTTAACCAAGTGGAAAACTAGATTGTGCTGTTCATTATTGATTTGATACTTATTTAGTTGTGAATATATTTAAATTAAATTTGATCAAAAACAATAGTTTATTATTCCAGATGGTATTTAACAAGACCGTGCAGCATGCATCAAAAGCGATATTTTATTTCTCAATAGCTTAAATCCTTACAAGGTTATCAATTCTGAGATTGAGTTAGAAAAAGAGAACGGAACCTTGTTTTAGCAAAGATGATTATTTATAGTAAGAGTACAATCTTTAACCATCACTTATATATGTATGGTATATACTCACACTTTTCGCTCAACTCACACTTCTACCTAGGATAGGGAATTATCATTGATTCTTCCCATCAGAGCGAGAAGTGTGAGTGATTGGAAAGCTTGAGTCCCCCATATCAACACGCCATTAAGAATCATAATATTGTATAAAATATGTAAATATTTAACTTTTCGCAACGAATTTTATGTAGTTTCCGCTACCCACGCTTTTAAATGCGATTCTCACTAGAAATTACGAGGTTCAAACTGGCGGAAACTGTTATTTTTATTCCAGCTGGATGAGTTGAAATAGGCGCGTGTGATGTATGTACCCCAAGCGTAGGAGGTCGAGCTAATTCGGATTCACTTACTATTTTTCACAAAATTAGATATCTTCTACTGTGAAAAAAATTATAATTTAGATAAATAATGTACCCTGAAATACACTTTTCGCCAGTTCTTAAGAGAATCATACATACATAAACTATTATTATGTGTTACGATACATAAAAGTGTGGGTGGCGAAACATATAAGTCGCAATTAAAAGTACATATTTATGTATGTAAGTATAATAATAAAACGAATAAAACAAATAATATGATTAAATGTAATGTTTCCATTAATGTATGTAAGTATCATAGATTGATAGATACATATAATTATGTTTCAATTTACAAAATTATTAACATACATACCTGCTCCTCGCAGATTCAGCAGTCAGAAAAATTCCTCGATTTATGTGTCCAGTTTATTTCGCTTCCCTGTCAGCTTGTCTGTTTGTGAGGCAGAAAGAAAGGTATGATAATTGTGTTCATAAGTGTCTATGGGTGAGTCTGAGATAGGCTTGTCACCTCATACATGTGTCACCTCAATTTTAAGCTGCAAAATGAGAGTGAGGAGACACACATAGACGTGACAACAGACTCACCCTGTGGTGTCATACTCTAGGTGCTGGTCTTCTAGGTCTGATTTGGCGGTTTGGCCTGAATGGCCTGCACCTGCAGTCTGATTGTGTTTGGACTTAAAGTTAAAGAAACTAGTGAACACTGCAAGTGCAAAACTTTACCAAACAGGCACCGAAGCAGAAGCACGAGTTGCGGGAGCTGCCAATCGCTGCTCACTCACAATCAGTTCTCAGCGCTTTCTTGTCAGAACCTGTTGGAATGTGAACTATGGAATGAGCAGAGCAGACCGACTAAACTGAGACGACTGAGTGAGTCGAACACCAGGAACCAGGACTAACCGACAACCAACAATCTGGCGTGTTAACTTTTGTAACGGCTGTACCACCCATGCGACCAGCGCTGCCACAGACAGAAGAGACAATGACACGACTAACTAAATTTTGCACCCGTACTAACATAAGGAATAGGGATAAGGAATGAGAGCATGCAGACTGCGGAGTGAGGTGTCAACGTCAACTTGACAATTTTTGAAATGCCACCGCCGTCCGCTACTTTTTTGTGTTTTGTGCTGCAGGTTGCAGGGAACAAATATCCCAAATAATTTATCTTATTTCATACATTTTTTGATATATTTTATCTGGCCATTTGGATCGTGCAAAGATTATGACCTTTATAAGCCCCATTTTCCATACTCATTGATATTTTTGCATTATTTCCAACTCTGCAGATGAATAAAAAAATGATTGATTTATGCCGAAATGAGCGTGAAATTATCAGGGCAGAGAAGCATATTATGAAGAGAGATATACAACAGACTGGTTTAAACTCTCCAATAGTTTTATTACAGGTTTTAGCAATGTGATATTGAACTATTGACAAATAGAAAAAAATGTATTTTGAAAATATTCAGATGTGTTCTTTTGTAGATTCCTTCCTGATAGATTCCCAGACGCTATTTTGCTGAAAGTTCCTCCATCTTATATTTTGCAGTTTTTAAATCTGAAAAATTTGTTATGGTTTCATTTTAATTTTCATTAGGGAAGAAATCTCAGTGTTTGAACTGCGATTACTAAGAAATTATTTTACCTTTTAATAAGGAATCAAGCTGAGACTGAGATAACGTGAAGACAGCCTCCTTCTCTGTAAGGTCACTGTCCAAATAGCTCAATTTAACCGTGTTGACCAGCAGTGTGCCTTCATTATTTGGCAAAGTTATCGATTCTTTTGAACAAGTTGCGTTCTTCAAAGAAGAAACTAAAAATATCTTAGATTTAGTCATTGATTAAAAATGACGCAGAAATTTCTTACGTCTAAGCGAAGACTCGCTTAAATATTTTGAGAGTGATGCAGTATTGTCCGTGTGAGATTTTGCCAATGCTGCGGCCAGCTCTCGCGGAAGGCCGAGCTGTTGCAATTCGCTGTCAAGCGACGAAGAATCCACGCTGTAACGAGAGGCCGACCGTAAAATGAAGCCGAGAGCAGCCAGTGCTCCTTGCAGATCTGGCTCATCTGAGTGAGAGAAATAAAAACAAACCAGTGAGGTGGTGACAGAGTAAAAATGATTTAAATATAATTCAGAACACAACTATTGCAAGGGTTGCAAATTTATCTTGATAAAAAATTACGGTCGCATTCGAAGAGGTAAGAGGTACGCACAGACTGTAGGTAAAACAAACTCACCGAATTTTGCATCCGATGTAAGCTTCTTAGCCTTGTCATACTGCAAAAATAAGAATCATTTTTCATGTTCAGGAATTTCAAGGCCTCTTTTTAAATAATCAACGTCACTGTCACCCTTATCCTTCCCAAAGCAAAACAGGTCGCTACCTCAGCGACTCCGTGCAATTCCCTCTAATTTACTATTCCCAAGAAAGATTTCGCACAGTGGAAAATTAAATTTCCCCTTGTCCGCTGCCTTTTTGTGAGTGCGCAAGACAAAACGAGCAGCTATATCGTGTTTTCCTCTGCGAATGAGAGAAAAGTACGGAAAAGAAACTGCAGTGCTATTTAATATAAAAGTCACGTTAGCTATTTTTGTCATAATTTGCTAAAGTGTTGTGATGAAAAGTCTGGGCGTAGAGGGGAAATGTAATTAGACGCGGCTTGCTCGAGTGTGCCGAGTTAGCAAATATACACACTCGTGCCGGTTCATTCTATTTTTCAGCCCACTCACATTTGCCGGCAACAAGTACAAAAAACGGCACGCAGTGCACAGTATCAAAGCATCTTAATGGAGCGTACGAGAATTAAATTTGGCTCACATAATGGCATCATAGGTCATCAAACAATTTCCTCACTACACTAAGGGGCTGAAAAAGCACCCTCTCTGGCGCTCCTTGGCAAAGGCGGACAAACAAGAAAGAGAGGCAAGGGTCGTGTTTTCTCTGACCCTCTGTTTGGTAAATAAAAATAATTGCAAGGATGCACTCACATCTAGCTCGTGACCCAGCAAGGAAGCCATCACCACCTGGCACAGCAACTTCATCTTAATGGATGTCTTGTAGGAAGTGCGTTTTATTAGTTTCATATATGCAACAAGTCCAAAACCAACTCACTAATCTCGACATGGTGATGATTTCCGATAAGACCCAATCGGGACAGTCGAGATCACCGCAAAACCTGAACCTCTGCAACAGAATAGTTTTTCAGATTTGAAATAATTTTGAGAGTTTAAAAAAAGGATATCTAATTTTAAGGGTTAGTGATAAAACAGCGTTATTTTTAAAGCAAATTTGTTTTTTAGTACGTCTTTTATAAGAAACTGTACGTCCCCTAATTTTTCTGCACTCTAGTGCATGATCACCTAAAATTGGAGTACACTCATGTGTGTTTAATAAAGATTTAATTCAAAATTGAATCGTACAGATTGATTGTGCGGAGGAATTCACTTTTTTCTAGTAAAAATGAGTTACTTTCATAAAAATATACTGTTAAAGCTGTAATTCGAGGAATAAAAATTAAAAAATTAGACGTGCGCACATGTTTTTGATAATCATTGAAGCCTCAGAAAATTGGTAATTCACGCGAAATCACAACTTATGAAATGATCCTAATTAAAGAAAATATGCCACTTTTAAGAGAGTGAGATGAACAAATCAAACTAATCATAAAATAACTTGTATAATTATATTCATGGAAGCTGCAAGAGCAAGTAAACACTGTTGCAAGATTGTGTTTGAACCCTGATAATTTTACATGTCAAGCATTAAATTAAAAACTGACTTACCATTGTATTGCTTCTCCTTCTGCTAACGAATCTGAAACAACAATAAACTGAATGAATTTAATGTTCAAGACGTTGACGGACGTGCGTGTCAAGCATTTAGCTGACAGCGAGTTTTATGAGCCAGAAATTTCATTTTATGAAGCGTAAAATGGGGGCGCGAGCAAAATATTATATTTTGTCACTTATATTAAAGAAAATTATCCTCCTTTTACACGACGAATATATTTTTCACGCGAAAATAATTTTTCAACAACTTCCAACAAACGAGGTGGAAATATATATAGGAACGTAAAAAAATGTCATGCAGTAACTTTTAGTTTATAAAGGCAAAAATTCGCCAGCGGGAACGGGGAGAGCACTATATATTACCATAAAAAACATGGACCAATTAGCCGTACTAATTAAGCGGCGGCAATTTTGTGCTCATAAAACGTATGGAACATACTCAGAGAAAGACATGAATTGTGCGCAGCGCATTGTTTAAGTGTGGTAGGGATCCCAAGGGAAATTTTTGCTATGGTTTGTCAACATGAGCTCTGTGTGGGCGCGTGTTGACACAACCAGCCAGACATTAATCTTTTGCCCTCAGAATCAGCAAAAGGTGATCGCATTACAACACTTTCAACCTTGTGGTTCAAATTTTTTGCTGCTTACTGCCATATTCTTTAATTTTTACGGCAGCTCGCAGAGAGGAACCGGACATGAAATAATTGGTGTGCAAACAACAAGAATGCCTCTCCATTAACAGTGAAGTGGGGTCACCATCAACCTCCGTAATCCAATTTGCCTGTGACGCGTCTCACTTGTTGCCCACGAGCGAGCAGGAAAAGACGGGAGACAATCGCTGGATTGGATTTTAAATTTTCACCTTGGCGAGAGTCGCAAGAAATATGGAACGAATAAAAGGAAAGTTGGCAGACGACGATTTAATCAGAAAAAGTGCCACTTTGAAAAGGGCTGTCAAGCTGTGCTGGAACAACGGCCGAGTCCCTAACTCCCAGGTTTAATTGTGAGTCGCCATGGGGTGACCGCTACGTGGGCGCTCGTTCTTATAATCTATTTAGAATGTCTTGGGAATGGAAAAGAAGGAAAAACACAACAAAGACACACCTCGCCTCGGCACTGGTTTATAAAGCAGATTTTCGCTAGGCTATTTTGCGCATACCAATACTGACCGCGACACAGGAAACATCTACTCGGAGGCACAAGGGATAATCAGGGTAATTCTTGGAGTCTTTTGTATAAGCCTTATTTTCAAGATTTGCACCGTACTGCGTAGAAGTTTTTCGGCTGCAGTATAACGTGTTTCCCCCCGAATATATTTGTGCTATAATCGCATTATTTATTTCCAACAATTGGAGGAAAATTGGAATGGGTTGTTAAAATTGAACCGAAAATTTTTGAAAACATTTACACTATTTTACGGCGTGATTTTAGATGCACGAATGCCTGATTATCCTGAGCATACTAGCCTGCAGTAGTGCGGTCTTTGCAAACTCCTCAAACAAAACTCATCACTGCTGTGCGCTGATACAACAAGTAAGTAGTCATTTATTCCCATATATTATAAAACTTAAAAAAAAAGATTTTTGCAGTTTGAAATGAAACTCGAAAGTTTTCCTAGAGTATCATTTTTCACTGCAGATGCCTACATTTTTAGGAGAAAAGACTTTATTTTTTTCTTCCAAATGTTCTTGGCGTAGCTCTTTTGGTTTGCATGGTTTTCTATTAAACTAGGAAAACAATGATTTTATAAGTTATTTTTTTTAAATTTATTAAAGCAAATCACACTTTTTAAATATTTCAGGTCGATGCCAAAGCAAACGTGTCGAAGGCAATGAGTCAGCCCCAGGGTATGCCAGAAAGGACGCGACGTTCGATTGGTGGAGATCGCGACACTCGAGCCAAGTTTACTAAAGCTCTCTTTGACACCAGCTCCAAAGAATTTTTACCAGCCAGAGGTAGGCAAAAAATTACCCAATAGTAGTATTTTAGGATGTCAAGGATGACAAGGCATTTTATCCCTGAAATTCCCATGGCAACTAGCCTCATGTCATGAGTCCTGATGAACCACAATAGGTTCTAGCTATAGCTAAAACTCTCCAACCCCTCGGATTAGTGTAAATAGTTATTTGGAAAAATTCACGATATTTTTATCTACATTCCAATTAGTTCAAATGATGTCATGGATTCCAATTAAAGCTCGTTGAACCCGTATTGAAGTATTTTCGATTGATCATCATGTAACGTTATCCGGGGCAACAAGTCACCGTACCTTTTAGTGGCTCAAGGACATTCAGAACTAATTTTGAAAAAGTCTGCAATCACCTTAACAGGCTTCAAATTTTGGCCGAAAACGTAAAACAAAATGAATAAGATGGTTTGCAGCTTCGATTTTTTTTTAATTAAATTTTGATTAGTTAAAATTTGGGGGGTTTGCACTCATTTTATTTGGATTTTATAAAAAAGCCCTTTTCCGGAATTAAAAAAAACTGACAAAGCATTCTCAACATACGATCCCATTAAAAGTATTAATTTATGGAAATATGTGTTGATTTTGTTTGATGTCTGCAATCAAACTCAAGAGCGTATACGATTTTTTTGTGAATTTATATTATTTATAATTGGCAGAGTGCTATAAAATGACAACTTTGCGCTATAAAGAGATAAATTCATTTTCAGGCAGGCGCTCCAAATTTCAAAAACTGAAAGAAATGAGTTCTGCTGAAAATCCATTTTGGGCTGCCAGAGGACGGCGAGCATTTGATTCATCCAACGAAGACCCATTTTGGGCGGCAAGAGGCAAAAAGCTATTGGAGAGCTCGATAGAGAGCACAGATCCTTTCTGGGCCGCGCGTGGAAAGAAGTTGATTGACAGCTCTGACGAAAAGGACGACCCGTTCTGGGCCGCTAGAGGCAAGAAATTACTCGCGGTGGTTTCAGCTGAAGAACCATTTTGGGCCGCTCGAGGCAAGAAACTGTCTTTACAATCGTCGTCTGTTGAGGAAGACCCATTTTGGGCTGCACGGGGCAAAAAGTTGGAATCGTCAGGCGAGAACCCCTTCTGGGCTGCCAGGGGGAAAAAGTTATTGTTTCAGTCGTCAGCTGAAGAGCCTTTTTGGGCTGCCAGAGGAAAGAGAGGGCTAAAGATCCCGGCCGAAAATCCATTTTGGGCCGCCCGCGGCAAAAAGAGGCTGGAGTCAGCGTCGGCGGAAAATCCTTTCTACGCTGCAAGGGGCCGCCGGTCCGGACGGAGCAAGGAAGCGCCCCCCGATTCCAAAGAGGACCCGTTTTACGCACCCAGGGGAAAGAGGAACGCTCCCAAGGTTATTGACGCTTCCAAGGAACTGGCAGGAATCCTGAAGCCGAGAGCCAATCGACAACCTGGCGATGAATTTTGGCCCGCTAGAGGTAAGCGCCTTTTAGCGTCAAGCGCCAATAATTTGCAGAGCTTCTGGCTCAACGCAGCAAAGAAAGATAGCAGCAGCAACCCTTTGGCTGAACTGGACGAGGAAGGAGATTTCTGGGCACGTGTGTTCGGCTTAGATGAGGATTCTGACGTCAACGTATCAGACGTGGTTGCTCAAATTTTGGGCATCCGCACCAACACGCAAAAGATTAAGAAAGAGATGGGAAGGGAAGCGCCTGTCAACCCATGGTATTCAACTGACTTTTGGGCCACTAGGGGATGAGCAGTTGTTGCAAACGCCACTTTATGTAATTACATGCTGCTGGACGCTACGTTGCACATGTTGACACTTTGGTTGATGATGAGATTGGGAATCAATAAAAACAACCCAACCTGAGCTCTTCTGCGTTTCTATCAAATTTTCGAAAATTAATAAAACCAGTAACTACTCTTACTTGAATGAAAACAAAAACAAAATAAATCAATCATAATTTAGACACTGTTAAAAAATAAATCTTCTGGTATAAAAGCTCTTTTAAATATTTTTAAAGCTGTGCGCAATATTTTAACTCGTACAAATACAACGATGCATGAGGGTTAACACACCAAACGAGGTAAAAAAATAAACGAGTGAATCATTGAGCATGTAAAATAAAAAAAATAAGAACAAATAGGTATTAACCATAAACAAATACTGTTTACACTTGAAAAATAATTAATTTTAAAAAAGAGATGCATTTACTTTGTGTGAAACATCTTTATCAAATGATTTTCTGTTCTGAAAAAAATGAAAAAAATTGTTAATAGTAAAAATGCGCTTATTCAAACTTTTAATTTGTGGTACTACTCAGCGCTGAATCAATAAGGTTTTGCGGATATGAGTGCAAACCATAGTAAAGCCATTAGAAATGATCTATTTTTATAATATATTCGTGCTCTTTATGGAAATATTTAGTAGTTTTTTCCAAGTAATGATTTTTTTCGTTAAATGTAACGTGAAAATTGTAGCACTATTGACAATTTAAAGTAAACGCAACTTACCATGCCAATGCAGCTATCTAAAGTAAGTAAAGATTTTACCGCGAGGACGAAAACTAAAATTGGCTCGTCCCATGTAACGCACACAGGTGGCAGCTAAAGAACGACGACTGCTACCTGTAGCACAAACGGCCTCATTTCAGAAGCTGGCTCAACCGCCTCATGCAAAAAGTACTACTAGACCAACAATGTGCCGATGTGTAGTGGAGCAAATCGCACATTTGAAAACAAGATCGCTCACATACAAATGTTGTGCATTTACGCGGTGATGCGAACACATAAATGAAAAGTGATGCGCCTTGGCTCGAGCGAGTGCGCGCGGACAGCGGGGGTGTAAATGTAGAGTAGGAGCAGCCCCTTTTTGAAAGATGCCAGCCATGATAGGGCCGCGTTACGTCAGCCGGCTGATGGGTGCACCCAGTTTAGCGGTTCTCGGGCACAGATATAAAGACAGGATGACAAGTCCAATGGTCCTCATCATGCTGCTGGCGAACAACCGGAGAGCACACTCACACAGAAACAAGCGTTTTGGCACTTCCGGTAAGTTATTCAACTTTTACCACAATTCTCTTTGTACCCTGAAGTTAAAATTGGGATTAGTTGGAAAAGGAACTGAAAGCCGGACAGACGAAGTGCCGTAATCAGGATGGTTTAGGCCTAATGAAATTTATTAGTTGATTTCATATTTTTAATGTAACTTTTCAGTCAGAGAACCGTCGGTATCTTCTATTTTTACACTCTAGCGCAACATTTAAACATCACAGTCTATTCCTTGAATTGCTTCTTTCCTGCCATCATCTCATACTCGTCCCCGTACTGAGGAAATGATTCCATGCCTTTGATCGCTTGGGTTGGCGCTCCAGACGGGGTTTTTGTCTCGAGGGCGGCTGCATTTTTCTTCTTTTGCAGCATGAGCGCGTAACTAGCTTTAATTTCGTCCTCAGTAGGAGGTTCCGCCCTTCGATTTCTCAGCCACGCTTCCCATTCTGCAGGAATTTCCTGCTGGAAGTCATCCTTGGTGGCAGGGTCAAACCACCTGGACAGAAAATTTTCCAGAATTAGGCTGACTTTTTGCGATATATTATACAATACCCTAATGAGTTTCATGCTTTGGTTTGCAAATTTAAAAAGCTGTCAGGAGATTATGATAAATTCAGGAAAAGATAATTTCAAATGCAATTGAAAACAAACGATTTGGTTAGACGGCCAGTTGGAAAAAATGTGCACAGAGAATTAAAACCGACCGGTTTTAAACATCTTTGCACAATATTTTTTTAATCTTTTACAACCCGCCGTACAATTAAATAGAAAACTTACAATCCATTTGATATTTTCTTGTCCATATTGAGAAAACATCTTAGAAACTATTCCTTTCAGAAACTCATACCACGTATTGTCTTTAAAAGATGAATTGGAATTTTTAACTTTAATTTCAACAAGTAGAGCAGACGAATAATTCCGTGTTGCATACAATTTTAAAAATGTATTCACGGGCTTAAAAATCTTGATGGTATATTTTAATTAAGCACCTGGATGGTCTCCTCTTTCCGCCCTGAGGATCGGCAGGAATCTCGAAATACTTGTTGCCCAAAAAGTCTGTCGAGACGAGTTTGCCGCTCGGCTTCTGAAGCACTTTGAACGAGTTGATGAAGTTTTTCAAAATGGTTCCAATTATGCTCCGCTGCGCCATTTCGGTCCACCTGCGATTGCGAAAAGGGTTTCTGGTCATGAAATGTGGCTCGACGGGCGAGTGGGTTTTGGTTAGTGGGTGTCATAGTAATCAATCTTAACGCACGCGATGTTTAATGACAAGCGCGCGGCGGTTTGCTTAGCGGATTATTGGACAATGAAGTTAATAATCTTCGGATAAACAACAGCAATATCGGCACTGACGTAAAATGACCGCCGTATTTTGTGGCCTATCAACGCGGCCCGTTGTGCACAATTTGCCGAGGCGACGTTTGTCAAAATCGCTCTGCAAGATTGATCTTTTCCTAAGGAATTCCACCTTGTCAATTGAAAACGCGACTAAAATGAAACGTGTTGCGGCTTCACTTTGTTCCTCAAGTTTTAATGAGCGTCCGAAGTTAATTAAAACTTGTTGCAGGGATGATGTTCAGCGCCTGTTATGCGCTGAGCACAATGTTGGGACTGATGGTGCTTACTCCCCCTGGTGTTCTGGCCGACCCAGACTGGCCGGTTACAGCAATTCCTAACTTGCCCAACTTGGAAGTAATATGCGAAGGTTAGTGGTTTCTGATGTTAATATTAAACTTCTACTGGAAGAGTGCCTTCTAATTTTTATCATTCAGATACAATAATTTGTAATTCCGTGTATCCTTAAGCACACCCCATTACAAAAAGGAACTAATATATTTTCATGGTTTCTTTTTAGCATAAGTCCAAATCATTTTAGTACTGAATAATATTCTATATGTACAAAAAATCCCTTGGTCGCGCATTCCATTCTGCCCAACAAATTATTGGTGGGGCAGTTAAAGATGGCAAAATATTCAAATAGTCTGATGATCAAAAATTATTTAACCCAATCATCTTCATCATTTCTCAATAATATAAAAGAGTGTCCCAAAATACAACGACCGTTTTGCTTATCAAGAGTTAGATCATAAAAATATGCTGGAATACTTTAAAATTTCAAATCACTTTTTTACTTTAGAGCCATTCACTTGGTTGGAATTTTTACACGAAGAATGCATGTTGATTTGAATAAATAACAGATTTCCCCTCATTGTAATCAGCCGACTTCAGACATCTTGACCAAGGTCCCGTCTAGCCCTGCAGGCCTTTTGTTCTTGAAAGCCAAAGGTGGCATTCGTGACATCCTTCATGAAATAGGACTGCAGATAGTAGCCGAAACCTTGGTCGAGAACAAACATCGAGGATTCTGTTTCTTTTTAAAATCAGGAATACATATTGTAACTAAAATTTGCAATAATTACCCGATATTATTTTAAATGAGCCTTTGTCGTTACAAAAAATCATTTAATGATATTCCACAATACCTCTGATTGGAAAATCAAACTCTTAAGGTTGTATGAAAACCACGCCAAAGCTAATTTCATAGAAAATATATTCCCGGATAAAATATTATTTTATCAAAACCTATCCACGATTTAATTATTTTTATTTTATAAATTATTCACGAAACATTTTTACAAAAATTCCCACTTCGAACAATACAATTTTTTTGCAGTGCATTCGAAAATACTAACAGCTTAAAAAGAAAATCGTTTGAATTGATATTTTCTAATTTTTCCAAAGGGCTGGACTGTCTGGAAGACTACGAAGACTATCCCTGCTCGATAAACCCGGACCTGTGTCAACAAGACCCCCCTGAGAGCAAAAGAGGTTCTGCGTTCTCCGCGTGGGGAGGCAAGCGTGTGCCCTTCTCAACGTGGGGCGGCAAAAGGGGCCCGTTCTCCAGCTGGGGCGGCAAGAGGGTTCCGTTCTCCTCATGGGGCGGCAAGAGAAGCCCCAGCGGTGGCAACTTCAACGCCTGGGGTGGCAAGAGGGTGCCCTTCTCTGCGTGGGGTGGAAAGAGGTCTGGAGGCTTCTCCTCGTGGGGCGGCAAGCGGGGCGGCGAGGAGCAGATATTCTCGGCGTGGGGCGGCAAGAGGGACCCCGCCAGGGACAAGAGGGCCTCCTCGGGAAAGAGGAATCCGGAAGTGGGGCCGGCACTGTTGAACGAGAAGGGGCTGACCATTCGACGCGGGTCCGTCGACTTTTTCCCGTGGGGCGGAAAGAGGGCCGCGGGCACCCAGTGAGGCCCTCCCACATGACGACGATCTGTACTTTCGTTCTGAGTTGAAATCTAATGGTAGTTGAGTAATAATGCAATGAGGATGGCTGGATTTTACTTTCAATGGGTCCTCTAATGAGCACATAAACGCACGAGCATAGCAATTATCTACTGCGCATTGTATTGAATCTCGCTGTATGTAACACACACGAATAAATAAAGAAATGCTGTCTGGAACGAGAGTTTGTTGTCAATCAGTGCCTTTGATTTAGTTCTGTCCCATGTTTAATTGCCTGATCGGTGATCGGTTTACGTAATACAGTTCGTGAAACGAAAACGCAATTTATTAACGGAGTGGCATCTTGAATAATCCAATTTGTCAAGTGTAAAAAGGTTGAACTCACCTAAAAAGAGTGACAGCCAATGAACAGTTTGTGCGAGTCTCGATTCGCACGACTATTTCTTCTTCAGGATTCTTAGTTTCAATATGATTATTAAATCTGGTCAGCAGCAGTCAGCAGACTTTGAAATAATTTATTTTGACCACATTAAGGTCGAAAATGTAAACACACAAGGTTGCCACCCTTGATATATTATAAATTAAAGACCAAACCAGACCAAACCCAAAACCCACAAATATTATTCATTATTGCAGCCCAAAATATTTACTAGATTGCTTCAAATTTTTTTTTAAATTAATGAATGTTTTACTAAACATGGAGCAAAGTTCTTAATGATTATAAAAATTGTTTCTAAAAGTGATAATCATTATTAGTAGAAGTTTACTTTGCTGGCAACACTGATTTTTCTGGCAGCTTGGACTTTCTGACGGTGCGAGGCGCTGCAATCATCACAAAGGGGTTGGTTATGCAAACTGCTACACGATGGCGTCCGAATGTCTGCATAATCTTGATTTCTGCAGGCGCTTTTGTTCTTGTGCTCTCTTCGCTTTGCCGACTTTTAGCGATTTCATTGAGTATTATATTAGAAACTTTTAACTTTTTACTGGCTGTCTCTTTTGAAAGTCGAGGCAATGTTATTGATAAATTTGTTTTGAAAAAGTCTTATTTCCAAAAAATAACATTAAAAAAGGCCACCTTATTATTACTTTTTATCTATATCTCAAAATCAAAGGATGGCCATAAAATCAAATCAATAATTTGCTCACTGTCCAGGTTAATTAGCGTATAAATAGCATGCTATGTTACAAGAGAGATGAGAAATAAAAAGTTCTAGATCAAAAATTATGTTTGCTCATTTATTTAAATTTTTCAAATTTTGGATAACACATTCTATTTATAACTTTTCTTTACTGCGTGCTCGAAAATGCCCATAATTTAGTTCTAATAACTTCAGGCTTAATTAGTACTGTTAAAGATGAAAATGTTATATAGTTAAATGTATATAATTTGACTAGTCCACTGTAACTTCATTATGATCTAATTTAGTTTTGAAAAGTCCTGAGAGGAAAGAAAATTTAGATCTTTTGTTAAAATTACAACATTAATATTTAAGCATTAGTTGCGGAATGTAACAAATGAAATTTTTTCAAACCAGAAACTCCAGTAGTTCAATCTATCTCGCTCACAGCACAATTGATAATCAATTTATCTAGTCAGTTTGGCGCAAAGACTGCAATCGAAACAAAAACTCTCGCAAAAGTATATTTATTGAAAGGTCCAGCCTCAAAATTTAAAAAAATATCAGTGTTTTGGATTCGGAGGTTTTGGGCCAAACTGACTGAGCGCTGTGAGGGTCAGTCAGATTCATCAAGGGGTTATAGTAGAATAAAGTTGCGATTCGAAACAACGAGATCGTAATTGAATCACTTATCAATGGTTGCAGGTTGAAATCAAGAACACACGCAAGGTACTATGGGTGACAGTGAAATTTTCATGATTAAGGTATTATTTGTAGTATTGCCATGTTAGGGTCAGGTTGAAGTCGTTGGCCGTAGCAAGTGGTTGGTTGACTAGATCTGCTCGATTGAAGGGGTTTCCTGGCGCAAGATGTCATGTTGCTCTTTGGTGTTAATCAGAACCCCTGTTGAGTTCATCAGATGTCTGCGCCAAATTTTGGTCTGAAAAATGATTTGCATTAAGAATTAGGACCAAGGAATTTTAAATATCAGTTAATAACGCCAGTTACTACGCCATTACGAAAAAACGAGTTTAATCAGAGAAAAATATGAAAATCTTGCCAATAATCATTAAAATATTATTTCAAGAAAGTGGAAAAACATAAATGCATGATTAAGGCATCCCTGTTAGTTGATATCGACTAGATTCAGCTTTCCTATGAAGCCCTAATTTATGAATCAAACTTTGAAATTTTCATTTTTGTTGCTTCAGAGGTGGAGAAGCATAAAAGTAAATAAAAAGTTAATTTTGCAGCGAGGAAGGCAGGACTGGGAATATATAAAACCTATAAACAAGTTTCCGAAGAAAACCGTTCAATTTTATCCGATGTTTTTCTGTTATTAGTTTTCTTTTTATAGGAATCCCGATAAGAATAAAGATGGAAGATTCCAGAAAGCTTAACCTATTTAAATATTAAAAAAGCGCATATTTAATTTTTCTTCATGTTAGCTACTTCTTTGAAAAAATATCTCTTTGAGCAACAACAACTGTGTACTGCTTAGCAAGATTGCAGTCCAAGCTTATGTGATGCGCCGTTTGTTTGGAGGATACAATCAGGAAGGCATTGTGTCCACTGCAACAATCGCGGTCTAATTGTGGTCAGAACATGCACACACACTCGGCCTTTATGCAAAACGACCACTTGGCCTAAAGCGCCTTTAAAACATGCAGGATGGCATCTATTGTGGAACGAGAGAATGCTGCTAATTGAATCCTCGGGGCACTTAAAAATATGGTTCTCTGCGTTTGTGCAAAAGCAACACACTGAGCAAATCAACGCTGCTGTGTTTTTGTAAGTAGCTGAATCAAAAACAACAATGATTGACTGCTGTTTAGACAGTAATTTTGTGTTAAATTTTTGCGTTTGGATGCTTTTTCTGTCAAGCCGAGCCCAATATAATGGATTAAAAATAATACTATAAGGTGTTACACAATCGCCTCCTTGTCTGCAAGACCGCAGGGATGAGGATCAAAAAACAATTTATTTTTGTCTCTGCGCTCTTGCGGATCAAGAGATGAGAAGAGATCAGAAAAAGAAGCGGAGCGGTTTTGAGAAAATGACACACACTGGGGATTTCCACGCACTCCCGTCATCTCTGTATGAAAAGTATTTTTTTTTAACGATGGATACCAAAATTCAACCACCCAAAATTCTAATAGCTCAACATTTGATCGTTAGTTAAATTCTCAGTGATCATTGATTTTGGGACAGAAATTTAAATTTAAGAAGAAAACTATATTCTTGTGTTAATTTTGTTGGATTGAAGGCCAGAAAAATAAATAAAAATTAATAACTTCGAGCAATTATTTAACCTTTATAGCTCACGTGGAAGCAATATTTTGGCACACATATCAACATTTCAGCTACATAATCCTCATGGCACACAACCCCGTGCACGTGCCATTGTCAATAAAGGCGAAAGCTGCCAAGTCACGTGATGTGCAAAGCTTTAATCAAGACCTGTCAAGTGTGCAATGTGTGGAACAATATTAGGGAAGACGATATGAAAATATCACAGAGGAAAGCATATAATTCCGCCCACGCCCACCGCTGTCACGCAAATTTTGCCACGGCAAAAGCAGCTGTCAAAGGAATGAAGTTTCGCTTCCAAAGACAATATACGAACCTCTAACAGGTGGTCCAGTGATAGTGTCAGACCAGCCCTGGTCCTTTTTGCCTCGCATCCCCATGAACCCGCTCGGTGCCTTCTTCTGCATCTGCCCGCCTTCGAAATCTACGTAGGGTCCAACAACTTCGCCGTACGAGTCGTCCTCTTTTGATAACAGTGATTGCAGCAAGGTGTCCAGCTCGTCAGGGACACTCTTTTTACCTGCAAAAACAAACTCCATTCAATACAAAAATATTTGGATTTTGGATCACTAAAAACACAAATGATAGTTTTTTAAAAATCAATAAAGTAGGAATTGATAAGCTTTGAAAAATTCAATTGCAAATTGAAAGATATTTAGTAGTTCTAAATATAAGATTTCTTTTCCAGAGTCTAGACATGCATGTTACTTGCAATGCCTTGGCTGACAAATGACAAATTAAATTGTTTTGTTACCTCTGACACCAAAGAAATTGCTGACAGCGGGTCCTTTCTTTCCGCGCATTCCGAAAAATCCAGCAGGCCTCTTCTTCCCTCTCATCCCAAAAAAGCCAGCTGCCGGTGCTCTTTTTTCCAAAGCCGGATCGAAAGCGTCGTACCAATCCTCGGACATCTTATAACGGTGATATTATTTTATGATGGCAATTTAAAAGCCTTATTCATATGGAAACTCACTTCATAATCATCCTTCTTTCCTCTCATGCCGAAAAAGTTGAGATTTTTCGGTGATTTTTTGCCTCTCATGCCGAAGAACGAGACGTCTGACGGAGCCCTTTTGGCCAACTCCGCTTCTCTGAAGTTTTGTACGAGCGCCTGCCAGTATGGGCCGCTGCTGTGGGTCCACAACTGTGTCTGTGGCTGCTCGCTGTCGGACAAGGACGCCCTGCAGCAGGTGGTGGCCAGCAGCAAAACCAGCTGTCCCAAACATGTCCACCTGGGCATCTGAAAAAAAATTTCGGGAAGTCAAATTTTGAAAACACTCGAAAGCATAGCAAAATATGTGAAAAGATCTTCAGATCTTAAAAATGATTATGGATAAGTATATTTGCCTTAAATAAAAAAATATCCAAGCGTTAGCAGATTTCAACCATTACTGTAATTTTTTATAATTCGAATGTGATTCGTATTTTACTGTAAGTGAGAAGAGGTATAAATTGATTTTGATATTTGAATCAAAATTGCGCATAGCGAAGAATAAAGTCGTCTATGAAGAATTTGATCAGATGGATTTAAGTTAAGTTATGAAAAAGGAGATGATTTCTATTCGTGATGAAATAGAAAAGAGATTTCGCAGTGTCAATTTTTAATAAGTTTCGAATCAATTCCATGTCCCCTACAAGGTTCTCAATTATACTGCACGTCTCGTTTTCATACTTTCCACAATGGAACCTCTGTACGCAAGGCCTGGATGCTATTTATATCCGTGCCGTCTTACGCAAATCAGATAAAAGAAGCGATTCATCTTATGCATGTGTACTCGCGTCCTCTTCTTTTTATTTCGTTTGATAAAGGAGAAAAAAGATGGCCTGACAAGGCCGAGATGGAATATAAAAGCTCGTTCGCAATATAATCTAAAAGAATGTTCGCACAGCAACACGCGTTTCCGCTTTAATTCTCCCCTTTTTCTTGATAGGCTCCTGCTTACACTCTCGCGTGCGTTGAATAACGCGCTAATGCAAAAAAGCGCTGGAAACACGAGCTCCTGCGCCGTATTTTCACATCATCTCCTAACACAATATTCAGAAAATTTGAAATGTAGATAGCAAAGTCGGAGAGGCCGCCCGCGCAGCATGCATCCGCACAGGTGCACACACCCGTGACATAAATTACTGCTGGCATAAACAGTGCGCGCTAGACTCGTTTGTAACTCGAGCCTGGCAGCAAGCTGCCACTGCGTTAAGCGCCTCCGAGCTTTTTAGGGCAGAAAAAGAGGTGTAAGCTCTCGCCCTCACCTCCACAGGGAAAATAATAGTTTCCGCGCGAAGCTCTTTTCAACACATTGAAATCGTTGTGCTACATACAAATGCTGAGAAATAAACTGCGTCCTAGATTTAAAATGATTGTAATAAGGTTTTTTAATGACAATTTGTAGAGCAGAATGCTCTTTTAAAATATTCGAATATCCTAAATATTAAAGGTCGAGAAACTTTAATATTAGGCGAAAAAGACTCTTTGATCTTTCAGCACTTTTGTGGTCTACTTCAAACACAGCTTTGAATGCAGATCACACCTCAACAGGTAATATTCCTATATAGCAATAAAATCCAACACCACACTACTCTCAGCGTGCTCACTTTTCACCAATATGAGCTTCCTTTTCTTCCGTTCATGCCTCAAAATCTCCAGAAACGATTTAACGAAACTGAAATAAAGGATAATAACTTCCAAAGGGTCATGACTATTTTTATCAATTAAAAATTTAAATATGTCTTTCTCTATCTTAATTGGTTCATCTCTTTCAAGACTGGCGACACCTGGATAGCGAAAAAGTACGTGTCCAAATATTATCGCGAACGAATAACACCGACGCACGGGCCTCATTAAAGGAAGCCCAGCCCAGAAAAGGATCAGCACGTGTTACTGTCCCACACCGGAACCTTTTTTAAACGCTATAGACATTCGTCCCGTGAAATTAATTCATGCACGCTGGAAAGGTGTAAACCAGCAAGTAGCGAGTCGGGAAGCTTTCGCAATCCTCCAAAATCCGAATGGAATCGTTACTGCAATGCAAGAGCCAAAACGTCGGCGCATATCCAGCCCGCACTCGACCTCCAAACATCGCTCAGATTCTCAAATTTAAAGTACATGCGCTCATCAATGCGAGCCAATCATGAAGTTTTTTTATTGGTTCATCTGAAAGCGAAAATCATTCTACACAAAACTGTTTATGTGTTTTAGCTAAAATAAAATAAATATTTGGATATTTTTATTTGAAATATTGTCAATTTCAAACCAAAAAACTTGGGTCTTTTTTCATAGGCAGCATTTTGAAATTTGCAAATATTCGTCGGTATAGCATTTTTAAAATATTTGAATGAAAATCTACTCATTTGATTATTATTTACCAATTCATTATTACAGCAAATAAATGAGCATGTTTGTAGTGTTCCCGCTTTTAACGAATCGAGTTGTCAAAAAACAGAGAGAGAGAGAGAGAGAGAGAGAGAGAGAGAGAGAGAGAGAGAGAGAGAGAGAGAGAGAGAGAGAGAGAGAGAGAGAGAGAGAGAGAGAGAGAGAGAGAGAGAGAGCAATTCACATTCGATTAAACTCGATTACATCCGCACGAATTATCCAGTGCCAAATTGTTTTTCTCGCGGAGGATTTATTGCAGCATGACTTGCGTCATTCATCGAAAGCAAAAACGTTTCCTCTCGCTCAAGCCACTGCGAGCGTGCGAGCGATATTGGGATATCAAATTTAGAGCTGAAATACGAGCGTGTCAACTTTTTGAGTTTTCCTGACACAGAACTCCTGATTGCTAAAAATTGAATTCTGCGGATCATGTGTTGGCGGAAAGTAAAAATAAAATTAAAAAGTGATCGATTGTTGGCAGAGAGATCGGTCATTTTGTCGGTGACAGGAGAGCGGCCTCAAAATTAAAGTAGAAGTGGAGGGACGGCCTTTTGGAAGGCAAAAAAGCCTGAGGCAGCGATTCGGCTGCTCGGACAGTAAATGAGAGGTGGCGTTGTTGCCGGCAGTTGAGCACCCTTGGGAGTTTCAACACCGAGTCACATCTGCTGGCGGGCGCCCGAGAAAAATGAGCTGAACATCTCGCAGCACGCCGAGCGATTATTATGACAGAGGCAACTGCTCTTCTTTAACACTTACACACGTCCGTGCAAATGCGTGCGCGCCTCGTCTTTGCCTCGCTCGCTAAAAATACAGCTGCGCGTGCACGGCAATTGCGCGCCGTCGAGAGGAGAGGCAAGCGGAATGAGTTCTCTTGCCCAAATAAGATGGCTAATGTTTCATTATGGCCGAGCAACACGTCACCTGCAGAAAGCAGCTCCTGCGTTTGCAGAGCGTAAAGTTGAAACAGCCAGCGGCCTCGTGGAATCCTCTCTGTTATACTGAAATTGGTGCGCGCATTTACTCGCATCTCTTTAATCAAAAGGCGCTTTGAGGCCATTATAGGCTTTTTACTTGATTCGCTTTGAAGTGCTGCCGACCAGTGCTAATCGGAGGAAATCAGCAATTCCGTGCCGCACTCGCACACGCGACCCCGTTCCCGAGCAATGCACGTATGCAACCACGTGGACTTTGCGGACGAGAGGGTTGCCTAACAAAGACACTGGCAGGCGCTTGATTCACTCGACTCTTTCGTTCCTTTTGTTTTGTCCGTGTTAATTATTTGCATGTCCGCGCTCCGAGATCAAAGCAAGCTAGGCAATCACACATTTAATGGAAAGCTATAGTGTTTCTTTTTTCCTGCTGAACGTTGGGAAATGGGACGACCAGCAGTGCCGAGACGAGTCGTAAGTAGCATTTTGAAGGGTTTCCGCCTCAACAATTTTACTACCTTTAAAGCCGGGCAGATGTGAGTGACGTCAAAGTGGAGGTTTACGCTCCAAGTAAATTTAATACCTTGATGTTTCTGTAAATTTACCTCCAATTAACACAACCCAAGCTACAAGCTGCGTAATAAAAAAAAAAAATAATAAAAGTATGCTCAAGCTTTTTAGGACTGGGAATACTTCCCAAAAAATACTTTTTTAAAGTCTTGGGATTTTACGTGATTCATGCTCATCTCACAACTAAAAGTGAATTAGATTTTAAGCAAAAAAGGCGATCGTCTAAAGCTCACAACTCAAGTCGTAACTCATATTTGGACCTCTACTTTTCCTCTGGGGTTTGCAATTGAATTTATGTTGTTAACTCCTTAAAAGTATTTATTCCCATTAAAGGAACCAGTTCATCGTTTAAGGCGGTATAAATACAACAAGTTTTCTTTGTTAACGCAAAGCTGCAAGATTTTTAGCCAAAGTTTCCCGAATTACATACTTTGGGAGGAAGCGCGGCATCTACCAGGCGCAAGTTAAGAACTATATTACCTCGAATAAATCCACCCTTGAGACATAAAGGCACAGCACGGGCACAGAAACCCAATTTCAAAAGTTGTAACGAAATCCAGCCGAGCGAGGGGCCCATCCATAACTTGCTTTCGCAGTGGGAGGTGGCCGTGTCCTTTTTTCAATTACTCTAATGACTCAAATTGTGTAAAATGCGGTCTCCCTAGAGACCGAGTCGAGTAAGAGGATTTTAACTTGATAGCTGCAGCGTTAATTAACATTTCCAGCAAACAAGGGGCAAGGTCGGGGGGAAATGTAAATCGCGCGCGTCTTATTAGGCGAGTTTGACGAGAATCGCAACTTGCGGCGGCAGAAATTAAGTGCCTAATCCCGACGAGCTTGTGTGTGTGCGTGTGTTCGGCGTGCAGCCGAGTTAACTTAATTAAAGCTGCCGACGGGCAGAGGCTACACGACTTAATGCCGCTTTATTCGTCGTCGGACCTGTGTCAATACTCCTTGGGGGACGCGCGGCGTCTGCTGCGCGCGCTAAATAAATAAATAAATTGAGTGTGTCAGTTCTGGGGAGCGCGAAGCCTAACGAGCTCTGCGCTGCCACGCGCGTCCCTTTATGCGCGGCGAGATGCGGAATTCTGGGACAAACCAAGCCCTGGTCCTAGAACTTGCGAGAGGTCGAGTGAGTGACTCGCACACAAAGCTGAATATTTTACCAGCGCCAAGGGTCACTTTGTTTGCTTGAGAATACTGAATTTTTTTCGCGTTTTTGCTCTGTACGCTCCATACATCTTGGCACAAGATTAATGTTTAACTTCTGGATCACAAGTAAGCCGCTAAGATGTTTTTAGCAAAGGCAGACAAAGAGATTTGAAGAGATCCGTATTGAATTTCCGATATTTCATTTATTTTGCATGTCATATGTTCCTGTGGCTTGTGTGGAAATGCCTGATATTTCGGACCGTTTTCAAATAATGATATTGATCAACAATAAATAATAGATATTTGCTGTCGGTAGATGGAATTGATGGTGTTCATGATATTTTTAGTTGAAATTACGTGCGGCCACCACGATGTGTAGCGCAAGCATTTATTTTTCTGTTGTTTACAAGACATAAATTTCCTGCTCTGCACCTCCTGCCTACTGGAATAAAAATATATTGATGCAGAGAGAGGGTCATTGGGTTCATTGTACAAAATCCAAATAAAAAAAACTTAGCAAAGAATTTAGATATAGGATACGCGACAACGTAGGCAAATATCGTTTGGATTTTTGGCCGTTGACAAGTATAGACTGTTTTTAGACGTTTTTATCCCACGGTTTAGGTAGATTTGGATGGTTTTTATTATATGACTTCAAAATAAAACTTACAATTGCATATTTCGTATATAATTCATGGTTTCATAGCAGTTGGAAACTCGGAATATACTAGCATTGAATCGTATTAAATGAACAAATCTATAGAGACTGCTCATCACTGAACAAAAACACCAAAATATTGAAAATTTAAGGCTCATGTCGAAAATATTTGGCTACATCTCGATCTCAAGTATTAGAAACAGGGATTTTGTTTCATTTCGAAGTATCGCATTCCTCGTTTTCTCTTGTATCAACAATACATATACATTATTTAACGCATAATACTACGCGAATATTACAATTCTTTTTAGGAATGCCAACTATCCAAATTTAATTACAACTCTACTTTCTGTTTCCATTATTTTACCATTAAAGATTTAGTGATTATACAATGAAAGAGAGGGGAGAGCAACACTGTGCTTCAATCTGACGCGTTAGGCTAATTTTGTTTGCTGACAGTGAGAGCCCTGGTTCAAATGATAATATTAGATAGGACACGGAAACCTACACTCTGATGCAGAGAAAACGTATCATATTACCATTGCTGGTTTGCACCTTGTCAGCATGCATGATTGGCTTCACGATAGCATTTCAACCAAAACAGAGGCCTCTTGGTGAACTGGACCCCAACTATTGTTTGCTTGTTTGTTTGCTTGCTTGCTTGTGTACAGGCTTCAAGGTAGATGAAATTCGAGTTGATACTATTGACATATAGTAACTAACAAATGGATGACTCACTCATGAATCTCGGTTCAAATAGGGCGCTCCTTGTATTTATAGAGAAAATTTAAGCAACGATTGAGTGAATATAATGAAGTTTAAAATCTTAAAAACTATATGCCACTATCCTAGGCTCATATTCCATAAATTCCTTTGAGGGAAAAATTTTTACATAACGAAGTAAATTTTTAAGGCTTGGTGTGAAACCTAAATTTTCCGATATCACGTAAAATGGCTTATCAAAATGTAACTTTGCAGGACTGTTTGCGATTTCCTTCCGATCCATCCCACTCATTGTTTTGATACGGCTAACAAAGATGTGCGGATATTGCAAAGGAATATGTTTATCCAAGAGTAAACCCTGATCAACATCTCTGCGTGGGAGTAACGAAAGAGAATGGCAAACAGTAAGGCAATTCTTAAATGAGCAAGTAGCAATTTCCTGCATATCATAAAATCAAGCTTTGATCAAAGAGCAAACAAAATTGGCAAACGAAACCGACGCTCAGGCGCGTTTGAGTAAATCATTTATGTTAATAATGCGAGTTCGCAAGCAAACAACAAACAAGCTCAAATGAGCAAGCTGCTAAGCCAGCTGCCAGCAGATTCCGATGTAAATATTGTGTTGCGGGCAGATAATTATTGCTGATGCTGAGTAAGCAGGCAAAAATATGGCAAGCTAACTTTATGGAAACAGAGTGTGGTCTGCGGCCAGCGAAAAATTCTGCGGTGGCGGCCGCTAGTTTGTTTGCATTTAGAACGCGTAGCTAGTTGTTGTTGTTTGTTTCGACTTTTTGCCCAAAGCTGCTCATATGTGCGCCTCGGGCGATGTGCTGGCTAAAATAGAGAAAATAAACAGCCATTTTTCGTGCAGCCTCGTGCGTGCGTGCGTGCAAAAATAAGATGAATCGGCCGTGCCGGGGCCAAAGCACGTGCTTCCGGCGGCGGGCGCGGAGGAAACGGGGAACAAAATTTATTTGGCCGCGTCTCGTGCGCGAGCTTTAGTTGCAGGAAAGATTGTTAGACTGCTTGTTACCGGCAAAGACTCTTGACCTTTATACATATAGGAGTCGGCGAGAAAAGTTGCTGGCTTGGCGGTACTCCACCTGCCGTCATCGCCTTTCCGCCCCTCTTCTAGCGACGCCAGCCCCGCAGAGTGCGGATTCAAAACGTGGCCCACAATCGGCCCCGCGATCTGTTTGTGGTGCTTAATTGCCTGCTCGCCGAGGCTGCGTGTGCTTTTAATTAGTCCCGTGTATATTACGCCGGCCGGACTGTGTTGACTCTGCGCCATGTTTCTTTCGCCGGAGCTCAGCCTTTTCTTACGCGAATGCAAATTTCAGCCAGCCACTTTAGAGGTGAAAAGGCTCGGTTCCGGAGTGGAAAAATTTGCATGCATTTTTTATGTGTCAATCTTGCGAAACTGAAGCGGTTTGACGCGCGAAAGACTTTCATTTCGACACCAGACTCTGCTTTTTTAAAAAGTGTAATTTCATATTTAACATTTTAATCATTCTCGGCAGCGAGTAAGTTGGAGCTCTTTAAAAATTTCCATTTCCACGGAAAAAGCGGCAGTCCAAGATAAATATCAGAGAGCCCGCCCTAACGTCTGCAGTGCAATTAAGGCCTCACGGATACAAGAGGAATAAATTTATCCCTCCGGACAAACATGCACGAGAGCCGTGGCAAAAACTAAACTCCTCAGCGCACGGCGAAAAGAGCTTTATTTGCGCGAAGGGAGAAACTTTTCTTTCGGCTGGCAAATCAACACACCAGCGGATGTTTATACATGCACCGCGCGCAAAGGGTTGCACACACCGTGAAATCGTCTCCAAGCGGTTGTTTCCCAGATGTTGACCTCGTATATAGTACGCCAGAGAGTGTAATTAACAGCAAACGCACTTTACTTAAGTGCTTCCTAGACTCGGCAATTTACTGGCCTACTTAATTGATGGAAGATGACGGAACCGTCAAGCAAACTTTCATGAAGTTTTCTTGGCCTTGAAATGTAAAACAGTGGTTTTAACTTTAAATTTTCATTATAATCATCTTAATCTAAGCTTTTGAATTTGATTTATCCTTTGCATGGTTTGCACGAATAATTGTGAAATGAAGATTTTTCAAGATTTTCAATTATGCGGTTTCCTGTTTTTAACTATCCAAAATCTACTTTAAAAAGTCTTTTTATATTTCCAGTAAAATCCTCTGGACAATATTTGTTGTTAATTCTCCACCCTTTTGACAAATTCTGATTCAGTCAGAAATCAGAGATCTGGCATAACAAATAATTCCCAAATCTGCTAACGCTATTTCTAAGACCTGCACTGGCACCAGGAAGCTAATTTCCTCGGCTTTCACGTGACCAACGTCAGCAAACTATAGCAGCATAGTTATCAAAGGCTACTTTAGCTCGGCGGATGGCATTTCAGGCAAATTCCCACTTAGCGAGACGGAACAGGCATCTTCTAGCCGCGAAGTGAAAGCCCCTCAGCTAGATTTGCGTGGCAGAACGGCAGCGCGTCACTTAAGCGGCGCCAGCATTAGAATAACAATTAATGCACACAAACTCGACTTGCAGCAGTAACAGCAGCGCGCAAAGTTGTCGACCGACAAGTTTAACCGTCTCGGCTGCTTGACATTCTACGGGCGTTGCGGCAACTTATACGCCGGTCCACGAAGCAATCAGGTGGGTGATTCTCGTGAGTATGCAACCGGCATGACGTGAGAGCTAAGCAACAAGCGCGCACGGAATTAATTTTTTTCCACCTTGGCAAGTGGCGTAAATCACGCACGACGCCGGGCGTGTTCCGTTCTCCAGTGTTCCACGTGTTTCAGTTCTGAATATTTATTGGCCTCCACTGATTGCCTAGCTTCCAGTCTAATACCCAGAGCAGGAAAGGGTTCTGTAATAGGAAAATTTGGAAATCCTACCAGAAGACTCACGTCAGCAGAGACATACCCTTGATGAAACGTTTTACTATTTAATTTTTTTCGCTGTCTTTGTAGCGTTTCCCTGATTCTTTTACAATTTGAGTGAAAAATAATCGTTTAGAAGAACTAAAGTCGTGATCAATTTATTCAAAATCTGGAAAACCTATATTAACAGAGAATTATAAAGCTTTCCAAAGCTGCAGCTCTGAAAATTTTCACGGCAATTTTGATGTTGCATTATTAATGAAGATTGTGCCACACGCCAACATATAATTTGTCGCAGTAAAAAGCTGTTCATGCCTCTTTTTAACAATACTGCAGCGGCCAATGGTACCGAATCCCGCTAAGCTGAGAACGATTTTCGCTTTGAAAAACACACCATTACTTTTACACCAATTGACACGCACTTGAATCTCTCCTGAGACTGAAACAAAAATTTAACTTTTCGAATGAGATCATAAATGAAAAATTTGACCTGAATAGATGTCTCAAGTTTTATCTGAGCTCTCAGCTCAGTGTCCATTCCACATTTCCTCTTGTAGACGCAGTTTCTGCGCGTTCAAACCTTGACGAAGGCTCGTAATCTCCGGTTTAGATTAAGGTGATTATTGTGTTAGCCTTATACGCCCCTGGGCAATCACGCTGCGGCTCGCCTCCCCCGCCTTTTTGCACCCATGTGCAAAAAATGAGCCCCTGGAAATAATTACGCTTAACTAACGAACCAGTCCCGTCTTGTGCACGCGTACGCAAACAGAGAAGTCCCGAGTTGAAGACCCTTCAAGCCCCAAGGCAACCATCCTTAAAAACACGACCGACTGTTCAAACGCGAACTAAAAAACTATAAATATCGTACAATCTGTGTAAAATTCACGGCAGAGGCTGTGTTAAAACAACCTGGGAAATTCTAGGGCAGAAATTAATTTGCATATACTGATGACAACTGTTCCCCTTGCAAAGCAGATTGCGCAAATACCTCTTTTTGGGGGAAAATTTACGAGTGTTTGTTCAGAGAGTTGTGTGTGACAAAAAGATGCAGTCCCACGGTTAGCCGTGTAATGAAACTCTGGGAGTTTGCTTAAGGAGCGTAAAAAATATTCTGCGCCCTCTCACGCGCTTGCAGAGAAAGCTTGATTTACAACCTAGCGACCTTATTTGTTTTTAATGCCGGGTGGGTCATTTCGTGGAGCATTATTCATATTCATGAAATAGAAAGAGGGCAAGCAGGCGACACGCTGGCCAGGGCAGCCAATTTGCATATTTTGCTCGATATTCCAAAAATGCCGGCGGAGTTTTGCCGTTACAATTTACAGTGCTCAGATAAACACAAAACTTGCGCGTATTTATGACGCTACGCGCAGTGTGTTACGTAAGAGTGGAAATAAATTTTCATCTACAGCAGGAAAACGCTGCTAAATCATCCGCGAGCGAATATTTTGTAAGCTGGGAACCCTTTCTAGGGATATTTTTGGTGGATTACACTAATGAATAAAGAGCAAAGTCGGCAGCATCTCCATGAAATTAATGTGAATTTGATGAAATGATTTATTAATAAAATATAGTATACATCGTCATTTCAAAATAAGGGGTGTTGAAACAGCTCTTTTGAACGGCGAGGTTCATCCAGAAGGGGATTACTCAGCAGAAACTCACTTTTGAAGCTTCTGCCTGCACCTTCATGAAAGCCAAAACTGCGTCGAGTGGTGTCCACTCAAAAAGGCTTTTCATTTCATTTGCATGCTTGACGAAATTCCCATGAAAATATCACGGCTGGGAAACGCGTGTCTCTTTGAAATTAAGACAGGCGCTCACATTAATGGCCTGGAAGGATTCAGCAGCCATATGAATTATGCATTTACTCCTCTAATGAGGCGGTAAACTTATACAAGACGCACACACTTTTATGAAGCGCCATTAAAATCTTAATAATGCAGGCGCAGCTCTTTGCACGAAAAACGCGAGTAAATAAAGTAGAAAATGCATCGACGCTGCGTGACCAAATTACTGCGACATGAAAAGTTTTCTTCTTTTTTATTTTAATTTGACAGTCAGCGCACGCGGCTTCCATCATTTTGCGGAAAGCGTTCGAATTACGTTCGCGGCGAAAAGCCGTCATTAATAATTCACGTGAGCGTTTCGGCTGCCTCATGAGTGTCGCAGAGAGGCGTGCGAGCGACGAGTCATCGCGGCGAATCTCACAAGTTTGATACCTGCTGCAACCCTGCGTGCACTCGGCCAAATTGCCTTTCTCACGCGAAATTTAGGGGCAAACGCTTTTACCGAGAGGAATACACAAATTTATCTGCGCGCGCTCAGCTGCTGCACCTGCATCAGGCATATTCAAATCAGCGCAACCTCTCTTTTCACAGCGACGGCGGCGGTGGCGTATTCTCGAGAGCCCTTCCGCTCCAACGCTTGGATCTAGTTGCCTATCGCATTATGTGCGGCGAGAGTGCTTGCAAATTGCAGCAGCCGTGTGAAAAACGGGCCGTCGACTATACACAAAATATTTTCCTTTTGCTCTCAAGTTGTGCTCAGTTGTGCTTTATTCACTTTGAAGAAGTAAATTGGCTGTACTCGGCGAAATCACGAGGGCGGCAAAATCTTACATCCAGTTTATTCTGTACATACACACTGCAATCACGACGGAACTGAACTTTTGACTGTAATAAATCCCTATGATTCGCCAAAAGATCTATACATATTCTGGAATGTACAATGTTGTAGTGATTAAATACATTCTGGTTGAGTTAAATCTGGATGATATGAGTATAATGCCATTCAAGGCAGATTGAATAATAAAAAATGAGTAATTTTCAAGGCGTAACAAAATTCAAATTGTATTTTAAATTCAACCATGTTTTTTCCCCTGACCGAAGAATCTGAATTTTACTTCTTCGAAAGAGCATAAAATAAAAGCAGAATTTCAGGATTGTAAATTTTTGGGATAAAGGAGTTTTGTCGCTGGGAAAGCAAGGCTTTTCCTCTCTCTTTTTTGGGCTTTGCTCAGCAACGAATACTGTAGGTTCAGTGGTTTGAAATTTTGTTTTACAGGAAAATTACTGTTGATGAGGCCTGAGGTGCGGAAACAGTAGTTGTATATCACGAGAACCTCCGGATAATTTTTCCCTTCCAAATTTCGTACTAAGCCGGCCATCCTAAGTCAAAGTAGAGTCTTTTTTTAATATCATTTCACAGTGAAAAAAGCTTTCAGGTATAAAACAAAAATTAAATATGTATGTTGGGAAAATTTCAACCAGGCAGATAAAATGAGCTGCAAGATCTGCCCATAAAACCAGGAACTTTCAATTTTGTACTTTGTGGTGACTTGCAACGATGGCGGAACGAATGTAACGGCAACTTTATTGAAGTTATAGTCTGAGTTTGCATTTATCGCCACACATAAAATCAATTCTAGCAGAGCACACCTGTAAAACTAGAACTTATATTTCGAAGCGAGATAGAGATTATTGAATATCTCCTCTTTGAGAGAAAATTAATCTATTCCAGTGGATGTCTGATTTCGCAGGTGACTGGGGGGAAATCTACTTGTTATTCTCAAGCAGTTCAATAAGATAAAATGATTTCGCTCCAATCTGGCGCGCCATATGTTAATTTGCGTGGCAAACTTTTCTGATAAAACTTTTATCATTTTGATGATCGAAGAATACGTAGGGTGGGAGCGTGCCCGAGTGCGTCCCAAGCCCTAACGCCGGGTGGATGCTCGCATTTGTGTTTTGCTCCGTGATGACATGGGCAAATATTAAACTGTATAGCTCCTTTATACGGTGGCTGTTTGCTTTGTGGTATTCAGATTCTCTCGCCGCGCAAGAGCGTTCGTTTGCTATTTGCACACGCTACATTACTCTTGTCATTTGGCGCGCCAATCTCGGCTGCATAATTTATTCGAAAAGCGAGCGAGTGAGCGCTATCAGCCAGCAATGTGGAAATGCACGAAGAAAGCAGCAGAGCAGGCAATAAATAATTCGCCCACCTGTTATTTATGTAGTCCCACACCAAATGTCGCTCGCGCACGTCTTATAGAGACAAAGGAGGCAGCTTGAAAACTGACAATGAGTCGCACCTATACATATGAACGCATAGGCGCAGTTTATTGTTAAGTAAGATAGGATAGACGCGATCACATGCCTCCCGGGGGGAAATTGTTGCTTTACGAGTTGCGTAGAGCGATGAAAAATGGTTATCTTGCATCCTGACAGCGCTAAACTTAAATTTATTGAGATTGATTGCTTCTCCAGTTTTTAAATGTGTAGAAAATGGAATCAAGTAAAGGTGAGTTTCTCGCTTAAAGCAAGTTAGTTTTGCTGCACGTAATCTAAGGGGGGCTTTGGACCTTCCATAGCAGACAAATATATGTGGTGGAGGCTATCAATGTGTCATAGAAACGCAAGATATGCAGCATAATGAGCTCCCAGACTGGCAAATTTTCTATAGGATATCAATTAAAACAAAACGCAAGAAGAGCTGTTTGCGAAATTAGCTAGTGACAAAAGTGCAGCTAATTTTATGTTTTTTTAATCACTCTTCAACAAAGTTGCAGAATTACTGTAATAATTACTGTACTTTTCGTTTAAGAGCAATTAACAGGACCAGTGAGCCTCTGAGATAGAGATAATAATAATTAATTGAATTCGTCAGAAAATGAAAAAGAGATAATCTCTGGGTGGGAATGCATTTTCTGCACTGCTAAAAAGGACAAGACAAAGGCCTGATCGGACACAAACCGAGGAAACTGTATATCTTCTGACAAAAATATCTTGATGACCACACACGAATTTTCTAAGATTAACTGATCAGTGCATTTCAATAAAAAAAAGCGCTTCAAGCAATTTGTTTGGTTTCAAATTTCAAAACATAAATACGCCCCAGCTAATTTAAAAATCATTTCTATCGTAAAACACTAAAAATTGAATTTATTATATTTTAATTTCTACATTTAAAATAAGTGCAAATCAAAGAACATCCATCATCTTTTGCTGCATACCATTAGAGCGGACTTCGCATTAGTCGCTTTTATACTCCCACGACATGCCACGATTGGTATCTTTGGTGTGATAGATTATAATTAGACACTTAACAAAACATCCTTGCTTGACACAAGTAGCAAAAAGCGAGTGACTCTGATCAACCGTCATCAATTAGTCAGGGAAGCCTGCCAGGCTGTTTTGCTACCATACTGACGCAACTGATTACCCAGTTTGAAAAATTGAATCTAACACACACAATAAACAGCGATGATCTGGCTTTGCTGCCGGGCTGGCAAATTTCATAAATAATTCAAAACAGTCAGATGAATTTCTCTTTCTCTCTCGCTCTGTTCAAAGGTGGAAGGGTCATGTGAAATCAACGTCAAGTGGGATATATGTATATTTCTACTTAAGCTTTCGGGTTCACGCGATTTGCTGTCACGTAAGCGAGCCTGGAAACATTATAATTTCCCCTCAGCAGTTATGAATTAGTACGGCTGATAAAGCGCGAAAATTAATAAAACGGACCTGTGATGGCGCTCAAACGTGCACGTTTTTTAATTATCCTCGCACACATTTAATATAAATATACTAAATCCATTTTGTGTGGTTTGATAAATGATTTTGAATGGCTTTTTCAGTCAACAGGGGACCATGCTGTTGAAAATTTATCAAACTGGCCATAACTGTAAAATGTCCTTTGTCCGTAGATTATTTTACCATTATTATTTTCACAGCAGAGTTCGGTGTAATTACCCTCTTTAACTTTGTGCATGCGTGCAGCATAAAATAAAATGTATATTCAGCCACGATTTGCATGCCGACTGTTCGAACGGTGGCTTTTAAAATTATCCTTCACCCAGCAGCTTTCATGGAAATTAAATAGCAACCTGGGGAACAACGTGAAAAAACCCAACACTTTTCTTGCCTTTGTTTGCATAGAATTATAACTCGAGTCGCGCGTTAGTGTAATTCAGAACCTGCGAGGGGAATTTTTGTGAGGCTATACTCCTGCTTAAATAGTACAACTCTCGTCGGCGCCACTGTTCTACTATAATTGCCCGCCGCGAGTGGAAAGGTTTATAATGTACATATATATGCTGCATGGAAGCGAGGCAAAGGGAAACTAGCTTTGTTTCCTAAAGGCAGCCTTGGGAACGAGCAAACCGAAAAGTCTCCTCAGCATATTTACAAAGTTTTCTCTCTGGGGCATCGCTGGTCTTCATAAAATACACAAATTTGCTGCTTGAGAAAGGAGAAATAAGTCGGCCTTTAGATAAACGACGAACGCTTTGTCGGTTGTTTGCATTTGTGATTAACGTAATATTACATCTCATTCGCAATGTCTATTTAGTTGGAGTGATTGAAAATAGAGAGCTATATATATGCTAAGGGTATAATTACAGTACTTTCTCTCTTTCAATTTGAATGAGGAAAAGTAAATGTTCAACTTTTCCGCCTGGGACGTTGATTTCAATCAGCATTTTGTGTCAACATTAAATTCTCGTGAGTGCCGCTTTTTACCGGAATATCTCTACTCTTTCCCTATACGTGCAAAACACAAACGCAATGTAAATGTTGTCCCTCTCTTTTTACCATGCCTAGTGAGAAGTCATTTATCATTTCCCAAAACGGTTGGCTGGTGAAATTATTTCAATCAATACTAACAAGCGTTACTTGGGAGCAACACAAGCAGCAATTTGAACGAGCCACTCATTCAATCACACTCCACGGGCAGTTGCTAAAATGTAACCGGCACGAAGTAAATTGATGTGCACTGATATCGCTCGCGTCTAATCTTGTACAAACAGCATTTCTAATCTGGAAACTTTAGAACGGTACCAAAAGAGAGGGCTGAATGGGTGAAACGTTGGATTTGAAGGACTTTGCCAAGTTTCCCCCAGTGGCCAACGAGAGAGAGAGAGAGAGAGAGAGAGAGAGAGAGAGAGAGAGAGAGAGAGAGAGAGAGAGAGAGAGAGAGAGAGAGAGAGAGAGAGAGAGAGAGAGAGAGAGAGAGAGAGAGAGAGAGAGAGAGAGAGAGAGAGAGATAGAGAGAGAGAATGTGGCTGCTTCATTTGAATTTAATCTGGGTCCACTTCCTGCGGACGCAAATGGACCAAAAGAGCGCATCAGGTTGGCTAGTGGAGCAAACCGCCGCTCAGACGCCGCAATCTTGGTTTCATTGCGAGTAAGAGACAATCTTGTACGCTTTAATTAAAAGCTTTGAACTTGCAACTTGGTGCAGGGATTTCCCACTAGTGGTTTTGGCAGTGTGTCTTTAGAGATCATCCGACTTTTTCGAGTAAAGTTCGGTGCAGCAGCAGGGCTTTGATGATGCCACCGCGCGCGTTAGACGTGTGTGCATCAGCAAATGGAAGCACCGGTGTTGTGCATAAGTGCTTTTGGAAACTTGCTTGATGGATGTGTTTGTTTTACGCTTACTGTACGGCATCAGGATTAGCAGAATAGTGACAATAAATTGCTCTCGCGCGATGAAAAGGGAGAGCGTCAAACTAGCCAAATTAGAGACGAAACAACATGACGCGTTGTTGATTTTCAATTACCCTAGGCAATCAGCATAAATACATATAAAATCAAACCTTTCTATGATGATTCAAACACAAAAATTTTTGAATTGATAGTAACAAAGAGAATTGAATTTTAACTTGCGCTGCGTATGGGCAGGGAGGAGAATTTTACGAACACTTTTAGTGCTCAGTACAAGTTTTCTTCAATTTTTAAAATTGAAAAAAATATATAAATATATTTAAATTGTTAACATTTTAACACGTTTCTCTGGCTAGATTTTAGTACCCATTCTTGCTTTTTTTTATTAATTATTTGATCTTAATGAATGACTTACTACTAGCAAGAATAAAATAAGTATAATATCTCCCTGATGGCGCTCTACATCTTCCCTGCGCGGCGGCAACTTCCTCAAAAACTGCCAATCAATTCATGGCAAACAAGTCGCTTTGCAAAATTGAATCCTGTTCCAAAGTGAAAGTGTCGAAAACAGGGGGGAGGTGCGACTGCTCTTGAAATGAGATGTTAAGTAATACAGGTAACGAGAGAGCGCTTACTCACCTTGCTAGGTCGTGGTGCGGCCCGTAATGAGACCTCTCAGCCCGCACGCCGTGCTTTAAGTGCTCCCCGAGTGACGTCACGGCCCTTCTACCTACCCCATTTCATTCAGCGCGCCACGGCCCGCGCGCCTCTGCAGACACACGCGCGCGGCTCGACAGCCTCCTCCGCCCCCGGCCCCGACACCATAGTGCGGCCGCCGCACGGTAACTGATTTGCACACGGGAGAGAACAGGGCAAAGATGAAGCCAGGCTCTCTCTGACCCCCGAGTAATAGAGCTTCACTCGCTTTTGCAAGATCGTTGAGGAGGGATTACTGCACCTGCTTTCTATTTTTTTTTATTTGGAGTGCGTGTTCTTGGAACTCATTGCACACAGGAACCTAAAGAAGTAATACAAAAAGTTTTTTGAAAGTACATTTTAGATCGATAAATTTAGTACAGTTTGAATATCAAGCGATATCTTTTAAAATTAAAAATGAAATTCATTTTTGTGAAAATAGTCTGTTCTATTCTTTCGAATGGACGGTTTTGAATAGCCATTATCCAATGAAGGAGGCATTCGAGGATTCACTCATAGAAGAAAAAAACCACTTCGGACCTTCTTCTTTTTATTTTGCCTACTAATTTCGGTTGCCAACTGCAGACCCTTTTTATTCTATAGTGTTGAATAGATCCCATTCAGCTAATCACGAAACTACAAAATAGATATTAATGTGATTGCCCTGTGTTTGCAAATTGCAATAAATTATTATCTTTTTTACTCAGCTGGCATACTAACAATTGATGCTTTTCTCACACTTTTATCTCGCCTGACTACCCACCATTTCCTTAGATTCACATTCTTGCTACCGATGATGAAAAAACTCTAAAAATTCAAAAGTTATCCTGTTGGAATTATTGGTAGAAACAGTGGAAACCCGTTGTCCAAAACAGGAAACAAATTAACAAGCAGAGTGAAGAGAAAAGTTAGCGATTCTAAAGTCAACATCTTGTGCAAAAGCAAACAAAATTATGTATTCAGTTAAAGTTGGTCCAGCGAAAACAGAAGTAGTCCTATTTGAATTCGAATCCAAGGAAACAGCTTGCTAATTAATATTCAGACTGCTCCCGTCATTGTTTTTGTACTGATCTGATTCAAAAAGGGAACAAAAACTTGAACAAAAATTTTTTACTAAATAATTGCTCTGATTTTGTTGATGGTTGCGAGAGCATTTCGCAGAACATAAAATTAAGAAAAGCAATTAATATTGTTTTAATTTTTAATACTTTAAATCAGTTTTTTGCTTGCAATTAATATAATGCAAAAGTAGAATTATTGTTTCAAGATAGCAAATTAAAAGGTTTTTACCACTACTTGTTTCTTTGTTCCGCTTATTGTTTGTTTGTCAAAGGAACTGTGTAAAAGTGTTTTCTCTGGGAAATGGACAAGTGCTGCGTGGTCAAGTGCCGCTCAAAGTGGCCAATTTGCAGTAGAGAAACTCAATATTACAATTGGTCTTCCAAGGAGCCGGCGTTTGATGGAAATTCGTTTTTTCTCCTTCACCAAAATAGTGTAGCCACGGTCTTCTGCTCTTCTGGGCAACAATAATAATTGCCAATCAATAGCCGCCTTGTAGCTCATCTCTACGGGGCAGAAGAGAATAAAATGTATTTTGTATCAGCATTAGTATGTGTTTTGAGAAAACAATTCCAGCCCTGCAGATATTTGAAGAAGCACAATGAACTCTGTTTATCTTCGATTTTTTTTCCTGCAAGGGGCGAAAATAGCTCAGGCGTTGTTTTAAGGAAAATGTAATCCCAAAAAGTTGGAGTAGAAACATTTTGAATGATTTTATTTATTTGTTTTGAACATCGAAACTTATTATTACGCCCCAGGAACTTCATCGAATGATAAACATTGATTCGGATTGCTGAAATTAGATGAATGAATCGATGAATGGACGAACTCACGCCGGCTTTTACGCTAATTGTCTGACGTCTTCGCAGAGCGCAACGACAGGGAAACGCACAAGGATTCCCTTGAAGCTGAATAATCTTTTTAAGTGCCGCGCTCACACTAGCATAATTCGTCTCCCTGCTGACGAAATCGGATCTGTTGATTGTTGGTCCCAGGAGCACACGTCACAAGACTGATTCATCCAGCAAACTTCTACCTTATGACCCCTCCCGATAAGGAAAACTAATAACAACGCCAGAACTGAGACGTGCAAGGATTACGGTTGATACGAAATCTCATATCATATATTCTGTGGAGCGAGGAAATAAATATGACACCTGATTGGTAATAATGTGGATGAGTTTCCATCACTTTGTTTTGTAACCAAAATTTACGTCAAAATCCATTTGCATGCTTGTCTGCATGGGAAATTTATTTTATGGACGTAAATATGTATATTTTGTCGTTTATCAGCTTCAAACTCCACACACATATGCGAAAAGTAAAATTAAAAGATATTCTTATTTCTAAAGCAGGAGCAAAAGGCAAAATATATTTTGTTTGGTTGAATTGGACACTTATTGTTAGCTGTAGATTGCCAAAAGTTACCACGATTGAAATACCCTTCGCAATCCTCGGAGAAATTGAAGCAAAAAGTTATGAAATCGCATTTCATGTTACCTCTATTGAAAATTTTGCTAAATATGGATAATTTAAAAAAAATCAAGCATCCACTTCTTGAACAATTTCCTGTTATATTATAACTGTGTAAAAAGCGTTCAAATTTTAGTACTCAACAAAACATTGCTGTGCAATAAACTAATTTTACAATATTAACCTTTTAACCCTGGAAGCAGATACCAATTAACGTTAACAGGGTTGTTTCCCTCTCTCTGGTGAACACGAAGCTCAGTGTCATCATGCTACCCAACCATCTGACGCACTTACAAATTAGCAACTAGCCCGAGTGGGCAGATTATTATTAAATTATTAGCCAAACAGCCCTCTCCTCTGGACGCTGCTGAGCAGGGTAAATATTTTACTTCGCACGTGACCCAAAACGCGTGTCAAAAATCTCACTCCTCTGCAGAATATGCATGGCTGAGCTTAATGCGTGAAACATGTCTCGCTGCAGAATTATAGACATAAACCTTGGGGCTGGAATTGCGACCTGTAGAAAGTGCGGAGGCGTGAGTCAAGATATCTTGTTGTTTTATCCTTCTCAGCAGCCTACGTTAATTTGCAAAACAGCTTCATGTGTCTCAAGAGGTTTAAACCTGTGCCGGATTTCGCGAGATATTGCCGATTATTTTCTCTCATTCACGGTTTCAGGAATATTAAATTTCAATCGTGTGATATGCAATTAAGATTTATTAAGCAACATCAATAAAGAGCTGTAAGTTTGTTTCAAGAAGAGCGAAAATTGATGGAAATTTCCATGTGATGCGTTCAAAAGAAAAGTAAATACGTCCCGGGCATAATTAAAAGCAAACGATCCCCACCTCGCGTGTATATGGGTAGCATAATTTTAATCATTTTTTTCTTTCTTTGATACCCTAACAAAAGCCAAGCATTTTTAATAAGCAAGAAGCCAGCATTCTTGTCTGAAATGATGGATGAAGGAGATAAAATTTGAGGAGGAATTGGAAGAAATGCCTGAAGCCGATTTTGTTTAAAGCCTCGTATTTCAGACCTCCTGCAGATGTAGAACATAGACTACTCGCAGTGAAAGAATGGTAGGCGGCACAGTTTACACCTCGCTGCAAGGCGCACTTGCATTAATTTTGAACACGCTTGCACTGTGCGTTGATGGGTACATACCTCGCACCGTTGACCTGCTATAGTCAGGAGTCAGGTATTTTCTCCTGCAGCACACTTGCATTATTATCATTACCATGTATGTATACTTTTAATTAAAATGTGTGTGCCATTAGAACTGTGCAAATGTTTTTATATTCTGTATAAATAGCTTCCTGTGACACACAGTGTATTTTTATATCGTTAAAATGCAACCATGATAAAAGTTTGATTGTTGATTTCAAACTGGGGTTAGCTTCTTTTAGAGGGTATTTGCGAATAGAACGGGGGGAAATGAAATTGTGTTATAATACTTTTGAATATTGATTTCAAATACTTGACAAAACAGTTTTATGAATGAAACAGAGAGTGCTTGTTCAGCACTTGTCGCAGGTGGATTTCTTTCGAGCACTGAAGGTTGGCTAGGCCACCAGGTATAGCCACTAGATAAATACCAGAGAAAATTTTAGGGTTTTGTCCATCCTGTCTATTTCTATCTAATTTTCTGTATACTTTATGTCATACTGTTGCCTTCCATAGGCACTGTACCACTGCCTCCAGGAAAATCTTTTGAGCACTCTCATAATACACAATAAACAGAGCACAATGGCATCGACAACGGACAACAAGAGGACACTTCATAACTCCTTTACCTCCAAGACGTAGGTCACGTGTACTTTGAAGTTGCTATGTGCAAAACTAAATTGTAGCCTGTAGGGTGAACACCTAAAATCTTGCGCTTAAATAAAAGAAGGGAAACTTAATGAACAGTTAGTATCAATGATAAAAATAAATTTATTGAATGTACAATTATTTTCTTTAGAATGTATAGGATGGATAATTTCACTCTGTGTAATCCTATTTAAGCAAATATTCCAAAGAAATTAAAACATAGTTAAAATGAACTCTTTTTAGCGTCATTGCAGCATAGTTTTTAAATTTCCTATTTAGCAAAATTGAGCAAGAAACCAATTCCATAAAAGCGAATTTCAGCAGTAAATTTTGAAACCAATGTCGATTAATCCTTACACCACAAAAAAAAAACAAAAGTGTTTTAAGCCTGAATTTACAATTATGTGGGCCAAAGTGATATTATTCCCACGTGCAATTACGCCTCGTAAAACGTAGCAGGATAACCGGAATGAGTAGTTACACTCGCGACAATTTCCAAGTCGGAATTTACTTGGCAGCCGGTCGTATTATTTTCATCAGGAAGCCAAGCGTTTTATAACCAGAAAAAAGGCATTTGACTCATTTCCGACTCATTTGCAGTCGACTACCGCGCGGGATTTCTCATTTTGCGAGGTGCGAAAGCTTGCCGAGGGTCGTAAGGTGGCTCGTTGCGGCCGCGATAAAAGTGTGCGAGGGTGTTTTTCAAATTGAATCGTTTAGCAGGCTCGAGGCTGGCTGGCGGCGGCGCTCATCTCGTCTTATATGATTCATACAGATTGCCTCATGAAATCTTACACGAGGCTGCTGCGCTGACTGTGTCTCTCAACCTCGGCTGTTTCTAGGCAGCGAAATTAAACTAGCACACGAAATAACGCCTGCATCGCAGACACGTGTTCCGTTGGACATTACGGTCTCGTTTTGTATTAATTTGTTTTGTTCGGCACTTGTGCACCCTTCACGCGTGACCACGTCAATGTGCTAGCACTGCCACGCAGTGCCGTCTCTTTCAATCGTTACATTTAATAAATTATTTCGGAAATCCAATGTACGTACACTGCCGTGCCCTACGTCAATGCCTATTGAAATTCTTGCTTTCCGCGTGGTTAGCTTACAAAGTGCCCTGAGTGAATGCACTGCCAAGGGAACAAAGAAAAACGGCATTTCGATTTGCCTATTAAATCTATTAACTTATTTTGACAATATTTTTAGCGCTTACAGAAAGAAGAGAAACAAGTCAAAAATCAAACAAAAACCTTTTGTGAACTGAATGGTGACGACTTTGTGTAAATTGATGTAGTTGTTGAAATCCAAGCCAACGAACATTCAACTCTTTTCAAATACTACGTAGTTGACTTTAGGCTGACAGTCAGCACTCACAAAAGATATCGAATTCTACTTTATTAAAATTACAACTGCCATCCAGTTGTGAATTGAACTCTCGTCTTCTTCTTACTATTTGAATATAAAATAAAAGTGGATATTTTTTGTCAATAAATTAGATTTATTTGGTCCGGGACCTAAGTCAAACTAACCTGTCTCTTACTAAAGCTGGCTCAAAAATAAGTTAGGAAGAGAAATCCCTTCACGTTGTGGTGGCTCTTTGATGCAATTTTCGAATTAAGTAGGATATGCGAAGGAAAAAACTGAAATATATTCAATTGCTAGAAGCATGCTTGGCGAAAAAGTTTAGATTGTATGGGGATGTCCCCAGCCGCCATCTTTAAAATAAAATATAATATGTTTGTAACTTTACCTCCAGGCATTTTTATTCAAAAGAATAATATGTAGAATCGAAAGGATAGTTTCATTTTACAGAATTTACAAGAGAACACAAAATGACCGTGCAATTTGAGTTTTACTAACACTATTATTAGATAAAAATTAGTTACAAAATTATTTGATTACTCCTCCTGTTCTAGTTGAAACCTAAACCACGGCTCAAAAAGGTCTTATTATATATTTTATGAGGAAAAGCCACAGTTTAATTAATCGAGCTCGAGTGGGAGCTATGCAATTGAACGCGCGGGGATTACTCTGGATGAAATTGAAACGATAAAGTGGCGCGCTGCCCGCAAATCCAGCCAGATTATTTCTTGCCGGAGGCGGCACTTTTATCAATTGATTTTCTTTGACTGCTTTTCATTATCAGCTCCATCTGCGCTATTTTTTTATAGCACACATCTCACCGCCCACACGCTGATATGATTTCCTTCGCGCTACAAGCCAGGTTCAGCCAAAGCAAATATAAACGGCAAAACGTAATTATTACGGCTAACTTGGATGACGCGATAATAGCAATAATCTCTGTGAATACAACTAAACATTGCACAATATCCCTATAGGGTTTATCATGATTGAGCATTGAATGGTTTAAAAAAATGCCTAATGATACACATACAGCATAATTACTAGTCAAGTTTTTATTTTTCATGATTTATTAAAAAAATGCATAATGTTTGGTTAAAATCTTAATTGTCTTGGAATTTAAATTCTTGAATGTTATTAATTTAGTTGGACACTTTATCTTAAGGTGCGTTAAGTTTGAATAATAAGTTTCGAAAATTTCAGTAAACATTTCTAGAGTCATGCTTTAGTTAATATTGGCAAGATTTTTTTAAATATGAATTTGATTTATTAATAACGATCGAATGATAAGTTAGGCACAAATATTTTGTGTAAACAAAATGAAACGTTTGCTTATGCTGGCTAAAATTGGCCTTACTTTAAGGAAGTTCAATATTTGCACAAATATGCTTCCCAAAGAAGGAAGAATATTGTAAGAGCAACCGGAAGCATTTTCTCGAAAACTTCTCTTGCCACGAGCCAAATAATATTTGCAAAAGGATAGATGGTGTACGCGTTTTGAATAAACACGGCATTTTTGCCACTCTGGCGCGCGCGCGTTTTCTGGCTGTTACGTGCGCGCGTAAATGAAATCCTCATTCACTGCTGATTCCACGAGGCAGCGAGGTGTAATCAAGTTTTTTGGCTGTTTAATTAGTCCGTGGGAGCTTGCTTTAATATCAGAGCTGACGCACCCCCAAATTACAAAAGCGACACGCAGGCAGTCCAAAAACCAGGGCAATCTGTCGGAAATTGCTGCTCCTGCTCTCTGCAGCCATCTCGCAGTGGGTGGAAATTATCTTAACAGCCGAGCGACGGTATTTCCCATAAAAATTTACTGCCGAATAGCTCGTGCTCAATGAGCCGTTCAAATTTGCGCGCGGCAACGACTTCCATTCCGAGAGGTGTTTTATCGCAGTCTTTTAACGGAATGCTTATCGAAATTTAATCTAAATTTCGCATTAAAAATTCATATTTTTAAGAAAAAATATCTATTCCATTTAATAGTTTATCCGTGGATTTTTGTTTCGAATTCTTCAAAACCGTTAGTAAAACTGTCAATACAGAGTCCGGAGCACCTGTAAAAAGTGCCCACAATGACGTAAATTGTTAGAGCATTTTTTGCAGTACAAAAATAAATGAAAATGATCGGGTGGCTTTTACAGAAAATTAAAAATTTATTTTGTGCCCTGATGGATCTAGAAAGAGAATAAGTAATTGTAAAACTAACTGAATTATTTGAAGCTTCCATTAATGCAAAACATACAAGTTAATATTTGACAATTTCTTCTTTCATCTCGCCTCTATTCTGAACAGTAAAATTTTGGAGTTCTGTTCATTTTACTGATCCCACTGAGCAACAATAGATCGCGAAATAAAGATGAAATATTGATTGGGATATTTTTAAATTTTTTTATCAATTTGAGTCTAAAACAATTCAAATTTGTTGGTGGATTTTGACTTTGAAAAACGTATTGAGTGTACAGAGCTTAAATTTGAAATATTTAATGGAAGAACTCTGAAAATTATATTTCATTGGTTGGAGATAGGGGATGAATCCTGTCCTAATTGGTCAAAATCGTATAAATTTAGCCCTGAAACCTTGTAATCCTGTGGGGGCGTTGATTATTGAGAAGCGTATAGCATTTTTTAGACCTTTAGTCGGGTTTATCGTTATACAATTCGTCAGAAAAAGCTTCTAGATGTTACGTACGCATGACTTAAAGAGCTAGTAAGCGACATGAACTTTGCGTGCGGAGGTGGAGCGCGGTTGATGAAGGTGGAAGGTTCCGAGGGCGCTTATCATACACAGCAATATTGACAACTGCTGGAGCGAGAAAGATACAAACTAGCTTTACGTCAGAGAGTGCGGGAACCGCTACAATTCTTTTCTTAAAAAATTTTAATTATGAAATCCTGAAAATCAATTGTTTAAATCTTGTTATATTGACGCACGCCTAGCAGGGGTAGGGAAACTGTGCCGCAGAGCATTCTTCCAGTGCAGGTTGCATATCATTTCTCTCAATGACTTTTTTAAAGCTACACCGTCACAAAAAACTTACTTAGGCACAAACTTTGGGGGAACGTATATGAATTAAAATCCCAACCAAGCCGTTGGCTCGCATTGAAAAGCGGTGGAATCTCATTCGCTTTCTTTGAGTGTAATCTTTTTATGCAAATCAAGCTAAATGTAATTTTTAAAAAATGCTTTTTAATTTAAACGGTTTTATTTAAAATACGAATATATTTTTAGCTGAAAAACTTTGCATCTAAAACACTTTTTACCGTGGCGCATTATATTTTTAGTCTGATTGCGTTTGTAGCTGATTATGAGTGGTTCCTAAATTATTATTTGTCTTGCAAATAAAGCGAAGGATTTGTTGACAGAAATTTCAAATACGACCAAAAAAGTGCTGTGGATACCAAAGTTTTAAATTATAACAAAATATAAACACGAATAATCCACGTTTTTGTCGTGCTGGTTGCCTAATACTAACAAGCGAGAATAGCTTTGCTTTTCAAAAAGGCAGTTTTTTTGGTTAAGTGATCAAATGAAACGAGAGTGGCGATTACAATCATATTTAACGTTAATGGCATAAACTTTACGACTGAATAAATTTTAATCTACTCTAAATTTGTTACGCAAGAGAAAAACATTTTGTGTGCACCTGCTAATGTGCAATTCATAAAAAATATATAACTTGAGTCTTCTCACGGCCAGGGTTGAATTGTTGAAAGTCACAAAGCAGCATAATATTGTCACACACAGCAGCTTTGAATCGATCTCATATTCAAAAGAGCTGACACGTATGGCTGTGAAATAAATTCGACGATTCTGCTTTGCTGTCGTGGCGATTCGTGCTCTAAAATATTGATTTTCGCACAGCTCGGCCGCGCGCACGGATTTGTGACCGTGTAACCCACCAAAAAACAGCACATGCACCATATCCCTCGAAAGGATAACTCTGGCGGCGCAGCAAATGCAAACATGCTGCTCTCGAGGCATACGAATTTGTACTCTAGGAAAAATGAAATTATCGCGGGTTCAAAGCGCGTGTGCCGGAAATTGACGACGATATTCATCAGTCAGTATAGTCGGTGACAACCCTGCATCGGCAGACCTATAGGAGTTGGGGTCAGTGTTAAATTTCACAAATGGTTGTAGCTTACTTATTTGGTGAGCAAAAACCAGCACAATTGCTATGACGAGTCCATTCGTTTTTGGGAGGATGGCGAAAGCTTCCCGACTCGCTACTTGCTGGTGTGCACCTTTCCAGCATGCGAGAATAAATTTCACGGGACGAATGTCTAGACGTTCCAATAAAAGACCGTAAAATACAGCAGCACGACGAGCTGTTCCTTTTCTAAGCTGGGCTTCCTCCAATGAGACCCATGCGCCATTGTTACTTGTTTGCGATATTATTGGGACGCGGAGATTTCGCGAGTTGTTCGCTATTAGTGGGTCGCCCGACTAAAAAGTCCAGATAGCCAAAGTTATAAGAGTAAGTTTATTACTGAAGCTTTTTGCGAACTTAAAAAAATCGCATAATATATGGAAAAATAATGGCTTACGTGAAAACTTTGATTATTTTCAAAAACGAACACCACTTTTTATTATGGCTATCCTGCAGAAATTATGTAAAATGCCAGAAAAATCACGCAAACCTTTTCGACAATTTTCCCGGAAAATTTAAACGTGCTGGAAATTTTTAAAACATCACACTCGAGAAAAACTGAACATTTTATCGTATTTCATAATCTCATGCCCTTGGGGTCAAAACTCTGACCCTTTGTTGAAATTGTCAGTTTTTGTTCGATTTTCAAAATACAATGTTTTCCTGCGCTGAACGGCCGATGACACAATGCTCGATGCCCAGATTCATGTCTCCACCTCCTGTTTTAAAACCGTTGCTGCAACTAGCGGGAAATAACTATGTGGAAGTGATCATAATTAGACTTGAATTGAACTGTAATTATCGTTGTGAAATTCCATAACATTGCATCATCTTTATAAACTTCGTTTTGTGTTAATAAATTATATTACACTGGATAAAATTCCTTCCACGATGGACCAATATTGCTGTGAATAAATAAGTGAGTTTATCGTTGATAGCGAAAACTTGTGCTTTCCCTGATCAACCTCAACTCCTTCAGGCCGCGGACGCCGTTGCTTTAATTTCCTACTCCCCCGCGAGCGGGTTTTCGCGGCGCTGTTTAGCGAGCACGCTGCCGGCCGGAATCCGTGCATGAATATTTGATGCTGCTCGAGATGTAACGCCGCCGCGCGGCGCAAAATCTTTTCGAGCCGGCAATCGAAGGTGCTCTCATTTCAAGTGGCTCTCTGCCGCAAATGCGAGAGCAACTTTTAGAAAAAAATCGCTGGCTCGACGGACGCTGGAGCCTGCTGCAACTGGCCTGCGGAACTGCCTGAGTCGAGAGGGGCTCGAAATTCTATTTTGCCCTCGTGCATAGAATGATACAGAAAAATCGAATCTCTTTTGTAGCTGCCTGACAATAAGCGAGCTCGCAGGCCAACAGGGAATTCTCAGCGCGCAACAGTTCTGCTCGCCCGCCAGCCTGATGGTGCAATTTCTCATCCTATGCGCCTGAAGAGCCGAGCCAAGTCGCTCGCCAGGCCGTACATACAATCATTTCGGCCGCCTTTGAGCCGCACTCACCTTGTTTTCGTTCGCTGGACAAAGAGTCTACTTAATAGGCCATCGTTTAACGAGTTTCTTGCCGATGTACGCTACAATTTTCCTCAATCTATTTCTTACCGTGCATCAAAGAGGATTTAATATAGGTTGTTAGTTTTGGAATTGTTGATTGTTTAATGTGTGTATTGTTGATTTTTTAAAAACTCAAATGTATAAAAATTGACAGGAACCTTTTTTGACTATTTTTAAATGAAATCATACTGAATCATGAAATTTTACCAATATTTGCCACCTAGCCCGGCCAAAAAGCTAGAATTGTTAATTAAATTATGGGCGCAGTAGCCATGATAAAGTCGCTGGGTACACTCGATAATCACTCCAACACTGATATAAATGTGCAAATGTATAGGGCACAACTTGAATAATAATTTGCATGATTAGCTTGAGGAAGCGGTCGTTTGAGATGAATTTTGAGCAGTTAAACTTAATAAAATGTTCTTTATCAAATGAAGACCAAAAGCTGCAATGAAAATTAAGATTTGACTATTTTTTCTTGTAAATTTTACAGCAATTTTCCATCCGTTTTTTAAAAATCTAGTACTTCTAGTTTAAAATAAAATAATAATTATCCCGTTAGGGGAGCAGAGCCATCGTAACTAAAAAACAAATACATTTTGCACTCACGTATAAAGGGGAGATATTATTTAAAACAGTAAAATTTTAGCAAAAACGTTTATTCAGAAATAAAATGTCCCTACACGAGAGTTACGTTAAAAAAGAGTAATAAAAAATCTACCAGCAGACCTTCGTCCATTTCTACTGATAGGAATTATTAATTATAAACGGTTTTGTATGTTAGAATTTTAGCAAATAAACTTTATTACGAAGTTTAATAAATTTTAATTCATAATTGAAACGAAAAATGAAAAATCCAATTAGCACGTTAGGTGAGGAAACCTGGTGGAAACTTTCAGACGAATTTTTACAAAATGAAAATGCAATATGAAATAACTAAAATTTCTGGGTTTGATAATTCCAATAATAATTAAGTCCATGGAAAAAAATTAACGCAACTAAAATAATGGTAAACTATATTATAAATACGAACAAAAAATAAACCATGCGCAGGCGTGGTTAGATGGTTCTGCAAAAAAATCTTTTGAAGGGAGTTTGCATGATAACATGCGAAAATGGAAAGGATATGTATGAGCTCACTGGTCTTTTCCAGCGAATTATATTCGACATGACGTGAACGAGAACACATGTTGGAGTGTGTACCAAAGCTAGTCGTGCTCCTACGAGACTTGTTCCTTATTCAGAAACGGGTATTGTTCGCGATTTCCATAATGCAATCCGCATACAAAAGGTTCTGCGAATGAATAGGTGAGACAGAGTGCGTCATTTTTCCCCTGACGTGTGGTATTCTAAAAATCACTCATGTAAAGAATGTAGTTTTTATTTAATTATTTTTAAATATACAATCTATTATAATATATCCTAAATTCATAGCAAACACGAGACGGATGTCCTTTTGCATTAACCACAAGAGCTTACTCCTTGCGGCCTAATTGCAATAATTTATGCACGAGTTCTCTTATGAATAATTTTAATTAGCCTCTGTTTTCTTTGTTGAAATAACGTTTTGGACCGACCAAGCTTCAAGCTTAGCTATTTTAGCTTGCTTAAGCTAATCTAAAGAGCACACTTCACCTTGCTCCTTGTGTGCGCCATCTGAGAAGCATTGCGGTACCTTTGTGGTTCACGAGCACCAGTCCAGGTGGCTCACTCCACAGAGGATCGCTCAATAATTCTTTTAATCTTAAATAGAGCAGTATTTTTCAAAATTAAATATATGTTTGACCTTTATGGCGTTAGAATATTCTAAATAGTTCTGCAAAGAGTGTTACTGTAGCATTTTTGCATGTTTAAATGCTATTTTTGTAATTTGAAATATTTAAAACATATTAGCCGCCTTAAATTTCACATTAATTTTCAATTTAAATTCAACAATGAAAATGTTTTCAAAAATTGTATCCATACTACCGTTACTTTTAGTTCAGTAAATTTTTCGCTGAACTTCATATTATCTGTTTTCATCCTATCAAGTATGAATTATTTCTTATGGAGAAGTTAACTGAGGAAAATATTATTTTATAATGAATTTCGCAAACATTCGAAATAAACATCAGAGTGAATTTTTTTTAAAGGGAATTTTCAGTTTTAATATCTGTTGGTTGAACTGGAACCAACAGAATCCCACACTGCTCTCTAATATCCACGATTACGGATATGAGAATTTTAAATGCGCGTGGATTTGTTTACGGAATAATAATCTAGATGTGCAATAAGAAAGTAAGTTGAATAATGAGAGTTGGCGGTTGAAAAGACCGAAACTCGGCACAGAATTAAGAGTCGTCATGCACGCACAGACAAAGCACGGAGGCAGGTGTGCGACGGCGGCTCCGAGAAAACAAAATCACTTTTCTCGCCATAATAACTGTTGTCCCGATTGTGAATCTGAACAGAACTAATTAATTAGGCCAGTGATTCGAGGGACAGAACGCGTCTCCAATCGGTGGTCACTCACAACGAAATTGCTTCCTTTCGCCATCAATCATAAAATCTAGCCGCTGCCGCTCATTAGGCCAGTGAAAAATTAGGCTTCAGTGACTTTTGACTCGGCAAGTCGCTTTGAGGTTCAATGCTTCTTCGAGTCGTTCACTCGCTGTATCGTACAACACTTCTTACACACAATAATGATACACGAGATGCACAGCGCGCAGCTCCAGCGGAAGAACAGGAAACCAAGGCTCGCTCTCCCCCGGCAAATAATGTTTCAATTATAATTTAATTAATTTGAAACGCGTTACGGTTAGAACGAGTTGGTTCCATAGTCACAGTGCGGCGGCAAATATGTTATTTGTTTTAATTTCTAAATTACAGTCATAAATCGTCGTTTAAGTGCAAGTTGCAACCATTTTCTGCTCCTAATGGTCAGTTCAACTTTTGACCGTGTGAATCGGAACTTGGCGGCAATTGTTAAGTGCAATCATGCTGACAGTTACTCGTATCTCCTGCATCGCTTTGATTTTACAGCGTGTATTGCATCACGGTGGTAAATGCAATTGCCCGTGAGGCTGAAAAGTACGCTTCAAATCTCGTGTGCAGTGGGAACTGGATCACTTGCAAATAATGGCTTTGTGGACGGATGAGCCATTGTAAAAATATCTTTTTAGGCTGGATAAAGCACTAAATATTTCTGATACTTAATACAAAAATTGGGGGTTCGAGAAAATAATTTGAAGAGCGTTGAATTTGTCTTTGAAGCGCAAATTATTTATGTTAACTGTTTTCTTTTGTCGTAAAAATTATATGAAAGTTTAAAAAATCAGTATACTGTGAAATGTTCCACAGTTCCTTCGCTCCCCTGCTACGGTCAACCATATTTGGCAAGAAAGTCGTTTATTGCTGACTGATGACATAATGCACGGTTTTTATCATTTAACAACTAGCGAAATTTGACCTATCACACCCATTCATCAAGTGAATGAGGACTGTCGGTGTCATAGCTGTGATAAATGATATCTTTTTACCTCAACTGTAAGAAGAACAAATAATATCTGTCTCAAGCAGAAAAATCAAATGCAAAGTTGATCTCTATATTTATTAACATTTTTTTGTCTGTTGCACACCTATTGTGGTTAATAAATATTTATTACTCGCTCGTATGGCTCGTATAAAAACCATTGCTGATTAAATAATGTGTAAAAGCCAATAAGATAATTATACGAGCTCATTCTCATTAACTAAGTAGATTCTTGAAACTCTCAGTCGCGGTGCTTTAATTGCGACAACTTTTCGCATCTCTGGAGGCGCGTTAAACGCTTTATTGCAGTTTCGCATTTCACATTCATCGGATCTGCAGTCGGCGCTGGGTTGCGTCCTCGAAACCAATTCCGAGAGGCTCGCTGCTTCACCACCAAGGTGTAAAATTAGAAAAAAGGTTTACTGCTTACTCGAATCCAGCAGGAAAAGCAAACTAGACCAGAACTGCATTAGCCGGCTAATTAGCGGTGGACGAAAAGCGAACGCGCGTGCACGCCACATCGCATTTGTTTTTCTTTCGCTGCCGTTTCATAAGACCAAGTTCAAATACATATATCTGAAAATGAGGAGAGGCGCGTGCTGCCGGAGCAGAAAGAAAGTAGCAGCGAGAGACAATTATGTTCCTCTTGCGTTTATTCACTGCCGCTCTCTGTCGTGGCCCTTTTTTTTCTTTGGCGTTAAATTATCGCGGACTCGATTCGGTTTTGGGAGAATCACCGCCGGCAGCAGATTTGTCGTATTTCCTGCTTAACAAACACATAATCGCCGATTTCTTCCGCTGGCAATGTGGTGTAATCTCTCCAGTCTAGATCAATTTATTCTCTTAGCAGGCCGTCTTTATTTTATTTGAAAAATATGTAAGTAGAAATGAGTTACAAGACATAGTGGGTCTTATGTAAGATAGTGTAAAGACCCACATTTTAGTCCATATCAGGTTGCAATTATATCTGGTACAGTTTTGGCCGGCAATGAGAGTAATTAATTGAAACAATCATACAAATCTTATTTTGCTATATGCTGCTCAAAGAGAGCGAAGAATTACATGCAGGATTTGCAGTGAACTCGTTGTTACTCCGGAAACAGCAATTTTATCTTAGTCTTTCTGCCACCTTAAGCCGGTAATAAGTTTAGTACCTTTTGAAGGAAATAATCTCATTTTACTGAAGAAATGTATTTGTTTTAACGCATAAAATGTTAGTTTTTTTACAATATCTTTAATTGTACACATTAAATGTTATACATAATGATAAATTCATTTTAATCACTTTATTTTTTTATTCTCACAATCTCAGCAAAAACGCCACAAAAGCCTCCAACAAAATTTGTATGAAATACATAGCGAAAATTTTAATCATAGTTTTTAAATACCAGTGTCGGTTAAATTATTTGTTATATAAGATCCATTCAGATTTGGGTGAGTTAATGCTAACTGAGGTTCCTCAGCAGGAACTAAATTCAAGCTAATGTTTTCAAACTTTCTTAAATATTTCAGCAAACATTAAAAAATCCCGGGATAAACTGTTGATGCAACCGCAGCAAACGAGAATTCCTTGTATGATGCAAATGAATTTCGCAAACGTTTTTCTCTTACCTTAAGGCCAACTGCATGCACAATGTGACAAAATATGAGGAACTAATTTCGTCGCGCGACTACTGTGACAACACAGTTTTAGCTGAAAACAATACGCTGTCGTCGAATACACGCCGTGGCGCATGCAACAATAAGAGAAAAAGGAAATTCTACTGACAACAACAGCTATCATTATATTTAACGACATATTAGAGTGAAAGTAGATGCATGTTTCAGATAAAATATTCTGGTTTTGCATTCCTGACCGGCGAATTTATTGGACCCATCTCAGTGTCTTGCTTATAATCAGTTACTCCCATCGTGGCGAGGCGAGCCAAATGGTCGCTTGCCCAGCGGCTCTTTATGCGTTGCAACTTTTTTAGAGCATGTAAATATGCAAATGGGCGCACGGCAAGGGGATAAGGCAGCTCCCAAACTCGCTCGCTTTGTTTGTGCGTTTTTAAATGGCCGTTAATGAGGAGTGTATCGAGCACGTGCGAGGAGAGAAATTGATGAGGCACTTCTCATTGGGCGCTAAAAATGAGACAGTAAATACAATAAATTTGTGTGTGGCTAAAATAAATATAGCACGTTTTTTGCTTCAATTTTGTGATTAATCTATAATCTGTGTTCATTTTTTAATTTAAATTTGCAGAGAGGGAAATGCAATAACTTAATTATATAGCTAGTCTAAATAAGGAAAACGGGGAGGGAATTTCTTTTCCTGTTTAAAATGGAAATTAAGTTAATGTATTCCCTCTAAAATTGATCAAAGTCACTAATAAAATTTTAGCCCCGGTTCTCCTTGAATAAATTGATTCTGTACCATTCAATTCATTCATAGAATATAAAAACGATGTTTCTGAGCTAACGAGGACGATTTCTATGATGCCTTCTGCGAAATGACTGGCCGAAAAAGATTCCTGCAACCCACGCACGTTACATAATTGATCCGCAAACAAAATTAGGTGCGCCGGTCTCGTCTAAAAAGAAGCTGTGCCTCTAAGTGCTGGTCACAGAGGTGTTCAGTCAGTATCTCTGATCAGATCTCGCAGCTAGTTGTGCGAATCCCACACACTCGCGGAGATGTGCGTGCTCCAAATTCCGCTCGTGTCGCATAAGCCAAAAGCTGGACCAACGCGTGAAGCACGCGGATCCCCAACTGATCCCGTTACTTCGGAAATGACATGAATTTCAATTATAATAATTAACCAATCTTCTCCCCTCGTTGCAATAGGCCGTTTATCTCGTGCCAATTTTCAGCATATCGGTTTCGCCACCGGCGCATTTGCTAGCTCTTTGATGCCGCTGTTAACACGCAAATATCCACGCCTATTGAACGAGAGGTTTGATTTGCGAGCGGAAGAAATCAGTATTAATCAATTCATTTTTCGACGATGACCAACTTTGTCAGCTGACACATAAATGTTTGTTGCCTCCTTAAATGACACTCTTTTTTAAAACACGTAAAAACGATCTCAATTACGAAGTGGAGTGCTTGTGTCGTAATTCGTTATATTGGAATGGTAATAATTCTTCTACGCCTTGCGGTTAGGACGTGCGTAATAACATGATTTGACTGCTTTCGCGCGTATAGTTAGTAATTGCTTTTGAGGTTTTCAAGCGCCAAATAAATAGGCCACCTGAAAACCAACAATGAGCACAACGGTGTGACAATAAACGGTGAAGCAACGAGAGTAAAGCGGGTGTCTGAAAGTGACTCGGATTTTTTCAAATCCAGCAGATAACGGGAGCGTATATGCAGGAAGAGTCTCGATTGCGAATTTGACGGACGTTATCGAGTTGAGCCACACCGTGATCTATAATTGAACGCATGAGGCCAGGAAATGGATAAATGTTTTTGATATATCAATCTGACGCTTAAATATTAGTTCAGCAGTGAAAAATCACTAAAAGCAGTTCGATGTTTAAACAATCATAAAATGAGTGGAGTGCATACCCCTTCCTCTATGTATCATATTTCAATTTTATATTAATTTGGATTTACGCCAGTTCTTATTTCGTTTTTACTCATCCAATGTAAGCTGTCAAAATCGACATTTGCAAATTTATTACGGTGAGAGCACTGAAGAAAGTGTACGTGCCGCGTTTGTTTTTCGTTGAATAGCCGCGCTAATAAGAGTGATGTGAGCTCGCACTTTTGTGTGTACACTTTTGATTTCAATAGGTATGCAAATATGACGCGTAAATGCGCGGTGCTCGCGCCGTAACGGAACCGGGACGATGATTAATGAAAAGAAGCGAATCACTGGGGGTTTCACACTTTCTCCAGTCGGGACGTTGTACGTACTGACTCATTAAGTCGCAGGAGGATGCCAATGTGTGTTCGCTGCCTGATTCAACCGCGTCTCATTAATTAGTCACACGAAAAGAGAACCCAACTCAAATAATGCCTTTTTTATTGCACATGCCCTTTAATCTTAAAGAGTTCAACTTGCCTTATTGTTTGCTAGTTTTTATATCGTAACCCGACCGCAAAAATTAAAATGTTATTTATTACCCGGCACAAGTTTGCTTTCCCTAAAAAATAAAATAATATAAAAATGCCTGTCATGGCTATCACTTTATTTTCGGTGTAAATCCAGTTTCTTAGTATGGACCAAATGGTAATTTTAGCAGTGAGTGTTGTGGAAAATACCATAATACATATATTTAAGTGTGTTGAAACTTTTTCTGTTAAATATATAGTTTCGTATGACATTCAATAAATTTTTAAAATAAATAGATTGATTGTACCTTCTAGAAAAAAACGTGTCTCAACACATTCAAAGCAAAGACCACCAAAATGCAGCAAAATCTTCTGGAAATGCAATTAAATTTAGAAAGGCGCACGTGGACTACAATCAGCATTAAAATAAAAGCAACATTTTTAAAAATGACAAAAACATGACTGCATAAAGCGTTATGTATAGTGAAAAGAGTACTAGTTTGCAATGTTGCCCTGATACCCCTGATACAACAATGTTGAGTAATACAATTCTTCTTCATAAAGCTGGTCAAAAATTCTCAAAGAAAAATAATAAAAGTCACGTTGCTTGGCTTTAAAAAACTAACCTAAAAAATTGATTAAAAAATCCGACAAAAAGAGGCATTAAAACCCTCTATAACACCGTCCAAATCGTGCCAAAAATGGTAGTATTTCTATCGAAAAAACTGTTTAAATATCCCGACCCTATAAATTACATTCCACGCCATGTGGCTATGTGAGTAATAGAAACGAAAAAGAAAAAATGATTATTATATTACTTTTCTGCTCGAGTAAAAATTATTTTGTGTCCTCGTAAAATGCTTTGTTAAAGATTTGCTGCGCAGTGGCACAATTTATCAAGTTTTCGTCTCTGAAAGATGATGACAAATGAGAGCCACAAAATCGGTTTGCACGGCCCAAAATGTCACTCTCGTGCTCATGCTGATTTATTCAGGCGTCACAGCCTAAAAAGCTCGTATATTCACGCGTGCGTGTGTGTGTATGTCTGTGTATTTGCTGTGAGAACGCAAGGTAAAGTCACGTTTGTCACCTGTCTGACATGCGGCTACACAGCGCTTAAGCATTCGAGTCTCACTCGCTCGGATTACCAAAGCGCTTCCTCACTTGAGAAATGATTTAACGCAAAAGTTTTTTCACTCGGCTGAAATTTCACGAATTGCACCATAACGGAACGAGACGCGCGCGGCGAGCATCGAAAGGACACGTCCGTTGCGTCTTCTGGGAACAACCGAGGGAGATAATTTTGGAGAAGAAAGGAGATGCTGTTCGTCGACACGGCCGATGTTCACTTATTGTACTTGCCATAGATTGGAGGTAATCGACCAAACTTCCAAGTATGCCGTGTGCTTGGTGACGGCTAAATGATTCTAGGGAAAATTTCACGTACGAACCGAGGCGCGTCGTTCACACAATTAATCTATATTTTTTGGCATCTGGCGTAGGAATTTCACTCGAGGTGTAATAAAGCTCGAGCAAAATCCTCTTTAATTGCTCCAAATAAATGTAGCATACGAGTATTATTCTGGAGAGAAAAAAAACTAAATTTATTATTACTAGTTTGGTTCAGATGCAAGTCTCTCAATACCGCATAAAATCGAATTCCAGTTTGATTGTGAGAAAACATCCTTATTTCAAGTTTCCAATCTAATATACAGCGGCAGCAGCGACGTCTCTTTTTCAGTGATACGAGTTTTTGATGTGGAGCAGGTTGTGCCGAAGAAAGCATAATGCCATAATTGAAGAATAAGTGAGTGAGTGAGTGAGTGAGTGAGTGAGCGAGTGAACACAATTTGAATGCACGCCCTGTCCAAACGAAAGGTGCTGAAACACAACGATTACCACGCTGCTCATTCTCAAGTCGTGTTGACCACTTGCAACTGCTTATTCCATCGGCAGACCGGCCGGCAGAACAATCATAAAGAGAAAGAGAACTCGCAAATGGACCTGCGCTGCGTGATTTTTTGCCGCATGGTCAGAAAAGGAAACGTTCGCGATTCCAGATCAGCCCGATGGCGAAGCAGCTAGCCCAGAGACTAATTTGCCGGATAATTATGTTTATATTCTTAAAAATGTAAAAAGAAAGGCAAGGAGTGGATAAAACCTTAACAGCACACTTTCGTGATTAATTTTTCAGGCAGTTTTTTGCGATTTGCCACACACAAACCCACGGCTGTCTTAAAAACAGAATTTACGACGCCGAGACCTCATTTTCAGCCGCAAATCGCTTTCAAGCTCGATCACGCTCGATTCTATACATAATAATTTAGCTGCTCGCGCCATTTGTTTGTCCAGCAGTTCGCAGGCTCCGATTTAACTGCATTTTCCAATCGTTTTCCGCTCTCTTAACTTTCTTCTGCAAGTGCTACCAAATTATTCTACTTTCGCATGCAAATGGAAACAGTGATTAGAATCTCTTCTTCTCGAGTGCACGCCTCATTAACTCGCTGCCGCGTTTTTTTTCGCCCGTGTTCGCCTCCCTCAAGGTGAGGCGAATTTAGTTAATACTTTTTGTCCGGCTGCCGCCGTGTTTCGCCTTTAAAATAACCGGCACACACACACACACTCGAAGATAGCATCTCAGATGTGATACGAGATATACTTACTGCATATGTATAGCATGGAATGGATATAGGAGAGCGGCGCAAAATGAGACTGGGCTCATTTGCAGTATTCCAGACCTTTTTGTCTCAGCCTTTTGACAATGTTTGCTCACATCCGCCACGGCAGAGATGATTGATTTAGCCGACAGCCTTTGTTGGTGGCATTTTGGGAACTTTTTGTTGTTTCATAGCAAGGAAATTTTAAGGTTATATGCCAACAAACAAATATTTTTTCCTTAAATCATTTATAACTTCTCAGGCTTGTAAAGAGTCAGATAAAAAATTCAAAAGGAATTCTTAAAAATAAATTTACTGTAAATTTTAAATGCTCAAAAATAAAAAGATATTATGATTCAACACCCATCTTGGGGAAAATTAAGTTTGTCGTTGATTTCCCACCTTCTTTATACTTCTTGAGGAAAAAACTGCTCGTTAACTGGAATTAAATTGTTGGCGTATAACTTCGACAGTTGAATGCGAACAAGCATTTTTCAAACGCAAAAAAATGACGATAAAAGTTCACCGGTTGAGGCGGCTAATTGGAAATTAATATATTTATTTATTTTTTATTGGAAGCGCTGTTGATACAAGTTAATGCTTTTGACCTAAAAGCTAACGTTTTTAATCGGAAGTTTGAGCCAAAATGTTTTTTTTCAGCTTATTTTCAGTTAATTATATTATTTTATTGACTCATGAACTAAAAAATGAATTGAAAACATTTGCTCAGTTGTGAAAATAGTAATATTTCATTATTCCAAGCCGTAACGTATAAAAAATAATTCCCGAAACAATCCAATTTGTTTAATGGCAGTTTTCACTTGTTTTACACCGTAGGTGTTTAAAAAACAGAATTATTATTTTCTATAATGTTTATGCGGTCATTAATTATAATTCCTAAACAACGGTAATGCAGCGAATAATTGGATAATCCAATACACCCGCGTCAGCACCGAGTGGCTGACGGGCGAAAACTGAATTCTTATTTTAAAATCATCTTTCTGCTGTTTAACAATAATGCACAATTAAAATATTTCAAACTGCCGACAATTGTTGACTCATAACAAAAAAAGGGTAGGACCGCGCTCCTGAACCGATATAATTATAGATAATGTATTTTCATTTATAGTGGTTTAGTCGATATTGTCTTGGTCACATAAATCGATTTAGCCTGTTTGGTAACACACCATTTAATAACCATAAATTCATTTATAATCCGTAAAGATTTGCCATCAGTTACCACCGGCAGAGCTTGGAAAAAGATTAAATCCCGCCTACTAATTAGGGACAGTGATGACGGTTATCAATTAATTCCCATCAAACAAAGTCGGATTGCAGATTTTCACTCTTTGTGCATTCTCATCGAGACCACCATTATTTCCGCTGGTGTATCAAAGCGATTGGATGCAAGTAATTGAACAAAATGTTCATGTGCATATCAGTAACAAATATTCAGCAGAGGCGACCAATGGAGCAAATCTGTGTGAATCGGCCAGGAATAATTTCGCCGAGCGCTAGATAGTGATGAGAGAGCAAATTTGATATGCAATAAAGCGTGTTGATGTGCAGCTCCTGTTCGAGCTGCAAAAGGAAGCAGCGGCGGGAAAAAAGAAACTGCGCTCGCGGATTAATTGTGCATTCTCGTTCGGTCTCTCTCGCATCTCTCGGTGATCACAAGAGCCGATTTTGACAGATTAAAATAATTAAAATGCAGTCGCGCGACTTCGAGTCCGCTTTTTTCCACGCGTGTAATTGCTCCAATTTCTCCTGGCGGCGCGGCCATTGCAAGCAAGTACGTACGCAAAGGTCTCTCTTGTTAACCGTCATCTCTGCGGCGGCACAGCGGCTAAAAATGAATGACAATCGCATTTTCGAGCAGAGAGAGCAGCTAAACCGGAGCATCTGCCGGCCAATTTCCTCCTCTATACCGATTTGACGAGATATAAAAGCGCCGCCGCGAGAGCGAGAGAGAAGAGCCGAGCGCAAAATTAAAATCAGAACGAAAGTGAGCCGCAACAATGTCCAATTACGCGCCGCCTGAATCCAAATTCGGACAGGAAATCGATCCGTACGCGCGGCACTCTGTCTGTCTGTGTAATTTATCGCTGCTCAATTTTCTATTTTTGATATCGATAGCGGTGGACCTGAGAAGAGAAAAAGAAAGAAAGAAAGTATCCCAATTACAGGATTGTGTGTGTTCATGCCGGTGGTCAGCAAAAGTTGATGGAAATAATTGCATGGTGGTATGATACGCGCTGTGCTATATTTCCGATTGTGTGTTTTTTCTAGTGAAATTTCACTTTTGCCCAAAAACTCATTTGCGTCGGGCCCACGTGGAGCAGGAGGAGAAGAGGATCACCCACCGCGTGTGCATATAGGTTTTTCCAAGACTCTGCCTACTTTGTGAGGCGCCGCACATTATTGTTGTTTCATCTCTCGGCTTTGATGGATGTTCGATGGACAGAATACATCATGATGGATGGCGACGGCATGCGTTGAAATTCATAGCCGCCTCCGCGCTCTTTGCCTGATGAAAAATCAACGTGCGACCAGCGTAAGCTGGATTAACAAGCCAGAAACACTTCGGCTTACACATGTTCAATAACAATGCAATTTTCAGCAAAAGTAGCACGTAATCGATAGGAAGAAAAATTTACAGTCAGTGGCGGAATCAGTTCGATCTGCATCTTATAGGAATTCTGGTCAACCTATCATACCAAAAGCGGTTCTTTGATTTACTTTGAAATCAGTAATTAAACGCGAGGAACGAGCTATAAATAGCGTACTATATAGGGCTATAGAAAAATTTGTTTTTTAATATTTTTGCTTCTATGATATTAAATATTAATGTTATATATTGATTTGAAATTTATCAGTTGTGCTTATGATAAACTCGTGGTTTAAAAGTGTCTTTTAAATTACCTTCTGATATCATAAAAAGAACAAATCAATTATACTTAACAAAATACCATTGAACCTTCGTCTAATCTATAATTTGTTCACCAGGGGCCAGATTCGCGCGACGCGCAGGTACGGCGATTTGAAACGGGCAAGTAAAAATATGAAAAAGAAGCGAGTTTTCAGAAAAATTGAGATGTAATGAATTGATCACGTAGATAGGATCAGAAAACACTCGCGAAACCCCTACAGAAAGCAAAGAGAGCTAAAAATCGCTCACATTTTGACGCTATTTAGGATCTGGATAATTTCAACTCTCGTATATATAGTCCCCGGGTATTTTTCATCACGAAGTAGGTCTTCTTAATTTAAAATTTGATGATAGCAATTGTAATAGAAGTTAAAGTTTAATATTATATCTACACTACTTTTACTGATTTGTCATTATTGAATGTGTTAATTAAACGCTTTAGTATTTTAGGAGAGCACACATAGTATAATAAAATTAAAAATATGAAATTAATATAAAGTTATATTTATTGATAATTTTTTTTAATAATTTTAAATATTTGCTAAAATATTAAAATTTTGTGGTTTTAAAATTTAACACATTAAATTTCATTATCAATTAAAAACTTATTTGTAAAAATAAATTAACCAAGCATCTAACGAAAGTTGAGTCAATTAATAATTGCCTGATATCATACAATAAACATTACAAAAAGTTGTATCAAAAATATTAACAATCGTTCTTAGTATCAGATTTCGCATTAAAACGACAATCAACACATCATAAGAGTTAATGATGTGTGAAGCAGAATTAGAGTCGCGCGCGGCGTGCAGAGCGAGAGATCTGCCACTGGATCGGCCGGCGAGTGTGGAGTGCGGAGCGCGCGAGATGGTGTTTAATCATGATTCACGCGGCGCTAATCACCTCGTAAGTCCGATCACATAAGCACGTAAATAAATAAATCGGTGTGCCGTGTAAGTAAACGACGCGCGCGGCAGCATTCTGGTTTTATTCGGCGAGAATTGTCCTGACAAGACTTATTATTTCGAACGCGCAAGAAAAATTTAAGCCGCCGCGGCGTAGATTTGCTTTTGCCTCGCCGCTAACGGCACACCGCCAGACTCCATAAATCGTCGGTCCGCGTAAATCCAGACGGGAGGGTCTGATAAAGTGAGCGTGAAAGGTCACAGGTAACACAGACAGATTCGGTTTATGCGGTATTTTTGCGTTTTATAAGTTTTAAATGTAGACCTCACGCGCAGCTGGCTTGAGTATGTAGCACATTAAGAAGCAATAAAAGATGAAATATCGGAGGTAAAAGTCTCTCTAATCAGTTTCTTCGCACGCCTTAATTAATTTTCTGAGTCAGATCGGCTGCTCTAATTTGACGCGATAAAAAGGCGCATAACTGACATAAAAACCAGCCTAAATGTGATTCCATTCCGCTGTCTAATGTGTGCCTACGCCTTTCTGACGCCGATTTTTGTGAGTGACGCGGCCGCAAATTATCGAGATGAGCACGTGTTTTGGAGCCAAAAACATGCCTCGCCGACAAGGATGTGTATTAGTAGGCAAAACCACAGCTCTGAAAAAGAATCTCTTGCCACACTTGCCGCTTATGAAATCAAAATGTTAACGTGTCTCTGTTTTAAGCGATCAGCAGCAATTCTGATGAACAATTAATTTGAGAAGAAATTATGTTTCACATTCTAGATAAAATAGGGACCACATGAAAATATTCCATATTAAATTCACTTGATTAAATTTGGCTTAGTAAAATCGTCAAATGTCAAATAAAGGAGGATATTTTAAAAATGCATCAGTTTTGCAGTTACTTTCGTGATGGTTGAAAATTGAATTCGTCAATTTATTCAAATATTTTCACCAGATTCAAAGTGCGTTAAATATTAAAAAAAACTGATTATGTGTTTCAATTTAAAATTATTTTAAGAACTATGAGGATCTGCACAAAATAAATTAATTTGAGATACAAATTTGAGACAGCTTTACTGTAAATTAGGAAATAACAGAAAATAATCTTAAATATTCGAATGTTCAGCAGGGCCGGCACCAATTTTTTTGATTTGAATATTTTTGTTGAATATAGCAAGATTCTAGCGAGTTCCAGGCCGCATCAAGAAGACTCAGCATCCAGACCGTGGATGCGAACCCAACTTTTCGCAGCTAAGATAATGATTTTTGCATCCATAAAAAAATCTTACAGAAATTACAAATTTAACAATAAATTGTCATTAAGTGTAAATTCAGTTTATTAATAAAAAAAATCACAATTCCACTGCTGTTCTTGTGAGATTAAAGAGAGAAAAAAGAAGCTCCTAACAAGTTTTATCAATGGTTTCTTAAGTAACACGTGAATGCGAAAAGGCGGCGGTGTTAAGAGACAAGGAAAGCAGCAAAATCGTGAAGCGCAGGCACGCGCGCTCATCCTTTCCAATTTGCTCCACAATCAGAGGCATATCAGACGTTTCGCGCTTCTTTACACAGTGGCCGCACAGCAGTGATTAATTAAATCAAATTCAGCCAGCAGAACGCACACACGGAGCAAAAATAACAGTGGAAAAGGAGAAAAGTGCAATGGCTCAGAGCTCATTTTCCTAATGGTCGCTAACTTCAAAGCTGAGAAGCATGGTGCGCGGAGAAAAATGAAATTAATTCCTGGAAATTTAATCACGGACGGTTCAAAAGCTGACGGACGGACGCGCAGGACGATGAACAGGTGTCGGAGCAGAGGAGTTACTCGCGCCAGAATGCGCTCTGACAAGCCACTCGCTAATTAAAAAGATATGCGCTTCTTGTTTCAGCTGGAAATCGAATTTATAACTAGTTTTAATGTGTGCACAGAATGGTAGAAAATTTGGCTGCTATTCTAACCTCATGAGTTTCAGCTTATTGCTAATTCTACAAAAACGCATTATTCATCCCAAATGTAAAAATGATTATGTGCTAAATCTGCAGCTCTCGTATCTAAGGAAGCAAAAGAGTTTAATTATTTATAAATCTTATTTTTAAAAAGATAAATACATATCAAAATGTTTTTAAATGCAGATTAAGTTGTTTTGGCGAGCGGCATGCTATATAGCAATTTTTTTATTACTCTTTTTGAGCCAACTAAAAAACTTTAGTTTGTTAATTTTATAAATATTTTTATTGTAGATTAAAATTATAATAAAATCCGTTATTTTATATATACATACCAATTATTTTATTTATTTTAATTTTTAAAAACCAAAATAATTCTTTGTGTACTTACAATTAAATAGTATGTTTTCTCAATAAAATATTTCATATTGTACTTTTAAATAAAATATAATTTTTATTAATAGTAGTGGTTTCTATGTTAAATAAATTAATACTTAATCGTGTAGCCACAATTGTTTCGTCCTTATTATATAGGCTATACTTGTTTAATTGTTGGGCTGTTGCATTTTAAACACTTTAATATTATGGTTGAGAATAATTTGAAGTTGAGTTCAAGCTCTCAAGCTAAGGCTCTTGATATGGTTTCCTGAGAAAGTGATAATCAATAACATATCAAGCAAACTTATGGTTAAAAACAGTTTATTCTCCATGGCTAATCATTTAATGGATTTCATTTTCATATGTATCTCGAGAGATAAAAGAAATCGTATGCGCACCAAAACAAAACCAAGTAGCGCAATAAAATGAATTTGCACTTCTGTTCCAAACATAAGGACAAGGAAAAATGAGTGTTTGCAAACGTAATGAGGGCCCAATTAAAGCCGGTGCACGCGGCACATATACCAACCGCTGGGCCAATTTGGAGTGGCTGGCTAATCAGTAGGAAAAGTGCCGGGCCGCGAAAGAGAAGTCGTGTAGCGTAGCGCTAATGCTGGCCGAGCATGCGAGCTGCGAGCAGGGCGCGCCCCTGGTGCTCTCCTCGGCCCGAACAGCTCCAGGGGCATACAGACACACTTCCCCACATTATGTGTAGCAGGAGGGACCTGTCCGTCATAAACTCTGCAGCCGTTGTTTTCGTTGCTACACATGAGAAAAAGCAGGTGCCGAGCGTTTAATTCGTGCATCAAATTAGATTTTACTCGCCCTCAAAATGAGCACCGACCAACATTAAAATTTACGACGGCCGACAAGTTAAGGTTTCCTTTTAATTATTGATTGTGCCTAGGTCTCTCGACAGGAATTCGAAGGAGTACATTTTTATGGTTGTTCCACGAGATTTAGACCCTCTCAAACACGATAATTGCTGCAATTGAGGGAAATTCAGTTTGATTTAATCCAAGTTTTTGCGCAAATATAATTTAGAGCAGACGCGAAACCTGCTCACCCAGACGCAGTGTAAACGTCATCAATCACTTTCAACACTCGCGATTCATGCAAAATTTATCTACGTGTGCGATCTCTTTACGCATATTACAATGTGTCTCGTCCGAATGGAAATCTTTGCAAGCGACGCGCCCCTTTATCTCGCGAACAAATGAATGGAGAGGCGAGCTTCCCGCTGCAGCGAATTCAATCCGAGCAAAGGACTGTGGCAAATCGCTTCTCCGAAAAGAAAGAGCCGGCAGAGGAATCTCGAATGTTAATTGCACAATGCGCGCGGCGAGAGTTGAATAATAATTACGGCTCCGCTTGTAGACATTTTGTTCCGAAATTATGTCACATTTCGCCCTGCAGCTTTTTTCGGCTGACTGCTGAGCGAGACACAGACACACCACTCTGCAGAGACACGATTTCCCCGTATCATCTTTTCTTTCTGCTATTTTTCGCCGCGCGGCTGCGAGAGAGAGAAGCAAAAGAGCGCAGGAAGGCAGGCACTCGCACTCATTGTCTCTGGCAAACGCACACCGCCGACTCGCCGCGGCAGCACAAGGAGGATCCGGTCTCGATTTTTTTATACTTTTTTGTTCTCTCGCGCAGTAAGAAAATGCAGCATTTGAGGGACTAATTATAGCAGCAGCACAAGATTTTTAATGAGCACACGCTGCTGGAGTAATCATTTTATAATCGCGTCTAATCGTAGATAATTCCGTTACTCAACCACGTTTTGAAAGATTTTGTTGAAAAAATTATCGTTCGTTTTTCATGCCGCCGACCACCGCTTATATTTTATTTATTAGGCATGTGCGTACAAGGTACGTGCCTGACTGATGGACGCACGCCGACGGACACATTGTTTTCGGCCCAAGCGGAGGCAATCAGATAAGAGGCGACCGCTTCTCAGCTGGCGTGCATCCACAAGATCCAACTTTTATAGCCCTTTCCGACGACTTAAAGGTTATAAACAATTACTTATTATATGTATATTAATAGCGGTTTCATTGAGCTTGCGTTCCAGGGGAAAGAAACTTTGTTCCTCATGATATCGTGGATATTTAATAAAATCGGAGATTTTCCACGTGAAACGGGAATTATGATAATGCTATAGCCAGCTCAGGCCACTTGGAATTACCTTTTAAATTCTGTGTTGCGTGTGTTGGGCATTAAACCTATAAATTCATTAAGTTGTCCCGACTCTCTTCATTATTCGCGGTCATTATGCAAATCATACTCGCTAAACTCGCTCCGAATTAAGCCCTAGCTGGAATGAATATCAACAGAACATGTTCATTTGCGATTAGAGCATTTAAAATGAACGATCACTCGCTGCCAAAATGGTTTAGTGTCTACAGAGAGCAGTTTGACTGCCAGTGTATGTTTTTAAATTATAAATTTGCACGATGCATGAGAAGAAGATTAGAATTGAAAGCTTAAATATTTTAACTAAATATGAGTGAATGAAATCTTTACTAAACACTTAGAGTGTCCAACAGACAAATTATAAATTTGTTTATATTTTCAAATTTTTTGTTCTCAAAATAAAATTGGAAGTCACTTTGCCTCGAAATCCTTTTTCATTGGGAAGCAGAAATTAAACCTGCTATTATGTGAAGCAGGATAATTCCACTCTTTGAAATGCCTTCAGAAAAAAGATTATTTTTTGCTAGTAAATTTTTAATCACAGGGACGATCTGAAAAGGACGAGTGGCGTGGTTGCACATAATGATTTATTCACTTTTGCTCATCCTTTTTTTACTGTTGGTATCGTGCTCAGCAATCGAGTGTAGGGAACGTTTTCATGATTTTGTCGTTATGGATTTGGTTTTGGAGGTGTAATTTATTTTTAACTTTTCTCTTGTTGTAATAGAAAAGCCCCACCAGCTGTTCTTTAAAAGTTAGTTAAGTTGACATGTATTACACGAATTAATTATGTCCTTCTGATTAGTAATAGTGGATAAAACTCGGTTATCTCTAAACCGTCAGTTTAACCGAGACAGCTGCAAGAGCAGGCCTCTTTAGCCAAGAAATATAATGATCAGAATGTCAATTTCCTGTGAAACAGCAGCAAAATAATTAAGACATACTCAACTTTAAATTGGCCAGATTATAAAAATATTAGTGCATCGGATCAACTTCACAACATTTTTAGATGTATTTATTAAGTAAACACCAACTGTGTACAATTATTAAGACAATTTATTTATGATTTTAAAAAGAAGCAGCTTGGTCAAGGGTCGAAGGCCCATTCCAGAAAGTGATGGTATAGAGTCACTATATTTGCTAGATAATCAAATTTGCTGAATTTTTGCTCTTGAAAATAAATTTTCGAACGTATATATTCAAACTGACGTTTTGGGTCTTTGAAAACGACTCAAAAAATTAACATTTGGGATAAAAATGCAAACAAGGAAAATGCCAGGTTTGCTGATTCACTTTGTTTCAACAGATAGGAAAATGTTGATTTAATTCCCTGCACCTTAGTTATTTGACATGACAGAGAAATCTTGGTTCAACAAGCGGCAAATGCGGACGGAATTTCCACACGGAGCGTTCATAAATGACCTCACTAGCGGCGGATTAAATTTTACATCCTCACTCTCGAAATTTATCTACAATAATTGATCGCGTCTGGCTGGTCTGGTGATGTGGCTTCTCTTGCTCACCGCACTCTCGGCAAAAGCTTATTGAATTGTAAATTCAGGCAAAGCGAATTCCTGCGTCCGCAAAAGTGACGTTCAATTGGAAAGCTCTTTTGCACTCACTCGCGACCGTGAACTTGATTGCACTCAAGCACCGCGCCGCGTGTAAGTTTCAAGCGGCTGAAGCTCGCGCGCGATTAATGATTTACTCGTCTGATAATTTAGCACCGAAATATTCTGGGAGAAATTACACACAGACACACACACACTCGCCTGCTTATTCAAATGCACGCGCGCACAGTCGATCTCTGCCGGCGATAAAGCAGGTCACAAAAAATCGCATAGCTTTTCATACGCTCGCGATTTTGTTTCTCGCGCACACACGCTCTTCGCACGCGAATCAAGAGCGAAAAGCAAAAGTAGCCGGGCTATTAAACTGCGCCCGTTTTGTCTTTCCTTTCACTGCAATCGAGATGAAGCCATCTGAGGTTATTCAAAATTCCAGCCCGACACTTTCGGCTATAATTTCCCATTCAACTTCGCGCCGGCCGACGGGGTATTATCAAATTAGAACATCCGAGGAAAATTATTGCCGGTCGGAAGGCGTTGAAAAGCTGCACTCGGCCAAAATCAACATTCTCAGCTTGAATATTGTAATTTGCACGTTCGGGCCTAAGGATCGCGTCTCTCCCGCCTAGGCCATTATTTCTGGTGCGATGCCAATTTTCTGACGGCTCGAGAACTCTCTCGTTAAATTTATTAAAAGCTAACAAACGGCCCGTTTGATATCGGCGGTCAAAACACCAGCCCCACCTGATCAATTTCGCCGATCTCTCCTTCAAATAATTAAGTGAGAGGGGTCACCAAATCACTCATAAATTTGCAGACGCTAAACCATTCATTATTTTAATGCTATATGTAGTTAATTTTATTGCAATAGGCTCTGATCCTCGCAAAAATTTTCTCTTGAGAAAGTTTCGTGTTTGTGCAAAAATACACAATATCAAGAAACATTAAAATTTTTGCTCTAACCAAGTCTACAATAATTACTATCAGAAAATTGCTCATAAAAATAAACAAACTTTGATTTGGAGTACTTTGTTTTTAAAGTGAATCATCAACGTAATTAGGACATAGGACCAAGTGTGTATGGTTGGTTTATAAATTTATACTAACGCCTCTTTTAGATTTTGATTATAATTAGTAATTAAATTTGTCTAATATGGTGGGAGTTTTGGTTTAAGTGGTTACAATTTTTACTCTAGGAAATATGTTGATGTGAAGAAACAGACTCCTCCTTGCACGGACTTTATTCATCTAAAGAGCCCGAAGCTGGCATAAAGGCATCAATCATGGCCAAGACCGTAGTAAGATGAAAAAGTCAACTTTTTGCAACGAGGAAAAGTCTGTTTCTTTTACTCATTTTGGTTCAAGTTAATCGTACTTTACAAAGATTAATTTTCTCTATTTTAGTCGAATGCTCGTTGAAATGGTTCCTCGCGAGCGGCAGCGTCTCAGATTTTATACATAATTAGAATACTGGACATAAGCAAAATAGTAAATAAATTAATATTTAAATAAAATTATTGAGACAAACTTGCTGTCATTTGCTATGAAGATGTTGTCATTCTGAATAAATCCTCAAGTTTGGCATTACATGGGTAAAATCGTGAGAAATACATGGTTCCACGCAGTTAAAACAATTAAATCATATTCTTATAAGTTGTTTTATCTTTGTGTTTTTTGCCTTCATTAACATGTATCATAACGTCTATATAGTTCTATAAAAACTAGTTAATTAATTAATTTTTCGTAATTGAATATCTTCCGCGATTAGGTTGATTAAATATTTTTAAAAGATCAAAACGTGGTGATTTCAATGACTGCAAAAATGTTCAAAATGTAAAATTCAGTTGATCATTATTTTTGCAAAAAATAAAATGTGAGCTATGCGAGAGCATACTTTTTTAAAGTCTAAATCTGTAATCGCTCGTCTATCGATTCGCGAAAACGGCTCAATGAGTAAGTGAAATCCCGTCGCCAATTACCCAGAAGTAATAAGGCAAAAATTTGCATGCTCGACTATCCACGAGAGCTGCATGGCAAGTCACCCATGTAACATTCATCCGGGCTGAAATTCCCAGAAATGCGCATGAATATTTCAAAATAAAGACACCGCTAATTTCTTCACTTTCCTCGCACGACTCGCAGTCAGGCAGCCCGCGACGGAATGACGACTACTGCTTGCTTAATTCAGGGAAGCCGGCTGAAAATCCGCACTTCCCTGTGGGTGCAACACGGCGTCTACGGTGGTCGGTGGGGACGAACGCGCGCGGTGAGTAATTAAACGCGGCACCCCACGTGCACAGCGCGGCGCGGCGCGAGATCCTCCGCCGTCGCTGCGTGGAGGGGGCTCCGGCGTGGCCTACATCGCGGCCTGCTCTCGGCGTCTCAATGAACGACTCGCAGTCAGTGTACAGGTGTATCTCGGCTGGTACAGTGTCTGAGTGGCCGTGTGCAATATGTATCAGTCCGGTAGCCGGCACCGCGTGCTCTCCAAGTGACTTCCACACCGCCGAGAACACCCCCGTCCCTCCCGCACCCTGCAGCCTCCCTTACTGGATATCATTCGGCTAGACTGCAGGTATGACGATTTTCATTTACTATTTTTACTGTAAACATTGATTCTAAAGGTGGATTTTTTATTTTCGAAATATCGCAATAGGAAGGAAACTAGTTAATCCGGTCATTTCAATTTTGTTTTTCAAATTTCATGACGAAGAGATTTTCCAACTACTTTTATCAGTTTGGTTCAAGGGATTTCTTGTTTGGTGTAGCGGCTCTTAAATTAATGCACGATATTCACATATTATCAAATATACTAAAAATGTCTTATATTTCTAATATTTAAAAACACACGACAAGCGAGGTGCTGGGAAGTTTCTATGAAAACTGACAAATAAGCTGAAATCTTATCTCCAGCTGGATAATTTTTCCTTTATATTTTTTGACCGACAGTTAAAATGATGATAAAATAATTTTAAAGGTTAAAATCTAAAAATATTCCGTCAGTAAATCTAGTATCTCTTACTCTGCAAAGAACGGGTCCAAAAATTAATGGCTTTACTCTGTTTGATCACCATATGATACAGCATTTCGCGGAACCAAAGAAACTTTCTACACAAAACTGTATCAAAATGATACAACGAGCCCAATCAAAACCAATTAACAGTTAATTTTGCTACCATAACCGTTAAAATATGGACGGAAGCATCCGCTGGGTGGACTATTTAACGTCGCAAAAAGTGCATTATATTTTTTTTTCGCGGCAATAATCATCACCAAACGGAACACACACGCAGACGTGATATGTATGCAGACACAATGCAGCATCAATCTTTCTTCTTTGCAGTCACACGCTCCAACGTGAATAATAACCGCACTCTATATATCGCTGCAGAACCCGCGCGCGTTGTTTCATTCGGTTATTATATGTGCAATAAAAATCACGCTCTGCAACTCTTCCGACTTGGATTTCTTTCTTTCTTTCTCACTCGTCAGTGACTATAGCACAAGATCCGATTTTTATCATTAGGCTAGCTCTCTTTCTCTTGGTTCGGCTGACGATGTACGCGCGGCACACAACGTGTAAATCACGCGATTTGCTGCTCACTCTCTGCATCTTTATTGCCGCGCGCGGTGTTGATTTTCATCTCTCGGCTCATTTCTCGAAAGAACAAAGTGCGCTGGACCACAAGTGGTTGGATGGTAGGTCGGCTGTGCCCGTGAGGACTTTGACCGCACTCGCCGAGCAATAACTCAAAAGATCCCCCTCAGAAATGCTGCTCAGCTTCCCGTTTTCATGGTTCTGCTTCTCTGATTTTTGAATTTATTTCCATCTTGCACGTGATGTGTGTTTCGCTGCACGTCAATCCTGCGGCGTCCCTCGTTAACATTTTCCGGATTTTTCGCTTCAAGTGGAAATTGCTGGACAGTAAAAGGGCGCGTCAAAGGAGCATGCACCGTAAAATTTTTACTGCTCTACCCTTTCATAAGTAAAGAGAAAAAAGCGTTTCAAAGGAAAACAATCAAATTAATCTCTTTTGCTAAAAGCCTCAACTAAACCTTTTAATTACCGTGAGATCTTCGCCTCGCGTCCAAGATTGTAAAAAAACTGCGGTGGAGAGGATGAGTTTTGCCCTTTGACATTTGCAACTTTTAGAGCTCAAAAATTTGCGGCGGCTGAATGTGTGTCAGGAGGGAAGAGGAAATTGCTCAAATTAGGCGCAATGGTGCGATACCTGGTGATGGTCCGGGCCGCGGCAGGAGTCCGTCCGCGTGCTTCAATTACCCAGTCACCGTGCGATACGGGCACCGCGGACGAGAAAACAAATCGCGGCTCGAGGGAGAGAGGAAGGAGAAAGAATGGGATAAAAGAAAGTGCGGCAAACGAAAGATGAGCAGAGAAAGGACGAAAGTGCCGACGCGGAAAAGTCGCAATGTGTGAAACTAGAGCCGATTTCATGCTGGCGCCCCGATTTTTATTTTCACCCAAGTATTTTGATATGTTAATAAGGCCAATATATTTTTGACAACCGTGATTTTTCAGATTTCAATTAGCCCAGATTTCTGCATTATGCCAAGTGAATGATCGGGTCCAGGAGAAACTAATCGAATTGAAATGAAAAGGTTGATGCACAAGATTTCTGCGAATATAGAGCTCTCAATTTCATTATACCACTCAATTAATGCAACAAGTCTTTGGAAAACACGCACCTTGATATCAGAATTAGTGGATAAACGCAGCGTTATATTCGTGCTCAAGCGTGACGTAGTATGCAAACGCGCGAGTGAAATTACCATCCGTGAGCAGCTCGTAAATCAATTCAAAGTACTATCAGTTGTGCGTCGATCTGCGTGTTTGAATATGTGTGTGCGAACAGGGCAAAAGAATGTGCAAACTGCTAGAAAGTGTTAAAAGCAGATGAGGCGGCGAAGGTTGCGGCTGGCTCACTGGAGTCACGACTCTTGGCTACCAGATTTTCAATCCTCGCCGCTGGTCCGTTTTTTCTTCTCTTGCAGACCGCTCAGCTTTCGACCTCTCATGAATATTAAAATGCAAATGAGCCCTTTTACCTGCCGCCGGTACGAAAAGTGAAAAATTACGTCTCGATATGTTGCAATTTATTTTTACGACAAACGAGCTACTCGTGAAATTGAAAAGCGCGGCATCTTTTGGTATTCAATGGACGGAAATTAATCTTATTACTTTGTCGCAAGTACATTTTTCGTCCTTGCATTTCGCTGCAGCCTTGTGGAAAATTGCAAGGATGCGAGAGTGGCTGCTGTGTCCTCATGTAACAAAGCGTCACGAGAAGTGAAAAGATGTGATAATAAATTGGCACTATTTCGTAACTCAACAATGTGTTTGTGGAGTCAAAAATTTTCGCGGCACCACTTTCTCCGTGAGATGCGTTGGGCAGGTATGATGTCAGTTAATTGAACGCTCACAGTTTGCTCGTGCACAATGCAAACAAAGAATGCAATTTGTCGCCAGCCAGCACCAGAGCGGTAAAGACGAAGCTCTGGAGACAATATCAAGCCGAGGAGAAACACTTTCACCCCCGCTTATTGTTTCTTAACTATATTAGCAAACATTTGATAATAGATTTAAGAAAGTGTGTTGTTTACTCACCGAATCAAAACTCGAGTGTGTATATGTGACTAACAATATGTTAGTGGCCTGCGATAAACACAAGTGTTTCGATGAGTTTCTTTTGAAAAAATAGAAAATTTAACTGTGGAATCTGATGTTAGTAGAGCAATCAGCCGATTTGGCTTCGGAATATTTGTCGTTGTTAAAGGAATTACAAAAAAATCTGAAAATTCCTTTAAAATCCTATATCTCTAAAGAACTCAAAACCAATCTTGTTTGGTTTGTTATGGTATAAAAAATAACTCAGCATTATCTCCCTTTCAGTTCATTCACTTGAGCTGTAGTGAGAGAGGCAAACTATGAGAAAAAGTGGCGCCCGGTGTGATCTCGATCTCCGTAGGTGTCAAGCCAAACTCACTGATAGGAAATGTCCAATAAAATTTACAATAAAACCGCTTTTTCACACAGCACTCCTTACAAAAGTCGAATTTGTTTACCGCTACACTTTTTCGTCCGGAATTCACGCCTTATTTTCTTTCGATCGCCCGCAGTTATTTAATCTCCATGAGAAAAGTTGCACCACGCGGAGATTCCCGAAAATCAAAAGTAGTGTGATGTCTCGCTCCAGATGCAAAAGTGGAGACGGAGCAGTTTATTCATGCACGAACTTCGCCCACAATGACAACATTGCCGTTGATAATGAGTTGGTCTTCCATTAATCAAAACAAATCACCGCTTCCATTCTTCCATTCAGCGTCGCACGGTGCGAAACAGTGCAAATAGTTTGCATTCAGCTGCGAGCACGCCGGATTGATTTGTCTTAAAAAAGAGAGATGGCCACGAAATTAAATTGGAGCAAACACTGATTTGAATGCGCGTATCTCAGGTTCCATCTGACGCTGCGCCGCACACAATGAATAGGGAGACGCGTGTGTCTCCATCTCCTCCTTTTGTCCTTGTTTCGGTCCTCTCAGAAAGAGGAGAAATTTGTCCTTTTGAGGAACGGCCGCGACGTGCGCGTACGTGTGCAAAACCATTCTGGCTTTTTTGAAATTTATTGCCGCGGATGTTCATCTTTTATGTAGGGAACACCAGTAACTTTACGAGGTTTTGGCTGCTATCGTGGACAATAAATCTGCAAATGAAGTTATAAACGATCCTGGCGAGAACTCGTTTATTATTACTCGAGTTTGAACTTTCCATTTTTTTTAGAGAACGCGCGATCAAACTTTTTTCGACATTCCTAAGCAGGTCAACCGGGAAGATGCTCGGTTCTCTTAATATCAATTAATCTCGTCGAGTCATCCCTCCAGGGTCCTTCAAAACAAAGGAAAACAACTGGAAATGAGTTGAGCGAGTTTGTTTATTGTGGCTAATGTGGCTATTGTGTTGCCGGCCGTTCCATCTTCACTCGAAATGCCCTCAAGTGGCTAATCTGTTTGGTACAACGACGGAAAAGTGTTAGGCAAACACGAAAGCGATGGAGGAAAGCGCCTTGAGTGTCAGCGCAGGTACCGTACTACTTCTCCTCATTACCGAGCTTTTATCAATTGATGCGATGAAGTCTCATTTATTGTGTCTGAACAGGCGAGCTAAAGAGGGCTCAGGGAAAATGCTTCACACGGGGAAAGTGGTATGGAATATGAAAGGTGGGTTCCTTTTAGAGCTAGCGCCAAAGAATGGCGTTTCAGATCTTAAAATTAGGTGTGGGATATTCATCAGTAACTCGAAAGAGAAAATCAAGTGTTTTGCACTCGAGGAGAGGCCAAAAATAACCCAATAAATAAAGAGAGTGAGCACATTATAATAGAGTAAATATAATGTAAAATGTTGTATTGATGAATAAACATGCGTCTCGGCTCACTCAAAACGGTAAGTTAAAACATGATCAGGAGTAAAGTTTATCAAGAAATTGCTTTACTCTGTATCAATTTAAAAAGGCCCTGGATTGGACGATTGTCATCTATTTAATATGAAAGTAGTTGTTTGATCATTTTTACTTAGTCATTTCACCCTGACAAATGTTAATTATTCGATTTTATTAATAGGTAGGGTCTATGTGCGTATTTTTTCTATATTCTGTTTGAGGATACAAAAGATTAAATGGAAAAGCAAATATTAAAATCCAAAACACCGTTGCTTCTCCCATTATATTCGTAAGGATGTATGTCCAGCAAGAAATCGGATATCCGCGTATTCTAAGTTTATTTCGATGGATATCTTTAGGACAAACAATTTCTTGCTGGGTAGATGAAACTGGTTTTTTGCCTCGAAAAATTAGTTCATAAATTTAACTTCAACTTCTCTAATTAAAAAAACGTTTGTGCGTCTTGTGAATCTCCTCTTGCTAGATTTATTTCAATTTTATTAATCATACAGCGACATACCTGGATAATACATAAAATGTTTGTAAATGAGGCTAAAATAAAAGTGCTGCTATAATCATAAATTTCGGGTGAAGAACTCATTCTCTGCTGAACGTGTCATTAACTTTACAAGGTATTCGATACATATCTAATGTGATGTATAGCCACGCAGCATGACACCTTCGCAAATAGTAGGTGAATGCTCAGGTGGCTGGCCATCGTCTTGCCTGCATCTCGCGGTCCAGGCCGTTAATGCAAAATAAACAAAAAACGCCTTGCGCCTGAAGCCACAAGCGCGCTAACCACTAAAAGTGCATCAGGAAACATTGTCCGCGCGGCCGAGTCAGTTATATTCTCTTGTCTCGACTCTTTCAAATAATGCAAACAGACGCGCCGGCGACCAGAGATAAAAGTCGGAACAATGTGCCGAGAGAGAGAAAGAGAGGAAAGCAGCTCATTAAAATCTGCGCCGACAAAAAGCGCAGGCAAAGCAGCGTGCACCAGTAAGTTGAACGCGCGCGAGCGTCGAGTGAACGAGCGCAAGCAGGGTGATGGAGCAAAAAATCGCGGCAGATGGGTGTCGTGCCCACACACACTCGAGTAAAAACAAAGGTTTAACGAACTCCATTCGTATCTCAATGTCTTAATCAAGCGGTCGGCTATCTATCGGTGTGCAGAAAAAGCAGATCGGCTTAATTAGCGCCTCGCAGAATCCGACCAAAACAAAAGGTAGGCGCGAGAGAATGTGTGAGTGCTCTGCTGATGGGCTCGATTTGGTCGCCCAGACTAGACTGATGTGTGTGACGGCTTAATTTCCTTCCTAGCGGTTCAGACGAGCTTTCCTCTGCACCAAACGAAAATTTTATGAGGTGCAATCAAATCGAACAAATTGAAACGAGTGCCGTCTCACAATGGGGAAGTCAAACAAGAAGCATCTTCACACTTGCAGTTTCAGTTATTTTGAAACTTTTGTGACCAGTTATGACTGAATTTTATAGAATTTAAGAAACGAGAATAATTTGATAATCTGGTGGTAATTTTCAAATTAAGTACTTATGACCCTGAAGAATATTTTATATTTATTAAAATTTTGGATCTAAAAAATTGGTTGCAGGCTAACATTTACTCAGGTAGACGTGTTATGCAATTTCCGTGGAAATATTAAGTTCAATTAACTCACGCCCCATTTTTTTAAATAAAAATGTTAAATTGAATTTCAGTAGGCATTAATTTTTAGTTCATCCTGGCACCGTTTTCGTTTAAAACTATACCACCGCCATTTTTCTGCAGCAAAAAACAGATCCCTTTCGTCAGCTCTCATTCTGCAGCCCGTCATTAAGAACGAAAGTCTTTTCCTTCATCACGATTTTTTCTGAGCTTACCAAGCGAAATGTGTATAACACGAAACAACTGCTAATCTGAGTGTGATGATAACGCCGCCGCCAAATCTAGGTTTAAAAGGGGGCCACTGCGGTCGAAACCTAACCCGGTAGTCAAACGAAGCGAGACTTTCTGCTTCTTCTTCTTCTTCTTCTCTGGAATATATCGCTCCGGCCCGTCTGCTCATCCACTCCAAATTATATTTTCACCGTCGCTCGCGCGCGCACACACATACACGCTGAGTCGACAATTATCTTAAGTCATGATTGCCGCCGCGCTGTATACATACATATGTGTAATTAGTCCTGCTAACTGTAATACTTTCTCGATATGCTCTTATCTGATGATGTATTAATTTACTGCTTGATGCTTGTGTTTCTCATTTCGTCTCCGCGTCTTTTATTTCGATTCGCTCTGCGTGCACACAAAGACTTGATTGTCTCTTTTTGTGCCGATGCGGCTATCGGAGCAATTGAAGTCGCGCGAATTAATATTTATCAAGCTGCTCGACCGTGCTCAGCAAAAGGAGAGAGCGAAAATGTACCAAATAATGTTGCTTAATCGCACGATTTCTTGTACTCAACATTTTTGCCGTGAACCATCTCAATCAATCAAGCACCTGAAATGCGGGAAATGCGAAACACTGGCGCTTAAAACGATTAAAAGCTGCACATTCTCTTAAATTACAGTGCTGGCGTGTGTGTATATATTGTGCGTCGGACGACAATAATTTTACACCGTCACAATTAGTACATTATACACAAGACGAGGAACATAATCTCCACGCGAGTAGTTAAATGCGCACGATAAATCCGAGAAGTGCATAAACGAGCGTTTACTTACACGCATGCATGCCTTATTATTTCTTCCATATAGCCGCCGAGGAATTTTCACCTTTGACGAGGTGAAAAATGCCCCTGAGTCGCACTTAGCTGTGTAATTAATGGGATTCCTGAGCGACGGAGCCAGTCATTCACTCCTCCCTTGTTGCAACAGTAATGGAGACAGTGCAGCGGATCCGATCTCTCGTTGAATAAATTAAAGACGCGCGTTGGGGAATTAATCTTATTGTGTGGTTTTAGGATTTACCAGCACACACGGCAGACAAAGACGCTTTTTTGCTCATAGACGAAGATTAAGTTGCTTATTAATCGCGCGAGCTTCTAACGGAGACGTGAAGCACTTAAGATTAGAATACACAATAATCCTTTATTCTGGTTAATTGAGAGAGTGGAGAGATGCGCTCGCTAGATGAATATATATTAAACACTACTTGCCTCGCTGCAGGAATTTCACCCTACAGCGGAATTCCTTCACCTGTCAGCTCTCCTTCCAAGACGTAATATTGAAAAAACTAATTCATCTCTAGAACAAAGATCCCTCTCGTGTTTATGTGTTTGACACACTTGCAAAGCAAAAAAATACACTGAAATCTGCATTTTTGCGAGACTTCAAAGTGTGCCAAAATTCAGTTTTTCCATGCCGAAATAAACTATTATGCTAATAAGAATGGCAGAAATTTGCCGCGGTCAAATTGATTACATCGCGATCGTGTTGCAATAATGGACCAACACACACACAGCCTCTGCATTCTCCTGCGCCAAACAAAGTGCTGCTGATCCGTGGGCGCTTCGGTCTCACCACTGCCTCATTCTTTCAGCGTCGGAAGCTCCATTATTATTTGAATTGATAACTTTAATGTGGATTAAATTGCCATTTGGAGAGTAGATTACAGCAGGCGCGAACAAGCGGAATCGCTGCATCATCCTCACAGATAATATAACAGCTCTTCTTCGTCGCCTCACGCGTTCGAAAGAAAATTCAGAGAGCCGCGTCAGAGAGAATTGCAACGGTCAAAATATGTACAGCCAAGTGTTTCATTACAAAATCGAGGCTATCCTGGTGTCAAAATTTGAACTGCGTAGTTACAATAATTACGCAAGAACTTGCAATTACGCTCTTATTAACAATTGAAGGTTGTAACTCGAGAAAGCTGCAGTTTTTAACTCATGATGAGTTTAATTGCTGTTCCTGCCATTCAAAGACACAAAAATATTTTTTAAACGCTCCTAATTTTCAACAATTTTTTTAAAATTATTTTTAAAGACCCAATTAAATGAAGCGTATGCCAAAGGGTGTAATGAAATTGAATGAAACCTAATTTACGGATTGAAATCTGAAATCTTTTCTGGATGAGAAACCACACAGACGGAGTACCACTTTTCGGTGCTGACCCGCCTCAAACTGTCGATCCGCCGGAGTAATTTAACGCTCGAATCTAGATCAATGGAGTGCATCGCGTTGTATATCCTCGTCAAGCAGCAGCAATTTGGCTGCGGAGAATCAATCAGCAACATAACTGCGCGCCCCTGATCGAAAACGCTGGCTGAATTTTTCGCAATAACAAAAGCACTCAGGTGAATAATGTAGCGTTAGGTCTATATGGTAATTGCTACTACCGACGATATGTGCGTATGGCGCCGACGAGTAATGAAAACGCGCATTCCACCAAATCGCTTCTCTCTCTCTTTCTTTCGACGGGAAAAGCTGCGGCCGGACAGCCGAGAGTGGATGGAGCTCGCGGCGAATTCATCCGCATGACGATATGTTTGAGCTGATGGTCGCTTTGTGCACCACTCATGTGTACGAATAATTGCACAAACGAGGCGTGCGCCTGCTTTCATCTTCAGCTTGAACTTGGGTATATTGCAGAGCGGCACTCGAAAAATGCAATATATTGGCATGAATGCAGACGTAACAAAGAGTCGTACCCGAACCGTTTTGGCTGAATTGTTATTGAAATTGTTTCGACAATGAATATTTGTAATAAAAATTTAACTGTTTTACCTGATCCATTAGCATGTTGAGTTATGCAGAATTTACTCGGTTGTTTGGAAACCAAATTTTATTCTAGCCTGAAGTGTGGTTGACCAGGGTAGGCAACCCCTCGACACTCGAGTTGTGCAGGATGCATAACGAACTAAACCATATTATATATACAATTATTATAAATTACTCAGGTTCTCGAGAAGCTCGTAAAGTCCAGCATATCAATTAAAAAGTGCAAAAAATGGCAGTTTCATTTGCGTCTTTCCTGTTCTGGAGCCGCGCATGCAATCGAGTGTCTGTGTGTGTACAAATGCGTGCGCAGAAGCATAATTTTCCGCCGGCCACTCACTTGACAACCAGTTTCTCCGCGCGCGCACACACGGAGGACATTTAAATTACGCGTGTATGTATCTTAAATAGCTATAGCCAGAGTGGACAACATTTCAACGTCCTATCAACCCTTCTTCTCTCTCTTTCTCTCTCTTGCTGGAGAACGAGAAAATAGGCTTGCATAATGCTAATGGCACGTCAAAAGCCATTGGCTACTGCGTTGAATAATATCAAGCAACGCGGCCAATAATGAGGTGATCGCGCGGGCATTGTCTGCGCGGCGGCGGCGGCCGCAAATATTGTTATTCAGAGATAAATCATCATTAACGAGTAGAACCGACGCAATTAAATACCCCGATGCGGGCTGGCGAGCGGAATAAATTTGCCGGCAAATGATGGGATTACAGATTTTTCTCCCGTCGTTCATGCTTCTCTCTGCTCCTTTCGCGCTCACACATTGTGTCACACAACAAATAATGCAGATTTAGGAGTAGCTCGTTCGTGCCGCAAACCCCGTCCGCTCTTTATCATTGTGAATAATTGAGTGGGAGTCTGGACGAGCGTTATTTTTAGCACAAATTAGACAAAAATCTGTTAACATCAACAAACAGGTTTGACGGATCTCTCGAATTCATTCGTTGATTTTATATGTTCTGTTCGTCTTTATCTTGTTAAAAATAAGAGAAAACAAAAAATGACGAAGTAAAATAAAAGTAATTTGTTATTTCATCCATTGATGGTGCACGATGAGTTATGATTTCTCTTAAATGCGATTTTCTTTATTTTTATATTTGATGACTTGTTTAGGAGAAAGAGACTGAATTGAACTAAGACTGCCTCGTTTGGACTGCCTCTGCACACTTAAATTAATTCTCGTGCACTTAAGTAGTGTGCACACAACATTTCAAAACCTTTTCAATTCCTGGTTTACGTGATCAAATCCTGATCATATTTAAGATTTTTCAAAATAAATTCCACAATTTCAATCCAATACATCGCATTTGACTGTAGGTTTAGAAGCATGCATGTAGATCATAAATTTAAATGAACTGCAAAATTGTACAAATTTGATTTTTTAATCAGGATGGGTGACAAGGGGAAATTATCTCACTTATTCTTGCACTGTCCGCAGCTGTTTGGTCCTTTAGGCTTCATCAGCAGTGCTAAACAAAAGCAACACTACTTTATATCTGCAAAGGATTTGAAACATCCGGCCGTTGAAAGTGACTGAAGTAACTTACTGAGCAATGAAAAAGAGAGTAATTAAAGTGAGAAAAAAGACGATATTTGGCATGAATTTTCTAACAAAAAAAAACCTAAATGTTGCATCGCACCTCTGTAAGTAAACAATATTTAACGGCGCTGTGAGAGAAAACCATACAACACTAAAGTGTTTGGACAAAAATTCTTGAATTTTGTTAGTGAATTTTTTGAGGACATTAAACCGGCAGCCCTATAAACCTCACCTGCAACAAAGTTCTCTCCAACACCAAAATTCCTGTCCACATCTTCTGAGAATCGCTTTCCAAGGAAAAAATGTTGCCCTAAATTTATGGTGCTAATTGAATTTGACAAATCAATAATTTACACTCCTGTTTTGTCAAAAACAAACATCGAAAGGTGTTGCTGTAAACTCCGGCCGGGATCAATCATTTAATGACTGAAAGAACAATGGCAAGATTGGTAGCGAACATTTCATTCCATTCATTTCGGTCCGCATTCTTTTCGCCCGCATCTAAATTACATACCCATCCATCACGTAGCGCGCGGCATCGGAAGCCGGAGGATCGAGAACCGCAGAATCGATCATCAAACAGAATGAGTTGCAAATTGAATTCGCACGCAGCTGCCGGCATTGTCTGAACTAATGGACAGATAACAATAATTAGTTATTCACGCCATATTGGCATGAAGGCGAAAAACGAGCGAAATGGCCGCGGGTGCGATTTCGATTGAATTCCTCCTGCCGACCAGCTAATTAAAACCACCGCACTCTTGTTTGTTTACCACGGTGACCCCTTTCTTTCAGTGTCCTTTCACTGACGAGTCTATTCACATCGGATACATATTCGAATTTTCATTTCGCTCGTTCGCCTGCTCGACTACACTTTTGCTGCCTCGATTTCGTTCGGGCTCCTCTCCTTTCCATGCTCTGAATCGCTCCTTGAGTATGCAGATTAAATACTTCTCCTGCTCATTGCAATTAATTCGCACGTGAGAATGGGGCTTGTTTGTAAAAACGATAGAGCGCAATCAGCAATCGGAACACCCAGCAGAGCATTCCGAAGGGGAAATTATTCAAATTAGTTTTTACCGCGTGTTTGATGCTCATGGTAATAGAACTGTGAAATCGAATTACTGGCTTGCAATGTAAAAGAGGTTTTCTCAAATAATCATCCGTTTTTATTTTGGATAATTAGTGCAATTTCCACGTTCACATAACTCGAAATTTTTGGTTTTTCTCGTTTTTCCTCTCCATTGCACAAACGTAAAACATTGTACGGATGGCAAGAAATCGTTTACTTCTGGGTATTGCCGAAATTTCTCGCTTTTGAGCGACTGACCTGTTTGAGCTGGAATTCGCAGAGCGCACTTTTTGCGCAGGAATTCCGTTGTGCGGCGAGCAGGTCTTAGAAATTTCAAATAATGTTTTTCCTCCTGCACCATGCGTTGTTTTGATGTTTGCACAGGCAGATTAATTTCATTCAACTAACCACAAAAAGCTCTTTGCTTTGATACGAGTTTCAAGGCAGGTATAAAAAAGAGGTGAGTATTTATTTTCTTTGGCCGTTCTCGCTAAGCAACGAGAGCACGAAAGGAGCACATTCAATCAGAGCTCTGCAAAACAAACTTGTATAAACAAATAATAATAAAATTGCGGTTCTTATAATGATGATGGAATAAAAAATTCTTCAAATATAGAGGCTCGTCTTCTGGATTACAATTTGCTGAGCGTTGATTTCTTTAAACAGCACAGTTACAATTGGATAAATTCTTACATTTAGTGACACATAATTAATCCGATGCATGAAAATTAAACGCTAATTAAAGGGTATCGGTAATTCTTGACATCTTCTCACTTGTGCAGGTCTACCGCCGAGGCTGGAAATCAATCGATGCATGTTCCCTTTAGTGTCACGCGGCGTTCCTTGTCTTGTTCCGTGCTAAATTAATTTTTAGCACGATTCGCGTGAAATGTGGCGGTGCTCGGAGTAACTTTTCGCACGCACTTTAAGCTTTAAGCGAGTGTAATTAGCGGCGGAACAAACGAACTAACTCAATAAAAATCGTCTCAGCCGACCATTGCTTGTTTTAACTGTTCCTCGGTTACGGCGCCAGCGGAGCGGTAATTATAATCTACATGCACCAAGTGTAGTACATTTATACTTGCAACAGAATATCATGCATTTCGAATCCATCGCGCACTTGAATTCCATAAAAATTAATTGCCATCAAAACAAAGCGGAAAACAGTTGAATAATGCACCGGCAGCAGCTGGCGGGATTTTTTCCTTCCTCATATCCTATACCGACGATGAAATCTCACGATGTGTGTATATATGGCAATTAAAATCTCCTTTTCCCATTCAATCCGCGTTCTGCTCGAATCTCTGCTCTGCTGGGGTGCAAAAACTCGAGACATAAATCACCTGTTCTTGATCCTCTTGTTAAATCAACGGTGAGATCGGGAAAATCTTGCATCAGAGAGCTTGAGATGAGGATTTGCAATTATTTTCGTTTACAAAAGAACAAAAACATGCAATGTAATATTTACTATTGGATAAAAGATATTTAATTTAGATATTTCTCTACTTTGCGACACTTTGCGATTCAAAAATTTTGGATTGGTGCTGGCCTCTGAAAAAAATTATTTTACTTTGTGCAAGCCTCACCAGCAGTATGTAATAAATTAGTTCGAATAATTTTATTGAAGAAGGGAAATATTTGAATAAAAATTCATGTAATTAGAATTCCAATAGGAGCTATTAAGATTTTTAATGAAAGTTGTTCCTTGCCTTCAGCACTTCTGAAACGGCACATTTTATGAAGCTTTACACAGTCTAAAATAAAAAAAAAAACTGACAACTTTATTACGACTGCAAAGAATATATTTTCAACCACTTTCACGCAAGAGGTGTTTTGGAACACCACATTTTCCGCGACCCAAGTGGGACAGAGTTACGGCAATGGCTGCGCTGCGGAGATTGACAGATAAGCGCGGGGCGACTTTTTAAAATTTAATTAATCCGGCGTCTGCTTACGATACCCATCTGCTCTAGCCGCATTTATTTCGCCGCATGCATTGTGTGCCTGTGTACCTGTGAAAAGCTGCAGGCCGTAACTGCATATGCCTCTACATGTAGCGAGCGCTTACCGTTTCAGAAAGAGGAAGAAGACACGCTCCGGGAAACGCGCGCGCCGCGCGGCTACAGAAAAATCTCGCGTCGCACATGTGAATTTCAAACTGAAAATGTATGCACGAGCACCATTTATAGGACCGGCCGGCGAATTTGCATCTCATTGAGAGTCGATTGGTGATCGCGCGCCGCTGAAAACGACTCGGCGCATTTTTATGATGTTATTTTCACTGCGGAGACGCGTCTGCAGAGCAGCACACAGCTTCTTTTGTGCGCGCTGAAAGTGGTCCAGCGCGGATGAATTTATTGGATCGGCACAACGTAAACGCCACCGTGTGCAACCAGCTCGCCAGCCAGCATGACTCTCGAGCAGAATAATGAGAAAGGCTTTTTTTGACTTTGTTCTTTATTCCCGCGTGCGGAGCCCTCGGCTTTCTTTCTTACTTCCATTTCGCCAGATTGGAGACCGCGACGAGTGCACTCCTGATTTCGGCCGCGACTCCAGATCCAGACGCCCATACTCGTTTCAAACGAAGCTGTGCTAGGTTTCTTTTCTTACACTCTCGACGATTTTAATTGACCCTTGAAGGGGATTCCTGATTAGCGGTCACTGCAAGAGCCTCTCCATATTTAGCTATTCTCACCAGGGAGCTCTATTTCGTCGAAATGGATATTAAGGAAATATGAAATTCAGGCAGTCTATTTAGTAACAGTGATCTGCAGTTTTCACTTCATCACTTTATCAAAAGCCGCGACTCTTTTTAATGTTAAAATGGGTCTAAAAGAATAATTAGTTTGTGCTCTAAATTATAAGGGAGACCTATCTAAGATGTAAGCTAGATTTTAAAACGGCTGCAAGGTGTCTAAAGAGAAAAATGTTATTATCATTTTTTTACTGTACGTGTAATATATGATTTTATTTTTCACTTCAATTTTTTATATTACCTGTCAACTTTTTATCATTTAAAAAAACATCTATCTTTCACAAGTCCCCCAAAAATTATTCTCTTATCAATAGCATAAACAGATTAACTTTTATTCTTAATCTTACTAAGCAAAATTCCAAAACTCCAACACGGACGAGTAAAATTGGAATATTACCATCGATTCAACATCTTAGAAATGTTTAACTTCTTGAGGAGTGGTGCTTTAGGCTTTTAAAAATCTCCTTAAATATTCGGCAACTGGCAATTTTTTCTATTAATTTGCAAGTTTAGATTTGTTCTTGTCACTTACTCTCTGACTCTCTCCTTCTCAAATCGATGCAGTTTCCACCTCATGATTAGTGCGAAAATCTTCAAAACAAATATGTTTTCCACTAGATGATTGAGAACATTTTACTCACGCATTTTCTTTTTTTAATTGGCAAATTTTAAATCACACATTTGCAAAAAGTCGTTTCTGCTAATCACCATTCTCATATGCCAATGGAAAGGTGACGCGACGCGTAATTTGACAGCAAATGATTATCATTGTTGTTTAATTATAAAATTTCCCCTGGAAGCGAGTTTAAGAAGATGAATACATTTGGCATAATGACTAGGTATCTTTTACGCGGAACGAAGCGAAATTAAAACTGCTGCTCCGGCGTTGATAATCACCAGCCAAACACATCTGAAAAGGGCAAAAAGCTGCTCAGCGGCAAAGAATTCCTCATCAGCTGCCGCTCATTATGCATGGCTGGTTTGCCTCGAAATTGAATTAGCCTGCAAGATGGTGGATAGTGTGATTTTTGCACGGTGGGAAGTTCGGAAAGTCTGAATTCGCCAAGAATTCGCGCGCAGAGCACAAAATTCAATTTGCGGTGGGATGTTAATCGGCGGCGATGAGAGTATTGGTACAAATAATTCAATCAAACGTGCAGGAATCTGCGCGCTCGTAATCTCTCGGTCGCTATCTTCGAAAAGTGTGTGTGTGTGTATATCAAATCCGCCGACGGAATATTAGCGGCGGAGAGCGCATTGTTCGCCGCTAATTGTCTTTGTTCCTAGTACGTAAACTCGTATGGTGTGCGTTTACTACATGCGCGGGTACACGAAACTGGTAAAAACATCTCACCGCGCCGCGCGCAATAAAGCAGAAAAAGGAGACGCGAGAGAAATGCGCTAAAATAGGAAGTTGAACCGGTCTTGTGTACCCGGCTCTCGTCTAATGCAATTTACCCGCACAGCACCGGCAGCCTTTTAATTTGTTTATCGACGCAATTCCTAATTCATTGACTCCGCGCGACGAGGAAGCGCGATGGAATTTTCGCGTAATAAATCGACCATTGTGTCTCGACGTTCTCTGCCCGCAGAGATTAAATTATTCACACTGCATCTGAAATTAAACCCTAAGCTAAGGCGTTGCGCGACACGTCTTCCGAGAAGAAAATCTCTCTTGATTAATTGTCTGCTCTCAACGATTTTCAATGGAAAAACTGCTCTCACGATCAGAAAGCGCGGTGGAGATGCACGTTTCAATAAAAAATAATGTAACGAAACAAATGTTTTTATGAGCAGTCATAAATATTTTCATTTACCAACGTGCCAATCACAGAAAAATGCCAAGAGAGGGTTTTAAAAGTAACATGCTACTTGCTAACGTAATAAATTACATCATGATCGTGTTTAATATATTTTTATTTGATTTCAATCACGTTACCCTCAAATCATATAGGAAAGATGTATTTAATGCATATTTTTACACCAAAAAATGTTTAATTTTAATGTTTCGAACCAAAATTTTAATTTCTTTGATTAGTTTGGTGTTTTCAACCGCCCCAAATCATGAAAATTTTATAGAAATAATTGTAATCCCCAAAAAAGAAACAATTACATGAACTTAAACATGTTTTTATATTATTAAAGTCCCCCCCCCCCCCTATTGTTGAATCAGTCTTGGATTTTTTTATTGCAATGAACAATTCGAAATTATTCAGAGCTTTATTCACACGATGAAATCAACCTATAGTGCGCATTTTTAAGGTTTAATTAAATGGTACCCCTAAATTTAAACTTTCACCTAAACTCTGGCCTGTATTGAAGAAAATTTGAAAAAAAAAATCTTTTAAGTACAAACAATTTGCCTCACTTTGCGAGCAACATGCACTCAAGAATTGGATTGTATCAGTTGACGAGGCATTTTTAATCAAACAAAAAGATTTGGCGAGTGGGCTACTTGATATCGAGGAAATTTAGAGCGAGATGATAGGACACTTTGATGATGCACCCGACAGACGACCTGATCCGAATTCCTCTCTCGCTTCATAATGGCCTGACAATATCGCGTATTTATTTATATATGCGGTCGCAGCTGGGCGAATCGATTAATCATTTCCAGCTGAAAGGAGCCATACACAGCGTTGAGAAAGTTGTGCGTGAGAGAAGCGTTTGTTTGCCGAGCGATGATATTATGCGCGCCTCTCGTTTTTACCCATATTGAAATTAATGTCTCAAAAAATATCATCTGACAACCAGTATGACCGCTGCTTGAGAAATTACCGAGCCGAATGAGAGAGCACTCGCATCAAACGCCGCGCGATTTATTTATTTCGCTGTCCACGCGGTGCACGCTCGCTCGGCGGGGGAAAAGGACGCGAATAATGATGATACTGTTTTCCTCTCGCTGCCACTAATGGGGAATAAAAAAGTGCACGAGACGAGAAATGTGATTATTGCCGCCGTCGCCAGGGAACAAGAACGCTTCGAAAAATATATATTCGCTGCAAGCGCAAAAAACCCGTGCCTGATGATATTAATTACGAAAATGTCTCCGCCGTGCAGCCGCTGCAACAATGATGTGCAATGTGTAAAGGAAACGGTAAAATTTCACAATTTATCCCTCGAATGCTTGTTTTTGCTGTATTATATAGTATTGCATGCACTGTAAAATCCGTGCAATTTTTTCCCAGAGCCGAGAAGCATTTTTGGCCGTAAAGTTATATATGCTCCCTCCAAGTTATGACGTGATAAAACCCGTGCGAGCGTTCACTTTTACCTTCCAAAAAGGCACTAATGATAGGCTCCGAGTTCGTGTAAACAAATAACAAGACGTCAAATTCAAATTCCCTATACGGAGTGCGCAGTCATTTTTTGACCACTTTTGCCCGAGAATTACAATAATTTACACGCGGCTATAGTGGTAGCTTTTGTGTTGGGGCAGAAAAAGTGTTCTACTACATGTAAAAGACTTTTCTCCTTCCTAGAAGAATATTTTCCCAGCCGCGGTGATTTATTGTTCGTTGTCACAACATTTCAATTTAGCGTGTTTCGTTCGAAATCGTAATCCGCTCAGCGCACAAAAGCGTTCCCATGCGGATTTATTTTATTAATCCTCCAGGCTGCGTCATGTAGCTGATGTCTGTCGCGCAATTTAATTCAATTTGCCCTATTTTTGTTCCAGTTATTTGGACGATGGCTTCAAGATGGCTGGAGCTGCTGATTTGTATCACAATGTGTGCTCTGGCCATGTCAGGGACGCCGCCGAACAAAAGTCGCCAAGGTGAAGGTGAGTTAATTAAACCTTCTTTTGCTTTCTATCCTGCGAGCGCGCGGCTAGCTCGCAGCTCGTGAGAAATCGTCGAACGACTTCGCAGCAGCAGTCACTCAATTTGATTTGTCATTCGCGAATCTTCAGAGTACTACGTGGCTGATAGCATCTCGCAAAGAGAGTTCCGTGTTCCCGCTGCACAGGCAATTGGAGAGAGGTCCTAACCTTTTTGCATAACAGGACTTGCGCAGGCCATTTGTATGATAAATAATTTTACTCTTCAGTGCGAATAGGAGCACTTACCAATTGGAAAATAACAATTTTTCTGCCGGATCTGATGTAATTCCAATAACTGCAAAAATTTTGATTAAAAAGAAATTAGCAGATGTTGTTTCAATTAACCTGGAAGTGAAAGAGACTTTGCGCTGCACGCTCACTTTGTCTGAGTTGCGAGACACAAAAAGAATAACCGAAAAGGGAGTTTTGTCTTCGATTGTGCATCCTGAGAAACCTTTTCTGAGTGAGCCGCAATTGTCAAATACCGCGCACTCGTTCCCTTTCCTCGAAACATTTTGGGTCACTGTGTGTGGAGACAGCCAAATGGCAATACGTGTATGCAAACGACAAACGCAATTAAAAGAACAGTTTCCTCGGCGGCTTGATTCTCTGGTGTTCACAATCAGACGCAATGATGCGCGGACAACAATAGAAAACAAAACAGCATTATTTGCATTTCACTCAGCTCGTACGTGTTCTTTCGGTGAGCGGCCGCAAAGATGAGTTAGCTGCTCATTAGTCATTTAAGTAATGCCTCCTTGCCATTTTAAACAGATTCTTAGCTATTTCATTAATTAAACGTCGTGTTCTCTATAATGAGAAGACGCTTTATGACAAGAATAGTGAAAATTAACAATTTTGTGCAAAATATTCCGGATTCCGAGTGACCTCTTCACTGCAATAAAAAGTGGCGTTATTTTGCGGTATTCAGATTTAATTTCCGACTCTATTTTTGCTCACTTCACTTCAGGGCGCAATAATAAAAAGCGTGAATAGTTTAATAACACGCGGAGGAGCATATAACAAACGCACATGCACGTCTATTATCAAGAAAGATTTCTCGCAGTCTCTCGCTTATTGAAGATCCCGCTACCGCACAATACAACACTTTATTGCACACCCTCCAGCCTTAACATAATATAGATAATGTGTGCTGCTGGGAGTACCCTAAATTATACTGCTCTCTCGCACCTCAAAGGTGAGACCGAATCCGTAATTCAGCTAACGTGGATGTTGTATTCCGTTCTGGAAAGTGAGGCCGTAAATCATGCTGGTAATGGCTGCTATTTTAATTTAGCTTTTCCTTTTCGTGCTCCTCCACGCGGGCCATAAATTTTCCGATTATTTGAGCAGTTTGTCGACCTCATCAAACGCACCGCGGCTGCGGAGGCTGCCGCAGCCGCCGCCGCCACTGCTGCTGCTGCTGCGAGCAAATCGTTTTCAAGGATGCCCGAGTTTTTCCTGCTCGCCGTGAGTAAGTCGCCGCTCCGGCTCCGAGACGTTTGTTTTATGAAGACTTATTGCGCGGATTTTAATCGCTTGTAAAATAATTAACACTCAGCGTGTTGCTAAACCCACAATTTAAGACGTAACGCTAGAAGGCAATAAACGCATTTTTCCAACAACTCGGCTTTAATCATGCAAAGTAAAATTGTAATAATCTCGCCTGCTTTTGTGCCCCGCCAGTTGGCATGAATATTTTGTTTGAACATCAAGCTGAAATTGTCATTTTTCTCATCTCTGTGCAAATCTCGACGGCAGCTCTGACAGACAAAAGGAGGATGCGTATAGTGCTAAAGGCTGAAAAGCAAGTACCGAGAGATGAAAGGAAAGAACCCCCATAAAGAGAGATTGAAGAAAAATAGCGATTATTGTTTCTTTACTGCCGTCGCTGCAATCAACATCTGCATCTGCAAACAGCTCTCACAAACACACTGTACGACGAAAACGCGACACGACCGTAATAACTCGGAACCATAAAAAGACGCCCATTTCGAGTGTTGCTGTCAGAGAGACCGAGAGAAAATAATTCAGATGTGTGTGTATTGGGTACCAAGCAGAATGACTGTATTTTAGCGCGGCCAGTCTGCGAGCAAACGACCTTTTAAGGCAATATAATTGCTTCTCGATAAAAATATATCGAAATGAGAGGAATGGCTGACGTGTTTACCTTTTTCCCCAATTAGAAGTTGGTCGTTAAAGGAATAGTCTTGGCGTACCTGACTATACCAGTGAAAGTGTCCCGTTGCTGAAAAGTGAATTTTTTCGGTGAAAAAAGTGAACAACAATGCACAATTATTCCGAGCACATTCAATTAAATTAATCCGCGCATTGTGTGGCGTCAGTGGCGTGATCAACAAGCGTGGCGAGAAGCTTTTAGTGCCTTTGTCTAGCGTTTCTTCCTTTTCCGAGCGCTAAAAACATTATTTTTTTTCTTGGCAAAAAGTCTTAAATGCCTTCTTTTAATTGCAAAGAGAGCCACTGCCAGGCCACTGCCCTTCACTGCTGCTTACTTTTGAATAAAAATTAATTGGCGAACGCAAGCACGGGAAATCCTGATTCGGTCAGAGGCTGAACTTGTTTTCCACGGGGAGAGACAATGAACCTGAAAAGCGTCGCGAATTCGTCCAAAGTCGAGATGGAAAGTAAAACGCCGTAAATCGCCTGCCCGGCGGAGAGTGAAACGATCCCGAACTGTGTCGTCAGCGAACGATAAGCACCACTTGGTGTCACCTCTTATAGGCTGAGAACGCCCGCGGAGCCAAGCACCGTGTCACCCTTCACAGGTGGAATCGCTCGGTTCACGGCACGCCGCCGAAATGGTCAACGCCAGCACAATGCTCTTCGTCCCGGGCTATCTCACTAGTTAGCTTAGATCTGAATATCATTTTTGTTTTTATGTTCTTGAAATAAAGCTAACACGTTATAAGATTGATGAGTTCATCGCACTGTAATTTAGCTTCTACTATTCTATCAATGAATCAATGGATTAAAAGTTTCATTTTAGTTTAGTACTTGAAACCTATAAAGAGAGTTTAGATTAATTTAAATTTATTTATGTAATGATATGTGCACAATCAAAAATATTAACCGAATTTAAACAGTAGAAAATTATGCCAAAGCAAGAATTGAATCTTTATTTATGAAACAAAAAAGATAAATATAGATGAATGGATTTTTAATGCATTGAAATTGATTCAGATTATTATTTTTCGATCAATATAAAATCACTTGATGCCAGGAGAAAATGAGCGGCAGAAAAGAGCAGTTATGAAAATCCATAGCTATAGCTGCAATATCGACTGAACCACAGAGCAAATTGCCGAAATATAACTGCAATCGCCACTGCTGTCAGGACGTCATATCAATCGCGGAACCAATTTTTCGTTAACTTCCAGGAAACGACAGTTGCTTGTCTCTTCTTTCGCCTCACAAAAAGAAGTGAGCCGCTGAGAAAATCTGTTAAAACATCTTGATTACCGGTGCAGCAGCTGACGCTCTCTAGAATAAACGCCTATAAGTATAAACACCCGGCAGCGAAATCGAAGATTGTTAGCCGTTGTTAGGAATACATTAAATAAGAACGTATATATTTAATTGAAACTGATTTCCGGCCAAGCTCCTCCTGTTATGCGTATAGTTTGGCCATCAGTGCAAATTATAATAATTATTAGTAACGCTGTAACTCTCCTTTTCCCAGCTTTTCAAATCGTGCCGAAGGCGTGCACGGTGGACACAGTTCCAGGAGTGTGCATGTTCGTGTGGCAGTGCATCCACCACCAGGGGAAGCATCTCGGCATGTGCATGGACGCCTTCATGTTCGGTTCCTGCTGCCAACTACCGCCTGACGCCATGGTGCCCACGGTGGCCTCCGAGCCTCAAATCGCCGGCTCGCAAGCGGTCAGCGCCTACCTCAGCTCAAACAGGCCATTCAGGTAAATACTTCAAAATTACTCAAGTTCAATAGCCCATTTCACAATTTATTTGATAATAAAAGCCATATACAGTTTTTTTTTTACCAAGATTGCAGTTTATATAATTAAATTTAACTGTTCTAATTCAGAACAAAATTGTAGTAATATAAGAAGGCTTGATACTGCTCTAACTTCAGGTGCAACCGATTAATACCAAAGCCAACATACCTTGCCACTAAACTACGCTTACTACGAGTTTGATCAAAAAAAATTTTTTTTTCATTTTCCTTTCCTTTATAAACAAAGGGTAAATTTCAAAATTAAAATCGTAAAATCACCATTATAAAGATTTTAGGATATACAGTTTAAACAAATTAAATGACAATAAATGCCCAACCAAAATGCCGTTTGAAACATCAATCTATTAAAATAAAATAAATTAAAATAATTAAAGAAAAAAACGACGTATCATGTAATGAGGCGTCATGAAAGCCAGTAAAATAAGATTAAAAGTTTACCTGGGATCTCAGCACTTTTTGTGTGAGACAAATTTCCCATAAACCAAGCACTTACTGTGCAATTTCATTTACGGATGTCTTGAGAACAGTTAGGAAATTATTTATTTTTGAGAAAAGTAACTGAAATAAACCTCTCCTATCAGCTGCAGAGCTGTCCTCCATGACATTTTCTCACGCGCGAATCGCGTCAACGGCTCTCCTCTGAGATTTAAAATTTGTTCTGCTAATGATGGTAAAAACAATTGCTTGATGCTCGTTCGGTTTGGCCACCAAGGATGGAATTTTCGCACTAGATATGCGCATCTGTGTGTGTACATGTAAACAACTGTCATCGCGCGGACAAAAGGCAGATGGTGAAGCCCGAGATTAGAGGAGCAGTGCCGCAAATAATGGATTCTTTTGGCACAATGAAAGCAACGAGGCATTGGGAGACGAGAGAGAGGCTGCGGCCGCATTTGCATCGCTCGCAATAGTGAATGGAGAGAAAAACAGCGTCTTTCGATGCGGGCCCATCATTCAAATCGTGGTTTGTTAATCGATATGGGTGCCTATTTATCAACACACGTGAGAAGAGGCGGAGACGCGATTCGTCTTGCATGAGGCGCCGAAAGAAATGATTGAATAATTTATCAATATAGTTATTTGGCTACAGCAATTCATTCTTTTGACAAACGACGGGGAGCCTTCAAATTTTTTTAAAACGTACACTTAAAAAATTGTTGGTTGGTTAAATTGCTTTTAAATCAAATATTATTCCAAGAAATCTAAAAATTTAACTGCTCATTGTCTGCTTTTCCGATTATGGATTATATAAAAGGTTAACTAGAATGAACACACGCTACTATTGTGAAATGTTTGTGTGAGCGAAAGGACGAGTCAGCAGTTGCACAAACATCGTTCTGAGAAAATTAATAATAATGCACCTCTGGCGAAGCAAACGGTGAGAGAAAGAAGGAAGAACGTGCGCAAACGGGCTGAAAAACGATTACAAGCGGCGACTTCTGGCTGGGAACACTGAGATTGCGCTTGGATCAGTGTGTCATTTTAGAAATTGGAAGATGAAATAATAATACACAGCGTGTAATGCAACAAAAACACACAAAAGCCCAGTGGCAATGCATATGTGAAAGTTGCTGGATTTAAGAATGGGCCGATCTCTTACAAGAGCCGTTACAAACATTATTGGAACATATCAATCATGTTTTCATCAGCGCGCGCGGTTCGTTCCTCACTCGCTTGTAGGTGCATCAGTGAAGGCGAAGTATGTCACTTTGGTGTATCCTAATTATACGCGCAAGAATGAGCCAATCTTGTTAATAAATGCATTCCCCGGCAAACCGGCCGGCGTCTCTCTATTATTGTACGCGCTGCTGCATTGGCATGAGAAAGCGCGAGGAGGCACACACGATTTGAACTGCCAGTCAGGCCTGGCCAAATGTCAACTACTTTTCATGAACCTGATCTCGTTTTTTGATAAGATCTTTCCCGCGGCCGATTTGAAATCTTGCCATTTTTGCTTGTTATCGTGTCACACAATTTGTACAACAAGATCAGACGCTCTCTTCGCGCTTTGAATCCGAAGTCTTATGCCTGCAACATTTTAAATTTTATTTCCTTCAGCTCCAGGCCCGTCACCAAGAAGCCATTCAAGACTCCTCCAGCGACCACTGCTACGCCGAGCTACACCGCAGACATCAACAGCGAAAACTTCGTGGACTACACGCCGCCAGAAAACAATTACTCGCCCCACACCACCAAATACCCATTAGCACACACTACTAAGTTTCCACCCGCCCCAACCACCCAGACCACCAAATATCCTTCGTACTCGACTCCTTCAAAGGATAAAGTTAGCACGCTCGGTATCTCCAAGTACCCAACACCGACGGAGCCAGCCTTCGTCACCAGACCAAAACCGTCCACTTGGACATCTCCTTTTAGACCACGACCACCGGACCTGATCCAAGGTAGGTTTTTTCATCGGTCTTTAAAAAATATTAGACTGTGACAATATGGTTTGTGTAGTCTGAACCGATGAATTAAATACTTATTTAGAAAAAATAAACTCACTAGGCATACAACTCTTACATCATGACAGTTTTAAGATTTTACCATTTTTAAGCTTTTCTTTGTGTATTTTTTCTTGCACGACACTCATTTTTCGCAATACTCGCCAAATCACATTTAAATACCTATTAAAAAGTTAATATATTTTATTAGTTTAAATTTTTAATTCATATATGTGATCTCTTCTTTTTTCCAGGTTCAATATTTAGTCAGAGACCTATTTCCGGTTTGACAAAGAAACCTTTTCGACCTGCGTCAACAACGACCGCAACGACCGCACTGACCACAAAACGGCCCACGCCGACCACAACCACAAGCACCACTACCACCACCACCACCACTACGACCACCACCACTACAACTACTACGCCCAGGCCTGCTACAAGTTCCCCCAATCCAACTAGACCACCACCACATTTTCAATCGCCGTACCTAACTTCAACCCCTCACTTGCCCGCTTCATCTACCGAAGGTTCAACTACCATAAGAGCAAATGCAACGAATGTTCCAGTTCGTGCTAGAATAGGTTAGAATATTTATTAGGTGGAGCTTAAGTTTGACTAATAAATCTAGAGAATTGATTTGAAATCAACTACCAGAGAATAAACATTTTATATATTAGAAATTAAAATATTAAATATTTTTAATATAGGGATAATTTGGCTAAAGTTGTATTTTACTCAATCAATTGCAGAATGCGGAAAGCCTCCTTTGATTCCTCCGCGACCTGAAATGCGGATTGTCGGTGGCAGGACGTCTGATTTCGGTAGATGGCCGTGGCAGGTGACTTGAATTGTTCCCTTCCAAATTTCCAGTTTTATTTCAATTCCGGATTCCGCTTTCAGGTGTCAGTTCGAAGAACGTCTTTCTTTGGCTTTTCGAGCACGCACAGATGCGGTGGAGCGATCATCAACGAAAACTGGATCGCGACAGCGGGCCACTGTGTGGACGAGTAAGTACCCCACATTTCGCTTGGGAGCCTCGGAGAAGTGCTGCTGGGTGGTCACTTCACGTGAAAAATGAGATTAAATCGGCGGCTAAAAGGAAACAATGGGCGGCGCGGGCAATTAATCGGCCGGCGAGATCGGTGCCGGCAACAATGCCACGCAGCTTCTCATGTCCCAATAAACTAGAAAGTGATTGTTTTGCGTGCCGAAAAATTAATGGCTGACAAATTGACTGATTGCAGCTTGCTGACGTCGCAGATAAGAATCAGAGTCGGCGAGTACGACTTTTCCTCATCCAACGAGCCGTTCAACCACGAGGAGCGCAGCGTCACTAGGAAAGTTGTCCACCCGAAGTGAGTCTCCCCCTTAATTGTAACCGTTTTCGATAAATCAAACTTGCCCGCCGCCACACAGGTACAACTTCTTCACGTACGAGTACGACCTGGCCCTGGTGCAGCTCGACCGGCCTCTCGAGTTCGCGCCGCACATCGCGCCCATTTGTCTGCCGGCGACAGACGACCTCCTGGTCGGCGAGACAGCCACCGTCACCGGCTGGGGCAGGCTTAGCGAGGGAGGCACCTTGCCCTCAATTCTCCAAGAGGTTACTATTCTTTTAATTTAATTTTTAACGTTTAATCATTTAAAACTTTTGAATAACTATAAAATGGTTGCATAGTTGAGGGTAACTGTTGCCTTCTTTACGAACCTTTCTTGTAGATAAACTCTTACCTAATCAATGCACGGAAGAGTTAAATACACAAAATTTAATATATTTGCTTGTCGATTGCAACAGTAGAGGCACATATATTTTTTTCAATACAACCACCTAGATGTAAACGGGGGACCGTTTTAGTTTTTAAATTAATAACTAATATAACTGAATCATATACATTGTTAATTAGAAAAAGTGAAAAAATCAAGAGATAGTCGAGTCGCACACAGCCAATGCTAATTTTGTGATTGCCAATTAATAATTTAAAGTTTCGATTTTAATTTTGATTTTTTTGCTCCATGTCCAGGCAAAAATAATAAAATGTTAGTTATAGCAAAAAAAAACACGTTGTATTCAGAAAAATATTAACACACAAGAAATTTAACAATTAAAAATTACGAAATTTAGCTACTCCGATTTTTAAATGAAATCATTTTAATCTTACATAGCCGCTCACCTCAGTCCACTGGAGCAGAGTGGCGCCGTATATTTGTTTCATTTTATTATTGATTTCAAATTAGTGATTTTGATTGCGTGACTATTTCTATTTTAAAAAACGATATTACCAAAAAATCCACTTTTCAGGTGTCAGTGCCTATTGTAAGCAACGAGAAGTGCAAGTCTATGTTCTTGCGAGCCGGCAGACACGAGCACATTCCAGAGATATTCCTCTGCGCTGGATATGAAACCGGTGGCCGTGATTCTTGTCAGGTGAGAGATTCAAAAAGAAAGTTATGCATTCCGCGTAGCATTGGTGCCAAGCAGTTTGCCTATGAATGCGTGAATCCACAAATCATACATTTTGTATTTTCTAATTTTGATTTTTTTCTGTTAGGGTGACTCCGGGGGCCCCCTTCAAGTGCGGGGCAAAGACGGCAACTACTTCCTAGCTGGCATCATCAGCTGGGGCATCGGGTGTGCGGAGAACAACCTGCCTGGCGTGTGCACTCGGATATCGAAATTCGTCGACTGGATAATGGAGCAAGTGACTCAGTCGTGATTTTCGCCAGACACTAAAGCCCTCGAGTGAGAGATACATAACTTAAAATCAACCCGACTGTGAATCAATCAACCAGATTAATGTTATCTATTTGTAAATGAAGAATCCGTGTTCAACCAGTCCGAGGAGTCAAGCAAGACGCTGAAAGTGAACCAACTTCGGGGCGGCGCTTTTTATGTTAAAAGTGCGAACGCTCGTCGCTGATGAAAGTGCTATTCATGTACATATTTAAGCCTCATTTTAAGTGTCACTGTGATAAAAATTATTCGTATGCGTTTCCAGTTTTTATTATAAGTTGAGTGTGCAAAAAGACGAGTTGTTGAAATATTATTTGGATTTTTTTGTTGCGACGCATTCAAATTTTATCCGTCATTGAGTCTTCCAAACACTATTTTTGTTATATTTCTAGCAAATGAGACGTATCAACATCCTAAAATTAGTTGAGCAATACTACGATATGAATTGAACAAACTTATAAAAGAGAGTAAGTGCCCTGTCAAATAAAGTTCTATTGAAAATTAATTTGATTTTACTTTCTGTTAAACAAGAAAAGATGTCGAGCCCCTTTCAGATCAAAATGTAAATCAAGAACAAATTGAAATAAAATGAAATTACTAAAATATCTGCGACTCGCAGATGGGAACGATGATACTGCAAAGTCTGCAACCACGTCGTCGTCGGTGCTAAGCGAGTTGCCGAGCTGCCTGTTTCAAAGGAGACGAACACATCATCAGAGAAAAACACAACGACGCCTCTCTCCAAACAAATTGTGGCAACAGACACCTGTTTGCTTCTAGTGCACACGGTAACCCATCTGCCGTTAATCTGATGTTGGTACACGTAGGAGGCTCAAATCACCTTGTCAAGGTTGAAGGTTGAGGGCATGTCTTTTTATGCGTGTGTGGTGTGTGAGCGGCGGCGCTCACTCGCGACGAGTTTATTATTTATCTCGCGAAAACCTCAAGAGTGCGCAGGAAATAAGTGCAAGCACTGCTGACTTGATTGCAAATTAGGATTCGCCTTCATTGAGCACGAGGAGGGGGATTTCCACAAGGATGAAGATGAGAAAAAGAGCAAAATGTGCAAATGTAACGGTTCATTTCTCCCAAAATAGAACTCATTGTTGTGCTCGCGCCAGTGCTATTGTCCTCGCCTGCTTCGCAATACGCACGTGTGCACGCGGGCAAAGATATCATTAAACATAATTTTTATTTCAAGCTAATTCAGAAAAGTAATTGGTTTACTGCCTAGGATGGCAGTGAACGATTGAGAGCATTTAGCAGAGCACAACAATTCGAGCTGGTTCAGCGCAGATGGGAGAGTAATGACGGACGCCAAGCCAGTGCGCAGAGGCCGGAGGCTGTGCCAAGTGGGCAATCAAATGCCACGCGGCCGGCTCAAAAGGGTGTGGATTAAAAGTAAACGCCAGAAAGGAGAAGTTTTTGAAATGGTAATTCATATCATCTCCTAAGGAAAGTGACTTTGAGCGGATTAACGGGACCGTTAATTCATCGGCGCTCTGCCTTTGCGAGGGGGTCATTGGCCTTGGTCACATCTCTTCGCCTCTCCTCTTCGTCATCTCTCTCACTCTGTACCACACACACACCTGCGTGACAGAAGATACAAACAGGTGACAAACAAACCTCAGCACTATGTTTGGCTGCGGAGAGCGGCGACGAAAAAATTTGCTCTGCTAAAATTTACTCGTTTCGGCGGTCGGTCTGTTGGTCGGACGGTTCGACTGAAATGAATACCTGCTTTGCGGCCGTCTCTCTCACAGGCAGGTTACATGTGTTATAAGACGTTTTAGCTCCGACGTGTCAAAAAGTATGTTGACAGTCGAATACGTTAAGTCGAGGAATTTCGTTCCGAACTGAAGTAACCTCACGTTGAGGCAAATAATTCTACTATTATATTGAACTTAACTTGAATTTAATTTTAAAAAACACACATTTTCCAAATATATAATAAACAATGAAAGTTGTTAGAAATTTGCAAATATGCGACGCAATAGAAATTCAAATAATGATCGATTAACCTTTTGACACACATCCTCGTAAACCTCGCGAGTAAGTAGGGAGATGGCTGCGCAATATGATTCACTTTCCTGTCCTGCTGTGATTCATAATGCATTCACAATTCACGTTGTTTGTCTAATTTAGGTGCGACCAAAGAGGGAAGTGCAAGTGACTCTAAAATCCTGTTACACTGTCATACATTCAGAGACTGAGACAATGCCGTTTCAAGACCTATTTTTTGAATTTCATTCTATTGCAATTAAAAGTAAGCGGATCCCAATTGTTACGTTTGACAATAAATTCATTTTCACTATTGCAAAATAAAAATTTCTATAGCACACCTTTCATGTAATTCATTCGCCCTTGAAATTTTACGTTTTCTGCGGATAAAGAATTTTAATTTCCCCGTAATTGCCTGTCGTATAAAAAGCTACGCGATAAATTCCGGGAATTGCGGTCTTTGAGTCAGCGCGTTCGTGCGTGACCCGGGTCAGTGCTGACCACCCCTGGAAGCGGGCCACAAAGGCATTTAAGTCGGTCCTATATGTGTTATGCAACTCTGGCAGTGCTCGATTAAGCCAGAGATGACGTTCGGCAGGTATAAAAGGTACCTACCCGGGTGTGACGTCACTGGCCAACGGTTCCTGCCCCCTCCTGAGGACGAGCGAGTCGCCACGAGACCCTCTCAGTGCAGACCTTGCCGGCAGCCGACATGGACCTGGTCGGCTTGTGGAAGTGTTTAATTGGTTTGCTGCTGGTGGTGGCCACCCTAGCCAGGGCGCAGGATGACGAAGAGTCGCTCACGTCGAGCTTCTTTTCAGGTAAAATATTCTGCTGCGTATCAGTTATAATCGCTTATCCTCTTTTGAAAAGGGAAATACTGTGTTTTTTACATCACATTGTTTGGACATCGTTTGAAAACGACGGTGACATTGATTTGATTTAAAACGAATCAAGTAAACAGCTCGGTTTTAACCGCCAATGTAAACATCGAGAATGTTATTTCTTCCTTTGCGACAGCGCTGGAGCGATCGCACCTCTGCTATGAGTAACTGTAATGCATCGACCATGTATAGACTGCCATACAATAATAATAATTTGTGTACGGTACCCAGGCGGTGTGTGTGCATGTATGTGTTTAGATGAGCTGCCGCGAGAGCCAGTCGAGGAAAGACCGTAACATTAGCATAATGACACGCGAGAATCAATTCAAGACGCGTCAACTGATTATGAGCAAAATTCTGCTCCTCAATTAGCCACTAGAACCTTTGCTTGTGTAATGGGAACGTTCAGAATTCAATTAACACGCTGCGTCGAATTTAATAAATCGGACATTTTCACACGGCTCTCGACTGTCTGAGAAAAACGGTTTAGAAATAAGCCAGCCTTTTCAGAAGGAAATAAAAAGCCTATTTCGAACCACCATATAGTTGTTAACTGGGGTGGAAAAACGATGGACGCATGCACGTGATCGGCGAGTGCGGCGGCGGCTGCTGCTGCGAAGAGCGTGCATTTTCAATGTGTTTCGCGTCTGTTGTTGTCACTGGATCAGTGTCCCTTGTGGTCTGCACTCTATTTAATTCGCTCACTCAGACTTGATTATTTGTCCTACTGACTACAATTGTTTCCTCGGCGGGCACAAAAACGGCCGCGTTAAATCAGCACAAACTTGATTCTCTCTCAACACAAACACACTATGATTGATTTAATTGTCACACTTTACGATTAAGACACACTAACAGCTGCCTATGCTAAAGCGCCCTGATTTTTGTCTGCTTAGTATCGACTCTTCCCTCTGGCTCATTTTAAGCTGAAATCTGAGATTTCCCGTATTTCTGTGTTACAAGATTAAATTTTTGAAATTCACACGACGACCAAAAGTAGCATATATCGTTAATGGAGTTCTCATTAATTACGGAGATGGCAAGAAAAGCATGTTAAATGCTGGAGGGGCGCCGACTGAACGCGTGTGCCCAAGGGCTGGGCCGATCGCCCAGATTTGCATGAGAAATGGGCTAGGAATGCACAGGCGGCCACAATAAGGAGTTGCGTGCTCGTGCCTGATAAAAATTGAAAATGGCAAACCGTTGCTGCCAAGAACAATCGCATACTAATTAATGCAGGGGCCACTTGGCGAGTGACGGATGGACTTGAGTGAGTGTGTTTTAGGCATGGCAGGAATGCAGTCACCTGTTGCAGGTCATCAACCCCGCCGTGTCCTTGCCCCTTCCCCTCTCTCCCTACGCCGAGTCTTCAGAAAATACACACCCAAGAGTCAGGCACCACGGACCTGTTGCGCAATTGGCCCATTAAGACAGAAAAATGAGAAAATTGGCCACTTTTTTCGGACCAACGCTTGCCAAGCGGGGTGACGACTCGGGGTAATTTGGAAACCGCACCGCCAAACGCTTCCTGCCAAATGCCTATCGTTGTGTGCGAAAAAGAGCTCCTCTGCTTGCTCCTCGTCCATTTTTCGTTCGTTGACTTGCGCGCGATTCGCTCGACCGAGGTGTAAAATTTATTGGTTTGACCGGAGCGCGTGTTGTTTGGGGTCTGAAACGTGTTTGGCAGTCTTGGAACCGATGCTGAAAAAAAAGAGGAATGAATGGCAAAAAATGATCCTGCCGGCCGTTGTGTACGCAGCTACGCATTCTTCATTCATGTTCGCGAGATTCAGGATTTTCCTTCGCCAAGTAACTCGCGCACACGGCGTTCTCTCTTGCCACGAATGCATGACGCAAGCGGATTTGTTGTCCTTTTTACTAATGACAATTTTGCCAGCAATTGAATTCTCTGGCCAGCGTATCCTCTTACGATAATGTCAAAAGCATTCCGCGTCCGTGTAGCACTTCCAACAATTATTGCACCATCTCAAAGCAAAGGCTCCAAACCTTACGAGAACGCACAATACATGCATCCGTTAATAAAATTACTCAAATGTTTTTCCAATTAGCAAGAAATAAACAATTTAAGACGTCTAACAAAACCTTTACGAAATTTAAATAATCTCAATTTCAACTGATCATGTAGATTAAATCAAGGTCTACCTTAATTTTTTTTATTTTTTCATCATACGATTCAAACTGTCAACTGAATGCTGTAACAAAGTTTTTCCTTCTCAGGTCTTTTGGAAACGATTACAAGCACAGCAAACAGCAAAGACTGCCCTGGAGTGTGCATGCACGCTCTTGCTTCGCTCATATGTTCAGAAGTGCTGGAGGACGTCAAGTGTCCGTCGTCGTCCATGCGATGCTGTGTCGATACACCCCCAGCAAACAACACCTCAGCCGCCTCTGCTCCAGGTAACTAATTACAACTGTCCTCAAAATACAAGGAAAAAGGAAAGATTTTACTTTTGAAATTTTTGAACTAATAGAAACTCGACTTTTACAGTTGACAAAATTAGCTCATCGAGTAACTCGAAATCCTCAACACCTGCGCCGACAACGACGAGCAAAAAGCCACCGAAGAACGAGGATAAAACCATTGGTTAGTGAAAAATAAAATATTACTTTCGTTCATTCAAAATTTGTTAGTCTCCCTCGTTTCCAATGAATTTTTCGAATTATTTTTTAATTTCCTGGCCGTATAATTTAGGATATAATTATTCCTAAAACTTTTAAAAATAATTCAAACAAGTTTACAGGTGATAAGCGTTGAAATAAAATTGGAGAAAGAGGTGAAATTATATATTTGGAAACGAATTTAAAAAAAATAGAATATCATTTTTGGGTCAGACCAACATTTTTTAGTCTTGACGATCTGTGCCCTTTCTGGCAGTGCAAAAGACATGCCAAAAATTAGATTTTTAATTTTTATATTCTCTTATTAAAAACATAAATCATAACAATAAATTAATTTACATTTTTATGTATACGTAAAAATTCATTTAAATTTAATTTACATCAGACAGCCAAGGAGAATGTCCTGGAGTGTGCGTGGCAGAAAGAATTGCAGACTACTGCGAGGCGGTGCTCGACATTTCAAACTTGTGCAAGACTGGCCTGCGCTGCTGCGTGTCAAGGGACAAGTACGCGCCGGACAAGGCACCTCCTGAGCTGATCATTATGGACAGGCAGAACAAGACTCGCCTGCCAACAACCGCGGCGCCAGCCGTGGCCACGACGACGACCACAACCACAACTACCCCGGTGCCCACCTCAGTCGCGCAGTTCGGGAAACCGTGCAAAGGCGAATGCGTCAGCGGCCTCTTCGCACTCTTCTGCGACGACGTCGATACTGAGGCGTCTTGTCCTGGTTAGCAGCCGTTTCTATTTCTTAAAGACGTCAAATTACACTTGATTTCGTTTCAGGCGACGACAGTTGTTGTATTAACAATCCCGTTGGACCAGCCCAGACCACAGAAAAAATGCCAGTGACCCCTGGAAAACCCGCCTCGACTTCCGCGAAACCAACCCGGCAAGAGCCTGTGATTCCCAAATGCCCTGGTTTTTGTTTGTTGAACGTCATGTCTTCGTTCTGCGAGAGACCATCGGTCATCATTCAAACTACATCCAACTGCGCCCAAGGATCGGTGTGTTGCGACAACACTAGAGGGTAAGAATAAGAAAGTGCATAATAGGTTCATATATAAATATATACATAATATATGTTATCAGCTTTACACAACTGTGATGCAGGTTGCATAAAGTTGCAAATTCGATATGCGAATAGCAATATTTATTGTGATTAAAATCCCCTTAATTCTTTCCACCTAACGTGAATTGGCTATATGGAAAAAAATTATTCCTATAAATGAATTTACCGATATGGCTATACCTCCATGAGGAATGGTTGGCTCAAAGTGAATTAATTGCAAAGAAAATGATAACACATATTCGCTGTTACTGCCCCGCAGGTCTCATCAGCAGTACAAACTAACTAAATTCATGCCAGTGTTAGCTGCAGATAATTCATCTTTTCCATTTTATATAGTTCAAATATTTCATGTTTAGCCTCAATTAGCTCCAAGCAAAATCTTAGACTCTTAATAATATTCCCGTTAAGGCGTTGAGAAAAGAAAGATGCAGACACAGGACGATACAAAATAATTAAAACGCCACCCTTTGTTGCAGCTCTGCTCCTCCACCCGCAACCAAGTCGCCACCCCAAGCGCCCAAGCCGGTGGTGAGCAGTGGTAGCAGCGCCGTGGACGCGGTGAGCTCAGTGGTGGACACACTCTCATCGCTTGACAGCGCTTTCGGAGGCCTGGCGCCGCTGGCTGCTCTGCTCGCCAACGGAGGCTCGACTAGCAAAGCCCCCACGACGACGACGACGACCGCGGCGCCGACCACCACCTCGCAGGACCCGCGGCCCGAGTGCCCAGGCTCGTGCATCGTGCCCTACTTGTCATTCACCTGCTTCAGTGAGAACATGCCGCGAGGATCACTCCGTTCGCATTAATTTCGCATCATTTCTTTCCATAGGAAATGCTGAAATGACCACCCTGTTTAAGTGCAAACGATCTGGCCAGCAGTGCTGCGCGCATAAATCCCTGATCAGAGAGCTGCTGGAGCAGAGGAACCCGCAACACCATCACCACCACGGTGCAGGCTCGCAACAGATCCTGCCTCCTCCCCCTGGCGTGAACCGCAACGACACTGACTTGAATACTTTCTACCAGCCCTACAGGCCGTCGCCAATCGACCACCCCAGCGTGCAGCAGGGCCTCAAACCCCAGCCGTCACAAAAGTATCCGGTTCAAAGTAGGAATATAAGAATCGCTGTCGAATGTGGATTAAAACAAATTTTTTTTCTAGCGACAACAAGCATCAACAGTGTTCAGCAGCCTGGCCCAACCCCGTCGTACAGCAAGTACGTTTGCGGCGTGAAGGGCACCCAGCGGGAAGGAGCCTCAAACAGCACTGCCTTTGTAAGTCCTGAGCAGGCGACAATCCTCTTTGTGCTAAAAAATAAATAATTCTTCAGGGCCCGTACAGAGAGAGTAGGGTGGTTGGCGGTGCCGATGCTGACCCTGGCGAGTGGTGCTGGCAGGTGGCGCTGATTAACTCTTTGAACCAGTACCTGTGCGGAGGTGCGCTCATTGGAACACAATGGGTCTTGACCGCGGCTCACTGCGTCACAAAGTAAGAGAACTATAGACATCCCAAAAAACTGAAAACGATTAATAAATTTTCCGCCCGCAGTATTGTTCGTTCTGGCGACGCTATTTACGTCAGGGTGGGCGACCACGACCTGACCCGCAAGTACGGCAGTCCCGGCGCCCAAACGCTCAGGGTGGCCACCACCTACATCCACCACAACCACAACTCGCAAACCTTGGACAACGACGTCGCACTGCTCAAGTTGCAAGGACAGGCCGAACTGACTGAAGCTGGCGTCTGCCTCGTTTGTCTGCCAGCCAGGGGTGCAGGACACCCACCTGGCAAAAGGTGCACGGTCACCGGATACGGATATATGGGAGAAGGTATTTTACTTAAACGGAGCACCAATAGCAGGATTAACTCTCGGTTTAACTTCAGCGGGTCCGATTCCTCTGCGGGTACGCGAGGCGGAAATTCCCATTGTGAGCGATGCCGAGTGTTTGAGGAAAATCAACGCAGTCACGGAAAAGATTTTCATCTTGCCCGCAAGCAGCTTCTGTGCTGGTGGCGAAGAAGGAAATGACGCGTGTCAGGTAAACATTTGATTTTGACACCTCCTTTTCCCCCTCCTCAAGAAAATTTGAATATGTTGAGATTGCTCTACATAATAATTTCAATTTATTTCGCAGGGAGATGGCGGCGGACCTTTGGTTTGCCAAGACGATGGATTCTACGAGTTGGCTGGCTTGGTGTCCTGGGGATTCGGTTGTGGCCGGCAAGACGTGCCAGGTGTTTATGTAAAAGTTAGTGCCTTCATTGGATGGATCAATCAAATCATCAGTGTTAATAATCTTTAAGGAATTTGCTCACTACATGAGGGCTTGATGATACAGTATCATAGTTATGTGTACCTGCCCTTGGTTATTAATTTTGCTAATTTATAGTGCTACTCGCAGCCATCGACCCAAAGTCGCATCATCCTTCATTATAAAGTGTTAATTATTGTATCAGTCACAATTTCATTTTGCATGGCCATAATCATGTCATTTATCAATAAAATTTATTCAAAAAGACGCTCAATTGGTTTGAATTATGCGCAGTTAAACCAGTCCATTCATAGCAAAGTAATTTATTCTGATATTTCCATAACATTTAATATTGTTGAATGCAACTCGTCAAGCTTTGTTCGATTTTCTACCTCTTTACATATCAACATCAGAGTTCTACTGAGATAGGATAATATAAACTTACATTTATTTCTGAGAACTTTCAATAGGAATTCATGGTTAAACCACATCTTTAACATATATTGGTGTTGGAACTTTGATGATAAAACTGACCTTAACATATAGATGACATAACGCATGGCTCATCTTTTTCTCACGATTACTGATCTCCTCCGACTTGCACCAGTCATAGGTGACTCTGAGTGGTGAGGTTGCGAGCTGGACTGCAACACACCAAAAAAATCAGCTACGACATTTTCATTTAGTCAAATATTAACTCTTGCAGTGCTGGTTTTGCTTGTGGATGGCACAGCTTCATTAGCCGCGTTATTCTTAGCTGAAATCACGAGGCGTTGTTGTAATTGGCATGTAATTTCAGCCATTTCTAGGCATCTCAGCTCACCAATTGGAGTCATTTTGATTTCCCGCAAATTTTCTTCCTTTATGCTGAGCAACTTGGCCACCTCTTGATAATCCATTTCCAAAGTAAAAGCCTCCTCTGCAGCCAGCTTGAGCTGCTCCATCAACGCGTTGTGTGCCTTCACGACAGGCAACGACTCTGGATCTGTTTTGGGTCTCCCCCTGAAAGAGCATTTAATTTGTTAATTTAACAACTTTCACAGACTTGAGGTTAGCAACAAACATCTTTGATATCCATTTGTCGACTAGGGGCACAGCAGTATTTTGAACATAACGATCATGGGACGTGTCTCCAAGGTTTGGAATGCTACTGGACAGAAGCATAAATGACCTAAACAGATAATAATTAGAATCAATGATGCATTTGACAAAATGTGTGGCCTACCCTTGCTGATCCATAGTATAGTATGTATAGGCATTTAGGATCGTGCCATTACTTTCATGTCTATGCCGTAAACGCATGAAAATGAAAGGTGTATGATCAGCTAGCAGGGTCAACTGTTTGAGGACATTCATTTGGATGAATGTAACTTCATCCTCCACTTCAGGTGGCATGTTTCTCTTGAAGTCAAAGTAGCCAACAATTTTCTGAAGATATATAGGGCAATTTTATCAGACATGGTTAATGAATTGGAGGCGGTATTATTACATTATTATAGGGTCCCAACAAGCCTTGTAAAGCGTCGACGTCGATTTTCCCGATTCCATTGTAGAATTTGCAGTGTTTTGGGAGAGAAAAGGTTGACGTAATTCCTGAAATTTTCGAAAACAAGATAAAAAATAACACTGTTCTAATTCACAGCAATCGGCAGCTTACTTATCACAGTTGTTTTTCCAGCATTCTCCTCGGCATCGCTGATCTTTTTAACTCGCTCAACGATCTCTCCAATAAGGAACCCTTCCTAAAAATCAGTTTTTAATTGATTATCTAAAAATACACCTTACGATATGAGGTAGTAGAGACCATTACATAATAAGGTTTATAAACAAAGAGTTGTTGAAGAGATGCTAGTTATGGAAAAGCTACAGTTCTCGCCGACTTTACCGTTTACACGCATCAAATCTGTTATCCCTATACTAATATCATTGAAAGGCGAGAACATTAACTTTTCCATGGTAAAGTTACAATTTCTGCCGGCTTACACATCTCGCCAGTTCTTATGAGAATCCCATGTAAAATGTTAAAGTAGGGGTGGCGAAAACTGTAACTCTGCAGCGAAAACAGTGACTTTTCCATAATCTCGTTCCAAGCGACGTGACCTTTTGATTTTGTATTAGTCACGATTTATAGATTCAGAAAGCATAACACTTTTAAGTTGCGATGCTCATCGATGGAACTTTAATTCAATGTTCGAAATGTAATACCTGATCCCCAAGGCTCGCCGCATTGTCGCGGAAAAGTAAGGAAAGGCACGTGCGATTAATTTCCACAGACGGCAGCTCCGCCATGTTTCCTCTTTATCAATAAATTTTAAATAATGCGCTATTTTCATCACAACACCAACCACAGCCAATGGAGTATTCCGAATTTCTCCTCCTCCGATTATCCCCTCCACAGCTCTACAGCTTTCTCCTACGTCTGACTCTGTCTGCTACCGTGGGCGTGTAAATCCCGAAAACACAGGACAACTTCCTGAGGGAGGTGCAATAGTGTTTTTTAGCATTTTCTGTTGAAAATGTCTTTCTCGAACAGTGAGTATGATTCATATCAATGCTTTGTTATTGTTTCCTATACTAAATCCAAACTTTAAGCCTTTATTCTGTGTAAAATTAATGGAAAGTGGTATCCGGCAAACTGTGTGTGATACTGTTTGTTTTCGGGGAACAGGCTATGAGAACGCTCTATTTTTATCTTTCGGATTTCATTACACCCTCTTTGTACCATTGACCCTGCCATAGGACGAGCTGGTTTGTGCAAAAAATGCTATCCCAAATCCAATTTGGAACCGCTTTAAAAGTTCCATAAAATGTTTAAACTTGCCGAAGTGCTATTTGAGATTAAGAGATTTTGAACCTGTAACAGGATGCACGGTCTGATAAATTTCGAGTTGAGAATTCGTAATATGTTATGATAATCTGTTTTTTTTACATCAACAGCACTCAGAATCATCTTTATGACGTGCACGTTTCTTCGGTGTATGATTTTATGTCTCGATACTCAAACGCTCCGTTCAAGTGAATCATTCCCACCTAATATCTGTGCCGTTGACCTTATAAGGCAATGTTTTTGTCATGTCAGTGTGTATGTTATAACGTACGCTGATCTTGATCTGCCCATGTGGGTAACCACATGAAACCCACAATATTTCATTAAATTTTTTGAAATAATTATCGCAGCATTTTTTTCTCTTTGCGATTCCAACAAGGAAGTAGAGTAATAAATTGCGAAATATTAAGCAGTTTTCAATATTTTCAGAATACATCTATGCCACCCTACCTAAGACCAACCGAGGACAACCGATAGTGCTCGGTGGGGATCCTAAAGGGAAAAACTTCCTGTACACCAATGGCAACAGCGTTATCATTCGAAACATTGATGTGAGCGATTTAAGCATTTCAATATTAGTGCAGAGTAGCAAGATGTAAATGATTTTTGCAGAACCCAGCCATCTCAGATGTGTACACTGAGCACTCTTGTGCAGTCAATGTTGCCAAGTATTCGCCAAGTGGATTCTATATTGCGTCTGGAGGTAAAAATAGAATTAAAACGTTCCATGCATTTGTAGCTATAACAGCTGTTGTGCTTTTAAGACCAATCGGGCAAAATCAGAATCTGGGACACGGTCAACAAGGAGCATTTGCTGAAGAATGAATTCCAACCGATTGGCGGCCCTATTAAGGACATTGCCTGGTCTCCAGACAATCAAAGAATGGTTGTCGTTGGAGAAGGACGGGAAAGGTAATTGAATTTTTCTGTGTATATATATATATATGTTTTCATTAAGGTTTAAATAAATGATGTGACAAGGGAAATAATAATTTTATTCAAGGGGGAGCAAAAATAACAATATTATGCTTTATATTTATTCTTATTTATGCACCAAAGAGGGCAGCTGCTGGATATGGAAGAAAATTTAATATAAACATCCAAAAAACATAAATATGACTTCATCAATTTGAAATATTTAAATGCCCTGTAAATATGAAAAGAAAATAAATCTTAGAAAACCATATCTAAGAAACTAAGAAACTGTTAATTCATTTGAAAGGGAGATTTTACACAAACAAAGTTTTTTGACCATCCGTTGTAATTCGCCTATGAAAATCATTCTTTGCCTTGGAAATTTTTCTCTATCTTATTTCTCACCATATTGGCAACTCATTACTTATGCGAAAATTTCGACTTGTGTTTTGCACTGTGTACGGATTTTTACGTAATATATTGCTCTAGGTTTGGACACGTCTTCATGGCGGAAACCGGAACTTCCGTTGGAGAGATCTCTGGCCAATCAAAGCCAATCAACTCGTGCGACTTCAAATCTTCTCGTCCGTTTCGCATCGTGACCGGCAGCGAGGACAACACCATCGGTGTTTTTGAAGGTCCCCCATTCAAGTTCAAGATGACCAAGCAGGAGCACACTCGTTTCGTGCAGGCCGTCCGCTACTCCCCGAGCGGAAGTCACTTCGCCTCCGCAGGATTCGATGGAAAGGTTTTCATCTACGATGGAAACACTTCTGACCTGGTCGGAGAGGTGGGCAGCCCGGCCCACAAGGGTGGCGTCTACGGAGTGGCCTGGAGCCCTGACGGAAAGCAACTGCTCACCGCCTCAGGGGACAAGACCTGTTGTTTGTGGGACGTGGAAACCAGGAAGCCTGTCACTACGTTTGTTATGGGCAACACTGTTGAAGACCAGCAGGTGAGATTTATTTTTAAAAAAATACTTAGCTTGAAGAAATAACGTCTGTATCGTTGCAAATCTTGCTGGGAATTTTTCTAAACGTTATAATTTGCTTGAAATCATGTGTGAGCTTCCACAATCAACGGATGCGGTCATCGTTTATTTTTTTTAAATACGCAAGTTTTTAATTCATGCGATATGTATACCAGAGAGAATCTTCAATATGATAGGATGAAGACTTAATTCGGTTAATGCTGAAACTCTTAAACTTAACTCTTAAAAATAATACAATATTTTTTTAAAACAATACCTTCATTGTCAGACAAATTCTTACTTTAAGATGGTTGAAATCTTAACACGAAATTAAAATACAAGACTTAATCCTAGTTTATTTGATAAAATAGATTTTATTTCTTAGTAAATACCGTACATATGTAAATAATTACATAATGACGAGAAAATCTGTCATTAGAAAATATTGTTATGACAGCGATAACTTCCATTATAAACCACTATATAATTATTTATAATTTTTATGGTTTAGTTTGGTAATAAGAGTGAATGCCCAAAATTTACTCAACAAGCTGTGGCATTACCTGAAAAGGTCAACCTAGACCATTTATCGTATGGTAATCTGATGAATAGTGTGGATTGGATTCAAAAATTTTAGTTTACATCTTCCTGTGTACAAAACCAAAAAGTGACTCCAGGGGATGGCAGTTTTTTCTTGCTTTATCTAATGCATCTAGAAATATTTTGTTTGCCTCAATCATAAATATAACCAACACTATTTGAAATGAATATTTTCCTCCTATAGGTGTCGTGTCTGTGGCAAGGGCAACATCTTCTGTCTGTGTCCCTCAGCGGATTCATTAACTACCTCGACGTGAACAATCCCAGCAAGCCCCTCCGGATCATCAAAGGTCACAACAAGCCAATCACCGTGCTTGAACTAAGCACTGACCGAAAGTCAATTTACACTGGTTCTCATGACGGATTTGTCACTACCTGGGACGCTGCTACAGGTATTACCTTTTTGCTCCAGTCTAAAACAATTTCGCTTCGTGCAGGGACGATGATTAATTTGTTTTGTTTTGATCAACAGGCGAGAATGACAGGGTGGTGGGAACCGGCCACGGCAACCAAATTAATGGAATGCGTGCAACAGACACGACTCTGCTCACGTGTGGCATTGACGACAGCCTGAAAACCATCAGCCTGGACTCGAAGCAGTATCTGCCTGCTGACGTCAAGCTGGGCAGCCAGCCCCGTGGAATGGACGTCAAGGGCAGCGTGGCTGTCGTTGGCTGCATCAAAGAGGTGTGCGTTGTCGATGGCGGCCGCAAGGTGTCTTCGGTGCCGGTCAGCTACGAGCCCTCTTCTGTCTCCATAAACCAGAGCAATGGAGATGTCGCCGTTGGTGGTTCAGCTGATAATTTGGTTAGTTTTATAATATATCGTTTTAATTATATAGAGTTCGCACTCGACCCTCAAACATCGCTCGGATTAGCACATTGCAAAATGCACGCAAAGCATGCGCTCAAAAATGCGAGCCAAATGCTTGGTTTTCTTGAAAAAAGGGAAATTGACTCAAGGAGTTTGAACAAATTGAAGCAGAGCATGTATTGTAGTGTTCAGTAGTGTTCCTCTTTTTGATCTCACGATTTTCAATACCTTGATTTAAAATCATAATATATTTATTATCATATATCAAATAATGCATTTAATAGCTTTAAAGTTTTCATTGAACACCACCATTTATTTAAAATTGACTGCAGGTCCACATTTACACACTGAATGGCACCACTCTTGCCGAGAAGACGACGCTGGAGCACTTGGGCCCGGTTACAGACTGCTCTTATTCCCCAGATGGACAATATTTGGTTGCCTGTGATGCCAACCGCAAAGTCATCCTTTACAAGACTGATGACTACAAAGTGAGTATTTTACAGGCAATTACATAAAAATAAGATATTTCAGGAAAATTACCACAGACTCACTAATGCATCACATGTTAACCTTTTTCAGGGAGTGAGTAACTTTACTAACGACAAATATGCATGACAAATGGGACCAAGTCATAACGTTTGTTGCACATGGGTGATATCTACTCAATTTGTCTCTCTGTTTTCTGTTCTTACATGCATGCATCGTTGGTCTTTGCTTTCTTTTCTGTGGAGTCATTTGGAATCTTCTTATTAACAATCAAAATATATATACTTAACTTTCCTTACTTTTCATTTCCCGCGCCTTTGGTTCCTTGTTATAATAGATTTCTTATTTAGACAAAGATGCTTAATGAAAGATTTTACAGCACGCGCACAACAAGGAGTGGGGATTCCACACTGCCAGGGTGAACACAGTGGCGTGGTCGCCAGACTCGGCTTCCGTAGCCAGCGGTTCTCTCGATACAACGATCATTGTCTGGAGCGTTTCTAAGCCAAACAAACATCTCATCATCAAGAGTAATTTGAAAGCTTCTTTTTTTTTGCTCAAATGTGTATTACAATGTTTTATCATTTCTAGATGCTCATCCTCAGAGTCAAATCACTCGTTTGGCATGGCTGGACAACGAAACTATTGTGTCAACTGGTCAGGACTGCAACACCAAGTTGTGGGCTGTCACGCCATTCTAGGCTCTCAGAGTATTCAAATATTTTTTTTATCATTGTGTAAACCTAGCAGATATATTTTCGTGTTTTTCTACACTGATTACGTCATTTTGATAAGAATTTTGAGCATGGAAAAGCATTCTGAAAAATGGCTTCAACCTATTCATGATTGTCAACCTAACTGTAGTGCTATACTTATGATGGATAATCACTTAACTTCGCCAATCAATGTCTGTTTCGTCAATTTAACCATGCTGCATTATTTTTAATCCAAAGAGTGAGCATTGCAAACGTTTCATTTTCATTGTCTTCCAAAAATGGATGCGTATTTTTATAAGTATGGAAATTGGCGATTTTCTTATCTCAGATTTCTGCATTTTGCTGTCTAAACTTGCAGCATTGATTTTCATACTTTTCTATTATACAAAACCACAAAAATCTGTTAACCTTGCTTTAATAATGTATAATATTTGTTACCAGCTTTTAATCTATCCTGAATTTATTTAATTTGAGTTATGATTGCGTTGAAACTGTAATTAGTGCGTTTAAGTTATTAAAAAGTATGGTTCCAATTTCATTCCCAGGTCATTTTCTTCAGAGTTAAATATTCAATGAGCCCATTGCTGGTAACACACAAGCACTTTGGGAGGAGACGTCCAAAAATTATGGTGATCGCTGTGAAACACATGGATACACGTTAAAGTTTCAGGGAGAGTAAGATTATTCCATGCAGAATATTCATGGGTCAACTTCTGCAAATGAAACTCTGTTTTAAACTAGAACACTATTATGCTTTTTTTATTATCCATCCACTCCAGATTAAATACACTTCTCGGTGCCACTGTAACATTCAGCAAGAGTACACTTCATTGATTTTTTTCATAATGGATCTTGTGTGGCACCAGTTTCTCAAAACTGCTAATTAAATAGCAGCAAACACTTTGTGTGAAGATTATATTCATATTCATTGTCAGTTTTGCCTATTAGTGTTTCATTTTGTGTGTAGTACATTATAATTATTTATCATTGTTGTTACATGGTAGTTCATTTTCCACAATAATAAAGTACAAAATGATTATTTTTTTCTCCTACAGTTGCTCACTCGCGCGCACTCAAACATACATATATTAAATCCAATCTCCCACGTTGGCGCCAGTCTGTGTAAATGGCTTCTAGGATAGAGAACACACGCGCATCCACACATTTTGATGATATAGTAGTTTTAGATATTTTCGTAAGGAAATAATGCACTTGACACACAAACAAGCAGTAATCGAAGACAGTTAAGATTTTATTCGGCCTCACCCAAGAAGCCACCGCGGCAAGCGAATAGCTATCAGCAGTGCACTATACAAAAATGAAATAGTAATTTATAAATAGAAAAATATATATTGAGTGATGAGTCAAACGAAGGTAAACTAAATTAGCTTCGTGAAAGAACACAACACACACATACGCTGATAAGTCAGTGGCTTCCGAGGGTTCGACTCGCAGGACACGAGGTTTGCAATATTGTCGAGAGATGAAACACGTTCAAAGTGAGAGAGTACATTAAAATAGATAAAATACAGTAAATCCAAAGATTGGGACTACGATTTGGCGTGCAGCAAAGCAATAATGACACATGGCATCCGAATGAATTGCGAAGTGACAAAACTTAGGGCTAAATATCGCTGCATCAGTCGGCACACTCGGCGCACCCACTCGGCAGTTTCAGTGTCTCTCAGTTCGTCGTTTTGGTAACTTAAATACTAACGCATGTGATTCTCAATTAGTCGCATAGTGTTTTAGTTCTTTCTATACATTTCTCGTCCGTCTCGGCGCAAGTTAAGCATTATTTCATTTTTTAAGCGGATCAGTTTGTAGCTCGGCACTCAGCCTTTGTGGACGTCAAAATATTGTGTTATTTGTATATTTTTCTACATACTACATATATATATGCCAAAATTAGGAAGAAATCTTATTTTTGGTTCTACAAGCTTTCAAGTGACAGGAATGGTCAATTCGGGATAAAAGATAATATTAAAACTTGCCTCTATTTAGGATCAAAAAATAAAACATAAATCCAAGTAATTTGACTTATTTCAGACCAGCAGTTCCATGCTAGGAGGAGAAAATAAGAAAAAAAAATGGTTTAATAGAGAATCATCTCATACTAAACATTTGGCAGGACGAGCAACATAAATATGGCAACAGAAGCACCATTTTCAAACTGCTATCAACCTCAAAAAACACCAAAAGCATAATAAAAGGACGAACTAAGTGTTTAAAAACCGGAAGCTGCGAAAATTTTGTAGAAATTAAACCGAAACTTCCCGCCATTCCTGTCCTGGGGGCGCCTCTGGTTAGGGTGGCACGTAAGGGGGTGGCTTGCGGTAGGTCGGGGTGGGTTTCGGCCTGCTCTGGCGGCCGTTCTCACGGCCGCTGGCTGCGAATGGTGGTGGTGGTTGGTATGGCGAGGCCTCCGGCTCTTCAGAGAGGAGAGGGTCCTCAGCGGTTGGATGTCTGTGTTGCATCATTTGAGGCGTGGCGTGCGGGGACATACCCAGCAGGGGCACCGCGTACTCGGGCGGCGGCAGGGGTGGCTTTTCCTCCTTCATTATCACGGGGCTCTTGGCCGCGGGCTCCACCGCTTTTTCATCCAGCTCATCCTAGAAATAAATTAGATGCTCATCATAAGAACGAAAATAGGGTGCCTGCTAAAATCCCTTGATAATAGTGTTGACCCATTTTCCGCAAAAGTAAATTGCTAGAGGAAATAAATGAAAAAAAAATCGGATGTGGAACATAATCTTTGTTTACTTCTGGCAATGTCTAGATCTTTATTGTATTCCAGTAGCCTGGCCCGATAATGTAAGTAAAACGGTCCAAATATTTTTATACTTCAATTTAAGCAATTTATATTGGTACAAAATGAAAAATTATTTAAAATTACAGCTTTTGTTCAAGCGATGTTTATTTTTTATAGTTTTGAGAATATTTAAAATTCTTTGTCCTTAAAAGTTTGTTCTGGGCTCTGTCACTTCTATGAAACTTAATTGAAGAGCAAAGAATTTTCAGTGCACATGAATTTCCTATCCATTTCATGATGATCACAATCACAATTTCTTACAGTTTCTTATATTTTTGAAAAAAATAATTTAATGTCAAAATGGCTAATTTTTTCATATATTTTAAAAGTGATAAATCAAGTGCTGCATTGCCTGATAGTAAGCTTTATAAAATTTCAAGAAATTATTCCAAACCTCTAAAAAGCTGTTGGCGATTTTTTTCGCCTAGGAAATTAAATTAAGTCAAAAACCACACATCAATCAATTATTCGTCTTGTCAAAAAGCCACGTTTTTATAAGTTTTAATTAAAACTGCCATCATAATTAGAATTTAAAGCATTTCCCTTTGTTAAAACCTATAAGGATTATTTTCTTTAGATGGAGCCCCCCATAACTTGTTAATGAAGTCAAATTTAAACTCTTCCAAGGCGATATCATCGTTCAACAGTGCTAACATTAGATAAACCCACAACAGACTAAAACCTTAAATAATTTTCTTCTAAAGAGCTGACCGCTATTCTTTGATGTCAATTATAATTAACATACCTGGAAAATGACAGGAATGCCCCTTGTGCGGAAGCCAGGTGTGCCTGGGCCTCCTCTTTCACCGACCGCCAACTTGCCTCTCCTCCTCCTGCGGTAGAGGGCGAAGGCGACCAACACGGCCAGCAGCACCATCGCCGCGATCACCACGGCTGGCACGATGAAGGTGATGAGGTACTCGTCGGAAGACTTTCCGCTGCCCAGAGCGTTGAGGTCATCATCTGGCGGCGGCTCTGGGGTCACGGGCGAGTGTTCAAACGTGAACTCGCTCTGGCAGATGCCGGTGGGAACCATCATGATGCGCAGCACGTTGAAGTCAGAGCGCATAACCTCCGTCACTCGCGGAGAGAATTGCGTGTGGGACACAGACGGGTTGCTGTGGCCCTGCGCCTCTTCTGAGATGATAATTCGTCTCAAACTCGCGACTTCAGCTTCTGGGCAATGGTCCACTGGCAGAGACTTGTTGAACCTGTCGGCAACATCATTGAGTTTAGATTATTATTAATAAACAACGCGATTGTACGCATTCAGCTAAATATAGCTGCCCAAAATAAGTAAAATCATTTTAAATGAAATCCGCCTTTTATGCAGATACCTTTACCGTAATAACTTCGTTTTTAATTATTTATTTGCGTTATTGGAGAGAGGATATGTATTCAATTTTCTATGGTGCTTCCCAAATTTATATTATTATAATTTATTAAATCACAAGACAAGAATAATAATCGAGACCCCAAAAATCGCATCTTGAAAGACCTAAACTGACAAAAAAAACTTACCTCTGCTCCACGCGAGTGTCACCAAAAGAATGAGAAAAAGCCTACTTAGGAGTTGCTTTTATGTGAAAGAAAGCGATGGTGTGATACATGCAAAGGCCGTTATCTATATTTTCATTCATAAAAAACATATTTTTATATTTTTAAATACTTTGAGTAAGTAGAATTTATATTGACAAGGTCACTTGAACGCAATGTTATCCATACTATAAAGCTGTACTAAAATGTGTGTTGTGGTTGAGTTCACCTGCAAAACAACTTGTTTTTGTTGTTTCATTAAATATTTTTTGTATTTGCTTAAAAAAATATGGCTCAATGTTGAAAAAAATATTGAGTAAAGAAAAAAAATTGTGGAATCAATACAATATCGAGGATGGTGAGAAATATTGAAGCAAAATAATTTCAAATAAGATTTATTATCATAATCATTAGCAAATTTGCATTATGGCTGAAAACAAAAATTTTAAATAATCTCTAAACTTGAGAAAACTTCAAGCAAAAATTTTGCTGTTTTAAATCAAAAATTAAAATAGTGATGACATAACTCCCTCGAGTTTTTTTAAGAAACGATGAAGATCAGAAACATCAATAAATATTAGCAATAATTATTGTCATTTCATTGGTTTCCAGCAAGTACATTTTCAAAGCTTTCTGCAAAACGTTATGCCACAATTTTATTGAGTTAAGATGAAATCCTTTGGGAGCTATATCAATAATAAATAATTGTTCTGGAGTTTGGTGCATTATTTAAAAAATGCGCTCTTGCTGCATAGAATGAAAAACCTGAATTTGCGAAATAAAAATAGCTCAGATTAAAACCATATTCAATCAATTTGAATGAATTCTACTGGGACAAGCATTGATTTTGAGTAACCTTATTCCAAGCATCATGTCCTTCTGGTCAATAATAAGCAACTACTAGTCATATTCAAAGATAAAAACAACAATTTCAACTTACCAAAGAACTTCTATGGTGGGACTAGGTCCAGAGTGGTGCTGGAAGGGTGGCTGGCGAAGATTGTCCAGAATAACATTTTTAGTGTCAGAGTCACCAAACAGCTCAGCAATTCTTTCCACCAGTTTGCGCTTGTTAGCAGCGTTTTTCTCAACTTCAGACAGAGTCGGTTTGGACAAAGTCATTCTAAACTCGACATGGTGAGGCCTTTGCTCCGCTTGATGCACTGTCACTTCAAGACCATCATTGATGGAGTGCCCATTGCTGTCTTCACACACCTATTGTTGGGAAAAATAACACCAGATAAATTATATTTTTTGTTCCATAAATTATAACTGCATCATTTCATGAAATTTCCTCGAAAATTTAATATTAACTTACCAGTTGATACTCTCTCGTGCCCTTGTCATGCTTCTCTGGAATGCCAAAGAACTCTTGATTTTTAGCGTCAAACTGGAGCCAGTTGGTAGGCTCGACTGGTGACCGGCTCATGAGCAGTAGGCTAAGCTTCATGTTCCTTGTGCTGCCATCCTCATTATCGTAAAAGGTGTCCTAGAATAAAAGTACATAAATTTTATATGCGGAGAGTCAAATATAAAATAAAACAACCCTGCTTAACTCATCAAAGATTCAAACAAGTCTAGTACTAAAAATTAAAATTAAATAATGGAACCTATTCTATTAAGATCTAAATAAATTTTAACAGTGATATCTAACATGCTGTAATTTACAAATGAAATAGGAAAAAGCAAAAAAGTAAGATTTCGCCCACCTCAGGCACTCTGTAAACGAGAAGCTCGCCAGCAGTAGCGTTAAGATGATCGACGTGGTTTCGCAAGCTCGGAGGAAAGTTACTGTCACCTTCATCAGTGGGAAGTTCCTTCTGTCGTGTGGCAAGCTGGGGCCCAAGTGCCAAAGACTCACAGTTGCTAATACCCTTAAACATGACGTGCTTGATGGTGAATGTCTTGCCGATGGCCTGCTTCAAATCAGACGAAGCGTCACCCTTCTCGTTTATGGTCATTTTTGAGTACATCTGTTTCAGAGTGTGGGTCGGACACTCTTCTTTTGGCAGAGAGTCGTTGGTCCAGGAGAAAAGGATGTTGTCACTGGAGCTCATGCTGGCGGTAGCGTTAAGGACGGTGATGTGGTTTTCGTTGGAGTCACCAAAGAACTTAGTCAGTCCGCTGAGGACGTTCATTTGCCAGTCGACGGAAGAAGGGAAGTCAAACTTGCTGTCGATCTTGAGCTGCAGGGAGAACGCGTGGTTCACAGCGCGGGAGGCTTTGTGTTGTTGAACTACGACTTCCAGAGTGTCGGTGACGGTTTTACCCTCCTTGTCCATCGCCTCAACGTAGTAATTCCACCTGCTGACATGGTCCTCCAAGGGCAGGCCATAAACTACCTGAGTTGCTGTATCAAATTGGATCCACGAACTGGAAGACAAGGCGGTTCCCTGAGCACTCTTGAAAATAAGCCTCAGCTTCTTTGTGTTTCCATCTTCAAAGTCTTGGAATGAGTCTTCCGGAATGGTGAACCTGAACACTTTGCCGGCGGTCACAACCTGTTTGGGTAGCCGCTGTTTGATTTGGGGAGCAAAGTTTTTAATTCCAAACTCAATCTCTTCAGTAGTTGCTCGGTTGGTGCTCTCTGTGGTGCTACTTAATTCATCCTCGGCGGAAACCGGTCTGGACTCAATTGTGCTCCCGCTAGGCGAGCTCGAAGGGAAAGTGGGCAGTGGTTGCGTGACTCGCGGACTAGAGGGACTGCTTCCGTAGACATTTGTGTCCTCGCTTGTCTCGTCCTCTTCTGAACCTTCATAGTCAGGCTCCGGAGTGAGGCTTGGGGTGAACGAAGGAGTGACAGGCATGAAGTCTTCCGCTCCGACTCTTGTTGGCTCGATGGGACCTTCAGGGCCCTCAGGGGTGGTGACTAGATCCGACAAGCGAGTCGGCCTGATGGGCACTAACGATGGCGTGGGCACTATCGAAGCGACCAAAGCAGGACTGTTGGTTGGGCTGACAGCAAAGTCCTCTTCAGATATTTTTTCACCGTGATGGTGGCGACGTGGATGCTCAGACTGCAGCTGCGGAGTAGTGGCAGTAGTCGGTTCTGGGAAAATGGGCGAAGCCATTGAAGGAACCTCACGAGCGGGAGGGGTGACATCTTCACCCAGGTCTTCGTCATCTTCAGTGCTTTCACGACTCACATATTCATAATCATCAGTGTTCAGGTCATCACCACCACCGGAACCTTCAATCTGACAAGAGTAAATGAATTGTTAGGGGCAGTGCTTTTAGTGCTCAAATTTAGATTATTAATTTAGGAAATGTATTCCTAAAATTAGAATCTAATTGAAGTCAACATTTTATTTTAAACGCTGGTTAGTGTAGCATAAAAATGGTTCTGCTAGAAAGTGCGACTATCTCAAATTTTATTTGGATGAAAATTACAGGGGAGCGATATTAATTAATATTGCTGCTATACGAGAAGAAAAAAGCTTGAGAACTAGAGAAATGTTTTTAGATTTTTTAGATTCGGGGTGACATTAAATTTATTTCTACTTTTAATATCACGTGCCTGATGGAAATAACTAAATATATTAAGTAAGATTTTACCAAATGGTAACTTTTTTAACCAAATTAAATATGAAATAATTTAATTTCTCAGGAAATATAGCAGAAGGATTACCTGTCTTCGCTCCCTAATTGGGGCTTTAGTAGTGAGCAGTCTTGGAGTGGTCTGCTGGGCCAACCACCCTATCACAGGCAGCTGCAGCACCTCGGCCAGGGTGCCGTCTTTGGCCAGAGCCTGAAGTCTTTCAATCAGAAGAGGGTGGCCGGGAGTGGAGCAGGTTGAAGGGAACTTGAGCACCACAGCAGGATCCAGGGTAGTGCGGCCATGTTTGGAGTTTCCAGGGCCCGCAGCCACCACAGTTTCGTCGTGCAGGGAAACTGCACTTTCAGAGTCCTGATTCAACATTTTCACTGTGTCCTGCAAGAAAAAACGAGTTGGATTATTTTTTTTCAATCAAGTATAAGAGAGTTTGCTTACTGGTGACACACTAAGGAAGCCTGCGAGATTTCTGATTGAAGCAACCCGTCTCTTAGGGTTGATTTTCTTCAGTTGTGCGTCCACCAGCACCGATATTTGTAGCCGGTCCTGGCCAACGTCGCATTCAGGAATCTGGTAATTGCTCTTGGGCACTACGTTGATGGCGAAAACGTCAGTGGCACTCTCGCCGTTCTCGCCCCGGGCAATCACCCTGACATAGACCTCTCCTACGTCGGAAGCTCCTGGCACACCCTCAAAGTGGCCTGTGGTCGCTTGAAACAGCAACCACTTTGGCAGTGACTTACTCTTGTCTACCACGGCCTAGGGCGAAAAAAATAAGCGTGATTGATAGTCCAGCTCAACTAGTGGGGAAAACGTTTCCAATCAGAATTATTGTAAGCAAAAATTATTTGCAAGGGGTCGTGTGGAAAATTTCCATATTTACCCAAAAGGATTTTGAGGGGGGAAAATTAGATCTTTAAATCTGATTAGGTTGTAGATATAAATTTGCTAGAAAAAGTGAAAGGAAGAAAATGTCCACTCGCTGATATTACCTCATAACTCCTAACATCCCCTGAGAAAGCGTCAGCTGGGACGGAAAAGGAAAAGAGGTGGCCCACAGTGGCTGAAGTGTCGGCAATGCCCCACAGGCGTTGCACTCTCTCCAAGTCCCCGTTGGGCCACGATGGCGCAGACACGGACAGTTTTGAATCGGGCATTCTTGATGACTCAAAGTCAAAATCACTTCCGCTGTCCTCCATTGCTGCGGCCACGGCGGTGGCTGCCAAGCTGATACAAAAAAATAATTTTATTAGCTTTTCACTCGCATCTGAGATGTTAAAATTTCAGTCTTTTGATCAAATCCGACTTTTTCCCACGCAACATTTTATTAATCAAGAAGCAATAAAGTGGAGTAGACGCCATTCATGTCTCAAGCACCGGGGCAACTAGCTGGTTAAGTGCTGTCTCCACAGCGTCTCGTATTTAATGAGAGCAGGCGCGCGAATAATCTCTCCATCAATCTACAACGCCAACTTTATACTGGTGGGCCGCCCGGAGACAATGGGCGAGAGTGTTTGCGTAACATTGAGGCAAAGAAAGAACGAATTGAAATGATCGTCGACACTGGCTAGCTGGCTGGCCGGCCCTGATGAGGCAGTAAAACAATAAAACGAGCTGCCTGACAGACCGACAGACTAGCCGGCACTCGTCCAGCAAGCTCAACAGTGCGGTGCGGTGCGCGCGCGTCTTACTTGTTAGGACTGCCCATGTCCAGCTCCTGCTGCAGGTGGTGGTTGACGGGGCCAAGTGCGGCGGCCAGGCCCAACAACATCAGCACCACAAGCGTCTTCATTGTGCGGCGTTTTCTCTGGTCAGTTGGACGGTGCACTGCCCATTACCTGAAATCATATGAACAAACCTCCTGTCACACTTTGAATAAAAGGTAAATCTGGAAGCTTAAGTGATAACAATAGGAAGGATTATAAGCCCGTCAAGAATTCCAGGCTAATAGGTTTACGAGAGATCTACCGGCAGATATGACCTCCTGGTTGAGTTATCAAGAATTTATGTGCAGCCTAATGATGCGCGAGATCAAAATTTGTGTGTGACGCTAAGCAAGCCAATTTGGGGCCGCCGGTCTACGCCAGATGTTCAATCGGGCGTAGCGTAATTTAACCGCGCCGGCAAGCCTCTTCCAGAAAAAAGCGGCTGCTTTTTCTCTGTTTGGGCATATTGTGACTTGTGATGCGCATGAATGCAACCCTTTCTTCATTTCTCAACAGCAAAAGAAGATAAAAGTCGGGCAGGAAAAGGCGCAGGCAGCAGGCATTCACGAGACGATAATTTGCACCAAACCGTTTTTTTATCTATTTGCATAGGCTCACACACACAAAAGTGAATTCATTTATTTGCACACGCGAGACTTTTCAGAATTCCCTAGACGCACTCTCTTGCTCGGCACCGCTATCGATTCGCTCTCAGAAAAGCGGCTCTTGGCGCGATTTATTTGTTTTCATTTTCCACGTTTGCCGAGAGATTTTCGGTGTTTGCCCGTCCCCGCAGGGACTGCCGTTGGATTTTCGAGTCCGTCTAATGCGCCGGCCGAAATTTCCACCCCGTTGATTTTCGATTTGCCAAAACAATCTCCGCGGATTCTGCGTCATATCCAACCAGAGCTCACTCGGTAGAAAAAAAGAGAAATTCAGCCGAAAATGTGGCCAGTGCGAAAAATAATGTGAACGCACATCCCCCCAGAGATTTCCCATAAAAAGACCAATCGTAATAGAGAGCTGCGGATAAAAAGTCGCACGCACAAAGCAGTTTGATTTGCAGAGTGGTTCTGGCCAACTTTCGAGCGTCTGCATCGTGTCGCGGACTGGACCAGCAATTTCAGCGCGCAGACATACATGTAATCCAGACTGGTTGTCGCGGCTGAGAGAACAATGAGCACCACTTCGACAATGTGCCTGCATTACGTAAAATACAGAGTCGAACCGGCAGTGGCTGCTGAACTTTCAATCAGTGTGGCGGAAATAATGCTCACATAAAGCGCGTGTAAAGTGTGCTGAAATGCGAAAACAGCCCATAGGGCGATCGAACTATGCATAAAAAAGAACGGGGCAATGAAAGTGTGGTGCTCATTTATTGTTGACGATCGTTGTGAAAAACACCAGCTGCGGACAATCGGTACAGATTGAGCTGCGTCAACCTGTCGGCTAGATTTTTTTGATTGATTTTAAGAGAGTAGCGGTGAAGAACTATGATAGAAAAATTGTAAATATTTTAAACATTAACAGATAACAATGTGGCAACAGCCACTTAAGTGATTAAATTTACCCCTTCATTAAAAAAATTAATGGAGTTTTCACGTCATTTTATATATACCAAAAGCGTAATAAGTTGAGAGTAAAATTTTAGCAGAATCTGACTTAAAACAAAGAGGCGGGAGAGGCAAAATTAACCTCGCAAAACGAGGCTTCAAAGTTGCTCTGTGCAACCGCAGAGCTCGGCTCGAAACTCGAAAAGCCTGGCAGTTTCATCAGGCGAGCAAACTTGTCCGCGTTTGTGCAGAATTACACACAGCAGCAACAATAAAACGACAGAGTTTGTCGAGTCGGATTGAGGCATTTCTCCGCTTGCGCCCTGACGAATAATTACCATGCGGTGGCTGATTGTGACGAGCGCAATTATTCACGCGCGGCAAGCGAAACAACAACCACCCGTTCCCCGCAATCGGAGCAGCTCTCGCAAATCGGTGCAAAAACGCGAAACACGCGCCCTCTTTTGTACCCGCGACTGTCAAAAGCACGACATTCATTTTTTGAAAAGCCATTCATCAACTTTTCCGCCACCATGCCGCGCGGAGGAGAAAATCTCGTCTTTTCGTGCGTGGCTTTTCATCCGCGCGCAAATTCGCTTTCAACAAGGATTTTTATAAATATGTTCGCGCATACCCGCGGATGGAAGAAAACGCCAGCGCGCACGCCACTTTCTCCGCTCATTGTGGCATGCCTTCTCGGGCGTAAATTTTTAATTTTGACATTGTTTGCTCCGGAAAAAGCGAGACGGGTTAGCTACCGCCCTGTGAGCAACAAAGCTGGCACTAAAGTTGAGCTGACCGAGATTTTCCCTCTATAAGTCAGCCGGAAAATTTTTCCCACGCGTACCACGACTTTTTTAATTTTAAGCAAGGCAAATATCGAGTCCAAGCGTGCGCTAGCGTCGTCGTCAGCGTGAATAAAAATGAACGAGACCGTAACGCTCGCGCTAATCCTGGCCGTATCAGCCGGTTGCAGTTCTTGAAACACTCTTTTGGCGAGCGCCGGTAATAAAATTAGAATAATTGCATAATTACGAGTCGAGGGAGTCAGCGGCGCGCGAAAGTGCCGAGAACGAAAGACGACACCGCGCAGCTCTTGTTTTTAGAATTTTCTCGGAGCGTCTCCATTGCAAATTGCATCCCCAACTTTTGCAATTATGATAAGTTACAGCTGGCCTGAAGCGGAGAGAAGCGACCCTTGACGCGCTGATGGTTTATTTTATCTGTTATATAAATATTTTTATGATAAAATGGATAAGACCTCCGAAGGCGCGTCGTTGTCGATGGAAATTCATTCCATGCAATATCACCACAAGTTAGGTTAGCTAATATTTAAAACTTAGTTGAACACGCTCCGAATAATCATTTAAAATTTCTCGCATCCCGTGGGAACATGAGAGACAGGAGATTTAGTAACTATCACGTTTTTCCCGTTTTTCCTTTCACAATTTGTCCAACCATAGCAATACGAAGCGGAGATTTTTTTACAAAGGTGCCGAGGCCCTAAAAATTAAGAGTATAGCCACAGGCACGCAATGACCTTATTTCAACCTTCGCTGCAAATCGACTCGCATTACATTTCTCTGGCAACCAAACTCATCAGCCGGCGGGAATTAATCAACAAGCGAACAGGCGAATTAAACGCTTCGTCTTTACGTCACGAACAGGGACAACTCTTTTCGTGGTGCTCGCCAAAAGGTAATTGTGATTTAATGCGTTTATGTGAGCGGGTCGCTCTCGAGCTCCTTTGTTATAATTATTGATCGCGCGCGCGCGCCACCATAGATACATGCACGCGCCTCTCTATCTTTTGCACGGCGAGAGAGGCAGGCTGCGCGCGAGCGACAGCACTGATATACGCGCCAACTAACTGGATGGATGCGAGAGGGATAAGAGGGCGCATGCATTATTTGTGCGTATTCACTGGGCCAGTGAGGAAACAGGCGAGCAAGGACCCATTCCATTAATGGCTCGCGTTGTCACAACAAACACGCGCGCGGGTCGGCCCCTTGCATTTCATGTCCAGATGCTTTAATTACAGCCACCTCTTTCATTACGAGGGGAAAAACGCGCGCGGCTGCGACTTTAATTTCAATTCCGGCTCGTTGCGAATGAGTTAGTGGCTGCTTTCCTCGTCTCGTTGCGCGGATGAGGAAAAAACGGCGTGGAATTCGGAGTATATTCTAAGCCGCTCTGACTTTTTTTGGCTTTCGCCGGAAATATATTATAATGAGTGCAAAGAGGATAAAGCAGCAGTGGCAAAAATGATGGAGTGGAGGTTTTGCTTGGGAAGCGTCAAGTGTTTGCTGCCTGCCACCAGTTTCATTGCTCGCATGTAACTGCGTCTACTGTGAAAATCAACTCCCATGATGAAAGTTTTAAAAGCCTTTTCAGATACTTGGGATGTTTTCTTCGAATGAGCAGTTAAATTTTCTTCGTCAAAACGAGGAGGCTCTAAATTGATTTGTACCACAAATAGCTCCAACTGTCCAGACAACTTCTCCGTGAAACCGGTGTGTGCACAAAAGAGCCGGCAGTGTATTTGGTGCACTGTGTAAAAATGGCTCGGCTTGCGAGGGTTGATCGATGGTCTGGAGGGCCACTCTGTCGTAATTGCGAAATGGCGAGCGTAATATTTCAGCACACCGTGGCCGAGCAGTAAAAGTGGACCGAAGCACTACTATTTTGATAAAAGCTCGAAATAAAACATCCGCCGTAGCAGATGAAATTTTTAAAAAGCAGCCACACTTGAGACGCTGAGAGTATGCGGCGTGGCCTTTTTTGAATTGATCTGCGCAAGGTGCCTGCTTTTGCTTTTAATGAAGTGCCGCGCCACGAAAAGTACTGACAGAGACAGACGACGGCTTTTCGCAATAATCATCATCCGCGGAAAATTATTTGCGCTCCCGGGCCGTTATATATGTGCATATTATCTGTGTTGGGGCTCTGCGACTCTTTTATGCACAGTCGCGCGCGCTTCACACTTCCATAAAGCCTCTTTCAAACTGAAACTGACTTCGACTTCATTAAGCAAATTGCAAACGAGCAAATGCAAGCTCGGCCACGCTGCTTCATGATACGGCTCGGTCGACTCGCAATTAGTTGGATAAAATTACACGATAACTTTTCAAACTAAGCTAGCACACCCGGCAGGCACGAGAAACGCACAAAGTTTTGATTGTGCCACGAAACGCACAGTTGAGCACAAAATTAAGTCATACATTTTGCAAATGCAGTGCGTTTCATTGTGCCGAGGTTGTGATTCTGAAAACCAAAACGGAGATTTCATGTTTATAAATTAGGATCTAATCTATAAATTTTAGGGCTTGTTCTTTCCTTCAACCTTTTTAATTTACAGATGTACTTATTTTACATTATTATTGACGTTCCAAATCTAAATATAAAAGTAAAAAAACTAAAATTTCAAATAAAAAGGCAAAAAATTGCTTAAATTCAAACTATAACACCACTCACTGAATTTTTAAATTATCTATTGCATACCATTCCTGCATGTTAAGTTTCTATTGTTTAATATTTAATACCAGTAGCAAGAAATTTAATAAATACTGGATTATTGCTAGGAAATCCAGCAATCCATAAAAACAGTGTCTACCATAGCAATAAAGTTTATATCTTCCCAGTGAAGCACAGCAGCTTGAATTTAATTTTAACAACGGTGTACACGGCCCGAAAAAGTTAAGAGGCACGGAAAATTGTTTCCCAGAATTCAATATAGTCGTTTGAGCTTGAGCGGAGCAAGCAGACGTGGCAAACCGACTAGCAAAAAGCGCCTGCCGTCATATTACGAGCAAAGAATCTCTTTTGCAGGCAGAAATGACATGCACATACATAAAACATCCGCGGGCGGCCTTTGGCAGACGGGGTGAATTCGTGAGAGGCCATGGATCAGCCGATCGGACGCCAGGCCTTTTCATGCGTGTGTTAGCACCTGGGCTCAGCCCACCGCGCAGGGGAGTAAGCACCCCTAATCACCTGCACAGCCCGCGTAGCTATGCACGTTAGGGGTGACTATTGGACTCCCCCAAGCCGACGCGTTTTATCGGCGGGGTCGCGCGTTTGCACACTGATCACACTGTGCATGTATTTTCCATCCAGTGCCTACATTTTTATCCCTTAATCAATGGTATAAAAGAAAGGTAAGCCAGAATTTTTGTCGACAAAATATTTACAGGGTATAAAATGCTAAAAATTTGTGTAAATTATCACGAGCCATTGTTTTGATGATTTGGCCACAGGCCAGTTCAATTTATACATACATAAAAAAACTTTATTTCAATCGGAAAAAGAGCGATGCATGGCTTTATTCGTCCATTAGAGTGAACTTGTCGATATTTCATATCTGGTCTCCTTTCCTGCGTGGGCAAAAACGAGGCGGAGGAAAACTTTTCTACTAGCGCACTGCTGTTGCCCTTTTTTGCTTTTCCGCTGGCCAAACTTCAATAATTTTGCGTGTATAGAAACACGGAGATTCGCCTGGTAGCCGCAGAATTTTGTTTTGTCTGCAGCAGCGCAGCTCTCGCTTGGCTCTTGGTCAGCTGCCGTTCTTTGGCGCGAGTATCTCTCAGCGTGCAAATATTATTCCAGGCTTCGTCCTTTTCAACAATAACATGGAAATTAATGGCCTCCCGTCGAGCCATGTTCCTTGTAGGTTCTTGCATGCGGGGGATTATTCATGGCGCGCAATTACTGCAGCAGCACACATATGGGCGCGGCCGTTTTCGTATGAAAATTGATGCATCCCGGCAATCGACAGCACACAGCAGCTTACAATGTATGATTAATTCATTTTCAGCCAGCTAGGAGGAAGAGGAAGTCTGGTAATTGAGTTGAATACCGACGAGCCATATTCTCATCTATATAAAGAAAATTTCATGGTGACTCCTTTCCCTGCTTCTTCTAATTATTCAAGTTTAATTTTATACTGTTTGTTGTTTACTCTATAGCTTAAGTCGAAGTACATGTCACATTTAAATTTAGACATTTCTTAAAGCTTTTTAATAGTAATGTGAATATAAAAAATCTGGGTACTTTGGAAGGAGAGTGCCAACATAAAATTAAAAGCGGTGAGCTAGGGATCTGAGCAGGTAGCACCAGGTGTTAAATATGAAACGCAAACAATCTCAGTCTCAGGTTTACAGATGTTTTAGGCATGCGGAACGAAATAAATTCTTCAAAACTCATAATAAAATGCATTCGAGTTGGAATCAGCCCAGACTAACGCAAGCTGAAACTTCGATATCACTGCAGCTTCTTGAGACTTAAGAATGTCGGCTCGATAATGCAGCAACGTTTTCGCCGCGAATAAAAACGACTTAACCTCTGCAGTTGGCTCTTTTCCCTATTCCTTTTCACTCTGGTGAATATAAACTCATTGTCGGGAGTAAAAAAGGCGGCCGGCTCTCTCGTCGTCGTGCAAGAACTTTTCGAGGTCGATAATATATTACGTACCGACACATCGAACGAATTTCCTCGGCAAACGAGCGAATCCTCTTTCTTCCCTTTTAAAGAGCGGCGTGGAACTAGTTTTGATTTAGTCAACCGAGAGTGACGAGAAGATTGATGATCGCATCGAGTGAATATTTCCACGAATCGCCAGCTCTCTTTTCTCTCTCTCTCTCTCTCTCTAGCTGAGAATCGATATTATTTGCAACATGTTTCAGTCTTGTGACTCTCGATGGACTTGTGAGTGCGCAAACAAAAAGGAGCACTTGAATGATGCTCATACACTGTTACCAATCAGATGATTAATTGGATCGTCTGGAGCGGCTTATTGAAATACTGAGCCCGTCTGCGAATGCACCGGCAGCCGCGTGATATCTAGTTTCATCCGTTGCGCGTCTAATGATCGAAAGCTGCTACCAGCAGGCTTATTGATCATCCATCGCAGTGCTTTTGTTAACGGGATGAAGGCTAGCTATTTTGAGCAGCTGAATTCCTTAATTTAATTCCGTATTTGCTCTGAGCTGAAAATAGATAATTATTAATAAGCTCTGAGATAATGAGTTAGACGTCAAATGTGATAGCGTAATTACACAGTTCTAGATGTGCGTAAAAATTTGGTGCTTCAACTTGCGTCAGACTGCTATCAATGAGATTTTTTCAAGGAGAAATAATCTCACTTCTCCACAGAGGGGCCAAAAATCGTTTTAATACGCGTTGCTCAATGAATAAAAGGTGACATTGTTAAAAGGACAAAAATTTACCCACAGCGCGTTGCACAATTTTTAGTGCTTTGGATTATAGGCGGCAGAAAAGGTACTTTAAAATGTTTTTGATTTTCGTGATTCATGAGTTTGTTTTAATAAATGTGCGCCGCATCTGAAGAGTCTGATCAGGATCATCTCCTAATTAGCTCGTGCGCAAAGTTCCCAAATTGATTTCTAGCGAGCACTCCAGCGAAAAAAAAAAGAGAAAAATGCTGCGTTTGCGGTCCAATCACAAGTTCATCCCATCAACCTCAACCCGACCGTAAAAGCCAAGGCAGTCAGGAACCTTTGGGGAAAAATCTCCTGTCGGGGCAATTTCCGCGAGATTTATACGGCAAGAAAGCGAAGAAGAAAGGGCCGTGCGCACACAATTAAAAGGATCAGAACGTCTTGTCAAGAGGACAAGAAGATTTTTTCAATCCTGCCGCTCGGTTTGCAGGCCAATTAATCAGGGTCGATTGATCCCGTTCGGCTCGGGGGTGGGTTGCTTGCCCGGCGGCGGCGGAGGCAAGGGGTGGCTTTTGCTCTCCAAGCACGTCGAAGGCGCTCGGCAGGCGGGTCACGGCGTCCAACTTAATAAGCTCTTCTTTGTAAGTAAGCAGAGTATATTCAAATGTCGATTCATAACTCACTTTTGCGCGTGAAACTTTGTTAAGGAGATAACAAAAGGCGGTCCAGCACCAATAAGACCGCGCGCACATCCATTTTGGTGAACGGAATAGCAGCGCTTGGTTTGAACTTTTCGTCCGGGTGAATAATACGAAAGGTTAGCGCGTGACATTAGAGAGAATCCAGCCGGCGACATTTCGAGTCGCCATCGTGCATTCGATTCTGATATAAAAAAAACCGTGAAATACGAGAGGGTTGATTATAACAAAGCAAGTGGCGTGTGCAGCCGCTGGAAAACTTAACGTTCCGCGCTTATCTTTCATTGGGTGCGCTGACACAACTGTGGGGCATTTTCGGGGCGTATATCGCTGCCTTCTACATCTCCGGTGACCAAAATGCAGCGTACAATCTGAATGCGGGGCCTTTGTGTGTCAAGTCCGTCCGAATCAACATTGCTGGCTCGCAGGATGATGAGCAAGCGGAACGCTGCTCCAACTGTCGTTTAGATATTCATAAATACTTTCATGAGCGCTGACAGCTGAGTTTGACTGTTGTGAGCGAACGCAAAAAACCGGGGAGTTTTATGTGCCTTAAGAATACTTTAATATTTATGAGTCTATGTGTCTGTTTCCTATTATCTCTACGAAAGCAAAGCGTAAAGAGAGGAGATTATTTCAAGCCATCGCTCTGATCTCCGATTCAAAGGGTTCCATTCAAACACTGGAATGAGCTTAGGATCTGACGTCAAATCCGCTCATGTTGAAAATTTTGTCTTACATTTTATAATTTCCATCCTCTATTGAAAAATAAATAGACGTGGGCCTTTCAACAATGCTTCACAAATTTTCAAATTCAATCCACTGACTTTCTTGCGGGCTACGACAGCGCCTGCTAGCACAGAAGTCTGTTGGGGTCATATGATCTAATTTATCGTAATGAAATGCAAGCACATTATCCAATTGTGCAGCGAAATAAACAAGTGTGGGTGTCATTATTTTTATGCGCGACGCCAGTCGTCAGGACCACATTGTGTGTTTGTAGGGTGCGCGCGAATATAATATGACGACGACGACGAACTGGGAGCGTGGTGCTGTCGATTATCATTGTTCCGACCACCGCAGAGGGCCACTCGAGGACAATAAATAACGTCCTGCGAATGCATGAATCTTTCATCTAGGCGTTTCACAGCTCAGCGGTGCACAAAGGGGCATGCGTTGCGTCGCAGCGGTCCGAGTGCATGCATGGATTTTGCAACAACTGCCCCCAGTGGGTCACGCACGCATTAGTTGTGCTCTTTAGGTCGAACTCATTGCTGCCCAACGCATATATCTTCCATTATAACACGACGTTAGCAGATTAGATACAAGTGCTTGTGCACTGAAAGCTACAGCTATACGTGTCAAGACAAACGGACGTTCAGAGTCAACATTACGATTATAAATTAATACGATTGATGATGAAACGCCAACACTGTTATGGACTATAATTGTTTCCTCTCTGAGCTCACTTGCCGAGGATATCGCTCAGATTGAAACTATTTGCTGGGGTGTGATCATAGTTTGTAATACAAACAATTGCCACGAGATGAAAAATGAGAAAAGTACAAATTCTAGGCGCTTTAAGCAATAAATAGCGCACCGTCTAATTCTTGTGCACAAGTAATGCCAGGGTCAAATTTTTATGCAGTTGTATCTCAAGATATAAGGCCAGATGAAAATTTTAAGGGATTGAAAATGTTGCATTCGGGGTAGCAACGGGTAGGTAAATAAGCAGAAACTACACCAAGCCCGAGAAAGCCGAAAGAAACATATAGCGTGTGTCTCAAATCTTAAAATTATAAAGCAAAAGGCTGGAAACTGTCAGCACCCATTATGAGAAAGACATTTGGTGCGTGTGCTGTGCGTGTGAACCACCGCCTGCACATTTGGCAAGAAAGAATGAATGAGCCCTCTTGACTTTGTGTGTTTTCAGTGCATTACTTCCGCACCCTCACATTTGTGCTGCCAGCTATAGCAGACGGGCCAGATGTTCCGCACCTGAAGCACTGGCATTTTTTTGTGGAAGACGAGACAAAGCCTGCACATGGGTGTCAAAGCGAATTTTACAGGAGGCCGATTGTCTCGTACCACCTGTGGCCTAATTTATTTATGCATGGGTGGCACGTTGCTCCTGGATGGTCGCGAGGCGAAATCGAGTGGTCGGAGTTGGCGTTACATTACAATTAAATCGCAGTCGTCAAGTTGCAAAACGGCAGCTCAAGGGCATTGCAGGTTACATCAGCGGCAAATTGGATTTTCAAGCCATGGAAAGTCCGCATTTTCCGCGCCAACCGCTGCAGCAGCAGCTTCATTGCCGCGTATCTGTGTTATTATATATTTACCGCAGCAGTTCTTGCCGCAGCGGGGGTTCATCGAACTTGAAATGGTTAGCAAAATTTAAAGGTATTTTATATTCACTGCCTTATTTTTTTGCAAATGACTGTTCAGCGGAATATAACTATGTCTTTTTACTACAAATGATTTCAAGTTAACCGAACAAAAGCATCACGTCTTGCCAGCTATCCATCTCAATTTCAGCTTAGGATTAATTAAATTTCCAGGCGGGCCATTAAAATGCAATCATTTACAGTTAAATAGGACAGTGGTGAACATTTGCGTGGCGGTGGCGGCGCAGGCTGCTGCACCCTGCTATTACAACCCTCTGCCTCGAATTCCAAGGGTTTTTATAGACTCACAATGCCAGTGGATATTAAAATTCTGAAAGCAGCACCACACCACGGAACACGGAATGACCAGTAATTTGCTGTTTATTTACTTGCACGGCACTGGGCATTTATTGTATTTTCACCTTAAGTCGGGCGATACTTGCCTGCTGAAAAGTTTCCAACGCGTATATTTCATCTCGTTTCTTTATCCGCTTACAGTGGCTTTGACACTCTTTAAAGCAGAAAGTTTTAGAATTTTTCCAGCAAGCAAACGTTTCCAATCACAAACTCGAGCAGCTGTTGCAGTGCGCAGTCGGAAACACAAGGTTTGCTGCACAAAGCACAGCCGATTGCATCTCTCTAAAGAGAGCTGCTTTTTCAATCTGGGTTGCTTTCCAGCAGCTTTATATTATGTGTCATTCAGACGACGGCAGGATGCATTAGCTTCACTTGTTCCTAGGCTGGTAGCAGGATTTGAGAGCTGACTGCGCAGAGGATCATGTTGTGTGAATGAGAGACGAGGGTATGCAGCAAACCAAAGAGTTATTTTGATCTCTGGACGCGAGACAGCAGCGTCGGTCGATCCTCAGGTGTCGCCCAGGTGCTAGATTACCAGAAATCCTCACGCAATTTTGCGGCCGCAAATTAGAATTGCCTCGGCAGCGCGACCCGTACATGCATAAAATATCACTCTCTGCTCACCTCATGTTTTATTCAATGCAGCAGGTACCAATCTCTGCGCTGATCCAAAATTTATGTCCACGTACAAACGCGAAAAGCGGTACTAAGTCGAGCCGGAAGGAGAGGAGCATCACTACTTGACATAAAAATGGATTATTGAAAAAGGCCTGTGACGGCAGGCAAGGCATCCTTTTCTTTCTACTGACTCGATCGCAAAAACGGCTTCGGCTCCAGCGCATTATTATTCATTTCAAGTGTCACGTTATTTGCAGAGCATTCTCTCCTTTCACATTGCAAACAAAACTTCTTTCTCAAAACTATATGTACCAAAGCAAACATATTTTTAAAGGCGAGTACCTTGCCCGATTCCCACGTAAATAACGCGCGAAGTAAATATGCCACGTTAAATGCCACCATTAGCAGTAAATCAGGATTTAATGCAGCGAATACGCGTCGGTGAAACTTCAAGAGGGAGGGAAAGGGCGACGGAAAAAATGGATATCAAAGGCCGCGCAGCAGACTCTTTCAGCGTCGTTTTCATCTGCTACTGGGCGAGCATTTAATACTTTTTGCCGACTCTCCTATGCCTTCTTTCTCAAAGCCTTTTTCGGATGTACCCATTGAGCGTTTGTGAAGAGTTAAAATATCTAAAAGGGTCTTTAATCGAGGAAATCGATTGGCGCCAATTCAATTTGCAAACAATAGAGAGGTTCGCGTAATTTTAGAACTTTCCTGCTCACCAATTTGTATGGGAAAGTTGGCCGCGGGCTGCGGCAAGTTTGTGTTAAGTCCCCAAGACGGCAAAAATGCGCCATCAAGTTAATTTTTCGCCGGCGGAGAGAACAACTCCAACTTTTCGCCGAGTAAAGAGGCTCGCCAGGCAGCGCCGAGGAGAATTCTACTGCTGGGGTGTGTTTGCTCGGCAGCGTGTTTATCTTATGCAGACTAGCGTGAATTGCGCGAATAAAATGGCTAGAGGTAGCAGCACCCAAATTAGCTCCGGCGGCACACACTTACCAGATGTGCAGCTCGCGATTTTCGCCGGCCACTACACACGCTCGCTTTACTTTTCAGAGTAATTCACCGGCTGCACGCGCTCACGTAGACGAAACTGAGTTCGACGCTGATAAAAAGCAACTCTAGCTCAGGCCATAACCATTAAGGCCCACTTCCAGCTCAAGATTTCAACTTTTGAGTGCGCGCTGCTCGGTGCGTTCAAGTAGATATACACCAAGGATTTGGGCCACCGAGTCTTAAAACTTGCGAGCCAAAATTAAGCATTTTTACCGTAAAATTTGAAAGATGATGTGATTAATTCAGTACAATCGTCTGAACGCTGCCCCAAATTAAAGGGAAGGCTGAAAACAGTTTAGATTATCTTTTGTCCATCCAGAAAAAAAGAGTGTTATTTGAAATAAAATAGACTTCTAAGACGCAAGAAAAGTTTAGGATTTATTTTTAAAAGAAGCACACTCTATTTTACAAATTTCTACACAAGGCCAGAGTTGTTGTGTTCCATGTGCTGGAACTAAAATTCCCGACTAAAAGCGCATGGATTATTTATGAAATAAAGTGCGTGCGCGCGTAAATTAGACGAAGCTATTTCCGGCGCTCAAGAGTTTAAACGAGGAGCGGATGACTGATTGGTCGGTTTGATTTTTATGTATGTAAGCGAAGCCCGCTTTGAGCAGCCTTCCTCTACATATACTCTCGCTTTCCTATCGGACGCGAAAACCAAGCCGTTGCTGTTTCAACTGTTCAGCTGACGAAAGCTAATTGTTTGGACTGCATGTTGGCGAAAGGCTCTTGTCCTGAGATTTCCGTTTATTCTGCTCACATATCGTTTAAAAAATTACAGGACCGCTTTGTGTTCTTGGAATGCGGCTCACTACTCGAATGCCGCGTCACTATTGCCAGCGCTCGTAAACCACCAAAAATAAATGCACACGACGTGCAACTTTACTCCAATAATGAAGGGAGCGTATATTTCTCCAAGAAAGCTTTTATATGATGCTGCAGTCATAAAATGGAGAGCAGATTGTCAACTTAATTGAAAGAGCAAAAATGTCCTTTCCGAGAAAAACAGATGGCCTGTCAGTGATAATTAGAATCGATGGCCTCTTGACAGAGGGTGACCAATTCTGAAATAAATTCTGGCTGCGAGAGAGGCTAAAAAGCCTTTATAAATAATAAACACAGAATAAACGGCTACAATTCATTAACTCGGTGCATGTAGGAAGGCTTTATTAGCACCATATGGTACGCCCGTTCTGTGCAGACACTTTCATTAATTGGCAATTAACCACTTACGATAACTTCTTAATTGCTACTATAAATGGACTTTGTGAACGTGTGCCGCTACGGGAATGAGAGAGATACTTGACGACTAACTGTGACGAAGGCAAAGGTGCATTTCAATGACATTTCCATTTTGCGCACGGCGACACTCACTCACCCTTGCCTCATGCAATTGTCACAGCAAAAAGTGGCAATGATAATGGCGAAATGCAGCAGCTCGAACGAGACAAGCATGGCTGGCTGCTTACTCACCCCGCGGCATCGCGTCCATAAATAAACATGGGCGCTGCGGGAGACGGTGCACAGGACCAAAGGTCAGACCGAGACGGAGACAAAGATCAAAAACAGACCAGAGCTGATTTCCTCATTAGCGACAAGCGACATCAGCACTTTTTCTCTCTCAACGTGCTCTGCTTGCTTTTCCTAGACTGCGAGCAAATGAGTTGCGCACATGGGACGCAGAGTAAATCTCGCTCTCTCAATAGCAGCTCAATTAAAAGCTAGCGAGAGAGCGAGAGGCCTGATTCGGAGATCCACCCGCTGCTCCGCTGCAGTGTTCAGTGTTTACTTTGGCCCGCTGAATCGGCAGCTCGAGAAAAAATTTAAACAAACGGCTTCTATTTTCTCAGAGGCCTCACGCAATTCGTCTTGTCTGCTTGAAATTAAGGCAGGCGTGCCCGCCCGCGTGCTTATTTATTTCAGCGGCAGCATCCCCTCTCGGCGCAAAGTACAACATCCGAGAGGCAAGCAAGAGAGAGCAGAGTAGACGCATTTTAATTAGACACTCGAGGGGTTAACTCCCACGAGAGGAGGAGTTTTGCACTTGAAATTCATTGCCGCCACCGCAGCTGAGCCGGGTCACATGGCAGCATCTTGAGCAAATTATTCGCCATCTCGAGTTTCAACTGCGAAAATATGAAAAATACGTCGAACGGCACGTTCAGAAACCTTTGTTTTATTTTTCGCACTCACGAAAGCGTCAACACGAAGACAGCATCCCTTTGATTAACGAGCTGTGCGCGCGCGGGTGAGGATTTAAAAGACACGAGCAGAGGCTCAAGTGGTGCTCTCTAAGATCAATCGACCACTGATCAAGTGCGGCATTCACGTGTGAAATGAGGAAAGATGCACTCCAGCGAACTCTGCTGGTGCAGCACTTGGACGGTGGCGTATACCTGTTGTTCGCCTTTTACGGCAACGCAAGCGTGGGACGCATTTCCAATGAGGCCGTTGCATCCAACTTCGTTTTTACTTTCATGGGCGTGCACACAAAACCCGACAACAGTGCGTCGTCTCTATATACCAAAGTACATATACTACACTCTTTAAAAGTTGGGCTCGCTGGGAGAGTTACCATCGATATGCGCTTGTTGACAGAGCCGAGCTGTCATTTATATTAGTGTTTGAAAAGCTGCTCCATGGTTTCATAAATAAATATTGCTGCGTGGACAAAATGCGCTGGGGAACGATTACAAAGCCGGCGCCGGAATTTATGGTTGGTGGCCAAAAAAGAATTTGGCCGGATCATAACTCGTGATATTCCGAATTCCAAAATAATCGATTTGCTGGCGAAATGGTGCAATTGCAGCGCCGACCGTCCGCTGGCATCCGACCCCGAGCGGAATGACTCGGGCAAATGAGCCGACAAATGAGTTCCGCGAATCGGTATTAATTTTATGCCGCTTTCCACAAGGGACATGGTAATACATGTTCCCCTCCCGCGAACTGGCATCATTTGACACGTACAATCAATTCACGCAGCGTAGCCTGAAGCCGTCAAGGATGCCTCCGACTGATCTGCAATTCTATTACCTCAACTAAGCTGGTCCATTAATTCTTCGCATCAACCCTCGTGGTCCTTAAGACTCCTCAAGGCGCTGAGAAACCGCCAAAATCCCAGGATTAGCGCGACAAAAAAAGCAGAAAGGTGCGAAAGCTTTCTTTTAAAGGATTATCAAAAAGGCAGCCACAGCCAAGAACGACAAATAATTTCAGGGCACGTTCATTACTCATTTCAAACGAACCCGAAATGCGTCGCGTTTATAATGAGATCCTGGCACGCGCGTTGTCACACCTCTCCGAATGTAATTTGTGAACAACTTCCTTCAGCAGAAAAAGTAATCAGAATTCAGCTGAATGGTCGGAAGTGAGTCAGAAATTAAAAATAACGCACGATAAAACGCATTTGTATTAGCCATAGGTATCAATCTGAACGTGGGTCGTGATCGGAACGCTTCCTTGAATGTTGATACGCAACAGCCCTTTGACGGTTCCCCCAACGCGCATTATGTGCACCATTACAATCGCCATAGCAGGAGGCCTCTATTAAATCGGCATATTGGATAATGCTAATCAGGGTCGGCCTGGTTCCAAGGCCGCAGCACTGGCCGCCGAGTGCAACTTTTGCACTTGTTTCACTTTCCACCCTCAAACGTGAGCAGGGTTATTGCTGGCATGGTTATGTAATCAAATGAAAAATGCAAGGGCACACCAATTGCGCAATTTGCCAGCTCGGTGCTGCCGCCACAAACTACTTATCCTCTTCGCTCGGCGTCGCATCAGGACGAATTGCTCCTTCGCGTGTACTTGAGCCGGATATTGGCCGCAGAGCGGCATCAGATGAGCTGATTGGATTGCTGCTGTAGCCCTTCAGCTGGCGAACACAAACAAGTGTCTGTATTCTTCTGCAAATTAATTGGGCGATGGCCTTCGAAAAGATTTGATAAGGAAATTGTTGCACCAAAGAGTGATTGGATTGAAGTGCTCATTTGACACGCGCCACTCTTAAGCCAAGCTATGCTAATTAATGACAACTACCGCGAAAAATATTCAAAAAATAGCCAACATAATCCTCGATACTAGACTTGCCTATTTATTGCAAATATCACGTGATTCAGTTTGACAAACACGAGAGAAAACCTCACTTCCAAATCCTTGACTGAGCATGCAAAAATAATGAGCAAACAAAACGGCTAGCCTCCTCATTTTCCACTAGCGCCCAACGGTTTCTTACAGATCAAGCCAAAATTATCGTCTTTAATGAAAAGCAAGCAAATCTCGGTAAATATTCTTGTCTAACTGAGTACACGGTTATTAGCTCAATTTGTGCAGATTAACAGTGGAATTTCCTTCCTGGTGCAAAATGCGAACACTCGGGTTGCGCGAGATTTGTATGCTCCACGTCAAGCAACTTGGGTAAGCACGCGCGCTTAATGCCACCAACACACAACGACAACGAACTATCAAAAACATTTTATTGTCCGGTTTAAACTTTCCCATTCGCTCGTGTGTACACGGTTTGGCGCTTCCACCGGTCGACTAAGCAGACTGTGTGGTAGGCACACAATACAAATTATTACATCAGCACGGCAACGGCAAGAAGAGGGAATGCGTCTGTATGCGGCTAACCCTTGATTGTCTCTCTCTCGGCTCCGAATTTAAAATAAAACTCTGCGCGGTGGGTGTGAGCGAGTGGGTTGACGTCATATGAATGAGGCCGCGAGTGAAGAAGCAGCGCACGTCATTTTATTAAGGAAATGAACGGTTGGGCTGAAAGCGCACACTAATCAACCCTTATCAAACTGGTCACTCGGCTCTGATTGGAAAATTAGCACCGATGGTGGCACATCTGCTCAACTTTGAAAATCAATTTGTTCGCCCCTGCGCGTGCTGTTAGAAATCGAGATTTTTTCGCAGGCCAGCAAGCCCAACCGTCCGTCTGGTCTTGTTTGCTCAAAATTCAAATATGACCTCAACCGGTGTTGACTTTTAAGATGTGCCGGCGCCGAGCGAAGTGACTTGCTGTATAATCTTGCGTGCACGGGCCAACCGACCATGAGACTCAAGCAAAACGGTCAGGATCGGAAAAAAATCGCGTACAACTTTTTCGCAGAGCACTTTTGGTCTCGGAAGTGAGCAATGCATAAGTAATTAGGTATCACACACTCTGCCCTCCTTCTACCAGGCGCAGCGGCATACATTTTTAACGACAAAGCCCCCGAGGTATTGAGTGGAAGTCATGAGGAAAATGTGGCAGAAGTTTGGAATTCACAATGGTATGATAAATAATCTGATCCGCGGCTGCGGACGAAGTAAAAAATCCAGCCATCTTTCCCACAGAATATTCTGCTGAAAAATTCATTCCGCTTTGTAAGTTGCGACGCCGTATAAAATTTTTTATGCAACGAAAATGCCGTTTTACAAGACGGAGGACATGACGATAACTGGCGCGCCGCAAATCGTGATTCTTGTGGAATTATTCTCTACGTAAAAACTACCGCGAAAAGTTTTTGTGATTCTCTTACGTTCCAAGGAAAAAATGAATGAGACGAGAGAGCAAATAACCTCGCGGTTTCGACTCCAGTCGCACCGCAAAGAACACTTTGCCTCCAACCAATCGGCGGGCATTCCACTATGAAGAGGTTTGTCCCTTGAGCAATCATTGTTATCTACGTTCCTTATGTGCCAGCGTCTCTTTATCACAGCGAATTCTGATAAATTTAAGTGACACGAGCGAAATCCGGCGTCTTCCTGCAATGAAAGTGTCATCGCCACATGATTATCTCACCGGATCTATCTGAATATTTATGTAACATTACGTCAGCTTCTGCGGTGCAGGAAAGTGACTGATGATCGTGATGAGCACCATGGCGTACCGCAATTTTGGTTTTTGGTCACAGCGGCTTTTTCTCAGAAAGATTAATTTTTCGTGGTTTTAAGAAATGACGCACTGTTTTATTATAATCGTGATAAAAAATAGTCTCTTACTTTTAAAGCACTTTTGTTTTAAGATCAGCAGATATTAAAAATGCCGAAATCAAAAAATATTATGGGCCTTGAACTTAACTTAGCTAAATGGAGAAAATGAATTTGGGTTGTCCAAGGCCGTAAAAATTGAACGATGCCCTAATGGGATAATAGTGGGAGCCTCCGAATTGAAGCTGTATTGAAAATTGGCCCGTTGAGAATAAATAAACAGCGCTGTTAGGGCTCCAGAGAGCATGAACAAATTTTAACCGACGACTTTCAACGTTTTCCCAGACTGAATTAAACATGCTGCACCTGTTTCAACCTAGCAGTAAATGTTGTGAAAGGTCATTTAAAGAATACGTTGTGTCGCTACTCCAGAAGACAATCAGGGCCGTTCCATCAAGAAGCATAATAAACCTAATACCTCCGAGGGGGAGAAAGCAAATGGTGTTGGACCTAAAGTCTCTTTCAGCTGGGATAACGGCTGTATTGATTGAGGCTGGCCAAGGGCACGCGGCTAATTTCATCGGCATTTGCACCGCTTGATTGGCCTTAATTATCGGCAGGACGGAATTCACGCAAGGCGAATTGGTTGAGAGATTGAGACGTATTGCTCTTGAATCTGCAAAGCTATAAATCAAATCCGGCTTATCTATCTCTAGTGCGTGTGACACATTGGAATCAAAATATTTTAAAACCACACAAGACGAGATTGAAATTTATTATGTCCACCGTGTTGGCGGCGGCTTGGCTGAATTCGTTAGATAAACAAACACGGGCGAGCGTTGAATATATTTGCGTGACCAGAGAATCAGATACAACACAAAAGCTCATCGTTTTTATTTCAACAGCGGGAAAAAAAGCCACCAACTCGATTTTTCTGTGAAGTGAATGAATTTAATCTGCGCGTGAGGTTTGGTAACTGAACTCTTCAAAGTCGCGGGTTCAAAACCAGACGACACTTGATCGATTTTGATATAAATTTGCGGCGGCTGCATCCAATCTTGGCCCCTTGCACCCTGGAGGGAGATCTGATTTCACTCGAGAGCAGCTTTCCTCGGCAGTCACTCCGGCCTGCCAGTCACCTGATCACGACCGTAATTATTCATTACGCGGCGCGGCGGCGGTACAGGGGCAAGCTGCTTTGAGTGGGCCACTTCGATTATGCAATCAGCTAAAGCCTGCACCACGTTCGCACTGGCTGAGCAACCGATTCACTCCTTGGGATTACGGCTCGTGTTTTTACGTATGGGCGGGCAAACGAGCGGATCGACCGCAGCCACAGAGAGTCCTACTTGTGTCAATTTTGCTAGAAAAGTTTCCCTGATGGGATGCAGCACACGGTCGAGCTGTGGAAATCGATGTGACGCGTGGATTCGTTTCAATATAGAACGGGCGTGATGTTTCCAGCTTAGTAAGAGCGCAAACATTTGCATGATTTTGAGTAGGGATTCTGATAAACAATTATTTTTATAGCTTGAGCGGATAATGCAGGGGCCAGAGTTAAAGGCCCGCACAACCTACATTTCCAAAAAGAATTGGACCGAAACAAACTCAGTGAAGATCATAAATAAATAGTATAAAAATTCTTTTCCTGTTTATTGCCTTAATTAAATCAACAGATAATCCTCTTCAAGATATTTCCTCAAAATACTGTATGCATTTTTTTAGTAATATAAAAAACTCGAAAAATTCAAGTTGCCTCAACGTTTCGATTGAAAAGTATAGCAATTCCGGAAACAAGCTGGTTTGTGTCAGAGCAAAAGGGTCGTCTATAAAACCAAAATGCGCGCGTTCAGGCAATTTCCGGCGTGAAAATCCAATACTTGTCATCGCGGCTGCCGCCCGCGACGAGTATGTAATGTGAAAGGGAGCGTAAAAGCAGGACACAAGTTTTATCTGTCCCCTGTCAATAAACCCGAGCGTCAATTATGATTTCAGGCTTGTTTCGCACACCCCCGGCGTCTGCGAGATAAAAGCGGCCCAGGGGCGAAAGGAAAAACAGAGAAAGAAAGACAAGACTCCTTTTTACTCCGTCGTATCTCTTTTCTGCGCGCGTAAAACAATAAAGCACAATGGAACAGGGGGTTGCCTCGAGTGGTGCTCACTCGACAAAGGGTTGATCCGTCCAGCACGTGCGGATTCCACCCCCGAGGGCTGTCCGACTGCAGAAAGTGCGTCCTTCGATACAATCTGGCGCAAACAACTCAATAAAAACGAGCCAACCCTTTCGCATTGAATACCGTCTAACAAGCTGTTTCAGGATTCACACAGGCTTTTTCACATCGTGTAAACGTGCAGAGGTGATTTCCCCCTCATCATTCCAGAGATTGAAATTTTGTAAGGTTGCAGTTATCATGTAACCAACATATTAAGACATATTCTGCAATGTCACAATTTATTGCAAAATTATATTAGGTTTTTGTTGAGAATGAAAACATTGCTTGTACCTAGAGGATTAAGGTTGATTTGGTTGCTTTTGGGACAAATGAGAAATTCTGTTAGACCAATTTTTCAATAGCGGACGAGAATATTATTGCATCAAATATGTGCCGAGACTGGGAAAGAGCAAAGAAGCAGGGAAGTGTAAAAAGTGCAAACTAATTAGTCAGACTGTCTTCAACGCAAACCTCAGACAGGACAGGAAGTTAATAATAACGAATGGCTCTAATCTATCTATTGATTTTACTGAGCTACTTCTTCTGCAATTAAAAAAATTGAGAAATGATAAGTTAATTCAAGTAAATGAAAAATTAATGAATGGAAACTCTTTGCAACTCATATTTAATTTTAGCTCATAAATTGGAGCTGCAATCAGCAGCCTAAATTATTTGAGCAGGAACAAACAGATCACTGCCGTATTTAAATTTAAATGAAAACATTAAAATAAATTCATAATTATTTCATCCTGCAGTACATTTTTATGCACGAGGGGAACGCGACAAAGGGCTCAGATTCTATCCAAATATTTTTTATATAAAATTCTTTCCCCCGCATGTTTACGCAAATGAAATCCATACGATGCGAATGTCACTGGACTCTTCATCCCGCCACGATTGGGTTTCAGGCCTCCTTTACGCAAGTAAAGCTTTTGAGTCAGTTAACAAGAAGGGGGTTCAGGTTATTGCGCGCTTGTCTGCATTATTTGCTGACTGGACAGTTTTGAAGACTACCTTTATTGTAATTTAACTAGGCGAATTAGTCCGATCCTTTCAACAGCAAGCACTCTAGGAATCTGCTGAAGGTAAATAAATATGCATACTTTCCGCATTGGTCACGCTAGTGCTTGAATATGAAAATCAATACAGGTCGCTTGAAATGAACCTATTAGAAAAGTTTTGCTTACAGTGAGCTCTGTCAAAGAATACTATACTCGTGGACAAGCTGATTATAAACAAAGACAAAATAAAAATTTTAAGGTTAAATGATTCTGAAAAGAAATCTGACAGAAAATTTAGTAAACAACTCGGAAAAATGTTACCCTTTCAAAGCATTACGGAACATGATTATATGTTTATCCACTTTTAATCTCACGTTTTAGTAAGATTTTAAACACATTTTTGACTTCAACAGCGCTCCTTATCCTTGAAATTTGAACAATGTGACTTTTTAACCATTAAAAGTTTTATCTCTTCCTCAGCTTAAGCGATTAAGCACACAAGTAACTCTATATCTATAAACTTTATATCCTATCATAATATATCGAGCTCCGAGAAAATTTGAAGTTGTCGAAAAGGTAACAAGTAGTGTAAATCCGGAACTATTACTGATAGAAGTGACGGACCACATCACTCTTGCTCTTCAGCGCAACTGATGGTGTGCGGACGAATTGGCCGTCGCAATCACACACTCGCGTATCTCCATTGGGAAACGTGTGGACCCGAGCGAAAGATGATTGCGGCGCTTTATCAATCTGGCCGGGCAGCAATGAATGGCACTGACAAGCGGATGGAGGCTTCGCTATAATAATTATTACGTGTCTCACGGTGCACACACGTGAGGATCAGAATAAAATTGGCGAGAGGTGCTCGCTCGGTGGCCGCGCGAGTGAATGAATCATCAATCTGTCTGCCGGGCGGCCCATACCGCCGGTCTTTCTCTCACTTGATTCGACATTATATTTCTGGCCCCAAGAGTATTATTTTGGGTCCTGCCCCGCCATGTGCAGGTAAGACTTGGCCTACTTTTGCCACACGCGCAAAGCCATGGGTAAATAAATAAAAAAGAATCAAAGCTCGGCGGCTCATAAATATTCATCGGGCCATTCATCTTCCGTGGCTGAAATGAAAATAATGCGACACGCGCGGCACTTGCAATATCCTTCGTCCGGTTTGTATTTGTGCTGAGGCGCGGGTTTAAAATCAAATAAAAATTATGGGGATGAGGTTAGGTTTGTGCATGCAGGCAGAAAAATTGCAAGGCTGCAGTTGCGAGTCTTCCCTGTTGAACGCGAAACTCAAGCATAATTCGCTGAGATGAAATATTAGCGATAAAACGAGCCCATGATTAATTCTTATCAATTAAAATCTCGAAATCAAAGGTTACAAGCGAAATGTGCGGGCGTAAAAAATATTTCAAAGAAAATTGCACCTGGTAAACAACACTAAAATCTTAAAATCTTCTGAGTGCAAAAATAGTTTTTAATTTCACGTGATAAATATGTAATACATAGCAATAATTCTCACTGGATTGAACACGTATGATAGACAAATTGGTTGCAAGTGAATTAAAAATTTGGGCCCTGGGTGCAAGGGCCGGAAAAAGTTCAACCCCGAGACCGAGGGGTGAGCTGACGAGGGCTCAGGTGTTAATATCGCGACTCACCTTTGCGAATCGGCCGACGGCGGTGCCTCTAATTGGGCCCTGGATCTTGCAGTTGGGTCTTTTTGATGCAGGTGCGTGTGCGACGGCCCCTCCCACGGCCCACACCGAGATTACACTGGCTTGAACGGCGGTGAAGATGGCGAGTGAAGTCTCAGCTCGACTGACTGCCACTTCTCTCCCAAACTGGGGAGGCCATTGCTTTTCTTTTTCTTCGGCAGTCTGCACATCAACCACCACGATCGAAACTTGCAAGCTGGTGGCACCCGTGGCTAAAACTGGAACTAACTAGGACCCAAAGGCTCCATAGAGACGAGTTGAACGGTTAAAACCGTTCGCGGCAGCGCTAACCAATATAGAATATACTGAACTGCGAGTGTTGTGATTGAGTTTACCGAGAACAAGGACTGGGTAAAAGGACTTTCGATAATTTTACCAATTTTAAAACATCATTTTGAAATAAAATCTCGCAACAAATCTTTTGATGCAGAACACTGATTAAAAAAAGAATTTTGCAGTTTTGCCTAATGCAAGAATAGAAACCGGTTTTTATTTTCTAGAAATGTCCAAAATAATCTAATAATCTTTGGTTATTTTACAGCTTTACGCAATTTTATGATCCAATGTAACACTTTTTGGTTTCTTTCTTCATAATATATATTTATCATAATTATGTACTTAAAGTGGAATGATACTGGGCAACAATTGAAAATGATTTAAATTGTTGGATGCCTTAAACAATTGACCGATAAACAATTTGTTCAACAATTTGCAATAATAAAAAAAGACGTTCCTACAGTAAAAATTCAAATTTTGCCAATTTTCTCCAAAATTTACAGTGCTTGAACATATTTTCTTGGCATTATTCCGATTCCTCTCGTCGAGATCTGTTCGACGGTGTATCATTTTTGCCACTTATTGGGGAAACAATCCACTTAACTACCGAATATTTTTTATCTTTGAATTTTCCCGGTTCCCAGTCGTCCAGACCTGCGTGCAGCGCGTTTGCCGGAGCCGGCATCTTCGACCAATCATAACGCTGCTCGTGTTGTGTGCTTTGCCGCCGTGGAGCATAGTAAGTGTAAGAGCTTTGCGACCTAAGCGTCAGTGGTGACGGTATGTGTAACGAGGACTGGTGGTAAGCGCCATTTTTCACACGGGTATTATATATTCTCCTCTCTCAGCTATGCGGCGCTCGCAGTCTGCGCACGTTTGTAAAAATGGCGCTGTCCGCCAGTCTTGGTTATACCATGCTTAAGCGTCAATCTTGCAACGGCGCTATCATCGCTGGTAGGGTGTGGTGTGTGGCTATGTTGTATGAATGAACACATTTCATGTCCATAGCTGACTGCATGTAGACGTGCTCGATTGCTCGTGACGCATTTCTTCTGAATTCGGCACGTGACTTTGCCTATCTGGACTCGGGACTTGGTCGTCTTTGGGCTAAGGGCGGAAAAACCTTGTTTGCGAACCATTCTCCAGATTTTTCCCCTTTGAAAAGACACCAACCGGTGCTGAAAGAATGTCACCTCAGAACACGCGGGCGGACGAAGGCGTGGATCAGCCGGGGCAGACTCATCAGGACAAGGACTCCTCGCCTTGCCACCAGGCAATCAACGGCAGGAAGTTGCCTCGCTCATACTCGGGCTACTCGGAGAGCTTTTGTAAGTATTAACTTTCATTCGGATAATTTTTTCAAATACGACGGCATTTTCATTTTCTATCACCTAACGTGGCGTGGTTGGTTTGGCGCGCGTTTTGATCTCCTAGTAGACGCTAAGCGGTGTGAATAGTGGTGGTTATCGTGTAAAGACATGCTTTCTGACACGCTCGAAAACATTTTTACTGTTTATTTTTTACAATCTAACACTTCACCCTGCCGGCTAAAAAAATGTTTGGAAAAATGAGGCTGAACACGTGTCAAAAATGGCTCAATTTTCTTAGCGTCATCAAGGGCAGCTCTATGTATCTTAAAAATATCTGCACAAACATGCGGGCTCTAACAAATAATTTTGATACTCTTAACTCAGTCATACATCAATATCTCTCAAGGAATGCCGATTTTTTTACTTATTTACATACTTGCGCATTAAATATTGGAAAGAGCGACAGTTTATGCTGACACGAGGTCACAGATTACAGCTACACCACTTCATAGAACTTAATTATTACGAGTAAAATGCCAGAAAATTTCAGTGTTCCGAGTTATATACATTTTTAATTGTTTTTTTTTACAATCTTTAACACATCGACAGTGCCGGCTGAAAAAAATGTTTGGAAAAATGAGGCTAAACCCATGTCAAAAATGGTGGCATTTTCTTAGCGTCATGGAGGGCAGCTCTATGTATCCTATGTATCTTAAAAATATCTGCACATGCGGGTTTTAACAAATAATTTTGCCAGTCTTAACTCAGTCATACATCAATATCTCTCATGGGATGCCGATTGTTTATATTGTCTTCTAATGTGCTTGCGCATTAAATATTGGAAAGAGCGATAGTTTATACCGACACGTGGTTACAGATTACAGCCACACCACTTCACAGAACTTAATTATTACGAGTAAAATGCCTTGGAAATCTAAATTGTTAATGCTGAAAACAGTTTGATAGATGGTTTAGTTTTTAATTTCCCACAATGTTCAAGAGTCTGGAAACATTTCCTCAGAAACGAAAATTGTTAAGCAGTCTCATTGGTAAATAACGTATAAATAATAACATTTCCGATGTGAGTTTTTCGAGCGAACCGTACACAAAGGAAAAAGAGTGATCACAGCTGGATATACATAATAATACTTGAGTGGAAATATATATATAAAGCTGGGTTAGTTCGTTTTCTCTAGAATGAGACTCTGTGTAGCAAGACAAGAAGTGATGGGAAAAATATTCAACCTATCACGTGGATTTGCATGCAGGACTGGGCTGATATGCAGTGATGATTATTTCGCTTTTACTCAGTGCCTGAGTGAGAAACTGGTTGTTTCTCATAAACAGTAAACAGCACAAGAGACGACAAATGCAAATAAGTTCTCAGGTTCCTGATGCATAAATCTTAGTTAGCGGCCTTTTGCAAAAAGCCGGCTCATATAAAGCGAGGAGTGCGGGACGTGATTAACCTGTGTGCGATAGTGATAATTACTACCCGCATGGCCAGGGGCGAAAATCTGGTTCGTTCCTTTCGCAACACCTTTCCAGCTATGCATAAAATCAATTTTCGAGAAAGCGCCTTAGAAGTAAAAGATTTTGCACGCGTAGTTGAATAATCGTGGAATAAGAAGCCATGCAAAAAGCGAATCTATCCTGCAAGACAGGCTGTATAACCAAATTTGCAAATTTGATTAGACGCGGCGGACACAGTACTTCTCGATTTGTAGGCTTCAGATTGGAGAGCCCAAAATAAAAAAGCGCCCACGTGGGAGACGCTGGCACGTCCTAAGACCTGTTCGATAGGCGATAATGTTTTTTTAGGCAGTCTTTGCTTCAAGGCCATCTGCCACCTAGAATTTTAAGTGCGTGCCGATAGATAGAATGGGCAGTTTGTTGTCCATTCAGACAATAATTATTATTATGTAAATTTAGTCTCCTCTGTGAGGTGGAGTGAAGCATTCTATGTGCAACGATCTCAATTATAACTATGCAACGCAACGTGTGTTTATCGCAAGCAGCTGCCTCCCTACTTAGGAATCAATTTCACCGGAATTTAAATGAGCCGATTCGGGCGGCTTCGATGACTCACGCTGAGCGGATCTGTGCCAGCAGTGAAAGTGTCTTTAGTTTGAGTGTTGCTGTGAGTGTAATTTAGCTCTAATGAACAGCATCAAAAACCTTGGGCTTTGCCAATTTCATACACAGTAGTTTCCGAGTTGCGTCCAGTTTTTGTCCGGTCATCCGAATGATTCGAATTTGCACTTCTTTTATTTAGTTGATATTTTCATTTGTTAGACAAAAAGGCTCATTACCAGACCGAAATTACTAAGGGTGCATAATGTGCAATCTGTGGAAATAAGAACAAAATTTTACTTCATAGTAAATGGATGCGGAGGAGAGATGCAGTCCTAAAGGAGGTTTTGTGAGAATAGTGACAAATTGTCCTGTCGCAGCGTCTAGTTCACAGGAATTTGGTGAATGTGGGGGAGAAAAAAGCAACCCTACAGGAGGTATTGTGAATAGCGACAATTGTCCTGTCGCAGCGTCTAGTTCACAGGAATTCGGTGAATGTGGGGGAGAAAAGCAACCAGACAGGAGGTATTGTGAATAGCAACAAACTGTCCTGCGGGAATACACTTTGCCAATTTCATACACAGTAGTTTCCCAGTTGCGTCCAGTTTTTGCTCGGTCATCCAAATGATTCGAATTTGCACTTCTTTTATTTAGTTGATTTTTTCATTTGTTAGACAAAAAGGCTCATTACCAGACCGAAATTACTAAGGGTGCATAATGTGCAATCTGTGGAAATATGAACAAAATTTTACTTCATAGTAAATGAATGCGGAGGAGAGATGCAGTCCGAAAGGTATTGTGAGAATAGTGACAAATTGTCCTGTCGCAGCGTCTAGTTCACAGGAATTCGGTGAATGTGGGGGAGAAAAGCAACCCTACAGGAGGTAGTGTGAATAGCGACAATTTGTCATGCGGGAATACACTGGTGGCAGACTGCGCAAACAACTTGTTATTTCGGTTGATTTATTTGTCCGCTGTGTTGGCTTTTGTCAATCTTGTGCTTATTTATGAGACTTCGATGAGACAGCTCCTCAAACAGTAGTGGTATTATTTTCTAAATGCACGCTGCTCTGTTGCGTTTCACCTCCCCTCGAGCTCGTAGATAAAGAAGAAAATCTTATTGTTGAAGATTTTATGCTCGCACGGTACCCCTACTTGAATGGTATTCCAGGTGGGCACCCCAGCTGTTTCTCTCTAAATCAAAAGTGGGACATGTTGCTCTACCACTTTATATTTCAGTGCTTTCAAAATAGATTATTTCTCAATGACGTTTCTTTGTTTTCATGTTGAAATTGAAAATATAATTAAATTTGAAATAATCGCATCGTAACTGACTCACTTTCAAATTTGGTGTGGAATTTTTTCTTTTCAATACAAGCATGATTTAATATTTAATTCGTTTGTTTAAATGTTGTTGGCCATTTAACATGTGGCTGTCAAAGCTGTAAAGCAACCCGCAGCGTGAACACGATAATACTTTTGCTGCTCAGCTTGCTGCCTAAAATTGAATGACATTAAACCTCAGCAGAGACGGCTCTTTATTGCCATTCACCTCGGCAGAAAAATTAAAACGTTTTAATGAAACGGCAAATTTTTATAGCGATTCTCAAACGAAAAGCTTTATTATATTTGCTGAGTCGGAGAGTGAGTCTGTTTGAAACGCAATGTCCTCAATAGAGTGCAGTCTCCCCGCGTTGCTGGTGACGTGCATCTCGTTTCAAAAACCGGCCGTGTAGAAAAACGGCGGTCGATCCACCTGTTTTTTTAGAAACATCGAATTATTGCCAAGCAGTGCTACGTCGAGTCTTGTGCGACGCGATCCGCTGAATGCAATTGTAATAATGCAAATGAGTCAGTGTGCGGGTATGCAAATGCCTATTGATCAGCCAGGTGTCAGTTTGTGGCTGAATGCATGGCGCCAAAGAGAGAACAAACGCATTTGCATGTTGTGCCGTAAGAGGAGGAGTATTCTAATTTAACTAAGCTGACTCATACTGCAAGAGTTAAAGTCCTAACAAGGTCGCACAGCTGGCGCACAGGACAAAAAAGAAAAAACTTCGCTCGTATCGCGTCGCCTGGCATCCCAAAAGGGGCCGAAATGCACGCTAATAAGATAATCACGAAAGGTCATATCGTAATTCCGACCAAGTGAACCTTGGAGCCCGGCGAAAATGGCGTGGAGGAAACGCAGGCCGCGGCAGAGATAATTCCGTTGCTGCAAATAGAGCACTTTTCAAGCCAATCTTTCACCTAGAAAGGTGATTGGACGCTTTCAAAATGTGCGTTCAAGCAGATTGAGCTAAAGTCGGCACGGAACGCAGAATTGCGGGGAGGTCATTCGTCTTCCGTCTTCACTCACAGGACGTCGTCCTATGCAGTGATAAATAAAATGACTTTTGTTATTCCGCTAGTTGTGCAAAACCTTTTTATACTAATAGCGCAAGAATGTGTATTTTCTTATTGGTGCACGCATGAGACTTTGATATACAGACGACCTAGGCGACAAGAAACCACAGACTTTTCAATTTTCATTCGAATGTCAATCATTATTGCAATTCAATTAATTGGTGGGCCCAAACGGGGTCAATCGACCATGAACCGAGACTGTAAACACACATTATCAGCAGTATCGCTTAATTGGCGCAGTAAAAATGGAAAGCCGGCTTATTACTCGCAGGCGCCGGCGAGAATCTTGCGTAACTAATCGCTTCTCAAGCTATTCTCGCTTTTTTCTTATCTCTTTCAACAGATAAAATCATTCAGCATGAAACGCAGTTTCATTTAAGCGTCCTTCCACGTTGAGGAATTTAAATATATAATGCGAGACACTATTTTTGCTTTTTTTTCGCACACAGCGTCGTGATAATAATTATGGGGGTGTCTCCTTGAGGCGGAGCACTCGAAGAACTCGGTGCGCGTGACCTTGGCAGAGATTTTTACGCTCATTGTGGTTGCTTTTGTGCGTCTTGAATCAGCCTGGCAATGCTGCCAGTAAATAAACCGGCTCGCCGCGACAATTTCCAATTTCAGCTGTGCTGCGTTACCGTTTTCTCACTGTTTTTATGCTCTCGCAGAAGAAACTAAAATTTATATTGCAATGAGTGTAGTGCAAGTGCGTGCACAGCAGCACCCGCAGCCTTAATTTTTGTGCGGCCTTTGTTCAAGGAAAAAGAGAAAATCATTTCCTCGCCGGCAGTTAATTCGCAGAAGCGCGCCCATTGCATTATGCGGTGCCTCATTTGTATGATCATGAGTATTAAGCCACCCATTATAGTGAAAAATCATAACGTTTGCATTCATGCTGCGAGCGTTATTTGCTCTTTCGCATAATTTATCGCGTACATACTACATAGCCTTTGCATCTGCTGCATCTTTCGTTGTTGAACGTTACTCCCCGGCCTACGTGCTGAACAGCACACTTCGAAATCCCAGACCGGCCAGACTGAGAGCGCTCTCGCGCTCATCCCATTTTCGGACAGGATAGTCTGCGAGCGGTACACCAATGCCTACCAGTGCTTGGGTCTCGGGGATTGAGTAAGACTTGTGATTGACATGGACTTGACTGTAAACAGGAGCCGAAGACGATCTCTTGTGCTTGCAGTAAAGGGATATGCAGATATGAGATCAAGTTAATACAAACTCGCATTTTGCTTCAACGTAATTTGCCCCGTGGAAACCTGTTAGGTAAAATAATAAAACTACTCTATTTGTGAGGCCAAACCAATTTCTATTTAATTATTAAACGTTATGAAGCGACTAGTAATTTTAATTTGATCTCTAACTAGTAACTATGCTATTGAAACTATTGATCCCATGTGGAATTTCAACAACACCCTATAATTATTATAACTATAAGCAATGTGAGCACTGTTTATAAAATTGCGAAAATTGCTCAAACAAGCTCGTTAGTTTATATTATTTTTATTTTCGTTAAATCTTTAATGTTTATTGACTAATGATAATGACGCACTGTTATAATCATCGTCAAAATATTTATGCTTTTATAGATTGTGAGCTGTATAGTTCCTTCAGCTGCAAACTGAAGTTTTAATGCAACATCTCAAAAGTTGATTCAGAAATGACAAATGATAAATCATGCACAGCACAATAGAATAATATGCACTCATGCGCTGGTGGATGGCATGCCCGTTGTGCTTCGCGCGGTCAGAAAACAGAGGCCTTGCTGTGAGACACAGTGCAAAAAATGCAGCCGCACAAATTCTCTCCTCTTCACTTGAAATGTAAGCGTGCCGCTTTTCGCGCGCGCTTTTATCACATTTTAACAACGATATAATATATATTTGTTGTTTGATTGTTAATGCTAAAATTGGTGGTTCGGTGCTTGAGGCGCCACGATTGCCGTGCATTTGACCGTCTCTCGCCCTTGGCTCTTGCTTGGTGCACACTGCCAATAAAACATTATGAAAAAGAGCCGAGTCGCCGTGATATAATAAATAAATATGGGTAATTACGCTGCTGTCCGGCAAGCAAAACAATGTACGGGGAGTTGAAGAAGACGTGGCGCCAGCCAGCCTTGGCGGAGATTCACAAGTCACGAGATGCATTCGCTTTGCGTCACTTTTACTGCTGACTAAAGTGCAGCAACTCGCTGCCAATTAAATCACATGTGACTCAAAGCAGCGTGCGTTTTGGTAAACCATATTATGGGAATAATGCAAAATGTTATGTTTATAGTAGTAGGGGACTCGGGGTCATTTTAGCCATGCGGTTAGCCAAGACATTATTTTCATATCATATTTCTAACTCGCTCTGATTGATTGCATTGTTTTGATTGCAGATTTGCGCCGAGACGTGGCCACCGGTATCAGGGCAAAGGACCCCTCGAAAATTCCGGTAAGTTTCCAAATGCTTTTCTCGCCGTTTTGCACTGAAAATTTTCTCATCTGCAGATATTATTGAAAAAAAGCGAGAGAGAGAAGTCACTCACGTCCTTGGCGGAAGCAAGATATGCTGTGCCTTATGTATCGACTGTTTCCCAATTCATGATGATAATCAGGTGAGATTAAACTCTTAATACAAAATTTGTTTAAACCCTTTTTAAAATATTACTGTTTACAGGAAAAAGTTGAAACTCAACCCACACGAGTCGCTTTACCTGATGGTGAACAACCGGAGCATGGTGAACCTTTCAAGCCTTCTCATCGATGTTTATATTGAACTCAAGGCGGAGGATGGCTTCCTCCACATCACCTACGCATCTCAAGAGACATTCGGCTAGAGCAAGGATCGCCACAGCACTGAAGAGACAAAGACTTCCTTGTATTTCTGCTGTGCAGGAGGAGAAATGGCTTTTGAAAAGCCTCTGTGGTTGTCATTTCTTTTTGCTGTTGATCTCTTGACATCGCCCCCAGGACTTGATGTACTGATTGAACGGTGTTTACTTGTAGATTTGTATTGTAGGGTACCTACATTCCGTCAAACAATGACCATTCTTCAACACACAATTCACACAACAGACAAACCACATTGTTTGACGAGCATAAACCGACGCGACCCAATTCAAAAGAAGAGAATTCCTGCAGCAGCCTAGACGACCGGATCAACCCTGAGGACAAACTGGACGAGGACCCTGTAAGACGTAAGATCGCCGTCGCAGCGAGACGATGTAGCTTCCGTCCCCGATGTTGTCGATCGCACGCCTGGGCTTAAGCGGTTCCACACTTTGGATGCTGCGCCACGCTTCACCGAAGTCCCTGACGAACCCACTCGGACACGTCCTGAGTCTTAAATCCGTCCCATTCACCGAGCCTTGCTACTCCACACACATTCAGCCACGCAGCCCAGATTACTCATTTCCGATGTCCCATTCCCACAAGTCGCAGTCCACACACGCAGCCCACAACAACAGCTTTAATCAAATTCATAATATAGGAAAATACTGCGCATCATAATTCTTTCCTATAGTATAACTTATCCACACTTGAGGCTACAAATTTAGCCTTATGATCCAGATTTATTCATAAATTTCCAACCATTACAATTTTCATTTATGAGGTTTTCAAGTGGTGATGTTTCTGCAAATTTTCGCGATGAGATTCTGTGAACCCAAGTGGAGATTTTAAGGCAGACACAAAATTCGTGTTTCTAAAACGACCTGTTCTATTTTGGGGGTTGGATTTACTAAGACTGAAGTTAAAGAAATGTGACCTTCTCATTACTTAAAATTGTTTGGATGGCCATGAATTAAATCGAAGCATTGTTTGCCAAACACAAGTATTTTATTTTAGCAATATTGACATGCAGAACTTAATGTTGGTCTATAATCAATATCAAAATTTTCTTATTAAAATATCTACTTTGAGCTTAAGTTATTCACTTGAATTCAGTGCTTGGATGGCAGCTTGAAATGCATCATGCAGTTCTCTTGCATACCCAACTTGCAGTTTTGCCGTATTCAAGAACTGAGAATACGAGATAGAATCTTGCTGTGGGGTCACCATTCCAGCCTCTGTTCTTGACAGTGAAACCTGAAGAGGAAGATACTTGTGACTGCTAGTACCCTGTGAGGCGCACTCAATGGCAGTTTTCTGAATAACAAACATCAACATTACTTGAAATCAGCTGGATAAATTTTAAACTTACCAAGTTCAATTCTATTTGATCGCAGTATGAGAAAAATTCTTCCACGTTTTTATCAAACTTTAAAGATCCTGATTCATTGCCCTTTCTGTAAAAGAAACAAATAATTGTTAGCGTATTGAAAAAATATTGTATTATTATTTTTGCTCACATTGTTCCCATATCAACAATACTGTTTTGGTGCAATGATTGTGCTCCAGTCTTTAGGGTATTCTGAAACATCAATGCAAATAATTGAATTGAGGCAAGCTGTTTTTTTAGTATTTCATATATATAAAGTTCAGTTCGGGATAAAAATATTTACATTTGGTGCAAATAGTATGAATGGAACCGTGTAACCCCTATATTCACACCTATAATTTAATCAACAGTGCCTCTCTTAAAAAACACGGAAATAATGATATGCCTACCAAAAGGGATTCCTTCAATGGCCCGACAAGAGACTTGACTTTGGCAATGTTTGAAGGATTCTCCATTTTTTCTTGCTGTTGCTGCTGCTGCTGCATTTGAGCTTGCAATTGTGCTTGCTGTAAATTTGCTGGAGGCTGCTGCATTGGGGACTGGAGACCACCAGGTTGGAGTCCGGGATTCATGGGTATTGGACCCATAGGCATATTCTGCATCTTACTAGTGTTTAATGAAGTCTGAGATGAACCTTTATGTAAATGAGACAAAGTATACGTTAATAATAATCATTATTTGTCACATAAAATGGGTAAAATGTGTTAAAGAAATGAAAATTTACGGAAGGTATGTATGTCTCCCCCTCCCCGATAGTGAATTTATGTTAAATGTAATTTTCGGAATATCTAAGAGTCCCAGGGAGATCAATTTTGTCCCAAAGAACGTACTATGGAAAAAATCAATAAACTTTTTATTTTTATACTTTTCATAATATACATCATATTGATACAGTTTTTATTTACAAACTCTCCATAATATTACATAGATACATATACCTATACATATCATAATAAATATTTATAGTGGGTTTTCAATGTGATTAGGAATACAATTAAAGCATTGCAGAAAAAATTGAATCATCCTGCCAGGGTATGTATGTACCTGATTCAACCTACGACCTACGACTGCCTACGACTTACAAGGGTCAGAGCGGGTCAGACCGTCAGAGTAAGCCAAGGATGTAAACAAACAAAACTAGATAGTAGATACCAGACGTCTTTGGTGTGGTTACGCCCACTAAATTCTTCCTCTTGATTGGTTAGGTTTCTGCCCTCTCAGATTTTGAGCACAGCATTAATGCTTTCCTGAGATCCAATGAAATCCGCTTCCCTTCTTCACACTTACCGTGACATTTGATTCTACTTTCATGGATTGGCCAATGCAAAGTTGGGATTGTTGGGAGGGAAAAATGTAAAATAAAACGGTGTGGCCGGTGCCGGACTGCCGGTGTTTCACTCGTCTTGCCTCTGCATGAGCAATCTTGTCATTCTTGAAATTTCAACTTGAAAATTCAAAATTGAGAACGGTTGACCTCATTGTTTAGTTTGAGAAACTTGCTAGTGGTTTCACATGAGGGTTTCGAAAACAGAGAGAGAGTCAAGTTTTCTACAAGCACTATCTACATATACATAATACTATTTGACTAGAGGAAAAACAGGTAATGTATCATATCATCTACGTTTTTCTGTATGTTACCATTGATCTCAACCTTCCAATTAACTTTTGCGTTATCATGGTTATCATATATAATTTCACATATCTATAAGGTATGGAAAAATCACAACTTTCTTTCAATTTCACACTCAAACTCTTATCGGCCGAATATTTATGTATTGTATGATATTATGACTGTACTATGCAACTATGTATTTCAGACAAGATGAACATATTTAACACTGTTAAAAGAAAAGACAGCACTAGTTGGCGTGAGCCTTCAGCTGTGGTGGATTTGACCGAAGATTCTGACGGTGAGGAGGGGAGAGCCTATGTGCTAGACACTGATGAATCAGCCAGTGATCTGAACGACAGCATCGAAAAGACACACAGACGTGGCAAGGTGATGGCCATTCCTGACTCTGATGAATCCGCAGTCGAGGAACAAGAGGATACACCAAATGCAGACACTGATGACTCGACTAATGACGATGGAGATGATAGCCTGATTCCTGAAATTGAAGAAGCATCAAATGACAACCCACAGATAAGCCAGGACTCCGAATCATCAAATGATGATCTTCAAATCAGCCAAGACTCTCAACATTCCAACTATTTGAACTCTTCGAGGTCTCCCAGTGCACCGCAACAAGATGTTAAGTTTATGACGCCACCAACTCAAGCATCTTCTCTCAAAACCTCCAGCAGCGTGAATCAAGTTGGAAGTTACGCAGGGGCCATCAAGAAAGAACGGTTCAGCCCTCAATTCAATGTTCCTGTCATTCCAACCAAGCAACAGAGCCCTCCAACCTACACCAAGAAGGAAGAAAATGATGCTGAGAAAAGGGCTACATTGACCCAAACTATTTTAACAAAGAAGGATCAATTGAAAAGGCTTGAGGTACGTTTTTAGACTCAAAATTTATTCAGCACATTCAAAATTGTATTTTTCAGAAATTCGGCAACAACGAGGGATACCTGTCTCTTCTTCCTGACAAGGGAGCAAAAGTTAACTCCCAAATCACCTCCCTGAGGCTGGAACTGAGAAAACTCTACAAATCGTTGAAAGAGATGGGTGAAATTTCTCCTCTTCAAGAGAAAAAAGTGGAGCCACCAATCGCAGCCGCGTCCAACATTGTGCCTTTTGAAAATCTTCCTGTGAAGAAGGCCTACCATAGACCTGAAGGTATGCTTTTATTTTAAGGCAAAGCGTGATTCATTAAAGCACATTCTATCCTAGACTATACTATTGCTGAGGCGTTGACAGGTGATGCTTTGATCCAGTTGCATTCTACTTTGCGAGAGATGCCAGAGGATGCTTCTGACGACGGACCTCATGGATTGGAGGTAGAGCTGCTCCCTCACCAGAAAAGAGCTCTGGCTTGGGCCCTTTGGAGGGAGTGCAAGCACCCTAAAGGCGGAATTTTAGGTACTGAGTGTAATCTCGCCTAATTGTTAGTCTTAACTATTTACAATTAACAGCGGATGACATGGGTCTTGGAAAAACTCTTACCATGATTGCCTTAATTTTGCGAAGCAGGGAGCTGATCAAGGACAATGAGGAAAATATCACTGCAAGTCCTGGAGGTAACCTAATTACAATGTTCGCGACTTTGATCAGCTGGTTTTAGCCAGGGTGGTTAAAACCAGGAAATTTTTTTGACATAAATTGTCTTTTTACGGTTCAAATATAATATGGCTAAAATAGGTTGTTTACTACTGAAACACTGTTAAGATTTTATTTTGGTTTTTAAATTAAATCATTATCAAAATTGCAGTCTTAAAATTTTAAAATACAAGGTGGTAATTGTGTTTTATACTTGAATTATTTTATTAATTCCCTAAATTTAGCTGGTGAAAACCGGCTGGGTTGAAATTATATTAAAAAATCCAGCATTTTTCGATCACTGCCTTTTTAAGCAGAACCTTTCCAGTTAACAAAACAAATAATTTATCAGGCCTGAAGAAAGCGAAGACTCTGGTGGTCTGCCCTGCTAGTGTCCTGAAGCAGTGGGAGGCAGAAATTGTTCAGCGTTGCAAGCCCCGAGCTCTTGTACCTTATGTTTACCACGGAAATTCAAGAGGAATTTCTCTTAACAGGTAGTTGATTTTGTCATTCATAATATTTAGATAAATTTAAGTAATGATTGATTTTTAGGCTCTGCCGAGCTGATGTAGTGATCACTTCTTTTGCCATTGTGGGCCGAGAAGGAAAAATTACCACAGACTTCATTCCTGGCGATGAGACCAAGCCTTCAGTAAGCAAATTACATCAAATTTTCTCTTAATCATTTAATTTAATGAATTTAATCATATATCTGCTGCTTAATTTTTACAACTACTCGAGAAGATTTTTTGTCAAGCATTTTCAAGTCATTCTGAAGCTTTCAATCTAATGCTTCATCTTGTATTTTAGGGCACACTTTTCCAAGTCCGATGGGAAAGAATCATCCTCGATGAGGCGCACACCATCCGCAACCCTAAAACTCAGATCGCACAGGGTGCCTATCAATTGGAAGGCAAGTACCGTTGGTGCTTGACCGGGACTCCACTCCACAACAAACTGAAGGACATCTACAGTTTGCTGTACTTCCTCAAGTTTACTCCGTTTACTAACGAGATGGTTGGGATGGAATGAGTAAAAATTGTAATTCTTACATATAGTCCATTTTCTTTGACAGGTGTGGCGGAGAGTAGCAGAGAACAAGAGCTCTGCAGGATTGGAAAGACTGAACACATTGATGAAGACAATCATGCTGCGAAGAACAAAGGCCGAGCTTCATGAAATGGGCCAGCTTGATTGTCTGCCTAGCAAGGGTGTGCAACAAGTTGAGTTGGTTCTGAGTGAGGAGGAAAACAAGATCTATCAGCACATGCTCAAGAAATCTAAGTATGTTTCTGTGGTCCATTTCTCCAGAATAAATTTAACGGCACTAGACAAATTCATGCTAGAGGTTACTCCACAGCTTGATGCTTAATTCAATCAATTGACTATGACAATAATTAAAAAGAAATGCAACTATAAATTTCATTTAAAAAAAATTCAAAGAGTAGCCATCAGTTAAGATGTTGCTCCTTGTTGTGTGATCAAAATAAATTTGAAATCCCAATGATTTATTTTATGGAAAGGTAATAATGATCTCTCTGTTTAATATTGAATTTCAGAACACTGATGGCCAAGTTTATTTTACAACGAGCTGAGCGAATGGTTGATAGTGGTGAAGATGTGTATGCAGTTAGAAAAGCTATGGAGCAGCTGGAAAAGGACGGCTTTGATGTGAAGAAAGGCATGTTCATGGATGGGCAAAATGTAAAGTCCTCTCACATCCTTGTCCTCCTTTTGAGGCTTCGCCAGATTTGCTGCCACATGTCTCTTGTCAAGGATGTAAGTACTTGCATTAGAGAGGACAAAATCTCTTTACAGATCAACTGATCCCTTTCACTATTATTATTTAATTATTGCATTGTTTAGTGTTGATGTATGTATTATTCATATCTGTATCATTTTGAAATACATTGTTTGTGATATTTCTAGAAATTAGACGATGACGTAATGGAGGCAGAGAATATCGATGTCAAGGAAAACAGCTTTGATGATTTGGTAAATGACATCAACAACCTCTCCATTGCTGGGCGAGATGAACCAGAGGAGAAAGGTTTACTTGACTCTGATGACCCTATTTATGAGGAAGACTTCGAAAGCACAAAGGTACAGTTATGTTAAGTTATTTGCAACAGTGTATTTAGTTTGGACTTAGATCAAAGCCACTTTGAAACTCGTGGAAGAAATCAGAGAGAGGGAAGAGAAGGTTGTTATTGTGTCTCAGTGGAAGAGCTTTTTGACTATTGTGAAGTATCACTTGCGTGCTGCTGGATTCCGTTCAACACTGTTCTCTGGAGACTTAACCATGGCGAAGAGACAAGAAATCATCTCCGACTTTAATGATAAGCAGGGAAGGATCAAGGTAAATGTTAGTAATTTTTTAGTGTTCATTAACTTAAACAATGATGTCACTTAACAGGTGCTGCTGTTGTCTTTGACTGCTGGGGGTACTGGAGTCAATTTGATCGGAGGGAACAACTTGATCCTCATGGACATCCATTGGAACCCTCAACTGGAGGCCCAAGCTATGGACAGAATCTACAGAGTTGGCCAGAAGAAAGATGTGAACATTTATAAGTACGATAATCTTAAATTTGTATTGGTTTGACTCTAATATTCCATTTTTCATTAGGCTCATCTGCCAACATTCCATTGAATCATCAATTGAGATAATGCAGGAGAAAAAATTGGAACTCTCTGAGGGTGTCTTGAACAAGAAGAAGAGCGTGAAGCTTGACATTGAAGACCTTCGAGATTTGTTCAAGAATGCTTAAAATATGTACTATACAAACTACTCAAAATAAATATAACTGCATGTTCAAATGACGATGTTTGACGTTCTAATATTGAGTCACATGATTAGAGGTCTTACAAATAGGTGCAGAATTTATTACGAAGTTGGAGGTTTAACTGATATTAAACTTTTCGAGAGATAGGAAACAGCTAATTTAGGTGGTAGCTGGCTGAACCAGCTCTGCTGGGCTAAGCTCTATTGGTGGAACTTTGAGGCGCGACATTGATAGTCTCTAATTGTCAAAGCAATTCTTTTCTTCTGAACTGGGAACATTAATGGTTTTAGTGCGTACAGATCTACACCCAAGGACTCAAAAAATAGGAACGGCTGCTTTAAAAAATAATTCACTGCAAATCGTTTAGGTATTGATACTCGCATGACTTTATTTAATGCACAAAGTTAAGAAATAAGAATGCTAGATAATAACTTCTGCTCTTTAGCGCAAATCACCTTAAGAATTAAGAATTATGCGTAATATATTATAATGGAACTTAAATCCTATTTACAAGCATGTTAACGAGAAAAGGCAAGTTCCCTTTGTGGATTATCTTTGTGAATGAAGCCAAAATTCATGAATCACACTTGTCGGAGACGAGCCAACCTCTGTGTAAGTTCATCTTGCTCCTGGGACACCTGAGTAGAGGCTCCAATGGTGCCGACTTGTTCTTGGGGCAATTCCATTTTAAGCTCCAGTCTGAAAAATTTGGATGGGAAATGAGAATTGCCATTTAACACAATGGTCAAAAATATTTACCCAGCTTCATCTGCAACCTGCATCATCAAACTCTCAACGTCATTCTGGGGAACGGTGGTGGTGGTTGTTTGGGACATAGCGTTCTCCATGTACGAGCTCTGGACGTCCAAATCTTCGAACTGGTGCTCAAACTTGTCCATCAGAGTGGAGATCTTTTCAAGATTCATCGACTTCATTGCAGAGTCCATCGCTTTTACAACTCCAGCCATTGATTGAGTGACCTTGAAAAATAAAATTATTATTACATTTATATATGAACAACTGGATTATATTTATTTTTAGAGTGAGTTCTTCAGAAAGTATTTAACAAACAACAACGCACTTTTCTTGTTGTCAAGGCTGTTTGTACTCTGCTTGCCACGGCATCAACTCGAGCACTCATCCTGAGATAGTTCAGTGCCTGGTTCTTTTGCCTGATCGCATTTTCAGCGTGGATTCGGGCACCTTCAAGATTGCCCTTCTGGATAGCCTTCTTGCATTTCAGTTTTTCAGCTTTCTCCTCCTTTTCACATTTCTTGGAATTCCTCTCCAACTCCTTGACGGCAAACTTCAGGTTGAAAAGGTTCTCTGCAAGATTTCTTAAGGAAATGTCATATACCACTTTGTTCACAGATGATGAGAAATTAAAATGATCTGCATTAGATTCACACTAAATGAATCACATGTTACCAAATCCAAAACCAGAACGATAAAGAGAATTCTATTGCTTTGCCTTGAGCAGTAAAAACAGGGAGATTTGTTATGTGGAATATTTTGTATAATGATATGATCACGGTATCGAGAAAAGGATACTCTCCATTGCAGACGACGACATGATGACCTCTTATGTGTTGCTGCCCTAGACTTGTTTCGAATTTCGCGAGCTGGTGAACGTGAAATTGTCGAATATCCAAGCGATGACGCAAAAATAATCGAATTACTCACTTCAGACGTTCAGAGACAGATTACAAATAATATTGTTTTCAGCCAGCTGTCGTGCGAGTGGGAGAATGGAGTGTTTAGTAAGGAAATGCATCTAATTGCGAGGAACTTCAGCTTAAACCTAGTTTAAACCTTACTCTATTAAAAATATTACAAAATTACTCGTTGCAGTCTCAAATTAATTGAAATAAATTATTGAGGTTAAAAACTATTCTTTAAATAAAATTTATTTAAAAACTACTCAAGCTCTAACTCCAAACTCTACTGGACTCGGCTATTTGCTTTGACAGCTATTAATTTGACGTCACTCTTTCCCTTCGATTGGTCATGAAATTTCGCGATGTAACCAATCATGAAACTATACTATCCAAACAATAGAGCGCTATGTAATAATTTTAATATTATTTAACGTAGCGTGTACCTTAAAATTAACAAACTGAGCCAGTTCATTATAAATTAAATTGAGTTTCACAAAAAATACATTTTACGCTTTAGCGTTTCATTATTATTTATTTAAGATCTTCGTTTTTTCCCTTCTAATAGCTAAAATTCCAAATATTTAATCATTTTTTATCTTTTTGTAAATTAATATTATTTTAATGAAGATTTGTCTGTCCCAGCATCAAGAACGTCTTTTAATTCGAAGTTCATTGCTGTACTTACGTTGAATGTTACAGAAGCAGAAATACAACTTAAAATGCTTTGCTGAGAGCACAGCAAACACGTGACTTTTGTGTCAACCCTCTGCCATGGAGAAATTGAGGAAATTTATTGGTGACGACTCTTTTCTTTTTGGCTTTTAAAATATTTGTAATAAATAATGAAACGATAAGTAACGTTTTCGTTATTATATGTTATTTATTCAAAAACCTGAAATTACGCAAAATAAAAATCTTATGAAAGCTGCGTGGTGTGTGATGAAGTGTGATGATGTTACAGCACATATTTTGATCAATAAAAATAGTTAAATTCGTGACACTTTTCACTGCAAGAAATGCTAGTTTTCTATCTTCCATACTTGTGAGGGTCAACTTCCTTAGCCTGATATCCATGATGGGGATGAGCTGAGTAATGGAAAACGTGCATTTTTCCATGCTTGTCATGGTATCCATAGCGGCCATGCACTACACCATGATTATCGCGTTCCTCATAGCGGAATTGACGCGCCTTCCTGTAAACATTTAAAATATTTCGAATATTTCAAACAACACCATGATGTTTTTACGGTTTTTACCGTTCTTACTAATTATTACATCGGAAAGGTAGACTAATAATTTTTGTAAAAACGAAATTCAAAAAGTCGCGATGGACAGGCACCGGCGAGATTCGAACTCACGATCTCCTGTTTACTAGACAGGCGCTTTAACCAACTAAGCCACGGCGCCGCTGCGAATAGTGGGGCCGAATGTAAAACTAAATTTTGCACCTGACCTCGTGTTGCATAGTGCATTAAAAACACGTTTGCATGTTATACGATTTTAAATTAACACGAGACCCATTTGATTGCTTAATCTCCAGGATTTAAACTGTGCAGAAATGGAGTGTCCATATATATTATATTGTACAAAAGGCATAGCTATATCATGACTAGCTCCAATAATTCAAAATTTCATAGGTTATAGACATAAAATTAAATTCAAAATTTATAAATTACCTGATACAAGACACAAAGTTTACTGTAACAAAATAAAAAAAATTGCTCAATCGCTGAAAAACCAAATTAACGGATTAATTTATAACTAGAAATGTGAATGACATTTTTTTATCATATCATGAAAATTAAATTCTAATGAAATATAATGGCTATTATTTAAAAATCTAATTTCATGTTCCCATCGTGTGCAGCGGCTCTATTTGGCATCGCATGCCTCATCAGCAGGACTCGTATATCTCAAAATTTCACGATAACAGCCGCCTATACCCTTCGTTCAGCGCAGAGAATAAGAATAAGAGTCATATTTTATTATGAATTATTTTCATTAAATTTCATACTTCATACGTGAGTAATTCTTTCATATTTCGATCTTTCTCATGTTAAAATATTTTTCAAAGATTTGCATCTCTCCTAGGCCACAAAATTAAAATTACCCTTTTCCTGTGTCATAGCCAAATCTGTATGACTTGGGTCCCTTGTGGCCATTTACGTGGAAATGCACCCTCGATCCGCCGTGAGAAGACTCGTCAGCTCCTCCCCAAGAAGGTGAGCTATGCGTGTCTGCAGAGATCTGAAATTAAAATCAAAATCTCATTGCAAATTCCAAATTCCATCAATATTATATTTTGAAATGAAAAATAAGCAAAATTAATATGTGAATGATTGAATGAACTTGAAATGGGAACTCACTTGCTCGTGACGGGAGGGTTGGGGTGCGTGCTCTTGGGGCTCATCGTAGGTGGCTTGCGTGTCTTCATGGTTTGAGAAGTGTTGGTTGCTTTGGGGCTGATAGTAAGGGGCAGCTCGTGGAACCCAGTTGTTGGCCGCCACGGCTCTGCTCCCGTGGCGATGGGGGTGGTTTTGGCTTTGCTGATAGCTTTGGTGCGCAGCAGAGGGCACGAATTGAGCCGTTGAGTCGTAGTAGCCCTTGTGCACATTTTTTCCATTTTTTAGCTGGTAACTCAGAGCACTGAAGGGTAGAGCTACCATGAAGGTGCTGAGCGAAAATATCTGAAAAAAAAACCTTTTGTAAAAAATGTAGATATTTTAATGATAAATGCGGTGTTAAAATTCAAATTTTACCTTCCTGGGAATTCATAGAATATATAAGCCTAGCAAGCCGGTGTTATTATTTTAAGGTATTAAAAAGGGAAATAAAATCTCAAGATTGAATTATATATTTTTGCAAGAATATATTTTTATACACGGCCAATAAATTGAAATATAATTTCAAAAATTTAATGGAGAATCTTATTTTAATATTTAAAAGAGACCAATTACCTTTTTCTCATGAATATTCAAAACCTGTCTGTCTAATGAAGTTTATTACCGCAATTTGATAAAAATAGAGCAGTGCCTTCTGCATTGCTATTTATGGACTCATTGTCAGACCTGCAAGACTTTACTCGCTCGGTATATCCTCCAAAAAATTGTAATGCAGAGAGCGAAAGTCGTGATTGTTGCACGTTTTCGTTTTGCAAAACCTCAGCAAATTAACTATCAAATCATCCTACATTTATATTTTGCTTTTGTGTACGCTTTTTGAGTAGTTTTTGTAATCATAACTTCAAATATTCATAATTATTCCCCTCTATTTAATTAAAGGTTGATTCTTTTAAAATTATGCTTTCCTCCAAGTCTTGATATTGCTCTTTTTGTCTATTTTAATAGCTTATCTTCACTAAAGTACATGCACATATGTGCACGTAAGTTAGTTTCTTTCGTCACGCGTTGATCTATTTACAAAGGTTAATCAACCATTGTAACTTATATAAATCAATGGATCATTTCCTACACTTTTGTGACGAGTAAAAGCCCTTTTTCCCTTTTTGCATAACGTGAAAAAAGTGCGTCAACTGGCGCGTCACTGCAGCTTGAAAGTGAATTCCGCGTTTTTTACGGTGAATTAGGCAGCTATTGGAGAAAACAGTTCCTATTTCAAGAAGAAAAATCAATGTTAAACACACAACATTTTCCAATATTTACTGGCGGATGCTTTGAGGTTTCACGCGTGCTGAAAATTTGGCCGCAAAACCATCGGTTCGCACAGATTAACTCGCGAGCGGCTCCAAGCTCGAAGACAAAGAACGAGAGAGTGCAGCTGTGAAATGCAGTCGTCACGCTAGCAAAAAGTAAATCTTGGCGATTTGCTCTGGATGCGGCAAATGAACAACGAAAAAGTAAGATACGTCAATCGCTCTTGATTTCCAAGATTTTCTTATCCTGGTCGCTGCGGTCGTGAAATTAAGAGAGGGATAGGCGCGTGAGTTTCGCTGTGATTGATCGCGATGCAATTGCGCATACGAAGAAAAATATAATTCTCATTCCAATCCAAACCGCAATATAAATTAATAATTTTGTCTTGTTGACAAATTGTTTGTAAAGTAGATTGACCCTAAAAATTAATCTAGACATATATTTAATAATTAATGATTATTTATTATCATCAAAAAGTTTATATAAAAGTTAAATATTTGATTTGATTTACCCTCTGATCAGTGGGAGAACGTTTAAGATAATTTTTCTCTTCGATTATGTTAACTTTTAGCCACGACCATATTATTATTAATGAATAAGTATGTTATGTTACTTTTATGTTTTCATTTTATTTTAAATTCGTGTGACACATTTTGCTTTTAATATGAAAAGTTGGATTGAATGAAATTGCTGGCGATGTCATTTTATTTTAATTTTAAACTATTTTAATCTAGTTATAAATATGGTTTATATTTTCCTGATGAAATGGAAGCTGGTGTATAGGACAAGTTGATGCAATTCTTAAATGGATTATTTAATGATATGAAACCAGCCAAAATATATCCTAATATCACTAAGATTATATTAACACAATAAATTATAAAATTTTAAAGCTATATGTAGCCTGGCCGAAAGTAAAATTTAAAACTAAACAAATTGAACCATACAAATAAATCATAGCATAAAATTATCTTTATGCTAGCATTTGATTAAACATTATAAAGAAATTTTGACTTACAACTTTGCTGACCAAGGAGCCTTTCATGGTGTCCACAGAATCACTGACACACTGAAACTGATCGGTCTGATAGCGGCCAAGTGAATTATATAGGTGTGCGCTGCGCTGCACCATTCCGTCCCCGGCTCCCAGAGAAAGTGCAAAGACGACTTATGCACCCGCCCGCACCCGCGCACCAGGCCTCTATGCGTCTTTTGCTAAAAATGCATGTGTTCGGAAATGTCTATTTGATATCCCTTTGTTCTTTTTGGCGGAAATTGTTGACGAAAGGAAGCCATCGTCCATTCAAAATAATTAAAAAACAAAAATGGAGTAGAAAGTTAACAAACACTAACGATCAGAGATAGCTTGTTGTGATGAGAAATCATTAAATTATTTTGTATTGCGGTTCTACGGTAACTTTAAATTTTACTGGCAATGCCGTGATTATTTCAGCTTTTGGATAATTCAGCACATTTCCTTCGACTAAAATTTCCGGAACCGTGATTTCTCGGCTCTCCGCACGATGAAGACAAGATCTGCGGATCAAAAGTAGAGCTGTAGCATCAAGCGTGTAATTGTTTTGCTCTGTCCTGATCACAGGTTGTTGTAATAGACACTTGAATGATTTCTTCAGAACAACAAAGGGATCCACTGCTCTTCTTTGGCGATGAACTAACAATTGGCGATTGAAGTTCACTGTCACTTGAGTTGTTTGCATAAGGTTTCGCTCTAGAAACTCTGCCTCATCTCCATGTCCAATTTTGAAGCTCGCTGAATTTCGGAACATTTATCTTTATCAATAAACAGTTTCGAGTGCCAACAGGACTTTAACATGTTGCAATTCGTTCACTTTGCGGAAATTCACTTGCACTAAAACATTTTTCATTTCGGCGAACAATACCTGTAAAGTGCAACAACAACAAAAACTGCGAGTAAACAATAGTTAACTTGAATATCACGAAGTTAATGGCTCTGAACAAACCGTGCGAAATTAATTCTTTTTTGTTCCACGCTGCTCTGACGTGGATGTTTCTCTTATAGATTTAGTTGTATCGCTCTTCTAGTTCCTAGTGCTTTTTTACGTGAGTGACTTTTGACTCCGTGCAGCAGGCGTGTAAAATCAACTTTTTGCTCTCCGCACTTTTCCGCAAAACCTTTTCCTTCGAGAACTTAATTTAAAAATTTCAACTTTTCTAAGAAGAGAACTTTATTGCATATTATGTTTTTCTCAAAGCTGCACCGAGAGCAAAAAAATAATTAAAGTCGCTGTCCTGAATGTGGGACGCAATGTGCCGATTATTTCCGTAACACCCGACGCGGCGAGGTGTAGCCGAGCAAGACGGTCCTTTTTATTGGCATAACTAATGAGTGCGTCTTGTATATGTTTCTAATTAAGCATTAAAAAGCAGGCGTCGGACTGTGTATTGACCGACTCGGCTACTTGATTCAGTGCTTTTTGCACTGCCAGCTATTGCAGCCAGAAGTGATAAAATGTCATACCCGAGCGCCCAATCACAATTCAAATGTGTCCGCGTCTACTCTATTTTGCATCGGCACAAAACCGATCGATTTTCATCGGTCGCGTTAATAATATTCAAAGCGTAATTACGATTTAGCTTTCACCGCTCTGATTTTTTTGCGTTTGGTGCTCTTTTTGCGGAGGTCGTATGCCATTGCTGATATAATTTAAAGTGACAAATTTCTTGCATATCCGGAAGTGACACCAGGTACCAACAGTACCGCGATCTATTAACTGACCCCCGTGGTTTCTATCAAGCCGATTATACATGCTACTTTACTTTGAGCAAGTAGAATTTTTTCATGGGAAAATTATCTATCATGATAAAAACAGTTAAGTTTGATCTTGGGATTTGAGGAGCAAATTTGAAAAGAAACTGCTCAAAATAAGGGCTACGGTAAATTAATTTGTTTTTATTTACAAATCGTTTGTAGAAATAATAATTATTAGCAATTAAAAATCAAGCATCTGAAGCAAAAAATGAGATACACACTTGCTGCAAAGTTAAATCAAAGCCCAGCCTCTTGTTTTAAAAACGAATTACAATTGTATGACATAGCCCTTTTTTGCTTCAACGCGTCTTCTAAAAATATTCCTCAAATAATGTGTGCTGGATGGTGCAGGATACCGGACTTCATCATTCACTGCCAAACTTCTCACAGTTGGTCAACTTTTGCGCCTCGGCCTGTAATTTGAAAAACGATCATGCCATTTTTCAATTTCCTCTGTGCAGCTGAATTAATCATACCTGCACCAGCTTGTAAATGTGAAGAATCGTGTCCATGGATGATTTGCATGACGAGTCCCGGAGCTCTTGCGGAATTCCCACGCCAGGGCCAGCAGCTCCTGATAGTCCACGCTTGCCCCATCCCGGTGAGAAGTTCACCTAAAAAAGGTTGCTATACTTCAGATGTAGTTTCACGGAAATTCTGTAGAAAAAAAACTAATTCATTCGATACATTCAAGCAAACATAATTATAGATATCTGTAGACCTGAAATAAAACCTTGAATTACATGCACATATTCAGCATTCCAGTGAACTCAAACCACAAAACACAAGACCTGGATTGAAAGAAAAATACATTTTTAACCAAAGGAAGTAATAAGTCATAAATTTGTACATATTAAGGAAATACCCCTTGAGGTGATGAGCCAGTAACCTCCTGAGCACTTTCAATTCTTACTCCATTTCTCTTGCCCCATCCAGGGGAGTAGTTGATCTAGCAAAATTACAGAGAAAGATTCTAAAATGTACAAATTACGGTGCATAAGTGATATTTACAAAAGTGCAGATAGAGTTTAAGATTTTTCCGCTCAAAAACAATATCACAATAACGATCTCCTACCTGAGCATCGGCTGAATCGAGGCAGAAAACCAAAAGATATGTGGAGAGCAGGCCCAGGATAAGTAAAGGCTTGCCAGACTGTGCACTCAGAGCCATCGCACTGAAATAAGCCGAGTTTTTTACTTTGTTAAAGACGCCAAGACAAGAGGATTTCGGGACACTCAGTGAAACAAAGAGCGTGAATTGAGAAAATGAGGGCACCTGCAGCAGTGTATTGGTCCAGTGGGGTTTCGGGTGAGAATGGATGAGGGATGGCAGGGTTGCGGCTCTTATAGCGAGCACTTCTGCCTACGCTCATGCTGCGCGCAGCTTCTCACCGGCGTACGTTTGCATGCATGCCTATCCCTTTGAGTTTGAGCTGGTTCATCAGGGCTAAGGACGATTGAAATTGCAAACGTAATGTCTGTAAAATAAATTTTAATATTTACAATAATTGTTTACTACAAAAAAAACCATGCCTGTTAGCTTGTCAGCCAAAAAAACTTAACTTAAATTGAAATTAAATATCAAAAGTTGCATTCATAAATGATGGATGTTATTTGTTTTTGTGGGATTTTAAAGTTTTATTTATTGAATTAATCAATAAAACTCTTAAAGTATTTTTCAGCAATTCATTTCTAAACGTCTTTTAAAAAAGCTTCATGCTATTATCGATAATGCTTTTAAAGATTTATCTGAGGATTTCCCTCACAGTTAAGGTTATGTTTAACAGTCAATGCAGGTATGTTTGGTTTTCGCACCGTATAATTAAGCCGCGCACACGCGCATATCATTCATCAATGAATTCAAAGCACATCTTTCAACAAGGCACGTGCCGTATTAAGGAGGGCACACATTGTAAAATTCACAATTTGCTTGGAAAAATTTAGCGTAAATCAAATTCTAATGTAACTATTTTTTCAATCTGCGTTTAAAAAAGCTGTTGCTTCTGTCTCCGCATCTTCCTCAAATACATATGTAGTTATTTCTAGGGTAGATTGCAATACCACTTAAATGTTAGGCATACAAATAAATGTTGAATAACTGCGCTTAATTTAAAATTTTTCGTACAAATATTTTAAAATAAGTCAGATCACAAAGCAAATAAATACCAAAAAATTGAACTAATAAAAGAAATTGTGTTTTAAATAGTTGCTGAGAAGTCATGAATAAAATATGAGCACATTTTACCTAATAAAACCACTCTCCACAGCCCATATAATTTCATGTCCTGAATTCAATTAAAACTGTTTTTTATATTTTCATAATTTTCTGCAAATTTACCGAATGCAAATTAAAATCTTCCTTAGATGGTTCGCAGCCACAAATTTGTATAAAAAAATAAATATTAACCCGCAGCTTTAGAAGGTTGTGCCACACAATGTGAAAATTTTGCAAACCTGAGCTCGCAAAAGTGCAAGAAGTGTGGAATAGCGTAATGAAAGCGGCGCCCGCGTGTGTGTCGCCTCGGATCGCGAAATAAGAGGATGTGCGTCGAATGAGAATGAGAGAAAATCAAGTGAAGCCCTTCGGCGCAGACCACGCACGTCATCCTCTAGTTATCACACGCGGGGCGCGAAATAATTAATCAAGAGGCCCTCTGTCTAATGAGGAGGACTCGGCTGGTGTTTGAATGAATCTCATGCAATCACTTCAAGTGCACAAGGCGCAGAAAGGCGCAGCGTGGGAGACTCGCTCACTCACAGGGAGCACAAGCATACACAGAGAAAAACCAACACACGCGTGCCGACCACAAAAGCGGCACATTTTTTGTCAAATGAAAATATTATTTTGCGCGCACCACCGAGTGCGCCAGCTCTCAGCGCCGACCGCGGTTGATCTTTTTCGTTTGGTTTTACTCTACATTTGTCCATTGTGTTCGCCGGCCCCTTTTCATCCGCGCGGCGCATCAGCGAAATTACAATTTGACAAATACGCTCTCTATTGAAGCCCGAGCTGATGGAAGATGGAAAATCGCCAGCTGTTGAATCAAAGTACACTTGTTGACAACGTCTTCTGGGAACATACTACTGTATTTAATAGCAGAGTATAGTTCCATTTGTTTGGGAAGTGTTTTTTTTTCAATTTTTAATGCTGGCAGAAATTTTTTAATCAAGTAATTTCACCTAATAGGAAAAATCTGCCATTTGTAAAGCTCTATAAATCTCTTAAATTGATACTAGTAGCAAATCAAAAAATTACATGAATACTATAAAACAATGGAGCCGAATATAGTTGCGTGGATCAGTGCGGTGAGTTGTTCTTTTGTATAATGTTCCTTTAGATTTTACTTCTCGTACCTAACTTACGCCTTTTGATACCTTTCCATTTTTATTTCTATATAGCAATTGGCAGGAATCAATTGAAATTATAGCATTACATTTTTCGCAATCCACTCACAAATGATGATTATTAAGCATGTAACACAAAACAACAATTAGCTTTTTAAGTTTCTACAAGATTTTGTTGCAATTTCCCTCGATGTGAGAGAGCAGAAACACACACAGCACTGAACTTCTCTCTGTAGTTGCATAACTGTAAAGGTGCTGCCTTTCCACCGGCTGCAAACCTTTGGCGAATATAACGCGCAGACCTTGAATGGCTCGCCAGGTGAAAGTTACAAAAGCAGAAGGCCGCTTTGCTGAATTTCGCCCTGGCTCTCTCGAGCGCGCCTTTTTACTTGTGTTTTGACTCTTGTCGATTGCGCCTTGCGCCTTGTTCTCCGCTTTTCTGGATGAATATCTCCTTGTGATCCTGTTAGGAGGATGCTCATCGCCTTCATCTAGTTGTTGTCCTAATCGTGAGTATATCTATAGTTTTGACCCACTAACGCGCGTTGTAAAATGTGTGACACCCAATTCTACGGCTTTTTAGACCTTTGCTCGTGACGACACCGCAAAATTGAGTTATCGCGGTGTTATTTTTAATTAAAACGAGTCCTCTGAACGAGTGGCACGGACAAGGTTGGAAATATAAAAATTTTGCTCTGGAAAAACAGAGGTGCGATCACACGCGTGTGACGCGCGCAATATATATCGATTTTTTCCTTCTACCTGAAATTTGTTGACAATCGCCGTACTCATCATTTTGATTCAGGTTAAGGAACTAGACGATTAATTTTTGTATCCTAATCGTTTACGTGTTATGTGCTAAATATTTGGTCTTCACTTTTATTTTTCAGAATAATCGACAAAATTAATTTCATATAATCATGTCATCATGTCTAAAGTAGCATTTTATCCGTGATTGTAATAATTGGTAAATTGTTTAGCAAAACACATAAAATTTATTAATTGCACATTGATACTGGAAAAGCATATTTATTTCAAAATCAAATGATTTTGAAAAAAAAAACATCTGAACGTAGGGAGAGGAGGTCACCAAGGCACAAAAATTACTAAAATGAGCAATCGTAGGAGTTCATTACTGGGGATCGCAAACCCCACTAGAGATGTATATTTACTTATTTGCGATTTTCAAATTTTCGGACAGCATTACAACGTAATATCGAACATAATAATGCACATTACAAGTAAATTACAATAATTCCAATTCCACATTATAAGATATGAACGACAATATCCATTTTTTTAAATTATTTTCATCATTGGAATTATTGATGAACTTGAGAGGTAAGCAGCCCTCTCATAAATGTGAATGCGAGCAAGTTTTTTCGCTCTGCTTACTCACGGTTACGACTTTGCAATGATCAAAATGCTATATTTCTTTGAAAAGGTCACACGCCTCAGCGACTACAGGTGATACAGCTACAGCACGATTGAAACGATAATTATATGGGTCTGCTTTTAATATTTGTTTACCTTCATCTGCACCTTGAAACCGTGTATGACTAAAATTTTCGGCGGAAGTATTATCCATAAACCTTTACCTAAAATATTGGTGAAGGTTGCAATATTTTTTTTTTAAATTTACAGCAGAAATTAAAATTATTTTCTGTTCTGTGTGAATAATTTGCGTTTTCGTTTCAAGCCAATAAATCCTTTACAACATTACATTGTAATTAAAAATAATTTTTAGTTTATAAAGTAACACAAAATAAAATTTTTCATTTTGACCTTGGCATTGTTTTAATTCCTACAGCAAAATATTCTGATTGTAAAATAAACTAAGAAATGCATTAAACTGCTAAACGAAATCAATAATGATTAAAATTACTTATTAATTATTGTCAGTCCATAATTTGTTTGATTTAATTCCTTTAATTACACTCGTTTACCAGGCCCACACCTTGTTGTGTATTTTGGTCGTCTCTGTCGTTGCCGACTAAGTATAATGTATTAATATTTAGATGAAAGGAAAAGCTTGACACTTTATTGCACAGAGCAGTTGCAGGGCGTACGTGCAATATTTCCCGCACCGCCACATTTCGAACATGCAATCTGAGCCGCCTATGAACGACACGAACGAATGGGGAACACGCACTGGCAACTCTATGGTTATCAGTCGATAAGTGTAGTGTTTGATGCGGAGCTGCATTCGTCGAGCGGCGAACAGCTGCATTCGACGCAAGGACGGTGCTTGCCGTGCTGCCCTTTCGCTCCTTAGCGCCCCCTCTGCTCGCCAGTGACGTTCCCCTCGATTTGACAGAATGAGCAGATTTAGCTCATCGGCTGATTGACAATTCGGAAAAATCATCCCCGAATGGTACAGAATAGCGTTGAACCCCTGTAATACTGGTCTTTGCGTTGCGCGGTGACGTCAGCCTGCTTAAGTTTGACGTGACCGAGAGTTGCCCTATTTGAAATCCAAATTAGTCTGGAAATAGACGAATGACACGGCCGCATTTTATTTCGTTTTGTTTGGCCCGCAGGACAGGTGAGACAAAACTCGTGGTGCGTGGACAACGACCAAGATGAACCCTCGATGGCGCCAGGTGCTCCTGCTGGTCGCTTACTTTCTGGTGCTCATGCTGGTGGCCAGAATAATTGACCTGCTCATTTGGTGAGATCATTCCACTCCAATGTTGCATTTAACATTGTAAGGTGACCTCTGCCTCGTCGACAGGCACCTGCAAGGGCTGACGCCGAACCAAGAGGTCGACCCTCGGCTGGTGCTCGGAGTGCGACAGCTCAAAGCCCTCTTGGACACCAGGGGGGTGGGCTACGCTGGCTGCGTTGAAAAACACGAACTTGCGGAACTGGTTTATAGCTCAGGTGAATACACGAAGAAATTGAAAACCATTTCGTCGTAAAACAGTAAATATAATTACGGTCGACAGTTTTATTAATCTCATTGCTTTTTATGTCGCTATTGAAAATCGAAAAGAAAATGGATTTATCTTTAAAATTTTTGTGTGACGCCGTAGGCCAAGTTGTCAACTCAGAAGTGGCAGTTCTAGAAACCTCTGAAAATGAGGTGAAGGCTCGTATTGCTGCACCTGCATCACATTTCACAGGCGGTGCGCACTTTTACGAAGAGGTGGAAGATACAAAAGACTCAGTTTGGCTGGTCCAGGTGTGTTTGAACCTAATTATTGGTTAAAACAAATTATTAAATTCTACGACGCAGGTTGCACCTGAAGGAGCTGAACCTCCCTTAGATGATTACAGCTGGAGATTAGTGTGCGCGCACCTGGCACCTTTTGCCATCAGGACAGGTGTTTTTGATTGCAAGCTGGACAGACGGTTAGTTTCTTGAATTGCTTGAGTTGAATTATCATTTTAATTATAATCCATATCTCAGGTTATGCACCGGCAAAGGTTGGCATGAACCTTTATTACTGTTGGCCCTTCCGAGGGGCACCAGAGCCAAGGACAAAGTGCTAATGCAAATTTTTAAATCAACTAAACCTCAGGTAAAGAAATAATTCATTTTCAAGAAGTCTTTTCTTCATTTGCATTTTTACGTTAGTCAATCATCGCGTGGGTGCGACAACAGCTGTCAGACAGAGTTGAAAGACTCCAAAACGTCTCAGAAGCGACGCAGTGGGTCGAAGCTGCCTCCAAGTCTGAGTCTGACAGCCAAGTGCGTCTGCTTTTACTCACAAAGCTCTCCAGTCCTCCTTTATTCCTGGCAGCCCTCAGTGTCAAATTCGCTGGAAGGGTTCGATTCGGATTGCTGCAGGTTTGATTTCATTATTGGTTCACGCAAGACGCATTTTCTGATGCTAATCTTTAGGTGAAAAATAAGGAGGATGAGGACATTGTCAAGAGCAGCCTCGGCATCAAAAGCCGAACAACATATCTACTTTCAACCCCTCAGGGCTCTTATATCTACGGAAGCGGTCGAGAGGAGCATCTTGATTTTAAAACCATGCACAACTTCTTGAGGGCCGTGCAGCCAGAAGCAAATGACGCGCTTTTAGTCTCGCTGGCACTGTGTCAGCTGCTGGCAGTGCTCAGAGCTGCCACCAAAAGGTCACTTCTGGGCTGCTTGCTCACCATTTTGGCACACAATTTAGCTCTGCTGGCTGCATGGCTGGCTATTCTCACCCTCAGCAGGTAATAGTTACTGCTGCCTGTTGCAACAAAATCAGAAATTTTTCCTTTTAAAACCGATAAAATGACAAAATTTAGTCCAAATATTTTCTTGAATATTGTGAGAAAAATGTTTGTATTTTAACCACCGCCAAGATTTTGACTCAACTTTGATTTTGCATAGGGTACCATTTGTGGCCAGTCCATTCACTGAAGCCTTTTCTTGTGTGAGCCGCTGGATGGCATTGTCCAAGCCTGGACTCTGGCTCAGAGCTGACCAGAACCTGCTGGCCCGCTACCCAAAAGTGCTCCTGTGCACTTTGTTGCTTTTCCTTCTTGCTGTTCGCCACTGCTTTTTGGAGGAGCCTTCTGAAGGTGGAGGCTATGGTTGGAGATTTTTGAGTCAGCTCTTGCCAAGCCCAACAATAACTCTTACAAGGTATGCAAAGAACCTTTGTTGATACCTCTTAAAAATACACTTGTCCCTGAACAAAGTCACGAAAAATCAGCCACTCCTTCATGAAATATTTCCCATTTAATATCAATAGTTTAACTGGCTAGCAATTTACGTTCCCACAGCTTACGGCCAGAGTCTGAAGATGAGAGACCTCCCAATCCAGAAGAGCTGCTGGTGCAACGACTGGCCGTGCCTGGCCTTTGGCTCACTCCTCTGGTCAGCGCCGACTACCTGCGCACCCTCGCCCGCTGGAGGCACCGAACGACGCCCGACATAAAGCGGGACCCGATGTCCAGAGCCCTCATCGAAGAGGTGATGCGTCCAGGCAAGGACACGGAAGCCGAGTCTTCTGAGGACGATCCGGGCCCGCCAAGAGGAGCTCTTAAGGCAGCAGAATGCGCCATATGCCTCGAGTCGTACGTGAAAGGGTCACTGTTATGCGGGCTGCCATGCGGACATGCATTCCACGAGGCGTGCATCATGGCCTGGCTGCTCAGGGACCACCACAGCTGCCCGTCTTGCAGGTGGCCGGCTTACAAGAGGAAGAAGCACCATTGATTTGATTCACACTGCCTTTCAATTTGAGTTCGTCTCAGTACGCAGGATCATGATCCTGCTGTCATAATGTGATTATTATTTGTGATGAAAAAGCAATCACAGTGTATTTCTGATAGTACTGCCATCGTTTCCACCAGAAGGGTAGTGACGAACGCACATTGTTTCGTATCGATCTCGACAACCTCAGTTGTTTTCACAGCCAAATAATATTAGTGAATACCGTATAGACTAATGGAGGGAGGTGTATCAGTCAGATTTCGCATTTTGCGTGGGAATTTGAGTGCTGCAGACTAACTTTGTGCTTTTCACAGTCAAGCGGGTGCTCAAATTTATATACAAATTCATCAGCCAGTTATTTTTTCTGGGCACAATTTCTGCTCAACCAAACTAACACTCCCTTCAGTAACTATGCAGCAGAGAGTTTAGAATGTATTTTTATCATGTGTCGCTTTGGTACGCATTATCAAACTTCCTTTTTTTCTTTAGTTCAGAAACATTGTTAACGTTGCTAAAAGCACTACAGAGTTCTATATATCATTATTAAAAACACAATATGAGAAAATCTAAACTGTTCCATTTTGATGGTGATAGCATTGAACGGAAGTTAAATAAAAATCAAAATATATCTCAGCTTTCACATAATCATACAGAATTTAAAACCACATAAAGGACTAAAATCTTGTAAACTAACTTTGGTACCGAATACATCAAGAGGAAGATTTCTTGATACAGTAATAAATATGTAAATGTGAATTTTGTGATTATTTATATAGAAGCGCGTGAGTGCCTCCCAGCAAACACCGCCTTGTTTCGTTCAAACAATTCAAGCTTAAAGAGTTAGAATTAGTGTTTTATTGTAGGAAAATGAACCAACAGTGCACAAAATGAGTGCATTCTGTTTGATTGCTTGAAACGTTTGATACGTTCATGAGTCATGCCATTTTTTAGACAAATAAACTCATAGTTGAACAAAAAATAAAGCTTTTCTTATTTTTCCAAACAGCAATTAACTAAACTCTCTCAAAATTTATTGGAAACAATTTATTTAATAGTTTATTTCTCAGCTATGTCATTTACATTGAAGCTTATATAGTGATCACAATTTTTATCTATTGTTGATAATAATTTTCATGGAGGTGATAGCAGCTCTAAAACCTGCTCAGGTTTTCGAGGCATCAGTATGGTAGGATTTTGATACAAGTTAGCTGGATTGTGGACAGCTTCATATAGCTGCTTGTAGATGGTAGCAATCACTTCTGAAGAGCGTTTCTGCACAACTTTGCGGTAGTTTGAACTCTGAAGCTGACGTATCTGAGGCAGCAGGAGAATGTCTGGCATGCTCAGGAAACTGTCAAGCTTTGACTAAAACCAAAATTCAGGTTCAGATTAAAATTTTTCGCCAAGTTAAGCTAGCGTACAAGGAAATTCTTCAGCGAGGCAGGGTCCATTCCTGGAGTTGTGCTCAGGTGACTTCTATCCTGTTCTTGAAGGATTGTGTAAATAGGACTGAGGCTAAGGTTGGCAACCAAAAAGCTTGTTTGCTCCGAAGTCAGAGTGTCAATCTGTGCTTCTGATTGGGCCTATAACATTTAAAGAAAAGTATTACAAAATCTTATCTTGATCAATCAGAAATATTTGTACCTGTAACCGTTCCAACCTGTCCTCCACATACTCATACAGTGATAATGTAGCCTGCAGTTGGTAAATGCAATTGAGCATGTAGACTGCCATGTCTGTGGAAGTCAGCCGAACTGCACTCTCATTCACTACCAGAAGTAATGGGTCCACAATACAGGAGATAATCTGAAAAATGTTAAGTCGTTTTAAAAAAATGGTCTACAAGATTTAAAAAATAAATTAAATTGTTCATATATGTGCGTAATATAACTTTGAGGTGCATAAAATTATGCATGAAAAATTCATTTTTAGTGGCAGACCAAGAAACGCAGTTCCCAGAAAGGAGCCCATTTTTTTACTATACAAATCTCTAAAATTGTATGTGTAAAGACACAAAGACACAGACAGTGATTTGTTCTACATAGTACCTTGTAAATATTCAGCCATAATAAAATAAAGTTCATTTGATTTTAAAATATTATAGCACTAGATCAAAGGCAAATTATTTATTTTGCTACATATATGCTTATTAACTGTAGTTTAATCTTTGTTGCACACTAGAAAAACCATGTTTATCTGCAGAGGTTCTTATTTGCAAAGGAAAAATTGCTGGTCATTTTTTTAACAAAAGCATTAAAAACCACTCCTTTTCTAAGATTTTCTACCTGAGAAATATCTTGTTTCCTCTGCTCTGCCACACTAGTTGCAGCCAACACGTCCCTGAGGAGACTCATGATCCTCGTAATGCCCAGGACTGGGGTAAGCTCACTTGAAGGCGGTTCAATGCGGTCACTCAAGCGCCTCACCTGGCCATCCAGCGTGCGTACGAAGGCTGCAAAACTAGCTGAGTGCAGCTCCTCCAAGTTTTTGTCGAGACTGCCACCACTCACAACCTGAATTTCAATTGATAAGCTTATCTTTTTTCAAATACTCGATATTTCAACCTCTTGAATGACTTTTTGGTAGAACCTTAACAGGTTAGTGATTGTATACAAAACGGTCGCCTCTGCGTCATTGGTTAAAATCTGCTCGACCCTAACTTGAAGAGGTGGGCACACTCCTTCCGTGATATTGGTCATTGCCTGCTGAATCTGCGCACCTATTACTGAACACGGCATATTATATAAATGATGGACAGAAGTGCTGGTTGGCTTCTTACGTGAGTGGTCGCATTTTTTCAGCAAGGATTGCAAATTTTCTGCCTCAACAGGTATTGCTTGATGCAGCCATGCAAGCATGTCTCCGACATAGCGTTGGGGGTCGTGGGCATGCATTTCGATTGGCTTTGGCGTGCCTCCTGGACCTCCCAGGGTCAAGGCGTCTAGGAATCCACGAACTAAAACTGCTCTTCTTGCAGTGGCATATTCGTCCAACACGTATCTGTTCAATTCATTTATTAAACTCATAAAAATATTTTAAAAGACTACTTACTGAAAGAGGACAGGTCTTTCTAACAGCCAAAGCATTGCGTCACCCAGGAGAAGACTGACATCTGGCAACTCGATGTTTTTGCAGTTATTCAGAGTCCACCGATAAAGACGCTCCAGGCCAATTTCCTGGTAAAGTGCCATTTGCTCCATGATTTCAATGGCAGCAGTTTGGTGACCTGCTTGTAACAGAATTTTGCAGTTCTGGTGGATAGTGTTGACTCGGGCCAAAACAGGGAAGAAATCCTTTGTAATGGTATTTTCTTGATCACCGCGGAGGTGAGCTTGTTCTGTGGCATTCAACTGGAAGGTTTTCAAAAATTCGCCAGCCACTTCCTTTTGTAGACTCAACTTTTGACTGAGAAAAAATTATTTGAACTTGTCTTTTAGTACGAAAACAAAAAACACGCATTTATCACCTCTCAGACTTTAATCTGGTTGTCTGCTCTATCAGGTTGTGTGTTTTGGTTTTCGTATTGTGCAGGCTACTTTTCATCTCTTGAACCATATCGTTCATTGAGATGACATCACTGCGAATGCCATCTAAAGACTCCTTTACCTTTCGCAGTTCACTTAAAAAATCCTGTAGGCCATGAACAAATATGTAATTAAGTGCCATAATATTTAAATATTTTCATGAACGGACAACCGAGTTTTGTTAACTGATATTTTGCATAAAATACTTAAACATTTCCTAAATTTGTTATTTTGAATCATATAAAATTAATTGTTCGATATAAGCACAGCATAGCAAATTACCTCATTAATTGACAGACTTTGTTTTTCAATCTGACTGACGAAATTTCTTCTTCCCTGAATTGTGTTTTCCTTGTAGAAAGATGAGAGTTCTTTCAAGGCCTCTAGAGTGTCCTAAATAAAAGAAAATAAATGTATTTTATTGATGATACAATTTATAACATTTTTACACACTTACTACATCATTCTCAAGTCGTACATCAAGGATTTTTTTCAACCTTTTGTTAAGCTGGGTGGAACCAGTCACTTCTTCGGTTTTTTCGTCCATTCTGCTGGAGGTTAATTTCGAACGGGAACAACTGTATGTATGTAAGAAATTAACACAAATCTATAAGCTCCGTATGTATACTTTTTTTGCTAATAAGTTTTGTCTTTTTGTTAAATATTTTACACGTACGTCGCAGCAATATTTAATCGCAAACGTATGAATTCAACGTCAACGTAAACAAAGTTACACCCCTCTGAAGCACTCACACCCCCACACCCAGAGAGCTTACATAATTTTATTATCACCCACACCAATCATAAATCTAATCTGTATTATAGCTTCATAAATAAACTATTATTTTCAATTTTTCCCTAAAACATCATGAAAATTTTTGATTTTATTGATTTTTGCATCTTGAAATCAATATTAGTTTTTTCTTTATCAAATTTGTAGTTTATATTTTACACATTATATTTAATTTTGTTTAGTTGGTACAAAGTAAAAAATTGAAATGCGTAAAAACATCTGTTAAACACTGTTGTTGATGTTTTCCTTCCCACTGAAAGTCTGAATCTGAAGTAGTAACTTGAGTCCTTGTCCCCATAGGAAGTATGTACATTATTATTTATTCACACCTTATGTATCACGTTTCTGTACTTACTTGAAAAATAAATTATAATTATTGGTAAAGAATTTTTAAAAAATATTTTAATGTATCATAATGATACATATTATGTACACACATTATTATTATCTACATTTTTTAGTTTTAAATGCAAAAAACAAATCGAGCATTACTTGATGTCATATATATAATTAATAATTATTATAATTTTATATCTGTCATAAAAACTTTTTGTGTGATTACATTAAAGAATAGGATGGATATTTCATACACAAACATACATAAATGTGTATTAAAAATCTATTTTTACACTTCTCACAAAATGTGTGCTTGCAAAAATCACAATATGATAACATGATCATTCACTCTCCTCGTTTTCCTCCATTAAATTCAACATGGTTTGGGACCGTCCTTCACATAGAGCGTCCTATTCGTCCGAGAAGTGTTTGAACGAGAGTCGTGATTTTTTATTAATACATACTCAAAACAAAATTTGCACAAATCAAATCATTATTGTTTGGTACAAAATTACAGAATCCCCGCAGAGACGTTAATGGAGTGGTGATCGTGTCAGACACTCAATGATTGCGATGACGATGTTGGAGGGAATCGTAAAAGGCATGGCATCAGCTGGCCATCTCCTTAAGGGTTTGCTGTTCGTCAGTTACAAGTGCGGAGCGGTTATTGTGGCCGCCGTCGCTGCTACAGGACGACTCATCGCTGCTGCATTAAACTCCCTTGCCAGCCTTGTGGCAATTCTCTTTGAGGACTTTTGCTTCTTTAGTGCTGACGTTCTCTCCAAGGCAGTAGAAGCGCTACAAGTGCTCTCTTACCTTGTGTCGGGACTCTTTGCCAACTTGAAGAATGCAGTATTTACTGTCAAAGATGGGATCGCAAGTGTCATTCAATCTATGGCTGATTCAGTTTTCTTCGTCTATGATTCCATAGGGCAGGTGAGGAATCCACTTGATTTTTTGGTACTTATTGAAAGAAAAAAAATAATTTGAAAATAGCAAATATTAGTTAGGTATAATCCTTCCTTCCACTTAATCCCTTAACTCTCCTTTAATTAATTATTTATACTAGAAAGCATATGCAAAATCCAAAAGTGCAATACGAAATGCACAAACGCCAATTTTTAAGTTGCAATTTTATTCACTACACAACGTGTTCTACTTCTTCAGATCTGGGGTATGCTGCTGAGCTTTGCAGAGTTCATCAAATGGATCCTCATGGTGATTGGCCAGGGCTGCTGGTTCGCCGTGCAGCTGGTGCCCTTGTGCATTGTCTACCTTGTGTACAGCTTCCTCAGCTTGGCCATAATGATACTGACTGAAATCGCTGAACAAACGCAGATGGCTGGAACGTTCTGCCTCAATCAAACCAGCTCTGCCGTGTCATGGTGCTACCACTTTGTCACTGACTTCCCAGTCGAGTCCCTCATGGGCCTCGTTTCTGCTTTCATTTTAAGCTACTGGCTGCACAAGAGGAGATCGTCCATCGGAAGTACAATCGTTCAGGCTGGACGCTGGACTGGATACACTGCCAAGACTACAGCGAGGTGAGATATCTTTTAAATTGATCCCCTTTGCTACCTGGGAGAATCTTTATAGTATATATGATATTTTGGTTGGATGTTGGACGTAACTAAATGGAATCACCTTGGGTGTTTGGAGCAGGTTTTAACTGCAGATTTTTATTTATTTATTGAACATGCAGGTCATTAGGCCACAGATATATATAATTATATTTTAGCTACTTTGATTATTTTGATTAGGTTTCAAAATATGAAATAATATACTGCCTCTTTATTTAATAAATAAACACAATTTATTTCATTCTGAACGAGTGTTGATTTTGTAATATAAAGCAGGTTAAAACGTTAATTTACAAATTTTAATACATGCCTTACTTATTTATTTTCTCACATTGCCTAGTTCTTGAATTTAGTTGCTATTACATGGGAAACTCCTCTTAAAATTGCAGAATTATGTTCTAAAGATAATTTTAATGAAACATTTAAATTCGTAATTTATGTTTCATATAATATTTTAGCGCTGGCTTAACAAACGTTTGCTATCCGTATTTTAGTGTCTATTTCTTCTTGAACCTCTGCTCAGCGCTTCCTGTGGGCTATGAGCATCTCGAGGCGTCTAACTCCTATGCCACCTTCGACTCTGGGCAGCCAGAAACAGAATACCAAAATATCCAAATATATCACATTGCCTTGACATTATTTGCACTCATAGGAACGCTTTTACAATGCGAGCCAAAGCCAACAGGCTGGCCTTCCAGTTTGGCAACAAAAAATTGATTTAATTAAAACATCGCTAAATGTTTTTCAGGAAGATGTGGTGCACCGTCATGCAATGCTTGCACATGGGCCAGAGCAGTCGTACTTCAATGCAACGACATCGCTTGGATGACAGTGATGATGAGGATGTACCTCTGGCACTGCGCCTTCGAGCCAGAAAAAGCCTGCAAGAAGTCAACTTGAAGCGGCAGCTTTTGGTTGAGCAGGAAGAAAAACTGTGCGTTGTGTGTTTGGAACGAAACAAGTGCGTCATTCTGATGCCCTGTCGTCATCTGTGCATGTGCTTGGACTGCAGTGCCGTCCTTTCCAACACAACCAGCTCGTGTCCAATCTGCAGGACGTATTATGAGAGAGCAGTGCCTGTCTACATGTAGAAGATCCTACTTAGTTGTAAATTCAACGAGTTACCTAACAAAAATTAACAATTTACTGAGAGGCTCTAAATTCTATCACTGACTAGCTCTCCAACTGCTTGATTAAGACATTAATTTAAGAGGTTTCAGCCAGCTGACAATTGGTTTTCCTCTAGTGCTCAAACTCGAATCTCTTCCAATTATTGTCAGATGCGCAAAGATCTCAAAACAAAAATTTAAAGTTGTGATGCTAAACGTAATTATATTTTTCGTGGAATGAATTTATTTGTGAGCTGCGCACAATATAGGTGGTCAAATTAAATAGTCTCTAGCACAGCCATTTGACTGCATTGATACCAGTTAATTGGCTTTATTTCATATTTTTCAACATGCTCTTACAGATGTGTCAAAAATTCTATTTTGAGATCATAGAAGACTGTTGGCACGGTTGGCACCAAGTGCAAATTTGCACAATGTAAATTTTGTATATTGTCAAGTACTAATTTACTTCTAGGAAGCTTAAAAATTGCTGAACCTTTCAGTACAAGTGTGCCTCTTGAAATATGTCTATTCGTTTCAAACGATCTCCAAAGTAATAAATTACAAAAATTTACATCCTTAATTTTCTTTTGTTTTTGATGCGAAAACAGTCGCTAATTAATAAACGCTTTAATAGATGCTATTTATTAATTCTGTTTTATTCGTCACACCCAAGATAAAATAACCAAACTTTAACAAAGAGCATAACTATGGCACATTACAAGGCAAGGGGAACAGTTCTACGAAACCTTACAGGAGTCATCATCATTATCAATGTCATCAGCTCCAGACGTATCTAACTCACCAAGACGAAGGACTGAGTTCACTGTAGCTCTTGCTAGATATCCAGTTGTTAAATTCAGAGGGGCAGAATAGAAAGCAAGACGATCAGAGCCAGCAGTCATTCCTTGGTCCTGGAAAAATGTTATGTTAAAATGTATGTTGTTAACACAGAAGTTCAGGGCTTGCCTTGCAAAAGATGCGATAAGCTTCATCAACTAAATTATCTAGGTCTAGCAGGTTCTTGAAACTAAGTTCTGGATTTCTTTGTAGAATTTTTGAAACAATGCACAACAGCTGTAAAAAAAATGTAAGTCAGCGTTGTTGATGTGTAAAAGTTCAAAAGTTGTCATACTTCAACGACAATTTGCCTGAATTCTGGCTGCTTGATGCAATTCAGTGTCTCTTCGATTAAGAGCGCAAACGTGATTTCAGATCTAGACATGTTCGTGAGAATCTGCTGCTGCGCCAAGAGCCGCCCTTGAATTTTAACCCCATGCGGTGTTCTCTGCATCACATCCCACACCTACGACATAAAATGTCAATCACAAAATGTTAATTCACAGAAATTTAAATACCTGAAGATAGAACCCTTGAGGCACACGGCACAAACAGCCCTCCAACTTTCTCCTGACCAAAGTAGGCAGTCTAAAATTCAAATTAATTATGTTCACGCATGGTTTGAATGAGTATTTTTGTACCTCTCCTGCCTAGCCCAGTCCTTCACTGAAAGCACTTTGTGCAGAACCTGACGCACTTCCCTCGGACTGAGCGCCTCCAGTGGCCGGGACGAGTTCTTCATCTGCAGATAAATCTTCATAGCTTCCAACACCCAGCCAACCCTGATTTTGAAAATTCCAGAAAACAACTTGGGATTTGTGCCAATGAGACGCCCACAGTAGAAAACCACTTCTTGTTGGAGAACAGCTCCTATTACATCAAATGGCTGCACAGTGGAATAAAGAACTTTTTGAATTTCGGCAGGAGTCAAAGGCTTGTCGAAAACCGTTTCCTGTTCGCCAGGAACACCAACTGCAATCTGCAAATTTTAAATTCAAAATGAAGTGGCACACGAGAGAAAACAATTAGAAGACCTGTTTGCCATGCACTAAAACAGCCGTGATGAAAGGACTGATGCTATCCACAGTGTGTCCAAGCAGACTGCTGCAGTAACGAACCACCTGCCAGCAGTGCAGACAACCAGCGTGATGGTACAATCCCCGCAAATGCTCCCGCACTAAACAAGAAGCAATTTTCAAGAAGCAATTTTCAAGTGAGCCTTCAATAAATTTTAGTGTTGATTGTTAATGGTGTCTAAGACAAGCACACTACATTGCTAATTAAAATCATTTAATAATTCTGTATTTCTTTGCAAATAATTTATATTGCACCTGTCAATCCACTGTATTCATAGTGAGGTCCCTCTCTCTTCAACAGAACTCCGATCAGTTTGCTCTTAACGTAAATACCATCTGTGTTTCTTATTGCTTCCACAATATCCCACGTTGGCCGGTCATCAAAATTCTAAAAAAGGTGTTTACAAAATTTGCTTTTTTATTTAGTTTATTTTACATACGGCAATGTCTCTCTCAGTTTCACTGTACTCTAAAACACGAGGTACATCAGTTAAGCTTTGGTACCCAATGTATTCGTGTTCAATCTGCTTGAATGGCTTTATTTCAACTTCGTCCTCAATTTTGTTCATGAAGTCCAAATGCTCTGGAAACCATTAGATTAAAAACTTTATCCACGATTATGACACTAAAATACCTATGCAGGAGCTGGAAATGAGATTCTGAAGTCGTCCGACCCTGACTTTCAGGCCGTCACAATACCCTTTTTTCAACATTGCCAGCAGATCTAACATCTCTTTGAATTGAGGATCTCTGAAATCATTATTACGGCAATAAATAAATATGAAACCAACTGAGCCAGCAGTAAAATCGTTGTTGCACCTCATGTGTTCTTCTCTAATCAGGAGGCATGCGGTCGGACGGCCAGAGAGGCGCCAGTAGCGTCCAATAAACTGCAGTTCTGTTTTGATGTCATCAATCAGGAGGGCCATGTCGCGATACAAATAAAACTCAGACACCTCAAAAATAAGAGGGTAGCACAAAACTGTTTTGCCGCTCACTCTGTAAATCTGAATTCATAATGTAAAACCACTCTTCTGATAAATCATTTTAATATGTACTTTGCTTGTTCCCAGCGCACCAATAGGTCGTGACGGACGGCCCTCAAGTCCCAGTTTTTTGTTCACACCCAGGTGCTGATATATTTTTACCAGTTGCGATGACGAACAAATCTGGACAGGCTCAACTTCGTGAGGAGTTTGAGTTTGAATGCCATAGGTTCCCATCATGGCTTGCAGACGAGCTGACTCGGCAATTAGCACTACCTGCACCACCAAATCAGTAGCGATCCCCTGTTAAAAAAAATCTCTTAATTAAAAGGCTCCATCCAGAAAACAACACAAGCACTATATTGAAGCATTGTTTTAGCAAATTATGAACAAAATTACACAAAAACCCTTTAAACTCACTTTAACTTTTACGCTCGCTCATACATACAGACTAAATTATACAAATGATATTTGCACTAATTCACAGAAGCTGTTTAATTTATTAATCCATGTAGTCATATTTACTATAATTATATAATAGTAAAAATGAGCTAACTGCCAACTTTTGCATTACTAGACTAGTAATGTGAAGAAGCCTAACGTGGAGCATGTAGGTTGTGATATCATAATGAAACAAACGCCTATTCTCTCCAACCAAATCTAAAGGTAGTCAGCAGGCATCAAATTTAGGCATTCAAATCATGCTTACTGCTGGAAGTCTCTTTTACTTACATTTGAAGACTTAGCCTGCAGAGTTGGCAAACCAAAATTATGTATGTACAATGGAGGACCATCAAAACACAAATGATTAGTATTATTGAATTTGCAGAATTAAAGGATAGGTTTATCCTTGTTCTATCTAAGCACTGATTTTAGATGAAAGATGTTGGAATTGGAAAATTCTTCATAAAAATGTGTTACCAATTGGTTAAAGACAATAAAAGCCGTAATGCAGACCTAAAAAAAATTTAAAAAAATTTAAACCCAAAGAATGAAGCTAAATAAAAATATATTATGAATAGTAGTGTAAGTTGAGAACAAAAAGGCTTTCCCACAGCAAATCGACCAGTATCATAATTTCATCATACCTGAAAAGCGGAATATCTGCCTGCTTTCCTGGGCCTGTTGTACGAAGGCAGGTACCTTCTGATCGGATCTAGCTCGTTGATGTGAAGCAAACCTCCAGTCAACAACTGTGCAATCACGAATAAGGCTTGCGACCAGAGGTGATAGCCGTTACTGGGCGCGCCCCGACGGCGCTGGCTACCTGGATCAGCCTTTTCCGCCTCCTCATAACCAGGCATGACGGAGAAGTACATTGGGATCACTGGGTCTACAGAAGTTAAACATTAGTTGGCATCTAAAAAGAGACAAATTTAGCCAGCCCAGAGAATTTTTGAGACATTTGAATCAAACAAAAATCAGTTAGATGTTTGATGTATTAAGCCCACGATTTTCGCTGGGAGAATCAAATATTACCTCCATGGCTGTCAGTGCTAATGCGTGGTTGGAGTAGATTCTGATATTCCTCTACTTGCTCAGGGAGGTTTCTGAAGACACCATCGATTATCATGTAGATGTAAAACAGTGGCCACTCGCTCTCTAATCCCTCAAACTCCTACAAATATTTTAACCTTTACCCGAATATCACTTATCTAAAATTCCTATCTGTAAAAAATTACTGCAATATCTAACCTTTGTTTGTCCTTCCTTGTAGAACCTTTCGCAAGGATTTTCCAAAGGACACTTGTAGCCATCTCTGGAGAACCTCTTGAAACCGTATGTGCCTCTCAGAGTCAAAAGACTCTTTTTTGTTTCGGCAAGCAGATGCTCGTCGTGTGTTGCAAACGCCGGATAGGAGACAGTGGCCATCAATGAAACGTCTATCTCCTGCAATTAACAAAGTTGTTTTATCTCAAAAGCAATTATGTCCAATTTTGGCTACCTTTGAGCTACTCTCCCTCGGCAAGAGTGTCTCGAAGATTGACCTATTCCTGTTGTGCGCGTCAATGTCAACATAGACAACAGACCACGAGGCACCCTTTTCGCCAAACAGGTTGCAGCCATTGATGGCCTCAAGAGCAGACTTTGCCATGCCAATGGAGCTGCAAACAAGTTGCATGCCCAACTTAAGCTCTATACGATTTTGAATCTCACAACCAGATTTAAAATTTGATTTAATTATGTTGTGAATAAATTAATAAAATGGGGTCGAGTTTAAAACTTGTTTGACTTTATATTTTATCTTGGTAGCAATTTGTGCTAGGACTAATTATCTTGATAATTATATTTGAATTTTAACGGCAAAATGTGGCAAAGTAAATAAAGTGTTAGAAATATTGTTAAATCACTGGTCAAACCAGAAAAGCATGATTTTTTGATACCTGGCATGAATCTCAGGAGAGCCGTCATTGTATCTTGTGCCTCTTTCCCACATTCCAAAGTCAGGCGTGCGATAAGCTCGCTCTACATAATACACTAGATTCTGTACAAAGGTGACTTCATCCTTGGTGTAAACGATTTGCAGTCCAGATGAAATCATTTGGACCAAGTAAATCAAATAAAGCGACACGACATCAATCTAGAGAAAATTATTCAAATTAACACTATATGTATTTGACACATAATTTTGTTGTACATACTTGTAAATGGTTGTATTCATCCTCAGTGTACACCTCTGCACCTGTCATAAGGTGGAATTTGCAGTGCAGAGCATTTTTCAGAGATTGGTTTTTCTTGAATTTTTCCACCCGTGACGCCTGTTTTATCCAGCACACGAGGATTCCTCGCATGCACTTGACAGCTGATTGTCCTAGCTCATAAGACTTGCCACGGTCGTCGTCTATTCGGCTTGAGACATAAAATATTGAGCACCTCGTTCCATAAGGCTGAGAAATTAATTATCAGCTACCGGTAGGCTTGATAGAGACTCCAAACAGCTGCAGCACAATAGATGCTGTCCCGAACACTTCCGATGTTAAGATCATTTGACATGATGGGGAAAAGACCATTACTGCAGCTTTGGAATCGCAGCAACTGTCTCTTGACTGTCAATTCAAATTATAAAGTATAATATCCAAGAAAATACTTTTTACCTGTGCCATAGTAAATGTCCAGCTGCTGAACAGTTTTTTCGTAATTCGACGTTTTCAGGTGACTTTCCCCCTCAGACGTGTCGGGGGAATTTACAAAGCAGGTGCTCGGGTTCCTGAAAACAATCGTAATCAATCATATTTCCAAAAATTTTACGGACTAAATCGACATGAAAAATATTTATGACAGGAAAACTTACATCTCCACTTTCAACATTTTGGTGCAGTTGTCCTCCTGTCCGATTATACAATTTCACCCACAAACAAGTGCAGTAACGGGCCTCTACTTATTCATGTTGCTGTCAACTCGGTAAATTGTTCAGCTGACAAAAATTCACACAAAATACGACTCTAATGGTTTTAAGTTATTTGTATGCTTCTGGACCGCTGGTGCCGTGGTGCCAAGGGCACTAAGCCCCTCCCCTTCGCGATTGTCATTGGCCCAGATTCAGAACCAAAACGATAAGCGCGCCAAGAACACGAGTAAAGAAGGAGATTTTTCGTGTGTGATAGTCGCAGGAAATCAACTCATTATGAAGTATGTGGGAATTGCGAACAGTGCCAAAAGATATTTTCCGAATGTTTCCCTCCGGCATGTTTTCAGCAGTTATGACTTGCGAAAATCGAAAAAATGTACAGCCATAAAGGATTTTATCGATTTTATTTTTAAAAAAAGGTTTTTGGTCGTGATTGAAAATGAGACGGAAAGCGAACTTTCACAAATTGCTGCCATTTTGTATGGTTTAATTTTATTTCAACGTTTTTATCTAATAAATCAGACAAAATTTAATCAAGCTAACAACTCACACTCCACACTGCACAATCACAAAAATAGAGATTAAAAGTAATAAAACTCTCACTTTCCGCGCTCATTGTCAAAATTAAATACAAGGAGTTAAATATTTGCTTGTTCATAATCTCACACCACTCTTTCACCACTTCCGTAAATTGTATAAAAAATGCAGCCAGCAATGTTTATCAGAGCCGTGATTACAAATACGTGCTCCCAGCTGTTGGACACGTCCAAAATGTAGCCTGCGAAGTACACACCAACGAAACCTGTGCAATAATATATTCAATCACATATAACTCTGAATTTCAATTGATAAAATTACCTGGCAAAGCTCCGATGGTATTCATAATCCCGAACACCGACCCAGCCAAGTTTGGAGCCAAGTCCTGCGGATTCACCATCACGGCATTGTTGTGGAACCCGGAACTGGCGATAATGCACGTTGAGCAAGCTACGGCTAGCCAAAAACTTGTCATAAATGCTGCAAAATGTTCTTTTTAGCTTTGTTTCGTCAAAATTGTCATGATTTACGCACGCAGTATTAAGAGTCCGAGAGCTTGTAAGCTGAGACACACTCCTTCTACGATTTTCCTTGTTTCCGTGGTCGTGAAACCTCTCAGAAGCAGTTTATCTGACAGCTCTCGTCCTAGAAAAGTGGCCGGCACAAGAAATATCCAAGGCACAATATTGAAGACCCAGTCCTGAAATTACGCTTTTATTATAGTTCATGCGTTTGTGATTTTTCTATTTAATAACTAAGAGAAATCAACTCAATGGCTCTTCTATTTTTCACTTTAAGCCGCCTATTCCAATTATAAAATCACGCAGATTAAGATGTTGTTCTTAAATTTATTAAATTCCCTGTGGATGAAATTTATGAATATTTTACCTTTGCTGCCGGGAACCTCTCATGGAAGTACATCGGCGACCACGAGAACATGATATAGAAGCAGTTGTTTTGACAAAAATGCGCAACTGCCGCTGCCCTTGAACACGAATGCAACAGTTCGAAATTAAATAAGATGTATTTTACAAAACATACCAGAAGGCAGGACTCGCGATAATAATGTGCCACTCGTCAATTGGCAACTCTGCAGATCTGAGTTCCTCCTTTAAGATTGCTTTCGGTTGCGGCAGGAGAGTGAAAGACCTCTGATTTAGGGAGGCCTTAATTGTATAACGCAGATAAATCACCCACGCGATGCCGCACAATCCTAAAAAAAGGATTCGCACAATTCAAGTTCAGATGTTTACTGTAGATGCGTATAAAATATAGCTCTGGTTATAAATTTTAATTTAAAATCATCACTGGAAAATTGGTGCCAAATGCTACAATTTCAAGCATATCCATGCAGGTCCATCATTTTTGTTTTATTAGCAAATAACCCAAACCAGAGTTAATAATTTTCAAATTCCATGCTTTATTGAGAAGTATATTTTAACGCGATGAAAACAATATCGTGCACGCAGAACTAATCAAAATAATTCAAAGTCCTACATAAAATACAACGAAACTATTTTTAGGCTACAGATATTTGGAAATTGAGATATCACACCTATTAATCTGAATACTTCAGGCCAGCCAAAGTAGGTTAGGAGGAAAGAGCCAGCAGTTCCTGCCAATATCGCACCGAACGCGCTGCCGCAGGTGGCAATGCTGAAGAAAGGGCCTCGGTCGTGTTCGCTCAGCCTTTTGCTCGACAGACTAGACAAACTTGGAAAGTGGAAACCTTTTTCCAATATGGTTATTTAATCAGTTGCAAGACGTACAATTTTTTCAATCCTACCTTGAGATGCTCCATGGACAACCCTGAGTGCAATAAGACTCCACGATAAAGGGTGGCTGTAGCACCTTACAATGGGAGGAATAGCCAGGGTTGCCAGAGACCACATCAGGGCGGCTATGAGTATCACCCGCTCGCCTCCGTAACGGTCACTCATGTAGCCGGAAATAAACTGTAATGTGAATATTTTGAATGAAATATGCGCTAGGAAATCAAAGCACTTTTCGCGTGTACCTGGGTCAGGGTATATCCCCAGAAAAAGGAGGCGAGTACGACTCCTGACTCCGTCTTGGACCACTTTTGCTCCGCGGCCATCGCCGGCATTACCAGCGGAACGGTCAGTCTGCTGGCGTAGAGCACGCACGTTCCTAGAGTCATCGTCAAGAGCCATCGTCGACGCTCAGACCTAATTAAATTCAAAATTATAATTATGTAATATAGTATGATGATAAATATCAACAAAGGCACACGAGAGCTCATCATAATTTTTCAGGCGAAGTTTTTGGTGTGTAACGAGCAGTTTATTTTTCCGTATTTCTGCATAAATATCCTGCCTACCTAGTTTCGGCTTCTGGCTGCAACCTTATGAATGAGGGCTTTTATTGGCACCCAGAACTAGTTGAGCAGGACCTATCTGTTAAAATGCGGAAAAATAAACAGCTTGACATACACCAAGCAAGCTGCATTTAATTCAGGTAATAATTTAATAATATTTTTCTAAGTGGAAAAGACAAAATCGGAATGATTTTTTGGGGATCAATATTATTTTAAAAATGTTCACCTTGATGGGGCCATAACAAAAAACAAAGGTGCGCCAGCCATTGCGAGGCAGCGTCCGGCTCAACCGTGTCTAAAGCACTCACCTTGTCCACACCACGTCCTGCTCAGCAGCGATGGCCGAGTCGATCCTGAGCATATGCGCCGCCGAATCAGCAGCCTTTTCGGCCATTTATCCTAACTGCCTAGCGGAACCGTCGTAATTGTCCCATTTCAATCGCTCGGCAATTGCCACACTCGCGTTTGCTCTAGCACGATTTGCAGCGCGGCCACGATTAGGTCCGTCCAACGTGTCCCTGCGCTGCCCGCCACATTACGATTGGTGACGCAGACCTTTGCAGCTGATAACAAGCCGAGTCCATCGTCAGCGCCCGAGTTTCCTGCCTCCATCAAAACGAGCAAGCGCTTTCAGGTTACGAATTTTCATTCGAAAGTGTCGCCACTTTTAATTCTCAATGATAATTTTCAATTAAAACATGCTTTAGAAAAAAATATTGTGAGCTCGTTATCTGAAAACAATACATAATTCTCTATAGAATAATTGTGTTTTTTTAATTCTTCAAATTCCGTAATGGACTACTTCCCCATTTCTCTTTGCACCTCTGCACGTTGCATGATAAATGAACAATCAGTGGAGGCAAAAAATACTGATATATTTTTATATATTTTTTTCCTTTTGAGGCTTGCGGGTACATAAATAATCTTTGGTTAGCCTTACAAGTAAGGAATACTGTCTTTCAATTTAAATCAAAAGGTAATGTGTATTTATAAAATGTATAGTCCCGCTTACCTTCATAATTCATGGACGTTGATCAGTGCCATTGGGTTCCTTAATTTTAGGTGGTCTAAAGATAAGCGCTTGAAACACACAGTGAGTAATATAAAAGCCAAACAAACGTCACTAGAGTGTGACAAGTGGTGGGGATCATCAGGAAAAAACACGTTATAGAATTGACAAAAGCTCTCAGAATGAATTTTATTTTCTAATCCTCTAAATATAAAAACCCAATCAATTGACGATGGGACATATATCATTTTCTTAGTTGTTCAAACGAACAATATAAAAGTAATATAAAAATACACCATAAATGTTATTTTTCTAGTAGCAATTAACTTTTATCTTTTATTTACCTGATAGTGTTAGTAATGACTATCTGGTGAACAAGAATCTTGGACGGAATCGATAAGAGCGTCAAATTAACAGACAGCTTGAAGAAGAAACTCTGTCATTTCCTTTAAAAACGAAACTGTTAATCAGTTAAAACACTTGCTGGCCGATGACTGTTAAACCAGCAAAATCACCTAGATAAAAGCTTAGAGGCCAAAAATTACTTTCAAAATGCAATTTATTGATTTTAAACATAATTTCTAAAATTATTTACAAATAAAAAATTCTTACAATACTGCACTTAAAAGTCTGTCAGCGGAGATGCTGAATCACTTAATTCTAGTTAAAGTACCAATACAGCATTGGAAAACATTTTGACTTGGGGCCAGTCAGTCGATGGCAATTTAGAGCTCAAAGACTGCCTTAAACATTGAAATTTCTCAGTGCAACAATCGCTAGAGCGGTGAGAAGAAGCGCGTAGGACAGCTGCACAAAGGACGTGTGGCTGAAGTGTGGGCAGTACGGACACTGATATGATCCACACACCTCACAAATGTTCAACACGTACAGTGGCGTAGAGTTGACAAGTACTTGGACAAATCGCTCTGAAAAAATATTTAATCAATTAATTAATTAATTAATTATTTTTAAAGGATTGAGGGAAATTGTTACGTGATTTTCAAAGTCCATGATACAAATTTTTTCAACACTAAAATTAGGGTAAATTATTTTGAAAGCCAAAGTTAAATCAAATTTCTCTTAAAATATGATATTTTTTAAATCAAATCTTAAATTTTATTCCCTAAAGATCAAGAACATAATGGAGAAGAGAACAAGATGGGATCGCTCTTAGTTCGCGAGATATCAAATTAAGTCAAAACTAAAACAGCGGGAATTTTCAGATTTTTGCTCATATTCCCATCACTAAGTCTCTGGTTCTAATATTCAGAATTGCAAAATTTACGCAGCGTTAGTCTCATCTTAACCTCCCTTGATCAGCTGAAAGGTTTTTGAAGGTGCTCAACCCACGTCCCCTTGTATACCATATTGTAATATTACAGTGCCAAGCAACATCACACGTTGCATTCTTCTTTGGGCGCTTACCCACGGCCGCAATTATTTTAAATCAAATTTTCAGGGAATGTGTTTTTTTTGTCTTCATGAACAAATATACATATATAAAAATTAGAATGGGCGTGCTACTTTTAAAATTTTCGTCAATTCTATAAAACCACTCTAAACATGAGTATTTTGGAGGAATTTTTAATTATTATATTCTCACCTCTGGCGTACATCTCGTAGAGAAATACTGAGCGATGAAGAGAAATATTTGCAGCTGGATACCAGCGTATCACTGAGTGATTGAAACAGCTCCATTCTGGAGTAATCTGTAACGCAGACCAAAATAAAAATTAACATTGATTGACTTTGAAAAACTGCTAACACGTACGTGTTCAAAGTACCAAAGTGTTTTCCCAGTTACAGTCAATCCTTCCCTCAGAGTCGGGTGAACTCCAGAGCGAGCGAGGGAAATTGCGTCCGATTCCAACATATGGTAACCGGTGGGCAAATCAACCTCTAGAACGGCCGCTCCGCTTGTTAAAGGGCTCGGTCGGACCCACCTGGAAGATCTAATCAGTAAAAATTCGCGAACTGAAATAATATTGTCACCTGAAACAGGTATGAATCGTTATTTTAGACTTGTTGCGAAATTCTGAATAAAACTCTTGGACGGTCAGGTCGAAAGAATCTTCTGAAGGGGCGTCCTTCAGAGTCTCGTGGTCCACGCCCCAAGCAACGTCCATCTGCATCAGGGCCTGACCCCTTCCCCTGGCAATCACGTTCACGTGACCCCAAACGTTTGGAATCTGCCAAAATATTTATAGCGCGCTGTTTGCTAAATGAACGAAAAACCTCTTACGTCGGAAGTAAAATAGCTCGCTTCCGTGTCGTTTCCAATTAGCCTCTGTTCGTACCTCAGGCCATCAGTACTGGGCAGCTCTAGGGTCACGCTCATGTCTGTAATATCCAAGAGTCTCTCCCGGAAGGCGTATTCCGTCATCGCTTGAAGCGCCAAAACGGACTCCTGCGATTAGAAAGCGCGGGTATTAGATTGCTTTAGACCTCAAGCATAATTATCATCCCGACCACTGTGGAGTAATATCCTAAATAGGTCACTTTGACTGCGGTCAACCATTGGACTATTCTTTCGTGAATGAGGCCGATGCCCTCGCGAGCAATATAAGTGAGGAGGGCGTAGGAGGTTGCTTCCACGGCCACAGAGTCACCCTCGACGATCGGCGATGGCTCGATGAATGGGCGCTGATTTTCGTATTTGATGGGGTTTGATGGAATTTTCACACGGGACCAGTACATTTCTCCGTCTATTTGTTGCGGTTAATTTATTTCCGACGCCATTATATTAAATATTCTCACTGTCTCCATCCAGGGCCATCGAAGATAAAGTCCTGAATGCCAAGTCCTTCTCGGAGCTTTCACAAATGGTTAGAGCGTAAGTTGTGATGGCCACTTCATAAGGGTCGGTCAGCGAATTCAGTTGTCTCTCTAAATACCTTCAAATGACATTAACAAAATATTAAGAAATAATTGTTCAAAATTTTAACTCACCTCATTGCTCTGTCACGGGCAGACGCAGTGTCGCCTTTCAAACTTCCTTGCACCTTAACCAACGCCTCTTGCAAACTGATGAGCACGTGCGCCGTTAAGGAAATATTTTTGGCGTTCAATAAACTGTCCCGCCATCGCTCGCCGCGTGTTGCATTAGGCTGGGGCTGAAAATTGAATCATAAATTTTTAATCTCCAGTGAAATCGGATATGTATGCAATCCGCTTGACACCAAAGTCGAGCAGGTTGCGGAGCGGTGAGAACAACAGGCGTGCAACATACCGTTTGCGTCGAGTGCATGCGCTGGTCCAGCGGGCTACGTGAGTAGGTGAATTCAGGTTCGTAAAAGGATCCCTGGTAGGTTTGGTGCTGCAGAATGAACGACACCGCCATGCTTATGATCCTAGGCTCAGCGTAGAAATAGTCTTCCCAGTCTTGGAATGACGCATGTTTGATCAGTCTTACCACCCAAGAAGTCACCCTTAAAATCAGAGATTGCACTCGACTGTCTTTATTTGTTTCGTTGAATGATCTCACCAAACGCTGGGCGGAGAATCATCCCAATTATGGAAGGCTCCTGTAGTGTCGTTGAACCTCATCATAATCTTAAATTTTAATAATTGGATGAGTTCATTATTGAACAAATATTAAATTCAGGCCGTGGGAAATAAGTAACTTTTACACAGTTTAAAAATGAGGCTAGTCTTCCCGATTTTAGTTTACAAAAAACTATTTAGATAGAGTAAAATAATGAAAATGTATGCTTTACTTGTGTAAAAATTGTCGTGCAGGTGGCGAGTACTTCTCGCAGTTTGTCTCTTTTGAGGCGATTTGTCAGGCGCAGATAGTGCAGAGTCCACACATTCGCTCCCAGTTCCGATGCACGTGCTTCTGTTCCCTTCAGGTGGCGGTCCACAAGGTGTATAGTTGTCAGCGGAATTTCGGGGAACACGGGCCCAATTAAGTCGCCTTCGGTAAATTCATTAAAATTCGCAAGTTTCGTTTTAAAATCTCCCTCACTTGAAAGCAAAATTGTGCCAGATGGACTCCCAAAAACGTATCTCCGCCAATCGTGGTAGGGCACAACTGGCGTTTCCTCAACGGGAATTTTTAAGTAGCGCAGTAGCAATGCACGCGACTTCAAATCGAGAAAAATCGACGTGTGTCCGCTTACGGGAGCACCTTCACCCTGATTGTTTTATTAAATTTGATAATGGTTATTGAAATATTCAAATTAGACAAACCAAAACAGTGATCGTGTGCGTAAGCGTTTTAAAACCAATCTGAGTTGTCGCAGTGATGGTCACTTCAATCTCTCCATTTTCGATCACTGGCTTCACAGGAATGTCTACCTGCTGCTCACCACCCTCGCCGATCTAGAGATCATTTTTACGACTTATTATTTTAACCAAGGTCAAATTTCTCTTGAAATTTACCCAAACAAGATGATGGTGGTCACCTCCGGACAGACGAGCTCCGTAACTGGACACGATGCCGTCCTGCTCGACATGGACAAACTTGTAGTCGTCTGAGCCGTGAAGAATCACGGTCACCAGCATTTCATGTAGGCCCGGCTCTCTGTTGAAAAGCATCAGGCGCAAACCCACTTGTTCGCCCCGCCGACATTGCGACGCTCCTTCCAGACTCGCCATGAACGGCCGTTGACTCTCGTACTGATTTATATTTATAAACACTTTGTGCGCTTCGTTGCGAATTAAATCTACCTGAATGGGCTCTTTGAGCACGGCGATTCCGTAATCTTTGCTCAGGCTGAAGCCGGAAATGTACCAGTTGTTTGTAACTGCTGCCACTGGAATTTTGTCGTACTCTCGGCCGTGATGCCCGATGTTTCTTTCGAACCAGCCCCAATCTCCGTCTCCAACTTGGTAAAGATCCTGTTGAAAGGAAGAAATATAAATAATGTTGGACGCTTTTAATTGAAAATTGTACCGTGAATCCACTCATTCTATTTAGTGAGTACAAAACTTGCGCCTGGAAGTCATCTTCATTAAAACCTAGATCATTTTTGAGAACGTAAAATAATACTATAAAAAAATCTAGCTGAGCTCACAATCCGCTTCATCTGACCCATCCGAGCAGTCTTTTTGGCCGTCGCATCTTTTCTTAGCTGGATAACAGCCCCGGATAGCGCAAGGCAACTTTGGAATCGTTGAATTGTCATCGCACCCATCTAAGATAAGAAAAGGTATTTTGCTAGCCTCATTTCTGCATGAATGAACCTTCTGAGCCAGGCACATTTGGCACAATTGCGTCCGTTACAATAAGCAGGCCTGCCTCTTGCAATGTCCTGTTCGCATCGGGGCCGTAGCTTCCGGACTTGAAAAAGGAGTTTTGGTCTTCTCTCAAGCCGTCGCGCGCTCTCCACGCCACTTTGTGCGCCGACCTTAAGATTTCGTGTAAATATTAAAGCGGAAAAAAGCCACAAATAGGCACCAAATAATAAATACCGAGTAAATAAAAATATGTGGTCCAAGTTTGGCAAGATGAATAAAATCTGTATTTTTATAAAAATCCAATGGGAATTTTTTTATGGCGTTATCTTGATGCATTTTAAAGTAAGCGTGAAAATACATACTTGGTGTTGTTTTCAAAGGAGTGCAGAGCTCGCATGACCCTGGCCCTGGTGATCTCACTGCCCGCCTGCAGCTCGTACATAAACACGTTGAGCGTCTGGGTCGCGAAGTAAGCGCCGGGCTCTGCGCGCACCTCGAATTCGACCGACTCCTTTGTGTGATCCTTGGCTTGATTCAAAGCCAGTTTTGCCTGCGAACGACGAAATTATCATCAAATTTGCTTTCGAATTATGCTAATAAGGTTTACATTGTGCATGGAAATTCCTTCGACCGGCAACCAGACAGCGTCGGAAACGATCTCGCCCTGCCTGGTGACGCCGAGCACCACGAGCCGGAATGCCGGGCTCATTTCTGCAGACACGGGGACGGCGAACGTGGTGGCGCCGCTGTAATGGGGCTCTATTGTGTCCGCGATCAGCAGGATTCCCTTCGACACCACCTTGGTTTGCGAGAGTTTAGTTTTATGCGAAAATTACAGGCAAAGGTCGCTACCATGTATAACACGTTCTCCGCCATAAAGTTGGGAAGTAAGTGGAAGATCGCGTATTCACCAGGTTTCGCTGTTTCAGTACTCGTTGTCACTGATATGTATCTAAAAATTTGGGCACTGAGCGAATTTGAGGGCGAAAAAAAATCACCTACCGTGCACTCGGGGAATAATGACGCTCCACTTTCAATTCTGCCGTCTCGACTTTTCCATCAGGATCTGTGAAAGTAGCTTGGAATTCAATTCTGGCAGCCCTATTGGGCACCTGCAAAGCATGGTTTAGTCGAATTTTCACTCACATTGTGAGGTTTGCTGCTCAAGATACCATTAATTTGAATCTGTGAACGCCGTCCTGCCGGAATTCTCTAAAGGCAAGTTTATCAAAATAGGGCTGCACTAAGTCGGCGAAGTTTCTCTCTTCCAATTCATCAGTCATATAGGGAACATCGGAAGTGTCTTTAGTTGATGGGATTTTAATTTCGGGAAGATCGACTCGGCCGCCGCTCTCGAGAGTCGCGAAGGCCCGTATTTCCAATCGTGAATTTTGCAGCAATTCCTCGGAAACCTTCTCGTGATCTCTGTGACTGACAGCGACCTAAAACACTTGTTTGATTCAATGCTCATGCTAGCGAACAATTTTCAACGTGATCTGACTCTGCAGGTGTAACAGGCGTGAGAAGGTTAAAAAGCAAAACCCACTGGACGAGGAGGATCAATTTAAATGCACAAGTAAAGGAAGCGGCCTCGTACATTTAATTTATCCCCATTCATACGACTATCAGTGTATCTTACAAAGCGTGAAGAGCACAATGGAACAGGTAGAAATTTCTGTTGTGTTAAGAATTTATTTGCACTCAGCAAAATAAAAAATTGAGTTACGTCACTGTTCCAAGGCTATGTATAAGATGGGCGAAATAAAATCATAATCTGATGACTCTAAAAAATTTACAACTTTTCCCCTACCTGTCCTTCAAACGGCATTCCCGGTCGAAAGAATTGCGGCATCGAACCCAAGAACTTGAGCTGCAATCCGCCCTCGATGATCCTGGTGCAGGAGAAGCCCGACCTGACGTCGCCGTAAAAAGTCTCCATCACTTCGAGCTCAACTCTGACCTGGCATGTCAAGCGATCGACCGGTCGGTGAGTTAATTTAAATTAATGGAATTCAGTGCAATTGAATTTATTACTGCTTGCACTCAGAAATTGCATCAGCGCATGGAACCCTATTTGAAATACGCAATGGCGAGCGTGTAATTTCAGTTTACGATCAGAGCGCAATACGTATTCCTGGCAGCATCTCTCATCAACGTGATAGATATAATGTTGAAAAAACGATTCACTGCACGCCTTGCTAATGCTGAGCACATTTTCAAGTAATGGGCGTGCGACGCTAAACCCGTTTTGATAAGAAATGGCTCGCGGGATATTTGAGGAGATGACGACAACTCACCTCGACGCCCGCCAAAGGGGATCCCATGAACGCCTCGATCCTGCTGAGAGCAATCTCCCAACTTGCCACTCCAGTCTCCTGTGATTAGAAAATTTTGCATAATTAATCAAGAGTAAATAATTAGGGCTGTCGTTAATTTTTTATATCAAATTTATATAAAAACTCGACCATAGCATAGCAAGTCGAAAAAATGTCTTACGAGGAATACTTCTTCACTCCACAGCAGCTTCCTCTCGTCATCTTTGCGGGAGTTCTCGATAAACCTTCGGTCATCCTTGCGAGCACTGTCGAAAAACCTGTGGCCGTAAACTCTGAGAGTGCCATTGCCCCTCGCCAATCTTTCAGTGGAAGAAATCGCATTAGTCGTAGCAGTGAAGCTCTCGTCGCTGTCGAGAGCGTATTTCGGCGTGAACATCAAAACCTGGAATGCATTAATCGCGAAATGTCACATAAATCTATTTAATAGATGAAAATTATATTTTAACCTCAAAGAGAGGAACGAAATGGGTGTGCACTTCGAAATGCTGGTTTTCCACTTGACCCTGAGCCTCCACTTTGATCGTCCAAGTGCCCGTCCGGCAGAGACGGGGCAGTTGGAACATCAAGCTCACCACGCCTGTATTTATATTTATTTAGATCTTAGCCTCGGAAGGAATAAACAAATCACACCGGTATTCGACTCTGTACTTATCCAGCGCCTCATGACAAAGCCGCGCGGGTCCTATTGTAAAAAATTGTGTGATGTCAGTTCAAACAAAAAAACAATGACCAAAGGAGAAACCCACCAACATATAAATGGTGACAGCTTCGTCGAAAGGTTTCATGTCCATTGTAAGCAACACAACTCTGAACCTAACTGAAAATAATTCATTGTAAATTCAAGTTTGATTTTCCTGAGGCTGCGGCCGCAACAATACCATCTTGTCCGTTACAGTAGATCGGCCGGCTGGTCTGGACGATTATTGTAAGGAACCGAGCCGAGAACTCGAGAGCCGTGGTGTTGGTGAAAACCCTGGCGCCGGTTTCCGAGTTGTGCCCCTCAACCCTTAGCGAGTAATCGCCGGGCACGCTGGACCTTGGCACCTTTATCAACAAACGCACCGACCCTGAGGGTCCTCTGTAAATTTTAGGCCCTCAAATATAGTGAATTGGACCCGTACCTGAAGGTCGGAGCTCCTCCTTGCTGCTGGCGGCCATCTGCACGCCATCCTTGCTCAGGGCACCCTTAACCTCTATGTGGTGATCGAGACCGGGCAATGCAACCAAGGCCACCGAGTAGATTGACGACGGCCGCACAACGCGTGGTGCGATCAGAGCAAATTTTCTGTAAACAAAACGGCCAAAACGGATTTTTTTTACTTTTAAGAATGTATTTGGCAGCAAATTGAAAAAATGCAACGTGAAGAAAATGAGTTACAGGAAAGTAGCGGCAGTCAGATGGAGACCTTATATAGATATTTTAGTCGTGTATGATAAACCCCATTATTATCTTGACTTTCAATAAACAAAATTAATTTTAATTGTTTAAGGAATACTTTGATTCAAAATGCAGTCGATTCTCTTTTGGTTTATCTTTTACCTTTACATGCTTCACTGTCACAAAGCCAACTCATTATTTTTTAATTGAACCCTTGCATGATGATGAAACTTGTTTTTATGTTTTAATTTTTCAACAACGTTCTTGTGAAAAAAGAAAGAGTTTCATGCACATTAATTATTTGTAACCTTAAGCGGCAAGGACCAAAAGAAAGCTAAAGACCGAACGCAACGAGCCAACAAAGTGTCTCGCGCGTCAATCAGAAATCACGCGCTTGCCAGTGAAAATTGCGAAAATTGATGGGTGGACGCATGCTGAAGCGTGCGTGCCGGCTGAAAGTGCACTGGTGGCATTACAATTATGTGTTTTGAGTTTTGCTGTTCTGCATAGCGAGTAGAGGGGTGTGTCTTCGGTTCGATGCAGACAGGTAAATCGCTTCCTTTTGTACGGGGCACTCAACCGAGCGTGAAGAGTATGAGCCGCGGAGAGTGATCACTGCTGAAAATTCCCAGCCTACTCGGCAGCGGCAGCCGGTCGGCGCAATCTGCATTCGCGATCTGACAGCATGCTAGTCCAAATTGAATACTGGCCTCCTCTTGCACAAGTCATCACGAGAGTTTACTTCATCCCACGCCCCGAGATATTTTCTCATTTGCTACCAGCTAATTATCTCCTTTCGCAAAGTGAGCGTGTAGGGGTTAAGTAAATGCAGCGGTTAGCATATTCAGCGAGCTTTTCCTCGCATTTGAGAAACCCGATCCACCTGCGGAGTCGATTGCGCTCATTGACTGCAGGATTAACCCTAGAATGCAGGCGTTTTGTCTTTCTTAATGGCCCGTGCCGAGTGGGCTCGTTCGCTCGCTCGCTCTCTCGGCGATCTACATACCCGATTTGGCATCCTGCACACGTCGTCCGCAGGCCGCACAGTATCGGGTTTACAATTCAACAATGTCAGACGAGAGGTGCAAGTTGACCGCCATAAATGTCACTTTGGTCGGTGATTTCGTTTATGAATGTGTTCCAGCACTTCCAGCCTACTACACCGCACGAGAAACGCTGCTTTGTTTTTGTTATGGAAATAGAAAATTTTAATAACTAGGTTCCAAAAAGGTAGAGCTATTCTGGCATTCTCCACCTCTCATTAAAATGCAATCAGAAATCGCGTGTAGCGAGCCTCTCATCAATATGTGTATGGTTCCACCCTTTTTTGGGTGTTTCTGATTATTTTGCTCTTTGTTATAGTGCATAACGCTGGAGCACATATAGCGGGCAATGAATGGAAGCTAATTTTATGTTTAAACAGCGCTCCATCCAAACGGATGGGTGGAAAAAGGTAAATACAAAAAATTTCGGCGCTTGATTACGCCATTGGGAAATTCCCTCAAGGCGTCCGTAGCAGAAGCTGCGAGATCTTTATCTCCGAGATAAGTGTTCAAACAAGCTACTCATTAAGTCGTTTAATTTGCATCCAGACGCGAAACGAGCGCAAACACGTTTGCGGGTACGCGAAAACCCATGACATGTTGGGCGATACGGATTTAAATGACAATGGGAGGGCGCGGAAGACCACCATATTTTTGTTTCACTCCGCATGTTTGCTCTGCTGGGAAATTGCTATCGTAAAGCCAAAGCACACTGCATGTAATTCAATGAAATTAGCAACTGAAACTATTGTTCTCGCGGCGGCTGCACGCAAAGTGCATGGGAAACTATAAAATACTCGCGGCTGGCTGTCATGAGACGCACTTCTTCCCAAAGGGCACACAAATGAAGCGGTCGAAAGGTTGCAAAATAATTACAATGATTACGTCATTGCTATTTCAACACCGCATACAAATTGTAAAATTTACACAGTGCAATGAGAACCTCTTTGCCTTCCTTCACGGGAAAATAATCTTTTTTGGGAAGAAAAAACATTTGAAATTTTTTATGAGCACACTTAGATTTTATTTCCTTTGGAAAAAATAATTTATCCCAAGCTTTGCGATGTACAAGGAAATAGGATTGTTAGCGCGCTGGCTTAATTTTTTATTATATTTCTTCTTATTTAAAATATTTTCCCTGTATTGTGGAATACCGTTTGTGTTTTCACAAATTGATTCCATTCCATATTGATTAAATTTATTCATTGCAATGTGGTGTAGCACAAAATTAATTTTATTATTTGGAAAAATTCCATCAAAACGGGATCGTTATGTTTTTTAAGGAATTGAAGCTGATAGGGTGTTTCCAAAAATGGAGCAAAGTGTCTTTGTATAGGTTTATTTACCCCACTTTTTGTTTGTACTTCTCACAGCAAAGAGGAATAGAACAGAAGCTGCTGTGATTTGACAGGCGCAGCGATAAACTCGAGCGCGAAGTTTGACCCTGTGTTACGTCTGCAGTCGTAAATCAGTCGGGCAACTCCAATATTTGGTAATGCAGACGCAATCAGCGTGCGCATAATATGAAGTACACACACGGCTTCGGGAAACAAAGTAATTCCGCCTCAAAATGAGACATAATTAACGAGCGCACGTGTGTGAATGTGCTGTGCACAATTTATCAAACTCAAGTTGCACACTTGGGGGTCTTTCTCGATTCTCTCTGCGAAACTGAGCAATCTACGGAGAATTCCACTCCCTGACGAGGCGTGGATTTTTTTAGCCGTGTATAGTTGATTCTAAAGCACTTGGTGGCTTGCATATTATACTTTTGGAAGAAACAATTTGGCTGGTCATTAACATTCTCGTCAGACATGTGGCTAATGGCTTTTATCGCTGAAACCAAAACACGGATCCCACAGGTAAAATAAAGTCACGCGTCTGTGATAGCGTTAGCGCGCGAGAAATTTATAATTTCTTGCGAGGTATGGCAGACTTGGCACTCGTTGGAATTGCTTGCTGTGGGATGGGAACAGAGAATGAATATAATTGTGTGAAAATTCTGTGGTTAAAAATATTGTTGCGACCTGTCCTTGGTTTGACTTAATAGCGGTCCTATATAAAACACAGATAACACTTCAGGATTTGCGTGTGAAACCATACTTTCTAAAATTTGTCTTTGCTTAAATATCAGATTTGACAGTATCCAAAACTTATCAACCCGCTCTGAACAAATTACTACCGTCAGACACACACGTGTTGGAGCGTTTTCGAAATTCCCGCATCACACGTGTTGCTCGTACCTGAGCGTTAAGTGTGCTATTTTAAGCCGGAGAGGAGGAGGAGGCGAAGGAGGATTCGTGGGTTTCATCGTGACTTGGCGAATTAATGTGTGATGCGTATGTATATTCACCGCGCTCACTGGCTGTGTGTTCGTTCGTAATAATAATTTTCTAAACCATCCGCACTGTCATCTTACTAAAAGAAAATGTGTTGGCTGTGCGCGATGCGATTTCTACTTGGTATGTGTGAGAGAGCGGAAGGCCCGCAATGAATGATTTTTATTTACGCCTGGCGCCGTCGCTTTTCGCCGCTGGCTGTGAGGCCGACAAAATACGTTCGGATTCGCAAAGCGAACACAAAAACTGGTCTAGCCTTCTATCTATATAATCAGATTATAATTTTTTGCCTCTAGTCGTCTTATTTTGATAGCATCGATCGCGACTTTTGAGATTTAGTTATGTAATAAAAAATAATGTGCTCGAGAGGTATTCTACAAATTTTCTGCTTAAGGGACGTTAAGCCATTTGAAAACAAAAACATAATCTTGAATGGCTATAATATATTCAAGGTCGGTATGTGAAAAGGATTAATCAACTTCATCGTCAACAATAAATATCATTAGCGAGTCTGTTAATTAATGGTTATAGTCTGCACCACTGCGGGGAATTCTCTAAACCCTCTAAACCAAAAACCTTTGGACCGAGACTGAATGCTATTTGCATTTGTGCGATCGAGAGATTTTATCTCCTTCCCACTTTTGGTTCGCTCTGATTAGCATGTATTTACATTTTTGTTTCAGCTTATATTCCCGACTTCGCGAGGGAACGAATAAAATTCTAAAAAAAAATCGATGTACGAGCCACCTGGGACCATTGGTACGGCGAGCGTAAGAATTTGTCCAATATTTTAAGAGGTCGTAATTTTCTCGTCGAAGGATAGATTTTTTTATTGGATATTAAAATAAAACTGAAAATAACGCTTTGGGAAACCCTGTTTAAGCTGCATGAAAAGAAGTGAGACCTGGCGAGGAGAATAACCTGCTGTTGGCCTTGAGGCACGGTCTCATTACGTGCGATATAAAATTGAGTATGTAGCAGCTGGAAGCGTAAAAAAGTTGGTGCTTGCTGCAATGCATTTCGCTGTTTGTCTCGTAAATATAATTCAAGTGACTCTTCGACACGCCCTTCTTCTCAAGCCCGAAGAAGACTGGGTTTAAAAGTATCCAACGGAACGTGCTCAAAGGAATGAAAAAACTGGATGCGCAGGAAAAAGGAAGATGGATTGGACCACTTCTTGCTCGCAGTCTCATATAATTGTGCTTTAAACAGTAATTTTAATTGCAAAACGTTATTCACGCTCTAAAGGAATAATTTTTCAAGTTAATAAAACAACCATTTTTCCCCTGAAAGGTGAGTTTTCCTAATTCCTGATACTTTTAAAGTTTTGTTAATGACTCCAAATAGTCTAAGTTGATTCCAAGAATCGTGTTTCAATTTTTATAGATATTTCCTCCAAAAACATGTCGACTTCTCTGCAGCTTCTCATTTACTAGCAACTGACTGGTTTTTCCTATTCGAGCGAGCGCGAGAACAATAGACGTTGGGCAAGGAAAATTATTTAAAATCGGTCGATTTCCCCGTGCTCAAGTGGCCAGAGGCGGACAAGAGAAACAGGTGTGAAAACCTTTTGATTTAACCGCAATTATTGAGACGTCAACTTAGAAAAAAAGAAGATTATGGTCGATAATACTGGGCGGTAGATGGGTTTATTTGTGTGTTGTCATGAAGCGAGTGTGGCAGTCGGCGCTACGCCGACGTGCCACGAATCGAAGACGAGCCATTTAGCCCTGCTGGAGACGCATGCATGTGTGCTGAATGAATTCCAATCACCGCCCGTGTTCGTCCTGCTAAAAATAAAAAATAAAAACAATATGCGCTTATGTAAAGTGTCGTACACGCGGACCGAATTGAGCCATTACTCAGTTCTGGCTGCGATATTTGAATCAGCTGCAGCAAGACAAACAATAATCTGGCGAGGAAAACATAAGTCAGGTCGATTCTTTTGGCTCTGATCATTTGTGAGGTTCCGTGCAGACTTTCTTGCTAGCTTTCTTGCCACTAATATTCAATTTATTAAATATTTTTTCATTTACAATTTATAAACTATATATAGGGCATTATTAATTATAATGATTATAAAGCTCTCTTGTAGTTGAATAAGCTATGTCTGATAATATTGTTCTGAAATGGCTTGAAAAAAGGGGGAAGCGATTAATATAATTGCAGCCAGCTAGGAATGAACAGATAAATTTTCTCGTTATTTTTAGCATTGGAAACTAATAGTCAGAAGCCCATTTTCCAACGCTTCTCCTTTATAATTATTATTTTTGTTTAATCATTAGATTTTCTTCCTAACAATCCACGCTAAATATTGCATTTCATTTTTTTTTTCAAGATACAAAATCCTTCATTCGAATTAGGTCATATTTAAATGAGAATAATGTTTTTATATTTTGATGAATGAAAGCGTAGTGAAATTCCAGTGGCAAGGTGAAATGCTCGTTCTAAGTACTAATTAGCATACGAATTCCAACGTAGTAATTTTCATACAAAGAAAGACAGCCTCAGGAAGTCACGGGTCTACGCTGTCGGTCATAATGACGAAAACGCCTCCTCAAATCAGTTTGGCCATTGACGCAAATCATTAAAAGTTCTCTATTTTTAATAACTGTTGAGGGATTCCCATGTTCCTCGCGGCTCGCTGATTTGCGCCAAGGAAACAACGCGTAATAAATCTTTGACTCTTTCTGAGGCGGCAAGTCTGGCCCTAGCCAGGTCGTCGACCCCCGCAGGTCGGCTCTTGCGAAATGTACTAAAAGTAGACGCCTAGCAATTGTGTTTAATGAATCGCAACATTAGGTGGGCTTGATGTCACCGCGTATAGTGCACACCCGCTCATCATATTCGACATTGTTATATTTGGCCGCATGTCGCCTTTGCCAGGTGAGCGCATGTTTCCTTGCACTCGCGCAATGCGCGTGGGTGGGACAATGCGCGATCAAAATTCACCTCGAGATACCTTTATGCCGATATCCCCACTTATCTTAAACAAGTTATTGTACATGTGTTAAAATATTTAAAACCGTTGCCCTGCTGCAGAACCATAATCAAGATTACTAATTTATAGTTTAAAATTATATTTTGGCATTATAACCATGATATATATGTATCTATATAGTTTGAGAGCAGCAGAAAAAATGATAAGTGTTGTTTGCCCTTGCAATAAATAAAAATTAAGTATAGTAAGATTGGGTGAAACAAGACACATGCAAAATACTGAAAAAACGATAAATTATATAAATAAAACTTAAGTCAGAGAGAAGTTGTTTTTTAAATTATCTTTAGACACTGAATGGAATATTATCCCTAATACATTTTCTGTATTGTCTTCATGCCGCAATAAATTCGTTTCTTTTATTTCTTTACAACGTTGAAGTCACACATCATTGCACATTTTGTAACAGCGGGTAATTTAACTCATTTTGAATTCGGCATTGACTAGCTTATATCAAACTAATTAAAAACAATAAAATTTGAGCTGAATTACTCCTGAATACAATTGTAATTTAATAACCAATCAGCTTAATTTTTACCAAAAATTTTAATGGTTATTTGGTTGCAAAATCGATTTTAAAATGCTCCTTGTTCCATATTATCTTGTACACCTGCAGAGATACAATAATTGATTTTCCTTTGGCGTGCTGCAAGGCAGTCAAAACAAACCTTAGGCCAGAGTTTCTTAGCAACGGCCCGAGCAATGCGATATAGTGCCCAAACTGATCGATCGTTTAAATTCAATCGTGGAATCGTGGGTACAAAAAAATGTGTGCTCCAAGAGTTGGTTGTGCCGTCGTAATGACCATGGCGAGAGAAAGAAAAAAATAATAGTAAGGCAACCACTAATGAGATATTATCATCAGTCTCTCGCTTATTTCTGGGAAAAGAGTGAACTCTTGATCGTGGCAAGCAAAAGAGCGCACGTTGGGCTCCTTGCAGCATAGGTTCACGTTGCTTTTTTACTACCAGCAGGCGCCGAAGCAAGTAATAACGAGCTTTTTTTAGCGTATAATTGTAGTTTTATTCACCAACTTTATATCAGCATTTTAACGCACAAAAATAATCATGAAGTTTCATACACGCGAAAATGACACGGATATAGCTGTCAACAAATAGTAGCAATTAAATAAAATAAAATGATAAAGAGATATCCGCGTACAGTATGCTATAATTATAAAATGAAGATATACTTTTAAATAATTTTACTCCCCAATTCACGGACCAAAATTTTATCTAAGTTTCAGGTTGAATATTTGAAATAAACTAAGAATTGAAAAAATAACACTTACGGTAGTTGAGAGGTCAGTTGTGAGTCCAGCGGGTTGGTGTCCGACTGGCCGCCGACCTGGCTGCCGAACACCAATATAAGGAGCACTAAGTGCAGGCTCATGGTGCACACACAACGCAAATTCACATGCTGCTCACTCTGCTGAGGATGAGGACCATTTGAGCTCCTCATTCCCAAAGCCGGCCGCAGCACTCGCAACACACGCGCTCGCGAGCAGGCTCAGCGCTCAATCGGCGAACGGTAGGGTGGGAGCCAGCGCAGCCTAGGCCGCTCAAATCAGCTTTTTTTGCCAATCCTGCTCCAACTCATGCTCCGCTACAGAAAATGGGAAAATTGATTCTCAGTTCTGATCCATCAGATATTTTTTCAATTGAACCACAGCTGAATCGAAAAATTCATTCGTAACTAAAACGAAATTTTGAATTTAATAATAATTACTTGTATTTACAAAATATTTAGCAGAACACTTTATGGCAATCAAAGTTTTTCAAACACAAAATCAAGCCTATAGGGATTAGAAAAATTGTTCTTTCTAGTGCAGTTCCTTGAAACTAATTCATATTTATTTTAATACTTTTTGTTCAGAAAACGCACAAAAATGTAGTCTAAATTCGATTAATATCTCCTGTTCGGTCATGAAAACGCTGATTTCTTATGCGATCACAATATTTATCTGGTTAAATCGCATTTTTATTTAAATTAACTAAAATTTCCATGCAACTGATATCATAAGGGATCTTAAATAAAATTCAAAGTTAGTTGATTTTTGATTTAATATTACTCAGCACGTATATTTTTCTCCTCATACACAGGATAAATCAAGATGTCAATTGGAATTCCACATGCAAATTAAAGCGTTTTAAGTGGCATAATTATAATTACAAGTTGATTAAGGCAACATCTTCTACCTAGTAATTAATGACAATGAGAACTAAAAGCACGAAGAGTTCATTTAATCAGTTTGACAATATTGACCAAATTTGATATTTCAGGCATCACAAAAATGAGAAGTTTCAGTGGAAAATATATTTTTAAAGATGCATCAGGTCACCCTTCACATAACATTTTTACGGAGTTCATTCACTTTCTTCAAACTTGTGCTAAGTCTGGTTGCAACCGTTCGAAGATCTTCTTTTTCCTTGCTGACCTGGTGCAACGTAGCAGCATACATGGCTTTGAACCTGCATGAATAACAATCAGTATTGCTCACATTGTAAATGTGCATTCTCTCACTCTTTGGCACCATTTGCCTTGTCTTTGGCAGAGAGTTTGGCCAGCGAAAGAAGAATGCTTTGCATGGTTTGTTCCAATATGACCAACAGTTTGAGTTGCTCCTCCTCGTCATCCTGCGCCTCTTTCTGCTTGACTATCACCTTGACTAAGTCAGCGCATGCAAGCATTAGGTCAACTGCGCTGAGCCACATGGCCCTTTTGCTTCCTGAACTGTTTGAACCTGTAGTTCCATTAGATAAAATTGTGATTTAGTCGCTTTTTAGCTGTTAGAACACATACTTTCAGCAGAAAACTCAGCAAAAGCCACTCTTTCGAGTTGTACGCGTAGAAATTCAGAGACGCCTTCTAAACTCTTGTACATGTCAGCTGCCTTCTCGTAATGATTTCTACACAATTGATGCTGCCACTTTCGCTTTTGATCATCACCAACAAAGTTTCTGTAAATAGATGGAATTAATCAGTGCATAAAAATGTTCACAGCTACTAAATTTTTGATTTTCTACTTTTAAGTATAACTATAATTTACCTGAGAGACTTGTGATATAAGGAGGCTAGTTTGTGGTGAAGGGAAGCAGCTCGAATTTGATACATTGGCAGCTGGCGTCCTGGGGTTGTGAGATCACATGACGCCAGAGCTTTATGCAAATGCTCTACAACTTCCTTCTCAACTTCCTGTTGGTTCTGGAAATTAATCAAAACTTTAATACGCTATTTCCGCAATTGGTGGATTACACAACCTTATTACTGTCAGGGTAGTCTTGCAAAATCACAGCCATGTTGTACAGAGTCGTTGACAACTGCCAGTTGACACTGTCCCAAATTTGCTCATTTTCCTCACATCTTTTTTCCAACACACAGCTTGCCTTTTGATAGTAGTTCAGAGCCTGGAATTCATGCAGATTGGTTGAAATTAGATGATCGAAATTATACATTATATAAATAAGTCATTGAAATTGTTACATAAATATTAACTTTTTTATCAATCTTTGCAGATAAATTAATGTACACAGGCGAAAATTGGAGCTAAAGTGTGAACTAACGACTGAAAGAAGACAGCAGGTATAGCAGAAAAATTAATTCAAAGATTTTAATTTCTTCTTACTCTTTAAAGCTAATTTTACATTGCAGAATGAAAAATTAATTATTTATATTAAGCCTTTTGAAAAGCTGCGACTAATTGTTGTAAGTTAAGATAAAATTTATGAGCTCTTTGAAACATTGAAATTTTCACTTTCGAAAAGACGCAATGATTTAATAAAGGTTGAATTACCTTAAGATAATAATTTCTCTCCTGCCCCTGCATGGGAGTGCGACAGACAGGTGACATCACAAATGAGCAAAGCCTCATGAGTCTTCCAGCATTCAGCAAGAGCAGCGCCAAGTTGTTCCGATCTCCCCCCTTCTCAAAAGCAGCAATGCCCAACTCCAGCTCACGCAGGCTTTTCTTTACCAATGTATTGAACTCATTGCGATCTTTCTCACCAGCACCTGTCACAAGGGCTGGAATTTTTGATATAACAGTTAAGAAATTCATATTTTCCGGATTGATCAACCCTTACTGTTTGCTTGAGTCATGTAAACTACGCCTAGTTCGTTGTAAGCATTGCCCAAACGCCGACACAAACTCGAAAACTGATCTGGTGCAGGCTTGGAATTCAGAGCTTGTTTGTAGCATTCAATGCTGGACTTCAGCACGTCTTTAACGTTGGGCAAGTCCAAATCCACAGGAACCGTATCATCTAAAATATTACCGTGGTTAAGGAGAGAAGGGCAATGCGTACTTCAATGGCTACCATCATATGGTCCAACATCAAGCTGGAGCTGCTTCAGAATCGGCTCTATGAAATCATCTTTAGTTGCGATGTCAGCTTTGAACTGGTCGATTTTGCTCCAATTTTGGACAATCATGCAGCAAGCATCTCCCGCTTGTCCCAGCAAAAAACTCTTGGTAGCTTCCTTATCTTCTTCCTTGCCCTAATAACCATGACCAAAGAAAGGATAAATTAGAATATAGCTGCTTTCAATTAGGACGATCAAAATTCATTCGCACTTTACCAATATAAATAATCTAATAAATAGCACTGCCCCTTGAGGCCATGTTCATCAATTAATGACCCAAAGATTTGCTCTTAAATTTAAAGTAAAAGAGAGGTTGGGACCTGAAGTTTAGATACAATATTTTTCACAAATATTAAAATATGGGCCGGTAGAAGTCAGCCCTACTGTATACCTATATTGCAAAGAAATTCAAGCAAGTTAAACGACAAACGAGAATTAAAATTAAGGCTGATATTTAAAAGCCCCTTTTAGTCAGGATAGTTTGAGGTGATTCTAACGGTGTGCGGTTTTTGCAATTCTGATGATTAGAATCTGGGATTTAGAGGTGACACTAAATGTAATCACGTATGAAAAAACTAGTTTTCCCAGTTTTGAAGGGGCGAAATCTACAAAACCAAAAATAATACACGTTGCTCTTAAATTTTCACTTAAGTTCACAGATGCCATTGGAAAATTAATAGGCACATTTTTAAAATTCCTATATTCACAGTCGTGATCTTTTACCTTGACTTAGGACATCAAATTTAGTGTTAGTTCGATTGGGTTTGGCAAGAGGAATTGACTACAAACTTTATTGTTGAAATCCCACCATGAGACAATGAGATATTGATCTGCTTTCCGAAAAAAAACTATATTAAATATTATTATTTAATCCAAAACTTAAATCACTTGTTTCTGGATTGAATTTCGCTGTGTTAGCTGATTGCTTCACCCTAAGCCAATATAATTATGTCTTCACGCATGTGACATTTTTTGTAAGTAGCTATTGATGTGTCTTTCTATGTCTCAAAATGTTCTTTGTGTATATAATTTACACTTGAAAACAACTCATTTTCCGCACCCAGAATGAATTTAAATAATTTACACACCACCAATTAACATTTATTGATAAATAATAACTAATTACTTTTGGTAATAATATGAAGTTATTCAAAACTCACGTGTTTGACACCAAGCAGTTTGGACAGCTTCTGTAGGCCAAGATTGAGGGTGAGCAGCACTTGTACCTGTCGCAGCGCAGTCCCGTACTGCTCAGTGGCGAGCGAGTGCTGAGTCAGGACAGCAGCAACCAGCAGTGCCTTCTCATATAGCAGGGTGAGCAACTGGGCTTTCCAGTGGTTTGCAGAATCTATCTTTGGCTCTTCAGCCTTGGTCGGGGAGACCGCCATACTGGTGAGGCTGGCGAATGGCATTGGAATGGCAGTGAATGGGTGGGCCATCCTGGGTTCCTCCTCCTCCTTCTGGATCTGCCGCGTGTCCAATTGGCGCAGACAGTAGAGACCCTCAGCGATGTGTTTCAAACTGTTTTGGCAGCGCTCGCTGATCGAGCCTAACAATGGTGGCGGCTGGGTCTTTTTTTGCACTTTGGTGCAAGAATTACTCCAGCATAGAGACCCAACCTGTAGGCGATACAAGAATTAGAAATTTTTTACCTTTCCGTTAATAAAGACGAAAATACCTCAACATTTCCATTAGTATCTTCCTCCTCCTCCTGGCCTTGTTCAGGATTTTCATCTCTTCCATCCAGGGTTTCTGGATCTTCTGGCTCTTCTTCAGGAAAAGCTGGGTCTGATGGATTAGTCTCAGCAGGAACATACAAGTCTGACAACATGTAATGAGCTGAAGTAACAATCTAGAAACAGACAGAAATATCAGATCAAACTTTTAAAACCAATTGAAGCAGTACCTTTGGATATTTTTCTCTGTCCAAGAGAGAAATGCAGTGTTCTAACAACACTCGAATGCCACCATGTTGCTTGCTGTTCTGTTTCTTCATTTTACGAGCCACACTAAAATGCATCAGGTAATTAGTTTTATTAATTAATCAAGCCAGGGCGGTTGCCAACTCACTTGTAAAGAAGCATGGCTACAGGCACGGTGAACGGGTTTCCATCACCACTCTCTGTGTCACTTTCGCAGAGGGAACTGAGGTCGTATAATTTCACCACATCCTCGTTTTTGCCCTTGAAAAGCCAGTAAGTGTGTCCAGCTTTGGTTGCATTTGACTTCAGGAAGGAGAGGATGTTTTGAGCAACGTCATGAATCAGTTTTGGCGAAAATTTGCTTCCTGATAAGTGGGGCAGGTCCTCTGTTTTGATCAGTTCGTACCTGAATTTATCGTAGTTATAAGGAAATAGTTTTTATTTCGTTAAAAATTTAGCTCACTTTTGAACCAATCCATCCAGGTGACAGCACATGACAACCTCAGGAACATTACACATCAAGTTGTCCAACCAGTAATCAATGCCTGTGAGAACGTTGATTGGCTTTTTCATATCCCTGGAACCATGGTCAATATTATTTCAATATTAATTAGAGAAAGTATGAAGGTAAAATTCCAATTTTAACCATTTACGGCATTTCAATGAATAAACACTGGACCGGTATTATAATTTAAATGTTAAGAAATATATAGACAGTATAAAATGGTATCTAGTTAATAAAGCATTATTACCTGAGTCTCAAGCTTATGCAGGGATGAGTATCTCCGCCAAAAATTGGCATGTCTGTTCCGAGAAGCATTTGAATGTCTTCAAAAGTCCACACAACATTTCTGGCAAACTCATGGCCAACCGAGTTGTCAGGCAACTCCAGTTGTGGCTCCGGCAGACTTGACCAGTACATAGAGGCAGCATCTTGCTCCACGTTTTCCTTTGTTGCTTTGCATCCTTCTGCGTTGCTTGGCGAGTTTGTCTCACTAAGACTGTGGTACAAAAATTTAGAAACCAGTTTTCGCTCTTGGAGAGCATCACGGCTGAATCCAATACTGAAGTCTTTTTGATGGAAGCCCTAAAATTATGAAAACGACCATGTACAAACAAAATTAAAATTAAAACTGTTATCATACTTTGGAGCTGAGGTTATTCATGACATGCTCAACAAAGAACTTTCTCAGCCAACTCCACTCGCTCTCCGCTGTCCGCATCAAATGCTTGTGAATATCAAACTCGTCAATGAGCAGAGTATTTTCTACTCTGTGCACAATCATGCTCACCTATAAACAAGATTTAAGCTAGAGCCATTATTAATTTGTCGCCCACTTACTGCACCCTTGCTGTAAGGGATTTTCAGAAGCTTCTTAATGTTTTCTGAATCAGAAACAACATCCACCTCTCCAACACAGTCAGGGAACATATTTGCAATTCTAAAGCTGAAACCAGATTTAATTTGTGAATGGACTTTTGAGCTATTTGTTCCTGAGCATATTATTTCTTTCATACCTGTTGAATCCAGAAGCATTGGTGAAGCCAAATGAGGAGCCATTTGTTGCTTTAGTCGAGAGCCAGTTGGACGGAGGCTCATTTAAATCTGTATTCAGTTGAAGAACCTCAAAATTGGTGGGTATTTCTGATGTCGACAATTTAACGACTGCCGTCGATTTGATAGGTTTTCTGGGCGTATCCGAAGATTCATTTGTCGGGCTCACGAGATCAGCACTCATCTCAAATGGTACCTGCAATGACGATTTTATTTTTAGTTGAATGCTTAGCGAATGCTCCATAAAGTTGAACACTCTCTTCGTATGATGAATTTTTCATATCTCTGTGGAATAAAGTGGAATCTACACAATTGTTCGTCAACTTTTGAATGCTATTTAAACGTTTTAATACATACGTTTTTTCTTTCTTAAGAGGAGTGTGCAAACAAAACAACTTATCGTGGGAAAAACAATTTTGAAAAATGGGATATAGACCAGGTTTAATCTACTTTAAAAATTAATAACCAAAAAAAGCAGAAACATCTATGAAAGTCAAATTTTAATTAGTTACATAATCGCAAATCTAAAAAATAAAAACTGGATAATTGTTTGGTAAATCATAAACCTTTGTACTGCGGCCTGCGCTCATAGCTGTTCATACATCATACTGAGTTTGGTCCAGACCGTTCCTTTGATCTCTGTCACTGCAAAAATGTTCAAGATCAAATCATGCAAAATTACCTTTGTTTTGATCGATCGATAAACTTCAAAAAAGCTAGCTTCCTAGCTTCCGTGACAGAGGGAAGACCAGAATTTCCAGGAAATTGTTCAAATCGAAGATTTATACCATCAGCTCTCGGTTTGGAACGGAGCTTCAACCTTCAGCCTCCGTGTCAACGCCCATCGTCTTCCAATTTCAAGCAGACAAGTTCAACAGAAACGCGTATTATATAGAATGTTCGGGATCTTCCTAGCACATTGCGCACATTGCAAAAACAACACTGTTATGTTTATATACCAACATCAATCTGCGCCAGCTGATCGATGCTGCCCCTCCTCTCTCCTCTGCGCAGGCACCGCAGACGAAAAAAACCCGGCGCGAAAGGGTATAAATCAGCGTGGTGTAAAAATTGAAATTTTTCTGATTGTAATTTTTCCTTTTGAGTATGACAGCAAATTTACTCTCCTTCCTAACGAATTAAAGACGAGGCAAAATGGCTATTTCCATTTTTTCTCTCCACTGCCCTGATATTATCAATTATTCCAAATAATTTTAGATACTCCAATTTCACTGACATGGTTTAGTTTTAATTTTATTTTGTTATGTACCTTTAATGAAAAGATTATGAAATTTAAATAAAACATATTTTCCACCGAATTAATTTGAATCGATTCAAAGTTGGTTATTTTATTGTTAAAACTTAAAACTGTTTAAACTAATCCCCTGCATATATTTAATTTTTCATTACAAGCATTTTGTTTAAAAATAATTTGAATAATCCAATATATGTAGACTTCATACAAATCTATTCAACTTTTATCTATTAAATTATGCTTTTTAAGGCTTCATTTCATTCAAATAATGGAGAGCAGTCTAAAAGCAAAGCTCCATTTACACAGCAGGGTATCGATAAAGTGCTCCCTCAGGTGGTCACAGGTGCAACTGACTGGGAGCTGCCCTTGAAAGGTGAATGTAGGTCGTGTTCTGAGGCAGTAGAGCGACGCCTTTTACCACGACTCCTTCACTCGGCGCGCAACTAACTCTTTCTCCCAGTCTGAGAGAGGAAAGCGCTGGAGAAACTGCAACGCCGTCGCCTGCTGCTCAAAATTCCTCACCTGTCGTGTGTTGTATTTTGTGTTTTCAATATGCTGTGTCGCTGTCGTTTGGAAGGCACTCTCGCCTGAAAACTAATTTTACATCCTAAAGGTAAGTGAATTTTAGCTTTTTGAGAAAAATTTCAAGATACTTTTGCGGAATCAAACCCAAAGCCAATACCACAGAAAGCGGAAGTGTACAAGTTGAGATTGAGAGTGAATTTTTATTGCGATTTACAAAGCATTGCTAATTATAGGAAAAAAGAGCTATGAGAGGTTATATAATAGTGGAGTCAAAATTTACAGCGGATTAAAATCAAATAGATAATTGTAAAAATGAAATAAAAAATCAATATGTTTGAAACAGCAAAATAGACAAATTTCAAAACTGTAAAGACGTTATTCTAGTTCTGAAGTTTTTGTTACTTAAAAATATGCCGCAAGATATTAGGCGGAGCAGAGGTTATACTATTTTTGTTGGAACAAAGAACACACCTACACCAAACTTCCTGATGCTTCCAAAAAAGTCAAGATGCCTTCAAGCTTGACGGTTTTATGATCTCAGCGTCTTCAACAGTTAACATTGCTGTAAAGTTCATGTCAGAAAGATTTCATTAATCCACGTGGGAGCGTTACCATTTAATGCACAGAATAGTTTGACAATAATTATCTGTAGCGGGGTTTTGAGCAAAACGTAGGCGCTGTTCAGACGCCGCCTTTTGACGTCAGGCGAAGAAGCTCTTATGGGAAGCTAGACTGCATTTTTTATTTCTTTTAAAGGCTCCAATAACCAGATTAGAGAAAAGATTTTGCGTGTGTACCGTATAAAAGTACGACGGTAAAATTGCGAAAGATTTCTCCTCAAAGAAGTGGAGCAAATAGTCGACCACGACTCATTTTTTAAGGCTGTCAGAGATTAAATAATACATCAGAACTGCAGAAAAATAATTCCTCAGTCGTATGCAATTTGTGTTTAATACAAAAAATGCACAAAAAATCAATGACTCAGTATTTTCTGTCAGCTACATTTTTAATATTCATACACGTCATAAAACAATGCTGTTGATTACCATGAAACAGTGTAAATCGTGATTGCCGCTGGGCCCAGTCTCAGCGAAAGCACATTCAAATAAGTATTTCGCAAGGAAAATTTTAGTACATAGATTTGTGTTTTTTTCGTGACAACAAAGAAAACTAAACGGTTGGATGCACCCTAGTAATAAATATTTGTGAATCATTTTATTCGATGGGATCTAAAAAAAAATTGATGATGTTCTTTGACTGTAATTATTTTCATACATGAAGAATCAACACTAATAAAAAAGTTTTTGGTTTTCAGCTGCATTAATATTAACTTTCAAACGTTTGGTAACTTTTCAATCGGGTAAAATTGAATCGAGTTCACCTTAAAAAGCGAAGTTAATAAAATTGGCAAAATGATGTGAAATGAAAAAAGGGGTTTCTTAAGCGATATCTAGGCACAATGCGATAACTTCGGTCAATATTCAGTCTTCAGCTCTTTTGCCTATTCTAATTTTAATTTATGCGTGTTGTTGATTTTATGTACCATTAATGTACTTGACGAGAAATACCAACAAATACAAAATGACCCCTTCTCTCCAATTTTTGAGTTGAACCACGTCTTAAGCATAACTGAGTATGAGCATTTTTAGAGATGTAGGTCATGGTATCGTATCGCTATTTTTTAATTTTTTCCAAGAGCGTATATATTTATAAATTTTATTATGTGCTTAAACCTTTTGGGTTTAATTGAATCATCATAATCAAAACAGCCCTCAATAATTTGTTTCAGATGCTCAGGGTTCATTTATTAGTGGCCCTTGTGGTTACCAGCAGCGGGGTATCTGACGCCATTTACATCCCTCCGGGCCCTAAATATCCCTGTCCCACGGACCAAAAGTCCATATTCCCGTGTCGGTGCGTGTCCGGCAGTGATGATGGCCTCCGCGTCATTTGCGAACTTAGCGGCCTGGCCCCCATGGCGGCCGCCTTCTCCAATTTGGCCGCGCAGCCGGTGGAGCGGCTGACCATCAGGAAGGGCCGGTTCACCAGCCTCTTCGGCCTGGGCTTGCGGCCGCTCAAAGTGACCGAGCTGAAAATCGAAGACAGCCCTGTCAAGGTGATAGAAGGCGACTTCCTGGAGGGCGTCAACAACACCCTGACGATGCTCACGCTGAACGGCACCAAACTCGAGGCGTTTCCCACAAAGGCGTTCGAGCTGCTCGGCGAGACCAAGGTCGGTGCTGTGGCTATTTCTCTTACTCTCACATTTCATTATTTTAATGTGGTGAATGCGCAGAACGCGGTGCAGTGTTTATTATTAGCAACGTGTTGCTTTTTATTCGCCGCTAGTTAAGTTAATGCGGCTATTAAGTATGCGAGAACATCGGTCAGTCGGCCTTAAAAGGTTGATGCTCCACGTAACTTATAAAAAAGCTGCGATTATTTTGCTGTCCAAGTAAAGACTTGAAGATCAGATTAATAATGCAAAAATTGCAAATAAGGATATTGTAACGGGATGCTTCTTACTCACGGATTTGCATTTTATATTTAAAGTGTTACAAAGTAGTCGCGTGGGTTTAACTTACCGTTCCATCGCACATGTAACAGAATTTCAACTTATAATTATGCCCATTAAAAGATCCTAGTTGATCATTATCTTTAATGCAATTTTATTTATATATATGCGCGAATTGCCACCATCTTAGTGCGTTGTATTTTAAATTTGACCCAAATCTCTTTGCTCGCAGACCCTGAAGATTGAAGGGCATGCCGTGCAGTCACTGGCGGCTTCCTCTATTCCTATGCCCGCGCTCGAGACGTTTACCTTTGCGGATGGACCCCTGTCTGACTTAGCCCCGGACACTTTCGCTTTGAGCAAAAAACTCAAGCACCTGGAGCTTCATAGAAACGCTTTGATGGAACTAAAGCGAGGTGTTTTTAAAGGCCTTAGGGATCTCGAGAGTCTCGTTTTATCTCACAACAACCTTTTGAAGGTGATATTTGGAGATTTAAAATTGAATTTTATTCTACATATACGGGATTTTTCAGGTTGATTCCACTGCCCTGGCGGACCTCCCGAAGCTCTCTTCCTTGAATTTATCCCATAACGCTCTAACTGAGCTGCCGAGAGGTGGCTTTGCGAGAAACACGCTTTTGAAGCATCTTGATATGTCGCATAATAATCTGAAAAAGCTCGACGCTAACACCTTTCGCGGCCTGAGATTCTTAAGGCGTTTATACTTTTCTGATAACATGATAGAAGAAGTTGGAAGAGGGGCATTCTCATCCCTTACCAGAATCGGCACAATTGATCTTGCCAGAAATAAGCTCACTAAAGTCGACTTCCAAATGTTTGCAGGTATAATAGTACAAATATTTTCCCATTAAATTTGATTCATTCATTACTTTGACAGGACTACGCTATGCCGAAAAACTGGATGTTTCCGAGAATCAAATCACCGAGATTCAAAAGCGGGCATTTGTCGAGCTTTACTTGGTTGTCGTCAACATTTCACACAACGTTATCTCCTCTATCGAGCCAGGCTCTTTTGAAAACTGCGCTAATATGACAGTGTTGGATATGAGCCACAATTTGCTCACCACCATCCCAAAATCCGCCTTTGACGCTGTGAGCTACGCTGCAAACTTTTTCCTGCAGTACAACCAGATTACCGATTTTTCTACTATTCCTTTGGCCAACATGACTGGTTTGCAGACTTTAAATGTCAGTTACAACGCTTTAACTAACATTCCAAGGTAAATTCATGTTGCTTTAAACTATGTCTATATTCTAAACTTCAATTTTAACCCAAATAGAAACGGATTCCCCAAACTCTACGAGCTACGGTCTGTGGATTTGTCTCACAACAAGTTGACCAGCATTTCCAATGCAGTTTTCCAGCCTCTGTTCAGTTTGCGAAATCTTGATTTAAGCTTCAATTCACTGGGGAAATTGAGCAGCGCAGTGTTTGGAGCACTGCCTTCATTGCTCGACCTTGATTTGACGCACAATGCCCTGACGGAAGTAGGAAGGGGTGCGTTTGCCAGGCTTAGTTCCATCAGGAATATTTATCTGGGCTACAACAAGATTAGCAAAATTGGTTTTCAACTACCTCCTGCGCTCTCTGTGCTCAGCATGCCGCATAATGAACTTGAAACACTGTCAGGACACACTGGCAAGTCTTTCTAAAATTCGCTTATTTAAATTTATAACGCACGATTTTGCAGAAGGAGAAAGCATTTGGCCAACAATGAACGCCCTCCTTGAGCTTGATTTTGATGATAACAAGTTGGGAGACAGCTTGGCTGATGACTCTAGTGCTCTAGCTAATTTGCTAACGCTAAGATCGCTTAGACTGAATCGGAATGGCTTGACTCGCCCGCCAAGAGCTGCGCTCGGTCCTCTCACCTCGTTGCAGTACGTCTTTTTGGAGGGCAACAACATACAGGTGCGTGATTCGCACAAATTTTAAGAATATGAATTAACTTTTCGATTTTCAGAGTTTGCCCAAAGGCGCATTTGGTCGACTTCCGATCGTATTTGAAATACAGCTCGCGAACAACAATATGAAAAACATCAGCGTAAAAGCGTTTGAGGGCTTCCTTCAGCTTCTCAAACTAAACTTGAGTTACAATGATTTGACGCAAATCCCAAATGGAGCATTCGAAAGTACCAAATAATGTTTCTTTTCTCTGACGAGGCATTTCATTAAATATATATTTTAGGTTTGGTGTCGCTAAGAAATCTGGACTTGTCGCACAACAGAATTGAAAAATTAGACAACAAATCTCACGGGCTTTTAGATGACTGTTTGTCTTTAGAAAAGGTAAATTTGGTATTAATAATCTAATAATACGTCAAACTAAAATATCTATTGCAGATTAATTTGAGCCACAACAATATTGGCTTTGTGACCAGACCAATGTTCCCGAGTAACCCGTACATCCCATACAAGTTGCGTGAGGTGGACCTCAGCCACAACGCTATTCCCGTGCTTACGATGGACTTGACTTGGGGCACAAAAAAGGTGCAAGTACTCGACGTTTCGCATAATCTCATCAATGAAATCCGACCAGGTATTTCATCTCGTAGGCTTTAATAAAGTATATCAAATAATTAGATTGCTCATTGATAATTTCAGGTGTTATAGGGAATTTAACTTCTCTCAGGCACTTTGATGTGTCATACAATGAATTAGAGGAATTGGCGGTGACAAAAAAAGAAGGCTTCCCCGCAAATTTGACCGTGATAAATCTCCAACATAACCAATTCGAATCACTTCCATTGCAAGAGCTGTTGAGCGCAAATCTATCAAAACTCGATTTGTCCAACAACAAGCTAAAGGAATTCTCTGAAGAGCTCTCTTACATGGTGGAAAATGGCACTGTAGTGGACTTTTACGGTAGAAACATACTTCTTTGTTAATCAATCAAAATTTAAAACCCACGATAAACTATAGGCAACCCTCTTGAGTGCAACTGTTTATTGCGGCCAGTAGTGAGATGGCTGCTAGGACAAATTGAGCCCACGCCATGGAACACAGTGACCTGCGTGACCCCTAATTTCCTGCAAGGACGATCAGTTTCTAATGTGCCTGAAGACAAACTGACGTGTTTGAAACCACCTAAGCAACAGCGCCTGCGAATAACCCCAGACGTCGCGTACAGAAGTGTCAACAAGTAATATTTTTTTTAAATATCAAATAGACGGGTATTATTAGTGACGTTTCAGAGCCAAGGACGGAGGGATAAAAATGATTTGGTATGTTCCAACCAGACAAGACATTGGCAATTTCCAAATTATAGTCCGAGACAAAGACACGCAAGATGATATTTTTGAAAAAGAGGTAAATATAAAATTTCAGTAGTAGAGATTTTGGATTTTGTAAAATTTAATAATGAAATGCTCCAGGTGCCATACACGATGAGGAGCGATACGATCCCCCCTTTGCCATCAGGTGGCAATTTGCAAGTTTGCGTTTTAGCCAAAGACTCTGAAGGGCAGCTGAGACTTTGGAGAGACAGCCAGTGTCGGTCTCTCAAGAGCTTGACTTCATCAGCTGAAAGCCTAAGTAAGCTACACTTCGCACTGTTCATGGCTACGCTCACCGCGACCTGGATTTTCTAATTCATAAGTTGCTTGTACCTGTGATATCAATTATTCATTAAATATTAGCGTAATTCAAATTTAAGATTTTATTTTTTTAAGTTACAAACACGCACCCACAAACGTTGCATATCCCATTCTCATGCAGTAAAAAATCGGTTCCAATGATTAAAACTGCGTTATATAATATGTTGAATATTATTACCATACTTGAGGCATGAAAAACACGCACACTTAATCACTCAGCTGCCTCGGGAATGACCTGCTCATCAACAATCAGGTTGTGTATGATGCCCTCCCTTCGACTGCCACTGGATGAGGCTCTGATGTGGGCCGGATGATCCCCTAGCATAAAGTGAGTTTCACTGCCCTCATCGACAAAAACACCCTCTGTAACCAAGCGCTGCCCATTTGCCCAAACGTCCAGTGTGTCCTTTTCTAAGACCACCCTATACTGTTGATTATTGAGTTCCAACACCCACGTCTTCATGATCTTTGATTGGGCCTCAGTGAACTTCTGGTAGCTTTTGCCGTTGACCTCTAGAGAGTATCCATACGCGAATCCTCCCACCGGGTCGATTTTAATCAAGCACTTGGCCTTGCCCACGCGGAACGCCTCAAAACCCACCAGTTTGAACATCCAGTCACGACGCAACAGCTCCTGGCCAATTAAAACTGGCATTAAATTCTAACTCTCGATAAAATAACAGTTAAAAGTACGCTTAGCAATCACATAACAAATAATAATGAATGTGGAAATAAAAACAGTAAAGCTTGTGCCTAATTTAGCAACAGAGAAAAGGTTTGAAAACTTAAAAACACCACCATAAAACCGCAACTGAATAAATAATAATTGAAAAATAATGAAGTTATCACAGCTTGCTTGCCTTTCCATCTATGTAAATAGCTCTTTTTCCAGTTGTGGTGCCATGCTCAAAGTCAATTTTGTGGATTCCATCACTCAGCGGCACCTCCCAAGATGCTACCAAATCGTCCATAATTTCCAAATCCACTCCAATGTGCTAATCAAAAAACGATCTGCATAGCTATGGAACCGGCGCACAGTCATCCCGTTTGCTGTTTGTTTTGATCCCGTTTCCTAGCAACCCATCATCATGAATAAACAAAACGCATGCTCCCCAAAGCGGATGATCTTTATCGCAAGCGTTTAAACTGCGATGCATGGTGTACGTTATGATTGTGTATATAAAAATTGCTTTATGTAACAATACTGGTTTATTATAATATATATATATGAGCTTCATGCTGGTTCAGCAAATTGTCAACGTTTTCTTAGACTCAATTACGTCAGTTCAACTATGAATAAAATTTAGGAAAGGTACTCACTTAATACTAAGCAGAACTGAAAAATAATTAATCCAACTTCAGTGCTTCAGGTACAGTTGTTCCACAGGGTCCTTCAAAATGAAACCTGCAGGAAATTATGATGCTTCATCCATTAAAGACATATATTTTTTTTAAATTTCTTACATAAACTGGTGCGTTGCTGGAGTTGGTTCCATATTAAATTCGGCCACTGGCACACCTCTCTCGGCCACTTGTGGAGCAAACATTGCAGCTGGATACACAACAGACGACGTCCCGATCACCAAGCACAGATCACACTCATCAAGTGCCTCTCCTAAAAGAAGATTAAGGCCATTAGTGCATTAATACTTTTCATTTTATGAAAGATATTATTGAAAATTTTATTAGATTACATACGACACTAACCAGCCTTAGCTAGAACCGATGTTTCAAGGTTTTCTCCAAACCAGACAATGTGCGGACGTAGCAGGCCTGAACATTTTTTGCAGCGAGGGAGTAGAGCTTCTGGAATGCAATCTCTACTTGGTGCGTCGGCCTCAGGAGCTCTATGTATTTACATTGAATTGTTCAGTTTGCAAAGAATTGAATTTTGAAACATACCCTCTTCCCTCGAGGGCGGGACATATTGGCGAATCTTTGTTTTCCTTTATTTCTCCACAAGACAAACATCTCGTCTTGAAAAGGGACCCATGGAGCTCAATAACATTTTTTGATCCAGCACTTTGATGGAGGCCGTCGACGTTTTGTGTTATAACTGTGACTTGGCGATTGCACTGGGCCTCAAGACTGGCAACAGCGTGATGCGCCTGTGTAATAAGACAACTCAATTACAATTATGATACACATTAATATCCTCAATAGACGCACAGCATTCGGCTTCTTAGTGAAAACAAGTTCTCTTCTGTAGTGATAAAATTCCCAAACAAGGGAAGGGTCTCGTCGGAAGGCCCCATAAGAAGCGAGATCCTGAGAGCGGTAAGTCCTCCAAAAACCACCAGAACCTCTAAAAGTTGGAATGCCGCTTTCTGCTGAAATTCCAGCGCCAGATAAAATGACAATACGCTTGGCTGCCTTGAATATTTCTTTAAACGCCGGCATATTTGAGGACGTTTCTTCACTAGACATCGAAAACAAAACAAAACAAAACTGAGAAGCGATGGAGAAGTGATTTTTTTTCGAAATCAGCTGACAAGGAACAACAACTTGTAATTTCTAAATTAGCGCCGGCCCCCCACTCCGAATACCACATATCAAGCATGGCTACCATTAGTAAGAGTTACATAGAAGCGTAACCAACACATTGCTATTATAGAGTTTTTAGCGGCATTATTTTTAACTTTATGTTGGCAGCATTGGTTGTGTTGCAGGCGCAGCAGGAGCACATCGGCATCGGGCATTACTCTCAGTACGAGTATGCACGTACAACTTTTATTCAGATACATAATTCGTAATATATTTGATAAGAATTAGGAAACCTATTACCTACTAAAGTGCTAAATGGACCACAGAACTAAAAAGAGAGTCAAGGAAGTAAAGAAGAAGGCTAGACCTGGTGAGTGTCCGTAGATATAGAATAGATGACTCTCATTGTCGGTTATTGTCTTTTGTCTTTATGGCCGTCGAATGCCGGTGCAAGAGCATTTTTTATTGTTTCTTTTTTAGGAGTGATGAAATATTTACTTAATACCTTAATACAGTGTAGAATACATAGTTTTGCATTGATATCATTTTAAATCCGCATTATACCCCGAAAATAGCGCAAATTATTGACAAATTCTTCATCTTAAATTACAGAACTCAACCACAAAAGTCTGTGGAGTGAACAAGGATACGCTAAATGTTTTGGACCTTTCAAAGAGGTCAGTGACAATGTTGATCGCATTCATTGCAAGGATTACAGCCCTCAGGAATTCATTGACAAATATGAAAAACCGTACAAACCTGTAGTTATTTGTGGCCTTACTGATAGTTGGAAAGCCAAACACAAGTGGACTCTTGAGGTAGTGTACAAATAAAACAAAATGTAGCACTTTTTATCGATAAACAAAAATATTCCAACCTTCAGAAATTAGCAAAGAAATACCGCAACCAAAAGTTCAAATGTGGAGAAGACAACGAAGGGTACAGCGTCAAGATGAAAATGAAATATTATATCAAGTACTTGCAGAACACTGACGATGACAGCCCTCTGTACATCTTTGACAGCAGCTTTGGAGACGTAAGTTCTGATTATAATTGAATTTTATTTTTAAAGCAAACAATTTAAATTTAATTTTAGTGATTTTAGTGCCTCAACATGTATGGACTCGAGTAAAACACAAAGTTATTTGCTATTTTTCAGCATCCTAGGCGTAAAAAGCTCCTTAGTGACTATGAAGTACCAATATATTTCACTGATGATCTCTTTCACATGGTGGGTGAGCGACGAAGACCACCTTACAGATGGTTCGTGATGGGTCCTGCCAGAAGTGGCACTGGGATCCACATTGATCCATTAGGAACGAGTGCTTGGAATTCGTTGCTTGAAGGGCACAAGCGGTATAAATATACTAAATCAAGAGTTCATTCTTATAACTTTTTTGTCAGGTGGTGTCTCTTCCCCACTCACACCCTGAAGGATCTTATCAAGCCCACAGCTCTGGAAGGTGGCAAACAGCGAGATGAAGCGGTTACTTGGTTCCGCTCCATCTATCCTCGCACTCAGCTCCCAACTTGGCCTGAGGATTGCAAGCCGGTATGCTGCACTGAAGGCTGATGATGGAACTGTTTATTTATTGTTCTTATCATAGCTGGAAATCCTGCAGAAACCAGGAGAGACTGTTTTCGTGCCAGGTGGTTGGTGGCACGTGGTGCTTAACTTGGACACAACTGTAGCTGTTACCCAAAACTTCTGCAGTGTCACCAACTTCCCAATTGTGTGGCACAAAACAGTGCGAGGAAGGCCAAAGCTGTCCAAAAAATGGCTCAAAATCCTCAGAGTAAGTTACTAAAATATGATAAACACCGTAAATCGGATTCCAGTCAATCAACTGGCATCAAATTTTCATAGTCCACTTCTGTTATTTATAAATAATGAAAAATTGTCCTAATCATCAGGTTGTTTGTTGACCACTATTTGTGGAACCATAGAAATATAATTGTTATGGCTGCAACAATTTAATTTCAAGCAGAACTACCAGCTTCTTGGTTAAAAGTGCTTAGTTTTGATGCCTCAGGTTCTTCAAATATTTTGCAGCATTTTAAGGACCAAGGTCTAAATAGTGGTTTTGATATTTTATGTTAAATGTTAAGAAAATTATCACAATTAATTTCTCCCTCAGTCACTTTCTATCCCAGGATGCACCTTCCTGTAGTTATTTTAAATCATTTAGATATTAGGCCCACTAGAAACTAATTGGGAATTTGTTGAATTTCTTTTTGCAGAGCCAGCGACCTGATTTGGCAGTTGTGGCAGACCAAGTGAAGTTAGAGCAAGCATCAGGCTTAGCTTCTGACAGTTCCAGTTGTTCTTCCTCGTCCTCATCTTCCTCTGATAGTTCCTCCTCTTCTTCAGATTCTAGTGACAACGAGGACAGTGGACAAGAGTCATTGCACAAACACAAAAAGAGGCAAATTTCTGCTGGATTTTAAGATGCTAGTATTAATCCTTACTGATTTGCAGGTGCAAGCGAGGTGACCCACCAAATGGCAGCAGCATCATGGGCTGATCCGTCAAATGCATCAAGTATACAATTAATTATTATTAGTTTCAAACCAAGCGCTGATGGTGCATGATTGTGCCCAAAATTTCATAATATTCTATATATCTTTATACCAACAAGATGAATGTCAAGCATTTTGAAGCCAAAGCAACCAGCTACATTTATCAAGAGTGCCTTACACGAAAACCCGAGAGTTTGATAGATGTCGGTTTAGTTTTTGTGCTGCGATTCCATGTACGTGTGATTCTATTCTATGGATACCTTTAAAAGGGCATTGACAAATAAAAGATTATGTTGGATAATATGGGAGCTTATATTTTCACAGCTTGGTCACAAGACCTGTTGGTGCCATGGGGTTTGCGAATAGAGGCCTGGTTTCGTTGAACTTCGGATGCTCTTTGTCCCCAAGCAGCTTGAATATTATTGATTCTCTAGTAGAGATGAAGCATCCAGCTTGCTTCAAACGCTGGAACGGAAATTTTTAATAATGAGTTAGTCTTGGGGGAACCTTTGTCATTACATCAAACGCAAGGAGCCGGTCCTCTTGCGTTCTGGACGTAGTAGCATCTGCTACGATGTGAACGATGTAACCTCTTTGCAGTAGTTCTAAAGCAGTTTGCTCCACGCAAACGTGAGCCTGCAAATTATGTTAATTTTACCTTACTACAGACAAAACGTTTTAGCTGTTAGCATACCTCTATTCCAAACAACACAACGACTTTAACATCCGGCGACCTTTTCTCAAGTTCTTTCTTGACTTCTGGGGTCAGCATGCAGAATCGAGTTTTGGAACTTACTATGGCTGCTTGAGATATATCTAGTTCAGGCACAGTTTTGCCTAGTCCTTTTGGGTATTGTTCGGTGACAAAGAGAGGCACTGACAGTATTTTAGCAGCAGTAACCTTTAAGTAGAAATGCGGTGCATTATAAATTTTAACAAGCTACATTATACTTTCGAATTTGGGATCGGAACTCTCTTACCAATTTGGTTGCTGCAGATACAACGAGATCAAAGTGGAGCATGGCATTTTTGAACTTCTCTTGAATATCGCAAAGAAAGAAAACAGTATTGCTTGAATTTAATGGAGAGGCCATATTGAAGCAAGGAATGCACGTATGTTATATCAAATAAAAAAATGAGTGAGAAGGAGATAAGAAATGAATTGAAATAGCAAACGGGGAGTATGTAGATGGGTACGTTTCGTTATGATCATAATTTGATAATAATTTCTAGCTAGCCAACAGCCAACCCGCTTAAAAAACAAAACACAAAATATACTCAGAGCAATCAATTCACCCTCAAAACTCAAAAGATGAGATCATGTTTAAATTTGTGAAAGCAGCATAGCTTTGCATAAATGTGTTTCATTTTTTGTATTTTGTGCACATTTTTAATACAAATTGTAAAAATGTCTCGTACAAGCCCCTTAAAACAAAAATTACAAATTGCTATTCTCAAAAATTCTGTTGGCAAACCTGGTCAAAGATTTTGGGCCTGCGCACTACATTTAAGCAAAATTCCTCAATCCTCCACTCCTCGCTCCTCGTTCCTCGTTCATTTAACTGCAAGTTCGACAACTTTCTAAGGCGTGAGTATTGTTTAGCACTTTTCCACGTGTGTTTTTCAATTTTCCGTGCGTACCGGTAGCGAAAACGCGATAAAAATTCCTTTTGGAATGCTCCCCCACCTACATTCGACTGTTTTAACGCATCTCGGGCGCTGTTTTAGTCAGCAAGATCAATTTAGGAAGTCGAGCTTCAGCTGACGGTCCTACAAATTTTTTGCAAAGGTCAATGCTGCTAAAGTTACGTAATCAAAGATGTGTCTAACTTGTAAATTGGCGCACACTTAGCACATTCCATGGGCAGGCAGCTCAAAATTAATTTTTAAGCCTCTGATTGAGGTCGTGTATGTAATTAATTTTCAATCCCCTGAAAGGAATTAAGGAAGAGAGCGCAGTAAAGAAAGTATCGTCTATGTAGGTTGCTTGGCATTGAGACTAAATAATAAATTCAAGCACTGTTTTGCACACGAGTTAAAAATAATAACATAAGTGGGATTTTTTAATTTTAAATTCAGACTAATAATGGTTGATTAATTTTGTTCTTGGGAAGAAATTTAGGGACTGCCTGAATATTGCAATAGCGAGTTACATGAGTCCCACAAAATTTAAACCCCTATAATACTTTATTTAAGTTAATTACATATTTAACAAACAAATAAAAAATAAATATTAATAATATTTCTAGTTTTTCCCCCAAATAGTTTTTTTCTATTTGCAGACAATACAATGAGCACAATTATGAATTAATGAAATTTAACTCATTGAAACTAAGCTGGCACAACATGAAACAAACAGAGTAAGCTAAACACAAAATATTGTTATGAGTATATACCATGCCACACTACTCTTGGCGAGGATGCCAGGGGTATTTTGCAGTGGCCAAAAATGTTATGTCAGCGCCAGAGAGGCGGCTGGCATTTTATTTTTCGTATTTTTAGACACTCGGAGAGTGGTTTGACCGACCGGCACGCAAAGTTTGAGTCGCAATTGCCAAGCGTGTACTTGTATGTCGAATATAAGTATCTCTTTGGGAGCAAAATTAGCCCACAGGCTACATACAGGCGCCGACCGGTATGTTTTCGCACAACAAATCGCCGACAACTTGCGGCAGAAGAGCAACACGTAAGCAACTAACAATAAGCAAGCTACCTGATAAGGACGCAATTCGTTAGCTCAAAGCAATAAAAAAGACAAGCAGTAGTTGTTTCGGCTTGTACTAATAGAAGCGCGTGTTTGCCGACGGAATTCCCTGCTTTCCAACGACGCATTTTCCGATCCGAGCATTGCGAAATAAAGAAGTAGTGCAAATTGCTTTGGTGATGAAGATCCATCTAGCGAATTGTGGCGATTGCCCTTTATGATATGACTAGAGAGAGCGACTCAGGGTCACTGTCAACAGACGGTCAATCGGTGTCTCTTCCGCGAGGGTAATAAATTTATTCACAGCTCGCGCTAAACTTCCTATGACACGGCGGCAGCTGCTTGATTATTGCTTTCGATTCGGAGGAAGATTTCTCTTGCTCAACACTGTCTCCGATTTAATACTAAAACTCTGCAACTTTCATATTTAACAATTATTGTTAACGTTTGAACAAGATAATGTTTTCTTGTGTGACGTTTTACACTCGAGAATTACTAAAGAACATAATATTATATTATAATATAATATAGGCTTATGTTGGAAATTGAGCTATTATACAGAATATGTTGGCAAAATTGCGGCAAAAAATTATGCATTTTTAAAATTATAAAAATTCTACAAAACGGCTGAACAGACTGTGAAATTCGTCTCCTATACGGATTTTTCTTGCTTAAGAAATTGGTTAAAATTGGCTGTGAAGAACACCGCGTGGGTTGAAAATACAACCCTGAAACTTGTCATTTCATTATTTCCTTGATATTTTTTTTCAGATGTAGACAAATTTAAAAATAATTGTTTATTTTTCTAGAAAAGCTGCAAATGAATCCAAACACATCACGTGGAAAACGATTTGACTTCGCAGTTAGTGCAAATTGACATAACTACACCGCGACTTAAGTGTTACATAATACCCATGTTATCTAATTCGTTTTCCATTGAAATCTTATAAAGCAAACGAACCCTTCGAACTGGTCGCACTGTGAAGTAATATTCTCTCTCTTCAATGTCGCAATCAAATTTTCGCTAACAATGAATTTGTCGGTGTTAAGAAATTTTCATTAATCTGCTTTTTCGAACAATAAGCAGCTTAAGTCTAATCCAAATTGAACTTGGCTCGCTAACTCGCTGTTTGATTAGAGTAAAAATAGACCCGGTTCGTCTGTCTGGCACTTTCTTGCGCCGGCCCGTTGTGCAGCAACTGCGCCACAATTCAAAAAATGAACACACACGCTCCTAATTAAAAATTTACTACACCGCGATGATTAGAGTTGCGGCGCTAAGTATTCTCTCGCCGTCCATGTGGCAGACTGCAAACAATCTTTTAGGAGAAAAGAGCGCACGTGGCTCTCATGCCCTTATCTCGTGTCTGCTGGAGTGAAATTATTGCGCGTAGAATAATTTCAGATGCTTGACCTCGTTAGTTGATAGTTGAAACTCTGTATGAGGAGAATGAGGTTCTTTTTCTATTTTACAACTTATTTTCGAAATTTTGTTTGCTACACAATCATAGTGCATAAATTTCAATTCATGAAAATCCTCGTTATTGTGAGTTGAATATTTTATTTACGCTTCATAAATAATGTCGCGTCAACAAAATCGGGTGATCTTAATAGCGTATTCATAAAATCGTTCAGTTGGGGAAATCTCCGCGTCATTCACCTCTCAGACAACGATTCAGAGCACCTGATGCGATTGAGTGTTTTATCTAAGAATAGAACAGCAGAGGCAATCAACATATTTACTGAGGGTAGGAGTCTGCCGGGTCTGTATTCTTAATTGACCTCTAGCAAATTTCAAATAGCGAATTCACAAGGGAACGTAAACAAAACATTCACCCTTGAGATGTGACTCCTAATGTATTGTAGAACAAACAAACGATAGGGACGAACTAGAGAAAGATACAGAGACAATAAAATCAAAATCAGTCGCGAGGCGCGACCCACTTGGCTCATTCGCTTGAAAAGACAAATTGCGGTTGCTACCGACGGATTCAAAATCACTATAGGCTGGGGCTTAAAAACTTGAATGATATTATTTTACATCATAGACTGATGGTTGTTTAATCTACAGACACCAATCACCTTATCAGAAGAGTTTCTATTGAAATTTTAGTGTTGGCTTGAGTACAGAATAATCGAAATCAAGCAAAAAATCTTTGACAAATCGTCTAATTTTTTGAGGAATGTGGAATTATTTGAAATTTAACTGTTACACTTGGTTCTAATTTGACTCAATCACATTGTTGAGATAATTATTCAAACTAACAATTAATTTCAGTTGTTTTCCTGTGTCAATCCACTTTCTATATTTCGGGAATATTGCAGGAATTCGGCCGAAAATCGTATTAGGTAAATTTTTGGCACCGGCTGCTTACCTAGTGCATGAGACCTTGCCCAGCTCCCCTGCGCCCTTGTCCATCTCGCTGTTTTTGCGTGTGACGCAGAGCGAGGAACAAAACAACGTCAAAAATAGTATGCGGACGGGCCCTCTGGGTGCTCAAACCGCTGCGCCGACAGCTCATTCGCCGCCCTCCACTCTCCACATTCAGTCTGCTCGCAGACACTGACCAGGAAAGACGTTGCTCTGATTACAGGCCTGCGAGAACACCACCGGGCCGCCACTGAATGAAAATGTTGCTCTCCAGAACTGCTGCCTATTCCGTCAGACTCTCCACATCCGTGTCGCAGGTGGGAAACTGCTTCCACTTTTTTACTGTCTAATTTTCAACTTTGAAAATAATGTCAGTCGAGAGAACTGACTTTGTCGCGCCGACTTTAAATATTGACAGAAAATATTTTTTATTTGTCAAAGACAAACCTCCAGCACCATGATAAATGATAATTAAATAATTAATTGTGCTTCGACTATTTTATGTTTTTGGCAATCCATCATTCAATTATTGATTTATTAGTTCTTCAAGGTGTGAAAAACAGAAGTTAAAATGTTGAACTTAAAAATCAATGCTCAACAAACCATGGTATCAGAAATATGCGGATATTTATAAATTTGCAGTCGGATAATACGACTGTTTGTGTTTGGAGTTTGAACCTTGTACCATAATATTATTTGGTCGTAAGATTAAATCTGTCATTGTTAATTTTATGACATTTTATCAGTTTTTTTAAATTCATTTTGCACTCGAAACTTAAGAAATAATTTTAATGCCATATTTTATATAATTCAAACTAAACCAATTTTTTATAATTATTAATAATTTACTGAGTCAATTTTTGAGTTAGTTTGAAGTCTGAACCTTGAGTTGATGAAATAAAAATTGACAATGGTGCACTTGATTAGGACCATCATCGAGAATTTTCCAGTCGGTTAAACTTGAATATTTTTGGTATCAATCTCCACCTTGACTTGCTTTGATAACAACTACTTTGTTGACAATTCTAACAATCAAGTCAAGGTGATCGATAGATTTGATCCTGAGATTCTGCCTTTGCTCTCATATCTCTACCAATTTCTCTCCAGGGTCTCAGAACTTAAGGATTAACACACCTTTCTTTAAAAGAAGACAACTTTCCTCACAAATTTATATAAAAATAGCTCGCTAGGACGAAAGACTCAACATTGCTCATTTATCGTGTTGCAGGGTGTCCTCCAACATCAGGCTGGCGAAAAGCTTGTGTTTCCCTCGGCTGCTCTGCTGGCCGGCTTGGGTCTCGCAGTGTCCACATTCAGCCTGAAGCAGATGCTGTCCTCGCCGAGAACGAAGGTGCCCGGTAGAAACTGACCGGTTGGGCCAGACCGTTCAAAAGCAGCCTTGCCATGATCTGTGCTAAGCAAGACGTTCTCTGATCTGCTGGGACTTCATTCGATTACTTTCGTATTTTTCGTTCACAACAAGCCTGTAGCAACAAATTAATTCTTAGTGTACGTTTGTGATATCAAATTGTGAAAATGCACGTTTCGGATGCGTAAATCTTGATTGTTTGAGTACTTGTGTCTAGTAGTATCTACTTTTCATTTTACTTTGAATGTTGTGCGTAAGAAATAAAATAATTATGTGGCGTAAACAGGTTATACAATCAACAAACTTGTCTTATTCTCCGCGATCCATTTTAAAGTGGATTAAAAAATGTGACAGGTTGGGTTTCTGGATTTATAGTGCAAGTTGCGGCAGAATTCTCAAGAGTGATTAAAAAAGGCTGAAGCAGTAAGAAATTGGAGCTGATTAGCGACCGATTTGTGAGAACGCTTCCACGTGTAGAAAGCATGCTGACATTAACACCTCCATGAGAAACTAGTCGCGCCGATTAGGCGCTAACTCTTCAACTTCCCTGTCAGATCTAGAGTAAACTTTGAACGAGCGCGTAAGAAGTGTTTGCGCATGTAATTATTTTAATCAAGTGCGAACTAATTAGTGACGGCGGGGTGCAGAAACTAAAGAAGTGAAACAGTCAAAGGCGTTTTGTAGAGTTCATATATTGTGTAGTCCTATTTGAATACATGTGATGACTCTTACAAGAACAGTAAACAATTAATGAATATCGCTTGATCCTGTCTCATTTCAAATCAGAGTATTTGCCATGCTGTGCGGTCAAGAAGAACTGGGTTTGTCCGCCACTAGACTTGCTCCGACCAACTTTTTGAAGCAAATCATACAAGCACAAATACAAGGACCCTGGCGGCGCAGGGCGTACGTCCAAGAAGCTTCACAACTCAATCACTGGTTGACACTGAACACATAAACAGAGGTAAGCTGCTGCGACAAAAAGCAACCGTGAATGCGTTTCTTTTGTGGTCGATGTAGTTTGCGAAACGAATGCCAACGCGCGTCTAAAATCAAACGGTTCTCATTTTGGAAAGCAGCCGATCTCGGGTTCAACAAGCTTAGCAGTTTTATTGATAAGTGATAATGCTGTTCGGCAATTGCAACTATGGTTAATATTATTATGTGTGATGTCAAGGTTTGTCTTACAATTACACTGACGTTTGTGTTGCAATAAGAGTGTAGCTTTTGATTGGGTCCATATACTGGTAAAGGAAAGATCAGGCTGCTTAGCAAAACGCAGAATCTCGATTTTCACATAAAATATATACCAATTCTGATCCTGCGGATTTAATTAAGACATTCATCTCTATAAATGTATGTTAGACAACGTGGTCAAAATATGTAGAGGTAATAGCAAAATAATGCTCAACTTTAGCCCTTTTTGATTCATCTCTCGTCACGGAAACTCTTCCGATGTCCAACTCACAGCAATCCGTCTCATACCAATAAATTTTGGAGTAACTAATCGGCTTATTGTATTAATTCATTACATATTACTTTATAAAAGGTTTCAAAAAATTATTTCCAAAAGTGCGCTGTTCATGTTATTTTTTTTAAAAAACCTACTAGAATTGCAAAAATACAGTGTTTAAAAATTTCAGATTTTGTTTGTTCGTTTTTGTCACGACTTATTGCACTTATATTTTATTTTTTTATTGAACCGGTACACGTGTGGATAATCAACTCTTGGATTTTTGTAATCATCATGCAATGCAACACACAAACAAGAGCAGTAAAAAAGAACTATATGTATATTATGCAAAAATGTATTTAGCGATTTCTTCAAAAGATTATATTCTGTTGTCTGTTGTGTACTTGTCAAGTTCATTCTTTAATAATACATAATTACGTATGTACAGTAAAAAGCTGCTATTTGAGTTGTCAACTAGGTTCTTGTATCAATTTGTTTAAATGTTAAGTGAAGCATCATATTATCTGCTACTTATTGATGGATTCTGTTAGCTATTCTCACATGCAGGTACATTTTTTCAATTGTGTTTACAGATCAGCTACTGAGAACTTTATGATTTTCCAAAGTAGCTGCACTGGGCTATGGAGTCGCTACCTGTCTGGCGAGACTTAATCAACATTGCACCCGAGGCTTCCCGGTCAAATACCTAAAATGGTCTTCCAAAGGGAAGCCTCAGCGTGAAAAAACACTGATGAGTAAAATGAGAACTAGGTTTGATCTAATCCTACTAACAACTACGCTCAGGAGCGAGTGAATTGGCGCAGAGTACAGACTCGAGCCTAATACAAATGGAATAGGCTGAATTTCTGAATTATTATTTCCTTTCTTGCCAGCAATAATTTTCGTCAAACAACTATGTCCTCCAGATTATGCGGACTACAGAGATGATTACACATTTTAATAATTTTAGATATTCATTTTTTCATATTTAAATATATAATATATATAATTTTGAATTTTCTTTACTTTTTAGATATTTTTATTTTCTAATATTAACTATCACGTTTATAAATTATTATTTAATAATCATACTATTTTTTAATTAGTATTGATTTCTTTAGCTTTCTGTCTTGAGATGAATTTCAACAGCCCTGGTTTCCATTTACTGTGGCCAAATTTTAAAGGAACTGGCACTGCAAAATATTATATACTTCTCGTCAGATATGAATCAACAGTTGAATTAACTTATTCCAGGCAAAACATTGTGGTTTGGCCACAATTACCAGAAATGGCCTGCCAATTCGTCTTTCACAAATTTCCGAGTAAATATTCTGTGTTTTAGAAAAACAAAACATAGAATTTCTTTAGAAAAATTTCCATGTGATGGTGAACAATGACAGAATTGATTCACGACACTCGACAAAACTCCTGTTCTCGTCGGGAGTGGCGTGTCTGGAATCTGTTTAAGTAACAGACGACAATCTTACAAAAAGGTATTGGCACTGATAGAAAAATGTAACTGGAACCAAGGGGGTACCTTAACGTATTTATGAATTACATAGACATAATATGACATAATAGTAAATATTCGCCAACACAGCGTTCAAATTTGATTTTTTTAAACTACCCTCAAGATAAATATTTCTAAAAAACATCTGAACAATTTACAATAAAATCGTATCAAGGACAATTAATTTCAATTTTACACAATTAGATAATAACTAAAATTTTGAAGGAACTGGCACGGAGGGATTTTCTCAATAAATACAAAACCGAGGGTTTTCTAACATTTTCTGCAGCTTTAGGCAAGACTGAAATTATTTAGAGAGCATTGAGCAGCATGTTTTGAGGGTTCGTCATTTTCGTCAGCCTCGGAGTATATTTTTCACCCGGGTAGGAACTGGAGGCATGCTTGTTAAAGAGAGGAGCAGCACAAGGGAAGGTTTTACAATAGCATGGTGGCTGAAGAGTTTAAAAGTACGTCTGTTAGTAACTACAATTAGAATACACAAAATGTTATCCGAATGGTCCTACTGTTTCAAACAACTTGCTTGCTCGCCGATCCGCGATTCTTCTTGCATCGTCAACCTGCTTGCCAGCCGCATTCCGTTAACACTGCATTTGATTTTCATATATATTCAAAAATATAGAAAAGAAAATTTTTTAAGTCAAATGTGTGTAGAGTAAATGATGGCTTGCCAGAAGCTTTACGATTCTTGTTTCAGCAACAAAATACTAATCATGTTGCTGACACACAAAACACCTCGGAAAATAATTAAACTTGACTGGGATCACCCAGATTTGTCCATCCTCTCTTCTTGGCTCACGCTAGGAGTTCATGACATTGAGGAACAGGGTAGGCGGGGAGATCCCATTTGGGTCAGCACTCGGTCCAACCACTGCAAAGGGCCGTTCAGGTGCAGCTCGATCCAGCACGGCGTAGACGTCACTGCTTGGCGCCTGCCAAGACAATTTGATTCAATTCAAATTTATTTAACTTATGGCATATATATCACTACAAAACAGTTGGGATATTTTAAGGAGTGAGAAAAATGGTTCAAACTTTAAGCAGTACTGAAAGGGCTGATTTAAGATGGGAACAAAAATTCAGGTCTGAAAAATCATTGTTTGGATCAAGAGATTGAAAAGAAGATGGGTATCGGTTGATATTAGGTTGTAATTTTTTTCTTATTACTAAAAAAAGTGCAGTGCATACGGGTTTTTACTTCCAAAAAATATATCAATTTTCCCTATTGATTTACAGCAACGTTTGCCTTTATATTAATTGCAGAGGCAGCATTATTTTCAGTGAGAGTGAGCACGAGAAGAACCCAAAATAGTGATTCACAAAAACTTGGGTATTTTGGCGTCTCCAATAACAGGTTTAAGCGTACTTGTGGTTTCTTTTGAGTTTGTCTAAAGTCCCTGTCTGACCACTACCGTCAAAATCAAAATAGCCTCACTAAGGTCGAGAAAATTACCTGTACTCTGCACCCCATCCTTTCACAAAGCTCATTCGTATGGTGCACATTCTCGTCAGCTGGTACACAGCCTCAAAGCCATTGTTAACCGACTGAGAAAGCAATGCTGCAAACTCCTGGTTGTTGAAGATCTTGAGATTGCAGCCTGTAAAAGATCAGCACGTGAGCATGAAAGAGCCTGAAGGGTCCACGGTGTGGTTCTCACCTGGAGGAATTTTGCACACGGTGGCCATGTGCCATCCATACCGTTGGTTGCAGTTTGGCGACTGTACAAAAATGGACGAGTCGCTCAAGCACTCGGCAAAGACCTCTCCACCGATGTAGTAGAGGCGCACGCCTTTGCCGATGTGACGCCTTGTCTGCTCCACAACCTGATTCCTGTTCACGTTAGACAGCAGCCCAAGGCAGAATCTCTCTGAATTGCTTGGATCTGCAAATAGACCCCAAGAGTGACAGCGTTTCCTAACAGGTCCACCGTGAGTTAGTTACCTGTGAAACCATCCACAGTGATGGATGGCTGAGATGCATGAAAGGTTTCACCGACCCTGGTGTTCAGCTCATAATAGCTGATCGAACACCAGAAGGCTGGTTCGCAGTACATCACAGGCTGGGAGTCAACGTGTGGACTCGAGTCCGGAGACAGACCTGGCAAGAAGCATTCAAGAGATTAAAAATATTTCTTGCACAATCTCTTCTTGCAGAGAGCTCAACATTTATATTCTTTAAATCAATTAATCAGTTTAATTATATCTTTTTTAAAGCTGTTGTCTCAATTACTGTAACGACTTAAAATATAGCTAACTAATAATAATATGTTGTGTATAGTTCTGACAGTTCTTTAATTGTAATATAAAAGCATTTTTACTGAAAACTGTCCTCTCTAAGAGGAACAATGTCCAAATTAAATTTGAAAGCTTCTGATTACCCAATAAATTAAACGTATCTTTAAAAAAATATATACTCACTCAAGTTATCGTTATGGTCTTGGTTTTCGCCATCCTCGGACATGTAGCCAGGCGGCGGCGTCTCCGTGGGTGGCACGGGGCTAAGAGATGCGGCCGAACCCTGCCCTCCTCCTGGACTCATGGTGGAGGCTGTGGAGGTGGCTGAGGAGGCCGAAATGCTAAGCGAGCTGCCCACGAGACTGGAGCTGTGGAGGCTACTGCCCCCTGAGGAGTTGAGGTTGTTGAGACTGTTCAGGTGGTTCAGGTTGGCGTGGCCTGCCAGGTTGGCCAGCCCTGGGAAGTTGGTGTTCTCAGGCACCGACGACGTCGAGATGTCGTCGAGCACCGGGTATTCGTCGTTTTCACCCGTAATTGTGTGGCGGGGGACCAAAATTGCGGGCAACTCTGGAAAAATAGGTCAGGATTAAGGGCGTCAACCATAATTTACAATCGTTAAAAATTATTACCAAATATTTAAATTTAAACATAAAGAGTTTCAATCAAGTTAACTGGTTTCTTGGTGGAAAAGTAAAACAATTAATTTTTAGTGCGCTTCTCATTCAAAGCCAAAAACAGCAACTTTTTGGGAATAGGAAAAAATACAAAAGTAACGAATGGTTGCAATCTGACAACTTTCCTCCTGCATCTTCAAATTTGCAAATAATTTTTTGCCCTCCAGAGGCTTGAAGAAAATAGCCATGATAATTATGGGAAATTCTATTTCACAGTGGTTTGCAAGGAGAATAAAGCACTTCATTTTAAACCAGCTGTTTTTGCAACAACCCTTCTTTTCAGTCTGTAACAATAAGTAAATACGACTATCGATTGACAATATTAGGCATGCAAGTTGCGTGTCTTTCAATGGATATTTTGGAGGAATGCAGAACCCACCCGTCGCAAAACCATGCACTAATTACCTGGCTGTTCCACTCGGGAGTAGTGGTATGGGTTGACGCAGACTTCGTCGCGCTTGAGGTTGAAGGCGTACTGACAAACGTCGAGGGCGCGCAGCTCGTGATGGCTCTGTAGGTCAGGCCAACGCCACAGCCGGCAGTAGATAACGTGCGGCAAACCTTTCCTGTGGGACACCTGCAGACGGCCGTCCAGGGACCTGCAAGAAGCACCACGCTTCAGCATTACTCGGGGGCTGGCGAACGAGATGGCTTTTGCTGCCTTGTTGATACTCTCGCGCGCGCGGCAACGATCGGAATGTGACAATAAGCTGCGCTTTGCAATAAATCGTGCTTAATTGTAGCTGAATTGCTGTGAATGTGGCTGAAAGCGCGAAGATCGCAACAATATGTTTGTGTGTGTATATGTGGAAATGTCCGCCCTGACAGCGGACAAATAGGAGGAAGCGATATATTTTCGTCGGTGGTTGATAAACGACTGCAATTTGTTGCAGATAATTTGGCATGTTCGTTGGCTTGGACAGATAAAGAGCAATTTGGTGAGCACCGTCACCGTGAGAAAGTAACTATTATCAGGTAATTACGGCAAAATGGATAGGAAAGCATCTCGGAATATTGTTTTTTTTCAATATAAATCTAAAAATTAATTTTACATTGAAATTTCCACCGAAAAAATAAAGTTAATCGTGTGTCTTTAGCTCCAATCTCAGGCTCTGCCGAGGTAAAGTGGTCTTAAACAAGGATTCCGCCGACGTGATTGATATCGTTTATCGCAAAAAATGGCCAGGCCAGGCAAGAAATACAGACAGTTTGTTTAGCATCACACATAATAGAGAGTCTCGACCGGGGGGTTTGCAAAAAATGCCGAGAGAAAGAGCGTGCGTTCCGAGCATGGGAATATCAGGTTTTCGATTTGGGGCAGCCTTGAACGCGTGCGATTCGCGTCGTCGAAAGAAAGACGGAAAGAATGGGCCCGACAGGAAATAGACGCACGCGAAATTGTCACCGCGGTCTGCGCTTCGTCTGGAAAATGAATGGATGAATAAGAAGCGGCGCAGCTGCCGCCGGGTCGACGCCACGCAAATTTTAATTACAGATTCGCGAGATCACGATCGAGTGCGTCCGACGCAACACGATTTCGACTTTCCTCCAAGCCAGACGAGCGCCAGACGCTCTCGATTTGCAAATGCCAAATCAAAAATGTAATCGATTCCGACGAGTGCCGAGTCGCGAATAGCGACGTGCGGCTGGCTGGCTGGGCTCTTGACAAAGGAAAAGAGCCCGTTTAGCTGGATGGAAACGTATTTAGGCGAATTATTCCACTCGACTTGCTCCGCCGCGTATGAGCGCAAATACATATATATTTTTTTGTGTGTACGTACGCATACGTACACTCGCACACCATACGTCTCGGTTTGTATTTATATTTATTCGCTGCAGACCGGCTGGGCACGGCGAAAGGGTGGAGATCAACTTTCGTCGTTTGTGAATTGACGAGCTGGAATTAACTCGCCGAGACGAGCATGCGAGTTGTTCCACTCAGTCAAGTTAGGTTTTCCAAGTTCAAATGCCGGCAGTGGTAAAAGGTTTTCATTTAATTTCCAATCACATTAGTAAAAATGGCGCAAGACCGAGAAATGACTGCCCTTTGTTTTGTAGTAAACACTTTTAACGATCATTGTGCAACTTGACCTTAACCCATTTTATCTTCAGGAGCAAAGCATTTCAAATTGAAAGTTTACTGATTACGTTACAAAAATAACAGCGACCAAGTAAAGAACTTAGAAGCACTTAAATTTGCCACAGTGCAATAAAATATGATTAGCTAGATTCAGCTACTGGCTATAGTTGGTTGTAACCGGTTAGATTTATTATTAAGTTTGACGCTAAATGCGTTGATAACCAGCGTTTGGTTATTTTTAGCGAAAACTAAATTTGAAAATTAACGCCAATTATGCCGTTGCCTGCCGCGAGAAGCACACGCACCGCCCTTCTTTTTAGCGCTTGGCAACACGACCCACACGTGAGCGTATGTTGACAGTTGTGTGTGTGCGGTCACAACAATTTTTTTTATCGCTCCCTGGAACAAAAGTGCCCTTTGAAGGGTGGGTGGTTTGTTCGCTTCTCTTGCAGGCTCATCTTTTTCATCTCTCTCCCGCTCGGGGTGAATGAAAGGGAGCCGGTCGAGGTTGGCGCGCCGTATCGACCCGTTCGCAAAGCGACGAGGGTGGTGTTTTACTCGGGGGCGGCACACACCCCTCGTGCTCCAGACGTGACAATCGACAACAATGCGATAGGAACAATGCACGCGAGAGCCGAATGCCATTAGCGACTGCCATCGAAATGAAAGTTTTGTGCTCAACTAAAATATACCCCAATCCAGAAATCTAGCGACCTACTACTGGTCAGACTTTGTACATAATGCTTTTAGAGAGGCCGTTACCTAATCAAAAGTGGTTTTTAACGTCTGACGATTGGAAATGACATTGAGAAACAGAAACATTTTGACCAACGACACGTTTCAAAAACAGTCGGACTGGCTGGCAACTGTGCAGATTTCGTAGTTGTTTTTTCGCTAAATTTATGAACATTATTTACATAGGAAGTGAGAAATTTCCAGGTTACTTTTTGACTCCAGAACCAGTCAAAATATTAACAAATTCAAAATAAGCTAGTTTCCGCAGCTGCTCAATTATAAAGGTACAGAAATAATCGGCGCATAATTCACAGCCGGTGCTCTAAGCGCCGATTTTTTTGGGCTATTTTCAGAAAGCGTCCAGGAAGAAATAATTGCGTCCGTCTGGAGGAGATGCTCGACGACTTCTACAACTTTTTCCTCTCTTAGTCGTTCGTTCGTTCGCAGAATTTATTTCCACTGCGTTTTTCTAACTGTTTATTTATAAGTGTGCACACAAACGTGTGTGTGTGGCCCTAGTCGGGCACTCGCATAACGCACGCTATGCTTTCGTGCATAATTTGCGCTTCTTACCCGTCATTCAGCGCGATTTCCCCCTTTTTGTGCAGAAAAACCCCACTGCGCACTGCCGTCTGGCTGAAAAATTGAACGGCTCAAATTACACGCGCTGTGTCGTGTTACGGGAGATGGATCTGGGTTTTAGCACTTTTTCTCCCTGCGCACAGATCCGAATGCAAGACCTTGCTCGCCCCGCCGTCTTGGGACGCGCACCGCAATTCCTTCTGACTTTACCTCTCATGCCGATGCAACGAAAGCGACTTTGAAGTGAGTTGAGAGGTTTTCAGACGCACATAGATATGACAAACTCCGGGAACTGTCATCTACAGCCAAGCCACCCTTTCTAATCGGGGTTAAAAAGCATTTTACTAATCATTTGTTTGACTATAATCAATAATAGATTTAACAGGATCATTTGGCGCGAAATTTGTTGTTCACGCTTTTTACATAAATATCTAATTGGTGCCCTGTGGTACCCCCAAAAAAACAATGTAGAGCGCTGTTTTAAAGTCTGACAGTAAACTCAAGAAATTGATGTAGAAACTAGTGATGTTGTGCGAAAGCGTTTGAGGAATTGACACAATGAGCGGTTTTTGTGACAAAAGTGGAACTAATATGTACAATTTGAGCACATTTTATGGAAAAAACAAAAAAAATGACACAAATATTTAACGAAACATCCAATGAACAAAATAAAATGTACATAGAGGGGACAAAGCCTTTTGAGTGGATATCAGCGAAAATTTAGCATTGAGTGATTTCTTATCATGTGTGACAAACAGAAACAATGCTGAAAGCAAGGCGTCGAACATGAAAATCTGCGTGTGTGCGTATGGTGGTGATTGTGTCAATTTCTCATACCTGGGTGTCTGGTAATTCTGGATAGTGTACCTGAACGAGGTCGATCCCCCGGAGTCCACTCTCGAGCCTGACGCCGAGTTTTGCGCGCCTCGTGGACTGCAAAAGGCCGAAAAAAACAAAAACCATGTAACAATAAAAAGATTTTGAGAGTGACATAAATTAAGTTTGGGAACTTTGGTTGGACGGACAGACATGAAGAGCCCAGAGGGTTACTCGGTCCAAGATAAATTCCCCACAGTGAGAGAACCACACAGAAGGAAACACCACACAAAGCAAGTTTTCGCCCAGAGATTAGAGTTTGATTACATGGTAGACTTTGGTCTGACCAGAAAGAAGAGCGATTCTAGAATTAAATCATACGCATGTTATATCATAACTTTACTACATTGTAAGGTTGATTTTCTTAATAGTTTTTTTAAAAAATGCACGAATTAATTCGTGATGCTGCAAACACGAGAGCAAAGAATCTATTTAATTACTTACAATTTGGAAATTTACCGCAAATTAGTAAATTAAGATATTGTAATTAGAAAGAAAAGGCGAAAGAAAGGATCAAATTCTAAGTGACAGTTGTTGAAAAGTTGATCAATGGAAACGCACCTAAAAAATATGTATTTGTCGTGAGACGAAATAAAATACTCGCGTCAAGGGATAAAAACCTTTCCTTCATCGTAAGATAACAATTACACTTCAGAGAACTTAAGGTGAAACAAACATCGCGAATGAGAAAGCATACTGGTGTTGTTGCTTCTCGTATCTGTACAACACAGAAATGATTTGAGCGCGAATGTTGATCGGCGTGAAATTGATCGAGGCGGATGCTATCTGACATTGGGAAACGTTGACCAGTGTGATCAGTAATTTCAATATTGCTCAATCGTAACGCACTCAAGCCAGAATTTCCAGTCAGATATTGTCAGCACAATCGACGTGCAGCTGATAAAAACGGCGTGTCCCGTGCGAAAGGACCCCGAGCATCTCGGCGCTTGTCTGCGCGGTGATTTATTCCGAAAAACCGCGGTGCGCTGCGCACACAATACTCCGCGGAATAAAATTCTTTTCGTAATTTGTTCGAGAACAATGAGCCCGATGAAATATTCATGGCTGCTCGCTTGTTCCTACTCTTCGTTCGATTTGAATGGCCGGCCACCTGGGTGTTTGCGAGAGAGTGAGATCATTATTTTGCTCGACCGTGCACCCATGCGGATTGCATTTCTGCACAAACATCTGCCGTCGCGAACCGAACCCACCAGCTCAAATTGGCCGCCGATAATATAATTGGCCTTGCGGACTGCGTCAAAACGCAAAATGTCTGCACAGGAGGGAATTGAATTATTATTTGCGCGCTCAATCGTTTCGAAGAACGATATATTTATCAATACAAATATCATTTCAACAAAGGCTATAAAAGAATTGAAAAACTGCTAGGTCATCTCAAACCACTGGTTCCTTTTTTAATTTAATGGAAATAAATAGCAACGGCAAACTTGACGACAAAAATAAAAATTATATGACTACATTTCTTGGAGCGACAGTAATAAACTACATTTTTAATGTGTTTGATGAACTCCAAGGGTTAATTATTACTCCTAATGTGGCTGAATGTGTTTGGGATATTTTTAGCGTTGGCTCATCGCGGCGGCCAATCCATTATTATAATAACGCTTGTTTATTAGTTTGCTTAGTTCGCTATTTATTGAGTTTAGACACAAAATCGTCTTTTTAAAAAAAGAGAAAATATATTACTATTATCAAACGGTTAAAATACGAAATAATAATTGTTTAGAAAAAATTTATCGATAATCTTGTGAGTATATGGAAATTGAATTGGCTTCTGCTGTGATAATCGTAAAATTACTCATGCAGTAAAAAGTCAGAAAAATAATAATAGCAGACAACACTTTCACTTTTATCGTGAGCATACGAATTGCTCCCAAGATTGCCAAAATACATACTGTAGATATCGTTTCAATGCTAATTTTTTCCTTCACAGTTCAGTTTTAGTAAGTAATAAGGAAAAATTAAAATTAATGATAACAGTTGAGCTAAGCTAATTGCATCTAATGACCGAATGGCAGGAAGCTTATATTTCTAAAGAATTAAATTAATTTAATAATGAGCAATACTTTTTAATTTGAAACACTTCATCACTTGAAGCATCTATTTTACTGCAAATTAACAACTTAAGACCTTGCCTTTCAACGCGGGAAACAGCTGTTGTTGTTTCAAATATCAACATTATTGCTTGATGAGTATGTAATAATTTTACGCGATTAAAAACCGTGATAAGCAGAACCCAGGCGCGAAAAGTTGACGATTTTGCTAAAAGGAGTGTTGTAGTGGAATGTAGTATAAATAATAACGAGTTTGTTTTGCTGCACAAGGAGTAATTATTATAACGTGTGGAGCATTGTGAACGAACTAAACTAGAATAAAAAGGTTTTTGCCAAGAATAGCATAATGTGTGAATTGCTATGTGTGAAATAAAATCAGAAACGAAGAGAACAAGGTGGTTTTTGGCCGAGTGCGAAAGTGACGACTGGCCAGGACCGGAAACGGGCGAGTGTGTCACCGAAAATAGCAGAAAACGAACCCAAAAAGAGGCACCGCAAGCATCAAAACAAAGACCCGGCCAGCGAAAACAAACACAAGAAAAGTGCGCGGCCGTCGGGCAGACAGGGCGGGCGAAGGAAGCCGGTGCCAGCCAGGGTCGGCGGCAAGCCTCAATCAGGGTCCCCGAGGCCGGAAGATAGTTTGCCTGCCAAGGCCACCTCCACCTCCACCACCTGCGGCGGCCGGGGGCGCGCGGGCCGGGGGCGAGCGGGGTCGTACCTGGGGATGGTGATGCACTTCGTCTTCGGGTCTTGGTTCGTGATGGCTTTTTCCAGCTCCTCGAGTCCACCAGACTTCTTCAGCTTCTTCACCAGGCTGCGGACGGCCTTCTCACTCCACTTGTCCTCGCACTCGCCTTTCTTCCAGCCCAGGAGTCGCTTCACGATCGGCGGGGAGAACGGCAGCATCGACGACATATCGGCATGAACTCGGCCGGCATCCGATTACCCGCTGTGCCGCATCGTCTGCCGACACTTCGGCCCGACACGCGCGATCACGAAAAAACACCAAGCTCGCACTCCAGAAATCACGCACGGTGCGCTTATTTTGCTGAGGCCGACATTTTACTCGCCAATCACAGCTCCTGACGGCTAGCCGGGGCGCTCGAACAAGTAGATCCCACCGCTTCTCGTCGCGATCGCTAAAATTACGGAATAGCACTTACTGAATCGTTTTTAAAACAATTCTGACGGCCGGAAAAGCAGTTCCTGGCCGCGGGTCGGATCCAATTATGCTACGACAAATCTGCAAAATTGGGAGACGACCGTGAGGGTCGAGGACATACCAGAGTATTCCTCCGCCTGTATGTGCGACTAAGGCGCGAGGCGCAAGCGTCGACTCGACCGCCTCGGCAACAGCGGATAATTCGCGAGGCACTGCGCAGGTGGCGCCACGCGCGCGACTGTAGGCTTTTTGCGCATCGCACGTGACGTGCGGGTTGCCGCCCGCTGCTTCACAGGATGAGAACGCGGCACGCTCTGCGTCGCGTTTCGCGTGACTTGCCCCATTGTTGCTGCGGGCCCGGGGAGCGGTTTCGGCATATGATATGCAGCAGGATCATTTTGACTGTGTTTAGACAGTCCCGTTATTACAAAAGATCAGGCTAGAAATGTATATATTGTGTTTCTTAAGAATTAGAAACTCAATATTTTTTATGAAGCACAAAACACTGAAATGCGTGGTATACGAAAGGGGAGAAACTTAAATAAAAACTTTGTTTCGATTCATGTTTAACTTTTAAAACATCTTGAAATGGTTGAAAAATACAAAATGTTTATTTGACAGAGAAAGTAGTGTCAGTAATATTTGAAATCGGTATATTTTCAAATAAAAATCAAACGAAACTAATTTGCATAAATAATTTTTTCATAATATGTATTTAAATCCTCATAGCTAAATATTAAAATAAATTATTATTGTCTGTTGATACCTGGTACGGTAGATTGATGATGTCAGCAAAATTGTCTCTTTCAAGAAGGATTTTTATTCAGAAGCATTTCTACGATGTGTGTTTAAAAAAAGAATTAAAGGTGCACATAAATATGATAAATATTTAAAAACTATAGTGCTAGCCAGCGCCTCTTCTTCTAATGCGTGATACGCAACTTTGAGGCTAATTATCAACAGACGACATATCATATTCGTTGTTTGGGCAACACCAAGTGACTCTTATTCTGCCTCTCAAGCAGCGAGTTTCATAGCGACTCGTAATTGCTGAAGCCATCACGAGTCAACTGTAAGTCAGGGCAGCAATTAGTTAATTTCGTGGTCCGTGATGCTTTGTTGCGTCAAGTGTGTCTTCCTCCTCCTCAGGGTGTGGCGACACTCAGGTAATACTCGCTCGCGGGCTCAGGTGTGCTCTTCAGTCACGCTATGAGCCTACCCAAGGAAGCTGCCGCCGCGCGTAGCTGAATTTTAGGGCCCAGAAACAGCGTCCAGAAGATTTTTGGATATATTGCAATTTCGACATCGATGACACCATGAGGTTGGTTCAGCTTACGGTGCTTTTCGCCCTGACTGTGACCCTGGTTTCGACACAGTCCTACAGTAACTTTGGATTGGTAAGTAATGCAGCAGAGTTAAATAATTTTATGCGTATGGTGTCGGGATTGCGCGCTAAATGAGAATTGTCAGGTTGTGGTGTTTGGACGTTAGATAAAAGCATGCTGAGTAGGCGTGCTGTTTGTTTTGCAAATGAGCACTCGTAATGTTTTACGCTCGCTAAAGCAAGAACTAAAACAGAGAGAATATATAAATATGACGAGTTTGCAGCCAACAATAAATTCACGGTCGCGGGGGAATAAGAGAAAACAGCTTTAAAAATAGTCTTGCAGTGAGGAAATACAAAATAATTAAATTACAGCAAAATACGTAATTCGTTTATTTGAGCACGAAATAGACAATCTCAACATTCGGAAGAGTAATATGTGTTTGCAATTAGATTTGACTTAGCGAATCAAAACGCATTTGTGTTAGGGAGACGAGCGGCACACATTAGAGGCGAGCGATTTCTTGCGGCAGTACGAGGTGCAGTCTGTGGGGTCTTGCAAGGCCCTGGTCACGGCCCAGTGGGACTACGCCACCAACGTGACGACCGGAGGCGCAGCTTATGCCGTGAGTGCATCACCTGTGACATACACACATCCTTAAAAAGCATCCACCAAAAATCCTATTGTGCATAATCAGACAAGAGTAACAGTAGCAAACGCGTTATATACCATTAAATCCGTCCATCGACATTATCTTTGCATTTCAACCATGGAGAAGAAATGCTTTTCTTGCTTTGAATATGGATAAAGATCAAAATGGCCTTTGATTTCTTTCTTTTAAAAATGAATGAAGTAATGGACAACAAGAGTGAAAATTTGGAACTAAGTAAGAAAACATTTTTATTACTTTTAATACCTGCCCATGCCTAAATTGATGCACACGATTTTTATTATGTCAAGGATATCTTTACTGATATTAAAATTTTCTGCATCGTCCATTATTTAAAACTGAACCAAAAATTAAATATAACTATCCGTTTTCTAGGCTTCAGAGCAGTCCAGATATGACAAGTTTGTGCGATCGGCGTGGCGCCGAGCGGAATCATCCGTGCACTGGAGGTCGTTGTCTGTATCTCAGCCTAGAATTTACAGACAATTTCTACGACTAGCAATGCGTGCGAGGGAAACGTCCGCCGGATTGACAGACGAGACGGCCAAGGAAGTATAAAAATTCGAAGGATCGAGTGCTTCCGGAATTCACCCAAGTTTGGTTTATCTAGATGGAAAACTTGCTCTCGGAAATGCGAGATATTCACAGCAAAAGCCACGTTTGTCCCGCCCCGGGGTTGGAGAACGCGATTGCGGTGCTGACTGGCAATTATAACAATTTGTACTCGTCCCCTCTTCAAAGGTGCTCGCTACACTTGGACCCAGGTAAAACAAGCACGGTCTCGTCTCATTGATCACGCGGCTAACCACAATTTAAAGAGCTCGTGTCCATCTTGAAAACATCAAGAGACCCGGTGATGCTGACGTTCGCGTGGAAGTCGTGGAGGGACGTCGTTGGACCGCCAAGTAAGCCGCGGTTTTTGAGACTGGTTGAATTGAGCAACATTGCGGCGAGGAGAAATGGTAATGTTTTCAGTGGTGTACACACATCCAAATGGTTTTCTTTGAATATTGTTTCTACATGAGCTGATTAAGTTACAATTAACTTTGTTACTTGACCAAACGTCAAATTATTTTGAGGTCATTTTGTTTTAAAACTATATTTTGCTATTTTTTTCAAAGTTTACAGCTAATTTTGATTAAGCGCAGACATTTTTTTATAAAATTCCAATAAAAATGCATGAGAAAGGATTCAGAACTCTTAAAAGAAAAAAGATTATAGAAACACAGGCTTTTCTAAGTACAAACGACCTACATCCTGTTATTAATTAAAAGGGGAAAATGAAAGGGACTTGCCTGGAAGTCATAAAGACAGAAATAGAGAGCAAGAACATAGCAGGGTGCTAAGCCTGCTTTGTATTAGCACCGCTACATATAGGCGCTGATTGAAAGGAATGAGCGATGGAATGACAGGCTCGATACGGCAAATGGTTCTTCCTATAACGTTCAAAAAAGTAATGTTAATGGAAATACTAACAGACGCTAATGATCTTTGAAGCGGTATATATCACTTTCATCACTTGAGCGTGAATAGAAAGAGAACAGCAGTGCACTGTATGTGAGTTTTATAATTGCTTTTCCGCCTGAACTATTGTCAGTATAGGGACACAATCAAATACTTAAAAATAGACACACGACCACGCACTGAAGACCCTAAAGGTCTGATATTAATTATTAGTAAACGAAACGTTTAGTTCTCGTCTTGAGCGGAAAGGAAAATGCAGTTTTAAACGCTGCATTTGACTCCGAAGTAAAAAAAAACAATAGGAAGGTGGAGTTCAGCGACACTCATTGCAGTTTTTTTTTATAGAAACCGTTACTGTAGCTCACACAGATTTCACTGTCTAGTAAATCAATTAAAAACCACAAAAGTGGCGTGATGATGTGGATTTTGAGTTTTATGACATGCGATTCAAGTCTCGGTAGAGTGGCCGCTCCAAGGATCACGCCTTGAGCCAAATTAAGTACTCGTTCGGCAGAACAAAAGCAGAGCAGGTTATGCTATTAACAATCACATTTTACACGTGAATTGGATGCATAACCCCTCTCAAAAATTCTAAAACTATCAAAGAGCTTACTGCTGTTTTTTAAAACCTAATAATTATATTCTTGGGAGATTCTGATTGGCATGCGCCTGCATTTAGTTCCATCACTAATTAAATTTTAAATCCCTTCTAGCAAACTATGTTCAAAATATTTTAATTTAATCAGCAATTTTCTCCTGGATCGACCCGTGTTAGGATATTTTTTTTAATATGCATCTCATCTTTTATCTAACTTTAAAATTATAATTTCTAATTTAGTTTTCTCCTTTGCCATTTTAAGGATACAGGGACGCTGGTGAGCAATGGCGTGTTGAATTCGAACAGGACATCGCTCCAGGGGCTGGGCCGGGCTTGGAGCAAGCTGCCGCCTCTGCCTGGGCCCAAATCGAGCCCCTTTACCGCCAGCTGCACACCTACGTTCGCCGCAAACTCTCCGTCCGCTACGGAGAGGATTTAGTGCGACCCCGTGGGCCCATTCCGGCCCATTTACTGGGAAATATGTGGTCTCAGTCGTGGACTGCAGTTGAGGAGTTTGTGATGCCTTATCCGTTTAAAAGGCTGCCTGACGTGTCGGCAGAGCTCTCACGACAAGGATACACGCCACTCAGGTAAAATTTATATGCTTGCAAACATTCAAATTCAAAATTGTTTTTAGTTTGTATGTTAGAATTGAATTGCTAATTGCATTTAAAAACAAAAATTGTAAATACTCAACGTGTAACGTGTGAACACACGTATTCAGCGAGTTTCCTATCTAAAAATAAAGTGCCCGCAGAATTCTGATAATATTTTGCCAGTTTGCTGCAAGTTGCTGAGCAGTGGTTCACGTCTCTCGGCCTCCCAGCTATGCCAAATGAATTTTGGAGAAAATCAATTATTCAAAAGCCCCTGGACAGGCCAATACTCTGCAGTTCATCCGCCTGGGACTTCTGCGACGGCATCGACTACAGGCCAGTTTTTAAGCAGAAAATTAGATTACCGACGATGGTAACTGAAAAATTAAATTTTCAGATTAAAAATGTGCGCTTCACCGACCTACGCAGACTTCGTCTCAGCGCATCACGAGCTGGCACATGTTCAATATTACATGCACTACGCAGCGCAGCCCCCGCTATTTAGGGAGGGCGCCAATCCAGGCATAAATATCAGCCTATGACACATTGGGGTTGCTATAACTCGTTCTCTCTATTATTTACAGCCTTCCACGAAGCCGTGGGAGAAATGGTGACTTTAACAGTTACAAATCCCGACCACCTCCAACGCTTGGGTCTGTTTGCCGGCAATAACTCCAGCGATGAAGGTTTTATTACCAAACTATTTAAGGCTGCGAGGAATTAAAAACAATATGCATATATAATCAATGCCAACAGAAATACACATAAACTACTTGATGCGAATCGCTCTAGAGAAGCTTGCGTTTGTGCCTTACAGCTACATTGTGGATCTGGTAATTATATAACTCTTCAACGCCTCATATAACAAGAGATTAATTTTATTAATACGATCCACAGTGGCGATGGAAGGTCTTCAGCGGTGAGTACAGCGCCAAGGAGTTGAATGAGAGGTGGTGGCAGCTGAGACTTGGGATTCAGGGGATCGCACCGCCTGTACGAAGGTCTGAGAGGGACTTTGACATTGCCGCAAAGAAACACGTTGTGACACACCGGCCATATATTGGGTTAGGCTAATTGTTTTAAATAAAGGTTTATCCTCTTTAACGTAAACAAATTTCAGTTACATGGTGAGCAGTCTACTGCAGTTCCAAATTCTACAGGCCCTCTGCAGAACTGCTGGACACAGGGGCAACCTCCACAGGTGTGATTTGCAGAACAGAAGGGAAGCAGGAAAATTACTAAGGTACCTGATTTTTCAACTGTTGGAATTTCCTCTTTACTTAATATCAGTCATCTGTTGATACGAATTATTATTCAAACAAAATTCATCTGATTTCCAAAGCCAACTGATGTCGTCTGGATCGTCAAAGCCTTGGCCTGAGGTGCTGAGAGACCTGACAGGTGGTGACCAAGCTTTACTGGACCCGAGAGCCTTGCTCGAATATTTCACGCCGCTGGAGCAGTGGCTCAGGGTGCAAAACGGCAGGGAAGGTCTAGAGCGGTGGGACCTGAACGATCCTGGTATGCGGAAAGACCACATATACCCTAGATAACACTGCACTATGGGAAAGGTAGCACTGTGAATATGACTGCACTGAATTTTGCACTTTTTATTTTCTGCTTTAACAAAACGCATCTAGTCCAATTTATCGTCACATTACTTCTATTTCGTTACAGAATATTCTCTACCTTGGAGCAGTGCCCCATGCGTCACATCGTCATCAATCGTATCAGTGCTATTATCTGTGTTGCTGCTTCGATTGTAATCAGGAGAACATTTATGTAGAAGTAAAATTGAAAGAGCATTAACGCCCACTAGGATGGTCCGACACTTAATAGGCACAGGAGCAAGCGAGAAAGAGATAAGTTTTTCCTATGCTTGTCTTTGATGTGCCGCGATCACACGCAATTCACATTTTTCTATTGGGTGATAATGAATGATGAGGAGACATATTAGTGGGGAACTGTTTATCTATCCAATATGTACATATGGGTTTGTAATTTTAGAATAAAGACGCACAATGTCTTATTTTATCGCCTTTAAGCAGCATTTTAATCGTTGAAAAACCCAAAATATATGCAAAATACAACTTTACCTGAACGCTCTAATAATGAGATCGAGAGATATTTTAATAAATCTTCAGTTCAAGTAGTGTAAGAATACGAAAAAATAGACAAGAATACGAAAAAATAGACAATCGAATAAAATAGAACGATTAGCCTCCTTCATTTGTTGTTATTCAGCTCACGAACGTGCTTCCTGAGATGAGTCATGAATTCCTCCATTGCGCCTGGAAACGCTCTATCAACGGCGAAGCGCGGCAGCCACCCCTTCAAATCCGTGTCCATCACCCACTGGATCTTGCTAGCGTTGGGCTCATGCTCAATTGGGCTGATCAGCCAGCAGCCGGGACCACTATGTGCTCTAAGGACATTTAAAAATAATCAATTAAATAGTATAACATTGGATAAGAAATGTATTTATTTTTAAGGACTAAATTTTCTATTTAAAATCGCCAGCAAATTTTGTTTCAAATAACTTTTGGCTAAATAAAATTTTACGAATAATGAGCTAATTGACCAAAAGAAAATTCAAAATTTGGCACACTTTAAAAGGAGGGAAGTGATAACAATTTGTTAATGAAATTCGTCTGAGAGGATGATATATGCAAACTTCATCCGTTGAAAAAACCTTTTAAAAATAGCATTCTAAAATTAAAATTTATATGAGGAACTTTTGAGAAGCACAATTACTTGCCTAATGATCCCATCTTGTTCCGGTTTGAAATTATTTGACGTGGATCTTGCGGCGGCAATAAAGTGCCCTTCCTTCTCGGCCCACTGGCGCAAGACAACAAAGTCGCGGCTCGAGATGATACCAGCAGCAATTTTGGAGGTCGCTTGGTAAGTAATGTCGGTGTGTTCATCAATTTTCTGGGAAATTAAGAAATAACCCGTCTTGTCATCGCGTTTAATCTTTATTTTTTACCTGAATAATCTCGGATTTCACTATGGTCGGATTCCAGTTAGGCACCTGTTCGATTTTGTGGAACAGCTCCTCTAAGAGCTTCCTCGGTGGAAGCTCAATGCGAGCCTGAAAGAGTGCGTAATGAAAATATTTTCCTTCTCTTTTGTATACTTTGCGTACCGTCAGCCTGAAAATCCTGCGGCTTGGGCCCCGGCGGGACTCAATGATGTCGCCGTCGTCTGACCTCTTTTCCCTGCGCCAACCAGGCTTGATGTGTGTTGTTCTCCAAGTCAGTTCCAGCACTTTGCGCGCCCTCTCATGCAAATTACTTCCATTGTCCTGCCACACCGAGAATTCCAATTAAAGCAGAGCATCCAAATAAAAATTATTGGTCCTCGCGGAGAAAAATCAGAATCGTTCTCATGAATCACAATCAAAGATAAAAACTGTGCTCTCTGCCAAAAAATTGTGATTTACACGCCAATTTGCCCCTGATCTGTCACATCGATTGTACATACGCACGGCCGTAAAGTGGCATTATCGAGGGTCTAAATTTAGCCTTTAGCGCTTGTGTGCACATGCAGCTTTGCCGCTAAAGCTGTGCAATGCTTTTAGTTGGAGCGGCAAACGAATAAACAGAAGCTTAAAATTAATGTGAATGTGCGAGTGCTGTTTAAAAATAACTTTATTCGCTAATGAAGTGGAAAAGCTGCAAATTAGATGAAATCAGAGACCTATAATTTTAAATGTCACGAAAAATACTTGATGGTGGAGTAAAGGTTTGCATGTTAAAATATCATCATTAATCAAATAAATAGGAAGAGAACCATTTAAATAAATTGGTTATCAAAATGTCAACAAAATACCAGCAAAACAAAAACTCAGATATCTTAGAAAACACATTAAAAGCAGGAGATAATATTGCTTTATTTTGTTATTTAAGCTTTAGAAATGAACCCACAATTTATAAACGAAAACATTCTGAACGTCTGAATTACAAAATTCCTGAGGAAAAAATTTCTTTCTCATCATGAAAAGTTAGCACCTTACGTTTTTCTGGAGGTTGTGGTAATCTTCGTCAGAGGAATTCGCCGCTGTTGGCAGAAACGTGGCCAAGACGTAGCTGGCAAAGCAGAGGACTTTGCAAGAGGACGTAAAAATGTAAAACATTTTGGCCTAAAAAAACAGGAACGAACGACGAGTGTCACCGGAGGCCGACTGCTGCTCACTGCTGATCCTCGGAGGAAATCACCCCTGGACTATTTTTGAGATGTAGAGAGCGAAGAGGGGCTGCTAAGAACACACAAGGTGGCATTCTCTCACATCTTCATCATCTCGCCGCGCTGGCCGGATTTATTCTCATAAAATAAACTGCGCGCGGTCCTCCCTCGCAGCCGCCGTCACTGCCGCGCGTGACAAACGCGTGCCTATATTAAAATATGCGCCCATGGTTCCGTTTTGGGCGGAGTGTGCGCGTGCGGCAAGCACAGGAAATTGCCGACTTTTAGTTTATACACAGCTCGAGAAGAATGCTTTGTTGATGAATATTTGAATATATAACTTCCATTGTGATAGATTTTGAAACTTTACTGTTTGGCTATTCTTAAACCCACGTCGTCAACTTTCTTTTAATAAAATATTCAAGCTACATAAAGGAAAAAGTGCTCAAGGACTGATTAATTGGGAGCTAATTATGACACATAAAGGCGTTCACTCCTTTTAGACAGATATTTAGTTCAATGACGTTGAGTGCGATTATTTCAGTAATGCGTTAATTTTCTCAATTGAAATTGACACTATCAAGGTGCGGCTGTCAATCTTCTGAGTGATCGGAAACAATCGCACGCCTTTGATAGGTTGATAGTGTCAACTTTGCAAATTAAAACTGATGCTTTAAGTTACGAAAAAATAACGAAAATCGTTGATGCTTCACTCCTATGCAAGAAAGTGATAAGAAATTGAAGTATTTCGGTTATCTTATGCTTGTTGTCACGTATAAAACACCAGTCTCTATTACAAATCCACTGATTTGCGGCTCGATGATGCACAAAATGAGGTTCCACTCATTTTTTGGACTGCTGGCAGCTAGTTTAGCAGGTAAAGAGCATTTTAAATAACTGGAAATTTCCTATTCAAAAAGCGACAGCTAAAATAAGTAATAAGACCCAGCTTTCATCTCACGTTTGTACGTGCGGCCCTTGAAACTGAATAGCCCTTATATGCGCCAGCCTTGAATTATTTGTCTGCGCTGTAAATAGCGCAGAGAGCACCGGCCAGCAGACTGCGCCGCGTCTTCAATTATAAATCACAACGAAACTCGGCCAAGTGCATCTCACTAGTGCAATAATAATTCTTAGTGCAACTTATTGCAACTCTCCTCGCCCATTCATTTGTAGTGGTGTCCGCTGCTCCAAGAAGTATCGATGTCAACGAAAGAGAGTGGATAATTTACCCGAGCGCCGACAGCACCGCACATTTAGCGCTGCTCCAGTCGGCTGTTACTAAACCCGTTTTGGACAATCCTGACGAGCAGATTACGTTCTTTCTGTTCACAAGGTATGCCCTGCTTCTGCTCCTGCTTCTTAAAATGGGAAATTTACTAATATATTTGTAAATGCAGGAACAACAGAAACACTCCCCAACAAATTTGGGTGAGCAACCTGAATGACGCCTTTTTTGACCCAACCAAATCCACGAAATTCCTTGTGCATGGGTTTGGTTGCAATGGCTTCAGTGCCTGGGTTGTGGATTACAAAAATAGTAAGTACAAATTTAATAGATAAAGGAGATTAAACAATGAACAATTTTTCCACAAAATGATTAATTTCGATAAAATTTGATAAAATAAATTAGTATCTTATTTCATTAAAATATTGTATTTTTCAGAATTATTGGACCTGGAAGATTGCAACGTAATTATCGTGGACTGGTCAGGACCCGCTGAAGGCCCACAATACAATCAAGCTCGAGCTTATGTACAGCCAACTGGAGGATATGTTGGCAAAATGTACAAATATTTGGACGATCTGGGACACAGTTTAACAAACTCTCACTGCATTGGGTTCTCTCTCGGTGCCCACGTATGCGGTTTCAGCGGAAAATCTGTTGGAGGTATGTAATTTCTTTAAATAAAACTGAAAAAGGACCACTCGTGAGAATTACTGGCCAAATTTGCATTACCCAAGTAATGTTAAGCTTTGCAAATTGATTGTTGAAGTTTATTTTTCGATATGACATTTTCAATTCAACTTCCTCATTATTCCTAAATATTTTTAATTAAAAAATAGGTGTCCTTGGCCGCGTGACTGGCCTTGACCCGGCTCTTCCCTTGTTCGACTACGACAATCCAGAGTCGCGTTTGGCCGTCACTGACGCCAATTACGTGGACGTGATTCACACAAGTGCCGGATGGCTGAGCTTTGAGGAACCACTTGGACACGCAGACTTCTACCCCAACGGAGGCATTTCCGTGCAGCCTGGTTGTGGAACAGACGCGACAGGTGACGCAAAAAGCTTTATGATAAAAGTCCTATAAGAATTTGGTTGAATTATCATTTCAGGTGCATGCAGTCAAGCTCGAGCGATTGAATTGTTCGCGGAGTCGATAACCTCTGACGATTTCATTGCATTCAAATGTGACGACGGAAATAACTTCCAAAACGGACGTTGCTACGAAAATGAGAAAGCAGTGATGGGATACTTGTCTAGATCATCGTACGCTCTTCCCCCTTTTGAGATTAGAACAATTTTATAACCAATTTTCTTACAGGACGAGAGGGTCTTTCTTCTTCATTACTGCGGACAGCTCCCCCTTCGCCTTAGGTTGATTATTATTCACTGCCGGTGTTTAAAAATGGCAATGACTATTTTATATGTTATCGATTTAGTATGAATTAAATAAATGCAATTATGTAGAAAGGTTATTAGTTATTAATTTATCTAAAAAGCTTTTAACATCAATAATAGCGTGTATCAGTCACAGGGATCTGTTTACAGTAATTTCTTAATATACGAATAAAATTGTAAATTATTTTACATAGCATTATACTTTCTTTAGAATTTAAACTAAATTAAGTTTTAAATTAAAACAGGTTCCTGATTTTAAGTCGTATCATATAAATGCCACCTTGGAATAAGCTGCTAAATAATTTGCGTTTTAATTTTTCCTGCGCCAGTGTTTTTATATCTGTTTTCTGATGTGAAAAATATATGATACTTTTTGTGTGTTTATGGAGGTTAAATGCCTGGTTAGGCAATGAAAATATATAGATAAAATTCTTTAATTTAAGCGTTCAGTCATATAGTTCATAAAAAAGAGCAAGAAATTTTTCGCGCTGCACACCTAAACTTAATACTATTACCAGACTAGGAATTCCACAAGCTTGTCCAAAGTATAAACGTCACCTTGGAATAGGTAGCTAAATAATTTGCGTGTTAATTTTTCCTGCGTCAGTGTTTATATATGTGTTATGAAAAATATGATAATTTGTATGTTGATGAAACCTTGTAAATACCTGGTTAGGCAATAAAAATATAGATAAAATTCTTAAAAAGGCTAGCGTTGAGTCATATAATTCATTTAAAAAATAAGCAAAAGATTTTCGCGCTGCACACCTAATCTTAATACTATTATCATGACTGGGGATTCCACAAGCTATTTCCAAACTTATAAATTAAAATTATACTAATTCGATGCAAAACGCTAGTTTAACTGATTGGAAAATCAAAACTATGGTCCATAATGTTTATCTGTAGCGAACTCGATTAAAATTTTAATGATGATACAAAGAGAACGGCAGGATTATAATTGATGGGGTTCTCATCATCTGATATCAAGATGTTTTTTAAGTGGTGGAAATTTCAGAGGATGTGTGCAAGCGAAGTTTCCACTTGTGCGATAAGAGACTAAACTAGAAGTAATCATTATCTGCAAAGAATCGTTTGTATAAAAACTGCCCCACCGATTCACCAAGCACACTCAATACAATTAACTAGTAAAATGAAGTTCCTAGTTTTGCTCGGCGTTGTTTGCGTGGCTGCAGGTAAATGGTTCCCCGCTGTTAGTTAGTTATTTGGTTTTAAACTGTATTGATTGTCCTACAGTTAACGCTGCTCCCACTAGTGACCAGGGCTGGATTGTAATCCCAGGGGTGGACGGCAAGCGTAATCTGGCCTTATTGGACGTGCCTGACTTCAAAGCGGATCTCACAGACCCATACACTCAAATCACCTTCCATCTGTACACAAGGTATATTTCCAATGTAAGTCGCAATCAACATTTTTTTAACTTATTTTAAATCAAAAAAGGAGCAACCGCAACACCCCCGTGCAAATCTTTGTGAACAGCTTGAATGGCGCACCCTTCGACGCTGCAAAAGCCAACAAGTTTGTCGTCCACGGCTTCACTGACACCACTTTTGAAGGATGGGCTCTTTCAATCAAAAACAGTAAGAAAAAAAATTAAATTTAACTTTTTATTTGAAGGACTTGAAATCGTTAGCTGTAAATATTTTTTTTAAATAAGGGAAACTATTTTAATTAGCTTTTTACTTCTTTATTGAATATAAAGTTTTGTGATGCCCATAGCCTTGTAAGATTTTTGAAAAAATCAAATACTTTCAAATGACATCTATTTTTTTCATCTCCAGAGTTTTTGGATCAAGAAGACTGCAACGTGATCCTTGTCGACTGGTCTGAGCCTGCTCAGGGGCCACTCTACAACGAGGCAAAAGCTAACGCTAAACCCGTTGGCGAGTACGTCGCACAGTTGCACGACTTTTTGGCGAGCAACGGGCACAATGTCGGCAACTCTCACTGCGTCGGACACAGCCTCGGTGCCCACGTTTGCGGCTTCAGCGGCAAGGCCTCTTCCACTGGTATTTAAAACGCGTGAATGCGAATTTAAAAGTCTTTTATAACAAATTGTATTTATTTTATTAAGGCACTCTTGGTCGAGTGACCGGCATGGACCCCGCTCTCCCCCTGTTCAGTTACGACGACCCTACGACCAGGTTGGCGTCCACGGACGCTAGTTACGTTGACGTGATTCACAGCTGTGCAGGCTGGCTGGGCTTCGAAAGGCCGCTCGGCCACGCCGACTTCTATCCTAACGGAGGAAGCTTCGTTCAGCCTGGCTGCGGAGCAGATCTCACTGGTAAATGATGTCCAAACTGAAAATTCGTATTTTCTCAATAAATTTTTACTTCACAGGTGCTTGCAGCCACGGAAGATCTCATGAGTTCTTTTTGGAATCCGTCACTTCCAACCAATTTGTCGCGAAAGAATGTGATACATGGGACAACTTCCAGGGCGGTGCGTGTGCCGGCGCGTCTGAGGCCATCATGGGAAATCCATCCAGCACAAAGTACGCATTTAACAAAGATTAGCTTTATATGTCTAAATATTTTACGCTTTTCTGTTTGTTTGTTTTTTCAGTTCCAGAGGCACCTTCTACTTGGCCACTAGCGATAGCACACCATTCGCTCTGGGTTAAGCTACTTAAAATGTACAAATTTATTTTAAATAAAATGTGACTGAATTTTTTAAGAAAAATACTTGATGAGATTGATTTTTAATTACACAGAAATTACTGGAGCTTGCGATCGCTCAGAAAATAGCCTCGATTTTGATTACATCTCTTATCCCAAAAATCTTGAGAATTTAGTGCATATTACAAATCTAATTATTTTCAGAGGATTGTAATTTTTAAACTGAAAAAACTTAAGGATTTTGAAATATTAGATTCGCTTTAATGAAGGATATCCAAATTAATAAAATTTTATCGCTGGGTGCCGCCGGTTCGAATTTTCTATATTTTAAATACAAATTCAAACTCTGCTAAATAACCCTTTCCCAGAATTTAAAAACTTCAAGTAGTATTTAAATACTCCGATTTTTTTGGTAAAGTTAACACCCAATCAGAAATAAAACAACACATCAGTAAAATAGTTTGCATTTTCATTCTTTTTTATAAAAATATAAATGCATATTTATACTTATAATCAGGCCTCAATTTGAGATTTATTTACCATCGCAAATTTTACAACCAATTTGACTATAATTTGCAGAGTGAATTCAAGAAAATAATTATTTCAGCATTATCATCATTAACTCAAGTGGATAGCTTCATAAGTTAAGCCTTGGAAATTGCAAGCGTATACCCACGCCGAATTATACATATTCAAACTATAGCAATCATAGCGAAAAGTGCTATTGACTGATAATGGAAAATCGAAGGTTATCGAGAGCATAATAAGCACAACAATTTTATTGTTACGAGATAGAGAACGAGAACAGAAATACTTAAAATGATTACACCGGTCTTGTCTGATATCAAGATGCTTTATAATTGTTAATGAGTGGTATAAATTTCAGAGGATGGGTCCAGGTGAAGTAGATATCCACTTGTGTGATAAGCGGCTAAAATAAATGTGATCTTTATCTCAAATGAACCCGGTTTGTATAAAACCTGCCCCCAAGACACACCCGCCACTCTATTCAGCTATAATAGTTGTTTATATAGCACATGATTTAAAACACAGCTTTATGGTAAAATGATGAAGCTCCTAGTTTTTCTCAGCGTTGTTTGCGTGGCTGCAGGTAAATGGTTCCCCGCTGTTAATTAATTATTTGGTTTTAAAATGCATTGATTGACCTGCAGTTAACGCTGCTCCCACTAATGACCAGGGCTGGATTGTAATCCCAGGGGTGGATGGCAAGCGTAATCTGGCCTTATTAGACGTGCCTGACTTCAAAGCAGATCTCACAGACCCATACACTCAAATCACCTTCCATCTATACACAAGGTATGTCCAGTATAAGTCGCCAACAACGATTTTTTTTAACTTAATTTAATAAAAAAAGGAGCAACCGCAACACCCCCGTACAAATCTTTGTTAACGACTTGAATGGCGCACCCTTCGACGCTGCAAAAGCCAACAAGTTTGTCATCCACGGCTTTACTAGCAACGCGTTTGATGGATGGACCATCTCATTCAAGGACAGTAAGAAAATAATTGAATTGTAAATATAAAATATTATTCATACCAAAGTTTCTTATGTATTCAATATAGGTTAAAATATTGATTTAAATGGAAGAATATACATTTTTCTGGCTTCATTTCCAGTGTTTTTGGATCAAGAGGATTGCAACGTGATCGGCGTCGACTGGTCTGAGCCTGCTCAGGGGCCACTCTACAACGAGGCAAAAGCTAACGCTAAACCCGTTGGTGAATATGTCGCACAGTTGCACGACTTTTTGGCGAGCAACGGGCACAATGTCGGCAACTCTCACTGCATCGGACACAGCCTCGGCGCCCACGTTTGCGGCTTCAGCGGCAAGGCCTCTTCCACTGGTATTTAAAAAACGCGTGATTTTTTTGTCTTATAACAAAATGTATTTCTTTTATTAAAAGGCACTCTTGGTCGAGTGACCGGCATGGACCCCGCTCTCCCCTTGTTCAGTTACGACGACCCTACGACCAGGTTGGCGTCCACGGACGCTAGTTACGTTGACGTGATTCACACCTGTGCGGGCTGGCTGGGCTTCGAAAGGCCACTCGGCCACGCCGACTTTTACCCTAACGGAGGCAGCTTTGTTCAGCCTGGCTGTGGTGAAGATCTTACTGGTAAAATGCGAGCTGACTCAAAATCGTATTTAGCTAATTTATTTCAAAGGTTCTTGCAGCCACGCTCGATCTCACGACTTCTTTTTGGAATCCATAACTTCGAATCAATTTGTTGCCAAAGAGTGTGATACATGGGACAACTTCCTCAGCGGTGCGTGTGCCGGCGCGTCTGAGGCCGTCATGGGAAATCCTTCCAACACAAAGTATATATTCATTGCAATGAAAATAATTTACGCTGAATTCTTTTTAATTTATAGTTCCAGAGGCACCTTCTACTTGGCTACAAGTGGTAGCTCACCGTTTGCTTTGGGTTAGGTTACGATAATTAACAAGAAAAATGTGCGAAATTTTTAATAAAATTCGACTTAATGTTGTAATTAAACCCTCTCTTGGATATTTATTTACTATATACACAACTTTATCCGGCTTACGAACGCTCTAATTATTTTTAAATACCGTATATATGAACGTCGGCAATCGGAAATTTACATTTGATCCCCTAAGTGAGGGTCCGTTGAGGCAGCGCATCTGACGGACCGTGTGCAGCTTGCGGCATTTGTGGATCAGACGGCTTTGAGGAAACTACTATCGGCGCGGCTACAGTGGTATGACTTTATAGCAAATTTGTTCTCATATTGCATGAACTTTTAGCTAGTTTTCATTTAAGTAAAACCCTCTATTCTGATTCATCCTTACGGGTATTATAAAATGAAGAACCAACGAAAACACACCACAGAGTTCTATAGAAAAGCCATCTCTTTCAACTATTTTATTTAGTTTAAAGTGATCTGCAAATATAAATATTATATACATATTTTTTCTGTTTGAAAAAATAATATCTAATGGGAGAAAACAAGATTTTTCAATTAATGTTTGCCAGAAGGTTTGGATGAAAATATCCATTAAATATGAGCAGATTAGTAAAAGGTTTGACAGACACTTTGCTTATTGTTATTTAAACATCACTTGCCTGATATCGCAACACAATTTTCATCGAAATTTTTCTTTTCGTGTTAGCTTTTCTCACTCTATGAGTTTAGGAACAAAATATTTTTAATTCTTTTTCATTGTCAAACCATGCTCAGTAAAATAAAAAATTTTCCTATAAATTTTCAACAATCTTTTTAATTAAATTGCCAATTGAATACGAAAACAATTCTGTGGAGTATGCTTTGCTCAGATAAACCCATTTCAGAACCACTTATCAAACAAACAAAGTCACGACAAGCACTATGATAAGCGCAGAGAGCCATCTAGCAGAGGGACAAAAAGAGGTCTGACTTTGTTTGGGAACAAAAGTCATGTGTCGCTTTGCACAATGACCTCTGACCGTGATATACGGTAGTGGCATTGACGGTAGAAAACAATAACAGTTAAATGTGCACGTTTTGTAATTCCAGTCACACCTTATTGTTAGTTCCGAGCGAGAGAGTGTCGCAAAATGAAGCTGCTCGCCGTTTTCTTCGCCGTAACAGTACACTCAGCGGGTGAGATAAAAATGTTTGTTTTTTGTATCATAACTGTACTCCTTGCCAATGGTTCCGACTTTTCAAACCCACCTCGTCATTTGGAGTCAAATTAAATCTGATAACTTCTTATTCCTATGACAAATAATTTACTCACATTTGAATGAATGATTTATTGTTAATATATTTCCATTTTTAGTGTTTGCTGCACCAAATCAAAGCCGTGGCTTCAAACACTGGCTTAATCTGTTCCGGCCGAAGCCGTTGCTGATCGATCCGTACTCTGAAGTGACATTTCATCTTTTCACAAGGTGATTACCATCAAATTAAGCAAGCGTTTAGTGTTGTATTATCTGGAACGCATTTCGATAGAGCCAACAGGGACACAGCGCATCAGATTTGGATCGGAAACATCTCGAGTTCAAACTATGACCCTGCAAAACCTACAAAATTCACTGTCCATGGCTTCAATGATAATGGATTCACATGGTGGACAGTTGGCTCAAAAGAAAGTAATTAATTTCATAATGATTTCAGGAAGTCAAAATAAAATGAGTGAGTATATAGGCTTCCTTGACGAGGAGGACTGCAATGTGATTTTGGTTGATTGGACGGGACCTGCAGCAGGTCCAATGTACAGCATTGCTAAAGCAAACTCCATTCCGACTGGCGAATATGTTGGTGACATGTACCAATTTCTTATCAGTCTAGGGCAAAACGTGGACGATATCCACTGTGCGGGACACAGTCTGGGTGCTCACGTCTGCGGCTTTAGTGGAAAACGAGGTGTTTAAACTCAGATTCAAACTATTGAAAATTTTCTCAATTAATTAATCGCATAGTGAAAATCGGGCGCATCACTGGGATCGACCCAGCCCAGATTCTGTTCTATTACAACAACCCCGCAGGTCGACTGACCTTCACGGACGCCACGTTCGTCGACGTTATCCACACGTGTGGCGGCTGGATGAGTTTTATGAGCCCCATTGGGCACGCAGACTTTTATCCTAACGGTGGCAGCTTTCCCCAGCCGGGATGCGGCGCCGATCTGTTTTGTAAACTTGGGAATAATTTCTTTTTCGCGTTTCAAGCTTAGAAATTCCAGGCTCCTGCACCCATGCGCGATCAGCCGATTTGTTTCACGAGTCAATCAAATCGAACAACTTTGTGGCGCATCAGTGCGGTTCATGGCAAGGTTACACCAACGGCTCCTGTAGCGCGAATCCAATTGCACTGATGGGCTATCCAGTTCGCCAAGAGTATTTTGTGGTTTGCTTGAATTTACTTAGGATTAAATTTTATTATTTTTAGCACCAGAGGCAAATTTTATTTATTGACAGCAGACGCCCCTCCTTATGCGCTTGGATTTCCCACGTATCTATGAGACTACTAATAATGGTAAAACTGAACGAAAAAGCTGTATTTATTGTCATGCTATTGAAACAACATGATTTTTTATTGAAAAAATGAGTACAATCACTCTTCCTCTTCATCTGAAATTAATAAAGAGTATTAGCACAAATATAAATTCGATTTTTATCAATTCACCATTATTGTCCTAAAATAAAGATTTTTTAGTCTTTTGCTCACTGCTAATACCGTATCAATGCTTACATTCTTGCCCGACGAAGGCTTGCTGTTTGATAGCGAAATGATTATTATTCTACAGAAAAATGTTCCTTCAAATTTAGCATACCCCTCTTCCTCTTCATCTGCATTAACTTTGCTCTCCGTCGTCGCTTTAACTGCTGCTGTTGTAGTTGGTGGTAATGTTGCAACTTTTTTACTGAAGTAGTGATTGATTTTACCTTAAATTATTTATAAATAGTTATCTTTACGCTTCTGTTTCTGGTTCTTGAGCAGTTGTGGTTTTCTTTTTTGTCGTCAAATCTTCCTCATCATCGCTTGGGGTTGTCTTTTTCTTTTCTGAAAATTTTCAATGAACAGATATAATAAAACGGCAAAGCTGATCCAGCATCACACTTGGAGTGGTATCTTCCTCTTCATAATCCGCTTCATCTATTGGCTTTTTCTTAGCTGCAATTAAAACAATTGTCCTCAACTCCAGCGGATCTAAGTTAAAAATACGCTTTTTGGTTTCTTCTTCCTCAGGCTCTTCAGTAGTGGTTTTCCTTTTTGTGTTTGATTTATCATCTTCAGAGCCATTATTACCATCCAAATATGACAGTATTTCTTCCACGACGTCGACTATAGCTGCAAGCTTTCATTGCTTGAGATTAAGCAACTGCTGCCAATTGTACTCAACTCACGTCTTCCGGGTTGTTTTCAGCAACGTCTGGGTCATCATCGAAATACTGCAAAATGTCTTCAATAGTCTTCATTATGTCAACTATGGTTCCTTCAGTGGTGAGGTCTCCGCTCTGTCCTCCGCTTTCCTCCACGGACATTGATAGCAGGTCTTCAGCGATATCAGTGAGTTTCAATATTTCATTATCCAATTCCTTTGTTGAAATCGGAGTTTAATTTTCGATGAACTCGCTTTTACGGTATTATCTACTGTGTTTTCGATCCTGTTCAATGAATCATCGGTGAGCGATTGTAGAGAGTCTTGGAGGGTGGTGAATATGTCCAGCATGATTCCATTACTACCTCAAATATTGCAAACGATTTATTTTTATAGCGAGGCTAGACGAACATTATTTTACACGCTTACTACTTGCTGGACGGGAAAACAGAAAAATCCCCTGATTATTTTAATTATTATTGCATAGTTTTGCGTGGTTTTTAGGTAATAATATTATGCTCAGATAAAAAATCAAACTCGACACATACCTGCAAAAAAAGGACGCGGAAAGTTAACTTCAAATCGAATTTTACTTCATTGAGCAGCGCCATGTTGGAAATTATGGAGCTTTACGTTGCAAAAATTCCATCCACAGCGCACGATTTTGATATGCGATGGTTCGAAAAACGAGGCCATTGACAGGAAATGTGGAGTGACGTATGTTTGAAAGAGTCGTCAGTGTATACGAGCTCCATACTCCATACTGTGCAATTAATTATAAATGCATGAAAAATATGAATATTCTTCTTGTATTTGATATCTACTTTTTAAAATTCGAGACCAAATTGAAATGAAAATAAATAGGAACAAAAATTAGATTTTTCTCTCTAATGAAACTTAATATTTTTTAGTTTATTAATTTCTTCAATTATGTTGCAGCAGCTATAACTGAAATAAAAGTGAAATTCTTTTTAGTTGATACAAAAGAGACTTGTATCTTAAATATTGCCTTCTCAGGAACTAATATTCTATGCTTTATTTGCAGTTGCATCCGCACCTTTTGTTAAGGGATTGCGGTTTATGCATAGTTTTGAAATTATTTCAACAACAGCCGGTGACGCAGAGGAGCTGCTGGACTACTTGGATACGGTGTTTACGTGGTGCGCGAGCGGTGGCATGGAGCTGAACGCGGCCAAAAGTGCCACGTTCTGGACGTAACGCGGGCGCAAAACGCGCTCTACACGCGCTACGACGTCGGCGGCGCCACGCTGGAAAACAGGGAAACGGAGCGCAACGCGAAAAGCACGCGGACATCGCGCGACAAGGCGGCGAAAGTGCTCTCCTTCGCTGCTGCAACCCGCACGTCAAGCGGTTGGCCTACCTGACGATGGCAAAGCCAACTTGATGAACACCAACTTTGCTGACACAAGTCCATTTTTTGGATTTTGCAAATTACAATTGCCAGAAATTTTCAGGCATTTTACTTTTTGAGGAAAACTTTTTCGGGTCTTTGCTGATGTCAGTTTTCGGGCTTAATTAATTTGGTCCAAACCAGGTGACTCGTGTAAACGAGAAACGAGACTGGCTGCTGCGATGAGAATTTGACTCTGTCAGGTTCATGGAAATCGCATCGGAGATTTTTCAAAAAATTTCATCATTGCAATGATAGATGGAAATGAATTTCCGTCCTTAGCACACGCAACGATCACTAGCTGCCCTGCCCGTTCGCGAAGGCCGCTTTCAAAGCTACCAAACATCCGCAGGTATAAAAAATGGCGTAGGGAGCTAGTGAGCCACAGTACGGTTTGAAACTCTGATCAATCATGAAGTTTCTCGTAAGTGCATGGAATTCTCCCAGTCATGACTCATGAAATGATAATAACTTTTCGTATAGATCGTTTCTCTCTTCGTCGCTGCAGCATGCGTCTTGGTGCTGGCTCAGGAGCCCAGCAATAATCCTGAGCAGAATCTGGCACAAGCTTCAGTACAAAATCCAGTGGCTGCAGGTGTACCTGCTCAGGAGGACACAACAACAACAACAACAACAACAACTAAGAAACCAAAGAAATCGCTGAAGAGGAAACTGAAAAAGCCAGCAAAAGTGCCAAGGAAGCCAAAAAATGAAGGTAGAAACAGCAAAAGAAGAACCACTGCTTCTTCCACCACTACCTCCACCACAGCCAGCCCCTGAATAAAACTTATAACTTGTTAAAATTTGGTTGATAATTGCATGGGAAAATAAATTCGATTTTAGGTGGAAACAATCGGTGTATTATTTGAATCACAATGAAATATCCCTGCATTTTTAGATATGGCTAGTATGGACTTTTACCATTCTTGCCTTTTTTGTAGATATGATATATTATAACATTCTTTTTAGGTAACAACGAATTATCCTTCTTGTCCTCCAATCGGACTAAATATTTAACTCCTATTTACCCTTGCAAGATTTATGCAAAATTTATCAAAGATACTGAATTTAAAAGGCAAATTGCAAAGTAGACAGTATCCAAAAGTCAGAGGTGACAGAGCAGGTTATGCCAATATTTTTACTACTTTAAATTTTACAACTATTTACTATTCTATTGTTAATCAGCGAAAAGCATTGCTGCCATACGGTTTTTCGGCAACGAGCTCCTTCCCTGATTTAATAAATTCCAATGGTGGGGGTTCCCTTGAGAAATTTAGTTTTATGAAATTGGCCTGATCTCGTCAGGCTGATGGGATGAAGGGCAAAAGACTAAAAATGGCCGGGAGGAATTTTCCTTTTGAACTTAAAATCATTTTTCTTTAGACAAATGAAATATATTTAAAAAAATTAGATGAAAGTGTGAAACCATTTGCTGGTGAGATGAACAAAACCATAAATATATCATATATTGAGATTACCAGACAAATAAAAAAGATGGTGAAATTTGCTCAAAGAAAATGATTATGAATAAATGAAATCTTTACTGTAAACTTAAAAAGTGTATATACAACAGACAAATTAAAGAAAATTTTCTCAACGTTCACCACTCTGTTTTATTTTTGGCAGCTTGAGAAAAGAGTTATTGTTTTTATCATAGTCAAGTTGTCAAGTTGATGGTAATAGTTAATTGGTCACAGAGTTTGCACTAAAAATGAAGTAAAATATTTCAATTCCAATGGAGGGTTTGAAAGTTTCAGAAATGGTTTTGTCCTGATCGTGGAAAAATGCGTCGGACATGAAAATTTCTGATTTGAAGTGTTCGCAATATCGTTTCCGTGAAGCCAAACAGTCAGCCATGTTTTGATAGCATCCGTTTGATTCGACCATGGTGCAACACTTGCGTCATTGTTGCATTGTCAACTCACTTTAGCGATATAAAATAGGTCTGCTGCGAAGAGAATAAATATGCGTTTGTTTTTCTTCGCCGTGCTTCTGTTTCTTGGTTTGGTCACACTTTCGGTGAGCAATTCATTTTTAAGTCATGTGAATATTTTAGCTTAATTGTCTTAATTTTTCACAGATGGGTCAGAGTTCAGGCAATAAAAAGGTCGTCGGCAAACTTCGCGATGCAGCGAAGTCTATGAAATCGATTGCTGACAAGATTGAAGATTTGGACTCATCCAGTAAACAATGATGGAACTTCAGAATTTTGTTTGATAAAAAATAAAAAATAAACTCCATGAATTATTGATTGATACGTTTATTTTTTTGTATTTATTTAATAACAAAGAACCACTCAGTTTATATCCCAGATTCCAATAACACTTTAAAGATAAAAATCGCAGCCTCTAACATTATTTTTAGTGTCTTGGCACGCTTTACTGACGGTAGTGCCGGCGTTTGGACATTCCTTTTCGAGAAATTTGAAATTTGTAACGATGGTTCTGTGATGAAAATAAAGTGTACAATACCAGAATGATCCATTTTCGCAAGCATTGCGTGATCAGGAAAGGAGCGGCTTGAACTGTCTTGTCACCCACTTTGATAGCGCTCGCGGGAAATGTCACTGCAAATTTTTATTTAGAAAACATTTTTTGATAAAAACTATTTTACATTGGACGCTGCTTGTGCAGTTAGCCACTGCTTTCGTAAATAGGTCGATGTAGGGCTTTGGGGCAGAAGGCGGTAGTGCGGCCTTAAATGCCGCATCGGTTTTGTCTCCGTCGATTTTTCCGTCTGGAGTCATCTAAAATTTAAGTTATACTCGTTCAGATCTGTAGTTTTTTGTTTTGTAACAATATTACAAGCTTAAATTTCGCTTGTGCTATTTCACCAAGAAAGATGCATTCCATGTATTGCTAAAATATCGAAACATTAACTCTTTTGCGTTTCCTTATTTTTCACATCCTTACAAACAATTTGTCTAAATTGTTGACTGGAATAAAAATACAAAGTTTCAGGTTGAATTCAAATTTTCACAATAATTCACCTTTCGCAGCCTTTTCGATTTCAATAGTATTTGCATCTCCTTGCCATCTAATGAAATACGTTAGTAAGCTAGTTTATGACAAGCAAACAAATTATTCACTTGTTGAAAATGTATTCATTGTGAGCAATTTCTAACTCAGATGCCTTAAGACCATTATTCTTTTTCACGCAGTCAGCGCGAACTGGAGCTTCAGAGAGGGCCAAATTTGGAAAACTTTGGCAGCAAACCCCAACCTTCGGGCCCTGAGTTTACAAGTTGAAGACGTATATTATGTTTTCTTTAAGTTTGAAGTTTCCTCTTACTGAAAATTCCTGAATGCTGCAGTTGAAGCCTACGTTAACTGCTTTTGTGCGTCCCGCAAGCATTGCTGATTGATCCTTCTCAGGACTTGAGAGCCCAATGCAGTTTGAAACGCAGTAAAATTCACGCAGCCTTTTCATGCGATCGCCGCAAGCTGTTTCGTTCAAAAGAATTAAAACTTAGGAGGGAAAAAACAGAATATAACGACTCACTTGATTCTTCATCATCCGCGAGCACCTTTAAAATTTCCACAAACAAAATTACATTATATTATGCCTTCCGAATTTGAAAAATTTAATTTAAAAAATCTTACTCTTAATGCAAATATTCCAATTGTTATAATAAAATAATAAACAGCCATTGAAGTGTATAGAAATTGCGATATTCTTGACGTCACCCAAATTCACAACGAACGCTGTGTTTCGTTTGTATTCGTTTCATGTGCACTGGAAGTAAAACCAGTCCGCTTCCTGGATGTCAATGGCGCTGCAACGCTAAAAATCCTGTTGTGCTCTCTTGCAAAATACAATTTTGATGAAGGTTTTAGTGTCCTTTAGTTTAAAAGAGCGCTTTTGGGGACCAATGTCAAACAGCATTTCTAATAATTACAAAAATACAGGTTGCCATTAAGAAGCTATAGTAATGGCCTGTACGAAAATGGCGAAAATTTATTGCTGGTATCTTCATTAAATAAATTCAACTCGCGTGAAAATTAAATTTGAATATATCTATTACGGCTTTTAGATATTTGCGGAACTTTATTTGGAAGTTAATGTGGTTACAAAAAAGGATGATTTGCAACTGTGTTCAATGAGCAAAAAGATGTACTTCCAAATTTTCTTCCTAAAAATAGGCAACTATTTTTCACAAAATTTTGAACTTATTGTTAGTTCTAGAAAAATTTGCAGAACTGCAAAATCTTGATTACATTTATTTTCTAACCTAGAAAACGGTTGAGGACATAATCTAAAACAAAGCAAAGTTGTGTTTTACTTCCAATTTATTGTGCTACTAATGTGTACAGTAACAGTATTAATCTTCGAGTAAACTACATACTACTAGAAAGTGAAGCCATTTTATCATAATATTGCTAATAAGCAAATAAAAAAGTTTGAGTACAGCGTACATTGTTATATCAAATTATATTTTTTTTCCGAAAAAAACCCTTCGACGAGTATTTTATATATAATATAAAGTATTGAGATATTGATCTCTATCTGATGTAACAGATGCAAAAGTGCAAGTTGCCATAATCATTCAAAAATAGCTTGAATAATGAATACATAGAGAGCGTATCAAATACGGCTTATTTTGCTGAACATCAATAACGAATATCATGTTTTACGTCCCATTTTGTCAAACAATTAGGACGGGCACCGTGGCATGAGCAGTGACTTTAGGAATGGTGGTACACAGGATACATTGGTGCGAAGTTTTTCTCTCCATAAATATATTGGTTGTCTGCTCTCTCAACAACGCTGCGAGCACCAAACACCGATTGTTGGTAAGTTGGGGGCGCTGATGATGAGTAGAGCAATCAGCAATAAAGAAAGAAGAAAATGTAATGGTACTCACGTAGATCTGGGTAGCTAGGCGAGCCATCTCTGTACGGCGCCGAGGGACTGAAGTTCCAGCCGAGGGGCTGGCTCTGCACGGCCGGTGTGTACTGGGCGAAGTTTTGGTGCAGCGGAATGGTGCCAATCAGCACGGGCACACGCAATTCAAAGTTGCTGTTCCATCCAGAAGACGTAAAATGTGCCTGAGAAAAATGAATAATTATGTTAGTAGATAATTCAAATAAATAATTTGTAAGCAGGGGCAGGATCTTGGAAGGTTTCTCGCAAAATTCTATCGGCTTTCATACTATGGGCAAAGTTAAATGTGACTTTTTAAGCCCAAGAACAACAACATTTTTTTTTAAAAAACAATTTTTCATAATTGCTTTATTCAGCAAGAAATCTACTAAGAGTGGCATCAGTCAAATATGGATTTTGTTTTACTGTTTCACTTTACAAAATTTGATTTAATAAAAAAGGGAGTCTGTATGTTTCCTCACAAAATGCTATTGTCAACCGCGCTGCCAAGCTAGTATCTTTGAGGTTATTTAACTTGTTTTCATCATATTTTTACCTTCACCAGATAATTTAAGTAGATTGAACTGTAGCACTAAAAATTTAAGTATTCAAGACGCTTTACTTATAGTTGTGCTTGCTAAATATCGTTATGTTTCTAACCAGAGCAAACAGGTTTAGGTTTTCAATGTAAATATGGTAGAGGTTGAGGTCTAACACTTAATTTTTAGGATGGTGAAAAGCAGTGAAAAGGGTAGTAAAATCCAAAGATGGAATTATATCTTTTCCAAGATTTTACGGCTAGGAATTTAATTATAATTCAAAAAATTAATGGAGAACAGAAACTAATAGCAAATTTTAATACAGCTTTGATTTGTATTGCGATTTCTTCATATTCCAGGCATAATCACCAAACCTGGCTTTGAACCTACCTACCAACTCACCCACTAACTATCAAATAGGCGTGTGAATGAATCGGCAATTACTATCAAAGGGGCAGAACCAACCGCTGCACCCTTCTGAATTTTCCATCAAACTATTTGATTATATTTTAATTCCTGACTGCTCAATCTTGGAAAAATATTGCATCCCATCTTCAGATTTTAATTTCCTATTTAACATTTTTAAATTATGCTACTCGCCTAGGCTTTTGTTCCATTTAAATTATCTTGCATTTAAATTTTAACATTTCACATTCACTAATGTAAAAAAAACTTACTTCAAGGTAATAATCCAAATCAATGATGCTGCAATTCTTCAGGTTGGAGGGAGGCAAAGACGGAACCAGCAGAGCTTCTCGTTCAAAAGTGTGTGACTGCCCAGAGTCCACATAGCCAAGATTTTTCTCTGCAATGCTCATTTCCTCAGTCTTTGTGCTGCCTCTAGCTTTGTAAAGAAGGCGCTTAAAGGAGAGAAAACAAAATTATAGCCCTCTAAATAAATATTTAACATTAACTCACCTTTTTCAGCCTCAATTTTATTAGGCTGAGATAGACTCTGGAATTATTTTCTACGTCCAAGGTAGGAAAAAGTGTTTCGCCTGGAACAGCACCACCAGTCGGCAGGGACAGGGTGACGTTGACTGGACCAGAGGCACAGCACAGACAGCAATACGTTTTCGACTTTTGTGCATTTGCCGGTGCCTGTCAATCCCAAAGTGTAAATGAACAATGAAACGAACAAGCATTTGCATTCACAGACAGCTGCCTGAGGCTCGGTGTTCAAATCAAGGGTGCTGATGATGGTGAACGCGGCTTTAGCTTCATGGTCAAATGTCCAGGGTCTGTCCAAGACGGCTCGAACCGTGTACCGGATGTGGCCGTGCTCGCCCTCGAAGGACGAAGGCAGGTTTGTCGGCAAAACATAACTGAATGGAAATAAGTGTTCTCCAGCGGTCAGAGTTTGGTCACTCCCTGGAATGGAAAAATCATCATAAGATAGTGCTTTATGTTTATAAAGGTAGTGTAATCATCACCTCCTCCATAAGCAGTAAACTTGTTTTCAAAATAGACTTCCTCATTAGAAAACGTTACAGTTTCCGTTTGAGTAGCAGGCGTCGAAGAAGCACCACCATCGGTGGACGTGGTTGTAGTTGTGGAAGTGTGCTCTCTGGTCTCTGTCCATGCCACTTTAGCCTCGCCCTTTATTTTTACATTGATCGCTGTGTTCAAAATTTAACCAATGAATTAAGCCCCAAAAAATAAAAATCGGGGAAATTTAAACGTACCTCTGACTTTTTTGGGGGTGCTGGTGACAAGAACAATTTTCCCAGACACATTTTGACCGGTGTAGAACACAGCTTGCGGATTGTCGAAGTAAATTTGAAACTTTTCCAGGCCCATTTTCACGAACTGCCAGTCTTCGGCCCGAAAATAGAAGGCTTTGATCTGGGATTGCGAAGGTCTTGAGCTCACCCGGCAGAATACGTGCTGTGACTGGGGTTGGCGAGCGTCCAAAAATGTGTTCAAGCGCTCTGAAACTGCACAGTTGGATAAGAGGAAGGAACGAGGTGGCGGAGTAAAAAATCTTGGGCCGACTTGTCTTGAAATAGTTAAACTGAACACCAACCGACAAGCAAAATAAAAACCAACGTTTCGCGGAGGACAGCTGAAGCTTTGAAATAAAAAATACTAGGTTCTTCAGTAGGTATTAACAGGACAAAGAGCAGTATTGCCAATGACCAGCAGTGTATGATATACATTATAGGCTTACAAGCATAATATATGGTTATAATAATATTGTGATATTTTGAGGAAATATTGTAGAATTACTGGCATTGAAACGAAAAACAACCTGCAAAGCAAAAAAGACGGTTAAGTTCTAAGTTTGAATTGAGTTCTCTCCTCACAGTCCTCACACTTCTACCGCAAACTTATAGCAGCGCACTTAAGTATTTGACTATATTTATGTATGATAAATTACTTCAACCTTGAAAAAAATAACAGGAGAGGGAGACAGACAGTGTTAGTATTCAGCTAATCTGCTGGAAGATGTGTATGGTTAGATTAATTTTTAGGGGCGAATTATAAATGTTTGAAAGAAATTTCAACTGTACAAAATACAACTAATGAATGCAACCTACATTTATCTTAGTTTCATCAGCTGAGTTTTTACTGTTGTTTGTTACTTCCAGCCAGTTTCAACCTAAAAGTAACGAGCCAAATAAGAGCCCAACGAAAATATATTTTCGTCGTTTTAAGGTTGTTTTGAGCGAGTGGAGGAAAAGAATGTGTGATGGGTGTTGCCTCGTTGCCTCCCACTTCCTCTATTCCAATTTTGTCTAGCCTATGTGGAAGGGGATATTTTTGCAGCTGCGTTCATTCATTCGAATTCAAGTGCAGAGCCCGCGTAGGGAAAAGAAAGGAAGAGTACAGACCTTGGCGCTAACAGCATTCTTTGCCTGATTCCATCCTGGGAATTTTTTAGAGCACTACAAATTTGTAGAGTTAAAAGAACTGTTGGAATTTTGTATGAGCATAGCTGCAGTACAGTACGAGAGCATGTTATTGGACTTTTCTCTCAATAATTCACTATTACATACATAATTGGGATAATTGATATCCATTCTGGCAAATATTTTTTTTAATTTCTATTAAATTAATTTTTATTTTCTCCTAAAACGTAATAATATTTATCATAATATAGAGTAAACTATTTATAAACATAACATAAAATAAGTTCGCTGAAATTCGTGAATAAAATATAGCAGCAAAATTTGCTACTAATCTACTTAATCCAACCGCTCGACAGACTAAAAGCCTGTTTTGTTTTGCTTAAACAACAACAATTTCATGCTTAAAACCGATAATTTTCGTTGCATGTAGTGAGGATGATTTCTAATTTTTAAATTCTGACTTAGAGTATATTTTCGTTAAAATAAAATCCGAAACCCTGTAATATTTCCTATTTGTAAGAGCATACTTAATTTCCAACTAGTTTCGTTATTACACATCATCTGATCAATCTGTAAGTCGGCTTATTTCACGACAGATGATTTTTTTTTTTTATTTGGTTATTTGAGTTTTGTATATTTATTCTATTTTATTTAGTTTTAAAAGAAACTAACACAACATTCATATTTATACGCCATTTCAAAGGATAAAATAAAAACCAGGTATTTTTAATTTTTTGTATTTCACTATTTTTTCTGCGTTTTTTCCTTTTACGATACAATTAATCCATAAATAAATGTCCCCTTTGTCAACAAGAGCATCGTGACAAAATTTATCAGATGTAATAGAAACAGAATGAGGAATTGTGCCCCAATTTAATCTTCCGAAATAAAAATAGTCGCATTAAAACTGTCGACACTTCATGAGGTTGGTTCATCCATAGAAAATTGAAACTATTATGGTTGTTTGGCAATCAAGCAAAACTAATTAAAGAAATTAAAATATTTCATTAGTGGTGATTTTGTGTGGAGGTTGCCAAAATACATAATAAAGGCGTGTGTCAAGCGCAACATCAAAAATCAATAACGGGGCGCAAAAACTCCACTATTTGGAGCATGTACTAGATCGTTTAATTTTCATTAGGTGCGTCAGCCTTGACATAAAAATCACAGAGTCTTAGTTATAAACGCAGTCGATCAATCTAATCAAAATGCACCCCCCACCGAGGCCTTCGTGGAGCGGAAATCCAGTCTCTGCACTCAGCCTGAGGGGTAGCTAACCAAAAGTGACACAAGTGCGCATGCACCCCGGTGGCGAAAGCATTCAGAATCCGCACACCTGCCCTCCAGCGCACCAGCAAACAAAACAGCACAGCACCAGCCGAGCACCGCTCCAGCCGACACGCACAACACGCCGACCCAACCTGCGCCCTGAGAATTGCTCCGTTCCCAGCATGCAGCGGCCGCCGCCTTTGCAGAGGCGGCCCTCGCGCATTCCCACCAAACTGCGGAGCTCCCTTGGGGACCTGCGGGCCCAGTCGACCCTTTCGGTGGAATTCGCCGCGTCCCAGCACGACTCGGGAATTTCGCGCTCAGTCAGCCTCGCATCGCTCGCCTCCTCCGTGCCAAATTCCTCCACCATAATGCGCCATCAAAAGGTTGCTCCTCGTTATGGATTGTTTGACTGCTGCAAGGATGAACTCGTCGAGCTCGACGAGGATCCACATGTCGAGTGCAAAATTGTCATAGATCTCTTGAAGGTAGGGAAATTTAAATGTTAGAAAAATTAAGATAGAGTGAAGTCATTTTGCTTTCCCTCAAATATGAAAAGTATGCAGTGCAGAAAATATTTGAGGAATCCAAATTATTTGATACTTTCACTGTACGTCTTTTTCTTACTCCTCTGACACAATATTTATGTGAATTCTGTGTAGGACTTGGTCTAGCTATTTTAGTTAAATTTAATGCCCCATGTTCTCAATTTTAAACAGGAGCAGAATGAACTGTTGAAACGTGAGCTGATGAAGAAACAACTCATGATGGACAATGTGAGGATCGAGCATGCTGCCTACGACAGAAGAGTGGTGCTACCTCCCTATCACCCTGACTTAGAATCTATTGCTCATCACAACTTTAAAAGGTCTCAGTCCTGCGATGCCTCACTTGAAAGAGAAGTCTCTGCTGGTGATGAGGATGATTGTGATCAGAGCTTGATAGAGGTATATTATAATCTATTCATATAAAATTTAAGAGCCTTAATTTCCTCCAATTTCAGTTTTGGGTAGGAAACCAGGATGTGCAAGTGTCCAAGCGCAACTCTGAGCGCAGTATAAGCCTCACCATGCCAGACACTAAAACTGAAGTCAATGTCGAGAGGAATACACCAAGCCCAGCAGAGGAGCAGACCTTGGTAAGCAAACTAGCATCACAATTCTATAAACGCTCAAACCAAGATATGTTTCCAGGAAAAATCGCAGTCCCTTGAGTCGGTATCCCTGCCGTCAAAGACCTCTACCCCTATCATCATTTCCAGCGTTTCCAAGAAGTCTTGCGACCAGTCAAGCTGCGAGAATGACTTGAGCTTACAGAGCCTCCCTAAAGATGACTCGAGATCCAGAGTAGAGCGATGGACTGCACAAACGCCTGAAAACCCAATCATGGGCCCTCCATCAGTTCAGTGGCGGCTGTGCAGAAAGAGCCGCCCGACTCAACTCAACATTGCCAGTGTCCCTGCCAGAGATGGAGAAATGGTAAAACGGCTCAAGTCGCCAGCTGCCTTCTCGCTGCTTTCCCCCAGGCCATACAGCAAACTTCCGACTGCATTTGTTCCGCCCCTGGATCTATCCAAACTTAGGAGCAGCAGCGAAAGTGAGACCTCTGATCACAAACAGGTAGAATCTGAAAGTTTGCCATTGCGTGTGTTAATAAAAGCACATTTATTTTTATTTAGAAGCATTGCAAGAATATGACTGCCGCTGCCTCACACAAGATTTTGGCGAACGCTCAGTACAATGCAGTGCAGAGCAGACTTGTGCTACAAAATCTGCAAAAAATTAGCGAATTGAAAAGGAAATAACGACATACCTCTGAACTCTGCCTTACTTATTATGAGAAAAAATGTTGTAAGAAGTCATCAAGAACTGATGGTGGGCATGTGATTGAATTTTAAAATTTGTGTTCTGATATCAAGATGTAAAAAGACAAGACATGTTTCTCCAATTTTTATCTATTTTACCCTCTGTTTACCATTAGCTGATAATAATTGTTTCTGAATGTTTGAGAATCTATATTATATATTTTGAGCAAATGAAAGAAAAAGTTAAATAATATTCCAAATTATTTATTTCAATCTTATCACCACAACTTTGATTTGACTCTTAAAAATTGGTTCTTACGAATACTGCACAAGAGTTCACCACACTCCAATCAGATGGGCTGGGTTTCTCTCTGGAGCCATTGCAGAGCCTCATGGTGGTTTCCCTTTTGAAGGAGTGGACCCACAAGTTCCAAGCACTTTGCGTGATACTCATTGATGTAGTTGATCTGCCAAATTTGAAAAATTAGCAGAGAAAAAGATGGATCTCTAGATTATTACCTCCTCAGTGGTCAGCAAAGATTTGACAAACATTTTCGTCTGCAGAGGCACCACTGTGACATCCTCAAAGGTGAGGAAGCCCCTGTCCTTGAAGTTGAATCGAGCTGTTGCAGGCACAACCCGCACAATGTTTTCAATACGGATTCCAAAACTGCCGTCCTCGTAGTATCCAGGCTCTGCATAAGGTCATTATTTGTTTAATCTGCACAAGAACTGCGAGAGAGTAGTTCAGTTACCGTTAGAGAGGAACATATTGGCTTGCATGCCAGGATCGTGAGGGCAATTTTTGTATGTGATGCCGATCGGTCCTTCGTGAACGTTTAGGTACGAACCGATGCCGTGACTTGTGCCATGAAGGTAATCCAATCCGATGTCCCAGAGAGGCTTTCTGGCAAGGGTATCCAAATAGTTCCCCTGTTAAGTTGAAATTATAATATTTATTTGAATTTTTATTGTTCGCATTGAGGATAATAAATATGGGTTTAAGTTAAAGGCTGATATTTTAGGATTTTTAAATTTAAAGCAAAACTATACAGCAGAGCAAACAAATACAAGACTCTGATATAAACGCAATTTCTAGCCTCGTTTTTCAACAAATTAAATCCATTTTACAATACCTTGAGTTTATTTGGGAATATGCAGCTTCGGATAGCAAAGGCTCCCTTGAACACTCTGGTGAAGCTCTCCTTTTCAAAATCAGTAGGAGTGCCGAGATGAATTGTGCGAGTAACATCAGTTGTCCCATCTCTAGAGTTGGAATACGAGTTTAAAATTTTAAACAGCATATTATATCAAAATGCCACATACTTGAATTGTGCTCCTGAATCACAAAGATAAATGTGCTGGTCTGTGATTGGTCTGTCAGTCGTGGGGTCAGGCGAATAGTGGATGATTGCAGCATTAGAACCAACAGAAGAAATCGTTTCAAAGCTGAGTCCAACAAACTCATCCAACTCCCTTAAAAAATGAAGTTATATTATGTTATAAAAGGCAACATTTACTTGGCAGTGATTTCTTACGATCGAAACTGCTCCAGTTTGGTAGCGCCAGAGATCTCTGTGACTTTGTTTCCTAGAGCAACCTCCTTCTCAAGCCAGGCAAAGTATCTGCACAGAGCCGAAGCATCTCTGATGTGCGCATTAATCATGCCATCAACTTCTGTGGCATTTTTGATAGTTTTCATCAGAGAAACAGGGCTGATGTCTGTCAGGAGCATGTTCTCAGGCACTAGACTAGTCAGGGCAATACTGGATTTTTCAGAAATCCAAATCTTGTCGGAAGGACTCTGCAAATGAATTTATTTATTAAATTTGTATGGTGATGGTTAAATGGAACTTCTTACAAGTTCATTTACTGCTGACTCAATGCAGGTTGTGATTGCCTTATACGGGGAAAAAGTGACTTGGATACCCTCAGTTTCAAAGTGCTGGTGAATTTCCGGAGGAAGTTTTGATTCATCGATGTACAGGACAGCAGAGGTTTGGCTCACAGTGGCGTAAGAGAAGAAGACTGGATTGAACGAAATGTCTGATCCACGTAAGTTGAACAGCCCTGTTAAACGAAATAGTTCTTTAAACTGCAGCTGTCTGATTAGCTTTGATACTAACATGCAATGTCATCCAAAGCTGTAAAGACAATGAGGGCCGCATTCTTCTCTGCCATCTGCTCTCGAACATCACTGACTTTTGACGCGCTCGTGACTCCTGAAATAATTTTTATTGGAAGCAATGATAATAAACGCTTTTTAAACCCTAAAACGTCCACAACAATAGTGTAACAGCTTTCCATTAAACACTCGAGTGCTACTTGACTTTTATTCTTGAAAACACTTGAAATTTTTGTGCTATTATCAGTTCTTTGCAGTGGACTATTACTACACGGAATATAGCAACTTTCCTGAAGCCAATCAATTTTACATGGTTTTATGACCCGCATGTGTCATAACTTAAAATCATTATTACCTGAGTATTTTAGCCCTAAAGGAATTACAGGTCCATTGGGACGTTCTGGTCTTTCCTTGTCCCAGACAACATCAACCAGGTTTTTTTCCACGGCTACCAAGTAAATTCCAGCCGATTCAAGATGTGCCTTCAGTGGACGGTACTCGCTGTGGGAAATTAAATAAGGGTCGAAACCCACTCTTGAATTCCTTGCCAGGTTCTTGGACAACCAAGTTGCTTGCGTAGGAGTTGTTGGAATGCCTGAAAGTTTATGGTCAAATTATTGTTACATCTTTTTCTGCTAGTCTACCATCTTTCATAAGGGTCCAATCAGATGACATTTCTCTGGTCGCTTGCAAGAAATATCTGCCGTCTGTCCACATGCATGCATGGTCATCAGTCACAATGGCTGTACCAGCAGACCCAGTGAATCCAGAAATAAAGGCTCTCCTCTTGTCACAATCTGCCAGATACTCGCTCTATCAAATGATAAAATTTGCTTGTCTAAGGAAAAGTTGTTCAATGGGTGGGTCTGAGTTCCATAGGCTTGTCCCCTCATGGGAGTCATGGGTTAGTCCGAGTGAGCTTGACCCCTTATTTTTTTCTAAAAGATGACGGGTCAGTTGAGGGGTCAGGCTAATTTGGACTCACCCAATGCATGTGTCCCCTCATGTGTCACTCTTCAACCTCTCAAAGGTTTCACCTTAAAATTAAGGGGACAAGCCTAACTCAGACCCACGCAATGGAAAGTGACGCACTTGGTGAGCATCTCCAGATGATATGATGTAGGCGTGAATTGGCTCAGGTCCTACAAATTCCTTGACTTTCATGATCTGCCGCAGCTCTTTCAGAACCTGTCTTCGGCTCATGATGAACAGATCGAGTATCTGGGTCTGGATAAAAACAAGACAATTGTATGCGATTTTATACTTCAACGGACAAAGGTAAAGCAGTAAGCAATTTAAATCACCTGCTATAGTAAAAAATGGATGGACTATCGGACGGACTCGACGAGACAGATAAGAAACAAGGACGAGATTGTGCAGTGCCTGTTCTAAATTATGTTATTTTGTACGCAGATTATTACGGTGTCATCAACAACGAAAGTAAAAGAGGCGTGTCTCTGTTGTCAACTAAACAGCCGGCTGCCGGCAGAGCACGTGACGTGACATTGCGTGCATGGAGCGCCAGGCGCGGGTTTCTCGGTATAATTTGGAGACTCTTTTGATAAGTGGTGAGGCACAAAATCACAAATAAATAAACTTTTAAGTGGCATGGTTATAATAATAATGATATATTTTTACTTATAAAATGGTATGCATAACCAATGGCAAAACTGCTCAACCTTGTGAAAATAATTAACAATAATTAATTTAACAATAGGTAACAATTGCGCATCGCTCAACAAGAACCCAAATTTTCACTGTCGAATATATTGTTGCCCTTTTCTTGCAACCAACAAGAAAACTCGGCTTTGGTTTGTGAGAAATGCAAAATTTTTCCGCTACCAAGATGAATAATAATTATGAAACACAAATTATATGTAGTTGACAACGAGGATGAAGGTTTTAATTATATTAAACATGGAAACAACCTCGAGTGGTCGCATTTTTCAAATACAAATTATAGTGTAGCAAAAATCAACTCTTTGACGGAAGCCAGTGTGTAATCCAGGCCGGGGTTTCATCAAGCGTTTACAAAAATTCACTAAATTTATCCTTTTCCTAAACTCATTTAAATCACAGCTTTACTTTATAACCAGCATTGCATGGACTGATTTTTATTAGTTTGATAAGAAGGAAACTTATATGTGAGTAAGTGCGGAAAAATGAGAAAAAGAGAATGACAGTAATATGTACATACTAAACTTACTGACTTCCCAAACTAGCTTGGCATGAAAAACTATACATATCAGCTGAAATTAATTATAAAATTGGAGTGGTGGCAAGGAAAAAATGCAAAAATTGGCAAGCGGATAGCTGAATCGATATAAAAGATAAACGATGAAATCAGACACTTTTAGTTTTCATTGACGATGCGTCAACCTCTTTCGCCCCACAATCAGCCTCTCACTCTGCACCCTGCAGCACCCTACTGACCTATTCGTGTACTCTTTCACCGCGTTTCATCTATATTCAGATCACGTGATTTCATGCTCATGAGGGCGCGAGTGGAGCCGTAGTTTTCCTACTTGATTGTTATTCTCGTTATTCTTTTACTTTTTTCCTTATTTCGATTGCAATTAATATTTTTGGTCTTTCCTTTAAGATAACCAGATTTAACCGATCAGTGATGCACTCTCATCAAGAAGTTTTTTACGATCGCTTTCATGCTTCGTATATAGACTTTAAACAAATGAAAATATTATTTAATATTATTATTAATGAGAGCGCTGAGGTTGATCAAAATGATTATTCTGAATCCAAGTTGAAATAGTTTTAAACAAAGGAGATTCAAATATAGGATTTTTTTAATATATATCGCTTTAAAACAATTAATATGTATTTTATAATCCCTGATAGTTTTATTGATGAAACTTTGTTGTTATTATTTTTAAGATTTACAGTGAAAGCAACGAATTGAAATTGAAAGCGACGAATTGAAATTGAAAGTAAAGGCACTAATTGTGAATGATATGCTTTAACTATGAGACTATAATTGATATCTACAGTGATTCTTTCTGTGTTTCAAATGGAGTAAAATGAAAAAACTGTTAGAGTGGGTATTGGTGACCAAATAAAGGTAAAAATTAAATTTCAATTTTTTTATGGTTCAAATGTGCGAATATACATCATTCACTTATGACCTCACAAGTTTTACTTTTTAATTAACACAGTTCTTGTTAGCTGACAATGAGCTTGCGTCAAAAATGAGTCAGAAGAAGTATCAAAAGCAAATACGTTGAGCGTTCTCCTTGCAACAGAATCCCCATTTTCGTTTAAACAGAGAAGAGACCACATATTTTGTTTTCCTCTCTTTCTCCTTGCGGTTTCTTTCCGGTTAGTTAGTCAGTGTTTAGTGCAGTACGCGCTTCTGCGAAAAATGCACAGCAATAAGGTAAAACCGAGTGAATACGTTTGACTCCTTGCTTATCTGGGGCAGGGCAAAGGATGTGACAAGAAAGGAAATGATATTTTCGTCAGCACGCTGTGTCTGTGGAGTGGAAAAGACGATCGAATTCTGCATCTCCCGAAAACGCGAGCGAGAGTGTTCGTCTCTATCTTATCAAGTCGAGTCATCCTGTTATCTCTGCAATATTTCATAAAAGCGTAGCCTCCACACCGGCGCTTGTATTAGATATCAGAAGAAGCTGCAACTAGCCGTAGCCACACCTTTGCTCCTTTTCTTGACAAGTCTGCATGCAGTGGCGAATCATGTCTGCTCCACTATTGGCGATCGTGCTGCTTGCCCTTTTGGCCTCAGGTTCAGCACACGACCACGATAACCACAACCACGACAGCCACGACAAAGGTACTGTATTTTTACTCCGATTCGTGCCGAGGGGTTAAATATTCAGGATTTTCTGACAGTGGACGAGGAGGCAACCACTTTACCGCCGCAGCAACTACCTGAAATTCAGTGCTCGTCCGGGGTGGTGTGCGAAAGCCAATGGGGACCAAATGCTGATTGCTTTGGTGGACGGTGCGAGTGCAAGGACGGGTCCGAATTTTATGCGGATGAAGCAAAGTGCATAGAGCCTATAACATCATTTAGATCAAGTAAGATGCACGATTTTTTCTGTTAGTTCAGTATAATTATTACCACTTTTTTAAGGTCAAACGTGCACAAGCGACAGAGAATGCAGAATAAATGAATCAAAGTGTCGCCAAGGGAAGTGCCAGTGTGAAGATAAATTTATTGAATCAATTGACAAGAGCAAATGCTTGCCACGTAGGTGTAATTTTAGTGCTATAAAATGCATTTTTTAATTGATATATTTCAGTGATGGATAGGATCGGTGGTGGTTGCGAGGAAGACATGCAGTGCAGCACATTAAACAGAAACACTGAATGTAAGGATTATCAATGCGTTTGCAGACCAGGCACGAAGCTCAATCAACTGGGAGCATGCATTGAATCAAAAGGTTTTAACTCTTAATAATTTCGAAAACGCTAAAGAAACGATTTATGTTGTGTGCTATTTTCTTTCAAGATCTGGATGCAAAATGCAATGGAAATGACATGTGCACAACGCCAAATTCTATATGTTACCAAAATACTTGTGTGTGCAAGGAGGGCTTTGTGGTTGCCGCCGACAACAAAAGATGGTTAGTAATTACCAGCCGCGATCAGAAAACCCCAGCAGCCCTTCTTGATGTAACTCGCTGACCACTTAAAAAATAATGATTAAATGCATATATTTCCCCATGCAGATTTATCAATTTATCAAAGGCTCTGTGTTTAATTTGCAGTTTGGAGGTAGCCGATGGATTCAAATCTCGCTGCGAAGAGTCGATCCAGTGCACCGTAGCGTTTGGCGATTTAGCAGAGTGCCTTAGGAGCGAGTGCATCTGCAAGACTAGAACGCATTTTTCAGATATGAAATGCTGGGAGGATAAAGGTTCTAATTAATTGCATGGCCAAACAATGGTTAACTCAGAAAAATTGTTTAAAAGGTTTAGGCGATCGGTGTGACAGACCAGACGAGTGCTATATTGCAGCTGATGGCAACAACCAGAGGTTACACTGCATAGCCGGTTCGTGCACGTGCAAGCCTGAGTACAAACCAGATTTAAGCACTAGACGTTGCAATAGTATGTTTAATATGATTTAAAAGTTTCAAAACTTAACCAAATGCGAATTCAGGTGCCGCATCTCTAATTATGATGCCTGGCCTGCTCGCGGTGCTGATCGCAGCAGTGCGATTTGCCTAACAGGGAGGAGCCACTGAATTTCTACACCTTCTAAATGCGAAGTCCAGACTAACGAGAGCGTATGAATGCAGCAGAACCTGAGCAGAACCGAATTTAGCTATTATATTTTAATGAATGAAATGTAACGGGCCATAATTGAATGTGAATAAAATCAGCCATGTTTTTCTCAACAATTTAATTTCAATGCCAGATTTGTCACTGCAGATTGTATTCACTATTCACTCTGCCAGCTGGTGTGTTAAATAATTACCAGCATTCCCTTTCAAGCCTTGTAGTTGTGGCGCGGAGAATAACTTGGTGCTGTGCGTTCCACCTCGCTGAGGCTTGCAATAAACGTTTATATTCAAAACACCGAGCACCGTCAACGCGAGAGAGCACATATAATTCACTCCAGTGCCGCACACGCAACTAAATCTGCTGTGTAAACACACGGTATTGTCTGCACCCGGGCAGAGTATAATTGTTTTTGGTACGGCGTGAAACACATTTATCGGAATTTCTCATCGTTTGCAAAATTAAATAGTGTGGGCGCGCCTTTGCCAATCTACGAAATCCGCTGTGAGTGTTTCTGATTTGCATATATTGGTCTTTGTCTTTCCATTTCTGCGGTTCAGAATTATTAGGCTGGCTTCAATCTGCGCTGCTCGCTGCTGACTAATGAAATTGACTGTTGCTCTCTCTCCCCTCTCCCTCTCTCCGTCACTCTATGAGGAGTCATATATATATATATATATATATATATATATATATATATATATATATCATATCATATTGATTACTTTGTTCCTAGGTACGGAAATAACCAATGGTGCAGACTTTGAAAATAAGATGATTTTGTCATTCAAAAGGTATTGGTTAGTCATTTCTGACAGTATCCTCACTTTTTTCGGATTCTTCAAAACAGATATTGAATTTAAAGGCTAATTGCAAATTAGACGTTATCCCCAGAGGTGACAGAGGTATGCCAATATTTAATGTATCTATTTTCTCTGATGCTCTGATTCAAAGCCACGTCACCGTGATTGTAAGGGAAATGTGCAATAATAAGATAGCACACCGCACCCTCTGAAAATGACGCTTAAGAGTTCTATATACTCGCTGTTTATGAAGTTATCAAAAACGCTTATCAAGCGCGTCCACGTGATAACGGCCGCTCGACTTGAAAGAGTCGCTCCTCGTTTTTCTATTTTCAACCGCCAAGATGTGCCAATGGGCGAGGTATGCTCAGCTTGCACTGCTCATACAATGGTGTACTTTGATCGAACTCGTCTACTCAGAATTTGATATCATCCAAGGTAAAACATTGTTTATTTTGTATCCTTTCTATAAGACGTGTATCGGTGAACTGACTATGAGTTTTGTAGTATGTTCAAATCAGAACCAAAACACATTGTAGTCTCATGGCAAAAAACGGATCATCAAGACAAATAATTACTCTACTTGAATAAACTCATTCAAATGAGCACACGAATTTGAAATATTTTCCTCGCAAAATGATCAATTTAATAATGAATGGTTGGAAAATTATTGCTTTCCTGTAATTTTTATGAAAAATTTAATTTTTTTTTATATTTAGATTCAATTATTTTCAACAATGGCGTGCGCTTCTCCAAATATTTTCCTGATACATTGAAATTTAATTGTTAGTTCAATTTTATTTTGAACATTGATTTAAATTGCAATGAGAAATATAGTTTTAATGAAAATTGATCCATACCTGAAAGCTCGTAGGTGATAAAAAAGCGAAGAAAATCAAGTTAAGAAAGCGAAAACTCATTAAAAAATTATTTTTGAACGTGGATATTTATGATACCTATTAAATTAGTTAATTGCATAAACAAGAAATAATTACGATAAGAATCGTCTGGATAAAATTGAAGCTATGAGCTAACGTTAAACACAGGTAAACAATAAGGGAAATTTAGAACACAACCAAACAAACAGATTTGATTCAATAATTATTGTTTTATCTGATGTGATGTACAAAAATTATAAACTTGTTCCAGTGTGCTAGTTTTTAGCGACGAGACTATTTGTGCGGGCGTATTAAATAAATAAAAATCTACAATAATTGAAATATATAACCGGGACGAGTGACTGCGACGGCAGCGCGCTGCCTGCTCTCGGCACATTCAAAGCGAGCACCGCATCACGGCGCACCTCTCGCTCGCGCAATGTATAATATAACTGGCAGCCCGCCCGCCCGCCCGCCAGCACACACACAGCATACACACACAAACTCATACAGCGGAATGCCACATTGATTTAAAAACGGATGCTGCGCGACCGTCTGCGCTCGCATGAGCTCCTGGCACTGAGTCGCGGCCCGCGAGCGTGCGCCTTGACCGCAACCCGGCCAGCTCTCGTCGGCCCACACTCACACTCACACTGCGGGGCACGCATTCTCTCTCCCTTCGAAGACCGAGGAGGTAGGCGAGTCCGCTCTCTCGCAGACGCGGTGAGCACCGCCGCCTTTCGCCAAACCCTTTCAACCGCCGTTTATTAATAACAAACACACACACGCGGCGACCGCAGAGACGGGCTGACCGCTCACGCGTCGCAATAAATTTAAATCATTTGTGTTTGCCTATAACTTAGTTCAAGGTTGCGGTTGTCGATCCGGGCATAGAGTACGCATTGGTCGCCGATTCAAACGCGCATGTTGTGTACTCACATTCACAGATGATGGCATAATTGCACTGGAGAGTGTCCATTTCGAAATGATACAATTAAGTGTGTATAAGCTCTTAATAGTTTAGCCAGAGACCACAGATTGTAAGGAACTCAGGTAATGAAAATAAATATATTAATTTTCTTAATTTTTGTATACTGATTGCATTAACTAAGCAATTAAGATTTTATTTTTTATTTATAAATGTTGGTTGTAGACACCTTCAAAGAGAAAATGCACTTTCAGATGGTCATGATGTTCTGAGTTGATTTAAAAATAATATAAGTTAACTTGTTTTGTTGCGGGCTGTTTTAAAATTCAGCGATTTTACGCAAATGTCCTGCACGACGAGTGGCGGCTGGTAATTACTTCTTCAGAGTCTTTAAAAGACAGGTTATGGAATCTGATATTTATTTTTATTTTAACTTTGCAGACATGCAATTTTATAACTTTTAGTTCTTTTTATAAATTTGACGTTTTCAAATTATTTTGAAACATTTTTACTTATTTACTATTCTTTAATTTTTTGAAAAAATATAGTTTAATTAAAACTTTCAAACGAAATTAAAGATATTGATATTTGCTATCGTCTTTTTGTAATATTTTTTGCGTTCATTACATTCAGTTGACTATTAAAAAATAGTTCCAATGAGTGATGGCTTTGTGTTTGCGAAATGTTACACCAGACTAACTGCTTTGAAAGAAATAATTGTTAGTTAAAAGGCTTAAATATGTAGGCCTCATGCAAAAATTAAAATTGTTAATTGTTGGCGACGGTGAAGAGCGTTGATTTTTAGAAATTCAAGAATTTCAATCCCTTTTAGCACATCATTCAGCATCTTCATAATTATTAAAACTGTATTATATACTGGGAACCATGGTTTGAAGTTATTTGGAATCAAGTAGTATAGCAATAGAGTGAAAGGAAGGAATTCCGCGCCCGTTTTACCAATGCACGAACAAATTTGTTTAAATGTTGCGGTCTCAAACTTTTGATGGCCGTATAGAATATCTAGTAGTCTGCGTAAATGGTTTTAGAATATGTGACTATAATTAATATTATGCTAGCATGTCACACATAAGAGTTTGACTATTTACTGCGCAGAAAGCATTTTTTTAGGAAATTTTCGCCTGTCAAGTGCGGGGACTGAACCGAACGTCGCCATGAATGAACAAAAACATTTCAGTTCGTGGGCGATTTCACGCTTACTCCTCCTTCATTAAGCGCAGATTATACTGTCAGTCAGGCAGAGAGAGTGGGCGCGTAAATAATTCGTAAAATTAACCCAGTCTCATGTGCGGTGTGAATTTTTACAGTGACGTCAACGCAGTGCTCGACCACCGCAGAGTGCACGGAGAACGCTGAGTGCTCGAGACCACACGGGGTGTGCTTCTGCCGACGCAACTTCGTTTTCTTTGAAGACCTATGCTTGCCAGGTATAAGGTGTTCCGCGGCACGCTAAGGCAAATATAAACACAGCTCATGCACACGGAGGAGGGCAAATTGCGTTGAGGCGAGAGATCGGCGGCCGCTCTATTGTCTCTGCACTCGTCGCATTTCTTAAAATTAATTTGGATGCTAATGAGAGAGGGCGAGAGAGTGGAGCATCCCGGAGCCGGTGCATGCAGGAGCTGCTGCTCTCTCAAGTATTGCTCACATTGTGCACAATTGCGCAAAATCTTTCCATCTTGGAAAGAGCAAAAAGCTTTTAGCTTCTCGCTAGTTTTGTTATAATAGAAGAACTGAGTGAGGGAGCTGGGTTAATTTTCGAAGACCGTAAATTATTCTTGTTCCATTATGCGATTTCAATACAGCAATTTACTGCTCCAACATTTTCACCGAGGCTAGTTAAAAATGGAGATAAACCTAACTTTGAGACAGCCCTAATATATCAGGATAAAGCTCTATTCCCCACCATTTTCATCTGATAAATAAAAAAATTATTTAGCAATTATGTAAATCTTGTGCAGGGAAAATAGCAATAATTGATTGATGTTGTTTTATTATGCTGGAATATATATTAACTTTTGAAAATTTGTACCCCCGGTGGATTCACCTACAAATTAAAAGTGGAGAATGATTCTACAGTTTTACGCATGTAACGGTCATGAAACAAAAGTTATCTAATCTGGTATAAACGAGCAGTTAACTAAAACTAAATTAAAAACATTTTTTATTTATTTTTTCAACGATAAAATTCTTGCTCCGCATCCAATGTTTATATGGCTGCACGTGTTGAAATATGCGTCTGGTGCAATGACATTTATCGCATGTAAAAACTGTATACACACGAAAAACAATCCGCATTGGAGAACAGTTTCCTCGTCCTCACTCTCTGCTTCTCTCGTGGCGTTTGTCGCAAAAAAGGATAAGGGGCGAGTTTGTGTCATTGTGAGCAACCTTTCTCACGAAAGCGAGCGTGCTAACACCATCTCTCGTGGCTTTTCGTCGCCCTGCCACAGTTTTAATTATTACGGTTCACAGATCTGACAGTGCAGCTTTGTGGGATTAGCCCCAGCTAGGCAAGAGCACGTACACCTTTTTAATGCAGCCTTTTCTGCAGCCGTTCTAGCTTTTTAGTCGCTGTTTGGCACGCTGGGTTTATGCTGCTGGCGGATGACATGCACGGATGCTCTCTCATTTTGCACTCGTGGCACAAAGAAATTGGCCGAAATGAGGGCTGCACAGGGGTTGCAAACAAGCCATTTTTCATTTATGACTTTCTCAGATGTCAGTGATTTAAATAAATCATTGAAATTTTCGCCTGGAGCTCGGCCTCGAGATAAAAGATCGGTCGCGATAGCTGGATATGGAATATCATACCGATTTTAAGTGCCGCCTCGTTATCTGGAGCCACTAAAATTTATTACCGGCACATCCGCGCGCACGGCACCCCGAATTTCCCCTTGCCGAATTTTGATGGGCAATTTGCAAGCCGCGGCGACAAACCTCGGGGCAAATCAAATATAGTGCAGCGCTGTAAAGTGCATATTCGCGCACGGCGGATCTCTTTCTTGCGTCGCGTACATATAAAATGCAATATTTGCCGCACGCCTCCCTCAACTCTGCGGCGGGACGACCCTTCAGCACCGAGCGAGACACGTTGCACGTTCGAGAGCTAAAAACGAGGTTCGCGACCGTAAAAATGACGGTGCACGCTCTCTTTTACGACCGCCACCGCCGAGCCAAATCCGCCGGTGCTCGCTGCTCAGCACTCTCGTTTTTGCGCAGCCTGGAACACGTGTTTTACTGCCAATTACTTTGTAATTAATTTCAGTCGCGGAGAAGATCGGTGACGCCTGCACTGCTGACATTCAGTGCCAGTACAGTTTCGGCGCAGATTCTGAATGTTTCAACGCCTCGGACTCGGAGACTGGAAAGTGTCGCTGTAAAATCAACAGTCACTTTGGCGAAGGGAAGTGCCACATCTCAAGACGTAAGATATTTTTAGGTCTAGATGCCAATGAGGCATTTTCAAATAAAATTAAAAGCAATAATTGTTAATTTAAGTGTAGCGAGCTGTTTATTTATAAACTAGATAAATAATTGATGTTGATCAGCAATTAATGATAGGAAATTTATTGGTAATTCACGTTCCATTCTAACTCTTGAGTTAGGGCTGCATCGAGCAGCAGAAACTAGTCGAGCACAAAATTTCTGCAACACTTTTTAATTAAACTTTAACTTCATTTTTTTTCTTTTTCAATGAACCAGTCACACATACACTTAAAAATATTTTCTATAAAGAAGCCACTGTTGAATTTTTATCTTCCGAAACCAAATTTTATATCATAAATCCCCATAAAACAAATCTGGCTTGGCCAAAAAACTATTAAAATAATTTTCAAAAGTTTTTATGCCTTTCTGCAACGATCGTTTTCATCGGCTCTTGTTTTAGGCTCTATATAAAGTGAATTTCCAGCAGGATTAAACCATAATAAATCATAACTTTCAAATGAAGCTTACAAACTCAGTCATGCTTTAAAAGCGAAAGATCTGCACATAAATTTAGCTCAAACGCATAGTTTTTAAAATCCACCCCCGCTTGTTCAACGTAAGCTTATGTTGAATAACCTATTTTCTCATAGTCATTTTTATGCAACCCGCGCATCGCTTCAGTCTAAAAGCTTGTACCATATCTTTGAACTTTTCCCTTTGCACGAAGAATTTTATTTTATTTTTTTAAAAAGCTGCGAGAAAAACACAACTTTTCATTCCTACCTCTACAGGCCTGCTCCAGTTGTAAAAAGTATAAACAAACGCAAATAAAACCACGTTTTAATCTGCCGAGCAAAGTTACTGTGGGCAGCAAAAAAGCTATTACAGCTTATTAAAACTCGGGTAGAGAGTGGATTTGCAGGTCGTATTTAAAAGCATTTCTCTCGCGTGCCCATTCATTTCTATATCCCAGACTTTTTCCCGCCACCAAAACAAAACTTGCGTGTGTGTCTGCCATACAAATTTACACAAGCAAAGCGACGTAAAAACGATTATTATTTGTGGCAAAAAGCAACGGCCGCCGTAGCAGGACGCCGCGCAAATCGCTGTTCAGGCAGAGATTAACGCGTCCGCAAAAACGTGGGGTTGCTGGTCGCGATATTGGTTTTACGTCGGTTGCTGTGTGTCAAAAATGTTTCTCTTGCTGCCTAATGAGATTATAATGGTGACGAGATTTGGGGGTGTTGGCAGTTTTGGGCGACAGGTGCGTTTCCCGCAGCGACTGCTACCTTCGCGGCGGCGGCAGCGTCTACTGTGTCAGCGGCGTGTGCATCTGCCACCAGGACTATCATCCCAACAAAGCCAGGGACCAGTGCCTCCGCAGCATAGGTATGCAAATCCGACTTGTTTGTGTAGTGGAAGGTTTCCAAGCTCAGGATGAACAAAACATTTTCGATTTAGCTTTCATCAGAATAAGACTGTAATAATTGGATTTTATCAAGTTCAAAATTAATTATTTATGAATTATTATTTATACAAAATAAATAATAGTTTAAAATATTTATCATCAAGTTTTTACTGAAATATTGTTTTCACTGTAATATCACATGCTATTATTGCAGTTTAGCATTTATATTTAAAATTAGATTTCTTTGGTTACTCAGTGAAATGAGATGAACCGAATATAATCAATATTCAGCATTATTAAAACGTTCAGAGAGAATTTGCATTTTATTCTAACTCTGGATATAGCCGCAAATTAGATTCACTTGATGCCTCGATTTATTAAGGTGAAAAATGAGATTCTTGCTGAACCCTCTGACACCGATGGATACGCTCTCTGCATATTTTAGCATAGCAATAAACCCCCGAGACGCTTGCACCAATCAATCACTTCCCCTCCAAGTTCCGGTAAATAAAAAACTTTTGGAGCACGGTTGGCTAAAACTTCAGCTTCCTACTCTCGTGCCTATTCAAATACCGTTTTGATTAAGTTGTGATAACCTTATTTTATTCGGCAGAGCTTGGTTCATCATGTGCGAGTGACGAGGAGTGCATCGCAAACTCTGCGAAATGCTACGGCGAGTGCAGCTGCCCTGCGGCAGCCGTGCCAGCACCTGATCGCAGGAGGTGCTTGCCTGGTGAGTTGGCTGTTGCCCTTGTCCACGATTATTCTCACTGCTGGCTGCCCCGTGTACTTCCACCCGTGCTCCCCAGACCCCAAACGAATTTCGGCGCACACGCGCTTTTGCGTATGTACGTCACGCTTGTAAAAGTGAGAATTTGAGCAATCAACCGCAGCCGTTTCGCGCAAAACGAGATGGTCCTCTGCGTTTTGCCAGGCGAACGTGGCCTCAGTGCCGCCGGTTAATTACAGTGTTGAATTACATGTCGGCAATTACGTTTAATTGCATGCAGACACGTAGCCAGCAAATTGACTTGTTTGCAGTTGCTCACGAGCTGAACGACTCTTGCGAGGTAGACGCCCAGTGCCTGCAATTTCTTCCGCTGACCGAGTGTAAGCAGGCCGAGTGTACGTGCTCTCCAGGAACCCATCGAATGGACGACAAGTGCTGGCGAACGAAGAGTAAGCATTTAACCCCCGCAACACCCGCCTCCCTTTCGCTGTCACAACCGTGCATTTATTTTTTCCTGTTCTCGTGTCCACTCGAGGCATTAATTTAATGTTCATTGCGCATTGTGAATGTAATTCAACTAATTCAAAATGTTCATGAGCAAAAAACGCTGGAGAGAGAAGCAAATAACATTACAATTCGTGTGTTAGTTTCAATTTACGGCCCTAAACGGGAAACAATAAAACTCTTTATTTGTGACGCGGCAGCGAAACAATTTCCCCAGAGTCACTGAATGGAAGAGTGACAAATTGATCTAATTAAATGGCATGTAGATTTGAATGCCGTGTGCGAGGACTCGAGGGAATGTGGCCTTTCCGGTACTATGATCTGCTCTTCCAATGCGCGCTGCAGGTGCGCCCCTGACCACCATCCCAAAGACAAGTTTGGATGTGTACCCAGTAAGTAATATTTGATTGATTATCCTGTGGGTTTTTAGTCTTGCATTATTGATGAAATAGTTTCAAACGTTGCAATGCATGGTTTTGCTGTCGAACATGAAAAATCTAAACCAGAAGGTGATATTGTAGTGTTATTTAATTTTAAATGCAGTTAATTTAGTGTACTTATGCACATCCCGGACTCAAGCATACAATTTCGTTTCTTGAATATTTTTAATCATTGATACAGTTCGGTGGTTTAAGGTGAAAGACGCAGGAATTATGAAATTTGTTACTCCTTCTCTCTTTGATTGTGCATCGATCATGTCTACTTGAGCGACTCAAATTTCCTGCAGCTAATTACTGCGGTGATGAATTTGATTTTGAATTTAGACTATTGTTGAAAATGCCTATGATAGTGAAAAGCCAAAACAGTGGCTGTCCAGTTAGAATGTGATAAAAATTTCTTCATCTGTTATTTCGAGTTTAGCTGCCCATTTGTTTTTCAACATATGGTATAGAACTATCTTATAATATTTATTGGGTCAAGTACATTTTGTAAAAGTCATTAGTATGTTTCTATATATGTTAGCAAGAAATGCATGTCTAATTTGAGTTTGATCGAGTTAGACGCTTGGTAAGCGAACGCCGCTGATTCCATAAACCGAGAAACATCTGCAGATTCATTTATTACGGTATCTGAGCGAATGAAAAACTTTTTCCACTCTAGTAGCCGGGTAACATTCGTTCAGCGAAGGCGATTTTCCCCTCTCAAATAAATCTAGTTTCTTAGCCCAAGTGCCAGGCGAGCGTCTGCTCGCATTGCGCAAAACATAAATATTTCTCCTCGCTGTTACAGATTCCGCCTCTGCCGGCACTTCAGCAGCCTCCCTGCTCCTTTATTTGATTAGCGGGCTGATTTTATTTATCCTCGCCAATTATTCATGAGCGACGGTGCGTCGACAGCATCAGCAGCAGCAGCAAAAGAAAATAAAAATACGAAACATCTTCAGTGACTAGTGGTGCCGCGCGCATCCAACAGGTAGTAGCAAAGGGTTGAGGAAGAAAGAAGAGCGAAAGCCCTTCGTTGCGGCTGACGCACAGGCAGTCAAATTGATCCAAATGAAAACGGCTTTTAATGAAACGAGGCAATAAATTCGCGATGAAAAGAACGTCGGCCACCAGCACCACCCCCGACTTTAGTTGCTGGAACTAATTTTGCATGCAAATGAGTTGGGCGCGCGCGGAGGAGCAGTTTTCGCTTCGCGCAGCTTGTGGCAGGTGATTTTCTTCGTCATGTGACGGCGATAATTGCTCCTCGCCAAAAACTTTCAGCGACACGTTCTTCGCAGCACTTGTGCGGTGGGAATTCGTGTGGACATCTTGAAGAAAACTCGTGAGTGTGTCTGTCAAACCGAGTGTGGTTCATTTGTTGCTGATCCAGTATTTTTCCCAGTTATCTTAATCCTTTTCTACAGCTTGTATACTCGCGTGGAATAAAACTTTTCTAATTGTCTCTTTCTCCGACTCCTGCATTTTTCAGTGTCGCGCATCATGAGCCTCCTTTGTAATCCTAGTCGATTTAAGTTTTCCTCCGAGTAGGACAGAGAGTAATTCGAGCAATTTCGTTATTATACCCAATAAAAGGATCAGCACGGCGAATGGAGGCTTCAGGTTGGATTTAATAAAAAAGGGAAGGAAGCCAACTTTTAATCTCCCTCCAACAGAAAAGCTTAGCCTTCTGTGTTCCGACTGATTGCGGAGTGAAAGAGAGAAAAAAAATAAAGGTACTTATTTCCCTTCACGTTTGTAATCCAGTGCTTCACGTTGATCTGATCCTGAGATACACTTGTGTTTGATCGAATATGCAAATAAATACGTGCCCTCTAATTTTACTGGAGCGTTTCAATTTGTCTAGTTGGTCCAAACCGCCTCAAAAGCAAACTCGTCAGCCCTCAAATCTAATGCCGGCAAACACTGCGCCTTTGAAGCGAATTTGTACATTAATGCCCACAGGGCCCGGGAAAGTTACTGGTCCAAACTAGACTTGACTCTATTGAATGTTTTTTTTTAATTTTCCTCAATTTTAATTAATTTAAAAGGTGAACCGTACAACAACTTCGTTTGATCAAGTTGGCAAACTTAATTATTCAAAAGGTCAAATGCAAAATTGGCGTCAAATCAAACGTGTGTTTATCTCTGAAGCAAATTTGCGAATCCGGTTTTGAATTATTGATTGGCCCTTTTCCTGCTGAGTGGCTTTGCGAGCATGACTTTCGCGACGTGTGGGTGTTGGGGTTGGGCCGTTGGCGAGAGCTTTATTCTTTCTTTTTCGGGGGAAGGAGGCAAACGGAAGAATCGACAGCAGCTTAGAGACGGCAGGTTCGCCACAACACTGCTGTCAACAGATAATTTTATCTCAAGAGGCCGGCCTCACTCAGTTAGGGTGGCAATTAATTAAAAGCAGCCTTTTTGCCCGTCAACCCTTGCTAGGGAGGAAAAATCGGCCTCGGAACAACTTTATGCGACGCAAAATGGATTTCTTGATTAAAAAGAGTTGGCTTGTTAAAAAGGCCTTCGCTGAAACGCGGAAATTTCTGGTGAAAAAGGCGTGGGATTAAATTGGTGAGGTGAATTTTAACGAAGGAGCGCGGGAGCACGTCTCATTTTTTATTTACGCGTGTATATGGGCCACCTTTTTTTTGCCAATCAACGTGGGACGCAAATTGTGATCAATATGAATCCACCCTCTCTCAATCCAAAAATGAGAATGTAACTTGCTTAACAACCCCAAGCTGAATTCCGCGTGCCTGTGAACGTGAGCATCCAACTGGGAGGCGAAAAAACCGTGGTCGCGATGCGTGCTTTTAGTCTGATTAGCACGTGTCCGAAGCATAATCATCAATATCGCATCCGTTTAATTGAATTGACCCAATTAGGCTCAATACACGCTATAGGATAAAAATTCCTGCGAAAAATATCTGTTAACTAAAGCTATGAACATGTGCATACTGCCCACAAGGGCACTATTGTTGTTGTAGGAGATTTCATTAAATTCTGGCACTATTCAATTATATAGTTCATCTCAGGCAAGTGTCAGCGAGTTTTGAGGGTCCAAAAAGGAATAAAAATACCTATTGCAATAAACACGGGAATCGTTTCAAAATTTAATTTTGATGCCACTCGTCGTTCAATCGTAATGATTTTTTAAAGTACTATTTTCAACGGGGGAAATCGATCGATAAATCATTTTCAACTTGCAAAAAGTGTACTAGAAATTAGCCGGGAAGATCGCCAATAGCTGAACTGAGTTCACATCAGGTCAAGCAACAAAAATTTCATAAAGTCACTGCACTGTAACCAAAACGCAGCATCCTTAAGAGTTTCAAATGAATGAATATAGCCCCAAAATAGTTAATATGTGATTTCGCTTTGCCAGCTCATATTATGAATAGCTGGTTCTCATTGAACGCGACCGCAGAATAGGATATGTGTTCAAGTGGAGCCGCCACGAAAGCTGCTTTTGAGGCTGTCGTCCGTGGTTTCCATTTTAGAATTTACATCGCGTGTCACCAATTTCCATCTCAAATTGAAGAGAACCCTCCAACAAAGTCGGTTGACTTTGAAGTGATGCCTCCTGCTCTCATCTGCTCGCCGCGCTGACAGCAATGTTCGGGCCCAACCGTCAATTCTGTGTCCTCTGTGCTTGCTCTTCACATTCCACTCCTATAATATATAGCTAGGTGTAATTACGCGTTAAGTTCTGCCAACATTTTGAAAGGCCGTTTAACTTATGCTGACTCAATGGCTCGCATTGTAGCAATTTGCAAACAAACGTTTTTGTGGAAGTGGAATTATGTACGAAATTAAACCAGAATATTACGCTGTCGATTTTCTAGTTGCTGACGGAAGCGAAATTTTTAAAAGCAGATTAAAAAAATGCAATTTAAACTTTCTCTCTGTTTAAATAATATTTGTTTAAGGTGCAATTGGTGAGAGTTCCATGACAAGCCCGGCAGGGAAGTTGGAAACCTACCGGTGGTGAGTCGAGTTGCAGATTGCTGAATTTAGGTTTTTTTGAAAATTATATATACCTGACATTTTCCACCCAAGGTTGATAATTTTCCTTAAAATTTAAACCGGTCATTTATTGCCAATCCATTTCGACATCACAGTGAAGCTCCATATATTTCATTAGAGCCCAGCAAGACTCTAAAATACATATTTCGTTCTTTGACTTTCAAATTTTTAAATGCGCCTTTAGGGGCTTGAGATAATAAAATTTAACCAATTGCAAAGAAATACAATATCTATTTACGAGAATATCTCATGATTGAGAATGAATTTGAAAATCATTCCCAGCTTATCACAATTAATTATTTTTTTGTTGTGGTTTATTCTCATTCAAGTCAAAAGTACTTCAAACATTATCTTTTAAGTTCAAAATAAACAGCCAAATAACTAATAAATGGAAGAATATGGTGGGTGCTAAATATTGACTCTTTTTGGGAAAAAGTGCGATTGTTAGCTAAATTTTCACCGTGTCATAAAAGTTCCTGAAAAAGTGTAAAATGTTTTGCCACAAGAGTCATTTTTCAAAAATCAATTATCACGTTGTTGTGTCAAGAGCAAAAATGACGAATCTCCCGCACTTTTATTCGCTGGTAAAAACAGCCCGCGGCGCCCGTGTTGTATTATAATCAACGTGGCTCTTTGTTGTCCAACGTAGTAATTCGCATGCGATATTGCAAATAGGATTATATTAAATGGGGAATTGCGCCCAGCAGGCAGATAAATAAAGTTGTCGCAAAAATGTAGAGCGCCGCAGAGAGTCGCTCGAGCGTGGACTCACTTTATCATTACCTTTTATTTATAATGGCCAGCTGCGGCTTGTTTTCCCCAATTGGTGTATGCGTCTCTCGGTATTTACGCTTTAATTTTTAAGCAACACCCAGCCTCATTTATTTTTGCTTATGCAGCTGCCTCTATATCTAAAACGTGTTATAACCCACTGGGCGCACGGAAATATTGCTCAGTGAGCGTTCATCCGTGACAAAAAGTTCGAATTTGTGCCTAGATGCTATCTAAACTGCGACCATAACAATGATCAATTATGGTGTCCCCGGTGGCTAATTACAAATTGGAATAATGCAGCAATATATCAAAAGTGTTAATTTTATACAGTTCCTTAACAAAAATGAGTCATTTTTAATTGTAACCAGCGTGGCAGAGTTTCGATCTCCAAAACCGAAACAGAAAAATGCTGAATTATTAATTTTTATATGCTTACAGAAAATGGAAAAAATCTATGTAGATCATAGTGAATTTAATTTAACTGATTTTACCATTGGCGAACAAATAAACACGGAAGGCTTCATAAATTGAACAATTTTAAAGAAAAATAGTGCTCTTGTACTGTACAGCAGCTGTTTCAACCATGCAGGCCTCATCAGTAGTACTGTAACTTCAAAACAAATTCATAGTCACACAGTGTTAGCTGCAGAGAATTTTGAATCAGCTATCGTTGAAAATTTCCACGTGCATTCATCTCTGATTGTGAATGAAAACGAAAAGATAAACGAGCAACGAAATTGACAACCCCGCCACTTGAATCTCCGTGTGATAGATATTTCCTCTTAAAAAAACTCGACTAAGTCAAAAATTCAATCCTTTCGTATGCGAACTATTTTCAAAGGTGAAAACCCGCTCCTAACACCACTAAAATAATTCTAGATGGGAATAGAAATTTCGTGTATCTGCTTGAAGCCTGCTAACCGCCGCCAATCAAGAGGAATTAATGACAAATAGACATGAAATTTATAGCCTCCCAATGCATATAGAGAAAAATGCTTTAAACTTCAATAGGAAAAAACCTGGTAGGATTAGCCATCGTAAAGCAGTTTAATTAATTTTGTGACATAAATTATCAATTAAATTAACAAATAAATCAAGAAAATTAATTTATTGTTCTCAGTAGATAAGACACAAGTTTCACAATCAAACTTGTGAGCTAATAATCGTGCCGAATTCTCAGCTAATCATCAGGGCAAATACGCTGGAGGGATAAATCGAATTACACCTCTCGCTATAATAGACTCGGCAGTCGGAGAAGAGCTCGATTGATTCATTTGTCCGCTTAATCAGTCTTCTCTGCCTCGAGTTGACTCTCTCGCTGGCTGCCCGCCGTTCAGAGCAGGCAATATCATTAATGCAACGAACGACGCGCTTGGCTCACTTCAGCCGTCTTGAATGCGCGATTAAGTGGGATCTTTTTATTCAATGCAAGCTGAAGATGCAATGCCTCGGAGTTACGCAAGACAGAGATTCATTCTGCCACTAATGTCCTTGGTGTTGCATTAGCGTGCAAAAATTAATCGCCATTCCTACGACTCCCCCTCGGCTAATTGGACGGGGCATTAAGTCGTTACCGATGTTTTTCAGCACGCCGGAAGATTAGTCTCAATTATGCCGGCTATGCGGCACGCAGGATTATTTGTGTTTGCAGCCGACGCGTGTCTTGCCAAAATTGTACACGTAGTTGGTCGATACACACGGTTCGCACGCACCTGCAATGTGAGCATTCGTGTGCTCGCTACAAAGACACCCTGGAGTGTAAACCTGCGTTGGCAAGCAGCCGAAATAGTTGTGTTTTGAGGGCGAGAAACGAAATGTAAAGCAGGGAAATGTTGTTACCTTGTTTTGTTTTGCTTGCCGGCTTTGTCTCGCAGCAAAAGTTCTCTTCAAAACCAGTGGTGTAATATTCGCAGAGGGAGACGTCAAACAACGCAGGCAAGTGCGGATAGCGGAGCAAAATATCGTAAAAGTCAGATGGAAAGTTGAAACAACACTAAAGAGTTCCGCTCATCTGCAAAGAGAAAATTGTGACTGTAGTTACGCTTCATATCTATTCTAGAAACGCATGTACACATTATTTATAAGTTTTTCGTGGCGTCGAGCGGATTACAGAGAGAAAAACTTCTTTATTGTTATGTCGACGAAGTTTCACTTGTAATTACTAAACAATAAGTGGATGTGGGGCAAAAGAATGCGCCACATAGAGTCGCATGAAATTAATTTTGTGGTGCAAAACTAACAAAAATGTATCAAAAAGTGAAGAATGCTACTTGGACATTTCCAGTAAAATTATAAATCACGTGGAAACCCTCAAAACATATAAACTCTTACCAAAAACAGCATTTGCAAGTAGACGGCTTACATCACCAAAGAAACTACAAATTTGGCAGCACTTGAATTTTATTAACGTCCTTATGATTTCTTCATAATATATATGCTTTCCGAATTGAAAATTCTTTTTCTACAGGTATATCACGTGAAAGGCACAGATGATGTGATTCCTTTTATTGCACATCAATAGAGGAATGACATTGTCATCAGCCGCTGATTGAATGCTCGCAGCATAAAAAGCAGATCATTATTTTCCGTCGATGCCTTTTTCATGAAAAGCTCGAGTTGACAATGGCGCCGATAATCCGCACGCTCCGATTCACAGAGCGCAGCGGAAAGCGCGCGAGCAAACCCGCTGCACGCGGTGCTCCGTCAAGCTAATGTGTGTGTTATAAGATTCCTTGCTAAACACTGATTACTGTGCAATGAGCGTCCGGGTTTGATTGCAATGCAGCCGAGTGTGCAGCGCGAGGGCCCGTGGAACGTTTAGCGGGCGCAGCCGCGCAGCCAACCGGCCCCGCATCGGCTGCGATCGCAGTCGCTGCTGGGCAGGCGGCCAGAACGGAACGGAGCGAGCGCCTGGCGGACGACGGCAGGCAACCCGCTGATCGCGCGAGACGAGCGCGCTGCATACCCACTCTTCTGCTTTACATATTTATTGGCCGGGCACGGGAGTTTGTTTCGCGCAGCTCAAATTGCCGCGCAAATTGCGTTTGCGAAGAAAAATGGGGATCGAAATCGAGTTGGCCGCGACCTCCGCACCTCCGGCGCAGCGTGGGTGCAATTTTGACGGTGTCGACTTTCGCCGTCTAATCAGTGTCCGCTGATTTGCCAGTTGATGGTGAGTGCTAATCATGCTCGGTCGGTGCTTCTCCGACACGTGAAGCCGAGTGTGATGCACGCGTGCATTGTTCATGAATAAAAAGCAATCTCGCGGCCCGATCGAGAAAATATTTTCCGGCGCGTGTGATTGATCGGTGGCTGCGTCGGCGGCGATAAGCGTTGATTAATGACGACGCAATGAACGCGTCGACGGCCAACCTGACGCTGGCGGCGGCCAACGCGACGGATGAGGCCATGGAGCGGCCCCCGACGGCCGCCGACATCCTCAGCAGCGTGGACAACGTGGTGCTGGCCACCGTGTTGCTGCTCTTCTCGGTGGCCACCGTGTTCGGCAACGGGTTGGTGATCGCGGCCGTCGTCCGCGAACGCTACCTCCACACGGCCACCAACTTTTTCATTTTGTCGCTGGCCGTGGCCGACTGCCTCGTCGGCCTCGTCGTCATGCCCTTCAGCGCCGTTTACGAGGTAAGTTTCGTTCTAAACTGTTCTCTGGAGAGAGCTTCGCCCCAAATTAGTCGTGCAAATCTAATGGTGCTGTGTTTTACCCCGAGTTGCGACTTGTTGAGGGTGTTGCTGACAAGTAGTGTATGTATGGCGGATGCGTGCCATGTTCCAAACGAGCACGGTGTACCAGCTCGCTTTCTGGCCAGGCACTGTGTCTTGTTTTATTCCCGGTACAATGCCCAAACACGACTGACTCTTGCTCACGTCGGGGATTCGCTTTGATGCACAGACGTTACGCTCTGTGCCATATATTACGTGACAACTTATTGTTGGAAACATTGAAACTTGCGATCCCAAGCGTGATGGTATACCAATGCGTTTCACCCTTTTTAAAGGGAATTAGGGTTAGAAAATTCAGGCAAAGTGAAAGTAAATTGGTAAAAGCTGGACTTAATTGCCGGAGTGTCGATTATATTTCCAAACTTTGTATTCTAAAATCGAGCGGTGAGCACTACATCCCTTCTAAATATAATAATTTATTTCACCACGGTGAAAATTCGCCTCCGCAAGTCCCAAATCTCAACGAGCAGAGGAAACGAAATCAAATGAAAAACATAGAAAGCCGTTTTATTTTTACGAGAAACTTGATAAAACTATAATAATAATTTCTGCCCGGTCTTGATTTTGTTTTTGAGAGCCAGCAAAGCAAATTTTGCTCTTTGTTTTTTTTTTACATTTTCTTCAAATTAATCAGTCAAAGCTAGAAAAGAAAGTTAATTCTGGAGCTAGTATGGCCACATAACAGGTTTATTGATTTATTTTTAAAGAAAATTATTTTGTGAATTTACCCTCTACCAAATGATTTTAAATGTTGATTTTCCAATATAATAATAATGCATAAATTTGCTATTACCTTTAAAACAATAGCTGATTCGTGGAGGATTCAAAATTCATGAATTAGAATTGATATCAAAAACCGTTTCTTTCAGTTGCAATAACAGTTAGCATGGATGAAATTTGTTGAAAAATACTTTTATGCATAACACGTTTTGTTGTGACCAAGAAGTTAACCAATTGACAATGATAAATGTTGAGTGAAATAATTTAAAAAAGTTTGACCTTGTTTTAAATGAATGCTATCGACTTGCAAGTTATGTTTAAACGAGAACAGTATGCACATGGAACTGTAGTACACAGTTCAATTAAGTTTTATAGAGTGGAGTTAATCTGTTTAATCTTGCGTGTTGCTGCCCTCACTTCCTGCACGTTCTATTCTGAAACAGAAATACAACCTGTTTACCCTATCGCTTTTAAAGTTTGTTCAATAATTACTACCAGCTTTGCCAACTTTCCCTGCATACACTTTCATTCAAGTCTCTCCGCATTATTTGCGAAACAGGAACAGCAGCAGCTTGCTCCAATTAACAACTTTGCATTGTTCGAGTTCGACGGAGAAATCCATTACTTAAACCGTACGCGTATTATCCGTGGCAGACGCAAAATTCCTAACTAAATAATTTAAAAAAAAAAACAACAACAACAAGACGCCTTTATTTACTACTTGCAACGCGAGAGATTAACAGAAAAGGGCGCGTGCGTTTTAAACCCTCTTTCTTATGCACGGCACGGGTTTTGCGCTCTAAATAAACTTGCGTTTGAGCTTTGTAAGTAATCTGACAAGAGACTCGTTCTCGCACGCCGTGAGCCGAGAGTAAATAAAGCACGGCCGCTTCTGTTTATTTTCTCCGGGTGTGCAATTCCTCGTTTGCTTATTGCAAATCCTCACCTAGTACTTCACTCACAGAAAACCCAGATATTTTCAACGTAAAACTTTTTAGTTTTCAATCTCGCAATGGGAAATCAGGACGCCCAGCTTTTCCACTATTGATTTCATTTGTAAAGCCAGGCTTTACCGTTGAAAAAGAGAAATTGCTGCGCAGAATTCGTTGAATGGTAATTGGATTTCAATCAATTTATATTCACTTGAAATTTTACACATTATATTGAGTTCTTTCATTATAATTTTCCCGAAACAAACATTCAATAGAAATTACGCTAAAAGCATACGCAGGAACTTAACATTTTTTAAAGAGAGCTAATTGGAAAAAGAGCACTGAATTGAGATTTTTCCTAATTCTATCGTTGCAGGTCTTGGAGAAGCAGTGGCTGTTCGGCGTGAATTGGTGCGACGTGTGGCGTTCGCTGGACGTGCTTTTCAGCACGGCGTCCATCCTGAACCTGTGCGTGGTGTCTCTGGACAGATACTGGGCCATCACGGATCCGCTCACCTACCCAAATCGCATGTCCAACAAGCGGGCCATCGTGCTGATCGCGACCGTGTGGCTCTGCTCGAGCCTCATCTCTTTCCCGGCCATCGTGTGGTGGCGCATGGACCGCGAAGGACCCGTGCCAGACTTCAAGTGTCCCTTCACCGAGAACCTCGGCTACCTGCTCTTCTCCTCCACCATCAGCTTCTACCTCCCTTTGTTTGTCATGGTCTTCACTTACTGCAGAATTTACAGGGCGGCCGCCATTCAGACGCGCAGCCTCAAACTCGGCTCAAAACAGGTCAGAATATACTATAATGAAGCTTTGTGCTCGTTTATTATATTAAATAGAAACAGGTCTATTGTTCAGTCTCGAGAACTGTATTATTAATTTTATGAATGCGATATTTACAGAATTATGATACTGTGAAGCACAATGAAATCTTATTGTGCAATCTCTGAGAATTGAGTAAAAGCTAACAAGTATATATTATACCAGGCGCATCACTTTTGAGAAAAGTGACTGCAGCTCTGGGATGCTTATTAAATGGCAAGCACATCCTCCATAAGAAAAATCATATTTTATTTCAAAACATAGGGTTCTCCCATGAGATGCTTGGTTATATCTAAATTTTATACGATAAATGTCAAAAATCCTAGTAAATTCGCAAAAATTGAAAAATATTTCGATAAATGTGCAAAGGCACCCTCGCAAGGACAGCTTTTATTTTTTTAGTTATTTCAGCCCTGATATTGAGTCAACTATAGGCTTGGTGCAGATGCTCTCACCTAAGCTTGCATATCTGGAGCACTAATCTCCAAAACTAACAATAAATTAATCGGTTTTGAAGCCGGAAACTTGTGTTAGATGAAGGCTTGGTATGCAATTCTTGCAATATCTAAACCTTTTTTACTCGAACGAAAAACTGCACGGACCTTGTTTGATAATTTGGGCTATTATCGATGTGCTAAGGATTTTATATTACAATTTTAAAACTAACTTATAGAGGAACGACTTGTAGAGGGAGAATAAACAAAAATCTATTTTATTGCTAGTTTTCTGCCGTGAAAAGAAAGCAATAATTTTTTTTTTTTGGAATTGTGGTGTGGGAGCAATAATTTTTGGAGGTGATTTTGCTAATTCAACCACTATGAATTCATGCCCCTTAATTGTGACAAAATGTATCATTAACTTCTCACGTAATACATCACTGCAAAAATTATAAATAATGTGCATCACACAGAACAGCAAAGAGCTACACCCTATATATAAGTGAGGAAAATAAGCAAAATTAATCTTCTGCATGCGTGATCAAAGTGAAAATAAAAATTATTTTCTCTGGCAACGGAATATTTGCCACAGATGATTTTTGTGTTAGCAGGCGGTAAAATAATTAATTGATTATAATCATACCAATGAAAGAGCTTATTTGCATTTAGTCCGAAACAATTGGCCAGTTTAATTTATACCTCAAAGCTAAACCAAGAGAGAAAGTAAATTACGATTTTGATTAAAATGTCCTCAGGTCATGATGGGCTCGAGCGAGCTGGAGCTGACCCTGCGTATCCACCGGGGCGGCACTCACGGCAGCGGCTCCTCGCAGGAGGGTGGCCGGTGTGACGAGAGCAGCTGCAATCGCGTTGCATCGAAAAACGTGCGCAACTTCTCGTTCAGCCGGCGGCTGGCTAAATTCGCCAAGGAGAAGAAGGCAGCCAAGACGCTGGGCATCGTGATGGGCGTCTTCATCGTGTGCTGGCTGCCCTTCTTCGTAGTCAACCTGCTGAGCGGAATGTGCCGCAGCTGTATCGAGCACGAAGAGCTGGTCAGCGCAATTGTCACGTGGCTCGGATGGATCAACTCGTCCATGAACCCGGTCATTTACGCCTGCTGGAGCAGAGACTTTAGAAGGTAAGTGATGGTCATCTCTCTTTGTTTTCCGCGGCTTATTTCGTATTCTGCAAATTGATCGGCGATGTTTAAGGGTCTTCAGCTTCACAGCTATTTCTAGATATCTATTCGTTTTTCATAATGACAAAGCACAGATTACATCTATAATTCAAATCAGTTACCGCTTTTGGAGGAACGTGATGACAAAATTTAGAGAAAATACCTTGAGATATTTGTTATTAATAGTTTTGCTGATTCGATTTAATGCAATTTTTTATTTTTAAATAACTGATATTCATTTTGAATCTAATTGTGAGGACTGCAAGTATAGAAATAGTAATGCAGTTAGCATCGGAAAATAAAGTAAATAATTAAATGATAGAAATAGCTAAAGATATTGAAAATTCCGCAAAAATTATATTCCATGGAGTGGCATATCCTATTATAGCGCATTCCAGGCTTCCTCTTTGAAGTGCTATATGTGTGCGCCCAGCATATACTGCAGGAAGCTGCCTTGGGTGCCCAAGGGTGTTTAAAATTTCATAAAGCACAGCACAGCGGCGTGATCTTTAAGAATTGTGTGTGCAACGGTGAGAGGAAAAATGTGCACAAGGAGGGCTTTCAATTTCCTCTAACGGCGAATTACTCGCTACAAAAGGGCACACACAGTGCGAGAGGCGTACGTCACTGGCAGACACGCGTAATTTCTTTGAAAAGTCTCCTACGCGAAATTTCTTTCGGTCACGTAGACACTCGAATTTACGACGAGCCTTCTCCCTCTGCAGTCAAGAGACATAATGTCTAATTTGGTCTAAACCGTAAAACTCAATTTGCTCAGAAGGAAAGAGTTGCCCGCCAGTTTTCTCGGATAAACTTCAAAACGTGGCCTGTCCGTTTGGAATTAATTACACAAGGTTATTCGATTATCGTGTGTCTACCGAAATAAACTCGAGTGTTCGGCTAAACCGCGGAGATGGACGGACGCAGCTGACGCGCAGCCCAACTTTTCATCTTAATTAAATTGGCCGACTCGAAAGAGTCCTTTCAGATAACGGCTCGTTGCGCGCAGCAATGCTCTAAAGAGCGAATTGTTTCAGATTTAATTAGCAGTCACTGCCAGCTACAAGAAGAAAGGAGGTCTTTCCCGGGTCAATGTTCCCGAGATGGTCGGTGCTCGCGGACCAATCATACTCTCGGAACACAATTTTTTTCCAATTTTCTCAGACGCGTGCACGCACACAGAAAATTGAATCAAGTTGAAGAGCATGTGCAAAAAATTTAGCGAGACGTTGTCAATCAAGCAACCTTCCGGAGGCGGTCGAGCAGAGTTTCAAGACAGTGTACATAACAAGCGACGTCGCGAGCGGTGCGCAAAATGCTCGCTGTTTAGTTAATTAGCCCAGGTGCTGTTGAAATTCCACTTACAGCTGGTGAGCGGAAGTAAGCCGCTTACTATTAATGAAAGGAGGAAGCCGCGCGCACGCGAATACGCCAGTATAATGAACTATACCACCAGACTAATTGTTAAGTGAACAGTTACATTTGCGCTAAAAATCACATGTTACATAATTTGTGTTTTTTTTATTTCTAATAAATTTGTTTTTGTTTTGTCTAGAATTTATTATTATCCAGATATGATTGAAAATTCATATTTGCAAAAAGTCAAGAGAGCTAGACAGAATATTTAATAAAACAGCCAAAACGGTAATTACCTTTGAAATACAAAGGAGCGTGTCATTCATTGACACTCACCATAGAAGTCATCAAATTGTGTGAATCTAAAATATTTGGTATAAATATTTTTCGATCAAGGGAAGAAGTAAGGGGACGCAATTGTGATCTTTGAGAGGGGTTACAAAACTCTGAAGACATTCAACGAATTTAGTGAATAAAGTGTTTAAATATCGTATTTTATGAATTTATTTTTAACAAACTTTTATTTTTCGCTCAATCATTACACCAGCTCATTCAATCACCTTTAATCACAGGAATGTTTTTAAAGTATCCGTCGCATTGTTGAATATGACTTAAGGAGACAAAGAAATGTGCGTGCTCTCTCTCGATTTTAGCAAATTTAACAGATGCGATCGTATTTAAGTAAAGATTCACTGTTTAAATGATTTATATTAAAATAAATTGCGTGAATTCACTAAAAATGACAAATCTCACATGTTTTACGATGGACAAGCATATTAATGCTCTTGTGTGCGGTTCTTCATTGAAGTAAAACTTATACTCGTGCATTTTTTGCCAGTAGCTGATGCGGGAAATCATTTGATTAGTAGTAAAAATTTCTGGAGACTCACTTACCCAATTCAGAACAAACTTTATTGATTTCGCAATGTTCTGCCAAAGGGCTCTTTTCTGGGACACTAGCTTCCATCTATTAAATCGAAACAGTTTAGCGATGCACATCCCACCACACGCGTACCGATAGAAATGAGAAATGGTTTTGAATGACACTCAGCTTAAATCAAATTAAAACATACCAGAGCTCCATTGACAAGTTCATTACATGAATTACGTCCGCACACATCGCAATAATGTTGACAGATGCTGACGTGCTGTGAAACTTATTGCTTGACCTGAATAATAAGTTCACTGCTTTTAATTGGAATTTTTTATTTTCAATTTAATAGTGAATATTGAGTCAAATATAAGATCGATATAAATGATTTCATGGTTACTATGCACATTTTGGTGAAATATCCGCAAAACTGTGGTTAATTTTACTTTGCTTGAAATAGCGACATTGCTTATTCTATGAATTAGGAAAACTCGCTACTTGCTGGTTTGCACCTTTCCAGCATGCGTGATTTGGCATCACGGGACGAATGTCTAGCGTTTCAAAACGTCCTTGGTGCGGAGGCAAGTGGCCCTTCAGTGGGCTAGGCCCTGTCCCAGTGCGACCTGGTGTTATCCGTTCGCGGTGTTATTGGGATCCGGGTTTCAGCATTCGTGCTAGTACAGTGCGCGCCCTTCCCGCTCCTCGGACAGGGATAAAAAGAGCAAAAAATGTTCAATTTTCCCGTTCCTTTTCCGTCAGCCTGGATTCTAAAGTGCGTGAACGCAACTCACTTTTTCTGCCTAGTTGGATCGACGCACACACACATACACACACGCGCGCAAAGGTCTTTTGCTACTACACATCATAGAGAATTAAAGCAGTCCACACACAGAGGAGTTCTGGAAATGCACAAGCGCGCGTCCTTCCGTTCCCAAGCCACTAATGGCTTCTGTCGTCTGCTTTTTGCCTCTGCTGTTGCAAGTGAAAGGAAATTTTAACGAGCTCCCCAGCAACGAGAATATTCATATTATCTCGAATAAGCTGGATGAATAAAAAGCGAAATATCTCGCCAATCTGATTTTGTAATTGAAGCGACGAGAAATGCCCTGGCGTGTTTAATTATACCCTTGCGAGAGGACGGTCTCTAGATTTGAAATTAAAATGCCACACGTGCGCGCGAACGGGGAAATAAAAGCGAGAGGTGGCTCGTGCAAATTATAATAGCGATGATTTTATCCGGGGAACAAAGCGAACAGTCGGCGAGATTTGCATATCGCGCCCTGCGTCTCACTCGCCGGTCGAAAGCCAATTTTATTTTACTTGGCATGCAACAAAGCTATCAATTCATCCCTTCCGAGTGGGCTTTCTTTCATTTTTGTCCACCCCCCGTGCGCGAGAACGTTCGGGACCATCTATCACGGGCTGGCCCGGACTGTATTCGAAAATGTGGAGGTAAATCACAAGCGTTTCGAAACAAGGAGCTTCTCTCGTGCGGGAATAAGGACTCTAGTCTGGGACAGAGACGAAATTTATGTCTCTGGAGAAAAGAAGTGCAAGTTTTAAAACTTACGTTCGCGCCCTGATTTATAGTGTGGAGCGGCGAGCTTAAAAAGCGACGAGCTCGCGGCTTTGGAAATGTATAAATCGGGAGTTGCTGTATTATATTTTCATCGCGCACAATGCGATGCTCCTGTTAACGAATAAAGGCCACTTTGAAATTATAATCCTCGCGGTGAAGTGGACGGTGCGATAAATTGTTAAAAAATGTTTTCACGGCCTTTGTCAGAGTGATTTGTTAGCACGCCTCGGCAACCGTGAGAAACGGTGCTAATGCACACGAAACGAATTTGTTGTTATTAAAACCGTGCACCGAGCTAGACGACGGCTCGCGGCTCATGAGCAGAATAATAAATGCAATGCGTTAAGCGGCGCAGATAAAATCCAACAAGACCAGAATCAAATACGTCGCATTACCAACATTTCGGATGGCGTGCGTGCGTGCATGCAAACGATTGCTATTCCGGTCCTGAGCTGTCCGGATTGAATGTATTACTGCAGAAAAATTAGCTTTGAGATCAAACTTTTTGATAAGCAAAAGTGACACGCGTTTAATGGATGATGTCTGTGTTTTGTTTCGAGAGTCAACGAACGAACGAATGCACGGGAAAGTGTTTCTAAAGGTTTCCTATTACGTCTCAAAACGTTTTCCTTTTATTTCCGACTGTCAGATTCAATTCCCACTCTGCAGTTTGCCGCATCGCATGGTTTCGCCCCGAAATTGTGAGATAAGTGAAAGTCGTGCAAATGGGAAACCAATAAAAGCAGCAAACGCACTCGGAGCGTAATGAAGACGCGATTTCACGGACCAATAATTGAGAGGGCGTCTTGAAGAGGAAATGATGACCCGCGGAGACACACCGCGTCGCAACCGCAGCCATTTTTCTCAGCACTCGACCGCGTTTTATCATGACAAATTACTTGCTCGCCTGCCCCGAGTGTTTTATATACATTTCCACGCACCGATAGCTTGCAAACTTTTGCCTCGCTTTCATTTGTAATAGGGCATCGTCTACTCAGCACCAGTGCAGATCAAATACACCACCAGGGTCACGTGCAAGCACAACTTTTGCGCTCGCCAACTCGGAAAGATAACGCAGAACTCTGCTTATTTACGCCACACAACCTCGGTGAACTTTGTTCGCTTCTAATTGTTTCCCGCGCTATTGTAATTTCGTCCGAAAGTTTGCGGTCGGCTCACGAGAGCATCCCCCTTTTATGCTTTCCTGATGCTCGCGTTCGCAACGTCGTGTTGATCGATTGACTGGTCAATTTGCTTCTGTGAGCTTTTAGCGTGGATCGACACTTGCATTGCAAACAACTTAAGAGATGGGGTGTAAATCCAAAGCATCAGGTTGTGTGCTGCTATTGTCACTCTCTGTTGTAGTTTCGACATGCGCTGAATTCGTCTCGTTGAATAATTACTTATTATAGAATTATTTTTTCCGTTTTTATCTCATGGAAGTCCCATTATGTTTTAGAGAGCCAGTTTTTCCTACCCAAACTCCTAGTTGTCTTTATACAATGAATAATTTTGCATCAATGAGTTACGCTCTAGAACGGATGCTAAACGCTCTCAAGACCAATTTTTTCATTTTCCTTCCCTCTTCTATTTTTTGACGTTTCGGTTCTGATCTTGAGATGTGGCTAATATTTTATCAAGTTCAGTAAATGCGAGAATCACCTATAAATGGTATTTTTTATGACATTTTCAAACCCGCGGTGGATAGCATTAATTTATGTAAGAGATGTTGATAAACACAAATAATACTCGTGAAAATACAAACTCTTAAAAGTGCGATGTAATTTTCCTGCGTGGAGGTGTGGTGATTTACAGTTGTCAAGGCAATGGAAGATATTTGAGCATTTTACTATGAGATCTAATACTGGCTGCATTATGTCAGAGATGGCAAAAGGTGGTTAGTTTAGAGACTCGAAATACTCATATAGCTCAGCGGACTGGCATAGGCGCACCGGCGCCGACTAGCCCCACTAGCTGGTTTTCGCACCTTTCCAGCGACTTTAGGGACATAATGTCTGGCATTTCAATGAAAGACCTCGGTGCATGCGGGAGGCGTAAAGATGGCCACATTGAGCCCAAGCTCTTCTGCAGCCACACGGGCCCCATGTAATGGGTTATTGGGGCCGTGGGTGAGCTCATAGACCAAAGGATGTGCTGAGAAGAGGTAAGACAATGGAATGAAATTAAAAAGGTAAGCATATGATTAAATTAATTGATAAAACGCTACTCATACAATTGATAAAAGCCGCTTAGAATGTTCGGGCCTTGATCGTTTAGCACCTGGTCATGCTGCGGTGTATGGGCCTTTTGCGCGACATTTATCTGAAGGGTCTGTAGTTGAATTATCAACACGATTGTCGGGGCTGACTGGATGACAAGGGGCAATGGAGTAGATATATGCCTAGCAAATTGAATTCGAGCTATCATTTCAAACTTCACGGTGCTGACAGTATTTCACCTTTGATTTCGGATGAAATTAAAGATAATCGCAGTTGGCAGAAGGAGAAACTTTATCATTCAGTTATGTAAATCCGCATTTGATGGTTAATATGATGTGTCCTTCTGCGCAGTTGACTGCCAACAACTCAAGTGTTGAGAGACGTACTTCGAGATCATTGTGCAGCATAATCTTGCCAGTCGTTATGACTGCTAAAGTGATAATAATTTTGCCGCTTCTTCAACCACGTGTGTGACGTATCTCCGCTGCAAGCAGGCACTAAGTTTTAATCTGCAGGCCGTAATGGGTTTTTAAAAGTGGTCGTTGCCTTACCATTTCGCCTGACTGCGTTCTCGGCTAATGAAAACGAGCTGCTCGTCTTCTTCTGAAGTTGCGAGCGAGCAAAAAGCGAGCGCCGGAGAACAGACGCGCTATTGTGTGTGTGCTTTTTTCATACTCGTGCTATTTCTGTGTACCACACACACCATATAAGCTCGCACGAAAATTACGAGATGAAAGGTGCTGGGCCAAATCCTGTAATCACACTGGTGGGAAATTAAAATCGAGTCTGCTGCGAAATTTTCGTTCAATTTTCGTCGGCAATTCAATTACATTTTGCCGTCTTGTTTTCCTGGGAAGCAGCAGCGTTGTTTGCGTCGAGCGGGAGAATTTAATAAAATGAAATGCTTGACGCTCCCTCCTCTGGGTTTTGTGTTCGCTTTGCAAATATTAAACTTGCTCGGTGCGTGCATATAAAAGTGTTTTAAGCACTCGCGCGCTGCTCAGTGTCTTGAGCAACATCAGCCTATGTTTCCAGCGTGCCGCGAAATTGGACACATTTACGGGAGCGAATAATTCGCACAAAAGAAGCCGTGAGAGAGGCACAAAAGCGACCCTTTATATGCGGCTGAATATTCTCCGTTCGGCACAAGCACTTATCATTTTACCGGCGAAAAAACAACTTGCGCCGCACCGGCAAGCATGGCAGACGAAATTAATTTTAGCCGCCTCTTCTATAGACGCTGATGATGATCATCTTTTGAAATTTCGCTTTCCTGGAACTTCTCCAAGTTTGGGTACGTGCGGCGTATCAGAAGCGCGGCACTTGGAAACTTTTCCTGCAATCTGCAATGTGTTCCCTTCTCATCAGCCAGCAAAAAAGTTGTTGCTCGCGCAAAAATGTGATTTTTGTCCAAGGCTTGCAGTGCCAAAAGGTCGTCGCAGGCTGTCTCTCAGTCCCTGGAAAACCGGAAACGGAAGGGCCGTGTGTCGGCAGACATCCCAGGTTACAAATCTTACCCTCTCTTGCCGTGTACCAAAGGCTTTATCCCTCCCTTTGGGTGCTGTTTGGCACAACAAATGCCCCAGCAACGAAATTTACGGCGTTTGAGCAAAATAAATGTAAGTGCGTGCAGGATTTGTGCTTTCGCTTCATCTTTGAATCGTTACGACTCATTTTGGCAACAATCGTGCATTTAATTTCCATGTGTATGAATTCTGCGGCTGCAAATCACTTTTCCTGCGGCATTATTTCCTTTCAGCGTGGAGTGTATTTACATTGCTTGACGAAAATAGGTCAGAATTTTTCCTTTTGTGGAGTATTGTTATAAATAATACAATTCAGGGTGGGGTGCAAAAGGTTCAAGGAAATATAGTAAAATATTTTTGCTTTTGCGGATTTATATATAATGATATTTTTTTGCATTTTTATGATGCCAAGGAACCAGGAAATTGTGTATTTGAGATGATTAAGAAAATAATGGGTTTGCGTTCTAATTAAGCAGTCTTCATAAAATGTTGTTCTGGTTTGCGAGAGATATCGGACTTCATCATCGACGATACATATATTGATAATTTATTTCCTTTCTCAGAGAGTGCCAATCTGCTGGAAAATATATGTTATGCTTTTCAATCATAAAAATCTATATCTGTCTGATACTTATCTCCTTAACCAGTCAACTTGAAAAACTCCTAGAAACACTCGATCTTGACAGAAGTTTGCTGAAGCAACTTTAGTGAAGAGCAAGAGCCATTCACATTTTTATGGTGCGTATGCTTTAAATCACTCTGAAACAGCAGTTTGCCGTTCTGTGATAATAAAGTTGTGATATTTATTAAGAGCCTTCATATATTAGCCCGTTTTATATTTAAAGAGCTTTTGACCCGTTGCTCAGCAGTATGCCAAATACGCCGATATGCGCGCATAAATCACCCTGGAGCTTTAATAATCTCGCTTGCTCAGCTTTCGCAAGCCTCTTAACAGTCTCGACGGCTGCAGTTGAAAGCAGTAGGATGAAACATTAATTTCTGTAACAAGGAGACCCGAGTCTATTTCTCCAGGGGAGTGCGGATACAATACACTTCTCGGAGGAAAGTTGCAATTTTTATCCGTCGTGCAATCCGCTGAATGGTTTTTCCCAGCAGCGGCGGTGGCTTTTCAACTGCAGCACGGACGCGTTCTATCATCGCCGAGAATAATCTGACCATTTTACAAAGATGTGCGGTCACCGACTAAATTTATTTCCATCAAGAACACGCTCATTCCCTCCGATGTGCTTGCGAATATGTTACAAATTCGTTCGCTCCACGTGCGATAAATGTGGCCCGCAGAACGTGTATCGGAATTTTATAGCCGGGAACGCACAGACCTCGTGGGCCTCCACCGATTGACGCTGGAAATTCAATTTTCTGCGCCGACTGCCAAGTCAATAAATAATAATCCCGACCCGTGCACCCGAGGAAATAATACTTTACGTGACTACTGCCGATAATGCTGCGAAAATACACACAATTTCTGCTATGAGGGACCGACACTTTGTGTGCATTCCGCCTTCCTGAACGGTTCTTGCCCAAGTGAGCCCGCCTTTTTAGCAATTTCCTTTTTCCCCTCTATGAATGCTGGCCCAAGCTGGCCCAAGCTGGCCCAAGCCAACGAAATGGAATGTTTACATGGAAATTCAAATAAAATGCTAAAAAGGCAAGAACGATTTAATACTGACAGTACGGAGCATTTTGCCTACGTGACTCGCAAAATTGAACGAAAATAAAAAGAAATTCATGTGATGTGATCTTGAAAAATTAGGTCATTTTAGTTGAAGCAAATAACAATTAAATGAAATCATATGTCATTTTTTGAATTAATGTGAAGATATAACTGTCCTGATTTATTTTATGTCACGTTCTCAGAGCCTGAAGCACAAAACAAAATTTACGCTCAACTATATTGCGTTTAATCAACATGGAGAATGTGCGTGAACTACACGCTTTTTCACTTACTTATCGATATAATCTTGTTTTGAATTTATCTTTTAAAAAAAGTTGTACTTATTTTCTTTTCGAGTTTATGGAGATGAATAAACAAAAGTGACTTATTAGTAATTATTACAATTTTGCTAAGAGTAGTGTAACATTAACAATATCTCTTCGCTTCTGTACACGTTAAACTGATTTACATACTCAACAGTAGTGGGACGAATTTGCCACGTGATCACAGAGAGTATAAAATTACGACGCTATATCAGAGGCCTTTCAAAATGAGAAATATTTATGTAGGACAAGGACAACCAACAGTGGGTGGCGATAACTCGCGAAGTTGGTTATTGCATCGGCGACGCAGTGACGGTCGGTTGCATGGCATTGATTTAAGTTTGACGAACGGCCCGTCGTGCATCGTGTTCGTGTGAATCACAATGCCGCAAACTCGTCTGTTTGCGATCAACACAGAAGGGGCGTCACCTGACCGAATAAAACGGCGAGAGCGACCTCATTATCCGCGGGTCTGGCTATTAATTACGCGGTGTAAGTAGTGTCTCCAGAGCATTCTCATTTGGGGTCGAATGTGCAAATGCGCGGCTGAAATATCATGCCGATGCACAACAAAGCGCGCAGGCAGAGAGTTGAGAATTATCGTGCACGTTGCTGCTATACCTCAGCTGTGTTCATTATCATAATGAAGCTCCGAGCAAAATATGATGCCGCCGGAGCTACATTTATTTATTTATTTCATTTCCATAGCGGCGCTAATCCGTTCGTTCAGATGCATTCGTTCGCGAACTCCTGCACGTGGCACTCTCGGCTCAATACTATACGCTCATTTGAAAGTTGCCGTTTGGCGAATTCCGCTGGCTGCGCTCGCACCAGATGTAAATGAACACGAGGGTTGTTTATCATCATTGTTGTTCGCAGGGCCGCGCTTCCTGTCGCCGACACTTTTGTACTCGCTGACCTCGATGCAAATGCATTAAATTGCTCTTCATATATCTCTGCGTGCCGTGCATGGCACGCAAATTGCGATAATTAATCCGGAATATGGATATCCCTGCTGCGACTCCTGCGAGGGAACGTCCAATTAGTGCAAAAACATTCTCCGGTTTCGAATTGTCTAAACTAATTATTATTTTCAGAGGATTCCTAGCATTCATTGAACTGACGACCACATTTACCATCAGGAACTCGAAACTATATAAATTCCTATATCTCATCAGATTCGAGAGGTTATACAATCAAAGCTGGAAATTTATTTACTGTATCTAAGAGAGTTATCCCAGCAAATGTTTGAAGTTTAGCGGCCAGATGGCAGAACCTACAATTCTGCTAGTATTAACAGGGAAATTATTTTCTATGATGTTAGTATCGGTAGTATCAATCGAACTGGTACTCATTGACGGAAATGATTCGTTGAAATTTATTCATCACTCGACTAGTTTCGGCAAAACTGCACTTTTAAGCCAAATTGGTGATCTCTTCTCATGACTATAATGCAATATAAATATATGGCCAAAACTAGTCGAGAGATATATAAAAAAACTCTACGACCCTTCTGACAACTGAGAAAAAGTCCAACTTTAATTTCTATTAGAAAAACATGTTTTTCTGGCAATATTCATTGATTAAAATAAATAAAAATTAAATAATTTACTACAAATAAAAATAAAGAGATAATCCTTATCAGCCACATGAGAAGCAATTTTTAAATTAGCGCTCATTTTATTTAATTTTAAAGGGAACAAATTTTGACTTCATTGACGTATTTATAGGATAGGAGGAAAGTTTAAAGATATATTTAAGGTCTTTAATATATCTCAACCAAATATTGGGCGTCCTTTAGCGAAGAACCACAATTGGAAGCTCAAAAGTACATCATTTTCAGTTCAAATACGGCCTCTGATCGCTCGATTTCATCTTGTAACGAAAGTTCTCTGGTCAAATTACGAAGATATTACAACAATGCGAGCCCTGCCCTAGTGAATTCTGGGAGCAATTTTTATTTTATTACTGACTTTTGCGAACATTACAATCCCCAGCAGCACTGATTTTGCATAAAACTTATTGCTGCTGTTAATAAAAGAGCTAGTAGCTCACTCCTCCCCACAACAGATGGACAAATTTCAACTTTTAATGATCAGCACCATTCAAAAGGGCTCACCGCGAAAAAAGCACGCGACACTCTTTAACCACGAGCTGGACCCCACTTTTCCCAAACAAAGGCTGCAATAAATTAGCGGCCGGAAATCCGCCGGAGCATAAATTTATTATCACCATGCCTCTTTCGTGCGGTTTTCAAATTAAAATCCACTCTTGTAACCGCTAAAGTTGCTTGGCAGACGTTTAAATGCAAAACACACCCTTCATGCGTACGGCCGGCGAAATTAAACCAAAAGCTGTTGTTTGTTTCGCGATTTTCCGTGTGATTTACAACCACGTTTGCGCCGGCTGGAAATTCAGCCGCGCCGTTTATCCTGAGTTGGTGCTGCGCCGCAAAAGTTATACACTAGGGCATCAACATGTGTATTATGTGTGCGCTCGTGAGCAGCACTGCGTCTGCTGGAGGCGGCTGGATAAATAAGAAATTGTGCCTCTCACCAACTTGATGATTTTTATTGCACGTCTTTTCTCCCGTCTCTGCGAGCGAGCACTCCTCTTGTTTACTTTTGAGCAGCAGTTTGTGTATTTTATCTCTCTGAATCCCTAGATAAATTTGTAACTTGTATAGCATTTCATGTTTATATAAATTTCACTCTTATCTCAGAAATAAAGTACAACGTGTCACCGACTTAAAAAGCATAAAAAATAACCTCGCATTGTATACATGTTCTTTGGGAGCAAGCTTACTGCACGAAACGCAGAATGTTTGCATAATGTATTCTAATTCTCTTTGCAGTCGAATGTGTGTCACGACTGAATTATGATGCGGCTCCATTTCTGCAACGATTACATCTCAACGCTAGTGGAAAATTTGAAACATAAATTTAATTGCTACTATAGTGTATCGTGGAAACATAAAGCACGCATCGCTATTGGATGTTTCTTCTGTTTGCAAATTATTTTTCCAAAATAATTTGAAAACAAGTTTCAAGAATAATAGTATTTAATTTAACACTGAGCATAGTGCGTGGCCAGTCCACGGAGCCCCATCTCTGTTGGTGTGAAATATACATCTCTAAAACGCAAACAGTAAAGCATCGAAAATTCAAAACTCATTTGCTTCCGCAACCGCAGCAATAGGGGCATATGATGGATGACGAGCCTCAGGCTGCGATATCCACCATCAGCGCCTAAGCAATATGCAATTTGCGATTCTCAGAATTAATTTACTGGACAGCAGCTGGATAATTGCATCGGCTCTATTTGCGCTGTCTGGCTGACATGGACACAAGCTGCAATGCAATTAATGTTTGCTTGGAAGCGCCTTTACTAGTGTCTCGCAACGCACCTGCGGCATTGTAACTCAATATAATCTGCGCGTGGAAAAGAGACAGCAAAACAAACGGACACGCTGTAAGCGAACTTGGCACCGATGTGTGTCGGGACGTAAATTCGTTTTGAAAGTTGCTTCGCTGCAAGGGGGAGGAAACCTGCACAGGTTGAATCCGTGCCAAACATGTCTGCAAGCGAACCAGATTTTTTTCCTGCCGCACACAATGGGTGGTTTGATATAAAGGAAAAATCTAGCTTAGCGAATTTTAATGGTGAAGGATTGCTTTTTCATTTTGAAAAATCGGATCAGTAGGAAAACTAAGCAAGATAACGATAGTTTTCCTTATTTGGAAGAAAAAAACAACGAGAAAAACAAACAACTTAATCATTTTGGACAGGAATCCTTTTCTGATAAGGATGGTTTTACGACCAACCCAGCAGGGAAACAGCATTTTCTGGATTGTTTCTGGAGCTCTGATACATTTAGTAAAATATGATGAAAATATGAAGAGTTTTATGATATTGAAGATGACAGGGAAAATACTGGTTTGAAATACAGGGCTTTACCTTGATGTCGATATAAATATTTGAGTAGCACACGTACAAGTAAACAAAGTAGGGCATGGTATTTTGCTCTAAAATTTTGATATTTGAGAGTGGATTTCTCTAACAGAATTAACAAAATTATTTTTACTTTTACTAGAAATGTTATCTAAAAATTGTTTAAAAGACTGCGACGTTATATATTTCGAATAAATCGGCTCCGAGGTTTTAATGCTGTCTCATATTAAAAATCTCCAGCCCGTGGGCTTATATTTTGTTAAAACATTTCTCAGGATTGTCAAAACAATGAGAGATATTTGAGTATTTCGGAGATATAATGTTGTCTTATGTCAGAGTAACAAAAGATGGTTAAATATTCTGTATATAACCCAAGAATTCATCAAGGTATTGAAATGCTCAAATAGCTCATCGGGCTGCGAGTCGTCGGACCGGCACCGACTCGCCATGCACTTGCTGGTTTTCGCACCTCTCCAGCGACTTTAGGAACAAAGGTCTGGTGTTTCAATAAAAATATCTCGGTGTGGCCACATTGGACCCAAGCTCCTCTACTGCCACTCGGGCCCCGTGTAATTGGTTTTTGGGACCAGTTGAACTCATAGCCCACGTAAATGTGCTAAGTTAAGGCTATAAAAAACTTCCATATACAAATGCCGTGGAAATGTTTTTAAATACAATATGTAATATGAATGTGATAAACTACTAGTGAAAATTGTCAGCAATTATTCTTAAACCTCTGGAAATAAATCAAACGGTTTCTCGGAAATGGCAGGGATCAATTATTTCTACGCAGAAATAATTTCAGAGTGCTTTCAAAATCGAACGGCAACTGAAGACTCTTGACTTGAGCGCAGATGGAGGCCAAGGGGATGGGTTGAGCAGGTGTTTAGCACACAATCAACCGACCGAAAGTCGAAAGTTTTACCTGCCGGCGTGTTTGCTCACCGCTTCGTGCCGAGGGGTAAACTCGTTTAAGTAGGCCGTAATTCAGCTGATTAGTGAAAACTCGTGAGTCAAAATGGCGACTTCTTTGTGCTGCCGTTCTAAATTAGCCGGGCACACACACCAGACCTTTTGTGCTGGCACCTACTTCGGAGCTACTTTTCTCTCTTTTTATCTCGGCACTCGCACACTGGCTCATTCTTATCTCGCCATTTTAACCCGCCTTTTTCCAGTAGCGCCGAGCCGAAACTAAAATTGCCAACTAACGCACTCGTCGTAAAATTTTTACAGTCAAAATACTCGCTCGTAAATATAAACGCAGCCGAAGCTGCTTTCTTGCCGCCGCCTTTTCTGGCAGGAAATTGCAATTTGAGCAGATGCAAGGGTCGCGTTTGATGCCGCTGGCAACTTATGTACACGCAAATTGGGCGCATGTTGCTTCTGACAGGGAATTTCCGAAACGCTTTTACCAATTTCTGATACAACAGTTAATTGCGAAACGCTGCTCAGTGCTTGGAAATGGTAATCAGCGCACGACAGTTCGAAATTGACAGTTATTTCAAAACATACGACAGGCTCAAAGGGATATGAGCGATGAATGAAAAATAAGCACTAACTAAAGATTATTAGCAACTATAGGTGTACAATCTCACAGTGATGCTCATATTAATGCCTCACTATATGCTAGCCAATCTGCACAATTAAATACACGGAAACTTGTGATTTGCTTAACTATAAAGAGATATTTGCAATAAAATCTACTGATTTTTTAATAGCAGAAGAAATAAATATTAACGAGTCTAAGGGGATAGATTTAAAGATAACATGTGTACCACTATAAACAAGAAAAGTTGACCGCAAAAATTTGTTTCCTATTAAAATAGCAAACACTTAGTGCCTTAAATATATCTTATTAAATTTTTAAAAAGGATTTTCCGCGTCAAAACGCATCAATTACACAGTAGGAAAGAGAAATAAAATCTGCCATGCAAGCATGGCTTAGTTTTCTTAAGTTTCTTGAAGATATTGTCAAGTTTTGAATATTTATTACTTCTTGAACCTCTTTTAATCATTATTACAGTTAGTCTCGAGTTTATTTGTTCAAAATTTCAAATCCAGTGCGAGCAGGACCTTTATTGTAGAAATATGGAGAAACAAACATCTACATTTAATTTCTTCTGAAAGTTTAACTAACAAGGGTGGTAGAGTCTGTGGACTCTCTAACTTATTTGAGACCTCTACAAAATATTATTTGTGAGTACTATTTAGATTCCAGAATTGCTCAGTGTATAATATATTCATGTATTTACATATTTGTCCACAAAACCCGGACCAAAAGTCATATTTTAATGCTCGACTTATTTAATGTAATATGGCTTTGGGCAAACACCGAAATTTATCGAGTAATAAAAAAGACTAGACTTTGAAAATATGAATAATACATGAATTTTGGGGTAAAATTTATCATCTATTGATTGATTTTACCAATTAGCCTTCCGTTCTTACTGCCTGAGGGAGTTATCCATTATAAAGTTAATTAATAATTAATAAAAACACTTTCTGGCACTTCAAAGGAAAGTGGGTTTACAATTTTTTTATCAAACAGAAATCTCGTTAGGATTAATTAATCAAAATTTCAATTAATTCTTTAAAACGAAACTCACGTCCGAAAAATGTACTACTAAATGCTTCATCCCGCTCTGATTACTCTCATGCAGACGAACAATTTTTTGAACTATAAATGAACTAGTTATGCAACCGGTTGAGAGCGTGAGTTGAACGCGTTGCATAACCGGATTTCTATGAAAGCGATGCAAATTGGCATTTCTTTTTAAAACCGTTCTGCAGCTATAATATCATAGAGAAAGAGCTGCCTGGAAAGCAGCACTGCTGCTGCTGCTGCTGCCTGCCAGTGCATTGCAAAGCAAAGAGCAAAAAGCAAAACACACGGCAGCGGACAAAAATGAATAACAGCTCCTTTGTACTGGCTGCTCTTTAATCTCTTGACCCATTTCGTTTTCTCTGGGTGGAAAATAAGTGACGCCCGTGCACCTCGGGTGAAAGGACAGCATGCAGAGCACCCTTGCTGGTGCATCTAAATTAAGCGTGCATTGTGCGCGGGTTAATTATGCAATTGCACTTGCATCAAATTAAAGGGAGCATCAGCATTACTCAGAGTCGGAGAGAGGATTCTCGTTTGAATACGGATGAGCGTGCCCTTCGCACACTTTTCACATTGCCAAGTACACTTTCTCTCTCTCTCGTGATACTATTCAGTTCTGCGGCCTCGCAGTCTTGAGGAGTTTTCTTAGTCGGCACAAAAGAAGAAGCGAGTGAGAGAAGAAGGAGTTTTAATACGGGAACTACTAGGAAAATGCGCTCTCCACACTTTTAATGAGAAACACTCTTGAGCTAGATTAAAATCTCATACACTTTGTGAGTTAGAGCAACACTAATGTTTCGACAAAGAACTCGCTTTATCAGATCTGCCCACTGCCAAAATAATTTTGTTAAAGGAGCAAATTTCTGGAAATAGCCGCAGTTTTTACAGCAGTTCATGTAAAAATTAAAAAAAGTTCACCTATATACTATTTGACTATTTTGTTATTTCTTTTCATAAATTTAATTTTATTGCATAGATATGCCATAATAAAAACCACTTTAAAATGTTATGTAACTGATTTAGAAGAACTTAATCGAATGGCAACTTTAAAAATATTTTTCCTTCTCCTTTGGATCAGTTGCAAGGGCGAAAATTAATTTTCGGATTTATGCACAGATACTAACGTTTTAACATCTATAAATCGGGTTTTTTATGGAATATTTTTTTAATATTTTCCTTTGTACTCCCAAGAAATTTTATTCGCGCCACTTTGCATTTTGGTTTTTAACTTTTAGTGGCTTAAAAAGCCTTCATTTTGAATTATCAAGGCTAAAACATGGAATGAAATCCATTTTTAGCAATTTCAACTTTACATGTTAAAAAGATGAGCTTTTAGCCTCCAAGCTGAACATTTTTAGTGGTTTTCTTTTGCAAACCCTGGAAGAGACACGGATAATCCGAACATTTGTGCTGTCTGCGTAGAGTAGCGAGAATAACTAAGTGGCAAGTCACACTCTGGAAGCCGAGTGGGTGTTTTTTTCATGCAGACTTGCCACTAATCACATTAGCAAGGAGAAGAGTGTCTCTCCGCTGAGCTGCATTATGATAATTAGCCGCGCCGAGAGAATTTGCATTCGCGGGCGAAGATAGTGGAGTGTAGGGTTGCGTCTGTTGTCGGCGAGCACAAAGTTAGCTGTACACAAAGCAAGCCTTTTTAATTCAAAACTGCAGCAGGCATGTTAATTTTAGTTTTAATTCCAAGCTTCGTTCGCAGCATTGACAAAAGGGTCCGTCGATTGCGAACAGAACACATTCGAGCTCGGCTCAGCTGGTCGGTGCGAGGTGAAATGGGGTCGTCGCCGCGTATGCAAAGGCGATAGATCCATTTCAGATTAGTGCATACAGGAAACTCTGGAGAAGTGAAAGAAATCCGCGCAAAGCCAAATTGAGGCGACAGGCAAACTCGCTCCGGGAGGCTCTTTTCGCGGTAATTGAACCGGGTGTTCGACGTGCTCAATCCCGTGCTTACCACTTGCACACACACATCCAAAGGGACGAACGCGCTGGATTACACTCACCACACATCTGTGGACGCAGTTACAATTACAGATCCCGGCATGTCAGGACATGTTTTTCTCCCCCTAATTGGACTGACCCAGCTTTTTTGAAAGCAGCGCGTCTCCTTATTGTCCTACGTCCCGTTGCTTCCAGCTTGTCATCTTCGATTGCGAGCTGATGTTTTCTCCAATAGGAGGAATCAATTCCGAGGTCTCTTGCCGTTTCTTCACTGCCATTGTCGCAGTTCCTTTTGAAACTTTTCGACCGACTATTCGCGATTGTAAACTGATCATTTTGTTCCCAACGTTTTGTTAACATGCTCGACGACAGTTATTACTTCACAATTGTTCCGCTATCACGAATATTCATGCGCGGTTAGCATGAAAGTCCGTCAAATAAATCTCCCGTGGCAATATTTCATCCGCATGCATAAAAGAGCCTGAAAGTGAAAAGTCGACCGAAAAGCTAAACTTTATCATCCACTAGATTGCCGAAGCGGTCACAAAAAGTGCCGCGGTCTTTTAACCACGGCTCATGTATTATGTATATATGTATTTTGGCCGTGCTCACAAACAGCCACAGAAACGCATCATCGGCTAAGTGAAGTGAAAAATCTAACGGCCGCGCGCGCCGAGAGAACGAGAGAAAGAAAAAGCAATAGCAGCAGACGAAGGGAATTTGCGCTTTGGATTGATTCCTGGACAAAATCCAAATAATCTATATAGAGCCGTGCACGAAGCCAAAGTTTTCCGATTCGGGCTCGTAAAACAGCGTGTCCCTAGAATGCGAAACTGATCTCTCTTTTCAGATAAAAGTGCAGTAAGCGAGGCGTGCGAGAGAGCAGCAACAGCCTGCTCACCGGCTGAAACTTTGAGCCGATGAAATCAAACTGCACTTGCAGACTTTTATCCCTCAATCTCATTTGTGCGTTGCTTTGGCGGAGAGAGCGGATAATTTGGTCTGGCTGACAAAAAATGAACGCTGCCTGGCGGTTTGCTGATCCAATTTTGTCGTGCATGTGTGTATATACGGCGTGTGTTGTGTGTATACATGTGTTTGTGTTTTGATCAACACAAAGCTGCACCGACGCCGGCGAACTCGCAAGGGTCGCGCCGCGAGTCCATCAAAACAAGCCGCTCGGTGCTTCATTTTCGGCCTCCTCCGGGGCAAATTATAAAATCAACTGTGTATGCGAGTTCATCATGCAGAAGATTGCGCTGATGAGACTGCGTATATGAATCCGAGCGAAATGTCTCTGCGTAGCGTTTTTTGTTGTTGGATTTTATTATTTTCATGCTCATAAACTGGAAATTTTCCTCTTCCTTTCTAAAATATTCCTTTTTTGCTCTTATGATTCGTAATAAATATTTTTTTGAAATGCGTAACAGACTCTACTCATAGCACAAAAATGGTTTGGTCAAAGGACAAAAAACTGACAAAGAAGCTATCGTTATTTTTTATTTTTACGGAAATATAAACGACCATTTACAACAATTATCTTTGAAACGAGAGAAAATGCTTCCATTCATTAAATATTCAGCGAAACAAGCTGTGAAACAAAAACACAGTTAAAAATACGATAGTTGGCTCTTGACTTAGGCAGCCAACCAGTCGTAATCGCAGTTGCGTATCAAAATTTCAAAAATTTTGTTAATTCAAGAATTTTAACCTTTCAAATTTTAAACATAGTACTTCGGCTACTCTTACTTCTCACATTCAAAATAAAATTATGCTACAATAAGCTATTGAATATAAATATACAAATTCAAAAAATGATAGAATTATTAAACTTATTTCCACACGGATTTATGCTTTACTATTCACCACAGGAAGAAGTCAATTTGCAATAATTAATTCATAAATTTTTAAAGCCTCACACACAGCAATGTTTTTGCATCAGTCACAGAAGAAATTTGTAAAATAATATTATTTTGAGTAGATAAGTAATTTATTATTTCTTCGTTTTAACTAATACATCAAAACATATAAGAGACTTTGATTTAAAATCAAGTTGGGAATTTCCCACTGCTTAACGATGATATTCGTGCAGCTTATTTTCCTACGAAAAGTTATCATCAGCCCTCAGACGGGAAAGGGATCTCAGTCAGAACCAGCAACCAGCAGCCCAAACTAGTTGGGAGGAAAGTGGCAATAAGGAATAATAAACAGTTCACTATACATATTATGTATATATACACCAAGGAAGTTGCAATAAATTTCAACTGAAAAAATTACCTGAATATTCTGCTGAGTACCTTAAAAGAGGATTACTTTTAATTCAAAATTTCAGGAATTACAAATTTTAACTATAAAAAACGGAGTATATGAAGAAATCAACCATATAAATAAGTGTATAAAACTGTGCTTTCTTTGAAATGAAGCAACAACTTGCAATTTTTTAAGATTATTAAGTCTCTCCACTTTGTAAGGAAGTGTTTCTGTTACAGCTAACGCTCCTTTCTCAAGGGATCGAAGAAGTGAAAATAAACAAATATAGATAGCTATATATATTTCATTCTATTCAGAGGAATTTGACAAAATCGCTTTTAGAGTAGGAAAATCAAGCGCTTCGAGATTCGTTCTCATTCTCTCCTCGAAGCACTCTATTATATAATGGAAAGGCGCGTGTTTCCTTTTCTCGTGAAATCTATATGCTCCCGAGAGATTGAGACGCTAGCAGCATCCACATCGAATTTCAGGCGAGAGAGCTAGGCGCACCACGCGCGAAATATAGATGAGACGAGACAAGCACTCGCCGCACAAGCCGAAGGCGAAGTTGGCGCGCCGCACGTGCGCTCTCACCTTTTGCATTTTGCCCGCATCCTCAGGTCCGTTTAACGCGGAGGCAGTCGAGTGCGTTGTTTATTCAAAATGCAAAACACACAAGTGTAAAAGAAAGTACGCCAGTGACAAAATCTCGCAGCCCAGGAAAATCGTGTATGGAATTTTAAACAAACACGAAAGCTGAAGCTCGTTTTCCTATGTCTAACTCTCTGCAAACTGTCGCTCGCAAAGGAGATTTTATTAAATAACTTTGCTTTTCCTTGTTTGAGTGTGAATAATATATAGAAAACGCTCGTTGCCGCAGAATTGTAAGCAAACAAAGAAAGCAGTTGATTGCAGCTTTAGAAGCGAGCAGAGGAACAAAAGTTCCAAGAAAATTTTATGCAGTCAATCTCTACGTAGTTTGCACGTCTTTGTTATTCGATCATTTTTGCTCTGCAAGAATTCTTCACAGAGTCCACTGTCTTTTGAATTTTCCCAGGATGCGAAGGAGTAGATGCGACAAAGTTAACAATAGTAAAACTATTTCTTTCGGTCAGAATAACAATTTTTGCACCGTATTTTTAAAACGTAACGATGCAGGGGGTGAAAAAAGAATAAATTCGACCCGAATACTTCACAAATTCCACTGTCTTTTGAATTTTCTCAGGATGCGAAGAAGCAGACGCGACAAAGTTAACAATAGTGAAACTATTTCTTTCGGTCAAAACAACATATTTTTAAAACGTAACGATGCAGGGGGTAAAAAACAGGAGACGTTCAGTCCATTGTTGGCGAAGCCTTTTCATAAAAATGTTATGCAGCTAAACAAACCCTCCTTCTTGTTGCTTTTGTTCTGCTGGCTGCTTTTGAACTCTCCAAGGAGATGTGTTTGTAAACAACTATTTTGGCCAGCATCTCAGTGCACAGCGCGACGGAGGAAAATTAAATTTTTACGCCTGGAGTGGTTTAATTAGTGCATTATTCTCGGCCACGAAAGCTTTTAGCCGCCGAAATTTATCGCGAGACAAAGAGGCGTGTTGGTGGCGAGTCGATAATTATAATTGATCTCCGCTCATGAAAAATGTATGCCTCTAAATTAGGGCGCTGTTCTCGCCTCGAGTGGCTGGGCTGCTTTTACTTCGCCACACCACCGCTCTGTTTACAATTTTTTATTCTCTTGCGGCCGACACCTCACACGCTCGCCTCAAAACAAAATCTTCTTCGCTGCTCACAAAAAAAATTCCCTCCCATCAAATTTCTAGCTGGTCTTATAATACGAAATAAAAAATTCACAGGGTTGAGAAAAATGCAAGCGTCTCAAATTTTGCGTCAGCCCTGTCTTCTTTGTTCATTGGATCATGTATTTTTTTAATCGAACAGAGGGTGGACTTTTGCTGGAAAGTTTGCCGAAACGTTTAACATGTGCAATCGAGCCTGGAAGGCATGGGCGCCCAACTCTTGCCTCCGCACCCGGACTTTGATTGAAACTCGAGACTTTCGCCCCGTGAAGCCAACTCATGCATGAAACCAGCAAGTTGTTGCCGATTTTTTGCTTTCGCATTTCTCAAATTCCGTTCGCAAATAATGGATTTTCGAGTTTCGCTTTTTTTCTTGGGAATATGATAAAACTGTATCACTCAGACAGCTCGCAGCTATATCAGTTTCACAGTGAAATGAAAATTAATATTTTGGGGCTAGAAATTGAACTTGAGGTAGGAAATAAAACTGTCGCGACCAGCTACAAAATAAGACTTGAACTCAGAGGCCGTATTTCTGTGTGAATGTGCTGATCGATGTGGAATGCTGCATAATTCGGAAAGAAAAATAGATATAATATAATACTAAATAAAATCGAACAACAGTTCACTATTTTACAACGCAAAAAGGGTGGATTTTTCCACTGTTAAGAAAGTGGTTCGAGAGAAGTGATGGAGAAAATTCACCTTAGTGAACATATCAAACTTATAAAACGCTTATACACTTTAGAACGTCGCTCGTCTGCTCGCAAGAAAAAGATTGCATTATAAATCTCGATAATTTCTCATCCAAGGAGTGAAGAGGCAATATTTGTTCCGGTTGAGTGACATTGCGCACCGATGTTTCAAAGTTTGTACGTCTCCCGCTGGTGCTATTATTGCCTTTTTGTCACCTCGTAGGCGTGCGTTCGACTAGACTGGAGAAGGGAAACAATATCTTTCTTAGGAGACATCTTTGTCATCCAGCCGAAAAAGAGTGTTGCAAAAGCGGCAGCGTCGTGCTGACAAAGAGCGAAATTGCATTTTCTGGCTGCTGCTGGATGATGTGTTTAATAAAAGAGCAAGAAGCGCGCAACAGTTAGCTCTCTCCGGCTCCAGCCCAGCAGCCAGCCTGCCAGCCAGCCGACGCACACGGCAGCAAAATTCGTCTTTATCTATGCAAGCAAGCAAACTCTTTTCATGCCCCCTGCGTATTTTAACATCGACGCCGCGATTCTGGTCTCTGGTGACCGGACTTTTATCTCTGTCTCCCTCCCTCCCTCTGCTGCCACTTTATGGCGGAATAGCTAGTTTGTTTTGCGTTGGGCCCAGTAAAAACTTTCCAACTCTTAACAGCACTCATCGCCAAGAGATTTTCAACGCAAATAGCGCGAATGGAGCAAGGCACCTCAAAAGCCTTCGCTCTCCTCCGCTTAAATTGAATTTTTATTCAGTTCTCGCCGCACTTTGTTCCACTGCTGTCACGAACAAACCTTTCCTGGTGTCGGGAATAAAGATGAGGAACACTGGAAACAAATTATACGCAGAGTTGATACATTTTTCTCTCACAACGCGAAACAAATTTGACAAAGTCCAAAAGTTAGCAGCATGCCTAACGCTGACGCACTTTGAATTTTTGTCAAGTCCTCACTCAAACCTTCTTTTACTATACTAGCGCTGACAGAATATCGACCGAACTTTTCATATCTACAGTTATTCACAGAGTTTTCATGGATTTTTGACATCATCAAGTATAATGCAAGTAGGGTATTGTCGGAAACAGAGCAAAAATAAAGAACAAAGATCAAGTTTGCGTTGTTTCTCTGTACTGGTAGAGAGGCATGCGGATCAGGTCAAGCCAATTGGATCAGGGGGGAATGGAGGGCGCCCCCCCAGAGATACAAGTGTGGTATAAACAAAATCTTTAAAAATTAGTCATTTTTAATTCTTCCAAAGGTTCATGTTGTGCCTGCAATTTATTTATTTACTATCAGCCCAAAAGAACACCTTGAACAGGCTAGTTAAACTGCTTTAAACGAGCAATAAGGGATGACATCGCTGCAGCAAGATTAATTTACCCACCAAGGACAACAGGTTTTTGCTATACGAATAAAAAAACAATAAAAGTCTCGGGAGCGGAGAAAAGCCAATTATCAAATGACCGTGAGCGTTGGTAATGAAACATTGCCGATAAAACGTTATTACACTTTGCCCAGATACTTCCTGCTGATGTTTTTCTCCTAATTGCAAGTGGCAGAAAGTGGAAGTACTTTGGCAGAGTTTGATTCTAATTGGAAGCAAAAATGCCGAGTCAGCGCAGCATCGAAGGGTCAGATTTCAGGTGTGCGCTGATGGACGAGCGGCAAATGTGGAAATCGACGATTTGCGAGCACAGGAAATTGCCAATCAACAGCTGCGCTGTGCTGTGCATCGTCACAGTTATTGTTCACTCCTGACACGGACAAATCAACATCCCCGCTCAAGCGCAGGCGAGAAGAAGTTATTTTCGGCAAGAAGAGCTATCTGGCCTTGTCTGCTCCCCACGCTCCAATGGCGTCGAAAAATACGGGAAAATACGTAATACCAAGAGCCTTTTTTGCGAGAGAAACGCCCTGCAACAAGAGACCAGAGATATAGCTGATCGGCCGGTAATGCCGTAAAAGTCGAGATGCATATCTTGCAAAAAGTTTACTCTCAAAGAGTTATTACTTCTTATCGACTTACTTTTTAGGTTGCTGAGCAAATCTAGTTCTTTTCAGAGAATAGGTCGTAGAAAGGAAACAAGAAAGCCACATAATTTTGCAATAAGAAACGCTTAACGCTAAACCGTCAAAATCATTGAAAACTGCAATTTTTTAAATTTATTTTTCAAAACCAGATAAAGATGAAGTTCATTACTTTAAACATGATGTTTAAAATATCATGCTATAATGATTCCGTACTCAACCAGATAAATCTGGGAAATTTGCCAAATTAATTAACAGCACGTCTTTGATAGATTTATACCCAGACGAAATACCCAACAGATGAGGTTACAATTTAAACAACAGCTTGACGATGAAATTAAACGATACAGGAGGAGATGACATATGTGAGCAGCTATATCTATATGTGTGTGTTCAGGAGACTTTTAAGGGTAATTGTCAATTTTACTATTTCTCCATCCTGAATTTTACATATGTTGTTAGGGGTGTTTCATAGTGTGTAACCTGAAATTTTGAGCAAAAAATTCGGGGGCTTTTTTGGGAAATCACGATTTTCGAAAACGGAAAATTTCAGATAGTAAATCCTAAATATCAAGGTATCTTCGGTTCAGATTGGAATTTCGATGTGGTTTCTTCACCTCCACACGTAACTTTTTCAGTAGAACAAATTTTCCATTGGTCAAAAATTTGTAGGTCAAAGGTCAAGGTCACAAATTCGCGTGCAAAATGTTCAATTAAAAATATCGCAAAATACGCCCCCTCGGATTTTTTTCATGAAAACGTAAAAAATGTAGCCCTGAATTTTTAAAATCGAATGGTGAAGAGAAATCGATGGAGACTCTGATAGATCGCGAGATATTTTGAATTTAAGGATTCGTGTCGCGCGTCCGGCACGACGACAATATCATCCGGCGATTTTACTTTCGTAATTTACGTCGAAATTTGATATGTAACCCACATGTTATGCATATGATTACCTAGAAAAATAAACGAGCTTTCCAGTGGTGTGCTTACATTTGGTTTTGGTTTCAAACTTCTCAAGAAATAGCGGCGCGCGAAAAGAAAATATAAATTTTTCAAATATTGACATTTTTACAAATCTCAAATCTCGGGTTCTAACCATCAGAATTGCAAAAACTACCCACCGTTGGACTCGTCTCGACCTTCCCTGACCAGCTGAAAGGTTTAGGGGTGTTTACCCTCCACCCCTAAGTTGCTGAACTTCAACCCCCAAGAAAAAAAACAAAAAATGTAGCATCTTACAGTTAGGGGTGGAGGGTAAACACCCCTAAACCTTTCAGCTGGTCAGGGAAGGTCGAGACGAGTCCAACGGTGGGTAGTTTTTGCAATTCTGATGGTTAGAACCCGAGATTTGAGATTTGTAAAAATGTCAATATTTGAAAAATTTATATTTTCTTTTCGCGCGCCGCTATTTCTTGAGAAGTTTGAAACCAAAACCAAATGTAAGCACACCACTGGAAAGCTCGTTTATTTTTCTAGGTAATCATATGCATAACATGTGGGTTACATATCAAATTTCGACGTAAATTACGAAAGTAAAATCGCCGGATGATATTGTCGTCGTGCCGGACGCGCGACACGAATCCTTAAATTCAAAATATCTCGCGATCTATCAGAGTCTCCATCGATTTCTCTTCACCATTCGATTTTAAAAATTCAGGGCTACATTTTTTACGTTTTCATGAAAAAAATCCGAGGGGGCGTATTTTGCGATATTTTTAATTGAACATTTTGCACGCGAATTTGTGACCTTGACCTTTGACCTACAAATTTTTGACCAATGGAAAATTTGTTCTACTGAAAAAGTTACGTGTGGAGGTGAAGAAACCACATCGAAATTCCAATCTGAACCGAAGATACCTTGATATTTAGGATTTACTATCTGAAATTTTCCGTTTTCGAAAATCGTGATTTCCCAAAAAAGCCCCCGAATTTTTTGCTCAAAATTTCAGGTTACACACTATGAAACACCCCTAACAACATATGTAAAATTCAGGATGGAGAAATAGTAAAATTGACAATTACCCTTAAAAGTCTCCTGAACACACACATATTGAAACCTGCGGAAACAGTAGAGCATCCCAGCATAATACTAGCAAACAGTAGTGATGAATGCGGTTTAATATTTCATTACCAGTACAAAGGCGCTGCACTATAAATCAAGCATGCGTCAATGAACTGATATTAAAAACTAAACCTGAGAAGTCTTGTAGCGGATAAGTGCGAAGTCTGTAAATGTTCCACTGACATAACACTTATGATTGTGGTCAAAGTCTCAAACAATAAGTGGCATATCAGCAAGCATTAACAGAGCACGAAAATCGCGATCCCAACACAGCAACGGGCAAATTAGTGGCAGATCCATCTCGCATTAACCGAGAGCAGAAGATTAAAAGTCCAGCATCAGGTGTTTTTAAAAAAAAATAAACTACCTGAAGCCGGACCTCATTCTGGGCCCTGGAGGCGATGAAACATGACAAAAGTACAAACAAAATCAAATTTCAATACTGAGCCAGCGACAATCTTGGTTCACAATAATAAATCAACGATGAAAATTTTATAAAAATAGCAACTCTCCCGTGTCACTGATAACCCAGAATAAGCCATTTTTTAAGTGTGAAGTCGGTAAATGTTCTGCTGACTTTGTCTAAGGTGTAATTCGTTATATTTATAGAGCCCATAATGTCGTGTGTAATAATTAAAAATACATCACGCCACTAGTAGCTCTCAAAATAACACGATTAATACTCCGGCAGTCATTGCTTGCTTCAAAACCGGTTGTAGAATGTACAAAGGTCAATGACAAATGCGACCCCGACGAATTAGTAGGATCAGATGAAGCTTTGCGAAGGGGATCCCCGAGATGGCATAGTGAATTTTAAAGATAAGAAATCTCCCATGCCGTCCCAGGAAACCACCGTACAAAACAGTAGAGTGGCTCTTCCCTCTGACGCTGCTCTTTGTAAGAGTGAAATCTGTAAATGTTCTGCCGACATAACACTTATGATTGTGGTCAAAGTCTCAAACAATAAGTGGCATATCAGCAAGCATTAACAGAGCACGGAAACCGCGATCCAACACAGCAACGGGCAAATTAGTGGCAGATCCATCTCGCATTAACCGAGAGCAGAAGATAAAGTCCAGGAATCAGGGTGAAGTACAGCATCAGGTGTTTTTAAAAATTAAACTACCTGAAGCCGGACCTCATTCTGGGCCCTGGAGGCGATGAAACATGACAAAAGTACACACCAAATCAAATTTCAATACTGAGCCAGCGACAATCTTGGTTCACAATAATAAATCAACAATGAAAATTTTATCAAAATAGCAACTCTCCCCGTGTCGCTGCGATAACCCAGAATAAGCCGTTTTTTAAGTGCGAAGTCGGTAAATGTTCTGCCGACATGACACTTATGATTGAAGTTAAAATCTCAACAATAAGTGGCATATCAGCGAGCATTAACCGAGAGCTGCAAAATCGCGATCCAAGAGAGCAACGGGCAGCATGATCAGCAAGATCTTGAAGACTTTGGCGTAGGAGTGCCCGGGGATGGCCTAGGATAGTTATCAAAATATCGCAACTTTCCCGTGCCGCTCGCGGGTAACCCCGCACAAAACCGCAGAAGTAGAGCTCTTCCCTCTGACGCTGCTCAGGATGAACTGACCTTTCCGTGGTTGAGAATCGAGTTTAAATAGTCTGCGGCTGGCCAACAGAAGGAAAAATAAGGTTCCAAAATAACCCCTACTACCACCAAGCGGGATCATAGAACACCTGTGTGGAAAACAAATAACAACATGCGCGTATTCAACAGATGCACAAATGCACAGGATCCGCCGCATTCCTCTGTAAAGTGCAGTAAACAACCCAAAGAATCCCGAGAAACAAGTACAAACCTGACTTTGTTTTGCTTAACACTCTCGGCTGAGAAACGCATGACATAACGTTAAATAAATAATGTGTGCTGTCCTACCAAACTCCCTGAAGTATTAAGTTGGATAAATTATATCTTAATTAGCTAATTCACTTATTATCAAAAGAGATATTAAAAAATGTGCTCTGCAAATGCGGCAGCTCCACTAATGTCCTTGCTTTTAATAATAATTATTTTTATCTTAAATAATTAAATGGATTGCATATTACTAATATTTTCTAAACAGAGGTGAAATTTTGAGAGGGATTATATTAAATCCCTCGTTCTCATACCGTACATCTTGCTGTTTCGGCTCTTCAGGCCTCATCAGTACTTAACAATATTGAATCCATGGATCAGCTGCAGAGAATTATAAATTAACGGGCACTGCAAACGTGCGACTGATGTAAAGCATATTTAACTATATTATATGTAAACAATATAAATTTTACTTTACGTCTCATACTCAGTTTAGTTGGTGTTAAAATGAAAAATTGGCTTGCTAAAATCTCAATTTTTAATCTTCACGATTCAATTTCTTAACTGTGACCGAAGTCACATAAACACACTTCAATGAATTTGTTTAAAAGAAAGAAAACAAATAGACTGTTAATTTGTTCTGAATTTTTTGAGACTGAAACTATGATTAATGACAACTGGCGTGGCCCTGATTTTCCTGATAGACATATTTTTGCAAGATTTGCTTGTCACGGCTATCACCATATTTTCTGTAATAACGTAACGTTTCACTATAAGCCTAATTATGATTGTAGATGTAAATTCTGTGGCGAGACTTGTGAAAAATATATCCAAAAGTGTACAGCAAGAAAACTTACTTTGAGAAAAGCAACGAAAATTTGTAAAAATTGGTTGATTAACCTTTATATGTAGAGTGTTGCACGCATATTTTGCGTTTAATGAACCATTAATAATAATTAATTTGTTTAATATATTTTACATCAAGGGAAAATTTTGCAATCTCTCAATGCCCATGTTTTCACTGATAAAATTGATTAAATTGTGTTTTAAGTTTATATAATCCATCACTAACATAAGACTTCTCTTTAAATTTGCCCTTTTTTGGCTCTTATAAAAACTACTACAAGTCTGAGTTTCTTAACTATAAACACTACTCACAAGTTAAGATTCCTCGGAGAGATAATTAGGAGCCCCTATCGATTTTTCGATTATGAAATAAGTGAGAGGTAACAAAAGGTTTTTATTTGTTCACATATAAATATTTTTATTAAGGACAAGCTAGACAAATATTTGTATATATCTTCTGAGCTGTACATCTGAAGCGACCCTAAAGATGGCACTCTTCCGTCTTCTTCTCATCTCCTTCCCTCTTTGTTGATTAGTCATGTTGCTAATTTACAAATGTATCGTACAAATCTCAATCATTTATTTTAAGTGATATCCAAAATAAATTTTGCTCATCAAAGTTTTGATAAGCCACATCGCGCAGGCCAAAATGTTTTCGCTCAGGATTGGCAAAATAAATATGAAATTTTATGTAAATTACTTTGAATCTAAATTGCCCATCGTCTATTCTAATCGGATACCATTCCCGAAAGTCAGCTCAATCTTCTGATTGCGCAGCGCTTCTGCTTAAGCAGCGACCATTAAAGTGCTTAAAGGTAACTGCAAATCCATTGGGTGGAATTGGCACGCGGGCGTAAACAAACGTATATGCTCTCGGCCCGAAGTTAATTAGCGAGAAAGAGTTTGAAAGCGGTGGCGGCGACGGCGAGTGTAATAATCGCGCCGTACGCGCGCATCGATTTTGCGGCGAGCGCGCGCGGTGATTAAAAGTTTTGCTCCAGATGTTGCTTGAGAAAACAATGCCTGCTCAAAATTTAATGTGCTGAATATTAATTAATAAATGGAGAGACGCCCGGAAAATTAGCACGATACGAGCGGGAAACTCCGGCTGCTCACTTTCCGCGCCACTCGGCGTGTTCTCGTGTTTTCTGTTCTGTAAAATTGTGACCGAATTTCTGCTCTGAATTGCTATCCGTCGAGTGCGTTTATTCTTAGAAAACACGGGATTGCTGGAAAATAAAGCAATAGAGACGACGAGATATCGAGAGAATGCCGTTGTTTTGACGGTGGTGGCGGCGCGCGGATCCATTGGACCGTATGAATATGAATAATATTGAGAGATGAGACGGCTCCACGCTCTCCCTCAGCCCGCCGTCATCAGCGAAGGCTTCTATCATTTTTGCATTGAGTTCTCCGCTGCCACGATGAAAGAGGCTGCCTGCCGCTGGAAGTTTATTTTGCCCCTGTGTACGTACATGGTGCATGTATGGTCGGGGTGCTCTTACATATGGAAAAATGCAAGGCGGTGCTCCTCGGGAAAAGATGAATAGTGACACACGTCAGAACGCTAGAGTACGCTGAGTAGGTTAAAAATAAACGTATCTTTTTTCTTGAGCGTTGCTGGAATGATGCGATTTGCCTCTCCTTACGCGTGTTTTCCTGCGAATAGAATCGGTCTTCGGGTGGAATGAAACACGACTTTTATTGTTGTCTCCTGGAGCAGAGAGAGAAGAGAGAAAGTGAGACGTATATAACAGTATTCTCCGAAGACTTCTGTTTTCAAATGAAAAAAATGAAAATGTAAAGTGGAGGTTAATTCACTCATTTTATTGTTTTTAATTTTCAACTTAGTTTGCGATAATTTCAGGGTGTTTTTGAAACTTTAAAATTGATTCATTATTATTGAAAAAAAGATGATCGATAATTTTTTCTGCGCATTTGATCGAGTTTTGACACTAAGTGTGCACGAAATAGTTTTAATACCATCTTTTGAGCTCAAAATCAGTTAAATCTTCTGCGTCCAAACCGCTTTTTAAACACAATAATAGTTTATACACAAAAAAATTAGAAGCCTAATTTTCATTTAAACCGACGAAACTATCTGCATGAACCTCAAAATATCCTTAAATGTAAAATCTTCTAACCGACCCAGAATATTTTCTATTTTCGCGAGGAGGCTGATTTTTACAACAAGAATTTCCGAAGTCAAAGAGTGTTGCTCAATCCCTTCCTTATAGAGCGACACTGTATGTCCTTGGAATTAGACTGTCGCGAAAATCAGCCTCTCGGTGAGAAAATTTGCTCGTTGGGTAAAAAACCGTCTAGATTATGACTAGATGAGAATAAACAAAAGTATTACTAAATTCAAACTCATCAAGAAAAAGTCGTCTGCTCTTTTGTCAACAAATATACGCCTAAAATTCTCCACCCAATACATATTAAATTTTCTGTATCTCCTGCAGCATCTCTGTGTGAATCTCATAGTGCCTCTGGGACCTTGTTTCAAGCAAAATGTAATGAAAATGCCATCACTGACTCGGGGGAAATGAAATATCCCTTTATTGCGCTGTTGCGTAATCCACTTCAGTACCTATATTTACTTGTACGTTATTATTATTATTGTTTTTTGAATTGCTGAAATAAGAAAAAATTCCAGGAATTGCTTGTAACATCTAAAAGTTAGTGGAAGGGAAATTCTCTAACTATCGTGAAATTCAGCATAATATTATGCGTGCTGAAAAAAGAATGCATGACTTTTCATCAGCATACACTTTCACTGCAGTCAAACAAAAATTTGGTAAACCTTGTGTTAGAACGTAGTGCACGAGGGCAATTTAAATATCATCAACTTGCCACACTTAATCTTCCTTTGCGGAGCAATTTACGAGCGTCGGTATTTTTCCACAAACGACCGCTGCACAAGCAGAAAAGAGCACGCGCGCGACCAAAACCGCTGCGAGCTAGTGCCGCGCTTTTGTGCAAAATTGTTTTTCTGCGTGCGAGATTTTGCGAGAGGGTTGAAACTGCGTGGCTACATAGGTGCCACTCTTGCGCTCGGGACCAAAAGGGGCTTTAATAAAATCCTTTCAGATGCTAATTTCCCTTCCTGTGTCGGCACGATTGATGTGCGTTTGAAGCTCTCTTTGATTTTTTCCACTCTCAATTTATTCTCTTTCGCTCGTTTCATTCACTACGAGTTGCGAATAAAAAGCCTCTCATTTATTGCCAAAGTTTATGAGATGTGTAATGAGCTTCTTCCTTTTCCAGAACTTTGTCTCAAGTTTTAAGGTCAAAGAAAGATTGGCTTGGGAAGAATTTCAACCATAGCTTGTTATACTTTTCTTAATACCTTTGGGGGAGAATGAAGAGGGTTGAAATGATGATGACCGATAAATTCAGATTGACGAATTTGGCTGGTGTATTAGTTACAGTTGGAAATCTGATCGGATACTTAAATCAAGTATCAGAACTGAAATGGTTTACAATAATAAGTTACAAATTCTTTTGTTTAACTGACGGTTGGACTCACCCCTTTGAATCGGGTTCTGCACAATTAAACGATTCACGTCAGCACCATGTGGCTGACGGACGAACACTGAATTATTATTTTAAAATCATCTTTCTGCTGTTAAACAATAATGCAAAATTACAATAATTCAAACCGCCGACAATTGTTGGCTTCCAACAAAAAGCAGGACCGCGTTTGTTGTACCGCTACATACCCATTTCATTTTAGTACATAACAATTTTTCATTTTGATTCAAAATTGTAGATTTTCTATCTCAATTGAAGTAATTGTGAAATTGTATATAGTCTCTGAAAATCATATTATATCTGTTAGAAAATAATAATATAGTATGCCAAACTGTAAGGCAAAAGATGAGGATTGAGTTTTAAAAAACAGCTGTTGTTGTATGGTCAAGGTGTTAGAATCCTTGCAACAACATTTTTACTTTATTAATTCTCATTCACTTTTCTTCGATTGAGGTTCATGTAAAGTTGCACGGTACTACTTTTCCCCTTTGAGCATATTTATGCTTTCCAATATTTCCCCCCAAAGAAATCAAATTATAATTTTTGTAATTTAAATTAGATCAAGAAAAATGAAATTATAAAATAAATTTTAAAGAGTTTCGAAACATTGACATAATTTTTTATATTGACGTTTCTGGAGCACAATGCCTGTGATATATAATATATTTTGGTGTGAATTTGTATTGCCTGGATGCCAAATTCAATCAATCTCTCCCACGTGCATTCATAGAGATAAGCTCGCGTGATATTTTTGATTATTTCCCTGTAATAATCGATGTTGAATTTGGCGCTGTTGGTTTTATCGTTGGCACAGAGCCGTTCTGATCGCCGTGAAAACAGGCTGGAAAGCAAACACATGGTGCGCAACATGCTATTATCCATTACAAATTAACACCGTATGCAACGTGTAAATATTACACATTACATACGGAGGAGTTTGCTTTCATATGTACATACATGCAAATCTCCCTGCGGTGGTAATTTTCTGACAAGCAGCCCTTCTTCCCTTGTGACGTGCCTGACATAAATTATACCCCGGGCGCTGCTTTCGTTTGCAAACCTTGTCTCCGCTCATTCTTTCTCGCCAAATGTATTAATGGGGGTGATATATTTTACGACGGCCGGGGCAAAAAGTGCAATTTCCCTCTCTTGAGAATCGGCCTGATGTCCGCTTTAATACGTGCCGAGAGGAGTGTGTGTGTATGTGTGCGCGTTTGATGCGAACGAGAATCTTTGTTTGCAACACTTGCGGAAGGAGCATGATGCATGGGCGGAAATTACGCTGAAAGAGACGACGCATTGTTTCAGACAAAGCCTTCGTGGAAATTTACAAAAAGATGGTTTTAAAACAAGGGTAATGAAGTTGAAAATGGGAAAAGCCCATCATTTTACACGAAAGGTCGAGCCAAAAATCAGATTCATTTCATTTGAACTGACTTGGGATAAAAGAAATTAACAAGTTCTGGGAAAAATGTCTCAACCATTCTTACGCTGGGTAGCAATATAGGCACTGAACTGCGCGCCAAACAAATATGTTTTTAGGACTATTTTAAGTCTGATTTTTGTGCGAAATTGTTAATTTTGGATGGTTTTTCATAAATTAGAAATCCAAGTCAGCTGTAGTATTTTCTTTAATATATTTAGCCCCCAATAATTGCATTAAAAAGATAAACATATTTTATTTATAAAGATAAAGACACAGACTTTTCTTAACTGAAAAATGCTACCTTAATTTGGATAATCAATCACACATATTTTGAGCTGAAAAAATCCCACTAAACGTTGAAGTCGGTCAAAAGACACTTGGTTTCCTACTGAAGATTCAGCTTTCTTCGAAATTCTAGGGATTTAGATGGTTTTAAAAAGGATATTCAAATGACTTTATTGCTTGATTGGTTCCCATAACATTTTGGAGCTAAAAAATTATCAATCGTTTAGAGATGACAAGTTGAGGCAATAGAAACTCCCAAATTAATTTACGAAATAAAACTAACGATCGTATTCCTATTCTGATCGTACACAAGGGCAGATTAATTTCCCGGGATAATCTAACGAATAGATGGCTGCTTAAATCAATACACACCATACAAATGTCCAAACAATTAAAAAACAATCAACCAACCTGTCGCGATAGCGTCCGCGTTTGCACCCATGAGCGCTCATATAATTATTTACTCTGTGACTCTGTGCGGACAACTCTGTCAGTAGTAAATTGAATAAACAGTAACAACCACACGCAGGGAGGCTCTTTTGAAATCGAAAAGGGTAAAGTTGGTGCTGGAAACATTACACCGCGCGTGGAGAGAGAATAAAACGTGCAGACAGAGCGCTCAGCCACATTTCAAAAATACGAGAGCATGCAAGCACTGCCGTCAAATTTATGCAACACACTCTTGGTGTGCTGCGAACTCACATCGCATCACAGGTGGTTCGTTCTGTTAGCGCCGCGAAATAAGACTTCCTTAACGACGTCAAATTTATACTCGTGCTGAATATCAATGGTATTGCCGCGAGAGCACAGAAGGTCATAATTCAGGTGCAAAAAAGGGGATGACAAATATACGGTGCGCGGCACGTCGCGCTTTCCGCCAATCGATCGCATTTAAATGACACTGCAGTGCGAGTTTGAAAAGATAAAATTTCATATGCCTCGTGGATTGTGCCAAATGAAAAAGACTCGGGGAAATTTGTGAAAGTGGAATCAGCGGGAATCTACGTGCGGCCGTAAATTTAAGCACGTCATCCCACTTTGAATAATCCGTGTATATTTCAACCCTTCCAACCAATCCATTTATGAAAATGATTTACAGCATACAAATGAGATTAAAACGCCATGATGATACTGAAATGAATTTAAAAACTTGCAGCTATGACGCAATCTGAAAATTTCAGGTGGTGAAATCTAGCTCCCAAGAAGAAAGAAAAGTTCGCTGCCTCAATCGCATCAAAACTTTGGAGGATTTCTTCGTTTCTCGCTTCTATGAAAAAAAAAACGATTTTCTCGTTCAGAAATCTTTTTGTCACACTACGCAATCGTCTGCGACACCTGAAGTAGTGTGTGTTGTTGCCATTTGTGCTCGCAATCAGATGCAGCTGCCGCCGCTCACACCAAATTAAAAGCGAGCTGCCTGCCGGTGCTGCGAAAGCGCCTGAGATTTGATTACACACAGCTAGGCCACCCGCTCGACGCACGCGTTGCTGCCGTGCGCGCGAGCTGCTCTTCAGCCTGTTCAACGTGTGCTCATTTTTCATTACACCACTTGCTCTCTGTCGGTCGGACGCGGCGGGCGACGGCAAACGTGGGTCAATTTATTATTAAATTCCCCAGTGATTTCTTCCTCGATGAATACAAGTGAGGTTTTTAATTAAAAATAAGAGGCCTCGCACACTGCATAAGCCGGCAGCCACCCTATTCATTAACGCAAGCAGGATTAATTAATTTATAAGCGCACACACATACACACGCCTGATGTGATGATATGTATGCACGTCTGACTGCGTGGGAGTAAAAACGAGAGGGAGAGTGAGTGTGCTCACAGGAGTGCACGTACCGCATCGACGTCCGTACGTGAGCAACGCCAGATCTAGTCGGATGAGTCGAGTCCGTGTTGGTGAATTTTGCTGGTGTTGAATATTTTGTGAAAGCACTTGAATTGATTACAGACTAAATTTCAGAACAGGTCCTGAAACACCTTGCTTTAGCAATGGAGATTTTAATCTAAACAAAATCATTCAGACAAACGCTTGAGGGTCGAAGAACTGGTGTTGCACTTGACTTTCAATAGGGCTTCAGGCAGAAGCCGAAACTTAAACCAAAGGAGATCACGTTTGGTCGCATCGAGGAATTGGACGGAATTTCAAATTTTCATAACTATTCACTTCGACAAAATCACTTTGAAACTTGAATACTATTTACAATTCCCATCAAGGATCTATTCGCGTTTTTTTTAATTTCTGATAAAAATTCATCAGGCAGAGTGGGTGAAATAAAATAACACACCATTTTAAAAGTAACTGACATTATGAGAGATTTCTTTCACCATAATAATAAAAAAATGAATAGGTAGGAATTATTCTAGAACTAGTTCAATGAAGACCCCTTTTTGCTATCTAAAAAATCCACGTTTTGAGCAGGAAATCGCTTTAATATCCTTAATGCACTCTACACACTTTTGACAAACTTGAAAAGAGCTTCTTGAGAGATCGACACGCACGCATTCATTGGTCAAAGAGCAACAGCAGTTTCAACAAAAGAGCGAAAGCGAATTTGTACATCTTTACGTAACAGTTTGCTTTGAAAAATTCTTTTCCAAAGTCACTTACTAGAAGCAAGCACACACGTCCCAACTTGCTCCCAGACATTTTGATATTTAAACACTGCAAAATTGTGTTTACGCATCGCCCTCAGGCGTTGGTGGAGTGTATGCAAATACTCGTCGGCTATTCCAATCGCATGCATCACGGAGCCCATACTCGCGTTCGCCGGCACGCGCACGTCATTTTCCGCCACCTGCTCTGGCGGCGGGGATGCTGCAACATACGCACACCTGTTATGCTGTCAGGGGTGTCTGCTTCAGCCGACTTGTGAAATACACCTGCTTGATCAAATTCTCCCTGCGTGAAATTGAGCAATCGATCCAATCCGTCGGGGGCAGATTAAAAATGTTAAGATTGAGTTGTGTCAACTCATCAGCAAAAAGCCTAGTTCAAATACCAGGTGAAGCTGCTTCTCACGTGTACTTTATAGAAGGTGTAGTAAGAGCACTGATTATTCCAAGGGGACACTACCCATTAATACCAATGGATTACAAAACCGCTCGCAAAACTAGTTGCTCAGCAATCCTCCTAGCTTGATTAATTCATTATAAGGGCTTCCCTTGATGCTTCCTAAACTCATTATACTTTGCTAAGCTAAAAGCAGTTATTCAGATTATTTACCAACTAAATTTATTAGGTAACCGTGATAAAAATTTGGATCAGACGAAATTGATTTATAAACAATTTCAACAATCAAAAAGGACTTTCCTATAGTAAAAATTCAGGAAAAAGTTACATTGACTGACAAGGTATCAGCATTTCCTTTTAACTTATCACGGTTACCTTGTTCTCTACGATCGATATTTTAGCTTTACTTTTTTTAATATCTGATGTTGGTCTTATCTGTATTTTTTAAATAGACCCCGTGTCGTGATTAATCAGCTTGTTTAAATGTCTGGCGGGTTCAAAGCCATTTAGCACAATTCCGCCATGAATTTCGCATTTAGCGCTTGTCATGTGCAGGCCTGTGAAACTCACCTTTATCATTCTACCTGTCAGCTGCCTCTTTCCTGACACATATGCAAGGGGCCAAGTCTTCCGATCTCCACGAGCTCATACATTTTTACTCATTCGCTCCACGTATTGGCACTGGAAGAAGAAGTTTGGCCTCTAAATTTCGACCCCGCTTTGTTGTTGGTCTACTCGCCACTTTGCGGCACATCTTTTCCACCAGCACGCTCAGATAACAGGGTGACTGCTCTCTTGCGGAAAAAAACGAATGCGAAAATACTATCTCGCAGCATCCAGCTGCCTCTCAGCGAAATTGCGGTACCCTTATTAGAAAAGATTTTGAGGATTCGGATCAGGTGCGTGCGGCTGCTTTGCGCAGACTTTTGTTTGACTTTGCCTCTCAGGCAGATTCGCAGAATAATAATTCCATCAAACTTTGCTCCATGTTTCTTTTCCCTTTGATAACACCCAAAGAAAAAGTTCTCAAAAGAGGGCCAGCAACAACAAAGAAATGTCGATTGTTAATTTTAGTCTAATTAAGAAGTTCAAGATTGGAATTGTTTAGTTTGGTTTCGTTAGATTGGCATTGGATAACTTTTCGAAGGTACCTCGAAGTCTGGACTTGAATCATTTTGGCCCAAAGTTTCTCAAGATGGAAGCAAACAAACTTACACCTTTCCTCGCAAACGTGATTGCAGACAAGAGTATGTTTATAATGTTCCTTTGTATTTTTTTTCCACCAAATTAACACTGCCATTGCGATTTCGCTGTTGGCACAAACTTGTTCTACGCCAAGTGAGATTCAGAATGCTAATTATTCCGCCAGAACAAAAAGAATCAGTGCCTGCTATTTTCCACCGAATACAAAAGCCAGCCAGGCGAACAGTTGTAGTGGAAGTCGTCCCTTCCTCGGGCAGCGCTGAGACGGTGCTTGTCGGCCATAAATATAAAAAGCAGAGCATGCCTTGCAAGCAGGCAGGAGAAAAAAAGAAACCCGTTCGTCAGGGGGCTAATTCGAGTCTTCGCCGTTTTGCATGCAAATCAGGCTGAAATTGCTTTTTGATTGTGTCTTAAATAAATGATCAACACTAACGTCACAGCTCTCTCAAGATAAAGGAATTAATTAAACGTAGCCAATTTAAGAAAGCATGCGTTAAAGCAAATTCGAGCTTACTCTTGATGCGAAAAGGTATTAATTTTGAGCGCTAATACACCAATATGGAACTTCATAATTTGGAACTGCTCTAAGACTTGGCAGCGCCCCCAAAAAATTATTGGAATTTGGCAATGTCACTGAAGAAATAGTAGTAGAAAATGGAGGCCATAATATAAAATGGTTTGATGAACGTGGTTTATAATTTGATTACCAGGCCAGTAACGCAGCATTTGTAATTAAGCAGACGTCAACGGACTGGGAATAAAAATTAAACCTGATGTCTTGCAGAGGAGAGCAGTTACATCCCAGTAGAATTATCACAATTCCAGCATTAATTCAAATCAAAATATCTGGAATGTCAATTAATGTTTGTACATTATGAATATATTACACAATTAGAATTACGGGTACAAAATCCAGCAAAATTTGGAAACACCGGATGGTGAGTCAGCTGATGTTAGCACAGATGGGCACTCTTATGTTACATGAAATCCAGAACAATAAGGGTGCCATCCTAGCAAACATTAACTAAACGAAGAATACCAGAAGCAGTTGCTAACTTGAATAACATGAGCAGAGAGCGAACAGCAGCAGCGTTGTAGTGTGGAATTGAGAAACGTACTATTTATAGAGCTCATAGTGTCGTGTGGAATTAATAAAAATACATCACGCCACTATTAGCTCGTAAAATATTACGGATTAAAAAAATTACTTTTTTTGCTTCACTCGGCAGTCGTATACCGCTTGGTTTAAACTGAAGCTGTAGAATGTACTTTGTTCAATGAGAAATACGACCCCGATGAATTTTTTCCATATTCAATCTGGGAGCGCATTCAGCACTAGCAAATGAGAATGAGCCATTGCGACGCGGGAAGAATAAGGCGAATCGCGGCAGATCAAATAAAAAAACATGACGTGACACGACTAACCCTAAAAATAAGAGCATTAAAAAATGAGCAGAAAAATCTATTATTAATCAAATGTAGATTGTAGTTCGATCCAAGCAACGAATATAGTGTAAAGACTTTTTGCGAAGGGGATCCCCGAGATGGCAGTCGAATTTATCAAGAAAGCAAATTCCACGTACCATCCCAGGAAACCCCCGCACAACAGCAGTAGTACGGTTCTTCCCTCCGACGCTGCTCGACGAAATCGCCAGAAAACAATATGTTGCGAGTGTGAAGTCGGTAAATGTTCTGCTGAATATAACACTTCTTGATTGTGGTTCAAATCTCAAGTGGCATAACGGCAAGCATTAACCGAGAGCAGCAAAATCGCGATCCAAAACAGCAACGGGCAGTTGAATCTTTCAGTAGGATCATCAAACAAGGATGCCAGTGTTTAAAAACACACAAATTAGAATTAAGCACGAAGTGCAAAACCCATTTTTTTTTAAAAACGCTGGACGATGAGTCAGTGGATGTTAGCTCTACGTTACATGAAATCCAGAACAATAAGGTTGCCATCCTAGCAAACATATTAAGCAACCAGAAGCACAGAGAGCGAACAGCAGAGGCAGGCAGCGTTGTCTAAGGTGCAATTCGTTATATTTATAGAGCCCATAATGTCGTGTGTAATAATTAAAAATACATCACGCCACTAGTAGCTCTTAAAATAACACGATTAATACTCCGGCAGTCACTGCTTGATTCAAAACTGGTTGTAGAATGTACGAAGGTCAATGACAAATGCGACCCCGATGAATTTTTTCCACTCAGGGGCGCATTTAGCATTAGGCAATGAGAGTAACACAATCATTATGCCTCTTTTATAGGGCGAATCGCGTCAGATCAAATCGAAAAAAAAATTGCTTCACAACTAGCCAAAAAAATGAAAGCATGCAAAACAATGCAGAAATTACAAAGTTCTTCATCGGAAACATTAAAACAAACAGTGGCAATATCAGCAAGCATGGACCGATCCAAAACAGCAATGGATATAGCAGGATCAGATGAAGTTTTGCGAAGGGGATTCCCGAGATGGCATAGTGAATTTTAAAAGATAGAAAATTTCCCATGCCGTCCCAGCAAACCACCGCACAAAATAGCAGTAGTATGGGGCTGCTCTTTGTAAGAGTGAAATCGGTAAATGTTCTGCCGACATGACACTTATGATTGCAGTTAAAATCTCAACAATAAGTGACATATCAGCGAGCATTAACCGAGAGCTGCAAAATCGCGATCCAAGAGAGCAACGGGCAGCATGATCAGCAAGATCTTGAAGACTTTTGCGTAGGAGTGCCCGCGATGGCCTAGGATAGTTATTAAAGTATTGCAACTTTCCCGTGCCACTCGCGGGTAACCCCGCACAAAATCGCAGTAGTAGAGCTCTTCCCTTTGACGCTGCTCAGGATGAACTGACCTTTCCGTGGTTGAGAATCGAGTTTAAATAGTCTGGCTGGCCAACAGAAGGATAAAGGTGCCAAAATAACCCCTACTACCACCAAGCGGGATCATAGAACACCTGTGTGGAAAACAAATAACAACATGCGCGTATAGAGCAGATGCACGAATGCACAGGCTCCGCCGCATTCCTCTGTTAAGTGCAGTAAACATAAACAACCCAAACAATCCCGAGAAACAAGTACAAACCTGACTTTGTTTTGCTTCACACTCGCGGCCACAAAAGTCTATGCTTTGAGAAAAAAAGTAGTATAAAATTTTTGATTATTTTCCTATATTTTTATTTATATTTGGGACACTATCGGCGTACGATTTAAGTACATGACAGGCAGCTTGGGATAATGTTAGAGGTTTATTATACAGTCGAGTAAACTGATGCAGCACTGACGATGCGGCGCTGGTGCGCATAACAGATCATTGAGCAATTCGAGCATTAAGTCAAAGTTGTAGAATAAATATATAATTAATGCTTCTCTCCCCACAATCGATCTATGAAATTAAATTTATTGATCATTTTATAATTGAATTAACTGGAACTAACAGAGGAACTGTCACTTTTTTTGGGATAAAAATCAAATTATATAAAATAACCTTATTTAACCACATGGATAACCATTCTAAAGCATATTTTTTACAGCATTGAGCTGCTTGCATTGCCAATGTGTGCTCTAAATTTTGTATGCGTATTTTTAAATATACGGGCATTTAGCTTGACAGCACCTTTTGATCTTTCCCATTTCCTCTCTGCACAACAAGCAAATAGAAAATCCCACGTTGTAGCTTTGAATCGAAAAAGAAGCGAGAGAGAGAGAGAGAGAGAGAGAGAGAGAGAGAGAGAGAGAGAGAGAAGCAGGAGCAAAAAGTCTCGCCTGTTAATTTGCTTATTTGCGCAGCGAAACGTCGGTGTATGCTGTTTGAGGCGTGTACCATCAAAGGAACGTCGTTCGCGTCCCTCGTGTTTGAATTTTCCCTACCGTTGGCATTAATAAGGGGAAATCCGTTCAAGTGTAAATTTGCAATTCCAGCGCCTAAACTTGCTATCGCACAAATCATCGTGCAGTCAAAAGAATGCGGGCCCCTCCTGTGCAGAGAGATCTGGCCCTTTTTTATTGCGCATCAAAAGGCAGGAATAATGAGCCGCAGATAATTAATTAAATTTATAGCATTTCAAGCCCCAAAAGTGTACCTTTTCCCTCGACCCTTCGCTTTTTATTCCAGCCGCGTCACATTCACGAACGAAATCGGCACACAGAGATTTTCATTTGGCCATTGACAGATGCAGCCGGAATAAAGGCAACAATGCAGCCAGCACTGATTAAACTAGTTGGCTTCTATTATACATATATGTAACGTGTCGTCGGCCAAGTATATAATCTATCACGTACTACATGCGCGTGGGTGGGCATGTGCACATTCACTACATCATGCCACTGTATGTGTGTGTGTAGAGCTGCGGAAAGACTTGGATCGGCGGCGGCGGCGGGTGCGCCAAACTGGCCCATTGGCGCATTGTTTATCTGAACAATGGTCGCTTTTCACTTCGATTTGCCCACGAGCCGTGTGCACCCTCGGTCCTGCCTGCGATTTCGTCTAAAGCGGCGATTTTATTGCAAATAATGGCGATTCTTGGGATGCACATTCAGCCTAGCGCCTTTTTGCCAATCGATGTTTATTCTCGCCGTTGCGGTGCGAGCGTACGTTTTAAATTGATTTTCCGGCCACTGTGCTGTCTGGCCCTGCGTTCGAGTCGTGGTTGTTGGTTTCTAAAGTACTGTGAAACAACTTTTTATGGGGGTAAAAATAAAGCTCTTTTCGCCTGGTCTCAATGGTGGTGAAACTTTTCAGCGGCTTGTGGGAAAATGGAAAGTTCTCTTCCGGAAATAGATTGCAGCTTGTTAAGAGACAGAGCCTTTGGTAAAAATAAGAAATACGCTCTCTTTCTCAAAAGTTTTGATCTACCATTCATCCTTCCACGGCTAGAAAAAATAGCTTTTTGTTGATTATATGACCTCATTTGTGTATTTGATTTCCATGATATACAAAATAAGAATAAAAATGACAATTCAGCAATTATTTGAAATTATTAAAAATTGAATTTGATATCTCTGTGGAAAATTTTCCTCTCGATCTCACGCAAACCGGCTCCTTTGACTACAAAAATTTGCTATTGAATAACTGTGTTCTTTTTTTTTATTAAATCTCACAGAATTTTTTAATTTATGTAGCCTGAAATTTAATAGTCTAATAATGAGAAATGAAAAGAAGCCGCTAATAAACGAACTTCAATCTAATCCTTCTCTGAATTGGTTGAACTTGTTACGTTTTCCCAATAAAACACACTAAATTGAAATCAATTTAGTCAAAACATGCGCTCTTTAATTCAAGCTGCAATTGCTGCACGTTTTATTTAAACTGAAACTCCATAGCATACTTTAAAGTAAGCCAAAGCATTCAACTGTAAAGTAGAGCGTCGTCGTTTGCCTGAAGTTTGCACTAGAAACAACAACTTAAAAGTGGTTTCAAAAGTAAAACAAACGTTCCATATAGAAAACGTGGCTATTCAAATACAGGGTTCCCGGCGCTCCAGTTTATTGCATTTCCAAAGAGGCATAATATTGAAAACGTCCCTGAACTGCAAACACTGAACGACCCCCTCGAGTGCTGGCCAATGAATGCGAATTGCCAGCGCTGCAGTGGAACTGTTGATATTCATCAAGCATATCTGACTGCCGTGCACAATATTTTAATACACGCTGCCGACGTGAGCCCCGGCGTGAGCAACAAAGGGACTGAAGAGGTTTGCAAACACAATGCGCGGTCCAGCAGCCAGCCTCACTTCAATCAAGCCAATATTGACGGGTGCATAGACGAGAGCGAGCCGCCAATTGGCTGCTGCCGTTCGAATCGAATCTTAATTAATTCGCGCGCACCCACTGCACCTTTCCGGCCCTTTACGGCTCCGATCGAGCAAGCAAACACCGAGCGATGTAACAATTGCGCATAATTTCACATTCGGCGCGCCCCCGTGAAACCACAGCTGCTGGGGCGAACTTTGCCTGCGAGTTTCATTTATGGTCCTGCGAGCTCTATGCGCCTCTTTTGTGCAAGACCACGATTTTCACTCTCTCGTGTCTCTCACATCGTCGCTCACCGCGTTCACGAGCTAATGTCAAGCAGGCACGCGATATTTCTCCACATAAATATATAATCACGGCGGAATCGCAGATGAGTCCATTCGTTTGCCGCTTTATTGCATTTCGATCTGTTTGCTGTTTGTCATATATCTGAATGTAAATAAAATAATAAGTCAGCCATTTTCAGCCCTTTTTATGTAAATCATAGCGATGGGTGACACCTGCCAAGAAAATGAGGAAAATGCTTTTTTTAAACATTTAACTATGAGAGGACAAACTGTTAACTTCACTCTCATTTTTGGAAGATTCTATCGTTTTTCAACCTAAACAGGAAAGATTTTACTAGAGCGATGTTTTATTTTCTCCTTAATTCTGTAACTGTAATTTTTGCATTATTCCGATTGTTAAATACACGTTTTTGGTTTTGTTTAATTTATTCATTTTGCAAGCACTTGGTGCTCGTAGTATAACTTTCTTTGCTACGTGGGGTCTTTTAAACTAAACCCAATATTTCGTTTTCTAACTTTCGGTTGGTTTTTCAGGCCGTATATTATCAAAATCTGATTACTTTAATACTTTAGAAGATGCTCTCACGTTCCATCAGCAAAACAATCAATCAACAAGAATTCCAAGGCTGATGAGTTTGCGGATCGTGAGAAACAATTTGCAATCAGTAATTACACGCGAGCCCGAGAATCGCGGCCGGCACACTTTTGTTTCGCCTGAGAGGAGGGGTAATAAATTTTGCGAAGGAAGCGCAGCCTTTGCTCACAGTCAGGGGCAATCGAGCGAAAAATTAAGTCTTGCCGAAGCGTGGACGGCGATGAGCACGCTGATGCACCCTTTCTACGAGTGAATTTTCCGTAGAACCTTTGTCGAATCGATTCACTGCCAGATAATCTCGACCGTTCTCCACACTGCGTGAAGCTGAGCAAGTTTACATACGCACAAAGAGCTTCTATAGAAATTTGGGCCAGTGCTTTTTTATGGTTCCTGACCAGATATGGGGTAAAAATTACGAGCTCTGAAATTTAGACGTGTTATCCCTCGAAAAGAACGTATTTTATAGCATTTTGAGTTGGTTTGGAAGGCAGATCAAAATACGTTAATAAAAGTGTATTATATGATCATAAGTATAGAGTAACAAATAAATTCCAATTTTCTTTATTGGTTACCCCGTTTTAATTAAGTTTTTAATAAATAAAAGTGATACATATGCATCAATTGTAAACGCGATCAGAGACAACTAACTTACTGACAGGTCATCTCTGTCATGAGTTATGCTCTGCGGTTGGTAAGCCAACATTTACGCAGAGACACATGGGAACATGCGAGTGATCGCACGGTGGGAAGGAAGCGGCAGGTCATCGGTTGTTGGGCAACCAAACATGCAGTTCGACCGTAATCGTGTTTACACTAGACGGTCGGGCGTGAACATAAACGCACTTCCAATCGGCCACTTTGCGCGCAGGAATACCGGCCGTCCACTGCATGGCTGTTTGCGTGGGCAGATTAGGCCGGGGGCTGCAGCGGCTGCGGAAGAGCTGGGCAAAAAACGGTGACCTCTTTCCCGCACAATATAATGCATTCACGACGTGAACCGAGCGATATTAAATTGTTCCTTATCTTATATATTCAATGAAAGTTTATTCTGAGGTCGCTGCGCGGCGAACGAGGAGGAAAAAAGGAAAGCTCTCTGTTCTGCTGCTGCCACCACTGATAAATCAATCTCGCCGTGCGCAAAACACATTTTTTACGTGCATAGTCGGGGAACGTTTCCCATCAGAACTGTGCCGCGGCATCTCCATTTTTTGCATTATTTATGAGCCGGCAATTTATTGGAGTGAGCGTGTGTTCCCTGTCAGATGAATGAGTTAACCACGGTGGATGCGGCAGTCCCCGAAAAATGTAGCTTTTCTTCCTGGCAGCGTATTATAGATTCACACATTAAGAGATATGCAGGTGACACTAAACGACGTGCAGTTTCAAGCCCGTGGCAAATTACATCATTAATCATGCAGATTCATATTGGTTTTTGCCTCGACAGACTAACATAGTAATTGGGTTGACCTTTAAATTGGCCTTTCCAATTGGCAAATAAATGTTGCAAAATCGGCTTCGCTAAAATTGTTTACCTTCTATGCGAGCGTCGGGCGCCGGGGCAAACGGGAAACGTCAACCGCGCGTTAGGCCGCAACACAATAGTGCGTTTCATTCGCCCGACAATACGGAAAGCGGGCAGACCAAAATACTGATCAATCGGCATCCTTGCTCATTTGTCCAGTGTGCATTTACACTATAGGTACGAAATGCGAATTTTTAGTGCCATGATAAAGCGTAAATAAATTCACTTTGTGTTGGCACCGGCGGTGAGGATTTTTCTGCGTGGGATAATTTGGAAATGCGAACAGCAATTTCCGTGTCGAGTCACCCAAACTGGAAATTACACGTGACGTGTGCGTGTCCACCATGTAAACGGTATAACTCATTTTTGATTGTGCAAACGAACTGCGTAGTCATGTTATTTCGCGAAGAGGCATTTAAATTAACTTTTTGGTGTAATGGAAATGTATATTATATTGCATATATAAAATATTTCACAAAATGCAAAATGCCCATATCTTTGTTTTTGAAAAAATGGCAAATATTTTTTCACGATTAAAATGTAATTTTGCTTATTGAATTTTAATTATTAAATTCTCTTCATCTCTCGATTATAAGCGTAATTGAATGTCGTCTTGCTTAATTTATAGGAGGAATTTCCAAATTTGTAAAACTGCGCCAACAAACAGTATTATTAATGCAAGATGGCAGTGTTTTTAACAACAATTTTACGTCCATTCTATGAAGATTAAACACTTTTCTACAAAATTACTGAGCCAACGGACGTGTTTCGTAAAACGGCTTAGGTGCAAACTTTGATCTATTCACGTTGGGAGGTCTTGGCAGGTCATATTTGCGCACCGAGGGTGAAAATATGCCAGCAGCTTGCTTACTTAAGGCACGACCGCAGCTTCGTCCCGCCTTTGCCATTCATAACCTCAACAATAAAGTGTAATAGTGCGGCTTGTTCCAAAAATGAGACACGACTGGCCTCTTTATTTATGAATTCGGGCCTGCCGGTAGGCAATTTGGGCCTTTCTTGCAATGTGCCCCTCGTCCCGTGGGGCGGCACGCTTAGAGTTGCGGCTAAAGTGTTCGCCGCCCAAGGCGAGCGCGTGAGCGGAGCTGTAAAAAGTAAGTTCTCTCGCTGCATGATTTATTTACGGTTTTGCTCGCACACTCTCCGCTCATTTGTATAATTGAACACAAATTACAACGAAGCTTTTTAACCAATGGCTTTTGTAAATGCAGAAGAAAATGATTTTTTAAGGAATAACTAGATCCGATTAGTTTAAAATAAAAATTAAAACAAGTACAAAATGAAAACATATGTTTTTGACTCCTTTTAAGCACACGACAATTACACCAGCCAGCCATTAATGATCACAGCAAAAATGGCAAAAATCGACCGCGCCACAGCAGCAGCCGCCAGGAGTGACACACATGCATTGTCAAGTGAATTTACTTTTTTCACTGCTGCATCCTACGTCCAGAGACGCGCAGCTCATTAGCTCAAGCTTACAGGAATTATTATTTTGAAATTTTATCATTTGTGGCGTCTATTTGCAGTTCTCTACACGGTCATTAGTAAAAACCTTTGTGTTGTATGCGACCGGGATGAATCCATTTCACAATTCACCACAGAAACATGCACTTAGCAAACACAGCGCTCGTAAAACCAAGATCCAAAACATTCCCCCTTCTATCGCACTCCTTTACGCAGGAACGGGGAGATAAATAATTGTCTGTAGCAATAAAGCGCAAGCAGTAAGACACGCGTAAAAGAGCAATAACCTAGAACACGTTCAGAAACACCAGTACACCTTGAAATTTGGATGCCCACAAAAGAAAAGTTCGTAATAAAACCCACAGGAGAAAAACGTGGGATAGTATTGATTTTTTAAGAATTTTATGGTAAATATAGTAACGCTACATAATAAGATTCATTGAAACATAACGAAGCACGTAAGATTCACATTTTTAATTTTATACCCTTATAATATATACGAAAACATTAAAAATTTGCTGCATGATGGATGCGGTTCATAATTTGAATATCAAACCACCTACGCTGCACTAAAAAATGTGACGCAGACGCAAGCGGGTTGATATTAAAAACTGAACCTTTTGGCAGTTCGGTCTAGGCCCAGTCTTGTAACGATGGTCCAGAGTCCAGAATGACAGCAGGTCGCAACGTCGGAGAGTGATGCACAATCCAGAACAAAATCATCTACGCTGCTGCTCCAGAAAAAGGCAGACGTAGACAATTTTGATCTGAACAGTGATCAAAATCACAAATTCCAATACACCCCGTGAAATGAAAATAGCACCATCATGTACCAATGGCGAATGGGCCACCAGTGATTTTAATTCAAATCAAACTGGGAGCTCATTCGACATTGGTCCAAGGGCTAGCAACAAAGTAACACAAAAGTCGGAACATAAGTAAATACATTTATGCAAAATATCAAACCACTTATTAAGAGCCCCTTCCGCTGTGGAGTGTTGCCGGAAGCCCAGGAAGGAAAGGGAACCCCAGTGATTTTTAAAAAATAAACCATCTGAAGATCCTTTCCTTCCAGGACACCCCGGCTGAGGAAACCATAGAGACTGTTGCAAATTGAATGCCAACATGCCGCGGGGCAGAGGCAACTTATAGGATCTGATACAACCAATAAGTCACCAGCCCCACGAATTGTTAGCTCAAGTAAGGGCTGCATAGCTAAACAGCTAAATATTAAATATAATAAACCTATAACATTGTACGTACATGTTAACAACATTCCGTGGAATATAAAGACACCAAATAATTGAATAAAAAGTCTTAAGTATATTACGCGCTTCAGCTCCTACATTCCGGGCTTATAGGGACAAACTGTAGGGATGCACAGGAGGCAGAAGGGGTTTATATAGTGTCTGTTTGCGTCCGCAACAACGTTATGGAAAGTATCTGCACCAATCAAAAGAGCGTGCGAGAGTCATCCGGAATCTTTTGTTTTCTGCTGCATGCTAACGGGAAGAAACAGGCAGAAACTCGTCTGTTATTGTCGTGCATCATCCTCCCCTTTGTGGCTCAGCGCCTAACCAGTAACCACTTTGTTTTTAGATTAAAAAATAAGACTCTGGACTGATGAAGCTTTAAGCTTTCTCGCTTTCATTGCACTATTGCCCAGGAATACGTAATTTTATGCATTTTGCATAATATGTGAATTATTTTCAAGCTTTTTAATGTATAAATAGAAAATATTTATCAATGTTTAATTGTGAATTAATTCAATGCATTATCAGAAAACAAATTTCTTTATTTGATTCGGTATGCATGTCTATTTAGCTTGGGAAACATTTCTTATTGCAATATTACAAAACATATAAGGTGTTTATTTCCATTCGATAGTTTATTTCTCAAAAGAAACACGTTAGATATTTAAAATGTGTAAAGTCAGCAAACCACATTTGGGAGAAATTAGGCATTTTTGTAGTGTTGAACAACCCGCTAACACTCATGATTAAAATAGAAGTAAAATTTACCACTTTTCTCAATACTCGCCACACTACAGTCTATTTAAACTAAATAATAAATACTACTCAACATTCAACAATATACATATTTTGCAATATTAAATCAAATAAACCGTTTTCACAACTTTTTTAACTCGTAATTGAGGGTCACATCTCATTTTTTTAAATATTAAGGGACAATAAAACTTGTTAGTCTTTAAAACAAATTCAATTTTCAAGTTTTTTAATCTATCACGAATGAAATTTTAAAAAATGTATTTATTTCTATTTCTCAACTTTTGAATTACACGGAATGGGATGCCCCTGACAGAAACCCACTATTTCTGAGGAAATAACAACATATTTTTCCACTCAAAATACTGTTTTCCTATCAGAAATCAGAATAATTGAAATCACAACTTTGTATCACCCATTATCATCAGATAGTTTGTAAAATTAACAAGATCTGTCACCGGTTCCAAATAGCAAAAAACAACTTAATCTCTAAAAGAGTGTTTAATATTAATTGTCTCTTGTAATTACATTCTGGTAGCTATGCATGAATTTCGTGAAACGCAACCTGACAGAAACTTCATACTTTCAGGGAAAAATGTACAGCACGTTTTAATGCGTGGTCTTATTATTTAAAAATATTGCAAGTTTGACCGTAAAAAGTTGGCAATGCCACTTTGGCGCACGCAATAAAAGAGCGTTACGTCAAACGTAAGTGATAAAAATGCGCAAAGCGGGCGGCGGGTGCTGTGTAAATGTATTTCGGCGATGGCACACGGTGTTTGCTCAGTTAGTGAGAAAGAGAGAGTCGCAGGTGTGTCGTCACTCACTTTACGAGCACATTCAGCCCGTGCACCTTTGAAAGGGAGCAACCTAACCTACTGCTTTTTATTTCTCCATTCGCCTCGTTGGCAGAGTGCACTTTACCTGGACATCCCGGTGCTGGTCCGAACCGGACACCCAATTTGCCCTAAATGCACAAAAGGCTGTACTTAATATTTTTTGCAACAACACAGAGCATAGTCAGGCTGCAAAAGCCACTCAAAACACTCGGCTCGCAATAAGCTTTGACCGTAATTTAACTCGCGATTTAGCGGCTTACAACCACTTTGCATTCGCGTGCATTTAAATGTCGGCCAATTAGAGTCTCGGTGGTGGCTGCGGTGTCTGGTGATAAGCAGTAACTTGGAGGTAATGGTCGCCACTAACGACCCTCGATAAAAGCGGGTTGCACTAACTCGATTAACTGCAATTTACGGTAATTTGACCTGCGAAGAAATTGGTTTCACAATTTGCAATTGCATAGAGAGGTTGGTAAAATTAGAATAAAATTTTAATTAAATTCTGCTGCAAAGTTATACCCATAAGTAGATAGTTAAGCAGCACTAAATTCACATTCATAATTTAAAAAATATCATAAATCTGATCAGAAGAATCCAACTTGGACCTTGTCTTGATTGAAGTAAAAATAACAATTATTGGAACATTTTACATCTTGTTGCTGATAAACCGTAAATTACATTTTATTTGGATTTTTTAAGCTTTTTATCTGGCTTTTATGATGCATTCTTTAAAAGACACTCCATTATACTGTTGATGATGATGCTGCGGGAATGCGATGGAACTTCCTTCTTAAAAATATAGCGCTCAACAAGTTGTGGCCGTTTAAATCTGTGTCTCGTCACAAAACAGAGCTGAGAGCGAGCTGCTCGCTGAAACAAGTAGAGCACCGCGTTTGAACATGTTTTTATGTTGAGAAACAGAGGAGGTTGGGATTCTCCTGTTTTTCAAAACAACGAGAGCAATCTAAAGGACCAAATATTTACAAAGACTAGTTATTTTTAGTCATCCCCTGGCGGTAATTTAGCACAGAATATCTTCAGGCAACTAGTTTAAAAGGAGTAAAAAAGTTTCTTAAAATGATTTAATTAAAGGTTTTTATATAAATTAAATTTAATTTCACGTGGCTTTAAAAAATCGGGGAAATAGCTTGAATTTTGAATATTTTGGTGTTTAAACTGGCTGCAATTTTGAGGAATACAGTTTATTGTGATAAATTAACCAGACCCCGCGCGTTTCATATGGGCACGGTGACAAAGCCGGGCATGGGCACGCCAACACTATATCGTCATTTATTTGAGGGCAATCAATCAATCTATGTGACAAAAAATGGCTACAAAGGCGCATTCAAGGTTACGGAGACATGCAACGCACTCCAGCAGGGATGGTGCAAAATCGATAGAAAATTTTATTCCGCACAAAATCTGTTGTGGCATCTTAGTGAAAAGCGCGCGGTACCCAGATCGAAGCTCGGAATTTGTACACGCGTCGCATGGAGGCTAATTTCCTCCAACACGCACACCCTATCGCCAGCTAGGCGGGTGAATCGCTGCTTCCGCACAAACACGCATCTTTGAATTACGTTCCGATTCTCTCCTAGGGCCATTTATGCAAATCCAGTAGCAAGCGAGAAATAGCGGCCTCTCGCCGCGGCAAATTGGTTCTCTCATTCTGGCAGGTGCGGCTCGATAAATATTACATTGCGTATGTGGATGCTTGTGCGTCAAGCCCAAGCTGGAGATGCAGAAGGCAAGTTGCGGGGGAGCATTGGCAAGCTTGATGGGCCCCAGGGGGTCTCGTGTAGCAGGAGATGCTCTCGCACCCAAGAAAAGAGATCTCGCTCTCAGCACCGGGGTAATATGGTGCGAATTGAGTTAGGCTGCGACTTGGCGAGTTTGATGAACCTCCGCCGTGCTTTACGCTGACCTCAAAAGCGCCGGAACATGATCCCGACTGACGACGCAAAGGGATGGAAATGCCTATTACACTCGCCCACTCGCCATAACGTGCAATTTGTTTTTTTTATCAGCATTATAATCAGCTGTTTGCATTTTGAAACAATTATAACACACGACGTATGACCTATTTTTTAACTATTTACTTTGAAAATGCAGTCGGTTAATTTCTTAAGGGTTGAACAATTATTTGTTTCTTTCTGAACTTTGTGACCATACTAGAATAACTAATTCGCTCCAAAGAAGGTATACTATAACGATTTCAAACAAAAATGGGTAGAATAATTTTTTCGTCTCCAAGAATTAGTTTTAAATCACTTCCTCATTTTTATATTTTGGGTAATTGCGGGCATTCAAGTTTTGATGTAATTTCCACGTTGTTTGCAACTCCATAATAATTATTTTCAAATTTCTCAGGCTTAATAATCAATGTCATTTAAATTACTTTCAATTTAGATTTTGGAACTGCACTGTCCTTATCATTGATATAATCTAAAAAAAAATAACGACACGCATAATTATTTTATATCTCAATGTAATCCAGATCAAAACAAAAGAGCTTCTAAGAAACTTCTCGAAGCTGTGGATTTATTTATATTCCTCGGAAACTCCGTCGAGCAAAGGAAATGTGTGTACTTGTATGTATCCTCTATCACTCATAAATAAAGGTGCAATAACGCAATATAGTCATGCCTTTTGCAACCAAATACACAACGTCCACCTTTGTTGAGTTGTAACACTCGTGCATTTTTTATAAATTTGATCGACTGTCGTGCTCGCGGGTGCGGTCTAACAGAGGGTAAAACACACACACACAGTGGAGCAACATGCGCGCGGAATATAAAAGAGCCAGGCCAGTCTGGTGGGATTTGAAGTGGCAAAAAGTGCAGGTCAACAGAAATCTGCTACCCCGCCTGACAGCAGGGTCTGGAAACAAACTACAACGGCGTAGCTCGCAGTCGGCGGCTTATTTAGAAGACGCGGATGCAAAAAAGAACAAGCTGATGATAAAAAGTAAGGTCTGCGCGATGTTCCTTCTCTTGGGCGGAGCCACCTTGCTGGGGGTTGCAAAATATTTGCCGTGGAACTTTTCACCGGCAAAAGCTACAAAGAATTCAAAGAAAGCAGTCGCTTTCGAGTGGATAAAATGGTGATAAAAAAGGGCATTTTCTGTTCGGAAAAAATTATTCCCTTCAATGCTACCATTTAATTGCTAGCATGTTGCCTTTTCCTGCTATAATTTATTGTTATAATATTTATCTATATATTGACCAAGCAAGAATGAACAAATATAATAATAATCGAATAAAGAATTTCCTGTTATGTGTTATATCACCGATGCAAGGGCGAGGAAAACTTCATTTTTGTGAAAGGATTTTTATGTTTTATTGATGGCTGCTTTTCTGTCTGATTTCAGGGCGTTCGCTCGGATTCTGTGCGTATGTTGTCCCCGTCGGGTGCGGCGCCGCTACCAGGCCACCCTCCGGCCCAGGGCTAGCCAGGTATAAATCCAGACCATCTCGAGTTCTCCCCGCCCGCCCGCCCGTTCGCCCGCACACATGCAAAGTAGTGAGCACGGAATCAAGGATGGAGCCGAACGGAGACGCGACATGTGGTGCACACACATGCCCTCTCGCACTCACTCTCCGTTCGCCTGCTTGGAGAAAAAAGACGGCGGTGCTCACGGTGGAAGTAATGCATGACATATGAGCCGCCGGCATTGCTATTTCGGCACCGCGGGAACCAAGATGGCCAAGATGGAATTTTAATATTCACTCCTCAGACAGTAATTCCACTTCTGACATTACGCTCTTTCCCCTTTTATCACCCAAGAAGGAAATTCTTGGCATAACTAAAACACAAATAGCTGGTGTGTTGTTCTTTTTTTGCTCGTGGCATTGTTCATCCGCGCGCACACAGTGCCGACAGAGCGCAAACAGCACAAAGCGGAGAGTATATTTTTTGATAACTTGACACGGCAGCTTTCAGGACATTAATAGTCGTAAAAATTTACCGCGCTCGCCTCGTGCGTGCAATTTGCACGGTGGTTAACAGGGGCCGACCGCTCGCGCATGCGATACATCCCTAGCCACTGGTTTAGTCCAGGCGCGAATGCCGCCACCCTCTTTTCCTCTGGCGTCGACATTTTTCGTCTATAACAGCTCTCGTGATGCGAATTTTTATCGTCTATATTGAGAGAGCGGCCCCGGCTTGTAGGTGTCGTCTGCCAGCTCGTCGGTCTGGCGATAATGATATTGATAGCACCCTCTGCAAACCACGAGGGCGGTTATTAAGAAAAAATTCCTTGTCCCCACTCGCCGACAATGAGGACCGCTTGATGCCGGTTATTTTTTGCTGGCACGCGGCCATCGCTTCACCTTTCAGCGAGTACAAAGCGGCCGCCGACCTCTAATGACTTTCGAGTATCGCTTCAATTTTTTTTCCCTTTCACATTTGCATCTTATGAAGTTCGTGTTTGGCTTTTCTAATTGCGCCGCCGACCAGGCGCGGAAAATCGGAATCAATTTTCTATACGTGGCCATCTGTGCAGCGAGAGCGAGGGTTACGCGGCCGTAAGAGCGATGCGCTAGCTGGCGCCGTGTTCATAAAAGAGTGTTCATAAATCGATGGCTCGAATTGTTTTTATGATTGCAATTCCATTTGGATTATCCGGCGCGCCTTCCTCGCATTCCGCCATTCTATTAACCGAATTTCTGGAAAACGACCTATTACTGGCCAGCTAATCGCTTAAGTGCGGGATTATTAACTCGGCTTTATAGCGTTCGCGGTCACACATAAATTTCATTGAGCGGTTTGGAAATTTCACAAGAATATTTTGCAGCTTCGTGACGTTCAGCTCTGAGCAGACACCTGCCATCAGCGATGCTGCTTCTGCTCTGCTCCACCACCAAACTACTTTTTGCTCGCCCACTTGCCACCTCGTCAGCTGGAGATGCCGATCAACACTTATGCAACCCTCGGGCATACATGCCAAGCCGGTTGCATAAATGGAGTTTGTCAGGCGCTCTTGCTAGAAAGGTGCCTCTCAGAGTTTTCCCGAATTTTGCTTGGAATTTCATACTCTGTGGAAAATCCACGAGATTGGTTTTTTACGTGAGTTCGGCAATTTCTCGGCTTGCGCCGAGCAGGTCTGGTATATATAGCTCTCGAGTTGTATTTTGCCACCTCACTCGTGCATTCATTTCCTCACGCGAGCAAACGCATATATTTTCATACGTGTGTGCGCGCATTGCGTGCATTTTTATCAAGCTGGCCCATGGGAAATTAGTGGTGAACCTGCTTTCTCCGGACCTGGCCTCAAATCTTAGCATTTGCATTCTATCCCACAATTTCAATCCACCAAGACGAGGGATATTACAGCGCAGAGGGAGAAAAGCGGAGCTATATGGCTGTTTGTTTGCTGGTGGGCTGGAAAAAAACTCGCCACCGCTACCGAAATCGACGGTTGTTCCGCTGGGGAAAAATTTTAATTGCTGTGCGGCGCTGACAAAACAAAAGAGGAAATAACAAAAAACAAAAATAATACTCTTCACATCAGCCTAGGGCTGTTATTTGCTTATGCACTGGCAACCAGAGAAATAAAATATCAAAGTGAAAAACACAGGTGTTTTTCAGAGCACGCGGCTGCTGCTGGCTTCTGTTTATTTGCCTTTACACTCTTTTTAAGCTATACGCCTATAGAACAAATAATGGACTCGCGCGCGCTCATGTGATTTTAATTTCCGAGATTGGTTTTCCTCGCGCAGGCCTGCAAATACCTGTCGGAAATGGTAGAATAATAATAGAAAAATAAACAAAGAGTATTAACTGTCAAGCCCTTGCCCGTGATGAAGCGGAAAGAAAATTCCGCACGAGTGTACTAATGCGTGCGTCACTCATTTCAGAGATTTTCCTCGGGACGGTTCTACTCGTCGTGCGCGCTGCACCATGCTTCAAACAGCTGCCAAAAGACCTACATATGAGAGAGCATGCTCTAGGATGACAAAACGTGGTTGCTTTCGATTTTTTGTAGGTTGCTATGACGTTCTCCGATAACTGATTTGAAAGCGGAGCAAGCAAGAGATGCTTTGAAAGAAATTAAAAAAAAAATCAAAACTCACGTAATGTGTATGTTAATTATTTTGTTGGTGGAAATGATGTGCACTTTTCGTAACCTGTCTCAATGAGTGTTTCATCGTCTATGGTTGTTCACTGTGAGATTAAAAATTGTGAAATGTTCCCAATTTTATTCTGACCTAAATGGAAGTGGGCTATTTGCCCAATTAAAACACACAACCCTAATTTGATTAAATGTTTTATTTTAGAATTAGAACAAGTAACAAAGTTGCAACGACTTGGATAAAGTAGAGTAAATCACATCAGTAAGTGAAATTTATCAACAGCAACAACTGGTCAATATAGCTTTACAAATTGCAGGATGCATGCTCTTCATTCACTCACACAAACTCTTTCCATACTCAAACAAAACAGCAATCTAGCTTAATGGGAGACATTATCGCTAAGCAAAATAGAAAAATACTCTGACTTGTTGAGCGGGGAAACAAATTGTGTAACTGCAATCAGCTAAGAGTTATTTTTTAACAAAGCCAGTCGTGGGTGGAGGCCCCGCTGGTGTATTGGCTGGTGGAAAAGTACTGGGGGTGAGGAACGACGGGTTGGAAGGCGAGGTAGACCCTCTCGACTCTTTGGAGCCTCCCGACCAGGAGCGTTCTCTGCCGTACTCTGGAACAGCTGAGCCCTCTCTTAGGCGGTCAGGACTAGCACCAAGTAAGCTGTACGTTTCCCTCAGCATCATCAGCATCGTATCCTCAGACTCCCTGCAAGAGAGGAAAGTAAGTTGGAGAGTGATTACAGCAGGAAATTATTACCAATAGCAGACGTGGCTCCCGAGTGCAAACAGGTACTCGTTGAAGCTTTCCAAGGGCGCCTCTTGCAAAACATAATCAATGCGTCGCCCGCTGTTGAGCTTGCCCAGTTGAGCGGGATCGGGATCGGTTGAGTCAAAATAAAATTCGGGCTCTGGTTCTGGCTCTTCACTCAATGCGTCAGCGGCCAGCATTTGTTCTGCCAAAACCTGTGGCAAATTAACTTGTTCAGTCACAAATAATCGTTTCAACGAAATAAGAACACTATCTAGCAATATTTTGCACAAAAAATATGATTTACAGGGTAGAGAAGCTGGCATTTTACAAAATAGTAAAATTTTATACCTGCCAGTCGCAAAGAATCTGTTAACAAATTAAAAGTTTGTCATGCGCAAGGTTTGAAGAAAATAAAGAGCTTACCTTATCCACTTCCTGAACCAGATTCTCTCCTTTGGAGAACATGGCCATCTGGTAGACAGTATTCCAGGTAGACTTCACTGAGTCAACCAGTTTTTCCTTGATGTCTGTGCTCACTCTCGCCATGGTTTCACGCAATTCTACAAACAACGAAAATTGTACAATTACTTATTATAAAGCTAGATCAGTGTATGAACACACCAATATGCATCCTTTTTCTTCCTTTGTGGTGGGGAATGAGGACAGGTCTCAATTTCGCCAACTCTGGGTTGACAAGAGCTTCGATTCTGTACGCAACTGGGTCAAACGGATGGAAAATATTGAATATGGCCGGGCATGTTGGCAGTTTAAAGTCCTGGCCAAGGCTTTCGATTCCTCTCACGGTGACGAACATTCCTTAATTAGAAATTTAGATGCCAGTAAATGAGATCTAACTATTAACTCACCAACTGGTGAACCAAGAGCAAAGAAAGCAATTGGATTGAAGTGGAGCTGAGGATAATGCATCGAGGGCTGTCCAGTTCCGTGGCCCATCATGTAATCGACTCTGCATGAACCACGCCGAACAAGTGAAGCCTAAAATTTTCAATTAAATACTTGCCGAACATCAATTAACTTTGTATCTGCGTTACCGGTGGCATGTTGTGTCCAGTTTCATCTAAATCCAATGTTTCGAGCACTGGTGCTGGCTTCAAAGGAATTTGGTGGCACAACAAGTCAAAGAGAATCAAGGATCCAAGAGAGTGACCACCAAGAGAAATACCACCAGTGAAGTCAGGGTTTCTTTTCATGAAAAGCTGCTGCAGCCGATTCATTTCATGGCCAACGGTTTGAATGATGGTCTGAGCGATAACATTATTAGAAATTAGTCGCTAAGTCTCTCAAGTTTTCGCCTACCTGAGAATAAACTGGACTGGTGTAGAAGAGGATGTCGAGCAGAGTGTCATTGGTAAAATGACGAAGCTTAGGAATACTCTTCAGGGTGATATTTTGCAGCTGTTGGTCAATGCCAGTTTCCTCTCCATGAAGGGCTCCGTGCCAAGACACAGGTAGGATCTCTACTCTATTCACTCTCCCATCTTGCTTTGCTTGTCGGAAATGAGACCGAACCAGAGACAAGGCCATACTCCGGAAGTCATCAACTAAAAATTTAAAATTACTTTTGTGTAAAAATGATTTGGTACTAATCAATGAAAAGCTCACCAACTTCAACGACTGTGCGGAACTTCAAATCACACACTGAGCCAATGCCGTGCACCAAAAAGAAGAGGTGATCCGGCTTTCCTGGCTCACCTTCATCAATTTCAAATTCATCACAGCCTCTGCGAACTATCCTAGATTTAGCACCAGTTTCCTGAAATACAAAGTTTAATAAATCCATTTTGCCACTGAGTAAATATTACTTGAATAGTTCCCCAGTCTTCCAGGATGCTCCCGGCAGTAGGCGGAATATGAGACATGACGTTTGGTCCGCTAAACACAATGGCCTCTCCAAACGAAAGTTCAATTCGCCTCGGCCACTTATTGTATAGGAAGGCACTCCTGTATTCCTCCTATAAATGAGACCAATTTTACATTAATCATGAAGTTGAAAATCATTAGAATAAAAGGCACCTCTAGCTTGTCAGCAAAGCTCTCTTCGTACGGATAGGACCTGCTGTCAAGTGGATTTTTGTAGAACCAAGAGCACCGCCTAACTTCATTTGGAGTTTGGTCCCAATAAATAGGCACTCGCTTTCTTTCATGGACGTTGACATCGTAGCGTCCACCGTCTGTAGGCACAATGATTTCCTTATTTCCTGACTGGAAGGCAGCTTCAAGAGCTTGGGAGTCGATTGAGCTGAATGGACTCCAAATGTCTTTCTTCTCGATGACTCTCTTGAAGAACCAATGGTAGGACACACGCTCATAAAATCCCTGGAACACATCCAATACAAAAATTAGAGGAAATCAAATGATAATTTGGTGTCAATTAGAATAACTGTATTACACTTACTGAATTGCTATCTAGTGACATTGTACTCGACAAGCCAGGATCTGCTTGGGATGTGGTGAAGGCAATAGAAGGAATCGGTGCGAATCCATCGTGGGGTTGAGTACCTGAGGAAGGAATTGGCGAGCTCATCGCCATGGAAGCTGCCAAAGAGGCGATGGCGGACACTGACGAGCCAAGGCCTGGTGCCTGAGCATACTGGGGCCGCGAGTTAAGTCTGTACGAATTTCCAGCTGAAATGGATTTCATAATTAAAAACAAATATTTCTTGCCTTTGTTAATCAAGGGTTTAACAATTCAAAACAAAAATATTTAAAATAAAACTTAAATTATGTAGAAAGTTAAAATATTTGGCAATTGCTGTGATGTGTTTAAAATGATTTGTAATTTGTTGTTCATTGAGTGCATGCAAATGGGTTTCTAACAACCAAGAGAAGGAAATAAATTACCCAGTATAAACCAAGACACATTTTTTAATATGTCCAAGCAGCTAACAAGAAGGTGCACTCAAACAACCTATTCTATGTCATTTTCATTTCTTTTTAGTCATTATAAATTAAGATTGAACCTGATTCTTCAAGCTTAGTTATTTGTAATATCTGTGAAAACAATCTATTTTTTTAAAATAGTAGTAGTGGAGTTAAAAACTTACACATTGTAGTTTTTGGTGGCGGGGGTGGTTGTGCACTAGAACTGCCTTCAGTCAGTGGCACATTCTGAGTTTGGCCAGGGTAAAAGTACGACGCTACTTGTTGCGATGTTTGAGCTGCAGAATTTGAGAAAGGGGTTGGATCAGTCGGTAGCATGGGTTGATTTTGGTAATCGGTATAAGGAATAGAGGGAGTTTGGGAAGGAGGGGACATTTTTGCTGCAGATGTATTCATAGCATGGCTGAAGGCCTCTTCTGTAATATCTCCGAAATTGCTGGTGCGCATGTTATGTGCCAGAGGATTGCTCATTCCAGAAATAACAGCCGGAGTGTTTGGTGGAGTCTTGCACATTGTCGGATCTTGACTAGGGTAGGTTGGAATGGGGTGCTGCTGTGGTTGAAAGAAACTGGAGACCTGCGGTGGAGGTGGTTGGACGCTTTGCTCAGGCGATGTCACTGGAGGTGAAAAAGTTGCAGGTGGAGGAGAAATTATTTCAGGCTGTACTTGTGGAGAGTAAGCTGGAGAGACTGCTCCTGTCAATGGATGTGATTGGTTTGGAGGCTGAGCAGGAAGTCCAAAGGACGAAGGCGGAGCAAAGTAGCTTGGGATGCTGTTGGACAGAGAGGGCGGCAAGGCGTACTTGTTCAGAGCGGTCTTGATTCGGAATTTGTTTCCATCTGCTTGCGGGTAGGCCTTTTGCGATTGACCGAAGAGAGTGGGATTGAAAAGTTGAACTCCTGGTTCGTTTGGAGAAGCCGCAGATGGTGGCTCATTGATGGCAGCAGTTGGCTGGGGCATTTGGGCAGCTGCAGGCGGTGGAGGCTGGGCCACGGGCACAGTTTGAAGTTGAGCTGCAACTGGCATTTGAGGCGGAAGTGACTGTTTTCTCTCCTGATGGATTTCACGTTGGGCAGGTCCAACTGGGGGAAAAGGAGCATTTGTTTGTTGCTCAAAAAGACTGCTTGCTGGCGGTTGAGGCTCATTAACGAAAATTTTTGACAGACTGCTCTGATTACCTGCGACAGAGGTTTGCAAGAAAGGTGTCTGAGCGAAAGAAGCAGCCTGAGATGTTTCTTTTTGGGGTGAAAAATGGGTAGCTGGATTGAAGAACTGCACCGCTGGTGGGGATGCTGCAGAATGCTGTCCATCACCTCCGGGACTTGCTCGTGTCTCTTCCTGGACAGGTGCGGGACTGAAATGATTTGCAGCTTGTGATGGTTGCGTTTCAATTTGTTTCCCCTTGGCCTGGTCAGGTGCAGGGAAAGCTGCTGGTTGGGGTTGGAAATACGAAGTAATCGGTTGAACCTGGCTGAAAGAATTGGAAAGCTGAATTTGAGATGGTTGTGGAGGGTGTGCGTAATCTTTGGGAGTTGCGGCTGGGGAAATTTCTTTCTTTGGAGGAGCGAAACCAAAATTCTGTTCAGCTTGCGGTGTCAATGCTGGTTCAGGCTTTACAGGCTGAACTTCATGTTGTAGTTCTTTCAACGGCTCAGTAAGTTGGACTGGTGGAGGGCTGGAAGTTTGTGAAAATAATTGTCCAGTGCTGAAAGTCTGAGAGTGTGATTGCCATGCATTTGTTTGCATATTAGAAAGCATAGCAGGCTCCTTTCCTGCCAAAGGAGTCGACTGCTGCGGTGTATTTGAATTAGGAGTGTTGAAAAAATCAGCAGCACTCTGACTGAACGCTGAGGAGAAGGCGGGTGCAGCTGCGCTAAAACTTGGAACATCTTGGTCGAAGAACGATGCAAGTTGCGATCTGTTAGAAGCCACTGACGAGGGTCTGGAGTCCTGCCTTTGCGAGAAATAGGCACTTAGAGGAGTGGAAGCAACAGGAGGCTCGGGTGGCAAGTTCGTGCACGGCGGCTCTGGAGGTGGGATTGACGAGGGAGGACGGTTTTCAGTCGGAAAAGGGTTGAAAATGGATGTGTTTTGCGGAATGCTGTAAACATTTAATGGTGATTCAGCTACTTGTCGTGGAGGATCATTTGATTGTGGTAAATCAGATGAGCCTGGCCGAGGGGATTCTGCTTGCGAATCAAGGTTCAGATTTTCAAATTCTGAAGTCATTCGCCTGCTTTGGTCAAAACTACTGTCCAAACTCTCTTGTGTTTCAGAGAAATCGACTGGTGGGGGCGGAGAGGGAAATGGAATGTCTCGAACATCCTCCACATTGCTTCTGGCGGCTTCCTCAGCCGATAACTGATTTGGATTAAAGAAAGCAATTTGCTGGGGCTGTTCCTGACTCCAGGGTTGATCTACAGGTGTAGCTGGAGGCTCCAAAGGTGCAGGTCCTGTTGGAGCAGGATCTGCAACAGGTGGTTCTGATGGTGCAGGCTCCGCTGGAATGGGCTCTACTTTTGTAGGCTCTCCTACTTGGTTGTACTGGCTTGGGTCATAAAATTGAGGCGCCCCTACTGCTGGTGTCTCATTTTGATTGCCGTAATATTGGTATTGAGCACACTGGGAGTACTGCTGCTCTTGTGCCGTGTTAGGAGTATAGTAATTATTATATTGGTAGTAGTACTGCTGACTCTGACCCCCGTAATAATAACTATTGTAGTTTGGGTCGTAGAATGGTTGCTGACTCTGTTCTGCACCACTTTGAAACTGTTCAGCACCATAGCTTTGGTCTGGGAAAGCATCAGCTTCAGGAGGAGCAGTTGCTTCTTCCTTTGGAAGGGTTTCCTGTGGTCCACCATGAGCCTCACTCTGACGCTGACATGGGGTGTTCTCAACAGGAGGTGTTGCAGTAGTCGTACTCAAGGTTGTGCTCGCAGCCTCTTGACTGGGAGCAGTCGTGAACACGTGATGAAACGTCTCTTGGCTGTGGGCCACATCTGACTTGGGGGTGGGCGCTGGCAGGTCAGGTGGAGGCTGCTGGGTGAACTCCGAGGGGTTGAACGGAGTCGATGGCGACCTGGCTTCCTGAAGAGCAGCAATGTTGGACTGGAACTGGCTGGGATTGAAGAAGGAGACATTTGGCACCACCAGCTGTTCATTTCCATTGACCGCATCTTCGCCGGGTTCATTTCCATTGACCTCCAAGGTTTTGGGGTCGAAAAGTGGCACCGGCACAGGAGCTGCAGTTGGCGCGTAGAGCGGGACCTCAGAGGTCGACTCTTTGGCTGGTTCTGGTTCAGGTGGCTTCGGGTCCTCGGTCACGGCCCCAAGCGCCTGTTTGAAAAGGGAGAACAAGGGTGCTGCAGCAGAGGGAATGATGGGGCTGGGAGGGAGTGTGGATTCCTGGAGGAGGATGTTTGCTGGTGGCTTGCTTGCATCTGAAACAAGGAACAAAAGGAAAAATCAGCAAAACAAATGTAAGTATACAAAGCAAAACATTATGATGGTCTAAAAATAAATTGTGTTATTTTCATTTCTTGAAAATTTTCTGTTCACAGTAAATTTGTCAATCTGACAGTTGTTTCTAATTGGAACAACAGTTTTATAAAATAGTTTTATATTTTAATAGAGATTCACTCGCCAATCTTGAAATAAAGTAAGACTCGATCGGCTTTTATATTTTGTCAGCAAATAAGATGAATTTTACTTAGATTCAAAAGTAATTTTACTGCGGATCAGCAGAGAAACTATACCCCATATTTATCAAAATGAACTTTAGCGTCATAAGGTCAATAACAGATAGTCGTCATATTATCTTATTGTGAGTAATTTAAGAGATTGATCATCAGCCACAAATATTATGGATCATTAATTTCTTAATGACGAATTACTATGTCTACTCTACATAAAAATATTAATATATTATTGTTCAGCGGCAAATCAAAGTTTTAAACGCAATTGAATTCTAAAGAACGCCTTGGTATTAAAAGATATCTTTAGACTTCTACGCATAATCTGCGCTTGAAATTGCAAGTTCAGTGCAGGCAGACGTTCACTTGCATTGGCCAAGCCATGAACAGATTTAGCTGCGGGACAAGGTCTGTCCTAAATAAACAAAATATATAGCACGAGGCACGCGCAAAAGGTGAATGATTCAAAATTGCCTTCTGTCATCTGTCTGCTTCGCACCGAATTTCAATTCCCACAGCGAGACCGACCTTAATTTCAGAAGCAATCATGCATCATTGCCTCATGAATGGAAACCGTTAGTGCAAAAAAATGCAAACGTCATGTGTTTTGAGAATGGCCATAACGCTCGAACGAAAATACATAAATGAAAAGCTGATGAGCTGTGGAGCTCTGGCTAAATATAGTTGCGCCACAGACGCAGTAGAAATCGTGCCAGTTTAATTCAGTTTGCGCCTAATCCCTATTATTCTAGCAGGTGTCAATCATTTTGAATTTGAAAAATTTCCATAACAAGGTTTTGTGTCTATGGTTTTGGCACACTCTCAATTCTATAGTATCAAAGGTTGAGCTTAATGGGATTTGGGAGTCCACAGATACACTATAGGTTTTGCATTTTGGAATATTAATTTGATGTGATACGGTTTGACTAGACTGCAAGTAAACAGCAACAATCGATCCCACTCAAAAATATGAGCAAAACTTCACGTAAGAAATCCGAAATTGCGTATTAACTTATGCCCTTTTGTATCGCGTCCCAAAAATCTTAATTTTACAGGTAACTTTTCACTTTAGTGTTTTTAAATTCGAGGTATTATTTTTTTCAATTAAAATTGGTAACGTAATTTTATTCCCATTTCTCCAATTAAATTGAAAGTAAACAATTGTTAACAAGTGAATTCATAAATGGCAATATTTTTCTTTTTTTGATTAATTACCGGTGAAAAATTACTCCTTAAAAAATTAGAAATCAGTTTGTATAAAATCAATCATCAAACATTTTAATGGAAAAACCCGAAAAAACTGAATTTATTTCACATGAATTGTAACGATAAACAGGACAAATTTAGCAGAGAATCGAATTTGTAATATCTAATTCAGTCATTCAAATAGTTGGATTGAAGATAAACCGTTACAATTGCACTAGTAAAAATTGCACTAGTTTCACTCGTCAACTTTTTGTTCTGTGAATGAGAAATCGGATGAAGCTCTGCAAGGAGAAACTCGGGTCTTTCAGCCGCATTCTGTGCACACTTTGAAATCTTTCCATACCTGAAATACGCGTTTCCCATCGCGCTGCTGTCACCGAGATGCAAGCAAGCCACCGGCAAACGTCTTCGCGAAAATTCGTTTACTCACACGCTTTTGTTTTCGGACGAGAGCGGGTGAACGCGGACGGAGTCGGCTAATAATACTCTCGGCAAAGATGCTCGCGCACCAACTGGCCCAGCCGACCGACGCTTGGACCACTGCACCTCTCAACTCTCAAGAAAGTTGATGTGCAATTGCGACAAATCAAGTGGGAGAAGGAGGGCTCGTGATTGATTCTGCGCTCTGATATGATTTGTTGTGCGAGGTGCCAAAGCCCCAATCAGAGAAATGAGCAATGCCTTTACATAGTTTCAAAATAATGGTATTATAAAGGGGCATGGACCGGCAAGGAAACTTCGCCCCAAACCACCCCGTGTATTAGAAAAATATTTTTCTCCAATAAATTCTAATTAAGTTTGGAATACGAGCGAATGAGAGCACTTTAAGAAGAATTGGAAAGAAACAGGAGAGATGAATATAGTTTATATAATGCCACAGGCCTAGTAAAGTCCTTTTTTTTAAGAAATTAACTTTAATTTAGGGTTAGAGAGTTCACGTAGAAAAAAAATGAATATTATACATTTTATAAGATGTGCAAAATATTAAAAAAATACTTTTTTGCAATATTTTTATCTGGAATTTTTTTTTGAAAATCGCCAGAGTTTCCGTGACCTTCAGCCCTTATTAGTAACTCTTTAATGAGCAATTAGTTGCACCAAATTTAGGTGTTAATAGTTATATTCAAATTTTTTATAGTTTGATTTTGGCCTTATGAGAGTAAAATTAATGTAAGCATTGTAAATTGAATGCTAAAACTATGCACTGCAATATAAATTATTATATTTATTGGGAGATATAATATCTCTAATCTTCAATAACAGTTGAACTACATGAAAATTATAATTAATAAACGGAATAAACGCAAAAAGGAACATTTCACCACGCCCCTCACAATCTGACACAGTAACAGAAAATAAATTTTCGGCGAATTTTCTGAGGTGTGATAGAAAAATTTAAGCGGAAATGAATCATTTGTGTAAGGCATTTACAACAAGAGTAGTTTAAAGAGCGCAACATTGGTCAAATTTAAAATTCTGAAAAGTCAAGTGTGCCAGCTGAGCCGTGTGTAACATCAACACCGACAGTCATATATTGTGCAGGCTGACGTGTCAACAGAGTTGAAAAGTGCCGATTTTTCGGCTACCTTACCAAGAATTGGTTCGCTCGTCTCCTCATGGGCGATGGGCATCAATATGGCGCTACCCTGCAGGTTGTCGAACGGAAAACCTATGTCGGCGCCGTAGAGGAGAGGGTTTTTCGGCTTCTTTGGCGCCGACCCTATGCTTTGGCCTGACATGTTTTGACTTTGTTTTCAGAGCCGACAAATTCCTCGCCGGCCACCAGATGGCTCTGTCTATATACAGTTCGATTTTGAACCATGTATAAAGATAAAGCCATAAAACTTTAAATAGTTCATCTCGTTTCGCTCTTTCGCATTTTGCAGCAATCTGTCTTTATTATTAATTTTGTCTTTTTTTATGTGCGCTAATAATATTTTGTACGCCTCTTTTGTTACTCGTTGTGTTATCCTAGACTGACGTGAAATGTCTATAGATGTTGCGGCTGTTAAAACGCAGCATTATTTATTGGTGTATTAACCCTTATTTGCGTATAGATATATATACAACAAAGTTGTGTATACAACAATGAACAACCTATATATACAACAATGTTGTATACCTACAACAACGGTGTATCCTATATATACAACAATTGTTGTATATATAGGATACACCGTTGTTGTAGATATACAACATTGTTGTATATATAGGTTGTTCATTGTTGGCTATACAACTTTGTTGTATATATATCTATACCTTTATTATTTTTTTATTACTTTTATTAATTCATTAATTTATCAAAGAAGCTCCCTTTCGAGTATTCTCTTTTTATGCTTGATATTAGCTATAGAGGTGATAGACGGGGTGCGTTGTATGAAAAATTTACAATAAAATAGATTTCATTTTCATTTTTGGGGGGGTTAAATTAATTTTCAAAACTCAAAATCTCCGGGAATGAAAATGACATTAGTCGGAATTCTGTTGCATTGCACACACTACTACCCATAACAACCTATGTGAATTTCAAAATGATACTACTTATACGCATAATAATATGTTCAGGCCAATTTTTACCAAAATTAATATACATATAATATCAACAAAAGTGGACTCACGCTCGCCGCTCACTTCACACTTCTCATTCTGATAGGAAGAATCAATGTTATTGCGGTTATTGCCCTATCCTATAGAGAAGTGTTAGTTCGTCGAAAATTGTGAGTTCTCTAACTCTCGAATTGATGTGCTAATATCATTTACAGGATTTACAAAAATTAATTTTTAATTTTAGAGCGGACACAGAGCCGAGCTCCTATATTCCTTTTTCATTTTTGGTTTGGGTTATTGTTTGTTGATAAATTATCGGTTAATGCCTTTCGTTGGAAAACTCGTTGTGCAACAGAGAGAGTTTTTAAATTCAAAGTACATAGTTTTCGCTAAGGCTAGTAAAGATTAGGACCCGACAAAGGGCCAAAAATCCTATTAACCGGTCCTCCATAAGAATTACATACGAGAATTACGTCATTGGTGGGTAACAGAATTATCGGATCCTAATCTATACTATCTAAGGATGGTAGACACAGCAAGATATTATGGCAATCAACTTGGACTGTAGTAACTTTCTCATTGTTCGAAAATTGTGAGTAACCAGGATCTTAGTAAGACGATTGTCGTATCCTGTATCCATACCATCCTAAGGGGAGTAAAGCTGCTTTACTCTCGTAAACCATACTTAATCCTTTGGAGTAATCAAGTCGCATTTCTTTAGTGCCGATCATTTAAGTCGTTAATAAATCAATCTAGATTTATTTGTCAAATGTCAAATAATATACGACTTTCTGTTAATCTTCAAGGATAAATTTTTTTGTTAAAGAATTTCGTTCTGACACGTAAATTTAATTTTGTGTAAAGGTCCTTAATTACGTTCGACTATAGTAATATAAATGCAGAAAAATCAAATATCCGAGTTCGATTTCATCTATTTTCCTCTAAATACAATTACTAACATCTCCGCACGTGTGCTCACATTGAACATTTTATGTAAAAGAAGTGATTATATGCATAATGCGGTTATTTTATTATCATGCACACAATTGCTTTTGCTTTATCAAATTTTTTCTACACTCAACCTTTTAAATATATAAATTTATTTCGCCTAAAATTTGCCAACAATATAGTTTTTTATGATTTGAAAACATCTTTTTTTCTTTATTGTGGATCCTAAAATAGAACAGTGTATATATATCTGACTAGAGTTGGAGGAATTATATTGAAAAGTGAAAACAAATATAAACTACGGTTATTATTGATGGGAGCTCCCCTTGCAATCAATTTGAAAAGTAATTTAACGTTTTTAAGTATTCGCTATAATTTTTCTAATTAATGACACCAATTTTTATTTATGAGAATCTCAGTTAAATTGAAATTGAAAGATAAAATAAAAGAAAAATGTATCGCATCTTGATTTTCATGAAGTTGGCATTGAACTGGAGGGGAAAAACAGTACTTTTGCCGCGGGTGCGTCTGCCCGTCTTAATTGCGTTCGCTCCGCAGCCTTGTGTGATTCCGCAATTAATTCTTCCACGAAGGCGAAAACTGCCACATAAGCCGACGTGAAAACGAGTTTCGGCAAAAACGGAAAGTCTGAGAGATCCGCAACAAGCCAAAAAATGCGCGAATAGAGAGAGACGGCGAAAAAGTGCGGCGGAACGAGCGAACGGAGCGCGAGTCGGCGAATGACGAGGCAGGTGGCACACCGAGTGGTCAGCTCGCGAGCAGTGTCAATACCGTTAGGAGAGCGAGTGACGTGCCCAACTGGCGGAGGTACAGACCCTGAGAGAGTGAGGCACTCTCAGGTAGGTACAACCACCGCTACAGATTCACGCCGCCGCCTTCTTCCTCCTCACTCCAGAAGGCGAGATGCGGGTATGCAACATGACCTGCCGAGAGAAGCTCATTGGCTCGCCACCTGCAGACCTGAGCGCAGCTACCTGACGATCGACCATCTGAGCGGCAGACGGGCCACTGCACTCGCAGCCAGCCTGCACATTACTTACGGCTACACACGCAGCCTCTCGCAAAGCCGACACACGTGTGAGTATCTGGTTTTTTCTGCAATTTTCTAATTTGTGCAGGGATTTATCTTAAAAATGTATCAGTTTGATGACTCGGCTAACTAAGAGGTATTTCGAAGGAATTCTCAAATCTTAAATGTGGTAATTCCCTCAAGGACTGCAGAATTCGTTTTTGTTCAAAATTAAATTAATATCAGCCGCAGTCGGAAAGGTTGTGAATTTTAGACAAAATATATCAGTCAAGCAGCAATTTTTACTTATTTTTCAATGCTCATTTCTTGAACAGGAAAATGAAATATAATCAACACTATCAAATAATTTGAGAAAAGAATCAGTAGTTTAAACATGAGACATTTTTTAACATGAAAAATAAATGTTGTTTTTAATTTTATCAAAAAGAACTTGAAGGAAAAATATCCACGAAAAGGTGTCGTGTATGAAAAATTACTCTAAAAGAAGCTTGAAAAGTATGCATAACTTGAGACTGTAACAGTTTTAGTGTTTTACGGTTATTGTTAAGATTTTCCATTTTAAATGGATAGAAAGACAAAAATATGATTCATTCACGTTTAAATCTTAATATTTAATACTGATTATGCTAATAGTTCTCACCAGAGCACAGCATTAATTTGAACAATCACCTTTGTGGGTTAAAATTTCAAATGTTAATGAAACATTTTAATATGCCACATTCCCAATTAAGAAATACACCTAATATAGAACAAAACATAATTTAGGCCATAGAGGAAATTCAAGTGACGACTTTGCTAGGAGGCCACTTAAACGAATTCACTAATTTTCTGTGTAAAAAATCACACACACACATAAATGTGTGAACAACCTGCATTATTTTTATGTTTGCTTTCGCCCTTTCGTCCGACAACACTGCATATCTCATGGTACCACTTTAAGTTCATGCAGGCACTCGAAAATTCGCTATTCCGTCTTGCCGACGTGGGCCGCAAGTACACACGCAGAGACGCTGACGGAAAGAGACGCGAATAAATCACTTCATTCCGCTTCTCGCGGTCTGGCGGTATATTATGCAACTCGCTGCTGCCTGGTAATTGTGACCATTTGTGGATTCGGCCTGCCGGCAATCGAAATTTATTGTATTCTGCTCTACCTGCAGCTGCAATAACGCAAATTTAATTTCACGTTCTCGGCTTCGGGTCGGTTGCACACGCTGGACAAGAGAAGCAGACTTGTTCGCCGCAAAATTGGATGTGAAAAAATCCAATTTATTCTACCAAGATTGCGGTTTTTTTTACCGAATTCTATATAAAGTTAAGATGCAAATATTTTGCCATCGAAGAACGATTTCCGAGCAAGTGTCGATTTTACAGAGCTGCGGAGAGTACCGTTAATTTTTATGTTAAACACACACACGACTTCAAAGAAAAATTTCTTCCTTATTTTTAAAACAAATGCAAGTGACGTCTATCCAAACTATGTCCCTCTTACGTAAACAGTTCTGAGTGAGTTCCATGAACTTATTCGCACCGAATGACATTTGCAGGGCCGGCAATTTTGAATCACTGGCTGATTAGCCGAGAACAATGATGCATTACAAGCTGCGGTGTGAGCCTCGCTTGCAATTAACGATTTTCCTGCGCGCCGCATGCGATTGTGACCGCTGAGAAAAAAAAGACGAGGAGTGCTCGGTCATTGTACCATTCACTCTTTGCCCGTCAATCAGAATTGGCCAGAGATAACTGCAGCAGCCGGGCTCAACTGCTTACTTCAAACGACCCGACGCTGAATGCCGTGTGCCTAGAAGCGAACAGGCAAAAAGTCAGAGCCTGCAAATCGCTTCATTGACTGCAAACTTGCATTTTCGATACTTTTCTCGGAGCGAAACGTAAAGCGGAGGAAACGGCATCATAAAGCAATAACAACTTTTGACGAAGGCGCATTTTTCAAAAGTCTTGACACACAAACGAGGGAATTTCAAAAAGCTCACGCAATCTTGGTGCGGAAACATACATAAGTATTGCGTGGGAAATTTCGCGTTAGGATGGGACCGTGTAAATAGAACTTAAGTTTATTTTCGTGGCTAGTGAAACAGCTCTTAAGAATAGACATGCTCTACATAAAAGGTGTGAAAATTTCAGAGCCAAAACGTGTACAATATTTGGCTTGACCCTGCCGTGAGAAAAGAGAAATAAACACACAAATGTGCTCCAGAAAGCTCGGGTTTTATTGGTTTTTCAACCTACAAAAAGTTCAAACTAAATAGAGGACTATAAAAACAATCCTGCACACGACTGGCTTTTGAACGAAAAGTTGCACTGCAACGACTATAATATAATATATAATAGTAGTTCAAGGCTACGATAGTAATGAATTGCTCATATTTTATTCACGGCTCGTTCTAGCGCAGTTATTATTACGCCTACACACGGCTAACGATCATTCACTCGTGTTTTGTTTGCAACGTTTGATAACTTCATAATTAATTACTCCCTATACTAATAATGATTATTATAATGCTATTCCTTTTAACTTTTCGAAACAAAAATATGTCATTATACGATTTTTGTTGCTAAACTTCACATAAATGATTGATTCAAATCAGATAGTTCAAATCCATCAACAGGTATGCCTGTTCATATTTCCAAAACCTCAAAATTCGCTTCTTTACTTTTATGCTAAATTTTAATGAATATATGATTCAGTAGAATCAATTAAATTATATTTTTATCTGTCGATGAGGTTATTTTGATTATTGCCTGTTAGATTTCAGATTTACTAGAAGGAAAGAACTGATCCAATAATTTTTTTAACGTTTTTGAATTAAATATTTCCAAAATTTTGCTTGGCTTAGTACCAATCTTTTCAGCTATTGTATAACTCTTTCTAATTCGTTTTTGTTACATTCAGATATATATTATGATTTATATGAGTTTAATTAATTTTGTACAGTTGATTTTAGGAGAATATTTTGTAAGCAGCAGTAATTTTGATCTTTGAAATCAGGCGTTGACCTATACATATTTAGAGCTTGAGAAAAGTTTTGGGTGTAAAGTTTAATTTAATTTCATGGAAAACCATGCTAATTATTTAGTGAATTCATCTTAATTAGACCTAAAAGCTTGCATAGAACCAAGTAAATTTATTATTGCAAACACTGAAAAGTTGCATTGATTTGCGAAAAATCGATTCAAGAATTGGATAAACACATGAAATAACCTAAATTGACATCTAATTGTAAGTAGAGTCTTAACCCGTCTTGCATTCCTCACCCAATCCGTTAATTTCAACCTCGTCAGCTAAATTATACCGACGAAGATTTTGATATTAAAACTTTTTTAGTTGAAAATGATAGTGTCGTTTTGTCTTGAGAATAATCTTTTTTACTGTTATTTCCCGATGGTTGAACTGTCGACTTTAAAAAAGAATACGCTCCACAGAGTCATCCAATCAAGGATAATCGGCTGCAGCAACATTGTGAATTCTAGTCAGATAAAAATGATCTGTTAGAGTTCGACAGCCGAGGAAGTGGCTGCTTTTGATGCGTTACCGCGTCAGCATAACGAATGCTGCTATTAATTGGGAGGCGTTAATCAGCGTAATTTATATCTCCTGCTTTGTGTATCATCATACCACACGCATCATAACGGCGCATTCTTCCTATCTCTCTGTGAATATCGTGGTTTCGAATTATCCCAAGCATTTAGTTGCACAGTTTTCAGTAGCAATTTTCATACCGGCGAGTGATTTCTCGCACGATCGAATACATACATCCGACAATTGCCGGGACTTGATGATAATTGAGATGTCGGGAGCAAATCTATAGTAATAAAACGAGGTCGGTTTCTTTATTTCCTCAAACCGCCGCTTCCACACTTTTTGATTCCGAAACCGAGACAACCACGAATTTTTGAAACGCGAGAGCGAGCGCAATTGCGTGCGTTGCATAAGCGAACAACAAGTGGTCACGCGCGCGCCGACTGTGTTTGTGGAGTTCTGGTCACCGCTCTCATCTCTCTTTCAGTCTTGATATAACGGGTTATCTAATCCAACTCGCACGCCGGCAGCGCAATGCGAATCGATCTCTCCTGCCGCCACGGAACCGACACAATCCGAGATCATCATCATTTAAGATTTCAGCAAACGGGCTGCTGTTTTTTGCCTTTATCGGCGGGCACGGATAATTTTCGCTCACTTTTACATTGTTGCCCCCGCGGCGGCTTCTTACACAGGTCGCCGCCGAGCAAAAACTTGGAGCTTACAGTATAAGCTTAGCTATGTTGCGGATACTGTGCACCAGCGTGACATCAACTTGGGCGGCGGAAAATAACACAGTTCAAAGACGCGGCGGCGTTTTTCATATAATGTATATATTTGTGTAGTGCGTGGCAATGACTCTCACAAAGTCAGTCGCGCGCGCTCCGCGATGGCACATATATTACACGGGAATAACGGCAATCGCAAGTGTGCTGCTATTCACTTAGCACCGAGTGCAAACAATGGCCTCTAATCAAAAGTAATTCGATTACTTAGAGCTGAGAAGCCGCAACTTTTTGCCTCTCGAACCAGGCTGAATTAGCATAACTCGAAACGCGTATTTGTTCCCTCAAAACGGAGCAACAGGTTTCATTGATGCTGAAAATTATACATTGTCTGTAAAAGTGCTCACACAGTGCCCCATAAACAATTTTCGAGTTGTGTAATTGATTCTCTTGCGGTCTCACGTTTTTTAATTGGTCGCGGAAACACAGTTTTTGCACAACTCTGCGGTTTACCATTTTTGGCGCGCTGCTTATTTTTCATCCAAACAAAAATGCCTCTCTGGCTCATGAAAAAAAAATCGTTTCATGCTTAAAATGTTCCTCCAAAATTGTAAATTGTGATGAATGGGAACACACATCTAAAATGGGCTTCTCGTATCTCATTTTTGATCGACGGGAACAAAGGCCGTGTTGTGTCCTGAAAAGTCCAGGTAATTTAACTATTATCAACGTCAAATCAAAACGGTATGAGAAAATCTGCCGGCTTGTGGCGTATATTCATTTTTCGTGCATCTTGATGAAGCACTCTAGTATACAGGAAATTTAGTTCACTGCGCTCACGAGCAGCTTGATTGATGCCCGTCTCGAACAACGCGACGTGCTCCTGACCCAAACGAGCGCGTCTTTCTCGTCCAATTCATCGCGAATAGACGCGAAAACAATGCCGTGGAATAAGAATTACGGTATTATGTGGCTCAAGCTTTTTTCATTTGGTAATCTATTACTCCAAGAAATACATGAGCCGCTCCGAATCGTAAATATGCCTGCTGTTGCTCATCTCGTTTGGATTCTCCTGGCCGTCGAAACGGTCGGCTCAATTAAAATAACCAACTCTTCAATTGTTAACATAGTAATAAAATTATTTACATTGTTCAAGTGTATTTTCTTTCATTTTACAGTCGATTTTGTGATTTGATTTTATTGTTCCGCGAGTTGGGCCATACTTTCACATTGAATTGACTCACTGCCCAAAGATAAAGAGTGATGTCATTCATTGTTGTGCCCATTTCGCGATATACATAAGGATCGGACTATGCCTTAGTGCACGATGATTTTCCTCCTTTCGGTCAGAGCGGAAGAATCGCGGCTTAGAAGATAAATCGAAAGTTTATTCTTGCGTTGGCGCACACACACGCGAAAATACAGTTACTGGCAGAGAAAATTGCCGTCATTAAATTATAAAAACAGCATTATTGGAGCTAAAGGCTGTGTAGACCTTAATTGTCATGCTCAAACATTGCCTTTTATCGTCGTGTTTGGCACCCAAATAGCTTGCTGCAATAAATATAAAATGATTCTCCACGCGCAGGAAAACATCGATTTTTTGTGTTTTACACATAATTATTCGAGCATAGGATGCTTTGTGTTCCAAATCACCGTCTCGATAAGCCAAAGAAAGGAGATAAAACAGTTAAGCCATTTTTATTTCTTCGCTGCTTGAGCAAAGGTTTAACGAACCTGATCAAAGCGCTAGACTACTAAAAATGTAATGAACAAATAATTTTTGCACTGCGCAGGATATATTTAGCATTCAGTAAGAAGAACTTACAGCTGGAACCAGCCGGATGAAACAAGGCTCTTGAGGAAAAAATTAGCACGTCGTCTGAATATTGCGTGTTTAGATGTGTTGACAGAAACGCTTGAGTCAATGTTAAGGAATTAGGATTTTAGTGCGAGGTTCATTGCCCTTTCTCAGAGCATTTACAAAATGTGTTAACCATGAATCTCATACGAAGAAAATAAAAGTCACGCATTCATTTTGAGCGTTTTTTTAATTTTCTTATTTAATGTGCTTTTTAATTGACAACCAAAAATCAATAAAATAATCTTTTTATTTCAGATTGAAGCCTCAAGATGCAGGCTGCGAGCCGGGCAGCTGTAGCCCTGATGTATTGCGGCATTCTCTTGCAAAGTGCTTTTGCTTTTCCTGCGGCTTCCCTTATGGAACAGGAGGTTGATGGTGAAGGAACGAGAAAAGTTTTGGGATCAAGGTAATTCTAACATTTTCCCATCATCTCCATTTTAAAATTTTGTATTTTTATAGCGTTGTAACCTCTGTGTCCGTAATAATGGACCTGGGAAATGGATCTCAAGGATTTGCTGATGCAACTGGACGACCCGTTGAAAAACCTGCGAGCGCGGATCATTTGGCGAGCCCTCCAAGCCTTATGTCACCGGATCGATACGAATTCTACACATTCAACGACGAAGGAGATCTGGTTAAAAGGTTGATGACTATGGACGAAATCCAAGGTCTCATCGCTGGCGAGAGCGTGGAAATCGGCTCCGACCTGCCCGGAATCGAGCCTGATGAAGCTGGGCACGGGGAAGAGCAGAGACCCGGGTCATTTTTCTACTTGCCACATCCACTAGAAAGAACACCCGACTGGTCACCCCCAGGCGTTGACAAGGTCGTGAAGAAGGTGCAAGATGTTCTTGCCGACGTGCAAAATAAAATCACAATTGAAGAAGGAAACCACGTCCCATCATGGGGAATAAACCGACCTAACGTTCCTAATCCGCTTTTGCACCCAACTCAGAACATCCCCGGCTCAGTCTTGCACTTGCTGAAAGATACTCCAGAGAAATTCAGCACATTTGTGCCTCCAGTGCACAGCTTCAGCACTCCAAAGCCAGATTCTCAATCGAATGTTAACGAAGGCAGTATTTCTACCGAAGAGTCCACTGTGGCGCCAAGCTCCACGCCAATTTTACCACCAACGAGCTCCACGATTGAAATCACTTCCACCACCCAGAAATTGGAGGCGTCGTCAACGGAAGCACCTGCAGTTACAGAGAATTCCAAAGTTGTAGGGTTTTCAACTAGCACACCTGCAGAAAAAACTACAGCCGCTCCTCTCGATGATGAATATTATGTACCATTAGTTCCAATCAAGCCTGATTCAGATCCTCCGGCAATTACAATTCCCTCAACAATTATTGCAGACTTGTTGATTGAAGACATGCACGAGAAAATCAAGCACACTGCTGAGCCTCCAAAAATCACAATCGCCCCAGAAAAACTCCCTGCGTTTACGAACACTCCCTCATACGCAGATCGAGAGTCGAGTGCAACAACAAAAATTACTCTGATAACAAAGTCTACTACTACCACAACAAGTGCCCCAGAAACAAAACCACCTACAACCACTGAAATTTCTCCAGAAACAAAGTCAACCACAACAATTTCCCAAGAATTAAAAATAGCTACGACCAATTCCCCAGAAATAAAAATTACATCTGCAAGTGTGCCAGAAACAAAGCCGTTCACTACAAAACTAACTACACCTAATCCACCTGAAATTAAATTAACCACGACAAAGACACCAGAGTTAAAGGTCGCTACAACTAAAGCACCAGAAACAAAGTTGACTACCAATATTCTGCCTCAAACAACAACTAGTGCCCCTGCATCAAAGTTAACTACAACAGTTAACTTAATTACGATGAAATCACCTGAAATTAAGCTGACTACAACCGAGATGCCAGTCACTCAATCAACTACAGTAAAATCAACCGAGCCAACCACGCTGAAACCTGTTATAGTCAAATCCACTACAGCAGCTCCACTTAAAATTGCGACAGAAGAAAAATTGCCGGCTACAGTGTACAGTAAAATCACCACTTTATCGCCAGATAAAATCATCAATTCAACGCAAATAAAAAACACCACGAAACCAGCAATTCCGACTATCATGACCACAGCGAGTGTGTTACCCTCAACTGCGGCACCATTGCCCAGCTCGACGACCCAAAAGGCTTCTACCATAAATTTGCTGCGCACCCCTTCCACGTCAACCGTTCCACCCAGCACTGCTGAATACAGGAAACCAGTATCAGGGTTTTACATTACTAAACCTCCAGCAGCAGCAGCAGTAACTAAAGTGACATCTACGACACTTCCGCCAACACAGCCAGCAGAATCCTTAGAACTAGCTGCTGTTACTACAAAACAAAATGCGACCGAGATTAAGATTACTGAAACAAATATTAAGCCGGTTTCAAATAGCTTCACTACTACCAAAGTGACATCTACGACACTTCCGCCAACACAGTCAGTAGAATCCTTGAAATTAGCTGGTGTTTCTACAAAACAAAATGCGACCGAGATTAAGATTACTGAAACAAATGTTAAGCCGGTTTCAAATAGCTTCACTACTACCATAATTGCTCCTACAATGAATAATGCAGGTGTGAGTGGTAGCGCGGTCACAACCAAAGCGCCTTTGAAAACTACTGCTGCTCCAACGACGACTGTTAAGTTAAGCACTGTTTCTAAAATCGAATCAACGACAACTAAAGAGCCCGCCACAACCGAATCAGCAAGCACTCAAAAACCAACTCCGCCACCGCTGGAGGACTTTAAAGCACAAGTTAATCAAATTGCTCAGTCATTGACTGACAAGAAAGCATCTAGCATTAGGCCAATAATACCCGTCTCAGACGCTGGATCGAATATTTTTTCAACGTCTACCACTTTATCTTTTGGCTCATCGTATCAAACTGGAAAAACTACTCCTCCCGCAAGGACATCAAGCCCTGTAACACGAACAACGGAAAAACCGACAACCACTCAATATGTTCCAATCGAAACGACAATAAATCCAGCCTACTATGAAACTCAGATGACTACTATAAACGAACCTTTAGCTGCTGACAATCTAGTTTTGGAAGACATGACCTCAAAAACATCGGATTTTGAGATAACCTCTGAATCACTCCCTGAAAATGATGGCCTTTCTAATGAATATGAATTGGCCGACTCGCTTGAAGAGGATGAATCCTCCTTTGAAAGCACCGAAAAAACTGAAACTAACGAGGACGTACCGTTTATTTCACAAATTTTTGAAGATACGAACAGATTCGAATACGAGGAAACTGCACCGCCCACGACATTGACACCAGAAATTCCTTCTACCACGCAAGCCGTTGTCGTGAAAACCACAACTAAAACTACCTCCTTGCCAAAAACTACGTCTACTACAGAAAAATCGCCAGTTAGCGAAAACAAAATTAAAGTGCTCACTACCGAGGCAACAGATGCTCCTCCTACGACAAAAAAAGAAGTCCAGCCGCTTATAAAACCCGATCCTAAACCAATCCCTCAAGCAGAAGCAACACAATCTAAGAATGGAACTACTCCAATTGAAGTGCCAAAACCGAGCTCAGAAATTAAACACGAGGTAAATACGCTATCTACTTTGGTTCCAATTGGTTCTGGTGCTGGTCAAAGTTCTACACAAACACAAACTACTAAACCCAAGCAAGATCCTGTGACAGCACCAACCACTAAAACGACTAACTTGAGGCAAGATGACTATTTTAATACTGAGGACGCTGAAGACATGGAATTGGTGTCGACAACAGAGTATTTTGTGCATCCCTCTACAATTAAGCATGCATCCGTTGTACAGCTTGACACAAAAGGTCCCTCGAATGCAAAGCCAGTGGTGACCAAACTGGATAGGGAGCGGATAAAGGAGGTTTTGGATCAAATTTTGGACACTGCCGGAATACTAAATTATGGAGACAGTTCTGAGGAAGCAGTTAGAGAAGAAATTTACACTACTTTCATTCCAGCATCGACGACTGCGAAAAATACTTCACCCCAGTCAAGTGGCTCTAACAACACGAGCGTAGCTAGTGCGTTGACAAATAAAACAGAATCATTTGTACCGTCTGCACCCGTTAAAAACCCCGAACACAATAGCACAATTGAATCCCATTCAGAAAGTATCACCGACCTTGAAGTGAGCTGGCAGGAACCACCAGAAGTAGTTTGGACTGACGACAAGCCCGATAAAACCACTCAAGAGGACAGCAATAAATACACACAATCAGCGCCCACACATAAAAAGACGACTGCGAACAAAAGTACGTCGCCCGCACCAAATACTGCCGAAACTGAAGCCACAACTACAGAGTCGATTAACAATAACATCGCAAAGGATCCTCTGGTTTATACTAAATCTAATGATGATGGAATGGAGCTGATCTCGACCAGCGACAAAATTAAACAATCCACTCCTGCAATAAGTAAGCCTCATCCCAATCCCTACTTGGAAGTGTCATCGCCAGAAATAGTATTAAAGCAGGCATCGATAAATAATCTTGGTCTCGAAGCGACCACTGTTATGTTGGATGAGGACGTGCGCAGGTTCATCGACCTCAGCAACGACATTGGAATCCGGCTTTACAAACACACCACTTCCGAGTTGGACAAACGACGAAGCATCGCGATCTCACCCTTTGGCGCGACGTCTCTGATCGGTATGGTATTCATTGGTGCACGTGGACAAACGTCCGCGCAAATCAATGATTTCCTGCCTTTTGATGACATGATCACGTTCAACCCGCATCTTGTGATGAGGAACATCACGGATTCTGTCATTATGAGCCCTGACCTTTTTTCTGCCGCCATCGTTAGAGAACTTTACAGTCAGAAGGTATGCTTTATGAAATATATTAGCTTTTTTAATAATGCTGGTGCTATTAAAAACCACCAGTGTTGTTTCAATTTATTTTTAGTATCAATTTCGTATTTCATTTCTAGGGAAGCAAGCAGCCCCTTGATTTTTACAAAGCACGCGCCAGTGCTTTTTACGACGGTTTAGTTCAGCAAGTAGATTTTGACGGAATCTCCAAGGTGGTGAGAGAGAGGACTAATGAGCTCGTAAAAACCCAAACCTCTAATAAAGTTCCTGCGTTTTTGGGAGACGCTGCCGTTTTACGACTCAATCCGCCGTTTGCAGCTTTAAGCGCTAACGTTTTCCAAGTATGGGTATTCACCGCCTTTAGCTATCGTAAAATAAAATTATTTTTTAAATTAGATGAACTGCGCTTTGTCGTCTTCCGTCGGCCGAGATGGCGAAATGATTTTCCACGGAGAAAAGGAAGCGCGCACTTTGCCATCAACAGTGTGGAGCGGCGAGTTCATGTATGGCTATGACGTTGGTCTTGATGCTACTGCGGTTGAAATTCCTCATTCGAACTCTCCTGCCGGTGCCTTGACCAGCACTGTTTTCGTCATGCCTGGAAAACCAGGTGAGCAAAAAACAAATCAATCTGGAAAAATAAATTTTTATAATTTGGTTTCTTTCATGCCTCCAGGTTCGAACAGCTACGCAGGAGTTCCTTTGCTAGCGCGTCTCGAAGCCCGCTTGATTTCTCGGCGCGCTTGGTCGGGATTGCTGAGGAACCTGCAGCGCACAGAATATGCGATCGACGTTCAAGTGCCGCGATTTGAGCATCGATCAGTTCTTAACTTGACTGTTCCCCTTTCAAGAATGGGACTGAAAGAACTGTTCTCCAAAGGATCTGCTGATCTAAGGGGCGTGAATGGAATCCAAGAACTGTATTTGAGTGATATCACACAGGTAATCAATTTCACATTATGAGGCAGAGCAAATATTTATCTCGGCATTTGATGATTTTCAGATGAATGTGTTTTCGCTTTGCTCGACGCCTGATGCTGAGGGCCACGTAGAAACCTACCCAAGCTCTAAGCGCACTGGTCGTTTGGGAAGCAGAGGTGGCGAGGACGAGGAGGACGATTATGACTGGAAATCGAGCAGCGTACTAAAAATGCCACTGCCTTTGAGACCAAGGCAGGCGAGGATACCGATGTCAGACAATCCAAGATTAAAGATAGATCGACCGTTCATGTACTTTGTTAGACACAACCCCACAGGAATGATTTTGCACATTGGTAGGTTCAATCCTAGAGACGAACCCTAGTGGCTTCACTTCAATCCCCCGTCAAAATTGAAAAGACTTTACTTTAAGGCCTGCAAATTAATTTTTGATGTGCACTTTTCTTAAAGTGGACGTTAAAAATGTGCAGTATCTTGACCAAATGATTTTCCTTAATTGCTTGGTTGACATGATAATTTCCCTTAATATACACAGAAGCAGTAGCTGTCGCGTTAATTTCACTGTCGGATTAACATGTTTTACGTGTAAATATAATTTAGTAAGTTATTGTGCTAGTGTTTTTAAAGTATGTTGATTGTAAATGTTATTTTTTTCTAAAACCAAATAAAAAATAAAATATTGATCGTGACAAAACATCACGAAACACAAAAAGCAATTCGTCTATTTTAATTTTCATTATAAATGAAATCATTCAAATTTCAAACAAATGAACTAATTAAGCTAAATAGATAAAGGTTTTATGTATGGCCACGTGAGCTGGTAAAACGACTTCTTCACAACTAGTTTCTTTAGTTTTACTTCATAAAAAATCAATCAGCAAGTAAAATACGCGCGTGTAGTGTACAAACGTAAAACACAAGTAAAAAAGCGACATTTCCACACACAATTTTATAGTTAATCATCTATTTGAAGAATATCTTGGAAACTTTGAGTTTTCCTTGGTGGACAAGCAAACGTTTTTAGGAAATATCTTGAGTTTCGCATGATCATATCAACGCTGAAAATAACAGAGTAAAAATAATTTTCCAGTAAAAATTAGATAAGTTTATTACCGAATTTGAGGTGGGAGATGCTCTCCTTCGTAAAGCTTAACTCTGAAATCCAGAAACTCTTTCTTTGTGCAAAACATCTAAAAAATTATACAAAAAAGCTTTGTCAACAAGATTTTTTCAAATGTTCTTAATAAATATGTTCACCTGCGCGTGGGCGAGGAAGAAGCTTTTTGACTGATTGTAATTCACGTAAGGCAAATTCATGTAGCTCTCGTCTTCGCTCTCATGTTCTAGCCCCTTTTTAATGACCTCATAAGCAACATCGATCGCAGCAATATCAGCAAACCTTTCATTTTGTGATAGTTCCGAGTGTATCTTAATGAGATAAAAAATAAATTAATCTTTAAGAATTGTGAGAGAAACTCACATTAAAGTCAGCGAATCGACCATTTCCGAGATTGTATGATTTTTGGAATGAAAACTGTTGCTCGAGTTGTGTTGTCAGATCCTGGAATATATTTTCATTCTGTGTTGTGACAGCAGTGCTCCTTTTTCCATCTGCATTGTAGTCGATTCCTATGGATTTTTGCGTTTCAGAAATTGATAATTAAAGACAGTGAAGAATTTTTCACCAGTTGAATCGAAGTGATGAATAATTTCATGGGCGATTATGGTGCCTAAAATTCCCATGTTAATGTATTCTGGAGCACCTTGGATGTATTTATTAGCGATGAGACCTTGGGGAACCACTGAAAATTATTTCATTCAATATTAGGCTGTGTAAACTGATTTTTGCAGAAGTATTACAAACTGCATTCAATCCGTAAACTGCATTCGCATTGGTCAAAGTAGGAAGTGAAAAGTGACTCCAGCTGTGCAAAAAATTTAACTATTTAGTTTCTGGAAATCAAATCACGCAGTTATATTTACATTTGAGAAGGCTTATCCGGTTTTCTTCCCCGGTAGTCACTGTACATTCTCTGACGACGTCTCTTAAGCAAACGAATTGCCTTAGAGAAATAATCCTCTTCCAGATCTTTCTGCAAAGTCAGATTGATAAGGGAAACTTACGTTTACTGAGATAAAATCCATCCCTATACCTCCACAATGTATATCTCTGCCGTTTGTTTTCTATTACCACTAATCTCAATTCTCATGTTTTCCAATTTTTCTATCAGTTTGTCTTTCTCTGTTTCGTCCTTTATTTGTGGAGAGTGTCTGATCCTTGTTGCCAGCAGAGTCGTCTCTTTGTCGAACATTTCTCTCACCTAAAATAAAATCGCGAGATTTGGAAAGGTATGCAACCGGTTTAGCATTCGTGTCGAGCAGGTTGCAGTATTTGACTCCAATAATTGCAGTAGGACAGGAAAACAAAGTAACAAATCTAAACCTGTGCGTGGATCGTGGTCATGGCAGCAGAATCGAATTCTGAGAGATACAGAGAAGAGGCGGCGTCATCCATAAACCGTTGCGCAGCGAACGTGCAAAAGTTGGGCCGGTCGCAATTTCCCTTTGCGACGACGAAATCGGTGTAAAGCATGTGCCAAAACATTGCCAGTATGGCGTTGTACAAGGCCCTGATCATTACATTTTCAATATCATTTTAAATTTTTTATTATTTTTGGCTCACGTTTCGCCACTGTTGATGTCAAGTTGGTTGAAGAGTTCAGTAATGTAACTTTTAGAGTAAACTTGAATTGCTATTTTGTCATTGATCAATGTCGAATTATTCGCAGCGACTACTTTAGTCAACAGGGCGGTCCAGTTCAACTAGAATTATGATATGGCTACGAGTCTGTCGCAAAACGATATATTGATTTTTCCTACCATTGAGTATTGGTTCTGCAATTCGTTTATGGTAAACATTTCATAGCCTTTGCTGACTGCATCGATTCGAATGTTTGCCTCAGTGTATTGTGCCTGAATTTTATTTCATAAAGACCATGGTTAGAGCTAAAAAGTATTAATAGAATACCGAAGTGAGTATTTTTGAACGCAGAAGCTCCTCCACCCCAACTTTTGTGGCAGTCACCCATTCTGCAGCTTTACCTTGATCGTCGCTAAAAGCTCCAAACTCCCTCAGCGCTTTTCCAACACTATCAATGTAGCTTCCTTCATTGTTCTTCAACAAAAGTTTTAATCAACATATTTGTTATTCCAAATTAACGCTCAAACCTTGCATTCCGCGTATTTTTCGTATAAAGTGTCCGTTTTTACATTTTCATCCTCCGGTGGAGCGGTATCGGCAAAACAATGTCCTCCGTTAAAGTGACTGTTTGGGTAGAAAAAAGAATTGCGTGGCAGTGGCGGCACAACCTTGATAGAAAACGGAGCATCTCTCCCAGCTTCAGACACGTCAAGCAAAATGTCGAAAAGAGGCGCGCTTTATGGGGCTCGCGTCAGTAAATTTTTATTTTCAAGGTTTGCGAGAAATTTACCTGTTATATTGTAGCATTTTTGCAACGAGATCGGTGAGAGTCATGCTGTCCGCGTGACCGGATTCTAGAAATGTCCCAACGCTTTGAAGAATTGTCTTGGCTGGAAGCGCGTGGTCGATTATTAATTTTTTTGTATGTTTATGATAGATTATTTTTGTCTAATGGAGATTCATGGATTTGTCGCAGACGAGAGTTTAACCAAGTTTCTTGTGTTAGACAGCTGCTTCAATCGGCAATTGAAACCTCATCAGCGCTGCAAAATGTTTTTTGTTTTGTGTCGCCGCTAATGACGCTCCAATTGCCGAAACAGTTGCACAAAAACGTGAGTTAAAACAATATCTAATCTCCGTTCTTTTTTATGTTTTTTTTACTCGATAGACGACTAACGGACACTATAATGTTAAAAAAATAATTTAAAAAAACCTTTGTTAAGTCGTTTGTTGTAGTTGAAATCGTTTTCGTAATCAAGGCAGTCCTGGTAGAAGCTTTTGAAAAACCTGTGCTTAAGCGGCACGCTACTGTTTTGCATATCGACTTTCTTGATGGCCATTCTCAGCTTCTCATTCACCTGTGCGTCTGGATTTGGCTCGGCCAAATTTCTGCTTATTCTAAGCGAGCCACACGCGTACTCGTAGAAATCGTCGCATGGGTTCGCATCCACGTTCATCAGGCTGAGCTGTCGACTCGCAATTGTGCTACATAGTTGGCTTGGGCACCTGGAGTCTGCCAAATTTTATCATTCGCTCGTGTGTTTTTGGATTTTTTGCTATTATAGAATTTTTAATTAGCGCACACCTTAAATATTCACATTCACTTTTAAAATCAAAAGCGGCAATTAGTATATTAGGGGTTTATTAATTTAGTCTATACACCACAAGGTATTGCTAAGCAACGAGATGGTTTTATCACATTTTACGTATGATTAATTCAAGTTCAAGCAATTTATTATACGAGAGTCGATTTATGGTGGTGATTTTGTACCATGGTCCGAGTTTGACGTTTGGTCATCTTGCATTTTTGAAGTTGGCTCCGCTATAAAAATAGATTAATTTATAATTTACACTTTCGATTTAAACAAAACTCTCAAATTGAGGAGCTTAACGTACTGGACGCGCTGGAGACAGCGCTCGCGCTTAATATGGTTGAACTTGTTGTACTCGCGCTAACAGATGAATGCTTGCTAGTTTGGACTTGCTCTTTCGGTTCCACTGTGGCTATTTTATAAGAATAAAGCTGCAAAAATAAAGTATTTTTTTATAATAAAATACATACGTTCAGTAACTATGACAGATGATATAGTTGCTTCTGTTTTATCAGCAACAGAACTACTGCTGCTCTTTATTTCTTCTGTTGTTGTCTCAGCACCCAAGGTTGTTGCTTCCGAAACAGCATCAGCTATCTCTGTAATTTTTATTATTACTAATGATTTAGACAAGTACATGTACAGGCAAACCTTCATTCTTAGAAATTTTTGCACTGCCTTCTTCTGCAACATCAACATAATCGTCAACTATATATTAGATGCGAGAATTTAGCATTCTTCTCATTTTAATAAATTTTGTTTTTTACCGGGCTTTTCCGTGGAGGTGGTGGGCACAACCGAACTCTGGTGTGACAGAGTTGTGGTTTTTTCATCAACGTCTGTTGCCGTTACAGTTGGTTGTACTGCGCAGAATTTTACGTTAACTGCATCCGTATCATTTTTCAAATTTATCTTACCGGTTTCAAGCTGTGGAGGCACAGTAGACTTGCTCTTATGCCTTTTATGTGTATCGTCGTCACTCCTGCCTGCGATAAAGAAGTTTGTTATACATTCATGAAATATGCCTTAAACTGAAAATAAAAATTTTCGACTGGTTTATTTAGCCATCAACATACCGTGAAAATCCGGATCAGTAGTTTCTGAAAGTGGCATTTGCAGTAGGAGTTAATTGAATTTGCATTAAAAAATATTTATTTTATTCACTTACTTGGGGAAGGAAAACGATTGCCTTCAAATTTGTCAAATTCAGACCCATCCTGAAATATATTTAGAAATTTCAGTGATATTCGCGTCTTATAAGTTTTTAAAAAAGCATAAAAAGAATAGGAAAATTTTATCCAAAAAAGATGGTGAAAAAAATGGAAACTTTTGTGTATTAAAAAGATTTTGTTGGTAGATGCCTATGCGATGCACAATAGAGTGTCATTAAATGTTTTCAGGGCTGCGTTTTTTGCAAACTGTTAAAGTAATACTCAATTAATAGGCTTATATTCCAAATTACCCTTGAGGTTAAAATTGGAATTTAACCTCTTCACTTCAACAATAAGGAATAAATTTAAAGTATACCTCTCTAACATTTGTGTGTTCCTCTTTCATATATTTCCATGGAAAGGTGCAAGCGATGATGATAAGACAGATTGCCAAGAACGCTAGCATCGACGCCAGACACGCAGGGTACGAATAGTCCTTGTGCTGCCTTATTGACAGGCCCTCTTCAGGGCTTGAGTTGGCAATATGGTACGCACCCTTCCGCGGCATATCGCTTTGAGTATGCTCTCTCGTGGTTGACTGTCGCTTATTAACAATGCAGCAACCTAAACCGCAATACACAGGAAACCCACAATTTTATCAACCTTTCCAGCCGCACGTACCGTTTAAGTTTCTCTGTACGATATTGCTTACAAGGAAATTCAAATTTCTTGGATGGGAATTTCAAAGAATAAAGGATTTTGATAATCGTGTTTAAAAATTAACGGAAGTAAACAGGAATTTATAGTGTTAGATGAGGTTATTATATTTAAGATGTTTTTAAAGTGTTTAATATTTTCGCTAAAGAAAATAAATCCTTAGATGCGGAGTGAAAAATTTTTCATGATTTTATGGTCAGTGTGGAAATAATTAAAATAATTGTGAAGGGAAATTATTAAAAAAATCTGAGAAAAATTTTTGATTCGTGAAATTTATTTTCCTATTTACCATCTGGCATCAATGAAAAAAGATGATGCCAAATTAGGAAGTAAAGTAGGAATGAGAGAATGAATCCTCAGTAAGGTGGGGCTGCGAGATATAATAAAACTACGCTTGACGAGCAAGTGACGTGGTGTGTTTAATTACACAAGTTGGCACTATCACACCTCATATCTGCGTTATCAGCAAAGCATTCTCTCTATTTGGAGTAAGCCGGGATGAGCCTGATAAGGAGACCGTATGGGCGTGAATCTGGAGTTGCCAATCTACTCTTCTCTGCGCAACAGGTGCCTTGAGCGCTGTTTAATATTTGTTCCCATCGATTCCCTGATTTGTGCTAAACAAAAGTGAGCATTCAACATGCCGAGCATGGAAAGTGTTGGGTCAATTGTCATCAAGGTCGCCAAGTTGGTAAGTTTTCTTTTTAATTTTTAAGCTAGAAAGGTGTGTTCAACACCTTCTAGATTTTCGTAGCGTTTGAGTTTGGCGTGTGTTAGGAAAGATACGAGCCAATATTCCAATTGAAAAATATATTTCTGGTTTTAACAAGCAGGCAAATAATTGACTTTGTTATTGAACTGGTGAAATATTTGTTTGAATCCTACAAAATCCATCGATACTTTATTTTTTTATCTATTTAATTAATTTGAAAAAACCCTTAGTATAAAGTGCGGGATGTTTTGATCTATCCAGTCCACCGAAAGCTATATTTCGAATGTTTGGCAACCATTATTTCCGCCTTCGGAACATTTTCAAGGAACTTTTGATGACAACTGCGATGTATCATTTTGATGGTGCAGTCCGTCAGCCAGTGAGCCTGAGAATTTATCTTATCAGCTCGGCTGTGCGTGATGCAAGAAAAAGCAACTCTATATAGCTGATCGTGTGTCATTTAATAAATAATAGCAAATAGGGATTTCTCTCCAACACAATATTTCATCAACGCGATTATATATTTCACGATAGTTTAAAATCAATATCATTGAAATTTAAATTAATTCAAGCATTGACCAATTAATTTAATTGCATTTTTCCAACCAGGTTATGAACCTCATTATCCTGATCCTCTACAGGACAGGTTACGGAGGTCAATTCTTGGGTGTCGGCGGAACGTGGAACCTGAATGAAGAGAAAAATCCTGATGCTGAAATCGTGGCTTCAGGGGTCTTCGTTGGCTACTTTATTTACACATCTGTGGTTCTCATTTCCTTTTGCTTCGGAAACACACAACAAAAGAACACCCTAGCGGTAAATTATTTTATTCCAATATGCAGTCTTGATTTCGTTTTCAATTTTTAGGACGTACTGATGAACTTCATTGGCACCTTCATGTTCATTGCCGTCGGTGGAACAGCCTTGCACTACTGGAGTGGATACCAAAACGAGCACAAGTACCAAAGCATCTCAGCAGAGAAGCAAATCGGTTTGGCACTTGGAAGCCTTTGCGTCATTTCGGGAGCCGTTTACTTGTTAGACACCGTACTCTCGTTCATCCACTTTGCTAAGAAGGGAGATAAATACTAGGCTCCTACTTTTTCTCTAAAATTAACCTTCCAGGGTTTAATTTATTTAGAAGTTACGTTGAAAAATTTGCTGATCATATCATGAACGATTTTACAACTTGAGTCATAAATCATTGAGTTTATATTTGAAGCAACGAATGTTGTTAACTTCTTAATGTCTTTACTCTGTTTCTCTCTCCATAATCATCTTGGAACGCATTCAAGGTTTTCTGAAGCTATGCCAAAATATTTACATCCGTATATGTATACATATTCTCTAATTTTCGCATTTGCTGCAAATTAAACAGGATTTTGTACTACTTTTGGAGTAATAAAGTAATGAAATGTAACAATTTTATTTCGTTTTTCTAGTTGATGGCCTGTGAATAGATGCATTTAAAAGGCATTTTTAGGAAAGTGATACGCTTTTATTTTATTAAAATGGTACAATATTCCATATATATCTCACAGATTCTGCCCCGACGCAAATTGGCACTTGGTTAAAAACATTTTGGTTCCCCTGCATCCCAAAAGTCTTGCCTTGCATAAAAATATTTTACTTCCAAGATTACAATGAGAGATAAAGCGAGCTGCCAGCCAGACAACCATGTAAACCGATGAAAAACACGAGACCGTTTAACTTTACTCTGCCGGGCAGCTCTTTCAGCAGGCGCGTGCATTCACAGGTCAATGTGTGCACGCGCGACAATGTGTGTAAAAGCGAGCGCGTCCTCTCCGGTCCTGCCGCGGGTACCTCACTTCTTATCCTTTTGTTCTTTTGTTTCCTTTTCTTTCAGCACCTTGTGCAAATAGTGTAGCACGTAGTGCAGCACCAAATCGTAGCAGTACTTGTATTCCGTCTGCGGAAAATATAAATTAATGCCAACGAATAAATATTCCTCGATGTCTCGTGGCTGCAGTAAATTTTGGCTCAGTGTGTGTTTATTGACTCGGGGGCGCAACAAACCGACTCACCATGTTTTCAACGAGTTGAGGCCGGTGTCTGCGAACCGTTTTGACCGCCTGGAAAATGTCAACTTCGCCATGCTGAATAACCTGCTCGATGCAGGCGTTTGCCGCGCAGTAGACTCCGCACCTGCTCCGGCCGTCTCTGGAAATTAACGTTTTCGCAATAAGGAAAAATAACGCCTGACTCATCTGTATTCTGAATGGCCAGTGTTTACGATCGTATTAACACTTTAAACCACGTGGTTGGAGCGAGTGTGGAAACAATGGCATTCCAGACTGGTGCCAAGAAGACCAGAAATAACACCACTTTCTCTCCAAAGTTCTAAGGCACGCAAAGCATCCTAAAATTATGCTCCGGGTTATTGAACTTACGGTGACACAACGGCGACCGGTCCATAATCCGTTCTCTGCCGCCACCGCTCCACCATGTTCATCAGCTCGACCAGCGAGTTGGTTGAAGTGGGCACTTTGTGGCCCAGGGGCCAACACATCAGTTGATAAAGCTGAACCGTCCGCGGGGGTGCTTTCACACCGGCCATCAACTCAGTCAGTGACACGATCTGCAGATGGTTCACATCTCATTAGCAAAATTAAAAATAAATAAAACAAAAAAATAGGTCGAAAGAGCCAGTGTAGTAAAATGCTAAATTCTTTTCATCTATCAACTTTAAAGATTTAAAGGTAAAAAATGTAAACTAAATTTATTAGGAATAATTTTTATATTGACGCGTGTTTCATTGCATTTTAAAAGCAGATTTTTAACAATACGCACTTTAAAAATGTTAGCAAATGCCAAAACAATATTAATAAAAAATTAAAACTTCATTTTATAGCAATCATTAATTTGGTTTTTAAATCAAAAAATATAATCTTAATTACTTCGATTACTTCTAATTTTTCACACAGAGTAGAGCCATTCAGTTTTTCCTGAATTTACAAATTAATTTAAATGTTTGTGACATTTTATAATTTCTTTCCTGCAAGAAACGTTTGAAATGGCCCAGTTGCTCAGGATTTTATTTTCTTGACTACGTTTCGGTTTTTGGCTTGTGTATATTGAAGGCCAGACTTGACTTTGTGGTTTCCTGCTCGAGTGATTCATAAACGAAGAACTCGTTATATAGGTTTTCATGATTGGTGAAATAACAGCGTTCTTTCCTGCTCGCGATTGCACAACTTTTCCTTTATAAGTTTTATCAGATATGTTTTTTACTCAAACTGAATACAAAAAACCAAGCTTCCCAGATTTATTGATCCAGCTTCTTGAAACGTAATTTCTTTCTTTTTGCTCACCTTCTTGTTAATTCTGAAGATCCATGACTTGATATTGGAGTAGTGCTGGTGAGATATGTGGTCGATGGTGAACACTGGACCGTACTTCTTCGAGTGCCCAGGCCGACCCTCGGGCCAGAAAGTGGGAAATGTGTTTTGCTGCGTGAAAATAATAACAATAACTCACAGAATTTTACTCTCAAGTCTAAAAAAGACACGCACCATGCCGACGTCCGGTACACAGAGGACCACAACCGCGCTGCACTCATAATCGTAAACCAAGGACCAGAACTCGCCGACGGTGTTTTTCAAGGGCCACTCGGTGACAATGTACTCTCGAGGTTTTGTGTAGCCCTGAAACGTGAAAAAAATGCGGCTTTTTTACTCAGTCTGCGGCGTGCAGCAGCGGGGGAAGAATGCAAACGTGACTCTTTGAGCGAGAGGGTAAAAAAAGCGAATTTGCGCAGCACTCACGTCAACGAAAACGGCGTTGATGTAGTCTGTAAAGCTGTTTCCCTGGAAAGAGGTCAAGTAGGGTCTGAAATTATCGGCTGAAAGCAAACACGTGCGAAACAGCCGATTAATAACCCAACAAAGTAGCACAATTAGGGGGCGCTCGTTAAAACTGGCGATTAAGCCTAATTGCCGCGGTCGGATGAACACTCACGTGGGATAATGAGCACATCCCGGTTTTTGGCCCGGTTGTCACCTCGGTGGCCGCCGGCGCAGTCGCCGATGGTGAAGCGTGGCGTTTGTTTGCAAATTTGCTGTCGGCGAAACAGAGTAATTCAGCGAACTTTCAAGAGAGTGTGTGCAAAGACAGAGTAATGTGCCTTCAGCCGAGATTGGCCCAGTTCTCTGCACTACACAGTATATAATGCTTATTTACCGCGTACTCCCGCTGGTACTCGTTCTGCTTGGTGATCGGGTTCTTCACCGACTTTGCCCGCAGCCGCTGCGACAGCTCGGACACTGGAAACCACGAGTTGCCGCACACAACAAATTCTTCTAACGTGTCATACACAAATTTGTATTGATCCTGAAATCCATTTCAATTTTATATTTAGATTAGGTAAATATTTTTTTATATTTTTAAACAATATTCACTCTAGTATAATGGAAGTTATTAAAAAAATTCAACTATCAGTCTAGAAATGCAATTGATCTGGAATTGCTAATAATCTTAACTCTTATAAAAATTGAATTTTATCAACTCCAAACAAAATTCCATAGCGATTTTCTCCATTCTTACTATTGTCTCAATCAGTCCTTTTCTTGATTGCCTAAGTTTCTTGAGATATCCAAAAACGTCAAAACCATCCTCCTCTTCCATCAATTCCAAATTGGCGTCTATGGCAAGATAAACGCCTGATCGACCTCCGCCGTCACTGTCAATTTCAGCTTTGAGAACACCCCGTCGCAAAAAAAAAACTGTCAGGCCTTACTTGCAGTGAACGATCACAGGTCCATCACCACTTTCGACGTGGTGCTTTGCCACAGCCCTAACTCTCCTTCTAAACTCGAGAATGGCGTTGGAGAAGGGACACGAGTGCGAGTACCACTCTGTGTAGTGGAATTGCAACAAAACTCGTTCTTCCACCGGCTTGTCCTGGAATTAGAACTTAATTTTTTTATCAATCCTCGTGAAATCGACACTCACCGGTCCGAAGTTTCTTGAAATGTGAATTGTGCGGATTCTGAAGTTCGCCAGTTCCTCTTCTTGCGTGACCCTGATGGTGATGTCACCATAGGTTTCGCTTTTGGTCATTGACGCTGGCCAGTACTGCACGCACATCACCTGAGAAATGCATTTAAAAACGTTTCATCGATTGCGTTTCGCAAGTCTTTTGCCGATCTTACGCGGATAAAGTCAAAGGTTTTGGTGAGCATGACGATGCAGCTGGCGTGCTCCTGCCACACCAGCCGCCAAAAGTCGTACACTATCTCCTCCATCGGGCCTTGTGTCACAATGTACGCATTTGGTTTTAGCAAACTCTGCCAGAAGAAATAAAAAAAACAAATTGTTAAAAAAGGATAGAGACGATAAATATTTCACAATTTTTATTCCCCTGTTTGCGCAATTTTGCGGCTCCTCTCACGACACGCATCCGACCGAGAATCAAAGCCGGATTTAAGTACGCGGAATAAAGTATAGTAATCTGCCAAGGCGAGGAGCAGTCAAAAGGCTAATGAATCCGAAATGAGAAGCTTTGCCAGCGCGCGGACGGAGGAGATGAGAGGAAACGGCGAAATGTGCATCTGGCGGCCGTGGCCAGAGAGGATTACGCTCCGCTTACGTCAACATATGAAGCATTAATGTAGTCCGAGTCCGGCACACCCTCAATAGGGTCAAGGACGACTCTGTTGTAGTCATCTGAAATCACAAACTTAATTATGGAGGCTGCTCCGATGCGCAATATCAGGAGGCGCGCAATGTAATACGCCACTCGTGTGCATGCAGTAATGGGCTGCTACTCACATGGAATACATTTCTGGTTTTGATTTTTCACCCTGTTGCTCGCTTTTGTCGCGTGTCTACAGGAATGCACCTCAACTTTGCATGCAGACTGAAATATAATAAAGACAAATTAAAATAAAAATCTTAGTCAAACTTTTTTTCTTTTATTTTAAATTATAAAAAAAATTAAAGCAACTAGCTTGAATTAAAGGACAAGATTTGATCAATTTTTATTTGCCATCTTGGGTACAAAGAGTTTTTTATTTTATAACATACAATGGCTTAGATTGAACGGCCAATTAGCAGCACGAGAGCTTGCTTGAGCTACTCATCAAGGACGAGTCGTGCTGATTGGCTGTCGGATTGATCTTTGAAGGCCCTGTTTAACAATCGATCCCAAGAGCCAATATTTGCCTGTCTTGGTACTCACTTGGAATTCTACTTTGTACAGGACTGGGAACTTTCTGCGCTGCTCGCAGTGCTTGACATAGTTTTTCACTTCCACTGGTTTGCACGGGATCGCAGACATCACTCCATACTGCTCGGCTGAAACACAGAGTTTTGCCTAGGTGTAGCTCACAGTGGTCGATAAAAAAAGTGCAAAAACACATTTCAACTCCACACACATTATTATTCTCATATTCTCACAACCAAAGGCTATATCGGGAATTCGAATCTATTTATATTTCAATGCAGAGAAATAAAATAATATAAAATAGCAATTATTCTGGTTTTGAGGTACTAGCTTTACTGTAGCTTTCCACATCTGTATATAAAACGATATGTATAACACCTACATGCACTTTGACTCGTATAAACAACAATTTTAAGGAGGTCGAGAAATCGTTTCAAAAAATTTAATAAAATAATGAAACACATTGTAAAGATAGCAGAAAATCCTTTTGAAGAAGTTCCTTGAATGTTTAACATATATAAATAACTTCCAAAACAAAATTTATTTCCGTGCTCGGATTTTATAATCTTATATATAATATAGGCTTTTTAAATTGTAAACTACTCCATTTGAGCCCCTGCAAGCGTATAGGAAAGCAACTCGCGCAACATATGTTTCGCGCGGGTTGCATACTTTATCGACGCGCGGAAATTTTCAGCTGTTGCTCTCACTCACGTCAGGTTGTGTTTGTTCTGAGTGAGTGAGGAGCCGGCTACCGGGCGTCGGGAATTCAACCCGGTTGACCTTTTCATGGCTCCCCCGTGCGTCACCGGCGATTTTGAGCGTGGATCTGGCTCAAAACAACAATATACGCGAATTAAAAGAACGCCATCGCGTTCTCCGCTCTGGCGCCGCAAATCGACTGCGTAATTTCCTGCCGCTCGAAGAACGTCTTTCCTGCTATTAGTGTAGTCGTCGCTGTCAACCCGTTAATGTACATGCTAATGAATTTATGCGTCAAAACTGAAAATTTGCCAAGGCCAACATACGAATTTTGCCTGTGTTAATCTTCATTAGCTGCATGTGCGTCACGAGAGTGCATATTTTTCGGTCTCAATTTGTTGGACAATTACGAAATGAAAATAGTGTGCTCGGCTGGAGTCGTCGAACAGCACGCACGTGGCTCCTCTTCGTTCGCTAGTCCATCTAGTTTGCTTTTATACATGTTTGCCCTTGGATTCCTCGCTGGATGATATTGAGCTAGAGAGTTATGAGTTAATGAGCTCAAATTGCACGTGTTAAGTTTACAACTTGATGCGTAACAATATTGCTACAATTTACAATTAGATTCCGAAGTTAAGATATTCTAGTAGAATGAACTTGTTCAGAATTTTGCAAGGGTAACAGTTATTGCAGCTTGAAGTCAATGTTCTACTTTGCAAGGTTAAATTCAGTTTCGATCGAGCAGGCTTACATTCAAGTGTGGGTGAGAATAAATTATTAGTTTTGGAAAGCACCATTAACTCAAAAGAAAAATGTTTAATAGAGAAAACAGTTTTTATATTACAAAAAGTATCAGAAACAAATGGTTTCCACACTTTAGACCGCCTAAACTATTTATTTTGCAAATTAATATAACTTTCTAGCAGGACATTTATTTTGCTTAATGTTTTTCAGATTCCGAGAATATCAAAACTAGGTCGTCGTCCTCAATTCACAAATCAAAGTATTAACCAGGCCGATGCATCAACACCGCCAGGCGTGACTTGTCACCAGCTGCTTTTGATTTCTTTCAAGACTGTCGGAATCGTAAATTCGAGTCTGGCTCTCCAGCATTAGACGAAACCATTTCATATTATTTATTTACTCTCTGCCGCAGGCGTGGGCAGCAAACAAGCGAGGAATTCGAGGCCAAACCATTTGATTAGAACACTAGGTCTTGCTTGCGGGCAGCGTAGAATGCGGCGGCGCGCACCTCTGACAAAAACAACCCGCTAACCAACGCACTCGGACTCAAAGGCTCCTCTCTTGAGGAACCCAAAATAGACACAGCTCCCGAGCGCCGATGTTGAAACCAATCCGTCGCTCTGGCGAATTTTTACACTATTTTACTGCTTTTATTTGCAATACATCCGCCCGTTTTATGCATCATTTTTTCTTATGGCTCCACTCTAATGCTTACGAAAGAAGAATTTTTATAGCTCTGCCATCACATTTTTCACACATCTAGATCTTCTAAAGAAGATAAAATGATTTGATCACTACTCTTAATAATTTGTTTGCCACGCAGTTCCGAAGCTTCGATTATTTCAATTTGTTTTATCAAAACTAATTGTAGAAAGCTAGATTTTATTCACTCCCTCTTTGTAAACTACTATGTTTTCATGGCGGTGGATAAGCTAAGAAAATAAATAGCGACGAACTGTAAAAGTTGGCAAATTTTCACGAGGGGCACGAACCATGTTGCAAATAACAAGTTGCAAAAGTACGTTTACGTGCACAATGCCTCACGCGAGCGTTGTTTGCATTCGTTGGGCAACTATTTCGGTGGTTTGTTCCCCTCACGCGGAGGTCGGTGTGGCGGAAAAGCCGAGACGATGGACGGCCGCGTCGTCTGGCGCGAATGAATCAAAGGGCGCACCTCGCAGCTGGCCATAAATAAGGCCAGTTTTCTATCTCTCTCCACATCCTCCGGGGACAAAGAACGCGCAATTCTGCAACCCCCAGCAGAAGGATGCTGTAATCTTGTTGAGAATGGGAAGCTTGAGTCAGCACGTGGGCTGGGCAGTAGCGGTGGCAACATAAAACCGCCGAACGAAATTGCTTTTTGAGTGCTACTCGAGATTGCGTTTTAAGCTGATTTCGGTCCAATTTGAATTTTTCAAGACTCAAGTTGGACCACTTCTCGTAAAGCCTCGCCGTATTTGGAGATAGGGGATCGGTCCTTAAAAGCGTAAGAGGAACCGCTCACCCTTTGACACGGTGTCGTCGAACAAAGCGGAATGCGAAAAATCGACTTCCTTCTCGCGCACTCTCCGGGCGTGTGGGAAAATTTCAGGCCGTCGTTACGTAACCGCTGCAACAAACTCAATATCCACGAGCCAGCAGCAGCATTTTTAATTAAGCGAAGCGTGCGTTCCGCCCTTGACACTGTACAGATTAAGGCATGACTAATCAAGGCAAAACCGGCGGACGCGCTTAGCCAAAGCCCTGTTCTAACCCTCTCTAATTATCGAAATGCACCTTGTACGGAGAAATTATCATGCTACCGGCTGCGAAATGTGGAGCACAAATAGTTTTGATCGATGCGCTGCGCCTCTAATTAATTTTGCACGGAAACCGCAACGCTCCATCGGGCGTTACACTAGCCTTTCGCCATTTGCTCTAGCAAAATCAACTAGCTTTAATGAGGTTTCTGCTTTCAATTAGCCTGTTTCTGCTTCACACATGCAATGCACCTATGTGACACAGTTCAAATGCTGGAGTTGAAGCTTTTCGGATTATATAGATGAATGATTCTTCAAATTAAATTTAGTAATCAAATTCTAACCCATTTCAACGCACGTTTGTATCGGTTTCTCTGCACAGTATTAGTTATTTTATTTACTAGAAGTGTCGCCCCTTTCTCAAATACTATTGATTATTCTTTGACTGTTATACATTAATGCTCTATTATAATTTTTAGCACAAATATCAGTGTAAAAGTTACATTTTTACATCTCAATCACAGTAATTTAGTGGACTTTTATCATTATTTAAGTAGTTTATTTGAAATTGAAACAATAGCAATTCAAATTGTTTATGCTGTGCTTCTAATTTGAGGAAAAAAATTTAAATCCTACTTGACACATAGAGATAGGATCCTTTACTTCGGCTCTGTGACCCATTTTCTGGAAGGCTTTGCTTGTCGAGTGTCTCTCTGAATCAAGATGTGCCTTTTTATGCGGATTGGTGACGAGCATTTTTTATTGCCAAAATCAGTGGCTGGAAACTGCTGACGACTCGTGCGTCTAATACGAGACCACGGACTATCTGGTCGCGTGTGCTGTGTAATCTGCGAAAAGGAAGCGGCCGTCCATCACTCATCAAGAGACAGACGAGATGGAGCGTCCTGAAATAAAGTGCGCGCGCGGTCAACCCCTTTTGGCTCTATTTCTGTGGTGGCCTCTGTTCGTTGAACCAAATTATATTTTCGCAACCATCTCTCTCCAGACATTCATCGCGGGGGATGACGCACAAGGGAAAAGTAAGCCGAGTGGAATGCAAACATTATCGTTCCCCGCATTGGCTCGCGGAATGCCACGAGAGAGAGTTTGCCAATGGGCCTATCACCAGCAGCTGACTGCTGCAAATTTAGCGTTTGCGTATGCCACGTCAATGTATGAATGGAGCAGCTGCCTTTGTTGGCTGTTTTGGCAGGTTTGTTCATTTGCGAACGACACGCATTTCAACATTGGCGCAACGGAACTGTAAACCCGGAAAATATTTTATACCTCCTGACAAAACATTAAACTGATATTTATTGATACCTTAATTTATTTGAACCAACATTTCCCCGTTCGCTTAAACTCTGAAAATTGTAATATTTTCATGGCTGAATGACATAAAAATACATTTTTTTTCTCATTTAAGCTAGAGAAGGATATTGCATTATTTGCTCGGTTTTTACGAATATTTTCCCCACTTAAATCAAAATTTACAATTATGAGATAAACCTCCAGGGTCCAGGATAACAAGCCATGCAAATTTCTAGGAGAAAAGCTATTCATTTGTTTATGTTGCTTGGTTTTAGCAGAAAAGGTGCATTATTCATCATGCAAAATGGCTGGCATAAGTGAAATCTATAGAAACCACGCAGCAATCAAAGTAGCCACCCAACCAGATCATGATTTTTCTTTGCAATTTAATTCTTTGATCTTTTTTCAAGCTCAAAATATTTCAATAGTTCCTATATTAATTTTTTCACATCCTCATCTCAAGTCTTAATAAGAGCACAAGGTCATAAACTGCGTATCTGTGGCTCTTCCATTTGTCTGTTGCGCTACTCACTGTTTTGCATGCATAATTGCAACGAATACGAACGTGCGGCTCACATGTAAATGGCCGTGGGTTGGATGGTGCTCTCTTTTTATTGATTTTGCGCTTTCGTGCATTACCATTTATATTCTATTTCTGCTGCCTTTGGTGAAAAACAGATGCGCTGGCTTCTGCACATTCTTCACACAAAGTGGTGTCCGCCGCCAGCGTCGGCGGAGATGCCCCAATTAAGGTTTCAACACGGGCGTGCACTCGCGGCTTTTCACAGCAGCAGTGATCTAATCATGGAAAGTAACAACGCCGCCGCGCCTTGCTCCTCAACGGATATAATTGATTGAATTTCTCAGGGGGTGTTATTACTTCGCGGATGATTCCGACGGACATAAATCTTTAAAAGGAGCTTCCAACAATCTGTCTCTGCAGTACCAGGGTTATTTATTATGAAATGTGCGGCAAGATGTTCCAGATCTTCTCTCCAGAGGCTCATTCTTTTATCATGCATGAATGTGAAAAGAGGAAGAGAAAGAGAAAGAGAAAGAAGGTCTTTGAGCACAGTAATGATTAACTTCACCCCCATTTGTATATGCGTCAAGTCAAAAGAGGAACTTGTACCTTCTTGCATGAAATTAGTTACCCGTCTCCATGTCCATGGATGCTGTAAACTTGACATGATAAAAGCGCAGCACTTTAGTCAAGAAAGTTTGTTTTCAGTTATATTATTATATTCTATACCTCAGCAAAAACTATAGGATAAAAATGCTCTTGGTGATACTATATATCCTTGCTATTTTGCCACCATTAATTTTTCTATCTCCAGCAAATGCTATCAAAACGAAATAGTCTTGACCTCACGACTTTATTGCGATAAAAAAATGACGAGCATATATGGAGGAGGATTTGTATACAAAAAAACCTGTTTGATCTAGTAGATTCTCCTTGCCAGAGAAAGTGAACAAAAAATCATATAGAACTATAGCTTTTAAGATCTTACAGATTGATGCGGAGTTTAACGACACGCTCGCGATGGTCAACAAAAATTGGAAATTGGTTCAATTTTGTAATATACATTTTATGTTATAGGCATGTCACAGATTCCATTATACCTGTATGTATTCTGTGTAAAAATAAGAGAAGTGTACTATTTTCAAGCGACAAATAGACCGTATTTGTCAATTTTGCGATAAGAATATTAGATTTTCTACCACTTTTGAGTTGTTAAAACAATAATATTAGTCTTCAAGCTAGCAAGATTGAGTTTGTCAAACAATTATTTTGAAACATTCAAAATTCAAGAAAAATAATATCGTTCAAGTTGAGATTAGCGTTAATACTACAAATTGACCAGTCCTTTGACATTATCTCCATGAAAAATTAAAGCATTTTTTTCTTTTTAGAACCTCATCCGCACAGCAATTCCCGTGGGCTACGTATAAGCTCACTGGGTCCTAGGTCCCAATAACACCGCTGAGCGGATAAAATTATGCCTGAGTGGTCCGAGTGGCCGCAAAAGGAGCTTTGGCCCAATGTGGCCACCTTTTCGCCTCCCCGCACCAAGGTCTTTAATTGTTTGAAGTTGCAATATCATTGAAAGGTATAAATAATTTCTAATTCATTAAAGCTCCAAAAATACTGGTCCATTCAGTAGTTAAAATGTTGTATATTTATTCCCTTTCAAAAATTCATTTAAAAGGTAATTAAAACCCGATCTTCTTTTGCGTGTAGTCAACATTTTCAAAAAATATTTGCGCTTGATAAATGTAGAAAGAGTGCAGTTTATTTGATTAGATTAGATAGAGCATTTTATTTTCTTAGGAGTCAATATTTACAGGATGACTCATTAAAATACGTCAAATAATACTTTTAGCAAAAGCCCTTTATGTGCAGAGCCGCCAACATATTTATGGCATATTTAAGGCACTTTTACGCTACAATTTCAAACTCAATCCTGCTTTTGTACATTCTGCTCTTAAAATTATTTCTTGTAGTGTGCTGAAAACCAAAGTCGGTTTGGCTAATCGCCGTAGAAATGTGTGGAAAACAATTTTTTAAATAAAATAGTCTTTGCTGGCCATTCTTCAGCGATTGGCTGGACTAATTTTTGTTTTCATCATATCAAAAGATATCTTAAAAGCAGAAAGCATGGCAGCAGGATTAAATCTTAAATTGCAGTGGAAAGATAATTAAAATCTGAAGTAATTCAAAACTAAAACTCAAATGTTAATATATAAAATCACAGACACCTTTGCTATTGTTATTTCAACACTACATATAGGCTTAATTCAGGAAATACTTGGAAGACATCCTGAATCACTAGTTCCTGCTTACCAATTAAAAAAGTTGTAGTTTTTAGGCGGATGTACAATCAAAGAGTTTTAGAACGAAAAACTGAACCTTTTTCCTACATAAAACATTTTCCTACACTTTGTGCCCCTTGTTTAAATTTGTTTTATGAGGTTCTACTGAGAGTATAGAAGCAGCTTTCAGCGTCGAAACAGCTTCTGTCACGCATTAAATTATACTTGCCATGAAAGGAGTTGGGCTCTTAGCGCACATTTTAGGAACTAATTATAAAGTACGTGAACTCAGACGCGCAGTAATGCTTTCAGTCTTTGATCTTTTTAATATTAAATTTCGCACTATCGTAACTTTCAAATTAAATTGTCAAGCTTCTGGAGCACCCAATAATTTAAAAGCCCCCAAGAATAAAAAAATTATATTCTTTAAAATATTCCTAGCATTTTTAGAATCGGGATCATAGGGCTTTCTCACACTCAGGCACACGAGAGGAAAGTAGAAAATGGTTTTGATAATTACATTTGCTCTCACCAATGGAAATGAGCCCCGAATTGAGCATGGACAGCTTGATGGTGTTGGGGATGGAGACGAGCGACGTGCTGCCCTTGTGCAAAAGCTTCTTTTTCGGCTTCTCAAGCTCCTGGGCGCGCGTGCTCGACTTTGATCTGTGTTTGTGGCCGCTGCGGTGCGAATGGGCTGAGGCCGTGGCCGCCATCGAAGTGGCGTGGCTGGACATGCTGGACGCTCGCGTCCCACCGACCGACTCACTCGCGATCTCGCTTGCTACTGGATCAAGCAGCAGCAGCCCGGCGGCGCGCGAGACCCAGAGGGATGCGGCCCCACCGAGCACGCGCCTCCGCGGCCGCTATTTCGGGACGTCAGAATTAATTCTGGATGGCCAACGCATTTGCTCGGTCTCACACCCAGGACGCACAGACACACTCTCTACACGACCTTTTTCTTGCGTTTTCCTTTTTTCAGGGATGATTTTTATCTGTAGATCAAGAGACCATTTAATTTTATTTTGTAAGATGTATTACTCAGCTTCCATTTTAACCTATCACCTCGTTTTCCCCAGCATCTTTTCATAACCAAAAGACAAAAATAATAAATAGCAAGCAAGTTCTTAAGGCGTTTAATTTTTGAAAAATAGAAACAAGGTCCGAAAAATTACTGAACATTTTAATTAAATATTAACCACAAATATTTTCAATTTCTGCAGTAACAAATCATATGAATGTATTATATTTAACTGAACAATAAATATTTTTTACTCTCTCTTTCGACTGTTTTCTCACTTAAAAAGTAGATAATATTATTAACCTTTTAATTTGCCTTTCAACTCAGTACGAAAAACAGTACTTATTATGTATCAAAATACCCAAACTAGAAAATTCTTTATAGAAATATTTTCTTAACCACTTGAAACAGGCAGAAGTCATTCTCTTATCTATGTGGATGCTTTGTCATAATTGAAAGGAGTATTCTTATGATAAAGGTGCTGATAAAGACTTGGTAACAGCCCTTGTTTGAAGAAGAATTAAAATCACAATTTTATTTCTTTTTTAATAAAACAGATTAAAAACAGCTTGAGCGTGGATTACAATAATGTCAAGGGAACCCAACAATGGCCCGCTGTCATACTTTTAAAACTACAGTCTCAAACGTCCCGCCACTCCCCTCCCTTCTAATGCCGATGTACTGCAACCTCACACCTGTTTTCACTGCCGTTATCGATAGCGACACTCAAAGAGCTTCAACCAACCCAGCCCAGTTCTGAGCGTTTGCTGCGTTCTGATTGGTCGAGGCTCTGCTGACTGGCGAGTAGGCGAACGGCTCTCGCTCCGAGTCAGCAGCGAAGACACGACGAAATCAAAACTACCATGGTCGCATATTTGCTGGGCTATTGCCACTGCTGATTAATGTCATTTTTTCTCGCTTTTCCTCTTAATTACCTGCCTTCAAAGCATAGCGAATCGACTTCGACGCTTCAACCCTTGAAGATTTCGACCCGAGTGAGTTTGCTGCTCTCGTAGCGAGGTGAGCATCGCCAGAAAAACTTAGTTCCTCTTGAATCTTGTTCCCGTTTCTCGCTACTCCCATCTTCAATAGGCACTTCAATTCCAAAATAATAATATCTAGGTTTTGCCAATATTCGCCACGCTCGGCCCTCTACCCTTTCGCTCCAGCCCGCTTTGCCGCAGGCGGATTCCTCATTCAAACGACCTTTTCACTCAGGGTCAAACGCGCTTGACCCTCGATCGTCCCCTTTTCGTTAGAGAAACCTTGACAGACAGACAAAATAGGCCATGTAAGGCTCGTAATTAAATTAGTGGTCGCCTAAGCCGAGAAACGTCATTACGCGACTCTCAATCGATCACACTCTTGGCTCGCATATCGCAGTTCAAGAGTCGACGAACATGGAAACAGGTGAAATGGCTCACTCGGCTCCAGCACAGCAAGTCTACACGGTTTGTTTATTTTTGAGGCTACCGTTAGTGCCCACCGTATTTGCAGCGAACTCAATCATTGCAGACAGAGATCGTAGACCTGAAACTCGTTGATTTGACGAACCAGAATTTGCGTTATATTTATTTCCGCCGAACGGCGCGCACTATATTGATAAGGCACGCTTTTTTGTTATTTTTTGGAATAAAGCCAGATGTCGACATTGTTAAGTACCGTGTTTTGAACTCTACATCTAAAATAAGTAAACTTTTTGTTTTAAATTTAATAATATTTGTAATGGACGAAAATTTATAAATACAAGTCACAATTAATTTTTTCATGAATATTTGACAATACATGCTTGTAATAATATTCCTGACTGCTTCAGGCTACCTAATATTTTTTTGGATGATACATACATATTATTTGCTCGTTTTCAACATAGGCAAATAAAGAAAGCACGAATTTCCTTGTTTTCTTTAATCCATTTTTGGTCATAGCTCGCTCGATACAGTCATGTGGGGTTTCCTTGTAAAATTATAAGAGGAAACGCTAGCCAGACAAACACGTCACGAGCAGATTATTTGATTGCACAAATTGCCGCGTTGCTTTGTAAATTCATCTCTCATGTGCTTTGTGTGATATTCTAGCACGACTGTAGCCACACAAATGCAAACTCAGAGCCGCATATATAAATCTCGTTTGATACCCCACTTGTTACGCAAGCAGAATTGATTTCTAGCCAAATGCTTTATTTTCCAGATGGGGAGTAAGAAAGCAGACATTCAAGTGAACGTCGCCGGAATTCGGCGGACAGTGAAAAATTTAGCCCACAATTACTCGGATGCTCAGGTTGGTTTGCGTACTCATTCCGTTCATTCTATGCCCTGTACTTGTCATCAAGAGGAAGGCGATAAGAGAACTGGTTGACTAATGCACTCAGCCGCAATTTACATCAAGTAGAACTTTCTGGTGTTTTTCAAAACACCGATGTGTAATACAGTTTGAGTATTGAGTTGCTTCAGCTATTTAACTGGGAAATTACTACCAACAGTTTTCTTAGAATTGAAATTTAAAATAAAAATATATAACTTAATCTTGTCTGGAAGAAAGTAAAATTTTGTCCTTAATATCCAATTAAAATAATTATCTTGGGACAAAAATAATGTATTATTATGTATTTAATTTTCTTAGACAACTAAAATAATGAATTAAAATTGCCATGTTTCCTCAGAGTATTGCTGTCATCAAATTCTATCTGTCTCATAATTAATTTTTACCCTCAGGTCAAAGTTCGAGAGGCCACAAGCAACGACCCATGGGGTCCTTCCTCAACAATCATGTCCGAAATTGCCGACCTGACTTATAATGTTGTTGCCTTCACCGAAATAATGCAAATGGTTTGGAAGAGACTAAACGATCATGGCAAGAACTGGCGGCATGTGTACAAAGCCTTGATGCTCCTTGAATATTTAATCAAGACAGGATCTGAGAAGGTGAGCCCTTTTCTTTCCCTCTGGGAGTCACGACTGAACTTTTATTCTCCTCGCAGGTGGCCAGTCAGTGCAAAGAAAATATTTTCGTCATCCAGACCCTGAGAGACTTCCAGCACATCGAAGAAAGCCATGACCAGGGCCTTAACGTGAGGGAGAAAGCAAAGCAGTTGGTATCTTTGCTCAAGGACGACGAGAAACTGAAGAATGAAAGGGTTCGCGCCTTGAAAGCCAAGGAGCGACTAGCCCAAGCTCAGAATAGTCTCAGCAGTGATGTCGTGAGTTGTCATTTAGCTTCAGTTCCACTGTGTGACTGTCTGCATCTTCAACACATGCGATATTTCGATACTCCCACCTCTGCTCTATTTAATCACGTTTCTGTCTTGAACTTCTCTTGTATCCATGCTTTTCATCCATTAAGATTAAGATTGCCTTGGGCGAAACGTTCTAATTCACTCCTTCCAGGAATTTCTGGAAAGCCCGTCAGGCACTCCTGTAAGTATGAGCCGGTCACATCAATAGTTCATAGACTCTTGCCAGCTTCATTTTTTAGCGAATTTTGTTGTTTGTAGGAAAATCTTTTTTGTTTAAAGTTAAAATTGTGTTGTAACGACACAACATTTTTATAGTCCAGAGTGGTTGCAGATGTATTGCTTTCCACAGTAATCTTAGACATTTCAATCATTCCTCTATTTGCCATACTAATATTGACAATTTTCCAGGCTCACAGTACTACGGACGAGAGAGGTAAACAGCTGCACCTAACCCCCATTTTTTTAAAGCTAAAAGCGCTTTGCTAATTATAGGTCGAAACCGAATGCATTCTTCTGTTTCATCAGAGCTGGAAAATGCCCGTCCACAGACCATCGGCGAGGAGGAGCTTCAGCTGCAGCTGGCCCTCGCCATGTCCAGAGAGGAGGCGGACCAGGAGGAAGCGCGGAAGCGCAGTGATGACGTTCGGCTCCAACTGGCTTTATCTCAAAGCCAAGAGGAGTGCAAGCAGCCTCAAGCACAAGCTTCCGCTAGTGCCTGGCCAACGTCTCCGAGGTTTGAAGTCTGCTCTACATATTTAAGCTAAATTAATTATTTTTCTTTCTCTGTTTAGCTCTCCAACGCCTCAGAGTCATATGCTGGACTTGTTAGACATCAGCCCAGAACCTGTTGCTGATGCTTTTGACTTAAACTTTGATTCCGCGAATAAGCCTTCACAGGTAAGATGATACTATTTCAATCTGTGTGAGTGCTTAATTTATCTTCAGAAGAAATTAAATGCAGTTTCCTCAAAACTGCACCAAGATTTATCCACAGAAAATTTATTTTTCTACAGAAATGTCCTGCTCTGCTAGTTTCGGCTACTGGTTGCAGCTCTAATTCACGAGCTTCCTGTCCCGTCTGTGAGCTGAGGATAACAGAGGACGTTCTTGAATTAGTGCTGCAACTACTAGCTGCAAAACAAGTAGAGCAAGACTTAGCTGTAGAAATAAAAAGTTCGCTTCTCACCAAGGAAGCTACATTTAATTTCTTCTGATAATTATGAATAACTTGAGTGCTTCTACCTTCATTGGCATCTTTCACTAATTTATTAGTCAAAAGCGTGCACAGCATTATTTCTACGCTCTAAGTATACTGCTACAAATGCTCACTATTTTTAGTCAGCAGCTTCAAATTAATAACAATAATAATTAATTTGTGAGCTGTAACGTTGTTTTTTGTTTTTGAAACATTTTTGGTGTAAACTTTCATGCCTCGTGAAAATACCTGTACAGCAAATGAATGTAACCCTTTGAAAGTCTGGGTCTTTCATATATTCTCTTAGATACTTCAATTGTGATGATATTGGAACCCTGTGCTGTGGTCGCTTACTTAAAGAAAACTTCGTTATCATTGAGTTTCCAATCTGAAGGATGTAATTTATAAAAATTTGTTCTTACTTCTTCAGTATGCTCTTGCTAAAGTTCACAAAATATAAATTTATTAAGACAGTTGGATTAGTTAAAAAAAAAACAACGTTAAAAATAAATCAATTTCAAAATAAAGAGGATGGCTTCAACATTAACTTAATATTGCATCAACTTTGCCAAATATGTAACATCCCCATCATCTTTTTTAATTGACGCTGTTTAACACATCTTTGTATCATTGGAGTTACTCTCTCATTTGATGATTGGTTCTGCCAAAAAGATTATAAACTCTCGAAACATGGGGATGATTATGTTTACGCACAGCAAAGCTTATCTAGAATCACAATATATTTTGAAATATAATAAAATAATTGCTTTGCATGCATTCCTTGCAAGCGCAAGGTTAATAATTGAGTAGAATTAATAAAATTGGGGGAAGTGACGATTTTATACTGTCTCAGTTAATATTTTTTTCCATTTTGAAATAATTTAACACAAAAATTGCAACCTTGCTGTGTCCACGGTTGTTACAAATTTTTGTGTAAATACATTGTGATGCTATTTCACAACTCTAACCGTTTACTTATTTTATTTAACAGAAGTCTGATCCTTGGGCTGTGTCTTCGCCACCTCCGAGCAATGACCCATGGAACACAAGTGGTAAATATTTTGCAGTTTTACTGAGTCGCTAGCGTTACTTATCACTGTGTACACAGGGCCCACACTAGACGCCTGGCAACCGGCCATCTCGAATGCAAATCCGTGGTCGCCCTCACCTTCCAACCAATTCTTAAGCAATAACGACACTAGTTTTGATATGCTTAAGAACAATAATGGTAATGAATGCTTCATACTTCCAATGGTGCACAACATATAAAATTGATCTCGCTCCTGTTAAAGCTGATCCTTTCCAAGTGCAAAATCTTATCGATGCTCTGCCAAACAGTACATCAACGACATCAGGCCCATCGACGAGTTCAAATCTTCCCAAATCATTTTTGGGTGAAAACTTTGCACTTGTTAATTTGGACAATTTGGTCCCAGCAAAGCAATCCAACCAAGGTAAATAAATTGCTGCTTTTTTATAAAGGTGGCTTGAAAATTACTAACAATTCTAAACTTGTGCAATCAAAGAATACCTGAATCTAGGCGCAAATTTTATGCATGAATTGGTTGGTCATTCTTCCGTTCACTTAAAATTTACAGGCATGCATACATAATACCTCTTTTTAAGACTCTTAAAATAACTTTTGAAGTTTTAAATTGATTTATTTTTTTAATGGGATTGACAGTTAAAAGCATGGACTAATTTGCACCATTTCTATTTTGCTTTGAAACTATGATAAAATCTATAGCAAAAGCAGGATCTCGTGATATAATTTTGGATTGTGTGTTTGTGGTGTCCTCTTATTTTCCGTTTTGCACTAACTAATGGATGCGTTGTTTTTCTGCTTACTTCTAGCTCTTCTAGCTAATTACAATCCGATTGCAGCTGCCCCAGTGAACCCATTTGCGGCAGTATCGCCAGCAACGCAGCCTAAGCCAAGCATGAACCAGATGATGCAGCAGTCTGGCCAAATGAACGACCCGTGGGCTCCAGTGTCCAGCTTCCCCAAGCCGGCTCCCGCGAGCAGTGTGCCCAACCCATTCTTATCTTGAAAGACTTGCTGCAATTTTATACATTTGATGCATATTGAGATGTAAAAATAGATTGATGCTGTTGTGGTTGGGGGAAGTGCGGTTTACTGTTATCCTTGCATAATAATAATAATCCAATTCTTTTTAAAACTTATTCAGCATTTTCATGTTTAAGAATTTAAATTATTGGATCAAGTCATGTGAGCGAAAAGCAATTTTAGCACTGCTTTATTATTCCTGAGATGATAATCTTCACAGTATTTATATTATTGTAAGCTTTACGGTTATTAAATAATATATTCTTGTATCAAGGCAACTAAAATTTTCAACAACTTATACAATGAATGAAACTATGATGCTTCTTTATTTGCTACGAATGCCAATCAATGAACTGTATTGCGCTATTCTTAAAAAGATCCTACATCTGTGTTTCATTACAACCGATCCTGGAAATGAAATCTTCGTCTTGATTCAGCGTACAAAACAATTGATGCTGCAGGAATAAGAGAGTTGTAGCTAAATTATTGATCACGAAGTTCTACACGAGTGTTTACAGCGAGAGAACATTGGTTGAAATAATCAATACTTGGTAGAAGAGGCAGTAAAAGACATGTGGGCGGATATATTCCATTTAATCTCTCCTTTATTTAACTAAAAGTTAACGGTAGTACGAATTTATCTATATAAAATAACTTACAGACTCAAAAAAGTGAAAATTAAGACCTGTGGTTCATCTCTCGCAATTCACAATTAATAGCTGCCAATTAACGCAAATTTTTATCATCAATAGTAACATAAAATTTGTTACCAAACAAGGGATTTATATTAAATCGCTTGCTTACAACTGGTCTACATCAGATTTAAAGCTAAAGTGTAATATATGATGCTCTTTTAGATATTTGCCATAACAATAACAATTGCGAGCATTTTAACGTGATTCTGTTGTAACTACACAAATTATAAGTGATAAATAAACATTGTGTTTTGGAATTGAAAAATATTGCTTACCTATTCATGAATTTAAAATTGTAACGAAAAATTATTTCATGCAAACAGCAGTTTTCTGTAAATAAGCTTGTGTAAAATATTTTCTATCGATCGTTCAACTTTATTTTCTGCCCTTTTTTAATAGTTTATGCTGGCCAATTCTTCAGTGAGCCGAGCTTTTTGTGTTTTTGCTCTCTCTATAAAGAGCCTGTTGTTGATTAAAACGCACAAACAAATAAATATTTAAAACCTCAAACTGGATATTTTTATTCAAATAAAACTAGCGCCTGGACTATCTTTACAGAAAATGAGACAGCTGGGTAGGCTAAATAACGGTTAAGTTTGAGGGAGGCAAACATATTAATTTGCGAGCTCTCTCTTGATTGAATTGAAGAAGCAGCAGCAGCTATACAAGCGAGGCCTGAAAGCTGCTAGGAAAGAGTAATGGCAAAACACCGTCCGCGCTCCATACTCTCTCTTCGTGCAGCTCGGCAAGCGCGCGCGAGAGTCCAATAGGTATATCACACACACACATACACCGACCCACCCACGGTTTAGGGCATTAGCATCCCTCCAGCAAACGGTGCTATATACACAGGAGAACGATATTCAGCCCGAGATGGAGGGTCATGCGCGAGTCTCCATGGCAACGGCTGCCGGGTCTATAAAAGGGGCATGCTCATCTCGGGAGCGGAGCAAAATGACACAGGCAGCAGCGACACTACCCGCAGGAGGCAACCGGAGCAGACAAAGGCCAAATTGATTTTGCGCTGAGAAAGAGGGAGCACACACTCACACTTACTGCTGACTGACTGAGAGAACGAGCGAGATATTGAGAGAGACACTGAGAGCGGAGCAAATTTCAGACCGAAAGAGCGAGAGAGACAGAGTAAAAATGGCAGGCTTTGCGAAAAGCTAATTTCGGAGAGTGCGAAAATTGGCCGCAGATATGTAAGTAAACGTTGGTTGGTCTCTGCGCCCTGCATGCGGCACCCATCGATTTTTTTGCTCGCTAGCTAGACTCGTAGAACTTGCTCCCCATCCAGCTAAGCCAACTCTTCATTTTTCTCTCACGTTTTGTATACTTGTTGCAACAACCGAGCCGGAGACCCGGAGACGGTCAAGCCTGTGTAAAGTACGTTGCTTTTTCTCTCTCTCTCACTATCTCTCTCTCTCTCTCTCTCTCTCTCTCTCTCTCTCTCTACTCTCTCCCTCATCTTGATCTGTAGCAAATAAAATATGTTTCCGCTCTCCTGATAAGGTATCTCGAACAGCATCTGCAAATAAATTGCAAGCTGAAAGAAATCCAACAGACTCCCTTATCTCCACGCCCAACAGAGCGTGCAAAGTAAAATAATATACTCAAGCCATAGTGTAGTGCAGCTGAGGAAATATATAGTTAGAAGTATTTGAACAAAAACGAGATTGTAGTAGCTTGGTTTTAAAAAGATCTAAACTGTGTGGAGTATTTTCAAAATTCAGTAAAAAGTAGAGTTGATTAGGAAAAATCATTTTACTAAAAGTATTAACAGCCCTAATACGTGTTCATAGATATTAAAAATTTATACTTAAATTTTTATCAGCGCTCAGGCACGCCCATATAGTTTCCTGTTAAATAATGCAGTGCACGCCGGTCATAAATGTTTTCTTAGGAGTAAATTAATAAGCCTGTTAAAAATTATATTTCTCAACGCATTGAAAAATTTCTAGGTTTGACAAACAAATTGGAAATGTCTCGAGGGCTGACAGGATTGTATTACCAGATGAAATCTGAGAAAGAGCAGGACGCCACGATTATTTAGCAAAAACGAGGAGAATTGCTCTCAGTGAAAGCAATTGGAAAAAAGAGGTTGATGTGTATTTTGGTACGTATTTGGATTTGACGGCTTGGACAAAACGGACGAGAAGCCTTCTTAGCTTTTAGAATGTGCGCTCGCGAGCAGGAAAGACCATTTTATCACTTCCCCTTGCCTTCATTGTTTCCTTCCTTCAATTTACTGCTGATGAAATGGAATTGAGGCTCCCACTGCGCGCTGTGACTATAAAAATGCGCGCAACCGCTTCACGGATGCCTATTATACTCATTTACGATATCAAAATGAAAGCGCGAGAGGTTTAAAAATTTCCTCAAAGAGCTTAGTGAATTATTGCCATATTATTTATCACAAAAATATACTGGCCACGTACGAGAGCATAAATTTTGAATCATAACCAATTACTCATGCAGGCCAAGCTTCCGTGTTTCGCAAACGTCTGCATTTTTTCGCCCAGGTCCCTAGCCGAAAGCAATAAGCGGACGAAACAAAAGTAGAAACGCGTGCATGAACGTATGTGTGTGTGTGCTTGTTTTTACTGCTTTTGGCGCAGTCTATAAATTATTATCCACGACAAGAGTTTCTGGCTTAGCACTCGCATCCAGTGCTAAATTTTTAAAACAGCGTCCGTCCATTTTTATTTTCACCCGTCCTATTATTCCTTTTGCTAGCGCGCCGAGAGCAAACGCGAGAAAGAGCAGTAATCAGAATGCGACACGTGTGCCGTGTGCACAGGAGAATTAGTTAAGGAGCAGCCGACGGCGTGTGTGTGAGTGCAGAGCAAACCGGTTGCTCCTTGGAAACGCAAAATCAGGCAACCCCCTCGAGAGGCGTGCACTCCGGTTTGCCTAATTGCGAAAAATTCAGGCTCAAAGTCGCAAGGAACAGAACAGCTCCTCCTGTTCCTGGCCTGAAAATTCGTTTTCAGAGTTTCAAAATTTCAGGATATTTTCCTTTAGAATTATTCGGAATCTTTAATATCGGCTTTTGTGACCGGCATTTTTGAATCGACTAGAGTTTGTTCGGCGAAATTCGCACGAGTGCGCGCGGTTGAACGACCCCCGTCGGTGGAGGAGCGGGCGCCGACGGCGGCCGAGCGTGGCGCGCAAGTGGAACGCTGCTGCACATACTATTTAAAATTTGGCCGCGCAGAATCCGAAGCTTCCGGCCATGGTGCCAATGCGCCTCCCTGTTCGAGTACTTCCTAACGCAACGTCACGATTACACAGCAGCGAGCCCTCCATTTTAGGCAGAATTAACGATTTTCTCGGCGGCTCGACGTCTTTCAGCCGCTCTCCGTCGTCGCACCCGCCGGCCGCAGTGCTCCGGGCCCCGAGAGGCCGTCGTAAGTATGACTGGGGCGGCGGCCGGGGCCCTCGCAGGGCCCCGGCTCGCATAGGCGGGGCTGCTTCTGCCCTCGGGTGTCTATATCTTAGGGGGTTGCGCCCTGCCGGCCTTTGTGCGCTCTATACTCCCCTTTCGCCGGCCGACGGGGGCCTCCGGCGGGCCCCCGGCGTCGGGGGCCGTTCGCTCGTGCGTCGTTTGGCGTGCGGGTCGCGCCCCTCGTGCATGTGGGCCCCGCCGACGGATGATGGGGAGAGAGAATAAAGGGAAGTGAGAAAGCGCTCGTCAATAGCGGCGCACACATGTGGCTGCTCGGCCGCTTTTTGTATGTGTGTGAGTGTGTGTGTGAGAGAGAGAGAGAAAAGAAAAACGAGCGAGCGATACACACTCACAAGCGAGCACACAGCCTGCCTGCTGCTTGCTTGCTTTATTCGCTGCTTTATCTCCCAATTCCCATGTATACGCGCGCCGATTGTTTCGCTCTCGCGTTCTTTTCTCATTCTGCTCTCATTGCGTGTGTATGTATTCGTTCGATTTGTGCTGCGATTGATTTGCGATTTCAGACCAGCGCCCAGCCGCCTGCACGCCTGCCCCATGTCTCTTACGCTTCCTTACCATTCTCTGGTCTTGTGTGACATGCATAACTGGACGGAGAACTGATAAGGGCTTGTGAGAGAGACGCTCAACGGACGGGATGACGATGACGTAGCAGCGCCTTTGGAATTTTCCTTCAAATATCATGAATGACGACGATTGTGTGTATTTGTTTTCCTTTAAGATTAATCTGCGCGCAGTGTGTACATGTGTGGCAGCTAATTATGCGTGTAAGTACGAGGCACGATGTGTGCCGTTGCCGTGATCGATTCGCTTGGCTTTTTCCGTTGGACAGAATGAGAAGAGAGAGAGAGAGAGGAGATGCGACAAAAAGTGCAAATATGTTTGTGTGGAAATATTACTGACGTCACTTGTGTTCCAGTGCACACGCATTTGTTATTCTCTTGTAAAATTGTTTTTTCTGCGCTGTTTGTTTTTGAAGTTAATGAATTTCGTTGATTTCGCGCTCTGTCTGCTTTTCAGACTCGCCTGGAGCGTAAAATACAGTCGGGAAATTTAAATCTCCGCACTTCCACTGTTAAGTTAAGCACAGGAAGGAGTGTGAAGCATTAAACAAAGTAAATTGGATTATTTAAACGCCAATTTATTTTTCTTGTCAAGTGAATGTATTGATTCCTAATTTCTTTTCAAACTAATTAATCTAACATTTTAATCACTTGCTCGCAATGTGGCAGTGCCACGTCCTGTGGTTTTGAGGGCGTGGCAGGCAAGGTGGTCGAAACACCACAGAGTGTTGAAAATCGAAGCCTGGAAAAACGTAACACGGTTGCTCAACACACTCGAGCTTTCAAAACCCGGCATATTGGTAAAACAAATCCCGTTGCCAGGCCGATGTCGTAATCAAACCGCAATAATAATTTGAAATTTCAATAAGGGGATAATGATAATGAAATGCTTCCCGTGTTAGCAATCGCGTCTGTGGACATGTTTCGGACTTAATTTCGAGATTAAAGTTCTAGTGTGTGGCGGTGCAGCAACCAGCAACACACACACACACACGCAATCCAGGGGAAGACGCGAGCTTATCGCCAGCGGCACTTCTCGCGCGCCCATAGTACACACTGCACGCAGATAAGCGCGAGCATGATTATTTTTTTCCTTTGGACTAGCCAGTGCTGCTAACTGCCTGTTGATTCCGGCGCGCACACTTCGCACGTCGTCCTTCTCTTGGGCCAAATCCTTGGAATAAATTGCAAGCTCGTCGCTTCTTTTCCTTCTTTGCGCCCGGCGAAAAAGTCGCGCATTTTCGGCGATTTATGCCCAGCGCTCGCGGCTTTATCAGGCCGGCTGGCTGGCTGGCTCGAGAGCGAGCGGACGAGATAATAAATTTAATCGGTCCGAAATGCCGGGCAGGAAAAAAATGAAATAAAACGCATGTGTGTGACATTTACACTGGTGCGGCCGCGGCGGCGGCAGCGGAGGCGGCGTTTCCATGTACCAGAGAGAGCGTACGCGCAGGCAGCCGGAGAGTGAGTGAGCAGCGAGGGAGGAAAATCGATAGTAATGTTTGTAAAATCAGCAAAATAAATTCCCGACGTACACGCACACTGTGTGTTGGTCGCCAGACGAAGGGCACATTGTGCTCTCTGCCGAGACAAACGCACGCATTTCTCAGCAAACTATGGACGAGCCGCGCTCAACGACTTCCCAATAGCCAACCGCAACGCCAATTGTTCGCCAGGAATTTGCTTTTGCTCTCACACTCCAATGGAGTTTGTGTGAACGTTGAGCTCTGAAAGCGACATCGGATCCGGTTTCATATAGAAAAAGTATTTTTTTTTACCATCAAGGGGGGCACTTTCATAGGGGGAGGAAGGGGTTAGTGTTAGGGTTTAGAGGTACGGTTATTTATTTTTGGTTGAGAAAGGCACAAAATTTCATTTATAAAATCTTTTCTAAAAATTCTTGTTGGACGTACTTAAACCCCTATCGAATTTCATAACTATTTCAACTGCAGAGATTACCTAATCTTCCATATATATTTTTTTTAAATTTAAACGAAATCGCTCAAGAGTCTAATTTCTTTTAAAATTTATGAATTATTGCCAAATAGGGATATATTCGGGATATTTTAAACCAAAAGGAATGATCATGTGGTAGATACAAACACTAATTAAATAATAGGCTCCACCAATGTTTCTTGGCTTTTATTTGAAATTGAATTTAGTGCTGGCATTCAAGAATTCTCACTTAAAAAATTGGAATTTTTTAGGAAAGTTCAGGGTAAGTTAAGCTTAATTAAATAAACCATTAATTATAATAGAAAATCGTGGTTCATAACAGCACATTGATGACCTTCCCAATTAAAAATTAAGTGCAGGCTCCTCGGTGTATCATAGCGATCTGTTTATTTTTCCGTATATTTCTACAGAAAGTTCTTGCTCAACTCTTCGGCTGCTGAATGCAGCCCTAATTAATGAGCTCCCTCTTCTATAAACTAAACCAAACTTGTGAATATGTCGACACTAAACTAAACTGAAACAAATTGGAGTAACAGGGGGTTGAAAACGCATTTAGATGCAAGCGTAAAACAATGCATTTGCATAAATGTTCCATATTCTGTCGCAAGCAAGCAGAAGCGGCATCTGACTTTTTTATGAATTTCGCTGCGAGTGCAATAAATGCGTGCGGCAGCAGTAAGCGGCATCTTTATTGCATCGAAGGCCAAAACCCTGGTGGCATATTAATAACCGAGGAGTTATCCTCAGCCTTCAGACGGGACGGGAAGCTCATGGATTAGGGCTGCAACCAGCAGCTGAAACTAGTCGAGCAGGAAACTTTTATTTTTGAAATGATGAAAAATTAAAAGGTCGCTACATACACCGAGGAAGATTCATTTAATTTCAACAGAAAAATTATGAAAGCCTTCGTTATGGCGTCTGCCAACGATATATAATCCTTTTAAAAAAATTCCTCAAATCTGAGTATCCTGAGTTTTACAATGAATCAATGGGTTTGTTGAAGAAAAACAAACAAAATTTGTTTGAAGTTTACGAGCAGGTTTGCAGCCGAGGTTTCATCGAGCGAAAATGAAAATTCGCGTTAGGGCGGCAACAATAGTCAGCTGCCGGCCGCCACGCCGAGTACCATACCATAGTGCCGCCGTCGCGATTCCAGACGCTTTGTGTGCCACCGAATCATTATAATAATGCGCGTTTTGTTTCGCCGGCGCGTGTGCCGAGCAGATTACCACCGAATTTGTACAATAAAGATGGGTTTATGCGCGCCGCCGTGCTTCAATCCGGCCCAGACGACGAATCCACGAACGGTGCCGGAGAAACAATTCTTTTTTGTTCCCTCGCGTTCGTTTTTTGTATCAAAAACATCATCTGCGCGAGCGGCACACTTTGCGTTGCGAGAGGATGAAAGCGCGCGCTTGTTGCAGCATACGCGGTTATGTGGAATTTTTCAATTTTCGCATTTGCATGAATGTGTTAGGAAACGAGGTTATTTAAATTGTCTGTAGCGCGACGGCCGACGACGAAGAGTACATCATGTGTGTTGCAAATTTATTCTTTTTGAAAAGAGAGAACATCAAATGGCGCTCTTCCTCTTTGAGCATGGGATGCTCATGAAATTTATTTTACTGCAGCGTTTGAAGACTGTTCCAGGTACATCATGCCTCAATGTTTGGAATGTGTTAGTGGACCCTGACCTTTGCAAGCAGCTATTTAAATGTCCGGCAATCGAATCAGGAAGCGCCGTTCGTCCTTAAACAGCACTCCGACGTCATTTGTTAAATTGCGGTCGGTCGGCATGCTATTTATGCAACCTGCGCGACGCCACTGTATCGATGTTGCCTAACTTGTTTTGGGGATTGCATAATGCGACTGAAACTTGGCGTGGGTGGAGTTGAATGTTGAATGCAAAAACGTGAATAAAACACAGTGAGCAATAGTATTTTTAAGCTGGACCAAAGGTCGAGCGTCACCGTAAAAGTGACGTGTCAAGGTGAAAACAAGTGCGAGCGCTATAAAACGCTTTTGCGTCTTAGAACTCTATGACCGACCAAACAGGTGTGTCTCAACTAAATAAAGTAAATTTGACGCAAGAATTTAGGAAAGATGTCTTTTTAGTAGTAAAACAGGTAATCATGAAATTTCCTTAATAGGGGAATCCATGTCAACATAATTTCAAGTTTTTGTAACGGCTGAAACGCAATGGTTTTTTTACAACCTTTGAAACATTTGGGATTAAAATTTCGACATTAGTGAGACTTTGTAAGATGAAATTATTAAGAAATTCCATTACTGACCTGACAGAAATTTTCAAATATATATCAAAACACGCATTTTTAATATCTAAGTAAATTTGATGATTTTTTCCTGTGTCATGCGTGCTTGCTGAAATTGTTTTTTTTAGAAATTATGTTGCGCGTATAATTTTTTCTTTTCTGTTTAGGTTTAATTTAAATAAACGTTCGAGTTTTGCGTGTTGCATTGCCATTTAAACTAATTAGATAATTCAGAAATATTTTTTACTATGCCAAACAAATCAGGAATGGGTGGCTCTAACAATAAGTGAGTTTTAATACTGAATAAAATTGAAGTTCACCTTATTTCAGTGGGGATAGGATAAAAAGCATGAAAAGAGCCCTGCAACCCCTAAATTCACACCCTATGTGATAATAGTCTAAATATAAAATTTTGTAACATTCCTCTCCGAATTTTAATGAACATAGTCAAAATGAGGCATGTATGCCGTGACCCCCAGCCCCTAATTTAAGTGCGAATAGTGCCACCCTTCAATAATTTAAACTAACAATTATTGTAAAAAATAATGTTAAATTCCCGTTCTGCACAGTTTGCTGTTTGCTATTTCGGCCCCACATGTCTCATCAGTAGTACCTTACCTCCGTGACAAAATTCATATGACAGTATGAGGTGCAGATAATCCTGAATCAATGGTCCTCGAAAACGTCCGACTGCATCCAATCTCTATTTATGAATTAAGTGACCCCAGATAGGTTTGATTTTCTTTTTTTCCAATGCCTGATTACTATAATGATTAATAAGATACTTCAAGTTTCAACGAGTGGTTTGATAACGCTACAAAAAATGCCTAATTTTTCTTACGTGTTTTTTTTTAAATTTCAGATCGATAAATAATATTCCTGAACACCGCAACGTCATACAATTTAAATATTACAGAAATTACAGGGAAAGTACAGTGTTCAGTGTTACTTTATTTTTTCTATTTGTAAGGGGCAACTCGTGATTTTAATTTTTTACAAATTAGCTTAGTATTATATTATGTGATTAATTGTTTTGGAGGAAAAAAAGAAACAGTATTAAATCGGCAAATGAGTGGGTTAAAAGATACACATTAATGCAGGCGTGAAACAAATGCGTTTTGCAGAAATGTTCCGTGTTCCGACGCAATCAGCAAGCAGGAGCCACACATAACATGTAACTTTATTTATAAGTTTCGCAGCGAGTGCAATAAATGTGTGCAGCAGCAGTAAGCGGCATCTTTATTGCATCGAAGGCCAAAACCCTGGCGGCATAATAAGAGGACTCGATTTTTTCATCGTTCGTGGCGGCGTATTCATCGGACACGATCTTTACTAATGATAAAGTGTATGCAGCTCTTTCGGCACCCTTTAGTCTCGCTCTTTGGGCAAGAAACCAAAGCCATAAATCAGCGGCATGCTTGTAGCAAGAGCCAGAAGAGCGAGTGCATGCCCATGAATTTTCCCATGCAGCATCTTCCTCTCTCTCGAATGTGTATATTCACGGCAACGACGACGGCGGCGGAATTGCGACATTGTCTACCCGTCACTGCGCCCACATTTTGCGATGCACATTTTCCTGCTCCCATCTTTTGAAATAATATGCACATTACCGCGTGAAAATTCCAGATTCACCGAGCGTACTTTTATTCAAATGCCGGGGGGCTGCCCTCTGCGATTCTCTGAATTCCTGGGTCCGTATGCACGCACACAATCGTGGGTGAGACAGTGTATTGTGATCTCTCTCTCTCTCTCGTCGGGCCGACTTAACGTCAAAAACGGCCAAACGGCTGTGATAAAAATCACCATAAATCCTTAACGGCGGCGAGCTGGATATTTAGTACTTTTTCTCATTATGACATTATACGAGTTTAACCTGGCTCCCAATAAAACTCGGTTACAACCTGCGCGCGTTTGGTCGGGCAAAAGTCATTAAGAAAAACCTTTTACAACTCTGTACGATTTCGAGTGTTTTGATTTCGCTCAGCACACAGCGCGCATATATTCACTCTGATCAGCGCACTCGGGATTTAATTTCATTTAGTCTGTGAATGCAGCATGAACTCGCGGCGCGCTCTCGTTGCTAGTGTTATGTCTGGCAGGCTAATTTGAATTTTCCCCTCGGTTTGAATTTGAATCGTGTGCAGCGAGAGAGAGAGAGATTGATCGCATTTCGCGGAGGCCAAGATGCAAATTTATTCCCTGCCTCCGTTTTTATCCGCTCCGCCAGTGTGATCACTCCGTGACACGTCAGTCAGTCAGTCAACTTTTTACTCATTCCCTGCGCTGGCATTTTTCTGTAAAACTTATTCGCTCTCTGCATTTTGATTTCGTTTCCCATACGTGTGTAAGCCACTTTTATCCTGCATTTTTGCTGCATTATCCAATAGCTCCGGCTTTTCGGTTCAATGTCCCCCATATATATCACTCAATCTCGTACTTGGATTAGGTTTGATGCGTGGCCACCACGAGAATTCTTGATTTGTTTTATGTCGATGGCAGCTGCATAGAATAACTTTTTTATTGTGAATCAACTTAACGGGTTTTTATCTAATGCTGCGTGCATTTAATAGTTAATACACGGGGGAAATCTTTCAATTGAAATTTTTCTAATCATTCTTTACTAAATCGAGAGAGTACGCATTGTTGCTGATGATGGCTTCAAATTTGTGTCATAATATTTAATGAGTTAGCAGGTTTCATTAACGTTTCATAGCAGATAGGACAATTATACTATTTAACCAAAGCATAAATGCGTGATAGGGATAAATTAAATGAGTAATAAAACCATCCAGCTTTTAGCTGATTAAATCCCAATTAAATCGCAATAAATATAATGTTTCAAAACTATCTTATGGTAATTTATAAAACTTTCTAAGAATGCACGGAGTGTTTTCTAAAATCGTTTTGCATTCCTTGAAAGTGTCCAGTCTATTTTTTTCAATGAAAAATTTATTCACTTTTATCTATTGTACGGTTAATTGCAGCTTTATTAATTCAGCATTTAGATACTTAAATTTTTAACTTTGTAATTACATGTAGTAAACTTTTGCATCTCCAGCCGGCTTCTTAAATAAATCAAGTAACCTTCAAAATCTAAATATACAAAGAAAACCGCAAACGCCGATTCTGGTGTCAAGCCAAGAAAGGAAATTATTTCTAGAAAAAACGCTACACCTATTAACACTAGATATTTTGAGGCTATCATTACTTGATGTTGCATTTCTAGGAAACCATATTATAGTCTCGTACGTTTCAAATAGCAAGAGACAGTGGTTAAGGTCCACCTCATCCACAAAATAATGTTGGCCTTCTGCGGAAAATGATTATCAAACGCCACATTGAAGTTGCTTTTGTTGGGTGTTGTATATATAAAAACGTCGCACGTGACCTTTAATTCATGCGAGTCGCCGACCAAAATCTAAAACGCGCTGAAGGTCGTTTCAAAACTTCTCGGAACCATAAAGTTGTGCAAACCGCGCGCATTCACGAAACGAACGAGAGGGAAGGCAAAGGAGCAGTCGATCATCCGTCAGAAATGTGATCGCGGAGAATGTGCCTCGATCGCAGCCAGATCTATTAACGACCCCATGTATATAGATGTGTGTGTATATATAAAATAACGCAATGTTTCATAACAAGCGGCGGTGGCGCGCGAGCTCTTTAAAGGTTACGAAGATGCCGCGGCGGCGGTCGACTGGCGAAAGGTTGGTCGGTCTCCTCTTTTGCAGCATGAATACCACTCTAGGCCTGCAGGTAAGTTTAACATTTTCAGCAGCACGCGCGCTGCAGAACGAACGACGGCGGCCGGAGAGGCGGCGCTCGCTCCATACACTCGGCAAATAAATGCTGCACAACTTCTTGACGTTTATGGCGTGTTGATGACCATCAGTTGTTCGACCCAATCTTGAGCATCCTCCAGCGGCGTGCAGCATCCACGGCCCAGCCTGCAGTGAAAGTAGCCGACCGGTGCTGTACGCCTCGCGCGCGCGATAAAACAAATCCCCAGGTCACGGAGAACATGACAAAGCCGGCTCGAATGCACGCGTCATGCTGCCCCAGCCTAGAGATCTTCTCGGAATCGACCTTTTTCTCTTAATTTCCTTATCGCCCGCACCGAGATAATTATCTCCGAGCTGCGCATCCAGGCAGCGTCGCTTCCACCCGCACACCGCTCCGACCTGCTGCAGCATGGCTGCACTCTGGTTTCGACCGCGATTGATAAATCATGCTCTGAAACTGAATAGTTGCGGCAATCGGATGCAACGCGCCACCATTATTACGGCTTTTGCTTGCAACGCGGACGTGTGTGTAATAAAGTAGTGCACTCGATTGTGGGTTCATTCATTTCGCTGGAATATATACGCTCGTCGTTATAACACACACGCCGAGTGAATTATCCATTGTGAACAGGCGCAACGGAAAAATGAGTTGGTTTTTAGTGTCGGGGTAGGAGAAGTGACATAAAAATACCGACGGTAAAAGCAGCCGGCATTTGAAAATCCGCATCTTATGTTAAGTAAAGTCAAAGTTCTAGAGATCGTCTTTGCTGTGAAAGTTCCGCAGAGGGCGCCGTGGCTCACGATAGAGAAAATCACCTGGTATTCAATTCAGACTAACAAAGAGCAGGAGAATGGATGAAGAATTACGATAATTTGAAAAGCAGTCAATTAAAACTATAGGTCAACCGTCAAAGGTTCAACAATATCATGTAATCCCATCTACTATAGATTTTGAGGTAGATAGCAAATGAGTATCTTCTTCTTTCTGGAATAGATTATAGAAATTAGATCTACTATATATATTTTTGTTGAAATTTGCAACCACTCCTTTGCAATTGATAGAATTCCTGAAAGTTTAAATTAACTTACTTGAGAAATCATCTTTGACAGATTTTTTTGCTTCAAAGAAGTCTTGATGTAATCGAGGTCCATCAGGAAAAACTTTCAAATTTCCGCAAATGAGCAAATTTGACTTACAAATAAACATTATCCTGAATACCGCAGGTTTAATAAATAATTTGTGGGAATATTTGCTTTGATAACAACGCTCTATAATCACAAAATTACCTTCTTACATCACCAAGAACAAAAGAACACTGTATAATTTATTGAAGTTACTCTTGAAGTAAACCTGTGACATGTTTTTTACTATAAATGTTGATTTGATTTTTAGTTTGTAAAATTTGACTCTTAGTGACATTTTTAATTTGTTACTTCATATATTTGTATATATTTCACGCAGAAGTTTTGTCAATGGATATTGTATTAGCTTGTGCACTGGAATGGAGAATAAATAACAAATATGTAAAGAAAGAAGTAATTTACAAAGAACACTAAAAACAAAATACTCGTTCAACTGATATTATTTCCTGACTTCTCCTCCTATTTGACAGAATGTTCGTTTACATATGATATGTGAATAATGTAAGCGAGAATTAACAACAACAAAAATTCTCTCTTTCTTTTCTATAATTATTTAATACTACTTTAATTGTTACAAAATAAGTGTCTTTAGGGTTGCTCGTCATGCAATGTATTCAAAACTCAAGCAAAAGAGTATAATATATTAATATTGTAATTAAAAAAATTGACGTACCTTACAGACCTGCCTGTTTTTTTGAAAAATTTCACGTTTTGCGGGCGAAAATGTCTCATTTGATCAAACACATCTAATGGAGCAGCGGCGTGAAAACGCACTTCACAACCACGATAACGACAGGATATCAGCGTTTGGGCGACAAAAATACGGATCTCCTGCGCGCTGCAGTGCTCAGCGTTGCCTGTGGGAAAACAGCACACGCCAGATCAAAACTAATGTCGCACTCATATATTCCACAAAAAAACGTATTCTGCAACTTTTTTGTCAAAGACCCACGTAGGCGCGCTGCTGACCTAAACGGCATTGAAATCGATGGGATTTTGCAACAGGCGAACTCGTCATTTCTCTTTTACTGGGGGTTCGACTGGCGGCGAGAGGCAGATAATTGTGCACAATAACGCAGCACGTTCTGCGTCAGCCATGCATGTATATCATCCTCGAATTGAAATTACTGAGCGAGCAAATGAAAGTCTTCAAATCGACTTTAATAGACGAGCATATTTTTTTCTAACAACGCTCGTTCATGAAACAGTGGATTAAAAAGGAAACTTTGCATTTGGGCTTTTTCGCAAATCGTGATTTCCCACAGCAAACAAATTTGATGCGCAGGCTTATATGGAATAAAGAGTGCAATAAAGAACAGCAGTCGCGAAAATAAGATTCTCCAGTAGAAATCCAAAAGGAAGTAACGAGAACCCAAGGGATTTTCGAAAGTATCTAGTGATCACAAAGCACCATTTGTTTATTTGCATGAACGAGTCATTTAGTCGGGGAGAGGAAATTTCGCACAATGAAAACTCCTGGGAGGCCGGCAGCGCGGTGCGTAGGGATTTCCATTCAGGTGCGAGGAGCCGCTACTTTTCCGCGATTTCGGTCCTTGAATCGTGATTACTGCGCCGCGCGACAACCGCGCGTTACTGCACGTTCGCTTTGCCGAAAGATCACGAGATTAAGGTCATCCAAGAGTGGGTGGTACGATCCCATCTCCACTTTTTGGCAGAAACCACGCATAAAATCCGTTTTGCGGGTTCCGACCGGCTCGCGAGATTGCGAGGTGCCGTGGCGGCAGCGGCGGTCGCTGTGATGCAAAGTATACGTTGCAGCAGCCGAGCGAGCGATTGATGGAATTTTATCGCATCGCACGCGTTAATTATGTAACTCTAATACTCTACCGGCAATTGTCAGCTCCGTGGCGGCGGCGGCGGCATGACCTTTCACATTACTAGTCCGCATCCCATGCCATCTTTCACTTTCGGATGGGAGCGGTTGAAGGTCAGCCAGGCGAGATTTTGTCAGTGCCTGCAGAAAGGGAGAAAGGCCGCTGCTTTTCACAACGCCGCGCCGCAGAGATTCACTCCACTGCCATGCTATAATTACTTTTGTTTGAAGGCCTCGCATCTTCCTGTTAAAAATTAGTGGAACGCGAAAAATTGCTATTTGTTTTTCGATTTATTGCGCCCGCCTATTCTTATTTTATATTAATCTATCACCGCTGCAGCCGCCGCGTGTGACGGTATTGCGAGCGAGCGAGTCGTCTGACGCCGCCGCCGCCACCGCGCGTCGTATGCAAATTGACCGAAGCTCGTAATCGACGGTGGTAAACCTCGGTTTATTGCCCGCGAACAGATCGATGCAATCTGTAACATGCTGTGCAATTCGATCGTAAAACAATTTGCTTAGATGCTATTTTCCTACAAGTCATGAGTAATTTTGCTCCTAATGTTTTTTACGTGCACGCTCTGTACAAAAGTCAGCACCTTTGTACTATTTACAGTAATTATAGGAAGAGCGCGGTGCTTAATAATTGCATGAATTAAAATGAGCACAGGAGCCAAATCAATTCAAGCATATAGCTGTGATCTGTGATAGTTGATGGTCCATTTCTCCATTACATTACTATACACTGTATTTAACTTGCGGTAAAAATTCAACTGTGTACGAGATTGATTTAAATTATTAATATGAATTGCCAAAACATTTCAACACACTCCCTTCAACGGACAAGTGAAGTTTCATGTTTTACATAAACTAGCACTGAACACATCATAATAGGTTGTTTTGAAATAAAATTTATCAGGTGTTCAAAAATTTGTAAAAAGTTCATGCTCGTGACTAGATTTAAATTTGTGAAAATTTAAGCATTTGATAATTTATTTTTACTTCCTTCTGCTTCTCTGCGAATATATTAACTGTGTAATTGCGTCCTAAGGTAACCTCAAAATTGGTTCATATTCTAATTTGTCATTGTGTCAAATTTTCAGTCTCTTTTTTCGCACTGACTGAAAGCAAATGAAACAGGAAACAAAATTCACACAATTTTCTCAAGCAGATTTTTCTGATGAGGTCTCATCAGCAAACGTAGAAACCAAGAGAATAAGACAAGTGATGAATTCCGTGAATCGCATGTCACTTATTTTTCCAGTGAAAAAAATCCTTTTTCATAAATGTAACAAGCCACAAATAATACTATCCTTTCAGAGAAGCAATTCCTAATAGAGACAAAGCCAATGTCATTTTGCGGTGCGACTGCGGAAAGTGACTATTTTCTTCTCTTATTAACAATTAAGCTAGCCACATTTCGTGTCGATTTTTCAATTTAGATATATTTGTTCTTTAAATAAATCTCCTTACTCATTTATCAAATATTTATTCACCGAAGTAAATGTTGATGGCTATTATTCCAAAGCAACAATTCACAGCAACAATAGATGATTAATTATTGCCAATTAAAAACTTCTCAAGAACGTCCAAACCTGTAATTATTTCTTTTCACTGTTTAAAAAGTAGACTACCTCCGTTACATGTCACAACATTTTCATTTAATTAGCACAGAGGCTGTCTAAGACGTCGGTTCAAATGTTAAGTAGGCTCATCAGTCATTTGCATTTCAATTTAACATTTTGTTCGTTGCGCAAACGTGCGCAAGTACACGCATATACATTAAGCAATGATTCATTCATCTTTCGCCACTTATTTACCGTCCATCCTGCTGCGATTAATGTCCACTGAACAAACAATGAAAAATGAAGAAAAGTGTAAGTCCCTTTCTTCTTTCACCGCTGGTTGGGTCACTATGTGCAAATGAATCGGCGAAATTCGTGCTGTACGCGGTGACGGTGCAACATGAAAGACCTTTCCCGACGAGATCTCGGCGCGTCCAACGATTTTGCGGCGACCAGGAAATTTTGCATAAATTACACGTGTTGATTCCTCGCGTGCACTGGGTGCTCCCTCTTTTGGGCTTTTGGGCCGGCTCCAAAATATTGTGTCTTGCCACTTTCATTTTCGATCGTACGCAAATCGGAAATAATGGGAATAATTACACCCAGCCTTTCGGGGGTCAGATGTCAGCATGCAAATTGTGCTCCGTCATGCGAGCGCACGGGGCGAAGCGGCATTTCCTCCGTGCTGGGCGCGCGATTCCAAGTAAGTCGTCGCTTGGCTGGCAATATACTATTTTGATAGAAATCGATTTTTGCTGCGCTCACACGCCTTTTTGGCTTTTATTGCATTATGAACACACCGCATCCGCCCGTGTTTTGCGCGCGGCGCCCGCTCGCTTTTCATTCGTTAATTATAATCCAGCTCTCGTTGCCGCAATCGATTTAAAAAGGAAAAACACGATGCAAATAGGGCTGCTGCATATGGAAAGAGTCGAAACAGACACATTAACACGGATTGAAGTTCATTTAACATTCGCTTATGGACTAGTCCTCTATTTAGTGCGCCGCGTCCAAAGCTCGACGTGGCCACTTACACAAAAATGTTTGAGATCCCTTGAAGCGTAGGTCGTAATAAGAGACGAGTCTATTTATGCAATAAAATTCTGCAATGCACATAACAGCAATGAAATGCTTATTTAAATGTCAAAGCCGAGCTTAATGTGATGCATAATGGAGAGAAACTATTCAGTTGGACATGATGGAGCATGGATTTCAATTTAAATCCTACTTACACAAACGTGTTTCAGTTTCCAGCATGTTCTAAAGATGTCGAGTCGTCGCTCCTTGCGAGAAACCGAGAGTCAACATCGTGTTTCACATTCGGATTTACATTCGTAATTAACCAACAGCTCGGGTGTTAAAATAACAATCTTTCATATTGGCTTGGATTTTGAATTTTGAAGGAAAACTGTATAGTAAATATAAATAATTGTAAAATAAGAAAACAAAAAAACCCTATAGTCATCCCCAGACACTTGGTGCAAAATCTAACCCTGACAAAATTCACCTTGCTGATCACGGTGAACACTCCACCAGGCAAGAGATTTCATAGTGGAATTCGCAATTCTAACAGGTTTTTCTGCGGAGAACACGTTTCTGCGTGCCCTTTCTATGAAATTAAATAAGAAGAAAAACACATACACCAGCAAGAAATCACATAAAATACCTCTTGATTGAAACCCCGTCGCATCAAATATCCATAATATAGTGAAAATAATTCAGGTTTCCCTACATTTATGATATAATATATGTGTTTTTGTTACGATTGAATAAAATGGACAAAATTCAAGTTTATTTCTTTAAATAAAACTTATTAAATGAAAACAAGCATCGGGAAAATTTAATTAATAATATTTCCATGTAGAGAAAAACTGCATAGAATGGTTTTGGTCCCTCTCTACCACATTTGATATTCGGCTTCGCTCTTCTAAATTAAGTTTAAACATGGAGCTGCCTTTTCTCACTGTTTTCCTCCCTCGACAAATTCATAGTTGTGATGTACTGTATGGCGATTGAATTTTTTCGTTCACCTATATTTTAAAAAAATGCTATTTCGAACCTGCTATACCTAAGAAAACAAAAACAAATAACAATGCAGTCTTCAAACACGAAAGTAAAAACGATCAAGTAGTAAACGTTTAAATAATTTGGAGTATTTTTCATGTATTGTTGAGCGCGAGTTTTACATACACTTTTGCTGCATGAGAATCCGAGCGATGCTTGGGGTCGAGTGCAGACTGATTTGCGCCTACGTTTGAGTCTCTTTCATTGCAGTGACGAGTCCATTGGGATTCAGGAGGATTGGGAAAGCCGTTCGACTCGCGACTTGCTGGTTTGCACCTCTCCAACATGCGTGAATTAATTTCACGGGACGAATGTCTAGGGTTTCAATCAAATATCCCGGTGGGCTTCATTCAATGAGGCTCGTGAGCCCATGTTATTCGTTCGCGATGGTATTGGGACGCGAGTTGCTCGCTAGCAGGAGAGAAGAACCAAAAAAGCACCATCGCTGTTTTTACCAGATTATAAAATGTTTTTTTCGCAACATATACGTAGAGGGGGAAAATTTTATTCTGGTTGCTCTGAACGACGGGAAAGGAAATAAAACTGCAGGCTAAAAATGCACTACCAAATTAAGGGATGTTATATGTTGCATTTAAAAATCTAAAAATAACTTGCTTTTAGACAAAAGATAAAATAATATTTGTGACGCGTTATGTTAAATCCTTAATATTTTGCCAAAACCACAGTAACTTTAAAGGAAAAAATCTGAGCAACGATATCTGCACAAAAGAACTTTTCGAGCGAGCGGCTAAGAGCAGAAAAATTGGAATAAAAAAGGGCAAAAAACCGATATAAAGCACACAGCACGTTCGCTGGCGCGTAATGCAATTTGTAGCAGCGGCAGCAGCAGCAGCAGCAGTACTCGCGCAGATTATTGGCAAAGATGTAAATGCCAGTGGCTGTGAGTGACGCTATCTTTATAGCAAACGCCGCGCCGGAGGAGGGAGAAAAGCAGCGCAAGAGAACAGCCCTGGTCGGCTCGGCGCAGAATCAATTAGAAAAGGCCGCCGCTTCTCCGACAATTAAATATTTATGCGAAATTCGTGTGCGGCTCCTTATCTTGCAGGGGGGCGCGCGCTACCGTTCGAACACACACACATATGTATCCGTTTACACGGAGGCGAGAGCTGGCTGCGTGAAACGAAACGACGGCCGGGCGTTTTCGCATGTTTCCCAGCCCGAGAAATACATGGCACATATCAGGCGGCTATTGATTAGCGTGTGGCGTGAGAGCATGTGTGTATGTGTGTGTGTGTGTTGTATCCCTCTCCACACCATCTCTTTATCTGATAGCACCAATTTATTAGGCATCACGCCCATGAAACTTCCTCTCTCTGTCGCTGGCACATTAAATTTCCAAATAATCTCGCCGCATTTACATAATGTAATAACATCCCTTGAATTTCAACCCCTCCTGCTTGTCGTCGGCGCTGCTCTGCTGTGTGCTGACGCGCGCGTTGCTGTGTAATAATTGAAATCACGCCGGGATGTGCCGGCAAAAGTGCCTATAAACTGCACCAGCGAAACGCTCCAAATTGATTTTGTTTGCGCTTTTACAAACAGCACCGTGTACGCGCGCGTTTGTTCGTATTTTTGCGTTGATATAATGAGCAGGAAGCGTCGTCGTGATATGTTGGCTTATGAAATAAAACACCGTGCGAAACAGTGTGAGCAAATGGAAATAGTAATTAATGAGGGATCGTTGACGGCAGTTAAATTAGTGAGTGCGTAACCGTCAGAGTGAATTTTCATCCTTCTGACACGTGCTTCAAAATTTCATAGATATCGTGAAAGGATCGCGTTTTGAACTAGCCAAACTAGTTTTTCGCTCTCGCATATTTACCGGAGTTTAGCTTCTTTCACAATTTGCATAGTCAATATATTGAAAGTTGCTTTGATTTGACATTTTCGGCCATCTTCCTATATTTCACACACCCACAAAGGAGCTAACCTCGCTTTTAGTCGTGAACCAAGTTTCCACAGCGAGACGGTTGGCTAAATTATTTGATACTGTGCAATTTAATAATATAGATTGTTTGGACATTAATAAAAACTGGTGAAAGCTATTTTATGTCGTGATGAAAAGGCATAGGCAATATTACCTTGTATTCTGAATATTATAATTTTTCAATCTATTCTGTGGTCACGTTTTTTAAAATTAATTTGGAGTTCACACAAAAACGATAAAAACTGTTTAAAGCTCCCTGAAGCGCACGGCTGTTGTCATTTTTAATTGGAAGCAAGAGCTTCTGCTTATTCAAATGTAAATGTGGTGCCATTATAACACTTAATTAATTCAATTGTTGGTTATAAAAGCAATTCAGGGAGGCCTTTAAGTAAGTAGTAGAATATTTTTACAGTCCAAGAATGAACACTGTTGTACAGCATCTCCAGCGCAAAGTGTACAAAGAATAAAATACGATTGAGTAACAATGAAAATCTAGATTTTACCTATAGTCCTGGTAAAATAGCGCAACTTTCAACAAACACCCAAATTTTCACTGTCGAGTTGATTGTTGCCCTTTTCTTGCAATTCGCGTTTGATTGTTGAAAGTTGCGCGGTTTTTCCGCTACCAGGACGCTATTGTCACTAAAAAAATCAGGTTCAACCATATGTATATCTTTTTGGCTTGATTTCACGGGAGTTGACGATTAATTTTTAAAATACTAACGGTTCGTTAATCTAATCTTAATTTTGGTTCTTGTACACCAATAGTGTATCCCTCACATCATTGAGGCAATATGTTGAAACTGTGTGCGGTCACTCGAATGTTTGCATAAATTCGATTAATCATTTTTAGAACTCTTACAAGACTTCTTGTAACTCTCGAGAAAAAATTATCACTTTAGGTTTGTTGCATTCTTGAGAAGGAAATTAATAAAAATACATCATCCTTGTTGATTACAAAATTATTATTTTTATTTTCCTCTCTAGAAGTACTCCTCGTAAGTTGAAATATTTATGTTAATATTCCCATTTTTACCCGTTCGCGCGGGGGTTATGGAATCTTTCATGAATTATTTGTACTTCACGTGTTTCTCAAATTTTCATGCGAGCAGAGGAAGTGTTGTGTGGAATTGAGAGTGAAGTATTAAAAATACTATTAAAAAATCATCCACTCTATTACTTGATAAAATCTTGATTTTGATACTTCTAAAAATATACAGGACGTGCTGATCCTGCTCTAGACGCTTTTGAATTCAAAATTACGCGGCTTAGCAAAGATATTCCCTCAAAACATTCTTTTAACAAGAGCTGAGAATTAATTTTATGCCTCGTTAAACAAAGGCGAAACGAGTAAAAATGCAAAGTAACCTGCTGCTTCATTTTGAACGATCGTTCCTTAATTAAATTTAACTCGCAAGGAAGGACCATTCAAAAGTTGTTCCTTTGTGCTCGTGAGTGCCGTGTCTGCACTTGGAAAACGAAGTGTGCGAGTCGGTGTTTTATAGGCGCCTTTTCGCGAAAGAAATTAAAGGGCGCGCTAATTGAGCTGCTCGCAAACTACACGCATTCCTTGAAGGCGGCGTGTGCCTACTTTGGCATAATTTTACCTTTCCTTGCCACGGGCGGATGCTTGGGAAGTGCTCTTAATTTGCCTAGTCCTCGAGTCTGAATTCTAAACAGCGACGCGTGCTCGTCAAACCGTACGCCGCGGTGACAATGCCACCGTAATTTTGCTCAGGTGTTTTATTTATAATAATGTTACGATTGTCTACATTCGCGTGGAGTTAGGCACGCGAGAATCGCGTGTCTCAGCCATTGTCATTGTCTGACAAGTTTTGTGTTTACTTTTAAGAAGTCGTGTGTTGACGTTTACGAGGTGTAAAATCTTTTAATTTTGCAACTCTGCCTCAGCAAGCACCTGGTTATATTCTGATGGATTCATTTTTTACTTTAAGGCAGCTCAAGAAATGTGTCAATGTTGAGGCATAATATTATAACACGAAACTTTGACCACCTGTGTTTTTACCAATTTATCTTAGTCAGTACAAGAAAATTTACCGTTCTAGAAAAGTAAAATATAGCTTGCTAATTTTTAATTGAACACCAAGTTGATTTTTACTTGAGGAGGTTCAAATGTTAGTGGTTTAATTGACCGCTTCATCAAAAAAGACACTGATTTTAATTCATAAAAATGAGCTTTTAAATAAGTCAATATTCACCTTCTAAACGTTTAGAAAACAATTGAACCCACTTTTGAATTTCAAATAAACTAAATATCTAGCTCATTAGAAACCAGGAAAAAGCTTAACTTGGCGTCTAAAGTAAATTATGGAGGCATATATGTATGTTGGATGAAATTAAATACTCGTAACTAAACGAGAAATCTTAATAGTAAGATTAATTTTCTGATATGACACGTTTAATTGAATGAAAACGAGGCTTGCAGTTGGCATCACTCACTCGAGAGCAAACCGTAGCACAAATTTTCTTTTGTCTTTCGTCATTGTGCATCTCTGCAGGCAGCAGGCGTGCAATTTACACAGATAAAAAATAAACAAGGGTATTGCGTAAGCGAGTTGGAAAATAATCGTTTGTTTTGGCGGAGAAAACGCGATAGACTTTGGGAAGATATCAGATCGCACCTCCTCCGCGAATTTAAATGTCCCACAGTCGCAATGAATGGGCGTCAAATAAAGTGAGTGTTGCACAAGACACGACTTGAAATAAGGAGCGCCTCGACAGGACGGCGCAATAAAATAGGGATGAGAGAGAGAAAGAGAGAGAGATGCCAAATATGCTGAAACTAGTCAGACGGGATTTCGTTTCTTTTTCCAGAATAATAATTATTAGGCCAGATGTTCAAGTCGGAAAGCTGTTTTTAATTCCTGAAAATTTATTGCGAATGGTGCTTCTGCCGCCTGTGGATGTGGTGCTGCGACTACCTGTTAATAATGCGCTCATGAAAGGTTGGCAGGTCGAGTTCCACAGATCCTCGATTATGTAAGTTTTGCAACGCAGAATTTAATGGAATTTCGACAAAAGTTGCCATCACGATGAAACATAATTTATGGAGCGACTCCTACTCTTATTAAAATATCATGTCCGTGTTTCATTTCACTCTCGTCGTTTTTTGTTTGCTTATTTACAAAAGAGCAATTACTTTTTTCAAGCAGCTGCAAAGTGCTTCATTCTGCAAGACGCTTTTTTAATTCAACAAGCTCTTAAACGAAATGCACATGAGCAATTATTCAACAATTAGACGCGTATCACTGTAATTAACAACTTCGCCTTCAAAGGAGCGTTAAAATGGCTCATTAAAAGGCGTTTGGCCCAATTTACGCTGCTACTCTGTTTTTGTCTCAACGAAATCCGTAGCGTGTGAACTTACGAAAAGGGTAATAAACTGCATTGTTTGACGGCATGTCAAAATTTTCACGGTGATTAGCAAAATCAGCACTAATTAAGCTACTTATAATACCGAACTCCCTATCGTTCTTGAAATTACGCTGGTGTTCTTTATCAGTTGAATAAAAATGTCATAGTAACCTTCTATTAACGCGCAAGCAATGATTCTCAACAGGAACGTGACAACGATTTATAATTGTTACCTTATTAAGGCTCACATTACACTCAGAGGAAGAATATTAATTTTCAATTTATAGCACTTGCCGAGAGCTTCACAGAATTATGCGCAACAGGAAAATCCCTAAATTTGCTGTGCCCAGTCGGCGTGCGCATGTTGTAATAAAATAAATGACCAGACACCTCGCTAGACTTGAAATTTAACACGGGCGTAATTTCAACAGGAAAGCCCGCGAATTCCATTTCCATCGCGAACACCAAAGAGCGACATCATGCAACTCGGAGAGCGGAGGATTCGCACAGTGCATTCCAGGCCGATCATGAATTTCACGCTTAATTTTATCTCATCCGAAATGCCAGGCGTGTGTTGCATCAAAGGTTTCGCGATTGCACGCGGGCAGCAGCATCCGCGAGTGTGTTCCTGTCCGACGAGTGCAAAGAAATATAAAAACACCGACAACGCGCGAGAGCAGAGTAATAATAATTAGCAGACAGCTTTATCAGCGGCGCGAGCTTCCTCTCTCGAAATTAAAGCTAAATAGCGTATTGTTCAGCGGCCCAGCGACATTTATTTCACGCATCGAGTGCGGCAAAAAATGGAGCTCGGCGTGTAATTCGCCTGCTGCAGCTTTAATAATATCTCGTGCACGCGGCGTGATGCTGGCAGGCTGAGAGTGTGTTTCATAACTGCAAAAATTGCACGTAACATTGAGATTGAGAGTGAGAGAGATAAAATAAAAGTGCTGTACGGGGAGGCGCTCGCTCTCTTCTGCTTCTTCTCTATTATTATTAATAACCCGGTCGAATAATTGACTTCCCTGCATGCGTTGCAAGCGAGGCAGGCAGGTGGGGATCGAGTCCCGGCCCGTCCGTAGGTTCTTCGCGCAGAGAAACACCCTTCCCTCCCTGTCCCGAGGCTGTCTCGCCTGAATTTATGTGTATCACGATCCACTATATAAGCGCCGAGCTGCTTCAAATGTTATGTCAAATTCAACCAACACCTCAACAATGAAGATCGTAAGTGCTCTGCGCGCTGCTCTCTAAGCTCGCTCGCTCGCTCGCTTTCCCAGCAGGCTGGAAAATGTGTGCGCCGCCCCGTGCAACTTTTCTCTGCCTGCTGAATGCGTTTGCTACTAGCTTTTGGATTTTCCGACTCTCAATTTCGCTGCTTGGGTGAGACCGATCGATTTTGAAACTGCTTCCAGTTGCATCAACCCAGCTGGATTTCCACTGCAACTGGGGCGTTTTTAACTTCGAGATTTTTTTTAATTCTTCTTTAATTTGGTTACGCGGCTCTGATCTGTTGCACTACATCTTTTTATTTTGAACTTTTTGCACTTTCAGTCAATTTTTAATTCATATTTTCATATTTTGAAGCAATCTATCTATCCATCTCAGACACTTTTTGATTTTGGTTCAAAACTTTCCAATGTTGTTCAGCTATTGATCGACTTTTTATCAAAAACATTTTATATATTTCTCTGCAACAAGTTGCAAAATAGTAAAGCTGCACGAAATTTTTGTTTTGGCAGAATTGCTTCAACATTCTCTCAATGTCACAACTCAAAATAGGGTCACTGCTACTTAATAATTATACCAGCCGCGTTTTCTCGCGCGCCAATTTTAAGGCGACATTTCGCAACATTTAATTTTGAGCTCGCGACTTTTCGATCTTTCCACGCGACGAATTCATTTTGGGGCCCGCTCAGTGAAATTGCTCGCTCGGTACGGTACATACATACAGAGAGCATACTACTTATTCGGCTCTGCAAATTTGCATACGCAATATTTCATTTCCTCACTCCCACGGTTTTCGCTCCATGATGTCTCTTGTGAAAGGCATACTAAATTATTACGAATTTATCACTCCTTTCAGCACCCGATATGCTCGCGACGAAAGGGGTGAAAATTGTTTTCGCGCAAATTTCTCAAAGGAAATTGGATTTGTTTGCGCATTTCTAAATTCCATTTGCACGCCGTGCCTGCAAGTCGAGATGGAAAATCATCTGGTGCGAGAAGATGAGTCAATAACCGTAAAAACACTTTTCCTCTCACCGATACTGATGTACCGCAAAGTGCATGCTGCATCATAATTCTCTATTAACTGCCAGTGCACCAATTACGGTGTTTGCAATCAGCGCGGTGTAACGCCTCTGGCAAACTCTGGAAAAGTGCAATCAAGAACACGCGGTCACGAGATGCGGTAGACCTGTCACGATTTTGATTTTCTCTTTGCAGACCTGTCTCATCTGCACCTGCCTGCTGAGCGTGGCTTCGGCCCAGTTCAACAGGAGGCCCAACCCCATCGGCGCTGCCCCCATCTACAGGTCCCCTGAAGCCAACGCCGCCATCCTCACTTACAACAACGACCATGGCATCAACGGTGACTACAGATACAGGTACGCTGTCCCACCGGTTCTTATTTAAAAAGAAAAATAGTTTCACACCCAATATTTCAAACCATTTTGTCACGCAAAAATTGTAAAGTTCTGTAAATTTTGTTAAAAATATTTAATATTTTGCACTACTAAATTTTCTGACCAACTGCAGAGCTAAATCACCTTTCTCCTTCTCATTTTTGTACATAGATGTAAAATAGAAATTAAAATTACATCTTTTTTGTTTTGCCTTGGGTCCGTTTTAAACTAACTCTTCCAATTCTTCCTTAACACTCATGAAAATTCTATTTTGATGCTTGAATTAATTTGTATTAATTTTGTATTTTTCTCAGCTCTTAAAAATTTAATTTCTTACTTAAATCCGCTGATCTAAATCCCTATACACCTGTATTTTCTACCAGTTGCTGACTAAAAATACTCAAACATATGGAAAGCTCAAAACGAGTTGGCTTTACTGTACATTTGTAATGATGAGAGAGATTAATTTCCCACTATTTCTTAACATACTGGGCTGTCATCTCGACTTCAGCAATAAATTTAAATATTTTTTACTTCTATTCACCCTAGAACCAAGTTTTCTATTTTTCCGTCCCTTTTTCTTATACTCTCTTTCATGATTTTCCTCTAAATATTTTTAAAGAACCACCTCTTACAAATATTTATCACTCAAATAAGTTTATTTCTCCAAAACAAGTCATCACACGTAGAACTCGAAAATAAAAAATCACAATAATTACTTTCTAAAATTAGAGGCATATAATAGTAAAAGCAAAATTTTATTTTAATCCAACACACCACCCTAACACAAAGTAAAAAAATCGACATTAGAATTCAGAGAGAATTCATCGATATAAATTGCTTTCAATTTTCAGCTACTCGACCAGCAACGGCATCCAGTCCCAAGAGCAAGGCTACCTGAAGAACCCCGGCACCCAAGCCGAGGCCCAGGTCGCGCAGGGCTCCTACTCGTACACCGGCCCTGATGGCATCGTCTACACCGTCAACTACATCGCCGACGAGAACGGTTTCAGGGCGGAGGGTCTGCACCTTCCCACACCTCCTCCTCTGCCTGCGCACGCTATCGAGCAGATCAGGTTCGCGCAGCAGCAGCAGGCGGCCGCCGGCGGCCGTTTCAGACAGTAAGCAGACCGACGAAGGAGGCGGCGGCCGGAGCTGAGACCGTCGCGCCCCCCGCCAGCCGGGGAGGCGAAACCCCCTGTATTTGTGTTACCAATCGCAATCAAAAAAATAAAAATCGCAAAAACAGTTGTATAAAAAAAGAAGACCACCTTTCTTTTCTCCTTCCTCTCGCACGGCAGGCAGACTCGTAAATTCCACGCGGCGCATACATAATAATTGGTCGTGCAAAATCGTGCTCCGTTCGCTCCAAATGTCAAGGATCGCCCTCATGATAATTGCAGACAGGCGACTGCCGCCGCCGATATTTCGCGGGTTGCGCAACCGTGACCAAAACGATGCGCTCGCTTTCGACTCCGCCGCCGCCGCCGCCTTCGCGCCGCATGCGAGCATGCAATTAATAATTTTCACGCCGGTGATGATTTTATGGGATTTTATTATAATAATTTGAGCTGACCCCGGTGCCGTGAAATCGCACCTGCCGGCAACAGATCGCCGCGATCGGCAAACATGTATGACAAAAGCTACTATTACGCCGGCCTCTGAAAGGAAACTCACGTGCGTGCGGCACCCAGATGCACTTTTACTTCTTTGCATGCTAACTGCGCGCCTGCGATAAATGAAATGTAACACGGGACGGGCGTAGATTTAGTTTGTTTCTTCTTTGACCCTTAGAGAATGCCATTAGTGCGAGGTTTCTAATGAGACTTTGCGTAGGAGTTAGCGTATTCACATCGCGATTGTTCGGGGAAATAAAATGCTAATAAAATTCCACTTTCATCTCTCGTCTGCTGTGCCTTCTTTTTCTTTTCCCCATGACTGTGCACGTGTACGTCTTTGCAGCAACTCAAGCTGATGCTGCTCACCGAATTCAGTTGCATTTCAAACCGCAGAGAAATGAGAAAACTCGAGTTTCAAAATTGAGGCCAATCATCCCGGCTGCTGACGTGTAGCCTTGGAAGGATGAAATGCGAAACTGAGACAAACAAAATCAGAAAAGTCACCCAACTTACCTCTGTCTCTACATTTGTGGAGCAAACACGTAATAATATATCAATCATTCCTGACGATGAGTGAAATTGATCGGATTTAACTAAAAATAATTATTCAACAGAATGAAAATGACTGCTTGGTTGTATTAGAATCACCATATATTTATTGAATATTTTGTACGTCTTATATCAAATTATTATACGAGCATTATGTAATTTATGTGTGTGAGAATAAACACCTGACTGGTAACAAAATGAAAGCTGAATTTATTCAAGCACCAACGATGATATGTTGTGTACCATTTAAAGTTGTAAGCTTACTTAATAAATTACGAAAGTGGATGTTTTTCGCTCTATTTTATCATGGAGAGACAAAAAATGTAACAAATTGTACATCTTGCAAACCTTGTTAATTTAAAAATCAAAATGAATTAGACTTGCCGGGAAGGCATTCATTGAAAATTCAAAACTCAGAATAACATTTTCCGATCTACTCTGCGCCTCAACATTTTTTTTTTAAATTTATCAAGAATTCGAATGTGTTGCTTTGAACGTCTTCCCTATAGCGATCAGATTTAGTTTAAATTTATTAGAACTAAAAAGCATATTTAGACGTTATAATTGCATTTTGCAAGGTAGAAATTAAGATCTGTGATATCGCTTTTTTAAGTTTTTACAATTAAATTATTTTAACGATTTTTTGGACTAGTTTCAGCAATACAAGGATAGAGCGTGCATCGTGGAGAAGAATGTATATGCGATTAATGTGGTTGCATTTAAATAAAGTGTACAATGTGCACCTGTTTTTGTTCCTATATATATAATATTTCTCGTTTATTACATACCTATTCTAATTCAGTTGAACTAAAATAACCATTATTGCGTAACTCAATGCGAGCTAAACACGGTAATTACATAAATAAACCAGATTGCTGAAGGCATCGAAGGTAATGATGATGGTCGCACATCTAATCTAGAACGCTTCAAAATGCTACAGAGAATACATCGCCGGTTAAGGCTCGTAAAATGCGATTTCACGTGCATAAAAAACAGGTCGTTAATGGCCTTTGTACTGTCCTTGCATTGATCAAGAGGCACGACCCCAGGCCGTGGCAGGTGACAAAATAAACTGTAAATCACGCCGAAATCGTAACCTAGTGGCCGATTTACGCGGTATGACCATCCTCAACAAACGCAAAATTAGTCCAACCAGTTCTCGGCGATCCAGATCGGCCATTTATTAAGCGCAACCTTCTTCACTTTCCATATTGCACTCTCATCAGTACTCCTCGGGGCTGTCAATCGGTTCGTTTGAAATTACGGCAGATTGCATCTGTCAATGATGATTCGGATCTAGGCAATTTCAAATTTTGCAACGCCTCTCCGCTGATGCTTCGCTAGGCGACGGATCAATTTTTTCAATTAGAAAGGCAACAATCACTTGTCGCGCGCATACATTAGCATTTTCCTTTACGACAGCCAGGTCGATAAAATGGACAATTTATATATAGCTCGAATTTAGTTCAGCAGCGCGAAGCATCACACCAGCCGACTCGTAAAGGTGAACAGCTGACAGTCAATCTCGAGCAGCATTGCATCTTATTAAAGCTAGTGGCCGACCTTGCCGACAGAGAATAATTAGTCCCCTTACTTAGAGACGCACCGGTGTTACCACTCGGGCAGGCCGCTGCAGCGACAATTATTACACGTTCATCAGTTTGCAATCGTAATAATTCACTCATGAAGCAGTCAATTATTGCGCCTACAAGTGCGTGCATTACTACAATATTGTAAAAATGGTATTTAATGACTGTTTAATAGTGCCGAATGAGAGAATATTGCCGTGTCATAAATGTACTCACACGCATTCATCAATAATTGTTAGAGAAAACCAGTTTTATTGACATTTTATTGAGCGCCGTTTTTGGACGGCGTTTGGTTTCAAATATCTTTTGCTTAAACGAGTAATGCTAACTTGTGTGCCGTGTGTCTAGTTTCATAAAAAAATAAAAGGTGATGTACTGGTTTAAAAAGGACACGGGCATTTTAGCCAGCGGGAGACATTTCTTCATTTTTTAGTCTTTCAAGAGGAAAAAGAGAGAGTTTTTGAACGCGTGCATGATTAAGAGATTTCAGTTAAATATTAGCATTTTCTTGACTTATCGCGGCGTTTAAAACGATTTTACATAATAGCAACAAATCGTTGTTTAAAAATGCAACTTAAAAAGTATAGAAAAATTTAGAGTCAAATCAAGTTATACTGACTCTTTAAAAATAAAATAGATCTCATTATATGAATTAACTAGTGGCCAAAACTCACATTTATTTGAAATGACGTAAAACTAAAATAATTTGATTTTACTGGTGGTTGCCATGCTTAAAATCAGTAATGCTTATCTCATCATACATCTTATTCAGCATTAAATAAACTGTTTAGATTTCTAAATAATTGTATTTTTTTGTACTAAAAAGCCATTAATTTTTTATTTTGCAAAGTGAAATTGACTGAAGGGAGAAATTTCAGCTGAATTGCATTAATAGGCCTTCTATGACATTTGAATTTTTGTATTTGTTTAAACTCACACGGCCACAAAAGATACAATGCGTACTTGTATCCTACGCGAGAGTGATGATTTTGCATGTTGGCAGCTTTTTGCAAATCTTCCTCTTGCACTCGACACCTTTACATGGACAAGAAACATCGCGTGAGTCGAAATTTAGCCATGTGTAAGGTGTTTATTTTGGCGTCAAAATGTCCGCCTAAAGTGCCTCATCCGCTGGGAAAATCTTCTGTGAGCTGATGAGCCGACCTTCAATCATGGTCAACACAAACAGGCAGAGCATCTCGCAGCCTTGATTTACTATATTGGCGATAAAATGTGCTCTCCAAACATACTAGCTATTTTTGGCGGCCGAGAGTAGCCCTTTCGTAAATTCGCAAAATGCACGCTGTAATTTTTTTCCTAAAATAAAGGATGCCTCGTTGGATGCACGGCGAAAGTTGAATTGCATATTTCTTAGAAAGGCTGCAGATCACAGTAAATACCACGGTGGTTTCAATTGCGAGCCTTTCGTGTTTGCTCGCTAATATTTTACGCGTTTGGCAATAAAAGAGAAATAGCCCGGACAAAAGGATAGATAAATCGTTCTAGTGTGACCCCATATGGTACTCTTGCTCAAAATTTACATTTCAAGCAGCGAGTGACTTTGGCAATAACCCGTTCTAAAAGTGAAACATTATTTGAGCCCATCATTCGCATTCGGCGTGAAAAACCTTGTAAATTAGAAGCTTTATAGTGAGAGAGAGGCCTGATGACAAATTGACTTGACCATAGAGAGACGCTGCGTGTGGCTTAAACGAAAGGTGGGTCGCACGAGAGCTTTTAATATAGATTCTAACTAAGAGCGCTAATTCAAGATGATCAGCAAAAAAGGGTGGGGTGGGAGAGGCACTTTTAACCGTATATAAACCGCTCATGGGGATATGCAGTCAGGACACTTTCATCTTCAATACACAATGGTGTACAAGGTAGGAGAGCTGCTCCGCACACAAGCTCCTCGTCTTTTCCATTAGTGACTGAGTCCCCTCAGTCACAGAAAAGTCGCATTTTTTCATTTTCCAGCGGCTTTTTTCGATTTTGAGTGTGATTTTTAATTTGGTCCACAGTACGCATTCTGCCTGGCCCTTTTGGCCGTCGCCTCCGCCCGCCCCCAGCAAAAGGAGGAGCCCATCGCCATCCTTCGTCTCGACAACGAGGGAGTCAACTTCGATGGATCTTACAAATTTGGGTAATTACCTTTCGGGTGTTGACACGTTAATCGCGATTTACCATCGCGTGCCCTTTACTTCGACCTTTTTGGTTTCCAATTTTTCATTGATCGCGCATCTGGCGTGACAGACTCTGTGATTATGTTGTTCCATAATGCATTGTTTGCCGAGCATTTAATTTGCCTTTTGTCAGTCATTGATTTTAATGGTGACAAATATTATGAGCGGTCATTTTTCTAAATTAATGGGCGTCGGGTTCTTAACTCAAAGCAATAATTTTCCTTCGCTTTGAAGATATGCCTTCTGGCCACTACGCAATACTGGTTTGTTTAACAGAGTTTGCTCATCACTTTTGTACGGCCATAAATTACAGAGTCAAATAATTTTTATTTTTATTAAAACCTCGACACATAAACCGACAATGGGATAGCCGCGAAATTTCACTTTCCTCCTCGGCCATAAAGCAGCAGGTCGTTTCATTCACTCGAGCGAATTCGCATAATTCACGTCACAGAAAGTCTTTTCCACTCTTCGCTCACTCATATCTGTCACGGGCAAATATTTGACAAGCGTTTTTACGATTGCAGTTACGAAACGGCCAATGGCATCCAGGCCGACGAGTCTGGTTACGTGAAGCCCATCCAGAGCGACGATCCCGAAAACACCCAGGCCCAGGTTGCTGAGGGAAGCTACAGCTACACCGGCGACGATGGTCAGCGCTACACCGTCACCTACGTGGCCGACGAGAACGGATTCCAGGCCCAAGGAGCTCACCTTCCCACTCCCCCTCCCATCCCTGAAGCCATCCAGCGCGCCCTTGACTACATCCGTTCCCTTCCTCCCCAGAAGAAGTAAATGAATCAATAACTATACATATATTAGGTCAATCAAACACCCCTCATGTCATCCGTTGAATCTTATGTAAAAAACTTCTCTATCTTTGTAAGGAAAAAGCAATAAAAACTGATGTGTTCCTAATACAGTCGAACCGAAAATCGCTTCTTGGTATCATTATTAACCTGAGCTGAACGCAAAAAAAAGAGTCAACCGGCTTTTACAAACAAGCACACGTTCACATTGAGCCAGCGGCTGGATGAGCAGCCCGAAGAACGAATTCCCTTTCTTTCTAAATGTCACGGAAAGGTGCAGGCCGGCTAATGTAATCTGGCAAGTTCATCTTGACATTAGCCGTGTGCTGCGAGTTGCGTCACCGGCGCGAGAGAAGCAGGCAAGCATCTCCACACACAGCAAGGGACTGCTGGCCGGTCAAACGCGCACTCACTTTCTTTGATGCTGCTCTTGGTTGGTCAACCAGTCATCTCGCCTTTTATTTTTCAGCCGAGGAGAACCTTGGCTGTAACTTTTCGGGAGATGCAGATGGCTCCGCTTGAGTGCTATTTTGTGAAATGTCACAGACTCACACACGAAGAAGCACGGTCGGCACACAAGGTGTATAATCAGATTGCCACGCAGATTCTCGATCAAAGGCGAAATTTGATGTCGAGGTCAATATCCCAATTACCGTGTGCGACTGATGCCTTTCTTGTGTGTTTGATTGACCCTTCGCTGGATTCCCAGCATGCAATTGCAATTTAAGTAGCGAATAACCGAAAGCAATTTGCGAAATTACTATGCACGCGGAGTATTCTTTGTTTTGCATCGCTTCATTTTCTCTCAGCCGAGCAAGCCAATTAGTATTGTTACCAAAATCCGCGCAGTGACTTCCAACTCATTAACCTTCAAATGCCCACCAAAATAAGCCTCGCGCCAAATATAATTTCCTATTCCTGCTTCTTGGCTGCACACCATGATACATTCTAATTCATGATGAGAATCTACGCTCAATTTTTATGGTAATTCAGTATCGTTTATAATTTAATATGATGAAGATGTTGGTGCATAATCACTGTGAATCACGCGTTAACAATAAAGCACATTAAAAGTAATGAAGTGACTTTTCCTGCAAAATTTCCAAGCATTCTTTGATCAAAGTGATGCATTTCGAAACGCGATGACGGCCAAATGAACTTTCAGCGCACATATTTACTTTCATTTGCTTAAGGATAACTCATATAATATATATGAAAATTACGAAATTAAAAAATTATTCATAGCTGCCCCCTCTATCTTCAGGACTGAGAGCTGAGAGACACCGCAGGCAGACGATGATTGTTCAAAAACATCTCGCACCTAATACCTGCGTTGTTAGCAAACAAGCGTGAGGTCAAACATTTAATTGCAAATTAAAATTTCGCAGCTTCGTCCGACGTGACCGCTGCAAACGAGTGTTTGATACCTTTCCAGATCGTTAATTGCGAAAAATTGCGCAGTGACGGTCATTGAATTTGTCGGGCGCAATTTTCGCCAATCATACAAAAAGTCCGTCGAGCGACGAAACACAGCTGCTATGCCATTTTTTGCAGCCTACAACGCACAAGGAGCATCATTATGTGCTTAAGGGCTATTACGCGATTACGGCTGAATTTGAATTTCAGTAATCCTCCACGCCAACACGAAACCCGATTATCGCTTTGCCAACCGGCTGGTCACCTACTGCAGCGAACAGGTATTATTGTGAGTGGCCAGCCGGCATCGACTAGGATTATCTACTCGCCGTGCATGCAGGCGCGCCGATCACCTCTGACCCTTCCCGTTTACGCACTAGACGACCTTCGCAGATCACACAACGTATTTTATTACAAAAAACCATCTTTCGTGTCGCTACATCACACATCAAATATGCCAGGAAACCTAAAAAATGAATACATAATGACTTCTTTTCGCCGAGCAGCCGCTTGTTGTATGCACACGCGGCGGAGAATCGCCCTTTTTCACTTCTAAATGTCACGCGGAATGGAGCGGCGGCGGCAAATCTTTCAGAAGTCAATTTGGCGTATGCGCGTACCTTCCTTTTGTCCTTTCGGCTTTTTACAAACTCGCTAAACTTGTTTGGTTAGCAACCAGGAAGCTGCGGTGTTATAAATTGCGATAAATTGTTGTTCAGCGCAACCCTTAGTACATCCTCTTCCTCCACCACCGTTTTTCACGCTTCGTGAAAGTCGCAAATTTTTTGAAATATGGCACGAGACCTCGGTGGTATGAATAATTAATTAACGCAAAATGTTAAACAACGATGCCTGCGTTTATGAGAAAAGCCTTACATCATGCTAAATTAATCGCCAATTATTTTTCAACTTATGCAAAACAACAATCTACACATGGTCAAACTCGTCCTGCTGAAAATGTCAGTCTCGTTAGAATACGCACTTGCAAAAGAAGCAATTTGTGGAAATAAATAACGAATATTTCGCATTCAAAGAGAACGCGCTGCGACTCGTTAGTGACGCTTCCGTATTTGAGCACAATCAATTAGAGCACACATAGTTAGAAAGCAAATAATGAACTGAGCATTCCAGACCATCCTTTGACGGCTCGCATGATTTACATCTGGGCGTGTCTGCAATAGCACGATTTTCATTCATAATATCGTGCGGCGAATTCATTGACGCGATCCGCAACACTTGCAAACTGGTTTGCATTACATTGATGAGGTAATTAACAGCGAGCACGACGCGCTAAGAAACGATATTACCTATTAATTATATCAATCTGTTTGCTCTTAGTTGCTTAATTAACAAACGCCTCCAAGGAAAACTCGCTTTTCACTCGCAGAAAATATCGCTAGCCTAATCAAAGCCTGGCAGTTTAAAAGAGATTTATTTTTTTCTTTCCTCGTTGTAGTGATTGCGTCGTTTAAAATTTCAATGCGGTTATTCGTACTTCTTTTCCTGGTTCACAAAAGCATATAATCGCGGATGCACAAACGAGGCGAAATATTTAACTATTTAAGAAACCGCAAGTGTGGCGCCAAATTATGGTTTGCAAATTGCTGCGCGTAAAAATTCACCGCTTATTAGGTGCTGGAAAGCTCGCCTTCCGAAAACAATCACTCACTTTTCGAACATAGCGGTGAAATTGCTCTATTGTGCGATTTTGCCGCTGCAGAGAGTCCTTAGTTCAGCCAGAGATAGTGAGCATCTCAAGGCCCGCACAGCATACAAGGTAATTCGAAAAGTAAAGAGCATATTATTATACGAATTCGCAGACATTTTAATAGCACCTTGTAAAACCAAATGCAGAAATTAATCGAAGACGCAAGTTTGGAGTGTGTGAAACTCTTCGTCGAAGTAAGGCCGCCTCATAGTACACAATTAAGGCCAGATAGTTAAAAAAAAACTGCAAAGACGCATCCCTAGGCACGAGCCAATTTGGGAAGGCAGCATTTATGTGAAAAAGACCTGAATATTTTAAGCAACAATAAAAGTGACGGCCAGACGCGCGGTCATCGAGTGAAGCAACATGCCGCGACCCGCAATGGACCATCTGGCCCGATCGTGGTGCGCGCCGGTGGAAAAGGGCGAATAATTTTTCGCCGGCAGCGAATCGAATTCGAGTGTGTGCGTGCATTATTGTTGTTGTTGTGACACACGCACACAACACTCTGGCAAATGCATAATTAGCTTTTACTGCTCCGCAATATTGCAAAAGGAATTTCGAATGTCATGGTGGGAGTCGATTGTAGCCGCCGCCGCCGCGGCCGCGCTGAAGATGTCACTCCCCCACTCGAGCGCGCGTGGAGCTTCTTTTTTTACATAAGAAATATATTTACAAGCAATACGATCAGGCAACAAACATTTACCTTCTGTGGTAGTGCGATTTTGGTATAAATATGGTAGGCTAGCTGACTGAGTAGTTAGTTCTATCTGGTTGTACATCAGTCAACAACACCCGCTCTCATCATGAAATTGGTGCGTACACCGCAGCTTGGATTACCTTTTCCAGTGCTCACACCGCCGCTTTCCCAGTGACTTCCCGCACCGCTCTCGTGATTTTGGAATTTTCCGTAATCTCCGCGTTTGCCACCACGCTCACGGTTTTTGAGTCGGCAATTTTCCAACTTTTCGATTTTTCAACTCAGAATCATTTTTTATTAATTTTCCCAGATACTTGCGGTAGTGCAACGCGTTTCCACTCAAACTTGAATCAAATCCATTTTGCATATTCCCCCGAACATTTTCAAAATTAATTTTAACGTCCCTCTCAAAAGCGCCTTTTACTTCCTGAATGGCAACTTTTATTTTTCGCAACGCTATTCACTCATCTTTACGGCGTGGGCGCAGTTCATACAGACACATTCATCTCGCACGTCTTTGTAATCGCATTGGTGTCGCACGGGAGTGTTTCTGTGAGAGAGACTCATTGCATCGGAGCGAGGTTCGGTTGCACGTTGCTTTTTCTTTCTTGTCCCACTGACACCTCGGGCAAAAGTCAGCCCGTCTGCGCACTTTCAAACCGCATCTCGTGTGTTGAACAAATGAATGTGCGAAATTCGCATGATCATTTGATGCAACAAAGGGATTACGCGATGGGGCGGCCGGCTTACACGCAATTTCTGTGCACGCGGTATCGAATGCCTGTGCTCCGCAATATGGATTGATTCACTACCGTTATATCCATTCCCATTCGCGGAAGGCGCAGCAGCTAACGATCTTTTTAAACACGAGTTATCTGCTGCTCTCGCGGCTTTTAAATAAATCATGCCTCGGAAAAGCGAACTGTCAAAATCGTGTGATGGGATAAATTTTGCAATATGTGCCTTAACGTGTATCTCTTTCATTTTAGCTTGTGTGCCTTGCTCTGGCCCTCGTCGCCGTCAGCGCCAGACCCCAGGATGCCACCCCCATCCCCATCCTGCGTTACGACAACGAAGGTGTCAACCACGATGGCTCCTACGAATGGGCGTAAGTGTATATATTTATACATATTAGGACTGTAGAAAATTCTCTGACTGATTTACATATTTTACTCCTGGCGTTAAAATTACAAATTTCCAAAATATTTAGTCCAATAATTTGCAATGATATGCTATTTTATCAAAATACAAACTAGCTTTTTCCCTTTCAAATTAGTTATACCCAACGTTTTATTTTGTTCCCAAATTTAGATGTTAAACCGAAAATTTCTCTCTCCACAGGTACGAGACCGGCAACGAGATCGTGGCCAACGAGAAGGGCTACGTGAAGAACCTTGGCGTCCCCGACCAGGAGACCCAGGTTGCTGAGGGAAGCTACAGCTACACCGCCCCCGATGGCCAGCGCATCACCGTCACCTACGTTGCCGACGAGAACGGATTCCAGCCCCGTGGCGACCACCTTCCCACTCCCCCTCCCATCCCTGCCGCTATCCAGCGCGCTCTTGACTACCTTGCCACCCTTCCCCCTACTGACCAGAAGAAGTAAGCGCGACTGCAACAGCATCCAATGTATGTTACAATTGTATTGCTCCAGCATGATGCCAATAAGACTTGTCAGATAAAAGTGTACATACTCAAAATGTTAAAATGCAAAGCAATATAATATAATTATTTAATACAAACACGAAAGAGATTGTGTCATTTTTCTCCTCCCTAACCGTGCAGCAGTCATATTAGATCTTAAAGCAGCAGGAGACGGATGGAACTCTCCCGAAGGGTACTTTGAAACGAATTAGCCCCAAGGCCGATCGCCCGCAGTTTGGCAATTTTCGAGCCATAGCTTACTTGGCTAAATTGCTGTTGGTCGAATGGCGGCGGGTTTTCACACAAGCCAACTCGAAATCAATTTGAATTAATTGTGACGCCACGCAGATAATGATCGCGCCGTCCGCATTTGTGAATGTGAGAAGCGCTCACTCATTTGAGTGCACGCCGCTGACAAACTTTCCACCTTCAGTTGCCCTATGCCTTGCAATTATCCCGTCTGCCTGCGCATCTCGGCCTATTGTCTTCTTTTTATATTCATCGACATCGATGGTTGCGGCACCAGGTCTCTTGCGCAAACCGTGATTTTGCTGAAATCCGGAAAACCTTAGCGCGCCAGGTTGTTGGAGTTGGGTTTCAAAATTCTGCCGAGTGTTTATTATTGGATTTGAATTGTAAGCGGTCGTAAATAAACCCGCGGCCAGGGCCTTTGACTCGTCGCTTCTGGCTCTCGTTTCATTTAATTCTCAGTCAGCCCGAGTCAGGCATCATTACCGAGTCACGACGCGCTGCTCAAAGGTCCAGGGTAATTCAAGGATTCTCGCGAAAAATATTTGTGAGAATCTTAAAAACATCTCGCGATAATAGCTCATTGAATTGAAATCGTGGCTGAGTTGAGTAAGATTTATTTTCTAATTTGTTAGCATAATTAACTCTTCAGCACAAATTTATCTTTGACATGCAATCACCACAGAGCATTTAATCAAAATGCTTCTGAAATTTATTTGCGTAGCTATCGTATTTAATTTAGTTTTGAAAACTTTTAATCACTTGTTGCCTATGAATAAATATTCAAGAAAAATAATTTTTAATTTAACTACATTAATAATCATAAACTGTGGATGACATCAACCAATTATTATGAGCATAAATGACGCACAAATGAATTGATTCGTAAAGGGCTTTTTGCGTCGTGAAAGAGATATCTGGATAATTTGCTTGGCATTTTCAGGGTTGCACACTTCAATTCCAAATCTGGAGGATTTTAATTTTCAAAAACTAGCAAAAGCTACTTTAACTATTTCAGAATACGGGAAATACTTCCACCATTTCGATTAAATCTTGTCTCGTTTAGTTGTGCTATAATATAGCTTAACTAAGTGTTGCCCATAGTTTTTGCTTACTTATTTACGTTAGTAAAAGAAAAATTCATTAAGAATAATTGTTTTAATAGTTAGCAACAAAATTAAAGGTCATCAGTTAAAATTATCACTTATAAGCACTTGAGTGTTTTTTAAATTTATATTTAGCTCATGGAGAGCGAAAGTTTTAGTCCAGGTGCAACAGAAATTCACAAAAAATGGGATTGTAAGAACTGTCAACTTTTTCCTATTCAGTTGAAACCTATTCTAGATAGAGAAAAATTATGAGCCAAGTTAATTTTGTGGTCACTTATGAGAATTTTGATCTGCTTCACAGCTTCTTTTCGCTCTCACGTAAAGATGATAGCAATATTACAAGCTTCTCCAGCCTACAGATACTCAGGTGGTTGAGGGGTGTTACTCCTACTTCGCCCCCAATGACTATTAAACATCATTTTCATTGGAAATGGAAAGAACACATGGCCCAGGATGAGCTGGCCACTTTCCCCTTCTCCCAGTGTCTGCCTCTCAACGCTAAAGCCCCTATGCACACTAAAAGAACCTGGACAAATTATTAAGGCACTGCACCTTTGACCTTTCCCTGATCTAAACTTAGGTGGGATTTGCCCCATTTACTTTCCTTTTGAGAAAACTTTCGTGTTCAATCATATTAATATACTAAAAATGGTTATGTAATGTATTGAATTTGTCGTAGAAAAAAACGCAACTGTGCACTCTTAATGTAGGTTAAAAATGAATTAATGCAGCATGAAGCAAGCTAGATTTCATGAAATTAAATCCCTACAGCAATATAATAATTTGATACCAACATGAATTCTCACTGAGCATGTGGTTTCTGGTTTTGCAAGATTCAATGGAATATATGAATGGATTTTCCACAAATGAAAGTGGTCATTGGATAAAAACAAGTTACTTTAGATACAGACGCTCACAATAATCATTAACCAAAACTTTTTCTTAATATACCCTGTACCAATAGACGCACACATCAACAAGACAGTTACAAAAGAGCAATAATACGAAAGTGTCTAATACATAATTATATTCTTGGCTTTGCATACACATAACAGAACTTCCTTATTTAAATGGTCCCTCCTAGATAGCCCCATGGGCTGAAAATTCCATTTTTTTTAAAAATGAATCTCCGCTTCAAAATATCCGCAAATGAATAATGAGCAGTAAATGATTCAGGTAACTCTAGTATTTAATAACTTTTTAAACTAATCCAGCACTAACAGTAAGATGCTTTCTCTGTTGATGTGTAAAAAGTCCTGCACAGCTTAAATAAAATGAAAAAACTAGACTAAACCTGATCATCGGTGGCTGTAAAGCATAATTTGAGCGCACTGTTGATGAAGAAAAACTCTAGCTGGTTTGAAATCAAATCAGTGTTTCAAAAATCAAAACGATATTTAATGAGATGACTAAAATAAAATCTCTTTATGACTTCAGTACACTGATTACGTTGATATCAGATTTTTGGCAGCACAATGCTGTACAATTGGGCAAGAAGAGTTGAACGTTTCAGTGCTGTTGCGGTCACGGATATTTTGCAGAATATTTGTCTTTATGGAAATGAACTCGATGGGCATCAATCCCAGTTTCACAGTGAGCTGTAAATCAAACTTGTGTTAATGCGACGGCTGACGCATGTTTAACTGACATTTACTTCCGACTCCGACTTAGAAAGCATTTTCTGGACACTGGAAGCTTCCTGTCCAATCACTTCGTCCGAGCTATCGTCCGATCTTAATGAGTGGTGATTGAACCTTCTTGCGATGGAGAAGGAGCCGCCTCCGCCTCTTTTTTCGCTGCAACGATCAAATTTTTTCGACTTTACTCAAACTTCATCTAAGAAAATAATAAAAAATATCAGCAGCAGAGACTGACAAGCCGACAGTAACAAACGCACCCAATAAATTTATGCTTCAAAAGTAATGCATGCAGAAAGAAGGTTTGTACTTACTCTATTTTTGAGGATGAAATTGACTGAGCTGAGTGGATGGGATGACTGCTATCCTAGTAACACACATATCAGTTCTTGTTTGGCAAGTTCCACTAATAGTCAAATAGCGAGTAAACTAAATAGGTCTAGCTTTGACACAACTGAATTCCATAGCGTCATTCAATGTATAAGAATATGCAAAAGATACAAATAATATCTTACAACACTTTTTCCCCAAAGTTGGCGTCTCGTGTTCTGCTGTTCAAAGTGGACACACTCCTCCTTCCTGGTGATGCCGTTTTTCCTATATTTTACCAGCTCACGGATCCTGAGTTGCAGGTCATCTTGTTTCACAAGATTTGAGATCAGAGTTTCGAATTCTTGGTTTGTGTGGAATTGAATAAATATTTTCAAAGATTCCCTCCATTCCCTGCAATGATTGATGGTAGTATTAATATTTTGCAGAACTTTCGTCTACAATCGGTTGTTACTTTTCATGTCTTGACATCTTTTTCTTTTGAATTGGCTTGTCTTTTCGAGCCGCATTGAAGAAGTCGGTAACCAGAGAAAAGTCCCTTGAAATCCTCTTGCGTCTGCCTCTTTCACGCAGTCGTCTTGTGTACATGTCAACTTGCGCCAACTTGAGAGCTAGAGTTGCAATGTATAAATCAATACGGTTTCAATAAAAATTAAGTTATTCACAATATTTCATTATAAACGTCAAAAAATATATTTGGGACTTTTTCTTATAATTAATTGGAGCTTTGCTGGGATATGGAACATTTGGAAAGCTGCCTTTTTAGCAGACAAGCGTTGGAAATAAGAGTGACCAATAAAATGTGGCGTCATTACTTCTAAATATGTACGTTTTTATGCGCCAACTATGGCTGTAATTGTTGGTCTACGTGAAGGTTTTTAAATTTTTTAACCTCTGCTCTGCATATCCCGTGGGCTACGAGTTCAATGGGTACCATTAACACCGCTGAGCAGATAACCTTGGGCCCGAGTGGCCGCAGAGGAGCTTGGGCCCAATGTGGCTAACTTTTCTCCTCCCTGAACCGAATTTAATTGAAACGCCTGACATTATTTGTCCCTAAAGCTGCTGGAAAGGTGCGAAAACCAGCAAGTGGCGAGTTGGCGGTGGTGCGCCTCCCAGCCCATTGAGCTATTTGAGAATTTCGAGCCACTTAACTAACCACCTTTTGCCATCTCTGACATTGGGCAGCCAGCATTAGATCCTAGAAATGCTCAATTATCTCCCATTGCTTCCTGAGAATGTCTTAACAATACAAGCAATGGGCTGGTTCAATGTTTGACTCAATCTGCAAGTGCCAACTATCAGGTGAACATAATCCTGTCCAGCCTTAAAACAAGCTGTTGCCAATGCCACTCTTTGATCAGCGCCTATCCGCTGCAATGGCGACCAATTCAAAAATTCATAATAATACTGTTTCTAATTTTTTTCTCAGCAAAATTGATTGATATGTACATAAATTTGACTTTGATGAATACCATAAAAGCTTAATAACAATAAATTGAATTTTCCTCCATGCCTATGATCTCTTAAGGATTTAGTTCACGTATTGATGTCTTTAGAAAGCTCTTTAAAAAATATATAGCAAAAATAATGTATTCACCTGACTCAAGCTCATCATCCTCAACACCAACTGCAAGAGACGAGACCAATGTCTCTGCATCATTGTCAAACTCCTTAACAAGGAATAAGCATCAAGGAGATCAAAACTCTCAAGGCAAATTGTACCCTTTCGAAGTCATCTCTTTGGGGCATGTAGCCAAGAAGAGTAGCTTCTTCTTTAGTAATTTCTAAAGGTGGCCCTCCAAATGGATAGCTCTTGCCCTCGCAAGGCTCGGTGACATCTTTTAGAGTTGGACGAAAATTGAGCGCACTGGGCCAGGTGAACTTCCCAATGTTCCCGTCCAGAAAGTGAGTCACATACTCTTCTTCAGCCTCTGCAATATGAATTCAAAGTTTAGAGTCAAGCATCTATGTATCTATCACAAGAGTTCAGTCACCTTCCGGAGTTTTGGACTCTATGTGCTTGCTTATGTCTTCCCAATTGCCAAAACCAAATTGCTCGATTGCGTCTAGCAATCGCATTGCTTCTTTGGCAGACCAACTGCCTTTGCCCTGAAAAACGCTTATTGTTCCAGAATCCTAAAATTGGTATCAACAGGAAATGTTAGGTAGATTGAAGTTCTCAAGAGGTCAAGAGTGTTACCATAAATTGATAGGGATGGTTGAATTTGTGACTTCCTATTTCAGCACCACACGCAAAACACTGAAATTTAAAATTGAAGTTAAAATAAAGCAAAATGGCATATATACGTAAGTCATAATCTCTCATAGTTTAAAGCTAAAGAGAGGCAATTTATTTAATAGATAATATATATGTCTTGTTTATGCAGCATTTCCATGCAATTAATTTGAAGTCAACATGCATGAAATGCTAATCTTGCGGCAAATTTGACACAGTACATATTTCTCAAGCCAGCTTTGTGAACAATTATTTGACTTGACAAATTTTTAGTCTGAATCTGGGTTCCATTGCAAAATACATTAACATACATACTTGCAAGCAAAGGTTGAAATCTGAGCACGATGCGCATTTAATTCGAAGTCCATCAATGTCTTGCTGGCAATAGGTGCAGGAATGTTTAGCAAATATATCTGAAAGAAAAAATTCCGTTATATCACAATAACGCATTTTTTGCTATTATGTAAAATTAAAAAAATTAATTTTCGTATTTCTCTTCCCTTATAATTAAATAGTAATTTATACATAATCATAATGAATATCTCAATGATGTATTTTAAATTGAAATTCTCAAATTGACACTAAATATAATAACATTAAAGGTATTATTAGAGGGTTTACCGGCAGCCCATTGGTTGTCTCTATGGACGTAATCACAAGTTCAAGTACATATACGTACAGTCATATTTATATCACGTGCTGTTTACACGTACCCACCTATGTACATTAATCGATGTGCACGTAAAACTAGCTCAACAAAAGGACTTTAAAGGCTGATTACAATGCATAAAACTGCTCAGAACTCATTCATCCTTGCAAAATCCGTGGAACTTACCAGTCATTTTTCTTTAACGAATACCCAAGTATGAGAGAAAATTATGAGGAAAGCAAAGGACGGACAATTTTTTCAGAAAAAGAACTAAAAGTGTCAAATTGTTTTGGAAACCGTTGGTGCGATTGATTGTTTCCCGCATCCCGCATACCAAGCAAAAGCAAAGCTGACGAGGATAATGGAAGCAGTCATTAAATACACGTAACAAAATGAGTAAATCTTTCTAATATTTTATTTTCACGATATGCGCATGTAAAACATCAATGCGTTGAAAAGAATATTTTGCGTTGCCTTGAAATTGTTATAACTTTTCGAGCTTACTTTCAACAATAATTTCATATTTATAACAAATCTTTTGTCACATAAATTGATATTTTGCCAAAGGTTTCTCTTTCCCTTCCAAACTGTGTTTTTCTTTTGTAGCGTGCATATAGCCATTTAGGACTCTCTTGAGTACCTCCTTGAAATTTGATAGAATTCTAAAATGACCGCACGCTCAGCTACACCAGCGCCTCTACGTCATCATTTCACTACTTTTGTGATTCTCCCACTCTCACGCATGCTAGCATCGAGGCAACCGCGGCCATTGAAATCTTTTTGAGAGAAATCTTAAATATTTCATTCCATTAACATCTGAACTCTAGGAAAATGGGTTTCCAAAACATTTGGTACTCTCACCCCCGCAAATATGGTCAGGGATCTAGATCTTGGTGAGTATTTAATCCAAAATCAAGGTACCAATGTCGGCATGCTTCAACACACTTTGTTTTCGACACGTGTTACAATAGAAACATACTGAAATGCTCTTTAGGAAATTAAGTGATAAATGCAGTTAACTCTTCGCCTAAGCTGACAAATTTTGGAAAACTCATTTTATTCTTGTAGATTGATGTTGTGTTTTCATGAAGCCTGGGCATTGCTCTGGCACACTTGCGCACTGGCATGCTCAGCATGCTTGCAATAATGTCCTGTAAACATTGAGCAGCTTTGAATAATACAACAGGAAGACATTTTCAGACTTCTGCTTGAATACTTAAATCAATATTTCAATCGTCTGGTATGCCAATGCAGCTAATAAATATCATTATTTTTCAGTCGGGCGTGTGCGAACAGGCACGGTCTCATCAGGAAGTACGGCCTGAACCTCTGCCGACAGTGCTTCAGGGAATATGCTGGAGATATTGGCTTCAAGAAGGTATAATTTAACTTATATTCCTTACTAACATTCTTACTAAACACGATTTGTGAGTAACGACGTGCGTGAATTGTTTAAATACATAGTAGTGTACACGCAGGCATAAATAATGTGCTTCCTCGCACACATTTTGTGCGGAGAGTCTGCCGAGTTATATATTTTTATCCATTCACACAATGAGTGAAATAGAATAGATCACTTATATCAAAATTGGTTTAAAAAGTAAAATATAATTTTTTGCCATGCTCGATCGTTGAATGAGAAAAAATAATTTCTTTACGATACTTCTCTTCTCACCCTCAATAAAAAGTTCATATTAAGATGAATATTGTGTGTGATAAATTAATGAATTTACACAGTATTGATATTTATTATACTGTTACAGAAAAAAAGAAAAAATTAGTCACGTTCGATAATTTAATTTAATTAAGAGCAAAAATTCTCTGCCACCAATATGGCTAAGGATGTGTGGCAATAATTATGTGAAATTTCTAAAAAGAAAACTAAATCTAAGGTTCCCAAACTTAAAAGCGGCTATTACAACCTCATCAGCCATTTTTCACCTGAAAAACAAAATTATTACCGCAGGATTGACTGCAGAGAATTTTGATTTTCAAATTTTAACTCCCTGAAGCCCTTTCTTAAAGCCATCTACTCAAATTTTTATGCTTAAATGTATATTGCTCAAGCTTCTTTTGTAAGAATATCAAGTAGTTAAGTTTTCAGTTTTCACTCAAATCATTCTCACCATGAAAAAGTTATGAGACTCGGACTCAAGAATTGATATCAAATTATTTTCTGTTACAGTTGGACTAAATGAGTTTCATCTACATTTACTGCTGGTAAATCAACCAATATATCCTTCTTTCTTAAATAAATGTCGGCATATAAATAAATGAATTATCGCCTTACTTAATTGAAAATTACCCTTCATCAAAATTATTATTATTAATTCCATTTGAAAGATAAGCATAAGAAAGAAATATTTATATTATTATTATGTGGGCTACATAATTAATTTAGTAATGGCTAGTATCTAATTAATTTTAAGAAAACTGTTGTAAAAATAGGACTCGCTGCAGGCTTCAAAACCGAATTTTTGAAGGAATAAGTAATGATTGATAGCCACACCCCTCATATATGGTTGTTGTGTTCAAAGTTCAAACTGCAGAAGTGGGAGGACACGCCCCTAAAACCACTAAAGGCACTACTTGCTTCAAGTACATAGTGGGATAGCCTTTAAAATAATTTTGAAATTGATAACAAAGTTGGCTACAAGCAAATCTCACGTATGGTTATTGCGGCCTAAGACTGCGGCAGGGAAAGGTGTTCTTAGCTATTTGAACGTACCAAATCATTGGAATGGACGCTGACGAGGGCACCCATGGGCATGGAGAGTTTCCGTCAGGAACAGCACACTTGTCCACCCAGGTCGCGGGTCATTCCTGCGACAACAAGAACTACAGTTTCGGTATGAATCTAGTTTAGCTACAGAGTATGGATCAGAACAATTTTTTATCAGGTCTCCTCGTCAAGAGTGGCAGATACGTGCTGAAGCCTGTAGAGAAAGAGCAACATGGAAATAGAGAAATCGACTTTTACCGCAGAGTGACTTCGACAAAAGACCCTTTACTGCTGGAGTTGAAGGCTTTAGTTCCCGAGTTTTATGGAACCGAGATTCTTTCATGGAATGACTCAAGTAAAGAAATTCATTTCAATTAGTTACTTAAATGCTAGGAAAAAAAGGAAAACACTCCCTTTTTCCTAATAAATATCTAAATGGCAGTGAAAATAGGACCATTCTATACTTCCAGGAGTAAATTACATTGTCTTAAGTAATGTGACTCATGGGATGGCTCAGCCCTGCGTTATGGACATCAAAATAGGAAAGCAAACATGGGACCCATATGCTACGGAAGCCAAAAGACAAAGGGAACAAGTAAAACTAAAAATATGAATATAAGCAATAATATTATCATGTTGTTGTTATATTTAAGGAAAAATACGCAGTCATTAAGCAACATTATAGTTTTTGTATCCCTGGTTTTCAAGTTTATGACGCAAGTACCTCAGAGTTCAAGAAATATGGTAAAGATTTTGGGAAGAATCTGACCATCGATGGGACAGTTGAAGGTAAATTTTAATACAATATTATCTTGAGAATAAGGATCTGAAATATTTAATTGCAGCATTCAAAACCTTCTTCAACCTCTCCCACGAGTCTGGGAGAGCAACTCTCCTGCACATTTTAGAAAGACTGAAGAAAATCGTCAAGTGGTTCAAGAGCCAGCGGCATTTTCATTTTTATTCTAGCTCCATCCTGATAGCTTATGATGCTAAAGAACTGTCAAACTTCCCTTCAGCGACTGTCACTATGATAGATTTTGCGCATGTTTATCCTGCCAATGGAGAAGAAGACTTAAACTACATTGCTGGGGTGGAAAAACTGGTAGAATTACTTGACAGCATTGCTGTTTAAAATCAATTATTGAAAAATATCTTGATTCATTCCAATAACGTATTGTCAATGTATTTCTGGTTATTATTTTATGAATGTTCATAGTACCAATATTGTATTTTGAACTGGAAATGTCAAATAAATTGTGTCTTCGGGGAACCAAAAGAATCTTGGAATTGTTAATGTGGCATAAATGCTATTAGACACCTGTGTGGTGCAATTTTATTATTATTTACATATTAATCAACAAGGATCAACTACTGCTTCTTGGGGAAACTCATGGTGTAGATAAGTTGTCCGACCATTGCAAGTCCAACGAAGCTGAGAAGAACGGTGGTACGATAGATGACCTGGTCAGTAAATCCTCCCTTCAGGTGGACAGGGGTGCCATCAGGAATCTAAATTCAAGACAGATTAGTATAAAAGTTATAATAGAATACTAGAGAAGAAGAACCTGGAATTTTTCCTGGGCAGCCTTGACCTTAGGGCTCAAGGGAGAGTACTGGATCTTTTCCCTCCTGACGGACGAAGTGGATACCCGCCTGAGCGCCTGGGCCACAAGGGTGGTGTTCTGTAAAAAAACAAATGTGAGGGTTGATCAATTTAATTTAATTTTGTAAAAATATAATTATATACTAAAGAGTAAAAAATATTTTCTCGGTGAAGTACATCATATCTACGTTAATTATTGTCAGCTATAATTAAGTTATTACGAAGAGGAAAAATGATAAGAACAAAAATTGATTTGCGTATTAAAAACGGACCTGATTTTCCACGAAATTTTTTTCACAAGATTGTGAATATTTAAGGTTTAAATTAATTTAAAATCAAAAGAAGTTCTGCCGCCTTCAGGCTGAAGGAGATCGAACTTCAAAAAACAGACGGAGACTTAAATTTACGACACTGACACTCTGCTAAAAAGAACAAGGAATGACTACAATTATGATCCATTAGACCCTAGAAGCACCAGGACGTGAACAAAAATCGTAAAAATTACTGTCCCTATGGCAATTTTACCTTCAGAAGACTCATTTTTCAATAAGTGAGCTGAAAATCGGCTGAACAGTTGTTGCAAGGTCGCCTTTTTCGATCAGGGGGCGGAGTAGAACGAGCAAAGGAAAAGGAACGAGCGAGCAAGCAGAACACTACCAACTCACCAAGGGAGTTTTCAACTCGAGCTGCCGCCGAGTGATACCCCGCCCATATTTTGCCATTTAAACTTTGCCGGCAACCACATTGAAAGGAAACATCAACACTACATACTGAAAAAGAACCATTGCGTTTCTCCCTAAATAATTTGGCATTTTTCGGATTACAAGCTTCTGCTATGGCCTCCAGAAAGGTCGCAACATCCAGTCTAAACCTGCTTTTAGCACGTCGTAACCTGTCAAGGTTTGGAATCAATGTTTTGAAGACAAATCAACTTCTCCAACCGAGTCAGGCTGTCTGCACAGCAGGATTTACAAACTTTGAGTTCCTGAGAGTCTGTACACAGCCGCTGAAATGTCACAGTCTTATCCAAGTCAGATGGAGAAAGAGAAAAGCCACGCCAAAGGACGTAAGTGCAATCCATACATACTCTTACTTAATCGTTTATAATTCATTAGCATGAACACTAAATTTGAGTGTCGTGAGTGGTCGCTCTGTTCTGAGACTATAAAAATCATTTTTGCGTCCGCAGGAAATTGTGGATGACTTAGAGAGTGATGACGAAGATCAGTCTGAGAGTCATCAGGGCCAAGACAAGGTCAACAAAGCTGTGGTTGCCTCTTTACGGGCGGATCTTGTGGTCAAAACATGCTTCAACCTAGCTAGAAAGTACGTTATTGGATATATATAAAAAGTAGAACGCTATTAATTATTTCCATCCTAATTTTTCAGTAAAGTGGAAGTTCTATTTTACGAAGGAAAGCTTAGAGTGAATGATGAAAAGCTGAAAAAGAAAAGTGAAATGGTAATGTATTGAAATGATTCAAGGATGTTCATTGTTACTATAAGAATTAAATTTAATAGCTGAAGATTGGTGATATAATCGACCTTGAGCAAGGACCAAGTCCGGGCAATCCAGAAAAGTTTAATTTGATCAGCCGTGTCGAGTTAGTGGGTGCTCATGAGAAGGACCAAGAAAGACTTAATTTGCACTACGTTAAGCACTCTAAACTCATTGTGCCGAAAGATGAGAATTAATTTTGCAAGCGTAAATAGAAACTATAAATTGTTGATTTATATTTAAAAATGCAGACTTTCTATTCGAGTTCAACCAGGGTGATTGACCAATACCTTCAATGGTGGAATGAAAGAAGTTTAAATTTTATTTATCATTTAATTGTTAATATCCACAGCTTTCAGAACATATACCATCATGAAAACAAAAACAGTGAAACAAATTCCAATCTGAGGTAACAGATTTTCAGCGACCGCGTCCATATATTTATTTATTTATAAAAATTTAATTTCGCCATTATTTGTTTCGAATTGTGAGACCACCGTAAACGTCTGAATTTCATCGATTATTGCTGATTTTTGTTGCTTTGCGGGACAACGTCCCCGACGACGGACACTGCGTTTGTGGAAACACCGATTTTCAGATTACAGTCATTAGTTGAACACATAGTCACAAAAACCGATCTTCCTTTACATCTGTAAGTTATCAATTATTTACAAAACACCCAAAATTTTGAGACCGCTACAACTGCTAGAGTTTTCCGCCGCTTGTTCGTGTCATCGTTCGTTAACAAGTATACATACAGTAAAGAATTTCATGCATTTTCTCCTCATTGAAGCGCGGAAGAATGGTATAATATCATTCACTTTTCGTCTGCCAAACCGATCTTCCCCCTTTCGTCCTGCTAAGAAGCTGATGATTAAACATATGTAGGCTAATTTCATAAATACTCGGACACAAATATTCCTGCTTTTCATCTATTTTAATCACATTGAAGGTTCGAGTAGAGCATCAAAATGAGTAGAGATTTGATTGCATTTTGTCCAGAGTGCTGAGGATGGCACTCGTTTGGCGGGAAAAATATCCTTTCGACCGCATTTTGATGCTGCTTCGGCGCAAATTATAAAAAGAATAACACTTGGTTTTGTTTGTGACAATTCCTGAGGTTAAAATGATCTTTTGTTCTAATTTCGCACTTCGTACAGCTAGGAGAGTACCCTGAATCCCTTTAAATGTGTGAGTTTCGTATTTTTTTTTATCTTAACGCCTACGCTCCCGTTTTTCTCTTTCTCAAAGAAAATAATTTTCGTCTTGATGAAAATATGTACACTTTTCGCAACGCGTCTTCTTTGAGTGTGTGTAACAAGTGAATAGTTTGAATACAATACTTTTTCCATGAATTATTACGCGCTCCGTGCGCGCATTTGAGGTAAGAGATTCCAGTTTTAGCGTATGATTTTTAATTCTTATTACTTCCCACTTTTTCAATAAGTACTGCATCTAAATGAATATCGATCGCAGAGCCCCTGTTTGACAGCATAATATAGATCAACTCACAGCCAATCGTCTCCTAAAATCTGTAAAATACTTGCTGAGAGAATTTTGCCATTCGACAGTCAAACAGTCGACTCCGCGCAGAACTACTTAATTATATCTCACTAAAACAATAAACAAGAGCCTCGTCTGTTCCTTACCCTAAATCAATTAACTCTCATGTCGCACTTGAGAAACAATCAAAATGTCACAAACGGATCAACAGAACGAGTCCAGTTAAGTGGACCAATTTTTTAAAACAAAAATCTCTCATTCGTTCTCTCACTTATTTGATAGTTCATAAAAACACGCACCTCACATCACTATACCCCATCAATTTGGGCGACAATTTTTGGTAGTTACACACTGATATCATTTTCCTTCAAGGGTAAATTTTGAATCTGTCTGTTTCTAAAATGCTGCCCACGAAAGCAGAAAAATTCGTAACGGAAACCGAAGGTTAAGAGATTTTGAGTTAAGAGTCCAACGGTTAAATAATAAAAACACGTGTGAACCTTGGGTGGGGAATGCAGTAAACTATTTTTGTTTTTGCTATCACATCGCAAATTTTCCAGCTGGAAAATGCGGTTCGCTCCTTGGCCCAGCCGGCAACGCGGTTCGCCTATCGTGTGTAAATATGCACTTGTTTTGCCCGGCTTGCCAGAAACGAAACCGCCCGTTTTTGAAGCAAGACAAAGTTTCCATATCACAGCGCCTGTTTTTTACTCTTGCACGCAGGTGACCTTATATCACAAATAACACAGGAATATTCAGTGTGCATATGTAGTTGTCTCCTCTCTAAGCAAGGATTTGTTTATCACCAATGTTACCAAAAATATCTCAAATCAAACCTTTCTGACAAATGTATATGAATATTAGGCTTTCTCCTCTGCGTAGTATCTTATTATACCTACAGCCTAGATATTAGCAGTTAAAAACTATTAATATTTAAACGTGACCTGTGCACACCAGAGTAAAAATTTGTTGTCTTTCTTTTTTTTTGGAAACTTTTGTCCTGCGCGTTTTCTTCCGAGAAACGGCAACTATCTTTCTCTCGGAATGAGATGTTGCCGCTGCTGCATGACGTGATTTTTAATGCTTTTTCGCACAAAGTGAAGCCGACACAATTAGAACTTGATAATTCAATCAAAAACTTCTGTTTCACAAGAATCTTTATAAATTCAAAGGCTGTCAGAGAGATTGAAACTATGCAGTTGTGCAAATTAATTTGCTGTAAACTAGACAATGCACTCGACAACCGCATTGCATTTACTTAATGAGGAATGATCGAACTATGTGCTTCACTTTGAGATTTTTCGGTCAGTATACTCCTTTACATCGTACTAAATAGAATGGAATGTAAAAAATGTAGGCACTACTTAAGTCAATGAATTAACATAGAGAGCTGCGTGTTATATTAAACTCTTAAATATAAAATGTAGTATTTGCAATAGTAGTTTGCTGTTCAGTTTACGGTTGAGGTGTTTGAATCTGTTTGTTTGTCTGTCTGTTTTTTGCTTTTGTGTAGATCTACTGATTTGTATAAGCAGGAACTTTTTCTCTTTCTTATTAGACTATTATCATTATTGTAATCTTTTGTGTGTTGTGTGTAAGTTTGAGAACGCTTAATATAATTGCCGGCAAAACGTAACAACAGAGCTGTAATAAACCGGAAAATCAAAATTACTTGAACAGCGACATTTTACGTAATATATTATAATTGTGTGGCTCAGTCTTCTAAGGTAATGCTGATTATTCTGGATGATCCCAAGAGTAATTGAAGTACGTCGATTGAAAATATTCCTCTCCTGCACTCGTCTCGCCAATTACGTTCTGGGCAGCAAGAAATCATAATCATAAAATCATCGATCGCACGCTTTGACCCTGGTTTCCGCAAGAAGTGTCGCGAGAAAATGCGTTCACCGTTGTTGGGCGCCGGGAAGGAGACGGAGCGGAAACCAGTCGGTTAGCACCACGGTCAGAAACGATGGGACTCTCACCTAACTCTAAGACAATATTTGTGCAGACATTACATGGACTTCTTGGGCAGCGATGTGTCGATCAGCCCGGTGACGAGGTCGAGCGCGTTGGCTCGCTCCTCGGCCGCCAGTTCTCTGTTCTTCTCGGACTGGGGCAACAAGTGGATCATGCTCACTGGAATGGGGAACGCTAAGTCCGAGTAGAAGTTGGTGTACGGGTTGAAGTTGAGGTCGGTCGTGTCCGGCGGGTTGTTGTTGGCGAGGGGGTCTTCGGGGGGCATTTTGGAGTCGCGGCCGATGGGCGGCGGCGGCGCCCCGGACAGCACCTCGCAGTCTTTCTTCAGTTGCTCCAGCTTGAGCGACTTGCCGTACTTGCCACGCACGTACATCAGCAGGCTGTTGTATGGTATGCCGAAGATTCGCGACGCCTGGGACGTTGTCATCTTCTTGTTCCATACATGCTGCAGCGCCTCGGTAAGCTCGGCGTTGGTCCACGACCGCGGCGGTCCGCCTCGCGGCGCGCTGTGCTGCCCCTTTGGGCGAACTGACATCATACAGAGAAACATATTAATTTCAAGGATGAATCTGCAAGGGAATAAATTCATGTTGCGAAAAAATTTCATTTGATCAAATCGAAAACACATGAGAATTGAATAACAATACAACAATAAATATCAGAAATCTTGTAAGTTTTCATGAATCCTTTTCTACAAACTCAAAGAAAAATTAACACCATCCGTTGCATTTTTTGTTTTCCTTAAAACTGCATTTGAGTCATACGTGCACTTTTACAGACAAATTTTAAGAATCATGACAAGATATCTCAAGATACTTAAAATACACTAAAAAAGGACAACTTTTGTTTCTATGACAAAAGTCGGATCTTTCAAGAAATTTGATCAATTTTTTTAATTTATCATTAATGATTTAATTAAGACTAATTATTTTGAAAAAATTCTAGGCACCAAAATTAAACTGCAACAAGCAACATCATGCAGCGAAACAAATGAGGTTTTGCATTTTCTTCATCAACAGAAACGTCTTAAACTTTCTGGTCTTTTTTGCCCAGGATTTTCTGACTGTGCGCACCGTTTTATTCATGCAATGTAAATGCTGGAAATATTTACTTCCAAGTTGTAAACGGTAAATATATTTCACGAAATCTATTTTCATCATTTCCCGTGTTCATTAGAGACAGAATTCATTAAGTTTGATATGGCCTTTGAAAATTGTCTGTTTGGTTAGCATGTTCTTAATGTGCCCAAAAATTCCATAACAAAAACTAACGAACTGTCATATCTTAATGTCACTACTCACATTTCCTTTTATTCATCAAAGGGTTATCGTGTCTTGGTTCTGGCAAATCGTGCAGTAGATGATTTCTCGCATCTATTGGGGGAAATAAACCTGCAACAATAAGAAGCGCACTCATTGTAAAAAGGCAAGTAACTGTTTCGCGTATAGAGAGCGATAGTTCTCAGTAATTGCGGTGGACATTGGTCCTCCCAAAAGACAAAATAGAATGGAACAAAAAAAACACGATGAGCATTGCACTTACCTAAATGTGCCGATTCCATGGAAAACACTGAAACAAATTGCATTATTTGTATGACAATTGAACCGCGAGTGCAAAAAATAAATAGCTTACTGTGTGGCGGAGTCAGTGGCATAGAAGAAACGGTGGGTAAAACAGGAAAACCTGCTGTGTCTAATTGCGCATCCTGCAAAACAAGACGATTTGCTCGGTGAGCTTGGTATCCAGTGAGAACAAAATCGACACCGATATTAATTCACGCTAACAAAATGCTTTGGACGTGGAACACGCCAGCGAAATGATTCAGAATTAGCATAACAAATGGGGCGTAAAGCAAATCAATGCGTCTCTTCATTGAATCATTCTTTTAATTTGCCAGCACCAGGTGAAAATGGACAATGAAAAACCATGAATATTCAATTTAAAAAAAATGCGTACCAAAGATCATTAAATACTTTAACATCCATTTACTTGTATTAAGTAAAACCATGAAGAACTAGAGCATTATACATATATATTTAAAATTTCTCCTGAAATCAGAGGCTTGGAGAGATTAGAACCCTAGGTAGTCGTTTCTCCAGTATTTTGCTGTTCTCTATCACTTTCATTTAATTTAAGTTATTTGATTTTTCTTGTATTGATTATTGCAAGAATAAAAGTACATAATTTATGTTTTTTCAAAAGCAAGTTGCGAAGAATCCCTTTTGAGTCAAAGTAAATTTAAAACCAGCCAAAAGATATGCGAGCAGAGGTGTTAATGAATGATATACCCATGTGAACTGAGGTGGGGCACTCACTGGAAGGCCGAGGGTGTGGGGAGAGCCACCCATGGAAAAATCGAGCAGTCGTTCGCTCGCGGCCAGGTCGGCGGGCAGCGACGAGGGTGCCTTGTTTGGCGGCAGGTCGGCCGAGGTCAGCGGGCTTTCGGGGGCGCCGCTGGCCGGCGGCGAGTGCAGCGTCGACGGCGCCGGGCAGTGTTCCGTCGGCGGCGAAGCGGACGAGTTGAGAATGGTGTTGACCTGCTCGAGCGAGATTAGCACACATGTCATGGCTCGCGGCTACTTTTCACCTTTTCCGACGAATGCGTCTTTTTGATGCTCAAGTTTTCAGGCAGGTCGGGCGACGGAGGTCGACTCGGTTGCCGCTTTTTGAGGTCGCGTGCCACCATTTCACCAGATCGTCTTCTCGGTCTCGCCTGTGTTGAGCACACAGATTTTTACCTTTTAAATTAACGTTCGCTCTCGCCGTTGTTACAATTTAAATGCTTTGATCGATGAGGCATTTCATTATGATAATGCAACGGCTATAAAATGGTTAAATTTGACAAACCAGAGCGGATTACTGATTCTCTCCGTTTTAGATTTAATGCTAGTTTCCTGCCTTTATCGCTTTTATATTCTCGTTTTAAAAAATGTATGAGTCAGATATTCGTCTCCGTGGACTTGGAAACATTTTAAGTTGTAAAATTTGCATTTGAAATTGTCCTGTCATAACTCAGTTCAAATTATAATATTTTAAATTGACATTAGATACAGTATGCTGCATGGGGTGCGACCATTCATGTTCTTACTGATGCTAGTAGTGACACGGAAATGAATAAAAGACGACTTTACTTTGATGAAACATTTTAAATTTTAGGGCATTGATAAAGCTCCACCTTCTTTGACTCTCTAATCATCAGAAATAGGAACTTAATGGTTGGTTCAGCTGCCGATATTTCATTATTAACTAAGAGAATACTACCATCATATACGAAACTCAGGTTTTGCGGGACAGCAATTTATCATTACTTTTTTGTTTGTTACGTCATTGTTTTAACTTGGTACCCCAACTATTAATTTATTAGTCATTAAAGTATTTGTTTTTTTCTGTCATACGAAATTAGGGAAAAGTTTTTTAGCTCCGAGGAAAATGTCCAGCATTTCAAATTAAAGCGAAAAAAGTAATTAAGTCCCTTGGAGTGAATGATGGCCATAATTTTGAACTAGCAATCAAATTTATTATTTAAATTTTGCTAGTACTAATTAAAAAACCGAAAGTCCTCCTGATATTTACAATCAACATTTAATTTTTATCCTTCAGGGTTATTATTATTTTAGATTAAAAAATTGCAACAAGTCTTACCTGTTTTCTTCTGGGAACAGGCGAAACTCTGTGGTGGTCTCGGCAGTTGATGGGCGAACTGGCCTCACTCATCGGCGATTGCTTCACTGGCGAAGGCTCGAAATGGGGTGCGGGTGAGGGCGAAAAGGGTGAGGAAAGGAGGAGGGATCCGTTCTCAGGGCCTCGGGGCCCCGTGAACGGCACTGGCGAAAAGGGCAGCGGAGGTGCCGAAGAAGGTGAGCCAGGGGTGGCGGCTGTTTCCATCAGCTCGTGGCTGCTCACTGATTGCGGTTCTTTCTCCATGTGCGCCAGTCCGCGGATCTGCCGAAATTTCCATTTAAAACACTCGACCGAAATTACTGCTCCGCTTGGGTACCTGCAGCGACTCGGCGGCTCTGATTAAGGACGAAAGTTGCGCCTGGCTCACGCTGATTTCGCCCTTGTACATGAAATCGACTATTGCTTGCACTTCCCATTCCTTCAAATCTTTCAAAACTATGACTGGATGTTTGCATGGCGAGTCCAGTAAGATGCGTTGAAAATATGGACTATAAATGAAAGAGTGGAAAATAGCACCATTTATTCCTTGTGGAAGCATAAATGAGAGATAAAAGGTTCTGAAATTTACTCCAAACCCATTTAAATTTGAACTAATTTCGGAGAAATAGATTACAGTTTAGCCGTGCCGTTTTTACATTTACGTCATTGTCATATTGATTTCAATACATTCATATACAAAATATTGCCATAAAAACGCATTTAAAACTTTATCCTTTTCTTGGAACAAACTCTCTCTGGTCTAAAAAAAATCTCGATTGCTACGACCAAATGAAATTTTAACTTTTCAAAATATTTTTAATATATATTGCTACTAAGCTACTGAAAATGTTCTCAATAATTAATGAGCAAGCGTGCTTTTTAAAAATGATTTTGAGTTACTCGGTGAAATTTAAACTGCCAGATCTGAGATATTTTCCTTGAATTTGCATACGCGTTCGCAAACTTCCCCAAAAGCATGATGCTGTATTAAATTTACAAGAAATCCATCAAACAAAATTGTAACATTTAAAGTTCCGCACGCCAGAAATTCTCCACCAAAACAAAGTCAATGAAAACAATGTAAAGTGTTTGCTAACTTGATTAGCACCACTGCCACTCACCTACACGCGGACAGGACAATTCTGTGTGCCCTGACCCTTCCTTCGTCGCAAACCAAAGTAACGTCAACAAAAGCCTCGTCCTGCAAAAGTGCGTCGAGAGCATTGAGAATGTGGTACTGGTGGTTGTTCCATCGGAGGCTGTAGCCGGGGGCGCACACCTCAGCAGAAGTCATTTTCCAGCAGACTGACAATCGCAACTCGCTTGTCACTTTGTACCATTTGCCATGACCTGCAGCACAACCAGCAAAATTTAAGCTAAACATTCGCCACTAAAAATGCGGAAATTCTCAACTCAAGCTGCAAACACGTAATATTAACTCAAAGGAATCTAAAAAAATTATCATCTTAACAAATTAACATTAATTGCAAGCAAGAGGAATATTAATGTAAATGTTTTAAAAGCTAAAGCTCATATTGCACTTTCTGAAAGTAAAAATTAAAGAGAATCAAGCATGTATTTACGCTTTTTAAATTTCGTTGTTACAAGCTTCTATTATGGGCAAATATAACGTGAATTTAATGCGACATGCCTATGTCTACAAAAATTGTGCAGTTGTAAGCGGCTTGTCAAGTGACACTGATCCTAAAATTGTAAAAATCCTGCCTGCGGTTAACTTTTTACTAAATAAAAACAAACGATACTCAAGCACGAAATGCTGGAATTAAACAAGTATGCTAGTTATCTGTAAAAATGAAAAAAGCGCATTACTTCGCAAGCTTCTTTCTAAACATTTTAATTATTTAAATCATGGTAATCTGTCAATTAAAATGGCGAAACTTTAAAAAAGCTATATATGAGAAGAAATAAAGCTAAATACATTGAAAGTCACCGAAGATTAGAATAACGAACTATTAAAAATTGAAGATATGGTTTCGGGCCAAAAGAGTTTGTGAAAAAATGCGGGAAATCTTTAGGTGCGCGGACCGCCGCGCTGATGAGCTCTCTGTCCCACGCTCGAGGGCGAGAATTCCGCGGCGATAATCGCAGATTAATTGCAAATTTTCTACCATTTAAAAACATAATTTTATACTGCGCTTGTTAAAATTTTTATTCCGCGTAATCATTAACTGCTACATCTATTCGGGATCATAAATTGTTACGAAAACAGGACTGTTTTGACTGTAATATTATCTCACTGACAGCGTCTTAATTTTTTAGCGACATACATTATTTTAAAATTGGCTTAAAAAAACCCTAGCTCAACAACTTTACGTTTTGTAAAAGAATTTGTACGATGCGTGTAAAATAAACATTTATTGAAAAATCTCATAGGTCTTGGTTGCCTCAAGTCTGAAAATATTTAGACTCTCTAAAGTAAACATGTTGCATTGCCGAGATTAACGAAAACGACGCATTTGCCAATGTCACGCGTTGAGAGTATAAAATATCATTGACACGAGCGAATTGCAGCACAGAGTGCATATTATTTTAGAAGAAGCGCACTGCCACACACAAACATTTGTGATAATTCAGCAAAATAGTCGTGCCGATGTTTGTGACAAAGGAAGAAATGTGTATGTGTGTGCAAGTTAAATGGAAACACCAAACAACTCACTTGTGCAATCGACTTACGTGGCGAATATTTATGCAATAACGCACTAAAATTAAACTTAATGCTCACCAGTACACCAGCAATGAGCTCGGAAAAATTACTGACACGTACAATTATTTAAAGACCGTGTTAATTCCGTGCGTGGTATGTACGAGGACAACGCTTTTCGACAAATAATGGAATATGTATTCAAATGTTACATAATTTAAAACATTGATGGTACTCGACAACAAACAATATAATTTAGGCAATTAAAACACTCGTTAAATTGTACTTAAGAATGCAGCAGAAAAGGTTATTTGTACACATGAGCATTAGCAATGATGATATACATATTTATTTTAAAATTTAATGGTTCCAAACAAGGAGCGAGAATAAAGAAAAGTGGTCTCACCTTTGGAAAAACGCTGACTCGGATATTCTCTCTTGTCACAGTTGAGATCACTGGCCAAAATCACGCACTTTTGAGGGGTTGCACAGGGGGCGTCGGGAAATTTTGACTGCGGGAGCACGTGGCGGTGTTGATGTCCGCGCGGCGCGAAATCACTCGCTCAAGTCAGCAAAGAATGAACGTGTCGGTTGGTCGGTCGGTCGGTCCGTGTGTGCGAAATCACGAAGCAGCAGCCATCGGCGGGCAGAGGTCTTTCCCTCAACACATCGCAACTAATTCTGATGTAAAAAATAAACGAGGAGGTTTTATTTTAATCAAAGTTGTTGGAAAAGTAAAAAGAGGTGGGGGTGAGAGAGACGGGTACGTGTATAATAAAATATTTTTGCTTCGTTTTTTGAAGTTGAGCAGCTTTCTTGTATTGCACACGCGCATGTGCATGCGTGTTCCTTATTTTTTAAGTTTTTCCACCCGCAACCTATGGTGGTTCTCTGTGTGTGTCTCTCTCTCTTCTCTCTCTCTCTCTCTCTCTCTCTCTTTCTCTTTCTCCACGCGCGCGCTCGCCCTCTCTCGCATACACAAACAGCATTATATATACTAACTACACTTTCTTATGAGACAATCGATCAAGCCTTATGAGTAAAAAGAGCTCGAGAGCGCAAGAGAGAGAACTTTTTAATTTCTTATTGGTTGCCGGAGAAAAATCTTGCGCGTGTAAATTAGAAAGCACCACCCTTTTCCGACGTATATGTACTCTCCCGGCACATGACGATGAGAGCAGAAAGAGAGAGAGAACCCCCTCACCCCTCCACGGCACATCACCCAAAGAAAGTAGTTATTAAGCAGCTGAGAGGGGTCGTTTCAATAATTAAACCGGCTACTGGAAATAAAATTCGGCTGTCTAATTTAAAAAAAAAATCAATTATAATTTTTAATTAGTGAATGAATGTCAATTACAAACTGAGATTTTTTCGATTGTTTACGACCACGTGAAAAAAAATAATTAAAAACATAACTTTTAGCACATGCACCCCGGGACGAAGAGAGCCTTTCGGCGACCAAAGATTATAGCGCACCGTTGAGGGAAGACGAAGTATCAGATTTTTCGAAAAACAAAAGAGCGTCGGCGGCGAATCACAGCGTTGGCGGCGAACCACTCACTCGACACACTCGCGATCAACTGCTTGCTCGACTGCTGCCCGCTCGGTTGTTATTTTCTTACTAGCAGTTTGAATGATATTTAGGAAATGTCTCAAGTTAGTTTGCTGACCGTCAGGGTGGGAGACGATTTCGGGGGGTTAATGAGAGGGAGGTGTGGGAGGGGGTCCGTCCGTTCGTTCGTTCAATGCCCATAATGCAAGCAAACTTCTCGCAGCCACACACTCGCCGCTCGCTGGCTCACACAATCCCTTCTCCTTTCTTACATACGCCCCCGCTGGCTGCATGTGTATACGTATGATGGTCCGCAACATGCTCTGGGTGAGATGATGATCGCCAGGAGGGGAAAATGAGAGCAAAATGAGTCGGTGCGGCGGCGGCGGCTCTTTGGACCGCATGCGAAGAACCACTCAAGCAGGCAACTCTCCTTACTTAGCCGGATGTTGTTCCTTTCTCCGCGATGCACCGCCTGCCCGGCCGTCGATTTAAATCCGAGAAGCGACCGCACCATACTCGCTGCCACTGCATGCCCATCTCATAATCCACCCGGCGAGTGGGGTCCGGCCGCGGGTATGCAACCGGTGCGACTCGCCCGCCCGACCTGAAGCCTAACCTACCCCTTGCAGCCACTCGCTCGCTTGTCGCGCACCAGGGTGCATCGCTCGTATTTCTTTCGCTTTCTTCAGCGCCGGCCGAAATTTCTCACTGCGTTAAATTTTGCGATTTTATCGATTTTAGCCACGCGACTCGGTATTAAACAAGGCAGCCTTCGAGATCGAACTGTCAAATGAAAATTATTTCCCTTTTTCCCTGGAGGGTGGCAACACCTCACACGAAAATTATATTAATTTTCGAAATTTTTGCTAAAGGGGCCGATTTGGAGAAGTGAGATGTAAAAATTAACTTGACTTTGAATAACAACAGACGAGAGCTTCCTTGCCACAATGCAATTCGTTCTAAGCGCGATGGCCATTGAAATTTAAGTGAGTTGCGAAAGTTGTGGCTTTCCAGCAAGATTGTACTCTTAAGTGAAACGACCAGTAACAATCAGTGCTCATCTTCAATTATTCCAATAAGAGTCTTTGTAATCGCTTAAATCGTACTACTTGGAATGGATTTCAGACCAGTGTTGGTGGGTTAGTGAAATTAAGGCTGCCGTTTATTAATATCAATAGCAATTTATTTAGCGTGACACTTTTAGGAATTTAAAATTAAGTTATGGTTGCTGCATTTCTTTGAGTCAATAACTTTATTTCTAATATTACTCTCTGAAGGATGCCGTTTATTTATTTGAGCTCCTGTTTGTAGTAAGAATATAAAATAGTTACAAAGTAAACCAATATAAGACCGACAAGAATGATCTAAAATTGCAGATCTAAAATTCATCATTAACAACCTTCTTTACCAACAAAGAAAAACCATAGAATATTTTGCACACGCTTTTTTTATATTGCTATTTTTTATTCCTTTAAGTGCGAGGAAGTCTTTTAACAGCAAAATGACAAAAATATCGATTCAGGCTGGATTCAGGAGTAATTTGTAATTTAGTTAAAGCAAAAATTAACTAAAATTTTATTTTTTATTTTGTTCTTCATGAAGCAGCCAACCGAGAAAAAATCTTTTGCTCGTCATCCGTTTTGAAATAGAGCCAATTGTATATGCACCTCATTATATTGAATGCATATTTAAAGAACAGCCCTCTCTAGGAGACATAAACTTACTCTAAATTTATAAATATTTAATAAACGCAAGCTTTATAGCCAGCTCGGCCTTGCGACAGCTGAATTTATTATTAGCGGGCAGGAATTTTTTGTTTACTTTTTACATCAAGCACAATATCATTAAAGAGTTCGTGCCCAAGGATTGGGAATATGTAATAATAATAGAGTCGTAATAAACCCTCCGTTGTTCCGTATAAGCAGTCAACGTTATTTTTTTAACTGGAAACGGAAGAATTCCGTCCGCTCTGAAATCAGTTAGTGTATCGATTCAGATGGCCGGCCGATAGCGGAAAATGCCTTAATTAAACTATAATGCATGGAGGAAATCCGTCCATTGATTGATGGGGAAAATAGCACCGTTTAGTGGAAAAATGATAAATCGGAAGAAAAAACTCCACCTACATTTCCCCCGAAGCATGCATACGGTGACATTATCACATTCCGCCCGCACAACTTATACGTTTACACACGCAACGCTCTCGGAACAAAGCGGAACGATGACATCCACGCACGGCAATGCACGTGGCCCCCGTCCGTGATTTGTTGGAGAAAAAATGTGGTGTGAAATACAAAAATATCGATTTGATGAGCGAATGAGAGAGGAAATGCCGTGTCGGGTGCAGGAAGGGTTAAAGAAACGCGTTATTAGTTAAAGTGAAATTGCGTTCGAGAAAGGTGCTGGCGAAATTCGGCGAGCGAGTTGATGAGGAGGGGCCCTCACGCATCCAAGCTGTGCAGTCATTATACTCGACGGAAAGTTTGTCGTTTTTCAGGAATGGCACATTTGAAAAATTGATGAGAACGCCGCGCGCACGCCGTGGAAGCTGCTGGCTACGCTGATGCTGCTGCTCGGCATTAATTTTTATTTCGGCGTTTTAAATTATCTTTTGTTGCCGGCGTCAGGAGTGTGTGCGCGTCTGAAATAATGATTGTTGCAGGCATATCACGACATGTTCGTTCGCTCGCCCAGCGCGTTCTCTCGCGACTCCCCCACCGTTTTTAATCCTCCCCTTTCTTAATTTCCTTTTACAACCCTCTCAGTGCTGCTGCTGCTGCCGCTTCTTTTTTGGACCCCCATTAAGAGGGTGGGTAAGAACGAAAAGAAGAAAAAATTAATTTCTTAAAACATGCATGCGCGCGGCGCATTTCCCCGGTTTTAACTCGATGCACACACACACTCACTCACTCTCGCCCGCTGCTAATAAAAGAAAAGAACCCTCGCGCACAAAAACTTTGCCGGGGTATCGCAGAGGCCAAAATTTTCTTCGACGCGTACTAAGTCGAGGGAAAACAAAAGATATAATTCGGGAGTTGATAACTCATAGCAGAAATTAATGTCTCGCGGGCAAAAGTCTCCGCCTCGCTTGCCGCCTCTTTCCAACCCACGTGAATGAGTGTTCGATCTGACTGTGAAATTTCGAACAGCCGTCCAACCCTTTCTATTTATTTTACCTAATTTGTAGGAATCCCTTGGGAAAGCAATTTACATTATTTTAATTTGCTCAGCACTCGGCACGCATATCTGACCGAAACTTACCAATATTTCAATTGTCCATGCAGTGCACACCACGACCATTACTTCCGCAGGGCGTATAAAACCAATAATTTACCGCTTTACAAGTAGATTGTATCGATGAATGCACCGCTGCTAGATTTTTGGTATCAAGCACAGCGCTAATTTGCTTGTTATCTCAGTGACGGAATCTAAAGTAGAGTAAAAACTCTTGGAATATTTTATTTCACGCGTTGTTGGAAAGGGCTTCTCAGTCAGTATTGAGTTTTGGTGTGCACGCTTCTGGTTTCCAATTTTGTCCGGTTGATAGTAGCTTTTTGAGTGGCCAGAGAAGCAATCTTTTCGTATATTTTAGACGGAAGACCACTGCTAATAAGGATGGATTAATGCAGTTTTGAGAATTATATTAAATTAATTTTATCAGTCCAAATTTGAATTTTATAATGTCAATATAAGTTGAACTGTTCTTTTTCCTACCGATTGGCCCTCGTGAGTTTTTACTCAAGCCACGATATGATTCCATAATTAGATTGCTTTTGGGACTCTGTTTTCTTGCCACGAATAGGAAGGAATAAATGGACAAGGAAATTTTCTGGGAAGACAGTCGAGAATTCTTCCTGTTGGTGAGATTGGAGAAGTGCCGTGTTGCGGTGTACATTTTAAAAAATCTGAAAAACCTTTGGCTGCTCCGACCCGAGCAGGAAGTGCTCCTTCGGTTGCTGTGAAAGAAGAAATTTTCCCCTCTCGCCCAGCACACTTTTGCCGAGCGGTATTCTTATTTTGGCATGACAGGAATCGATTTTTAATTACCAGCAAAGCGAAAAGGAGGGTTTGAAAAAATGCGTGAGCATCAATTAGAGCGGAGCCCCTCGCGAGAGGCTGGAAGAATGTGATTTCGACTAGAATTAGTGTATTGATCTGAATGCGTGTGTGTGGTTCGGGTACGAAATGTGGGAGGCAAAGGCGGCTCCTGCTTCTTTTCTCTTCCCCTGCCTTTTTAACAAAGCAACGCGAATGAGCGAGCGAACGGGCGAATGTGAAATAGTACTTAAGCTAAGGAGCCAAGAAGAAAGAAATTCATTTAATGAAAAATGACTTTCCTCCTTACCCCATTTGCTCAGCGTTCATAATTCCTATTTCTCTCTCTCACTGCTTCTCCTCTCGTTTTTTGACAATGAGATAAATTATTTTCCCCGAATTTTAAATGAAACACACTCGCTCTCGCTCTCTCTCCTCGGGACGTAATGTGCCTGGCAATTATTATTAAAATTTTAATTTATCGCGAAGGCGGAACGAGCGCTCGCGCGCATTTATTGTTTTCTTTCCGAATATCTGGAGAAAACACGACGCTTTGTGACAATATACGCTCGCTCTCTTTGGAAAATATTTCGTCCGTCAGACGAGCTGACTTACGGCTGTGATTCCAGTGCGGTGTGTTCGGAAAAGGGACAAAAGGGTTTGCATGTCGGCCCAGCGCGGCACAGATAAAAAACGCTCTCCCGACGCCTTAATTGCCTGAATAAATATTCACTTATTCGCCCGGTTCGGAGGCAAAACACTTTGATGAATACACTTCTGCCATGAAATCACAGATGTTCCACTGCGATCGGGAGAAGTATTCGGATTTTGCTCTTTCCTGGCGAAGTACTTACTTGAGCGAAACACACTCGTAATTACGGAAATGATGATTGATGCGTTTGCTTTGCACATTAAACCGGTGAGCATCCTTGCTTGCGCTTTAGCCAGTGTGTTTTCAAAAATCATTACGATTGTGCTTGTTACCGCACCATTCACTATTATTCTTTAAAATCATCATAACACTCACTCGCGTTGGATGATAAAAAAGGGCTTCCGTGACGAGAAACTTACGTTGTTTGCTGAGTTGATTGGCACCAATTCTTCTAGATTAAAACAAAACAAAAAAGCGGGGACACTAGATTTGCAGGTTATGAAAAGAATCAAAAATATATTAAAAAATCAACGAATATTGGAGTTTTTTAAGTTTGCTTTAACTTTCACCTGCATCTTCAGTAAAGAATAGATATACATATTTCTGATATGTTTCTAAGACTTGCCTCACAAAATTAAATAGTTTAAACAATACTTTCCCACAAATACTTGTCCGTTAAACCCTTCCTGTAAAATCCTGTCATGATTACACGAATAGAGTGAAAATATTTCGATCTAATAGCAGTTTTTGCATCAAAAGCTTTCCAACAGATGCCAAAAATCTTCTAAGTTTACCAAAAAGTTGCAAAATGTTTGTTCAAGTACTCAAAAGGCCCCAAAATTCATATTTAAAATTATATTTTCATCAATATTACAGAAAAGTTACGTTTGTTTCCGATAAAGAGGCATTTCTTCAACTTCAAGCTATATGCTGATAATATGGCTAACGTCATCTCGGTTTTTGTTCAGGATTAAAAAAAATGGACATGCCTTATTGGAAAAGTCGTCTTTGTTGCCGACTAGTAACAACTGTCCTTCGCAGCCCTAATTCATGATACAATCTCACTTCTTAATGAATGAAGGAGAATAGAATTATGGGTGCTGTGTGTAACCGTTTTTCCGAGGAGGATATTTAATTCTTCTCTGAACGAATACTTGAGTGACTCTTTCGTCAAAATAGGATTTTTATTTTTTTTAAATTGCCAAGGTATCAGGTCCAAAAGAATACTATTCGATAGTAAAACCAAATTAACTAGTGGAAGTTGCACGAAATAAGAAATCTGGCTGATTTTTACTCTTTAATGCCGATATAGTTTTGAAAATATGCTTTTTAACATCTGTTTTAATTTCTAATAGTTAATTTTTACAACATTTGTGTGATCAAATAATTCCTTCTATAATGATGTTCAGTTTATACTGTTTCAATGTTTTTAATAATTTAAATACGTATTAAATGAGGCTCTGCAACATCCGCAAAACAAAATACTGCTCGGTTTGTGCCAAACGCAAGCAGTTCTGTACATCATTGAGAAGGTATAAAAGATCGCCGCTCTTCCTTTTCTTTTCAAGCACGTTTGAACCAGAGAATTGCTTTTCATTTAAATTGTGCCGTGGCTAAAACGTCGCGACACTACACACGACACCTTTCCTCACTGCCTCTTCTTTTTGTTTGCTCACGTACGAAACGCGGTGTATATTAATAATAAATATTTCGGACGCGTTCCCGCATAGCATAGCAGAGCGAGTGAGTGAGGCCGCGGCGGGCCAGATTAATAGCGTCTGATAAGCGGTTCTCTCTTGCTTTTGTTACACTTTGGGAGGCGCGTCGCACACAAAAAACGGCGACACCGACGTCCATATAATAGGAAATACATTCACATTATAATATCATAGAGAAAAGTCGAAGCAACTGAGTGTGTGTGTTATCGCCGCGCCATTGGAAATATGCACGTGTCTTCTCTATGGAGAGGTAAATTTATACAAGATTAATTGTCAATCTAACCTCATTCGAGGGAAAAATTATTGGATCGAATAAAAACAAAAAGCATGCAGCAGTGAGGCAGGTACAACGGGTGCCGGGCACAATTTATTGGTGGTGATAATGTTGGTTGGACCGTAGGCATACAATCATTATCATTTTACGGCACGAAACCATCAGTTCACTGTCATATTGTAATTTGGAATATCATCATCGTCAGCAAAGAAAGACCCATAATCGTATAATATATAATATTATGCTAAATAAAAAAACTACAAATCGAATGCGAGAGTAGCTCGCTCACCAATTCCGGGCCGGCAGTGAGACGAACGTGTGCACAGCTCGTCTCGTTTTAAATCGATCCGAAATCCCCCTCTTTTAACCACCCGAGATAATTTATAAATTTTTATATTGTCATTCTAATGTGCTCTGCATCTTGTGAATTAAACATTTTACTCGATCTGCGCTCCATATTCCCGTGGCGGCTTCCACAAATATTTTTATATTTACTTATCAAGAACCGCCAGCGGAGATGGATGTAAATGTAAATGATTTTTGTTCAGTTATGTGTCAATACTAACTGGCCTTTTCTCTTTAAATATATTTTATGGCGGGCACACAAAGCAGCCATTATCAATGATGGAGTCTACTCAAGAGCATGCCACGCTAAGTAAGCTCTCATATACCATAAAAGCGGGGTTGGTCATTACAACAGTTAATGACGTTTCAAACAGTCAGATCATTATTCCGGGAGTCATGCGGAATTGGATTTTTTCCAGGCAAACTGAGTCCTTAGGAGTGCTATACAATTGCAATCGTCTAAAACTTCATATTTTAAGAATTACGTTTTTTATCAGACGGATAAACTCAGTGTCCCATTAACATCGCGAACGACCAGCTTTGTAACTGCCCCTGTGCTGGGGTCTTTTTATTGAAACGCTATACATTTCGTCCCGTCAAATTAATTCAAGCATGCTGCAACCAGCCAGTAGCGAGTCGCGAGAACTGCTGAAAGAAACCCTCCTGCAAGAGAACCAAATGTAGGCGCAAATCAGCCCGCGCTCGACCCCAAACATCGCTCGGATTCTTACAAAGCAAGCGCTCAACAATGCGAGCCAACGGCTTGGTACAGTTGTTTCGCATCTGATAATTAATCTGACTAAACAGATTTCATGGAAAGGCAATCAAGAACTAACCAAGGAAACTTTATATCTTTATACAGAACATCGAGCTATTCTTTACAAAGTTCCGAAAAAATTCTTGCAAGGATGGAAAGTTTGTTTGAAAAACTCGGATCTCTACTATTGCTTTCCTGGAACACAAAATTGCGCGGGGCTTGTCTGTCGTCTTACCTCTGAAAACTAATAGGGACGTTTTCTTCGGCTTTTGGCACCGGGATTATTGGTATTAAAAAATCGGCAAAATGTCTTGTATTTTTAATAATAAAACCCGGCCGAAGGAAACATCCCTATTGTGTTCCACGTATATCCAATTTGAGTTTGATTAGCATATAGTTGCCAGTCAAATTGCAGGCAGATTTTCAGACAAATAATTCCATCGCGGCCACTTGCTAATGCCAACAATGCCCGATGGAGTTTATTGTTATCCTGTGATGATGATGTTTAACTTCTCAACTTTGATAAGTCAAAATTTGCTGGCTCTTCCTTTGTCCTTCGCTGGCATATTAATGCGGTGGTATTTCGCCCCCTTCCAACGACATTTCTTTCCAGATTTTTCTGCTGCTTTGAAAGAAGTTAGATTATTTTCCTTCAAGCATGAATGTGCTCAATTGTTTGGAAATGATGCATCTGACCGAGGTGTCAGAGTTCAGCAGCGCACCCCGTCACGCCAAAAAGTGCGACACGAGGCACGTATATTGCTCCGAAAAGGAGAGCAGCGGCGGCGTGACTCTTAAACAAGGGCGTTGGACTATCCAGAGCTTGACCATGCAGCTTCGCGAGCGAGCGGCACTCTCGCAATCGGGGAAAATAACAATACCGACATCTAAATAAATAGGAGAAACGGCCGTAATTTGTAGGTAGCTCATCTCTACTGTGTGTGTGTATGTGATTAAATTATAGCGGCGACGCAATCTCGCGCGCGCGTCGTGCACTCGTTTAATTATTTAATGGCACGTCCGCGGCTCAAGCGTGAGCTTTGCGGCCGGCGAGAACCTCCAGCATCAAAAGCACCGAAACGATGAAGCGACCGCGATTTAACTATACTATTTATTTTGGCCGAGTTTCCTCGTGCGTGCGCTCGGATCCTTTGATTTGTGCACATTTTGCTTCGAATAAAGTGTGCAGATCAACCATTTAAATGCATGCCTGCAAGTGAGTATATGTGCGCCACTCGATTCATGATTTTTGCTTTTAATCTGGATTCGATAATTTTAAAAATGTAATTCAGTTGATTGGAGAATATCAGTCAATTGTATTTCATCCTAAACAAAATATTTTAATAATACTCAACCCTATCAATTTGTTTTTAAATTCAGGAAAAGTGTTGAAACATTGGGATCATGACATGTCGAAGAACTCAGAATATGAAACTATCATCTTTGTCTTAGAATTTGTAGATCTCGTAGATAAGAGTAAGACCCGAATCCGGTTCTATTAATAATTAAAATGATATGCTTATGTATCTTTCACTTGCACTGATTTTCCTATCTGGAGAGAGTGCTTGACACTAATCGTTGTGCGAGGTGGAAGGGTCAGTGCAGGAAAGCGCTTATCGCTAAGTTACGGTGCCCTCTACCGATTCCGGATAGTCCCTATTTCATTTTTTAAAAAAAATTCAGTACTATGTGTTAAGGCATAATCAATGAGTCAATAAGTCATTTGAAAGTGTATAGGTCTAAATAAATTCTAACAAATTACAAACATTCAAGATTTAGTCCAAAGATTAAAATTAATTGAAGCACAAAGAAAATAGCGATTGAACAACGTAAGTATATAGATGTTTATTTTGTGGGGTCGTTGAGCCAAAGATATGAAAATGCGTCTAAATTCCTTTTGAGTTGTTTATTGAGATCAAAGCGTAGCAATTGGACCCGTTGTAGTCAGGTTTATCATTACAATTCGTCAGAACCTTCTAGATACACTACGTACGCACGACTTCATCTCCTGGCCGGGAGGCGAGTGGTTGACATGACCATTGCGTGCGGTGGGGAAGCGGTCAGTTAAGGTGGAAGGTTACTAAGCGCTTATCATACAGAAATAGCGACATCAATTATAGGAGTGAGAGTGATAAAAACTAGTTTTACGCCAAAATGCAAGAAACGCTACAATTTCATATGATGACTGTCACAACTTTGAGCCATGAGTTAAACTCATTGTCAGCAGAAAAGTCGTCATAATAATAACAGATAAAGCAGTTTTGTGTATTAACCAACATTTTAAGAAGGGAACTTTTATATCGAGAAGGAAAAAGAGACAGTTTAAAGCGTTTTTATTCAATACAGTCTAGTCAAATAATGTTCTAGAAGCTATATTCCTCAATCAACCATTCTCATGTGAAGATTTTCACAAAACAGGCTGAGTCTGCGAAATAAAACACACGTCTTGCGCACAAAAAAATGATATCTTTCACAGGCACGAAACGAATTAAGTTATCTATCATCATCTGTGGAGCTATATATGACTGGGCTGAGCGATGAGAGATAAATTTATCAGCTCTCATGAGCGGCGTGCGAGAGAAAAGCGTTTCGTGAAAATGCAGAGCAGTGAAATAGCTACATACTCGCAGCTCGCGTTTATTTATTTATTTAGTTTTGCCACATCACGTCGTGGGTGGGCCCAGCGGGTGCACGAGATGCATGCACTTGACCCTGCCAGCCAATCGTTTAAACGGATTTCAACCGACGACTGAACCGACCGTTTGCGGATTAATTCGTTGCCTTTTGCAATCGAACGAAACTGAACTGCGCGGCAGGCAGTCATGCACTCTCGGTGCTGTAAATACATGTGATTACCTCCTGATCAAAGTGATGCACCTATAAATCAAGCCTGGCTGCGGAGATCAAGTACACGCTAACTGATCGTGCTGATTGCTTATTTGGAAAAGTGCAAGTTTTGGAGGCTGCGCGACAGCGATGGTCCGCGGAGACAAAATATCAAAAGTGGGTGATTAATGGTTTGAATATTTCCCAAACTCCCGAGCTGCTACCCGAATGGCAGGTGATTTTTTACGTCTTTTGTGAAATCCGCCCCCTTCAGTCTCTTCCTCACTGTGGTGCAGCACAAACGCTACTTTTTTCTCCGCAAAGTGCGCCAGTTGAATTCTCTCTTCCCTATCGATTCTGGCCTACTACACACATGTCTGAGAATCCCAACTCGCGAATCTTTCGTTTTTCAAGCGTCATATGAAACTAATTTTTTCTTTCGTTTCAAGCAGTCGTGTTGGTCAAATTCAACGTAAAATGCAAAAATATTTATTCAAACCCAATCATAACGACCTGACAAAAGTCAGAAACTGTGGGAAAAGTGCAGAATTTTAGACAAACAACAATAATAAACTTTACTAAGAATGGTCAGCCAAAATGAGCTCTAAAAATATTTTCTTAATATGATTTAGTTTTAATTTTAGCTGTACATTATTTGTTTAAAATTATATAGATTACGTTGTTTTTACTATATAGTTCATAATTCATGCTCGTTATTCATAGCTTCACTATTTTAAAAGTTGAGTTGTTAAATATTATTTAGAAAATTACATCTTAACTACTTGTGAATTTTTAATGTCAAATATTTCAAAGAAACTTAATATAAAATAAATGATTTACAAAATTTCCAGTTTGTTAATAGTTGAATTACGACTGAAATCCTAGTTCATTTTAATTTGGTTATATTGTTAATAGGATATACATATATATATTTTTTAAACTGCTCAACAGTCTAAAATTGGGTTCACGAGGTATCAAATAGAGAACTAAAATACATATCTTGCCAACGTCGTAGGAATTTCGGCGGAGGTGGCAATATTAGAAATCCACATCTGCTCCACTCCATTAAGAACAGCAAGCCACATTAAATAAACAATTAATTAACGCCTAATCGCACCTGGAAAGTGGTGCACGGCGCTCTGCTCGGTTGCATTGTTCGGCGGCAGAACAATCGGTCCTCCGCTGGTCAAATTGTGCATTATCACTAATTGTTTTGCGTGCACATGTTGCTCATTAGAAAAGCGAGCGACTCGCCAGGCAGCCAGCGCGAAGAAAGAAAGAAAGAACGGGGCAAAAAGACGAGTTTTTTGGTGAGTTTAGGTGCACTATTGTGCGCGGTGAACGTGAAAGACTTTCTTCAGGCCACTTTTGTGCCAAAGCTCGTGTGCGAAATTCGGATTTTGGTCGGATAAAAGCTTGCAGGTCTAATTATTCGGCTGTATAGGCGAGCGGAGCGGTCGCATGAATGAGAGTCGAGACAGAGAAAGAAGTGGAGGCATTCCAGTGCGCGGACGAGCGGAGGAGTTTTAATTTTGTACTGTTAGAAGATGGTATCACATGAGCGTGACACGGATGATATATAGTCGATCAATTGTGTCCATGTCGAATTGGCCATGCAGCCATGCAGTGGCTTTGTCGGAGGAGACAGCAGCACGAACGCAAGCCTCGCCATGCGGTGGACGCTTCAATGAATCTACATTCTATTAGACACAATTACTTTTTACCCTGGCGCATCAATAAAATTTGTTCACGTTCGCGCATCTTCATGTCAAATTGTTGGGAATCAATTGGAGCAAGAATATAATCCCGCGCGCATATTCGCCGTCGCTTCGTATTGCCCATTGTTTAGGGGCCTGTTCTCTTTCCCAAGTAGACGCCATTCCCAATTTCGTGAATGTTTTCTATTCTGATCGCGTATAATGGGCAATGCGATCGTGAAATTGATTCAAATTGCGCTCCTCGTGTGCCTAAATGCTTTATTGTAAATGGAGTACTCTTTAATTGTAAGAGAATTCCTCATCCTGTGACCTTAAAGAACAAACTCTTTCAGAAATTGATTTATTCAGCTTTTGATAATTTCAATTTGGATCGAAAACCGGTTTTATTTATACTTAAAATTATTCATATTTAATTAATGAATGCGAGGTTAATAATTTTGTAATATAATTTCGAATCATTCTACGATGAGCTAATAAAAATAGCACAACGTTAATCTAACATTAATTTTTATCTGCGAAAAAACAGTGTGACAAAATAATAGCAGAAAAATTAGCACATATATGAAGTAATGGCGTCGCAAAAAAATATTAAATTTGCGCACCTCATATTTGCCTATATGCTTTATATTTCCAAATGCTAAATGTCAAGTACGCTTTCGATGAAAAATCCGCAACATTCGTTCCATCTCTTCCAAGTTGTGCGAAAATAAACAGGCTAGATAATGTATATTTTTTAATACAAACATCAGATTTCTTTATTCTTGCTAACAGTATATACAACCAGATCAGATAGTTGAAGGAAAACCAACAGCTAGAGAGTATACACAGATCAACTAGAAGAAGATTGCAAATTCAGTCAATATCAAAAGTTCTCTGGTCGCACTGAGCCGTAATTAACAATGACATTGAATCCCTGCCTGACAGTCGTAAACCGACCACAAGGGATGGGATTTTTTCATGTATTTTAATCAAATCAATCAGGCGTGTTATTTAAAATAGGTCTCACTGTTAATTTCACATACACAATGTTTGTTGCCGATGTTTTATTTATATCAAATTGTATATGGATTTATTTTTAGGAAAAAAATTAGATTGAATCTCCCTAGGAATCTGGAAATGCTATAATCATATTTTTCCACGTCTATTGTTCATATTATGAAATGGTCTCTGTCAGTCTCTTTCATTTTTTTCCAAAATGTAACGAGATCAGTAAATATTTTTTACACAAAATAATATGTGAAGTTCAATTAAGTACTGCAACGGTAAGCCAGATTCGAAATAAATGATTTGCTGATAGTCTCTATATATAAAGACGAAGACCTCGTTTCGCCCTGATCCGATTTACGCGCATCACTGAAATAAAGCGATTGTTCAAGCTGTTGCAATAAATGATTTCCAGCGGAGTGTAAGTAGTAATATGCGCTGCTTATTTCTGCCTTTCCGAGAAACCGCCCACCATCGGATTGAAGTTTTTCTCACATTCACGCTGGAGAATAGCCATTATTCAATCGTAAAAACCAACAACCGAAGATGAAAGACAGGCAAAACCGATAGACGCCCGTTTCTAATTTATAACGATATGCTTGCACCGACGACCAAACTTCTTCTTTACTCGCAAACTGCTTAACTCCTTCTTTGACAATCGCAAACGATACAGCTCGCGAGGCAAAAAGCGGCCGAAACCGACAATGAGCGCGTCTCCGGGCAAAAAGCTGCGGTCAGAGTGGCGCGAGATGGATCAGCGAGTGGTCCAGCGCCGGCAATATTCCTGCGATCCGACTTTATTGTCGTCAGGTGGCATGCTCGGAGCATAATTTGCCTGTGCTCTCGACAGCACGAGTGTGCAAAAAATTGCTACCGACTTTTTCCCGCCGCTCTCCGCTGGCTCTTTTTGTTTTTCTCGTGTGCATACTCATTCCGGTGCGCGGTGCAAAGAAAAGTACCGGTTGAGTGCTCTCCATGCATCCATCTCATGAGACACACAAATTAGAAAGATCAGTCAAGTAGAGCTGCCGTGTTGCGCTCGCTGCGAGACAGACTTGACCGCAGCGTGGCCGTTTTACATTTGTACACGGCTTTTTACACATTAAAGACGCGGTCGGTCAGAGTGAGGGAGAAAAAATGACTTCCCGCGGCACAAAAAGTGCATGTCATCTCATGAATGGCACACAATACCGTGGAAAAACGCGCGCTGCTCAATGAAATGACGTTTTAAGTGCACTAATTTATATACAACGCGCGGCGCCGCATCGGAAGAACAAAAACACGCGCGCTCATGTAACTAGCCTCTTTGGGAAAATTTGGACGTGTAAGAACGCTACCTGACGGACTGAAAACCCTTTTCTCTCTGCACTTGATAGACGCGAGAGCGTGCGTTCGCGGTCACCCACACCGCCTTTTAATTTGGACCGAATCTTTTTGTCTTCCGCGAGAAGAAAGAGTCAACAAAAGTGCTCCCTCCCCGTATGTTTTTTCGCTCGTTTCTTCACTTATGTTTAATAACACGAAATCGTGCTTTCCTTTAAAACCTGTCTTTTACTTGCAGTGAGATTGCTGAATTTGTGCTCAAACGACAAAAATGTTTTGTGACATCAAGAGTTCAATTTCGTACAAAGTGGAACAAAGGTGGATTTGGATTATTGCTCTTACTTGTTTCAAAGCATTTCAATACACGCGATAAACACGGAAGTTAGATCTCTAGTAAAAATTATAATCGATTTCTGTTACTAATGGAGTGTCGCTCCATTAACTCTTTCCCTGTCTTTTTTTAATAAGGAAACACGTAACTTTACTACTTGCATCTTATCTAGGTTTAGTCGAGCTTCTCACAGGTACCGTTGTGAAGGATAGACAAATCACTCTGTTATTGCATGAAAATGGCAATTCAGATATCAACAACCGGACCTGCCTTCTTCTATATTCTTTTCTTATCTAAATATATTTATAAAAATAATGTTTTTTTTTTAAATTTAATTTAAGCTCCAGCCCTGAGCCACAATTATATTTGTATTTATTTGATAAAAAATAATCGTCCGGTAAGAAGCGCGGAAAACAATTTTTAAATAATCTTAAAAATTGATTATTGTAATTAGTCGTGTCATGCATGTTAGTCATTTCGGCCTTCCTGGGTAGTCTTAATAAGTTTTTTTTTCAGAAATGTCACCCTTTTCCCACTTTTTTCATTCTGACAAATATTATTTTATAACATGACAAGTATGAACTATGTAAGAATAAACAACCACAATATATTTTTAAAAAACATGAAGAATATCCATATGGGGTATCATAGTTTAATTATTAAAATTGATTTTACAATGGCTTCTCCCATAGGTAAATAAACCATAATATCATTTCTAAAAAGAAACTGGTTTTAGGACACCCGTTCCGGTAGCCTTCATGAAAATGCGCTCCCTATTGTTGTTTTACGTTTAAAACATGTTTATTGTTATGAGCCAGCAGAGCAACTTTGCCTCTCTCTCTTGCAGTGCAAATCGAAAAGAGTGTTAGTTTGAAAGCAAGAAGTGCAACTCAAAAGTTAAATTGCCAAATAAGCACGGCGACCGATAATTCTTTTGAGCTGTCGCAGACTTGCAAAATTCAACTGTCGGGTCATTTTCTATTAAAAATAGGAATAAAAAAGTACTTTCACTCAATCCCTTGAATATTTTCTGAAGTTTCTGGAAGGGATCCAGGATAATGAAAATAAAGCTAAAGCTTTTTGGCAAATTAATTTTTCTTTTTAGTTGAATGTGAACGCACAACTTTTTACCCAGAGCAAGTTGCGCCTAAATATCGATCATTCAAACCGTCGATAATAATTGCACTAGAAGGATAGCATCGCCTCTTATTATTTTCACAGCGTTGCGCTCGTGGCCGGTGGTCTAGCAGCTGTTGTGTTTATTGCCAGTGTGCTCTCTCAACTGGCTCAAACTGCGAGTTAATATTTCATTTGGCGCTGTGGCGGATGGGAAACACACACGCGCGGCAACCGGGAGAGAAGGCGAGCGTGTGTGAGTGTGTAGTGCATTGTGAATATCAAGGTTGATCATGTATCATGAATCAATAAATAATAGAAAATCGTGTGCTTTTTTCAAAGCGATACATGCAGCTCGATAATAATGCTTTTATGAAAAGTCAAAATGGTTCTCATGCGCCACGTCCTGATGTAAAAGTCATGATCTCTGCCTGCTGCTCCGCCACCGCCTCCTCCTCCGTACCTGAGTGTGTGATGCGCTGAATTTGACTGACTGCTTCCACAAAACGATTCCTGCTCGTGCACGAGGCCCCATGCACATCTCTTTGCTCATGTGAATTGCATTGTCTGAAGTCATTATCCGCGAAATTTGTGCCGCGCGCGGCACTGATTTGTGAGCGGGGAATTAGCACTGTTACACACTTTCCTTTTGACTCGAGTTGTAGAGATTGTAACTCTAACCTTGCACATAACTTTATCATTGATTCATATGAATTAGTCAATAAAAAAGTTTTTAGGAAGGTTATGCTAAACTTTGAACCATTAATTATTGATGGAATTGTCGGTGCAATTCAGATGATTGACAGTTCTTGCAACTACAATAACATAAGCAATGAAAACGGCAATCGGGCAATTTTAAACTCTTTGTGCTACACTAAATACTGTCTCCAACAATTTTACAATGTCTTTTACCGAAAAAAATAAGATCATTGAACTACAACAGTCTAAAACCATATAATTTGGTTTGAATCCCCTCTATGAAGATGATTATTTTCTAAATTTCTAACCATTTTATTTCATTTTGAAGCAACCTTGTCTTAATCTTGCAATGTTTTCAACAAAACTAAAACGGATCACTTTTGCAATGAAAAATGTCACATTGGATATTCGCAAAAAGAGCCATTTTCAACAATTTTTTATTTTCGCTTCATTCTGGTCTTTCTTCATGCGATACAATGGACCAAACTTCTCAATCTTTCAACTTAACGAAGAAATCTCTCGCGGAATCGACTAATTAATTGTAAGTTGTGCAAAAAACGTCGCTCCCAGTGACGCCCTGGTGCTTCTTCGCGGTCGGACACATCGCTGACAGGGAACAAAAAGTGCAAATTTGACGTGCGTCGAGCCGTTCCGCGTGAACAGATTCATAGAAAATCGATTAATAATGACATCAAGTCGTAAAATAAAACCCCTCTCTCGACCGCAGCCGAATACGGAAAGGCTAATGATTAGAATGCATTCTAATGCGCGCGTAGGGGCGCTTTTTTCACCGCGCACGGCAGCCAGAGGAGGGAATGATCGTGTCACCCGACCGACCATCCAGCAGATACGCATTATCGAGTTTTGATCTCGACTCGGAGCAGAAAATTTGAGCTTTCGTTTCGCCGCGAGCGAAAGAAGCGAGAAAGAGAGAGAGCACGAGTATCCCCAGCGATTCTTTTATTGAATTAAGACAGAGCGCTGCCGGAGCTCTTTCCTCCACCCTGTATCATCATTTGCATCGGGGCCGTTTTGTCTCGGCGTCCGCGACAAAAAGCGGCAGCACCGGCATAAACACTCATTTGGCTTCTGCACTTCGCAATGAGGAAAAAATGACGTGGAAAACGCCGGCAACACTCTCTCGCTCTCTTTTTCAGCCCCGGCAAGAAACAATGGCGCCCGGCTCTGATCATCATCAGCAGCATCTCTTTTCTCGCGCGCGCGGCGGGCCCAAGAGGCGCTTATTTTCCCTTTCTTGGCGCCGAGCGGGATTAAAATGAATGAGTATCGGCTCCGAATAATGCAGACTAATGTATTTATGTGCCGCTCGTGCGCGCGCGTGTGTGTGTGTGTGTGTTTGTGACGACTCCCGCCCGCCTCCCTCGCAATTTTAATGCACTCTCAAGCAATGCCTGCGAAACGAGCAGCTCAGGGGCTCTGCGGGCATTATTATCAATGTGCGGACTTACGTCTACTTACTTACTCTTCGCGGCTCAGCATTTCGCCGGCGAAATTTGACTTCGATTTGCCGCATGCCACTCTCCACGCTCGTGCGAATACCCACTAAACAAATATATGCCGAGTGAAAAGTGGTCTTCGTCAGCCAAATGCCATTTGTTTTTATTTCAGCGTGTAAAATAGCAAGGGAAGCTCCCTTTTGCGGTTGAAGCATGTTTTTAACGCGAATAAGTGAGTGTTTTTATGCAGGTTTATGCAGGATTTTAGGGGAAGATAGTTTTAAAGGTTTTCATATAGAGCAGAAAAATAAAAATAAAACCTGTAGATCACATTTATATTAGGAATGCCTCACTTCATCGCAAATGATGGAATGATGAAATCTTGTTGAATAACGCACTACTATCGAACAAACTTTGAAGGCAACTTTTCAAAGTTCAGGTTAAGCCTACACCACAATGTCTCCAAAAAGAATTTGTTCAAAATTGATATGCGGGCATTTTTATCTTTGGAATATTTTAAAGAAAAACTATTGATGACTTATTTCTATTTCAGAGAGTAGACATTAAATGCAGCGTCCTCGGTATATACCAATCTATTTATTTTTCCGTATTTTTTTCTTAATTTTCCTGCTCTGTGTGGTAGGAAAGTTCGCAATATACACCAAGAAAGCTGCATTTAATTTCAAGTGAAAAAAGGACTACCTTGTGGAATGAATCAAATTTCATTAAATAGAAAAGTTTTAAACGCCTTATAGCAAATGATGCAGGTCTAGAAAAAGGTCCAACATGAAATTGTCATTGTGTGTGTGTTTTTTTTTTCAATAACTAGTGTCAAATAGAGTTAAAATGATACTGTGCTTGCATAAACCAATCCTTAAAACTTATGTTGTAGACAAAATTTACTCAGTAACTTTTTAAAAACATTGACTGCAAAGTTTGTGTTTTATTACTGTCTCCCTTCTAGGGTAAATTTAATTTCGTCCTATTTCTCGGGATTCCCGTCATAAGTCATAAATACGAAGGATAAATCTCGTCGAGAGGAATGAAAACTGGAAATTTATATATTATGGTTAAAGGTGTTTGTGTTAAAATTGGTTGAAAATGAAATTTAATTGTAGCCTGCACCTCATTTTTAACTTTTCAAACAATCAACTCAAACGACCTCTTTTTGAAGCGAACAGTGCATATCATTAAAAATTGCTACTCTGTCAGTGAACCAGAGTATTAATTTTAATGTATCGATTTTTTTAACCTTTGCTGAACATAGTCATCCTGTGGGATATGAGCTCACCGTGTCCCATTAACACCGCCGAGCGAATAAGATGGGACCCGCGTGGCCGCAGAGGAGCTTGGGCCCAATGTGGCATTCTTTTCGCCTCCCCGCACCGAGGTCTTTAATTGAAATGCCAAACATTTGTCCGTAAAGCCGCTGGAAAGGTGCGTAAACCAGCAAGTGGTGTCACCCAGCCCGCTGAGTTATTTGAGCACATCGAGTCACTAAATTAACCACCTTATCTCTGGCATTGGGCAGCCAGAAAATATCTCCGAATACTCAAATATCTCCCATATTGCCCTAACAAAGTGAGCCAACAGGCCGCGCTTCATAGCAGAAAATGTGTATTTTTTAAATCAAAGTTAATTTCAACTTTTATCTTAAACTATGACAGTAATTCAATTCAAGATGAAAAAATGACAATTTGCAGGTACTATTATTAGGTCAGACCAAGACTGAGTCAGTGCAGAAAATATATATAGAGACATTTTTTTGCTTATATATAGTTTCTATAAAATTTTCTAAAGTAAAAAAAATTTGATAAAATACAGCGTTGACTCATTGATAACTGCTTAACGTTTACTCCTTGATAACCTTGATAAGAAAATCGAGAGCAATCAATTAAAAATAAAAAATAGCCTATGAAAATTTCTATGGAGGAGATCAAAACTGAGAGATGTTGGCACGGTCTTGCTCATTAATTTTAATTTTTTACAGTGCCGTGATTCAGTTTGATACTGTAATCCAAAATGCAATCATTTAATTTAAATAAATTTTTAAATTTACGTTATGTTCTGTAGAGCAACAAAATTTTGTTTGTATTAGAAACTTTAGTGGAGAAATGACTTTTTGTAAGATACGTTCCTCTCTCATGAAATTGTTAATTAAAAAGATTTCCAATCTGCAGAGTCTGGTTCCTTTTAATGGCGTGCGAATTTGAAGACAAAATGTCCACTCGGCGCGGCGTCGGTTGCGGGGGTGGCGTTTTAAAAACGGTGCTGATTGCAAGCAAGCAAGAGAGAGAGAGAGAGAGAAAGAAAAAAGGGAAAAAGGCGAGATTTGTGCCGTCGCGAGATTTGCATCGGCAGAGAGGGGAAGACGTGTGGCGCTGTTGTGTTGTAAAATTTCTTCCTGGGCAGTGGGAAGGGTGGCGGAGAGTGGGTGAGTTAAGAGAAGATCTTATAGATGTAGTTACTAAGGAAAGGGTTCTTGATGAGTACCAACGAAAAATCAATAAAGCTAAGAGAGGAGGAGATGAAGAGAAAATGAGAGAGAGAGAGAGAAATATAAGAATAGAGCGAGAGAGAGCAGAGGAGAGCGCGCGCGGAGACCAGCAACTAAGACATATGCAAAAGAGTTTATATTTTCATCAAGCGCAGGCAGGGTCCCTTGCTTTTTCTCTCGCTCGCACGCTGTACACTCGCGGGCATAAAAAATGACGAGCTGGGAAAGAAAGAAGGAGTTGTGCAGCCCTGCGCCCCGCACCGCGAAGATGTGACGCTGACGCGTGAAAACTAATCAATCCCGTTAATTTATTCTCGGCGAGGAGCAAACGCACATGAGGCGCGCGGACCAACGCCGGGCGACGAATAAAATTGCGCGCCTCCGCGTAATGATTTTTTCGCCGCGGCGCCCGCTCTTTTCTTTCTTCTGCCTCCTTCGAGACGCGCGCGGAGAGAGCGAGCGAAAAAATGGCAGGGAGGCACGTCTTTTAATTGCAACGAATTTATTTGCGCGAGAGACGCGCAGTTGCCGTAATTATATCTTGCGCTCGCTCGCTCGCTCGCCCGCCGCCGGCTGCCGGGGGTTGAGGGTGCCTTCTTTTCCCGGGGTGCGTCCGAGATTTACGTCTGGGGTCAGATAAATGACCCTTCTTGCATATCATAATAAGCTGAATGTCAAAGGTGCTGGGTCACGCACTTTTATTCTCACCTCGATACAGAGGCCAATTCCAAATGTTTCGAGATCCCCTCGCCTTGCGTTGATGCGTTGCTCTATTTAATTACGAGTGCGTACCACGGATTTGAAACAATAGCCTATAATTTTAATTTCCAAGATTTTTTAGTGTAGTCGTTTCGATGAAAAATATGAATAATCATTCAAAATTAAAAAAAAAAAAAAAAAATAGCAAAATTGCCAAACTTGCTCGTTTTTTAACTGTGCTCAGTAAAGAGTGCATCTAAACGGCCGGTGATTCTGTATATGGACTTTGTTTTATAGTAAAGCTGAAGCTGTTAAGAATGTGAGAACGTGTGAGATAATTCATCTCTTTCAAATTGTTTAATTCTAACCACCTATCTTGTTCAATGACAGATAGAATAAAGCCAGTCTTAAGTTTTTAGTTTAGAAAACTGTTTCGGGTCAACCTATGCAGAAAAAGTAGTGAAATCGATTTTTTTTTACTGAACTCATTTAGTGTTGTAACACAAACTCTCTGGCCTGCTACTGACCTTAGAGGCGCCATGACCAGGCGCCAGTAACAGGCCAAAGAGTGTCACAACATTAAGCATAAAATTATTTCATTTACTTTGCGATGAAACTTATTGCAAGGGAAAATCTTTTATTAATTATACAATTATTAGTGTTAATTCTTCCTCAACGAGTTATTTTCTCATAATTTACTAAAAAAAAATAAAAGAAAATTAGCTGATAAAAATTAAATCCTTAATATGAGGATTTTCACATTATGGCTCTTCTGTTTTAGAAGCACTTTTTTAGCATACCTAGTCTCTCTCCGCTTTATCAGTACGGCATTCTTTTAATGATCATTGAAATTCACTGCATCTTCTTCGACTGAGTGCTTAAACTTCACGGTATTATTGCAATTAAAATAAAATGCTCGTGACTCGTGATCTATTCAGATGGTTGGACATGGTGCCAATTGCAATTGCTGTATAATAATTCATGTTATTTTTTTGCAAGCCACCTCCTTCGCAGGCATTTTAATTGATGTGTCCGCCGCGTCAACAGCAGAATAGAATGGAATGACGAGATTTTTACTCCGCACCTGCTGCAGTGACGAATGAAATGTAACGACGTGTGATATGTAGCGAAATGCCTATACACCTGTTTCCTTTAGTCACGGCTTTCATTCATTTTGTGCCGTGTGTAGCATTCACACGCTAGTGGAACGTGTGTGCTCGATTGTCGAAAGCGCCACTATTGTCGGAATATCCTGCGCGATTAACGGTCTTTTGCTTCGAATGACAAAAACAGTGACGGATAGTGTTAAAAAGATTGAATAAAAGAGCAGCGAGAGACGTGTTTTTGTTCTGCAGAAAAATAATAAATTCCGACAAATTTTATAAATCATAAAAGGTTTTAATCAGGCTAAATATGTACTGTTAATAAGTTAAAATAAACGCCTCTCTGCGCGAGTGTAAATCTATGAAAATCGATCGCGGGCACGAGGAAACTTTTAATCGGAATTAAAAAGAAACTTGCACGCTTACAACTCGGCAAAGAAGCATTTACGTTTGTTCGCTCTCCACGTGACTGCCGTCGTACCAACATGGTTACGACCAAAAAGTACGAATTTATTGGAGCAGCACCGCGAACGTTGTGACTGCGAACGTCAACTAATTAATTCTCTTCACAAAATCAGAAAAGTGTAATGCTCACTGAGCGAGAGAGAATGACTCGTCAAAAAGCGGCGATAAACAAAAGCACAGTCGGTGTGTACCGAGAGCACGCGTGGAGTAGCGAGTGAAAGAGAGCAGAGACTCGCTCCGAAAATTTGCATGCAAACCGGGCCATAAACAAAACAAAAGACGTTCAACAATTCCAGAAGCAGCCGCGCACTGGCAACTTCGTGGATAGTTTCCCAGCGCATTAGCATAATAAGTAAGGTGTACGTGTGTGTGTTGTGTGTGCGACCCCCATAAAATAATAAACACGACGATGCCTTTTAATGCAAGTCGGAATTCAGCGCTCGGTGATTACGGGCGATCGTCATTACCGGTCGCTTCGGAGCGCGCGCCGCGCGTCGGCATGACAAATTATTTGCAAAAAGTGAACACAACCAGCAAATTATACATATTTAAAAGCAGGCGATCCATGCATGGCACTGCTTGGACGCTCAAATGCCTTCTCGCGATGTCACCGCGAGTCGCCCGCCGCTCTCCTGGCGCACATTTATCCCTGCGGTGCTCTCATTATGGGATTTTCAATGGGGACCACCTCTACTCTACACTTTCTTTTGGAACAAATGAGGACAGCACTGTTGTTCAAACTTCTTACAATGCTCACCGGTTCATTTTGAAGTTGTAGAACTGGACAATGTACGAAGTGCATCCGATTTAGTCTTATGCTTTTGGTGCATTTACAAAAAGTTTGATTTATTATTTCCTTATTTTCAACAAGCAAGCATAAATGAATATTTTAGCGTGAGTCAAGAAGCGTTTCCGAATTTTTTTCTGGAATAAACATTGAAATCATTGGAAAAAATGATTTTTTTGCGGATTTTCCTCCACTTTACACATTTTCTAAAATAAAATTTAATTGAATTGTAAGCTTGCATATTTTAATAAAAAAAAACCCTCAATATGTGAATATACATTGGTCAATACATGGGTAATAAACAGAGATATAGCATCAATTTTGAGCTCAGAATATCACAAAAAATGCTATGTTAGTTAACTATGGCCAATCTTCCATCAAAAACGAACAATCATTTTTGCAAACCTAGCCGTCTTAAGAAGACACTGGTTTGGCCTAAAAAAATAATTTTGCTTTCTTCATTTCCAGGCACGAAAATTCGAGCGTTTTAATACCTCTAGAAATCTTTTTGTTGATCCTCATTTCGTGCAAATATTTTTGGCATATCATTTATCGGGTATCTTAAATTACCAGTCTTGAACATTCCGATTTTGGGTCAAGCCAGGCAAGCCATTTGTGAGGTTGTCAAGATTTTGTTACTCATTTCTTTAGTCGTTTGCGCTCCGAGATGAGAGCTATCTGACGTTTTCAATGATCACAGCTGATTATATTCTGGTATGAATTTTTGTTTTGGACACTGCCGAAAGAGCCACACTGTACAGTATAAGAGTGTGAATGGCATTATCTTTTCTTTAGCAATTAGTTTTATTTTATCAGCCAGCATCCATTCCTTGTTTGTTCGCTTATTGTTCTCAATTGTAAATTCTATTATAAGCCCAGTTTAAGTTAGTTTTTTCTTGCAAAACGTTTGCTAAAGTTTATTTTATTAAATCTCCACGCTGGGAGGTTAAAAATTGAAATTTCTACTTACTTTCTAAAAAGGAATCCTTTGGTGGGCAGCATTTGTTTCGGCCTTTAAAACCTCATCTCAGCAGTACTTTACAAGCGAGGGAAAATCCCCACTACAGTTTCCTGCAAGGGGTGTTGCTTCACCGGCCGTGAAAAACTTTTCTTTTTATGTTTAGGTTTAAGAATTTTCAATAAAAACGGCAGTCAGTGCTTCACTTGGAGCTGTTATAACCCTTACTACTGTTAATAATTAACTTAATTACCGTGTAACGAGTTAAGTAAGATTGATGTTTAGAAATTAGCAATTTCCAAATTAATCTCAACACCATTAGTTGGATTTCTAAAATCGGAATTAAATGATAATCTGCTTTCATCAGAGTTGGCACAACTCCAATTTAAAGTTAAAGTAGAAAAACAGTCCCCGTAGCAAGCATAAGCATCATTCTTAATCCATCGCACAAACATGTGCGGCCGTTCGCGTGCATTTTCCTAAAGTCCTTAAACCGTAATTGCAATGCATGCAGTGCATGACTGAATTGTAAGCAGTTTCCATAAATTCAGAATATTATCTCAGAGATCTGTAAATATGACAGGCATTATACTCTATGTATGTGTTTTAATCCGAACAGTTCAAAACGCTACGGTATAGGTTTAGTATGCAAAGTCAATAAAAATATGAAACTGTGATTAGTTTTTTTTAAATGTGTCGATGGAACAGATTTTTACTGTGAAGCTAACAAAAGCACACATTTTGCTCGCTTGCCTCCAATTATCGAGCAGTGAATTACAAACTTTGACGAGTCAAAGCACAAGAAGACGAGCAGCAAGAAGTGCACTTCATCAGAAATAAAAGAGGCTCATGAGAATAAACGAACGTTCGCGTACTTGGTTCCATACATACACAGAAGAAGAGCCTCGGTCAAAGGGTTTCTTCAACATTTTCGTCATTCTAACAAGTAGTAAATAAGAGCCTTCACTATCTTGAACAAAATTCACTTTCAGTCTCATCAAAAACTCAAATCGGGCCGAGTGTTCGCGGAAACACCTATGAAGAGCGCGAGTTAATTGAGACCGTCGGCATATAGGCAGCACGCGCGACAGCTATGCCGAGAAATTGCCTATCCCGCCAAAGAGCAGTTATTGCTCTTCGTAGAAAAGTGGAGATGCCAAAGGCGCACAGCCAATATACGTTTCATCTACGAGGCACTGCAGCTAAGAAACCGTGTAAATCACTTTTTAAACACGGAAAATGCTTTACTTTTATATTCGAGACATAAAATTATTTAATTAAAAAAATTGAATTATCTAGGATAGGCAGATTTACAATCAATTGAATTTGCTTTTAAGTCCACTTTAGTTTTAAATTTCTACTTTAAATTTTTTTAATATAAGATTTTCTAACATCAAAACGTTTTCCATTTAAGAAAACATTTTCTGACAAAAAAGCGATAAAAACCGAGCCGATTCAGAAGAATTAATATTACGTCTCGGCTGCAACAAGGTAGCATAATTTATTATTTCCATATTATGCAATTGGCAATCGTAAAAATTGAGGTGCGTAAAGCAGTGAAGGTTAATTAACTACTTTTTTATGGCATTTTTATAACTTACTATCTTTTAATAAATGAAAGCAGAATTCTGAAGAAGGATTTTTGTGCCTTTGATACTTTTTCGCTTGGAGGTGATTTACCAAAATTCGTGTTTTGATTGAACTTAGCAATTAAGTTCTACAGTTATCCATAGTGGTCACTGGTAAAATTTGCACCCATTTGAAAAAATGTAATTTGTCAAATATTTTTAGGACGGTTGGAACATGAAATTACGGAAAAAAAGAAAATTTTTCGAACCGTTTTAAGCTTTTATATTGTAGCAAATGGCAAAATTACAATTATGCAACTGCTCGTTTTCTTGCAACATAAATTGAAATCAAATCTGTTATTGAAGCTTCGTTACATATCGACTAATTGTAAGAGGAATTCTACTCTTCAATATTTCTAATTAGGTCATTCCTTATCAAATGAGACAAAGGTGATAATTACAAAAAGCTTCTGAAAATTACATCCCACTGTCCGTCCAGCGTGCTCGTAATAATTTCGCAAGCGGCGGTGGCAGCGGCGCAGCGCTGGGAGATCAGATATGACAACTTTGCTATCTCGGCGCATCGTTTTCGCCATCTCTCGTGCTCATTAGCGAAGTTGCGAGGCGACTCAGGTAGGGCAGCAAAGTTTCAGTCAATTAAAAGTACTAAATCCGAGATGGAGCGGGAATGGAGTTGCCAACGTCTTGATGTGTCGGTCGGTGGACAGCGGCGGGTGGGCGGGCGGGCGGCAGACCAACTCCGCAGTCGGACGGCTGATGTCAATTTTATTAGCGCTGGGTGGCTGCGAGGCGGGCGAGGCATGCATACTGAAATGTTGTTATGCGCGCGCGACAATAACTTGGAGAGCCAAGGAGAAAAGTTGGTTGCTTGGTCGGTCGGTGGGTCGGTCGGCTGGAGAGCAGCTAGGCAGCAGATAACTGAAGAGCCGGCAACTGGCTTGCTTGCTTGATGAATATGCTGCTTGAATCCGACAGAATATAATACTAATGGGTGTATGCATAAGGTTGGGGTTAAGAGAAAGCAGTTTCAAGAATAGCCGGGGATGCTGGATGGAGGAGCGAGCCCGTTCGTTCGTCCGCCGCCCGCTCGCCCGCTCCACCGCCCGCCGCGCGCACACTGTACATATAATAAAATATACGTATTCAATATACAAAGCAGTTAGATATTGCCTCAGTTGCCTGGGGTTTCTCGCTTCTCTCTCTCCAACACATTCTGTTGGGAATAATGTAAGGAAGAGCTCAAGAGATGGACCTTACAGCCCGGGAAAACCTTTCCCCCTTCTTGTAAAACTTGGTCAGGCAGCAGCATTTCTCCTGCCAGCCGCAACTTTACATACATAACACACCCACTGATGATGATTATGCCTCCTCAACCCGACCATCGGACCCAAACCCTCTCTCTCTCTCTCTCTCTCTCTCTCTCTCGCACTCTCTCTCTGCCCGCTCCAACCCTTCTATCTGCTGCTTCTTTTTCTTCCGTCTTGTGTACAGAGACATAATATGCATATGGCCGTCTTATTCGAGTCCACCCTCCTCCCCCTCATGCACACCCCCGCCGCCCCTCCGGCCCCCAACCGCTCGCTCGCCTTCGCTCAACCCGGCTGTCGTCTAATTTAATTATTCCAAGGAGGTGCCACACGGTAATATTGGGGATTTATAATTAAGGCATTGTCCGGCAACTTGCCGAATCACAACCGACCGGCGACCACCTAACATGCCCACCCACCACCCGCCCGTGGCTGCTATGCTTGCACATGTGCCGTTTTAATCCCCCGGCCGCGCACAAAGCTGCCGGCGTCTTCATCTACGCGCGCCTATCTTCGTCTCTGTGTTTGCAGTTAGTTTTGTATAATTCGGATCGGACAGTTCTCGAATACTCCGTCTTGTTTGCGGCCATCTCTAGATTGCTTGTTCTGCAAGGAGGGGAGCTTTTCTATCTCGAATCGCACTTTGGAGATAACGCCCCACAAATAATTTGCAACTTGCTTCAGCGCGTTGTTACAACTGTTTTAACTGTTTAATACTGCAAGTCCTTTTTTTAGTTTTACTTTGTCGTTCATCATCATAAAGTTTTGATGGCTGTGAAACCAAATATAATCAAATGTGCCAAAAATGAATGACTAAAAATTAAAATATTACGTTGGTTTCCAATTTACAAAGCCCTTTTTTGGCAGTACAGAAAGCACTTACTGCATCTTTTTTTCGTTTACTCGTTTTAGATTAAATTTTTTAAATTAGAATAATTACACTATTTCATCATTTTATTTTCATTTTCACTGTCTGCTTTTGTTGGTTTGTTGTTTTAAAATACTGCTGCAAAGCGACTTTCCACTTTCATTATTAAACAAGCTTCTCATGAAATTTCAATTTAACTGTTACTTTATTCATTCCAGGGAAAAGTTTTATTTCATATGTGACCAGTAAATTTCTAAATCATTCGTATAATTATAATTTATTCTATGGCGAGTGCAAAGTAGATTTTTTTATTTAATTTTATATTAGCTTTCATCTATAAGAACTTGGTTTTTAAACAATTATGGAATAAATATAAACAAATACTCATCAAATTCCACTATAGTTTGCTTTGCACCATTAAATTTCTATTTTTAAATAAAGTTCAAAATTAATTCATCTTTCACACTCTACCTTTCTTGGCTATTTTTATCCCTGTCCTCTCGGACCGGGAAGGGCGTGCACTGCACTAGCACGAATGCTGAAACCCGGGTCCCAATAACACCGCGAACGGATAACATGGGCGCACCAGGCCGCACAGGGACCCAGCCCACTCAGGGGCCACTTGCATCCGCACCGAGGACTGCATTGAAACGCTAGACATTCATCCCGTGAAGCCAAATCACGCATGCTGGAAAGGTGCAAACCAGCAAGTAGCGATTTTTTTAAAAAAAATTAAAATTTTTCAATTTTAAAAAAAACCCAAGATGGAACAGAAAATTTTCTACTTGCTTCTACGGTCAGAAATTTGAAATTTGAAATCAGAAATACGAATGAAAGAGTCAGTTGGTGCACTGGTTGATCCATTAGTTACAATTACCTTCAGTTGAAACTTCCTTTTTATAAAAAAATCGTCATTTTAGCTCATTTTTACTCCTATAAATAAAATTTTCCCTCTCGTCGATTGCAATTCATTCAATGAGATATTGCTAAATATAGGCTTCTCAAAAAACGCAGTTTAAATCGTTAAATCGTTTCAGAAAAAGCTATTTTGGGAGCGAAACGAAGCATTATTTTGCCGAAGCGGTCAAGTCGCGAGCGGAGCACGTGGACAAGTGGCGCAAGGGCGCCTGCTCAGCGCCCCACGTGGCGCCGAGTGCCACATCCAGAGGGATGCAACCGCGCACTCAGGGAGTGGCTTCTTGGGCGGTTTCTCCGGCCTGGAGATGTGCCCGCCTCAGAAAAAAACGCTGCGATCGGGCAAAATAATGCAAATTCGCACCATGCCCCGCTTGATTGTTCCTCTCCGTCTTGGCTGCTGCGGCGCGCGCGTGTATGTGTGTGTATTCGCGAGCGGCGCATTTTCGCTAATCCGCCAGCCATCCGCCGAAATTCATTAATCTCGGCGATAATTGCTGTTTTCCAAGTTTCGCAATTCGCGAGCAGCTCCTCGCGTTTTTCGCCCAAGATGAAATCTCCTAGGCCGGCGGCGCCGAGACTGGCTGCCTCAGCTAGCCAAAGAATGAGCGGAAAAGCGAGCGAAGGGCTGGCACTCGCCTCGCTGCCTCTACCGCTGGTGAACCGCAAATTTTATGTGACTAGGTGAGCGGCTCTCACTCGCTCGCACCCTCTTGTTGCCACCGCCGCCGCTGGTCAAGCCTCACGTAATGCGCGCCGGCAAACTACCCACCAGAAATGAGCGCTTTGTCCTTTCGCACTTGCCAACCTCTGTGTGTGATCTTTAATTGCTTCCCGCACAAAATCATGCGAATTAAGCCATATTAAAGTGACGACGCCGTGAATGTAATTTTAATGAGACAATCAGGAAACCACCACTTCTTTGAAATAATGGTCAACGTTCAAACACACACTCTCTTGTAATAAATTCAAAACTGCTCCGATAAATTTAAAGCTCATGATTTTAGAAAATTCCTGAATTTATATGTCAATATTTGGTTAAGCTGTGAAGATAAAAAAATAATTTAGAGAGAAAAATTATCTTGTTAATTCCAACAGGACTGACGGGAAAAGCTGAATAATTATTATTAAAGATTTATATCTCTAATTTATTATTTTGTGATCATGTAAAAATAATTTAATTTATCTTCCTGAGATTTATATATTCACTTATTCTCTTTTCAACATAATTTTCAGGAACAGGCATCATAAAATTAAGCTACCAAAATCACATTTTAATCTGATTGATTAAATTGAACCAACGTGAGCCGTACATATCATAAACAGAATAAAATAATGTTGCAATGCTTTAAATCAAATTAAAAAATGCCCTCTAGAGTTTTCTATATCAATGCTTGACTTTGCAAAGGAGGTCTTAGATGGAAAATTAAAAATATCTGCTATTTTTCTACTTTAAAAAATAGCACAAAAAATTATAAGTGGAAACTTTTGTGGACCTATTTAAACAGACAAGTTTTCATTTGATTTGCCTCTCATGGCTATCACTTATAATTATTTTCTGCGTCAATATGGCAATATACCATACAAAAATTAATGATAAATTTAGATTGATATTTTAAAGCAAATTCTAGGAAAAATAGCATAGTAAAAAGTGACTCTGATAGTAGCAGCTAATAAAATGATGTAGATCTATCGTTGAATAAACGCCTAGTTACCCTTTCAAAATAACCTTTTACCTCACTCACTTTAATATTCTTTTTAGTGTATCTGAATGATTGACTTTATTAGCTTTGTTTTACATGACAAAGTCTTAGTCAACTCGTTTACCTGAAGTGGCTTTGATTTTGACTTGTGATAAATTGTTGTATTATGAAATATTACGAGGATAAACATCAACTGACGCTTTGAAAGTATTCTCTGGTGGTGGTGATGCGAATCCGCAAAATTTTATTTTCTTGCCATAATATTGGTGGAAGATATGCTTCGGAATTTTTCCTAAAAATTTATCATTAGATTCTTCAAGACGTGTCTTTTATGACACTCAAACTCGAGTTCAAGATTTTTTATATTTTTGTCCCACATTGTAATGACCCCGCCAACTATGGAGAAACCGAATTTTTAAGCCTGAGAAATGATCTCTTTTGTTCCCTATTTCTTTAAATAATTTTTAGGTCATATGTGACAATTCTCAAAAGCGTTGATTTAAGAAAAATCGATGAGGAAGTTCCGATGTAGCAAAGTTTGCGAAATCACCTCGGTTATTATTTATAGTTCCTTTTTTGTTTGAAACATGCCAGCACACATGTACTCAACATTTTGCAGCTGAGCTGCAAACTGAGCAGAGAAGGCATCCATCCAGCACAGCATTTTTCTAGCTCCAGCAGCGCAAACAAAAGCAGCAAACTAGTTAGCAAGCTAGCAGGGCCAGCCATGCGAGTGTGTTGCATAACAAAAAGGGTCGGCCGGCTGCAGCAATCGTAATTAAAGATGTGTCAAATTCACGTGCACATGCAGATCGATAGAATAGAGAGCATGAGAAGTAGTAGCCCCGGCTAAAGCTGCTAAATATTGATCTTAAGTGATGCCACCCTGTTTGCTGTACGCACATACACATTACACACAAAGGTGCGTGTGTGTGAGTGTGTTCTGGATGGAAAATACATAATGGCAAGCAGGCAAGGCAGAGCGAGAGGCAGCGGCAGAGGCGGCGGCAAGGGACGGCAGGCTGGCTGGCCGGGGATGGGGGTGGGTGGGCAAGCAGACCCCTTCTAGCAGCACCGGCTTCTTGGCTCACTCGCTTGACGTCTTAAGATCTGTCTGAATGAAGTCACCCTCGCGCCACCCTCTTCAAACCCTCGCTCGCTTGCTCGCTGCGATGCAAACCACAGCATTAACTGCCCAGTGCGCGCACCACCACTCACCCCCGTCCATGCCTTGGCATGGCAGATTGACTTCTCACTCATCCTATCCCCGAATGAGGCGAATAGAAAATTAATTTCACTGCCGCCGCCGCCGACGCTTGCTCCTCCTGAAATTAAGAACGAGACGTGGAAATAGGAGAGAGAGAGCAGAGAAATATGTATATTTGTATATGCAGATTCTCGACCCTCGTCTTCTCGCTCACTGCCTCCTTCGCCTGCTCAAGGAGATGGATGCCGCGCCGCAGTTTTGCTTCCCCGGATTAATTTATATTGAAAAATAATTTCCAGCTCTCTCTCTCTCTCTCGTTCCGGCGGCGACCCTTCGCTCGTTTGATTGTTTTATTTTTTATATTTTCTTTCCGAATGGCTGTTGCTTGAGCGGATCCGCCGATGATTGTGTTCTTCCCTTTCTTCGCCGCGCACTGCCTGCGATGCAAAGCAACGGGTTATTGAATTCCAGCTGCAAAATGAGTGCTGTTTATTGCGGATTCTTAATGAGTTCTCCATCGGAGGCCTCATCGGAAAATGAAACAACTTGGCTCGCCTTTATTCACCACCCGCGCTGCTCGTCCTCAAGAAAACTTTATCTGCGCGTGTTTTATTGTGCGAATTGAAAAGAATGCAAACTTGAACCGTAAAACGAACGGCTTCCTTGAAAATTTTGCATCGCAGAAAAACATATGCAAGGAAATAAACGCGCGACGCGAAGCAAGGGCGAAGGAAAAAATCTACTTGATAAAATCAGCGTACCCCTTTCAGATTTACCCAGAGAAAATCCCTTACAAAAGCACGCTTCGTTTACTTTCCTGGATGTAGATAATAGAGCAGTGGATGAATAGCCAGCGCGGCAGGAACTGATTTTTTAAATATAAATCGTGGGCATGACATGAGAGTAAGCACCTTTCCTGCTCCGTTCTGATTTCGGTTAAGAGTCATTTCCCATTCAGGTAAGTATGTGCTGCCAAAAATTACGACGAAAATCTCGTCTTTGGCCAGAAAAAATTGTTGATACCATGCACCGGTGATTCCATTAAAAACAGGATTTCGAGCAAAAGAGAACGAGTGCGACAAAGCCAGTGAAGTAGCCAAATTGGCTCAACAACTGTGAGAAAAACCTCTGCATGCCGATTCAAATAAATAACATACTGCATTAAGTACCTCATGCGCGCGCGTGATTATATGTGGCTACCTCGCTGGAATGAATTATTAATTTTGCGTGGCGAGAGGATGAGAGTGACGAAAAAACTCATCGCATATCCTGTTTCGTCTACATGTGCGGCGAGTAAGAGCCCTTTGCATTAAATCAAACAATGCGCTAAATTTGGCGCACAACATGTGGTAATTACGGCGAGAAATGCTACGGCTGCGTTTTCTCGAAAGCCACTTCCTCTTGTCGTTAATTTTTGCGCTAATTAATAGTCGCGAGAATGCAACATTACAAACATAAAAGTTGCATGTGTGGCAAAAAAATTGCGCCGGCGCTGCCTTTTTGCATCAAGTGAAGAAAGAAAGGACGTGTATAATAAAGGAGAAGCCGAGGAAGAAAGGACGTAACAAGTTTTTTATGCTTGAGAGGCACTATTGCGTTATGTTTACGACCGATATTAACATACTACTCAACGTCTTGTTAGCATTAAAATCTAAAATCGGAATATTAAGTTTAGTTCATTATCGTTTGCAAAATTAAATTGCAAGTGTGTAAAAATAAATTTGATCATTAGCATTGTCATGTGAATATATCATATATTATGTTCAGATATAGAGCTAACAGAGATAGGGCCATTTTTAATACCATTTAAACCTATAATATCGACAGCTCTCTTAGCAGAATACGAGTATTATTAAATTGGCCTTGCAAACTTTTAGAAATGATATCATTGTATTTCAAAATTATTTCCCTCCGAGAATAAAAGCAAAATTGAAAATGAACAGCCTATAATGAATGTCCTCCTAATGGCAATCTTCCTTATTTGTTTCCCTTCCTCATGCCTAATGTCTCGTTGATTTTTAAAATATTTAATGGGCAAGATTAATTTCTTCAAAGCCTATTCCTTTTCGAAATATTATTCGAAATATATTTGAAATAATAGCTAAAATATTCAGTATTAACCACGATTTATTCATATCGGGTTCAGTTAAATTATGAAATTGTAAACCATTTGAACTAAAATATAAAATTTGCAAACAAAATTTAGCTTGAAACGATAATATCACCACTTTCATGACTTGATTGAGCACAACCTCAGTAAAGTTTTAGTTTTTGAAATTTGAAAATTGGCAATTGCAAGTATTTATGCGTTTGTGTTAACTGTAATATTTGTAATTTGGCGACAGTGCAAACAAATCCTGTACATATTCTGGTTTAATGAATCATTAAAATGAATTGTATCGAAATACTTTCAAAAATCATGTTCCTACAAATGAGTGTCCGTGAAAAATTACATAGTCTAGTCCGTTTTCAAGCTCCTGTTCTCTTTGATTTTGTTTCCTGATGTATTTTGTAACTTGGATGATTGGAATACGTTCTACTTTTCGCTCTAATTTATTGGCTAGTGGTTTCCAGGGAATGAGTTGTCTTAAATCTAACATATCAAACAAATTACCGAATTCTTCAAGTAATTTCATAATAAAGACCTCAATTATACTAGAGAACAAAACAAAGAGAAATTAGCCTGCGAAAAACTTGCTATAGAAAATTAAAAACAAGTAAAAAATGCAAAACAAATTTTTGAAATTCCTTGAACTTTTGTGGTTTCCAAAAAAGAACTTAAGTAGAGCATAGAATAAGGATGAAATGCATATTAATTAACAATTGCTACAAAATGTGAAGAGTTCCATTCAAGAATAATGTTCAGAAAACCCTCGCATCAAAGGTGCGAAAGGGGGAAGTTAGTTTTTCAAGTCAAAAGCACTTTTCCTTTTTTATGGATAACTCTAGTTAAAACGTGCAGAAGCGTCTTACGTCATAAAATAAAATCACCTCTCAGCTTGATACTATACGGAACCTAGTGTAAAACGTTCTAATTAAAACCCTTCTGGGTATGGAAATCTAAACGATTCGGTAACCGAGCAAGAGGAGCTACAGTAATTAAATTACAAAGCGAATTTTAAAAAGTTAAAAGAAATGGACCTCGTTGGTTGCAACAATCATTTTTATGCTCGCGCTTTTTGCACTTTGATCGCTCGCCCTGCAGTCACGGAAGCGGAGGGTCCTCTCGCTCGCTCGCTCGCTCGCAAGCTCTCTCATTAATTCAGCAAAAAGTGTAAGAACGCAGCACACAAAGCATTTTATAGAATACATGCAAACAGGGGCGCGCGCTTTCTTTATTTCCTTCGTTCACTGGCCTGGCTGGTGTCTTTCTTGCTTGCAAGTTGCGACTCTTATTGATTTTTTGTGTGTGTAGTCGTCGGAATTAAAATGCATCTGTTTAATTTTCCCCTCCGCGCGCGCTAACTTTTTTGATTACACACACTCGCGCTGGCTTGCTTGCTCGGCGGCTCGCTCGCGCGCACCCCGTCGTCCCGGCGCTTTTTCTTCAGCAGCCCTCTCGCGGGTCGCAGCACGCGCTCCGCGCCAAATGAGAAAAATTATCGCGAAAGCAGCTGCCTGGACCAATCAATCGGGGCCACACATCAGCCGGGCCTCCTTACGTGAGCTCGCTCGGCAGTCGCGGCAGCCGCGCCGGCATCGCGCCTTATTCTTACACACGTACACACAACTCCCAGGCGCGCTCGAGCAGCGAATTTTTGCTGCCGGCGCAGAAAGAATTAATTGAGAATGTAAAATCCACACGCGCGCCATGCACATTTTTGTATGCAGATCGATGGAGGTACACATAATTCTCTATACAGATTACTGCCGCTTCCCCTACTTTCTTTTCGCTGCTCCGGCGGCAGCGGCGGCGGCGGGCGGTGGCGGCAGCCGCCTTCTTCTTCTCTTCTTTTCAACCCCTTTTTCTATTTCCCCTCGGTATTACTCATTAACGCAGGGTTGCTTTCATACACTGCATGTATATTAATAAAGCCTGCGCATAAAATCCGCCGCCGCCGCCGCTGCCGCCGCCGCCGACCCCCTCCCTCTCCAAAAAAGAAAGTGGAAAGAATAAGAAAGTATGGCGGCGACTAAATCTTCTTCGCGACCTGCACCCACCCACCCTTTTCTCCCCCATCCTCACTCGGCAGCACCCCATTATTATTCGCGTGTGTAATTACAAAAAAGCAGGCAAAAGATATAAGGACGCCGCCGCTGCCTCCGCTGCCACCGCCGCCGCCGCGCAGCTCTCCGCGCGTTTTCCATTTTCATACTCGCACACACGCAGCTAAAAATACAAGATTGTGTTTTCCTCGGCGGGAGATGAAAACTTATTTTTTTCTTCGTTGCTCCAGCTCGCTCGCTTGCTCTCCTCGCTAATTATTAATTTCGCAGCGCAATTACTGCTCATGCTAATTGATCGATATTCGCAAGCAGCGGAAATGGATGTCGTCGACAGCAACTTTTGCGTCCTCTCGCCCCCGCCTGCTACTTTCTCTGTGCAGCAGCCTACAAGAACGACCTCTGCTTCTAGTTATTTTCTCGTTTTTTTTTTGCAAAAATTTGGAACCCTTATTAGCAAATTTATAAATCTGTAAACCTGATGCTGAAAGATAAATCCAGTGGTGATATGTATTTAAACTACTCTTTAAACATCTAGAATTTGTTTTGATAAGAATGGCAGGGTAGTGGTTATATCCTAAATTATCGTAAAGCATTTTATTTAATTGTTTTACGTTTGAGACTAGATGGTTAAAGTTGTCTTCAACGCACAAGAATAAACTCGTTGTTTCCAACAATATGTACCTATATGTGACTGAACATTTAATTCCATGTTTGAGTTTCAATAATAATTTTGGCACTGTCAGAGGTCAGAACACTCAGATTTAGAAGCTAAAATAATTTTTCTTACGCCTATAATTTTCTGATCGTATTTATTGAGCTAATTGAGAGCCTGTCAAACCGTTCCTTTCCTTGCCTCTCTTCCTGTTCCCCGTAGCATAAAATGTGCTCCTTTTGCACACTACATCATTTTTCTTTTCCCGCACGCTGGCATGTATTTGCTGAAAGGTATTAGCCGCCAATGAATGTTATTTGATACAGATCGAGGGGCACGGATGCTGAAAATTGGATCACCAGCGAGATGCCGAGCAATAAAAGACCTTTTCGCATGCCCATAAAATGCATAGGGCATAATCTGCCAATATTGATACCTGCTTCAGCGGCGGGCGCCCCACGAGCAAACTCCCTGGGGGTAACGCGCTCGTTGAATCTAGTTTGGTGCACTCGGGTTATTTGACTGTGGGGTGGAAGAGGCAATTGCCCGTAAATCGGATGCGGCGCAGAAATCACGCAGGAATTAAAATTTTTAATTCGATTACACAATGTCCACGCGTGCGGTTTTCATATTTGGTGACTTTAGTGGACACGCTAATGACTGCTTCTGACTGTTTAATTATTCAATTCTTTTAATTTGTATCAAAATTCTTTACACTAAATAATCTAAAATTATAGTTAATTGGCTTTAGTGGAGACTAAAATTGGATTTGATTTTCAAATTGAATTCAAAACTTCTTTCTCCTCATAGTTAATTCAGGAGCTCCGAAGAATTTATATCAATTCACTTTCGTTGTAATTGGTTTGATTCAAAAGTGCCTTGAATGAAAAATTTTGAGGAAGTAATATAATATTATTTGCTTCTGGTGACGGTGTATACCAATTCAGCAGGGCAGAAAACATGATATTGGAGCTTCAGAGTGCCGAAATCTCACCCTGCTGAACAATAGATGTTGATCGACTACTTCCCCAACCCTCACGTTGTTTACACACGAGTCCGCAGCGAGATTTAATTAAGCGCTAAGACTGCAAACTTCAGAAGTTTTCCGGAAAAATCCGCCGGGCTAACAGGTTCAGCAGGCGAAACCCCAAAATTTGCATAAGTTCAAATTTCGCTTTTAATCTGTATCACGCGAGCGCCGCAGAAACCAGTAAAGCCTGTTAGCAATATCAAACTCGATGGGCCTGTTATTCCGAGGGATATATAACAGCACTTTTATCACATATGAGCTAATAAGATTTGGGAAGTCAAGGGGGCGGCTCGACGGACGGCGAAGAGCATCGTCATGCTGCGTGCCAGAGAGAAAACGGGGGGCTCATTATTAAAAAGATAGACTTTGGAGCCGAGTCGAACTAAAAATTGTAATTTGCTCTCCGGCGGGATGAATAATGAAGGGCTGAATATGCAACGTATTTCGACTTGCTACCCCCGGACGGCGCGCGCGGCTCAGCGCCGAACGAAGAATAACAATACAATAGTAATGAGTTTTAAAGGATGCTGGAAGTTGGCAGGCCCTAAAGAGCGGGAAGGGAAAGAAAATAAAAAGCAGTGTGTATGCAGAGAGTAATAGCAAAAAAAGAAGCGAGCGCCGAGCGAGCGAGAGAGAGCAGGCGATGGGGGTGTGTGGGGGTGCTCGGGGAGAAAGGGGTTCTTGCCTGCTTCTCTTGAGAAGCCAGTGCAGGCAGGCAGGCACGGGGCAGGCAGGGTGGATGCTGCTAAAATAAGAGGGAGTTGTGGGCAGGCAACTCATACACGCGTATAGGGGGCTCTGCTTCATGTCTTAACTTTTTCTCGCAAGGAGAGCTACGCTGGGAATTCATTAGTGGCAACTCTCAAGCTATCTCTCCTCTCTCTCTCGCTCGCTCGCTCGCTCGCTGGCTGCTGCCATCAATACTTTTTAAAGCAACCACCCACACATCCACCCCATCCAACGGCAGCAGCGGCGGCAGCAAGTATAAATTAGCAAAACTGCTCGCAACAAAAGAAAGCGCGCGGCAGGCAGCGGCAGCAACGATGGCGCGCATTTCTTTTATTCAAATTAGGAAACATTATTTATTTTCTGGCTGGCTCGCTGCTCCTCCGCCGGGCCTCGCCTGCCGCTTCTTCGCTCTTGATGTGCTTGATTGCTATATTCCACGTCTTTCTTTTTTTTATGGAAATCACCACGGACCAACCGGGCCGGCAGCACCGGTGCCGCCCCACGCCTCCTTTTTCTCTCACTGCGCTCTCCGCGCTCGCGACTCGCACCACGCGCTCATTTGCGCCAGCATCAAGGGCTAATTAGTGGTGCTGCACCTGCACCTTCACTCACCTGCACTCGTAATCGAATCAAATGGGCTAGCGGCCAAGAATGTTTAATTTCAGCCTCTTTAAGTAGATGAAAAATGCTTAAAAACTTTGCAAGATGATTAATGAAAAAAATCCCTTGTTCACAGAGAGGTTATTTTGATAAAAATGTGTCTTAACCTAGGAAAAGGATAGGTTTGACAGGAATGCGCGTTCTTATTAAGTTGTAGCAACACTGTATATGAATTTCTATCTTAACTTTTGTGCCAAAAAGTTGGCTCGCCGCGGTAGTCGGGGCGGCGCAACAGTTTGCAAAATGCACTTTCTTTTGGGACAGGAGATTGCTGCACCGTCAGTCTAGCTCAAGCAAAGTCTAGCTCACAAGAAACCTGTTCAGTCTCAAATAGAAAATGAACTGCAGACAAGTTTTTTAAACTCTCTGCTCTTGCTTTTTTCTTTTCTCTAACACAATATGTGCGAGGCTAAAATTTTATTTTTCAGTGAAGTTGCTTGGTCTCCTGACGCTGCAGAAATTTTATAATGAATTCTCTAACTAAAAAAATTTACACTTTAATCCTTAACCGTACATGATTTTTGCGTAAAAGTCATGGATTAAAATAATTAAAAAAAAAATAATAACCGAACAGTACTCTGGTCTCTGAATCAACCGAGTTTGAAATTTAAGTCTCGACTGAAATTTGAGCTGATTATATATAATATATATCCATTTTAGGAACACTTTCCCCCAGTTTGGCACACTCTCTTACAAATCCGAGTAAAAAAATTAATCGCCAAGGCTCAAAAGAAAAAAGGCTAAATTTACGCCCTATTACGATTGCTTTTACAAATCGGTTCCGTTATGGTATAGTCCATGCAGTATCTGAGAGCTGAGAGGGATTAAGAAAATCTAGCAATATTTAACTGAAACAGCATTTATGATGTGTTAGTTCTAATTATAATTTAAAGAAATATAATACTTCTATCCTGATCATTTCATTCTGTATAAAGAATTGTACACATAATCGGTACAAGTCGTAAAAATTAAGTAAATTATGATATACCACCGAAACGAAAACATAAAATTTTATTTCGCGGTGAGAATCGTATGTTTATTTTTATCATTAGGTCAAATATTTACAGTACAATCCTTTGAATCGTGTTAAAAATCGTGCCGGTCAAATCAATATAGCACGTGTAAAGCACGTATTTAAATCATGGAATTTTATTGATAGTTTTGACACAATCATTACACACCTCAAAATTCATTTTTGTCTTCGCGTTCAGAGGGGCGGGCTATCATGATAGCAGAAATTTGAACTGAAGGGTTTCATGTCAACATAGGAGCAATGAGAGCTAAATATTTTTAAAATGTTTCCGCGTGGGTCGTTTTGCACCGTTAAGGTCGTCATTCACCATAAAAAATTTGACAGGGGGATTTTTTACAAATTGAAAACATTCAATGATGCACAGAGCGTAAACCATGAGATTTCCAAACAATACTTTCAACTGCTTAAGCACAATATCATTTGAGTAAAAACGGCAAGTACATATGACATGACATGTGTTGTCACAATCTGCTAAAATATAAAGTGGGAAAACTTTCTTGCTTCAAATTTCATTTTATTCTTAAACAAATATTTTTACAATAAAGATCAATCACATAATATAATTGTCATATTATCATGCGCGTTGCTTTGGAGTTTATTAGATGATATTCAAATTTTTATCAGAACAAGGAACCAAAAATAATCTCCGATTTAAGACACTTATTTTCATTAAAAAGAAAATTATTGGCTGATTGTCTCCTACAAAATTAAACTTAGTTTGTTTTTATAAATGATAAATTACTTAAAAAATGCTTTTATTGAAATTCAATTGAAACGCTGTTTTTCTCAGGCTAATTATATTTTGAAAAACATCTGAAATTACATCCCCTTGTGCTTAGTTGGCAACAAAAACAAAATTTGAATAGGCAATATATATTTGATCGATTTTAAACACGATGTTCCCTAATTTTGCAGAGTCATCAGAAACCTACATTAATCAAACGTCACCATTCGTTTTTGCTACAGACTTGAGGATTAGTTTTCCTTAAAAAAAGTTCATTTAAATTATCAGCTCAAAATAATGTCAACATTTATGCCCGTCACACGACCCATTGAAAATTTGCAAAATTTGCTCCAAAAAAACGGGACTTGGCTTCGCGCTATGTCATCCTCTCGCGCAAAAAGTGGCGGTCGGGGAAAACTCTAAGACCACCGATCTGTTCTCTCTGGCGAAGAAAACATTACTCGCCATCTCGTGGCAGAGCTCTGAAACTTTGATTTTCATTCAATCGGGCCTGAAACCGGAAATCCTGTCGTTCCGATTGACGTTCCATTCGATATTTTAATTTTCTCACCATTGGAACACAAGAACGCTCTTAATTTCTATGAAAACTTTTTTAATGGTTGAATTTTTGTTCTAAATCATATTTTGAATTAGTTAACATTACGAAAAATACAGCAGCGAATCTGACCATCAAGCTACCTCCTTGAACGAACTAAATGAGAAAATTAACATCTGCTGACAAAAACATTGAAAATATCGAAAATATTACGTCTGAGAAGGACTCTGTTTCGTAGATTTTGAAGTCTTAAACAAATGGCTGCAAGAGCTTCGCAAACAGGGCGTAAGTTAAAGAATTGCACTGTATAGAATTATTAAAATGTGCCAGACAAATTATTATTCATTGAAATTTGTTTTTAAAAAAACGTAGGACTTCGTTATTAACTTATAACATTCGCCCTTGTGTATGTAGTTTTCTCATCAGTTTGCCGTTTACGAATGACCCTGTAAACCCAAGACTCATGAATCGTGTTTTTCAGTGATGGCTCTGTGGAAGAAAGGGTGGAGTGAAATCCCAGAAGTTATGGGTTCTTCAGTTTTGGGTGTCATAGGTATAATTTTGGATTGTGTCTCTTCAATGATTGAATTTTTTTCAATTTGCCTTCCTATTTTCTGAATTAAATATTTTTCTTAAATATAATTCTCCTCGTGTGAAAGAAATTATTCAGTAAGTACAAGACAAACAAGAAAACTAACGTACTATGGTTTTAGGAATTGCTGCTGCAGCTTATGGAATTAAGAAACACCGTGACAGCGACGGCGACAACAAGATTTATAAGAGTGAATACATCGTTTACAGACCAGATGACCCCAGAGTGAAGAATATCAAGCAATAATTTCCTTCCCCATTACTGTGAATAGCTGAAAATAAATGTAAGATTGTTAGTTTACAAGCAGAGCTTTTAATGACAATACCATTTCCATTTTTGTATATTCGCTTTGTTTATTTATATTCATGTTTGTGATAATAATGTGTATTATATAATAGACATTTGTAGATTTTTTCTGCAAGGTCTTTTCAAACAGAATGAAATTGCTCTATAATTTCGATCGGTAAAATCAAAATTGCCAATCACCATATTGAAGAAAAATATCAATTTTGCTTATCTGTCAACACCTCAGTCAAAAATGCATAGACGAAAATATGCAGTTCTGTTTCCAAGGCTTGCATTTTTTATATTTTATAAAACCAGTACTCATTTGACCTTGATTTTTCTCACAGCATTTTGCCCATAAAATGCAACATTTAACCCTCAAATAGTTTTAACACTTAAAGACTTCTGGTGACTCTTAATCAAGGAGATTTCAATGACATCCGTCAATGGTAAAAATCATCCATGAGCAACAGCCTCCATAACATGGACTGGAGATGTTTTGATATCGTAGCGCGTTTCTGATCAGAGAACATCGCAAAAAAGATTAGCGACACATACAATATACAACGAACAAACATTTTAAACTTGAACCCTGGGTAAAACTAATCAACAGAGAAATTTATCTGGCGAAACAGAGCTTAAGTTACCTTCTCACTTTGGGCTTTGTTTTGCCAAATTTAATTAAAGGACCTATAGGAAAACCACAATCAAAGGAACCTGTTATCATATGAAATGACGTCCAACCCTTTTGAGGCTAAAAAATATAATCACAATGAATTTATGTCACTTGGAAAATGCAACTAAAATTGCTCCAGAATGACTGTGCAAACCAAAGCAAAACAGAATGTGGCTGAGACTTTGCTGCCGTAACGAGGGGGAGATCAAAGTCAGACTGTAGCAAGATTGCTGAGGAAATGTACAAGGTACATGTATAACGGGTTCGGTGCGTTTCCAGTTCGTTCATTGCAACTCGTCGTCAGAGCTTAGCAGCATTGACTTTTCCGTGTGTTGCTGGTTGCTGATGGTGCTCACACTTGTGCGGTTGGTCTGTTTCTTGGTCGGAGGTTGGGGTGCCACGTTCGGGTCGGTGGGTGCTGCTTCGTACTCCAGGTCGTAATTAGAATTCCGTGTGCCTCTGTGCGTCGTGCCACCCCCTTCAAAACAAGCGCAACCACCACCATGAACACCACGTCGAGCATGATTATTTCAGGGAAATACAGGGTTCTGAACCAGCAGGTTGCTGATGATTTTTTAATCTAAGAGACGAAAAATCTAAAACTTAAAGATCGCATGTTTCTAGGGCCAAAAGATCCACATTGAACTTAATTGCGTCTTCATTTAACTCAAACTCATGAATCATGTCATCATGTGAAGTTTTATTTATATTGCACTGGCCCTGAAAATTTAATGACTAACTTGCTGGCACCTGCAGGTTTTTTCCAACCCTGGTGATAGAGGATTGATGCTAAAATGGCCTTCATGCTTTAGAAAAAAAGATTTATAATTCAATAGTGAAGCAGGCCAAACATGCAAGCGACAGACAGAGAAGAATTTGCTTGAATTTAATTATGTCTGTATTTAAAATTATTTTCAGCCAATCGCATATATTATCTTCACTTTCAAGTTCACACGGTAAGGATGTTGAATCATGCAATCAATGCAAAACAGCATCGCAACAAAATAAGCACTTCAGGGTCAGGAGTAACGAAATAAATCCAAAATTTGAACTATTTTTGACACCTATATTATTGAAACTATATTTAATAAGAAGTACCACATTCAGGAGCGTGCATCTCGATTCTTAGGCACGCAAAACTTAAAATAGTCTTTAACAATAATTTTACAACAAAAATCTTGTTCTTCTATTAGTAGTAAGAGTAATAGTTTCTATATATTGCGCTGATAATACTGTTAACATTCGAAGGCAATAAATATATTCACGGCATTTGTTCAGATTTCGACTAAGCATGATGCTAAGGAAGGGGCCATACACAGACTTAAAATCACTACACTAGCGTAAGCTTGTACCAATATTTCGGAAAACGAACATTGAAATTCAGAGGTGCTCAAGAGTATGAAAAAATAGAAAAAATTGTTTAACCCCAACAGCAATTTGACCTCTCAATATCCACTTGAGAAGATATTAATTATCATATTTATTTATGAAAATTGCACTAAACTTGCACCTCTACGTAAGGCCCACACTTCACAAATTTAGGGTGTTTGGTCTATAAAAATGATACAAAAAATTACGTAACTTATTCCATACTTAAATATTTTTGAAATTGTTTTTAACTAATCAATATAACAAAGACAGCCATCGAAGGAGAACGATTAGATAATGGGAGAAATCTGTAAAGGAGCAGGGTGAGTACAGGCAGGGACCAAGCAAACACAGACGGGCATCTCACAGCTTCTCATAAGGCGTTTGGCTTGAGCCAACTTCTGCAACAACAGGGCATGCGAACAACATGAGCAAAAAGGTAACGACACGTTCCCAAGTCACACGAAATTGTTTTAAATCTGAAAATTTTGTCCTTATGATATTTCGAAGAAGATTGTTTGTTTGAGGATGGTTGTGATACATTTAGTTCCGTTGTTGAAAAGTTTTAACTTTTGGGCTTCAATTCAAGTGACCAAATAGATAAATTTGATAGCTCAACAGTAGTGTCCCAAATTGAATAGCCTTTTAATGAAATTGTCATAATATGCGTTAATAATTTGTGTTTGTTGCCAACACTACAAATTTTTCCACAAGTTTAGGACACTTCTTGTGCTCAGACTTTGGGGTCAACTATGCTGCTGAGCTTTTTTGCCGTGAAGGCTAATAATAAAGATCGGATCTGTTTGTGAAGGCAGAAGATAGCCAGTTAAATTCCAAAATAAGTAATTTCTATTCCCGATCACCTTTTCAGATACACTCAGCAAGTCGAATAAAGATTCATTTGTCTAGTAAGCAGAAGCATGACATAGAGATTGAACCAAAATCTGAGCAGAATAGTGTCATAGAACTGTACAAATTACATATTGTTGCCTTCAAACACCGACTTATATTGATAGCTAAACGACAATTCATTGGAAATCACAGTCTGTGACCTTGTATTAAAACGAGTCAAAACAGTTTTTTTTCTGATAGTACGATATGGTCACGACCTAATTTTGGCTGTTTATATTAACTCTGTTCAGGAAAGGAATAAACTTTTTACAATATTTTTAAACCGAATCCCAAAGTTAAGATATTAAACTAGCTTAATTATAATATTTTAAATATAATTTTGAATGGAAAAAATTATGTCTAGCAAGTAGCGTTGGTAAAAATATATCAAACTAAGCAAGGATACTAGCTGAAAGGAACAAAACTCGTTGGCCAGCAGCCGCATGCACGTCTTCAGTCAAATCATGCTGCATTAGTACTTCTTACCAGAGCTGTACTGTGTGTACTGTTGGTACTGCGGGTGAAAATTGTGGATGGCATCGGTCATGATGTCGCGAGGGTTCATCGTTTCCTTTAAGCTAGACGAGATGCTGTGCATGGTGACGGAGCGGCCGCTCGCGTCCCGCAGGCAGCCCTGCGCGTACACCGTGTGCGGGAAGGCGAACCTCAGCGCGACGGCGGCAAAGAACATCTCAATGCAGATCAGGAAGTTCTGGTAGCCGGCGGAAACTGTACCTGCACTGGTCGGCATGCCTGAGCTGTCGATGATCGGGGCGATCGCGCCCGCTTTTTCCAACACAGCCAGCAGGACGCCTATGACTCAAAATCAGTGAGAGCTGCTACTAACTGGTTCCGCGGCCACTCACCTTGCCAGAAGGACAGGAAAATGATGGACTTGACGGTGCAGAACTTGAGGACAGGGTCAAAGGGTGTGAGGAGGTCTCTAGTCGCAAAGTAAAAGAGGAAGAGTCCGTACAAAGCTAAGCTGACAGACACGTTGTAGATCATTGTGATGTAGAAGTAGCCCTTTGCAAAGCTGTTGAAATAAGACATTTTGAGTGAACTAAACGTAAAAAGACATTTAAATAAGCATATTTCTTGAATTTGTTTCGAGACTCTTATTTGGATTTCAGGTGAAATTGACCGACTGCCACACTGCTTGCAATGTTTTGTAGCTAATTGTATGTGCCAACATTTACTTTTTATCTGCTCAGAAATGCTGTTGCCAGTTTGAACAGAGTGGATTCTAACAATTTGCACAAAGCCTAGCTTGGTTCAAAGTGTATTTTACTTCACTTTGCTTATTATGCGCATCATGTGAATTCCACAGCTATGACTACTGTTTTTTGACTTTGCAGTTAAAAAGGCAACAGTTAAGGATATTGTGACACGCATGCAGGAAATTATATCTATAAAAACAATGCACACAGGAAGAAAAATTTTGCTACTAAGCACAATTTTTAAAAATTAATGAACCGGATTTGCAAATTCAGAAAGTTGTGTTACTTGAGACACACAAATTATATACAATAATTATTTTCATTTGGAGGAAATCATCAAAATGATTGAATAAACGATACTACAAAAAATGGGTTCCAGCATGCTAAACAGTAGTACAAATTTCATTTGAGCACAGTTCCTCACAAATTAACAGAAATTATGCTTAGAAGGAAACCCCTTAAATAAACACAATTATTTCTTTCCCAATGACAAGTGGCGAATGGCCAAATATTTTCAAAGCCCAGATTGTGTGTGACTTACCTCCAATCACCGTCGTGGTATTTGCCAAAGGCCTGCAAAATGATGATGATGAGGGCCATCAAAGGCTTGACGAGGCAGAATTGGAGGGTGGCCTGTTTGCAGAAGCGGAGGAATCCTATTGTATAGGTCTTTCCAACTAGGCAGCAGGTGCCGTAAGTGCACGACGAACGGATGGGTTTGCCACGGATTTCACTCATGATGTTTCCTTCGCCGCCCAAATATTCGTAACATAAGCTCAAGAAGCTGTAGATCACGAACGCTGGAAAAGCGAGCCAAAGTTAAAAATATCACATTTGCGTATGTTATAGAAATGCGAGACATGAGATTGCCGTTGTTATGCTTTCCAATGGCTTCGCAGTTGCTAATTTTGATAGCTTTTGTTTACCTTCATAGCAGTCACGAACTGTGAAGAAGTAAACATAATAGCTCTCATTGTTGAAGAACATCAAACTGAGCCAGGAATAGAAGCCGTAAATAGGCACAATGAACAGAATCCGCACAATCCAGCGCTGTTCAGAAGGGTTGCTGTACCACCTCAGATGCTGGTAAATCTGGAAACAATCAAATATCTACGTTGCTTATCTTGGATCAAAAAACTTCAGCGTTGCATTCTGCAAATAATTTAACTCCCCAGAATCACGTCAAAATTAATGGAAGTAGCTGTTATTCAACCTAAATTATTATATTTCAAAACGATACAAAAGTCAAAAACAAATTATGATGTAGAAGTTAACGAATTAAACTTGGAAATTTCGAAGCTTATTACCTGGTGGCAAGTGAGAACTAGAGCGACCCATACAAAGGCCCCTGCGATGCCCTGCGCGGTCTTTGTTTGGAGAAAAATCGGCTCGATTGTCGAGTTGTCCTGAGGCTCAGCTGTGGACGAAACGATGACGGATGCCGTCGAGGACAACACACTCAGAGTGCTACTTAACGGGCTAGGTGTGCTGGACGACATTTCTCTGCAACAGTAAAAACCTTATCTATCTGTGAGCTCTCACCAACATAACTGACGACGAGTTCAGTTTCAATCCAATTCGTATAAGTAGACAACAAAACACTTAAAATAATACGATCAAATGTGATGTGTTTTAAAATATTATGTGTTGAAAAATAAAATAATACACATAATACCTTTCCCATTGAAATAAGTAATGTATGTATGTATGTATTATTATATTCGCAATTATATCAATATTTATGTTTTCATAAAGCGGAAAGCTTTTCAAGATAATGTATTTGTGAGCATTAAAGTTTAACTTACAAATAGAAACTGAAATTATTTATAATTACACAGAGGAAAACAGCTGCTTTTTCGATTGGGAATTGAGTTTGTTAAATAGATAAACATAACCAATCTATATTATATTGCTCATTTCCGTGTCAGTATAAAAAGTGAAAGGGCGAAAAAGTGATGACACAGAGATGTGTATGTATTTTGATGTTGCGAACAAAATCACTCACCAGTTGAGTTCAGTTGAAAACTACCACAGTTTCTAACAATACAGGATGCAGCAAACGTCAAACGCGTAATTCATGAATCAGACATAAATGTGTGACGGTACATAAATTCACTATCAAGGGAAGGACACACAGATAACGATAGGCAATGTCAAAATAATTTGGAAAAATCAACATAACAACTCGATTGGTGCACCTACGTTGTTGGCTTTCAGCTGCGATGGTGCCTTAGAGATCGAAGAGCTGCATGACTCCTGCGGGCCACCCTCGTTTCGAATCGGCCCGACTGAATTTGCAAAAGTTGCTAAGTGCGCTCTAAAGATAACAAGTGGCAAGCAGTACTGCAAAACAGAATGGTGTCCAACGATGATGTAGGTCAGCTGGTATTGGTACGTCAAACTTTACGCCTGGGAAGCGGAACACCAGTCACCGCTGCAGCGCCAAATTCAAAAATTCCCGCAGAGCAGTGTTTCATGGCAATGAGAAAAGAGCAAAAACTGATGTTTAGTTGAAATGAAGTAATGATTCTCTGATTTCACGAAAATAACCTTTTCAGTCCATTTTATGGCTCATGTATGTAACAAGGTGAACAGCTTTCTTAACTTCTAGGATATTTCACAGCTTTTTAGTTTTCATTTGAGGTATAATAAAAAAGTATGAAAATATTAAATGGTGAGAATTTTTGTATTATTTAGAGAAAAGATTAACACTAGACTTTGATTGCTGTAAATATTATTTCGACGCCTTTAAGAAATGGCAAAATTGATTGGTGTGTTTCATGCAGTAGTGGCAGCATTAGTATTTTTTAAAGTTTATAATTGAAAAATCACGCGGATCCTGACAAAGTATTGGTTTATTATTCATTTCAAATAGTAATTGACGAAGATCAGCTCAAACCTGAGGGAATTTCCTCACTTCTTGCGAAATAAAAGCAGTACTCAAAATTAAGACCAGCAAGGTCTGAACTGCAAAAAAACAGTTTGAGAAGGAATGTGGGTCAGCGTGAGCACCTCTCAATTCTTTTTGGAGGTAATCATCTTGGTTGGTTTTACGATGAACTTTGACGCAGGTTTCATCAATGGCTTTTAAAAAGAATGCAATTATTAATTTGAATACGAAAAATTTCAGTCTTACTTTGGGTTTGTCGTTCTGTGCTTCCTCTTCCTTAGTATCTTCAGATAATTTCATGCTTTCATTCTTGGCTATGATCGAGCCAAGTAGCCTGTTTAATGCATTCGCTCTTACTGGCGTCATTTGACAAATATCAATACTAGCAACTGGAGCTGCAAGATTGTTTAGGGCAGGGGCTAAACATACGAGAAATTGGGAATTCATTTATTTGGTAAGAATAGGATTTCCAAATCAATTCACCTGAAGGTAATGGAATAGCCGCGCCCTCTTCTTTTTCCTTGCAATTCTCCAGATCAAGCTTGGCCTTTCCCAATTGAGCCTCGAGTGCAGTGATTTCAGCCACTTTCATGTTTAACTTCCTCTTGGCTCGAATCACAGCTTCCTCAGCCAGCAAGTTAGACATTTCCATTGAGCGTATTTTCGACTCGAGCTCATTTTCCCTTTTCCTGCAGCACATTAAATTTCAATGGATTAACAAATGTAGGAAGACATAAGCTTTCAATACTTCTGGTCTTCCATCAATAATTTGACCCACTGGTGATTTTCCAAGGATTTTGGGATGCGGTCTCCAATTGATTTCAAGGCATCCATTTCACACTTTGCGAGTTTCTCAGTCAAACACTGTGGACAAGGATGAATTAAAATCTACGAAGCTCAAAAGGTCGGTTTATGTAACCACCTTGACTTTTTCCTTCAATTTGCCAACCAGTTTTTCTTCAGACTGATCCAACATGGTGTTGCCAAATACCAAGTCATCCCACTTGCGGTGTAAAGAGAAATTTTGAACCTAACAAATTTAGACACAAATTTAGTTCAAATTACAAAATTCTATCAGCATTTTTAACCTTCAAGGCTTGGATCTCGCTCTTGGCGACTGCAAGGTCTCTGTAAGCCTGCTCCGCACCGCGTTTGGTGTTTTTCAGGGCAGCAAGTGCTTTCACACGGTTATCTTCCACCTCCGAAAACAGAGAGTTGCCTCTTTCTTTGTTTGCCTCTGGTTCCACTTCAGCAACTGGCTGCTTATATAGCATGAGCTCATTTTGCAAAAAGATGGCCTCTTCCTCTTTTTCCTGTCAATATGTGTCAATAAAACTGCTTATAGTGTTGCTTAACCACACCAAAATACCTCAAATTTCTCTCGCAGCGTCTGCAGCTCAATTTTCAGGTTTTCAACAGTAGATTCTAAATGGCACAAGGATCTGGTTTTCTCATTTAGCTCTTGATTCAGTCCTTTAATTGTTTCCTCATATCTGGAACAGCTTTCTTGATGCACAAGCTCAAAATTGGACAAGTCATGCTGCACAAGAATTAAAAATTAATTTAGCATAAAATCACATAAGGCGATCACAACCTTAGCCAAGGACAAATCACTGTTCAAAGTTTCGTCTTGATTTGCTGCTGTAGCAAGTTCCAGTTCTTTGGCATTGTTTCTCAGCTGCAACTGGAGTGCTTCAAGTTTCTCCTGAAGGGCTTCAATTTGATCATCCTACATACATGATTATTTTTATTAATTTTGACTGTTAAATAACTATAAGGTCAAACCTTATCAGATGAGTCAACTGGTTTGCTTGCATTCTTCAATTTTTCTCTCAACGCTTTTATTTCGCCTTCTTTATCCGCGATTTCCTTTGTGCAGGTCTCGTTATCTTCTTTCAAATCAATGCAAAGTTTGTCACTTTGCCCCAATTTCATTTTCAATGCATGGTTTTCTTGAGTTTTTTCCTAACGTAATTAAAAATTAGGAATTTTTACTTCAGAGACTACCAAAATTTCACCTCCAGCGCCTTGATGTATTCAAATATCTTGGACTTGAGCTGATTTTCGTCGAGGTTTTCCACTTCAAGATTCATTTTCTAGGAGAGGTGAAAATATTCTACAGGGCAGTTGATGGGGCGACGGAAGAGTAAAATATTCGGTTCAGGAGCGTGAAGCATGTAGTGCACCCAGCCAGGACTTTGTTGCACTCCCAGGTTGCGCCACTCAGTTTCTGTCATCAAGTGCGTCGTAGGTACTTTGGGAGTTAGTTCTGGAGGCAACTGGACGTGTCTGTACTCGAACTGGTCGTCAGTGTATCTCTCAGAATATCTTATATCATCAACTGGCATTGCCTGGAATCCAAAATATTCTGTTGGTATTTTTCAGAAAAAAATAATTACATATACACATTGTTGTTTGTTTGGCGACCTGATGCCAGGAAAAACTTTTTATAACAAACCTATTCGAGTTTGCGAGTGATCGTGACCAGTGACAGCAAAAATGATTCATAAATCATAAGTCAGAAGTGTTGATGGATTTCTGAAATTCTAAATTTCATAGAACCGGGCGAGAATGTTGAAATCAGAATACCTTTGTGGTGTGTTCTGCTGTGTTGTGGCTGAAATTGTATAATAATTCCAGATGCGGAAGGCCGGCTGCCTGGATTTTGGCGGGATTTTTCTCACAACATTCACAGACCTGGTATCTGTGAGTAGTTTTACGAAGTGAAGATAGATGTCATTTTGGTCGTGAAAGTCGGTTTGCTGTTGAAATAAGGGCTAGGGTAGGCGCAGGTTAGGCGGTTGGGGAAAATTATGAGAAGCGGATGAGGAAAAATGGGAGGGCTGAATTGGCGGAATATATAGCGATGGTTAAAATTTGACTGAAAACTAACCTCCATAAATTGATAAATTTTTATCCAGTTGAAATAATTTAATTAATTTTTTTCTCTATTTTAATTACATTTTTATTAGGTAATTTTACAGTCTTATAGTGAAATTAAATTGTGTGTTTATAAGCTGTTGAAATAAATAATATACAATTTAAGAAAGTAAAACAATGACGTGACGTGGCTGACGTGAGAAATGAAAAATATTTTATTTTAAAAAATGTAGTGTGTGTGTGTGTGTGTGTGGGCTAAACCTGGGCACATGAGCCACAACTAATTTTTAGACTGAATAACACGTTCCAAACGGTTTCCAAATAAATACTGTAGCCACGTATAATTTATTTCAATGTAATAAGTGTTCGCTTTCCTCATATTGTTTGGAGCACGACCACTTTTGAAGTGTGTTCTTATTCCCGCTCCCTGTTGATTTTCCAGAGATCGAGAGCTAGGGTATAACTTTGCTCAACGTAAGACTTGCGTCTAGTAAGTAGATTTCCCCTGATCTTTTGACGTTGCAATCGCGAGTCTCACTCTATGATCAATCAGGTGCAAAGTTCCCTTTATACGGTGCGAGCGTTACATATTTCGGCTCAAGTGCTATGATAGGCGGAAAGCGTTGAGAGGTGCAATCATATTTTCCCCAGCCGAGCAGAGTATGTGCCCATTTGGCTTTGTGTGAGTAGTGCACTTCCATCAAATGCTAGCAGCAGGAAATTCAATCAGAGAAGTGTCCCAGAGGAGCCTTTTTATCTATCAAAGAGCGAGAATAACCATAACTAGCTTCCTCTCTCTGCTCTCCCTTATTTTCCGTGTCGTGCGGTCGGTCGGTCGTTCGCTGCTCTCTTTCTTTAAATCTATGTAAATTTGTAGAGATCCAAGAGGCAAAGTGGGACAAAAAAGTCCACTGCTTGATTTTCTTGTAGTTCTTTAGAAATTGAAACGAACTCAAAATGCTTCAAGGAATTTATTGTTCGAAGTGTATCAGTTTTTAATAAATTCAAAACAATATAGCCAAAACTCAAATATAAGTTGTATTAAGTTCTTTATAATTTTAACTCTATCACTAGCACTAGACTTCCAGACGGGTTTTTATTTTTTGGCAAAAGAAATAATAATGGTTATATTGTTTTTGTTGGATCAAAATAGGTTAATTCTCATTCAATTTCATTTCATTTCTCCAATAATAGGTCAAAGTACACCTTTCAAATCTAATTTTTCCTGTTGATGCCACAAGTAGTATCAAGGAGAAAAAAGCTCATGTCCAGGATATGCTTTAGACGGTACTTGAGTTTGTACCGCAGGACTTACACGCCCTTGAGAAGTTTCAACGGAATTAGGAAAAACCGTTTGTGTAAAATTGTTCACTGTCTTGGAGAATTTCCAACTTCAAATCCTTATTCAAGACCAGATTGGTTATGTCCCTGACACTTTATGTAATTCTTAATTTCAGTTTTTTTTTAAGAAATTAAAGGGGTCAGAGGTTCCCTCAAGTTGAAGTTTGAAAAATACGACGCAGTTTAACATTTCCCTTGCTCTCCCCCTGGAACAAAAATTACTGGGTATAGGTCTTAAAATTTGAAATAAACCTTCACGCATGCACTCAAAAACTCAAACAGATCAAATTTATTTTTGGGCTGAAAAATCTTTTAGAAAATTGTAAGAAATTGCATAAACCAAAAGTTTGCATTCTTGCGAATTTTATCCGATATTTAGAAGCGGATTTTAACTGTTATTATAGTCACTATAGTATATATTTTTGGCAATTCATAAAGGATTTTTAGACGTTTTTAAATGTGGTTCAATTGGCTGGAAATTTCATGATTCATGCACATATGGTGATCCCGTCACGATTGACTCAGATAAATAGTTGATCAGTCTAAATTTGTCTAAATCTATTGATATGAAGCTCAAGAAACAGTCTAGCTACTCTCGTAATGATAAGTTAAAAAAAAAGTTTTCTTCAAATATTTGTCATTTTTTCATTTGAAGAATAGCGCTTCATTTTTATTGGGGACGTTTTGAATTCCAAAGAGCATATTACTTGAACTATAACTTCCACACGCCAAAAATGTTTTTGTGGGGAATATTTTTGCCTTGCACAAACACACATTGTGCCAAAAATCTGCTCTGTCCGCGGAGGAAGTTTATATATTCAAATCTCTCATTCGGTTTAGCCGTGCGCTGCTGCGGTCTGAAATCCCACTGCTGCGAGGAGTGTATTCAATTAAGCCGGCTGGCGGTGGCGGCGGCGGCAGGAGAGGGTTTAAAATAAAATTTGTAATTCTTATCAACAAAACAAGCCGTGTCGTTTCTCATAAATAAATCGCACCGTGTTCACGTGGGTCTAGCAGCAAAAATCATCTAGCTCTCTCGCCACAGCAGCTGAGCAGGCCAAATAAAGCCGATTAGGGGCGAGATGTGTTTTTGTCTTCTCTCTGCACGCGCCCGCGCGCCTCTTCATTATTATATTTCGCTAAACCGTGGCAGACACACACACACACACACGAGCTTGCTGCTTGAGCTGTACGAATCCGACTTGGATTCATTTGCATGAAAATGGTATCATTTTTACTTTGGCAGACGTTGTTAATGGATTATCTCTTGGAATATGAGAGTCTGATCTAAATGTTCTTTTTAATGACAAACGTAAGCGAATTTACGAGTCACAAGCCAGTTTTAGAAAAAAAAACTTAAGTATTTCTGTGGGGTAGGGTGCTTTGATATTAGGAATAAAGTTTTGTTTTGATCCTTCAAGTGTAAATGTAAACAAAATGGATTTTGTAAAATTATTTTGACAATTTTGCTGATTGATAACTACTGGAAATCTATGCCTGCATGACTACATTTGTTTTGATTTATATCTAAATAATGGGAAGTATAAACTTGATTTTAAAGTAAAATACCACTTTCATTTCACGTGTTATAATTGCTTATGGTTCGACACGCACACCTCTGTACGTCCACCGATATTTTAGATTTTCCATCTTTCTTCAACAGGAACTTCGTTGTACAGACTTTCGCACCCTTGCAAGTTTGTAGGAAGAGTTAACAAACAAATAATGCGAGCAGTAAAGAAAATTGCCAGTGTGGAATGTTTTCTGTGTTTGTTGGTTCATTGAAACCATCCAAACCCCACTTTGGAGATGTCCGCAGAAACTCGAGATTGCTCAAGGAGCATTATTTGGACCATATAGTTAATTATTAAACGATGGTTTGGTTTATTTTTATTTTTTACGTTTATAAATGTTAGCAATCATGAACATGCCACTTTATTATCTGCCCTGTTAATATGCAGTTTTCACCAGGATGCATCTATTTCAACAACACACTAAATAAATGTTAAAGGTCTTCAGAGAAACCACAAAGATTCAAAAGATGAAACTTAAATCTATATAAGATTTTTTATAGTGTCTTTTGCACTCTTTGCCAAAGGCTCAAATTTCGCCATGGCACGAATACAGAAAATAATTTCTAGATTCTGCATATCCATTGGATGAATTATAAATAAACTATTAAGAGTTCCAACCATCAGAATTATAATCTGCTATAGGAAAAATCACACCAAATGGGGGATTTAATTTATTTTAGAATCCATTCTAATTTTAGCATTGTCCATTGTAAAATATATTTTAATTTATCAGCAAAGTTATTTTGCGTTCAAACACATTTAAACAACCAAGAAAATATTTCTCCGTGTTTCATTGATGTCCTGGCAACAAAAATCAATAAAATATCAGTTATTTTCTGAAACTGCTATGCACCACATAGCGAAAAGATGGTAGAACGCAAAAAATATTTCACGGCAGATGTAATAAAAAACGACGCAAGAAGGGAGGCTGATAAGAAACAAATAAGCTGTGGCCGTGAGTAAAATCGCCGATTGTGAGTGTGCGGCGCGCACACTTGACAAAATCCCATGCATGCTTTACGTCCACGAGGGTTTGAGCGATGCTCATAATTCCCGGCGCACATAATGTATATCTATCTCACACCACGGCTGCAGAGATTGTGGCGAGCCAGCTCTCTATTTTATTGTTGTAGTTGAGATCGAGGTTGCCGATAAAGCAGAAATAAGCTCCCCAAACAAAAAATGTTGACTCGGCGCATTTCGATGCCACGCTATAGCTTTGTGTTAGTTTTGCGCCTGAATTGCGCTATACTTTGGTCTGCAGGCTGTGGCTGTGCCATGCACACCACACACACACACACACTCTCCCATCACAGACAGCTTTTTCTCTTTGCGATCAGTCTGCGGCAAAAATATAATTATACCGTCAGATCGTATCGCTGTCTCAATTTATTCGCGATCAAATCGTGGCGCATAATCCCGCGCAGGAGTTGCTGTTCGTGTTTTTTCCCAGCAGCAGATTATTTTGTTCCTTCAGTAGCAACATGCAGGGGGCTGTTGTGATATTTGTTGCACTGAATATATTGCGCAACATTCTCTTCAATATCCTACTCCATGCAACCGTTCAATAAAATCCTATGCTGTGTTTGATTCATGATTTGACGTTTATGCACAATCCAAATCATGGCAAATGAGCTAATGTCATTAGCGCTGCTATATGAAATGAAAAAATAAACTTCATATTTCCAAGGAAAACCGATTTATTTATAGATGATAGAACTTACGGGAATCTGATTTTCAAATCCACGAGCGGAAAGTGACAAACATTTGTTTGCCAGCCAGGTCTTTGATGCAATTTGATAGCAATTGTGTGACAAAACAAAGGTTGAGAACTCGTATTGAGGCGGGCACTCGTGAAAATAAGTATACATTACTTTTATCTATGCTCCGCCGTTTTATCCAATATGTTCGATGGAGAAAACTCGCTCCAGCTCCATATCTTCAATGTGTCTTTGCAAGAAATATGCCGCCTGCTCAGCTTCCTATATCAGTATAAATAATAGCACACACCGCCCTCTTACACGAAGAGAAGATGAACGTATAGCACTTGGGAAGGACAGCAAAAAATTCGCAACCCTGTCCCCAGCAGTGTCATGTGGACTGGATTCGATCGAGAATAATGCTTCAACATAATTAAACATCAGTTAAAAAGTTCATAATAGAATCAAAAGTTTTTATTTCTTTTCGGTATAAACTAAAATGAAAAGCAAATTTAATCAAAAGAAATGTGAAACTGAGAGAATGATTAATAAAAAACATGACATTTATAGTTAAACAGAAATTTGCCGATTTGACTTACAGTTGCCATTTTGTAGTTTTCTGAACTCTACATATCAATGTTTATTTCTTTACTCAACTTTCTGGTTTGGCAGTGAAGGACGAACTGACGAAAATTTCCTCTCCCCATTCCTCTACCACATTAGATAGGTCCCATAGTCCCATTCAAAGGGAGCGTAGGCTTCATTCCCAGTCCTTAATTGTCACGTTTTTTTGGTGAATTTTTTTTAATTTTCGCGATGAAAGACATATTTGGTTTGATTTATTGCATTTAACTCTCCCCCACACGTCAGAACCACCTAGTGCTTTTTAATCTAGAAACAGTAGTTCCTACTTTCTAGTCCTCTTTACTTCTGAAGATTAACTCATTTTTATTTATTTATTTGTGATTCAGCTCAACATCATGTAATTTTTTTAAATTAAAATTTGAAATAATTTGGGCTTCTTATTGTTACTACACACATGTTGGTGAGTTCTAGAGACACGCGCGAATAACAGTTTTCATTATTGGATTTGCAAGGGTGACATTTTAAAATTTGACAAAAACGATATACAATACCCTATCTCAAGATTTAACTCAAGATTTTTATTTTTCTGTCTTGATTTTTCACTCAAATCTCACGTTGATTAAAAACAATCAACATTTATTTTTATTCAAAATACAAGCTTATACATCAGTAATACTAGTGGCAATGCGAGCACATACGATAGGTTCAGTTAATGAAACGTGACTGGAGAGAGCAGCAGCTGTTTTCTGCCTTAACCAGAACAACAGCGATAAATGGAAATGCAAAATCGAGATGCAGGCTCTTTGACAAAAGAAGGGCGTTAATTTTGCTCCGTGCTCAAATCACGCGGGGGTAGGGGGAGGGAAGCCGAGTTGGCCGCGCTTTATCATTCAATACGGGTTTGGCCATATTGTTAAGTACACGAGGGATTTTTTGATAATGAGGTGAAATTAAGAGAGGGTAACAGCCATCTGTCGTCTGACAAGGGTGTTCGTATATTGCGCGAGCTTTCGAGTTTCTGTGTACTTGTCGATGCAGTCGAACCGACAATGCACCCTTAACCACATATGTGCAGAACCTGCTGGCATTGTTCGCTCCGTACTCTTTTGTGCACCTCACTGACGGCCGGGGATATTCGTTCGCTATTCATACGCAATAAACACGGCACCTGTTTTTAAATAACAAAGTAATTGGAAACTTCTGTACAGCTCGGCGGAGCAGTGCAAACTGTGCGGTTGCTTTGGGTGGAAGCCAAAAGCGGTGGAGGTTTATTTGATATTAAAAATTAGGAATGATAATAGGTCTTTCAAACTTCACTAATGAAGATTGCCTTTCTCTGGGCTGTTTCAAGTATTTCTTGTTGTTTAATGTAGTGCACAACCATCGCAATTTTTATATGACAATTTTTTTATTCAATTGTTATTGCAAAACTGAAGCATTCAACGCCTGAGATAAACAAAAACAAGGATGGTTTCCTAGTTAAACTTAAAAATTAACAATTTTAGAAATATAAACTTCAACAACCATCTAGAGATCTTTAAAGTGATTTCTCTTTGATCGCGAGATCGATTGTGTGTGGATATTATTAATTTCCAAGTTACGAAAAAAATATTTATTAATAAATCTGTTTTACGAAATAAATACTTTGCACCTATACTAAAATATTACAATTTACCCAGAGCAGCATACCGTCAGAATTTACAAGAAAATAAATTAAAATATTTATGATTAATGTAAAGATTAGCTCTGTCTTCTAATTAAAATAATCTTAAGTTTTAATAAGAAACACGCCATTGAAGTCAAGCGAAAAAACAGGAACAGCACCGTATTTATTTTTTATGATGTATTTGGTAGTATTTGCCTTTTTAAAGTTGCTCATTCCTCCTTCAAGTTTTGCACATTGGAGAGAAAAGTTGTTGCTTTATTCAAACTGCAGCAAAACAGGCATACAAAACAATTTACTCAAAATGGACCACTTGCTAATAGGAGGTAATGCAATATATATTTTTTTGTAATTGTCCTACTGTAAAAAAAAGATCCTCCGTAAATATGATTGACACAATCATTGCCAGATTTGTATTGTTTTATAATAAGTTTTTATCGTGGTTAGCGTACTTTTATTTAAAAATGTGGTACACTTTTCAATATTTCACGGCGTAGTAAGGAGACAGTGTTCTTACAAAGAACCAAAAGAAAAAGATGCACTTTTACTCCAGTATATCTAGCGCATTCAGGTTTTAACAGAGTCACAAAAATAGTGTAACAGATGTGCAGTGCTTATCGCCGTGCGGGCACTCAATGAGATGCGGCGCGAGGGTCCATTCGAGGGAGGTTGCTCATTATTATTTTTTGCGTCACCCTCCCCATGGCAGTGCAGGGGTGGCTGCTGAGTGAGCTCTGAAACTCTCCGAGCGCCCCCGACCGAGCTCGTTGTCTCTCTCTAGAATTGCCAAGCAAGCCCAATTAAAAGGCAATGTATTAACCATATGCGCCAAGTAACCACATAAACACCCTTTGTCAAGCCGAGCATGACGTAACGCACCTTCTGCTCCGACAATCCACATCTTTTCAAACGATTGTCGGCATCAGAGCATTCAGAGTGCGCTGCCGGCCTTTCGCCCCGCGCGACCCGAGTAAAACGCAAAGTGGTTTGCCTATTTCAACCGGCTCGAATTAAAATCTGCCGCGGTCCCCCGGCGGCCCCCGGAGAGAACGCAATATTGCACTGAAAGCTGAGCTAATTTTAAAAGTAAGCAAGTGTTTTTTTTACTGTGGACTCCATTCTACATTTAAAATTTGTAGATTAAGTTTCGTTCATACCGCGGTGAATTGGCCGATGTATATTTTGTTGCATTATTAAGAAACTGCAGGCCATTTTTGGCCAACGGTAAAATTGGCCCAATTCACTATTGTAGCATTGATTCTGAACACAGTCACGTGTTCAGGGTGACGTCAGCTTATTCACTTTGAGCTCCATGGTTAAAAAAATGAATTCAGCCAATTTAAGATTCAAAATTTGATTGAATTGCGTACCAGCAGGGTAACTCTGCCCCATACATCCCCACATAAAAAATGAAACAAATAAATAACAAAAATAAAAGTAGAATAATTACCATTGGCCAAAAAAGCCCTCCGCGGACCTACTTTACAATCAACCAATTTTATTTAAAAAAATTGCCATCTTTGAATTTTAATTACAGTACGTAAGCGCAAAAATTTATGTGATGATTGAATTAAAAATAAAACATCTTCCCCCTCTTGTCCTTCTTCTATCTGAAAATAAAATTTATCTGGCCTTTTCGTTCAGTTCGGAATAATTGTTTCAAAAGGTACAGGTCATTTTTAGCCGCAAAGAAAAAAATAATCTATGAACTCAATCAACTGCGAATATATTTTTTAATCTTAACAAATTTATTCATCTTATAAAGTGGGTACCAAATATATGAGTCTTGTGGCTTGCTTCAAAGTAGATTTTTCTTCAGATCGTACTGCAGCTGTGTGTTGTGTTTTTTCTCTGCAGCCATATCGACCATTGGATACCCCCGGCAGCATAAGTTTTTTGCAGTGCAGTGTGTGTATCGGCAAGTGGCCACGCGTGGCGCCGAGAAAATAATTTCGAAGGCAGCCAGAGGGCAGCAATTTTGTTCCTCTCCGCCCACCTTGATGGATATGCCTGGGAACAAGAGAGTGAAAGTCAATTTCCAATTTAATGAAATGATGTCACACCATCATGATGGATAACGGCCGGGCGGAAGCAAGTTGCTCCTGGCTGTCAAGCAGCTCCCCAGTCTTTCTTTGTTTTGGGCAGAAAGTGTGTGCACCGACTCCGGTGGTGGGTTCAAATGTAATCATTACACTGTAAGATTGGCTACCGGGTCCGCTGGGATATCTCGAGCAGGCAGCGAGCGAGAAAAGCGAGAGACTCCTCGACTCGCCGCCCCTGCCCGCTAACAATCAATCCTGTAACAAACCCCAAAGGCATCGCGGATATAGAGCGATCAAAAACCCATCTGGGGTCTTTTCTAGGCGCGTTTGTTTTACATCAGCGTAATACATCTTTGAAGCTAAACAGCAGCATATCTCACCCGGCTGCCTTTTTTATGTAAAGCAGAGTTTTATGGGAAAGTGCGAGCTGAAAACCCATTACGCCGACCGAACAATATTGGCGTCTTTTTCCATTTTTATAAGCCCGGTGTTGCGGTGTTGTGCAACAAATAGCTAAAGGCGCGTTCGACGCTAGAGCGAGAGAGCGATTTCACGTTCCATTAGGGTGCAACAACCACCAAAACTCTTGCCAACTTCGTGTTTAGAGACTAAAATACGAAATATATTGCGTATTGGGTGTGCAGCCAATATTTTTCAACTCCTTGACAAAGTAATGTTCTGATTTAATCGTTACCAACGTGTTGTATACACACAAAAAAGCAACACGATATTGTGTAAATTTTTTATTTATATTGTATATTTCTCAGATGAACCATTTTTGGCCTTTTTTCAATAAAAAATATTGAAAGGAAAATATCGAGTCAAGAAAGAGAGAATGTGTCTCCGTCTCCATCCTAATAAAAAAGGAACTTATAGAGAGTTTGTTGTGCCACTCTTTGGCCCGTTACTGACCTTAGAGGCGCTATCAAAAGGCTGTAGAATCAGCAAGCACAACCGAGAAGAGCGAGGAAAATTAAAAGATAGGGACCCATTTGAACCAATTAAAATGTTTTATTGCCACAATAAGAGTAAAATTGTTGTTGTTGTCTTAAAATATTTAATCTCAATATTTTAGGAGAGAGAAATTTTAAATCGAAACTGACGTTTACGAGCTGAAGCAGATATTGACTTTTTTACTTCCAAGATTTTCATTTCCGTTGACTTGCATACCATAATTAAGCTTATGGTCACAATAAAGCATCCGTAATCGACCCAGATTTTTCGGTATCCGTGCATGATCAACTAAAATTGAAAGGGAGCTATTTTATATGACAGAAACATGTTCACGGTGCAACGCTTGTAATGGTTTTCATTATTTAATTTGTAACCAATCATTCCTGCGCGAGGGACGACTGCGAGAGCGCAAATCTATATTATGCATGATAAACTAATCAACTCTTACTGATTTCCTCGATAGTGATCAGCATAATCAAAACTTTACCTTAATAGGCCTTAAATGTTAAAATTTATCTTCTCGGATTGCACTTTTTGTGTCGATAATTCATTAATTTTCTTTTCATTCATTATAAAATAATAATTCTGTAAGTGAGACAAAATTCTTTATTTGGTCCTTTGTTAGGTCTGGTTGATGCATGTGAATTTTTATGCAATCTGACATTAAAAATACAACCGTTCTTCTGACTTTGATGACTCATGGCATGACATTAACCCTTGTTTTGTACGTTGTTGACAGTTTTTCACAATCATTTTGATATTAATATAAAAAGCATTAAACTTTCACTTTCGTCAGCATCTTTTGAAACCTGAAAGTGCTTGTTAAGCGTGGCATCGCAGAGCGTGAAACGAATCAATCTCGCGTATCGACACTGAAACAGCTCTAGCAAAAAATATAAAAGCATTTGTCTGATGTGTAAACAATATTTATTATGTTTAGTGCTGCTGCTGCAGCTTTCAAAAGTATGAGTTTCGCATCGCAACTTTTGTTTTCCCTTCATCAAATTGGATTCAAATTGAAATAAATCTCGGCATGGGCGAAAAATCTTGCCGCGCGCGCCACTTGTGATTTATGTCTTCAATTGAGTTTATGGCAGCCGCACCATGAAACAGCACTTTTGTAAAATATTTTCGCCAAGCAGCGGCACGTCGGAGGAAGCTTGCTAACGCAAATCGAACTATTTGTTTCAATTAAGAGCCGTTTAAAAAAGGCAGCGTGCTCTGTTCACGCTACAAGTAATCTCGGCGAGGCGAAAAAACGAACTCGTCTGCAGCGCTTGCATTGTCATTAGCGAGCTTTTAGCGCCCAATCATTAATAACCGCGCGACTGATGCCGAATTGATTGAGCAGTGATGAATTGTATATGCACGCGAAGAGAGAGAGAGAGAGAGAGAGCAAGGGTCGGAGTGCTGATGCTTTCCCTGCGATTTTTCGCTTCGCACGGGCGTCTGTCTGATATATCTGCGATGACAGACGACTGTTTAATACAAAAAGCAGAGCATGTAGCCAACCCATTCGTCCACCCTCGCACACATGCGGACGTTTCAAATTCAAACGGAGCGTAAACTTTCGAATGTTAGTCCGCGAGAAATTTGATTTGTGTAACGTTCCATTTCACATTGCTCGGTGGCTTTTATAAAAATTGCTGACTCGAACAGGCTCCACTTGGATGTTGGCACGCCCGGAAAAGGTCGAATTTATTTATTAAAATTCGACGAGAAATAAAAGGGAATTCCTCTGCTAATGAATGTGAAACCGATTCGGGAAAAGTCCCACAAATCGCTCAGCGAATCTGGCGAACTGGAAAATTGCCAAAATTCAGCTCTTAGCTTTTTTGAAAGATCCGCGGATTGGGCAGAATCCCAAAGCAGCCATCCGCGTTATGCGCAACGGGCGAAATCGACACACACATTCATTAAATTGCATTTTAAATGTACCATAATAATCACATTACGTGAAAAGTAAGTGTGTACATAGCCGCGCCGAAGCGATATATTTGTCTATTGCGCGCGGGTGTACGGCGTTTGGAGTGGGAGCTGCTGGCTGGGGTGAGGGTTGAGCATGCGGTGATTTTGTTCCAAGCTGTAAATACATCTGCTGTAGCATAGGGATGCGAGACGAGCACCCCATTGGATGCCGCCGCTTCTGCTGGTCCAACCCTCCAACCCTTATTGGGGGTGGGTGTTGTTCCAGAAGCTCAGCCGGCCCTGTCGGCGACCGCTTCAGTGTGCTCACACCCGCCGCACCGAAAGCACAAAAGCCGGCAAGTGCGCCTTCTCAACCATCTGGTGAGTTCCCTTTCAAGCTCGTCGGCAGGCAACCTGTCCGACTCGAACGACGCGCGGGCTGCCAACCACTTATTCTCTCGTTTGTTGCTCTTTTATTTAGTTTGATATTTTATAAAAATTTGTTCAAACGTGTGTATGAACGTGTGTTATGAGGAGGCTTAATTAAATCATTAAATGAAGGTAAAATTTTCACTCTTTATTTCAGGCCCAATTAAATGAGTCCAATTTTAATTTTTTAAACCTGTGAATATCGTTTTTTGATAAGGAATTTTAATTCAAGGTTTTAAACTAATATCGTTCAATATCTTAATCCTCAACTAATTCAAATAAGAGTTCCCACCCTATTTCCTTGGCAATAGACAAAATAAAAAATAAATATAATCTCATGGAATTGAACACCAACTCAATCAATGAGAATAGTTAAGAAATGTGTAAATTTTTTTGGAATAAATATGAAGAGACCGTTAATCAATTTCTATTAAAAAACAAGCACTCTAAAAAACAAACAGAAAAATTAAATCTAGAGTTTATAATAACCACGAATTTTCTGTTCAATAGCCTTTTTAGACTTTTTAGTTTCATAAATTTGTTGTAATTGAGGACTATTTAATGAAATATATTAATTATCACGTTTTCTCATACTGACAGTTTCCAATTTTTTTGATTCCAGATATCAGAATGACTATGGATTTGCAGCAGCGATCCAGAGAACTATGCTCAGGTTACAGCGACAATGGCCGCAGAACGAACAGTCCAAGCAGCACCCTGAAATCAGCCGTCGGTTTGACGACAACTCCGGCCGCCGTGAAGCGGAGCTTCGACGTCGCATTCCTGGTGGCGCCAGACACCAAAAACTCGAGGCGGGAACCTCCCGTAGAGGACCTGAGCAGGAAGAGCGCTTTCACGAAGGTCAACGGCAAAGAGTCCCCTGAGCATTCATCATACGAAGGGAGTCTCACGCCGAAGCACTTCCAACATCAGCAGCAGAAGGTGTTCCAGAACTATGCGCTGCCTCCATCGAATTTCATCCTCAACTCGGGCAGGGACAAACTGCTGAGCAGCTACCTGGGCAAGCCTCGCTCGGGCTACCCCTACTCCGGCGAGAAGGAGCTGCTGAACATCGCGGCCACACACCCACTGCTCTACCCTGCCGAGGCGTACATCTCGGCCGCCTACCCCTACTCGAACTTCATGTCGGCGGCGGCGGCGCCGTCGCCGCCGGCCCACCAGGCGCCGAGCCTGCCGCGGCCGAGCACGTCGACCACGATCAGCCACAGCCCGCCGGCCAGCTTCCTGTCGGTGGCCGTGTCGCCCGTGTCGTCGCTGCTGCCGCCGTCGCTGGCCGCCCTCAGCCTGCCGGCGCAGAACGTGTGCGCCAAGTGCAACCTGAGCTTCCGCATGACCTCCGACCTGGTGTACCACATGCGTTCGCACCACAAGCACGAGGCCGGCGACCCCCTCAAGCGCAAGCGGGAGGAGAAACTCAAGTGCCCCGTGTGCAGCGAGAGCTTCCGCGAGCGGCACCACCTGACACGTCACATGACCGCCCACCAGGACAAGGCCGGCGACAGGGTCGACGGCGGCGCCGAGCTGCTGCTCAACGCGGCGACGCCCAAGTGACGCCAGCCGGCAGCCAAAAGGGTGCCGTCGGCCGCCCAACTCGTGCTGCGACACTCGCTCGGCCAGTTCCGCGATTAGGAGCGAGAATGACTTCGCTAATTGGTTAATCAGATTAAGCATATTAAATAACACTAACTTGTGTGTTACGACAATGTTATACTCGACGTCGACCACGACCAAGCTTGTACCCCTCTTTGTTACGAACATTTGCCAATCAAATGTTATTAACTAGTTTTTAGAGTGATGAAATCTTCCCACGCACACACACAGATACACCTTATCGCACGCGCCAAATGCCTAGCTGAGTAGTACACGGATTAAGTGCATGTGAGATGAATATTAATTAAAGACGACGCACCCGCCGCCAGAGAAATTAACCTTCCCCCTTTGAAAGCAGTTATGCAAAATTATCACACTTTCCATCGTTCCGTTGCCCACTAGACCGTTATCAATGTTGAATGTGCTCTCTAGTCATGGTGAACTAATATTCGAGATGCTCTCTTTGTGTTAAATGTGATCATACCACGATGTGACTATGTCGAATTAATTGATTTCCCCTGGACATGAATTGTTCTTGACTCTTTCATGTATAATTGTGATTTAGACATAATTAACAATAAAAATACGTACCTAGAAATCTAACCCTTGCCTGTATTTTAATTTACAAAAACAACTTGTTATATGATAACTCTGCAAATCCGCACATAGCACTAAACACACAATAATTAAACGCACAAGCGGAAAGATTTAGTATTATTTCATCGATCTCATCGGGTGAGTTGCTGCTGTTAGTTCCGCATTTCTGCCTCCATTGTTTTATACGCTGTAGCCAGCACACAAAACCGATTGAAGTTAAATGGACCGAAAGACAAAGATAGTCAACTAAATGCTTGCCGTGTTTTTAGCTATGCAAATTGAAACAATGTGCTCTCATTCCAAAAACCCCTCGTGAAATATAACCGCGCGCACGTTCCGTTCCTATATGTATTATACAATACACGTGCGCATATTATGTTCAAGTTCGCTTCAGCAGAACCACACGCCGCGATTACACGTTTAATGTGCTTCCCAGCGGAAGCAATAAATCACATCTAGAGAGTCCGCCGCGAATGGAAAAAATAATGCGCCGATTTGCTTGCTTTCGTCCGTCAGATGGACGAGTGCCGCACCGATTCTCTCTGATATAAAAAATGGGAAAAACTTTGAGGAAGGGATACGCATGTTTCTCTCTGATACGAGTCGCGGGGCCGGCTGATAACGAGGAAATAGGAAAGTGCAATCTTCATAAAAAGTTGCCGCGCAGCGCGATGCAAAATAATATTTAGGGAGAGGCGAAAGCTGCCCTAGGGGTGTCATTTTTTGCTTATGTATTATGGAAAGTGCTATTTGAGCACAAAACGGAATCGAATGATCCACGTTTGTTTTCCTATGTGTCATTTGCAAGTATTTTTGTCCTCTCCAACCCTAAAAATATGGAGCTCGCCCCTAAACCAACATTTTTCTCTAATTATAAGGCAAAATACATTGCGCTCCGCGTATAAAACAGCACAAGGCACCCTTCCCTACTCGCGGCTTTAGTGCAACCAATTAATTTTTGGCGCTAACACGTACACACAGCTCGAGCGGCAAATTAAAGTGGTGCGGCACAAGATTAATTAACGCTTTCCCACGTTGATGAAAATATTTCATTCTGGCGCGCCGACCGAGTAAAATAAAATAATCTTCTTAGCGACATTAAAAAGCGGCGTCGAGGGTCCCAAATGCTTGCTGCTGTCTGTCTTGTTCAGATGCGGACAAAACGCCGTGTACCGAGGGCACACGCACGGCAGTCATGCTTTCGCGTGACAAATTCTTTCGATTTGATATGTATCAGAATCCCCCATAGCTGAGAGCTGCGAGGGGAGCAAGCGGGGCGCATTCTATTATTTTATTACGCGACGGCTGCGGCAAGTAAGTGATTCAGTCTCGGCGTGCCGAATTATCCGTCCATAAATTATTCAATAAGACGAGCGAAAAATAAATAATCATTCGCGTCACGATGACACTTCATGGGAAAAGTGGCTTGTTAGTCAAGGTACGAGTGCGGAAAAATTGGCGACGGCGGTGGTCGCGTCTCCCCCAAGTTCGTTTGACGTCTTTTTTTGCTGGCATACATTAGCAACGCTGTCCTCGGAAAAGCTGTTTAGTCGGGCCCATCAATCATTGAAATTGAATGAGTAAAACATGTCTGTTAGTGTGCCGCAATAATTGCACTTTTTGAAAGGTTGTATTTTGTTGTTGATCGGTTATAACAAACAGGAAATCTTTCAAAATCACTACCTGTTCGCCAGAAAAATAATCTAACAATGTTATAACTTAACAATGGTTACGCCATTCTCATCACTACGTATACTGGAAATATGCATCTCTATATGGTGTCAATCACGGACACGGTGGTATTTCGCCAGCAGCTGTCATGGACATTATTTGAAATTTTTTCAGGATGTAAAATAAATTCAAACTACCCTTCGTCCTGGTCCCGGCAAAATTGCTTAACTTTCAACAACCAAACGCGAATTTCCTTGTTGCAAGAAAAGGTCAACAATCAATTCGACAATGAAAATTCGGGTGTTTGTTAAATTAAATTAATTAATTAATAATACATATTATTAAATTTTATACCAATTTTTAGTAAACAAACCGTTCTCCGATTTAAATTAATTACGTTAGTTGCTAATTTAACTGTACCATTTCTCGGTACTATGACATCAAATGAGAGTAAATGAACATGGTTGAAGTTAGAACGGAAATTCTGGAAATAATAATTCAATATCTTTTATTTTATGCTATTTTCAGCACTAAATAAGGTTAAAAGTTATTGTGTTTGTTTACAACCAGCAGCTTAGTGCCCTTAATTTGTAAAAATCCAACAAACAAATTAAAATTAGTAACAGTTTAGTGACATCAACAAAAATAATTTGATTTTAAATTAAAGTATACTATAATACAATCCAATTCACAACAAAACCATCCCCCATTATAATTATTTAAACGACGTTTTTTATCGGAGAGGTGACTTACGAAACCGACTCAACCAGATGCCTCTGAATTTATTAAATGATGAAAACTTCCAATCAATACCGGTATGGACACCAAACCATTCTCCAGCTCATTTGGTGGTGCGCGGGCTTAGCGAGTGTCTGTCTCTGTGGTATCGTGTAACAGCGCAATAATCAGTCTACACGCAGCAGCAGCTCCTGTCCGGAACCGTCCAAGACAACAAGTCAATTTCCGGCTACGTGCCCATCCGTCAGACCGAACACAAGTGACGTCGGGGTTGTTAATAAATAAAACTATCAACCCTTCAACGAGCAACGTCACAATTTTTATTTTAAAACATTCTGAAAAATATTCAGCGCACTGCCAAAAAGAGAAAAAACTTAGAAACTTTCAGGGTTAGTTTACCTTCCACCAATAAAGAAATAAATAAGAGTTTTCTCCCATTGGACGCATTATTTATGATCACTTTTTCCTGGGTCTGCATGATAATTAATTTTGTTGTTTAATTCTGAGACGCCATTTTCCCTTGCAACAAATAGTTACAGTGGGTGGATTTATTATTTAAACACACAGTGGATGAAAACCCAAATAAATATGGCGCACCGCATGCGAGCATAAGGGCGGAGGGAGAGTTACACCCTTGCAGTTACATCCTGGCCGCGCGAGGCCCATTGTTGTCGCGGCAGCCGGGGACAGGAACTAAAAAACGGATATGGCCGCAACTCGACTCGCGCACAGCGTCCACCTTGGTTGTTATGTCGCGCGCACTCAGGATGTCATAACTGCACTGCTGGCGAACAACAAAAAGCAACGCTAAATCCCGAGCCGCAGCAAATTATCCGTTTCCCATGCCGCGCACATTTATTTGCGACGCGCGCGTGTGTCGCTCGGTGATTGCGCAGCGACCAAATGCAAATCAGTATGCACATTATTGGGTGGAAATATTGCGCCCTCGCTCCGAGGAAGTCAACTCGCATCAATTTTCCAGCTGTATTTCCGCACAGTGGCCATTTCGTTCGCCATCTGATTTTCCTGTGCTGGAAAAATTCCTTCCTTTACAAAATGGCCTGAAGCCAAGCACAGCGAGTTATTCTCAAAAATATATTTGATATTTCTGCAACTATATGAGGATTTTTCAATTTCACAGCTATTTTTACAATTTTAGCAACGCTCTAATTAAAAACCTGTGGTACTTTTTGGGATATTAATTAACTCAATTTTCGGGCGTTTCTGCCTGTGAATTCGTCATCAAAATTGGTATAAAAATATGAACTTTTAATGAATTATTATAAAAATGTCTGCTGTACAAATTTACCTCTCAGCAATTTAAATTTTAGCTATACATGAGATCAATACCAAAACTAGGTGTCAATAGACATATAATTTTACTCAGAAATTTACTGTACGTTCAATGCATAAAAAGGGAGGGTGAACATTGTTTTTGTAAAGTCTGTTTGGTTTTACCAGTTTCTGCACCTTAGTTGTTTTTTGTATACTTCACCAGTTTCTGTCATAACTATAAATGGAGAATAAATCATATTAAAGTATTAATTCTCATTTAAATCTTTTCCACCTTCTCTAGTATCATATTTCGCATGCATCTGCAAATACACATTTAGCTCAATATATTCATCAGTTTGTAAATTGTTTTAGCACGGGTGAGAGTGGGGCACGTGGCTTTATCGTGCGAATGCGAATTTATTATTTGTTGTCAGTGTCACCATACAGCAGGCCGAGTTCATAAATCAGCGGCTTTTCAAAAAAGAGCCTCCCAATATTACGCTGCGGAGGAGAGAATTGAGCGTGTGTGAGAGAGCGAGAGAGAGAGAGAGCAAAGCAGATTTCGAGCGTAGCGGTGTGTGCACCCAAGATAACTCACTCAAATCTTCTTACCACATAAATTGTATTATCCTATCACTTCATCTTGCTACAATTAAAATACGAGAAGTGGCGTGATTTATTGCGCTTCCGCCTGAGATTAATCACCGCGCGGCGCAATCTTGGACGCCTACAGCGTGTGCTTACCCGCCTGCTGCTGCTGCTGTACATACGTGCGCACCCCACAGCTGAATAGCCCAATAATAAATTGCCGGGTCGGCAAAAACGCACCAGCTGCAACGATACATATTTTCCAGCGGACAGGCGAAAATAAATTTCCTCCGAATGCGCGGACGGTCGGCTAAATCCGGCCCAGGAACTTTTTGCCAGCCTCAGCAAAGGACACATTTTAGCCTTCGCCATCACTTTCATTGCTTTCAAAAATAGACAAGATATTGCAATTGTTTTGGTTTCGTTGGACTATTTTTTTTTAATTAGGGATGGATTTGGAGTGAAAATGATTTGCATTTACATCTGGGACTACCGTTATCTGTTTTTGTTAGTAATAATAATACACATGTTTTTTTCCTAAGATACACTGGTAACTGGTATTTTCACCAAATTGATTGATGTTAATTCAAATTTAAATTTGTAATTAATTTACTATTTTTATTAGGATGCAGCATCATTTGTGATTTTACCCCTTAATGTTGTTGTAGATTTGAGTATCATAATTATCTTTACATATATGAAGCACTAACCGTTCCCTCGTTCCAATTATATTAGTAAATTTCATTAGAGCAGACTCTTAAGTTAGATTTGTTAATTTGTGCATCACGGTTCAAGTTCTATCATCATACCAAGTTTAAATTTTTATACAACATTTTGTATGTTTTTTAATCAATTTTCCGCAGAAGCATAAACAAACAACGTTTACAAATATCTAGATTAGGTTTAAATAAATATTAAAAAAAATAAAAAAAATATATTAATTATTTAATATTCAAAGTCTAAAATTTATTAAATTATTTTAATCTATTGTTCATGTGCACGCAAATAATAAATTGCTGTTAAATTGATTATTTTTGCTGTTATCTTTGCTAGTTAGCATTTTAATTTTATAATACGGGCATTATTTGGTTTCTGGGATTTCAGTAACCTTTTTACTTAGCTTAGTATGTCATTTTCAGAGGTATTTCATTCTCGATTACGTTCAAATTATTATGAATATTCGTCCGATTTTATATTGGAGCCAAAGTAAAGCATTTAGTGTGTATTTCCTTGCTTAATTAACTTCTTTAATTAGTTTTGCGGTCTGACACTGCAGTGCAGAGCGCAAACTGTCTCACATCTTAAAAAAAAATACTCACGCCTCAAGAATTAACGGTTTCCCAGCAATTTTTGCCACACAATATTTTTAAGATTTAGTCGGTTTTGTGGAAGAAATAACTTTTTATCAACATCCTTTCCAATGAATTTACGAATTATCTTGCTCATTCGCAGAATAATTGCAATCAATAATAGTTTTAAGAAAGCCCTATGCGCAACACTTTTAATCGCAGATCAAGACCCGCATAGGAATTATTTTTAATTGTTGGCAGAGACTTGGTGAGACGGTCAAGGACATGTCAAAAAGCAGACTGCGGCTGCTGCTGTTGGAAATTTTGCGCGGGCGAGAGAGAGAGAAATTAAAGATAACAGCGCCATAATGTTTTGCATGAACATCTGCACTAAATCAAGACAAAAACTGGAAAGAACAAAACTCTGGCGTCTCGGGGCGGGAGCCAAATTATTTTCAAAACTTGTGCTCCAACGACAGAGAAAAGAGCGGCGCGCAGCAGAGAATGAATTGCACGAGCTTCGCCGCCGCCGCCGCCGCTTTTGCTGAATAAATTATTTAATACAAAGCGCAAGTGAAGGGAAATCTTGTTTTCTCAAATTAGGCATAGCGTAACCATATTTGCATAAATATGTCCTTTGGTCATTTATCTTCTCGGTGAACAAGGAAGAGGGTGAAAAAACCGCGGGGACGATTTGCCTTTGTCAGAAAGCAAAAGCTGCCTTTGTTCACGGCGCTCGCACTGCTTGGCAAGTTGGCAAAGGAAGCACGTGGTGGCTCCTCGTCCTTCCGCCATTATCATAACTAATTACATTATGACCGAAAATATCGCATTGTATGAGCAGTTTGCTCCCCCGCGCGACACAATCAATAGCGAGAGCATATTATGCCGTCTCATCCTCTTCGAGCGGAAACCCCTTTGAGTATAATATAATCTCCATGAGAAATGTCACTGCTAAGTTATGTTGACTAAATTGCTAAAAAATCGTTTTACTTCTTCCCGTATACTTCCTGTTTTATTATAAGAATTGTTTATTTTCACTAATTCAGTTTAAGTTTATTGATACAGGACAAAAGTTGAAAATTAGTTAAATTGCAATATGGCAGTTTATCCGTAAAATTTTTTCTAAAATTTTCAACATCCAAAATGACTTTGCTTCAAAAAATACGAATTTATTCAAATTTTCTCTAAATTTGCAGTGATTGCATGACCACATTTCCTTGACAGATTTCGATTCCTACCGTTAAGATCTATTCAACAGCGTATGCAATCTTTTAGGGAAACTCTTTGTTGTGATATAAAATAGGATTTCAAGTAAGGAGACAGTCCTCACCATTTGAAAAGCATGATAACTTTGCTGCCACTTTTCTAAATAATTTACAGCGCTACTTTGGTCAATTTTGGCATCAACTGAATCCTAAGTTCATGCATTGGCAACAAGAACTTTCCAGGATTTTGCAGTATCAATCATATTTAACTCTCTAAAACTGTGATCATAACACGAATTTGCAGTATTTAATTTTAATAATTGTCCGGTTGAAGAGAATCCTTGTTGTCAATGCATTAGAAAATCCCTGATAAGGATTCAGTTAAAGTATAAAATGACCCACGCAATGTTTATTTTTAATAAGAATGGCTGCAAAGTTAACATACTTTTCAAATGGTGAGGAATATTATGTCTCCCTATACTTAAATAAAAATTTTATTTTATGTCACAAAATAAATAAATTTCCCCAAACAAACGTCATACACCATTGGATCTATAGATACCAAATATCAACAAAAGAAATCGAAATAAATATATTGTATGTTAACGTTTCTCTGAAATAAATTATTACATTTTTCTTTTAATTCTCCTTATTTTGTATATACCAATATTTTTAGCAAGATTTGTAAATTTCTTTTGCTTTCTGTAAAATGAAATTTGCAATCAGGGACAAAAACTAAGGGAAGAACTAGATCTAATAATTTGCTAGGGTCACGTGGCGCCATGGTCAATACTCAATTTGCAGCGGTTTCGCACGTTACGAGATTGGAGGGTTCGCCAATCCAGCTGGGCCTCCGCAAGGCTCTCGCAAAATATGGCCAGGAGCATTGTCGTGTTAACCGGCGATGCCATAAAGTAGCCAATCTATAGTTGGGAAAACATGCGCTCATTGACAGCACCGGACAAAAAGCAGCGCGCTGAGGAAATCATACAGTCACAGCTACGCCTGCATGCCAGAATTTATTGCATCAATAAAGTAATAATAATGCCAGCCTTATATGATATTCAAAAATGATAGGGAGGCGAGAGCAAAAAGTTTCCCCTGCGAACTCCACCGCAGTAGTGGCGACGGCGGTCGCGGCGCACTCACTCATTGATTTGAAAAAGCGAGAAGTTTGGCTCGTATCTATTTCAACTGCTCGAACACGTGCCATTGAGTTAGATCACTCTGGCCGATACGTAATTGAGATAACAAAAGGCTTGCTTGATCCGCGCCGCGCGCCACCCGAGAGCAAATTATTATATAGCCAAGCAGCCAGCTCTTTCGGTATCTGCGCTTTCTGCTGAATAAATTAATTTTATTGCCCGCACGTCGCGGCGGCTGCGGCTCAGGCATTAATTGTTACCCCCTGATGCTCCATAACTTTTAAATGTGCCACGACTTCAGATCGCGAACACTGCAAATTATTGCAGCGCCGAGAACTTCTCATTACGCATGAAACACTTAATTATATTATATTATCTTGCCGGCTTCTTTCACATGATTTATAAATCCTAGTAGCGAAAACTTTTAGCTTGTAAAGAACCTAAGAAAATGTATCAGAAGAGCAATTAAAATCGATTGATTGAAAATTTCTATTAACAATTAAAATTTAAGAAAACGGAATAATATAACCATAGAAATTTAAAACGTACACACATAAGGGAATCTAGGTTAATTAAAATACACAAAAGAATCTGGTCAGCTCGAGAATGCAATACTGAATTTTTTATAAAAAAAAAAATGCTAGAGGAGCTGAGCGGGCTGTCTAATATGAAATTGAGCTAGGATTTCTTTTCCTTTTTATAATTTCCGATTAGCCACGCATATCCAGTTAAAAATTAAGCCAGTATCAATATTTTTTACCGAGAAAATGAATAATGGGCTTTTAATTTTAAAATATAAATCTTAAATTTTTATAACGATCGTCAATAAAACTTTGAAATTTAGTGCAAAGTCTTGTTCAAAAGACAAATTGTTGAGCCAAGGTAAAGGTTCGACCAGATGTCGAGTAGAAAAAATATAAATGTTTGTTCAAAACATTTTTTTCAATTTAAATAAACATCTGTTTTATTTTTCTTCACATAATTATAAAGGTTTTGTGAATAAATTTCAAATTATGAAGTATAGAAGAGTATGACAAGAGAATTAAAATACACAAGGGTAACACACACAAAAAAACTAGTGAGGAAAATCCGAGAAAACGTTTATTCGTCTAAGCACTATGAATTCTATCATAGACGCAATTTTCTAAATACAATTTAATTTCTGAATCTTGTCTTACAAAAGGTATTTAGCATTTAACTCCAGACAATAACATGTCAAGAAAGTTTTCAATCAGGAAACAAGATTAATTAATCAAATAACCACATATAATTTAAATTGCCCTTCTTCATATATATTTCCCCTTCAATAATAACATCAGGAAGGAATCGGCATTGGACTTTTTGTGCCCATAAAAATACACATAAGAAGAATAACGGGGCGTTTCTAAAAGTTGTGTTTGTGCACATACGGTGAGGTACAAGAGCGAAGAGGAAAGAATATAGTTTTTGCGTGTGTGTGCTATACGAGAAATCGATATCTCATGGATTTCTGATGGTGCATGCAGGCATTTCAACTCGTGGAGCCACAAAAAGCAGGTGCAGAGAAGAATACACATTTTCCTTATCCTGCGAGGGGCAGCAACAGCAAAACCAGGATGCGGATCAATTAAATCGCTGGCAAGCAGGTTTCTTGCAGTCACTATATTCATTGATGGCATGGCACTGTCCGCCAGATAATATTTAACTTTGAACCTGCCATATTGGCTCGCAATCTGGTTCCGGAGCAGGCGGGACCAATGGGCGTCTGGCGCCTCCGCTCACTCCTCCCCCAACCTGGCCAATGCAAACACAATAAGCGCCGCTTCCCTACTCGTAATCAACCCCGACCGCACACTTTGCACCCCCGCAAATTTCTGTACAAACAACGCGCACTACATGCACACCAATCCGCGTGTAATCGCATGAATTCGCGCGCTGTTTATTTCGCCGCGCGCCCGCCGCTAATTTACGCCCTGCGAGCTCATTTGCACTTATCCACTGGGGTGTTTGCTCGGCCAAATGCTGCACAATACATGCCGGGTATGTTCCTCTAAAATTTCCCTGCAAAGTTTGCGTATTATAATGCCATTTTTTAATAATATAATAATTGTTTACTGTTGTCAGGGTAAGGAAAATACCCTGACAATGATTGCATGCTATTTTTACTATTTATTTTCGTATAAGTTTTAAAATTTTTAGTAACTTGAAAATTTCCGTAAGATATTTTGGTTTAAATTTTAGTCAGTTGGAAGTTAAAAATAAATTTAAGCACTGTACCGTGATTATAATTGCTTTTAAAATTGATAGCAAAATGCAAAAAGCTCTAGTTTCACTCAGTTTTCCTTGACCGCTACCAAAACTAAATTAAATTAAATATCAGTTGAATTGATACATAGAAAAATATGTTTTAAAGAAAAATTGGGTTTCCCCAAAATCTGCCCTGACGAGATAGTTTCCCTGCTGCTCGACAGTAATTTTCTTAACTACTTAACACCTTTGTCCATGTAGTTGTTCCACCAAGAAAAATATTAATCTCGTCCTCAACCAACTTTGACCAACCGAAAGATGCTTAACTGCGATTGTCCTTTCTCTTCCCCCTGAGGAGCGGCTACGGCTGTCGCCTCTATAAATGCATTCATGCAAAAAGAAAGGTGTTTTTCTGTGGATGCGATTTATAGCCCTCGACGCTTTCTTCCCAGCTCTCTCGCCGAGCGAACTGCCGGCGCGCTATCTCAACCTTTTCCGCTGCCAAGAGCATATTTGTGCGCGAATGAAAATTTATTAGCAAGAATTCGGCGTGTCGTGAAATCAGAGATAAATCATATGGTCCGCTGGGCTTGCTGCGGAGATGGAAATGAAACAAACTTTTGGCTTGGCTTGGCTTGCAAGCGAGCGAGCGGGTGAGTGTGCGAGCGACCACAAATGAATGAGGTGTCGTCGCGGCACTCCGACTGGATGAAAATATGGGCGCACCAAGACACACACACACTTGTGCCCAGAGGAGGAAGAGAGAGCTTTCCAGAAGATTAAATTGTTATATAGTGAGACACTTTCAAATTAAGCGAAAAATGAGCGGGCGCTGCTACTCGGCAGAAATAAAAATGTTTTCTCCCATTTCCCAGATTAAATTTTTTGATATATTCTTCTGGTGAGCCTCCGCATATGCTGAACCGAAGGATGAATCCTTTCCATCAAAGCAAACTAAACTCACTGCATGAATTTTAAGTTAATTTTTTGATTAGTTGAATATATATTCTTACACGATAAACTCATTTTTTATGAGGAAAGTAAATGGAACTTATGATTTAAAAATTCGGCTTTATTCATCTCGATCACAGATAAAAAAATTCAACACAATTATATCAGTTAAAATCATTCTGAAAAACAACAAAAAAGATATGACTGTGAGGTTCATTTCACAATTTCTTTTTCTGTCCCCGCACTAGTGTATGGGCGTTTACAATTTTTCGGTGCCTCTAATTGTCACGCAATTATTTATTATTACAAGAGACCTTTAAAATAGTATAGACTGCATAAAACGTACGAAACAATGCAGGAAAAATATACTATACGGTTAAGTTCAAACTGCTTTTTGTGATATGTTCTCGTTCGGGGGTAAATCTCATCAAGCAACAAAAGTTTTCTGTCCTTTTTAACTTTCCCCGAGCGGCCATGTGGGAAGAAAAATGTGCCCGGGTCAGGATCGGAAAACAAACCCGAATCTTTTGGAAATATAGTTACAAAATAGTTACGGGGGAATGAGTTCCATCTCTTTATTATATCCGCGCTGCGCGCAGAGGGTGGAGAGTTTAGGGGTTAGTCGGCGACACGGCCTCGTAAATAATACCAAAACTAGCAATATCACTCTCTCGCACTCGCCCTGCCATTTAGCGTAAAAGCTTTTCATTATTTCATGCACACATCAGCATGCATTGCGCCCTTGTGTCAGCCAATTAAATTAGCAGTCCGCGACCTGCACGCCGAGCGTTCGTTCAAATCTAATTGGCATGCTGTTTAACGGCGTATATCTTGTCTGCTATAAATCTGTAAATTTGATCTGAAAATATAAAAACGCGCAATCTCCTAACTGTGAAAATTGTTATTTAAATATTAAAGTCATGCGAAAGGGAGGATAATTTCAAACAAAACTTTGAAGACTGACAGAAAAATGTTTGAAACAATTTACAAGCTGTACACATTGGGGAAAATCCAGGAGGTAATTTTTCCTTACATTTTTTTTAAAAAAATTAGGATTGAGAGCGAAAGAGGAATTATTGCGCACGTTCTTCGTACTGAATAACAACTGCAGTCTTCATCAGCATAGGGCTTTACCTAAAATCAGTTGCTGAGTACATTAAAAGTGAGTAACTGAAAAATGTCCCTCAACCAATGTAAAACCTATAACCTATTTTACCGAAAATAATCACTCCTGAAGATTTGTGCCACAATCTTGGATTTATGGTGACAAATTTATCTTTCATGTTTGGTGTTAAAAATTCTGGTGCCACAACTGGTGATCACATTAAATGCAGTTGATTCAGAGTTTAAAGACGACCAGAAAGCCGAGCCGCTGAACACAAAATCCTAATTAATGGACCCGCTCCAACTTTTTGATTTATTTTACTCTGCTTCGCGGGTTGCGTGGAGCAGGATAAACCAACGCTTTAACCTTTAGTTAAAATGATAATTTTCACTCAAAAAGTTCAAGGTTAGACTCACGTTGGCCGCTTTTGATTTTTGAACAAGCGGATTGCGTGGAGTAAAACGGATGCGCTAAATTAATCCGTCAGCGTTGTCGAGATCCCTATTCAAGCAAATTATTTTTATTGCTTCCGCCACTCCTTTTTGATAAGAGCGAGCGAGCGGCGCGTGTGACAAGGGTGTTGACACGCCGCTTTGCAAGGGCGAGTGTATTTGTGAGCAAATTTATAGCCGCACGAGGGCGAGGGTGAGTACACTAAATTGTGGGTACGCGCGGATTAAAAGCGACGCCCGCCCGCCCCGAATGGTCGGACGCGCGCGCGCTCCCGGGAATCAAATCGAATGAATGCCAGCGATTTCGCCTGGCCGGGAGAATCCGACGAAATCCGTCCGACCACCGCAACCAAATTGAAAACAATCAGATGAGCACCCAGGAGAAAATAAAAGGAATTACAGCACACTTGCACCGCAGACAACTGATTTTCGCGGAAAATATTTGCGTTATTTACTTCGTGAGTTAAATTACATATTTCATCAGATAAACGAGGTTGAGGATATTTTTAGTTAACATAAGGCTGTTCTATGAGGATCAAAAATATTGTTTCAAATAACTAATATCAAAAATAAATTTTAATTCACTCGTACTTAAATGAATTCTATACATTCTCTCGTTTAGCTGTGTTTTTTTTTCACTTTTGTCTCGTCAATCAAAAGGTTTTGCTAATAATACAGCTTTTGAAGCTATCTCAACTCTGTCACTCACCCTCCCTATGGTTTAATTATCTTCAAAAAAACTCAAAAGCCTAAAGATCTAATTTTAATGAGAGATATTTGAGCATTTATAAAATCTGTTACTTGCTGCTCTTTAAGTCAAAAGGTGATTAAATAAGTGATCCGAAATTCTGAAATAGCTCCACGGGCTTGGAGGCACCAACTCGCCACTTACTGGGTTTCGCTCCTTTCCAGCGGCTTTATTGAAAAATTTCTGGAGTTTCGATTAAGGACCTCGGTGTGGGGAGGCAAAAATATTTGACCCGAATTCCTCTGCAGCCAATTGGGACCTATATTATCTGCTCAGCGGTGTTATTGGGACCCGGTGAGCTCATGGCCCACGAGATGTACTGAGCAGAGGTAAAAAAATAAACTTTAATTTAATTTTAAAACAAATAAAATTACAAGCAAAATTTATGACATTTATAAAAAATTTCAATTTCATAAAGATTCAACAAAGAATTTTAATCAATTTATTAATTCAAGCTAACATCTAAACAGTGAAGTAAAATAGCTAACTTAATAATAATGACTGTTTTATGAGGCATTGATTTCACACACACGATTGATTTGAATCGGTTTAAATTTCTTATTTAATTATTTGCACAATAATTACGACGTTTTATAATTATTTATTTTGCTCAATGGTTAAAGCGGTCCAATTGAATATTTCAAAAACTGATCACTTGAGGCGAGATATAGGCTGTTGACTTTGTATATTAAGTAAAAAAAGCGGCAGCAGAGAAGATAGGCAATATCCGGACATAATTGTGTGCGCCCGCGGCGGCGATTTGTAAAACAAGCCGCGCTCGGTTGCGGATTCTCACTAAGGGTAATACTGAAGCCGAGTCAAATAATAAGCACGCTTAAAATGCAAATTGCTTTTTGCTTTGAACACGCGAGAAACGTGAATTAAACATCATGCAGCCATATTAGAGAAAAAAGAGTTTGCAGCAGTAGCAGAAATTGTACTCATACATATGAGCACGAGAGAAAGAGGAAGACACACATGCAAGCGACGAGAACACATACAGAGTGTCGGCTGCAGGGGAGGCGCACACTGCTCTTTCTCTCTCTCTCTCTCTCTCTCCACAGCGAGAGAGAGAGAGCTGGTAATCCTTTTATGCATGGTAATTTAAGTGCCGTTTTAAACATGCAAAAAGGTGTAGCGCGTGAGCGTGTAAATTTATACCAAGGGAGCCGCTCAGGTTGTGTAATATGTTGTTATTACAGCAGCACGAGAGAATTTGAGCACCGTATAAACTATTATGTTTGCGCCGCCACAGAATAACAAGTAATGTATTTACAGTTTCAATTTGCTGCTGGAGCTTTCTCTCTCTTGCTCGGGCTGCACACGCTGACAAAGCACGGCACCCCCTTTCGACTCGACTCCCTCCGGTGACATGGATCCTACGCCTAATCTAATAAATATTATCACCAGAGCCGCGCCGGCACTCACTCTCTCTTACTGAAGCACATTTTGCAAACACAACGAAGTCGTTTCGCGCGCGCGGATAATGTTATGCATAGAATCGTGTGAAATGAAAACAACGAAGTTTTTCGCAATTTAGTTTCAATCTACATAAACGCCGCACGGATTAAATATCAATTGGGAAAGCTCTCCCTTTGTGCTCGGGGCTGTGCTGTGCAGCAGTGCAGTCGTCACGCACACAGACAGTCGTGCAGCCAATCGAATCAAAGTGAGCAATTTGCTCGTCGTGTCGAACATTACTTTTTTGCATTGGCACTGATCGTTTACTCTCCCTGGGGCAAAAGTGCCTCGAGAAGTGACTTGGATGCACAACCTCCGAGTATCAAAGTATGTTAAATAAGAGTTTCAAGATTATTTTGACATTGAATTGTCGTTGGAATTCGTCGTGGGGCTTCAGTCATCGAGGCAGAATTTGATTAAAAATTTAATCCCCACTAAATCATCACTATAAATAAAGGGTACAATAGTTGCCTGAGCTTTTGGACTGAAAAATTCGTTAAATTTTTTCTGTTCAATCAACTTTATTTCACACAAAAGTGAGCAACCACTAATTAAATCTGTATTGAGGAAAATTGTAATGAGCATGGTTGTCGGATGAAACAATATATAATTGTAACTCAATGCACAGGAGGAAAAATCTGGACAAACCCTAATGTTTGCACTCGTTACTTTCAGAAACGCCTTGAACAGCAATGTAAGCTGTGCCGCCGAGCAGAAGTTAAGTGCGGGTAGCCTAACTTTCCACATTATAATTGCAAGATTGTGTGGCGATAAAAAATGCAAACACATTACAATCATGCAGGTGTAACCGAAATATTTAAGAAGACGTTACAATTTTGATAATTTAGAGTATATAGTTTCTGTGATTTGATTATTCTGTGTGTATATTAAACGAGAAAGGAAAGAACGAATTTTATAGTTGGACAATGGAGGGCTGAGTGAGCGTTAATTCTTGATAAATTTCTATACCGCTTCTACCTTTTCCTCGACTGCGTGATAAAAACATTTTTTGTCTCAAGTCTCCAGAGAAAAAACGAGTAGTGAACGTTGATCTCTTTATTTATCTTGTCTATTGTACCCTTTTAGAGCGTAATTAAGTTTTCATTCAACAGGATTTTTATTTCACATATCCACAGTCGAGATTTTTGCTAGATTTATAAGCACAGCAATGCTACTAAAAATATCGAATATCTTACGACAAAAAGTAATTGCAACAAGGTAAGGATTCGTCATTTTTTGCTGTAAAACTTCGTAAAACCTATCGAGCGGACGCGCATGTGTATGAAATAAATTCAAAGTTGTCGTGCTCCCCTAAAATTTGTCCTTTTTTGCCAATATCCCCGAACCGAGCTTCTGCGGCTTGCCACGGACAGCGTGGAAAGGAAGGGGTTGTGGACAGCCACTAAACCACAATCACCGGCTATTCCGATCACAATTGCTGCGAGGGTTCCCGTCGTTGAACTTTATGATTGCATTCTCATCCCAACTTGCCGGAACATATTCGCGAACGGGCTGCTGCAGTATTTTGTCCCGAAAAAAGTGCGCAGTGCAGAGGCAAAGAAAGACTGTAGTAGAAACTCCTTCATTTCAGCAGCAAGATGAAAAATCTGCGTTGTAAATTGGTGGATGATTAGGAGCAGAGTGGCGCCAAAGTATATGACATATTTTTTAGTTTCGGACTTGTGACTGAGAGTGAGAGAGATAGAGAGAGAGAGAGAGAGAGCCTCATAGTAGCCCAATAAAATTGTCCGCAGAATGTCTGGGCGCTTTTACGACGCACAGGGCTCTCTCTCTCTCTCTCTCAGAGAGCGGACGACGGGCGGGCAGGAGAGACGAGCGACGAAATAAAGAAATCCATATGTCATTAGAGGAAAGTGGCACCCTGGCTGCTTGGCTGCGGCGGCGAGACGCGCACGAGGGAGCAAAATCACTGCGCCCGGCTGATATTTTGCAGTTTCTTCACTTGAACCGCATAGAATTGATTTAATTAACTCTCGCACAGCGCAAGCACCATTTACTTTTACGAGAGAGCGAGCGAGCGGGCGAGTTATAAAAGATGACGCGCGCTTTGAGTGGCGGCTTGTCTATGTTAGATAAGGGGGAAAAAGATTATGCTCCTCGGCGGCGGCAGCAGCAGCTTTGCTTCCGAAGCAAATCTGCTCAAATTATTGCACACACGCCGTCACAGCAGTCGGTATTTATCAAGATAAGATCGAACGGTATAAATTTCACGGGCCTCATCTGCGGCGGGAGGCGCCGGCCCTCGCTCCGGGGGAAGTTGTAAAATCAAAAAGCCCCTGAAGATGCTCCTTTTGAATCGATCGCCCGGTTTTTTCCTTCCTGTGCACGCCTCGTGCGAATCGCATTTTTCAACAGAGCAGTCCACGTGGCATATTTACAGCCGCGCGGCCCACCAGATGAAAACACTCCTCTCCAATATAATAATCGGAAGTTTCTCTCTTTCTCCCTACTTCGCTCGCTCTCTCGTGTGCAAATAGGAGAATAAAAACGGCTCCGAGTTTTGCGGCGCGGCTTTTCTCTATTTTACATATTTATTCCATTACCCCCGCAAACCAATGTCATATTTCATATCAGTTTGTGTGAATAAAAATTCAAATTCATTACATAAAACTGCGACAGCGTGGAGAAAGCGCCGCCGCCGCCTCCCTCTTCTTCTTTCTGCCTTTGCGACGTCGTAAAAGTTGAGTTTCTTTTCCATTAAGTGTCTATATTATGCAATTCAAATGCGGTATGCTAGTGTGTGTGCCGTTGTCATATTCATACTTGATTAGATATCGCGAAATCAGTCTCGTGAAATATTCTCCTCGGGCATCCATCCGGATGTGTAAATTGATTCCAATGCTTCCATATTTGCATACCGACCGCACAAACTCTCTTCTGTCTCACCGGAATCAGTGCATAATATTTACATTTCTCATCCATCGACTTTTTATTTTATTTTTTCCCATCCATTGGCAATCCTCGAATTTATTGCAATGCGACGGTGTTTCAATCTGGACAATATTTTCATGATTTGTCGATGGCGTTTTTAACAATTTATCTTGCCAAAAGCAAATGAGAAGACGATTTGAAAGATGCTCAAAATTTTACCATTAAGATCGACTTTAGGCCGAAGACCTCGATACTCATCTCGAGGAAAAAATTATTTTAATAGGAGTATCCAACCACAGGTCTAGAAATATCGTTTTGTGACTTTAATTGCTTCGATTATAGTTCCTAAGGATTTTCTCTGGTTCTCTGGACATTTAGAATCTAATTTCAAAATCGCACCATTTCTTTTAAGCAATTTTCTCAATTTTGCATAAAATAATAAATGACGAACAAATCTTTTTATAAAATTAAAAAATGTTACAGTAATTTATTCTGTGACAATTTACAAAAAACCAATTTAGCATTTTTTGTTCCTTCTAACTTTCCCTTAGTGCAGGCTCATTATTTTTTTCGTTGAGATTTCTTGCTGAATTTTCCGAATTTCAGCACAGACGGAACAGAAATCTTTGCGTTGCGGTCTGGGCGAAAGCGGAACAAGCAGCAGACGCAGCAGAGATATGATTACGACGACGCACCAAGGGAGTTGCAATGAGGCGGCTGGCTGTCGCATCATCTCGTCCGACACCAGCAGAAGCAGAAGCAGCAGCATTGGCGGCGGGAGAGAGCTAAACTCGCAGTTCGTTTGGTGTGAGGATGAGAGACGGTGGCGGCGGCATTTATTTCTCTGCAATGCTGAACGAGCTCAATCAAACGTCTCTGGGGGCTCGTAGTTCCGCGCGCTGATAAGCGAGACAGTCGGCCGCAAATATTGCTGCCGAGCCATAAAATTGTGCTGTATTTTATTTAATTACACGCTGTGCATGCGCCTCGATCAAGTTACAAATTTTGTTTTCCCTCTTATTTGGACCGCGAATTCACGGCCGGCCTCTAGGGAAGCGTTGTTGCTCGACCATAAGGCAGTGCCGGCGCGGTTTAATCAAGCGGGAGTAATTTCAACTTTCAACGCCGATTTGCTTTATTGGCGAGTCCTCCGTTTCTCGCGCACATTTAGGCAATTTTCCGATTTTGACGTAATAAAATAAGGCTTACGAGGGGTGAGTTTAACACTTCGTTTTACCCGTTAGATCGCTGCGTGCAGAAATTATTGACCACAAATAATGAGAACCACTTCCAAAAAATGTAATTTAAATGTTTATGAAAATATGTTAAAATTGGAAAAATTCATAATTTTTAAGTTGAAATTTTCCATTAGCTTTTCGCAAAATTCCTTTACTTCCCGCGCGAACGGGCGGCTAGAATTGCGCGGCTTGACCTCTGGGAGAATTATATTAATTGCGTGTGCCCTTTAAAATTTATTTTTAATGTATGCTACCTGCTTGTCTGTCCTGTTCACCACATTGCATATTTCTGGATATATTTAAATTTTCAGAATTCATAAAAAGTTGACATGGTTGACACAAGAAAAGAACGTTTCTTTATTGCTTATGGACGAAGTTGAAATAAAACAAATCACGGAGGGAAATTCCGGTCCTTTGGGTACGACAAGAGAGGCAGATTAGATTTAAAATGCAACACGCAGAGTGGTGCAGAAGAAAGTTGTGGGAAGGCAAGCAGGAAAGGAACTCATTCTCGTTCGCCAACTATCTCTTGGCAGGCAATTCAGGCAGATCACGTATTTGCTGCTCTCTCTCGGTTAAAGCTTTTAGCTGCGACGACTACGTTGGCGGCGGTGGCGGAAGTAATTTGACACAACAAGGCTAGCTCACTTAGCAGCACGTGAGATGATTAGATATCAACTGCGCAATTTCAAATCTGCTGCTATCTTCTCGCCTGATCTACACAATCTTCATCCCCGAGCAGCCCAGATGACAAATAGTTACGAGTTCGCGCGTGGAATTCACGCCGAACCTGCTTCCTCCGCGCTATATATGTATAATGTAGGTCTACGCCAAAAATGTGCCCTCTCGGAATTTAATTACGCGTCCCCTGCCTGCGCTTGCTTGTTCACTCTGCTCTGTGTGTGTGTGTGTGTCGAAGCAAAAGCGCAGCAGTGACTCAAAAAAGGGAACAGTTTGCAGAAAAATAAAGAGCCTGCCGAGCATCCCACCTCTTTAAATGTTAATTGGATTCTCGACAATTTCCAGTTGCTTTTGTTGATAAATTGGACTGGGTTTTTCCGATCGAATTCACCTTTTCCCTTTCTGCAAGTACTCGATTTTGGGGAGACCAAACCAGCTGATTATCACCGTTTCTTTTATTAGTCAAGGGGGACGATTTGCTCTCCCTATGTGCGGTTAATCCTGCTAAAAGCATTAAGATTGTTTTCGTCTGGGCATTTATTAATTAATTGACGAAAGCTAAATGCGGTCACAGACATGGCAGCGAGTACACGAGGAAAAGATAACCTCATCAGCTATGTGTTTAAGAACAATTATTATCTTAAAGAAAAATAAAGAGTGTTTGCCACAATGTTTAATGACACTATTCTGGTCTGAAAAATTATGGAATTATTATCAGGTTTGGAAAAATCCACATTAAAAAAATGCAGTGCACTGGTAGAAAACCGTTTTTTACCAATTTCATGTACTTGAATATTTAACTGTTATAAGTATCTTAAAAACAATTTATAGAGCAATTTTCCATTCAATAAATTTGTTTGATTCGTGGGGAGCATGAAAATAATGCTTCTTCTTATCAGAAGACCTAATGTTGCTATTACAAAAGACCAAAAATGCAGATTCTCAATTAATATGACACAGATTTAAATTTAATGAATACAAATAACAGTAAATTCCCCCTAGTTGTTGAAATATTTTGCCTCTGGTATTATCTTGAACCAAAATGATATTGGGAATTCATGACAAAAAAGGAAACTGAATATTAGACTTCACCCTCGTTGAAATTCAGAGTTATTTAATTGAATTCAATCAGTTTTATGATACTGAAAAATAATTCTTTTTATATCCTGCTAAGTTAATTAACTTGGTTTATTGCAAAAACTCGATTTTAAGAAAAAAAAAATGTGTAAGGCATTGCAGATTCTGGATCTTTCCAACTCCCCCGCAATTCATTAAAATAGATTGGTATACTTTAAGAATTGCAGAAAGTTATTAAACACGCTCTAGACAAGTTTAAAGGTGAAATAATTTTGTACATTTGGCAAATATTACATTATTATTTCTACCAAAAGAATATATCCATTTTGTGCAATTCCATGCGCGAGAAACTGGGAAGAATTGATTGTGAGTGGTATAAAACCGGTACCAACCAGTGGTGGTGGAAAAAAACAACCCTTATTATTTGCAATAGGTTTTCTCCTCAAACTGAACTAGATTCGTATTGTAAAAAATTGGGGCTCACTCCAATTTTTAGCTTTTTTTCCGAAAATACTTAAATTCAATAACTAAAAACTATATCAATAAAAGCTATTGCAAGTTTACATTCCCACAATTATTGCTGTCAAAATTGACATTTTTAAAAATGAAGCAGCACTGCTTTTGAGTAACAGTTGCGTGTATGGTTTGTTTAAATAAAGAGCGCATGTAACCATTGCAGTTTTATTTTTAGAAATATATGTACATTTTAGTGAGTATCACACTCAGATTTGTTGAATGCTTCCGCAAGCTCAGATTGCCAATCAGGAACGCAAATGAGACGATGATTGACCTGACCAAGATCGCACATATTTCCTCTCTTTTCATCAGTGTTGACGTCAACCATAACCAATTCCTGAAATAACAAAGATTTCACAATCAATTTCCGAAAGTCCAGCAAATCGTATGACTTACCTGTCGTATGCTACTATAAGCACCCATTTCCATGTACATTTTGTGATTTCCTAACTTCAATCTCGCTTTTCCAGATTGCAAAATTTCGATGTATCCTATGCTACCTTCAGGCAAATCATTTAAAGTTGCAGGCATACTTTTCTTCGCCTGCAAACTAATTAATGAGAATCTAATCTGACATTTTATCATAGCTACCGTACCTTAGACGTTCCTGTGGTTGACACTTGTGATGAATCGCTCGGCATTTCCACGCGGCCAGGAAGGCAATCTGGGAGCTAATTAATTGTTAGACAGGAAAATCTTTTATACCATGGCCAACACTTACTTGAATTAAAAATGGCTCCCCATTACCAGTCAATATACTGGCGATGCTTGGTTTATCTGGATCTACATTAATTTTTTGAGGCATATTGTCACCCTCGCCGTCGGGATCAGGCTTTATTTCCATTTTTGGAACTCGATTCTGTTGAATCAAGAATGGCTTCGAGTCACCCCATGAGATTTTCGATTTGGGGTTGTCAAGAAAATCTGAGCGTTTCATTTCCGTAATCACTATATCTTCGTTATTCTCGGAATAGCTTTCTCGTACTTGGTCTTCTACCTGTTGAAGTTTGAATATATTAAATACAATTTTTTCTTATGAAATTTTACCTCTTTTTTAATAATAGGTCTAATGATGTCAGTCTTTTTTGAGCTGCTCGAGGATGAGCAATGGTAGTGTTCTTTGATTTTTATCTGCCTTTCGGCCTGTCCTTGCCCGAACACAGATCCTTCCGTCTGAGAGAAAAGAATGGAAATTATTTTCTCTTGCACCCCAAACAAATCATCAATCTTATACTTGTATGAATGTAGTTCTCTCCTTCGGCGGCGGTCTTTTCCGAGGTTTTTTCGCAGGAGGCTCTTTGTTTTTCCCCGAGTCATTGCTGGTGCTGGCCACAACCGGCTTAGGAGGGGTGGCTTTGGCCTTGCCCTTTGTCGGCAATATAGGCTCGAACTTCCGCTTCTGTTTGACTACTGATGAAACAGCACCCAGAGTGAGGTCGCGAGGCGTGCGGAAGGACTCGAGTCTACCAGACGGCCTGCTGCCCAGGGAGGAAAGCAAGCCGTTGCTCAGGCTGGGCAGACTCATGCCCTGTTTGCTCGACGAACATTCCGCCTGGGGTTTGGCCATGGGTCTGGTGAGATAAAAAATTAGTGAGGTGGTCAGCACATGAAAAGTGAATTTTGAAACTAAAGTGGTCGTCGTGGAGCTGTCAAAATGTTTGCAATATTTTTCCACATGAATATAGCAAGTGAAAGCAAAAGATTAGCCTCAATTTATTTTCATACCTTGGCCGATGCTAAATATTTGATTAGAGTTCAAATATCTCGGAAAACGGCTGCGAAATCATCGGTAGAAAAATTGTAAACACAGCCACACAGCCCATGTGTTCACTTTACCAAATTTACACGCAGCTCAAGCAGCTGCCGTCACCGTCAAGGAGGGTATCAAAAAACTGTTGGAGGCGACTGTTCATTGGTCAGGACATGACCATGTGACCAGGGCCACGAAGCCACGATCCTTGCGGCAGAGAACGAAACTAACATTGATTTCTCTCTTTTAGCGTCGAGCAGCATGGCCTCGCAAGCGGATAAAATCACGCCTTCCCTAGTTTACGATTATTTACTGAGCTCGACGGACAAGACGATCGCTCAAATTTACAAGGATAAGACCTCAGCGGTAGGTTCACCTCGCTGTAAAGTTTTCTTAAGTTATTATTTCGTTTAATCGCTCTAACTAATCAATTTACACAAAAGCCGCTATCAGTCAATACCAGCCACCTCGAATGAAAACAATGCCGCACACCACGTGTAGTGCCGATTATAATGACTTTAATTTTTAGTAATAATATTTCATTTATTTTAAATGCAAGAGATTTGCTTGTAAAACTGAATTTATTTCACCCATTCACGAAATATTAGAAAATACCAAAATACATATATGTAGACACATTCATTTTTTACAGAATCATACATTATACATTAATATACATACATTGTATTTTCTCTAATTCAGTGCAACATTTTTCACTTCTGATATTTAATTTCAGAAACCACTGACGCATAGCTCACCAAAGCTGTTGGATGTAATCAACTTCTTTCTCTCGTAAGTTTCTTCCGATCGAAAATCAACTATAGATAAATCTAATCAAAACAAATTTGTCATTTAGATCATCTCCGCTGAAGAAGAATCTTCTTGCTACTTTGGAAAAATCAGATGATGATGGTGAAATGCTTACTTTATTATTATTAGCTGTTATATTCATCTGAACGTGTTTGCAGATTCTTCTGAAGAGAGTGAACCTGAGCCGAAGAAGAAACCAATCACGAACGGACACCTAGCTAAAAAACCCGTGACTCAGAAAGACAGTTCTAGCGAAGAAGATTCTAGTGAGGATGAGGCGCCGAAGAAGGCAAATCTTGCAAAATCAATTGCAGCTGCTGCGCCAAAAGCGCCAGCTAAAGCAACACCAGCTAAAGCTACCACCCCTGCTTCCAAGAAACCAGCTGAGAGCTCAGACAGCGATGATTCCTCAGAAGAGGAGGAAACTGTGAAAAAGGCTCCCGCAAAGGCACCTGCCAAGCCTGCCGCGGTGCCAGCTACAAAGAAAAAAGAAAGCTCCAGCGATGAGGATTCTTCGGACGAGGAGGTAGTGAATATTCCTGCTAAACCTACACCCAAAGTAGCAACACCTGCTGCTAAAAATGCGCCTGCTGCCGCTAAAAAGGAGAGTTCAAGCGAAGAAGATTCTTCTGACGAAGATGATGCTCCTAAGAAGCAACTGGTGAAGCCAGCAGCGAAGGCGCAAACGCCTTCTGCCAAGAAGGCACCAACTCCTGCAGCCAAAAAGGAGAGTTCAAGCGAGGAAGATTCCTCTGAAGAAGAGGAAGTTACTAAAAAGACCCCTGCAAAACCAGCTGTGAAAGCGGCCACTCCTGCTGCAAAGAAAGCGCCTACTCCAGCTGCGAAGAAGGAAAGCTCCAGCGAAGATGATTCCTCCGAAGAAGAGGAAGTTGCTAATAAGACTCCTGCAAAACCAGCTGTAAAAGTGGCCACTCCTGCTGCCAAGAAAGCGGCTACTCCTGCTGCAAAGAAAGCGCCCACTCCAGCTGCGAAGAAGGAAAGCTCCAGCGAAGAGGATTCCTCCGAAGAAGAGGAAGTTGCTAATAAGACTCCTGCAAAACCAGCTGTAAAAGTGGCCACTCCTGCTGCAAAGAAAGCGCCCACTCCAGCTGCGAAGAAGGAAAGCTCCAGCGAAGATGATTCCTCTGAAGAAGAGGAAGTTGCTAATAAGACTCCTGCAAAACCAGCTGTGAAAGCGACCACTCCTGCAGCCAAGAAAGCGCCAACACCAGCAGCCAAAAAAGAAAGTTCCAGTGAAGAAGATTCCTCTGAAGAAGAGGAAGCTGCTAAAAAGACCCCTGCAAAACCAGCTGTAAAAGCAGCCACTCCTGCAGCCAAGAAAGCGCCGACTCCAGCTGTGAAGAAAGCGCCAACTCCAGCTGCGAAGAAGGAGAGTTCCAGCGAAGATGATTCCTCCGAAGATGAGGAAGCTGCTAAAAAGACCCCTGCAAAACCAGCTGTAAAAGCAGCCACTCCTGCTACCAAGAAAGCGCCGACTCCAGCTGTGAAGAAAGCGGCAACTCCAGCTGCGAAGAAGGAGATTTCTAGTGAAGAGGACTCTTCTGACGAAGAGGGGATGACAATTGTAGTCAAAAAACCCGCTCCATCTGTCAAGGCAGCGCCTGCTGTAGCTGCAAAGAAAACTCCTGCTAAGGAGAGCTCCAGTGAAGAGTCTTCAGAGGAAGATGAGCCACCAGCAAAGAAGCCTGCAGTGCCGCAGAAGGCAGCGCCAGTAGCAAAGGCGACGCCAGTAAAGAAGGATAGTTCGAGCGAGGAAGATTCCTCAGATGAAGAAGAGCCAAAGAAACCTGTTGCTGCTCAGCCAGCCAAAAAAGCGGCTGTTCAAAAGAAACAGGAGAGCTCCAGCGAGGAAGAATCGTCAGAAGAGGAAGCAGCCCAACCGAAGCCAGCAGCAAAACCAGCTGCTGCGAGCAAGCCAATCGCTAAAATAGCGTTTGTGCCAGCATCTAAAGAAGAGTCATCGTCTGAAGAGGAATCCTCAGAAGATGAAGCTGCCAAAAAGAAAGTTGCGGCACAGAAATCCCCAGCTCCAGCCATGAAAGAAGAGAGCTCAAGTGAAGAGGAATCTTCAGGTATGTTGCGCCAATTGGTTTTAAAATAATTTTCTGAATTTTTGTATCTTGTAGATGAGGAAGAACCAAAAGTAAATGGAAAGAGTGACACTAATGAGGAAGAAAAGCCAAAAGCAAAAGGATTAAAGAGAAAACTTGATTCAGCAGATGCACCTCCAGAGGTATTTTGCTAATTTAATATCCTGACCTATATAATTGATTTAATTCTCTTTACAGAAAAAGATTGCTGTAGATTCTCCTGTAACAGGCAAACCTAAAGCTGCAGCAGCAGGGAAGAAGGTAATTTTGCCATGCATATTGAGTAGATGAAATTATTTAAATCTGATATACCAGGGTGCTGCTGTTCCTTTCAAGAGAGTCAGAGAGGAAGAGGTCGAAATTGATCCTAGACTGGCCAACAACTCTTTTGAGGCAAAGGTAACAAGATAAAATCAACTACATCCAAGTCAATTTGACTGGGCGGAAGGGTTGTCTGTTGGTCACACCAGTGTTGTTATGGTTGCAGAGCGGTGGTGACGAAGAGCTCGCTCCCGGATTCCCTTTAGTAGAAGGCTCAGGCTATGGGGCGGGGAAGGGTTACAAATTCGGGAAAGATGTTCAAATTCTGGCTGGGAAGCGAGGATATCTTGGGGTTTACAGTGAGGAACAGAAGAAGGGAAGCGGTGGCTTCCGGGGGTCCAGGGGTGGCGGCCGCGGCCAGTGGGGTGGTCGTGGTCAGAGCAGAGACTTTGGGCAGAGAGGTGGAAGGGGAGGCGGCCCTGGCCAATGGGGCGGGAGAGGACACAGCCCTGGTAATCGGGGTGGTTGGGGGAGCGGCAGAGGGGGTAGTGGAGTAGGACACCAACAGACGCCCGGCCCTGCCGTAAATAAAAAAATAAAATTTGACTGATTGCGCGATTGCAGAGAGGTGCTCGTGGATCATGGGGCGAGAAAGCCAACAAGGACCTGAAGTGCACAAAAGGGAAATCGTTCCGTGCTGAGAAGACAAAAAAGAAAAGAGGAAGCTACCGGGGTGGCCTCATTTCAACAACAGTGAACTCCATCAAATTTGATTAATGCGTTAACCACCCGCGCTTCTACTTTGATTGTTTTGTGCTTCACGTTTACCTCATAATGTGAGTTGGCAAGCATTTGTAGATTTATTTTTGTGCAAGTTGGCAGTGAGGAGCTTCCAATAAACTAAAGTATCCATGATCAAATTACGTCTTTATTAAATTCATACTTTCTAAATTCCATCGTCGAACAACAGTTTAGGAAAATTGACTTCAGTCTCTATGGTTTTTGCTACATTGAGCAAAATTCGCTCACCAAAATTTGGAGCTAGAAGTTGCAGTCCAAGCGGCATACCGTTTTCTGACAGTTGAGTGGGAATCGAGATAGCAGGGCAACCTATAAACGATTTAACTCCAGTTTACTCATATCATTGCACGTAAAATAATTCTGTATACCTGCTAGATTGGCTGGCTGAGTGCAATAATCTTGAGTGGCACACTGCTCTCTGTTGTCCTTTAATGTGAATTCTGAGAACCGTGGAGCCTCTCCTAGAGTGACTGGCGTCAAAAGCAAATCCACACCATTGGCCCACACGTTGAGAAAATCGTTTGCAATCAGCCGGCGCAATCGGAGGGCTTGCATGAAATGGTTTTCATAGTTCCTACAATCGATTTAAAATAGTTTAGATTCAAAATTAACAGCAATTGGCCAACCTGCTAAGCAGAAAATAATTGCCAGAGATGACTCTTCCCCGGACAACTTGGTTGAACCCCTGACTTCTTGACATTGCGAACATCTCTTCAGTTGATTGCTGCTCCGCAGATCTCAAACCATACTCGATGCCGTCGTATCGCGCCATGTTACTTGCCACTTCACAGTGGTTTAAAATCGAATAGCAGGCAATTGAGTACTTTGTGTGAGGCAGCGAAACCTTGAAACAACTTTTTATTAATTTTTAGCTTTGGTAAATATCAACCTGACCTACAGGAACAATTGTGGCTCCCAGCTTTTCCAGCAGAGTGGTGACGCTGCTCCAAGAATTCAAAACTTGGGCGTCAATGCCTGGACTGTGATATTCTTGAGGGATTCCTATTGTGATGTTGCGCAAGTTGAAGTCTGATTCCAAATCAATTGGCTCAAAATCTTCTTGGACAGTCGTAGAGTCTTTCGGGTCCCAACCAGCAAGCAAATCTAAATTATCCTTTAATATTGACATTCATTTACGATTTGCTGTGTTTTTGTTTACTGAAAATTAAAGTGGCGTCGTCTACATTTCTTGTTAAGATTCCCGGCACATCCATGGAATTGACAAGAGGAATAAGTCCATGACGGGATAAAAGGCCATACGTTGGTTTCAGCCCCACAATGCCGCAATAGGCGGCGGGGATTCTTGTTGATCCTCCTGTGTCCGAGCCAAGGGCCCTGCAGAGCTTCTGGTTAGAGGAAATGCCATCACTGGGAAGTTTGACTATTTACGCAACACAGGCTCCAGAAGCAACAGCTGCAGCGCTTCCTCCTGAACTGCCACCCGCAATGAACCAATCCTTATCTTCATCTACTGCTTTGGTTTGGTTTCCTTGAAATGTATTTACTTTCAAGTGTCCACTTGGTGTTTTCCAAATATTTTTTGTTGGGCCAAAGGCAGAGTCCACCGCTCCAGATCTAACAAGTTCAAACTTTAATTTCTGCATCTCATTTTCAAGAAATTTTATTTCTACCCCATTGCAAATTCATCCATGTTGGTTTTTCCAACAATTACAGCACCATGGTCAACCAATTTTTGTACAACCGTTGCATTGTAAGTCGGGATAAAATTTTCAAGCATTTTCGAGGCGCAAGAAGTCCTAATGTTTTTGGTGCAGAAATTATCTTTTACAGCTACAGGCAACCCTTCCAGTGGACTTCGAGTTTCTCCTGTAACGAATATTGTCACCTTTCAGACTTACCAAACATAATCTTTTATTAAAAAAGGATTTAACCTGCTTTGATTAGTTTTTCAGAAGCTAGAGCCTGCTCATGAGCAAGCTCTTTTGAAATAGTTATAAAATTATTCAGGTATTCAGAATTCTTAATCCTTTTCAATGACGCCTCACACAATTTTGTTGGAGCAATAGTCATATCTTGCAACTCCTTAGAAAGCTGCGAATATGAATACAACGAATATTTATTAATTCTCCATAAAATAATTATCAGGTCACCTGTTTTATTGTCATTCCAGATGCACGAGAAATCATTTTTGTCTTTTATAATACTCTTTTACCAATGTTCCTGAAAGAAAACAATAAGACTGGTTAAGTTTGGAAGATATTTTGTGTAATTTTCCTAATGTTCTCTATTGTTGTGTAATATCACACAAAATTGCAACAAAAATATACTTCATAATCATTTATTTATGCGCGTTATCTGAGAAATATTATACATACCTTTGTTATGCACCTAATATTTTATTTATGAGCTCTTGTAAATAATAATACAGGCCTACACCTATGTATGTACCAGTATGTACCGCGTTCCGTTTCAAAACAGCACCCATATGGCCGATGGCACAATCGGACCAATCAGAAGAGAGAAGCCCTCTAGCAGAAGTAGAGAGTACACTTAATATTCTTGGTCAAGTGAGCTATGACAGGAAGCCATCTTGAAATTAATTCTCAATACACATTTACCAATTTTATAATATTTAAATGGCGTTGTATCATCTCTTGCGTAAATAAACCCCTAGCATCCAAAGAGGTTAAGATTAGTCAGTTTTCGCCGATTGCCGTTTCACATGCGTTTGCGTATGGTAGCATAGCATCAATCGTACCTTGACTGCTTTGGTGTTTGCTGCTGAAGCTTCTTACTAAACTCGGTTGTTTGGGTTAGAGTCGAAACTAAATTTTTTTGGATTTTTAAGTTTTTTGCTCAATCCGGCCTATTCATTCACCCAGCGAAATGAATTCAAACAGCAGTAGCGCGACCGCTTTGTTTGCCTGCTCTCGGTGCTTCACCAGGCACCCGTTTGAGGAGTTGTCCGCTGGACAGCAGCTCTGCAAGGTGAGGGCTGTTTCTATTGAATAAGTAAAAAATATTTCAGCAACAGGAATCACTAGATTTACGTACCTTCTGCTTGAAATATCCCCACAGATATTTGAAGGCATTTTATTTTGAAGACTTCGTGCTTAAAAATACTCTCGAGGGGACAAATAATCAAAGAAAACCTGTAGCGGTGACTTTCTTTTATGTGTAACACTTTTGATTCATAAATTTTCTTCTAATCGTAGATATTATGTAAATTTTTTGAACATTCATTTGAAAATATAAAGCATTTCATATTCAACAAACACTGATCTGAATACATACATTGAGCATCTAAAGAGCACTCAATATTAATAATTTTTCCTCGTTTACATTCTTTATTAACATCAGCAGTGTCAAGACTTCAATTCAACACGTCAGTTAACAGTTAATTTTTCTTTTTGCGTATTTTTTGGCGTAGTTGCCGCGAGGCGAGTCGAAAACCACAAGGTGTTTAAATTGATTGCACTTAAAATTTAATCAAGTTGGTTGATAAACTATTTATTTTTTGCATTTTAGTACCTGTCTCTTAGGCCTCACTTTGGTTTCTATTTTTCGTACATTAAATTAATTTAAGCTTTTTGCTGATTTTTGCAGATTAAGTTTCTCTGTACGCATTGTATTGAAAATCAAAAAGCTTGAACTTGAATTTGTCAAATATCAAATTTTTCTATATTCTGTAAGTGCCGTGAAAAGCAAGAATTCGCTAATATCAATCTGCCTCACTGATTTTCATTATTTGCTGCGGCCAAGGGGATGTTGCGAAGGATTTTATAGCCTTGAAATAGCATCTTCTTCTCGACCTATTTACGTAAAAGGGTTTGATTTTAAATCTATGCATTCCTAAATAACATAGCACTGCTTTTGCTACTTCAAAACTCCCACCGTAGGGTCAGAATTTTAAAAATTAAAATTTTGCGGTAGGGAAAACTAAACAGCGTCCTGTTCCTGTATTGTGAGGCTGATTTCGACACACTCAAAATATCATCCCTTCATCTTTCAAAGAAAGGATTGCTTGAAAAAAATCTTAGTGGAACCCCGCCACTCTTCCCCCTACGACAGCAACTACAAAACCGGACTTTCAAAAATTCACTTGTTGAAAATTCTTTCCTTTTCGCGTAGAAGGGATAAAAATACTTGAGCGCTGAGAAGCTAGAGCGGCTAACCTGTTTCTATGTATTGTCCTAGTCAATGAACCGTCTTTTCTATTTCTCTTATTGTGCTATTCTCGGAAATATTTCACTCTCCTCTTTCTTTAATTGGGAGCATTCAGCCATGATGCCTTCATGCTGGCAAGTTTGAAATTAGTTCCATGGCTTGCCCCCAGAATATTATTTTAATACTATCGCATCGCAATTCGTCCATTCATTTTACTTAACTCTAGGTCCAATAAACGTTCTGATTAAATTATTCGTGTATCTTGGCAAACAGACTTGAAATTCTAAGCATTGAATTTTATATTAGATCATTTTCAGGGTAGCTTAACTTTAAATTGGTTGATTTAATGTTATAACTGCACAGGAATCTCCGACATCGTTGCCTCCCCTTCTCCTTTTTCTCAAAAAATGTTTTTAGCACTTAACTAGTGATTCGCCCGCTTTTAAAGACCTGAGTTTGTTAGTTAAATTAACAATTTACAATGATCTAAAGTTCATTTTAGTAAAATTCTTATTAAGGATACCTTTAATTATCTAGAAACAGAAGGGTTAGTCCTAAATCTTGACGTTCTTACAATTTTAAATAGGCATTGAGACAAATTATAATTTAAGTTGGTTTAAATGAAATCGAGAAACCAGATCCCAAGGAAATCCCCATTTTGTAATTTCTTATGAATTTTTATGCTTCTTATAAAACCAATCCAACCATTCTACCCTGCGAAATAAATTTTTGTTTCAGGAGTGCAGAGGTGCCTTTCCAATTGTCAAATGCACATTTTGCCGGTCTGAATTCCAGCAGAGCACGTAAGTTTTCTGTACCATAATTATACTACCAAAACTGCACCTCGTAGAACCATTAACATTAGCCTTGAAAAGTTGGTGCACTTTTAGAACAGCTTCGCACGTAAAAGCGGTTGAGCAAGTTGCTTTTGGCAGTGCATTTAAAAATAACCTACCAAAACACAAGTGACGCGACGCTCACTAACCCAGTTTTCAGCTCCATTGACCGACAACAATAAAACACGTGCCTAAGCCCATTCCAAAATGTGTTTGCAGAAAGGGTAGCACTTCGACGATCTGCAAAAAATGCGAGCAAAATGTGATCCAATACGGCAAGCCGAGCGCCTGCAAATATTGCAACATTATTGCCGCCTTTATAAACAACAAGTGCCAGCGGTGTTCGAATTCTGAAAAAAAGTACGGGCCGCCAGTTACGTGTGAGCAGTGCAAGCAGAAGTGCGCTTTTGACCGCAAGGATGACGATAAAAAGGTTTCTAAACGCCGCCGACGGGGTGTGCAAAAAGACCGAAATAACAATGATGTGTTTCGCAGGTGGACGGAAAACTGCTTTGCTGGCTTTGCACTTTGAGTTACAAGCGGACTCTGGCCAAGACGAAACAGACGCAAGCTGAGAGGCACAAGATGCAGCAGAAGGAACGCAAAGACAAGTAATCCATTTTTCTTCTTTTTCCTGCACTTGTTAATTCTATATCGGTCAGCTGAAAAGGCCGTTAAAATTGATGGCTCTTGAACAGAGTTGGGTAACAATAGCGACGTAATAGTGACAACACTACCCGTATCCATCATATCAATTGGCAAATCCGATTTTCAGGGTGGGTCACTACAAGCACAAGCGTCCACACCGCGTTGATGTAACCAAAATGCCCGGTGAGCCGCCTGTGAAGGTGCAAAAGGGCCCTCCGACGCCCATCACCGAGATCGACCCGACATCTAGTGATCACGTTGTAGCCATGACGCAGCTCAAGGAGAAGATCGCCTCCATGCAGAAGCAACTGCAGCAAAAGGATGCTAGTCTGTTTAGCAAAGACAAGCAGGTATTACAGCGACCGACTTAGCTGCCGAGCGAGTGTTTGATTCTCTGTATTACAGATCACTGAATTGAAAGCGAAACACTTTACCGTCGAGCAAGAATTGCGTGCTAAAATGAAGTCTATGCAGAAGGACCATGATAATAAAACCGAGCAGATGCAAATCAAGATGAAGAGTATGCAGAAGGAATTGGCCGTTCTTTCCAGAAGCAAAGGGAAGGGAGTTTTGAGCAAAGAAATTGCTGCGGGCAGCGGCAGTGGAACTGACAGTCCGTCACTTGCATGAATCCGGGTTTTTTAAAGAAAAAACAGTACTGCTATAATCAGATATTCTGAGGTTTCAACGAGAAAAATAGTTTTGTAATCTCAACAGTGAAGATCACTGCCTCATTCTAATGCGGTTAATTCCAAATTGCTTGTCTGGCATGAATAGCTCGAATTTCAAACGTTCATTGAAACTTCTAATTGGATCTATTTTTGAAATCAGCCGCTACAATTTTAATTGACCTGTCTCATTAATTTTAATAAAGGATTTTAATGCAATATTATTCAGTTTTAAGTAAATCTTCGTCCATTTGGATCACAATTTTACCCCTGAGATGTCCTTCTTGTTGGCAATTAAATGCAGAAGGAATCTCAGAGAATTTGAAAACTTTGTGTATCTGAGGCTGGATCTTCCCATCGTTAGCCAACAGGGTGAGAGCGTCCATTCCTTCTTTGCATGGAGTAACCATTCCCCACTTTACAATCGCACCTTTGGTAATTAGGGTGTACACGTTGGCAGAGACAAACTCAATCAAGCTTTTAAACATCCCCAGCACAAGCCCAAATTGGTCAGCATTCTTCATCATCGGATGCGTAATGGTCACATACTTGGCCAAACTCCATTTTTTTAAGCACTCTTCGTGGGGCAGTCCTTCAATGCCAGCAGAGTTGAAGATTAAGTCGTAACTAAAAATGAGTTGTTACGCAAACACGGATATGAATTTCAAATTTTCTTACGGTCCGTTAGTGATAACTTGCTGTTTGTATTCATTGCTCTTGTAATCAATGACCTTGTGCAGTCCCAAAGAGTTGAGTCGAGTAACTGCATCAGTGCTACAGGTAGTAACGACCTAAATTAAGCTACTTAATTTTTTTCTGCAGTTTATAAAAATGTACCCTGCAGCCCCAGGCCTTGAGCATTTGCACCGCAATTGAACCAACTCCTCCAGATCCACCCAACACAAGCACCTTAGGTTTGTTTCTCCCCAAGCTTGGCGACCACAGCACAGACCAAGCTGTGAGCCCGGCAAATGGCAAACAGGCTGCCTCCATGGCATCTAAGACCTCTGGTTTTTTGGTCATCTAGTTAAATAAAATTTATAAATGGATTGGATGCTGTGCTCTATGAAATTTTACATGATCCTGATGCACAATAATATGTGTGGAGAGAGCGCCTTTTTTATTTAGTGGAACAACTCCCCAAACTTTGTCGCCTACGTTCACCTTAGAAACGCCATTGCCGTTCTTCAACACTTCACCGACAAAGTCCCGACCAAGGATGATAGGGAAGCTCCGAAATTTACTCATGATGCTGTTTCCATATCCACCTGTCACATATTAAAACTGTTGAAATAAGGTTAACTTAAGTACGCCCTATTTCACCTAGCATTTTTTCGTCTATTGGGTTTATGGAGTGCGCCACGGTTTTAATCAAAACCTCATTTAAACCAGGGGCAGGTAGATCCACATCTTCAACGTTCAGCCAAAATTGCTCAGGGCCTCCAAAGTTGCTTATGCACCAGGAATGCATTTTAACTGACAATGTTTTCAGGCGGATTTGGTCTGTGTAGGAAACCACACGAAAAAAATATGGTGGGAGCAGAACTGATGAGTCACTGTCATTATCTCTGCGCATCTCTGCATAACCAGCAGGGAAATTTTTAACGTAAACAACAATCTTAATAAAGCATTTTATTTTTAACCATATAAAATTTACATATCCATTTCAACTATTATCTTCCCTCTGACATGACCTTCCTGCTGACATTTGTAAGCAAGAGGAAGCTCGGAAAACTTAAACTTCTTGTGTACCAATGGTTTCACTTTCCCTTCATTCACTAGCCGCATTAATTGCTTCAGCCCAGTTTGAGAAGGAGCAAAGAATCCCCACTGGGTAATCGCGCCCTTAGACTTCAAGGACTCAAAATTTTTCGCTGAAGCGTCTAACACACTTTTCACAGTACCAAATGGTACACCAAGACTGTCAGAGTTGCTGAGAAGTGGAGGAGATAGGGTGATGTACCGAGCCAGTTTCCACTCTTTGATACTGTCCATGTGGGGTGTGCCAGGAAGGCCGGCCGCATTCAGAATCACGTCATACCTTGGGTACAATGTGACATTATGAACTATTTCAGTTATACGCCTTTTTTCACTCACGGTCCGCACAGTTTAACATCTCTAGCAAAATCAGGACTTGTGTAATCTAGAACAGCTTCCAGACCAAATGACTCCAAGGTTGGGACAGCATCTGTTTTGCAAGTTGCTACCACCTGAATTAGAAGAATTTCCTTTAATTAATTAATTAATAATTTGCAAGTAGATATAATTTACCCTGCTTCCCCAAGCCCTCAGCATTTGAACAGCAATTGAACCAACCCCTCCTGAGCCTCCAAGCACTAAAACCTTAGTCTGTGGCCAGACCTGTGCCGCAAATGGTGCCCATAGCGCAGACCAAGCAGTAAGTCCAGCATACGGGATGCAAGCTGCAACCCAGTTTTCCATAGAATCTGGCTTTTTCACCACCTGCAATTAAGGGTTTCAAATGAACAAAAGGAGTTCAGTTGCGAAAGCTAACTGATGAGATGACAGGTGCAGAGGCCCCAAAAAGGCTGTGCTAAAACTCAGCCCCTGGGCTTTCTTAAAGCCAGCTCAATTTTTAATAGGGATAAAATCTTGCTTTTAATAACAGGATAGCTTGTTCTCATTTGACTTACATAATTTGCACAAGCAGCTACGTATTGAGAGTGGGTGCCTTTGTTAAAAGGGGGAACAGCTCCACAAACAACATCGCCGATTTGAAGGTGCCTCACTTGAGTTCCACATTCAACTATTTCCCCAACGAAATCACGTCCTAAAGTGATTGGAAATTCCAAAGAGCTGATTTCTGACTCAGCATTCTTTAAGACAAACTCTTCAGCCTGTCTCACAAATCCAAGTAATGCGCTTCCGTATCCTCCTGTAAATATAAGAAATTTTTGTATTCGAATTTTATTCGATGAGGTTTGTATTAATAAAAAAATATGTACCAATCATTGCAGTGTCAATGGGATTAACTGATGTAAATTTCATCTGCACAATCACTTCATTTGGTCGGAGTAATTTTGGAATTCGCTCAGAGTCAGTCAAGTTTAGCTGATCAATTCCTCCAAAGCCGTGGATTTGCCAAGCATGCATTCTATTCCTGCAACTCTGTTGCTGTGGAGTTTGTAGATCAGGTTCTGCTTGTGTTGATGAATTTCTGTGTTTTGTTTGACCATTCCGGTTGGTCGGATATCCAAGCCTTCCGCCGCTTCTTGCAAGCACTGAGGCCATCATCTGAGAGCACCTGAATGTTGTCATTTTGTCTCCTTGATTTCAGCTGTCTTCTGAAGTTAAAAAATTGACTGTGCAAATAGATATTATAATAATATAATATTGTATGTTGTGAAGGTCGTGGTGTCTGTATAATAATTTGATTTTGTGGAGATAGATGAGCCTAAAAAAAGACCCGTGTGTATAGTTACAATTACATATGTAACCACCAGTTTGACGCTCTACTGAGTAATTTAAAACAAACTATCTTTACGATGATTTGATTAAAAAGAAAATTACCTTCGATGAAAAATTATATAATTCACCATTCATCAGCTTTTATCAACGATTAATTTTATGTCATAGCAATCAGCATTGCGTATACATAATTACGCTGATTATGGAGCAGATTACAGAGCGATTTTGTCCTTAGCAATGTATTTTATTTAAGCTATTGGCTGTTTATCATAACACTAATAGTGGCTACTTTGTGTATACCTGGGTGTCTGTGCTCTAGCTTGCGTTCGCGGACTCATTCAAACAGAATCATGGTTCTTGGTTGATTCAATCCCCCTCTACAAATTCTACAATTCTACTTGAACATTCTCTGAAAGAACAGCCACAACGCCATACTGCTTTGCAGATGTGGGCGTGCCGGCGTGGGTGGTATTGTGGGAGTGGGAGTAGAGCCACTAGATCCACAAGGCACTTAAGTCAGGTGCAGGTGGGAGCTGTGCTTGTGCTTGTGCTCCAGACTGCTGCGTGTGCTTGCAAAGTGCTGGCAAAAGACACAAAGGGATGTTTAAACTTCCCGCTTCAATCCCAATTAATAAATATGGTACAACTTGCAGTTTCGTATATATTTGAGATGATATACCTGCATATTTTCAAATGTGTTTGTTTTCATTTCTTCACACTCCTTCACTTCTGCTTGAAACTGTTCACAGTGAAGACAAGCGCAGCGTGACTGTGTCGTGCTATCACCTTTTGGCGTGTTTTTAATCGTTACTCACACCACTTATCGTTGCACAGCACAGGTAGATAGTTTTTTTAATAACTACAACCGAGGGTTGTCATGCTAGTATAATTTAACTTGAAACATTTCCGGTGGCTCTCTGTGTTTGTTCATTATTCACTCTTTTGTTATTTAAAGCATGCACGTTTTTATTATGAGATTTTCGTTATCTTGGTCTATTGCTGTGCAAAGTTGTACAATTTTATCTCAATTTTAGGTATATAATACGGTACTTCCGTTGTCTGCAATGAGAAAGAGTTAAGAAATGGTTTCACCTGTCGATTCGCTCAAGACTAGAAAAGCTATCTACTAGTAACGGTTGGTATGATCTTGTATTAATTATTTGTGAATTTAACGTATACAAATTTAATCAAATTTACGATATTTACAGAGCTTTGATGTCCACTGACATTATAAGTGTAACTCTGGCTGCATATTCATTGCAATGGATATTAAAACCATTAAAACAGAGGAAATCTGGGAGGTTTGTACACTCCATGAAATATCATACAACTGGAATATTGAAGAGAACTGTCTTGCAGGTGGACTTGGATCCAGACGCAGAGCCAACCTTATTCTTTGCCTCAGAAAGAATGGGACCAGTTTGTGGATTTTGCGATCAGATATTGCAAAATGAGTGCGAATTGCTCCAACATGCCCACTCAGAGCATGACATCAGCCCGGATGTGTTTGACGGAGTAGATTTGCGCGACGCAGCTGCAGTGCAAGAAGCATTCCTGAATGTTGCCAATTTGCGGAATGAGTTTGTTTCTCTTGGGGAGGTGGAGCGCTGTCATCAATGTGGGTTCCTGTCCACTTCAGCCAATGTCTTCGCCGCTCACAAATGTTTGTTGGCTGAACCGACTAAAGATCCATCTGTCATCGTTCATCCCAGAGAACCACTCCCTGTTCCCCCACCTTACCAGAATCCAAATAATGTAACGTTATCAATTTTTCCTGTATATAGTTTTAACAAATTCTGACTGCAGGTTCTAAACGAAAATTTGAGAAATGCCCAACGGAACATCATAAGTACTAAGATAAATCAAGTGATCAATTCAACTGCTAAACCACATCTGGTTAATAGAATAATAAAACCACTTGCCAAACCACAGGTCGAGCTAACTGTTGGCAATGTCATTGAAATGGCTCTTGTTGAGACTGTTGTGAATGGTAATCATATCTATCAACTCTGCTAACCTCATCAAAAATAAATTTTTTTATCAATAGCTGGCCTGAAAGTAAGACCACCTGATGTTTACGACGAACATAGAGCTGTTGAGATGGTGTACAGTCTGTGCCAGACTCCACAGAGGTACATGGCTGAACAACTGCGCAACATTCCCGCAGACACGTGTTTGCAGCTCTTGCACTTGCTACGCAATCGACGCGTTCGTGTACCAGCTCATGAGACTGTTTCTGACCTCATCAAATACAGTGTTGAGGGAAACAGGAACAACAATTTGATTCAAAGGATGCCAGTTCCAACTGTTGACTGTCCCAACATGCCTGTCCTGCAACAGCAGCTGATGCTCAACGATTTTAGGCATATGGTGGCACAATCCCAGCTGAATGTCACACAACCTCATCTAATTGCCACACAGCACAAGCCAATTGAAACTAATCCCAAGAAGAAGGTCGTGGAATTGCGACCCAAGAGGCCACATGTTACAAATCCACCAGCAATGACCATGAGAACACCTTCAAGTCCAAAATCTGAGTGCCCTATTACTCAGGCAAGCACGCCAGCAATTATGGTAATCACGTTGGACGACTTCCCAGAGAAAACACCACCATCTATAAAATCATTAAAGTAAAGAGTTTTATTATTCTTTTATATTTCATGCATATCTAAATATTTTCCTTTTGGTATCTCTAGAGAGGAATGTATGACTTGCGTTGACTGCTTCCGCTCGTTTGAAAGCAAATTCACTTTCGTCAAGCACTTACAGTGGCAGTCCTTTTCGCAAAAAAACCCTATTCCCCTCAAATGCCGGTTTTGCTCACCACTGAACCGCAAGTCCTTCTTTTGTGAAAAGGGACTGAAGAAGCACATTTATCTCTATCACACAAAAGAAGTAAACAAGGACAAGAACACGCATTATTCGGTAGATGGGAGTATCCATGAAATCTATAAGTAAGACTCAAGGTAAAATTGTTTCAAGTTAGATAAAATTCTTGTATAGGTGTCTCCACTGTAAGAGAAAACGCGATTTCAAATCCCTGGCGATAATGATACATCACCTCAAGGTGTGCTGCAGAAAAAAAAATGACTGTAACATATGTCCTGATTATGTAAAGAATTTGAGATCACCGAGAAAACAGAAGTACCCTGTTGTGAAAAAGACTGCAACAAAATCAAAGAATGCTAAGAATGTGTTGAAGGTGGTAGTTCCCAAAACTAAGGTTAGTCATGAAAATTTATTTTGCAAATAGTTGGGAAAAAATTATTTTTTAGGGCAAGATAATATCTTCGCTTGAAAGAAGTTTTATGATCAAAGAAGAGATTGATCACAAGCTGAACAAAGAGGACATTTGTATACGCCCGGTAAGTTGATATTTTTTTCTATTATCACTTGGTTATTGCTTTTTTTCAGGAATTTGCATTTGTTGCTGTTAAGAGTGATCCCAGTGCTCAAATGGTAAGTTCTTGGTAAAATCCTTCCGATTTTAATGTAAAAATTGATCTGTCACTTTTACAGATGGAGGAAGAAATTTCAGAAATTTCCCAGCTATGTATGAAATCTGCGCAAACTTTTGAATGCGTTTCATGCGACTTGCAAGAGTTGAGCCCAATCAGACTGAGATCCCATTTCCTAAGAGAACACCCACATTCTATAGAAGAATTTCAGGTAGCTGTATAGTATTTGTCGCTCCATTGTGATATTTTATTTCAATCATCTCCTCAGATGAGCATCAGTCGGTGTGGGAGCGTGAGTGCTCGCTGGGTTTGTCCTCTCTGTGGAAACATTTTCGCCACAGAGGAAGCTTTCTTGGGCCATGTAGGTCAGCATGGGGTGGACCGCCAAGATTTATTGGCGCGCGTGGATGATCTAAGATTCTTGCCAACCTTGCGATCCACACTATTTTCTTTGAAAACCAAGAAATAAATTTCTTTTCGGAGAAATCCTTTGATCTCGTTTACGCTGCTATCCATCCAATCAAGCAATACTATATATATACACGAGCTTTTTGCATTAAGTTACCTGTTACCCTAACTCTATGTAAAAGCAGCAATGAGATGTAACAACTGGAAGTCTTACATGTTTTGTGTATTTTTAAATTTCATTTCCAATCAAAAGAAAAAGACCTGTATGATAATAAAAAGTAACTATAACTTGTGAACGTAACCATTTTTATTATTCAACTATGTCCTTTTGGTTGATGCCTTTTGGCTTCCTGGTTTTCTTGCCAAGTCTTTGAGCTTCTGGTTGAGGACCACTGTTCTCAGTTCGCACTGATGTAATGAAGGCATTCATCTGATAGTTCTCCATTCTCTCAAGCAAAATATCGGTCACCTTCCATTTGCCCAGCATATTGACGAATCTGACATTTCTCATTGCCAACTGCAGGGCATCATTAGGCCGCATAGCTCGGAATTCATCTTGGCTCAATTTAACTGATTCAATTTCTCGCTCATTGAGCTGGAAAATTATTGATTTGGTGAAATATATTGTAATAGTACAAAAATCATAAATATCAACGTACCAGAATATTTAAACTTAGTTCATACTCTGCATCCAACTGGGGCCACCTTTGCTCCAGCACTGGCTTGCTCTGAAATGTAGCTTAGTATTTTCAAGTGTAAAACAACCACCAAATATCTCACCCAGTCAAATTCATTAGTCTTCATTGGCGCGGCAGATGCAACACAAGCCCAGAGTTCAGAGGCAAAATGCGGTGCCATTGGGGCCAGCGCAACAAGCTGCAGTGCAAGGGCCCGCTCAAACTGGACCGACAAACCTTTGAGCCCTTTGGGTGTTCTCCTCAGTTCATTTGTCAATCCTTTCATCTTGCTCACTGCTACGCTGAGCTGCTGCGACTTTCCTTGGGGTTTATTGGAGAATGCAGATAAATTATTTAAAAGAGCGCAAAATTTTACTATAGTTGAAGGTGATGCCAGAGAGAAAGTAATTTCTTTTGTCCCAGAGCCGCTCCTCCTCTTTCACAAGTGTTGCAGAAATATCATCAGAGATTTCTATAGTTTCATTTTTCCTTTCATTTAAAAATTCAAATACAGTGAGCCAAAGCTTCTTTTGCCAGTTAAGAATGCTAGGGTAGGCTGAAAAAACATTATTTTCATATTTTAAATTTAATCTTGATTCCTTCGAGACTTACTGTCTTCAGACCACTTTCTGTGCGATGTTGGAGCAACATCTGCCAAAATGACAAGGCGGGTGGCATCACACCCTAGCTCCTCCAATACCTCCTCAGGGTTGACACCATTGAATTTAGACTTGGACATCTTCTCCCAAGTTTCAATAATGGGTGCTCCAGTGCCAAGCTCCACAGGCTGCTTGCCTGAGTTCATTTTATTAAAATGAGTGACTGAGAATTTAAAATGTTCCTTTATATACCTGAAGTGTCCACTTCTTTAGGCTGCAGGTATTTGCCACTGTTCTTTAGGCGGTAACTCTTACCCATCACCATTCCCTGCACTAACAATCTGCTAAAAGGCTCTGGATGTTTCAGCCATCCGATTGAGTGGAGGAAATGTCCCATAAACCTCGCGTAATACAGGTGCAGAGTGGCTAAACCAAATCAGATTAAAATGGGGGGATAAAAGATTTTTGGATTTCACACCATGCTCCTTGCCACCGATATAAAGGTCAACAGGCATAAGTGAGTTTGTAACGGAGGGGTCAAAGGGGCGCTGCTGATTTTTTGGATCAAGAAAACGCAAAAAATACCAAGATGAATCAACAAATGTGTCCATTGTGTCTGTCTCTCGTTCTGCGTGGCTGCCACATCTAGTGCAAAAAATTATTACAGCAAATACAGGATTATTTATTTTATCAAATTACTTTGGGCAGGAAGTTTGCTTCCATTTATTGATGTCCTCATCTGCTGAAGGTACAATTATAGGGAGCTGTTCTGCAGGCACAGGTTGTGGGCCGCAAGAGATGCAGTGAACTATTGGAATCGGAGTGCCCCATCTCCGCTGGCGAGACACCAACCAGTCTCGTAAATGATGGCTGACTAAATTTCCTTCGCCAAGACCTGTAATTTTTCCATAATAAATATGCAACAGCAATCAAATAAAGCAATTCACCCTTCTCTTTGATAATCTTTGCAGCCTCTTCCCTCGTCATGTTTGAAGCTTCAGGGAAATGTATTGAAAGTGAAGAAGCAATGTCTAAATCTTCCTGGCTAGATGAAACGCCTATGTAAGCACTGTCATCACTGCTTAGCTCTTCCTTGATGTGGAAATCGATTAAAATAGAACATAATCTATAATTTAAATGAAATTACTTTGTCTAGTACAATAACAGGAAGTATAGTATTGTGCAAAGGGTGGACAACAGACGCATCTGTGAAAAACTCCTTAGTAAGCAGCCTATTTCCACAAATCGGGTGTGATTGCTTCACAGCCACAAATATTCCCCTGTCTTCGGGTGACCGAGTCCACGCCTTAAGTGTTTGGCCACTGTTAAGATGCTGTGGTGATTTTGGGTTGATAAATAATAATTTTATATCAAACCATTGAGTTTGGACATTTAAAAAGTAGCCATCACATTTGCCGATCCAGTGCCTCTGCAGCTTAATTATGTCTCTCCATTCTTCTAATTGCGGGCTGTCCAATCCATCCAAAAGGCTCCTATAAAATGGGTTAAAGTCAAAAATTTCAATAAAGTGAAAATTACTTTGCAAATTTTGTTGTTTGAATGAACCACTGCATTAGTTCTCTTTTCTCAACTTTGGCACCAGACCGCCAGGACCGTCCCTCTTTGTCCACTTGTTCATCGGCAAGCACAGTTTGGTCGACCGGATCCCAGTTGACTAGGGACTGCATTTTTCAGCTTTTATTGCTGGATATTGATAAAAAAAAAATGTGCAAAGAGATACCTTGGCTTGATAGACAAAACCGTTTTTGAAGAGCTCAAGAAATATGACTTGAGTGCCTTTATAGTAGTCAGGCTCACAGGTGGACAGTTCTCTGTCCCAATCAAACGAACAGCCCAAATTATCCAGTTGCTGCCGCATTTTTTCCACGTTCATTTTAGTCCAGTGGTGAGGATCAATCTCATGCAATCTAGCAGCATTTTCGGCAGGAAGACCAAATGAGTCCCAACCCATTGGATGAATGACCTTCAAGAAAATCAATTAAATACTGCTAAGGACTTCTTATTGATAACTCATACGTGTTTATCGTTCATTCTGTAGAAATGAGCGATACTGTCTGATATCGCGTATACTCTAGCGTGGCCCATGTGCAAATTGCCAGAGGGATAAGGAAACATAGACAAACAATACATTTTGTCACGAGGGTTGCTGTTTTTTACACTAGCAGCAGCCTGAACTCTTGGCTTCCAAGTTGATTCAATTTTTTTGCGAACGTCCATAGTTAAATTTTCCTAAAATTAAAAGTTTATGAGAATAAATGAAATAATATAATAATTTTTATTCCAGTGCCAAATAGCAAAATAAAAAATTAACAGGACTGTGTTTTTTCATAGAATCTGTGTAATTATGTAAATGAATGATGCAATTTTTCGTCAGAAGTATGTTCTGTCGGGTTTGTCAAGGGAAGTTTTTTTGACAGTTGAATGAAACGGAATGAAAATTAGCCATCTAATATCTAATGACAGGCCCTCGACTATTTTTTGGAGTGTGATTTGTTTACAATTATTCAAAGGTTTGTCAATATTATTATTTATATGTAAGTATAATAATGTATCACATATTTACCCATTGGCCAGTTATGCTGTATAAATTTCTTCGATGAAGGTCGAAAAATACTGATATTGGGCGTCCAGCTAGCTGAGCGGACTTCCGAAAATTTGTCATGCTGGGTGATGTGATAGCTGTCAATTCCGTTCGAAAATTATAATCGAAACATTAGAAGATCAGCAACATGCGGTGTTGACTGTGAGACCACACGAGCTCCGTAGCTCCGGCTGTTCAAAGTTATGAATCAAAACACCGGCAAGGGGAGGAGCAGGGAGGAGGGAGCCAGACGGTAGCTGGCTTAGCTAGGACCTTCGTTTCACAGCTGCAACATCGATGCGCGCGCAACACTGTGTTTAGATGTGATCGCTGCAAGAAGGCAAGAAGTCGGGAATTTTTGACCACGGTCAGATGAATGTTCAACCCCCTCCCCCGCCCACCCTCTGCTGGATGTTTTTTTCGGAGAGTATGTACATACTAATTTCATTTATCTCTCACTCTTAGTCTTGTCGTGGTCTGTGTGAAATTTGTCGTCCTTGAGATTAAAAGGGTTAACATCTTATAGGATGTGACAGCGCTATGTGCGGGACTTTGCGGCTGCCTGTGCACCACATAAACCGCAGCTCCGTAAGGCCAACAAACTTTGGATAAATTTGTGACGGAGTAAGGAGCTGACCGACGGCCAATTAATGCTGCTGCTACTGCTGCTTCCATGGATAGTGGGGGCGGCGCTGTTGGGCATAGTTGCAGGCGCTGCTGCCACCCCCAGCGCCTGCGACCGCTCCCGAATGATAATGAACGGCCCCCGAGGACGTTTCAGTTCTGGACCACCAGGATCCAACTACACCCAAGACTCACATTGCCAGTGGTTAATTCAGAGTTAGTTTTCATCTTGCAAAATCTTACAAAATCTTCTTTCACATTTTTTATTTTTATAAATACATATTTAATTAATTTGCAGACGATCAGGGAGGAGGCTGGATTACAATAATGTTCACAAAGATAAGCACAGAGTGCTCATTTGACTATATATTTGTCTTCGACGGCGATTCCCCATATTCGACCCTGCTAGCATCTTTCAGTGGACAAAACCAAGCACAGAACATTTCTGGACAATCTGGAAGCGTAAGAAATAAAAATTCAAGTATTATTTGACCATTGAATAAACTCATTATCTCCTTATAGATGCTTGTTGTTTTATACTCTGACACAAATTATGTACTTGAGGGATTCGAAGCTGAGTACTTTGTATCCGCCTGCCCATCGGACTGCAGTGGTCGAGGCAAGTGCCGAGAGAACGGCTTGTGCGAGTGCCATCAAGGATTCGCGGGGCCTGAGTGTTCCTGGCAGATTTCAGCCAAGGAGCCAAATGAATGGGCTTGGCTGCCGCACATCGGACTTCGACCACGCGCCGCACACTCAGCAACATACATCTCTGCTTCTGACAGACTCTACATCTTTGGTGGTCATGATCTCAACAATGCTATGGATCATCTTCAAGCATTTGATTTCAAAACGAATGAATGGTTAAATATTGAAGCTGATGGTGGACCTGCAGCACGATTTTCTCATGCAGCCTCAAGGTTTGCAAAAATAGATTTCGAATTTTCTCACATTATTTTTGTTGTTCATTTGCTTTAGTCATCCTCTGGGCATTGTTCTTCATGGTGGCCAGTTAAACGATGGGACGCTATCAGATGAAATTTGGGTCTATAAAGCATCGACTGCCGAGTGGTCTAAACGCGGAGAGTTTTGTTCCAATCGACCGCCTCCGCTCGCTCGACACAGCCTGACGCTCGGTCAGCATAACTGGCTTTACCTTTTTGGAGGTCAAGTTCAAGACGGTCATTTCTCCAGCCAACTGTGGAGACTGAGAATAGGCAGCTCTCCAGAAGAGGTATTTTTACTACACCAATCAATTTTTCAAGAAATACGCCTGTTCAAATTTTTTTAATCAGATGAAAATGAGTTTGGAGAATTACTGAATAGCGATTTTTTAGGATGAATGCCAACTTATTGAAGCAAAAGCAGGAAAAGATTTAGACTTGCGACTGGCTGGGCACGCGGCAGCTTTCCACTCAGATTCTCAAATTTTGTTGGTTTACGGTGGCCTTGCTGTTTCCCACGCCCGAACAGCAACGCTTTCTGACAGAATCTACGCATATCACGCAAGTCTCAAACCAATGCTCTCGAACCACTTTAATTTCTCGCGTGTATCAGGTTGAGTCAAGTGTTTGGTCAGAGCTGCACTATCCACGTTCGCAGGATGCAAACATACCTCGGGAGCGTGCCTTTCACACAGCATCCATAGTCGGCAACTTGCTGGTGGTTGTTGGAGGTTACAGCCAGCGCCACCACCAACACGAAACCTGCCATGACCATTCCACGTACCTGTACCACTTGCAATGCCATTCTTGGTTGGAAATCCCTCCCAAGGGAGCTGCCGAACTACCAGGCGGCCGATTCGCACACGCCACAGCGCTGCGAGGAAACCAATTGCTTGTTACTGGAGGCTACAGTGGGAAAGTGAACTCTGATCTCTTGGTTTGGACGCCTCTGGCTGATGGGCGAGTCGTCTGTAGCCACCTGAAAGGTTTTCTCGAATGCGCCGCCAATCCTGAGTGCGGTTGGTGCTCTGCCGACGACACCTGCCATCCTCGCACTGCTGGAGCCAATTGTACCACCAATTTGCAGACAACGCGTTGTCCTGTTAGTTTCAATAAAAAATACTAATCCTTTTCCTGCAATATAAATAAAATCTACTAACAAATACTTTTTTATATTTATTAGGGAATTTGCCCAGCATTGGTTGACTGCCACTCTTGCCTAGCGCTTGGAAATGTTACAAAAGGCGATTCTTTTGCGGTTGGCCTGAGACCTGGGCAGTGCTCTTGGTGTGTCCAGACAGCACGTTGCTATCCAAGAGACGGTATTTTGTGTGCCATTTGAATTTGTAAACCTGCTAACTCACGTTCTCTAGATAAATGGGGAATGTGCGGAGCCAAAGAAGAAACTCCTACATTGTCTCCTGGCTGGTGGGGGACAAAAGGAACTGAAGTGCATCAAATTTCCTCTTGCACCCGTCTAGACAAGAGACCTGGCCTCACCCTTTTGAAATATACTCACCCAGCTAACCTTTCACAACCTGATTATGTAATTTTTGCATTACTTCTTTAATAATTTTTTTAATCAATCGAAATGCAGGTGAGCATCGTAAATTCCTCAACTGTTTGGCTGCCTTCATCTCAAGGGTCTGTCGTGGGGAGTGAGGCCATGGCCAGGATGTTGGGATTCTTGCGAGTGCCTCCTTCTTGGCAGAAAGAAAATCTCTGTTTGTGTCAAGAACACTCTTCTGCATTTCTGAAAATTTCACCATCGCCTGGAGCTGCACTCGCTCTTGTCGCGAATTCTACATCTCAAGATCCTAAACGTTGCTGGAGGACAAAGTGGCCAACTGGAGATGACGCTTTACTTACTTCTGGACGCTTGCCTATTGAACTCGTGGCGCGCCAGCCACTGGGCCGAGGACAAGTTTCTGGAGCTTACGTTCGCGTCTCCCATGGCCACTGTGGTGTTGATAAAACAAAGGTTAGAATCAGAATTTCATTCCTCGATATTTGCAATTTTCACATTTTTTACCCCGCGTTAAGTGAAAATAGCACTAATGTATCAAGATACCTAATAAATATTTTTTAGATCGGAATCCATTACAACTTAAAATAATTTTTAAACCGCATTTACCATAGAAATATTTCATTACCTAAGTTCTTTTCATGACTTCAGGTTTTCACTTTTGAGCACTTGGAGGCATGGGAAGGAACCGACTGCGGAGCACACCAAAACTGTCTGCAGTGTGTGGCCGACCAGAGTTGCGGTTGGTGTGAATTGACCGACCAATGCATAGCAAGGAAGGGCAAAGAGCAAACAAGCTGCACCCGCTCTGATGGCCACTGGCGCTACCTCATTTTACAATCGCCCGCCTGCCCCAGGTGTTCGGATATCACCTCATGTAAAGCTTGTTCCTCAAATCCACTCTGTGAGTGGTGGTCTCACGAAGCGCAATGCACACGAAGGGGACGGTAAAACCAATAAATGAATTTGCTTCATAATTGCTTAAAATAAATATGCAGGTTGCAAGGTGCCATAGTAGAAGAAGGTAAATGTCCTGAAGAGTGCCATACGAGAAAAAATTGTGAGCAGTGCTTAGAAGACTCTGGTCCTTGTGTGTGGTGCCATTCTCGTCAAGTAAGTCGCATTTTCAATAATTAATTCGAGTTTTTAGTTCTAATGATCTGTTTTGCAGGAATGTTTTTTGTTCTCTGCCTACACATCGCAAATGCAATATGGACAGTGTCATGACTGGCAAGACAAATCTCCTTGCAGGGTGTGTGACGCCCTAACTAATTGTTCCTCATGTCTTCGCACTTTGGGTTGTGGTTGGTGCTACCAAGTGGATAATCCTGTGTACGGCAAATGTGTTGATGGAGACTGGAATAGCCCCAAATCAGGTTTGGAAAAAAATGTTTAGTGTTTTATATGCTTAACATGGAATCTCTTAGGAGAATGCTTACTTTCTATTCCTGGAAACTCGTCATGGGCTTACAAAACTTGCCCAGATGTGGACGAGTGCGCTTTGGAGTTGCATGAATGCCACCCTGAGGCAACGTGTATCAACACACCAGGTGCTTACGAGTGTGCCTGTCCTCACGGGTTCATTGGAGACGGCCGAAGAGAATGCCATCGCACTTGCTCTGTGAAGTGTGTGCACGGTCATTGCAGTGGGGCACCCGACTACAAATGCTCATGCAAACTCGGGTGGGCTGGTGTGGCCTGTGACATCTCATGCGGCTGCAATGGCCACGCTTCCTGTTTGGAAGGTCCAGGTCTTTGTGACGAGTGTCATAATTTTACTACTGGACTGAAGTAAGTATTTTTAAAGGGTCTAAAATTTGTAGAGTTGAAAGTTTTTGGAGGGATGTTGCTATCATGTAGCTCATTCTCTGCAAGCTGGGATCTTGCTTGAAGACTTTCTGCTGTTAAAATAACTGTTAAATATATGCCTTGACGTAGAGAGTTGTCAATTGGAGGAATCTGAATGAAAGTGGAAGCTTGAATACGGAAGTTTCTAATCTAAATGCAACCTAATCTCGCAACGATATTAGCTTTCTAAAGCATTTATTCTTAATCGGTCAATGCTCAAGGCAAAACCTTCCGCGCGAACTGGTAGAATTGGAATTTTAGTATCAATTCAAAACAATTTAAAGCTTTTGAAAAGATGTGAATTTTAGCGAAAAATTTGCAGAAATTTAATTGCCCTTAAATCTATCAAAGAAACTCTACTTTAAATTAGTTTAAACTTTCCACTTCTTTCAGCTGTTCCAGCTGTGTTTCTGGAGCATTTGGAGATCCAACTTCTCTAGAAGGGTGCCAACCTTGCGAATGCAATGGCCATGGGGATGAGAGCTCGGGATTGTGCAATCCTACCAGTGGACAATGCTTCTGCGCTGACCATACAGAAGGTCCAACCTGTTCACAGTGCAGAAGAGGATTTTATGGCAACCCAAGAAGTGGAGGTATGTGCTACAGAGGCTGCACCCCAAGAGCACTTCTCTCTGGCCTGCGACCAGGTGCTTTTGGTGCCGCAGACGCTCGGCCGCTTGATGAATGCTTATGGGTAAGAAATTCGTTTCATTGCTTCTAATTTAAATAAATAGCACTAGTGCTGTTGAGATTAACTTTTTTGCATAGCCACTGCCAGAGCTGTGTGTCAATTATATTAATATGATACTTAATTTGATTTTCAAATATTTTGAACAGGTGATTTGGCCTTTTGCAAACATGACTCAACCACCTGCAGTCGTGATTCAATTGCGAATTGAGGAAATGCAAGTCGAGTGTGGCTTGAACGCTGTTTACCTGTACGATGGCCTCCCTTCAAGTGGTCATCTCCTGGCGGTAGTATGCAACAACGACTCATCCCTTCCATTTAGCATAGAAGCTAGATCAGGTCTAGTGTCGATATATTTCCAACGAGGGGTGAGATGAGCGTTTGAAATTTGCTCATTTGAAACTATAACCAATTTTACACCTGCAGGAGTTTGGTGAATCATTTAATGCCACATACAGAGTTTTCCACTGTCCAGACGACTGTTCTGGACATGGAACCTGCATCGACGGAACTTGTGATTGTACTGAAGGATGGTCTGGGCCAAATTGCCTTGGAATGGTGTGCCCGACAAATTGCAGTGGCCATGGCATCTGCAGCAACAAACTTGGCAGCTGCTTATGTGCGACAGGCTGGGGTGGTGCCAGCTGCGACACGCCAACATCTCACAGACTTGCTTTCAAGTACGTTGCCTTAATATTTGCTCATGTAGGAGGAGTAGATGTCGGTTGAATGAAACACGACCAGTTACTTAACGGCTTAACTTTATTTCACAAAAACAGCAAAGAGTCCTGAAATCTGGTGTTCAAACTTCGCAATTTAGAGTTTATTTGAAATATATTTATTGCTATGCACAATTGATTGGAATGAACTTGATTTTATCTTTATTGTCAGATTTTAAGGTAAATTATTAATCAATAATTGTAAAATAATTTGTCACCTAATAAGAATTATTAATTAGATTTGGAAAGAGAAAATCGGAATCGAATATTCTTGTACATTTGAGATCTTGGAACGTCTAGAAGTTTCTAGTACCAAGTAGTGGAGAGAATTACCACACTTGCTTATAATGCAATTATGTATTTTCCAGCACTCTATTCCAAGCTGAAGACCTACCTGATAGTGTTGACCATTTACGGAAAACACTGCCACGCTTTGGCCATTCAGTGGCCCTTGATGGGAGAGGGGGACTTTGGCTCTTTGGTGGTTTATCTCTTTCCCTCGGGCCATTGAACGATATTAGATTATTTGATACAAGAAACAGGACTTGGATGCAGGTATTTGAGTTGAGTGCGTACAAAGAATGCTTTTAACATAATTTTTAAAACACAGGTCACTGTTGATTCTACAAGAGAAGCAGCCCTTCCATCTGGTCGCTACTTTCACGCTGCAGTTTTTGCTGTGTCAAGGCACGAGTTCTTTGTGTTTGGCGGGCTTGGAGCTAACCGAGGACCTGCGGAAGGGTCGTTCAGCTGCCGCAGCAGAGCTCTTAAAGATCTCTGGGTTTTCAGCCTCAAGTCACGCAGATGGGAACAAGTTGTTGTTTCCCACGAGAGTATACACCCACCAGCCCTTGCTGGACACTCGATGGTGCTAAAATATGTGCCAGATAAGAAAATTTCCCACCTCATAGTCATAGGAGGTCTAGAGCCATGCAGAGGGCCATCAGACGACACATGGATGTTTGACTTGGAAACTAGAGTTTGGTGGCGTCCAACTTTCAATGGCAACGGCCCATCAGGTTAGCTATAAATTATGAAGTTATCTAGTTCAGTTTTAAAATTTATATATTTTTTTTTTAAGGATTATACGGACACTCCGCGACCTATCATGCAGCTACAGATGTGATTTATGTGTATGGGGGCTATGAGGGCCCCAGAGCACGCCCTACTGATCATTTTTACGCTCTCCATGTGGCTTCAAGAACATGGACACTCCTTCCTCCGTTTGCTGAGTACAATTCTTTTGAATTCCCTGTGGTCAGTCCAGTTTTTTTCTCACCATGCAAAATGTAAAATTTTGCCCTCTTAGCCAAGACCACGAACTATGCATTCCAGTGTTATTATCGATGATTACCTACTTATTTTTGGAGGACGCACATATCCAAATAACCATTCTGATGTTCTACTCGCATACAGTTTCGCTTGCAGTTTGTGGGTCCAGTTGCTTCCCTCTGGTAGTTTGATTTTAAAAAATGAAAGATACAATTTTTTAATTCAATGTAATTACAGACCTAGACACTGTCGGATCCAAACCTACTCACTGTATCGGCCAATCATTAGCCCATGACCCAGAAAGCGGCACTGTCTATGTGGTGGGTGGCTACAATGGAGCCGCCCTCGGCCGCGTAAGCTCCATTCAGACACCACCGCACCTTTGTGCTCTGTACTCAAGCAACAAAGCCTCTTGTCGAAGCGTGAGAGGCTGCTCTTTTTGCGCTATACACTGGAAGGACGGCACCGAGAACAGCCTCTGCTTCCCAGCAGGTTCTGAGGACGCGTGCGACGCCCGCAACGCCACTGTTATCAGCAACAATGGCCAGCGCTGCGATGCCGCGTGGATGTCTCGGCGAGAATGCAGTGCATCAAGGTCGTGCATCGAGTGCCAGGCCTTTTTCCCTCCACAGACGTCTCCTATGTGTCGATGGTGCAACAACCGCTGCGTCCACTCAGATGAGGTGAGTAACTTGTGTGAATTGTGAATCCTGTGAAAGCCATCAATTTTAGTGTTTTCTGACTGCGCTCTTAATAAAATTTTCTATTCCATAATATAGTCAATTTTTCAATAAATATTAAAAGATAAATATTAAGCGCTAACTTCATTACTTGGGTAATTTAAACTACTTTTATTGCGTTTAGGCAAATATGAATGCTCAAAATTATGTCATTTGGATTTAATTTTCAAATATAGGTCCATTTTTACCCTGCCGTTTTTTATATTTTACAACTGATTTATTATATTAATTTTTTGTTCTCCAACCTCAATTTTTTCCAGATTTGTAACCACTCTGCGCCATCCAGCTTATCTTCCTGCCGGTCACCTTGTGCAAGTGGAGCGAACTGCGCCTCATGCGCTGACAAGGGTTGTTCGTGGCGCGACGAAACGTGCGTCGAGGCCGAAGGTGGACCATGGGGCCGGTGTCCGACTCCCTGCTCTGCTCACGTCACTTGCCGATCGTGCTTGGGCGCCTCTGGTTGCGCCTGGGCGACCAGAAGCAACTCGTGCGTCGCCCTAGCGCACACTCCGCTGCTCTGTGCCGGGGGCATTTGCGGTCTGCTGCTGCGCGGCGGCACTGACCGCTGTCCGCAGCCGTGCACGGCGCTTTCGCAGTGCTCAACTTGCTTGCGACACGCCAGGTGCGGCTGGTGCTGGACGCGCGCCACCAACGCCACCGGACAGGGCTTCTGCGTGGATGGCTCCATGGACGGACCTGACGCGCGAACGACCTGCACCGAATACAACCACAGCTGGCACTATGCTGAGTGCCCACCAGAAGACGAGTGCTCTAATGAACACCACAACTGCGACCCGCGCTCTGAGCGATGCGTCAATTTACTTCACGGTTTCAAGTGCGAGTGCAACGACGGATATCAACCTAACAAGTAATTTTGCTTGAAGATTTATACCAGCTATTAATTTTTATCTTCGACAGGTCTGGAGGATGTGTTCCTGTTTGCCCTCAAGGTTGTGTGCATGGCATTTGCATCGAACCTAACAAGTGCGACTGTGACTTTGGTTTCGTTGGGGCTGACTGCCGCCAGCATTGCCAGTGCAATGGGCATTCTCAGTGTGGAGGGCCTGATGCTTTGGACAAATGCACCAAATGTCTAAACAACACGGAGGTAACAGATAAAGATAAAAATTTATTATTCCGTTTGAAAAAATCCTTTGAAAATATAATTGCTGCCATGATCAATCATTCTAAATTATTTCCCCTCTCATTTCTGGCTGTTTCGTCACTGCAACAATATTTCTTGAAATCCTTTACTCTCACTGTTAAATTTAAAGATGGATTAAGTATTAAGCTATGGAGTGAAAATTTAAAACCTCATTGCTCATTGCTCAAAACATCAACCAGTCACTTTATAAAATACCTTTTAACCTTGAATTCCAGGGCCCTCAATGTGAGAAATGCAAAACAAACTACGTCGGCAACCCTGCGAACAACGGGCGGTGCGTTCCGTGCGTCGAGTTCTGCTACGGCCACTCATCCACCTGCGTCGAGAGTATCAACTCGGCCGTTTGCTTGCACTGCGACAATCACACATCAGGCGACCGCTGCCAGGTGTGCGTCAACGGCCACTTCAGGTCAACCGATTCCCTGCTTGACCCTTGCCGACCCTGCGAGTGCCACGGCCATGGAGACACTTGCGATGCTACTACTGGTGGCCACTGCCTCTGCCACAACAACACCGAATCTGACTCGCAGTGCGTGGCAGGAGCTCGCGTTGGCGCTGGCGGGGCACCCTGCTGGCGGTTGCAGTGTGCCCGGTGTAGGGAATTCTTCATTGGCACACCCACAGGTAACACAATCATGCTTATTTTCATTAAAAGCAGTGTTTGTTATCAACGTGAAATTGAACGTGATTTATTGCCACCAGGAAAATAGGTTTTTATGTCAAATAGCTTTCCAAATGATAATAGGTATTTTCTTGATGATTTTCCAAACCTATAATTCTTATACACAAATCCACTTAAAAAGTTTTTAACTAAGTGACAATCCACCCTGAAACCTGATTAAATGTGGCCTTTTATTTTGTTTCAGGTGGTCATGCGTGCTACCGGCAAATGGCTGTCGAGCTCGACTACTGTACTGGTGACAGCTGCAACCCTCTAGAGTCAGGGCGTGCGGCGTTTTTCGCAGTGCAACCGCGCTTCATGAACGTGGACATCCGGCTGGTGGTGGACGTGGGTGGCGCCGGTGCTGACGTGTGGTTGGCGCCGCGTGATGACGCTTTAATCGTCGGGATGGACGGCCGCGTGACCCTGGACACTCGGCTGAGCAACGCGTCTGTCAACGAGATCGGCGCTCACGGGCTCTCGACGTTTGCCACCCTTGGCCAAGCACACGCCCTGGTTGTGCGTGCCCTGCGCCACCGGCTTGTAGTCACGCTGCCCCAGAGCATTCATGATCTGGCCATCGCACGCTTCTACGTCGCTGTGCAGGCTAGGGACGCACCACTCCATGGACAGCTGCACTTCAGACAGGTAGGGGCGCTTACCTTTCTTTTTAAGTTAACGTTGATAGGAGGTTTTATGGCGCTAACCAGACGCTGACTCATGCTCACATAAATCTCTCATAAGAATTCAGACTTTTTTATACTTTTTTCATGCTGATAACTTTTATTCCATGACCTGTTTAAATATGGAAAATGCACGCCAATCACGAGATGTTATTACATTACACGATTTGTGTTTGTCGCTGTCAAATTTTTATTACATTTAAGTCAAGTGATTCCGGATCGTAGTTATTCATCCGCTAAAAAGTATGACGTCCGGTTCCATGTTTAATTAACATATCTCGTTGCTACAAATCCATTAATCTGCTCGTCAGCCCGAATTGATAATTCTTACACGTCTACTATCGTGCGTATCGTGCTAATAACAGTTTTGTTTTGTAGAAGACTTTTGCGCACATTCCACTGACTTAATTAGTGTCGATCACATCAACTACTTCTTAACTTTTAAATACCGCTAATGCTACAACAACAAATAGTACGGCGATTTACGTGTTCAGAATAATGCTCCAATTTATTGATATAATGCAACCCAGTTAAATTGTATTGCGACCTATGATTTTTATTTCCGAAAGACTTAATTTTTTTCTTGAAATATGCTGTCTTTATACATAATTAAGATACCAATTCAAACTATGTTATAATTATCCTATTGGCGTCAGATTACGACCTTTAATGTTGGCACAGCATTTTCAGGTGGTCTCGTTAAAGTAAAAGGTCTCTAAATATATTATTGACCGCAAAATTCTATTTTTAGCGAACGACGCTAAATTCAAGGGAAATGGTGCAAACCAGCTTAAATAAACCTTTGAGCCAAGTGCTTGAAAATATATGGGAAAATCCTCTATATTTTTTCATAATAGAGGACCTTGCCTGTTAAAGCAAAATACTGTGTAAAATTTCGTCTGGAGAGCAATGCATGCTTATTGACGATCACATTTTTTATTGCTGGAAACAAGTTGACCAAATTTTTGTTTCTCAATCTTAAAAAATGCAACGTTAACTTTTTCCTATTGTCTCTTCTAAAACACTTTTCTACGAGACAGATAAAAAATGTCACCATGTAGGTGGTCGCTGCCTGTATTGTTCAAATGAAAATAAATAAACGCATTCCTACGTTTCATTAACACATCGAAAGTTGCCTAATAAGGCACTGGATTGATTCCTGATTTCTGACCCGGCAGTGAGAGATATGCGTCTTTCGTTTTTACTTTGGTATATATGATACAGATTTATTGCATTCCCAACTGAGAGTGAGTGCTACACACAATAAGACAGCTTTTTCCCGACGCTTTTTCTGTCAAAACGCCTGGTGGCTGGTTCAAAGCCACAGATGTTTCCCTTGAGGCCAATTATAACGAGTGCAATATTGTTTATATACCGACGATTGTCATCTCGACTGAATTTCCTATCGATAGTATTTCCCAGATGAATTCAATTTCACATAAAGAGTGCTAACAATCGAGCTAATTACTAGGGATCGTCAATTTTTGTTTGTGGGTAATACATTTGGATAAAACCCAATCAATCAAAGCCCAACTTTGCTAATGAATGCAAGATAAATCCGTTTTACCCTGTAAATTGTTGAAGTTCGCACTAGTGCAAACGTGTACGTAATAATGAAGGTACTATGATTAAATATCATCATACACTTATCACAAAGTTGCTGCTTGCCTTACGGTAAGGATTATCTGGCGAGGGTCTGAATTCTTTTCGTTTGCCTGTAACATTCGAGTATGAAGTAAATAATTTTGTCACAGAAGGACATTAATGCAACATTTCAAATAGGCTTTTAAAAAGCTAGTGCACTCACTGTTCCATGAAATAATTCGCAGTTAAAACAGAGCACGAAATACCGAATACCGTCATATATATATTGTTTATTTCCTGAATGCTCACGACACGAAAAAAATATAAAAAAAGAAAACAAGTACAGTCTTTAAAATTGACCAAATGAATTTGTTCTAAACTTCATTAAATGTGGAATCTGGGCCCATTGTCAAAGCGTTGCATGGCCTGAATCCCCGCTTGAACCAAATCTTAAAAAACATGTTCCCAAGTTGAGTCGTTCTTTAGTCGGATGAGCCCTGTGCACGCTGTAGGAATTTCTCAAGTTTCATGCGGCATTTCGCAATGCATTTCCCCTGAAAATGTTCAAGGCTTTATACGCCTTTCGCATTTTTTACAAACTGCTTTTCCTCTGTTCAATCCAGGTAAAAATTGGTCTCAGGGAAGAAATGTCTGCGATCGGGTCACTTAATTGTGCATTAAACCGGCAGAATTATTTTAAGTTGGCTGGGGGTTTATTTATGCAAAATACTTGGCGTCAACGTAAAATGAGAATCTCAGCTTTTTCCCAATGCACTCATTTGCGTTATGTATTCGCAGGATCAACTGCACATCGACCTCTTCGTCTTCTTCTCTGTGTTTTTCTCGTGCTTCTTCCTGGCGCTGGCCGCCGGCCTGCTGCTATGGAAGGCCAAACAGGCGGCCGACATGCGGCAGGCGCGTCGGCGGCACGTCGTCGAAATGCTTCACCTCGCGCGCCGACCCTTCGCCTCGTCGTCCATCGTGCTTGGAGCGGCCACGCGCTCCCGACGCCACCGGCGGCCACGTGAGGTGCGGCCGCTGGCGTTCGAACCGACGGCCGATGGCCTGGCGGCCGTCGCCACCGTGATGGTCGAGCTGCCGACGGGCCCGGTGCGGCTGGCGCTCGCCTCCTGCCTCGTTCTCATGGCCCGCCGTCCCCCCAACTCCTGACTGACCCCACCGAACCTGCATTCCTAATCTCGCTCAGGCTCAAATCGCATTTACTCTTGTCACTTAGGACGTAGGTCACACTGAATCTCATTTTAATAAAGATATAACTCGATAATCTAGAACTATCAAAACAAAAACCATTGCGTTTTAATTTAAAACATGAATCATTCCCTGATGTCGAAATTTGTTAGTTAAACTAAATTTCTCAATCTATTTAGTAGATTTAATTTAATTTAGATAGGTATGTGATATAAAATGTTGTGTATAATTTATTGTGTAGTAGTATAGACGAGTGATTGGATACATTTTAAATTTTCTATTGCAATCATGAGTATCAGCGGGTTTTTCGCTAACATTATACAGGTTGCTTAATTTTTCCATATGTGATTTGCTTTTTTTTAATTTTCACTTGTTTGGGAGAATTAAACAGATTTAAACAGACCAAAATTTACCTGGCAATTTCTGATTATGAATCACCTAGTTTTTCACTCAAACACTTAAAAGCTGCGAGCGGCTGAAACTCACGCTCGGTCTTATCATACAAGTTTTCTGATTGTGGAGGTCAACATAGCTCTAGTGGGCGCGTTGTTAGTTGTTATTTGGCAATCAGTTAAGCTAAAATATTCAATCAGCTGTTAGATTTCATTTTTTTTTAATGTCCTGACTGATTCTACACAAAGCCAAAAATATTTAAAACGATGGACAGCTCAGAGTTTAAAGAATTTTCCAAGAGTATGGCTGATTTCATCGCCAATTATTTGGACAATATCAGACAAAGGTATTTTAACTGCACTTTCAGCTTCGTATTTATTTGTGGAAACTCGAAACCTGTTGATTGCATAGGCACGTGCTTTCCACGGTTGAGCCAGGTTACATACGAAACCTATTGCCAGTAGCTGCTCCTGAGGAAGGCGAAAAGTGGCAAGCAGTTATGGATGACCTTGAGAAGGTCATCATGCCTGGGGTGACCCACTGGCACCATCCTCAGTTCCACGCTTATTTCCCGACAGCGAACAGTTACCCAGCCATCGTTGCAGATATGCTTTCCGGAGCCATTGCTTGTCTTGGCTTTTCCTGGGTTAGTAAATTTCTCCAATGAACCTTGTGCGCCCATATGTTATTTGTTCGCAATGTTTTTGGGACACGAAATTTTCATCAGGATAATGGACTGATCAAAAAAAAAAAAAAAATATAAAACCACAACTCGATCCCAAGTTTTAATACTTTTAAATACGAGGACGAATAAAACTTATTATTGAACCACTCCGCAGATTACAAGTCCCGCGTGCACGGAATTGGAGATGGTTATGCTTGACTGGCTTGGCAAAATGATAGACTTGCCAGCCGATTTTCTCTCTGGTTCAAATGGGAATGGTGGAGGCGTGATCCAAGGCACTGCCTCTGAGGCTACGCTGGTAGCTCTACTCGGTGCCAAAGCGAAAGTCCTAAAAAAAATAGATGAACTTACTCCCAACACCTCAAATGACGAAGGTGTTGCAGCAAAGCTTGTTGCATACTGCTCAGGTGATTATTTTCCCATCAGCACTGACCATTTTTTAAATCTCTTCATGCATTTATCAAATCGGCCAGAACACGCACATTCCTCCGTGGAGCGAGCGGGTTTGCTAAGTGGCGTAATAATGCGCGCAGTTCCCGCTGAGGACGACTACCGCCTCCGGGGCGATGCCTTACGTGCTTTTATTCGGGAAGACAAACAAGCTGGACTTATTCCCTTCTTTGTAAAAAAATTGAATGCTCTCCCAATCCATTTGCTGAAGAGATTTTTAGGCTGTTGCCACCCTGGGCACAACCAACTGCTGCGCCTTTGACGACCTGGACGAGATCGGCACAGTGTGCCGAGACGAGGACGTTTGGTTGCACGTGGACGCTGCTTACGCCGGCTCGGCCTTCATTTGCCCTGAGTTCAGACCCCTGATGAAGGGCGTGGAGAAGGCCGACTCGTTCAATTTCAACCCGCACAAGTGGATGCTGGTCAATTTTGACTGCGCGGCGATGTGGCTGAAGGAGCCCAGCTACGTTGTTAAACCATATGGCGTCGATGCTGCTTATCTCAAGCACAACCACCAAGGAACAATTGTTCCTGATTTCAGGGTCGGTCCTTTCGGTAGTATTCATTTCAAATAAATTTTTATCCATTTTACAGAACTGGCAAATTCCGTTCGGCAGGCGATTCCGCTCATTGAAACTGTGGTTTGTGTTGCGCATTTACGGCGTCAAAGGTCTGCAAGCGTACATCCGCAAGCAAGTTGCTCTAGCCAAGCAATTCGAAGGACTTGTTTTGCAGGATAGTCGCTTTGAACTGGTCTGTCCTGCGTCTATGGGACTTGTTTGCTTCGGATTAAAAGTGGGGAAATCAACCGAAAATTCAATAAATTTTTGGTAAACGATAATATAATCATTGCAGGGGAGGAACGAGCTGAACGAAATTCTGCTGAAGAAGATAAACTCACACGGTAGGATTTACATGGTGCCCTCTCAGATCAGAGACAAGTATTTCCTAAGAATGGCTGTTTGCTCTCGATTCTGTCAGCCGGCGGACATGGAGCTCGCATTCCACGAAGTTGCTTTGTTAGCGACAGAGCTTTTAAATATCTTGTCTTAAACTCATTGACACTACATTCCATTCCAATTAAGGTATATGTTCATCATTAAATTTAATAAACCTTTTCATATTAGTATTTAAAATGCATTCTCTCTTGACAGTGTATTAATCCTCAACTAGGATTTTATATTTTAATTCCTGTGTCGGACGTGAATAATCGCACTCATAGCGCTGGGGAATATTAATTGGTTTTGCTAGCAGAATTACTGATGGAAAAATTATAAGCTTAAATACCTTCTTGTTCTCATTGCAAGAAAGTATCACATCACCTATTATTGCTTTTACAATAAAGATATAAAAATAAGATAATAAAATAGCAAACAAAACAACATAATTACTCCTGCTTTTTATATATGTACCATGGATTCTTCTGCGTTATTCAATAAAATTTCCAGATACTTCATCCTTGAATTTGCAAATGATATTTAATTAAATTTCTCACATCATTTGCATGGAAGGCTCATAGTGCGCTAACGCTAAACCATTTTCCACTATAGTTGCAGCGCTAGACGTCAGAAGCACTATCGACTCTGAAAGGAAATTAATCCTTTTTCCATTCCCATATACATATCCAGTGGCCAGAGCCAGAAGCCAGAACAAAAAGAGCGTGCGTTCCTGTGAGCAATGCAATTCAATCGGTATAAAAAGGCTGGCCCAATTTTCTTCCTTTTATTTCCACTCGCAGAGATTGAAAAGAGTGAGAGAACTCTTGAAAGGTCTAACTGTTGCATAACCAGCCAGGGGCGAACCGCTCTCGGCATTCATAGGAAAGGAACGGCGGGTGTGCAATAAATGAAAGTGAAAGTCAAATTTGATCGAAATTTGTTTGCCATAAAAACAACATAAAACCAAATTAAAATTAGCTTTTCATTTAACCTATATATAAATATTATTTAAAATATTTAAAAGTGCTAATTGGCAGCTGGGCGAGTCACTAAGTAGCTGCTGGAAGCGTGCCAGTATTTTGCTTGCCACATTAAGCAAGATTACAAAACTTTGAAATAAATGCATTTTATTTATTTTCATACAAATTTTAAATATAATGATATCTCAAAATAAAATAAAAATAAGATTTATGATTTTCGTTCAATGAGTTTCACAAAATTTCCAGAGTTTGTGAAGGACCGATCTGACCAGTAAAAATTAAAAGCTCCATCATCGAGCAGGTCAATGACATTTTGAAAAATTGCCGATACCTGACTCGATCGTCTGTGTCGCGCCCCTGGTCAGATTTAATGGTTCGGCACAGTCGCCATGACGACGGCACACACACTTAACTCTCAGAGCGACTTGTTGCATTTTCCATCAGAGGTAGAGGGTGGGTGCGGAGGCGGCCGAGCCGCGTCGCCATGGCAACCCCCGCGGCCATCAATCTGCACCAGACAGGCGACTGCACGATTTCTGCCCGAGCTCACTCGGCACGCCTAATTGGGCCTATTCACCCCTTTGAACGCGCCGCTTTCAACCCCTCGAGCTTACTTTCAGAGATTAATTGAGTTAGTAGTCAATCTTGCGTTGATCAAAATCACCGAGCGTGCTATTTGTGCGGCAAAAGTGCGTGCGGATCGAGTTTGATATGTATGTACACATTCACGCTGCCGCCGCACCGCACTGACCTTGCGCTTGATCCACTTGTTGGCTCGACTGGACACACGTGAAAGCGAAATTCTGCATTGGCTGGTTAGACTCGGTGACCTTCCTAATGCCCGGCTAAAAATACAGAATCCGTTTCCACTTCCAGTCACTTCCTTTCTACTTGTTGCGTAATTCACACATCTTTCGTCGAGGTTGGAAACAAACTAACTGTCACGTTTCACACTCGACTTATTCGAATTTCTCAATGGACGTAAAATAAATCATGAATATATAAAAGCAGGCGTGCGGATGCTGCGTGCTGCGCTTCAACGCTCACCTGTACAGCAGTGTCTCTAGGAGTTTTCCTCATTTTCTAAATTACCGCTCAGAAGGGAAAACTCGTCTGGGACGTCAACGGGTTTTTGCTCTCGCCAAAGAATAGGTGCGGGATTCCCTTGAGGATACGATTATATCAGAGAAGACTTACCTGTTGATGATTAATCAATCCCGAAATTGGATAGTGGAATACCTTGTGGTGCAACATTACTAAGAAAGCAATTGCAACGACAAATTGAACAAACATGTGTAGCAATTAAATCCATTTTTCTATGTTTGCACTGAAATAAAAGACAAATTTTTCGCCCGAAATTATTTTATTGTTTGATGCCTGAATAGCAAGTTTATAATATTTTTTTTAAGATTTTGATACCATAAAATTGAAGATTTTCTGAATCTTAACGCACGAAGCATTACACAAAATTTATTTTCTGAAAATAATCCAAAAGTGCGTCAACTCGATCTTATTAATTTAAACAGTTTAAACAGTTACCGCCCTTTCGCAACTTTAAATCTGATAAATTTGTTCAACACTGGCCTCGGAACATATCAAAAATTATGTAAATGGGGCTGATAGCGAGCCATTTTTTTCTTTGGGGGATTTTGCAATGCGTGTCTGACTGGAAGTTGATTCTTATACGCGTTGGCACGGCTGCGTGTGTGCTGTGCAAGCCCTACCATAATGCGAGGAAGGAAAAGGAAAGACAAGAGTGGCGGGCGCACACTCTCCTTGGAGTGGAGAACAAGTAGTTCGAAGGATTGAGCTCTATTTGAACTCACACCGAGCCGTGGTCATTCCCTCTTCACGCTCCGGCCTGGCACCACACCACTCAGTCTGCTCTCTTTGCAACGACAGGTACGCTCCCACCGTTTTGACAACTGTATTGAAACCTGTTCAATATCCATTCATATTTTTTTTTTAAATTTTAACTGCTGTGAGAAATGAGATAATACCTAATATTTAATTTTTAAAGAGACGAATAGAAATTTATTCCAATTTCTAAAAGTAATAATTCAAAACAGTCTTTCCACTTTACTTGATTTCACGCCACCGCTCGATTCAACAACAGCAAACTGAAATGAAATTTCACACTTAGTTGAGCATGACTCAATTTTCATTAATTCTTCGGGACTATAAAATATTATAATCCTATGCTGATTACCGTAATTGAGCAATCATTCGGTAATAAATCGTGAAACCGCGAAACCCGTAAATTCGAAGACAACTCATTTTTCCTCACACACATTATTAGGCCCTAGAGCGCCGTTCACTTTTACTTTCTACCTGAGCGCACACACACGGATTTAACGTGAACAAAAAGCTGCACACTGAGCTGATTGCACTGCACTTCTCGAGTAAAAGCTGCATGCGATCTTGACAATAAAGCGACATTAGAAACCTACAGTCATTTATTTGAGTAGGCCGCGTTGATGCTTTCTAGATCCATTTTATTTTAATAATTATATTGTGTAACCAAAAGTAAAAACACTTCACAAGGTTACTAATTTTAGTTGTGCTTCAGAGTTGATTAGCTATTTGTTGTTGTGCATATCGACATATTTTTTATTTGAATAGGTTTACTCATTCGCGGTTTAACGCTTCTGTTTCATTTAACAAATTTCTCAACAGGATGGACACAAACGAGTTTAAAGAATTTGCGAAAAGCATGGCGGATTTTATCGGCAATTATCTGGATAACATCAGAGACAGGTAATGCTTCAATCTTGAATTTTTAAAGTAGATAACAACTTTTTCTTCGCAACAGACGCGTTCTACCCACAGTAGAGCCTGGCTACATCCGCCCTCTGTTGCCCGAAACCGCTCCCGAAGAAGGCGAAAAGTGGCAAGCCGTGATGGATGACCTGGAGAAGGTTATCATGCCCGGAGTGACCCACTGGCACCATCCTCAATTCCACGCGTATTTCCCCACTGCCAACAGCTACCCAGCCATCGTCGCAGATATGCTCTCAGGGGCAATCGCTTGCATTGGCTTTTCTTGGGTAATTTTTTATATCGTATATATCAGTTAGCCTAAACGCCATCACCATAGGATATTAATTCAACAAGGTTTCAAGATAGATAGTTTCATATTATTTTAATAATCCAACTCACAGACAAATCAGTTAAAGAATTAATTGATAAACTTCAAAGAAAGAAAAACGACAAATAAATCTACTCTAATCAACATTAGAGCCATCGAAAATAAATTTGACTACACTCTCTGCAGATTACAATTAAAAAGTGAAGAAATATTGCAAAAATCTCGCTACTCCCCCACCTTACAACAGATTTCCCAGCTAGAAAAATTCACGTAAATAAAATATTTCTTTCGATAAATTTCCTGCGAGTGTATTTTATAATATTTGTTAATTTTATAGCAGAATCATTGCCGAAGATATTTTCTTATTTACAGAGTGATTTTTTTTGTCTGCTTTATATTAAACGTTTTTGCAGATTGCCAGCCCAGCGTGCACGGAGCTAGAGGTGATTATGCTCGACTGGCTAGGCAAAATGCTTGACTTGCCGGCTGACTTCCTCGCCTGCTCGAACGGCAAGGGCGGTGGTGTGATTCAGGGCACTGCTTCAGAGGCATCTCTGGTAGCCCTGCTCGGCGCCAAAGCTAAGGCCCTGAGGAAGGCCAAGGAGCTGGAGCCGGACACACCCGAGGCCGTCTTAACCTCCAAGCTTGTTGGCTATTGCTCTGGTATTTCCCGAAAATTGCAATTTTGTTGAGAAAGGATGTTAAATTAAAACTTTCAGACCAAGCTCACTCGTCTGTGGAAAGAGCCGGTTTGCTGGGTGGCGTGAAATTGCGCTCCGTCGCTGCTGGGGATGACTACCGCCTCCGTGGTGAAGCCCTGCGCACTGCTATCAGGGAGGACAAGGAAGCTGGACTTACGCCATTCTTTGTAATACAAAACCGAAAATCTTTTAGTTCCAATATCTGAATATTTAATTTTCTATGCAGGTCGTCGCCACTCTCGGCACGACAAACTGCTGCGCTTTTGACGACCTGGACGAGATTGGCACCGTGTGCCGCGACGAGGACGTGTGGTTGCACGTGGATGCTGCTTACGCCGGCTCGGCCTTCATTTGCCCTGAGTTCAGACCCCTGATGAAGGGTATCGAGAAGGCCGACTCTTTCAACTTCAACCCGCACAAGTGGATGCTGGTCAATTTCGACTGCTCCGCTATGTGGCTGAAAGACCCAACCTACGTCGTCAACGCCTTCAACGTCGACCCTTTGTACCTCAAGCACGAGCAGCAAGGCAATGCCCCCGATTACAGGGTATTTTTTTATTTTAAATTTATTTGTAATTAAATTATTAAAATCCCCTTCTTCAGCACTGGCAAATCCCCCTCGGCAGACGATTCCGCTCTCTGAAGCTGTGGTTTGTGATGCGCATCTACGGGGTCAAAGGGTTGCAGGCTCACATCCGCAAGCAGGTGGCTCTGGCCAAGCAGTTTGAGGGTCTCGTTCTGAAGGACAACCGCTTTGAACTGGTCTGCCCTGCTTCCATGGGACTCGTGTGCTTCCGATTGAAGGTAATATTGCCACTCTTCCTCATATATTTAATTTAATTTAATTTAAATTTAATATTTAAGGGGAGCAATGAAATGAATGAAATCCTCCTGAAGAAAATCAACTCACACGGCACAATTCACTTGGTGCCATCTAAGATTAAGGACAAGTACTTCTTGCGGATGGCAGTCTGCTCTCGCTTCTGCCAACCGACGGACATGGAGCTCGCCTTTAACGAGGTCGTCTCTCTGGCGTCAGAGCTCACAAGTATCTTATCTTAGACTTATGAACCTTATTCTGGTCTGCAATCCAGCAAATAATGTTCCGCAAGCTATAGTTGAGAGCAAAATGTAGTAGTTGTATAGGCGCATGTAGTATGTGAACAATAATCCAATGACAATACACCGCAATACTTTAGATGTTGTTTGGCCTCCTGTAATTATTGAATAATTTTCATTGCATCATTTGAATTAGTCGAAACCGAGTTATTGTGTAAACGTATTTGTGTTTAATAGAATTTATTGTAAAACACATAGCATTTAGCCTCAGTGATCATTTTCATCCATAACATAATTCATGTATTTATTTCAGTAGTAATAAAAAGTTTATCGCTATATAAAAACTTGATGAATAGTGTTTTTTGTTTTTCCCATTTTACTCCTCAAGCCTGAGTTCAATTATGAGTTTTAGCCGCCAGGGAATTTTCCTAACAAATGTACGTAAAACACATAGGAAAAGTGTAATTTTTAATAAAAGATTTTCATTCCGGAAAACCTATTGCACAGATATAGCGTTATTGGCAATCATTCTTCGTTGTGTAAGCAAATAAAACTTTAAACAAAGAAGAAAATGCTCACAAAGGTTTAATCTTAAATTCGAATTTATAAGAAAAACTGAATGGCTTTCCCTTGTGAGGAAAATTTAATCTGGATAGCCAGCTATTAGTGAAAATTGTTTGAGGAAAAATCAAATGATACAGTGTTCTCATATAATTTTCTCTCATTAGCTGACCATCCAGATTTTTAATTTCCACACAGAGTAGAGCGCCATTCAGTTTTTCTTAGATTTGAATAAATATGACTATTCAATTCAACAGGCGAGAACTCCCTGTAATGGGCTTACATATTATAAGGAATATTTTGTAGCCATTGTAGATATCCAGAGACAATCATACAAATTAGCGTAGATTAGCACCTTGGAGATCTGTGTTATCAAGAGTCCTCCTGTGCTCAATATCGTTCGCGCTCTCGATGATCGCACTCCTTCCCGCCGCGCCCCCCACCACCACTGGCATCACACTGTGTTTGTTTTGGTCGGGCAGGGCTCGCTCGCTCGTCGTCTGATTCTAATTATTGCAAGACCCAGTTTAGCATAAATTCGCATCGTTTGCGTGGCCAAGTCTTCCGACTCCATGATTTTCCTCCGCATAATGTGACAAATTAAAATATATGTACCGGACAGCTGGCTAAAGCAGACATGATGGATGAAAACTGGGAGGAAGACAGTCTCCTTGTGTTCAACAGGGTGGACTCGGATCAGGTATAAAACAGTTGATAAATTATTATTTATAATATTTAAATTACCGGGATGAATTTGTGTTTTTGCTTAAACAGGTCATATACCAGCGAGAGCCGAAAGGGGTGAAAATGATTGGACGCTATGTTGTTGGCGAGGTTCTTGGAGAAGGCTCATATGGCAAAGTAAAAGAAGCCCTGGATCAAGAAACATTGACACGGAGGGCAATAAAAATACTGAAACGAAACAAGCTGAAACGAATTCCAAACGGAGAAGCAAATGTTCAAAGGTGACATTATCTCAATGAAAAATAAATCAATGGTAAACCTTTTTCCTACATTTTGCAGAGAAATAAAACTATTGTCTAGTCTGAAACATCCCAACGTGATAAGTTTAATAGAAGTAAGGTTTTATTTGAAAGCTTGTGCTCTTCGTTTTACAATTATTGATATTTCCTTAGGTAATGAAAAACGACGTCAAGGATAAACTGTATATGGTTTTGGAATTCTGCTTGTCGTCCCTGCAATCACTTCTCGACTCTGTCCCTGATAAGAAACTGCCGCTTTCACAAGCACACTAGTAATTTCTGGCTTTTCCAAATTCAAAACTTAAATTCATTTCCTTTGCAGCTATTTCTGTCAATTAATAGACGGGCTCGAATATTTACACAGCCGTCGAATCGTGCACAAAGATCTGAAGCCTGGAAATTTGCTCTTGACCATGGATGGCACTCTAAAAATCTCAGACTTTGGAGTCGCTGAGGTTGTTGGGCTCTTTGACCCTGAAGACTCGTGTCAAGACGGCCAAGGCACCCCAGCATTTCAACCCCCAGAAATCGCCAATGGCGTGAATAATTTCTCCGGATTTAAGGTAAGTGTCTATTCCCTTGGAAATTTAATTGATTTGACAACCATGCTCTTTGGATTCAGGTTGACATTTGGGGTTCAGGCGTCAGTCTGTTCAACATGTGCACAGGCCAATACCCGTTCGAGGGAGACAACGTCTATCGGCTGTACGAAGCCATCGGGAGAGGAACCTTTACAATGCCTTCCAACCTGGACCAACCTTTGGCCGATCTTTTGTCAGGCCTTCTCTGTGCAGACCCCAACAAACGATTCAACTTGAACCAGGCAAGCTAATTTTGTTTGCTTGTTGCGGTATGATAATGGAAACCCACAGGTGCGTCACCATCAGTGGATCGTGCGGAAATTGTCGAGATGTGAACCATGGGTGGAGTGTCCTGGAGACCGGGTTCACTCTATGAGTGTTCTCCCATACTTGCATGATCTTCACTACGGCCCTGATCCTGAGCAACAGGACTTTTACACACAACGCCAGATCAATGGTAAGGAAAATAACTCGTCTAAGGTTTTATTAGCCGAACAAATGGAAAAAAAATTGCCATAGAGGCAGGTGTGTGAAGTATTGCGAGTTAATATTCCTTCTTACGTGGATGTCAAGTTAAAATCTAAATAATGCAATTCTCATGATCCATTTTGAAAATTGATGGCTATGATTTGGATAAAAAATCATACGTCAGCCTCAATATTTTCCCTTTTTTCGTTACAGAGGCAAAGCAGCTAGCTGAAGAGAACCGAGATAAAGAGCTAAGAAACAACAATACGAAGACATCATGTATTTCATCCAAAAAGTTTTCGTCGTGTAGACAGTCTTAAGTAAAGGACGCAATTTTTTATTCTGATGTGCACACTTCCTGTCATCATATGTGATTATTATTTTCAGTGGGATTAGAATAACTTGATTCATATATGTTAATATTAATTTACTTGTGACTATCGCACTCAGTGTTTAATGATTATTTAACTAATTTTTTTCATCCCACACCAGATCAAAAATGGCATGGCTCTTATAGATAAAAAAAATCGCAGATGCAAGTGACGCGACTCGATTTTTCAGTCATTTTCTGCTGTTTCAAAGTGTGGTAAAATTTGTACAAAATAAAAAGTTACAAAATATCTATAACTATTTTTTTTTAATTTGAGCCTACTAGCCTAGTGGAAGAGAAAACCAAATTTTGAAATTTAAATAGAGAACATAGAAATCACTGCCCTGATCATTTGCGAACTTTATGAGAAGCAGATCAATGGAGCATCTGATATACATGCGGGTGGCCAGGTGTTCATTAAGTGTGGTTGAACTGTACATGCCCTATACAAACTATATATAATTATAATACCACGCAAGCCGTCTCGCATGCCGCAGACAAGTTCATCACTGACTATACTCCACAATCAGTGCCAGCAGGAAGTGGTGACTTGATAAACTTAGCGTGCAGTTTTTCTATCCACGCGAGTCGTTCGTGCAATAACAATCTGTTTCCAGAAAGAGCGAGTGAAATGTAAAGGAAAAACATGCCGCGGCCGAAAGAAGCAGCAGTTTTGGGCAAGGACAAAAGGCTGCAAATATCAACAGGTGAGAATGATTTTACATATAATATAGCAGGGGGTAAAATCAAATCTCTTGTTCAGCGATGAAAATTGAGACGAATCGCTCATTGCTGGAGCAACTCCTGCACGAAATCTACCGCGATGTGCCTGCCCTGAGCTCTCCCTCGGAAGGAAGCATAGAGCCCTTTTGGGACTTTGTGCCCATCTTTGAAACTGGGCTGAATTCCATGCGGACTCGCGCAGAGGCTCTAAGAGCGCAGGTTAAGTCCCTTGGCTCGCACCTCGGACGACAGCTCCGCATTCGCGACACTCTTCGCAGAAAATGCGACCTTCAGTGTGAAGTGGTCACGGCCCTCCTCAGGGCGTATTCTGCTTCAAGAGGTATTTTTTTATTATTTGACAATAATTTATTTTAACTGTTTTTCAACTTTAAAATTTTAAAGGATACATTAACTCAAGCTAAAAAAATTGCTTCTTCCAAGGAAATGAATTGATAAAAACCATAAAAACAAGATAATAATTATAAAAAATAGTTTATATTCTTTGTATATAGTGTTATATTTCTCTAGTTATTTGCTTCAAAACGCTGTGCTGCGCAGAAATTTGCATTACAAATCCAATCTTATTTTTCCACCCCTTTTCTGTACTCTCCTGTCGCCTTGTGCGGAAACGTAGCCAGTTCGTCGCCGGAATAATCAGGTCTTCTTCGCCTAATTTGTAATGCATAAGCAGCAACGAATGCCAAAACAGATTTAGAAGTGCCATTGCGAGGGTTGGAGGGGGGAAACACCCCAGTGCGAGGGCGGGAGAGAAAACAGTGCAGGCTTAAATGCAAATCAAAAATCGATAGCACAGGGTGGCGGCAGGAGTGCCAACCCGGCGCAATGAGTGGGCTCTTCAGCTCCATCAAGAGCCTGGCCACGGGGGCCAGGGCCGGCCCTTCAGGTAGTACCTCGCCGACCGCAACCTTTGTATCATATTCTGTGGATAGTTTGTCGAAAAACACCCAATTCCTCTGTGTCATCTCACTGTGACACTTAATAATTGCCGTCACCGTGATTGACTCACTTACCAAACGCGATGACCTCCCTCGTATTTATTGTGTTTGCTCAATTACACACAGACAACCACTAGCACTCACACGGGTCGAAACATTTTGTTTGTGGCAAGGGTGGCAAATGAATAAATTATGCAGACGCGTCAAGCAAAGGTGCCTTGTGGAGGCCATTAAAAATTCATAACGATTTTCAGTGGTCCTGTACCAAATAAAAATTTATCTGCTGCCTCTCTTGTAATATATTTGTCACGACGAGCAAAAAAAATGCTAGCCACCACTACGTGGACACTATTTTTAGCAATAACTGGTGGTCCTTTCACTTGTTTCAACTGGGAGGTTGAGGTCGTCTGTTCTTATTTGATGAATGAAATAATTTTTCAGGCGAGGATGCGCGTGTCCGATTCAGTGTGGTGCCACCACCATCGGACAGTGGCTTCGTACAGTGGCGCGACGCGATGAAAATGGTAGCAAGAATGCCAGGTGGCATACCTGCAGAGTTCCGTCGGAGGGTAACCATATTCAAGTCTAATTAAAAATATAATTTAACATAACATTATAATAAAATTAAAAGCTCTGGCTGACGCTGGCCGAACGGCATCTGACGGCGCGAGGAGTTGACTGGCCACAAACTGAGCGCGTGATTTTCAGCGACACAAGCAACCCTGATGACGAGGAGCTTGGCGTCCAAATTGTGAAAGTACGTAAATGTCGCTGTTGAGATTATTTTCCTTTTTTTTACAATTTTTTTCGAAATGTCAGGATCTACACAGGACGGGTTGCAGCTTATTTTGCGGAGCCTCAGGCGAGCACAACCAGGCGCTTCTCAAAAGAGTGCTTTTGGCGTATGCCAGGTGGAACAAAAATGTGGGCTACTGCCAAGGCTTCAACATGCTTGCTGCTCTAATTCTTCAGGTAAGCCTAATACTCTAAATTTATTCCTTAATTACTGAATTTTCTGAGCAGGTCATGGACAAGTCTGAGGCGGATTCGGTTAAAGTGAGTATTTGATTTTTAATTTACGCGTGTTCATATCAAAATTCAACTTCACTTATAATTTAGGTTATGATTCTGCTTATTGAGGGTGTTCTCCCCGACGGCTATTTTGCGAGCAACATGTGCGGATTGTCCGTAGATATGGCCGTCTTCCGTGAGTTGCTGCGGCTTCGACTGCCAAGACTGTCCAGACACCTTGAGGCTCTCCAAGCGGAGGCCTCTGGCGCTGGATACGAGCCGCCTTTGACTAATGTTTTTACGATGCAATGGTTCCTCACGCTATTTGCAAATTGCCTTCCGCACAACACAGTCCTGCGTCTTTGGGACTTGGTGCTTCTTGAAGGCAACGAAATTCTCCTTAGAGCGGCCCTGGCGATATGGTCGTCATTGCAAGAGTAAGTTAGGCTGGTTGAAAATAATTTGAATAATTTTCATGCAATCCTTTAGGCGGATCCTTGCCGTTGAGAGCGCTGATGAGTTTTACAGCATCATGGGCGTACTGACCAGGGAAATGCTGGAATTTGGACTTTCAGATGCAAATCAACTAATCATGGCTGTAATCGCCGTGAAGCCTGTGACTGAACTGGCTGATCTGCGGGACAAATTCACCTACAACATCACGCCCTGGGGTGGTGCTGTTGGGGCTGCTCGGCGAGGACTGCGCCTGTTGCAGCTTGACGATGACACTGACGAGGACATGGATGACGATAAAATGGCTGTGGCAGCTTTCGGACTGGGGTCAATGTTTGGAGGTCGGAGGGCCTCCGTGGACAGAGAACGGCTTAACTTGGACATCAGTGCTTTGAAGCAGCAATACTCGAGGCTTAGAGTCCGTCAGAGACAAGCACATATTATCATTTCAGGTAAAATTCTCGTCTATTATTTACCCCATTATTCCTGCGTCATCTGCTTTCTACATTAAGTATATTGATTGGTGCCAAATCATTTCAGCCGCCTGCTCGCGAGCTCCTGGCCCGTCCAGACCCGTCACAGCTCCAGTAGTCATGAACCATTTGCTTCTAGGGCGGACGGCGCTTCGGGATGGTCCTCGGCGCTCCTCTTCCGCCGCACTGACCCAGTTGCATACTCCGCAGAAATCAATCAAACAAGTGCCAAAGAGAAAGTCTCTAGGGGCCACCGGAACCACTATTCGGTGGCACGAAATGAAGACTGGCAGAAGCCCTTCGCCTCCTGAGGGTGAGAGGTCTTCATCGTCAACCTCGACGGCGTCCAGCAGCACAGAACTCTGTGATTCAGATGAAAGTGATAATGATGACGTCTCTCCGCTCCCGTCTTTGTCGCTTCCTAAGCCAGAAGAAACAGAGGTACCAGACGCCCCTGAAGTTGCTCCAGTAGCCAGTCTTGACTTGAGTGAAGTCTTTGACGAGAAACCAAGCAAAGATGACACCTCTGAAGAAAAACGGCTTGATTCTGAAGGACCGCAAATTTCAGAAGCCCCAGAAGACCGATCGCGAATTTCAGAAGCCCCAGAAGGCAGACCGCAAATTTCAAAAGCCCCAGAAGACAGACCGCAAATTTCAGAAGCCCCAGAAGACAGACCGCAAATTTCAGAAGCCCCAGAAGGCAGACCGCAAATTTCAGAAGCCCCAGAAGACAGACAGCAAATTTCAGAAGCCCCAGAAGGCAGACCGCAAATTTCAAAAGCCCCAGAAGGCAGACCGCAAATTTCAGAAGCCCCAGAAGAAAGAAATCGAATTTCAGAAGCCCATGAAGACAGGCCCGACACCTTGGAAGTGATACCACCGATGTCGTCAGTTCTTTCACCCATGGATTCGCCGTTTGAACTAATGCCACTGTCCCCTGTTCCCCCAGAGTTACCACCAGTGATTTCCCCTGTAAAATCTTCAATTAAATGTTCTACTGAGGTGTTAGCCAAACTCGGTTCGCCTTTAAATAGTCTTTCTCCGCTAAAAGAGAGCAGTCACATTGAGACTTCGAATGCTCCTCAATCTTTGCAATCAGATATTTTAATGTCACTCTTAACCAGCGACCAAGCTGAAGGAACAAATAACTCGGTAGATTTAATTGACTACCTGACGTCAATAACTCCGCCAGAGAAATATTCGTGCTCCCCAAATGCAGATAACCAACAGACACTTTTGTCGCCCAATCCGCCGTCCCAATCAGATTCTAGTTCTTCTGATTACTCGTTCCCATTCGAATTCATGCAAAAAATAACGATTCCTGTTCTTTCCCCACGTGAAATGACACCCACTCAACCATTACCCACTTCACCTGAATTCCAAGCAATAGATTTCGCTTTCACTGACAAAGTAGAAAATGAAGCAATAGATAATTCTCAAAAAGCATGTACCTCATCTATTTCTTTAACTACTGAAATAGGATTAGAAGATAATATTAATGATGAAAAAATAGAAACAACTAGTGTGCACGACTTAGTGTGTGATGCAGAACAGGGAGTAATTCCTCCAGTGACGCGAAAACTGCTGAACTTCAAGTTTCCGTCGCTTTCATTTGACGACGATGAAGAAGCAGAAGAAACAACCAAGGACGGAGGAGACCTTGTTGAAACAACTGAGGCCCTGTTAGTCAATTTGACAGACATTCCGACTGAACATCGTTCCAACGAAACGGACTTTCAAAATCTTGATGAAAGTGAGGAACCTGAAAAGAATTCTAATGTGATACAAGAGATTGAAAATTCATCCCCAAAAGCACCAAGCACAGATAATTTAACTCTTCTCTTAGTGGATGTAACCTGTCCAGATGCACCTGCACCACAATTAACTATTGAACCCCTGGTTACTGGCTCGATTGAAAACCCAAGCGTCCAACTCTGCACCGAATTTCAAAGCATCGTTGAGAGCCCATCGGAAGCTACATCAGTGAAACCTCTCCAGCCATCCGACTCAATAAGCAACATGCCCGACCTACTTCAGTCTACAGCGACAGCGGATTTGTCGCCCATTAACTCCATGTTGGAACCAGTCACCCCTCCAAAAGCGATTTCTCCGCTGTCACCACTTCTGGACGCGTCAAGCACACGAAAGCGCTGGACTGTTGCACTTTGCGAAGCTACGGAGCAAGAGGAGGAGGAGTTGGAAGCCACTTCAGGAGAGGACGGGGACGCTGCGCAGAGGAGAGAGCGCGCGTTCCAGGTGATCAGGGAAAATTCCGAGATTCTCCAACGCATCGTTCAGCAACCACCTGCGAGAGCGGCAGGCTGGGGTCGGGCCATGAGCGAGGACAGACCATACAGCCCTTTTCCAAAAGCTAGGCAACCAAACCGCGACGCAGGTATTCGACTTGGTCTCTACAAGCAACCCAAGTGACTTAAAACTTCTTGCCACGCGCGCCAAAGCAGCCTTGCCGCTTCCTGCGGCCCCACTGTTGTTTGCCAACCCTAATGGCACTGACATTGAATGTAATAACTTAAATTGTACGCAGATTTAAATAAACAAAAGAGTGGAGGGTCAGATATTTAAGTCCAGACGTTTGATTTAAAATTAAAGGTATTTTTAAAAGAAATTAAAATTAATTAATAGAATAGAAATTAAATTTATGGAATAACATTTGAAGTATGATACAATAGATTCCTACTTGGATTGGGTGATTCGGTCAACGTTGGAAACGCCGTCCACAAGTTTGGTTTTGAATAGCACATTGGCATTCTTGTACATTCCATCTTTCAGAGACACAATAATGAACTGGGATTGTTTGAAGTGCTTCTGCACAAGTTCACCAATATTTTCGGTGTGCGATGGATCCAAAGCAGCATCAACCTGATCAATACATTAAATAATAAGACTAAATAAAGAACAATATGAATAAACAAACCTCGTCCAGAATGTAAATAGGTGCTGGCTTAAACTGGAGCATGGCAAGGATGAGGGAAAGGGCAACGAGAGAACGCTGGCCTCCACTAAGTTCTGAGAGACCCTCTTTCCATTTTCCATTGAATCCAACATGCACCTATTATCAAACAAGAAATGATAAATCCATTAGGACATAATTTAAATGATTTGAAAATACCTCTAATCCATCAATAATTTTATTTGTATGACCAGTAGGAACAAGCTTAGCAGTAGCTCCTACAAGAAGTGTGGAGAAAATGGAGCCAAATCCAATATTGATCTTCTGCCAAGCAACATCAAGAGCCTCAACCATCTTTTTGTCGAGGGCCTGAAAATTTAATTAATGAATACACACAAGAAGGAACACTCATTGTCTAATGGCAAACCTCAATGATAACTTTCAGCTTTTGTCGATCGTTCTCAACAATCCCTTTCTTTTTCAAGAGTTCTTGCAACTGTAAGGGATGTATTAATTAAAACTTTGCTTGACATACTAACAATCCTACTGACCTGTTCCTCTACTTTGGAGAGGACATGTTGGGCGTTACTATTTGTTCTTTTTTCCAGGCCTCTTCGCCGACTTTCCAGGGCGGTCAGCTTCTCATTGACTTCTTCAGGCGCGCGAAATTCGTATGGACCATTTTTCTGGCCAAACAGGTGCTTATCAGCAGCGATCCAATCATTTTTCTTCTCTAAATGGGCCATCTGGGATTGCACTGCTTTGATGTCATCCTGTTTCAAATTGGATCAGAATTTAGTTTTCAAAATAATTATGATTTTCTAGTTACCATTAACTTTTCAATCGCATGAGCCAACTTTTTGAGCTCCAGCTCGCAGTCAGACTTTTCTTTTGTCAGCTTGTCTTTCATCTGATTGATTGAGTTGATTTCTTTGTTCTGTTTATTGATTCGATCTTTCTCCTGAGCGACTTTGGCTCGAAGACTTTTCACATTTTGCCTGGACGCCTCCAGCTCCCCTCGGTCTTCTTCCAGTTTCGCTTCATTTTTTTCAATAGCTTCTGCTGTATCTTTGACCTCTTGCTTTGCAGCATCAATGGCAGCTTTCAACTGCTCAATCTCCGCCTCCATGGTGCTAAATACCTGTAATCCAAATAAAAAATAGAATGCGAATAGAAACAAACCAAGGTAGCCTCAAATGAAACAAACCTGCATTTTCTTTTCAGAAGCCTGCTTATGTTTTTCAAGTAGCTCCTGTAACCTTTTCAGCTCCTTCTCTGCATTTTTCTTTTCTTTTTCTGCGTGACTTTTGCTGTCCTTCATGAGGGTTTCTACCTCTTTCTGCTTGCGCATAGCCTTGGCACGGGTTTCCTGTACAATCGCCAGTTTGCTTTTTGCTTCAGTTAATTGCTGGTTCAGGTCTTGATATTCCAGCTCCAACCGACCTCTATTGCTCTTGGAAATTGTGTCCTTGCAGAGACTCGCACTGTGCTCAGCATCCTCTAGGTCTGAACCAATCTTTAGCTTCCTTTGAAATGTCTGTAAAGATTTCAAAAAATAAAAATCGTGCACTTACATGATTTACTGCAATAAAAAATTGTATAAAATAGGAAAGTTTTGACAGAGGGTCAAGATAATTCAAGAGATGTTTACATTTCTTAACATTGTATGCAACCAATAGTTTTTAATTTATTTGGTTAAGTAAATATTTTTTTCTATTGCTCTTGCATGTCAATGTATACATTTCCACTTTTAATTTTAGCACACAAATGAGAATATATACACTGACAACTCATTGCTCTCAATATGGATTCTTTAAAACTTTTCGATATTGCTAGGAAATAAGAAAAAAATAGATCTTACCTCATGACACTTCCTCAACTGCTCATTAACAGCAGCTAGTTCTTGCTGCTTAGCTTCAAGACTTTCCCTCATCCTCCTAGATTCTTCCAGCACAGGCAGCAACAAATTTCTCCTGTCAGTAGATCCTCCACTCGTCACACCAGATGGGCTGAATGAATCTCCTTCCATTGAAACGCATGTGCACCCAACTTGTCTGTTGAAAGGAAGACTCTTTGCTATGTCTTGCGTGCGACAGATCAAAGTGTTCCCAAAAATCCTCTGCATCGCTACTCTCACTTCAGGCTCAAACTCAATCAGATCCAAAGCCAGCCAAACATTGTCGCTGCCTGCTATCCGCTTTGCAGCCTCGATTCTGTCCCTAGGCATGGATGAAGCCTGCAGTTTGTTGAGCGGCAGGTAAGTGCGGCGTTCATGAGCGCTGCTGATTAGCAGTTTAGCTGTGTCATCACTGTCGACCAAAACATTGTAGAGGGAACCACCAGCAACTGTCTCGATTGCAAGAGCAAACTCTGGTTTCTTCACTCGCATAGCATTGCAAATGAGTCCTTTGACTCGGGTCCTATCAAAGTCAGGACGGGGGCTAGTGTAGTTATAAGTTGCGCTGTGGAAATTTCGCAGTTTGTCGTTGACCTGGTGAACAAATTTAAATTAGCAAAGAGAACTACAAGTAGGCTTTGAGGTTTCAGATACCTGGTTTGAAAGTTCACTGACTTCACGTGAAAGTATTTTTTGCGTGTGCTTGACATCATTGAGCATTTCCTCACTTCCAGCCACAGCGTCCATTTCAGCCTATAATATGATGTTGACATCATAGGTCAAAATCAAAGTATATTTAACACCAACCTTAAGTGAGGCGACTTTGGATTCCAAATCTTTCAATTTTTTCTTTTCCTGAGTTATGTCCTGGCCGCTTGCGGTCTTCAACTCTTTTTGCTTGGCATCTAACTCTTTCTGCATCTGCTTTATTTCCATTGACAATGTGCTTTCCTAAAAAAAGTTGAGTTTTAAGTCACGCCTTAAACTTTAATTGAATTTTAGATACCTGAGCTGTTGCATTGATTGCAGTGGTCTGTGCGTCAATAGCTTGCTGCTGCAAAGAAGTCGCTTTACCATCTTCATCCACAAACATTCCCATGCTGGCTGCTTCGTGTCGCTTTCTTGCGGCCTCCAGTTCTTCGGTCAATTTTTTACTTTTTGAGTCAGCTTCTGAGAACTCCTCCCTTCCACCAGCCATTTGAGCCTCTTTTGTGGTCAATAGCTTCTCGTCACTCTTCATAGATTTGAGTATCTGGAAGCAGAGTGTCAGTTAAGTTACCCACTACAATGACTTAATTATAATCACCTGCTGGCGCCTCTTTTCTTCACTGCTGGCTATCTCAGCAAGAGACTTGCTTGCAGCTTCAAGTTTGGCGTCAACAGTTACAGCCTTATGAAGATCATTCTCCAGTTGGGTGAGCTTGTTGTCACCTTCACTCTGTTTTTCTTCCATTAACTTCTTCAATTTTTCCTCCAGCTGCTTGCTTTCCTCTTCATTTGCTACCGTTTGAGACTCAAGCTTTGATTTCTTCTTATCAGCTTTCTGCAGCTCACCATCAAGTTGTCCTTTTTGCTCCTGCCCACCAGTAAAATGTATCAATTCGTAATCAATTAAACGTCGTTTAACTTACTTGGAACTGATAATATTTGTGAGCAGTATCTTGCCGAGCAAGTGTCTCAATTTCCCTGGTACATTTTTGCAGCTCAAGGTACTGTGCCTTCTCTTGACGCAAGCGATCGATTTTGGGTCCTAATTCATCATTAAGCTGACGATTAACCTCATCCAACTTTAGATCTTTCTTCTCCAGTGTTTTTAGAGATTGTTCTTTCTTTGTCTTGTACGTGCGAGTGCCAGCAGCTTCCTCAACCATGCTTAAAATTTCCTTTGGCTTCATATTTAAAACTTTGGTGATTTTGCCCTGAAATGTTTGCGTGATTAATAATTAAAGATGTACTGAAGTAATTGAATCATACCTGCATGATCAAGAAATGAGGGTTGTTGACATTTAACTGCACAGTTTTAAAGAGATCAGCAACTCTTGTGTTTTGAACAGTAACTCCATTAATGAGGTATTTGTTCTTTCCACCAATGACCACCTGTCTAGTAATGCTGATCTTGTCTTTGTCCTCATATCCTGTAAGCACAAATAATTAGAAATTAAATTTACGAGTTCAAAATGAGTATCTATGTAAATAAATGTCAGTTACCAGGAGGGCAGTTCTCCTTATCAGTGTTGTCAAAAGTCACCGTGACTGATGCTTTGGTCACGTTTGCTTGACCTTGTTTGTAAACCAATTCTTCCAGAGAATGGGCACGCACACTGGACAAGTTCGAAATTCCCATAACAAAACAAAGAGCGTCCAAAATATTTGATTTTCCTGCGATAGGACAGTACAATATGTTAATTTGTAAATCAAATCGTTTAAAATATAATAATTTATACCTGTTCCATTCAGCCCAGTAATGGCATTGAACGAGGGATCAAAATCATTAATCTCCACTCTTCGACCGTAGGATTTGAAACCCTCGATCACAATGTTTTTGACATACATCTTGATTGAATAATTGCCTCAAAACTTCCGAAACACTTGTTGAAGAGTGCAACAGAACATTTGCTGGTTGCAGCAGCTGATTTATGAAGTGTAGAGCAAATCGTCCAACTTTTCATGCAGCTTCTGTACAGTCCAACGGTCTCTATCTCTAGCGTCTCTTGCAGCTCTGTGTTGATCTGAAGTTGAAGTTACGGCGGGTGGCGCGAAGCGGGAAACATCCGTGTTTTCATCCGTGCTACCAACAAAACATATTTCAGTCCTACCAACTTAATGAATTCTCTCCCTTTAATCGAGTACCCCCCTCTGGTGGTTTGGTCTGGTGAAATTCACCCTGCTGGGTGCCATGTTTGGGTCGGTCGCTCACGCTCACAATCAGATGAGCACAGCTGGGTGAACGAATTGGATTGTCAACAAAAAATACTCCTGTTGTAGCATTTCTCTCAAAATTTTCAAGTTGACATGCCGGGAATTTGTACATAAATTGATACTGTTTTATCTCTGTTGGAATGAAACCCATCGTAGGGATTTTATTTTTTTGTTGTGTACATTTTACCCTCAGCAATGGTAAGACCCGGATTTCGTTCTTTTTTCTAATAGATAGTTGTTTTAAAAACTTATGTATGCGCAGTTTTTTTTTTGTTTACAAGTGAAAGACCAGACAGGCTTCAATTTAACGTTTCAAAGCAACAAAATTTAATAATCTTTTAGCATTATGTTTGTTAGTATTATTGTGGATTTCTTGGTAAAGGTCAGGCTATATTTTTTTCTGGTTTTTGTAAGACGAAACAATTATTCAGTTTTTACGCTTTGGTGATTTTATTTTAATTTTTATTCACTCATCTTCTTGTTATGTTTATTCCAGGATCCATTCACAAAAATTTGAAATATTTTGAATCTCTATACCCTCATGAAATCGCACATCGTATAGTAAAAAGAGGCACAGAGCATGGCACACATCCTTTCAATAAAGTGCGAGAGGTTTCATTCAAAACATTGGGGAGGTAATAAATATAAATCACCACATACCATAATATTGTGAAGTACTATTATCCGTTTCTTTTTACAGAGAATTTCGATTAATTCTATCTCCCAAAAAAGAGGTTCTGCATCCTCAGTTCAAAGCTGTTGAACTAGACGCAACTGGAATCGAAAGACCAGTTGCCATTGGTGAGATAGTTTTTTTTTGTTATTATAGCTAAATTAAGAATTTTAGATCACGAATCTTTTTACCATGGCAGAGTTTTTGGAGAGCTGGAAAGTCATGCACAAGTTCACTTAAATAACGACACAGGTGAAATTACTGCCACAATTCACTTGCCTCATGACTCGTACCACGTTGAGGTAATTTTTGTTTCATTTCGGCGTTTGTTCTGATGTCCATCTCATTCTAGCCTTCTTGGAGACATTTTAAGGAAGAGGATCATCTTGAAGAGGGTCGCATGCTAGCTTATCGGAGCTCTGACGTCAAGTTCAGTTGGGAGCATGATGAGAACGGGGATCCTCATTTCTTACAGACCAAAACTTGTGGGTACATCAAGGAAGGTCCGCAGGATGACGAAAGAGGCCATGAGGACACAATTATTGACCGAGTTCGTTTCAATTAATTTTTGAAGTTCACTTTTAATACCAATTTTTCTACAGACTAAAAGGCAAGCTGACCAATATGAATACACCCCGACAAAAACTAGGTGTCCATTGCTCCTGGTTGCCGACTACAGGTTCTTTCAGGAAATGGGAGGCTCAAATACAAAAAACACAATTAACTACTTAGTACTAAAAATTTAATTATTATCAAAATAGAATCACAGTGATCACATATTTGCAGATAAGTCTGATTGATAGAGTGCACAAAATCTACAATGACACTGTCTGGCATGATCGAACTGAGCAGGATGGATTTAAAGTAAGTTCTTAAATTACTTATCAACTTAAATTATTTTTCTTAAATAGGGTATGGGGTTTGTGATCAAGAAGATAGTTGTGCACTCTGAACCGACTCGTGTCCGGGGTGGTGAAGCACACTATAACATGATTAGAGACAAATGGGACGTTAGAAATCTTTTGGAGGTATGTGGTAAAATCCTATTTGTTTATTACTCTGCTTGGCAAACACAGGTCATCTTAGTAGTAGTCTTAAAAAAATTGCTACACCTGCATGTTGTGCTGTAATCATTTCATCGATGTGGTTAAGGCTCTTAAGAGGTGGCTAACTAATTTTCTGGTGTTGGTTCTGGGCAGGTCTTCAGTAGGGAATACAGCCACAAAGACTTTTGCTTGGCACATCTCTTCACAGATTTGAAATTTGAAGGTGGTATTCTGGGCTTGGCTTATGTTGGGAGTCCTCGCAGAAACTCTGTTGGTGGAATCTGCACTCCAGGTTCTAAACTTGAAACCGCTTTTATAATTTTTTTTTTACTTTCAATTAGTTTTATTCTATCCAGTTTAATATGAATTTCCTTCTGCAGAATATTTCAAGAACGGTTACACATTATACCTGAACTCAGGACTCAGTTCAAGCCGTAATCATTACGGTCAGAGGGTGATAACTCGCGAGGCAGATCTCGTAACTGCTCACGAGTTTGGGCACAATTGGGGCTCAGAGCATGATCCTGACATACCAGAATGCAGTCCTGGTGCTTCTCAAGGAGGCTCTTATCTTATGTACACATACAGCGTTTCTGGTTACGACGTGAACAATAAGGTTGCGATCTTCTCATTTTGTTACAAACGGGCTAGTAAATAGAATTTCCATTTCAGAGATTCAGCCCATGCAGTTTGCGTTCAATCAGGAAAGTACTGCAAGCCAAGAGCGGTCGATGTTTCTCAGAACCTGAGGAGAGTTTCTGCGGCAACCTTCGTGTCGAAGGTGACGAAGAGTGTGACGCTGGACTTCTGGGAACAGAGGATAATGATCCATGCTGCGATAAAAATTGCAGGCTGCGAAGGGCTTCTGGTGTGTCGTGCAGGTATGCTGGTTGACTTTTAATTTATGTATTTTCAATCATTGTCTAAATTTTAGCGACAAAAACTCACCTTGTTGCCAAGACTGCCAGTTCATGTCGTCAGGTAAATTTTTCTTCTATATTATCTCTCGTTTACTTACCACGTGCTTTTACTCACCACTGGTTTTGTTTGTTTGTTTATTACAAGTCGATATCAACCATTTTCTTGCTCTAAGGGTAGTAAATGTGATTTAAAAATTACGTGTAAATAATCCCCCAAGACGCTGGTAAATATTGATAAAAGTTAACATCAGTCAATTGAAATTTTACGCTCAGTTTTTAAAGACTTTTTTCATTTTGCGAATTGCGTACTTCTGCAGGAACTCGTTGTCGAGAAGCACAACATGCCACTTGCGAACAGGATTCTCGCTGCACAGGCACATCCCCTGAGTGCCCTCGTTCGCCGCCTATGTCAGACGGAACTCCATGTTTGGAGCGTGGCCAGTGCAGACATGGCAAATGCGTTCCCTTCTGTGAGACTCAGGGGCTGCAGAGTTGCATGTGTGACACAAGTGAGAAAAACTAATGTTTGCATACAAATAAAAAAACGTAATTATTTTCTCTTTAAGTTGGTGACGCTTGTAAAAGGTGCTGTCGAATGAACCTCAATGACACATGTTTCCCTGTCGACCCACAAGATATCCTTCCTGACGGCACACCCTGCATACAAGGGTTCTGCAACAAGGTGCGTTGTCTGATTTTATTCTTTGGCCGAAAAGCAAGCTAAAATCTGTTTATTGCAGGGCCTCTGTGAGAAAACCATACAGGACGTTGTTGAGCGCTTCTGGGACATTATTGAGGATATCAACATCAATAAAGTGCTGTTGTTTTTACGAGACAATCTTGTTGGCACAGTACTTGTAGTCACTGCCCTTCTTTGGCTCCCTGCCAGCTGCCTTGTAAGCTTAAAATTCTCTTCTAATAGTTTTATAAAAATTAATTTGCAAGCAAAGGCTCTAGTTTCCTAATCTTGATTATTGATAAAATTAAATTTAGATCAGCTACGTGGACCGTCGCTGGCGCTCGGAAGACGCCGCTCGGTGGGAATGGCGCACAAGAGAAGAGCTGTTGCACCCCAGAGACCCTCCTCGAAGGGTCATTCACGCCAAAGGGCCAAACCCTACGCCCATGCGTCGATCTCACCTTTCCTCAGCATCCTGCATTCATTGAGAATCTCTGCTTTTGAAAGATGAGGTCTGTTAACGTTTAAGCTGGTTGTAATAGAGTTAGATTTTTATTTGTAACTTTTTCAAGTCACTCATGATCTCAAAAAATGAACCATGGTAATATTTAAAAGGAGCGTTGCCAAATACGCATTACGCATTCAGAATACTCACAACTAGTCATTTGATTCGCAGTTTTCAGTTCATTGAATCTTAAATATTTCATGTCTAGAGCAAAATTAGTCGTATTTTAACAAAGTGTGTGGAACCAAAATCATGTTTTAAGGTTCCGAAACGTTAATTTAAATAAATTTGATTAACCATATACGAGTTTACCATTTTATTGTCATGCCCCATCAAAACACTTCGTGTCACTGCGCTCAACTTCTGCGCACACGTGTGAATGGAGCGTATTGACGGTGTGGGGAGACTCTACTTGTCTACACGTGCGAAATGGAATTGCTTTTGTCAAATCGAGAAGTAAATTATACACAAGCTTTAAGGCTAAGCAAGTAATAGTGGTGAAAGACCCTAAGAATGACGCTTAAAATCTTCCGTTGACGCTATAATATGGCGCACAACCTCGTTCTTGGACGCTGGCCAACGGCGAAGCTGAAAACGCAGTTCTCGCCGATCTCTGTCTATAGTCACAGTCTGTCGGCTGATTCAACATGATGGACACCCACATCTCCACCTTTCCATTGGAAATCGTGGAAAAAATCCTCTCCAATCTTCAGGGAGAGGCCTTGATCACTGCTTCTCAGGTCTGCTGGCTATGGAGCTGCGTTGCGAACAGGTGCCGCTAAAATCAATATTAACACAACTGACGTTACCCTCGCATTTTTTCCAACAGAATAATGCGAAACTCCAACCGTGACTCATTTTCTGACGAACTACTGCAAGATCTCCAGCTTGATATTGAGGACCAAAAGGGCGACCATTTGTTGGATTTGTATAGAGAGATTCGGCCCGAATTAGCGTTGCTGCAAGAAACACCCCAAGTGAAATTGCACCATTCCGTGTCAGTCATTCAGGCTGATGGTATTATATAAGAAAAGTTCATTAAAGCTCCGTTAATGATATAAATTAAAACCAAAGAACACAGAATTTATGTTGGAGATAGTGCTGGAAATATTATGGTCTATGAATTATTGGACAGCATGGAATCCTACCTCAGTCCTGAACCAGTGATGTCTGCAGTCATTCCTGATGGCGCAGTTGTACACGTAATTGCAATATTTCAAAGCCTGAAGAATTAGCTTTTAATTTAACTTTTCCCATTACAGATGAGCCAAATGAAAGCGCATGATCTCCTTTTTGCATGCTCCCCTTGTCACATTCACATATTTAGCACAAAATGCACAAATTCGGGATTGGTCAGCCTCAAGCCATTGAAAACTTTGATTCCATGTGAATACAAAACACCAACTCTCAAGTTAGTTAGAGTTAATGTCCCAAAAAGTCCAGTTAAATTTTAATAATTGTTTCAGGGTGCAAAAAGACTTGTTGGGTATCTCCGATGGAAACACAGATGTTCAAATTTTCAGAGTACTAGGCGTAGAAAATGAGGTGGTAATGACAACTACCATTGCAAACTTTTCAACGCCGTTTGGTCTCTTCAGATGGAAAATATGGAATAATCAGGTTTTCTAAATACATTATTGAAAAATAAGCTGCAACTTTCATTGAAATTCATTTAGGTTTTGTGTGTTCTGAAAACTGGCAGTGTTTGTGTGTGGGACTTGGATACAGGAAAATTTGTACACAACTCCGAACCATATTCTGAACTTCGCTATCAAAATCCGTGTTGGCTGTACCAGAGATATGTACTTTGCTCATCAGAGCTATCAAGAAACCTCCTATGTGAGTCATTTTGAAGTTTTTGCCTATTCTGTCACCACCATCATCTCATTTACTAGACATAAACCATTACAACCTTTTTAATATCAACCCTATAACAACAGATTTTGACTTATTTGAGTGGTTATTTGCAACATATTTATTTTGACGTAAAATAAAAATTTTAAAAATTTAATAACTCGCTCTTCTGAGAGTTGGCGCGCATACCAAGTAACATGTTTAACAAGTGACGGGGAGGGCTATTTTCATAGATTGGATACTGTTTTTTTTTACTATTTCAAAAACAAACGTTAAAAACATTGTTAGTACAAGATTTTTTGACTGTGGTAGAAGATGCATAATTTTCAATTTTTTAATTGAGCTTTCAATTACAATACTTCTCTCAGTATGGCAATATAAGAGCATGCAGAAAATCAGTCAGGCACAGATGATGAAGCAACATCGGCTCTTGTATACAATATAATTTATTATACTTATATGGAGATGATTTGATTTAAAAACTTCCGCAAACCCAGATTTCAGTTTTAAACTATTTTTATAAAATATAAATTTGCCAATGATCATCATACAACGACAATTATTATGAAAAATCATTTGTACTATCGATTTGTTTTTTTTTTAACTACTTGTTTATTAATTTTCCCAACATTGGCATGATACAATAAGGGCTCCAATATATAGGGATAAAAAATTGCATGTGTGGTGGTGACAATTTTGTTGCAGCCAGGTATATCTATATGATGCCTACCTGTCCTGCAGCCTACTGGCACATATCTTGTGGCCCTGCGTATTGGCTCTTCGGCAGACTTGATGGGAAGCATGACCCAGAGCCGGAGAAGTACCGAGGAATTCTGCCACCAGATGTTTCCTCGGTTTGTCTACGTCGGCGGATTCTTGCTTGTGCCAGAAGGAGCCCATGTAAGTATTACAAAAGTGACTATTCTTCAAACCAAAGTTTTGTCAGAAATGTTTCACTTTGTCCCAAATTTTGATATTTAATTTTTCGGATTTTTCAGACCAAATCACTTTGTACCTAATGCCGCACAAGCTCCCCCATGACAAAGAGGCGCTTACTAAGGCGTTGCAAACACCACTCCTCTCGTTTGATGTGCCAGAGCACATTTTGTTCATGGAAATGGGCTTTCAAGGTTCCCGCTTACTACTCTTCACTTATTCGCAGCCAGGAAATCTTCAATGTTACATTATGGCACGTTGACAAAACAAATGCTCAAAATTTTATAAATATTTTAATGATATATTGATAAAAAAATTACTGATCGTCGCACTTGAACTGTTCATGTGAAATCACTTTTTAAAAATAAAAATGCTATTTCACTTCCTGGAAAGATTATTTGTTAATCTGTTTGATAGTTACAGTATTTTAAAATAAATTGTATCATATCAATATTTTTACCATTTTTACAACTTGCTATACACTATAAAGTTTATTACAAAACAAATCATATATTATGTGTCTCATTGGATTTAGTTGAAGTACCCTTTCGCTCTTTTCTGCTATTTTTTAGTTAACTGTTCGTTTGTAAAATTATATTTCGGAGCACGCTACTATTTGAATTTTATTGATTTAAAAATTAATTATGTCTGCAATAGTGGCCTAGTCTAAATCAGCTTTCGTTAGAGTTATATCATAATAGCATCATCTATTCTCCCGTTAAATTCAGAAAAAAATAATGTTATATCGATTATATGGATCCCCGATTAACATGTCCATTTATTCGATTAAAACATCATCTATAAAATAGGCAAATATTATTCCTATTTAACTCATTTTCAACCATTAAAATTTTAAGTAAATATATCACAAATATTTTTACTTGGAAAACTCCATCGCGCTTTTTTTATGAAATATTAACGTCACCAAAACAGCGCCTCTGGTGGTCAAAATTTGCTACTGGAACATAACTGGATCGGCGTTGTTGGAGCACTCCTCATGGTCTCTAGGTGCCAACGATGCCAGCATCATCAGTCACGTGACCCGGCGAACCCGGTTGATTGTAGTGATGCCAACCCAAAAGATTTTACAATGCAAAACAATTTCATATTTAACTTAGTTTTAGTGCAGTAATTTTTATATGTCTGATCAACTGATAAAATATTTTGTATTTTGACGTATATTTTTCCGATAAATATGACTATTATCCTGCTCGGGGATGGTGCTAAATTGTTGGTAGCACAGATAGGTTGGCTAGACTTCAGTCATACGTGTCTTGTCGTTTCGTTTGGGCAGCCAGGAGCTGGCTGTGGGCCGTGTTGAGCTGTCCTGAAACTTTCCGCAATTAGGCCTCTTCGTGAATAAAAGATTTCTGCAGTCACCTGCTAAACCACCGATCATCCCTAAGCAGCCATGGGCCGTAAGTATTGACCACCCCTGAGAGTACCATGCAAAAATGTTTGTGATCAAAATGCCTTACGTTGTTGTCGCACCTAGCGGTACATATGGCCTCTTTAAAAGGATCTTTTAGGGCAGTTCCATCTGTCCTCCACCCCTGATTATCTTCAAGATACTTATAACTGTTCTCTTTGCAGTTAAATTCTTAGAGGTGATCAAGCCCTTCTGCTCAATTTTACCGGAAATTGCCAAGCCGGAGAGAAAGGTATGTTGACGTTGACGATAATATGTTAATTTCACAACTCATTTGGACAGATTGTCTTAATTTTACACGCTTGTAAACCTGTACAATCGTGTTTTAAACAAAAACCTATCTTTTCTTTGTATTTCAGATCCAATTTAGAGAAAAAGTGCTATGGACAGCAATCACCTTGTTCATTTTCCTCGTGTGTTGCCAGGTAGAGTTCATTGCCACCCTCTTTGCCCAACTCCCTTTGCTGAAGCAATTCTGCCCTGATTACAGATTCCCTTGTTTGGAATCATGAGCAGCGACTCAGCAGATCCCTTTTACTGGATACGAGTGATCCTGGCTAGTAACCGCGGTACCCTGATGGAACTGGGTATTTCGCCGATTGTTACCTCAGGCCTGATCATGCAGCTGTTGGCCGGTGCCAAGATCATCGAAGTTGGCGATACGCCCAAGGACCGAGCTCTCTTCAACGGCGCCCAGAAGCTGTTCGGCATGGTCATCACCGTTGGCCAGGCCATCGTGTACGTCATGACTGGCATGTACGGTGACCCAGGTGAGATCGGCGCTGGAGTCTGCCTGCTCATCATCATCCAGCTTTTCGTCGCTGGCCTCATCGTCTTGCTGCTCGATGAACTGCTTCAGAAGGGATATGGTCTTGGCTCTGGAATATCGCTCTTTATTGCCACCAACATTTGCGAAACCATCGTGTGGAAGGCGTTCAGTCCTGCAACTGTCAATACTGGTAGGACATCCTGAGTAATTGATATTGATCAGAATTAAGAAATATTTCTATATTTCTCAGGCCGTGGAACGGAATTTGAAGGAGCTGTGATTGCCCTCTTCCACCTGCTCGCCACCAGACAGGACAAGGTGAGAGCCCTGAGGGAGGCTTTCTACAGACAGAACCTGCCCAACCTGATGAATCTGCTGGCTACCGTCCTGGTCTTTGCTGTGGTCATATACTTCCAAGTAAGCAATTTTTCTGCTGCTCATGCAAGGTCGTTGACCTTTTGAACTCTTATGTGCGCGTGCATGTATCTAATAAATCATTTTTCCGTTTCAAGGGCTTCAGAGTGGATCTGCCCATCAAGTCTGCCAGATACAGAGGACAGTACAGCAGTTACCCCATCAAGCTGTTCTACACTTCGAACATCCCCATCATTCTGCAGTCAGCTCTTGTGTCCAACCTGTACGTCATCTCTCAGGTTTGTTAACTCTGCTCTTGGTAAAGGAATATTTAACTGATCTGGTGATTTTGTTGTAGATGATGGCGGTGAAGTTCCAAGGCAACTTCTTTGTCAATCTCTTGGGCGTGTGGGCTGACGTGAGTGGTGGAGGGCCGGCTCGAGCGTATCCAGTCGGAGGCCTTTGCTACTACTTGAGTCCACCTGAAAATGTTGGACACATCCTGGAAGATCCTATTCACGCCATGCTCTACATCGTCTTCATGCTTGGTTCCTGCGCCTTCTTCTCGAAGACCTGGATTGAGGTTTCTGGTTCTTCTGCCAAGGACGTAAGTTGAAAAGTATTTTTGTTAAGCAATGATAGAAATTCGTTTAAAGTATTCATGGTCAACAAATTTTTAAATTGTCTTTCTGCTATTTTTAACCACAACTCTAGTGAAAAATTTGCTCATTTTTGCTTTCCTCTCTACGTTTCAGGTTGCTAAGCAGCTGAAGGAACAACAGATGGTCATGCGTGGCCACCGTGAGAAGTCGATGATCCACGAGCTCAATAGGTACATTCCGACAGCGGCCGCTTTTGGAGGTCTCTGTATCGGCGCCCTCTCCGTGCTTGCCGACTTCCTTGGGGCTATCGGCTCCGGCACTGGTATCCTGCTTGCTGTCACCATCATATACCAGTACTTTGAGATCTTCGTCAAGGAGCAGAGCGAGATGGGCGGCATGAGCACTTTGCTGTTTTAAACATTTTCTCTAAACATTTTGTTGAACGAGCATTTTGGGTACCATTTTTGCTCTTATCCCACTCACTGTGGTTGCCAAAATCATTGTTAACTTTTCAAAGAACAATTAACCGCACTCCATCGTGCATCATTAAAGACAGGGATGGGGCAAAAGAGACCCAGAAGATATGCAAGATCCGTTATTCGCTTCAGACATCATAAAATTTCCTTTGGTTGATTACGTGAAATGACATCGACTCTTTGTGTTGTTGCTGGTGCAGAGTGAATGATTGGGCCTATTATTTAATTTTCAACGCAGGCCCACTTAAGCGTGTTTCTATTAAAGAGAGAAAATAGCACAATAAGGTTTATTGTGTGCCCTGTTATAAACCTTTGTCTTTGATTTCGTTATCCAATCAAATTTCGGCAACGTGGAAAAGTTGGCTATGTGCCATTCTCGCTGCTGGTGCTACCTGTTTATTTGTGTCTTGCATATTGATTGCATAGGTTGACGTGAATTGTTCATCACACGCGTCACTGGCTAGCTAGAATAGTTGCTAACTCCTTTCGTTCTTTCATTTATCTCGAGAAATGCTGTATTCTGATCAAGTGGCAGAGGAGGCATTTATAAATACATCAGGTGGAATGGAATATTTAATTTTGGAATAAGTGTGAAAGGCTTGAGGTTACTTTTAGCACAAGCAGTACTTCCTAAACACCACCTAATATAGACACCGTAAATATAGATGGTTGCCATGGAAACTTGACCTAACATTAGAGTAGGAAACACAACTTACGGCGTCTTGTATGAATTTATTTCCACCTGGTGAACTAGATTTTGTTGAATATTAGCATAACTTATGAGTGCTTGAAAATGTCGCGTCAGCATTTAAAAGTGAATGTTCGTCTTCAGGTCTTAAAGGCAAGTCAAGAAAGCTTTAATGCAATCTTAAATTCACTTAAATTGTAAAGGTGAATAGCCCTGGAATGTGCAGAGCGGGAAGCAAAGGGGACCTGCTTCTGCACCTATGGATTATGGACCGAACATTTAGAACTGCAAGTTTGCCCGCGTCATTTCCTTTGCACTTTAATCAAACTTTCAATATTTCCAAGGTAATTTATATTTAAAGTTATCATTTTCCGTATTTGAACCTTGCGTATTTTAATCAGGTGTATGACGCGACTGATTTGTTCAGCCTGCACAGTCGCCTAGCGTCCGAGTTTATTCGTCTAGAGCTTCAGGAATCAGCCCCAGGACTGCGCTCCATAGCAATCTTCAAGAGCTCCCTTGTGAGCTTACTTTTTCCTGAAAGTGGAAGTCTCAGCTCCGCACCAATAACCACGTTGCAAATGCAACCACTCTGCCATTTTCCCGTAAATATTTTAACCCGAGTTTTACGAGGCGCCAGTTAACCTAAAAAAAATCAGGGATTGCTGGGACCGGATATCGAGGTTTCGACTAGAGTTTGTATTCAGCAAGTGACTGAACCTTCTCCGCATAGCTTCTGCATGCCTCAAAAGAAAATCCCATCAGTAGTACGTAACTTGGCGATGATACCATTTTTACAAATTAATTCTTAATGAGGTATTCCATTCAGGCAATTAGTCCATGTCGACAAGTGAAGTTTGGAAATCGTTGCTCGAAGCTTTCCTGCCGAGACTGTGTTCACATCAAGACACATAAGCCACCGTTTGTCGTGAGACACGTTGACTCTGATATTTTGCATTATTCAAAGACTCCAAGGTGACACTTTACATATATATAAACACACCTTTTTATTTTACTGATTTTGTTGAAATTCGTAGTCCCTGCAAGATAAGAAATAAGAGGTCGATCTACCAGTCGGAGCTTTCAAGTGGCGCAGAAGATTTTCATCCAGAAATCCTAAGTGGTATATTTATGATTCTAAAAAAATTGCATGTGGATAAATAATTTTCTTCTATTTAGATTGCAAATGCAGCGTTTGTCGTCTATATGAACAATATTTTGGAAAATCTTATCCTCAACACTGTGGAAACGATGACGATGAAGGTTTTGCTGACTTAACTCAGAGCAACGAGTGCTGTTGCTGCTTCCGTCACAATTCAGCATGAAATCGTCACTAATAAAGGATTTTGTGTGTCAAAACAACATTTTTATTTTTATCCTCTTAAAAGAACCATACTAAAATACAAACTTCTAAGCAACAAAAGTGAAAATTATTTTAAAAATGAAAAAGATTCATGTATTTAAACTTTTTGACTTACGTATAAATTACTAGTACCATTTAAAGTTAAGTTGGCATTCATACAGCTTCACCACTAGTATCAAGTACTTAGACTGCTTTTGAAGTTCACTTTCTGTGTGTATATATATATGCGTGAAGTGCTTCAGATTTTCGAAGTTAAAATATACAAATAAGAAGTACATTCATATAATGAAGTTTTTCTCATTTCCGAGTTGACTGCTTGGATAATATAACATGGGCCTTAAGAAGAATACATTGACTAGAAATTTCTGAAGCTTTAAGTTGAGCTTCACAAATCATACACTGTACGCTTTCTTTCTCCAAATCAAATGTAATACAGCCATATCGACCAAGTTTTGTCAAAACGCCAACACTCGATGAAATTGCAGTAAAAATTCAACCTTTTCCACATTGTTGGTTTCCCGGTATTTTTGGAATCGAGGTTTTACAAGCGGCGTGTTATATGTATATTATGGCGGTGAAATATAAATAGTAGTCATTGAAACCATTTTTCTTGCCAAACTTGCGACAGACGCCATTCACACTTCAAACCTCGGAATAAACTCAATTTAATTCAATCAAGTTTAAGCCTGCTTTCTGTTGAAAAAAGTATAAACCACTCAAGTGAACCAGTGACACTCATGATTAACCACAACAGCAGATTCGCACTTGATATCACAGCATCCTTCTTATTTTTGTGCACACCTGATTTTGGGTGTTACTAAATAGCCAATAGTGCATGGCATGCGACTCCCATAAATCACACGACATTTTACTCAATATTCACGCATAGATTTATGAAACACCGTTCGCGAGTTGTGCGTGAACTCAAATACTTCAAATTAGGTTTCAAATATACTGCAGCGGCAGAGTCTGCGACTATGAATGGTCTCGATATATCAAGTTTTAACATAATCAACCCGACTGAAAATTTTCATCTTCAATATATATATATATATGTAGATTCTCAAAATTTCTTTGACATCCATTACACGATATGAAAATGTGCAAGCAAGTTTTTAGAGTGAATTGTTGTTCAAGCGACAAAAACTAAAATTAATAAATACAAAACTAGAGAGTAATGAATCAACGCGGTTTCGAAAACGTAAGAACTTATTACAAAACTAACCTCAAATGAGCCAGCAAATTTGAGAGTTAAGATAAAAGCACCACACCAACTGTATACAAAAAATTGAAGGGGCAGGAGTACGTGACATTGAAGCTGTTCTTTTGTGCCAGCAAAGCGTTAGGACACAGACGAAGCATCTAATTAGCTGCAGTCAATTATGACCCAAGGGTAAAGGGCTCTTAAAAGTATGTTTTCATGAAGTGTAATATGTGGAGGTTTCAGAGGAAGATTGTAGACTTGTGGATATTTAGAATCAAAACTAGGAAAATTTGCACCAGAGTTTGGAAGATTTGGCTTTTAAGCTTCCCAGGGTCAAACTGTATTGCTATTAGGCAGTGCATTAGGTATGCTTGGAAATTTCTTTAATCTGCACCTCAGCCTGACGCATAAACGCGTAAGCTTTCAAAAAGATGTCCTGTTGTGGTGCTAGCACTAACTTCAAATTGCGAAACCAATGATAAATCAAAGTTATCACCAATTCATCAAAATTGTCATCAGATCTAGCGGAAATCACTTTTAATAATACAAGAGTGTAAAATATGTCTAAAAATGCAAAAGTTAATAAATGTGCTACGGGGGAATTATAAAAAAATCGCTAAAGGAGGTTTGTACTAGAATGTGGCTGGCGGCCAAAGCTGTTGTTAATTTTTTGCCGTTGAGCAAGCGAGGCGACCAGCCAAAGAACCCATTACGCAGAATAATATCACAAATCAGGTCCGATTTGGCTGAGCTGAGACTAAGTAACTCCTTTAACTAATTTAATTACTGCTTATATCACCATTTTCTAGACGTCTGCTCTTCTGTGTTCGATTGTAGAGACTCTGCAGTGGCACATGCAGCAACTCTATCAGTTGTGGAAATTCTGGCTCTGTGAACAAAACATGACCAGATGCAATACATTAAATTTCTCAACTCGACTCAAAAGAGATTAAATGTTTATTCACTCATGCGGCATGAGATAAGTAATACCCTCATCAGGCCAGACTATGCGCATTAGGAATATTTTTTTTTAATTTAAAATGCATTCCAAATAATGTGTTTCCAAACCTGAATCTGGCGAGACAAAACCGTGCCTGATCAAGAAGTCCAAAACCACAGGGCAACTAGTAGTTTTAAAATCTGGTGCGAATATTTTGTCCAGCGCCTCCTACACAATAAAATATGTCAGCATTTGGCTTATATGACTGCTAAAGCCAACAAACCTTAGCAGGAAGCAGTTCAAAACTCTCAACTTCACCATCACTATTGTTGGGTACAAAGTCCAAGGGTAACTCAAGATCATAAACAAATTCAGTATTTGGGAAGAGACCTCTTTCACTCTCGAAGAAAAACCTTTATCAAATGATATAGTTAGCAAAAGTTGAAAAATATAGGAATAAAAAACCCTCACGAGACAGAACCAGCTGGGGTGAGCTTTTGGTCAAGTATGCTGCGTGGAATGGAAGCTTCTTCAGCTGCCTCCTTGAGAGCCGTTTCCAGAATGCCAAAGCCAACAGAGAGACCTCCTCCGACCATGTTGTCCAGTTTTCCAGGCCAGGTTTGTTTGGAGGCTGCTCGCTTCTGCAGCCACACACACATGCCCCTCTCCGGACACAGCACGTAGCCATTGATGTCTACACCGTACTGTCGGATTCCAAAGAGGCCTGAGCACAATTTGGTCACTTTCAATTCATGCTTCACACAAAAATTTTTCAGTCTACTTACAAGTGGCTGATCTGTCCATCTTCAGCAGGGGGCATTTAGAAAACGCAGCTCGCACTTCATAACACTGAAATAACAGCATCGAATTAAGGCTATCAGAGGAGATCATGATGCAATAACCACCTCCTCTCGCCATCCTTTCAGAGCGATAAATGCACCATCCGTCCTGAACCTCCGCAGGACCGCGTCGACTTTGGCGCTGCGTTCTTTGTAATCTCGAAACGCCGGGTTGAGCTCCACGACATCAGAGTGCACAAGGAAGACCTCTGGGAATCGAGCCAACTGGGCCGCGACGTCAGGCCGCACCAGACCCACTTGCTGACCTTCAACTACAAATGGTCGACAGTCGCCCTTTTGCAATCCTAAAAAACAAAACAAAGTGTGCTGGTAAAAATAACCGCGGCTTTTGCGACAAACTCCAAAACTGTCTACATTGCCATACTAACGCGCGGAGTTTGATTTTCACATCGAATCGGGCATATTCGAAAAGTTCTGACAAGAGACCCTTACAACGCAACGTTATTAACGACATCAGGCCAAATCGAATGTCGGGTGTCTGCAATGTTTACTATTGAACTTGACAGTCCACAATTGCGCCGAATGCAATCGATGAGAAATTCTTCGCGAATTAACCGCGGCCACGGGCGCTAAGAAGGTGGCTGAAATTCACCGGCAAGACGCACCGAAATGACTTAAAACAGACTTACCTGACAGATAGAAGCAGTTGAATTTGTGGGCAAGTTTGAGGAGCCGCGACATGGATTCTGTAGTAGAGGCCATGTTGCGGTGCGGAGGCGCGGAGGCGGGACCGCCGGGATGTGACTGCTGGTGCTGGTTGGTAATTTCTTACGGAATGCCGAGGAAAAGAATCGGGCGTTCAGTTTATAGAGAGAGCGTCAAGTCTAAACGCACGTGAGAACGGTGTTGTCAGAGTTGAAATGTGCCAGCTGCACTGCTCTTCATTTTAAAAATCTAGCATGTTGTTCATAAGGACGGTATAACAAGGACTGGCGCACATCGCCATATTTACAGACGGGAACCCACTTCCTCTCTCTCAGCTATACGGTGCGTATAGCTGAGAGAGGGGAAGTGAATATGCCGTCTGTAGATATGGCGGTGTCTGCCAGTCCCAGTTCCCAGTTATACCGTCCTTAGTTGTACATATAGGCATATTTATATTTATGTATGATGTAAGTACAAAATAATCCTATAAAAGATGTAAGAAACCGGAAAAAATAACCAAGTTGGAAGTGGAAAGGATATATTTTATATTTGCTTGAATGTACGGCCAGGAAGCTAAATTTAAATATGCTGTGCAAGGAGGCAGTACATAGTTATTCACGTAACATGGGAAAGTTACAGGTCTCGCAAAGTTACAGTTTTTGCCTTTCAATGTTATTAGTATAGGGACAACACTGACAACAGATTTGATGCGTGTAAACGGTAAAGTCGGCGAGAACTGTAGCTATACTAACATAATGGCGAAAACTGTAACTTTTCCATACATATTACATGACCAGCTTAGTATTAGTCGAAATCATTAATAATTAATTAATGATTATAGTGAGTTTTAAAATAATCTTTGCAAATTGAAATTTTCCACTGTGAACTTGGGATTTTTTTATTTTTAGACATTTTCTTCTTAATTGGTCATTGGTCAAGGCAGTTCAGAAAATTCCCCAAACCTATACATAGTGTTCCACTCGAACGGGGTGTAAATAACAACAACTTTTAACATTTTTCATATTAGGCTGCTCAGAAGGATCCCAGAGAGGTTAAGCCGGGCGCGATGCTGACTAATTTTTGGTCACTTGGTCAGGCGCCAAGCCTTCGTGAATTTGAACAAAAGCAGGATGCCCATGTGCCAGTCACGCCAGCCGCCTGTCAAAAAGTCTAAATGCCGGAGAGAAATATATTAGCATCCTCAAGCCGTTTTAAGCCATTATCAAACTTCAATTTTGAAGGTGCGTCAGCTGCCAGCAAAAATGCTCAGCCGCCAACTCAGAATTCGGATGAAGCCGTTTCAGCCTATAGCCACTGCATAAAATTATGTGGCTGAGACCTCTGAGTATGTATCACTATAAAATGATTATAATCCTAATGAAAATTATAATATCATTATCAGGTTAACCCAAGTCTTTGAAAGTTTTCATCGTGGACCTTCTCATGATTGGGTTCGGTGGCGGTTCGGGGCTCTTTTCAGCGCGGACTCTGGAGGAGGTGAAGCACTAACACTCAGTATGACGTGCAGAGGTAACAGTTTTTACCTTTTGGAGGTGTGTAACAGCAGCTGTATATATTTGATTTCATTATGCATAGAGGGAGCTGGGGAAAGGGGGAGTGACACTTAAGGGGAGGTAAAGTTTAGGGGACCAGTTTCGGCGTCATACTATTACCCTATTGCATGATAAATTGTAATAACCATCATTACAAATTCGTGGATTGAGCAACGAGGTTGAAGTTCGTTTCTTTCATAATATGCGGAATCTTCCAAAAATGTTGAATATAATTAAAACCAGGCTTCATCCTCGTTGCCAAAAATGTTAACGCCAAAAAAATGGTAAAAGTGGAGGCGTAAGGGAGCAGGGTTTCGTTCGCAACCAACGTTGTGAGGTAAACTATAACTCTAGGCCTTCTTACGCATTAAACTGAAATTTGTTTACTTACACTTGTTACCAAATTTCTATGTAACAAATATTATATTGAATTGGAAAACTTTTGGATGTCTTTTTCCTATTATGCATTAAAGGTTTATTATGTTATAGCATATCAAATATGGAAAGGAGGACTCGCACTCGGTAGGATAGGGCCCATTGATTGTTCCCAAAACACCGAGAAGTGTACAGTGAGTGGAAAGCGTGAGTATTATAATATATTATATAGCTTTGAGTGCCATGATACGAATCAAAACCATAGCAACATTATTTTATGCAATTTATTAATGTTCAGCTAAAATTAAGTAAATTATTTCAGGATCGTCCAAGTAAAAAGTCATGCAGTGGAAATAGCAGAGAGGATCACTCTCCGCTCTTGCTATGTCGATAGCCGCACGCCACCCCACTCTTGCGCCTGCAATCCAACTACACCAGTTATTGCAAGGGGCGATAACGCAGCCAGCCGAGGCACAGTGGCAAGAGGCGAAGTGGAGTCAGTGCAATAGAGGCTGTCGACAGCCGTTGTAGCTCGTGCGAGAGTAGGATTTGTGAGACGTCGGGGCCAGGATAAGCTGGGGCCAATGGAGGGCGACGGTTGCGGGTGCAGCCCCCGAGATTCTTCCAAGATGATGCTAGTGGTGCACCCGACAACCGGCGGCCAGCTAGAGGTGTCAGTGTGTCCAAGCGAGTCGGTTGAGTCCCTCAAGAAGCGCATTAGCAAACGGCTGAAGTTGTCGAAGGATCGCATATGCCTGCTCTACAGGGACAGGTACAAAGCTCCTCTCGGACGCCATTTTGCCCCCCGAGCCTTTTGGTCTGCAGAAACCCGGATCCCCCGCGTCCGGCCCGCACCAACTCGGGGTCTTTTTATCGATTAGCCTTGCTAGCGATGCTGTTCCGCCAAACGGGCGACGGGCGTGTGTGTCTATATCGCATGTATGAACACACGTAAATGGCGCAAGTCGGTCGTGACGAACGAAAAACGGGTTCGTTTGGCCTGGCCTGCACTCGCTCTGCGGGCATGGGCATTTAAATTGCGCTTCTTGGTCTAGTATGCCCTCCCGGAGAAGGCACGACGGTCTGATTTTCCAATTTTCTCGCGGTGGGATGCTCGGTGCAAATGGGCGTTTTGCATCCGGGCACGTCTCGGTCTCAACTCTGTGTCGTGCTCTCTCCATTCAATCGGAACAGGGAGGAGAGAAAAAGTGAGAAACGCTTGGTAACATGAAGTCGGAAAAAAGCTCCTGCCATTGGGTGTGGGTTTTCAAAGCCCCCATTTTGTCCCCGTCGCGGTCGAGCTTTGGTGCCGCGACCTGATATGCATTGAAAGGTACACTTCTGCCGTGGTGGTGCGATAAGACGCTCTCTTACTAGCCTAAAATTTATTACCCCATCAAGATATAGCCACTGTTCAATCCGTTAAATTGATTTTCCTTTGTTTTCAATTTGTTCCGTTTGTCCCGTTAATTGCTCTCATTATTTGAACCTACCCTGCGGTCGTCAAAGCAAACACCCTGACAACCTCATTGATGGAGAGAAAGCAAAACTTGGTCTATCAGCTTTTCATTCTAATCAATATACTCGCAGACCGGAAACTTGGTTTTCTGCAGAAGCCGAGCCTGCCGCGAACACAGGGAAGATTTGTATACCTTGGGCGTCACCACCAGGAAACTGCTGCTAGTGGCGTTTTAAGCAATTATGCGCAAGAAGCGTGATTCACGTTTGTTTTCAACGTCCAAAAACCAAAGTTGCGTCGTGTGGCTCAAATCGGCGCAATTCGTCGTCACCTTTCCGTTATCTTCTAATTTTCAATCGAACTGAAACTGAAATAACAACTTGTATCAGCAGCACAGTTAACAGAGTGAAGTAGGCTGTCGGTGGTTTTTTCCCATTTCATCACGCTCCCAATGTGCGAAAACAACAAACAAACAAGCACACGTCGGTTTTGTCCTCCACAGCTAACTTGCGGTGATGTTGTTTCAGGCAACTGCGGGACGGTACTCTAGAGGATAACCAACTGGCCCATGGCAGCCGACTGACCCTGCTGCCGAATTGTGAGAGTGGACTCATGGTAAGAGCACATTTCGATTTTTATTTAATTTTTAAATGTCCCTATTCCCCTTTCCATCCTGTGAGGCACGTGCCTTGCCTTAGAGACACGCGTTCACGCTTGTGTCCCTTTGGGGCAGTTTGTATTTTGTTATTCTTAGGGCCCATTGAGAATGAGACAGATATATTTATTGATATTGTGCGCACGGCTTGACACATTTCGTATGAAAAGAAGGGTCAGGCTTTTTGTTGTGGTATGGAATGGGTTTATTTTAAAAATTTGCGGTGCGTCAGTGGGGGAGGTTTTCTTCATAAAAGGGTATTCTACCTGAGTTTAGTAATGGTTGTTGTAATAACTCCTTTCCAAAAGTTGCAGCAGCAACAACAAAAGAAAAGAGTATCTATTGCAAGAGGCACGTGTTGTTATTTTTAGCCTAAGCGTAAAACAAAATTAATTTAAAGATAATACCAAATAAAAATAATTTTTGCTAGTGGCTTTTTAGTGGATATAAGTTAAATTTTTGGAAAATTGAAATCGGTATTTTCTGATTTTCATTAGGCTTTGAGTCTTTCAGGAAATTATTTCTGTGGGCTCACAATTATAATCAGAATATCTATCTAGTTGATTTTTTATTTTTATATTTTGCAAGGAATCCTTAGAGCAGCTAGAATCGAGGCCTGTTGTTTTCAAGTGGAAAGTCGAAGGGCAAAGTCGCTTGAAATGCGAGGCAGCGAGAAAAATGTCGCACCTTTTCCCTCTTTAGCCAACGCTTGGAAAGGAGAAACATGATGCCAAGCGCTCTCCTGCCTCGCCACGGCTCTCGACCATTGCCAAGTATTGCAAAGTGGCGACGAATCGGCATGGAAATGGCCGTTGCGATCGGAGGAATTCTGTTTTCCATTCTCAACATTTCCACAGAGACATTTTGCACTCCCCGTGTGCGTCCAAAGTCGCCGCGTGGATTGTTCGGCCCAGCCTTAGTTTAAAATACTCGGCGCGATGAAGTTAGTCTGTTGCATAATTGTGTGTTATGCTTGCCTCGTTCGTTGCAAAGAGTAGGTTACGATGATTTGCCTCAGCTCGCTTCTTGCGAAAATCTAAACAAGCGCAGACACAAACAAATTCCGATATTTCAGCTGAGTTGTGTCTATAAGCTATTTGACTTACAAGTAAGTTATGCAAAGAAGAGGGCAATCGAGCTTCGGTATTATTTTCAATTGGGCCAATATTGGATGGTCTACATAAACTATTGCATAATAACATGAAAGCTGTTGACAAAAATATATTGTTTACTGAAAGTTAAAAGAATCCGTTCCGTTTGATAGAAAAAAAACTACGCGATAGGCCTGCTCGAGGCATGGAAACGGCCTTATTGCCGGCTCTCGTTAAAGATCTGCGGCACGGTTGGGACCGCCGCGTGAAACGGCCTTTTTTACGGTGCAAATCGGGAATCGGTAAACCTGTAACGTTTCAACAAGAGCTTTTTGCGAATCCTTTGCGGCAATTACGATTTTGGAGGAGCAGCAGCCGAGATGTCCCGCTAGCCGTCTTACTTGCTTAGTAGGTCACTCGGCTACGGCGGCTGCTGCCTCTGAAGACACAAGCCACTTGCCTGCATCTACAGAACAGAAAAATCCGTTTCTCATGAAAAACGCCGACCGACCGCGTCGACCAACACTGAGACGACGAAAATCGGCCGAAAGCGATCTTTTAAAAAACAGGTGTTCTAAAGGTATTTTTCGTTGTGGAGATTCTTCTTATTCTTCATCCCTGCATGTGTTGATGCAGAAGGTAGCAACACATTTGGCCGACACAAAAGCTACTAAGGGCCCATTGTAAAAAGATTTGACCCTAAACGTTTTATATTTCTCTGCTCTATGGAATATCCGCTACGAAATGAAGGATCGCGGGGGGAGCCGAGCGTGTGATTTTCAGTTACACTGCAGCCCCTACAGTTACAAGCAGTGCCGCGCGTCACGTCACTTTTATTCCCCCATCGCCGAAAAAATCACCGTCCTAGAAATAAATCATCATCATCCCCTTGAAGAGACCTAGGTCGACCTTTTTGATGCTTCCCACGACTTGGATTCTGAACACAAATAAGATTCTATGGCATGCTTTGATATTACTTCGACTGTCGTCATGCTGAAAAAAGTGGAAAACAACATTCAAAGCAAATCTATTTGCTTGGATGGATCGATTTAATTCACAAGAACGTATATTTTTAGCATGGTTGCCAAAAAGAGTTGATATCTCGGCAAAATACAGCTGCGAATTTAGACCGCAGTGTGGCTGAAAAGCACATTCGCGGCCATAAAAGTGGACTTTCAAGGGAAAATGGAAAGAGAGAGGCCCTGCGGAGTATCAATAAGGCATCCTTAAAACAGTTGTGAGCGGGATTAAATAGCGTCCTAACGCACTACTCGCAACGGTCCGTCCGCTGCAACCACCTGGGGTTTTGCATGGTGGTTTCCACAGTTTATCTTTTCCACGCAGGCCTCCCGTTAACAAACCGCCATGCAAAACGATACAGGCGATAACAATGCGTGAGAAATTTCCGCCAAATCGAAGTGTTGGCAGTTATATCTGAACTTCCTTAATCGAGAGCCCTTCTTTGATTAAATGCCTCGAGTGTTTCTCGTCAGCTGTCCGTCTCCTACAATAAGGATCGTGGTTTCGAATAGAATTTCGCAAGTTGCGAGCCGAGAGTGCCTGCGCTTGCTGTTCGTTTCGCCATTCCAAAGCACGTCTTCTCTCGCTACGTTGTCTAGCGGGCCAGCTGGCACCCATTCCCGATTAATTTCCCGTCTTGAATTTCCATATCGTATACGCTTTTCGTGCAAAAATACTCAATATCTCCAGAACAAGATCTCGTTCTCATTGTCTTGGCTTCGATGAATCAAAATTAAGATAATTTCATTATTGTTGGGATTAGTAAAATAAAATCCTTTTTTTATATTTTGGAGAAAGCCAACGAAAAATCTGGTGATTTTCGCGTGTGCCGCATTTTGAAGTGCGAGTTGAGTAATTTGATAGAAAATCAGTTTACTTTCCCACGAAGTGCCGCAGTTCGTCCGTTATATACATAATGCATCTGCTGGAGAGCGAGCGAGCAAGCGAACCGCGAGAGCAGGCGGCTCTGAGAGCTGAGAGAGTGGCGCGACTAAAGAAAGAAGTGTTCATCGGCACGCTTGCCAGGTGCCTAGCGGTCTCACTGAACTGTTCATTCCCTACGCTCAAATAGCTGAAAAACTAATAAAATTGAAAAAGCAGCATACCTTTATATTTGTTCCACGTCCTGGCATGTAGTTTCGTATTAATTTTCAATTCTTTTCTTTCCTCGAGCCCACACGCTCCCCTGGCTTGGCAATTATAACAGAGTTCGTTTAATTTTGAAACGTACTGCGTGGGTCAATCGGAGAAACGAGAAAAGTCGTAGGTTAAAGGTGCCGTTTAGGAAGTAGAAAAAGCCGCTTGCTTCGTACTCCTGCAGAAAATTCCACAAAGGTACAAAAAATCAGGGTCTACCGCGATGTTGTACAATTCCCACGGAGTGAAAATGAAAAATATATCAAGTCACTAAGAGAAATTGTCGCGCCCACGACTTCCTGTGAAGAACGAAAAGAATATTTGAACCAAAAAAAGCTCCTCGGGGCCAGCTGGTCGTAAGAAATGCCTCCGACAAAAGCTGGCAGCCTTGAATTCTTTTCTTCCCCCCATTTTCGTCTGCACCCTTATTCCGAACATCTTGTCCGCACTAAATCAGCCGTCTCCTTCTTCTTTGATTGCAGGCACAACGGCCGGAGCAGAGTGTGATGCAAGCATTGGAAAGTCTCAGCGACTCGCAGGTAAATTGAAATTCCATTGTGTGAAACCCCTTCCCCCATGGATGCGTCTGTTATTTTTTGCTTGTATTCCTCCCTTTCAGAAGTCTGGTGACCTCCCTTTATTCTGCCTTAAAAATTATTTGGAATAAACTTGCTGGTTTTTTATTGCCCGAACTTCAATAAATTTTGGAATTCATTGAATTTTTATACTATTTGTTCGACTAAATTTTTACCTGCAAATGAGTAGAAAATATTATAGATTAAATAATTGCCCCAATATATTGATACGCATTTTGCACTGAAAAGTTTTTCGAATTGTTTCTGATGTGGTACTTTGCTTCCACTCAGGTGCACGACTTCTTGTCCGGCAAAGCTCCACTGAACCTGACAATGAGGCTTGGTGATCACATGATGTTGATACAATTGCAACTCTCCACCGTGACCCCTTCCTCAAGCCGCAGTTCGTCTTCTTCGTCCTCTTCCTCAGGCGTCAAACGCAGCCGCGAGTCTCCAGCGGTGGCGGTTGTCTCTCCCACCCGCAAGGACTGCTGCTGCGAGCCGCGTCCGCAGAAGACGGGGCACATCCTTGACACACGGGCCCTCGCTGAAGCCTCGCGCAACCTCACCAAGACTCTCAAACAGCTCTCATCCGAAGTTCTCACCTCCAGATCCACAACCACTACTTCTACCACTGTCACTTCCTCGTCGTCCTCCACCACCTCGTCCTCCTCAACGACACCATCATCTACCAGTGACGAGGTAAATATGTTTTGCATGGTTTCATTACTTTGAGAATATTTTGTTCAGTTTGGTAGAAGTTTTCCTATATAGGATATGTCAAAAATTACAGGTAAGAAAAATTGAGAAAAATGATGTCTTAATATGAAGTAATAAATTCCCTATTGTCAGTAAACAAGGACACGTTTTAATTTTGTAATTGGACAATAGAATTTTGATATAACAAGCTTGCACAAGGGAGTCATACTAAGCAACAAAAATCGTGATAAAAAATCTTAATTTTGTTGGTTCATTCACGCTATTATTTTTTAAATAATATTTTAAGGGGCTCAGAATGTATTTTGTAATTGCGAGTAAATTTAGCTTAACTCTGATTGATGTGACAAGGAAGGCATTAAATTTTCTTCGAATGATAACCTTTACCGGAAAATATATGTACTTAAAGTAACCTAACGAAATTCCCGGACAAAGCGATGGAGGAAAGGGGGAGCCAACCAGAATGTTTGTTGACCTTCAGCATTCCATTAATACAAGCGTTGGATGCTGTTCCCAAGTAAATTTTTATTGGCTCGCTGCACCATTTTGTCGGATCGTTTTGATGCCGGCTGCTAAATTTTGTCTCGATCGGTCTCCTCTTGCTTTGAGGGTTTCGAACGTGCCGCTGTAAATATGGTGATTTCACATGAAGGTGTTCCGAGGAAAATAATTTAGCCGGGCGCTTGGAGTGCTTGGGTGAGTGACCCAAGCCCAAGTGGCAACGCCGCCCCTCCTCTCTCAACCCGACGTCCTCCAACACACAACTGCTGCTGAATTCCTTACATAAAGGAAAGTGAAAACGATGAAATAAAAATCGAGACCCACAAAATGGCCAAGCATCCGATCATGAAAGGAAAATGATGCAATGCGGTACGCATTGATATTTATGGTCTTGCGTTTTCACCTCGTAAAATAAAATGTCCCTGAAAAATTAATTCTTAAGTGATATTCTTCTCAAAGTAAAATTCAAATTTTCAAATTTTGCATTTGAAAATAGAATTGTAGAACTAATGAAAAAATATTTATTTTTCCAGGAGAAAAAGAGACAGGGAGCCATCATAGAAAGTATGCACCACCACGGCAAAGGTGTCTATTCCGGCACATTTTCTGGTACACTGAATCCTGCCCTTCAGGATAAGTTCGGAAGACCGAAGAGGGACATCTCGACTATAATTCACATTCTAAACGACCTTCTCTGTGCGACACCCCAGTATCGGGGTGTGTCAAGAAGGCACGCGGCTGCTTCTGCGCAAGTCCAAAATTCGGACAATTCAAATCAAGAAACGCATACTCCAGAACGTGAGTATCCACTTATGAAAATTTTGGTTTGCCCCATTTAATAATGAGTGGATAAAGTTAACCCTCTTTTCAAATCTTCTAATCTGTTTGAAGACTAAAATTTTAGAAAATTAAACAATCCACGCGAGATTTATAGTTTGTTAAAAATTAAACGAATTGCACTGAAGGAAATGATATATATCATACACCAACTTAACTTAAAAAGATACTGAATTTTAACATTTTTGCTTTAAAAATCACTCTCTCCTTTAAACTGTGCCTCGTTAAAAAAATCGCTGATATTAACTTCTCTAGGGCATGACGTAGCGAAAAACGCAGAGAACCTGGCGACCAGGTGTAAAATGGACCGGCTGCGAGTGATCATGGAGGAGCGTCAGGCGCGGCGGCGGGCGAGACGCGAGGCTCGCTCAGCACCTTATGGCCCGTGGACCCCGTCGCCGGAGGTGGCATCAGCCCCCAGCAGCCCTCAGCAGCAAGCGTGCACCGCCTCGATTGCCGCCTCCGCTTCCTCGTCCGAGTCGGACGCCATGGAGACTAGCGAGGAGCTGCACGCGCCAGAGGCGGTGCTCGCCTGAGGACGCCGCGACTCGCCATCTCAGCGTCTCGCAGAACTTTTTGTTTAGTGATCGCGCCCGTCCCGAATGTGCAAATTCCGGACGGGCTGAGAGTGTGTGTCGTAGTCGCCAGACTCTATCTCTGTCGTCTGTCCGAGCGCCCCGGTAGCAGCACTGCGCGTCTCTCCTCCCACCCCTCCTCCCTCCGCTTTCCGGCCCATCGTTTTTTGTTCAGTGACCCGTGTGTCACGAACGGCGCCAAAGATGTTGTTCTTCTTGATACTGCTTTCCTTACCTACCCGCCCACCAATTGTATATATTATGTAAGTTAAGGTAGGGGTTGTGTGATGACCTGCCGCGGTTTTTGCGGCGCTTCTAAATATGTCGCCCTCTCTCTCACTCTGTTCTTTTCGCCAGCCTTGTACAGTAGTCGTTGCCCCTTAAAGGCGCAAACATCGCAGGCCCAGTGCTGCTGCCCACTATTGAAACAATGTAATTATTATTACTATATCTGTGGCTGAGTTCAAAAAGAAATCCGATTACACAAATTTAATAATTTAGAAAACGAAATGGAGTCTGTCGACTGGCTGCCTGCTGGCAACAAATGTAAATTGTGCAAAGAGTTCAGTTGTCTTATATTTAGAATAAGGATAGACATGGATCAGAGGAGCTTTTAAAAATTCAGGCCCTCCTCTTTATGATGATTATCATTGTCCAACAATGTTCGCTCTTTGGATTTGCAAAAAGTGCTCCATTATCTACGCTACGATTAGTTTAAATGATTGAAACCTTTATTGTGAGAGCTGACTGGGTGAACTTTGTTATAAATTGGCTGGTTGTTTGGTTGATTGTGCGTTTTCTCATATTAAATCCGATAGTTCTTAAATACTGAAAAATAGCACTTTTTCTTATGTTAATTACCTAGTACCAAATAATCCTGTATTGTATCTGGAGTTTGTGGTTTTCATGTTCTTCACAGAGAATGAAGCGAATATTTGATGACCTCGTTTTTAGGATACCGGGGAGAATATTAACTATGAATCAGAGATTATATAAATAATTTCCTTGAAATCAAAAGATTTATTTAACATTTACATAAATGCTCATAGTACTCTGGTCTGGATTTGGAATGGCACAACTTATGAAGATTGCATAGGAACAAACGAATCAACTAAGGTCTTGAGGAAATCATTGTCACTGGAACTTATTTTCTGCTGCAGTTCTTCTAACTTTCTGCACAGCACCTCTGGGTCGTCCAAATCCAAGGCCTTGACATTTTCCAAAAATTCTTCAACCAACTCTTCACCTTTCTAAAATATCAGAGAATCGACCTTCAATCTGAGGTAATCAATACTCTTGACACTAACCTTTTTGTCTTCATCCTCTTGCGTCAAAAATTCTGATGGCACCCACTTGTGGAGCAGCTCCAACTGTTTTTGCTTCTCAGCAGCTCTCTACACATACAATCACATATTTTAACAAATTGTGCTGCTTTGAAAGAAAGACAGTAATGTAAAGTGTACCTGCAGAACCTGCTCAGGGAATTCAGTCATTTGGGCAACATGGAGGCCAAAACTCTGATCGCAGGGTCCATCCTTAATGCGGTACATCAAAGTAAGTACTCCCTCAGAAGTCTTGGCCACAACATGTCTGTTCACAACCCCCGGAACTTGGTGCGCAAGGGCGGTCAACTCGTGGAAGTGCGTGGCGAACAAGCAAAAGCAGCCTACATCTTTAGCAATGTTTCTGAAATCAGCCATTGAGATTATATGAGTACTAATTAAAAGGTCTGAAATAGAAGTTCACGTAATTTCGTAGCAATTACTCCAGAATATTTGATCAAATTTGGCTACTAGATCCATTGTAACAAAACCATCCTGGTGAATAATTTGGTCAGGGTTGAAAGTTGGAAATTCAGGTCATAACAGGCGAGTTCTGGCAACACGGGTTTGTCAAAAAACAGAGATCTTTCCAACCAAAAAACATCTTTCCAGCCTGTAAAGTAGATCTACAACATATGTGCAACTCATTGTCAGGGGGCAGCTTATACACAAACGCAACTAATCTGATATTATCAAATTAATTTTTTTTTTTGCTCTTTTTATCCCTGTCCGAGGACCGGGAAGGGCGCGCACTGCACTAGCACGAATGCTGAAACCCGGGTCCCATTAACACCGCGAAAGGATAACATGGGCGCACCGGGCTGCACAGGGACCCAGCCCACTCAAGGGCCACTTGCCTCCGCACCGAGGACTGCATTGAAACGCTAGACATTCGTCCCGTGAAGCCAAATCACGCATTCTGGAAAGGTGCAAACCAGCAAGTAGCGAGTCGGCGCCGGTGCGCCTCCCAGCCCGTTGAGCAATTTGAGCAATTCGAGTCACTAAACTAAACACTTTTTGCCATCTCGGACATTGGGTAGCCAGTATTAGATCTCCGAATTGCTAAATACCTCCCATTGCTTTGACACTCCAGAGAGTGCCTTAACAATGCGAGCCAACGGGCTGGTCAATTTGAACAGCTTTTTTATTCAATCGATAATAATGGAACGAAACTACCATACCATGTACTATAGTGAACTTTGGAGATACTATATGGTTATCGCAATTACTTTTGTTTGAATTGCCTTCTATGCATGAGATGTTATAAAAACCATAAAATCAAAGTCTACACATCGACTTCTCTGGGTTGACCCTAAGACACTTCAACAACGGAGCTAGCGAATTTATCTTTTTTTATATATTTCATCAAGTGCCAGGGAAATGAAACCCGCATTTAGTACACAAAGAGAATTGACGAGGATTTAGACAGGACACCTCCGATCACATTTAAGCAATTATAAAAAGCCTATAGATTTTAAAAGTTACATTGTTCAATATTTTTTTAGTATTTTGAGAGGATCTTATGACAGAACTTACTCAGAAATAGCCCATGCGAGGCCAAATCCATCGTAGGTGGATGTGCCTCTTCCCAGCTCATCGATGATGACCAGCGATCGGTTGGTTGCTGCCTTAAGGATCGTGCTGGTCTCCAGCATCTCGGCCATGAAAGTCGACACGCCTAGGGCCATGCTGTCACCGGCGCCAATTCGCACAAGCACGCTGTCCACCAAGCTGAGGGCAGCCTCTGCAGCAGGCACAAACGCACCCAGCTGGGCCATCACCACAGCGGCGGCTACGCTGCGAATGTAGGTTGATTTTCCGCCCATGTTTGGGCCAGTCAGAATAACCAGTCGCTCTTTTTCTGGAGGAAGCAATTATGAAGTTGCAGTTAAAAAATTCCACTTCACATGACACAAAAGCAAATTTCTTCTCCCGAAATATACTGAGCTGAATTTAAAGATTTTAAAAAAACTTTAGATTTGTAATTCGTTAAAATAGAGATCTTCTAATAATAATGCCAACCTTGGTCAAATACTGCATCATTTGCGACATAGTCAACTCCATTCTGTCTTTCCAAGCATGGATGCCTCAGCTGCTTGAATTTTAGCACCCCAGAGCCAGGAGGATGCAGCAGAGGTCTACAATAGGGCTCGCTGCTGCTTGAAGCAGCAACTGCAAAGCTGTTCAGCACATCGATTGTGGCCAGAACATCACCAAGAGCATTGATGGTGTCACTATATGTTGCTGAAAAGTTTTTAGGGGTTTAAATGCTGGAAGATAAATGAGATTGAGTTGACATTTACATATTCTACCTTTCATTTGTATTTATGAACCACAAGAAACTTTCATTTTCCTAAATATGTCGATTGTTTTGATCAATTTGATAGAAAAAAAAGGAATTAACCTCCCCTCAAGCTTACCAGCAACATCAACTACGCCCTGCACAATCTCCTGTTGAGTTTTTTGGTACTCCTCACTGGCTTCTTGATAATTTTCATTGAGTCCGCGCAGCTTTTGGTTTGTGAAACGAATGCCAGCTTTATTGGTGTCAATGATCTAAAATTATTGTTTGTTATTTTTATTTAATGTAGTTGAAAGAAACTTTACCGTGAACTTTTTGTTTCCTCTTAGGATTTTTTCGTCCTTCAAAGTGATACGATAAAAGTACCCGTGTTGAGCAGTGTATTCCAGCTTCATACTCTTGTTTGCTTCCAGATCCAGCTCCCTGCTTGCACTGAACAAAGCACTTTCCATTTCCTCTTTCATTTCAGACCTGCGACTTTGGATTTCTGCAAAACCAGAGGGTTAAACTAATAAGCTTGTGCACAGATTGGGACTATGCCTTTGAGGTTGTCATCAAACTCTTGTCGAATCAGGAACTCTCCCTGCGACGCAAGATCAATGTCTAGCGTCTGCTCAACCATTTCAACATAATTGGCCATGTCTGCGTTTTTCTCTTTGAGTGGCTCAAGTAGCAGAGCTTTGACTGAAGACAGCACCTTTTCTGAGTTTGACAGCCCCTCCAACAGCGAAACCACTCCTGACAGCCTCCGCACGCCCTGATAAATTCTGCAAACCAGATTTAATATATCGTTCCAGCAAAGCTTTCAAACCTGTAGAGGTCCTGCAAGTTGGCCTTTTTCCTGTGAATTTTCCTGGCCAGGTACTGCAAGTCGGGAATGCCTTTCAGGTAGTCTTTCGAAAGGCTGTCCATAGCAGCAAGATCAGAGTTCAGGGCCTCCACGCAGTCAAGGCGCTCTTGCAGAGGAGCAATGTTTCTCAATGGCTGCTGGAGCCACTTCAGCAGCAAGCGTTGCCCCTTAAAGAGTAAATAAAGTTGGTGGAATTCGTGGAGAAAATATTATAATAACGCAAACAGAAAATAAACTCATCTTCCTTCTGGTTTTTGCAGTTAAAGTGCAGCAAAGGAATGGAATTAAGAGCTGTCAACTTGAAAAAGGTGCAACACATATTTTGCAATTTTACACTTAAGTCAAGAATGAAGCCATTCGTTAATTTAGTATTGGATTGATAAAAAATTCGTACATGAGGAGTGCAGACTGCCTGTCCAAGCAGGCCAACAATCGACTCGTGAGGTTTGCCCAGACCAGAAGTTCCAACGCCAGGCTTTAGGTTGATGGCACGGACTGTTTGGACGTCAATCCTTACAAACAGCTCGCTGCTGTATTCCGAAATTTCAAACTGCTTGAAGTTGCCATTATCGCTGACCAACTCAAGGAAGTTGATGCATGCTGAGAGGGCTTGAGTTGCTGTGGTCAGCTTCATCTCGGGAAGGGCAGCCACGTTGTCCGACTGTCCTGGTTTGAGGCGCAGAAGACGACCCATGTCTTGTACAAAAGCGTCGTCAGATTTGAAGGTGTTCTTTGGTCGGATTGTAACCAACATGCCACAGTGCTCTGCAAACTATAGAAGGACAAAATATGAGCAATTATAGTGATCCCTTTTTACTAAATATATATTTTTTCAACAATCTTATGATTTCATTACGATGTTAAATATTAAAAGAAAATTTAGGACCTGTTTGATGGCCGAGATGTCTTTATCATCCATTCCTGACGATACGAGTAGCTCCCGAGGGGCCAATTGCTGGATGACGCATTCCATATTACTCAAGTTGTCCAGATCAGGGAACTGAGCGACCCTCATTTTGCTGTTGCTGCTCTCCACGAATCCAACACCCACAATCTGCACACGATAGTGCCCCATTTATTTCAAGGCCATCATGTTTGATTCACGTCAAACCTTGCTTTTTCCATCTCCAGCAATTTTGATAGCAGCAATTCCTGATTGAAGCTCTGATTTGGTGTTGAACAGCAAGTCTTCAAACTGGTAGAGATTGCCAGGGGACGCCTGAAAATGAAAAAGGTTGTTTAAAAATTACAAAAAATCAAACATAATCAAACCTTGTATTCAATAGTCCAGTTGTTGCTCGAATTGTTTGGGCTGCAGTACACCTCAACTCTGTAGGTTTTATTCAGAAGCAAAGTCCTCAGCAAGGCTTCATAGTGGTTCTGGTTTAGAATGACATACTCCAATTGATCTGCGTAAATGTTAACATCATATTTTCACTAACATTAGCTTAACTATTGAATTTCCTCACTCTGTCCGCAAGTCATGTGCTTGACAGATGAGGTAGACTTGAAAATTTCTTTGGCCGCAAGCGACGCATCCGCTCCATGGAGGGTGTAATACTCATTTCGGTTGAAAATGCGCACAGTGCACGCCGATTTCTGTAATAAAAAAAGGAAACAACGCAGTTAACGACCAGTTTTTTTTTCTCATTGAGTTCAAGGTGCTCAACGCTATCATTAAATTTGGCCAAAATTTTACATTATTGAGAGTTAGCAAATGGTGCAACAGAGAGGAAATTATCCTTGTCGGAAAAGCACCGTAGTAAAGGAAGCTAATTTGTTTGCATGCGCACGTTGCATTCGACCTTGCATGTAAAATAATGATGCACCATCAGCTTATTTCCCGACTTAAACTATGCGCGAGTCGTTAGGCACGCGGTGGTCGTCCCGTCGCATTTTTTGTTGCCTGGTGTTGCTCTGCGGTCAATTAAATTCCCTGCAACTTAGGTTTCTGCGATACAAAACTGTCAAATTGCGACATTATAAAAGCGACCTGCCCTATATGTTATAATTAATGTAGAGCAACTGTCAAAGAATAATCTATTCCCGCGACACCAGTTCCAACGAACACACCTGCACAAGATTAGTGATCTTATAAAACAACCAAATATCCTTGACACGTTTCTTTTGCAAAATTAGTAAGCATGCAGCGAGAAAAACAAAAGTGCAAGGAACAGGCTCTTTTGATGCAAAAACGCATTGGTGTTTTGCTTAGTGCTATGTGGAAATATGACCCGCTCAAAACAAAGTGCACTGCGTACACGCTGGGTATAGCAAATCCAGCGGGAGGTATAGCTTAGGCGGCGCTTTCGACCGCCATAGGACCGCGAGCTAGCTTTAGCTTTAGGAGGGGTTCGTTGGAGTAACCAAGAGGGGCCCATTATTTTCGCCTTGCAACTGCTAAGCTATAGCTCAGGAAAACTGAAAAGTCTCGCAGTACAGTTTCATCCACTGCACGAAGCATTTGAGTCTCTGCAAAGTTAGACTAAACTGTAGAGTAAGTTTTGATTTTTTTTAATTCCAATTAATTCAAGATAACAGCGATAGCCATTGTTGTATTTTACTCGCATGATTTATTTGCTCGTTCTAGAAAAATACTGAAATATACATTTTTTGATTAAACTTTACAGTGCGTTAAACCACAGCAAATATCGCAAAATAGATTGTAAGCTGCAGTATTGGAACCATATTTTTCTTTAATATAGAAATAAGAAGGTTACTAAAACAGAGGTTAAACTTTAATCGCAGCTATAACTAATTATTTCTTTTCTTACGTGAAGAAATGTATCTGACTTAATTATGCAAAGTAGGCTTTGTTGCTAACCAGAAGGCCATCAAATTTTCATTCCTCACTGCGCCCTGTGTGAAAAGTAGGCGAGACTCATTAAAATGCAACACCAAGCAGCATAATTCATTCAATCAAATAAGCGAAAGGAAAAAATATGACCACTAACGAGACTAATTATTTTTTTCTAGGAAATGAAGCTCAAATTGATCTTTTTGGTGGTGCTGGTTGCCCTGGTGGCGAGCTTCGTGCAGGCCGCTCCTGCCCCTTCGGACGTTGGGGACAAGCTGTCCGATATTGGCGAATCCATTCTCGACGCAGTGACCACCGAGCCTCCCTCATTGTGGGACCGATTCAGCAACTCAGTAAAGAAAACTTTCAACAAGGCAACGGACGACGCGAAAAAACTCGCTGATCGCGTCCAAGAGAATCTAGGATTGTAAAACTTGCTTGCGCTCATCAGAGAATATAGAGCCAAAATTATACATTTAGTTTATAGCTTTGCTTCTTTCAAATCAAATAATCTTGTATGTATCGTATATTTTTGCACTTTATTAAATAATAAAAAATAATTTTATGCACCACAAAACTATTTTAATTTAAGATTGAATCTACCCTAGCATAACCAATTTAAGTTTTTTAGTCTTGTATCAAAGAACTATACTGAAGCCAAATTTATTGCGAGAATTGTCATGAATTGTCACGTTCAAACGCTAGTTTTACTATGGATAGACGATGGCAGGTTCATTCAAACTATACCACTTACAGGCTCCCATTCCTAATTTGAAGGGGCCTCTATGGGTGATATTCCTGTTTCGCATGCTTTGCGATTCAACTACATCTGGAAACAGCAAGTTTACATGCTCGCAGTTCACTGAATGACCTTATTTGCTTTAAAATGTAATTAAGTTTCCAGTTAAATTCCTGACTAAAGATTCTTTTCAATTAAGGAATCACCAGATTGGGAAAATGAACGCCGGCCGAACAAAGGCGTTTTGTTTATGTTGGAATTCGATAAAAGGACGGGAGGGAGTCAAAGGTCTTGTGCTCTGCGCAGAGTTGTTTTCAAAGACGTGCAAAAGTCAGTGTGGAGAGGCAAGCAGAGCCGTACGCAGCTATAGCAAAGTGAGTAAACGTCAGTCATTTTCAACTGTCGACCTAATGACCTGGATCAACAGATTTTTGCTCGAATTCAGACTCCCATATCTGTTAGCGTTGGAATTTTGAGTCGAAATCTCATCCGCTTGTTTCCAATCGAATGCCAACCAGACAGACAATTATTTGCAATTTGGCTTTCGGGGATAAGAGGCTAATTAAGACTCACTTGGAAACGCAACTTTCCAGGCGCTAAAGGCCTTGACGGCTCACTTGAGCGCGCAGTAAAGCCATATTAGAGAACACATTTTACAATTTAACATCCGATATTTCCTTATGACGTCTGTTGAAAAATCTGGCTGGGGAAATTCAAGCTGGAATAAATTCAGTATTTATAGCACAGGATTTTTTTAACTTTTTTCCTTGTAACACATTTTTAAACAAAAATATTTCCTTCAATTTCAAGAATTTATTGGGTATTACCAAACTTTAACCTCCCGTTGTCTACTTTTTTCTGAGCTCGAAAACATGATAATGACAGCAGATAAATGGAGGAGAAGCAAGCAGATGCTTTTAAGACTGACAAGACTATCCCCCACCTTATTTAAGCTATTACTTGTTTTCCGCAAAAACATGATTCACGTCCTAATCATTTCCATTTGCTAAATCACAAAAAGGCTATTTTCCTACATTTATTCATGAACACAAAAAAAACGAAATGTCCCGCATGACCTTCACAGTTCGCCTCCCATCAGTGAGTGATCACTTGTGTAAAGGTATACTAAAACAACCGAAAGGTGGCATCTTTTCTTTTGTTGTTACTCGCTGAGCATTCATTTAAAGGATTCGGGCAACAAACGATGTGTGCTCTCCAAATTAGTTTCGAGTAGTTAAAATGCAAATAAACAGAGTGAAACGACTGGTGCAATCATTACCAACCTGAAAACTTGTTTGACAGCTGTACTAATTAAATCTTGAACAATTTTCCTAGTAGTCTCAACCAGCTCAAGAAATTGTTCGTTTATAACGATCGAACGAAATAAATAAGGAAAAGAAAATAGCTTTCTGGAAAGGTGTGCATAATTAACAAGAACTAAGATAAAATATCACAATTTTTTAATAGGTATATTTAGGCTAAAATTATATACTCGGTTAATTGAACTTTATAATTAAACACTTCTTGCATATAATAATGAGTGTATTTTTCTGTTAAAAATTTCAGCTGCAATATTAACAAATTTAACTAATGTCAGGGCGCCATAAAAAATTCTGAATAAATGGACGGTTCTAAACAAAATTAATTGTGCTCTATCCCAAGAAATTCAATTTAACTTAATGAGGTTGTTTTTATGAAAAATGCGGGTATTCACTTTGAGATAAGACTTTTTAAATTTTATCGAAGCATGTAACAAAAAGTCTAAAATATATATAGAAGCAATTGAATTGATAACCTTCAAATTCTGTTTTCAACAGAATGAAGACAGCAACTTTGCTTTTAATCGCGGTATTGCTTGTGTGCACCGCTGAAGCGTGTTTCTGGGGCAAAAGCAAGAGCCAGCAGACGCCCGAATGGCTGACCAAACAGTCCCTGAACGATTTCAACTCAGCCCTGGACAAGCAAAGCAATAACCGCGGCCGACGTGACACCTCATCTGAAGAGACTACAACCCCTGAGACCACTTTCCAAGAGAAGGCAGGCTCTTTCTGGGACAAGATCAAAAAGGGAGCCAGTGACGCATACGAAAGGGCAAAGGAGGACGCCAAGACTGTAAGGGACAGGCTCGGTGAAAATCTCGGAATCTCAGACTAATCTTTACGTTTGTGCCATTTACTTATTGCATATCTTAGGTAATCTAATTTAACTCTTGATGTATCGGTAAATAATACCCTAAATATTATAACTCATTCAGTTTTTTTTATTTATAAAGAGTCAAGAAATTAATCACTTTTCGTGTTAATGGCATTAAGCAAAATACAATTTAGCCCCAAAATTGACAGCGTTATACAGGCAAAGAGAATTTGAGTGTTAAAATATCAATGAGCTAAATAAAAGTTTAAATAAATTGGAAATGATGATGTTTTCTTACTTTCCCAACTTAAAGACGATTTTATATTTTTGTAATTTTAGCTTTGACAATAGCTGAGACGTAGAAAAATCAGCCAGAAAGAGACACAGCAGTCTCGCAACCTCTGACCCAGGCGGGAGATAGACCACTAAACGAGATAATGGTCGGTCGATTGCGCTTAATTTACATTCGGCCGTATCATCTACGCATCACTTGGATTATTCAGTTTTCCTTGAGCGTTGCTCATCTGTCAAGAAGCAAGACGTGACACTTCTCGTGATGGACGCTTCCTGCCTTTAACACGCTTGTGCTCTCGTTGCTTATTGTAATAATATACCGAGTTTATATTAAAATGCATCAATGCCGCAAACTTTAATACTATTCACATGAGCAATTTGTGCGAATGAGAAATGATATATGATTGAATTCAATGATTCAACATTTTTGTAAACGACTCACCTCAGGCATGGTGTTGAAGAAGCGCATGAAGGCTGCTTGCTGAGAAGCATCTGCAAACAGAGAATTTGTTTTCTATATTAGTGGTGTAAATAAAATCATTAAATAAAAAGAATAATCCTATTTACAGCTGGTACAATAGTCGGAAAACTTCTCACCAAACTCATTAAGGAGAAAAATGAAAGCATTTCTACCTCATCCATTCTTTACAAGCTTGAAGTTCAATCATTTAATGTTGAAATGTACAATTACCAAATCTAAAATTCGTGTGTATTATCGCTTATATCTATAGCTTCAGAAAATTTGCTCCTTTATACACAGGAAAATTGTTAAACCATAATAAAATGGTTCTACTGATTTACAATGGCTATAATATACTCCCACAAGCGGAAAAACAAGCGTGGAAGTCAAACAGATTAAAAAATTGTATAATTAAATAGAATAAATTAAATTTTTAGGTCGAAATTCCAAGAAGAATTGCCTGCTCTACAGGGGATGAAAGTTTGCAATTTTTTAAAAACACAAAATTTCCAGTGATTCGTTGTAACTTTGGTTTGAGGTAATTAAAAAAAAATAGTGTCTAAAATGTTCAACGTCCAACAACTTTCCCAACAGTGACCTACCACGTAGGTCAAAGGTCAAGGCCACTAAAATTAGGTCAAAATTTTCTACAAATTTCTGTATACCCTCTAGTAAATGAAATTATTAAAATAATTCGAGATTTCTTAATTGTATGTATGTACCCCATATTATACCTGGTAATAACATAAAAGGTTAGGGTTTTTCGTGTTTTTGAGAAATTCCAATTATTAAGAGACCGAAACACGTGTTTCTTAGCAACCTGAAAATCGAGGGTTCTTAAAATGTACATAATAATATTTAGCTTTTTATTGAACAGATTTGATGAATTTGTGATTATTTAAGATTTATCAGAAGTCAAAGTTGGTGATGCAACCCACCCTAAGCCCCGGGAACGGACTTTTGGGGTATATCGTACTAAATCAAACTCGTGCGCTCTCGAAGTCAATTTGAGGTCATTTTTTGCCCTTGAATAAGGAATTGTCGATTCTTGAATTATCATACGTTTTGTCATGAAACTCTAGCTCATGACGAAGGATTTGTATTTGTATGTACATATTTTGTGTAATTTTGTAAGAAGTTTTTTCTTAAGTCTTATGTGTATTTCAATAACATAAAAGTTAGCTTTTCTTACCCATTGATAATACTTGGCACGTCTGAACACTCATTGTAAAGTTTAATGTTATCGATGTTGTTCAAAAAATCAGTGATGTTCGACTCCAAAATCTTCACTACGAAATGTTTTGATTGCACTCAAAATAGTTGACATCAACGTGTCAAGTCAAAATCGTTGAAAAATCTGAAATAAACTTAAAATCTCAAAGGCTAGAGAGTCGCGATTTGGATTCGAAGCTCGAAGCAGCGATTGAGCGATGAACGGCGGCAACTTTCACAGCTGCTACATGTCATCATGGTGTGCGGAATTATTTTAAGAACGAAAAAATCAAAAGATAAATACTTTATAGTTATATTCGGACTAACATTGTTCAAGAAGAAAACTTCATATTTTCATGATACAACTACCTAAAAATAACAGGTATTCACAGGATATTCGTATATTTTAAAAGTTTGTTGCTAAGTAAAGCAAAATGACCTCAAGCTCCGTTTCTAACACCGACCAAATTTAGCCGGGAAAATGATCACGTGGTTAAATTTACTCGCGAAGCGCGGGACTCGCAAACAAGAATAATGATGGATATATGAAGGTTTTCATTTTAATTTGATTCTATTTTGTCACGACGACTTCAATCTTCGAGCAATAGTAAGTAAACAACAACATGCATTAATGACTAAAACAGTATAATAATAAAATAATGATTCATTTTTCTTCATTTAATTTTTGTCCTCCAAGTAGTGAAGGATTCCATCTATTGAGAAGACTGATAACCGCGTCCTCTAGAGGTTGCAACTCGTGTGGTGACCAGCGGGAAGCGAACTTCTCAGGCGCTCTATGTTCGCGTGTTGTGGCAATGGAAAATTAAATAACGCAATAAAACGATTATTCAGCGATCAACTTCTTTAAAAAAAATTGCTATTTAACTCACTGTTTAATTGGCTTTTTTTGTTATAAATTTAAATTACGATTGAAAGATTGAGACATCTTTTAAAAAAATTTCGCACAGTAATAATAGTCTTTATTAAGTATTGTTAAATAAGGACAATTAATTGCTCTTTTTCATCAAGAGACAAGGTACGCTATACATATAATTGCAATCGCACTTGATTGTGTCGAGTCGGGTTTTTAGTTTAGTTTTTATGGATTTTGAACCTCCTTTAAATCAGAACAGGTTTCCAAAGAGCACATCAAGAGATTCTCATCACGAGATGGAGCAAGTAAAATAAAATAATCATGGATTTTCTGCGACACGATCACATATTCTGTTTAAAGAAAAATTCTGCAGAGCTTCACTCACGTGTGTGATCCGCACCATAAATGCAAAAGAGCACTCATCATCATAATCTCGTTCTATCTACACAGATTACAACATTCCTCTTTTAGTTTCAATACACTCCCTGTGAAAACAACGGATGCTGGGGGATATAGAATAATGATGATCGTTGTGCATGCGCACCTGTGTTATTTAACTGCGTATAAAATTCAAAAAGTTGCTTCTTATCCTAAGAATCCATGCCTCAAACGCAAATGATAAAAATTGCTATTAATTATAGTAATATTTCTAAACCTGAAAGTGACTATTATATTGAATTGAATATGATTCCATATTCTTTTGAACGAATAATATTAATTTCTTCCCCTCACATCATTGGTTAATACAAAATAAAAACACATACAGCATAAATGACAAAAAATAATAATTGTTAATAGTACACGTAACTTATCAGTAATTCATAAACAAAGTAATAGTTTGATCATCTTCGTGGTTATTTAGCAGTTCACATTTTAAATGGGGATATATGGTGGACACTTATTTATAATCCTGTGTTTACTGTCTTAAAATAATTTTGTTGATTGACGTGGGACAAGCCTTGTTGTGTTATGCTTCATTTCTGATTTTTGTGCTGCAGAAGTTAAAACAGCTGCTGATTTATCGTTCAATCTCCCACCAGTTCTACTTTTTGCAGAAACTGGATTTGGCCTTAGCCGGAGCCGTCGTATCGCTAAAATAGTAAGGAAAGCAGCGTAGATGGGCATGGGCATTGACAGTGACTTCGGCCGCGGGGGAAACGCTTCGCATCACAGAGGTTGCCGATATTAATATATACAATTACAAACTCTCAAGTTGAGGGAGTAAGGTGTCGTATTTCTCTGGCAAGCAAACAAAAATTTCGCAAGCGAACTCTCATTGATAATAATTCATTTTGAAGGATAACTAGGCCAACATAAATATTTTCGTACAAAATAGGTTGAAACATTGTCCTTTCGCTCATTCATAATATACATTCGCACAATCACGCCTGACAGAGACATAAAATAAAAATAGCGCCCGCCTACGTGACGGCATCGCGTCTCTCAGTTAGCAGCATTTAGATCAAGACGCAGACCGTTAAAGTTCAACACTCTCTTGATCCAACGCGGATTGCGTGGGCGCCAAAGCGTGTACCCTTGCAATCAGAGAGCAAGTGCAACATCATTTTTTTCGATTTCGGATGGCACTGATAGATCGAGATGTGTAAAAAAGAATCGATCTTGTCCAAAATAATTGCTATAGGGACCGAAACCCGTCGTCTTTTTATCTCGCGCACGCAGGTCCAATTAAGCATCAAGTGTCTTGGCAGGTGGATTTAACAAGCCCAATGCCCCCATCAGTCAGCGTAAGCGCCCTGACGTTTTTACCCACAATCTGCTTCTGGGCCCCAAGGAATGTTGGCTGCTGCTCGAAGACGCGCTCATTACCGCCTCCACGGAGGCCTGTTTCTGAATATCGCATTTTCAGACGAAAGGGAAAATGCAGATTACTGCGGTGTCATGCTTGTTCGCTTAATGGTCTTTGCTTCACAAACCAATATCCAATGAGTGTGCGACGGACGAGCATAGTGGCATTGTTTTCCTTCCTCTTGGAAATTGCGTCTCTCTCATTATAAACTGGCTAGAATACAAGGAAAAAGGAAACTTTTGATGCAAATTTAACAAGCTATAATTATACGTGAAATAAATTTTCATGAGGGAAGTAAACTTTAAAATTTAAATTTATTTTTTCAAGCCGGCTCACTATAAAAAAACTGTGGAATAACTCTCAAAAACTCAATAAAAATCTTGCTTATATCATACATTGTTTTTTATTTCTAAAACAACATTTTTAAGGTATTTTGGATAAAATTTTGACCCATTCCTATGAACTGCAAGGGATTGTCGAATCAATTAATATTAATGAGTTATATTCACCAAAATAAGAAATCTAAAGACTTATTCCCGGAAATTAAATCGAAACGTTGACAGATTCGTCTTGTCTAATAGCAGTATGCGTATCAAAAATATTCGTGATAGAAAGAAAACTGGCTTCAAAAATCCCATCAATTTTTTGGATCTCCATAGTTTGCAAATAACGATAAATTTAAACTGTATTGCTACAAAATTAAAGTGAACGAATTAGTAAATTTACCACCAGGTTTTTTCATCAAGTGAGGACTATATTCGGCAGACATAAGGAATCAATAGAAAGAAAGTAAGATCAAACCATCCAAACTTGCAATGAGATTATCAAATTGGTCGCCTGTTTATTCTAAGGAGCTCCCTTGAAAGCAGTTCCCATATTCCAAATTACTTAGGGTTCACAAACAAATTTTTAATACTGCAGTACTCATTTCAGCAACTAATTCTATTTTTATTCTACCCCCGGCACGACTCTAGATTGGATATGTAGTAATTGTAATTTTTTCAATGAGCACGATATGTAATGAATAATAAACAATGAAGAGAACCTTCAAATAAAAAGGGCCCCATTATGCAACCTATATGAAGAGATCTCAAATTAAAATCGCAATATTTCAACCAGCATAATATATATGTAAATATTCAGGTAAGCCGCACGAGCTGACAGCGAATTCGGGGGACCGCATCCCGCGGTGTTAACGCCCTTTCAGTTGGACGTGAGTAACCCGCCGAGCAAGTTTTTATCAGTTTCGGAGGCTGAATGAGACCCATTCCTCTCTGACAATTTGATCAACTGCGGCGAGCCGAAAACTAAGCTCGGCCGGAGATGAGAGCAAATAAATAAATATAAATAATGCTGTTGATGCGAATTGCGGCATGAAGGTGGCTGCTTGCCTAATGAATGTGAAATGATATGCAACGATCAAGGGAGAGTAAAAAAAGAGATGAAAAAGACGCACAAGCGGCAAAAACGCAAGCAAACGAGTTCTCCGTGCGAGTGATCGAGAGCGAGCGCAATGTTTTGTTCCCGCCACACCCTTGCCAAAAGTTAAGTTCACGGCCAAGCAGAGGTGCCTGGGATGCGGCCAAGTCGAGCCAGCGAGACCTGTTGAGGAAAGCAGCGAGGAGTAGGGACGGGTATAAAAGCTTGCCAAGTACACTCCGGTGCTCCACAGGGTTGGAAAACGCAGCCCGAACAGTGTCTCAGCGCAGAGACCGAGAACACGCCGATAGACGTTCTTCGCAACACACACACACTCAGGTGAGCAACCTTTTTCTCGTCAGCACCACTTGGCTCGAGACGCGCCGGCCTAATTAGGCTTTATTAATTGCACCGCTTATAAGGCGATTCCGCTTAATTGGACGCTCATTTGTTTTTGGAATGGCTCGATATCACAGAAAACGAGAGGAAAAACTTGTTCAAACAGTCATGTAAATTAATGCGTGCCGTGTCATGTCATCAAAGCTGCAGTATGCTAAGTGATCGGGATTCTCGGCTGATGCAGACACGCGAGGCAGGAGATAAAATTGTGCGCAAATCATGCACTCTGTTTACAGCCCATTTGTCAGTATTTTTTTTTTATTTGCAATGCAGACTGCAATAATTCAAAGTAAAAGAAATCCCTGTTTTCGAAATTGTATCTTGTTTCTTCTAAAATTTTTGAATTAAATATTGGAAGCATTTTTACGTACTTCAAATAACTTTTAATTGGCAAGTGGAGTCAAGCTAAAACTAAATTTATAAATTAACAAAAAAGTTTGAAACAACAGGGTAAATTGCAGTTTGCAACAGACCATCCTATTCAAGTTGCTTGCAAGAAAGACTAATTTAAAAAAAATCAACTAACTACCCCTCTTTCTGATTATTAGGAATTTAAATTATTTTAGATTATATAATTTATTACAAAATTTTTCCCGTCTTCAATTTTAAACACTGTATCAAGTTTTCTGATCTTTTAATAGTTTAATAATCTTTCTGATTATTAGGAAATTAAATTATTTTAGATTATATAATTTATTACAAAATTTTACCCGTCTTCAATTTTAAACACTGTATCAAGTTTGTTGAGAGAATTTACCATGGTGCTTTACTAAGATTACTTCCATCACAATTAAGAAAAGATCAATTCAAAGATTTAAAGACAAATATTTTTTGAGTCGATCTGCGCCAATATTTGACGTTTGATGTGCCACGCTATTTTGTTTGGGATGCAACCAATATACACGCTCAATACCACCATTCTTTGCTAATGCGACTTCATATGACATCGGCGCATCACGTCCGACCTATAAGGCCAAACAGCGATGGCTACCCTGAGGCAATCAGCCTTCAGCGGTGTCACTGCTTACAATAATAGTGCGACAGCGCAAGCATTCTCATATGAACTTGGTAGTCAAATTAGCACACACTCGGCCCACTGAGCACATAATTTCGCTTTTCACGACAAGCGTCCGGCGAGCAGGAGCCTCGCGAATAAATTTCAGGATTCGTGAGTCAAGGGAAGCAGCGGCGTGCACAGAATGTTATTTATCGCCGCGCACGACGCCTGAAAATGAGAAAATTATACTTAATCGATTGTTTTTCCATCTACGGGGCTGGCAGGCGGTGCGTGCGGAGATCTAGAAAAAGTTGGCAAGAGCACGGCAAGGTTCGTTGACCTCACGCGTGAAGGTCACTCTCAATTTTATTGCCCCGCCCCGACTATCTTTTTTCTGCTGGACATTTAAATCCCATCCTCCTGTCTTGAGAAACCCCCGAGTCGGCCGCCGTGAGCGAGCGCGTCGTGTGTTCAAATTGGAGTCAACCCAACCTGAGCAGAGCTCGTCGCCGCGCGCGCGGTGTGTGCTCCTCTCAACACAAAAAAAGCACCTCTCAACAAACCGGTTTATTGATACATATTTTCAGATGACCTCAGCAAGGTTAAGTTCAAGCGTCTTAATCGCACGTGTCACCAAACACAATTGCGCGGATTACCCAGACCGGCTCCTGAAATTAATTTCTCAATTCACAATAGCCATGAGTCGACAATAAAGACAGTCGCAAAAAATAAATTATTTGCAGCCGCGCTTGCCGCTTGCCTTTGTGATACAAATGGAATACAGGTCTTGGTTTAATTAGTCAACCATAACAATCGATAATTGTATAATTATCACCTTTCTTGACGGGATAATACGAAACGTGGACGCTATATCTCAGCTTTTCATGGGCACTGAACGGCACTTGAAAAAGATTAATTAAAGATCCTTGCCTATTAGCGCTCTGATAAACCGCAGAAAGCGAATCAAGGTGGATGCTGTTGCACTTGCTAATGGATTCCATCGCTTGAGCTGCTTCTTCATTGTCATCTCGCATAGTTGGTCAGCTATGAAGCGCATTTAATTTTTATTACATTTCTTTCGCTTCTGGTGTGCATTCGACCTCGCACCTGCAATTTATGGCAATAAATTCACTACGCCGCCTACGACTTGTGTGACAAAGCATCCACTAACAAGGAATCTCAAATCAATCGTTTTCTTGATCAGCGTCAAAACGGGTATTTATACAGATATTGCAACCGCAAGTTCTGTGAATATAAGTTTTATCAGTTTCTGTTTGTTTTACGAGGCGGGACTGGTGAAGTGTGTTTGCGGTTGAGGGAGCACCGCAAAATTGTCATTTAGCATTCCGCCAAAAACGAGATAAATGATTTGAATTGAGGAAACCGCACAAACAGTTCTCTAGAGTGCATTATAACAATTTTCCGCACGTTTGGTTCGCAGGAAAGAGAGCCCAAGGATGGGTGGTGTTTCGTTACTGGCGGCATGCTTGCTGCTGGTAGCCCCCAGTATTCAATTCCAGCGAGGGGCTGTCGAGCGAAGGCCGACGAGCCAATATGAGCGCGAAGAGACATCGCAGGTGCTGGAAAAGCTGCAGCTCGGCGACGGCCACTTGGGAAACAAGAGGCTGCCGTTGCGAGCGGCTGTCGAGCACCATTTGACTGCACAAGAAAGGTTAGATATTGTCAAAATTAATTTTACAGTTTTAGAATATTTGTTCGATTTGCAGAGCTCAGCAACATATTCCATTGCGAGAGGCTGTCGAAAGCAGACCCGAATTTGTTGTGAGCTCCGAAAGAATCGCGTTGCCTTACACATTGGACTCTGCGGAAAATTTGGAATCGGACAACGAAGCTCCGCAAACACCAGGTATATATTATTTATTAAATTAATTACCAACGAATCTGTATAAAAAAATTCTCCACGCAGGCCAAGAGCGTTATCCAACTGGAATCAGCTCGATTGGTGATTATCGCGTTGTTTGCTATTTGGAGAGTTGGGCTGCGCACAGAAAAGAGCCGATGAAGTTTTTCACCAAGGAATTCAATCCACATGCGTGCACGCACCTTATTTATGCGTTTGCTTCTTTGGATCCTCACTCTTTAAAAATAGTGCCCCAGGACGAGGAGTTTGACATTGTCAAAGGTATCAATATCAATTTCCCCCAAAAATCACGAAATATAATTATTTGGAAAATACTCAAAATTAGGTGGATACAAAGCTGTGATGCAACTGAAAGAAATCAACCCCAACCTTAAGGTTCTCATCTCGCTCGGAGGTTGGGTTGAAGCCGCAAGACGTTACTCGGAAATGGCCAGCAGTGCCTCAAGTCGTCGCGAATTCATCCGCTCTGTGGACCACTTCCTCGACAAGCACGAATTCGACGGTCTTGACCTCTTCTGGGAATTCCCTGGTGCCAAGGATCTGGGCGCCAAGGCCACCGACAAGGAAAACTTTGTGCTCTTGGCCGAGGCCCTGTCAGAAGTTTTCGCTCCCAAGGGCCGGCTGCTGTCGGCCGCTGTTTCACCCTCTCGCTTCAGAATCGAGGACGGCTACAACGTGCCTGAACTGTCTAGATATTTGGACTTTTTTAACGTCATGAGTTATGACTTGCTTGACGAGAGAGACAAGGCTGCGTATCATCCCTCTCCGCTGTTCAGGAGGTCCCATGACCAAGGCATCGGTGTGTTTTTGAATGTTGTAAGTTCAAAAAATTTTCAAAAGGGCTTAGATTTTTCAATCTTGAAATTCTTAGGACTACGCCATTTCTTACTGGCTTAAAAAGGGAGTTCCTAGCAGGAAGATCATCATGGGCCTGCCATTTTTCGGCCGATCATTTACCCTGGAGGATCCTAATGTGAATGCTCCTGGATCTCCAATTGCTGGCCCCGGAATGGAGGGAAAATACACTTTGGTATTTTTATCTCACATAATACATTTTTATGATTAAATTATTTTCTTTTTAGCAACGAGGATTCCTTTCCTATTTTGAAATTTGTGAGAGACTGGCAGAAGGAAAAGGTGAAGAGCATTGGATGCAATATATGGATGAAGTGGGAAGTCCTTACATGGTTCAAAAGGACCAATGGGTTGGATTTGACAATCCAACGAGCATTAAAACCAAGGTAATATTTTCGGGGAAAGCAGAATTACACTTACTAATTTTTTTTGTCTAGATGGAATATGTTAAAAAGTACAATTTGGGAGGCGCTATGGTTTGGGCTGTAGATATGGACGACTTCATTGGATTCTGCGGCAAGAAATATCCGCTCCTCTCAGCTATTAACGAGGGCCTCAAAGGTAATTTTTCAAATAATGTGTAAGATTTGTGTTAATAATAGGTTTTCTCATTTAAGAAAAAACTGACGCTCCGACAACAGCAGCGCCAATCATCGCTGAAGTGACCCCGGCGCCTGCACCGGCTCCAACGCAGCACCCAATTGAAGCGGTCGAGGCTGAATTAGTCGTGCCCACGCCCGGCCAAGAAATTGTTTCCATTGGACCTGGAAACTCTTGCAGAGGTCACGGCTACGCTCGAGAGCCTACAAATTGTCGCGTTTACTACAGGTAAATTGCTTGATAAAAAATTATCTGGTAATCTAACAGCATGTGATTTTAGATGCGAGTGGGGAGTGAAAACGACCTATGTTTGTCCTGAAGGACTTCATTATGATGCAGAGCTGCAACTGTGCAACTGGCCCGAGAAGGCTCGTTGTGAGCAGGTGATTTTAATTCCCGAAAAGTACGTTTTGACGCCTCTGCAGCAGTTTTTGGTCAAATTCTCTGTACCTCACTACCCAGTTCAGCATAGCACAATTGGTAACTAAATTAAAAACCAATAAAAAGAGAAGAAAATGGTTGTAAAAATGGCATATTTTAGTTTCACAGCGTCAAACCGGCATTGATTGCTCCACGGATGGTCTTTACAGCGACCCTACAAGCCAAAGCTACATTTTGTGTCAAAACCAACGGAGTTACTCTATAAGCTGCCAAGAGGGATTTACCTACAACCTTGGCACAAACCTTTGCGAGCAAGAAACTGAAAAGGTCGCAAGCAATGTTTTCGTGAAATCTGCCGTGCAAATGTCTGAGCAACTGAAAATCGACTCGCACAACACACTGAATAAAAATCGTCCAAGTGTAAAGAAAAATGGTAATTTAAATATTGTGATGCCTAAAAAAGTTACTAATTTAAACTAAAAGACAAAGGCTACAAGGTCGTCTGCTACTTTACCAACTGGGCGTGGTATCGCAAAGACGATGCGAAATTCGTGCCAGAGCACCTCGACCACAGGCTTTGCACTCACATAGTCTACGCGTTTGCTGCCCTGGAACCACATGATCTCAGAATTATTCCATCTGACCCGTGGACCGACTATGAAAACAGTGAGTAAATTTTAGTATTACAGTGATTGAAATTGATGCTGAACATCTTTGCAGATTTCTATCAACGAGTTACTTCCGTTGCTGAGCCTCGTCGAGGGGATGCTAACGTCAAAATTTTGCTCTCGTTGGGAGGCTGGACTGATTCTTCTGGAGACAAATATTCGCGTATGGTCGGCAATGAAGCATCACGCAGAAAGTTTATCTCGGACACAGTCAACTATTTGAAATCGCATAACTTTGGAGGTCTTCACCTCGACTGGTACTATCCCCGCTGCTGGCAGTCAAACTGCGGAAAGGGACCTGTGTCTGACAAGGACAATTTCGCCAAGCTCATCAAAGAACTGCGAGAAGAATTCAACAAGCAGAGCCCCCCGCTAGAACTGGCCGTGGCAATTTCTGGTTACAAAGAGGTTCTGGACGTTGCTTACAATGTCCCTGAAATCAGCAAGAACGTTGATTTTATGTCCGTGATGACCTACGACTACCACGGCGCTTGGGAAAAGAAAACTGGCCACGTGAGCCCGCTGTTTTACAGGCAGGGCGACCGATTCCCCCATTACAACACGGTAGATTTTTTAATTCAATCGATCAGTATGAGATTTATTAATTTTTTGGTGTCTAGAATTTCACTCTGGAGTATTTGGTGTCGATGGGAGCTGACCGTGATAAGGTCATCATGGGAATTCCGCTTTATGGACAAACCTACACTCTTGACGATAGCAAGAATAATGATGTTGGTGCTCCATCATTCGGACCTGGCGAACCAGGCGAGTTCACGAAACAACCTGGAATGCTTGCTTACTTCGAAGTTTGTGAAAAAAGTGAGTTTATATACTTGTTTTAAGTGAAAAATAAAATATTATGTAAATCTTATTTTTAGTTCGCTCACAGAACTGGCGAGTTGTCAGAGACAAGTTTGGGGCTCACGGGCCTTACGCTTATTCTGGAGATCAGTGGGTTGGCTACGAGGATATCGACTCTATTCAAGAAAAGGTAAAAACGCCAGGAAATAAATAATAATGATAAATGAATCTAAAAATCTCAGGGCCGCTATATTCGCAATATGGGATACGGTGGCGCAATGGTCTGGACTGTGGACTTGGACGACTTCACCAACCGTTGCTGCAAAGGCACCTTCCCTCTGCTAAAGGCGATTAATAGGATCTTTGAGCGCATACCCACTGACTCAAGGCCTGCAGTGGACTGCACGAAGCCGCCACAGCCCATCACGCCTGCTCCACCAACGCTGACAACCGGAGTGGACACAGGAGCCGAAATGACCACCACACCAATGACCCAGAAGCCAGCCGAAATTAGCCCCACCACCAGCCCTTGGTGGACACAGCCGACGACCGCGGCGACCGCACCAACGACTCAGTCGACCACCACCCCCACCACTACCACCACCACCACCACTACTACCACTACCACAACCACAACTACCACGCCCAGACCGACTACCACAGGCACCAGTTCGACCTGGTGGCCTCAACCGACCACAACGACCTCAACTCCGGTTTCCAGTACAGCTGGAAGCAACGAAGATTTGCTGAACAAACCTTGCGAGCCTGGTGAGCACCACGCTGACAGGCAGAGCTGTAATGCCTACTACAGGTGTATTCTTGGACAACTGAAACGAGAGTCCTGCGCTGGAGGCCTCCACTGGAACCCCACTCTGCATGCTTGCGACTGGCCCAAGAAGGCGGGATGTGAAGCAGGTACAATTTATTTCAGTACAAAATTGTATGGAGGAAACTGGTTAAAAGTCCGTGATTGTTCACCTTGCAAAATGTTTAAAATTTTCGTCCCGACTGTACAAGTAAATGAAAATTTTCCACTTCCATTCTTTAGGCAAAATTCCATAACCTCCCGCGCGAACGGGCAAAATTGGAATATTAATATTAAATCAACAGAAAGCAAAGTTAGGTCTCGTTATTATAGAAAAATATTTCAGAAAATGTGCCGACAACAAGTGCACCTTGGTGGCCTCAGCAACCGCCGACCATGCAAACGACGACTACAGAGAGACCAAATGAATGGTGGACACCCAGTACGACAGAAATGTCACAACAAATTGTACGGAAATTTTTCTCTCCCGACAGATTTTAAAATAATTTTTATTCATTTTTTCCATTTAAGATTGAGGGTAGACCAACCTACGCGCCTCCTAAGGCTTGCACATCGGGATCGTACGAGGCCGATCCTAGTGACTGTGCAAAGTTCTTCATTTGCGTCAATGGTCGGCAAAACGGCCAGAATTGCGCTAGTGGTCTGTACTGGAATCAAGAAAAGAAATACTGCGACTGGCCGAGCAATGTTCAGTGCGGCGCAAGGAGCGAGACTGAATTCGAAGAATTTTTCGAAGAACAAAAAGCTGAGGGTAAATACGATAGCTTGAATCAAATCCCATCTCTTATCAAAGATTTTTTTTGTAGATTTGCGACTGATTGAGGGAGATTCGTGCTCCAAAGATTTCATGAGGGATAAAAGTGACTGCTCCGTTTTCTATAGATGTGAAAACGGTAAGATTTTGTCTGTAGGACGCTGCGCAGATGGCCTCCACTTTAACGAGGTACGCGAAATTTCTTACTGAAATACAACTGCTCTACAAATTCATTTTATCATAGGTGCAACAAAATTGTGACTGGCCAGCTAATGTCGGCTGCACTTCCTCTGGTGGAGATTCAATCTCCTCATCAGGTTCCTCGACCATGAGGCCTGTGGCTTCAACTGTCAACCTCCCGAAACCAACTGAGAGCTGGACACATGAGCCACCTAAGGTCACCACAACGACCATTGCTCCTTTAGTTAACGACCCCGCGCCGGCACCTTGCACTGGTAATTTACATATAAAATAAAGTACATACAGGAGATATACAATAATTTTTAATTTCTAGGAAAGTGTCTCATGGTTTGCTATTTCACCAACTGGGCCTGGTACCGCCAAGGAACTGGCAAATATTTCCCTGAGGACATTGACCCTTCACTGTGTACCCATATTGTTTACGGATTCGCAGTCCTTGATTACGAGAACCTCATAATTAAAATGCACGATTCCTGGGCTGACGTGGATAACAGTTCGTTTTGCCTTTTTTTTTAAAGAAATGAATTAAATTATTAAATTGCTTTCAGGATTCTACGAAAGAGTAACTGAATTCAAGAAATTCGGCAAGAAAGTCCTTATTGCAATTGGTGGGTGGAACGACTCTGCTGGAGACAAATATTCGAGACTTGTGAACAGTCCTGCCTCGAGGAAGCGCTTCATCAAACACGTGATTGAATTCATGCAAAAGTACAACTTTGACGGTCTTGATTTGGACTGGGAATATCCCAAGTGCTGGCAGGTCGGTCCTCAGTTTCCCAGCATATTAATTAGTCACTAAATATTTACCAATTATTTAGGTCAACTGCGACAAGGGCCCTGATTCAGACAAAAAGGCCTTTGCAGACTTTGTGAAAGAATTGCGCTACGAATTTGATGCTGCCGGTGGTTACCTTTTGACAGCAGCGGTTTCTCCGAGCAAAACTGTCGTGGACGCAGGTAAAAATAAATCAATTTCATCACTGGATCAAATCTAAACATTAAATAAATTAGGCTATGACGTTCCTGCTGTTGGCAAATATCTTGACTATGTGTCGGTTATGACCTACGATTTCCACGGCCATTGGGACAAGAAAACTGGACACGTTGCGCCATTGTACGAGCATGAGGATGACGATTTCTACTTCTTCAATGCCGTGAGTTTGCAGCTAATAAAAATGTTCAAACTGCTAACTTTTAAATATTTCAATAGAATTATTCTATTAACTATTGGCACGAGCAAGGAGTTCCTAAATGCAAACTCATCATGGGAATGCCACTCTATGGTCAGTCTTTCACATTGGCTAAACCTTCCGAAAATGGATTGAACGCCCCTGCAACTGGACCTGGTCAGGCCGGCGAGTTCACAAGAGCCGCCGGATTCCTTTCATATTACGAGGTAGACTATTTTTGCAATTCGTAAGTTTTTCAATCTAAATTTAATATGATCTTCAGATTTGCGACCGAATTAAAAACAAGGGATACAGTGTCGTGCAAGATCCACAGGGTCGAATGGGCCCCTACGCTTACAAGGATCGTGACTGGGTCAGCTTTGACGACGTCAATACGTTGATAAAGAAGGTAATATATACAGACAATTTATAGTTAAATTATTTAAACAAAAATACAATTTTAGGCTCAATTCGTCGCAAAAATGGGAATTGGCGGCAGCATGATATGGGCTCTCGATTTGGATGACTTCAAGGGAACTACTTGTGGGCAAGGAAAGTACCCTCTTCTGTCAGCCATCAACAGCCACATGTGCAGCGGATGTAAGAATATTGCGTTTGATAGATGCATTTATTCTTAAATTGTCAAAAGTCAAAATACACGAATTTATCAATGGTTATTATCGAAAGCTTGTAAGAAAGGGCGACACTTCAGGTTAAACAAGTTGACTAAGCCCTTGTCCAGGAGGATAAAACCGAAGTGAGCCAAGACTAGCAAAAATCAAAAGGCATCACAAAAAATTTCATATGAAAATCTTGCACTCACGTGCGCCTTATAGAGAGAGGGAAGCTGTGCCGCTAAACAGTATTCCAGTGCCGGTTGCATATCATTCCGCACTCTTTTGATGCCAAAATCTAACACGTTTTAAATTTTGTGAGTAAAACCGAAGTTTTCATGTGATTTGTTACCAGCCGTAAGCGATACAACTCAGCAAGCAGCTCAGCCACCAATGCAGTCTATTACTGACGCTCCAAAGGAACCTATTACCCAAGCGCCGATGTCACCTGAATTTGTTCCCGAAAGTATTCCAACCAAGGCTCCAGCGGCGACGCAGAAACCAATGCAGAGCACTCAGGCCCCAGCAGAAACCCCCACGAGCGTTGTCGTGCCTCAGCCAGTTACGCCGGGACCTGGAACTGACGTGGCTTCTTGCCAAGGATCAAATTCTCCTTGCGGCCCATACAAAGTAGTTTGCTACTTCACAAATTGGGCTTGGTACAGGTAATAATTTTCATTCGGGGATTAATTACAATGTTTTCTTATATTTTTTGTTTGTTTTAGACAAGGAAATGGAAAGTATCTGCCAAGCGATATTGATGCTTCCCTCTGTACACACATTGTGTACGGTTTCGCGGTTCTTGACGGCTCCTCTCTACTGATTAAACCTCACGATTCATGGGCTGATCTCGACAATAGTAAGCTACTTAAATTTAAAGAAAAACGTATTTGGCTAAATATTATTAAATGTCATTTATAGAATTCTACGAGAAGGTTGTAGCTTTGAAATCCAAGGGCGTCAAAGTGCTCCTCGCCATCGGTGGATGGAACGATTCGGCTGGTGACAAGTACTCAAAACTTGTAAATAATCCCGGAGCTAGAGCGAGATTTATCGACCACGTCTTGAAATTCATTGATGAATACGGATTTGATGGTTTGGATTTGGACTGGGAATACCCTGTTTGCTGGCAAGTTGACTGCAAAAAGGGCCCCGCATCAGATAAGACAGCTTTCGCAGCATTTGTCAAAGAGCTGAGGGCCAAGTTTGGTCCCAACAGACTCCTTTCATCGGCAGTTTCCCCAAGCAAATACGTTGTAGATGCTGGTAATTGCGCTTCATTAAAAATTTCGATCATTTTCGGGCTAATTTGAAATATGCTCTCTCATAGGATATGACGTTCCGACCTTGTCCAAGAATCTTGACTGGATCGCTGTGATGACCTACGACTATCACGGACAGTGGGACAAGAAAACCGGACACGTTGCTCCAATGTATGCCCATCCAGATGACTCGGACGCAACCTTCAACACCGTATGTTACAATAACAATTAATCAATTTTTCAAAATAAATAATAAAAATTATTTGCAGAATTACACCATTAACTACTGGATTAAAAACGGCGCCAGCCCTTGCAAACTTGTCATGGGAATGCCAATGTATGGACAAAGCTTCAGCCTTGCAGAGACGACAAATAACGGATTGAACGTGCCAACATACGGTGGTGGAGAAGCCGGCGATGAAACAAGAGCCAGAGGATTTTTGTCTTACTACGAGGTAACAAAATGTTGTATTTAAATAATAATTCAAATTTAAAAAAAAAAATCTCTACAGATTTGTCAACGAATTAAAACCAAGGGATGGAAGGTGGTCCAGGATCCGTTAAAAACTATGGGACCATACGCATATCTGCGAGATCAATGGGTGTCCTTTGACGATCAAGCAATGATCAGATACAAAACAGACTTCATCCGTAAGATGGGCCTGGCTGGCGGCATGATCTGGGCCTTGGATTTGGACGACTTCCGTAATCTCTGTGGCTGTGAAGCCCATCCTCTGCTCAAAACCATTAACAGAGGCCTTTGCAGACTCGACACTCCAGCCCTAGACTGCAGCCTGTCTTTGCGAAGCGAAAGTAAGACGAATTTATAGCAAAGAAAAATTGCAAGAACTAAATAATTTCATAATTAGTTGACGAGGATACCGTAAAACTGATCTCAGAACCTGGAGAGGAAGAAACGAACCCAAATGATCTCAGAGAAGATTGCACCTACTCTGGCTTGCAAAAGCATCCTTCTAGCTGCACGCAATATACTCAGTGCGTGAATGGCATTAAAATAACCCGCAATTGCCCTCCCGGTACAATTTTCATTACTGAGAAGCAGAATTGTGATTGGGCACCAAAGGACGGCACTTGTTTCCCGCAAGAAAGCTCAGGCGGTGAGTCTCCCCAAGTACAGGCTCCTGCTAGTCCTACTCCAACCCCTTCAGCACCAAGACCCACACCGAAACCTCAACCTGTAACCGAGCGACCCGTTTTCCCTCCTCAAACTGGCGGCAAACAATGCTCCGACGAATTTGTGCCGCAGACTGGAAAAGACATGAAGGTTGTTTGTTACTTCACCAACTGGGCCATATACAGGTAATAATACCTGGACTTTTCCTGTTAAAATTGGTTAAAATAACTAAAAATTCAAAACAGACCCGGCATTGGAAAATATCGCGCTGAGGACATTGACACCAATCTGTGCACACACGTTCTTTATGGCTTTGCAGTTTTGGATGGTTCCACACTCTTGATCAAGTCGCACGATCCCTGGGCAGATTTCGACGATGGACTTGGTATGAAATAAAAATTAACGCGGAGCTTTCCAAATTAATATTTTTTTTATTCCTCAGCGCTTTACTCGAAGGTCACCGCTTTGAAACAGAAGGGCATCAAGGTCCTCCTGGCGTTGGGAGGCTGGAACGATTCTCTCGGCGATAAATATTCTAGGCTTGTAAGCACTCAAGCTTCAAGAAGCAGATTTATCACTCAAGCTCTAGAGTTTATTGACAAATACAAGTTTGACGGACTTGATCTTGATTGGGAGTATCCTAAGTGCTGGCAGGTACAAATTATTCAAGGGAACATTTGAAACGTGTAATTAATTAAATCGGAAACGTCAGGTTGACTGCAATAAGGGACCAGACGCTGACAAAGAGAATTTCGCTTATCTCGTCAAGGAACTGAGTGCCCAGTTCAAGCCTAAAGGATTGCTCTTGTCAGCAGCTGTCTCGCCCAGCAAAATGGTCATCGATGCTGGTAAGAAATTTACTACCATAATATTATGATATTTCTCACATGTCAACTTTAGGTTATGACGTGCCCGTTCTCTCGCAGTACCTGGACTGGATTTCTGTGATGACCTACGACTACCACGGACAATGGGATAAAATGACTGGACACGTCTCTCCGTTCCGCGTCCATGAAAATGACACAAACGTTTACTTCAACACTGTAAAGAATGCGACAAGCGATATAAAACAATGATCTAATCTGAGTTTTCACAGGAATATACTATGAATTACTACATCAAGAAGGGCGCAGATCCAAAGAAGCTGGTAATGGGTATTCCCCTTTATGCTCAGAGCTTCACCATCATCGATCAATCAAATACTGGACTTGATTCCAAATCCTCAGGACCAGGATTGGCAGGCGAATTCACGCGTGCTGCTGGCTTCACTGCCTTCTACGAAGTACGCTTCAATTTTGAAATTAATTTCTCTTAACTTTAAGTTTGTGTTAGGTTTGCCACATGGTTAAACAGCAGCAATGGACCGTCGTGCGAGACCCGAGCGGAGCAATGGGTCCATATGCTTACAGAGGAAATCAGTGGATGTCCTACGACGACGTTGACATTATCAGAGATAAGGTAAGTGCTTAAATCGATGCTGAATTAATTCAGAATTAACGGTAAATTGTTCTTGCAGATGACATTCGTGAAAAAGCTCGGCATCAGCGGAGCGATGATTTGGGCGCTTGACTTGGACGACTTCACAAACAGGTGCGGCTGTGGAAAATACCCGCTACTCAGAACCATCAACGAGGAACTTCGAGGACAAGGATGCAAACTGAATGCTTGCACGTAACCAAAAAACTGAAAACAGCACTGGCTTGCCATATCCCTAGTTGCAATGATAAGAGTTCAAAACGATTTTGTATGCTTTCCACATCATGATTTCATTTTGTAGAATATATCCTTCGAGTAACTTAACACACATTTTGTGATGTGGAAATTATACTCATGCCTCTACCCAGCGCCGCAATGATAAAAAAATTGTGAATTAAAGCTTCAAATGGTTTCCTTGCGAGCTGAGTATTGGAATTCCTTGCATCAAGTGCGATTTGACAACTGCGGTTAGGAAATTTTGTCTGGTGTTGGGTAAAATGTGCCAAGAAAACCCACAAAAGCCCTTAAAATTTTTGGACGGTAATAAATACACCCGAGGTTGATTTATGATTCTTAAAAGAAATAAAATAATTGTAAAAATAACTTAAAAAGCATTTTATTTAACAACGGTACGTAGATCAAGTTTTCGATAACCAAAATATTTATCAGTTGAGTAAGTTTTGTAGTGCCGCATCATCAGTCAGATAAACAATGATGATCGTAATGGGACAAGCCCCTTCCAAGAGATAAAACCAGATCGAACTTATATTGCTATACTTCAAAAATTTCCCTCGTCACACCTTGTTCATGCTGTCATTTTGATAAATGATAGCCAAAGATTGATAGTTTTAACCTCAATGGTACTGTGACGTTTTAAATTGTGAACTAATACTTTTAAGTAAGAGAAAAATTATTTACAGCTTGCCCATTTTGCAGCCCTTATAAAATTAATAACAAAAATTTCACATAAAGTCGTCTAAAAATACTTTCATGGAATGCGATGTGTGTTCGTTGCAAGTTTAAATATTTCCTTAAGCTCGAGGTCTGGCGTTTTTAACGTCAAACAGTTTCCGCACAAAGTAAACCTGGAGAATGGTGGTGCAGGATATCACAACTATTTGCGCGATGCTCCACGTCTGCACGTAGCGGTTATTGTCGAGCAACGTGTTGAAGTGTCGCGCCTCGTTACTGCGCGCGTAGTGCTGATACTGCAGCATGTCTTGGATGTTGCGCTCCACCCCGCGGATCGTGTCCTGGATTGAAACTCAGGATCAGAATTTGCAGCAGTTTTCGCAACACTATTTACAGAATTGCATTCCGGGGAAATGAAGATCTCATTGAAGCGTTAATGGAAGCGAATAAACAAGAGCTTGCGTTATTTTTATGTTGTGTGCGCAAAATAAAAGTGAGCAATTAAATCAATCATTTTCCCAAGTAATCAACATTCAGTGTGCAATGTGTGGTAATTAGAGCCGGCAGTTACGTTTGTATTAATCAGCAGCGTTATTCTCCAACACCACAAAGATAATGATTGAGTACGACCGTCCACTTAAAGATTAAATTTCGTGTTTGCATGCAAGTACTTAAAAACAAAATACCATGCAAAAAAAGATAAGGATTTTATTTACCGTAAAATTCTGCACGCTCAAGTCCATATCTTCAACTTCCTTACTGAATTTGTCCCACTCATCGTACCTACGAATAAAATTACAATTACCTCATAGTGTCGTCACACCTTTTACATGAATGTGTTATTTTTTTATTTTCAATGAAAATAGAGTTTACCGAATGACAGTAATGTAGAGGTTGACCAACTTGGCTGCAAATCTGGAAAACTGGTTGTCAATGCAAACAGCATAGTATCCGCCGGTGGAAGACTGGTCTTGAAACTCGGCGTTTTGTTTCCATTGGTAAGGATGGATGATTTGACCATTTGGGTGGCGCACTGCAAAGCCAGCCATTCCGTCGCCACCTCGCAGGACCTGTAACAGCGCGAATAATTACATTAATGCTTTTTGCAAAAAAAAATTGTTTCAAAGCATTATTTATGTTCCTTTTTAACAATATTTGTTTCTCCCAATTGAGAGATAGGCAGAAATATCTAAATCTAAAACGATAAGCTCATCCCAATAGCCATGAAAACAAAGAGATAGATTGACTGTTCGTTTCGATAGAGAGAAGAAACCCATCAAAGCGTTTCTAATCCGTACCAAGGACTTAGTTTAGTAATTTTATCGAGAATAATATAATAATATTTACACATTTATTCACAGTTAGTTATTTCATTCCAGTGTTTTCACTTTCTGTGCAACTATGGGAATACTGAATAGTTAGTTAATGTAAGGAAAAACAATCCAAAACAATTAGCAAAAATTAGAATAAAAATTATTTTCATTTACAGATATAAGAACAATTAGGCAGCCGGAATATATGAATGATTCGGTTATCCTGGACTATAACAGGTGAAAATAAAGCAAACAAAAGATAGCAATCTTTGACGTAGGCCCTAACCACACATCCAAAAAAAGTTCGACGACTGCAAAGATTAAAACGGGAAGGGGAATATCATATGACGAAAGCTGGTGAAAATCAAATCAAGATCTCAGTGCTAGAAGAGAAGCAGAATGATCACGATGAATAGGCAGAACGTTAAAAGTGTTAGCGTGACAATTGTGGTGTTTGTGATCATAATTTATATTTTGTATGGACACAAAAACCAGAACCATAATGAAGAGTCTGTGGTGGACTTCCTCAAGTTCAAATTGACACACACACCTAGCAAGATAATGAGCCGTACGTTTTTCTAACAATTGTTTTCCAGGGTTGATAAAAAATGGTTGAATGGCTATTTATTTACATGTATTTCTGTACTGACGATATTAAATATGAATTAACAAGCATATAAATTACCAAATCCACATTTCTTTACTATTTTTTTACAGTTGATGATTTGAATGGACGAGGAGAACAGGATGAATTACTTCTAACGTACGCGAGAGATGTCATGATTGAACCCTCGAGCCGAGATGTGCCTTACTTCATGGACGACTCGAGTCCTAGGGACTTCAGTGGGTTGAATTACAACGAGATATTTTCCACTTTACTAAAAAACAAAGTAACCCACAGCTAAGGAGATCAACGACTAAAATCTTTTTCAGAAAAATGGATTTTTTGTAGACTGTGGTGCATTTGACGGCGAACACGGATCAGTTTCCATGGGATTTGAGAGGGATTTTAATTGGACTGGACTGCTCGTGGATGCAGGACCCTCGGGCATTCAGAAGATCATGATGAAAAGCAGAAAAGCGTGGTTTGCTCCAACATGCATGAGCACGCAAAGAAAGTCCATGATAGTTAGTGCAAAAGTAAAAGTGCAATTGAAGTTAAATTTACAGAATCTTTCTGTAGGTAACATTCGAGGAAAGAGGAATGCAAAGTAGAATTGCTCAAGGTGGAAGTGACCACACAGGTCCAGTGGTGAGATCACTATGCTTGCCCTTTCACACCATGATGCAGGCGATGGGGGTATCCAAAGTGGACCTTTTCAACTTGGACGTGGAGGGGATGGAGCTGCCCATTCTGAAGACTATAGATTTCAACCTTGTACCAGTTGACGTGAGAACACGTTAAAATTAACGCTAGGAAAAAAATTTGATAGAAAAACCTTTTCAGGCCATGGTTATTGAGCACTTCAATAATAATGAGACTGTAAGGAATGAAATCAAACGAATAATGGAGGAAAACGGATTCAGATTTTATCTGGAAAACACCTATGACTATTTGTTCATTCACAGCCGGGTTTAATAGCCTGCCTGAAAATTTGATCTTGGTTGTGACTTAAGCTAAAGAAATAAAAACTAAGATTGTATTGAATTACAAAACTTGGCCATATGATTTTTTTAAAAACGAAAAAAACGCACGCATACTTTAAACAGTGACTGGTATCTTTCAAGTGTAAAATTCTGATAAAATTGATGGTAGCGACGGTAGAAGAAGAACGTGTCATGGACACGCTAGCCCACGGGTAGATATTGAAACTAAAAATTATTAAAATGTGAATGCGTAGGAAAGTGGAAAAATGCTGATTATATGTCGGTGAAAACGTAAAGTTCAGTTCTAGCGGCACAGCCATCACGCGTGCAATGGAGTCAAGGCGCTTTAGCGTAGCAATTTTGGCATGCGTAATCATCGTAGTTATTCTCTACAAACATTTAACTAATGATCCAAATAATGAGACGAACAGTCAAACAATAAGCAAAAAAATGACCCGTAAGTAACCGATGCATTCAGATATTTATTTTTTACCGCGGCATTAGTATTTGATAAGAGGTAGCGGTAAAACGTTGTCTAGTCTGTTATCATTGAGGAAACGCTCTACGCTGCACCGATTCTATTTTGCGTGAGCTGTTCATTTGAATTTTACAAAAAAAGAGTACAACAACTGTTTAAAATTAAAAGTTTTGAAGTAAATAACTGTGAAGGAAAAGTTTTTACTGTCAATATTTTGCTTCATTACGCCAAGTTAACTTCTAATATAGATTTAACCTGACCATTTTCAAACACTTTCAGACTTTCAGATCTGTTTAAATTTGTGAGAGTATTTTTTAGCAATCGCGTTGCTATGAGGTCTTTGGCAACAGGAATGAACTGCAATCTTGGTTAAAGTGTCGACACTTAAGGTTGTTGTTCCATATTATATATTTAAATCAAACTTCATCCTCGTTGCATTAAGATCATCCACATTAAATCTTTCTTTCCGACGAGTTTCGGCTCCAATTTAGAGCCCCATTCCATGAAAAAAAACAGCTGGCTCCAACACCTGAACCAATGAAATAAGGGCTCTACTGTGAAGCCGAAACTTAACGAAATGAAAGATAAAAGGAGGAAGTTCTAATGCAACGAGGATGAAATCCATTTTTTTAAATTAAAATATTGATGAACGGCAATGTTTGAAGATGATCTAATTTATAACTCACTTTTCAAAATTCGCCCGAGGATCTCATTTCATGATAGAGCGATATAATTTTTAAGCGTATGGATAAAGTGCATTTATCAAATGTTGTCAAAACGTCTGCTATCAAAGAATCTGCTTGTAATTTATATCGGTTTTTTTACATGGTATTGAATATTGTCGATAATGATTTAAATATGAATTCTCTTATTTTTCCACAGTTAATGAGTTGAGTGGACGAGAGGAGTTTGACGAGTTGCTCCTAGCGTACGCCCGAGATGTCATGATTGAACCTTCAAGTCGAGATTTACCTTACTTCTTGGAAAGCAAGAATAATAAGGAATACAATGGCCAAAATTACACCCAGATATTTTCCACTTTACTAAAAAACAAAGTAACTAATAGCTAAAAAGATAAACCACTAAAGTCTTTGTTAGACAAACGGATTTTTTGTAGACTGCGGATCATTTGATGGCGAACATGGATCTGTTTCTATGAGCTTTGAGGCTGATCATAATTGGAGTGGACTACTTGTAGACGCATCACCCATATCATTGCAAAAAATATTGCTAAAAAGTAGAAAAGCGTGGTTCGCTCCAACGTGCATGAGTCCAGAAAGAAAATCCATGATGGTCTGAGCAGGATTATGAGCAAATTAAATTGACTGTAGTATATATACTATATTTCACTAGGTATCGTTTGAGGAACAGGGAATGCAAAGTCACATTACGAAGGATGAAAAAAAAGCTACAGGTCCGGTGGTGAGATCTCTGTGCTTACCCTTCCACACCTTGATGAAGGCGTTGGGGGTGTCGAAAGTGGACCTTTTTAACTTGGACGTGGAGGGAAATGAGCTGCCCATTTTAAAAACTATTGACTTTAATCTTGTGCAGATTGACGTGAGAGAATTATCAATTAAGACGAAACGGTTCTAAAAAAAACCCTTTTTACAGGCAATGACTATTGAGCACTACAATAATAATGAGAATGATAGAAACGAAATCAAACGAATAATGCAGGAAAATGGATTCAAATTTCACGGTCAAAACGGCTTTGACTTTATGTTTATCCACAGCCGGGTCTAACAGCCCATCTGTAACTGTCACTTTAACTTAAGAAATAAAAACTTATGGCTATATATGACACACTGCAAAATTTAAGAATTCTTTCATTTCATCCAGATTATAATGTTTAACGTGAAACGACAAAATTTAAATTTATAGTTTTGCCGGTAACTGGAATCTTGAAGTGGAAGGCTCTGATAGTATACTGACGGAATAAACCACAATCCCACTGTCTGGAAAAGAAAGAAATTAAAATAGTGATATGTTATTAAGCAAGGAAAAAATGTTTAATAGAATCGATGTCTAAGAAAATGTTAAAAAACATTCTGGAACTTCAGTCTTATAAGGTAGGTCCAGTGGTGAGATCACTGTGCTCGCCCTTTCACACCATGATGCAAGCAATAGAGGTATCCAAAGTGTATCTTTTCAAATTGGACGTAGAGGGGATGGAGCTGCCCATTTTGAAGACCATAGATTTCAACCTTGTACCAGTTGACGTGAGAATACGTTAAAATTAACGCTAGGAAAAAATTTTGATAGAAAAATCTTTTCAGGCCATGGTTCGAGCACTTCAATAATAATGAGACTGTAAAGAATGAAATCAAACGAATAATGGAGAAAAAAGGATTCAGATTTTACCTGGAAAACTCTTATGACTATTTGTTCATTCACAGCCGGGTTTAATAGCCTGCCTGAAAATTTTATCTTGGTTGTGACTTAAACTTAAGAAATAAAAACTTAGTAAGATTTTATTGAATTACAAAGCTTGGCCATATGATTCTTTTTACAAAACGACAAAATTTATACGCAGGCTTTAGACGGTGACTGGTATCTTTAAAGTGTAAAATTCTGATAAAATTGACGGAAGTGACGGTAGAACAACGTGTCATGAACACGCTGCCCACAGGTAGATATTGAAACCAAAAATTATTAAAAAGGAAGGTGAATACGTAGGAAAGTGGAAAAATGCTGATTAGATGTCCGTGAAAACGTTAAAATACCTTGAATGTTCAGTTCTAGCGGCACAGCCATCATGCGTGCGATGGAGTCAAAGCGCTTTAGCTTGGCAATTTTAGCATGCGTAATCATCGTGGTTATTCTCTACAAACATTTAACTAATGAGCCAAATAGTGAGATGGACAGTCAAACGAAAAGCACAAAAATGACCCGTAAGTAATCGATGCATTCAGATATTTTTTTGTATTTTTTTCCTTGGCATTAATATTTGATAAGAGTAGAGCGTGTTTTCTAGTCAGTGTATCATTGAGAAAACGCTCTACAATGCCAACGATTCTATTTTACGTGAGCTGTTCATTTGCATTTTATGAAAAAAAAGAGGAACGTTCTGAAGCAACGATGATGAAGTGCATTTTAACCATAATATGGATGAACTGCAATGTTTGACTCTAAAAGATGATCTAATTTATTACTCGCTTTTCACAATTCGCACGCTTAACATTCCATGATACAGCAATTTAATTTTTAAGGTTATGGAAAAAGTGCATTTATTAAATGTTGTCATCTGCTTGTAATTTATGTCGGTTATGTTTTTAGATGGTAATGAATATTGTCAATAATGATTTAAAAATAATTTCTCTCTTATTTTTCGACAGTTAATGAGTTGAGTGGACGAGAGGAGTTTGACGAGTTGCTCCTAGCGTACGCCCGAGATGTCATGATTGAACCTTCAAGTCGAGATGTACCTTACTTCTTGGATGGCACGAATAATAAGGACCACAGTGGCTTAAATTACACCCAGATATTTACCACTTTACTAAAAAATAAAGTAACTAATAGCTAAAAAGATAAACCACTAAAGTCTTTGTTAGACAAACGGATTTTTTGTAGACTGCGGATCATTTGATGGCGAACATGGATCTGTTTCTATGAGCTTTGAGGCTGATCATAATTGGAGTGGACTACTTGTAGACGCATCACCCATGTCATTGCAAAAAATCTTGCTCAAAAGTAGAAAAGCGTGGTTCGCTCCAACGTGCATGAGTCCAGAAAGAAAATCCATGATGGTCTGAGCAGGATTATGAGCAAATTAAATTGACTGTAGTATATATACTATATTTCACTAGGTATCGTTTGAGGAACAGGGAATGCAAAGTCACATTACGAAGGATGAAAAAAAAGCTACAGGTCCGGTGGTGAGATCTCTGTGCTTACCCTTCCACACCTTGATGAAGGCGTTGGGGGTGTCGAAAGTGGACCTTTTTAACTTGGACGTGGAGGGAAATGAGCTGCCCATTTTAAAAACTATTGACTTTAATCTTGTGCAGATTGACGTGAGAGAATTATCAATTAAGACGAAACGGTTCTAAAAAAAACCTTTTTACAGGCAATGACTATTGAGCACTACAATAATAATGAGAATGATAGAAATGAAATCAAACGAATAATGCAGGAAAACGGATTCAAATTTCTCGGTCAAAACGGCTTTGACTTTATGTTTATCCACAGCCGGGTCTAACAGCCCATCCGTAACTTTCACTTTAACTTAAGAAATAAAAACTTATGGCTATGGCATAATGCAAAATCCATGAATTCTTTCATTTCATCGAGATGATAACCTTTTACGTGAAACAATGAAAAATACAATTTATTTTTTTGCTGGTAACTGGTATCTTGAAGTGGAAGGCTCTGATAGTATACTGACGGAACAATCCACAAGCCCACACTGAAGGAAAAGGTAGAAATATAAAAAGTGATACGTTATTAAGCAAGGAAAATAAAAATGTTGATTAGATACGATGTTTTAGGAAATGTTAAAAAACCTTCTGGAACTTCAGTCTTATAAGGTGAGAGCGAAACAGTCATCATGCATGCAAGAGTGGCAAGGCGCTTGAGCGTGGCAATTTTGGCTAGCATAGTCATAATAATTTTTCTCTACGAACTTAAAAATAATACTATGAATGAGCCAAATACTGTTTCGACAGGTCCAACAAAAAGCAAACTAATGAGCCGTAAGTTATCTATGTTTTAAGCCATTTTTTTACCACCGTTGCAATAATTTGATGGGCAAAATTAATTTTGGTAACTTTAATTGCATTATTATTTTCTCGCGTGTTCTGCGCAAACGACTATGAGGGTGGAATGTGAGATGGTGCAATTTTGATGTTAACGCACGTCACCAGAAACATTTATGAAGTGGCTTTTTGTCGGGGCAAAATTTGACCCGTCTATTTCATAATAAGAAAACTTCACTTTTTTTGTTTTCATTTGATTATTTTTATCATGAATATTGAAAGTTATATATTTTCTTACATCCTCCTCCGTAGTTGAAGATCTGAATGGACGAGAGGAATTCGACGATTTACTCCTTACGTACGCCAAAGATGTTATGATTGAGCCATCGGATCGAAATGTGCCATACTTCATGAATAACCCGAAAACTACAGATTTCAGTGGCTTGAACTCAACCCTGATAATGTACACCCTATTGAAAAACAAAGTAACCTATAGCTAATAAGATCAACAACTTAAATATTCGTCAGAAAAACGGATTTTTTGTAGACTGTGGAGCGTATGACGGTGAACACGGGTCCGTTTCCATGAATTTGGAGATGGAATTTAACTGGACGGGACTGCTTGTGGACGCGGGACCCTCGGGATTGCAAAAAATCTTGCTAAAGAGCAGAAAAGCGTGGTTAGCTCCGACGTGCATGAGCACAGAAAGAAAATCCATGATGGTTTGTATACGATTGTGCGCAATTTTAAATTACCGCCAAATTGCAGGTCTCATTTGAGGAGAGAGGTATGCAAAGTAAAATTTCAAAGAATGACGGAAAAACATCAGGTCCGGTGGTGAGATCTCTGTGTTTGCCTTTTCATACCATGATGAAGGCGATGGGGGTGTCAAAAGTGGACCTTTTCAACTTGGACGTGGAGGGGATGGAGCTGCCCATTTGAAAACCATTGACTTTAATCTCGTGCAGATTGACGTGAGAGAATCATAAATTGAATTGGCAGCTGTAAAAATATTGTTTTTTAGGCTATGGTTATTGAGCACTACAATAATAATGAGACTGTTAGAAGCGAAATCAAACGAATAATGGAGGCCAACGGATTCAAGTTTTATCAGAAAAACAACTACGACTTTTTGTTTATTCACAGTCGCGTGTAAAAGCCTGTCCTTAATTTAAAGTTATTTGGATGTAGCATGAATTTAAGGATAAATATCTGGTTCTGACAAAGAGCAAGCAGTTTGATGTGTAACTGTATCCACGGTTTTTACATAAATTTGTAATTATTCCTATCGTGTTAGGTTAATAATCGGGCCAACGTACGGCTATGGAATTTGAATGACAAAAAAATGAAATTTTAGGCATGGTAAATTTTATAATTTCTATTTCAATTATAATCCAAATTAAAACTTTTCAATTATTAAACGACTGTCTTTAATGCCTGAGAAGAGAGGGAGGTTTAAAAGTGGTGACAAGAGGCAATGAATCTTCCAGCCAACAGGGCAACAAACGAAAGAGAAAATAATAATTAACTGTGCGTCACTATGAGAGATACAAATTAAATTAACGTTGATGACGAGCAAAGAAATATTAAGTTACAAGTCAAATACACCTCTTCATTCGAGGTTTTAGTATATTGGGTGTGAACATCAAGCGTAGCAGACGTCATGAATTCAAAGAAATAAGGTGCGGGTATTTTGGCTTGTGGAACTTTCGAAGTTCACTCTAGCAATCGCGAGCCATATGATATGATGGAAATTCAATCAAAGACCAAGTTACCCAGATGCTTTTATTACTACCATCACAGTATATCAACCATTAGTAAATACATGTCATGTTTTTTTAATATTTTTAAATTTTATAAACTACGTTCAATTGATGCTTTTTCGTTTTTTCACCGTGTTTTTGGCAGCTCATTGCAATATAAGTGCATACATTTTGCTATGCAGATACTCCCAAGGAAATTTGGGTTTTACTCGCAGAGTTTGAGTGGTCGTTTTGTCAGGATTTTTCTCGGTTGATGTGTGCAGATGAGAATTTGCAGACGCTTCTTGAATTTAAAAATTTAATACTTCACCAAGAATATGAATGCAATGTGTTTTTATATTCACTCAAATAGAGTGTGGGTGGCGAACAGAGTTAAAATATGGATGCTAAAATAGGTAATAAAAATTAATTGTACTAAGCAAAGATATTAATAACCGTTTTTTGTACCTTGCTCGTAAACAGCTGTTTTACTTAGTTCAACGTTATTACATTTTTTGTAGAATTTAGTTTTAAAATTGTAATTAAATGTGGTGTCGATGCTAAATTGCAAATTTTTTAAAATCTATGGTGAGAAATAATGAATCGTGATGTCAATCCGTCTGATGGTTGTGAATGAGGGGAAGTATAAACAATATTAAAATCAGTAGAAAATTAATATCGATATTTTGACGAATTTCAAGAATAAAAAAGGGTGAAAATAATTTTTAACTCCTCAAATTGAATATTAAATAGATATACATTATATTTGAAATGTTAATGAATCAAATAGCATAAATATAGATATTTTGCTTAGTGATATATTTAGTCGTGTAGAAATATTAAATTTACATACAATCGGGAATTTTACGTTAACATAAATTATAGGTATACAAAAACAAACTTAATCGGGCTATGCCAGCGAAGATTTTCAAACCGACATAGAAAAAATAAATCGGGAAAAAATTCAGAGCTTAAGTAAGCCACGATGGCACATAACCTAAAAACGCCCAAAAGGTGGGCCAAAAGCACTTTCCATGGAAAAGCTCAATTTTAATATTCTATAGCTCTATGCAAGAAACGAATCTAGCCCTCAACCAATGCACGCATTGATATTAAGCGCACCACCTGTTGATGTTTGAGAGCTGCATGTGTTTACACACCTGAAAGCTGACGTAGAATGTGGCACCGGGGTTGACATATTGGTAGTAACAGTCCTCCTTTCCGGGGTCGATGTGCACTTTGTAGTCCATGGCGACGGCCGGCAGGGTCTCGTACCATGGCAAGGTCGACTCCTGCGGGTCGACGGTGGACGCCTGCTGCTGGGGTGAGATCAGGCAGGGCAGACCGACCAGAAAAAGGCAAAATAACAGACACCGTGGTGCCATGTTTGGCTCTTTTAAAGGCTGAACACCAAGGGGGCGTGACCGGTTGCGGTATGCGGTGTTTGCGTGAAAGCCCGCGGAGGGAAGCGGCAGCGGCGGCAACGACAGCATACTCGCTGCTCGCGCTGGCGACGGTGAAAATTCTTTGTGGTTGCGCCGAGCGCCGCGTATTTAATTATGAAACACCCGCTTTAATATTCTGCTCGAATTGTAATTGGCATTGCGGAATGAATTTAAATAAACCACGCGTTTGTTTTACTGCAGTGAGTCTCGGCTCGATGGCGTCTCTATTTCTTGTTTTTAGTGCCGTATTCCCCTGTGTGTTTTATGGCCGTGCGCATAATTTTTTCGCATTATTATTTGTTTCGCAGGCCATGAGAGCGTGTTCGTGTAAAATTTTGTGCCGGAAGAATTTGCCAACAATTCAGCGTTTTGTGTTATATTGCTGATATTATAGGTTGTTGGCTGATTGCATCTCAGGTATTGGAGAGTGTATTATAGCGTTCTCATTATTAGTTGCAAATTCTTATATATAGGTGTGGTTCAAAATGTAACCTCAAGTCGTGAACTTGCGAAGGCCAGATGAAGGTTGTTCAATGCCGGCCGAAAATAAAACTGATTACAAATAACCCGCAGCGTATAGCCTTTTTCAAGATTGATCAGTCGCATTCGCCAGATTTAGGATTCATTGAATTAAATTTAGTTGTGTTACGCTGCGTCACTTGTGTAGAGAAAAAATCATTTTAATATCTAATAAGCATACCTAGATAAAATCGTTTTCAATTATTTGGTATCAAATGGATGTCTATATAATGAGTCCTTTATACAAGTAAATCACATATTAATTAATTATTTGTGAAATCATCATTTATTTATATCTTTGTGGTTAATATTTAATGCAATAAATATAAAATTATGTGTTAAGATGATCACACTGGCGTTATGTGTGAATTAATGAAGCGATTCTACCCTCTGCTACAAATTAATTATTGTGTTTATTGCAATTTTATTATAAATTAATATTTTCAACGACTGACAGAGCTATAATTAAATGCAGTTATCTAGGAGTACAGCGAGCTGTTTATTTTACAGCAATTTACTTCTCCACAATATATTCCAAGAAATATCTTTAATTGATTGTTAATTATTCTTACGATTTGGACGTGAGAAAGGAGCAAATATAGAAATATAACTGCCCTGAAGTTTTAAGACGGAATGAGTTCTGCATATCAAAATAAAAGTCTTAAATATAAAAATTTGAAAATCACAAAGTGCGCCTTGCACAGGGATGCTAACTGTGCCGCACACCATTCCTTCAGTGCGGGTGGCGTAAAAGGTCCACTCCTAACATTTTTGCCGGGGTCGGTGCGGGCCGGCTTGCAGCTGCAGCAGGGTGATAAGCGTGCACATGCGATAAACATTTTTAGTTGATTTACTTGTTGATTATGTATAAACATCACGTTTTTCTGTTTCTGGTGTAATCAACAATGCACTTTAAATAGAAAACTATCAATTAGTGTAGAACCCTTAATAAAAAGTCATAGTTTCTGATAATTTTGATAAAAAAAACAGACATTATGGGATACCTACCAAATAATTATTTAATTTGCTAAAATATTGATGATTCAGGAAAAATGTTCTGTTGTTGAGAGCTTTGCTCATTTGCGGCCTATTCGCTGCTTTTGAATTCATTTCACGCCTTAGCGGTGTTATGAGGATATATTGAATTGATTTCTGATAAAGGTTTGTCAATAGTACTCAGAACCTCTTTGCACAGAAAAAAATAGACGCTTAAGGTCTACTTCCTTTTATAAAAAGATAGAGGAACAGTAAGTACGTCAACAGCAGTCGTTAAATAATCAATTAATTAGTTAATTTACCGTAGAACCTGCATAGAATTGTGGCAGTTCGCACTCTCGCTATCTTTAAGTAGTTTTAAGGACAACTTGCAACACTTTCATTCCCGCTCTAAAAGAGCTATAACAAATTACAAAAATCTCTTTTGTTTTGCCAGACAGAACATTAATAAATTAATTTGCCAAAAGGCAGATGTTTGTCAAAGATTTTACAACTCTGTAGGTTGTTTTGTAAACACAGAGAAGAAAGGCAATCAATTACCGTTAACTATCATAATTAAGAGTTAAACACGACGTATTTATTTTCCCAGCTCTTAAAACAGCGAAAGTGTTTTGCATAGATCGATCCGTAGGGTTCTCGGAAGCAATTTCATTTCTGTTTGCTCATTGCGCACTCTTGAATACATTTTTGACACTTGATGCAAATTTACGCAAGGCGTGTGTGCGTGACAGCGTGCGTGAGCGCGCGCGCCGAGCTATCCAAGCACTCTCGTCGGCGCTGGCTACGCGGGCGGAGGAGGAGAAGGGCCCCCAGTTATCTTACGCGCAGCATTGGAGGGGCGGTAAGGCCAGGTGAAGCTGCTTTCATTTCGTTCTTTTGTTGGCAGCCTCTAAGGCAGTCACTTTTAGAGAGTAAGTTCAAAATCTAATTTTTAAGACAAGACAGCTTCTGCATTAACCCCTGGACTGCTGGCAATTTCTTCCACTGCAACGATGACAGCGACCTTTCGGCACTGATTTCTCCCATCAAATCCCAGGACACCCTGTGACCATTTTGAAAGTGAGTTTCATAAAAATTGAGAGCGTTTTTACAACTCTCATGCATGCCGATCGACTAACCCGATCAGAAAATTCACTTTCTTTTTGCGCGCATCCAGAGTGGAGCGCGGATTTTCTGTGTGTATATAGTCCAGCGTGAAGTTTTTAATCAGCGCCGAGATAATAGTTTGGAAACTTTCATAAAACGTGAAATTCACCACGCCGTCGAGCGTGGAGCAGTTCACTCTATAATAACCAGTGTACGTCTAATTGAATTTAAAAATGAAAAGTCGGAGCAGCACTCGATTGTGGTAGAACGAGTTTCTTGCCGTTGTTGTTTCTCTGGTATTTCTTGGGCTGCTGCGGAATATTAATAATACGCGTCGGGGCTCAACCTCTGGGCCCCTTTTCGGCGCCAAAGTGATTGACGCTGTCGCCGAGCCGATAGTACAGAGATGGATTGCACCAGTTTCCAAATATAGAGAACGCCATATAAAAATGGTGAAAATTAAATTGTACACACATCCTCACTGCAAATGTTTTCGTGTACTCGCCGCAATGCTATGCTGTGTGCAACCGCTCTTTTTGCGTCGATACTGAATGAAAAAACGGAAATAAATTGTGCAAAATTGCGATTGTTGGACGAAACCGCGAGCGGAGACACGTGCGTGAAAAGTGCTCACCGAAGCAGATAAATGAATAGCGCACTTGAAAGGAATGTTGAATAGAATGCCCGCTCTGTATACCGCAACTGGAACGATGAAAAAAAAGAAAAGGCGAGGAAATTTCTCGCGAAAGCAATATTCATGATTCATAAAATTATTTAACTCTCGACACAAATACAATTTACATAACTCGCGGCGCCTTCCTCACAATAATTGGCAATTGCGTGTGAGTGAGTCGCTGTTTGTGTGTTGGGCGAAAGGCGATTTTTTGGCGTTTATATATTCTCTCCTTTACTTGGCGGAGGCAATTCATGCGCGCGCGGCAAAACAATGCCAAGCCATAAATTTCCCATAAATCGATCCAGTTGCGTAAATTCTTTCCTGTTTGAGAAGGAATTGACCGATTTTTCATGAAAACTTTTGAGGTCAGTGCAAAATTATTGTATCGTTGCAATTGTTGAGAAAATTCCAGATTACTTCCTGCATTTCTTCTTTGCTAGCATCTCAGCTCACGATTTCGAAACTAGAATTAATCTCCGACGAAACTTAATGTCGAATAATGATGAAATGGAATTGATTATTTTACAAGTGCAGCGACAAAGCGGCGCGCCAACGTCAGCACACGCTTTTGACGTGCTTGAAGTTGCTGACACGCAAAAATCAACAAAGAGAGCATTTATAGCAGAGTGCAGTTAATCCTTTGTTGGTGTTCATACCTGCAAGGCGTAATAGGATACACCATTTCCTATCTTTATCCCATTACATCTGCACGAGAGTATTAAAAGTCGGTGGAAAATCAACACTATAGCCGTGTGTAGAGTATATCATCAGAAGTGTCAAAGCATTAAAAGATGTTTCGGCTAATGGAAGTTATTTTTGCTTTTAAGCTCTTGAATTCTCCTATTTAAATGAATGAATGCGTTAGAAATATAATCATAATTTGTTTTCTTTCGTGCGAGGGAATAGAATATACTTTTGGTCGAGGATTGATTTAATTTTTAATCATTTTTAACAATAATCGTTTCTCATGTTCTAGAGTGTGGTCTGCAGTGACTGATGATACAATGCAACCTTTCCTCTTCTTCCTCTCAGGTGAGACGATGCCATTTATTTACCCCTTGCTGCTGACTAGGATGATTTCGAAATTTAAATTGTGAAATGCCCATAACCCGAGCATTGCTTGGAATTTCTTCATTTTGCGACCAATAATTTCCGCTTAACAAGAATTCAACCTTGCAAGCGTTGAGACAGTTGAGAGTGCTCTTGCTGCTCTCTCACACTCACGTTAGACACGTCACTTACAAAGACCAAACCCTTTTGCATCGAAAGTCAAGTTTCAGCCGCTGCAAAGGAATGCTTCCAAGAGCAACGATTTCTGCTCGCGTGCTGAAAAATTAACGCGCGCGACAGCGAACTGGCGAGGCGTTTTTCAACCAAATCCGATATCCTTGAACTCTCGCGTATATTTATGTATATTAGAGCTCTCAACTGCCTTGGGCGGTATCCGCGAAATATATGATATCAATTGGCGCCTCTTGGCTTAATTTACTGCCTGAGCGCAAAAGATCCAATATTTTGATCAGTTTTATGGGCGGCTATTTAACGCTGGAATTAAATCAACACATGGTTTCCGTCCTGAATTAGAATTGCAAATTATGCGGGTAGATCAGGAATTAAGAAGCATCCAGACTTTCGTGCAGACACGTCAATTAATCGTTATTTCGCCTGATTGTTTTGCAACCATCTGTGGCCTTTCAGTGGAAAAGATTTAAAACCGCTGCGCCTCAAAATGTCTTCAACGTGGTGGTACCATAAAAAGAATTCACGTTCACTTCTTGCCCGGGTTAGAAAGAAAAAACCGCCGAAAGTGTGCATCACGCGTCCTACTTGTTAATGCCACGATATAACGTGTCAACAATTCATTAACGAGCCAGCCAAACAAAAAACGCATTGTCTTCCTTTTAATTGCGCCCACCGTCACAATACATCGAGAGCGCCGACATTGACCTCCCTGAGCAGCCTACATCCAAAAATTTCGTTTCTTGTCTCGCTGTTTAATATTCATGGAAAGCGACTATTTCGAATCGGAAGCATGTGACCACACGCGGTAGGACGATGAAGAAAACGAGGAACCCGGACGAGGAACCCACAAGCAAAATGTAAATGACACGGGCGAGGACCGAGATGCTGAGTGCGCAGGATAAAATAAGTCAGCCTTGAGAGCAAGCCAGGTCGCTCACACTCCTGGTCCAATAACTGCTAGTCATATTCCGAGCTAATTTTTGCGTGTCGCCTTGCTTTGTGTTTGAGCAGTGGAATCTCATCTGTGCAAACTGCGCCTCATCCTTGTTCTCTCTCATTGTCAGCAGACGTAGTATCTCTTTTCATGCGCGGTACGCGCTGTGCGAAAAATCACCCGATCGAATTTCACCAGCTAGCGAGAGCTCATCTCTTGCGGGTAATAATTAGAAAGGCTCGGGTGAAATTGTCTTTGACAACGTGAATATATTATATCAGATCGTCGCATTTTAATTTCTAGTTGAAAATCAGCCAAGAGCCCGCCGTCGCGGTGACCGGTCCAAGCGCGTGCGAAATTGTTGTAGGTGGCCGAAAATTGGCACAGTCACGCCTTTACTCGCGGTTCCCTCGGTCTAGATTCGACGGTGCGCGGAATACGCCCGGCGCGTTTGATTCATGTTTCGTCTCGCTCTGTTGTGGAATGGTGCGATTTGAATGCAAACTACGTCGTGCGCGAACGCGGAAACTTTTTTTCGTTTCTCACCATCAAGTTCCGCAAATAGCATACACTCCCGCCTAGCATAATGAGCATAATTTCCAGCTTTCCATCATCAAGTTATCACGTCTCGCGATCTGGATTTTCTATTCTGTGAAACAACTTTTCATAAAGTTGTTGTAATTGTACACTTGAATGGTTATCGGCCAGATCGCCGGCGCTACTTCAATGTCCCTGAGACAAAGGATTCTGCCGAAGTGCGCAGAAATTTCTCTTATTAATTATTTCGTATTGCGATTTTCCCCGCGAACGATCGTTACAAAACAAAATCCCATTTCACGCTCCAATACGAGTTTCATCTGCTGTTACAAGATTGAGCATCCACGTCCTGTGCCATAGTGTATAATTTTCTGATATTGATTTATGCCATCCAATCATATTATTTACATGCATGTACGCCTCGCGGAACGAGTAGATATTAATTAATACGTTTCGAATAATGGCCGCAGAGGCTTACGAGCTCGGATAAGGTTGCCTGACGCAACAAATGGCCGCTGAAATTTACGTTGCTGGTTCATGGTTAGGCAATTGGGTTATCTAATTTCGAGAGTAGCCACACCAATTGTCCGCAATTCCCTTCGAGCCGCCGCCGCCACCGCCAACGCTGACGGTCAAAATCGCTAACAAGGAATTTGCATTCCGCGCTCACATTTTCTGGGTCGCTCCCTAAAGGTTCGTTCGTTAAAATTTAATTTAACAGCACTTAAGTGCGACAGGTGCAAAAGCGTGGACTGCAATAATAAACTTTCGAGCAGGCGAGCAGCAGGCACAATAACAGAGCGATTTGCATATCTTTATCAAACAATTTATGCCGTGTAGCCATTAAAAGTCGCAAGATGGTCCGACTCGCTTCGGATTGTTCAGTGGTCAGCGCTCTCGCATTTCAAGTTTAGCCGAAGAACACGACTTTACATGATGAAAGTCAATCACTTTAGGATAGCGTCGTCTGCGAGAGGGTTAGCAATCTTCCATTTTTTCTCTCTCAGTCTCTCTCTCAAGCCGGTTGGAATTTTTATTTGGGTGCCACGCCCTGCAACCAAGACAACTGTAGCGAGCGGCGTTCAATGTCGGGGCTGAAATTAAAAATAAAGTGCAGCAGAGGCAAGGACGCGCCAAGGCATTGATTCTTTTTCTCTGACCACGCCCGAGCGCTGCCTGCACTTTCTCTGTTAGCACTCGTTGGCAACAATCGACGGCCAGCAGTCCACTGTTGCACTCACTTTTTGCACGCAATACCTAGCTGATAGTATTATATCAACTTTTTACCCAAGTCTCGGCCGCCGCGACTCAACGTAATAATTTCGGGAGGAATCGAAAGTGCGCGGTGGATCTCTCCGCGCGAGAGAGCAATATAAGCGAGGAGGTGGCGGTGGGAATAGAGTCAGTCCGTCCACCTTCTAAACACACATTTGTACAGCACACACAGTCCGTGTGTTTCGGAATACATATATTCCAGGCGTGATTAAATCTCACGACCTTTCGAGCCTCACGAGTGGGGGGCAGTGAGGGTGGGCAAAAACATTCCAGCCGAGCAAAAAGCTGCGTCCATTGCATCATTCCCATTTGAAAAGGGATTTCAAGCCACGGCTAGCTTGACTTTTTCTCAATTTTTCCCATTCCATATTTATGCAGACGCACGATTAATGGCCTCATTATGTGGCGAGCTCTGCTGATAGCGATCGCCGTTTATTCCTAATAATAATAAACTGATTAGATTGACGTCCTAGTCGCCAGCAATAATTACTAGACCGGCGTGGCATTACCAAATTTGGCTTGTGGGCTCACCCAGGCGCAGGTCGTCGCCGCTTGGATTTGTCTCTAGCCTCGACCTTCAAACAGGCAAAGCACTAACAAACACGTTACGTTTTAGAGATTGTATTGAGTTTCTTGTAAAAAGATCCACTGAAGCAAAACTTCCTTGCGTGACACAAAAAAGCTGTCTATACTCGGTAGCAGCGGAAGGTGTAAACCAAAAGATGCTTCTAGATAATTCATGACACAGCCTAAATGACTTTTAGCAATAAACGTACGCACGTTGAATCAGAATGTTAGTCAGCGCTCCATATGTGTTCACTAGGTATGGGAGACAGGATACGAGTCGTAAAAAACCAAATCAAGTTTATTTCTCGTTAATTGGCAAGTTTTCATACACCGCAGCTTTTGCGAATAGATTAAAAAGGGAGTTAAGCTTGCCAGAATTTCTTCACTTCTTTGAACAGCCTTCTAACTGGAGAAATTATAGAAAATTTATATTCTGGTCGCAAGTAATAAAAAATATTAGGTAATTGAAGGGGCCGGGAATAAAAATAATATTATAATGTTATTAGCTAAAATAATCTCGCTCCTATGCAGTCAAATTTAACATAAAATAATTTTATTTTCAGTTTTGGTTTTCTGGGGAAGAGCTGGTAGGGTGTTGGCAGCTCCTGGAGTAAGTGAATCACTTTCCTCACGTTTCAAGTTTTGCATTTCCACCCTTTTTTCGCAGTACCTAGACTTCGACAATTTGCCGGAGACCGGGTTTTCATGCGAGGGCAAAGTGATTGGAGGTTATTATGCGGACATCGAGACTGGTTGTCAGATGTTCCACGTCTGCACGGTGGGCCAGAAGGGCGAAATAATGGACATCAAGTTCCTCTGCCTCAACGGCACCGTCTTCGATCAGGAGACAAGGGTATGCGAGCGCGTTGACGAAGTCGACTGCAGCAAAACTGAGGGTTTCTATGATCTCAACCTTGAACTCTATGGAGCCCATGGTTTTGGGTACGTTCTTTCGTTTCTTTACCTTTCCTTTTTTGTAAATACATTTAAAGCACTTAATAGGAAATTCGTAATTTAAATTGCACTGATTTTTCAGTTGAATAGCGAGCAAATAATTATTAAAATTGTTGCTCGCCGTTAAAGTGATCCTTAAAATCATATATTTCATATTTATCAAAGGTCTCTCAGCACTAGCCTAAGTTGTGATTGACAGCAAGGATAATTTAAAAGCTTGATATATTATATATTTATTATTTTTTAGTAAACTTACCACTTTCTGCGGCACAGCGAGAACGCGGAAGCTGTGCCACTCAATATTTAGCGCCGCGGTCCATATTATACTGCTCCTCTTTCCGTTTGTGGCTCGTTAGCCTCGCTCGGCAGGTGTCTGCATTAAAACGAGGAAAATTTTCCGCCTGGCTGACGTAGAAGCTCTTGTAGCGTGAGATTTTGTGTGCACTAAGTGGCCAAATGAGTGAATATTTGGTTCGTCACATTGGAATGCGCCTTTCAGTCTTGACCAATGTGATCACGAGATGAATCTGTGTTTGCAGCAGTGAATGTTGTGCGAAAGAGTGGATGTCTGCTGTGGAGAACAACGAGATTTCCAGTCAACGGTATTTGTATACAAAAAGAACTTAAAATTTCACACTGAAACATATTGGAGGGGGCGAATTCTTCAACTGGGCTTTCATTTTTCCTCGTCCAAAACGAATAAAAAAATATATTTATATTGCCTGAATGAACTGCATGTGTGGGAGCGGATGTGCCTAGTTTTAAGTTTCTTTCGCTGAAGACATCATTTGGATCACTAATTTTAAATTATGTGTCATTTTCAGTTGCATCAGAGAGCATGCTAGCTTTTACACAAATACATTCACAAAATGGGATATGGCACGGGTCATCAAATTTGGTCTGATATTCCTGTTGTACACTTTCGCGCGCCATGAGAAATCGAGTTCCTATAGCTTTGAAGCTGCTTCAAGATAATCGCAATCAGACCAACCATCCATCTCAAATTATACGTGTCATGGTTCCAGCAACTCTTCAAATCCTTTCATTTTCACAAACATAGTAACGAATTTTACAATTTCGTACCGGAGCTAACAATTTCACCAAATTCCTGCACGCAAGTGGAGCGAGATGAAATTAACTTTAGAAATTCTTTAGCATCCTCGAAGAAGATTCCGACGACGATGAAGTTGACCACCGCCCGATGACGATTCAAGCGTCCTCGACGACCACCACAACGAGCACCACCACAACCACGTCAACGACGACCACTACCACCACTCCTCGACCCACTCAGTCCTTCCCGTCAAGCTCTCCTAGTGCCGTCGCCCTCCTTGCCATACACAATTCTTTCTCAGGCGTGCGTCCTGTGTCCGGTGAGCTGCGGCCGTTGGCCACCGAACTGCAGCCGCCGACGCCACCGACGTACACGCTGCGGCAACAGCATCACCCCCACGGTGTCGCTCACACTTTCTTCAGCAACACGCCACGACCCTTCCAGTTCTTTGGACGTGCTTTGCAGCCTGCTAAAACCACAAGTGCTTCTGTAGTTGTGGTCTCAAGGTGAGGAAAATGATTATTAGTAATAAAAAATTAAGTGGCAAATTTTTCCAAAATAAAAGGAAATTATGCGATTTACGTAAAAAATACGATAAAATTGGTTTGGGGTATTTTTTTTCAGTTCGTCTATGACCCAGTCAGTGTCGAGGGTTCACAAAACCACAACCCCCGAACCACCACAAGCTGAAACAGAGCCGCCCTCAGCTCTTGGCGCAGACTATGACTCAATCAAGTCATTCTATGAAGATGTGCCGAGGGAAGTGAAGAAATCCTCACTTTCCGTTTCCATGAGCTCTTCTAGCTCAATCACACCAATTTTTGGTGAGTACTCTGCGCACTTCATTTTAGACGGTGCAAAAATGGGTAAATGTTTCAGCTTCCCATCACCATCACAATCCTATTGGAAGGCCCAAGAGGCAACTGCGGCAAGGAAGAAGGAGAGCGCAAAATGTGCGAAATGCTGCAGTGCACGCGGAAGTGGCTGAAACAACAACCGAGGCTCCTCAAACGTCATCAACAACAACCGCGCAGCCTCTTCCTGAAACTAGTTTCAAGTGCATTGACAAGACACCTGGGGGCTACTATGCGGATACTGAGGTTGACTGCAGAATTTTCCACATTTGTGTTCTTGGAAGACACAACAAGTAGGAATTTTAATTCGCAGTTTTTTTGTTATTTAATTAAATCATATTTCTGCGCAGAATTAATGACTACAAATTTGTCTGCGGAGTCGGCACCAAATTTGATCAGCAGAGCAGGACTTGCATCGCGGAGGATTTGGTTCACTGCCAGCTCTCGCCTAAGCTCTTCCATTTGAATGATCACTTTTTGCCACCTAAAGGTAGCATAAAATCATAATTGATCTTAACTCATTTTAACCATTATATCCTGATTACCCAGATGAGCCAAGGATAGCTGGTGTTGCTGGATTTGAATCCAAGAAAATTAGAGCAAAACGAGCGACGAAAGGTAAGCAAAAATGGACCATTAAAACCATCGCGAAACTGATTCTACGCTAGCACGTATAGTGTCAAAATAATTCCGCAGGAATGAAATTCCTTGAAACACTAAAGTTTTTTTAACTGACATATTTGTAATATTATGTTCGAAAAGTTTTGTAAACCATCTACTTTCTAAACTAAGGCACAGAAAATTAATTCTTTTGGGCAAAAATCCTGTTAGATTTTTAAAACACGACATTAGGCCAGTTATTAAAATTGCCCGTCATTTAGAGAGTAGCAGAGAAACAATATGACTTACAAATTCTAACTGTGTTAAAATTCTCTTGTTCTTCTCTTCATAGCCTTTTTTAGTCGAGGTTTAATTTAATCAAATTTTTTTTAATAAAAAATCAATGTTAAATGTTTAAAAATGACATTTCAGCAAATATTTTAAAATTTTCCAATTAAGGTCTACACATTTGATTCAAGACTTCATGGGCTCAGCAATTTTCTTTATTTTTGTTTAAAGATAGTTGAATTGACAGAAATTGTGTCAATGTACAATTATATGTGATAAAAATAACAATTTTTATGGAACATAACTGCTAAGAATATAACAATTGATCTCAATTTTCTGCTTAAGGTCCTCCCAACTACTCACTGAGTACTTTGCCGTCGACTTCGCGGCAGTTCCAGTGCCCTGACGAGGATGGTCTCTACGCAGACCCCGCATCCTCGTGCCAGGCATACCACCAGTGCACATCTCGCCATCACTCGCTGCACATTTGTCCACACAAGAGTGTCTTCAACGAGGCGCTTGGTGTGTGCGACCAGTGGGAGAACGTGGACTGCAACCTCTACTCAGATGGCTTTCACGAGAGCACTCGGACGAAGCGGGCCGCGCCCAACACGTGCGAGGACAGCAGCCACCCAGCAGGCACGCCGATCGCGGACGAGGCGTCCAACTGCAGGAGCTACCACATTTGTGTTTACAGAACTGAAGCTGCAGGCCAGCTTGTCCAGCTCAAGCTCAAATGTCCTGCCGGCAAGGTAATGCACCCCAAGCTCAAGAGATGTGTCAAGGGAAACACCTGCCAAGATGCCATTCGCCAAAAGACCTTCCCCGCCAAGAAATCGATATACAAAAAGGAACAGTTCACAATTCAAAAATAATCCGCCTGGTGATTTTAACAAAAGGGAAGCGCTAGTGCGTTTCATACAACAAATGAGGCTGTTAAATGGAGGCAGGGTTGACCTCCATTCTCTATGACAATCAATTGACACCATTGCATCAATTTGAATAGCGGCTCTCTTGAATTCGGTTTATAATTATTTATTTTCATATGAACGCCTGCGTTGAAAAACAACACGCTATTCTTTCAAATCATCCCTCGGTAAATTATTTTCATTTTATTATAAAAATATCTTGAAGACGAAGGTAAATCAAAAGCACATGCGACAAAAATTGATTACGAAATCGAAGTTTAAAGTAAAAGCGGATTGTATTCGTTATGAACTAAAAATCATAAATACGTTTTGATTATTTAGGGTTATTTGGGTTATTAAATAAAAATTATTTTGTGTAATCAGTACATGTTTGACAAAAAATAAATCTTATATTGAAAGTTTAGATTTATGTTGAAAAATTTCCCCATATTTTGACCGACTTAATCAATCGCACACGCACTTAGGCCGCAAGCATATTTTGCAAAATTTCAATCGTGTCCCACCGAATATGCGCACAAATGCAATGCTAAATTAATGAATGTCTTTTGCAAAATACAAAACGTATAGCAAACCGTTTAAATCGGAGAACATGTGCAACTCGAATGTGTGGCGTGTAAGCGAAAATTATATCATGCAGTCCTGGTTGGTTATGAGCTGACACCTTGCTTCGTAAGCAGTTTGGCATTTGAGTCACTCCTGGCTGAAATTTTGTTACTAACACGGTCGTAATACAGGCAAGCATTCCTAGAACAATAGATTTCAGTTTTTTATTAGCTTTTTGTTCTTTGATGCTGGGTCGATGGCCCTTTTCTGGAAAACTGCAAAGCCTCTTTACTTCTTGTGGTTTTTGCTTGGCAGCCGTCTCGCTGCCCCATGTTGCGCTTCTAAGTCGGTCGGCCGCCAATCAAAGACGGCCAACGAGCTTTTCCGAAAAGGGCTTTAAATTACTGTGAATTTTGATTCTGAGGGAATTTAAAACATTTCCTTCAATTTTCAAAGTTTTTCCCGTTATGATACTCTAACATTTTTAGACGCATTTTCTTAGATCAGATCTTATTTTACACTAGATAATCCAGAGAGATTGTAATTTATATAGCGAGTTGCTTTTGATGTATCAATAAATTTCTAAAAAAATGAAATAAAAATTATGCAGTCATATCTTTAAAGTGTGATGTTTTTCATTTTACTCTTAAAACATGATGTATGTCATAAAAGGTCTCATAAAAAGATCCAGATATTATTTTTGTTGTCTTTATTGTCCATTTCCAGCAGCGCGAGCACTTGTATATAAAAGTATATTTTTCAAAAGGAGCAACATATAATATTATAATAACAAAGTCTTGAATCGCTTTATAACAATTCAAATATGAGTTTATTCTTAATTCAATTTCGTGATTTTGCAAGTACCTTTGTCATGCAAGCTGCAGCATTTCACATATTTTAACTCACAACAAATTACAGATTAAACATGCAGTATTTACAGTGATTCAGAGGTAACACACGAGCTTTTGAGTCTTTGCGCGTACTTTCCATCATTCAGCCCTGGTTTTTGGCATTGGTTCTTGAGAACTCGCTGATGTGATCAACGCCTTCGTACTCATGGTCAAACGGCGTGTCATCATAATAGGCATAATCGTAGTCAGAGTTGCCCTTCTTGTTGCGGGATGGCTGGTCGGTCGAATTAGGTGCAAAGGATGAGGAGGAGGGTGAAGAGGGAATGGTTTCAGTTACAAAGGGTCGTGAGGTGCTGCTGGAAATTGGCCTGGGGAACGTAGAAGGTCTGGGGGCGAACGTAGTGCTGCTAGTAACGCGAGAGGTTTGGGCGACGAAGGCAGTGCTTGGCTTGCTGAATGGCTTTGGGGAACTAATGCTCACGGGTGGCTTCGTCGGAGCAAAGGTTTTGTCTGCACCAAACGTGGACTGGGAGTTGGCCTGGGAGCGCTGGATAGCGTTCAAGTCGGAAGCTCTGAAGCTAGAGGAGTGCGCCGTCCTCAAAAGTTCGTCCTCCTTTTCTTCAGAGAAATCATTTTCGCGGGGCCTTTGAGAGCGACGGAGCTGGAAGGGTTTCGGCGAGACGCTTGCGCGATTTTGGAAACCGAAGGCGGCAGCAGGTGCAACTGTTGTGCTGGGATTAATGAACTGGCTAACTGTCGAAGGGTTAAAAGAAGATGGATTGGGGCTGCTGAAGGTGCTCGCCGAGGATTGCTGCTGGCTGCTAAACGTGTTGAAGGACTGGAATTGCTGCTGCTGGTTGACCCTCTGTTCGCTGATCTGGCTCTTTTGGGAATTAATCTGCTGTGACTGTTGGTTGACCTGCTTGTTGTTCAACTTTTGGAAGTCGTCCAGGGGAAGCTGAACCGGCGGTGATCTTTGCTGGTTGTTGAGGTTGCCTGGCTGCTGTTGAGAAGGCTGTCTTTGTTGATTGTTAAAGTTCTGCGCTTGCTGCTGGTTATTAGCTTGCTGAGGTTGTCTTGTCTGCTGGTTGAAATTATTTACAGCTGGCTGTTGTCTCTGCTGGGTCTGCTGCTGGTTGAAGTTGTTGGCGGACGGTTGCTGTCTCTGATTCTGTTGCTGATGGTTGAAATTGTTGGCAGACTGAGTCGTCTGTCTCTGCTGCTGGTTGAGGTCGCTGGCTGGTTGAGGTTGTCTCTGCTGGTTCTGTTGCTGCTGGTTGAAGTTGTTAACCTGCTGAGGCTGTCTTTGCTGGCTTTGTTGCTGCTGGTTGAAGTTGCTGGCAGCTTGAGGCTGTCTCTGCTGCTGCTGGTTGAAGTTGTTGGAGACCTGAGGCTGTCTCTGCTGCTGCTGGTTGAAGTTGTTAACAGCTGGCTGAGGTTGTCTCTGCTGATTCTGTTGTTGGTTGAAGTTGTTAGCCTGTTGAGGTTGTCTTTGCTGACTTTGTTGCTGCTGGTTGAAGTTGCTGGCCACTTGAGGCTGTCTCTGTTGCTGCTGGTTGACGTTGTTGGAAACCTGAGGCTGTCTCTGCTGCTGCTGCTGCTGGTTGAAGTTGTTAACAGCTGGCTGAGGTTGTCTCTGCTGATTCTGTTGTTGGTCGAAGTTGTTGGCAACCTGAGGCTCTCTCTGATTCTGTTGCTGCTGGTTGAGGTTATTGGGGTTATTGGTGCTGGGCTTAGGCTGTCTCTGCTGCTGGTTGAAGTTGTTAGCTTGCTGATTGATAACAGCCTGTTCTTGCCTCTGTTGGTTCTCAGCCAATTTCACTGAAGCGGGAGTTGTGAACTCATTTTGAACGCGAGGCAGAGGAGACCTGTTAGCCAAATTCACTTTCTTGCCGGGTGCGCCAGATGTCTTGCGTTGTGAGTTTTTCCTAGCTTGGAATGCAGCGTATGTGGTGGGTGAAATAGTTGACGCTGGGTTCACTGGTTCCTCGGGAGTAAAAGTGTTTGTGGTAGCAGCAGGTGCTTCCGTCACGGTGATTGACAGAGGAGGCTGCAGATCTTTCGGTGGGGCCTTAGAAACGACGACACGGGGTGTGACGGTTTCCTGACGCTGAACGACAGCTTGCTGCTGGTTAGAGGTGAATTCGTTTTGCTGAGCTTGCACAGGGCGGAGTCGGCGGTGCTGCTTGCGTCTCACAAGCCGCTGTCCTGGCTTTGGAGCTGGAGCCGCGGGCTTGGGAGCAGGAACTGAGAGCTTGGGCGCGGAAGGAGATTCGTCCTCTTCATCTCTGCCACGGTGAATGTCAGAGCTAGAGGCGGTGCGGAAGAATTCGTCTTCTGCAGGCTTAGGTGGCTGCGGTCTCCTGCTCGCCTGCTTAACCGAAACAAACTTCACTGGTTCAGGGGCGCGCTGGAGAATGTCATCAGAGGCAGGGCCGTGACCAACACGGAAGAGGTCGAAGGACTTGCTGTAGTACAAAGTGGAGGCTTCGCAGTCGATGTCAAACCAATTTGCACAAATCTGGTTCTCCTGGTCGAACATTGTGTCATTGGGGCACAGGAAACGGAAATCTTGAATGGCCTAAAACAATATTTAAAAAAAATAATCAATAACAAAAAATAATGTTCTGTTAAATAAAGGCAAAAATTTACAAATTAATTCAAATATGAAGAAAAGTCTTAGTTAAGATGTCAAAATCAAGGTTGGTCGTTCCATAAAGAGGTTGAAGTCTGTTTCTTTGTATAATGTATGAAGAAAAAGTGGTTGAAATATGTTTGCGGCGCCGTTCTTTTACCTCACTTGGTCCCATTTTCACGCAAACGTGGAACATCTGGCAGTCGGCCTCAGGATCAGCATAGTAGCCGCCGATATCCTTGTCTCTGCACTCGAAACTCGTCTCAGGCATGTTATCCTGGCTGTAGTTCGGCGGCCTTCTCTGGGCATAGCCGCTTGAGAAAAGCAGCACGGCCGCAGTGGCTGTAAAATTTTACAAAATCAGAAAAAATCTGAAAAAAATGTTGAAAATAGGCGCTCATAATTTAAAGCTACATCACGTCTTATGAAATCCAGTGATCTTATCATTACGCGTCTGGATGAATACAAAAACACTTGCGCACACGCGTCTATGAGAATGTTAGACGAACTTCCAAAATCACTTCATTAAATTGGCTGGCGTAATTGCCGGTTTGCGTCTGTGACGTGAGATTGTGATTTAAGATTCATTTCCAATGTGTGAATTCTCAAACAATAGAGCTCGCCTCTGTGCATCAACGCTAGCACTTTCACTTTTCCTGCATGCAATTCCTCCCACAAGGGAGGAATGACGAGGAACTGAATGTAGTGCAATCTTGAAATTCAGTCACGTAGCTCATTATTTTTAATTACTAAATAATCACTTTGCAAATTTGCAAAACACGTAATGCAAAGGGTTAAATTTTCTAACATATAAGAAAGTATATCTATTTACCGAATAGAAGCGACCTCATTTATTCGCAGGGTTTCCTCGATAATTCTCCAAACCCGCACCTGAAATGAAAAATTGTGTCATATAAGTTTATTTTTCCGTGCATATAAAGGTTTCATTCGTAAAAAGCCAACGCCAAATTTGCTGCACATTGTAACCAATAACATCGAAGCATGCGAAGAGGCTGTCTTAAAAGAGCAATCAAACGTGAAGGTTGCAAAAGATCCCGAGAATTGCCAAAAGTATAGTAAAACATAGACCTAAAGATAAAAAAAGCCGCCAGTCCGTCGCGCCGCTGGCATTCTGCATAAAAGTGAATGTGGAGGAGAAAGTGAAGATAGCGTTTGATGAGACGGAGATGAGCCGGTGTTGCATCAGGGCCTCGGCCGGCAGCTAATTATCTGCCATAAATGCCATAATATCCTGCAGCCAAACTAACAGGTGGTGTGTCGTCCTAGTGAGTGATTTTACAGGCAGACGCGTTATTTGTGCAAGGATTAATTTTAGATAATTGGAGATCTTCACACAGCGACTGGCCACAGCAGCCCGACGCTTATTCTTTTGCAATTAAACGCGCGTTATAATGGCTCCCCTAATAGGGTATTTTCGAAAACGGATTTATTGATCACACGTTGGGCAAGGATCAAACTAAAATTAGCAAATTGATAGAAGGCTCTTTCCCGGAGACCGTTGTGCAACAGCAATAATTACGCAACGCACTTGGATGAATATTCAACACCAGCGCCCACTCCGCATCCGTTCATTCAACAGAGCAGACTAAGTATGAAAATTAGTTTTATTGCGGCAAAAGCGCTCTTTTCGCTGTGGTGTTCTAACATAACCATTGTGCGAGAAAACGTGCCATTAAATAATAACTTGCGAATCCTGGAACAGCAAAGTCATTTCACCAAGTGCGTCCTTGCAACCATGAGATTTGGAACTCCAGATTCGCTCGGTGAGAAATAAAAATAACAGGAGCTAATTGGCGACGACGCGCGCATGGAAATGAAGGTTTTTCTCACAACAACTAGCTCTTCATAAAACAAAACTCGCTCTCGTTGTGAGCAACGTGAGTTGATTTTGTTTAACAAGTCGTTTCACAAAAGTATGCAATAAATTATGAAAAATAGCAAAGGAAAACAAAGGAAGCGGTGATTCACTCGGATTGGAAATTTTCAGAAGCGGAACAAGTGGTGCTTAAGTCGCAGAAAAATGAAAGCTTTTTTCCTGTACGCGCACATCGATAAAGGTCACATGTTTCGCGACACGAGTGCCGAAAGTAAAATCTTAACGGTGCAGCGCGCGCGCGACAGCTGCCACGGGCAGAATCTTTTGCACATCCTCTGCGGTGAAGAGGACTCATTCTCCTCGGCCAAACATAGTTCACCCAAAGGTGCTTTCACTGCGCACCTTTGACCTGGCGAAGATGAGGCAGCAACTTTCCAACCAGTCAGAGCCGCACCAATTGAACTCGTAATGCACCTTACATAAACACGCGCGGCTAGAGAAGCTCATAAGCCGTTGTTGGTTTTCACGAGATGCCTTTTTATTATTTTCTCTTGCGCGCCACTCACGCCTACCTTTCCATCGAGTGAAACAAGCGAATTTTCTATAGAACATCCTTTTCTAATCGGCCATAATTGAACTTTTCTGCTTACAAAAGCAGTTTGTTTACACCTCTTCACCTTTTTGTCAAAAGGAGGCGGAGGGTGTGTTTCACTTGAGAAGAGCTTTTGCGTCCAAAATCTCGAGTCGAGCTTTCACAAGAAATGCGCAATGATTCCACTTCTTTGCTCAAAACACAATGACAAATAATAGTTTCAAATTTCGCAAAAACCATAAACATCAAGTGAGGTGATTAGCAAAATCTTTAGTCACGACGTGCGTTTCATTAGAGCAGATTAATTGAAAACCTTGTTGCGGAGCAGCAACCGTTTTGAACTAAATAAACAAGAGCCTAATTAACACGGCAGTGATGCTGCAAAAATTAAGTCTGGCCTGTATGAAGTGCTGCTGCGAGCGAAATAATAATGGCTAAATGGCTTCTGCGTTAAACGATAATTAGTAATGCATCACTTAACACCATGCGGAAAAAAGATATCACGTGCATAGAAAGTTTCAGTTTTGACGTCTGTTTAATAAATCGTTGAAACTCAAACACGCACACTTTGGATCTTCTCAGAATAACAGCATGTAGGAGAAGATTGAATTTTGACGTAAATCCTTAGAGCACTTTCGCGCAGCTGGAAGTTGATTGCACTCTTAATTATTTGCTTTTAAATTCGGCACTCGACTGAAATATTTGCCCGCCGGGGAGAAACGCCGGCGAAGGAAAACCGCTGACAGCCAGCTAGCTGTACTGTACACAGCAAACGTGCTCGGGATGATGAGTTCAAGAGTGAAAGGCGCGTTAGGTAAAAATGTACCGCGTGTGCAGCATCTCGGTTCCATAAACGAATAAACATGTCGTGATTTTGGCGACCTTGGCATTTCCGAGCAGAGCACGTCCGAAATCGGCACAAAAATGCAGCTCGCGATTTGAAATGCTAATGGCTTTGCGCGGTAATTATTTTTGAGCAGGTCGAAAGCGCGGCATTTTTCAGCCGCAGGGGGCGACTTATGGTTTAATGGTTTAGGCTTTTACTGCCCTGATCAAATTGAGCATCTCGAACGTCCAAGAAGCGCGCGCGGAATTAGGCCACTCCGGCGGATAACCTCAATATCGATAGAGAGGAGAAAGAGGATCGCCGCCGCTTATTGCACCACGCTTGCATAATTTCGTCCTTTACAGATATACATACGAGAGCGTCTTCACGATCGCGCGCGCACAACGCTATAAAACGGTCATTTCGCCGCTGAGAACTTGATGCCGACGGGCATGACTTTGCCTTAATGATTATTTAATCGTGCGTCTTTTGTGACGAGGCATTCCAAATGATGCTGCATTGTTTCCACAGATGACATTTTGTCACACGCCGCAAGAACGTAATTTGCCTCAATATATCAACATCCCACGATTGTTGAATTTGACTAATCCGATATATTAGGGAGCGAAAACAAATATACACAATGACTGGAGGATTTCAGCCTCCACACTCTCTTTGAAAAATGTTTGGCAGTTTGAATGATGTAAATAGTACGTTAGTATGCTGAGCCGGCAATACTAGAAGCTCTTGTCCAAATAAACAAAAAGATAAATAGGCTTCAAATTAAATTAGCCGGAAATTCAATGGCCGTAGTGAAGAGAAAATATTTATTATGATATTGAATTCATCAATTTGACTAGTTGTGAGAAAATAACGTGTAGTTCGAGAAAAACCTGTCTTCGACCAATAAAATTCTAATAAATCTGCAATTCAAATTTCCATAGTGAGCAATTTTTCACTGGTTTCTTGATTAAGTCTTCACCATTGAATTTCAGGCCGTAATTGCGGCTCTTCGCATTTTAATAATCCAATTAGTGACTGAAAGTTGCTATTTGAATACTAAATTTTCTGCAAAAGCCACAGGACTTGTATGTTGTGTTAACAACATTCCGTGATATATCATATATCATAGTTGGTCTAAAGGAGCTAAATGCTTAGGTTTCACAAAATAAATGTGTCAATATATTAATTGGTCAAAAAGAAGAGCGCGGCGTTCTTAACAGGATATAATAAAAATACCAAAAAAATCAAATGCAACGCTGGACGTAAAGATGTGATTGTAACTCAACATAAATCAAATAGCGTCCTAATAATATAAGATAAAGATTCGATTAGGCGTCGATGTTCGAAATACGTATTACACACACACTACAATGCTATTATTAGCTAATGAGGTCCTCCAAAAAATAAAAACAAATCGTTAAAGACTAGAAGAGTTTACAGAATAGATTGATTAAATACACTGACTTTATTCAAACAAAAAATATTTAAATCGAGACAGTATATATTTTAATTAATTGTTCATGCACGTAGCAGTGAAGCAGTTATTAAAATTTGAGCTTACAATAGCAATCAGAAAGTTTTAAAAATATGACTCTTCTTTTAAATAAGGAAACTTATAAGAAAGCTGCTGTGAAAAAGCAAATGAAAAGGCAAAGAAACTTCCACACTTATTGCATGCAAAGATGTAAAAACTTACAAAAGCACCCAAGTTAAACGCTCTGGCAGTTAGTCGACGGAGACAAAGGAGAGACTGACCTGGATGTTGCGAGGATGATTGCCGAAGTGAGTATCAGGGACTGCGTGAAAGTGAAATGGATGAACCCTGGGATGGATGGTCCCCTCCTTCCTCTCGCAGGTCAACTTTTCGCTCCCATCCCACCATCTGCAAGTTTGCATATTAACAGACACAACACGCAGGCATACAAATAAATGGCATACACGTTTATCCTCAGCATCCATAGTGATCTTCTCTCCTCCTCCTCCTCCTCCTCCTCCATATCGATGCTCCCGCGCGCCTGCCGTCGTGATCTCGCGCCGCTCTCGTTGCATGCTTTCAAACATTATGGCACTTTTGCCACTCTTCTCACACGATCGATCGTTTATCGATAGTGAAGGCGAATTTTATTGCTAAATTCAAATTCATCCAATTTTATTTGATCATTGTTTTCGGCCGATAAAGAATCTACCAAAATGGAATTTTTACGCTGTATTCTTTGCTTACGGAATTTAGCTGAGTAAATTTTTCTCGCGAAAAAGGATTATGGTTTGTCCAGAACTCTCGCAGATGAAGGAAAGTAAAGTGACGCGTCTCTTCATTAAAGATTTCTTCAGATCTTCCTTTAAGGTGCGCCATGCGTTGGGTGTAGAAACATAAACAATGCCACGCACTTTATTCTTTTCTGCTTCAACTTTTAATGAGTAAAATTATCCGTTCAGAAAAATTCCTAAACAAAAGAGAACTTTTACATCCGTATTTTAAACAGTGTTTGTTGTGTCGTAACAGTTTTTCATGCAAATCCCGTGTGATTCAAATGAAGAAAATACAAGATCGGTGTTATAGCATTCGGGGCTAAAGTAATTTGCTCTCTGCAGGGTTTTTTTATAGAAGGTCACTCGGCTAACCCATATATCAGGTTTATTGCTTGGTGAATGTTGAAAATCAAATTAGCTCCTCCGAAAGAGATGAACACGAAACTCGAGGATGTGAGCGATTCGCGCCCGTCCAAATTTCTCAGCAGCTCCTAATTGAGATGCGGTTTGTAGCGATTTCAAGGGAAAATGTCCCGCTGTTTCACAATTGGCCGCGGCGATCATTAAGTGCGGCGATTTTATGCGTTTTCTGTCGGCAATTTGCACATTTTAGGTGATGCACGCGTGTGCGCTGGTGCTCGTTGTGTGGCTAGCCAATAGCAAATCGTTCCATGACGCGATGAATTTCCCCAGTATTCCTAGCTTTGCAGCGATTTCGAGATAAAAGTTCCGCTTTTTCACAACTGACCGCATCGCTCATTAATGAGGGGACTTTATGGGTTTCCGACGGTTTGCACGTGCAAATATGCGCCGATGCTCGTTGTACTTTTTGTTAAATTATGTGATGGTAAAAATAATCAGTTTACCTTGCAAATCTCTATATACTTGTCAGTGCATGAAAATATATTACCTGTTTTTCTGTTTTAAAATTCTTTAGGTTCCTTTTTTTTAAAGCAGTTTTTTGTAATTGAATTTTAAACTTGTTTGGTTGCAATAGGTAACATTTTTTTAAAAATTTGAACGGGATGACAGAGGCGATTATATTCCTTATCATCGCAAATAACTTTTTACATCAAAAAATTATATAGTAATTTACAAGAATATTATCTGGAGATCATAAAAATGATCAATGATTGTGGAATTAATTTTTACTGTTTTTCCTCCATTCAGCCTATTTATTCTTCCTGCATCAAGTCTTAAATAAAATGAAAAATTGAAATAAAATAATAAAGTCGGGATCGTTTCACAAAAATTGCGTAGGGAATGGTCTGTAGAAACTAGCATTGCTGCAAAAACGATTATCATCTCACTCCACATGACTCACATAGTAGTATATTATATAGGAACAGGATATCTTACAAGATTTAAAAAAGTGCGACAAAATTTGCATTACAAAAAAATCAATAAAACTTAAGTCGTACGTTACCAACGTGTGCAGTCGTAAAAATAATAAGCTCAATAAAAAATTACAACGTCTGACGTGGAAAAAACATTTATTTGGGGAAAAAAGAGGTATATAAATGAAGATGACGGACGTTGGCTGTTCGTTAAACACATTGTTTAGTTAAAATTTATTCTTTCTCAACACTTTTTCCAATCAATCTGATTTGATATCAGCAAAATGCTGAAGTAAATTATAATTGATTATTCTTGCTAAGTCAAAACCATATGTGAGTAGCACATAAAATTAAAAGAAATATTGCAAGAAACTGCAGACAGAGCTAGCAAAATATTGCAAAAAAGATTAATTAAGGAGGTAGTGGTTGGTTACGTGTTACGTTACAACACTAATGTATGATATCATAAACACTTCTGAAACTTTTTTTCGTGAAATAGAGCAATATAGGTCTTGCCAAACTCGTTTTATTTGGGATTCAACTTCCAATGATTCTCACGGCAACGATAATAATAAATTACTTTTTGTTCCAATAAATTTAGCCGAGACACGCTGACGAGAACCGAAACTTTATTGCTTAATTTCAACTCGCACATCTGTTAATTTCGTACAGACAACAAGTGGGTCATATCAATTAAATGAGACCGATCCGCGAGAAAAGTATCAATTAATGATGGGAGAGGTGAAATGTCAAGTGCACCATTCGCTCGGCGGATGGGAATGTTGGGAAAAATCATGCGAGTTAAATAACAAGCTCATTTGCGTGTGATTCCTGCGGCGAGGGCTAGCGACGTCCTTGCGACCAACGCCGTCTCGTCGTCTCGTGTGGAGCCACCGTGCCAGGTGCACCGAAAATTACAACTCGCTCTCACAATCAGCATAAGCCACCTGTTCTCTCGGAACATGCAAAGCTTCTCCGGTCTTTAAATGTTCTATTCCCTAAATCAATCAACAAACGTGAATAGGAAATGTCACTACTTGTAACTCAAAGTGTGTGTTACTATATTGTAATTTATTTAAATGAACAAAATGAAGACTTTTCAACTGAACTTTAATTACGATTTTTTTTATTATCATTTCGTCTTGGTAGCGGAAAAACAACCAAACGCGAATTTCATTGTTGTAAGAAAAGGTAACAATAAATTCGACCATAAAATTTGGGTGTTTGTTGAGCGATGCGCAATTTTAACGCGATCAGGACGATTTATTATTATGTTTCAACTTGTAATGGTAATAAATGCGGAGTTTTATTAAATTGCATGGAAAAAATATTTAAAATAATAATAAAATAATTTAAAATTTTACAATCATAGTATAGAATCAAGTATTTCTTTTTTAAATAGTTAAAAATAAATTTGGGTTTTTTTATTGTGTCGTTAGAATCTCAAGAGGAAATAAAATGTTCATCAAGTTATTTCTTTAAAAGTTGATAAAGCACACTTAATAAATTGAAAATCTGAACTCTCAATTAAAATTAGCCTTTTATGCGAAACTTTTTTAGATCACGAAAGAACAGCCAAATCAACGACCTTCGCGTAATTGAGGCATCTATGATGACTATAGAGAGTATTTTTGAATATAATAGAGATTTATTGGACGACGCGTGAAAATTTATTGACACGATGAACCGTCCCCGATCGCCGATTTTCGATAGTCACGCGTTTGGAATTACTCATTGTCAAATTTGGACGCGGCCTTTCATATTTTCGCTCTCGCGCGAAATTACGACACTTTGCATAACAACGTTAGTGCGCAGCTTTCGTGGTGGGCTGCCGCCTCTCGTGGGTGGAGGGTCAACTCCGGCGAGAATTGGAAAGTGAAAAAGATCCGCCCCTGAATTAATTAATCACAGAGTGAATGTGATATTCTAGCCAGTGTTAGCGAAATTTAAGAAAAGGGAAATTTTCACTTACAGTAAGACAGCTTGCCGTTTTCCCCTGCAGCGAAGATTTATTTGTTTTTTAGGTTATTAGCTGATTATGATAATATATGTTTAAATATTTGGCTCGATTAGCTTCTCAAACAAAAGTAATTTGTGTTAAAAAGACGCTAATCGTCGTCGATGAAGGAAGAAATCAACTCGGCAATTTAGACTATTAAAGATTAACAAGCCCAACAGATTGATCACCTCGAAAATTGATTATCGACTTCAGACAACGCCCTTTTAAAGCTCATTAAGTAGACAATTCCGTTAATAACTTTTACCAAACAAAATCCTTTTTGCCCACTCTCGTTTCTTTTAATTGAAAACTGAAAAGAGCACCTGCCTGGAAAAAATTAATTTGTGTAATTTTGTTACCTTCACTTTCCTAATGCCATTCACAAAAGTGAGTCAACTCTTCTCAAATCATTGCAAAAAAGTCATAAGGAACCGACTGAAATTAATGTTGTTACGTTTTGCGACATTGTCTCTTCAGGAACAGTCCGCTCGTGTATGAAACAGCGCACTCTCCTAATTCAATTGTTAATAGGAAGGAATTATCAGGCTCATGAATGGCAAACGCGGCCGTTATTTCAGCCGCACGGCAAGGAGCGGCAGACGGCGCCGTTTTCCCACGGCAGCCTTTTTTTCGCGCACAATGCATATGCATTTTACGCACGAGCAGATTGAGACGCTGCGCCGCTCAAATAGCTCCCGGAAACGTCCGCTTTGTGCTGCCGGGCTTATTGTTGCAATACGCAATCGTTGTCCGTCATACACATACACACACTCACATTCTGACTCGTCCAGCATCTACGACGTATTACAAAACATCGTGAACTTTAGGCTGTGTGCTATTAATTTTTCCCCATGCGAAGATTCACCTGGCCGGCAGCGCTTTTTTAACGAGCCTAATCATGCTTTCGAGATGAATTGTCGTCAAAAAATTTATGCAACGTGCCGGCTTGGGAGAATGACTAGCTGCGGGCGAAGGAATTTAATTCACAGGCAGCGTATAGCCGAGAGTGAAAGTGGCAGCATTTAATAAAACACAGCGCCCCACAACCCAAAGTGTGCACTATGGAAGTTGTACGAGCGCATATTAAAATACATATATCGTGTGCGGTTGGTTGGCGGATCAGCCTCTGCATGCTGGAAGAAGAAGAGGAGACTCGTCTTCACTTTCTAGCCATCTGACCTTTGATTAGGAACATTCCAGCCGTTGCCCAACTCATTCTTTTAAAACAGCGCGTATATGTATAATCCAGTATGGAGATCTCGCTGCCTCTCACTGCGAATTAGCATCGCTTTTTCGAAACGCCTGTCCAAAAACACCCAATAACCGCGAGCTCGTAAAACGGCACTTGTTCGCTCGATTTTGCGCCGCCGGACGCACCCTCGGCGTTCCTAAAGAGCGCGTTTCATTCATTTTCGCCGATCCGCGATACACACACGCCGCCTTTCTTCCATTAAAAGGTCGCGAGGGCTTCTGTGTTTATGCACATATTATGTTACCTGTCTACCAGGCAACTGTGAGAAAATTATACTCCGCCTTGATTAATTGTATAATAATGTGTGTTTAGGATGCAGGCCCATTTCTCCTCGACAAACGGGTCAAACCTTACACGTTGGCATCGCACAAACTGTTTCTCTTTGTTCCCATTTAAAATGTACGTAAATTGCTAGACAAATAAAAGGACACTAAATTGTGATTAGACAAAAAATAAATTTGTGTCGTGCCTTTAATAGGTTTTAAAAATCACTTTCACTCGAGTGGTATCAAATTGGTATCACATGCGAATTTTAAACACCCACGAACTCTTGGTTTTGAATTCTGATATGAACTATAGACGAAACAAAAAATTGTTATTGAAATAGATAGATTTTGGGCTTGCATTTTCAAGCTCAATCCCCAATAAATTTACATAATATAACTTGTTTGAACAGCAGGAAACAACGGAAAACACTTTTCAAGGTAAAACTTTAAAAAATGAAAACTTTTAACGTTTTTCAAACTCATTTGAACCAATGCTTTAAAAATCTTTTGAAAAAATTTAAGGTCACGTTTTTTATGAATTCCCTCCCTTGAAATTTCTTTACCTTTTTTATCATACAAATATATCTTTTCAAAATTTTCAAAATGGAACTGATTTGATTGTGGTATGTTGATTATGACGAGCCAGTTTTAAAATTCGTATGTCTTCATAAAAGCTGACATTGAATGCTACATACCATAACACACATTTCACTCCGCTCCCATTGCTCTCTCAGCTAACAGCACAGGCTTTATGCAGGTTTTAGTTATTTAAATTAACTTGTAATTTTGAACAGGGGAACAAAACGTTCTATTGAAATCAAATCTTATTGCAAGGTAAAATCAATTACAGATGAATCAAGGATGTTTTAGATTGACGATTTTACCGAATTTTTAAGGTATTAAATTTAACCTTTGTGGCAAAGATATATTATTTTGGAAATTTATGACTAATTGGTTGAAGGTACAAGTCGAGCAACTAAGAGGCATCCGGCAAATGCCATCAAGGTTGTAAAATTTTAATTGCGTGAAATAAATTATAATGACTAATAACACGTCATTCTTAAACCACAGAGAGCGTAGTTGAAGGCGCCTAAGAAAAGGAGAAAAATGATTTAAAGATCGCAAGCATTGCTTTTGATGAGTTACAGCATGCAAAAATTTTCAATGAATACTCCGGAAAGGAAAAGTAAATTTAATACTACAGTTTACGGTAAAAAAGAGTAAATCAAACGAAGACAAACCAGAAAGCGAACTGGTTGATTACAATGTGTGTTCATTTCGAATTTATAATAGGAAAAGGATGGAAATGGAAATTAAATTATGTTATGCTTACTCTCACATTTAGTCGTACAAAATTGGTCTCGATTGATTAACAGGAGGAACTGCCTTTGGATTTATGGAGTTTACCGGGGTTTACGAAGAATCTATGAAAGCACATCGTGTTTTGAAACTAATTGGTACCATTTTCAGTAAAATAAATTTAAGCATATGTAGGTGTCATTCTGTATGAATATGAGGCAGCTAATTATGATTTGGTTTTTGATGAATTAAATCTTGTCACTGCTCCTCTCTCTCTCCTAATGAGGATATCAACTAAATTGTTAATTTGTTGGCGCTGCATTCAAAGCAAATTGACCACACAGATATGCACTACAAAACAAATTACACAAAATTTCATCTTATTTAGTATGTTCATAACTTCGCAAGAACAATTATCCACCAACTAATTAAAATGACCAACCTTTATTTGGCAACCTAATTGATGATAAGCTAAACTTGCAATTAGCAGCAATTTACAAAACATAAATTTGAGCGTTAGGAAAATAACAGGTTTGACGCAAATATGTATATGCATTTGACCTGGGAGGAATGTAATTTTCGTGCTGCGTTTGAAGAAATCCGCCGACTCCTTTCCAGGTTGTGACATCTATTATTTTCAAATTATTTGATCAGCAGTTTTGTGAAGGAAAGCACAAAATGTTCCATCACGATTTCTAAATTGGCAAGGGCCGGTGATACAGCTGGAAGATCGCCCCCTCCCACGCTATTGATTTCACCGGCATTAAATTGAGTCGCAAAAGTGCCCATAAATTAAATCTAACTGTCTAGGTGCAAGCCCCGCCACGTCTGGTCACAGAGAAAATATGTAATATGGGGGAGAGCACTTCACTCAACATTTTACTGAAGGTAACTTTAACGCCCACAAGAGATTTACTATCGACCAGAGAAAACATTTTTTGCTCAAGTGCATTTTTATAAATATATAACTTTGTTGCTTTAATTTTCATTTGAACTTGCATCTCGACTCAACCAGCGTGATTGCTCAAGACTTGCAATTATTCGCCGCGAATTTTCAGATTCTTTTGTTCATGAAGCAAAATAATCTGCAAATCAATCTGCAATGTTGAAAATCGTGTACTCAACAGCTGGAAGAGAAAGATCAATAAAATACAATCTTCCATCTGATTTTGATAGCGCAATTTTATTCATTTCGCAAACGTTCGTACACATTTGCTGCTTTCAACAAGTAAGCCAGTATTAAAAGGTTTTTTTATTATTTACTGAGCGGTTTAAAAACAAAAAGCTGCTAAAAAGCAACAAATTTCAATATGTTGTTGACAGTTCTGACAGGTTTTGGAGAAGGTTTTCAGATCGTTCAGTATGTTGAAGAATAATTGGAAGGAATAACAAATATTTATCGTGAGAAAATCGACGCTACACAGTGTCGATTTTGAAAGGCGAAAGAGATCTCGTTAACCAAGTGGCTCCTCTACTTTTTAACCTTGCTCCACATCAACTTGTGCGATAATCACATATATTATAAAAAGCCTTACATTAGTTATGCTCCGCTCCTGCTGCGGCCAGTTGAATTTGAATTTTAATGTTCCCGCTATATACAAATAAATGTACGAGAGGCTGCAATGCATAAAAAAGTACGTGTCCAACCAAGCCTTCAAGTCTAGCGAGCGATTTCAATGGTGAAGCATTGCGCGAGATAACTTTGGGTGATAAATAACGCGAATGCAGCTATCAAGATGCTCTTCATTGACATTGCACTTTTAATGTGGAAATAATGTGTGCAATAAATAGCAGGAGACTTTATCAGGTCTCAAGAGGGGAACCTCGATTTATTAGCAGGTGAAAACGTTCGGAGTGGAGCCAATTTAATGTGATTTATGGTTTGAATGCTGATCTAACTGAAATATATCTCAACTTTCGATTTCTTCAGTTAATTCCAACAGGGAAGAAAGCAACATTATTTACATTTCATAAAGTATAAATATAATTTTCATGTTTTTAATTGATAATTAATCTGCAAATTGTTTAAAGCTTTAAATTGTAATATTCACATGCAGTTTTTTAAATTTTAATGCCGTGTGTGATCTTCAAGAAAATCGTTTCTATTTTAATGTTTCTCATAAGCAATAAAAATCGTGTTAACTGTTTAGAGGTAAAATAATGTGCCCGGAATTCCGCTAAAACTGTTTAACCGCATTGATTTTATGGCTTCCAGTACTATTAACGGAGAACGTGGTTTTCTTTTATGAACTGTGAGAACATTGTTTACTCAACGAGCAGCTAATAACTGTCACCCCTTAAGGTCAAGTGAGACGATCTCTGCGCATTACCGGTTCGTTTAATTTACCACAATACTGACAAGCCAACCTTTCATTTGAGTGGTAAAGGTCGACCCTGAGTGACAAAAAGAACTAAAGTTCAAGTGAAGCGACGGTGAGAAAAGCCCGAAAATATGTTCTGGAATGCTTTCACGAGGCCCTTCCTCCACGTATCACCCCTTAATCCGGACGAGTCAATTTCCTTGCAAAGTCACTGGCCCTGAGTGCGAGTGTCTGCCGAAATTGCGCCGCACTGTGGGTCCACATTCATAATCAGATTGTGCAGCCGGTTCTCACACACACACGCTTTACGTAACGACGGAGTGAGTGTGAATCCATTTGCTCACTCATCTGCTTTCACTCTCGAAAGACTGTGAGAGACTCCTTCTCAGTGCGCGCGCTTACTTGTAATCACCGTGCGCGCCGGTCCTTTTTGCACTGACAATATATATGCCGAACACAATCAGCCTGTCAAACATTTCACCTCGCTGCGTGATCACCAATTAACATGAGGGCAAAAAAAATAACTCGATAGAGACAACTCCATCCTGGATTGAATGATTGAATATCAGAATTGAAATGATTTAATATCGTTGTTTGTGTCCGGTTCGACAGGCGATTTGTGTCGTAGATAAATGTGTGCCACATTTGTGTGCAGACTCAACTGTGTGGCGCAATCCGATTTAAGCGGAGGAAAAGCACGTTTTCTTTTTTAATGCAACATAATAATCAATATATGCAGGCATTCCCCTGCTCCCTTTATCGTGCGCTAATGTCGGCCGAGGATTGCATCTCCAGTGTGTGCATCCTCAATTGTTCAGGCCATCATTACGAGAATAATACGAAAATAAATCTTGCAGCGGTGCGATGTAAACTGTAAGCACTGACTGAGGAACGGCTATTCCTATCGTTAAACAGAACGCAACGAGAGCAGAATTTATTAAATATATAAAATTTTATTATACCGTTACACTGAACAGCTTTATAAAAATTTGGAATTTTAAAATAATTAATCGTGGAGGACTCTAGAAAGAAATGTTCACATTTTATTTTTAAAATGCACTAAAGTTTAAAAAAAACAGCTCAAAAAGTTGGCTAAATGCAAACAAAAACAATTAATGGTACACTTAAAGGTGCTATTTTCCTCCCTTTCCACAGAGGATGCACACGCATTCCAGAGATGCGTTCTAATGATCGATTGCATGAATAAACTGTTGATAGCATGCACTGCTCTTTCGTATTATGCCTTCCGGCAGCGAAGGTCCATCTTCTCGCTTGCTTCCCTTTCTGCCGCGGCCTTGGTCCTATTTTCGCTGCATTGTGTGGTGTGCATTCGCATTCCTTCCATCAAAATATTATAATGATGAAGCGTGAAGGTAGCAACGTTGGCTCTCGCAAAAAAATCTTTTAAGATCGGCCGACTTTACTGGATTTACTCGTCAGACAGAGCCAACATCAACAGATGATCTATCTATATAGTTTTTGGCGTCTGGAACTGTTTTATTTGTTTATTCAATCTCCATTCAAACACCAAATAGCTATGTATTCACTCAACAAAGAAAATGCACCGAAAATATTTATAAATATTTTCGACACTTTTTGTACGCTTTCCTGCAGGATTTTTAAAAATAATAAATGAAACCTTCGTCGACTACGAGAGAGACGTCAACGCTCTTTCCTATAAGTTGAAGAGTAGGAAAAACAGCATGGAGAAAGTGGCAGCCAATTGTGTGTTTTATTGGCTCATATTTCAAATCGCATACACATTATTTTTTCATATTATTCAGCCTTAGCAGCTCCCAAAGACGCGGTTGTGTCCAGGCGAGCGGTAAAATACACGCAGAGAGTCCGTCAACTTCACTTTCTTCCGGCATCGTTCATCACTTTGGGCAGGCCGAGCAGAGAATTGATCAACTCTGAGTTGCGTTTGCGGACACACATCTGCGGCTTGGTCGACCTGTCGAGCGCCTCCTGCGCCAGGCCGAACAGGTAGCTGGCGAGTTCGCGGTAGTGGTTCTCGCATGAGCCCGACGTGGGCCGCACGAAGTGGTTGATGAAGTCCCTCTGGGCCGCCGCAGGGTCCGTCTGCATAGCGTCGTTGAAGTTGCCGCCCTCGCTCCGGCTCTGCACCACGCACACGCTCACCACGAGCACAGTCACCAGAATCCGCTGCATTATTGTATCGCTGTAAAAACACAAATTGAATTCAATGTGTATCATTGCTGTTTTATTTAACATGTATTCTGCTGAACTAGTTTCAGCCTGTATTTCAGCGACGCGTACTTTAACCCTCAAGCGATTGAGTAAAAGGACTCAACTAGTTCAGGTGCAGTAAAGATGACTTATTATCGCCTCAAGGAAAAGTGCCGATTTTTTTATTTTATAATGAAACCGACCTCGTCCAGGTTTCTCTACGGCTTCTCGTAAATAAAAGTTAAAGAACATCATATGATTAATGAGATTTAAAATTGATTTTTTGTTTTGCACTGGATTAGTTATGTACTTATCATTCCAAGTACAAGTTCAGTGTAAATAAAACAAAAATGGAAAATCAAACTGATTCTATAATTTATATTTTGCACTATTAATTTAAATTTTCAATTTCCTGACCGTAGAAGCAAGCACAAAGAAAATTTTGACTTCCAAAACTAAGGAATTTTTCTTAATTGATCCATGAATTCCAACGCGAAATGGAGGATAACATTGCAATCTAGATTCAATTAAGTCCTGATGCCGGTAAAATTACGCACAGCTCAACAAACACTTAAATTTTAACCGTTGAAATTATTTTCTTGCAACAAGGAAATTGAGTTAGGTTGTTGAGCTATGCGCAGTTTCACCGACACCAGGACGTTATGACACTAAATACATTGCACACAATAATGAAATTAGAATATCTTCAATGTCTTGTCCGTCACAAACTCATTTTTTTTTGTTTTTTGTCTGCGTGAATACATTTTAAGCTGAAAAATTCAACTCAAATAAATATTCATTGATCCCTTCAACTTTTTTTGAAACAAATTTTGAGTTGAGTAAAATAATGAGTTATATAATATAAAACAATAAGAAATATTTATTGACCATTGGTTCAACATTGTTTATTGTTTTATCAAGAACAAACAAGTATTATGTTCTATATAATTGAACATTTATACCGGAATAATGTTCAGACATATCTAACACATCGCTATTTCCAGCAGTTTCAGTTTCCATTAATTTAAGTAAACTCCTTTGAAGTTTATGGTGCTTTTAAGATATTATCAAACTGGAATCTAATCTATTTTTATCAATTTATAAAGCTCCTTCGTGGTTTGTAAATTAACGAATAATGTAAAAATAGTGAATCTGACCGAACATATTCCACCCGCCGAGAAGGTATGCTATGCGGCACAGTTTCCACTATTTCTCCAGGCGCGCTTCTCATTTAATTAAACTTATCAATTTGCTTAAAACAATTTCTTGCGTACTCTCAAAAGATTTCCTTAGCAGTTAGTAGTACTCATGATCGAGCTATTGACTTTTCTCTTGAAATGAAAATTTTAAAAATATTTCAGTGGCAAAAAATATATGAATGAAAGTAATAATAAAAAAAAACTAATGAATAGTGCGTACAGCATTTTTACAACTGTTGCACACCTTTAGCGTTTGAAGAGGTAAAAGATATTGCAACAAATCTTTTTGGTTTGAAATAATGAATAACTTTGTGTGAATAACCAAGAAAAATGCCTTACCTTTATGAACTACAGAGACGTCCTTTGTTTATACTCGTTGGACACGTTACAGTTTGTAATGATCGAGCAGGTTGCGGGTCGACACTTAAATAGTGGTAAATGGGGGTGGCTGTTCAAAACACCGCCCCTTCCCATTGTCTGTTTTTGAGTTGTTCTTGGCGAGACATACTTAATAGGCGCGCACATACGCAAATTCACGCTTAAACACACACATAAACCAGGAGCGGAGCAAGGAGTTTGCGAGGGACGTCTTATCAATCCGCCGTCACATCCATACCTACATGGATATGGCACACCGCACACGTGAACAATTTTGGATGACCTCAATGTATCAGTTAATATTGAGTGGGTGGTACTTCGCAGAAACACTTTTAGCCCCCGTGCATGTTTTGAAATGACGCCTCATCGAATTATGATGTTATTTTACTAGACATTCTGTACAATTTGTCAGCAATGGCGGCATTTGTATTTCAAAACTAACATGTTCTTGAGATTGATATTATTTGTTTGACTTTCACTATGATATTTTATGCTTTACTTTTTAATTGATTTTTCAATGTAACTCTTTTCTTATTTTAGAGTTCTTGATGCAACTATATGATTTATTTATAAAGAGCAGTAGATTGCTGTTTCATAACATAGAAATTTAAGATATATTTGGGGGGTAGGAGGTGGAAATTAAACCTTGCGGGATTTTCAACAAATCTTCTCTTTTATAAACGTCAGTCACTTGGCGACTTAGTCTAATAGATTACAAGGACCTTTAAACAAAATTGATAAACGACTTTAGAATTGACAATTTTAAGAGATTCGTCTTGAAGAACAATTTAAAATTAGAAAAGAATTTACCCGATTGAGCCGGGTCCTTCACAATTAAACGCTCGGAACTCTTAAGATGCGACTTGTTGGCTCGTGTGTCCGGCGAAAACTAATTTAAATTAAAAATCTCTCTCTCTGTTGCATTAACGAATTTCTAACAATCATGAATAACAATACCCTAGGCTAAAAATGAAAAAGGAATGGGAGCTCGGCTCCGCAACCACTACATATATTAATAGTAAAAACACTGGTATTTTTTATTAAATGAGAAACAACAGGTTCAAACAGCTGGGGACTTTATTGTTTAAAAAAGCAACAAACAGCAAGTTCAATCACCACAAGTATTCCCTCTTCAACACACAAGTCAATGCGCAGACAGGCAGACAATCAATCAAGCAAACAAACGCTCCCATTACGTTCTCTTCTTGCCTTTAACAACAGTTGGTCGATTTTTCAATGACCCTTTCTTCCTCTTGCTTGTCTGAAATTCATAAATGCATTGTGAAATTCCTGCTCATATGTGTAGCTAAAAATTCTTACCTTCTTTGATACAAATAAGCGATTTCCCTTGATCACACGGTTGGCCACTGGAATCCTAGGCCTGTTGAATTCATTTTCTTTCTTCACCCTACAGAAGAGAGCAATAATAAAAAAACGGTCTCTACACAACATTGAAATTCGATTCCACGCACTTGTAAATCCTGACAAGCCAGTGTTCAGTGGTGTATGCTTCTTCCAGGTAGGTGAGTTCAAAGTTTTTGTTTCCAATCACCGCTTGGCGAGTGCGGTCAAGTCCAGCCGGGCTTCGGTAATCCAGCTTGAGCTCCCCGAAACGGTAGTAGCTGAGTTTGTACATGAGACAGTTGAGGAGCGTCGGGGTGCCCTCTTCATCAACTCTGAACTCGCCGCGCTCGGTGAAGAAGTCACTTTCCCTGATGTCTTTCGGGTGTTCTCCTTCAGCAATGCGTACCATCCAAAGGAACTTGTTGATGTCGTCACCGCTGTAGCCGATCACACCGCCAAAAATGACTAGCACGTAATCCACGTCCAGTGCCTTCATCACCTACACAACAATTCGACAGAGTTAACAAGGGTTGTTAAAATCAAATTATGTAGATCGGTTTCCATGAAACTGCCTATCTAATGAAAACAACTTGCCCTTTCATTCAGAGAAGACTTTCAGTATCAAAAAATAAATAAATTAACAAAGAGACAAAAATTGGAATTTATCAGATTTAATAGTATTATGAATCAAATTATTCACTGTCAAATTTTATGCTCTTAATTTATATTTTTTGATACAGAGAGGGAAAAATGTTTTCATCCACTCTTCTGCAAATAAAGCTAGTTCAGAGAAAGGGTTCTTCAAACTTATTAAGAATGAATGAAAACCTTTACCTCATATGCAGCACTCTCATTCGAAGACATGGCTTTTCCCACCAATGCGATGTGACTATTGTTCCACGTGTTATTGTCCACTAGAGTTGTCCGATTTGCCATTCCCGCTATTTGATATCCGTAATCCCACCAGCTCATCACTCTCGCATCATCGGCTGTGTTTTGACTCAACCAGTAGTAGGCCTGCAGAGAGCACGTTTTTAATTTGTATGCCACCTTGAGAGATTCCTCAACAAACCTCTCGGAAGTCATCCAAAATCTGTCTAGAGCCATCATTTCCATATGATGCAAGGACGATTGACGGGCTGCTGTATGCGTTTGAGGTGACCCAAGTGCAGTGGACAGCAAACATCATCAGCATCATGACGGTCGCCACGAGGCTCACCATCCGAATGTTGGCACCAAGGCTTGTAGGCTCTGAAGGTTGTTCGTGCCTCATCCTACGCATCTTACCTGCCTAAAACATAAATTTTTTCTTAGATTTAAAATGGCCACATTATCAGAGCACGTTGGAAAAAGAACAATTTACCAAATAAAGCTTAAGCGTGACATGCAAAAAATATTTGACTGTTGTTTTACATGACGATTTGAAGATATTGTTCAAGAAAGTAAGCCTAAGTTATTTTATAGCTTCTAAGGAAACAATGAACAGGAAGTTTTCTTTTTTCAGAATTATAATTCTTTACATACCTTGTCATAGAGCTTCCTGCCACCGATGGCCTCGGCAGCATCATCTCCCTCAGAGTCTGCCTCGTCAATGGGGGTTTTGGGATCCTCATCCTTCAGGTACAACTCAAACAGACGCGAGAACGCAATTCCGGCCAGGATGCAGACAACTGGTGTGAGCGTGAGCATGAGACGAACCATCACACCAGCAAAGTACACAGCCGAGAGTGCGTACAAGACAACAAAAACGCGTTCATCATTGATGGACTTGATGCAGTACCAAAGACCGACAGGGAAAGTGCCAACGAGGATGTGCAAGTCAAAGAAGAAGGAGAACCAGGTTGTCGGCTGATGCTCAGATACAGAAGCAATGATTGGGATGTGGATCTTGGCGTAGCCGGTGTCCCAAAGGGAGTAAAATCTGCAAAAAGATTAAATCAGTTTTGTGTCAACTAATAAAATAGAGCACAAAGCTAAAATGTTGGTATGAAATTTTAACACAGCTCATTTGAGGTTATCATGAAAGGGCGGCATGCCAGGATATAGTATTATCTAACAAATGTTATGTGACAAACACAACCATTTAATCTAATGCATTATTTGTAATGACTAAACAAGAATAAACAAGAAAATAACAATTATGAGTTCTGTGATAATTCAAATCATGAATATGTTGCATTTTTTGGCTTTTTATCCCTGCCCAAGGACTGGGGACTGGTAAGGGAGCGGAAACCTTGGTCCCAATAACACCATGAACGGATAACATGGGCGCACCAGGCCGCACAGGGACCCAGCCTACTCCACTTGCCTCCGCACTGAGGACTTTTTGAAACGCTAGATATTCGTCCCGTGATAGCAAATCACGCATGCTGGAGAGGTGCAAACCAGCAAGTAGCGAGTTTGCCTAGAGATATGCAGCCGGAAAGACTTTCCTGTAGGTCACCCATCCAGCTACCGGTTTACACGCATTTCTGCTTAACTTTGGTGATCTAAGAAGAATCGGTGTGCCCAGCATGCTACACCCTAGACAAAGGCTCTGTTTCATGAAACTTATACTGTTTAATTTTAATTTAATATTTAGGAGGGATATAATATTGTTTAGATAATGCACGTTTGAACTCGGATGGAATAAAGAGCCCCACTTTGTTCTATCTAAGCTGGCCAGTTAAAAAACTTTGAGAAGTTTCAAAAAGTTTTTGAACCAGTTCTCTGAAAATTATCCTACCTTCCGCTCCATGGGGCAATGACCCCCAAGTAGGTAAGGCCAACAACGCCGAGGAACACTGCGCCAGCAGCTCCTGCAGCAACGGTCAAGAAGAGCGCCTTAAGGTCCGACTTGGAGATCAACGCTTGGATGTACTTGATGGCACCAATGGCATTCAGGAGGACGAAGACGCCAGCACTGGCCATGTGCTCAGAAGTGCGTACTGGCTGGAAGCCAACAAACGGGATTTGCATGCTGAAGAGGAGCCCGAGAATGAAAAATGTCGAGTAGGCCGTGTACACTCTGGCAGAGTAGCGACCCATCAGAAGCAGCGCGAACACATGCAGCGGGATCAGGTTGATGATGAACACGTAACCACCCCACGCGCTCACCTGCGAAAAATGTGTTTATTTAACGTTCCATGCCAAGAGATTCCCTGCAATTTTCGTTTAAATCATGATCAATTTCTTTACCATGTAGAAATAAGACAGAGCGGTCATGGATGCCCAAAAAACGGATCCAGTTTTCACAGCCTTGACCCAAAGGAAGTAGGTCATCTGTAGGGCGAAAATTGCAATTCCTTCATTGTCGTAACTTCCAGCAACCTGAAATTAGGGTCAAGTTTTCAATTAATTAATCAGTCCGTATGGAAAAATTGCAATTATTACTGATCTGCTGATGTATCCAGGGACAATGGCGATGAAGGAAGCAGCAAAGAGTCCTGCACCAGGGGACCACAGCTCCTTGGTCAAGAAGTAGGTAGAGATCGCTGTGAGACCAGAAAAGACAGGTGCAAGGAAAACACAGATGTCTCTGATGTGGACAGGAATGTTCAATGAGTGCAGAACGTGGTGAATGGCGCCAGAGGTCAACATCAGCCCAGGGTAGACGGTGCCGCCGACAATGCGGCCCAGAGGGTACCAAGCCCTCTCATCAAACCAGTTGAGGAAGTTGTAGAATCCATGTTGGACCATGTAAGCTGTTGCTCTGTAGTTGAACCTATGAATGAGAAACAGAGATCGATTAAAGGCATTTTTATTTTAGGAAATAAAACAGTGTGACAGAAAAACTTACATACACGTTATGGTAGACTCACACTTTTCGCCCAACACACACTACTCGCTAGGATAGGGCATTAATTTGATTCTTCCCATCAGAGAGCGAGAAGTGTCAGTGAGCGGAAAGCGTGAGTCCCCCATATATATATGTCTATGTATATGACTGAAAATTCTTTTTTTAAGTTAAGTTATATTTATTTGTTTATATACAACGGTACAAAAGTGAAGCTCCTTCAATCCTGCCCGCATAATATTTACAAATTAAAAAAAATTAATTAAAAAAAAACATAAATGAAAAGAAACAATTAATACTGTACTTTCCCTATTGAATTTATTTCAAAATCAGAATTTTAATAAATATTGCGAAATATTCAGATAATCAAAAATTTCATTGAGGTAGAAATTAACTAATCTTGAAAATCACAATGATGTAACTTCGTATTGGTCTGTGCAGCTGCAGCTTATGTATCCATGTATGATACCTATTATCTGATTTTTCCTACTACGATGAATGAAACGATCATTACATTTATAATCCCTTGACAATAAAGAATCGACATTGTTGATGCGCACAGCACTTGAGGTCTGCAATCTGCGCAGAGGAAGAGGTTTCTGATAAAACTTTACTCTTTGTGAATTGAAAATCGTCCAAAACATGACAAATAAGTATAAAATACACTACTTTAAGATTTAAAGAATAGAGCCGACGAGCGGTCTGAAAAGCCGGCATAGTTTTCAAAACCATTACAATGCTGATAAAGTTATCGGATTGACACGTCAGGGCTATTTCATACCATGGGTCGAACTCGTGGATGATGCTTTCGAAGCGAATTACGGCAAAGAGTCGCGAGGCGAAACCGCCTATCCATGCCAGGAGAAGAACTAGAAACACGACTAAGCTCTGCAACCCTGATGCGTTCACCAGGGATGCCGAATTCGGCACTTTAGTCGGCCGTGAACCGACCGATGAGCTGCCGCCTGCCATCTTGCCGGTACACACACCCACCGAACCTAACACCACACCGCAGACGAACGGAGAGGGCCGGGACTGAACACTGACTCGCCGACTGGCAACTTGAGCAACACCCTAGAGCAAAATCAATAGACTTTTTGATCAATTTTTTTTCAGTAAGTGTACGATCCTTTGTATGGAAATAATATTTTATGAAGTAATGACGACCCTCTTTTTATATTATGAAATATAAGTGATGATTATCAACTAAAATTTAAATTATTGATAATAGTGATGTTGGCACGACTGACAATCTGACGTCCAACTCACAACTCAGGATAAGCACCAAAATAACAAAGATGGATTCGGGAAAATAGTGCTACGTACGTTAATGCTTCTTATCGACTGAGCTTCACTTTGAAAATAGCTTAATCATGGCAAGTATTTCAATCCTTGTTAGAAATCCAAACTTTCGTAGACAAATTTTTGAAATTTTTGTGTCAAAATAAGATAAATTGGCCGGGAAAATGCAATTTAAAGTCAACGCCCTTAATTTTTCACAGATGCAATTCATGCTTTTATTCAGCCGGCAAGGCAAACTCCGTCTGCAAAAGTGGTATCAGGCTTACCCAGACAAAACCAAGAAGAAAATCACGCGAGAACTGATAGCTACTATTCTAGCTCGTAAGCCCAAAATGTGCAGCTTCCTCGAGTGGAAAGATCTGAAAGTGGTGTACAAAAGGTGGGTCGAGGTGCTTGCTGTTCAACTCGCGTTTTAACTTTCATTTACAGGTACGCAAGCTTATACTTCTGCTGCGCCATAGAGCAAGATGACAACGAACTCCTCACTTTAGAGGTGATTCACAGATATGTCGAATTGCTGGACAAATATTTCGGAAGCGTAAGGGTTGACGATTTTGAGTTAATTAAATCTGAACATTTGAAACACCAAGGTATGTGAATTGGACATCATTTTCAACTTCGAGAAAGCTTACTTCATGTGTGATGAGCTTCTGCTGGGCGGAGAGATACAAGAAACGAGTAAGAAAAACGTGCTGAAAGCCATAGCTGCGCAAGATTTACTGCAAGAGGTCAGTAATGGAGAGAATGCAATTGAACTTTGACCATTCCTAGTCCCTAATCGATGATCCTCAAAATTTTTACTTGTGTAGTGAAAACGTGATAGAAATCCTGCTTCCTACCTGTCAATGGCTATAAGTAGTATTATTGTTTGTCATCAAATTTTGAGATTTCGGTTTGTTATTGTTTTATTCCATTTGGCACCCACATACATTGCAGAATATATATATTTGATTCTTGTCTTTCCTTGCCAGCTTGCTTTGCAATGCTTTTAATCATACTATAAATCATATGATGTAATTGCTGAAAAATCATTCTTTCCAAAAATATCGCAGGGGATTGGATATTTGAAATCAGTTTTGAAGCTTTGGTACCAGAGCTGTGATCTTGCCAGGAGGTTTCACAGTGAGTTAGGTGGTTAATTTTTTGAAATTTATTTAATTTAAAGTTTATTACCGGTATCAAAACTTTTGATCACATTTTAAACATTTCTATCAGTTTGATTTTTCAGCGACCTCGTCATAAAAACAAATCGGTCCTGTGAGTAAAGATTTTAAAATGTAAAAAATATCTTAAATGCATTATCAGTTCAAAGCATTTAAACAACATTATCATTTGCTTATTTTCAGTTTATATTACACAAACATGCTTTTTTGTTATGGTTGGTGAATTGCTTGATATTTTAATAATGCTTTTATAACCTTAGCTATAAGAACTGTATTTTGGCAATACCTAAACTAGTTTAATTGCAATTTACCTTCACCGTTTTGGTGGTGTGTTGCTCTGTTTATTACAAGTTAAGTAGCCTGTTAATCTGAAAAGACTCAATACCGCCGAACAAATTGTTCTTGCCACAAATTGTTTTCAGGAAGAAAAATATATTGAAAAAGACTTAATTTGTCGAACAAACTGTTCTTGCCGCATAAATATTTTGCATGATATTGAATGCTTGTACTTTTTACGGTTTTTTTTAATTAATCTTGCCTTGCATGTTTGTTTGTAACCCTTCGCCGATCCCAACCAAGACCCGCTTGCTAAATTAACCGCCCACCTGTTTACAAACTCGAACGATTGTAAACAAAATAAAAGTTGTACTTCCTTAACACTAACTGTGCCACCAAGTTGTTTGTTTTCACCTCCGGGCGACTATAGACCGCACTCCTAACCGTCTTTTGGAGCAGTTTCTTTTTGTTTCTAACCTCTGTTAGACGTAAGAAGTAGTTGCAGTTGGGGATTACATTGGTGTTTGGTATGCAAAGGACGAAGCGGTGGAAGGTGCTCTAAGGGAAATCGGACTGCTCTGATTGAGAGGCCGCCGGACGATGCACCTCCCTTCTAACCTCTTGCCGCCTGCCATGCCGCGGCAGCTGCTTGCAACTTGGACGCTATTGCTGCTGTTGCTGTCCATTTTCAGAGTTTATTTTTCACAAACACACACAGCCATTCCACATCTATTATAATTATACGAATAGAACACTCTTGATTGATTTTATCCCACTCAAAGAGTTGTGAACTAGTTACTGCTTAATTCAGTTACAATCCGCAGTTGTTTCCTTAGTTGTTCTCGATTGATGTAAATATATTTACTTGGTTTTACTGTAATTAAAGGTGTTTTACGACAAAGCATCACATCTGTTTTTATTTGACCATTTCACTTGTATCACGTGGTGTTCTCACTTGAGTTGTTCACTGTACGAAAAATCTTTACTCACAGGTCGCTTCCCCTCTCTGCTTTTCTCCTGCAGCTTAACAAGTAGCTCTGCTCTGAAAAGTCGACCCCTCATTTAGGCCCCAGTGTGACTCTCTCTAGCTAGACCATATCTCTCGACATTGATGACCATTGTTTTGCTTTCTCTGACATTGCAGGATGAGACTCCGCAGGGGCTGTTCGAGGATCACGGGCTGGGCTAATTTCAATCAAATTGAAAATTCCGACGCGTCATATCCATAGTTTTGTGAAATCAGTATTATACTCGTGTAAATTTCATAGGCAATAACTTAACATTATTTTGTAAGCAAATTAACTCTTTTCTAACAAGAAAACTGAGTGAACCGCAACATTCCTCTCTTGTGATTGACACTTTTGACTGTGTGTGATCAATAAGTGCTATTATTTCTTTGTGTCAGTAGCAGCAATCAAAAGTGGTAAATGACATTGTGAAATAAATTTTGTCCTTTTTCTACTTCTAAGTATATAATTATTTCAACTAATTGTAAAGTTCTAGCTTGTTGCGCATGCACGCCCTGCAGGCACATTGGCGTAAAACAATTTCAAAAAGGCGGATGATTACACAGACTGCTCGTGTTTATTTCCAATCACTTTCTACGGACAGCAGAAGGCCGATCTACAATAAATAACCAATGCATAGAAAGTGAAGCGCGCGCGATGACTGGCCGGCATTGCTCGCAGCATCTCTGCGAGTGATAAAAAGCCGGGATAAGTAAAACTGGCGCGCCTTCGTCAAATTCAAGGACTGCACGTTATAAAAAAAAATAATAAACGCTGGACTGGATGAGGCAATCCCTGTGGCATGTGCGCTCCTGCGAAGGTGCATCTTCGCATCACTTCCTTGAGCGCTAGTTCTTACACTTCGATCGGCCAGTGAGTGGGACAATTGTTTGTAATAAACGCCCAGCGAGCGAGTTTGCCTCTTTGTGAGTGAGACGAAGAGCAAAAAGCAGGAAAGAAAGTGTTGGCAAACGTTCAAGTCTGCACAACACAAATATGTAATCTTTGCATCCGTGAGCGCAAATATTTCGAGTAAAGCTCTTTTGTATTCCTGAGAGCCGCAGACTGGAGAGGCGAAATTTGGGCCTTGTTTACCGAGTTGAGCGTGCCTAGTCATGAGAATTATTTATTCTTGACGAGCTACCTGTACCTGTGCCTGGCAGCCGCCGCCGCCACCGCGAGAGAGGTGCGCGCATCCTCCTCTGCACACAGCTCGCGGAGCACAACAAACTCACGTGCGGCGAAACCCGCGAGCAGACGGCCTTTGTTCGCCGCGGCGGCCTCATCATGCTCCTCGTCTGCGGCCAGCACGTCGCGATTCTCTCGCTTATGGTGAGTTTGTTTTTCTCTATTCGCGACTCATCCGATTTCCGTGGATTTATGGAAAGGGGAAAGGTCGTGCGAAGATGTGCTGCCCTCGGATTTGTGATTTATGCGAAGTTTCTTATTTTTCTACCATTGACTCCGGGTTCAACAAAATTTAGTAAAAAACGACTTGCATAATCAGTACCCAAAAGAATGGTTAAATATTCTCTTGCTTTAACATAAAATAAAGGTTTTTTGCTGTCTACCAATTTCCTTTTTTTGTTGATTATTATAAATTTCCTTTTATAAACAGAATGCTACAACTACCAAATAATTTTTTCCTCTTTGGTTGGACCAAGACTAGCAGCAATAAATCTTGTTATTCCGTGCCTTTTTCAAGGCATAAGGGAATTAAACTTCCGATATATTTGATTCTTAAACTTAGGCATTGCCTTACGGATTAATTTATATGATGTTCTAGCTTAACGATGAAACCAATTTAGACAAATTGTTGGCTGGTGCCCGCACTCTAACCTGCTAATCGCAGCTATTCACGTATTGAAAGTTCATTTACATAACAAAAAACACTCGTGTGTTGACAAAAAATAAATATAAGAATACAAGCCAATTATTTTACTTTCTTTTTCACTTCATTTTTCTCTCTGGGGTCTGCAAATTCACGAGGTACTTGCGGGTTCCACTGTCCTTGTCTTGGCAATACAATGTGGAATATTTAATTTGAAGAAAAAATCTTATTTTTTATGTATAAATACATCGTCATCAATAAAAGTTAATATATTTTCGAAAATATAATGACTGTTCATCGTGGATTGAAATATTCTCAAACAGCATTTTGACACTTATTTTAAATAAATTTTTAACTGGTGAAACCAAACAGTATAAAAAATCCAATTAAAATCTATCGAGTTTGAAAACTGCACTTTAAAAATTAAGAGGATTGCTTAATTTAATTTTTGCGTAAAACCTCCTGAGATCCGTCAGCTGTCCATTCTAAATTGACACTCGCGTGCGAAGAACAACCTCGGCAGTCTAATTAACCTGTTTGTCTCACGTCAGCTGGGGCAAAAAAACCAATAGAAACGATTTAATTTTACCTGATCACAGCTGTCATTGCGAAATAGCAAATTTCGTGGCGCGTTATGAGACAATTAGAGATAAATATAATGAGAGGCGCCCACGTGCAATAACGACTCGGACAGCGCGCTTGAATCATCAGGAGCGAATGATCTTTCAAATTGAAACAATTCCGTTTGAAGACTTATTTATTTTCTGCACGCTACACTTTCTCTTTTGGCCATCGTCGGCGAGCTGTGAGTGTGTTATTCGGCTGTTTACTTACTTAATACCCAAATCGGCTGATGGAATGCCTTATTAGGAACGCAAGCTATTTTAACCGAAACAATAACCTCTCCAATTACCTCGGCCATGCGTGCCGACAAATTGCGGAAGGTTCTGATGCGATCAGGAGTAAAATGCTTTGGAAATTGATCATTTTCTTATTACTTCGATGATGCGGCCGCGATGTGAAAATTTAATCGAGAGGGTACAAAATGTTCCTGTGCGTTTTTTGGCTATTCATTATTACTAACGCACCAATGCCGTGCATAATCACGATTGTTTCGCCATCCTCTATATACACGGGCAATCGCGCTCGGAAAGCGCAAACTCATTATGTCATTTATTGGCACCAGAGTCAGCAAATTAAATTATTATTAGACTGGCCATACGCATGCGGAGCGAAAGTTATTTGAAATTTATGAACAACGGTGAGCACATTTGAACAAACAAATGGCTAGACAATGAATTTCTTTTTTAGTGTTGCAAAGAGCAATAAAAAAGCTTTGACGGCTGGATGAGCAATTTATTTTGATCCTTGATGAAAATGAGCTATTTTAACAATAATAAAAATGGGAAGGGGAAGCAAATATACTATTATTTGATGGTCAATTTTTTACCGCTTGTATAAAATTGGAAAACTTTTTTCAATGGCCAGTTAGTGTCAAAACTCTCTTGGGGAACAGTTTGAACGCATCCGGGTCAGTAATTTTACGAGCCTGGGTGGGCCATTTTATAAGCCCTATCTAAAAGTGCTTTTCTCGATAATATGCGTTCGCTATGGCCACTCTGGGCTCGCTCTGTTAATTAAAAGTTAATTTGTGGCGCCCACACGGACAAATGAAGCAACCACCTCGGCCTTTTGCATCGCACATCGACATCAGATCGAAAAGAGTCACCGCGTGTACGAGCGGGGAATGTCAGTCTCAGCACGGGCGCTTTTTTGCGTCGGAACACTTGAAAAGAACAAACCGAGCGCGTCCATGAAGCCGGATCTGAATTACATTATCCCTATCGCGCGCGACAGCGATTTCGCGCTGTGCAAATATTTTGCCTGCCCTTGTCAGTGTATGTTTTGACTCTTTCTCGGAATGATTAAAAAATACTAGTCAGTCGTTCATAAATAATGCAGCAGCGATTGTCTCTGATTCAGCGGCGAAAAATGAATGGGTGAAATTTATTCAGGAACGTGCAGATGGAATTGTTAAAAGAAACACGTTCCAGCAGAAATTTCATCACGACAAAAAGAAAACAATCGGGCAATTTCGCATTTTGACTGTCATGCTTCATGATGCGCTCCACATTTTTGCCATTCTACTTTATAACGAGAGAATACGGAAGTGTTTATTTATTTATAAATTAAAAAACCCATTCTTATTTTATTTTCAACTCGTCAAGTCGTGTCCGCCTGTGATGAGTTTTTTTTTGCTCCGCGACGGAATGAGAGCAGGAGTGCGTCAAAAGCAGTGTTGAATGTGCGCACGTCATTTACTCAGGTGCTACTGATCAATCAATCCGCGCGAGAGATGCGGATCCGCCGCAGAAGCAGAAGGCCTTCTGGTTGCATTCAAACACAAAACGTGCCGTATATTCAAATAATCCTTTCGCGCGTGTGTGTAACAGCACATAAAAAGATTTTCTCAAAGCAGCAGGAGATGCGAGCACGACGAGGTCACCTCTTCTCTAATATGTGTAGTGATCCCCACCCGCAGCTTTTTGTGTAGCATCTTCTTTCAAAAGTCGTGACTTACATTTCGGCTTCCTCCTCGTTTTTGCGATACCTACGATCTCCGTTTGTCAGATTTAGACTATGCCCTTGATTGCCGCCCCCGTTGGCGCGCTCCTGATTCGATTTATTAATTAGCCGATGAGCAAATCATCTCCGGCACTTCTTCTTCTGGTGTCCATCACCTGAATTATGAAAAAGCAGTGGGGAGAAAATTTCGCGGCTGACCCCGGCGTGGAATAAGAATGGCCTTCGAGCAGATCTTCTGCTTTTTTTCACCGCGCGCAGCTCCCAATTTATGGCCGTCGGTGACGCTTAACGCATTCTCTCTCTCGTCCCTGTGATATTGAGAACGAAATAAATATTTGCACCTTTTTCACCCGAGAGACGCAGCAAAACGCCCTTTTTTATGAAATTTTATATTTTGCTGGCAAGTTGTGCGCGGATCGTAAAATTGCTTTATGATGTGTTGTGCGCAAGAAAAACTCGCACGATCCACATGGAATTGCGCGGGTGAACGCTTTTACAGCTAATTGCACCGGGATGAGATCATCTTCGTGGAATAAAAGATTATCTGCAGAATGTTGTATGGCTGTCGTATAAATCTGCATCCGTTTGGTCCTCAAGACTTTCAGTGCGCAATCAAGAGGAAAATTTTGGAATCACTGCATGTTGGCATTGCTCTTTGTCAGACTGGGTGTAATTAATCTTATTTCGAAAATAACACCAAGTAATGAAGATTTTTCAAGTTTTATCGTAGCAGAAGGTATTCAAGACCGGCACCAAATGGCACTAAATGTCATGGCAAACCAATATCGTTGGCCTGCTGAGACTGAGAGAAAAAGTGAATCTCCAGCCAGAGAACCTCAAAACCAGTCTGAGCTCGGAGAAAAATGCGTGTTTTTACAGGTTGGCAAATAAATTTAGATGCGGATCTTTATCTTATTCCACCATCGGTCTTTTTCACGATTCGTCTGCCCACGAATCACAATGTATATTTTCGACTGTTTCTTGAATGAATTATTTATTAGTCTAAAAGTGTACAAGACAAGACGAATATGAATATCACCGTTCACTACTCGTTTACTCTCGATTTTCAAGGTATTTGAGTTAAGCGTGATACAATAGCACAAAAAGGCATTTTGAGGACGAGACACATGACACATAAATAAAAAAAGCGGAGCTTCGTGACTGAATATTATATGCCAGTCGTTAATTTGAGTTTCTGAGTGATTGGACGAGCATTAGCAGTGAAAAACACTGCCTTTCAATCCCACTGAGAAATTATTACCTGCAAATTGGCCTCAGCGGCATGATGCAGAAATGTATTAAAATTTATGATATGAACAGGTCATGCGCAGCTGAGATTTATAGTCTTGCAAATATGAGTCAATTGATTTCTAATCATGTGTAAGCACACTGAGTGTTTATTAAATTGCTTACAATCTTTAAAAATTCCTTAATTTTTAAGCTTTTGGTATTGAAAAAATCCCTTTTTAGGATGAGCATCATAAAGTTGTAGTAGAATTGAGTGAGAATGTGGCCTTAAACCCAGTCAACGCAGGTGCTAAGATTTTGATAGTGCTCTGACTTTTAGGAGCGCATAAATTTACTTCTCCGTGTATTTTGCTCTTTTGGTTAGAGAAAACCTAAACATAAATTTAGTTTCAATTTCATTTTATAACATAAAAACATACTTTTAAAAGACAGCATCCATAAGCAACTATATGGAAATTTAAATAAATTCGAATTAAATTAAAGAAAATTATTTCTATTTTGGTGAATGAAAAATAACTGTGGAAGAAATGGTAAGTCCCCAATGTATCGATTTAACTATTAAATATGTCTCAGATGAAATCATCGGTTAGGCAATTTTGACTTCATCTGAGGTTGAAGTTTTTTCCCACCATTAGAATTTGAAGCCAAACTCGTGTTGGAATCCACTTTGGCAGCGCATCCGATATGAAATTCGCGCCGACACACCTCAATTACTACACTGAGGATGAGTCACACTGGCACACACACACTTTTATTTTTACTTTGGCTGCCCGCGATATAAAGCTCAAGGCTCGCTGCTTGGCCGCGATCGGAGTTGTTTTTCGCACATATAATCCTCTATTGTCCGAACGCTGTTCACACCTGGCATATGCTAAATTTTTATTTGAGGCGTTTCGAGGACGAGCGGATTTTTATCGTCCGCAATTGAAATAAATCTCAGCCATCGCGTGTGAAATTCCAGCAAATTGTTGAATGAACCGGACACTTCAGCATTTTCAGATTCAAAGCCGGATCTTTTGGCTAAGTGTTATATGATTTGCTTCTAAGATATGCTATTCATTGATCACATCCTTCTTGGATAACATTAAACTATATGGTAATTAACTTTATAGCCTCATGCTTAGTGTGGAGGCATTATTGAAGCCTCCGCAATGCTGCTAATTCTCGATCATCAGGATGTTTATTGCATGCTTCTATTTACATTTTCACAGTCGAGTCTTCTTTTTCTTACTTGCCGAGTGCAACTTGTCCAGGGCTTTTATTTATGAGATGCTACTAATTGCAGTCGTGGATAAAAGCAATTATTGCGCGCCGAGATTATTCATCCCGCCGAGCTGCTAGACGAGATCACGTAAATTATTCCAAACTCGAGGTGACGCAACTTGGCGTCGATCGCGCCTGTCTTGTTTTTATGACGGCTAACAAAAGGACGCTTATTATCATAAAATAAATTAGCATGCAATGAACGACACGCGGGTAATTTTATTGCCAGCTTTCATCCTTTACGCGGTGTTGATTAAGCGTGCTTCTCATGTATTTTCTCTCGGAACAATTATCAGTCGTGGGAAATTTATGACAGCGATATTTTTAATAAATATAAAATGATAAAAGGCGAACGTCGCATTCTTGCTCATTAAGAAATAGGGTCAAGCTATAGTGTGAGATATGTTACACCGCTTACAATTTACGAGTTGTATAATATGGTTCTTAAAATTTTACGAATTTCAGCTTGCCGTACTGAAACGAAAATTAAATTGCATTATTCCAATATCAATGGTTTAAGAAACTAGCTGACTAAGATAGAATGCTCAGTTTTTAAATATGCTGTTAAAACCTCGCCCGTTAATACCGCATTGGACAACTGTTGCTTTGATTCGCTTAAGTCTTCATCCTTAAAATTCCCCATTCCTAAAATTATAGACGTCTGAAGGCCATTTTTGATAAAATAAATAAACAAACGAACCTATCTATATTTTATTTAACGAACACCAAAAATGAACACCACACAAATTACTACAATGTAAGTTGAAGAGGAAATATTTAGCAGCTTGAAATATCGTGATACCAATAATTTTCACAGTCCAGAAAATGGTTCAAATCAATACATTCTTTATCTTAAAGTGGCAATTATATAAAGTTAATAGAAACTATTAAAAATGGAAACGTCTATCTTAACAAATTAAAAGGAAGAAGCAGCAACGAAAATTAAAATTTTCTATTCCTCTTTTAACTTCCAAAATTTCTTGTTTCAGTGCTGCTCTCTTCTCCCAGTGATTATTGAGGCTGGCCACATTGTCGGCGAAGGAGCCGTCCCACTGAACGTCGTTGGTTCCTTGAGCCCAATCCACGATGCACTGCTGACCTTTGACCCCCGAATGTCCGCTGTGGTCCTTCCCCTTTCCTCTCCTAGCTACGTCTTCAGCCCTCCCAGGGTATACATAGCTGACCCTGAAACCCTGCGGAAGTTTTCGATTCCTTCAGAGCCAGTGGCGCCGAGACGACCCTTCAGCAAAGGAAACGCGAAGCCATCTCTGGCCACGGTAAATAAAGTGCCTCCAGTTCTTCCGTCTAGTCCCACATTCAGGACGAAAGGAAACAGCAGTCCCGCCGCGTCCGAGGCCAATTTCCCTTCGTCGCAGGGCAGAAGTAACAAGGGTAGGACGAACCACGTCAGTAGCTTCGACGACGGAGATTCTGCGGTCCGACAGATCAACGCATACCACAAACCAGTGTCCATTCCTGCGTCGGGAAGGGCGCACTTCGTGCAGCACAACTTGGACGGCACCTATCACTTTGGCTATGACACTGGTGCGTGAAATATTTTTTTAGCCAAAATTCAGTTTTTTTCAAATTTTGTGGAAACCTTTATTTAATTCATGGATGATAGAAATTTGGACGATAAATAATGATTACAATATATGACCAGAATTAATTTTTTAATGAAAAACTCAAACTATGATGGATTTATTTTAGGATCTGGTGAACATCAGTCTTACAGAGAAGAAAAGCGCTTTCCAGGTGGTCGAATTGAAGGAAAATATGGCTACGTTGATCCTGAAGGAGTTCTCAGGGTGGTTGAATATGTCGCAGACCAAAGAGGATACAGGCAAGCTGCCAGCTACCGATTAAATTATCTTTCACTTATTTCATTGTTTTATAGGTCTCGATTGACAACGCAAAATGTAAACAGCGGATTCTCAGTCCCCTTCATTGGACCGATACCACCTCCATTGCTTGCGAGAGCCAGAAGTGCAGCAAACGCTGGAAGATGAAGACAACAGTTTTTGTGCACCTTTTGTGCCAAAATGTGAGATCTCGAATGACTACACGAAAAATCAAATACTTTTGGTCGGAATGGATTATTTTGCCATATGGTTTGCTCACGCTATTATTTATTAGTTTTAAATTAAAAAGTCTAGTTTGTAAAGTATGCTTCGAGGGAAGTGCCTGAATCGCAAAAATGGAAATGTGTGTGCTTGAAGCGCAAAATAAAAAGCAGGGATTTGAGTGACTTTATATATCGTTGCATTTTTATTAATATATAATTCATCAAAGACTATATTATCGCATTATTACATTTCAGTTTCTCAATACAAATTTGAAATTTGGTTATCATCGCCACTTTTTCATAATTGTTACTTTCCGTTTTAATAATTTTAATGCTATATGTACATTTTAATATAAAAGAGGGAAACATTTAATTCTTGTTCACAGCAATGGCTATTATAATAGTAGTTGCTATTATCCACATTATAAGTTAACTATCAGTGATTATCTCTTCCATCTCGTTTCTAACCTTCTGTAACAAATAATATTAATGCTCACTCATTACATTATCATTCACACGACTCGATACGATGGGGGATTTTTGCTAACAATAGGTAATTTCAATATTGTACAACTTGCTCCTAAACAGACACTGTCTTTCCATTCCTTTATAAATCACCGGCTTTCACTTTCGTTCTGTTATCATTAAGTAACAAATTTAACGACATCAATGAGTTGACACAATAATATGTCCACCAAAATCAAACCTAACCCAAGGTTCTCTAGAGACGACGCAAAACTTGATCACCTCGTTTCCAGCACAACAATTATAGCATTTTTGTGACCAAAATTTGGGGTTGGTGGGGGTCTGCATTTTGGCACAATCTGCATTCTAACATCAAGTTTTTTGTGTTATACATATTGGTGTGTTACAATGATTTTCACTATTCTGGAACAGTTATCAGTGGTCCTTATCAGAAGTTGGCACTACTATGTGTGTATTACTCGCTGCAGTCTTTTATACACAGATCACAATTAAGAGACAGAGGGGACAAGGGCTCGAGCGCTACTAACCCCTACACACCGACACAAGAAAGTTTACAGCCAGGGTCCGAGCTCCCGCTCCACGGCTCCAGCAGCATCCATCCTGCCCATGGCCCTGAGAATGTTGAGGAACTCTGCCGAGGCGGAGGTGTCGCGGTGCCTGGCCTCCCAAAGGTCCAGAATGTGCTCCGTTGGACTTGATTTTGTTGCGAAGTACGCGATGTATCTTAAATTAAAAGTAGAAAATTAATGAAAGCGTTCGAATTAAATTAACGGCATCAATTACCGGTCGACACCGAGTTTTTGAGCTAGCATCCTCCAGTCATTGCCTCTTGTGTTTGGTGGGTCGAGACACTGACTCAGTTGTTTCCTCAGTCCTCTAGGGAACTTGAACACAGGTCCTGTGGGCTCCAAAGTGACCAGCGAGCTGCAGCCGCTGCTGGAATTGACCGTTGAGACCCTTGCGCCTCGGTGTACTGCACTTGGACTGCAGGGGGTCTGGAAATTTTAAAACCAAAATTTACAATTTACTGTAACGAAGCTGAATAAAAAAATTCAATCTTTCATAACACTTAATTACGCCTCACATTCATTTGGTTTTATATAAAATATACTATAACAAACTTTCTTATTTCAAAACCATTCATAAAACAATTCGACTAATTAAAATTACTCTTGGACTACTTACTTGTATTGTTGCACCATCACAATTGACATTAATGGTGACTTGTTGTGAGATCGTGGCGCCAGTTGTGATGTCCACCTGGCGAGCTCTGAGAGTAAAGGACACCGGCGAAGGCTCGTTGTTGCTCCGCTCTAAGGTAAAAGAGCAGTGCAGCAAGTTACTCGACGGTCTCCAAACGTGCTGGAAAGGAATTTCCTGAACAAGAAAAGTTTGAGTTAATTTTCATTTTTTTATATATGAAAGCAGTAATTACCAGGAAGTTGCCCTGGGGTTTGCACCGCCAGCCGTGCCCCAGGCCTTCCAGGTCGAGGCACAGCGATCCGCCTCCGTCGCTGAACAACATCGATCTAGGCCTTTGCATAAGACAGCCCCCAAGCTGCTTCTCAATTGACATCACTCCCTGAAATTCCGCGATTTAAAGGGTTGTGGATTTTTTTATTTTTGGATAGGATTTACCTCCATAGCAGCTAAAGTATCTTCCACAGCGTACACCCTCAAACAGCATTCTTGGTGCGGCGGCTGGCTGGGACCAAACACGGCCAGCTTCAGAGCTTTTGCGGCCCTGCCGTTGCGAGACTCGCCAGCCAAAATGTACCTGCCAGATGCCTCGACTATCACGTGCGCCTCCGTCTCATCCAGCTGCACAAACGCCGGTGTGTTGATAGTTTCTTCTCCCAGACCGACCACACGCTGAAAATAAAAAAAGGAATTATATTTTACAAAAAAAGAGCAAGCGGGAATGCGTTTGGTCCTCCTCAGAGAGGGGGGAAAATTTTTGAAGTTCCGGCCGCATACCTTCCACTTGGGTGGCGAGTCGGGGGTGCCGGGACTGCACCAGAGCGAAACATTCCAGGTTCCTCTCTGGGGGCGAGCGCAGTGTTTGAAGCTGAGGATCGCCGGCCTTCGCAGTGAAGGTGGAATAACGCACGTGACCACGGGACTTAGTTGGGTCAAGCCATCTGATTAAAAATAATTTTGAAAATTAAGTCAAATTATTTATTGCAGCAGAAGGGTGTAGCTATAAATTAATTCGTCTGTTCTCCAAAATGCTCAACTTATATTTCAAAAGTTTATGATGATTAAAAATTAGAACTACTAAAAATGTACATACCTGGCAAAGGAACTCTTTCTCTGTCAGCGCGCATAACAGCCAAAAATGCCTTCCTCTTTTCGCCCCTGCTGACAGCACCTTCTGCAATCGTCATGTGCACCCCGGAATTGGGCAAGCTGAGCCGCAGCCCTGAGTGTCCGACCGTGCCCTTGGTTTTGCTCTCGGTATCCAGCAGTTTGATTCCGCACACAGTCTCTCCTCCGCTGAAATTACACACAAAATGAGAAACTTGAGCACTAATTGGACGCGAGATGTTAACAAATTGAACCCCCTAGCTCATCCTCCATCTCGCGCCTACCGATTTCACAATATCTTTCACGAGAGCAGAGAAAGCAAAAACACGTAAACACGCACCTTGACGAGTCGTTGCAGTTATTGGGGATGGCATCGTAGCTGACGGAATCCGCCTGGGAGAGGGCTGCAAGAAAGCAGAGAGAGAAGCGAGTTAGTTTGTACGGTGCGCCTCCCCAAGAGATGTCATTAAGCAGCTAACAGTATGCAAATCGAGACACTCACAGGAGGAGAAGGACGAGACGCTTCCCGAACGCTGCGGAGGCCTTGACGACGAGGCCAGCGAGGCGGACGACGCCGTCCCGGGGGCCGCCGGGGGTGGGTGCTTCGGGGGCGGCGCGAGCAGGGGCACGTCGTAGTGGTGCTCGCTGCACGGGGTGCCCAGGTGGTTGGGGTCGCCGTACGGGGGGTACTCGTAGAAGACGGCCGTCGGGCCACCCGGCGGCGGCAGTAAGGGTGGCGTGGCTGATGCGGCGCCTTGCGTCAGGTCCGGCTGCGAGTGCAGGTTTGTCGTCATCAGGTGGCCGTTCTTTTTGTCTGCTTGCGGGTAGTAATCCACTGAAACAAAACGTGGGAATCATATATTTAGATTAATTTGGATCACCGGTGTAACTATGCCTCACACCTCACATACCGACAATAACCAAAAGTAATCATATTGGTAACAGCGGGGAAAATCTATCATTTAAGCACATTGTTATAGACAAAGTTTGGCGCAGTTTCTATTTGAACGCGCAAGAGTTCTCGCTTGTACACAATTTTGGAGACAAATTGTTCCAAGTGACATGTTAAATCTAGTTTTGTGATTTTTGCTATAGATTGATGAATGAGGAAACAATTAAAATTGGTTTGAAATTATAAAAATACGGCCTATTTTATCTTTCAAATTTTGCTGAAACACGACATTAAATTTAAACAATGATTTTTCTAAGAGGAGAAAATATTACCACTTTTTTTTGAAAAATCCGCAAGTTAAATAAACCTTACGATCATTTAAATAAAAGGGATTTTGCCCGAACTGCATACACCACTGGAGAGTAACAATAGCGATTGTAAAATAGTTTAGCTTTTAGAGTTATTTAATAAACCTGTGCTAATTGCATTTCTCTTGGAATACAACAATGCAACAACTCCGGCATTTGCGAATATAATAAATCATTTCTATAGCGCGTTTCTTCGGAAGCGGCATTCTCTCGGTAAGAATGCAGGCAGCTCATGTTTATTCATAGCCAAGAATTAATTTGCACACATTACGACGCGAGCATTAATTATGCCAGAATAATCTCATTAAATAATACGCATTCTAATGTAAATTAATGTGCGTGTGCGAACGCAGTTATGTCTCATTATCTCAGATTGACAAACAGCGCTGGAGAAGGCGGCTGCTAAATACACTCAAATTAATATCAGTTTGCAGAATTAATCTCTCGGCGGGTGACGAGGAACCAGAGCAGGGAAGTTTTCTAATTTTCCGCGGCAGAGGGAAATTTCAGACAGCCAGTCTTGGAATCTCCGCCTCTAAGCTGGCGAAGGGGATATTTTGTTGCTGATGTTGACAAAAAAGCTCAAGCTCCGCCGAGATCTTTTTCAGCAAGAAAGAAGAATAAAAGGGAAGTAAGGGCCACTGGCAGCCAGTTGTGCCCCCCACGCCCAGCATGTCCTCTCTTTTGGCAGTCTTCGCCCCGACGCATAAAGAAGGGCTTAACGGCAAGAAGCTCCGACTGTAATAATGGTCCGTTTGTTTGCGTGCGGTTTTATAATCTAAAAAGGAAATTATCGTTGGCGGTAGTAGCGACTAATCTGAAGCCGCGCGCTTCAAAAGCCCAACTGCAAATTTGCTCGCTCGCTGCCGGAAAGAATTGACTGAGAGAGAGCACAGGCCAGGGGACTCCTCCCTCCTCTAATGACTCACATCCCTGACTCACACACAAACAGGCGATCGACAATTTCTATGAATTTATTTTCTACTTGGTCGAAAACTAATTTACGCCGTGTTGTCAGCAAGTGTGTAACTATGAAGGAGATTACATGAATATTAGATGAAGCCCACGCTCTTTATCCAGCCGAACGAAATTGAAAAGTTTTATTTCCACCGAGACACATACACACGCACGCACGAGAAGAAAGACAGCCGACGCGCAGATGGGAGAGGAAAGAAAGAAAAAAGAAAGAAAAGGCGGGTGGGCGGAGAAGCCAAACAATTTCTTAGTATTATCGGGAGAGCTTAGAAGAGGGCATGCATTATACAGCAGCGGCAGGATAAGCAGCAGCAGCAGCAGCCTGTCATATCGGAGAGCGAGGGAATTCGCCGCCGGAGCAGAATTAGGGAAAATTCGGCGTCGTCAGGTGCACCTGCCAGCCGACTAGGCGCGCGCCAAGGAGCAACAACCGGGCGCAACACACGCGCGTGGGAGAGCTGTATTGAAATACGCGACGTAAGCTAAGCACCCAAGGTGAAAAGATCGAAACCTCTTTCTTAAAACGTATTCCATTAGGAGCGCCGAGCGGGCGAGAGAGCAGCACTTCCCCATTCTTTCTCGTCGGCGATTGATAGATCGCATTCGAGGGAAAAAGTATGCAACACGCGCCACGCGAGCGAGCGGCGGAATGCCTATGCAGACTCTCGTAGGCGCTTAGGATCGCACAGTTAATTAAATTCCAACAGAAATAAATGTGGTCTGTAACATTTTAGAATTAAAGAAAATAAATACTAGATTAAATTTGATTTTTATAGAGGTCAGCTATGAAATATTAAATTTTAAAAAATACGCAGGGAATATTAACAGGGCTGAGAAAGCACTTAATTGTGTTTTCCCAATATAATTATTGTATTATTTTTAGTCTTTAATAAAATGGCTCTAAAAATTAAATAGAAAACCTCACCTTAAAAATCCGTTCCATATTTCGTGGATATTTTCACACACGTGTAATTTGCATAATTTTACAATCAGAAATGAAATGATTTAAATGGTTCTTTTCATGTCTTCGTTCCAATTTTGTTGTTTTAAAATTATTCCAACTCCAAAATACGAGTTTTCACAAATTGCCCTGAAAAGCTTATTTCAATCTTTAGAGTGGAATATCGAATATCACTCCAAATGGGACTGACAAGAGAAAGCACAACAGGCTGTTCGGAGAGATGGAGGAAAAACGCCGTCATCTCAATTTTCTGCTTTCACGGAAATGTTGAACAATCGCACAGTCCACTAATGGCTGCTTTGACTCGCGTAGTTTCAGCAAAGTTTCCCGCTGTGTGAGAAAATGAAAACTCGGCCGCGACTTTCGCAATCAAAAGCAAAAGCGAGAATTTCCCTCTGAGGAAATTTGAATTTCAGAAGTTTACACAGCGAAAAACTTCTGCAACGACTACACAATAGTGCTGGAAATGAAACAGAGTTGCGGAGACGGTGACAAAGCCGCAAACGACGCACGCGTTCACCTTGCAAGCACATAGGCAGGAAAGCAGGCAGGCCCGTTCGTTCGGCGTTTAGACGGGCGCGTCTCATGCATAATGCAATGATGCGGGCAGATGTCACACCTTCGCCGCGCCGGATGCTGCTGACTCAATTTGCACCCAAATATATTTACACCCCACACGTCGGCGGCGGCGGCGGAGGAGGCGGCGAGAAAAAACAAAAACAACATGTGGCGAGTCATTTGAATTGCCAAAATGAAATAAATTGAAAAATCCAGTGCGGCGGAGTTGCGCACTACTTTCTGCCGCTGCCGTTACTGCTGCTGCTGGGCGGGCGGGCCAAGGCTCGAGCACCGTTTGCTTTTATTACGCCGGGCGTACTTTTTTTGTTATGCCAATAAAGGAGCCCGGGCTGCTTCTTTAACTGTTTTATGGCCGGCGAACCATTATTCAAGAAAGCAGCGGCGCACTTTCCCTGGTCGCTGCGAGAAAATGAAACGAGTAGTCTGCGTTGGAAGGAATAAATAAATAAATAAATCCGAGGAGCCGCCACCGCCGCCGCCGCCGCTGTGTGCAATAATATTTGACTCTTTATGTCTGCGAACATCTTGTGCGAGAGAAGAATTCGCAAAAAGAGCCCGCCTCTCGCTTTGCGGAAATTCAAATCGCGTGCAAGCGAGGCAAATCCTTCCCACCTGTCTTTTGCCGGCGGAAACTTCTAGGGACACGCCGCCGTGTTTGAAATATGAGCCGGAAGAGTTGCTCGTTCGAAGCAAAAAACTTTTGGCGAGTTCGGCCGCTATGATTTACAATGCGAGAAGCTTATGAATCAAAGTTTGATCTCTATTTTAGAATATTTTGCACATTTCCTCAGGTGAAAACAACAAAAAATATTTATCGCCGTGGATTCAAAGTGTTTAAAAGTAATTAAATCATATATAAAAATCTGTGATTTAAATTTAAATGCAAAACTCTGATTGAAAATTAGATTTTTTATACATCGTTTATTTCTTATTATAAAATGAGGAAAATTAAAGTTTTAATTTAGATCTCATTTGATGTTAAGTTTCCTTGAGAAAATTATCCAGAAAAACTTAGAGTGCGTTCGTTACGAACTTTTGATTTGTCCCAGGCATTCTTGAGCGTTGGATGAAATTTTTCCAATTCTGACCCGAGCGGCAGGCACACTCGAGACTGCAGATTTCGCGATTGTCATAATGATGATGTTGCGCTGCTGCTCACGGGTGCGGGGGAGCGAAGAGATTTAGCCACTTTATATAAGAAAAGTATCGCCAAACATAAAGGCGGCGGAGAGAAAAGAAGTAAGTTTGCCCATCAAAGTTTCTGGGGCTTAAGAGTTTTAGCTGCTGCTGTCGACGCCAGCTCCGAGTCGAGCCGTGCTGACTGCCGAGGTGGTGCGGCGTGTAACAACAGCAAAGAAAAGGTGGCGACAGCTTTTGCCGGCTATATCGATTGATATTTTATTATTGCAGCGGAAAAATACAAAGCTGCCTGGCTCCTTGCGTCGCTGCCGGGAAACTTCGTCTCTCTCTCAGCCTCCAAACGTGTCTGCGTTTGACATCGGGACTTACGCAAAAAATAATTGCCTCGCTTGCGACGTGATTTAAGGGTGCGGGCTGGACAAAGCGCGCGCGTCTCTCCGCCACCTGCACTTACTTCAATCCGGAAATTGGAAAATGTCCAGCAGCCCGGGGAAAAATATCGCGGGAGTGCGTTTTATTGAGTGGAAGGAGTACTTATTTCGCAGTGTGCAGTGTTTGGAATTGAAGTTAATGTGGCAAACGTGTGCCGCTTGAGAAGGAGCCCCCGTCGATGAATATCCAAGCGGAAATGAAAGTTATTCTGCAGCAGTGCAACATTTTTACTGCGTTCGCTGCTCAAATTTGACCTCTTTCCATGTGCGTCACGTGGTGCAGCTGGCAGAAACGAACGGACGGACGGATGGAGAGTGGTGCACCATTCCTCTTGCGGCGCCCTATTATCATTATTCCGCAGTAAAAGTCGGGATCGGCGCGATCGGAAAGCGATCAGATGCCGAGATTGCGGATGGAGCGATCGCGCCGATATGGAAATCACGTCTTGCGAGGGGGCCGTGACCCGATATCAAGTGACCCGAAACAGCTCAAAGGATTAGAAAAGTGGATGAAGGAAGGGCTCGAGTGCGCGATATTAAGGAGGATTGCGTGATGCGAGAGGAAAACCGTGAAGTTCCCTGCAGCCACGAAATGAGAGACGACGTGCGGTGCGGGTGAGAGAAAGGAAAGTTGCGCACCTGGACAGCAAGAACGTGCACAGAGTCCGAAAAGAAATCTACGCTTGTAATTACAATCTCGTGTGTTGCTCGCAAAAAATATTAGCTTGCTTTCCGAAAATTTAAGCCAAATTTAAGTGGGATTTTAAAATATATAGATGTGAAAATATGATAATTAGAGCACTGATGGAATTTTTGGAATTGGCCAGCACATTTTAAACCAGCAAAAATAGAGCGGGTAGTATAATGTGGCTTCATTATTGCTAGGGGTTTTGAGTGTCACTTAACACTAATGACGCCACAATTAAATTTGTGCAGCTTATGCGGCAGCTAATTTAAAAATTCTAACGCCAATCAAATCAGATATGCTTAAACAATTATCCACATGCTCTCAGAAATTAACGAGCGAAAGTATGTATAATGCTTACTAAAAATTTAAAATAAGATTAAAGGGCTTATGTTTCCCCGAAATAACTTATTAGAAAATTGTCAACCAATTATAATCAAAAAAGCATATTTTATGGTTTTGAGAATCTCAATTCATTTAAGTCCTAACTGATTCTTGTCAAATATTAAACCAGTTTTGGCTCTACCAAGTCCATATATACTTTAACGGATGACTCCGTGACTACACAACCAATTGCTGCATTACTTCCTGATTAGATTAAGATGAAGCCGAGAAGCCCTTTCGAACAATTTGTATTTCGCACCAAGGCTAGCGACCCCTGAGCAGCATTGTGCGGGTGCATTCTGCCCCCGCTGAGCAGGTCTGCCGCGGCGCTTCCTTTTCATATGTGATATATGCGTGCGAAGCGTGAATAAACCTGGCAAGACTCGCCCTCTCGAGGTGAGGGGCATATATTACTGCCGTGCAAGCTGGCTTATCCTTCACCGGCACTTCTTCTTTCGCGGCTAATGAGATTTATGCGGCTACGGCGTTACACGTGTACATATTATGCGCGCGAGGGTGGATGCGCGCGCCCCAAATCAGCTTTTTGCGGACGGGGAGCGGCTAATATTGCGGTCTTGGGGGATTTAAACGGCCAGCTCTCACCGGAGATTAATTTAAAGCAAAGCCAAATAAGGCCCCGCCGGCGATTACGCGCGTTCCTAGTTTCTGTTTGACTTTGCTGCAAATTAATTTCGGGCCAATTTTCTGCTCGTCTTTGTCTGAGATTTGGGTTGGTCTTGCAAAACTAATCTGGTCGGTGCATTTTTTGTTTTGAGGTAATTTAGGCTTGAAATCCAACCTTTATAACAAATTCAGTCCTTTTTAAAACGTTTAATATTTCTTTGAATGCTCATCAAAGGATTGTTAAACGCGGGAACGTTCCCTTCTTTATGATTGTGTATAGAAGTAAAAGGAGAATTCCCGCTTTGATTAGGGAGGGGAGCGCGTCAATTAACGCTTAATTGAGAGGAGAACACTCACCTGATACAGCCATGTCGTAGAGGCTGTGTCTTCTGCCTTTGCGCCTCAAAACTTTCACAGCAACAAGGGCCAGCACTCCAAAAACAATTAGAGCCACGCTCAGTCCGATGTAAAGAGTCACATCTGTCTGCACGGCAGCCCTGGTCGCTGCAACATCAAAAATGTTATATGAGAAAAGTACGTAAACAAGAAACTGGGCCATTTAGAGGAGAAAAGTTTGTTCATAAAAAAGATTTTTCAAGCGTTGATGAAGAAAAATAATGCCTCTCCAAAAGTTGTGCGAAGTTGCAATTGGGGGGAGTGAGCCCGGTTGCACGGCGGGGTTTCCCTCATTTACAAAGAGTGTGTCAAGTTTGCTCAGGTGGCCGCGTCGGGTTCGAGCGTGTTACACGAGACGATCGAACACGAATCGACGATATTGGAAGCAAATGGCGTGATTAAAATCCCTGCCTTACGTTTTACGACCCGGACTTAATTCCGCGGAAGTACATGAAGCGTGTGTGTTTAGCTGCACACGCGCCTTGTGAAATTGTTTCAGCCACCGTCGAGTCTGGGTAATTACGCCGGCATGCATTACTCAGTCAGGGCCAGAGAAAAAGGAGTGTGCGGAGAGAAAGAGAAATTGATCGCACAGGCGGCCGTTGCATAATTCATAGCGAAAAAGAGCCAGAAAATAGGAGGCAGGAGGGCGGGCGGGCGGGTGGGTGCGCCTTTTTTACCTTGCACGCCATGTTTTATTCATCGAGCGGGCGCCTTAATTGGCGAAGAGGGCAAATAAAGCGACGGCGAAGACGACCTTTTAAAAGTTTAAACAGCCATTATTGAATTAGGCGGCGCCGGGACGCGCGAAATAATTCACAGTCAGATTTATCCGGCCCGGCAGCTAACAAGTTCAATTTGCCGTCGCTGGGCGAGATAAATCAAAGCGCCTCTCTTGCTCCTCATCAAAGTTTGCCGATATATATTCTCTGCAGGGGCTTTTTGACCGGTTGCCACCTGGGTGCGCGGTGTTTGGCCGCCCGGGGTCGACGCACAAAGCTGCTGCGTGAAATATTTACCTTTAAAACACTACTCGACGCGCGTCTTGTAACTTTCGAGAGGGACCGTGCAATATTAAAAAAGTTTCCGGCTGGGAATTAAAAATTCAATATCACTCGCGCCGACGACACGTCAGCGCTATCATAATAAAACACGGCAACCAGCAACTCAACAGGTTGACACAAGGAAGAAGAGAGTGCATGTATGTGAAAATGCCGAAAGGTGGATTAGGCGGGGAATTTCCGTGTGCCGGTGGCGTGCCACACGCCAGACGCCGGGCTGTCCACCGTTCCTTTGTGCTTTTCTCAGATATTTATAAGCAGCTATCGCTTCGAAACGAGGTTTCTCGCTACAAGTGGAAACCATGTATGCACACTTAATTGGACTGCTTAATTATTGACCGCACATTCTCTCTCTCCTAGATGTTTAAATAGTAATGGACACGGTACACGCAACTCAATTTCATTGAATTTTAAAGCGTCACAGAGCCGATTGTCAAGATATAAAATCCTTGGAAATTTTCTTTTCAGCGCAAGGTGAAATTAAAAAAACGCTGACAAGGAGAGCCGGAAAGTACTTGAAATAATTAATAGGAAAATTTCCCTTTCTGTTGAAATACAATGTTGGTATATATAGCTGGCAGCGATTGAAACTGTCTTCCCGGAAAATGTGGCTAGGGCTGCAAATGAACTGCACGAACCATAATTGTGTAAACACCACAGTGAGGTAATAATCACGTTACAAAATCAGCATGCAGTTCCTTTGGAGCAAATTGAACGCGAGCGAGCGCGCGCGTGGTAATTAAAGCCAGAGAATATTCATGGCCGGAGGAGTAGGAAATAATCTGCTCCGTTGGCTGCTGCGGCTGCTTGGCTCGTGGGCTGTGCATCATTCTTAGCAGACGGCGGCAATAAAATTTCAACATCCAAATTACGAGTGCGCCCGCAGAGCGCTCAGCGACTGTCACAGATGGGGCGGGGAACACCACCGCACTAATTAAAATTTAAATTGCCATGAAAATTTTGTGCTCATTTTATAATTTTAAAAATTTATATTTATCTTTACAATTTAACACATTTTAATATTTTTAATGAGTGCATCACCAAATTGTATATTAATTTGGGAACAACCATCAACTCACTCAGTTCTATTATTTGCGAATTATATATTACTATTTTTATTTTGCAGTCAAACGAGTAAAAGAACCAGATGTTTGCCAAAAGTCTGAAAAGCGGTGGTGGTTGCCCCTTTGGCCAGCATTGAAACTTTCTTTCTTCTTATTTTGAACCGACAGCGACGGCAACGATGGCAATTAAGACAAAAGTTTGCTGCCAATGCTCTCTGCCATGTCTCTCCCGACCACTCCGACGCCGCATTTAACGCTGCACAATATTGCCGTGCAGATAATATTATACGAGAGAGCGAGGAGCAGCCGAGTGTGTGTAGTACTCAAATAACCATTCGAGCAGCAGTTCTCTCGTTCTCCAAAGCACCCGCTTAACAACCTGTGATGTCGTGATCACTGAATTTAGGACGGCGCAGCCCTTTATTGCACGACCGACTGAAATAATCAATCCGCAAAATTAGGCGGTGGCGCGGTTTGCCGAGAAAGAGCCGAAATATCCTTCTGGTTAGAAGGCATTCAATAATGGATTTTAGAGTCGTATATCACACACACTTTTCCCGAGGTTTTCACTCTCTCCCGCACCAAACTATTTTTATGGCTTCGCGGCGGGCGTTTTATTTTCTTTATCGTCCTCCTGCCGCGCTCACTCATTCTCCTCGCCGGCTCAGCTGGGCTATGCAACGTGCTGCGCTGCCTTGTCGAGCCGGTTGCATAAGTCGTAAAAGTGCAGGCGCTCCCGCAGAGCATTATTTTTTGCTCCTTGATTAAAATTCGCGCCTCGCTACCCGCGCGTGAATTTATGGCTCCGTGAGAAGGTAGGTAAAAAGTGAAATTCGAGTGGTGGCTCAGCTGTTCGATTTTTTCGGCCTTTCAGCTTTTTGCCTTGACAACAAGCTTGGAAACGGCTCTTTGGGGAGCGCTCTTAATGCTATCGACTTTCGTGTGTTTGAAATGGGCTCTTGAAATAAACCTATTTCATAGAAATGAAAATCACGTATGACTGTAACGTAGCCTGCAGAACCGTAATAAGAAATTTTTGAAACTAGACTTGGATATAATAAAAATTTTATGGAAAGCCAATACAGCTAGGTTTTATATGGTTGTCAATCTTAAACAGACTAATATTTTTTATTCTTCACTCGACTATGAAAACCATATCAGGGATATCATTGATCTATTAAAATTTATTCTATTTAATTAATTATTATTGTTTTTTAATTTCCTGTAAATAATGCAACAAATCTCAAGTGACACTCTTTTTTCAATTTTAAATATCAAGTGTGAGGGATATTGCTGTGTTTTAAATCGTTTATAAAATTTAAGAAATTAAATAAAATAATTTTTAAATAGCAACAACCCCTGTTAACACAAAAAACTGGTTCATGCTATGATACAGCTTTTTACTGATTGGTAAGCGATGTGTATCTAGCACGGCTGAATAAATATCTTTTTACAACGGGAAACTGACCGTTGTGACGTTTTTATTGTTACCAATGACGCAGTAAAGCTCTGCAAATTTAACTGGGCGTATTCACCAGTCTCCTTTGGATTCAGCAGGACGCCATCGCCACCGCAATAAAAATAAAATGCGATTCGCACTCTCCGGATGAACTGGAGCCAACAAATGCAAAAAGTTAGGATTTGAGCTTTTTGCGGACGCGCAGCGCAGCGCATATTGTTTCGGAGATGCCCGCAGGGAGCTATAACTCGTGGTGCGTTTGGCAAGTGGAGAAGAACACAGGAGCCGAGACGACAACAAGGCGGCGAGCGTGTGCACGGCGTTCATACCGCTCGAAACACATACATTATTTTATGAACGAGAAGCGCTCGAGAATTGGGACAATGAATCACTGCTAGAAAACACGAGGCGGCGGCGGCAGCAGAGGCACTCGAAAAACAACAACAGATAAAAATAACAGCGAGCCGCCTCCGAGACTGTAAACATTCCCATTGAGCAGAGTTACGGGTCTCTATGTCTTGTACGCAGACTTTTTATTGTTTTGCCATTCCATTTAATTAGTGGCTCGAAATAAATCTCCTCTGCTCCGCAGTTTTTCAATCGATTAAATGCTCGGCTGCAACTTGCCGGAGCAATTTCGAAATCAAATTAGGCAAACATGTGAGAGCGCAAGTTTGCAGCTTGATCATTACGAGTTTAGCGGGCAGGGCGTGGCGGCTCGGCTGACTGACTGACTTGGAAGTTTTCCACTCGCGTTTGAATAGACAAAGCGGCCCGCTGCGAGTTTCGACTCGACTAAGTAAGTGAATGATTATTGTGCGAGACAAAAGACTCGGCGCCGACAAAGGCTACAGCCACACTGTTTCAAGAAGGCTTCATCAAAATTTCCGTACTTAATTAGCTGCCGCCGGCTCCAAGGACGGATTTTTCGGGCAATTTGTGAAAGTGTGTGACCCGCGCGAAACGCCGGCCTGGCGAGCAGAAAGGTCGTTTTCATATTTTGCGTGCATTATGCCGGCTGCTCCCGCCGGGATTAAATAATGAAGGGACCTTATGACAGGTCTCCCTTGAGATCACGACGCGCTTACTTGGGGAGGGTGTTCACTTTTATTCCAACTAGTCGACGGCGACAGCTCTCTGAAATTCAATGCAGCCGCGTTCCCTCTCTGGATATATATTATATGATTCGTCACTCTTCCTTTCTTCGGCTCAGTGACTTCGAGAAGTCCCTATTGCACGAGCGGGGGGACTCGTGCCAATTACGGAAATTGCCCCTGGCGAGAGAACAAGCACTGTCGAAACGCGGCTAAAAAGTTGTCTAGACAAAAGCGAAAAAAAAACTAAAAAATCTCTGCGCAATAGTTGTTATTTAAGTGAGTAATTAATCCTGAATCTGCGAAACACAATCCAGCGAGAAGGGTAGATTACACTCGAGAGAACACAAACAAAACATCGTCTCACGCATTGTTCCTGCGTCGTTTGGGCAGTCGGTCATAAACAACATTCGTCGGCTTGTATAAATTGAAAGTACCCTCTCGGCATCTGCCGTCGTCACGGTCGCCCGCCTAAATGCCCTCTTCTGCCAACTTCTCGGGCACTTTCCCACCCCCGACGAGCGAATGATTAAATCAGCAGGCGCGTCGCCTGACAAACAATGACGGAATTCGTGCGGACAACAATGGATCTGGAGGAACACTCGGACGAACTGACGGACGCCCGTCGAGCCACGCGCGCGTTTCTCGTTTCCAGGGGCGAAAACTTATCAATTACACGAGACGAGTTGAGATGCGGCCGCGAGATAAGACCCAGCAGATCGATGCCGTCCTCGTAATTCATCAGCGTGCGGCTAATTTGATTAACTTTCGCATGCAAACACACATAGACAGCAAGCAGCCTCCGTCGGGCATTGAATTATAGGCGCGAGCGAGGCAGGTAATTGAATGCCCGGCATAATTCAGAACGGCGCCACACGTGCTCGCAGTCATAACTCGCGAGGTAATCCTGCCATTATGGCGGAAAAATGACTGCCTGGCTGCAGCCAAGGAGTTTGTTTGGCGCTAGGTACTCAGTAATGGTGCGGAATTAACAACAGCGCTCGTTAAGTTTTACGACTCGGACGGATTTGACCTTTCTGGTGCTCTCGTGTTCGCCTTTGTTCCAAAGGCGCTTCTCTGCACAACAACGATGTATTTATTCGCCGCCCTCCCGTCAGACGTGCTGCATGCGGCTATAAAAAGTAGAGTGCCTCGCGTTTTAATTACGTCTTTATCTCGGCTGATTAATGGCCTAATTAATGAGAAAATCGTGCTGTAACACTTTTTTCGTCACGAAGCTCGCATTCCGTCGTGCGATGTGATGGATGTGCGCACAGTCGAAACTGAACTGGATGTAAATAATGCCAGAGACACTCACAAGATAAATTTATTCCAACATTTTACTGCCCGACTGAATATGCTAATAAATTAAAAAATGTAGGACACCTTCCCAGGGCCAGCAATCAGATTGCTTGAGCAATGTAAACAAAACTCAAAATAAATGTTGAAATGACATGCACTTTCATTTCCTCGCTTGCTGGAGATTTTCAGACAGTTTGTTTGAATTAAAAATCTCCCGAAAAGGTTGGTGCTTAGTAGAATGCCTTCCCTGTAATTACAAATTTATTTTTCGATAAAATGATGAAGAATTGGGAGAGTTTTCAGATCTCCTTAATTATAAAAATAAAAATCGCTTTGAAGTTGTTCTCAATTAGCACGATTAAGCACGATTTAAATGAACTTCCGATTGCTTTTCATTAAAAAGAATTATACGAATAAAATAAAATAAATTAAAATGTTTTTAAAACAGGTTACGAACTTGTTAATGGAAAAATATGCTTAATTTCATAAACCAATCATAAAATGTCAAAAATGTTGACAGTTGTCATTTTCCATTAGCAAGTTTCTGCTCTGATTCTGAACTGCGACGTATTCCTGCTGAAAACGACAAAATCGAGCTTTGGCACGCAATGTAGTTCAGGTAATCTGTTTGGTTTATCGCGGAAAGAAACAACGCCGAATAATTTTTGTTAAAAAATAATCCATCGGTTCTGCCACGATCAGCTAACTGATTACGATTAAATCAGGATATCAAATATAGTCCCAAAACATCTGGAATGGGCAGTAAACAGCATGTAAGCGAAATATGTGTGGGAGTGCATACAGCTTGCATATGGATGGTGGCTGAATGCCAGAGCAGTTTTTTTTTTAAATTTTCAGTTTAAAAGATTACAGCTTTTAAATCCGACAACAAAAATAATTAAGTGATTCATGAAGGCATTAATTTTTTCCTCTGCAAAGTATCCATTTTTGTACTCTCGTATTCTCTCACATATCATTTCTCGGAATTAAATCATTGAATTGAGTTGCAGAACAGAGGTAGCGTCAAAATTCCATTTCCCCATTTCACCTCTGGAGGGGGAGTTTCGAAATAAACTCATTATTTGCATAAAGAAACGGAATCAATGAATGAACGGCACTGCTGATGTTTATCAGGGCACACGTGCGCGCTCGAATTCCCATTCTCGCACCTACGCACACACCTCTTTTCACAAAGCAGGAAATTGAAACTCGAGTTGCCGGTGGAACGAGAGAACAAACCCTGCTCCAGCGTAGTTTCTCTCTCGCTGACTGCTTTTCGGGAGTGAAAAGTTGCGCGTGACAGGCCGGCAAGTGAGAAATGGAGCTGCCTCGGCGTTATTGTTTGATATGAAAACGGAGCGGGCACAATGGTCGGTGGGCAGTCGGGTTGGTGTCAAGATTTTGCACGGCGCGTGTTGTAAATGGACCGCAGTGCAAGTGACAGGTGCAGCAGATAAATGACCCATTACGCCCGGCGTCCAGCACACGTCGGCCTTTTGTTTATCACTCTCGCCGCGGGAGCGACAAATGGAAGGAAAAAAGCGGCGGCACGAAGGTGGCGATGCTGTGCTGCGCGCGGGAATCCACTTAGGCGCAAAGATTTCATTTGGACTCGGCTCCCGGATCGTCGTAAATAAAGAGAGCCGCCGATTTGCTCGGCTTATGAAGCCCTCAAGCAGAAGGGAAAGGAAGGAAGGAATTGAGAGGAAAATTCCGCTCACTTTGTCTGCGAATTCTTTTCTCGGGTCGCACACTTTAATCCGGATGGTGCTCACTGAATCAAACCAACGGATAAAGGAGACACGGCATCTCGGAATTTTAACTCGGATTGGAAAACTCGATTCGCGTTAACCCACTGTTCAAAATGCTCAAATTTCGCGTGGAAATAGCGTAGTGGACCGGCGGCATTCGTCAAATCCGTTCCCCGGCCACACGTCGATATTATTTATTTCTGGTGCAGCGATCAAAGGGAAAAACTGCCGCTCTCGTCCTTTGGAGGCTAATTGCAAAAGTTGTCCTCGATAAGGCCCTAATTCTCCGCGTCGCTCTGCTCAGCTGACTCTTAAAAGAGCGGCTCGGAATCATTTCGTGCTGTCGTCGGGCTGTTGGGCGCGCGCAAAGAGGCTGCAATAAAGCGATTCCGCCGGGTAAAAAGATTTCACTTGCTGCTCAGTCGAGTGCTGCGAAATGGAATAAGAAGCAGCCGCGTTTTCAATAAGACTTTCTGCACGTCCGGTCCTGCCCGAGCCGAGAGTGCTGGCGTTGTTATTAAGGCCGGAGAGGACCGAATAAGAGACGGCCGCCTTCTTGCTCGCTCACTCGCCATTCGTTTCACTACATAACGGGTGATGCAATTTCGGAACAAGAAGAAAAGCATTTCGGAACTGCGAGCGCGCGTGAAATTAGAATATTTGTATTCACTGTGCCCGGCACGGAGCTGCAATATCAAAAGGAATTTCGAAATAGCAGCGCAATTGCGCCCTCTTCGCGCCGAGTTAATCAAATGGAATGCCTAATTCTCACATTACTGTCAAAGTGCGAGACGCAAACGGAATGCTCCTCCGGCCTCTCTTGTCAAATTAAATCAGAAAACAAAAAGCGCCTACCTTCTTCAGCGTGTCGCGTGCCCTCGTAGGTCGCATGAACGTAGTTGCTGGCTACAACACGAAGCGAGCAACGCAATTAAACTCGCCGCTCTTGCTACATGCAAATTAAATTCACCTGCGCAAAAGTCTCCTGTGCAGTTAGCTGACATCACGTCCCGTCCAGAGCAGGGTCGACCGCCTGGAGACGGCGCTGGGCTGTTGCACGAGCGCTTCCGGTGGTGTTTGCAATCCGGGCCGCAAGCACTCCACGGGGACCACATGGACCAGCGGCCGTCGGTAGCTGAACAGCAATTAATCACAATCAGAGATGAATTATTTGCTAAATTAGACTCGGCCATGAACCGTTAATTGATATTAAAAAATTTAATATGATGTTGTGAATTGATACATAAAATGTAAACCCCAGGCCAGACACGGTGATCCAACGTGATATTAACATTTCGCTGATTTTATGCATCAGTTAAGCAAAAAGGAACTGATTTTGGATGATTTGTGAATGTACAAAAATATGATTTTATAGTTCCTGAAGATGAATTATGCTTGTCCTGTTGATGAAGGGTATTTAAGATAAACAAAAGATTAAGGAGTGAAAGAAAAGAAAGAATAAAGCAATTTTCGGGAGTAAAATATTGCGTAATTTCTTAGTTGGCAGCCAGAAGTCTGTCACGTATTCATATCTCCAGGGGATTAAATGTCTGGCGGCTTTTCTATCTCCATACATTTTAGCAAGTCGACTAATCTCCAGTCAGCACTTGTGAGCACAGACAAAGAATTTAGCCAAAAGCCGCACTGCATTGCGACACAAACACACACACCGGCGGTATAGCGGCTACGTTATACGACAAACTTAAAGCGGTCTATAAAATTGCTAAGCCGCGTGTGTGTGTCTCGTTTGGGAAATAAAAGTCGCGGCCAGGATCGAGTTAGTTAGTACTGGCACGGGAGTCGGTTGGTATAATCAGGAACAGCCAGCGGATGATAGCGTACGTTTTAGTCAGTCACGGAGAGAGGAAAGAGCGAGGCGAGTCGGTACTTACACAAAGAAACAGTGTTGTCCTCAAACAGACTTCCTCCTAAAAGCGGCAGCAGCAAAGAGACAGCAGCGTGCGAGAGGTTAACATTTTAGTCAAAAAGCAATTTGGTTAATTATTTGGCTAATTCAGCCGAGGCGCGGGGAGAGGCAAGGGGTGGCTGGCTCCCAATTAAGATGCGAGAAGCGTTTCGACAAAGAGTAATCAGGAAAATAAGAGAGATAGAGAGGAGACACTGGCACATGCACACAGCCGGGCAGAAATCATCAGCATAAAAAGTGAGAGGAAAAAGTAAACGGAAAAGCAGGGAAAATCCAATTACGTCTGCACGGTATTCGCTCTCGAGTTTCGCTTTCGTGAAACTCGAGATGAATCTCCAGCGCTTCTGGTGCACGCGCGACGACCGAACAGTGCTGAGAACCTGGCAGCTGAGAATTCCGCGAGTATAACTTTACCCCGAACCGCACAATGGCATTAAAAAGCAAACCCTCTTATGAGTTAGCATGCTGCAGAAAACGGAAAAGCAGCCCGAGTGAGGCTAAGAATACCAGAAGAGTGCACCAACCTTGCTGGTTCACACACATACACGTAGGGAAATAAAATGGAGGGCGGGGAGAAGAGAGGGTGAGTGAGAAAAATTCAAAGAAAATGTGGCTTCGCCGGCTCTCGTAACTTTTCCGTGTCAGCCGGTGAAAAATGAGCGTGGGGAGAGAGTGCCGCATTCCAGCACTTGTCTCGGACACGAGATTTTATCAAGGGGCTGGAAGTGGGGATTGAAAATTAAAAATTGAAACATTTTTTTCTAACCAAGGAATGCGACACGTGCGTGTGGAAGGGATGAAAGAGACGGAAGAACGGAAGTTTTGCATACCTGGACAAGGGGTGGAGCACTCGGCCTTTTGCCTGGCGTTTCCTGGGCAGTTTGCTCCTCCGTTGAGCGGCGCCGGAGCGGTGCACTGGCGCTGTCGGGTCTGCTGGCCGCGACCGCAACGGCTGCTGCAGTCGCTCCACGGCGACCACGGCGTCCACCCTCCGTTAACTAAAGCAGAAACAACACCAAATTACGCCCTAAAACAACTGACAATGGCCGCAGAAAGGGACTGACTGGCTGTTCACGTCTTTTTACTGCGTGAGAAATTCGAGCTTTGTCTTCGGCGGCATATATGCGGGCTCGGCTTTTTTTTACCGAATCTCATGTTTTTCAATTATGTGTACACACCCCACAAAGCAGGAAGAGGCTTTTTAGTTCTTTTTCTATCAACCGCGGAACACGTGCTGTTTTTCTCAGTCCGATTTCACTCAAAAAGCGGGTGGCAGCGGCGGCTCTCCCGTTCGTCTGATGCTTTGTTAACGGATCAAGAGATGGAAATAAATTAAAAGGCTCTCATCGCTCGCTTTGTGAAAGCTTTCACCAATTAACGGCTTTAAAATCAAAAAGCAATTACCGGCATTAGCAAATTAAAACGCACGCGCGCTCCCTTTTCGCGCTGCAATTTTAATTAAGTGATCGTGGCTGCAATTAGGGAGATTACTGTACGCCTGCCGCCGCACACAGCGCGCGGACATCAGAGGCGAATGCGATGATGACTCATCCCTATTTATACCACACACAACTTTTGCGACGGCCGGGCAAGAGAGAGAAAGAAAGTTTTATTTTATCGCAATCATCAATTTTGATAACTTCCCTTCCTGCTCTTGTGTACAGATACAACTGCAGCAAGACAGCGGCGGCGGCGTAGGCGGCGGGCAATCAACCCTCTTTGTATCTCTGCGTTTGCAACTTCTTCTCTCTCGCGCTCCATGGTGCGATTCTTCCTCTTTCTTCCCCTTTCGCTGGCACACAGACTCCATAAATCCGCGTGCACTTTCATTCACTGGATAATGTTTCTTCTGCGCTGCGAGTGCCCACCCATCCGACCACCCGGCCGAGCAACCCTAACCGCCGCCCCCGCATGAATTGCTCTGCTCGCTTCCTCGGAAATGGTCTGTCGACAACAAAAGTAAAAATTGGGGGAGCGGAGAGGCAAAGAAAGCTGCGGATGGCTTTTGGCGCAAACAAAAATAAAACGGCACGCGAACGATGACGACGCATCGGACGAGGAAAGCTAATGTCTCCTCAAACGGCAAATCGATCATGCTTTTAAGTGACTGTAGCACTTATCTCTCCAAGGCTTGCAATTTCAATGTTCTTTCATAGAGTGAAAATTACAAAGTTTCGATTTATTGGGCTGCTTTTAAAGAGTGTATATTTAAGGCAGACGTGCACGGCACAGTACAGGAAAATTTCTTTCCCTTTCCTCAAATTAATTCCATTGAATTCGGGTAAAAGCTTAAGGAAAAAAATCAAGTATATATACTTTAATAAAGCGGTAAGCACTGTCTCTCCACTGGAAATTGTCACCAGAAGGGAAAATTTCCTCAAAATCTGCACAACATTGGACGGATTCTGACGAGAGGAATTGAAATCGAGGCAAAAAACATTTATTTTTTTATTTTAATGAAAATTCGATTTAAACTAATTTGACTATGATAATGCAGATTTAATGAGTGCACATTATAGAGATAATAAAATTGTGCTTGATTTGACAAACAATTAATTGAGTATATCTCCTGTTTAATTTCAATCTCTAATTAATTTTTCCAAACTTAAATGATACAAATATTTTTGTTAAAACTTACAACAAAACAAACGGATCTAGAATATGGATAAATCCTTGACTTGTTTCATCCACGTTAAAAAAAATCACAAAATAAAATGTGAAGTAATTAAAGGTTTAGGAAAAGTAGGTGGTTTGTATTGAACTGGGATTTCCAGCGGCAGACACGCAGATGAGCGCAATCTGATAAATACATCAGGAAAAAATTTGCTCTGTGGGGGCGAAAACATGTGTACAGGGGTTGCAGTGCAATAAATTACTACAGTCAAATGGCTGCCCATCTCTATCTCTCGTAGTCGTGATTAGTTTAATCAATTTATTACAAAATGCGATAAGGAATTTATGTTCAGGGGCGCGTAATCCCGTCCGGCATTGTTATTCAAATTATTGATGATGGCAGGTGTTCGGCCGGCGCGAAATATCCACACGCCGCTTGGCAATATATCCGGGCGTCGGTCCACCTAGACGGCCTGCTGCCTGTTTACCATTCAGGCGGCGTTCAACTGGCGGCGCGTTCAAAAACAATGTCGCACTTTACGCCCCGAGCCCGCCGCTTAATCGCCCGGCGCTGAATTTTTCAGCCGCTTTAATTACGCGCTCAAAATATACGATTTTCGCGCTATTGTCCGTGCTCGCGCCGTATTTGCCCGCGCGTGAGTTATTGCCTCGTTTTGCAGACGCAAATTTTTAAACAATAGACCGAATGCGCTGGGCGTGAGGGGCGCGAACGACTTATCCGGCAATTTTTGGCCCCGTGCCACTTGCCCGAATGAATCATTTTTACAAAATTTGCTTCCTCGCTTTTCACGACATTTCGCAGCTCATTCACTAACTCCCTCCCCCCCCTCTCTCTCTCTCTCTCTCTCTCTCTCTCTCTCTCTCTCTCTCTCTCTTTCTCGTGTTTTATTGAATTTTGCGCTGTTTAACAAAAGCCCACTGGGAGGATAAGAAAATCCGGAGGCAACACGCCCTCTGGGCCACTTTTCCGCTCAAGCCACCGATTCAGCACTGAGAACAAGGACGATATAATTGAATTCATTTGCTCGGCCGGGGTGCTAACGCGCGCGCTGAGGAAAAATAAATTAGGCTGGTGGAAAAGCGAGACACGCAGTGGGTTCGTCTGCAGCACGCGTTGTGCGGAATAATCCCCTTTGTTGCGAAATGCGAGAGCGAGAGAGAGATAGAGCTGCTGCTATCCGTTTAATTTATGCCGGCAGGATGAAAATTTCTCACTCGTCTTTGTTTGTTTCGCGCACACGGCTTGACTTGGTAATATTCGCCGCGCATTCATGGAACAATGAAAACTGCAGCCCCGCGCCATACCGGCAAGCCAGCGGATGTAAACACAGAATCCTGTGCCATACACTAGTCGTCGGCGTGCTGCACAGCAACTCATCTCATCTCTGCGCGCTGAAATAAAGAAATGCCGGAAGCCTGCCTCTCGTGAATTGCGAGGCTCTGTGCTCATCAGCAAGCAGCAGGTGCATCCATCTATCTCTCGACTAATCTAGCGAGAGCAGGAGTTGGCCTGCCGCACCGCCGACGCCATTCAACAACCACCGGCTGCAAAAATGACGAAACACGTCCATTCCACCCACATGGCGCAATTTTTACAAGACAATGCATGCACGGCAAGTTTTTTCTCGGCAGAAAAGTCATTTCTTCGTGCCCGCTGGCAGCACAGTCTTTTTCCGAGTACAAAAGATCGTCTCTGGGATTAAAAAAAATCTTGTAACCGGGATGATTTATGATTCGAGAGCTAAAATTACATCCTATTAGTCGCAACGTGACAAATACACGGCCCAGAAAGATGCCGTGATGAATCCCGGCTGCTCATTAGCTCCGAAAAAATCGGAGCCAGAGAGCAATTATTCCACTCTCATGCCGACCTTATGTATATTCTTGTGTTCGGATTGCAGGCGCCATATTCACTTTGGATCCATCAAGCGCGTAAATTAGCCGCGACGTCGCGCCTCTTGATAATTGGCCCGCAAAGTCGGCGGATAAAACACGAGAAATATGATTCACAAAAGCGACAGAGCCCATTCTCGACGTCAGTTTTTCCTGGTGGATCCGCCCCGCCAAGCAAGAGTCACGATTTATTTTGACAGCTCGGCTATTCAAGCCGAAATTATTGTTTGAACCCACGGCGATTAATGTCTGAGACAAAAACATCGTTTAAGATGGCAGCAGCCTCGGATTGATGTGAAAAGTCGAGAACTTTGTGAAAAAAAATACAGTAGTTTGTTTGAAGTTTCGCATTCTCCAGGCGATCGAGTTAGCGGAGAGCGCAGAATTCGTCACATAAGACGGAGTACAAAACTCTCGAGTTAGTGCCGTGTTGAGTGAGTCACAAAGAAAATAAACCTTTTGAGAGCAGTGCCAGTTTGTTTGTGCTGCCATTAAGAGTGCAACAGTTGTATCCATCGTGAAAGAAATGAGGCGGCAGCTAATGACTCTCTCGCGAGCCGCCTTACTTGCATCACATGCCTCGCGCTATATTGTTCAAAGCAGTGAGTTGGCTCGCACAAAAAATTCAAATTACACCAGGAGGAGCAGAGTCGCGCTCGTCTTTTTGTGCCGCCACCAGAGATGACTTGGCTTGTCATAATGTTTGTTCGCCGCCACCCACATTTTTTAAAAAAGTAAGGAGCCAGCCAGCTATTTCTGCCGCCCTCAACATCAAAGCAAACGAGCTGCCGCGTGCGCTGCCTCTGCGGTTATTTTAATTTATTCCTATAAATCTGGAGTAAATTAGAAGAGTTACTTAGTGGAGATATAAGTCTGGCAACGGCTCTTAAATTTGGAGTATCTCGTTGCGCGGCTGCTCTGCGGTGGGCCTAATGGAGCCACCAGCCGATTGACATGAGAAATAAATCTCTCAAAAGTGGAGAGTTGCTCGCACCACTGCGGAAAGTCGTTAAAATGGTTGATCCAGTCGAAACATGTGCTGTACATCAGACTAGAACGAGAAGTATCTGGCTGTGACGTAATTATCCGACTTCATTCAAGTAGTTGTGCTTTAACTTTTTACAGTCGACAAGAGGCAAAAATATTTAAAAAAAAAAGCTGGATGAGTTGATCGCAAATAAAAAAATCCGTTCAATATCATCATCAAGAATTTCCTGATTTTTTCGAGAGTTGCAATCATTAAAAATTTGAACTGGGAACAAAGAATTTGATCAACCAGGAAAACTAAAATATCGAGGGAGAACTTCTCCCCTGTAAATGCTATTTTTGAATGTTTATCACGAAGCAAACGAATATCCCGCTGTTAATAGGAGTCATTATTGAAAAGCAACGGTAAATTTACCAATTTTCGCTTTCGCTGAACTGATGCTTCTGCACGACTGGTGCATTCGCATACAATTTTACAACTTCATCATTTCCTTTTGAACCTGGCGCGTTTTATTAATTTTTCGTGATCGGCAGCGTTCATTAATTTGTCCCGGACAACAATGGAACCAATCAAATGGCATGAATAATTCATGCGCAACACGACGCATCGCCATTCTATCTCCCGTTCGGCTCTCAACTACAAATTCAATTATTTACATCACGAACGCATCACACATCAATTTATCGCATACCTGATGCGCCCGCTGGCTCGTTGGCTGTGTTCTCGCTTGGCGTTCGAAACACAAAGGTTGCCGCGCGCGTATATAGACGTGCTGTTTGCGTAATGGAGCCCTATTTCGTCATTACCCCTAATGGAGAGCGGCATTATGAATGACCGCGGTGGTTAACTGGACCACAAATAAACATCATTCACCGGCTCGTGATTTTGTTGGTTCGAACCGAGCGCGCCGGTCGGTCTGACGGCTCCGAAAAGCGCCGCGTGCATGCACTCTGGCGAATTATGTACCGGCGTGCCCAGCGGGACGAAACGAGCCACTTCATTAATTCTTGGTCTCCGATCGCAAGCGTCGAAAAATTACGGGGAAGTGCGACAGCGGATTTCAGAAAGGGGTCTCTAAGAGCGCGCACGTTTCGGGCGCGGAAATGTCGTTTAAACTCGATTACCGAAATTCGATTTGGTGCTGTGTTGCTGCGGGTTTTCACTGCCCTGACCGAGCACATAATAAAGCAGAGTGCCGACGCATCAATTGCACGCCGACCGAGCGGCCAACCGAATTAATAAAATAAAATGGAAAAAGGCTGGCATTCAGTCCGGTTTTATTGGAAAACGATGGAGTGATAGGCGGCCGGGAGAAAAGCTACTCCGCGCAGAGCAAACCATCAGGCGAAATCTACGTTCTGAATAACACACGTCCGTACATACATACGAACGTGCACGGGGAATCAATAGGACGTCTGCCGGAGTGAGTGCTTTTTTGCGGCCCTGTTATAATATGTACGCTTTGATTGATTTAAGCGGCGGCACTTACCGCGCGGACACGACTAAGAAGCGACCGGTTGCATGCAGGATGTGTCCAATCACAATCACGACATGCAAATATACACAACACATACACGCAGTTTCAATCAATTTAATCAACAGTTCTCGGGTGGCAATAACTCCCAATGAACCGATGGTATATTCAAATCCCAACTGTTCATTTGAGTTCTCGCTAGAGCGGCGCCACTTTTTCTGCCGGCCCGTTCTGTTTGATTCGACCGATGCAAATTATGAAACTTGCTGGTTAGGTGATTGCTACACAGAGAGTACATGTGCTCAAAGGCGTAATTGGAAAGCAGTGCCAATTTGCAGCACTGCATGTGTAATGTATGGGCAGGCGGTCAGCAGATATTGCATATTAAATAGGCACTCGCTTTTTTCCGCTGCAGCGCCCGAGATGATTTGTATATGTGCGCGCTGCACGGATGCATATTTCATGGCGCCCGAGTGCATCGCGCGACAGGCTAAACAAACCAATCAACCGCGGCTGAATAAATTTGAATGCTAACGAGTGCGACCTCATTGCCCGCAAAATCCCACCCTTTTAATTAACCTCGCTCGTTTTTGCCGTTTTTCTCGCGCGCATTTGCATTTTCAATAATTAAAAGAATCAGAGCGCGCGCGAGCCAATCGCACGAGAGAAATTCAGCACGTTTTCCAGCCGCTTCCCAATTTCCTCGGGGGATTTGCCGATGAAATGTTGGCTGCGGACGGCAGTGATGGAGAAAAATGAGCCAATTGTACTCACCATAAATTGTTAAGGTGGCCGGATCCGAGACACGTCGGCCGGCCACATTTTCGGCTGCGCAGCTGTAATTGGCGGCGTCTGCGAATCTGGCACTCAGCACCAGGAGGACTTGTCCTTCCTGCGTAATCCGCAAGCCGTCTTCCTCGCCGCGCAGAATGACTCCATTGCGCATCCAAGTCACGTTGGGCTTCGGGAAGCCATCCGGGGGCAAACACCGGAACTGGACCTGCTTCTCCAGCTCCACGGCCTCAGAGTATGGCGCGTGGTCGAATTGCTTGCGGAGATCTAAAACACATCAACACGAAACGATTTATAAATGTCCTACCCACGAAGAGAGCAAACATCGCAAAACATGAGCAGTTGTTTGGTGAGGAGGGTTAAAACTGAATAAATGTCTATACATGGAGATAAAATATTTATAAATTCAAAATTTTTTAAAATAATTTTTCTAAAAAATCGATTGTTGCAGCCATTATAAATTTTCCCCATATATTTATGATCTGAGACGCAGAATTTCCCTATATAATAGCTTCTAAAAAAGGATATAATATTTTGGCTCGTGAACATTTTGTGAAAGGGAAGAAAATTTCACTCCCAGTCACCGATCTTAATCAATCCATGCAGAGTATTATCAAACTTTTTCTTTCCTTTGTGTGTGCCACCTGTTATGTAGATTAATAATAATTCCTGTTCCAAAATATTCGAATGTCCAAAACGGTCATAGTGTGATAAATGCCGTGCATATGGCAAAAAATCACCCTTCAGCCATATTTTGAAGCCGGCGCAGGCAGAGAAAGGCCTGGAGCAGGATTAATGCTCCGAGCAGAAGTCACGCTCCGCAACAAACGGCCGCAGGCGTCGGAACAAATGTTCTTTTCCCCGTTCTCCATTTGTCAAATTTTTGATCCAGCTCAGGCGATAAAGAGTCAAGTTTGAATAATTGTCGTATTTACAGCGTCGTGCGCAAAAACACGAGAGCTCGTCATCATCGCGGTGTCGGCTGGCTGAACACGATTAATTCGGACTGCTATTACACGGGTGCAATCATTAATCCGTGGCAGTGCGACTGATGCCGCACCATTCATCCTACTTACAAACAGATATATCGAGAGTGCACATTGCGTGCGCGCCGCACTGCCGAGTGATAGCCCGCAATATATATTTCCCGGCGTGCAAAAAAACTGCCGTTTCCCCTTTGTGCAAACACACACACGTGCCAGCCCGCGCGCCGAAAGAAGACTAAAATGATTGATATTATTGGGAAAATAACGAGGCGCGTGCCCCGTTTGCAAAAAAGCGGCAAAGGAAAAACGGCTGCTTTTAGAGGGCGATTTGAGGCGAGGTGGCATTTTTCTCGCTGAGAAGAATTCCATCTAACTGCCTAACATGCGCTGAAAGCTGTCAGAGCAGCCGTGTTGATGGAGACGTTCCCTCTTTTCACGTTTTTCTTTCTAATAAATGTCTCATTTCGGCGGCGTCTGCCGGAGAGCGTAAAGGAAAATATAGGCAATTTAGATGGATATTGTAAATTGGCCCGCGAGTGTAAGAAGATTCCAGCCAATTATGCGCGAGCCGAGAATTCCGACTCGACTCGCTCTTTCTCTCAATGCGAATAATAATGGCTTTACGCGCCGGTTAGTTGCAGGGCGGGACAAAGTTTTTAATGCAACTAAACTCTCGGCGTCCCACGATTTTATTACGCGAATTCGCCTCTGGTAATGTGTTACAACTCGGCAGAGGCACGTCCCTCGAATTGCTTTACGAGCGAGCGTCGCACACCAGCGGAGCGCGAAGGACCGAATTTATTAAAAGCCTTGCGATATGGAATAAAAATAAATATATTTTATTACTTAAAAGTTTAATCCTCCATCTGGCGAAACAATGGCCCTTTTAAATCCTCCGCGCCGTGCTCAGAGGATGAATGTTTTGCGTGAGTGTGGTGCGAGAGAGAGAGAGAGAGAGAGAGAGAGAGAGAGACCACGCATGCACACATGAAATTTCCAACCTGCATACACACACAGTGGCTCTGAAAATAAATATCCCGTCCGAGGACCGAGCAGCAGAAGGGTGGATTTGGCGAGCACGACCGAGAACAATAGGTCTGCGTGCAGATATCAATGCCCGTGTAAAAAGGGGGACTGTTTTCCCGAATAATGGGGAAATATTTTACCTCCTCATTTTCCACAAATCCGCAGAGGTATAGGAACAAAAAAGTAGCGCATCACTTTTGTATGGTATGCACAGAAGGGGGGCGACGCACGCGGAGTTGATTTTGTTGATTTGAAAATGAAAAAAGGTCTCGCCGCGAAATTAAACGAATATTATGCACACTGCAGGGAGGGGAGAGCTGCTGCAATCATTGCAGAAATGATTACACAGTGTGCGTTTAATAATTTCAACCCCAACAGTCTCATTATTGCATGATAAATTAATTTTTTGTTCTGGAGAGGAATCAGAAATCCGACAAACACCGCATAAAAATGCAAATGGCATCGATTTTTCATTGCACATATACACACACGTCGGCAGTGCAGAGCACAAAGGGGGAGTTTTTATGGCGGAAAGGTCCCCGGCATAGATCATTGATGGAAGAGAGGGTCCATGTATGCGTATGACAGCGCGCCCAGAGTCACTGCCTGCATCTTAAAGATTTCGGCCGTGGATGCAGCTTGTTCGACAGCTTAGGGTGTGACAATGATAATGGGCCCTTCTTGAGAAATGAAGCGACGCGCGCGAGCAGCAGACTCCTCTTATAAAAATAGAACTTTTATTACACTTTTGAAACAAGATGCACTCTCAATGGAGACAGCGTCTGCTGCAGTGCTATTCAAGAGTTTACGTTGTGAAAAAATAAAAGAGAGGGGCCCTGGGGGACGGGAGTTGCATTTCGCGTCCCCGTCGGCGAACAGCCCCCAGTGGAGGAGCGGAGTAATTAATTACTTATCGATAATATTGCCTAAAACGGCGGGTTTGCTGGTTAATTTGAAAAATCGGCCGGCTGCTCAGCGCGCGATTCACTCGCGAGTCGAGCGCTTTTTCAATAACAACAAAAGGCAAGTTAACATAGGCCTGCGAAAAGATGTATTAGTCCTCCTGCCAGCCGGGGCAAAAAAGGGAAATTACGTCTAACCGTGTGAATATCGATTTGGCATCATCTTCCCATTTCAATAGGAGAGGAACGCGAGCGCCGCAAAGAAATATTGGCCGAAAGGTGTAAAGGCAATGGAAGGCGAGAGCGCGCGAGAGAGGAAATCTTGTCACATTTGTGCGAAACGGCTGTGAATAGAGACGAGAGGGAGGCAGGCTGTGTGTGCCACAGACGCAGAGAAAGAGAATGGAGCTTGTTAAATTTTTATTTATTTCCGCGTGCATGTGAGTGAGTGAGTGTGAGAGCAGCAGGAGAAAGAATAGGAGGAAAAGAAAATGGTCGTTTTTCTCCACTCTCACTCTTGCGCCGGGGATCCGTCTCATTTCCTCTTTTCCTCGCGTGTGTTTCGCACGACAATAATATTTATGGTGATACCGGCGGCCTCGCTGAAGGAAATCTTGCTCCGCGTGTGCACGGCTCAGCAGTGCCATTGTTGAAAGAGGTAGATTAATCAAGGAGGGCTGGAGGGGAGCGTTTTCTGCCCGAGAGATGTGGTTGCATCATTCATTACTCGTCGAGAGTCGACTCTTAAGAGAGAGAGAGAGAGTCTGACTTGGAAACAAATGAATCCGCGCTCGCTCGCATTAGAAATGAGTGATGATGTCTTTCTTTTGGCACACAATATGCGGCGCTCGTATATAGCGCGCGCGAAATGTCTTATTGATCAAAGAGCGCCATTGTCTGCACCTTTAATGCTCATCTATCACGCATTTGCAGCGTGTTTTATCAGCACCGAATCAAACTCTCGCGAACCCATTCCACTTAAGTGGATTAACGCGATAAGTTTGATCGTAAGCTTGCTAAATGGTGTTGTGCGTGCGTGCACACGTCGGGAATTCCAGCAATTACATGGGTATATATGGCCGCCAGCCGCCAGGATCGTGTATGAAGCCGTTTTATTTCAAAAAGAACAAATTGATAGATAATATCAAATAAAGTTTTGGAAAATGTCTCTCAAACATAAAATTATTCAAAGAGCCCCTGTAATTGCGGCAGCGTGCGACGCACTTCTCTTATCCCAGGTTGCATACGCTCCAGGCAGGAGAGGGGATTTGGCTGTATGTCGAGCAAATTTTTCCAAATATAGCAGCCCTGACTTGTGGCTAATGCTTTCTTTCCACGCACGTCCCACAGACCTACGTTAATATAAATTTTTATATAACAATCTTGATTGAGGGGGCGAAATTTGTAAGTATGCTAATTCGCCTGCGTGGCTGCGTGCGGTTTCGCAGTACATTTTATACCGAACAAAATCCCTCAAACACCCTCACAAAACCAAAATAAAATGAAACGGTAAAAAACAAATTCTGACTCGGCCAGCTAACAGATCGAAAGTCACGTCATTTGAATTGAAAGCAAATGTACCTTTAAAGTTTTCCAAAACATTTATACTGATAAATGAGGATTATTTTCTCGCTGTAAATTAGTATGATTTTCAATGTGATATCAGTAAATTAAAACACTACTTGTATTGGTCGTTTCAAATTAAATTTTTGTTCTCACGATTTTTTTTACATTCAAATTCATGTAAAAATGCTGTAGACAGTTTTCCGGCTGGTCTACTGCGTGAAAACAGTGGTAACATTTGTTCACTGCAAAAATTTGCAAGCCTTCCACTTCCATCAGATAGAAGAGCGGACGTGGATCTCGCGTCGGTGGCACGTTCACTCCATCAAAACAAAGCAGATATTATGCGTTCGCCCTTTAACCGGCGCGCAATCTGTCAAAAAGTTGGCTCGCGGAATCAGCGTGCTCGCGACTGGCGGCGATAATTATGATCTAGTGTGACACCGCCACATAAATACATCAGCGGCAATGTGTCGGGCGTAAATGGAAAAATAAACACAGCGCGGAACAACGCGGGAGGCGGGCGAAATTTCATGCATATGAATGAGCCGCCAGCGTGTTGGACTCGCGCGCGGATTCAACTCGGTCAGCCGCGCAAAACAATACGTGTATTCTAAATCACCTCGGCGTCGCCCCTGCAGCGCACACGGTGTACGATAACAAATAAATAAATTCGATTTATTATTTGCACCGATGTGCAGACGACGACGGCGGACATTCTGGCTTTTTGCTCGTATGTGACAGCTCAATATTTTGAATTGCGGGCATCAAGTGAGGCGCAATAACAATAATTAAGCGCCCCTGAAGATAAATCAACGTGCGTTTGTTTTTCAATTTGCTTTTACGAGCGCAGAGGAAGGATATCCCTCTTGTCATATTTTTATTTTATTTTCATACGCGACCAGCGCATTTTTCCATCCGTCCGCAATGGCATTGATTTGTGCACACGGATATTTGTATACATATTTATGAGCGGCAAACGGCCGGTTCGCTCTTTTTATCTAATTGGATGGTGGAGCTGGAACGGACGAACGGACAAAAGAGTATTTTGATATGAATGCGAGCTGCAATGTGCTCCCAGCTCATTTTTACAATTGAATAATTCCCTCAAAGGCAAACAAAGATAACATTTTCCATATAAAATTTCCGCAACACAAACAGTACTCTGTGTCAAAGGCGACAGACCAATTTTTCAATATTCCCAAACACTGCAATCTGCAAAATAAATTTCTCGCCGCGGTATTTTTGCCTTGGTCCAGCGCGGATTGTGTGATTACAATCCTCCACCCTTGCTGCTCTAAACAAACATAGAGGCATCGGGACATATCTCTGAGGGACAAAGCGGGCGTACGCAAATGCTACGAATTCGAGATGACCCTTGAGGCCGGCGTGCACAATAAATTCCACCCTCTATCGCCAGGCCAGCGCATAGTTAGTACGAGTGCGACACTAGCTAGCTCTTTCTCTCCCCGACCCATAAATCTCGACCCCATTTTAAAACAATTAATGAACGCCCTTTTCAGATTGCCCGCAAAAAAATAAATGCCAGAGCAGCCGGCCCGTGATGAAGTGGACAGCGGGCACTTTTTTAGCTGAATAATGAAAAGCGGTTGGCACGCATTCGGCTCTTGGCATCGCCACACATCTTCCGAGCGCGAAAAAAATTTGGCTCGGGCCGCATCCACTTAATAGCGTCAATGAACAAGCCACGTTGGGATCGAATCAGAGGCGGAAAACTCAATCAATACCGTGCAAATCTGCGGTTTGCGCTCTTTTCCCCCGTCGGCGCGTTCGCCACGAAGAATTCATAAAATTCCGTGCCCAATTGGCCGGAATGACGGGCGGTCGGGCCACTTTTCAACTTTTCCTGCTGGCTGTTGCGGTCCCAAAGTTTGCAGCGGATAAAAAATTCAGCATCAGGAGTGAAGAGCCCCCGCCTCGAGGAGAGTGAGAGAGAGACGGCAACTCTGCCGGCGTAAACAACAGCAGCAACGAGGACAAAATAAGAATATAAAGTGTCTGCCCCGGCACTTTAATATCATAGCCCGCCTGCCTGCACGGGGTGCCGCTCGCCTACTGATGAAAAATATGGCCCGCCTGCTCAACTGCGCTTTTTTCCAGCCAACTTTGGATCCCACTCCATCACAACAGCGAACGGCAGCGTGCATCCTGATGCGCGACAAGGGCCGTGAAAAGCGTCTCCGTTTCTTCTTCTTTTTTTGCGCATCCGACGAGTCTCTCAAGACATCAATTTTCCTCACTGGATTGAGTGAGTTTTTTCTGTAAATATATGCAAAATGCGGCGTTTGCGTAGCCGCGGGCTGGAACGGATAGGCATACCACGCAGGTTGCATAACTCACTAGGCGCTGTGAAAACGACTAAAGAGACTTTTTCTTCGCAATCCAAAAGCAACCGTGGCTAAAAGTAATCTGATTTGTTTGCCATTCAGGTTTTTCCTGAACTCTCACATTTGTGAGATTGAAACTATTTTCTTCCCCATATGCCAGAAACAATATCATTTCAGGAAAAAAATCATTTTAAACTTCTAAAAAAAAGTATTTCTTGGTTGCGGTAAATACATTTCAAATTTACCTCTAGCTTCAAGAAGTATATGGATTAGACTTCATATTTATATTTTTTCTTGTCTGCAGTGTAATAAATATAACCGTTATTTTAATCATATTTTCTGTTAGTTTTTAGATTGAGAAGTCGGCATGAAAATGGAACAAAGGTTTCTTGGTTAAGCTAAAACGATGACAAAGCCGTTTCAAAAAAAGCAAGGGAAAACAGACAATCCCTCATTTTACGAATTTTATTCAAATCCTCATTCAAAATCACGGACATGGAAGAGAAAAATTTAAATTTGCCTCGTATTTGCAGCATTGTTAGTTCGCACGAAAAAAACGTGTGATAATGTATTCCAAAAGCGTAAACAGCGCGAAAGTCGCAGCCGCGCAGCTCTTTGTGCTGCTGGACAATGGCACCAGCGGCAGTTTTTCGCGCACTGCCCGCGAACCATCCCCCACGCGCGCTCGCTGGCAAAAAAGGAGAAAATAATCACCAGCGAACGCACTCGACGCACAACAATGGGGCGCAAAAAATATTTTAATATCCTCCTAATTCGGCGCTCGGCGGCGACTGCGGCGGCTCGGCGAGATTACAAAGGCTTTTGAATTAATAGCCACCCTGCGCGCCTCGCCGCTGGATGCAGCAGCGGCGTAATGCAAGATTAGAGAGGACCAGTAATGAAGTCGTCCACACAGCGAGAGAGAGAGAGAGAGAGAGAGAGAGAGAGAGAGAGAGAGAGAGAGAGAGAGAGAGAGAGAGAGAGAGCTGCTTGTGTGTGGCGTTGGCGGGTGGCGGGGGGATGCTATCATGCCGCATGTGCGAGCAGGGGTTAATTTCTAATTGCTTTATTGATGCTGATACTCTCAGCCCCTTTTAGCGCGGCAGGTCGTGCAGACGCAACTCGAATGAAGCTGCACGGATTAGCATGCATACACGTGAGTGTATCACATTGTGCGGTTTCTCTCGGCTGCGTATGGCGCACAAAAGCTGGACGTGCTGCAGCCCCCCTTAAAGTGTCCACGCAGCCGGTGTTTGAGTGCGGATTGGTCGGTGTGTCCGTCGTTGGGCATTACGTGATCGTAATCTGCGCAGGATTATCTCATTAAAATTGTTATTGCCGCCGACACCCTTGTAAACACGTTGGCTGGTTCGCATATGCGAAGCGGCGGCGGCGGAAGTGACATTAAATTTGCCCTCGGCCCGCTCTGTGGTGGGAACGGTAGGAAATAATCAAGGGAATGTTGCTGGATGGAATTCGATCTTGATAGCCGCCGTTGTTGATTCATCAGAAATAATTGTGGCCGTGCTGTGTTGTTTCAAAGTAATGATTTCTGATGATGCGACGGAATTTGATATAGGGCAGATTCCGATGCTTATCTACCTCTGTGCAACCTCACGGCGGGGTCTGAGCACTTGTCGTTCCCAAACCATTATATTTAATGCCACGCTGCGTGTGCTCAAAATTAAATTGATTCAAGCGCCATTAATAATTCAGCCAACTAATTCCCTCGATTAAAGGGGCAATTTCTCGTCGAGCCGAGCGAGAGGTAAATAAAAATTGGCCCTCGGGAGTAAGATTAGCAATTTGTATTGTATAGTTGTGGGAATTAAGAGCCACACGGTGGCTAATTAGCGATACACTGTTTAGAAATTGGAGAGTACACTTTGAAGGCTGGACGGAACCTTTCAAATGTATAAATAATTCATCATTTCACGCTGTGAATTTTTTTTATTTCCTTCGGTTTGCAGCGTAACAAAAGTGTAAAAGAGTATTTTTTTCCGCAATCACGCATCGACAAGACGGAGCAAAGTTGTAAAGCTCACGTCACCAGAGAGGCCAGAGAGCTTGTTTTCTTTCCGCGCACCGTTTCCCACATTAATTTTCTCGTGGCAAACCTCACGAGCCCCGGCGGACTCTTCTATTAGAGCGTGTGCGCACACGGTGGAGGCAGAGTGGTGTCGTGGGGGTCGGCCTCTGTACCCGCAGACAGCAGCATACACTTTTAATTTCCCGTTGCACGCCCCAATAATACATGTGCCCCTGCGTCCACCGAACTCTTTTCTGCCGTGTTTTCGTAATTCCGGCTCGGCAATCTAAAGATGTGAATTAACCACGCCACAAAGTCAAATAAAAGTTGCCTCCGCCGCGATAAAATGATAAACTGTTAATTATCTTTGGGGAAAAGCACCCCCTGCTCTGGCGCTCTTTCACGACGAGTGGCTGCTCAAGCAGCGTGTCTGACAATCAGAAGTCAGCTGAGCGAGCGCTTAAAATACCGGAAAACAGTGCTCTCGTCGTCTTTTTCATCCATTTAGGGCGCGGTCTTGATGGCAGAAATAATAATCATAACTGCCGCGCAGGCCGTATGTACGCAGCACTTTCGCCGCCCTCGATTTATTAAAAGAACTGGGCGTCGCGCGCGAATCGTCTCCGGGCACCTCTGCATATTAAACAACCATTACAGGAGACGGCATTGTTCCTGCACAACCGCCTGACGTCACTGATATTAATGAGGCGTCGCGCGTTTTATTTTACGATCATTACTATTATAATATTGTGCACATCGCTGCGACCCACATCCCGCCGGCTCCTGCCTGCACTTTTGACAGAGAAATTCGAGGCCGTATAAAGCAACGGCCCGTGAAATTCGTACTTGAATGATATGTTCGAGAGCCTTTTGACTCGAGCCACCCCAATGCGCGAAATTATTGCTCGGGTGCTGTAGATTGTGATCGTGCTGCTGGCTCGTAACTCTCCGTGTTTATGACCTTTTCCTGCCCCTGCCGACAGTCGCCGCTGCACTCTGACATTTTATTAATAACGCGCTGCGGAAACCATTTTTATATTTCGAATGCAAATAGGCGGGTGTATGTGACAAGCATCTGTCTGCTTTTTACTTGTTTGGCTCTAAATTTCGAAATTCACGCAACTCGAGAAGGAACTTTTCTTCCGCTTGTAAACATGCCAAACTTCATTTTCCTCATTAAGCCGCTAATTAATGATTCAAAAACGCTAAATTGGCTTCGGCTGGCTTTTACTATGTATAGTTCGGAAACAGCCGCTGGTCTGCGGGCCAAGTTGCCGCGCGCGCGTTCTGTTGTTTAACTTTTGCGGCTTTGATTAAAAAAGTCGAGGGTCTGTTGACATAATTCAGATAATTAAAAAGCAAGCGCGGTAATAAAACTGCGAGCACGGGGGTCGTTTTTCCGCTTGCTTTTTCCGCTTTTTTGGCTCGCGCGCGCACGCGGGAATTCTTTTATTTCGACACCGCATGCGGAGTGGCATTTGCGGGCGTTCCCACAGATAGCCGCGCGCAAAACTGAGTGACCATTGTTTATAGAGTTTCGCTGATACCACACGCGGCTTTAATTACATCCCTCTTCTGGTATAAATTTTATTGTGCGCTCTCTCGCTCTCCGCATTATCAACGGGACCGCGCCGCATATTAAATATTGCTCCAGCGCAGCAGCAGTAGGGAAAATAAACAGTGCTCACTCAGCTTTGTGCTGCCTGCTGCACTCCAAGTCAGCACAATTCGTTATTCGCGTATATGTATACGCCTCAAAGAGCCATTTCTCAAGCGAACGCCATAATTTATTTGCAGGGATGGCGCCGAGAGCTTTATGTACTTTATTGTCGGAATCCATTCTCTGCGGCAGCTGGAAAAGTGTACCGCAGACGATGAGAAAATCCGAGTGCGCCAGTTTAATCTTTGTTATTTGCAGTTCAAACGCTTAAAAACTTTACCTCGGTGCACGATTAGTAAAGTTTTGATAGGGATTCCACTGGAATAACTAACTATAAACAGTCTATTTGATGAGTTGCAACTTTCCTCCTTTCGTTCCTGGAAATTGCTTGTGTATCATACAAATTAACTAAATTAAATCTCTGAAAACAACAATTTTATTCGGAAAAGCCGGCTATTTTGATTCAAAAAATTTACCGTAAATGTAGAAATTTTTGGTGAAACAGTCGACTAAATTATATTCTCTCGTGTAACTATAAATAAGTGAATACAAACAGCAAATTTGCAAAACAGATTTTTAATTATAACGTTAAATGTCAGATTTTTTTAATCGCAATTCAAATTACTTTTCAATTACAGACATTATGATAGCCATTAAATCTTCAAAATTAAGGACATTGAGTTTAATTTAATTGAAACGGATCAAAATTTACAACAATTTATTTTGTCTGCTAAGTATACAAGCTCAAAAAAATATTTTATAGCAATTTTTAAAATTATTTTAAAGAAACTTTAATTTTGTCCTATTTTAGCATAGCAAGCTATGAACTAGAGCCTGGATTTTCCTGTGTATTCACGCAAATTTAAGCTTAATTTTGTAATTTTTAAAAATCTTTACGTTACATTTTAAAACAAGTAAAATTTTAATTTATGTGTGTTCTTCTGACAAAAAAATCATAAAAAAATGTTTCAAAACTCTGCTACTAAAAAAACCTGTGATGAACTCTGATTTCCTGTTGACCCGTAGTAATATCCGAATCGCACTAATGCACCATTCAAGCTGCAAGCAGCCTTTCATGCGAGCAGCGACGTCGTTATACGTAAAGGGCCGGCAGGATGGACGGAATCCGCCTCATTGGTTGCCATTATATTATGTGTTGGCAGTCCAGCCGGGCAGAATGCATGCCGTCGGCAAAGTGGTCCCAGTGGCCGCGTTTAGTCTATGGTGAACGCCGGTGGCGCAAAACGCTGGCCAATAAGTTATCGCAAGTCAACTGACCTACAGACTGACTCGGCTAGGCAAATTAGCCCTAGTTCGCTTGCGAGGCCAACCACCCGCCGACAAATATTGGCATGCGAAACGCTTGTTTACAAACACCCCGTGCCTGAGATTTGTTGTTAAAGTACTCGGCCGCGTGGGATTAAATGAAAACGGTGATAGTGGTCAACTCGCTTTATAATTAACGAATTATTATTTATCAATGCAAATTAAAAAGCATTTCTATATCACTTGAAATGCAATGCAAAAACCCCTGCTACAAATATCTGCTTGAAATTTTGCATAAAAAGCGACGCGAGCATGTGCACGTCTGATTGTCCGAGCGGCAGTCACACGAAAAAATCTAATATTTCACGCCACAGCGTCCCGTCGCGTGATAATGAAGCCGGGGTTTTTTCGGTTCCAAATTTCATTCCGTCGCTGGTTGGCGAGTGGACCGTGTCACATGTTTAGCATGAAAAAGTGCTCACTGTTTAGTGAATGCAAATGAGATTTAAATTAAAAGGCTGGCTGCCGTCGTTTGTGGCTGTGCTGAGCGGAATGGAGTGCGATAATAGTACGTACGTATTACGGCCGGGGCCGGGCAAAGCTGGTGGAAAATCAACTTGCTCGCGTCGACCACACAAAGTTTGCTGCCGGCCAGATTAAATGAACGTCGGGCGCAAAATCATTTTCTTAATGCAATCAGTTTGCGTAGCGGTTAATTGGATCGGCTCTCATAGAATGTTTTACTAGACGCTTTAATCTGATCAAAACTGCCACATCACGGGAGGTAATTAAAGTGACCGAATGACATTAATTTAACGAGCTCTTATTTTTTTTTATTTCTCTTTGATACGATCTAGTAGTGGCTAGAAATCTAGTGTTTTCGGCATTTTTTGGGAACCGCCCAGCTATGCGGCCTTATAAGTCCTTCTTCCAGCTCGGAGGCCTGCACACCAAATTACGTGTGCGTCCGAACGGGAAAAGCTGTTGATTTGGAACATCGCGATCGGTGCGTTGTCACGCCATAAAGTTCCATTCGGTAAAATTCAGATGGCGACCGACAAAACGCAACCCGCTGAATTGAGCAATATGCACGCTCCATCAATTGTCATATTAGGTCGACAGGGTCGGTCCCCAGGGAGGAGTTGGAGCCACAAAAAGGGCCCGCTTCGAATAAAACACCAGATTCACAAACACGCATGCGACGGCGCGGTGCTGGAAAAGACGCAGGGAGGGAAAAGTCCCTCGGGTGACCGACATGCATGTTAATGCGGTCACGTTGCGCCGGGCACACACACACACACGCGCGCGCAGATAACCGGGTCGAAAAGTCGGGCAGAAGAACAAGATAGCCACGTGCCATTTGCATCCCTGAGGGAAGCGAGTGAGGCGGGCGAGCAGGCGAAGAATGCGTCGGCGTAATTAATGGACATTGTTTCGGTCGGCGGATGCATTCCGTCTATCCGAGTGGAGCGTCGAGAGTGATGTGGCGTTATTAAAACGCGACGGTTAATGGGCCAAAATGCACGGCAGAGGCGCGAGCTGCGTTTTGTCTTTGCGTGGCAGAAAGTTTTTCAAAGTCTCCGGGGAGGAAGTGCTGAATCCGAAACAGACTGCGCGCTCTGCAGGCGTAGCTCTTTTCAGCCCCATTGCTTTTGTTCGGTTCTCTCGGTATTTGATTTTAAAACTCGATCGGAACGTAACTTTGCCGAGCCCTTTTATGCTCCGCGCGCGCGCCCAACTGGCATGCAAAGTGAATAAATCGCGCAAGCAGGCGCTCGCTGTTGCTTTCCGTGTTTTATTAAATAAAACATAAAAGTCGCAATGGATATGTATCTCGCTATCTCTGCACTTTTATCTATCTAAAGAGGACGAAAAAAGCTTGCTCATTTTCATATAAATGAAAAACAGCACACCAAGCACCGTGTTTATTTTCCGCATTATTTAATCAAAGACGTGGAAATATCACAGACGTGCTGAATGCTTGCGAATTTCGCTTTTTAATCTGGCGCGCACGCACAGCGGAAAAGGTATTGTTCGCAGCGAGAGAGCGGCTCATAAATCCCAGCGTCATTAATAAATTTTCCTCGGATGCTTTTCCAAACAAAAAGAAATATATTACTCGGCGCAAAAGCGTTTTGTTTCGCTAGTGCTCAGGAATTCGGCGTCTCCTTATCAAGGGAAAAACTCGGCTCAGCGGCGATGAATTATGGACTTCAGAGAGGGGGAGGAAAGATTTTTCATTTTGTCCATTGTTTGCTGCAAATCCGTGTTTTATTGTACATAGGTATATGCGCGAATGCATCGAACCACCCTCTCCTGGCTGCGGCACGAGATGGCTGGAGACCGCACACACGCGGGGGTAAATATTAACTGCACACAGCATCCCTCCTTAATTAAAACATCCCCGGCTGGGCGACGGCTCATCCTCCAAGCCGACCAGGGGACTACGGACTAATATGAAACAAATCAAGGAGAAAAACAAGCAGCCCGCTGACCTCGAGAGGCAAACAAACCACTAATTGGACGCTATATCAAATTAAAATGCCATCTCCACATGATTACACGGCCACATATCACGTTTTAATTAGCCTCTTCGTTTATTTCATTTGGGTGGCCCCAGCTAGCGCGCCTGCTGGCATTCGAAAAACGTAATCTCGTTCGTTTGCATTTTCGTCCGCACGCGTTAATGGCCGCGCATTCGTAGGTTGGTTCGGTGCGAAGCAGAGAAATAAATGGAGTGCGTGGCGATTTGTCAGCGTGGTAAAAAAAGTTAAGTGTCACCTGCAGGCGACGATCAAAAGTTTCCCTTTCGAAAAAGCATCGATGTGCAAAAACAAGGCGGATCCGCGCGACGAAAATGACTGAAAGGGTTGACGAGGCGCGCCTATAAAAATGCCTCGGTGCACGCAGCAGTCTATCAAACGCGCATTTTATGACTGCACGTTCCATATAATTTCGTTGTTTATTCTCTGGGCTAAGATTTATTGGCCAAGTACACAGTTGACGTAAGCAATAGGCGACGTGTTGAATCGACTAAATCACTCGAACAAACGGCTGGCTCCAGGCCTTCTGCGTGCAATATATAAAAAGGCACCAAAGCCAACTGATCGATTTTCAATTTATCGCTCGGGGCAGGCCCCTTAATTTTCTCCTTTCCCGTTAAGTTTGAGCCACCGAAAGTGGAGAAACAAAAGCCAGCTCAAAGGCCTGCTGTGTGTGTGCCAGGTATTCCTCAAAGGAGAGCAAAATCTCTATTTTTCTCCTCTGGAGAGAAGCTGCGGCTGTTGCTGCAGCGGCAAAGAAAGGAAAGTTATTAAAGAGTCGGTCTGAGCTTTGAGATTTGAGTTATTGTGGCTTGAGAATTATTCCTGCGTGCTGTTATCAAAGAAATTCACCCCTCTCAAAGGAATTAGCGGCAGCTCCACCTGCGCTACTTCCTCTCGCGAAAGCGGTACCAAGACGTGGAATAATACAATTAGTTGGTACTATATATTTATGCAGCCCGTCGGTGCTCGCCGAAAGAGCAGGCGGGACGGAGGATTAAACTCGTCTAAAATAATAATTCTCGGCTCTTTGACAGAGAAGTTAGTTTCGACTCTCTCTCCTCCATCATTCCACAGTCGAAACTCGGCTCTTTATCTCAGCCGCGACGAGGGACAGAAGTAATTTTCCGCTCGAAGATTAAAGCACCCGCCTAATTGGGCAAAAAGTGTCTCGTTGAAGTTGTGCGCGGCACCGAAACGCATGATTCCGCACTTGGTACTAACCGCAATTGCCATTCGCCGACTCTCCGTGCTATGAATCTTAATTGAATTTCCAATTGACCTTGCACCATCACGCATTCCGAATCGTTCTTTTTTTTAATAATTCATAAGTGCCGAGTGGAAAAAATTAATCTCATCTAAAAGCAGTTTTGTCCAGCTAAATATGGTTTCTCTTTTAACGTGTCCATCACTCGTCCAAATGGATTTTGTGTAGAACCGTGAAGAATCACAAGCTCTGAAATTATAAGGAGCTCCCTTAATCCTGTGTGCTGAAAATTACTCAAGTCAACAGAATTAATTTTAATTAAATCCGCGGCAGGAAACCGTGCGTCTTATCTGCCGAGCACAAGTTTAATTGTGTTCGGCCATGATTCAATTATCAGGCCGTTTGGTAGGTTAATTAAAAGCGCGAACTGCGAGGAAGGGAGCCACCGCGCGCACATTAGGCGGGCCGGTCTACCTAGCCAGGGGATCGGAGGCTCAGATGTGACACGCGCGGCGCCAAAGTTAATTTCCTGCCGAGCAGGTGGAAAGAGAAAATATCGCGATGAGACGTGCGAGAGAGAGGAGCGGGGCAATAGACGGAGAACGGGTGGTATTAGCCAGATGACAACCCTTTCGACTCCTTTATTAGAAACCGCAAAGCCCCGCTTTGTTCAGAACTGAAATTTAAGACGACAGCGAGGTAACAAGAAAATTTCTCATCCAATGCATTAGGGTCTGTGCTGCCCTTGGAGATATAATAAACTCCCGGAAAAAGGAAAATTCGGAAATATGCAATGAAATCGATACCCAATTATTTGCACCGGAATGGCTCGTTTTCCATGTCGCGATTGCGCGCGGGGCGTTTTTAATTATAATCGTTTGCATCGAGACGTAATTGCTATCAGGTTCAACAATCAAAGTGCACCCGTCTCTGCTGCCGGTGCAGGCAGATAGGTTAATGAAGGTGGATTGAAATAATTGGATCCGCGCGCCGCTGCGTGTTCCGGCGGAGGGAGCGGAATAATGATTTCTGCAGAAATGATGCACTCACTCGCCGCTCTAATTAGTGAGCGCAGCGCGACACCAACTATCGGGAAACTGAGTTGGTCACCGGCCAAACGGAAGTCGTGACCCACTTGGTTTAAATCTTCTCTTTCGCAATTTCTGCCGACTCAGGACTGTTTTTATCTAGTGCTTCGTGGGAGGTTTGAAATTTCACAAAATTATCAATTCCCACGCGAGCAGTGTGAATTTCGGTCGTTTTATCGGCAAAATTCTGGCTGCGCGCGATTAATTTCGTGCCAGCATTGTAATCATGTACGCACTGAGCTGAAATATGCGTGATAAGAAAGCGATTACTTGTGTGAATTTTGGCAGCGTTTTACGCTGACACTGCGCCTCTCTCACTCGGCAAGAGCGGAATCCTCGAGATGTTGAGGGAAAAGTGGCAAGTACGCACTCAAGCGTGTGCGTCGATCCATCGAGATTAGGCTTCAAAGAGTTTCCTCAGCCCCACGGACTGATTCGTATCAAACAACACTTATGCGCGACGACGAACAAATTGGATTGCGCGCTTCCGACGGAAATATGAAAATGCGGTGTGCTCTATCGCATCGAGCAAGAGAGCAAAAGTCCCCCTTTGAAGGGAGTTAAAACGATCAAGTGGAACAATATATATAAAATTGGGAAATTGGTGTTGCGGCAGTGTTACCAAAAGGTGCGTTTGAGGATATTTCAGGGAGTAAAACTTCAAATTTCAATGTTTATCGTTATGCGGAGGAGCTTCGCGATGAGATTACAATTTACTAATCAAATTTGTGGTTTTAAACAAAATAAATTAATTGTGGCGTGGCAATAATTTTTTCATGCATGAGAGGGAAATAAACAAAGACCGCAAATTTTGATGTTAACGAAAATTCGCACTACTTGACTACATTTTCATGGCAGATTTTGATGAGTTCTATCCAAAAGTGAAGTGCCATAAATATATGATCGGGAAAACTCCTTGTTTTCAAATTTAATGAATTAATTTTTAGGCATTGGAAATAGTGCATGCCAGTTGAAAAGCACAAAAATTTGCAACCTTCTTTTTAAAAAATTTGTAGAGCTACCTCGATAAATTTTGTCTTTTAAAGATTCGTACATGCAGGATTTTTCTGGTGTTTGCAGTAGCATTCATATTTCAAGCGTTATACGCAGAAGTGGCAAGAAGAGTTACACATTTTGAAAATCCTTTTCGCTAGCGTAGTTTCAGGATGATTCAGTCCACTCAAGTAATCCCGCAGCACAAAAAGCTTTTCATGCGAATAAATCGAGGATCGAGCTTTAAAAAATGAATCACTGCAAATACCATGAAAAGTTAACTGCCGTTCTTCGAGCAGGCGCGCGCGTTGCATAATTTAAGGCTTTCCATCCTGGAAAGCTCGCTCTTTTTTTCCTTTATCACCCACTTGTGCTGGTAGCTGCTGCTTCTGCTGCGGAGGTTTCCGCACGAAAAGTTGGCTCGACTTTTACAATAAAAGACGTTTGCATGATGTCAATAATTAATCGGGCGCGCTAGCATTGTTGCAGAGGTGAGCACAGCATAGAGGGCCGTGCCGAGCCGCCGTAGGGCACTTCTCTCGCTCGGTATATACACTCTGCTCTAGTACGGGGCGTATCGCACAAAGAACGGCATGCGATTCACCGAGATAGCTGGCAGCCGCTAGCTGGTTTGAATGCCACGGAAAGAGCTCTCTATCTTCCCTATCCAGGCTAACTAAAGGTGCAGGTAAATAAAGCGCGAAGGCAGCCCTTTATAATAAATCAGCCTGCGCTCTCCCAAAGCGGCGCACAGACTGCTGTTCTCGTTGGCAATCCGTCTTTGCGCCAGCCAGACAGACTCCCGGCTTTTTGACGCTTATTGAACAGTGCGTGTGAGAGATTGTAATGGAATCCTGCTTGCTTGCCGAGATCAATAAACAAACACAAACACACACACACTCGCATTGTTTGTCGGCTGCTCCTCGGGATGCTGCGGCGCGCGTCTAATGCAATTTGGGCCCTGCATCCTTGCTCTATTGACTCGGATCATGGTGCGAGTTAGGCAAATAGTGCTCGAGCCAATCAATATTGCACGCGGCCAGGTCCCTAGGCAGACGGGCTGTACGTGTGTCGCATGCACTCCAGGCCGATTTTTCGCGTCCCCTTGACATTTGCCTGCCGGCAATCTACTCCGAATATTACATTTATTTCCAGAGAAAAGCTGCCCCGCGATGTGGCAAGGTCGAAGGAGACGCCGAATAATCGATGCGCACCTTTCATGTTAGTGTGTGTAATCGCGCTTCAATTTCGGGCTTTTCGCGGAATGCGGTGCGCGTTATCGCTTTCATTTTCTACTTGTTCGTAGACATAACACAAGCACAGTGCCTTCTGCCTCGTTATCTCTGCAGGCGGTTTACAAAAGCAAGCCAGGGTTGTAAAAGTTCGCAAAGCGGGGCGGACGAGCGGCTTTGCAGTCAGATTTTCCTTGTGCCAACACGAAAATTTTTCATAATTAAAAAGGTGCTTGGCTGTAAAATCCGCGTGCTTAATTCTCAGGCAGGCAGGCATGAAAAATACGGTGGGAGAGAGCGACGACGATGCTGCAGCCGAGATAAAAATGATAAAAAGGGACACATCTCCATTAAGCTTAATGATCCTTAATGCTCGGTCCAAAAAAGCAGAAGAAGCAGCAGCCGTGGGATTATTATTATTATATTTCTCTCTCGGTCAGATGGTCACCAACGTGTAAATAACCGGTTCTCCGTCCGCGGGTCTCTCACTCTCTCGAGAGCTATTTTGTTTTTGGTTACTCATCCGCACTCCTGCCAGCTCTGTCAAGGCTACGTAGGCGTCCTGCTATTTTACAATGTGCTCGCGCGTATTAACATTAACATTGAATTATAGGCAGCATCACAGCTAATATCAGGAAATTTTTATTATTCACCTGTTGGACAAGCCTTTCCCAAAATCGAGCACGCACACCCGTAATTATCGGCAGTATTATTATTTTCCCCGTTCTCTCGTTTCATTGAGGCGTGGATACAAGCAGGAATTTCACTTCTCGTCATTTTGTTGTTATTATAAGTAAATAATTGGTAGGAAGGGACCAGCAATGGCTCGCTGCATGTCAAAAGGGAAGTGAAAAAATTGAGCTCCCGTCGACTAATGAGCGGCAGCAATTTCCAAAGCGAGCGGCCGCAAGCAGGACGTAATTGTTGATAAATGGTTGATGACCAAATACAGCGAGAGTGCGGCGCGATTTGAAATGACTGTTGGGGAGTGATTATATTAATCCCGAGAATAATAAATCCGGCAACAATCCTTTTCAGGGGAGTGTGTTATAAAACTTTTGTATAACATCTCTGTTATCACAATAAAAATGTTGCTTTTTGGTGAAACAACAATAAAAAAACTCATATTAATTTCTCGGAATCCAAGGCAAGAAAATTTTCATCAAACCGGGACCATTTTATGAAGTCAAATTGAAATTCCAAGAACTGCGAGGAATGTGCTAATCAAAAACCAAGCAGCAGTTTGAGTGACACTTGGAAACGAGAGCTGTGACTTTTCGCCTTTCACCCGACACCTGTGAAAAGTGTCACAAAAGCCACGGCCCGAGTCTGCAGCACGGCCCTTTCGCACTTTCGGAGCGCAAAGAGCGCTGACAAAATGCTTTTTATTCATGCATGCACGCGAGAGTGGGCGAAAATGATTATTTATGTGCCCTCTCGGCAAGATGTGCATGAGCTGCGCGGCGCCCGCGAGAGAAATTGTTATTAAATTTCTCAAGGAGGATTCGGCTCGGCTGGCTGCCACATTATGGCTTCAATCACGGGTGATTAGGCGGCGCATTATGCAGCCCATCAGACGGACAGCTCGAGATGCTTATCGTTGCGTGATGGATGGAGCGGCCAAGAGCGAGCGGGGGTCCAGGGCGGGGTCCGAATCCGACAGCCCTCCTGCTGGCCCCATTGTTTACACAGCTGTAGACAACCTGCCAATAAATTCGTGTGCGATCCAAATTATTTGCGCCGCTCTCTCCCGTTTAACCTCGCAGAGTAATGAGATCGTTAAACTGTGCGCGCTGACGAAACTCAATAGTATCCTTACTCTCGGCCGAATTTTGCGTAAAAATAAATTTGCAAGCGCGACCTGGAACGAATGGGACGGGTCAAAAAGCGAGTCTGTGTTTCGAATTTCATTAACATTTCATTTGTGACAAGCGCGCCGATCGTTGTTTTATTATAACCTTCTCCGCTCCAATGATCACGCGTCCGATGAGCAAACTTTAAATATTTTATTTATGTCCGTTGCGAATTTATGTTGTGTGTGTAGTTTGCCATTGGGACGTGTACATACATCAGCATGCATTATTGAGCGGCGCAATAAATAATCGGTCGAACCAGCCGAGCGCACAATCTATTGCCGTGTTTTGTGTTCTCCGTTGCTGCTCTCGTTCTCTCTCTCTTTCGCTGGCAGAGCGGACAGCGCATGTGAAGCACGTGTTTAAGTACTTTCGCATACACACACACACATAGACGCTCAAATTCGACGTGATTTTATCGAAAATGGCTCTTCAGGCGATATAACTGTGGTTCCCATTGTGCGCGCACGGAGCACACCGCGCGTATTCATTGTCTATAATAAAATCGTAACCGAGTGAGGATTTTCTCAGGGAAATTTTATAGCCGTGTACTTTATACGCAATCAGCGTCGAGGATTTTGACCCGCATTCATGCCCTACTGGACGTACACCATTCACCGAGGCATTTTAAACATCCAAATTTATTTATTACGCACAACACTGTAAGATTACAACGCAGAAATAAAGTATTTCGCGCCATTAGCAGCAATTCTAAAGTGTTATTTACGTTGGCTGGGATGATTGCAGCAAGTTGCTCCATTCGTCTCTCTCTCTATATCTCTTTTTCTGTACATGCAAGCTGTTGCTGCTGCGTCCGCGTTTATTGCTTCACAGGCGGCGGTATATTGCATTATTCCCATCGCCATTGAATTCCCAGCAGCAGCAGCAGCAGCTGATAGTGTGTGTGCATAAGGTGTACAGCGAGCGCGAGTGTAATGATATTACTGACTGCCGAAGCGGCCCGGCTGACTTATACTGATTGTGCCGAGTGAATGGACGGCTGTGCACAAAAAACGTCCCGGCTCACAAGAGTGATCAACGCAGCAATCACGGTTCATTAGTCGTCCATTATTAAACGCCGTGAATATAGTTTTTATGAGTTTTGACTCGCGCGCGCTTATAAGAGATTTAATCAGTGGCCAAGGAGAACAATTTTTAATTAATCACGTCGTGCCGCAGATCGATCGAGGGCCGACTCTTTGACGTTTTGTTTGCTGGCCGCTACTTTTGCCGATAGTTATAAGTGTAACGAGATAAAAAAAAGTTCGCAGCTGCAGCTGCAGGAGAAGGAGATAGATACACAGAGGCAAAATGAAACTGTGCCACGCCGTCTTTTGCGACATGAAAGTTGAGAGACGACGACGACTGAAAGTTTCGAGATAATTGATTAAGTTTGCAGTCGACGGCTAATGTGGATATACGAAAGAATGTACAAGCAGCGCGCGTGTACAGCTTGGGCTTTTGGATTTGAAGCGCGCAATGATAAATGGTCCCTAATGAGCATGTGAATTACCTCGCACACAAAAGCTTTCTTGTCGTTGTGTACAACAAACGATCGTTTCCCTTGGAAATCAATTGAAAAAGGGCCGACGGCAAACGGTTTTCCATTGAATCACAATCTTATACCGACAATTGATTAAAATCTAAAAAAAAGTAGAAGCAGGTAAATCGTGATTTCGTCACGGAAATGGATTAATTAATCCAAGATATACTAAACATTGCTTTATTTGTTTTCTAAAACAGTGGGAAGAAAAAGCAGAAAAAATTAAGATTACAAATTTCCGCAAATTTCAAAGAAAATTAGTCCCTGAACAGCCTCGTTATTAGTATAACTTAACCGTGCAAAACAATAATCACTATATTTTACTGAGGATTTTGAATCACCACACCAGCTATTGAAAACGATTGATTGTAATCATTGCTAATATGCTAAATTATATGTATTTGTGCTCAGCTATGAAGGTAGTCCGATTGCTTTCAACAGGCGCTGATTCATGAATGCCCTGCATTTAATTTTAGCAGTGTGGATTTTTGTCCAACGTTATAACGTTTGATATCATTTTGCCTCACACCTTTTCAGCACAATTGGAGTAACCATTACAAATTAAAATCAAAGTTATATCAATTATTGCTCTGTTTAATGTTCATATTTTTGTTCAAAACCCCGAGAAAACTCTACCGGAGCAGTTTTAAAAAAGCCCTTTGAGCGTACGATTTAAAGGGTATTTGAACAAAAAGGGTTTTTTTATAATAAGATCGAAAATTAATTTTGAATTTAACAGGGTGCCGATCTTTCACTTCAGAGGTTCTTTAAGAAAAAATCTATACATATCCGTCATTTTTTTGTCGCATTGAAGAAATAATTTTTCATCTCCTTTTACACGCTGGTCAATAAATATAAAGAGGTTTTTTATGTGATGACAATATACTGCAGGATGAACTTGGAGATTGTTATATTCTTTTACAATGTATGTATTTGGTTTATTCATAAAAGGTTTATGCACAGCACGTGAACCTGTTTGAGCTAGCGAGAAAGGGTCCGCTTGATGGACCGCATAATCACTAATGTATACACCAACACAAGGCTGAACACAAATGAAGCAAAAAATAGCTCGTAAATTACGACCGGCGGGCATCGATAAATACGACACGAAAAATCGCACGAAACTATTTTCTGGATGGCTGGTCCAAAAAATGTTGTGAAAATAATATATCTGGTGCGCTGAGCCGGGGACGCGCGCTTTTAATACTTTCTAGCGTGCTGCACACACGGCGTTTACGAGGCTGTAAAATATTTATTAAACCCACTCACGCGTTCAAATTTGGGGAGAAGAGAATATTGCTGTCCGGAATTTACCGCCCTTCTAATGCGGTTAAGAATCCTAATTTCGATTTATTTATAGAGTACTTGACGGAATGTTTGCGGCATCTTTTTGTCTTTTTCCGCCGTCATAGGTGTCATTATTTCTTGGTTTGTGGCGATTTCAATGTGGATTGGTTGACCAATAACCCCAAAAAACAAAAGTTGAATAAGGTCATGCAGCAATTTCAGTTGTCTCCTCTGAACGGTGGTTTTGTGACGCGGTTTTGCAACTCTGCAAGAACTTCTGGTACAGCGATAGACTTGATTTTTGCAAATGGCGTTGATATGGACTCTACTTGCTATGCGGAAGAGAACTTTTTGTCGGATCATGAAAGTGTGTTTTGTCGTTTGAATCTCTCTCACGAGCCGATGCAGGATTGGTTTAGAATGGAGCGGAATTTTTCTGAGCAAAATATTGCGAGCTTTGCTGAGTTTTTAGGCGTGCAGGACTGGAATTTCTTGCAGACGGCAGAGTCTGCAAGTGTAATGTATGATATGTTTCTGGCAATTTTCATGATTGGTTTCGAGCGGTGTTTCCCACTCAAGAAAAAGCTGTACCGTGCAAACCAAGTAGGTAAAGTCCATCTATCTCAAGATACCAAGAATCGTAGGAAAGAGTTGAGACACTTTTCTAATATGATGAGAAGAACACCTAACTTGGCGTTGAAAGAGAAGCTTAGAAATCTTCGGAAGGTAAAGAAGTTTGAATATTTAAAACTTTTGCACTCTGAATTACAGCAGCAAAACAGTCGTTTAATTGAGGAGTCAGAAAATCGCACTAGGGCTGCATGGTCAGTAATAAACGCTAATATTGGTAATATTCGACAAAAAAGCTACGTTCTGGCAATGCAAGGCAATGGTGGAATTCTGACGGATCCTGAGGATATCGCTAAATTGTTGAATGAGGCGTTCATTGAGCCACCACCATATCAAACTGGACGTCCAGTTCAGAATTTGGAGCCTGCGGGAGAACGATTTCAACTCCTCCCCGTGGGTACTTTTGAAGTAGAACTGTGGATTAAACGTCTGCCGTCAAAGCGATCCAGAGGCTACGATGGTATTCCAATGTTTTTGGTGAAGCGTGTTGGTCCTGCTGTGGCTGCTCCTTTGGTTAAAATTATCAATGCTTCTTTTGAACAGGGCGAGTATCCCTTAGCTCTGAAGAAGGCGGTCGTAATACCACTTTTTAAAAAAGGAGACAGGAAGAATCCCAAAAATTATCGCCCTATTTCAAATTTGCCTGTATTTTCCAAAATCCTTGAAAATTGTTATCTAATGCGACTCATGAATTACTTGCAGGAGAATCAGTTGCTTCCGCCTTCGCAGCATGGTTTTATAAATGGTAAAGGTACTACGACGGCGTTGTTTGAATACGTGAGATCTTTGGCAGAGGCTTTGGATAAAAATCAAAAGGTGCTTGGGATGTTCTTTGATTTGTCGAATGCATTTGGGACAGTTTCACCCGAATTGATATTGAGAAATTTTGAGCACCATGGGGTGCGAGGGTCTCCACTCCTCTGGCTCCAATCTGCCTTCACAGACCGATTCCAGTGCGTCAAACTTGAGCGAAGAGATGGCAAGTGGGAGCGTGAAATTTTTTCAGACTACTTGCCAGTTTCGCGAGGAACTCCACAAGGAGGAATTCTGTCTCCACTTATGTTTGATTTGGCAATTTTTGATTTGGCAGTTCGTGTAACGGCAGATTTTCTTGTGAGCTACGCGGATGATGCGAGCTTGTTGATCTGTGACTCGCGTCCGCAGGAGTTGGTGCCGAAGGCAGGCGTTGCAGTGGAAACGATGCGGGACTACTGTGCTGAAAATTTCTTAAGGATGAACGTCGACAAGACAGTGGTAATTTCATTCAGAAAGCCAGGTTCCCGACTTGTAGCAGATAATCTGAAGGAGTTGAGTTTGAACGGTTTCCAGGTTTCGTTGGCGGCAGAGGTTAAAATTCTAGGTCTCCGTTTCACAGCGGATTTTTCCTGGAAGCGTCATGGAGAGTACGTCGTTGAAAAGCTGCACTCAGCGACGTTTATGGTGACTTCGCTTTTAAAAATTGTTGATTTCAAACAAGTGCTTAATGTGTACTATGCTTTCGCGTACTCCCATCTCCAGTATGCTGTGATTTTTTGGGGTTCATGCCCCAAAGTACGTCAGGAAGTGTTTGTTGCGCAGAAGCGTCTCATTCGGGCGATGGCTGGAGTTCGTTATTGGCGCTCTCCTGTGCCGCTTGAGTCAGCGAAACCATGGTTCGAGAAGTTTGATTTGTTGCCTGTCTTTTCCATATTTCTATTGCAATGTTGCAAATTTGTGCGTCGTCATCATCACTATTTTCAGCTAGTTAGGGAGGTGCACGGATACAACACTCGCTCCAGAGATAATTATTTTGTGCCCTCCCAGGTGTCAGCGGCGGCTTCTCGAAATCCAAAAATTTACATGCTAAATTTGTATAATAAACTTCCTGAGCAGATTCGGGGCGAGCAGCAGTTAGACGAATACGAAAAGCAGTTAAAGAATTTTGTTTATGCTAACAAATTTTATACTTATGATGATTATCTCAATTTCAGAGCATCAAATGTAGCAAAACACACACACTCGCTTGTTACACAAACATAACGAAATGTTAACACTATGTTTCTTCTTTATTGTTATTAATTATTTTGTTGTTTAAGACTCATTTGTAAATGCGCGGACAGAAATGGAGAAGCTTCGATTTTTGTACCGCTGTGTAATGCAAATAAAGGAAATTAAATTAAAAAGCAGTTGATTTCGAAGAATAAAATGTGATTTCGTCTCTACTTGATGGAAATTATTATAATGACCAGCAGAGTTGTTTTATTGCCCAAAAGCAGTATAAATACTTTTTGTCGGGCGCGGGTATAAGACAAGAATTTAAAGTGGAGATGTTTGCTGCGCTTTCCCGCCAGAGCCGGGGAATAAAGTTTATTGTTTTTAATAAGACGCTCGTGACTAAAAAGCTGCTTCATTAGCGCCACACACGCTTCATGGCTCGAATTCGGTTCGGTTATCACTCCGAAGGCGCGCGGAGAGTGATGTCACGACACTGCTGCTAGCACCATTATAATAAACTCAAACAAAAATCATAACCTCGTGACCCTAATTATGGAAAACAGTCAAGCGTGCAGTGCTCCGGCTGGGCCCGAGCCAAGCTGGGTACATAAGCAGAGGGGGCACCCCCGCAATCGCCCGGCCTGTCAGGAGCTGTCAGCGTCGCGCCGCAAAAACCGGCCTCGCCTTTTTTCAACAACTTGGAGTGTCTCGTTGTTTCACTCTAAAAAGCAATTTTCGAGCCGGGTTCGCGGAAAACGACGACCCGACTTCATTATAACACTTGCCCGTTGATTGTATCGCAAACGCTCATTTGCATATTGTTAGGAGAGCAGTGGGGAAATGCGTGGCGCAAATTCCATCCGCTTTTCATTTTGAGACGTAATTATACAATCTTTCCCTGGCCGAGCCCAATCAAGTACGATTCCATGCCGATTTCTAGTCGCAAAAATGAGTCAGTAATCAACCTAAAAGCAATTCCCGCAAAGCGTTTCCAGCTGCAAAACGAATACGATTTCCTCGGGCAAACTTTCTTCACTGATATATCCAGTATACATTAATCCTTAATGAAATTTAAACTTTTCCAATTAAATGGAGCTCCCATTCCCTTTATTCTCCCTGCGCAGCCGTCTTATTTCCTTCCATTGCCGAAGGAGAAATAAAGACTTGGCGCGCATCCGATGAGAATAATTCAGCCTCCCGATTGTATGATAAACAACAAAATAATTTATTCCCAAATCGAATCCGATCCTGACTTTTCTCCGGGCCTGAGAGGCTGCATAATTGCATGCGCCGAACAATGCGCGACGACGGAGGCGTGAATTAATTAATTACCCGGCAGCCTAACTAACCGGCCGGTCATTATTTCACACACACTCGCCTGTCCAAAGCCACTGATACACATGTAAAACGCGCCCCCACGCGCACCAGCAGCAGCAGCAGCATCACAAAGTGGTATTATTTCCTTAATTAACCGGCGGGCAGCGGCCTAATTTATTTTTAACTTAATTACGCGTGCAAAGGAAAGCTCGGCGGTGGAAAATTTATTGCCAGTGCGCTCCACCTCCTCCGTATATTAGTGGCTCGAGAGCGTCTATATCATATCGGATTGTAATATAGCTCATCGGGATTAAGGTGTGTGAGAAACATCCATTAAAGCCGCTTAATTTGGTCACGAAGCGAGCACAGCCTGAACGAAAAGTTGTCTAGTTGACACTGCTCGTGCGGAGACACCAGAGGTCGATCGCACCAGGGGTCGCGTGGTATTATTCTTTAAGGTCATTTTCCCGGTCCAGACGACTAATCAAAAGGGAAAGCCGGCGTCGAAAATGGACTGCTTGCGCTAATAATAAAAACTGGCGGCTCTTGGGGAGGAACTCGATCACTCGTCCCGTCCGTCGTCCGCTGCTCTGACTATATTGATCCTGCTCTCTTGATGTAATGCAGCAGCATGTGGTGCTTTCGGTGTGTCACAATCTGACGGCCGAGAAATTTTATGACGCGCCGTAATGGAGAAATTTTTTATTTCAGCTTTTGATCTTGTGTTATGGTCCGAGTCTCCTCTCGTGCTTCTGTTATAATTAAAACGAAAGAAGGTGCTTCAATGGGCTCGCCACTGATTTGTAATTTTGAGGATGCGCCAACTAAAAAATTAAACGACATCAGCAAAAACAATTTGTCGTTTTTTCCTGCAAACTATCTTGATGTGTTTTTGTTTGAGTATTCAATCATCATTAAATCTTTTTTTACTGAGAACGCTTTTTATGCACACCACGCTGGCGTTTGCACGATAATTACTTTTATTGACCCTATAGTTCAGGTGAGCGTGTAACACAATCCTTCCTTATTGGGAAGGCAAACAAAACCGCGCCGCGTTGTGTTCCTCCCGCATGCAGCAACCCCTTTCTTTTATTCTAGTGGAAACGTGCGGCGTAGTTTTGTTGTTTCACGACCTCTTTTCTTTCCTCGCCTGGCATGCATGCGTTCATAAAACAAACAGCGCATTAACCAGAAAACACTAAATTTCCTCCTCCGAACTTTTCTCTCGCTCTGCGCTCTTACTGGTGCTAAAAGCTTTACGGCCTCGCTGCCTGCTATTCATTTCGGTGCAAGCAAACCCAGCCTCTTTGTTTCTAGACGAAAAACGAATGTGCGAGAGTCGTATTTTCTAACAAGCGTTTTTAAACGGCTGGACGGACGCGCATCAGGTACACAAAGCGCATTAATCAAGTCCCCGCGGAGCCGTTTTATACGCCATCAAAGCAATTTTTGCCCTTTTACGCCGCTCTAATGAATGCATTCTCTTATTCCTTCGGCGCGCATGCAACTTTGTGGCTGCAATGCTGGAGATGCGCTTCGCTTTTGTGCACACACGGAATAATTCCTCATGTACGCGTTTCAGTCGAGTATTTTACTTGCAACAAAAGAACCAGCGACCCGGTTGTGCTGGGAGTATTCAAATATTTGTTCAAGGAATGCAGGCTAAACATCGTTTTAACATATTCGGTATTTGAACAAGTGGAATTCAAGAAGAGAGACTCTTTTTGTGTTGTCCAAACTCTCTACATTCCTCTAATTGCTTTTAGGAAAAGTCCCGCGGTGAAAAACAAAAGCGAGCACTTTAAAAGAGATTATCGTCGTCTCGAGACGTGCGTGAGCCATCTGCTCTCCACGATAATTCGCCTGGCCGGCCACTCTCTGCGTTCCAATCTTCTTTTATAAAGCAATTTCCACGTAAAGAGCAAACAAGCCCGCGCGTTTGATACGAGAGCTAATAATTAACTATGATACAATCAGTCATTACACTAAAAGAAGTTTCAATTTATCCGTAGCGCAGCGTTTAATTAAACCGGATCACGACTCGCTTTCCCCGGTCGTGTGCATGCAGTTTCCTATTCACGTTAATTAAAAATGTTACGAAACGGGCTGTACTCACATGCAACCTTCAGTTTGGCCGGCCTGCTCTTGATGCGGCCCCTGCTGGACATGGCCACGCACAGGCACTCGAACGAGGCGCCGAAATACTCCTCTATGTGGTCCTTGGAGATGTTTAGCGTCGCCTCGGTGGTCCTGGTGGCGTCCATCGGGTCCACGAAGTGATGCTGCTCCGATTGCATGGTGTCGGCGCCCTCTCCGTTGCACTCGAAGTGCACCTGAGGATTTTAAACTTGGTGAGCACAATTCCAAGCTGCATGACTCTGCATAATTTGCATCGAACACGTGCATATATCAGAGGGAAAAAAGGGCAAACAAAAATCCAGCCGCCGCGAGCCGATGATGGAAAGCGTCGATAAGAGCCGCGCGCGATTCGCACATCTGCACGCGCGGCGCCGGCCGGGTCACGCGCTCGCACGCCTCCGAAATTATGCTCGCAATAACGTTAATTCATGCTCTTGAAAATTCTCATAGCTCAGCATGACCGCATTCAGCGCATAAGTAATCGTCATAATGTAATGATAATGTACGGAGCGAGCGAGCGAGCGCACGGCATCAGCACAGCAGCACGACGTTGTGCAATTTACGATTATGTGTCACCATGACGCGAGAGTGAGCAGCGCGAAATATATTTCATCGCGCGGCACAGTGGAGCATCATTTATGCAGGGTCTGCAAAAAAGAGCCTGCTGCTGTGCGACGCAGTTTAGGAATTCGCAGGCTATAAAGCAGCGACGACTGGCTGAGTGAGAGGACTCACTCGCTGGAATTCGTCTGCCAATGCGAAAATCCTGGAATGGTGTGTGTGCAACTCCATTCTCACAATCAGGTCGACGTACGTACTAGACTTGCGCACGATCAGGGAGAATCCCACAATAAGTAATAATACTAGAAGAAAATGAGCATGTTTTCGAACAGAAGTGGAAATGAAAATCAGCAACAAAATATAATGTGAAGCAATTACATAAAAATTGGTCTAAAGATGTTAATTACCAATAAAAACTATATTTAAAAAATATCTTGTCTCTTCCAATAGAGTTTAAATCGAAATAAAATTGAGCTCCGGAGTTTCAACAATATTATCCGTCCGATTCTACGAAACAACATACTCTCTGAACTGCAAAATCGATTGACACACATTTGCCAAAAAAGCGCGACATATCCTGGGGCTATTTCTTTCGTGCCATTAGCATTTATATCTTGACCGAGCTTCGAATCGAAACTGAGTGAGCAAAACCAGCCGGCACATACTATAATAAAATCGGTCCATTTCGTTCCGTCAAGGTGTGTACATTTATGGACATTCTTTCAGCCCATTCGCCTTTCACTAATCACCAATTGAAATCTATGGCGCAGACAAATTGATTTTTTATCCTACCCGAGAACGAATTACATATTCAAATTGGAATAATACGAAAAGCAGGAGACTTACGTTGAGAGCGTGGGCAGCTCGGCACCTGAGGGTTGCCGGTTTGTTCTTGATGACGTACGAGTCAATAGGTTCGTCGAGGAAGATCGGCAGGGACACCGCCGGATGGTTCAGGGCAGGCGCAACCGACGGTCCAGGATGCACATGTTCATCTTCGTACTCATCTTCAAATTCGTCCTCCTCGTCCTCGTGAGTCTTCATGCCAGGCAGAAGTAGGCTGTCCATGTTTTGGACGTCTTGGTGGGACAAAAGTTGTCCATCCTCCTCTGCAAAAAGAAATTTTAACAAATTTAAAAAAAAACTTGCATTGTTGGATTTGATTGAATTGATTGTTTCGACATGAACAAAAACAAAATAACCAAGACAAGACAGTGAAATTACAGGTCATGCTTATTTTCTAGAAATTTGACAGCCCTTCATAATTTTTTACTGCTACATAGATTTTGATTCCTTTCAACGAGGTCCTTCCTGCGGTTAAACTAACTTACGAATATTAAATCATTCGGGTATTTGAAAAGACATCTCGTAAAAATAAGAAAACTGAGCTAACAAATTTCTGTTCTCACTTCATCTTAAAAAATGCACGTTCACAATTGTATTCCACTGGTGACGTCATTTTGCAAATTTACGCACATAAAAAGGAGTGTACAACGATCACTAAACCGTTACGGCTATAGCACAATATTTTCTTTTGACGTGTTCCAGCTGTGGGACATACACACACGCTTTCTGCGAGGAATCGGTCATTCCCTCTCCCACGAGTTTGAACTCTTGACCAATTTCTCCACAGCGCACGGGCAATTGGCTTTCGAGAGCGCGTCCTATTCACCCATTCCGTGGCAATAAATTAATTTGAGCCGAGGCGGAACGCTTGTTGAGAGATTGTTTTGATTAAAATTATGAATTACAATGAGCACGTGTGGGATGGCGAACATGCCCGAAACGGCTAGGCGAGGCTGCCGCGCGAGAGAAAATACATCATAAAGTGAGCTAGGGCATCTTGTTGCGCGACAGCATGTGCCGAATCGGCGTTAAGTATGTATCTCGTTTGATTTTAGTGCGCGCGACACGACAGCAGATTGACACCGGCGCGCGGATTTATTCAAATTTTATTCCGAGGGCGCGATCTGCCGGCGCGACTCATCCGTCGGCAGAAGAACAGGCACTTTGAGAAGAGAAACCCCACGAAAATAGCTTGTTATTGGCCTGTGTAAACTAATATATAAATTGTGCTGCGCGCGGTCATTTGCAATTCAATGTGGAAAGAAACTTTTCAAGAACAGCCGCAGCGACTGACTCAGTCGCAGAGAGGAACGAAAATTCACGCTGTGTCGTGCTTCGGGAAAATGCTGCTCAGCCAGTTGAGTCGATCGCACGCTTTTGTTTCATGCAAAATTTATCAAGCTCTGTCGGCCATGAAAAAGTTTCTTCCAAACGCGCTCAACAACTCGGAATTTATTGTCGTAGTCACTTCTTCACTCCATTTCACGTTATATTCTGTTTGCACAACAAATAAACAAACTGCAAACACAAATTCTAGACTCTAGTTTAAATTTAGCTTTTCAGCAAGAGTTTAAAACGACTTCTAAAATGTGTTGAAAAATAAATGGGTGGTTAAAATTAAAGATAAAATTACAATCAAACATTCTTGAACTGTGCAGAAATTATCGTAAAGTATGTGAAGCTAATAAGTCTCAAATTTATTTGTCGATTTTAACTCTCTTCTACTTAGAAAAGGTCTTGTAGCTCGAAGCCATTGAATATAAAATTAATTTTATGAATTTTATGTGAGTGAGAAACAATATTAAAAAGTTAACATTTAATTTTCACTTTTGATATGGCTGTCATGGCTATCACTCATCATGAACCTAACAACGATTCAAAATATTCATTTTTGGATAATCCATGAAATGTAAATATTTTAAATGTCTGGCAAAACTTGATCAGTATTAATATAGTTAGTAAAAAATGTGTTCTATGTTTTATTTAAATCCTCCCAAATTTTTACACATTTTCAATCCCACTTCTTCAATGGTAAAATTTAAAGAAGTTTGTTTGCCTATAGTAATTGATTCGTGGAAAACCACCAAAAATTAGCACGTAAACCGGTGGAGCAGCGAGTGACGTATTTGGCGGAAGATGAAAGCGTTTGCGAAATGAAGCCACATGCTTTATTGACATGCCGCTGTGCGCACCTTTGGCTTTACACACGCTTCGAGCAGGGCAAATACTTTCGGGGCGGGAGGCTGCTCATTTTTGCGAGGTGCAACTTTGAAGTGGCGCTGAGCTGCAGGAAATTAATTAATTCATAGGGCAAATACGCGCGCGCGAGAGGGCGGCGAGACGGCAGAGTGCACACACGACGGGCTTCTCATCATCTTTATTAGATACAACAGCTCAAGGCGCCGCTCGGCGCGCTCTCAAGATGCAAAGTGCGCAAAGGTTGCGTACACACAACACGCACGCACGTAGGAAAACGCATATGTGCCGCGGCTGCGGCTCTGTTTGTCAGCATGCGCAGCGTTGGGGAGATGCGCTCGGCACTTCAAACAAACACACGCTCGCGCGTTAATTAATTAAATTCAGTCATCCGGGCAAGTCGGCGAATTGGCACCGCGCGCGAATCGGTTATCGAGCAAGCGCGCGCTGCCTCAGCGGTATAATTTATCACTCACGGCATCACATGTTTTGACGCAAACACGGCCAGCCACATCAAAAGTGCGACTTCAGCATCAAATTGGCGGCGGGATCGCGCTGTGCGCTCCAGTTAACTTGATAAGTAAGGCACCGGGGAATGCAAATGCAGACGTCGACATGTGCAGGGCTAAGCAGCAGAGAGCAATCGATGGTACCTCGCATGATATTCAACTTATGCAGAACCTTGTGCTATATGGTCGAAAAATATAGAATTCAAGTATAGACATAGGAAATAAATTACCTATATTCTTGAATTTTCACTATAGTTTTTTCCTGGACAGTTTACTTTGCTTATTTCGAATAATTTTACGTTTTAAGTCTTCTAAGATAGTTTCATAGAGAATTAGAAAAAAGTGGATTGATTGGCCGTGAACACCTTATGGTTGGATGCAACCTCATGTTTCGATCTCTAGTAATATTTTATTAGTTTACATACATTAATTGATAAAAATTAATCCAGGCACTTACAGAGGCTCAGGGATATCAATAAAGAAAATGTTTTCAAGCTCTTCAAATACCACACTGATATAGTTTGGGTAAAACATATAAAAAAAACTTAAGTATTCATTTATTCCAAGTATAATTTTAGAGTTATATTAAACTCAGTGTCTAACTCCATTTCTACTTTTGATTTCTAGCTTGAGATCAGCTAATAATTTATCAAATTTTATAATACGAAAGAAACTCGTTCTCTTGTCACAAAGTTGACAAAGACAATAATCTTTTAATACTTCACAGTGGCAGTTCTTGGGAAAAAACATACATAGGATCCGTGACATTGTGCAACTCGTAAAAATGTGGTTGTTACAGTAGAGCGTTGCTTTCCAATTTTGGTCGATCATTGTAGGCGTCTCGTAAAAGTCCACCTCAATTTGCGAGATTTTGAACAGCTGGTTCTCTATGAATTTATTGCAATTTACTCTCTTGGAAAATGAAAATATGTTTCTCAATTCGCTGACAAATAAATCTCTGTCTGCATATACTCAAAACTTGATATCATAATTTTTTTGGCATTCTATTTTCGGGACAAAGCAGTGCCCACATCACGAGCGAACATTGATTTTGCCCGGCCGTGTGGGAATATAAATTTTGACAGCTTGGCCGGTGATTTGGCAGATTCGATATGATCCCAGATTTGGCAATAATTGACGCCCTTCACTGTGGTGCCGGCGAGTGCGAGCGGGTGCAAAACTGCCTTTGCGAATAATATATGGGCTCGCCAGCGGGCTCATAACAGCCGGGTCATTTATCATTTCTGCAGTCAATACGAATGGCTAACCGGTGTCACAACAGCGTAGAGCCTCTGCGGCCTAACGTGAGTGACAAATTCGTGCGTGCGGCTGTCGATATCAGATTGAAATTGGATCAAAAACTGGCCCGTCCGCCCTCTACGCACACGGCGAAGACGAATTTCCCACGATGAGCAGCGAAGGGGTTCGAATGAAATTAGAGCCGATGGTGACGCCATGATTATTCAATGATGTTGTCACAATGGGCAGAGAAGAAGAAAGAGCGGAGGGACACTACTCATCTGGCTTATTTTTTGAGTCGTTCCTTTATTCACATTGGAGCATACACAACCAAAACACGAGATGGGGGGGACGATGCGGATCGGGTTTCTGCGACGGAAAACCACCCTCTCAAATCCCATCACATGAGCGTGCACTTTCACTTCCAGCTCCCACTATAATTTTCGTCTCTTTGAAAGTGATGTGGCCTTTGGACGATAAATTACAGTGTCTGTGCGCGATTATTTTTCCACGCTGCCGCTGAAAGGACACTGCTGGCTAATTTCGCGGGGTGAACAACCCTGCGCTGCAGTCTACTGTTCTCGCCCCTATTAGATCTCGCTCTATTCACTATGAAAGGACACTTTTATTTACTGCCCCTATGAAACTTAAAAAAAGAGAAAGAAACAATGGGGATGACGTGGAAAGGCGACTTTCAGCGGCCATATACAGAAGAGTGGACGCGGCACTTTGAATCCGGAATGGATCAAATCATTAGTTCCACTATTTGCTTAAGCTTAGCGCGATGGGGTTGACCAACGCTGCCACCCCTATGCCGTTTGATCTGCGCCAGAGAGTGAAACAATCTGCTTTGCAAAGCTTGGATTAGCCGCAGAGGAACTGGTTCAAGGAAGGCTTGCGATGGGTGCGAAATTCCAGCAGCAACCTCGTAAATCCTTCGGTCTGATCTGGAGATAAAATCGGCCCGGTCGGGATTTCGAGGGCAGACGCGTCTTTTGCAGCTTCATTAGTCGCCTTATTTAATCATCGCAAAAAGACAAAAATAAATATGCGGTGCGCGAAATAAAGTAAGCTTGGGAGCAGTTCTAACTTCTGGTGGCGAGGCAGCTTGAAATTAGCAATTTTTCGACGGAGAAAAGAGCCCGTGCCAATTTCTGGTCTAATTAGCGATTCCGCCGCAAAGCTATACGGCAGCCGAGGAATTTCTGATCAGAGATAGTTTGCGGACAAGCAGCCAGCCAGCCAGACCGGAGAGGGTAAAAAAATAACGAACGCGATGCGCAGCGTTCAATCAAGCCAGTCTGCCATTAATGGAGGGCTAATTAAGAGTGACATAATAAAAATTTCAATCTCGGCGGATGACATCACGGCAGCGCGAGCAGAAAATCGTTAAGGTGGAAAAATACTGCACGCATGTCGGCTTCGAAAAAGCGGCAAAAAAAGTGTAGAGCGTAATAAAAATTTGGAACAGAAATGCAGCCTGTCGGTGTTTAGAATCATGCATGAGTCATGATTAGCCCGCTCGCGAATACGGCCGGCATTAATCTGCCAGCACCAGTCGTTTAGCAATCAACAAAAAAGCCGATCGATCTCTCAAGATCTCCGATATCGCGAAATCAGCCGCAGGGAAATTATTCCAGCCACAAAAGCGGCGCCGGCTGAAAGAGTTGGTTGCTGGTACGTCAGTAGCGCGATGGCTCTTCGTGATGCATCAATTTCCATCGACGTCACCGGCTCCAGCGGGAAAGGACCAACTTGTCGTTTGACGGGACCATGTCCTGTCAACCGTTCCCGGGACCAGCTCTCGATTTATCAGTCGAGAGAGCAATGGGGACTGGCGCAGTAATGTGTATTTCTCAAAATAAATGCGCCGGCCGGCCGGCCGGCCGGTCGGCCAAATTGAATCTTTCCACGCCAGTGAGGTGGAATCCCTGCGACTGGCGAACCCCTTTGAACTGCACCTCCTTGTCTCTTCAGCTGCATTGTTCGCGTCGCGATTTTTGAGTTGGTGTATCGCATGCACGCACTGGGGAGCGGGAATAGTGTTGACACATGCGGGCATCGACCACGGAACGGAGAGAGAGAGAACCTGCAGCAGGAAGACTCAAAAGCGGCGGTTTTATTTGACGTTAATCTCCTTATTTAAATGGAGTCGGTAGGATGCTGCCGTGGTATTATTGTCGGGGCCTCATCAGTATGTACGCGCACAAGAAAGGTGACAGTTCTATAGGAAATTCCCCATGATTGTAATCTCTTCCCCCCGCAGAGCTTTCAGATCGGGCACTTCTGAGTAGAGAGCCTCATTAGGTGTAGCACTAGGCTCCTAGTTTGCCTGCTAGATGCCGCGATAGCACGAAAATGTCACCTAGGCTGTAAAGATTCGCAGTTAACTGTGTGTTTCTCGTTTTATAAATAAAGGCGAAGGCTATATCTATCGCAGAAATCGACGATTCGCAGAAAACGCTGTTGCATAACATGGTTTCTGTGTTTTATTTTCAGAAAGCAGTATCGCAGCCAATCTCTGACAACATATTACAAATTTTATGAAGTGACTCTACATTTAAATCAGGCAGGCACCTGTCAGAAGGAATGCCTGCAAAATAGTCAACATTAAAAGGCGCAGAACGGAAAGTCTGTGTGACCAAAAATTTGAAAATAGTTTAATGGCCTCATGATCCAGATTGCATAGAAAATAGGGCCCGAGGCTAAAGGGTGGCCAGTTGGCAAAAGACTGTACCGTGTTTTACTTCCGAAATTTCTGAAAAAATTCGCTCTGTTCACAATTTAAATTAAATAGAGGAAAATGGATTAATTTTCTTGTCTCTATAGAGACTTTGGCTTTTCATTGCCGTTTTCCTAGAGGAAAAAGAACTCACAAAACTAGATGAGTTTTTTAACTTTTGATAATTTAATTTTTTTCCATGACTCTACGCTTGAAATTATGAAGGGTAATTTTAAAAAATCAAGAAAGTCGTGGTTTTAACTGACCTGTTGATGACGCCCTGGCGACAGATTCGCCTATTCCGGCGAGGAAGAAGCAGAGAGCCAGTAGTCGGCTCGGCGCCATTTGGGACGGTTTATGTGGCTCCTCTTCTCATTGCATTCGCAAGGGTCCTGGAAAAAAGAAGCAGCAAAACATGAGTTAATTTTCCTCGGGAGCTTATCCGCATGAAAGTCTTTAAAAGCAGCCGAGTCTTTTCCGCCGTGCGGCAAAAAAGAAACAATTTGGATCTTTTTTGTGGGTCAAAGGGCCGTCCCCATGGGAGCCAAAGCGCGTCCGAAAATTCAAACAAAAGAGCATTGCAATCATCGATCCGAATTATCCGGCGAAATTGCTTGAGAGCACGGCGGGGAAGAGAGGAAAAAGCGGGCGCATTGTCTTTAAATTGAACACGTCGGGCCCCGCGGCGCATCATGGGCAAATAAAGGTAGTGAGCGCGCCGGCTCGCTCGCTAGGCGTAATTTTGTTTTACGGACTGCCATTGTATTTGCATTCGAATCAGCCTTAAAACACACCTCGCCGTCGCATATTAGTGCTAAGAAAAAGCCAGCCTGCTTTCCGCGAAGGAAAAAGTAAAAGGGTGTATTATCCTGATGGTCCCCGCGATAGAATTAATGACGGCGGAGCAGGCAGCGCCAAGGTGCCTAATGACAGACCGCCGAGTCACACACAGGTACGAAACAATGCCCGCAAAGCGCCCATTGTGCCGCGTCAAATTACCTGTCCCGCGTTTGTGTGTGCATAAAGAGCGCCGGCTCGGAACGAGACACAATTTTTCGTCAAAGCTGACTGACTGATGTACCATCAGCGAGCGGATAGGCATTTGATGTGCGACGTAATTTAGGGAAATTATATGTACCGCGCCGACGGCTGGAAATGACAGCCGTTTCATATTTATGTTTGTGTGTGTGTGTGTGACTCCAGGTGGTGGTGTTCGTTTGACTGACGCCTCGGATCCCTTTCGATTCGACTTGAAAAACGCGTGAGAAGCCTTCTCTGGCCTTTCCGCATTTATGTTTTCCAAACCTATTACACGGTTTAATTGCCTGTTAAAAAGATAGCAGTTGGATTATCACTGATTGTTGAAAAATACATCCAGTTCAATCACTGAGATTTTCCACGATTTATACGCCACAGCCCACACGCAGTTTTTAAAACAACCTCTGATCCGCACACTCGATCGTGTATTGTGCGGCTGTGCGCGTTGATTAAAATATCAATCAATTCCGAGCAACAGCCCATTAATTCGGTAATAACACTCTGGCCGCGCGCACACCCAACACAACACATACATTCTGCGTCGAAAGCACCAGCAGGCACTACCGCGGCGCTTAATTGTCGGCGCTAATTTGCGCCAATAAAGGCAAAGTGCATCGTTTAGGCAGCGTTGTACAACACAAATGCAGGCAAAAGATCTCGTTTGCACTAAACTTATTAATGGTGTCGCCAGATTACTGCACGCGAAAAAACACGAATGGGAGGGTGTTGTTGCTTTTACTAAAGAGTGCGAGGGTGGATTTATGTGTCGCGAAACAAGCGACCTCGCCTCATTGTCCTCGTACCAAGCGTCACGCCAGGTTAAAAAAGAAAGAACTCGGCGCAGAATTTATGCCAAGGAGACGGACGCACACGTCCCCCGTCGCAAGATTTATTCGCTACGTGACGCTGCGCCCGGGTGTCCCATTGCAAAGTGCAATGTAGCATGTTATTTTTCTGCAGCGCGGATGGGAAACGGAGCAGCAGCGCAAAGTGCATGTCGCTCATCGCGGTTGAGTCGTAAAAAGCTGGTGCGGTTGTTTTTTAGGTGCAAGCAGCGAGTATTTTTGTGTGTTTTCCCAGTTATGGCTAACATGTGTGCATTGCGGGCCCCCGTTTCTCTTTCGCTGCATTCGGCGTGTATTATTTCCAAATGCTCACTGGCGCACACATATGGATGTGTTAATTTTAATGAAGGCCAGAAACAAGACGCTAGAAAAACACTCATTACCGCTCCCTAGGGGTTTTCTGTGGAATTCCGCAGCCTATACCAGCCTTTTGCAGCAATAAAATCCTGGCCCACAAAATTAACATTCTTGGCCTGTGCGCGAACACTTCTAATTTCGTCTCTCCATTATTGTTTGCTAACCTATATTTGGGCAGGCAAAAAGCGGTAGACCTGCCTTTTTGCTCGGTCTGGCGCATTAATTAAATGGTAATCAGGACGCTTTTTGCTGGCGTTCTCGCCCTTTTTGTCCCGAGCATCAACTCGACGGCGCGCGAAGAGAACACATATCTCTGCCCTCACTCGCGCGCACAAACCATTTTCTCTCAAAATTTCAAGTGGCCTCTCGAAACGGCCGTAAAAAAGAGACCTTTCGCAGGCGTTCCACGAAAGCAAGCGGCGCGCACTCGAGGCGAAAACATTTTTCTGTCCGTCTGCCGCACGCCGAGTTGTAATTTCGAGTGATCATTATTCCATCCTTTCCGCTGTCCCATCCAGCAGCAGCTTTTTATAACAAATTTTCCCAGGCCCGGCCAAGGTAGCAATCACGCAGCAGTCTTCGCGTCATTCTGCCGCGTCACTCGAAATATCTAGCCAATGTCCTTTCCCGGACGCCACTGCAATAACCAAATTGCAATCCACGAGGAGAAAAAGCAAACACATGATACATCTTGCGAGAAAGACAGCAAATGGAATTAGGTTCAGCTCCTGCGCTATTTTTTTGAGGACGCTGCCGCCGTTGATGATGATGAGGCAAAGTGAATTACTCACTTGGTTCTCTCCTAGTTTGTTTTTAACGAGCTGGGATCGCCCATTCTTTCTCTCTCTCGGAGGAAAATTGCTGCGGGGAGCAGCGAGGGGGAGTCGATTTGGCGCTGGGCAGCAGATGTTGTCCGCGCGCCAGGTAGAAATTTTTATCGGAGGCCAACATCGCTCGCTGTTGATTTCTGCTCCACCGAAAAATGTGATGTTGCTGAAGCGGCGGGCGGAGAAAAGAGCATCTTTCTCACAGTCAGTGAGATGCGCAATGCTGAAAGCACTCACGGAAGAATGGCTTTCTGAGCAAGCGTCTCTCGCGCAAGATGACGACGAAGGCGAACGACATCGGCGGAAGGAATAATCCGCTAAAGGGATGCGCTGCCGAATTATAAATTACGGAAGTGGAAAATGAATAGAAGTGAAAAGAGAAGAATGCAGCGCGCCGCGCGCCAGCTGGGCGAAGAGTAGAATATGGAGAGAGAAAAATGCTCCGTACTATCATAGGGATAAAAAGCGAGAAAGATTTGTTGGAGCAAATATTGACCTCCGCGCGTCTTCATTTGCAAATATATGCCTAAAATTATTATAAAATCTAGATTTTGGACTTAAGTAAATAAAAAATTTCCCAGCTTCATTTAATGACAAAAAAATTAGCAAAGCTTTCAAATTTACATACATTTATAGAAAAAACTCTTACATCTTGGCTGGTTGACCTCGGTTACATTTAAAAGTTAAAGTATTTTCTCACTCTATTAATAATTTATTTATTTCAAATGTTCTCGGTTCATTTATATATGAGAAATAAACAAACATGTCCACGATTCCCATCTCCAGAAAATTGCTTTTCTGCGATAACAGTGTCTCCGCTTACGCATGTTCTCGCAGCTTCCAAATACGGACGGATTCAGTCCCCCGCAAAGCAGAATCACCAAAGGGGGATGAGTGAGTGCGGTTTTAGATTGCACCGCGAGATAAACAAATAAATAAAGCGAGTTTTGCGGGCTCAAAGAAGCGGGCAGGCGGCGCATGTGTGTGCTGGCGCCTGTCAAATCAACCGAATTTACTTTGGCGGCGCGCGGCGAGGAAGCAGCGCAGGCGAAACGAACGACACACAGAAAGAGAAACTCCTTCTGCTCCCTTTTCTGCCGTCGTGGCGTGCGTGTGGACGGCAGATGACAAAATAAGCACAGTCTTGCTTTTGACATTTTTCTGCATCTTCTCTAGCAGCCGCTAGTTGAAAATAAACAGACCTCGGGCCGCTGGAAAAAGCCCAGGATTCCGCATCAATATCAGAGGAATGTATTTTCGGGACCCGGCGAGCGCACCAGAGCACCGTGCGTCTCCCGCTCACAATTTATAAGCACACGTTTCTCTTTTAATTGTCACGTCAGCTGTAAATAGTGTCACTTCGCTCTCAAATGAGGATGTTGTTTGTATAAACATCATGGCCTCTTCCAATGGAAGGATATTCTTGGCAGACGGCCCCAAAACAATCGAAAATGAGAGGGTGTGTCGCCGCGCTCAGCGGATTACAAAGATTTATCTGTGACGTCTTCCGTCTTTGCGGGAATTTCGCTTGAATTTCACCAGAGGTTAATTATAGAGCACCGCGAAAGAGGGCTCTTCTGGGGAGTTGTTTAATGAAAAAATACGCCACAATTCATTCAAACTCAACATCAAAGCATTATTCACTGCCGATCGGCGTCAAATACTAATCAAACAGCTCGGTTTGTAATTTGAAGGCAGCATAATGAATGATGCCAAAGCTTTCTCTATATTATTCATCGCGTATTAATACACAAATTCAAGCCCATGCAGCGAGAGAGAGGGCAAAAGGCGGTGCTGTGTAGCAATTTTGATTTCTAAGAGACACGAGAGACGCAAGGCCATAAATTTCGTTTCCTCTCCCTATGCTCTGGCATTACGTGTATTACAGACAGGCGAGTCCTTTGATTTGCACACTCGGTCCGAAGCATAAATCAAAACAATTATTCCTTGTTAAGGCTGCAATTCAAAAGCCGAAATGTGTGCGTGTGTTGCTACGAGAGGGCTAATTACGCGCGCACACACACGTGTATGCTGTTAATACGCTTGTTTTTCGACCACACACGCCATCCGGCGCCGCGTCAGTCGGAATGGATTTTCAAAGATGTGCTCTCCGACTGCTCGGCCGACGAGTGACTAAGCATTATCAATTTGCCTTTTGTTCCCGCGGCTAATTAAGCAGCATGACGAGGATGCCGGCTAATGAGCTGCGAGAACCTGTGGCCCCGCACGCTGACACTTCTATCGGCGAGATGGATCTCAGCGAACCCCACGGGCCAGGTCCAGAGCGATGTAGTACAGCTTGCCGCACCACACGTGACCGGAATCTTAGGCAGCCGATACTCGGTTTTGCCCATATCGGTGGTGTTGTGTGACAAGATCGTCGTCGTCCCATCAAGGAGCGACTTCTGACTCGCGTGAGTTTGAGAGGCTTCACTGGTTTTTTTTATGATTGGCCCTCAATATTTTATGGCCGAGTTACACGCCGCATCTCAACCGACGAGCCCAACGCACGAATGCATAAAAAGTTATATTACACTCACTTTTTATTTTAATATGTGGTCGGTTTACAAATTTCCTCGACGGCTGGTGTTTTATTCTGGCGACGCTCAGCATCAATGTTGCAACAATGCTTCTGTTTCCGCACGTCACTCTTCGTGAAATTTCCATAACTACATGCAAAGTGCATCTCAAAAACCAGGGAGAGGGGCGAGATGGGCGAGTAGCATATTATTGTGTAATCAAAAGTACGTACATAGCGCCGGCTGGAGGTGAATAATAACGCACGCGGCGGCTGCCGCTGCGAAATTAGACATTCATTTATGCTAATACGTTTTATGCACCGAACGTCAAGGAGGTGTAAAGAGCGAGTACTCTCTTTTTACCGCTCGCTGGGGTGGAAACGCCAGCCAGAATCTGACAGCAGGGGGTTAAAATACCCGCCCAGCTGTATGTGTTTCCCTTCTTATACATGGAATATATGTATATATAGTCTTGAGTCAAGCGCCTGTTGAGAAGTGAGAGTGGTCCATGCAGGTAGAGATCACGGCCGAGAAATATTGTTCTGCCATTTATACAAACAGCCTGCTTGACTATACGGGTGCGCAGGTAAGGGAATCACCACAGGGGTTCTATTCTTTTCGGCGATGGTAATATCACGGGGGCTACAACACGGAAATTTCCCCCTGGTCGGTCGTCGCCACCGTCTCATGGCTTCTCTCGACGACGGTGATATATAAAATTGCCGGTTCCCTGTATCGCGGCCTCGATATCAGTGCAGGTGCAAGGAAAACAAGAATTCACCCTTTTCTCTCAATGGCCTTCTAATACAATAAAAATAAGCAGTTGCCGCTCCCCTGTGTCCCAGCCGATTATATCGTACCTTTTTTGTGCAGTGAGTCACACGCTGCTTGTTTGTCACACCGAAACATTTCGGAATGAGCAGTTTCATGCACTTGGATTTAGTGAGAGATTAGGCCCTTTTACATGGCGGCAATGTTTTGATTAGAGTAAAAGTGTTGCAACGTTTTCAAAGTCGTTGAGACTAAGTGGTTACAAAGATTTTGATGCATTTCACACCCTTCATGATAAAAACACATCACACATTGTTGTAACGCACAAGACTGAGTCACTCAGCATGGAGGATGTTGCTATATGCTCAGAAACATTTTTTTATTAATTTAGAGTGACGCGCCATGAAAGTGTAATAATTTATTTCGTCGAGACGATGACTTATCGTGGCGTATATACTTGTGCGTGCACATAAAAAATTATATGCGCCACTAGTGCCAGCAAAAACATATTGTGACAGACGCCGAGGCACAAAACAGCGGCGCGCAGGCGACTTTATTATCATGCAAATAAATTGTTCCTCGCTGGACTCATTTTTAGGTGATTTACATCACAACTAAAGCTGCAGCAGCCTTTCCCTCACGTCCTCCTTTATTTTTAGACTCGGCGCAACATTAGCGAGAGAAAATTAAATAAACACAGTAAAAAAATATGCATAAAAGAATCGTCGTCTGCGAGGGAGGGAGGAAAAAACGGGCGCACTTGTATTATAGTGCGACTCTTTTGTGTCGCCCGCGCTTTCTCCAAAAAGTCTCTCAACTATTTCCTTAGACGAGGGTGAAAATACTCTCTGGGGAGGTTTCAGAATGTCGTTTTCTTCTACTATTGCAATGCACCGAGAGCCAGGCCGCAACACGAAGCAGAGACCAGTGGAAACGGGAGCATAGTGTAAGAAAATGACGAGGGGGACAGGGGAGAGAACAGAGACAGAGAAACAACAGCCTGATCCTTCCAAGATTTTTTACTCCTCACGTTACAGCGCACATGAGCAGCACCAGCAGCAACATAATAAAATAAAACTCTGTGCAGCAGGGGACATTCGTGAACCCAATCGCTCGGTATCGGGTGTCATGTGACTGACACTAATTTCCAATTTGTTGAAGAATAGGAGGAACAAAGACGCATAATGGATCAGGATTGAAAAGAGGCTTTTTAGGAGCAAAATATATTCACCTTTTGAGCATTTTATTTTTAGGTTTTGTAAAGTAAATGCTACAGTAAGCTGAGCAGATCATAGTGAGCACTAACAAATATTTACGTTGCTCACATTCTTGAATTTAAAAAATCCAGCTAAGGTCTGAAAAATTCCACGTTGACCACAGATTTTCTCGATTCTACCCTCACATTTGATAGGTCCGTCGGCAATAAAGATTTCTTGTTCTACCTGCTTTGGGGCTCGTTAGGTCTCCTCCCTGCTGGCCCGTCAGGCGCACCTTTTGTTTGTTCGATGTCAATCACTTATAACGATATATTTATTTTTCATCATCCACCACCTCATGCATAAGCTGAGCGCTGTTGGTGGGTATACGTGATGTACACACGTTACACCTCTCTCGTGATGTGATAAAAAAGCAGCTGAATAATGTTGCTGGCGTGCGTTGGACTCTTTAATAATAATTAATGTTCAATCAATATTCTCCTCTCTCCAACATGCAATCAGAGTAACCCTTCGTCCATAAATCAACAGCGCTGTATCTATACACCAGGCAAAAAATAACACTTTATTAATTCAAACTGGGGCAGCAAAGCAACGCGCATAAAAAGGTATCAATATCTTACGCAGCGTGAGTCGGCTTTGAATTAATTATATTGATATTAAGAATCCATTAGGCGCAGGGGAAAAAACGGGCCACTTTGGCGGGTGATTTATACGAGCGGGCGAATTCTTGTGTAATTCGAGGAAACCCACACACCGGGATCAAAGCGCGCGGAGACTGTGTGTATATGTATAGCGTCTTCGTCCGACTCGAAAAAGGTCGGGCTCATTTTTTAATCGTGGGAGACGCCACGGGCGAGGAAGCGGATGGCGCCACAGGCTCTTTCGGGGCCCGACGTGCGCGGCGGCGGGATAATGCCGCCTTTATCAGGGAGCGGGCGCCGGCGACATCCCTCTCATAAACTCAAGTGCCTACTAGGAGAAAAAGTCACAAAACTCACGCAGCAACAGCAGGTACGCACTTATGTTGCCCTCGACGGGAAAAAAGCAGCGGCGGCGTAACATCTAAAGCGGTTGCCACTCGTGATGACAAAAACCACACACGCGGCTCGCCCCGGCAGGTACTTTTATTTCATTTAAGTCAACCGAGCTGCCCTGCTTTTCTCACAATAAGCAGAACCGAATTTTTACGACCGATCCTGCCTTTTTAAGGAAAATTTGCGCGTACCGCCGTGAGAAAGCCGCAACTCCGTTCCCATACTGACCACTATCTTTCACAACAATTTTTTGTCTGGTCCCCCAGCCTCAGCACTTTAAATCCATGCAATGCGGAAAAATTTAGTTGAGTACTGAGCAATTAAAGTTATGCTGGTATTTTTGCTGATGTTTTCCAAGTAACATTTATATGTTCGTCGTGAAGCTTCATTAAGGCGTCTAAAGCTGCTAATGATATAATAAACCATAACTAATTACAAATAGTATGATTTAAAGGCTTGTTAAATCTATCTAAAAAAAGGCTGAAAAACAGCTTTAATTAGGGTGTGAAATTTAGACAGTCGTTAGTTAATTCAATCGTCATGAGAACTTCATAAAAACAAAAAAGGTAATGGAGAGCTTGGAACATTCTAAAATCCTGTACAAATCAATACAGAAACTGCCTAAAATCGACTGCAAAAAATGTTTTTTTTTCAACATAGCATTTTTCCAATGTGTTAAAATGCAATGCTCATGGTGCCGCACAGGTAAAAAAAGTATTGGCCGCAAAGTATGCAAGCACTTGCTTTCCCATCTCTCGTTATCAAAATGCCGCGTAAATAAACACGTAAAGCAAAGCACCCGGCCGGGAGAATTAATAAAGGCATTACAAGCGAGCTAAGCCTCTTATGCAGAGCGCGCCAGCAGCTTTTTTCTAGCCCCAGTAATACAACACACTGCGCTTTGCTGCGGCTGGGTGTGTGAAATCTTTCCTCTCTCGCTCCCAAAAGCACTGGGCCATCGTTCCCCCTTGACAAAATTATGCACGCCAAGTGAGACCCCTCTTTTTCGCCGGCATCTTTTGGTACTTTGAAACTTTTAATGCGGTTCCGAGGCACTTTGAATTTAGGAGAGGTCAAAAGGCTCGTTGAAATGCTGCCTTGCCAAAAAAAGAAGGGCAGGCATCTGGTTCTTATTACACCGCTGCTGCCGAGAAATGAAAGTATGGAACGAAGACAAATCAATTAAATGAGAGGAGTTTTGTTTGCGTGTGGTCTGGGAATTATATTTCGGCCCCGTGCCGCGCGTTCGTATTTGATATGTGAACGGCAAGAAGTGGTTTGCGGGCACGTATCTTCGCTTGTCAGTTAATAAGAAAAAGGGTCAGCTCAGAGGGGGAGTGGGGGTTGTAATTTCGAATGGGTCAGCATGCATACCGTATGATCAGACACATAATTAGCATTTCGTGTGCGTGTCCATTACTCATTAATTCACACGCCGCACTGGCTTGCTGGCCGGCCAGGAAATAATAAAATTTCTCATCAAAAATATAGTTTTTAATTAATATTCCCCCCGCGTCGCTTTCCTAACGCAGCCCTTTGTGGCGCGATGGCATCTCTCCGTGTTGGTTCTCAGCGGCGGCGTAAACGCCCATATCCATTTATTTTTATTATTTTAATTGGTCGGAGGCGTTATGTTGTTTTTAACATTCAGTTATTTAGTCCTTAATGCAGCGTGGATTTTTCACCGGGCGTTATTAATCCTCGTGCCGCGCGGCACCTGTCGATGCCGAAAGTTCACGGAATTGGTAATTATTTTCGTTCCTTTGTTGTAGCACTTTATCTCGAAGGAAATGTGTATTCAGCGTTTCATTGTCTTTTCAAGAAATGACAGAAACAATAGAAATTCTTCACTTTTAATTAGCAGCCGAGGAGGATGCGTTGAACATAAAATGAATAATCCGAAGAATTATGGGAAAACGTCGGCTTTTGTCAGAACGTTTTCCTTGGACGTTTGAAATATATAAATTTTTCTCCTGCTTAGCCCAACTCTATTTTTCCAGGTCACGGGACACTGCTTTTCTCATCCCTGGCGAAAACAAACACGCTCTCTTTCCTCTCGCTCTCTCGTCCTATATAAAATAAAATAGTGAGGATGGAAATGCGACCAACGCCGTCGGGCCTTGGACCGCGTCGAATCAATTTTTGGCGTTTCCTCTCTTCGCCGAAGAAACACACATTTCGTATTAAGCGCCGGGGCAAATATTTGCACTCATGTGCTATTTATACAAAGTATCATGCGCGCGATACTTGCTTGTTAAAGTACACACACGGGCCGAATTTATATAAAAGCCGAGGGCACACACGGTCGCCTTTTCATACAAAATAAGCGTGGAGGATGAGAGATTTTGCTGCATGTGCTCTGCTCTCCACCCACCCGCTCTCCGTAGGTGGGCCATTGATCTCGGCGGCGCATTTCGCAACATAATTCTCCTTCTTATTAAGCGGGGCGCCGTTCGAGCGGCGGATACGCTCGTCGGGCGTAGACGCGAATTATCCGAAACAAAAAGATCACAGCTCGAGACAACCAGTGCGTCACGAGGCTTTCGTATTAAATTCAATTTTCGAGCCCACGTCCCCCGCAGCAGTGTTCGTGAAAGAAAGCGTTATGAAGTTGTCTGCGCGGCTGCAGTAATTAAGAAGACCTGCATCATTTAATTATAACGTCTTTTTGACTGGGTGATAACTCCCATTGTGTCGGTGAGTGAGAGAGGATTGTGTTTTTAAGTGCAGCTTTTTCGACGGTGCGGGCAGTGGAACTAACTTAACATTATGTAGCGAAAGGGGAAATGCGGCACGCCGACTGCCGCGCGCCGTTCTTTTATTTTACAGCCGCCTGCGTGAGAGCTAGTTACACACATACTCGCATGTAAATGACGATTACAATGAATAAACGCTCGGCCATAAATTTGTGAATTAAATAGTTAAGCGCGGGGTGCTCTCGCTCGCTCGCTCGCTTTCACGGCCGCCGCGTGGCAAATGTCGTCTCGCAAAAACTCGATCTCTGCAGGGTGACGCGCGGGAGAATTCGCACGCCTGTGTTTCATGAAATATAGGCTGACGGAAACTGGTTTGCGATGATTCACAGCCCACGGATGCGGAGGAGAGGATCAAAACGACGGCGAAATATGCGCTGCGTGCGGTATGCACAAACAACAAGCAGAGTTTTGACAGCCGGGATCAGAATCAAGATTCACCGCCGGCGGACGATGATGTGACTGACTGACTAACTGCAAGACAGAAAAAGATAGAGAAAAATAAACCGGTGAACGGACCTCCCTTTCTGCATTTTTTATTCGGCCAGGCCTTCCAGCTCTGCTTTGTTCGACGAGGGGCTGTCGGGGGGCATATTGATGAGTTCGAAACTTCCTCCTGATATTGTCCTGCGTTCTTTACTCTCTCATGACGCCGTTTTTCGATACAAAACCAATGTTTTATCAAGACGTGACTGCCATACCCGAATAGGCCGCACCAGAGAGCTGGAATTTTCTCAAAAAACACACATAACAGCCAGTCTGCACGCGGTCGTCGAACGCACATTAAAATTACAAATTTGTGCCCGCCGACAAGTGAGAGCGTGTGTTATTATCCGACGCGATGCTTTTCTATACACTTATAGCATGTGCACTGGAATAAAATTATCCAAGTGCAACAGCGTTTTCATCCTCTTCCAGCTGGCGGCGCTTTTTGAAAATACTGAATGCTCCTCTCGACAGCTTGTGCGCTTCACTCTCATGTACTTTTCTTATATAAGAAAGAGCGCAGCGGAAAGGGTTAATTTAGAATACACGCCGGGCGTTCACTAATAGAGCGGGCGGCCGACGGAGTTTGTTTTTTTATTTATCCAAAAGCTACAGATTTTCTTACAAGATAAACCATAACTGCTTCTGTGTGTGCGCAACAAAACTTTTTCATCATCATCATCACGCCGGCACCAGATTATTATAGACAAACACTTTAAAACTTTTCAGCGTCGGCCGACTGTCGTTTTTTCTAAATCTTTTCTCATGCTCCACGTGATTCTGAAAATAATATGGTGCTAGCTGAAGAAGCTTGGGCTTTTTAATTTAAAGTAAACACGGTTCCTCTCTCTCCTCCGAAGCTATCAGAACAAAGGACTGACGTTAATTGAATGAAAGACACGCGCACGTCTTTTTCAATTAAATTAAAATGCATCCGGCAGCCGGCTCACGAGCATACAGATTCCGCACGCTCTCTGTACAAACACGAAATTACACACAAACCTACCTACCATTTTTGGCCTGTCTGCTCAAAGCACGTGAGGATAATGATTTAAAAAATGCACTTGATGGCTGCGCTGACAACAGGAAAGCATCGGCCTGATTGATTTGGCATGCTCTTTACGCTATTCGTTCCACCCTTCACCATCAAACGCCGGCGCTCGAGAGCAGATTGAATCCCGGACGGACGGCGATGGATGCAGCAAACATATCAACCCATCACTCGCAAGCACGAAACTCATCAGCAGATAAAAAGTCGGCTGGGCGCACGGACGCCGGTGAAACTCAATAAAATTGATTCTAAAATTACCCTTCCACTACACAAAGGGGCGATTTCGTGCGCTACGGCTCGCCCATCTATCACGAAAATACTATAGATAGGAAAGGATAAAGAGCAATTTAAAATTAGTTTTACTAATAGAGGAAATAAAGTGGGAGCTAAATTGGTGAACGTAGTGGTTTGAAGGGAGTTTCTTTCTCTTGATTCAGCTATTTTTTTCTTGCGTAAAAAGTGATGTAGTGTTTTTGCCGTTCAATAAATTTTCTGCTTATAAAATTGGATAATGTTTATGTACTTTCAGCAATTACGCCGTTCAGTTACTAGCAAAAGCAAATTTACGACCAGCCCGCCGTTATTTTCGAAATTCCATCGTTATTTCCAGCACGATCCCTCTCCGGCACCGAATTTCATTTCATATTGCATATAAGCCAGGGCCGCACACAACAAAAGCGATCACTTTTCATCACTCTCTGCGCCAAATGCTTAATCCCACGGTGCAATAAACATCGATTCCGTTAATTCCGTCGGCGAGAGGATTGGTAATCCCATAAATTCGACCCCACTGCGCTGCAGAGAGTATTAAAAATATTGACACACGGCGAGAGCCGATAATTATGCCGCCCCATCACGGCCAGCGCTCTTTTTCAAGCCGGCGCGTCATCCGGTACGTGCGCGCTGCAGTTTCTCGCGTGAGTATTTCTGCCGGGGTGATACCCAAGATTTATGGGCATTTTCCTGCGGTATGGTGCATTTCGCGAGAAAAAGCTGCGCGGCTGCTCTCTTGCTGAAATTGCGTGCCATATAGAAGTGAGCTCCATTTAACCTTGCTGATGATGATGGTGGTGCCCGTGGTGGTGGTGGCGGCGGCGGCGGAGGAATGGCGCGCGGCCCACCCACCGCCATACATCATTGGCAAATTTATCTATAATATAGAGAGCGCGCGCGGGAAAAACGCTGTCGAACTCACAAGATACCTTGGGAGCTGCTGAGCGACGTCAATCCATCATACACACGAGGAAAGAGTGTGCCATTTGTATCGAAGCGCGAGAGCAGAAAAAGTGCAAAAGTGGTGACGGCCCTCCACGGCGCTCGGCAAATCCTCGTTTTATTATCAATATAACGTGTCGACGATATGTTTCCCGGCTGCTTCCAAGTTCGCAAGAAACAGCACTTCCCAAGGCAAAAGAGTAATGGTGTTTATGTTTTGTAGGGTGATATGCCAAGCAAATGGATTTTCTAAAAAGAATAATTGAAAAGGAAAACTAAAAAATATGTTGTGCTTTGTAAATATTTCATACACTCCTCTACTAAGCCGATGTTTCTCCTTTAATATATGCCGCGAGACTTGCATTTCTAATTTATTTTTCAATTAGAACCTGAAATAACAGGTTGGGAGTATGCAATTACAGCTTGTTTTTAATTTCTGCGGCGCAACTCTTTAGCAACACTGCGAGTGTAGAATCAATCGAGGTGCAACTACCATTTAAGCTCGCGCGCGTATTATGTACTTCTTGGCACGACGCAAATAGCCATTCGAAGCGAGGACCGTGGGAAGTGCTAAGTGGGCGTGACCAGGTCTTGAGCGATTATATCAAAGGAAATCGCGCCGCCTCGATTTTAATTATCCGCAGCCGTGAGCTCGGTCATTCATTTATAACTGTCGTTCAGTGAAAACGAGTCGGAGGGATGATAATTTATTTTTACGCCCCAAAACTGCTTCGAGTGTTCTGTTTTTGGCTGCGTTGGCACCACTTTTTCCCTCTTGTTTTTCCTCTTTCGTCAAGCTTCAAGCTGGCAAGCAAGCACCAGAGTTGCAAGGACGGAGGCTGTGTGTGTGTGTTTCCATTTCACGCTTGCATGCTCTCGCTAGCGGCTCATCTCGCGCGCCAAAAGTGATGGCTCCTCGCTCACTTGGAGCCCCGCTCGCTCTTATACACGCCTATACCAGAATGAACGGCTCATCGCAATTTTCACGCCTATCAGATTAAGAAAGGGACACAATGAGGCAGAGCAAACTCGATTTTTTACATTCATTGAGATTGGCACTTGTCAGCGGCGCAGCACCGGAAATCGCTGCTTATTTTTCACCGGCGGATATTTTAATCGAGCGAACAGCGCACGAGGACGAGTTTTCGAGCGAAATTATATTCCGGCGGGGCTCAAACGAACCAAGTTGCGGTCTTGGGAATACCTGGCGGCGTGCTATGTCGAGAAATAGTTTCGGCCTGCGTCGGATTCCGTTGATAATTTTGTGACAGCGACAGAGGGAAAACACGTGAAGTCACTCTCGGGCCGAGTCCATTGAGCAGGGGACCGAAAGGCGTGACCCTTTCTTGCCTGGCACACGGCCCGACCGACCGACCAACCGACCGACACAGCAGCACTCTCGCTCCGTCGGTGTACATGTACGCGATTTGGCGAGCCAAACATCTTTACGCCTGATTGAAGGTACAGAGCAGGAAACTAAATCCAGCTACACACACTGCCGCCGTCGCCGTCGCCGCCGCCGCCGGTTCGGAGAACGTGGAGCGAGATAATGTGTGCCTGTGCAATATTTTTTTGCACGACCAAGGGCGCTAGACCAATTGCCGGTCGTTGGTAAATAAAATTGGAAACGTCTAGTCTCTGCGAAATTGGCCCTCTCGCTCGTAATGACCCCTGCATCGGAATTTTATTCGATTCTCTCTCTGCATCCGCTGGTGCGCTCCGCCGCCAACGCCGCCGCCGCGACGTGATTATTACATGGCGCGGACCTCGCCAATTAATGGTGCGAAAAAAGTGCCACGGCGGGCGATAAAAACTTCAAATTGATTGGATGTGACTGCGTGGCAGGCAATTTATAGCCGTTCCGAAGGAAGTCAACATCACCAAACACGGCTTCGATTCCATTAAAGCGGAGCACGCTTGGTGCACTGGCACGTGCATAAATTCGGTTTTATGTTTGACCGCTGATGCTGCTACCGGGCAAATGTGAAAAATTATTACTGCTGCACTGGACCAGCATTATATAAATTTATCGTTCCTCCGCAGCGAAAACCACCAGCCGGCGAAATGAAAAGTATTGCATTAATTGTTATTCTCGCTCGCTGCTTTTTTTTGCACCAACAAACCAAAAAACTGCTGGACAAACAAAATCAATAGGTGCCTTGTGCGATTCACAACTACTCTGTTTTCATTTATTTCGAATAAATGGTGTGAAGGGGTGCAAAAACCACGTTTTCCCATTAATCATCCCTTCTCCCCCCGTCCGGTGTCCAAATCCCAATTAGAACCGCAGCAGCACTCAATTGTGTCAACGAAAAAGCCCCCGCGAGTGCCATTCAAATTAATCGGCTAGTCGCTCTCCTCACTCGGAATAAACGGCTGCTTCTTTCCAAAGTGGCTGGCCGCCCAAAAAGACCATTAACTCGAGACCGCCTTTCGCAACTCGAAGCGGCCGTGCCGTTAAACGGAGAGGGTATGCACATCGGTGGGCCCTGTGAAATGCAATATCACGAGCCGGCAAACATTAATTACACGCGCGGGCATCGCACAATGTTGAGTGCGCGCTGTGGCGTTGGCAGGTGCTGCGCGCAGGACAACAGGTGCGATATGCACCGCAAAGGGCCGCTCACTCATCGTCAGACAATGCGTACAATAAGGGCTATCACTCTCGGCTGGCTGGCTCGGTAAGAAGGTTGTTTCCATGTGGCGAAACTGGCGGTGGCGGCGGCGGTCCCGACGACACCCCCGAAGAGCAGCAGCCCCGTATCGACCAAATAGAAAGGGGCCATAAAACCGCCGGCGTCGCCCCTCTGCATGGTTAGCGAAGGCTGGAGAATGCCTAGAATGCCTGCCGGAGCGTTTGTTAAGCTGTCGAAACTCGCAGGTCGCGCTACCTACGCGTGTCCGCTGGGCAATAGCCGAGGAAATTTGAGCCGAACGGAACAGGAAATTAAATCGCGAGCTCCGGGCGAATTGTCAGAGAGAACAGAATTAAAAGTTGGCGATATAAATCCTCGTCGGCTTAAAAGTTTGGTTTCGAGAGCACCGCGGGTGTGCCTTTTGACGTGCCAATCCCACAAAGAGCCACCAAGCAATATCATTTCCCGCGCGAGATTCTTGCGGAAAGTTTTACGGTCACAATTTGGTGGGCAATTTAAAAGTGGTGTGCGTCCATTTGCGCGGCGGTGGCGTCTCCCCTTTCGCCGGGTCCGTCCAGCAGCAGCAGCAGCAGCGCATTATGCAAACTAGCGCTCGCATTACAAGCAGGCTGAAACCTCTGCACGCGGCCGGCGGAAGCAAGGGCTGTGCGGCACGGCTGACTGAGTGGACTGGATGCAAAATCGCCGCCGCAGCGGATGGATGCTGCGCTGGTGTGTGGCGTCAGCTGCAGTTAGTGGCGTTATCGGCGCGGGGGTTGATGCCCGGCACCAACGACTGCGTGTAATGTATGTGTGCGGCCATCCAGCCGGCCTTGTTACACGGCGACGGCCACGCGAAAATCTAATTAGCTGAAAAATTACAGATGTACACACACGTGTGCAAGGAAGGGTGTGTTGCCATTGCGATTGCTGCTAGGTGTGCAGAGCAATTAAACCCATCTGCCTGTCAACGCCAAAGCCGAGAGCGGGAAATTATGAGCGCGGAGATAAAAAGGGCCAGCCGAGAGAGCGATATGGCATGGCCCTAAGTGCACGCTACACCTGGTGTAATGCAATTAAAGGCGGAGTGAGAGTTTGAAAACGTTTTAATGGCCTCGCAATGCTTTTTGTCGAAATTGTAATCGCGGTAGTTGTAAAACTGCACACAGAGACACGGCCAAGCCGGAAACAGCGCGTTTCATCTTTACGTGTCGGCTTAAAATTTTGGCAGGCTGGTGTGAAAAAGCAGATAAAAGTTGTCGTTTAGCACATCTCGTCGCCGAAATGCGACGGCTTGACCCAAAAAATGCTGCATAAAATATATTGAGAAAATCCGTGTTTGCTTGCTCTCGTGTGCCGACTGGCTGACTGGCTAGCTGAGATCCCCGCCCGCCGCTGAGCGAGCAGATTCATTCACGCAGTTTCTCTAACACGTCTATTTACTCAGGGAATGATTGAGCGCTAACCATACTGCGCTAATATAACAAGAAAACCCGAGAGGGCCGCACGCCTCCACATAAATAATGAAAAGTATTATACGGCACTCTGCGAGCGAATCGCGCCCTGCCAAGGGAGGAAAAATTCGGATCGTCGAGAAGAAAGGGGTTGCAACACACCAGCAGCAGCAGCAGCAGCACCATGTACGATCTCTCGCTGGAATGGCACTCATTCTCTCTCGCCAGCATGCAAGGGTGGAAATTCGATTTCGTAACTGACATTTTCCAGAGTTGGAAATTGGGGGGACCGACAGACGACTCTGTCGCTGCCGCTCTCTCCGCCGCCGCCGCCACGCGTTTTGCGACGCTTTGTGCGCTTAGAAAAGAAATCATTACCGTAATTCACGCGGCCGAATTCAATTTTCGGCGTCGGAAACATTTTAATTCCCCTCGATGTGCTGTCCGGCGTTTTCAATTAGCCTTCGAAAAGTGATTTGCGCTCATTCCTGCGCACGCATGCAGCAACGCAGACACGCAGTAAAACACACTGCTCCTCCGAGTGCTGGCCGTCTTTTCAATAATAAAATGCCACCAAAAGGCGCAGACTCTCTTTCTTTCTTTGCCGCCTTGTTTAATTTAATCCTCGCTAGGCCAGAAGAATTTTTATTATTTCTCGGAGAGCTTCTCTATAGAATGGCCATCGGAGCTTTTATCCTCTCCATTAAAATTTATTGCATTGGCCAGCAGCATCTTAGCTTGAGCTTGTGTTGGGTGACGAACTGTAATCCATTAAGCAGGCAACCAGGGAAAATAGTGTTTTTTCTGGTGGTTTTGAAAAATGAAATCACAGCCGAAGATTAATTGGCGTGTAGAACAAGCCATGTAAAATCTATTCAAAAGCAAATTTTCAACGTGAAAGCAGAGTCTCTTGTAATACTCGATGCTTATGATAGTTTACTTCAAAAAAGGCTCACACATTGTAACAAAACCTTCTCTCCAAAATAAACCAAAACACGAGAATAATTCATATGTACGGCCTCGCTCACTTTCACACATTATGATTCGTCTTGTTTTTTGGCGAGTTAAATAAAGGTTCAAGTTTCTATACGACCTGTTTTTCCTCATTAGGTTCAGGTGTTCAGATAAGATGTTTTACTCCTGCGATTCTAGTGTATTTTCATTTTTCAACGGCATGAAAGTAGATAAATAAAATGATGTTGTAAAAATATTGTGATTCGTGATCAACAAAGTGAAATACTTAAAAAAATTTTGATTACGAAAATATTTAATTGTATTAGTTTATAATTTTACAAATTCCATAAGGGAATTATTGACATATTCAAAATCAACGGCATTTTGCAGTATACAGTACATAAAAATCAGTTGTATTGTATTGTATTATATCTAATCTAAAAACATGGATAAAAGTGATTTTATATGCAAACAACTCTCGGTTGAAAAAGAAACTGATAGAAATCTCCAATTTTGCATATATTATATAGGAGAGGTAACGCTATTTTCTCGAATCCCACACGAACACCCCTTTTAAAACTTCTCGTGTGTATCGAATATTTTACACACTCCGCATGAGCTCGCCATAAAAGTGCGTTGTGTGTACACAATAAATTTCCAACCCTTTCGAAAGAGGGGGATATTCCCCCCGTTTGTGCCCCGCGCGCCACCCGCACCGCCCGCCGCACTCGAGCGCGTTCAGTGGCACCAGGTAAACAATAAATAACTACGAGCGCAATAGCAATTACGATTACTGCAGTCAGCACCCTTGCTCTCGCTCCCGTGCTGCTGCTGCTGCGTCGATTGGCGAGAGTGCAATAATATCACAATAACATGCATGCCTCGTGTGATCCAATTTATCTTCGTGCACGCGCGCGTGTACGGAGTGCGGCTGCACGAAAATGCACCTGAATGGGAATTCGTGCCGAGTCGCAATACAGGAAACAATCAAGAGAGCCAGCCAGCACTCGGACGGCGCGCGGAGACCGAATAATTAGCATCGGTAATTATAAAGCAGCGCACACAGGCCGCATGGGCAAATTACAAGGCGTCGAGTGCTCTCGCGGAAAATAAATAATGGCGCTACAATAGCTCACCACGGGCGTGCCCGGCATTATATTTATCGAACTTTGATGATGGGGATTTCCCAGCAGCACCGACTCGACAAAACGGTTGCCATAGCGTTGAAAGTCTAATTTTAGAGAAGCCTTTTCCATCAGGTGAAATTGCAATTTTCCTTCCTTGGCACCTGAGCAGCGTTTTCGAGGGTCTTTCCGATCAAGAGGCCTTTTAAAAAGACCCACCAAGACGAAGGAAAACGCCAATCAACTTGCAAAGCTATAAATGAATGCCGTTATGCCAAAAATGATTTCCATGAAATCACGAAATTGTTGCGCACCGACCGTTTATTTAGAAGTAAAAATCCCATCGCCAGCCCGCGATGGTATGCTCACCAGCTCCATAAAACATCACTTTACGAGCGGTGTACATACACGGCTTTTTTCATAAATTGAGCTAAACATTTCCTTTCCCATGCCTCTCCATAACACACAACACGAGAGCGCCGTTTTTGCACTGGCTCTGATGCCACGCGTAATTTGATCCATCAAAATTCCATTTATCAACAACTTGTCTCATTAATTTCATAATTAATTTCCCCGCAGACAAGCTTTTCATACAAAATGCGGAGGAATCGCGCAAAAGCCGTTCAACCCACGCAGCGACGCGCGGGACGGTAGGCAAAAGGAAAAATCTTGATAGCGCGCGTTACTCCTGTGCCTATTAGCTCTGCTGACAGCTAATATGCATAATTTCAACTGGATATTTATGATCGTAATCTGCACGTGTGATCGTACTCGCCTTTCCTTTAATACATTTCGAAAGGGCCGCGCTGCTGGGCGTACGAAAATAATAAATTACGCACACAGAAACTCGGCGCGGCCAGATAAAGCATATCCGCGCGGGGAGATATATCCTAAATAATTAATTACAACTCGGGAAAAATCTACCGTGTGAAGAATGGAAACAGAACAAATTACCACCACATGTCATAGCGCCATAAATTTGATTAAACTTGCGCGCACGCTTTTTATATTGTGATTATGGCAGCGGTGCGCGCACTGCTAAGCGCCGAACGCTTGTGAAAAAAGGAGAGAGAGAGAGAGGCCTCGAAAGCATTAATAACAATTTCAGTCACAAATCTTACGGCGAACGACACTTGAAAAATATCCACTTGCTTTTAAATAGCACTCGAAAAGTGAATAAAACCCGTTTGTGTGTGTTTGGTTTATTCAGCTCATTCTTCTGCACAGACGACGGATGATGGATAGATTTTGTCTCGCGCGTCCGTCCCCCGCCGCTCGTGAGAGTGGTACATAATAAAATAATCATCCATTCGTATCAAACAGAAAGAGCGCAGGAAAGAAAGAGTTTGTTTTTGTGCCTGGCTCCGTTTTGTTTGTTTGTGCCTCTTCTCTCCTCGACATATTATTGATTTTGATTTCCTCATTCAAGCGGCAGCGAACTCCTTTATATTCATCAGCAAGAGTTGGAGCCATTCAAAAGCTTTTTCTCAAGTAACGCTCTCGGTAAAGGAGAGGAAAAAAATAAAAATCTCCAAGATGCGGATAAAACAAAAGGTTGTTAAATCATAATTCCGTTGGCAAACTCGGCGATTTATGTTTGCAAGCGAAAAGTTGTTTTCGTTGCTCGGCACTTTTGATATAAAATTAATCTTGGCGAAGGATACGAGGAGAATGAGAAATTGATTTTTTGCTGCGCTTGATCTCTCTGGTTAACCTTTCGCGGACCAAGTGTTTTAAGGACTCAGCCCGGCCGAATCGAAATTAATTACCTGCCTGTTTGTAATGACTGCGCTCTGCTCGGCTCTCGGCAGCGAGAAGTTTTCCTTCAAACACCCACTCGATCGGTCTGCGCGGCCGCTTTTTTTAATACTCCTCGCGCCGAGTGTGTATATTCAAATCTGTCATCGTAAATACCTCATCACTTTTCTCCTCGGCGTGTATCCTCGGTGCAGACACGCAGGATTATGGCTCATCTGCATATTTTAGGGCTCCTCTCCGAAAAGCATCATCAGTCTCTGATAAAATTATTGCCGTTCAATAAACTCTCCTTCTAAATGTACACAACAGTAAAAGCGCCGTTTCAACTTTTTAAAATTTATAGCTCATTGCTCTCTCTTTCTTTTTGTTGCTCAAATTCTGAGGACTTTATTAGCAGTTAAAATTTCAACAGCAGCTATACACGTAATGTGCTTCGGATTTGTGCCTTGCAATCAATATTCACGTTTATGTGTGTGTGTACGCGCTGTGGCCTTAATTGCCAACGCGGCTGCAGACAAAATTTTGCTGCCAAGACAATATATGCCGTTATAAGGAATATAGTTGCAAAAGCTGCGTTTTGATTGATAACGCCGACTTTGGAGAATGTTGATGGTCTATTGTTTCTCATTGGTACTGCTAATTGATTTGCAGCATTACACGTGCACCTTAGCAATTATAAGCCACTCCTTGAAACCGCCAAAATTGCAAGCTGTTTAGCAATTAGCAAGACTTTTGTAAGAATGTTTGAATTTGCACAAAATGCCTTTCTGCAAAAGCATAAATATTTATGATTTTTAAAATGTACACAGCTCGCTGTCCTCTTACTTTCTGAAATTATATACTGAGCAAACTAACAGTCATTATTTTCAACAAATATTGAGGAAACACACTGCGTATATATGTTCTTTAAAGAGGAGGGTTTCGTAATATTCAAATTCTAGCATCATTTTTGGTTAAGGATGAATTTTGTTATGCTACCTATAAAGCTTTCATTTCGTAATGCCGCTCTTATAATGTAATATTACACTTAGCTTTTCGTGAATATAATTATGCCATTTTTACAATTACGTAACAACACATGCACGTTACAACATCGATTAACAACGGTAGTTATTGTCACGTAAACTTGCTAAGGTATAAAATGTTGTATATATAATTTTTAAATATTCTCGCTTGAATTTCTTCACAGTCTATTACTTAATACCTTAACAAATTTTTAAGAAACATCTTTTCTCCTGCCACATAGTTAGAAATAATATTTATAGTGTATTTGCATTGGAAAGAAGCAAAGAATGATTTTCAACCAAATTTAAAAATATTAATTGCTTAATTTCCAACTTGAATAAAATGTTACGATCAATTTTAATAAAAAGTTATGATCCGTTTCAAGAGCCTGCAATCCATCATGCAAATAAATGCGAATTGCAAATGTCCAAATTAAGCCATATCTCTTAAAAGCGTAGTACATAATTGCGACAGCAGAAATGCGCGCTCGGCATAAAAGAGTCACCGTAATTGCCATTTTACGAGCAGGAGCATCAAATTGCCACGCAGATACTTATCTGCGAGTTAGTCAAAATTTATCTGATGGCGGAAAGGGCATACCCTCGTTTACTGCGTTGGAATGGCATAGAAATTCGAAAAAGCTGAACACACAATGAGAAAATCCCTGCGTCTGTCTCACGTTGCACAAGGAGGCATAATACGGACTCTTCCAGTCTGTTTGTGTGGTGTTTAAAAACAAAAACACGCGCTGAACGCAGAGCAGACGACGGTCTAGAGTCCAGACGACGAATGAAAGAAACGAGCCAGACCTAAAGGAGTTGGCGCAAAATTAAAACACTCGCTCGTTTCGCACAACGGCCTGTGTTCTTCTGCTGCTTTTTTATTTCTTTTCATTATCCCTGCGGGGCAGATTAAAAATTTCCCTTTCCGCTTTTGTTCGGCCGCGGTGACCGACTGCTGGAAGAGTGCAAAAACTTTTGAATACGCGCGCACCCGGACAAAATGTGCGAGCAAAGAAAGCACGGGGGAAAATTTTTTTAATCATAAATTACGCAGTTAATGACGCGAAGCCTGCTTTTTATTTCCCTGCAGAACTGCTGGCTGCGTCGTACCTGATGGTCTTCCACATAAAATTTTATCTCTAGTCCCGAACACTGGCAACTCAACTGTTTAATAGCTCCAACCGCATATATAATAACTCGGCGCAAACACTTTATAATATAAAATATATGCGGCTCCGATATTAAAATTTCCGGAATTTCTAACAACACGCGGAAAAATGCGTCCGACGAAGTGTCACAAGCACACAACATTTTAATAACAATCCGGCGCAGGAGTATGTATACAGAAATTCTTCTCGAGGCAAAAATTTCTCAACTCACCTGTGGTAGAAAACGGGCCGACGTCCTTTCGCGAAAACTTCACTCACTGCACGCGGACAAAGGGCACTCGACAAGTTAGTCCTGTTCGGAGGGTTGCTGAAGGTGGCTGGCTGGTGTGCACACGCGTTTGTTTTCAAGGGAACGAGCGAGGAGCGCGGTGTGTGCTCGAGCAAGGGCCCAACACGACTGACTCGGCGAGCGAGCGGAGCACGATGATTTTCGGCCGCGCCGCGCACAGCCAGTGAGAGCTGTCCCTCTCCCTCTTCTCCAGCTGCGCGGCGAAAAAATGTTTCTTCAGCGCCAGGCAGACATCCTCATCCTTCACCAGGCAGGGATGCTGTGTGCTGCCTCACGTGTGTGTGTGTGAGTGTGAGGGCTCCCATGTAAAAAAGCTGCTTGCTGCGATGAATGCAGTGCAATGTGTGCTGTGCCTTATCACTTTTAGATGGAGAGAGAGAGAAGGAACATTTTTTCCTCTTATCACTCCGCGGATGAAATTCTCGCGTCTCCCGATGGGAAAAATGAAAACATCAAGGGGTTGTGGCCTGTCTATTAGGGACGTGAAAAACAGTCAACTTCAAGGAACCTTTGTGTATCATTATTAATTTTATTAACATCAATAATTGTCAAAGTGCAACAGTGACAGTAAAAATCTTTTCAATATTAGTCAAAAAATAAAGTTGAAACAGTTTTGATTCAATGCCACTTTACTATATTCTAAACTATTCTAACAACTATTTTCTTAAATAGTGTCAAAAATTAACATAATTTAAATTAAGTTAGTTAGGTATAGATTTAATCAATCATTCAACGCACCAGTGGTGTGCAAATAGACAATTATTTACGATTTTTGTAGGAAGCAGCTTGAGTTAGAGACAAAGGCCTTTTATACATTCTAAAAGATAGCACAAGTATTATAATATCGCCACCTTATATGCACATTTACATTTATCTGATACATCTAGGAGGAAATAATATTTATTTGTACATGCCAAGAAATGTTTTCCTATTGTAAAGCATGGCAGGAGTGAAATATTATAGAATTTGGGACTGATATAGTTATAGCCTTTTTAAAGATAAATCGTTCACAAAATGTTTTGTAAAAGCAATGGTATCTGGAAAGAGAATTCTTGGCTCTTAGTTCATTTACAAAGAAATCGGTCTGAATTATTTCATACACAGACTATATATATATAACTATGAAAGAATTTTCAGAACTTTACAAATTTAATGCTGAAACTATAACTTTATGATTTTAACCTTCTCTCATGACATGATAATTTATGAAGGAAGATCTCTTTTGAACTCTAAAATCGGCTGGACAGGTACTCTGCTGATAGATTGCGAGAGTGCTTTGTTTAAAAAGGGACATGCGGGCGTGAAATCTTCCACTTTTGTTGGTGTTGAGAGAAAAATTGCTTAGGTAAATGCTGAGAGGATGCCTTTTCTATTTTTTTTTCTTTTTGTATTTTGGAACGATTCACAAAATAAAAAAATAGGCTTAAGGGTAAATAAATACATATTTTTATTCTTGAAAAACATCAATTCTCTCGTGCTGTATGGTGTTTCTTTTTTCCACTCAAAAGTGGAAGTTATTGTTTGCTTTACTATTGAGAAAATTTTACTAAACATGTGCTTTCTCACTTTTTACACCAAACACTTCATCAATGAGGAGAGAAAAAAGACCTTTAATGATATTTTGCTGTTGCAACACGCATTGTCAGAATATTTATGTTATTTGTGTGCCCTCTGAAAAAATAGTGTCGAAACACTTGACAGACCTGACACCCCGCAATCTTTAGTTGCTACCTGTTGTGAAAAATGAGGATAGACACAACAATGCCCTCTCCTCTCACGACCATTCTCAATGGTAAAGCGGATTGTTCTTTATAAAAAGTTTCCTACCTTTGATGCAATACTTACCAGATTGTTGGCTAAGGTTTTCTGGGATTATCCTTTTCGGTAGCCTGGCCCCACCATCAACAATCTTGTTTCCACCGTTTTCCTCGAACTTCTATACAATTTATACAAATGTGAAAATTATTTTCTTTTGTTCTGCGCGAACGGTTTCCTATGCAGCCCTTAAATCTTTTAAGTAATTTAATTTGAGTAAAATATAAATCGATATGAATTATCATGAAAATTAAAGAATTAATCTGGAATCTTTTGCCACTTCCCTGTTATACGTTCTGTGACGAGAACAAACTCGAGTCTGCCCATCGTTATCCACCAAGAGCATCAAATATTCGTCTGTCTGCAGGCAGATTTGTGTGTTCCTCGATTGTCATGGGGGAGAACAGCGCGTACAGAACTGCATAATGGAAGTGCATAATGGCCACCGCTTTCGTCGTTCAGCGTTTGTCATTCAAATTCGCGTCAGGCGCGTAGGTCATTTGATTTTATCGCAGCGATTGAGCAACAATAACAAGAAAATAAAAGTAGTCCATTGTACTTTGCGAGCGGATTTTAATGCTTTGTGGTACGCGAGCATTAAAGGTAATTATTATTGTCGTCTCCCGCACTCCGCATCCGCGGTCGTGCTGGAAGTGCCGAGTGATATTAATAAAAAGGGATGGAGAGAGAGAGACCAACCTATCTCGTTGATCTCAATTGACCTGTGCGTGCATGTTCGCGATTATTTGAATCTCGTCGCGCTAACGGGTGATCAAGAGCGAGCAGAGGGTTTAAATTTTGGTAGGTATGAATTGCGGCGAGGATAATGCGCTGTACACGCTTGATTTCATCCACTTGATAGGGAACAAAATCGTACCAAAATTTTTGATCAATCTTAACCGTGATAAAACTGATTTTACACACTATTGCTCTTTGAAGTATTTTCCTATTTACGATTTTCAGAATCCTCTCCAATGCCGTTGGTTTATTGAAAATATAGCTCCTATTTTCACCTTTGAAATGAAAGGACAATAGAAAAACCATACAGCACAAGTGAATTGTTGTTTTTCCTCTAAGAATAAAAACAGTTCTTTGCCCTTGAGCCTATTTTTTCTTTTGTGAATCGTTCCAAAATGACAAAAAAAGACATTTTTAGAAAATTCATCCACTCTGTATTAACCTAAGCAATTTTTCTCTCAATACCAACAAAAGTGGAAGGTTTCACGCCCGTATGTCAATGTGCCGGTCTTGTGAACAAAACTCTCAAAATCTATATCAGCGGAATACCCGTCCAGCCGATTTTAGAGTTCAAAAGAGATCTACCTGCATAAATTCTCATGTCATGAGAGAAGGTTAAAATCAAGGAGACGATGAGGGTCAAGATTCTGTCACTCGTATCCTTATATCTTTTCGATTTTACTCAGATATGAGATATGCGTGAACCCGGATGAATTATGTTTTTAAGGATAAGCACGGCTGATGAGGCCTGCTGGGCTGAAACAGCCGCTCTACAGTGCGAGAACGTGTCATTTGATTTTCCTCATATAATTTTCACTAGTTGCTAAAGCCATCCAAATTTAATTTTCTATGCAGCCAAACAGTTTTTCTCAAATTTAAATGATTTTATATTCATATGTTTATGCAGGAAAGAGAAAATTGAACCTGTTTTAGCAAAAAATAGCCAATTCTTGATGCTTAATTTAAATCATGATTTACGACACAAAAACTGTTGTATATATTGCTGGTTAAAGGTCACTTTTAATTTGTTTAAATTTGACTTTTTACTATTCGTGCCCACGTGTAGCTTTTGCTTTTAGTGCGAACGGATCAACGCTCACACGGCCTGTACCCTGGCCGCGAGAAATTTATTAATATTTAACATTAGCGAGAAAATCTTAATGAGGGATCCCCGAGGTGCTAAATAATGAAAGTTTTGTCCAAAAAATCGCAGCGGCTCTCACCGCATCGAATTGCAAACTGCTGGCCATCATTATCATAACTTATTCAAATTAAATGCTGTGTGAAAGTGGGAGAGAGATGGTCAGCAACAATTATTACCACGCTTAATGAGCGTCTCGTAGTTTCTCGCTTGATTTGCAGAGAGTGCTGTGCGCCTTGATATTATTTACCGCGCGCAAGCAAAACATTGGCATACGCCTTAAAATGATGTAACTCTTTTAACAACTCTATATGTGTACGTGTAATTGTATGCTTGCACAGAAACATTAGCTGGCCGGCAACTTTGCATATACTCGCAGCCAGGGGTATCATATGTATATATATTTATATTGAACATGAGAGAACAGCTCTCGCTCGCTTGTTGGGTGGGGCAAATGACACGTGAGTCACTAATTATGTATTGAGAGAGGCTCTTAAGGGACACGCCAAATCAGGAGTGCTATCGTGTGTTTTAAGAAAATGATCTCAGATGCATTTCGAAATAAAAAATGAAGTAAAAAGAGACAATGTCATGTTAGCTGGAAAATTAAGTAATAATTTTGTTAAAGGCCAACGAACGGTATTTTTGATCAATATACAATTTATGCAGCTATTAAGCATAAAAACAAGCTTAAACTTGTTAATCAGAAAATAAAACCTAGCTCTTTGTTACAATGTTGATGTTGTCAAGTACAAAGTCAACACATTAAATCACATTCACAACAAGGACAAGTCAAGTCGGCTTATCGCAGGGACCGCGTTTTGCTTGAGTGCTGCTTATCATTTTAATTTTCACCACACCATGTTTTATGTATATTGCAAAAAATACACTACGCTTTATTTAATTTTTTGTTGAAAAATCTTATTGCACTTTTTAAAAAGTATTTGCAAGACCTTGGCCTCTTTTGCACTCCCGTCGGGTTATGTGTAAAATCTATAATTTTATTCCAAGCTGCTAAATATTAAGAAAGTGTTCCCAACAATTTTGTATTATGATAAATTTCATGTGTTGTACACCGTTGGTGTTTAGTAAATTTAATAATGATAAATAAAAACACTTACTTTGCATTGGGAAATCTGGAATTTCAATTCATATGAAATGAGATGAAGATGTATTGGCACTTTAAAAGTTGGTCTTGATTTAGAATTTAATGTATAACTTCTCCATTCATTTAGATGTTAATAAGGTATGGGTACATGGAAGCCGTGACAGAAATGCGTCTTTCTCATAGTAGTAATTCGTCTTTTATTAATGTCTCGTGGTTTAGTAATTAAGATCAAGATCAGGATCCGGACCGAGATCAGGATCAAGACTGTGAAATTACATCGATAATCAAAAATCACAAATACAATAAATGATCATAACAATAAAAACATCACATTCAAATACAAACAATTATGACACTTACCCCGTAGTTCGGGTCTAATTAATTCGAGATCAAAGTTTCTAGAACATCCTCGCACGAAAACTCATCCTAGCCGGAGAGAGAATATTGTGTTGCGACTGCTGTCGTGCGAGGCTTAAGGTGCAGTGGAGGAAAAGGTGCAGTAAGGGTGCATTGCTTGTCGCACACCTTTGTACTGCCACCTGGCGATACAGGTTAAATGCAAAGTAGTAGGACCGTAGTGGCGAGAAGGCGCCACAAAGGTATCATACGAAAATTGGCAAAATAACAAAGTTTACAACTTTTCTCTTTTTAATGCGTTCAACTTAATTAAAATATTGCATTGACTATTCTAGATAGATTGCCAACAGCTTGAACAACGCAATATAGAAAAAGAACGATACATTTTTGCGATCAGTTTTTCTTCATTCGCACCAACGGCTTGGCTCGGCTCGTTTAGAGCAGTGTTGGCCGAATAATAGCATAATAAAACCCACACATGCACATAAATTAAACTTCTGCGATGATAATCTGGGCCCATTTGTGCGGCGAATTATTGCCGGGTGCGCTGCACAGATATCTCATCGAAGAGAAAAAGAGCAAGAGGCCAGCAACAGCAGCAGCACGCGGCTACCTGCTTTTTGCTCCCGCGTGCCAGCGAATTAACCGGCTGCTCTCCGAGATGGCACAATTGATACCGCGAGCAAACTAATGCAAAATGCAAACGCCCGAGATAAATAATGGCTGCCAATTAAAAGAGCTACAGCGCGGAAACGCTGCCAAAATTCGCACGTTCATTTGAATTTGAGCCGCGGAATTCTCGGCGCATTTTTTGCCCTTTGTTTGCTGCTCATTTGCATCAAATTCAAAAAGCGGCACCGCCTGATCGCTATTCATCGGCGGCAGCAATCTCGCGAGCATTTCAATTATTCGCAGGCACGCTGAGCCGATCACCTTTTGCCCAGCAGGTATGCGAGACAATTCAATCTAATTTAATTAATCTTCCTCGCGCCTGCGAACCATTCGATTTGAACGGCTCTTTTATATGCGATCGAAAACCAGTGATGCGTTTTTTAATTCTGATTAGTCCAGAAATAGAAGAAATATAACTCTACTGACTCTGATTTCATTCAACACACAAGGAAACCTCTTTGCGTGGTCGAGCAATGGACCACACAGAGTAAACTTAAGCTTTACGTGCATTGAGCAAAAAGAGCTTCATTTTAAGCGAACAGAGAATATACACATTTTTGTAAACCAAAAAAGCTCTTAAATACACATTTTTATGAATGCGTGTGTGCCAACAGCAACCCACGCTGTGCACCCTTTCCCACAAAGAATCTTGAATTTTAATTTCTCTCTCTCTCCATAAAAAGCAGACATTCCAGCGGAGGCGAAATTGTTCTCTCAATTCTCCGTGTTTTGCACGTCTTTTTATCCCAGCCTCGGAAACGGAGGAATATTTTCACGCTTTTTGCGTACTGCGAGAAGTAATTATCGTGCACTTAGGCGTGAATTCGCATATAAAGTGACTCATAATATTTGACGACTTCATTTTACGGCGGTGCTGCGCTCTGCGTGGAGTCGTTTGCATTTTACTGGAGTAAAATGTGCAGACCCTAAATGCTTTGCGGCTCGATCCTGAAGATGGATTGCAGCTGTTTATGTGACAGTTATATGGTTCAAATTCTCCATGCCGTGCGTTTTCCACAGGATGCCCCAGGCGGTTTGCATATTTGAATAGAATGCTTTGCGAGACGTCAGTTTTTTGCGGTTGGACAGAACTGTATCCGCAGCAAAAGCCAATAAAGATAAAAAGTAAAAGTTGGCAGATTTTTTTTTAAATTGATTTCAATTCTTGACAGTTACACAACCTTGACAAAATATGCCATCGACTTGTTAGCCTTCCATGCCTGATTTTTTTCTCTGTAAAATCAGTAGAATTATAATCTGCCATGTCCTGATTCTTTTTCATTTACATTTTGAAATTGATCTTAAAAGTATAGACAACTTTTACAGAAATTTGTTAAACATGATTGTGAAACAATTAAATTAATGCAAACCTAATTGTTTAACAACATCATCGTCAGATGCAAGGATAAACTATTTTCAAGTAAAAATCAATTCAGGATGTATGTCAACTGCACTGTGAATAAATAAAATTGGAATAAATGAATGAAAAAGCCTTTGTTCTCCAGTTCCTTTGCGCAATTGGAGTTACACACACAAACATTTCACTCTGTCTAACAATATGCAGATGCATTATTTCAAGAAACACCAGTTCTGGAGCGGAGAAAGTCTGGCGCTTTTCAAAACAAGGCCCGTCTAATTATTTTCCATGTCACTCAATCAGCAGCAGCTCATTAAAGGAATCTCATTAGAGGCGACGTGCTTGCGATAAATCAAATTTCGTGTTTGTATCAGCAGCAGCAGCAGCACTCACAACTCACACCAGCAGCGTGCTTTCTTTTTGTTTCTTTCAATCCTCTCGCGCGCTCTGCATTCATACACGCGGGCTATTATTTCGCCTGTGCGGATACGCGCGGCAATTAGAACATGCGGCCGCGCGGCTGAGCATAAATAATATAACGCGTGCGTCGCGGAACTTCAAAGAGCGACTAATTTATTCCCTCGTACGTACACATATAACTCTGTGAATGTATTATATGATATCTCATTTAAAATTGGCCGCCGCACATGCCTGGTGGGTGAATCCGAAGAGAAAAACACGGCATAATATCGATGATGAAAGCAACCCGCGGCGGCATCAGAGCAGAGAGAGAAAAGCCTCCACTCTGCTTTTTATGCTCGTCCGTCCAGCCGAGCTCGAGGGCTTTGATTAAAGTAAGATTAATTCACTTTAATCAATAACATCATTTATCTAAATTCCACCGGTGCTGCAGGCTAGTGTGCTGGCGTCTCGGCTCGGCAGAAATAAGAGATTGGGAGAGAGCCTACTTGTGAGACTTTTATTTGACTTTAGCACTGCGCTGGACCCAACCTTTGCTACCGCCCGAGTAACTTTTGTCGGCGAAAACAGGTCCACTGCCCATCAAAGGCGGGCCATATTTTGTTGCTCTTTTTAAATTTTGATCAGACTAATTTTCTAATGCAAATAAAACCTGCACTTCACTTGCATAAGAGAGCTCTTAACCAAATTGGTTTCGAGGTAGAATTAAATATAAGTCATGAGTGAAATGAATCTAGACTTCATCCTCGCCGCCTTTAACTTAATTTATTTAACCAGTTATGGCAAGATTTCATGATTAGAAATTTTGATTAATCGCATCCTATCACATTGGGCTAAAAATAATAAATAATTATTCGAGATATGGTATATTGCCCGTTATCCCCGTTATAAATTACAAATAAATAAAAATAATGAGCAATTATCAGGGGAAATGGATCAAGAGGAAATTGTTTGTTTGTTACCATTAATGATTAGACGAATAAAATAAATTTAGTGGGAGAAATATACGGAAATTCCTTATTAAAAATAAATATTTTTATTTATGCATACCAGTTTCGATTATTCTTAAAAACGGAATTGAATCACACAGTAAAATTAACACACATTGCAACATTAAATTTGCAGTAAGTGCTATAACCTTCAACGAAATGTAAATAAATAAAGTTTACAATCCAAAGTATACTGTGAGTTGGATTTAATCTTGATTTTGTATTTTACCCCTGAATTTGGGGGCCTTCAACCGAAAACTGTTTCAGAAATGAAAATTAGATGACAGCGAGAATGAAGACCAATTTTAATGATGAAACTAAACTTTTCGTCTACGGGGAAAATATAAGTCACTATTTCTAGGAACAGAGATGAAATATATCCAATTCCTCATAGCCTGCAGCTTATCCGAAAATCCTCTTCGAAATTATTATTCCCTTTCCAATATTTATTACTAGCACACGTTATTGAGGGCGCAGCAGCATCCCTTTTAATATCGCGCATATAGGCGCATTTTATATTGCCTTTTTGCTGCTGCGGATATTTTATAAGCGGATTACCGTCGCGCGCGACGAAATGAATGAATGACCATGGGCGAGCTGCATGCGATTGTGCCTGGAAAATCCAGCCTGCTTTTTACAGGCCATATAATGGTGAATTATTGGCATATATCAGGTAATACGAATCGCATTTGTCCCGCTCTCTCTTCTGTAAGTCGTCGTCTCTCTTTATATGCGCACAGCAAAAAGTCACTATATGGGCAATTTGCCGTTTTGCCTTTGCATTGCTCTCGATTGCTCGCCCATGCGACAGATTACAACTTATATTACGTATACGTGTATACATACTGTGGCCAAATGTGTTCCGTCCATTAATCCTGAGAAAGCAATTTTATAGCATCTCACTCTCAAAAGCCATTCTGCAAATGGCAAAACGTTCGGTATTGTGCCCGTAATCCTATGCCTTTCGAATAAAGCATTTGTATGGATGAAAGGCTAGGAAATGAAATGGCACAAAATCGTATTAATACTGCCACTGAACTCTTATTCACGACCCTTAAAATATTTTTCGCATCTTCTTAGATTTAAAATTAGTGATTTATATCATTTTTTCAAATAGTTAACATTTTCTAAAGTAAAAATATAATAAAAAATCTCTAACTCGATTCATTTATTTTGCCCATTCAAAATAAGAACACTTTACAAAAGGGAATTGAATATTCACTTATATTTTCTGAAATTTTCAAAAGAAAACCTTAATTTAAGCTAGTTGAAAGTCTGCTCTGCTTTAATTAATTAAAGTCCACATCATGAGCCTTACATTTTGTCCAACTCTTGTCCAAATAAACATCAACCTCTAATAAACGTATCACTTGCACCACTAATGTGTTCTATTTAAGTTAAATATAAAAATTTACAAATTAATGTCTCTTAGCCAGACTATAGTCAAGTATGATGTTTCTGTCTTGCCTTTCTGTAAAGGGCGTCGACATTTCCTACAAGAAATTTTAGCATAATAAGATAATTAATTCGTGTCCTTCTAACGTTAATACCTCGTTATATAATCGTGGCACAATGCCAATTATAAATTCCATTCTCGCTCTATTGTCGGATGTGATATTAGCACTCGATTTCAAAGCTGCTAACGTCACGCCGATAAATCAAAAGGCGGCACAAGTTTGCACAGAAGGAAGCATACTTCCCGAAAGCAAAACGATTTTAAACAGTCGGGCGTATAAATCACAACCTCCTGCACGGACATATAAGTTAAGCACACACACATTCACTTGTATTTTCCTTCCCATTAGGAGTCACGGTGCATGTGTGCCAGCCAGCAGAGTCGAGAGGCCTGGTGTTGCTTTTAAATTTATCCACGCGCTAAGCCCGATGGATATAATAAATATATTTTTCTGTTTGGTTTTTAATGCGCAGACTTTTATCGCACTTCCTGCATTAGCAGCAGCAGCAGTCTTGTTTTAACAGGGGTTGAGATGGAGCCGGCAATATCTGAGCGCGCGATACTTGATGTTGCTGGGCAGCTGCAATTCTTGAAGGGGCTCTCAAGTGAGCACTAAAAGCCTCAGCTTGAGCAGCAACAACGGCGCAATTACATAAAATACTTCTTACATGGAGTCCAGCTCTGCGTCTGTTTTACATCTCACGCGTGTTCGCACTTGAAATTGTCTTGAGTGCGCGTCATTTTAGGCTAAAATGTTACTGGAAGAAAAAACATAAGTGCTCGGGAAATTTTCAAATCCCTGCTTGAGCATTCCTATCTTTCGATTTTGGTTTTTGTAAAGGAATGTTTTGAATTGGAATAATATTAAAAGGCAATCCGTTAGTAATTAGGGCTTTTGCTAGCAATTAAAACTGTCAAGAAGAAATGAAATTTTCTGTATAAATTTTCGCAAGAAACAAGATGAAGAATTTTTACTCTTTGAAATAGCTTTAATATTAAAAGATGGAGAGGCGATTGATAAGATTTCTTCGTGTGTGCTCTGTTCGTATGTGCTCAGAAATAATAAAATTTAGACATTTTGAACGACCATCGATCCAAAATTCCTGCTGTCAAGCATCGTTTTTTGAAGTGAAAGTACTATGCTGATGAAGCCTGCGGGCGAGGGTCAAGACAACCGCCACTGCTGTTTACAGAATGGTGTGATCTATACATTTAAGAATAACTGAATGGCTACTCTTTGTATGGGAAATTAAATCTGGACTGTCGGCGAATAGTGAAAATTATATACGGAGGTAAAATACTATGCTGAGGAGGCCTGCGGGACCGAAACAGCTGCTGCACAATTCGAGAAACACGCGTTGCTTAATTTTTCCTCGTAGAATTTTCACTATTGGCTAACCGTTCAGTATTAATTTTCCACACAGAGTAGAGCCATTCAATTTTTATTAATTTTAAAGATTAAAAATTTGTGTATATTTCTTTCACTGTCTTTAAGTGTTTTACTTTCAATTTCAAAATTTCGCTGCAGATTTCCTTGCAGATTAGAGGGTCCATTTCACAATTTTTCGTTTTTTTTACCTCTGCTCACCAGTTCACGAGAGGATAACATGGGGCCCGAGTGACAACATATATAAGAGCTTGGGCCCAATGTGGCGCACCGAGATTTTTTTATTGAAACTCCAGGCATTTATAATTAAAGTCCCTGGAAAGGTGCAAAAAGCAGTAAATAATAGCGAGTCTGCGCCGGTGCGTCTCCCAAGCCGTTGAGCTATTTTGAACATTTCGAGTCACTAAATTAACAACCTTTGAGTATCTCAGTAATGCTCAATTATCCCCCATTGCCTTGACATTTTAAAGAATGCCTTAACTATGCGAGAAAAAGGGCTGTTTGTGTATTTCTAGTAATTTTGTATTTTCTGTTTCAATTCTAAAACTCCGACGAATTTATTTCAATGATTTGGCAAAGATTTTCCGCAAACAGTGCGTAATACAAGAAAATAACAAAATAGCTGGAGTTGAGCATTCCCTGCGAGAGGGAGCCAACTCACTTACAAGAAGTCTGCGTGCTTGTTTTTGTGCAGAATTCATTTTACACTGGGCAATAAATTATTCGAACCCCATTGTAAAGGGCAATCTAAGTTTTGTGTGTAACAAGAATGGGCTCTTGATGCATGTATAAATTTGCGAGCAACAAGCAGCAGCGAGCGTTGTTAACTTTGGCTTGTAATTTAACTCAATGCCTCTCTGAACAACTTCTCCATACACTCGGTGCGCGCGCGATAATAGCAAGAGGATGGAATAACAGAGCGCAAACAAACTCTCAACCTGATACTTTATGACTGGCCACACGATTGCTGCTGCGCTCTCTCTCTCTCTCTCTCTCTCTCTCTCTCTCTCTCTCTCTCTCTCTCTCTCTCTCTCGTGTTGCGTGCGGCGTGCTGAGGAGCGAGGTGAGCGCTGCGTGCCGTGAAATTAATCTCAACTAATTGGCTCGGACAGGCAGAAATTCTATACTATATATTATAACTCAATAAGTTGTCCGGTCGGTCACTCTGTTCCAAGGCAGACAGTTCGCCTCAATTAATTCGAGCGGCTCAATATTGATGCAAATATCGAAACAAACACGTGACTCTGGTTGTGTTCAGAGAATGTGTATAAAATTCCTAAGGGAAGTGAGTGCATCGCAAAGAGACACCGTGATCTTTGCTGTTGAAGCTAATAACCTTTGTCAAAGGGTAAAACGATTTATATAGCTAATAGCATTTTTTTTATCTTTTCCTACATTAATTGAAAAAATGCGATTTTCCAAATTTACATTGCAAAGATGGGCATAGCATGGATAAATGGAATACTGGAAATGACCCAATCAAATTATTTTAAATAATCATTGAGGTCTTGTCTAGCGTTTTTTATCTGATAAGTTATTGGTCATGTGGTCAGTCGAGACTTCTTAAAGAGGTCAGTCAGACGCTATAACAGTTGGTTAGTTGGTTATTATTTGAAAAATATTTAATTATTTGAAATCGATAAGTTCCGGTAAAAAATAAGCCCTTTTATTTTATGGTATTTACCAGAATCAATTCACCGTTATTTGCGAGAGCATGTTAATAAGTGTTCGAAGCCCCCAACAGATAGCGTCACTGTATACTTCCTTTTTTAAGGCCTTCCATTGCGATTTAGAACTCAATCCTACTGACGTATTCAGTCCTTAAAATTAATTCTTTTGATGTGCTGAAAACCAAAATCGGTTCATCCAATCGTTCTAGAAACGTGAAAAACAATTTCATGCTATAAAAAATCTTTCTCGACATTTCTACGGTGATTGGCAGGACAGATTTTTGTTTTCAGCACATCAAAAGAAATCTTTATAAAAACAGAATGCACGGAAGGAGAAAAATTATACAAACACCAGAGTGGAGCATTGTAGCGCATTGCAAATTTGGCTAACCCTGGCCAGATGTCACTCCTTTTTTATTCAATACGATTTCTGATAAGTGATAAAAAACCAGCTCTAAATAAAAATTAAAGAACTCAACGCCGTATATTCGCGAGTCTAGCTTTTTTGCAACCTGCCAACGTCACACACGTGTGCCTGCTCACGTTACAATTTTTTCTCACTGCCCTCGATGTTGGGCTGCGAACCCCAATGACGGATACCAAAAGGGGACTGCGCGCTGGTTGCTTTTTGTCAGCGTAAAACGCATCAACACACAATTGCGAGGACCTCCCAGCTCGCGCAGATATGTGTCTCGAGATATGACAGCCAGACTCGTGCGTTTCGAGTGGAGAGGCAGGCTGACGTGATCGTTGAATTGTGGGAGGAAACGCCGTGAAATATCTTCAGCGTGAACGGAGCACTCGGCACAGCCAAGCAGCTGGTGTGACAAGCAGCGGACTTAAAAATTTATTGGCTCGTGACCTTTTAAATATTGCGAGCAAATGTTGCGAAACACGCGTTGGGGCATTTTTCAAATCGTTTAAAGCAAAATATGCTTCTGTCACGATCAACCTTAGCATCTGAACGTCATGTTTGTTTTGCTCTAGTTGTGCTGCAGACGCAGACCCCCGTCAGATAGCGTTGGATTTTAATGAATTTTTGCTCCAAGCTTTCTTTTTTCATTTTTATGGGTTGAAAGGTCACGTTTCATTTCCTCATTATAGTTGTTAATTCGTGCTATAAACAGATCGAGTAAATTTTAAACCATCTTATCGTATCATTATATATTAATTTCTCCATTTGATTAACCCTAACAGAAAAATATATTATTGATTTGTGGTAGTTTTCTAAAACTTGTAAATAATCCAAACACGTCAATAAATAAACATTTCCAAATTTTCAATCTACTCAAATTAATTAATAATCAAATAAATAACAGCAGTTACCTTACTTACAAGATTTTACAAACAAGTCAATTAAATAAAAAATATGGTTCTTTCTAATTAACATTATAAAATTAACTGCTTAAATAAAATTCAATTTTGAAACATAAAATTTGTTTTAAACCAATGTGTGTTTGTACATTTTAGCGGTCTAATTTTAATTGCAAGGGAAAATCTGGGGAGAAGCAAAACTGCTCACTTTTGCAGTTTGAGCACACACGACGCATCGAACATGTGTCTGGTGCAGTTGAGATAAAATGCGTGACGTAACAAAGACAAACAAAATGTAATTACACAACACAAACACAAGAATAAAAGGGACACACTCTCGTTTAAATGTGTTTGAATTATGAACGCCGCACCAAGAAGGGAGAGAATTTGTGTGCACTGGATGATAAAACAAACGGCGCGCCGCGAACGAACAATATCATCCAAAGCAACACTCGAGTTCTCGTTTAACAACTCGCAGCAGAGATGAAGAAAAAGGGACGAGTAGAATAAATAAAATCCCGCGGCTGGAGAGCTCTAGTCAAACACAAACAGGAAATAAAAGATGAAGGCATTAGAAAAAGAGCGCGCGCGGTAACCAAATGTGCCGGCGCGTTATTGGAAATGCTTGTGTCTGCAAACACAGGCGAAAGAGGATGAGGGCAAAGTGAAAAACACGCAGCCACCCATCATCAAGGACGATGACAAACTAAAACCCACACGTTGCAAGGGTTAATGCGTACAGACACACACACGCCGTCCCGACCAACACTAATATTTGATCCCCCGTAAACGCGTTATTTCCAAGATGCCGCCGCCGCTGCTGCTGTTCTCGTGCAACTTTGTGCCGTCGAGAGGAAAACTTTTCAACATCCCATTAGGCTCCGCCGCTGCTGGAATAACAAAGAAAGGCCATGGGAACTTCCGAGGGCCGACGCCGTTTGAAAAACAATTAAATCATTTGTGAATAATTAAAGGCGAACCCGACGCCGGGCGAATGATAATTATTCCAGCCGCCTCTCTGCGCCAAAACTTTTATTATACATTCAACTTGTTGGTTTTGCCTGCTGCCTCCGCCGCCGCTGCACACCAGCTCCTCATCTCGATCGATGCTTATATATAAATATGAATTGCATGCAGTGCGAGAGCCGAGCAATCTTCCGAGGTGAGTTTGCAATGCATGCTGCCAGGGTTTGAATTAAAGGTGCAGAAGGATGCCACAGACTCTCTCTCTCTCTCTCTCTCTCTCTCTCTCTCTCTCTCTCTCTCTCTCTCTCGCTCCTGCTCTCATCAAAGCTCAGTGCTCTGCTGCTTTCTGCTTTGGGGTCGAGGGAATGTCGCGCGCGCTGCGGTCACCCACTTGCTAAAATATTCATTGAGTTTGTTATTCGAGGCGACTGCTCCGCTCTGGATACACGACGATGGTCACACACAGAGTACACGACGAAAGCTCAGAGCTTCTTTTGCATGTCGCCGGCGCCTCTCGATCTGGGCAAAAAAGGCGCCGGCTGGACCAACTCCAGCGGAGACGTGTGCAAATAAGAGCAAGATGAACACACACCTACTTGTCACTGCTGCTCTCGGCGAGAGTGAATTTATTCTGTGTTTTGCATATTCTCCTTTTGCAAAAGCAGCCAGTTGTTTGTTGTTTATGGGAAAAGTTGTTGTTTACGCACACGCAATTGGACCACATGTTTGTTTATTCAGTGAACACCATACTGCTGCCGCTCATTGTCTTGAAGGGAAATTCGCAACCGTCGCAGTTTTTCAACTTGCCAAACTGTTCCAGACAAAGTGACCAGCTACAATTTTCTCAGATGATATGCAAAAGTCAAATTGAGACAGAGAAAAAGTGCCTCGCCTTAAATTATTCCATTGCTATGGATGGTCCTGCAAAAGTGCTGATGAATTCTGCTCCTCCCAGACTCCCAGAACAGCCTCATTTCGCTTGACTTCAAATTTTTGAAATGCAAAGCAGAAACTTAACATTCGAGTAAAATGAAAACGTATTTTTGAAAGAAAGTTATATTTTTAACCAGAAAAGTCTAGCCAATTTCTGAGAATTATCGTCTGGTGCTTGTTCAGCTGCACAGGACATCCTATTTATACAAGCATGCGCAATTCAGGCCAGGAATTCAGCTCCCAAAGAAATTAGTTATATCTAATCTGTGAAATCTAGACGGTAACATTCTTTCTGAACTTCTAATCGTTAATGGAAAAAGTGAAAAGAGCACGATTTGCGCAATTTAAACCATTTAAACCATATATTTAAATCATTTAAATCTGAATATCGACTTTAAAAGCAACAAAAAAAGAGCCTGCAACCGTCTGAATATAGGCTGTGTATAAATGTGTTTATGATTCTAGTTTTGATAAGTTTTTGGCATATAAAATTAACTTCTCATTCTGCAGCAACAAAATACTTTTTTGATAGGTATATACTTTGTCTTCATGGGGAATAATGTTTTATTACCCTCTGTTGCAGGGCAATTTAAAAAAATTCTTGAAACAAAATCTTGAGGTTTTAACCTTTTTCACGTAAAATGCAACTAGGGAAAAATAATGTGTTGTGGGCAATTAAAGATGCCAAACTGCAGTCCTTTAAATCGTTAGATTAGCTGTTTGTGTTAAACCAGCTTTTTCAGATGATTTATCCGTAAAAAATTAACAGCTGTAGAAATTTCCCTTTTAGAATTTCAGCGTGCAGACCACTTGCGGACCGTACCCTTTTCCTCTCGCATAAATTTCGCGTGTTTTTGCGCCTCGGGCAGAATCCGAGCTCGCATCGCCGAGTTTCAAGTGGCATCAACATAATATGCATGCACGTGGGACCACCACTCGCGACAAAGAGAGATCTTGCAAATGCGGAAAGGTGTTTGCCTGTTTGTTTGCTCTCTTGTGCTCGGCTGGCAAACAAGCAAGCGGAGCAAAAATATACAAACTCTCCCTTGCTGACTGTAGTGGCTGCGGTTGGGACAAAGTGATGCAGTCGAGCAGGGTGTGTAGTGTTCTCGCCCGGCACTCACTACATGTACCTTGTTTTCCAACAGGCTTTTCCGAATTGAATGCACACACGGCGCGGCGCGCGGTTGGGCTACACGGTCGAACCAAGAGAGCCAAGAGAGAGAGAGAGAGAGAGAGAGAGAGAGAGAGAGAGAGAGAGAGAGAGAGAGAGAGAGAGAGAGAGAAGAGAATAACGCACCCTTAATGAGCGACGTCGGTCCTCTCGGCTTTCTCTCATCGCTGTCGGCCGCAATTCTGCGCGCGCGAAAGAGCCGGCAGAGAATCGTCCGCAATCAAGCCGGCTGCGGCACTTGATGTGCTCGCTTGCATGAATATTTTATTGTGGAATCCGCAGCAGCAGACGGCGCACATACGTACACACGCAAAAGCAGCAAATTTAGACATTTTTCACAGCGTGCCTCGCTTTCGGCGGCCCGCCTGCTGCTATTGAATTTCTGCAGAGTGCAAATCCCTGGAGACGCGCGCGGCTGCTACTGCTGTGAAATCTGCGTCTTTTTGCCGCAATCAGCAGCTAGCTCTCTTTGCATTGAGGGGTTTCTCGCTCTGAAGAGATTGTAATTTTCTACCTTCTATTCACCATCCATGGAGAGGGAAATTTATGTTGATGGCGGAAAATTTCTTACTTCAAAACTCGATTGTAAATTGAATGTCATATTTCTGCACGGAAAAAGTGAGGTCTGGATTGTGCCTCTTTCAAAGCTTGCTTGAAATGTGATTGAAATGCCTCGAGATTGCTATGAGCTGTCAAACTTATTTGCTTGGGAAATAGTTATTTTCAGAACCTTGATAAAAGATCTACGCATGATTGACAGGTTTCCAAACAGAACATAATGTCCTAAGCTTAAATTTCTATCTCTAATTCTTCCTAAGATACAAAATATTTTCAGCAGCCGGGGTATATTTGAAGAGAGAAATAAAAAGGATATTTTTTTAAGATTTAAAGGGGCAAAAATTTTTAATGCTAGATTTTTCAAATGATGGATGTTATCATGGGCTCGTGTGTTTCGTAAATGTTTGTTGTGTCGTAATAAGGGTAAGTGGCTACATTGTTTATACAAAACTCCAGATTTCATCCTCCTTATGGCTTGCTCAGCAATGAGCAATCCCTTGGCGAATCAGAATCACTTGCAATTAATTATATGATTGTATTGAATTATATTTTGCAGTTAATAAACTGCTGATCAGGCCTCAGGGGACGAGAACAAGTGACATAAATTATTTGGCACCCACTATTTTTTTTTTTTTCAAAAAATCTTCTAGTAGATGAGACATTTATAAAAATTCGTGCCTTGTTCGAATAGTTCTGTATTTTTTTAATTCTTTTATATGTACGTTTCATTCGTTACTTTAAGTATTCCGAATTAATATAGAATGCTGCAGCCATATAAATAAGTTTGTCACATTCAGGCTAAAAGAAACACCCAGAACAACGAGAAACAGTTACAGCCTCGATTTTACAGCCCTAATTTATTATTTAGATTGCTTCATTTGAGTACGGTAAACGCGGAGGATTATCCTCCTACATGCTTCATTTGCACAGAAAAATCCAATCTGCGTGACCTTAATTAACTTCCAAAAGCCGCGCTGGAGAGTCAATTTAATCGCACTCTGCTGGGGTTTACTGATTTTTATAGCTCATAAATTTTCATGAACGCGCTGGGCAGACTCGTAAAACGATCGGATTTTCACTTTGTTTTTCCCTCATTTGTAGTTCCAAGAGCGTCATATTTTATTTTTTACTACCTCTCCAGCTCGCATAAATAGCCCAAGATAGCTGGATCCAAGTGGAATACTCGCACGCGCGCAGAAAATCTATTTCCAGCAGAAAAAGCCGCGTGTCCATAGGCGTGCTCGCCGATGCCGGCTCCATATTCGACTTTGCGGCAATGATTAACTCAGGCAGATATGCGAATTATACGCACATTTCCGAACTCGCGTCGCACACTAATGAGCTTGGAGCCATGACGGCGAGCACACAATGTGGAATTCTCCGGCGCGCGCGCGCACGGGGATTCATTAATGAAAGTAGGTGCTCCAAGGTGGTCCCCGCAAAACGCTAATCTGCGGAACGGAGGGCGCAAAAAGAGGAGCCCGAGCGAGAGAGGAAAGCTATGACAAGCAAACAGACGGCTTTCAGACCCTTATTCTCGCTAATAATTAATTAGCTGGCAGGCCGGGCAGAGAAAAATTCGATCCAGAATTAATCTGTGCGATCAGAGATGCGGTGGCGCTGATTAAGCTGCCGACGGTGCCTTATAAGAGCATCGCGCGGTGACTGCTGTTTCCAACTTGGCGGAGTGAGGAAAAAATTGAAGTCACCCACTCGAGGAGCCAGACCGGCCGAGATGGATGGCTGACGATAAGAAAGCCGACGTCGGCCGGAAATATGGCAGATAAAAGAGGGCTGGCAGGAGAAACTCCGAGTGCTAACTTGCTCTCGTAAATATACTGGGTTGCGGTGGCCGAAGAACAAAAGCAAAAAAGTGTAGTTTCTGCTGCGTTGGTGCTGATAAATGGCCAAGCTAATTCGCGCCGCTCTTTTTGAGCCGGGAAAAATGGCGTTGATTTGGCGCAATTTTTGTCCCTCGTTCTCTCTCATCACCATCATCCCCCATCATCTCTCCTTTTTTCGGGCGGCTGCGGTTTTTTGTTAATTACCGCGCGCACCACCAGAGAGTTCACTTTTGCTCTCTTCGGTTGGTTGGCTAGGCCGAAAGCTGATAAGATAAAAGAGCGCGCCTCTTGGTCTTTTAATTATTATTTCAGAGGGAAAAGGGATGCGCGCGGCCAACGTATAACGCTTTGCTGAATTATCATACAAAAATGAGGGAGCAGATAGGAAAGAGCCAGGGACTCCGTTTATTCCCGAAAGACAAAAAGACCCTTTTAGCTTTCAGGCGGAAAAAAGCGTCAATAACTAAATGAGATAAGTCCGAAACTTCTTTCATTAAACCTCCGTGTTTTTAAAAAGTATGAGAATGTAAAACGAACAGTTCCATGTAGAGAAGCTAAAATAAATCGAGACTAATTCCAAATGTTTGAATAAATACAAATTGAATAAAGAATCTGCTTTCTGCGAGTTTCTTTGCAAAAAAATATCAACAGGGTATTTCATTTATTTCAAGAGAAGTGGACCCAGAAAAACCGTATGCGTCATTAAAATTGTGCAATAGCGCTCTTTTTAATTTTATTATAAAAGAGGCAGAAAATAAGTCTGTGATTTTTCTCTAATTATTTTGCACGGAGTTTTTGCGATAGAAAAGATATGAAACGTTGATTTGATCTTGACGAGAGGATCCAAAATATGCCAAGAACAAGGTCAAGTTCTGTAAATTTTCAAGATTATTCGAAAAATTGATTTTTTCACTGTAGCTTCGTCCTGTTTTGATTAATGAACTCTCTATAGATCCTAATCATTCAAACAATCAATTCAAATATTGCTCGTACAAAACAATGGCAACCATTTTCAATTGATATACCAATCCACTTTTGACAATTATTTTCTTTATGGGTGATTTATGACTTTCATTCATACACAATGTGTGTAATTAAGATGCTGTGAAAGACACAGGACCTTTGTAACAGGTTTCCTACCTTCAGATTTTTTGTAAGTCATTATATCAATTTCGGCGCTCCATCTGCTCTGATCGGCTCTCTGTTTGAAAGAGGAAAGCCATATAGAGTGCGATTCGTTCTCTCCTTTGATTTGCCCGACTGGCAAAAGAGCGATATAAAAAACGAAATAACAAGAGAGAGAGAGAGAGAGAGAGAGAGAGAGAGAGAGAGAGAGAGAGAGAGAGAGAGAGAGAGAGCAGCGAAACGCAAATCAAAAGGAGCGAATATCTATCTGTATTCGAGCACCGATGGTTTTCTTGAGGAGCAAGGCGTACACATGCGGGTTTCCAGGCCGCACATCTCAGGTTACGAGGGTGAATGGGGCGCGTCTTGGGTTACCAAGGTTTTCATCACCCAAATGGACACGCAGGAATCTATTCAGTCGAAAGTAGAGTACTGAAGTAGACGAAAAAATTATCTTGCGTGCCTCTATATTTTCCCTCTGGAGAGCAATAATGCGCCCGGCGGCGGCTCTTCTTTCAAATAATGTATAATATGTACGGCCAAAACCCGCCGCTTCGGCCAGATTGCATCACGCACAGCCGCATTCATTAACGATAATTCGAGCGTCGAGTTACTGCGCTCTGCCATCCCATCAACATGGCAGCGCGGCGATGAAGATGTCTTCATCCTTAATTTGACGGCCGCAAGTGATGTAATAAGATAATTGGTGCACGCATCTCTGCTCGCGGCCAATTGTGTGCCGCGAGAATTTGAATGGTAAAGTGATTCCGCCGTGCTGGTGCTCTTTTCTCTTTCAATGGATTGCCATTGTGTCGGGGCACAAAAGTCTCGTTGTGGCAATCAGCGCCGTGCACTCACTCACTTATCATCGCACCCCGGCCGCCGCCTGCACCATCTGATGAGCGAGCGTCTTCTCTAAACAACCGACACCTCGCCCTCGTCTCCGCAACCCACCGAGGAGCAGCAGAAAAATCGTCTCTTTGTGTCTGCAGCGGAAAGGCGCTGTTCTGCCACCCAAAACGACGACTTAATAGATAACGCTCTCGCTCGCGCACTTATCACGTCCTAAACGTACACCCCTGCTATGATGCCGCGCCATTTAACACGTTGAAACAATTGCCAACGCGCGCAGTCTGAAGGAAATTGGATTTATCGGCTCGCTGGACCGTCTTGATGCATATATTGTATAACTTTCATACATGCACGTTGTGAACATTGTATGCGGTTGAGTCGGCAGTCTGTCTTATTAACGAAAAGATAGATACTAAACTGACATAAATGTGATTGATGAGGAGCTATTTAGAACACTGAAGTGCTTTATTTTTCTTCAAATGAGATGCAGGCGAAGTGATGGAAATCGAGGTTTTTGTTATGTAAAGAGGAGAACCGTTGGACATTGATATAGACTTAGGAATTATATTCGATCGACCATTTTTTATAACCACGAACGAATTAACTAGTCACAAACTCATTGAACCTTGTTTGGTTTTCTTTAAACCTGATTATTTGAACTAAAAATTCAACTATAGTTAAATTTTAGTTAAAATCTCTAAAGCAAAATTATATAAATAAGTCACATCACGGCAGGCTGCTCAAAGCCAATGAGAATACCTCAAAACATTGTAAATTGGTATAAGAGAGCAAGGCTAATTTACGAAAACAAAAATGCGCAATCTAAAATTGTTAGCTAATTTTAGCCCCTACAGGAATAGCTAAATATATATATATATATAGAATTAGGTTTGCAAAAAATCATTAAAAATTGAGCTTTGCAAACTGGAAATTATTATTTTGAGTTAAACTTCGACCGACATGTTTTAAGTCTAGACATTTGATAGCTTCAATGACAGCAAGCTGTATTGCACTGAATGTAACGCTCAGATTGCAGCAGTTGTGTCAATAAAGTCAAGCAAGCATTAAAGTCAAATATTGATTTATCCACTCGTGTGTGTTTGCGATACAGAGCGAAATTACTAAATTCACGATAGGAGGCAAAGTGACGCTCTGCGCTGGTTGGCAGCATGAGTTGGCCCTTTTTATGACGCGGCGCATATAAAGTGTCAACAGCAGTAACACATGCACACGGAGGACATAAATTTTTTAATGGCGTGTCACGAACTTGCAAAAGAGTTCTTAATAACTTTCGGCCCATGAATAATAAGGCCCAAGTTTCTTTTATTTTTTCCGTGGACATTTTCTTTCCATGGCCCGGAAATTTCTAGGTTATCATTAGTCAAAAACTTTGCCGAAAAAACACACTTCTGCACTCAGAGGATAAAATAAATAAAGAAAGCTGCGTCCAAAACTTAGTGAAGAAAAAAGGCCGTTTAAAAAATTTATGCGCATTCCGCCAAGTGCTGCAGGATGTATTTTGAAGCGAAAATGTTGCGGCCGAAAGGCCAACTTTAAAATTCCCCTGGTGCCTTTGCGATGTAAAAATTATTTGATTTATCACCGGGAAAGAAGGAATTTGCATAAATTTACGATCCCCCAGAGATGCAGGCGCACGCAGTATTTTATCAAATTACTTTTAGATTTAAATCGACGTTGCACTGCAATTCCAGAAAAGCCACAAAATTTCTTTCTGAGGTTGTTTTTCGCAAGCCGACAATGGCTATATGCCATTAATTTAATGCGCTGTTGTTCTTGTGAGAGAGATTTGCAACTCGAGCAAGAGAGAGCTTGCTGGCAAACAACGGCAGAAAATTTAAAATATTCATTAAACCTCGGCGCGTCCATTAGAAAGGCTTTCGTTGCAGTTGTTGTTGTTGTTATTTGCCTAGCGCAAGCTGGTCGGAGAGCTAGAGCTAGTGCACGACTCTCAAGAAGATCCTACGCCGTTAGTAATCAGATTAATCCAGAGAACGGCGGGAGGGAAGAGCAAAACAATGCGCCGCGCGCGCGGCCTTCTCTCTTCTCTGGCTCGCACTCTTGGTGATCAATCGCAATTACGACGCTCCACGCTGTTTGTCTTGCTCGTAACAATTAAGTGCCGTGCCATTCAACAACAAATTACAATTCGCTTTATACGCTCGACCATTGTTCCGTCGGAATTGGCGTCGGGCAGCTAGCACTGAGCAAAATCTTTCTGAAAACGCTTCACAGAGATGTCAAGCGCCATTCGTGCCAGAAGTGGACATGACAAGTTGGAAATTCGCTATTAAATTTGGTTGTTGGAATACTGGGCAATAAATCATTCACCTCGTGACTTAGCTTAGATGCTTAGATTATAAAGAAACTTTGAGCTTATATGTCATTTTAACGAGAAGCCAAACTTCACCAATTAAATAATTTGATTTGATACCTTCCGCGACATGTGACTTTTGAAGTTTTCAATATTTTTCCTAGATTTAGGAATCAAAAATATTTTTTATATTCAACCACTTGATATGAATGCATGTAAGAAATCTAAAAGAAATAAAATTGATTTGAGATTGGACACCAAATGAGCATGAATCACGCAATTTTTAAGAAGTTTGAACCATATTTTATAATAGACTAAAATAGTTTTTGAAGCCCAAGCCTGTTCATGGCTGGTTAGCAAGCATATAATTTTTTTTATCGAAGGACAAAAAACACAAATAATTAAAAATCTGACCCTACTGGAAACCAAACTCATCAGAAACAAAGCCGCAAATGTAAAACAGTCGGCAGCAACTTCCTTTCCACCGACTTGAGCAGCATTAAAATGACGTTTCCGTGCCAGCACACTGAAACGAAACCTATTATTTTAATACCCCCGGCTTGGTGGTGCCGAGCGCGCACACAAAAAATTGCTCGAGCAAACACACAGCATAAGCTCATCAGCAAAGTACCGAGACCGACGCCCGTTATCAGCGACGAGTCTGCAAATTGAAATTGACGCGCGCGCCCGCCGAGGTTACGGTGCCAACAGCGGGTTTGTTGTCATCCAATCAAGCGCACATCGGATCGGAAATCTCGGCAGCGCCATCAGTCTTATTAAAAATATTTCAACCCGTCCGTCGTCGTGGGCCGATATACATCTCCAGCTGCGAGTTTATTGCCTGAGCAGAGTGAGCAAATCTATGCCCCGCTCGTTCCGTTCGCCTCGCTCGCACCCCAATGCATCGGCAGACAATGGAATCTGCTCTGCCGCTTGGCTTGTTAGGAGGCGGAACGCAGTAATTGTTTCCGTGGAACGCCAGGAAAAGAAGCTCTATACACAGTTGGTATGTTGCGGCGAGAAATAAATGCATTTCACTGGATCTGCGCGCGGATGGCAAGGAAGGAAAGAACCCTTGTCAATTGATGCTGCTCTCCGCTATTAAACGGCATCGCAATGTGCATCCCCTGCATGGGTAGGCAGCCAGAAGGGCACGTTCGCTCGCGATCTCCGCCGATCCCCCGCAAAAGCAAGGCAGGGGAGCCGCCGCTGCTCTTCCTTTCCGCCGCGATTCTATATCTTCTCGGCGGGTAATCGAATCGACTACGTGCAGGAAAGAGAGAGAGAGAGAGAGAGAGAGACGCGAGAGCAAATCTTATTTACTTTAATACAATGTATCAAATAATGATGGGATATTGACGAGGTGCGGGCCGTTGCCGGTTAATCTGCCACTTTATGCCGTTGTTCCGGCCCAATAGAGTTTGAAAAAGAGATGGATCGCGTTGGGAGACGAAATGAGATTTTGCAGGATGTAGGAAGAAGCTTCAATTTGTTTTTTTCCGGGATAAGACTTGTTTTGCGTTGTACAGTAAGTATAACTATCAAATAAAATATTCATATCTCGTGAAAGTCAAAAAATAAATACAAGAAGGAAGAAAAATGTTTTAAAAATTAGCAATTGAAATTTAGAATAAATTTACAAATAAACAAATATATGTTTTAAACTGTTTTTTCAAAAATTGGTCATTTGGTTTGCGTAAACCCTGAACGCTCAAAGCCATGACAAAACTGGTGCCACCGTCGTAAATTTACAATGATTGATTCAGATTTTAAGAGATTCAATCATGCATTTTAGGACGTGAACAGATTTCCTTTTTGGTGTGTTGAAAACAAAAAAAAAAAAGGTAATCAACTGATTTTTTTAATAAAATTATCTTAATATTCATCGTTTCTTTCGCAGTTGGCTGAGAGAGATTTTGCTTATCAGTACACAAAACAAATATTTCTCCGTCTATTATGCATCGAAGGAAATACAACTTATTGGAAGTAGTGCTAATATATTCATAAACTTGCAAGTAAATTGTAAGGGGCATCTTTCGGCGGTTTTGAGCACTGCGAGAGTTAGAAAATGGCCTTACTAATCGTCAATGAGCATGAGTCATGCAATTTATGGCCATCGTGTAGTCGTTAAATGCCATCCAAAAACTCCCGAACCAACTAAAAACACATTAAAATCATATTTAAATTGGTGATTGCGTTTGCTAAAGGCTGCATATGTTTGATTTTTTCAGCCAAATAAAGATTCTAATCGATTTTGAAGCCGAAACATTTAATTATTTTAGTAATCTTTGAATGCTTGGTTTCATTTCTATGAATAAAACAGCAGCATTTATCACAAAAAAGGGGGGAAGTTCGATTTAATTTGGCTCTTTATCAACTGTTGGCTTGCTCACGCTTTGGGCTAAATTTTCGGCGTTGTGAGTCCTAGCTCCCCTTTAAGGCCGTTAGAAATTCAAAATTACGACCGGGCAAAGTTTGATTTCCGGCGCGGGGCGGAAGGTGCAGTTGAAAATGAGCGATACAAGTCAAAAAGCACTTTCCAGCCTCGGAAATTCACACGCGCCGGCCTCGGAAAATAGGTCGAAGTCACAGCAGTGGCAACTTTGCTCGTGGAGATAAAAGCCAGAAAGCAGTTTAGCGCCCTTGCGCCAGAACGAAAACATAAGGAGAGATGTAAAATGAAATATTTGCTCGGCTTTCTTCTTACACGCCGCCTAATTGGATTAAGGAACGCGCGCATTTTCGTGCGCGGAACATTTCCAGCGCGGCGGCAGCTGAGTTCCTGGCGGCCGAGAACCCTCATTTCCTTATGGGCCGATAATTTTCCTTTTCGCACACACATACGCCACGCACGACTATGGTCATGAGCGTGTTTGCCTTTCCGGCGCCGCCAAAATCAAACAGGGAGCACACCACTCTCGGGCTCGGAAGAGAGAGAGAAGCGATTTCTGCACGCCTCCGCGCCTGAAAACGACGCCCGGCTCCACGACTGCCGCGGCTTACGTGCTCGGCAAGCGAGATGGCCTCATTTCAACCCCTCATATTGCCACCGCCGCTCATATTATCGCCTAACGTTTTTCGCCGACCGGGGATGTGAAAAATAGCCGAATTGTAGGACCTGAAATGGATCTTTTTATGCATAAAATGGAACGCATTCAACAGCGATATCTCTCGAACATTCATTTTTAAATATCGCGGGAAGTGTTTTGAATCGTTTACTGCGATACCTTCGGGGCAAAAGAAGAAATCTATACAGAGTCAATGGTTCACAAAATTTTAAAATTTGACGGATACATCAGAAAATTTGTCCCAACAGAAATAATTGTGAGAAAAGAGATTTCATTTCTGGTGGCCTAAAGGAATTGTGAACTTTGGCTAAGGATAGCCAGCGCTCAAATTACGAGTCAAAATAATTAAAATTTTAAATGATTAAATTTTAAAATTTGACACTAGTCAATTTTATTTAAAATCAAAATACCTAATTTAAATGTAAATTTTCCACTGAAGGAAATCAGTCAAAATTTTAATAAAATCTTAAGTGAAGGTTTGGTGCCTGTTTATAAATTTTAATAAAGAAAATGACATGATATATCCAAGTCCTTCATCCTTCATTCTCTGATCAAACACAAACAGCACAACAATAGAACACGCAGATTTGGATGAATTTTCCTTTCAAGATTTTTTTTAACACTGTGTATCACACCCCTCAGACGCACGCCCGGCCAATGGACCGGCACCCTTTCGCGATCCTTAAACTTTCTTCTTTCCACGCGTGTGTATCCGCCGCAAGCACGGCTAAACGCGCGGGTGGCTGGCTGCTGGCTTCTATCAGGCTCATCATCCGCGCGCGCGAAATGTGGATCGTAAGTTTGAATATGCGGCTGCACAGCGGCGGGGGAGGATTATGCTCAGCTGCTAAACGACAACACACGGCGGAGAAAGTTTTATAAAATACGCTTTCAATTTAATCCGCACACATTAAAGTGCCATCCCTTTTGCGGCGCGCAGAAAGGGCCAGACGCCTGCTGCTGGCAGCTCACACGGAAAGGGTTGGCTGCTCTTTTCACGCAGATGGCCGAAAAAGTATGTGTGCACTGCTCAGCTAACTCGCGGATCAATTAAACCGTGCGAATAAGACAGCGGACGTGTGTGTCACTCGCCGAGAGTTATTTGATTTGGAATTACGCGGCGCCGACCTCGCTCTTTTCTTCTCGTTCTCTCTCTCTCTTTGGCTGCATGGGATAATTTATTGGGTTGACATTCGCTCTCACACGCACGCACACATTCGCTCTTTCTGCAGAAGGAAACGATGAATCACCGAATTATTTGTTTTACACACATATATACGGAACCGTGTGGGTGGTCCCTCTCTATTTGCGCCATTAGTTTTGAGATTCATGATTCATTGACCGACGTGGTGGCGCGATCGACCGACTTCTGCATATAAATTGCCGGATATTAATCTGTGCAAATTCCATGCATGCGCACGACCAACTTCTGGCAAATTTTCAAGGTTCTCATTTGCTTCGAAGCTCACTACAAATATTTAATTTTAGATCTTAGCGTTGATTAAATTCTGAGCAAGCTCCGGGAAAGCACATGCAGCTAATAACAAATTAGACTATCTACAGCAATGTCGTTCATTTCCTGGTCTTTTGGAGCCGACCAAGGATTACTCACAACAAACTTCATAGAGTTGAGGAATATAACTTTATACTCTTTGATTTCAATAGAATGAAATTCAGTTGCCAGTTTTCTATGGAAAATCGTGTATCTAAAAAAAGCTACGCAACGTACTGATGAGAAACTAAACCACAGTGCATTTTGCATTGCCAAGTTTTTAAAACGAATCAAATGCTCGGCATTAATCAACAAGCATACCTACTTAACTCAATTAATGCAACCGCAATCTTGTCTTTGCGTGTCAAGCAAGGCAATAATCTTATGTGACCTCTCAGGTGTGATTTAACACCAATGCCCTCATTGACGATGCGCTAATTTCCACTTTTATTCGCTCTCTCCGCTCGTTCATTCAGTGAAGCAGCGTCGCCGAGGAGGAGGAGAAGGGCATTCATTATGCAGGAATACATTGACACTCACCGGAGAGAACTCGCGAGTTCACATTTGATCAAAGGGTGAGTGGCAATTAGTCAACTTTGAAAGCGCCTGCATAATAAACAGCAAAATAATCCCAAGTCGTCGGTGAATGATGGCTAAATTAACCCTTACACTACACCCCCGCGACTGAGGGATGAAGGCTGTGTATTGACATGGTGTGCAATTTACGAATTTACGCCTGTTTCGCTTTCAAATGAATTCGCCTTGTCAAAGGCTTCAGCATTATATTAATTTATTGCAAGCGCGGAGACGATATCATGCTGCCTAATTCCTCAATTTTCAACGCGTGTCGTCTCTTGGGGAGGTTAATTTAAAAGGCGAGTTCTAAATGGTAATTTTATCAGTTTGAATCTCAAATGTCTATTTTTGTAATCAACTATAAGCAAGTTTCGATAAAATTTAAATACTGTTACAAATTGACTGACTTAATTTTTTTTAGATATTTTTACTCTTGGCATAAACAAACAAATTTTATTTTGTACATTATGTTTGATAATTTGTTATTTATGGAGAATAAAGCGGAGTACTTTTAGAAGCTATTTGTTGAAACCAGATTAAATAAAAATACACATAAAATTTATATCATAAAAGTATGCTGGATTCACAACAAATTTTTATTATTCTATTTTCACGCTTACAGCTCCAGTGCAAAGAGTAAATTGACTGTTCCTTTACAGGATTAGAGGGTGACGGTGGCGATTGAGAAAAGCACTCAATGAAATGACATCTGGCCGCGCGATTAAAAGTTTGCCGCGGATTTCGTCGCATTAGCGCGAACGGCGTGGGCTTCACATGCAGACAGAGACTGAGTGAACACTGGATCGGCGCCCGCTCGCTTAATTGTAAAATATTCATTTCCTGCTCCGTTGAGGGCGGGAGACAGCGGCAGAAAAATTAGCCTCCTGCGAATTTAAATTTTTAATTAAACTTTTCATTCCACGCCGCTGAGCGTTTGGTTCTCGTTTTTTGTCGCCGCCTCTCGCAATTTTAAAGGCGAGCACTCGCACAGACACGTGCCGCCGCAACTCCCAAAGCCCTTAGCATTTTATCCTGCTTTTTCTTAACACGGAAATCCTCCCAGCCACGTGCGTGAGAGACGAAAAATTAGGATTAGTCAATTAAGTTTTCTTTTGGCTTGCTTTTCGGAGAGAAGGCGTGTAAAAATCCACGCGATTTGCATTTTGAAACCATATAGCCGCACGCGAGAGAACACAATCACCCCTTAATTTTCCTCGTTACGATCTATTGAGCTTATTATTTAAGAGTCTCTCTATGTAAACTGCACCCTACTTTTTAATCATAATTTATAACCACTTTTCACACTGCTGCAGAAAATTATCAATTCAAATTTTTTGTAGTTCATTACCATCAGGACGTCCTAGTATGCGCTACGGCACGTCTGGAAATATTTAAGAAATGGTCGTGTTACCATGTGCAATTCGATATTATATTTTAGCCAAATATACAAATGCGGCTACTCATAAAAGCACGAAAGTCTTGAAAATCTATCATCAATTCCACCTCAATTTGTTACTTTTTGTAGCTGTGGAAATTGCTCGTCGGTTGTATTGTAGATATTTTCATAAGTCACAAATTCATAAATAATATAAATAAAATCATGTTTAAAATGTAAATTTTTACAAATGAAATAACTGGTTTTGGCAACCATCTTTTATTGAAATGCAAATCCAAAAATAAAAACTATTGAGTCTTGAATGGATTTCGTCTCGCCTTGACGAGAGACCCTTGAACGAAAAGGAAAAAGCGAAAGGATAAGCGCACACAAGGAGCAGAGCACATGTGTATCAATAAAAAGCGCGATAAGCGGCCAGAGCGAGGACGCATTAGTCGCCGCCTTTTCCAGCTTAATTCGTTTTGTGTTGGCCATTAATGGATTTACTCTTCTTGCTCTTTCTCTCTCGAGCATGCAAAGCTGGTGGGGATGATATTTTATGTTGATGGATTTCAATAAAATTATGGCCACAAGCACTTAAGCCCTCTTAAAGCACAGATAAAAACACACTACTTTAACTCCTCGAGCGAGCAGCACGGCGAGAAGATATAGCATTCACGAAAATTCATGCGCGTTTATTTTGAATATAGCGACCGAGCACGAAATTTGTGAGCGCGCGAGAGAGAAAGAGCTGTGCGCTTCTCGTGCGCTGTGTTTTCTTTTTCTGTCGAGTGGAGATGAATCTGTGGGAGCGCGCCGCACTCTGCACGCGGCAGCGACCACCACTGTCACGTAATGCTCTTTTTATTTATGGGACACAAAATGCAAGTCAGTCAGCCAGTGTGTGATTTATTTTAGGAAGCAAATTAATTTATTGCCTCATGCCGGCTGCTCTGCGGCTCGGAATTGAGATGTAGCACGCGTGATTAATCCGAGGAAGTGCTTGTGTGCGGTCGATGCTGCTGGCGCCGCGTGTGTGTGTATCGTTTGATACACCAAAGCCGCGGTATCGCACGCTGGAATGCGAGTAGCGCGGCCTGAATTTATGCACATTCCAGCTTTGGGAACGCGCATTATTTGCTTTCACGAAATCACATAAACACGATGCAAACTTAATCAAAACTGATTTGGAGCATAGAAACTCGCTGTTCGTAACACCTGTTCTGATTCATTAGAAAGTTTCTCTTTAAATAAATTAATAAATAACAGTTAAATTAAGTTTATTTGATTAAATTTAATTCTGCAAGAACTATGGATAATATGATGGGTGTTTCTTCATTTTATTTTAATTAATATTGATGGGAAATAAATTCTACAAATTCTGCTGTTCACGTAATTGGATTTTAAAATAAAGGAATCTGCTTCCCTTCAACCCTCTAACGCAAAAGAACTCCATTTCAGCTCGCAATCGAGGCATGAAACCTTTGTCTAGTCCAACTGAGCCGGAACAAACGAACTCTCATTAACCTGCGCCACCTTCTCTTGTAGTTTTTTCCACGAAACCGGCAGTTGGAATATTAATAGAGTCATTGATGGCAATCGTGCTCTCTCGAACGCAATTAAAAAGCAGCACCGCGCGCGGTATGCTGGTCCTTTTCTTTTAGAGTTTCCCTCTGCAAGTCTGCAACGCCAACGTGTATCTTTTAATCAGTAGCTCTATTGTGTCTGCCGAAATTTTTTAGATCAGACGATTTTCGAGTAAAAGGGAGTGCGCAAGAGGGAAAAGAAGAAGAAGCAGGCAGCAGGAGTAAAAAAGTATCCGACCCGCATTGAACATGCAACTCAAACAACACAGCAACCCATATTTAGAATTCGGACTGGGTGCGCTGTTTATTATGTCGTGTGCACGGTCTCAATGGTCATTGTGTACACGAAATACAAGCAGCAGCAACTCCCTCTTCGCGTTTTCGCCTGCGAGCATGCGTATAGCTTCGAGGATTTGCAAGGTTGAAAAGAACTTTTTAAAACAAATTGCACAATGGAGCTTAAAATTTTGCTACAAAGATGTAGAAAAATAAACAATAATCATTGTTAATTATATCCTCATTTAGCAGAAATTATAGGCATTGATAGCACTATAAAACGAACAATGCGCTGTTACTCTTTTATAGGAATGATAAAAGTAAAATCCACATATTACTATTGCTCTTATAGTGTGGCGAACAGCCTCAAAATGTTTATTTTTCCATGCTGCTATATAAATCGATTCAAGAAACATATTTTTAGAAAAAGGAGAGCAGAGGTTAACCTTTAAATTTAAATCATTTAAATAAAAACAGGGCAGCAGTTTGCAGCTGTCAGAAAGGAACAAGGGTATATTTTCCTTCAAATTCTCATGTCAGAAAAAGTAGAATTTCTCTTTCTTTGAAATTAGCTTTTCATTACAAAATGGATAGAATTTTTGCACTTGTGAATTTTTGTGAAGGGAGCGTGGGTGGCGGGATTGACAAGATTTCGTCACTCGTATATCCTTTTTTCGATTTTTCTCAGCAATGAGTAAAGCCAGACGTTTTCAACGGTCACTGATTCAGAATTCTCTACAGCTAATGGTCATGAATTTAGTTATGGAGGTGAAGTACTGCTTATGAGGCCTGCGGGGCCATAACAGTCGCTGTACAGTTAAATACAGTATAAGGAGAACGTGCTATTTAATTTTTCCTTATAGAATTTTCACTAATAGCTTACCATCCTGGATTAATTTTCCGCACAGAGTAGAGCCATTCCGTTTATTTAAATTTGAAAAATAAAATTTTATTTGCGAGATATGCAGATGTTGAAAACCTAAAAAGTTGTTAAAAATATATTATATGAATTTGCTTCTGTCTGTAGCTTTCTTTCTCCTCAAAGGACATAATACATTTTGGATTTCGACGCTTCAAGGTATTAAAAACCAGACTGTGTGGTACCCATTTTATTTTCAAGCGCCTCCTTCGCTCGGAGCCGTTACTTGTATACCAGCTTTGCTGTTATGCATGAAAAACGCGTATGTGTGATGAGGCGCGAAGTAGGCGCTATTGACGTCGCGCTTTGCCGTAATACCTACAAGACTTGACGCGCGGGACTGCTTGTTTCCATCCATCGGCTGCTGCTCTCGAGTGGAGAGGCGCGTGCATTGTTGTGTGCGCTATTGCTCACCGCGAGAGGCAGTGGCGGCCGCAGGCAGCCGCACAGCCAGCAGCCGTCACTCGCATTCCCGCGGGCGCGTGATTGATTTGCTCCAGCGCGGTTTTGCACTTTGCTGTGCGCAACGGGCAAATGTACGTGTTTGGCACAGTGCACGGTATTGACAGCCTCGCAAGTCACTCTTCGGCTCCAATATATTGATTGGTGTGCGTTTGAAAAGAAAGAATCAGTCTCAACAATTGCATGTTGTGAGTGCCCAATAATCACACGGCACTGAAAAAAATCTTTTATTTAATTGGATGCACAGTATTAAATTGTTTTTTTTAATATTGAAGTTTTCAAATTAAAAAATAGTTCAAAGATGGTATGCAATAATTAAAAATAGTTGAAAATATCAAAATATTTTTAAATTATAAGTTTCATATTTTACAAATTTTTTAAATAGTTAAATAAATTGAAAGTACTAGTCTTTTCAATTTTTATCACACATAATTATATCTTAGTCTCAAATAATTTTACTAAATAAATCGCGATGCAAAAAAAATTGAGTTTGCAAGACGAGATCCGCCCCTGGCGTGTGTCCCAAAAAGCAAACGCAGAAGAAAATGAACAATGCGCGAATATATAGTGACTCGCGTTGCTGCAACTGGACCATTGTAGCCGCTCTCAATGCTGCTATTGTTGCGTGCGGCAGGCGTCAACTACTCGAGGAGAAGAGTATCTTTTCTGCTGCTCGTTTGCCAGTCTATTATCCCGGAATAATAAAGTGCACCGTGGTGAATGGCACGCAAACATATTATCAATGGCCGAGCGCTCGCAAAGGGAATTTTCGTCAGGGTTGTTTGTAAGCCATGTGTCTTCTCGCCGCCATCGCACCCCCCCTGGCGGGCAGAGCAGGTGGAGGTGCAAGCCTGTTGCTTTTTGAAGCAGAAAATGACACCCTGTACCTATCAACAGGGCTACGGCTGCTTTTTAAAGGCTGCGAGTTTCATTGCCTTTTTTAGCTGATGGCGACATTATATGATGCCACATAAATTATGGAGGCAGCTCATTCGCTTTAATGGGATACACCGGTGACAAAAGCTTTTAGTGGGTCGCTTTTTAATCTATATACTGAAGCTGATTAAAAATAAATGTACCTGAAAAAACAGGGGGAATCAAACTCCAGACAACATGCTTAATTTTGTTCTTGAAAAAGAATTCGGGGGTTTTAGAAAGATATCCGCTTCCAATAACGCAATCAAAACAGAGCAGCTATCGAATGTCTCCATCAGACAAGGCAAGGTTAACAATGGCCGGCGTGATGGAAATTCGCTGAATTCCTCGAACGCGATTGTTCAAAGTTGAAAGGTGATTTATTCATTCAGCACCTTGTCGGCAGCGAGGCGCACCGAGAGAGTGTGTGTTGATGATTAATCTCGAATAACACGCACCAGCATTCTCGACACACGCGGACGATCAGACAAGACGAGCGCATTTCCAAACGCGCCACTGATGTGAATGAGTGGAGAGAGACGAAAGAAACTTAATACTCGGACGTCAAGAACATCAGATAAACATTTGGAAAGGTGCTTCTCAACACGCTGCACGCGATAATATTTTTTAAAATTTGACAGCCCGAAAACGAGCCAGAGCAGAACGATTCGAATCTTCTTGGTGCAGAAACGAGGGCGGCTTTACGCTACTCGATTGCACACACACACACACGCAGAGGGATGCTGTGCTTCTTGCATTTGATAGCTTTCCCAATGTTTTGTTGCCGGCCGGGGAGAAGCAGCGAGCATCTGCCCGAGACGGACTCCATTTATGGCCGATCGGATCGTGCATTCATTGTTTGCGTCGTCGGGACGTGCATCAGGAATTTCCAAGGCGACCCAGAAGACTGAAAAGTTGCTGCTGTCCGGCGCAGGCGAGATGAGCCACCAGCCTTCGCGTGTCGGTGTATGAGAAAGAAGTTCAGTATACGAATTGAAATTCTGGCCTAATCCACGGGCACCGCGTGCAAGACATTTATTGGCACTTAAATGGTGGCAGAATGCACACGGCTTGATGGACGTTACAATCGCAAATTGGCTCGAGAACAATGCCCCGGCTCTGTGCGGCTTTGAAATAAGCAAATTTATGAATGGGACCGTGTTGTGCGTGTGGAATTTTATCGCGATGAATGAATGGGCGTCGCAATAAACTTAACTAATTTGACGACTTTTTGCAAAACATGGTGTTATTAGTATAAAGAAAAAAGATCATTGGGAGATCAATGCTTTATTTTTTAAAACCAAGAACAAAAATCTGGCTATCAAGAGCACCTTTGCAATTTTTGGAATTGGCCAACAAGTGGGAGATAAAGAGAACCCAGTTTTATATGCTGACGTCACCAATTCATCAATAAAAGCTTGATTTTACTTTTTCAGTATTTTCACGATCAATACAGTATTGAGAGTGGATTGTGAGGAAAATGCTCCTTTGAAGTGACGTGTATATCGCGATTTTCAGCGGCAGAAAGAATAAAAATTGTGGACCTGATTAATTTAACTTTCTCGTCAACCTAATTTTTAGAGTGGATGAGGTTGGTTAATTAATGCTGTTCTTTAACTACACGTTGGATCAGCGGATCTCTAAAATTTTAGATGATTTCGCCAAAAAATAAAAAATATTGTTTCAAGTATATATACTATGCCTGTACATAATCTGAAACAACCATTGGGCTGTGTATATTCCTCGTTCTATTTGCAATTAGCGACGGATGAGAAAATAAATAAACAAAAAGGCTGTGCAAAAATGGTAAGTCGTCGTGGGTTTGACCTTTGTGACCAGGACCAGAGCGAAACCAGTTTCCGTGTGTGTCGTGTCTGTCTGCCTCTCTTATTTTTCTCTGCGAATGTCTTCTCTGGCAGGGTCAACGGCGGCAGGGGTCCGGCCGCCGGAAAGAATCAGCGCGCGGAGAAGGAGAAAATCTGCGGGACACAAACAACGGACAACACAACAAGCCTGCCCGCCTGCCCGCCCGCCGTTATTTACAGCCATTGTCTTCGCCCGACTGTTTTAATTAACGTAATGAATCAAATCAGTGTGCGCGCAAGGACGCCCAGCCGGCGATATATCAGAAGCTCACCTCTGCCGCCGCGCCGAGAGTGTCGTGTCGTGCCCGAGGTGCGCCGCCGAGTCTCTTTTTGCGCCGCCAGATGAATGTGTGACGCCGCCCGTTTTTGCCAACCGCCGCTGCCAGAATACACATACATCCACACCAGAGACCGGCAGCAACAAGTGAACGCGCGGAAGTTCGCACAATTAATAATGCGAAATTGGCCGAATTTGTCAACGCTATGCATGTTGTTGGCGGCAAAAGCCGAGAGAGGCTACGTACGTGGTATGCTCTCGTTAATTTGGTCTTGCTGAGAATGGCAAACCTCAACTAATGGCAAGTCGAAAGGTTGCCTACAAATAAAAAGCTGCAAAGGGAAAAGTCAGCAGCCTAATTATTAGTGATTTATCTCGTGTTGATTTATCTAAATTGTTTGCTGCAGTGAGGATATAAAATTTACAATCTTGAATTTGACGTTGAAAAAGAGGTAGAAAATTTGACTGAACAAATGAAACAATGTGATAAAAATATCCAAACTTTTTTAGATATTTTTAAATTTTATTATAATTCATAACTAAACGATTTTGTATCGATTAAAAGAATTGCCTAAAATTCATTTGCTCAATTTTTTAATTTGCCTTGCTAACTTGAGATAAATTAGAACGCATTTTTTGTATAAAACATTTCATAGAGTAATAGAGAAAAATTATAAACACGTTTCTGTAGTTTCTTCCCATTTTCTTTTGGTATTTGTCATAAATGTGTGTAATAAATGTTTTTGGTGATCTAAATCACATATATACTCGTTTTAAATCCAATTTGATGATCGCAAAGCCTCAATAAACCAGAAAGGAAAATTGCGAATGTCTGGAAATGATGTAGGCAGAAACGCCAAATCAGCACTCTACAAAAAGTCGGCACGAAAAGAAGCTGTTGACTAAATTCAAGATCCCAAAGATGTGTCAGAGAAAGCATGCAGCTGCCTGGGTTGGCGAGTAATGTTCTCAGAGCGGCGGTCAGACACAAAAGGGCTGTGCGGGCCAGTGCTGCCGCGCGTTTTAATTCATGGCCAAAGGTACACGCAGGGTCTGACAGCAGAGATATATTTTATTATTTGCCGCAGCAGTTGTCTTCCCTGGCAGACTGCGTGGCGGCTGTTTTATTTTAATGTGAAGAGAGAGAGAGAGAGAGAGGAAAGCTGGCGAGAGATTTGCTGGTGGAAAAATGAAGGTGCTTGACCGAGACCCTCCTCATCTTTCGCCACCCGACAGCTGCCGTTAAATTAGACTTCCACTACGTCTACCGGACGCAAGACCTCTGAGCAGGTCATTATTTACATTTTTACCCTCAGCTAGCGGATTTAAATCGTTTAAGACAAAATCGATGGCACAGAAATTTCCATTCACGACCTGAAACCTCTCTGCACTATGGTTTATTTGAGCCCATCAAATGGGAAAGCCATTTTGCAGGGGTAAAAAAGTACGAGGAGTCCAAAATTATACAGAGAATAAACGGCAGCTCATCTGCAAAAGCACCTCTCCAATTTTTCGCACGTCGCAAGCGGCACGTGCAAAAAGTGACAAAAATTATCTGTCTGCTGCAGGAGTGTCGGTCGGGTCGATGGAAATGGCTGGAATAAATATGTTCGCCGTTTGAGCCTGATTGTCTGACTGACGGCCTATATGCGGTCGGTGATGGGGTGCAGGCAGACCGTCACGATTCCAAGCCTTCGTCGCATCAAAAAAATGTCCCACGTGCTCAAAAAACAGGCGCCGGCACCATTTCATAGACTCACTTCCCTGCGTCAATTGGCTCCTGCTGTCAAAGACAATTAGTATTGAAAGACAATTATATCTAAATTTATTAAAATAAATGCAAAAAAAGTGTTATGATGTGTTAGTATTTGTTATATGGAAATATTTATTTTAACAAATAAGTGTATTTATTTTATAATAAAGGATATTTTACTTATTTTATTTTGTTTAAATTAAATATTGTTATATTTTGAATAAGCAATAAAAATGATATACATACACGTGATTAAAAATACTTATTTTTATGTTTAAACTAAATGAATGATGGAATGAGTAGGTTAGAATATGCGAAGTGTCAAACTAAACTGATTTCACTTCTCCAGTTTCTAAAGATTTAAGCAACTTTTGTCTCTTCCATCCTTTGTACTGAGTGGTATCTCGTATAAATTTAAAGCTTTTGAATGTGCCTGCTGGGTATCGAATTTCTCGATTATTACGTCCTCAATTTATCAACAAGGATGTGCGAGCGGTGCACCGCCATGTTGGTCGGTAAACGCTTTGTATTTTAATAATCATGGTGCTTTACAATTGCTACAATTCTGAGAGAGGAGTGCACGCACGACTGTTTAAATGAACACAATAAGGGTGAACCGCGCCAGCTTTTGTTGTTGGGGCCAAAGTCTTCTCTCATAATTGATCACCATTATGGTAAAACGACACGCCCGTATTTCATTATCTGCGCACTCTCCTGGGAAGTACAAAACGCAATCATTTGCGGCCGCTCCATCAATAATAATATATATGGGTGGGTAATTAGGGTGTTTGCTGATGGCAATTCGGTGTCGCGAGGCGATCCATCACTTTTTTGTCTCGCACCTCTCGCACGACGCCGTTGAAACAACCGCAAAGGGCACACGACGTGCGCCATGGTGATATTTTATTAATGGACCGCGCGCCGACGGATGAATCATTTTGCATTGGAGACATTAAATTTGAAGACCAGAATTTCCGCTCGCCACTCCCGCATTTTTTAATCAGAGCCCGTTTACCATTTTTTTCTGAAACGTATTGGAGAAATGGCTATTTTTAAAAGAGGTCTAAGAAGCGCCAATTGGATCGTCTTCTCTGTCAAGATAATTCAGCGCCGGTTTATTTCAGCGCAGTCAAGTGGCTTAATGCTGCGGTTCTGAGGATGAGAAGAGAAAATGAAATCTGATAGACTCTGTTTTTGGTCCGAGCAAAAGGACTATCAATCAAATCCAATTGGCTGTGTAGGCAGAAAGAAGTGGAGAAACGTCAGGCAAAAAACGTGCCAGTTAAGAAGCAAAAATCCGTCTTTGATTGCGCAAAAATTATAATCGATTTTGTCTGAATGTAAATTACTCTCCTCTTTTCCTGCAAATCGAGCCTCTTTCTGCACGTAATGGACTTAAAAAGAAATGCGCGACGAGACAGTCAATTTCCTAGTCGGTCCAGCGCACCAGCTTAAGCCTTTTCCATTTACAAAGCCTCAAATTCACTCGCTCGACTCGCCGGTTAGAGCACTTGTAAATTGATTTTTCGCCAGCTTTCTGATTGAACCCACGTCGGCAGCAAAGGAAGGCTTTTTCCAATAAAAAAGTCCCAAAGAAAAAGCAGCCTTTTCCTGACCGGAGCAATCTTCTTCTTTGCGACCGACCGACGGCGCGGCGAAAAAGGAGAAAGAGAGCGCGGAAAATTTTTAATTAAAAAGCCACAAATAAATGAAACGAGAGAGAAAGGTTTCGCTTTGACAAGGGCTGCCCGCTTGACTACTGCAGACTCTTTATTTCATTAAATAGGAAAGAAAGAATTTTCAATTTACTGCTCTCGCGTTTGCGGTGTGTGCCAGTGCAGTGTGTGTATATAGAAAAATTCTTTCATCAGACAAAGAGCTTTTTGTGCCTGTTGTCTTGCGTCACTCACAGCCGAGTTAATTGAAAAAATCGTGTTTTTCCTATCTCTTTCGGGGAGATTTTACATGAAGCAGTGTCTTGTGGGCGAGAGGAGTCGAGTGCGCGCGCCAGGCTTGATGTCTTGAAACAACAAACAGAGTCTGTGAAGTTCACCTTTTGTTTCGGCTCACTCTTTCTTTCCCCGTCAGTCTAATGCGACGCTGCAACACGCCGCTGCACTTCCCTTAATGAGCTCACAATAGCATATTCGGAGTGAGTGACATTAAGGCGCGCGCGGGGACGCGAGACGCGAACCAGCATAAAACCAGCGTAATAGAAAGGGGAAACTGCTTTGAATTTGGAAAAGCAGATGCTGGAAATTAATTTTGGCTTGTTGTGCGGAATTTTTTTAATTTCCCCAGTGCATTATCCGTGCGGACGCCTGCTGGAAGATATCCAGCGCCGCTCCGCTGCATGCGGGTTTGCCATATAATATACCAAGCTTTTTCACCCTGATGAGGCTCCTAAGAGTCCTTTATTTAGTGGATTTTGGCGAGATGTAAGGCAAGAGATTTTTGTGGTCGACGCCAATTTTTTTGCGAAGAGCTCAAGCACAAGGATAAAAATTTCGCCATTTTCATTTCATTCTGGGCTATTGAAGTTTGTATGTGAGTGGTAAAAATATATAAGAGCTGACGTTTAAAGAAGAATAAAAATGCTTGCGTCAGCAAGAGATTGTGTACACTTAAGTGTATGGGCGATAAAGAGGTTTTGAGATATTTTAATCTGCTCTTTTTCACACTTTTATTGTTTATGGAATTTTTATACCTTTATGTTACTTGAGAAACAGATTGAGAAGATATATAATATATTTTGATTTTCATGGTATATGGTACTCAATATTTTAAGTTGTATTATATACACACGAGACAATTTGGTTTCTTTCTCTTTAGTAGAACATTTAAACACTCTCTTAACACCTCAGTTTACATTCATGGAGCCAAATGAAATTATATTATTATTTGCTTTTTTAATGGCCCGCTTAATTGGTGGCCGTAAATTTCGCTCTCGTTCTCTTTATCGTTTTATTTGCCACGTTTATCAATGCAGCGCATTTTATGACAGTAATTTATCCAAAGGGGAAAGAAACTACTCCGCGTTTAATTTCCCGCAGAGACTCAAAAACAAATTCGTCCTATTAGCATGCAAATCGAGGGTGATGGGAAGGGGTCAATTATTTAAAGAGCTCGCTGCGCCGGTCACAAAAAAAGCAACGCACCACGCGCATAAACCAGCACTGCCAAGAAATAAAGTTTATGTTGACCATTAAAGCGGTGCCTCGTCGAAATAATAAATATCCGCGCGGTGCGGTGTAACGCAATCACCTGCTGCTTTGTTGGTGGCGGGTCAGTGCAGGCTGCCCGGCAAAAGGAGACGCGAGCGCAGCATTATAATTTACCCAAAAGCGCCGGCCTAATGGAATGGTCTCGACTTAAGTGCCGTGCACTTTACGTTGTGTGCGCCCGAGACGAGCAGACTAATAAAAAACTCGGGCAAAGAAAACGATGGGGTAATAGATAAATGGAGTTTCCCTGTCAACGTTTTTCCGCTGTGAAGTAAATAGGAGATAAACTTGGGAGTCCAAAACTCTGCTTCTCAAAACAATCTACAAGATATAGCAATTTGGGACGCAGACTTTCAGGGAATTCACTTATAGCAAGAAAATATTCAGGAAATTAAGTTAAATTTAATGAAACACATAAACTTTCGACAAAAATGGACGAATAAAATAAATTAAAAATACTTCAGCCAACTGAGATATACTATATTTCCAGTTCATTTCGTGCTTGCTGGAATTTTTGTTAGGATTTGGTAAATTTCAGACGGTATTTTAGGTGGATTAAAATCAAATCAAGACGGTTCTAACTAAGCAATTTTTCTCATTTTTAATTATAACTCTCATCAAAATTTGATTGCAAATTATTTACGTCAATTTTATTTCAAATAGAAGAAACATTATGTCTTTTTCAAAGGAAAGCCTGATTGTTTCAGACGATAGTAAATTAACTTGGATATTCTAAATGCAATAACCTTTCCCGATTAAGCTCTGAAAAAGCAGTCAGCAACTGTGACCACCAAGCCTATAAGGATTCATATTCATTCCAATAAAATTCCCCACAAGCTTTCGATAATTTTAAGTTTTTCACATAATATATCTTTGAATGGTTTCGTTTTGCTTGAATATATTCCCTTTGAGTACATCTAAAAAGTCACCATTTTCCATATTGTCTTGAATTTTTATATTTTCCCTGCTGCCTGCAATTGTGATTAGAGAGCAGATAATTAACATTTCAACACCGCGCTCAACTGGCTCATTTATTACCGCTAATTGACTTTGAATCGTTACTTTGTTTGCATCTCACGTCATTTTTTCTCCGTTTGTGCTGGTGACGAAGGACAAATTCCCCTTTTGAAGTACATAATATTTCAGTTTGGAGAGATTCGTCCTCAAAGTTGATGGATTTTGAAACAAATGACAAATGGTCTTGTCTCAAGTGAGTTGTTCCCCATCACTATGCACCGATGGCTGCTGGGGAAACTCAAAAGTCGCTCACTCATTCACTCGACCGACCGACCAGCTCTTCAGAGGCAGTGACAAGTGACGCGGGAAAATAATATATTTCATCGTCACATCTCGTTAGCGCTCTTCATTTTAGATTAAGCATCTCAAAGCCTGCGAGCCTCTCTATTTGTTTTCAATTTGAGACGCGAGCAAGCAGATTATATGAAGACGTTATTCATTCTCCGCACTATGCACATCCAAGTGACATTAGTGACAGTCATTACTCATTTCCAGCACATCTGATAATAAACGAGCGTAATTGAATTTTTTCAGCCCAGCGGACTGGTATTTTTAAACGTGTAATCCCGGCGTCTTGTGAACGCCTGAATGCCACGGATTTCAAGGCTTAATGGCTTTGTATAGACACCTAATGAATAGAGCAGTGTGAAAGTCGATTATCTATTTTTTCAAACGTCACAAAGTTCTACAGTGAACTACTCTTCAAATAAAAAAGCAGTTAGCACTGAACAACTGAGAGCATATTTATGCAAACGATGGAATGTCTGAATTGTCCCCATTACTTAACATCAACGAGGAAAGAAGGCGTTGTGCGAAATCACTATTTGCCAAAAACACGGAAATTTGCATGAAAGACGCATGAGGAAAAAGCACCAGGGCGCAGGACGGCGAAGATCGAGGGCTTAAAGGGATATTTTACGACGTGCATGATGTTTGAGCGACTTTTACTGCCAAAAGTAGACGCCCGAGAATAAAAATCACATTACGATGTGCGGAAAAGTCAGTGAAATGGAAACAAAATATTCAGACGTTAGCAATAATACATTTCACCGAGAGCTGCAAAAAGCAAAATACACTTTTCTGGAGAGGGCGCGTTTTATGGCCACCCTCGTCGGGGAAGTCTTTGCCCTGCTTGAAAAACGACGAAGCAAGAAGATTCAACCAAGACACTAACGCGCTTGACAACTGAAAATTTTTTCACTGGAGATATTCAAATTCTGAAGGGTTTGAGGGGGGCCGAAAATGCCAGGCTCGCCTTTGTCTCTGTGTGCAAAATGCATGCCAAAGTGGTGGACTTCCCTCCGGGGTTGCTGCCCATTTGCAGTTCACTTGAGCACTAGAAACGCGATGATGATGTGCTCATTAATTCTGCAGCCATAAAATAGGGTTTGTGACGTCACAAGCGGGGCTGAAAACGCAGGGAGGAGCGCGCAGATACACTTTCCGAGAGCGAAGAGAACGAATGCACGCAGGGAGTAATGACGCGGAAACACGCGGAGAAAAAGGGATGATCCTTCACCCTTGTTTACACCATCAGCAAGTAAGTGACTCGAGCGCAGACCGACCCTTTCTCCCGCAGCCGAATCTTGATGTCTGCCTAGCCGGCAAGAGCAGGAGTGAGAGAGAGAGAAGAGAAGAAGAAACCTCAGCACATTGTCGTGACATCTTAACTCGCATCTAATGGCCTTCCTCAATTCGCCGGCAGGATAATCCTTGGTAATGAATTTCACGACAGACGACGAGCAGCGCAATTGAAAGAACCCATCAAGTCGACTGTAAAAAAATAGGAGGAAAGTAGGAGGTCCCGAAAAGAGAGCGAGTGCTGCGGCCAGTGAAATAAAATCGCGCGGTTATTATCATTTCGGCTCTGCGTTTTGGTTTTATGTCGCAGAAGTCGTATATTCGAGTCGCCGAGTTTTACTGCGAAAAACAACTCCCTGCTTATACACCCAGCACTTGGCTAAGAGTCTTTAAATTTATTCTCTTGTATACCAGCTACGCAGCCTTATAGCAAATGTCTTTTCTATTAATAACTGCATGCTACTCGTGCTTCATGTTTTATTACGTTTTATTATTCAACTTTAAAAGATAAATTTGTTACAAAAGACAATGAATGTTATATGAAACATTGTGAGAAGTAAACATCCGTTCTTAAAAATAGAACAAAGAGTCAATCAGTCTCACATATAGATTTAAAGGACGTATAACAAAATGCGTTCTAACAAAATACTTGTAGCGGTACAACAACGCGGTCCTGCTTTTTGTTGGAAGCCAACAATTGTCGGCGGTTTGAATTATTGTAATTTTGCATTATTGTTTAACAGCAGAAAGATGATTTTAAAATAAGAATTCAGTATTCGTCCGTCAGCCACACGGTGCTGACGTGATTCGTTTAATAGTGCAGAACCCGATTCAAAGGGGTGAGTCCAACCGTCAGTTAGCAAAAGAATTTATCACTTATTTTTGTAAACCATTTCAGTTCTTGTATTTGATTAAGCATCCGATCGGATTTGCAACTGTAACATAATACACCAACCAAATTCTTCATCTGAATTCATCGGTCTTCATCATTTCAACCCTTCTATCTCCCAAATTGGTGACCCCGACGTGACAGTAAAGCAGCCAAACTATTTCAAGTATGTATCACAGTCTAGCCATTTCAAGATGCGAATTCGCCGGACACCAGCAAGCTCGGATGCCCACTGGTTTCCTTAAACCCGGCGAACGCAAGCACCAAGAATTTTTTATTGGAGACCGATCACCGTTACACAAAGTGGACTCACAAACTGCCAATCGCAAGTTCAAGAATTTTTCGGGTACAACAATCCCAAAATTTCAATCCGCAACAATGCTGATGAGCAACATGACAAGAAGTAACCGTTAGAACGCAAGAATTTTCAACAGTAGTCATCAGCATCAACCAACAATCAAGAGAAACAATCGACCATCGCACCAGCTTGAAGAATTTTCCAAGTTTAATCCCCATTCGTGTCAGCGGCCGCGACAATTTCGCCTAAGAGCCTCCCTGTCTGTGTGGAGTAAGGAAGTCTGGAGAACTTCCCTTGGCCGGCAAAATGAGAAGAAAAATGAAGAATTTTGATGCGAAGCAGTAACTGCGTCCGCGTAGGGCCCACGCGAAAGAACAAAAGACGCCTAGTTCTGCTCGACTAATCACAAAAAGGTTTGCCTCATTTGACACGGGTTTAATTCGGTCGCGATTGAGTCTCCATAATTTAAAATCAAAGACAAAATGTGTCACCCAAAGTATTTTCCTTTCTGCTGATAAACGAACTCGTTTAAATTTCAGACCAAAGTAATTTCAAACGCGCTGTTTTCGCTGTTGCATTTTTAAAGTGAAATAGGAGTTCACGCTCCTTTCCACTTGCCCTTGTCTGAACAATGCGTTCGATGACAATTCCCGTGCAACAGAGGAATACAGTATGACAAAATATTTGATTTTTGGTTGTTAATTACTGCGGCTGATCTGGAGCGCAAAGCTCGATCGACACCGCAGTGCAACACCAATGTGCTGGATTAATTACGGCGATTCAAAGTCGGTCCAGTTAAATTTTTCTTGGCTTTCCAAACTTCCAGTTTATGACCCCCGGACTAATGTAGCGGTACAACAACGCGGTCCTGCTTTTTGTTGGAAGCCAACAATTGTCGGCGGTTTGAATTATTGTAATTTTGCATTATTGTTTAACAGCAGAAAGATGATTTTAAAATAAGAATTCAGTATTCGTCCGTCAGCCACACGGTGCTGACGTGATTCGTTTAATAGTGCAGAACCCGATTCAAAGGGGTGAGTCCAACCGTCAGTTAGCAAAAGAATTTATCACTTATTTTTGTAAACCATTTCAGTTCTTGTATTTGATTAAGCATCCGATCGGATTTGCAACTGTAACATAATACACCAACCAAATTCTTCATCTGAATTCATCGGTCTTCATCATTTCAACCCTTCTATCTCCCAAATTGGTGACCCCGACGTGACAGTAAAGCAGCCAAACTATTTCAAGTATGTATCACAGTCTAGCCATTTCAAGATGCGAATTCGCCGGACACCAGCAAGCTCGGATGCCCACTGGTTTACTTATACAGAAAGCAAAGATAAGTATTGGGCCTTCACGTTGGAAGTTTATTTAAGTTAAATTCATCATATTGAATTATTATTATTATATCGACAACCGAACTAAAAACTCGGCCATATTTTAAACGCTTCAAATTATAAATGCAAAGGTGACAAGATGGACAGTAAAATACATTTTTAACATTAAAATTTACCATGTAGGATTTGTAAAATACACGTTAACACTCATAACTAGGATGATTTAAAAATAATCCAAATATAAACTTAGCAATATCTTAATCAATTTTATTTTATCTGTTTTACATAGCTCGCCTCAATTTAAAAGTTTCCAATGATTACTGTCTTTTTATAACAGAAATAGGTTTCTGTTATGAAATTATTGCTTCTCGTTCTGGTTCTGGAAAAATTGCGCAACTTTCAACAGCCAAACGCGAATTTCCTTGTTGCTAGAAAAGGGCAACAATATTTGCATTGATAATGAAAACTTGGGTGTTTGTTGAAAGATGCGCAATTTTACCGCGACTATGACGTTCTGTAAAAATTCTTTCAACCCGAGCATCCAGCACCTTGCGTAAAGTCAGTCTTTCAATTGAGTATGCAAATTGCATGCCTGCGAAATTTAGGCCTGCCTGAGTGAAGAATTAAGGGTGCAGCGTTGAGAAAGCGGGTTGACAGGCCTTGAGTGATATGCTCAGGAGGAAAGGCAGCGCAGACAATGGCCAAACTCCCATCAATCTAGCCGCACGGCTGCTGTTTAAATTTTGTGCCTGCAGCGCAAGCTGGGTTCGCGGGCAGGCAGGCGTCCGACCCGTCCAGTCAAAAATGTTTTCGGTGCTAAATTAAGTTTCGCACGAGAGAGATCATGCGGCTCCCCTGACGCCAGGCCCTGCCTTGCAACCGGATACTCGTGCAAGCAGGTATAATGCTATTATTTTGTGTTGTGCTGTATAGCTGCCGGACGCAACATGATGGAAAAGAAACTTGGGACTGCACTCGCTCGCCACGCCATGATAAATATCAATTTGCGCCGGTGCTCAAGAGCTGTCTGGGAAACACAGGAGGCGCTCTTTTTGTGGCCGGCCACAAATTGCAGCCTAATTTGATTTGGGAAACATCAATGATATATTGTTGGTTTTTCGTGATATGAATTGAACTTGCCAATAAGAGCGTGGGCGTTTATATTTTATGTCTGGATGAAAATAAAATTAAGGGGATTTATTTCATGTGGATTTGGAGCCTTAAGGTAAAGCTATCAAACGATATTTCTTTAGGATAGATATAGTGATTAAACGAGAACTCTATGTAAATATTAATTATTAAATTGATTTTACAATAGCTATACTCCCATAGAAAATTAACAAGGAATGGAATGAAAGTTGAAGAATTATTAAAAGAAAAACATATATTATATTATATCTGGGAGAAGCAATTGCAAAATCGATTCAATGATTAAATGCACCCCATAATATATGGATTTTTTTAATATTTCAAAATCAAATATTAATATTGTTTGCAACACTGATATGAATGATTGATTTGTTTTAAAAAATCATGCATATATTTTGTAAAATAAAATTAGTGTGACTGGTGCCTACTCTTGTCTTTTTTGTGGCTTCTATTCACAAATTTAGTTGGTTCTTTTGAAATCTGTGCAAATGGAAAATTTATTATAAAGCATCACAAACGGAGTGACCGGTCAAATGACAGTTGAAGATTATATTAATATGTTATTTTTTAATAAAGACTCACGTGTCATATTAAACCATCTGATGTGAAAGAACAGCTTGACACGGTCACCCAGCGTTTCTTATCCAATATTGACAGGTGCTTGAGATAGAGGCAATCAATCTGTTAATTAATTATTCTCTTAAGTGGGCGGGCACGATAATTAAATAAAGTGAGTATTCATGTTCTCCGCTCGTTAATTAGTTTCGATATTAACGCAGTTTAAATAAAAATAGCCCCTCGTGTGAAGCATGCATGCTTTAATTGAACGTAATTATCGCCAGCATGCACGACGCACTTGAGTCTTGGCTCTTAAACAATGAAGTGGGCAAGGCGCAGCGTCCGCTCTGGAATAACATAAAGCACACGCAGCGCGCGCTAAAAGCCTGTTTTCTCTATGACAAATGACTTTTATGGGCATTGAAGCTGTGCTTTTCAATAACGAGCAACGTACGCAATCGGATAACGAGAAAAGAGCCAAATCATCGTCGGCGCGCTTTCTCTATAATTCGCGCTACATAACAAAACAATGCGTGAGTGCGAGTGTGTTGCGTAATTCGAGCGAATCGAGAGCACAGGCTGCTGACGCTGAAATTATGTGCTCTCCAATAAAAAGATGCTCGTTAAGTCCGCCTGCGTTATGTGTTGCCGTACATGGAGCGGCAGGAATAATAATGCGCGTTCGCGGCGCATAATAAAGCATTCACCCCCGCTCGGCCGTTGTAGCTGCCGACTTGCTTTATCGCTCACACACGCCCCAATTACTTTATCTATGGGTGCCGCGCGTTATTGGGAAGATAATAAACTTGCGCCGGGCCAATCGTAAAACCATAATAATCATCAGCCAGGCTGTTCTCGTCTTTTTGCGATGTGCCGATGATAGCAGAACGAGGAAGACTATTGTGCGCCTAACAAAGCCCCTCAGCAATGAAGGTAATCAGGTACTACGAGTTGAATAAAAGTTTAAACAACAAACTGTACGTGTTCATTTTATAATTTATACAATAAATTACTACATATGCGATTTTATAGGAAAAATTGAGTTAAAAAGATGTGCAACAACGAGCTTTTTAATTCGAACAAAATAATTATTTGTCCAGGAGAGTTATAAACGGTGTTAAATTTATGACAGCATTTATTTGTCATCCAATACAACCATCTGCCAAACACAGACTGGGCATCAACACCATTAGTAAATTTACGAAATCTGTACGAGCACAGAGTACACACACTTCAATAATGCATATACGTGCCGTGGCGATAAATTTGAGTGTTTACATGCACGCATCGGTCGCGGTTTGTGATCACATTCGATTAGATAGCCATTAGCGAGAGTCTGTCCGGCGTCGGGCGCAAACTGCGAAAAAACGGCGAGCACCAACAACACACGCGACGGCCGGCATTATAAATTTATCCCCGAGCAATGGCTCTCTGCTCTCGTTGCTCATATCATCACTTGCAAATAGCGGTGGTGGGCTCTGCCGCTGTCACATTAAAAAGCTGGAGCGCGCTAAACAGCAGCCGGTTCCAGTACATTATGTGCTGTGGATGAAAATGCAGCGCGCTGGTTGGTTCATGGTGCGCGGATGCTACCCCCGAAATGAAATCATTTCGCAGGCTGACGGCTAAAACTCCCACTTTAAGTCGCAAACCATGTCAACTGCCACTGAGCCGCATTACAACACACGCGGCCGATCTTGTTTGCGTTTATTTTCCTTTCCATTAAGTTGCCGCCGCCGCCGCCGCTGTGCACTCGGTGTGGCTCCGAAAACCGTGGAATAAATTTGTTAATAATGCGTTGCGTTCCCATCCAAACTGTGAATTTTAAGCAAAAGCGAGGGGAGTCCGTCGCTCTAAAAGGTTTTAATTTGCGTCTGCTTTGCTTTGTGCTGTCTGCGATAAATTGGTAGAAGAGATATGTTCTGCTCTGTTTGTTTGCGGTACAAAAATATCATGAACTTTTTGACAGTTTCACGCTTATGTGCATCAAGCTATATTTTACAGTAAATGGAAGATAACACTAAAAATAACTCGCTTTTTGTTCAATTTTTTGGCAGTTTGGTTTAATAAAATGCCTTAATTTTACAATAAAATTATAGCAAAACAATTCCAGATTATAAGTAGAATTACATTTTTCTTATTTTGGACATTTTGCTGTAAATGGATGTTTCAGTGGTTTTCAGATGGATGCCTAGACAAATTTAAATCCCTGCTCCCAGTCACTCCCTCCCCCCCAACCATAACTGTTTCGGCCAGCGGGTGTACTCATACTCATACTCATCCAGGGTCGTAAAATCCTGGCATGTCCTGTGCCGGAGCCCGAAGACTGTACCGCCGCGCAATTTCCCGCTCTCCTTATTAAAGCTGCACTTTTTGTGGAGTGTTTTCCAAAGGATGTCTGAAACTGATTTTCATCGAAGTATTGCGATGACTAAAGTCTGGTTAGTTGGATTTTCGCTATATAGCTTTGTTACCTTTCACTCAACTGTTGTCAATTTTCTATTGTCTATATTATTGATTTCCTTATTACCACCTGTCCTCCTGGATTTGATGCGAACAAATTCCTCTTTTTATTTCAAACGGTACATTACATGAATGAAAACGGTGAAAAAAAACATCAACATCAAGCAGGTTTTACAAAAAAAAACTGCGATTCCGTGCTTATTTTGAGAAGTTAAATCATAAATAGAGAATGACTAATTGTAATTGCAAAAATTAACTTATTTCTATAAAAATCTAGTAAAAATTGCAATATTGGCATGAAATGTTTCTTTTAATGTCTTATTTTTGTTAATCTATAATATGTAGGCTCAAATTGATTTTAATTGCATGATTTGTACTCCTTTATAAGTTCATTAGTTGTCAAATAAGTCAAAACCGGAAAAACTGTTTGTGTTAAACTAAATCTAAACACATCAAACCCTTCTAACTAATTTCAAATATTTCAAATATCAAATCCTGATAATGGAACCCACTTTTTTGTTCTTTGCAATAAGATATTTTCATGGATTTTATATTCATTGGTCATTGACATTCATGGTCTTGAAAACCAGATACAAAATCATTGCATGATGTAAGTCAGGTGGTTTAGCTCGGACGTTTTATCGCAGTCATCCAATTAAATCTCAAAGCTGTAGTGGGGTAATTATTGCCATCTGCGAAGGGCATACATGTCTTTGTATTGCGAAATACAAAAGGCAAAGAGAATTAAACCTTTTTGTCCGCATGCGAAGCAGATTTTCGTGCGCGGAGAGCAAAAAGCTCTCGTTGCGAAAAAGCTGGCGCGGACGAGATTTCGGCACGCAATAAAAGTCCCGCGGCATTGTTGGACACCTCAAAAGCAGATCAAAGCGCTCGGCTTTTGTAATGAAACGCGTATAATTTGAAAACGTCCAAAAAGCCGCGGTGGCGGCGGCTGCTCGGGCGGATTAAATTTTTTATGCCGCTGCCAAAGTGGTGGCCCGAGGTGCATTTTCCGCATACTTTGCGATGAGAGGGTGCATCGCATTGATCGCACATCGATCGGTGCTGCACGCTTTCATGCTGACGGCCTGCTTTGCATGCACACGCATCGTTTGCGAGACTGACACTTTGGTGACAGAGTTCACTCGACCGTTCAATTATGGCCAGCAGAATCCGCTGGCTTCATCATTTCATGTGTGACGATGATGAGTATGAGTGACGGCTTCAACTGCCAGTGCGCCAGCACGAAAGAGCACTTGCGAAACAGGCGCTGTTGACGAAAAGCGGCACATGTTGTAGACCGACACTCGGAAAATTCGATGAGAGAAAAATGACGTTCGATTGACGATATTTTCTTGACTCTAAAATCAGCTTCCTCATTGGAAAAAAAATAAAGGGAAAATTTTTAATAGTTTTATACCTCTCTTTCTCTCTGAATTCCTATTTAAAAATTAAAAGATGGTTTTAATTTAAAATTATGTCATATTGTTTAATTATGCCCTAAAGTAACTTCTTCATTTAAATCAGGCGTATACGAATAAGTTTTTTTGACTTGTTAAGTTTGGAATTCTACACCAGCCCATGTTAACAAAAGTTTATATTTGTTTATTCAAAATGCAGGAAAAATCAATGCCCCTTCCACAAACTACGCTTTGCAGAAATTATGAATGGGTGATTTTATACACTACTCCAGGTTAATTAGGTTGTTTAAACGTTATTAATTTGTACGCAATAATTAAAATATTTAACATGGGCAAATTAAATTAGAATGAATATAATACAAATAATGAGAGAAGTGAACTGTATGCTCGTACATTGTAGATAACAAATACTAATCATAATAAAAAAGTTGAAATATTAAATTTTAATCTGAAATTTTAGTTTAAATAATACTAAACAAGAATTCTTAAAAAAAATCATATGAGGAAAAATGATCATTTAAATAATTCTAAATGTTTTAACTAAACCATTTTTAAACACTCCTTTAGTTTCGTCTAATTCTTGTAGTCCTTTTTCTGAAACAATAGAAACTGACAAGAAAGTACTGCAGTGACCCAACGTTACATCTACTTTAAAAAAAATATAAACGGTTTCAATTATTTCTTAATCCATATTTTGAAACAAATAAGAAACGGACTACTTCATCCTCGTTGCTCAAAAACTTCATTTCTCCGACAAGTGTCATGTAATAGGGTGCTACTATGATGCCGAAACTTGCTGTAGGAAATTTCTGGGCAACGAGGATGAAGTACGTTTCTTTCATAATATGAAAAAAACCAAACTCTAGTGTTGACATCTTAAATAAATATTTCATTATGTTGAATTGTTGTGTGATAATGTTCTGATTTTTCCAGGTACCAGCATTTACCAATTCTATTACGTGTGTTCTGAAATAATAAAAAACTATATAATAAAATTAGCGACGGAAAAATTTATATTGCACAGGAAACATTTGCCCCTGAGCTGAACAAAATCTCGTCGCGTATTTCGCTCTCCGTTTTGACTGCTTGCCCTTCCCTCAGAGAAGCAAAACGCAAAATTTTATCGCGAGCTGCCATGTTGTTTCTGGGACTCCGTTGCTGTCAGCACGCGCAGACAGCGAATATCGCATGTTCACTCCAAACTTGATTAAATTAATGCACTTAAGTGTGAAAACAGCTAGCTTTGGCGATGTGAGGGGGAATCGCGCATAATTTAAATTTTGAAAACAAACTACGGTGCAACACTGAATGAGTTTTGTGCGTCAGAAAGTAAAAGCAGATAAATAAATCAACATTGCCAGGGAGAGCATTAAAACTTGACTGACAAAAATGTTGATATCATCACATGACTACATAGAACACAAGGCAGATTATCAGGGAAAACAGTGGTCCATGCGCCCCCTCCCCCCGCAAGCCCTTTGAAATTAGAGGGTGCATTTGGGCACGGTGGGTACACACACCTCGCGCCGCGTAAATTGATAGAGCTATCAAACGACGATTCGCCGCAGCTGTTTGGCAATTTTTCACTCGACTTGCAGCACGGGGCCGACTGAGTTGCCGGGTGGGCGAGGGGTGGCGGCGTTCCGATGATTTGAAACTAACTGACTGAGAAGTCCGCACCCCCGAGGGGAGCCGTTTGCCATTATCGGGCCGGCCGACGGGGAGGAAAAGTATTAATTGAAAAACAATCCCGATAAATCAGATCAGACGCGCCATGCGTCTCGCGCGCCAGCCGCGCCGGAGCAAAAGAAAATTGGAAAATGTGGAGCACTCGGCTTGATTGCCTCGCCTCGCATTGTTTGTAATTGAGTTGATCGATAAGCGCGGCGGAGGAAGAAGAAGTCATGAATTTCCAAGAAGGCAAACACGACGGTTCGTGGCAAATATTTGTTTCTGGCATTGCTGCTAATCAAGGTGCTAATTTGGTTAGAATTGGCCAAATAATTGTTGCTGCAGAGCGAATATTGATTGTTTACAACTTGTTTCAAAACAAAGGGTTGGCAAAGTTAGCTAATTCTTAACAGCGATTAGCTATCCAGGAGATTATTTGCAGATTAATATTCAAAGATTTCGAAATCTTTCATTTAATTAGAACTGAATGGCATAGACTAGTAAAACCGCCAAATTGGATTGCCTAATCTTATATATTTTCATTAATTTCATGCATGTGGAGAACTAACGGACCCCATCCTCATTAATCTAGAACTTTGTTTCTTCCCAACCAGTTTTGGCGTCCTAACTCATGAGTTTACCTATAGCTCAAAACATTCCTGAAACGTTACCTCGTCACACACTCTACCTCGAAAATTTACTTTGAATTAATTAGAAATTGACGCACAAGCCTCTATGTGATTTCATCAGACAATCTCGTCACTATGTTCACACATCAAAGCTACCCAAAAGTTTTATATCTCTCTGGTTTTTCATGCTTTAAAACGCCTTTAACTCAATGCTCAATTTATCCAACCGTAATCTGCTGGTTGAAATTATGACCAAAAAAGCGAGTTATCAAAACGTTCATTAATTAAGCTATCAGTGCCACGATAAATAAGACTGTATTTTCGCTGACAGGTGTAGCTCGGCTGGCCGAATATTAATTCCAATTACACACGTTTGCTTTCGGAGCGCGCCTATTTTTCGCAACATCAGCTAAATGTGCGCGCGCGTTTGTAATTTTGCTTTTGTTCGCGAAATCCGAGCCGCCGCTTTTATTGCCGTGGTGAATAATATGCATGTTTGCATAAATAAAACACGCTCGTGAGCGTATTATTTGCATTAAAGCGCCAGCAGCCTGAAAAGCGAATGAAAAACGCGCCGATGTGTTTTAGCAAGTTTATCTCCCGGGCAACGTTGGTTTTTATTGAATTATGTGTACATACTCGTACGTACTTTAGCACAACACGGGCAAATTTTAAATGGCTTTGGCGCGATGAAATGACGGAGATAACGCTCTTGTTGTTATGAGATTTATAACGCCGGAAATGATCTATTATCATAAACGCAGAGCTAAAAGTATTAAAAGGCTGCTGCTTTAATTTTTGCTTTAGACGAGCTGCCTGGATTATTAGCAAGGAAAGTTTATATGAGATGAAAAAGTTTATGCATTTCAATTTTGCTGTTTCAGTGAGACTTTCTTGAAGGCTTGTTTTCTTAAAACTGGGGTATTGAGAACTCTTTTGCTAAACTTTAAATTAACCTTAATGGCGATCAATATTTCATACACTTTATATACGGAATATATTTAAAAGATGTCTTTTTTTAATACATTTTTATGCTCAGACTGGAAACGTTTCTTCTATAATGTATTCAGCATTTAAAGAGGACCAAAAATCATCCTAGACATTTGAAATTTAAAAATATTTGTAATTTTAATTTAAATATTACTGTTCTTACTGCAAGATTTACGTTAATTTCTTCCGGTGTATTTTATTTTTATTCTACTCGTCATATATGAAATGTTAAGTATGCGTGGATTAATAATTTTCCATCTCTGGCGTGTCTGCCAGTTTTTACTCCAGCGGGGCCCGGCTCTCGCTTCCGTCCGACCGAGCGGCTGAGTCAAACAATTAATATTTGCAGAAGCACGCCTGCCTGCAATACAGGGTGTCGAATTTCCCTAAATGGAGTGTCAAATAAGAAGCAGGCCGCATCAGCATCTTGATGAGAGCAAAAAGGGGGAGTGCTGCTTGGTGCACGGCCGTGTTTATATTAAACTGCGTCGCTCTTGTTAGGCAAACAACGACACCCAATATACGGTTTCACCCCCGCGCCGTCAGTCAATTCGCAGCACGCAGGCTGCATCAGCAAAACAGTCTCTGCATCCAAGCCACCCCGATCACAGAATATTTCATGATATGAATTGTTTGATTAATACCTCCACTCGGTTGGACGGAATATCGATGACAAAGTGATTCATTCTGTGCTCTGCCTCAGGCTTAATTCTCACCAAAATTTCATATTTCCAACAGCTCGGGAAAATGTTGGAATATTTATTGATTATCGACTAATTTATTCTTAGTTTCCGATCGTCATGGGACCATGAGCACCAAACATTATTTTAATCCAAATTGTACTTTTCAACCTTCTAAAAATGCTGTCTAAATCAACTAAATCATCCTTAAAACTCACATATTTATTTTGCAGCAAATCTGATTTATTTTAAACGCAAATTCACTGGTAATTTATTTATCGGTAAAATGAACTGTCCAGAACGTTAGCGAAAGGGATCTAGTTTGAGTGTAATGGAAACATAATAAATTATTTCCAAAATTTCGACATAATTTACATCTACAATTAATTGTAAACTTTTACATTTCCAAGCGAATATTAGGCATTTTCGCGCATTTAAACCAACCATTTCCCTCACGTTCGAACAGTTCAAGGATTTACACACAAAGTTGCATGCATGCAGCTGCTTCTTGAGTACACACACGCTCGGTACTCGAGAGTTGCTTATTATTAGGAGCTGGTTCGGCAACGATGTTTTTCCCTCGATCTGGTGCAAAGTTTGCATCGTTAGAGCGAGTTTTGTGGCGGGCGGGCTGGTTGGCCCACCTACCCTTCTGGCAGCGGAGAAGAGATAATCTCGCGTTGATTGCTAAGTGGCGCCTGAATGGGACGGAGCGCAAGTTTCGCAGCCGACGCCCCATCATCGCAATCAGCGCGGTTTCGCCACTTGAATGGCAACAGATTGCACATACATCCCTCTGTTATTACTACGGCTCGTGGCGGCGAGTGAGTTATTATTTAATGAATAGACGGCTGCTGGCTGGCTGGTCGGTGGCTGGGGGTGTAAGTGTGCGCCGCGGCGCGCTGGATGTTTGCAGTATCATCAGGCGCGCGTTTGTTTCCGCCTGACGTTACTCCTCGCCCGTCGGCCGGCGCCTCTTTTCAATGCGAGAGCGCCCACCGTCTCTTTTTATCCTTTATTTCGGCATTGTTGCGAACAACAATGGCCGGCAATCAATGGCTTTCGGGCGAAAGTATGCGGCACAAAGGCTTGTTTGCGGATCCAGCTCGCTTTTCCGCTGTGGCCACTCTGACGAGATATTTATGGCAAATCGCGATGGTTTGTTTGATTGCAGAACATTTGGTTGGGAACGTTTCATGGATCGATATTCAGGGACTCAACTAATTTAGATAAAAGTCAATTTCATCCTTTGTATTCCGTAAAGTAATAAAGTGTATAAAATGTATTTATTTAAACAATTTGTTAAATGATAAATGATAAGCCACTTGCACTAAAAGACTGTTCTCTCCCCCATGCAAGTCATTTTATGACAGAACGTTTTTACAGTATAGGAATTGTCTTACTAGTTTAGGCTCACTTCGGCTTTGTCCAGCTATGTCCTCCTGGACAGGGTCTTAGTAAAAATTTTTCTGAAGTGAATGCTTTGGTTATTTTCCTTGAAATATAATGTATTAGACTGATTTTAAGAATAAAGGTTTAAATAAAAATGAATGTGATTTATGATTTCCATTACGTTTGACTCATTCTTGTCAAAAGATTATTGCAATCACATTATGTGATTAGTGTGATTTTTGCTTTTATTCCAGTAGCATTTCTATCAAATCCCAATAAGTATAATAATTATTTGCGGTAACTGCTGCACCTAGGTAATTGTCCGAGGCACCTCTATATATAATTCCCAACTCTCCACGCACAGCAAAAAAACTAAACGCGCTACTTTATAGGATCCCAGCAATTTTAATTTGTAGCCCAAGAATGTATTTACAGATGCGACGATATTTCCGTGGCATGAACGTATTCAATGTAAGTTGTTACACGGCCCACATATTTTCGTCACCGTTAGGTTATCTGAGAGCGAAATTCGAAGAGATAATTAAATTAGCTCATCTCTCGCACTGGACAGCAACGGTTTAAATCCCCAAAGACGTCCTCGGCAGTACTTTACTCAAAGGTTTTAATATACAATTAAAATAAGGACGGCGACCAGCGCAGTTAATCTAACTTTAGAGAGCGCAAATTGAACCTGATTAGGCAAATGAGGTTGGGGGAGGCAAGAAGCAAAATCCGCTGGGGCCGTCTCCGCTCTCGCCTCGTGTTTTGACATTCAAATCATCCGAATTATTTGTCAACCATCTTCTCGATGCTAATGAACTTGTTGCTAATGAAACTTGGAACCTGCCGCTACCTCTCTCGCTCACTCGTTCTCTCAGGGGACGAAGTTTGCAGCACAGGCAACGCCGGAAAGACAAGCAGCCGACCAACTTTGCGTTACCGCTCGCTCGCTCCGTGGCTGCGACGACCGAAACTTGCGCCCAACTTTCAATTAGTCTTCAAATATTATAACTCGCGCATGCATGCATTCAGCACGACAGTAATTACGGACGGATTTCACGTCCCAAGTCGAGCGAGTGAATGCCGCGTGAGGCGTCGAACCTGCCGCTTGTGTTATTAATTATCGTGCCTCTGAGGAGAACCGCAAGCGCTTAATTAATGCACTTGAGACTTGCTTTTCATATACGTTGGTATTTTTTAGCAAATTGCTGTACAACGGTCGTATAATTTGGTAATCAGGATAAATTGTTTCACTTATCATGTAAATTTCAGCAAACTGTTCCTTCACCATCAGCCCAAAATGTAATTCACAATTGCTTCCGTTTCGGCAAACGTTTTCCACTGAATGAAATGAAATATGATAATTGCACTCGAAAGAAATTGGCCATGTGAACAAAAATTAATTCGAAATCGATCTGGCAGAAGCGGAAAGGAAAAAACCGAAGTGAGGAAGAATTTTTTCAAACAGAATTAAATTTCCCTTTTAATCCAGCTCATGAATGCGAGTTATTGCCTTTGAATTCCGTGTGTGTGGAAGTTTCCGCGTCACCGGCCTCGCAAAGGGATGTCACCCGCGGCCCAGTCAGCCGGAGCCGCCCCTGCCGCTGATATTGTGATCGCTCCCTCGTGCATGACGTTTATTTTCCAGCAAAAATTCGCCAACACAGAGCTGGCTAGAAATTTTTCCTCTTGCCCAAGCCAAGAGGAAAATCATTTTCCACTTAGCACCAGTTTAAAGGTTCCTTGCCCATGTACATGGAATTTCGGCACGCCTCTTTGACTCTTTTCACGAGAGGTTTAATGTCACGTCGCGTTGTTGCGACAGAAAGAAACGGACTGGGAACAAAAGGGTTCTCTACATACGAAATGTCAGAATTTAATGCTTTGGTATTTCAAAAGGATAAGCTTGAATCATAAACTTTTGCAAGAATTTTGACCTGTCTGCGTTTGACGTGGTAATTTGATTTTTACGTACTTGTTTATTATTGAATTTGGTACATAAAATTCGAAAGGAAATATAATTTTCCATCATTATTTACTCGCTCATTTTTACAATTTCCTGCATTATTTGGCTAATTTTGGCATTTTCATATTTTATTTTTGCATTTTCCTGCATTATTTGGCTCATTTTTCATTTTCCTGCTTCATTTGCCTCTCCCTGTATGTGTGATGCACTCTATTACTAACAATTAGAGGCCAAGATGGAGCGGTAAACCAAGGTCTCTGGTCTAAAAAATTCAAAAAATGCCTCCGAACAAGCTTCGTACCAATTTTGTTCTCCGATCCATGATTTGTATTTACTCAAGGATCAAAATCTTTGTCCACGGGAGGATCTTGTGACTGCGTTTGGGATAATAATATTATATATATATTATTTCAAAAGGGTTTGAAGCCAATTGTATGTTCTTATCCGCGTTTTTAAGATTGATTTGCATCACAACTTTTATTGCCAAAAAATGTCGATATGAGGAAGGAGAAACTTTTATAAATCGGAATTCCATTGTTCTCTAACATACGTTGTGAGCTATATCAAACGTATCTGTTACACTTACAAACAAAAGAATATTCGATCGACTGGATTCCAAAGGCTAGTACAAAATCCATCTGTCTTTGTAACCAACTGCAAAGCTCCCCTTTTGTGTGAAACACCGATAACCTCTTGCGATCAGTCTCAAGTGCCAAACGTCAGAAAACGCGTGCATCGGTCGGAAAGCTCACGATCTCACGTGTCTGCCCTCGCCGGAAAATATCAGCAAAGTGTAACGGTCCGTGAATGTCAGGGGGGACAGAATTTTCCCGTCATGTATTTTGCATGCGAATCGAGATGAAAGGCGAGCAAAAAACGCGGCGGCTGCGGAGAGATGCACCCATTGAGAGCGAGAGAAGGAGCAATGCACAAAGCTCTTCTAATTGCTGTCCTCAGGCCATGCAGGAAAAGAGACCAAAGGAGACGCTGGGGGGAGAGAAATATGACTGGCAGGTCCCGTTTTTATTATTCCAGCACTGGTGAGTGGTGTACTTAAAAACCACGCGCGCCAGCCTCTCCAATGTGCCACACAGCAGTCCTATGCGCGGATGCGGGGGTGTGTGTAATTCCAATTTCTTTGAAGCAGCAGCAGCAGCACCCCAGGAGCCAGCCTGCGATGCGTGCGTGTGAGAACAAGGGGATTATACTAGAAGAAATTTCGGCTATTTGCAATTTTATTAAATCGCGCGCTGGTGCGGCCGCAATTCAATTTATCAACGCCTTTCTATCAGTCAAACGCAGACCTTGGCTGGGAAACTGCATCTTCATTCTCATCCTATAGTGCTCTTCCGGATAAAAGGTGGGAACGAAGAAGAAGAGAGAATTTGAAATATTTCATTTTAACCGCGACGAAAGAATTCTGGGCGTCTTTCGAATGCGGTACAATCTGTGAATTTCATTCCAATATTTCCCATTTCAACGGCAGTAATCGTACCCCAGTGCAAACTGATTCTCACACACGGGTCTCTATTTTTACTCTCCCCTGCAAAAGAGTGAAGTTATGCAACCACTTGGGCACAGGTGTCCGTCGAGTTGCTGGAGAGTATTTTTTAGCTCGATTGCAGGGTTTCTCCTCAGACTGAGAGAACTTTGCGAACTCTTCCAATTTGCTGCCAGACTAACCTTTCATTATTCTCGAAAGGAATCGCAGATTTAATTACGTGCTCTTCGATTTTTGTCGTCGCCGTTGCGCTCACCTGGCGCTGATAACGACGCGCCCTTAATTAAGCAGTTCTATCTCGACGAAATCGCTGAATATTCTCAGTGAAAGAAGCTCTCTAATTAGGTTTTTCATCAGGAAGTCGGGCGCAGTGGAAGCGGCTGAGCGAGTTTATTGTTCCCCGTGGACATTGCAGCGTGCATATTAAAATCTCATTATTGAGACGGAAGGCCGGATTAAGAGCACGCACCATGGCTCGTTTTGTAAAATTGAGGACTATGCTCCATTTCGCAAGCAGAGTTTCGAAATTCATTGCTGCCATCGGCTGCTTACGGCTCCTTGGGTAAATGACTCAATTTTTCGTGCGCTAATTTGATGCTGCGGTGTGAAAGATGTTTTATTACCGCGACTGTGCTTAATTGCAGGCATAATGGATCGATTATTAATTGCCCCTTCGCCGGGCTGGCATGTGTGGTGATTTCATTAATATTCTCGCTGTGGTGCGAATTTAATATCGAGTCCATTATCACGCTCGTCTGGCGTAATTATCCGTGCGCTAGGCCGTAGATCGGGCAAAAAATAGCCGAAATCCATATTTAATTAGGCGGTGGTGATTAATCAAAGCGGAGAAGTGTCCCGCTCGTTAATTAAAAAAGATTTTGCTCCCGCGTGCCGCGTGCGATGCAAATGCGCGTGTGGAGAGCTAGGGCAGACAGGGGAGTGACGCGACGGGACAATAATTATGCGAAATTCCCTGGGTGTGTGCCGCTGCTGTGCTCTCGGCTCATTCTTCTTGCCGCGCGCATACTGTGTCAAACGCAAAACCGCCTCATCTGCTTTTGAGTGGCCGCAGAGGCCTGCAAGGACCTGGCAAAGCAGTGCTGCTAACAAATACGCTGTCAAACGCATTGTTGTGAAATTTTGAATAAATCCTCCACGCTCCAACTGCGTTTTAAGTGTGCAGGTGAAAGATGATGGGGTTGAAGCCGAAATGCGGCAGCTGCGTTGTTCACAAACAATGCATTTATTAACTCTCAAAAGTATCGGTCACTTGAAACTTAAAATTTTTATACCAGCACTGATTATTTCGCTCCGCAGAATTTTAAATTGGCTTTAGTTGACCTGAAAAGATCAAAAGGAGAAGCTGGCCTCTCGGCAGAGTTGGCAAACATGGCCTCGTGCAGCGCTCCTCTCCTGGTGATAGCAGCTCATGCAAGCAAGTTGACAGTTGGAGTGCCAGAAGTTGGCGCTGCTCATTAGGAAGGACTCAGATGCTCATTTGCGCTGCGAATAACACAATAGTAAGAGGACACGCGGCAGGCAGGGCAGGTCGAGCCTCGAGTGACGTCACTCCTCATTAGGGGACGCCGCTCGGGGTGTGTGACTTGTCACCAACTAACAATTATTACAGATGCTGATAATAATGACGACTCTGCTCCGAGGGAGAAAGTGTGTACGTTCTGCCGTTTTTCATCTCCGCGCTATGGACAAATTAATCCGCAGATCTGTACATGTGTACTGCGGGCGTTGCTCTTGTTAAAAAAAAAATTGTACGAGAGTGCAGCGTGGGTGCAGTAGAATGGGGAAGGGGCTGCTTCGGGGTGGTGAAGCTTTTGTGTCGGATTTGTATGAACAGCAGTTTTTAAATTCGTCTGATTTGAGCACAGTATTAAATAGAAGCTTTGCCTGAATTTCAGCAGAATTGCTATCAAAACTCGATTGTTTAATGACCGGATTAACTAGACTACCTCTAATTTGTGGCTTGATGATAATGCAATTTTCAATTCTATTTCAATACAATCGCTTTCCGCTGAACTACAACAATACGCGTAATGTGTATAATTTGCAACGTTATTGCGACTCATCATTATTACGAACGAGGAGATTCACAATACAATCCAATTTTCAGACTCGGGCTTTGCAGGAAATTAATTTCTAGCTGACTTGCAGCGTCCTCATTTTCATTTCAATCGGAGCGCAAGAGAGTGACGCGATGCTTTCAACCAGTGTGTAATGAGATTCAATTATCATCATGCTGCTCGAAGCCCACAAGTACATAATCACATCCAACAAATATAATCGGTTTAAATCGATTTGCTCAAGTTGAGAGCGCTGTTCAAATTAAACAAGCGGCGGCTTGCTTTTGTATTGAAATTTCCGCTGCGAGTTTGGCAAACGGACAGCAAGGCAGCAGGGCCCGCTTTGCAATCATGCCAGGCTGGAGCAATGAGACAACTTGCCCGCAGAAAATGCATTTCCTCCCGCCAGCTGCCTCTCGGAAAACGAGTATGCAGACAAGCAACCACTTCAAAGAGAGATTAGATCCCTCGCATTTGAGGTTGGGAAATTATCTGTGAGCCCCCTGATAAAGATACTAAAGCAGGCTGAGGAGATAATAATTGCGATTGAATCGATGTGCGTATAACGAGCAATCTCGTTTACCGACCTGTTTATGAAAATAATAAATCGAGAGATAGGTAAGAATAAAATTCTAAGTTTTCGTAGATGACTTTACATATGTATGACTCTTCTGGTTTGATGTAATTAATTTTACCCAGAATTATAAAAAAAAATCCGACAACACTGTCTATATATTTGAGGATGTGTGTTCATGACTGATCAACAAAATATTGTGAATATAGTTGTAAAAATTGTACACGTTTTTTGGAAAATTTTTCCAATTTAACCATTTGTAAAAATTGTTTTTCTGCCATAAACATAAAATGAATTGCTAGGCCTCAAACATTTCCCGTCCCATAGCACAATAAAAGTCTCGAAATTAAAGTTGTTGGCTCGGAATTATTTTAATTTGTTTTTTGCAGTATTTTAAGCCGTTGAATGAAATGAAAAAAGATTATATCCGTTGTTCAAATAAGAACAGCTAAAGCTCTCAGCGACTTTGATCAAACCTAAATAGCACTCAAACATTTGCCGGCAGCATTAATTACAAAACAATTATTCCCTCGAGCGTAAGGTTGATATTGCGGGGTGAATTCCGAAACGACATATCCTTCCTTGAACCGCACGCTCAGATAATACGTGAATAATAATATAAACTGCCTTTAGCTTTCTCTGGAAAATGGTTTCCCGGTCGCGACGGCAATTAATAACTCGCGGCTTGAGAACACGCTGCGCTCACTCCATTGTGCGTGATTATTCGCGACCCTTATTGCATTAAACAATGCAAGTGAAACATGTTGTGGGTGTTATTGAGTTATTGCCGACGTGCACCCTTTAGTCGGGCCGCGAGGGAACAATGCAGTCTGCTGTGCTTTATTGTCGAGCGCGCGCGCACGCCAAAATCGTGTTGGAATGCACCCCCTCGCGTTCCCGCGCCCTTTCTGCACTCTCGCCAGATTTGAATTCCTTCCGATGCAAACTTTTTATTACGGCAAAAAGTCGGAAAATAAATTTTGAAATATATCACTGGCAGACGCTAAATGGTGGCTGCGAGGAATTCGGCTCGCTCCCTTCCGAGTCCCTTTGTTCTGCGCTCACTGCAAACTTTCCTTTTTTTTATCTGAATTATAAAATCATCTGGTGAGTGTTCGGATGCTGCGTTCGTTTTACGAGCGCCTCATGTGAAAAGGAAGCTTTCTTCTGTGTTCCTGGACTGGAAAGCGTGGAGAGGAAAAATTAAAATTCACACTTGTCGAGTTTGTCGCACTCGGCGGGTTGAAAGAAGTGGAGTTGCTTTTTCGCCGTCTTTCGACAAGAACTTTAGCACTTCTTTGGGAAAGCTTCAAACACGACTCTCACTCCGCGCCCGCTCTTCCGCAGGGGGAGACACGGCACCAGTGCTTTTTGCCTAGGGTGAAATGTAAAATGCAAACAAGATTTACTTAATGGTGGTTTTATGCGCTCTCATCTTATTCTTTTGCCATTCCCAAGAATTACGACCTTTTGAGATGTTTCAAAACTCGGGTGGGCTTTATTTGGTTATTTAAATGGCTGGAAAGTCAAAAGAGAGAAGATTTCTGCAACGGTGTACCGTTTATTTCTCGACTGCTTTATTAAATTCGAACCGCTCTAGGCGCAAAATTGAGACGCTAAGAGGTTGACGAGGAAAGTTTGCGTTAAAGTGCTCAACTTTGCGGATTACGCTGTGTACCGACTGTACAAATACCGTTTTCGCTTAAAATGCCACGCATTTCACTTAAGCTCAAATTGCCAAAATTGTATGTAAATTCCTGGAAAAAGCTAACACATGTAAAAACACAAAAATGCGGTATCAGTGAACAGACCTCACATGCCATTAAAAAACGCACAAAGTAGATTTAAAATTTATGAATATTAATAAACCACGTAAGTATTTCTTTCAATTTTATTATTTCATCGTAAAAAATATATCTGCAGGATTCGTATATCTACCTACAAAAAGATCATGCTTTTCCAGAGTGACACTGACTTTGACAAAATCGCATGATGGCGCCTAACGCATGTCACTTGGCTGAAAGCGATTTGCTGTTTATTTAGCTACTCTGTGTATGTGCAAGCCGATCGGCACAAACAAACAATTTTGAATGTGTATATCAACTCGAAAAACCTGCCGTGTTTGCCGAGCTCTCCGGCTGGAACAAGCACTTTCGAATCATAATACCACGCTCTCGCATCGTTCTATTTGCGTTGCACCACTCGAGAGACCGTCGCACAGCCCACCCGCCCGCCCGCACACACATAATCTCAGCCGATTGCAATTCATCACATGCACGCGAGGTGGATTAGGCTAAAGCACCTTTACCACGCCAATAGGCGCGCGGAACGAAGCGAGTTCGCAAGGCAAAAGGCCGCCTAATGAATATTCCGTCGCGACTAAGCCGCCAAGCACCTGCTACATTATCACGGAGTTCGCTGACGGAAGGGGATTAGCGATCCATCAGGCCTTTTGTTTTATTCAAATCTAGCTCAAATTCGACACTGCAGACATCAGCAATCTGCTTGAGCGCAGCACCAGCCTCGTGAAACATTGATGGCGAGTAGCATCAGCGCCTCGATTCTTTTCTTTCTTTGCCCACCGAATGGCCATAATATTTGAAATGGATGAGTAGCGTGATTCCAGCTCCAAAAGGGAAGCCCTACAACAATGTTTCGTAAATATAGTATTTCCTCTAAAATTTTTACATCCAATTTTCAGTATTTTATCATGCATGGGGTTTCCAAGTAATAACCAGATTTTTTAAGGATAATCAGTTATAAAAATTATAAATTGTCGTCAATTTAAAAAATTAAATACTATCTGTCAGAGCTTGAACGTCCCTTGCTATGTCTAGAGGAAATCATTATCAATCATTACTCGCGAATCAGAAAAGAGGCAAAGCTAGGCTGCGAAGCGAGATAAAACGATCGACAATGTGAAACTCTTTTTGTCCGATTTTCCCTTCTCCTTTGTGCGCCCCGTATCATTTAGCGCTGCTGAGTAAGCCATAAAATTTTTTGCCTGGCTCATCTCTCGGCTTACATTCAGCAGCGGAGGCACAAATTTTTGATGAGCCATTTAACATTCAGCATTTTTTAGTCTCGATCGCCGCTCCATCCAGCAGCGGCATAAATCAATGCGTTATTTACACCGAGTGCATTAAAAGCCAATAAATAGAGTGGAAGCAGTTGAATTAGGAAAAAAATACCCGGTGAATAAGGGGATGCCAATAGCAGGTGCCTGCACATTTTTTACTCGTCTCTCCCCTGCTTTTGTTCTGAGGCCGGGAAAAGACGGAATAATGAGTGGACGAAGTTTTTGCTCGCACTGGAAGAGAGTATAGTTTTTGCTGAGAAACGACGAGCGTCAGATTTTGACAGCCAGCAAAGTTTGCTGTGTTTTTTCTGGTCAGAAGTTTCGCACCAGTTCAATCAGAATTGTTGGGAAAACATCAATCATTCGTAGAATACCTTTAATTACACTGAAAGGTAAAAACCTGCTGATCCTGCAAAAGCTCTTCACCAATTTGAAATTTATTTGCTTTCAGAGTCGGTGCGGAAAGAAGTTTTGCATTAGTTTGAAAAGCAAAATTTCCGCTCGAGGCAGTGAGAGTGCAGATTCCGAACAAAGCCAATCGTAGATTTCCACCCCTCTAGAACGGATTTTTCTCGAGCTGACAAGCACTTTCCATTTTGAATTAATTTCGCGCGGTCCCCCTGTCGAGACTGATTCATAATCACAACAACAAAATCGGCGACGTGCTCAGGGCGTGCTTTGGCTCGCAAGTGAGTCGCGTGCAGCGCCATTTGCGGATTTTAACTACTGTTGCATGCGCCTCCTCTTCAAAGCGAGTGTAAGTACAACATGTGCATGCACAATTGAAGTACTGCTAATAGAGAGAGAGAGAGAGAGAGAGAGAGACGTCAATGGCATGAAGTGATTGCTTGTGCTAGGGTAAACCAACATTGAAGATTTAATTTAAACTAAGAAACAACAACAAATCAAAAATATCTCTCTTAATTCTAGACCAGTTTATAGGTATGTATATGTATTAAACATTTAATAATTTAACTTCTCAAATTAGAGTATAATGGATCAATATTGTGAATTGTAAATTTCAATTTATTTAATTGCCAAATACAAGACAAGTGTTTCACTTCCAGGTTGAATTTGTAGAGCCAGTCCCGGGTGGCCCTTCTGAAGCTTGAGCCCTCGCTTACATTCAGACGAAATACAGTACTCGTGTAAACGTGTGTATTGCTCCGCAAGAGGCCTTCGTGCATGACTCTGAATACCAATTGCATCAAAGCATGAATCATGTCTTCGTGCCGAGTCGGCACTCGAGAATATTTCAAATTAATATCGCTCCCTGCACGTCAATCATCTCTCGCTCCCAAAAGGACGGGTAATTGGTTTAATTGCGACGCATTGCTCGATTATTTCAGCAACTCTTGTGACAGCAACGCAATCAACCAGCGGAGGCCTTTTTATTAAAGGATGTAATTGCAGCACACACGCACAGAGAGCTATAATTAAAAGAGCAATCTTGTACAATTTACTGAGACACGAGTCTTTGTGTAATACATATCAATATTATTAAAAGTATCTGCTATACTGGTTAATCAAAGTCGCACGAGAAGCATTTCTTGTGAATACACGAGGAATTCAGCAAAACCGACTGGATTCTCAGTTTCAGTAATTAGCAATCGAAAATAAAATTTCAAATACTCGGGAAGGCAGTCTAAAGCAATACTAAACTATTGTGAGATATTTAAAAATCTGGAAAACCCAATAATTACTAAAACATTTGAGAAAGAGCGGAAAATTATCGGCATATAATACGAATTAATTAATGTTTTCTGCTTGCAGTGTAGGAAGTCTGTTTCTGGCATTTAGCACTAATCAAGTAGTACACTAAGGTACAGATTATTTAATTTTTTACGCCACTATTAAAATAACAGAGAAGTGATTATTTAACTAATTTTCTAATTTTAAGTAATTTAATTTATGCAACATAATGATTCTGTCTTATCTTGCATTTTATAACGTTGGTAGGTATCAATTCATGTTCTTCAGGGTTGGTTTCGAATTAGTTTTTCAACACGGCAGCTTCTGGATTTAATCAGCATTAATGCAAACAAGTTTATTAAATCCCAGCTGCACTTACAGCGGCACATAAGCCTGTTTGAATTCAAAATCCGCGCATATTTGCATGCAAATCGCGGAACCAAGTTGTCAGCCCGACAAGAACAGACGCACCTGTACCGCTCGTTGTGCCGCGCCTGGCACGAGAGCAAGTATGCAACCGGCTGGCAACATGTGTCGCGCTCGTTGCATAATCACCACTTTCCGCTCTCCCTTCGAGACAGGCAGATAAGTGCTTTTCCAGAGGAAAAATAAGCAAATTTATTCCAGCCGGAGGAATCCCGTCCGGATTAGGGTGCAATTAAACGCTTTTCGGAAAGAAAGAAAGGTCGGAGCGGATCACGGGCGGCGTGCAGTGCGCGAGGAATGGAGTACTTACACCTTGCTAATCGGGTTAAACAAGCGCGTGAAGCCTTAGGCACATTCATAATTCAAGACGCGAGCGCGCGCGCGTTCTCTCTCGTCTTTGTGCCTTTTCTCTCATAATGCTTGCATGGCACCAAAGAGCATTATTTGCATTAGGCGCCGCCTCGAGAGGCTTTTATGCCGGTGGCACACACGGCAGGCAGGCACATATATATCCAACAACGGACGAGTGAGCGCGATACACGCCTTGCACGCCAAATTGTGTGTACGAACAATGTGTTTACAGTGCTTTCTTGCGTATACGATTTGCAATGTTGCAACCGGTACGCGAAAATGCTCATTTTCAAATTGGTTTCCACGTGAAAATATTTGTTTGAGCTTAATGAGCATATCAGTGAAGAAACTGCTAGTTTTCGAAGTTTTAAAATGAGGAACAATATTGATCGTGAAACTAGTTGCTCTGATATCCTAAAGATTTAAATGATTCTTGATGAAGTTTTACTCTATAGGTTCCATGATTTAATGAATATTATTCTAGAATTTTTTCTTAAAAATTAATGAATTTGTTTTACTGCTGACTAATTCATCAAATAGATAATATTGATTTAATGATAATTGATCATCTATTAGACAGAAACTCATGCATACTTAGTTAAAATTTAATTGCTAGATGCCAATGTAAACAGGTTCTTTCGTTGGTGTCCTAATTTTCAGTTGAAATTAAAAGCGGCTTCCTCGTTTTAAAGCGAGCTGCTTATTTTTCCGCGTAACCAAAACATTTCTGTAGGAATACGGGGAAACCAACTGCTCACTATATTCACCAAAAGGAAGCTACTTAAAATTTTATTTGAAATTTAAGTGTTTCACACAACACAATATGTTTAATTAAAAATTTACAAACGGTTTCAGCCAGTTATTCACCATCATTTGGTTGCTCTTTCTTGCAGGTTTTTTATTATTAATTTTAATTTTTTTATGCAGTTTACAAACGTAAATTTTTAATTTAAAATCCTCTGCAATCTTCATACCAGGAGAACGAGAAGAGCCTTTTTACTTCAGAGAACGAGTTGTTTCCTTCTTTATAAAATACCCTGGTGTCTATCTATAAACATGAAAATGAATTTATCCAGTGAACCGGAAAAGAGGACCAGTGGGACCAATAAAGCTCTGCAAATTGAAATAAAAGGCTCGACACTCATTTGCATTTGTTTGTTTCAATTATTGGCTCGGCAATCGAGGCAAAAGATGCCAAATAAAACAAAATAGGGGCTTCGAGGTATCTCTGCCCTATCTAGTTGATGTGCAGATACTTTTTTCAATTCCGCTTGCTACTGACAACAACGCATCTCCTCGTCTGCCACCATCATAATGTTTCTTGGCGGCACCAGCAAAAAAGCAGCGGCTCGTATCAATGCTGCGGCGACGGATTTGCGAGGGCAGCTCTCGTATACAGACCATAAAATCTGACGTGCCGCTCGCGTCTCGGTGTCAAACGCGTCTCGGCGGAAGATTTGCCAAATGCGCCCGGATATGATACCATTTGGCCCATTGTTTCCGTAGGGGGCGGCGGCAAAAAGTGGCGTATCAGTGTGGGTGCATTTGTTTGATTGAATTCCGCTCTGCTTGCCTCGTATTTTCTTGGCGGGCTGTCCGATTTGTTTTGACCCCGGCTCAACGAGATAATGGAGACATGCCAGCAGAAGAAACGAACGACCGACCGACCGACCGGCCAGTAGTGCATTGCGCGGGTACAAATTTTCAACCCAAACCCGCACCGAACCCGCTTATTTCGTAACGCACCCAAACCACACCCATGTCTTTTTTCAAAATTTGAACCCGCAACAAACCGCACTACGCCAACCTAGCGCCAACCCGCACCCGCAATCCGCCATATTGGATTTGCAAAATCAGGACCCGTACCCGCGGGTTTGGTGCGGGTTTTGCGGGTCAGTTTATCTTTAAAATGTGTAGTAATGAAATCAAGACCACGGAAAATTAAATTTCAGATTTTGCCAAATTTTACGTTAAATTAAACACGGCTTGAAGGCAAGTAGAGGGGTCACTTTGGTGCAGGCAGAGGGGTCACTTAGGTTCAAGCAGAGGGGTCACTTTTTGGTGTATAGGCGTCATTTTTTGGTTCAGTGGGGTCATTTTTTGGTGCAGAGGGGTCATTTTTTGGTGCATAGGGGTCACTTTTTGGTGCATAGGGGTCACTTTTTGATGATGAGGGGTCACTTTTTTCAGCATAGGGGTCACTTTTTGGTGCATAGGGGTCACTTTTTGGTGCATAGGGGTCACTTTTTGGTGCATAGGGGTCACTTTTTGGTGCATAGGGGTCACTTTTTGGTGCAGAGGGGTCACTTTTTGGTGCATAAGGGTCACTTTTTGGTGATGAGGGGTCACTTTTTTCAGCATAGGGGTCACTTTTTTCAGCAAAATGACCCCTCCCTATGGAAAAAAAGACCCCTCCCTTCGGAAAAAAATGACCCCTCCCTTCGCAAAAAAATGACCCCTCCCTATGGAAAAAAATGACCCCTCCCTATGGAAAAAAATGACCCCTCCCTAGGGAAAAAAAATGACCCCTCCCTTCGCAAAAAAATGACCCCTCCCTTCGGAAAAAAATGACCCCTCCCTATGGAAAAAATGACCCCTCCCTTCGGAAAAAAATGACCCCTTCCTATGGAAAAAAATGACCCCTTCCTTTGGAAAAAAATGACCCCTCCCTATGGAAAAAAATGACCCCTCCCTATGGAAAAAAATGACCCCTCCCTATGGAAAAAAATGACCCCTCCCTTTGGAAAAAAATGACCCCTCCCTATGGAAAAAAATGACCCCTCCCTATGGAAAAAAAATGACCCCTTCCTTTGGAAAAAAATGACCCCTCCCTATGGAAAAAAATGACCCCTCCCTATGGAAAAAAATGACCCCTTCCTTTGGAAAAAAATGACCCCTCCCTATGGAAAAAAATGACCCCTCCCTAGGGAAAAAAATGACCCCTCCCTATGGAGACCCCTTCCATAGGGAGGGGTCATTTTGCTGAAAAAAGTGACCCCTATGCTGAAAAAAGTGACCCTTATGCACCAAAAAGTGACCCCTCTGCACCAAAAAGTGACCCCTATGCACCTATGGAAAAAAATGACCCCTCCCTATGGAAAAAAATGACCCCTCCCTTTGGAAAAAAATGACCCCTCCCTATGGAAAAAAATGACCCCTCCCTTTGGAAAAAATGACCCCTCCCTATGGAAAAAAAATGACCCCTCCCTATGGAAAAAAATGACCCCTCCCTTTGGAAAAAAATGACCCCTCCCTATGGAAAAAAATGACCCCTCCCTTTGGAAAAAATGACCCCTCCCTATGGAAAAAAAATGACCCCTTCCTTTGGAAAAAAATGACCCCTATTCCTTTGGAAAAAAATGACCCCTCCCTATGGAAAAAAATGACCCCTCCCTATGGAAAAAAATGACCCCTCCCTATGGAAAAAAAATGACCCCTTCCTATGGAAAAAAATGACCCCTCCCTATGGGTGCATAGGGGTCACTTTTTGGTGCAGAGGGGTCACTTTTTGGTGCAGAGGGGTCACTTTTTTCAGCATAGGGGTCACTTTTTTCAGCATAGGGGTCACTTTTTTCAGCATAGGGGTCACTTTTTGGTGCATAGAGGTCACTTTTTGGTGCATAGGGGTCACTTTTTGGTGCAGAGGGGTCACTTTTTGGTGTAGAGGGGTCATTTTTTTGGTGTATAGGGGTCACTTTTTGGTGTATAGGGGTCATTTTTTGGTTTATAGGGGTCATTTTTTGGTGCAGAGGGGTCATTTTTTGGTACTAGCAGGAGGGGCCGTTTTTTTCTGTTTTTGGTGCTGGCAGGAGGGTCTGTTGTTGGTGCTATTAGAATTACAAAAAAGTTGCGGGTTTGCTGAGTCAACCCGCACTACGCCAACCCGCACCCGCAATCCGCCATATTGGATTTGCAAAATCTGGACCCGCACCCGCGGGTTTGGTGCGGGTTTTGCGGGTTCAACCTTCATACCCGCGACCCGCGCAAAGCACTACCGGCCAGGGCGGCCCAGACAGGGTGTAGTACAACACGATTCGCAGCCAGTGCAAAGTTGGATGAGAAAAAGTGGATGAGAGTGCTGGTGTCATTGTTGTGCGGCAAAAAGGGAGCCTTTGAAGACGCGTCATCTTTTTGCAGATATCGCTCATATTTCACCGCCTCTCGTGCATCGCTCTCAAAATAATTCTCTTCTTCCGCTCTTGTACTTCTCGTCTGCTACATTAGGCAAGCGCTGACTGACTCGATGGCAGACACGCTGAAAAAGGCTAATAGCTGCACCATTTGCATGTCTATTCCGCATCATTACTCGGCCAACGCGCACAATCGACTAAATGGCCGACCAAGATAATTGCGTCCGACCAAGTTTAGTTCCAGGCCCTTTTGTCCTCCCGCGAATTCCCCCTGCCCGCTTTATTGCGTAACGCGGCAATAAAGGTGGAATTTCATAACCTGTTTTAATGGCACTTTGGTGTATAACGCAGATTGCAACTATAGGCCAACACTAATCCTATAATAGGGCCTCGCCGATTATCTGCGCGGCGGTGCAGCTTCTAAATTATGCGTCTGCTTGCAAACAAAACACGCGTAGATTTTGAAATGCCGCAGTGGTTATTCAAAAGACAAAGGGACAGTGGGTAATAATTGCAGATTTTAAATATTACATTTTTCAAATTAAATTCGTATAAAGATGTAAGTAAAATTTGTAGAAAAAAATAATAATTGCTGGTTAATTTGCAACAGTTTCCTGAATATTTAAAATTGAAAATGGCTTTGCTAGCAATTAAAATTGACTTCTTAATTTAATTGCAGATTGCGGTACATGACAGCGTGTGCATATCCAATTTAACATTTTACGCGCCTGTGCAGTTCTTGTCATTTTATGCAATTGTTCGTGATTTTTCATTATTTTTCCCTATCTTAGTCTCTTAGCATGAATATCAAATAGGCATAAAAAGCTTCAGGGAAAATAAATATAATCTTTCCCGATGTTCGCACGTCCCCAAAATTTAGCCCCTCAAGGTATGGCAGGAGAAGAGCGTTTTCGAGTGCACGGCAAACATACATGTATACTCGCTCTCACTTTGCGGTATTAATAATTACGACTGCTCTCGGTGCGAGTGGGCGCACGCGTTGCAGCTGGCAACTCACGCACTTGAGCGCCACGTTGTGCACCTCACCGCGGGGGTTTGTAATAAAGCGACCGACCAGCAAACTTATTAATACATAAAATATAAAATACGGCAGCTTGCGACTGGAAAATCCGCCCCCGCCGCCGCCGTATCAATGCAGTCATGTTCTCCCCGTGCAGGGCGCACGCAAACAGTGTTAACGCGAATTCAGCCGCAGGCTACGTGTAGCGAGTGTGTACCTGGGTGCGGGAACAATGCGATGACGACGAACCCCCGCCGCGTTAACCAACACGCCAACCGCGCACAACCCCCGCAAAACAATAGCGCGTGCATTATTTAAATGGCAAGCAATACGCGACGACTGTCGAAACGAGCCCGCCTTGAGGTTCCCCGTTCCCCTAATTGTTTCGCGTGTGGTTGCGGCCGCACCGCAGTCATTTCATTTCCCAATGAGACGAGTCATGTCTGCAGTTGTCTGCCAGTTTAAATCATCAGTAAAGGGGCACTGCCTATTAAAGTCAATAAATTGACGTAAACTTAATTATTTGACAAAAATAGAAAAATGTAATTTTTTAATTAATTATTTACCATTCTTCCTCTACAAATCATAAAAGCACATATATAAATTTCGTCTATAAATTACATACAGAGAAGAATGGGCTGATGGACACTAGTATTTAATGAAAAAACGATCAATACAAATATATCTCACGCCGCGCTGAGCCCTACTATCACTTAATTGTTCATCACTTTCATATATTGTTGCCACAAGTGCACTCTGCAAAATGCAGAAGTCTTTCACGCAGCAGTCCTTGAGGGTTGGCGGCAGATCTTTCCATGGCTTAACCACTCGAAAGGAGAAGGATTTCTGACCGAAAGCACTCCTCACTGATGGCGGCTGCAGCCTTGGGTAACTGCTGCTTGCATGCATCGGCGCGCGATTGGAACTGGCATTATTTCAATAAGCCGCTTTGAACTTCACTATTATCGTATTCAACCAAATACAAATTAGCAGCTTGTCATATTGATCACGAGTCCACCAGTATTGACTTACAAAAAAATGAGTAGTTTACTACTGCAAGCTTACAGCTGATTGATACAAAAAATAGTAAGACATAAAAATATGTGAATTTTTTTGCATTTAAGTATCTGGTTTGGACAAATTTGGTTTAGATATTAGGCAAAGTTGGTACTTAACAAATTTCCAATTAAATTTTTGACATTAAAATTAGACAATGAAGTCCTTGGGTTACTATAGGGCATTATATATCTCTTTCAATGCAAAACAATCTCCTTATGAGCATTAAGCTTTATTTATTTTTTCAAATAATAAACATAGGTTATTGATACATCGACCATTCCATTTCTCTTCAGCTGTATTTTCAATTGGACTGTGCAGACTCACCATGGTGGTCGAGGGTCACTTCAGTTGACTTGTGGGTTCTGCTGATATGGAAATCAAGGGACTGCTTGGATGCCAAATGCCGAAGGCAAAAATCACACCTGAACCTTGTCACTCTCTCAAATAAATCTCCCTCGAGGCCAAGAGCCAAAATTTCATTTTGAGTGTGATCAGTCTCGACGTGCTGCTTGACCAATGCTGCCGTGGTGAAGTTAGCACTGCACACCAAGCAAATGAAACTGTGGTTATTGCGCATGTGAGTCATCATGTTGTCCTTTCTTTCAAACTCGGCAGGGCAGTGCTCGCAGGTCCACTTCTTGTTGAACAGGTGGTAACGGACATGCTCTATGATTCTGTCACGATTGGTGAAGGATTTGCCACAAAAGTCGCACGTCATAGAAGGCCCGTGCACGTTCAACACATGCCTCTGCATTTGCCCATCTGACTTGAATGATTTGTTTGGACACATGGGGCATGGGAATGCCTTTGGTAAGTGCTTGATCATGTGCCTTTTCAGTTCAACTTTCATTACACTATCTCCGCAAACCTCACAGATCGTATTGTTTTCCATCCTGTGCTTTTTTAAGTGTCTGTTGAATGTGTTCATGGGGGAAGATTCAAAGGAGTCACCACACAGACCACAAACTTTGCGATGGAACTCTTCATGGCGTTTAGACATGTGTATTCGAGCCTTCATGTAGGTTGAGAACTGTTCATCACAGTAGTGGCACTTTTCTTCATTAGCAGGAGCGCTGAAAAAAAATTAGCTTCAGTTAAACATATTAAAAAACAATTTAAACTAATTACCACGATTCACCCTGATTGTCAGAGTCTTGAGAATTACTAATCCACAGAAAGTTTGGGCCATCTGCTTTGGTCACGGTCGTCTCGGTGAAAATCTTAGGGAGTTTCTTATATTCGACTTCCTCGTCCTCGCTGTCACTTTTACCATTGTTTTCCCATTCCATATCTTGCACATTCATGGTCTCATCCTCAGCTTGATTTGCACCTAATGAATAAATTTAATGAATGAATGGCGGTTAACTTCAATGTTTTTGTTTCTTGTACCTGACGTTGATGTAAATGTTTCTTCAGTCCCTGCGATTCCTTTCAAGTCAATATCATCAGGAATCTCAGACTCAGTCTTCTTCACTCTTGACTTGGACAAATTCACAGAGCCCAAATCAATCTTGACTGGTTCCGTTTTAGTTTTTGCAGAAGGTCTAATGGCTTTAACAGCTTTGCGTTTCGTCTCACAGGCTATTGACTCAGTCTGCCTTTTGGCATTCTTGGCAATGATCATGTTAGCCTTTTTGCAGGTTCTGGAAAGCAGGGTTGTCATTGATCTCCGTGAGGCGGGGCTTTGAGATTCATAAAATCCAGTGTTCCCTTGTTCATCAATCCAGGAAAGGAGCACTGATCTGATTTGAGCGCACTTCAAGCACTTAATTTTTAACTCTGATTTGAAAACGTTTCGTTTGTCCTCCAGACAGTTCCTCAGGGACAGAGGTTCGTCGCAATACTGGCACCATAGTTTAACTGCAAGCAGGTTTAAATCCACAAGGCGAACTCCAGGAGTGAAGAATTTAGGAATGTTTCCATCATCACCCAAGCGGTCTTTCTTCACAAGACCTTTGGGTTTGCGGCTGGAAGGCTTTTTTTTATTTTTCTTCGAAATAAATCTGCCTTTATTGGATCGAAAAATAATCCCTCCATTGAAGCCAATAATTGGCTTGTACAAATGTTGTCCTTTATCTTCGTTCATTTTGGCAAGTTTCCTGTAACAAGTTTATGAAACAAATAATGAATTTGATATCTAGATATATGCATACACACAAAGTCTAAGCTTTTGTGCTGGTTGGATAAAATAATATGTATATACGTACATAATGATGTATGGAAAAGCTTCAGTTCTCGCCGACTTTACCGTTTACATACACGCATCAAATCTGTTGTCCTTATACTAATAACATTGAAAGGCGAAAACAGTAACTCGGCGAGAACTGTCACGTTTCCATATTATTATATAAAATATCAATAGAGAAGTGACATAATTAGCAGCTAAAAAGTACATATTTGAATTTAAAATTAACAAATAACAAAATTTAGAAATTTAAATTTCGTACATAATAATAATAATATTATATTTTTATGATACGAGATACATACATATGTATTTACATTATATAATGTACCTTCAATGTGTTGACAGATTCTGTAATCAGTCATCAGTCTTAAGAATTTTTAAGATTTAAGCCTAGTCTGCTTGAACCAGGCGGGCTTGAAACGTTAAGTAACGAAATCACAAGCAGATCACAAGCTTCCTCAGCTTCCTCTCTTTTAAAAATACACGAACACTATACACGATTTTTGCTTTGTTTACTTCTCGCCACGCAAGCGCGTTTTAACCAGGTTTTAACGGCAGTTCAGCTGAGGGCGGGTTCACTTTTAAATTTTGAATTTTTTGCTCTTTCGATCTTTGTGTAATTACAAATTGTCTTTCCTTCCTTCCTTTTCGTAATTTTTTCATTTTGAAAATGAAGAAAGAACTGGAGAGTATACATCGAGGATTAATGGGCTATGTTTGCATTTATGAATAAAAATCTTCCTTAAGTCCGACACAGAATAAAAATATTATTAGAAAATTTCAATTCACATTTTAGCATTTTGTTTCCTGTTTGAATTTGTTAAGAACATGAGAGGTGGTAATATTCAAATAAATGTAAGTTTATTAGATATCAATAATGACTTTATTATCAGGTAACAAAAATAAAATTGTTTGATAGGCAAGTTTTTGTGGGCACTGCAGTTATTTATTTGAAGTCTAAGCTTTCCAAGAACCTTTTGGTTCGATCACAATTCAGTGGTTACAATATGACTGAAGTCTGGGCCTACGTGACTGAGCATGTGCTGATGGATATTGGACCAGCCTTCGATGGTTTCACAGCAAGTGTCACACTTGTACGTCAGCCCATGATTCATCATGTGCACTGTGAGGTGTTGTTGGCTCTCGAGTACTTTCATACAATCTGGACACTGAAACACCTGTTGAACAGGCTCCACACTCACTGGCTGGTTCAGATCTTCCAGCACTTTAATTGTGAACAATGGAGACTCATTTTGACTGGTTTCGTAAACAACCTGAGTGGACATAAAGTCGGTGCTCATTTTGAAAGCCTCAAGATGCATGACATGCTCGTCGCCAGTGTTTCCAGTTTCTTGCAGACTATGACCCAGCATATGGGTCGCCAGTACATCTTCATTGTCCACACTCTCAGAACAAACAGGGCACTGAATTTTATCGCTCTCCGCAGCATCTGACAAGTGCTTGGCACAGTGAGTTTCATAGTTTTTCTTGGTCACAAACTGCTTGTCACAAAATGTACACTGGTGAGCAGCTTTCATGTGATTCCACATGTGTTGATAAAAGGACTTTTTGCTTCCAAGCTTATTGCGGCACAAGCCGCAAATCCAAAGATTGTACTCAGGATGCACATTCTTCATGTGCCGACTGCGCAATAAAGTGTTTGGGAACCATTCATCACAGTAGTAGCACTTATCATTCTTCTCAAGACTGAAAATCGAGATATTGTCGAGTTAGATAAAAACTACATTACACAAGATGTAAATTTACCATGGCAGTTTTTTCACAGCAGACTCAGCTTCCACGTCTCGCTTCCTCTTCTTCTTCAATTTCCTGGCAAATTAAGATCAGAAGATTTCACTTTAAGTTCTATATAATTTTATGTTTTAATTTAGGAGTCAACTTACGGTGGCTTCTCAGACTTTGGCATGAACAGTCTTGAAGGCAAAAACTGCCAGTCAGAAATTTTGCAGTCTCTTCTAGTCCTCACATTTCTGCCGGACTGGATTGCTTGCTCAGTTACTTTCTGGAATTCTTCTTCCTCCAGGTCGGAGTCCTTCCAACTCTCAGCATCGCTGTGAGATTCCTTAGGTTTATTATTTAATTCCTCAATATCATCATCATCATCATCATCATAATATAAAACTTCTTCAGTGTCATCAGGTTCAGGTGTTTCCGATCCAGGTGGAGCACCGCAGCGACAGGATTGGTTGCGACTACAAATTTTAGCCTCATTTTCACATGGGAGCATTTCTGGAGTTGTCTCTGGTAATTTTGCACCTGCTCATACGATGCCATGATTGTCCAGTTACCATAATGTCTGGTATCATTAATTGCTAGTTTATGCTTACGAGAAACGTGTTGTATTTTTTTCTTCAACCTCTCTATTTCCATTTTAGGAGTATTAGCTGGTGGTTTATCTATGGGAAGATTTCCAATCATAATATATAGCTTAATAATAAAATGTACCAAAATAATTTTGCTTTGTTTGATGTGCATGCATCACTAATAAACAATATTATTTACCAAGCGCATAGGGACATCCAGGGATGTACTCAGCCCAATCCCATTTGCCTGTCAAATGAAAATATCTTAGCAAATAAAACGAGTAATGTTGGCAAAAAGTACTGACCACATCTCCACAGTCTTAGTCTCAGCAAATGAGGAAGGACGTTTACTTTGAGCTGGAGAGGTCGAACATTTGGATCAACAAAATCTGCTGCCTGCAAAGAAGTCATGTTATTGCAAGTGAAAATAATATATAAAATACTTTAATTAAGATGATCTATATAAATCACGGTTTACATCAAAATGATCCTCACAGAAGCAGACTCTAGAGTAATACGTCTTTGGCGAATAATAGTCATATGTCCATCTGAGCCTCAAATATACTTCAGTTCTGATGACCATGATTGAAGAAATGGAGAATAGCTGTTTGTGAGGGTACCTCTGCCTGCACACTGGAACTTCGCAGTAGTCATTTTTTGACTTCAAAATCTTTGCCCTTGGAACTGAATTTTCATGAGTTAACAATATTCTTCTAAAATACTGGTACAAACCTTGATCAGGCACTTGTTCCTGATTATCAGAATCGTTTTTAGGTTTTTCAGTTTTGCAATAACTTTGTAATATGCCTTGAAGTGAGCCTTCAGCTGGGGGTATTTCTTTGCAATAGCAGTGCTCTTGTACAACAATATGATTAGCTGAGATAAAATTATCATTTTTACATTCAATGGAATTTTAAATAATATTGTATATTACCAGACTCTGTGTGAGTTGTAGATAGTTCTGGGACCTTTGCACTAGTACCCTCACTCGCACTGGATCCTGCGAGCTTCTTGCGAGGAAAGACTATAACAACTTTAACTTGGGCATTAGGCTGCGATGTCTTCAAGCTCTCGTTCTCCTCATTCTCCTTTTCTATATCACCATTCTGTTGCAGGATGTAATTTTTTTAATTTGTATTTTCAATACATGCACAAAAAACATACAAAATTCTATGAACAATACCATACATATGTATGCATTAATTTTTAATGTACATAATCATACCTTCTCATTATGGACACACTTTTCAGCTTCATTCCCACCACTTGAGGAGTGCTCATTGCTTGAATCTCGTAATTCTCGAAGCGTTGTATTGTGGGACATTTTGTAGCAATAATGTTCATAGACTCAGACTGTCTGAAGAATTTTCCACTCGCCGCGACTCTTAACGACAGCCAGAGACAGAGAACACTTCTGTTCGATCTATTCAGATCTACTCACGTTGGTTCACGTCTGGCTCTGTTTCACGTTGTCGAAGATGTTTCATGATGTGTTTTGTTTACATTCATTCCTGCATTGGGAATCCGCGACCGCGAATCGTCGACGCAGTGCCGCGCAGTGCTACTCCCCGGGACACGCCCACCCACCTGGTGACTCGAAAAATAACAAAAAGATCGTAGATATCAGGACTTGGCCGGATGACACCAAACTGGACCGGGAAGTAGACTGACCGCACCACACACGAACATCTCAAATAGATTATGTAATTATTGATAAACTCTTGAAACTATCTCCTATTTTTTTAAAGATATTTTGATGTGCTAAATTAGGTATCTCCACATACATATGTATGTATATTATACGTATAACTTTTTGGTTCATTTTTTACAATTTTTTGCTATCATACACAATATAGATATGTAATTATCTTTTTTTGAAAATGAGTCCAAGGCTAGATTGATTCCCTTGTTCTCTTATTTTATTTCATTATGTTTATTCAACGTCGTCCTCTTTTTCCATGAATATAATTTAAATTTGGTTTTACAGTTCTTCAAAAGCAGCAAGCGCATCAAAGGTGCGGCTATAATTATTCGATAAGGAAACCTGAAGGCTATGAGAAAATGGAAGAGGAAACAACTGACTTTGTGTCATTTCTCGCAAAACGCGAAAGAAATAAGGTTTCCCAACAGAGTCTACTATCACAGCGGCACTATTTCACAAACTCTGTTTGTCTTGTAAATTTAAACCATCTCTCCGATGCCCTGTGGTGCAATTCCTGCAGCGTACCCCTGTCTCTTCGGCACTGCACGCAAGAAAAGCCTTTCAGGAACTCGTATGTGTTGAAGATCAAGTGTTGGCGGTGTCAAAATCTAAATGACGTATTTCTTTTTGCTGACACTGTTGACGTCAAACCATCAAGTCACGATGATTTCCCAGCCAGTGAAACTGCTCAAAATCGTAATTATTTTTTTTCTCGGCTTTAATCTATTTTCTAAAACAAACTGTGTTTATTTTAGATTCTACCAATCAAACAGTCCCGAAGAATTGCGTGGTTATAAACTCAATAAACCAGCAGACTCGTAGGGGTCATCCTCCTGGTAAGAGTAGAGGATCTCAGAAATTGCAAAAAACTAGAGAGTCAAAAAGACTCAAATTGGATGAGAAGGATATAATTGATACCAAATTGGAAGCAGGCCTTACCAGCAATGATGATAAAAAGTAAGCTATATATTATAAATTATTTGCTTTTAATAAAATGCTTCATAAACAGTGAATCAAGAAAAAGTGTGGATGGAGGTGATGAGACATTTGATCCAGAGGAAGCTGAAAATGATGCTGCAAAGTATTATAAATTTAACCCCTTTGTTATTCAAACTAATTGGAATTTTAATTTTCAGTAAAATTCCTCAACAATGCTCATATTGCCCTATGCAGTTCAATGAAAAGAAGGCTCACGCGAAACACATGAAAAATGAGCATCCAGAGGTTAGGTCATTCTTTTGTGACATGTGCTCTGAAGAATTTACAACCATCTACTTCCTTCGAAAACACAAAATGGAATCTCATTTGCCGGAGGACTCTCCAAAGTGTGACACTTGTGGCAAAGCCTTTCTCACACTAGATCTTCTCAACGCACACAAATTAAGACACTTGCCCAAAGAGGCCCGGCAGTTCAAATGCAACCGTTGCTCAAAAAAGTTCTTTGAAGCTAAACGACTAAAGGTGCACATGCTGCGATTCCACGCGAAAAGCAAGCGTGAATTCAAATGCGCCCACTGCCCGCGGAACTACGAAACCAAGCCCAAACTCTTGAGGCACATCGTGGAGCACGTTCAAGACGACATATTCGCCATCAAGCACGGGTATGGTGTAAAGTTAAGTACTTAATAATGTAATTCTAATTTATTTAATTCTCAGACATGAATTCTCCCGTTGGAAATGTGAATACTGTGACAAAATATTCAAGAATATGGGCCGCCAATTAGTGCACATGCGTGAATGCCACCCGGAGTTCAAAGAGTTTATCTGCGGCTGGTGCGGCGAGAAGTGCACAAATAACAAGTCATTCCAAAAGCACAGGCGCATGAACCACAGAACCGACTCATTATATGTGTGTGATGAGTGTGGCAAGCCTGCACTTAACCCCAAGAAATTGGAATTGCACAAACTGACTCATCGCTCTGGCAATGAAGGGAGGGAGTTTTTGTGTTCATTTTGTCCCCGTGCGTTTGCCGAGAACAGTTCCTTGGTGGATCACATAAAACGGTTCCATGTGATTACCACCTACTACTGCGCGAACTGTCCAAAGACTTTCAAGATGAAGTTCAACATCAGAAGGCACATGCAGCTTCATACAGGGGAATTTAAGCATTCTTGCCAGTATTGCGGAGCCAACTTTGTGGCTGCTGATGGTCGAGATCATCACATCAGAAATTGTCACCGATTCATGTGTGTTATTTGCTCTTCGATTTTTCCTACAAAAGACGAAGTGTTAGTGCACAGAATCAAAGAACACTCGGACGTGGGGAGGGCTCGTGAAGGAGATCAAATATTTGAGAAAATTACTGATTACAATTGTGATGTTTGCTGCAGGTATTTATCTTCCAAGCAAGCACTAAACACGCATCTGAGAACACACACTAAGAGGAAAGCAAAAAGTGAATTATTGCTATCCACAGATTAATACCAGTGTAAAATAAATTGTTCACTTGATTTCCCATCATTTTTCCTCTACTTTTAATAAAAATTTAATTCCATGAAAGCTATAAATTTTAATAATTAAAAAATATTTTGATTTAATAGATTTTTTGAGTAGACATCAATTTGTCCTGGTCCCGGTAAAATTGCACAACGTTCAACAAACACCCAAAATTAAAATTGTCGAATTATTGATTGTTGACCTTTTCTTGCAACAAGGAAATTCACGTTTGGTTGTTGAAAGTTGTGCAATTTTACCGGGACCAGGATGAATTTTACAGATTATTTAAGTTTTTTTAGTAACCATGATGAATGCTAATAGATGCATATATCTACAACTATGAAATTAATGCTAAGAGAAAAATTGGAAAAAATAAAGTTAAGGTAAGCGTGGTAAGTGAAGAAAATTGAAAATAAAAATGAAAATAACGGAAAATAAAAATTTAGTCCTTTCTATGTTCAAAAATTAGAATTGGCATTCATACTCGTTGCTTAAATCTTCCTCAAACTTTAATTTATTTTTTTTACCATTATTTGTATTACACAGCGGTACAAAAATCGAAGCTTCACCATTTCTGTCCGCGCATTTACAAATGAGTCTCAAATAACAAAATATTAATATCAATAAATTTAATTCTAATATTATAACAGCTATGGTGCATTTTTTCACTGAATATTGAATCTGCGTTCTTTATCTTTGTCATCTTTATGGTGGTAATGAGTTGCAGAATTTTGCCGCTCTTTTCACTTAATTTTTAAGTTCGAGAGATGGCGCTGATGGTAACTGAAAGCAAAAAGCAACCCATTGAAAAGATACGCCATCTTTGTTGCGGTGTTTTGGCATTGGTAATAGAGATGTTCTGGTTTTAATTTTTCACAAATTAGTTTTACTCAAAAGCGTATATATTGAAAGTAGACCTGCCAAAACAATTTCAAAATGTCGAAGCGTAGATTGGATATAGGAGATCCGTATGTCCGCCGAACGTAAGTCCTACTTTTTTTTGTTTTCATTACGCAGACATGCCGCTTTGCAATGCATGCTTCGTAGAAAAGAAACCAATAATTAAATAATTAATTTAAATTTAAAAATTGCTCTACTCTTATTCAATATATGAATATCTTGTTATTTAATTTAAGGTTCAGTAAATGAATCATGTAATGTGATTGATTTTATCGTTTGGCAGGGACATGAAAGAAGGCGGTCCGACATCTAGTAAAAAAACAGCCGTTCTGTTACCAACTATTATGGCACCAAAAAATCCATACACCGGATTGCCATTCACTCCTAAGTATGTTATTTGATCAGTCGTTATAATATGCTCAATATGTAAACTCACCAATAATTAAACATGGTCGTGTTAGGTATAATGAGCTGCTCCGGAAAAGGATGACTCTTCCTGTGTGGGAGTACAAAGAAAAGTTCATGCAGCTGCTAAGAGACAACCAATCAATCGTCCTTGTGGGTGAAACTGGCTCAGGAAAAACAACACAAATTCCTCAATGGTAGCCTGCGCTTTTTATTGCTTTTTAGTTCACTTAAATAATGTGAATTGAAGGTGTGTGGAGTTCTCAAGGGCCAACGGCAAAAAGAGCGTTGCGTGCACACAGCCCAGGAGAGTTGCAGCGATGTCTGTAGCCCAACGTGTGTCTGAAGAAATGGATGTTTGCCTTGGCCAGGAAGTGGGCTACAGCATTCGTTTCGAAGATTGCTCTTCAGCCAAAACAATCTTGAAGTATGCTATTATTATAACTTGTTTATTCTCATCTAGTCTTAATACAAATATAGTATAATAATTCAAAGTCAAACAAAACTGAACGACTTAATGACTGAATTTAAATTAATGGCTTGCTTTTAACTCTAGATACATGACAGACGGTATGTTGCTCAGAGAGGGAATGTCAGACCCTATGCTGGACAATTACCAAGTGATCCTTCTTGACGAAGCTCACGAGAGAACATTGGCTACAGACATCTTGATGGGTGTATTGAAAGAGGTTATCAAGCAGAGGCAAGATCTCAAGGTTTGTCTCTGCGCTGAAGGAGAAATGCCCTAACTCATAAGATGATTCCGTCTTGCAGTTAGTTGTCATGTCAGCCACCCTGGATGCTGGCAAGTTCCAGCAGTACTTTGACCATGCTCCTCTGATGAACGTCCCTGGGCGAACGCACCCTGTCGAGATTTTCTACACGCCTGAGCCTGAGCGCGATTATCTGGAAGCAGCCATCCGAACCGTCATTCAGATTCACATGTGCGAAGAAATAGCAGGAGACGTCCTCCTATTCTTAACTGGCCAGGAAGTGAGTGTTCCCTTTATTTTTTTGTTGGGGTAGAATGTAACAATCTGTCATCAGGAAATCGAGGAAGCATGCAAAAGAATCAACAGAGAAATAGACAATCTCGGCCCAGAAGTTGGCGAACTCAAATGCATTCCCCTTTACTCCACTCTGCCCCCAAATCTACAGCAAAGAATTTTTGAGGCTGCCCCTCCACCAAAAGCAAATGGGGCAATTGGCAGGAAAATTGTCGTTTCTACAAACATTGCTGAGACTTCTTTGACCATTGATGGAGTTGTCTTTGTCATCGACCCTGGTTTTGCAAAGCAAAAGGTATGTGACCGCCTTACTGAGTTCTCTACACATAATAAATCGTTAAATATTTCAAAATGATTTATTTGTGGTTTCAAAAATAGTATTTTCCAAAGTTATTTTCTATATTATGTATTATGTTCTTTTTTATTATTTTGACCTGCATATCTATTTAAAAAAATTGTAGACCTGCAGGATTTTTGCAGTGTATAATATTTAATGGATTTTTATCTCTTATTAATTTTCTAAAATTAAGGTCTACAATCCGAGGATCAGAGTGGAATCTCTTCTCGTTTCCCCAATCAGCAAAGCCAGTGCTCAGCAGCGCGCTGGTCGAGCTGGTCGTACCAGGCCTGGCAAGTGCTTCAGACTCTACACAGAAAAGGCATTCAAGCAGGAGATGCAGGACAACACCTATCCTGAAATTCTGCGCTCCAACTTGGGTTCTGTTGTGTTGCAGTTGAAAAAATTGGGTATTGACGATTTAGTTCACTTTGACTTCATGGATCCACCTGGTAATTTAGCTCGTTAGTTTATATGTGAGAGTTCTAAAGTATATGTGTTTGTTTGACCAGCTCCTGAAACCTTGATGAGGGCTCTTGAGCTGTTGAACTACCTAGCCGCATTGGACGACGACGGAAACCTAACAGAGCTGGGCGCCATCATGGCCGAATTCCCGCTGGACCCTCAACTAGCAAAAATGTTGATAGCAAGCTGTCAGTTCAACTGCTCTAATGAAATCCTCTCCATCACGGCCATGCTCTCAGGTATCACTCTCTCTAATTATCCCTTTGGCTATGGTCAGACAAACGCGTTGGCAAGCCAAAATATATATTCACATTCTTTATTTCTAAGTAGATAGATTGATAAGGGAGCAAAAGTTCGCTTCAATGTGCGCGAGTAACTATCTACTAAAGAATATAAATGAAATGGCTTGTCGACGCACTGACTAGAAGCAGGTTGCCTAGGTGTAACCGGTATCATGATCCACCAACAACCACATCTCCTTGATTGCAACACGTGAACTAAACGTGAGGGGCGTTGGGCTCTGCTGCCCTCTTCTCCTCCTTCTTCTCCCATGTTTAGTCCCTCAGTGCTTTGTCAGGCCAAACGAAGCGAAGAAGGCTGCCGACGACGCCAAGATGCGCTTTGCACACATTGACGGAGACCATCTCACCCTGCTTAACGTCTACCACGCCTTCAAACAAAGTAAGGAACGCAACTCAAACTTTTGAATTTCCAGCTAGCTATTACTTTCAGGGCTCTTCAATTTTGATATGCGCAAAAATGCACAACTGGTTTTTGCGCTATTAGTATTAAATATTCATTATTTTTTACACATTTGCTTAGGAAACAATACGGAAATTCTTTCAGATGCGGTGGGTTTTTCTAAAGATTTTGATTTCTTTTCATAACTTGGAGACTCCATAAAAATTAAATCATTCTGCTTTGGCCTTTTAGTTTAAAAAAAATCTGAAATTTTCAAATGCGAATCGTCAAGCATGTGAACAATTTATTATTTTATATTCATTTGTCATACTATTTTTTCTCTTAAAATGGACTATTCCAAAAATGAAATGATGCAACTAATTATTCCATTTTTAATGAACAGAGTGCTAGTTTGGTGTTTTCCCATAATCTAATTCTAAATTAAATTTGTAGACATGGAAGACGCTCAGTGGTGCTATGACAACTTTGTCAACTACCGCTCCCTAAAGTCTGCTGATAACGTTAGACAGCAGCTTTCCAGAATCATGGACCGGTTCAACCTGAAAAGAACCTCAACCGATTTTACATCTAAGGACTATTATGTCAATATTAGAAAAGCTCTTGTCAGTGGCTTCTTCATGCAGGTACTATTTATAGAAAATCATCTCTTTTGCAGTTTTCCTTCAACTTCATTTCAGGTTGCCCACCTGGAGAGAACTGGACATTATCTGACCATCAAGGACAACCAGATTGTCCAATTGCACCCATCGACTTGCCTGGACCATAAACCTGATTGGGTTATCTATAATGAGTTTGTTCTCACAACCAAAAACTACATTCGCACAGTTACAGATATCAAAGGTGAGTTTTACCCATTTTACCATTGTGACGCTTTGGGTATGATCTTACAACGATTTGTGGTAAATTAATTTGTATTTTATTTTTAGCTGATTGGCTGTTAAAAGTTGCGCCGCAGTACTATGAACTAAGTAACTTCCCGCAGTGTGAGGCTAAACGCCAGTTGGAGCAGATTCAGGCGCGTCTGGAGAGCAGACAGTTCACAGAGGGCTTCTAAATTAAATCATCCTATCGCGCTTGTCATCAGCTGTTGTGCCAGTAGCGACCTTTGCTTTTTTAATATCACAACATTGCGGTCTGTGCTGCGATTTTTGGTGTAGTTTGAAATATATGGTTTTGGACGAATATGTGGCACTTTTATAATTCCAAGGAATTTGGCTGTAATAAATATTCAAAACACCTATGTTTCTGACTCTTTAATTAACAAAATATTTTATTATTTTACATTAAACCAAGTTCGAAGGTTACTGGTGTAGAGAAGGTTGCAGCATATTAAATGACAACAAGCATGCTGCTACTTTTGAACAACCAACTGGCCATTGATTGCAGTCTAGTCTCAAAAGCCAAATCAATACCCTTCTATCAGGTTTTGAATATGCGAAATCATATTATTTAGCAACTCCAACAAGGGCAGGGCGTATCACTCGATCGCTCAATTTGTAGCCGATTTTGGAAACCGCAACAACTGTGCCAGCCTCTTTATTTTCTACCTCCTGAAAAATCCAATCAAGTAAAAGAGCCTTTTGTGGCAACAAGATTAAGTATCATACTTGTTGGAAAAGTGCTTCGTGCAGGTTGGGATTGAACTTTTCGCCCAACGGATCGACAACTTCAACGCCATACTTTTTGAAAACCTTCTGCAGTGATGATGAAACCATCGTCAATCCAACATGCAAGTTCTTCAAGTGAATGTTATTCTCAGTGACTTGGTCCTTGGGTGTGCTTTCAAGAGCAGTTTGTAAGACGTCAGAAAACTGAAAGAGCGTCAAATTGAGACATTTTCATGGTTGAAGATTAAAGCTGTATTACCTCCAACAGATCTTTAACTAAATTTTGGATTCCATAGATTTTTGCCTCGTCGACCTGCTTCCTCATTCGATTGAGCGTGTTCTGGTTTTCAGCAAGAGCTCGCATGTATTTGTCCTGTAAAAAAGCATCTCTTAGTAAACAAAATCATTCAATTGTCGTGCCAGTGAGAAAAAATAGAATTTACCTGAAATTCTGCACTCTTTTTCCTCTCCTCCTCCAATTCATCGTTAAGCTTTTTCAGTTCTAAATGCTCTGGGCTGGTTTCTTTTTCAGCAGCTTTTTCTGCTGATCCAGAAGAGCACATCCACCTCGTTTTCTCCACTAGAGTTGAGCTGAAATATTAAAAATGATTAGTTTTCAGATTATGGTGCTCCGCTAAATCAAACCTTGGAAACCTGAGTGTCCTTGATCCTCCAGCGATTGTGCCATAAAGGTGCGACCCAGCAGACAATCTGACGGTTGTTTTCTGCAAGGAGCAGAGAGGAGAACAGCCGCTGGCTTTTGAGCTAATGCCCAGAAGTGTCCTGACCACCGTCACTCTCATCACTGCGTTTTTTAAGTTTAGCGAGTTTAATTTTCCCTTTAATAGCTCAGGAAAACTGCAAGCATAAATTCATGATTCCAATTTGATGAATTTCAAATTATTTAAATGAATTGAGTTCACCTTATTGATACTTTAAAGGTAGATTTTGGTTAGGTTTGGGAAGTTTCATCAGCTGCATTAATTTTCCATGCGTGCTGCTCTGCAGACAGACCTAAGGGGGCGTGGCACTCTATTGTGAAGCATTCACTTGTTTAAATTTAGCTAAAAGAGCGCGATGGAATTATCGAATGCTGAATCGCACGCGGATGCATGATTGTGTATGATGTGCAAGGTTGTATATTAAACTTTTGGATTTGGCTGCTCGATCCATCCGATCCGATGATGCTTTCGCTCAAATTGATTTGTTCAGCATGAGAATGAGCAATAATTAAATTAAACTCACCTTAATATGAGCTGGAGTCGTAATAAAGGGATGAAGGACTTTCCCAGAAAGTCCAGAATGGATCAGGAATTGTGGGATTAGAAGGGGGTGCACATTTTACAACTCGCTTTTTATTTATACATATTTTATTATTTGATGCGCAGGTTTGAATTTTTGAATTTGTATCATGTTCTGAGCGAACGATTTCACGTAAAGAAAGAAATACACTCTATGAAATATACATTCTCAAATAGTAGCTTACCAGGAATGAACCCGAGACGTTTTAGATATTGGCGGAACTGTTGAATAGCCTTTCTGATGTGAACTTAAATTTTTTTGACAATTCCAGCAACTTTCGAAGATTTTGAAGAAAATTGTAAAAATTTCCAATTTCCTATTTTTTACGTTTTTTTATAAGCAGACCAAAACAGCTTTTTTATTTTTTACTACCTAATAACTAAATATTAAAATTAATTAATGAAATCAAAATTTTTCCCAGCAATGACACAATTGAAGCTACATGACCTCTTCAAGACTGCTTAGAAACTTTTAAATTTAAAGCATAATAACAAACCGTAGTCGAGTTAATAGCCACCAATTTCCTAGCACAAGTCTATTCGGAACTTTTCCGGAACGTAAAAAAATACTCATCATCAAACGATTCCATCTTGTCAATAGTAGAGTTTTATACTTATAAAATATCACCACGATTCAATGAAAACCGGCTTCACAATTCCTTTTTTAACGATTTCCCATGTTAAATCCCTTATGTATTTTACTCACATAGTTATCCCGTTTCAATTTCAATGAAATTCACACAATTTGATAAGTAGTACGTGCCCTTCAAAATAAACATTAATTTAAAGTGCGATTTTCATGTGTGCTTATTTGATAATATTTTAACATTAGAGCCGCAGCTTGAAAATCACTAAGCGGGAATGTATTTTTTCACGGTTGCCTGGATTTTTAATACATCGCAAACTGCATTAGATAAAAAATTGATGACTTTTAGGATTATATTAACTATTGGATACTACATGAGTTCAATAATTTCCCCAAAACTTAAACGGTGAACCGTGAAATTTTGCTTCTTAGTTCTAAATAAGCGGATTAATTCAGAATGAATAAATTATGAGAGGAAAATTAAATAACTTAAATGCTCTCGCACTTGTACACTACGAGACCTTGCTATATTATGTTTTCTTGTATATATTTCTCAGTATAATGGCAAAAAAACTAATTACCATAGAAGCCCTGAGCGGCAAACAAGTTTATTTTCTCAGATAGTGAAGTTTGCTTCTTGATTTTTCATTTGAAAAATATAAATATGAATGACATAATCTAGCCCAGCTAGGATTTTTTTTTAATTTTCATTATTTAAACTGGGTCAGATGCCTATCCCATTCTAAAATGATTGTTTGTACACATTATAAAATTATAAAATAATTGTTGGATTGTGTAAATTGTTAATTTAATAATTATGTGAATTTTAAGATCTATCCGAATCTTATATTCAAGAAAGCAAATAAAACTTAATTACAGGTACTGTTCAACATTCTAACTAACAAACCATTAGCATTAAAATGAAAAATATAGTTTGGAACAAAATATTCATATAAAAAAGTGATGATTTATAATTATAGGGCTAATTGGTTGGCAATTATCGTGACTCATTTTTTGCGAACATTAAAATGTCGAGCCGCTTAAAAAAAAATCAGTTCTTTCCATTTGCTGTGTACGCAGGGAGTGGTAAATTAAACCTCTTTTGCAATTTAAAGGAAATCCGAGAGCTGGTCTTTATTACCCTGTGGCTACTTCAATAATGTAAAATTACCAGCAATAAAACTATAATCTTGTTCGCTAATTGGTGCAATTGCACCTGCACTGTGCATGATCATCTCTGTTTGCAATATGTACTTTGTTCTGGCCGAAAAGGATTCGTTCGCGGGGTGTAATTTCAGGCAAATTGACTTTTATCTTTATGGAGGGGGTCTAGTTAAGCAACATCTTTTTGTTCTCTTGTGGAATGCCGCTGATATTAATTGCCTTGTTCAATTCACGAAATGCCACATTGAAGGCAAGCGCCTCGTCGAGGTTAAAAATTGCAACTTTATTGGATGACACCTTATCAAAGACAGTATAATTATAGGCGGGCCATTGAATGCGCCAAGGGCTGTAAAAATAAACTAATGGCGATGAATTTTCCACTCCTGTGACGCGTAGGTCCAGGGCCACAACCGAGGAAATATGTAGACATCTCTTAGGACGTTTGTGTCACTTCGTCAGCAGCTCTCGCCATGGTAAGATGGGACGGAAGAGTTCCACTCCAACCTTAAGATCATTTAGGCCCTATTGTCTCTGACATTTTGGATAATTTTCTACAAAGCATATAATTTTTTTATCCTAAGTCGCTGTATTTTTGCAACTTTTTTGGCATAGTATGATAAGATTGACGGACGTGTTACCTTGTGGACATAACTTTATCAGATTTATTCTAAGCGTTTTCGTAACACGCCCTTTTAAAAAACAAACAGCAATTTCGCAGCGTGCACTAATGCTTTTCCGCGTTATACCTGGCTCGCAGTGCGTTGTTACGAGTTCCGCAGCGCGGCTTGCCGCACTCGTTGCATGTTTTCTTGGCGGAGGAAACTCTCATTTGTCCGCGAACGCACCTAATTTAACCACCGATGACCGTAACGTTTTTTCTGTTCGCAGGGGAACAAAAGCTCCAGTGGGACTGAGGCGAGGAAACTCTTCATCAACAGCCCCGATGACCCGGTCACGGTGCAGACGCACAAAAAATTTCCGAAAAATAGGATTGTCACGTCAAGGGTAAGCGTCCTATTCGGTTGAGAGGAAATTTTCAGCAGACACTGACAATACATTTTAATTTACAGTACAACGTTTTGACGTTCGTGCCACTGAACTTGTTCGAACAATTTCAAAGGATAGCGAATTTCTATTTCCTATGTATGGCCATAACGCAGGTAAGTTATTTTTAAGAGAGAGAATATCATTTTTTATTAAATCATAACCAACAAGCGGAAAATCTGCACTTCAGAGATATCATGAAATAAAAACTAGATTATTTTTTAAATTTATATATGATTATTTTCTGCGCAGCAACTTATTGACAGCCCTGTGGACCCGACGACAAGTTTGATTCCTTTGGTATACGTGGTGCTCTTGACGGCGCTCAAACAGGGCTATGAGGACTTCCTTCGGCACAAGGCGGATCGGCAGGTGAACAATGCGCCGGTGATCGTCGTAAGAAATGGAAAGGAAGAGGTAAGGCGAATGTTCTTTCGTTTTGAAAAATACACAATCAAATTATTTGAAACATATTCAGACCGTGAAAGCCTGCGATTTACGAGTCGGGGAGATAGTGAAAATCTTGGACGAACAGCCTGTGCCTTGTGACATCCTTTTGATTTCCAGCAGCGACGACGCAGGAATTTGCTATGTGACTACGGCTAACTTGGACGGCGAAACCAACCTGAAAGTGAGTTCTGTGGGCAATTCTTATTTTTTTAAAGTCAATTTAAACACGAGAAATCTTGTTGTTTGCATGAGAAATCTGACATCTCACTTGCTGACAAACTAAACATTGGCTTTGATAATACGCTCTGTGTTTTCAATGCCATTTTCCGTGGTGCACTTTGAGCTTGCTCAGTGCGACTTACTGGAAGTCAATGAATCACTAAAACACTGCAAACATTGTATTATGAAATCGATCGGCTCCGCCTGTAATCTCTAAAAAAGCCGCTTTTATTTGCTAAAAGACAATAAAATGTTCATTTATGGCTATCCAGCGCGTCATTGTCATAATCCTTTGAGGCGTTCGTTGCTATTTCTGGCGTTTACTGCATTCGAACTTTAATTGTTACATAAAGAGAGCAATATAATTTCTGCAATCACACTAAAGTTTATTGGTATAATGACTTGAATTACTGTTTCTTTAGACCATGAAATGCCCGCGGTCGCTGAGAAACTATCGGACGTTGTCCCAGCTGGAGAAGTTCAAGGGACGGGTCGAGTGCGATCCACCGGCTGTTGACCTCTACTCATACCATGGAAAGGTAGAGACTCTGTCGGGCGAGAAAAAAGGCGACGCCGAGGCATTGGAAGCAGACAATCTGTTGCTGCGTGGCTCCAAAGTTAAAAACACCCAATACGTTTACGGTAAAAACAGGAAATCAAACTAAAAAAGGGTATATTAGAATTTTTATTTTCTATACAGGTGCCGTCATTTATACCGGTCAGCACACAAAGTTGGCTATGAACTCGAAGCCACCCAAGAAGAAGTTTTCGACTGTTGAAAAGTGAGCCGAATTTTTTGCTATTAAATAGGATAAAAAAAATTGTAAACTCTTTGCAGAACGGTGAACAGGTTTCTGATTTTCCTCCTATCCGTCCTTGTCTTCGAGGTGGCGCTCTGCAGTGGGCTGAAATACGGCCTTGAGGCGACGCGGGCTTTTGGTAAAGCAACCAATTAGGCAACTTAGATCAGTGCGATGTAATTGGGTGTTTTTTTCAGACATGCACACACAGTACATGCCACCAAGGCCGGTGGTGGAGGGTGGCCGGATTGTTGAAGACATTTTCTCATTCGTCGTAATTTTCAATTACATTATTCCTATATCGCTCTACGTGACTATGGGTATGATTTGTTTAAAGTTTAAAATGAAGGATTAGACCGACAAATTGGTTATATTTAGAACTGCAAAAGTTCATTGGGAGTGTGTTCTTTGGATGGGATTTGGCTATGTACTCTGAGGACTTGGACGAAATTGCAATTTGCAACACTTCCGATCTGAACGAAGAGCTTGGTCAGGTAAAACAATCCTTTTTGTATACTGTCGCAGAAATTCTAACGCTTGGCTAGGTCGAGTATTTGTTCACAGACAAAACTGGCACGCTGACCGAAAACGATATGGTGTTCAGAAGATGCTCAATTAACACACAGTGCTATGAAGAATTGAGTGGAAACTTGAGACGATATGACGAGTACAACTCTGACCCCGTGAAAACCATGTTTAACCTTGCCGTGAGTTCTTGCACTGACACAATGAGAGTGATCCTTAATAATTTTAATTGCTGTGTGAAACAGCCCGAGGTGGAGTTTTTCTTTTTCACTCTGGCCACGTGCCACTCGGTGCAAGTTGCCCAGGACCAGGTCAAAGGCACTTCGAACTTGGAATATCAAGCCTCTAGCCCTGACGAAAAGGCGCTGGTCGAGGTGGCCCAGAGGTAAATTGGAGCTGAAACTGTTTCAAGCGCCGCATTTAATTGTTTAACAATAGGTGTGGTGCGCAGTATACAGGTGAGATAACGGAGCAGTTGATGATCAAGATGGGAGACGGCAGAAACGTAAAAGTCAAGCGGCTGGAGACAATTGATTTTACTTCAGGTAATACAGATAAATCGTAATAAAGCGTGGATCATTATCAATAAAACGATAAAATTCTTTCCAGAACGCAAAAGGATGACGGTTGTGATTGAGGACGACAAAGGACAGATTTGGATCTTTTGCAAGGGGGCAGAATCAATTGTAGCGCCCCTTTGCACGAGCGGCCCGATTGAAAAAACACTCGAACACGTTGGAGATTTTGCAGTCGTAAGATTTGCTTTGTCGAATCTTTCCCGATTACTGAATCGAAATTGCAGCTGGGTCTGAGAACCCTTGTGATTGCCCGACGAGCCGTGAGCAAAGAGGAATGGAACAGTTTGAACAAAAGTCTGCAAGATGCCAGACAGATGGTGGGAGAAAACCGAGCAGCAGCTGTGAGGGCGGCAAATGAGGCCATCGAACAGAACCTGGAGCTGATTGGAGCCACTGGTGTTGAGGACAGACTGCAACCTGGAGTTTCTGAAACGCTGGAGAGTCTCGGCATTGCCGGAATCAAGGTTTGGGTACTGACAGGGGACAAGGTGGAGACCGCCATCAACGTGAGCCTCTCTTGCAAACATCTCAAGCCAGAGACTGTTCAGCTCATGCTTGTCGAGCAGAAGAGCAGCAAACATTGCATCGATGAGCTTGAAAACCATAAGTTCGTTTTAATGAGGAAATTGATGTTGAAAATCATCACAATTCTTTTTGAAGGAGACAAATCTTGAGCGACCCGCGGAGGAGTTACAGTCTAATCATTGATGGATCAAGCTTGGCAATGACCCTGACGGACGGACCTGAGCTTCTGCAAGAAGTTGGTTCAATGTGTGCCACGGTTTTGGCGTGTCGTCTGTCTCCCCTTCAGAAGTCCGAGGTAAGTCACATGTCTAACTAAAATTAACACTTTCATCTGATGAGCCATTGAAATAAATGCAGGTCGTGCAATTAATGAAAGGGTCAAAGGATCGTCCGACGACTTCTGCCATTGGGGACGGCGCCAATGACGTGTCCATGATTCAGGAGGCGCATGTCGGAATTGGTTAGTGCATAAATAAGCTGTTATAGTTTAGTTTTAAACAAAATTTGTGCAGGCGTGGTCGGAAAAGAAGGCAGGCAGGCTGTGCTCAGCTCAGACTTCGCGATTCCTCGATTCCAGCACCTCAGGCGTGCCTTTTTGGTCCACGGTCACTGGTACTACCGCAGAGCAGCATTATTGGTCGAGTATTTCTTCTACAAGAACATCGCATACGTCACACCGCAAGTGTTTTTCCAATTTTTCAACTACTTCTCGACCACGGTAAGAACACGCTCACACCAGCATCGCATTATTTTTAACGCGCCTAATCATTCATTATCCACAGGCGCTTTACGACGGATTCTACATTACTTTGTACAACGTAACATTCACCTTCTTGCCTGTTGTTATCTTCGGAATTACTGAACAAGATTTGAGCGCCGACACTCTCCTCGCACACCCAGAAAATTATTTAAAGCACCGGAAAAACAGTTTGATGACTTGGCCCAAATTCTTGCTTTGGGTCTCATTAGGTGAGCCCCATTTTGCAATAAAAAAGTAAAAATACTGAAATTCAATTGGAATAGGGTTCTGGCATGCGGTTTGCAGTTACTTCGGAACTATGGGTTACTTGCAAGTTAACAGCACTGCACTCAACGGGGATGGTTCCGACGCGGGTCTTTGGATTATCGGCACTGTGTGCATGCACAACGTTGTTATGATAGTCAATTTAAAAATCATGCTCGCTAGTCGCTTCTGGACTCTGCCGCTTTTCGGCAGCGTTCTTCTTTGCATGATCATACTTTTCACGGGTTGTGTTATTCTCTACTGTTACTTGCCGGGATTTGCTCTGTAAGTAGTTATTTATTGTTAAAATAGTAGAACTGTAAATGATGAATTTATTTAAGTGGCGGCCGGAATACCGACAAGCTTTGGGGCTACATTGTGCTAATGGAGTCTCCCAACTTCTGGCTTTTAACTTTGGTGATCGTCACCGCTGCATTGATACCCGATTTCACGATTGAAGCATGGCAGCAAATGGTTCCGGACGGAACGTTCACACTGAGCAACGTGAAAAAGGTAATTGAGCATCGTAGCGAGAAACCGCATCTGTTTGAATGATGATTGTTATTCAGATGTTAAAAATCGGCGGAATGAAGAGCAATCTTATGTACAACTCTGCATCGAGAAAATTTAGCGTAACAAAGAGCGGGAAGAGTGACTACAACACTTATTTTTGAATGAAGCGTGAATCGAACGACTGCGATCAACTGAGGAACAAAAACGCGCAATTTTCACCAAGCAGCGAGAACTCTCTCGATCAGCAAAATAATTGTGTACAAAGCTAACACAGCAATGAGGAAACGTCCGAGAGCAGGATGTTTCGAACCAACCAACAATCGCGCTCTACGTCGCCATATTTTTAACTTTTACTTATTTATTTTGTACGCTTAAGGAAAAAAATAGAAGGTAACATTTTCAAGGATACAGTTTCCTTGATCGTCAGCAATATTTTTGTATTCTAATATCTATTAAATGCCGATGATCTAAATAAAGAAAAGTGATACTAGTATAGTGAGAGAGACGTGTGTGTTGAATTTCTATTCCTATCTCCATGCCAGGATTAATTTATGAAAAGCATAAAGGAAGCAGAAAGGCGTGGTGGAAAGTGCGTCCGTCTGCCGTGCCTGCCAGGGACCGGCTTGCTCGCACACAATGACCTTGATTAAAAAGAAACATAAGACGACTACTAGGTCACCGCGAGCACCGACCTGTTCGCAAATCGGGCCCTGCGGGCCCAGAGGGGGCTGTCGGCGGCAGCCCTTGCGGGCTCGCCGTTGGCCAATGGAAAAGTTTCTGGAATAGAAATCGACAGTCGGTCGCTTTGTTCGGCAGCGCGGCGGCAGCGGCGTTTTATTGGAAAGTGCGAGATGTGCGACCTAGCATTTCACCTGGCCACCGAGATATTTTTCTCCTCTCTTGCGCGGCGCGCGCCGCGCGTTCACTCACCACTTCTTTTCTGTCCTCTGCAACAGCGAGCGAGACGAGAGGAATGAGACGCGGCGAGTGCCCTGACTAGTTGTCCGAGACATTGCGAGCAATGAAGTGTACCTCCTCAAGACGACCGCTCTTGGTCGCCGCAATCGCGCTAATTACAACAGCCATAGTCACAGGTAACTATAGTCCACACCAATTTTATTGTTTCTTCCTAGTTACGACGAATCTTTGGTTCACTCTTTATCGATTTGTGGAGAGAAAAACATTTTGATGGTATAACGAAGTTTGGGAATTTTGTGATAGATTTGAATTTCCAAGTAATTAAATAATTGCAACCTTGATATATGCTTACAATTCACAGCGCGGCCTGACACTTTTTACAACCGGTCTTGGACATTCACAATTTTATCGATTCGTATACAAATAAGTGAAAGTGAGCCAAGAGTAGACCAATGTCATCAGCTTTTTGACTGCGTAATTATAAGCAGTTCTGCGAAAAACAAACAATTAGCAGCATATATAAGTTTTCTTTCCCCCAGATAATACTTGCTTAATCGAGGAGAGGTATCTCTTAAAGGAGTTGCTCAACTGCCTTCAATATTTAAATGCCGTCAAATCGTGTTACGTTCAAGGAGCAGGTACCGTTATAAACGAAATGCATTGGTTTCCAGCTCATCTTTGGATTTTCTTTCGCCTGAACTCTCTTTCGTTTTCTTTACTCTCACTTGAAATTTCACTGCAAAGAAATTATTTGTGGATTTGTGAGCTCGAGGTTGACATTCACATTAAACAAAACTTTCTATAACGCGCTCACCGCTTAATTTGTCTCATTTCCCTCTCTCCCCTTGGCGAGAAAAACTCATTGCAGCGCGTGTTTAAACTGTGAGAAATGCGCCCAGTTTCTTCTCAGCACGAGCGGCAATTATTATAATCCTTAAATGAATTTGGCGCAGACAAAAATGCTAATTCCGAGAGAGTTCGGGGTCAACGCTGCGACCAGAGGAAAAATGAAACGCGCGCGCGATTTATACTCTCGCCCAGATATCGCGACGATAATACATATTGTTCACCGCACCTAGCGGCAGAGTGCAACCTGTTTTTTTGCACTCTCGCGAGAAGAGAGCAATGACTGAGAAATTGGAAGAAGTTGCGTATGCAAATATAGATCAGTGCTCGACCATAAATACAAACACACGTGAGGTATCATATTGGCCTGGATTGAGCAGCGCAGAGAGAAAGTGCTCGCAACAGAGAGTGATAATAATGAGGTTATGCTACACATTTTCTGATTTTGCTTCTACATTCCGACAAGAAGCAGAGCGAAAATTGGCTGCGAAAGAAATGCACACCGCGCGTGCGGCGATTTTTCGCCCTCGATTGGAAAAGCGTGCTGTTTCCTGAATGGATACAAAGACAGACTTCTCGCGAATGGCATTGGATCTATTTTCAGCAAGACCTGTATTACCCCTCCTGATAATTTTCAATCCAGTTTTTGCTCTGCCGTTTAAAACTTTGCTTCAAACAACCTTGAGACCAGACCGACTGCAACCACGAACTGACGAAACGCATTGTAGGCAACGAAACACGAATTAAAACGTGAGGCCGCTATAAATAGACTTGATGTGCGTTTTGCATGTCTAAAATCGTTACAAAGGGAACGCATTATTAAATTGAATTCAATTCAACTGATGCCTTACATGGTAAAATTCCTAATTTAAAGAATTGTATTGCGATATTTCAAATTGTGAAACAGCACCAATAGGAAATTAGCGCCCGAGGCTTGTCGTCATATAAGATTTCATTATGCTGTAATTTTGGGTGTTTTGAGAGCAAAATAATCGCCACAGGCATTGCCGCCAGAGTTTCAAGGGCATTTTCCTTTTCATCGGGTGTTGTGATAGTTTGCCTCCAGAGATGCGAATTTTGAAACAATCAGTCAGTCTAATGGATGATTATTAAATTCCAGGTGAACGCATAAGGAGGGCGACAGAAAGCGAGTATACTTGTCCTGAAGGCGGTGATAACGGAAACTACGCAGATCCAGCGACTTGCCGCAGATTTTATCAGGTTTGAAATTTTAGAAAAAAAATAGAGGCAATATGAAAATTGGGCGAATTGCAGTGCGTCGACAACTTCCCCTACCTCAACCGGTGCCCATCTGGTTTATACTTTGACGACATCAAAAAACTATGCACGTTCAAGAATGAGGCCCGCTGTGGGCCCATCGCCTCTAGTGAGTTTGTAACTTATTTTTCCGTTGCAAAAAGCTAACGAGACCAAAAAGCCCCTGCCCCTAGCACTGAGCCCCTCATCGACCGTGCTAACAAGTGCGATACCAGCGCCTGCTCCCTTCCCTACTGTTTCTGCTCCAAAGACGGAACAAGGATTCCTGGCGGACTGGAGCCCAGTCAGGTATTTCCGCATATTCCGACGTCACGGAGAAATCTAAATTTTATTTATCAGACGCCTCAAATGATTCTGCTGACCTTTGACGGGGCCGTGAATCTGAACAACGTTGAGCATTACAAGAGGATATTTTCAAGCGAACGCAAGAACTCCAACGGCTGCGCCATCAAAGGTACCTTCTTCATTTCGCACGAGTACAGCAACTACCACATGATCCAGGAACTGGCTAGCCAGAGCCATGAAATCGCCACTGAAACGATTTCGTAAGTGCTTTTTGGGCATATAAGCTTATGGCAAAATCTATTTGCAATGACTGATTAGTTTGCAGAACGACCTAGAAAACAAGGGTTACGAAGAGTGGGTCGGCGAGATGATCGGACAGAGGGAAATTCTGCGTCACTTTGCTAACGTGTCCCGCAGCGACATCGTCGGCATGAGAGCCCCCTTCTTGAAACCGGGCAGAAACGCTCAATACGAGGTGCTTGAGGACTTTGGCTACATTTACGACAGCTCCATCAGCGTGCCGCCAAGCAAGATACCCATCTGGCCCTACACGCTTGACTACAAAATCCCACACGATTGCAAGGCAGGCACTTGCCCGACAAAGTCTTTCCCTGGTAAGTTTATTTAGAAAATCTTCAGATCAGAGGGTGACCTTTGAATTTATTTAGGAATCTGGGAGGTGCCTCTGAACGCCCACTACATCGAAACTTACGAGGGCGGTCACTGTCCCTACTTGGACCAGTGCGTGCTGCACCACCACGACCCTGACGAGGTGTTTGAGTGGCTCAAGGAGGATTTCAACCGCTACTACAACCAGAACCGCGCTCCCTACATGATGCCTTTCCACACAAACTGGTTCCAGATTAAGGAGTTGGAGGGCGGCTTCCACAAATTCATCGACTGGGCGATTTCATTGTAAGCATAACTTGATCAAGGAAAAACCTAATAATTTACAACATCACGATTTTAGGCCCGACGTGTGGGTGGTGACTACGACTCAAGCTCTCGTCTGGATGACCGACCCCAAGCCTGTTAAGGACCTCAACACCTACGAGCCGTGGCGTTGCGAGAAACCCGCTTCCGTTGCGGCCCCTTGCAACTTGCCAAACAAATGCCCACTTAGGTTTAGGGCTCCCGACGTGAACGTCACATCAACTAGGTCGGTCACGAAATAATCCTTAGATGCGGAAGAATCTAACTCAGTTCCCGGTTCCAGGTACCTGACAACATGTAGAGAATGCCCCAACAAATACCCTTGGATCGGCGATTCCGAGGGCACCGGCATTGCCGGCAGGGACGTGTACAACCCTGAAAACTAAGCGTTTTGACGCTATTAATTCCTAAAGAGGCGTGTATGTTGCTCAAGCATAACATATAATTATGTTTGTAATGATTATTAATTTAATTGAAAATATAATACTTGCTTAATATTCTTTATATACTCAGCAGCCACGCGCTTACTGTGTTTTATTTTCGCAATTCATAATAAATCCATTAAATAATAATGAACAACAGAATGGATACAATTTAACGCTTGAGAGTTAAGACAAAGCAACAAGACCTTTTTATATCAAATAATACAATTTCCTACAATCCAGAGAGCCATTTGAGGTCAACTGGGCTGCGAAAAATCGTTAATGAAGAGCTGACCCTACCTTTCATTCAATCGACAAAACTCTATTGCGATTGGCATTGAGCCTAGGCGTGTCTACATATTCTGGACCGTAGCGCAGAATCGAAATGGCGGTGACGAAAATCATACATCCCCAGAAGAGCAAACACAGGAGTGTGAATGTGGTATGTTCTGTGGATGATTTTGATTCTTAGCACACACATATGAGGCAAACTACACACGCGTTGATCATGCTTACCAAGTGGAGTGATGAAGTTCGCAAAGAACATCGCAATTGCACCAGCCAAAACCAGAGGGAACTGAAAATAAATTAAGCGTAGTAGAGACTTACAAGTTGAAACAACATTCTTACTGTAAGATATTTCCAGTCCCGCTGTCTAAGAGCAAGAGGCGATGGAGCGGGTTGCATCTTGTCGTGGTCCTCGACAAAGTAATTTCCAAGGAACAGGTCGATGGCATCCTGAATAAAATTCGAGAAATATGATGTTTGCTTGTCAACAAGAGTATATCTTTGTTCTAAATTTGAACCAAGAAAATTGGAATTTACTTTACAGAAAACACTAATTTAAAGCTGATGAGGTAAAGATAATTCAATCAGTTAAAATGTTTAATGCTTTTTTATGGAAATTTGTGCACTCAAAAATTAATCATTGCTTATTGATGGTGTATATCTAATATCTACCTGTCGGTATCCATCTTGGAAGTTGTTCTTGACGTATCTTGTCAAAGAATTAACTCCGTCAGCTAGAGCTCCAGATACAGTTCGCTTTCCAGTTCTGGTAAAGTCTGTTTTCAGTGCTTTTGTACCAGAATATTGTTCACTTATATCATCAGCGTTGTCGGCCCAAACATTTTTGAAAAGACGCTCGAATGATGGCTGATCCTCAACCTTTTGGCCGTTGTTTAGAATTCCGAATCTCTGCAGATTTTACAGCATTATTGAAGCTAAAATTGTAAAACTTAAAATGCAACCTCTAAAGCTTTCTGCAGAGCACATCTGGCTAGCATACTCTGGACGACATTTGTTCTGTCAAGGCAGTCGATACAATTGGTGCGGAAAACACCCTCTTGCTGGCTGATCAGAGCCCCGTCCCTTGCAAGGATAAACTGGCCAAATTCTTCCTGCTCATACGCAAGACGGTCAATCAGAATGTTGAGCCTCTCCCAACGCATTTTGCGGCACTCGTGATGAAAATCAAAAGCCTCATATCTGCAAAAAAATGCCATTTAAATTAACAAAAATTAGAGCCAAAATAGCTACGCAACGCACCTGATGTTGGGATTGTTCGCTAATTGGACCATATTTTGATATGCTTGTTCCAAAACGTGTTCGGCTCCACGCTGATCAATCTGCCCGTTACCATTATTTCAATTAATCAATCCTGTTTAGTTTTAAATAATTTACTAAGTTGATCAAGACTTGACGGCCATAGTGGAAAATCTGAGTGTCAAAATGCCTTCTGAAAGCTTCGATGTGGTCGTCAACCTCGCTCAGCCGGGGTTTGGGTTTGTACTTGAGATTTGGCAATTGACTCCAGTACAGGGGAATTGATCCTCTAGTCTAAAAAATTTTAAACTTCATTAAAATGCACTGAATAAATTAAAATATTTAATGCATACTTGGACGAAAGAGCATTTGTCACCCTGGAACTCGACAATCTGCTCAGTCTCAACAAAGTTGGCAACTTGCCCATCGCTGTCAATGCCTCGCATGAAGAACCGGGTTCCAGCCCTTTGGCAACAACGACGCGACACCAAACTCCACGAAAATGTCTTGCCATTCAGGTTGCACGAGTTTATGGATATGACTGATAGCTTTGAGTAAAGGAATAAAATCTAGAAAGTTGTCAGTACGTTTGATTAACAAGGAATACAAATATTTTAAAAGGATACAGCCCAGAATAACAGGCAAACAATATTGGCTCAATTCAGGCTGCAATGTGAAGTCATGAAGCATGTGACCATTCCATACAAATCGAGGGTCAGCTCTTTCATGGAGTGGGGTCTGAAAAAATATTTTTAAATTTAATTTACGATCAGTTCTATTATTATTTCTTAGAAGGTGCTACTAAAATAGAGTGCGAAGTAATTTTTCCACATTTAATTGTATAAAAGAGCCTTCAAGTTTTGAGTTATTATATTACTTGTATCTTTGCTTGAGTGTTGCAAAATTCTACTTTCCATAACAAATATTACCTGCAGATATTCTGGAATGGTGTTGTGAAGCCTCTGCAGTGTGTGGGTCAAGTCATAAGTGTAAGAAAAGTAAAAGTACGGAACGGTTAGCATGAACTCGATCATGGAAACCAAAACTTTGTTTTCTGCAGCCTGAAAAGGAATAATATTATTTTCAAGTTCGGTTGGAATAGTTTCAATTTAACCTGGTTTTCAGTGAGATGCAATAGAGTTCTGGTGCAACAAATGACTTCAGCACCCACCACTTGCCAAACATTTTGCCCATTTATTTGCCCGATCAGTTTCTTTTTAGTAATTACAACTAGGTATGGGCCCGCTATCAATCTGGTAATTCCAATTAAGCCGCATATTGGCTTCGTGCTCGCCGAGGGTGGAATGATACTGTTGGATTCTGAAAAAATTTGATGTCCGACAGATAAAATTAGGATATAGGTTTCAAAACAAATACATGCCTTGACTTATGTAAATATCTTGAGTCACTCGGTCGATCACCAGCAAACCTTTTTCTCCGATTGGCTCCACGTAAATTTTTTCTGGAGTAACATGCCTAAATAATTACATAACGTTAATATGACGTTGATATGCGTGCAAGTTATTTATGAATTAAACGCGATGCAACGAGGAAGTCTCATGTCCCATTAACATATATGTAAATTATTTTTACAGCTCGTTGCTCGATTAGTCTTTATAATTGTTTGGGTGCTTTTCAAGTGAATTTTACTGAAAACTTACAGCAGGTAGTCGTTGAAAACTTCACCCATCGACGGCATTTTTGCTAATAGCAAAGCACGCAAGCAGGTGAATCAATAAGTTGGCAAAACTCGCGTGAAATCAAGACCGCCGCTCGCCCGTGCCAGTCAGGCAGTCAAGTCAAGAACCCCAAGTTCGTCGGGAATCGGGAAACAGCTGGTTTCAGCGCAAGACAAGTGAAGGAGTGACGTAAACAAAAAGTAGCTGCGCACTGGACCAATGCGCAGCAGGGTACAAAGGAAGGGGTGCTGCACGGTCTGCAAAAAGGACCCAGGAGAAGCGGCTAAAGGGGAGACACTACCACAAGACAGGCAGAGAGGAGGCGCCGGGCGGTGGGCACAAAATCGCTGTCGGGGTATAATAACGTGCCAGTTGATGGAGAACGAGGCGAGAAGGGAGAACGGCCCTCGCTGCTAGGACAAAAGAAAGCTGCGGCCGGGATATTTTTAGCAGAGAGGTGTTGAGACTGACGTTTGGCCGTCCTCCGTCCGATTTCCTACTCCAGCCATGCCCAACATCCAGAACGACATCAAACTGGACTTCAAGGACGTCCTGCTGCGTCCGAAGAGGAGCACTATCAACAGCAGAGCGGATGTGAGTACTTCGCATGATGAGACACTTGATCGAGACAAATTATGTGTGCTGGGACCAAATATTGTGGATGACAGCCTCTCTATCTGTCTGTGCTTGGCGCTGCCAGACACAAAGTGCTAATTTCAGTCCTGCTCGTGACCCACTGCCACCAAAAATAATGCATTCGTGTGGAAACCAATAATTGATTGCTTAAATTGATTGCAGGTGAACCTGCAGCGAGAGATAACGTTTAGGAACTCGAAACGCAGCTACAAAGGTATTCCTATTATCGCCTCCAACATGGACACAGTCGGCACATTTGAGATGGCCATTGCGCTAACCAAGGTTTGTTTATCTGCATTGACCTACATTAACGTGGAGCGTGATACTGGCGTCTCTGACTGCAGCAGTATCCAGCAGTCTGCATAATTAGCGCTGCTTGTAAAGAGAAACATGCACAGTAAAAAAGAATGGTGATCTAGCACAAACACAGTCAAATAATGGATTTTTGATTGCTGACTCAAAATAATCATTCAAATTGTTTTTTTTTTTCTTAATTTTCCAGCATGGAGTTTTTACGACAATTCACAAATATTACTCGCCTGAAGAGTGGAAACAGTTCTCTGTTGATCACCCGGAGTGCCTTGGTTTTGTGGCCGCCAGTTCTGGAACTGGTCAAGCCGACTTTGAGAGACTGCAACAAATTTTGAAGGATGTTCCTGATGTGGCCTACATTTGTCTTGACGTGGCCAATGGGTACTCACAGCACTTTGTCGAGTACTTGAGAAAAGTCAGAGCAGCATATCCAACCCACACCATAATTGTACTGTTTTTTATTACTACTGCGTGCATCAGCTTATTGTATTAATTTCAAGGCTGGCAATGTCGTTACTGGAGAAATGGTTGAGGAGCTAATTCTCTCTGGAGCAGACATCATTAAGGTTGGCATCGGCCCGGGATCAGTTTGCACGACCAGGCGCAAAACTGGCGTAGGCTACCCTCAGTTGAGTGCAGTGCTTGAGTGTGCAGATGCGGCGCATGGCCTGGGAGGGCACATTATTTCTGTAAGTTCTTAACTAAATTTGGGCTATTATCGCTATTATAAAAAAATAAACTGAATCCCAAAGGGAAAAATAATGTTAAATCAGCTTGGCAATTAAAAGTGAGTCTTAAGTAACTCATTTGACTTAACCCCAATATTTGAACCTTATTGGGGTTCAAAGATTACTTCTTTTATCATTGATGGCACCAAAAACTTGTCTTTTAAGTTAATCAAATTTTTCTTCAATCCTCAGGATGGAGGGTGCACTTGCCCAGGAGACGTTGCCAAAGCATTTGCAGCAGGTGCAGATTTTGTTATGGTCGGAGGGATGTTGGCGGGCCATGATGAAAGTGGGGGCGAAATTATAGAGAAGAATGGCAAGAAATACAAGCTATTCTATGGCATGTCCTCGAGCACCGCAATGCAGAAGCATGTTGGAGGCGTTGCAGAATACAGGTTTGATTTATAAACATTGTGGTTGGTATAATTATTTTGCTTTTTTTCTACAGGGCTTCAGAGGGGAAAACGGTCGAAGTGCCATACAGGGGGCCCATTGACGTTACGATACTTGATATTTTGGGAGGCCTGAGATCTGCCTGCACCTACATGGGTGCTGCGAAACTGAAAGAGTTGCCTAGAAGAGCCACTTTCATCAGAGTCTCACAGCAGATCAACACTATTTTTGGTGTCAGTGACTAGTCACTATTTATTTTGCGGGCACCCTCTTGTTATCGCAAGTAGTCTAGTCAATTTTGCACATTGTCAAGTTTTTTGCTTGTTTTTTCTGGCAGAGTTTAATTTCTGCTGTTGTTAACTTTTTGCTTGCAAACGCAAATACCTCAATTTTTGCTTAGAACCCCGAAACGTTGTGTAAGGAGGATGCATTTTAAAATATTCTGCCATAAGGTATCAGCACAAATTTCAATGTGAATAACCACCAATGTTGCACAAATTTGTGCCAATTGTAGTATTTAAAGTTCAAGTTGGCATAGGCGTTTTAGTGTCTTGGTGTGATTTATTTCAAAGCAATATAAAGTATAGGTAGTATTTACATAATTATTATCTAGCCCCAAATATATTGGTTCCAGTTGTTTGGTCATTTGAAAAGATGTTAAATAAAATTACGCAGAAAATTAGCCTTTTTTTGTTGTAATAGATTTAGCTTTAGCCAAAGAATAATGGATTTTTTGTTTTTTCCTTGACAACAATTTAAAGAAAATTAGGATGGTTAAATTATTGTGCTATATTTCTTGTGATAAATGTGTCTTAAAAAGGCAAATAATAATTAACTACACCTTGGTGTAACAAAATATGTTTTATTCAATTTAAGATATATTAAAATAAAACATCACAATAAGTGTGAAAATGAAATCATGTTAGTATCGCGATTAATTATCTATTCCTAACTAAGAAGTATCTATATGGTCAAAGCGGAAAGTAAGGAAATAGTGGAAACAGTAAAGTTCTCATCACTTCTCATCAAGTTCTGGCTCTCAAATTAAGTTCGAGACTGCTCTTCATTGGTCGGAGAGGTTCGATTGTCGTGCTATGATTGGTTCAACGGGCTCGCTACGACAACACTAAACTTATACCAGGCTCTCACCCCCTGCTGCCCCCTGCTGCCGTGCTCCCCTCCCTGTCATTTGTTTTTATTATTGCGACGGCCAGCTGATAGTGGTGTACAATACACCAGCACAGCATCAGAAAGGAAGGACTTGACGACAGCAATAACATTAAATTTGTTTACAATTGGGCTCTTTCGAGCAATGAGAAATTGCAAGGGCTAGCCTCAGAGAAAAATTAATATAACCAAGGAAGATGTTTCAAAATATGTGAACTGTCAGGAAATTTTCCCTCGGTTGAGAGTTGGTAATTTTGTTCATAATTCCAATAATCTGGAAAAAGTCGGCATTCCTTGATTATCGTCAGAATGAGTGCCCGGATCAGCTTGGGTAACACCAAGCTTTTTAAGCTGATTGTGCACCAGAGAAATTTCAGTGGTAAGACAACCTACGTTATAATTTCGATTGTACTATTCTAATATAATATTATTTACGTACATATATTAAAATTAAAAATCCATCCATTTTCCCACAGGCGAGGATCTGATAATAAATCCAAAGGATTTTCCAACCATAAAAAAGGGAGATATCGTTGAAATTTTCCACCCTGAAGAGGAGAGCAGCCGACTTCTTTTGCAAGTAACTTCATTCAAAGAAGACCTCCAAAGCAGAGGTATCTAAAAATGAAGCTAAAAACATACAAAAAGAAAAAGTATTTCAACCCAGAATATGTATAAAATTTGACAGAAACAATCAGCATTGAGCAGAGCATTGCAAGTGCATTTCAACTTAGAACTTATGCAGACGTCAATGTGAATATTGTCAGCGCTGAAGATGTAGCATTGGACTCGGTTGAGCTCACTTTTAAGGACCAATACCTTGGTAGAAGTGATATGTGGCGACTGAAAAATACCATGGTAACATTTTAACGCAAATTAAATTTTTGTAATCCAGCTTTCAATTTGTTAAAACTAGATGAACACCTGTGTTTATATGAACAAGAAAATCGAATTTTGCGGAGGGAGCATTCGATGCCAGGTGTATGAGATGTGGTCTTCTGGTGAACGGGTAGCTTGTGGAGTAATCAACGAGGATACCAAGGTGAGTCAAACCGAATTATTACGCTTAGTGTGTCTGCATTATTTCATCTTGACAGGTTGTCTTTCGCTCATCCACCAGCATGGTTTATTTATTCCTACAAATGAGTTCAGAAATGTGGGAGTTTGACATCCATGGTGACCTGTACTTTGAAAAGGCTGTGAATGGGTTTCTCACATACTTGGTGCATAAGTGGAAGGTTTGCAAAGATTTGTACCTATCAATGAACTTGTTATTTTCTTGCGTATTATAGAAAGCTGGAAGCAATCATGAAGTCACCATTGTACTCTTTTCGAGGACATTTTACAAGGCTAACAGTTTAGATGAGTTTCCTCTCTACATGAGAGAGTGTTTACAGAAAGACTACAAGGGAAGGTTTTATGAAGATTTTTACAGGTAAATTGATGACACAAAATTTATTCACTGAGTGATCTAATTTCTTCAATAGAGTGGCTATTCAGAATGAGCGATATGATGACTGGACCAGTACCATCCAATTTTTGCGCAAACTGTTCCCTATATACCAGCAGCAAGTCTTAGAGTACCATGCCAGGCCAGGAGTGGTGATTCCAAAAGCTTACAACTCGACTGCTAGTCAAGGAAACTTCTTGGAGGTTTTGAACATGTCCCTCAATGGTATCTAAAAATTCCGTCAGCTGTTCTGCCCTTTCTAATAATTTTTATCCTAGTGTTTGAAAAGCACTATTTAGATCGCAGCTTTGATAGAACAGGACAACTTTCTATTGTAGTGACGCCTGGTGTTGGCGTGTTTGAAGTTGACAGAGAGTTGACCAATGTCACAAAACAGCGTGTCATCGACAATGGTGTTGGAAGCGATTTGGTTTGCGTAGGCGAGCAACCATTGCATGCCGTGCCTCTTTTAAAAGTACGATTAGCTTCAATAAATTTCCATTCATTAATAAATTTACCAACCTAAATCGTTTCTAGTTTCACACCAAAGATGTTTCTATGAATGCAGTTGATGATTACAGCATGCCCCATTGGATTAATTTGAGGTAAATATGGTATTTGAATATTCAAAATTTTTAAATAACCAATTCCTTGTAGCTTTTATTCCACAAATAAGAAAGTTGGCTACTCTGAATTCATTCCACGCATAAAATTACCGCCGATGCAGAACCAGGCGCTGAGCAGACGCTCTAGTCAGTCTGTGGCTCAAACAAATACCAAAGTTAGCACAGACGAGGAACAGTCGGGTCTACCAACTCTATTTGATTATGATGCATATGACGCAAAGATTTTCCAACTACCCATTATGCAAACTGCTGGGTATTTGTCAATCTTTTTGTGTGTCATGATGATTCTATGATAGAAACTTGCAGGAGGTTTCCAAATTCGAAAAAAGTGTCGACAGGAACAATGAATGAACCATATCTGAGCTACATCCACCCTCTTAGCAACGCCACTCGGAAAATGTCAGACCCTGATGTGCATCACTTCCAAAGCACATCACCCGTTCCTGGTCTTTCCAGAATAAGGTCATCGGCAATCTCAATCCCGAGCAGATCGATTGAGGGCTCTCCAAATAATTCATTACAAGAATGTTGGTCCTTAGAAAAATAAACCACCAAGGAATAATAAATTTTCTCGTCCCCGCAGCGAAAACTCTGGCTCGAACGGTGCTAGAAAATTATTCTCCGCCAAATCAGGGAAGAGCAATAATTGGCAGCGTGGGCTCGCAGACCACAATGAGTCAGCAGGCTGTTAAACTGCGACCTGGCCGAGCGCTTATCAACCCATTTGACCCCTCTCATGTAACAATTAAGCTTACCTCAAACAGGCGCAGATGGACGCACATATTTCCCAAAGGTGAGTTTGAGGAATAAACTTAACAAAAATTATTTCTTCAATGGAAAATTTAACGAAAAAATTAGCTTAAAAATTGCATAGAGCGTGAAGCAAAATTAATAGTTTATGTATAAATAGGTCTGAATTTTCTGAATCTCCAAAATGAATTTAAAAATAGCTTTGCCACTCTTGTTTGGTTCAACAAGATCAAGCGTTATTTTTTTGAGAGGAAGCCAAGGACAGTTCCTGAAATAAAATTGCTGAGCAAAATATTTTCTGAATTATTTTAAATTTTGACAAATCAAAATAATTTTAAGTTTACTCTCACCCACTTCCAATGCTACACGGAGCATTTTGAGAAATTGTAAAAAATAGAAATTAAATTTATCTGGATATAGATAATTATAAGTACTGGGATGATACAAAATATTGTATAGTTTTTCACATTGGTTTGTGCTCCATATTAAGTGCGAGTAAATTCATTTTTTTACAATATTAGTTGTGATAAGAATTACAGGGAAGTGTAAATTTCATAATTATCATGTTGTATGAATTTCTCTCTTACGGTTTTTAGGTAATTTGTCTTCGAATGAAAATATAAATCGCTTTGTTTTCAGGGCCCACTGGAGTCCTCATCCAACAACACCACTACCAAGCAGTGCCCACCAAGTCATTGAATGAGCGCCTTGATGGAGACAGTGGTAAATGAGACACACTAAAGCCTATATATGTTGCATTTGATCAGTGCATGATCTCTGTCGTACACTCCTCTCATCCCGTCAAGTGTCTGATCATATTTAAACCCCCACCAGATAAAAGCCGACTTTTGCTTGCCTCTAAAAATAATTCTCAATAAATGTGACATGATAGAGTGAATGCAACGCTAAACACCCATGCACTAGGGCAGGCTATTTTGCATTAATTCTTTCAGACGACAAGAAAACTAATGAATTCACGCCGCGAGGATCAATGTCGCTCGAGACGCGCTCTCTCAACTGTAAGTATCGGATTGTCATGTCTAATTAACGCACCAGCTTGAATACAGCTATTCGGCACGCTTTCTAAATTTTATAGTTGTTATCCAAACCAGTCGAATTTTTGCTAACTGTCATTAAATTTCAGTTCTGAACAAGCACTTTGTGGCGCAGAACGTCAGGAACATGACACTTCTTTGGGGCGCCACTGGAGAACAAGAGTGGACTCCTGCCTTGACAACAGGTTAACTGCTGCATTTTATTCACTTTACCCTCAGAAAGACAGACAGAGTATTGGGAAACTTGGCAAAGTAAAATAGGTCATCTTTTCTTATGGCCAAAATTAGTTTTGAATTTTTTTATCTCCAATACTAATGTACTGTTACGCTCGGTGTTTGCGCATCATAACGATCAAATATGTGGTGAGTTTACTACTCCTATAAAGTTGTTTTGAAAATAATGAATGGGAAAATAAAATACTGTTTAGTTATTATTGGTAATTAAATAACATTGCAATTCTCTTTTTCATGCAACTTTGGATCACCCAATCGCGCAGCTGGAAAAGTAATCATAGGTCTGAAACGCCTATTAGCTATCTTTGGGCTTTAGATCGTTTATTTTACACATCTCTTCCTTTAATGTGCAGTCTGCTAATCTGTTTTTTCTTTAATCAAGGGTGAATGTATCTGTCGCAATTATAGGGTTGCCAGATTCTGACTCTCATGCCAATGTTATGAATTATGAATTAAAAATGATATACAATATATACTAATAAGCCCTACCGTAGTAAAAAGTATTAAACATAATTTAAAATAGCGCTCCATAGAAATTATGAAATAAAGCAACATTATACATTTATGACGGTTCTTTGATGAAAAAATTTAAGTTAGAATATATATATCTACTAAGGAAATGCAATTATTTTCCAGGACAGATTCCATGCCATCTGGCAACCCTAGCTGTTGGTATTATTGCTAATTATTTTGATTTTTCCCAGTTTCTGCCGTAATTACAAGGAGCTTCAAAAACTCTTAATTATAAAAAAACACTATTATTTTGTCTGGTGCCTTACTTTTGGTTTTAGTAATTCAGCGCCTCTTTTATTGTTTTTCGGCTTAAATTTTTATAATTTAGTTCACAGTTTGCAAAGGATTTTTAAATTTACTATAGTTGTTTTCCCAAAGGCGTCGACTGGAAGTCACTTACAATTCCCGCGTGCTTGCCTGTCACAACCGATTACTTTCCGGATAAGAGAAGCCTGACCAACGACTATTTTGTGTCCGACTATAATCTGTTGCCCGAAGACGTCAACTTTGGCTACGCGCAGCAGCGAGCAGTCTTTAAAAAGCCGTTGAACACAGTAGAAGTTTACAAGGAGCTCATTTCCCAGCGCCTTGCTCAAGTAAACTTCCTGGTTTCTAATATTGAGTTGAATGCATTGCAGAACTCTGTTTCCAGGGCTTCCAGCTAATTGTTCAGCCTCAGAATGAAAGCGTTGCACGGACAACTCGAGCACCTTCGACCGAAGCAAATGCTCCTGGAACCCAAAGCACAAACACGGCATCATTCGTCAGATCAAAGTCGCGTAACAACGACAACGACGTGGACGAGGAGTGCTTACTCAGCATTGGAAGACTCTTCCACAAAATCAGCCTGAATGGCTCAACCATCACGGTTACGAGATATCGGCCCAGGTAAATGTAGTTCTACTTTAAAATCAGGTCTCAAAATTAGTAAATTTGCACAATTTTAAGAAAAATACGAATTCTTTTGCCTAGGCATCCCTATCATCCTTTCAACATACACTACCGATATCGGTTCCACGCTCCGGATCACCTGACCTACGAGCTGTCCTGGGTGTCGTTCACATCTGAAAAGCTGGAGAACTACAATTGGAATTACATGGATCACTATATCTGTTCTCGTGGAGATACAGATTTCGCCTTGAGTGAGGTATTTTGATTTTTTACTCCCAGGGAACAATTATTTTAAATTGAGCCTGTTAATGCTGCAAATTTTGGTAGGGATAAATATGGTGTAATAAGGAATAATACATATAAAGTGTTTGCCTGTTCCAGACACTTAAGTTTTGGCGGTTTAGAGTCTATTTACTTCCTGGGTCTCATTCGGGGACAAAGAAAATCCAGGAAGGTAGTTCGCATTTTGACGTGTACCAAATGCAAACGCTGGATGAACAGGCTCTCTTGACCGATGGTTTTCTCCGATTCGTCGAGAGCTGGCTCAACAAAATCAAGAGGCGCAACACTGTCAAGAAAACCAGGGTATGACACGAAAATTTATCGCTCTCACTTATCTTTTGCAAAATTATTTTGATTTATCGATGTGTGATTTGGCCATAGTGATGACTAACTTAAATTAGAACGCTTAATGCGCAAGACAAAAACATTTTTGCTAATACATTACAGGCCAGTGTTGTCGGAAGTTCGCCATTTCGAGAGCGTCTCGGCAGCAACAGGGTTTTAGAGAGGCCGAGATCCAGGTTTGTCTTATTGCTCACAGTTGAAGGTGTATGTGGTACTCGCTTCAAACCCTCTTTTCCTCACCTGGCTTGGCGGCGCTGCAGATTCGTGGACATCGTGTTTCGGCTATAACAACACTTTGCTTTGTTGCACTTTTTTGCTTTTTAACAAACGGCTTTTTGCACTGATTCAAGTTGAAGAGTGTGTTTTGTGCGATTGAGATGTACAAAATTAGCTTTTGGGTGCTTTTCACGCAGACTTCTCATCATTTTTCTTCCTGTGCATGCGTTTAGGGCCTGCATGTCTCACCTACTGCTAATCGACCAAACGATAGAATCGTGACACCCAGGTGTGTAGGTGTGGTCTATTCCAAGGGCTTTGGTTCATGTGGTTTCCACAGGTCTGGATCAAAAGTTATGGAGCGAGTGAAAACCGAAAACGCCAACAGCGGGAGAGTGTCACCTGCGAGCGAGGTTTCGCTTGAGAGCACCGAGTCACACAACACCTCGGGAGAAAACAACGAAGACAAGTACAAAATGCTGCTTTTTAATCGTGACGTGAATTTGAAAATTGATTTTCACTCAGCACCAGCGTTGAGTTCAAGAGATTGAGTGCGTCTGCCAGCTATCAGGAGATCTTGGAAGCGATGAAGAACCCAAATGGTGGTCTCACCTTCCTCTTCCTCAATCAAACCTCTCCCCCAATGACCTTCTCCAGCGCTGATGCTGTCCACTGGTTACTCACGCATGTCGAAGGCTTGAACTCTAAAGACGCCGCAGCTGATGTCATGCAGGTTAGTTTCCACGCGAGGCTAATTTTTGTACGCATTCGTTGCATTTTCAGGGAATGCTGAAAAATGAGCTCATTCGACATGCCTCAGGATCAAAAACGCATCCATTCATCGTTGGATTCTATCTGTACTACATCACCGGGGAAGAAAAGGGTTTGTATTTTAAATTATATTCTTGCAAAATTCAGTAAAACGAAAAAACAGAAAAATCAAATAATTCTATAAAAATGCATGAGTGCGCAAACGGAGCTTGCAGAAGAAATGCAAAAACTATAAATTACAGGGGTAATTTCTTCCGCGCTGAATCTCGACAACATTGATTTTGATCAAAATATTAATTTGTTCCTACCTTTAGTTAATGCTCCATAGTTTACCAAACAGAACCAACTAAAATTGAAACTCTAGTTGACAAATTTTATTGGTTTAATACATATCTTATCTTGCAACAAGTGCCTGCTCTCATAAAATTAATTATTGCACATCAGCACATATTTGTAGGGTTTTTTTTTTAAATTGATTGCTCCGTGGATGCTGGAATGAACCGTTGCCTTCTCTGGATCGGTGGGGAAGTCAAAGCGCGTTGCGACTCTCTTGCAGCTGAATGAGCGTGTGAGAGTGCCAGCCACTTGTTTAATTCAAACCAAAACCTTCAGTTGCATATTATGAGGCAGATTATTATTTTTGGCACCTAAATTTTTAATTTTAAATCCAATTCAGAAAGATTAAGCTTTGTAAGAATTTTTACTTTATCATTAAATCGCGCGCTTGAATCACTATATTTATTTAAAACTTAATTATTGTCTATTCCAATCATTAAAAATAGGTGTTAATATGATGTAACAATCTTCAGTTCAGGGCGATGCCATCAGCTTTGAGAACGAGTGGATTGAGGTTGAGGTTGAGCGACCTCTTGGCTGGAAGTTTGATAACGCGGTGTCGCAGAGTACGCCGATAGCAAGCTTCCTTGTAGAAAAATTAAACCACCAGGACTGCGAAGACTGGAAAAGTACACAACTGATTGGGTTTTTGAGTCTTTTACTAAGCGTTGTTCCCTTAGGGCCAAACTACAAAAACACACACTTGGACATAGACGTGTCGAACAAGAGTGACAGGATCGAATGGGGACACGCGAAGTACCAACCTGTGTTCAGGGCCGATCGTGCGTACGAGTTTTCCGTCCAGTGGGTTGCTGCAACTGGGACAGTTGTTTCAGACTTGGTGATTTATTGAATTTCTTTCTCTCTTATTCAGTTAGATGAATGATTCAATATCTAGGTGATGGGTTGGGCGAGAAAAGCGCAGACTTGCGGTTTGCACATGATCCCTGTTCCTGCTGACCCGTTCGCTCTGCCATACACAGAAAAGTCTGATCCATTGCGAGGCCCGATATTCATTCCGTTGGACACAGAGGCTTTGATGGGGAACAAGAGCCACCTTTTCGAAAGTAAAAACATTTATTTTTTGTTTTGAAAGGTGACGCACAATAATTTATCTGGGATTTCAGACTTTGCGGAGGATTCTTGGAAGCAGAGGCTATTTCTATTGCAAGACACTATTGCTGCCAGATTCGGATTTGTTTCTTGCATTCTGGAAACTGCTCTTGGCCAACCGCAGAGGCAGCCTCCAGTGCTTGGTGGTGAGCCACCCAGCACTCCAAATTTGTCGACGCCAATTAACTCGCACCAGTTCAACCCTTTTCACCGGCAATACATTCATCTGACTGGAAATGCCTTCATCATGATACCAACTCAGCCATGCGTAAGAAAAAATATTTTGGATTAGAGTAAGTCCAGAGAGAAAATTTTGCAGACCTTTAGCAAAATGCGTTTTAAACCCATGATTAAATTAAAATTCTTAATCTCTGCCATTGTATAGCTCTTAAGTTTAAATTTTTTGCACGTTAAATCTGGCGATTTCCATTGAAACTTTGAATTTGACACTTTCTCATCTATCCGTTTTGCAAACAGTGCCAGCCAAAGAGCAAACCAATCAGAATCCAAGGCAGTCAAGGCTCCAAACAAAATCGCTATGACTCGCTCCAAGAAATGCCACCATCGAGCCCTCATGAAGAGTACATCACTCGACACGTCAGTGGTAAACGAGACGAGTGCGGACCAGAAACGAGGGTATGCCAGTTTTGATTCTAAATATCTGATGATCCTTTGAATGATGTTTTATCCTCAGATTGGATTTCTCTGGTCTTGGAACCACATGATCGGTCGCCGTTGGAAAACGGCTTCAAACCCAGCTACCGGTGATGAGAAATTCCAAGACCGGCTTTTGCAAGATTTTCAGGATTTCTGCTCTAATGAAGACAACAGGCTGAAAGCCTTTTGGGACAAATGTTGGGCAGAGAAGGATGAAAGATCTGACGAAGATATGTGATTTTTTATGCGCTAGTTGTTTCTAAAATATATTTTGTTAAGTTCCTATAATCCCTATAATCAAAATAAAGTTAAACTCTTTAATTACATTTATAGAGCTTTTCTGGCAAACTCCCACACGATTAAAACAGGTGATATTATTTTAAGAACAGAAATGCTTTATTATTTACAAGTTTGTAAGGGGCATCTGATTTGTGGCAATAAAATGTCGAGATACCTGACTGACTAGAGCACAAAATCACAATGGATATAAAATTCAGTAGCTATAATTTTTAGCAGTGTTTGTTGATTCTTCATCAACTGGAATTATCATGCAGTAACAACAATGCGCATAAGTTTAGAATCTTAAAAGCTTGGGTCGTGGTGCCGTGTGTGTGAGTGTGAATAGTTGCATTACTCAATGCCAAAGGTGCTGGTCTCCTCAACGGCCAGGAGGAGCTTCTCGTACAGGGTGTCGAGAGTTGGATATGGCGGCAAATCTAACCGATTAAAGCAAGTATGCGCCCTGCAAAGAAAAAAGGGTGTTTAGTACCAGGAACAGTTTTGTTGGGTCTGTGCCCTTTTTAAAGAAAATTGCATACCTTGGGAGGCTGTTTGGCTTCCCCCACTTCTCGATGCAGAATTTCCTGGGTCCCGTGCTGCCTCGGAGAGCAGCGAAACCCTCATAAGGAATACTTGAAGTTCCAGTCACAAACTGCAGGAGGCGGAGGCGTTGTTCGTTGGTAAACTTTTCGATGGCATGCCAAAACCATTGAATCACAGGGTGGTTGTCGTGGTAGCCTGAAACGAACGACACAGTTGCAAAATTCTGAACTTCTAACTAAACTGAGGCAGGCATACCTGATCTGTATTCGGTGTTTTTGCGCCAGTCAAGCAGGTCGATTTCTGCGGTTCCCGCGATGACCAGCTCAAGCTCACGAGCGTCAAAGACAGACACAAGTCTCGGGTCGACGACTTCGTAGAAACCCCTGACTAACGACTCGGTCTGTTCCGCGACTCCTCTCTCCAAGCGCCATCTAACTATGCGTTCTAAGTATTCCTGAGAAAAACCATTGTTAGTTTTCTATTTAAAATGAAATATTTTTCAAATTACTTTTTTATTTTTTTCTGTGACTCGAATGTTGTTGCCTCCTAGCTTTAGTTCTCTCTCCACGATCTGACCGAAAACTTCTTCAGTGACTGCGAAGTTCAGGTCCAAAAGGTCGGTGATATCATTTTCTTTGATCCAAAGCAAACTTTGGTGGAACTCATGGTCTAGAGACTCAAGGTCGCTCAAAGATACAGGTCTGCAACATAAATATTGGGATTAGTCATGAATGTTTTCCTTATTGTTGTTTTCACGCTATTTGCGTAATCGCAGTATCGTTTCCTGTTGAAACTATACATCTTTAACTTGACCTACACCAATATTCCATTAGTTTTACAGTGTTAACACATACTTAACAAGTCGAGTGAATAAGCAAGATTAACAATATAGCAAGATATGTATCTCGGATCAGTAAAAGTGAAGCATGCATAGATATTAGCATATTCTTCTACTTACAATCTAAGCAGTGCTTTGTAGAAGGGTCGAGTGAAAAAAGCGTCGAGTAGGTATTGGTGAACAAGAGCTAGTCCTAAAACACGGCCACTGAAGCGGAACCTGCGAAGAAAAATTGAAAAAACAATGTGAACGATGTTTTGCTTTTGTTAAAATCAAATTACCACTCGTGGTGGTTGTCGACGAAGGCCGAGACAGGAGAAACCTGCACCGTGTAAGTGTCGTTTGCCGAGTACTCAAAAAGTCCGTAATACGGGTTGAACAGTTCTCTGGAGAGCAGGAAAAAGAACTCCCTGGACGGACCGCCGTAGTCGAGGCCCTCTTCTCTGTCGAAGGTGATATACAGCTTGGACTTCTGCAGATCCTTCTTGGACGCAGCCATGATTTTGTTGAACGCATCTTCCAACAGATGCTCTCTGCGAATGTGCAGCCTGTTGCGACGACACTCGATCAGTTCCTTTTAATTAAATATTGCAATCAACATACTTGAGCTTTCCAGGTCCCTGTCCGTAACCTTTTGATTCGAGTTTGCGATAGAAGTTGCGCAGCTTAGCCTCAAAGTCTCTTCTGTAGGGCGCAGGAGCCCTGGCGTTGGCCCGCGAGAGGCCTGGTGAGGTCTGTGGAGAAATCTGCGGCGAACCCCGCGGGGAGCGTCCGGCGGGCGCTGCCGCCGGGACGTACGACATGATCTCCTGCTCGAAAAGGCTGAAAAGTGAATTTCAAATTTGAAAATTGACAAGTGACAAAAATTGAAGTACGCCGTAAAAACGCTATAATGTCAATCTCGAGACGCTGCGTACACACTCAAGAGGCATTGACTTCAGGAAAGTCATGCATTATCACTATTCAAAAAATTGTAATTCAAATTTAAACCATGCAGCGTTGAAACTTATGAATAAAAACTGTTAAAAATAAAGATAAAGCTCACAGGCTAAAAAGCATGCCCAGGGTTTTGGTGAGCCAGCCCATGATGAGCGCACAAAGTCAGGTCTTTATCGCTTTCACTTGATTTTCGCTTTGCGGAAGCGCATCGCTGGAAGAAAGACGTCGACCAGACCAGCGAATGTCAAACCACCGATAGTGTGAGCACGACGCACTGTCAACGTAAAGCAAGCGGAGATGTTCGGTCAGTCAGCCCATATCCAGCTAGTGCGAGCCAAACGTGACCGCAAACTGACTGAGCGAAGACGGCGGGCTCTTCAATGAGGCGACGGGGGCGCAACAGGCGTTCTTCGCGTAGAGCGAGTGAGCGCGATAAAAGCCAGCCAACGTCCGACAACATTAACGTTCGATTCGAAATTTACGAGATGCTCGTCCACTTGAGAAAAGTGCCAGAAGAAATTATCCCAATGAAAACAACAAACTAGACCAAAGACCTACCAATTTTTTTTTAGTTATAAGATTCAATTATTTTACTTTTCATTCCAAGTAAATTTTAATTTAAAAGTGCAATATTACTTAGAAAAATCAAAGGATTGTATGCATATCATTCTGCGTATTTGCATGGCTCCAAAAATATTTATTTAGGTGGTAGCAAATAAAAATTGTTTTCGCATCCTATAAGTTTGCTTAGGATGATATCATTTTCAAAATATATTTTGTCAATAGAAAATCTGTTTTTCTACACTTTTTAGCTGCACAAATAATACAGATAAAAAACAAAAATTTCCCTCTATAAAAACAGACAGCTTAGTATACACAAAAAAGATAAAAGGAAATAATATCGTTTAAGAAAAGTCAATGTGCCGTTGTTTTAAAATCATCGCGATGATTTTTAACCTCTCCCGTCAACCTTGAACGAGGCGAAATTTGCATTTGCATATATTACAAAGCCCCGATGCTGCTCTGCATCGTCGAGCGAGTCGCGACCTTTATTGAATACGAAAGCCGAATCAGCGGCAGCGGCAACAACACCTGATGCGCGCAATTAAAGTCGAAGAGAAACGGCTGCGATTCTCGGAAGTGCAAAAATGTGCAATAATCAACACTGGGACTGGTTGCGATGGCGCAATGGGTGCAATTGTTTGCAGTCGTGGGTGTCAAGAAGTCAGTGGTTGCTGAAGATGATATTGTGTGTTTTATCATTCTCTTAATGGAATAAGCCGGCAAATAACGCGATCGCCTTTTATCAGAAAGCAAATCGATGCTGCACTTTGCCGATGCGCACTTGGTGTGATCGAAACAATAATAGAGCGGCAACGAGGCACTGAGCAGGCAAATTTCCATACAAGGTGCCGACTTATTTTCGAGCTGCCTATACTTACATGGGCAAAATGACTCTTGCGGCAATTAAAAGCAATAAACGAATCAAGCTGTCGCTATAGCCTAAACGGAAGCGGCGGCTGCGAAAATTGTTTCCACTAACGGTACGCGCGAGAGGACGAGACAATGAAAGTGAAACGCCAGGTGAATGCGATTATCCACCACCTGCTTTGTGCACGAATTTCGTGCATCGCGGAAAAGCATAGAGTGGTTGCTTCTCCATCGAAATAGGTCAAATGACATCAGCACGCTGCGGCGGTTTCAAGGGAAGAAAAGCTCGTGCCGCACATTAGCGCTTTCCTTCCGTCACCTGCACTTTTAGCTTTTTGTTACAACACTGCCGGCGCAGCACCTGCCCCCACGCGCACTTGCTCTCAAAATTATACGAATTGCGGCGCACATTAGCGACAAGATGACTTCATACATATGCTATATCAATGAACAGAGAGGTGCACGGTGAACTTGACTACAAGTTTTAATATTTTCTTAAGGTCCGGGATAAAAATAAATTGCAAGAAACTTTGAGTTGCACGTTCTAGTATGTACGCTTGGCATATCCAGAGAGTTGTAAAAAATTGCGTACGGACACACGATATAATTGATAAAATACATATATTTAAACAAAGAAGACTGACACATCTATCAAAATACGAAATTGAGCGGAGAGCTTTGTCTGTTTTTAACATAATTGACCTACCTCAACAAAATAGTGAGATCGATGTCGTCGCTGAGTCTGTCGAGCGCTAGCGTGCCGTCCACCCTGATGGCGTTGACTTTGTCCTTGAGACTTTGGCTTGTACTGATTGCAGCGTGACGTTCTTTCAGGATGTCCATGATGTTAGCTTGTCTAAGAAAGGCGACTACCTTTTCGTTGTACGCCGTGGGAATTTCAGGCATGATTCGCTGCACAAGGGCTGTATTGCTGTTCAAGGGACGAGGAGGAGGAATTGGCGCCTGCAACGCGAAAGTTCAAAAACTTAGCTCAAATCGCCCATTGAATTTTTCTTTTCAGGGTCCCAAGGCGAAAGCCACCAAAATTAAATTGAAAATGTGAGACTGATATGGGACTCACTCGAGTTTGGCTAAGCTCTTCCTCTCCGGCGCTTCGACTCCTCCGTCTTGCTCCAGGCAAGAGAAGTTTGTGAGGATTCACATATGGTGCTTCTACAGGAACTCTAGGGTCAATGAACGTTGTTGTTTTCGTAGTGTGGTCAATGAAGAATTGCTGGGATTGAAAAACGCGCCAGTGAGACGAATGCACACCCAGCAAGATCAGAAAAGCAGTTACCTTTCCATTTCTATCGAATTTGGTTTCCCACCCCCTTGGCAGGTCTCGTCCGGTGTCGGCAAACATGTTGAGCATCGTGACCAAATCACGGTTGTGTTGGTACCTTTCAAAAGCATGACCATCCCTCCTGATTTTAGTGACCATGTGCTTCAGAGTACCACTTCTGTTGTACAAGTTGAAGGCCTCCTTTGTAAAGAGAATAAACAATCATGTTATAAACCACACAAACTGCGTTTGTTTAGTTCAAATGGCTTTACTGATTGTGAGCCTATGCAAGTCTATAAAGTATATCAATGCAATCAGATTCCCATACAAGGCGTAGAAACTTGTTGAAAAGAATGACATCGTCCTTGATATCAAATTAATTGGGTGAAGTGAAAAAATACGGGAATGATATCTTTAAAATTTGGAAAAATGGGAAATAAATACTTCCATAAGCGTTTTGTCGGGTTCAGACCTACCTCATTAGTATGTAGAATGGAGAAAAAGTCTGGACGGGCGACGAATTTGACAGCTGGAACCTGGAGGATGTGGTCGTGTCTCTCGGGCAGGGGAGGCGTGGCGGTGGTGCTTGCACCCTCGCCAGTGCTCAAACTGAACTCCTCAACATCGAGTCTCCGAGAGGTGATTGTCCTTCTAATGCTTTGATATCTGCGGTCTAGTTGCTGCCTCTGCAGGTCGTTGCTGGAGGGACGAGCCCTGCTGGTGTTAGTGGCGGAGGGCCGCTGCCAGGTGGTCGTTCGGTTCACATGGTCGATGTAAAAGATTCTGCCGTGACTATCTATTCTCGCCTCCCAAACTACAATATAACGAGAAATCAAAGTTTAAAAAACAATACGTTAAATTTTTGTTACTAAAGAGCAAAAACTGAAAGCGCCTGAGGCTTTCTCATTAAAAACCGATAAAAACAGTGCAAAAATAAAAATATTTGAATGATCTCCATTAATAGCTGGAATTTAAAATCGAATTCAACTCAAAATGATTGGTCTTCAGTTCTTAACACACAAGTAGTTACTTAGTCTGCAATATGAATCGTTACATAATAATCAATATTCAACACAATAAAATATTTAAAAAAACCTTGAACAACTATTGATTAAACTATGCAAATAAAATGGAGAAATATTAGCTCAATTATTTTACATCATTAAAAAAAAGCTAACTTAATAATTATTGACATGAGCAGACCATTTAGCAAGTAATAAACAAGCTATTTAAAAGCCTCGAATTTTGATAATCATTGAATTTTCATTAACAAATTTAGACCATACTTAAGTGATGTTGATATATGATATAAATTTTCAAATAAAGGTACTTACATGCTGGCAAGGGTTCGTCATCGGCTGACAATTCCACCCGCTGGCTTTTGTAGTTTCGCTCTGGGATTGAAGGCAATCTGGTGGTTGTCACGTGTCTGGCTGCTGTGCTCTGGGGGACGCAGATGGGTGGAGGCTCGTCCAGCTCTAGCTCACACTCGTGGTTGTCGTCCAGGTCCCTTTCAAGCGCCAGGGGCGGCGGGGTGGCCCTAGCATTGCGGCGGGCGTGGTGCGTCGGTGTGGGAGGGCATTGCGGCGACCCTGGCACTGGACTGGCCACCCGGGCCAGCAGCTTGTTCCTCGGCTTTGGGAAGAGGTCGTGGCTGGAGGGCGGGTGCGTCGTCTGCCGCGACAGGGGGCGGTGCGGGCGGGTAGGGGTGGCGGGGGTGGCACTCGGCTCAGGCAGCGTCACCTCGACAAAATCAGCGGACGCCAACGACTCGGAACTCGAGCTGTGATTGCTCAACACAACCGTGTCCGAGCCGCTAGAGGTAACGGTCGCGTCCGAGTTAGGCGTGACGGGCGAGACGGGGCTGACGCCATTAGCGGGGGCCTCCGGTACTGCCAGCAGGCCACCGGTGCTGCCCCCGGCAGGAGGCTGAGAAGCCGCTTGGGCGGGCGGCTGCTCCTCTTCGATGGATGGACAGTCGACCAGACTGCTGCTGTCCTGTTCTGGGGTGGCGAGTGGCGCCGCCTCTGGAGGCGCCAGTCTGCTATCACAGTCGTCGGGGACGGCTTGCGTGTTGGGCTTATAACGATATGTGGTAAATTAAATAATGATTGTGATTCCCATATCCCCTGTCCCTATATTTTTTTTTAATAAATCGCGCCGCGCGTACAACGAGTGTAAAACAGTGCGTGCAGAGTGCAACAAGAAGGAGAAGACTCCCACACCTGAGCTGCGCGCGAAATAGGTCTACCACGAGGGGAAAGGTTGCGACCTCTCGCACGAAAGTCAGTCAGTCGCCCAATAACCTTTGTCCGCCGACCTTCTTGATGGTTTCGACAGAAGGTCTCGGCAAATGTTTCGTCCGTAGGCAGGACGGATTTAACAGAAGCTCGGTCACGAGTGAAGTAAGTTTAAAAACTTATTCAAAACATATTTCTGGGCGACTTATAAATTGAGCAACACTCTGTGTGCTCATTTTTATTTTAATTTGGCGCGACTGACGGTAGACTTTGTGCGTTGTTTCCCTCAGGTAGCCCTGGTGGGCTCCTTCGTTACCCCTGGTGCAGCCCCGTCTTTTGGTGGTCCGTTTCAGACGTTTAGGCTGGCACCTCCCCATCCTGAAGTGGTCGGCAAACAACACCTTGCCTGGACCCTTCGTGTGTAGCAGCTCCCTTCATCTTGCGCGACTACGGCACGGGAGACGTCCTCGGTTTGAGCGTCACCGTTCGTCGTCGTCGGCGCCGTCATCGACTCCTTCTTCACCCATCGTATAGATCGTCAAACGTTAAGTACAATATCAGACTCGTGTGCGCGCGTATTTTTCCGTATCTTCCGATTCCGAATATTTTTTTCATTGAAAGGCCTATTCCCCAATTATTGTAAACCCCAAATTGTTCTATATCACAATTATTATTAAATTACCATTATCTCGTTACATTATCAATATTCTATTTAATAATAACTATTCTACAATTTAATTGTTTAATGTTTAATTTATCCGTATACACCAGCAACACTTTAACTTCATTTTAAAGGTCGAATTTCCACGAACTGAGAGTTGAGCTAATTTGAGTCCGGAGTTTGTTAGCTTAGTAGATTTTGAATAATAGCGACTTTTATGTCGTTATAAATGGCGCCCAACATTAAATTATTTATTGAAGTTGCTGTGTGATGATTTGGCGTGTTGAGAATTTAAGAATTTCGGCTAGTGAGGATTTCTAGCGTAATTGGATGCGAGGATAGGAATGCGTAACGTTTGAGCAATTTTATCTCTCATATCGAAAGAAAGTGCCAATCATCCCTCTGAATATTTATTGGTGAATTTTTAGAACTTTATCGTTACATTTTTAGAAATTTCTTGTTGAATTTTTGTCATTCGTGTTAGAGTTATTTAGATTTGTAAGATTTTTAAGATGGCACAAAGCATGGATTCCATTAAGCTGGAATGGGATCGCTTGCCCAGAGAGGATGTTGAGGCAGAATGCAAATTTCGTGGCATAGAGGGCGAAAGTTTGTCTATTCTGCGCGATAATTTAAAGAGCGCGATTGAGAATGAAGCGGCCGCAGCTGCTGCTCCTCTGAAGGTAGTAGGCAAAGAGGCAGTAGATGCAGAAGCTAAATCATTAGCTGAGTATTTAGTTTCGGTGAAACAAGCAGTCAAATTGTGTTGCGAATCGAAAAAATCAAGTGAGGCACGGAAGCTGAGATCGAGAATCGCGTATGCTTTCATGCGTATGCAGCGCATCGAGCTGTATGACGACAGGTTAGCCGACTCGATTACGAAGCTGAAGGTCCATTTGCAACAGAGTTTTGACTGGTTGCGAAGCGGAATATTAGATACTGAGGAGCCCAGCACGAGTAACGCAAAATCGCTTTTAGAGACATTAAATGATTCATTTGAGCAGCTAGATCAAATTGGTGCACCGAGCGATTTTGGGTTCGCAGCTGCAGCGCACGGGCCGCAAATGCAATACTTTGTTCCCGTGTCGCATGATCAAATTCTAAATCAAGCGTCGTTAGAGAGTCGTCAAAATAGCGGCGTCTTATTGGTGCCAAATTGTAACTCGAAGCGGAGGATTTACACAAGGGATTGGAAAGTGACATTTTCGGGCGAGCAGTCCAGTAAAAGGTCACTGGCTAGTTTCTTGCGGGAAATCGAACTTAAGCGAAAAGAGAGCAATTTGACAGACTCCGAGTTTTGGGACACTGCCCATCATTTATTTGAGGGTAGGGCGAAGGCTTGGTTTCTCATGAACCACAAGAAGTGGCACTCGTGGGTGGAATTTGAGCCGCATCTGATTGCAAATTTTAAACCTCCAGATTATGATGACCGGTTATGGGATCAATTGCGTTCGCGCAGGCAAGCCCGCGACGAAAGGCTTAATTTGTTTTGTTCGGAAATGGAGACATTGTTTTCCCTGCTTAGCAATCCTCCATCCGAGCGGGAAAAATTGGAATTCGTAAGAAAGCGATTGGCCCCATATTGGTTGCAAAATCTGCCCTGGGGGGAAATTCACAGTTTAGATGATTTGCAAGGAAGGGGTTTGAATTTGGAATCAGTGAAGCACTTGATTGACAAATATAAAGATCCGCAGGCGCAGGAAGATCCTGTTGAGCCAGAATTTGCGTATAGAGTTAGTGAGAAAGCGGACAAGAAAGATGAGAAAGGGAAAGTCAGTGTGGCAGAATTGTGTTGTGTTGGTCACACGCCTGGTGAGATTTGCTGTGCTGCACTTTCATACCGAAATGCAGGCGCGGGCGCTCGTTCAGGTGTTCGGCCGGCGCACGACAATTCGCAGCGTGCAAATGCGCATTTTTCTGCTCGCGCGCGGCAGCAGAATGTGGGCAGTAGTGTTTCTAATGGGCAAACTTTGATTCACGCGCCACAGGGAAATGCATCGCAGCAGTCAAATCTCGCTGTTGCGGCCAAGGTGTGTTGGAACTGTTTCCAGCAGGGACACAGTTTCAGAAATTGCGCACAGCCGCGCAGGGGAGCTTTCTGCTGGGGATGTGGGAAAGACGGGATCGTGCGTAAAAATTGTATTTCTTGCACGAATTCAAAAAACCCGTCGGGGGTCGCTCGTCCGGTAGCGCAAAGCGACAGCAAACCCCAAAATGTGAGTCAAGTGCAAGGCGCTCAAACAAATCTTGGCAAAGGCACATCTGGAAACTAAGAACTGATTATGTTCGCGAAAAATTAGGCGGAATTTTACTGAAATGTAAAGGGGATACGCTGAGCGAGAGTAGCGACGAACTGGAGGTGGACAAATTTGATAATAGATTATTTTTGCGCGTAAAAATATTGGATAATCCAGTTGTTGGTTTACTTGATTGCGGCGCTTCTGTTTGCATTTTAGGCAGGTTAGGCAAAGAGCTCATTGATAGATTAGGCATTAAAATTCAAAATTGTTGTGTTTCTCAAGTAGAGTTAGCTGATAAATCTTGCCAGCCTGTGTTAGGTCAAGTAGATTTGCCGATTACGCTGTCAGACCAGAATTTCATAATTAAGTCATTAGTTGTGCCATCAATTGAAACTAGTCTAATTTGACTAGAAGAGACCTGTTCAGACAGATATTCAATTATAACCTTAATTGGTGAGGAGAGTATTTGATATTAATTTTGTTTAGCATAGGCTCTAGTGTGGCGAGTGGTTAGGGTAGTAGTAACTTTTGACATTATTCTGATCATGAGTTTCAGCGGGTTGCTCGCTATAATACGACAAATGCCTAAATTTATCCAATAATGTGATTTTTGTAATACATTTTAAATGTTTTGATCTGTTATGGAAATATAAACAGAATTGAATTGAGAGAATGGTCAAAGTTTGTGAGGCAAAAATTAACAAAATGCGCCAGAGAGGAATTTAGGAAGTTCACAAAGAATAAATCGTTCTACACGTTTTGATATTTCTCACCACTTCTAACATCCCCTATTTATTTACTTGCAAAAAAAAGTTCACTGCCTTTTAGGCTGTGTAAACCTGTTTCTTAAGACTCTTTGAATTGCGCATTGATTATTGGTAAATATTGTTTCTTGAACAAATATAGTTAGCAAATATTTGAAAGGATAACGACAAAAACTTGAGCTCTGCTGACTATTCCAGAATAATTAATTATTTAAATCAATTTGACAGTTGAATTCCCAATAAATATCAAAAGAACGTTGTATGTCTTCTAACCTCATCGACATCGATGATTTCAAAAGCAAACACGTCCTCAGGGTTGACTAGTTTCTGCGGCCGAGGTGGCACTTCGGGCACCGTGGGTGAGCTCTTTTGGGGCTTCTGGTGCCGAGGAACTATGGGCGGGGCTGCCTCGTCACTGAACTGCAGCGCCTTGGTGCGCTCCAGCGGCCGGTGAGCCAGCGTGGCGGGACGTTTTTGAGCAGGCATGGACGGTTTGGACGCCCGTGGAGGCAAAGGTGGTGGCATGGGTTCTCCTTTTGGGTAAAGAGTCTCATAGATGGACTCTGGTGCCTTGGGAGGTTGTTGCCAAATTGGGTAGTAGTCGCCTTTTGCAGGCGCTTCCTCCTCGGCCTCCGATCCTCCTCGACCGCAATTGTGAGAGTTCCATGTCACCTGCAATTATTACAAATTTTGAGTTTATTAAAATTAGAATTCACAGTTGAAAGATGCATTTGCTGGGGGGAAAAAGTAATACCTGATCTTTGGCTGAGTCAGAACCAGAGTCCTCGTTTGCTCCGGCGCCGACACCATTGCTCAGTCTCTTTGGCGTGAGATTGCGATGCAACATTTTCTTTTTCAACTGGAAAGTTGCCTCTGGCTCTGACTCGCTCTCTGAGCTGAACCCCTTGATGCGCATTATGTCCTCGAGCTCCCTGCGCCCCGAAAAGGGATTCTTGCAGTTGGTGCCATTGCGCCGAGACACCTTTTTCTTTAGGCTGCCGGCTAATCCCTCGTCTTGGTCTGAGGACGAAAATGCCAATGGTAGGAAATGAATGTGATCACAGTCCTCCTGGAAGAGACTGCATGGCGCTTGCGCTGGCTCCAAAGACACGGTGAAAAACACCTGGCCTTGCGAGCTGTCAGGAGTTGTCAAAGGCAGCTTGAACTGAGCAGGACAACTACAAAACAGAAATTGTAAGTGCACACGGGAATATTAAAAACTACAAGCTTACTTTTGAGCTCTCTCCTGAATTGATCGAACTGGCACACTGACACGGCCCAGGTATCTATTTACCAAGGGACGAGACTTGGAAAATTTATCTTTGATTTCAATGTCCAACATATCTTGAGGAAGAGCCGTAAAGAGAAATGCCTGCGAGCAGAAATAGATTGCGTGTGATCAAACAAATTCTAATAATATAGCAATCATAAATCCATCAAGACCGAAAATAAATATCATGCATGTTACGAGCCATGGAATTCCCATTGGACGGAGCATTGCTCAACAAAGTGGAAAAATAACAAAATTGCGGGGAGTGACGCACTTGAGATTCCCACGAGGGGTGCGTGGTTGCCTCTCGCACCGAGGTCCGGCTCTCTTGTCCGTGGTGCGGCAGCAACATGCTCACTCCAGAGTCTTCCTCCTCGCAACTGCCTGGTCTGATTCTCAGCTTTACGTAGGGATCTGGGTTGAAGAATACGCTGCGTCGGAGACTACGAGCAGCTATGCCTAAAACAAAATGTTATTGGAAAATTGTAAAAAGGTTTCACATAGTTTGGAAGATCTGGACTTCCTCAAAGCGATTAAAAAGCTCAAAGTCCAAGTGTGAGTCACTCTCAAAATTGTATATCTGTTCAAATATCTTGTGACCATTTGAAAAATATAACAATCAGAAATATGAAAAAATAACATGTATTTTAACTATGAATCAGGGCTGCATTGTTCAGTGTAGTAAAATATCTACTAATAATTTGATATAAGAGTGGGTATTTTTAATAATATCTATTGCTTTAAATTGCACCAAACTATGAACTGTTTAACACCTTTTTCTGTTTGTATCCCTTCTAAACACTGGACTAAATCAACATAAAATATTGAATTGAAACAAACTTACAAGAGATTCTGAAGTGGACTTGAGACGACTGGTCAATAAAAGAGACATCGGTGGTAGGGTCTGCCTGAAGAAGGGCACAACCTTCCTCGTCAGAGCTCTCAGAGGGCAAGAACTGGTGGTCAGCAGCCAGCGTCTCTCGAGCGAGCACGTTGAGCGGTTCCGACGAGGCCAATGGTGCGGTGTTGAATGCACTGTAGTAGCGGAAGCACAGCTTTTCGCCCTCTGAAAAACGCCGATACCGTGTACTATTTCAGGCACAAACGAACAGAAGTTTTTGGGTCGCACTGTGTCTTCACTTTTATTTGCGCTATTGTCAGCGCGGTGACACACCACATTGACCTGATTATTTTTTACGAGCTCAGTATATTCGGTTTGTAACAGATTCGAGTGTCAAAGGAGACACGAGTCGTACTGACCTTGTTGGTGCGAAAGTGGAGGTTGAGCTAGGTCAAGCAACCACATCACCTGACCCTGAGGGTTTCCCACCACCCCGTCACTGCGCCGTTCGAGGAATTTGGTGGGATCACTCTCCTCTGCAACAAAGGCGGGAAATCAGCGCAAATAATGGCGTAAAATCGAGTAAAAAAGGTGAAACAGTTAGGTCGGTGGAACCTCTTAAATTTCACAGGGCGCGGATTCTTTTCGGCACTTGCTAATGCTGATTGTAATTAACAACAAAAATAAGTGGCTCATTCCCAGGACGCGAGGAATTTCCTGCCATTCATGCCGGCCGCCGTTCTCACGTATTAAGTACGCGCGCATCCTTGTTTACCGTGACGACGATGCACTTTTATGCCATATCATAGCATTCTCTATTCGCCAGCCCACGCAACCATTCAATTGTTCATTCATTCTCAGGACAGGAAAGGGAGTCCGCCACTCCATCCAGTGTGTGCGGCGTAATTGCGGACCGACGAGTGTCTTTGAAAAGGTGACGCAAGGTGAGGCGGCGAGGGAATTTCAATTAGGGCACTTCCTCTATTTTCACTGTTACTTAATTCTATTCCAGTTTGAATTGCTGCTGGACGGAAGTGCTTATTCGTCTCCGCTTAAGAGCTTTCGTTTCATCGGCTTAGAAGCAAATTAACTCGCTAGCTCGACCAGAATAAGGGGTTTCTACGCTATTTTACCGTCCACTCGAGATGAAATAAAATCAGATTGCCACTCTTTAGAGGAAGTTTTGCTATGAAATTGTGCAATTCATCGCTGATGAATGAAATGCGCCGACAAAAAAATCAGTGAACGCAGTTCGCTCTTATTAAATCGAACATCCCATCCGGAACCATCTGGCTGATGATAAAAGGGGCACTCCAGTGGGTATATTCGTTCTTATTTTATCAGCAGGCAGACGTGTGTGCATCGCCGCTCGTCGGCAGATGACAAAATTGGCATGCGTCAAAAATAAATGTGTCGCCGAAGGCTGCTGACAAATGGATTCTCTTCCAGAAAGCTATTTTTATTGGGAGCACGCTGCCGGCTGGCTAATTCACTCATTCATTCATAAGCCGGCCTGCTTCTTCGTTCATTCATAGAGCGTAAAAAGCAGGGAGGGGGAGAGCTCGACAAAACCATTTAACTGCCGAATTTGCAGCACATGCACTTCCTCCGGATGGAAGAACACCCCTGAAGCTGTTTCCGGCACACACCGCGGCTAACAGCCCACGCAGGAGATAAATATTTACCCTCGGCCGCAGATAAAGCCTTCGTTATCGGGGGGAGGGGGTCATTTTTCCTCTCGCCAAATCAACACCTGACGCTCTTCTTACCTATCGTGATTCCCAGCTCGTGCAAACAAATTGACGCTTGTGTGCACGCGGCCAAAGTGCTTCCTTCCTTTTACCGAAAAATACGAGTTAGCGTCTTGAATGAAAAATTCCACTGAGTGAAATTTCCTTCCGCTCCCCATTCATTCAGTGCATTCACTATTCGGACGAAAACCCGATGCGGCCAGCAATAATAACACTTCCTGCACGAGCCGAGGAAACTGCTTGTTTTCTTCATTTGGTTTTCTATCGTGCCGACCCAGCAATTATTAGAAGCGGATATTGAAGAGTAATCAATACTTTTGCATCATTAGCGATTTGTTACGAAATTAAATCAGCCTCGTCAGTCTGTTATTACTGCTGATGGCTCCGAACAAACGGGAATTTTTAATTTTACGCTCAATCGCATTGGAATGCTATACAATTTTGAAGCGGAGAGGATTGGAAAACAAGTTATTATTAAGCCCATCAATCACTTCTACTTTAAAATAAAGATAATCATTCCCTCTTGAAAATGAAATGCTATAGAGAATATAATAGCTGACAGAGGTGGAGTTCATCTAAAAGAAAAACGCACTGCCTCCCAACTATGGGACGTAATAAATCGAGCAATTATTTTATAAATATTTTTTATGAAATTCGTTTAAAATTCTTACACATACACGCAAAAATTAATGAACTAGCCCAAAACGCAACTGGCTACAACAATTTTAAAAAGTTGCACTTTCTACTTAGTAATAATTGCGCTGAGGAAGCAAATAATTCGCTGGGGGGCTGTTTCCTGAGCGTCACCCTTCATGGTGAGGCCGCAGATGAGCAGCCGAGGCGAACGGGACGCTAAAGGTGTGTGTGTCAACAGCAGCCGCACTTTATTTTGGGCGTACGCGCTGGAGACAGGAAGGAAGTGGGGCTGTTGTCGCTTTGAGGTTGCACCCCATCTCACTGGCGGGGGCGATCCATCAGCGCCCACGGCGGCCTGCTCGTCATTGTTGCCGGGGTGATTTGTCTGCATCGTTAGCGCTTTTTTACACCACTCTGGCGGCGACGGCTTTATTTTTTACCTCGAGAAACCAGCGTGAAATAAATGAGGCGCTGTCGTGTACGTGGTAATTGCGCGGCCGCGAGCTGATGTATGTCCCTTGTTTGCGCTGCTCTGACGCTTTATTAGTCTAACTTTGTTTACTTGTTGATTTAATGCAAATCGTTTTAATGACTCCCGCGTGAGAGCGGTTTCGCTTAATTCACGCGCATACTTTTGCAACGGTTTATGTCTTTCTCTTGGGCTGCATTGATTCACGGATTATGATTTTCCTTCCTATTCAAATACACCTCCCAAGCCGACTCAACGGAAATACCGTCATCGTCTCTCCAAACGCCTGCATTAGCTTGAGTGAAATTTATTCCGGCTGCACAAATCCACGCGCGGTGCTTTAATCGCACGCACTTGGTGTAAATCGGCTTTCGGACTCGTGACTCACGCGTTACAAATGTGGAAACTCCTAATGCACGCAAATGGAAGGGACGAGGATTTCCTCGCTCCCGCTTGATTCAAAATGTGTTTTAGGAACGAGTTTAGCGACATAACGCGTTGGCTGCTAGCGAGAGGGTGGTCAGGATGCTGCTCCTTATTTATTTATCATGCGTGTGTGCGTAGATTACGATTATTATTGCCAGTGGTGGTGGCGGCGGATCTGCCTTAATAAGGAAGTGTGCTCAAGATATGACTGGGCCGAGTATTTACGAGGGAATATTTGTGACGGAGCCAACGCAAAAGGGCCCAGTCGCCGACCGTTTTCTCCATCTCATTTGCGATGCACGATTAAACCGCCGTTCGTGCGTTCAAAGTCATTAATCACATGCACACTGGAGTATCTAATGATGAGCAATATTAAATATTTCACTTCACTTGAGTGAATAAAAATCGAAAAGCTTCAAGGAACCAATTATGAAGCAAAGTCTGACAACGGAGATATAAAGTTTATAAATTACTCCTTAACATCTCAAACTGGAATTTAGAACGAGACTTCTTCTAATCACAGTATTTCAAAGCATATTTCCGCAATAATTCTTCCAATTCAACACGCACACGTGTAATTTGAAACGAGATTGCTTATTGCGGTGTCCGAACTGTGAGATAGGATTGTTATACACGCACTTTTTCTGCCGTCTCTTTTCTTCTCCGACCGCGGGCAAACAATCAGAACTCGAATTTCCAGCGCGTGATTTCTGAAGGACTCGGTGTCTTTTCTGCGCCAGGTAGCACGACCGATTTTGATGCGCAGGAATTCTGGTTGATTGTTTTCATTAATTTCTCAAGCATAAATTTAGACGATCCACTCATTGGTCTGAGACCGATTCGGAAGTGATTTTTCCCTCGGCTTCTCTCCGGTCTCGGTCAGCTGGCGGGCGATTCTACGCACAAATAATTGGCGTCGCTCTGCCGGCGTGTGCTTAATGAATGAACGGCGGCGGATGAATGGACGGCCAGGCAGTTGGCATATCGCCACTTGCTTGCTTGTACACTCGCTGCCAAGCCGGCACCTATACAAAACACTCTACTTCCGCTGGCTCAAGGGAAAAGGTGGATTACATCACCGGATACGCCCCAACTACCCAGATAAAAATTGGAGCTCTTGCGCTTCGCGCGCGTATTGCGCGCACCATTTATCTCACTTTGACTGCGCAACCGGATCAAATGTAAATAACGAGAGAAAAGGGTGCGTCGTCGTCGGCTGGAGCCGGGCCAGACTCGCCGGCAGTGCGACAACAAACATGCAACTTTTCTGCCAGCTCGGCGTAGATTCTTTTGACAGCCTTGCAGATTTGCTATTTTCGGCGTGGTTCATTCAAAATTTCGCCTACATTTTCGCGAGGCTATTTTGAAATTTTATTTCCCTCACGCGGTAATTAATGTCTCCTTTAACGGATTCTCTTAAATGTTTTCTGAGAAGCTGTTGCACACAACATCTTTTGGCTTTGATAAATGATTTTTTTTCTCTTGCCGCGCCCATCTATTTTGAGCACCTTTTTGTACGGAGCCAAATCCCGAATTTCGAAAGCACCCTTGCCCCCTTTTGAGCGAAGACAAGTCGACTGTCGGGCGTGGAATTATCTTCGCCGCGAGTGTTTTCGTTTGCTTACAGAGCGAGCGTTCGGTTGAACATATGGCAGGTGCCAAATGTTAAACTCACTCAGCAGACAGCAAGACAAAGGGGCCGAAATAAAATCATCCTTCCGCACAGTGTCACTTTACAAAAAGCAGCAGTCCTCATCGCTTTGTGCTTTAAATTTAGTTTCCTCTGTAGTTTTAATGTCACTTTTCTTTTTTTGTGACGGCAGGCTCGCGTCCATCCTCTCTGCGACTTTGTTTTGTGGCTGGTGGCGCTCAATTAAAGCCTTTTAGTGATTGCCTCGGCCGTATTAAAATTTCACCCGAAGAGAAGATGAAAGAATTAAGGAAACCGTAAACAGGATGCGATGAATCTCATAGACGGCTCTAGAAATGTTTTTATTTTGCTGTGATCAGGAACCATTTAAACCCCTCTAATTTCTCAAGCTACTTTAAAGGAGGAGGTTAATGACAAGGTTATTTAAGTTAAATTTAAAATATTTGGAAACTGGGAATAAAGCTTGGCCGCGCAAGAACGTTCAAAGCAGAATCCTAACTTTCATTACTTTTGAATTTAAAGCGAATATCAATTGACAAGATTTCAATCAGCACCGCATGTCATAGAAGGTTTGTTTTGAACGTCCAACGAGGTCAAAGTTTCAATTCACAGCTGACGCCTTCTGGCGGCGCTCGTGGACCAATACGCACCCTCCGTGCTCGCATATTTCCAGCTTCGGCCTCCTTCGCAAAAAACGAACAGAAATCTGAAGGCGCCGAATGCGAAGCTCGCGGAAAACCTCGGCGGAGTGAGCGGCATCGATAGTGACAGGCGCTATGATCCCGAAAAGAGGAAGTCGGCGAGAAGAGATGCACGCTCCTTCCGACCGGGCTGACACCGCACCAGTGCAAAATAATAATAACAACAACAACCGCTCTCTTCTTCGTGCACTCGTCTGGCCCGCGAGCGCAATTGCAGCTCGGCAGCACGTGACCGCGTGCGCGCGATGCGATGGAGCAATTTCCTCTGGCATACGCGGCGCTCGTGCAAAGTGATTGATGCAATGCTTCAGCCGCCGAACACTGTGAAGGAGAACTGGACCAAAGAAAGCCAGAGCATAAACGTGCTCTGCTGTTTCGTATCCGCGCGGGACGCTCTGCAGAGCTATTAGCTCACTCTCAATTCAGTACTAACTGACAGAGGAAATGACGCATTCGCCCCGTCAAGAGATGCGTCCGATACATGCTATATACGCAGCAGCGTGCTGAACGCAGTGTGCCGCGCGTAAATGGTCGGCGCAAACACACAAACGAGCGGATCGGATGGCCGTGTGGGTATAATGTAGCATTATTGTTGGACTTGGCCAGATGCATGTAGGAGGAAATATGCGGCTCGCACTAAATGGTTCCGTTTCATTTCGTAAGAATATAGTAAACGATGACCGGATATCGTCACTTTACTGGCGTTTTGTCAAACTGTAAGAAAGTGCATTACTTGCACTTGCTGGGAGGCGATCAATTAACCAGGCCATTTATTAAATGAAAAATAGACAAAATTCTAGCTGGATTTATAAATTTTTTAATTCTATAATTTCGCACGCTTGCTTGAATGTCAATTTCAGCCTCATCCGCTAACATGGATCTGATATTCATAACACAACCGTGAAAATGAATAAAAAGATTTAATATCTTCTTTGATTTCAGAGTTATTTAATTAAACTCAACCAGTTTGGGCTGAAACAATTGTTCTGACTTATGTTAAAAGTGGTTTTGCTTATCATTCCAGACCCAACAGTAAAATCTCAATTTATCTTTTATCATTTTAAACCGTACGCACTACTATGATATAAAAATTCATGACCGTCATCAATAATTTTCTTTTCCTTTAACATTTTAGAATGCTACCGGTCAGGTGTTCCATAACAGGTAAATATTTTATGATAAAAAAATCTAATTTTCCTTCACAAACTGCAAGTAGAGCAGTTTTGATTAATCAAACACCTAGCCCTAATGCCACTTTAGATAGGATACTCCGCTCAAGTGCACTTGTCCTGATGCACGGAACAACGGAAATTTCGCGAACGTCAGCTAGCTTACCGCAAGGATTTGCGGCACGTCGGTCGGATGCGCAACGAATGCATCTTCCTTACGGAACAGGGGCACACGGCGCAACGAGCTGCTGAGGAGAAGGATGAAGATGATGATGCAAAACAATGAACATCGCATTGTCGTCGGGCCGATCGGAACGGCGAGCAAGGAAGTGGGCTCCAACGCGCGTGAATGTCACGGCCCGTCTGCATTTCGCGTCCGCCCATCACCATCAGGCCGCGGCACAATGCAATGCTGCACCAGCTTAACGTGTTGCACGCTCGCCTGGGCACCGATACGCTGCCACGCGTCCATTCATCTGCGCTCACCTCCTTCGCTCCCATTCATTCATATACGTTCGCGCCTATTCACTGGTGGGTCGGAAGCCGATTGAAAAAAGAGGAAATGGGATGCGACCCCCAAGCGCGTTCGAGGAAGTTTCACCGATCTCTCCGTGGCAAAAGCTGCTTTACTATTATACGACTTTTGGGGCTTTGAAAAATTGAATGGATTTGCTATGGAAAATCCTATTATTTAGATACAAACACGGCCATTTTTCCAAATGGATGAGCGGACAAGAGAAAATTAACAAAGAGGTGCAGCTCCGAGGTGTCTCAGCATAAAATCATCAATTTTACGCTATACCCTTGAGTGTATTCTTTACAAGAATTCTCTCGCCAGTAGCATGTTGAAGAAACAAGGTTGAACAATTGTGAATGGAGTGTGTGCGTGACATTTTACTTGTTCGGGAGATATCAGTAAAATGGGTGACCGCCTGGACAGCCTCCCCGCCGACTATATATATATCTCTAGGCAAACTCGCTACTTGCTGGTTTGCACCTTTCCAGCATGCGTGATTTGGCATCACAGGACGAATATCCTCGAAAGTCCTCGGTACGGAGGCAAGTGCCTCTTCAGTGGACTGGGTGTGTGGCCTGATCCGTTTGCGGTGTTATTGGGACCCGAGTTTCAGCATTCGTGCTAGTACAGTGCGCGCCCTTCCCGGTCCTTGGACAGGGATAAATGAAAAAATTGCTCTTGATATGATGGTATAAAATTGAGAGGTTGCCCGCATAATTTGAAAATGTCTTGTCTCTACAACAAGGTGCAAAAATGAAATCAGTTTTAGCAGTTTATGTGGGACATAAAAAGGTCTCACCATTCAGGGAAATATATTCAGTTTAAGACTTGATTAATTTCCAAATATTTCCACAAAGGCACTTAACGGTAGAATATTAAAATAGTGCAACATTTAGTGCTTCTCGTCTAGACTTCTACCTCTCGAACTTATCATTTTTTACCCTTAATCTTCACCAACAGGCCGACAATTTATATTATTGATCAGTCAGTCTCTATTGAGAAGATCGCATGGAAAGAGAAAAGACGGAACTCACCATGAAAAATGAGGGAAACAACACGGAAGGCCAGGTGAGGAAAGCGGCGTGGAAACGTGAGCGCGAACGAATCCGGCTGAAAGGGGGCCAGCAAGAGCAGCTGGAAGGTACGGACGCGGCACACTCTCGGCGCTGGCACAAATACGACTGAGTCGAGGAGAGCACAGCTCGGCAAACGCGAACTGAATGAGCGCGGTGGGGCTGCCGGCCGGCCGGCCGGCGGGGGCGAACCGCGGAGGTGGCGAGGGCCCCATTCATCTGTCTATAGGTGACAATATCAGTCAATTAGCGACCCGCCGCATCCGTAAGATAATTACACACATTTCTAATTAGCGCACAAGTGCCTCTTCACTTACGCCGAATCACTCTGGAAAATTTTGCTCATAATTGGTTAAAGGTAACAGATTACGAGTGTTGTGCGTCAATTTTTCTTGCGCCCTCCTGTATATAATAATATACATAAAAATACAAGTAGATAGAACCCAGAGAGACTTTCAATCCCTCAGATGAAATTTTCTAAGTGGTGTACAGAAATTGTAATGCATAAATAAAATAAATTTTGCGATAAATAAGAGAATTAAAAAGGCAATTAAATCGATTGGAAAACCAATGATACACGATATCCTTGGAGCACAGAATTATTAAAACCACAGCTTTTACAGCTAAAATTTGGAATTTTATTTTCTTGGTATATGCGATGAAAGGATCGAAGATCGTGAGAAGCGGTCACTCTCTGAATGATGTCCGGATGTGCATCCCTTAAGGGAACTATTTTTACTATGTTTTTTATTTATTTTCTACCCTTGTCCGAGAAGGGGAGAACTCAATTAGCTTTGTATTTTTGACCGAAAATCAAAACCCTGACAGACTATAAATCAGCCCACGACCTTCGACATCCGACATGCACATGTGTTTGCTTAGAAAATCATACAAACTCAAATGTAGATTTATGACCAAGTGAGGGTGCTTGGCCCTTTTGAAAAGACGCTGTAATACGTTAGGGAGTAAGACATTCATTATATAATGTGAACCAATGAAATATGTACTCAACAATAATTGGTAATTTTCCACCAACCAAGTTCAAGAAGGTTTGTGGACGCGCAAGAGAGAGGACTGCGTCGTAGGGGATGAAGTCTGTCAGGATAATACCTTTTAATTATTACAGGTATTGTATATAATCATCATAAGGGTCACCTTGCTAAAAGAGGCATTACAAAATGTTAAAACATATTTATTACTACCACTTTTTGTAACAACTGAAATTTAATCAACCAAGTGCATGCGGAACAAACTTAACCAAAATTAAATAAATCTATTGATATTTTAAATTTAATTCCAAAATCGTGTAACACAAAAAAAGGATAAAAATAAAAAAGGTCGCCCAACGTGGGGCTCGAACCCACGACCCTGAGATTAAGAGTCTCATGCTCTACCGACTGAGCTAGCCGGGCTTACAGATAACGAAGGTTCGGCACGATACATAAACGGAGATATATATTAGTTGTGCCCCTTAATCGCACTGTGGTCCAGGCTAACTAAAGAAATTGTCGATCAGGTGATTGAAATCCGTCGAAGAACAGCAACTATTTGAATTTGTTAGTGGTTCAGTGGTCGAAAAAACTTTAGCAAGCGCAGCGGGGGAATTGGCGGGAAAACGTGCTACCTTACCCCACTTGTTGGCACCCCTGACGTTTATTGTAAAAGGGAAAGTTGCACTGATGTGAGCGTGTGTTTCTTATGTGATAGCGATACACTGTAGTTGTTATTTTATAATTATAAATTAATATAATATGATGAACTTTAAATATGTAACAACACCTGCGGCAATAAAAAACTATTACGAGTATTAAAGACGATAATATATTACAAGGAAAATTAAAAAAATGTCTACAGTTTAAAATTCAAGCTATGTGTATTGTTAGGTGTGCGTTATAAAAGGATTAAAATAATCAAAGTGAAAACAGTGATGTCAACAGTGAGCGAATCGATTGAGGTCATCCAAGCTGACGTTTCAGATAGAAAAGCTCACCGTGATTCAGTTTAGGCTAACTACGAAAGTAACCTGGTGATAATATTTATAAAAATCTTGTTATGCCACTGCAGGCAAAAGCAGGATTCATACTAATATCAACTGAAAAAATATATTACATTTCTACAAAAATATCAAATATTAATTAACTTAGCTAGACTTGAGACGCTTTACATTTTCAAATTACAAGCACGTGCATATTCCATATCTAGGTTTCCCACCCGCATCATAAAACAAATTACTGCTTTCGGTATAAACGCCTACTGTTCTGAATAAAATAAATTTTAAAAACAAAATTAGTTGGCTGACAGCTCAATTCAGTGCTATTGCATTTTTTGTACAACCAATCCAGTTCTAATAACACTGGAAATCAACTTATGTTTCACTCTTTTAAATTAATGTTGCAGGAAGGTAAATAAAAATATACTTAAACGGGAATGTTTATGAGGATACAAATTATATGTATGATTTAATGGGTAAAATACCTGAGTGGCAGCCCCACAATGCAAATTGAGGATCACGCGTGCGGTTACACAAAAGAGAGATATAACAAATGGAATGACCGAGGAAGAGCAACGAGCCTTGCTGGCTGGCGCTCCTCAGGGCAAATCCGGGTTGCGTCGGGCGGTGAGTGTGCTGGATGGAGCAAGTAGAGTTCAAAAGCGCCAACACAAGATTGCAACCCATTATATTACGTACCGCCGTCCCAAGGATATATTCAAGAACATATAATGCAGAGAGAATGTGCAAGCCACTTTGCCAAACGCCTTAATTCCGGCCGTGCTCGGCACAAGTCTTAATTAACGTGGAGAATTTTCCACAATTAGGCTTGGCAGCTCTGCTAGCTTATCACAATCAACGATTTTTTTCCTGACGACCTCAAAAGGCTCTGGGATTTTTCCATGGCTGCGGTACCTGCCGATGAGTAGATAAATGAGATGTTATTTAACTGCGCTTTCAATTCTTGAAATTGAGCTGAAATATGAATTTTCTCTTATATCGAATTTCAACGAATTTCAATCACTCTTCAGTATTTGCTATCCTTTTATCTTCTTTTTTGTGCTGCTTTTTCGACTGCATATTTATACGCATCAGAGATAAAAATGGTAACTTCTGAGATGTAATTGTTATTTAAGGGTTTGACTATAGCAAGAACAAGCCAAAGATAATAAAACACGCCACGAACTGACGCAATTAAAATGGAGTACAGATTTTATAAAATCAAAAAACCTTGAGGGTTGTAAAAAGATACTAAAAATGATTTTTTTTTGTTATTAAAACTAAGTCAGTCTAATTAAGTACAATCAGTGTCAAAAATCCGATAGGTATGCCCGCCCGAAAGCCAAAAATAAAATAAACACTTCTCGCAAGCAAAATAGCGCTTAATGAAAACAAGGACTTCAATCTAAACATCATTCATATACTATTCCTTTACATGCTCTACGCGCTGGCATAGTTCAAAATCGTGAGTCACGAATAATAAGGGCATTGGCCGCATATTCTATATAGCTACACTAGCGGAAGAAAAATAGATTTTTCGCAAAGCAAGATTCGAAGTCTCCTCCTGATACAGTGGATAAGAAACTGCTATGAACTTGCGACCCCTGAAAATCAATACTTCTGATTTTTTCGTTTCAATTATGTAGCACGCGTCTGAAAAGCGATATAGGGAATAGGTGGCTTAGTGCATGCATGGCAATCTAAAAACAGAAAGCGCCCATCAGGATCTTAGACAAGATCTCTCGACCCCTGCTAGATTTCACCGCGGCAGCAAGTGCAAGTCACTTCGCCAGGGCAAGGTTGAATTTGACCGGGGGCACGGCGACCTTGCCTGTAGCAACATCTTCTCTGCGCAGCACAAAGAGCTGGACGCAAAGGTCAGAGGTACCGGCGTCATCACCTCTAAAGAGTTTCAAGAAAACGTATAAGGCGCTCTGCTATACAGCAAAAGGCAGTGTAATTTAAGTAACGCGGTCAGCCACCAGCCGTATGCTGAGTCAGATGTCAAAAAAGAACTGATACTGTCTGTCTCGGCGTGACAGTCTTATAAGTCAACAACCGCGAATATTGGTAGTTGAAAGAAGTGTTCAAGTGAAAATCAGTCACATCTGCCACACCGCAGCCGAAAACTCTGGAATTAACCGCGCTAACTTACAGCAAGCCGTAAGCTGCACCAGCCTTGATTTTATTTTCAAACCACGTTAATACGTAAACCAATACGCAGGAAAGGCAGTTTACCAGCGGCTAGTCGTGTCTGCCGCGGGCAACTAGATGCCTGCATTCAAGTTATTATAATGCACTATTCCGCCTAAACGAAAGAAAATAAAAAGGTGGCCGAATGGAGCGGTAGAGCGCGGGTGACCCAGTTAGTGCGTTGTGCACGTTAGGAGAAGGAACGCATGGCGGATGTCCGCCCGGTGACATACGGCCCGCGACCTCTCGCGAAATGTAGCGCCGCTGAAGCTGTGCGAGAGGTGATAATTCCGCTGCAGCCATTAGCAGATTTATTTTGCTGCCTCCGGTCATTCGCCTTCGCGGCCTCAGCGATCAAATTATTTTCACTCCATAACACAGAAACTTCATGACCTCCTCTCCCTCCACCTCTAACTAAGCCAAGTTTTATTAGCTCAACGCGGCTCGAGTTCAAGTGCCGTGTTGATGTCATGTCCGTGACTTTTCTTTCACTGACTAGACTAATCCGGCCATTGACGTAATTGAAAATATCGATTGTGAATTAAAGCGATGCCTCCAGCTTGGTGTATTATCTGACTCTACACTTGTCTATAAAACGTTAAGCCGTGAAGGCCGCATTCAACTTTAGTATGGTGAGGGGATGAAATTTTTATGTTAATCATTCCAAAATAATTACCAAAGCTGGGATAGATAGACAAAGATTGCTTGGTATTCCTTTAAGAATGAGGACTCCAGAGGACGCATGGGATCCAACTCAATATGAATTTGTAACGTTAAATAAAACGCACAAACAGTTCATCTTGGCGGAAGAAAGGGCGTTGCTATAATATATTTTACTTTTTAAGTATCAAGTAGTAGCTGTGAAAAAGGGCCTCGGGCGAATTTTTGATATTAACTTTATCAATGTTATTTCCATTATGGATCGTATCCTGTACTGTGCATTGACGCCAATCGCTCGTGTGGTTGGCTATAGGATTAAAAATAAAAATAAAACATCAGTGTGCTAAATCAAAACTCACGCGACAAAGAATGGGCGAGTCAGCGACTGTCGTTGCGTTCATAATCGGATTTTATCTGCAGAGATTGATTAATTCCTGGTATTAGACTACTGGCATCCTGCAGCGAATTTAAAATCACGCTCTAAAGACATATGTCATTTGAAATCAATTAAAATGTTTAAGCTAAAATGCTTTATTTAATATTACTGTAGTTTCGGCCTGCGTAAAACAGCATTTCGGAGTAACGTTTGAGGTCCGCTTCAGAAAGTATCATTGATCGTACAGGGACATAAGCGAAGAAGGCGAAAGTTAGTAAAAAATCTTTTGTTCAATCGGTCGACCCGCTCACGGATGCGAAACAATTTTATGTGCGTTCACTGGCTGGTAGTGGTTTTATATTGTTGGCTGCGGCGAATAAATCGCACTTAACGCTGCCGTGTTTATCATTAGGAAGATAAAGGACTGTAATTTACTGAGGACGGCTTTCTGGTTGGAATGCTGCCAACGCAGGTGAAAAAAATACCCAAACGTGAATTACGCAAGGAGAAGGACATTTTGTACAAAATGAATAAGAAAAAGTGGTTTTATATACAGGCGAGGATTTCAGGTAAGCGTTTCTCTACGATCAAGAAAAATACACGCATAAAAAATTTCAGCAACATCCGTGAGTAAACAGAAAAATGATTTATCAACTGCGTTTGCAGACATTAAGAGATTTTCATCGCCTTGAAGCGTAATCATATGGCAATCATATAATTTTCTCAATGATACGGATGCCAGATGTAACAGAGGTTGTTGTTGACTTGAATAATTATAAAATATATTTTTATGGATTTGATATTATTTGTGGCGAAATAGTGCACGCACATTAATTAGCAATAGTGGAATGGTTGTCTATTTCACGCGTTAATAGTGGATTTAACGGCTCGCAAATCACGTCACAGTATCAAATTGTTCCTCTTTTGAGGTGCGCGAGGTAGTGAACGTGTATCCGCATTTTGATGGGTGCGCTGCGCGCATCAGGTGATTAGAGCCGTTGAGGGTGAAAACAGGACCCATGCTCGCTAATAAAGGTGCTCAAATAGGATGTGGTTTAGGAAGCTACAGTGGTTTTGTAGTGCTTTTGGGACCGCACACAACTCATTTATCTGCCGTTTGAGTGTAATCAGAGATGCAATTTTGATCGCTTCCAAACCTCGCGTTAGGCTTCCATCTCCCCTTCCCCTAAAACTTAAGGGATGCGGACGCGATCAACAGTAGGCTCTATCTTCAGTAACCGTTTACTATGAACCGATTGCCGTTTTTGCGACCCAAAATTATAAATCGAAATTTAATTACGACGACAGCCTATTTGCCGGAGATGGATTTGCGCCAGAAATTCGCTGGAGGTGTGTTTTTTGCCATAGCTGACAATCAGATGACGTAAGCGAGTGACAAACGTTTCCCTCGACACGAATAAGGCAGTCAGCTGGTCGAAAGATCGTTTTCATTCGCAGCTCGCTTTTCTCCATTAGCAACTACTTATCGAGAAATGTCCATGCAGGACGCAGTGGTGTTCGATTACCTCTTTAGAAAAATGAAAACAAAAACAGCATAACGCTGTCACAAGTTTCTCAACTGCGCGTCGCCTTTCAGCCAGTTGAGAAAAGACATCCTGTCTTTCATTCTTGAGCATAATGGAATCGGATTTAGCGATGGCATAAGAAGCAATCTTGAGGCGAAGGTTTCTAATAGATCCAAACTGAGTTAAGATAGCCTTGGGAAAATCCGGATAGCGCATATTAATTTTTTTTTCGACTAAATTTACGTATGAAAAACCTAATTAATCCGTAAAATATAAATATTTTTCTTTATCATTTTGTTTACATTACCTAAAGTTGACGAAAATTTAGTGTTCGTGAGTGACTCGGAATGCATAGAACGGGCGATGTTGCGTGCACTTGCTGCGTCCAGGAAATTAAACTCGTACTGCGTGTGGCTTTGAATTATTTGTGTCATGTAAGGAATTAGGTTGAATTCTTTCAACATTAAAATTCTGCTGGCCAGCCCTTTCATATTATTCCTTGAACGTCCGACAACGTGGACTGCAACTTTAATCAGCACGAGTGCAGTCCTATACCGTATTCCTCTTAATCATTATCACTGAAGGAGTGTTCTTCTGAATCATTTAAAAAAACAACCTCCGGGTGTGCACCTGCTCTTGCTTAAAAAAATAAAATGAACGAAAAATTCCTTTGATTCTTCACCTCTGCTCATTGGAATTCCATTCATTATTCAGAAACAGTTGAGTTTTTATTGCAGTAATATATCTATTGACATGTTCTCGCGAAAGTAATAAAAGTGAAAATCAGGGTGCACGTTTATGGTCCTGACCAAAAAATGTTTGGTAGACACCTGCTTTCCAACACCGGAAACGGCTAAGGTATTTGGATAGTTTACGACTAGGGAAATATTGGCTGTAAATCAAGCGCATCACTCAGAACCGTGCGTCAACTTATGCAAATGACACCTTATTCTTGCTGTATGAATAATTGCACCTGTCAAAGCGACAAAAGCGCTTTACGGACAATGAGCGACAGGATGCTGCTTTTAAAAGACAGAGCTGTGAGATTTTGAATGAAAATGCCCTCAACGTTGGCATGCACCCATAAATAAACGCCAACAAGGCGTGTAGTCAAATTTCCGGAAGTAAATTTGGTGCAACGACGGAAACGCTTAATCACGTGTGATGAGCTCCAAGTAGAACGCGCTCCGGCTCCATCTTCAAAATAAATTAGCCTGCTCATTTCTCACTGAAATTTGCATAGATTGACAGCCTGCTTGCGAGGCGGGGGGCTATAATTATACTTCCATCCCAAACACTCCGGGTTTCAATTTTGTTATGCATGATTTTGAGGACAGGAAGTATATCTCCAACACGGAATTAACAGTCTCGATTAATCGCACGACGGGCCGTTTCCTCTTAGATCAAATCTGGCCTAAAAATAAGAGGTTTGGGCACATATTCAATATTAATCCAACTCTTCGTCTCGGAAATATTAAAATAAACCTGTCAAGTCACATCTTTCGCGGCGGGTCTGGTAAAAAAACGTAATAATATCTGGATGAGCACAGTCGTGTCTTCTTCCTTTGGGGTGCATCTGCCGCCCGCCTACTGCTTGCTGAGCACGCGACTCTCGTTTCGCCTTCAGCACAAAAAACAGGGTGAAAAATCTGGTTCAGAGTCGAGCGGCGCCATTCGTCATCCGCGAAGCCTCCAATCGAACTCCAAAATAGTAACTCTGTTGGATGCACATGCACTCGTCCAGACGGAATGCGAGATAGCACGCCACATACATTTCGGGCAGCAGCAATTCACGTATTTCGGGACGAAAATTAAGCAGGAAGCGGTGTGGTCCTCTCGTAGACCCCGCCGGTTGCTCTTTGGCTTTTCTTTTCGGCACCATTAGCGCGATGTGTGAAGGAAGGGTTGCTATAACGCCCCATGAATCTGAACAATTTATCCAATTTATGTTCCAGCTGCCGCAGAGCAAAAGCGAACAAGGATCATGGCGCTGAATAGTTTATCGGCCAGGAAATTTTAATTTCCCTCTTGATAGTCATCTTGTCTCTGCTTTCCGTTACAGAAACAAAAAGGTTTTTTATTTAACTGACAGCCGAAAAAGTTGGTCCAGACGATGAAACCCTGTTGAACTATAAATCGATTCTGCTGTTCAAGCAAATATTTGTGCGGCCACAAACAATCGTAAGTTTTAGCCACGACTCCCTAAATGATTTATGTGGATAACATTAGGGCGAGTAGGACTAAATTAAAAGTTGCGTTGATTCATGTATATGAGGAAAGTAAAGTATACAACAGATAGAAATTAAATAGAGACCAGACAAATTTAGCTATAGACTCTTTTTGCCCTTTGACTAAAGCAATCTCTAATAGACATTGATTATGACTGTCCTGGATTTCAAAACATGCCTTTTTAAATACAAGTATGCATTTGAGTTTCTATTTTATCTAAAAGACAGATGAAAAAAATTACCCATGATTCAAAATTTTTGTGCGCCGGCAACAGCTGCTGAAGTGTGAGGGATGTAAAGGGTTTCACTCGACAAAATCTTTGTTCTCAAATTTTCACTAAAAGTTACCCATATTGATAAAACCCCCACGGATTGGAGCAGTTAAAAATGCCGGTCGCTTTTGTGATCAAAAAGCCACATCATATATATTATAGCGCTTTTGAATTATTCAATGAATTTCTCCAATCCCTTCAGTGCGGCTGTGAGTTTGACGAAAAAACTTGTGCAAACAATAAAATCAATTTTTTCAGCTAAGCGATGAGGACGAGCACGACAAATAATAGCCCCGGTAGCGCAATAATCTCCTCGCGTTGCGGCACTCGGAAGTGTCGGCCGGAAATCGATTGCGGGCGTGTGTGTATGTTTACTGGGAAACGTTACGCGTGGGCCGCAGAATTTTTGCCCGGCAACTCAGCACGAAGGCTTTTCGCTTTATGCCCGCGCAAGGTGCGCTGCTGATTCACGAGCAGAATGACACAGGCGCGGTGTGTGGATGCTGGCTGCGGCACTCTGGTCTGCCGCTCGGTTTTGGGTTGGGCACTGGCTTTTGTGTTTGCTCGGATCGATTTGGTCGGCTGAACGAGAGGTGAACACAGCAGGTCCGTCATAAAGCAATTTAAGCAGCAACACAGGTCAAATTGTAGCAGCGGCTAACGCGACAGGTGCTGAGCACCAATTTGCCGAAGAGAAGCGAAGCTGTGCCGCCTGATGTTTTTGAAGAATTTAAATGGCTTTTTAGAAAAATGCGATAAACTTGCCGACAGATTATGAATAATTAAAGGGCACACTGAGTGATATTTCGTATATATGACGTTCGTTAGTAAGCTGTCACCACATGTATATGTTCAATAAAGACGGACCCACCGGAGTTGGCAGAGGGAAGCAACACGCAAATGTAATAAAGCATAATTAAAACTAAAACAAAAAATTTGTTGATGAAACAAAGAAATTTTATTGTAAACACGCCCTAATTACCTAATTTCGCGAAGTAAAAACACAAACACAAAGTTAGACTGTACTCACCAATAAGGTACAAGCCGATCCAGTCTTCTGAAGTGACGGTGGCATCCCTGAGATTCCAATGAAGCATGACGCGTTCCAGGCGCCCTGATTGCAAAAAGCGCCTGTCCACGCTGAGCCGTCTGCCACCAGATGACTCGTATCCACGGCCCTTGCGACCAAAAGAGCCGCTTTGGAGCTTCTTGGGCCGTGGACACGTGCCGCTGGAGCTGCTGCTGCCCAGCGCGGCACCCGCGGTTGCAGGGTTGACAGATATGCAGGCTGCATCTCCATTGAGGACCGAAGTTGATAATGTTATGTCTAAAGAATAAAGAAAATAGAAGAGCTTTAGTATTTAGAAATCTTAATTTTTAAATACAGTTAATCATTTAACTGATTGTGAGAGATGATGACTCTCTAATTCATGAAACTACATTTTTATGGAAAAGTCATTAAAATGAATATTTTACCATGAATATTTAAATTGATTGCATTCAAGTGGAAAACAGATTATGTAGGCCAAGCATTTTGCCTTGATATAAAGCGCACCTCTTTACAAAGCTGCAGGTGATGAGGTGATATTGATTTTGACAGATTCATTTAATTCCAATTAATGATGATTAAAGGAGAAATAAATAATTTCTTCAAAAAAAATATTCAAAAATAAAAAAATAAATAAAAATGGAATAAAATTCTTACATCATTATTGTAATAAAAAATTCTACGTACCTTCAACAGACGCAATACCGATATCTGTCGCTCCATCTTCAAGGGCCGCTTGGACAGCAGCAGCGGCCCCGGGAGCTGCCAACATCGGCCACTGGAGTCGTGGGGGCCCCTGCCTGCGATAAGGCCCAGGGCCCCTCTCAAAAGAAGACCTAGATAAAATTAGATGGTTAAAAAATATTCTCACTAGCCGACGAGCTTGGAGAAAAAATTTAACTAAAAAAAACCGACAAAAAGTTTGTCAGAAGTGGGATTTGAACCCACGCCCTCATACGAGGACCAGAATTCCCTACCCATGATAACATGGGAAGCTTGCGCTTGAGTCTGGCGCCTTAGACCACTCGGCCATCCTGACGATAGTTCAATTGAGTAAAAATTAACTACTGATTTGAAAGTAACTTCTTGGTGGCTTTTTTGGGACCAATTTATATACAAATTTTACTCGGTTGTCATAATTTAAACTAAATTTGAGATGAAGGAAATTATACTTGAGCATGCATGGTTTTATAATATAACCATGACTGTATTTACAATTAAAAAAATGGATGCTATAACGCGGGTTCTTTTTAAAATAAAATTTTCAAAATCATCAGCATGCAACACTCGCATATAGGGATTAAGACGCGTACCTGCTCTTAACGGAGAATCTGCTGATGTGGTGTCAAAGGTTTGCAGGGTCTTGTGCCCATTATGGTGACCAAGATCGCGCAGTTTAGCGATTTTCTCGCTACCCTAGTCATGTCTTGTAATTTTGTTGGAATGATCTCGTCACGAAGCACTCGCAAATTCACATTTCTTACCTCCAAATTTGAATTTCGGAGAAGGAGCCAAGAAACGAAACAGAGTAAGGCATTGAAAAGTTTGCGAATCACTCGATTTCGCGAAAACAAACACGCAACTTGTCTGTGCCGTCTTATCGAATTTTGAGGACTGCGCCACCTGTTATTTTGGCACAGAACCAGATAAAAACCACGCCCATTCAAGTCCAACTTGTCTACTGCGGGACAACCGCGACGTCTAAGTCCAGCAGCGTAAAAAATAATTATTACGCGGACTACCACTACCAACCACAATTTTGACTGTATTTTTACCATATAATAATTACCTTATTAAAATGTTTCAGTCAAAAATTATGAACTACTTTCTCTGTAATTTTTTTTTTGCTAAATTTCGCATTTTTTTCTTTTTGACTTTAATTAGAATTCTCACAATTGCATTAATTTAAACAAAATTCGTTAAATCCTTTCGGCAATTTCCTGCATTGGTGACTTCAATCGGAATCAATTTTAGCTTGAGAAATCCATTCCACTTTAACACTAGTTGTTGATTAAAAATATAATATGGGGATCAATTGTAAAGTATAGCACCGGATTGTGTTGCTAAAATGCATAAATTAACTTTATTTGTCTAAACAATGCTTTCGTACTGATCTGCCAACTTTTCCTTGACTTTTTGCATCAAGAAAGCGACACGCTCATTCTCAGCAACCTGCAACCAATCGGCCTCTCTGATCGCCAAGGTGTTGTAACCTAGAGCTCTTAAAGACTTCAAAACCATTTGTGCTCTGAATTTCAATGTGCCAGGCATACTGTCCAGTGATTTAGGTAGATAAAGAATCAACAACCTGAAAAAATTGTTTTTTAACTCTGATAAAACAATAAATAATGATCAACTTACATTTTACTGTCAGCAGGAATTTCAAAGTTATCTATGTAGTTGATGCCCTCAGGTTGCTCTTTCATTTGGTTCAGCGCAACGGGGTATCCTCCTTTTCTTATTGCAACTGCATGATCTATTTTAAGAGTAGATAAAATTCTGACACTCAAAAAAAGCGATGAAAATACAAACCAACTAAAAATTTCAGCTTGGTTACTGCCTTGTTGAGGACGTACTGAGACCCTCCAAAGCCTGTCTCAAGGTCAGATTTCAAAGGTAGATGCTGCATTAACTCCAAGTCAATTTCTAGTGCTTTAGCCAAGTACTCCTCTGCTGGTAACGGTCCAGTATATTCAGGATGGAATAGAGTGACCGATTGATTCAAAGAATTGATTTGAGCCAAATCAATTCGGTTGTACGCTGCAAAATAATTGGTAAATTAGCAAAGAATACAAGGTCTTTGAATTTCATTACATTTCATAGCAGTTTCCCTCACGAATTTCTCATCAAACACGAAGTTCAAGAGTTTTTCCGGGAACACCTCCAGCCTTCCAAGTTGGCACGCTATTTGAATCCAATTGTAATTGAATTTATTCTGAAAAACAAAACACAAGTGTTGTAAAACCGGCATATCAATACTGTCTAGAGATTTCATACTTCTGGTGCTGAAGTCAAAACTTCAAGTATAATGGCCAAAGCGTCATCCCACTTTTCTGGTTTGTAGCCTGACGAAGAAATCACGTCAACATAGACAAAAGGTGCCGCTAGCCAAATGTGCGACTTTAGTTCTTCAGGATTAGTGGCGATTTCTTCAGTCATGTAGTTCAAAAGATCTTTGTTCCAGTGACCCTAAAACACAACATTACATTTAGTTGGGGGAATTAATTAATTTTTAGGAGCATTTTGTTAATTCACCCTTGCCATACATCTGTTTTGTAATCAGTACAAACTTGGGATATAATTCAACTTTTTAGTAGGAATCAGCTAGACATCTGAGAAAATAAATATGGCACGCAGGTACTCAGCCTGCAGCAACCCTAAAATATTACACAGAAACCTTGAACTAAAAATGCTCTTCATAAGTGCAATTTCTGTTAGCAACTTCAACAATATTATTTGTCGAGTTTAGATGTTGATGTAAGAACTAAATAAATTCATGCAACCCAAACTCACCGAGTTCATCAGACGCCTAGCGCACGCAAGGGCCTTGTAGATTCCACGGCGATCTGCAACTACTTGGTTGGCACACGCATCAAAGAAGTCTTTGTGGTATGTGTCTGGGTTTGACTTCATCTGTGTAGATATAAAGTCGAGAAGCGCAGACACATCATTGTTTGAGAATTCACTGAAGTGGCTGACAACCACATCAAGTGCGTCTTTGCACACTTGAGCCTTCAAGGGATGTTTGTGGCGGATCCTGGCACACGCTCGTGCGACCTGGAACGCTTCTCGGCTGGTAAGGAATTCCAGTTTTGACGCAGCAGTGATCAGGTCGTCGAAAACCGCCTCAGACACCTTGTACCTGGTAGCAAATTCCAAAGCTGTAGCGACATGCAGGGAGTTTCCCTTGTCCAATTTCAGCTTCAAATTAGCCTCAAATACGATTGGTAGCGCTATCGACAAGCTCTTCATATTTTCATCTCCTCTGCCTCTGGTGCACAGCGAGTGCAAGAAAATGATTTCGCTGATGTTGAGATCATTTACTTCCTTTTTCAGCAGATGCAGCACCGTTTGCACCATTATGCTTGATGCAGGCACGCCAAAGTAGGTAAGAACTTTGAGGGTGTCGATGTGGTGATTTGTAGTCATCATACGTAGTCCGTTCTTGGTGTGTTTGCAGAGTATTTCAAATACTTTGTTGTTTAAAATGTCCTCTTTGCTCATTGTAGTACTGAAACAAGGATATTGATGATTCAAAACTAGCTCTAGGAACTGGATTATGTATATTTTCATCCCCGCGTCCACATAAGTTATTTTCTTTGAGCAAAACTCACAGATTGTGTCTATGAAGTGTGAACAAGTTTCTCAAGGCCATGTGTGCAACTGTAGGGCTTAAAATATCATATTGTCCTTCGACAACTCGCAGGATCATATCGGCAGATGCTGCTGATTTGATTGCCCGTTGCAACATTTCCCTCGGAGGAGAGTTTTCCTTCAAGATGCTGACATCTTCCTCTTGCTTCTTCACTGGAGCGGTTTCTGTGAATGAATAGAAATCTTGATTTAATTTTGTTTTTCACGAAAGCATTGAGTTTCTTGCCTTCTGAAGTATTAAATAGCCGCACAGTCGGTACAGTCGTAGGATAATATACCAATTGTGGTTGTCTCCATGCCGGTAGTCGGTACAGTGGCGAAGAGACTTTCATCAGCCGCATTAATGTTCTTTGAAACGCCGCCATAATGTCGGTACCTCACGTATTTAAGATGAACCAGCGCAAATATCCTTAGCAATTAACACCTGCCAGCAGGAGTTCAGGCTAGGAACACAAAATCAAAAAATTTCAAGCACGCGATGTACACAAAAAGCCATTCACTACACTGCACGCATGCACAGAATGTAAGTATGTAGATACAGAACGCACACACATGTTACTCGGTACCGCTCGGTACGCCCCTTTTCTCTTGCGTGCATTTCTACCAACTAAAACGTAAACAACAATATTTTTCTTCCCACTTTCTTCCTATTTTTACTTCTCTTTCACACAATTTGCATGTTATTGATACAAAAAGAATAATATATCATGTATGGTAAGCTTGCAGCTTTTCAACACATTTCATGTCACTCATTACGCATCAGCTATTAGATATTTTATCTTTAACAAAGCTTGGGTTAAGTAAATTTTTTTCTCTGACAGTCTTAAATTGAGGAACAAATTTAGATGTGAGTGTCACTTATTTTTTTCTGGACTTTAAGCTCAGCCTGTGGAGGTTAAATTCACTGCGAGTCCTTCAAAGGGTGTCAATTATTTATTGATTGTAATATACATTTATATAATTATAAACCATTTTTTGCGAAATCCTAATAAGGCTTCGTTACGTAATAATTTTTGTATTTTTTTTAAATACATATTAAGTAAAATTATAAAATACCTGGACAAAAGCTCTGCAGCAATATTAAAAATTTCCTTTTGGTTCACAACCAGTTGAGTAACCATTCCATTCAAGATGTGCAGCACAGCAGTGAGACCAGCAAGGCTTATAGTACGCTTAAAATATACATTTTAATTATTAATATTAATGATTGAAACACGAATTGCAGGGAAAAATCGGATCACTTGTGATGGTAACCGGAGGCGGATTCGGTGCATTTTCTGCCATCAGCATTTACAACGAGGATGAGAAATTTTATGACAATATTTTCATGCCGCTTGTGCAGAGACTAGACCCTGAAACTTCTCACAATTTCGCCATCTTTGCGTGCAAATACAAGTTATTTCCCAAGAGTAAATTCCAGGACCCAGAATCCTTGGTATGAAGTCACAATCTTTTACTCGACAAACACCTTGTCAATCCTTTTTTACTGTTTTTTTTTTATGTAGAAGACAAAGATTTTGAACCTGTCATTTGAAAACCCCGTCGGGATCGCTGCAGGGTTTGACAAGCAGGCAGAAGCCGCACAGTCCCTGAGAAACATTGGCTTTGGTTTTGTGGAGATTGGGTCAGTCACTCCACTGCCTCAAAGTGGACAAAAGAAACCGCGACTTTTCAGACTTTCAGAAAATGAAGCACTGATCAATAGGTGTGTGATTTATAAAAGCGGAATTTAGATATGACTTAATAATTTTTGCCCTGAAACTTAGAATGGGTTTCAACAGCGATGGCCATGAAGTGGTTCTCCAACGGCTTGTGTCTCTAAGAGAGTCAGAAAATGGGAAAAATTTGACTCTTGGTGTGAATCTTGGAAAAAATAAAACATCTGAGGATGCAGTGGCAGACTATTGCAAAGGAATCGAGTTGTTCAGTGACGTTGCTGACTATCTCGTTGTGAACATATCAAGGTGTCCAATTTTTTCAGTATATAAGGATCTTACTAATCTTTAAAGATGTATACACAATGCAGCCCGAATACAGCCGGACTGCGAGATCTGCAAGAAGAGAAGCAGCTGAAAAACTTGCTCTCCACACTTGTCAAGGTAATTTCAAAATGGATAAGAGAAGATTTAATTTCCCTATCCTTACTTAGGTTCGTAATAATCTGCCCCCTGAAAGAAGGAAACCGCTCTTTGTAAAAATTTCTCCAGATCTTTCAGTAGAGCAAAGAAAGCAAATTGCCGACGTTGTGCTAGATAAATTGGTAAAATGATCTAAAATTATGTGTTTACCTTTTTAACACCAAAATTTGAATTTTTAGTGCAAAGTGGACGGTCTAATTTGCTCCAACACCACCACAGCCCGACCTTCAGAGCTCAAAGGGCCACACACACAGGAAGCTGGAGGATTAAGCGGCAGACCTCTGAAGAATCCCTCTAATGAGCTGATATCTGATATGTACAAACTCACTCAAGGTAAGAAATGCATGACATGATTTTTTAATAGCCTGTGGAAGCCCAAATGCAATGAAAAAAATTAAACTTTTGAGAACAGATCTTCCTGCTGGAGTAAAATTTAAAATTATTTTTAATGTCACTTAATTTTGCTAAATAAAATAAGTAAAGGGCACTTTTCCTTATTGAAAACAATCATTAACTTCAAGAAGTAAAAATCTGTGGAAAGCTGCCAGAGGTTGATGCACCGTTCAATAACACTGGCGCAAAAACCTTCTGCTTTGAAAGCTGCTTTTCCTCTTAAGAGCGGAGATTAGCGTGATCTTGTGATTCTCAAGAGGAAAAGGCCGGCAGACATGATTTGACTCTTGTTTTTTGTGATCTACTTAAATGAAAGTCGAGTGAGCTTCAAATTGAGCATGAAATTGGCATTCATCCGACACTGTAATCAAAATTAATTGCGGAACTCCTCCCCCTTCAGGCGCAATACCAATTATTGGCGTAGGAGGTGTGAGCAGTGGTCTTGATGCGTACAACAAAATACTCTCTGGTGCTAGCTTGGTACAAATCTACACCACGTTTGCTTTCCATGGGCCTCCTAGAGTGACCAGGATAAAGAGGGAACTTGATGAGCATCTCAGGTAAGTCGTGTGGCATTTAAAAGTGTCAGGGCACCATCTAATTTGTTATTCATTATATTCAGGATGAATGGATGGAATAGCGTTTCTGATGCAGTCGGAAAGGGAGTTTCTAAATAATTTTGCCAAACACCGTCACGTAGCATATCTTTGTTTGAAATAAAATGGATTTTCCACTAGTAAATATATGCTGGTTTACCTTTGCTCAAATTCCTATGATTAGTTTTTCATATGAATACATTTGGGTCGCTGTAAAGGAAGAAATATTAGCACTTGAGGGCGTTATATTAACTGCTGCAATACTCCCTTTCCAAGAGTAATTGTTATGAGGAATGGTCAGACTAATTGCTAATTAGGCATGAAAGAGGTCAAGGACTTCATCAACACCTAGCGCATGCGGTCGGTCAAGTTCATTATAATATATGTCAAAGAAGACTACTTCCACAAAAAATATTGCAGATTTCGCTTGACTTGTTGACATGGAACTTAAAAAAACAAATTTATTTATAATTAAAGGTTTGATTTGTACCGAAATATTTGCTTTGAGCATTTTAACCCTCTTGGAAATTAATTATATGTACGAAATATTGACAAAATCCGAGTAAATTAATCTATTTGACGAAAATGCAAAAATAAAATAGCAAATTAAAAAGAGAAAGCGTAATTCTAGTCGCACTTGGTTTTGCGTGAGCTAAACTAAAAAATACAAAAACAATTTATTTATGCACTAGTCAACCACGCATCTCATTAGCAATGATATATCCAATTGAGGATCAATTTAAACAGTTGATTTATTTTCAAAAAGCTGCTGTTCCTTTAAGATTACCCTCGTCCCTTTCTCCGGTAATTACTTTTATAATTTGGCAGTTAAAAGGTTGTTCCCGATTACTCGCGCAGCACGCTGAAATCTACCATAAAAATTCGACGCATATATTCTCCGGTTGGCAGGTTCACTATAGCACCTCTGAGAGGCTCGAGAAGTTTATAAAATGCTGATATACTGCAAGCAAGAAAACCATGAAAAGTTCAGCGCAACTTTGGGCTCAAGTCAATAATATGAGCTAGACACTTTTTAAATTGTGATAAGTTGCTCCTTTTAGCTACACTTGTAATAGCTCACAAGTAACTTGTTTAGGGAACCATGAAAAAATGAAAAAACGAAGAGAGCAGTCGTCACTGGCAATAGGTTCTTTATGGAATCGTGCACTTTGAAAATTATCAACAGTAAAGCGCACAGCTATAAGGGGAGATCATTATCTTTTTTTTACATTTCGGGCCCACGTGCATTGTTATAGTAAATAAATATCTTGTTATTCAGCAAAACGGAAGACTTTCGTTCAAATGAACGCCCACGCTTGAGTCTCCACTATTATCACCTTAATTGGCACTTTGCTGAAGACGCACCAAAGTATACCAAAAAATAAATAAAAAATAAAAAAAATCCAAAAGAGCGATTCCGCGGAATGCGTCCTTTTCAAGGCTTCTGCGAATTGAATTGTTACTTTATTTGTTTTCACGTTTTACTTTTCATCGTGCGTTCCATTAAAGCGCCCAATGAGTGAGCGGACCTGAGTGCAGCTGCGCGCCGCGGACCCTTTCAGCAGTGAGTTCCAACAGGTCGGTGTGTGCGCCGTTTCAAACCTGCTGGCTGGGCTGCTGCCGTCGGGTAGAGCGATCGCGTGTGCCTGCCTGCCTGTTGGTCTCGACACCTCGGCTAGACAGGATCGCCTTTTCCACTTGACCGCCGACACCACGACTTAATTCTGCTTATTCCATGGAATAAGGTAGGGACTGCACATTTCTGCTAACCCCTTTAATTCTCTTGTTTGACCATATCGCACCGATGCGTGTCCATCACGGTGATTGATGCACAGTCAGTATTGTGTACCTCCATGCGTGTAATTCAATTTACCTGATTAGTTCTATGTTGGTTTCGGTTTGCTCTTCTGCACCAAGCCATCCTTCTCGTTCCCTATTTTAACTTTGTTCTTTTTTTCTCTTCGAAATTTTTACTCTATGATTAAATGACTTATGAAGCAAAATAAACACTAAACCTGCATAAATACGAGTAAGATAATTAAAATGGGCTCTGCTAATGAGGACAGGTACCAGCGAGGAACAAGATCTCTATTTTTGGACCGAACCAGTCTGATGAAAACTAATTTTTTATGCTGAAAAAAATCACATACTTTCTGAAAGAGCAAAAATGAGAAGTCGAATAGAGTAATATAATAAGCAGAATATATAATTTGGGAAACATGTTGCCTGCGTTAAAATGTATTTTCCAATTCTTTAATTTGCGTGCCACCAATATACTGACTGATCAATACTAAGAAAAATGTTTTATGATTCCTTATTGGTTGTTTTCGAAAAGAGCCAAAAATGGAATCAACTCCCAGCGCCTCCCGCCGGCTAATCTCAGACGTGGCCACAAAAGCAATACTTAGTTACAATTAAAATCATTATCCCTGCAGTTTAAGTTGACGAAATTCTTTTACAATTTCACAGAAATATTTCCGAAGGAATTTTGAAAGCATTATTAATTCCATGGCTGCCCCGTACCAAAGTAATATTGACTCTGTCATGGAAGTTTTGGTGATTAAACTTTAATGTTCTGTCAAAAACACCGCACCACTTTATTGGTCGATCAACTTGAAACGAGTGTAATCAAATGGGGGTTTCATTGCGTGCAAATTGTACAATATAAATTTAATAGTATTGAAAAGTCTGGTACCAGCGCTTGTTGCATTTTTTCGAAATTTATTAATTTGGTCAGTTCTCTGGACCCTAACATACTTAATTGCAGAAAGAAAAAGGAGAGCATTATTTGTTCCGTTAGAAATTGATATCTGTGAGTACGGAACCTCTGGCTAAACCAGTTTTTGATTCCTTTCGCAACCGCGCGAATTCCGTATTGAAATGGACAAAATCCACACACGCGTTAGTTGAATCACTCAACCTATATATCTATTTAATATCCCACAGCGCTGAAAAAACAAACGCGCACAGCCTGTGCATGGCTGTAGCGCGCCGTGTGTCTCCATGTCTAAAGAGTTTTGATAGTTCCAGTCAAAACTATCATAGGCACGATGGAAAGATCAACTGGTTTTGCAATCTGCGCCTGAAGCTAATAACTGTGTAAATTTTCATTATCGTCTGCGCAGGATGAGAGCCGCAGATTTGGCTGGCAGAGCTCTTCAAAGGGAAAGTTCCGCCCTTTAAACGTCTCCTAGAAACGCAACAGCACGGAGTTCTGTTTGCACTCACTCACTGTACCTCTATTATTCATAAAGTGCACTGCATTTGACCCGTGTCCCTGCATCCACGTCTCTGATTGTTACATTTTGTCACGTTCCTGTTTTTTTACCCCCGCAAGTCTCGAGGGCGCTTTGCTCGAGGAGGAATATTTAATTTGTCACTGCTCCAGCATCGCGTACCCAAGGGAGCGAAACTCGAGTGTCAAAGAATATGAAATAGTTTGCATCACGTAAACTAGAGGAGTTTCCATGTGGATAAAAATAGCCTTTGAAGTTTGCCGTGAGGGGCATGTGGCAGAAACGCAATTTCCCGGGCTCTACTCCTCTTTCATTCAATTGATTCAACGGCTAAAGAGCATCAAGCTGCTGCATTTTAATATGAAGATCAGATGGTTCGTTCCCAGCGGGTCTGAGACATAAAACCTCAGTTTCCGCATTTTGCACAAGATTTTCCATTTTTTTCAGTTCAGCACTCGCTTCTCTGTTGAACAGTGCAGAAAAAGAGGCAGAGATCGTAGTTGGAAGTGACTCATTAATAAATTGCTATAAATTATAACTTTTTTGCCACTTTTTTACGGTGGCAAGCCGCTGTCAGAGTGAAATGCGAGTTTTTCAAAACACGAGTGCGCGTGTTCCTCCAAGTGAGCTTAATTATCGCCGGCCAGGAGTTGAACCTCATTTTCAAAAGTTAAAGGAAGTGAATTTGATTGTGGGGAGGCCACCTTTTCCACACAGATAAGTTGAAATTGCTCCCTATTCCCAACACGCTTGTTGTGTGTCTCTAAATAATAACTTTCCAAAGCGAGCGACACAAAATTAAGGCCTGCATTCAAGGTTCAACTGACGTGTCTCGGCGGCTGAAAATCAACACTATATTATTTCGTGCTGGAAGACACTCACGTAGTTGATTGGCCGTCATTCTTTCGCCAAATGAAATTCAAATTCCGCTCTATTCCCGCTTTGTTGCGGAAAATTATTAATTTCGGTGCGTCTCGACACGTTTTGTCTTGCGTTCAATTGCATTGAAAATCAGCACAGCAATTCACATAATGACGCAACTGTATCTATATTGACATAAGTCGCAATTTATAATGCGAGACGAAATTAACTCCGAAGCAGTTGCGACATTTAATTAAACTTTGTTGTGTGCAGCAGAGGAATTAATTTACTACTCGACGTCTATTTCTGCTAGAAAAAATGCGTTAGACAGTTTCACGATAACTTTTCGTCTGTAGTAAACATGTTGGCTCGATAGTTTGTTTTTATTTTGCAACAATATAAGCCGCGGGATGTTGCGGAAGTCTGTTATGAATCTGAAACTTTACCAAGGTCCCCAGCCTATTTAATGTGCGGTGCGAGCTCAGCTTTTCCGCTTTTCGAGCCACGCATATTAGTTACTGGACAGCCTATTTAATTTTGATCGCCGTTTCATAGCATGAAATACAGACTGATCGTTCAGATTGAAGAAAATTTACATACAAACGCGAACAATGATGATTCAGCACCGTAGTTGCATTGCTTAATTTTTTGATCTTTGAAACCTGTTCACCAATTTGAATCCGTGCTGGTCGAATAATGCGAATATTTTGTGTTATAACCTCTTTGCTCTGAAATATTAATTAAAGTTTATGTCTGCATGGCTTCACTTTCATGGTTTATTCAATTATATACTCATTCCCTTTGTTGAAAGATTTCAGTAGTTTAAATTATATTACAAATGTTATGACAGATTTTTCTTTGTCATTTCTATTGTATTGATTTGTGGCAAGAAAGTCATAACAAAATGCGGAAAAGTTGTTGTGTTTGATTTAATACAATTAGACAAAGATTAAATTACGCAAATATGACATGTAAGGTTGTCGCTGAATGGCATCAAGGTCGTGATAATGAATGTTGTTAAATTACATCACTTAATACCTATAAAAGATTGTCTCCTCAATCATTGGCAATAATTTCATAAAAATACCTGATTTTTTTCAAATGAAATTTTGTTATCTCGTTTGATTATTTGTGTTGTTTTATGTGAAAATGAAAAAATTCTCTAGAAAAAATGGAAAATTAAGCAAAAGTTAGCTAACCGGTCCAATTTAAATATAATTTATGGCATGCTTGTTGCTAATTATTTTCGAATGCTGCATAATTGCAAAAGAAAGCCACGGCAGCTTTTGGGTTCGCCTTTTTTCGAATACTTTGATTCACCAAAGATCGCGTGTGCATTTAATGGAGAAAATTATCCTGCAGGCTAAACTCACATGTTACAACACCATGAAGTGTGTTTTATATCTCTCGCGGCCCACAATTTTGTAACGCAATCGTGTTTATAATGAAACTCGTGTCTTTTATTTTGCTACTAAATAAATACGCCCTCGCCGAGCAGACGAGGCGCTTCGAATGGGGTAACAGTTGCAAACAATAATACGCCCATTTCTCTAATCATCTTAGCTTCTCGAATTAAGATTCTTGGCCAGTGCTGTCAGTGAACGCGAACCTAAGTTGCTTTCATAGCTAACAGGAGCAAATGCCAAAGGTATGGACGCGTGAAATTTACATTTTGCGAAAGAAATAACGCTCGAGTGTTACGCTATTCGCGTGCAGGGTCCATTATAATTAAGTTTTCCCGCGAGGGTGTGTTGTGTTCAATTTGTCCAGAGCAGAAGAGAGCTTTTGTCGCGTATTCAGCGGAGACTGCAAATCGGCGCTAATGTCTATATCGGATAATTAGGTTATATCTGGCGTGCTTACACATAACTTGCTGCTCTAATGGTCAATGCAACCTTGTGGACCGCGGGATTTTGCCTCGCATAACGGCCATAAATAATGCATCGCCAGCATCTCTTCGTCTGAAATATTGCTGCTCCGCTCAGTATCGGCTTGCCACTTGCACGCACGAAATAGAAGCAGCCCTTTTACTACGTTGATGTTGTTGTTTTATTCAGTGACCCAAAAGCATTTCGTTTCCCTTTCTCATAGCAAAAATTGGCGCCCAACGAACTTTTTGGCTTCTCGAACTTTTTTCAACAATGCTCTCACGAGACGCAGTCGAAGTTAAGATCGAGTAGTGAAAAAACGCGCTTTGACACTTTTTTAGACAGTATGTCGTCGTTGAACAGAAATTAATTGCTTTTGCTACCAAAACCAATTTAGAACTTTGAACAAGAACGGCTTTTTGTGTTTGCAATAATGCTATGTATAAATGACTGTGAAATTCCTCACGAAAATTCTACACTCTCTGGCAAGCTTTTTTTTCTAATCTCGCTCAGAAAAATGCAACCGTTCCAGTGGTCAAATCGATCGTTTTTCCCATTACCATTTTAATTTAAAACTTTCCTGGCTGGAGCTCAAAACGAATATCAAACCTCGATTTGTCGATATATGGCGGAATTCTTGCAAGAGAGCCAAATTTAATTGGATATTATTGTATTATCGCCGAGCGTATTGATTTCTGTTTGCCTTTCCGCTTAGTATTCTCTCACAACAGCTCAGCCTGCTTTTATTATGCTTTGATTATTTCCCGAGAAATCAAATGCGTTGTGGATTACCCGAAAATCCAGAGTCTACTGAATTATTATTGCTTTCATTTTTCGTCAGTAAAATCCATTTCTCTGCTTTAAGTAGCGAGATAAGTAAAGTATTAGTTTGAATGCGTTGCAGAAGCTAATCTTGGTAACCTTGTTAATAATTCCATTTATCCCGGTGCTGCCGGCGCCGCACCTGCGAGCGAATTTTCAAATTCCAGCTCACCACATGAGGAACAGCGAGTCGAGTGTAATCCCCTCGCTGCCGCTGGAAAATGGGTCGCAATGGTGGGACTTGGTGCATTGCTAGGAAACGGGAAATGCCATTGTCATCAAAGCCAAAGGCAGAGCGCATCGAATCCGCACTGTTTACGGCGGTCGTTGCATATAAATCAATGCTGTCCAACCCTGTCTCTTGCTAAAAATAAGGAAAATTGCAGTGCCCAGTGCAGATGCAAGCATCGTCTACTCGAAGCAACAAGCGCAATGGTAACAGCCTGACTGTTCCTTTATTGCCACGGGGATGGGATAATAAGTGCGCACAGCATGCGCAAAAAGTCCATTGACACATTCCTATATAGCGCGACCCATCTCACGTGCCACAAACATTTACTCGCGGCCTCACAAGCTGTTTCTCGCGCCGCTATTGCTTGCGGCGTTGTTTGTTAACATATTTAAGTATGTTCGTATTTTCAGCAGAAAAAAATGTATTTTCAAACTTTACTTACGGTAATATTAATTTAGCGCAAAACTCGTCAGAAGTATAGCTTGTCTTTATATTAGCTCTTCAGATCACGCAAGAACAATTTTGCTTCTCTTAAGGGATACTCTCATTATAATAAATTTTGTATCTGAAAAAAGGACTGTATAATGTTTTGCATATTAATTAGACCCGCTGTCCAAAAAACAGTGAACAAATTTGTTTTAAGTAAGTGGAATTGCGCTTTTGTAAAATAAATATGATCAGACACGTGCCAGCTGCAACGTGCACTACTGCGATGCAAATTTTTAATCCGCGTGTATATAGTTTCTCATGTATGCAACACCGAGTAAAGCATTTTTCATTTTCCTCATAACTGTGTCATGTTGTGCTTTTCAGCTAAAAATGTCTCGCTACCGCATGTCAAGCACTCTCTTTCTCCTAATTGCTGCACTAAAAGCCTGCCTTCACGGATTCCACGAAATCCATCTTTTGAAAATATACCAAGGTAATTTTACAGAAAAAAATCATAATTGAGAAAAAAGAGAACATGTTCAAACCTGAAAATAACAGGTTGACCAAATTTAGGAGTCTAGCTTGCAGGCTCAACTAAATGATGTGAAATCAGTTCGTTTATCTCATGTTCTGATGATAAATCATCAAGTGCGAACTGCCAGTGAGCTGGGATTTCCATGCTCAAGTAATTATTTTACACCAATCAAATTAAACTCACTCTCCTTGACTTCCTTGACACTTTAATAACAGAAAATGTCAGTCTTTTCTCCTCTACCTGGTGGGATTTTTTTATAAGAATGCGCAATGTTGTTCATAGAGTAAAAAATGTGTATGCCTACACGATGCAATTTTCTATACAGCAATGCCGCAGAGTGTATATTTTATAAAATTTATTGAAAAACGGAATGACACTATATAGGACTATAAAGTAACGATGCAAACGGACGCAGCCACCTCATCTCGCTTCTCTTTTATTTTTTTTTTCTCGAACCACCACTTGCAGTCGGCAAGGTGCATTACGTCATTAAAATACGCCAATCCTCATTTTGCAATAAAGGCAAAGATATTCCAAGCACATATTTTTCTGTGCTCGCTAAGTTGCTAAAATGAAAAATATTCATACTCCGAGAGCTTTTTTTAATTAAAAAAATGTATTTATCGCCAAGTTTTTTTGAGTTCACTTTTCCAAGTAAATAACTGGCAGATTTTATATTTTACCTGGTTATGCCATTACATTTAAAAATTTTCTCGATTAAATTCGAAACAACGTCGACAAGTTTTTTTGTACTCTTTGTGCAGATTCACTCAAAATATGATTTATCAAATACTTTAATCTTTCATGAAAAATTGCGTTTCTTGTTAAACTCATTTTTTAACATATCAATATCACGATTTTTTATTGTTATCTTCGTTCTTTCTTACGCAGATGTGAGGCGAGGCTCCTGAACAGCAGGGGGCAGCGTACGCCCTTGCCACCACCATGAACCTGTCAGAAGCGGGCAACAATAGCAGCGTGGACGTACACTCTGTGCGCGATGAGCAACTCGCGCGGGTGGAGATCGCCACGCTGGTTTTCATCTTCGCCGTGACGGTGGTGGGCAACTCGCTCATCCTGGCGGCCATCCTCTTCCGGCGGGCCAAGATTTCTCGCATGTACTTCTACATCATGCACCTGAGCATCGCCGACCTGGTCACCGCCTTCTTCAACGTGCTGCCGCAGATCGCGTGGGAGCTGACGTACCGCTTCCGCGGCGGCAACGTCCTCTGCAAGGCAGTCAAGTTCGGCCAGATCCTCGGGCCCTACCTCAGTTCGTTCATCCTGGTGCTGACCGCCGTGGACCGGTACTACGCCATCTGCCTGCCGCTGTCGTACTTCACGTGGCCCGTGCGGCGCGCCCGCGCCCTTGTCGTCGTTGCCTGGCTACTGGCCCTGGCGTGCTGTGCCCCGCAGACGTTCATCTTCTCCTACCAACCGGCCACGCCCGACGGCCTCACCTTCGACTGCTGGGGCACCTTCCCCGAGGGCTGGGGCGAGCGGGCCTACGTCACCTGGTACAGCGGCTCGGTGTTTCTGGCGCCGCTGCTGGTGCTCGTGTTCGCCTACACCTGCATCTGCCAGGCCATCTGGCGCAACTACAACGCCAAGAAGGACAGCATCGCTGGGCTGCACCTGCCCAAGGAGCCGCTCGCCGGCAACGGTCCTCTTCAGCCCAGGGTCCACTCCATCAGGGGAATTTCCAGGGCCAAGTTGAAAACGGTCAAGCTGACTGTCGTGGTCATCGCATGCTACGTCATCTGTTCATCACCGTTCATCAGCGCACAGTTGTGGGCTACCTGGGACCCAGACGCCATTAACTCACCTTTTTGGTCAGGTGAGATAAATCTGCTTTCTCAATATTATTTAGTGATAAAACAATAAACATTAGTGATCCGTATTTATTTTGATGCAAGATTTAAGGGGAAAAATGATTTGTTAGTCAGCAGAAAGAGTAATATTTTTAATACCGAAATTCATCTTGATCAGTCTGGATGGTCCATTTCGTAAAATCGTGTTAGTAGAATAAAATTGACATATTTTTACATGGAAAAAATTAAATAAGAACTTCATCATTGGGGTATTAGATGAATGCCCGAAGAAGATAAGTAAAGCGAATATACTTAAAACCGTTTGCATCTAAGGTATATAAAAAATAGCTATAGCGTTTAATAAATAATTGATGTAATAAAAATGTATTGTTTGTTACTTCGTCCGTAATGATTTCTGCAAAATTTAAATATTTAAGATAAAATCAAAATGTGAATAATTGTATTGTGATAAAAAATGCAACAAGCTCAAACTGCTCATATTAATTGAGTTTGCAAAGTTGATAGATTTCTTCATATTTTGAGTAAAAAGTTTTCAAACCACTTTTTTAACTTAGCCCAAACGTCTTGCGAGGTCGTACCACTGATTTCCTTGTAAAACTGTGCTGACTGTTATGAACTAAAGTGGAGTATTTACTTTTTGAAATACCATAAGTGGCAACACATAATTAAGAGGGCAAGTTTTGAGTAAGGACATACGAACGGCTTCACTGAGTCATAATCTTGAACCTTTTACGTGAGACGCTTTGCGCAAACAGCTAAACCGCTAAACAGCTAAAACGTTTGAGATAGTTTGCTTAATTGAGTTTTGAAATCTTATTAATGCTATGTTCTCAGTGCCACTTTGGAAAATAAGATTGAGACCATATACATATTAATGAGTGGAACTAAATATCCTTTTAACAACACAAACAATTTATATTTAATTTTCGAGTTAAAGGAATCTTATTAACGTCGTTGTGCGCACATGATTTATTCTTGTATATTACAATGGATTGCAAAGAGCAACAATGTGAGTGAGTTTTCTCTGTATTCTGTACTCCCAGAAGACTGTAGATTTTAATTTTGCTCTGGGGAGAGATTGCTCATCCTTGAAAAAACGGGCCATATTATTGCTTTTTCTTGAAATGGATTTTCCTATTTTATCCACGTAGTCAGCCATAATAAACTACTGGGAAATCTGATTAATCACCATCAGTAGGTAGTTGCAGTAGTTTTCTTTTGCTAAAAGTCCATTTTTTAACAAGCTTAACACAAAACTGTCAGTGGATTAATTCCGCGCTGTTCTTCGTGAACAAAAAGGAACTGCGCGCGTGATGGGAACAGATAATTAGTTTTGAGAAGCCTGAAAACTGCTCAAAGTTGTGACGAGAACAGGGGTCTAGACATAAAAAATCACCTCTGTCCTGAGGCCAGCAGAGAGTACCATTTTGAGAGGCAATAACATTTTGGTCATTCCTACACTGGTGCGGACGGAGGAATGTTTGGCGGCTGGTTTTATGGCCGCAAATATTTAGGCCTTTATATGTATAGCTCACTTGGACCGACTTGGACCAAGCAGCACCAGCCTTTCTTTACAACAGATCCATATTATGCAAATCAAAGGGCAACATTAATTTTGTTGCTGCCGCCTGGTTAGCGATTTTTTCAAATCACGATCTCATCGAAATATACACCTAGCCAACAGTGTATAATCATGCCACTTTCAAAATAATTTGATGGCTTGCTTCCACAACCTTTTGAAAAACACGTTTGCCAAGAAGAGAGAGGCAGCGATAGCCAGGTGAAATTGCGATATATTTTGATAAGCGCGGGCACTGGCACATCTCTCAAGACGCACTATAGCTTCTTGCAAATTAATTAAAACTCATAAAACAGGTTTGTTTATTCAATCGGCAATTCTTTTGTGGGGTCGATGTCTTTTCAATTACATAAACAGAGACTGTCGAAAATTATTCTCCAGCGGTAGCGTGAGACTTGGCTGGCGCCTGGGGACGTTAAAAGTTAATATATATTCGTTTTTCAAATAAATGTCAAGTCTTCAATCACGCAGAGTGCTTTTTATTTCCATGATAAATTGGATCACGATTAATTATGAACCGCTTGTGGCAAATGCGGACTATGCAAAACCTGCGGAAACGGAATCCGGTGAAAAGCTCTTTACGCATCCGATTAGAGTCTTTTGAATCTGCAATTTGTAAATCACGTAGTCAATGAATCTGAACATTAACTATATGGCCTAATTTAATTGAATGAAATTTTTTATGAGCCACTTTTTTTTTTTGCTGCAAGCATTTTATAAATCAGTGAAATGGTATAGAGATTATCTCGACTCAAATCTGCTCACAATCAGTTGGTATATTGAAAAGGCTGCGATATCACAGTGTGAGAAAGGAATTACCGGAATTACAAATTAACGATCTTATTGACGTTCCCTCAACTGTGCATTGTAGCTAAATTGTTCAGGCGTATCAGGCAATATAGCTTTAATTAGTATTTTCACTGCTGTTTATTGCAGAAAATTTTACTTTTATGCTACCATACTTTTGCCAATAGTACGTTTAAGTATTTTTACTGTGAGTGCCATACAGCGGCCAATATATATAATTATTGCTCCCCGACAGCAACTTCCCGCTCCGCGACCAGCGCAAGAAAAGTTTCATTCGTCTCAATTTTGTGTGCACGCAAGACAGTTTTATTGTTTTTACGTTCTAGATCTAAACACAAAATTAGCCAAAATATGTTCTTTGAAACGAAAAATAAAAGTGAAGTGAAACAATTTTCATGATCACGTAGACTGACTATATGATACGAGGGAAAGTTATTGAAATTTAATTCGAATGAGTATGCAAGGTCCTCAAATTTCGAAACATGGGAAAGTTGTATCCAATTGGATTTTAATGAAATATTATGCATGGGAATAAAATGCTAACTCAAGAAATACAATATAGTTTTTAGTAACTGGTGAAACGAAACGGTCGAGTTTGTCAATGAGTTAAATTTTTGGGTTTCGCGTTTCAATCATCGGCAATCTCAAGGCAATCAAATACAAAGCCATGTACAGATCAGCAATTTCTGCCACCTATATATAATTCAAACTCTCTCCAAAAGTCATCCGTTAATACAACCTCAAAACTTCATGATTTAGCAATTAGGCCATAATTGCAAAGCTACGGATTTGAAGCCACAAAATAGGGTCAAACAAACCAAGGAACTATTCCTTCGTCTAGAGTATATAATTAGCTCATAAATCATTTATAAATAATCGGATAAATGCATTTAAACTCTAACGTCTTGCGAATATGCGTACAACTCCGATTTCCTTGTCAGACAAGACTTGAACGTTATGAACTAAAGCGATTTGAGATGCCATATTTTCACAAATAATTAAAAAGACGAGATAGTTAAAGTACCTCCGAACGGTGTCACCAATCCAAGCTTGGAATTTTTAATATAGCCGAGAAAAGTTTTGGAACCAGCATTATAGCAGGAGCACTTTCATCGTCTAGCAAATTCACGAAATGAAAATTAGCCGACTTCAGTTTATTTGTAGATAATCTTTGCTCCAAATTTTCTAATCTATATATTCATAAAATTTAAAAAAATTGCTTTTTTAAAGTATCCTGAACTCGATTTTTTTACAAACAGACTCGCCTGCCATTTCCACCACTATTTAATTAGGAAAAAATTATATCAGTGTACTGCACACTTTATCATTTTCTGAACGGTGATAAGAAACGAAACTAAATTTATGTCCGTGATACCGCACCAAAAAAATGTGAAAACACCGGATAAATTTTTTGTTTTGCAACAAGTGTTATGAGTCATATAATTATACCAATCATACATATTTTACAATTAAAAAGTAAAAAAATATACACACGAGAAATTTTAACCCTTTTGAATCAAGTTGTTTCTGCTAAAATTAACTCTAGGATATCTGGGATATTATATAGTTGGCGGCAGAGGGGGGAAACTATAGTCAGTATATTTTATGGCCAGTGAAGATTACCTGCAGGGCTGATTTTTTTTCTGAAGACGCCCAATGGGCCAAAACAACAGTTTCTCATCGCGGAGAATGCACGAGAGATCCTATCCTTTTTTAATTAACTTTTACCGCCCATCATAGTTTAGTTAAATATTGTATTCGCTCACTCAAATATTTTTTAATTTAGTACATGAATTTTGTTGGAACACCAGCTTATGCAATAAAAAATTCACTTGACTTTACAGGACCCACCTTCACAATCCTGACCCTGCTTGCGAGTTTGAACAGCTGCGTAAACCCTTGGATCTACCTGGTATTCAACCCCGACCTGGCCGTGCTGGTGAAGCAGCAGCTGCTGTGCCGGCGGCGGCCGCACGCCGTGCGGCGGCCAGTCACCGGGGGCGGCAGCAACTCGTCAGACTCGCAGGCCGCGACCAGCAGCCTCCGCAGCCGCTCGCGCTACACGGCCCACTACCCCCTGCTGCCGCCCCCTTCCAAGAGCTTCCTGGCGCCGCGCTCGGTGGTGCACAAGTCATTCAGCGACCCCACGGTCGGTCTGGGCAAAGCCGCCGCGGTCGTCCTGATTACTGTCTCCGCCAAGCCACCGGCGGACTTTGTCTAAGTGTTCATTGTACGAGGACGAAGGACCTCGACTCCAGTCTCATTCAAGTTGGACCGTAAAGAATCACAAAGTGATGGCCGTGCGCGCGTGCCCGTCGACAGGTGCATGCTGCATTATTTGAGGATTTTTATTTGCATCGCCGAGAGCTGTGCAGTAGTGGGAACTGCGCGTAAAAAGTACATTAAGACATGTCAGTATATTTATTTTATATTATGATGTTTTCTAATTTTAAATTTTTTATATGAAAATAATTATTTGGATTTCATAATGCAATCTACAGATGATGTCGTTACAAGTCCCACGATCTTGTGTTTGTTCCATTCAAACTAAATTAAAATTGTATGCATGTTAGCAAAAAAAAAGAACTGCTCCTCTGCTACCGTTTGATGTTTCAAAAATATAATGGCCCATTAATATTCATGAAGCAAAATTATGGGTGGGATTTTTGTTATATATTTATTAAAGAAGTTTAGAGGTGAATACTGTAATTATGTGTTATTATAATCCGTCACATAAAATATGGTTGTCTAATGAAATCCCTTCGCACCGCAACAAAAATTTGGTTCTCCTGTAAAATTAAATTTAACATTTTTTTAAATCTGGAAATAATTTAAATTTGAAAAGAGACTTGAAAGTAGAATTTTGAATTTGCTCACTATTTCATGCGGTTTAATACAAAAATTAATAAATTCAAACTTGTTTAAAAATGTGATACCTGTAATTTGACCATTTGTTTTAAAGGTCAATTAAAAGCCAAATTTGTCTGGAATACAATAACTATTTTTCCGTATTTTGAAAAAAGAATACTAGAGATTTGTTGCATTCCTCACAGGAAATTGAGAAAACAGACTCCACATGCTCGATGAAATCAATGAGACATTTATTTATCGCCTTCAAACTTGTTTCGGCGTCGATATTGCGCCCCATTTCGTGGGACCGCGACGGCTGGATCAAAAATACCAATCCTATTGTTGTCAGCGAGGATGAAGTCTGTTTTCTCAATTTCCTGTGAAGAATATATGTAGTTGAATGGCAGCAAAAAAATATGAAATGGAAAATAGTTTTTCCGATGCTTCATCTTTTTATGTATGACGCAGGTAAAAAGCATTTGGTCAGATTTGAGATATTTTGCAATTGCACACTAAAAAGCAAAGCGTATTGCTTGTCCATGTTTGCAGCTTTTGGCAGCATTCTTTACTTCATCCATTGAAATAGATGTTGCTGTCAAATGTTTCTTAAAAATATTGCTGACATTGCTATATACCTATCACTGTAATAATGAACATGTGAGGAAAATATCAACAAAGTCTGTTCTTGATGGAAAATAAATTGAATGATTCATGTCTTACAAAATTCTCTGCAGCACTAAATCGAGAGTATGTGTCAGGACAAAATCATGTGATTTTAATTAACTTCAATCAGGTTGACACCGCTCCCTTTTTTGTCTGTAAGACGCTCCATTAAACAAATTTTTTGCTTTTTCAATTCCAGGTTCACTACTTATTGCCGATAAGTTATTGTGTACAACCCTTCTAGATTAATTGCTCCACAAGAGAGCGTGAACCATTATAGAGAGGGCTTAAGCCTAAAGATATAAACATGTTTTTAAGTTTTGTAATAAAGTTTATACATGTTAGAAACCAAAGATCTCTACGACTGAATACTTTGTAAGGGTAAATATTATGGACCATTTGGATGTGCAGGTTGTGAAACTCAGAGAGATGTCAAATATTAAAGATTAAAATCTCATCTGGAATTGAAAAAGTCTTCGCCGATTGTGTGTACCTGTACAAAAATAATGTGTAATTTACAATGATAACGATGTATAATATGTAAAGCAGTGGCGTGATGTATTGGGTGCGTTGCGTATATTTGAAATAATGCTGCATATTGCGCAGTTAGAATGAAAAACGTGTGTTCGCTCTTCCGAAAGTGGGATTTGACAGCTGCCAGTTCGAAGTGAAATTTCCCGATTTTAAACATATTTAGCAATTAAATGGACAGAAAAAGAACTAAAACCAGTTAAGACATTATTTCTCTTTTTTAAATCCAAATGTGAATGTTTTTGCAATCCGCTGTTGTCAAAAGAGAAAACGCAGCTAAAATATAATTCGTTTAAATGAAAACAAACTCTTGTGTAGCGTGTAGATGTTAAGATTTGTGTGAGGAAAACGATGTTGGAGTTGTGTTAAATATTTCCTGCTTGTAAATTAAAAATTTGTGTCTCATAATTATTTGAGATTTTATTTTTTCGTGTGTACGAGGAAGAAGATAAAAAGAGATTCGTTGCTCATATAATATATTTTGTTTTTTTTCCTGCATTGCCTATTATTATGCCTGTCAATCTTCCAATAGTGGAGAAGCAAAAAGCGCCCCCGGGTGGGCTCGAACCACCAACCTTTCGGTTAACAGCCGAACGCGCTAGCCAATTGCGCCACGGAGGCCGTTGAGATTCGAGGCGAGAAGAGACTTATTCATCGTGGTACAACTGACGTGCATGGCTTTGATAAAGTAATTTTTAGTTTTAAAAAGTGTAATACTGGCAAACACATTAATTGGCCTTAAAAGCCGACGGTATTACCAGTGAAATCTTTACTTGACTATACCTAGAAGAACCGATGCCGGTATGATTTCTCCCAAACCCCTGAAACAACCTGCGGCGCCACTGAAGTGCAGTACCGGTGCTCACGGCGACACGCAGTAACGCAACTTATTCGTATTCGTGTGCAATATATTTTAGTTTTTCTTTGTATAAGAATGAAAAGCATCTTAAAATGTATAGGAACAAGTAAAAAGCGGATAAAACGGAAAAAGCATTTGTTGGATTGTACAATATGTATTACATAATATATTAAATTTTCCAAATTTTCTATTAGTATTAAATTTTGTTGCACGTTTACTATGTGTGAGACATGCACGCTAAAGTTGACAAAAAAATAAAATATACAGTTGCAGAGACATCTACCGGCATCATTTTCTAACTTTTCCTAGACAAAATTTTAATGCTTTGATTCTTGTGTAAATTTTCGACTAGGTGGTTCAAGCAGGTAATAGGGTTAAATTATAAATTCAGGACAAGTCAGAGTCAGCTCTGGGATAACAATTAATTTTACCCCCGTGCAATTTCATCGTTTCCGTAGTGTAGTGGTTATCACGTGCGCCTCACACGCGCAAGGTCCCCGGTTCGATCCCGGGCGGAAACAATTTTTTGCTCCAAACCACAACAACAACCCTTTGTCTGATGCAGTCTGATGATCCTGGCAAACCGTGCGGAAACTGTCGAGTTCTTGACATTGGCAGAGTTCAATTAATAAGAAAAGAGGTGATGATTCATCAAATTAGAAGAGGCACAGCTCGTGCTGATGATAATAGCCGATAGAGCAAGGGAAGTAAGCAGCAGGGTGCAGGCCGCCTTCGCGAGGGGGTGGGGGTTGCGCCACCAACGGGTTACGCCCTCCCTCCGCTGATTTTCAATTGTCACACAGTAAAAATGGCGTGTGCGTGTTGTTAGCCCGGACTGCACCCCCTCAACCTGCCGAATTGCGGTCGTCAAGCACAGGTGAGCCGCCCCCGCAGCACCCCCGTGTCCGCCGAGTGACACCGGTCGGCCGACACACTTTTGCTCCGAGCCAGAGCGATCGGCGCCGTCCGAGGATCCGCGTTTATACGCTCGCACACTCACAAGCGGCGCCCGCCTGCGAGCCGCACGAAAATCTCATTCCTCTCGCAGTTAATTAATCGCCAAGGGGTTGCTAATAGGTCCGGGGCGTGTGATGCTCGCTTAGGCTCGCAGCCGTATCAGCCGAGTGCACTCCGGGGGAGCCTCTTACACACTCAGCTGCATCAGGGTGCCAAAACGACCTCCTCCTCTTACATCCGGCGTCGTGTTTTTGCGCTTGCAGGTGCCAAAGTGTGTTGTCCCTGTCGTTTTCCTACGATTGCGAATTATATATTTTATCGGCCGGCGTAATTGATTAATTTGCGTGCGCACTCGGCGTAATCGAGCCGCTCGTTACGTTCGCGCGATAAGGCAAGTCTTCTCTGCTGTGCTTGTTTGCGGCGGCAAACGGTGCTTGCTAAGTGTGTGCGTTTAGTCAGGAAATTGTGTTTGTAGGGCTCAGCTTAATTTGCTGATTTGATTTTAGCGTAGATAAGATCCATTTCCCAAACATTTCAACAATTATTTGTGATTGTTTTTAACATTGAGTTAAGTATAATGCGTAGTCGGACAGTCTTGTACACACTTATTGTTTAGAGAAAATAGGGAATTTTAGTTTCATTTTCTTGCCTCGAGTTTGCTTGTAGCATAAATGTTTGTGGAAAAGTTTTGTCCTTTAAAGAAGATAATAATATTGCATATTTTAAAGGAGACTCGTTTATTATTTTGAATGAATGAATATTTTATTAGATGCAAATATGTGTGCAACACTAAAAGACTACAATCGTATGTATCAATTTTTACAACTCTGTGCTGCTTCTCTTAAACTAGTAATATTTAAATTATAATTTAAAACGTCAATAACGTTTTCAAGAGATGGGAAACAGCAAATTAAATAAATCAGTGCAAATTTCAGAGTTATCATTGTAAATTGCTCTCTAAAATCAGCAGTAAAATAAAGCACTTAACAGTGGACGACTCACCAATAATATCTTTCTGTTTTATAAAATTTAGTTATTATTCAATTCAATATTACACTTTATTTACTATGTAACAGAGTCATTATACACCAGGAGCAATTCTACTCTACAGCACAATGCATGCTATCCATTGTTTAACATCACACACAAAAATAGAAAATACGATCCATACAAACAGTTTAATCCCGCGCTTATAAATTGCTCACATAATGTGACAAGTATAGAAATCTGTATCAAACAAATTTATGCAAGACACCCACAAACTCAGGGGCTCTAGGCGGAGCTCCATGTTTCAATCCTGTGAGCTCCTCTTTGTTTGCTAAAAACCTAACTGTGACTGATTTCCCCTGTGTATTAGATCGCTTTAATTTATTTTGTTGATTTATAGGGCAAAGTAGTGTTAATATATGCAATTCCCGTATTGCTACAGAAGTTTCCTGTTCACCCAGTTTCTGCTGCTCTAATTCGTTGTTTGAAAAATAACCAGAGTTCTCAATTAATAAATTCCTCTTCACATATAAACATGGTTTAAATCAAACTGTGCATAAATATTTTACCAGACCGAGAAATTTCAAAAGTGAATTTGAATCACCTTTCCCGCAAAGAGGAAAGAATATATATAACCACCATATATATAATCTCATATGAGAAAACGATTTTGTTTGTTTCAGAAAGGCTCTACAGGCTTGATTTTCTTGTACAGACGATGTGCGGCGCTGAAGGCACGAGCGATCAGCGTGCAGACCGCGCCGGGCGTCCGCAGTAGAAGAGCCGTCGGACAGGGGCGATGCGCCGGGCGAGTTGACGTCCGCGAGCAGCGTGTGCGTAAGTGGAAGTGAGCGCGTTCGAACGCCCCTCTGTCCGCCCACTGTACAGGCTGTCCCGTGAATGCGCAGACTAGTCATGCGTGTGTAGACAGAAAGAGAGAGAGAGAGAGAGAAGTTGGTAGAGTTTGGACAGGAGGATGCCCCGCTCAGTGGGCGACCTGCTTGAGGCCACCAAGCCGACGGTCAGCTACAGCGCCAACACGGCCACCACGCCCAACGCGCCCTCCACCGGACGCTACGTCAACTCGGTGTCTGACCTGTACGGCGCCGACGAGATTGAGGTACTTCTAGACGAAATCAAAGACCTGGAGCCCTGCAGTGTGCGCACCGAGGATATCCAGGTGACCAGGCTCTCAGCCAAGCCGCCAGAACTGAGAGCATTTTCCGCCCGCCACAGGGTGATGACGTTGGTAAGAGATCAGACGACGCCTTTCCAAGCACACACTTTAGCCACAAACATTTTTTTCAAACTAAATCAAATCACTTCCGCCCACTAGCTGGACGCACCTGAAGAAAGCATTTATTTCTCTCTTTTAATCTCTGTCTGCTTGAGTAAACATCAACCAGTACAAAAGGTTTCCAAAACCACAATCAATGAAATTTTCTGGTAAAAAAATGCCCTGCTATAGTTCCTCATGTTAATATTTTAACTTCCAATTTAATTGGTATTTTTTCTCAAACTGTCTGAATTTCCTTAACCAAATTTAAAATTATTCGTATAATGAATATTTCCTCATGCGTGGTTGGTGTTTAAGCGAGTGGACTCTAAATAATCTGCACTGTGCTAATTCTCTTAAGCTTAATACACATTTAAATCCTTCAAAGTCACACAGTAAATAATATATCCCCATCGCATATTAAATCGAATGAGTTGTTGACGGATACTATAAATTTAAAATGCGACATAATTATTTAATTGGCTCTAAGTAAACCAGGTGTTCACAATTTAATTGAATAATTGATGTAAATATGAACATAATTCAATTGCTAGTTCTGGTGAATTGAGTGTGTTGTGTGCTTAGAGTAATTTAAGCTGCAAAATCTTTTATGCGAGTTACAGTAGATCTTGTCAATTACGTACTGCTGGCTGTTTCTACTAATCAGAAGTGTACCAGGCGTTTAAACCATTAAACCACTTTTATTGGAGAGAGACAAATACATAACTCAACTAGTGGTTCTACTTACAAATGAAAAGTTGAATTTACCATTTTTCAATTTTTTTTTTTAACTGAGGCGTCACTTTCTAAATAGCGAAAAACTATAAAATCGAAGCCTAAATCCGCAACTTTTCTTTGCTTCTAATTGATTTTACTCGGCGGCCCCTGCTAATTAATCATCTCCAGCGCCTGCCTGTGCAAAGTGCGGTCGCATATATATTTCACGAGACAGACAAACAAACTGTGGTACGTAGAAAAAGCACAGAGCTGAACATGGACCAACTGATCTCTGTCCAACGAGTTGCCCTCTGGTCCTTTCATCTATTCATGTCTCATCACCACATCCTCGGCTTGCAGGGTTCCTCTCATCTCTTTTGTATTCTACAATCTCTTGTAGATCGCTTATTAGACACTTTTTATTTTCCGTATACCTTTTGTTCGACCACCAACGCCTTCCGCGCGGTCCCTACGCTTTTTATCGATGTGTGCTCTGTGAGATTAATTTTCATATCGAGCGACTAAATCGAAGTCAATCCGCTCAACCCTGAAACGCTTTATTCCCCTTGATCACTTTCAACACACGCGAAAATGACGCATTTATTTTTTAATAGGCTCTCTAGCGTTATCATCCGAACATCAAACTTTTTTGTTCTCCTTTTGCCTCCTCTCACTCACTCAGCCAGACACTGCCTCATATCACATTCTGCCGTGTGTGTTTGTGTTTGCTATGAGTTGCTTTTCACTTTGACGCGCCGCCACTCAGCCCCCGATTCAACCCTTTCACTCGCTCGTAGGATTTTGAAATTGCCGGCAGCCGGACGGCCGTGGACGAGGATGGGCCAGGGGGAGACAAGGAACCCCACGAAGGCAGCGACGCCGACTCGGAGGGCGAGGCGGGCGCCAGGTCGCTGGTCGGGACTGTCCACTCGTGGGACAGCCACGCCAACTACCGACACGATCTCGACGACGACGACGAGGGTCGAATGCTATTCCGAGGCGTTATTGTCTACTGCGACCAACGACACCTCAAATCGGCTACCGGCGTAGTCAGAGTTTTGCTTATTGTGAGTTTCTCGTCCATCAAGCGGGAGAGTAAGATCGATAAATCTCATTGTTTCTGTCGCAGGTGTGTACTGTGGCTTGTTTGATTGGACTGTGTGCTAGCATGTCGTTAAGGGCGCCGTTCCACATGTTGCCCATCCTGGCAAGGTTGCGGCTGATGCTGTTCGTCACGATATTTACCCTCCTTACCACCAGCGTGCTGCTCTTCCTCGACATATCACATACAGTCTACCTGTTTCCATTCAATTGGCCACTCATTGTAAGTATCTCGTCACGATTAATATTTAAATTTAAAAAAAAAAATCAAGCAATTTAAATTAGGAATTCTTCATCCTATCTGATGTCAGATTAAGGAGACCTTATGCTAGTATATGCCATTAAAATGAAAATAATCTTTCCAATGTTTCTTGCTTATCTCTGTTTTTTTTTCTGCTCAAACAGAACTCCTGTCTCTTTATAAGCCTGGGAGTGGCTTACTTACTAGGATCGAGTTTACTGCTTCACTTGGTGTACGCGTACAACAACTCAGAGTGGGAACCCCGCGTCTCCGGTGCGGAACTAATTGTGTCCTATGTGAGTTTTGGCGACGGTCACTGACGAATTGATTTAAATTTTTAATCCGATTACAGGTTTTTGGCTTTCTGTGCTGTGTCGAGTGTGTGGTACTGGCGGTGGTGGCGCACTGGGGCCGGAACCCGTACAGACGCGTCATCACAGCCGACGAGATCAACCTGCAGCCGTCGCCATCGTCGTCGCCAACCCACACGACAGCACCGTCAAGACCAACCTCCCTGGTGCCGCCGGGCTCCTCGGCCGCCTCTAGCAAGGCGGCCAAAGCCAAGCAGCACTGGCCCATTGACGATCACCAGCAACCCTGCTCTTCGAAGCAATTGGACAATTACGACGCAGCGTTCGCGAACGCGTGAATATTTTTCTAAAACAGAGCTTTCGGCTCCAGTCAGGCACTGATTCCTCCTCCTCTCATATTGCCCCCCCCCACCTGATTGCTGTCGCTGGATGAAAATTAACCTCACTAAAAGAGCCTGACTGGAGCACAAAATTCGATAAACGTACGAACGGGCCAGAGGAAAAGCAGTGTCGTGAAAGAAGCAGACAAGTGAAATTGGAATCCGTCTTTAAGCAGCCTGAATTTTTTAAAAATAATTTTTTCACTCACACATTTTGTGATTGGTTGAGCGCTGCTCGCGCTTGGCCATCGCTGCTTTTCGTCTGGTGCATACACACTTTGAAACTCATAATTAAATAGCGCGTCCGATTAATATGTAATTGTCTTCTAGGGAGAAAAGGGCCTTTTACCGTTTTTAGACTGATTACATTGCATTTAGTTCTCATCAAGGTTGTGATTTAACCTGATCTCGTTGTTGTTTCGCCCTTTTCAAGCCCCTGTTGTATAATGACTTCCGTGCCGTTCCCTTGGAATTATTAGTACTGTGTGTCTCGTATATTATGAAAGTCATTCGGTTCTGGTTTTCCACAAATTATTAACTACATAATACTGAGTGTGTGATTCTTGGTCCAGCCAGCACAATGTTTAAATGTTCTTCTGAAGCGTAATCCGTAGGAGGCACGTGGTCAGATTGCACAGCAGACGAGTAATGATTATGTAATTTTGTACTTGATGCGAATGTGGACCATGTTGCGTGTGAAGTGCACAAGGACGTTCGCAAGGGAAGATTTTAAATGGGAGACGACGATCATACAGCAAACAAGCAGTAATCAACCAAAACCCTTTTACGAAAAGCCAAGATCTAAAAGTTGGTGCTGGCAGATAAAAATTTGGCCAGCATTAGGAATTTATCTAGTGTATAACGGAAACGCCACCTTTAAAAATAATAGTGTTACAAAAGTAAAACAAGAAGGTGAGAGTACTTTTTTTACTCGAGAAGATATTTTTAAAACCAACGACATACTCTATCTAGTCTTTTTAAAAAGTCACGTTGTATTCTGCTTTGATTTGCTCTCGTTCTTCTCAGTTCCTAAAGCGCCAAGCCCCAAAGCTCCTCATACATTCCTCACCCTAAAGCAGCAGCGTGTGTTTTACCTAGCCGGAGGTTCAAAGGGGTTGCATTGGAAGTTTTCCTGTCACTCACTGTTTTCTTGCACAAATTTTTAATCTCGCGACTCCTCTGATCATGTGAAAATTGTACAATTTGAAAAAACTACGAATGTAAAAGAACGAGAAGTGGCATGCGACCCAGAGTGTAGGCCTCGAATATTGTATAGACGTAATCAAACTAAAAGTGAAAACCTGGCACAAGTCAGCCATTGCATTGGTCGATTTCTCGGGCATCGGTCGGCAACAGAAAATAAAATATATTGTTGATATTTGATAACTAATCTGAAAAATAATGTCAAGTTGAGCGGTTCTCCCTTCATTATTCACTCTAGTTAAACGCAAAACTATTTTTGATCAAGTAACAAGCGACGATGGTGCCCAATTTAGGTTCCGTCCCTAGAAAATTTTGAGCGTTCTGAACGAGGGCAGCCAAGCCTATACCTGTCGGTGCCAAGTAGCCTGGCAACACATTTGGCAGCTGTAAATCTTGTAAAGGAGTGTTTGTACATTCTATTCAGCCTTGATACTATATTTTCCAAACTCCACTTGAATTAAGATTATCTCATTTCCACTATCAATTACTGTTAAACAAACTATTTTGTCTCTATCTCATTATCACTGCGATGTGATTCTACAGCACTGCTTTCATTTCTCCTTTGGTTTGGCCACTGGAGCGCGTGGTCTCCGTGCGAAAGAAATTCTCGTCCAGAATATCGATCGAAAAGAAAAAAGTCTGCTGCGAGACGATGAGAAAAGCGAAAGTGTGGAATCTTGCCAAATAAGCCCATCAATTTTATTCGTTAAGGTGATCTCCAACCAAAGAGTTAGTTTTATTTCCAACGCCAAAGACTTGAGATTAGTTGAGAGTTAATAAAAAAAGGTTAAAAGAATTGTCTACGCCTTGTGCCTAACTAAGAGATATGGATCCTGTGTGTGGTGCCAGTTGTATTTTCCAAGGTGATTAAATCCATAGGTGCCGACACTCGAGACATGAATCTGTGAATTATACTCTCTCGTTACATTACTCTGTCGCGTTGTATATTGTATTCCTCAGTGTTAAGCACGCAGGGCACAAGGAAACCGTATTGTTTTAGTTGCCGCCTGAAAACTAACAGTGTTGATATTATTGCAGTACACATATGCACATATATAATTCTCATGCATTGTATTGCTCATCTCGGATCATTTTACGATCATTTCAAACGCAGACAAAACTTTTACTTGGGTTCATTTGTCGTGTACCCCTTTACTTTGATCTCATTTTTATCCAATTAGTTGTATTAAAAAGACATTTCTCTAGTCATTTTTGTTCAAATCGCTCCGCCGAGTGTCTTTGGCACTATAATAATTATTTTCTTTGTGTGACGTATTTTCAGTGTGCTGTCGGTGAAAATATTAAGACAATGAAAAGTTTTCCAACCGAACTTCCTGCTGCAGTTTTATTTCACGTAATACACGCCATATAGCGCAGCCTTGCTCTCCAATACAACACGCATTCTCATGCATGTGTGCGCGTGTTGCAAAATGAAATAGGAATGAGAGCATGATAATTATTATATCAAATTATTATTCCTTTAAGAAATCATACTAAAAACGTTAATTAAAAAATATGATTATTTATCATAATTAAAAAATATTAACGAAGTTCTACAATTTTCTTTACATCATTTCTGTTAACACTTAAAGATTTTAGTGCAGAAAAAAACGTGAGTATAAAATTCCACGTCTATAGGACGCAGTTTATTTTACAGTTCATTACGATTTTTAAAGGCGGTGGTCGATAATTGAGATGCACTGCTAGGCATAAATGGCTTGGAATTTCTGACCGACACACGGCAGTTAATTTTAATTTGCATGCAAGGAACACAGCACGTGAAAATCGCAGAGATACGCGCGGGTTGGCCGATCGTCATACTCAGGCCGGGAGGGGAAGGCGGTACTCTTGCTCTGACGGCAAGAGGGGATCACAGACTCGCAGAGGCCAACCCTTCGCCATCTTGGATTCTCCAGCCCGTCAGAGCTTCGGGTCGTCTCCAGTTATGTCCCAATAATTCGGCAAACTGCGATCCACCTACAAAATCCGAGCGACCAAACGCTCGTCTGAAATCTGGGACAGTGACTCCGTGTCTCTAGGACAGATTGAGGGACCAGAGAAGCTGAGAAGCTCGAAAACATCCGGGTGAAAGTGACGGGCCAACGACCAAAGCGAATGACAGCTGTAAGTTTTGAGTCCCGTCGCCCAGTTTTCGGCGGAATTCGTAAAAACATTTAATTATTTTGATCCCGAGGTCCTGCGACTCATAGCTAATTTTCCCTCAGGAATTGCTGAGTGACTGCTAGTGAGCAAACGTCACGCCCCGCCAGCTAGGCAGGTCAAGGTTGTGTCGCCAAATCGGCGTTTTGAGATGTTCGTTCGGCATTGATTGCTAGTCGGTAGAATGGGATCGTGCTTTTCGAGATCACGGAACTCGGGCAATGTGTCCGGCGTGGGCGCCACCCAGCTCGAGTCTGGTGCTGGTGGCTCGATGCTGGGCGGCGTCGGTGGTGTGCCTGTGCCCAACACCACGCCTGGAGTTGTTGGTGTCAATGATGGTGTCGGTGTTGGCTCCAGAAATGGACCAATGCCTCCGATGCCAATGGGAGGCACAGGAGACGGCGTTGGAGACGTGACAGGGTCATCCAATTCTGGCAATCCAGGCACCGGCGGATCGAATGTGCAGAATCACAAGGTACATAAATTAATTTCCAAATTCTTTAGGGTTGAATTGACATCGGACTTTTTGGCTTGTTTTTCTCTTAATATTTTAAGGCATTTTTATGATACTTTATTGATGAAGTCATCACAATGTTATACTCGGTTAGTTGAGCAATAAATTGATGCTAAATATTTCTTCAGTATATTTTTTTTGCTCTTTTTATCCCTGTCCGTTGAAATTACTCAACTCAAATCTTATTTTTAACTATAAAACTGAGTTAGTTTTTTTACTATATCTGTTGTCATTTTTTGAAATATTATTTTGCATGATGTTTTCTTGACAGTGCTAACTGACACTTTCGTAGTTACTCATCCTTCTGCTGACATCATCCAATGCAAAATCAGCCTTTTTTGTATTTTAAGTTAAAAATTGCGAGCGAAATAATTAGTTCACTCAGCATTGGGCTTGTCAAAAATTAATATATTCAAAAACAATATCAATGTTTGTCCCTATTTCAAGGTCTTTGTTGCCCTCTACGATTATGATGCTCGTACTGACGAGGACCTCAGTTTTCGCAAAGGAGAACACCTTGAAATCTTAAACGACACCCAAGGAGACTGGTGGCTAGCTCGTAGCAAAGCATCAAGGCAGGAGGGTTACATTCCATCAAACTACGTGGCGAAGCTACGATCGATAGAAGCAGAACCGTAAGATAAAATGACGCAATAGCGAAATTCAACTGAGACAATCGCATTTCGCCAGATGGTACTTTGGAAAAATCAAACGTATTGAGGCTGAAAAGAAGTTGCTTCTTCCCGAAAATGATCACGGCGCTTTCCTGATTCGAGACTCTGAATCTAGGCGCAACGATTATTCTCTGTCAGGTTGGTGAAAAAAATCAATCAAGTCGCAAAACTGAATTTGCTAACATTTTGATCTTGTCTTACAGTAAGAGACGGAGACACAGTCAAGCATTACAGAATTCGTCAGCTAGATGAAGGTGGCTTCTTCATTGCAAGAAGAACTACATTCAGGACACTGCAAGAGCTGGTAGAACATTACAGCCAAGATCCTGACGGACTGTGTGTCAACCTTCGCAAGGCCTGCATTCAGGTATTTTGCTTCTCATTGCATTTAAATGTGGTGTTCACTGGTAAATCAAAAACAGGTTGAAAAGCCAGTAACTGGTGGACTGTCACACTCGACAAGGGACCAATGGGAGATTGACAGAGGTTCACTCAAGTTTGTGCGCAAACTTGGCCATGGACAGTTTGGCGAGGTGTGGGAAGGACTGTGGAATAATACCACGCCTGTTGCAATCAAAACACTAAAGCCAGGTACAAGCTAAAGAGTAAAATGATTAGTGAAATCTAATTGTTTCGTCTCACAGGAACGATGGATCCCAAAGACTTTTTAGCTGAAGCTCAAATCATGAAGAAACTACGCCACACAAAATTGATTCAACTGTACGCTGTGTGCACTATGGAGGAACCCATTTACATCATCACCGAGCTCATGAAGAACGGTAGTCTACTTGAGTATCTGCAAGGAAAGGGCCGCGCGTTAAAGCTGCCGCCCCTGATTGACATGGCCGCGCAGATCGCAAGCGGCATGGCCTATCTTGAGAGCCAGAACTACATCCACAGAGATCTGGCTGCGAGAAACGTGCTTGTGGCCGAGTCCAACGTAGTCAAGATCGCTGACTTTGGTCTAGCCAGACTGATCAAGGAGGACGAATACGAGGCTAGGGTTGGTGCCAGATTCCCCATCAAATGGACGGCGCCTGAGGCTGCTAACTATTCCAAGTTCTCGATCAAATCCGATGTTTGGTCATTTGGCATTCTACTCACTGAGCTGGTCACTTACGGCAGAATTCCTTATCCAGGTGAGTGCAGAGCGATAATGTTTGCTTTTGGCAAAATATATATTACAGTACTTACTTAATTAATTTTTTTATTTCCTCTATGTTAAATGTTGCAAGAAAATTAATTACAAAAATATCATTAATTTTCATCATTTAAGTATACATAAAATGAAAGCTAAATTATTACTATAGTTTGCAAATTAATTTGAGGATTTTTACAATTTACCTGTTCTGACTTAAATTTCCTGGGTAGTTCTCAGAGCTGCAATTATTCCTTATTTTGATTTCAACCTAGAAGAGTTTCATAAATAACACAACTTTTACATAACATTTTTCCGAGTTATGTTCAAAGAATGCGAGGGGTTGAAATATTAATTTTTTACTGTTTTGGTGGATTCTCGATTTTTAATGCTTCAAGTAAAAAAGTTCCGCCTCTAAAAATAAAACCATATTGTAATAAAACGGAAAGAAGAAGTTTGAAAGCAACAAGTGTGAAGTCTTTAATAAAAATTTGGATCAACCAACCTCAAGTGTCAGCATTTGAACTCTAATAATACAATGACACGTTGTTAATACATTTCAATGTTTTGCTCTGCGAGCGTCTCAATTTTTATTCCACTAATTTCAAAATAAGTTACAAAACTTACACATTTATTTCCATGCTTCAGGAATGACAAACGCAGAGGTGCTTCACCAGGTGGAGCATGGCTACCGCATGCCGTGTCCCCCAGGCTGTCCTGCCGCGCTTTATGATATCATGCTGGAGTGCTGGCACAAGGACCCGATGAAGAGACCAACGTTTGAGACGCTGCAGTGGAAACTGGAGGACTTCTTCACCATGGAGGGGTCCGAGTACAAAGAGGCCAGCGGCATGGCGCAATACTGAGATACGCTTCGCAGCACCATGCCACGAAACAGGACGCTGCGTTAAAAAGAAAACTATGAAGAAAAGTTTGATCACGGACAAAGTTGTGAAGTTGAACAAAAGACTCGCCGTCAGTGCAAGAGGACTGTTTGCATTTCAGGTGACCTGCTCATGAGTAAGTTAATTTCTCTCTTTTTATTCCGAGGCTGCACTCTGTGCAACCCTCACCTCTAATTTCTCTCCGTTGGTTGAGGGAACTGATTTATGCTGATAGTAAAAACATTTGGTACTATAATCCCTTGCGGCTATTTGTGTATATACAAATAAATCGAAATGAACAGTCGTAATGCCATATTATAAAGTTAAAAAAAGATTATTCACGCATGGTAGAACACACCCATCGACAAAGCTCCAAACATTTGTGATGTGACGATTGTTATATTTTATGGAAATGGTAGATGAAGTCCTCGTTTGAACAACTGCAAAATTTTGGACTTGTTCCTGCACCAGCTCGCTCGCAATATTTTTACATGCATTCATGGCTTCCATTGTACTATTTGCTAAATGACACGATCAATTAATGTATTATTCTTGTTATTTTACAGTATTCTATTTCCAATAAGCACAATTTTTACACTTCATGTACCAAATAAAAATATTAAAGGACGCTGATACTACTCAAAATGTATATCAAAAATCTCGACTTATTATTCACGCACCTACCTGGAATTCATAAACTTTACAAGTAGCGAGTTACCAATTTACATGAATCTTCGCAATAGTATACATATAAGGCTGTCAGTCATATGTCATGAAATTCGTAGCATTTTATTTGTTTGGCTATTCTGTGTGTACGTTAGCGTGTTGCGCTGAGCTCGCGTGATTAGATAAGAGCGACCAGGTGAAGCTCCACGTTGTGAGCAATGATTTGAGCCACGTCGGTCAGCTGTCGGGCTTTGCTAAATTGGTGCACGCAGCATCAGGTACACGCTGCACCATCCTGTAATTGACGTTCGCGATGAAAGGAAGCGCAATTCTCGGGGGCTGCTTGCTTGTGCTGTTCAGCTTGCTGGGCAGCGGCGTGAGCGACGACAGGCCTCTGGTCACCATCAGGCAAGGCCAGCTCAGGGGAAAGATATTAAAAACCAGATCGGGTAACGACATTTACACGTTTCTCGGAATCCCCTACGCCAAGCCGCCGGTGAAGGAACTCAGATTTCAGGTTATTTTTTCCTCACTAGCTGCCGGGCACAAAGTAGATTGTTTGATTTTTATTACACGCAGCCCCCCGTTCCTGCGGAACCTTGGGAGGGCATTTACGATGCCACAAAGAATAGGAGCCGCTGTGCCCAACTCAAATACCCCGACATGGCGTATGTTGGAAAAGAAGATTGCCTCTTCATCAACGTGTATTCAACGAAAGTATGTTTCGCCGTGGCATTCCAGTTGAATTACTGCTCACGAGTGAAGTAAAATTACAGCTGCCACAGGAAAACGAAAAAGTGCTTGCGCCAGTAATTTTCTTTATTCACGGAGGATTGTTCGTGCAAAGCAACGGCAACATTGAAAAATACAATCCGTCGCTGCTCCTGGATGGAGAGCCTGGAAACTCTTTGTTTGTAACTTTTAACTACCGCCTTGGCGCACTTGGTAATTTAAATTTGCATTTCACTGGTTTGCGTTAAATTATTCAAAAATATAGGCTTCCTCAGCACTGAGAGTGCAGATTGTCCAGGCAACTTTGGGCTGAAAGATCAAGTGCAAGCTCTGAAATGGGTGAAGGAAAATATTGCTGCCTTTGGTGGAAATCCAGATAAAGTCACCATTATGGGCGATAATGCAGGCGCCGTCAGCGCGCACTTGCACATGATGTCTCCCTTATCCAAAGGTGTTTATTTTTAAAGCTCAAAATTTCACTTTCCATTCAAATTGTAAAATTCAGGGCTATTCCACGCGGCAATTTCCCAAAGTGGAAACGCGCTCACCCACTGGGCTTGGAACCGCGACCCAATCGGCCGCACTCATCGACTCGCCGAGCTGCTCGAATGCGGAGATAACACGACAAGCAATCATGATATTCTGAAATGCATGAGAGCCAAACCTACGGAGCTCGTGGTGAAGAAAGCACACGTCGTCTTGGTAAAATTTCTATAAGGACGTTCAATTCAATGGCTAATTACATGTAAAAGCAATGGAGGACAGACTGGATAATGACCTTTGTCCCGGTGGTTGAAGACTTTGAAATGACTGATGGCACTGCCTTCTTGACCGAACACCCTAGAGAACTGATGCAGAAAAACGCATTCCATCCGGTGCCTTGGATGGTCAGCGTTACTTCTCACGACGGACTGCCTCATTCTTTGAGTATAATTTTCGGCCCCCTCTCCCTGTGGACTGAATAATTCTAAATTCCCTCATTAGACCTACTTCTGTTCGGAGGAATCATGCACGATCTGAATCACGAGTTTGAAACATACTTCCCTTATTATTTCGAACTGGATGGCGAAATGGACAGAGCGGTTGAGGCCTCCAAACTCATCAGGGAATATTACATGAAGGGCGCTTCGTTTAACATGGGTGCCCAGTTGGAGCTTGCCAAAGTGAAAAAAAAATATATTTCTAATTTCCCACTAATTTGATTCAATGATACAGCTTCACACAGATTATTATTACTTCGTGCCCCTCGTTAAATCTGTTGCGCTTCACGTGATGGCAGACGCGCCGCCGGTTTATGTGTACCACTTTTCTTTCCAGAACAGGCACAACAGAATCGCAATCGGTTAATAAATCCAAATTATACAGTCCACCATTTAGATTTTCATAATTCAATCATGTGCAGGCGTGCCTCAGGGCGACGATACGCAGTACATTCTCTTTAAGGAAGATGGAGGGAGACTCGCTGCAAAGGATGGCAGTATTGAAATGGAAATTGCCCAGAGGCTGATAGCACTGATTAAAAATTTCATCACCCATGGGTATAATTTTTGATTGGGTCCATGCACAGTTTCACACGATTCATTCCTCATCGCGCAGCGAGCCCATCCCGAAAGGAGATGACTCATTTGGTGTGCAGTGGCCGCCAGCAGACATGAAGAAGCTGAACTTCATCGATTTTAACAAGAAATTAACTCTGAATGACACATTCTACAATGACCGAATCGCTTTTTGGAATGGAATAGATGACTTACTTTCTACTGGGCAGAGTGTCCTCACGGATGGTCCTGAAGATCCTAATGCTAAAGATGAGCTGTGAGAAAAGAAAGTGCTCAAATTGTTCTGTTTGTTTAAAGAGTTGACTTCAATATTATTGTTTTAAAACGCCAAATGTTGAGATTTTTATAATTTTCTATAAAAATTAGAACAATTTTAAACAAATCACGGATTTTCTTATTTTTTCAAACCTGAACGATCATTAAAAAATCAGCCAAAAATAAAATCAGTCTGGCAAGGAGGCGTATTAATATTATATCAGTAAATTTAAAAGAGTATATAAAGTATTCATATATATATTGCAGTCATGCTAAGCTACATGCCAACTTTGGCTGAATTATATGAAATATGGTAAAATAATAAAACGGCAGTTAAAACAATATCTATAAATATCCTATAGTATATTATAGCCTGCGCATTACTATATTATATACTTACTATATTATAGTTTTTGTTCCATTTTATCGTTATAGCCGTAAGACGAGTGCAGATAACACTCCTAAATTTAACAAAATTATCAAATAAGGAAGTATGGGTTCATTTTTTTCAAATTTAATTATAACTTACACATTTCCCCTATTTGCTCTTCATCAAACTAATACTTGATCCCAAGAAAATAAAAATCTTTTACCGCCACCTAGCAGTGAAACATCAATGAACCCCCACGCCAGGCAGCTAACCAATCAGATTTCACTCAGAAGAGGGGCGTGTTTGTGGAAAAATGGCAAGCAAAACAAGACTCATATTTTCCTACAGGAGTCTCTTCACGAATTTAATTTGTAGGCAAGCAGCAAGGTAATTCTAACCTCTGAATATGTTACAGTGGCGATGACACTTTTTTCTTGTATATCTAGCTCAAAAATAATAAAACTCCACTATTGCATAATGCATTCAACTGATTTTTGTTTATCATAGAGAGCTATTTTATTTTTATCAACGATATTGCCTATTGAGAAGATTGAGAACACTAAATTAAATTTTCCCCACTTAATTTCCAGGTCATTAGAATGGCACGGCTCAAGGAACATTTCATCACAATTAAATCAGAACGCAGGACTGTTTGCGTTGAAGAAGAGCAACTCAAATTACAATATCATGTGCCAGAGAAGCATGTTCATTCAAACTCAAACAACTCCGAACCCCAACAGCCTCAAATTTTTGCCAGGGAGAGAGGTAAAGAGAGACAAACACGTTAACCAGCTGAGACTTACAAAAATTAACAAATTATTTTGTCAGGTTCTAGGCCCTGGCAAAACTATGGATTTCCCTTCCGCAACTGCAGCCTACTGTTCCCCTCTGGCCAAATTACTTTTTCGGATTGACGGAGTGAAAGGTGTCTTTTTTGGCCCTGATTTCATCACAGTCACAAAGGTATTGTTTTTTTTTTACAAAAATGTTCATTTTTGTATCTCTGTAAATAAATATATTTATCCAGGTGGATGAAGACAATGATTGGAAGCTCCTGAAACCAGAGATTTTTGCTGTCATCATGGACTTCTTTGCAAGCAATCTCCCAATTGTGACTGACGCTAAACCAAATGCGGACACAGGCATGACTTAATTAAAACCGAAAAGAAAAAGTTACTGATTTGAATTATTAATGATGTTTTAGTAATCAATGAAGATGATAGTGAGATTGTCTTAATGATAAAAGAACTACTGGATACACGAATCAGACCGACAGTGCAAGAAGATGGCGGTGATATTATTTTTGTGGTAAACTCCTGCCAACTTATCATTTTTTTTTTTTAAATTAATTGAAACGTGAAATAAAATTTAGGGTTTTGAAGACGGCATCGTGAAATTGAAAATGCAAGGCTCATGCACAAGCTGCCCCAGCTCTGTTGTTACCCTGAAAAACGGGGTTCAAAATATGCTGCAGTTCTACATACCTGAGGTAAAACTAAAAACTTTGAAAGCAAACTTTGATTGACTTGGATTAACTAGGTTGTGTCTGTCGAGCAAGTTGAAGATGAGTCTGATGCAGTTATTAAAAAGGAATTTGAGGAGCTTGAGAAGAAACTGAAAAAAGATGACCCATAATTTGTTAGATTATAACCAAGGTAAGATTGGTTTTTCTCATAGAATCAAAATCCAGTCCAAAATCTGCTGACTGTTGAAAAATAAATAAAAAATTGTTAAACATAAACTGACAAAAGCAATGTTTTAACTATCATGTTACATTAGGGGATTTCTTCTATGACTTTATTTGCAGGGTTCAGCTCTTTCAATATTTTTCTTATCTTTCACAATCATAGAATGCTCTAGAGTGATACTAACATTACTATTAAGAACCTATTTTTAATTAATTAGATTCTAGTTTTTGGGATGACAGCTGTTTGACAAAACGATTAATTTTTTAAGCGCTTCAATAATAAAATGCTGGTTTGGGTGTACCTTCAAGATTAATTAAATATTTTCTTTGGTAGCTCATTTAGATCTATAATAGTGAATAACTTTTAACGTCAAAATTTTTGACCTGTTTTAAGTGTGGAAACATTTATTTTCCGATAAGTACTACATATTTTTTCTTTCCTTGTGATAAAGAACGATGGAAAAAATTGACCTTTGGCTTTACCAAGGCCTTCGGTGAGATAAAATTAGGCAATCGCAAGTTGCACCTGCACCTCTGGTTGCTCTGTCGTCACACTTGCGCTCTACCCCGCAGCTCGAGTTCCGCACGTGTGTCATTTTCTGCTATTGAATGTATCACTTTGTTTTCCTTTTTATGTTTCTATTCTTCAGATAGCAGAATTACGCAGTCAAGGTTGCTTTAACGTCATTAATCAATGCGTGATAATTTTGCAACGCAGTTACTTTTAAAATTTTATGGCTGGAAAGTTTTTAATTTTCACTTGAGTTTGTGAAATGACGTGAAAGAGGAAATAATATCTTATAGTATATATTTTTTATATCTACAAAAATAGATTTTGTAGTAATTGTATTAATAGCTTCCAGACATTATGTGTTGTTATCTCTCAAGATTAAGATTTGTATATTGATCCATCTCTTAGAAGCATCTCCAGGGTTCTATGAAATCGATAACATTATAATTTCTTGTTTACTGCCGGCGCACAATCAATTTTTACGATTTCCCTTAGCAGCCAGGGGCGCATTATGATCAATGAAGCAAAATTTATCGCCTATGGTAGCATTTTAGAACATAGGACTTGCTTCTTGCGCTTTATTATTAGAACAAGCATCTCAACCTTGTACATATACAATATACAGTTTGCGGATTTATTTGCTTCCTGGAAATCGCTTGTGGTTTCTCAGAGCGAAATTGATATAACATCGTTACTAATTACTGGTAGCTTTTGAATGCACTTTTGGAACTGGTTTTGATACTTGTTCCATCTCAACAGAAGGAAGTTTCATCAGATTTTTTAAGTGTCTCGAACGTTACGCCAAAACCGGTTCACTGTCAAAGTGCTTTTGACCCAACTAGCTCATTTCAAACGCCGCCAAGAAAATGTGCTCTCCAATTATGTAAGACACACAAGATAAATTAACTACTAGGTTTTTTTTATGATTTTCTACTCAATCATCACCGAGTTTTTCATTTTGCAAAGCTGGTCGACACTTTTACAATTCATAATTGACTCATTTGATCAAACGAGATGGAAATGTTGCGTGTCACACTTTTAATTAATTTGCATACAGCAACGTAACAGCTCCATTACTCTATTAACTTGTTAATGGTAGCCTTGTACTACAGTACATGGAAATGGCCTTTAACTAGGAATAAAGTAATAAATGCGAGACAGTTTGAAAATAATAACGCAGACAAATCAAAAGTCACTTCCTATACCTATACACTATGGAGGACTTTGCTTTTTATCTTTTGACAAGAAATTGCAGCATTGTTTACAAACAACGCCGCATTTAATATAAAAGGATTTCGGTTTCAACATTGTCGCGTCAATTATGCGATTGGCTCTCATCCAGTTTTAGTTCGTTCGCCTTCATGTCATTTTTCTCTTCGAACTCATTTCTTGAAGCCTTCGCCGAGAGAACATGCTGTTTAAAAAAATTGAACCAGATAGTATGCGGTCGTGAAGTCGTGATTTTATTACTATCTAAGCACGAGCTCTCATAAGCGACATACGCAGGTGTTCAATCTTATTTTAAATTAAACGGATGTGTCTAAACGGTGGTTTAATAAAGAAATAAATGCCGGCGAGGAAGTCAAAGGCGAGTGAAAAAAGAAGGCACGCGTGCGTCCCAAAATAGCGACCCCGCCCTGTATTTTCGGCCGCGAGTGCAACTCTCTCGACAGTTTCGCTCCTCAGAATGCGACTCTCGGCACGTCTTGCTGCTTTTTTCACACCACGCTCCGTTGAATGCAGCTCGCGCGTATTTATTCACATCTAGCCAGCCGACGATCTGTTTTGCAAACGCTGCAACTTTTGAGTTGAAAGTTCGCGACCCACCGATGACTCTTGGAACAACAGATCTCTCTTATTTATAAAATCACTTTGCGAGCGAGCAGGTCCAGTAAATTTTGAAGCGCCTCAGGTTAACCTCGAGGAACTATATCACATTCCTTGAATCGACAAGCGCTTTTTTGCACTCGAAACCGTTTTAGAATGAAAAGGAAAATCACTTTTAAATGCTTTTTATGAAATAAAATAAAAAAATTCAGAATTTAAGCAAGATAGAGCGACCCTTCCGGTTAGTGGCGCACTTAAACCTTAAACACTGGTGCCGTTGAATTGTTTTAATAGCATTGACGTCAACCTCGTATATTTAGAAATACGTTTTAGAATGAAAAGGAAAATCGTTTTTTAATGCCTTTTTAAATAAAAATCTTAATTTCATCATCTTAACTCCTGATAAATCTGTCTTTAAAGGACAAATTTTAACTCATCTTGATAAATTCTTGTCCAACAGAATATTAATAAAGACAGACACAACAAAAAAGGTACACTAAATCGGCTGTTTTCTGATTAGAAGCATGTTGTAAACCAGAGTCGGGAAATAGGAATACGGAGCATTTTTCAATGCAAAATATATTCAAACTCAAACATTGATTTTGTTATTTTGAGTGCACATGCCTCCTCTCTGGATGTCATGCGTTTGCTTATGAGCCTCAGGGCTGATGAATTGGCGGAAACCAGAGATTAATTAATCTCATTTAGTGTCGGGTGAAATCGGCCTCACATCTCACATTGTGCAATTAGGTAATGATTTTCCAACCAGCATATCCCGCGGCAGTGTTTCTGCCGCTGACTCGCCCAAGTACGGCGCAACTCGTGCGCGACAAATAAAATCTCATATATACATTCTGGTTTTTAGCACCTCGCTACGATAATAAAATTTCAGAATTTAAGCAAGATAGAGCGGCCCTCCCGGTTAGTGGTGCACTTCAACCTTAAACACTGGTGCCGTTAAATTTTTTCATAGCATTGACGTCAGCCTCGCATATGTTTAGAAATACACATGGTTCAAGAAAGATTTTCTTAATAGATCGAGGGTGCCTAGTTCCATATTCTTTCATAAAGTCATCAATATTTTTTTCCTTTTCTCGGGAGTTTGTTTATTGCGAAAAAAATAGAAGAACTTGATAACGATTGCCTCACTTTCAGTGTACATGACTCAAAAGCGTTACCCGATATATTTGTTATTTCTGTTGCAGTATTTGTTGGGGTAGATAATTTAATATCACTCATTCTCAATCACATTCTGCACATAAAAAATCGTACATCGCTAAAGTTCGCAGCAGACCTTTTACCTTTTGAAGTTTTGATACTTACTGCGGCAAGAGGATTTTAGAAATTTCTGTCCTGTTTGCAAATTCTTTCTATGGAAAAATAATGAATAAAATAGATGTGCTTGAAATTGCCCTTAATGGTTTTGCATTGAATGGAATTCAGTGTGCGTCGTCTTTTAAATTAGAAATAATGATTTCAAACCCTCATTTATTTACGTTTTTATTACTAAAAAAAATTATGGCCCCAGATCATTCATAATTTAAATATCTCGACCCTTGCCATTTTGCCAGCAAAATATTGAGAGCAGTGAAATTCAAAAGAGTCACTTAATGCAGCGCAGCTCAGGTCTGCAGCACCTTGAGTCAGATCAGTGCAGTGTGCAAAATCGGCGGCTGCCCATAAAATAAAAGAATTAAGAGTCGGTCAGACGCGACGCTGTGAACAAGACAATCGATTGCGGAAGCGGCGACGGAGCGAGTTTTTTTAATTTTATATTTATCGTTTATTGCTAGCGCCTGCCTGCCTGTTTGGCAACGCCGGTCCTCAGGTGTCTATCGCTTGGATTTGGGGGTGCCCCGGCCGCTTTATTTGTCCTCGAGTGAGAGATGTGCGGAGCAAAATCAGCGGCGGCCGGCGCTGGAATATTAAGAGCGAGTTAACGCCGTAACCGGCTGGCTCCGAGCAGTGCTGTGTGCACCAAGGCCGAATAAAAGGCTCGTCCTACTCACTCAGAACGAGGAGCGAGAGAGCAAGCAGCGAGTGAACAGAACACACCACACGCCGCCACCTTCATATTAAATGCACGCGGGTTGCTATGCGCACTCTTCGAACACGAACACACCCGATTCCGGATAAAATTTGATAAATAAATATGAGCGTGTCACAGCCGGCCGCAGACTCAGTGTAGACACGACACGTGGCCTTTCGCGCCCGCAACTCGTTTTATTCCTGATCGTGCGTCAGCAGCACCTGGAATTTCGACTTCCTGGTGTTACTTCTTTATCATTTTTATAAAAATTTTACCGTCAGTTAGTTGCGCTTCAAAAGAGACGAAATAATCGGTCAGTTAATTATTAAGCTTTGACCTTGAGAATGGTAAAGTGAAGAGAGTTTCTAACTTTCCGACGCAAAAAAAACAGCCACATTCGGTTATCTGGAATAAACAGCATCCAATTTTGGATGGTATATTACAGTAATATAGAGGAGAAGTGCTGCAATGCAACAAATTACCGGCAGGGAACGTGGCGCCACCTTGTTTTTTTTTTGGCATATTTTAAGTGCACCTGCCGCGCACGCACTCGCAACTGCGTTTCGTTTTAATTACTGGGTCGTCGCTCAGCCAGCCAGCTTGTTTTTTAACAAAAATGCGTAGCAGCCGTACTGATAAAAAAATAATATTGATTCATCCCATGAAAATCTTTATCTTGCAACGACGGTCCAGATAATCCAGATTGGCTTTTTTCTCGGGATTTCTTTAATCACGCGACAAAACATGCGAGCAGCAGGAGTATTATGCAAGGCTGCGAGACGTTTGTTCGTTGCTGTGCGCGGAATTTGGATTTATAATCTCGTCGTTTCACATTTCACAGCCAGATAATGAATGCTTCCAGTCAGATTTTCTTCGAGTATTGACCTTATTCGAATTCAGCACCGAACTGTCGCGCAAAGCGTTGTACTGCAACTTTTGTCTGATGTCAATTTTTCTTCAGAGCTGAAAGAACTTCATTGTACTTCAATAAAAATAAATCTTACAATGAAATTTTTATTTTCCCAGTGTGTCACCTTGGCCACCTTGCCTACCACTTAAAAATTTAATCATTTTAATGCTGGAATATAGCAATTATTGCCCGAGCTGTTAAAATCATTTACATACTGCCGGCCGGTGTGTCTGCGTGTATAATAGTTTAGTCCGCGCATATATTGTCGTTGGAGCAAGTGAGGGCGTATGGATATCGTCAAACTCTCAAGCTTTGGACTTGTGGAGCCTTGGACGACAGCGAAAACGCTTTTTGGTGCGCACAACAATGCTAATAAGCTGGCAAAAATTTCGCTTTTTTTCGCCCCACTCCGGATTACTACGCAGTTAGCACAACCGGCGCCGCAGGAGAATGCCGCAGTTTGCCCGGCACCACAAAAAATCGAGAGACGGAATTCGTCTTTTCATCAGAGTAATTTTAAGTTTTTGCTGACCACCTTTGTGGAGCTGGAGATTGGATTACTATTTTATTAGTGCAGATTGAGCCACGTTTAAATTTATTTTCTGAATGGAAATAAAGTTTTTGAAAAGTGAATTTAATTAGCTCCTCCGTCCTGGCGTGTAGGGGATTGAGGGGTACGAGAGAGTGGAGGGACAAAACTGCGTAGAGGCTTTTACTACGATTGAAAAAGGAGGACGAATTAGACCGATATTTTAGCAAAATTGAAAGTGGATTTTAAGCGAACAAAGATAAATTTTTATTTTACTAATCTTGTTGGATCTAATTTTTGATCATATTTAAAATATTTAAAATAGAAGTTAAATTTGTATGAATTTATCAGCGGCGCAAATTAAACAAAAACCGGTAGATTTGGCGAGCGTACCGGTACGACGTTTGCAGAATGAAACCGAAAGCGAGCAGAGACCCCACCGCAACACCAAAGGCCATTGAGGTATTTCGAAGTGAGCACCGTGAACTGCGTTCGAAGTCGCTAGTCGCCAGTTGAGTCGGCATTCGGCACGTGCACTGTTGTGAAGCTGTGATCTCAAGAGACCCTCGAGTCCCGCCCCCGGCTGCCACCCCCAGGTTCTGCCGAAAGAATGTCTGCGTCCCCTATCGCAAGGCAGGCCACCCAGAGCCAGTCGATCCCATCGAGGCATGTGGTCATCAACGATGCGACCCAATTGCCCATGGATTACTCGACCACCCCCGGAGGCACCCTTTATTCGACTACCCCTGGAGGTGAGTCTCGTGATGCCCCCAGGGCCCGCGTGAACCCCGCTCCAGGGTTGTTGTCAAGCGAGCATTTAAAGAGCAAAATGGACGCGATCATGTGACCTCGGCGAGCCATTTTCAGGGGCTGTGTTTACAAACACGGGGTGGGGTGGGGCTGGAGCCGATTGTCAAGCACCCTTAGCGCCCGGGCCGCTCCGTTATTCCCTTGGGATCATTCGGGAACACACGATTTCTGTTTGTTTGTTTGTTTGACTTGCGGCCGCGTTTGGAGTCTGGGAGGCTGTTCGGCATATATATTATTTTTATCTTACATTCAGTCGCTGGTCTCGCGACGACGCTTTTTTGAGATTGTGCTCGCGAGATATTGCTGCAGTTAATTTGTGGCAAGCCACACATGTGGTATTATAGTGCGAACGAGCGTGGCGTCTTAGAAGAATGCCTTCTATAATAAAAACGCAAATCAATTGGTTTGAAATAGAAAATAATTTTTCTCATGCTGATTAAGCTGCAGAAATATGCCATGAATGTAAGCTTTCCTTATTATTGTTAGTAAACATTTTATATAGTTTTCACCCAGACGTTTTTCAACAAACAAACAAATTACTTGTTTGCTGCACTCTTTTACTTCCAATGATAAATTTAATTTGGAAAAAATCCTCAAATTACTCACCAAATCATCATTCAAATATTTTCTATAGGTCGTCTCAATCCATTACTTTGTGTTGCGAGTTCAAAACATCTGTTTTGTTTGACATTAAAAAATTTTATACAGAAAATTTCTGCACAAGTGAATAATTGTTTTTCTGAAACACAACGCCAGAGTAATAACAAACAAAAGGAGGACGAGAATAGATTTATCGCCTAAAGGGGTGTAAATTCTCCAACATAATGGAAATGTGTTTACTTCATGTTCTCTGGGCGAAGCCACTACCACCCAATAAAAAACGTTTCAAAACAAATACTAGAGTGAACATAATAGACTGAGCTATATTAATATATTATGATTTAATTCCAGGAACCAGGATCGTGTATGACAGATCGTTTTTGCTGCAAATGAGGAACTCGCCTCTGGCAAGAACCCCGCCAAAGAACCTCCCTTCCATTCCTGGCATCACCAGAGGTGCACCTGACCAGGTTTTACCAAAGTCCCCATTGTGCAGTCTTGCTAAGAAAGGTGAGCTAAAATATGAGTCATATCAGTATGATTAAAAAAATATAATGTTGTCTGGTGACCACGTGTTAAATCATGAGTGGCCGACTTTTCCGGTTTTTCCTTGTTTTACGTTTTTCCAGAATTTTAAATTTCACGTCACCATTTCCTCTTCTGATTCACACGTATGACTAATTCATTGTGATTTATTTTTTCAGAAGTCACCGCTGGTGGTGACGAAGGCCAAGAGCAATTCCAACTGGAAATTTAAAAGCTGCATTTTGTTGTTCAGCGAGGCTCCGGGTCAAAAATGCGGTGAAGCAGCTTCAAAATGAGTGTATGTCTCGACTCGGACCCGCCAATTAAATATTTTAAGAAACAATGAAGACAGACGCCTTGAGAAACCGAACGCATTAAATCCGTTGTATTTTGTTCTGCTCAACCGATTTGTGCCAATGGCACTTTAAATCTTCAACCGCACCAATTGCCACCAATCTTTGCATAAAATAATACTACTTGTCTCTCAACCATGTGTAAAACGTCAGCAAGTATCAAAACTCATTGTAAGCATGTGACATATTCAACCTCACGTTGAGCATTTTCTGGAGCACTAGCTTGACCCTTTTCTAACTTTACTATGGTTAACAACGTGAAGATTCTGCTAGGACATTATAATAAAGCTCCAAGACCAGACGATCGTTTTCTGTTCCTATAGCCTGCATCACTACAGCGGGGTGCTCTTTCTTAAGTGGCTCTTCAAAATTTAATTTTGCGTTTGAAAGTTGCTAAAAAGCACGATGTTTGGATTTATCAAATAAATACATATATAATTATTTTGTCTGATTTTACGGCCATTGTACAATATTGTTGACCGATTTCCTTCGTCTTCCCGTGATTTGAAAACATTATAGCAATAAAAGGAGCGGAGCGTGAAAAAGAATTTTCTTTCATGCGTGTTCTTATTTATACCCACACCTATCTGAGGAAGTAAAAGCAACAAAACAAACCATACGAATTGAGGCAGCGGCACCTTGGCGCCCACATGTGGGAGGCCTTGTCGTCGAGGCAGGTCTTCCTGCCAAGGTCTGTCTGCCGTCTTCTTCACATCCACATAATATTATAATCACGACGGAGATCTCGGCAATGGGCAGTCCGCAGTCAGTAGTATGCATGCAGGTCGTGTGTTTACTACACGCATACCACGTGACAAATGCGCCCCGCCCCTCGTTACGTGCCTATTTCTGCTGATTTGTTGGTTGTCGATTGTCGTCAGTGCCAGGACTCGCAACTTTCAGCTGAATCTCTCCTCCGCGCCCCTCCGACCTTTGACAATCTGACCAACCTGTGTTTTTGTCTTTACAATCGACTGTCTCAAGTACCTGCATTATTTGTTTTTACGCCTAGTTCTTGTCTTGTGTCTTTACTTTGTACAACTGCCCCAATGGAGGGTAAGAATGAAGAGAGTGCGAAGTCTGTTGATTCTCTACAGATGGAAGAGACTTACCAGCTCAGACGGAGTTACATAGCGTAAGAAATTTAAGATTGCATAAGTGACAACAAATTTCCGATTCTCACGAGAACATAGCTTAAAAAGTGTATTTCAATCGACTTCAATCAATACTTTTGTACAACACACACCATACAGTTGTTTTTATTATTACAACGACTACAACACACCCCCCTTTTGGAAAAGTTAATCCCGCAATTTCTTGCATAAATTATAATAATGTTACATAAATTTATAATTATGATACATAAATTATATAATATATACATATTATGTATATTAAATTTAATGTCTCCACCCAATCATATTGATGAGCGGCCATAAGCCTATTTTTTTTATCAAAAATTCCAATTTTGCATTAGCTTCTGTATAAACATTGATAGTCATATTTCATTAATTAGCACCTCCAGATTTATATGAACAGCAGTTTTTGAAAGGAAAATCGAAAGCAGAACAAACTTTTTGTTAAGCGTAATTTATAATAGCCCTTAAATATTTAATGACACACGTTCACACCGTGGGGTTAGAGCCACAGCCAATTTATGAGGAAGAATGTTTGTTATTTAAGCAAGATCTAAATCCTGTCAATAACAAAGGATAATAACCATTTTAAATCACTAAAGAACCTAAGTGAATATGTTAAAAACGAATACATTTGGCTCACTAAATTGAAATTATCGGTTTTAATGCGTCCTTCAGTTAATTATCTCTGCAAATAATAACATGAGACAGAATCTCTGAATACCTATTTTACAGTGAATCATGCCAGTTGCACTACAATCAAAGTCCTTTGAAAATAATGAGCTCAGAGGGAGTCTACTTGATTGATTCGATGGGAACAAAATATTTGGACTGCGCCACAAGACTCTCCAGTGGTGAGTTCGTGACCCTGCAGAAAAGAAACTGGAAATAATTAACGTTACTTTGTAAAACACTACAGTCGGTCACTGTCATCCCTGTGTTGTGGCTGCAGGCCGTTCGATGATGCAAACTATGGGTGCCATTCAAGACTTTTCCCAGCACGAGTCTTACGTCAAAGCACTTCTCAAAACCCTCCCGCCCAATTTTGAAGTTTGTCTGTTTACAAATTCCGGGTAGGACACCAGATTCAAATTAGTTAACAAGGGAACCCTGGAATCGTTTCGCTCTGCAGTGCAATTTTTAGCGCCAAACGTTAGAAATTGAGTTTGTCCTCATCAACAATTGCAAACATACCTTAGAAAAATTAATTCGTCGTAAATTAAAAACAATTTGCAATTATCTTGCGTTAAATGTATATATTTTATAATTGGCTTTGCAAGTTTTTTTTAAATGTCCAGTCCGCGTTGCTAAAAAATGCTAGAATGAAAATTTTGGACTGGGTGCTCCCTGTAAATATTTAAAAAGTGAATACGTTTGCAGCAAAAAATTGCGGAACGAATCTGGGTTTTGCTTTAAGTTGACAAAATAAATTACTTCACACTATGCAGATCTGAAGCCAATGATTTGGCAGTGCAGCTGGCCAGGAATTATACCAATCGAAAAGCCGTGGTTGTTATGGAGAATTCCTTTCACGGGTCCAGTGAACTGTTGACCGAGATGTGTCCTAAGTCGTTCAGGAGACTCCCAACTGGTTGGCTATTTTAAACACCTAACCAAAATATCCCTAACTTAATGTCATGTGCGTCAGGCAAGCCAAACTGGGTCACTGTTGTGCCATTGCCAGACACCTACCGAGGAAAGTACATACAAGACATTTACGCTGCACAAAAGTATTTCGAAGATGCGAAAGACGTGATACAAAGAGGCATCGCTCAAGGAGGAGAAGTAGGGAAATTTAGCTAGAATTCTAATATGCTCACAAATTTAATTTCCAGATCGCATGCTTCTTGTCAGAGCCTATTTTCATGGTCCAAGGAATGATCATTCCACCTGCTGGTTACCTGGCTAATATCTATAGGTATAACAAGTCGGATATTCTGATTCTCCTTTATTTAATTTTCCAACTGTAGTTATATCAAGAGTCTAGGAGGGCTCGTCATAGCGGATGAAATTCAGCTGGGAATGGGACGCTGCGGCACTCAGTTTTGGGGTTTCCAAACTCAAGGTGCAGTGCCAGACATCCTAACCCTCGGAAAAGCCATAGGGAACGGCTACCCTCTGTCAGTTGTCATCACGTCGCGGCAGATTGCTGACACACTGCCCAACTGGGCGAAGCAGGTACAATGTTTTATTTTGGTAAAACCTGATCAATAACCTCTTGGTTGATAATAGTATCGCTGCGAATCGGTTGCTGTAGCGATTGGACACGCTGTTCTCAAGGTGCTTGACGAGGAGGAGTTAGTGCGGAGCGGATTACAAAGCATGGAGTACCTGTACCGAAAGCTTGTTCAATATGAAAGCAAGTTTCAATTCATAGGTAAATTTTTTCTTGAAGATTGTCATTAATTACTGTCGGACTCTAACGATTTTTCTACCAGGAGCTATACGAAAAATGGGCCTAATAATAGGGATCGAAATAGTATTAAGCAAAGAGTCCAGGAAACCTGATTCATCATTAGCTGAGAAAATAAGCTACAGGTAATAGAGTAGCATTTTAATTTCACAATGCATGCTTGACTAAACCTTTTGTTCTCCACTTTAGGCTTAAGGATAGCAATATTATTGTTGCAAATGAAGGCAACATGAATAATATACTGGTCTTCATGCCACCTTTTTGTATCACGATGCGCGATGTTGACATGCTGGTTGATGGTCTTGGCCGAATACTGACGGAAATAGAAGTGGAAAACTCGACAGCAATATTTGACGAGATTTTCACTTCACAACCAAGCACGTAAGTTATTTAAAGCACTGTGGCCGCTGGAAATTAATTTTTTCACGCAGGAGCACCTCTGCCATATTAGGCATATCCATGGCCGCGAGCAATGACATGACACTGGAGGAGGAGCCGCCATCACCGGACGTCACCTTCAACTACGCTTATTCCGACGAGGAAGCTCGGAAAGAGGCTGAAGCTTACGCCGACATGGATTAAACCTTCTTGCAGTTTTAGTGAGTAGGATATTAGACATTTCTAAAAAGAAATTTTCAGAAATTTGTATCCATAACCAGGCTACTCTCGCCTGTGTCGATTATTTTATTCACGTTTTTAACACCTAAATTTAAATAATATACATCATTCTCTTACAATAATTATGATAGTTTCGAGATTATGCAATGATCTCATCCAGAACACACAGACAGTGGTTATGATAACAATTATGTTTCAGCTGGAAACCAAAAATTCTAGCATTTGACTAGCAATGTGTGTTGATAATTGTTAGTTCAAACTCGGTTGTGTCAAAAGATGATGATGTGATTCAATGGAAAAACAAATTTCAGTCAGTGGCTTTAACATCACAAAGTTACCAATCCGTTTCAACATTCTTAGTGGAATTGCATGAGTACATGTTACTATGTTTCACAACAATATTTGAAGTTCTTGAAATTTTAGTTCAACCTTGCCTCATAATATGAAGTCTGAGCTGCTCTAATTTTAATAAGCCATGGTAGCTGTTAATTAAGTTGAGCCTTTATCTGCTCAAATCCAATACAACGCAAAAATTAATCGGGGAAAATAGACTGCTGGCTCAGACCTCTATGCGTGTTGTTAAATAACAAATTCAAATCTATTCACTTGTTATTATATCCGGGTGATGTATTTTTATAAAAATCCTGATATTTCAATGTTGAAAATAAATCTACGCAAGGGTGTTTTGGACAAATGCGCATCTGTCAATTTTCCATATAATCAGCACATAAAAATGACATATATCACATTGATTAATAACGTAACGCCTTTCACGGGGACGACGATGTTCGGTTTATTCAGTCACTATCGTCGTCATGGCTTCTTGTAAGAGGCTGCCTGCATTCCTCGTCAGACCCGTACACTACATCTTCGTCGCTGTCATTGATCATGGAGAAAGCAGGGTTGTCTTTCGTAATACTGGTTTCTAATTGAGAGATATTAATCAAATCTCGCTCAACGCGTATAATTAATTTTTTACCGAATATGTTATTTTCTGAAGGAGCGTACACATAGGCCATCGTGTAAAGATAAAAGTTTAGCAGTCCATAAAAAGACATGAACTCGGCCGAATTTTTGTAGGTTGTTGAGAGTTCAGCTACAAAGTTATCTTCCAATATTCCGACTCCAAAACGGAGGACAGTAATCATGATGCTCAGACTCAGCACAATTAGCATGAGCAGCGTCAAAAACTTCAATCGCATATCTGGAAAAAGGAACAAATTGCCATTAGGAAACGCGTGAAACTGTACAAAATAATTTTACCAAAAAACGGCATTGCTCTGAGATCTGTGTACGCTCGTAAAATCAAGAAGAAGAGGTAAACCAGGTATAATCCTCCAACAACAAAGAAGAATATCTTGAAATTCTGCATGGATTTAACATTTTGCATATTATGGTAATTTTAAGGGCTCAATAATTCTTACATAGAAGTTATCAGTGTCGATCTTGTAGCTGTATGTGGGGTCCTGCAGCTCATTGTATTTTTGCCAAATAGCCATGACTACAGCAGACAGCCATAACATACCAACTATCAATACTTTTGGCAGGTAGAAAGTCAGAATGTTTCTTTCGTTCTAAATTGATCAAGTAAATCGCCAAGTCAGAGTTGAAAATTAAACTCAAATATTCTACGTGTACCTGTCTCAATCCGTGGTAAATGCACAGCCAGAATAAAAGTAAGGCACAAAGGAAGGTAGCTTGAAAAATAGCGTCCAGTGCCCCAGGAACGGACGAGTTGAACAAAAATGTCATTGGAAATATCGGATCTGTAAACACGTCCTCAATTGTAACTTCAATACCTAATATTTTCGTGCCATACCGTTGTAAAGGAGGAGGAGAGGAAGTAACACTGACATCCATTTCTGCTCAATCGACCAGTCGTAAACTGTGTACTTCCGAAGAGCGTGGGCAAACCAACACTAGACACATAATTGTTTTAAAAAGATTTACAATATATCGACGTGTGCACTTAAACAAACTTACGGCTGTTACGAATGTCATCAAAAGAAAGATTATTCTGAACCACAATTCCAATTGTGTAAAGTCAGGGTTGTATGTTTTGAACTAGAAATTAGAATTATTTAATTTTAAATTTAAATCAACTGGTATTTTTGAAATGTTGTTACGTAAAAGAGGACTTCCTTGATGTTGTATCTTTGATGAAAACTTTCGAGTCCGTATAGGTGGACTGTCAAAATGTAATGCGTGTAGTCAAGGAATCCGAGATGTAAAACTATGAAATCGTCACACTCCTCTCGCTGGCAATGAACGTGTCTTGTTCTAAAAGTATAAAAACTTTGTGCATTTTATCTTTTCTAAGTATCTCTATTCCGACCTATTGTGCGCTTGATCTTCTCGGAGAACGGTCAACGGCTTGTGATCAGCAGTGATCCCTTCTATTGTGACACTCATGTGAAAGCGCTTGTCGTAGGTCTCGTCTGATATATTGAGTCGGCATTGAACAAAATTGGAAATAAAATATATATGTTGTTATACCGTCTTTGTTTGCGGTTTTCATTTTGGCAATGACCCACAGCTGCTGACAGTACGTGGTGAGGGCAGGTGTGCGCATCACAAAGGGTCCTCTGCTTATGTCACTGTTGTTGACTTTAGGGAGAAGTTGGCCCGATCGCTGGACGGTCGTGTGCGTTATTGGAGGACCTTTTATCATTAATAGACATTTCCGTTAATTATTGAATCAGCAATCAAGGGTAACATAAAAAATGGCAATCCCCTGTGCTTCTTTGATTATGCATTTTGCTTCGCATGAGCGTCATGCCAGTTGCCTAACTTTGGTTTGTGCAGGGGTTTTTATTCCAATAAATGGTTTGCTTTTTGTCAGAAAAACGTTTGCTCATTTTAATTGAAAAATTGGAAATACCTGCAATTCCGATAAACACGCCAAGGCCAAATATTGCGAAAAACGCGACGAAAACCATGACGAACTCCCTCTTGTGCATCGTGTAGAGTCGCATCTGCACGGATCTAGAACCATAACATAACAATGCGTAAGAGATTCGGCCCTACCCTTTTCATGCGAATTTTACTGGATTAACGAAAGGAAGATTAAATTTGAATGAAATTAAAAAAAATCGTTTGAAAATATTAAAGGGTTTTGCGGACTAAAGGGTTAAACAGATCCAAAATTATTCAAAAAGTCGTGGTCTTTGTGAGCTCACCTTTCACAGCGGTCGTGGTGATACGCAGGAGCGATGTATTTGTTGAACTCGCTGAACAGGTCGCTGAACTGGGACAGGGCACTGCGCACCCTGAGACACAAACCTGCCGTGGGCATGTGGTACGCATAGCCAAGGCTAGCCTCAGGCCGTATTCCGGCCATTTTTAGGGTGCAATCATGCAGTCGCGAAAACACCCGCTGTAGTTACGGAGTGGAGTTCAGCTTACGAGGTAGTAGGCGCCTGCGCCACAAGACAACCAGAGACTCGCCGCGTATAGTACTTGTGCCGGTTGGACGCGTTATTGATTTTTAACATGACACGCGCTCGTCATTTTATTTTTTGCATTGATTGACGCACAGAGACACTTGTAACCGATGCTGCTGAATTTTGATGATTAACGTTGAGTTTCGCAGTAGGTTGTTAATTTTTAAGTTTAGAGTATGCAACGAATCTACGACCTCTCTACGCCTTATCACTCAGGATGGAATCTAAAAGTTAAAATATGGTTTGATAGGCCAGTAATTCTTATCGTGTTGCATAAGCATTGAAATCGATGTTACATTTAGTAATTCTTATAATTGTTTATAGCATGAGCAATACATGCATGTATTTCAAATTAAATTAATGTTTTTTTGGGTGGGTTAAAATTTTGAAAAAAAAATCTGACATTCGTTTTCAACCAGAAATGAGTTAAAAAGATAATGAAATACGCACGTAGGTAATTTTACTATAGGTAATACTACATAATATATGGTATGAATTTGGTTTTAAAGGTGAAGTACAGCTGATGCCGTAACAGCTGCGTGCTAAACAATTTTCCTAAAAATATTACTATCAGATAATCTGCGCAGAGCCGAGTCATTCCTTGATTTAAATGTCACAAATCCTAATTTGTATTTGAAGGTTTGTTGACAGAAAGAAGTAAATTCACTGTAAGTCAAGTACTTTTTTATTTGAAATTAAAAATAGGCATCTTATAGTATGTACTAGAAACTAGTTTTTAATCCCAGTACTTAATGACCCCATCCCAGCCGGCAGTCACCACCTTGCTTGGCTCATGTGGATGCCACAGGCACGCGATGCAAACATTATCATGAGCTTTCCACTTTTTGTACAGTTTGGTTGTTTTCCAGTCCCAGACGTAGCATTTTCCGTCAGCGTCACCAGATATCAAGTAACTGTAACGCAAGAATATAGGCATATAATTGCAACATAATGCACCAAAACAATTATTTGTTACCTCATGTCCGGCGAAAAGTCTAGGCTGCAAGCATATCCAGCAACCATGTGGCCAGTGAACGTTTTCTTCCTGTTCATCTTGAATCTGTTCAGGGCCGAGAAGATGACAATCTTGTTGTCCATGCTCTGGCACGCCAACCACTTCTGGTTAGGTGCCATTGAGACGGCAGGCATCGAGTGCATCGACGGGTCAGCGATGTATTTCATGTCTACTGGAATGTCCCTGCGGATTTAATGTGAATTTAGAACTCAGTTCATTCGCTACATTGACAAGAAATTACCATTCCCAAACACGCAGACTCTTGTCATCTGAGGTAGTGACAAACCTCCTGTTGTCGTCCACAAAGGTGATAGTATTAACAGCTCCCAAATGCCGGTCATACTCTTGAACGACATCACCGGACCGAGTATCCCACTGAAAATAAAGCTTAAATTAGGGAACGTTCCGGGAAAATTTCTCATTTTTAGTTTTTTTTCCTAAATTGAATAAATTGATATTTAAAATTGAATGAACTATTTCAGCGTGAGAATCAGAATTTCATGAGGTAAATTTCAGATAGGCACTGGCATTAAAACCTGCCACAGACAAAACCAAAAGTAAAAAATGATTTCAAGTGATTCTATAGGGCTAAAATATAATCGTATCTCATAATAAAAAAGAGTATCTAAATGCAACATACACAAATGATCTTTTTGTCTGAAGTTCCAGCCACAAACAAATGTTGCTTTTCCCTCAAGGGATGGAATTTGATGCAGTAAGGAATCTTCCTACTGCTGAAGCGCCTCTTGACTCGGCCAGTCTCAGTATCCCATAGTTTGATGTATCTGTCATAGCCTGCAATACCATAAAATTGTAAAAACTGATTTTGCAGAAATTATACTGTCAACCTACCCGCTGACAGGAATTCCGTTCCTGAGGCGTTGAAGCAAATGTCGCGAACAGCTTGCCTGTGTCCATAATACGTTTGGATGCAACGTCTCTCATTGTACACTTCCCATAACTGCGGGAATGAAAATCATATTTCAGTCATGTGTGTCAGAAAAAAATTAAAGCAAAACCAACCTTGACTCTGCCGTCCATACTGCTTGAAAGCAGCAGATGAGCAGTCTTTGGGAACCACCTGATGGCAGATATGCCTTTTGTATGACCCGTCCAGGTGTGAATGTGAGTTTTGGGTAAAAAGCAACGACTTGGCGGAGCGTCAGACCGAAGGTTAACCCCCACATCGTGCGGAGGATGCAGAAATGACCTGCCTTGATAGTCCAGTGGATCGGAAACTGAAAACAAGAACAATTTTGCTAGCATAGTTAGCAAATGAAACAGATTCTCTTACTGTGCATGACAGCTTTCTCTTCGAACGTTTTGTCCTCTTGAGGTTTGCCCTTTTTCTGCTTCTTGGCCAAATATTCTTCAAGCTCAGCTTGCTCATCCTGGAATGCCAAATAAAATAATTTTGAGCTAAAAATCAAGTCCAAATTCATACCTCTGAAGGTTTAGCAACTTTGACCTCGTCCACAAAACCTCCCCAGGGTCCAATGAAGCCTTCAATATCTTCTGGTTGGTCGTTTCTCACTCTTTTCCTTTTGTCGCCAGGCCTCTTGGACGCTGGTTCAAAAGTAGTCAAACCACTTTTCTCCTCAGCCAAATCTGATGCTCCAACGAATGATCTTCCATCGCCAGGATCCCCACTTACTGTGGGATCTAGTGCATACCCTACAGACAGTAGATTTCTGTTATATTAATGACATCTCCCTAATTTGCATCCACAAACCATAAGTGTGGAACGTCCGTCGTTGAGCTTCAAATTGGAAATCGCTCATATGTGCTGCTTCCACAAAGCCAGATAATATATTCTTGTTTGCTTTTTGAAGGTCACTTTTGAATGGATTGTCTGGTCCAACTTGAGGCGCGAAAAGTTCTTCAAACTTTGGATTGTAAGCAACTTCTTTGGTTGTTACATCAATGTGTCTTATCGTGTCGCCCTGAGTACCCTGAAGCAGTAATAGAAATATACAAAAAATTAATAACACATTCATAATACTCAATTTCTCATTGTAAGATGATTAAATTTATGTATTTGCCTAATATGCTATTGCCAAAGCATAGCTACATATATGGTAAAGTTACAGTTTCTGCCGGGTTACACAACTTGCCAGTTCTTATGAGAACCCCATGTAAAAGTAGGGGTGGCGAAAACTGTAACTCGGCGGCGAAAACTGTGACTTTTCCATACAACTTTTATGTTTATTAAATTTGCAAAATTACATAACGTCGCAATAAAATTAAGTATAGTGAAATATATTACCTGAGGAATGACATCAGGAGCAGCGCAAATTTGCAGACTGTTTTTCTGTGAAAATTTCACTCCTTCTGGGTCAATCGGTTTTAAGTGAGCTAGAGCTTCCTCATTTGATTTCGGCGTAGATTTCACTTCAGTTTTCGAGGATTCTCCTTCTTCATCACTACTCGCGTATTCTTGGAGGGCATTCATTATGCCGAAACCAATTTGGGACCCTCAGTTCTTCAAGGAAAGCTGACTTACAACTGCTTTCAACTAATTTGTCCTGGATGAAATGCGTGCTCGTTGTAAAAACACAAACAACTTAAGGAAGGAGCGGTGCGCGCTGCGCACCACGTTACTCGTTTGTTTTTCTGATAACAAGCAAATATGTGGAGAGGAGTTGGAAACGGAGGCAGCCTAGATTTTTAGCACCTTGCGACTATATTAAGATAATTTTGTGTAAAGTGGTATTAATTTAATAATTACAATTGTCTAGTTGATTAAATGTGATTACTTGTTTAATAGGCTGACTTTTATAAAAATAATCAGGTGTCAGAGGCAAAAATGTCCTAGCTCTCTTCTAAAATTGCTTCACTTGGTGGAAAACATGAAAACATAAACAAGTGGATTTAAAATACATACATATCTACGTAACTGAGTCAGAACTAAAAATTCTATCTTTTTAGTCAGAATAGAGTTTATGTTAATAAGCAGCAGTTAACAGGTAACTTTTACTTAAATAGGTAGCGCTTGAAAGCTTGCTGGGGAAATATGTACATATGCCGTGACAGTGGGCGAACAGTTCTTGCAGGGAAACAAATAGAGGGCGTTTTACCATTTTAGTTGAGAAAGGCGACACCGATCAAGTTAAATATAATCAAGGAACATCACTTGAACATCTGGTGATGATTTGACACAGAGTTCGTGACTTTTCCATTAGATGGAGGGCCAGTGGGTGGCATAAAAACTTATTCCCAAGGTACTTTTTCCCGGTTTATTGCCACTTTTTCGGCAACCACGAAAGACTGATACGAGTCATTTTGAAAATCTTTTTTGCTCATGATGGTTAACTTTTCTCTTCAATTAAGGTAATGAACCCGTTTTAAAGCATCAAAACTTGAAAATTGAGTGATTTTATCGCTACTTGAAATCTGTGTTTCCCTACCGCAATCTATTCTTATGCCCGATTATACCGCGTATCTCACTAACTAAGGCGGTAACATTTTATAATTAACCGGGAATACATTTCTTAATGCCAGAGGAGTGCATTGGTTGATAAGAAAATATGATACATTGTTTAGGCCAATCACAGAGTGGCTAAAACACAGTTTCTAGCATCAAGGTGTATGCCTACTGTCACGGCACCATACTTGGCCAGGAAGTGTTGCTAATTCTTCAAGAAATTCAAGATCGTGGAAATAAATGTACATTTTTATTTTTTAAGAATTGATAAACATTAACGGCATAATAATTTTGTGTGTATGTATGTACATATCGTATTTTTATGTTGGTTAATACACAATCAGTTACATTATGTAAGTCCGCACATTGTGCCAGGACCTCCAACCTCTATTCGCACAAAAGTTACATAGGGTTTCGGGTTTCAGCCCCTATTCGCACCTAATTGTAAGTTAGAAGCAAATATGCCAACCTTGGGCATAATACATATACATACAGTGGTAACATTTTTATTTTCTGTCCATAAATATAAGAAACAAATCAACAAAATATTTTGTCGTTTTGTTGCAACTTTTGGAGTCGCTCAAATTTTTATTGCGTAATTTTTAATGATGAAGGTATCATTATTTCATCGTTAACATGTTTTCATTTTGTATTCAGAAAATTGAGAAAGTTAAATATTTAAAACGGAGTTATTTTTGTTCAGATAACGATGGACGAAAGAAAAAGTGAAGCCTCAGACCAGCAGTCGGTTGTTAACGACAGTGACGATACTTCAATGTCAGAGAGCAATAATTATGGAAACCTAGAAAATGAAGAGGAAGAACTTGACAAGAAAAGTAATATCCAGGAAAATTCTAACATCCTCCTTCCTAGAATGAATGTGCAAGAAAAGATCATAATCTGCCTTGATCTCTGTGCAGACTTGCATGGATCGGACCCATTTAGGTAAATGTCACGATTATGGATATATTTTAAATGCATCACGTTGTTTAATTCTTTCAAGGTTTGGAGATGGCACCAAATTGTCCACATTGAACATGTTGAAAAGAATAGTTCAGATGTTCTTGTTTTGCAAAATGACCATTGATACCAAACATGAGTATGCGTTGATGGCGCTTCATCGCGAAGGGGCCTCGTGGATCACGCACTTCACTGACACACCTTCTGATATCACTAACACAATGGCCACCTTGAAGTCAATGCCACAACCGCCGGAATGTGACATGTCCTGTGTGTTTGATAAAATCGTTGACATTATTGCCTTGCCCCACGTTTCTGATGTCAGCGTTGAGCTTCCTTCCCACATTTACAGAGTCATCATGCTCTATGCTAGGTATTTTTTATCCGCGAGAAATTCGGAAACAAAATAATGCTCATGTTTCCACAGGACGAATTGCCGGCCCATTCTTGGTACAAACTGTGGTTCAGCCAAAGCCTTGTCGTTGTCGCCATACTTCTTCTTTGATCTCATTTACGTCCATGAGCCGCTGAATGATATAAACAAAGACACCTGCCAAAGCATATTCAACGACCTTTGCACCGAGCTGTGCCTGCCAACCTCCTACGTTTTCAATGTAGGCCGAAATCCAACGAAGCTTCATGACTGCATGGCTAAATTGCTTGCCCACCCCCTGCAGAGGCCGCTTCAGGAAGATGCTGATTACAAATTACTGCCAGAAGAGCACTCCAACTGAGTCCAAAGTGAGCCTGAAAAACATTCCTAAAACGTGCATGTTCTGATCATGTGCCAGTTTTTAGTAAATCTAAAGAGGAATTTGTTTATTCTTACAGCTTCAGTGAAATGTTACTGTGAACCATAAATATATAAATTAAATCGGAAGACCAAATTTTAATTAATTTTCACATCATCAGATAAAATGTTAAAGCAGTCATTTACATTCCAAAGCTTACGCCAAATCATTTAAATAAATGTAAGTTCGTGAAATATTTGCTCACAGAGCAAATTAATATATTTTCTGATCCACGAGACACAAATCTATTCACACAAAATCGATACTACTTAGTCCGTTTGCTGCATTTGATCGAGTTTTCTCTCGGCTCTTACCAGCAAGTGCAAATTATGAGTTTAAAAAATCAATCCATTGGAAAGTCGCAGCCAAGCACCCGCCAGAAGCCTTGTTCAAATTTCAGTGTTCAGTTTGACTTGCGACGAGAGCAGGTAGCCACGTGGCTCATGAGTTTGTCGCTGCGGTTGAAGCTTCTTTGGCACGAGTCACACTTGAACGGCCGTTCGCCCGAGTGGATTTTTGAGTGTCTCAGCAGATTACTGATGTGTGAGAAGCGCCGGTCACACTCGTGACACGGATAGGGCCGCTCGCCCGTGTGCTTGCGCCGGTGCTTGTTGAGGTCGCCCATGTGGTGGAACACCTTGCTGCAGAACTCGCAGCACAGCTCCTTGGCGGTCCGCAGCTGCTGACTGGATGACGGCGACGCCTCCATCTTTGACTGGTGCTCCACAGCATCCGCCAACAGTCCCAGGTTGCTGGACCAACCTGAAGAAGAGCTGCAACAGCAACGGACGGTGAGTACACTGATTTTAATCTCTAATCCTTCCTATATCAGCGTTCAGCGGAAAAATTTTACTGGCCTAAAGCTGAATGCCTGAAAATTTAAGTAAATTCAAATAGACATTGGAAGGCTTAAAAATTGAAAATTTGTCAAAGAAAATAGTGTCACACGCTCTCATACTGTACAGCGGCTGTTTCGGCCCTGTAGGCCTGATTTTAATGGCAAAGTCGCATAATGCCATGCAATATATTTTCTCCCATTAAGAAAAAGGCTTTAAACTTCAAGAAAAATCCATGAGGGGTTAATTTAATTAAACTGACGATTTTACAATTTAAGAAAATTGTTCTTCAGCAAGAATATTGTAAAATTTTGTTTAAGATTTTCCCGTTCTGTTTGCTATCATGACCAAAAAGCTCATAATGGCCTACACACTTTTGGTCAAATGGGATTAAATTTTAATTTTCATTTAAATTTAATCCGCGGGTGACTAAATTTTAGGCGACCCTTTGAAGTTGTCAAGTCTTATTTCAGTGCGCTGTAGTTGGGTGAAACTTTCGTTACTGCCGGTATATTTTATAATAATTAGAAAAATAAAATCCCGAGACTGAGCAAATTGAGAGGAGTGGTGGCAGACATTGCCAGAAGCATGGGTTTGTACGCAACCAGCGCGTTTAGCCCGCCAACAGAAAGTAACGATTGTTACTTATAACCGTTCTGGTTGGCGAAATCAGTTTTAATTATTTGAAACTATAATTGTGATAAATAAAGTAGAATCTTATAGAATTTTATAAAACTATGAGTGCGGCTTAGCCAGCAAAATTTTGGATTTTAACTGGATTTAAGTGAGAATTTATCTTGTATGTGCAGTGGCTCTTTTGGCAGGTAAAGTACTGCTAACGTGCGAGTTAATTTTTCTCTTCAATTTTTCAACTTTTGATGCTTGTGATGCAAACAGTAGAGTAATTGGATAAAGTATTTTTAGTTGAATTAAAATCCTCAGGCGTTGCTATTTATATTTTCTAGGCCATTGTTGATTGAAAAAAGTCTGGAATAGCAATTTTGGGCAGTTTTACTTGTTGATTGTTGCTTGAAAGAATTGTATTATGTATAGTCAAAATCAGTTGGTCAATGAATTATGCATGCCGCAAGTAGTATTATAGCAGAAAAATAAGTGGTGTCTAGTTTGCTATCAAATTATTTTTGAATCAAACAACAGCACTAAAAACATCGTCTGCAAATTACGGGAATAAAGTCAAAACTTCTCGAGTTTATTAATACTTGTCCACCACCAAGACACCGGCGTTTTAAAGCAATTAATGGGAAAATCAGATTTAGCTGTCACTTTAGTTAAGCTCGTACCTTGCACCGCAGTCCATTGTTTCCGTTCCATCTGGCTCCATTGACTCCAAGGTAGTGTAAGTTGGTCCTTGAGATGAGCAGTCGGAATCCTCGCAGTCTTTATTAGTTGAATTTAGCGCCTGTTAACATCAAAATGCCCAATTGTTTAAAATAATCAACCAGAGCTAAGTGTAACTGGTGCATTAACTAACTATTACATTTAATCTGTTTTAATTTTTTAATTTTTCAATCGTTGAACTCACCATGGCAGCGATGCCTGCTGCCTGCAGCCTTCTGTGTAGCTCTCGCTGGCCTCTGGTGCACCTCTGGACCAGCTCATAGCTGACATCCAGTCTGGCGGCGCAAGGTCCGCATAGCGTGTTCGGGAAGAGATCAGTCTCGTTGACCTGCGGGCAAAAACGGACGTTTCGGGGTTTTGATTGACAAGAGTGTTGGCTGTTTGCAACCATTGGTGTGATAACGGCCTCGGGCTTTCCAGTAGCGTGTGACTCGTAACCCACGGAAGGAAATCTGCCTAATGAGAACATGATGACTGATGTTTTGGAAGTTCATTAATTTTTTCAATTAGTTTTATTTAAAGAGTCGCAGTTAATTCTAAGTTTAAATTAACTCTATTTGTTTGGGGAGCATTACCTTACAAAATTCCTTTAGTCAAATAACGAGTTAAGAGTAACTTTAAAATCCGTTTTATTTTATTGTAACCGATATCACCATGAGTCATATTTAATAGGCAACCATATGCTTCCAAAAAGGGCAGTTGAATGCCAAACCGCGGGATGTGCATTGGGCATGTTAGTCAGTGCGACGAGCGAACTATTTTTAGCAGCAGGTGTCTTCGCATCCAGTGAATCACTCACTTAAATATGCTAAACAACGGAAAAGCCAAATGTGACACTCTGTTTATATATTAGAGGCACATGTCGCCTAATTAAAGTTAAGAGCCTCCTTATTTACGGTCCCTGCTGTCATTGCCGCCAAGTTAATTTCAATTAGTGGTCCAAGATTTTTATTTCGTCAAAGACAAATAATTTTTTTATACCACTAAGTGGAGCTACGTTTGGTATTTGCAGAAAAAATCATCTCACAAAAACACAAGTTGGCGTACTAGCAATTATATTCGGCAAAAGCAGATGCTGTAAAAAACTTAGAAAAGTGCGGGAACCGCTACTAAAATATGAAGTTAATTTTGTGAAACTATGCACATGCTGAGAGTAAAATTCATGCTCTTATATACAAAACAGGCATCAAATATTTATTTGTTTTTAAATTTATAAGGGTGATTTATTTTGTTAAGAAGATGTCAATTTTAATAAATATGAATTTCTACCCAAGAGAAGAAGATATTTCTAACAGTAGCAATCTTATGACTTGTATTGCTTGAACCCAACAAAAGATAAAATTTTAGTGAACACCAATTAATTTTTAAGATATATGCACGGGTTAGACTTTGTAGAACCTGAACGCTGGAGGGGTTTTTTTCTGTGCAAAATCATTTTATTGCCTTGACTAAAATTGTAATTTTTTAATTGATTATAGAGCCAGAGCGGAAAACAAAACCCCCTTATTTATTTTTTTAAATTTTTTTTAATAAATAAAATTTTTTAATAAATAAAATTAATAAATTTGCAAGAGCGCGTAGAGAGAACTCACAAGGATGCGGAGACACACGCTGATTTTGTGCTGCAGCTGCTGCTGGACAGCGTCGTGGTCAAAGATGCTGATGACCGGTTCGCCGTCGGCGGCGCACACGCGGCACAGTCCGGCCAGCGGGTCGGCGGCGTCAGACGGCAGAGCCAGCATGCTCTCGTCTGCCGGCGACGACCACGGAGTGCGGCCATCTCTCGGCGCGGCAGCCTCCCCGCCACAGCCGCGCCGTTCGCAGGCAGGGAATTCCCTCGTAGCTGGCGGCCTCACGTCCTGCCGTGGGATTCCCGTGTCCCGCGGAGAGCAGCACCCCCGCACCTGCCGCAGCCGCTTGCTCGGCTCGCTTGGCCCTGTCGAGAGACTTCGGAAGTCCGGGTGGACGACCCCCACCCGGACCAGATCTTGCTGGTTCGCTCTGGCGCGCGCGCTTTATGGAAAGGATGCCCGCCGCACCGAATGTGGGTCAAGAATATAATTCGTTTATTTGGCGGGCTGCGTGGAACGGCTTTTTGTGCACCACTTCATGCCGCTTTCTGCCCGAAAATGTTTTGTTATTTTATTTTATTGCGTGTACACACTGCAAGGTGTGTTAAATCTGACTTAATGTCCTGAACAACTTCACACAAGCAAAGCAAATATAAAAATTCTTGTTGACCTTTCCTTTAGAAGTGATCGATTTTTCCCTTTTTTACTTTCACTTATGACCAAAATATTTAAAACTTGTCAAAAAATACAGCATAATAACTTCCATTATTCATATGAAATTAAAAATTCCATTAAAAGCTTTCTTTTTACTTCACTTTTCCGCAAAGCACATTTTCCAGACAGCATTGTCCTATCAAAATTTAATTTTGAAAATTAAATAAATCAATCTGAATTTATTTGCACATGCTAGGAAAGGCATTCACATTCAATAGAAACCAATGTTAGAAATAAAAATAATTAAAGCACTAGATTTTACCAGATAATATTATGAATTTTCTCATTTAACCACGTGCATAATCAGCGATCAATATTGCCTACAGGGATAAAAATCAAACTTTATGTATATGCTAAAGACTAACCACATAGGAATGAAAACAACCCCTTTTTATTTCAAATCTATTTATGATTTTTCATGTTTGATCGTTCAAGTGCATCGACATGTATTATCAGTTAAGAAAAAGGTTGCCTTTTTTAAAAATTAAAATTGGTGAATCAAAACACGGCCTTATTTTTTTCTTTCACTTTTGTTTTTGACCATGAATTTTTTTAATCATTCAATCTTATTACACTACAAGTCCACGGACAATTAAATTATGCTATGGTGCGTATTGGTAAAGAGGCGGTAGCGTTTTTTAAATTAAAAAGTGACATAGATATTTTCATGATTAATTTAAGCGTGTTTGGAATGAGCTAACATGCAACAAGAAGTGAGTATAATATAGTAATAGGCAAACAATAGAAATGTCGCGCACATGCAGGGGATTTTCTTCTCGCCATGGGCAATCCCGAATTCCACATCATCATTGCACCGCATTTGTACGTACGTTGGTTCTAAACTTGCAATCAGTGTGGCCTTAACACAGCTGCACGAGCAATTTGTAATTTTTGTGCTCCATTCAAAAGCTTCCTGATACGTATCAAACGGTCGTATCGTGTGTGTGTTATTTTCAAAGCTCCATCATGTTGCATTGTTTTGTATTTTTGCGCAATAGTAATAATCTCAATCAGCACAAATTAAACCTTCCTTTTTCATTCAAACCTAATGAACCTAAGTGTTGTAAAATATGAAAAAGAACACAATATTTTCTACAAAAATCCTTTATTTTAAATTTGACAATTGGTGTTTTTGAGTCAGTTATATTTTTTCTCTTATTCATTACAGTTTAATTTGTCCCTGTTGTATGACACTTTCACTTCTGAATGCACGAATGAATGAAGTCTCGCGTGGCAATAAACCTTTCATTGAAGCGAGGAAAGCCGGTGACTCTCCCTCAACAGGTGAAATACAAGAACTCACTTTGCCGTGTTTGCGTGGAAAGTGTGCATGAGCACGCTGCGCCGCATGACTCATGCCATAACTTCGTTGGTTCGTTGTTATTTCTGCCAGCGTTTTTCCTGCTGTTAATACGCTCCTCTCCCTCGTTATCGTCATTCGCAGTAGCTGCATTGCATTTTATCGATCGACTCTAGAGAGCCTAGCCAGCGGGAGGAAATCTTCTCTCGCTGCTCGTCTTTGTATTACTACGTATATGCGTCATTGGGAAAGGTTTCCCACATTATTATGTAGATCGGTGTGCGTCACTGCAGGATAAAAATAAACAGACGCACGCCGAAGCGGTGGGACGGGCTGAATGACAATTTTATCAGCGTTCACCTGACGCTGCGAATTTCGCTGTCAACGCTTCGTGTTGACCTAGGCGTCCGTGGGCGCGTTAAGTCGACTTTGATAATATGACCAGAAAGATCTAAATATGTTAATCCGTCAAAATAGTTGGTTTTTTTGTTATCCTGCTGGAGGTTTTAATTATTTATTAGGCGAAGGAGCTAAATTTAACCTAACGTCGCTGGGAATTCCTTTTGCGCTCAATTCTATTTTCTCGAAGCTTTTTTATTTTTCTGTTAAAAAAACTGGTTTAGATATTAAATTAATCCGGGCGTTTTTTTAAAGTTCACAGTAATGTAAAGAGAAAATTTTAAATTTTTGACCGTAATAGTTGACAAAAAAAAATTAATCGAAACGTTAGAAAATATCAAAACTCAAGGATAACCTATTTATACTTCTTGTTACTGATTCAATAAACCCATAAAGTTTTGTTCCTCATTTTTTAAAATTAATTCCTATTTATTTATTTTGCATCTCAAACCCGTACCCAATACAACCTCGCTAAAGGCGGTCGACTTCTCGTAAAATGTAGAACAAATAAAACTGCAAGCCCGAACAATTCAATCGGTTCCGTGAATTGTATTAAAATCGCTCTCACGACGAGCCGAGCACCTCTCTTTTTGGCTTACAATTAGTCGTCAACACCCGTTTGGACTATGATAATTCTTGTAGCTCTCTGTGCCAGGGCCGCCGCACTCGAAAGACACTTTGTGTGTGCGTTCCAAAGGCGCGTCGTCACAGAAAAACAAACACAAGGCGCGAGCAATATCAGCTCGGCGACAATCACAATCGTAGTGTCGCGGTGCAATTAGAGCAGATGAGAGCGGCCAGCGGGGTGGCTGCATTTAAAAAGTCAAATAATTAATTTTGCCCTGAATTGTGTAAATACTTCGGACAGTTCCGACGGCGCACGTGCTCTTTCTTTTGGCTCTGGTGTGATATATGCTGTGCAGTTCTTGGACAGAATTAATGACCTCATTTTCCGCGATACATTCGCAACGCTGACAGTCGTGTGTTGGTTGACTCGATTTGCTGTGCGGAAAACATATAAAATGGTGAGAAAAGAAAAGACGAGAACCATGAAAAACCTGCTTCACAGGCTGTTTGTTCATTGCGATTTTCCATTTTCACCAAAACCAGGTCGCACTTTAGAACCATATTTTATAATTTGCATCTTGTATAAATTTAAATTCTCCAATAATTTAATTTCACGGGATGAATGTCTAGAGTTTCAATAAAAGACCCCAGTGCGGGAGCAGTTACATAGCTGGTCCTTTTCTGGACATATCAGTTTCCTCCAATGAGGTCCGTGCGCCCATGTTATTCGTTCGTAATGTTATTGGGACGCGAGTTGTCCCCTATTAGGGGGTGCCCATCTGGAAAGAGATGAACTGATCAAAAATGAATAAAGGGAAATCGAATAGGAGTGTCAAGTGAAGAGATAATTTTTGAATAGAAAAATTTATGTTAAGTACTAAGCGTACAACACTTAAAATAATTGTAACGCCGATCGAGTTTAGCACAGTTTTCTCGGTCATTTTTCTTGCCAGATACTCGTTTAAGTATGAAGATAATTATTTAAAGTTAAAAAACTTTCCATGTATTTTTAATGCTTCTGTAACCAATCTTTTCTTATTGTTATCCCTCCCTCTCTCCGCTGCTCCGCGCGTGATTAATTTTTCCCGTGGTATTGTTCCACGCCGTTTTTCCCCAATAATATGTACACACAGGCATTGACAGCGTGCTCGTATTGCTCTAGTCCTGATTTATTTAACCTCGGCCGTGTTGATAAACTGGGAAACACGATGAAAGTCAGCGTAGAGTCCAATACTGCAATTGGGATTACATCTCTGTGCAATGGGAAACACTGCCTGTGAAAGATTTCCTGTTAATTATGCAATTAACTCACTGGGAGCTAGGTAAACATTTTACATTCACTTTTCCAGAGCCTTTCCCATTCTCTGTCCATATACTTATACATTTAATAACAGCTTTATTCAAGCGATCTAATATTAGACATCGGGTAGTGTTTTTCGTTGAAAACGCGGAAGGTCAAATTATAGTAGCATCTCTGAACGCCAGAGTGGTGGCAGTTTGAACTGCTTAATAATGATCATTATTGTATACCTCTAGTAAAATTCAGCTTTATTGCTTCTTCCGCTATTGGGATTACCATGCCTTGAAAAAACTTGAATATTTCTAGACGCTCGCCGGTACGAAACCAAGCATTATGCGTGTTAGTTTCAGAGTTCGGCAGACGTGTGGCCGTCAAACGTACTCGCTGGTACGCGAGGTCAGCAACTTGTCGATTATAGTCGAAATATCAAACCAACGACCTGAGCAGGAACTGACCTATGGCGAACAATAAGGAACTGATCTCGCGACTATTTTAGCTAACAATTTTTATATCCCCTCTCGAAATAGGCTCGTCTCGTTATAATTTATTCATTTTTTATGCCATATATGTTTGCATTCTAGCTGCTGTCGCAGACATAAAGCGTGTAAGGTTAACAGTCGATCGTCTGTAGTGGATTTTCTTTGCTGTGCGAACAGTAAGCTGGTCTAAATTTGCACCATATAACACAGCCTGCAATACAAACATTACTAATTAAAAGCTCACAAATTTCCAAAATGTTTTTTTACTTTTATCCATTTTTTTCCGCTACAAAAGTTAATATTCAATGAAACGGTTTCAATATTTTTTTATATGAAAGAATTTAAAAAATGACTTATTCGGCACTGTGTGACACCTTTGCAGGATGATTTAACCTGCTGAACGACTTTGTTTGAAACAGCTGAAATATTTTATTTTCTGGTAAATGAACGTTAAATAAAAGCAGTTTAGCTTTTATAATTAAATATAGTTGGCAGAGTATATATCTATTTTATTTATCAAAATTTGTTAATATAAGGCAAAGGAAAATACTCAACTTCACATTGAAATAATATGCATATTATATTGATTACACATTTTAAATTAATAAAGTTGAGTGACTTATTGAAAAATAAAGAAAATTGTCTTCAGCGCGTTTGAATAAGATAATTTTGATTGATTTGTTGCGCGTTTTGTTATGGATTATTTTTGGGATATTCCTCATCTGTTCTATTAATATGTTTCACGAATCTTGTTTAAATCAATTTTTAGTGTATAGGCGAAACATCTTCCGCCGCACCTGCTCAACTTTCTCGCTTGGAGGACCTGGCCCTTAATGCGGTGGCAACGGTGCTGAAGTGTACCATCAGGCGCATCAATGATATGCCGAATCTGCCCAGAACCTCCCCAATAGCTGACATCCAAATCCAGCTCCGGTCCAATATACCTGCTTCTCTCAGGCAACGTTTGTTGGACCTCGGCCTCAAATGCGAGCGCATTTACAATCCTATCGACTTAATGATGTTTGAGGTTCTCCTGTCATCTGACATCAAGTAATACATTCAGTCACCCAAGTTGAATTTTATAAGACTACAAAATAACTAAAAATGAATCTGTAGGAGGTTGACGGTTAAATTTGTGCGGAAGTGGTACCAAGACATCTTCCTAGAAATTCTGGGAAAGCAGGGAAGCGGCCTCATGACTCTGAGACTCGAGGACTTCAGGCTACCCTACAGAAAATTCTCCACTGCTTTCTCCGCCCTCGCTTCGTTGACCGTTCTGATCCTCAAATACACATGCGATGACCTGACCCTCTGGCACATCGGCCACGGCTGTCCGTCGCTTCAGAAACTCGACGTATTTGGCTGCAAGCAGGTTACTGACCTAGGCGTCAAGGCGTTATGCATTAAAGACATTCCAGAGCCACAAACAGAAGAAGCATCCAGCGGCAAGGAGGAAAAGAGCTCGTGGATATCAAATCAGCAGAGTTTTTGGGAAAACCTAACTTGCTGCTGTAGCAGGGCTCCTGTTGGGATAGCTGTGGTGGGCTTATCGTGGTGGAGGGCTAGTCTCATGCGAATATCAAGGAAAAATGCGTGCTGCACTACTTTGTTAGTGATAAACGTGCAATCGACCAGTGTGAGTCATGACGCAGGGTTGCCCTTGTTAAAAAACAGCTGCCCCAACGCAAAGGTGCTGATTGGACTTGGAGTTGACAACATGTGATATTTTCAGTGTGTTCTAGACAATGAAATTCGATTATATTCAGGCATAAGTTTTTATTTCCGTGAGCATGGGTAGGTCAATTGATCCGCAATTAGCCAACGCAGTTGGCATATATTTAACAACAAAAGGCGCCACCCTATTCTATCAAAGAACAATCAGGTGAACGTATATGTAGCTCTATTTGAATTGTAGTGACAACAAAACAATAAAACTCTAAGCTAATAAATAAACGTCGATTCAATCTTGGTCGTAACCACGGGACATACTGACTTTGATAAAAAGCTTCGGCACCTACAGAAGGTACTAGATTCGGTTGGATATTAAGCGCTGATTAATTCAAAAGCCAATCAGTTTTCCCAATACATAAAAACATAGATTTTTCGCGTTCCAGCACGTTTTGGTGAAAAATTAAAATGTTTGTCTTTTCGAATTTAGTTAGAATAGATTTCCAGCTCATTGACTGATTCAGGCTGGACATTTTTGGAGAAATTCCGAGTCAAAATAGACTACAGTGACAGTAATATCATCTCTGAACACACGAACCATGTCATCAGGCAACATCAGCAGCTGCGACAGTTTGCCATGGTCAACTCCATACTCAGTGCCGCCGAGGGCATTTCTGATCAAATGGGTGGCTGCGTTTGTGTCCAGTGGTTTCATCTTCAAACCCTCCTTCCTTTGCAGCAGCAGCTGGTTGACCTCTTTGAGTTTCATTTCGCTCTTGGGGAGGCGGAAGGGATTCAAAGTCACTTTGCCACTCATGTGCTCGCCGACTAGGCGGACGGCCTGCAGGGGCGAAATCAAGTCCCAAAGCCCGTCTGATGCGATCACCAGGAACTTGTCCTTTGGAGTCAGTCTATGATGTGTCACCTAAGGAGACACAGAAAGATAGATGGAATATTTAAAGGCGCGTAGATATTAAATACGGAAATAAGCGACTGTTGAGTTTGAATGCTTTAATTTACTAGAAACAAGGCATAAAAATTAATTAGTATCCAAGTTAAGTATTTTTCTGAAAAATGCATTATCCCGCTCAATTACTTATTTAAATTGTGAAGTAATACGATTTACAGAAAAAATATTCAACGAGGACCCTATTACTCGATGTAAATGAACGAAATTGTCCTCGCTCTCATTGTATTTAATTTCATTTTATGGCTTTCAAGCTATTCCTGGCTTCCAGTGCTCACATGGCCCTTCCAATTAAGGTTGTGAATCTGCCAGGGAATTTCCCAAACTTGTAGCGCAATGTTGTTTTGCGGCTAATACCAGTTTTGTGCGGTTTTTTAATAATTGCAGAGGGTACTATGATTAGACATAATATTTTACAATGCCAGTTGAAACAGCGAGAAAATTCCATCATCAGCTGTTTGCAAATAATTTTTAACTGAAGTTTTATCTATTCGTCTGAATTAAAAACAATGTGTACTAAAATTTTTCACGTTACTACATGATTCAAATTTAAGACGATTCTATAATTGCTTAACTGGATAGAAAAAGCTCTTGGAAAGTTGGTCAAAAGAACTTAACGACTTGAGCTCAGCATTATTAGAATCTGACTATTTGCTAGCTTTGGTTAGTTAAAAAAAATCTGAATTATAAGTCCATGGAAAGTGCCAGCGTTGCTGATATTTTTTCTATAAAACGATTCAAATCTGGAAATGAAAAACCACAAATACACAGATCATTTAAATTCCTTATTAAAATAGGTAATACTAGCCAACATTTTTTTATTTTTATCAAATAAAATCGCGCCAGATTATATCATTACCATCAAGAACCACACGTTAACCACATAATTCCTGATTCTAGCGTTTTCTCAACACAAACGAATAATAAAAAGTGCATCTTACCTGGGGTTTTGCAGTCAAATACGGAGGTGTGTAGTAATTGGGCGGCAGGGCCTGATCTCCGAGCTTGGGAACTAGCAGGCGTCTCAGGCGATCTCGGCTCCACTTGAAGCGGAAGTCGCCGAACGCCCTCAATGGAGCTAACTGCCCTAGGAGTCTGTCCATTTTAATCACAGTGTCTTGTTCGTTGGGTGGGTGCTCTGCCAAGATGCGAGCAACTTCGGCTGCGTTGTCCGAATTGTGCTCTTCGGTGAGCTTGGTTGCCGTCCAGCGGTTGTTTTCCGTCACAGAACCAAGCACAGCCTAAAATTTTAAAATATTCGATATCAATAGATCGCTCTGTAAATTTGTGTAGTTTTTATATTCTTATTGTTAAACTTGAGTTGGGTAAGTATCATAAAATAAAGTCTTTTTATGCAATTAATGTTGAAACTGCAATGGTTACAAACATCATAAACATACAATTGATAGTATAAAAATAGATCTTTTAGTTTTTACAATATTATCATATGACATTGATATTTCATTAATAAAATTGTACATTCTCATGAGTAGAGCACCATTTGGAGTCAAAACATGTCGAGGATAATAGAAATCTATAAGTGTAATGAAAATTCTAGAAAACTTTAATCTTTATAAAGTTGTGTATAAGAGTATTCAAAATGTTTTTCAATAATAATCTTCTACTATCAAAGTGAAGCAATGGGTTATCACGAGAGTGTTATGTCATTTTTCTCGCAGTCAGATAAGATGGATAAGATCGCAAATCATGGTCATTGGACACATTGTTAGGTCTGAGCTGAACATTTTATTTAATGCATTTGTTGAAATTTTACCAATGATTTACAATAAGCATTTTATATTTTGATCACAAATTTTTAACAACATCATGTTAGACATGGTTCAAAATACCATGAAGAGTTGAGTAGGAAATTTATAAAAAGTAGAGTTATGCTACCCGAAATGAAAGGCTGCCCGGCGGCGCAGTTTCCATCTCTCGGTAAGGCGTAATTCTATGCGATAGCAAGAATTACGACTGATTGATCTCTTAATTAAACTGTACTGCTGGTATGGGATTATCCAGGCTTCGTCGCCTGGTACTATGCCTTGAAACTCTTAAAAATCAACATTTTATTTTTTGGCGAAATTAATGAAATTGTAGTATCCAGAAGGTTTGGTTAAATTTAATAATGCAAGAACATTGGTGTCAACATGTTGAAAATCGGATATTTTTTTCAGCTTTTGGAAAATGTTTAGTTTTTTGCCACAAGATTTAAAAACTTATACGCCCGAATCTATAACCCTTGTATGACATTTTTAATTTTTCAGAAAAAAACGACAATTTTGTCTCGATGAAGAGTCTACAAGCCAAATTTGGGATTAACTAAGCAAACAACTGGGCAAAAATGAACCAATTTCTTGAAATCTCCCAAAAATCGCTTATGTCATTAAAAACTAAAATGTCAAATCCTAAGAGTTTCCTTGTAAGAAATCTCACCTGACAATCACCAGTGCTGGCGACGTGTAGGTGGGCGCCTGCAATGTAGGAAACGCACGCCACCGCGCCTGCAGTAGCAACAGTCAAGGTGGCTTGGCTCGCAGGTCCAGCCACCGTCGGTTCAGCCTCCTGGCTCATGTCGTGATCGATTCGTAGAAACGCCCTCTCGAGAGCCTTGTTTGCATCAACTTCGCTTGTCTGCTTGGCTAGATCAGTGAGGAACTGTTTGAAGCTGCTTGAATACAGCTCTTCCAGGATCTTGGCGAGTTCGTAGTTGTCGTTGAACGACTGAATCAGATCTGTCGGCGCCTGGGAATATTTGTGGACCACTTCTGGATGGAGGAGCGACGCAGCCACATACTTGAAAAGACGCTTGGATAGTACTTGGGCACACGAACCTCCAGCATGTCCGTCAAAAATTCCCAAAAGCAGTCCTGTTTAGGCAGTTGAAAGGCAGCCATTAATTTGCGCAAATGCCAAATATTTTTAGTCAGGGTAACCTTTGTTTAAAATACTATATTCTTTTGGACCGATGCCAGTTAGAAGAGGCAAATCACTGAAGAGACTACGGTTTTAAATCATTTATTTGTTTAGAAAACAAAGCTATTTTTGTCTTTCAATCCGCCATCAAGGTTTGAAGGTTTAACATCGCAAACATTGTCTAGTACAAAACTCTAAAGAGGGCATTGTAATGAATTAAAAAAGGCAAAGAAAAATACACAAAAGCTTTAGCGTCAAAAAGTATCTGCATTCAGTTGAATCTTGCAGACGTTCGTGTTTTGCAAGATCAAAGATATTACTCTAACAACGAAAACCAGGTCAATCGATTTTTTCCCTTCATGGCTATCAAAACATTTTACTTTTCAAAGCAAAAGATTTTGTTTCAAATAGAAAAAACCTTGTGTAAGAAGGCAACGGGCCTCGGCTCGCGTATCCTCAATGGGGTTGTTTGAAGGCAATTGGTTGCTGTCGTAGGATTTGACACTGAAGCCTTGAAACTCCTGTGTGTACTCGTTGACGCGCAGTATCGCCGTAACCTGGATAAAGGGTACAACTTAAGTTAAAAAAGCCAAGGTATGTAATAAAAGTGAAGCCGAACTAACCTCTTGAGGAGAGAGCCTCGGGTAAGCCCTGAGTACACCGGAGGTGAAATAACCTCTGGAGGACTGCTGCCACAAGAATGGCCACATGATTTTCCTCGCAGCCATATCGGTGAGCCAATTAGTTTAAGGTCTTAACTAGGACAGAATTAAGTTTGATCCATGTTTTTCGGGGTCAACAGGGCGGCTTGCAAAAGACCAGCAGGACCTGGAGCAGCTGCTGCACTCATGTTTTGGTATTTTAAGCTTAGCTCGACTGATGATTGCAGGTTATGACGCTAGGAGCGCCATTCTCGCTCTTCACATGCACGTTCTGGCAACTCGTACCCAAGGGTCCGCTTTTTTAGCCGAATTTGACCGCTTCTTGGCCGAATTGAGTCCTCGAGTGGATTTATCAGATAGATAAAGAGTTCCTTCGCATGACCGTGTGACGAAATCAATCTTTGAGTCGATCGGTAAGGGTCCAAATCGACGTATTTGCAGGGTCTAGGTAGGGGCATGACCCATTATTTTTTTCTTGGTGGTGGTAGTGGTAGGGAGCGGATTTGTAGCAATAATAATTTTTCACTTCTTTCAGCCGCATGCTCTCACATCTCACATGCGTGCGAAAATGATTTATTATTTCGCACGTTGAACTTACACTAGTTATAATATAGAGGGTAACCAAGTTCATAAATAATTCTTTTGCTGTCTTTAGTGTCTTTACTATGGCAAATATTTTCTTTAATATGTTAATAATTATTATTTATAATATTGTTATTGTTAATCTACGATAGTCAAGTTTTATTTTAAGTTCACTAATCTTTATACATCTTAGATATGTATTACATTTTAAAATTTTTATGGGTATTTCAGACATTTTAAGTTGGCATTGGTTTTGTTATAGAAAAACGACAATAATTGCGGGCTCTAGACCCAAGCTGTTTTTCCTTAATTGAAATTTTTTGAAACTAAAATTGAAATGGGTGATGTTGAAAAGTTTAATTTCAGTTTATTATAATAATATATTATGGTAGTAAATAGTAAATTTGGGCTTCGAGTGATTAGAGCAGTGGTAAATTTTGCCCCTTGCTATTCACGAGTTCCCGCGGGTTGTTTGCTAACACTACAAATTCCTAATTTTTCCTTTTTGCAATTTGCTTGACTTTTTATTATTTATAATTGCATAATATGGTGACTTTGGCCAGCACAATTCACGGTTGATAAGTTATTCAGAGGAAAAATAGAGATTTACAAGTGGACTAATATGTTTGTATTTTTCATAAATTGTATCTTAAAAATAAAAATTGACTCAATTTTCTTTCTGCAGTTGATACAGTTAAATTTTCGTATCTGTTTCTAACATCAAATTTTTAATTTAAATGATTTAAAAGTAAATTAATGTTTAAATATCATTAAAATTCGTAAAAATTTAATGCTCCCAGAAATGGTCTTTCTATGATCAGAGCAAACTTGAGTTTTGGATTATCTTTTCATTCAATTTTCATTGATTTTGTCACATAGTTAAAAAAATCAATACATATTCCACCACATAGCGTGTCTCGCCAATTTGCCATTATTGAAAGTTACAATTCATTAAGACCTGATCGCTTTGGTTAGAAACACTAAAATAAAGTTATTCGCATTAGGGCTATCAAGAATCTTCATTGTTCTTGGCGATGAGAACGAGCCCTAGGAATTAATTACAAATATTTTGATGCAGTATTTTGCGTAATAATTATCGAAAAATTTGGCATTTTAATATAAATTTTATTAATAATCTTAATGTCCAAACGAATACAAAAAGTGTTGACTGTTTTGTATCTGAATTAATGTTTTTAACAAAAATCCTTTTTTAATTGGCAGTAAAAAAATCAGAAACCATGGAACCACGGGAAACCATAATGCCTATTAAGGACATCCGTGCTGGAATGAAGAACCTCACCCTTGAATTTATCATTCTGGAAATCGGTTTACCAATATTCACCAAGGAAAATAGGGAAGTACGCTCGTGCAAAATCGCCGACTCTAGTGGATGTATCAACATGTCCATTTGGGACACGCCCGGCCAGTTCCTTGCGCCAGGTGACATTGTCCGAGCCACAAGAGCTTACGCTACAGTCTATAGAAATTCTCTTGTCGTTTACTCAGGGAAAAGCGGAGAGGTAATTGTTCTAACTAATAATTCACTTGAATATTAAATTGAATGTTTTCCTTTCAGGTGCAAAGAATCGGCGATTACTGCATGGTGTTTTCAGAGTCGCCAAACATGTCGGAATTACCCGTGGTGTCTGGGCACAACGTTCAGGGGCAGCCACCGCCGCCGGGCAACAACGGAAACAACGGAGGAGGGAACAACGGCCGCCCGCCGCATCTGCAGCAGCCACCTATGTCAGGTGGGCAAATGGGCCCCGGGATGGGTGCGTCAAACAGCAAAGGTGGCCGCTTCAACAGTGCGGACAAGCCCTCCGAGATGAACGGTCGGTCGCGGCCAGTGGCGCAAAGCAATGGATTGGCAAAAATGCCCGTTCTCCCGTCTAGAAGATAGCAGGCAGTGGATCTTGACTAATTGTGGACAGTCGAATGACTTTTGCTGCGCGAGGCGTATTCGGTGTCGCTTTAATGTGAGACGTTGTTTTGATACAAAATTTCCTGGAAATTCGACTTATTTTTCCATTGAATAGTGTTAATGCTGTTTAAATCGCCATTAATGTAACAAACAATTTTAGCACTGCGATCTTTAGATGGCGTGTATCCGCACATTGGAACTCAGCAGCAAGCACATAATTCAGATTATACACATTAATACTATCAAAATAAAAAAAGTACGACACAAGATTAGTTCGTAACAAATCCTTTTTACTTTCATCAATTTGGTTGAGATCCAATTGAAATAAGGAATAAATTGATAAAATATATTATACATAATAAATTAACAAAATTAATTTAGAAGGTAGAAATTCAGTCAGTTCAACTATGAGGAAATAATTGAAAATTTCGAAAAATACTTTTAAGTTCAACTTTATCCATCAATTTTTTGATAGAAGCTTCCCCATGGACATAATCATAAATACATGAAGCAGTACATAGTTATCGTTTTAAAAGCTCAGAAAAGCTTTGTTATGAAACAATTTTGGACGCAACAAGGTGATAATCGCGCGCCTTGGTGCTTGCTGCCCTTGCTGGAAAGCGATAAAAGTGCCCCTCCCCTCACTCCAATAGTTCCACGCCTTCAAAAACAACACTGCTCGTTGCAGAGAGCAGGCAGCTGGCAATTTTCCGCTGTCACCCATAATTAACACCTTAGGCACGACTTTTCCACTATTTATCCACATCATGATATTCTTGTTAAGAATCTGAAACACTCGCTGGAACTAACCTGATGCGTGCGACAGGTGAGCTTCAATGTCAAGTCGGAGATCCGTATCTTGCATGCCGAATCGCAAGCAATATTAGTGGAAAATTTACCCCTTGTGTGCGTGTAAGGTGTCGTGTCTTACGCTTACGTTATGTATATAACATACTGTACTATATGGTTCTTATTTATCACGCGTTTTATTTATTTTTGTTTATCTTTTGCAAAGCGGTAAACCTATTAAAACAAACTTTTTCCGCTTGATTGCAGGCGGACCGAAACGACTGATGCTTCCGTCTTATGCTAATACTACTGATAGCGAGTGTGAAAACAATCCAGCCTCACTATGACATGGTGGTTGAGTAAGCTTCGGCTAACTCTGAGGAGCGCTATGTTTTGGTGGACTGCCATTAAAACGGGCCTGCTTATTCTTGTATACTATGCGTTCTCCATTGGCCTTACCTTTTACCAGAATAATTTACTTCAAGTATGTTGCTTTCTTAAAAATTTCACAATGTCTAATTTTCATTTATTCTTGTCTAGGCATTTCACTACCCTTTGACTGTCACCTTATGCCACTTTTTGATCAAATTTCTCTTGGCTTGGCTGTGCCGAGCTGTTTATGGAATGTTTACCACCAGAGAGAGGCCTTTGCTTGAGTGGAAAAGCTATGTGACTCAAGTGTTGCCAGCAGGCGCTGCAAGCGGCCTGGACATCGGCCTCTCAAACTGGGGGCTAGAACTAGTTACAGTATCTCTGTAAGTTCAAATTCAGTAACTCGACAAAAATATAACATTTTGTTGGATTTGCAGGTACACAATGACTAAATCAACATCAGTAATTTTCATCCTTGGGTTTGCTTTGCTCTTCAAACTTGAGAAGAAGGTAAATTTTGCACTTCCTAGAATTATTGTTATAAAATATTGTTCTCTCCAGTCCTGGTCACTGCTGGTGATAGTGTTCTTGATCTCCACTGGACTGATTATGTTCACTTACAAGTCAACTCAGTTCAACGCTATTGGATTCCTGCTGGTCATGAGTGCCTCACTGATCAGGTCTAAAGCTTTTACAAGCGATTTTTTTAATCGAATTAATAAATTTGGGAAATTGCAGCGGTCTGCGTTGGACTCTGGCGCAGATGATGATGCACAAAAGCAAACTGGGCCTGGGCAACCCCATCGATATGATTTACCACATGCAGCCATGGATGGCTGTGACCCTGATTCCTTTTGTGATCGCCATCGAAGGCGTCTCTTTGGCTAGTACTTACAAAGCATTCCGGTTTGAACAGTGGACTGAGCTGGCGCACACTATGTTCAGCGTGGTGCTGGGGGCAACGATTGCATTCCTTATGGAAATTTCAGAGTTTCTTCTCATCATGGTCACATCAAGTCTGACACTCTCCATTGCAGGAATATTCAAGGTTTGCGCCTAACTTACCATATGTAACAAAGAACTGACAAACTGTCTGTGTTTAGGAGGCCTGCACATTCATTCTTGCAGTTACTTTGAAGGGCGACCAAATGTCGCCAATCAATGCCTTGGGGCTGGTTATCTGCCTCGGTGGAATTCTAGTCCATGTGCTAAACAAAGCTGTCACGCCAGTGAAGCCTGATAGTGCGGAGGAGCAAGTGTTGTACTCGAAAGACGAAATGAAAGTGCCTCTGCTGGATGTCGGCAGAGGGGTGTTGTTGCTAGAGGACGCGACTGGGATCAGTGACCTAATCACCACTGACGATGAGGAGGAAGATGTCATATTTAATGTGGTCAACAGGCGTGAAATGTCTATGAGCTGAGACGAAAGTGATGCAAGGTTAGATTAGAAACTAAATCCCACAAAATAACAAATAATATTATTTGTTATTATGCAACCACAGGTCTTGAGAAAAATGTTGGCCAGTAGACTTTTATTTTGCTAAGCCTTCATTTGCCAATAATTCATTCCACTCTGTGAGCACGTTCCTGTTACATGGCGTCTGTGAAGAACTAAACTATCAATGAAATAACTTGTTTATTTTATCTTGAGTTTAAGGGTTGCATCATTAGTTATCTTTGATGGGATTTAGACTTACCAATGTTCACAGTTTATTAGTTCTATCCATGACTGAAACCAAATGAAGAGTATTTATTGTAAGTGCCGTCTGTGCCTTGGGCATGTAATGACCAAAACATTGCATTTCATCCTTCGAATCATTCCTTGTGCTAAATACCCAAAATACAACTAATTTCAAAATGATAACTAAGCCTTGCTTTGAATTGTTATTAAATAATCAAATTTTGTTTGTTAAATGTACTTTATTTTAATAAAATGAAAATTACATTCTCAACGAACTAAATCCTTTAGCGTTTTCCTTTTTTTGTCCGCTTTGCTGGGGGTGCAGCTGGTCTCGCTTTTTCACTAACGATTTCTACTTCCATGGGTTCCTCAGTTGGCAGTTCAACAGATGGGACGCTGAAGCCAGGAATCTAGAAAAAAATCGGATGAGAGTTATGAATTACATGCGTGGCGGCCGCTCTCACCACAGGCTCCACGAGCTTGAACACAAGCTTTTCTCTCTGTCTATCGCTTTGGTCCAAACTGAGCTGCACTTTAACAGGATCAAATGGATTGAAGACCACTGAACCACACGTCTGCGTTTGTTGCTGATAAAAATAACCCCATTGAAAAAATATATAACTTGAAAGATAAACGAATTTACCTCTTCGTCGTAAACGAAAGTAACTGGCAGCACTTCCCCTTTTTTGGGAGCAACATACACAGTTCCCTCGAGACCATACTTGGGAATCAAGATGAGAAGAGCATTCTTCCTCACATACAGGATGTATCCTTGCTCATCTTGGATCTTGTTGCGGAAAAAGAGCTGAAATAGATTTTGCGGATTGAGTGTGTTAGATACAGGCTTCTGTGAAAGAGATTTATAAATTACATGTGTATGAAGAGCAACTGAAGCTCGACCAGCATACTGAGCCATCCTGTTCCTGTAATTCAGATTCTTGCACACTTGGTTGCTGAAGTTTTTATCCAGCATTTCAGGACTCATGTGGTCTGCCCCAATGCACACGGCTAGCAAACGATGCACCATGATGTCAGCGTATCTGAATAACATTAAATTTATAATTCATTTAGCGTTTTAAGACCCACGTGGAAATTCTGAAGAATGGCGTTGGAGTCTGTGAGACAACAATTTTTGTGGATAGTTAATAGAGTTGAATATTATATTGGAAGATATTAAAGGGGACATAAATGCTAAATCACCAAAGCCTTAATGCTTAATAGTTACCTTCTGATAGGCGAAGTGAAATGGGTGTAGATTGGAACAGCCAGGCCATAATGCTTGTACTCATCAGGCTGAATCATGCCACTGCAGAAGTAAACGGCTTGCAACATGCATCTTGTGGCCAAAATTCGCACCATGTTGTTGAAGAAAGGATTTTCAGGTTTAACTGCCTTGTCCAAGCTATCTGAAAATCCTTTTCCTGTTGTCACATCAAGATCAAATCCCTATATCATGGGAAAATAATTTTTAGCTTTTTTCTTGATTTTTCTCCATTTTTTATACCTGGGTCTTCAAAGATCTCATTAACGGTTCAAAATTGGAAATAGGAGGGGTGGGATGCCGCCTGAGAATGGCACACTCAGGAAACTCAGCCAAAATTCTGGTGGCCACCGAAATGTTTGCCAGCAACATGAACTCCTCTACCATAGAATTGGTATCTCGGAGCTTTTTCACTACCACCTCAAGCGGTTCATGTGTTTCACTGTCCACATGGAAACGAACCTCAGGAGAAGCAAGCACCAGTGCACTAAAATAAATCACATACAATCGTAATTATGCATAATTATTAGTTATATTAAATTTACCCATTGTCAGTTCTCTGCTTCTTCAGTTTCTTGGCCAAATTGTTGAGACCTCTCAACCCAAGCGCCAAATCGTCGTTTTGGCTGGAGTCATCAATGATCAACTGCGCTTCTTCATAAGTCATTGCTTTTTTGGAGCAGATAATGCTCTTGTGGAACCTGGTGCTCAATATTTGAGCATCAGGAGTCAGTTCCCAAATACATGAGAACGATAAACGTTCCTCTTGACCACGGAGCGAGCAGAGATTTGAGCTCAAAAGTTCTAAAATGAGGTTGTTACAATGAAACATAGAAAGGAGCATGCAGACACAAACCTGGAACCATGTCAAGTCTTTTGTCAGTCAAATACACGGTCGTGCCTCTCCTTGAAGCTTCCTTGTCAAGCGCAGTGCCAGGTCTGATGAAGTGGCTCACGTCAGCAATGTGAACACCAACCTTTGAAATCAAAAATTAAGTTTTAATCAAATTTAAGGTTCAAGAAAAGCACCTCATAGTTTCCATTTGGGAGCTGGAAGCAATGGAGAGCGTCATCAATGTCAGTGCATCCAGGAGGGTCCACACTGCAAATGCATACGTTCCTCAGATCAACCCGACAGTCCTCATCCTGAAATAATTTCAATCTAATAGGTCCAAATTATTTTTCACACTTGTTTACCTCTTTAGTGATAGCCCACGGCATTTTGGGCAAGCAAGCAAGAACTGCGTCTGAGAATTTGGTATGTGGTATGTCATGTTCCAGAAGCAAAACCTCATTCTCCGTGTCCTTGTCTCCAATTTCTCCCAGCGCTCGCACAAAATGGCCCTGCCAACCAAGTCAAATTAAGGATACACCTGATAAGGTTTCATTTTACCTTGGGGTATCTAGAGTATCTAGACCAAGAGTCAATAGCGACAATGATGCGCTGGTTTGCAAGCACATCAGCTTGACGAGTTTCAATCCTAATTTTAGGAATTTTTCTCTCAGCTGGCACGAAAATGTGATTTATGGCCTAAAATTTAAGGTTTGTAAATTGAATACAGTTCAAAACCAATCTTTCTCACTCCTTGGTAGAATCCAAGCTGAATCACTCCGCAATACTGGCGCCAGTTCCTACGAATGATGGCAACTACCTTGCCTGTCGGTGTTCTCTCTTTGCCATTCACAGCGGACTCAAGCACTTGCTCTTCATCAGGATTAACGTCCCCTGCAAAAGAAAATTAAACTTATACTGGTTTAAAATCAGCTTTGAAACAAACCAGGATCGCCACCCTCATCCTGCATCACTACTTCCGATGGTGCTGACCACTGGGTTTCTGGCAGCATTTCAACTGCCACGTGATCTCCATCTACAGCTCTGTTCAACCCTTCATGGCCTTGAAGTAGAACCTATCACAGAATAATTTCAAACTTAACAGTTGAAAATCATGCAACTCATCAGAATTACAGATTTGTCCATTCCGTCAACATTGACGGTGCCTTCAAGGAAGTTGTCTCTGGATGCGTAAAATACTCCTTGCAACAGTTTTCCATTCTTGATTCCAATATGAACTTGTTCAGCCGACAAGTGTGCAGGAAAGAGAGGAGCTCTCAACTTGCCATCAGCGTCTGCATCGTAGCTTTTGTGGCTGAGCTTGTCCAGCAAAAACGGGTGTTTTTCCAGGGTTTGGACATAATCTTTCACTGAAAAAGTTAATAAAAATTTCTCTTCCATTTAAAACTTATTGATTTTGGTACTTGAAAGAGCAATTAATCCTTGGGCAATAGCGAGGTCCCTGTTATTTCTGTCGTCAGTCAGTAAAATCACTTTCAAACTCACTCCTCCTGGAGTTGTAAGGTGCTCGTTGTACCACTCAACAGCGCGGCGGATAGCCCGATCATTTCTGTCATTTGATGATTCGCAGTCCTTGGATTCCACATGGGTTTCCCTGAGTTATTTCATTGTTAATAACGAATATTTTTAAAAGGCAGAGTAGGATGTACCTGTGGTGTTCATTTACAAAGGTGTAGTATTTGTTTTTGTTCCCGACCAAATCAAGGGTCCTCTTGTATATCGATGAGCTCCTGTTCCTCACCTCTTCAAGAACAGTTTGAAGGAGAATAATGTTCGAAAGCACTTTTGTTTCAAGAATGTCCATCTACAGGTCACATATTTATAAATAAAAATGTATCTTCCTTTGGCTATAATGTGAAAGTTGTAAGTATGTATTCATACCTGATCCAGAATTATATTTGTGTCTAGCAACAAATAATGGTGGAAGTTGTAAGTTGAGCTCAAAATCTCAGGCACTTCATCCAGTATCAAATCCTTTGGCGCATGAAAGCATTTTTTGCAAAAATACGACCCACAAGTTAAATCTGTCCTGAGGTAATGCTCACGTACAATCTGCAGAAAAAATTTGATCTATATTATATAAAAAAAATTCATAGTTCAATTGAAGCAAAACAAAATTTGACGCGATAGTACGTATTATATACATACATCATATACATACGTCATTATTATCTTTATAAATCAGAAATAGATATGATAAAAGAAATTATACAATGTCTGTATCAAAATACCTTTAAAATTGTCCCTCTTTTGGTCTTCTTCACGAAAACCTTAGACGTTTTCATTGTGAAAATGTTTACACACCAGCTTTCAATCACAAACGAAGAGAAAGAAATTTATCAAACAATCTGCAAAGAAAATTGTTTGAGACCAAAACACAAGCACATGTTGTGCGTGTTTAAGGGGCGTGGGCACGGCGGCAATAGAATGTTGGTCACGTGGTACAAACCGGTACAAACCCTCCCAGTGGCGTGTTGCGTGTTTCCTGCTGATCGATGATTACAAAGTGGCCGGTCACTCGTTGATGATCTTTCGAGGGATTGGATTGTTTGCGTTTTGCTTTCCGCGTAGGGAAGGAAGTTGTTCGCTTCACTCGAAGGCTTGGTGAAATTTGGCTTTTCTGCAGCGGTTTGGACGAAGTTTGAAGGTGCATTTGATGTACTTAAATTCTAGTAGCTGGTTCACCATCACCAGGTATTGTATATTTTTTGTAATTGCGTCATTTCGTCTGTTGCGTTTTGCCTTTAATGACATGTGTATGTTCATGCATGGGTGTTAATAATTCATCTGAATATTCACGTGGTAATATTTCATTATATATAAAGCCTCTCCACATATATTTCACTTTGAACGTGAATTTCAAATCTCAAAACGTCAATACTTTGCTACACATCATGCTTTAAACAGTGTTCAAACGTGAGAAGTTTAAAATTTCAAGAATTTTCAGGGTTAAGTTGCATTTCTTGATGAAGTGAAGATTAAGAAGGAATCCTTATTCTTGTTCGCTACTTATCCTTTATCGCTGCTCTTTTGACTTATTTTCATGCGTCTATCTACGTAAATTAAAATATGTAATAATAATCAGCTTTCCCAATCTACAATATTATTTTTTACTTTTGGATATAAAACTTCGCCCGGTCGCAGTAAAATTGCTCATCGCTCAACAATTTTGGGTGGGCATTTGCTTTTTGTAATTCATTTAATTACGCTGCAGGTAAATTATACATATATTTGTAATTAGTTGAATGAAGGAAACTGTCCTTGCGCTATCCTATTAGTAGATAATGCTGAAATATAAAATTAAACTTTTTTTATTTTATTTCTGTTTTTATTGTTGTGTTATAAAAGGAAATAAATATTATGTGACTGTCATCTACCTAAAAGCTTGTTTGTTCATTTCACGCTCCGAGTTGCATAATTTATTTTCAATTTTGCTTTCAGAAGAGTTTAATAGCAGCAAAAATGCTGATCACCGTGAAAAACCTGGAACAACAGACCTTTCAGGTCGACCTTGAATCAAGCTGCACAGTCAGAGATTTGAAAGATAGAATAGAAAAGGACAGGGGTGCAAGTTACGCTGCTTCGTCACAACGACTCATCTACTCTGGAAAGATCTTAGAAGATGGTCAAGTACATGATCAATTTTTATTTCAATTCATATCAAATATTAAAATCTCTCATCACTTTTATTAGGTGCTAAGCTCATTAGGCCTCGATGAGAAAAAGTTTATTGTCTGCTTGGTGACAAAAGCGAAAGCCCTAGAGTCCAGCGCCCCAGCCGCCCCCGCAGCTAGTGCCTCCCCTGCTGCCCCTGCAGCAGTTGCTACGAGTGCACCCGCTGCACCTGTGCAGCCAGCACTCCAGGCTGAACCTGTCGCTCCTGCAACTTCAGCTCCAGCAGCCCCTGCTGATGCTGAGTCAACTCTGCTTACTGGCCCAGCGTATGAGTCCATGGTTCAAAACATAGTGTCTATGGGCTATGACGAAGCACAGGTAACTTGTTTTTAAAAATTTAATTATGTTTCAAAGATAATCTTGATAATTTTATTTAACAATCGTTGAATTCTTTGATTCCTGAATTTTCTTACATTAAGGGAATCAAGAACAAATTCATAATTTGAATTGTTTTTTAAAAGCCTTACTTACAATATACATGTTTTGTGTCGTAACAGCAAAAATTATTCAAGTTTTAAGTAAGTGTTGCAAACAAAGCCTGTTTGATGTTGTTACTCAAAAGAATTATTCTTTTGACAATAAATCTCAATGTTTTGGTGAGCAGGAAGTTGAATAAAAGAAAACATGTCAGATCAAGGCATGTTTTTTTTTGTAATTATTATTGTATTTTATCTAACCTTTAAATTTATTATTGGACTAATCTTTGCAAATTAGTTAGCAATAGTTCTAGCAAGATTTGATTTCCTAATTTTTATTCCGAAGAATCAATACAGACCATTTTTCATGTTAATTTACAGGCATTTCGCCTTCTATAATTATCTTCCTGAAGAGGGTTCAGTGGTTTGAATATATTTGTTGCTTGTCGTCAGTGCAGATCTCGTTTTTAGTGTTGAAATTTCTTTCCTCAGGTGGTAGAGGCACTCAGGGCGTCGTTCAACAACCCCGACCGGGCTGTTGAGTATCTTATCAATGGCATTCCAGGCAACATTGACGAGCCCGTGGGAGCGCCAAGTGGAGCTGATCTTGTGATGAATGACGAGATTGTCGGAGGCGCCGCTGGGGAAATGGAAGGGGACGGCCAAGACCCTCTGGCCTTTCTGCGCACCCAGCCCCAGTTCCTGCAGATGCGGCAGGCCATCCGGCGGAATCCGCAGTTGCTGAACGCCGCCCTTCAGCAAATAGGCCACACAAACCCCGCCCTGCTTGACCTCATTTCCTCAAACCGAGAAGCTTTCATCCGCATGCTCAACGAACCTGGGGCTGGTGGAAACTCGCGTGCAGCTGCAGGTAGTGGATCCGAATCAGGCCGGTCTGGGACTGACGTGGGCGAAAGAATTGAGGGTCACACCATCCAGATAACGCCCCAGGACAAGGAAGCCATAGAAAGACTGAAGGATCTCGGGTTTGTTGCGCTCCCCTCATGAATCTTGAGTTACCAAATGACTTCTGTATCTAATGTTGCAGATTCCCAGAGCACCTTGTCGTGCAGGCTTACTTTGCTTGCGAAAAGAATGAAAACCTTGCAGCCAACTTCCTGCTGTCGCAGAACTTGGATGACTAAAGGACTTTCCAGAATGAATGCGGGTGGCTGAGCAGCCTGGGGGACCGTGTGCTTGATGATGCATTGAAGATTTTAAAGACAAAAAAGCTCACACCAACTTTGCTTTGGCTTCAAACAAATCTGTATGGGATTATACCTTAAGAAGCATTCGTAAAATTATGTTTAAATAAATGCAATATGCTTAATAAGGAAGTTTTCTTGATTTAATTTGCAAATTTGTGATACACGTATTAAATTTAGAAGCCATTTTATTGTGTTAAGGACATCAACTAAATATATAAAAACAAGTATGTGGTGCGAATCACTGAAAAGAAAGGCCGTAGCGTTGTGTGACCTCTGGCGTGTGAGTAGATGCCACTGCTAACAGTAGAGGCACATCGTTGGCCTCCAGGTTAAGTGCAGTTGTAAGTTGAGTCATTTCGCACAAATCGGTGGCTAAGAGCAGCTGAGCCAGCGCGTGGCTGTGAAGGCAGATTTCTCTCAATTTTGATTCGATGTGTTGAAGGCACTGGATAGAGTAAATTTACAACATTTCTAGGCTTTGATATAAAGTTATTCAGTAGCTTACGTATTCAGGTGGGGTGCCAAACTTCCACAAGTGATGCACGGATTCGAGCATGTCGGCAACCAGCTGAGACATTCCTTGACGCACGCCCAAATTGTTCGAATTCCTCTCTGCTATGTACGTGTGACTAGAAACAATCTGAACCTCCCTATCGAAATAGTACCAGGATTTAAAATACATACATATAGTTTGCAACCATCGTAACGTACCACTTATTCACATTTCCCAACACGCAAATCGCTTCAGCAACAGTCTCTTTTTCAAACAGTGGCTGGTAAGACGCCAGCATCAGGTCTCTTTTTAGTTTCTCCCTCCAGTCTGACAAATCTTGCGTACACGCTTGGACCACCAAGTCTGGATTGTAAGTCAAAGAAGAATATCCCATGAGTGAGGCGGCAAACCCATTGTAAGGTTGAGGAAGTCGGACTTCCGACGGAGGAATTGGAATCTCTAGCAAACGAGGGCCTTCCTGGTCTTCACTGAAATCGCCAACACACTCTACTGCACAGTCTTTTATCTGAAAATATTATTTTAAATCATAAAATAAAATACATTTATTAGAATTAGTAGAAGTTGGGTCATCAACGTTTCTAAATCGACTAAATTTTAGAGGTCTCCAGCCAGCCGCGATGCACCGCGACAGCTGGCTAATTTTTTGTGACTTAGGCTAAGTAAGCTGTTCCAGACGCTGGTAAATATTACAAGAAAATTCAAGAAATGCTGGAGAAAAAAATGATCTTTGGCCCATTGGTCTGTTAAGCACTATCAAAGTGTGTTTTTTTAATTTCGTCTGCGACGCCAGCAAAAATGCTTAGCCACCACCGGGCTTCAATAACGGCATGACCTTAAAAAAATTTCTTTGAGAAAGAAGTGTTGCTTGTGAAAATATGTAATTTTGGGGCGTATACCATCAATTATTCATAATTGACTTACCAATTCTGCGACGTATTTCTCCATTGTCCCGCTGCCACTGTCAGGAGAACTGTCTATCTTGTCATCATCACCAACCACAAAAACAACACCATGCTCTGCAAATTCTTCAGTCACCAGCTTGCTTTCCTCACTGGGGGCCGAATTTTGTTTCACCGCTTCCACTCTAGCTTGCTGCGGGCTTGACAAATTGTTCACATGCCACATGATAGCTTCAGCTGGCACTCGACACAGGCGAGACACCTTGTCTGATATGATGTCCACGTCCGATAAACTCGGGTATAGAGAGCTCACTGCACTGGCACCAGTATTTCTCCGCAGACCTAAAGATGGTTCCTGGCCCACAAGGGTGCATGTGCTTACCTCGGTGCCATTGGAGGCCAGCGGTTTGCTGCAATTGCTCTGCAGGAGCAAATCCTGCGAGCTATCATCGCTGTTCAGTCTTTCTTCGCAATTCTTGCTGACAGAACCACAGCGAATGAAGTACGAGAGCATCCGTACAAGGCGATTAAGTATGTCTGACTCACTGCCAGTAACTATTGTGCGCGCTACTCGCAATGGATGACCAAGGGCGCCCTTTAGGTCGCCGAACTGCGCCCACAACGCATTGTAAGGGTGGCACTTGGCAAGAGAATCCAACTGAAAGAAGATGGAGGTTTAATAATTTTATTAAGAAATTTCATAATAGTAAATTTAAATATCAATGAGATCTTTTTCCGTAAATATATGTTAAGCTACACCAGCCAAACTTTCAACTACATCCCACAGATAAAGAGCCAAATTAAACTTGAGAATGAGACCTAAATTTTTATTCATATTGTACACAGCCTACTGAGCTCTGAAGTTCACTGCTTTGGAAATTTCATGCACTCAAGAGACCAGTAAAACAACGTTTTACTCTTCAGATTCTTTTTAAAAAATTTGGTCCTATTAATTAGGAAACTTTGAAAGAGTCAGAAACTATTTGATCACATTTTTTCGACTCATGTGACAAAGTACTATCATCAGAGCACAACAAAAACATTAGTATGATTGTATAGCATGTCATGGAAAAGTTATCCTAAGATGTTAATTTTAAATACCATTTTGTTGGGAGAGCTGAGGTGCTGTCTATTCAAAGGTGGAGCGGTCCCAGGCAAAACTGTACTAACCCAACCAAGGTGGTACGTTAGGACGGCTGTGACTAGAGTGCTGACAAAACTGTAAATATTATATTCTTAGTCTTTAAAAATTAATAATTGAGTAGCACTACTTACAAATGAGCAGATTTTGTATCTAGAGAGGCAAGTAGAAGGCAAAGGTCGTTGAGGAATGTTTGAGCAAGGGACGTGTGGGCTTTTTCTGAAGAGGCAGTCATCAAACCCAGCCAAACTGGCCGGGGCAGCCGAGGGGACGAGAAGAGGTTGGCAACCGACTCCTGCAGCTCATCAGCACCTGCTTTCATTAGGTGGACGTAACGCTCTCTGTTGCAATACGCTTTCTCAACCACCGCGTGCATACGCCTAATAATACTATCCAACACTGGCATGTGATCAAAGAAAAAATCCTGCTGGTTCCTGGAATAAATACGTTGTTGCTTGAAGAATTTGTCAAGAAAAAAATAAACAATTCTTACTGGTCCAAATCCTCATTGCCAGAGAAGCGAACGACAACGGCCAAACCAAGTTTGCTCCTTTTCGCGTCCTTACTTGGGGAAAAATTGGGCAGTTCTTCGGCATTTTCCATGGAAGTTGCAACGTGTTTTAGAAACCGCCTTTGTAAACTGCTGAGACTACCGCTTGAGTGACTGGGGAGCCAGGATCCAACGCCTGCAATGAGTGGGTTGCAGTTGAAATTGACAAAACATGACTTGATGTTACTATTGAATGATGATTCTCGCGAGTCGGGCTGCGGCTCCCCGAGCGACCAGGAGTTGTTGTAGTTGCTGCCCAGGCTGGCCGACTTAAACGACGCTGCGCCGGAGAATCCACTGTCCCCCTCACTGGCTTTCTTGTCGAGGTTTGCCCCTTCCAAGCTAAGATTCATGACAATGGACTCTCCAAAGGAGACGCCAGAGGCACAACCAACAGAATCATCGCTGAAGGATTGATTTAAGTAAAAGAGCAAACGGAACTGCTTGTGACGACATACCTGTTCTTCTGCTGGGAGTGCTGGCTGGAAGCACTTGGTGATGGAAAGACTTTGGTGCACATGAGGCGGTGTGGATTCTGCAAACAGTGCATTTTCATGGAAGCACCTTGGAAGTTGAGGGGCACTGTCCCGAAAATCATGTCACTAATCGCGGCCAAATCGATGATTTCGGTGGGACGTGTGTACTGAAAAAGATATAAATTTCCCAGAGTTAAAATGAAATACAGGTTAGATCTGGCTTCACCTTATAGCCAAAGCCATTAGTAACTTCTACAAATACAGGATCAGTCTTCTTCGTTTCACTCCTCAGCAGCGAGGGAAATTTTCTGCTTACTTTGTTGGACTCTATGGCAATTTTCTGCACCGAGCTGGAGTCGAACAAAATCTTGCGTCGCCGTAGCTCGCACTCCCTAAAGAGCAACACCCTGACTTGATCTGGGCCAAAAGCAAAAGGCACCCAGCTGAAAAAAGTAAAATATGTCAGCATTAGGAAATTGCCAAATTCAAAATCGACGCTGAAATCTAGGTCAAAATGGTTACATTGTACAAATTCTAGGCCACGAAACTCTAAACTGTAAACATGCTAATAAATGTCAACGCACAAATCGTGGCAAATTTCTAACGTGTCAAGCGATGACACAGTTTCCAAAATTCGCATTGCCTAGTGCTCATCTTGCAACATCTCTGAGCCTAGTGGCAAACCCTCTAGAAATTGGCTTTTTACCTCTCGTCGGTATCATCGTTGCGGCCGAAAAGGGCGAAGTGGGGTCGGGATTTGCTCCTTTTGTTGGGGAAGAGCTTATTCAAGAGTGCCATCGCCCTACATCATGCCCTCAGTTTCGTCCACGCCATTGGGTCTCGATTGAATCCACGCACGATATCTAAAAGAGGCTTATTCTTGAGCTTTACGACTGTGTTTCGAATCCGTAAATAAAAGTCATGTGCTTCTTGAGGTCTCGAGCCAACAGCCTCTGCTTTTTCTAATCGCTCAAAATATTACCAACGGAGTCACATGGGTTGTGAGCTCGTCGGTCACATGATGTTTGTGATGTAAACAAAACGTATAACGCGTATTACTTTGCAGGCGCCTCTGTTTACTCCCATGGAGCGGCCGTGAACATAGAACATGCTAAGAAGTACTATAAGCACTCGTAGGAGGCGCGTCCGTCGCGGTTTTACCCTCTTTTCTGTTCTGCCTGTCTCTACTCAAGTTGATCATGAAGCAGTGGGGGTTTGTAACTCCTATGTTTCCTCGCACAAGGTGTGCAAAAAGAAGGTAAAGCTGTGACCAACGCGCCTCCTATGAGTGATTACAGTACTACTTCTTAGCTGGTCTATGTTCACGTCTGCTCTACAAGGATCTGCTGTGAGCAGCGAAACTCCGCCCTCTTCATCAATCTACTGAACTAAAGCTGAGACACACATCTTGCACGTACACACGTTCAGCCCTTTAAACATTTCCATTTGCACATTAACATGAGCTAAACTCAGAATTATTACCGCATATTACTTATATAAACGTTCTTAACAAAGTTAAAATTAACTTTGTTGGTACAATCAAATATTCCAATACTAATTATTTATTATTTATCATATTATAATACTATATTATAGCCTACAATTCTTTTGGAATATTAATTATTCATAAAATTTATTTACTATGGTGCGTATACTGCCAACTACATCCTTTAGTCATTACACGTCCCAGTAAAAACACAAAATTAACTTGTATCATTAATATCTCATTCTTTTTATTGCTATCCATCCAGTTCAAAATAACTCAATATGATTTAGTATTAGAATTTGAGCAGGCATTATAGTATTTGGTTAATTTTTACCGTCGCACTTCTCTGGCGTGTTTTGGAAATCATAAATATATTTATCGCAACTGTTCTTTTAATCAAATTCAAATCACTAATGGAACTGAAAATATAATATAATTAATATTGCTGTGTATATAATATACACATATATATTGTTAACAAATTTGCAGAAAACTATATTTTAGATTGCAAATTGAAAATCAGATTTCTCCTGTCGTGCCAACACAGATAAAACTTTTAATCACAAAAAAATACATCACCTGGTAAATATTTTAAAATCAGAAATTCTGAACAGTTGGATTCATTGCTTCATATAATTATTATGTTACCAAACATTACACGAATAATATGGGGAAAATCAAGGATACTATTTTTCATAGATCCAGAGTTGCCCCTAATAGTTGACAAACGCTGTTTCATGACTTGGCTCGTTTCTATCACATTAATACGCTCTCAGAACACAAATCGAAAAACACTCATTTTACTGATATTGCGAGTATTGATATTTAACAAAAGCAAAGCGTCAATTTTAAGAAAAATCAATGCAATTAGAAGTTGTGCTAAATTCATCTATACATTCTGTGATTTGTGCTGTGCACGTAAATATATATTCAGATTGCATCAAAAAATAAAATCGAAAAAGACAAAAACAAAGCAACAAATAAATGACTAAACAAATGGCACGAAATCAGTATGGATCGAGCTAAGCCTTAATGATCAAGGATTCTCAAATTGCCAGACACTATCTTGTTCTCAAGCAAAGCTCCTGCAGGGATGTCAATTCTGTCTCCGTGGTTCGCGATGATGATCACCGTACCCTGCAACACACATAGAGCGTCATGAACCACCATATATTAATGAACTTTTCCAGCACTTGATGTTTACCTTCAGTGAGACGCCCTTGCCAAAGGTGACGTCTCCAGACACTGTCAAATGGTCCAACTCCAGTAAGTCAGGAATGTCTGAGAACCTGCTGAGAAACTCCTTAACTTTTGCGAAGTGATTGTCTCCAAGTTTGACGAGAGGAGTGGTCTCAAACATCCTCTGGGGGCTCATCACAAGCGATCCATTTTTCAAGCTGTACAAGTTGCTCATCACCAACAACAAGTCAGATGTTTTCTTGACAGGCAGGAAACGGCTTCGAGGTACATTTATGCCTAAAAATTTGATCCGTTAGTTTGTTTGATTTTTAGGATTTTTAGATAGTAAAAAATTACATAAATGTGCGGTATTGGAAATTTTGTATTTGATTGCGAGTTAGCAATGAATCAAATTCAAAAATGTGCTAGGATATCTTTGAGAAAGAATTATTAAATTAATTTAACAGCTAGTAGAGTGGGCTGTTAATTACCTCCTTGCACATATTGCACATTTTATTAATTCATGCACTCATTGCAAATATTGAGAAAATTTAGTCAGAATAATTAATGTTATCTTTGTAAAAAAAATTCTTCCACTGGCTTTTAGAACAAATTATTTTCACAATTTCCCCTCTGAGCAGTATTCAATATTTAGATTACTAAATATTTAATCAAAACTCACCAAGTCCCCCTTCAAATGTCTTCATAGCTGCACCAACAGCAGTTTCAAGCTGGATGACGTTTAGGCCGTTGTTCAAAGTTTTGTTGTTGACAATTATCTCCATGTTCAAGTCACCCTTTTTAATGACCCGGTCAATGGCTGAAATTATAAATCCATTCAATCAGAGCAAAATTGGCATCATAGAACAGTGTTATTTACCGTCCAGTTTGACCCACAGGTTGTTGGTGTTGAAAAACTTAAACGTTTTGACAGATTTGAAATCGTCAACATGCTCTTTGGGAACTTGCGCGATTTCAAGCAGTCGCAACTTGCCCTCATACTGGATAAGTGTGCCTCCCTTGACGTCAGCTCTTGTTTTGTCTGTCACCTCCATGACAAACTCTGGGCTCTTGTTGTCCTCCGGGTTGAGCAGCAGATTGAGTATGTTCAGGTCCACCGTGGCACCCAAGTTGTCGATGTTGGAAATAAAACAATACTCTCGGCCCTGAGGAACAATTTTTTGTACATTCCAAACCGCTCAAAAAGACGTTTAAAAATACCTCATCCAAGAATTTCTTGAGTAGCCCGGAGTTGTAGAGACTCTCGTAGAAGTCGCCGTGGCCTGGTGGGTACCATGCCTCAATGTCCGATTCAACATTACAATTTTTGGCCACGGGCAGCAGAGATTCACGGTTAATTCTCGGGTAGCAGCTCTGGTTGAAGGTGTGGATGTCCACTTGCAGACCCTTGTACTTGCGGATCACCTTTTGCGTATCCTCGTCGGTGTTGAAGGAGTTCATGAGGACCAACGGTACGTTTGTTCGATATGTCTTATTTAAATGCTATAATAGAGGATTATAATACAAAAATTAGCATCACATTTGCTGGATATTTTTTTTACAATTTATGTAAATTATAATATCATACAGTTTTAAAATTTAGGAGGGTTGATTTATTATTTTTCGAACTAAAGAAAATTTTTAGTTTGTCAAATGATTGGAGTTTGGACCCTTGGCTTTGATTTCAAATCAAATATAGCTGATGTGCATTCCATGCCAAAATACTAAAAACAAAATAAACTCCAAACACTGTAACTTTTACTATTCTCAATTGTGGATTGCAAATTAAAAGAAATTCCTATAGCAGAATAGTACAGGAATAACTGAAATTTTAGATTAAAAAAACTTAAACATAAACTCACATATGTTTTCATCTCAAAGTGACTGTAAATTGTATCTATTGTGATTCTTCGCTTACTAGCATAATAATTGTACCATTTACTGGAATGTGTCAAAAAAAATTTAACATTATCCAAAAGTATCCTGTTTTAAGAAACGAAATTGTTATTGAATCGTACAACGACGGTTTCCAATAAATAAATAATAATAAAAATAATCTCATATTTATTCATTTGTTATCAATAAACTGAAGGGAAAAACCAAATCCAAAGTAAAATCAATAAAAGCTCTTCTTAACTAGTAAACACTGATTAACAGTACTTTCTAGATATATTAAAATAATGTAAAATTTGTTCTCTTAAGGGAAAAAGTTTTTTCTGGGTCAGACAGAGACAAAGTCTGTTTGGTCTGTGTCCTTGTGCAGTGTAGAAGGCACTACAATTTTCCTAAATAGAAACCACCCATAATTGAAATAAATATTTTACCTCGATCTGCTGGACAGTAAGGTCAAGGAAGGTGAGGTCGCTGCGGACAGCTATGACTGATTTCGGTCCTTGACAGCCCATGGAGGTGCCGAGACCACCGTTCAGCTTGACAACGACCAGTTTGGACAGCATTCTCTGCACCTGCTCAGCCGCCGGCTGCGACAGGGTGCTGTAGTTCTTGACAGCATTTTCCGGCAACCTTTCGATGCTTTCCCACTCAACAGATGGACCTTCCTCCTGCAGGAATCGCTGGTAGAGCCGCTGGAAGCCGTCAAATTCCTTCTGCTTTTGCTGCATGGTGAAGAAACAGTTGTTAAAATTCTTGTAAGCGCTTTTCAAAGTTTGTAGAGTTGAGTAATTCAACAATGGCGTGCAATCAACAAAGGATGAAATCCCTGTGTTGAAATTAAAGAACAACGTCCAAAATTATTTGGAAGGAATTTTCACGTCATTTTAAATTTATTCGTCGCAGTAAAAATCAAGATCATTGAAAAAATATTAAAAAAAATATTGAGTAGCATAGAATATCATTTTAATTTTAAACTTTGCAGTGTATCGAACTAAAAAACATTATAAAATCAGAATGATGGTCTTTAACTTTGAATTTTAAACAAAACAGTCCTCTGAAATGAAACAGAAATAGGGCCGAAAATTACCCATTTCTTTTCCTCAGGAGTGGTGGCGTGAAGCTTGTCCAGTTCCTGCGCCAGTTGAATTTGGGCATCCCTCTTGGTGAGCTCCTTGAATTCCCGGGACCCTGAGGGCGCTCGTTGGTGCCGAAGCTGCGATCACGGATACAAAAATTGTTAACGGCACTGCATGCAGCATGTGCAAACAAAATAAAACCTGCTCTAAGAAAGAGTTCATTGTGAAAAAAATGTAAAAAAGTCGACGAGTACGTCCAGAGCCGTGGCGCGTCTGCCACTCACTCAGACAACGATTCGCTGTATAGTGCCTGTTATCATAACATTTTCCACAGCGTCGTCTTATCAGAGAATGACTGCGAGAGAGTGTCTAGATTGATGGGTTGTGTGTAATAATTATTAAGCATCCGCTAATCCCGCAAGACGACCTTTGAATAACACGGTAATCACGCGAATAAAGTTGCATAATATATTTCATCTCTTATGTTTGTTTTTTCTCGCATCTAGTGCATGAGAATTTGATTCACGTCATTCAGCGAAGTACAAGCTAATAATAATTTGTAATTATTCAAAAGTTAATTGAACCGTTGTTGCAGCACTTGATAATAAATTAGATTGTGCGTGGTCACGTGGATGAGGAGATAAAAAATCTATTTCGGGTTAATAATTTGGGAACGTCATTAAGGGTTTAAAAAAGTTAACTTTATTCTTTAACAACTACTACTCTAATTAAACTGTCGAACGGGTTAAGGTGGATTAGTACTGAAAAATTCTGCAAAATAATTTTTACCTAAAATATTGCTCTGATAAATTGGGAAAGAGCTTAAATTTACCCAGGTTGCCATTTCAATTTCTGAGAAAGTCGGCTCCAAAGTTTGCATGCCAATCAAGCAGCGAGAACTGTCTCCTTATGAGAAAATAAATCATGATTTATTTCGCTACGAGGGAAATTTACGTCATAATGTGCAAAAACATTGGATAGATCGCGACGAGAGGAATCAAAATTAAGCAAACAAAATAAGTTAAGTTAAAATAACAACCGTTTAATTTTCCGAGAAATCCACCAGAATTTTTTGAACTGTTTCTCGGTGTCAATTTGATTTAAGCGCATTAATTAATTAGCTAACTATTCAAATTAATTTCAATTGTTGACCTCTATCAATCATGCGTTGTATGGAATATTTTTAATTTTTAAGGGAGTAGGAAACATATTGTTCGATATATCCACGGTGTATTTCGTCACTTTTAGCTAGATGTGGGTTCTTTATTACATCACCAAAAATTGGGCAACGAAATCGTAAAACTTCTGATGCAAAGCTATAGAGATTTTACCGTCTTGAATTAAATTGTAAAATATTCACGTATCATAAGAAAATCATAATATGGCACTTATTATGATTGTATCAAAAAGAGTGAGCCCACAAAAACCACTTCATCAAAAAGGAATCAATTTTTTTGAATGAAATTTGTCAGGAACCAAAAGCTAGTCTTAATGAATAAATGAGTGGAGTACTGCAGAGCAATCCAGCTCATTAACTCCATTCACAAAGATCGAGCATTCAACTGCAAAAAATTCAAGACAGGCACGCAGAAACGACAACACGCCTGAGTTGAAAAGATAATGCTGCATACACATTTTCAAGTGCACGGAAATCGCTATGAATACGTGTCAGTATGTTAGCTTCTGGTTAAAAATGTTGAAAGAAATCGCGAAGCTGGGCAAGAGGCCTGAGAGCACGAAAAGTGTCTCTGTGGTCCTAGCGCAGTTTCTGCCCGATTCGCCGCCAAGGTCGTTTGGCGAATGACCTGCGGGTCAGTGATTCGCGTCGCAAGATCGTCATCGGCCGTCTTATCTGCGCTTGACTCGACCTTGCATTGATAAAACTAACTTACTTTTTTATCGGCAACGCTTAACGTGTCCCCCGTCATCACGGTAGGAATCGGTGAAGATAAAATTGGTCCAAAATACGCGGAGATGATAAAGAGCACAAGAGCAGATCTAGCTTTTTGCTGGTGCTGGTGGTTCGCGCGCACGCCCACTTTTCGAGCCCGTGACCTTGCGCGCTCTGCAAGGTTAAATTCGGCGCCGGCTTCACACGTTGGCCGCTAGTGGCGCCATCCTAACCGCGAAAAACGCGACACGTCCTACCTGCCAAGCACTACATGTCTTCGCCCACGCAGGACTTTAAAAAAAGGATACCTAGTGTGCTACGGGTGGCGATTAAAAAGCGAAGAGCGCATTTTTTGTGAGGCGGAAAAGCGACATTTTAAACAAGAGCTATACACTCCAATTAAATGGTGGCAAGCAAAGAAAAACGTGTGCGCCTGCTGTCGATGCCAACTACAAAAATGTAATATTTTCTGTACATATTATAGGGGACTCACGCTCTCCGATCACTCACACTTCTCGCTCTGATGGGAAGAATCAATGTTCATGTGGCAAAGTTTTACTAATGATCAAAATATTAAGCACTATGTGTGTTATTATATGGTAGCGTAATCAATAATAATTTTGCAATCATTATCAAACTAGAAATATACCTTAAGAAAATCAAATCTCAAAATATTCATGTGCCTAGAAATTTTTTAACTTCATATCGGCTTTGAGACCAATTTAGTATCGTTTACCTCATTTTCCATTAAAAATTATTGTGGCGCTAATATTAATAACCAGACATAGCTGCGAAATTAAATTTGGGAAATAAGAAATAACACAGGTTAAAATAATTTGGGCCGACTTGAAAAAAATAAATTTGGAATTAAATATCACATCAACAAATTAACCGTTAGCTTTTATTAAATTTAAAGTTTTTAAGAAACTATAAAACTATGTATCACATATTATGATGATGCCAATTTACCAATTATGATGCAATAAAGTCCATTTCGTTTTGGATTGAAATTTATATGGAGCTACCCAGGCGTTTAGTAAAATGGCCCAGCAACTTCCTGCTTAACTATTGTCAACTGTCGCTTGCAGCTCTAAATCAAATAGACTTTGTTTCCGTCCAGAGCAGAGGTCAGAAATTATTACCAGAGAGGAGGAATAAATCTCATTGAGGCAGAAAAAGAAGCCAACAATAATTGAATAAGAAGTTGATCAGTTCTATACAAATAAAAAGGGCTCATTTAAATCACATTTAAAAAAAAGATAAAAAATTTTCCATAAAAATAAAGGTCTGTTACTATTACAGTTTTCTCACAACTTGAAATTTACCCAGATGAGTCCAGATAATGGCAAAAAAATCAGAATGATCCCTGACTACTTCAAATAGTCGGATTAAAAAATGAATATTTATTTACTATTATATTTTCTCGTTTTCATTATTATTTTGCTAACATTGACTTCACTTTTATAGCTTACAACAGTATTAATTAGTGTATAAAAATAGTAGAAATTTAATAGGTTGCTGAATTATGTGACCCTAAAATCGTTTTATTTTATAAACAAAGATATTCTCTATTTATTGTCTATAATGATCGCGTGCAGTAAATAGATTATGCAATTTGAGAAAACTGGCTTGCATTCATAGGCGTGTCCGTGTAAATCCACCTCATCCCAGGATAAATCACACGCCCGTATTAGGTGTCGTCAGAGCGCAGAGAGTGTGTGCTCTCAAGGGTCGTTGTCATTGAATCCTACTAAACCAGTCCGAATGTCTGTCCGACCGAGAGCGCGCAGCGAGAATGCACTTACTTGCAATCCACATTAAACATTGTTATCCTATGCTTACGGTGTACATAAACACACGCAGTAGTTCTTTGAAAATGCATACTGCTTGTCAACAACTCGGAAAATATTCACGCTCTCGTTCTCTCAACCAGGGCTGAGCTCAAGTTTATAAATTAATATTGCAAAAGTGCAGCGGTTTGAAGCGCACCCACGCGATTTATGGCTGTTCTCGGTTATTATGAGATTCAATTCTGCGTGATTGTATCGCCATTCGGTTGCAAATTTTGTACGAAACTCAACGACAAAAGTTCGGAAACTCGTTCACCTTGGAATCAGTGATGATGCGTGTGGAGCAGACTAGTTTTTATAGCATCTACTTAATTTGAACGAGGAAAAGAAAAGGCTAATTTGAGACTGTTGAAGCTATCAACATCCCAAAAAATGATTAGATTATTGGGTTTCAAATCAAATACAAAGTGGAAAATCATTAATGCATTAATGAACTACTAAAGATAATGCAAAATTCAAGGGGACGAATATTACAATTATCATTTCCTAATGACGTTAAGATTACGAAGAAAAATTAATTGCGCATCTTCACCTTTTCATTGTTTAAATTTAAAATTTCCCTAAACACACAGTCAAGTGCTTGATTAGGATTTTTAAAATTGATATACAGCAGTTTTAAAAATCTGGCATGATAAAGATCACTGAATATAAATACCACTCCTCATTTTTTTGTAATTATCTATGTGCTTTGTAATATATTCTTGTTTATTCGTCTATAGTCAATGTCAATGCCATAGAAGACTAAATTAGTGCAGCACACATGACACATTTATATCAGTTCAATAAATTTTTGTTTTGCGCATCTTTGCAGTGCTGCACATACCAGCAGCGCGAGTCACCACAGAAGCATTTAACTGCATGTTATTTGTATTGCGTTTTTCTCATTTATTCTTGTATAACAGTCAATACCGTAAAATTAAATGATAGTGCATGCAAGAATTAGCGATCTGAGCAAAATACTGCAAAAACGAAGTTATAAATCCGGGATGAAAACGCTGAATCACTATTCATGCAAAACTCGATAAATTTCGCACTCAAGATAAAGAGTTCTATTACAATATATCTCAATAAGCTTCACATTATTTCCCATCAGTAGAATTTAATAGCGTATAAACATTACATCATTTGCTGCCAGCCTCTGGAGATCCAGGAAGCAATGCGTTCGCTATTAAGCACTCAAAACAAATTGCATGGCTTGTCAATTAATTTTTTCTGTGGGTGATTTTGACTGCCGGCACAACCCTCCTCTTTTTCTGCAAACTTTCGCTTTTTACTGTCTGTCGTTTCGCGTGATGCGGCCGCAGCGTCTCGTCGCGTTTAGAAGCGTCGATCGCGACCTTGATGGTCCAGCAGGTGTAGGAAACCAGTGCGCGGCGAGAGAAAGAGAGACGCCAAGGCCGATCGCGATTTTGTCCAGATCAGGTAAGCTAGGGGGGCTGGGCGCGGTCCACACGCGGGTCCAGGTATAAAACGGCCGGCCCCCCAACCCCCAGCACCAGTCTCTGATCAACCACGGACTAAAACCACTCATCATGAATACTCTTGTAAGTATAGTGCCTTCTCAATAATTCATTTTCCTAGTTCGCTGTAGCGTGCGACTGAACTCAAAAGAGATAAATCACGACCACTCTTACAAAACGGCATTCCGCTAGCGCTGCTGCCTTAAAATTTACGACTGATAGTATCGTTTTGAAATTGTTAAGATTTTCAATTGTCAAAGAATGTAGCAAAAAGAGCCTACCTTTTTCATGGCACAGCGGGTTCACTCTAACTGACTGTGTATCTCGGAAAATCGTAAATGAAGCTCTACATGTTCACCTGACACACTTGTATGATTTCACTTCAGTCAGTCTTCATTTAAAAAGGGGCTCCCAAATTTTTGTGAATGCATTCTGCTTTTTTTACAAAATAGAACTTAAACATTTCGCGAAATCTCAAAAAGGTTCCTATTGAAATTTACAGTAATTTTCAATCGCTTTTGAATCATTTTCACTTTAAAAATCGTGATATACATTCACTAAATTATTTTTAATTCTAAAAAAATATCAGGTGTAAATTAAAATTAAAAAAAAAACTTTAAAACTGTGCAGAAAGTACCTGATTTTGTGCTCGGGCGTCGTCTAATAGGGAAAAGTTGGAAATTGCGAGCGCCATGGCAAGGAAAAGCAAGCGCTCAGCTGACGGTAATAACTCACCATGGTTTGCGTTGGTGCTCACAGGTCGTTCTGTCTGCCCTGCTGGCTTGCGCCGCTGCTGCCCCCGGAGCCCTGCTTGGCGCCCCCCTCCTGCCCAAGGTGAACGTGGCCCCCGCTGAGGTGACCGTGGTCAAGCAACAGGTGCCCGTCGTCCAGCACGAGTATGTGCAGCGCGATGTCCCTGTGCCCTACCCCGTCGTCCGCCACGAGGTGGTCCAGCCTGCCCCCATCGCCGTGCCCGTGGCCGCCGCCCCCTCCTACATCGCTGCCCCCACCGTTTACGCCGCTCAGCACCTCTCATACGCCGCCAGCCCCCTCGCCTATGCCGCCAACCCCATCGCCTATGCCGCCAACCCCGCCATCGTCAGGGCTTGGTAATTTATCGCTATAGATAGAATGATTGTAAACGAGAAAAGTCTGCTGCAAAAATAAATTATGAGAAATTGTAGACACCTTTGCCTTATTTCTGCCTCTCCTCTCGTTCAAATACGACGCATTTCGCACCTCCTCCCTTTTTGTTTGAACTACTAATAGAGATTGGGCTCAACACACCTTTTAGCTCTGCTAGAAATATTTTATAAATTTCTCGAAATATTTCTCAATGTTTACCGAAATAGTTGAATAATTGAAATAATTGTCACACAAATTGGATTGTATTTTTTTTTAATTTTTCCTCCTCTAAAAATTAGAGAATATATATACTTTTTTAATATTTTTTTGACTCTGCAAAATCAAAACCGTTTCTATCTATCCTATGACCTTTCTTGTTCTAATCAGAGCAATTTAATGTGTACAGCCAGGCAATAAGTGATTTCAAGTTTTCCTCGTCTCGCTGCAGCCGGCCTCAGAAATTGTCGGTCGTTACCTCCTCTCCTCACCTTGAACTGGCGCCTCGCTCTGCGAAATTCTCACATTCGTACGATTATTGCACCATGCTACTGCGCATTCTTGCATTTGTCTTGAATATATTACTACAGGTGGAAACCTTTTTTTGAAAAAAAACGTGCGCATACGTTCAGGAAGGACAGTAGAATTATTTTATTTTAAAACTAGTATATACGGTATATATGGAGACAAAACTGAGGCTTTAGTCCGTCCACACCTATCTAATATGGCAGCAAAAAAAATTCCAACAAACATACATAAAATACAAGCATTGAAAAATTCCCATTTGTTTTTAATCACTTTTTAAAGAAAATACATTTCTTTTTCAATTTTCCTACTAATTATTATTTATAGTGAGGCTCGTCAAACTTGCTCTTCACAAATTAACTTATATCAAGGTAAAAACGTCCTAAAATTCATTAATGCGCAAAAAATAATAGGCCCTTGGTTTATAATTTAAATAATATAATAGATAATTTTTCTAAAAAGATCTACAAACCATTCTAGTCTTGTGGTTTAACGAAAGCTTCATAGCTCGCAAATGAAATAAAAATAGACACTAGTAAAATATAAAATGCGGTGCTTGCGTAAAAAAGCTCCAATTCCTCACGTGTATTTTTAATTGTATCTCCTCTGGGCCAGGTAGCGATTCGCATTAATAGTGCAATTTTTGTAATTAAGCTGCAGTGCGTACATCAAGAAGCAGCAGTTCTCAATCAGCGGTGGCCTTCACTCTTGAGAAAGGTTTTTGTTCAGCTCATTGTCCGCAGGTAATGCGAGCCAGACAAGGAAGTGAACTATTCTCGTGCTGAGCGGATCAGATTCCAGTCGCAATATTAACATCGCTCTACAAACTAGGGGATTTGTTAATTTTTGCAAATCTGCTTCGAGCGCAAAGAAGAGTCAAGTATGCGTGAAATTTCTCTAAGAAATCCAAGCCCTTCTGTTATAAGTCTAAATTTACCATACTTAGCAAAAATACACAACTCGATTATAAAGCTTCTGGTGGAAAACACAAAGATGTTTTCGAGAGTTTATTGTTTTTATAAAATAAATGCATACACGCATGATATCAGTTCTCCATATTATTTACGATAAAAACGGCTATCTAAATTCTCGAAGCTCCATGATCAATCGATCCAGCAAATCTGAAAATAAAATGGAACAAAAAATAAGAGAAAAACACGGCTATAATTCGAAAAAGTAAGACGTGGAAATTATAAAACTCACCAAATGAATTCAACGTGTATTTACGAAATATGAAAGAGCAAGATCCCATGCTGTTAGTTACAGATTTCTGGCAGACGGAAAGGTTAGTAAATTAGAGGCATTCAGTTTTATAATATACCATTTTTTATTATTTTATCAACATTCACCATCATAATAATATAATAATAATCTTGTATTTTCTTTTGTTGTGTGTTAATTAAACCGCTTCATCCTTTGGCATCTCTCGCTACTTAGTTTTTAATTGATTTTCTTTTCCATAAACTCTTAAATGATTGTATCATCAGTTAATGTATTTTCTTCTTTTTAATGCATCATCTTTTGTTTTCACCTTTTTTTGTAACACTGTGTGATATAAAGTGCAGAGTACAGATCATTTTCCATCGTTTTAACTCTTTTACTGCTATTTTCATTTCGTTTTTTTAAAATCATCTGAATGAGTTCTTTTAAACAATTATTGCTAAGACAAAGAGAGACGAAAATTGTTGTTTAAATCGTTTTTATTGTTTTTAATGCAAAAAAGGTCAGTTGTAGCGCCTTTAATATTAAAAGTAGGTGTTATTATCCAAACAATTTTCTTTAAGCCGTCGCGAGATGCTTGCTTCAAAAAGCAACTCATTTCCGCGTAATTTTCTCAATAATTTTCCTCGACAGAAATAAATGATTTTAACGAATAATATAGCTTTTCAAGTTAATTAATAAGAAGATGTCAAATAATATGTCATCCACAGTTGTCATAATAATCCAACAAGATGTGAAACGGCGGGCAGTGCCACCGTAAATTAATCAAGACTTCTCTCTCTTGTGCTCAAACGAAAACAATATAATATGCACAGTAATGCCGAGTGCCGTCGCGCGTAAAGTATGCTTCGTCTCCTTCTAAATATCGATATTTAACATTAACAATAATTATAATGTAACCTCAATCAGGGAGCTTAAAGCACAAGCGAGAGAAAACCTCCAAGATTAAAACCTATGCTGCGTGTGTGTGTGTTTGTGTTCGTGTGTGTCATTGTGTGTTTTGAGTACTCTGATTTTTGTTCAACAATTAGTACAGGGGATTAAAAGCGTTTTCGCCGTCCGAAAACAGGAGATTTTCGATGGTTCTACTGCGAGTGATTTTTCCATCATTTTCTTCGTCATTTGTAACAATATAGCAATCAATTAACTTTATTTATATCGATCGATCAAACCGGGGGGGAGGAAACACAGGTCGGCTTCATTTCTTTGCACAAAATCACCATTCACTTTGCTGCTTCTCGGAACAGGGGTGGCTCTCGGGAGCGCTCCAAAAAATTTTGCAGCCGCACACCGACCGTCCGACGAGAGAGGATCAAAAATCATTTCCAGCTGCGTCGGTGTGCTGCTGGTGAGAGGAATGGCAGCGGGGAGAGTGAGAGACACCACCTGGAAACGATTTCGTCGCGGAAACGACACCATTCACGCACGCGGTGAACAAACATTCGAACTCGTTTCCTTTGCCGGTTTCTTTAATGAATCAATTTTTTTACAAACTAAGTAGTAGTGTGATGATTGAGAGGTTAAGTTAGTACAAGAAACGCCTCGTTTGTCTTTTTCATAATTAACCTCTAAACATTTGAGCACATTTGATGAGATCTAGGAGCCGCACGGCCCGCCGAGCCCTCAGTCGGCCACTGGCTCGAACCGCGCAAACTTTTAATGAAATGGGGGATAAAAGTGGCTTTTCCGTGAGTAAAATCACTGTTCCAATATGGAAAGCTTTTAAAAGCTGATAAAATTTGTCAAAATCTGCTGAAAGTTCGGTCAGTGGCCGGCGCAGATCCCGACAGGCGGCCTCTTTGTGAATGTGTTTATGTGTTTTCTTTATTAATAAATTCAGCTGAAATGTTTTTTCTCACAAATTGTCATCAATCGGATTTTTACAATCAAACAGCCGCAGTCGTACTTTTCTAGCACACATTTTAGTTTTAGCTGCAACCTTTGCCGAGTAAAAGCAGTTCTCTGCCTTATATTTACTCGTCGACCATTTTTTTATCCCAGTGTGTCATGTTATACAAAAGACCTCAGTAATCATTTTGCTGTCCCGCGCTTTGATAATTAATCAAATTACATATATATCATCGTCTCCATTTTTCGTCTCTTATTTTTCTGTGTAAAACTCGTCTACGCGCGCGTTGTGTGTGTGTGTGTGTGTGTGTGTGACACTTCTCTTGTTAGTTATAGCACTTGATGGTATATGACATGTGTAGAAGAAGTAGAGAGAGTGGAGGCGATCGAGCTAGCGAGCGTGTGTGAGTGTGTGTACAACAAAGAGGATGACGACCCGCGAGCCCCGCAGCAGCCGGCAGCGTTTCAGCTTACTTTTTGCTAGACTTAGAACTACCACTACCACCACCACCACCATAGTCAGTGAATTTCTTTAGGCTACGGGAATCTCCAGGTGCCGAGTTAATTGTCGCACTGGTGGTGCAGGTCGTTTTACCCTTTCGCGGCAGGGTCGCGGCCTCTCCTAGCATGTCTCTTGGTTTCCACACTGGAGAGCCTACAACAATTTTGTCAGGTCAGAGCTAGGTCAGTGTCTCGACTCGCCGTCCGAGCAACGACGGCAATCACAAAAGGAACAAAACCAAAATCGGGGGGCAGCTAATGTGATGCGGGGGTGAATTTGACACTCGCTGGCTAAGTGGGTGAAACCAACAGACATGTTTCGCTATTTAATATATGACTCGCATTCCGGACTTTTGGCTCGACGCCCCGAGTTTTTCCACGCACCTCGGGCCGATTGTTTTTATTTGTTCGTTTTAGTTTAATTCAAGGGCATTATTTGTTTTTATTTAACCTGAAACGAACACAAAGTTAAAGAGTGTTTATGCAACCGGCTGCACTTTGCGGCGCGGCAGGTTGCACGTAAGCAGATACACAGACAAGTGACAAAGAAGAAAAAGTGCGCGATTGTTTTTTTCATATCACAACAATCTTTTGCAGTGAAAAACTCGGGCGAACCAAATTTTCGGACAGTTTTGAGGAAGAGGCGCGTTGACCGCATTCTCGCGGACTCCAGCAGCCGGCGTTTTTTAAAGGAACGCACGGGGCCGTGGAGTTCGCGATCAAAAACACTAAGAGCTACCAAAACATTAAGTTAAATGAGTTCTCTCTGACAGACGCATGCAGCATTTCTGTTGGTTTGTGTCAAAAAGGAAAAAGCACTAGTGGGTGTGTGATTTATTTGGGCTTTTATTTTCATACAACAGTTAATAGTAACGCTTACTTAAAACCTGCGCGTTGTGACACAGCAAAAAACAAAATGCCTCTGATTTCGAGCACGGTTCATGTGACGAACCCGTTTGTTTTCGGTTGAATACGAGTGGGGAAACAGTGGTTTCAAAGCTTAACGAGGAGAGAGAGAGACGAGGAAGTCGGAAATCAAACGAAATTTGTGATTGCCTGGCGTTTGCGAGAGATGGTTGACAGGAAAAGAAAACGCATTTCCTAATAGTCTTGGTTTTGTGTTACAAAAATTGTGCTTCGAGGGTTGTGCTCAGGTTATACCTTTCAAAATCCAAACACGTCTGTTCCTTAAACACGATTTTCTTTCTTTGGAGCAAACATTTTAGTTCAACATTGATAAATCTCTTTTCATTGCAAGAATCCGGCCCGTATCCGATGCAAAATATGTGCGATTTTGTTTGAGCAAGAATTTCATGGAGAGATAGGGATGATGATGGCGCACAGAGAGCTATTATATAATTATAGGAGCGGAAGTGAACTTTAGATTTGTCGATTGGCAACACAGCATATATATGAAAGAAATCTAAATCGTTCGGCATCTAGGAAATTCATTTTGGTCCTCATTGATTTAACAATTAGGCAGTAAATGACGGAGCTGGGAAATTAACTTATTAGATCGGGCCGGAAATTGTCCAACAACCATTATTGATTCCTGACACGTATATAATAATGTATAATATATATTTAATTCAAATATCAGTTTATCACACTAATTAAAAGCTGCGACGCTCACTTGTCGGTATTGATTAATGCAAATATATGGGATTGAGATTTGATAAATCCAGCTTTTATCCTATGATTATACAAGTAAGTAGTGTTAGTACTTTTGAAACTCTTTTAGCCTACAACAGATGGATTATTCGTTAACGAATAATAGATTTGAGCTATTAAGTTGATGCAACAACCAAGAACGTTTCATCTCTAGAGACAAGAATAAACAATTCACCAAACGCAAAGAACTTTGTTAATCATCTTAATTCGCCAGAAGCAAAACAAACTGTCAAGAATGCGGAAGAAAAGAAGAACGTAAAGGTCTAAGGTTAAAAACAAAGAATATAGAAATAGGGGGTTGAACACACGGCACCCATGTTCAAAACGCGTTCTCCTCGTGGTGTCCGGAGAGGTAGCACTGCATGCAGGGAGGGTTCGAGGACGTGGGACTGGGCGTGGAGGCAGGGATGGAAGAGTCGGAGTTGAGGGAACGACGCGGTCGCGGGGGCTGCAGCAGGTATGGTCGCCGCTTACCTAGTTCCTTCACCGGCTGGGGCGTGTAGTTCTCGGGTTGGTGCGACGACTGGATCAGGCGCGCCTGACTGCCGGTGCTGCCAGCCGACAAGGTCGAGGTCGTGCTCAGGCTCAGGTGGTTTGGCGTTCGGCCGAGGGTGGGCTTCTTGGCCGTCACCGTCGCTATTGAGTCGTCCTCGCCTTCAGACTTGCTGCCGGCGTCGTTGCTAGATGAATCCTGCTTTGTCGGCAGCAACGGCGCGCTGTCCTCAGGCGCTGCAATAATTATTTTCGGTATGATTTTTATTTAATTCAAAAATGTATCGTATTTGTCGAGTGAAAATTTCAAACAACTTCAAAAAATTGAATTTTATATAATGTGATTATTAAAAAATTAATTATTTCCTCCTCATCGTATTTTAAACAGCGTGAGTGTAATTTAAATCTTCACTTACGAACGCCATCGCTGACCGTCTTCGATCTCGCCCTGAACGGTTTGCTTCCTTCAGGGTGTACCACAGCCACAACCTTCCCGTCCTCCTCTCGGCTAACCTCCACGTTGTCGTAGTCGATGTTTCCTGCTGAATGGCGCTGCGAGCCCTTCGGAGGCTTCTTCGGCTTGCCGAGAGTGTGCGAGTTGTGAGCGCCAGGGCCAGACATCGGCAGCAGCGTCGGCTTCATGCCCTTCTCGCTGCCGCCCTCGCCGCTGCTGCTGCCGCCGCCACTGTTGCATCCGTTGCCGATCGGCTTCGTCGCCGGAATGCTCATGTTACGCACGCTTTCTCTGATGATCTGGCGGATTGTTTTCAGGAAGGCATTGCGGAACTCGCCAGTACTGAATTGATGTTTTATTTTAATTGCATTTATCAAATAAAATTTATGTTTTTCTCACCTGTTTGAGAGCACGTAAACTTTCTCGGAGCGTCGCTGCAGCTGACTTCTCAGGTGGATGAGCTCCCACAGGAAATGCGAGTCCATGTCTTTGGCTGAGGAGGCCCTCACCTGCACCTCGGTGACAGGAATGAGCACCTGGTAACGGATAATTTCGACTTCGCTCGCGTTGGCTTTGCTCGTCCCACCCTGTATTAAAAAGTGAACGCAATGAATGACGGAAAATTGGACTCGTGCAGGACCGCGGCTCACCATTAGTTTCTTTTTCTGTCTAAGTCTCTCCTTACATAAGAACACAACAGCGGACTTGAAGACGAAGCACATGGCATGCAGTTCCAGTCCTTTCTTAATTTTACCAAGGAAGTCTGATATATTGAGCCACTCCACTCCACCGTAGTAGAGGAGGTCGCCAGGGCTGAGGTCGATTGGCTGTTTGCACGATTTCTGGTGCTGCCTGAAGAGGTGATCAAAGATGGCGCCGTACTCCTCGTGGATCCTCTGCATTTCGTTGATGTGTTCTGCCACCTTCTCCATTCCCTTGAGCGCTTCTGCAAATTTAAAAACTAATTTAGCAAAAGACATTCCACTGCGCAAAGAGATAAAAAAATTGCTTTTGATAATTTTCAGCAACTTTATCTTAACTATCCAAGTAAAAAGAAAGACAACAATAATTTTTAGGCTATAGACTAAGAAGAAGCTGCCTTATTCCTTTAAAATGATTTGTTTTAAATTTAAGAATTTTATAGAGAGCAGACGTAGCAATTATTGATTATTGTTGTTAAATTTAAATGCCATTTTTAAATAAATGGCGAGATAAGAGAAACAATATATAGGCACTCACCGACTAGATGCTGGTGTTCGTCAGACTGCGGAGAGGTGAGGTTTCTGAACTGCTGCAACAGCAAGGGGTACTTGAGGATGCGCTGGATAGGCTTTATGAGATACGACTCGAGCGTGGAGCTGTGCTGCTGGCGTGGGTTGCGCGCGGCCAGGAACTCTTGCAGTGCCTGATTTCCCTCGTCTACTTAACAGCAGAATAATATGTTACAAATGCGGCTGGCAGAGCAATTACAATGGGCACTTACTTGGATGAAGTACTTTTTGTGCTTTCGAATGACTAGCGCAGAATGAACTGTACAGTTTGAAATGGTTCACGTAGTACAAAAATGCACTCCCAATGGAGAATAATACATTCTGAAAATCAATGAAAATTTTTATTGATTCTGTTAAAAGGCCGGGGTAAATGAATATCCACCTTAAATTGACCAGGATGTTCTAGCTTATGGAATTCCGGCTCCATTTCTAGAGCCTCGTCTAAATTCTGCAAAAACTGCCGCTGGAAAGCAACTATTTCCTGTATGTTGCCGAAGAGTGCGTTAATTTCCGCGTTTGAAAGGAAAGTTTCTCGTTTCAGTGGCTCCAGATAGTTTTCCAACAAGCTGTTAAGATGCTGCAAGATGAAGTGTTGAGATTCAGTAAAATAAAAAAAGTTCTAATTTTCTGACAAGCTATATGGGGGAAAATAAATGTTTTACTATGCGAGTTACGAGGAAAAATGATTTTGCTATTATTGCTCTCACTTTGACGTATGTCCGCTCGGTGTCGATGAGCTCGAGAATGACCTTTCTGAGCTTCTCAGCATCAGTGAGTTGGCGGCTGGGGGTGAGCACCGCCTGCTGCGATTGGCTGCTGATGATGCTGCCGGTGGGGCTCGACTTGCGAGTCTCCACCGGCGACCGACAGAATCCTGTTACCTGCTCAGCGGTCTGCAAGGCAGAGCATGGCTGCATGTCAAATTAAGTGCGCGAAATTAGAGCTTGCCACCCGATTTCTCCAATGAGTTTGTCTGTCAGATTAATTTGCATGTTCGAGATAATCCTCTCGCAAAGATCAGAGAAAAACCGTTCACACTACATGCGAAATTGGCACAAAAACGGCTCGAGCGAATTGAATTTCTTGTCGAGTGTGATTGTGCGGTTTTTATGTATTTACAAGTCATTTCAAGTGGATTTTGTATATAAATGTTTTGCAATGAGAGCTGACATGCTGATGATTTTGATTTCGATATTTACAGCAAAAGGTTCATTGTGTTGTGAAGGGTAGTTGGTACGAAAATGAGGTGAAACACGCAGAGAGCCATAAAAATGCAAGTCAAAAACAAAATTTCTTCTTCAGCAAACATTATCCTGAGAGCTATTCAAAAATAAAATTAAATCACCATTATTAAAAAAGATATGAACTAAACTGAATGAAGGGAGCTGCTAATATAATGAATTCTAAATGATATGGACTAATCGGATGACCCGTCTGGTCTAATTCTTAGTATTTTTGACTTGCTAAAAATCGACTTCACTGGACGCCCAAAACCAACATAAAGAGCACAGAGAAAACGCTTGTGATTCAGACGGGGAGGACGTGAGATGAACCTTTTGATACAGTTGGAGGACAGGGGGCAAATTGCATGCATAGTAATTCGAGTACTTATCCCTCGTCCGCTACACTCGGCAACGGGCTTTTACCTTGAGCAGATTGTCGATCTCGAACGAATTCGCCCTGGATGCTTTACTCGCCTCACTTGAGGGAACGGGCGAACTCTCCGTCTCGGGCGAATACATTTCCTTGGCTGGGAACAAAAATTTGGCAATTACATCAAATGTCACTTAGCTTTCCCCAGGCAGAATAAAAGTGATATCGACCACTAAAGCCGAGTCAATGATGACCTAGAGAAAATGAAATTTCAGTTTGATTTTGATTCACGTTTCCAACAAAAGGAATGAGACAAGAATTCCTAGAATTGTTTTGTTTATGAGAGCAGACACTATCTTTCCATTTGATGCAGTGCGTGTTTTGTTTTGGAATACCGCGTCTATGGAACTACGATAGTTATTCAAGTAGAAAAATATTTAAATTTCTAAAGTTAAAAAAAAGCATTTGCTGTTCTTTGTTTGCCGTGTCTTGTTTTTGAATATTTAAATGAAAACTGGAAGTAATTTAAAGAATTTAAATTCACTATATTTCCCGCTGGATTTTAACTTATGTAGCTGTATCGCTTTTTCTTGGAAATAAAAAGCCGAATAGAATTCGCAGTGAGGAAAGAATAAATTTAAATGTAATCAACGGCAAAAGAAAAAATGCAACTTATTCTGCTCTCACCCCATCCTGGAGCTGGCACTATGAGGTTGGAGATGACCTCCTCGCTGATGAGACCGTCTGACGGAGGTGGTGGGCACACTAGGCTGTCGATGATGTCGTCGGTGGTGCCTCTCATCAGGTTGGCGATGTCCGGCGGCTCGGTACGCGACGAACGCATCATCATGCACAGGGCGAGTTCCTCTTGCAGAACACTCTCGAGGTACATCATGTCCAAGTCACTCACGATAGCACCATTTATAACCATAATTTCATCGCCTTTAATGATTCCTGAGAAAGGACCAAAAATGAGCCGCCCCGCCGAGATCAAAGCATGAACATGTATGGGATGAAAATGATGGAAGCGATTTATTACAAATTCAAGGCGGCGCAGATAAATTGCGAAACGTACTCGCAAGTTTCAACATCAACATCAGTCTGCTTTAGCAAGCAGGGGATGTTTTGACTGCCATCGACTGAACATTTGCGAGTGGTAGTTTAAAAGCAACGTTCTCCGGAGAAATGAGAGACAGCTTTCGTTTCTCAGCAGCGGAAAAAGACGCCTCCACTAGCAGCTGCACACACATAATTCTGCTCGAAAAATCGCGAGAGAGCCAAAAATGCCGCAATTATAAAAGATACGAGTTCCAACGAGCGAACGAATTCTTAAAGGCAGCTGTAGAAACGAAACGGCAGCTTGTTCTCCGAGGGAAAAAAGATTGATGCGCAAAAAGAAGAGAAAGAGAACGCGAAAGATCCATTTTGCTGGGTACACACACATAAAAAACGCATACGTCTCGAACAGGCTGAGCAGCCAAAGCGGAAAAGGGGCTGGCATCTTGTCTTATCAAAATAAAGGTCGGCGCGCGCGTTGATGGAGTCGTCAGTTTTGATGACCACCCGGGCTGGGATGAAAGGCAGCAGCCAACAAAACGACAAAACGCGTGTGCAAGATTGCGACTGGATATTATTTTGCTGCGCGCAGCCTGGATTTCGACCGTCGCGTGTATACGCGTGTGTACACAGCCGGCGCGAGATTTTAATCGGGCTAGCAACCCTTTTCAAGTATAACAAACAGCGTGGGGCGAGAGAGTGTCTGCAAAGCATTTCGCCGCGTATAAGAGACACGAGGCGCTCTTTCTTCCTTGCTGCCTGCTTGTTAATGGCATATCCAATGAGATTGCAAAACAAGCACGCAGACGTCGGGTGCAAATGGCATTCTTCGGCTCGGCCGAGAATGAATGAATTCTCGAGCCGCCCACCAAGTTTCAACCTCAATCCAACACTCACTCTCCCGCACTTGATTTTCCTCCCGATTTGCGGCTTTCGGGATTCAACAAAACTCGTGGATTTTCTAAATTAAAAAGCCCGGGCCAGAGGTTTTACCTCGAAAGTGGATTTTATCGACAGGGACTGATAGGGGGTGCTCTTTGACTGGCAAAGAGAGGAATGAGAATAGCATTTTGTATGTTATGAACTCACCGTTTTGCATGGCAACGCTTTTGTCCTCCACCCTGCTAACGTAGCAACACAACTCATCCTGCCGCTCTGAGTTCTCAATCAGCTCGGCTTCTACTGAGAAGCCCCACATCTGCTCCAGGGTGGCCCTTTGCAGCTCCACTTGGTACAAAATCTTGGCGCACACTTCTACAACCTCGTGAGTGTGCAACTAAAAACGAATAAAATTCAATCTTCGGCCTAATAAGTCGCAGGGAAACCTACATAAGTCTCGACCAAATCTGTGCGGTGCGGTACAAAATAGTTGTGATCCTCCATATCCTTCCTCTTCTTCACACGCAGAAAGTGTTCCATTGGATTCAAATTTTTTCGACTACACGCACTAACTAAGAATTCTTCCACAGACATCGCTTCTCTTAAAATTACTGTGGCACTCTGCAGAAGAAAAAAAAACATATTTAGATCATTAAAGATGAAACCCATGATCAATGCAATTTATTTTTAATGTGTATAGCACGGGGAAAAATAATTATTGGTCTGAATCGAAACAACCTCCGTGCTCCATCATTACAAACGTGATACTCTCGGTTAATGACGTTAATGAGAAACGCAGAATGATTAAATTGTTTCCGGTTTACAAGTTTTGCTACCATTTTGATTGAGAGTTTCAGCGAGCTGTTTGCTAATGCTAAAATGCACAAATTATCCTAAATGTGATTTGTTTTACTGCCACTGATTTTCAGTAATGACTTGTAATCTTTTTATAAATTAACATAGTTGAATTGAATAATTCGTTAAATCCTCAATAGAGATTCTAAATGGATATCTAATTACTCAACGCAAACAATGCGAGCAATAATGCAGCATCGAGTGGCTCTATCGTTTTTTTCCACTCCAGAATTAATTCGTTTCGTGACCCAATTATTTCCGCTTTTAACGCAATAAACAATCAATTATATTAGTAACCATTCACTCGATTACGCACCTGTCCTTCTGGAAGCAAAACCTTGGCAGCCTTGTTGGACTCCTCCCTGGAGCCAGAGCCTCCGAGCTGCATTGAGCGCCTGCTGGAGCCGCTGTTGCTCCTCGAGAGCATCGGGGCGCGCCGCTTGGTGGCCCCGCGCCCGGCCAGCAGGTTGTTCAGCAGCGAGGGACTGCGGGCGCAGATGAACGCGTGGAACGACGACACGGTGAACACCCCGAGCCGGTTGAGCGTGTTCTTGGTGGCCCGCGACACGTGGGTCAGCAAACTCTGCAACCGAAACGGTCTGATGACTGCTTTGATCCCCGCGGGTGATGGTAATAATTATTACATATTCCGTCACGAAGGGTGTAAGATCAGGGGGGTTAGAAGGCAAACTAACTTTGCCGTTAGAGAATATCTTTGTTCTTGGGCGCTATCTCACTTTGTGCATGCTCGATTGCTCTTGCCGACTCGAGCCAGGATTATATTATGTCCGCAGGTGGGTATGAATAATTTAAGTTAGGCCGAAATGGGAACAAACAGAACAAAAATGACGGCGAGTTGGTATGGAAACGTGCTGAATTGGCGGAAGATGCGATTTGCCGTCACTTTCCTCATCATACGGTCTGATGAGCGTGATCGTATACACTTTGTTGAACTATGATATCGACGGATGCTGCCTTGACGTATATTGTTTTCCCTTACTCTCTGCGCTCTGGCCAAAGAGACGGAAAAAAGTGAGGCAAATCTAGAGCGAGCCGAGGAACGCCAAGAACGAGGGAAATGCGGAGCAATATAGTCAGCAGATAAAGGCATCCAGAAAATATACTCTTCTGCAATAGAGGGGCTGGTGGTATTGGTATTTCGCGAGCTTCTAATGATTACGGTGAACGATAGCGATTCGGGCCTCTTTGCTTTACGAGGGCGCTGAAGTCAAACTTTGTTTCATCGCCCAGAGAGTAAGACAGTCGAACGCGAGATATTACAAATTCTTAGAATAGCCCGTCGTTTTAATTTGTTACGGGGTTCAAAAGCTTTTAAGAGGCATTTCCGTTCAAAAAAGGCTCGAAGCGGCATTTTCTGTGAAATCAAACTGCGAGAAAATTTACAGAAGGATGTTTGCGGGGAGAAAACTTTGCCAGTTTGTTGACAAAGGAGAACACCGACATTTCCTGCCAATTTTCACAGCGCTGCCGCCGAAAATGGACAAGAGTCGAGTGTGAGGGGCAAAGCATCTGACGACAAAGGCATTGTTTCTACACTCGTGTCGTTGGCTGGGAGGGCGGAGGAGAAGACACTTCATACGGAGGGCACCGGAAGGAAAGTACGGGCGGCACTTTTGTGCGTTTCTCTGAGTATGAACACTTGCCTTGGGGTTGGGAAGTTCTCCGTTTTGCAAGGAAGCCATGTAACATCGCAGTCTGAATTGCTCGCAGTGCAGCCGCTCCAAGTTTTCCTCCCATTGCACAATTTGTCCGGTGATCTGACGCTTGGTCTCTGCGTCGCTCACCACGCTCTGCTGCAGGTCAGCCATGTGTTTCAGTTTGTGGTCCTGAAAAAATAAAAACAACAACGCTTCAAAAACAGTTCTCAAATAAATTCCGTAAATTTTTGGTTTAGTTTAGAATTTTAATTATGATTTCGTGTTACGGTTAGTGTTTCATAGAATGCCTTTTAAGTGCGAGAGTGATTAAAATTAATTTCGGAAGATAACATTTTTGAAAGAGGATTTGTTAAGCCAGAAAACTTCAGTTGATGCGAGAATCACGACGTAATTTGCGAAAATTAATTTGATTGTAGATCCCTTTCATGATTTAATCAGTCGCTTCGTTTGATCAAATCAAGCTTTAATTTCTCTTCACTTCTACTGAGTCAAGGCGTATCTGCAAGTACTCGGAGGAATTTCCAAGGAAGCTAAATTTAATCCTAAATCAAATGTCGAACACGTTAATACTTCAGTGCACTGATTGTCTCGCTGTAAATCCCGCTTGCGCTAAATTCACACGGTCAATACCGCCCTGAGTCGAAGCTCGAGTTCACCCCTTTACAGCTTGAGTTTAGCGAGGCCAATTTTACCGCTGCACTTGCTCGAGTGCGTATTTATACGAGTTCAAGTTGGAAATGAAGTAGCGCTTTCCTTCAGGCGGCATTCAAAGGGGCTTTGTTGCACGCCAACAGGAAGGAAACCGTGCTCACTCTGGGGTTGAGTAGCGGTTTTTTCCTCGGTTGGCGCAACGAAAAACACGTTTTTAGTAGCTGTTCGAGACACTCGTAAAACGAGAAAATGAAACTTTCATCCCCCGACGCAGCCTGGATCCAAAAACTTTATTGCATCTCTGCTTATTCCAGCAGGCTTATAAAACATGGCATAAAATGCTAAATTTTTGTTTAGATTTTTTTGTGGCCTTGTGAGAACGCATTTTTAACTGGATTTTACAGTTGAAAATACGTTGCTTGAATTCATTCCTTTTCTTCCAATAATGTTGCAAAGAGCCAGAGAATTTCCAAGTCTACTTTTTGCTGCAAACAATAGAGACCGATAATCCAGTCGTCGCCGTTTCAGTCCAGTGGGCTTTTTTTCTCCTGACTGCTTCTCGGTTTGCCAGCAAAGTTAAAAATAGTTGATTAGACGCATCGTGCTTCCGCTCGGCAGCACCTTTGATGTCGGTGGATGGAAATTGCTGCAGCAGCAGCCGCGGCGGTGGCAACAAAAGGCGCGGGGGTTGTTAGTTGCTGCCCCACTTTCCGGGGGCAGGTGCGGTGCAATAATTACGCGCTCGGCGCACAAAGAGATCGGCAGGAGGGAGCGAACGAGCGAACGCGGTTCCACACACAAATGCGAGCCGCAGTTGTTGCAAAATTCTTGGCCAACTGCGCCGCAAAATTATCAGCCGGGAAAAAGCATCTTGGGCGCCAACCAAACCGGAAAGGCGGCAACGAAATATCGCTTTTCATAACGTCGGCAGCAGTTTATAACAGGGGAGAAGCGTAAATTTTGCACGGCCAATACGCTTTTGATGCTGCACTCAGTGGGAAGTCGAGCGGAAGGACCTGCTATACGGTGGAAATGTATGTGTTCGTCGATAAAACGAGCACCAAAGTGGAAAGATGCGTACTAGATAAAACCAGTTTCAGATTTTCATCAAGCAAATATCAAGAGACCTTTTATACTGACTTGTTTTCATACTAAATGGATTGAATACAGCGTAGTTCATGAAAAGCATTTATTCTAAAAAAATAGTTAACTTCATACTTTATTTTTTGGGCTTCCTTTAAATAATTTGAACCTCAAATTAAGTATACACAAAATTTTGCTTCTTAAAAAAGAATCTTTGATATTTAAAACTAATGTTTTCATAATGAATTGCAACTTACCTGTGAGCCTGTGAGTGTACCCTTGTGGGAGAAAGATAAACTTATAACGAGTCTATATTCTTATAAGGAGCCACCCTAAGAATTTATTTCACTTTACTGGCATCCCACATTTAATCATGATAAACTTTAACCATTTTCTCTTCTGTGATAAGAACAAATCTAGTTGGTCGCAGGCTTCTCAGACTGCAGTGCCAAAATCTAACAACTGATTAAAATTGGTTGTAGATGTTACTGTATTAAAAAATTTAATAATGTTGCTGTCATGTAAAGCTCATCGTTGTGAAAAAATTAAAATGCTTTCAAGGCAAATCTAAATTTGTTCATGAAAAATAAACATGCACTTATCCAAAAAATAAAAAATTTTATGTTTATATCCAAATATTTGTTTAATTTAATTTCGCAGAAATTCTCAGCAAGCAGCTAGCTTAACGATTTGACCAGATTATTAGTTTAGCCAGTTGGCATAAAATCATTTAAGTGTGAGTTATCGGTGCATCCAGACAAGGCAAAACTGCTGCAGAGCAATTTCCATCCGGCAGAAAACAAAGTGCTGAATATTAGAACAACGCCATGTGCAATCATTGCAACTAGTACTAAGTGTTTGTTAATGCATGAGTTGCAAACGAGCACACGACTCTCCCGCTAATGAGAAGCTTTTACACGAGCTGCTATTTAAGAGGGTGCAGTCAGTTGTCGGCGCCGGGGGGCGCAAATCGCTAGCGGAGTTTCTTACGTAAATTTAAAGCCTGAGAGCTCACACGCTCTTGATATTTGCAGCTAGCGAACCGTGCAATGAAATTAAATTTTTTACATGTGTTTACGGGGTGCACTTTAAGGAAAAAGGAGGCCGCTTGAAATATTATAGTGGAGCCGATTCCACACGAACTGCAGCTGGTAATTCACTTTTTCCACTTCAATAACCTGCATATCATTATCAGCCAAATGGCGCGGTTTACGAGTGGATTATCTCGGCAAGTGGACAATGCTGCGAGTTGAGTCGAACGAAAGCGGTGCGGCCCCGAGGGATCGATGGAGAACTGATATTGGTGCATCATTCAGCACACGGGGCTGGTGATAAAAAGTTATTGCGCACCGCAAACCAGAGCAATGCCCGCTTTATTTTTTAATGACCGAGAACAGATTTTGGAGACGACCGGGGCGGAAGCGCCATACAAAGGTTGCCGAAACCAAAGCTGGCTAATTGAATAATGCTAACCTTTCCCTCCCGGTCAGACTCGCTGGGGAACGGAGCTTACGCACGGACGGAAAAATTATTTTGCGTCATGCGAGGATCGTGTATTTACCTCGCCCGACTGCGGAAACGCGATTATTCCATCATTTTGTTTGCAAAGGAATTATCTCTGCAGTGAACAGATAAGCTCCTTCTGATTTACTTTCCTTTTTCTCAGGAAAGTCATCACAGGATGAGATGGCGGAAGAAACAGGGAAATACAGTCCAGTTGACGACAGAGCAAAGGAAACGATTTTAATCAGTCGAGAGGGCCTGATATAGGAAATAATGTCGCCGAATCACAAAAGGGAGTGGTTCTATATATGAAATGGAAAGCTAGACGCAACCCAATTTCGCCAACAATATAGCCCGGCATGAAAGCAGGCGAGCGAATCCGTGCAAAGTTCCTCTCCACTTTCATTTTTCTTTTGTGCACCTCTCGTGTTTCTCACTTCTCGCTTTCCTTGCGATGCAATTTCTGCTTTTCTGAAAGACATAGAAGAAAATTGGTGTGGGTGGCAACAGGAACGGATTCTCGTAACAGAAAATTTAATTACACAATCATAATGCCCGCCATTTCAAAAAAGAACTTGCCATAGTCAAAAAGAAAATATTGGGCACTCACTTTAGAATGATCTTTGCACAAAAATGTATTATTAAGTTTGAATAATTGCTTCATTCGATCTTTTTTCCAGAACATGCCAAAAAGTTGGCAAATCATTTAATTGAGTGCTTCATAGGCTGCAACTTTCATGGTGGTTAAATAATTTCAGCTGCCAAAAAGGGAATAGCGCGCCCGTCCTGTTGACTAGTCGTGAAAATTAATGTCCTCGACGAAAACTAATCGCGTGTGCAAAGCCGCCCACAACAATCCGCCGTTTGTTTCGGTTGCTGCAGCCGTTTATCTTTGTGGTAGAAAGGAATTGTACACACAGTGTATTAAATTACGCCAGAGCCACCATTGTCCTTCGAAACGGCCCGACCGACCGACCGACTAAGCTTCTGCAATTGCGGCACTCATCGTGTGGGTCGAACGGTCGTGAGATAGGCAACCTGCGCAACGCATGTGCCCGGCGGACGGCCTAGCTCTCTCGTTGCTCGAGTAAATAAAGCAGCCGGCGGGCGGCTTGATTTGGCAAAAGTTTGCCCTGTTTTGCTCGTTTGCCCGCTCGAGCAGTCGATTCGCCAACTTTTCAACTTTTTCACTGTCGAGCTGCCGTCCCTGCAATAAAGGGCACCTTGGCTTGAGTAGCATTCGAAACCGTATTTTAGGAGTAGTTGTTGCGATGTACGAAAAGGCTGATCTGATATCGCAATTCACCCGTTCTGAAGTATAGGAAATATAGTTCTGAAGAGTAAAACCCATCATCTAGAAATTCAAACACAAAACCATCGCTTTTGGCATATAGGAATTAGAAGAAAGAGAGAAATATTGGAAAGTTGACACACCCGATTAGAAAAATCAGAGGGTACTTGTGATTAATTTTGATGGTCCTAAAACTTATTTGAGTGAGGTGCTGATAAATCGTCAGAAATTTTGGATAAAACCTTCCGGAGATTTTAATTTACATATATTAACTTCTGTATTTTTAATGAAGGAAATATTCCGTTAATTTGTACTGCAGACCAGTACAGGACACAAAATTTAATCAATATCCATAGTTGAGTATACGACAGAGAGGCTTTCAAATAAACCTTAGAAAACACTAACACTTTACTAATTTAGAGGAGAGAGATGATTTCCTAAATTTATTGCATCAAATGAAACCCTAGCCACTCCCACCAAAATTGACATATAAAATGCTCATATGTAAAAAATGCACCCCTGGGGATAAATCTGTATCCTAAAAACATAATAAAAAAGAGAAGGCGGAATGAGCAAGTCTACTGGGAATCTTAAAAGAGATGCATAAAAATCTTGAAAGTCTCAGGGAGTCATGGCAAGAAAATTTCCGCACCACGAATATTTCCACAACGCTGAGTTCAACATACGCATTCTATGAATTTCTAACGATGCAAATGACCTATTTCATATCTCACGCTGTGTCGGACTAACACCGTTGTAAAAATTGTAGCGGTGAACAAAAAGTAGGCCGTGCGTATTGTGGCAGCTGCATACCGCAAGTATAGGGCTGAGAGGTGCGACTTACCGACTCAATGGCCTTATCCAACCGGAAGATCTCCTCCTGCAGCAGGTGTAGAGTACCCGTTTTGCCGCGGTGCCTGGCGAACGCGGCTGCACACGCCGAGTGGATGCTATTCACCCAGTTCTCCAGTTCCACCTGGCAGGGAGCCTGTCAACACGGGAAAATATTTATACGTTGTGAAGAATTAAAAGAATCAGGTCAACATAATGAATTGTTTGTTTTTTCTGGATATTTCTCAAGCTCCGCATTCTCAGTACGCATTTCGTCATCATTTCTTTAATTTTAAAAATTTCCACATGACTCATACGTCTCAGAATTGAGATTAAAAATATAGAAGTCAACTTTAAAAATAAGCAACTCTGAAAAACGCATCAAACGTGGGCGTATGTTATTTTCTATTCATTTAGTAATAACTTTTTCTGAATTGGCCATTTGACCTTTTTAAACATCGATCATAGCTCTCTTATGAACTGCGTTGCTGTAAATGAAAAAATCCTTTTATGGCTCAGATTGTAGGGCGAAGAAGAGCTCGTTACACGTTGCGAGCCGTTTTATGCGCGTGTTTGTTCAAATATTTACGGCTTATCGACAACAGCGAAAATCATTTTCGCTGTAACAAGGTTCATACGCGATGATCCCAATAGCTATTTTACGATGCTTCATCCGCGCGGAAATGACGCAGCAGCGTCAAACGCAACGTGCTGGCAAAAACAAGGCCTGGCAAAAAAGACAAATGGATGAAAGGCTGCAAAGTTGGCACCAGGTTTTCCACGTCCGGCAGCTTGCGAAGCTCAAATATGCATTATTTGCAGCTTTTTGCGAGTCGCTGATCACACAAAAACGACATGAACTAAAACGAGACTTCGTACTGTGCCAGGAGGGAAATTGAATAAGTTTGTTCCCTTCCATCAAAATATTAGCATCCGCTTCGACTTGATTTGGGCAACGAATAAAGTGAGATGAAAATTCTCGACATAATCATCTACGGATTAATTATTCTGTGCATTCGATTCACATTTAAACAACAAATGAGTATGAATCACTCAATTTAAAGATATAGTGTATTCTTCATTTAAACTACTATTGAAGAATAAAACTTCATTTAGAATAAAAACACATAACAAAGACCTGACTGAGATTCTTCTAAAAAATTTATTTTATTTTTAAAATTATCGGATAATAAAGAAGGCGAAAACGTCTCCACGGAAGTATGCATAAGTCTATTTTTTTTTTTGTAAAACAAAAACAATATTTAAAACTCCCAACCCTCAGTGATTACGTGTGTCCTCAATTAAAATAAAAGCAATACAATGTAACGTGAACAGGGAGACGTTTAAATTCGAAATGGTGATTTAAAAAAATTCATGTAGGTCGGTGATGAGCCAAGTTAGGAATTTATTATTCCCAAAATAATTAAATAAATTGATTAAATTGCACTGTGTTTCGAAGCACGGAACGACAAATAGGACTACCAGAATGCCTGTTACATTAATTAATAGTTATCCATTTAATTTTGATGAAGAAAAAAGTTAGAGTAGAACTTATCATTGCTTAGAGTTTGAATCCCATGGAGCGTTCGCAGTAATTTAGTTTAATTTTTGGCCTCTTTGGGAAAAAGGTCGTGTCCCCAGCCGCTCGCTTTTTTAATAATTACACCAACGGAGGATTGGAATAAATGCACGTGCGGTAAACGCTCACCTGAAAGAGGTACGCATCCCCGAAGGCGGTGGAGAGGCAGAAGATGTGATCCCTCTTGGGGTGCTCGGGGATGGGCTGCATGATGGCGCCGTCGACGATGATGAGGTGCTTGGGCGCTGCCTCGACGGAGCGGCCTTCGCGCGAGTCGCACGGATAGAAGAGTAGCGTGGTGCCCTTGAGACACACCCAGTAGCCCTTCCAGCCACGCTTCCTGGCCAGCTCGATCTGGTGCTTTTTCCGCAGCAGCCACTTCTTCACGCTGAGGAACCTGAAAAAAGACCAACACAGCCTACATGAGCCAGCTCTCTCGATTTGAAAAAGCGAGTGTCCACGTTGATTGGTTATTTATTGCACGCGCTCTCTCTTGCTCTACCGCATCGATTCGGGGCACTTTGTTTCGCCGTCCGACAAGTTTGAGTGGCTCCACGATTGGGTTTGATTTACGACACTTGCTCAGGGGAAAGCCACAAAGTAGAAAATGTTGCGGACTGCTAGCCTCGCTTTTTTTTGTAAAACGCATTAGCCGGAGGAAATCTTTTCGATGAACTACGCATTTCATGGCGTATTGCCGCTGCTCTCTCGTTACAGTTCTTTTGTTATAAGTTGAAGCGTGCGATTACCATCACTCCTGCAACGATGTAATAACTTTGCTCCAGATAATGCGTCTCAAAGAAAAATGCTGAAGTCGAAATGGAAAAAGTTAGCTGGCTTAAAGGCACTCGGTGGCGTAAATGCGATCCAGCAGGTGTGATTTATTTGTGAAAGGAAAATGCGACATCGCAGCCGAGAAGAAGTGTCAAAAGAATCGCCCTCGCTGAGAGGAAGAGAAGGAAGCGAGCGCGAATCCACGCGTGAATATTTCTTTTGAGACAGGCGCTGATGTAAAGAGACGCCTATTTCTCGAGTTGCAGGGCCGATTGCGCATTTGCATGATCGGATCAGAGTTTGTGTGTATGTACTACACGTGTGTTGAGCCGGCCGAGCGCGATGCGGTCCCTCGGGAGGGATGCGACACGGCGGCGCAAATTTATTTACGGCAGGCACAATGCAGACCTTTGAAATATTATTATTCCGAATGAATTTAGTGGACCTTCCTCTGTTGAGCCGGCTCGAGTGCGATAAATCCGGATGCAGTCGGACAGGATTTTCGGTTACGAGCCACTTACACCCTTTCTAGTTGTGCACCCGAGCAGCCTGTGGCTGCTCGAGCCGCACACTCGCCGCTTTCTTAACGGCCGATTTCGCAGAGTCTGCAAAGTTCGCAGCCGTTTGCATAATTTTGCTACTGGACGGCCGCACCGGCATATTTCCAGAAATTAAGCACCAAGAGAGCGGGGAAAGTCTGAGTTGATTCATTAACATTTCGCCCCCGGGGTATATTTAAATTTTATGGCTCCACTTGATTTTAGGAGACTGTAAAATAAAATGAGGCTCGAAGTCTTAATTATTATTATTATTTTAAAACAGCAAAACGAGCATCGTCGAGATTGGCATACAAATTAGATTTTCACTTTAAGACTTGAAGAGACTGGTGCATTTCATATATTTATTTAAAGTCTATGAAATTTGCTCATAATTTTTCTACACCAGCTATGAATTATAAATTTTTGAAGAGAGCCTTTTATTTTCCAACATAATCGCACGTCAAAAGTTGAAAATTCTAAGAAAAACAAATTTATTTCTATGCGATTTCAACATCGTCTCAAGCTACTTTGAATGCAAAGCAAACATCAAATTTTAAATCTTATTCTGTATGTTTTAGTTATTTTTCAATTAAAAGTTTAAAATATACAAAGGAAGTGCTCTCGAAAGTAAATTTACCTAATCTTAAGTGATGAGGGTGGAAGAATAATCGGTGCTTCTCCTTCCAACTTAATCAAAAATTGGAATCTCCGCACTTCATCAGTATGTCTGCTAGTATCGTTAGCAAATTGAAAGGAGTTGGAGGGCAAAGAAGCCTTAATTGGCTCGAAACTTTTCTCAGATGAATGGCTTTCCAACTTACAAGAGTTTTGATCCAATAAATCAATTCGCGACAACACCCTAAAGTTTTCCCGACAACGATCGAACCGACTGAAAGTGAGCGACTTTCAGCGAACGCACTCACTGTCAGCAAATATAAAATTCGAGCAACACGTAACTCGTTCCATCGCATCATCCTCCAGGGTCCAAACTTCGTTGCGTCAGCCACAGAAATGGCGTTTTCACTTAAAAGTGATCGAAAAGAGTGGCTCGTTTGCACGTACGCGGAGCTGAAACAAAAATAGAAGCCACCTCCGCCGTTTTGTGTTCCTGCTGTTCGTCCGCCACGCCAGGAGAGACCAACTTCGGCGAGGCGAGAAATATGAATCTGATTTATTAAACAGGATGGCAGTGGAATTGAATTCGGTTTGTTACCCTCGGAGGACGAGCCACATTTCAATCGACGCCACGCCATTTGGCGCACTCGCAGCTGCTCTCCCGGCGCCCAATTAGCGTTCTCACGAAAAAAAGACGAATATGAGACCGGATTGGAAGCTGCAGCACCCTTCATATCGTCCAGAGTAATTTGTGGTAAACTTTCTTGCACCGCCAGCTCGGACGGTCTGATCCTGATTGCGCAAAATTGGGCACAATAAAAGCGAGGCCCCGTCGACTTGACCCGCGTCTAAATGGGCTGTTGATTGATCACGGCTGTGCCCGCAAGCTTGTTTTCTGTTAAATTGCCCGACGATTTGAAGAAGAACCGCCAGCGTTTTTCATCTTTCAGCAGTCGAGGTGGCGGTATAAACCTCGAGGCGGGCGAGCTCATGCGCCACCCTCTTAATTACAAAACTTCTTGCCAGAGATCGCGGATAATTAATTTGTCGAGTTCTTCTTGCGGCGGCGAGCGGGCTGGAGTGACGAAGACGGTTGTGGTACGTCCCAATTAAACGAAAGAGAACAGCGCTATGAATTTGTCATTCAGCGCAGAACGTACGAGAGGCGTCTTTTGTCTGATTTGTGCACTCGACGCCCGGAATATATGGCACGGAATTCCTCGCTACCTGCGAGAGAGCAAACACAACTTTACCTCATTAGGCTGACGAATTAAAAATGCAAACGTTGCTGCTCGGCATCTGCAGCACTCAGCTATTTGCGCGCACGAGAGAGAAAGAGACACGAACCGTGCCCGCTTGCGTGGAAGCCAAGTAACGCTGTTGGTTCCGACGTGTTGTGAGAAATAGCAGTTCGCCCTTTTGTTGTGTCTACCCGCTGAGCTTGGAAATAGATCAAAAGAGCGAAAATATAAAATAAAATGTGGAACGCAACACGTCAGCATGATATTGCAAAAATTTCATTTTCAATATTTCTCGCTTGCGGCGCCGGCAGTTCTAAACGACAAGGCTTTGAGCTGATAAAATTACGCATGGCTGTGTGCGAGGACCCGTATAATATATACATTTGGCAGGGTGCTTTGATCTTTGGGATTTGCCCGCGATTTGAATTGCGGCTGCGAGAGCGCTGTGCATGGATATTCCTTAATAGTGACAGTCGAGGGCTTGCTTTATTGGAGTTGCAAATTCGGTGCGAAACTTTGATGGCTTGGTTTAAAACAGGTAATGCAAACTTAATGTTGCTTGAACGAACGCCGTCTCGAGTTGAAGCTACTCGCTCATATATGCTCCACAAGTCGCTTTTGAAGTTGAAATTACCAACTCTCTGTGCGTATCAAGATTAATTTGTGTTTGTGACACGAACCTAAGGAAATTTGCTCGACAATCGCTTTTGCTGCGGGAGAATGTTGTTTCGCCTGTTTTATCTGACACGAGCAGCTTTTAGTGCTGTTTTTGAGCGAACAATAAGTCCGCGTACACGGCTTCAAAGGGAATTTTCAAAGCCCATTGAATGTTGCTTGGCTTCCGCTAAAATTAGAACAGATTGCTGCATCGTTTGGGTTAGGACCAAGCAAAAAACAAATTGTGAAGTGTTTGACGACGTTATAATGAAAAAGGAGTTTGCTATGAAAAATTTTTCCCGAAGGCAAACAAGGGCTCGGCAGCACTAATTGGATCGGCTGTATGCTTAATTCAAATCCCGGCTGTTTTTGAGAATTTTTCACCCGCGTGAGATCGTACACATCCATTTGAGCCGTAGACAGGCGTGAAATTCAATTTCAGCCGCGAGGATTACACTTTGGGCGTTCAGGGCGGCCGAACCCGAGAGCGGATAAGCCGGCAGATAACGAAACTCGAAACTGCAGCGCGTATCGGATGGAGCTCTTTGTCGGAGCGGCGCACCACGCGCCAGGCAGGCAACGACCGCTGGGAATTGGTCCAGGCACCAAGATGGCGCGGGCAATGAACATTTTCGCAGGAAAGAGCGAGAAAGGAAGAAATTTTGCGACTGCGGTGATGCAACACTCGCTCTCGGCGCAGGAAAAATCATCTTAGTTAATCTGTCCGACGATGCAAACAGGCTGGGGACGGGACGTGTTTGCTCTGGCTGGAGCACACGTCGCATTATTCTCTATGCCGGCTGGCTGGCTGGTTGTTTGCATCGGCCGCCGACTCTTTTGAAGCTGATATTGAAAAAGGGATGGGTGAAACATGTGCATGTTTTTGTGTAGCGAGATGAGTTTTTTTATGTCAATATTTCCCCGCACTATACACGTCGGTTGACAAGGAGCTCGGCTTTTCCAAAGGGAGCTAGGTGCATGTTGAATAGATGCCGCTCGTCTGCATTCGAGCCACTGCCGGATTCTCAATAAATTATTTCCGCCACCGGCTTAATATTTTATCAGCAGGCAGCCTTGCTTTTAAAAAGGTGGGAGGGTGTACGTGTGTGTGAATGTGTGCATCTCGTCGCGAGTTCCAATGCCAACTGCCTCTCACTCATGCAGCGCCATTTATTTTTCAACGGCGGCGTCGGCGGTGGCGGAGAGAAAAATGCGAGTGCCAGCGTCTCCGCGGTGATTCTCTTTTTTCTTTTGGCACTCTCTCGTGATGAGGCAAGCAAGAGAAAAATCGATACATTCATTGCTACTTTCTGTGAATTATGTGACGGCTCTTCATCACGGAAATGAATTCTTCTTTTTCTCTCTCGCGTCGTCCCGAATCGTGCGAACGCGAGTGAGTACTTCCCTGTCAAATTTCTCCGGCAAATCCCATTTGGAAACAAGAAGTAATAATTTCCGCCGTTGGCCTCTCCCAAGATGGCGAGACTGATTAAATTTCTGTTGACGTCTCTGATGGCTTGAAAATTGGGAGAAAGACATATAAATATTCCTCCTGGATGATAATGGTTTTCGAAATTCAGCAAGATCGTTCGACATTTGTCAATTGAAAAATTATTTAGTTAAAAGGCTGGGTGTCAATTAATCTCGAGTCAGCTTTTTTCTTCCACGGGTGGGTCCTAATTTTTCAGCAAAGAATAATTTAAGAGGCACATTTCGAATGCCAAACAGGTAAGGTCCATAAGCTTTACTTTTAACATTCAGGTCGGTGTGCAGTTGCTCTCGGCAGTCAAATCAATTCGTGGCTGGCATTCGAAATTAACGGCCTGCCAGCGTATATTGAGGCGAGAGCTCCGGTTCTCACGCAGCTGTTTTATTAGCGAGAGATACTGCTTGGTGGCAGCGGAACTGCGCCGAAATTCGCCGTCGTCTCGTGCTTGCTTGCACCACTCCTCACTCAAAACTTCATGAATAAATTAGCTGCCGACTGCCGTGATGCGGTTAAAAGGTCTTTTCGCGCGCCAGCGTCCGCCCTGCTGTTTGGAGCTCTTTATTCTACTGGCGCCTAACTAGGTGCCCCACAGCTGCGCAATTAAATAAATGCCGTCATAACCGAATTACTCCTGGCGCCCAATCAAAGCTAATTACAGTTTACACGCTTCTACGCAAATGTTTCACTCGCCTGCTCCGGCTCAGCGTATTCCCTTTGTGCACCCGTCCGTCTGTTTGAAAGGTAAACGCGCGTCATTGCCGCCGAAAACGGCAAACACCCTCCGTTTGACGTGAGCGCTAATTATCAGACCAGCCCTAGAAAGAGCTCGGGTAGTGTTAATTCTTTCTGTTTGTCAATGCTTGTCATCAGCTTCCGGCAGCCTGGAATGGTGGAGCACGTCGCTTTTCCCCCGTAACTTTTCCTGCGCACTCAGGGCCTAATAAGGTGACGACCACGCACATTTGATCTGTTGATTCAAACGGAAAAATAACGATGCAACAGCTGCTTTTCCAGGAAATAAGCAGGAAAAAGCAACAGCAATACTCGTCCGTCTAAGTTCTATTGATATAGCTTTGAGAACGTTTTATTATGAGTGTAGTGTAGAAATCAAATACGGACAATGCTTTTCCTCGTTAGTATAAAAAATGTGTTCCTCTCAAGAGTGAAAAGAGTTCCCATGAAATAGTGCTTATGTTGTTAAGCCGAAACCCAAAGGAAAGAAATAATAAAAGTCTCTTGGCAACGAGGAAAACAAAGTCCGGATTTGATTTTTGTTACATATTGCTAATCTAACTTTTGTACTTTTCCCGCACGGAGTGGGAGAGTGCGTAAGGGAGCATGCGTGAGGCATTAATAAAGTTAGTAAGGAGTGAGTGAACAAGCAAAGTGCCTGCGTTTGATTGCTACTCCTGTACCTACAATTAGATACAGTTACAATTACAAAATATTGGAACTACAAGTACAACTACAACTTACCAATTAGTGCTAGGTAACATTTTATTAAGTGGCGACGAGGATAAGTGAATATAAGCGTGTTATTTGCTAGATGAGCGCGATTGTGACTCGCAGCAAGTCTAAAGAAGGCCCACAAGAATCGGGATCTGTGCAAGAACAACAGAAAGAAGAAAAAAGCGGCGATGGAAACAGCGACGACACCTCTGTAATTGCAGCAATTCAAGAAACACAACAGGTACCAAACATGGCGCATGCATTGAAGCCAAAAATACAACCCTTTGACCCTCAGGGGCCGTTGTCGTTCGAGGAGCATTGTGACCGCTGGCTAATATATTTTGAGGACGCAAATGTTACTGATGCGACGAAACAACGCAACCAGTACTTGAATTATCAAGACGACAAAATGTACGGGGTCATTAGTACCCTGTGCCTGCCGAAGAAGGTGCGTGAAACGTCATTACAAGAAATTTGGGATAAAATGGAGGTATTCTTTCAGCAAGTCGAGCCGTCCAGCCTGGTATATCAGGATAAATTCAACAGCCGTGTGCAGAAGGAAAACGAATCGGCATCTGAATTCCTGGCGGACCTTCAGAAAATAGCAAGCAAGTGCAAGTACACGAATGCCAAGGAACAAATTCGTTCCAGACTTATTTCTGGTATGCGGTCTGAGAAGCTCAAGGAGATTCTTCTAGCCGAAAAGGAAGAAAAATTGACCTTGGAATATGTAACACAGAAATTACTCGCTCATGAACGTGCAGAAGCGGCAACAAAAGCGTTAAGCATGCCAAGTGAAGCAGAGCAAGCAGCAGCAGCACTAAACCGTTTGCGAATATCACCGAAACAGAAATTATTCCCCCAGAAAGTCAAGCAGCAGCAAGAGATGCAGCGACAAGTTACAAATACGCATACAAGAGTGCAGCAAACAAATTCTACATTCCAGATACAATGCTACTGCTGTGGTAAGCCAGGTCATAAATTCCACCAATGCCAAGTCAGACAGATTGCGTATTGCAAGAATTGCCAAACAAAAGGGTCTCACTTTACGAGAGCTTGCAAAAAGAAGGTTTCCCAAGCCAATTTTGTTGAAGTCGTCCAAGATGCTGAGGACGAAGATGCAGAAGACGATGAGGCGGTGCAGCAAGAAGAAGCAGTGGTGAATTACCTACTAAAAGTACAGTATAATGCAAAAGGGAAACAGAAGGCGTTACACCTAGACATACCATGGAATGGGAAAAAGCTAAGAATGGAAGTTGACACAGGGGCGACGTTCTCCCTAATTGGTTACAGTACATGGCTCCAGTATAAAAGTAGCACAATGGAGCATTCTTCGAGTGGCTTTATTGTTAAACTAGCTGCGTGATTACAATACGTAACGTAGAAGCGACAATTTTTCTGTTCACTAAAAACTATAATAAAAACAAATACAAAACGTTACAAAGTTCGAATTTTATGAAAAATAAGATCAATGCTACGAATATCCTTGTTCGTAGGATTTACGGTTACTTTTATAACTGCTTGTATGGTAAAAACCACTCTACTCAACGTAGCAAGTTCTTAGTCTTGCTCATGAGAGGTTTAAAGAGGTCGCAGACGCACCGAAATGTCTGTTTGTGCCGGCTCCAATCGTGGTGTGTTTGGTGTCGAGAGATCTCTCGGATCGGTGTTGCTGCTAATCTGCAACACGGCACATTCCTCCCGAAAAAGGACTTTTAGTCGATTTCCCCGAAGGGCTAATAGTATGTGTGTGTGTGTGTGAGTGTGCCGGTGCTAAATTGCCAAACAAGCTCAGCTAAGCGGACACACGCAGCCGGGCTCGAGTTCCCCGAGGAAAAAGCATACGGTACGTACTCGCTCTCGGCAGAGAGGCCTCCATACGTCGGCATCAATCGAAGTTAAAATTGCCTGCTTCACAACATCAAATACCTGCAGGCGGTGTAGATAATTTGCGGCGCCATATTGCCATAAATTGCAAGGCGATGAAACTCATTAAGCTAGAGCAACGAGAAGACATTTGCGCGAAATGATTTGGAAAACTAATTAAAAAGTTGCCACTTGACCTCGTCGACAGAGAGCGGATTTCTTCTGTCAATAAGCGCCGGTGCGGGCGGATGGGCGGAGGGAATGGAGGGGTGGGGGCAATTTAATTCCACTTTATTATTTCAAGCCCCGACGTTGGAAAAGTGTCTGCGTCGGATTTTGTTTTTGCAGAGGAAGAGCGGAAGGAAAAAAATGGTAATTCGAATCGAGGCGTCGGCGCGACAGCTTTTAGGCACCGCTCTAATTCACTTAGTTGCACGTCAGAAGCGATTCGCGGCAATAATTGACAGGCAAGTGCACAAAAGGCACTCATCAGTGCGCCTTTCAATCCACCAGCGCGCTAATTATGCGTGTCGTGTCGTGTCGGCCGGCCGGCCCTCGATTTCTGGGTCGAAGGACGCTGGCCGACGTTGTACGTGCACGCGTCTATAATGCGAGAGCAAGGGCAAACCCTTTGATCGCGATCAGAGTTGCGAAATTCAAAACTTTTTCACCCGGGCCGCGCTGCCTTGCAGGAGAGGCCGTAGAAAAGTTTATTTTACGAGGAATTAGCTGCCCGAGGGCCAATCTCCGAGCGAGATATTTATGGACGTGGCTCTTGGCTCTGAAGAGTGCTTGTGTGATTTCTCTCCAGAGATAATCCTTTCAATGTTTTCCGGATCTTTTCGGACATTTTAAGCCCTGCTTAGGAGCACGAAATCGACCCGATGCCAAGCAAAAAGAATGGTAGAAGGCTGCCGTTTTTTAAAACCCTCTTTTGCAATGTGATAATTTGCATCGAGTGCCCGATTCTGTGACACCATTTTCGCTCACTGAGGGTGAATAAAAATAAAATGTGCGCGTCCGACACAATTGAAAGCCAACTGCTATTATGATTGAGGATTCCGCAGCCACTTCAGCAGCGAGGAGAGCTGTCGCCCGACTGAAAGACGATCTCTTTTCTACTCACCCGGCTTTCCTGACGGCGCCAGTGCAGTTGAAGGAGGCGGCTGCGGTGCCAGTCTGTTTGGCTCTGTACGGCGAGTTGTGCACACTCTCGACGTCGTCGTCGTCGCTGACAGCCGTGGTCAGCGACATGCGGTCATCGTCAGACATCTGCGCAAACAATAGATCTCGATTAGTGCCCAGATGAAAGCTGGAAATTGGATACTAAATTGACATGCAGTACATCAAAACGAAACCTAATATGTATGATTTTTCCCATTCAATCGGATTTTTAGCAATAAAAGGGAATTTAGAGTGCAGAATTGGCCAATATTTAAATAGTAGCCCAATCAAAATTCGCGTTTTATTTGCCCGTTATTTTTCATTTTTAATACTCGTGGCGATATTTCAAATTTTTCGTTTAGCCGAAAATGATTGCAAATATAAACAGCGGATGTAATCTGCGGAATGGGAGTTCGCCTCCAGCCTAGAGGTCTATCTGATCCCCTCTCGCTGCAAAAGCGCCGAAAATGAATTGATTGATCAGTTTCATCCAGCCAGCTCGACAGTTTGATAAAAGAGTATCATTGGCGAAGGTCGGCATCCACGCAGCCGGCATTGAAAAGCTAAAAATGATTATGATGAGTCCGCAATTTGCAACTGCTGCGCTATTCAAGCCCACGATCCGCGCGCGCTGCTCAGTGAAAGCAACGGGGTAAAAAAGGACTGGCGTGATTTGAATATGCTCGATTTGCCAGCCGGCTGATGAATCAAAAGACACATAGTGCTGCCGGGACGACGGTAATGTCGACACGATTTGCATAATCACACACCCATTCTCGCTGCTGCCGGTTAGTGGGTCACAGGGAGGAAATAAAGAGGCCGACTAGCCGCCTTCACTGCAGAGTCTGCCCGTCCGGACGGCCGCTCATGAATGTAACATTCAGGATAACATGCATGCTCTTTGTTCCAACAAAGAACTCGCTGGCACTAATTGATGCAAATACTAGACCATGGGAAAACGAAGGCCTGCGACTCTATCCTCCGCTTGTTTTCTATTTCGAACCTCAGCATTTTACGACTGTTTTACAGCCTCCGTCATTCGTGCGTGAAGTGTGTGTGTGTGCAATGATGGTTTTTATGTTTTTGAGCGTTAAGCCGTTGTGAATGGGAGCTTCACCATCTGTATAGCCTTATTGAAACATAACTTTAGCAGAGTGAGATTTCTAGCATGCGATAAAAAGACACTGTTGGGAAACCACGTCGGAATTTAACTTGGCGCGTTTGGAACCAAGACCCAAAACGACTTTGAAAGCAGCAAATTTCTTCCGACTTTCCGGCCCTTAGTCCTTTTGCTTGCCGTCGTCTCTTGAGCCCTGCTCTGTTGTTGTTAATATATTTACACCACCATCCATACTTCATGGAAAAGTTTCTCCGTGCGCATCTTCACCCTGTTGTGTTCGCCGGCTAGACAGATAAATAATTCACATCAACCCTTGCTCGAGCAACTCCCAACCCTCTTATTCGGTTTGACAATAAGTAGCTTATATTTTTGAGAGCACATGCACTGCAAATTTCTCCGCAGAGAAAGATCGATCGTTTTGTCGGGCTCTTTGACGAGTGCCGCCAGGTTGCAAATGCCCGCCGGAGGAATTCCTTTCGTGCAAAAGGCGGGGCCGAGAAGCGGCCCGAGGCGTCAAAAATGCAGCAGCAGCAACAAATTTGTGAGTTGCCTGCCTGCTTTCTCGTCTCGTCTGACTTCGCGAATTGTGCTGACTCTATTTGTTTTCCGCGCTGAAGAAGGCAAACACTCGCGATCCCTTCTCTCCGCGGGGTTTGTTTGGCGCGGACAAACAGTCTGTCGGAAGGGTACAACTATCCGGCCCGGACGCGGTAATGAAATTAGTGCCACGCTGCACCGGGGCTAAACGGCCGAGGTCAAGGGTCGGCCGATGACGTTTCACCCCCGGACAAGAGGTTGCAGTTGTTTCGCCTGTGGTGCATGCACACCCTCGCCGCGGCACAATGGCACACGGCGCGCGCTTTGGAGAGCGACTCGAGTTTCATTTTTAGCTTTTCATCTCGATACGAAAAAGGAAACAATAAAGGGGCTGTGTACAGTTTTGGAGGGGCTCGCCTCCGCTCGACTGGAGAGGCTGGAAGGTCAGAGTTCGATTGAGCACTTCTCCCTGGCTTACCTATGAACGCGTGTTGTTTTTTGGGACTTTTCGCCGTACAACTTGTTACGGCATCGCCGACAACAGGGAAAATTGAGCGGGCTCGGGGATAAATTTAGCCTCTTGCGGATAATGAGGCGCTATTTTTGTTTGCTCCCTTGTGAAGCAAAGTCAGATTCGATAATTTCCTTCTTCGTCCTGAATGTATGAGCTCTGCTAATGACTTTTTCCATGCTTATTAGCTTTCAAACCGAGATTGCAGTTTGATAGCAAAAACCTCGCAAACATCCTTGAGAAAAAAAATCTCATCAAGCAAATGAAAAGCATGTTTTAAAACTCGGCTGGCAATTTGTAAAGAGCAATGTTTTTGCTCTGCGGCAACGAAGACAAATGGCCGGAGTTTCAAGAGCCCATAAATTTTCTGGTTGTAACTTCTTTCGCTTTCCTACGTTGCTAGCACACGAAATCGAGCAACATGAATACCAAATGCATTTGCTCGCTGCTGCAAGGAAGGAGTGCTGAAAAAGGATGAAGCAGCTATTACTACTGTTGCTGCTGCTGGCCGGGTGATCTCTACCCCGTGCACGGCAGCAGCAGTTTATTTAATTACACGCGCTGCACCAACAACCGCAGCAGCCGCCTTTTTAATCTCTCAGAGCAGATTGGCAGCGATTCAAAAAGGCAGCCTGTGAAGCAAATTATTCCTCTCGCAGTCTCTGTTGGCAAAAAAATGAAAAACGCGGTGGCGGCTGCTCTTCCGACGATGCTACTTTGAATTTCAGAGCAGTTGGATTTAGCCTGGCTTATAAGTCGCTTCACCAGGATGAGATGTAAAAAAGGCCCCTCGGCTCTCGCAGATCGTATTTCAAGCGGCATTTTGCTTCGCGTCACACGGCGCAGGTAGGGTTTTTTTTATCGAGAAATGTGACGAATTAATGCGCGCGCCTGTAGCTACAGAGAACCTAAAAACTTTTCCCATCCCGGCTTTGGAACGAAATGAGAAATAATTCAACTTTGCCATAACGCTAACCTGATCCTGGTATATATGGGAAAAACCAGGACATTTGGCACGCTGCCTATTTACCGCGTAACAATTTTCCCAAAATGAAATGGGCCAAAAATAATCAGGAAGTGCAAATTTGTCCCATGAAATACGATATATCTTTATCTTGGGATAAAACTTCATGATATTTCAGTCTTTCTGCTCGATTCTTCTTTGGGTTTTTTCTGGAGGGAAGTAAACATTATTCGTTTGAACAACTTTGGGCCCAACACATCCATATTTCACAACGAGTCACCAAATTTATCATGGGTAGTAGCGGACCGGACAAATTGAGCGGAATAAATGAGCCATCAAAGCTAGCGGCACGAATATTCACGCGGAGATGGCCGAGGGGCAGGAGGCAGGAATATTGCGACTGATAAATGCACAAACTCGGCGAGCGGGCGGCCAGCAAGCTTCACCGGCGACTATTATTATTGTAATTTATTCGATTAGGCCAGCGCTGTCGCAGTGGCTGCTCTTTCGGCATAAATTTTGATTACCTCCGCAGTGTGCGTTAGGGCTCACTCCAAGCAAGGAACAAAAAAAAATTATAAAATACGGCGTCGCAAAAATGTGACACACACAGCGATTTAAGCCGGCTGTTTTGCGGCTTGCTCGCCTGAATTATTATGCATGGCGAGCATAATAATGGGAATAAATATTTACAACCCCCGCGCGGGCGGTAAGCTGGAATTACGGCGCGTGGTGAGCAGCGAGAGTGAGAGAGAAAAAAAAGAAGTTTATATCAGCTCGCGTGCAGGCTGCGCGTGGGCAACAAGCCCAATTACCGTGATTGATGTGTCCATTTTCCCGGCCTTTTTATTTAAGTTTGATCAACACTTTCGTTGCTCCTGACGCAGAACTGAGCATTCTTTTTTCGCGCTGACGTAAAAATGCGTAAAAATTTCATTTCAACAAAGCCCGCCCCGGGTGCGGCTGGCGGTGGTTTAGCAAAAGAGCAGGCAGCTCGAAAAATGTAGCGAAACGCGAATTTGGCAGCTTGATTTTTTTTGCCTGCTCGTCAAATTGAATACACGATGAGCCGCTGGTACATTTTAATAGGGCCGTCGAACGTGTTTTATTTCGAAGCACTTTTCACCGATCGCGTCGCTTTTAGAATTTCCCACCGCCACCGAGGAACAACAACCTTTTTTCTTCCACAACAACTCAGCAACGCAATTTCTAACGCTTTTCGTATGAATAATTCATCAATCTCAAAGAGCCCCTTCCTTGTCTGCGTCAAGAGAGTGCGAAAACCAGAAAGAGGAGAAAAAACTGTCAAAAAGGATTAAAAAAATTCCGAGCCTCGCTCTCGTTCGTGGCTGCTTTGTCCTCAAAAGAACCCGGCATCTTGCTTATTTCGCGTCAAAAGCAGCTTCCAGCCAAGTTTATTTCTGCCCTGTACTTCTTCTTAGTTCGCTCAAAGTATTTTGCGCCCTGTCAGCAGCACACGCACATCCACACCCACACGTGATCGCGGAGCGCACAAAGCCATTTCGAGCGTTGTATGCAGCCGTTTTGTCTCGCACGTCGTGCAGGTTGCATCGCGCCCCTGCTAGCGATTTACGACGTTACTTTCGCTCCGTTCGCAGCGAGCGGCACAAAGGAGGCCGGCGGGCGGCAGCAGCTCGCTTCTTAATTATCGCAGTGCCTCCAAATGAGCGCGGAGCTGCTGGATTACGACGAGCCGTGCAAATGTTGCATTTTTTTATTTCAGTCTGCCTTTTTCCCACAGACCGAGCAATTAAATAAGGGGAAAAGAACGAGATAAAGAGCGTGGGTTTTTAATTTCGGAACACTTTATGTTGAGCAGATGAAAAAGCTGCAGCTGCCGACGTTGACCTATATATTTTGTTCAATCTAACAAGAGACGGGAGAGCATGTAGAAACATTTTTTCCATAATGAATATACAGACTTTCAAAGGGAAAATATTCAGCGAAATTCAATGAAAAGCTAATCAAGTGAGCTGCGCTAGAGTGCTGCAGCCGAAGCCAAGGTATTTCATTTCTTTGAACTAGTTAACGGTTCAGAGATCGACCATTTATCTTTTTGAATAACTCATTTGAAAGAATTTCTTAGATTTCATATAATTAAAAAAAATCTCCGGCCTTATTGAGGTTAATGTGAACTTTTTTAGGCATTAAGTCTGCGAGATAAACCTCGTTATTTACCGTTAAGAGTTTTGCAAGTTCATTTGATAGATTGGCGTCCATTTGGTGGCGAGAAATATTTCTTGAAAAACCAGTTTACAAACTTCAACACCGCCTGCCTGGCCTAGCACTTTTAACGACTCACATTAAGGGATGAAACTTGTGCGAGCGCACAATTAAGTTGCGTCCTAATGCACAATAAGGGGCCGACGGCTTGAGTTATGATAGCCATGTATTATTAATATCAGCCAGCCAGCCAACCACCGCAACCGCCCTCATGCCACAATTTTTCTGCTTCTCGGTCGAGTGGCTGGCTTGTTAAAAAGCTGAACAATATTTTGCAAATTAATTATCACGTGACCCGCTTCATGCTTCCGTCTGTGACTGGCGGCTTTTTGAAGCCGGGCAAAGGGGCAAAAAGATCTCACCCCTGTTATACTGTTAATTAGGTGTCTCGGCCTCGACCTGCAGGTAGCAGAAAAATGAAATAATCCAAGTGGAAATATTGCGCTGGCAAATTGTTGTTGCCGCTGCTAAGGAGGAATTTAAACCCCTCTCCAGAGCCCTTAATTTCGTCTCCTGGCGCGAGAGGCGATTTCAAGCTACGATGAACCAGTAATTTTCCGGCTGCTAGCAAAAACACGGCAGCTTGTTTTCGCCTCCGCCCATTCTAATATCCTCGTTTGGCAGGGCCGCTGCAAAATGCAGCACACATTACGCCCGCTCCCCTAAGCGCGCGATGAGTCTTGGCATACATTTATTTTGCAGACTCGCACGTGCACGGTACACAAACTCGCACAATGCGAATACGCCAGCGCCAGCCGTTGAATTTTGCTCACTCTTGCACGCGCGATTATTGTTGTGGGCAAACAAAAAGCCCAAGGATCGCAAGTGAAAACCGACGAGGTATGTTCGCTATTATTTGGAAACCCCATTTGAAAATTCTTACTTAGCTTGATTTTTTAACAAATTAACTTGAATACGAATGTTAAAACAAAGCTTTAATAACCTTCGAAAATTTAAAGCTCAAACTGGCAGCATTTGTGATATTTTGCAATTGGATAGACTTCGAGAGTTAATTTGTTTGAACCAATTTTTATAAAAAATTGTGCAAGATGGCTTATCAGAAAAAAATTATGAAAAAAACAAAGGAAACAAAGGTAGGGTATAAGGAATGAGAAACCCGTCGGTGAGTTATTAATCTCTTTCTTTACTTTCTTTGCAACCCCTACTTAAAAAATGGCCAGTTTATATGGCATAACATTTTTAAAATAAGCTTCATAAAGTGAGGCATTAAAATAATTAAACTTGAAAAAAGAGTGAGATATATTATGCCATACATTTGATTAATTTACATTAAATTGAAATGGTATACACTTGAAAATAAATTCTTAACAAATATTAAAGTAAATCTTGACAATTTTCTTTCTTTCCTCTCTATTAATTTTGTTTTTTTATCAGATAAACATAGCGTTGGAATTCACTGCGTGGGGACATTGAAATGTGAATCCAAAAGCTTGAGAGACTGTGGCTTGACGGTTGGCGCACGTACCTCTCAAGACCTTAGATATAAAACTTTGGCACACATTTCGCATATCGAGACTCCGGTGCAAGTGGAGCGAGGAAGAGAGCGCGCGCGTCCCTCAAGGTAATAAAAAGGAACGTGTTTCACGGGTAATGAACCCACCCTGGCTGGCTTGCTGGCACTCGTCGGCTGCTCCCAGTTCGCTTTTTTACTTCATTATAATAACGAGAAAACTGGAACAATGAGTGCGACGGGTCCTCGAGAAGGAATATAATCCGAAGTAGAGAAAGTGAGTGAGTGAGAGAGGCAGGCTGTTTGCCGGATGATTATTGTTTGCAAAGAGAGCCAGCGCGTCGTCGAGTTACTTCCAATTCGGCAGTCTGTGGGCGGAAGGGAATTTCTCATTTTGTCAAAAATTGACAATGCAATCAGCGGGGCGTCCCTTTTGTGCGATCGTTAAAGTGGAACAACGGACACGGCTCTCTCTCTCTCTCTCTCTCTCTCTCTCTCTCTCTCTCTCTCTCTCTCTCTCTCTCTCTCTCTCTCTCTCTCGCTCGCATTTTACGCCCAGCTGCGTGGAATGAGCGCTGGCGAGTGGTTGCATATCAATTTTTGCCGTTGAAATGCGCCTCGTAAGTGCTCGTTTCGCGGCTGCCGCTTTTTGCCAGCTGAAAATTGCGCTAAATCGTGAGCACAAATTTTGCGTACGGTGCTAATGAATTCACGCTGTGTTGGTGGCAAATGACGCACATTGGCTTAATGGTTTGCCCGCTCCTTATTGTTTTGGGGTGTTACATTTAACGCTGCGAAAGACAATCATGAACGTGCTTGACTTCAAAATTAATTGACATGATTAATAGCACTCATCAGATTATAATAAATAAATATATTTTGTGTGATTATTGGCAAGTATTACAACAAAAGCCTTTCAACTTTGCGAGAAAATAGTGAAGTGTTTTTATGATTTAAATTGTTTTTCATCTTGATTTCTCTTGAGGTAAAGATGTATATGGAAATGGCTGCCCTGTTGATCTACACAGTTTTCAATATAAATAAAAGAAATAGTTTTAAAATCCAATCTTCTAGGCATTTTCAATGTGGATTGAAAAAATTCTCCTTGAGCTCTATTTTCTGCTTGATAGAGCTGTCACTCCATTTTCCTGTCAATTAATCCACGCCTAACAAAGCGGAAACTGTCCAGCCTGGAATGAGATTTGTGACGAATGCAAAACGAACGATTTGTTTTCTCGCACTTACTCGCTCGGCTCGGGTGCCATTTGTACGACCATTAAATGTTTCCACGGCTGTTGAGGCGACGCTTGAGCGAGCTTTCTCAATATGCAGTCGCACCTTTTGTGCCCAGCGCTATTATCGACGGGTTCGGCGAAACACGTCCGCTCGCGTCGGTCTGGGGCCTGCCAAGAAGCTGCGAGATCCCGATATTTATCGCCGTGCATAAATGTCTGGCCAGCTTTCGTTACACTTGCGTACACCGGCGAGAGATCTGAATTTATGGCCGATGCCGCTGGGCTGGCACCGCTGCGTTGGAAAATAGGATGGGAGAAAAACACCACCCGAGCAGCCATCAGTTAGGACGATTCTATTTTCTATTTTATCCGCCGCATTTCTTTCAATACCTCTCCGGCGGTCTTTCAGGAGAAAAACTGACCGATGCCTTTTTATGTTGGTTAGTGCACGGGGCCAGAGCGGAACGCAAGAGAGGTGAGAGCCATTCACTTGCAATTTGCGGTCTACGGGAGAATGTGCCGGGGAAATACACTCGGAGCACGCAACCGCTTCTAACGTCGCACCGAAGTGTAATCGAGGAAAGCAATGCGGTAAAAGCCATTAATATTTGAGATAACCTTCTCTCTCCAGCAACTTATCCAAGTGGGGTGCTTTATCCGAGCTGTCTCATCGCACGGACGAGAATAATCCAAAAGGAACTCGAGCATTGATTTCCAAAGTCATCAGCAACGCGAAAATTCACGTGTCATTAGCAGAGGAGGCATCAAGGTTCATCAGCATGCTGAGTTTGTAAAGGCGAACGTGCGTATGGTTTGCTTTTCAACTCGAGCAATCACCACCTTGTCTGCGACGGGGGCAAAACACCGCGGCAAACACACACATGCCTCTAAACAAACACACCTCTCGCTCTAAATAAATATGGACCGGTGCACACAGCACACTGCCGCACGTGCCCAAGAAATTGGCGAGAGGAATTTCGCCGAACAAAAGACAGGCAGTCGGCTGCCAAATTTCCTGAAATTAACGCCGGTGTTTGTACAAAAGCTATCCCTGGCAGCCTAATTTCGCCGAGTTAGCTTCGTGCCCACCCGTATTATTACAGCACTGCCACCTCAAACTCCCTTCGCGCTCGCTGTTTGATTTGCGAGCGCTAATTTTATGCAAAACCACACGAGATACTGTAAGTTGCCACATGCCGCGAGCGGGCTCGGTTTACACCCCCGGACCAAGCCGCTTGCCAACTTGAAAGTCTGTAGGAAATTAATTTCCCCAGCTGTTTACAGTTTTACACACAGGACGCTGACACTCACAAATTTAATCCATCAAACTGGCTAATTGGTGGCACAATCAAAAAGCACGGTAGCTCACCTGTACGGCAAGCGGGCCAATCAACTGCAAATCAGCGTTCCGCGACGTGACACGTATACATTTGCTGTACAAGCCAATTATCGATCGCGATGCCGCTGCAGATTCGTCCAGTTAATTTGATTTCACTTGTCCCAAACACCTTCTAGGCAGCCTAACAACCCCATCGTCGTCTGTTTGCGCACTACATTCGTGACGTCAGTTCAGATTGGCCCAGCGAACCGACGAGCATTGCACCAACCAAACCAGCCCGCGTGTCCTTTGCGACGACAACGCATACACTTTCGATACCGGTCGGGTACACCGATCATGCATGCTCGTGCTTATTAAGCCGCTCTTGGGGTGAATGGTTAAGGTCAAGGGTCAACAATGCCGCCCCTAGCACACCATATGTCAACCGAACTTGCGACTATAGCTTTGCTCAATTAATCTGCTTCTCTTTGAGCCCTTCAACGTATGCTGAACAAATTACCAATATTAAAAATTAATCAGTATGTCTTTTGAGTTCACTGCTGTTTTAATGTTAATTCAAACATTGTAATTAATCACATTTAACAAGAGATTTTCACTAAAATAAATTTGTGAGCAAGAAAATAAATCGATTTTAATGTTAGTGGAATGTACGCGAAACAAAAATCTAGAGGTAGAACTTAAAAACTGGTTCCTCTCTGTGGGGATTTCATTGATGTACACGAAAAATTTAACTTAAGATTTTTCTTGATACAAGAGGCAGAGTTTAAAATAGCCAGTTATTAAAAGTTAATAAAGTTCAGAGTTGATAAGGAGGTCTTACTGAAAGTTGTGCAAACTTAAACTCGTAGCATTAGTAAAATCTACACTAAGTATAGCCATTTTTGTTAAAGTTAGTCTGTATGCAGTGTTTCTTTTTATTTCTATCCTCATGAAATTCTATCCCGATAAATTTAGGTCCAACTACCGTGACAAAAAGAAGAGTTTTTAATTGAAAACATTTGAAATACAGTTTAAATAAATTAGAATAAAAAATATGGACATTTTTTCCAAAATTAATTTCCCTGGAGCTACATTAGGTGGCATAAAGAGAAGGCTGTAAAAAGTGTGTTGATGTTCTATTATTCACCAATTTTAAAGCGAATGTACAGTAATGGCGCGTGATTAACGACTCTGGCTGGTTGGCATCGCGAGGACATTGGCCTGCAGCCAGTGGTGTAGTCGGGGCGCTTCGTGCGTTTACAAAAGACACGAGTGATGACTGAAAAGCACTCGTGCGGATACCAGGAAAAAGATCGACCCTTGTTAGCAGCTTCGATCTTATGTGCCCAGAAAGTTTTTATTCGGAAAATATGAGCTGGACGAGAAAGCTTCTCTCTTTTAATTAGGCGCGTCTGCTTGCTTGATAACTGAAAAAGGTCCAGCCAGGCTTTGAAAATAAAAGAAGAGCTCTTATAACAATATTTCGCGTTGAGCGCAGACTAGCCATACGATACTTTCACCAGCTTTGATAAAATAAAAGCTGTCTCGCGTAATGAGCGGAGAGTGCTGGCCGAAAGCGCGCGCGGCTTTTTCGGGTTTGCCTCGGCGTAGTAGAAATGGAAAAGTGTCCGATTTCACTTTTATTTTGTTTCGTCGTCTGTTCAAATGTAACCCAATATTTGCGCAGTCTAATCGTGGCGGAGACATGAAAAATAGCGTAATTAACGATCTGCAGGCAAAACAGTGGGCGGCTGTATAAATAAACAAGGACAAAATGTCAAGCAGAGAGATAAACGGGAGTGACAACATGTTTGTGCGACGCGGATGGATGTTTGTGTTGATTCCATCTACCCGGTGCAATTCGGCCGAGCGCACGCGAGTCGGATAGCAAATTAGTGTAATCGCGGGCGCCTGTGTTTACCTTGGTGAGAAAGGCCACGTTGCACTCGTCGGCCGAGACGGGCCAGTGCTCGTGAGCGTAACTACTGCTGCCGGTGCACTCTGCCCTCCTGCGGGCCACGCACGCCTTGGGTTCGAGGCGCGCGCGAAATTTTCGCGAGTAGACCGGCGTGCCGTTGGGCGCCGGTGGCAGCAGGGGCAGCGGCCGTCGCGCCCTGGCCCACGACGCCGGCTCGTTGAGGCCGCGGTGGTGCTGCTGGGCGCGGCGGAGCCGCTGCTGGCGCCGCTCCTTGGACGCCTGCAGCCTGGGGGTGGCGGGTACCGAGTTGGACCTGCGGGGGGTCCTGCAGTCGCCGGCACCGTCGTCCCAGGCGCTGAGTACAGTCTCGATGAAGTTGAACAGCTGCTGCACGTTCGGCTCGAGCAGCTCGCTGGGTAAGCTCGACGCACTACCACTATTGCTGCAGTCGGTCCGCTTGAGGGCCACGGCGGCCGCGGCCACCGCCGCCACTGGGTACGACACGAGCAAATTATCACCAAAGTGGACGGTCCGGTTGCGGCGGCGCCGCGCCGCCATCGCCGCCGACGCGAGGTCACCCGACGGTGAGGTGGCGGCGCCGCCAGCGCCACCGGCGCCGTCGCCGCCGCGACGGCCGCATGTCCGCGGCAGGGTGGCCGAGTGTTCCACCATGCATCCGGCTCGGCTGGCTGGCTGCTGCTCGCCTAGTCGCTCGCGCTGACGGTCTGGCTCCACCGACGACGACACAGCCGCCGAGCGAGAGCGGTGCCGCCGCCGCCGGCGCCCGCTGCGCAGATGCGCGCGCCTTCCTCCGCGGGGCCAGAGGGCTCTGCCGCCGCCGCAATCGATGCGGACGAACGGCGTGCCACTCCGCGTCCCGAGTTGCCACCGCCGCGACCCGCGTTGAATTTTGATGTGCGGCTTTGCCCGCTCTGGGTCAGCGGAACCGACCGACGGCTTTTAGCCTCCAACGGACGCGCTCCGACGCATCTCTCTCTCTCCCAGATAGATTATTATTATTTCGTTTGCTGAGTGCGGCGTGATTGGAAATGTTGGCGAACTGGATTACGATGGATTTTTAGGCAGGGATGTCCCCGAATGAGATTTTCTGTATCAGCCCCATCTTTTCCGTGACGTTAATATCAATCGGACTGAATTTCAATCTGTTCTGGCGAAATGGCGATCGAACCAAATAAGCGGATTTTTACTCCAGTCACATTGCTGTTTTGCCTTCGCGATTGAGAATGCGTAACGAATTCATCTCAGCTGAAATGTCAATATGGCGTGGCTAATGAGCAAAACGGCTGACTGCCAATGCGCCACCAAGTTCATTAAGGGCAACAGGCAGGCAGGCAACATCCTGCATTTGCGCAAACACCAATTGGCGCCCAAATTTCGTGACGTCAACCTGGCTCGTCGGGCGGTGAATAATTAATTAGCGATCCTTTGAACCGCGCGCCGGTCGCTTTCGCAAAACTCGCAACGTTGAGAGAGGGAGGGAGGGCGAAAAATCATTCGATTTTGCGAGCAGTGAGTCGGTTCAAACAGAATTCCGGACGTGCATTGCTATTTCGGAGCAAAGGTCAAATCAATTTTCTTGAAACTAAACAACGCTGCCGGATTCGCCTCCAAATGAGTTTACTCGTCGAGCAGGGCGTGCGTGCAAGCAAAAATTGGGTTGCGTTCTTTCCCTCGTCGAGAGCGAGGTGGTGAACCAGCCAGCATCCATACCAGCTGGTTACTAAGCAACGCACCCACACCAGCCTGCCTGGCAGTAGGTGAGGCGGGCGTGCACACTGACACACACACATACACAGACACATACACAGGCGGACACGTTGCTGGGCCCGGTCGGAGCGCGAGAACGGCCCCAAAACCGCATCATGCGCGGACGGACGAGCAAATCGAGAGTAAAACCACTGCAAAACGAGCCGTCCGACGCTGCTGCCGCAGGCTATTCGCACCTGGCCGGGGCTGGCCCGCCGCCCGCGAAATACATAATCAACTTTCGATTGAAAAAAGTTAACGAGCCAATTAAAAGTTGCACACGCAGCCGGCGCGGCGGCCAGGTTGGGCGTAATGAGGATGGCCTAATTACCTCACGAGCCGTGCCCAATTCCTTCCGAGAAAGATTCTACCGAAGAAGCAAGATGGCGGAGCGCGCGCCACAACACACACACACTCACTCACTGGCTATTGATTCGAACGGGTGCCCTTGGTGCCATGGGCAGCCTCGAGGAGCGGCCCGAAGTGGGTCACTCGGCAAGGGAAGTGGATGGCCCCACCTGTTGTTGATGCAGGTACAGCCGCGGCGCCGAACTGGCACGCAGCTCGTCGGCCAGGTCATCCAGGTCGGCGAGCAAGTCCCGGTTCGGGTAGAAGTTGACCGAGGAGGCCCGCAGACGCTCGATGGCGCGCACCATCATCGGGCCGCGGGCCCTGTACGCGGCCCCGACGTCCCAATTCAGCGTTCGCTCACTTTTGCTGCCGAGCGGGTCACGCTCTGACGGAACTCTCTCCCTGCCGGCACCGACCTTCCCCTCTGCCGCCGAAGCAGCCCGCGCCTAGCCGGGCTGGCAGATTGCACAGCCAAGGGTGAGTGGGTGGATCGAGTCGCACCCGCGTGTGCTTGTGCTCCGCTCCGCCGACGATGCCATTTCGACGAGAAAATTAATCGGCCGATCGTTTCGTTATTGCATTTTTCGTTTGATTGCACCTCGGGCGGCATCCTCGATATGCGGTGCCGCCCGCCCACTGCCCCCCTGACGTGATTGCGAATCGCGGTCGTGGCTTGCATATTTTAACTTTAGTAGGTTTATTTGCATAGCTCGCGCAGTGGTGGTTTTTGCTATGCACCGACTCTCAGGAAATAGCCTGCCTCGCCGGATCCATTAACATAATCGTCTTGATCTTGCTCCGCAGAGTCTAACCATATGCAGATCAATCAAATGTAATTGAAATCTTTCTTCCATTTCACATTATGTGCTTCAGAATGCCTGACTGATCAGCCGATAGTTTTTGTTCGTGATCGGAAACTGTCTGCTAATCCTGAAATTGATGCCCTTTTTTACGCACGCTAGCCTGCAGAGAAGATAAACTGTTATTGGTCCTCCACAACTGCTTGTTCTCACTCAATTTGCCGCCCCGACATCAATCAAATCAATGGTTTCGCCGCAAGAAATCCATCCACGGCCAAGAGGCTGCTGCTTCCGCACATTGCTAACTTATGAGACTGCAGAGAGGGAGCGGGTGTCGGTGCGTATTATCTTGGCAGCGGATCAAGAAGATGTGCAAACGCGAGTGGACCCTTTTGTATTGATTCGATGGAGGTTGTTGCACAGCGATTAAGTTCATTACGACGGGCAGCAGAGCGCAAAATCTTGCCAGCACGCAAAAAGCCGCCTGCAAATCCCCGTTCAGCTACCAGTTGCACCCGAGTGTGAAGCGGGTTGCCTGACCTGAAATTCGTCCAACTACGCTACGGGCAGCACTCGAACCGATTCGCGAGAGACGCAATTTGCACAAAGCGTTTTAGCACGTGCAACACAAAGGGCGTTGCAATTACATTAGATAGATGTTTCTTTCAGCAGCGATTTTTGTTCGATTCCATCACAATGGCCCCGCTGGCAATGGCATCTCTCAGTAATTGCGGCGAACACGTGCACGTGCGATTGATTCTTCTGAGCGAGTGACTCGCCGAATGAAAATCAGTCGACCTACATCGAGACTCTAAGGTTGCCGCTGTTAATAACAAAGTGCGATGATTTGTGTTGTTTACTTTCGCGGAGAGACGCGAGCAGTTCGCAGTAGAACTTTTTGCGGGCTGGGATATTGTGTATTCATATGTAAATTGATATTGATTTGCGACTTGCTTGGAAAGTTTTGCCGCAGGAATCCACATCTCAGAATTTACCCTAATGAGTGTACCATACATGTTTCTCGCTTATTTTCAATTTCAAAATATTATTCACAGTTCACAGATGTTAATAAATATATTTCTGCTCGTTTCAGAGCTGCAATAACATCCAGAGAATTGAAATATTTGATTGTTAAAAACTTTATATTAATTTATTGAAATAATTGGATTTACTTTATCAATGTCAAACCATCAATTGAATCTAAACTAATTTAAAAAGTACGTTATGATACAAAGATAATTGATTAAATTAACATACAGTTCGCTTTTCCCTAGTAAACCCCAGACAAATTTACCTGCTAGCATAAGCTTAAATTTCTGGACAAAAGACTGTCAACGATATGAGAAGGAGTCCTCTATGCAGCCACCAACAGAGGTAGAGATTTGGCGACTCTCGCTAATTAGCAGAAAAAAGGAGAGCACCTGCGCTCGTAACGCAGAAGGTTTGTCTGAATGGAGAACATTAGCATCACTAATGGGTGAGATGCAGCCGGTGATGCGGCTGCAGCTGCAGCTAAAATGGGTATCGCGGACTACGGCAGGATCGATGGACGGACGGGAGAGTATGTAGCAGGACGTACACTCAATAGAGTCGGCTGCTATTTCGCATGCCCTGATTGCGTCGCATCAGCTAGTTCATCATCACGCCCATTGATGAGACGCTGAATAAGAGGATTACAACGGGCTTTTAAGATCGCACGCAGCCCAAGCCGATTACGCAGCGATCACATTTTTGCCTACTCGAGGAATATGCAAACGCGCACCCTGCTCGTGACTTGAACTTGAGAGGGCGAGTATCTGCATGAGTTTAATTAGCTTTGCGAGTGCTGAGAGCGCGGGTGGCAGGATGTTCAGCGTGAAATAATATAAACGCAGGCGTAGGCTTCCTTTGTTTGCAGCTTAATGAACAGCGCCTAGCGAGCGCATTTTAAAACACACGCTGCGTTCGTTTTGTCTGTGTATTTTAGTTTACGCGCGTTTTGCCACTCACACTCTGTTTGAGTAAAAGTTCCAGATCCGTTATCAAAGAGAGGCGCGGCGCGATTCCTGCCCCCGAGATGAATTAGTGCTCGATGCAAACACGACATTTTCTCTTTTTTCAGACTCCCTCCGCTATTAATTTTGCTCTCACATACAGACACCGTCCCCACCCTCCGGTTTGGTGCGTCATTCCTTTTATTTTTTGGTGCAAGAGAAAATTTCGCACGTGTTATGCGATTTACGCCGGCCAGTCTAATTAGCTAGGCGTGTACTTTAATTCTAAACTTTTTGCAGGATTTCAGGGGGTGATTGGCAGTCTACTGGCTAGCTGTACTACCACTCGGCGTGCTGGTGGAGAAAAATTCCAAATATATGTTCACTCACCCAATCGAAACTCCGCAAAACATCCTAGAAAACACGAATTTGGTTTGTAGATTATTGCAAACATAACTGCTGGCGAAGGTGATGTTTAACTACGATGAGTCGGCCGTGTCTAATCGAAATTTCGCTACCAGACCCACTCATCTGGTGGAAAACCAATTGGGTTATGAAGGCTGGCGCGGCTGCCGGAGCCAACCAAAGCTTTAATTAAACAATGCCGTGTGCGCCGCGCATTTTATTCGCTCTGCATCGCATCTGCAGTGCATTATACGTTGTTGCTCTTGTTGTTCGCGTTGAATTATCGGAAAAGCGGTGGCGTGCACGCGTTGTTAATTAATTACGGGCGGCAGCAACAATGACCGAAATACCACCGAGCGTGCGTACGTGTGTGCATGCCTACGTGTTTTTGTTGCAAACACACACATACAGACGGACGGTTTATTTATCGGCGGGCGCAAAAAGCCAAAGCCCGCCCTAGCAAAAACAATCCATCTTTGAGCGGCGCCGACCTGGGAAGCATTTCAACTTAATTGGAAACAGCTCTGCTCGGCGCAGCGCAGGCAGGCGAATTAATTTTTGCGAGGCAGGTTGACTGGCCGTCGCTGGATTTGCGTGACACGCTCGCTCACACACACAAAAGCGCGCGCGGATAAACGCCGTGCACCTGACAATCATCGTACGGCTTAATTAATTCCCTACTCCAGCGGGAGGAGTGGGTGTGGCAGGGTGTGTTTGAACCCGACCAGCGTATAAAGTTTACAATGTGTGTTGAGTTAATTTTGGACTGAACAAACATTCGGGACCGTTTTAGTGTGCACCAACAAGGTCGGCTTCAAGTGCGACTGCATGGCGCATTGTTTATTTAGCAACCAACTTCACTCGGCTCTGCTGTTTGGGAATATAATGTTATTTATTCTCGGGATTAAGGAGTGTGTGAGGTGCTAATTAGAAAGGTAGTTCGATACGATAAACTGATATTAACAATTAGGTAAAGGACCCACACTTCAGATTTAATTATAACATTTTTTTAACAAAAAAGCAATTTATTAATGATTTTATTAGTTATCATGATCACAGCATCGAAAAAATGCTTTTGCAGTAGTGTTTTTGCATCTTCTCCTCTTCTCTTTGTTTCCCTGAACGTCTGCTTTAGTTGCATGACTCAAAACTCAAAATACAAAGAAAAAAGGAGTAAATAGGCAACGCTCTCAGCACATTTGTTCCACAGGTTGCATAAGTGAGACCTTTGATTCTGCAACGGGTCTATAGAGCGGAATGATCCAGGCAAAAAATTAATCATTCCTAAAAATATTGTGGACTAAAGTAATTACAATAGAAATTTAAATGTGATATCCTCACGGCGCTTCATGTCTGATTTTAATTCCACTTGACAATATTCGGTTTGTAACGGGATTTCTCCGCCAGACGTAAAAACGCGTTTTACAAAATGGAAAGATGAATAATTGTTAGGTATCACTATCTAGTAATTTACAGCCACTTTTCCCAAAAACTCACAGTCTTTTAATGTAGCTTTGGCATAAAAACAAATTTCCATCAATCTAAAATGGAAAATGTTATGCTTAATTCAGCAGCGTGCCATTCCTAAAATTATGATAACTGTGTTATTAGTTTGAAAAAATCGTCCGAGGCCGGCGCTTCTAGAGTAAATAAAAAACAGACTCTATCCTCGATGCCATCAAAAGGTATTTAATCTCAGCAAGTTTCGTCGTCTAAGTTTGCGCCCTATTGCGAAAATACAAATTAAGCTATTCCATGTTTACTTTTCAACTTCAGCCTGCTCGTTTGCACTCGTGAATTCGGCTGGAAAATTTGCGTCGGGATTCGGGATAGAATTTGATTACAAGAATAATTTACTCGATTGTGTGCGTGACATGCTTGTGTGTTGGCGCAACATGCCGAGAATAACAGCAGCAACGGACCGGGAAAACGGCAGAGTCGGCTGCCGCGCACGCTGTTCAAACATATTAATAATGTATTGATTGTGCGCCACGTTATGCCGATCGCTGCAGTACGCGATTCGCTGAATTCAGAGCTGCAGCTCAGAGGCTGGGGAAATTGTTGTGATTATTTTCAATCGCACGGCACGCACCTGGAAATAGGAAACCAACCGAGCGGATCGCTTTCCTTTACGAGCAAGGAAAACATAAATTATGCAAGCGAAGCGTGCTCAAAGTAGATGAAGCGCGAGCGTGTCTCTTTTTCGCTCCGGTGCAGACTCGCCCGAGATGCGTGCGTGGGAAACACCGCCACTTGATGCTCTCAGCCTAGCTCGCAGCTTTTTCCGTCTTCCCGTCCACGGCGCAAAAAGAGCTCAAAGGAGCCTGATTAAGATGCCCGTGTTTTGATGATGAATGAGAGAAAAGAGCTTTCACGACGGATGAACTATGTTGCCGAGCCGCGCGCTGTTCAGAGCAGTGTTAAGACGCGACCCTTGCCTGTCTCTATGCCTCGCCGCGCGTGAATGTCAACGGGTCGCATTTCGGGTGAATTCGCCACCATTATTTCTAGCAGGTAAATTGCTGCACAAGCCGAGCAATTATTAAACGATGCCCGTGTCTCGCTTTGAAAGCGATCCGCGACAAAAGGAGCCCCCATTCCATTCAACAGATTGTTTGTCTGCTTTCTATAGAACATGCAGGAGAATCAATATTATCAGATTTCACTTCAAAGTCAGCGAGGCACACAGGTGTTCCTCATCCATACGGTTGGGAATTTAAGATGATCGACTTTTTTTCTGTACATGTACAGAAAAATCAGAAGTATCTGATTCTGAACACGAATCACAAAATTTTAAGACTTTTGAGCTCCACTAAAATCCATCTCAAACTGCCAAAAACCGTCAAAATTAATTTTAAAGCATGACAAACCCACGAAAAACGTAAGAAATTTTAATTTTCGGTGCATTTAAGATTTTTCGCTGTTCTGGCTATGTTTAAATTACTTAGAAAGTTGCTCTTTGAACCAGCTGGTTTTGAAAAAAAGTTAATTTAATTTCGAGATTAAACCATTTTTGCTGGTTCTATTTTTCATTGCGAACGCCAAGAATTAAGGCTTCAAATCACAATTTTCTCGTTGCCGGATGGTGTTATCTTTCAATTTTGTTGCTTTTGTAATTGGAAAGAGATGATTACGCCGGGTTTGACCAGTAAATTATGTATTATCACGGGATTTTTTTTCTAAATAGATTATTTCATCTTGTTTACCTATAATGCCAGTTTCTGACTTCTAATGAACTTTAAGAAAAAGTTTTAGAACAAGGAAAACTCCCAATTTTCATTTATTTTTACCAAATTAATTTAAATTTGCCAACAATACCGTTTGAAATTAATATAAAAATGTATTATGTTGGTAAAAAAATTGGGACAAAAATGTGTCAAAACAGTCAAAATCGGCTTATAAACTGCTTGCGTATGACCATCTCAAAAGACATTTCTTTTTCGCTGAAAATCTGCTAAAATTTCCAACCCTCCCATCAGTCATTCTGCGGCCGCTTCTAATCGAAAGTCTCGCGAGCGGCGATCTCCCAGGAGAACCTATTTCTATTATTTTCCCGGCCATTAAAAGCACGCGCCGTTCTCGGTGATAAAATGAAAAGTACATGCAGTGGTGAAGAAAGTCATGCCCCTACCTCTGATGACGTCAGGTAGCAGAGTCGCGAGTCGGCGCTCTCGACGGACGCCTGCTGCACGATTCCGTACCTGCTCTCGCGGTCGCTCAAGTAGTCGGACGACCTGAAGCTGTCCGTGCGGTCGAACATGCTGCTCCTGTAACACCGCCACCCTGATTAGTCGGTCTGCACGGACGAGGGTCGCGCGGTCGAGGGAGGAAGCCAGTGCCGTGCATGATGGACAAAAATGTTCAACAGTAAAACAGCAGCAACTCAGCATGTTAGGCATTTCATCTCAAAAAAGATGTCATCAAAGCAGTCTTGTCGGAAAAATTTTGAATGATTTGCAATGAGCAGGATGAATGAACAAGAAAAAATGTAATTGCCAATGAGAAAACCAATTGTTGCAAAATGCACGTATAAATAGTCTATGTAGCAGCCAATTATGCCTAATAAGTGAAGAATCGAAAGAGGGAATTGTGAGATGATGAGAGCAGATAGAAAGAAAGATTGCGTCTGCTAGAGCAGCGGCCGAGCAGGCGGAGGGTCGTGAGAGGGTCCGCTGCTCTGCCGCTGACAGAATGCTTTGGCCGAGGTTTCGCTCCGTGCGCGACCCCGTCCCCCTGTGGGACCTCTTTAGCGAGATTGCAACGACTAGTCAGCCGAATTTGATTTCCTCCCCAGGGCGAAAGGGCAGTTGGAGCGAAAACGGACAAAGCGATCTGCTTTTGAGGCGCAATAAATATCGGTGCGTTCGCGCACCAACATTCTGCTCCCGATCGAGTGAACGTGGAGAATTATGGAGAGTAATATATATATATGATTCATGCATTCACGCCAATAGAGAAATAATCGATTGCTGGAATAATGACAACACAACAGTGATAAGTATGTAGTTCAAGTACAAATCAAACGATGCTTGGAGCATAGAGCAGTAGGAGTATATATATTTACAATAAATTCGTTCAAAGTATTTTATAGTATATTATGTTTATGTGGTAGCACTTGCGGAGGTACATTCAAACTCTGGGGAGTTAAGTGAACATTGGCATTTATATATTTCTGTTGTATAGTATATTTTGTGGACTATGTACATGTCTGCTTTACCATTGATTTTTGTGTATTATATTAATTTTACATAGAGTTTCCGGTTTCAAAATGTACACTTTGCTAGTTGAATGCAGTGTTTCGAAATATATATTAGCATCATAATGTATAAAGAAAGTCTTCTGAGGGTTATACATGCACATGTAAACAGCAGCAGGTATTCATCGTCCTGCGGTTACACAAAAATGACGAGTGGTGTGTATTGATTGACCTCACATGCTGGCGTTTTTTACACCGCCATTGGATGCCACCAATCCAGTTTCGCATTTAACTATCGCCCTGTGCCCGACATTTTTCTTTTCACGTGGAAACATATCAACCACTTAAAAAACCATCGAATAAAAAGCGTATGAGCAAAAATACGGAGACACACTAGAGAGTAGTGCGAGTTTTGCAAGTGAAACAAGGAAAGTCGGTCGAAAGACGAGAGCTTCCAGCAGGAAAAGTTGCGGAATGCGCATCTGGGGGCATGCCATCGGGGACAATCATAAAAATGGGTCAGCGAAAGAGAAGTGGCAGAAGTGATTTCCTTCGACTTATTGTTTGCTACAATCTTTATAGACAGAGAAGGTGGGCGGAAGAGAAAGAGAGAAAGGAAAAGAGAAAATTCTGCTTGGGTTTTGTGCCGACTGACTTGTATCCAACGCACTAATAACGTGCGCCGAGGACTTGATAACAACACAAGTAGGATGCTGGGTCTGCTAATTTATCGACAAAACTTTTGGCGCCGATAATCGCGTTCCCCACGAGCTTAAATGCGACTTACTGTGAAAATATGCTAATCTCGTGGAAGAAAACTGAATTGATAGCCTGTACATGAAGTGAAGACGTATATGTCATGTCTGGGGGAAGCAGTTTTGCATGTTGTTTTCGTGATGTCGGCAAAATCCAATTTTTTACAAGAAGTGTGTGAGCCTATATATGTAGGCGAGCGAGTCCGTCGTCGCTGTCGGAACGACCAACAAAATAGATGTTACAAAAGAAGCTCCCCGGACTCAATTTATCATGACAAATAAGAGCAGAGAAAGAGAGTAAACAAAATGATAGGCATGAGAAGAGGAGAAGAGAAAGAGAGAAGAGCAAAATATGCCAAGAAAATACTGAAAGAAGGGCGAAACAGCCAACAAAAAATAGAGTTATTATGATCCAATAACAGAGTCAAAACAATATAATTTGCATGATGCACAAAAAATGTGGAGGAAGAGCCTTATTGGAACGACAAGATTTTCGAGCATATTGGCCATAACGTAACAAATAATGTAGAATGGACGGGGCAGGCCGAGGGTTGTGTTGTATCCAATAAAAACAGGGATGCAGCTCAAGCATCGGCGTTTAGAAACGCAGGGAGGTTTGTGCGGCTTGAATATTAAAGACGAAATACATCACCCGAACCGGTTTTTTCTGCTCTCAAAAGCAATTTGCAATTTAACTGTCGCGCATCTCCGCTTTTAATTCCGGGCGGCACAAATCTCCCCGCGTTGAAATGTTTATAGAGACATGAGTTTTGAATAGAAATGACCACTTAGCAAAGGAACACGTCATATATAAGATGTACAAAACACTTCTGAGCAGTTTTATAATAGTATGTTTTTTTTATAGCAGTACAAATGACAAAGTTCAGATAAAAAGGAGCTTTTTGTTGATGCGTAATTTCTTTTGTATTCTTTATATATATGTATGGTTTGCTCTGTTGTTGATGCGGGAATGGGAAAAGCACCTCTGATCGAAGGAGTCGGCCCTCGGGGCCAGGGTGGCCGAGTCGGTGAGGCTGCCGTCGCGGCGCAGGGAGGGCAGCGAGTCCCAGGCGGAGCGGCCCCCACCCTTGCTGGCCTTGTTGTGCTGCCGGGACCAGGCCAGCTGCTTGGCCTGGCGCGAAGTCAGGTGCACCACCTGCACCTCAGGTTCGTCCAGTTCGTCGGGCTCACTCTGGCAGGACGCACACCTGCACCCCCATTGTCGGGTTAGAATCCCATCAACCGGCTGTGGCTTTCTTTTCAGGGTAACATTTTCCACAAAGTAACTCGCGGCAGTCGCCAGTGGACCGGACGGAGCGTGAATTTTATTAGCGTGCAAAACGATTGCACTTTTCAATTTACATGTGGAGTCCCGGTCAAATATTTATTCAGCGCAGCATAAAATTCCTCTTTTCCAATCAGCAAAAGCAAAGAGGCGGGCAAATAAAATCCTGCTGATGTTTGCATATTCGCATTTAATTTTACGCGATCATAGGCTTCACCGACATAATATATATGAAGCTAGAAACGGATTTTGCACCGCGGACGAAACCAACCGATCATAAATTCAGAGCCGAATTCAATTACAGTTAGCAGCAGGAAGCGCGCACTTTGACGGATTTTGAATGCAAATCCTCGACGCCGCTGGCAATTTATTGCCGCTGCCGAGCGAATTAACTATTACCAGCGGCCACATAGCGGGAGCCGATTGTCTGTGCTCTGTATTAAATCAAATCATGGACATTCATAACGACCGAATCATTTGCATTAGAGAGCGATTGTTTCCAAGCACGAGCAAAGTGTCCGAGAATCGATGCATCAGCAAATTAGTTATGAAAGGAAGCACCATCCCTTTTCAAACGTTGGCCTAAATGAATTGCGGGTGCAAACAGCATTTTCCGTTTGCTGCCACGCACCAGACGAATCTCGTTAAAACGCGAGCCGGAATTTTTTCCTTTGAAATATTCCGTCGTTGCAGACGCTGTGTAATAATGTGCTGGCTGGTCCATTACGCGAATGTATTTTTGCGGAATTTTTCCACCGCACGAGTTCCGCGACATCAGCCTGCCGTGTTGTTGAAGCCAACTGAGTGACTGGGTCGATAAAACCAACGAGCCAGGCAGCTCAGCCGCCCCAGGACACGAGACTGTGTACGTGTGTGTGTTTGTGTTTGTGCACTGCGAAAATGCACAGGCAACCAACACCATTCATCTCCGATCGTAATTATCGCCGATATATCCAAACTAATTTCCCCCGGTTCTGATATCAACGCGCCGTTCCATCCCCTCAGCTTGATTCACCGTCGTATCTGCGACGGTAAAAAGGCTTTTATCATTACGTTGCCAAGGAGGGCGTTTGTCGTTCAATTTGCATTTTATCGCGCTCGATTAGCGCAATTTCGTGATTCTGAGCACGAGAGGATTACGAGCCGAGTGTAATGAGCAGAAACGAAGCCGCAGCCGGCCTAATTGTCAATTAGTTACCCCTAGGAGGAGAGCCACACAGCCCGCGTTAAATGGCGCAAGTCTCGAGACTTGGCCAGCAGCTCCCATTGCAAAGCGAATTGTCTTGTTTGTGCCAAACGCGAGTGTTTTTCACAACCTTATCTCGGCAACTTACTGCGAGTGGCTGAAAGAGTCTGGCAAAATAAATATCTTGGCGCTACTCTAAAAGTGAGGATTAAGACTGCGCCTCGGCGAGGGTAAGGCTGCAGCGTAACTTACCTGGAGTTGTGGTCGCTCAGGTAGCCGCGGTCCCGCTCGCGTTCTCGGGCCAGTTCGTTGCGGTCGCTGTAGTAGCCGTCCCGCTCGCGGTCTCGCTCGCGGGGCTCCCGGGCCGACGCGGGCCGCTCCGACGGGTGGGCCCCTCGGTTTGGCAGCGGCAGAGTCGACGACTTGTTCAAACTGGCACTGCTGCCAGGCCCTGCAAAGTGAGGTGTAATAATCGTGAGACAAGTCACTGCTAAAATGCCCTTTTGACATTCTGCTCTCACCGAATTAACTTTTATAAAAGTGCTTTTATTTCTTGGCTCGCGAATCCGACAAAAGAACTCTCCCAAAAGAACGAACGGAAAAATTGTAAGGGCGCGAGTAGGAACACTTTGCTTCTTTTCAAATGATATATTCGCTTTTATTTTACTCCCACAAAGCCATTGAATGTAGGACATGCACGCTCGGTAATTTTATGATAATTTTTCACAATATTGCGAGTTTCAAAGCGCAGCATGAGCTAAATGGAACGAGTGATGAGCGTAATTCAAACAGGGAGGAACTAAAATGAATGCAGCCTTCGCAAGTGGGGCAGAGCAGCTCCTCTTTTCAGAAAAATCGCAATTTCTCGCTGATAGGTGAAGAACGAAAAGAAGTGCTGTGCACGGAACGCAATATTAAACGCCAAGGCGGAAGAAATAAATTTACTGAAATGCGTGCACAGCAACGTTCTGCGCAAATAAATCAAACAGCTGGAAAAAAGCGTATCACTGCACTATGCTTGCGGGACTTGCTGAATGCAAAATATGACTGATGGAGGCGCCATTGTATTATTTGTCGTTCCGACTACACAACACGTTTCTGCCTGCTCTGATTGCATTTTATAAAATGCAATGCTGCACCAGGCAGTAAAATCAAATCACCCGTGCGAAAGTAGGACTTTGCGACGACACGTGGATGTGACATTTTCTGTGTATATATGCCCACCACTAATAGGTCATTGAATGGGCCAGATGAACTGGAAAGGTTCAGATTTGCCGAGAAACAAGTTTTATAGCGGATTGGAGTGCAGCGGAGCGCGAAATATATACGTTTATATCGGCAATGCATTATCTCTGGAACAGTTGCGCAATCGCTGAATGCACTCCTTTATCTGTGATTATACTTCTTCCTCGGTATCGGAAAAGCGCCGAGAGCTTTGCTAAAACTTTGCTCAGACTTCAGGTTTTTAGCCGAGGAGAGTTTTCCAAAGCTTAAGGTCTAACAAATGAATATTTAATGCGAGCCAAGTCCATTTGTTTTCTCCCGACAGAATATATAAAATCGATCTGATTGCTAAAAAGTTGTACTTACTTCTCCTAGTCGGGTACGGGCTGCGCTGATTAGATGTCGGCAAATTTTCCGCGAACTCTGCAGGAACAAGGGGCTACATTAATACTAACGAGGAGAAAACAACAAAATCGCATTTAGCGACGAGAACATGGTGTCGATCCAACGGACCGCGGAGTGTTGATATCACGACTGACTGAATCAATTAATTGCATTAATGGATTGTTACTGTGTGTGCATCAAGTTCTGGGTGCCGGTCGAAATCCATTAAACGATGATCGAATGCACAGAGTTTGCCAGAGCGTGACGACACATTGGACTTACAATCTGGGTCAATTGTTTGAATTCGCCGCGATGCGAATAGGCGCGAGGCAGTCTTGCACATTATGCAAACTGTCTGTCAGTCGGTTAGCAGGGCGCAGGGCAAAGGAGACGTGCCTGCGGCAAGCAGATTCGTAATTGGCAGGACAACAGCCGGACGGACACAACATAGTTTGCATCGTTCGTGCTTTTAAATGAGTTCTCATGCTGGATTTTACGGGGAGTTGACACACACGGCGATGACGATACGAGAGAAATAATTTAAAGCCGGCTTTAACATGGTATCACGCCAGCACACTATTTCCTCTAATTTCGCGAGCGCCGTTTGACAAGCTCCCTCATTATTCCAGCACCCAGGGTACTATTTATAGAAGGGCATTAGCAAGAGAAACAGCTAGCTTTCCGAAGCCAGCACGCGCAGTGTGGCATGTAATTCGCATTACAACAGCCGTTGTCGCGCGAGAGGGTCGTCGAGGAACACAAAATTCTACGTGTTTGTATATATGTGCACACGACGGCCGAGAGTGCAAACGGAATCTATACAAGTTTCTAATAATACATGTGCTGAGAGTGACGAAAAGCACAGAGGAACAAAAATGCATGCGTCGGGCTGGGGCAAAAAACGCACATCCAGCCTCAAAGGACATTCATTAGCCCATTGAGGCGGTGCCAGCGCGTCTAATATGTCCATAAATGGGTGCGGACACGGTGTATGTAGCACAATAAGCCGACCGTTTGATAAAATTAATCGCTGCCGCTGGCTAATTAATCACGCCCGTCCTGCCTGCAAATTTGTCAAGCACCAATAAACTGAAACGCATCATTGTATCACAGCTACGAATTACGGGGTGCTGCTACGGTTTCCGGAACGAGGTGCGCAGTTCATGTTCTGGTTGGTCGCGATGTTAAGTGGTGTTTGTTCGATAAACGGAAGCAATTTATGGCTTCTGCTGTATTGATATTCACACTCCACTTTTAAATCAATTCCGTTTCGATAGTCAACACGGAGAAGGAAGATTTTAGACACAACCAAGCCATCAGAATCAGAACAAAGCACCAATCCAGCACGAAAATGCATTTTGGCAGCCGTGAAGCGAGCGAGATTCATAAAAAGCAGTACACAAGCAGAACGAAACTGCACATATTTATGTATATCGTGTGATATGTAAAATTCGTGTATTTACATGAAACTAAGCAGTGAGCACATCACAAAGACCGTGTATAATTCCAAAACGAGAAAAAAAACAGCGGAAGGCAGGCAGAGGGGTTGATTAATATACAATCGCAGAAATGTTTCATGAAAAAAGCAGCAGTGTCGTGTGTGTTGCTGGACTGCAGGGGACACACTGACTGACGGGACACGGAGGAAACGGACAATTTCTGGGGGGTGGCGGTCAGAGAAAGAATGAGAGAGATTGATAGAGAGAGAGAGAGAGAGACAGGGGTGGGAGTACCTCCGGGGATGCTTCTGGTCGAGGCCTGTTTGTGGTGGTGGTGCTTTGCTTGGTTGCAACACGTCCTCTTGCCCGTCGGCGGCTTTTGCCCTCCAGACGCTTGCCACGTGGCGTTGGCAGCGGCCACGGCCGTCTTGACTGGCCGTCGGCCATGCAAATGGGAATGAGGGTGGTGATGGTGGTGGTGGTGGGGAGCGGGATGCTGGTTATTGTTGTAGTTATTGTTGTTGTGCAGGTGTCGGTTGTTGCTTGCGTCATTCCAACCGGCGGACTCTGAGAGAGCAGGTGCATGGGACAGAAAGAGACAGAGACAACAATTTTGAGATCAGACACACCCAAATATCGAGCCCGCGAGCGCCCGCAGTCGCGTTTGCAAAGAGAGAGGGCCTATATTTACTCTAATCGCTCATTTTTCGATTTCGTCCGCGAGAGGGTGGTGTTCGGGAGAGGAATTTTCGCTGTAGCACCAGACGTGAGATGTGAGATGGGTTGGCGTGCCCGACGCGGCCGAGGGACGATTAGATTTGCGCTCACTTTTCCAGCGCCCAAGAAAGACGGAAGCACGTTTTGTAGGGGTTTCGAGTGTGGCTGTCAGAGTTAACGAGCTGTTTTGTCTGCAAATGCGGACTGTCTGAGAGCGTGAGTACGAGAGGGGAGCTAATTTGCGAATAACTTATTCCCAAGGTGAAAATTTAGCGAGAAGCACGTAACTCGCGGCCAGAGAGCAGAACGAGAGCGGAAATAAGAGGGAGCAGGTAACATTTTCGCTACAGCTATGGCAATCCAATTTTCAGTTAAATCACAAAAAGCTCCTGCTGGGATTTTATTTTGTACTTCAAGAGCGCTCTCATCCCAAGAGCTCAATTCTGGCGGCGTATTATTCCCCTAAAAAGAACTCCCGTGGAAATCAAAGCCACGCGTGTGGTTGGATGTTGGTACGCCATTCGAGGGTTTGGAGGGAAATCTATAAATTGCTTTTCCGCGTTTATAAATTTGTCAGAGTGAAAGTGATGGGAGCTTCAACTGACTGATGAATAACGCGTCGTGCGCCGGATTTACTGCGGCGAACACACGCTCCCACTCACCGATTGTGATCACGAGAATAAACACGCTCGGGGTTTCGGACAATGCGGAATTATTTACATGGCAACGCGATAAAAGGCTTCGAAGCCAAGTAACACACCACCCACTCGATCCATTCATTTTTCGCGCGGCTGAGAGGTAGTGAATGTGTTTGGTTTGTTTGCGTGTGATTCAGAGCAAGGACCAAAAATAGAAAATCTATATATAAAGAGTGCAACAAAAACAAGAGTGCGTTATCATATGTATAATATATATAAAAGTCAAGATAGTGTGATCGTCGTAAACATGCCAAACAACAACAGAAGAAGTGACACAAGATAAAAGGAAGAGACCAATCAGAAAAAAAACAAGGAATTACCTATTAAATGGGAAAATAAGCGTGAAATGGTCAAGACCATAACCTCCCTTTCTCCTGGCTCACACTGACTTTCGGGCTATTTACAAGTTCAGAGGCCACTGACATAATCGTTTGTATTTAGCACTTAATGTTTATCGAGCGGAGACTAGAAAATTATTATTATTTTTAATTTAAACACCAGCAATTTGAGACTGGAATCGATCACTCCAGTTAATTTATGAAGCTAAAATTGCAAAATTTAGTCCACCCAGACAGATTTACACTGAATTTACATAAGTACGACCTCGTGCTGACACTAATTGAAAAAACCAGCGCGAGCGAGCGAGCGATCCCATCCAAGCAGCGAAAAGCAGCCAAACGAGAGCAGCCTCGGAAGGGGAGCACTCACCGAGGTTCTCCATGCTCTGCGTGAGGAGCGCCTCGAACGTGTGCAGACTGTATGACTCGGCGTCCATGCCCTTGGCCAGCGTGTTGCGCAGGTGCATCTCGTACTCGAGCAGCAGGCGCGACGTGGGCGAGCCGGGCGTGCTGGCGTTGTTCGGCTGGCCCTGAGGCTCCATGTCCGAGTTGTTGCCGTTGCTCGAGCTGGGCGTGGTCGCGTAGCACTGGTTGTCGAACAGCACGTTGTCCGACGGCGGCGAGTTGTCACCCCGCTCGCGCTCCAGCTCCAGGTAGAGGCCTCGGCCGAACTCATGCGCCGACCGCGAGTTGGAGAAGCGGCTGCTGCCGGCGGCCGCCGACGCCGGCCGGTGGTACGGGCCTGCCGACGAGCTCTCAGGCTCCGACATGAAGCTGCTGCCCATATCCTGCCGCTGAATGTGGCCGCCGTGGTGGTGGTGGTGATGGCCGTGGTGGTGCCGGTTGTAGCGCCGGCGCGACATCTCCGGTGAGGTAACAGGACTCTCCACCTGCAAGCAACAACATTCCATTGTAGAGTGGCTTGTACGGCTGCGACCGATTGTGTGCTTTTCCAGTCGGCGCAGCGGGGCGAGTTGTTAACGCAGAGCGAGGAGGGATTTTATGTTAATGGTCGGCGCTCCAAAGCCAACGAACGGTAATTTAATTTTCCTCAGTCAGATATACATGTTTTTATCTATGTAAATTCAAATTTAATTTTTCCTAGCTTAATTTTATAAATAAACCAAACAATTAAATTTGTAACTATAATCGTAAATAAACATTTTCTCATGTTCATTCCCAGTTTAATCATAAATTACGTAACAATCTTAAAATAAAATTTTAAAAAACATCGCAATTATATGTAAATGTTATAGTATGTGATCTAAGAATTGAAGGGGGTAAACGTTACAAAATTTCTCCCTAATAGATCGTAAAAGTTTTAACTGTTGCAAAATTTTGATAAATCCGAAAAATCATAATTAAAAATTGTTTCAAATTTTGTATAATTTAAAAAAGTTAATGTTGAAAAGATAATTTCGAATGTGCGCTTAAAGGCCATAATGGCCAAGAAACAAATTTTTTTGCGTTGATCTGTCTAATTGGTCGTATTTTCTTCTTCGGTAATTTTCCATGCTGAGGTTCTCTTGTAAATATTTTAAATATCGAACTTTTATATTAGATGAAAAACAAAATGTTTATAAATTTATTCAAACAATGTGTCTAATTATTTAGAAAACCATCCCGGAATTGGAAGAATGCATGAAAATAGGTTTTTTTCAATTCGAGTGCACTTTATTGTTGGTTTTAGTTTTAAAACGTATTTTTGCTTTGTAATAATCGCTAAGATGAGTGATAACAACTAAAATTTGTATCCTTGAGCAAAGAGAGAATTGATAGTTTCTTCCTATCTTTGAACCAAAATTTCAAAACGTGTTAATCAGATCTAAAAGTGAGCCAGTAAGCAGAGCATCAAATTTTTAGGATTCCTTTTATATATCAAACTTAAGTATTGAGATATACAGATAGTGAACAATCTAAAGCGAAAATTTCTCTGTTGCAGTTAGGAAGAAGACTAAAAAGCTTTTTCCTGTGCTTCATCTCTATTTAAAATAACACAATTTTCTTTGTATACATATTCTAGTTAGGGCATAAAAAAATTGCAACATAATGGGAAAAAATAGTAAACTGACCGAAGGCATGGGTTTGAGCATTCGCTTGAGCGTGTTGCTGTCCAGACTGATGTTGCGTTCGTTGGCGAGCGTCATGTCGTCAGTGCTTTTGCTCTTGGCGCGCTTGTGCCTGAACTCCTCGTCCCTGGAGGTTTCCGCGTCCGAGTAGTACTGCTGCTTCAGGTCGGCCAGCTGCTTGCCGCGGCGGCCAAGCTGCACGTTGCCTCCGGGCGGCGGCTGGCGGCCTGCGCTCGTCTGCTGAGCAGTTTCGGTCGTGCCGCTCTGCTGCGTGCTAACGTGGTTGGCCGCCTTGGCCTCCGGCTGCTGCTGCTGCGAGGGCTGCGTGTTGCCTCCTACGCCGCCCGCGCGCTGTCGCAGGCTGCTGTACGCCTGTTCGCCGCGTTTCGGCCCACCCTGCACGTTGTCATACAGAGAGGTGCTCGAAGTGGCGGCCGCCACCTTCTCGCTTCGCGTGGTGCCGTCGTCGCCCGACGCAGAACGCACCGACTGCGCTCGTGGAAGTGTTGACGAACCTGAAAAATCAAACATTTAATTATCTGTTTTTTAAATGCTAGAATATTTTGGGGATCTATTACTGGCTGTTTAATATGTCAGAGATGGCAAAATGGTGGTTAATTTAGTGATTTGAAATGCAGAAATAGCCCAAAAGGCTAGGGGAACGCACCGGCGCTGACTGGTTTTCGCACCTTTCCAACGGCTTTCAGGACAATAAAAAAATATGCTGTGCAGGTTACATTTACCTTGGCTTGGGACTGAAACTAAAAAAAAACAGCCCAACAAATCAAATTATCACGATTTTACTGAATTGAAGTTTATTCCTGATCTCAACTTGTTTTAAAGGGTCTGGGTTTGGACAAATAATGGCAAACATTGGAATTGTAGAAATTCTATGGCAGCCCATCATTGACAGGAAATATAGCGTGCCAAAAAGATCCCAAACAGTTTTAAAATTTAATATAAAAACATAAAAAAATAAAAGCACAACAGAATTTTGACGGTCAGATTCTTTTAAACAGTGGGACTAAATAGGGAGCTTTATGTAAGTTGCTGTACAATTTAAAAACCAAAACATTGCCAACAAGCCATTAAGCCAAAAAAAGGTGCAAAATAAAACGTTGATTGTGAAAATCTCTTTCATTTTTAAAAGAAAATGAACAAATATAACTGTAATCGGTTTAAAAATATGCAGCGATAGGCAGCTATACATTTCCTGCGTGTGAAATTGACTAATTTTTGATTATATCAAGTATTTTAGTTTTTTTTTGCAAGCATTTAAAATGTTTAATTTAGAAATTTGAATCGGAAATGCCATTTGATCTAAAATCCTACCATATTATACTCAATGAAACGAAAAGAACTAATTCTGCGACAGCAGTTTGTTAGTTTTCAGCTGATTATTGATTGGTCTGGAGCAGCAGGATGCCGATTAAAAATTCACAAGACACATGTCGAGAAGCATCTGCTGTAAAAATATTTACGACTCCCCTATCCATTAGGGCGTTGTGATGAATAACTAATGCCGGCGAGTAGCAGATGCGAAAGGCGGCTTTCTGTTGCAAATAGCTCACGCGGAGAAGACACAAAAGTAAAAGGAACTCACGATAGCGCGGGTCCTGCGCCCGCAGTCGTGCGTATTGCTCCGGGGTCATGCAGGTGCACTGGGGCTCCCGCGACCTCGACGGCGAGGCCGGCGTCGACAGCGGCTTCCTTTTGGCTTTCACCTTCTGTTTCGGCGGCTCCAGGCGCAACGAGTACGACGACGAAGCCTTACGTGAGAACTTGAACGACGGCGACTGCAATAAGAAATTTGTAGTTAGTTAACCTTTCAAAAGTTCCACATCATACAACGGGGTTGCAACCAGACAACTGGTATTATCCGTTTAAAAACTATTTCTGTGACAAAGCAGAGGGCAAAGTTTTATGAAAACATAAAATATATCAATGTAATCTATCTTTGTGGAAAAATGGCTTTTTTCATGTAAAAAGGATTATTAAAATATTAAAATTCTCAATAAACGTTTAGTGGGTCGTTAAAAGTTACACTCGCTTCGTTCTTGGCGCCATTTCTCTGACAGAGCTAATTGCAAGTATTGATTAATCATTAGCATCGGCGGTTTGGAAGCCTCGAATCTGCAGTGTAGTAAAAAGCTCGGAAGATGCGCGCATTAAACGCTTTGAGTGTGCGATTGAAAAAGCAAATAACAGCGGCGTGCGATGCGCGCGGGGCAAAATCTAGTCAGCGACGTCGTCATCGTAAATAAATATAGTGAGGCGCAGTAGACCGCGAGTGAACGTCTCATAGGCCGAAATTGAATTTGCTGCAGAAGGGCGGGCACCGGATTTACGGCGCCCCATTTAATGGCGCTCGTTACAAGGCGTGAAAATTGTTAGAAAACAACGATGGCGGTGGCTGGCTGCACCGCCGCCGCTGCCGCCGCCATCGAATTGATATTACGCGGCTGGCAATGTGTGCGGCTCCGTCGTAAAATTTGGATGCAAAAAACGGACCAGATTGGGGCGCGGATCTCAATATCGAGCCGCATTCTTCGCCACCTGTACCGCCTGCTACTTTTATCGGCCCTTCTGCCTGTTTTCTCTGCTAAGAAAGTATTGATTGAGGCAGTGCAGAAAGTAGCGGCATTTTAATTTACACTCGCGAGGACGCAAAAAACGGAACGGATTTTTTTGCTATTCCTTTTCAGATTTTCTTTCTCAATCGAACTGACGGGTTAAAGGCGGTGCTGCTTGTTCACCAGGTGGCACAAGTCATTTATCATTCTACTTACGCAGCATTCTCGGAACTGCTTCGCGTCGATGGGAGACGTGAAGTTGAGGCCCCACGTGTCATTTGTCATGGGATCTTTCCAATAAACAAAACATTCTGAAGCTTGTCCGATCCGTGTGCCTGAAAATGAAGAACCAGAGTTAGAAAAGTAAAGAACAAAAATGCAAACTTTAAGTTAGCACACATTGGAAATCTGTAAATGATAAAACTTCATGGAGAGTTATTAAAGCAGTTGGCTCCTGTTTCAAAATATTTAAAATTGATTTGGTGAAATTTAATTTACGCATGAATTTGAAGGATATTATTGCTGTCAAAATATACTTTTTTCAAATATATTTGGCCGGAAATTCTGATATCAGAACACCATTGGAATTTTTGGAATCGTTAGCGGGCAAGGGGAGCGGCCAGTACATAGTGACGTCACCATTGCCCAGGGTCACCGTGTCCTAATCATTACCAGCCCTAACATTCATGGTGTCACGGTGTACTGGCCAACGCTTGTCCGCTGAAATATACAAATTTCAACAGTTCTGATTGACATATTTTATTTCAAACTAAAAAATATTTTTCAAGCCCCATTAAAATTAAACCCTTGTTGGCATTGGAAACGTGGTTACCTGGTTGCACGAGTCGGACGTCGAGAATTTTGTCGACTTGCGAGTTGTAGGCAGTAATGTGGAAAACGCACTCAGGCGAGTCCTGAATGCAGGTGATGTTGACAGGTACCAGGTCCTCTGACACTTGCTGCCATTTCACGGTACCTGCCCCACTGGCGCTCACGTGGAATACCTCGGCCCAGAGTCTGCTTCAGGTGCGAAAACAAATACAAAGTTCAATATATCAAAGTCAGGCTGCTGACCGAGCGGCTAGGCAGCCGGTCGGACGTGCCCGCCCACCGGGTTGCCTAGCACGTTTAAATTAAGGGGCCGTCCACGTAACAGCTACAAAGTTTGTTTGCTTGACAATAGTCGCAGGACGGATTTTTTACTTTCCGAAACACCGGCAAAAAAGGCCGATTGTTGCAGGTGGCAAAGTCATTTACGGCCTGCGCAATGGGCTTTACTGATGTGAGTGGAGTAACGCACATCTTGATTTGTGAGCTCTGCTCCAAATGAAACGTATTGGTAATTGCTTGCCTGGGGGTCCAGAGGTTGAAGAGAAAAGCTAGAGAGAGTCAGTTTTTGTGATTGGAAAGTAGAAGCATGCTGTGTTAAGAGAAAGAGAGAGAGAAATCAGAGATAGATGACAGTGGGCGTTAGTTTTAGGTGAGAAATGGTTGGCAATAATAACGAAAAAGAAATTTGGCGTCAAAAAATCATTGCAATCAAATGCAAACATTACCAATACAAAAAATAACCAAACTGAATGGCATTGTGGATGTGTATGAGATCAAAACTACGGAAATTTGATCGAATCCTCGTCATTTTTTTCAAATATTTTATATGTGGTGCTCGGGACTGACCTGAGAAGGTGGCCGTCTCGGCGGCGTGAAGTCTGCCAGGGCGAGTCTTCATAGCGGTACGCCTTGCGTATGAGCGGCGCGCAAGAGCAGCTCAGCTTGTTGCCCATCGCAGGGTTGGCTGATGCCTGCTGCTGCGCCTGTACTCGTCACCACGCCGCCTCACCTGAGGTCGCTGCGCCGCCCGCAGCGTTCCCCATTACGCCTCCAGCCTGAAAACAAAGACGCACACGATGAGTGATCATGTTTGTTAAGGTATTTATTTTCAAAATGGGCTTTATTGCATATAATTTGCATATTTATTTTTAAGTAGAGGGACAATGACATTCCTATTTGCTTGATTGTTTTGACTGTTGTTAATAGAATAAGTGAAACAGATCACACTGTCAGCGTTGTATTATAGTTATAATTTTATTTCTGAAATTTTTTGCGACATGAAACTAGTAAAATAAAGAACGATTTACTCAAGCTACCTTTCCTCTCGTCTTTCATAATTAGTTTGCTTCAAACCGTTTTTATTTTATCCAGATTGGCTATTATATGAACGATCATGTACAAGAAAGAACTTCATCAGCCTCCTGCACGAGTGGCCAAACGTGTTGTGGTATTATGGCATCACATTTCGCTGATGTAAACAATTTGGATTTGTGTTTTGTCTGCCAGCGTGCACCTACTCGATAATCGAGGGCAAAATAAAAATAGCTGCAGGTTCGAGAAGCTATATTTTTAACTTCAAACAGCGGCTCGAGTACGTACTTGCTCTTCCATTATTACTCGCTCCACAAATAGCGCGGCAATCGCTCGGAACAAGATGTAGTTACGCAAGTCTTGGAATGTCGAAAATAGACCGGGATCGTTTTCTTGACTATGCGTATTTTTTGGTTCATATTTCTACAGGGCTAATTTGGGATATCGCAATTTAACAATACATCTTTTGTAACTCGAATCAAATGCAAATTTTTTATTATTTTGATGTGCATTCGAGCAAGATTTTCGTGTTTGATTTGAAGCTGAAAACACAGCAAGAAGCATCATTTTAATGGCAGTTTGCTGTCTGAAACCCCCTGGGCGTAAATGCCAATGTAAATGCACGGCCGAGGGTGGAGAAACTCATAACAGCGCGATGTGTACAGCACACGAATGCAATCAGCATTCCAGATGCAGCAGAATAAGAGGGTCAGGGCCGGCGAAAAGCGAGAAGAGCGCCGTTCTCTAGAGATGAGAGCAGCGGGTCATCTGGTTCGGGGAGGCTGGCAGCGCCGCGTGCGCGTTCTTTGTTCGATCTGGGTCATGCTAATTCAGCAATGCCAATTTTTAATATTCGATGGCGGGCATCACTCGCGGAGATCCGGCTGCTCGCTCAGCGCTCGATAAAAGCGACGACCGGGAAAAATATTGACTCTTTTTCTGCTCTCTCCCTTTCCTGTCGACCCTTGCATTTTGTACAAAATAAATATAGGCTGAGTGTGTATCTGGAGTGAAATTCATTTCAGTCCTCGTGGACCACTAGTTGGCCGCGAACTATTGATTTTCTCTCGGCATTCTTGCGAGCGCACTTTAAGCGAGTGTAAATAACAGGCAGGATGGAAACTGCGCACACGAAACGGAGGTATTTTTCGATCGGACGGGGGCACCGTTGTTTTTTTCGAAATGGACAACCAATATGATAAAAAAACGCTGGATCGCGCAGTCCCGGCAAATTCGTATACACAAGAGGCACTTGATGAAAAACGGCTCTGCTCATACGTCCGTCGATGGACGCACTATTTGATTGGTCGAGCCCATCAATCACCGTTCCGATGCCTTCCTAATCAAACATATGCGCGCACAACTGCGAGTGGCAGTTGGAGAGCGCCGCTTCTAATTATAGGCTCGTATTTGTTTTTACGCGGCGTGTTTTCCTAATGCACAAGTGGTCAACAACGGAAGTAAAGATCATCTTGGCATTCGACCGCGGTAAATCCCTTCTAACGATATTACGCAGTACAACGTCCCGTATCACGCCCACTAATGCGTTTATAACTAATAACAACATCTTTTAGTGTTTAGTGCTTATGATAAATTGAAGGGAATTTGCACTTCAGGCAATCTTTATGTCGTTTTCCTGCCTAAACTCTTGCGTTGATATTGGAATTCACATGAATTTGGTAATTTAGGAAGAAAAGCATGTTGGATTTAAGTGAAAGCGATATTTTGAATCAATATGGTAGTTGGGATTGGGGTCGATGCCTAACACATGTTGAGAAATTTACCATAGTGATCATTCATGAAGCTGAGTAATCGGTTTTAATTCAGAAAAAATTAATATAATAATATTTAAAGAGCGGATATTCGGATGAACACAATTAAAACATGCATTTAATTCTGAATTTATTTTCTCACACTATATAGCTATAGTCTTGATCAATATTTAATTTTTGAGCACTTTAATTTTGGGGTCAAAATTATTTTTGCAGGATAGAAATATAGCTATAAAAATGTTTACCAGCAATTTAGAATTTTTGTCCGCAATATTAAAATTAAATTGGATTTTTGGTCCAATGTAGCTTGTTTAACAAAAAAAGTCGATTTTCTGACATCACTTTTGAAGCTAGAATTTAACGATTAGTTGTCAGTTGCCTTCTACGTAGCTTAAAACTATAAAATAGATGGACTGAAGCCTTATGATGAAATCTAAATCGGACAAAACTGCTGTACTTGAGCTAGAGTGTTCAAAAACTGTTTTAGTTTGAGCAACTCTCGTGTTGAAAACGCAATCCATATGATGCACTTTTCATAATATGCTTTCCAACTCTAATAAACCAAACGTTGTGGGTGAAAATCCAAAATAGTGGCGTTGAAGTAACAACTGAGGTCACTTAAAGCACACATCATCTTTATTGGAAGCAAAGTTAGTTTGTCTCGACAGAGGTGAGGGTGCGAATTAATAATTCACACCTGCAGCAGCAGCGGTGGCAAGGTGTGCGGAAACCTAGCGAGAGCAGGTCGGCCGAGTTTGCCGAGCGAAAAAGACGACTCGGTGCAGATATCGAGCCAAGCCTCCAACACATTTCGTCTCGTCTTTTGCGACTCCCTGAAGACGTGCGAGCGAGGCGCAGTTTACATGATGGCACGCCATTATGGCTCGCTGGGTATTATCAAATTAGCCCCGCCAATTCGGAGCAACCGAGAAGGCAACCGACCTGCCGCCGGTGAAGCAGATAACGAGCAGAAAAGAGCGAATTTCATGCATTACGAGTTACTTAGCAGTCTCATCGGTAAGGATGCTTGCTTCCCCTTTGGCTCCTAGTTCACCCGATATACATATATATATTCCTTTCAGGGCGGGGCTGTTGACGCTCCAGAGGAAACGCAGCGCAAAGATGCCTTTCAGCTTAAAGCTCACCACGAAACGAAACGAGCAACACCAGAACATTACACTTTCCCTACAACTTCAATATTTAAATTTAGTTAATCCGGTTTGAAAACGGTTTGGTAGCACGAAATCGAACAAATAAAGATGGAAGAGAATGCAGGAGACATAATTTTCATAACATTGAGTTTTAACTGTGCAATAGACAAACGAAGTCCTAATTTAAGGACATTGATCGATAGGAATTAAATTATTTATTGAGTGTAGCCTGCAATGCTAGTTTTTAATGTTTTGCAGAAAAACCAGCAATAATATCAATAGCCTTTAGAACGCGTTTAAAGGTAAGCAATTGGTAAATAAGTGGTGTATGTGGAATAATAAAATTGCTATCATTAATTTAAATTGAATGGGCCGAAACTACCAAGCATATATTCTGTAACCAAACAATTTTCCTAGATTGCTTCTTCATTTATCAATTTTTCAGGGGCAATATCATTTGAGTACGCCAGTTAATAAAACCATATTTTCATAAGATTTGCACTGTTCTGCTGGTTTATTAAATTGTAAAAAAGTATTAAACATATTCGCTGATTACGACAACGCTTGATAACAATATCTCCTCCCTCGAAAATGTGAGTCCAAATTAACTCACTGTAAAAAATGTACGAATTTCAGCTTATTATGTGACAGCTCATTTTATGATGTAAAATTTAATTTTATCTGCAAATTTGGCAAATGATCATAAAGTAAAGATAAGATTCAAAAAATCAAATTATTTCCGTAGTTTTTGATTGCACTTCTAAATTTTCATTTTGTGTACGATTGTTTCAAACAATGTAAAAATATTTTGAAATTTATCAAACGGTTTTGCTTTTTATGAAAAAAATCACCAAGGAGAAAAACAGCTGCCAAATGGGCAATTGTGTAAAATTTGCAGCTTTGAATGAATCGTCGGCAGCAATCGCGCGAGTGGAAATTTTCCAGATAGTTTAAAAGGTCGTTTGCAAGTGTTACTCCATTCAGCTGACACCGGTGTGCAGTGGCGCGACGAGATAAAGCAGGCGCGACTCGACCCGAATAATTTACCCACACAACCACCACTACACCTGTTCACGTGCAAATCAACACATGCAACACACAAAGCGGTGGCGAGGGAGCGATTGGCGAACGATAATAAATGAAGAGAGAGCGAAAGAAGGCGGCGGCGGCGGCGTGGGTCCGGGGGCGGCAGGGATCAGCCCCCGCGGGCGACGGTCCCCCGGCCTATTAGCGGATCGTAATTAAAGTGGCCGAGAGGGAAGATAGAGCCCGAGTGCGCGAGCGAGCGAGCGAGAGAGCAGGCGAGTGAGCGGGCGAGTGAGAGAGAATGGCATGATTTCTTTTGTGTGCTCTCTGGTGTAGCACTAGGAGCATCAGCAGCCGTGGCTCCAGCGGATCAATACGCCGTCAAGGTACATACTCGGTCGGCACCATGTATATAGCCCCCACACACAGCCTGCCAGCCAGCCAGCCCTTGCTTACACACACCGAAACCCTTCCTTCTCTAATGTTACACACACTGTATTTGCCTTCCTCGTCGCCGTCTTCTGCCTCTGTTTCTTCTCGTGCCGCGCGCAAGCTACTTTTTTCTCCGCTGCCGCCACTGCTGCTGTTGCTGGATGTTGCTCGACGTGTCTTAAAGAATTCAGCTCGACCTACATCACCCCTCTGTTTATCAAACTCACCCCCAGGCTGGCCGTGCAGAATTCGCCACAGCGCAGCCAGCAGCCCTCCTCTCTTTTTCTCTCAATTTTGCGCGGTTTCGCCTCTCTGTTTCTCTTTCTTCTCCGCTGCCGTGCATATGCACGGAGGTGTGTGTGTCTGATTAAAAGTGCAGGTGCGCAAAGTGGCGCGTTCAGCTGCTGATGAAACGCATCTGTTTGATCTCGCACGTGCACCCCGAGAGTGAGACTCACATACGCGTCACTTTGTTGCGGCCTGCTGTTTACCAAGTGGTTCTCACGCCCTCTCTTGTCTTTTTCCCTATTTGAAGAAGCCTGCTACTGTACTTCATTCACGCACTTTTTGTCCTCAATCCGCCTGATACATCGCACCGCCATTCTGATAAAAGAAGGCTCTAGCAGGTTGAAAGTGGGCTTGACTTCTTCTAGATTGCTACCTACACAATGCCTGTTGGCAATTTTCTAAAGAACTCTCAAAGGCTTGACGTCTTTTACGTCCATGGCAAATTTGGTCTAGTCGGAAAAGCATTTTAGCATTGTCATTATTTAACAAATTTCTGAAAGCATTTCCAGCAAAATTACTCGATGGTGTTTGCACACGAGGAAGGCATTCCTGAAGAAAAAAGTCTTAATCGGACTTGACCTCATTGCTAAAAAGTTGAAACTTTGCTAAGTGTGTTTGCAATTTTATGATGATGAAAATTTATATTCTTGTGAATTGGGTGCCAGTATAGGAACCGAAAAATGTCAAGACGAATGTAGTTTCAACTTTAACAACGAGGAAGAGTCCGATTATGATTTATTCAGCTGAAATGCCACAAAAAATTGGCCAACGTCCTCTGACTAAGATATGACCTGTTTTAAAAATTCTACCCTCGTTAGTTAGACTTGGTGTACTAAAAATGTCAAGTAAGCGACAGCTTTGCAATCATCTCAAACGCGTGGCTTGCTATTTCGGTGTTGAGTTCCTCCGTTTGTATATGAGAAAGTGTCAAACACCAATGACTCAAGTAGAAAAAAGCATCTTCAGAATGTTTAAGCCGCATTTGTGGATGCATAAATTTGTTGACATCGCTAGTTACAAAATGGAGATATCGGTATAGAATAAATATTTATCTGGGAGAGAAGAGTTAATAGTTTATAAAAGTGAAGGAATTAGCAACAGTCACAGACTAGCAGAGAATGACGCAATGGAATGAAAATTCACCGAAAACAATAATCGCAATAATAGATGATTTGCCAATAGACATAGAAATCGCTTTTCCGTGTTTATAATCAATTTTAAATCCGAGAAAACATGAGTCCTGATCACGGATATTATGCACGGAATGAGAAAAATAAAATATAGTCTAGATGTATTCTGATGATGAAATCTGATTGCAAATTATACTCTAGTCTAGCGAAAAATGTCACATTTGAGTGTCGTGCACGAAAAATGACTCAGAGAGAAGCTTCAAAACTATGCAAAACCTAAACTTTAATATTTTAGTGTTATGCTCTTCCTATTTATAAAATTTTGTACTCTGAATATTTCTCTAGAACTTTGAATCAAAACATCTGGGTACATAGAGCAGCCATTAAAAGGGGAAAGAGGAAACCGGGCATTTACAACCCTGCACTTAGGGGCAGGAATTGTTTTGCAACAATTGATAATGCTAGTGCATCAGCGTCAGCGCAGCACAAACCACCAAGGAAAGGCTGGCAAAATGGCAGAGTGGTGTCATTTTTTGCGAAGCACCACGACGGATAGCGAGTATTGCACACACCGCAATGGCAACGGGAGGATTCAAGCCAGGCAACACCGCGCGGCTCCAATTAAAACAGCAGTTGAGTGCGTCAAATAATTTAGCGATGAGAAAAATGCCTGGCCGACGGTGTGTGGCACTCACTCGGCTGGCGTATCGATTTTATTATGTACTTTGAATTTCCCCCCACATTTCAGCACACTAGCAGTGCACACGCTGCTGCTGCTGCAAATTCGCTGCTTCGGCGCCGAGCAGGCTTTTCAGCGCCACCGAGACCTGCGTAGCCTCATTTCCCGCACAGTATACAATTCCTAATGCAATTTCGAACTGTGGTCGCTGCGCCCCGCACACTGCGCTTGCCACCCCATATGCTTCTTCTGCCGCTCTACTTGCCATTTACAATAGTACGTGGTTTAAGTTCTTGTTATGGCGATGAGTGGAAAATGTAAACGCTTGTTTTCCCGCAATAAAAAACTAGATGAAGGGTTGAAAAAGCTGCCGTCTGTTTAAAAAAGATACATAACTCGAAAATCGATGTAAAAATATAGGGTTATATCACTTCTGATAAACTCTCTTGAAGAAACATTCCGATCATAAAAAACCGTTAAGAAAAAATGTAATCACAATTTGTCTAACAAATTTTCCTGTATAAACAAATTTTTAAGGCAAAATAAAATAAAGAAATTCTCTCTATTCTACTGAAATAGGAAAAGGCTCACTATTTTGCGCTAACAACGATACAAAATATATTGGATCAAACCCTTTTTGAAGGGATGACCTTGAATTGGATCCCACAGAGGTAAAATACGTTTAATCTTTCCCAAACATTTTTATTGAAATTGAGCTAGTTTTTACCATTAATTTTTCATAGAATATAAAGTTTATAAAACAAATTAGGCGTCCATCACTAAACTATTGCATATCTAGTTTTGTAGAATTTTGTTCTATTCTCAGAGCAATTTTTTTACTATTTTTTCTTTTAATATAAACACTCGCCGCAAAATCTATATTTATAGTATTTTTTAAATTAAAAGGCAAGATTCTTTCATTGAACTTAAAGTAAATTTTTTCAACCATATTTGCCTGGCCAAATAATGAGCACTCTACCTTTATAAACAGATAAACGCTAGAAGCATTTTCGTCGCCAAATTGACTAAAATTCAAAATAGCTAGTACCGAAAAATGGAATGAAGTTTACGTCAAGTTGTCCACGCGTGCTTCATGTCCCCCTGAACAAACATTTGCATTTTACAAGGGCGATAAAACTGCGGCCGTGCGCGAACTACCCACATTACTATTTAACGGCGCCAACAATAATTTTAGCACCATTGGCCGCGAACGTGCTAGGCTATGGGCAGGTAATATTAGGAAGCAGTTTATTTATTGCTTATGCTGGGTGACAAAAAGAGGTGCCGTGTTAGAGCTTATTAGCACGCAAACATCAACAGGCTGGCTGAGCTTATCTTGGCAGGCATCTCTCTCTCTCTGGATAACGAATTAACAAACAACGCACTTAACATAGCCGGGCTACTAATTTAATAAATGTCCGTATCGCTGTGACACGCGCATTTCACTTGTAACACAGCCGGCCAGACTAGAGGGACATTTTTGCAGAGTGATAATTGACCGTCTGGCAAATGTATGACTCGAAATGCAATTAGTGGAGGTCATTGTGTATTTTACTCTCTTTCTAATCAGTTTTGGCGAAAATATTTGTTACCAGTGTCGCAGCTGCGTATCCAATGTTTTACTTTCTCAATTTTTATCTCAATCTTGCACGGAATGTAGCGATTACCAAAATCTAACTGATGAAAGAGGAAATGACACACAATTATTTAAACATTCAAATTACATCTAAAAATAATTTCTTTGATTTTAAGAAAAATCTGGTAGAATTACTCTTTGGTTGTTTATTCTAACTTAAAATTATAAGATAGATAAATATAGTTGTGTCAGAATAATAAAAAGAAGTGAGAAAAGGGAGACATTTCTGGCCAGCAGCTTGTTAAGACTACTCATGAGTACAAAGCCGAAATGAGCCCAGACTAACAGAACCACAAAATTAACTAAACTAAAAAAAAGCTTGAACTAACATACGCCTTGCACAGTGATGGAAACTGTGCCGCCGAACAGTCTTTCGATGTGGGTGGTAAAGTATCGTTCCACAATTTCCCTATTCTGTAGTCAAAAGCCTCCAATTAAAAATATTTATTTTTTGGTCAGATCAAGACTTAGTGCTCTTTCTAGCAGAAGATAGTGCCTCCCAAAAAATTGATTTTTCTGTAAAAAAAATGTTTAAAAGTTCGAGTGCAAAAATGTAAGCTAAACAAAATTTATCATAAAGATAAGCTTTTTCCTTCAGATTGGTGAAACTGTGGAACGACATGCCACCTGAACTTAAGAATTGCACTGCTGCCGAGTTTACCCCCTGTGCAAAAAGCATCTGTGGCAAATTTATAGTGATCAGTGAATTTAGATATGTGTCATTTGCGGCTCAGCACGCGAAAGAGATTACATTGTAATTTTATTAATCGTTTTGCAATTTTTTTGCTAGTATATGTATGCCTTTTCTTGCTGTATAGTCTTTTAATTCTTTAATTTTATGTAATGTCACGCAAGAATAAACAAGTATGTATAAAATATAAACCATAAAGCTAAATAAATGTGATTGTAAGATTTTTGTGGCATGTTAAAACTAGATAGTTATTCCTATGGAGAGATTCTAGGCCAGGTGTTACATTATGCCAAGCCCAATTTTGAGAACAATGCATTTCGAAAACCGAGACCCAGAGCCAGAAAATGTAAACAAACGAGCTATTGTGTTGAATAAAACATCTGTTGAGCTGTGTCTGTGATTAATTATCATCAATTCCGAATCCTCGCAAGTATTCTCCATAGTCATGGTGCTCAAGTTTGTTGACACTCGAGCAGTCTTTTCCCGTGAAACACAAATTCAATATCAAAAGCATGAATGGAGAAAGAGAGGGGCGTCCGCCTTTGTCCTCTCTGAAAAAGATGCGGCCGACTAAATAAATTTTTGAGCAGTGCAAGGCCAACAATTGAGAGCGGCGGAGGCGGAATAAAAAGCGGTGGTGAGTGTGTCTATGTACTCGGCCTCCCCCGCACGGCACACGCAGCTGCATCCAAATGAAATTCTCCGGGCTGTGTGTTACACCTGACTGTGAGATGGAACGAGTGCGCCCATTACATAATTCACGATCCCTCCGGGAAGCGAGCGAGCGTAGTCGTCGGCCGGCGCATTCCTCTCGCCTCCTCGCAGCATCCCTGCCTTCCTTTCATCCAGCGCGTTTCGGTATTTCTTTCCTCGGCAATTGCTGTTCTCGTTAAGCATTAACGATGGCGTAAACATCCGAAAATGCCGTCGGATATGGTGTCCGTGACTTTCTGACATGAATGCTAACACAGCAGCGGGGGTAATCGCGGCGCCGCGCATATAGGGGAGCGAAATCCAACAATGTAGAAAGTCACGTTTGGCCTTCATACCTTGCTTTACAAAATTTCGCGGGTAAAAGATCGTTTCAGTGGTATTAATAGCTTTTCTTTGGGACCACTGTAATAAATTTAGATTTGAGTTTAAATGTATTATTTCTGTCTAAAATTCAACTTTACTAGTTGAGTTACCGGAACAAACTAGCCTTCTTTAAATTTTTAGAGCAAAAAGTCCGTTTTATTGATTTTTTAACAATCCGAGTTCATATCTTAGATGACATGCCTTTCTTCTTTTAAATTAACCAGTTGTTTGAGTCTCTCAATGGGGGAAAATACATAACATTTTTTAAAATTAAGGGATAATAATTTGCACATATAATATTTTTTAAGTTTATGTATAGATATAGTTTTTTTTAAATTAAAATTGGAAATAATCTTCGCTCAGAAACAACCAAGAATGGTTGAAGAACTATAGCAGTTTTTGCTAACAACAACAGATCTTCAAAAGGACGCTTGGAATACATATCAAAGCAGTTCTTATTCTATTTCTAGAAATTTTTTCAAATATCAACTCACCAATTTAAATTCTCAATTTATGCAGGCAACCCAACCTACTCAGGTTTGTAAGGCTTAAATTTTCTCCGAAGTAGAACTGAATTATATTATGTAAATGAAATCCGATGCGTTTCCATTCCATTCAATATACCCACGCTCAATTGTTGGCTATTTTGGAATGTCAAATCAAACAGCTGTGTTTTTGGAGAGTACGATCCATCTCTACTCTATAAAAGTGGTACAAAATGAAAACAAACCGTAAATCAGGCGGCGAGTTAGAGATTACGCACCAGGGCAATTACTCACACCACAAAGATTTGTCTGCGGAAGAGCGGCTGGATTAATTGTTATCGCCTCCTCAACAGTTTTCCAATATTAATTCCGAGTGGGCTGCGAGTTGGCACGTTTTGCGGGCCAGCATAAATATTGCGCTGCCGGTTATCGCAGCTCGGGGCAAGCAAATACTCACACGCAGCACGCGATATTAAGTAAGAAGCGCCGCCCAGGGCGATGCTATCTCTGCTATCCCGGCCTATTTGTGCGTGGGTGGGTCTCGCCGTTGCTGCTTATTTCGAGGCGTACAGATAACGCGCGCTTTACGGTGCTTTCCGCCGTTTTTAAAGTCGCGGCGCAGCTTGCGGACGCACCAGCTGGCTTGAGGAGAGTCACTTTTGGGGCTTCCAAATTGGCTTTTAGCCGCTGCAATAACAGTGCCGCGCGCGTTGTCACAATTACGAGACCTTCCAAGTAAAGACACTGCTTGCCAATCATAATTGGCAGAGTCGCCGCACATGTTTTGTTTTGATCGGAGTAAGTTTGTCACATTCAAGTCAAAAATAAACAAGCGTGGGAAACTGTCTATTTTTAAAGAAAAATCAATGAAGTCGTACATGTGAGCGATGAAGTAAAAAATTGGGGTGTTATCTGAATTAATAGCTAACTAGGTTCGATGTTTCGTATTTTACCCCCTTCCCCAAATGCTATCAGGGGCAGGGTGAGGCCAACAGAATTAAAGGTAATTTTACAGACCGCGATAAATTGTTTTGGAAGTTTATTTTGTGTACTAATTACCAAAAAGCATGCTATACGGTACACAATTTTTTAATAAATTTGTTCATTCGAATAAACTTTAGGCATGAGGTAATTACTAATTAATTAGCTCGTATTATTTTCATTAAAATTTCCCTAGCTTTCGATGGGAGTCGACTTGTGCCCTTTGAAACACAGGCCAAGCGAGGTTAACTTATCATCTTGCGCCAACTGCAGGCAATTAAGCGCGGCATTAAGCGATTCATGTACTCGGTGCACGTGCATTGTAAATAAACGAGCATCCCACGTGCCCTCGCCTTACCGGGCCGGTGACACATCAAACGCGCGCGAGGGGCGCGTGGGCGGCCCCTCCGTCCGTCAGCCCACTCATTATGCAAGCGACGGCGGCGGCTGCTGCTGGCTCTCCCAGGTACAATCGCCGATCGAGCGATCGACGGAATTCAATGCCTTCCCCAGCGGACCGATGCCCGTAATCAACGCGCTCTTTTCTCTAAATGCCGGAATGCGGCGTTAATTTGGGACCTTAGCTTACGCCTGAACTAATTCGTTTAATTCTTCGCCTTATTAGGTGCGGCTCTCTGGCGCGCGGGCACCCATTTCTGATTTGTTTGATAACTGCTCAGCCCTGAAAATTGAGTGTCTGGCATCGTGTAATCCGCTTTAAGAGCCCGATTTCTTGGTAATGACGCTACGCATAACGAGTGAATATAGTGAGGTTGCCGCTCCGAATTCCGGCAGTTAAGGAAATTTGAAACCATTTTCGGAGCTCTATAACTTCTCGGATTGGCGTGTTTTGCCAAACGTAGCGTGGATAAAGCCCGGTTCAATTATGTATGATGTACTCACGACATGGTGGAAGCCCTTGAAATCGCGCCCTCAACAGGTATAATTGCCTCACGCACGCGAAATGCAAGTGTGATTTTGAAGCCGGCTCAGCTCGCAATGCGCCGACCACGGCGGCGAGCATATGCCGGGCTCTTTTTGCCGCACGCACGGCACATTCTGGTTTTTGCATCAGCTGCTGATCGTGTTTCTTTATTTGGAGAGTGTCGAGCGACCGGCCGAGAAGCCAGTCGGACCACCTTCAGAGTCCACCGCAGTGAGTGAGATGCATCCTCCGTTGAGCTGACCACTCCAGATCGTTCGTTGACTTATCGACAAAAAGCAGCCGACTTGCATTCCTCCGACTTCAATGTGTTCCCCCAGGTTTCATCGATAAAGACTTTTAAAACCTCCAATCAATAACGGTTCTTGCAAATGCAGAATCTGACCATTTAAAGATCGATCTGTAATAACTGGTACTTTTAGATTTTGATTGTACGTAATATGAGTTGTCTGAGGCACTGGGTGAACACAAGAAAGCCTCGATTGGCACAATTATCTAACCCATTTTGAAATAGGGCGGTAAGGCTCTGATTGTGAGAACGTTCACAGCTTTGCTACATCATATGTTTTAGGCTGTTTTTCTGGCAAACATAATTATTTTTAGACAGGGTTTGCGATCTGTTTTGATGGTTTTCAGACGGCTTTGAAGAATATTTAGATATTTTTGAAGTAAGTAAGAGTTAAAGGGTGGTGCTCACGAGGCAGAACGAGCTGATAGTTTTATTATGCTTATTAACCAATTTTCCTTGCGTTTTTCTTACCCACATCACAGGTTTCAGAAAGTTTCATAAGAGATTTAGGCAGTTGTAAACATGTTTAATATTTAAAACGTGATTCGCGATCACTTGGTGTCTAAAAGGAATTGTGATAAAGAGAAAATATTAAATTCCTAACCCTAAGTTTAGCCATATATTTTGGAAAATTGCGTTAAATTCCAAAACACTTTCTTGTCGGAGTTAATTTGAGGACAAGGACGGTGTGTGTGGTTAAATGGGTAAACGGCATTGTTTAGGGAACAATTTTTGAGAAACAATGAATAGTCTGAGTTGTTGGAACAGCGTTCGGAAACGGGAAAAACGTTTTTCTTTCGCCATCCTGTCTTTTTCCCACTCCTTGTAAAGACAGTTTCAAACTGCAAAGTGAAGTTCTGCCGCACTCTTTTCCACAGATGCAAGTTTCCGAGCACAGAGTTGTTGGAGACAAATGGGACGCGTTGGCCCGGTCGACACCTAAAAGGTATACAGTGCGGCGCAGGACGCGCGCTGACAAATCGACAAGTTAAATTTTGGACAGTCGGATAAATGCGTGCGGCCTGCGTGAGTTAATTCGCTGCAAGCCGCGAGATTTCCCGAGACACCCGAGCCAGCCAGCCAGCTTTTGCCAAATTGATGGGGAGATTTGCATATTCGGCCGACACCGGGGGAGCGCGCGAGCCGTCGCGTGGTGCCAGTGAAAATAAAGCCTTTGACGCCTCTCCGGGGACGATCTAAAAGATCGGATTTATTCTCCGGTCCAGAACGTAACGCGCGTCGATGGCCGCGGGGAACAATTTGCTGCAGACCGACGGAGTTAATTCGATTGCGAGTATCCAAATATTGGGCTGCAAATTGATTTCGGCCGGCCGGGACAGACGGTAATTTGGTTTGCCCTGATTGCCGTCACTGCGGTGTTTGGACAGTTTTAATTTGAAACAACATCCACGCGCACGCAGGTAGGCGCTCTGGAAAGAAGCTCGCACATCCATCACTCAGGCGAATACACAATTAAAGGGTCGGATTTCTATGTCGACGCGCAGCCGGGGACGCTAAGTAAATAAATCATTCTTATTCTGCTGGACACGCGCATGCTAAGCTGATTAATTAAGTGCCAAACGGCGGATACAGCTTGTCGCTATAGAAGAGTGGGTGTCGTTTCACTTCACGTGTGTGCGCCTTCGTCGCTCACTTCAAGATCGATTCTCCTCGCAGCGAAATTGATGTCACTCACATCAAGTTAAATAAGAAAGTAAGCACGCTCCTCGTCGTCGAGGCGACGCTTGATTTTGATGAATTCTGCTCGCTTGACATTCTCAAGTGTGTTTGTGTCAATCGATCCATCCTTCGTCTTGTTGCGGCATCAATGTCCCTTTGTCGATCTCATTGCGTTGCTAGTAAAACCATCTATTGAGACTATGATTGGAAATTTCACAATACAAATTCAAAGGTGTTATTGTCTTCTTAGGAACTTTGAGTTGTAATAAAGGGCAGAAACATCAGCATCACCTTAAATTTAATAACGTATTTATACGTTATTGCACAGTTTGGCCAAATCGTGTTCATCCTTTCTTTGCATATGTCGATTAAATCTCACGTTTGCTCGACTGACCAAATGCTATCAGGAAAACATGGAAGAATTTTGTAGTAAGTATAGAAATCTAATGCCTTTATACTGTGCAGATTGGAAACCGTAAGTGGAATATTGAAGGGGAAATAATGTCACGCATTTCCTTACGTCATGAACAGTATCTTACCTGCAAAACAAATTTCAACTCAGCAGGAATTCCGAATAATCTGTCGTTAGATACGATCGACTGCACTGCAATAACTTATCTAGTAATATGATCCTCGAGGAAAATTTTGCTTTTTATATTAGATAATAGTTATTTGTTGATTTTCTTCTCTTAAATTTAATTATTGTGTGCATTTATAAACTGCAGAGAGGATGATGTTAAAGAGGTGATTGGGGGGGGGGGGGGGTATACTGCTGCAAGCCACTCGTAAAACACTCAGGCAAAAGAGATATAGCTTGTCAAGTCAAAGCTCAATCTCTATCTTGAATTTATTTTGGAAGTTTAAATTTTCTTCATTATTAGAGCCTTACTAAAAACAATTAAATTGCAAGATTCTTAAGGTGACAATGAAAAACATCTCTAAAAAAGCAAAAACGTATTTCTACGGAGCATGTGTGTCCTATTATAAGATCAAGTGAATTTCAGTACTAGTAAATAACCTAATTTTTGTCGTTTGAAAAATTTTAAGGGAAAATGAATCTTGTCTCGTCGCTGAAACCAAAGACAATAGTGTAATTTGAAATGTGTCAGGCCAAATGAGATATTAACGTATGCTATCAAACAAACAAATTGAAAATGTTCTGCTTTTTCAAATTGACAATTTCCAAGGGCTACGAGTTGAAGAACTGCATGGTGGTGGTTCGGAATTATTTCCCCGACAAAAAGTCCTCAATTGAGGCGGCAAATCGAACGAGTTCTGCCATTCGGCGGCGATCAGCTTTTAAGGAGGCAAAAAGCGTCGCGCTACGACATCTTGGCGAAAAGAAAAAAGGCGACTAAATATTCCTTGTCGGGGAAAGCATCGAAATTTCGCACTGGCGCGCAAACCGTTGCGTTCCGGCAGGGGCGAGGCGCAGTGAGAGACGTTTTTCGGTCGAAACGCGAGCCCGCTTCCGCCGCTGCTCACTTTCACCCTCGATCGGATCGGAACAAAGTGGGCGATCGCGCGGCAGCGGCGTCGGCGGGTGCATCGGCGGAGAGAGTAGCGCGCGGCTCTCTAATAAATTATTAGCCCTCGGAGACTCTCGGGCAGGTAGGCAGGCAGGTAATTGAAATATTTACAGCGCACCGGCAGCCCTGACTGCCGCGAGAATGACGTCGAGATGGATTGGGTGGGTATGCACTGACGTCACGTGACTATGTACAGCCTCCAGATCAATGGTATGGACCAGAGCGCGAGAGCGAGCGAGGCGAGGCGAGCCGAGGGCTGAGTGAGCGCTCGCTCGCTCGCTGCCTGCCTGCCTGCTCTATGTGTATTTGGATGTCGCGCACCCCTAAATGCTGTTACGCCTAGCCCGTAATCGGCCACATTTTCCACCCCACGCCACCAGACTGATTTCGAAATGGGAAAACTTAAATTGTCCGCTAAATTTTGCATGAGCAGCGACTTGACGATTCCACCGTGTGCCGAGGAATGCGCAAATTTCTTTTGGCACAAGGTGCGGAGCTCTTCTTCTTTCTGCTCCTCACTACGCTTTTTTATCCTTTTCTCTCCCTCGACATCGGAAGAAAAGACGCGAGTGGCACAAACGTGGAAGGAAATATTTTCCGACCCGCGAACTGTTTCAATCTTCCGGCAGGTTAATTAGAATTTTACCTTCTCCCTCTGGTAATCGATACAAAACACTGCGCTTTCTTTGCACCTCAAACCACCTGATTTCGTGCGAGCACCAACTTAAAATTTTTAAACAATCCTTCCTTTCATTCCAAATTTTAGCATTTTTACTACCAAATTTAGCTTTAATCCGATAAAAGTTTGAAAAAAAAACCAAGGCATGGTTAGAAAACGAGCCGAGCTCGGAGTGCGCCCCTCGACCACTTGCTGCAAAATAAACAAAGCGTCCAATGCGTCAAATGGAGAGCCGCACCGTGTTTGTCCGGCGGGCGAGTGCGGAGACGCGGCCCGAAATTGTCGGTCGCGAATTTTCAGCCATGTTTGCGTCCTCTGCGAACGCCCGAAAGGAGTGGAAAAGCGGAATTCACCCCCGTGCGGCGAAATGGAGCAAGGCCTGGCGCGCGCCCCGCCGACACACTCACCCTGTCGAGCTGGTAGCCGTCCCTGAGGGCGCTCTCGCGGGCTCCCATTTATCAATCCTGGTGCGTGGTTTCGGCGAAGAAGATTTCCAGCTGCAATCGAGCACTGGCTCACTGACTCACTCGGCTCGCAACACCTTTGTTTAGTGCTGTTGGTGTGTTTGCCGCCCGTCCGACCTCACTTGGCCTGCTTTGATCCGCGACTGCGCCGCAGCCCGCGCTCCCAGTCCGCCTACCACTCGCGGGCCCTTCTGCTCGGCTAACTTGGCCCTCCGCCGCTAGGCTACACGCCGCGCCAGTGCACATGGGGCCCGGCCCCGCCTGCGCTGATATTCGCCTCCGCATGCTGCTGCACTTGGCACTTTTTTGCCCTCTTCACTGTGTATGTGTGTGTGCGTGAATATTGCAGATTACGACCAACTTAGTAAATAAAGGCACTCTGAAGTGTGAATAATGACACGACTGTTCTCTTCGTGGGAGTAAAAAAAGGAAAAATATAATTCAATTCTTTGCATCTCTTTTCAAACATGTGCTAAAAGATCTCGTATTTGCTTAGAGTTAAATTTAGGGATTTATGAATACCATCAATGCAATGTATATTAAGCGTGTTTTTACCAATTAAAACCATAGGATGTGCTTTTCGATCAAAACATCACTCATACTTGAATTGAGGATTCTAATCAATAATTCTATTTGTGTGTACACCCCGTGTTAATATATTAGAATAAAGATATGGTTGTTGTTGTTGTTAGAATAAAATTAAATACTCTGTGTTAGCTAAAATAAAATCTAAAATTACAAATTTGACCCTTCAGGAAATTCAAGGAATGTATGTGTTATGAAGGATTAGAAAGGTTTCGATGGTGTTAGACATTTTTTCCCATTTGATTGTGCGGCTATTGTTGAAAGAATTGAAATCCTTTATGCAAAGAGATTATTTCTGGTATTAATGTTTGAGCTGTTTTTATTCCTTCATTACTGGCCGTACAATCGAATCTAGAAATTTCTTTTCCTTATAAACAACTAATCATTTTAATAAACTTTCCAAAGAATTAAAAGTAAAATATTATTCTATGTATGTTTATTGTTACCGCTCTTCAATCAATAATGCATACAAGATATTTTAGTCAATGAACAATATTTTGACCGACAACAACAAATTTGAAGACGGAACGCGTGGGATATCTAAACATTCCTGACTCGAGGCGCAAATCTGGTTGGATGGCGTGCCACCGCGTGCATTGGCTCAGGGCAGTTTCGGCAATTAAATTTTTAGCTGCTGAAAGTAAGCTCGGCGGCGAGAGGAAACGAGGCGGATTGGACCGGGCCCCGCCCTCGGTATAGGTACCACAATGTGTGCCAGCATCACAGAGTGTAAGAAAGGCACCCTCCGAGAGCAGCGCGCGCGATCAATAACAACAGCGCGAGCAGTTTGGTCTCATCTCTTGTGGCTGCAGGCTACTTCATTCGTAAACACGTAACGACATCAGAATGGCCATATTTAATGAGAGTGAGCACGAGAAAGATAGTCACAATCAATGGCTAACCGAGCGAATGAACATTACCAATGAGTATTTAAGAGAACTATATAAATTGGAATAAAGGAAATTAAGCCGTGGACCCTTAGTTTTTTTACTATTGTAAACATTTGATTAAATTTTGAAACCTTGGATTCTGATGGGACATTCAAGTCTTTTTTTAAATTCACAATTAATTTTGCAGTGGTGGATACAATTTGCTGTTTTATTTTAAGCTTAAATGTTACTTAGAGGAAGATTTTTATAACGTCAGAAAAAACTGCTCGCCAAGACATTTTAAAATTGGAACGCGGAGATGAAACAGTTCAGCAGAGAGTGTTTAAAAATGTTTTTAGAATAATTTAATGCAGTGATTTATCCCATAATATACTATAAAAAATATGTGCTTTTTATCGCCTTTTTGTATTTCCTAGACACTCTTTCGCACCCTCAGGCTTCACAAGAAACAAAATTCAGATGCAGGAAATTTTGGATCACTGGTCGTTAATGATGATTAACTATTGAAGGGTTCAATAAAAAAGAAGAAATGACGAAATTGTTCCACTTTTACCCCCTAACTATTTTTTTTTTTTTATAGAAAAGTCGTTGTAAAATCAAACTCAAAGTTTAATTCCATTTCGTTTAATTTCTTTTTTTGCATTTTCTATTCAATTTTTTTGGAACAGGAGATTTGGAAACCATTCTCCAAGCAGATAAAAATTTCCTGCATGCATCATCTGACCGAGCATATAATTCACATTTACTTTTAATTCTTTTGTCAGACTGTCGACATGTGAATGCATCCAGCACGCTCGAGAGAGAGAGAGAGAGAGAGAGAGAGAGAGAGAGAGAGAGAGAGAGAGAGAGAGAGAGAGAGAGAGAGAGAGAGAGAGAGAGAGAGAGAGAGAGAGAGAGAGAGAGAGAGAGAGAGAGAGAGAGAGAGAGAGAGAGAGAGAGAGAGAGAGAGCTGTGCACGAACGAAATATGGAGCGGGCGAGATTCGTTGATGAAAGGATCGATCTGCGAATGTGCTGCTCTATGTGCATGATCAAACAATAGCGATTCGGACCGGCAAGCAATGTGCTCCTCTCATGAAAAAGCCGAGTGCACCGACGGCGAAGGCTGAGCGAGGAAGATAATAGAAGAGGGCCGTGACCTTTTGACATCGTTTCTAGACAATTTGACACAACACACTAGCTGTTTTCGCCGGCTTTCCTGTCATCATGAATCATAACGTCCTGCTGCCATGTTTTCCGATTCACGGCGTTTCTTTATATCACTAATGATGTTTAATTATTTATTTCAAAACACGAAACAGGTCAACCACAATTCAAATGAGCGTTTGATTAGTTTTAACAATGGCAGAGGCATAAAAAATATCAATTTGGTAATAAAAATAACTTTACTCGGTAGGCAGTTGCAGTTGCAAGCGAGAGTTAGATTAAAAACCAACACGAAAGAGTTAAAATAAACCGACATAAATTTATTCACATTATTTTTAATTCATATTTTTTATGTAAAAAGTAAATATTTTATGTTTTTATTCTTTTCACGAACGACAGAAAGATTTTCTCGAAATTGTTTGCAACGAATTTTCCCCTTTTGCGGTCTGGGATGGGCGAAAATGGCGCTTTTTTGCTTCTGGCCCGAACCACTGCTCCATCGCAACTGCCATTTTCCCTTAATGCGACGCGGAATGATTAACTTTGCACATTTCCTTTTTTCATCTCACAGCAGCTGGGCAGGGCAAGCGTGGCAGGCAGGGTTGAAAGGATTTTGTGCGTGCAGCTGCCGAGCGATGAGTTAGGCAGCCTGCCTCACACGCGAGCACGGCGGGTCTGCCTGAATGTGATTTACGCAGGCGTACATGCACTCCCGTTAGTACACGCGGAAAAGCGGAGCAGCCAGCTCGTCAATAGCGATAATGCAATCGCGCTAACGTCCTTTTTGCCTCTTTCCCTGCACGCATTTTCCGCTCGCTAATTGACTCGGGTGAAATAGTCATGGAAATAATCCCTGGGCTGGGGCATTTTCGGTTTCAATTCATCCCTTTTCCTGTGTACAGCACAGGAGTGACAGAAAAAAAACTCGGCAACTTTGCATGCAACCAGGGGAAAAAGGAGGGCGAGGGCTGAATTCGCATGCAAACTCACTGAAAGCAGACAAGGGGGACACTGAAACAAGTGTTGCGGCGGCGAATCAACTGGTACTTTCTCTCGCAACACTGCCGCTGCGAACCGCAAAGTGAGCAAACTCGACCTACTTTTCCACGAACAAACCAGTTTTTATGTTTCCACTGCTGCAGGGTGGAAATCAAAATTACAGTCTTTGATTCTTGAGCGCGGCGGAACGAGTGGGTGGGTGCCTGGTTTGGCCTCTAATCCATGTTGGGTACATGCAAATTGTCTGGGCAGCAGGCTAGCATTAAAACATGCTCGGCCAGACTTATCGCTGGTAACTCGCACGTGTTGCACGTCACATTTATTTGCAAAATTTATCGCGGAAAGTTGGTCGGCACTTGTAATTAAGCTCGACTTGTTGCCCCGAGCGTGCAAAATTCAAACCACGAGACATCTGTCATCAACACGACGTCACGGCAAATTTGATTGTCTCCTGCTTGTTTCGGGCCACGTGCCCACACATTCATTATGAGTAAAGAGCGTCGTGCAAGCGTCACCGACCCTCTCCTGCGCATAAATGCATTAAATTATGCGTTCACGGCTATTTCCAGAAGCCCTGCGTGCGAGGCCCGGTTGATAAAAGTCAATGAGCCGCCTCTAGAGTTTCAAAACAAATTGGCGTTGACAGAACCGGTCGCCTGTAGTTTGAGCCAAAAATTGAATCCAATTTCTCAGAGGCCTCGATATAAATCTGCAAGGTTGGATTTCGGCACCATCGGTTGGTGAGATCAAAGAAAACGGGTCGTAAGCAGCGGATAAATTACGCAAACTGTCCAATACCGTACATAGACGTGCTGCTGGCTGCCGGGAGCGGAATACGGAAAAAATCCGGTTCAACTGGGCCAGCCGCCGGTGATGGGGCAGTAGATTTCAATTTGGCGTTGCTCCTCCTATTTTGCTGCAACCCCCTCAGCGATATTCTAGCCTGCATAGCAATAGCAATCAATATGGAAACTCTTTCTTTTCGCTCTGGCTGGCTGGCTGGCTCTTTCGGCAACGAGTGAAATAAATAGCCTGCCTTTCTTCCTAGTGCCCCGTGTGCCGCCGCCGCCGCCTAATGCGGGCAATTGGCCGAGGGCGAAAAAGAGCGAGCAGGCGCGTGCGAGGGAGTGTGTGTGTGTGTTGACATTTGCACCCTCGGCGAACATCAAGGGGCTCGGGCCCGCTCGAAACAATCACCGGCGCCCCAGTCAAGGGGCAAAAGGGTTGGCTGGCTGGCTGGCAAGCTCAAATCTGCTTATCTTCGAGTTGAGTAGAGGGCGACTTAATTTAAGTGGCTGCTGCTTTAATTTTTGTTCTCAGCAGCCGCCCCCTGTGATACGGGTGGTGCAGGCACATGTTTAATTAATGGCACAGAAATAACTCGAGCGCCTGGCCGCTTTCGGTTTCATCTCGAGTGCTGGCTTTGCGGGAAAAGAGCAGAACGTACGCGCCCGATTTGATGACCTATATTCGCTGCAACACAACAGCCAAACTTTTCGGGCCACTGTTTCCGCGTCGTCGTCGTCGTCGTCGCCGCTGCAAAGTTGGGACACCTTCATAGATCGTCTTCACGGGCCATTACCCGCAACACGATCTGAATATCTAGCCTGTAACTCTGGCTAATAAGAAAACTTTTCGAATTTCGTCGAGGAGCTCGCTGCTCAAAGGTGCTCACAGGCTGCGTGGTAAAAAAAAGGGAGGAAAATAATGTGCTATGCCAAAAGTTAAGAAAGTACGATATTTAAATCACTTGATACCTGTGGCAGCTCAAAATTTGCTGCCTTAATCGTGTGGAGGAATTTCGTGACTGAGAAAACGATTCCGAGTGAGTGATTGCGTTCTCGACAAAGTGAACCATTATCACGCCACCCACATAAGAGTGATTGAATAATATCGACGCCGCGCCTATAATGCCACGGCGAAGAGGCTCGAAACTCCGATTTAATGTCATGTCCACGAGACAGTGTCGCGCACGGATGCGGCTTCGAGGAGGTCAAGCAAATGCCAAATGGACGGCAAGAGCGAACGCGTGTTGTGCGAAACGCCGGCTGCTGCGTGCGCGAAAACTGGGCCGCGCGCGCGGTGGCGGTGGCGGAAGCGGAGAATCGTGCAAATTGGAGAAATCGAATGGCGTGCACTCACAGTGAGACAGTAGAGAATGTTTGTGGCCGGCGAGACTGGCACTCGGGGGCATCAGGACAAGGTCGGAGGCTCAGGTGGCTGCAGCTACGACGGCTGGAACGAGTGAAGAAGCAGAGCTAAGGTCGTACTACCACCCCTAGCCCAGCTTTCCCTCTTTGACCGCCACCACGGGGGTAGTCATGGCGACGGGCCGGCCCTCCCTCCCATGCCTGGATCACCCAGGCCCAGCCAAACTTCCCCGCCAGCCGTGCGACCGTGGATCGAGAAAAGTGAAGCACTGTGTTTTTCCAATGCAGCATCCGCCCGCTCTCTCTCTCTCTCTCTCTCTCTCTCTCTCTCTCTCTCTCTCTCTCTCTCTCTCTCTCTCTCGCACCCCGCTCGCTGGCAAAACAAATAATGCTGCTCCGCCTCGAGAAATAAGGAAAGCGCACTCGCTCGTCAAACTGGCCCGATCTAGTCGTTTGTGCCCAGTGCCCGAATTTACGAGCGTCGATTTGGCGCTGATCAGCTCCTTTGTCTAGCTCCGATTTCTGTCCGATTCGGGGGGCGCGTCGGCCGTTGACCGAAAAAAGGCAGCTCTTGACCTTTTATGGCGCGCGTATTATACACGCTATTTTTCGGAAAACGCTAGCCCCTGCTTTTATGACGAACCTTTTGCGCGTGTTTGCCATGAATGCACGTCCTCTCTGTTGCAGTTTTCTTGTCCCCTGATGAGGATCTGCAATTTTCCGGCAAACGAAATTCAGCACACGGCTCCAAAGGACCCTAATAAAACTACGGATACGGAGATACACAAACCCAAGCTTTCTAAGGGCTTATGCAAAGAATGGAATAAACTTTTGCAAAATAGATGATAGCCTAAGTTTAAAATGCAGATTTCCTCTGCTATTTTCCATCTGATAAATATTTCGTTGTCAGTAGATTAATGAATTAGAGTATACTAATGATACGTGGACGATTTTACAGAACCTCACTAATGCAGGTTAAAAATATTAGAGTATAATTTATTAAAAAAAAAACACCAACTGTGTACAATTTAATTTCAAATCAATCTTAAATATAGTTCAGCGTAGGTGTCGAATAAATATCCTAATCTAATTATGGTTCAGCGCAAGGCAACTCTGCCCTATGCATTGCCATATATCCAGACAAGAGTCCAAACGGATTTGGAATTATTGCGAAAGCTTTCCGACTCACTACTTACTGGTTTGCACCTTTCCAGCATGCGTGAATTAATTTCACTGGCTCAAAGACTAGCTTTTCAATAATAGAAGGCCCCGGTGCGTCCTATTCTGGACTGGACTTCCTCCATAGTGAGGCCCGTGCGTCCACGCTATTATTTTTTCGCGATGTTATTGGAACACGGAGTTTTCGCGAGTTGTTCGCTATCAGGGGGTCGCCCATCTCAAACGAGGTGAACCGATAAAAAATAAAATAAAAAAGGTGAGGTATTGCTTCAAACTCTTGCAGAACTGTTCTTTTACAAATTCTCGGAATTTACTAAAGTTTTCATTCAGATACGAATTTGGTGGTAGATTGTTCCACGGGCGGTAACACTGAACTTAAAAAGCAGTTTTCAGGCCCTTCCATGCACTCACAAAAGGAGCCAGCAGTTTCATTCTGTGCGCATTCGTAATATTTTATTGAAAACTTCAAGTCTACAGAATAATTTATTTTTTCATATTTTTTTAACAATTACGTTATTTTTTAATAAAAACCTGATTAAAATATTAATTTAAATGTTTGTATTAGTTTTCTTTGATGTATTAGTTTGCAAAAATTAAATGGTAACTTCACGTTTAGTCAGTTTGAACTAGAGGTGGTGTAGAAAGGTGCAAAGTATTAGTCACAAATTTTGACTTTGCAATCTTGCCAATATGCGAAATTCGCGCCACGAATAATATCCCTCTTGCGGCAGACACGGACCAAATTTACATGCGAGAACAGCCAGCTTGTAAGATTGCATATGCGAGGGAGAGGAAGCATGTTGTGCGAAAGACAACGTGTGTTTGTGCGTAGACGTAATATTCGCCCGCGATTGTTGGGGCTGATTTGCGAGCGAGCGTGCGTGCGTGTGGAAATTGTGTTGGTTGCCAGCATTCATCAGATGGGGCTGCGAAAGTGGCAAGTGGCTCAAACAACAGATAAGACGCGCGCGTCAAGGTGCAAGCAGCGAATAAATTTTGTTTACGCGTCTTTTACAAGTCGTAAAGAAGCACACGCTGCACACGGCATAATATCATTACTCTTTATATCACGAATACACACACACACACTTGCATGCACGCCGGCGGTGGCGGCAGAGCAACGGCGCGGCACACTCATACACACGCGGCGTGTAATGTGTAGGGGCGTGGTTGCGACTGCTTCCGACTTGAATCCTCGCAAAATCGATACGCGCCGAGTACAAGGGATGATGTGAGATGCTCTCGCGCTCCACCGATGACCAACTGCCAACCTAATTTGCCAAATTAGCCCCTTGCGAGCTCGAACTTTTTATTTAGAATATTTTTTAAACTGATATACCAGCAAAATTACTTGTTTTTATATTTATAATTAGCCCTTCAATTTCCCTTTTTACATTTTTTAAGGTGAGATATATATTTAGGGTAAAGTTTGTTTACCAATTCATGTGAAACACAAGCTGAAAATCCCTTATAATCTTTTAGCATTAATTTTCGGGTTAATATTTTTTACATGTAATATTTTTCGCTTGAGATTTTTTCTGTATACTTGTTTATTGGGGAAGGTCATTAAAAAAATCTAATAAAATACTAAATAATGATCAATTAATTTAATCTCTTAATTGTGCGAAAAAAATTTGAACCTAATCTGATGTTTCCCGAGTTGTGAGACATTTAATCTCACCTTTCAAGATACAAGTTTCAGAAACAGGCATACATCATAAAGTCACGGTAGTACTAGGAAAGCAATCATCAGCATTTATTTCCTTGATGCCAGTATCCAAAGAATATGAAAGAGTTTCTGGGCCGTCAGAAAAGCGATAATATTAGATTAGCGCATTGAAATGCCGGGCGCATCCTGAGAGCACAAGGCAGTTCAAACACAGCTGAATGTTTTCAACGAGCAAGTCGGCGGCGGCGTTTTTTTTTATCCTTGATCATGCTGCGCTTGACAGCATCTTTCAAGGTAGCCATCATCCAGCTCGTAACTGCATTGCGCCATGGGTAAACTAGCTTCAATTTAATTCCAGCCGAGAATTGATTCTCGGCCGCGCTCTCTCGCTGATTTATTGATTTCGGAACGCGCTCCTCTCTTTCTAACTCTCTCCCACTCATTCCGAGGGTTAATTTGAGTTAACTTTGTTTCGCGTTGGGAAGGATGGAAACTTAAATACGCTTTCCAACTGAGTGAGGCAACTGTGCACTCGGCTTTCCGTCAGCTTTCTTGAGGACGGCATGAAACTCTTGATGGTAGAAAATATGTTGATTATCGAGATTCAGGAGGAACAATATTTACAACTTTTTTAAAAACTAATTTTTTATTTAAAACGCTCTGAGTAATTCCGTGAGAGATTTTATTCGCCTGCGATTTTTATATTTTTGTTTGAGCACCATTCTGATTTTTTTGGTATGTTTTTGTTTTTAGGGTGGTATAGAGGCGTTGAAATAATCACAAGTTATAATAATACTAGAATATTGAACTTTGTGCCAAAAGATGCCCAGTTAGACACCCTAAAACTTTAAAATTTGAAACAAACATATTTGTTAATTTTCCACACTTGAGTATTTTCGAATTTATTCCTGATTTTAGAATGGCAAAAACGGTGCATTTTTTATTTTTTGTAATGATTAAATTTTGCCCTAAGTGTGTGTGTAACATGTCTAGAAAATTACAAGATGATGCAATTTTTGTTACGTTGAGATTTGGAGGGTCAAAGGTTGAAAAGCGTGTGTTTTTGAGTCCCAGTGAATAGTGAGAAAATCAAAATTGCATGATCAGTCAATTTTTGGCTCTGAGGTCAGACGAGACTATCAAAACAGGTGAGAAATTGAGCCCTGTCGTCGATTTCATTCAATTCGCATGTATAGCGACTTAACCAGAACCTGACCGGCTTTGTATTGCTTCGATTTGCAAGATCTGCACACCAGTGCAAGAGCTTTCAGAATATGTTCAATTTGATCCTTTGGAAGCCATCAAGGTGCTCAGGAACAAGATTTTGGGCATATCATGGCGTTGCCTCAGCGCCTTGATAACTTCCAAAAGATGGAATTGGATTCGTCCCTGCTTGCTCCCTGGGTAGAGTTTTTACAGGAATGTTGCTATTGTCTGATTCTTCCCAATTGACAAATTTTTTAACATGACTGTATTATTGACTTAAGTGAGAATAAACAACCAAGTATGGACACGAATCATTTGCACGATTATTTCCAGTCCACGCGTCGCAGGAGCGGAGGGAGAGTGTCCTCGTCGGTGGGGGCGTTTACTGAGAACTTCTTTGCCTTCTTCTTTATTATACGATACAGCGTGACGTTTAAATAATTAACTGCCATGGATGCGGTTAATTGCTGGCGAATTGCACCAGCTGGCAAAGCTCGGGGCTTGGCGCGCGAGGGATTGCGCGCCGGCCCCGCTCTGGAGCCGCTGAAATATATACGACCCTCCGGTTCCTGACATGTCTCTGCCTGCGTCTTGTGCGCCCTCCACCCTCTAAACTTACTTCTGGATGCTGGAATCGCAGCAATGGCGAGAGCATGGATGCCGAGGGTTGTTTTTCGCAATTAGTCGCGGAGGAGAGGGCTCGAAATCATAAAACATGGCGAGAGTGAATGGCGGTGATTTGCCGATTATTGACTTCTTGCAGGGACTCCATCATTAGTACTCTGGAGCCTCCCTTTTGTGTTCCCCGGTTCGTTGAACGGAGAAGTGATATGTTTTTTTGAGCCTGAAATGGTAGACATATTTTCGACAGAGCATTATGCTCACACTTGAAGTTTTTTTGTGATTGTAATTTGAGGGAAAGCAGTCCAAATATTTGATTATTAGAATTTTTCCACAATCCACAATTGAATAAACGTTTTATGACTACGAACATGTTATTTTTCACAGATAATATTATTAAAAGGAATTAATATTTAACTATAATAAGAATGGGTGGCTAAGGGTAAAGTTTTGAAGATAAAATTTTCACTCTGTAGCCACCGTCCATATTTTGCCTAGTGTATAGCATTTTGAAAAATATATCAACTTAACATTTTTCGCTTTTGCTCGTAAATTTTCCCTTTTTTCCAATCCCGATCATAATTAATTGTTATGATCCATTGAAATAAATAAATATTAATTCAATCCATTCAATCTAAAATCCAAAATTATACTGTTGATTTTGCATAAATAGTGAAGACCTTATATGATCAAAGCTGAGGAGCAGCAAAATCATTAAAAAAAAATCTGATGCATAGTATTTTAGCTTACTCAGCTCTACCTAAACTGATGAAATCCAACGTTAAGCGTCGGAGCACGTAAAAACTGACTGGCTTGGTGCAAATTACTAGCAGATGACAAAAAGTGCATTATCAACGCTGAGGTGACACTCATCTTCAAAATGCTCATCAAAGGTGTGCGGCAGGTAGTCTCTTATGTTCTACTTTTCTCCTCGTCAAGTTGTTGCAAAGTCAAATAAAGATTCTCACGACGATGCGAGTTTCTTTCCTTCGCTCGATTTTAATTGAAACTATATACTATGTGTATTGAAAATAGGCCCTCTGTTCCATCCACGGAGAGCACCATTTTGCTACTTCACGTGGTCCTCTCGCGGTATTGATTTGCAACTTTTGCAGAGTGAAGAGTATTGGCAAACCGAGTCCGAGGACAGAGAGGGTGCAGAGAATCGAGACTCTGCGGTCCGATAGGGCACGTTGGGAAAAGTCGAAGTGCCGACGGCGGCGGATCGGCGCGGCGCAGATGGCCTGCAGCTAATATAAAGAGAAAAACACACACACACACACACAGACACACACGGCGCACAATTAAACAGAGTGGCGGGCTGCAAGACACTGGCGGCGGCGGCTGTTGCTGCATTGTGTGCTCGCGACGTTTTTTCCCCGTGAAAAATTGAAGGAACAGCGGCTGGTTATTGTATACGAAAGGGTGCAATTATAAGGGCACCCGCCCACTCTCCCACAATGGACCAAGATGCATGCATGGGAGGCTGCTCCGCCGAGATCAATAATACACACCAACCTTGCGAACTTTCGCTTCCAGTGTGCCAAAATCGAATTTTCCCTAATATCCAAGAGTCCGGTGCGACAAGTGGAATCGGCCGCCCCTGGCCATTCTCAGGGGCCGACGGCCAGCCCCGATATTTCCCATTCGTTCGCAATCGCTCCGCGCACCTGCCTGTTCTCGCTGTGCGTTAACCCGCTCCCGCCGTCGAATCTTCATTTAAATCCGATTGCAACTCAAAAGGCATCCGACCAGAAGATTTGCTTTCGCTCTCTCGAGCTAATCTCGCGAAATCTAATTGCTAAGCCGGCAGCTCCGGCACCCCGAGCCTGGCCAAGGACGAGCACCGGCCGCGGCGCGGGGTTTCACCCTTTACCCTTGAACCGGAGGCCAGAGATCGGCCACCGGCGACGATCCGAAATCGAGTCTGCACCAAGATAGCACCTACCTTGCAGATGTCAGTGATCGGTTCGCCGGAAAATAGGGCTGCTCTGTGCAATTTGGGTGCAGACAGAATCACGGGCCGGGTCCTGGGCCAAGGGTGGTTTTCAGCACTCGCGCTGCTCCCGGCTAACACTGTGCTGCCACCTGCAAGCTGCGCCGCGTGACTCGATAATTGCGACATCGGCCGCAAGAGGGCCGCAGAAATGAAAAAGCAACCAAATTGATGGCTTCTGCCTTGTAACATGCGATTGGTACTGTGGTTCTTATAAATATACGGGCTCTGTTTTGAAACAATGTAAATTTACGAGCAATATCAATAACATTTTTTATCTAATGCATATTAATTAATGTTCATTTGTCAAATTCCGAATTTTATAATAGCAAATAAAAAACAATCATAGGTAATTTTGAATCTAGATATATAATATTAATCTGTCCCACTGAAAAAATGTTTGTCTCATTTTGTTTGGCACATAGTACATCGAAAATATCAATTTATCAATATCTCTTGTTAAACTGACGATATCAACCATTATTTATTTAAAATATTGCCATAATATTTCTCAAAAGCAGTCGAAGGGATGTGTTGAAATGAAAAAGCGATTAAGTAATTTCCATCGAATGTTGTATTTTGGGTGATATGTGAAAAACTTCACATAGAAAAAATTGCATGTCTTTCTTCTTTGGAAACAAAAAGGTTACGGCACAATACATACAAAAAATTATTTCGTTACAAAAATTGAGTGGATAAAAACACAAAAGTGTAAAGAGGGCTCTTGCGCGGCGCCTCGCGTTGATGAAAATTAAAATTAAATGGCGACAGACAAAGTCGCGTCCTCCTTACTCTCTAGTACAATTCAAGAGGTAGATAATGGCGTGTTTGTTTATGTACAAGTCTGTTTTAGGAACCATGGTAACATTTCTAATTCGCACCCGCCTTCAGATCCCATCATCGACTTGCATTAATACTTTCCTTCATCCAGTGTTACTTATATTCTAGTTTATTACCAACTAGCCAAACGGGAGCTGCCGCAGAAAAAAAATTGGCGCCAGATGAGCGTCTTTCTCGAGTCCAAAAATCGGAGGCAGTCTCCTCCAGTGAATTGCTTCGACAGCTTCCGCTTGATGAACCACCGATCAAACTCGATTTTAACCCCAGAACACCTTGCTTTTAACCAACACTGTTCCACTCAAAACCAGCTCTGTCTGCTTAAATCCGCATGCATTTCCTACCGCAATGTTCATTCAAGTTTAATTAATAATTAAAAATGTCGATATTTGGCCTCCCTACAACAAACGAGGGAGAATGGAGTAGCCTCTGATTTCGTGGCGATCCACCGCTCCTGCGCATACAATTTACTCTTGGACCCACAAAATATCCTCACTTAAAATTTCCAAGATAAAATAACAACCAGCACTATACGTTTTTCTGTTACCAAACATACGATTCCTTGATTAAAATTGAGACCATCTAGCGCCACATTTGACTCAACGTTACTTTAATCAATTCGCTTTAATCTTCCCAAAAAATTGGCAGTCTTTCGAAAAAGTTAGCACTTGGTTAGAAGCTCAACTCCAAGAATTGCCTATACTGGCGATTCTCTCTGCAAGACTGTCAAAAATGAGTGAGTGCGTGATTCGATGGAAAAATATGCTGATTGTTCAAAATGGGCGGCACAGTAGTGGTTTCTTTATTCGTACACATTAAAAAAAGATAAAAATTAAGGAACGTTCACCGTTGTAGTTCTCACTTTGGAGCAAAGTGTTGTTGTTCACATTAGAGGATTGCAGGTTGTATAGTTTGAGCCAGCGGCGCCGCGGTGGCTCCGCTGCGTAATGAGGTAGACTGCGTTTGTCACTAGCGTTCTCTAAACTGATTCTGCTACTCAAGGTACTGTGCGTGTGTCCAGCTATTATTTTACTTGTTTGGCTCTTTTCATTAAAAACTCTGCATGTACTGGCCCGCAAATGACGCAGTCCACGGAACCCTGTCCCCCTTGCGATGGGGAGGGGCAGAGTCACGTGCATGGCGTCACTTAAAAATTACTGGTCTTAAAGTATAATAAGACGACAGTTCGTAAGTCCACACTCTCAACTACTCTAGCGGATAAAAATCGCGAAAATGAAAAAATGTATGGATGATCTTTTGAAACGAAACATCTACGTTGCCAAAGGTTTGTTACATGATATATGGGGTGGTTTGCTTGATTTCTTCTTTCGTTTGTGATACCCGTAGATTTTGTACCCTTTCTGTGTTACACATACAATTATACACGATCCACTAATTGTCTTATTACAACACAAACTAACCGACCAGTTGTAGGTTGTCATACAAATCGCAGGCCCATTCCGCTTCTGATTTTTTAAAATTCTTATATGATGTAGTGCAGCTCGTTTTAGTTTCCACCCAAATTTTGTTTTAGCTCCAAATGTAATTCACTCAAAAATTTGTGTCATCACGAGGCACTTCTGATGCCCGTTTTTTAGAATTTCGACTCCAATTTTGAAAATTTCTTGACTCCTTTGGGTATTTCTCCTCAACGGCGACCAGCGGCCGTCCGTCCCCAGCCGCCCCCGGTGGGTGGCGGGGCGGGGGCCGCTGCTGCTGCTTGCGGGACGCTGGTCTGTCCCTGTTGTGTTTGCCCCCACGAAGAAAATATTTTTGAAGCGGACTGTGCCCTCGGTGGGCGCGTTTTGTATTGGCCTACTCCTTCCCACCGTCGTCGACAACACCGGCGTCCACGGGCGTCGCCCTGCCGCTCTTTTCTGAGCCCTGCGAGTCACCTTGGTCGCTTCCTTTCTTGACGCGCGTCGGGCAGTCGGCGATCAGGTGGCCGTCGCTCTTGCAGTGGTGGCACCGCTTCGGCTGCGGGCCCATCGAGCACTTGGCCGCGATGTGATTCGCGAACTCGCCGCAGTTGTAGCACCTGAAACACACGCAACACGCCAAACATGAATTATTTGCAACTTTGTTAAAATACACACATAAAACTCATAAAATTGCTCTCTGTATGTGATATAATGGAGAGGAAGAATCGCATAGGATTCAATCCAAACAACTCTAGCGAAAAATTGTGTTTTGTTGCCATCAAATATTTCTCTGAACGGGCTGTTATCATTAAAAAAAATTAAAGAGCGCGTCTGCTTAAATTTTGTGATTTAAATTATTTGCTTAAGACATTTGCAATTATTTACTTTTAACTTGTCCTTGAGCATATTTATCTTTTTAAATACCTTTTGCTAAATAAGGAGATACTACTTAAACCAAGCATAAATATCTTTGAAGCGTAGAAAATGTGATTAGCATTCTTTCCAAACGTTCTGGAAAGGAATTTTAGACTTTTTGTGCTTTCAAATTTACAAACTCTGGGCACCAAAAATATACAAATCACGAAACTTAATGACTATGAACCAAACTTAAAATGTCATAGACTCCAAAATCGACTAAAACTCGGTCTTAAATTGTCACAAACGCGTGGCAAATCTCTATCAAAACACCTTGAAGACTCTCGGCCAAAAAAATAATGGTTAAATTTCAATTATTCAGACGGTTATAGAGACATTAGATAGTTGTTTTTATGTCACGGCCAAGTTATTTTTTTTTTTAAATTTTGTCGGACTTTTAATTAGTAAATTATGGCTCTGTAACTTGAAGCGTAAAATGTGGCAAATTAAAGGGAAATTGTTATTTTACAGTCCCATTGAGCTTTATATTAAGTTATAGATTTAATTAGAGCTAATGAGAAGGTCAGGCAACCACCAAATAAAGTAAATTATGTTTGTACTAACTACTAGGCGCTAAAAGTGTTTAAGACTTGCAACCCCTGAAAATGTGCGAGTTTTTAGGTTAGGAGATTGCCTCAAAGCCGTCTTAAGTGAGCGTGAAACATTTTCAGAATCTATCACATTGATTTTCTCACTTTCTGAGATCCACGTTAGCAGCTGACACGCAAAAAAATATGGGAAAAGTGTGGCTCTCTAGTAATCCACTCGTCTCCACTCAAGTGGACTGTCATAAGCACACTAGTGAATTTTGCTTGTAAGCGATTAGTCAACAACACAAACAGAAAACAAGCTGCTGCTGAGGCGCGTATAGACACACGAGAGCAGGCAATTTGTATCCCTCGCGAGAAAACCTAAACATTTTTTTCTAAACGCCCGTGTTGCATCAGCCTAATAGGATTTTCCCATTTGCATGGAAAGAGAAAGAGAAAGAGAGAGAGAGAGAGAGAGAGAGAGAGAGAGAGAGAGAGAGAGAGAGAGAGAGAGAGAGAGAGAGAGCGCAGTGCGGGCTGCATCGGCACGCAGAGTGTAAACAAACGCACTTTGAATAAATGAAGGAAGGCGCGGGTTTTGTGTGAGCACGCCACTTTTGAATATTTTTAACCGGATTCTGTGGCACCTGATCGGAATGCGAGTCGAGGAAATTGTCCGCGCGCCGCACACGCAGATGCACCCAAGTGCATTTCGAGTTGCATTGCTTGCAGCCGGGAGGAATGCACCGGGAGACAACAAAAACGCCAAGCGCAAGAGATCGAGGTGGGGGCCCAAGTGGAATGCAGGCGTAGAGATGGTTATTTGTGTGTGTGGACGCGGACGCAACAAGAAGCCGCTCTGTTCGCTGGCCGCCTCACTTCAATGGCGGGTGCAATGACTCCCGCTCTCATTGCCATTCACTGATACGACACGACCGACCGACTGCGCCACTCGCCTTTAATTAATTGGAAGGCTTCAATTTGATTGACTCTGTGCTGCACTCGCGCTCGTTCCTCGGCGGAAAATAACAATCACAACAGCCTGCGACGAGCGGGTTGCATAACCAAGCTGGAGGGAAAACCAGAGTACTTTTGCTCGCAGACAAAATTACTTATTTGTGGTCTATTTTGAAATCGTTTAAAGCACTCTTTATTTGCCTTGAGTTTTGATTGAATGAGGATCTAAGAAAACAAGTTTGTTTTAATCGGGCATTTCTTTCTTAAAGTAGCAGAGCAACCAAAAAGTAAGAAAGAAAATTCGGTTTTGAATTTTGCGCCTATTCAAAAAGTAGCCGTCAGATTTGCCCTCTTTTTTTCCTACATCTTAATTCAATTTATAATTATCGTTTCGCAAAATTTGGACAAAACCATTGTTCACTTGAAAATCCAGTGATACCCATCAAAAAATTAATTTGGACGATTGTGTATCACTTTCAAGGCCATCTTTTTTCCAATCTATGCCCCCTTTAAACCGACTATAAGATGCGGATACCCAACTCCTGATAAACTGCTTACCTAAAACTGTTTCGTGAGTAATTTATTTAGTGTATGTGTATTCCCTGGCGGTAAAAGGCATCACCGTGAAAAATTAAATAGTGTGTTGTAAAATAATTATGTTAACAAGGATTTTCCGTTTAGAAGCAAAAACAAGCATGCGTCTTTGTCGACAGCCGCTCAACAGATCAGAAAATTGACTTCACAAACCTGATTTTTCTGAAGCGCTTCTTAGAGAGCGGCCTCCTGTGCGAGCCGTGACAATCGCCTCCGTCAACTCCCGTCACATTGGTGGCTTCCAACCCCTTGTCAGAAGTCTTGCAGCTGAAAATGACTTCTTCATCGTCACCTAAACTGCGGAAGCCGCTCATCTGTATGACGCTCTGAAACAAAGGAGACCAAACATGTTACAAATTTCCTTTACAGAAACGCGTGAAATTCCACTCCTACTTGAGGAGTGAAATTTCCTTGGCAACGGAAAAAACGCCCACTTTCATAATGGTTTGCGCGTTAGTTGAATGGATATTATGAGATGAGATTAGCTTTTTGCTGCTCTAATTGGAAGCATTTTAGTCAGAGTGCGAGCGAGGCAAATGAGCTGTGGGACATATTTTTGACGTCAAAGGGGTTCAAGTATATAGACGTGACAAGTTCGCGTGGCGCGAGTCAATAAATATGCGACTTTGTGTCAGACATCATAAAAAGGAAAATATCAGCTGCCCCTCTCTTGAGGCGGCTTGAAATCAAATTAGCTCCACGTCATAAAATCGCTTTAATGACTGACGACTGCAGCACACAAAGCCAGACGCGGGGCTGCCCTTTATATTTAGTTCCATCATTAAACCTTGACTAGCTATAACTTACATCTTTGTAATATAAATCACGATCGAGTGTGGGAGAGGCACAAATCAATATCATTTCTCTCTGCATTAAGTCTAGAATTCAAACTTGGTTCAAAACGACTTTGATTCATATTATTCAATAGGAGATTCTCTCCATGCGCAAACTAAAATTTCTTTCACACATTAAGGGTTGGCTACGCCACCAGGCAGCCACACTTTGTATCAAAATTTGTATAAAGCACTCAAAATAAAGCGTTACATTATTTGGCACTTCAAACAACTCCAGATAGTAGGTTGAAAACGACAGTAATTTTCTGGGGTTTTGTTTAGAATTTATTTCAACCGAGTGACGTCAATTCTCTTGGAGATGCTTTTTAAATCTAAAATGATACGCGCGCATTCAAAGGAGAGAAGCCGTCAAACAAATGAACTGATCGAAAAAAACCTTAATACAAGCGGTGCAGGTTGACACGAGACCGTCATTAAAGCCATTAGAGCAACATCACTTGCTGGCAATTTGGGTGGAGGAATGACGCCGGCCGGCGGTTTCAGACAATTTTTTATTCGCTGCCATGTCAGACGCTCGGAAATATCCGCGGCGAAGCAATAATTAGCAGGAGCCGAACAACGAGCAGCCGGTGCCGGCGGAGTCGCGAGCAGCTGCTTTTCCGAGCGTCCAGCACGCGCCACGATCAACAGGTGAAACGCTCATTCAGCGCAGGAGCAGCTCCTCGCTCTCGCATCCAGCGGCGGCGGCGGCGGCGGCAGAAGCAGTCAAGCGCTGGCTGGCTGACCCAGAGGTCAGCGTGGTCACTGCGGCCAGACCACGCGCACGCCGCGGCTCTGCTCCCGAGAGATCACCTCTCGCTGATTAGAGCGTCTGCCGCGGGTGCGAATAATCATTTTTTACGAGTTTGTAGATCACCGATTTACATTTTGCGCAAACAAAGATAAAACTGATGGATCGACGCTTCAGGCTAATAAATATATTTCTGTCAGGTACACTGTTTCCCCGAACAAGTGATTTAAGCACGTGCCTTGAGTAAATGTTATAGAAGTGGACTCAAGGTTTGGCTATTTTGTTTCTATGAATATTATTATACTTATTCATTTTTTTGCCAAAGTTAATTACGTTGTAAAATCTGGCAACCAAAATAAAATAAATTACAAGAGCATTGGGTATGAACAATTAGTTAAAACGATAAATCATAGCATCTTTCGCCGCACTGATATGAAAAATATTTTTCATTTGTAGTTTCAAATTCACTGTCGCGAGCAAGGCGAAATGTAAACTTACTCAGGTTTGTGTTTTACATATGTTCATTATTATGCCTTCTACAATAATTTATAATTTGAAGATATTAACAAATAATTCTATTGCTTTTACATAAGATTTTGCACTGGTTAATATTGACTAATTATTGCTCTAATATATAGTTGCTCGCAAATTTTAGCAAGTTTAAATTTCAACAATTTTCTGCTACAATTTGACGATTGAAACAAGTTGAATAAAGATTGAGCTGTGATTTGAGCCACTTCTAAGGTAACTTTGAAAATATTAGACTTAACGTAACTAAAAGCTGAATACGGAAAATATTCTTCATGCGAGAGCCCGTTTTGTTTTCCTTTATTTCATTTAAAAAAATCCACGAACTAAAATCTTTATTTTTTAATTCACGACTAAAGAAGATTTGTTAGTTTTGAGTAATCTAATCTTTCGACAAATAGGCCGATTTTGTTGTTAATTGGAATCATTATTACTCTCGTACGGCAGTTTGTGGGCACGTAACAAATAACAAAATCCAATTTTCCATTCCACGCGTAAAGCCAACACATTCTACGGCTCCGTTCCCCACGCGCCAAGCGAGGCCGAATATTCCTTGACAGCCAGGCAGGATAATAACATTTTCCAGCGGGGACAGCAGCGCAAACGACGGGCCAGAGCTCGATAGTGAAAAGGAGCAGGAAAAGAAAAATCCGGCGGAGGAAAAACGGAGGCGGAGAAGAAAGGAGAAAAAAGACGGAGAGAACGAGCGAAATCGTACCGCGGCAGATGCCACCGGCCCGCGCGACCTTGAACCCTTTGCCAATTGAATTTGGGATATAGCCAGGTGCAAAACGCGCGCATCCTCCCCCACCCCAGGTGCGGCCGCGTTGTTTGCACGTCGCTTTCGCAGGTTGCAGGGCACGTGCCTGAGCCGGCTCAATTGGCCATGATTGCGCATGCAGAACAAATCACCGGGCTCGTTGCACCGCGCTGACTCACTCTCCACGCACTGACTCACTCGCGTTTTATGCACTCGCGTGGGAGTAACATGAGTAACACTTTATTGGCGATAAAAAATAAATTAAGGAAAGTCAGGTTTAAATTTTAACAATCCACTTCTGGTGAGCCAGAATACATTCATCACGCTGAGAATGTAATTGTTTTCCTTGATGTGGTTTTAGTATTCAATGAAAGCAAGAAGATTTTCATTTGATAAGAGTAAATACTATTCCAATTTCCTCATTTCACTGAGCTCTATCCAAAAGCAATTTTCGCCTCCACATTCTTATAGCCATTCGCACACCTTTTGCGCATAAATTAGCCAGCCGCGGTCAATATGCCCATGAATATTTTACGGGCAGCAACAATGGGGCAATAAACGCAAGGTGCCCTCTCGGGTTCAGAGGAGAAGCAGCTTTCTTTCACGCGAGCGCATCTCGTTTGAGTGTTGCAAAAGCAAAAGCGAGCGTGACACTTGTCGCTTTTCGATTCGAGCGCTTGTTAATTTTCCATCAATCACGAGCAGAGTGGCGCTTACTCGGCTGACACCTCGTTAATAATAAATAAAACGCGGCGAGCGAGCGAGCGAGGGAACGAGCCGGGCGTGCTGCGAGGAAAGACGCGAGACGCGTCATATTATGAATACACGGCCGAGCAAACGCACATGATGCGGGACCAGCGAATTAATTCTGGTGTATTGACCGACCTACCTACGGACGGCATGGTCATCGCAACAGGATCAACCAGATTCTTTGCAATCCTTCCCCTCCTCTTCCTTTCAGCCTCTCTCTCTCTCTCTCTCTCTCTATCTGCCGGCGTGGATGTGAGAGAGTGTGTGTGTTCTTATTTCGAATTTCTCATGCATGCTTTTCTTAGCGGCGGCACCGGTGGCATAATTTTTATCTTCTGCCTATGCGTCCGTGAATAAACGCGGCCGCTTACCAGGCCTGCACTTAAATATGTGTGTACTTTTTCTGGTCGGAAAAAACGCTCTTGGGGACTCCATTATGCATTAATTTGCGCGACCTCTCCCCCTTTCGCGAGCGGCAACCACCACGTGTGCGATGCTCGACACAAAGCGCGACGGTCCCTCTTCGGCCAGAGGGTTTTAAAATGCCATTTGACTCGCGAATGCGGCCGTGCACCATTCGATACAGCAGAAAGCACGCCGCCAAAATAATTGGCGGCCACGCGAGTCTTTTTGAATCGGACCTTTTGGCCAGTGTGCAAGTTCTCCGCTGCTTCATGAAAAAATTGTTGCTTGAAATCAAGACGTGCGAGTTGAAAATTTTCAGTATTAAATTAGCTTCAAATGGTTATTTCTTATTGCAAAAAAATAACTATTGTTTGATTTTTTGTCAGTCCTGAGCGCCTACGGTGTTTTACATTTTTAGTTCAATAGATGCCACGTAATGAATTAGTAGTATAATAGGGGTGCATCCTTTATTTGAAGGGGCCGAAAAGCTAGTAAATTCCATTCATATCTGCATCGGCAAATTAAAAAAAAAATCCCGAGGTTATTTTATGTTTTGCACAGAAATATGAGATTGCAGAGCAAAATTATGTTTTACTTCATCTTTTGAAGAATTAATTTAAGTTATTGCATGCGTACAACATTGTTGCATGTTAACAAAAGAAGGCTTCCCGAAAATCCTAGTAAAAGATTTATTTTCGAACACAAAGGATAACAATTTAATCGAATGTTGTAAGGGTGTAGAAATTATATCTTAACAAACAGAGGAATTTCTTAGGCAATCGTGCATCTTAGCGAGGGTGCCTTTAAAACACACAAAATAACTGTCAACGAGCAAATAGGAAAATTTCCTTAGAAAAATTTAAGGATGCAGCAATTTAATTTAGCCACGTTTGAAAACTCGCACAAAATCTACAGCAGCGATTGTTTGCTTCGGAAGCTGCAAACTCCAAGAAGCACCAAAATTGTTCTAACGCGTTTTTGTGGAGCAAATATACAAGAACCAACAATACGCTTGATCTTGTTTAAACAGATCCAAGGAGAAGAGGGCCGCTCCTTCAGAAGCAGCGTGCGTGGCGTAATCTGATCTAGGATAGGCGCGAAATATTGGCCGTGCACACTCATAATTTCCTTTCCTCGCTATGCTTCCCTTATACATAGTTTGTTTATTCATTGGCGATTTACAGCAAATCCGGCGGCGGCGGCGTTACTCTGCTGAATGCGCTCGCGTCTAATCCACCTCGTATTATTTTAAATCAGGTTTTCTCCACTTTAAAACATGCGTGTTCTGCCTTGTTCTTCCTCTCAGAATCTCTTTTTCGCCGAGCTCGCGCGCGCGCGCTCGCTCGCTCGCTCACGCGTATTTACATAAAAATATGGTAAATTTGAATAGGCCCAAGACACAAAAATCTTGGCCTCCATTCTTGACGTGTCATACAATTTGATTTCTATTCACGGCAGCGCGCAGGACTGGTTGAAGAGATTATTAAATGCAATTCTTTTCAAATTACGCTGAACCAACTAATTTCTCGTTTGTTGCCAAACCGAGCGTGTTTGCGTGCCATTTCTTTCACTTATTCTCTCCGTCCGAACGCTTTTCGCGGTTGACCATTTAAGCGGTTATCGCTGAATCGATATATATGCCTAAAAACATTGGAGAGAAATTTGTTACAAAATCGAGGCGAAAACAATTCTTCCGAGTCAATGGCTTCATTTTGAAACCGGATCCCCTTCTATCTCTAGTCCAATTACAAGAACCACGCACGCTGCGCAAAAATAACAAAGTGCGTTGCGAAACCGGGCGAAAACTGCGCCTCTCTTTCGTCGTGCCGGCGACCGTGCTTACTCTCGCGGGCCGCGAGCCGTGTGAACGGCTATTTTGGCTCCTTTGATTCTCCCGCCCGCTGGCCGGCCGAGCGTGCTTTTCGCCCAAATGCGCAGGCGACCGGCCGGTGCAAATAGAGCTCTCTCTCTCTCTCTTTGGGTATGACAAGTGCACTGGCGCCTGATTATCGCAGGGCCCGGAAATGCCCACACGCGTTGCCTAGGAAACGGTGCCATCAGCGCTATTTTCGTGGACGCGCGCGCGCCTTTTCCTTCTTGTGAATGAAACCCACGCTACTCTTTCATCCATCCATCGGGCGGGCGGGCATCCGTGCTGACGCAGTTCACCACGCACTGTACACCTAGCAGCGTCGACCTACGAGTCTTGCCTCCGCGTCGGATCTGTTCGTGGAAATGTAAAGAGCAAAGCGGTCGAATTCTCGTGGTTGTCTTTGTTCGCATCTCAAATGACGTCAATTAGGCAGCGTTGGATGCGATTTTGAGAGCACCGTGCTTTAACGTATTAAAGCACTTTCTGACAGATTTAAATTTTGTTCCGATTGGAAAAATGCAATTATTTAAGTTTGCAGTGCACTAGTTTAAATCATTCATTATTTTTTTACTTCACGCGCTTAAAGAAATTGACAAATTAATCCAAAAATATCAAGTTTAGTTCAAAGAATAGCAGAAATAGAAAAAGCTCTCTCTGTAAATTGACAACTGAGTGAGGGTAAAATTTTAACAAGGCAATAAAAACGTTTAAAAATGGATATTTCCGTATTTCCGCCAAATTATATCATTTGGTGTTATTTAGTGGGCATAAAACTGGGAAAAATAAAAATGCAAAGCCACTCGAGAAACATTTACAAAATATAAAAATAAAATAAAAGACGCAGATCTTGGTTTGTTGCTCTGCAGGAGGACGAAAGATGCTGTTTATCGTTTTTTCAGACACCTGCTAGTTTCTCAAGCCTTCTCTTCCTTTAACATTTTTGGCAGATGTGTAACAAGATAAAAAATTATAATCTGGAGCTCCAACAAGAAGCTAACTGATAGTCTCTCCTTCCTCGTTAGTTGAACAAGGGATCTAGATGAACGATTAAAATTACGAACGTGCCATTTTTGAATAATTTGCCCACAGAGGAGCAATTGTGCTCTAATGCTTTGGCTCGATTTTACAATAGATACACCATCTGCTCGTGACAGGAAGGTTGAGCGGAGAGCACGAATGCCATGCTCCACAATTACCACATCATATTCGTAGAATTCAGTTTCAATTTTATTGCACGAAAGGAAGTCAGGAGTCCCCTATTTATTCCTTGGGTAACAAGCTGGGTGCTATCCACCGACGGATCTGTTTTTTCCAACCGAAACAGATGCACAATGCGCCCGGGGCAGATGCGAGCCCGCTGCACAAAAACGCATAAATACATGCAGCTTGCTTGCTTGACCTAGGCCGACGCCTGCTGCAACGTATCCGCTTTATGCTCGCACTCGCGCGGCCATATAATAAACAATGAAAATTGGCTTGCAAACACTGACCTAGGCGACTGGCTGCTCCACGCACACCTCACGCGCCCGCCCGCCCGGCACTCGGCTCGTCACACTCGGTTTGGCAGCAGACCGCGCCGTTCCCCTACTTCATGACCCCTCTACTCGTTTTTGCAATATGTACTCGCACATTTTATGAGCCCGCCCTCGGTGCCGTGCCCCCGGTGCCAGCACAAAGGACTCGCGGCTGCAGCAATGGCTGTGCATCTCTACTCTAGCAACAATTCAGAACGCGAAACCTGGCTTTTGTAATAATTGATAATTAATCGGAATGAGCTAGTTTTGACGATTTCACTGTGTATTATTCTCGTGCTCTACTAAAAATGAAAATAAAAATGCGTTCTCATTATTCGTTAGTTTTCTGAAAATAGTATAAATCGACGCCAAAAATTAACATCCCAGCATTTACTCCATTGTGCGGCGGCATAATTTTCCCACGCACCACGCACTCGTTCAAATTCATAAAACAAAAACCGAGTTCGGTCAATCACGTGCGTCCCGCCGAAAATTTGTGTGAGAACGTTTATTTCCCAACTTCCTCCCCATTCAAAATGCGTCACGTCTCATCTCCTCCGAAATTTTCCCCATGGCCAGTCTCGAAAAGAAGCCGCGGACTCGACAGCGCGATGCGGCCATTCACTGCTTAAAGTGCATTCAAATCGAATAAAAAGCGAATGCACCGCGCAGAAGGAAATTAAAACGCACTAAAGCAACGTGCAAAAGGAGAGGCTTCCTTTCTCCTTCTCTCGAGTGCTCTCCGATTGTGTCCCACAAAAACAAACGCAATTGGATCCGCTTGCTGCAAGGGGGAAAATGCATCGACGGTGCATTCAAATCCGTTCCCCCAGCCGACGGCAATTGTGCAGCGGCGCGCTTTTCAAAAGAGCGCGCGCTTCGTGGAAGCTGAAGCTGCCGACCTGGACGAAGAGAAAGAGGCAGAGAAAAAGGACTCACCTGATGGACAAACACATCCTGGCCTCCATCGTCAGGGGTGATGAAGCCCCAGCCCTTCGCCACGTTGAACCATTTGCATCGGCCTCTACGCTTTTCTCCTCCTTCAGAGCCATTGCTGGAAGCTCCTGAAACAACAAATGCAAAATTAAGCACCGAATTTAATCAGGGTATTTTGGCATTAAATATTTTTGAGAAAAATACTTAAAAAGTAAATCATTTTTGCCGTCAAGATACTTAAGGGACATTCAGCCTCACCACCAAGGTCTTAAATTGGAATAACGTGCTTGACAATGAGAATCCCAGTTCGCTCTGCCAGAAGTGAGAGCAAATTTATCTGCATCTCCCAGGTATCGGCAGCTAATCTGACTGCATTACTTTTTTGGAAGTCACTCGCTCGGTTTTGAATAAATTTTTATTATTAGCAATGTGTCCTTATCAAGACTGAAAATATCACACTGTTCCTTTCACAATTTTATATCATTTGATAATGTTTTCAAGTCCCCACTTCAAACCTTGAATACCCCCGATAATAAGGTAAATAAGTTGTTTGAACCTTTCAGACGGAAATAATTTTGCGCATAATCGATTTATTGACAGGTAAAGGGCCGCGTTCCGAAAATAAAACAACCTCCAGCTGCTACATTTCTTCTGAAGGAAAGTAATCAAGTCTGGCCTACAATTTTGGCAAATAATCCTCGTTCCTCGAATGATTTAAGAGTCAAACAGTACTGGATGTGCTCTTCATACACTTTCCTCGAGTGCAAACCGTATTCCAAGTACTCGGCAAACAAGCGCACTTTTCCTTCAGGCCGAAGAAAAGCACTCACTCTTGGCGCAGCAGCAGCTTGGCGGGCCTTTAAAAATCTACTCGCCGCCGTGGCCGATTCTGCGAAGTCGTAAACCGCGCCGCCGATAGCTAAGCCACTTTTTACATAATAACGTGCGCGCATGAAGCCACGCTGGCTGCCGAAGCAATTTGCAGTAAAATTTACAATCGCGCGCGCGGCCGCTCATTGTGGGTATGGGCACGGAGGCGCGATTCCCGAAATCCATCCGTCTCTCGGCCGGGCGGCCTGCCGACGCGGACGGACGGCTCGCATGAATAAATCTGATCATTATGGACAGCGAAAAACAACAAACCGTGGCTGATATAAATGCTCCCACTTAGAACAGGCGGCGCAGATATCATCGGGGACACACACACCGGAGCGAGCGGGCAAAAAGCAAAGGAGCTGCGCTGCGCCGAGATGAATATTCAATCATGGTCACTCTGCGACCACAAAACGTTCACTGAAAGAGCGCCGGAGAGACCCCATTTCAGGCCCCCGAAATGCCCGTGGTGCAAAATGCCATTATGGTCAACTTGAGATTATGTTTAAAGCCGATCTGGAGTGGGTTTTACGATTTTATAAAAATCAACAAGCACTCTTTTAAAATTGCCAGGCATTCGATTTTTATTTTCTTATAATATCAGCCAGAGTAAATAGAGCTATTCGCAACCTACAAAATACAAATTTTGGTCGATATTGCTAAGGGTCTCAGGTATAAATAGAAACAACCGAGTGGATTTATTCAGCTCGAAACGGCGGCACGAAGCGCGTTCTCCGTCGAAATCAAACGGCCTGATGTGAGGTCGCAGCGGCAAAAGCGCGGCACGCCTCAGGCATTCCATACAACCCGTTCGGTCCGCAACTACGCAAACACACACACGACCCACCCACTTTCCAATACACACGTGTGACAAGAGGCTGTGCGAAAATATTCCGGCCGGCCGAGGACCAAATTGATTACTTCTTCTGCGAATCTCGGTTTGCGCCGCGCAGGGGTCGCTTATAATTAACGCCTTTGTCTGAATTCCGATGTTTTCATTTGCGGTTCTATTTGTAGGGAAACAAGTTTTACCACACGGAGGCCTGATAAGATTAATTAACGGGAGCGCAAATTTATGGTCTTGTACCAAATGTAACTATTTATACTGCTTGAAAATGGATGAAGTCGTCCCACGGCAATATGCAGTTCAAGAATGCTGAAGTATTTTAGGCTTACTCGCATTTAAAAGGCGAAAAAATGACGCGTCCGGCTCAGCCCAACCCCGATTATAATTCAAGTCTGTCGACGAACAAGAAGCTCTCGGTTGTGGCGATTTGAATGACCGAGCCGGCGACCACTGAAATTGCCTCTCCAAGTGCACATTACGCAGGAATGCCGCTAAATGGAGCAGCACTTTGCAACACACAAGACTGGACGTGTATTGAAAATTGCGCTAATTATGGATGGGGCGAATAAAAAGAGAGGCGCGCGCGCGAGCCTTTCGAGATCGATCAAGTGAAGAACGAACGAGTTCTGCGGTCCGCTCGCTGACAAAACAAACCCTTTCTGCGCCGCTGTCTCGGCAAATCACCCATGCCAAATTGCTCGGCCATCGCGGGGCGGAAAGCGAGCGGACGATTACGCTTCTTAAATATGCAACGCGTGCGGCCATGGCAAACAAGCACGCACTAAACAACGACACAGCGTCGTCCATGGAATCGCACGTAAGGCACACATGGTGCCAAAAACAAGCAGAAAATGGATGGGTGGGACCAAGCGGGCGGGAGAAAGCCAGCAGCGTGGTTTGGAATTTCGCGAGGGATTTGTGAAAAAATAGATTTGTTGATTCAGCACCGACTATCCCGTGAGAACCCTTTTTCGGCCAAGAAAGCATTCTCTTCCACTTCCCTTCTTGAAAAAACCTAGCTCTCTGACCAAGGCATTCACCCTGAGATTAAAAAAATGCTGTTTGTTGTTTGCAGCGATTGAATTGAACATTGCACACAGATCGATTTGAGGAGTAATTTGAATTTGAATGCGTCTCGCGTCGTTTGCAAGTGTATTGTTTAACAGATAACAGATGGTATTTTGCATTGCAACCGAAATTCGCGAGCACTATTGTCGTCGGGGAAACCAATGCAGAACCTGAAATCCAATCTGTCAAAAAAGAATCATCGTTAGTTGCTGGCTGGCGATGATGCGCACCCCTTTGTTGTCATCGCGACAATGGACACGGCTTGTAATAATTGTAAACTGCCTGCGAGGGAAAGAAAGCGAGTTTTGAAGGAACAGGCCCAAAATTGAAAGCCGATTGTTTTCGCCGCGTCGCGTCCCCCGAGGCCGAAATTAGATTTCGCCGCGCGCGATTGTTAGGACAACCCTCTCAGGCAGGCAAGGGTTGCTCCCTTCTATTATTATTATTATTCTCGTCTTTGCAGCCGCTCCGCCCTTGTTCTTATTTTACGTCTAGGATTACAACAATTCCCAGAGCGAAACAAAGCAGCGCTCGGATACAATGTGGCGCATTATCAAGCGCTGATCTGTTTCCTTCTGTCAGTCGCGGAATGATGTGCAGAAAAATCCGCGAGCGGACGTTAACAATGGTCGAAACTGGTCGCTACCCCGCAGGAAGTGACTCAAAATTTGCTCCGAAAGCGGCTCGAAATAATGTAACGGGCCGGTTTTTGGCTGCTTGTTCTCATTATCTGTCGGCAGGATCATCTCACTTGAATCTCGATTTCGGTTGGGAACGAAAAAGCCGCTCCGAGAATGGACGCCGACGGAGCAGCTCCGAAAATAGCTGCCGCGCACACAAGTACTATGCATTTCACAAAGCATCCGCCAACGCGACTTGGAATTATTATTGTGCGACGCCACGGCGTGGAAATTAGTCGCGCGCACGGCCCAACGACCGAAGAAAGCCGCCGCCGCCTCCGCCGACGCACGAGGGGTGCCTCTGATCAAAATTAGCGCCTTTGCTTACGACGAACCACCCCGTCAGTCGGCGGTGCACATGTGGAGCTCATTCACTCGCTCAACGCGGCACCGGCAGTCGCTGCTCCCGCCCGCCATAAATCACGCGCGTAATTCTGATTGCAACACGCGCTACACGCCCGTCCCATGGACAAATTTCCAGCTTCCCGACGGCAAAAAGAAATTAAAGAGACAGAGTTTTGAAAACAAAAATAGCCTTGTTAGTGTTTTTAAGTTGCAAGAGGGTTGAGGGAAAGAATTGAGCTTTGGAGTCTCTTAAATTAATATTATTCTTTTTAAATATCTACTCTGGCCATTCAGAAAAAAAATCTTTTTGCTCTGCCTAATCACATTTTTTCCAAGAAACAAAAATAAAAAGTTTTATGGAAAAATTAAATTTGATTTGCTGGTTATGTTACCAACACGTACGTTCTAGCAAATCAATTGTGTTAGTTCCTCCAATTTTTAACTGAAAGATAGGATTATAAAAACGCTCGCCAGTTTTTGTTATAAAATGTGTAAACCTCCTATATTTAACTTTTATCGCACGGGTCTTGGCACCTAAAGTACTTTTGGCAGTTGTGGAACCCACAGGACGCTCCAGTGGCGCCATTTGGGTGTGATGGGAACCAAACACTGATAATCACAGGGCAAACAATACTCGACTGTGTTGGGGTTGATAGCGCGCAAAGGCAAGAAAATGCCAAGGAGAGAAAGAGAGATACAGTTAGGTGACGAAAGCTGCTGGCTCGGCCTAACGCTCAGATGTCACCTAGAGAAGCAGCGGCGGCAGCAGCAAGAACGGAACAAAATCATTTAATTCGCAGTAAATCACGACGACCCTTTACGACCGATCGGACGCGTTGAATGCGAGGGGTTGGAAGCACCCCACGGCATAATACAGGGTGGGAATAAAATTAGTGTGAAAAAATAGCATGTGGAGAAAACGGTAGGAATGCTAGTCGAATTCCCTGCTGTTTGATTTTTTTATGAATATCATTAATTTTATAACAGAATTATTGAGTTGAGCTACAAGGCGACGATACCGTAGTGTCAGGTTACGTTTTACGTGTTAAATAATCAAATAAACCGAATTAAACAAAGTGTGGTACAATGCCTGTAACCAATGCGTAAAAGCAAGTTATTTGCGCAGAACAATAGCAAAAATACCGAGGAGCCTTTGTCACGGAGCGTCGCGAGAAGCGAGAGAAACCGTATCCGCGACTGCTGCGTGTGCTTCTCGAGAAGAAAAAAAAACATCGGAGAAAAATATTCCGCGCGAGCAGAGGAAGGACCAGATAGAGATGATTATTTGATCGAGAGCGCTCACAATCTCTCATTATCTCAGCACGCAACTCGGAAAGAGACGCGATGATGTAAAACAACACACGTGCGTTTTGCCCGCCCGGCGAGCAGCAGCCGCAGCAGCAGCTTTTCTATATAGGCCAGCGCCGAGCCGAGGGAAAGGATACTCGGAATTGAACTTGCCGCCGCGAGATATATTCACGATCTCTAGTTCTAGCGGAAAGCTAAAGCTGTTGTTCGAATACCTTTCGCAATAATATTTATATTCTGGATGGATGAGCAGCAAGCAGCACCGAGCGAGCGGGTCCACCTAACCTACGGAGGAAAACGACGAACAAAACCAGCAGCAGCAGCAGCAGCGGGAGTGAATCACTTAGGAATGCGGCTCCTGACCCAATCGCGATTTTATTTATTCGCATGCGAATTTGTCCGCACGCTGGCTGGCTTTGTCGACAGAGAGAGCACACGGCGGTTTGTCTTATTCCTCGGGTCGCGGCAGCTCTCGGGAGGGAAGGCGTGCCTGTTGAAGCGGAGCGAACCGAGCGACTGCACGCGTTGGATGCAATGCGGGAAAAATCAATACTATGCGTTTGGGTGCAGTGCCGCGGCTGCACCGCCGGGTGCATCCGCCGAAAGCACGCCAACCGGGTTTCTCGGCCCCGGGTGCCGGGCCCGGCGCGAAACGGCCCGCAAGCCGGCACCCGAGGCTGAACTTGGCCGGGGAGCCGGGTTGCGGGTCGTTTGGTGCCCTTTTCGGGCCGAATGGGGCACTTGTCAAAGAGCAAGCGGAGACTGACCTGCGTCTTCCTCATCGGCCATCGCTGCGGCAAGAATCGTTTCACTCACTCACTCGCGGGACAAATTAAAGGAAAGGCACAAAAGAAAGAAGATCAGGGTCAGGTGTCGGCGGCACGGGTCACCATGTGCTCGGTGTACTCGGCTGCGTGCTGAATAATCCGCAACCCTGAGTGAGAGATGGATGGAGAGAGAGAGGCCGACTCGCTCTCGCTGCTGCACGCCGCGCGCTGAGAGTGAGGAGTGCTGCCTGCCGCTGTGCCTGTGCCGCTGGCTTGATAAAAAGCTTCGCTCTCTCGCCGTCCGGCTCCCCTCACGCCGAAATTTCCGACGCAAAGGAGAAGGAATAAAGAGGAGAGCGGCACGGCGCACCCTATTACCACTGTACAAATTCTGGCAACAGCGTCGCCGCGCGCGCGTTGCTGCTCTCGCGGCCGCGGTCCTTGTCCTTTTTGTCTGCTCGCGCGCGCTCCTCGAGGGGAGCCCCACTTCGAGGCCCCCTCTCTGCCATGCCGTGCACTTTCTTTTCTTTTTTCGGACGCCTTTTCAAAATGCAATCTCAAAATAAAAATCTCGCTCACTCGATTTTCATTCGCCTCCAAGCACGCTCCGCCTATTTCCTGTTCCCCCTCTGGCCGCCGCCAAGCGAGCGCGGCTACAGAGCCGAGTTTTTTCCTCCCGTGAGCGCGTGAGGATGCCTAGCTACTCTCTCATAGACCATTCTCTAAAAAATTTCCTTTCAAAAGTGCTGCCTGCTCTCCGCTTTCCCGCCAAACTGGTTAACAATCGAGAAATTAGACAAAACACGCGGCCCTCCATTGTATCCGCGCTGGTTGCATACATGTGAAAATGCAAATGAATAGCATCGTTTCACCCCCCGGTCGTCCACCATCTCACGACTACCCCTTTCTGAGGGCCGTTTCTGCACTCGGCGCACTTTCCACCCAATCGCACGAGTCTGATCCGCACACGGGGGTGGATATCGCGAAACCACTCGAATTTGGCAAGTGCCGCCTACGGCATGGAAGTGCATGCAATATTAAATGGCTGGTCACAACTTTGGTGTTTCAAGTCCGAATGTTAATGAACGTGGAGAGAATGCCATAACTTATCTAATTCTAGCAATGTACCAACTGTTTTGGTTTTGTGTATTGATCCTTTTTTAATAACAGATAAAATTTTTAAGTCATGTAACAATTCTACTAACACTAGTTATTTTAATTTGATTCATAAGGTATCATCTGTTAGAAGCAAGTTATTCATTAGAATTTTAAGCAACCTATTTTCCACTAATTTGATAAAATTGGCTTTTATTTTTTTATCCCTGTCCGTTAAAGCTAAAAAATACTGCAGCCTAGCTATAAAAATGAAAATAAATTAATGAACTCAGTAAACAGTTCTCGGCAGAATCAAATCATAATCATTTGCCTCAATATTAAAGTAAAATTAAACTCCTTTGAAGCAAAAAATTTTCATCGTGCCTTGGAATTAATTTCAATTGTTTATTAACGTTGAATAAAAAAACCAAGAATACAACTTTGTGAGTAGGTGCCAGAGAGTGAAATGCATTAAAAGTGGCAAGGTATTTTAAATGCTCTAAAGCCGAATGGGACTAAGCGACTCGGAACAGCATACTCCCTCTTGCGTTTGCAGCCAAAATTTCGAGTGCAGGAGAAACGCATCCATGAAAGTGCATCGCATTGTTGCCAAGTCGTAATTACAGCTGCACCGACGCTTCGTGGCCGCTTTTTTGGACACAAAATAATGCGATGCAACCAAACTGGTTTTTGGATGCAAATAAAGCGAATTTTGGCTTTACAGTCGAGCGAAAAATGAGATCGGACAGTTTTACAAATTAAAACTTACAATTTACTCTCTTCTTCTGCCTGGAATCGATTGAAGATGGGCGGCAATGAGTGAAATCGAGAGGAAAAATTAAAAAAAACATTCTCGTACTGTAAAGCTAGTGTAATTAATACTAGGAATTAATTCACAAGAGCGTCTTCTTCCAACGGCATTTTCACACGTGGCCAAAATTTGTTGGCCGCGCGGAGAATCAAAAATTAATCGGCAGAACACAATGTTGAGAAGCAGCACAGAAGGAGAGAGAGAGAGAACTGAAAAACGATACACATTCCGTTTGTTTTCCTTGAACGCTTGGGCTCACTCTGTGTAAGAGAATGTCACAACGCGTCCCAATTGATCGGCTTAAGAAACGTTTTTGGGCCCAATTAAGTTTGACCACTTGCTGCCGCGGCCACTCGATACAAATCGGGCTTTTCTCGTGAGAAGCGCCGACTGCATGCCATTAATAATGTTATTTAATGCGAGATCTCATATTTTGTGTTGAGCTCCGGAAGTCGATCGTTGCATTTGTAAACACCGCTGCACTTTAAACTCTCGGATTGAGAGAGACGAGAGTTCAAAGATGAGCACGCAGGGGCCCGCGTTATTATCCGACGCAGGAATGCCGTCGGTCTTGGAACGAAATTTGATGATAATTCAACATCACGGATGCAGCCTTGTTTACATACAGAGGATGCTATTTGTGTAGCCTCTGATCATGATTAGACCACTCGTTCATTGTATAAATGAAGAGCAGAGAAAATTAAGGGGGATTTAATATTTTACTTGAACTGCTTTGAGGCAATATCCGAGTAATTTTCTTAAAATGCTCAAAGTAGTGAAAATCGATTATTTTTATGTTCGGTTTGAATTATTGTTAGAAATAAAAATCAAACGATAGAATTGTTTTTAAAGTTGCCTGTTATTTTGTTCATCTGGATGTTTATCAAGTTGAGACGTAGCATGAGGGACCTTTATTTCGCCATAAAATAGTTGTTGATTTTACCAATGCGCGTCAATGAAAGCTAAATGGATGGCCTGTTCAAAGTGGATCGTTTTGTTGTTGTGTGAAGCCGGCCAATTAAAAATGATGGTCTATACAGCCTGCGGTCCGGCCGATTAAAGTGATATAATTATAAGCTGCCGATAAATCGAGAGTGCAGCACCTATAAAAGTGCATCTTCGATCGTCTGCACCTGCTCTTTGTTTACGCTTCGAGAATTCGGTGCCTTTTCCAATGGGAGCAGAATCCAATATTGAGATCGGTCTGCGATTAGCGCGGTGAAAATTATGAATGCAGCTGAGCAGAGTGAAGCCTCATCAGTGATTCAAAGCGGCGTTTTTTTGCCAATCTGGTTTGGAGGTGGAAAGCTTTTTTTTTCTTCGTCGTCCACGCGATAATTCAAAGGGAGCAGCATCCCGGCAGCCGGATCGGGTTAAAAAGCAAATAATAGTATAAATGTTGGAAAAAAAAACCTGTCGAGCACCCGAGGCGCGTAAACACACGCACTCACACACACACAAGTAAGGCGTTTATTCTGCTGAACTATTGACTATGACTATTGAAGGAGCGAGTGGCCCACCTGTATTATGCTTGTTAATTCTCAGCGAGTCGCTTTCAAAGCGCGTGCAAATTTTTTTGCCACCCCTTTTTTGACACATGCTCCCACCTAGTTAAGAACAAAGTACATAAGAACGATTCCTCTTGTTTATTTTTCATATAGCAGGGAATTCTCAATGGTTGGATGACAGGTTCTACTATATAATTATACTGGTGGGAAATATTTGCCAATTATTCAGGTTTTAGCAAAGAAAAATTTGAATTTTCTGTTTGACTGATTTCTGATTGTTTAAATTGAACGTTTTCAATCAAAACAACGACATTTCAATGTCGCTGTTGTAGAAATGAAGTTTTTATTTACGAAACACCTTTTGAATTTTTTTATTTATCGACAAAAACATTCTCGGTGATCCACCATGACGCAAGATTATATTATAAATCTTTGATGAAATTATGTATTATCGATTCATCGAATTTTATGAAATCACAAAGATTCACAAATTATCAAACAAAAGTTTGGAGTAAACGGATTGTTAAATCTTGTACCAATAAATAGGAAGTTATTTGATACCATCAAAGAAACTTTAATAATATATTTCACAACAAAATATTAAATTTGTTATTATGTTATTACTTCACTTCTCAGTGAGCCCATATTTTATGGCATACAGGAAGTGCTGAGCAGTAGTTCAATAAATTTTCTGTTTAAAAAAACACGAATTTTAAGACAAAAATGGAATATTTTCTAAATAAAAATGTATATTTGTCAGAAGAAAGTACATGCAACTTCTTTGGTGCGTAGTGAACTGTTTATTTTTCCATAATTCTACTGAAAAGTCCTGCTCGGCTACTGCATGTTTAATGAGTTTCCTGTCCTGTCTGAGGGATAACCGTAAATAGTACTTTATAAAAGTAGATGAAATTTTCTCAATGATTAGCTAAATCTTATTTGAAAAAAAAGTGTCTACCTCGTCAGTAATAATATAATTTAATCGCAAATTGCTGCCGGAATTCCATAAATTTTCTTTCCAAATTTACTTGCCTTGATAGAATTGCATCGACTTTGATTACATCACAAGTCACAACAAAAACTAAATCACGAATAAATAAATAATGTTCAATTCCAAAAATTAGTCTACAGTTTGTGCATTTTGTAACGAGTAATTTTAATCACTCGCTGAATTTCGTAATATTTTCTCATTTTACGTGTGTGTCCCAATATCAATTACTCAAATCAACTATATCTTGTTACAATTTAATAAAGATTTGAGGAAGATAGCAAAACTTGACCAACGACAACGATTGCCTAGTCTATGGTGTGAAACGTCACAGCGCCGTAAGAGGAAAAAGATACCAGGAAATTCTCAAAATTTTCGGCACCGAAATTTGTGCACATCATGCGTGCGTTGTTCACGCTTCTTACTCACGCCTAGGCATTTGATTCATGCTTCGAGAGCGCTCTAGCTGATGCTTGTTTGATTAATCACTCAAATACCTAAATCCTGAATAACCAAAAGTGAGCGCGTGTCACCATTTTACCGGAATGAATAAGATTAAAGGAATATTTTTAAGTATCTGTTTTACACGGTTAAAGAGACCTCCACTAAGTGCCGAATTTCTGTTTTTTTTTTAATAGTTGTATATTTCAACTAAAATAAAGGCCGGAATTTAATATGAATGCAGAAAATTCTTATGAACTATTCCCTATTCCTCAAATCAATAACTATTCACACCTAAATTTGGTGCGAAAAGAATGAGAGAAACCCTCCAGCCCCCATCTGCACCTAAATTAGGTGAGTGGCTGTGTCCCCTCCAGCCCTTATTCACACAAAAATTAGGTTGAATAGTACCTACCTTAAATTTTTAAGTTTAAGTTACACATATGTCAAAAAATATTCTAAACTCTTAATTGGTTAAACATATTCAATTAATTTTATACAACACTTAGATACTACTCATAAAATGAGTGTAAAATAATATACTCTTAGCTTTTTTGTCGTTTAAATAATAATATATAAACGTGGTTTGCGCTGATCGTAGTTACAGGTATATCTTCCACTGCAGTCATGGATTTTTAAAACCTAAATTAATGGTTCTAATTAGTGCGTACTGGCCGTTTTTTACCAGTTAAATATACTTAAAATATTAAGGATATTAATCAAAATAAAAGTTCAAGGGAAAATTTGTTACGACAGGTCAGGTATTGAGAAATAATAATAAATAAAGTAAATAAATGCCATAATTTTATTATGAAAAATAGCGTTATGGTTTCGGATGCTCCTGAAAGGTTTCGTTTCAATTTTATTTAGTAATGCTTTGTTTGATCACCATGTTACTCCTCAATTTATACAACGCTTTCAGATACCGTGACCGTGAGAAAAACGCCAGGAAAAAAACAAATAAATACTAAAGCCATTTCGCAAGAAATTCTTGAAAAATAAGCTAGCCCCATGTCATAATAACAACCCTCTTTCGAAACGCATTCACAGATGATAAGGCAACCGAACGCATCGCAAGCAAGTGGCTGCCGGCACGATTCCTACCCAAAATGCGCGGCGGCCATGTGCTCTGCTCGTCCACATGGCATCACGAAAATTTTTCGTCTGCCTGCCGGTCAAATCTGGGCAAAAGGGCTGTACTAACCTGAGGAATTTACGTCGTCCGATTGGGCGTTAGCGCAGACCTCCTCGGTCATCTTGCTCTGTCTTTTTCGACTGCAACAAACTGATCACTCAGACAATTTGCTGGCGTTATTCGGTGGATGCACTCGCTGCTGCTGCTTCTGCTGATGAGATGTTGCAGTGCCGGCGTGCTGCTAGAGTGTGATGCAACGATGTTGCTTCGGCTCGGCAGACCAGCTCAGCTGAAGTCACGCGGCCACTGCTAGAGGCACTGCTCGACCAATCGTCTGCCTCCCTTCTATCACGCGGGCCCAACCATACTAGGCAGATTCACAAAAAGGTGCGACAGGTTTTTACCCCCGACGTACCCCCTCCGGGGATGGCGGTGAATGCTTGGAATTTGTATTGTCATTTTCACGTAAACAAGTTTGTTTCCAACGCACTGCTACCTTGCTGGGAAAATTTATTACTTCTTAGTTAAAGCACAATGATTTATTTCGCCCTGGTAAATAATTTCAGAAATTGATATCCAATAAATTCACATATCACACCCTCTTAATTATAATTTGATCGAAAGACGTTATTTTGGTCCGGCACCGTTTGAAACTTAATGGCTTCGTGGTGATAACATACGCTACTGTTACCTTTGCGCGTTGATTTTCCCAAGCCTGCGGGGTTAATTTTCTCACTATATAACTTTTATTTAATGTATGGATGTGATTAAGTAAATTTTTTCCGCGGAAAATGAAGTTTTGTTCATTAAATGCGTAGGATTGACGATACTGTGGCAATGTACGTTTTGAGGTTTCTATATATCTAACCTTGAGTAGCGGCGTCACTGGCCCCATAAACTATTTTTCACAATTATTCTCGTATTTTTTTCTAACAAGGGTGGTTAACATCTTTCGATTTCAGTCCCCTTGTGAGGTATTTCTATAATTCGGGTATTTTACCCTCCCCTACAAAAGAGTTGTGTTGATGGTACGCCTTTGTGAGCCCCAGGGAGCTTGCAATTGTTAAACTGGCCACACACAGTTTCATCTGTCATCGTGATGGAATGTATGAAGTTTCTGAAAGTACACAATACATGCGGCCTAATCCCAAAAGAGCCTGTGCTATAGCTAAAATTTTATCACTCACCAGTTAAATTCAAACTATTTATTCATTCAAATTTAACTACATTATTTTCATAATATAAGGTGAGCAAATAATCCAGTTCAATGAATAATTAATTGTAACGTACCAAATTTTTAAATTTCACAGCATAAACAGACTTTTGTTGCTCTGCCTTTCGTGGAATAAACATTCCAGTACATAAGGAAAATTCGGACGCGATAGAAAATCGAGTTTCATTCAATTTTTATTAGCTAAACGATTACTCGTCTCTTTGGGTAATAATTTGAGGTAATAACATTATTGAAAATCAAATTTTTGATATTCAGATACAGTTCCAACAATAACATCGATCCAAAACGCCGAGGTAAAATGTATATAATTATACACAATCACTGCATCTCTATTCTCTGAACATCTTTATAAAATATGCTCCATTGAATGCGTTTCCCAAAGAAAATTATGGCCAAACTGCGCACTAAAGTAACAATGCCGGTTTCTTGAAAATCTCAACAGAGGGACATCATTGTCATCATTACAAACAAGCGCTAAGCTCCACCGGAGGTAAATAATAAATAAGATGCATTCTCTGCTTATCACACTGCATCTGGAAATATTCGTGTAAAAATGCAACGCATTCATTAAACGTGCGTTCCAGCGTAGATAAAAAGCGCACGTGAAAATGACAAGTGGAGAAGAAATTCACTCGGCCCCGCATGATATTGTTTTAATTAAAGGCGCCTTGCGAGTTTCGTAATGATGGCCGTCAGGCGAGATGCAACATTTTATGGCTGGGTCCGAGACGAGGAATGCAGCTGCTTTACGGCACGGCCCAGGTAGGCCGCTCAGCAAGAAATATTATACCGAGCTGCAAGCTGCGCTCATCAAACGCGGAAAAGGTCTTCAGGCGAGCGCTGCCGCTCTCGCCCGGCACAAAACAACTAACTTTTCTCCGAGAAAGCTCCCAAAAAATGCGAGCGGCGGGCTCATTACGCATTGAAGCGCATTTGAAAGACGGATAAGCTTATCGGTGAACAAGATGGAGCGCCTTTATCAGCGGGCGGCCGTGTCATGATCGCGCTCTCGTTCCGATACTGCGATTAAAACAAAATATTTGCTCAAGATGGGGCGTACGGGTCGGCGCCAGACGGGAGGAGGAAATTTCCTCGATAATTTCGTAGGAAAACGAGCGGCAGATGCGGGCCAGACAATGTGCGCAAAGAGAATTGTAAATTAGGGTCTGTGAGAGTGCGTTAGAAAAAAGCAAATAATACGAAATATCATCGGCGTACCGCAGCAGGAAGGAAAGTGGATCGCTTGCCATTCCGACAACAATGTGTGCTGGCCCGGCGCCGTGAGATTTTTTCCTGGTGATATGTTAAGTTGAGCTTGATCTGAAATTAATTTGTCGGAGCATTATTCACGGTCTTCGTCAAGCTGTTGTTGCTCGAGGAGGAAATTACGAAAAAGAGTGATTACCCGTCAGTCGGATGCGCGTATGACTTTATAATTACCAGAGAACGCGTTGTGCAGATGAGATGGCGGTTGTCTTGTATAATTACAAAAATAGGCAGCAATACTCGCCTTTAAATGTTGACTGGCTATTTCTCCTGACACAGTGATCTGAGCTTGGGAATTTCGTGCGTTGAAATCACCAATAAAAGGACTTACTTTGATAATTTTACAAGCATTTATTTTTATTTGAAGTGATCCAATCGAAATCTAGTGCTTTCGTCCACCTTAAATATAGTCCACCATGATTGTATATCATCTTAATTTTTCAGGGGAAACAAAATATGCGCAAATATAGCTTTCCATCACTATGAAAATCATTAGAGAAATTTAAACAGAAATTGTAATGGAACAAGCCAAAAAATCAATACATTCGAGTTCCATCATTCAAATATATAAATTATTTCATTTGCGCAGCAGTAAAAAATAACTTCTTTATTCGGCTAGTATAAATATATATTCCCAAATATGAACAAAGATCACAATTTTAATCTCACTTTTTTCTTCAGGATTGCTGTTCATAAATTTTTATTTTTATTTAATTGGTCTTAAAAATTGCCAAATCAACTCCTTTTGATATTTGATAGTCTTACCCAACATCCTTGTTTGTAGTACAAAATTGCGCAATTTTCAACAAACATCCAAATTTCATTGTCAAATTGATTGTTACCATGTTCTTGCAACAAGGAAATTCATGTTTGGTTGTTGAGAGTTACGCAATTTTACCAGAACCAGGATGAATTCAGCTTAGCTATAACCTATAACAGCTATATTCCATATAGAATAGTGCTATATTCCATAGATAATCCAATACAAAATATACCTCACTAATTAAATTAAAAGACGGATTTCAAGCACATATGTTCAAAGGACACTAAAACAATTCGTTATATAGATAATGAAGATAAGTAAGAAAAATAAAACAAATTATCAAAACAGTTGAAAATAAATTTATAATTTTTCATTTTAACAGGTTAAACTATTATCTCAAACTGCCTTGGCATCTATCAACATTAAAATTTTCATTTTACACTATTAACATGATGTTTTGGCCATATAAAATTAAAATTATTGTAATAGTTTGTCTAGAAAACAACTTCTCCAAACAGGCTTAAAAAGAGCTAACAATAAATAGTAGTGAAGTTTTATATTTTTATTTTATTGTGACTCCTGGCGAGAAATAATTGCTCCCGTACATATAGACGATTTTTATTATTTCTTTTCGCCAATTTACCCATGCTTTGATATTCTTTAATGTATTTATTTAATCTGTTTTTACTAAAGTAAGAATATAGAGGTGTAGATTGCAATGACATAATCATTTTTTGTAATTGAAACAATTAAGAAATGAGCCTGAGTTCACGTGTTGAACTCATTTTTTGCCTGAGACATAAAAATGTTTACTTAACATTTTACGGTTGATAAATTTTAGGACATTTAGGACTTTTATGCAAGACGAGTAATAATCACAATTAATGCTAGTAGAATTAGGGACGAACGAACTAATTTACTTTTGAGGAATGATTGTTATCACTTAAGTGCAGTCGATTGAATTGAACAAAAAGGCCTATTTTGGTATAATGTCATTGAAAGAGCGACGTCAGCAAACGAGAAGTCAAAAAGGGTTTCAAGTTGAATTGAAAAACACAAAGAGCGAGGAGCTTTGATTGCGCTAGCTCATTTTATTATATTCCTCCTCCCCAGCGGTTGTCGTACTCATTATTCGTGATTATTCCAAACAGCGCATATAATATGCGGTTTGTTCCTTTCAACAACGAGTCTGTTCGTTATTATACTCTTCGATTCGCCGCTGGCGCGGACTCAGTACAAAAACGCACTTGACAAACAAATGGCCGGCTGCTCTGCTCCTAGAAATTTTCGCTTTTTAATTTACGTGGAACAATACGAAATTTGGCTCCCAAGAGAGAGGTGCACGCGGAAATCAGCGAGATTTTTGTTTTGACATCACTTGTTAGTGCTTTTCTGCTCAACGACTTTTGTCCCAGTGACCACGGCCAGCAACAAAGAGCTGTTCCGTCAATCACCCGACCTCGGCTGTCCGTTTGAAAAATTTGCGCTCCGTTGGTCAGCTGCTGATCTAGATTTATGATTAGTCAAATGTAAAATATGCATTGCACCAAACACGTTTGTAATCCAATATCTGACTCGACTCTTCCATGAGTTGGATTTTAATAAAATATACTTTTAAGCAAGGAAATGGTAAGAAATCTAATTATAACAATAGACTTGAAAAACGTCAATGGAAATGCACTAAATTCAGTTACTAAATTAAAAACATAACGTTCAGTGATGCACATTTTTTAAATCACTTTCAAGCTTAAATTTTGCTAGCCAAACGAATAAATTCCAATTTATTCAAAATAAAATAAAATCAACATTCTTATATAAAATTCATGTAATGCCAATCAAAATAATTTGAACTGTACTAGCCATTAGCTATGAGTGAGTTGGCAAAATGGACTTTTCGCGGCGCCTCCATTGCATTTGGCAGAGTGTGCGAATTGAAGGGAATTAGCGGTGGAGCGGAGGCGGAGTCGCAGCCTCCCGCCGTCCAATGGTTCCGCGCGCAACCGCCGCGAAACTTGATATGCAAATTTGCAATGAGGTGGCGGGAGGCGCGCGGCGGAGTTTGATGAATAGCCACCGGTTCACGCGAGCTGCACGTGGCCACGTTTTTTGCAGCAGCAGCCACCGCTCCCCCGAGGTTGCTGCTTTGCGCGGGGGGCGGGTTTTGCACGTGCCAAACGGGCTTTCAGACTTCACAAACCGTCTGCTCGTTCTCTCGTTGAGCGAGCTTGAAAAAACTTTGCAAGCTATTCATTCATGAGTAGCAAGCTGTCGGCAATCCCAATAGAATCTACTGTGCAATTATTTTGTCAGAGGTGAATTGATAAAAAATATTTCTCCAAATTCAAAGCATTAAAAATCAGAGTTTCTTCAGTGGAATTGCATTTTCCCCCACAGTTTTAATTGGAAATTAATTTGAAACACAATTAAATGGCTACAAATTCATACCATCGTCTGCTAATTACAGCATGCTCTTTAATATAATTAAACATTTTTTAGTCCAATCTGCATGTGCCGAGTTAATAATTTTTTTAAAGTAGAGCCGCAGCTTAATAATCATAAATCTTAAGGGAAAAAAATGTTTTGTTAACAGTAAACCTCTCTTTTGCTGCTTCATATTTTGACTTCGACATAAAATATTACCCTGGTGGAAAAAACTATATAAAACAGGTTGATTGCTAAAGCTGGTGGAAAGAAAATACTCAAGTGGCGAATTTAGCATTTTCTCCACCCGAGCAGATTTTTTGGACTTATATATACAAGCACTACTAGCTTAGTTTCTCGAATCAATATTTCAATTATTTCTCTTCTCCCTTTCAAATTTCTCCTTTTAATTTACCGGCGCAAACAAAAACTAAATGATACATCCCTTTTAATAAAATTAATAATAATTTTTATTGTGTCTTCTTAAAACAGCAGAATTGAGAGAGGTTGAGCAGGTATAAAAGATAATAAGCTTGGCGGCAGCATAAGTTTTCGGCTAAGGGTCCTCGGCGGCATCTAGGTGGCGATGGTAATGGTGCCCACGGATCTCATTCGTGGTGGCTCGTCTTCATCTAAGGAGTTTGGGCCACTCTCAGCGTCAGAAGGGCAATCAGCACCGGTTGCGGCTGCAAGCGTCGGTTTCTTAGCTGCTGCTGGCGCTCTCGATTCTTCCGTTTTCTCGACCGTTGCCTGCGAAGTCCCTGCGGTTGCTCTTCGTGTACAATACAAAAGGGCAAGACAATTCTAAAATCGTCTTATGATCACCCTCGGCCTGGTCACCAACTCGATGCCAGTCCCCGGCGTAGATCGTGGAGCCCAGTAGAAACAACGGTGATTCCCAAAGCAACTGTGAGCTCCAGGTAGATGAGGAACCGAGTGAACCGACGGAAATAACTATGAGCTTCGGTTGGAAGCAACTGTGAGAATCACTGGTGCTGTCTGGCTGAGCACCAGGAGAGCCTAGCCACCCCGGCTGACTTTGCTAGGCGGCGAGAATGGCAACGGCCTCCCACTTGCCAGGCTGCGCTGCCTGAGCTTAGTTGATCTTTCGATGCTTTTAATCTCAAGCTGCCTCCTGATATACCTCAGCACTCCTACCCTGATTTTACACTCTTTTTGGAAAATAATACTGTTAGTAAAAATCACCTTAGAGAAGAGTCGGAATTTTTGTTTAGCCAGAGAAATTATGTTTACTGGCTCGAATTATACCCTAAGAATAAGTGAAATTAGCAACTATTTTGAGGTCAATTCTTGTTGCTTTTTGAAGAGTTGAAAGGGAACATTATCAGGATTCTTACTTGTTTGTTAGCCAGGTCTATATTAAAAGGACAGAAATTAGGTTAAATTGAGCATTTTTAAGTGCAAATTATTTTAAAAGAACTAGTTTTTAACAATTAAAATTGATAGCTCTGCGTTTGCAACAATTTTCCTCATCAAACCCATGATTTTGGCTTCCAATTTAGGTTCAGCTGTTTCTTTAATTTGAGGCTATCATTTAGATCGCTCGATAAATTATGGAAATATATATACAGCTACAAGAATTCGCGCACCGACCTCAGCACTCAGCTCGTTCTTGTTTTGAATAGTGCAACGTTGGGATCCCCTCGAGCCCTCCCTGAAAACCTGCTCGTTCCTTATATTTTCAAAGCTGTGTAAATTTCATGTGATTTCTGTTAGATGTTACCTAGCTCTTCAATTACTAATTTGTAGTTCCGTTGTTGTATTCACAAGCTGTAGCTGTATTTGACGATGAATTTGTGATTATTCTAGGGTAGAGATTTAGCGAGATGTTTGCCAGGAATGGTGCCTGTTCTCACTATGTGCTTTTTTATATTAATTTTGACGAACTGTTTTTTAACACATATGTACATTTTTATGGTGAGATTAAACAAATATATATTTTGGGCTGTAGTGTAGCGATTGGTTGTGGAAGTATCAATTTTTGTTATTATTGTGCGTGCACAGTCGAATGTTTTACCGGTCGACGCACCGTAGAATCGCGGTACAGATCAGGAAACTCTTTCAAGATGAGGTAAAATTGGTTGGAGGTTTCTACATTATCCTGGCCATGAGTTTTAGTAACTCGCTCACTGCCAGTTTATTCTCCAGATTTTAAGCAGTATTGTTTTACATTTTCAATTAAAATCCCTGAAAAGGTAATGTAAAAGGCAATCATTTTGTTTATTTTCTAACAAATTAAACAAATAAACTGTGCGATATTTGTTATTGAAAGTAAAGGTTTTCAGAGCCTCAAAAACAAAATTCAGAAGCAAAAGTATAAGCACTGGTATTTTAAAGCATAACTACTGTGATTCGGGAAAACTGTTTATTGCTAATGATTTTAAATGTTGCAGATATACTCAATTATTTTTAAAAGTAAAAATTTGCATCATCTATGCTTATTGTTAGCGTATCAGTATTTTCAGTCCTTATTTTATTCGAAATAACGGAACGTGCGTGTTTTTGAATGGAAGAACCATTAGGCCAAACTACTTTTACATTCGTGTCAAATTATACCAAATGTTTCAATCTAACAAACAATTTAGAGCTGACTAACTTTTGCTTCTTTTAAAATAGACTAAAATTTTGTTTTCTGATTATTCATTCTCATTGTCAGTCAATGTGATCATAATAATCCGCTTAGAAGTATTGAAAATAATTTGGATGCTTTAATTTCAAAGCTTTGAATCAAAAATCGTTTTTCTGCTAAAAATTTTGCCTTGTAAATAGGGTAGCTGCGATATTTTAAGATAAAGACAAATGGAGTATTTTTACATGCTTTTTATTTATTTTCAATTTTTCCGGTATGGCTTCAGTCATGGTGAAATGAAATTCAAATTATAATGAGATTTACAAATAAAAACACAATTCGAGTATGTTCTCTCCGTATCCAGCACAATCAGTGTATATGTGTATGAGAGATTGAGTGTACACTAATCGGTTGACAGTGAGATGAAATACATTTCTTCCGAATGCACACGCAACATAACATCAACGTAGCATCTAGTTACCAATAAATAATCAACACATAATCGGCTTCGCATAAATACAGAAAATGTACACTGACAGCTCAGCTTCATCACTATTTATATGTTCACGAAACCGCCGCGGCGGGTTTCGGTTTCGCGGGTGCGCGCGATCGAGTCTGGCGCGCACACAGAGAGCAGTCCCACAAGCGCGTTTCAGTGACAAATCAACACGAGAACAGTATACATACGTACAACAAATAGTAATTCGAGAATGCCAACGAAGACGAAAAAGAGTCAGCGTGATTTGCACCAAAATCAAACGCGGTATAACGCGACGTGTCTACCTATAGCGTAATAATAAATTATCATCGTGTGTGGGAGCCTGTCGCGATTCTCCTCCATTCCTCGTCTGTCGAGATAGTTAATATTGTTTCAACTAGTACAATCTGCAATCTGCATGTGAGTGAGAGTTTGTGTGTATACAATATATATATCGTTCCAAAAGGAGCCCATAGAAAACGAACTCTGACTGAAAAAACTGCGTAGTCCATTGTAGCTGCCTACATCTCGTGTATATATGATCATAAACAACGTACATGTATCTCAAAATAAATACAAATCCTCGGCTGAATTAGGAATTGAAAAATATCGTCGCTCAGTTACAGTAGTGAGTGAATGTGTGTGTGTGTTGAAAATACAAAAACGGCGGAGCGCTTGTTATCCACAAAAAGCCATCTAGTTTGTTTGTTGTATTAATATTGCCTATATGCTCGCGGAACCGACGGGTCGGATAGTTGCGTTTCCGCGCAAATCAGGTGTTCCGCCGTGCGTACGCGGCTTCACAATCAACCGACTCGCGGAAAACGTTTTGTCTGCTTCTGTGTGTGTTCGTGAGATTATGATTATTTTAGGTATGCAAGTTTGTACGACTGCTGTAATTAATGCTTATCGATCGTGGCTACGTAATTAACTGCTTGTGTGGGTGTGTGTTTGTTTAGCTGTACTAAATTGATGAATCTGACACCTAGTAGCGGGTTTTCCAATAAACTGAACCGACCTAAGTTGTGTGGGTTGCATTTTTCGTCTACACAGTGTATGTATTATTATGATGCCTCTGCTATTGGATAGTGTTTGGCGCATACATTTACGTTTATCAACACTGATCTATATCATGTCGGGGGCCCGATTTGACTTGAAATGAGTGTGTGTTGGCGGCGAAAGTATCATAAGAATCGTCATCATGCACTGCCTGGAATGAAGGATTCCCGTTTGTTTGCTTCAATTTGCCCGAGTCTCGCACGCAAATCCGGCGGGGGCAGGCGGCGCGAGGCTTGCCAAAATATAAATCGCCGCGCGCGTCCGCCCGCCTATATTATGACAATATCAATGGGAGTTGAAAAATATAGTACAAAAATCGGTGACGTTAATGCGTGCCCCGCGTTGGGGGTCGATTTGCGAGCGAAAGTCGGTAATTGCGGTGACAAATAAATTAACCATCTGCGTTACAACCGAATAATTTATATAAATACTACATTTTACAATAAATTATCTCGTGTCAACAACTAGAAACTAAGAAAATAAATTACTCATCTCGATTCGTTTATATACAATACCGCGGCTTAACACTAGAGCACTATTGTACAGTAGAGAACGATAAAACTGCCTTTTCACGTCTGCCTACTTTTTATTTCTCAGTTAAAGATTTTGCAAATAGCTTTTCAGTTTTAATTTCTCTGCTCAAAAATGTGTGTGACTGTTTTTCTCAGCTCAGTTAATGCAAAACGCAATTTTTCTATAAATATCCAAGGCACAAATATGTCCGAAAGAGTTCCTCAATCATATTTTTCTCTGGTTACAATATCTCGGGTTATTAAATCTCCTCTCTTCGCGATAACTACCTGGTCAATTTGCTCGTCTATGTTGGGACTATGAGAAATTTCAAGTGGCTACTCCAAAAACGTGTTGTTACCGTGTGAAATGTAAGCAATTCTTTTTAACAAACACCTCTCATGTTTGATACAAATTCTAGCAGAGGACGTCTAGCTCATAAAAAATTGTATAATATACTTTTATCAAGATGCGTGTGTATTTTTCGTCGTGTGAACATGTCGCATTCCACGTGAGTGTGTGAGTAAGTGTGTCTATATGCTTTGTGTGAGTACAGTACAATTACAGTATAATGTTCATACAATATATGTATATAAAAGCAGCGAGTCTAACATTTTTAGAAACTCATCCTCGAGCGCGGTTGGGACTGTCTTGTATGTTTCTACTTGTCTTGCAAAACTGTCTAGTTAGTCGTGTCAGTTTGAGTTGGGGGTGTGTGAGTCGCAATTTTGAGATCATTGGCATCTCTCTCATCGTGAACAAGACAGTGGGATGATGCAGAGTTTAAGTTTTGCAGTTGGATAGGTGAGGAACCGGATCCAGGCAAGAAATGCTCTCCAACAGCAGTATGGAAACACACACCGACCGAAAGGTCACGTTATTTTTTGAATGTCTAGACCAATGCCTGGCATAAAAATAGATATAATTGTAGCGGGCTGCCTACTCAACAGGCTGAGCACATCCATTGTGTGTGTGTGAGTGTGTGAGAGTGTAGTCAACTTTTTCATGTAATCGCGCACTACATGTTTTCCAAGGTTACATTATGTGTATATTAGTAATAATTGCAGCATTTGAACATTAGCGACTTGAGCTACCGTACTTGTCTGTCTCAGTGTGTTTATACGTCTGGATTTACCTACAGTTAAGACAGTTTTGTATTGCATGTTTTGCCTGCTTAGGAGACAGCCTCCGCGCGCACCACCACAATGCACTGCAAGGAATTTTTTTCCAGGAGAACGGACAGCAGTCCCGAGTTTAATTCATATCACAAATTGCAGCGGCGGTGCCCACTTTGACCTCTCCTATGCAGATCAGTCACTCACACATAAAAAGAATTGGTTAGCGGACTATCAGTTAACTAACAGAGAAAATATTACATCAGTAGCAGTTCGCCTAGGAGCAGATATCACATTCAAGATAACAATACATGTGAGTGAGAGTGTGTGTGTCGTGTGAGTGTGTGAGTCGTATAATTAAATAGAGATATTATGCTTCAACATGTTACCACCAAAATGAGGATTATTAATTGCCTGAGACGGATTTTCTCGAGTAATTTTGCATGCAAAATTTTTGTAACAGTCATCCAATTGAACATGAAATTTGTACACAATTCAAAATACGCAGAGAGATTGAGATTTATACATTCACCGGATCGCTCTAATTTTCGTGTTTGTAGTATGTTTACATTTAAAGCGCTTGCACAGAAACCGAAACAATGAAAAGCAGAGAGGTGAGACTTTTATGGGGGGCGGTGGGCTCACGTCCAGAAGGATGGCCAGGGGGTGGCCCGGAGGCAGTCAGTGGGAAGCGGTCTGACTAAATCTAACACGTTTACGTGCATTCGATGACGTGATGCTGCGACGACTCGATTACACTCGGCCTCTGCGGAGGCTGCAGGAGTTGAGGGTGAGGGTGTGGGTGAATGTTCATGCCACCCTCCACTCGGCCCTCGAAAGAGTCTCTTGAGTCCATGTCATGGGCCTCCTTTTCTAAGCTGCCTGTAGACAGAAAGCAAGGTTTAGTAAAATGCTCACGGCACATGGGTTTGGAGTTGGGTTAATTATTAAATCGAATTCGCACTTACCTATGCTTACGTCAGAGGAAGCATATTCATAGAAGCGGTGACCGGTTGGCGAGGCACCAGCCAAGGAAATTTCCTCGTCAATGTTGTTTGGTTTGCAAGCGGTTGTCTTCCAGTGTGTTCTAAAATATAATGAAAAAAATTAATTAATTTTTTGTACTCTTTTGGGTTCAAAATTTATTGATTGAATAAGTGATGAGAGAGAGAGCATATAAGTGTTGCGGTTGGAAATTTTGTAATACCTGAGTCCACTTGCACTGATGTACTTCTTGTTGCAGCGTTTGCATGTGAATGGGCGTTCATTTGTGTGAAGCCGTTTGTGCAGCTTCAGGTGGACGAACTGGGTGAACTTGGCAGTACAAAAATCGCAGTTGTAGGGCTTTTGACCTGAGTGTAGCCTAAGGTGAGTCTTGAGATTTGAGGTGCTGCTGAACCTCTTGTTGCAAATGTTACACTCATGAGGCTTCTCCCCTGATGAGATAATAACATAATTAGCATTTTTTTTTCAAACAATGAAGCTAAAGAAAATATTAGTAATAAAAATAACAGCCTTACCTGTGTGTACGAGGTGGTGCTTCTGCAGGTGGGCCAGTTGGGTGAAGCTTTTGGTGCAGATGTCGCACTTGAAGGGCCTCTCGCCCGAGTGCGTCCTCAGATGCACCTTGAGGTTGGACAACTGGCCGAAGGTCTTGAGGCAAACGTTGCACTCGTAGTGCATCTTGCCGTCCTTCTTCTGCAGAGGGTACGGCAGCGACCTGTAGCCCCTGGCGGCCGCCGTGTTGGGGCTCATTGGACTTCCGCAGGGCGACAGCGACGAGTGTGATGGTGATCTATGCGGCACCGAGCCAGGGGGTGGGCTCTTGAGGTGCAGCTGCGACATGAGGTTGCCGGGCGGTGGCGAGAAGGACTTGATGTGCGGCGAGTGCTGCATCATGTAGGGTGGCGAGTTAGGCGTCGACGAGTGGATCAGCGAGCCCTGATGGTGCGGGTGGTGAGGGTGGAAGCCCGGGTGCGCGTGAGGATGGGGGTACATGTTGTAATAGGTGGGGCTGTAAACCTCGAGCGGGAGGTGGGTCGGCGGCGGCAGCACCGGGGACGACTGTGCGCGGCTCGCCTGGTGGGACGGCGGAGGAGGTGGTGACACATGCACCACCGTCGGCTGTTGGTGAGAGCTTGAGTCCGGGCTGGGGGGCAGAGCGTGGTAGCGGTGCGACTTTTTGTACGAATACGCCATCTCGGTGGGGCTGGACGGGGACACCTCGCTGGTCGAGACTGCAGAGTCGACCGACCGGCGCACGCCGCTGTTGATGTCCGCCCGCCTCATGAGGATATTCTCGAGGATGGAGCCAGGTTGGTTCTTGCTGGCCGGGTGGCTCTCGTAGTAGGACTTGTACGGCTTGAAGCCCACTGGGCTGGGCGCCTTGCTCGCCTCCGGGGTCGTGCTCGTGGCCACCAGGACCGGGCTTTTGGGGCACCGCACTGGTTCCGGACTGGCCTCCTTGTCGCTGTCCATAATCGGGATGCCCACGGCGCTGCTAGCCTTGGGGGCTATCTCGCACTTGGTTTTGTAAGTCAGCTTGGACATCTTGATTTTGACTTTGCGGTAAGAGTTTTTGCAGTCTTCCAGCTCGCTGCACATGTAGCTTTTGCCAGTGGATGCTGAGCTGACCACGCTGACGCTCGTGCTTGACTTGTCGCTGGACTTCTTGCTGCAATTGCACATCAGATCATTAGTCTTAGCAGATTGAATTTTAATAAATAAAAAAGGTTTCTAATTTATTTCCACGAAACCCACCTGCAATCCAGCACGTAGTTATTTTCAGAGTCGCAGTCGCTGCTGTCTTCCGGAGGAGTGAATGCATCGTCCTGGTACCCATGGCTGTTGTATCCTTCGTCTGAGCGGACAGAGCCATCAGTCGGGGTGAGCTGGCTTGACCTCTGCTCGTAATGTTCCTTGCTAGAGGGCGAGGCCATCAGCGGCGAGTGAACCTGCGGCGAGTGAACCTGCGGCGAGTGAACCTGTGGCGAGGCCGATGGCTTGTCTGTGTGGTCGCTTTCGATGTCAACCATCTGCGCGTCCTCATTCTCGTCCTTAATGTCCGATAGAGCGTTTGACTCCTCCTTATCCATGTTTGCATTTTGCACTTGCTGACCTAAAATTTAAAAAAATAATCGCGGTCAAAATGTTGTCAAGTGAAATCTATACAAATTATAAACAAGACCATGTATTACAATGAAAGAATTTTGAATATTCATGTTGTCTGATATAGTTTGTTAAAAAATCCTCAGTTCTTAATTCAAATTTTCTCCAAAGGTTTCTGCTCAAGGTTGTGTGCGTGCGAATATCATTATTGCTAAAGTGGGCTTTTTGTTTGAGGGCCTGGTGAAAAAATCCAGAAAGGCTACGCATACTTCAATGAAGGTGCGATGGCCTTTGAAGTCTGTTAAGTAACACTTTCTAAGAGCTGCCTCACTTTGAAGTTAAATAATTTTCTCGAGAGTAATCCTGACCCAGATACGCGTCTGCGGTAGTAGGTCGTTGAACTTGAACGAGTTCTCGCATACTGCTTCAGGTTATTCGCGCAAGAGGGCTCTCTAGTTTTTGCAACTTGAAAATAATGTCATCCTTGACAAAAAAAAAATATCCTGCAAAATTTTGAAGCAATGGAATACTTTTGTGCACTCGTCTTAGTTATATTTCAGTTATAATAATATAATTGTATTGTGCTAGATTATAGCAAAAATATTAATTATATTTTCGGCAAGTTTTCCAATTTTTAATAAATTTAATGAAATGAGCTTTCAGCCTGCGAAAAAAGCGGTATGCAAAACGTCACTCACAGATGCGTCGCCGGCTGCCTAACTCGAATAATCAGATCAATCTATTAAAAGATTCCATTCCGCGCAGCCACACTTGTGACACGTAATGACGGTCCTTTCCTGTCAGTTACCCCGAAATAAACCTGATTACAAAGCATCTGTCAAAATCAATATTCGGTGACGCGTGTAAATGCCACGTGAACAATGGAATCATTAATTCTCAGCGGTATTGAACACACACACACACACACACTTCCCGTTATCAGCGGTGATTGGCTTTCTCCGAATTTATTCCAAAATCCCTGAAGTGTCGCCTGCCTGCGCACCGCGTGCGACGAGTCAAGCTCACGCGGTAAGGTCAACATAACGGTGTGATATATCAGAGCATAATAACTACTCCCGGACCTCTCCACTGCTTTGGAACATCAAAGAGAGCCATGCAACGCGACTCTTATCTTGGCGCATCATCCAACTAGTCTTTGGAATAACAAAGCACACACACTCGCACATCAAGCAGCGAGTCTGGCGGTCGTTCACCTCGGCCAACTGAGCGTATCTAGGCTGGCAGAGGAACGCACCGTTGAAACCTTTAGACCTACATTCGTTCATTCGCGCGCTTGAGTACTTACGAATGCGCTGCAACATTTGTCCTCCCGTCAGCGGGTAGTTCAGTCTTTCGGCGAACTCGCGACAATACCACACCAGCAGCTCTTGATCGGGCTGGATGGTTTTCGTCGTGTAAAAGTAAATGTTAGTCTGCAAGCAGTCACGAGACGGACAATTAATATCTGCACGCCGCGGATGCGATGACGCCGAGAGTTACTCACCTTGTACTGACAGGCTATTAGGTTCTGCGACTCGGCCGAGTCCGCGGGGTTGACGTACCTCATCCAGTTGGCTTTAGAAACGTCACAGCCATCCAGATAGTAGTACGATTCGTTGTCATTGTAGATCTGATGACAAATTCCCCCAAAAAATCATTTTACATGTGCTCGAAAAAATAATGCTCCAATTTTAGGAAGCCAACTTTTCATAAAAGTCTTAGTTTAATAAATTTAATATTTCTGTACTCACCCTCCAGAAGTATTTTTTGTTCTTGGTCTGGGGAACCTCGTCTTTGGCATAAATGTCGCCCACCAGTGGCCCGAAACGGGTTCCACGGGGAATCACGCCTGTGCTCCATACACCATGCACCTGCAACAATCGGCGAGCACCAAACTATCAGAATGGGTGACCCGGACACGTCGGCTCGCGGCATCGCTGCCAGCAACTGTACATTATTGCCAGCCACTGGCGAATAACTGGCTCCGATAATGTAACTTTCTTTTGTGACATCAAAGAAGCCTCGCAAGCGAGAATTGGAATAGCCAGCAGGACTATCAAAATAGCTCACTTATGCAATCTCAACGCATGCGTTATTCGTCATTTGACCTTGCGTTGCATTTATTATTGACGGTTGAAATGTAGCAGAAAGTTAGGAAATTGGGAAAAAATTCACTCACGTCCAAAAGTGTTTCAGACATCTTGAGCACAAGGTTTCGGGGCAGAGTTTCTTGCGCACGGTTGGGGCATCCCGGCTCCGGCACCCTGTCCATCACCATGTAGACGGTGCGGTGCTCGAACTCCTCCTCGCGCATTGTAGCAAGGTCCCACGGGATTTCATCCATGTTTCCCTGCGGGCAAAAAAACAAACATTTGGTTAATTAACAATGGTTGGTTGCTGAGTGGTGGGGAACACAGCGCCTGCAGAATGGGAGAGTTATGCAACTGGCACGACCTCTAGACTCGGAGCGGCGCAAAGGTCAAGTGCAGAAGCGCGCAGTTCGTCGCGGAAACTGCATTTCCGCGAATTCCATCAGTACCGTTGTTCATAGCGAAAGCGGAAGTCTGCCTCCAGGCGGGTGGCAGAATGGAAAAAATTGCCCGCGCGTCAAACGAAAGTGATTTGCAGATCAGCTCATTCAATCGGAGCATCAGTGATTAGCATCTGTGCAGTGACCGAGAGTCGGGAGGGCGCGAGGGAGGGCGGAAATAACAATGTGATTGACTTCACCCACGATCGAAGAGCGGACGCTAACTTTCGCTCGGCAGCATGGCAGCGCGGCAACAAAAGGCGTAGTGGGTTAGTCACAGAGAGCGAACTGCGATGGATGCACTTTTATCCGAATGCAGTGCTGTGTCGTCTGGCCACGGGTGCAGACTGCGCTCGGTCGATAATTTACTCACTTCGGGCTGCCGCGATCGTTTAGAGTGCACGGCCTGGGCCCGAGTGCATGCCGCGTGGGCGCGCAACCGCTGCACACAGCGGTCGCGAAATTTCCGCGGGGTAGGCGCATGATTGTCCTGCTGCAGGCTCACTGCCGTGAGGGTTGGTGTAGGTTGCATTTCGCAATCGATAAGTTCGCTCTATGCTCCCCCCGCGTGTGAGCGTGTGTGTGTGTGTGTGCAGGCTGCCGCTCAGGCCGGCGGCTGGCATAGAAAACGGGCAGGCGTCTGCCGTCGCCGCCGCCGACGCCGCTTTTTCCTGCTTTTATCAGCCGGCCCGAGTGCGCAGTTTTTCAGTCTGCAGAGCATGCGAAGAAGTATATATTTCAGGCGCAACCAATATTCTTGGCACACTAATGGTGTGTCATTAATTCCCATGCGGGCGGGCGGGCAGGCAGACTTTCTTTAGTTTGTCTTTTTAATAGCGTCTGCGGGCAAAAAGCGAGCACCGTTTTCCCCTGTTTTGTGCCGAAGCCAATTAAAAAGCGATGCAAAACGCGTAATCATGGCAGTGCGCTTTTGAAAAATTCCATACCGACAGCCTTACATTAGGTACCAAACACGGCAGTGAAGCACGTCAATTACCCGGCTAATTGCAATAGAAATTCATCGAGCCCGGCTCGTGTGCAGCGCCCTTTATGATTCGAAAAACAATCGAGCGCTGCGCGCTTTTTAATTTGCATTCGTCTCGCACCCTTTGTCTGCGATCGCCGGCACGCAAAATTGGCATGCAAAGTGACCTTAATTACGGGGAATAAATATTGCGTGGGGGACGGACTGGCTGGCTGGCGGGCGGGCAAAAAAGCCGCCACGGACTGCATTGCTGATTTTTGCTTCGTCTCGGCCGCGGCCAAAAAGTGACAGAGTGGACGTGCCGCGAGAAACAATCGCAGTCAGATTTATCGGCCGGCGTTGCGAATTCTCGCCAAATTCAGCGCGGGTGGGCGAAGGGGGCGAGTGGGAGGGCGGACGGGCGGCTGGAACAGCAGTCTAGACAGATCTATGCAGCGCAAAAATCGCCGCAAAAAGGAATCACGTGAGCAGACGGCGGGCGCTTTTTTGTCGAGGCAGCCAGCCGTCGAGTAGGGGCCGTCGGGGGGTGCTTTTCGGCGCGCGCGAGTACGCAAGGTCATGGCTATAGTGGGGAAGGTCAACAGCAGACACAACATTGGGCGGTAGCGCCGCAAAGTGCCGGCTGCCCAAAGCTTCTCGCTTGCCGCTCGCCAAAATCGATCAAAAAAGAAGCACTGCACGCTGCCAGCCTGCCTGCCTCCCGAGCGCGTATGCCGAGTATGCACGGCGAGCACGCCACCCCTCTGCGGACGCCGCGCCGCGTTCTCCACTCGACAAGACTTTTGGCGGGACAGTCGTACCGTCATGAGCACCGAAACAATGCACGCGTCTCGCGGCCTCCGCGGAATAGCGAAAGCGAATCCGACTTTCGGTGCGAATCCTATGCTCCTGACACGGGATCAAAGATCTCCTCGGCGGCTCTTCCTGCCGGGAGGAAGACGTTAGAGGTCCGTTGCCTGTCGGGTCAGCGGCGGCCAATTCAGCAAAACTCGCACGGATCAATACGGTCCATGAACCGAAGATGACTTTGCGAGATAATAAAAGGCGCACGGCAAAAAGACGAACCAATTCTGCCCGCGATTCGTCGTCCATACGGGCTTGAACGCCTGCCAAGAAGGCACTAAAACTGAATTATATCGTCGACGAGCGCAAAAAGCAGAGTTATGGATTTAAGCAACGGATTTGAAGGATGAGGTCTGCGGTATGGGTTGCTAACTCACCTGTCTCATTTCTGAATTCAGAGGCCAATGCTGCTCAGTTGTTGACGACCATCGTCTTCAGCGACAACGTCAAATCTGAAACGAAACAAAAAAGGCAATTTAGCATGTTTTTCAGCGTTCTCACACACGTGCAGACACACTCCATAATTAAAATGCATTCACCAACGGCAATTGCGAGTGCGTGCTTTTCACTCCCCGTCGACGATTGTGCGAATTGCCGTCGCAAAAACCCGTCGGCGGTTTGCATGTTTGTGCATCCACGGCGGAATCGTCTACAGGGTCTTATTATCATTAGGCGGTGATTATTTTGCCAGCTCAAGTGGGTGTTGCTACGGGCCGCGCGCGCCGTGGTGATGAGCTCCTCGCTCTCGTGTAATACTGCTCTTGTTTTTTGTTCTGCTTTCAGGCGCAGACTTTATTATTGCCGCCGCCTCCCATTCGCAATTGCCTCTCTGCACATGCACACATCCGCACATAAGCACATTCCCTTCGGTAATGTTTGAAGTTCGCGTCTTTCAGCACCCGAGATTCAAGCCAAGCCGGCCGGGAAAGCAGCCGTTTTTTATTCACGAGCCGGCCATTTATTCTCCAGTCCGGCGCTGTGCTGTGTTTTTGTTTGCTCAGCGAGGGTGGTGCACCTCCATCAAAATAATTCGTTATCAGCGTGCGAGACTCTGCCGAGCAGATCTACTCCGAGTTAAGTATGCACACAGTACAGTGGCCTTGGCTCAAAGTCATGCTCGGGTCACAGTCGCGAGTGAGAGAGAGAAAGAGAGAGAGAGAGAGAGAGAGAGAGAGAGAGAGAGAGAGAGAGAGAGAGAGAGAGAGAGAGAGAGAGAGAGAAATATTAATCTGCTGCCGCTTCAGCGTGCAATTGTTATGCGACTCTCGCTTACTGCTCACTGGCAGGCGTGGAGGAGTAATATTATTTCTGGCTAGCTCGGGTGTCGACCAAACCATTTCCCATCAGAGAGAGCAGTGTGTGAAAATCAGAGTGAAAAGTCAACAGACGGATGTTATCACTATTGTGTGGCGGCGGCGGAGGCGGCGGCGGAGACGGCGGCTTAAGGCCTTCCACAAAGTGCGATCAAAGAAACCACTGGGCGAGAGGACGCTTAATTGGTGTTCGAAAAGGAAAAAGCGGCGTCTGCCGGTCCCTTGGCAACAGACTGCCGCTGCTCGCTGTTTTCGATACTCCGAATTTGGATCGCTGAGCAGACGGGGGTGATTATTTGTGTTTGCGAACGCGCCCAGACACCCGCGCGCACACCGGGGTTGATTGTGAAAGCAGACGCGACCGCCACGCCCGTAACTATAGTAACGCCGGTGCAGCCACTTGATTCTCGTGTGTGTGTGAGTGAGTGAGTGACTGGCTGGCTGCGTGAATGATGCTTCTGCAACTCGAGACGCACGCTGCATGGCTGCTGATAGCGTAGCCCTCCTAAAGGGTTAAATGGCTTTCCGATTAGGCGGCAACCCGAGATGTGTTGCATAAAGTCTCGTGATCCATGCCCTTGCCCAAGTCAAAACAACTTACGAAACCAACACTTGTCAGCCCCCCGACTAGGACGGTTATTACATAATGGATCAATGGCGGGAGTAATGAGCACCCCATTCAACAGACCCGAGGGCAGCCAGACGTTTTTTTCATTATGTACAGAGCTGCTGAATTGACTGCGTGAATAGCTGCTAAATGAAGAAGAGCTCGTCTACCGATATATTGGTCATTTTTTTTCTAAATATCCGCGTTGCCAAAGTAGTCTGCTAATTATTGCGTTGACGGATGGCGTCGCGGTCTATGCAAATTGGAATTCGGTTGGCGGGGGTGGCGACGGTGCCTCTCCGCCGACGCCGCCGCCGCCGCAGCACCAGCAAAGCTATTTCCATTGAAAACAAAGGTCGGTAGACAGCGCGACGGCAATTATATATCGTCTCTTTCTCCCTCATCCCTGTCTGGCTGCTGCGAATCTCGAGGAATCAATCACGCCGCCCGCGACCCTATATATCGACCAGCAGCAGCAAGCCGCATGCTGCTAAGCGAGCGAGAAAGGGACGAAAGCGATTTTAGCACCAGCGGCGGCGTTTTAAAAGCCGCCAAGGAAAGGGAAACCGCAAGCAGCATACACGAGCATAATGAGCAAGCATGCTGCTGGCGTGTTTGATTAGCGAATGAGTGAGCACGGAAAAGAAGAGTACTCTCTCGCAGACGGGTCTGTGGGTGGGTGGGCACGAGACGAGCGGCGGTCGATGCATGTGGCGCGCGGATTACGCTCGGTGAAAGAGAGTGCGGCATCCCCGGCCTGACTGACTGCGAAAGCAGGGTGCAATACACTATTTGGTGAGCCGGCGGGCACGAGACACTCTGCCATCGATCCCCGGTGGTACCCTGCTCACCAACATAGCCAGCCAGCCACCCTCTCATCTTCGGTGGACAATTAGACAAGTGGCAACGCACCCCACCGTGAGCAGCGAGAGAGCGAGCGAGAGCTATTGTCTCCCTCGACGACCGGGCTGCACTTCAAGCCAGACGTTGTTTAGATCCGTCTTTCCGTGAGCGGGGTGCGGTCAGCACGACACTAACTTTTTACACGCAGCAAACGTGTGGAGGCATCTGACTACCGCGTGGCCGTCGTGCCGTTTTATCATTTTTTTTCTTTCTCACTCCACTCGGAATTAATTGTGTTACGTAATGTGCACGTAGTGAGTGTGGGGGTCGCGGTCACGCCACGCCGATTACTTATCTCTGTTCGCGCGCGCGCTCGTCAACCGGCAGCGGCAATTTGTTTATTTACCCTTGGTCGTCGGATGGCACAACCCACGCCCGACACCGCAAATAGCCCAGCGACGTATGGACACGTTGGGGTAGGCAAATGAGAGAGAGAGAGAGAGAGACTGCGGGCGGTACGCGAAAATAACGTCGACCAGGCGATGATTGAAAACGGAATATTCACCGGCAGACGTGAAGGTCGTCCACCTCTAAACAGAAACCGTAGAATAGCACCACGGTATACATATTGCAACTTACGTGAACTCTGACCCGGCGGGCGACGATAGCGTCTGGAACGGTGGAGCGCGAAGTGAAGCGTTCCGCGACCGTCGGCCTATAACCTACCCCAATTCGGGCAAGGATAGCCCCGTGCACATCTAGAAGGGGAGAGTTTGAGGCGGGACCCCGGTGCTGCTGGTGCGCGCCGCGATAGAGGGGACTTAGCACGCAGCCGCCGAGCCGCGTTGCTGTACGAATTATGTGCGAAAAAGCTCGGCGTTTTCCACTCGGGCGTCTGGAAAATTTTCGGGCCAGACATATAGCAGCTGCCGCGCGCGGCTCAAAAGATAAATCTCAATTACGAGAGGCCGTATATCTGCGCGCATTGTGCGCCCTTGTGCATTGAATATAATCGCGCGGTAGCGGCGGCTACATTGGCGGAGAAGAAAAGTGTTTTTCTGTCTCCTTTTGTCAGCGCATTATCCCAATCAGACGAAATGCCTCCGTCTGCATACTCGGGCAAATTAAAGCGACCAACTCATTTCCTCGAGAGTGACACAAAGGGGCCAGCCATGCCCTAGGATAACCCGCTGACGTCACTATTTTAATGATAATAAACAGCACTTGCACACATACACACACACCATCTCATCTCGCGAGAGGGCATTAAATTTATTATTAGATGACGGACGGACGGGCGAGTGGCATCTCACATGACACACGAGTTGAGCAGCAGCATTAACAAACACACAGTGTGGTGGCCGTCGAACGAAGCATGAATTTTAACTGCGAGTGCAGGGGCAGCTGACGACCTCGCTCGCATTCCCGGTCCGCGGACACAAAGCACAAGGGTCCGCCAAAATTAACCGGCCCGCCACCCTTTCTCTGCGATTCGGGCCTCATTAACCAAGCCCGCCGCTCTCGCTCTTTCACCGCGCCGTTCGGGCGGCCGAGCGAGCGAAACTGCGCGAAATGCGCCGAGCCGCGCGAGCGGTCGTTGAACCCACGGGAGGGGTAATATCGCACACAGCCAGCGCGCGCGAGTGGTCCCAAATGCGGAGCACGGGTGCATTTTTTGCTGCGCGTTCAAAGCCCCGTGCGTGCGTGCCCGGTTGCGCGCCCGCTGAATGTGTGTAAACCTATGGAGGAGCGGCGGCGGTGGTGCATCCGCGAGAGAGTTGTGTGTGTGTCGCAGTGCGGCCTGCCGCCTGCGTGCTATTTCGGGAAAAGAGCAATGCACAGAAATCGATGCGCGGGTCGAACAGAGGGATCGAACGGACGGGATGCACTCGCGCTCACCCCGCGGCGTGAACAATCAGCGGAATTAAGGCGGGGTGGGTGGTAGGGGGCCGCGAGTGGGCGGGGTGCGGAGCGACAAGGAGTATTAACCTAGGTCAGTAACATCTGAAAGTATTATCGAGAGTTAGGTCAAATAAAAGTCGATTTTATTAAGCAGCTTGGTGCGCTCGCTAGCTCGCTCGCTGGTTCTTTTTATGCACGCGCTTCGAGGGGAATCTCTTCTGCCTTGTGGTGCATGTGTGTGTGCTGTGTTTGTCGTTCTGCCGCCGCGCTGCTCCTCTAATTCCGATTTTACGACCAGCCGAGTTGTAAAAAGAGCGCGCCGAGCACGGCACTTCCAACGAAATGGCAATCGGACTTATGGGAAATTTACTGTTCCGTCCAATTTATTTCTCTGACGAGAGCGAGAGAGAAAGAGAGGGAGGAAAAAAACTCGGGCGCTCGGGCGTCACCGAGCATCAAAAGGCAAACTTCGCTTTGTAATCTTGTTTCCAAGCTGCGCGCGAGAGAGCAAAGTGCGAGGTAAATACATTTTTCAGATAAGAGCCATGCCGAGGTCGGCGAGTGGAAAGTAAAAAGCGCGCATTTGACGAAAAACAGTGTACCGCGAGGTCCATGAACCCGGCGAACGCACGAAAACAATGCGAAAAGACGCAACTGGCTGGCGGGTTGCATTAGCAAAACGAGGCGCGCACCGCGTTTTAATGAAATGCATAGTAACGGCATGCTATGGCAAGAGAATGAGAAAAAAGCAGCAGCACTCGGCCGTCGTTGCAATTTCGACTTCAAAGGCGCGAAACACAACAAACACCAACTATGTGCATGCACCGAGGGGCTGCTTTCCACCTGCCGAGCCACCCACTCGCCGCCTACCCGCCCACCGCCGACAGCGCGGTCAATGACCCCCGTCGATGCACATCAGAGCGGGCGTCCGACGAGCCTATTCAACCCTTCCGTACTCACCTGTGAGCGACCTGGCAGGGTCCGTGTCTGTGGGCTCGGGCCGGCGACCAGCAGGGGCTGCTCGTGATTCGGGGGCTCACTTTTTTCGGGCGCCAAAAACGGTCGCTTGTGGTGCGAATTGTGCTCATTTACAAGAGTGCGACCGCGCGCACCGAACCTACCTCAATATAGACTGCGTTAACCCTCCCCTGCCTCGGCGGCGGCGGCGGCAGCAGCACGAATACCCCTAGCTCGCGAGTCGCCGCCGCCGCCGCCATAAAATCAATGCGTCTGCGCCGGCCGGCTTGTCGAGGCGAGAAGGGCCGATGAGCCCGACAGCAGCGGTGGCAACCAGCAGCCAACCCTTTCGGAACCCCATACCCTGCCACCTCCGACCCGCCTCAACGCAGCCACCGCCCCCGAGGCGGCCCTCTCCGCTCCAACTGGGGCACACACTTCGTTTCGCTTTATGCCCCGCTGACACTTTTGCATGTGCACACATTTTTTTCCGCGTGTGCATTTCGAGACGCATTGTCGGGCGCCGGGCAGGGGGTGGCTCACCCACCCTTCCACCGCGCGACGTCCGTCCGCCCGCCCACCCGCCCAGCAGATCGATCACCGAGTGCATGCCGCTGGTGAACAACCTCCAGGCTGCACTGGCCTCATTTTCGGCGGGACTTGCAACCCCTCCGGCACCCCCCCGGGCCACGGTGCATACTTTTCTTCCACACACTTTTCACACACGCATTTCGGTGGTCGATTGGCCGCGTGCCATGATGCACGTGCACCGGCCGAGGCAAACAGATTAAAACATGAATATCAATGGGATGCACGTCTCGCGGAGAGGAAGGGATGCCGAGAGTAATCAGCGGGCGAACAGGCGGGCGGGCCGGCGATGAAAGGTGCATGCATATGCATCCCATTGTGTCGTACGTGCAAATGCACTCGGTTTCAACTTGCACTTTCTTGCCGGGAAGTTATTACTCGCGCTGTGTGCACTCGGTTGTTTAACTTTCATAGAGTAAACCTATCTGATCGGAAATGCTGCTGTGCGCTTATATAAATGCAAACTCGCCCTCGCCCTCGCACCGCACAACTCCTCGATTGTTTGCACGGCACCGACTTTAAATACGCGTCGCTTCGAGTGGCCACTCCAGGCGTCTAAAGCCGCAAGCGAATTTTTTTTCATATTTTTCAGGTGCTCTCGACGAGCGCGCACTAGAATGGTCGAGACAGGCAGAAACTGCGTAAGCGCTGCAGCTGCTGCCTGCCTTATGTCGGTTAATGAACTTTGCAGAATATTAAAAATGTGTCCTTCTTTCCGTGCATGTGCGAGCGCTGTAACGGGACTTGCCTGCTTGCGCGCACTCACACTACTGACCACATTACTTGTTTGCATTGTCTTTGGTGGCAAACTGCCGCACCTGCAAGCGTCCCGATTTCAGTTTTTTTTCTCTATATACAATATAGGTCGGGAGAATCGCCTTGTGGCGCCTGTTGACAGCGGGGAGGAAGTGGGCTACAGGGGAGAGAGAAGTCTCTCACAATAATGAAAGAGTTGCTTTTCATTCTCGCTCGCGCGCTTGTCATCTTTCCAGAAAAAAACGCACTCGCTGCGTCGCCTGCTTCAATACACACCCTCGGGCCAGATTTGCATTCCACACGAGCAGTGTGAAATAATTTATCTTCGTTGGCTCCGTCGCTCAGCGTGAATGAAAAATGAGAGAGAACGTCAGGCCGCTGCTGGACGCAAGGCGAAAAGTGTTGCGCTCTTTCAACAATAAGCCGAATTGGGCATGAACGGCGCGGCTAATTGGCTTATATGCGGTAAAACGAAAATCGGAGAGTCTGTAAAAGTGCAGTCCTCTTCCTGTCTTTCGCATTACGCCAGATGCAAATGTTTGCCGTCGATGTGCGCGTGTTTTGCATGCGGGCACAATGCCACAGAATGAGAATTACATTGTCTGAATTACTCAACGGCGCAGGTACTGCCTGTTCACCCACCGTTCGCATTTCCCAGACGGGCACCGGCGCATTTAATTAATTAAAAAGGCTGAGTTTTCCAGCCGTGCAAAAATGCGAAAAAGCCGCGGAAAAGGAACAAAGCAGCACCGCAATTTAATTACAAAATCCGACGGCGGCAAGCCAGGGTGTCAAGAGGCAGCAACGCGTCGACACCGGCACACTCACTTGAAGTTTCAATTGTGCGAAAAAAGAAAACGCGCGCGGCTGCGGCGGCAGAGGCAGATAATTTGCGATGACATAATTGAGCGTGCACCTGGCATAGACGAGGGCTCGCTGGCGCAGCCGGGTGGGTGCTTGTGTTGTTTTGCGTCTCGTTTACGCCCGCCGCTTGGAGTGGCAGTGAAAATAATGGGCGCCGCTGACGGGGTGTAGCTCGCAAGCAAAGGTCAATTATTTCGGGATCCCGTGAGGGTTAATGCCTCGCGTCTTGCGGCCGGTCAAGAATAAACAACCAACTCTTTTTTCTCTTGGCACTCACTTTTAAAAAGAGGGGGCAAAAGTAGTTCTAGAAAAGCGCACCGAGTTAACCCCAAATTACCTTGAAGTCTTCGTCGCGGCGAGTCGGAAATAGCCGATGATATTTCAGGGCGGCGGGATGCGAATGAATTTATTTTTCGCCAACACACTGCGGCAATTTCATTTCACGCCGCCTGCTCACTCGCGCGTAAATCTGCCGGGAGCGAAAACAATTCCCCGTGAATTCATTTCGCAATTTGTTTTAATTACAACGGGATTTGCTTTAATTATGCATACACGTATATACAAGCACGCGCTGCGAATGAAAATTTATGCGTCGCCCGTGGGCAGATAAAGAACGGGTATTTTTTTCAACAAAGCACCCTTATTACACCGAGCTTGGCAGTCAATAAAAACGACACGAGAGTCAATTTATGACTCTTGAGCCAAGGTCGCGGTTCGCGGGCTTTCCAAACTCATTGTGTGAACAGGAAAAAACGTTGATTTTTTGTGATTAGAGGTTTTCTCGGTCCTTTCCCCAGTCAGACCGAAAATTGAAAGTGCTCCTCCTCCAAAGTCCAAACAAAGTGAGCAACGGAATCGTTCTTCACGACTAATTTTCCTTTTCCTGTGGGGAGTCTTTCTCCTGGCTGCCATATTTTTTATGCCGTGATTCTCGTTTTTTGTTATGTACAAGCGGCGTGTGAGCCGGGTCCCGTTATTATCATGCATGCATGGGGGTGGGGGGAACCATTCCCTGCCTGCTCGCTGACTGAGTGAGTTACCTCACAAGGCAGGCCCTGATTTAATGCATCATCGCGATACCGTTACAAGAAGTGTGAGTGCGCGCTGCCGTCGTATGAGGCTCTGCTCGAATATCAGTCAGCAGGTATATATGCGCTCTTGAGACTCGATAAAAAAGGTATTATAGGTGGAGGAGGGCATATTGAAATGCGAGCACCACCTTTTCGTTATTATTTTTTAGTTCCCACGTCGGCAGAGGGTAAAAAATTGAACCTGCACTTTTTGTGGGCCGTGCACGGGTTTTTTGGAGTTCGGTCGTAGGCCGATGAACCCTCTTATCCTGGGAAATCTATCTGGAAACGCATCCTGTCTACCGTAGAATGCACAGGTCAGCGGGAAGCAGTATTTTTTGTGAACTCTGTCCTTTAAATACGAGGGGAAAAGTGACTAAAGGCACAAAACACGCAACAAAGTCATTTAGGGGTGAGACTCGAAATCCCAAAGGGCGACGCTCACGTTTGATTTTGCAGCGCGGCGGCCCAAATATTCGTCGGCCGAGCAAATGGCCTTGCCGCGGCGCGCGGAATTCTCATCTGGCAGAGTGCCCTTGCCATAACTCACTCCTTTGAATTCGCTTGCTCGCAGCGTGACACTGCCCTGCTGCCGAGCAAATTGCGAAAAGCGGCGCATTCGAAATGAGGGAAGTAACTGCGCGCAGTGCCGCAGCGAGTTTTCAAAGATGCCGCAAGTTAGAGTAATGGATGAGAGAATTAATGACGCCGAGACGAGATCATTGACTGATCTGAACGGCGTTCGCACTCACATACGTGCCGATTGCACTGGGTCATTGCTAGTGCATTTTGACCCAATTTTATGTTATTTTGTAAATAATTTGTGAATTTAATTTTGTCCTTTATGGCCGGTTGGTAGTTTTTTTAGTTCTAAAAAAATGTTTTTAAAGCATTCAAGCAAAGAAAAATGTGGTTAAAAATAAAGAAAATACATCTTGAGGCTTAAAAGTTTAAAATTCCGATGAAATGGATGCTCTAAAAAAACTGATAAATAAAAAATTTATATTATTATATTTCCCAATTAATTTAAATTAGATTAAAAATTGAGATTTCACTGAGCATAGTCTACGAGGTCAAGAGCAAGAAAAACATTAAATCAAAGTCTTAAATCGCAGCTGTGAAAAGTGTTAAATCATTGAGTTGAAGCGTGACGTCACACGGCAATGAGTTAAGTGTGTGAGCCTTCGTCATGCGTAGACGTCCACGTTTCATGATCACTGCCATGGACGGCTTTCTCTCGTGCGCTGACGAATTTTCTGGTCATGGCCCTACATTACCATACGAATCCCAACTGCGTCACTGCTTTTCAAGAGAAAATGCTCCTCTTTGACCTATCTAACAGACTTCTGCTGGATACTCTTTCATCTTCCAGAACAATCCTCATGATTAAAATTTCTCTCCGTCGTCGTCGTCGGCTGCAGCCGCACATAACACAGAACAGAGAGGACCCTTTCCTCGCGCCGAGAACTTTTCAAAGTTGAAAAGTTTCCAAGAGCAACGAAGAAAAACAGCTGCACACGATGCGCGCCGGGCGGAATGCTGTGGAGGCACTAAGTTATTAAACTTTGGCGAAAAGTGCCAGCGGCAACGACGAAATTTATTCGCGTCTGTCCGGTCCAGTGGAAAAGCAGTGGATTTTTATCCGCGCAGACGAGAAAAACGATTCGATCACGAATCGTGCGGAAAATTATTCGGCCGGCGGGTAAAAAGTGGCGAACCGCGTGTGGCCCGGCGAGAAACAAAAAGACCGGTAACGGTGTTCGACTCACTCGGCAGGTCGATGGCACCGCGGCCGCCGCGCAACAATGAGTGAGCCGCACGTTCACTCTCACTGGCCATTGACTCTGCCGGCTGGCTGATTAAAAATATGTGCGCGCGGTGGATGCGAGCGAGTGAGCGAGCGATGATGAGCAGCTCCACCATGGTCATTGCCACCGGTCCGCCGCCTTTTTCCGCCCAGCGAAAGTGAACTTTTCGCCAGAATCGCGCGCACGAGTGACGTGCCAATCGGCAGGTGGAGTCATCGCACTTTTTGAAACGAGCGTGTGACTTAATTGCGCTTCCTCCGCCCAACATGCAAATTTCGGTGTCATTGAATCGGACGCCGCTCACACCACGCTGTCCGCAAAGTCGAAAGTAATGCCCACAAAAACTTGATTATTGTCATTCAAAGTGGAGAAGCTGCATTAGTTCATTTCCGCTGTTCATTTCCGCTTTGCTTGGAAATACTATTTTCAATATCAAATTTATTCAAAACACTAGGATTGAGCAGGGAAAGTGAGCAAAGACGAAAAATAAAAGCTGACTTCCTGGAATGTGGTTCTTTGTGCATCGATACCGTGAAAAATAAACCCGATCCATGACACTTTTTAAGTGTCTTCACACTGTCAAATGTCAATTGAAAAGAAAGAATTCCTCAGGGTTGGTTAACCCATCGATTAGTCTACATTTTCACTCAAAGCTGGTTTTCAGGGAGAAAACAGCATTGCTCTGAGAAAGCTAAAGCATTCCTTTTCTACCCCCCAAGAAGCAAATAAAGGCTAATTCTTTGGGGAGCCATGAAAAATCTTCGAACTGCTTTGGCAACTACAAATGACTGGAACTTAACAAAACGCCCGGATGCAAAAGCATGCAAGGAATGCACTACATAATTCTAAAATAAAACTTCTTTCTTAAACCCTTTTGAAACCACTGTTAATACAAAAATTTCACAATTTTCATTCATTCAACCCTCATCGGTATGCTTATAAATTTTGACACCCTCAATACACCAGGCCAATTTAATTTAAAAGAGCTGAATAAGGAAAAACGACAAAGAACTATTCAGACATAACAATGGAGAAAATAGAAGGCTACGAAAATGGTGCCTTGACCGTTTTTCAACAACCCTGTTGCCGTTCTTTGTGTCTTCAACCCTTCAGAATGGATTCGCTCACGCCTTGGTAACGCTTTACGCAGTAGCCTTATTATGCAGCGTGCATAATAGCTATTTTCCCTATTTTCCTAGAAGATTGTGTCCGCAATGCTCTTTTGACACTTTAAGAAACAATGAGTGTCCTTGAACATGGTGAGAGATAGAATAATCCGTTGGCTATTGATAAGATTTCAATAGAAAGAGAAAATCGCTGAAAAGCGATAGAGGGCGATTACGCGAGATAGATTGAGTGAGTGAGTGAGTGAGTGCGAGAGGTCGTTGGCTCTTCGCACCTTGCGAAACATGTTCTGCGCGGACCGCTCGCTGGCAAGAAACAAAAAGGTGCCAAAAATATTCACTTTCGGTTCATCGGCCGTTTTATATACCACACATAACGCTCGCCCATTTACAACGAAAAGCAACAATTGCTGCTTGCGCGAATCTGAAAAGCGCCGTTAGCTTTTGAGTCCACCGAAAGCGAGCGCCGCAGTCTTACCATATCGAGCATGGGCAAGTTTTGGTTCGAGCACCCGGACAGGTGGCAATTACACAGCAAAGGTCAGAGATTTTGAAACAAAGGCCAGCAGACGAGATGAGAGCGTTAACCCGACTCGAATTTTTGGCAGCCGCACAAGTGCAGCTGCAGTACAGGTGAATGCAGGGATGTAGAAGAATAAATAAATCGGAACACCTTGCCGTTTGATTTTTTGAGAAGGAAAAAAAACGGGCTCGAATCCACCTGCCTCTTGCTCGCGCCGAGTGGAAAAACAATGGGGCTCGTTTCTCGTCGAGGGAGTGATAAATTCGCGACGGATGATGATAAATAATAATGCACTCCCAAGTGCAGGCACGCCTGCTCTCTCGCAGCTTTTACACTTTTATAGCTGCCCTCGCCAATAATAACAATCACCTCCGGCGGGAATATGCGCAAGAGAGCGCAAAGGAGGCGTCTGATATTGGCTGGTGATAAATTAAGAACAGCGATTTTAAATTTAACGCACGATGTTGAGTGATGAAGGGCACGGAGAAGCATTATTTTTTCAACCACCACCGCCGTTTATCATAAGGTGCTCTCTGCTAATTGCATCGAGAGATGAGCGACGAGCATGTTCGCATAATCCTGAGTGATTTTTGTTGCAGCTGCGAGTACACGCACTTAAGTGTCAAAGAAAATCATAAACACAGAGATGTTGTGAAATCCTCCGACGTCAAAACAAACACTTTTTGATGAGAATCATAAATAAAAATTTAAAAAAAAAATATGAAAAAAAGAAAGGCCTACTCACTGAAGATAGAGTGGGTCATCCACCGGCACAGTTGTGCGGCCGAAGAAAAAACTCGGTGGCAGACGGCGGGAAATCTCAGGGTGGATTGTCTTGTAATGTCACAACGGGCACAGAACTGGAGCACCAGATGCAACAAAACTGCGGCGACACAAAATTTCCTTGTTCGGCGGCAGAGTACACGTGAAGAGCGACGTTGAAACACAGGTACGTCCTTCTGCTGCACAGCCAAGAGGCGAACTAACCAAGTAACCAGCCAGGCTGCCGTGATTACACTTCCTCGTTTCGATTCCCCCAACTCAGGCCCTGCCACAGGGAGGCGGAGTCTTGCCGCTCTTGGCCGCGGCTCCGTTATTCATGGCAGTGAACTTGAGCATTACTCCTTCAGCATATCCCTTACTGCTGCGGCTGCGAGCACCGTGCTATACCCACCGTAAAAACACTTGTTCCCTACCAGACCATTGTGCTTACCTGTTTTACGGCGCGAGTAATTAACCAGCAGCCTCCACACTCGTTTGCTGGCCGGACATCCTGATCGGACAATTCGAAATTTTTACGACGCCTCAGCATAGGTTCGATTGCGATCCGTGCGCTTGTTGAACTCTCCGAAAGATCTCCAAGATCGCTGAAGACGTAGAATGTTTTTTTCCATCGGAACAAGAATTTTAAATTTGATTCGAAGAAATATCGAACGCACAGGACAAAGTAGCAAACAAATTTCAGCTATCAATAAATATACTCTGATTTTCATAGCCAGAGGACAGGGCCGATTTTTTTAATAATTTTTTTAATAAATTGGCACATTTAGTATTCATTTAAATACAGTGAAATCCCTCATCCACTTAATTGGCCTTATAATTTTCTTCAACAATAATATTTTCGTGAACGCCTTGTTGAATATGTATAACATATGTATATTTATAGTTAACTCTGATTCATACAAAATATATCATTGATATTAGCTAATCTCTGCGAGGATGCATTTGCATTAATTGCTCTTGGCATCTTGTAATAATTAATTAAAAAGTACTTTTATTTATTCTCGAGAAAAGAGTCTAATTCACTGTAGGTTAGACGAATGTGATTTTTGACTATTAATCTTACTTGAATCATTTGCGATAGAATTTGTTGTGAAATATGCAAGCAATTTGTACGTCAAAACTGGTTGAGTGACGAGGACGAAGTATATTTTATAAATTGCTGCGAAGAATAGTCTTTTATTCAGCTTTAATACGAAATACTTTGTGCTGTGTATCATTCATATTTGTTATCGCCTTAAGTGTTTTTTTACTCCGGTTTCAAATGTGCCAATAGCCTTTTCTTATAATTAGTGTAAGTTTTTATCTACAATTTTTGTGTAACAAATTTTTTGAGAAACTGTTTGTGCAGCTCATCATGAAACGGTATTCAAATAAATTCATGCTACATAATAAGTAATTTTAGACCATATAAAATCACTCTTTTAACAAAATAATTTAACAGCGTTAAAAAGATTAATTATGTGGATCGGTTTTTTGCAGACAAAGTATGCTGCTGATGAGGCCTGAGTAGATGAAAATATTAATAAACAATTTAACCATTTCAGCCCACCAAAGTCCATTCGTAAACTATATCCCTTTCATTAGTCAAATTAAATTCCCCGTGTGAGTAAATTTTCAATTTTGTTGCGTTTTCCAAAGAAATATCTTTTTATAATAAACCACGTGCATGACTAATAAAAACAGTGACAGTGGCGAGTTTCTTGGCATTTTTTCTATCAGCGCAGGTCCAAGAAATGATAAGAGCAAATTTTGATTGCAGAAGTATGTATCCGCTCGTGCATTACACACATTGAGCGTGGCAAGAACCGTTTCAAGGCATAAACCACACAATGTCACGAAGTTGGGATATTGGGTTTCACCCCCGCAGCAGAATTTTACCTTCACCTCTGGTGTGCAAAGTCACTCACTGCATGGCATGCTCGATGAAATGGAGAGGGACAACGACCACACGCGGCTGCGGGGCTGCTGTGGGTGCAGTTCAAATGACACGTTCACTCGCTCGCTTCGTATTAATGAACGTGAGTGCATTATTTCATTTTTAATCTCACGACGATGCACCTGAGAGCGCGAGTGCATCTCTTTATTCTGCGCTGATACAGAGTTGTTGGCCTTGGCTCCGCCTGGCTGAGCCGTCGACACATTCAATAACCCCGCGCGGATTGAATTATTGCACACTTTTTTCTGTAATCTTCGCCAGCATCTGACACGTGGTTCAAAAGTACTTGCGGTTTTAATTATTACCCACGAGCTTTCAATCTTCTATCCTCCGGCGTGAATTCAACCAGAGCTATTTTGCACTTTTTACCGCGCGCAACGTGAGCCGGGAATTTCCTGCTTCTGCAGTCATTAAGTTGTTGAATGAAATTGCGTTCATTAATAATCACAAAAACCCCACGGATGGTGTATTATCCCGTTCAGAGGAATGATCATCCCAACCAGAGAAAATATAAAATTCAACATTTCCTTACAAACAAACCAGCGAGCACACAAGCACACAATAATCGTGGCTTGAGAATATTACTTTTACTGTAATCTTTATTTGTGTAGGTTGGAAAAAACATTTTAAACAATAATCACACACTATCGATTTCATGATATTGCTATTTTGTCAACACGATAAGGTCGTTCACTCTTCCCTCCTTGACGCCAAGATGGCTCATCGTTTTGTATGCTGCGATAATAATTTGAATTTTCAGTGTCAGACGCATAAAAATTACAAATTTTAATTTCTCTCTCCTCTATGCTCTCCGCGCTTTCCGAATCGAGGGCCAAAATATATGTTAACAAATGGCGTTGAGATGCATTAGAGAGGAGACTGACGAGTGCAGTTTGCTCCACTTTCTGCGGCTGGGTAATGCACTCTAGAACACTTTGTAACACACTAACTTACCAGAGATGTAATACTGAATGGAGGTCGATAAACTCGCGCGGCGCTTCTCTTCTTTTTGACTCACTCGCGAGACGCGCAATCGACGTCTCTTGATTGTTTTCTCTTATTCCTCTTACTCGCAGCCGTGGAAGAAGGAAGAAACTGCAAATTGTGTCTCAAAATCAGTGCACGTATCATTTCCCTATATACATAGTGAAACGGAGATGTTGCTGCTGCAGATCGAATCTCCGGGGCGATTTCAATGAACGGGAAGAATATCAAAGCGCAGCCGAACAAAGAGAGAATAAACGCATATCCCGATAGATTTCCTCTTTAGCTCAAATTATTCACAATTTGTAAGAGAACGCCTTCGTATTGGAGCTGTTGCACGGATCATTTGCAGTCGTGATTTTCTCGGATGTCGGCCATTCTTGTCTAATTTGTTTGTAATCGAATTTCAAATATTTCCTTTAATAGAATGGATATCTGATATTGGATTTTACTTTTGACTTCAAGCTACAACGGGAGATAAATGTAAATACCATGAATAATATTCTTCGCTGAATTTTTATTTTCACCCATAGACTAGAGTTCTCAAATGAATTATTTTTATTGATTACTCTATTCAAAGCTTTATCATTGGGATTATTAAAATGTATTCAGTCAAATCTTTTTTTTTTTAGCAATCGGCCACTCATGAGCAGAATGTAAAATACACGCTCTGTTACGGTTTTTTTAACTTCTGCTCAGCACATTGTAACAATTATGTGCACAACATGTGCGTGGGCTGTGAGCTAACTGGGTCCGAATAACATCGCTGAGCGGATAACATGCGGGGCCCGAGTGGCCTCAGAGGAGCTTGAGCCCAAGGTGTCTTAAATCAAGACAAGATCTTTAAATCGCCAGACACTTGTCCCTTAAGCCGCTGGAAAGGTGCGAAAACCAGCAAGTGGCGAGTTGGCACCGGTGCGCTTCCCAGCTAAGTTGAGCTATTTGAGCATTTCTAGTCACTAAACTAAACCCCTTTTGCCATCTCTGACCTTGGGTATAGAGTCAGTATTAGATCCTCGAATAAATCAAATACCTCCCTTTAACACCCCTGAGAATACCTTAACAATTCGAGCCAACAGGCTGGCAAAAGGTGTAAGAAATAATCAATGGGATTTAACAGAGCATGACCATGTTTACCTCCCAGAGTTAAACAAAGATCTAGAGGGTATTTGCTGTATGAATGAAGAACAAAATAGAAAAATGCTCTTTGAAACGTTGGGGGTCTTTGGTCCTCATTGAGCTCAAAATTGCATAGAAAGTGAAAGGCATTCAGAACACACCCTCCCCATATCTGAGTTTCTCTTTCGTTAGAATTTCTTTGAATCTGTAAGAATAAAAGCAAAAATTGCTGACTCAGACGGCCATAGAGAGTTCCAAATGCATGACTTTGAACTGCTTTTCAGGTTTATTTTTTAAAGCATTTGCCGCGCTCACTATAAACACATGACTATTATTGAAAGAGGGCCAAATAATCAGCCCAAAAAGCATTATCTATGTAGGGTACCTATACATTCCGTCAAACAATGACCATTCTGCAACACACAAATCGCACAACAGACAAATCACATTGTTTGACGAGCATATATAAACCGACGCGACGCGATTCAAAAGAGAGAGAATTCCTGCAGAAGCCTAGACGACCAGACCAACCCTGAGGACAAACTTTAATAAAATTCTTAATATAGGAAAATACTGCGCATCATAATTCTTTCCTATATCTCAATCGCGTGTCCTGTTTAGCAGTTGTTTTTTATATAATTCATTTCATACCACCTCTTTATTTTAGGTATAATATTGATGAATAAAACTATAATGTTTTTAATGGTTTTAAAGAGGAATGATACTGGAAAAGTCTGGAAAATGCTTGTTGCCAATGCATAAACTCATCCATTAGGATTCAGTTAAAGCCTGAATTGACCTCAGGAGCGCTGTAATTTTTTGAGAAAATTGGCTGGAAAGTTACCGTGCTTTTCAAATGGTAATAGCTGTCTCCTTACTTGAAATCCGATTTAATTTCAAAACCAAGAGTTTCCCCAATAAGTGGCATACACCGTTGGACAGATCTCGACGAGAGGAATCGGAATATGCCAAGAAAATATGTTCAAGAACTGTAAATTTTGGAGAAAATTGGCAAAATTTGAATTTTTATTGTAGGAAGGTCCTTTGTTTATTATTGCAAATTGTTGAACAAATTGTTTATTGGTCAATTGTTTAAGGCATCCAACAATTTAAATAATTTTCAATTGTTGCCCAGTATCATTCCACTTTAAAATATATGTCCCTATATTCAACTATTAAAAGGATTTTGTAAGTATCTTTTGTTAACTACTTATTTTCATCTTCCAAGACAGAAAACCCCTCTAGAATATACAATTTGATAAAATTCAGCAAAACATTTTTAGAAAGAAAGCATTTATCTTTTAATTTAAGTTGAAGCTCTAATTTGAATGATTTAAAAATACAGGTAGATTTATGGTAAACTGAAACAGTGCAAGGTTTTTTTTGTCATCGCATGTATTTTCTCGTTTTTTTTTTCATTATTTCTCTTAGCCTTCGTCTCATTTTCTTACTATGCTATTACCCTTTTACGTGACTATGATTTTAGTAAATAATGACACCCTGTCCCTAACAAGAATGAATGAGTGATGTTGAATAAAAGACTGCTTTTTACTCGTCTCCACGTCATAAACAAAATGTTTTACATTAAAAAATAGACTGAATGGCTGTGCAAAATTAAACGTCCTCTCGTACGGTACAGCGGCTGTTTTGGGCCCGCAGGCCTCATCAGCAGTACTATATCTCCAAAAGAGATCGTGTTATTTAATCTATTGTTCATAGAATTTTCCATAATAGCTGACCATCCTAGTTAATTTTTTCCCGCTTTTAATAATTTTTCTTACTCACTTCGACTGTTGATCAAAGTAATTGCAATTCCTTCGATGAAAGAAAAAGTGACAAAGTTATGCGCGCCAACTAATCTGCATGCGCGGATCTTGACACTGCGTCGCGGCTGGCGAGAAGGTATGATGCAAGTCAAGATATTACTTCACGCGGCTGCTGCCGAGGCCTGCTCATAATAATTGCATGGGCAGGACAGGACAAGCACGTACGCCGCTATTATTTCACGTCTCTGCTCGCACTTTATTCAAATGGAGCAGGTTTTTGACGACTTAAAAAAAAATTAATTGAGCCGCCGACGAGAGTATGCGCTCTTCGAGAGGTGCATTGTCCTTGCCTGTTATATGCATATGTAAACACGTACGTCCCTTGGTGACTACATGAATTGTCATACACACGAAAGAGCAGGTTCGTCACCTCAAGTCAGATCGCGATGCATAAAATAAAACCTGCGCGCCTGTCTGAAATTACAACCTGGTGAATAAAAAACTCTTCGCATATTTTCAGCGCATAAGCGACAAACAGCGTAAGGAGCCAGGCAAGGGTCACCAGCCTCGTCGCTGTTCACTTTCGGCAGGGATTTTCGCATTAATGCCCGCCAATTACTGGTCCAAGTTTGGCTGATTTAATTACACACGCACGCATCCCCTCGGCGAGCCACCTCTCGTCTACTGGTCATGATTATGCCAAGTTTCATCTCTAGACTCGAAAAAGCTGCGCGCGTCTCGAGGGCATCACGTTCGGGCTGATTTGCGCTCTCGTGTGGATTACATTAGTTTTTATGAATTGTCAGCGGCTTTCCTGCTTTCCTCTACAATCACCCAAGGACCAAGCGGATCGAGCATGTGAGTTGATCGTATTCGGAATTATTATAAAACGGCCGGACCCTGCATGTGAGTGTGTTTGTGCGCGCTTCGGGAGCAACGAACTTGTTGACACGGAAAATTTATTTATGACTTTCTGATCGCATATTTCAATAAAAGTTTCACATCTGATGAATTCGATTTTGAAATCCCCTGTGCTGAGCCAGAGGAAATGAGAAGTGCGAATGAGCGACACGAAATGCCCTATGTCATTTGCAAAATATTCAAATGAAAACCATTCCCGGAAGCGGTTGTATATATTAGTGTTTCTACGCATTAGACACCGTCTATTTGTTATTATATCCCTATAAATTTTGCAATGTGTTTTTTAACTCCACAATTTGTTCCTAAAATTAACAAGTTTGTTGCCTCTTTTTCAGAATCACATATCGGACGCCAAACGAGTTTTATTTCTTTGCTTCTCTTCTTATTTCCCTTTTTGCTATCATTTAGTACTATAACTAAATGGTGCACCACCTTTGATGCTGAAACTATAACATGTAAGACGAAAAAAACAAATTTGAGTCAACGAGATATTAGTTTTAATTTTCTTTAAAAAAAACATCCAAATTCAATATTTATTGTAAAGATATGTGCATTTGAATCTTTCTTTTGAAAGGGACTAAGTTTTTTTGGGAAAAAATAGCGCCGGAAAGTCTGTGAGCTCTTATGAAATAGAAAAGGAAAACAGCCATCTAATGTAGTACACACATTTCGATTTCATCGTAATCTTTCCAGTATATAAGAAATATTGAGAAAAATGCAATATGTTTCTCCACAAAACTAATGAAAAATATAAAATTGTTATTTGTCTGCAGACAATTCTACAGACATTAATTGATAAAGTTATTCTAAAAAAGTGAAAAACAAAAGTAAAAGGTATCACAGTAAAAAGTGGCTTTGTTTCAGACTATACACAAAATAATTTTCCTATACGCTTTAAATTTATTGGACAATTTCCTAAGAAAATTAGGTTCTTTTTTATGGGTTCACCTCTTTCGAGATGGATGACCTGATAGCGAACAACTCCACGTCCCAAGTCCCAATATAACATCGCGAATGAATATATGACATGGTCGCACGGGCCTCATTGGGGGAAGCTGTGTCCAGAAAAGGACCAGCCCGAGTTCCTGAACCGGGGTCTTTTTATTGAAACGCTAGACTATATAGACAGGCTAGACAGTTGTACCGTGAAATTAATTCATGCATGCTGGAAAGGTGCAGTAGCGAGTCGGACTTCTTTCGCAATCCACCCAAATCCGAATAGACTCGCGTCGTTGCAATTCGAGGGAGTCAAACGTAGGTACATATCAGCTCGCACTCTACCTGAAGATGCATATTTGTTTAAGAGTTCTCTAAAAAGGCTGTAGTGTAAGAAATAGAGTGAAGAAAAACGAGGCAAATTGTGAAACGTATAACAATATAGGGGAATAAGATCATTTTTTATTCGTCTAAAAAGGAACTGCGGCCAAGTTATGCATTTGTGGCATTGCAGTTGCAGAATTAATTGCCTGTTATTCGCCTTTGAAGTTGCCGACTAACGGAACTAGAGTGGAAAGGGGTTGCTCTCAGTCAGTCAGCCAGACAAATACACACATATACAAACGTAGATCGAAAAGAAGAAAAGTGGCGAGTGCGCGGGAGAAAACGCATTCTCGGTATTGATAGAGAGCAAGCGGTCTTTTGCATCGCCGGCCGGCCGGCACAAAGAGTAGATCACGCGCAAAAAACCCATTTACACACGGCAGACGATTCGAAGGAAGGGAAACTATCTCTGCGGTGTATTTGTTGCGTCTGCGGAGAGAAGTCCCGGTGACCGGAAGCAACTTGCTCGAACGTTCGATCCAGCCAGACACAATGACGGTTTATTGAGCGCTTTTGTTCTCGGAATCGTCGTCGGCAAACTGTAAAGCAACAAGTGCACACGGCGACGAGAGCATTATGTCGTCTTTCTCCGTGGAGCAATCGGTGGACATGCCAAAGACACATCCTAGATGCATATCTCCAATTCTAATTGATTGCCTGGCCTGGAATCAGGGCTATATGCTGCAATAAAATCCACAACACGCGGGAAGAAATTGACGTGCTCTGGTAAACCTACTGCGCACACACTTTTTGAACTGTCGATTTGTTCGAATTAATCAAGTTCAATAATTGTCTCGGATCAAGAAACATTGATTGTATAGAAATTCTTATTTCTTAGAAGGAACTGAAAGGAATCATTTTGATTTGTTTCGTGATTAATTTCTGCTGTGGACTATCATTTTTTAAAGGAAATGAATTGATCGAGAGGAAAATATTCGCAGAGATTTAGTTGTTGTCATGAGACGACAATCCACCTTGAAAGCAAAGATTTTAAATGGCTGTTATTTTGATTGACATTTTTAGGGACTTGATTAAACTTAATATTTTGGAATAATACAAGTTACAGTTTATTGTTCACGGCAACAATTGAAAATTGTTGATATCTTTGGCAAATTGCAATTGTAGCAGTTGGTCAATTCTAAAATATGCAATAATTAAGAGAGGACCTTGCAACAGTAGCAATTCGAATTTTGCCCATTTCCTCCAAAAATTACTGCACCTGGAACGTATTTACTTGGCCGATTTCGATACCTGTCGTCTCAAGCCATACATTTCAGGGGAACTCTGAGTCGTAAAATAATACTACGCAGAGAATGACCATCAACGCAATGTGCCATGAAACCACTTGAATTTTTAATTAAGGCGCGCCCTCTCCTACACAGTATCATATTGCACACAAATTAATCAAGGCAAACAGTTGAGGTGTGCAAAATGCCAAAAACTTCATAGCCTTTTTATTTAAAGGAAAATTTGTAGTATCGTTGAGCAAAGAAATCTTTATTTTAACATTATCTATATAGGAAATGGGTTTCTCTGATTGTAAATGAGTAAAATAGACGCCAATTTAACTGTGGCTAAAATATAAATAAACAAAATAGGATGCAACTCAATCCTTTTAGCCCATGGCGTGGGGGTTGGATCCGCCACAAAAGGAAGCATCTTCTAATTTTACGGAGCACAAACTGTCACATTGAATCTCACTCTTCGAACCAGCCAATTCAGCAAGACTAATTAAGGATGGCGCTCATCCTTTTTACTGCAGGCACTAAGAAAAAAATTCCTAATCAAACTTTTAAAGCATAATTTTGGTTTTAATCAAAATATTTTTCATGTAAAGTTCGTTTATTAAGTTAGGATTTAATTTTTAAAATTATTGTGATTAAATATCCAAATATTAAGATGCGTTATCAAAGGAACAGTTTTTTTAAAAAAAATGCAACTGTTTATTTTATGGGAGATGTATTGAAATTTATTTTTATGGGAATCAACAGGGTTTTTTTCAGCTAAAATTATAAAAAATAGATATGCCTTCATTGGCATATCTATCCACCAGCCACTGAGCAGACTGTGTTTACAAAAACTCCCACAAGTGCAAAATAGGCATTGATAAACTACCGCTGACAATTTCTCACAAAGTGAATTTTCTAGTGTCAAACAATCACGTCAGTGTGTAAATGAGCACTAACAATTATGAACACGGTGCCGAAAATAAAACCGTATATACTCTTTCTCTGGTTGTGAACCAAAGACGAACAACAGTTGGTGGAGCCGCAAATTCCGGTCTCTAACTGCGAATTCCGGCGAAGCGCGCGAGATGTTCCGCGGAAAAGTAGCAGCACTCGGGCCGGGACAGTTGCATATGCTGTTATCACTGCTGCACACGAGGATGGCCGCACTTGTGCGTGCCGTATGATGAGTGTGTTGTGTATGTGTGAGAGAAATTGCTCTCTGGCCGCCGCGAAGTGCAGCCAGGTAGTGTACTGTTATAATTCCACTAACACTTTTCAATGGCAAAAAGTGAGGTCGATGCCTCAAAACTGTTTGTATGCGAACTGCAAAGGAGAGAGAGGTTCATCGAACTTGGGCGTGACGTCACTGGTGTTACCTTTAGGAGTCCCTTGTGCCACTGCTCTAGTTCATCCAAACGCTTCTTCGGCGTTGGAACCGCTCAAATACTGTGCATTTTCGATAAATCGTCTAAATCAAGCATAATACACTTTATTCTTTTAGCTCTTTTTCCTTGCGAAACTGAATTTTTGTATAATCAACCATTCACCAAATAAAAAAATTGAAAAAATTTTCTAGCTGAAAAAAAATTGGATTATATTTAATTTAGTTTCATTTCATTTTAGGATGGTGCACTCAGTCAAATAATTTTCAAAAATAAAAACTAACAGAAAATCTGTAAAAACAAATGATATCAATTTTATTAGTAATTTCTCACCGCATTAGGCTATAAAAAGCATAACTTTCTGAAAAACCTACTATTAATATTCAATTAACAGAATGAGATTCCTTACTATATAATATGTTCATAAAAAAGTAAAAAAATTAGTTTTGAAAAATTAAATATATCAATTTCCGTGGCCAAATTCCCAGTAGTGAATCATTTAATGAAAACTAAAAATAAATGCGTAAGCAGGAAAGTGTAAATATGTACGACATGTGAGTCAAGGTAAATGTCGGCCAGTCCAACATTTCTTCCTCATTGCGAAATTTCCAAAAGCAAACTTGAACCGAGCGCAGGGATTTCCTTGCTGCGTTGCTCGCGAGTTCATCGTTTTCGTCATCACCCTACATATCGCATAATAAAAGTGAACCTCATTTTCTCCGCGAGTTTGTTGAACCTCGCTTGCTTCTCTTCCACCACTCGTCAGTCATCTCGAGTTCGGCAGCAGCGAAAAAGAAAGAAGTACGAAAAGCAAGCGACGGCGGAGAGGTTGATGGCCAACGTAACCCATTATCCCCATAATCTGCAGAGGCACGCACTTTTTCTACTTTACATTTCATTGTTAATTTCCGCGCCGAGCGGTGCGCGCCACGCGACTCGGGCCCTTGCGCCGAGGAGCCGCACGGCCGGCTTTGCCTCCACCTTGCAGCTTGGAATACTTTCCTTCGCGCTGCGCAAGGTTACCATCGAGCATTGGCACACTTACCCAGAGTCGAAGTCTCGCCGCCGTCGTCGGTCGCTCGGACACTGTCGATTAGCGAGTGGATTCGCCTGGCCCCGGGCCCAGTTTTTCCCCCTGCCAAAGTGCAAAGATTTTTCGCCAACTGCTGCACGCGCGGCACCTCCGAAGAAGGGTCAGCGCAGATCGATGACTCGAGGCATGAAAATGTGTCAATTATGTGGCAAATTTTTTTTGCTAATGACCCGTCAGCATTTTTTTCTAAATTTATTTATTTGCTTTCTCGAGCTCGCATTTGAATTGTAGTTTATTATATTAAATTTGCCATTCCAATCAAATTGAACATTATTTTCTGTGCGTCAGAGGCATGGAAAATCGAATTGAGTGAACCAAATTATGTAACGTCATGAATTTATTTTCCCATTTTCCCTTCTGGACCAATTCGCAGCTCAACGCATGCATCAAAACGTGCGCTGCATTTTGGTGGCGAATTAAAAGTGCATCGATCCTGCACTCCGAAATTTCTCCTCAATGCTATTCAAAGCGCGGCCACGATCTCTGTCATGGCACCGAGAAGCGCGAGCGTTGCATAACGAGAGCGTAATGCTGTCCGCAACTTTCTTATTCATCTCTCTGTGTGGCTTTATTACAATAACGCAGTTCGGTTTGTCTTTTAAAACAAGTGCCCACTCGTGGATGTCTCTTTCAGCAGCAAAAAAGGTGTTCGTTGTGTGGTGTGTGAGAGTGTAAACGCAATAAATTTATATAAGGGACTCGAACATATCTTTATACCGACCATAAATGTCCCGTAAAGCCAACTGCTCCACGTGGGTATAATTTTGGTTATCTAGATTTCTCAGCTAACGTTACATAAGTCTAAAATCTGATCGAGAGTTTTATATATGCACCATTTGATTTGCATAATTAATTATTTAAACGATTTACACAAATGTAATCGCCCCCACTAACAAGCAGAATTTTTTTACATAATTTAATGAGACACAAGCTGTTTGGGCCCAAATTAAATTTAAGAGCCTTAAAAACGATATTTTTAAAAAAATTGTCCATGATAGCGTGCCTAATTGCTTTGAAATATTAAAAAAAATAGTTAATCAAACGCGGTTCTATAGATTTTAGGGCACTACAGTATATAGGTATAATCTACAAAATATTTATGAATGTGACAGTAAAACAGTGGACGATTCAGTTATACATTTTTATTTTCAGGAGTGAAAATTTATATTTCCGTAGATGCAGACCAGCCGACTCGACACAACATTTAACATCTGTAAAAATTGTGTCCTTCTTATAACTTAATCCTTGGAGCAAATCTTCTTATCCGTTAGTTCCTTTTTCACCTTCCATAATTTTCCTTCGATTTTTTTTAGCAATTAGTTTGGTAACTTAGTCAATTTCTATAAAATGATGATTTTATTATACGAATCAACGGTGAGGAACTACAATAGCAATTTTGATATTAGCAATTATAGATAAATTTTTTGAAAAAAAATATAATCCAAAGCAATGGCATTATTAGATTCAAAATTTGAATAAAAACGTGTTGCCAATGTAAATTTAAATTGAATGAATGAATAATTTACTTAACATGACAGTGTACAACAGACCTTATTCAAATTTAAACGACAATTTATTCAACTATTTAAAAACGCGACAGATAATAGAACATAGCTCGAACTCAATGCAGCTAAAATAAACATAACAAATGAATGGGATGACCCCAGGTTCACATTGCCTAAAAATTAACTTTTAATGCAACCAGCATCCAGGTCAAGTCAGCCGACAGCCGACTTCCTATATTATGAAATATTTAATATAAATTTTAACCCATATTGATTGCATTTATTTTTAGATCTCAATTCATATCATGTTGCCATAATTTTTTCGGCAGATCAAGTGTTGTAGAAATAGTTGGTCTAGTAACAAAAGTGGGCTACACAACTATATAGAAAGGCCTGCCGGGCCACGCATATCACCGAAAATATCGCGCAGAGGAATACATATTCAGTGGCACTTCCTGGCTCCCTTTCGAAAATTTGCTTTTCCCATTATCGAGACGACCGCTTTACCGTTATCTGGCACAGAGAGGGTGTAGAACCACTTCCTTGATGAGCAAAAAATTAATCGAGCGGGGTTGATAGTTTGGATCTTGAGCCAGGTGCTCCAGCGCGCCGCCCGAGGAGAGGCAGTCTCCAAGCGAGTCTGTTGTTATAGGACAAGAGCAAGTTCAACGAAAGTAGGACATCGACCGTCAGTAACCCTGACATTGCCTGAGCTGTTGCTGCTGTTCTTATTCAAGCTGCGGTCGTTTTTGTCTGGCTGCATTTTTTCGGTAGGCAGCAAAAAAAAAGGAAACTTCTATTTTACTGCACGCGGAAGCTATAGCACACACCTTTATGGTTAAAAAGAAAATCAGGAAATATGATCGTGGGCGGGCGATAAAATACCCGTTCGTGGTGTTTTGTGACGCATCTCTTCCAAATTTTCAAACAACAAATGGGCCATGTGAATCATTGTTACACATTATTTTTCAAGGAGTGTAATGCGAAGTCTTGTATTGAATGTTGAATTGGATTGCTCAAAATGTTATGATTCATTTTCTATATAAAATTACTCCATTTTCTCACAAACCGTTATAAAAATCGTTGAAAATATAATCTAAAATTTCACTTACAATATCAGATTCCCCGCAGGAAGGAAATTTATGTTGAGGACTTTTTTGCATCATTTTGGATATTTGATACTGCCTAAAACTTGTTACATATTATCTACTACACGAGCTGTAAAGTGACCATTTTCCTGCGTAAGAACTGATTTGACTGTAAATAATATTTTAAAAAGGGTCCTGGTTAGTTTTCAAATATTAAATATGTAAAAATTTTATTTGCTTTTTTATCTTCAAGGTGATAAATTTTAAGCAAAATTAACGAACATATGAATTAAAAAATATTTTTTGTAACCCAACTTTTGATTTTTGCACTTTCAATAGTCATATAGTTTCAACACCAACAACAAACATAATAATTGGCACGTGACGAAAAAAATGTCGATTGGAAAAGGAAACCGGAAACTCGTGCACCCTGCTATTTACTCGTACGCATTTTATGGCCGTGTCACTTTTTCCTTTCGCCCTCGCTGGCTCCAAAAATAGTCGGCCGTGCGTTATTCGACCTCGAGCGCATAGCTAATTACTACATTTAACCGCTAATCAACCTCAGCCGCGGCCTGAAGTGCTTTCGATCGAAAAACAACAAAGCCGCTCGCGCGTCCACGCAGCTTGCGAACGAAATCCACTCTTGCTTCGCTGCTAATTGGAGCTTGGCCTTTTTTACTTTTGGCGAACGCGAATCACGAGCAAGTTCATTCACACAACTGGAGCCGCTCTGGGGTCGACGACCGCGCAGTGACCTTCTACGTCACACTATTGTTTAAACACCCACTCGACTGGATTTTGGTGTTTCGATTTTCACATCGATCACGAGACTGATTATGAATTATTCAGCATAAACTTAAATACTTTATTTATTTATGAGAGCGCTGCAGATCGGCGAGAGACGATCCTTTTTTTACTTTGCCAATTGTTTTTCGTTGTATTCCGCATGCTTCGGCTCCGCACGCTTTCCATGATAAAATCTTGCGTCAGCTGAATAATACGAATATCTCACTGATTTATTTTATTCAAGCGGATTTCAGGGATTTGGAAGAGAGAAATTATTTTACAAGTTGATTGCTGAAACAAAAAATATCTTATTGTAATGGTAGTGTTTTATGCAACTTTATTTTCCCACTGTTACTGAAACGTTTTTACTTTGGTCTTCGGTGTGAATTAAAGGGTTAGAGATAAAAATATCTTACAGTAAAAAAATAATCTTGGAGTTTCGTGATAAATTCTACGAAAATTCATTGTGCAAAGTGAAATTCTTGATATAAAATGACAACCTGAAAAATTGGCCAGAAATTATATTTAAATGTTTTATTGATTTTTTTGTTCTAGCTTTGTTCGAAAGTTAATCCAATTTTTTTCAGAAAAAAATTCGTTTTTCATTACAATATAACCTATACCTTTTGAAAGTTGCTACACTTATTATACTTGAATTAATTCACTTGCACCTTTTAGAAGTTTAGAATTAAAAGTAATTTGTCATCGTGTTTGTTTACTCGTGTAATTCTGGTTTGACATTTTATAACATGGGAATTATTTTTCTCTACAAACAAATTTAGAATGCTTGCAAACTTGTTAAAAGACTTTTTTCATTGCTCCGTGATTTTTGTATTTTAGTATTGTTATTTTAAAAAATCTGTTGTATGTATTAAGCTCTTTAATTATTATCATTACAATTAAACTATGCAGTTTGATTTTAGTAACATCGATATTCGAATAATTGCTTTTCCTTTTAAAATCTTTTAAATAATAGTAATATTTAGCATCATTTCTTGTCACTGTTTATTTGACCGTTGAAAATATGAATCGAATCTAAACTTGGAATAGTGAACTTCAAAGGCCGACCGTGACCCTGAATCACTCTGGATGCTTAATCACTACCATCTTTTGTGTAAGTAAGCTAACTCTGCAAATATCTCCGTAATGCTTTTTATTTTTGTGCTTTTCACGCCGAATTATTACAAATACAGAGCCAGAAGCTACAATTCACTACGCACTTGGTTGAGAATAAGGCAAGCTAAATCACTGTTCCCACAACATAGATATAGAATATGGTCGCCCAGAAAGTGAAGAATTAAGGGTTTTCGTTTAGAAGTGACAAGGAGGCTCAAAGGTTCGAACGATTTTCTCTTTGCCCATTCACGGTAGCCGCCTCTCCTTCGCTTTGTGTGGGCTGTTTCGAACAGGGTGGTATATCGTTTGCTTTCCATTCTATTTGTTGCACGCATTGCAAACAAGCCGACAAGTTTCTCCAATCGCTGACCCCATCCGTCACCCGGCGTGTGTTCAAATTAAATAGGGGCAAAAGTTAGACCCACCATTGAAAATCAGTTGAATTTGGGTGCATCAGTTAGGACTTTGGACAAAGCGCGGCGTGGAAAGTTCCGCGGAGAGAGGAATACATCACAAGGGTCATTGTTTGGTCGGCTGGAACCAAAAAGAAAATTTCTCATGTAGACTGGACTAGGGAAAATGCTCGCTCATTCATGTTATGCCGATGTCTTTCTGTTCTTTCTCCCAAACTCCCCTATTATTCTCACATCCGAGCTTTGCTTTTGGTACGCTTTTAATACGCACAAGTGTCACCTAACTGTATTTTTCTGCCCTTAACCTCTATTTTTTTGTTAACAAGAGCAATATTAGCTTTCTTAAAAAATGGATATAGATCATTAAAAATTGACAGGGAACTGTTTTTTTCATAACATCTTGAGGTCAAAAATCTAATTTAATGTTCAGTCCCTAGCTCTATGCCCGGCCAAAGAACACAAAAAATATGCCGCCTCTGAGCGGAAACGGTAATAAGTGAATAAACAAGAAAAAAACAACAAATATCAAGGAGAGGTGACTGCCGAGATTCAAGGGCGCGGTCCTGACAACAGATGACTTAGTTAATAAATAATAATATTCAAAGATAATTAGCATAAGTTCTGTTCCTCGTTATTTTTTGGCTCATCACAATAATTTTGAAGATAAATTATTTCTTTTAGTAGAGAGTCAAAACTTGCAAAATTAAATTTACAAGGGGTTTAATATATTGAACTGGCCCACTTCAGCTTCATATATGCTTCTCGACAAAATTGTTTACCAAAAGTATTGCTTTTACTTACATGCTTTTGATTGAGACTTGTGATACATCAGTGTAAATTCAATAGGTAACATTGAGTTTTGCTCAATTTGCCTATATTAAGAAAGTAATTTTGCTCTCATATTTTACTATTGCACATTTTTGAAGGATTGTAACAAAGATGACGAAGCGTTTCAACATTCATTTTTTATCGCAGATTAAGTTTGTATTTGACAGAAAACCATTCCTTCAGACGGTCAGCTGCATTTAATCATTTTTACGAAAGTTACAACACCAAAATCCTGTCTCTTTCCACCTGTAGAAAGGGTACAAGGAATTTAAACCCCTATTCATCGATGGCTATTAAAAAAGGAATCTTCGAATTTCACTTTTCTTTTATCACGATTCTTTTACTGGCAGTGCTAAACACGGGCACTGAATGCCTTAAGATTTCCTATTGACAGAAAATGCAACCACTCCTAATGGTTTTTTTACAAATGCGTATTTTTCCTAAAGCACACCACAAATTATCAGGCGCGGAGAGAAGTTGCAGGAAAGAAACACAAATATAAATGTATCTGCGATGGAGCGGTTTTATTTCAAAGTGAGAACCCTTCCTTTAGTCACAGTTTGGGATGCTGAGATCATTACTACCAACCCCCTATTGCGCTTTGAAGTTTTAGCGCATTGCCGTGGGAAATCAGGGAGATCACAAGGGCTGCGTGCAAGCAAAATGATAACATCACTGTCTAGAGGTCTTGGCCAATTATATATGAAAAAAAACAGCCCGTTGGCTCGCATTGCTAAGGCATTCTCTCAGGAGTTTCAAATCAATGGGAGATGTTTGAGCAGTTCGGCTGCCCAGTGTCAGAGATGGCAAAAAGTGGTTAATTTATTGACTCGCAATGCTCAAATAGCTCAACGGGCTGGGAGGCGCACCTACGCCGACTCACCACTTGCTGGTTTTCGCACCTTTCTAGTGGCTTTAGGGACAAATGTCTAGGGTTTCAATTGTTCGCCCAGCGGTGTTATTGGGACCCAGAGAGCTCATAAACCTCGGGATGGGCTGAACAGAGGTTAAAAAAATATTGTATCCACAAAGAGGATTTAATAATCCTAGAAGTAAATATTGGCGTAACCTAATATAATAATGTATTTGTTTTTATTTGCATATAAGGATAATGTACTTTTATCTTGCCCATTTGTATTTAAATTGTGGCATTACCGCTTGGGGAGCTGTGTAAAAACTTTCATATCACTTTTAATGTACTGAAAGTTAAGGAAACTGAAAATCCTGTTGATATAATCTTTGCTTGAAAAAATAATTATCTACAATTAAATAATAAAATGAATAACGTCGCAGAGATGTGTTAATTAATAAACAAGTCAAAAGAACACATGTCTTGAATATACATTATTTGCTGATTTATATGTCCAATCATCTGCTTGAAGGCACATATTTTCCACCTGATTGGAACGCTTAGCCAATTAAATATTAATTTTCTATTTGCAAAAAGAAATTTCGCCTCCATCAAGCGTCGGCAAGTTGACAATGTTAATGCTGATCATTTCGCAAAACATTTTTAACTAGCATGACGCTGCGCACACAACAGCAGCAACTCGCTAATTTGCAAAACTTTGACACTGTCGTGCGTAATTGCATAGCGGAGATTTGCCCATTAGTGCTGGAGGGCGAAGTAACAAAGCGCGGCGGATGACTTGCGTCCCTGCTGCTCGTTAAAGAAAGGAGTACTTCTCGGACAATGCGCGCCGGCTGAGGGTCAAGATTTAATCTGAGCCGGCAGAAAATTGCTTTAGCCGACTTTCGGCTCCGAATTATCATTACTTGCGAATCGTTTATCCGGCAAGTGCGAAAAATCAACGCTTGTCTCGAGAGGTTGACTGCCCGCCGCGTTTTTTCCCTACCCATAAACAAAACGAAGAGAGGACATTTTTCGTTCGCTGGGTACCAATTCTCTTCTCGCGAGCACCATTCTCAGCAGTCGCAGCGAGGCCCATTTTTTACTCCACACTTTCAGGCTCCTTCGTAGGAAATGGAAAGAGAAGAAGTACCGTTTGCTCAACTCTTACTTGGCGAGTTCAACGACCAGCCTTGCTTTAGCCCAATAGCTGTGGCTCAGCGCGCGCTCCATGTTATTTAACCACACGGAAAGGCACCGTATTTTCGAGCTCGCGCGGCGTGCCTTTGTCTTTTCATTGTTGGCTATCGCTGCTGCTCCGAAATCGCGGCCAATGCCCGTGTTTAACTGTTTATATCGATCAATGCGTTACGAAATTTTCATTTCTTTTCCAATGCAGTTGAGAACTAACTCACTGTCAGTGAAATATGGAAATAATGGCAAAAGATTTTTTCGAATGGAAGCCAAAATTTCAGAAGGACAAGCAATATAGATTTATTTACAGCTTAGAGGGTCTAATTTAAAATTTTAATGTTGAATTTTTCATACATTTATTTCGTTTTGCGTACATCAGACGGCTTGTGTGGATCCAGTCTGCTGTTTTAGCATTTTGGCAAGAGTTTTGCATGACATGTCACCTTTATTGAGGGTAAAATCATTTTTTTTTACTCTCTCCGCATAATTTTTAGCCCGATTTACATCGCACGTGAAAATAATACACTGCATTCGATTGTCATTCAGCAGTTCCGAATTCGTCAGCGCAATGAATTCCGCATTCCCGCTCTCAGTGCACGAGTTGTCAAGAAAGTGTATAATGCTGCTGGAAATCAATTCAGTTCTCCATTCGTCGAAACAAAAATGAGTTCTCCTCTGTGCAGACGGAAGGCAGGAGAAGAGAGTTAACGAGTGTCAATTTGATAAATCAGGCGCCGGAGAGTTGAACGACCGAGGCTGAGGGTCGGGGTTTCTCTCGGTCAGTGCCACACTTACCGTTCTCCAGCGCATGTTATGCTCAGGGAAGTGAAGAGAGCATGCGAGTGTGTGCTGGCATGACGCAAGTGATGTAACGGAAACTAGGTCTTCAGGTTTATGCCCCACACCACGGCACATCTCGCAGCGGCACGGGATTGGCTGCCTTGCGCTGCCGCATGTGTGCGAATCTCCATGCGCTTTTCTGCCAGGCTCTTGCCAGGGTAGTTCCCTCCCTGGAAAGGAAATACTGGTCTTACTTCACTAAATCGTTTTCCGGGGTAGACGGGTAATTTAAATGTGTGTGCTTCCGCTTTTTGGCCGGAATACGCACCTGTTTTTGTTTGCGAAAACTACAAGTCGTTGCTCTTTTTCTCTCTCGAGGTTGATGAACTCTCTCGCGGCGCTTGGCTAAGCGAGTTCCGATACATCTGGGGCATTCGCTAAAATGGCATTAGTGTTACAAATTCCTTTTCAATGAACATTTTTTTCTCAAATCGACTAGCTATTAAAATGATGATTTATTTGGGGTTTGTTCCTATTTTTCATAAACTGAAACACATCAATAAAAACCATTCGCAAAAGAGATAAAAATGTTTTTGCTTGAATCATAATCGGCCTGTGATATACTGTAATGTATTTTGACTAAATGTGAGAATAAACAAACATCCAGTTTAAATTTAAAACCACACTTTTGGGTGCACATTTGACTATCACTAGAGTATTTCTGCCCAAGCCACCAGATCAATCTTGGCAAAGGTAATTCTGCGAAGAGCGGCAGTATTTATTTAAATAAATCCATTCTTGCGCAGATAAGCCTACTAAAAGCAAACACAATCTCACTTGCGAATTCTGTGAGCCGCCGAGTCATTGACCTGCACGCCGTTGGCTCCGAGAGAAAAAGAATTAGGCTCACGAAATCCGCGCAAAAGTGTGAAAAGAGCTGTTTGCAAAGCCGAATGCGCTTTTCTCCGGCGTCGGCCCGCTTTGCGTTCGTTGTTCGCAGAGAGTGAGTTCGTTGGCAGGTTCATCGACCTGCGAAAAGGAACGGAGAAGCGCAGAAAACGTGCGAAAGAGCAGAGGAGAAGGAAGCAAAGAGAGAAGAGGGGGCGCTGTCAGGGTCCACGTCGCGGGCTCCAGGGCCCCTGCAGTACGGCACACTGACACACATCCCTGCGTCCACACACTGCAGGTGAACACGCACTTTTCGGCGTCAGGGCATCGAACCCAAACTCGTTTTTCATAACGCTCGTTTTTGTACACGCTTTCTTTCCATCGTGCGCCATTCGCGTCAGCATGCACCACGCGCCTTTTTTCAAGACGGCGGCGCTAACCGCTAATCACCAAGTAGCAATTCGCTGATTCGGCTCCTCAACATTTGGAACGGCCAAGTGAACCCTTGACATAAATCTCGGGGAATTCTATGCACTTAATTCTGGCTGTCCGAGTGTGAGGTGTGAAAAAAATTGTCTACATTCGTGAATATTCTAAGCGGTGGGGCTTTAAATGATTTTCACTTACAATACCCTGTACGGTTTTTTCGCAATACAGTGGTGTAAATTGAATCAATTGTAAATAAATGATAATGATTATTCAATTCATGGTCTATCGGGGCTTTCCATATTTTTTTGCTCTTTTTATCCCTGTCCGAGGACCGGGAAGGGTGCGCACTGCTCTTGCACGAATGCTGAAACCCGTGGGTGCGAATAACACCGCGAACGGCCAGGCCGCACAGGGACCCAACCCACTGAAGGGCCACTTGCCTCCGCACCGAGGACTGCATTGAAACGCTAGACATTCGTCCCGTGAAGACAAATCACGCATGCTGGAAAGGTGCAAACCAGCAAGTAGCGAGTCGGCGTCGGTGCGCCTCCCAGCCCGTTGAGCAATTTGAGCATTTCGAGTCACTAAACTATGTAACCACCATCTCTGACATTGGGTAGCCAGTATTAGATCTCCGAACTGCTAAAATACCTCCCTTTTCTTTGCGGAAAAACTGCGAGTTAATCATTTTGTAAAATTATAGTTAAAATTTTATAAAGATCCTATGATTTGTTGGTCTCTGGAGAGATTTCAAACGAAATAAGCATTCGTTTTTTCCCCTGTGAGATGATTCGTCGTGGCAATGTCATTTTTACTAATAGCTTCTACTATATATAATAGTGCACAAAAGGAATCTCACCCCTGGGTGGCGTTGGGCGGCTCGTCACAACTCAAAGTTTTTTCGGTGTAGCAGAAAGAAGCAGAGGATAGACAAATTAACTTACACTGGCGGCTTTTGTGCTGTAAAAGCCAATTCACATGCGGTCTTATAGAAATGAGAGCACAAATAGATGGGCAATTACTGCCTCAAGCCATACGCACAAGCAGTTGTGAAAGAGAGTGAGTATTTTGAATTCAGGTAGTTTACAACAAGACTCATTTCATTTTTCACTCATTCATATGTTGATCTAGATTTCATTCATGTTTACACAAAGGGCTTTTGAAGTTGCCTGACCCTAACCTCGGCACATTCCAATTGTTAAAATCATTCAAAAATGTAAAAAATGCTTACTTGCATTTTTTTTTTCAAAACACTTTCCCAACCTTGAACTACCTGAGCATGCATTTTTCACCTATTTGTATACCGAAATGTATGCTTGTTCCGTGAAGCTGAATGGCATTTTTTTTTTCAAAACTCTGCCCAGCGCACAACAACACCGCTGTGCATCACAGGGGAGGCGGCATTTTTGAGCTTTTAAAACCAATTCACACTGCCGCATAGAAGTGTGAGTACGAATAGATGGGCAAACACTACCTCTAAAGCCATCATGATTTCCTGTCTAATAATAATTCATTTTTTGATACATACTCATGACTGCATTATCTTACAATTAGTCTGGAATTTCTAGCCAAACTACCTCTTTTATACGCATATTAATTTTTGTAAAAAAAGATTATTTAGAAACCAAGTCAAATTTTTTTAATTTTGATGAGATTATGATATTTTCATAAATTGTATATTATGATTTATTGATGTTATTATTATTCGTATATTTGACAACATCGGCGTACAAATTAATTATAATTTTTGTTTCTTATAACAGGCATTTTGGTATATTGTTAAAGGTTTTTTCATACAGTCGAGTAAATGATACACGCACATACTATAGTATGCGAACAATCACAATATATACATTTACAATTTACTTAAACTTTAAGATGAAAGCATTTTTAAGAGCAGATGAGGAAATGATAGCCACGAATAGAATGTATTGCTAGCATAGCCCTATCTTTACAATGAGTATTAGTCCAATCAGATTTGGAAATATAGCAGGGGTTTCATGAAATTTGGCGTCAATGGATTGTCGTTTTATAGTCATATCGTTGAAAAACGTATCGTAAGCACAAGCAGCTGTGGAAGGGAGTGAGTATTTGGACTTCAGGTAATTTACAACAAAAAATCGAGTTGAACTAATTCATAGATAAATCTAGATTTAATTCATTTGTCTACACAAAGGGCTTTTTAAAGTACCCTGATCCTGACCATTCAGAGGTGTACAAAATTGTTTATTTGTATTTCGTTTTTTTTTTCAAAAGTTTCCTAACCTTGAACTACGTGTGCATTGTCATCTATTATACCTTAGAGAACAAAACGATACCTGCTGTGTGGCCAAATGCTGCGAAATTTAAATGTATAGCGTGAAGCTGAATGACCATTAATTTTTTTCAAACCCCTGCCCAGCACATCCCGTGGGTTGTGAGCTCATGGGGTCCCAATAACACCGCTGTGCATCAACTAGGCGCGGATTTCTTCATTCATGCTGTTCAAGGGTGCGCGTTGGAAACACAATGAGTGGACAGTGTTCATGGTCATTCAAAACGACACCTGATGAGTGGACAGTTGCTGCGAAATTTAAATGTATAGCGTGAAGCTGAATGACCATTCATTTTTTTCAAACCCCTGCCCAGCACATCCCGTGGGCTGTGAGCTCATGGGGTCCCAATAACACCGCTGTGCATCAACTAGGCGCGGATATCTTCATTCATGCTGTTCAAGGGTGCGCGTTGGAAACACAGTGAGTGGCCAGTGTTCATGGTCATACAGTCACGTCATTTTTACCGTTTCTCTCTTCTAGCTCGCAGATGTCGCTGATTTCCGGAAAATCACACACGCGCGTTTAAAAATAACTATGATCGACGTCGATGTTGCTGAAATCCGGTATTAAACGCGCAGAGGTTCAATATCCATAATTATCGGCAAGGCGGCAGCAGCCCGTCGATGGGAACACAGCAACCCTTTTCTATACGTCTAGTGGATGATTATCATTTTAAAAACTCCCGTTAGGATGCTTCTTACCCTTTTTGCCACCGCTTCCTGCTTAATGCGAAAGGGTTCACTATTAAAAAAACCAAACAAAAGCTGCTCCACCTGAAGGCGAGCACACATCACTTATTCACGGCGAACCGAGAAAGGAAAGGATGCGAAGAGGAGGTGTATTCACCTTGTAACTTGTAGCTCTGATCGTCATCTTTCTTTCGTTGGGCTGCCTACGCGCGCATCGATTAGATAATGAGGGCCTGCTGCGTGCCATGATTCACCCCCTGTCTTCTTTGACTATATATATATACGACCCGACGCACGCCGCTTTGTAAAATCACGCAACAATAGGAATTAATCGCTGCCCAGCCAGACGCAGCACATGGCGCGATGACTGCACAACAACCGTTGGCCGATGGTGCCTGAAGGGTTATTAAACAAAAAAGAGGGTTGATTTTGTGTAGCCTAACGGCGGACATAATATTCCGATTTACCACGAGTCATTTAAAATCATAAATCTTGTAGATTTTTAATTTTCAATGAAGAGACCTTTTATACTTTCAAATGGGGAAGAATGTTTGGCGCAGTTTACATCTTTTTGTTAGCGAAGGACCCGTTTTTTCTTTTGAAAAAATATTTCGCCTTATGACCATCTAACGGTCCAAAACCCCCAAGATATTAAGGTCCAACCTGCTTTTAAGCATAATAATTGCATCGTTTTTTAGAGCAATGATTGGAATTTTTAACATTGTTCGAAGGCTGCAAAACAGCACACGTCCGACAAAACGACGCGGCATTGAAAGCAGGTGTCATGGCGCTAACTTCAGGCACGCGCTCTTGGCTGCGCGTCAAGAGTAATAAAGGCGACCACCCACACCTAAAGCCACCCCCAGCTTTCGGCCTTCAAAAAGATTTTCACGCCCTTTCGTGAAACGATATGAGACAATGTCTTCGTGATAAAGACATAATTGCTTCTATTAGGTGAAGTCAACGTACTTTAAAGGAATTTTATTGTACCTTTTACATGATGTGTAATTTAGACGGGCATTTCATTGAGCGGGACCAATAAGATTATTTGTATTTATAGATTACCTCTTGTTCTGAACAAGATGCAATTTAATTATAAACAATTATTTTATCTGAGAAAAATCCATAGACGTTCTAGAAAATTTTCATGCGACACGTGAAATATTTGTTCCTTCTCGCCACGCTATGCACCAAAGGGAAGTAAACCAAACTCGATGAAAGATATCGTTTCTATCTTAGAAAGGTGAAAAATTCTTGCGATGCCTCGCGGAATCCATATAAATACAAAATACATCCCTTTAAACCGAATAAATGAGTATTAGTTGATGCAGCCGCAGAAAATGTCCATCTCGTCCGGATTAACACTTTACAGGATCTGATGGGACCGTGTCAAAGTCGGGACAGGGTGCATGCGTGTGCAAGGTGCTTTCCAATTTCTATCGGCAGCATCTGCAGCGGCTTGTGCCCCGGCACGGCACCTGCCATCCCAATCCCCAACCCTCCGAGCCACCACCAGCTGCCGCGCTCTCTTTTTTAATTTATACGCACCACAATCTGTGCATTCCCGTTATGTTTTCTTTTCCCGTGGAACAGTTAAACAACCCTTAATGATGGATGAAAGTGCGTCCTGCCCGCCTCATGCTTTTGTTCGCAGCGGTTGCATTTTCTTTTCTCTCCTTATGAAAGGGAACAGTTCAGCTCTCTCTCTCTCTCATCTCTCACCTGGTTTGCTTTCAATCTTCCTCCAGGTGAGTTGCTGCTGCTTGTCGACTCTGTGGGTGGAAAATGTTGCGGAAGTTTTTCTTCGTTATTCAGCTTTGATTCCACTCTAGTGATTTGTTTATTTTGTTCATCCTTTCCTCTTTTAAATCAAATATTGAATTTAATTTTTTGGTTTTGTTCTTCTCAGTAAAACTTTTATTCCACTGTTATTGTTTTCGGCTTGTAATTTTATTTCGATCTTTGATGTAATGAATATATTTAAGATTGAGAATAAACATATATCGTGATTACTACAAAATTTGAAGCTTGCTCTAGGACTCGTAATGATACGCAATAACAATATTTTAAGAGGTTTGTGATTTAGAGGAGTTTTAATTCTTTAATTTTAATTGTAATATTTTTTATATTGGTAGGTATGCGGGGTGAAGTTGCTCTGCTGGCCCATAACAATTTAAACAATATATAATTGAACCTTAAATAAATAACTAGAATTAAACCACCAATTTTGAGTTAGTGAACAATTTTGAGTTAGTGAACAATTTTTCGCGCCTTTTTAAAATTTTATATGCATTTTTTTCGAGAGGTACCATCAAAAACAGCTAACGCATGCCGTATATAACAATGAATGCTTTGTTCTCAGCTCTTTATGCACGTGCAATAGTGCCATTATTGCAAATTCACCGTCTTTCGACAATGACCGCAGATAAGCGAGCTCCGACGGAGCAGTTACTTTTCACACATTACGAATAATTTGGCAAAGAGCAGTTACAGAACGGCGCCGGATTTTCTTCTACATAACTGTCCTCCGCATAATATTTGCACCTGATTTTGTGATCGCGAGGCAACAGACAATGGTGAGCGGCGGCGATTATTGCGGGAGGAAGAAAATAACAGCACAATTTTATGCATTATACTCGAGTCAGTCTGCTGCGAGCCAGGCAAAACAAACCCGTTGCTCCTTTCACTGTGTTATCAGTGGTGCTCACTTTTGGGAAGCGCCGCTGCGCGTAGCCGCAGCGCGAGGATCCAATTTTCATGAGCGGCTGATCGTTCATTGCCCTGCCGCGAGTACCGTTGTTTCCAGCGAAGGTGTCTTTTTTATTTGTGTGTGGTGCGCGAGTGAGTGTGGGTAACGGGCACAACGACCGGCAGTAGCCTTGCCCTTGACAATACAGCGTGTTCGCCGGCTTGTTGCATTTCAGCACACTCGCGCCGCGCCGAGCGCGCTGCACTCACCTGACGTCACCTTTTTGCAAGCTCATCTGTAGCGCTTCCTCTGCCCAGCCGCCAGCAATTATCCGCACTGCTGTCGCAGTTTTTGCCAATTCATTTCGATTAACGTTAATTGATTATTTTGTTCTTTCTACGTCATTTCTTCGCTTTTCTGTCATCAGGTTTTTGCGATACTTTTTTCTTGTTTTAATACCAATAAATTAAAGTAAGTTGATAAGAGAAAATGCGTTCTTTATTGTTTCTCAAATCTATATCAATTTCCTGAATATGCAACAATTAAATTCCTGGGAGAAAATAAATATTTCCAAATATACAGGATTCCCAAAATAAGCCAATTTTATCCTCAGTTCACTGTTGACAAATTTTCTGTTCCCCTCTCTCCTACTTTCCCTTTGAATTTTTGGAATCAATTAGATTTTCTCTGATACTAATTCTTTTTGGGCCCATTCCAGCATTTCCCTCGTGGGCTAAAGTCTTAATTACGATGTTAGCCAAAGGTAGCGTGCCCTCTCTTACTTTTCCGTATTATTTTACGCACAGGAACTCTATCAATGAAATGAGGATAAGCGTTGTTTATGAATTTTATCAGAGAATCAACTATTTCTTCGACTGTTTTAGAAGGAACCTAACCCTGTCTCAAGCCGCTAAAACAAAAATGATCTTCCTATATTTGTCTGTTGTACACTTTAAATATTAAATAAATATTTCTTTCGTTTAAAATGAATTAATTCCCTCTATTAAATCCAAATTATACACGCACAATTTTGCACAAATGTAAAATATTTGGTGCATGCGATGGCGTGCTTTTTTTGCTAAATAAATTACCATCTTACTTTTAAAACTGCTTTTAGCTGACCACCCACGCAAGTTTTTGATCTTTTGGCTTACTTTTTCACTTCCTTGTCGCTTCTCCTTCTGCAGTTTACCTTCTTCCACTTTCCTTCCTCCAACTCTCCTTTCGTTCTAGACTTTACTATACTCACAAACGAAACAAGCAGGATATTGAGAACAAAAAGAACTCGGGATGGACGAAGGAGAAGAGAAGGGAGCAACAGGAAAACCATCCAGAAATATATACCTGTAGCGCGGGTGTAGTAGCAGTTGTGACCTAAATTTTTTGCTTCCACATTGCTATTGAAAATCGATTTCCTTTACAGACCGACCACTCATTTCTTTTCCTTTTTGTACAATACAAGTATATCATGAAATCTGGTTGAATAAAATAACTTAGATATGCTTACAAAATTCAAAATTTGTATTTAATGTATAAATATTCTTTTAACTTTTGATTGTAAAATTATTAAATTGAATGCCTTTAGTGGTATGAGTGAATAGTACAGACTGACTTTTCTGCATGCGTCTATAGATGAAAGCACAGTGTCACACCTACAAAAAACTTTAACCTTCCACTTTTATCCGCTCAAATGACCTTCACTTTTATTCTCATCGTCTATTATCTACTATAATCATATATCCTGGCCAGGTTCTCGTTTTTTTCTATTTACAAAAAAATGTTGTATTGTTGTCCATAGTGTCCACGTCCACCCCCTCTGTAATGGGCTTGGTTTTAAGATAATAGACAGTCTTCCTAAAACTTAAGAATACTTTTAAATTTTTTTTCATCGCATTATGTTCCTAAGATAAATTTTTCGACTAGGTAAATTACAAGTAAAACAAGAAATCTGGTTTGATCTCAAGATTGAAAAAGCGCAAGCAATACGAATACAATTTATTTTCTACCTCTCCTCCGCGATTGCCATACACGAGAGCACTGTAAATCACTCTCTGCATCATTATTGTTATGAATAGCTCCAATGTCAAAGCTGATGCTCAATTATACCTCTACATGCTTCTGAATATAATTTTTCCTCGAACTCAATATTTGTGAAGAGCACAAATAATATAATATTTCATTGCCTATCAGGTACTCGCTCAAGAAAAAAAATAGACTACAAGGAACAGTTTTTGTCTTCTTTCTTGCTTGTGGAAGAGGGGAACATATTATAAAGATGAGCAGCTATCAAAATGCACGCACTGAAAATGAAAGTTTTAATGCTAAAAAACAACGTTTGAGCAACAAAGGTCCCATATGGGATCCTCCCTTGTTTAAGGTCAAGGAAGATGAATATTATATTTTGCTTTCGATTTTTTTGTGAGGCGTGGGTGACAAAGAAAATAACGGTTGCTTTACAATCTTCCCAGCCCCTCTTGAATGGTTTTTCTGTTTACAGATTTTCTGTTAAGGCTGCCAGATGTTTTCCATTTCAGTCATTACAAAATTCCCGCGTGTCCAGGAATTCTTGAAATTGCGACTTGCTTTTTGACAAGATGTAACCATTTTCCATAACTACTTTTACCGTGTAAAAGGTTTTAAATTTGGAAAAATTCCCAAGATAGAAATGGAAATTTCTTATTTTGTACGGTCAGGACGATGAATTTAGAAATTGTGCAAGAAAGTCAGCTACAGAATTAATGGGAGCTTCGGTTTGAACAGCTATTACGGCTAGCCCCAAGCCTCACAAGCAAAGCTGACACACACGTGCACAGAGATTAACATTGAATATTATTTCAAGGGCCGAGCATAGCTAATTGAAGCATCCCCTACTGACTGACTCTGTTTTTGTCTCGTTAACAGAAGTTAATACAATTTTGCCTTTGGGCAGCCATCCATTAAAAAAAATCGCTGGAGGAACCCAAAGCATTATTTATTATAAGGCGTGTTTTCCGGCCCAGCGGGTTGCTGTGTCACTTTAGACATTGTTTGGAACCCTGTTTGCGCAAGATGCGTGCTTTGTTTTCGTACATTTGATTTGTCACCCAAGTAGTGAATTTTAGATGCAAACAAAATGATAATCACATAATTTCGGACTTCATCAAATTAGCACGCAATACAAAAAAATCATAACATATTTCAGCACCGTTAATTTTGCCGCACTAAATACTAATATAATATATCAAAATCAAACCACAATAACTTTAAAAATTCCCTCAATAAACATAATTTATTGCATAATAATGTAGGCGCTTCCCACCACTACAAGTAAAATATCAATGTTGGGATAATTCCCTTGATAGTAACAGGTGGCAGTGCAAAGGAAAACGCACCTTTACTGCACCTTCACCCCCAGTGCATAGTTAGACTCCTCGCACAGAAGCAATCGCATCAAAAATGTTGTCTCTCTGTCCTGGATTGGAGAGACTGTGCGAGATCAATCCAAATGGATTTGTATTATTTGACTGAAACCAATACGAGTTCGGTTCCTAATTATACTACTTCAATTATACGATTATTGCCACTATTCCAAATAAATTAGATGACCTATTAAGTTGTTAAGCGTTAAGCTGCCCTGATTTTATTTGAGGTGCCTCGACCTGACCGCTACAATAAAATACGCTATATTTTGAATATTTCCCCACTTTTATTTCAAACCAAGTGCATTAAGCTATTCATTTTTTAGGGATGAAAACGTCATGCTATGTCTGTACTTTTTATCCCCTTGCACGAACCTGATTTTTTACGTTCTTGAATACAAAAATACAGTGTTTTATTTCTTGTGCTGATTTAACTGTCAACTCTTTTTAACTATTCCTTTAAATGCATTTTAACTTCCCAGATTTTTTTTCAGCACATAGTTACTTCCCAGAAATGAAAAATTACTCTCCTGTGAAAACTGAGCGCGTTTCACCCGCTGCCGCTGCCAGCCGCATCCATAGCGCTCGGCAGTATCAAGCGAGTGCGTCTGCCTGACCTACCTTAATGCGTGCCTTTGTCTCGCTATCTCAACAGCGCACTCACAATCAGAGAGAACAATGACCCGGCCTGTGCAAACTGAATGAATCTCGGCAGCGTGAGTAATTCTCGCTCACCATTTATGCTGATTTGCTCTCGTGGGGCACACTTGCCCTGCAGAACCATAATAAATATCAATCATTCAAAACTGTAGCACGAGAATAATTGACGGTTACAGTTAAAGGCCAAAGGACTGGATTGCAACGCTGCAACAAGCAAACAAATCTGCAAATCGAGGCCACATATTCATAGCGGGGTCGTGCACTTATTTAACAGATTTTTTTGTATTCACCTCTCAAAATGCTTTGCAATTGTGAATCTATAAGTTTAGTGCTTTGGATTTTAATTTTACCAGCCTTCCTGTTTAAAAAGTCAAATTTCTTGATATTTTATTATTTCGTGTTTTTTTACTATTGCTTTCCAAATATCATTGGAAAACGTGTGAACAGGGAGGCAAAATGACTTAAAAGTTGACCTTGTAGTTATTCTTGTTTGTGAACGAGAGTCCTTCAATTTCATCCCTTGTAATGCTGTGCCCCCCTAGCTTGAATGTGTATCCTTTTTGGTTGGACACGTTTCCATTTCCTGCGCTTTGTTGTATGACTCCAAAAAATAGATATATGTGTTGTCAATGACAACTTAAATAATGTCACTATTGTTGATAGTTGTCAATGAGTGCGCATGGTGTTCAACATCCTTTAACTTAATAGATACTTCAACATAACCTAATGGAATGGTTGACGTTGAATTATGTTATTGCTCGCAGAATTATTGCTAGAAATTGTAAAAAAGGTGGATAATATAGGGCATTGTTATCTAATTGTTGTAAGCTCCGTAAAACATGTTACAGCAAATTCAAGGTCTGCAGTGAATGCCCAAAAGCTCATGCTTTGAGAAATATATATTATATACACACACATACGTATATTTTCCTCTGTTTCTCCAAAACCTTCCTTAAATCGTTCTCTACCATCAAAAAACCTAGGGACGACCTTAATTAAACTGATGACAGAAAGATGATCTAAATAGAGTATGAAAAGATTAAACCTTAAAAAAAAATTGTATTCTGGCCAAAAAACCGCATTTGTCACACTAACATTTAGAAAAAAAATTATATGCGCATAAATATATTATTAAATTAAAAAAATAATGCTTTGTATTTTATACAGTTCCTCTTGATACAATTGTAGAACACAACTGTATTGCACGTATTCATTTGCTGTGGCGGTACGTGTGCATGTTTGTGTGACATATTGGTGCGTTTTCCGGCCACAAGATCAAAGCCACCGCGTTTTCATTCGCCGCGATGGCACAACGCTTTGTTTCTTACTTCTCATTTCTTTTTTTTTTAATCGAGCGGTTTTCCACGTCTATCAGGATATGCACAGCAGGAATCGCGCGACACACATATTGCAGTGCTCGCCAGACACATAAATAATTAGAAGCTCTGTGTTTTGTCTGGGTTGTGCGGACGCTCGATTGAAGTAATTGTTACGCTCTCTTGAGAGTTTGCTTGGAAGAAGACGAATTTCCGTGAACTGGAAGGCAGCTCTTTGTTGGCAGACGAGTTTTTTCGCCAGCATTTGATGCTTATGCGTTGCATGGATCCTCGTTTCAAACTAAGTTTCTAATTAACGGTGGTGAGAATCGACGGGTTTCACTCTGCCTAGTCTGACCCCCATGCACAGAATGATGCATTGTTTGTATTCCACGCTTGTGTTTGCGCTTTCTGTGATGCATGGCAACAACTGTGCGCTGATAACTAATGGAAAATAGAAATATTTAAAATTTTCTTCGAGGAATCAATTGATAACGTATAATCCAACTTTCCAAGCATATCACTAGCATGCCGAATTTGTTCAAAATAAAATCGATTGAAAAAAATTTTTGTGTAGCCAATTATTATAAGCGTTCAAACTTTATTGATCAAACGTTATTGTTATTACCAGTCAATTTATTTTGAGAAAATAAGTGTTTAGTGTATTTAAACAATTTTCTGTTAGTGTGCTCTTGTTCTGATGATATAGATTAATTTTACAATTAATTTATTCAAAGTACTGATTCTAATGAAGAAAGCCATCAACCCTGTATTAATTCACTTGAATAATTATTTTTGTATGGTATGGTTCACTTGTGATTATTAAATCGCAACTAGACTTTAAACTAATAAAAAGAGGCTTTCAAGCTATTTTTATGAAAATGTAAAGAAATACACATCCACATTTTGAGCGTGTGATATATCTGGCCAGAATCCTGGCCATCAGCGACACAAATCAAATCCCGTAAATGTCAAGGGGGAAACTTTACTGAGTAAATATGCTGTGAAAATTAGGACGCCACTATTAGGAGCCACCGGAGCCACGAATAAATTACTTTTATTATCAGCAAACAAACATACTCCCTGGCGAGTTCAAAAACCTTTCACTACCGCCGACAGTTATACACGGAGAGTGGCAATTTCGATGAAACCGCAAATAGTCGTTTGCATATGGTTGGGTGGCGTGCGATAGGATCGTCTCAATAGCTCGGTTTGTTAGATAGCTGTTGAGCCGCAGGAAGTGCGCCGATGAGTGACGCGATAAAAGCTCGAAATAAACGTTCATTAATAACAATATTAGATTATTGGCGCGCGGCAGGTTCACTTCCAGCTGTGTGTGATACATATCATCGACACTCATTATGCGCTCACAATCAGCGGCGAAATAATACAGCACTCAACAAACTGGCTGGCTCAGGGAGCAGCCAGGTCGTCGACCTGACGGTTTTTATTTTCTGTTATTCTTTTGAAAAGCGAGACACTCTCGCTATTAAATGGCCTCACCGTTACATCTCGCGGCATGATCAACGGCTCTATATTCGAATCAATATCCGTTACATTTTTTCTCTCTTTTATTTCGGTTCTCTCATCTCTTGACTCATAACGGTGGCACGGAAGATGTGAGTAATTCTGGTTCTTGTCCACTCCAAGTCTGTTGTTTCAGTACAACTTGAATTTGATGGATCGGAGAGAGAGGAGAAAATTCATATCTGCATGCGCCGGAACGGAAGCGTCATTGGAATCCCCTGTGCCCATTTTCAATATGCGGCTTTGCTTCCTTCCTCTTAACTCAATTTCGGGAGAAATTCAAACAGGAAACTTTGTTGCGGTGAAGGATGCCCTTCATTTTGTTTAAAACCTGCCTGCAGATTCATCTCGATGAAATGCTTGGAAAAATCTGTGTTTGCGGGGAATGCTATTTTTATGACTCTCCGCGATGTGTCGTAAAATTTGTGAGAGAAAAACTAGTTTTTGCCACTCGCGGGTTGTTGGAGGAACTAGTTTTTAAAACCTGAATAATTATTTTCTCCTCTTTTGGACAATGCTCATAGCGCTTAAACCATTTAATATTGCTTCCTTCTTCCAGCTAGTTTACACTGTTCCACAAAATAAACGACTTGCAAAAAACAATTGAGCTTACACACATCTTTATTTTTTCCTTTATTTGTAATTTTACCTTTGAGATCAAAATTACTTTATTTTCGGAATAAATTTGGAAGGATCCCAACTTGCATTAATTTTGACTCAAGAATTCTGCTTATGCTAAAATTGTTTCGTTCGCAAAAGAGCTTGATTGAGATTTAAGATTTAAATTTCTGACTGTTAAATTTACTACGAAATTAAAACCAGTGAGTTGAACGTTCCATAAATTCTTATCAAGTTATTATCAAAGTATTCAGTTTCAAAATTAATGAAGCCCATATACTGCGTTCCTTTTAAGAGTAATTAGAAGAGTGCGATGAACCGCTGTGTTTGATCAGTGAATACTTAAATATCAACTACACCAGAACCCATTACACCCTTCAAATCAACATTAATTATCCTCTTTTCACTGGTTTCCTCGTCCAAAGCAAACAATTGTTAGTGGCCTTATGTGCCGACGTGTGTAAATTGCCGTGTATATCATCAATGCGCTTTTTGCCTCTAACACCATGCACGAACAAACTTTAATTTGCACAGTTACCCATGAAGAAAAGCAAATAACGCGAGAAACGCGGCGCACGCGAGCGAATTCCCATTAATCTGCTTTGTCAGCGCGGACAAAAGGGCGCGAACACGGTGATCAGCAGATTTCGGCCGTGCACCATCCGATTTCGCAAATAATATAATAACATCATGTGCCGCCTGCACGTATACGCGAGACTCGTTTGATTGTCAGATTCGCCGATTTAATATAACGAACGAACGGACTGCGGCGCGCAACAAGTGGCTCGGCGGATTACAAAAAGCGATGTAAAAATCTGCATGTGCGGATGAGAAAAGACAGGCTCGTGACCGTGAAAAGTAAATGGCGAGCGTGACATCACAATACAGTTAGTTACTCTCGTGGTGTCGGCGGGCCCCGGCCGGCGTGCAAAAGTGAGTGCTTTTTGCTCCGAAGGGTTATTCAACTCCGCGCACTCGCAACGATTTGCAATAATCTTTTTTTAAAACCCGTGTTAATCACCCCGGCCGGTGTTCACTCTCTCGCGACGCGCTGAGAGAATCCGTGCGTTTGTTATTCACAATATAATACAGGTGTGTAATTATCGCTCATTACTCACTCCACACCCGACACATCGTCTTATTTCAATGCACCGCTCACGTGATCCCCGCTTTTTGCCGCTCTCGACTCTGTTGCATTTCTTGCGGTTGCATAAATCTGCATTGCATGTGGGCTTGGCGAATAAAATTTCCCTTTGAATCACCAGAGCAATGCACTCTTGCAGCTCATCAAGGTCTTTGCAACACGAACAGTGTCATTTCCACAAGGGTATACTGCGCTTCTAGCGCCGAGAAAGAGAGAAAGAGAGAAATTATTGGCAATCTGTCAGGATCAACAAGATAATCAACGGAATCAATTTGCAAGCTACTTGTCACGTTGCTTTGATACATTTTGTCGTGCAACACTTTGTGTACTTTTTATTGCTTTTGCTTTGTTTGTACATTTTATGTAAAGGCTGCGTATAAGGAATATCATGATTTCATCATAACATCAGTGATTAATTATTTTTACATGCTTATAAATCTAGAAAAATAAAAAAATAAAAGTTTACTGTCATCTCAAATTGCGCCACTTTTAGTTTAGACTGTTTTTAGCTTTGGAATGCGAAAGAAGTTCAATAGTGTCTTGCAGATTGTTACCATGAAAAATCAAATGAAGTTAAGATATCTATATAATTATCTTTTGCAATGATAAATGTTGAAAAACAAAAGAAAGGGAAAGATTCTGAATCAAACCAGAAACTGTTAGTCCTTATAATGTTCATATTTAAGAGGATGAGCACTAACTTTAAGTACAAAAAATACGGAAAAAATATCTATAGTACTAGACAGCACTGCCTCAAATCACTTTTACCGCTCATCCAGCATGATTTCGAAAATAAATTAGGCTTTGTTCAGTTTAGAAAAAAAGACACAAATATATGTACTACGTTTAACGACTGTTGCCTTGTGGTGATTAAAACATTACAAGTAAAAATTATTGGAAAATATGTGTCAACAATTAGCGTTTAATTAAATGACAAGAAGGAACAACTGCAAAAATGCACAGTAAAAATTGAATCGAGCGCTGTCATGTGACCCATTAATTTGTATTAACGGTATTAACGTTTCCATTCAAAAATTGAAACAAAATTTAATCTTGTCTGCTATAGCTATTATAATTATTTGATACAACAGTCAAATAGCATTCAATTAATCCTTTAGTTTTTTTAAGTATTTTACAGCTACTTATTTATTGTATCACCATGCGACAATAAAATTAAAAAGGTAGTAATAAATTAAATTATGTGATATATAAATCATAAAAAAATAAATATTGTTGCTATTTGTTTAAAGGGAGACCAGCATTATGTGAGCTTCAATGAGTAAAAATGAACAAAAAATATTGACAGTCATTTTTTCAAATTATTTTAGCTCATCCTTTTAATAAACTTTTGGGTAATTTACATAATTTCGAAAATTTTACATTCATCAGAACAATCATGAAAACTAAATGGAGTGAAGAGCGTGCAGAGCGCGTATAATTTTTTGGATTTTTTGCGACTCGATCTGTTTTATTCCTCCCGCACGTAATGCAACGAGATAGCCTTTAACAAGCGCCGCATTATTTTGGGTTCAACGACCGCTGGGAGCAGAGCGGCTCACAGCATGGAGGAAATTCGCAACCTTTCTTCTTTCTCTTCAATCTTTCTTTCTCCGGCATTTCCGTGCTTTGCCGCACAGCATACCTTGCTGAAGGTTCCCCAAGATGTTTATAAGGAGAACACGGCGGCAGAAGGCAAGGTTAAATAATTTTCTTCAGCCAAGCAGTACAGTGGCCTCTACCGGAGGCTGCCCAAACACCAGCACAAATTTCAAATGTGTGTATGGATTGCCGCCATGCAGATCCATCAGTAAGTCATTTTTTTATTTTGTTTTTGTTGATCAATCCTTTCGTTACCCCTTCTGCTGGCCCTTAAAAAAGTGGCTCCACTTGTGTGTCGTCTAAAATATTCCTCCAACGCCACTATGAAGCAGCTGGCCGCTGGTATGATATAATGACACTTCTTGTTATCTAGGTTGATAAAAAATATTTGTGATCCTCTTTAGGCTCATGCGACTGATGCATCATTATCATCGTCATAATATTAGATGACAGCGTAACATAATCCAGACGAAGAGCAATAATGATCCGGACGAGCAACAGATTGTTGAGATTGTTCTTCGCTGCGAAGGCAAAGAACAATTTAAATGCAAAATACGTAACCTCTAAGGTGAGATAATTTTTCAAATAATAATTTAATTATGTAATAGCTCTTTGCTTTTGCGATGTGTTGACAAATTAATGTTTTTTTTATCAAAAATTTCTTGTTGCATAAAATATTGAAATTAATTGAAAGGTTAATCGAGATGAAAATCTGGAAAATCCATCATGGAATATTATCTATGTATATTAATTTTCAATTTTTATATTTACTCTAATTAAAAGTGCTTGCAGAGGCTAATGAAATGAAAATTTCAATTTGTGTTTTTTTAGTTTTGATGATTTTATTACCTGTTGGGTATGCAAGAATAATTTTAAATCAACAATGTAAAACATTTTCCCCTGTCTGATGGAGATAATCAATCTGATTTCATATGTACTATTGCAGACCAAATTTGCTGAAGGTGCAGTATTTTCTGAGCGAGAAAGAGATGTGCTAGTGGCAGATCCGATCAAGCAAAATGACACCCTGACAGACACATTTGGTCGGAGGCACACGTACTTGAGGATATCTCTCACAGAGAGATGCAATCTGCGGTGTAAGCAATTTTGCTCACTGCGGAGTGGGAGAAGTCAATTCTGTGTCTATTTACAGGCCAATACTGCATGCCCGCTGAAGGAGTTCCGCTCAACCCAAAATCCAAATTGCTGACAACCGACGAAATCGTTACCTTAGCGAAGTTTTTTGTTGATGAAGGCGTAACAAAAATACGTCTCACTGGTGGGGAACCAACGCTGCGAAAAGATTTGGTGGATATAGTTGGTAATAATTTAAACTCTTGCTAAAATATGTAAAGTATTAAAATATTACAAATTGTGCCATGTACAGGGCAACTGAGCGCGATACCTGGGCTCCGTGATGTAAGCATGACTACGAACGGAGTGGCCCTGACCAAGCAACTTGTGCCTCTTATGAGAGCTGGACTCGGAGGCCTTAACATCAGTTTGGACAGTCTGGACAAGGACGTATACGCTCGAATGTCAAGGAGGAATGGCTTTGCAAAGGCCATGGCTGGCATCAATTTGGCTCTGCAACTCGGCGTTAAATCTGTGAAGGTATAATTATCAAAGCAAATTCTTACCATTTTAGGCAATATTTCTTCCCCTTTTTAGGTAAACTGCGTTGTAGTTCGAGATGAAAACTCTCAAGAAATTCTCGACTTTGTTGATTGGGCGCGAACAACGCCTTTGGAAGTTAGATTCATCGAGTTCATGCCTTTTGCGGGCAATGCTTGGGAAAGAAAGACAATGATGTCTATTCAAGAAATTTTAAATGTCATCAAGAGCAAGTATCCTGATCTGGAGAGAATTCAAGGAAATAAATCAGACACAGCAAAAGTAAGAACTTTGGATCGCCACAACTCAGAAATAATGTTGAGTGTAAAACTACCAGTTGTATGCTGCTCCTGGATTCCAAGGACGGGTTGGAATTATAAGCTCAATGTCAGACCACTTTTGCGGAGGCTGCAACAGGCTCCGCATCACTGCAGATGGAAATTTAAAAGTGTGTCTCTTCGGCAACAGTGAGGTTTCGTTAAGGTAATTAATATTAACACCCATGCTGTGGGGACTCAAAACTTACCTTTGAGATTTTTGTGTGATTCAATCAGAAATAGTTTCAGCAATAATTCCTTTTCATTTATTTTGCGATCATCTCGTTTGATTGATAACTTTTTATGGAAATATCAAATGTCACAAGCCACACGCCATTGGTTAACTTACCACAAAAAAAAAAACGATTTGTGTACTTACAAGCATTGTAAATTTGCAGAAATAGTAAAGTGTGAAGTTTAATTCATCTGACTTATTTTTACCATTTTCCTGGTTCTCTTGTTTGTTACATAATATTCTTTTGAGCGGAAAGCAAAAAACAAGTTCATCAGACAATGCAAAGTTAATTTGAAACTGTTAATTGAGTTAGATTTCAAGATATCTACTTTACTTAAGTTTAAAACATAGATCAACAATTCAATTAAGTTTATTATTTGATATCTTATAGCTAGTGTCTAGTGTCTAAGTAAAATTAAGTAGGATTTGAGTACTTTAGGTCATTGTCTCATGATTTCTAGTTTCAGGACAACGTATGCACCCCTTGAAATTAGCAGCAGTCTAGTTAGATAATATATTATGTGGAATAAGTTGTCTTATCATATTTTCACTTGTCGCTACCCATTCACTTGTCATGTTTAAATAATAGAAAAAATAAATTTTACAGATAGTGATTTGAATTGTAACATTTTTTCAACAGAGATGCACTGAGGGCAAATATTTCTGAAGATGATTTGAGGGCTACAATTCAAGCCGCAGTGCGGAGGAAGAAAAAGCAGCATGCAGGTAATTATCTGCAGATTTGAACTCTGTTTTCTAAGGTCTAAGGCCAATCAGATTTCATGTTGATACAAATTTTTTTTTTACAGGCATGGAGAACTTGCCCTCCATGGCCAACAGGCCCATGATTTTAATTGGTGGCTAAAGTGGTGAGTCTGTTTGGCTTTAGATTAATGTACATTAATAAGATAGTTTCTATTGATTTATTACACATTTATAGTAAACATAATCACTTTGATAATTAATTTGAAAATTATAAAATGGGAGTCATTTTTTCTAGATTTTCTGCTCAAAAGCCCTCTAGAACGCTCATTTTTAGCTTTCGCCTTTGTATCATTTAAATTAAAATGAGCTTGCTTTTTGTTCTTAAAAAATTAAGAGAACATTCACTATTTTCAGATCGAAGGATGCCCTACACCCTGACCCAGCCACAAAACACACTCCTGGTTCCCATACATTTTTTCATTCCTTCTAAGTCTTCAGTACAAATTCGTCATTCCTCATCCATCAACTTGACCCACATTGACTCTGATGGCCGCTTTACAATGGTTGACGTTGGGAGTAAAGAGCCGTCCAAAAGAGAAGCTAAAGCCTCTGCCACGGTCATCCTTGGACCAGAGTTGGCCAAGATGTTAAGGGAGAAAACGCTGCTGAAAAAGGGCACAGAAGCACTGACCGTAGCGAGGCTGGCTGGCAGCATGGCGGCTAAAAAGACGTCAGACCTTATTCCCCTTTGTCACCAGCTACAGTTAACCTATGCCAATGTGGAGGTGACGCTTCTCGAGGACAGAGCTGTTTTTGTGAGTGCTGTCCGGGTTGATGGAAAAACTGGGTGCGAACTAGAAGCCCTTACAGCAGTTTCTGTGGCAGCGCTAACTCTATACGACATGTGCAAAGCTGTCAGCAAGGCAATCGAAATATCAGACATCAAATTACTTAGCAAATGTGGTGGCAAAACCGGTGACTACTTGAATGATAACAGAAAAATTGAAACGTGATGAATAGCTTGATTTTATTTTTTTACAAGTTGTAAAAATTGTTTTGTTATGGTGAATATTTATACAAACATGTTGCATTTAGGATAATAAATATTGATTTTCAATATAATAAAATTATCTTTATTGAATATTAAAAATGAGTATACATCAGAATCTCAAATTTTTATGCACTATGGGGTGCGAGCACTTAGATGAACAACGCTGCTCCATCCATAGAAAAGCAAGCACACATCAACAATATCAAAGAAATATATTGCTCTTGATGATAAAAATCCGATAACCAAAAAGCAAGTATTATTATAGTCAGTTTCTCCACTTGTTTAAAATGCATCAAAAAATACTGCTTTTACACACGTCATGATTTTTGTTTTTAAATTAATACTGTTCTCGCAGGCACTCGTTAAAATTACTCAGTTAAGTACTTTGAACATTCCTTTTAACACAATGGCAAGAAGGACAGAAGGAGAGCAAAGTGTCGGCGCCAGCCGGGCCTCCTGTGTTGTAGTATGACACTGATGGTTCACACCTTGGTCCTCGGCAGAGGGTCCGCGGCGCCAATAAATACGGCAGGTCAAAGGCTGGTCATCGCAGGAGGTCGCGCGTACGCCTTCGGGATAAAACCATACTTGCGCAATTTAGGCGCGTAGGCCCACAGCCACCCGTCCACAGTTTGGTTGTGTAGATCAGCATAAATCCAGTCGCCCCGACGCATAGTCAGGTCATCTGGCGCTTGAGCCTACAATTGCACCAGGACATGATTAGTCAAATGCTTAGAGGGTGTGGTTTTAAGTTAACCTTGTAATCGTATAGCATAACCAGCTCGGCACCACTGAATCGATGCTCGTCCGGGTTGCTGTGGTGAGGAGGTGGGTTTTGAGGGGGGAAATTATTTGCTTGCTGCATTGTAGTCTGGTTGATGTGGCCTGAGAGTGATGCTGAAATAGAAAAGCACTTGTTTGAGCTTTTAATTCTCAATTCATGCAATGGTGACTTAAGATTAGCTAAATTAACTATCACAGTTTTAATTTCAACACTCAACGTTTGTGGTTCCATTTTATAATTAAATTAATGGTCGGAGTGGAAGATTAAGGAGGAAGTTGATAAAGGCACATGAATGATGTCCGTTTTATTTAGAATATAAATTAACTATATTCGTTATATTTACATGTTTTTTTAAAAACCATCAGATCGTACCATAGGTAGGTTAATGGCATTTGCGCTATAATAGCAGGTGATATAATGCATCTATGTATTCAAAATAAAAATCCCATTTGATGAGCAGATTTATTACATAATATCTGTCTGATTCAAGTTTCTAGAGAAACCTTCGTGATCGGTTACATCTATCATCTGTAATCACATCAGCCAAAAACAGTCTAAGGCAGAGTAGCGGGATTGAATCAGCCATCAGACTTTTTCAAATGACAAATCCCTCACTTCACTAAAGGCTAAGAATGAAGTGGTGGTTAGTGAAATTGCAAAAAAATCAAATTCATAATTAGCACAAAAATGCTTTTAAGTACAGTGATTGTTGGGCTGCTAGTTAGATAACCTTTATTTGAAGATTTAATTCATTGCCTTTATTTAATTAGAAATTTACGTCGGATCATAAAAAAAAATTGCTGATAGCGAGGAAAATCAATCTGGCCAACAGGAATAGCGTGCTCAAATATATTTCGTATTAATATTATTGACGTCGCCATGTTCTGGCCGCTCTGGTTGACTAGCGCCAGTCAGCCGATTCAGTGGCCAAATTAAATCAATCTATTCCACCAGCTTTCAAACTTCCCTTAATTTTTTAAGTAAAATCATTATTAGTTCAACTGCCCTATCCTCCAAGTTTTATGTTTTTTATGAAAACATTTTCGTTACGTTAAATTGTGGAATAAATGTAAAAAATAGCAGTGTTCTGAAAGATATGTAATCATAAAAAATATAACCACAAACAAATTAATACAATTATTAATAATAAGGATAATTATGCATTCAGAATTCCAAATACACTGCTGATATATTATAAAACATAAACCTAATTCACGAAAATAAAATAGCGCATACTCACAAAAATCGAGATTTACCTTGGATAACATCAGCAGGGTAGACAAACCCGCTTGGCACAAAGCCTTCCTGACCGTCACTTCTCACTATCCAGTACCAATCAGGGTCCTCTCTATTGAGCACTGTCACAAATTCCCCTCTCTCCACACTGACATCGTTTTCATCTCTGGCAATAAACGTGTATAGTACTATGTAACGACCAGCCGGATCCTGGAAGTCAAAGGTATTTTAGTCTAGTAACTTTCAAGATTTTATTCAACCTACTTTAAAGAAAGGATGGATCTCTGGCTGCGACGAACCCATGCTTTGTAATGAGGCTTGAGATCCCCGAATAACTTGATGCTGGTTGTGGCTCGTCGCCTGAGTGATGACTCCTTTCTTATTGCTCATTCCGTAGCTTTCGCTGTCCGAAACTGATATGTCTTGATGTCCACTTTGCGGGTCTAAAAAAGCGAAAAATATTTGAAAAATGCTTCTTTAACTTAAAAGAGACTTTGAATTAACTCACTTGAAGAGTTTGCCATCGACCTGACAGCCATGTCATCTTGAGATGTGTCCAGTTGACCTTTACTGCTGTCCCGCGGCAATTTCTTCTTCACATTATTGAGCGTGTGGTCACCGTGGGGTGAACCGAAATGGGTGCAATATGTGTGCGGGATGAATCCCTCTTGTCTGTTTTCTGATATTACATACACCCAGTCATTCTCCCGATAAAGGACGTTGACGATCTGTAATTAAAGATGTTGAGTGTGCTAAGCTCATTGCGTGAATATATTACGTTTCCACGTTTGACTTCAAGCTCGTCGTCAACGCAGGGTGTGAAGTCGTGCGTTACGATCATTTTACTGTCAGGACCAAATCCAATCTCCTTCTCAATGCCAACTCGCACGAGAGTTTCGATTGAGGCGCTGCCAGTGATGCGGCCCATGCCTGGACCTCGAAGGACATCTTTGTCGACATCACCTGCGAATTCCATGAAAATCAGTGGTTAAAATATTTCTCTGTTCCCTGGCATTCAGTTTTTGGTGATTCTTAATCGAATTCGCCATGTTTCATAATTATTTGAAGCATTTTCAATCCTTGCACAGTAAAATAATACTGCGACATTGAAAACATCTAAAGAGTGCAAGCAAGATTCAGTCAAATTTTAACCGGGTCGAGCTGCAATGATTTTTCATTAAGTGTTTGCAACATTTTTAAATAGTAGATATATTTTAATTAATATTACATTTTTACGGGAGCAACGGCATATATATACTATTAAAGACCTACTAAAGAATGCAATCAAAAAATAAACAGAAACAACAAGTTTATCGACTTTAGCGCGACAAAAAAATTGAAGTTCAGCAAGAACAAACGAGTATGTACGCTGAGCGAATTTTAATTGATTTTTGCTGAGAAAACCGGCCGCAAGAAGGACAGGTCGAGTTTAAACCGCGGCTCGGCTCGCGTATCAAACATAATAATAATCCACGGTCCCACCAATTCGGCCCCCGGGGCAATTCTGCTTTACATTCTCGCTCCCATTACAAAAACATCCTGCCCGGGATCCGAAGCGGACCCAAAAGCCCCGCAGCCCCTGACCGATGAAGGCACCATCTGACACGACCGCAGTGAGGGTGAGACAGGTGAACGAAAGGGTTGACGCACCTGACGCATTCAACAAGTGAGCCAAAGAATGCCGTGTAATTAATGCACCAGCTAACGGGAGCAGCGATTTCGGGACGGAGCTTCCGTCGAATATCGCGTTCTTGGACGTTAATAGCGTTAGAGCTTAATAAACAGACACTTACTTTTCTTTTTCTTGCCTCTGCGGATCCTTACTGGACACAGGAAAGCCATGTTTCAGAGAAAATTGTGCACATAATCTCAGAGGACAGCCATCATGCCAATATCCACTACTTGTAAGATCAAGAGCGGAGCACGCTTAAGACGCATGCGCGGACCCGAGTTGTGGCACTGAGCGCGCGAGTTAGCCTGAATGTTCGATTCTTTCTCTATCTTTACCTGGTATGATACAAACATACTTATGGGGGACTCACACTTTCCGCTCACTCACACTTCTCGATCTCTGATGGGAAGAATCAATGTAATGCCCTTGCCCTATTCTAGCGAGAAGTGTGAGTGTTGGGCGAAAAGTGTGAGCCTACCATGCATACCTGCCCTGCTGCCGTCATAATGAGCCATTGAAAAACTTTTATTACGTTTTCTTGAGAGTTTATTAACTTCTGAGCATTATATTAACAAAACATTCATCCCTCTATATTTGTTTTATATAATCTCACGTCTGACGACCGTACAAAATAATTATTATGAAATTCAACGCATGAGAGCTCAGACAAAAAAGGCTAACTAAGTGAAGATGATGATTAATAAATCAATTTAACAGTTTGGAACGAAAAAAACGAAAAATTCAACATAATGCAGGCAGTTAAAGTCGGAACTTCATTAGCACTGCCTTTTCTCTTATGTGGCTAATTAACTAGGGCTCCCCACTCTTAGTAATTTTCAATTCTTGTAACGAAACACAGATCAAATAAATATGCATAGGGGTTTATGGATTTTGTATTAAATTTTTGTTTCCTCACCATCTGCAAACTTGTAAATTATAACAATTATTTTTCTGGTATTAATTATAAAGTGTATCTAAAGCAAAACATTTTTGACTCACAAAAATGGGTATAATTTCAAGTAGCAGAACAATTTATTTAGGCATTTAAATATCCATTTCAGATTTGTAAGACTTGAAATAGGAAAATAAAACACTAAATAAGATCATTTTTAAATACTAGAAAAATATTCCAGCCAGAGATTTACTATCCAATTATATAAATATATGTCTTACAACTTTTGCTATCGGTCGTATCTTTAGTGTATAAAATTATCTTAAGGCTTAAGATGAAATTATACCTTCTTTCTAACATTAATTCCAGATTCTGAAAAAAATCCTTATGGAGTTAATTAAATTATGAAATGATTTTGCAATGGCTGCTATACTGCACAAAGAGCGTGACTGTGATATAACATTCAATTTTAAAAATATTCAACTGATTAGTCTTCCATTCGTAGTAATTTACCTATGAGAGAAGCCATCGATTGCATTAATCACATTAAACAATCCAAATAAATTATCATGGTGCGATTATTTTTCCAATTATTGATCTAAAACCTTGCTTGAAGAAAGTGTGCTGAAGAGAGAAAAGAAACAGCGCCGAATTGACCTAGCTGGAATAATATCAATTACGAGAGCTCGCGCGAGATGGGCCCGAACAAAGTTTCTGCGTTGATGCCCTGCGGCTGGCTCGGCCGACCAGGCGCAGGTATAAATACACGGCCGATGTAATATATATAGAGAGAGAGCTAGGGATACATTCTAAACGACGGCACAGCATTCGAAGCGACGCTTTGGTAGCAGCCCCGTTATCGCTTCAATTATCACGAAGCCCTGTAGATAGCCATCTCGCCTGAAGTCAGGCAACTTTTGCGCTAGTCGCGCGAGCGTGTGTGTATTAATTCAATATCAAATACAAATGGGAGCGGAGGTGGTGGTTTACCTTCTGGGGGTCACGCCACGTTGGCGCTTTTTTATTAAAAAACCTCGTGCAGCGTGCAGTGGATTCAAACTATATAGCTGTTCTACAAAATAATGTGCAGATAATGACGCAATTTTTTTCACTCCGCGCCAAGACCTATTTTCCAGTTTAACATAATTCAATTTACGGGTGTGTTTTAAATATGATTCTAAAAATCCAACAGATTTTTTTTATTTGCGAAAAATTCTTCTAAACAAAATAGATCAGATAGTTAATTATTCGTCGATAAAATCTAAAAGCATTTCCCATCCCCTATATAGACAGGAGTGTTCTGATACACACTATTTTTTATATATTTCAACAATCAATTTTTGTATCACATTAACAATAACTAAGCAATCTCGAGAGGAATAGCGATTAAAGCTTTAATTTGCGATATCAAAAACCGAATGAAACCTTGTTATGTAAATTTCATTTAGCACTACTTTTTTTAAAAAAAAGAATCAAACTTGAGAAGTATGAAATTGTAAAAAACAACAAAATCCCACAAAGAGAAACTGATTTTAACTACTGAAGATAATTAAATAAATTTCATTTTTTTTTTCATAAATCAATTTAGCATTATATCACAATTAGATTATGTGGTATGGGTACAAAAATAAAAAATCAGAGAGGAGGCAAATCAAAAGTGAAAACCTCTAGAATTAGGTACTTAGTGAGGAAATAATGGAAATAATAATTATTTCATTTCATTATTGTATAGCCTTTTTGTAATTGGATTCTGCAAAACGTAAGTTTGAAGCGAGCGTCTACATGATGAGAAGTGTGATTGTGTGAGTGTTTTGTAATATTTTTATCTGTATATCTATAATCGTTTAAATAATAAACAAGGAAGAAGTTAATTAATTAACATGCTCTAATCAAATTTTGGATCTATTTATCAAAGTAGCAAATTTTTTGTTTCCAGGGATTCTCATTTTAGTTTAATTTGAAACTTATGTTTTGTTGGATTATGATTTTCGTCTTTAAATAATTATTAAAATAGCCTGCTTGAATATATTTCACCTTTGATAAAAAAATGTTGCACCACAAAGGTTTTTAATTTGTATTTATGTTCCAATCTGGACGTTAAAGGTGTTATTGAGTACAAACTAAAATTTCAATAAAATACCTATATAGAGCTTGATATAGGAAAAACAATTGATAGGGACAATAAATTTAAGAAACATTAATTTATCAAGTGTGTTAAAATATTTCCTCTCCACAATACATGTTCAAAGATTGAAAATTGTATGATTCAATGACAATCTGAAAAATAAATTTAATAATGATTCAATGCGGAGATATAGGCAAGTAAAAAATCAAACATCTTGACTGACATTTAAAACACTAATTAATTAAATTAATTTCATGATAAAATTGCAAGCAGTTGAAGTTGTTGAAAAGGCGAGATAAGTAAAGCTTCTGGGCGTAAATTAACGACAGGCTTGAAGGGCCGCAGGCCTCTGTGGCCGCCTTAGCGCAAGAGGTGTCGAGCGTAATCGCTTAATTGTGGCCAAGGCCCGCCTCTATCAGCACATTTATTGGCTGCCACACCGACCGAGGGAGGGTTCCAGGCACTCCAATAAAAAAGTCACTTTGCATCAAACTTAACTGCAAAGCTCTCCTGCTTATTTTTTATTGTTCTTGAAGTCTTCATTTACTGACCTGACAGAGGGCTTCGGCTGCTCCCTTCGCACCATGAAAAGGAGCGGCTCCGACGACCTGGCCGAATCGCAGCTCAGCACAAGGGCTCGTGCGTTCAGTGTTGACGCACTTTTGCAGAAATGCACGCAAAACTCAGGTGAGCGCTCTAGGCTGTTTTAAATTTAAAAAAAAATATTCGCCTTTTCTGTGACCAGTACAAAAAATTATTGAGCATTGGATATAGATACTGAAACTTCTGAATGCACTGAATTCGAGAAAAGTGGAAAATAGAGATCTTACCTAAGCTTCTCGCAACCAAACGTTATTGAATTAACACTATGACAATGTAGGTTTGCTTGTTTCTTACTTTGAGAAGTATTTTGACAGCCAAAAAGTGTCTGAGTATATTTAAAATATTTGGTTTTTCCATTAGTTCTCACTAATGAAGTTTAGAATCACTCAATTCACCGTTGCCGTGGTGCTAATAGTTATACCAAGTTGAACGCACTATTTAAATTATTTGTCGATGTAAATGCGAATATCTTAAGATCAAAATGCTGCGATTAAAAAGCTAAGAAATAATTGTAATTTTATCATTGATTGCCCCATTAAAACACTTGACAATTAGAGATAGAATTGTTCCAAATGCACATCTGCCTTTAAATCAAAAGCAGCGAAAAATTTGCTTTTGTTACGAAATTTCAAAAGTAAAAATTTGGGAGTTCTGACAAAACTTTTTTCTATGCTGCGAACGACAAATTTATTTCCTGGCAAAAATGAAAATCCTTGTGTATTCGAGATAAGAAACATAATTATGCTTGTTTATTCTTGCAATAGTCAATACTCACCAAATCATCGAATGATCAAAACAAAAATGAATATGCAAGAGTGGGCGATTAGAACGAACAAAATAATGAAAAACTATCATTTACAAGGGTAGATTAATTTCGCCTTACGCTTAGCCACAAAAGTTCATAAGTTTGTGTGATAAGTGGGAATTGAGAGCTTGTCAAATTTTTGTGGACATTTACACTTCAAAACTATTAGTTTTGTGCCTTTCATGCAGAAGAGATTACGATAACCTGCCATAAAAATTAAATGTTTCGCTTTAAGCGCAAAAATTAAATTAATTCACAAAAACTTTTATCTTATTTATCTTTTTCAAAAGCTATGACCGTGCGTGTGATATAGCTGGCCATAATTAATAAAATAGCTTATTGTGAACCAATAAATTAGACGAGGTTTTAAAGTCTTTAAATTTTAATGATTCCTATTAAAAATCACTTTTGCACGTGTATATTTTCTTTCTTAGAGCACTCAAACGAGATATAATCGAACATCATCAAGTTCGTTCCTATTAAAACAATCAAGAAAGGCCTTAAATAGCAATCGGGCGAAATTCTCAATAGATCGCGAACATCCTACAATCGGCATCTCTCAGCGGCTCTTTTAAATTAAATTTTAATGAAATTGTTATCACTTGCGCGGCCACTTGAGCGATATCAATCAGCAGCTCATTAGCAGTGATTATGATTTTTCGCATCACTTTCAAAGCTTGAGAAAAAAGCCGACGTCTGCAATATCACGGCGACTCGAATTCGTTCTTTGTGTGAAAGGTGTGAGTGAGTCGCACCTAGACCGACGAAAGAGCCGCGCGCTTATCAACCCGATTCGAGTGTTTGAAAGCGCGGAGATATCAATGGCGGAATCACTCTTTGATCGCCGAAGTGATGATTTTAGTACTCTTACTCTCTCAATCACGTCAAGCAAACATTGGAACGCAAACACTTCGATTCCATCCGATTTTTCTGTCACCCTCGATGCTGTGAAATTCTAACAGCTATATAGGAGCGGCTCAAGAAGAGCACAAATAAAAAAGCGGTAGAAATCAACCAAGAATTTTCAGCTCTGAAGTTATATCTCATTCGGTTTTATTTTAATTGTTTATGAGCTCGTGAGAAAAAATAAATCGCCGCCAAACAAATTGATAAGAGCATTTCAAATCAGTTTTGACAAAATGATCTCGACTCGTTATTTTTTAGCGCGAGGTTGTTGATGGTAATGCACAGCAGTTTATGATAAGCTCAAGACTACTTGAAATTAAAACTCAATTACGCACCTAATGAAAAAAGTACCAAGTGGGCAGACTCTTTTAAAATCGCCGCACTCGCTTTATCTCTGCATTGAAAGTAAACTCAAGTACTTTTCAAATGTTCTGACAGTGCACGCACGGATTTGCATTTTGTATGATAGCATTCAAGAGTGAAATTGACTTAAGATGCAAACAAAGTTTATCCATAAAATCAATTTATTTCCTAATTGATGAAACAACATAATTACATAATATATGAGAATGGATTTTCCATTTCAGGCACCAAAAGCCAGGAGGAAAAATTGGAGAAAGATCAGCAAGACAGATTACCTGGACCAGCTGACATTAAAGTCGAGTTGTGCTCAAAGGAGTTGTGGAGGAAGTTTCACGCCCTCGACACTGAGATGATCATCACCAAAGCTGGAAGGTAAATTGAGTGTCAAAAATGGATTACCAACGCATTTGCAAAATAAAATATTTATTTTGTAGCACTTCAAAGCAAAAAATCGTTATCTAAATAAGCCCTTCAGTTTCGCCCAGATGTTTAAATATAATCGAACTACTAAATGAAATTTTGCATGTGTTTTCCTGTTCCATAGGTTCGGTGTTCATCCTACATGATCGAAATATAAAACGCCGGTATCACAGTGTTTGATCGAATATTCCTTTGTGTTGAGGCGATCGAATTTATTTTGTGCGGAGGCTCGAGCAACTCCTCTTTGAATGAATAATGGAGTGTTCAGCTTAAAGCGTGACTATTTGGCGTAATTAATGAGCTATAATTATATGGATGGGCCGGAAAGCGTCAATAGCACAAGGTGTACAGAATTTATGGCCGATCAGGGAATATATTGGACGCATTAAAAGCACGCGTACGTGTTAAATCCAGCATTCGCGATTCACAGCAAGATTTCTTGTAATCAAAATTCAAAGGTGTCAGGGTAAAAAAGGTGTCAAAACTTTATTAATAATTTGAAGGATGAAATATGAAACATAAATTTCAATTTAGTTTGTATTACGTTGGATTTGATAGTCCTGGACAAAAAAAAATTAAATTTAAAAGTCACTCGACGTCGTGAGAAAAAAATTATACGATATTCGCCCTTTCTACACTCAGATATAAAATTTTGCTGTGGCATTCAAAACACCGACATTGTGGTGAGCTAAACATCAGACAAATCTGCTTTTTGCGGCCGACAAGCAATTTGACAGATGCTGTTAGCTTCTGAGGGGTTGAACCGACAAAATAACTGAGAAACCAACAAACAATAAATTAATCGTTTGGCTCAGCAGCGGGGAAATAAACGCGATGTTTGAGTTTCTCACACGTGATACCTGTTAGTGGCAGTTTTTCCTATGCGGCGTCGGCCGACCGTCGATGAGGGCAATTAGGTGAGCCAACTAACCAAGTGAAGGAGGGTGCCGATCGTGGCGCATTGAGGGGGCGGAATTGCTTTATTAACCACATCATCGCCACAAGTAACTAGTCAGGCCATTAAGAGAGGGTGGAGTTAATAACATCAAACAAAGGAAGCCATTAGCTGCGGCACCAAACGTGCAGCGAGAATTTTCAACTTTTAATTTATTCACACTGCACACACGGTCGGGTGGAGAATTCGTGAAGTAATTCAAACGAGGTCGTGGCACGGAAAAATTATTTCACACGGCGGAAATAAACTTTGGCAGTAAAAAAGTTTGTAATTAAATAAGAAAGAAAAGAAAAGACGGCGGATTGCTTTCTCAGAAGTTGTCTGACGAGGGTGGCATGACGAACTGCGGTGGAACTGACGGAATCAAACTCACTGGGCGGTCGTCCAAGAAGCATTTGCTCACAACAAGTCAACGGCCGCTCTTAAAAATAATGACCACTCCACTCGGCCGCATCAGCGGTTGTGAAAGTGAGGATTAACTCTGTTGCAGGACAAGTTGCTGAACAATAAATAAATAAGTCGAACTTTTGGTCACATTTACAATGTAAAATTGGCAAGATTTGTCTTTCAAATGGTAAAGTGAGGCAGGGAGCGAGCAAAATAATATAACATCTCAGTTAAGAATGACTTGACATTGATACAGTTCCATTTCAACTTAACATTTTTTTAGAAAGCTAAAAAATAAAACGTATTATTCCTTAGCATTAAAATTTTCCGATGAGTCTTATATATTTTAAACTCAAACCACACCCGCGGTCTTGTACTAAACCGTTTTAGCGCAAACATTCGATTTAAGTTGGCACCCACGCAACGCAAGAGGTCCCTTTTATTACCTGTGCATTTAGTTAGTCGACTTCACGGACCATTAAACAAAGGGGAGGATTGCCTTGTTATTGTACATTGTAAAAGCACCGGCGTTTACAGGGATCAATCATGACTGAATAACGTGTATTAGTTAGGTAATAATCATAACCACATCCTGTAGCGGCCGTTGAGAAAAGTGCTCTTTCAAATTGCTTCTGGCGCCGCAACAGCTGGGAAGGCGACGTGAATGAAGTTTATTTTTGTATTAATTTTGAATAATTTCTTGATGTACTGCCTCTTTCATTGTACTTTATTTCATTAAAATGAAGTAATCATCTAAATTATTTTTTTATGTTTCAGACGGATGTTTCCAACAGTTAAAATTCGAGTCCACAATCTTGACCCTGAGGCGAGCTACATAGTATTTTTGGACATCCTACCGGTGGACGACAAGAGATATAGATATGTTTACCACAGGTGAGAAGAACAGCTAACGTCAGCTAGTGGCTTTCTTTCGTCAACTTTCAGTATTTGAAACAAATGGAGGTGGCTCTTTCACCTATTCAGCTTTCGCCATTAGTCTAACGTCCCACTATGTTTTTGCCAACGCGCTGACGCAATCAGCGTGCTTATGTAAAATGAGCGTTAAGCTTTACAGCTCTATCTTCTTTACTTCAATTGATTGTTTCTATTCACGTTCCAACACGTCGAATTTGTACGAATTTGTAGTTTTCCCACCCTTAAAAATATTTACATTAATAAACTACCATCACGAATCACGTCCATATAGTTGCAAAACATTCATTGATGTTAAGTATTTTTGCGTTAACAAAGGGAAAATTCTTGGGATGCAAGACAAAAAAGCAGTTATTTTGATTGTCCACCTTAAATTCTAATTGCTCGGCACGTTGCACGTAGAGAAGGGGTGAATCAAATTCTATTTTACTCCTCGTCGCAGTTTATTAATGGCCCGGTCTTTAGCTAGAGACACTCAACATGAGTCAGAAAATCAACAAAAAAGCGAGCAAATCCTCAAAAATCTAAACATTATTTTGTGTTTCATTGCAGTTCGCAATGGACCGTAGCTGGGGCTGGCGACCCTCCACTACCTCGCAGCACATACATTCATCCAGATTCTCCCGCAACTGGACAGCTGTGGATGGCCCAGGGGGTTGTCAGTTTCGATAAACTCAAACTGACCAACAACAGAAGACCGATGGTCAGGGGACAAGTGAGTAAAACATATACACATAATTCATGATTTAATTGCTTACAATTGATTACTAATGTTGAGTAATTCGTTATTTTTGGAATTCAAGGTTTCTTTACACTCCATGCACAAGTATCAACCGCGAGTGCACATCCTCCGAACCACCGACTTGGATACACCAGCTGACGTCCAAGCACAAGCAGCTCTGCAAAGTCTAAAGAAGGGCATCATTCCAAACTCCGATCTCCACACATGTAACTTTCCCGAGACAAAATTCACAACGGTTACTGCTTATCAAAACCAGCAAGTGAGTTGATATTAAACAGCTTCATTGAATTATTGATTGGCACTGATTTTTCATGAGAGCTCATTATTGCAATCATTTTCAGATAACTCGTTTAAAAATAGCTAGCAATCCATTTGCTAAAGGATTCCGTGAAGCCTCAAAACCAACGAGGTAAGTACTTGCTGTTGGTTTGCATTCATTTTTAATCATGAATTTGCAGGAATTCCGACGAGTCGACCAGAGGGACCTACTCGGAAATGTACACAAACAATACCCTCTTCTGTCCTCCTGTTACTAGTTTGCATCAAGACTTCCGGTCCTACTCGTGGCCCCCACCGATTTCGCTGAATACCCCCATAAAATTTGTGATCCCACCGTCGCCAGCTCTGATGCCTTTCAGAGAAAACAGCTATTTCTCGGACCTGCTGCCTCCACATCAGGGGAACACACTTTTTCCGGTTGTAAATTTTATAAAACCGCTGGAAGCTTTGGACTTGTCATCGACTCTCAAATAATTTATTTTATAAGTGCACTGACTTTTAATGTGATTATATGTTTATGAAGTCGTGATTAATTAAAAGAAAAGCCTTCAAAGGTATTGAAACCTGTCTCTCTTTAGCTTTTGATTAGAACAAAATAATAAAATAATTTTAAATGTCAATATTTTTCCTTAATATAAATACTTAATAACGATAGTTGACCTCGTAAGTCAGACATCAAAATTCCCCAAAGGGATGTTTATGAACACGACTGAACTACACGTAAATAATACCTAGTCATGAAAAGTAAAATGAACATAAAATTTAAATAAAACGATCGTATGGGAACTCACGGAAAGTTTATGTCTTTTCTTCCTCATTATCAGCCTCATTACTATACGCTCTGTTAATTATGTGACAATGAGCCCTCTCGTCAAAAAATATAGTCCAACGACAGATATGACAGGGTGGTGCGGCAGCTTTGTGCGACGCCCGACGCGAAAAGTTTATAATTGGCACGGCAACCACCGTCTTATCTGCGCTTTGTGTCCTACAAGTGAGGGATTCTTGGCGCTTCTCTGTGGCGGCTCAAAGACTAAATTTGACTGGGGGGTGGTCCGTCGCGAGAGTGAGTGCTCTTAGTCCGCTCACCAGTGACTTCTGGTGATGATCTGGTGGTCCCTGCACTCTCCTTGACCGACGCACTCTCAGGGGTAAGTCACTCAGGGGACAGAGGTTCCCCTCATCAAGCAAATTATTTTTAAGAATACTGCTTTTGATTTGATTAGAGATTTAAACTTTTTTCGCTGGGTTGGAAACTTGACACCTGTGAGCCATGAGATGTTTTACGCATTTCATTGGGTTTTCCTATTTTTTTATAACGTCAGAGGTTAAAATATGCTCTCAAAGTCGTCACCAACATATTCATTCTTAAAATATCTTTTTTTTAAGTCACACGCTCTTTTGACACCGATATGAAATATTTTTGCGTGACAGGTCATTCATCAAGAGATAAATTATCTGTTTCCAGGTATATTTTTCTAAAAATCAAATGTATGAATGAAGAGTTTAACATAATTTGAGAGTTCTAAAACTTTAAGATTATGTCACCCAAGTGTCATTGGCATTATTGTTGAGAGGGGGTGAAATTGCGGTAACCATGCCGCTGGCGGGCATCGCCTCACAACTCGCCTTTCAAGAATAGCAAAGGCGATTCCGCTCAATCGCTACACGGCTGATCCAATAAAGCAACCTCCACGGCTATTTTCGTCACCGAGCGCGCTTTGTCGACGCAGCACAATGCTTTTGTGTGCCTAGATATCAATTTGATCCGAGCATCGTATTTAATAATGCTTCTTTCGTAATTAAGATATTATCAAATTAAGCAAAGGCACACCAGTCAAAATCATTTGTTGTCTAGTTTTCTACCCAATTAATTTAGAACTTAGAAGGTTATTGTTTTTTAATTTGAATAAAAATTGTAAACAATATTTTCTTTCATGTGCCTAGATTCATACTTTGAGATCTTGAAAGGTCTCCAAACCAACGCATGGCTGACGAGGAAGTTGCACAAATTACCGAACAAGCCTCCCAACTCCTATCCGAGCCCCAACCCGCTCCCGCCGAACCCACGGAGGCACCCCCTGCGGAACCCGCCCCCGAGCCTGCAGCCCAGCCACAACCAGAACCAGCCGCTCCTGCTGAACCTGCAGCTCCAATTGAACCTGCAGCCGAACCAGCTCCGGCCGTTCCCGCGGATGAAGCAGTTGTCCCAACAGCTGAGTGCGAAGCCCCCAAAGTGCAGGTTGCCCCAGAACCCCCAATGTTTAAGCCCATCATTGCTTCCCCGGTGCCTCACCACGCCGCCATTAAATCCTCACCCGTGCTGACCAACGGACTCACCAATGGATTCCCAACTGAACCCACGCCGGTTCCCATCTCTACGAACATCCAGATTACGCTAAACAAGGAGGAAGGCCAGAGCTGGGGCCTGAGACTTAATGGAGGACGCGAATTCGGACTTCCCCTCAGCGTTATCAGGGTGATTTTAGTAGCATTTGAAGACAAAAAATGCAAAAAATTTCATTAATAAAATGTTTTGTAATGATATGATAATTTTAAACAAGCGATAACGATAAATATAAATTGATTGCAATTAAAAATCGGGATGTGCAATTTTAAATCCAACCGAGCTTGTTGCAAACTGTTAAATATACATTGAACGCATTTATTTTAAATCCCAAAATTTCAGCTGCAAGCTGGAAGTCTAGCAGAACACCAGGGTATTAGAATTGGCGACATTGTTGAGGAAATCAACGGAATACGAGCATCCGAGATGACCCACAATGAAGCCCTGGAGGCAATTAAAAAGGCTGGCAACGCTTGCCTGTTCTCCCTACTCAGGTAAAGTTTGTAAGTCTTTTCCGCTAAGTAACTGACCCTCTTGAAGATCCGAGGCCAACACTGGCAAAGTTATGAAACCCTACAAGCCCATGGCTCAGCTCGATGATCTCACAGTACGTGTTGAAAAGTCATTTTTTGCAATTCCCATTAACGAGGTCATTAATTCAGGTTGCTCAGCCGAGCGGTACAAGACCAGCCTTGGCAACCCCCGTCGCTGCAGCCGCAACCAAGAGGCACGTGGCACTAGGCACCCTGAACATAGAAGAGGCGGAGACGTGCTTCACCGAGGAGGTAATCGCCGAGACCATGTCCGCGCACGCCGAGGTTGTTGTTGGTAACGCACTGGGGTAAGTACGTCCGTCCCCCGTACTGTGTAGACATATCGTCCTCGCCTGATCCACACGCACACACGAACACACTGTGATCATGTGTTTGGTCACTGATGCAAATTTTCAGCTTGCTCTAACCAAATTCTAGCGTTAACTTCCACAAATTCGAGCCGAGGTTCGAACATTTAGCCAACTCGGGAACTTACCAACTGCTTCTGGAGGAGGAACAGAAGAGAGGCAAAACCATGACCTTGCCAAAGACCTTGAAACCGCAGATAATCCCGCGCAAGCAGCCACCCAAACCACGTACCCCAGTGCCCCCACCAAAAGAGCCCACTCCACCCCCGGCACCCAAAGAACCGACACCACCACCTAAGGAGCCCACTCCTCCACCAAAAGAACCCACTCCTCCTCCTAAGGAGCCTACACCGCCTCCACAGGAGCCGACGCCTCCACCTCCAAAAGAGCCGACTCCAGAGCCAGAACCAGTTCCGGTAAGTATTTACGACTGTAAATTTAACGAATTGTGGAGTGAAAATCCGACTTGCGACTTTAGTGCGTATGTGGACGGTTTAATTGTGCGACGCGACAAAACGAAGAAAGAACAGTTCAGACTAGAGACGCGGTAGATGGCGTCAGTTGCATCGTCGATTGAGTTAATCGAAGTGCATTTTTGGCACCGCAATTGGCGTAAATATCGTAACTTTAGGGGGCCAAGGTTTGCCGAGGACACCACGCGAACTTGCGGGAGTGCAAGGGGAAGTTGCTTCACGTTCGCTCTCACATCTATACAATACACACTCGTGTGCGTTCAGGGGAAGGCAGCGATTCTATTTATGAAGTCAGATTGTTGGAATCTTTTGTAGTTTTGTGAGAGCGTTCGCCCGGTTCACAGGAGAGAGTTTGTTGCTGCGGTCGTTTGGTTTTTAATTCAGTGCGAAATGACGTCTGTGAGTAAACAATCCGATTCTGATTTTACAATGGTGACATTGGGCCGAAAAGCGAAATTCGCGTTTGAAATTGCTAATTGGTGTTCATGGCCAGACTACTACGTGCGATCTATTTTTAACATCGAATGAAAAAAAGTATCTACAGCAATTGTATAAAATTCACCTAAGTATGGTAAATTGGCACACGATCTAAACTATTGTTTTTAATAAAAAGCATAATTGAAATGAGTGCGTATTAATTTTATTAATTCAATTAGGCTTAAAAAATGCTCAAAATAAAATCGCAAAACAATGCTGTCGATTTTGCGAATTGTATATAAATCGCATAGTTGATTTAGTGTTAGCAAACTAGCGTAGGATCGGAATTAAAAAATTTGCGAAATTTAATCAAACACCCCCAAGCGGGCCGGGAATCCCGACGCAGAGCGCCACTTTGCTTCACAATAGTCGCGCCAAGTATTGAGGTGTGGTGAAATTTAGATTACACAACAGCGAGCGCGGGCACTTTACTTTTGCTTCGGCTGCCAAGAAATCTGTCTGCTGCACACGAGAGCTTCTGGGCTTTACTGCCCAACTGACAGTTAAAAAATCAAGGCGCTGAAGCACAAAAACAAGAAGAGGGTAAATGATATTGTCAGGTTTTTCGATTTTTTTAATGAATATTAAAAGCAGTTGAGTAAAATAAACTAAACTGATTTTTTAATAATTTTCTTGTCATTCGATGAAATCTAAAAGCAATGCTTTCATAGTCTCGAGGTAGATAGACTAACCGTTCGGCAGTCAAGCTCTGCAGGTTGCGTTCTGGGATGGGCAGGGGCTCGCTGCCGGCGCGAAAGTGAAAGAGCGGGTGTCTTTAATTGCGTCATTAAGATCGAATCTGCGGCGATAAAATTAGAATTGAAATAACAAAGAGGCGTTATTTTTAGGTTGAGGAACCTCAACAGCCGAAGCAGGAGGAAGCTCCTGTTCAAAACGGAACGACTGAACCACCAGTTGCCGTGAGCAACGCCGTCAATGGGGATGACCCAGAACTGGTGGCAATCGAGAAGGCTGCACAGCAGCCGGCTGCTCAGGTAGTCTCACCTCCACCATCGAATCAGTATTTCCAGCAACAACACCAGCTAACCAAGCGGCAGAAGGAGCTGCTCGAGTATCAACTGAAGCACAAGATGCACTTGGAAGAGGTACGCAATCTAAAATTTAATTTGGCAAGTGCGTTGTGAGTGACGCTCGATTTCACCGAGCAGTGCAGAAGAAGGATCAACAAGGCACAGAAGACCATTTACGCGCCAACTATCACCCTTCCTCGCCTAGAAGAGGACGAATTTGGAAAAATCTATGAGCTGCCAAAGGCTGGATCCAGGTATCGCCCTAGCTTGCCACTCACCCCCATCGCTTTCCAGGGAAATGCTTTCCCGACCAAGGAAGAGGCGTTCAAACCATTTGAGGTTAGTTGATTTAATGACAATAAAGGAAAGAAAATTTACATCAAAAACTCTCCAGGTGAAACCGGCCCCAATTTTCCACCCTTGCACTGGGCCAAAGCCTCTGGCCAAGCCTGCCTGCGCTGTGCAGTGCGTAATTCCCATGAAGTGGACTGCACCTAGCAAGTTGATCAACGGACTGCCTTACAAGTACACGCCTACAGTGCACCAGCCCAACAGCGCGGATCAGGGCAACCAAGAGTTCTTGCCACCCCCTCAGCAAAAGCCCCCTAGAGAGCCCCAAAGGCCGGTGGCTCACCCTTTGCAGCCGGTGCCAGAACCACCTTATAGGTATACAAATTGAAAGTTCACTTTTTGAAACACGGCATACTGGCACTGTGAATTTGCTGCGTGGAAAAGGTGTCTATTTTTAAATGACTTTCTAATTTACGACTGATCGGCAAATCAAAAAAAGGTTCAAAGTTCTAGTAACGATGACTGAAATAGAAATAGCCTGGCGACGATCCAGAATCCAAACACTTTCTAGTAAAACTTCACTTCCCATGCAAATTCGCAAGCAGCTGTTAAATGATGAACGCAAAATGCTGGTGTTTCTGATTATGTCTAATTTTGTAGGCGATTTTCATACTTTGTGTTTGATGTTTTTGAATTTTACACTACATTTTATGTATTCATATTTTGATGTGACCTCTACCCCACCTCTGCTATGATGTAGATTGTTGTTCTGTCCTGTGTTTTTCCAATCTACGCTAGACATAAAAACGTACACATTTCTCCAAATCCCAAAAACTGACTCATCTCCTCAAGTTCACGGGGACCCACACTAAACAAGAGTTTGTTCCTTTTTTAGGTTTTCCCTGAACGTTCTCAAGGAACAACATCCTCAACCTAGCCCCTTGGGCCCAGCACTCTAAATAAATGAATATTTATTTTTCTACATTGTTATATTGAAAAGGCTATTAAAGTGATTCCACATTGAGTACATTCTCTTGCATGAAAACCTTCATTTGGCAACTCCTGTTTCTCCCTGTTAAGAATTTTAGAATTTACACCCCTATACTTAGTTCCAAGGTAGAAGTTTAAAATTAAGCAGGTGAGTCCCAAGTTTTTGTACTTGTAAATTCGTTAAATCAAATTAGAAATTCAAAATTCCGGCTGGGCACTTAGGGGCTAACACCGAGAAACTTTCAGGACACATTCTCCTGCACCACAATTGTCGGAAGACGAAATTGCCGAGATGATGAGCGCAAGTGCTGAAGTAATTGTTGGCCACACGTTAGGGTATTGACAGGAAACACGCTAAATATCAGTATCTCATTTGTTGCACTTTGCAGAGTTAACTTCCAGAAGTTTACTCCTGGATTTGAACACCTTAAAAACTCGGAAGTATATCGCTTGGTACACGGTTTGGAGGATTAAACTACACAACACAAATGGGAATATTACTTAATGTTTAATTTTACTTGATATTGCACAAAGCAGAAAATGTTGTAATTTACCTTCTCTGTGTTGCTGTTTTTAAGTTGTGTAATACTAATTAAATGTATTTGCAATGACGTTTGGCAACTCAATGTTTGTGAAATAGAATCAGATAAAACGGTTCCACCATAAGAAATTTTGTGATGTACATTTTTAACACCAACTACCTTTTGAAATGAAATGTTATATCCCGCAAATGAAGGATTTCCTGTTAGTGAAATACATTTTTGCCCTCCTTCACAAATAATTAATGTACTTTGTGTTGCTTAATCCATATAAGGATGAAAATAATGTTAAGAAAGCAAAATAGAGTTTAATAAACAATTTAAACAATTGATAATCCTTTCGTCTTTCACTAATTACAACAAAAAAGTGTCTCCTACCTCTCTCCATCGTCCTTGGCCGCAGCAGCAACAGCAGAATCCTTGTCTTCTAGAGGGTTCAGAGCTTTCTGGCTGTGTGTGCTTGTGTCCATTTTCAACACCTCCCTCAGAGCCATTGTAGCATAAACGGAAGATGGCAAGCAGAAGTCCAACACAAGTGCTTTGTATTTCCCCTCTACAACAAAATTACCAAAACTAAAAATGGATTCAAACTTAAAAAGTGCTGAGTATTTTTTTCAATCAATTAGGTATAAAAAAGTTGGATAACACTGGGAAAAGACAACATTAATAATGCGAAATTTTAAATGCAAAATTACCTGAACATTTCACTATTTCCTTTTTGTCAAGTATATCCAGATCAGAGAGCACAAGTGGCTCAGCTACATTGTCATACTGCACTACTTTCCAGCTCACATTCTTTGGCAAACATGCCACTTTCCGATAAGCACCACCCATGCTGTACTTTCTAAAATAATGAACAGTTAGTGCTTAATTTTGAAACTGGTCACGCCATATACCTGACATTTTGCTTCATCGAATCAATTGTCAAACCATCTTTTTCAAACAGTTCATTGAACCACTCTAAACACTTGTTTTCTGGATATTTGACATTGAAGCCTGGCAAAGGAAGGACAACATCAAAGATGGAATGCTTTTCCAAATCATCAGCTGTAATTGGAAGCACGTTTGGCAGTTTTGATGGCTCCTGTTTTGGACATTCTTCTAAACAAGGCAGTGAGTTGATATTTTGGAAATTGATAATTCACTAACCAGTTAGGTCGCATTCACTCTCTTCTATCTTGCTTCCATTGGCAAGCACAAGGTCTCCTACTACTGGCTTGAAGCCATACTCCTTGATCCTTCTTGAGAGAACGTGATTCCAAATGTAGCTCTGGTAAGAGTGCAAGTAAAGGAGTCGAGTATTTCTTGGAATCTAAAGTCAAAAATAGCTATTTGCAGACGACACACTTGGAGCTCACTCACCGACTCTAGAGCATTGACCAAGTCATTCTTGTGGTTTTCTTTCAGGCCTCTCAAGAGCTGAGCTTCAACAGACGTTTTTCTCGTCAATTGTTGAAATGCAGCGTCAGCGTCTTTTGTTTCCAGCCATATTTCTCGGGCTTTTGCCATGTCTGGATAATCAAAGCCATCTCTTGGCTTCAGAATCAAATCAACCGCCTGAACATTGTCCAAATTTGGAATAATCAATATTAAAAGCCACATTAAAAATGTATTACCTCTTGCCAATTTCCAGTAACAAGAGCTTTTCCAACTTGATAGGTTGGAACTGATTGAGTTCCGAATCTTTGCAGTCCAAAGTAGTTCAGGAATCCATTTTCTAGCAAAGAATTCATAACCGGCTCAATTTGCTCATCAGAAGCAGAAACGTTCCTTTTGCAAGAAAAATATTTCACAATACAACCGTTAAAATGTTTATGAAATATATTTTACCTGAGAACGATTTGGAATCTGTTTCCATTCAACATTCCCAGCTGCAGAGGTTTTGTACAGAACTTGAACCCATCGACTTTCATGCCTCTCAGAGATTTGACAGCATTAAATATTCTGCTGGGCTTCACATTCATCACGCTCATCTTTTGACAAGTCTTTGCTCGCTTGTCCTTGGTGCCAGCAAAATTTATTGAGCCAGGACGCAGACTGAAGGGAGGCAAGTAAATTTTATGGGCCTTCTTTAAGTTTAGTATAAGATTAAATTTACTGTAGATTCCGTGCGATCAGATTAGCAGCTTCCATGGTGTCGGTGTTCTCTTTGTAGAGTGTGAAATGCACATAACGATTCTTGTTATTGTAATAAGTCCTCCTGGTGTCTTAATATGTCAAAGTTTTATAAATTAGATTTCAACTCTTATAAAAAATTTACCTGTTTTAAATATCACTGTGATAAATTTTTTGTCACCCATGTCTTTTGTATTGGCAGTTAGCTCATTTTTGTAAACCTTCTTGATTGATTCATGGATTTGCCTCCTCTCATCTTTGCTTTTTGTAGAGACCTGAAGAAATAATAAGCATGTAGGTTCACACCAAAAATATGAAGCTGAACTCACATCTATGTCAACTGAACCACTCTTAGTATCTGCTAATGTTTTGAGAGCTTCCCAATCATCTTTAGAAATGACATCTGTGAAATCGTCATTGCTAACGAAGTCTGACTGATCAAATGGTTCTAAATAAAAAATTTGAGTTTGAAAAAAGTTTGCAAATAATTAATCTGGCATATAAAAACGTAGGTACCATCTAGAATTGTTGGGTTCGTGTCAGTCAGATGTATCTCTTGATCATCCAAATCAATTTCGTTGACTAGAAAGTCAGAAAAACTAAATTGTTTCAAGGTTAATAAAAATTCCGAAATTCCACAAAATACATCTTACCGCTGTTTGATGATTCCAGAAAATCCAGGGCAATCACTGACGTATTCAGTCACTCCAACATCCACCTCTTTCAATTTGAGTTGAGCATGCTCTTCACCTTTGGGCCTTTTATTTGAATGACCAAGGTTTTGATGTTCGATTTTTCTCTTTTGGTGAAATTTTCCTCTTCTGTTGCTCATCTTGGTACACGTACCTGCTAGGGCTAAGACCAAAACAAAAGTATGTATTATGTGAGCATGATATATGAATGTATTATGTATATTACATATACATACATACGTTTGTATATGTATATTGAAAACCGTGAAAAGAAACTATAATCCTTTTTAATTTGTTGTGTAAAATAAACCCTTTATATCTACACCTTGCAATATTCACAATAATTTCAACTCTATCTACATTTATAAATATATAACTCACAAATCGCGGCTCAGCAGTCAAGACAACACAGACAGAACCTGGACAGAACAGCAATACCTCAAAATGAAAATAAACAAAATGTAAACAAACACACGTGAGGGGTGTGCTGTGTGCGCGACGATGATCGATGATTTCCGACTGCAGCGTCCACTCGGTCCACTCCCCCGTGAAGTCATCTCTCGACTCTCCTCCTGCTGTGCCTGTGGAGCATGAGTAAACAGACACAAAACCTTTACCAGACTTGCGCTGAACGCCGGGAATATTTACTAATTTCGGTCTGCAATGGACGGGAAAGATTATGAATTCGACGGTGAAACGTACGTTTATACGGACAAGGAAAGCGGCGTCCGGTACAGATGGAATCAAGCCGAAAACAAGTGGATGAATGCCGAAGGAAGCAGCTGCCAAGACAAGACTGCAGCCGGCTCCATTGTTTCAAACACCGGACCTGAAGGCGATCCTGTTTCTCAGCAAAATTATCGCTACGAGGACGGGGTTGCAATTTACACCGACCCTAAAGATGGAACGGAGTATGAATGGGACAAGTTAAAAAACTCTTGGATGCCCAGGGTATAAATATTGTGCTGCTATTTGATTATTTTTTTTAATAATAAATTTGGTTCTTGTTCAAATATTTCGTTTCTGACCTTAATTTATTTGTATGTATTGATTTAAACATCCACATTCTTGGAAATTTCCTGTATTGTATGTATCTATTCTATTATTAATTAATGTGTTGGTCAAATTTCAGGTGGATGAAGTATTCATTGCTCGCTATCAGCTAAATTATGGATTTACTGAGGAGTCAAAACGTTCACTGAGTGAAATTCGTCAGGCAGAAGCTGAAGCTGCTGCTAAAAAAGAAAAGGAAATGCATGAGCTTAAAGAGTTAAAGGCACAAAAAAGGGCTGCTCAAGCACAAGTAAATATTCTGTTAACAATTATGTTTGTTTTGGATTATATTATAATAACAATTATTAAATTACAGGAGGAGCCAAAGTGGTTTGATCAAGACCAAAAAACTAATACCAAGGTCTATGTGTCGGGCTTGCCTTGTGACATTACTGAGCAGGAGTATGTTGATTTCATGCAGAAATGTGGTATCATCACCAAAGACATTGATACCGGCAAGTTAAAGATCAAACTCTATTCAGATGATGAAGGGAATTTGAAGGGAGATGGCTTGTGCACTTATATCAAGGTAGGAAAACTATTTCTTATGTTACTCTGTTTTATTTTATTTCCGTTTAATAATTACATTAATATGACATGTTGTTTAACTTAAGTGGCATTATAATTAAGAAGTAACTAATGCAATTAATAATTATTTATTGAAATTAATGCAATGCACTTAAAGCACATTGTGTTTATGGCATACTCACACTTTTCTCCCAACTCGCACTACTTCTCGCTAGGGTAGGGCATTGAAATTTTTTCTTCCCATCAGACATCAGAGCGAGAAGTATGAGTGATCGCAAAGCGTGAGTCTCCCATAATATAATACATACAAGAAATCTACAGTTAAAGTACACAATATAAATATGCGACAGACATAAATCCTAAGTTTTACAAATAATCAACTATTATTGGGGCTTTATTTATAATCTAACATACCCGTCTAGGAGTTATTTTTTTATTTATCTTTGCGTTGGAATTTCAAATAGCTTACAACATTTGAAGAATGGCATCCAGCTGACAAGATGTTTGGCTGGAAGGTTGGATAGATAGGTTCAAAGTAAAATTCAGGTGGCGGCCCACTCTGAGGGCTTAAATAGTTGAATACAAGTGGTTCTTTATTTTGCTAACGGCTGTTCTGTTCTTGGCATCAAGGTGCCTCAGATCTCGTTCTTGTCCTTGGGTGGCTCCTCCTTATGCAAGGGAGCTTCGCAAACAAAGTGCAGGGCCTCAAAGCAGGTTTTGTGGGTCCAGCGGTAGTGACGAACAGGGTCCATAAAGACGCAGTGCCAGGTCATGTCCTCGTTCGGACTGCGCTTTGAAAAGCCCTTGTAGCCCATCTTCTTGCCCGACGAGCCCCAAATCCACCTATTTATTTCCCAGTTGAATCTGCCTCCAATCCATCTCTCCAGACGAGCTGAAAACCAATAATGATATTATTCACCTGAATACTTAAAACGTGTTCTTCTGGCTGTTGAGGTCTCCCGCGCGATTTTGAGCAGGCGGCTTCCTCAACGTCTTTAGCTGAATTTTAGCCTGGCGGCTGAGCATATTTTGGTGCCGCTGACAAAATTTTGAAAGCAATGTTTGCGGAGACCATTTTTATCTCGAGCACTTTGCGATATTTCGATTTTTTGACCGGCTGCTGCCGTGATTTACGCAGCATAATTAGCCAAAGTCACGAGGGCTGACTACGTAACCCAAAAATTGGCAAAATTAGCCGGCTGCCGCGACACAGCGCGGCGGGTAGATCTAACTGGTTGATCTTGATCAGAACATACCAAGTTCACTTCTGTCGAGATAGTTTCGGAGGGTGCTGTCTTCCCAAGCTGTCTCCAGAGATGCCAAATGGCTGTTCATGTCTCGGCAGTAATAGTGAGCGTCTTGCCAGGAAAGAATCTGTTTGCTCAAGAGGTAGCAAGAGTTGCCAAGCTTGACAAAGTCAGGGGGGCAGACGTAGTTGTGCCTTTAAAGATCCAAACCATAGAATTTATAAGACAATATACATTCAACCAAGATAAAATTCGGTTCATATTATGGGAAAAAAGGAATGAAAAATTTATCTGTGCTTTACATTACCTAGTTCCATTTTTCCTGTTTGGCTCATGACTCTTAAGAATTCTGTTCATGTTCCTCCTTCTGCCGTTGCCAGATCGTTTGAGCTCATTCTCCTGCCTCAGCCTGCGTCGCTCCATTCTCTGGGCCCTCAGATTCGCCTGCTCCGTCCTGTCCCTGTGTCTATTGTGCACAGGTGGCGGCGCCTCGTACTGTTGTAGCAAGCCATGTTCGTTCTGCGATTGGTGGTCACGGCGTTTTTTTATTTTCTCCAGCCGCTGCTCCTTCTGCAGCCTTCTCTGGGCCCTCAACTCTTCCTTGCGTCGCCGCCGGTTGCGTTCGATCTCTCCTCTTTGTCTGTCATCGTCAACTGCAAAATTGGAAGTCATATTATACAAACTTCAGCTAATGAAGCTGTGGCGCCTTCTCGCCACTAATAACTGCCTTGCATTTAACCCATATCGCCAGGTGGCAGTACAAAGGTGTGCGACAAGCAGAGCACCCTTACTGCACCTTATCCCCCACTGCACAATCAGACTCGCACCAAAGCAGTCGCAACACAAATATTCTCTCTCCGGCTAGGATGAGATTTGGTGCGAGAAAATTCCATAAAAACGATTTCATATTAGACCCGAACTACGGGGTAAGTTGTAATAATTGTTTGTATTTCGAATGTGATATTTTTACTGTTTGTATTTGTGATTTTGATTATTAATGTGTAATTTCACAGTCTAAATCTTGGTCTTGATCTTGGTCTTGATTACTGATACCTCAACCACAAGACATGAATAAAAGACGAATAATTTGCACTACCAAAACGACGCATTTCTGTCACGGCTTCCACGTACCCCATAAAGCCATTGCATTAGTTTTTTCACAAATAAAAACTTCAAAAAGACTGTAAATTTAATTTGAAAATCAAATTTGGTAGTCATTGCGTCAGCGTTCGCTCCTTATATTGATTTTTGTCCTTTTACATCTATGGGCAGTGGCAAAATTTGTATATGATGTATTTTACACTACTAACGCATTCATTCCATCCATTATCACTTATTTTCTACTAATGTATGCTTTCTCTTTTATGGCACATAATTTAAATTTGCATACTGCTCTACCGTTTAAATTAACTCCGAGGCCGTCTCGCTTTTGAATTGATCCTTTTAAGGCGCATTATTAATTTAATTTCCGCTCGTTTTGCTGCCGGCGCTTTTATTTTGCATTCAATTAAACAATAATTTCAACGTTACACAATCGACCTCTGTTGTTATTTTCTAGAGCAATTGCCGTCCTAGCAGAGAAACAATACGCTGCCTTTTTTGTCGTTTCGCGGCGGCTTTTCGCACGGCTGCCTCACTCTTAACTCCCCGGGGCTTTATAACATGTATGCAGATTAAGATAGCGGGTAATTTAGATTGAAGATTTAATTTACGGGCCGGACAATTTTTATGGAGACATTGTGTGTGGTCTCGTTACGCATTCTAAAAATGTGAGGGTCCGTCAATGAACTCAATCGCCTTAGCGGCTAAATTCTGATGTCACACTTGTTTAGAGGTCACTGAATATCCACAAATCATCTACTGGACCCAACCAAAAACCTAGCTTTCGCCTGCATCCTCCCTAAACTTCGATCTTATTGCTGACAAAGAACATCATTCATTGCATTTTTTCGGCAGGGAGCGGTTATATTTGCTCACTAGACACGTCTATAATATATTCAAACTCCGCCAATGGTTTAAGCGTGTTTGTTATTTCTTAATCTAGAGTTCTGCCTGGACTGTGCACTAAAAATTGAGAAACATCATGTCATATCTTTTTGGTTAAAATTCAAATGTATGGCTAACCGGTTTACCGCTGTATATCGCGCATAAAAACGTAGCAGTTGCTCACTAAAAAGCGGACGGCATGTACTTTACTCTGATGTTTCGACAGGCCACGTTTGAGTGCTAAAACTTTGAATATTTTTCAACTCGGCGATAAGATCAGCGTGCCAAAATAAACTGCTGCGAATTCCGCGGGAAAGCTGCAGTAGTAAAAATTTGTTGGGCAGCTGCTAGCCCGAGTTAGATGAGTGATCGCCTTTCGGCCTATCATCACCCTGTCAGTGGCAGAAGGCAAACCAATTTGCCAAATTGGGTCTGGCGAGCCAGTAAATCACACTGAGCATTGAATCAAATCGTTCGCTGTTGCACTCGAAGCCACTTGTTTAAACATGATCAAATGCCTCGCGTGGCAAACACATCAGCAATCTGTTCGACGGATGTAATTATCTATAGCCATTACTGTGGTAATGACAGTTTTTGCAGCTAGAAATTACTCTGCGGAGTGATGTTTGCAGCTAGTTGTTTATTGCACGGAGGTGCGCCTCGGAATTGCGCGTGATTTTAATTTTTAATGAGGCCGTCTGGTAGGCAGGCTGCTGGCAGGCACTTTTACGTGAGTACATTCGCCGCGCGGCAATGATTGAATTGCAAATTGCACTCACAGTCGCATAAAATCTGCCGAGCAGAATATAAATCGTCGTCATTTCTTTTGGTCCAGTACGGCTATATGTCAATTGGCACAGATGCAATGGTCGAGGCTCCTTATAGAAACTAATTATGCACGCTCATTTCTTCTTGGAAAGAGTTACATATTCATCAAATAAAAATTTCAAGCAAAATCGTCAATGAAAGATTTTTTTAATGAATCCAAGGCTACAAGTTTTGCCGTGAATGGAGAAAATGAGAATTTGAAATAATGCCGATTAACACAATAACCTTAACCCATAGAATGGTGCTGTGAACATGTTTTCCGGCGATAAGAGTCGTTATCATTGAATTTGTATAAATCATGGGTCATTTTTGACTGACAGGATTAACTTAAATATCTTATTTGCTTGACTACCCTTTCCCTCTCGCTTTTTACGTTCCAGTGTCGACAAGAAGTCGCGTCGTTTATTATTTTGATGGCCTCACGAAGCAACCAGCGTTAAAATACTCGTCATTCCCAGCGAAGAGACTGCCATTAAAATAGTTTCCCGTGGTTTATTTTCCGATTGCACTCGGCAACTCGAAGAATTATTTGCTTTGGCTCTCTCGCTCTCCGGCGCACTGCTACTCGAATTCTTCCAATCCTCGAATCGAGGGATGATTTGATTAGTGAGATCGTCACCAATGACCTCAAATTTCGACGCCAAGTTCACGTCGGCCAAACACTTGAGTAATGTCGTACTATTCTCACCGACCCGTGTTGTTAGTCGGTCACGCCAGAGCTGCTGCTGAACTGATCCGATTTGATGATAAAATGTTGTGTGTGCGCCAGGACGAGCGATCGGCCCGAGGAAACCATCTCGGCCTCTGGGAAACTCGATAATTATGCGCCCCGTAATTGTTGTTATCAAATTGGCGGCCCTGATACCATCGTCGCGGCTATTGTCTTTAATTGATTTACCGCGTGCAGCGCTTCTCTGAGCATTTGAGACTCTCTTGATTGAGGCAGATAATAGACTATCTATTGTTCTCGAGAGCGCACAAAATTCTTAGAATTTTGTCGAGAATTATGTAAATTACTTTCAAGCCCGAATGAAAGCAACATAACTTAAGTTTCCTACAACTAATATCTATGTGCATTTTCATTCTATGAATTTCTAACACTGTTTTCCATTTGTTAGTAAAACTTTTGCATTTCTATGCGGCTCCTGCATTAGAATATTCAAATGTTAGTGCCATATTTTTGCTTCAAGAGAAGTTACCAAAATTGCTAAACTATCAAACTAACTTTGCGGGGATGCTGTGGTTCAAGTGACCGACTCATTTTTTTGACAGTTTCTCAGGGTCTAAATTTGATTTACTGTTGAAAGTGACTTTATTGTCAAAGACAAATTGCGCATCAAAACCTGATATCCCCTTAAAGCAGCCTAAAATTAGCACATTAATCATGTCCTGGTGGTCCCACGCAGGTGGAAGGTTGCTTTCGTCGCAACAAAGCGCCTCTTTGTGATTCTTGTAGGCGACGAAGGGCTCGAGCGAACACAAAACGGAGCTTCTTTGTTCGCCACCGATCTCAAGGCAGACGCGAATAATTTATTAATAATCCGTGCGTGCTCGCCAGGCTTTTCATCCGGCAAATAATAACCGTTTGCGGCCAGATTTATTGCTGGGCAAATTTTATTTATTGCCCCCAACCATCGTAAAGATTTCATTTGGCAGTCAGTGATCTAACGCAAGCATTCACACCACCCAGCAGCGATATACGGCCCATTTGGAGCAAAAGATCCATCTATGGCCAAGCGTTTTACAACCGCCAGTCGGTCTCCAGCACAAAAAGCAGCTTCTTGGCCACATCAGGATGTATATTCAATTTTCTTTCTGTGACCCACTTCAGCATTTTTGCAGTGCTCAATTTTTTCTTTGACCCGATCATTACACGCTCCTTGTCGCTCTGTTTAATTTTAAGCAAACTGCTACCTACGCCACTTGAAGCAAATTGGCTTGAAAATAAATAATTCTTCTTATCAGATGGAGTAAGGCGGTGGAAATGTAGCAGCGGCTCATCTTTGTCGAGTTACGTTCATTAATCTTTCGTGAGATCATTCGCAAAATTCGCAGAGGACGTTCGTTAGAAGCGTACAGGCCCACGAGTACATTAAATTTTAGCACATAAAAACAAACATCTGTCTACTTTAAGCGTCTCATTGAATTGCAAGAGGCGGAATTGCAAGAGGCGGAGTACGTAATAAAAAATTCTGTTTGATTAGTTTTCGCGCCGCACCCGCGTGCGATTGAAAGCACTATTTGCTGAAATTGTATGCGCGAAAATCGGCACACGGGAAATTGGCAATATGCGTGTTCTGATCAACTATTTGAGCCGGCATTGCTTGTTTACAGCATTCGCACCTACGCTCTGATGAGCCAACTGGAAGATAAATATCTCCTGTTTACACAGCATTCAACGCGCCAAGGTATCACAAATTAAAATATTTACAAGTGTTGTGCCCATTGCCTAGCTTGTCGCACATACCTACGCGAGGGCAATAAAAATATCTTAGTGTGTTCTGTATGGTTGCGGCCCTTTTTTAAGAAATACGGCGTTTCATAAAACTCATGCGATGCTTAAATGTTTTACGAGGCGAGTTGACACGACACACGCAGTTTTCTGAAAAAGGCGATATTCCTCATCCGCTTTCCTCGTCGTGTCTATTTTGCATGTCAGTGAAAAGTAATTCGAGGTACGTCAAGTGGTGGGCTGCGTTCAATCGTGCGACTAAACACCAGCATTACGCAGCAGGATATCAAGTGACCAAAGGTTTAACACCCGGTTTTCATACTCGTCTCACAAAATACAAATCTCAAATTTGAGTCGGCGTGATTCAAAGCACGTGGCCCGGAATTTTAATCTTAAAGCTTTGTCTGTCAGCCGCTGGAATTTGAGCCATCATTTAATTGCCTCGTCGCATCGGGCAAGCGGCAAAAAAAGAATAATACCCGTGAGATCAACGAGGCGGAATTAAAGAATGTTGTACTGCTGCCACTTGAAGCCGACAATTGAAGCTTTTATTACTTTATTGCCTTGCCGCGTAATGCTGTCGTATTAACATCCATAGTCATAGGAAGCGGTCGCATCTATTCTTGTTATTTTTAATCTAGCAAGTTGCACTTTTGTATGCGTGTAGCAACCTTCACCAGAGAGCAATAATATTATGTTTTACAGTCTTGTACACAAGAGGAACTGATTGCAAGTTGATTTATATGCGATCATAAAATTAAAGATACTTCTAGATGCACCTAACTTGACAAAAAAGGAAAAATAATCGATATTTTTCCATCTATTTAACTCAGCTTGCTCTTTTTTAATATTTATCATGAAGCCCAACCCATTTCATTCAATTTCTTCTGGCCAGCTTAAAAATCGTTGACTTGAAATACTCAACTCTGCATCCTTTTCTTTCAAGTCAGGGAATTTTTAGTGGAAGCTCTTTAAAAAAATCAAGAGTTCCGGTTTTTGCTAGTCTTCCAATATATCTGTGAGCGGATGTCAGTCAGCTTTAGCTCACTCTGGCGAGACTAAAATAATCGCACATTAAAAAGTGTTAAGGTGTTTGACGTGACGGGTCAGAGCCGGAGGTTGATTTCAATTAAAATTCCTTGCCCCTCAAGTTGACGCCGCATGCAAAACTGCTCACGGAGCAGCCATAGATTTTTATTAGACCGTCTGTGCCGACTTTGATTGTGGTACTTTGGCCCGGTTCACAAAGAGCAGTGAATCACTCAGCGCCCGCTCGCCAAATTAATCCTGACCACCGCCGCCCGCGTTATGCCATGCCTTTTGGTCGCGCTCCCTAATCACCTTTGACCCGCGCTCACCACGGCCTTGCCAGTTCGCGAAATTCTCTTTGCGAACTCTCCAACAGTAAACAGCTCTGAGCGAAATTCGAGGTAAAATTAGTTAAAAGGTTAAATTTGGCCACTGTCGACTATACGTATCGCCTGGGGTTAAATTTGTAAATTGCCTACATCCTCTCAGAGTTTAAACCAGTGTATTTCATGATTAAACATGTTAAAATTACTTCAATAAATTTGCCCCTTTTTATTAATTTTTTATAGGATTTTTTTTTACTTTCCGAGGATGTGAATGCAAAGGTAACCAATCTAATTTACCAGTTGGGAAAGCCCTTACTTAGTGAAGCCGCCAATAGATGTCACCAGTGGTAATTTTCGATTTTCAGGTACTTAAATCCCGCTACGATTTCTGAATCAATCCTGCCACTGTATATTTTTCACCTCAAATGTTTTCTTTTGATATGATCAAAAACCAAAACCGGTTCAATTAGAATCGTGAAAAACATTTTTTCTAAGAAAATTATCCTGAAAACAATGAAGTAACTACACACACATGATTTAACTTTAAATTTAAGAGACTCAATGGCTTAATTCTGTGTGGAAAAAATTTAATCAGGATGGGCAGCTATCAGTGAAAATTATATGAGAAAAAAAATCAAATGACACGTTCTCCTACTGTACAGCGGCTGTTTCGACCCAGATAATACTTCGGCTATGAATTTTGTTTTGGAGGTAAAGTACTGATGATGAGGCCTGCAGGGCCGAAACAGCTGCTTTATGTACAGTACGAGAACGTGTCATTTGATTTTTCCTCGTATAATTTTCACTGATAGCTGACCATGCAGATTTAATATTGCACAGAGTAGAGCCATTCAGCTTCTTAAACATAAAATATCTTTCCCGACGTTTCTACGGCGATTGGCGGGACTGACTTAAGTAGACCACCAAGGGCTTTCGCAATTAAATGGTGAATTGAAAAAAATTGTTTAGGCTACTCAAATTGAATTATTCTAAAATTCTGATTGATTGCTCCAAAAATGGCATATTTTGATTAGCCAGTGATGATTTTATCAGAAACAGAACATAAACTCAATCCCTCAGCCTATTTATACGGTTCAAATTTTTGAGATATATTTCGCTAGCGCAGTGTTGTATTTTAATTTCTGCGGGTCCACTTAAATGTGACACCTTCTTTATGGATGTAACAATATACATCTCACGTGTTATTTATTACTATTTTGATGGGTTGGGAGACTGCAGTTACAAGGTTATTGCTTCATGCCGCGACTTTACGCCCTCTCTCTATGGATGTCATATTTATAATGACTTGTAAACTGCCGATTACATCTGATCTCGAGCTGCCAATTAAAATTACAATTCAAAGGCCGTGTTATGCAGTGCGTCGGGAGCGACGCGGCAGAGTTGCACTTTTGCCTTTTGAAGTCAGTTATAATTTTTTGATAATGCACTTGGCGCTGGAAGTGGCTGCGAAGACAATGCACGACGTCAATTTAAACGAGAGCGAGCGTGCCGTGTTCAGCGAGAGACAATAGGACGGAATAATAGTGAACGCCTCCGTCGCTATAGTCAAATATTTACCGAGGCAACTCTTTTTGTTCCAAAGGCACAGACGGAAGGGAGAAGAAGTTGGTAAGAGGCCTTCAGGGCTGCAAAAAGCCAAGCCCGCGAATGCAGCACTGGGCCCCATCCTAATTTATGCTGCGCGTAAATCACGAAAGCGGGCCACTAAATAAATACACTTTATGCGCGCGGCTCGATTGCCTCTCACTATTTAACACTCCCGGCTATTAATATCAACTTCAAGCTGGATGATTCATTTTTGTTGTGTGGACGTAAAACATAATGGGTGTGCATCTTGTTGTTTTCCTTCTCTCCTGCGGCACGCCGCATATTCGTGAATCACAAAACGGTCACAAGTCAGTCACCACCGGATTTATGTTTTTACTACTACTACTACAGTCCTCTTTTTCTCGGAATTCCTTTTTCGTGATCTAATTTATTATAGTGCCGAATCCCCGGAATTGGTTTGTACCGGGGAAGTGATGAGGGATTTAAATATAATTTTGTTTCTTTTTTTCTCTAAAAACTTAGTATACGAGAGGAATGTAATGTTTTTGGCATGCTCAACGAGGAGTGGATGAACAGTGAAACAAGAACTTTAAAATTGTGATTGCATCTGCGTCTGGATAATTTTATTCTAGTCACACAGAGTTCACATTTCAAGTTAGACTTGCATTCAAGTTGAATGATCCTACAAACTCTTTCCATTAGAAATTCATAAGTGGCAAAAGTAAAAAGCAACTGAAATGTGCGGAGAAGCGAAATGAAAGTCTACTTTTCTTAAGGGCAATCGAACCGTTTGTCAATGAAACCGGTATTCTACGTGAATGGCGCAAAACGAACAATGCCGACATCAATTATCGCGCAGCTTTAAGTAGGCGATGATGCGATCTGCGAGCGAAAACGCGGCGAACAAGTCGACAAAAAATGACTCTCTTCGAAAACGGCCAGATTTATCAGGCTAATACGGGGCGACGCCGATGCTAATTTACTTTAATTACACACTGCAGAGATGGTGGTTGATCGAGTTTTTTATCCTCTGAGAAGATAGAAAACTCCGTCATCACGGTCGAATAATTAAATTATGTTTGCCACAGTAATTATAGGGCGAACGGCGAAAAAAGAAGGCCGGCTGGCGCGTACATGTATTCCCCACTAGCTGCCGGTACACGTAACGAGCTTGCGAATTTTATTTATCGCATTCGTACAGCTAAAGGGAGAAAGCCGCGCCGCTTCAGGTACTGCACCCTGGCGTCTCTTCTCGTAAAAATGAGACGCGATTACATGCTGCTGTTGCCGAAGATGACGTGAGCAAAGACAGAATTTTGGTCTGGGCGTTGTCACTTGGCGAGTGGAAAGTTTAGTATTGAAAAGCAGAAAGTTTGGTATTTATTTTTGAAGCCAAAAATAAACTATCTTGTTTCAAAGAAAAAAGAGGGAGAAAAAAATAAACGCGATGCACGGGAGGTATAAAAGAAAACGTTGAGAGAGTGACGCTGTATAATCAAACATTCAAAGCGTCTTTAAAGATTAAAGAACCTTACACTTATTTTCCTCGGTGAGCTGCATATGAAAGCCGTGTTTTTTTCCTCTGATCAAACATAGTATCAAAAGCGGCAATTTAACGACAACTTATACCGCCACTTAAATCGATCGTAAATGTAACCCGATGATTAAAGACGAGTAGAGCATCGCGAAAAGCGCTGGAGGAACAAGAACAGATTCACGAGCGGTTGAACATACCGAGAAAACATTTCGTGAATGTCGTCCCTGATTAATGTGCAGTAAACTGGCGGAGCAGCAGCATTTTCCCACTCACCGAGCAGTGGCAGTTGCCAGGCAGGTTATCACGCACAATTAAAAGTGCATAGAAAATAAATGGTGTTAGCTGATGTGCCCCAACTGTGTTCAAAATAACCCCAAAGGCACATCGGCAAAAATAAGTCTGCAGCCCCACGCTTAGAGCTGCTGAAAGGAGTGGCTAAACTTTGATGATCGCAATTTAATAGACAATTCAACAGAGTAAGTCGACTCCGATGAACCCAGTGCTGTGGAAATCTGGCCAAAAAAATATTTGCCCAAGCTGCTTTAAAGCATTTCCAAACATTGAGTCTGATTTAAACGAATTAAACACTGCAACTCCTTTTTAAAAATGTTCAACACACTTCAGTGGAATAGAACTATCAAAAAGTTAGTTTTTTTCGCACGTACCATCGGCAAGACAAAGCTGGACGATGACGAGGAGCAAAAAGCTGAAGAGAAGCAGTCCCTTGGTCTGCATTTTCCACTCTCTCGCTTTTGGCCCACGAACCCAGAAGTGCTAACTAAGCGATTACAATTGGGCGTGTATGAAGCACTTGAGCATGCACAGCTCCAGGTCGGCCAAACTACTTTTCGAGTCCACCAGCTCCGCTTTTCGACTGACGCGAGGAGCGCGAGAGACTCCTCTCATTCTCACTCGCCGCCCGCCCGAAGTGGGGGATCAAGTTATATGCTAAAGTGAATTGCTCGGCCCGACACAGCATACACTGCTCACTTGAGGTGAGGTGAGCTCGCGTCTTGCTTCTAACCAGCTCACCTTTCGGACTTTGACACGCGCATTCCTATGCCAAACAGACAAAGGATTCGCCAGCGTCGCGTAATTCCACGCGTGAATATCATCATGCAATTTCAAGAGATGCGTCTCTTTTTAATTTGAAGCTTTGTGCGGTTAATTATTTTGATTGGTATGCAACCTGCTGAGCATCTTTGTATCTAAGATTGCATGCATAGATAGAACCCCTTGGTAATTTGCAATACCGGCAACGTATGCAAAAATTTTATTATTATCCTTATATACTCTCAACATGCGTCAAACTTAAATGGTGCATTCTTTTCACTTTAAATGTTTTGCAGCAAGACGCATTGCTGGGGTTTATGTTTCGAAACAATAATATTGATGAGAATAATAATTGATGATATTTTGTTTCTCGATCTGACAGTTACATGCAAATCTTTGTAGATCATCAACTAAGTATTCAAACAAAGAGAAAATACATCTACAAAGCCTTCAACACAGCAACATTCAGTCGATTGTGAGCTTAGCAGAGGTGAAAGTATAAAAGTACGAGGGGAAGGATGAACATTCAAGGGATAGCGAAAATTTAACACTGCGTTAACCATAGATGGTTTACTGTTTTTAGGATATTGATATATTTTGATGCGCATCCTTTCTTTTGATACTGTTTTACAAAGTACCCACTTCCTCGTATATTTTACCCCGGTATAACTGAAATTTAGGCAGCCATAAAAATGCGCAGTATTATCTATTGCAAAATTTTCCCAGTAACTAAATCTTAACTTGCTGTGAAATTGATACAAACGCTTTAAAAGCAATTTTTCTTAAATTAAGTCTTCAAAGAGGCTGGCGAGGGACGGAATTCCGAGCTGAGAAAAACACTAATGCCTCCTCACGCTCGGGTCCATTTCGAGATCCGCCCAATTTCTTTTGTTATGCGCGTTATCTCGGCGGTGTCAATTGGAATGCCTCCCCATTTGCATTCCCCGCGTGCCGCGGCATCACCCCTTTTTCATGTGTTACATAAGGCTGACTCACTCGAGTGACGCAAAGATATGTTTATTAACATAATCCCTCTTGTTGTTGGACGCTTGGCCAGCGCCGTTAATTGTCTGCTCCCTGCGCTCTGTTCTTACACGCTTGTTTTGGCTCGCCGCTCTTAGCAAGGAGATGCTCCACCACAACCCCAGTGTCCTTTCCTCTCTTTCTCACTCTCTCACTCCTTGCTTACTTATTATTCAAGGCGGTGAAGTCATTCAATTAAAAATGCATCATCCTTCGTAAACGCAATTAAAATTAACTGCCGCCTCGACGTGTATGGCTCGGAAAATGGTTTCTCTAGAAATTGTTTAATTTGATTTATTCGTGTACTCAAAATGAATCGAATAATTTTTGTTTCATAAGTGCGTGAGAGCTATACTCGGCTGTTGATTTATTTCTCTTTCCTAATCATGATGTGCGCTTGCAATTTCAACGTGTAATTTTCGACGATAAGTCAGCTTGGAACCTCGAGATTGATTTTGCGTAAATTTTAATCCTATTTTCACTTGTGGTTGCTGTTATTTTGCAATAAAGTTTATTTCGCTCCTCTCGCGAATTCTGAATGAATGAAAGACCGGTTTTGTGTAGAAACTTACGATTTACTCAATTTTGGTAATTAACATCTCTATTTAGACCAGTATTTCAATTATCATTTTGCAAGATAATCCAATCCATAAAGTTTGCTCTCGTAACGACCGATTCGTGAAAATTAATTACAGGTTCAGCGTCCCTAATACTGAGCTTTTCTATAACGTATTCCTTCGGCACCGATTATTAAGATAAAATAGTTTTCTTCATAATTGCAGCCTTTGCATAGAATGCCGTTTTCCCTGCTCCAATCAAGGCTGGCTATTTTGCCCTCCGCGCAGCACAACTACTGTGTCGCGGAGACAATGAATTTATTCGCAGCATCTGGAGCTGCGGTAATTAAATTTCAGATGGCATTTGAAGCGCGGCTCTTGAACGTGCAATCTTGATTTACTGTGGTAATTTACATTTTCTCTCTTGTCATTTTTATGTCTGTGTGCAGCGCGACAATTATTTATACTCGCAGCGAGCAAGAGACAGACACGCGTGTCAAAGCCGCTGGATGGGCTCGACCCAATTGGATGAAGGCGAAATCGACCGCGTACACTGAGAGGTTGTGAAGGGCCTTTCGGTTATCTGTCGACGCGACTGGCAATTAAAATTGCACTCTTCGCGCAAACATGCCCGCTGAATGGGATTATTTTTGGAATCGAGTGCTGCAAGTAGAACAGCACGCCGTGTCTAAATATGAGTATACTCCCAGCACTGTGTCAGATTTTTTAAAAATAAATTGGAAGCTGCCTGGTTGAGTATCCATAAACTGCACTTTGACGGCTTTAGTAATGGCCAAGGGCGACCGGCGTAAAACGGAATTGCAGCCCATTAATTGCGGTGAGCGAATCTCTATTATCTGCGCGCCTAGGTTGAAAACAAAGTAGAGGACTGTGTACACATTTTACGACTTCGTATGATGTTCGTATATATGTATAATGACGTTCCCACTGCTGAAGTGTAAATGATTGTAATATCTCAACTCTAAAAACTTGATTATAAACATTTCTTGAGTAAACGCTAAAGTCAAACTTAGCCCCGGGGTGTCCTGACTGACTCAGAGGAAATCAATGCGTGCTTCAGCTTGTATGTAAATTATGGATCTGTTGATGTACGAGGAAAAGTTGTTCACAGAAAACGTGATACACATCACATACTATACTAGTCTCAAAGTCAACAAGTGTTAAAATCACAGATTCGGATAAATAATCGAATATCTTTCTGTGTTGAGTTTTCCTTATTTTATTAAGCTGTGAAATAGCAACAGCTGTTGTTGGCGTGGCTCCTCGCGGGTCAAAATACGGAGAGCTGCACCACGAATAGAAAAGCAGCAAAACCTCTGGCCACATGTCAAGAGAGATTGAGAACCGCAATATGTCCACTAATAAATAAGCAGAAAAGCGCCCGTGGGAGTGATTCCCTTTGTGTAGAGTGCGGATCAAAACTGAAAACAAACACTACTCCTGAGGAACCGAATGGAGCAGAAAGACCGAGCAGCTGGCACAGCTACAAAATGCATCGCTCGGAAAAGGGAGTGCTGTTTATTACATGATTTACTGGCGCGTGTGCGCGAGCGAGTGAATGAAAAAGTGAGCCACTCACTCGCTCATGACTGTTTAACGTATGCACGTAATGTGCGCGGAGAATTACGCACAGAAGTTGCTAGATTTAGGCCAGGATAAAAGCTTCTTTTCAGTCGAGTTCCGTGGAATTCAAGCCCAAAGCAACGCGAGAGTGAGTCAACGGCTCAAATTTGAACTTGCGCTCACGCTGCGTCACTGCCGAACGAAATCTAGCTAAGAAAACCTTTTTTTAAACCAAAGTAGGCTGCGTTGAATATTAACGAATTGGAAATCGATCGATTTGTGTATTTTGAAATTTTATCGCAAATTTTATTTGAGAAGATTAAAAGTTTCAATACGTCAAAGGTTGGTTTTCTTTTCAAAATTTTCAAAATTCGAATTTTAATGTAAATTAAACAAGCTAATCACACATTAATGTAATATACTTGTTGAAAACTGGTGCTAATAGCTTATCATATGTCGACAAAATGAAATCATGTCATAAAAATCTACATTTTCTTGGCGTGCCCCACGCCCACCTTGATTCACGCTTGCCGGAATGCGTATGCAAATCCCGAGCACACATTAGTCACACCGACCAAGTACGGCATTTTATCTCTGAGCTGATGAATAAATAAATTCACTTTGCGAGCCAATAATTAAAAGTGATGGCGTAATTGCCGTGGTAGGCGCGGGCAAAGCAAGCCGAGCTAGCTGCCCATTGAGTCGGGACACCCACGCAGCCGATGGATTTTGTGCCGTGAAACGCCCCGCGGCGATGCGATGGACATATCAGAGATTTCCTGCCCGACAACCACACCTCGACAAGAATGAAAAACACGCTCATTTCCATTCAATGCCCGTCCGAGCTTCGGCGTAGTAATTATCATCGCCCGCGGACTAATCGCCACTTTTTTCCGCAGAGTCACTCAGAGTTTCGCCTTGTCTTGTGTGTTTGAGCTCATATTTTCGTGATGATTTTATTAGCATGATGAGGAAGTTGTGATTTCCAGATGTCAATTTGATGCTGGGAGTGACGGTTGTGAATGGGTTGTGTCTGATTCAATCTTTCTTTTATGGATTCTGAAAATTCTGGACCACGATACTATGATTATAAATATAGTCGATTGAGTTAGTTAGCCTACGGGGGCTCGGGGTCAACCGCTCTTTGATGTTTTGTCAAGGGCCATGCCGATCATGAACTTAAATAACGAAATTAGTGAGATCTAATTGCTATTCCAGCTATTAAATCTAAATAAGTAATCAGGCTCAATCATATAAGTTTGTTATCTATAACATACTTAAATGATTGAAGTGTACGCTGAAAGGGAAGAAAATTACTATACAAATATATAAGGACATAAAAGGAAGAAGAAACAATAAGGGGGATTCTATAAAAAAGGGGTTTCGCTTAGAGAAGAAGCTTTTGTAAAATAAATTTTGTAACAGAAAAGATTGATATTAAAAATCGTTGGATTTAAATTTGTGAATCCCAAAATTCTTTAGTATTCAGTACTCGTTATTTATAGTGATTCTTTAAGTTTCACAACACAAATAGCTAACCAAGTTAGTTAGCATCAGCATATTGAAGTTGGCAAAAAGTCAGAAAACTTGTGATACAGCCGAGACTAGCTTACACACTAAACTTGTGACCTCTTTCTATCCTGCTCTATTGTTAAGTGGTCATAAATGCAGATTGTTTACAACTACCCATCAGCTAGCCTGTGGCTTTTCGTCGTGTTCCCTCAGCCTGCGCTCTTGAGCTCTCAACCTTTGTCCTCTTTGTTGCAACGCTATGCATAATGAATGAAAGCAGTAATGGGGAAAATTCGCGTCCATATTTACACACCATTTGCACACATGGAGAATAGCTTGAACGCAAACATTTTGCTCGCGTGGGAGGACGAAAAGAATTTTGCAAACATCACCGCCGTCAGTTAATGTAAACCGCTCCGCTTATCTCGCGCGCAAGTACAAAAGCACTCCTTGTGCTTGACGATGCGGCTGAGCGTGGATATTTACATCTGCTCAAAATTGCGCTGGACTTGCTATGCATGAAGAATTTCGAGCCAATTAAAGCAAGTGTCTGCTGTGCTTATTCCAAGACGGCTTCGTGAATTATTCTGAAATTTAGATTAATCCCGATCCGCAGTAAGAGCACAATAATATCACAAAATCGTAACTAGCCCAGAGCAGAGCGGAGATGTTTGTTCTTTGTGTGACCACCAGACTGTGAAGGCACGTTTCCCGCTGACAACGTTTATGCTCATTTTTTTCCTTTTTGCACAAACAACCGCTCTATCGGCGCAGTCTGGTCACGAATTTCACGTTAATTGATCGTCGTTTTGTGCTAAGTGGAAATTGAACGAGCGTTTCACTTTTATCGGCAATAGACTGCTTGTCAACTAGTTTTCGTTGGGTTGTCAAGAAATTTCAGACTGATGACAGATAACATAAGCCCACTTGACAGGATGCTGCGAGAAATGATAATTTTTTTCCACCTCGGCGTACAATTGAGGAATGCTCTTACACAATCGTTCGCACAAAGAGAGAATACATTTAAAAGCACCTCGTCGCGCGTAATAAATTATTTAGCCTAAAAAGCGTGTCGGCTGCCTCTTAAGTTGAACATAAATTTCGGACCCCTTGTAGCTAGAAGACGCATGGTATGAAAGAAAGTTGATTAAACATGTACGCGCACTCGTGTTATCAGGTGGAGTCTGTCGACCTTGCTTGTAAGCTGCTGGACGGCTCCGACCTCAGGGGTCACAAGGTGCGAGTGGAGCCAGCCAAATTCCAGATGAAAGGATCCTTCAATCCTGGACTCAAGCCGAAAAAGCGCAAGAAGAAGGACAAGGAGAAACTTAAGAAAATGCAGGACAAGTAAGTTGCTCCGTTTTGGTGTGGATGAGCGTCGACTCTTTTCTTTACTTCGTGGTTATGCAACCTGTGTTACAAATACGCTTAGAAATTGCCTGGGTCTGAATGCTTTATTAAGTGCCGGAATTATCTTTTCTGAAAATTCGCTTCATTTGCGTTGACTGAAAAAAATAAGTAGCATATTTATTCCACAACTCGTTTAACACCAAAAAAATAATGTGTCCTTACTATTAGCATGATGGAAATCCACAATTTATTATCCAGTTTGCCATCAAGTTTAATTACAATTTTCTTTCCATTCCAGACTGCTTGCTTGGCGCCCTGATAAACTGCGAGGAGAGCGCGAGCGTCACGAAAGGGTTGTGGTAGTGAAAAACTTGTTTGAGCCAAGCATATTCGATAAGGAAGTGGCGCTCATCCTAGAGTACCAAGAGGATCTCCGAGAGGAGTGCAAAAAGTGCGGCGACGTGCGAAAAGTCATTATTTACGATGTGAGTCCCCTTCTCTCTTAGACCCGGAGTAATTTGCCTTTTTATGCTGTGTGCCTTCTTGCAGAGGCATCCTGAAGGCGTCGCGCAGATATTCTTCAGAGAAGCTGAGGAGGCTGATCAGTGTGTGCAGCTTTTAAACAACCGATGGTTCGGCCAAAGAAAAATTACTGCCGAAAATTGGGATGGCAAAAGCCGATACAGGTAAAAATTGATTGCCAGAATGATATTAGAACGAAAGTTATTTATCTATTTTTTGCTTTGTTTTCAGGGTGGGAGAAACGGATGCTGAAGTGCAGCAACGATTGCAGAACTGGGACAAATTTCTGGAATCTGCAGAAGGAGAGAGGAAGCAGGGTGAGAGCGCTAGCGAAGCTGTCGCTGAGCAGCCAAGCATCGAAAAGGGTACAGCAGCAGATGACAGTGATGCCGACAGTGGTGCGGACACAGAAGGAGAGGAAATGGCTTAAATTTGAAATCAACTCTGCATTCCCGTTTTTACTTTTATTTTAAAAATATCTACAATAATTTGGAATATAGTTGAGCAAAAAATATCGTGCATGTCATGGAACATTCTATAGCTGAAGTGTAGTCTTTGCTCTCATTGAATCACTTCATGTATTCAAAATTTTCATGGTACAAAGAAGCCTTTTCCCTGACTTGGACCATCCAGTTTGGCTCCGCCTTCTCAGCAACGCTGAGCCCCTTTCGAGTTATAGTGTTGTATAGTGACCTAAATCCCGGAGTGTAAATGGCGATTGTAAGAAAAAATTTTGAAACCGAAAACAAAATCTTGTGTTTCCATCCAATAACGTTCCATAAATTAACAATTGGCAGATCAAGCACAAAAAATAAGTACAATAACAGGCCTTCAAATGTTACACTTGGCATGTACAAACCCGTTCCTTGCGCCATGCATCTGGACATGTGCTCCCATTGCCCATCCACGTTCTTAAGACTTGGCAAAATGCAAGCCTTGCGCAGAGCGATGCCCCTTTCTCGGAAACTTGATAGTCCATCAATACACAGGTTGTACTCATCTTTGATGCCTATCATGTAGCCCAGCACTGCCCACAAGTGCACAAGGGCCTCAAGGTCTTCTTCGGTGTAGAATACTATTCCTAATTTTTCAGGGTTCGTGACGACCATGCCTATGAACCTAAAATTCACGACATTAGGAATCACAATCTTAAAAAATAATTAAGAAACTCACATAAACTGGGTAATTCCTGAGTGCCACTGGTTGAGAGGAAGAGTGCCAACGCTGTGTCCCTCGTCATCCACTCCTTGCACTAGGTTCATGTCCTGTCTTACAACAGAAGCCAAACTCTCCAGTGGCCTCACAATATTTGTCCTTTCAGCCAATACATCTGATTCAGTTGCTTTCAGCCTTTCTATCACGAGCCTGTGCATGTTACGCACTCTCAATATATTCTTTCCCGCCGTCGAATTGGGGTCGAATACGTCTCCCTCATACCAGGAGAGAACACGAAGGGCAGTCGAAACGTACCGTTTGAAAGAGGAGAAAACGCAGGACGAGTTGCCAGTAAAAATAAGAGGGCCCAGACTATCTTTCAATGAAAACAAGGCAATCAAAGATACAATATCCGAGTAAGCGAGTGCATAGAAGTGGTCTTGTGCAAACTTTTGGCCGCGTGTAAAAAGTTGGGGGTTGAGCCAAGGGGGAGGCTGCGGCAGGTCTTTGGAAGGATATGTTTGTTCCTTCCTTCCATCGTAGAACTGCCTCAAGCATTGAGGCAACTCCTCCGACATTTTAGTTGTGTCCTGAAATTACGATTGCAATTTGAATTAAATATTAAATATAAAAAAACATTGCTCAACTCAGAATAAACTTGTGCGATGGCTCCAAAAGATTTTAGCGAACTGGAGTGTGTTTGTAAATTATTTCTTCCATGTGTTTCACAGGGGGGAAATCCCCTCTTCGTTATCTTATCTTGAACCAAGCATACATATGTGTTGGTCTCGCGTTGATATTTATGTTATATAAGCAAATGCTAATATTTTGAGGACAAAAATTAGCATGAGAAGATTTTACTAATGGATTTGTTTACTATACAATATTATATTTTTAGTGGATCTAAGAAACGCTTAATCATGGTACAAACGGCAGACTTATATCGAGACAATATAACAGTTATGAAATATTACATCGAATGCAAAAATAATAAGTAAAGTCATTAGAGCAGTTGACGTACAAGAACGTTGAGTACACTTAGATTTGCTTGATAACCCATCATTTTATCTTATTAGTATATCTCGGCGACCTTCAAAAGGAGGATCAGTGTGAAGACATATGAAATGATCTTTGGTTTTATAGTTTAACTCGAAAATAAACTTTCAACCTTTTAGATATGCTATGCTTATCAAAAATATATATGCCTCTCCAGTATATTTTAATGTCAGATATTTGCGTGTTACAATATAATATTTTTCTCAATATCTCCGTCAGCCATATTTTTTATAAGTAATCATATGTATGGTTATTCTCAACGCTGGTTTTTAAGAGTTGGTATTTTCAATCATCATGCATTTTTTGAAGTTCCAAGTCCAATTTTTCAATTACTTTGATAAAATAAAATCTAAGATGAATTGGCTAAGGGCTAAAATTGCAATAGCTTAAGCGATATAAGATATAAGTTACATAGCTGCTTCTTTACGATTCAATCATTTAATTTTTTCATATTTTTTTCTCTATTTTCCGCTATTTCCCTCCGTGTTTGTTGGTTTGATGAATTATAACTGAAGCGAAGTCCACATTTTTAAATTAAACTAACATTAATTTCAATGAAAACATTTCAGGAGACCTATAATTTAAAAAAAATTATTTTATCGGCATTTCTTGACAGTATTGTATCTCAATGAAAAGTAACATTATTATATTATTTTGTGATTTTTCCCGCTAAAATGTTTGAAAAGATGGCGAGCATGCGTGTTCTTATTCTCCTTATTCCCAAACCCCACTGCCTCGCCCACAGAGCAGATGAACTCTCAAAACAAACCATCGCTAGAAATTTTGAGTTATCAACTGCAGGAATTATAGCAACTATTTTTGAATGGGACAAGTTTTGAAAATAGATTTGGCACGACTTACATCAACCAGCTGAAACACCGATGCACTTATTGAGGTCTCTTCGTCAACTGCAGAGCTAGACAATCTCTATAGCTAAGGAAGTGCATTGAAGAACACCTTGATAAATCTATGGTAAGAGAATCTGCAAGCAAAATAATAGCAAACTGAAGGTCTCGCTCTTCACAAACGGGTTTTCTACAAGATTATCCTCGGTTACATTTATGATTGTGTAATAAATGATGTACAATAGAAGTTAACATGCGGTAAATTATAAGTACATAATGATAGATAAATCGTTTTATATGTGTGTATGTGCGCGTTTCTATTCATGAAGAAATCTTCGTTTGCGAATAAAATCTCCTTGATTTTTTCCGTCTTCAGTTTTCAGCTCACTCATTTTTATCTTGAAAATAAATCATTATTATAAATAATTACAAAAAATGGAGAAAAAGCATCATAGCGTATACTCTCTGAAACTCTTGAGGAAATTAAACATCGAAAACTTTATGCAATAACTAATTACTTCATACAATAGAGCCCATAAACTTAGTTCTTCACAAATAAAATTCTTCTGCTACTAAGATAATTGTTAAATGAAATACATCGGTAAAATTCCGGGCAAGCAAAACAATAATCTAAGGTACGATAAAAAATGAATTAATTATTATGAAAAGCCTAATTCATAGATGGTGTCACTTTCAGGTTATAAAATGGACGAAGGCTCAAGCATTATGGTCAAGAGCGTGTTTGAGGCTACACTTTATGACGTAAACACACTGATACAAAACATGCAAACCAAGACAGAAGGAGCGCAGGGTCCTTGCTACGAGAATTTGGCCGAGGAGTGGTGCAAAATGAAATTCTCGAAAATTTTCAACAGACACAATCCAGAGGAAATCATCGAGTTCACCCCTTTGACGTTCCTGGCCGCTAAAGTCAACCTACTTCCCCCGATTGAAATCAAGAGACGTTTGTATGGCCTCCTTGTCCTCTACGGGCTCTATTCTAAACAACCGTGCCTCAAAGTGTGCCGGGTATTGATTTGACACAGTCATATTTTTATTTATTCAAGAATTTGAAAATATTTTTCTTGAAATAGATTCCAGTGGCCCACAAAGAGTGGAACCATCTGACGAGTCTCTTCGAATACTGCGCTTCTAATAACTACAAAGAGCATTGCTTTATTTTTGAGTCACTGTGGAGCCAACATGCTTTTGAGTTTGTATTCAGCCCAGTGGACCTTTCATTTTTGGTCAGCCAGCGCGAACCTTTAGATGATCTGCGCGCTGTGGCTTCGGAAGCCATTTTGCCAGAGTCAGAAGCAGAAGCTCTGTCCAAAGATGCATGCCAATTGGCCAAGGAAGTGGACCTGACCAAGGTATTAAAATTATTTAGATTTTAATAAACCTGTTTTAAGCAGTATGCAAACCAGCTTACAAATGATAGATTTAATTCATTTCGTATAAAATAAACAAGACATATTCGAGCAGTATAAATATAGCTTTATTGTCTTTTAATTTTATTTAATTAAACATCCAGTCGCTTGGCTCAAATTGTTAGGGCATTCTTCGCATTTTCAAGGCATTGGGAGATATTTGAGCATTTTTGGGCCCATGTTACCTCAGTGGTGTTATTAGAGAAAAATATGACAAAATCCGCTAATCACACAGAATAGAGTAATTTGGAAAATATTTCTCACTCCAATCTTTGATAAGTTATGGCGTTTAGTCTCTAATAGATTTGTTTATTTTATTAATCCTTAAATTTGGTATTATACAATACAAATTTATTGAATAGCACATACAAATTTGCATTTAAAGACAAGCAGGTAGGCTTAAAAATTAAACTAGGGCTAAATCTAGATGTTTCACCTTTAATTACCCTGTATTATCTTTCAGGTCGCAGACTACCAAAAGCAATACAATGAAATTGTATCAGGCATCAGTGGGTTGGATGGCAGCGACGTGGCAAATAGGCTGCAAGGAATTTTGGACATTATTCCAAAGAAACCTCCGAAGTACATCAAGTTTGTGAATTCAAACCTTCAGAAAATTGACCAGGAGCAGAGCACAAGCAGAGAAATCAGCATTGGCGAGCGCAGAAGAAGTCTTATTGGTCGATCACTGACCAAAATCGAGCCTTCTTATGATGAACCAGCGCCTTCAAAAGCAAGAAGGGAAGTGGACCCAAATTACGACTTCATTCAAACTCTAAACGGAAAAGGCATATACAATTGGATGAATAGAAAACTGAAACGCTTGAAACAGGAACAGAGAATGCTGGAAGAAGAAGAAAGGCAGGACTCCACTCCTACTGATGGCATTGAAGCAGAGGCACTTGGTTTAATGAGCAATCCTGATGGAGATGTGGACATGCAGTGTGATCAGACTAAATCCCTTTCTCCACAATTGACAGATGAACTTACACTTGCGACAGCATTGAGCATGCCTATTGTACAATGGAATGATCCAGAATAAAGCTTATCACTTCAACCTGGCAAATTGCACTTGTTTATATCATTTTTAGTAACTCGTTAAATCAATGGAGAAAAATTATTATGGGATTGATTTAATTATGACGCTATTTGCAAGACATCTTAGCCCTTGTGTCTTCTTACAGGCTGTGAAGTGTCCGCTTTTGTCCCGTTGGCTACCCACAGTGTGGCTTCCTGCCCGCCACTTGTCGTCTAGCAAGACTCCCGTTGAGCCACCTGAAGTTCTGGAAGATCCAGTGACCGCTGCCAAAGACCCAGAGGAGCCGACCACGTGCTGCATGTCAGGCTGTGCCAACTGCGTTTGGATTCAGTACGCCGAGGTAATGGCAGCCAGGTACAAGGATGGTGGCAAAAAAGCGCGTGAGGCGATTAGCAACATCAAGGATCCGATGATGCGGACGTTTTTGATGATGGAACTGAAGTCCGTTTTGGACAAGCAACAGTAGTGAAACGACTTTGTTTAGCAGTATATTCAATACAAAGTGATTTATTATGTTGACTGAATCATGCGTTTTACAACTTCAAAATACGAGCCCCCTCACTTGGCGTGGCGACGTAAAAAGTAGCCTCTTTGGAGTATTTCTCGTTGATGTGCGAAATAACCTTTTCAACTTCGCTTTCTTTAACCTGCGCAACATCATTCATCAAGGTCTCATAATCAGTAAATAAATTCAGAGCTAACCAGAGTGACAGTGCATCCGCCAAAACCTCCGCCCGTCATCCTTGATCCAAATACTCCGTCGACTTTTCTTGCCAAGTCCACCAATTGGTCTAGCTCTGCACATGACACTTCATAATCATCCCTGTTGGGTAAAGAATATTAAGTCTTCGCCCACAAATACCAGCCAAATTATTTCAGTGGAATATCTTGCACTTCAAGTAGGGATACTTAATGCTAATTTGATCGAAATTTTAAAAACACCGACTGAAGCAACTCATAGAGTTTCAAATACATACATATTTTTCTGTAGTTACCATTAGAACTGAAAACAACGTAAAGTTTTGATAATCATTAGATTGATTTTAAATTTATTTTTTCCTCGAAATTAAATTTCACATTGAGATACAGTATCAAAATATTTCAGGGGACCAGTGTCTTCCCTTTTAAGTGAGGTGTTTAAAAACAAGCATAATCAGAACAAACCTGAGTGAATCGTGACTCTCGTTCATGAGCCTTCCTAGCCATTCACAGTCGCCAACCCTCAGGGCAAGGGCAGCCTGCTCTGTCCTTGAAATTTCACCAATCACGTGTCGTGCTCTCCTAAAAATCACCTCGTCCATCGTGCCCTCCAACGCTAATTTATTATTTAAATCAGTCTATTCCGCGAATTGAGTTTATATTCTCACATGTCAGTTCTTGCATGGTTGCCGTTCGGAGGCTCGGCTTCTGAAGCAGCCTAGCCGCCTCCTCGCACTGACTCCTGCGCACAGGGTACTCGCTGGAGCCAAGGTCGTGGTGAACGTTTGAGTTTGTGACCAAAATAGCGACCTTTGGGTCCTGCAGAGGAACCAGTTCAGCCACCAGCGATCTAAAATGACAAAAGAGTGAAAAGAATCTGTTTGAGGATGATTAAATTTTACCTGCAGTCAATGAGGAGTGCATTGCCCGTTTTTCCCATTACCGAAATGAACTGGTCCATAATGCCACATGGCACGCCGGCGAAATTATGTTCGGCCTTTTGGCAAGCCAGAGCTTTATCCTGCAACCTATACGCATTATTTTAGGCGTGGCGCATTACAAGTTTCATTAGACTTTTGGCTCACTCTTTGCTCTTGTTGTTGGTCAGAGCTTCTAAGAAAGTGTAGGTAGCCACTTCTAAAGAGGCGCTGCTGGAAAGACCACCGCCCAAGGGCACCGTAGTGAGAATCACAGCCTCAAACCCGCTAATCAAACCTAAAAAGGAAAAAAATTCCACACCGTTTGTATAATATTTTGTGCGTTTTTTTTAAATTTACCCGTAGCGTGAAAGTTGGCGATCACTCCTTTGACGTAATTGGCCCATTTAGGAGAACCAGGCAGTAATGGCTGCTTGGACGGGACGTGGAAAGACACTTTTCGAGGCGCATCTGCTTCAGGTACAGCGGCTACAATGGTGCACTCGCCGTTGTCGGTGCATCTGCCGACGATAACGGTCACCATCGGCAAAGCCTGAATTTAGAAATTAGCAGTTTGCAATTTTTATAGCAATAGCCCTCCCTACCATTGGCAGCACAAAGCCATCGTTGTAATCTGTGTGCTCTCCGATGAGGTTGACCCTTCCAGGGGCGCAGGCGGCCACGTTGGGTTGCGTCCCAAAATTCTGCTCGAACTCTTCCTTCGCCTTGGCGACGAGCTCCTCGACCGGGACAGTGCGGCAGGCCATATCGGAATGAGCTGGAGGAGTGCCTGTGGACGGAGCAAACCTACAGACAGTGTGCGTGCCGTAACTCGTAATCAAACACTGAAATGCTTTTTCGAAGCTGCTTTGATAACAGCTGGAGGCTTACGATGATAGCGAGGCTTGAGTGGATTCAAACAAGTACAAGGTGAATATTTCTCTGAAGCGAGTACGGATAACGCGTACGTACGACTAGTTCCGTAATTCTTGAGTACACACTCACCAACTGCCTTCTAAGCTCTGCAGTCTAAACTGAAATGATATTAAATGAAGATTAGTATATTTTTAATCTATAGGTGCATAACATATTTTGAAACTTTCTTTTATAAATAATTAGAAGGAAAATAGTTTAATTAAAAATAATTTAGTTGTCAAGATTTAATTTAAATTTTTATCTAATAGGTGTCTGATTTCATATCATAATTTTTAATTTGATTCAATAGAGGATATCAGCGTGTATTTAAATCACCTCATCAAGTCGTTATCAGCGTGAAATTAAAAATATATTATCGCAATATGTTTTTGCGTTGAAAAACTATAACCTCAGGTTGATAATATCTAAATAATGGCCTAATCATTTCTCTTGGGGGCATCCGCCGTGGAGGCAAGGATGTCATGAATAATTGCTCTAACCTTGACAGAGATAATGTTTTGGCACTCCACCTGAGTATATTTGTAGAGTAACGTGTATTTTGGACATTCCAGCCGTTCAGAAACAAATTATTGTTTGCTAATTTACCAAAATTATATCAATATCATTTTTTACGATTTCCTTGACCTTGAATATATAAAACAGACGCATTTTGTTAGGTTAAAAGTCAGTAAAAAATAGCGTGTTTAAGTTTAGAGGTTGTTGAGTGAAAGTGAGTGAAAAGTAAAAGCATTTTGTTATTTCACTCTTAACTTTTTTGTGAAACAGAACTAGTAGAGGTATAAAAATCAGAATTGTTGATTTGTAAACAAAGTCATTTACTTAATATTATGTTAAGTAAATTAAAAGGGCATAATTGAATTACGCTTCGTATATTGAAAATCCCAATACTTGACAAATGAACAATTCAATCAGTTCGGACCACGAGCGGCCGAATGTAATCACGGTGTTCAATTTCCGCAGTGGCTATTTGGTCAATTTGGTGCGTTCACGGTACGTGTTCATTACTTTTTCAAATTCACGCAGGCGGCCCAGTCGAGGGCGATGCTCTCTTCGTGCCAGCGTACAGACCAAAGCACCAACAACGAAAGCGGCGCGCACAGCCGGATTATCGATTTGCGTTTGTGACCCTTTTCGGGCGGCAGCGGTGCGCATCGCGCGTCCACCGCGGTTCCACGGCAGCCTTGCGAATCGTCGGTCGTCGCCGGGCCGCTTACGTAACTCCGGCACAGGCGCCTAATTCGCTCGCAGGCCGCGGTGTTTACGCGAGGCGCACTGCAATGACGGTCCCGCGATAGAACGCACAAAGACTCCCGCACGGATACGCGAGGGCATTGCAGCTGCAGCTGCCGTGACTCAGTTCGCACCTTCGAAGGGCCGAATCCACTACCTGACCGGCCGTTCTCCTGCAGCTCCGCTCCGAGCATGCTGCCCTGACGCTAAGGTAATTAGCGAATCGTTTTTCCAAACTTTTTGTTCCTTGTTGTGCGCGCCGTGCGACGGGTGTCCGTGTTGCGAAAAAATGCTATAAGTGTTCTGCTTGCGAATTTGACAATAAGCGAGGGTTCACTGGCGATGACGCAACGCTGCTTTTGTGCGCTGCGCTAAATATGTATGCATTTTTTTAGAATAAAAAAACATTTTCATTGTATTGATTTCACTACGGCACATATTACATACTTCGACTGCAACAATTGGAGTGCAAACTAATTTGAGGATATATCAATTAAGGAGAGCGTAATCATTTTCGGTGGCTGTCAAGTGAAGTGAGTGCACTCTATCGAGTCAGTATAATATACATTTTCCTGCTATATTATTGATTTGAAAAGTGGATGGACGGTGCCCTTGAGCACGCTTCTGTGAGGTAAAAAATAAAGATCGGTAAGCCCGCGTTTCTCACACTCTGCATTTCGGTAGGTGGTGTTGCTGTGCGGTTTTTAAAGTTCTCGTTTCGTAAAAGTACATGCTTATTATCTGAAGCCTTGCGCGCAGGAAGTGAAGCTTTTTAAAAAAATTTCCACATTAGAGGTAGCCAGCGGAGTTTGCCGTTTGACGTACATACTGTTCGTGGTTAGAGCAATATCGGGAATTTTTATGATAAAAGTCAGAGCATTGTACTTTCAAAGTGGAGCATAATCAACCACAATTTCAGTTGACAAATTTGTCCAACGACAAACGCTACTTAAAGAAATTTTATGATAGTGGTGAATTCTTGGCATTTGTTAAAAATTTATAATTTTTGTGTGTAATTTGTTTGTGCATTGCAATTGGGGGGCATATATTTAGAATTGTAACAAAATCTGATGTATGACCTCGCCAAAAGACAATAAAGATGATAATAATAATATCATTTAGCAGAGTACATATATATTTTTTTACAGCTGTCACAATTCAAGTAATTCTCTTCTGCTGAACAGTTGCTACAATAATATACTGAGAAACAACTTTGTCGTCCCACTTTGCAGTCGTTTCCACTTGATTGAGAAGGTGGCTAGGTCCTTACACACAACGCTATATTAACTAAACGCTTGAGAGCGCCCACGCATGTTAAGTGCAATATTTAGAATTACTAATTTTGTTGCGCAACAACTCTTAATTTGCACACATCCAACAGTCATTTCCCAGGTGTTAATTAATTAAATTCATTACGCGTCAGTTTATTAATTTCTTACCTTGCAGCAAATTAGGCTGTTCAATTTACACAATGCAAAATAGATTTCCACGGCGCCAGTTGCATTCGGCAAAAGTCAGTTGAGCGCCCACAACAATAATATCACTTCGTGCCGGCACCTGGTTCCACAGTTGTTGCCGTGTGTGCCTACATCGCTGTAATATTATTCGCCTTGAACCACCAGTAAAAAATGAGTTAACGAGTGCCCTGGAGCTGTGGGCAATTGCATCGAGCACGCACCTCTCGGCTGCTTCACAGAAATATATTTTTAAAAGCGATTGCAGGTTCCATCTGGTTAATATAAACATCTCATGATCAAGCAGAGTATTACAAATAAAGCATCGCTGACACTGATCAAGGGCTGCTCTTTTGCAACGCACCTTTGCAGCTCAAGGTTCTCTCTTGAAACCTTTTTTACTCTCTCTTTATTCTGTCATCAGTCAAACCCAAGTTGCGGTCCAATCAAGACGCGCGTATACATTCATGTTACTATCTTCTCGGCGGTCTTTGTTCTTTATCTTTACAACCAAGTTGCAATTTTATAGCTAAAAGCACCAAGTTTAAATGCTGGTAATATTGATATTTTCTTCGAATTCATGTAAGCAACGTCATACTTTTATTTCAATAGATTACCAAAAAAAGAGATTATCTGATTACCGCGTGGAGTTTATTACATTACTTTAACAATTTCCTCTCACATTTCAGCTCGAATCCACAGGCTGTGCCTGAGGGGTGAGGCTACTCTGGGGCAAAATGAACTTTCTCCGGCAAGTTCAGCTAATTCTATGGAAGAATTGGGTTTTGCGAAAGAGGCAAAAGGTAAGAAGTCTCAACCGCGTCTGGTGTCCGGACCTACCTCAACAAGTTGGCCTCTCAAGGTCGACCGCTTGAAGGTGTTGGTTCAAGGTTCCACCAATACGATAAAATAAAATTAAAAGAAGTTAATTCAGATGACATAAGTTGTAATTTTAATGCTTCAGGTACGATGCCTGGTGGAATTGATATGGCCCCTGATTTTATTTTCAATTTTGATGTGGGTGCGGACAAGAGGCCTCAAGTCGTACATCCATGAGTGTAAGTCAAATATTGCATCTTAATAAATAATTTCTAAGTCGACGTTTCATTGCAGGCCACTTCGAAGAGAAGGCTATGCCTTCGGCAGGCTTATTTCCATTTTTCCAAAGTTTCCTTTGCACAGTGAACAACACCTGCCACAGAACAGTGCAGCCCAGACCAGGAGACAATCTCCGAAATTTGAATACTACTCTGTAATTAATACAATCTGAAGAAATTTACGAAATTTATACTTTAATTTTTAGTTTGGAAAAGCTGTTCGACAATTTTGAGTCGATACTGGCTTCAAATGTTGGACCAAATGAGAAGACAAACATAGAAACGGCTACCAAAGATCTAATGGATTTATCGCTCCTGGTGCAATCTATTGCAGCGCGGGAAAAGAATGTCGAAGGTTTATATTTTTTTAGTTTGAATGACATGTCCTTTGTTGCTTTTCAGCCTTGTATCCTCTGACTTTACTATAGACTAAAATAAATAATTTTAGGTTCCATAGTACTGCAGAATTTCCTTCAAAACCCGAGGGAATTCAAATCAATGCTGAGGAAAGAAAAAGTGAACTTGAGCGAACCAGTGATTGATTCGTTGATTTCGTCAAAATTAGTGCCGCAGAACATTACTTTGGTATTCTTATATCGTGATAGATTATGAAGCATAAATTGAATTGTTTTTATTTTCAGGGTCAGCTAGCTGCTTTGAGAAATGATCCAAGAGCGTTGGTTTGCGATCCATCGACACTGGGAAACATTTTGACCTGGGGTCCATACAAAGCATCGCCTGATGACGTGTCAAGAGAACTTTGCTCATTGCCGATGTCAAACATCACTTTCATCGCACGGTCTTTTGAGCAAAGTGCCGAAGCAAACAAAGTCTTCAGCGAGGTATTTTGGTTTTTATGTGAGTAAGCATTTTGCTTAAAAATCACCATCCAGCTGTGGAAATTCACCGAACTGAACCTTGGACGAGAGTTAAGCTGGTCTGATTGGCGCCAGCTTCAGACACTATCATCAAGGCTTGTTGACAACGTTCGCAAATTGGACTCTTTCCAGGAGACTTTGAAGTAGGTTTGCACCTGTAAATAGAAATTTCCCTCTTATCGCTTGCGTTCGTCAAAAAATTGCAGTGAGGTTGGAGCCATTGGCAAAAAGTATCTGCCCACAGAGGAACAAATCGACGAGTATAAAAACTCCAGAGTTGCTAACTTTTCATCTCTAAACCCATCGATGCTCACGTCAATGGCAATTGTTCAGAAATTGCTGTGTGGTCCTGAGGCAACAAGCATTTTGGATCAGATTGCTGCGGGCGGAGGAGAAAGCACACGGTGGGAAGAAAGACAAACTCTATTTATGCAAATGCAAGTCATTGGCGTCATCCTAAGTATCCTTAGTCGTCCTAGCCGCTTTTTAAATCTTTATTTTGGAGTTTCAAAACTGCAAGTTTATTTATAACTGCACATCCCTTACTGTTGGTCTGATCGCAGTAAGTATTTGCTCGCAGTCGTTGGTACAATCCTGTTTTCCTGCCTGACTTCCCTGAGCGCCTCTGGCTTGCACCCTTTGATCCATATATCTGATTAGATTAGATAATTAATATTGCTTTTTCACAAGCTTTTGCTTATACACCACCTTTTTATAACTTTTCATATTTAAGCACTTCATTTTGAGATAAAAGTAGACCAAAAGCATAATAATTTGCTGACTAACCTGCCTTAATATAACTTTTTATTCCAAAATGATAAACGCCAAATGGAATACCTTAGGTTTGATGAACTCAAAGACCAGCTCAAAAATTCAGAGTCTCAATATGAAGAGTATATCAATGACACTGATGCGTCTCCAGAGTGCAACAATTTTTTCAAGAGTCTTGAGAGAAACAGCGTCACCAGATTTCTTTGGAATCAAGTGAAGCCTTTTGTCAGGTACGTCAATAACCTAAAAAAGTTTTAACTATTGCTGACTCATGCTATGTTGCAGAGGGAAAATATTGTTTGCGCCCGACGAGCCAGCTGTAATTCGCGTCGTGGAAGGAGTGAACGCATCATTCGCACTGATTGAGAAAATTGTTGAGGCAACGACCCTTTTGACAGACACAGTAATTCCAAAGCTGAGAGATTCGCTGGTCAACCAAACCATTAGTTTACAGCTGATTCAAGTAGGGCTCTAAAACTGAGTTTGATTTCGTAATTTATGAATTATTTTTTAGGATTCCTGGCCAAAATTATTTGATCTCCTCAAAAAGAGTGCACCTGATAATTTAGTTGGTGAACTTGAAAATCTGAATGAGCTATCAACACGGTAATTTCATGAAATATTTCCATTTCACTATTTGCTATTCAAATGTACTTCCGTAGCTTTCTGGCATCTGACAACACGGAACTCCGAGAGACTGCACTTGCCACAATCGAAGAGCTTCAAATCAATATTACTACTTTGTTAGAGTGTGTTGACTTAAACAAAATTGAAATGTACCCCAATGAGGAAGAAGCTGTTAAGAGAGGAATGGAGCTCTTGGAACACAACAAGTTGTGGGCTGTTGTCAGCTTCTTAGATTTGCCTGACAGTAATGGAACACTAGAAAAGTTGCCTCCTTTCATTTCTTACAAAATTAGGTAAGAAAAAACAATTTTAAGTTATATTTTATTTTAACAAAACATTTTATCTGTAGAATGGACAGCAGCAGAATAGACTCCACCAAACGCGTGGAAGACATCTTGAGGCGTCCAGGACCAAGACGCAGGCCAGGCATAGATCTCAAATACATCACATACGGGTTTGCCTACTTGCAGGACATGCTCGACGCCAGTTTAATCAAAGAGCAAACCAAAAGAATACGCACGCCTGGTATATTCTTGCAGCAGTTTCCCTATCCTTGCCATTTAATCGACAGGTTGGATTGTAATAATTTGTATCTCATGTATATATAAAATTATATTGCCTCCAGATTTGTGCTCGCTATCTCAAGAACGTTTCCACTCTTCATGACCCTCTCTTGGGTCTACACCAGTGCTATGATTGTCAAGAGCATTGTATACGAAAAAGAGCGCAGACTGAAAGAAACAATGCGTGTTATGGGCCTCGGCAACGGTGTCCACTGGATTGGCTGGTTCATCGACAGTTTCACGCCAATGTTGCTGACCACAGTCCTACTGACAATTATTTTGGTGGTATGTCCCGACACAAGCAATGAGAGTAATTTTATGATTAAAATAATTTTTCTACTTCCAGTATGGCAAAATCCTTGAAAATTCCGACCCTTCGCTGATTTTTGTGTTCCTGCTCACTTATGCCATCGCTACAATCAGCAAATGTTTCTTGATCTCAACTCTCTTCTCAAAGGCTAATTTAGCAGCTGCTGCTGGCGGTATCATCTTCTTCATCATGTACCTCCCATACGCATTCACCGTTCTCTGGGAAGAAACAATGTCTGGAGTTGTCAAAACCTTAGTCGTGAGTCAAATATTATATTATATAGTAACAACTCTAAATTAAATAATAAATATTTTGCAACCAGTGCCTCATTTCCAACGTGGCTTTTGGTTACGGCTGCTCTTACCTGTCGTTCTTTGAAGAAACAGGAATAGGCGCTCACTGGTATAATTACGACAAGAGTCCATTGCTGAATGACTCCATGAATCTTTCAACCTGTATGCAAATGTTGCTGCTTGACGCGGTCATATATGCTGTGTTCACTTGGTACCTAGAAGCAGTGTTCCCAGGTAAATTAGATTGATAAACTGACATTAATAAACTTATTGATTTTGGTATTTAAGGAGAATATGGTGTACCTAAGCGATGGTATTTCTTCGTTCAAAAATCGTATTGGTGCGGAAAAGACTTAACAGTTGATGATGTGCCTACGGGATCTACGCCGGCCACAGAGAATTTAAATGATAGCAGTAATCTATGCTCTGTTTTCTTCTAGGAGCATGTTTTCATATGTTTTATTTTACAAGGGGACTCTGGAAACCTTGAAGAAGAGCCTGCTGGCCTTCAAGTGGGAGTTGCACTGCAAAATCTAGGCAAAACTTACAGCAATGGAAAGATAGCGTTGAATAACTTGAACCTTAACTTCTACCAAAACCAAATAACCGCCTTCCTTGGCCACAATGGAGCTGGAAAAACCACTACAATGTAAGGATTTTTTCAACCATGTAGACTTAATTCATTTCTTTGAACTTTCATTGATAGCTCTATCTTGACTGGACTCTTTCCCCCGTCGAATGGCACTGCAAAAATAAATGGATTTGACATAAGGACTGACATGGACAGTATCAGAGGCAGTCTTGGCACGTGTCCTCAGCACAACGTTTTATTTGATTAGTAATATTATATCTAGTTTACTTCAAAAGGAATGTAAAATTCTCCATGACTATCGCTCTAGTTTGACAGTCGAGGAGCACCTTTGGTTTTACGCACGCATCAAAGGAAAGGAAAGCGCAGAAGTGACTGCTGAAGCTGAAAAGATGATCATTGACTTAGGATTACCTCACAAGAAACACGAAATGTCAAAGAATCTGTCAGGAGGTATGCAGCGAAAGCTTTCCATAGCTGTGGCATTTGTCGGTGGATCAAAGTATGAATAGAGAGTTGTTCTTTAGTTAAAATGTTAACCAAATGTTCCAACAGAACTGTCATATTGGACGAACCAACTTCAGGGGTGGATCCATTTTCACGCCGATCAATTTGGGAGATGTTGGTCAAGTACAAGCAAAGTGAGTGCTGTTACATTTGCTTCTTGAAAATGAAAATTCTAAGACATAATATTCCTCAGACCGAACAGTGATCCTTACAACCCACTTTATGGATGAGGCTGACCTTCTTGCTGATCGAATCGCTATCATCTCTGGTGGCAACCTTCAGTGCTGTGGATCGAGTCTCTTCCTTAAAGCTAGGTTTGGGTCTGGATTTTACCTGACAGTGGAGAGATTGACGAATCCCAGCAGAAACGTAGTTTGCTCCATATTTAATAGTGTTTGATAACTCACATCTCATCCCTAGGCTACTGGTGAAATTGCAGTCAATGGTTCTCTTCAACAGAACGGCCAAACGGAAAATTCTGAGGCTACCAATCAAATTAACAAAGTCACGGAATTGGTGCAGAAGTGCGTTTCGAGCAGTGAACTCTTAGAGGCTGTCGGACAAGAACTGGTTTATTCGCTGCCATTCACCATGGGAGAAAGACAAGGCGCCCTCCCAATTCTGCAGGCTCTCTTAGATTCTTTGGACAATCACGGACAGGCAATCGGGATCAATTCTTATGGAATATCTGACACGTCATTGGAGGAAATCTTCTTGAAAATCGCTCACGATGGAGAATACAGTGCAAATGAGAGGCTCATGAATGGTGATTGTTTGTTAGGTTTTTGATTATCATATTTCAATTTGCTGGTTTCAGGCAACGCGTTAGAAAACAGCTCTTTGGTGACTGGCACATTTCCAAAAACAAATCTCCTAAACGGAAATACCAGTGCTGCAGTAAATGGACCACTAAGGTTCCTCAAATCTGGTAAATCAGGTATATTTTGTTGGCGATTTACTGTGTAAATGTTGCTTGACTTGTTGTGTTGTATTTGTCCGTGCAGGGAAAAGGCGGAATATTTACATCCAAGCGAACGGAAACAAAGTGCAATGTGAGTTCCTATTTAGCGTTTTGTAGATAGTTTGTAGCCATCAATGTTTTTTGTGTTTCTTATAAATTTTATATCTGCTTTTTCTTATCATTATTTTTCACAGACACTAGAGCAGCAACGGACGATCCTGGAAATCTTGAAAATGGTGACGCTGCCAGCGTGGACTCAGATTATTGGGACACAAAATCGGGAAGACGAAAGCTGAGGTGGCGCCAGTTCATGGCTCTGCAGACCAAAAGATTCCACCACACCAGGAGAAATCCAAAAGCATTGTTTTGCGAGGTACACCTTTCCTTAAATCAATATTTTTGTTCCTTGAAAAAATCTTTGAATTTGCAGATTGTTTTGCCTGCTGTGTTTGTGTGCCTTGCATTTGTGTTTACCATGATCTTACCTGGATTGCAAGAAGAACCGCCACTTGAACTGCATCCCTGGATGTACACTGAGCCAAACAATATTTTCCTTGACGTTCACTCTCCCAGTAACGCCTGGGTAGAAAAATACAAGAACCAAATTTTAGGACCCTACGGCATCGGCACCAGATGTGCAGGAGACAGGTAACTTTTGCTATTTGATCAATCTGAGTTTTATCTTGTTTGGAATTGCCTAGATACTTTAACTGTGTCGCCTATAAAAAGCTAAAATTTTTGCAATAATATTGTTCTAGCACATACCAATGCACAAAACCAAGCGAAATGTTTAACTACCCAAAGAAGGACATTCCAGACGAGTCACCAAGCTGCTCGTGCGAAAGAGGAACCCAAGTTTGCCCCGCAGACGCTGGTGGGCCACCACCTCAGAAAATAAAGGTTTGTGAGCTTTGGTTTGATGATTAAATATAAACAATAACCTTACTTGGATCCCAGATAGCAACTGGTGACCTTTTCTACGACCTCTCAGAGCGAAACGTGTCGGACTGGTTGGTAAAAACTGAGAAACAATTCTATAAAATTCGGTGAGAGTTTATTTCATCTATCATGTTTTTTTTTTTTAATTAAGATGTGACAATTGCAGATATGGTGGCTTCTCTCTGGGAGTGTACAACCCATTCAGCATGATCAACATCTCTTACATTCTGGACAGAATTAGCAGACTGGACCGAGCCTCCAATCTCGGTCAAACTCGAATAGATGATTATGAAACAATCGCTTCCAATCTCACTGCAAGGGCTAAACAAGAAGACATTTTTGATAACATCAGAGTAAAATTATCACATTTTTATTCAAAGATTTTTTCACCTAAATTTGTATTTTCTAGGTTTGGTGGAACAATAAGGGCTGGCCAATGTCTGTTTCCTATATGAATGCAATCAACAATGTTGTCCTGAGAGCGTCCTTGCCAGAGGTGGAAGACCCAAAAATGTATGGTATCCGTGCCATTAATCATCCTATGAATTTCACTCCATCGCAACTGTCTCAAGAAATGATGTAAGCTCAAATAATTCTCTTGAAATCTTCCTTTTTTCTAATTATTCAATGCAGCAAGCAGTCAAGCATCAGCCTGCTGCACGCAATTGCTGTTATTTTCGCCATGAGCTTTGTACCAGCATCCTTTGTGGTGACTTTGATTGAAGAGCGTGCGACAAAAGCCAAGCACTTACAATTTGTTTCTGGAGTCGACGCAGCAATTTACTGGATTAGCGCGTTTTTCTGGGACATGGTATAGCAATGCCAATGATTATAGCCAATAAATTTCTTAAGATTCATTTCTAGATGAGCTATCTGGTCTCAGCAACCTTGTGCATCGCCATCTTCCTCATATTTAACGAGAAAGCCTACGTTTCGAGCGAGAACCTTCCCGGCCTTGTGCTGCTCTTGTTCTTTTATGGGTATGCGGCTTTATTATCATATTAATGCCGATTTTATCACGCGTCTTTCGTTTTTAGTTGGTCTAGTATCCCTTTGATGTACCCAGCCAGCTTCGTGGCTAAAGTGTCGAGCACAGCTTTTGTTTTCCTGGCTTGTTGGAATTTGTTTGTCGGTATAGTTACCACGGTGGCTGTTTTTGTTCTGGAAATATTTGATGATGAGGTAATGTTTCAAAATGTATTTAAAAAAAATTAATTCTAATATTTATCTGCACAGGAGCTGCAATTCATCGGGTCTATATTGAAAGAAGTTTTTCTCGTTTTTCCCCACTTCTGTCTCGGACAAGGTCTGATGAAAATGGCAACAAACCATTTGATTTCTCAGCAATTTGCTTCATTTGGTAAATTTAATTCATGGTATATTGAGTGATGATTTAATTTTAACTTTTATCCTAATGTTTAGGCTTGGAACTGAACAAAAATGTATTTGAATGGGAATTTCTCGGCAAAAATTTGCTGGCCATGATCGTTGAAGGATTCATTTTCTTTGCCTTCACACTTGCCATAGAGTTTGGATTGTTAGATCCTGTATGGCAATGGATTCTCGCCAAGTTGAACGTAATTATATTTGACATAATTATTTCAGTTTTTGTGTGCCTAATGCCATTTTTAGAGAACCGCCAAGCTCGACGAACGCACACTTTCGGATATTCATAATGATGAGGAAGATGTCGCAGCTGAACGGCACAGAGTAACATCAAGTAGGAATGAAGACCACGTCTTAGCGTTAAGCAACCTGACAAAGGTGCTCTCAATCTTGGTAATCATGTCAAACAAATAATTTAATCATTTGATTCTAGGTCTACAAGACTGGAGGCCGGCCTGCTGTAAACAAATTATGCTTTGGGGTGAAACCTGCTGAGTGTTTTGGACTGCTGGGCCTCAATGGGGCTGGAAAGACTTCTACTTTCAAGGTAAAATTAAAATACTGTTTTATGACTTGAACAATTTAATCATAGTAATTTTAATAAGTTAAAACTTTTTCTTCTTTAATTTACTTTTTTTCTGGGCAGTACATATAACTCATATAAGATCATAAATTAAATTAATAATAGCAAATGGATTTTTTTTTCAAATACACATAAGAAGATAGTAACCAATTTTTGTTTGACTGGCACTCGTAATTGAAAAATAATAATAATTTAACACCATAGTGATTATAAAACTCCTTCAACAGATGCTGACTGGCGACACGAAACCATCCTTTGGCGACGCATTTGTATGTGGTCACAGCATTAAAAGTGAGATCCGATTGGTGCGGCGCAAACTTGGCTACTGCCCGCAGTTTGATGCCCTAGACCCGCTCCTAACAGCAAGAGAGCATTTGGAGCTATATTCCAAGTTGAGAGGAGTGCCTAGTCATCTCCTACCGCATGTAATAAATTTATCAACTCCTTTTTTTGCTTGTCATACAAACTGCTGCTTTTTGCTCATGACATAGGCGGTAGATGAGGGATTGTCTCGCCTGGGTCTGACACAATATGCTGACAAATGTGCTGGCACCTACTCGGGCGGAAACAAAAGAAAATTGTCCACCGCCATCGCTCTTGTCGGAAATCCACCTCTCGTTTTCTTGGTAAGCAGGTTTTTTGTGCTCGCACAGAACTTGTGATATGCTAATTTGCCGCCGATCACTCAGGACGAACCGACGAGCGGAATGGATCCTGCTGCGCGCCGCTTTTTGTGGCGCTGCATCCTGCGCGCTGTGCGCGAGGGCCGCTCAGTTGTCCTCACTTCCCACAGCATGGAAGAGTGCCAGGCGCTTTGCTCAAGACTAACTGTTATGGTCAACGGCAAACTCTCTTGCCTTGGCAGTGCGCAACATCTGAAGAGCAAGTAAGTTGAATTCAAATAAAATTTACTCCATTTTTTGAAACACCAAAAATATGCCTGGTTAATTTTGATGAATTAAGAAATTAAAAATTTGTCTGAAAGATTTATTAAAAATTTAACTTACTAATTTTGCACCTGGAATTATCACACAACCTCCTATGAGCCCATCAATCTGTAACCAATTAAAAGTGTGCAATCCAAATAATCGTGATTTCTCTGACAAATCTATAGACCTAAATATATTTTTTTCTTCTCACTTAATCACTAAAAAACATGATTAATATCATCAGCAATCGTCTTACAAAATATCATTTTATTGAAAAATATTCACAAAAATTTATTAAACATTCCAGATTCGGCAATGGGTACACATTGGTTGTGAGGTGTCCAGTGGATAGTGTTGAGGCAATGGAGACGCACATGAAGCAGCAGTTGCCAGAGGCTGTGCTGAGCGAGAGCCACCACACAAGATTAGTTTTCCAACTGCCGAGTGGTGCACATAAACTGTCAACAGCTCTTGGAGCGCTAGAAGTGGCGAGAACAAAAAACCTTCTCTACGACTACTCCCTGTCGCAAACTACTTTGGAGGAGGTGAAACCTTAGATTAAACTTACATACTTCTGACTCGTTATTTTCTATTTCAGGTGTTTTTGAGATTTGCCAACAAACAAAATGATCTCATCGAGAGTGGAGACGAGAAAACGTCCTCTCTTGACTGCTCTTGCTTCAAACATTTGATCGACAAGAAATGTAATTATAAAAGTTATGAATTTCACCTTATGTTAAATATAAATCATCTTTTTACAGGTAAATTTGTCAAGTAACTCGCCAGGAGGGCATTGATTGAAGATTGAAGACTCCTCAGGGATTGAATTATATTCCCGCAGGTAATTCTTCACATCCAAGAAGTATTTTTGCACAACACTGTTTTGTGAGTGCGTGCCACAAATCAAGTTTGTGATTATGATGAATAGCCTGTGGTAGTACAAGAACAGAGTTAGTATTGTTTCAGAATCGAACGCTATGATTTCGTTCTAACCCACCCTTAGAATTTACCTCCTAAATTAGTATTTATCTCAGTTAGAGTTCTATAATTTTTCTTGTGATATTAGTCTCTTCTGTTGAACAATCGCGACTTGTCATTTCTAATGTAAAAATGTGATGTCCGGTGAAATGTGATTTAATAGTATTAAAACCATTGAAACACTAAATATATTCATTTATTTTTATTTAAAAAAATTACCTTTAAAATGAAAAAATATCTTAATTTACATTTTCTGTTCCATTTTGAAGAAAATTTCTCAATAGATCGACGCACACTTTTGAATCGTTGTTAGAGTATCTTGGCACGGACGCTCCAAACTGGATCAGTATCACCAAATAGGTCGTGACTACTCCCATAAACTGAAAATAAAAAAAACCAACTTAACAAGGTGCTTGATGTCGAGATAATTAATTCATCAGCGTGCAAACACGGGTTCTCCTTTAGGAACGGATGCGAGATTTAATTAAAAGTTGTCAGCGCACTCACCGAATAGAGAAGTGTAAAGTCCAACGGCATGACACCCGCAGCTGTGAACTGAACCTTCCTCTGAGCCAGCTGCATGGCAAATATTTGCAGCTGAAAAGTCTAGATGTTAGTTCCTGCCACGCTCCTTTGTACTTTTGATCGGATGTAAAAAGCAATTGAGGATATTGACTTCTGGTAGGAATTATTGAATGAATAACTTTCTCGACAATTCCCGCAGCTGTTTTTGACATGAAAGTGCTTCAAGTCTACCGCCATGGATTATTATTTAGAAATGAATAATTTTAGTTTCGATATGAGGCCAAATTTTCACTGAATATTAAAAATTATTCTACTGATTATACAATTGCTCCTCCTGCAAGCGAAACAAACAGGCAAGGAAGGCTAGCAAACAGTAAAATAAAATTAATATCCCTCGCTCCTGTATCGTGCAGCAGCTGTTTCGCTCCGCAGGCCTCATCAGCAGTATTTTACCTCCAAAACCAAATTTATGCCACAGTATTACTGCAGCAAATTTTGAATCAGCGATCGTTGAAAACAACGTTCGCCTAAACTCATTTTAGAGAGTAAATTAAACTACAAACAAGTAACGAAATTGACAACCCCGCAACTCAAATCTTCTCTTGATAGAAATTCCTCCAACAAAAACTCAATTAAGCCCCATACTTATGAGACATAGTTACAAAGAGTCATCACAAAAAATATAATAAAAAAAATTCGTGTACCTTCTTTAAGGCTACTAACCGGCGCCCAATCAAGAGGAAATGGCAAAGTGCCGTGAAATATATCTTCTCCCATGGAGAAATAGCTTTAAACGTTAAAGAAATGGAAAAAACATAAAAATTAATTTTCCAGCCTATCGCTAAATTATATGATTCCCTTCCTGGGTAAAATTGTAATTTTAACGTTAATTCAACATAAAAATTTGCACTAATAAAATAAATAGACGTATATATAGCGCTTACTGTTAATTGTAGTATAAATACCTGCCTATACCCGTCAGATTGTTTTGAGGTTGCGATTGCTGACGCAAATGTTCTGTAAATGGGACAAACAGTGACGCGCAATTTCGGATGAGGTTTCCCTTTTGTCTGATATATTGCGCGACTCCAATGTAAACGCAAAACAAGCAGCTCTCGTGCATAGAATGAGTTCTGTCACATCTCAAGAGCAATCGGGAAATCCAATCTCCATACACAGGCAAGGGATGTTTACAAAGGACCAGACTAAATAATTTGCGTCCCTACCTCCTGTCGATTGTCATCTTCAAGCGGGTAGTTCAGCAGCGAGTGTATTTCGGCCAAAATCAGGTCATTCTAAAAATATTGTGCGTCAATCGACGCCAATTTAAAATCGTGTGGGGCGTGTTGTACCTTTTTCACGGTGCGCGTGCAGAAGTAAACCACGGCATAGACGGTGCAAATGTGCACCGGACAGAGAATCAAAGCGGACGCTGCCCGCTCGAGCTCTATGGAATTTGCAAAGTCGTTGACGCGCTCGCTGGAGGGGCTGAGCACGCTAAAAATCCAGATGATGATAATTTTCAGCCGCAGCAGCAGAGCTGTCAGTTGGGCAGTCACGTCCACTAACAGCCGAATGCCAAACAGCATGTTGACCTTCGTAGTAAGGTCAGCAAGGGTCGAGTGCGCCCTCCGCAGGTTGCGCACCGAGCTGGCGTAGGAGAGCAGAAAAGTGTTGTGCACGCTTAACTGCTGCATGTGCGGCAGCCGCCACTTATCGACCAGCACCTAAAAATTTCCGGCACTCTAAATATTTTAAGCTAAGATTTTTCATTTAAAAAATGTATACATTTTTACAAATTTGACTTGCTTTTTTTGAACTTACGTAGCGTTGGTTCTAAATAAATCAGCAGTATATACAATAAATAATGTTCTAAATTTTTATTGTGACTATATTTTTTATGGGTTTGTCTTGACCGAGATGGCGAACCAGTTGCTACAGTCATAAACTGACGAGACCATGATGGATGGTTTATACCCAAAATAATGATACAGCAATATTTTTTTTACTGTGCCAATAAAATTTCTATTAGAAAAGTCTTTATCGCTCCAAAAAACGTAAAATTACGACACTCTGTCATTTAACGAATATGAACATTAAAGGGCAATTTATTTGAAGGAGTAGGTAGGAATGATGTTGATGGACCGACCTACCACGCCTATTTGTATTTGTGCTCACTGACAAGCATTCTGTGTAAAGGGAGCGATTGGACCATACAAATAAAATTAGTCAGTCTTCCAATAACTTAATAAATTACCAGACGGTGCCCTCTCGCAAGACCCTTGTGGCTATTGCGTAAGTTGATTACTTTTGACCTGCATCTCCTCCATCCCTGCCCTGAACAGTTGGCAGTAAAAAGTCCAGATAAAATTACATTTTCGCAAACTGTCAGTATGAACTAAATTTAATGAATTATTTTCATTGCTGATTTTTTTGTTTCGTGGTTTGATCATGCACACATAATTAGGTTAAAAACACGCGTTCGGTACATAAACACAGAATTGCAGAATGAGGAAAATTGAACTGTGCCAATTAAAGGCTCTTGGTAAGCGGGGAAATGGAGTATTACATATATATTCCAATAAATGATAGCACGCGCCGGAGGCAATTAAATTGAATAACTATAGTAGCTCCTGTGTGCATCGTAGGTATGCAACCTGCGCAGCAATAATGATGAACGTGTTGCATAACGTCTAACTTGAACAAAATTGTCATGAAACCAATTGAATACACAGTAAACAGTAGAAAGAATTTTTCTTAGTAAGGATGCTTCGGGGAACAAGAAGTGCTTCATATTTTTTTCTAATCATTTATCATTTCACTGATTGCTGAAAATTGATTGAAAACTAAATGCAGTAATTTTTTTTCAAATTATTGGTTTGGGATGCAAAATTTTATTTCTTATGAATAAAATGTATTTTTATTTACCTGCCCAGTGTCAGTTATGGAATTAGTGACCGTGTTTCTGCTGAGCTGTCGCAAGCGATTCCTGATGGAGTCGAAGCACTGATCCAGCTCGGAGCACAGCGTGAACAGCTGCAGCTCCATGTAGAAGTTGAAGATGAATTTCAGGTGGAACGGCATGTTGACCAGGGTGTTGAGTAGGCTGGTCGGCATGCCTGCTGAGCGGAAGATGACCCTGCTGAGGGTCACCATCAGTCTGATCATGGCCAGCAGCACGGTGTAGAGGATGGCGTCATTGTTTTTCGCCGCCAGGTCACCGCTCACTCTACACTTTGTCGTCGCCTGCGTGAAGTGATGCTCGCGTAAGATTTTTCAATAATTACAAAACCGTTCCGACTCCTCACCATCACTTGGCAGATTTTTTCAAACTTCCCAGCGTGTTTGTAGGTGAGGATGTGCATAATTACGTAACTCACTACACGTGCAATTCTCGCCATGAAGTCAAAAATGTAGGCTATTGATAAGGTTACGTCTGAGCGCCGGTTCAACAACGGCTCCAGTCCTACATAATGAATCAATGCTTAAATTATTTGCCGTAGGTAAAACAGCACAGCCAGAGCTACCATAAATTTTAATATTTGAAGAAAAAGTCAATATTAGGAAGCAGAAAAATTGTTAAATTCTAAGCATGCTAATTGAAAAAGGCAACGGAAAACTGTGCCACCACTGCAATAATGTGAAAATAAGTTAAATGCATATTTAATACAGTCAATGGTGTTTTAATTGTTCATTAATTCAGTTTTATTTCAAACATCTGCATTATGAAAGACTGTGCTCTATTTTTTGCCGAGAGACACTTCGCACAACAGGCTTGCCACGGTAAAAAGCGGGTATTAACGTACAAAGTGAAATGGATTCGTGCCAAATGCAAACTGATACTCTATCGATAGAAATGAAAAATGACTTGGCTTGCCTGACTTGTAGAGGACGTGGAGAGAGGAGACCGTAATAAGCAGGAATATCACCAGAGAGTATAGCCGACTCCAGGCGGACGGCTCAGCCGGCAAGCCGAGTAGTGAGGCAGATTTGCGCAGAAACACCCGCTCCATGACTGTGTGACGGAGACAGTCATTTCGCCCCTTTTATACAACTCTCATGCCGATATCTCCGCGCGCAGGTTCAATCTGGGTAATTGGTCGTGTCGGCTGAATTGTGTTCACGCGACTTTTGTTGCTTCATCTGCGTCGCCACAGGTGACCTACGGGCTCGATCTCCACGGCCCAGGCGCTGCTCCATTTGCATGCGGCACGCGTTATATTCTTTGCCATCACGGTCAGGAAATTTAGGCCAGTTGACCGGCCGGCCGGCCGGGGCTGCTGTTTGCAAAATCGCTCTTTTCGGTGAGCCTATGTTTGCAGACGACACGTGCACAACATGTCGTGCGTGTTTTCGATGCTGCCAAATATACTGCGATATTTATGCTGGGCTGAATTTTTCGATGGAGGTTTGTTGGCCACGCGTAGTACATGCACGGCTTGTTTGATTGTACCTAGAGATCCATTTGCGTAATTGGGAATGGGGAAATTTGTTAAATGTCATCGACATTACTCAAAATTCCCTAGTGGAAATCCGCTGTAAATTGATTTATGATCGCGAAATGGAGGGAAGCGGAGCATGATAAAAACCGAATCGAATTTTTGCGGAGTCGTTGAAACTTTTGTGTACCCTCGCGCGCTTTGTTATTGATGAGCCAAACCAATGGATTGTAATGGTGTCAAGCACAAAAGCATATTGTGATACGCCCAATTTGTTTTTACTGCCTTTTCACTCCTTTTATGCTCTGGATCATCAAGCATCTGCGCACACAAAATTATTATCTTACGACTAATCGACCAGAAACGATCAGATTTAGACGAAATTATTTAATGGTCAAAGAAAAAAAAACACTAACCTTAAACTGCAATACATATCACTGAAAACATTGAAACTGTTTTTTTTTTCATGGATACTGAATCTAAAAATAATTTTTTCGCGTTTCAAACAAACGAAAAAAAAACGTTTTTAGATCTAAGGTTTTGCGTTTGTTTCAGTTATAATTAATCTCTTATTCTGGCGCTGTTTTGACTTAAAAGTTGTTTTTAACAGTTATGTAAACTTTAAGTGATTAATTTTTGCTCATCTAAATTGAACTGTGACCTTTTTCTCATTTTATAGTTACACATTGGTAGATTCGTCTACACGCGGAGTCGAACACGATAAAATATCAACTACTGCTGTTTTTCAAGAAGTGTTGCAGCGGCGTGACTGATTTTGATGCGACGGCGCGCTTGATGGCTGGCCCAGTACAGGAAGGAGAAGGGCGCCTGCCGTCGCCCCCTTGTAAGACTCTTTTTGGCCTTTAGGATCGTTGAGCATTGGAATAGTCCCCCCCCCCCCAGAACGACAGCATGAATATTTTCCATCAGATCTAATAGTTCACTTGTGGCAGAAATTTTAGCATGTTGTTAGTATAGGCCTTGTCCGACTAGACTATCTTTTGATTTGCAGGCTGGCAAGGCTGAAAAGTTTTTAAAGTGAGGTTTGACAGTGCTTATCGGCTCAAAAGGCCGGAGGCCAATTTTTCTCCGTCAATTTTCATTTTATTTATTTTTTGCCCGGCGGCTGGCGTGGCTGGCACAGCTTGGCCATCACGGCGGCTGGCGGCCAACCACGAGACTAAAAATTAGCCAGCTGTCGCGGCGCAGCGCGACTGGCTGGGACCTCTTAATTTTCTGACATAAATTTGAAATCAGCAGAATTTTACTCTTTTATTAGAGCACCATATTTCGCCCATCACAGTGGAATTTGGAATTTTCTTAAGTTGATTTCATTTAAGTTGAAGCTTGAATTTAAAGAGGGTCACTACCATGTGTGTATTACTTACAATTATAAATACGTTGAGTCCTAACTTGTTCCATGTGAGCGGTATATATAATAAGTAGGACCGAACCGACAAACGTAAATTTTTGCACACAGGGACAAACATGACAGAAATAGCTGCTAATTAAATACTATGGTCTCCATATCGACGTAGATTGAAATTGTGTCCAAGAGAAAAGCTTTGGCGCTATTTGAAGGAAGCCTAATCAAATTTAATTGGCCAACATTTGACGCGGGGAATGAGGAAATGGGATTTGTATAGGGGAATTTTCTGCGCACGCAGAAACAAACATAAATAACCACAACGGTGTGGCTTCTGCCGAAATTGCGTGTTTGACATTAATGCAACGTTAAAGATTACATTGGCTTCAGAACAGTCGTAAACAAGTTGCTGTCAAATTCACAATTTTCCGCCTGAACTCTACTAACCAGAAAGCAATTTCATAGCTGAAATTCAAGACTGATTAACTCTTGGATGTCTTCTCACAAGTTCTTTTGCTTCATTGTACTGCATTACAACTGTCAAGAAAACAATTTTTATCACACTGAGTTGTTTGTCATCAGGGAAAAGAATGAGAACAATGAAAATTAAATAAGTTAATTATCTTGTTTTATGAGCCCGTATTCTTAATTAGACTCGAGAAAAAATAGCAGCTCTATGTCCGCTTTCCAAAGAAAGCAGAAGGATGAAGAATGCGTTAATAAACGCTATTTTCATTATGGAATATGAATCAGCCTGCGTCTTGTATGACATTTAAGAACAATCATCCCTCCTTCACTGATGAAGTTAAACTGAAAAATCCTCTCATCTGATTGCTAAGTCTTGGCAATTTTGCACGTGGCTCGTGACATTGCAAGTGCTCAATGTGGTGCTGCCCATTAGCTTCAATTTAAAAACAATAACTCAACACATTTCGAGCGTTGTTTTTCTGCGCCGTACGGTTATCGACTTCTTCTGTCTCTGGACAATAAAAACTTTAAGAAAACGTTTTTTTGTTTCATTCTCAGCACTGGTGGATTTTTCTGATCGTGAGTCGTGACAATGCAGGAAGACCCCCCTTGAGAGCAAAATATTCCAATGGAAAAAATCCACCTTTAAACAGTGTTCATTTTGTACACACTATATTATTGTTATTATTTCATCAAAATCGAAAAAACCTTAATGACCACAGCGAGGAGGTATATAAAAGATATCAAGCTTATATTGGCGACATTTATTGTAGTAAAAAAGTATTTTCGAACAAAACACTCTCTCTCTCTCTCTCTCTCTCGCTCTCTCGCTATCTTCCAGGAATAAAATGTATTTTAGTGCCCAATCATTTGTCTTGTTAGTTTGCTCGCAATACCGCAAGGCCGCGTTGCATCATGCTCTACTCTCACTAGAGAGCTCCACCTCCCGCTATATACCAACATCGAAATCTGCTCGTGCTCCTCACCTTCACCATGACAACCACCTTTCAACTGCTCGATCCCTCGAAATTTTTACTACTCTGGGGAACCTAAGCTACAGGACCAGCCGATAAAGCAGAAATTTAATATACTGGATGCCTTAAAGTTTGCATCCAAAAAATGATTAAAAAAAAGTTGAGCAGTGCCTTCTGCACTACCAAAGAGCACAGGCTAACCAGGCTAACAAAAGTCTGTCTCTTCTAGTCTGACCAAAATAGTTTCACACTTCTGTTTGAAGGGAGTCCACATTTTTACAATCAGTGATTGAAATTGTTTGTTTGATCGTTGCCGCTCCTTGAGGTGTTTTACAAGTAATATCAATATTTTCTAATTGATATTTCCTGTTGCGCTGCGATTAAAATTACGGCTCGTAGCTTGGAGCGTGTATATAATTAAACAAGGAAGCGGGTTTAAACGAACGGTGGCAAACGTGTTCAACAGAGGCGCCTCTCGTCAGTGTTGGTATTTCGGGTATTTCTTAAGGGTATGCGTATTAAGGGGCGCTGCACGTTCGCTTAATAGGATGGTGCGCGTTAACTTTCAAAAGCCAATTCATCTGGTGAATCCCAAATTAACAACTAACTCTCACTGCTTGTTTATTTTCATTTCCTTTTAAGTTTGCAAAAGTCATTAAATAACACAAATTTCTTGATACAAAACAGATGAATTTAGTTTGATGGTTAGATCTCAGGAATTAATATATTGAGGTCGATCACATATTTGAGTTTGCGCTCTACTGAACTTCGTTGAAGAGGAAACCTAATAAACAACAAAGAACAGGCACTGGGCGCTGAGTGCAAGCGACAAATGGATGATTTGTCGGCGGAGCAGTGCTTGAGCATTAGTGAACGTTTTTTTTTCTTTTAGGTTGGGGGCAGACGAGACCTTTTTAGAGCAGCGGCAGCACTAAAAATAATTCAATACCTCTTGATACAAAACGAGAAAAATTTATTTGTGAAACATAAATAGGACGAACTGATATATTGAGCTAATTAAATTATAACGCAGTTTAAGTATTTTTATTAATTGATTCAATCCATATATCCTTTGCCCCATCAAAGATCATTATTTGTGTCTCTCCCTGTGGTCATGGATTGGAATTCTTATGCACAAGTATTGAGATTTTTTATTAAGATATCTTTTTTAAACCTGTGAAGACAGGGACAAAGCACAAGGAAAAATTAATTTAATGTTTAGTTGAATAATTAAGTTTTTCGTTTTTATCAGGCTTCAGTTGTGAACAGTCGCCTGTAATTACCATGTTGCAACCTTGTACCCACTATATAGAGCGTAATGGTAAAAGTTAGAATACATCATGCCACTCTCAGAGTGAAGAATTCACTTCATTAACCTTGGTAAATATAGCGATATAGATGAACTACTTATTTTCTCGCATGGCTGCAACAATTTTCCCCTTAGCATTTCCATCAATACAGAAAAGAAAACAATATTATCCAACAGCGACACGATAAAAAACAGCTCGCTTTCTACCTCTCTCTCTCTCTCCATTCCCTACAATCCAACATTATTTCAAACTCCTTGGCTTATGCAATACAGTATACAAATTGGAATTTACAAACCATAGCAAACGCATAAAAATGTAAATGCAAATTTAAAGCAGCAAAATGTGCTAAAAAGAACTAATTGAATGACCTCCTGTTGTTTCCCGCTGGTGTCTTAATGGATTACTCCTACAAAAATTTATATTTGCATGAAAAAGCTGTCTGCGAAAACGCACAGTGCGTCGTCGTGTGTATTAATGCTAATGGCTAACCTCCATTAACTAAAGCGACTTTGCACATCCTAGCGTCAAAGTAGAGTCGTTGTGTGAGCCTCGTTAGGGACTAAACACTTCCAGGTAGTAGCGGGTCTCGTGTCAAGTTTCATGTATCCACTTAGAATTATTATATCCGGGGGGAGCGTTCTTTTAATTGAAACTCTCCGAAAAGGAAATTGCCCTGTCAAGCCCAGCACGCAAATTGCAATCGGGATGATATTATCGATTATTTATTTATTATTACCCGCAAGAGTTCATGTTGGTGCGAAAAGAGGTCAAAATAATGTCCATTGATTGCTGCGGATTTAATAAAAAGTAGACCATAAGGTTGCTGCCAGGTCCAATCGTCCTCTTGGCACTTGGGAAACATAGATTTGTTCTAAAAACGTTGTCTTCCCGAGAATACATAGACGAGTGAGGCGTAACACAAGATGGCAAGACGTGCCTTCTCGGTTCACTCTCGCAATAAGAAATTTAACGAAGCAGAAAAACGCCGAGCAGCATCGCACCCAAGGACGATGGTAGTTGTTGAGCTGCAGAAAGGCCCCTCGCAGCGCGCGCTCATCTTCCCACGGTCTTTTTCTTGTTCAGATTATTACAACTTTGCCATACTCTCGAGTGACTAATAGAACGAAAGAACAAAGGCAGATAATTAACGCGCGTTCTTTGTTGATAAAGAGGTTGCAAAGTTTCCATCAAAAACATTTGTTGGCTCATTCTTAGAAGTCCATTGACGTTCTGCTGTGGGTTCTTAATCATTGTGTTGGTGTCTTAAATATAATTTCTAGAATTTTATTTTATGTTCAGTAAATTAAATTAGCTCTTCTCTGAATAATGATAATAAAAAATACAGTAGTACGAAAAATACCAATTTACTGTGTGACTTTTTATAAACACATTTCTCAAGTTAAAGGGGAACACGTGAAAAAAATACAATCTGCCTTTTAAAACATGTATTGTGTCTTTTTGCAAATACAATACCAGTTTGCACTATACAGATACCTTTTTCAGACTGCGAATGTGCAAAATGGAATCTTCACAATAGACACTGCCATCGTCAAAGGATGAAAGACTATTCAACGTAATTTGGCTGGCTCTCGTAGAAGGCATTTCCTTTGACAAATTGAGTTCGCTATATCCCTAACCATTTTCCTGCAGAGAGCAGGAGGGTTTTATTCTTCTATATCCATTTCGGATATTACATATATAAATAAATAGATCTCTCGCCCCCCAAAAAATAGCAGGGTGAGCGCGAGCACATCTCTCTCACGACGCAGACACATAAATTCATACTTTTTGCAGGTCTGTCATCTTACGTACTTTACGCACATATTTCGAGCAATCTAATGTGAGCAGTTCTCACTACACCAGCACATATAATATGATCTGTTTGTTACACAGTTGGGGCTGAACGTTGCCACATAAAGCAAAAATATTTAAGGTGAGATATATCAACGTGATGAACACCCCGGTTTTAGCTTTTTATGGCAGTCGAACAATTGTGCAGGAAGGGCACCTTTTTATTATTGTTGAAAATTTTAATGAAAAACTAATAAATACTAAACCGACACACTGATTTACCCTGTTCCCAAATGATATTTTTATATTTAATTGGGATGTGGTTGTATATGGTTTAAAGTTAGCATGCTTATCCGCAATAAATCTAATTTTGAATCTAATATTGATAAATATGCGTTTCCTTTGGTATTCTCTTACTGCATTATTTGAAGTTCTGCCTATTTTGTATCTTGCACAATTTTTTTAACAAAATAATTAGCAATACATTTTTCAATATTTCATATCATTTGATTTAAACAAAAATTAGTGATATCCATGACGTGTGCAAGAAAAAGACTCTAAAAGAAGCTTCAAAACCACACAAAATATAGCAGTAATAATTATAGTGTTGTTCGCCTAGCGCTGGAATAATTTTTTTTTAATTCTAAAATATTAAAAATCATCCAAACTATTGTTTTTTACTTATCTGTATGGTTCTCCATTGCGTAGTGGTAACGCTGAAATTGCAACAAGGAAATTTGCTTTGGTTGTTGAGCTATGCGCATTTTTTCCCGCTACCTAACTTAGACGATTTGTCGATTATTTAGAAGGTTAAAATTTGCATGGATTGCCGACATCGTTCATTGAATTTATTGTTGAATCTTTTGCAAACTCCAATTAATCCCCCTCACGTGCGGAAGCCTCTCTTTAATTGGAGCCTCTTGTTATTTACTTTCTTCTCCTTTGTTCGCAGCTTCCCAATTCTCGGTGCGGTGAAGCAAAAGACCTAGACCACTCCTCGCCGAAGGCAATTCTTCGTGGCGGCAGCCGCAATTTTCAACACGCACACGTAAGTGTTCGTTCGAATCTTTCGAATCTTTGATCTACAATGGCTGCGTGATAGGAATTGCCCCGCAGCCATCATCATTTTCGCTTTAACGCATTTCTTCGCGCTCTAAACACACGGAATTTTATTCCTCTAGAATTCTGCCTCTTCCCTGCGGGTGGCAAAGAGGCGGCATCACAGTTTCTTAAAAGAAAACTTTGATATACCACCGTTTAATGACTTTCATAAAATACGGTTTCTAGAGCCGCAATTCGATCTGAGAATCGCAAAATCCACTCTCAGAACTCATTTTTCTCGAGGTTTTTAATTTTATTTTATTGGAGAGTTAAGCAAAAAATGGCACTGAGTTTGTAGTTCTGCGCCGTATCAGAAAGTTAGCCTTTTTATAAACTTTTTTAAATCTACACGTGAATTACATCCGAGTTGTTGATCTTTGCAAGTTATGAAACCTAATCACGTTCTTGGTGAAATTGAAGTTCCTCACTTCTTTTTTAGTTTAAAAAAACACACGCGTTTGCTTTGCATAGTTAGTCTAGAAAATCTCTAGCGTACTTGGCGAATGTTCTAGCGCACGATATTTTGACATCCGCCGCTATATAATCAAACAATTTCCCAGAAACTATGCTTGTTCAAACAATCGTCGTTACAAATAATGTTGTTTCACTGAACAATGCAAAAGTTTTAATATGTACGTTTTGTTTTGAAATGGTTAAGAAAGAATGTCTGAATAAACATTCCAAAACATAATAAATAAATAACGAGATGGTATTGGTTAAACAACAAATCGTCCTATGTTAATGCGGAAATTGCACAACGCTCAACCCAAATTTTCGCTGTCGAATTTATTGTTGCCCTTTTCTTGCAACAAGGAAATTCGCATTTGGTTTTTGAGTTGTGCGAAATTTTTCCTTACCAAGACCAAATGGTTAAATGTAGATTTCATTGCAAAAAATGCAGCACGCAATCTGATCCTATTCACAACAAGTAAATGAAACCTGTCCTTTAATTGAGTTTAAAATTTTTTTATAAGTACGCGTTGGATCATATTTGTTTTTAATTGCATAATTTTCCGAAACAATCTCAGGGTTCGCAAAACCCCGCAAATTTCCGAAAAAAACAATGCAAAACACCTTTTTTGCAGGTTTGTATACAATTTTGCGCATTTTTCCGAAACACGTGCGTTTTCATTGAAGATAAAAAATTCTGATGATGCGTATGACCGAAAATAGGGATTTTTTTACAAAACACAAATAATGGTTTCACCAAAAGACCAAAAATTTACGCACCGTAATTTTCCCAAAAAATTTACTTTTTTGGCGCGAAACGTGTAACTTTTTCGGGGTTAAATGCGGCAAAATGCGGCAAAACGCAAAACTTGTGTTTTTATCCAGCTGTTTTTTTTACATATTGCAAAATTGGTGAACCCTGAAAATAATCCCAATAATAATAATTAGGGATATCTGAAACTTGTTTTTTTAAGTGTTGTATAACAATAATTAATCTCACTCTTTTACTGCACCAATCCATTTCGAAATTTTCAAAGAATATCAGGCAAACGCATCAATAAATCACTCTTAACTGGCGTGGAAACTCATCTGAAAAAATTATCTTTTCATTTCGCTAAAACATTCTAGATAGCACAGCTGCTTTGGGAAACGCTAACTCTCATCAGCTAATAGCGTTGGGGGAAAATGCACACACCTATGGGAAGAATGCATCAGTGGAACACTAGTCTTCAGAACTGCAACCAATCCAACTAAGTTTGCATGCCTTTTGAATCTGCGAGTTTCAATATTGACTTATTAAAATTTTAAAGCAGTATAATATTTAACTTCTCGGCAATTCACCATTAGAGCTTGATTAAATCATAAAGTCAAATTTCTTATACTTCAGTATAAAAAACTTTCTTTTGAACAAGGCGAAATTTTACGGTTCTCGATCATTAAAGACTTCACATAGGGGCAGCAAATAAAGTAAATCAATTAACAGCCTGTTTGCCAAGCGAGGCAGTCGTCCTCGAGGTGGCCTTTGTTTGAGGAAAACTGTTAATTTACCACCCGTGCAACTTTCATTACTTCCCGGGGCTGTCGGGCCGCTTCCGAGCGTCGAGGTGGTATAGCAATTAATGGCGGACTCTGCGCAAAAAGGGTGTATCCATGTCACAAACGGGAGCAGGCGAATCAAGATAAATGCCGGACTGGATGCAGCTGCTGTTGGGTGGCTGAAAGATTTTCGGCGTCGAAAAGTGTCACCGCAAATCGCCCTCAATGCAGTATTTATTTTGAAAACATACTGCTGGTCGTGTCAAACTTTTCACCCGGAGGAAATCGTTTGGTCATGCGAGAAATAAAATCGAGAGTGCAAAAGTTTTGGTCATAAGCGGATGAAAAGTGGCCAAAAAGCGTGCGGAATCAGCGTTATTAAAAGGGATGGACGCGCATGTGTATGGTTTACGCATCGAAATTGGAAATCGCCAAACATATAACGGAAATTTCCGATTCATTTCTGCACACCTGAGCAAAAACGTGCTTTTTCAATCTGCGGGAGCAGCATCACCGCTTTATTGGACCCATTTGCACGCGCAGGACTTTTTGTGCCGCCGCCGCCGCTGCCATGCTCCACAAATCAATGCGTTATGTGCACACATTACACACAAATTTAATATGGAGCAGCCGGGGAGGATGTGAGAGGTTATGGAGACGCGCACTCGGCGCCGGCAGAGAGAAATTCTCTTCCGAGGACACATTTGCTCGGAAAACGGGGACATGTGCATACGTAGTAGAGAACAAATTCCCTTTTCCTTCAACGTAGGAATCGGGTAGGAATGCCGGATTTCATTATCACGCCCCATAGCGCCGCGAGTTGTTGACTTCCGTCGCGCGAAATGAAATTACAGTTATGATAACAAATAATGTCAAGTCGTCGCAATGCACACGCAAGGCTGGTGACGAGGAAAAACGCTCACTGAAATATGTAAATTCATACAAACAGACAAACACAATATAAAATGCGTTTCCGCCACAAGCATAAACATCCTCGGGTGCATTTTTATATAAATTTAAAACAATCTCGCTCACATTATGCGAAACTCCGGCTGCAGCTGCACGACTTTTGTATGAAAACCCAGGAAATGAGATCTCAAGCACTTGCTAAGCTTGAAAAAAGTTTCGCTGGCAGTTGAGGAATTACTTTACCCCCAAATTACAACTCTGGCGAGAATAAGCAGCAGCGCCGGCTAGATTTCGTCTTGACGGCAGAAAGTTGCGCACAATAAAAATTTGCTACGTTTCAGACTCGGAGAATAGCGTGTATATAATAAAGGGATATTCACTCTCTTTCAGCATTCGGCTCTTTTGCGCCATCTAATTAAATTTTCACAAGAAAGAGATAAATATACAATTGGCAAAGGGAGAGGAAATATGCCAATTTGAAAATCATTTGCAAGGGGTGCCGACGCCGATTTTCCCCAGGGGCAGCAGCTGCTTGTGGAATGCTAATGCAAAGTGGTTGACGGGAAATTATTAGCTTTGCTTCCTCTCTCTGTGCTCAAGTTCACCGACCGATATCTCAGACAGCGCTCTCTCTTCAGTAGAAGGTTCTATTTTACAAAACTCCAGTTAATAAACTGGCACTCTAAAATCCATCACATTGTATTTTAGTAGTCGCATTTGATTATGGCACAATAAATTTGAATAAATTTATTTGAATAAATTTGGTTTGGTAATGAATTGAAGATTCAAAGTTAATCTTCAAGAGTTCAGAGCCAAATAATTAATAATTATTTGTTTTATTATTAACTTATTTATCACTCCATTCAAAATACCAGAGTTTTATTTGCGAGGAATCAAAACAAGCATCGGTGGCAAGGTGCGCGTTAAAATTGGTTCCTTCCAAGATGGGGTTGAAAGGTGGGAAACTTCGAGCTCGCTTTTTTATGTATTAGTGTCACGAGTGTTTTTCTTATCTAATCGGCGTAATTAATACATGATATGCAAAACAATGCTTATTCACCATATTTTCATTTGCCCGTTTCAAAGACGCCGCCATACCTGCTCGTCTCGTGAATCTGGCTGAAAACATGTGTTTGTGTGTAAATATGCTGCTGCTACTTTATTAATACAAGCCAACTCTAACAAGAAGCTAATACGTGTGTTAAGTGATGCACTCAACGCAATTAAGTTTGAATGAGACTTGTTCATGGGAAATTAAGAATGTTGACGCACAACAAAATATCATCATAATATGTACTTACCACCATTATTATTTTAATAAACTGAGGGAGTGCCAAGAAAAGAAACTAGATTTATAAATAAAATATCAGCGAGAGCGTTAAATAATTTATAAAAGAAAAATAGTGGCTTCGCCTACTCAACTGTTGGCAGCGACTTCTGCTCAAAATTTATGACTTGTATTTATTTATGACTCAATCAGATAATTTAGTAATGGAATAATTAACGCACTGTTTAATGTTTAATGTGTGTAGCACTTTGTAATACCAAGAACTGTTTTGTAAAAACGTAAAATTAAAGCAAACCTAACAACACCAAGTTCGTCAATTTTTTTCATTCAGGATTTTAATATAAAATTCTCACTTGCTTGTCGTTCATGGCATTTATCAGAAAAAAATATGAAAGGTGTGGTTTCATCATCGTGGAAACCATGAAATGGGTGTTTCCTCAGCTTGTTTCAGCGTCAAAGTTGGCACCCTATTTCAAAAGAGTGCTTCACTTGGTCTTTTGGTGCCATCCAATATCTAAGGCACACACATGATGTAAGCGACAACTGCGAGCCAAAATTAGTTGAGGCATAAGTTTCTTTTGTGATGTCAACGAGGACACTTTCTCTGAATATTATTATTTTCATTTTGTAGAGATAAAACTCATGTCACTAGGGAGTTGAATCACTTTGTAAATTCTCTGAAAAGAAAATTAAATGTGTGAGTTTCTCTTCAGTGAAAAAGGCAGCACTTCAGTATAGTTTATTCTAAGTGGGCTGTTAACCGGTTGCAGCTAAAGTAACAAAAGGAAAGGCAGTGAAATTTATTGCACGTAGCGCCAGCAGACCACTCTGACCTCAAGAATTCGAGCAGCGCGACAAGAAACGCCGCAAACTTTTTGCCCCGGTTTGTTTTTCCCTGTGCTAAGCTGGCAGTGTAAATTCATTAGACGCACCTGGCGTCGTCGTCGTCGGGCACTTGTGATTTAATATCCAAGGTGCTGGCGCCTCCTGCGCGCGTTTCTCCCTCATATTGGTATTTTAATCCTTTTAATCACACTCGCCAACCGCAATTATTTACCAGGCACGCGTTGCTAGAGGCTGCAACTAAAACAAGAACTTGCTTATAAATTTACTTTCCCTATGCCAAAATTTTGGGAGGCTATATTCCAAGGCGGCCATAAATTTCAACTTGCTACACACCTCCTAGAGCTTGACATTTATTTTTTGTATCTTGGGTTTTCAAAGCAATTTTAGATTGAGAGAGTCATTTAAAATTAATAGAAGTCAACTCAATTTAATGAAGTTGAAAACTATTTAATTGCATTTGGAATTAGAAGTGATATTTTTACATTCGATTTGCCCTTTTTTATTCAATTGTGTTTTTTTACGTAATTCACGTTACCAATTATCTGCGAATGAGTTGACATCATGCTTGAACAATTAGCGGCAAATTGAACAATCTATTTTGGCGTCACCACAGAGCAACTAATTGTCCCGCTTTGAGGGTCAATTATAGCTTACAAATGTCTCTAAGCCATAGGGACGATAGCATTATAGTCGGCAATTCATCTCGTTTCCATTAGTGGCCAACAAATTTATTTCATTTCGCCTCTCAGACGGATGGAAACAACACAAACCCTACTCGTAACAGTGGAGAGGTCAAGCCGCAACGACTGAGGATCGAGCAACTGAATTATTGATGACTCTCAACGAGCCTTTTGAATTTAATATGGGCATAAACACGACTATTCATTATTAACTGTTGGGAATTGAGAGCGGAATTGATTATAATTTGGATTTTGGCACACATGTCTGGACTCTGCATACAGAAGAGCATTTGGGAAAAGTAAATTATTAATTGGTAAACAACTCTTTGAGCGCTGATTATCACCGAGTTTTTGGACGAACGAGCAAACGTTCCTCCGTTTGTTTGGTTTTCCTGTTCTGTTCATTTGACCTTTTCTGAGAATTTCGAGACCATTCACTGTCAATTACTGGCAAAACTGTTTGTCCCCCGGATGCAAATAGCATTTGGGTACAGGCCGAAAAAAAAAGGAAACTCGTGTTGATAAAAAGGGACCGGCCTAACGCACGTACCAAAGAGTTAAATTGAAAGTCAAGTTGGAGCCAATTCAAAGTGCTGTAAAGTTCCGGAGCTCAGATCGAGCTCCGTCCACGTGTGAAATCCAGCCCATTCAGATCAGGAACATTGATTGCCAGGTCATATTTTTAGTTCTGTCATCATTGAAAAAATTAAAAAAAATAAATTTTAATAATTACGATTTCAACTAACATGATTTTATGAAAGTTTGAAATGTAATGTAAATGTTTAGTTTTCCAAGAATTAAAAACTTACAAAGCCCGGTATTAATCTTAGAGGGAAATTTGTATATTTTTCAGAAAGTTAAATCCAACAATCAATTTATCTCATTAAACAGAGTATTGAAACTAAACTTAAGCTTAATTGAGCTTTGAACAAACCTTGAAATTTTGGGCCATCTCCAAACATGGCCAAAAATTTTGAATCAAAAAATTTCCACCGCTGTACACGTGGTTCACATCAGGAAAGGCTACTCTAATTTAATGTTTTCGCAAAAAATAACTGAAACGTCGAAACCTAAGAGTTTCCTTGTAATTTAAAAGTATAATTCGTATTTCCACACTATAGCCACATGAGCACTGGCTTATAACTCCAATAGTAGTAGGCTGGACTCGTTATTTAAAAATGAATATTATTCTTACTCTTTTTCATGTTCACATTGTATTGCCATGTCGTGTAATAATTAGAATTTTCCAAATTTTCAGTTTTTTAAGCATTTCTGTGGTCCGAAGGCAGTTTTTTGCTCCATGTATTTGGCACACACCGCGAAGGGAACAATGGCGAACTCCGATAAGTGCAAGCGCAAATATTGGTTTGCCTAACAAATCCCCCGAGGGAAACGTGTGTGATGTTGTTCTTCGTTCCGAGCAGACTAATAACGACGCCAACGTTCAAGCGAGCTGAATAATGCAGCTGGACGTTGATTAGGACGGCCTTGAGGAGCAGGAGAATATATGCCGTTTGATTAACAAGAGCGGAGAGCGGATGGTCGTTGTCGAGCAAATGATAAATTTAGTCCCGAGAGTTTGTTTACTCGCCGACCGTATAGGTGGAATAAAGCGGAAAACGCTCGTTTTTTGTGCTTGATGACACGTGAAAGTTGGGATAGCTGCTCGGCCGAGCGCAGAAGAAAAAGCGTCTCGGGGGTGCGATTTCATACAAATTCCCACGGAAGGGGAAACTATGCTTGCCACAGTGTTGTTTTACTCCACTGGGCTAATAATTATGAACCACGCACCAACAACCTAGTGTGATCGCACATAGAGATCAAAGCACTCGCTCGCTTGCCGCTTAATTAGCTTAATTGCAGATCAACAGCACAAACGCAGCACTCTATGCCGCAGCTCTACATTTTATGGATCAGTAAACAAGGTACTCGTTGAATTTTAAATTTGCCGATTGATTTAAATTATTTATAGCTCAATAAGAGGCTTGAATTTCATATGGAATCCACTGTTATAAATTTCTGGTTCAATTTAATTTCCACCCAACCTCATGCAGTGGTCCTGATTAAAAATTTGATGCGTTCATGGCTGTTCACACAGACATATGCGGGCTGGTCGGGTTTAAGAGATTATTGCTGCTCACAGTCTGGTGATTTATAAATTGGGATTTAATATAAATCCCATAATTTCCCACCATTTCGTGCAAAATTTTCAACGTGATAAACTTTTAAACCTGCCAGCGTTCTTGGAACGAGGCAAACGTGGATAGAATTTAGTGAGCGCTAAAATCCGAGACTTGCAAATGAAGGAAGGTTGAGAGGAGACGAGCTGTGAAATATGAACTCTCGCTCAAAACTGCGGTACGGCTTAATTGGCTGTGAGTGGTTCCCCGCAGAATAGAAACGCTTTAATAGATTCAGTGAAGGTTGAAATTGCGAATAAAGACACCGCGACAGAGAGTGAATGTTGAAATGAATTTATTCTTTCCTCCTGTCAAGTTCATTTCTTCCTAGACCTATTTTTATTTTTGTTTTGTTTTTTTCAGACAAAGTGTCAGTGCTGCTGTTAATAAAGAAGTTAACGAGACAGTGTTCAAAGTACGTCTGTCGCCCTTTTAGAATATCAACAATTTCATTTCCGTCAGGGTGACGAAAGGAGGCGGAAATATTCCACCCGTCCTCTCTCGACGACAAATAAAAGCGGCTCTTCTATTCCGCGAACCCGTAGCTGTCACGCACGCATTGGAAATTCCACTGCTAGTATGCTTTGCATAATAGTGGAAGATTTTCACACTTTATGAAAATGCTCCACGAGAAATGTACGTCAAGCTGAGTTTGCTGTTTGTCAGCCCAGCAAATCCTCTCAGTCAGAGAGCTGGAGGCGAAAAAGGGAATGCGCCCGTCGATTTTCCTTGTGGCTACAAATAAAATGGATTCGCGGAAGGGTGAAAGGAACATCTTGTCTGGGCTCGAACACACCCGCATGAAAAATTCCCTGCACCGCGACCCTCGCCATAATTCACTTAATAAACTTTCCTAGAGGAGAGGCCTCACATTAATCTTCTTGTACGCAGAGCTTGCTTTACTGATGTGCTACAATCTCAGACTCGTGCAAGCAAAGGGAAATTAGTTTGTTAATTGAACGGAAAATTTAGATGATTTTTAATCAAGAACCCTTCCATGTTTTTGTAATCGTATGCACACACAAAATATTCGTAAAGGTTCGTAATACGGAACCAAACTTATTTTGATTGGATGCCTTTGTTTAACGCAAGAATGTGACAAAGAAAAGTTTTGCTTTGGGTCTCATTCTTTACAGAACGTTTTGATTAAAACTTTATTGAAACAAAAGAGCATAAATTAACTTCCTGTCGGTGGATAAAGCGTTTGAAAGAGTTTGCATTTTGAAGGAGCGACATGCTCCTGAATTTAAGTGCCCTATTTTATCCTATATGCGGTTCGTATACCTTGCAGCTTATAAATAATGACAGGCAACGCTTAGCAGCAAACTTTATGAAACTTGTCCTAAAGCTCTGCAGTCTAGCGAAATAATTATTTAAAACGACCAACCCAATTTTAAGTAAACGAGGGCTTCCAGGCTTCCAACTCGGCGGCTCATTGTTATGCAGATTTGAGGGCTGTTTTCTCCTCACGAGAAGAGGGCATATCATATTGTCTCGACTCGGCAACTTCTCTGCTGCGCTCAAAGTTCTGAATTAATTGATTCTGCGTATATAAGCTCTAATATTTACAAAGTTTGCCCACTAAACCGTTGATGGCACAATAACGTCAGAGATTCGGATTGCCGAATTATCTGAAATGGCACTCGAGCATGATAATATGGAATAATCCAAAAATTTGTAGCTTCTAGATTACGAAACATAATATCGTTGAAAGGGGAGTTGATTAAGTTAGCTTCAATGATGCTCTAGCTGATATTCTCCATTTGAACTTGGGTTATTTTGTCTGTGATAGTCGAGGAGGAAAACGCGCCTGAGGATGTGCACGCTAATGAGTGTTTTACATTTCACTTGCTGGAATTGCCAAACTTAGTGAGCGAGTCAACGTAAAGCGAGAGCCCCTTACCTTAAGTAAGCACCTTTTCGACTGCTTTGAAATGTTTGCACTCAAAAGGAGAGTTGAGGCGTTCGACAAGAGCGAAAATGCGAGAGTATGATTGTTGCGCTGTGGTTTCGCCCCTCACCCTCGCACGAACCCTCTTGAAATTAATCTTTCGGCTTTCGGCGGATGACGTCTCTCGACGGACTGGCCAGGCGCACCCACTCATGCAACGCGGCGTGATGTGTCTCGTGCATAGCACACTCCGAATTTTCTCGCGGTGACAGCGTGAAAACTGACTTTTTGACATTTTGTGGCCGTGGTGATTTTTGTAACTTCTGGTGCGTGAAATCCTTTCCCGCCGGCTTTTTATTGCGTTTTCTCTCCAGTTGGTCATCCCTCATTAAAACTTTGTCAATGCCTGGCTGTAATTTCCTTTTACGTCCGCCCTTTCGGAGCCCTGCATCACTATGTTGCCCAATTCAAAGGATTGCGAACGAGAGCAATGAATATGTTTGATCAATGAACACAATTTCAATACATTCCATCAAATTTATTGGTACCCAATATTGCACGAATAGCAATTGAAGCAATTAAAGCATCCTCGCGTATTTTTCGTCCCCGTAAAAACGAGGAAAATATTCCAGTCACAATAAATCTCCATTACAAAAACCATCGTATTCATAACGCTTATCAGCAAAAATGTTGATCTTTCCCGTCACATGCCGTGCTTATTTAAAATTTAAATTTGGTTATTTGTATAGTCTTTCTTCGTTTGAAATCCATTCGAGGTAAAATCACATGTAATTATAATTACATCAACTTGATTGACTCTTTTATTGACACTATAATAGAAGCACAGCTATATGTACGGATTTGAACAATCCAACGTTAAAATTTGAACTCTACAATAAATCGAATTGATTCCACGACAACAGTTAATATATAGCTATATAGATTCTCTGAAATACGCTCCATAGATATCGTATGGCTCTAGCTAAATAGAATAATTATTCCAACAGCAGCAGAGTGCGCGTCACACCAAAGACACCAACCGTTTATAAATATGTACAGACAGCAACAGAGCAGTTTCCGGACAGCACACAGAACCTCCGTTTGTCTCCACACAAAACGTCTCACTTTTGCACAAAAGACACCCGCAACGTGCGCATCAACGCAATTAAGTGGGCTGGATTTAATCTAGGCAGGTCGTCTGCGGTTATGCCCATTTATCGCGGCCGCTGCTTCCCAGGCATGAATTACTGGAGCTACGGGTTGTTGAGGGGCAGCAACTCGTGCGCATCTTGCCATGCCCCGTTCAAAGCAGACCTGTGACGAGAGTGGAAGCTGCACCCGGCCCTTTGGTACTCGGAAACTGCTGAAACAAGAAAACCAAGGCATTACATCAGCAGGCCCTTGACACGGCGACGGGATTAATATTTAATTTGTTCGGCCGGGCTGCTTTTGGTTGCCGCCGCCACCGCAGACGACGACGGAAATTGTTGATCCTCAAAGAGGCAGTTTGCGAGTTCCAACAGGTGAAGCGGCAAGTGTCTCAATGACAACACAGAAAGTTCGCTACCAGCACTTTCAGGGATTTCGCGCACCGAGTCCGCTCAAAAATTAAGTGATTCTCGGCGCGGGTGCGCTCTGGCGTTGTTTGCTGCACGTATTTTCATGCCGGGTCACAGTAGCTCGACATGCTTTTCAGAGCAGGCCAAAACAAACAAACACGCGATTGTGATAGCAGCAGGGTGTTTTTCTCTTTCTCTAAATAATTTGTCGACGGGCTGGTGCAATCTCTTCGCACAATATTTAATTTCGGGAGTAAAAAGTTCTGGCGCAGGCCTTTTGTTCCAAGAACGTTTTCCGTCGACGCCGCCCAAGCCCAGAAATAATGCCGACCCAGTGCTCCATTTGTTTGAAATACGTACATTCGTGTTGACCCTAAGGCACCGGGAACTCGCTCAATTTATCGTTTTCCTTGCACGATTTCCTCTGGGTCTAGGCGAAAACTGCTCCTGCTCGAATCTCGCCTGTGGGCGTCGAGAATAATTCAATGATCGACCCTTTCATAAGAAATTTTCTGCAGCCAAGCTCGTTTAAACGCATGTGATTGTTTTCATCGTAATTTGATTAATTTAGCGTTCACTGAAAGCTCGTAGCCTATTAGATTAAAATCCTCCTTGTTGAATACAGCACAATGCTGGTTGATTGAACGCACTGCCACAATGGTTCGGTGTAAACAATGTGTCGGAAGCACTCAAGCGATCTATTGGCAGACACGCTTGGCGGCGACAAAGCACGCCGCGGCTCTCACACAGTCGATTTTGTTATGACCAAACTTGTGCAGTAATTTAGGCAACACGCTCGACGGCAGTGTTAGGCGGAAAGCCCACTCTTAAATCTCGTGTTCATCGTGGAAAATAATTTAATCTTCTTTTTCGAGAGCAGGGCTCCATTTTTCTTCAACATATCCAGAGGGATTAAGATTATTCCGGTTTTGAGCGTCCAAAGTTTCTTTCCACCGCGTCAGTGTGTTGTGTATGTAAGTTAAGCGTCAAGTCGAGTTACAAATTACGCAGCACGAGGAAACAAAATTAGCCTAGTCCAACAGTTGTGTAAATTAATGTCATTAAAGGAAAGTCGACGAGAGCGGAGAGTTATTCCTTGTCTGTTCGGTATTAAAGTAATTAAATTTTCTCAACTGAATAGTCGCAATCAGGGCTACTCATTTCCTGCTGGCATTATGTAAATGTTTAGAACTTTGGTAGATTATGTATAAATGTACATATATACATGGAAAATTCTATTATATATATTAGTATGCATTATTTTCTCACGCGATGCGCGACGATGGGTTCAGCAAACAAACGAATCTTGCTTCGGGCTTTGCAACATTAAAAAGGATACTCATATTTCTTCACATTTTCTTCCTACTTTTATCAAAACCTTTTTTTCAAACTTAAAATTTGCAATTTAATTTTATGTAAGGTAGCTGCTATATTATTTATTAAATTTTTCCATTTGGCACATTTTTGTCTCATTTAAAGAATAATTTTTAAACTATTAAAGGTTCGAAAATCATGGAAATTGCTGTATTCACACAAACACACCGATTTTATTGATCTAAAGTATCTTATATATAATATATGCATAATATTTTGCTGCAGGACAGGATAGTAACATCGAGCTGGACGAGTTAAATACAATTAACACGCGGTTATCGTGTCGGGATCGGAATGGTAAAGCGTAGTGCAAGCCGTGAACTGACCTGTCGACTGGCTGACCTCCCTGCGGCCACTGCGGTAGACACCACCTCCGGGGTAGCACATGATCTTGAGCGCCCTGCGGAAGTTCTGCCCGCTGACGCAGTAGAGGATGAAATTGATGCCGAAGTTGGTGTTGAACAGCAAATTGCTGATGTGCTGGAGGACAATCAGGTGTTTGTACCACTCGTCCTCTTGGGCTGGCGGCTGCAACAAACGCGTCGTAAATTAGCCCCGGCGCCTATGCAAATGTTTGTGCCCGTGGCACAAGAGTGATACGCCGTGTGTTTGACCGCCGACGCCAAATTGGTCCTCGCAGTAACGCGCCTCATCGAGCAATTTATAGTTTGACCCCCCGCCGAGCAAATTTGTTTAGCCCCAAAAGTAATTTATAGCACTTGCCAGCGAAGGGGGACGCACGCTCGCTCTGTCGAACGGCATTTCGCCGTTGAATAAGTCGAATCAGATTGTTTACGCGATACGCGCCGACGGGCTGGGCTCGCATGCGAATCACGCTCAATTCGTTCCTGCCACATTGTGCAGCAAGCTTTGCACACAATAGTTCGCCCGTTTTATGTCGCCTGGACACCGGCAGATTATTGAACTCGACTCATTTTATGGGGAGCCTCGGCGCAAATGAAAAAGAAACATATCGCCATTCGCCAGCTGCGTCATCCAAAATAAATTGAAAAGAAAGAGCATACAATTCGTGATCAAAGAAAAATTTTATATATCGAGTTTAACTTTTTCACAAAATGTTTTTAAAGTTATACATTAGTTTAAAAATAGAGTTTTCGTGAGTTGCTCAAAATGTTTAATTCACCCATCTAAAAAATTTCTTGAATTGCTGGAAAACTTTTTGATCAAATTGAAACCATTGTTTTAATACTTTTGGGAAGCCCAATGAAACCCCCTTCAATTTTAGCATCGAAAACCTCGTAAAACAACAAAAATGCTCGTCTGTCTTTACACAAAATGCTTTGAAGAGTCTCAAAATATTTTAGTTTAAATTCTCTAGATAAGTGGTGAGGGTGGACAAAGATGCAAGAGTCGTTTAAATATGATTAGATTAGATCTGGTGCGTGCCACCACGCGGAGCGTTTTGTAGACTATCTCAAATGCTAAAATCAATATAATGGCAAATTTTACAGATGAATTACCTCACTTCCTTGATATTAATCATAAAAATACAAATAAATGCGCACACTATACTTCTTGGATTAATTAACTTTGTATATGTAATATTTATAAAATATATTAAATAAAAAAAATGGTTTCATTGTACAACTTGGATGCTATTCAGTTCAGTCAAGCTTAATTTAGAGTATGTAGATGATTTACAAAAATTTTGTTAAACCTAAATACCTAAATTGCATTTCAATAACATGCCTAGAATTAACTGGAGTCATGGCCAATGTTTTTCATATTTAAGTTTCAATCTGAGAAAATATTTTGGTCTGGTGCAATATGCAAACCTCTTGCGCACCCTAACATTACAATACATCTTATTTTCAAAATAATATACTGTGTTAAACTTGATTCAAGCTCTGCTAGCAGCCAGAAGCAAAGGTATAATATCCGTGATAAAGTTTTACATTGATATTTCGCTTAGTCGTCGGTAACAGAATTTTTTATTTGACAAGCTTTTGCTGTTTGTGAATTTCGTAGAAATGAGTTTTATATTCCGTGTGATGTAATTCGCAAAGTTAATGTCACTTTAATGTCTAAAAAGGGAAAACAAATTGCAACATATATCAGACAGAGTGAAAAAGTGATAAATTCCGAAAGTAATTTCCTGCCGCACTGAGCAGCAATTCATTCATGCCAAAAGGCAATCACGGATTCAAGGAACTCGTTATCTCATTGAAAGCCTGAATCAGAAAAAACATCAGAAGAGATAGTCTTTTTTACGATCGAGAAAAACAGCATTGAGTTATAATTTTCTGTGGAGGCGAAGAAAGCGAATGAGGTAATGAGGTGCGCAAATTTCTGCTCCTGAGCCAAAACAGCTGTCCATAATAAAGAAAGTTCAAAATTTTGCTCTCAGTCATAATAAGAAATGTATTTTGTTGAATAGCCGTAGGCCAGTCATTAAAAGCAAAAATTGCCCTTCATTTTTACAAACTCAATTAAAAAATATGAAAACACAATGGGATTAACTTGGCTGTAAAAATATTGTAAATACGCGTCAAAAATTAACCTACGCAACCTTGCCTCATGTAGGTAGAATGGGCATTTATTGAAACATCCGGAGCGAGAACGACACCAACTAAATGCTTGCTGTAAATGTTACCGGTGCGAGCTATAATTTCACTCATAGGCTCGTTTATGGCACTATCTCTGGGCTCGACAAACTGACCTGCCGTACCGGTCGGCAATTGTTTCCGCCACCGCCTCTGCCCGCGCTCAGTGGCGCCGGGTGTTCTCGTAATTCACTGCGTAATTACACTCGCGTCCGACTCGACAAACTGCATGCCCGAGATTCAAATCGAGTTTGAATGGTCGCAATTGCGGCTCATTCGAGGCAATTAGTCGGCAGCCTCTTGCACGCCATGAATGTTCATTTATGTATATATGTATGACGTTGTGTATTGCGGTGTGTGCCAATTAATGCACGGTTTGCTGAGCTTCCCCGTCACTTAGTAGATTAAGGCAACCTTCTTACTTAGTTAGTCGGCGAGGAGCGGAATGTATCTCGGAAACCTCGAAACGCGGAGCAAAAAAAGAGATTTGTTTTGTTGCGCCCTCGGGCTTGAGTGAGCACGAATACAGCCTATTCTTTTTATCGTCTTCCCGGTATGCAAAGGAGGCTGCTTCTAAAATTCATTTTGGCGCAAGTAATAGCCCGAGGCAGATTGGAGGATATGAAAAAGCAAACTCATTCGTCTGCCGCTGTCACATTGCCGAAGAATAGCTCAATGCGAAGTAGCTCTCGTCGTATGGCGTCGAACAATCGCACTGACAATCAAAACGCACGCAAAAAGGCAACGAGAGAAGAGAGAAAGCGACGAGTCAGTGGTGCGTGTGCGAGGCCAAAAGCTTTTCCATTGCCAGGCTCCCGCGGCTTCCCTTTCATTATCCGCAGGCTCTCTGCACAAAAACAAAGCATGTTATGCGTGCACCTGGCATCCTCGGCAACCGGTCGGTCGTTCCTCATTGATCCAGCCACCCGCGCCAGGCACCCTCTCGAACCCTTAACCCTTTGCCTCCCTCCGCAGCAATTATTGCCATTTCGCGGATAATTGCCCTGCAAACCATTATTCACAGCCGCATCGAGCAGAAGCAGCAGCAGCGCAGAAGCTGGAAATCCTGGCGTTTTCTCGTTTAAAAATCATTTTCACGAGTCGAGAATAGGATTGGAAGAGGGAAAACTCGCCTGCCAACTTTAATTTAGAAATGTTTGGTTTACGCACTGTTAATTTCCCATCGCGTCCATTTGCGAGAGCGGCACGTGAGCAATACCGAAGTGATTCGCATTGCGTGCACCCCTTCATTAATGCGGTGAGAATGACTAACTAAGAGAACGCAAATGTTCTGTTTGTAACAAACACACGACGTGAAAGCCCGCCGCTTTGTGCGAAATAATGATGTGGTTTTTGGTTACTTTGTTTGTTTGTAACACTATGAAGGGTTAAAATAGTCCTGCTGAAAGAGCTTTTGCATTCTCGCGCAGAGGCATTACAATTAGCACGCTTGTAATGACGCAATTATTTCAAATTATTTTCAGCTAATGCACCATTTTAACTGGGGTGCTCCAATAGAATAATTAAATCAGGATTCAGAAATTTTCTGGACGTACATATATCTAATAATTATAAACAAATCATGATATATTTGGTGCATGCGATTAATCATTTAACGATATAACGCGCGATCTTCCTCTGTTGTAGCAATTCGAATATATTGCTTGTAGATTAGTTTTGGCCACATCTGGCGCCCAATTTACGAGAAATTCGTGATGAGGCTGTATTAAAGGAGAACATTTCACACACAGCGGGATAAATTGTGTTTGCATAATGCTCATGAATATTCCAGAACACAAATTTCTAGCTTGACATGTGTGACCAAAACTAGCTGAGAGTGAGTCAAATCAACAAGTTTGACAGCGACGAGGACATGTCCACCTCTGCTGTGACTGGTGGTACGATAAATTTAACAAATGTCATGTCCCTCTTGTGCAGAAATTGCGGTTCGTTTTGTTTGTAAATTTCCTCCATCTGCAGGAGACAGATCCTAATATTACTGAATTTAGAAAGTTTAGGGTGAGTTCTGCACGTAATTTGAAAATTGAAACCTTTGTTTCAACCAAATAATCAATTCAAATTGATTTCAAAAGCTTTCTTCTCATGGCACCTATGTATGTAGTTTGACAGCACCTTGAAATTGTCACATATAATTTATTTTATAAAAAAGCCAAGTAAATCGATTAATGTGTTTTTGAACACATAAATATCAACAGATTGATTTTTTTTAATCTAAGGCATCTTTTTTGTTTTCCTTACACCAAAATATACGCCAAATTTGTGTTCGATTTAAAGCTCTAAATTTTTATCATACGTCTTTAGAAGCTTAGTCGTTATGCCAAACTATAACTGGAAGCAATCTAACTTTAAATTTAGTTTCCAAGACTCGCCTCTTGTTTTACCGCGTTGGTGAAAATAGTAGTCTTTTTCATCTCTAGAATCATTGTCATCCAATAAATAATAATTTTTAAACTTCCTCAATTGAGGTATTTGTCATTTTTTCTATCTATTCCAAAATGCTGTTAATTCGCTACTCAGATTTTTTGTTAACATAAGTCCTATATAACTAACTTTGTTGATATTTACAGTCACGACATTATAGTGACAACTACTGCAAAAAGAGCTAGCTTAGCTTAATCTCTTCATTGACACTGTCATATTCGTGATAAAATTCGTGACAGCTTTTAACACACGAAGCGACAGATATAACCCTGTGTACACTTCTGTCAGTTCCGTCAAGTAGCATTAGTTTGCAAAGAAAGTCTGTTACGACCGTTCTAAATACCAGCACAATGATTAATTACTTTTAAAGTTGCATGCATCACTTTACGAGAGGCAAGAAGTTCATCCGTCTCGCTTATACAAAGTCCAACTCAAGCACAAGTTCAGGGAAAGGAATGTCGCTTGTTGCCTAGTTAATTAGAGAGCTGTAGCGAAACAACTTAGCAGACAGCTACACAAAGAGCGAGAAGGAAAGGCATCTGAAATTCCTTGCAATGTCGAGAGAATCAAGAATTTGTATAGTCAAAGAGAAAGTAGCTTGCCTTGATGAACACCCAGAGACGGCAGACGTAGGAGGGCAGGTTGAGCACGACGAACACGGTCGACACCAGCAGCAGCATCTTGGTGATCTTGGTCTGCGTGTTGGCTGAGTGCTGCGCCCTGATGGCCCTAGCGTTGCCACCGTGGGCGCTCATCTCCATTTGATCGCCGTTCCTCACCAACAGCAACCCGCCGGACGCGCGCATTGTGGAGACGCTGCTCATGTCGCTGGTCCCGCTGCTGCAACAAGTTTGCGGTTTCCTCATAAATTTATCGACCACAGGAATTCTTTTCCACGCGCGAAACGGCTCTCTTGACTCCGCGAGAAAGTCATTTGCATAATCACCCTTAACGGTTGCTGGCGAGAAAGTGCGCCCATCAAGTTTTATTAAGAAGGTAGCTCACTAAAGACTCTTTCCGGCCGAGAGTTCGTGCGTGTAAAAAGTCTTTTACCGACAAAGTAAGTAAGGCTCTACGCTAGCTACTAAAAGTGTTTAGCCTTATTTTGTTCTTCGTGGTGATGTAGCTGGAGAATATAAATAAGGCAAACCACCAAGAGAGGTACTTTAAACGAGAAGAAACGAAGCATATATTTGCTCACGAGAAATAGCTTCATTACGACGGATATTGCAAGTCACAGCAGAACGGAAAATGAGAGGGTATATAAAAATTCCCTGCCTCTGCGATAGCGGGGTCTATATTGCGAGTTAATAATCTTGCCTTTATGATATGAAACTGCTGCTACAGGAATTTCCGAGGGTGAAATATGTTTGAGCGGGCGAGTGTTTCAGAGGTTGGCATTTTCTCTCACTAATAACTATACCATCATATTTCAATCGACCGCCGTCACTATCTCCTCCTCTCGAATGTATCAGCAGCAGTCGTCCAACTATATGGTGCCGACTATAAATCGGAAAATCGATCCTTAGCGCGCCGGACGCCACATCGGTGCAAAATTCGTGCAGACCATTAATCACAAAAAGGTCCAAAGCCATAAATAACTTTTGCTGATAGGGCAGCTCACGCGTGCATTTTTTTCCCGCGGCATCAAAATTCAATCAGGCGTGAAAATGTAATTCCTGGCACTTTGTTTACCTGGATCGGCGCTGCTGACGGGTCATCGAGCGGCGAACCTTGGCCAAATAGTAGACCGTCAGGGCGATGCTGGTGTTTAGAACCGTGATGGCCAGGAACGGCAGCACAAACGTCAGCACTGTGTCCACGTAGTTGAAAATCGTCGCCAAGTCTTTGTACTCGTCCCTCATCATACACGATTCCTAAGGGACAGAATTTACAAACACATTGTTGAAAATTTGTACACGCTGATTTTGAAACAAGGCAAATGGACGAGAAACAACAGCAACTACTGTATTAAAATTTAAATAGCCGAATTTTAATCAGTTTTTCCTAACCAAAAGTCATTTTCAAAGATTAAAGGTTTTAATTCGTTCGAAGCCAATTCCTAGGAGTGAAAATGTTTAATTAATTAATGGCTTAAATTGTTGATTCAGTACAAATATTGACATTGAAGGAAAATCCAACGTTTCCTATCAATTTTTCCTCAATTTGATGATAGATTAGGCAGTATTACGTTCAAATTAGTGTCAGTTTATTAAGCCACAATTTTCGAGCTTTAGGCGTAATATGACGTCAGTTGACCTTTATAGAGCTTTGGAAAAATACTTGTTTTTCTGATATAATTCCCAAGCATCTGAAATAAATCGTGGAAATTTCCATTGTAAACTAATTTTTGTTGTTGATTTTCACAATAGCCGCAGGGAAATATAAATATCATGTATATTTATCCTTCTTCTATACGGATATCGCTTTTGATGAAAAGTTGCGGCACACATATAACCATTTTTGAAACCTGTTTACAATGAGGCAAGCCATGTGAGGACACATAACTTTTCTTTTTTGTTGGAAATGCAAAATTGGCTGGGTGAAACCGAAAGTGCCATCGGTATAACTTTGCTTGCACAGGAATTTCCGATAGCGGTAGCAATCTCTCATCTTATTGAAAGAATGAAGGCAAGCGAAACTTTTTTGATACGAATGGAATATTTTAGTATTCTGACATGTATATGTGATATGTCAGCAGCCCAAAAACCATTTTCCCTCAGGAAGCTCATCCGCGAGCGGCAATTTTTCACAGACCATTAACGCATGAAAAATTATCGTTGCGGATTTTGTATATACGCACACTCTCATTTGAGTTCTCTTTGGTTCTTTCGCATTCTCGGCAGCTTTGATCTGAAGCACGCACAAACACCTCACTCGATCGATGGAATTACAAACCACTGGGAAATGGTTTTCCGAATTAATCACTCTTCGACTCGGCTTGCGTGCGTTTAAGAGACCGCGAATTGATCTCAATCGCTTTGACTGCGGGGGCCCTATTATGGAGTAGGTAAAAGCGGCGGCGCAGATATTACTCGACACAGGCGGCAAACTCGATTTTGCGGCCGCTTTTTTAATATCTGACGCCTAAGTGCTTCGCAGAACACGGCACTCTCTCTGTGACAAGAGAAATTGCTCACATCATTTGAGCGGCCGGCTTTTGTCAAAAGAAAATAACAGGTGCTCTCGACCCGCAGCGTGGGTAAAGCACCCGCGGCCGTTGACAGTCAAAAGCATCCCCAGCATCTGGCCGGAGCAAGCAGCAGTCGCACCAGAAAGCGAACCATCTCAAATTCTCTTCAGCTCCGTCGGCCGAACTGTGAATCCGACATTTGTATGTACAAATAAATAGGCTTGAACTTTGAATGTAAACAGAATGGAGCATGCATGCAATCGCCGAGGGGCGCTTTGTCTCCTGAGTTTAGTGCGAGAACACTTGTCTTTGTTTGTCAGTCTAGTGTTTATAATAACACCATCAGCGTGCATGCACACGAGCGTGTTGTGCATTATTTCGTGTCGACAAGCAAAGCTCCTTGGGGCTCCACTTCCGTGCTCATTAATGATGAAAGCGAAACTGCACGAATGCAGCGTGAGAAATTTGCATGGCAGCCGGCCACAGAAGAAAATAACGTCAATCCAAGTAGGTTGCGTGTCAACTGCAGATTTTGGAACCGCAATCTGCCGTCTTGTATTATATTCCGTTTAAGGATTGTACATGCTCTGCACCCCTTTTATCAAACCCACACAATTTGATCAACAACTGACTCAGCCAGCAACCAAGTTGCGGAAACTTTTATCCTCGGGCCGCCGAGCCTACAACTTTTTTCTTAATTACTTTAATCTTAATCAGCTTTTACCCCTTTTCTCTGGCCACAGCAACCCTTACTGCAGTTGATATGATAACGAGAAAAACTTTTACAGTGTAATATTCAATTGCAACCCGATGCGGCTGAAATATATAAAAGACGACCTGATTGGACGATTTTTTAATCAACAAGGAGCGCTTTGGTACGTCTGCCAAACACTGTGAGTGGCAGCTGAATAAAAACCCGTCTCGGCAAAAGTGAAGCCGTACACGTCTAATTAAGAGTCAGTGACTAACGATTCCCAGTTGACAGCCGCGACTCTTTTTCCTTATTGAAGCTGGCTGCGAGCTTTCCTCTGCCTCGTCGGCCATAATTGAAGAGAGTGTCCGTCGAACCTTATAAATTATTTCACCTCTTCGCCTAGAAAAATTTCCAAGCGTGGAAAAACGAATTCAATTTGCATGCAATATAAACAGGAGGAAAAATCCGACGCGTGCTCGTTTGGTGCTCAGCGGCATTTCGAACCACTACTTGCTTTGGAGTACAATTTTTTGCTCCGCGCCCGTCTGCCACGGCTTTTTCCTAAAAAATTCAAACGCTCCGCAGCAACTTAATCAAAAAGTCCAGTCCACTACTGCGCTATACCACAGGGGGAACGAATTTCGATCTCTCCGTGCAATTGATTTGTTGCTCTCGAGCAGATAAGAAGGCTTTACGCTACAAATCCCGTGGCTGTTGGATAGCTCGTTAAATAAATTGCGTCGGACGCTTACAACGGTCAACGCTGTTGGCTGGCGCACAATTTGTTTGGATTTCAGTGTATAATGGTCTTCCCTTGTTTGCAACCCTACCACACACATATATCTGGGAAATCAGCAGCCGGATAAATTTTCTTTGCCGCGAAGTCTGCATCGAGTGTGAGAGTGAGAGCAGGAGTGATAAAATTGAATGTGTGTGGCCGAGAAGGACCGATTAAATTACCTATTCGATCGACCTCATAATCTGCTCCGACATTTTCGGGTCCAAGAGCTCGTTTGCTATCACTTTTAGGACTCCCTGGACGCATTTTCCGCCCAAAAAATAGCAAACAGAACACCAAACATCTTACATAGTGATAAAATTTTACGCTTCAGCGTTCCTTATACTGTGCGGAAGTTATTTTTCGTTCGGAAATACCAGTACTCTGTTCGCTTTTACTGCAGAACGACTTTTAGCTTTTATGCTTTTCTACCCGCGTTTCTCTAATTCATGCAAGCTTATATATATATATAACAATGGGGTTGATTCAAAGAGCCGTGCCCGCATAACGGAGCGTGCGGTTCGGATAAAAATTATCAGGGCTGCTTTGAAATTTACAACCTTGTATGCAAGTTCTACAGAAGCGATTAGGCGTCCGCGCAGTTCTTTTGCTATTGAAATATCGGCACAAACAGAGTGGATTTTATCGGCTCATTTAATAGCACTTCGCAGCGAGAGGGGTACGGTGTGGATCTGGCAGTACGCCAAAGCGATGAGCCAAAAATTGGGCTTAACCAAAAACATGCAAATAGAAAAGCCAAAGCGATAAATGTAAAGAGTCTGATCCGCCTTCCTGTAAAAAATGGGGTTTTCATAGATGCCTGTAAACTTGGGTGGAAACTTTTCCGGTCGTAATAAAAATTCCTTTGCGTGGCAGGGTTGGAAGTATAAGTTTGAAATTAATGAACTTGGGAATTTTATTCGACACCGGCTATTTTTTTATCAAACTTTGTCAACAAGAGTTTTCAAATCAATATATTCTAATTTTAACAGGCATTCGACTTGATGGATTGGACAAAACGCAATAACAAAAATGCGGAAAATATGGAACATTATTGCTGTGCGGGAGTTATTGATTTTTATAAAATCAGGAAATATGTATTTACGCTTGTGCAGAAAGCAATACATGAAATTTAAATATTTCTATGCATATTCTTTGCCATCTGCGGAGATGTAAAAACTCTATTTGTTGCTATAAAATGCATGTTTTTAATGCTGGTTGAAATTTTCCTTTTAAGAATAAAAACGAGGAAAAGCTTGCTTGAATATTCCTCTCAAACCGAATTTTTCGTCTCTGAAAACGACTAGTTTACCGACTAAAAAGACATATTTTCGTCCGCAAAACCGGCTAAAATTGCCAGCTCTAAAAATTAATGCCCAAAAGGTCCAAACACTAAAACCGCGCTACGAGTTTAGCACGGTTCCATCCTTTTTCCTGCTATACCCAAACATATAAAGAAAACATGCGCTGACGTGCGTTTCACCGCTCGGGTAACTGCATAAGTAATGAAATGGACTCACTTTATTGTTCTGTTCGACGAGCACGGGTGCCGCCATGACCAGCATGGGCAGGTTGACGACGCAGCCGATGACTGTCAGCCCGACGAGCACGGCCCTCGCCCTGGCGACCGTGCACACCGCCGGCCGGTGCAGCGGATACCTGACGGCGACGAAGCGCTCGACCGTGAACGCCACCACAAACCAGACGCTGAGGAAGCTGCACAAGGACGCGAGGAACGTGATGGCCTGGCAGGCGCCCTGTTTGTTGTACAAGGGCACGCCGACCAGGTTGAGCCAGACGAAGAAGATGTTGAACAGGTAGCCGGTGTCGCTGATGGCCAACGCGGCCAGGTAGTAGCTCGAGCTGAGCTGCCGCAATTTGGCCGTGCTAAACACCACCACCGAGAGGCAGTTGCCCGCCGAGCCGAGCAGCACCAGGACGGGCAGGTAGTAGAGCTGGATGGCCTCCACCACGGCCATAATTTCACCCTGGTTTTCGGCATCGGGCACGTCCGTCCCGTTGCCTTCGCTCGCGTTCACCAGCGTCGAGTTCATTGTTGGCAGACCAAGCAAACTGCTCAACCTGCAACACGCAAACATTTCTTACTAAAACAAAGCGTTAATTTTTTTCTGGCTTGCCCAAGGGTTAACCAGCTTTGACAGTAACAAAAAATAAACACGATTCTAAATTTTTCTTTAGAATATTTTTACTTTTTCTGTTTTTTCCCACTTTTACAATCTATTTATAATATTTAATGTATGACTTATCTAGCAAGAATAACCATGCAGTTGTCAATTTTATGGTCGTGATTAATCAGGTTGATACGTGTTAATAAAAAACAGCTTAAGTTCTCTGATCTAATTTGTGTTTTGGTGTTGACGTTTGTTTAATTACAATTCATGTATATTTATAGAAATAGCTGGATATAGTAACTCATTTCTATTCTATAAATATGTATGAATTGTAATTGTTAATTTATAGAATGGAAATTAGTTGTTATTTCCAGCACAGTCAGCTATAGTTGGAAATGATAGCCTGCTCATCGCAGTGACTGGTTTGCTTTTGTTTCAGTAATACCTTCCATTAACTTGCTAATTTAATAGCAATTCCAGCTCTAACCATTTTGTAAACTCATTTAATTTTCCAAAAGGGATTGCTTTCTAGTTGTATGCTGGAATATATGAAGTGAATAAGCCAGCCGACGCAACATATTATGTTTAGAAAAAAATGTAGCAACTATAACTTCAAGTGTCACCCACGTGGCTTAAAATTCTGTAAACATGACGCAAATCGTTTCCTCCACCCTGTATTTAAAAAGAACGCTGGTTTGACTGCTTTTCGCGGCTTAAGATGTCAAAATGGCTTAAAAAATTGAAGGTAAAAATTCAGCTGCCGAAGGAAGCGGCTTAGTTGAAGCTTTCAATGTTAGTTAAGAGCTTTCACATTTATTGCTGGTTTCTTGACAAACTTTTAGCAAAGCATGGGATGCGAAAAATTGATAAGTGCTATCATTTCTTTGAATTGTTCGTTACAGGCAAGTAAATGGACACATTTTTCATCTACTTTTAAGACATCGATTTCTTCGAAACCATTTTTAAAAAGTTAGATAGAGCTAAATCCTGTCCTATTCACTTTTTACAGCTGCAGAATAAATATAATTTGGAGTGAAGATTTTTATCATAAATTTGTGTGGATTGAAAACAGTTATGAAATTAAATCAATTTATAGTTAAATTGGTTCCTAAAAGGTTAAAGTCACTTTTCAAACATTTCTAAAGTCAAATAATAATGGCTACTGGATCGGAATGTACAAACTTTCACTGTTTATGCAACCGGTCGCACTTAAAAGCGATCCACGTTGCCTAGCGCGATATTGATTCCATTATTAATGTCAAAGGTTAATTAACCATTTGGTTGAATAGCTCAAACCAATATTAAATTAAGTGTGGAATATTTCATTTTGATCGTCAATCTTTAATCAAATACAACGTAACCATATTTTGATGAATTTATAATTGGTAAAATTCACCTCCCAACTTGTGCTGCTAATCACTTTTCCTCCAGCTATAAAAGCGGTTTCGTAAATTAGTAATAGAAACAGTTCCTGAGGCTTCAAGTTAATTAATCAAAAGCAACACTTGAATATGACTTTGAGCATAAATTATTAGCTTCACATGAATCGTTTCTCATACTTGGGCTCGTTAAAATTACTTTGTTCCCTCTCGATTGCGATGCAATTCTATGCGGACAAAAAAATATTTAGAACGGAGACAGCAAATTGGCCAATTGCATGTGTGTTCAGCAGGAAGAACATTCATCATTTGCGCTTCATATTCGACGGCATGTTATGCTTGCCTCGAGAGTAGCAGCACCAACAACCCTTTGTGTCGAGTATGTACTTCCAACAAAGTCACGTCCTAACGACAATTGGCTACAATTGGTAGCGATGGAAAGGTTTTTTATAGAAATAGCGTGTACATGCTGTAACGGTGCATGATTTATTTTATACTCACGGCACGCATGCCGAAAGAAAAAAACCAAACGAGAAAGAATCGATTTCATTGAATTTGGTAAATATACCCGCGCTGAATCGCTGATTCGGGGTTTCAGTGTTTATGGTGCACTGAATGAATCCGAGTGTTATGACTCTGGGTCTTATCTGTCGAAGCATTTTTCATTTTTTCACTCCCAATGGCGCTTCTTTTTGCAAAACACACACGGCATGTATGTAAAATACGTTCGTACATGATTCGCTTACTCAGCAGTCGGATTCCCACTGCGTGAAATATGGATTGTTGTTGTTCGAGTTTGTTTGATGACTGAAAAGAATGCGTTTATAACGAAATGACGCATTAACATCGTTCCCAGAGGAGAAATGCCAAATTAGCTCACATTTGGCATACTTCCAAGCTTATCGTGCAGTGCATAACATTGCAAGCAATTTTTTTGGATCAGCATTTTGAATGTGTGCGCTTGTTATAGAATTACGTGTGTGTATGTACCAAAAATTCCAATCATGTGATCAATGTTGCTCTCGGGCAATTAAATTTTTGTGACAAAAAGTACACGCTAATGTTTGACTGTATGAAACGTTCGAAAAAATTATTGACACTAACGACAGACCAAATTTTTTGCACTCTCCCTCTCCTTGTCAAATACAAGCAAAAACATGACAAATATATTCATCAAAAGTAGTCATTTGAGAGATTAAATCGATAGCGTTGACACATTTGTGCTCGTGGCACTAAACAATATATGCGTGCATCATCAAACAATCTTCTGCTCACTTTTTAGAGCAGGAACTTCGCGGGGCTTTGAGCAAAATGAACATTGCTTCTTGTGAACCATCAGTAGCTATACTCGCTGTTGTTAATGCGATTTAAATTTTCATTTCGCCGAATTGTTTTTAACGTATCGTGCTGAGCAAATGAACTGTTTAAATGATCATTGCCAAATTATTTAATAATTTCCCGTCACTAATGAAAAACGGTGGTTTATTCCGCTGGGTCCATAATAAATGCTAGCAATTGCGTTGGTGTAGAGACCAAACTAATTACTTTTCCAATCGAAATATTAAAACATCAGAAAGACCTGGTTAAATTTTGCTCTCAATCAACGTGTGCGTTTTCCAAAAGTGAATAAATTTTGCGTTATATGGACAGCGTTGCCTCGTGCCAAAAATAGCAAGAACGTGGGATCTATTAAAAGTGGTGCTGTGCTTGACATCCTCCCACTTTCCACTCTCGAGTTAGATGCAATCAAATGCGTGTACGGCGATAGAGGAGGCGCAGGGATGAAGGATCAAGGCACATGCCATTTGCATTTTAGATCTAAATGTCCGGGAATACCAGCGGGAGCTTTTGTCCGGGCGAACTCGGAAAATCCCTTGTTAAATATAGAAGATAGAGCGGAAGACACGCACGCATTCGGCTGAAAATTCGATATACAGATGCGCGGACGAGGGTCCTATTGAATTTGGCATGCGAGTCCCTAATAAATCCTGTGAGCACCTGCTTTTGCTTTTTTGCAACCTGTATATACTGGTGGCGTTTTAGCTTGGCAAACAATCTGATTGATTGGCAACGGGGGAAAAAGAGTCGTGCAGAATTTTGCACGATCAGTCATCAAGAACGAGACTAAAAAATACACGCTTTAGCAAGTTGAAAACAATCCCTCGCAAAAAGAGAAAAGCTTTTGCGTGTGTTTCACATGCTGAAAACAGCTGCGCGAAATATATCCTCTTCAGAAAACATTTCACCGGTTCCAACACCTGAGGGAAGCTTTTGCATTTAAAATATTATCCACTCAAACGGAAAAACGATTGATTAGGTAGATTATTCCCTTCATTGTTAGTAAAAAGCATTATTCATGAATATTGTGGATTTCATATTCGTAGTGGGAAAGCAGAAAAATGAATTGACAGCTTGAAATAACAAAACAAAATATTTAATGTGGCTATGTTTATTCACGCGCATCACAAAATTGCTAATCAACTAAAATCAGGTTTTACAATGATTGCCTGCTGAGTTGGAAATTATTGTTTCGCCCCCCCTCCCCCCACCCACCCAATGAAAAGTCATGAATAGCTTGGCAGACAAACTTTCCAAATGAAGCTAACCCGAACCTCTGAAGACAAACAAAGGCTCGTATTAAGGAGAACGGCACGCTTTGTGCATTCTGAGGACGAAATCCCTCGAGTGCCGGCTATTAAACTTGTGAGCTGAATATGAAATTTGAGATGGCAAGCAGCTGCAAAATTCGCTTTATCCCCGTCAATTGAGCACTTTCGATAATTGAGCACACCAGAGGAATAAACTTAACTACTGCTCGTTATTGATTGCAGACGACACTCGATTGTGGTTTCATTTGTCATTCTGTCCTCTTCGAAGACAGTGGTTAAAGAGCAGCACGATACCAAGTTTGTCAAATGGAGCGAAATTCGCGAAACGCGCACTCGTCTCCATTATTTCGCACCACGGCCTTATCGCAGTGTAATTTATCGTGCGAAAAGAGGAATGAAGAAGATGGAGAATGAAGCCAGTGCGATTAGCATGATAAACGCTAACTGAGTTTCTTCTTCTCCACAGTGTGTAAACGGAAGGACCATTTTTTGCGGGCCGCGTTAGCTTTTCATTACGGAGTTTTTATTACGCGGAAGATTTTGTTCTGATATGTCTCTCCCTCGTCCCTGTGCCTGCATTTCTCTTCATTTTCGCGGGGAATATTAAGAAAATAATTTCAGGCAAAATGCTGAGTGAGTGTCAACGGCCCCCTTTGAAACACAACGCAGAAAGAAAATGCAAAAAAGTTTGATGCTGTGACTGCAGGAAAGTTTGTCCTTGCGACACGAAGAAATTGCAAAAGGATGATGGTGAACTGGGAGAAATGGTGAGACGTGTGTGACAAAATACTTTATTTCACATGAGCTGGTCCATGGCATTTCTGCCGAATTGTTGAACCAAATGCCGCTGCTCGTCTATCTAGCAATTTGCATGCACGGCTGCCTTTGCTTTATATTGTTGACAATAATGGCGTCTATGTTTTGCGTGCTGGAATTCGTTCTTTGCGCCAAAATGATCATTTATTGATGTACTGCGACTGCGTTTCCTCGCTCATACAAAATAAACACTTTAGAAAATTAAACTCTTAAAAATTCATATGTTGGGAGTTCCAAATGAAAATAAAAGCATATATCTGAACCTGGGAAGATTGATGCACCCTCGGAGGCCATAATGTTTTCAGTTGAAAAAATGCAGCTATCTCAGAGTACAGCCGGCTGTTCATTTCTCTATTGTGAAGCAAAAATATTTATGTATTTCATGTAAATTTAAAAAAAACTCGCTACGAACGGAGGTAGCTGCATTTCATTTTAACCGGAATGCGTTAAAATAATTAAGGAGGAAAGTATTTTTATTTGAATTTTAGGCGAAGCTTAGTTTTAAGTGAACTTGAGAAATAAAATATTTTAATACTTTTTTCCCAACGCATGGGACAGTATTTATTAATAAATTAGTTATTAATTGGAAAGAAAATACAACACAAGTACACGTTTTCCCTTTTTGCAAGACTCCCACGCATCAATATAACTAACATACATTGAGAAACAACTGATGATTATCTAATAATTTGTAGTTCAATGTTTAACTTCCAACTAGTTTAAGACTTTTCCGTGAGCTTCACCCACGGAGCTCGTTTTACACCTGCTTTACATATCACTTATCTATTCAGAACCAGCGCTCCGTGACTCTCCTGAGTACAAAGTTGTGCTGCCAATACCAAAGGCTTTTAGATAGATAATGGCTAATTGTGTTTCAAACAAGGTAAAAAAAGCGCCGATGATAACGAGCCGATCCCTTTCAAGCGGCCGCCCCACAATTCTTCCGTGCCGCACTCAGCATCAGCAATCACGGCATTTTTTGCCGATATTTCCCGAATGTGTTACACACACCCAGTCACTTCTTGGCTGGCTCACTGCGAAATTGCTACCATCAGTTGCACGCAAGCCTCAGCTGCGACTCAATTAGTCTCTTCACGTATCGCAAAAATTGAATCAGAGAAGAAAGAGAACGCGTGTGCTGAGCGTTAGTTGTTCTCCTCTCCAAATTAATCCCCGGCAGAGAAAAAGGGACTATCCAGCGATAATCCATTTGGCACAACTGTACACCCGGAAAAGGCATTGACGGAGCCGGTGGTGATAACAGTTCCTTTTGGTAAAGTCACTTGAACCGCAGCCCCTTTCTATGCTGCTGAGAATAAAATCACTATAATATGCTTGTGTCTGCTTCCTCAGCGGAAATTATTCAGCAACCGGGGGCTGTGCCACATGGTTGCTAGTTTAGCAATTTAAATTTAGGGAAAGCGAAGCGGTGAGGCTGCTCTTTTATCTTCTTGATCCTGTCAGTTTTGCGTGCAGAAAAAGCTCGACCTTGTTCATGAGCATGAATGCATTACATATACGTGCATTAGGTGTGAACGCAATTACTCTCTGTGATTAGAAAGGGGTAGAGAAGAAGCCGCGCAGGTAATTACGACGGCGTTTGAGACGTATAATCCCTTTACTTTTCTCTGAAATTTAAATTTAGCCCTCCCACTGACAGTTGCTCAACAACGTCAGTTGTTTAATTATTGCGCACTCTGCTAATGAACATCGTTGATTTTTATATTCCTTATAACTATAAATAAATTCCTTTGAGTAAACATAACTTTGTGAAAATAGACAGAAATTTGCAGGATCCGCAGGGTCTAAAATGAACTATTTATTCACTTTGATTTGCGTGCTGCATAAAAAACTTTTGTCGTATTGTTTTAGTTACCAGACAAGGAAACTCTTAGGGTTCTACATTTTGGCAATTAGCAATGTATTTGTATTCAAACAGCCTGTCGTGATCTGAACCAAGTTAAAAAAGTCAAAAGTTCTAATATGTGAAGCCAGGAGCGTTAAACTAGCAAAACAATGGCAAAAAATAATTCTTGACATTTAAAAATTAATTAAAAATATGCCTTCAGAATTTCTGAACTGTTCTGGACTTAAATGAAGAGCAAAAAATACACATATTCAGTTAGCTGATGAATGTTCCTATTTTTAATGATCAACAAAATATTCCATGTAACATCCTATTAGGATGTTACTCGTCCGAAGCATTTCAACTCACTAAATCCATTGAATCGAAAAATTTCACCTGCTGGTCTCAGTTTGCATCGTTTAAATTTGCTTAAAATCCACTAACTAAAACGTAGTGATATGCTTGTGAGTAGCATGAAGGGGTATAATAAAACTTGCTATGATTTTTAGGGGTATGAAATGCGGTGAGTCTAAAATTCTATCCAAACATTCAAAAAATGCTGTGAAACGCGCAGTTGTAAATATGACCCACACAGCATGCCGATGTTGGCAAGTATGTGCGCTCGTTACTAAAGCTGTTTCCAAGTTAGCTCCTTTTCAGAATTTTGTTATTCTCGAATCAGCTTTAGGGAACGAATGTTTGGCGCGCGTCGATTCAATGCGAGCCCTTCGGTGCAGAGTGCCCTTCGCTGGGTTGTGTTCCCGTTGCGGCCCTGGGCGCTCATGTTATCCGCTCTCGCATATTGCTACCAATGAAACTGTAACTAGTGCCAGCAGAAGCTCGCCTTTCCCGACCGAGATTAACAATTTCGCTGCAGCTAATGTTTCTGACCGCAAGTTTTCTTGTCCCCAATAACAACGAGACTGAAAATAGACGCTGACCAAAGTTATTTTCCCTCTAGTGGGACCTTCCAGCGAAAGAATCAGGGATTCGACGCAATATCATCAGTCAGTCATGTCATGACAGTGACCGGTTCCGTTCGAGATAAAAGTAACAGCGTTGGCGAGCAGATAACACGGTCGGGCTGGACCTCAAAAGAGCACAGCGGAACGATCAATCGTTGGACCGTCGAGACGACAGGTTTTCAACCCCCCATAATAATGCCCTGCGTCAAGCACGTCGTGTTAGGTGTGAATAGAGCAATTACAACTTGAAGAGTTTCATCGCGATGTGAGTGAGGGTTCGATCGAGTGTCTTTTCGCTGGCGGTGAGCTCTTTTTCGCAAGCAGGAGAAATGCTTCCGCTGCGATATCGAACGTTGCGCGGGGTTAAATATTGTTTTTATAAGAGAAAAACTTAAGCTGAATCACAGGAAGGGCAAATGATGGAGTTAACAAAATTTAGTTAATCATTCCTCTTTTCGTTTGTGCTCAGAAATGTGTGCAGTCAGGTGTTTACAACAACCGAGCGTTGATTTAGAATTCTCTGCAGCTAATCCTTTAACATGAATTTTGTTATGAAGGTAAAGCACTTCTGATGAGGCCCGCGAGGCCGAAAGAGCCGCTGCACGGTGCGAGAACGTTGTATATATTTTTTCCTCTTGGATTTACCTCATACCCACCCATTCTCAGTTTATTCAAATGCGCAAATATGTATTTAATTTTCAAGCACGTAATTTTTTCATTTTTAATTGATAGTGAAATCAGAAAAAAGTTTACACATATAAGATGACGACTACAGGGACAAGGAAGAATGAATAATGATGGATTGGTTTTAATAACATTTAACCTCATTGTATGATAAATAATTATTTACATAAATATTTAACATACTCCTTATTAAAAAATACATTTGAAGAGCAGAACCTTTTTCAATGCAAAAAAGGCATGGACCGACCCCAAAAAACATGACTTTTGTAGAAATAATAATTTAAAAGTAATAAACAGATTTAAACAGTGAAGATTTGATGTAAGAAATTAAATGAAAAACTCAGCTTTGTTCATTTCAGCTAAAACAAACAGTTTACAAATGGAAAGATAACATGAGCGTTCATTTTTGCACTCCATAATATCTTTCGGCGGTTTTCATTTCTGGAAATATCCCTTGAAAAGGTGTCTTTTTACATTTATTTGAAAACTCTATTTTGGTTGGCCTTCCAATTAAAGTGGATTCAGATATTTTCCATTGATGTTAATCTATTAACATTTTGATATATATAAACCCTGTTCAACCCACTTCGATTTTTTTAACTTTTGAATGAATATCAGCTTTGAAAAAATTTCTAAAAATACAGTCATAAACAGACTCGTCTGTGTCATATATCAATTTGTGTGGTAGTGGCACACCAGTTGAAATCAGCTCTGTGTGAAGATAACAAACGTTATTAATTACCTGACGCCATCCGCCCGCGGATCTGCGGCAATTCGACTCACTTATCTAATCGCGCTCAGAATTAACACGTACGCACAGCACACTCAAGTAGCAGTGTTTGTTTAACGCTGTAACATCACTTTCTGATCAACAGCCCTGCGTGGACGGGAGGCACGCATCTCCAGCATTCACTTTTGGTCCGTTGACGACTGAATGAACGAAGGAGAGAGCGCAAGGCCGCACGGCTTGCAATCGCCGCCGCCGCCGCACGCTCGCACAAATCGCAGCGCATGCGTTTCTGCAGCGCGCGTCTTCAACGCCGACAACCTCAGGCACATGGGACTGTTGAGAGGTCTCAACGGATCATTTTTGCATTTATTTTTTCCTATTATGTGACACATGACAGTAAATTTTGCATAATTCAGCGACATAAAGTCAAAGTTGGAAGAGATCAACTAATGTCAGCGGTTTTGTTCAGTTTTTGGGGCAAATGTTTTTCAGCAAAAGATTTGGACCGTTAAGGGTTGACCAAGCGCTAAAACTGGCACTCCTAAATATTATGCTTCAATATTCTAATTTGCATCGACACTAACAGATGGGAGTAGATTATAATATTCCTAAAGTTTTGTGTTAAGCAGCCACATAAAATCAAAACGAATAGAAGACTTTAACAAATTAAGAGCTTTACTCAATGGAAATTTTAAAGTGGGAGATGGGTGGAAAAAGTGGGAGAATTCAAATGAAAGATTTAAAACGCTCTCAAACTGGACAGCAATTTCGGCCGCTCATTCCCCTCAGGCTTCATCAAAATTAAGCATCCTCTCTGCAGCATGGATTTGGTTGGTTTTTCAGGTTAAGAACTGCTGATGAGGCATGAGGGGTCGAAACAGTGGCTTTCCAAGTATAACAAGAACGAGTGATCAATTTTTCTCTCGCAAATAAATACAAATATATATCAAATATTATATAAGGCTAGAAATTAAAGTGATAAATAAATAGCTCCGCACTAATATATGTGCAATTATACATACATATATATGAGAACAGAATGATACAATTTAAGACCATATATTGTTTAAATCGACGGATACCTCCTAATATTGCTTTTGTTCGTTGTCAGCTGCGCCACGCTAGTCCTCGCTTTACAAACTTAATAAAAAATCGAAGGAACAAATAAATGTTCACTAGCACTCTGGGCCATATCACACTATCCAATATCACTGTACAAATTTTCGCCATCTAGAACTGCCTGCCGCCGCCACAGTTGCTGTGAAAAGAGTTTGTTCAGCTGCCATCTCAAAATCTAAAAAATAATTATCTGATACTTGTGTCAAAAATGACTTTTGATAGTAATATTTTACAATAATTATAATAAAAGGTGTTTTAATAAATTAATTAAGAAATAATCTACATTGTTGTTTATTCTTGCCAAAGTCGTACATTTAAGATCAGAAAATTAAAATTAAAGCAAAAAATGGCTTACAGGGTTGAGGTTCTTGTTGTCTAGGAGATTTTGACACTTCAAACTAGATATCTCAAATAATCTAATCTCGTAAATAGACGAGAATATTTGAATATTTTCGGTAAATATTAAGTTTAAATTAGCTCGTGCGCATACTGCGATAATTGATTTTTTAGAATGATGGATTGTGGCTAATCAATGAAAGATATCAGCTAGTAAATAAAAAATATTCGTGCAAAAACAGTCCACTAGATTAAAATTGCTGCCTACTAAAAATACGAGACAAAATAATCTGCAAATCTAATGTAAACAAAAAGGAGGAAAGCAATACAGATAATTTGAAAGATATAGTACCCAGCACTCGAGAATATTGAATCGGTAAAATCGTGCCGACTGTCTCAACAAAAGTGTGTTGATCAGAATAATTGATTTTGTATTCGATTACTGAATGAGAATTTTTATTCCATATTAATGTTTGCAGATGCTTATTAAAGCTGATGTGCTTGGATTCAGATTGCAAAATGAAATTAGTGGACCTCTATATTTAAACCATCAATCTTTTGAAACCTCCATCTCCATCAGAGGATTATTGAAAACTAATTTGTAAACACTCCTTTCTATTTAATAAGAGTAAAAAAATCATCAGCATTCAACACTTTCCTCCATTTTCCATCTAGCTCTAGAAAAATATAAACATAGTGCCTCTAATTTTAATGGATGTTGATAAATGAAGGACAAATATTGAATGGAATGCTTAGAGTGGTATGCAAACTACATATTACGCCTCATCAAATTAGTTTTAAATCTCTTTACAATCTTCCCACACTATTTTCACCTCTTTTGACGTTGCGTCTGCATGCAGTCTCTGCGGCCCTGTTGGTTATTTACTCTATGCCATGAGGGTCATTATGCAAACATTTCAAATTTGTTGTCAGCTAAGCGGTAACTCTTAATAACGTGGAGAGCATCGAGGGGACAGCATCATCGGCCTGTTTGAAAAGAAGCAGAAAGTGTAGCGGTGAAAGGAAGCAGCAGCCTATTCGAAAAGAGTTCTGCTTACTCATCTGGCACGACCTATGTATTACTTTTTGACCTGCAATAATGTGAGGCGCCGTCGTAATTTTCTTCCTGCAATTGCGGGTTAGTGCAGGAAGCGTGCTGAATGAACCCTAAATGAATGAACGTGAAGGGCTCATAATGATTTTCTTTTCACAGAAAATGCTGCAAATGGCTCCAGCAGACCGACCCTGCTGGATTGCTTCGGTGGCAGCCCTTTACAAAAATTAATTATTTTTCTGCTGTGAGTTTTAGTTTTCATAGGCCAGCTAGAGTGCTTGGGAGAGTCCATATCTAATTTAAAAAAGTTTGCATTTTCAGTGCAATGCATGGAATTGCACTATGTTATTTTCTATGATATTTTAATAGTTTTAATCAAACGCAATCGAATTTTTTTTCTTTTTTTCGAACCTCTGCTCAGCACATCCTATGAGATTACCGAGTCCATTAACACCACTGAGTGGATAATATGGAGTCCAATGTGGCCATCTTTTCGCCTCCCTGCACCGAGATCTTTGATTGAAACGCTAAACATTTATTTGTCTCTGAAGCCGCTAGAAAGGTGCGAAAACCAGCAAGTGAGGAGTCGGCGCCGGTGCGCCTCCGAGCCCATTGAGCTATTTTAACCTTTCGAGTCACTTAACTAATCACCTTTTGCCATCTCTGACATTGGGCAGCCAGTATTAGATCCCCGAGCAACTCAAATATCTCCCATTGCTTTGACACTCCTGAGAGAAATGCTTCAAACAATGCAAGCCAACGGGCTAGTTGATCTATTCTATACATAAAAATACGATAAAAGCTTTAGGCAGGTAAATATCAACCGCGCTCTGCCCATTTCTGAATGAAAATAAAATGAAAATATTACAATTTACGAATTTAATCAATTTTTTTAACACAAAAAACGTGTACAACAGGCAGGGGAAAAATTAATCACACAATTCACATTTACGAATACATCCCTTTTTTAACCTATATTATGTACTAATTTTTCTCTCATTTAAACACATTTTAATATTATTACCAATAACATCATGTCAAAGTTAGGGACCGGATACTTTGAGTGCCACTCGCTTCTTTCCCTTACAGTTGAACTCCAAAGTTTGAATATAAAGGCATATGGCACAGTAACCAAATCCAGCCGTTGTCGATACAACCCACGCTCAGCGGCAAAGGCATTAATTTACATAGAAGATTCAATTCTCTTGGGAAGGAGTAGAGGAGTAGAGAAATAAAATAACCCGGCAACTGGCGCGATTTCAGAGAGCGAACCCGGTTGGATCCTTTTGCGATCCTGTTATCAGACGCAATAAATAGCTGGATGGATTTATTTCCCCGTTGGAGCAGGTGCATTGTCGGGTCGAAGCCAGATGAGCAAACCCTTTGTCGGCTCTTCGTGTACTACAGCTCAAAATATAAGCCAAAAGCGAATATCTTTCTTCGGCTTTAACAGAGATTATTAACAAGACATTTTGCGCAATATTTTCGGTCCTTGTGATGTCACTTCTTCAAATAAAAATGAAGAAAAAATGTGCTGACGGATATTGGTTTTCAACTCTCTTTTCATCAGGCACGATGGCTTTTTACAACGCTAATTGGCCCAACATGTAAGGTTTTAGTGCTCATTTCATCAAATTTATTTCTTGAAAACGCCTTTAGACTTTTCTCAGGATATTTTCGGCAAGAAAGGTGTAAACCTGCTTGCAGAGTGAGTTGGTGCAGATTGCGCGGAAGGGGAAATACAAATTCACAAACCATCCAAAAATTATTTTAGCAAAGTCAACACAGCGGTGCAGTCAAGCCTGCTTTTCCTCGAGCGCTCCTTGAAGTGATTTTGCTTTCGCTGCATGTCCTTAAAACTTGTCAGGAAAGCCAAACGCGAGTGCGGAGTGATTATTCACGATTTTGTTGATTTTACCTACGCGTAGGCGCCCACCGTTTTCGATTGCAGAGTGCGTAGGTTTAGCATTCGTTTCAGCTGGGTGCGCATGTTTTTCACATAGTAGAAAAAAGCGGGTAATCGGAATGAAGATGAATTAATAGAAATGGGGCGGCATTGAGGACAATGTACCATTGCAGACACGGTCTTAATAAAGTTTTGATTCAATAGCAATTCATTCGCTCCTACCCAAAACTGCGGTATAAAAAGCTTCGTCTTTCCTTTTCACAAAGTTGAAGCGATTTGTAAAAATTTTTGCTGCACAGCGGCACGATTTTATTAATACAGCCTTCTAATCCCAATATGAATGAGATAATTATTTTTCAAGGCTATTTCATATCTGAGATTAAGAGAAATGTTCACCGTAAAAAGTAATGGATTGAAGAAACTTGTTGCTTTGATTCCTTTTATAGCCGAGTGTTTCATACGTAACGCTTTATCTAGAGCGCTTCAGCAGAGGTCGCAATTAAAATATTCCGTTGGCTGAATGTTCGAAGTGCCTGCTAATTAAGATGTGTGAGTACGTCAAAGCAGTGGCTGCTCTCTTAATCATTCGCAGTGTGACGGTTTAATTTTGGTTGCACAGCGCTGAGGCAGAATCCAATTTGCAAAGTAAGGCTGTTTACATTGTATGATTTACGCGAAAAAAGCTTCAATTAGAATTTTTGCTACGGCCCAGAAGTTGCAAAAGCAATTTCATAGCTGGTCTTTTCGGAGCGAAATGAAAGAGATAACAGCACACTCAGCAGAGAATGAAAAATGCCTCTAATTTCTCCTGGAACGAAATCTGAGCTTTAACCTTTGCTTTCGAGATCCTTTGATGTGGCATTAATCTGCTGGATCAAAAAATTTGCTAGATACTTCAGGCGCACGTGCCGGGCACATTATGAAGAATTTTCGTAATAACTGTTTTCCCACTTATTCTTCCTCTTCTTTGTGACGCCGTTATTGCAAAAACTCTGAGCAAAAAATGGCTCTCAAGTTTGTATATTTTTTTGCGTCAAATAGGAAGAATTTTTTCTCGTTTTTCGTTTAAGAAATCACACCCATGTCGCGTTTTCGCCCTCCTGTGAAATTCCATTTGCCTCTTGTGTACATCCGTAAGCGACTGCTCCACCGACCGACCCAAAAAGCAAAGAAGCATTCCGCCTCGCGTCTAGCTGTTGTACATATACACGTGGGCCTGTGTGCGAATTCGCAGCCATGTTTGGCGAGCACTTAGATAACAGGCGGAATTTTGTCAAGTCGCGTTGTCGCTACCGTTTTTACCAACCTGATGTAGAACTAATATCGTATGCATAGAGACCTCTCCGGCGGATAAATGAAAAGCTGTTTGTGGTAAAAACCCCTTTTCTCCCCCCGAGTTGATAATAGGATGGGATTACTGCGTCATCAGCTTGGAGCATGGAACTAATCCCATTTGTGTCCTCAGTGGACTCCTTCGCCCGTGAACCTTTGTTATCCATCCATCTGACTTGTGCTTTGGCGAAGCGATCAAAATCAAAAGAGTGCAGAGAAGGCACTCGCTGTTGATTTTCCCTCCGAAGGAAATTTTTGGAGCTTGTTAGAGGAACAGAACGCGTGACTTTTCAATATTTGCGCTGTATATTTGATAGCATTTCGTGGCGTTCTGTTAGCAGTTGGGTCTTTTTTTAGGTCGAGTAAAAAGTAAGTAAATAACATTTGTGCAAGAAATTTTTGTTGCTTGCAAAAAATGTATTCCACTTCTTTGACTTTACAAAACGTCAAGAATAATTTGAATTTTTCATTTTAAATACACATCATAATTTATTCAAAAAATTATATTTGCCATCGAAATAGGGCTTGAATAGTTGTCTCTTTTGAGAGGTTGCGCATGAGGCAGATAAAAAACGAAGGGCAGTCTTCTTTTATTCAATCCCATTTATAATTAATTGCGATGCTCATGTTTTGTGTTACATCACCATTATTTCTCTCGAATGGAGCATTCAAATATCATTATTTGTGAAAGCTTAATAGCAAGATGAGAAAAGCATCAAAGATGCGAAAGGAAAATAAAAAATGAGGTGAAACCAATTTACAAATAAAATGTTATCCTTGACGAAACCAGCGCTTTAAAATCGCTTTGCCGATGTAATATTTATTTAACTCTATTCGATTTATAGTGCATATATAGGCCAAAAATATATAATGTTAGTTGAGGAAAGGCTGTAAAGGAAGCGGAAAACTGCTAAATCAGTCCGTATAATCACCGCAATATGCGGCCATCTTAGATCACTCAAATGTCAATTTCAATACAATTTTTTAAAACTTTCTTTTAAAAATGGTGCTTTAGGAGCGTGTATTCTACAACTTATTATGTGCAACAGTGATTTACTATGGTGCTGTTCACATATATCTTATTTGGGTTTCAAATCCATAGCCGGTTCGGTGTGTACCCTCCAACGTTGTTTTATTTTTTGGTTTCTCGTCGGCAAAAAAGGCAATCGTAACGTGCTCAGTCAGAGCGTAGGAAGCAGAGAGCAGAGTAACCCCACGCTATGCTAATCTCCTATTGTTGGGGCGTTTAGGCGCTCATATTGTTCGCTCGCCATGGTTTCATTGGGAATGAACGCTTAAGAAACTCGTTTGCGAGCAGAGTTTGAGAGGATTTAGCAAAAAAGAGGTGGGCTAAGCTTTGGCCAAACTTTGAGATCAGAGTCAAATAGATCTCAAGTCAAGAACGTTAATGAATTCCTTTGCGATTTCTTCATAGAGCCACAATATCAACACTTTCATGGATAGGTTGTCTCTCAAGTCTCAATCGTCGGGATAACGATCCGGTAATCACACCCACCTGTGTGGAGGACAAGCAGCTCTTCTTCATTCGCCAAAGGCCTCGAGGGGAAGAGTCGGTACGTCAAAACTGGCTGACAGATTCGATTGTTGTGTTGCGAAGCGTTTCCTATCGCCGCCAGCTAACCCTGCTTGCTGGACCTGTAAGTGCTATGAAATACATATATATTGTGTGTGCATGTGGTACTGTCAAGCACTCTGTGAGTACCGAGATAGGTGGCCTGCCAGCCGCCTGTCATCGATGAAAGGCAGGTTGCATACACACACCATGGCAGCTCAAACTCAATTCGCCGACGCTTTTATTGCGGTGTATACTTTGACGGCGTTCTTGTCAAGAAATTTAAACCTTCTTGTGATTTGATCTCTTCCTTTTCTCGTAGTGATGTTTGGCTTCGGAATTCCGGCTCAAAGGTGAATTTAAAGTGGTGACGTTTCTATTTCACCAAATCCTCCCATTCTAAGAAGTGTGTAGATAGCTCGAAAGCGTTTTGCATATCAAAGAGGATAGCCGCTCCTGTGTGCAAAGGGTGCCCGAATCACGCACATGTCCAATAAAGAACGTGCTCTCGCGGAAAAAGTCGATTCATTGCTGCTGTATAAGTGCCTGTTTTAATCGATATTGTGCTCTCACAATCACTGACTCCTCTGAAATTTTTATTACATATCTGGCACAAAAAATGTATCAGAAATTCCGAGAATTCCAATTAAATGGCAGCTGCTCGACTTTTTCCTTGAAGGAAGGGAGAGCGATCGTTTTATCACAGAAGGCGTTCTCAAACGAAATCAGATTATTCCATTCTCCAAGTCTCTGCAGCTCGAATTACAATGTTCTTTAGTTTATCCTTGATTTCGCTGCTATAATGAATACCCTCAGCTTGATCTCAACATATCGAAACATGGGATAATATTGAAAGCTTTATCTTGCGAGTATAATGTGTAATAAGCACATACATAATATATCAGGTAAGCCTCAACTGCCTCATGAATATGACGTACTTGATAACGTCGAAACTGGTCGAGAATTAAAACGACGAAATTGAAATAACGAGGATGAAGCCTAGTTTAATTTTTTCTCAACATGAAAACAACCTCGAGTGGTCGCCTATTTCAAAATCAGAGGTTTTATTATGTATTTGATTTCGTTTAACATGCTTGAGAAGTAATTTCTAACATATGACACCAAGATCAAAAGCTTTGCAGAAGATTGAATTAATATTCCGCTCACGTTTCAAAGACTCTTACTTTTTCAAATTGAGGAGATTTGTAAAAGTCTCCACGTCTTGACGTTGAAGTAATAAAATTTACTTTGCGAATTGCAGCAAAATCATTAAATTGTATTTTATATCTTTGAAAGATGCCAGCTTGATATTTACGGCCTATAAAATTATTTACAGCATATCATAATGGAACAATTTGAATATGGGCGTTATTTATCACAAGAATATAATGATGTATAACATCTCAAAAGAGTACTATGGAGAGTTTGCAACTTTGCTTCTTACTGCAAGCTACACCACGAACCAGTTATATAAAAAGTTGAACAAGAAAGTTGACGGATCTGTAGGCGTGCTACAAAACCGAATATGCGGTACATGAAAGGCAAGCCAGGATATGGATTGAACAAAATTTGCGAGTTTTGCAATTTGCAGAGAAAGGACGGAGAGCGTCCGAAAGATGGTGCGGGTGTGTGATTTTCCGTTTGCTGCTGCGCTGGAACGGAGAACCGCTCAGCGACAATATAGGGAACTACTAGAAGGGTGGCTCGATTTTATAAAGGGAACGATTGACGCTAATACATATATTTTATTTCATAATTTTAAATTTAATATACATCAGAAAGACCATAAAGATATTTTAAAAGTTATAGCTTAAAAAGTCTCACACTCTTTAACAAAATTTCATTCTTGATGCGATTTAAAAGAGTGAAATTTCTGTGAGCTTCGCGGCCTTCTCCGCTGGTTAATGATATTCTCAGCGTGCAGTGATTTGATCTCGATCACGCCAAAGCACTACTCAAACCAGCATAATAGATTTGTTGTAAAAAAACTTGGTCCCAAATTCCGATTTCGGACACCGGTTGAGAAATTACCCGAGAGATCTTGGCAATACACAACGCACTCGAGCAATCCGTCATCGCTCGTCTTTCCCGTCAACAAATAACCTTTGCTCGCTTGGTCTCTGGTCTCTGGCGCTGTAAACTTAATTTTATATCACGAGACAAGGAAAAATCCATATCGGATAAATTTAGTTCATATCATTTTATAATGGCTTATTCCACAGACGAATAACTAGGAATGGAAGGCTAAAAAACGAAAAAGTACGAGAGCGTAGTATGATGTCATATTTTCTCTTAAAAATTTTCAGATGTTTTAGCCTTCCATTCCAACTATGGGAGTAGCCATTGTAAAGTTGGTTAATATTATTCCATTTCTCCTTTATCTTTCCCTCTTTACTTGAGTTTTTTTTATATCCTACTTGCATGACTATTTTAACTTTCTTTTGATTTTCACCTTCCTGGATTTTCACGGCTTCACTCGCAAAAACTTCGCTCCCTCCAAACTGGTCCCACGCATATGGCAAGAAATTTCTCCAGTTCAAACCATTGAGTCAGCATAAAGTCAAGCTGTTCTAATCAAGGCTTGATGGCGAAAAACTCTAATCATCCTGATCTAGAATTATTTCAAATTCATGAAAAGGAAGTATCACTTCATGGTTGTTTCTTTCAATCTTTAAAAGGAAAAACAAGACTCGGACCAGTCATTGATTGATTTTAATAGTTTTTCAAATTTTCAATTAATTAACTAGTTATGACTTACCCGGTGAATGAGGAAAACACAGATTATTTAGATAGCTTTAACAACAGTTTTCACCATATTTAACAAGTCGGAGTATTAAATAAATAAATCCACACACCTAATTCATGAGTTAGCTACAGCCCTCTTCAAAAGACAAAATGATCATAACTAGTAGCTAACTATATAAAGTATGGCGTAATTTTTAGGATATATGTTTTTATCGTGAAATCAGGCGCACTGAGTGCAAGGATTAAGTATTTTTTCCTTTTTAAATTTCCAAAATTGTTGTTGCTTCTTCAATTGCTTGGAATACACTGTGCAAGTGCGTAATTCAATCAGAACAAATTTCAAAGAATTGACGTGTTTTGAATTGTTAAAAACGTCTCGTGTATTTTTCAACTAAAAATTCATGAATAGACACAAATCGATTTCTTCAAATGCTAAAGACCGATCGCATTTCCATGTCACGCGGGCTGCACGGGGAATGGAGCGTGTGATAGTGTTGCCTTCTCTATGCGATCATTTGATCCAAACCGGGGGAGCAGGTTGAACTCAGCTATTTGTCTACTTCCATCAACGCACGCTTATTTGACTGCGCCGGCGGGGGATGAGGAGCGATTGCCTGAAGTGGAAACGATTGCAAACTCAAATTGATTCCTTTTGACAAATCGCTGCAAATCGAGAGCCCAACCATTCCCGTGGATCTCGAGCAGGGAGCTTAGCAGAGCGAAGGAAGCACTTACAAATTGCGAGCCAGGCGGCGCGCGTCGCAAAATTACTTGCGACCGAGCCGAGAGAACTTCCATTCCATAACAACTAAGACAGACTACCTCCCTTGAGCACATGGGACGCTGCATGGTTTATTAATTTCCCTCCTGATTGATCACACACTTGCTTGGAATTTGGAGTGATGTTAATGCTGGGCTAAATAGACCGTGAGCTGCTTATATTCCACAAATTTCCACTAGATTTGTCAGCACATACATAATATCTTTTAAGTCGAGAGGGAGAAATTTTCGGCCACGTTTATTGATTCGTGTTACACGTAATAAAGCTGTTTTTGATAGCGTAATTTAGCTGCTAGATTTTATTAATTTTTAAAATTTCAGCAATGAAAATGTATGAACCTATTTTACCGATGATTTAGGTCGAATATTTATTTTAAATAACATTTAACAGTTGCAAAGGTCGGCCGTAAATTAAAAAAGTGCTATTTATTATCAGTGCAGTAAAGGACTGAATTGGATTTTAATAATATTTATAGATATTTTCAGCTAGATTTTTTTGCCTCCATTAAAAATAATATAAATAAATTAAAGAATACATTTAAATTTAATTCTATAAAACTCGAAATGCTCAAGTAGTTCGAAGGTCTGGGAGCTGCAACGACGCCCACTCGCCACTTGCTGGTTTTCGCACCTTTCCAGTGGCTTTAGGGACAAATGTCTGGCGTTGTCGTTTTAATCAAAGACCTCGAAGCGGGGAGGCGAAAATATGGCCACATTGGGCCCAAGTTCCTCTGTGGCCACTCGCCACTCGGGCCCCATATTATCCGCTCGGCGGTGATATTGGGACTCGGTGAGCTCATAATCCCTCGGGATGTGCTGAGCAGAGTGTATGCAAAAAAAAATATTAATTAATTTAAACATTCAAGCAAGTACACATGACTATGACAGCTTTTTTAGATTTATATATGATCCATGTTTAAAAGAATCACACATTAAAACGATCTAAGGAACTATTAAATGAAGAGCAAAGTCTGGATTATTTGGTTTTTTTATGAAGCACATAAAAGTCTTATGTTTTGGTCACGTGCATTTTATTTGTATTGTACTAGCTGCAATCTAGCACTTTTCAGTTAAATTATTTTATATTGGTTGAATGTTACTATCATTTATTTATTAATTTCCAAAATATGCTTCACTCGAATATTACAAAAACATACCATATTATAGCACATATGAAACGACTGTTCAAATTCACCGTGCAACCTTTATGAAAAAAACTGCGAACAAAGAATCGAGAAATTCATGTATTCCACTCTCTACCTGGGCACTAATTAAAAATTTTGCAGCAGAGGCGAATATTGAAAATGCTCCTGATGAATAATTCTTTATTAAACAGTCTTTTTGATATGCGTTCGCATGACGCCCCACTTATAAAAACATCTGATCGAAAATTTGGTCGCTGTTGTGAAATCGAATCTATTGTTTGTTTGTAGAGAAAATTAATGACTAATTAGCATGTATAGGCTTCAGTTAATTATAGCGCTGTGCGAGTCGATGTTAATTTGGGGCACTCTATCTGACTTTGAGAGCATGAGTAACATTATGCTGGTATTATTTGGAAGTGGGAAGCGATAAAATTTTAACGCGCATCGCTCTCTTTCGCAACGGTTCTATAGTGCTTGTGCACTTAACATTCAATGCACAGCTGTTAATAATACGATTTTACGGCAGGCAAACAATGTTCAATGACAGCTTTTATTGTTTGCATTATATCTGCTGTCACGTATGAAGCAAATTTACTGCACGTAAAATATTTTACGAGAATTAAAGGATTCGAAGAATATTGCTTGCATTAATAAAGAATTAATGAAATTTATCATTCCAGATGAAAATTTATTCAAAGGGTGTTTATTTATTGAGTCAATTAGTACTAATTGCCTCTTACGGCGCAGCAATTGCAGGTAGTGGCATCATTTTAAGCACGAAATGTGATCCATTACGTGCACGCTAATTTAGCAAAATGCATATGTTCACATACAGGGAGGTGCTTGAACAGCAGCCTTTGGTGTGTACTTCATTCGAATGTGCCGCAGTTTGCGTTTTCATGTGCAAATAAAAAGGATGGTTCAACCGGACAACTCATTTGCAAATTAATTAGTTTATTCACTCAATGGCTTTCAGCTGTACATCGACTACGTCGAATTTGAAAAATATGAGATTTTCCACAAACGAAGGCAATAATTTATTCCCTCGAATCTTTGATTTTTATCTCAGCCTTTCTCTATGAGCTACAATTTATTTGTGATATTATATCTATGTGTACGTCATCATTATTTGTTGGCAAAGTGAACCACAGTGAAATATCATTCGATATTCTATCCCGCATGAATGTGTTTGTGTGCAACATAGATGTATAATACATATTTGCTTCGTAAATTAATGAGTGAAATGTTGTCTGTCAAAACAAGGGATAGTGAGTATCAGTTACGAGCTGTGTGGGATGCCAATCCATTAATCTTCCCACTGCGAGCATAATAAAAATAAGTCAACAATTACCAACATTATGCACTCCACAAAGTTTTATCACTGTTTGCACAAGCGCTTCATAAACCATATTAATAATATGATTATCTGTCCTTTCTATAGCTCATTTTGCTGCCTTTCTTGCAATTATTTGTAAAGATGCCAAGGTCACACGTGATCAAGCATTTTTATGAAATGACAAAAAGACCAAAAACATAATTTTTCTATTCATCCAATAGAAAACATCTAGTTAACTTCTAGTTAAGGCTGTATTTTCTGTAACACCAGAAGCGGCCGAAAAGAAAATGATGTATAATGAACCCTTTTAAGAATAAAACAAATAAAAAAAAACTGGTGAAGACTGAATTTAAAACTGCAGTTCGAGGTTGAGAAATTTTCGGGAAATCTGCATTCTTGGCTTGGCACCGTCAATAGCCCTCCGATAATCAGCAAATCCGTTCATGCCTGATATTTCATATCGTTTTTTTTTTTTTTTTTTTTGTAGAAAAAAGGAGTTTGATTTTTCTTTAGTAGAAGCCAAACTTCCGAGAAGCACAAACAAATACATAAAGGAGACGCAGCACATGTCGTCCGAATGCAAATTGGACCTGCGAGCGACAAAGGGACATTTGAAGCGTGCGCCAGGACGTGCGCATCTGCAGCATCCGCTGGCTCGGCGCGACGCCCGACTGGAGACTCTCAGCCACCGCCGCCGCCGCGAGTGCGACTCAGTCAGTGTGCTCCGGGATGTGGCAGGCGACGCAACCTGCGCCGCGGCCGCTGTTGCCGCTGCTGTTGGTGCTGATGGTGCCGACCGCGGTGTTCGCGGGCGCCGTCAGCGAGCCCGGCAAGAACGTCACCATCCACAAGGTGGCGGTCCTCATGGCCTCCAACCTCGGCTCACCCTTCGACCTAGAGAGGTGCGGGCCGGCCATCGACCTGGCCCTGATGGAAGTCAACGAAAAATACCTCAAGGTGCACGGCGTGCAGCTGGAGAAGGTCCAGCGAAGGTGAGGCGCTTCAAATTGAAGCATGCTCTTCTACGGGCTCATTTCGTCGTAGCTGGTCGGCAGTTTTGCGCGCAATACTCGGTGTTGTATATTTTCTGGTTGTTTTTTACGAAAATTATGTCACGAGGGAAACCGGTCTTCTATAAAGTATTCTTTATTCAATATGAGTTCAAAGATTTTAGAGTTTAAATTTTGCTCCAGTTTTTTCAAGTTCATTGAAATTTGATTTTATATATTATGATCTTAAATGTGGTAGCATATTTCCTTTCGTGATTTAGATAAATTTATACTGATTCGTTCAACGAAAACCTTTCTCCAGATATAAAAAATTGATAAAATATTTCCGTGTTTGAATACCTCGAAAATCTGGACTTTTCATTGAAGCAAAGAGCAACTCTTTTCCTTGCTTTATAATAAGTGTCAAACTTATGACTAAAGCCGTTCTACATACATACACAATAATAAAAATATAGTTAGAATTTAAATTATCTTTAAACTTGATCATGATATATTTTCAAGTTTTATTTTTTTAAGGAATATTTTACTAAGATTAAATATATTTAACATGTATGTATTTTAATCGCAAAACAATATTTTATACTCTGAACTCAAGGTAAAGCATTGTAGTATACCAAGAAGATGTAGTGTCTCGAAATAATTTATAGGATGTTGAAATTCCATCGATATTCATAGTGGGAGTGTTCTTGCAATTTTCTTTCTAGATGTTTGAATTGTTCATGTTAGCTCTTACAAAATAGGCAAAATAGTTTCGAATAAATTTCACTCTTATTGGTAGAACTATAAACTCTTTCAAAATGAATTGTAAATTGGTAGACAGACTTTTTCGTTCACGATTTGCTTCCCAAATTTTCACTGCTGGAGGCATTTCTGACGCATATAATAAGTTTATGCATGGCTATCCAGCTCTTTTAAGGCCTCCAAAATCGACCGAGAGTTTTTCGCCACACTTTGAACAAAAATTGGTAGGGAGCCTTTTTCTGACAGACACAACATGTTCACGAGACAAGTTAGTCTCGGGCTAAAATATTTATTTTGTAAAAAGTTGCCTATCACTTCTACGCGAGTGAGAAATGCAAATATTGTGATAAACTAATGAACTTCGGCCGTTTCCTCGACTATGCGATAAAAAACTGTCTAACTTTGCCTCAAGCTGCGGAGCAACCGCGAAGTGAACTTATTTTTCTACCTCTGTTTTGCACTTAAATTGCTTGATAAAATATACATTGAAAGAAAAATAAAATCAGAATAAGCATAGAGACGAAATATGGAGTTTTGCTGCTCCCAGTTTGAACAAGAAAGAGTATTATAGAGTTAGCAAAGCAAGCATTTTTTTAAACAGTTTAACGCGATTAAAAGGAACAGTGTAAGCTAACTTTTGGAGTATCCTTACTTCCACCGAAATTCTCAGTCATTTTTAACTTGTTCTCGTCATAATTTTGGTATTATTCCAATTAAGTAATCTATCCCTTTTCCGTTAATCTAAATCCCCTGACAGGATGTCGGGAACGTCCTGCCTTATATTGATAAAGGTTGAAGCATATCCTTTAGAACAGATGTCCATAAAGAGCTCGACTCCAACAGCACATTATCTGGGAAACCCTTGTCTGCTCGTAAATCTGCGTTAGCACTGAAGAAATTCGTGCAAGATTCAGCGGAACAAGATTTACACAGGACCGGCCAACCGCAGGCCTTGATAAATTTGCGCGGTGAGCCGGCGGGTAAGCAGTCTGTGGCCGGCTTAATTTGCCTGGAACGAGATACAGTTCTTACTCACCCTGTTCTATACAGGTCTGAATTTTTCATACCTATGCTCGTCCGCGATTACCCGGGTAAGCCGCGCGGAAAAGAATGCAGCTCTCTTCCGCCAACTGGCGGCACTTCTACATTATAAATAAGTAGGCAATACCCACCTGCCCTTGCCATTATGGCCGCCAACTTTTTCTTCCCTGGGCTCAATTGCAGCAGGGACACACGATGCTGCGAGTTCCAACTTGTCGGAATAAAAAAGCGAGAGACCAGCGGCAGCTCCCCGAGCGGGAAGAGCTTTTGCAAATAATTGCTCCCCGAAAGCAGAGGGAACTTTGCAGACCGGCCCAAATCGTACCGGAGAGTTGGTTTTAATCACTCAGTCGAGCACAATTCCCGTAATAAACGCACACTCTCCTGGGAGACCAGTCGCATTTTGCCGCTGGCAAAAAATTTTGACAGCCAAAGACCGCACATTGAATTACACTCTGAGCTTTTTCTCTCAGTCTTCACTTTTTCTGCTCTGTGGTGTTCTATTTTCCCAGCTCTCGTTGCTCTCTGCAGACCGTCCCGTATTTTTGCTCCAAACCGCAAAAGTTTCTAAGCATTTTTACCCGACCTTTAAACAGTCCGGTAGGATCAGTGGAAATAGCGGAGGCATTTTTAAGCTCACTTCGGAATTTGGTACGCAGATAAAATTTAATATGCATCAAACCTACCCTCTTGAAACTTTTGCGTTGAATAAGAAATTCCAATATGGGGGCGCTCGGCCACAAAGAGGGTCCAAGTTGCAAATGAAACCACGGCGCAGCAGTTTGGTGATGGCGGTCTTCTGTAGTTTGCGCAGTCAAATAAGTAGACCCCTCCTCGGAGAGTTGATTGGGGCTACGTTCGTTTTCGTCGAATTTCAATTAATTTGGCCTTTTGTGCCAGCCGATACCCCGTGTCGTTCAAAATACTACATAATGTGATACACTTGGGACATACTCAAAGGGTCAAATATTCAGTTCCACGAATAACAGAGAGCCAGCATTAGAATGGGAAACGTTTGGCTGATGTGGCAAGTAAAACCCTAATCCCTCTGCGCTCTTTCCTTATCGTTATTCCCTGTGCAACACTGCACACTGATCAGTCTATTTGACCAACCTTTGGCCTCAGAGCTGTGGGGACAAACATAAGTTCTGATTTTTTGATCCACCTAACGCCCAAACAAAAATATTTGCTTATTAACTCAAAACTTACGTGCCTATTCATATCCAAATCAAAAACATAGTTGGAAGAACCCATGCTTACAAAGCTTATATTTTTTAAAGTTTTTATCTTAAAATTTGGTATAAATAACGTTTAAAATTATACTACGGCACCAAAAATTGTCTACGGATTGCAATGTGTGTTTGAACAAGAACACGTAAGCACTTAATAAGAAGTTCTAGAATTGACTTTAATCCAAGAAAATGAACTTAATGCCCCTTTATTAGTTAAAAAATATATGTGAAATTTAATTTAAAACACATCTCTTTGTCAATCTTTTTCCTTTGAAATATAACTTGACGACTGCATCACTTTACTTACTTCCATAAATTTTCCACTCGTCAAGTGCAAATTCTAATCATAAATTTGTAGATTTTGAAATTTGTTACACTGCTAACAGGCATCACAGTCCGGAATTAAATTATATTTTAGCATCAGCGTTTACGGTTGCAGTCGATACCCACGTGTAGTGGTGACAAGCTGTCAATCAATTCTTGACAGTTACAATTCAATTTAACAAATTCATACATTCATGCATCGGTGGCTTCTGCTTTTGCACTTGACTGGAAAATTCTGCGAATAGATTATTTCGTCTCCTCCACAGTGCTGATCTGAATTTCAAAGTGATCCCAATTCTTTCCCGTCTGACTTTTCCATTTGGTTCAATGGTATTGAAAAGGAGTCTCGTACTCGAGGAAAACCTTTCGATCTCTCTTCCGTTCAGAGAAAACTAATGAATTGCTTTATAATACCTACGTATCGAGAACATTTGCTTTTGATTTCAAATGAGAGCCTGAAAAAATTGCTCGTGAAATAAGGAAAATTCCTCATCAGACAGGCAACTCAACACAGGCTCAGCAGTACAAGCCAGATTTTCCAACCCTGGAAAACCACACATTGTGCGCGCGGACCGAACTTGCAACTTTGATAACAAGTTTGTTAGCTCAAGTACACTTTGATTGTTTCCATTTTCCAGCGGCCACAGCAGAGTGCGTTAGAACAATGCGAGCAGTAAATTGTACAGCCACTGCCTTTTCCAAGTCTCTATTCATTCAATTCCCCGCCTCCATGTTTGCGGATAAATATTTTGCATGAAGTTTCTTCTCTTGTTCTGTTTCTCACACAAAACGTTTTACTCCCAAGTGCACGAGGGCAAATACATATTATAGTAATCGCTGCTCGGCAGCTGCGACACGACTTGCCGCGCGTACATCCAACTCTCGGCGTTTGTTTTTCGCCTGCTGCTCAAAGACAAAAGTTTGATTGTGCAGAAGGCGGCGGCAACGGCGGTGGCGGAGAGTGAAAAGACTGACGGCCGGCTTTCTTTTGCGGAGCCTGCACAACTGCGCACAAATTACTTGCCTTCTCTGCAAGTGCCCGATTCAGCCCCGGCAAAATTGATCACAATAACGCAGCAGTAAAAAGGAGAACGAGCGGCGGCCGGCGCACATCCACGCAGATCGTCGGCAACAGTTCCTGTCTCATTTTCATCAAGATTTGGTGCGACAATTCTCGCCGCCGTATTTATGGCTTTGCTAAAAAAGTTGACTCATTGAGAGCAAAATAAAGGAATGAATCAGTGTCAAAAAGGTTTACCACGGGGATTTAAAGTTTTCATAAGCGCGGTATATTTATATTAAAAATACACTCAAGAAATCCTTTTTAACCGTTTTCACAATCAAATATATCATTTTATGCCAATTCTTTATACCATAATTTTTCCGATTCGAAAATTCAAAGTCTAATTGATTGACATAAAAGCTTTCAAATCATTTATATTTAGAGGTCTCAGCCAGCTGCACCGCAGCCGGCAAATTTTGGTTCACATGGGCAGCCGCCGTGAATCTAGCTGTAAGCTGCGCCAGCCGCCGGTGAAAAAGGTTTGGAAATTAAAAAATTCCAGGGAGAAAAAATGTCTTCCAGCCCTTCGGGCAGTTAAGCACTATCAAACTTCACGTTTAAAATATTGTCAACCGCGCCAGCCACCAGCCGCCGATGATAATGGCCAGCCAACAGTAAAAAAATTCGGCTAATTCGGTCCCGCCAGCCGCCACCGTAAATCTCGCGGCTGAGACCTCTATGTTTAAAATTTATAATTAAATCATGATTTTGGCCTCATTTTGCCGAATTTTAAGCCTCGGTCGTAAACGACCTATAAATTTTGCAAAACAAAAACTGATAATTCTTTGACGCTCTTTCTACATAGTTATCGAAAAATAAAAAATCTCACGAGAAATTTCTGACTTTCAAATTATATAATCATTTAATATATTTTCACATTCTGCACAATAATGCTCTAAACGATTTTACCCAACATTTCACTTTATATTAATTTATAGCAAAAAAACAAATTTGCAATAAAAGACAATTTAAAATATTGGTAAATTTGTGAATATGGCAAAAAACGATCTTCCCGGACCGAAGCAATCTTGATCAGAAGCTCTTGAGCGTTCGGAGGCGCAGTGACAAATTCGAGTTAAACTCATGCAGCCCGGTTACAGTGACAGCTTTGGTGGAACGGAGCGAGAAGCAGGATTAAGAACTAATTCCACATAATGCGCGCGGCCGGCGTTCCGAATTTGCAGAAGCGTCGGCAGCGCGCTCCGGGCGAATACCGCAGAGCACGGTTCAATTTGCGCCTAACTTTTAACAAAGCAGCTTTCGCCGGCTGTGTAAATGAATTATCAAACTGTATCTGCAGAGTGAGAGGAGCTAAGACTAATCTGCCTTTTCTGCTCTGCACGCACTTCATCAAGTGCTGGGCGCCCTATTCCAATTTTCATCCCTTTTCGGTTTGGGAAAATTCCACTACATAATAAACCAGAAATCAATATTTTCAGCATATTTACACGTTTCAAAAATGGAAATCTTAAAACGGAACAATTATAATTTTCTACCAACAATTTTGCAAGTATTTTTTATAAAAACTCATAATTTTTGGAAACACGCTGTTTCGCTGTCCAGATATAATGTTCTCAATATAATCTGATTAGACTTTATGTTTCTTTTTTAGTATATAAAACAAGCCATTAGGGAAATAGGAGTTATTCCATTCTCATGCATGATTCCAGTATAAAAGGGTCCGCAGAAATTAATTTCCAAAAGGACTAACGCACTGGCCAATTGTGGCTAGTTTCCGCATGCTATGAGGCGTCATTTCAAAATAATGCCACTTTTTGTTTGTATCCCTTTCATGTGTAAATAATTTATTGTCGAGCAACGTGAGTGGCACAAAAGCTTAGTTAAATTTGCGCTAGCGGCCAAAACAACGTCCGTGCACACCAAAGCAGAATTATTATCCCCTTCACTCTGCCGGCGCCCGCGATGCTTAATTAAAGGACCTAAGTCGAGACTTTTGCTTCCTTGTTTGCCCGGTGCGTGATGCGTAATTATGCATTAATTAATTAATGACGCAGCTACCAACCATAGCTCGTGAATCATGAAAGGCACACATTATACTTTTTACTTCTCTGTAGCCACCCGAATTTTCGACGCTCTTTGAGATAGCAGAGTCCCTGTTATTTAATTACCGCGCTGTATGGATATTTCACCCTTCCGAGCCTCACGCACCAAAGCCAAATTATGCGTTAAATTTTATTCGTTGTTTTAACATCATGATCAATTGATGACGCTTATGGCCTTTGTCTCCTTTAATGCAATCATGTTCACAATGCCAACAGTGCCAAATGTCGATCAAACCACCGACAAAATGGATTAAATTGTTGTTCATTGTTCTTTAATTAGTTCACATATTCATCAGTATTTTCAGTTGATGTCGTCAGCAAGTAAACCCGTGTTGTCATTTGTCATTTCTGGTTAATAAACGATTTTATAATCCCTAATTTTTTAATGTTAGCAGCTTTTATTCGTCAATTTTAGCTTAATTCACAAAAAGACTAAACTTGTTTATTTATTTATGCTTTTAAATGGAAATTTTTAAGATATTTTTTACTATGTCTTACTAAAAATAACTTAAACTTACGTTTTTACCCTATTATATTTAAGAAAGTTTTTTCCATCCAATCAAATGTAAAATTCAAAGCTCTTATCAGCACATTATTTTCTCAATAATACCTTAATTCCCCGTTGAGTTCAATATTGTTAAATTTCTTCTTTGATAAATTATTTTAGTAAATTTAGACTTTTGCAGCGCCGCATACAGTGACACGTTTTTGCAGTTTTTTGCTAATTCAATTTATTTGTGATTGTATTTTAATTTTATTTAAAGACTAAATTAACCAGGAGAATATAGTGATTTTCATTAAAATGACGCTGAGAAAATTTTTCTAATTGAGTCAATAACCGGCTGGTTGCAGTTACCCTACGTGCTCGAACGCATTGGCTCCTGGCTTGGCGTCCGATCTGCATTACTATGAACAAGTGATCGCCTTCATCGGCCCTGCGTGCGCGTTCGCTCTGGAACCAGTCGCAAGGCTGGCCGCGTACTGGAACATTCCAATTATTACTGGCATGGGTGATCAGGTAAGTCGAACGTGAAGAGCGATATTGTTGCTCTTAATTTCCCTTATTGACTGAAATGAATGATGACTTGAACCCTATAATTCATTACTCTCACATACTCCTGCATTTTGTCCCTGTAGCACTGTTGGTGTCGTTCAGATTTTTTATATGAAAGGGCTGAGAAAACTGCGTTTTAACTCTGGTTTTATTACTCATAAAAACATTTCCTCCATTGCGAGGAGTTTAGCTTTTTTTCATCAGAAAGTTTTCTGGATTTGCCACAAAGCTCTGGGTACGAAATTAATATCGTTATCAAAAGGAAGTTGAAAGCAGCCTTAAAAGTTTTTAAGTTATCTCTTCATTACAGTTTTTTGCGCCTCTTTCTCAGCCCTAACTTTTCATTATTTTTATCACTACCCCCGCGCCTGTCTCGTTAGCCACCAGCTGACGGTGAACTCACAGTGACCTCGCCGTTTATAAGCAAATTTGACAAACTGAAGAAAGGACAGTCATCCGTGAGTATCCACCACCATCTCTATGTGTGTTTTCCACATTTTTTGTGCACGCGTGTTCAATGGCTACTTTCGCGCACGCATCTTTCTGCACTCACCGGAAATGGCCAAGCTTTTCATCTGCGATGAGCCAGATTGTCTGACAGAGGACGCGCGCACCGCATTAATTAATTATGCATTCACTTGGCTACTTTGAATGTACAACGCGCGCTGCGCTTTAATTACTGACGCATCGCACGCCTGCCCGTAACACACACTCTCTCTGCCACTGCTGTTGCGCTTTGTAAGTTTTATTCTTTCTCTCTGTGCTCTTTCTCTCTAATCGCGTCGTTGATCCGTAAAGCCAGAGTGAACAAGAACGGCTTTGTGGCGTTTAACTGCAGCAGGGGGGGCTGGGGGCGTCTTCCTTCAGGTGCTATTCGCAATTTAAACTTGAGGTCGGTTGCATCCAGGATCAACGGGCTTCTCGTTTATTTATCCTTGCCTCCTAATGTATGCTCGAGCATGGAGGCAAAGTTTGCGCCATGAATTCTGTTCGGCTTAAACAGTTCTCTACTCCGGTGAATAGTGAATGAAGAAGGGAATGGGGTTAATGGGGTAATATAATGTAAATTCTCATTATGGCCGTTGTAAAATTACTCCAGTGCGTAAAGGCGATCTTAAACCACACCGCTGATATCTGTTTAATGAATGCTGTCAGTGATGTTGGAATGGGATAAATATTCTCAAGGAATTAAATCAAAAGTCATTCAATTTAATTCCCCTGTCATTACTTCAGAGCAAAAATTTAATTATTCTAACAAAAAATTGTGTAAATGAGCTACTCTAGAAACGATTTATGGTTATAATATAGTGCTCTGCTCTATATATTTGTCTTTTTCGGCGTCTCCGCGTTTTCTCAAATTTGACTAAAAATGCAAGACCGCTACACCATCATTGAAAATACACTAATTAAATCGAAATTTTTTATTGTTCTATCTGAAGGTTTTCTATACAAATGAAAGTATTACGATTTGATTCGCAAGGCTACAGAAACGCTAAAAATAACCTAATTTTTTCAATGCAGTCGGTTCGTCGTTAAAAATTGATTTTGGAAACCCTCGATCGACTCACAAGAGAAGGATTTAAAAAAATACACCCCGGAAAATTTAGAATGAAAGTAAATAATATTATCATTGATTTCCCTAAAAGGAAATCTTTTCCCCTTGAAAACTGCACTAAATATTACATTTATTAAACAATAAAAATATCTCAACGTCTGCCTAAATTGGATACCTCACCTTGATCTTCCCTATTCTCTAGTAAGCAAGGTTTGCGAAAACAGATAGAAATACCACCGAATTGAGAATTTGTATATTTATTTCGCAAATTAATTGCGCGCAATTTTTATAGATAATTAAATTTCTCAACTAGTTAAACCAAACATAAAATTATCAGAAGACCAGAGAGATTGAATTTTAGTGCAGCTTTTTGTCACACAAAAATAAATGAGCTGAATATATTTCTTTTGCTTTTCCTTCTTATTTTATAGTATAATCTAATCGCGACTTGCAATCATAATTGCATTTAGAAAAATGTGGAAACTCTCAAAATTGGTAGTTTCCCACCTAGCTTTTTAGAGAAAAATACAGTTCTACACTTTTGCAATTCGCAAATTTGGCAAACTCAGCAGGTGAGTGATTTTCTTAATTTGAAAGCAAATTATCAGGTTTAAAATTAAGACCTGTTGACATTCAACAACACAACTCCCCAAATGTCAAGGAAAAAATTCATGTGCTGAGAATTAATCAATATTGCTAATCATGGAAAATAAATCATCTCAGCGTTTACCTTCAACCTACCATATAAGATCGATATTTGAGCTACTCAAAGAAAATGACATACACACTCCCTCCTTGATGACATCCTTAGAAACCAATTCATTTCACTGCTAAACAAATTGTGCAAATCACGCAATCACAACATCACTGCTTGCGTAGATTGAATTACATGTGTGTGCTTCATCAAGCCGAGAGGCACAGGAGGAAAATTAATTTGTCCTGCGCTTGATGATGTTTTGAGTTGAGACGCAGAAATGAGGCCGAGTGTTGCGTGTTGCATCCCGTACAGTTAGTTAATACGATTCAGCAGCCTAATTGTATTCAGTCCGCCAGAAAGGCGCATCAAACATTTCCGACCAGACAGCAGGCAAGCCTGTTTCATCCCCCTGGGGACGCGGCAATTCTAGTCAAATTCACTCTAGCTCTCCTCTGTTTGTTTCTGCAAAGGCGGCTGAAGCAACATCATTGTCGTGACGAGTTGCACTTAAAAAATAACAACAACCGCCTTGACTGACGTAACCGCGCGCGCTCGAGTGGAGCACTCAAGAGGCATTTGAATAAGTGCGGATTTGTGCCGAATGCCAGATTAAATCAACCGGCGAAATGCTCTGCCACCTCAGCCTACGCGACGATGCGCTCGTCAGCATTTTAGCCACGTCTTTTCGGCGGAAGCTCCCCCGGGAAACGAATTTCAATGCACATTTTTGCTAGAGCAGTCAACAACGCAAACACGACATTTTATGAAAATGGGATTTTGAGTGGCTGATGCGATCAAAGAGGGTAAAACTAACGTTTCGTATTATTATGTGTAATTCGTTTATTTTCATGACAGCAGCAAACAGTTTTGATTTTGATGACGTGAAAATGGATAATTTCCTGTTGAAAATGAGCTTCCGGGACTCAAACAAAATGTTGTAGTTTAAAGAGATGATTATTGTTACTCAGTACAGATACAGAGTGGTTCAGGAAATTACAACACTTTTTCCTTTTTCCTTTTTTTACTCTCTTTTGAGACTGGTGTAACACCCTGATAGGGAACAACTCGCGACAACTCCGCGTCCCAATAACACCGTGGACAAATAATAACGTGGGCGCACGGGCCTCATTGGTGGAAGTCCAGTCCAGAAAAGAACCAAATCATGTTTTTGCCCCGCACCGGGCTCTTCTTAATTAGTCGCTAGACATTCGTCCAGTGAAACTAATTCACGCATGTTGGAAAGGTGGAAACCAGCAGGTAGCAAGTCGGGAAGCTTTCGCAATCCTCCCAAATCCGATGCAATGCACGAGAATCGAATTTAGGCGCAAATCAGCATGCATTCGACCCCCAAAACATCGCTCAGATTCTCTTTTTGCAACATGCACGCAAAGCATGCGCTCAACAATTCAAGCTAACTGCTTGGTTAAATCTGTTATTTCCTCGTAGCCATTTGCTATTGTATTAAATGAATGCTGTGATTCCTTCATTCTATAAAAATCTATTAAAAGAAATTGTTTATTTTGACTTGGTTGCGTTTACGTGTGTGAATTTCCATTTGGCTGCTTTGAGGAGGAAGTCAAACAAATTTGTGTTCTAGTGTTTATTTAAACTGGTGTTTTCGGTTAAAAACACTTGCTCCTCAAAGCAAACAGGAATGCTTGCACAACAAGTAAAGATGTGAATGAAAATTTCCTAATCATATCAAAATTTAAATTGCAAAAGGGCTGTCCCAGTTTCCTGACATGTGAAACTTCATCAACAATATTTCCATCACTGACTTCGGGAATGTTGACGCTTCCAAGTAGCGTAAAATAATAAAAAGGAAGAGCAAAGAAAGTTTTTTGAGTTAGAGAGGAATATATGAGAGAGTTTCTAAACTATAGTTTAGATGAAACTATCCTTAATGGGAAGGAAATTGAAAATTTTTATTCCCTTGATGGAACCAGTAAATGAGTAAATCCTATTGAAGAAATTAAATAGGGTCAATTCATGAGCAATATCAAATACGCAGAGCCCAGTTTATAATAGAACGAGGGAAGCGGGAGTTGGGTCTTTCAGCTCATTAGATGCGGTTAATGAGGTGATTTCTGACTTAGCAACCCAGTGTTTGGCAACGGTTAGGTGGCTCTTTGAATTCGATTCGTGCCATCAGCAATGATATCAAATGGAGGGTGTGCTAAATTACACCATTAACGTAACTTCTCAAAAGGCAGTATCGCTTTACTGCGTTAGATGCTTTCGAATGAAACTATCTCCCTCGCAGACATTCTCAATCCAATAAAAGAAACAACAGTTGTGCCAATCGAGACTGTTGAAGAACCATTTTCCGTTTCATTGCAAGTGTCAAGTTTTCTTAGTTAGACGCTCATTTGCCACTCGGGTGAGATCTCCGTTTTCACGACCTACGCAAACCACACCTAGCTGCTTACCCGAAATCGCTTTTCACTCGAAAAACGAGCCGCTGAATGTCACGGTTCAAAAGGCGCTTAATAAAATTTGGCACTAAATGGCGTGTCGAAACTCGAGTTTCTAGCTCGCGCGTCGACGCACGTGGTGCAATTACTAATTAATTCAAACTAATTACCGCGCTGCAGAAGCTGCTAATGGTACAGGGCCCCCGACTAATGGGCCACGTGCAGCTGAGAATCGCGAGCCGCCGCCGCCACTGCCGTGCGGGGCGTAAAATGTATTACTAAAACCTGTGGTGGAGAAGTTTTTGGCCGTTTGCCCAGCACTGAAAAATTTTGTGCTCTGCGGGGAGGATGATGCAGTGGAATGCCATGCAAAATCGCTCGCTTTTCAAGCGCTAATGCTGCAGATAAGCCATAAATTTAAACTTGTTTATCTGCATAAAATAATTCATTGGAAGTTATGCAAGATGCTTGGCTCGATCACTAAATAAATTAATCTTGATCTGGTAAAGTGGTTTTGCATTTATTTAAATTTTCAGGTCAAAATCGCTGCCTATTTTAGTTGGATTTTCCGTACTTTGACGAATTTAGACAAAAAAATCTATGAACAATGTAACTTTAAAATTAAATTTGAATTTCAATTGAAATTTATATTTTTACTGGAAAAAAATCCAGCTCTATGTATAATGAAAAAAAAATCAATTTCACTTGGCACTTTTAACAGAGTTAACAAAAGTTTTTGTTAAAAAAAGGTTTCGCCAAAATTTAGTTCCAGGCCCAATAATTCCAGGAAAAAAAGACTTTTATTGTATGAATTTTGCCTCAGTTAGAGCTCGCCAAAAATAAGATGAAAAGTTAAAATATTTTGATAGAAATAGGCAAACATAGTCGATTTTAATTGGTATCTGGGAGAGTCTCAAATGGTTTTAAGTTAAAAAAAATTGAATATATATTTTTACATATGTCGGCTTAAATTGATTGAAAGTCTACAACTCTGCAGCACATAGCAAAGTACAGGTGAAAAATCTAACGCACAACCCTAGTCGGAGACCATTTTTTTAGACATCTTGCAACAGGGGTCAAACATTTTTCTGCTTGATTACTTGCCCCGTATAAATTCTTCGCGCTTTAAAAAACTCACTGAGCTTCCCGGGGATAAAAAATTCACATGTGCGATGCAAGATTATCAAACGCAGTGGAAAATATTCTGCGAGAAAGGAAAGCACGGATAGTTTCGCAACTCAAACAGCCACTGAAAGTTTGCTCATGGAAATGAACGATTGCAGCCAGTCGTAATTCACACTTCTGCTTTGCTGCTGAGCAAATCTCGGCGGAGAACGCTTTGTCGGGCTGGTTGGTGCAGTACGATTATATGGCGGCACAAAAGCAAGCCAAGTTTGCTTAATATAAATTTAATAATAGACATCGTTGAGAGCGTCGAAACTGCTGCGCTGACACTCGTCGCCTTACGTGTGTATGGAACAGACGTGGGAAAAGGAACGAATGGCAGGCAAATCGAAAGTGCTGATGCTGCTCCACTGCGCGATGAACCCGCCCGCCAAATTATATTGCTTTTTAATGTCAGTGCGCGCCCGCGTTGGCGGAAGACGCACCAATTTCAATATCACTTCCCATTTGCCCTGAATTTCGCTCGGTAATCCTGCCGTGGAACTCAAATCGAATTCCTGAACTGCACCGACGTGGTCGTTTGAATAAAAAATTAATATTTCACACGCGTTGGCAGCAGCCAGCTCTCGAGAGGTAGTCAAAGACTTGCCATAAAAAAGGTTAGAGGTCTCCCGCAAAACCTAGAGCTTGCAGGACTCGTAAAGATGTTGTACTAAAACCTCCCCAGACATTTCGCACTTGAGTCCTTTCCCGCGCACACTTGATGCGGGCGGGCAGAATGCGAGAGATATTGCCAAACGCTTTTCAAGAGCAGGCCAGATGACTCTCTTTGATTTGCAACCGCAGCAAAGGCCGCTATGCAGTAATTTTGCTCAGTGAATTTCATAATAAACCGAACGGTGCGGTTAAAACGACTGCGTTACGAGCTTCGAAATTGGCTCTTGGTCTGGAAGAATTGCTTTTATGATGAAAGCCGGAGACTCGCATTAAATATGCTCATATTGCGGATATAGGGATTTTGTAATATTGCATGCGAATGTGATAACTTTTGCTCAGCCAGGTATACAGATGTTTGCTTGCTCTTCGAGTGTTCACTGCATGCTGTGTTCTCTCCACTGCTCGCGAATGCACATTTTCAGTGAAATTACCCCTTCACTTAATATTATACGTACATGTTAATATGTTTTGCAGAATTTTCCATTATACAACGTTATCTTTTAAAACTCCTTCAAAGAGACGAAAAATGCACTAGTTCGTTGCTTTTTCCACCCGCATACTCGAGCTAAGTCGATTTCTTTTGTGCAGCGAATCTTCAACAAGACAGAATATCCAACCCTAACGAGGATGTCGTACTGCCAGTGCCGACTTCGTCTCGTTTTCGCCAGCATTTTCCGTCAGTTCAAATGGCACCACGTTGCCCTCATTCTCGACAAATCTGATCTCTTCAGCTTCACCGTCGGTGAGTACAATCACCAACTGCTTCGAATCCAATTATATAACTTTCCATAAAAAGCGTAAATGCGAGAGAACTCTGTATTTCTTTCAGATCTTCTTTACAGAATAATGGATAAAATTAAAGAAGGGCACGTAAAAGTGTAACTTATTTATGAAAAAAAAAACATTCTTGATTTTTATTTTAAATAATTTTACTTGAACCATCTTAAACAACTTCATTTATTCCTTCCAAACCTATTTCATGGACTACCAATAAGAGTCTGAACTCGTTTGGCTCTTCTGCTAGAGTTCACAGACCAGGAACTCTGCAACTCTCCCTATTTTATTGCAGCATCTGCGTTGGATTATCGTAGATGAAACAAATATGAACCGACAATAACGGTTAACCCTCGACTGTTAATGGCCAATGTCTGCTGGAATTGTATACAGCAATCGATTTGCCATTGAATTCAACAGCTCGGCGACGCTATCGCGGCAAGTAGGTCAAACGGATTATCAGGTGCATCATCTGCAGCCGAGTAATCGCGGCGAGCATCTTCCTGCCGGCAGTTATTGTGAACTCGTGTTGCCTTGTGTGCCGAACGTGTAAGCACGTCGCAGCCCTTTAGCAGCGGCGGTGGCGTTGGTAGTGCGAGAGAAATAAATGGACACACACGCGATCCTGCCAGATAAACAAGGAAATGCCAATAAAGTGAGGCAGCCACCTATATATATGGAAGTATATTGCGGCGTTGAAACTAAATCTTGAACACACCATTGCATTTATCGACAGTGAAACTGCCAACATATTGCTAAAGTTTTGATTTAGTTTGAAATAAAAATAGCAGCACACAGTTCTGTGCAATTGTCACTTCAGATTTTAATTTCATTTTATTATTATGGTGGACTTTTGAACAAGAGTGAGATCATAAGCAGTAGTGTAATTTAGAGGCCGAATATATATTGCACCAAAAATATTGAAATTCAGGAAGAGAAAATTAATCGAGGTGGTTGAACTATGTAAGGAAACATTCTGTTTTGATTTAAGCATTAAAAGAAACCTGTCACCAAGAAAAACTACTCTTTCCATCACTGCAATATCTACTTACAAGGCTGACGGCATTCAATGAAAAGGAATCGCAAAAAATTAATTTGCTAAACGTCTATTTGTTTGCTTGCAATACTGTGCAAACACCCCAGTGCAAACAATTTCATATAAAATGTTTGCTCGTTGATTGCCAAGAAGAGTATTATACTACTTTCTTGGTTGCATTAATTTTTTGCTGCAATGTTCTCATTATTTCCATTACGTTTTTTTCTGGTTTCTAAATAATTGTTACGTGCTTGTTAACAATTTTTCACTGATGCTGCGTCGATGTATTTTTCATACCGTTATATTTGCGTAAGAATTTTCTGGATGCTTCGGTAATAACAAGAAATTTCCTGCAAACACAGCCACCTCCGCGCTCCTTTGATATTCAAGCTTATTTATTCGTGGAACTGACTTTGAAAGGTTTTATTCATAGAGTAACTGAAGAAATTTGAGAACACGCAGAGTTTTAACAATGCAGGCCCAAATTAAACAGAACTAAACGAACGCGCAAAATGAGCGGCTTTGAAATAATTGTGCACAGACGGAGCGAACGCGCTTTTGTTCCATTCATCTCGAATGGAGGCAGGCGCGCACACCCGCGTGCAAAACGTCTACAGTTCTTGATTTTCGCTCCTTCTCTCTCTCTCTTTCTGGCTCAAACGCACAGGCAGGCAAGAGCAGCCAACCAGAGCCTCTCCAACCAGCAGCCGGCCGGCGGGGGTTGCAAAAGCAATAAGGGCACTTCTCCTTTAACGCGCACGCCACCGATGGAGAAGCGGACGAAATAATCTGTCGACCCAAATGACTCGCCGCGTGAGGCCAAATAATAGTACAATTCGCAGCAAATATAGAGAGATAGACCTGCAACAAAGATCCTCTCGAGCGATGACTAGGCCTAGGCGGAACTCGACCCTTTCGTGTTTGCTGAGGAAATCAATGGGAATTCGCTGTGATTTCAACCGTCTGCTTGTTCAATAAATCACCTAATGCTAGCTGCGTATTTCACAGGGTGCAAACAAACTAGATTCAATGTTTGGAAACGAGTTTTTTAATCAAATCAATGGGTGGCGAATTTGTGTGAATCCACGCTGGATAAAAAAACAACTGCTGAGTACACATGTGGGAAGTTTAACAAATGCGAAGTAATACGTATGTAGGCTTTTAGGGAAATGAATTTTTTAATAGAAATGTTCATTGAACACTCTAGAAGTACCGCATGCACCAAGTCTACATACATATTATTTTAACAATTATTTGCTTCTCTAAAATTAATTATTCTTTTGTAGTATATTTTTGAGTCAGGATTCTTGCTTTTCACAGCACTCGTAACAAAACTTTAAACTGCGTTATCTTTTTGGTTCGCAATGAAATTACCGGTTTACCTAGAAAAGATAGCCATGTAAATCTAGTTAATTCATTCAGCACAGAATAATTAATTTCTTTAAACCTTGTGCTCTCTTTTAATTTATTTTTAGCAAATGCAGCTCTTCCAAGCTATTTTTTACAGATTACGATTCTAATTTGAGCCTTCATCACTCGTCACACACAAGTCAGCAATTCCCTTTGAATGAGACAAACTTCCTGCTCCGCCGCCACTTGGTGAGCGGTCTTTTCAAACGCGGGCTCTCTCGAAAAAATGCACCCTCAGCAACAGATGCAAGTAAAATACACACACACACACTCTGCTCTCACCACTTGACCCGAGGCACCCAAAAGTCTCCGCATTTAGTCGGGAAGGGAGTGGGAGTGTGGGTATGGCCCGCAGCCAGGGCAGAAGCAAATCAGCAACCCACAACACAAAGCATCAGTAGCGCGGCTGCGTTTTCGCGTCGCTGGCTTTTCCGCGGAAAGAGTTTCTTTTAGGCGTGCCGAGCGGAGCGAGAATCAAATCGGAACACGTCTCGCACGGAGCCGCGTGGGATCAATCGAAATTAAGGGCCGGAAGGTGATTTGTCCAATTTGTGCTGTCTAATTGGCGATAAAGCGGTGCTGCCTGCCGGACTAATTAAGCCCAAAAATAAACAGCGATTTGCTGCCAGGCCGAGCAGTCAATGTCGCTTGCCTCTAATTCCCGGCTTTCGTGCCAAAAAGCGTAATATTGCCTGCCGCGCTGATGAGCGACTCTGATTGCCGCCCGGCCGCTCGATTCAAGTCGAAATTGGCCAACGCAAACGCAGCTTTTAAACTCTTGACGCTGCCGCGTGCTCCGGCCGCCGCACATTTAGGCTCGACCGGTGACGATGAGCAGCATAATTTTGGCGGGACGGTCGATAGCAGCTCTGCGGTGTGGGTGTCGGGTTTCAAAGGGTAATATTTAAAAATGTATCACATATGTTGAAACCTGGACTACTTGCTGCTTTGCACGAGAGCGAGCATCGGGTGCGTCGCCGCGGAAATGCTGGCTGGGTCATTTTCCCCCACTGTAAAAAAACAAATTTTGAAATTTATTGCAGTGAAAAAATATTCCCTGAAACCATCCTATCAGCTTTTTCGATGGATATATCGACAAATGTTTCCCGGGAAATGTGGCAGCTGGAAAAGGAGTTCCTAGCAAAATGACTGCTGCTTGGGCCGTTATTTTCAATTTGCTCTATACAATAAAAACAATGTGTGCCGATTCGAGTCAATTCTACGTTTTTTGAGGCTGTAAATACGTACAATCAGGCGAGAAATTGTTTCGCGTGTCAGGCGCAAATCGCAACTGCCTGCAGCGTGTTTAACAGACACCCCGCTGTGATGAGCGCGAGCGGAACCGAAATTGCAAAGGTAATTGCCGTAAAATTGCCAGACTCCAACCTACGTGTCGGCAAAAAATGTTCGTCTAACGAACTGCTAGCTGCATTTCGTCTCCCGCCAGCAGCCAGCCCACTCGACGTTCATAAAACGTAGGTTGGCCTCAAAACCAGGAAAGAACCTTCAGCATTGAGAAGCCATTTAATTTTTTCTAGCAGCCGCATCTACTATAAAGCCTTTTATGCATTTTAGACCTTGAATCATTTTTCTTTGAAGTAGGAAAATTGCGGTAGTTAAATAGGATGTCAGAAAGGTGAATGAAGGATAAAAATATGCTTGAATGAGTGATGTTGTAGTGTTGGCAGTATATTGCAGAAATTTGGTAATATATGTATAGTGGCTAATTACTTCCACCTTGCTAAAATTGTACGTGAATATCATTTCCCCCAACTTCTGGAATTTTAATATATTTTTTTTAATTACGGTTATGTGTCAAAGTGATCTTTTTGCTTTCCATACGTTCCTGTTTGTATCCTTTAAATTATTTGAACTCAGATAATGCCCTTTGTCAATATGTAACGCTCGAGGTTGGTTTTTCCACGTTGAAAAATAAAAGCAGACTTCATCCTCAGATAACGTCTTAAAAGAAAGATTGTTTTTATAGACATGACTTGTTTTGGAGAATCTTTAAGTTTCCTGATCGAAACGGCATTTTTATTGCCAACACACCCGTGTATTTTTATAGGTTTTCCTACACTCATACGGTTCAAATACGCTTTCTTCCTTGTGCACGTGATGCCGTTTTTCGGTTTATGGCTGTAACAAGAGCATTCGCATAGCTACGCACATTATCCCGGCGGGAATTCTGATGTTGTCTTAAGGTCGCGCGCTTAACGAGAGAGAGGCTCTGACTAATGAGACTTAGCACGGGTCCTCTCTCAACTGCCTCCTAATGAAGTTTCGACGGTGACGCGAGAGTATTTCATCAGCCACCCACGCCTGCTTTTTTCTTTTTATTTCAAAGCTGTTGGTTCGCTCGTTCGAAGACTTGCAAGCCGGAGCAATATCATAATTATTGTGAGCGAGTTGGCGTGTTTTGTTAGTGTTTTGCTTAATCTTGAGAGCAGCTCGGGGGCTACGACCATCCAATTTCCATCCGGGCCACTCGCTTTTACGGCTGCACATTACGCCGAGTTACTTTTTGAACAGGCGCCGACTTTATTAAATTTGCTTGGCCTTGATGGTGTCTCATTATTTTCGCCTGGCGGAGCGACCGGGCGCCTCTCTCGCTCCGCAGGCACAAATCCAACCAGTAGGCCCGACTTGCATACAGAGTGTTTAGTCGCGCGATAATTTTTCCACCGAGTGCTCAGATAATGAGGCTGCTGGGTTTGTCTTCGATCTGATATACATCTTGTCACTTGCCGATGTCAGCGACATTGGCACACTGACACCAAACCCAGATCGATAAGTAATTGATGAGATCATCCATCAAACACTCTGGCCAGCGCCAACACAATATTATGCACGCTGTTCAAATGTACATACTTGGCTGCAAACAATTTGTCCCGCGTGTTTGTCAAGCGCAGACGTTGCTGGCAGGAGACAAGAGCGACGTTACACACAGTCAACAATAAAATACAACGGATAGGCGTGTGATTTTTTCATGTTGACAAGCAATGTCAAAAGTTATATTATACGTGAGATAGTATTTTTCTGTTGTAACAGTTTGCTGTTGCATATACATGAAATACATATAAAAGCAATGACTGCGACCATTTCAATCTAGAATAAACACACTACTTTGAATTTCTGAATGTTACTAAACACTCTAGTACAGCATGACATTTTCTCACAGACCAAGTTATCGTGGAAACAATGGACACAATTTTATGAGCAAAGAAAATTCAACGTTTACCACGTGCGTGTTCAATATCTCAGCAAAATGTAGAATGAATTTCACATGTGAAGGTTTTTGAGGAAAAATTTAACCCGGAAATAAATATCCAGTATTTTCTCAGTTCTATTTCTTGAGACATTTTACTGTCACATTAACTTTATCTGCTAAGATCTCGGCATTATGGCAGTTCTCAGTTTGGAGAAACTTTAAATTAAGTGTAAAATAACCAAATTTCTTGTAAATTGTCATATGGTTTTTTCATCCTATATTGCGCACAAAATTATTGTTAATTTTAACAAAAGGTTTAAACGGCTACGTTTCAAATTATCTACCAATAATACACATTGGCTGTATCAAGAATCAAATTGGAATAAAAAAAAATCTTGCAAAAAATATTTTGCCTTCTCGCTGATGTCCGAGATAGAATATTAATAACAACACTGCCGTCAGAGATTATTATGAAATGGGCAGGCTGGCTCTTTCAAAAGGGACCGTGGACCGTGCGTTTGTTTTGTTATCCAGGATTCAGAAGGATTTTTATAACAAACAGCAGCAGAGCGCAGCGTCAGTCAGCCGTAATTAGGCAAACACAGCTGGACGTGGCGTTGCAGAGCAAACACATAACACATTGCGACTCTTTGTTTCGGCGAGCGAGAGATGCAGCTGGTTGCTGATGACTTTCGGCGTGTCTGCCATCCGGTCTCGCACCGAATAAACCACAAATTGGCTGCCAATTTTCCCCCCAGAGGCCCTGTGCCTCAATAACGCAGCACAATTTCCATTTCCTTGCTGGGATGCGAGCTACCACCGATGGCTTTTTCTTCTTTGTGAGCGCGTGTGTTTTTGCCCGGTGCTGGCAGTGCCGATTGATAAAAAGCCAATCTCGTCGGCTAGATTATTTGCTCTTCTTGCATTGAGCCGAAATTAATGCTGACGACGGGGCCGAGATGACTGCTCGTTTGTGCCTCCGGCGGCGGCGTCAAGCCGACGTTCGGAAATCAAATCGACAGGCACCGCGTGCAAAAAAAATATCGCTCCACTCGGAAATTGGAGAATAGGAGCCAGACGTACAGATATATCCCATTGGCTGATTTTTGATCAGAGCGCGTCTCGGGAATCGTTGTTGTACAAGCTAATATTTTCTGTGATCGTGGCAAAACTTTCAAATATTGACCTTGAGTAGAATAAGAAAAATCAAAATCTTTTTTATTAGTATTGTATAAATATTATGTAATTTTTTGGCAAATGATTAGTGCTACAGGGGTGGCCAAAACTTGGTCAAGATAAAATAAAAATTTGAATTTTTTTAAAAGCACAATGAGGACAAGTCTGAATTTTCTTCAACATATATGCAAACCTCATGTGGAGAATTCTACTGAAAAATTTAGATATTCAAATAAAAATATTATTCCAAGTTTGGTGTATGCAAAATATTGACCAACTGACGGTAAAAAATATACATTTTAGCCTTGTTTGCAATTTTTTTAAAAATCTTTAACGAAATTTAAAATTTGACATTAAAATATGGTGACAAATGGTTTCATAATAAACTTCGCTACATATACATTCTCGAGAGAGCAACACAACCGCAAATTTATGCACCTCTTCCTTGTGAATGTGAATGCCAAGTGTATTCAGTAAACTTAAACAAACATGACGTTACTTTTTGTTGGTTGTGATGTTTCTCGCGCTCCACTGTGCTTGACAGGATTATGTTGCTCGCGAAATAAGCATCACATGGTGATATCTCTCCGCTTTTGACACGATCTGTACGCGCAAAAATTGTTCAAAGTAGCAGCAGGTTCACATTTGTTAGCTACACGGCAACACTTTGAAGTCTTTCTTTCTGTTTGTAACAAAAAGAGAATATTAATACTTGGCTCGGCATGCTGCGAAAAATACAGCTGGAGGAAAAGATTGTTCGCGTTCTCGCAGCGTTTGAAGATTTAACGAACTCAGAGCTTGAATTGTTTGGTACTGTGCCAAACGTTGCATTGTCATTCTTAGTTTTGTTTGGAAAGCTAATTTTGCAAACCATTAACATTTTACAAAGGATGCGATTTTTTCGCTCAAACTTCAAGCAATTTATTTCTCTCTAAACAAAAGATACATTTTTACTCAATTAAGACAATATTACAAGAACCTAGTTTTCAATTCAATTTGAGATGGGTCCTTCCATTATTTTTTTGGTATGCTCTGGACGATCGCATTTTGTGTTGCAGGATCATTTTGAATTTCACATATCATTTTGTTGGTGTTGGTAAGAGGCGCAAAATGAACTAGACTTTCAATCAAAATACCTTAATTCCGGTGACGGAGATGTTCGATTTTGAAAAGTACTTCTCACAGAAAATATTTTAAATATAACAAGAGGAGAGCTGTTTATTTTGAAAGATACATTTTTTTCTGAGAGATAAAAATTAAATTGTGACAGGATTTCGGATTGTGCGTGTATATTTAAAAATTCTCGTGTGTTGCAGGACGCAACCTGGAGCATGGACTGAAAAAAGAGGGCTTCCAGCTGCATGTTCGGGAATTTGACGGTAGTGAAGACAATATCGATTATGCTGATCATCTGCAGGACGTCAGCATCTACGCACGAGGTGAGTGAGCTATATGCACATATAGTGCGAGGTCTAGTGGCTGCGACGACGACGACGACAACGACGAGAAGACTAATCTACATGCGCCGCGCTTGCTTAATGAAACTTCATCCGTCCTTTGTCAGAGAGCAACAACAACAGCGCCTGAGTTTAAGCCGCGTGCTTGTTAATGAGAGAGAAAAGCCGCTCTCCACTCGCGTTTGACGGCGCTAAAGTTTGTGATTAATTTCCATTGCTTGTGGGCACTTAGATTTAAACAAAAGATGGATTTTGAGACGGGAGCGTTGGCTGAGGTCGAGCTTACTGATTCTTTGGTTTTTTTCAATTGTACAAAAAAGTTCTGGAGTATAAACTAAGCCGCGCTAGACATTTATATTGGAACAAAAACTTTATAACAGATTTACGAGGAATGCAATGCACAAAAAGATATCTCTTTGTATCCTTATTTACTGCACTTTATTCACGGAATAAAAACCTTTTTGTTCAGAACGCAGGCAAAATTATGTTTGCATTGAAAACTCGATTTGCACTGTCACGCTACAAAAAATAAGAAAAGCATCCGCGAGAAATAAACCCCGTTGGTGAGGTTGCGTCATTATTGTGCGCGCTCGTCCTCCTTTCGCCCGTTTGAACGAGTGCCTTCATTACGCTGGTGAAGTCATGTGCGAGCACGGCTGCCTGTCACTCACCGGCGAATTAACGTCGTCTCTTTCCCACTGATGATACCGGCCTACATCTATGGCTGGCTGCCACAATCAATGAAGCTGCCGCCGCCGCTGCCGATTGTGAATAGCGGGTGGAACTGCAGTCGCACTAATGAGCGGTTAGAACCTGCTTTGTTGTTGCCACGCCACCATTCTTGTCGGGAGGAAGCTTTCAAAATTGTAACACAACTTGTTTTTAACAGGCAGGGTGACACTTCTTCCGCGGCGTAAAGGTTAAGGACGCGTGAAATATCTCTCTGAAAGGAAATTATTGCACATAAATCAATTATCGATGATAATCAGGTTGTCTTATAGCAATTTCCGTTTTTGCCCTCACGACGAAACTTCCATTATCGCCAATTAGCGAGAGAGATTGCTGAACAGAAATCCCTCTGGTAATTCTGCTCAACTGCCCCAGTTGTGTTTCTCTTTTCTGAGAATTGCGCTCGAGATTCTTGCACATCAAAACTTTTGCGCGACTGCCGGTGGTACTTGATTGCATCAAACGGTCGAGCTGCGAAACTTTCTTCCTTCTTTCCTGCTTTTTTCCTCGCTACACGTCTCGCACTCTCTGCTCGCTTCATTGATCGCTCGACGGCATTATATTCTCTTCATTTCCAGTCGCAAACTTTTCCATCGCCTCTTCAGAATGATTTTCCATTTGCCGCCGGCAGCTACATAGCGAGCGAGAGGAAGAAAATTCTCTCTTTCTCTCCTGAGCCCATCTTGAGAGCGAATAATTTCATTTAAGAGCGACGTGTGTGATTGCACGTAGTGCACTCCTAGTTCCAGCCAGCGTTAAATAATAATTTGCCGTGGCTCACCTCGTTCGTCAGAGAAAGCATTAGCATGCGCATTTGCAAATGGCAAATGGCAGGCAGGCCGAGCGATCCAGCAGCCCTGCAGCCGGCGTTTATGCGCGAGTATGCAACCTGCTGGGAGCGAATGACGTGCGCGTTGCCTACCTGACTCTCGCTGCAGGCGCTCGCTCGCTGCAGGCAGCGGATAAACGGCGCTTCACCAACTTGGAAATTAATTTGCAACGCATTTAGACACTAATTTATTCTGCAGTAGCACCAGCTGAGCCGCCTGAGTGCTTTTTCCCTGTCGTGCCGATGGAATTGTAAAATGGGCGTTTTCTGTGCGCTTCGAAAGGCCAATTTGTCTCTCTAGGCGGAACTTTGCATTCAAATTGGACCGTGTGAATATTTAGTAAAATCCGTCAAAGGATTTCAAGTCTGAACCCAATCATGACAGCCTCTGAACCGGAAAATCCAGCAATTTTATTCGAAAATTCGTTTCCAACGCAAATGAAAAGCAACATTCGTTAGCCGAGCGCACGCGTCAATGCACACACACACACACATACACAAACACGCGTTCGTCCTCGGCTGGTGCTGGACCTCGAGCTGCGGTAATGCGGCAAACACGACATTAACAAACGCAAACGAGAAGAGCAAACTCATGTTTTTCTGTGCCTTGGTGTTTTTCCAGTGATCATCCTAAGCGTCCGCGGAACACTGACACGGAATTTTCTTCTGGAGGCGTTCTACCTTAACATGACAAAAGGCGAGTGGGCGTTTTTAGACGTCGAGCTATTTGAGGTAACGCGCTTTGATCATGCGGCACAAAGTGAGACACGCGCTTTTGCAATTAGCCGCTTCTGCTGATTAAAATTTGAGCCGCGCCCGACCGCGTGCGCCAGTTGTTTGATGAATATTCATGCGTGTGTTTCCCGCCCACAGAATTCGTACTGGGGCGATAGCGGCTGGCAACGCAACGACACAAACGACACTCAGGCCAGGGAAGCGTACCAATCTCTGCTGCGGGTGTCGCTTTTGCAGCCTAGGGATCCGAAATTCAAGTCGTTCGCCGTGGAGGTGCGGCAGAACGCTGAGCGTGATTACAATTACACGCTGCCAGAAAACGAAGAGGTAAGCAGACACGCCGAGCACCCTCATAAATGCAGAAAGCAAAACCGGACAGTCAGAATTAATACCGACTCAACTAGTTTCAGTTTACAAGCTGAAGCCTGCTTATGCAATGAGAGTAAAATTGGAATCAATTTGGGTTTCAGCTCTGAAACCTGAAACTAGCGCAGATGGTTTTAATCAGAATGTCCAGTTTTGTTATCTTCAATGAATTAGCCCTCGTGTGGATTCCTCCATGAATAGCAGACAAATTTCAATAATTTCCAATGGTTCATGATGAATTCCTATGTTTTACAAATGCACAAAGCTTTGACAGCTACTTTATTACATCAAACCCTGTCATGTCTTCTAATTAATGTGATTTTCCTTGTTAAACATTAATTTCAAAGCTCTGATGTGCTTTTAACCTCCAGGTCAATTTTTTTATCGGAGCTTTTTACGACGGAGTAATCTTGCTTGGCATGGCCCTGAACGAGACGCTGACCACAGGCGGATCAATTATCAACAACGGTGTCAATATCACCAAGAAGATGTGGAACAGAAACTTTCCTGGTACGTCCCATTGCAATTTTCTTTTTGTCACCTCTCGTTTGACCTTGTTTTCTTCTTCTTAACTCACATTTTCCTCCTTGGGCACGCCACAGCAATATTTCTTTCCTCCATTATTGTTCCACTAAAACTTTTTCGCAGCAAATTGGCTTTTCACGATTTTTTTATGTCAGTGAAATAAATGATTATAAATAAATAATTATCTTTAAATGGACAGGAATAACGGGACAAGTGCGCATTGATGAAAACGGAGACAGAGACGCTGACTACTCCCTTTACGATTTTAACCCGAGCAAAAACAAATTCGAGGAAGTGGGCAACCATACAGGACGCAATAAAACCTTCAATCCACGCAGTGGGCGCGTTATCCACTGGCCTAATGGAAAGCCGCCCGCTGATCAGCCAGAATGCGGTTTTTTGGGCAAAGGCTGCATGGGTCCAGCAGGTAATAAAGAGGTTCAAACGGCTAATAGCTTATGTGAAAACGTGGAAGATTTCGTCCTGTTTGTTTCAGATGATGCTTACCCTAGCATCATTTTCTACGTGTCGTTCGCCCTGATTGCATTTATTGTTTCCGGAACTACTTTGGCGTGCATCACATACAGGTAATTCAATTTAATTTAGCTCGTCTCAAAAAAACAAATCAAGGGAAAAAATATTTTACCCTCAAACGAGCGGAAATAATATTAAACAAAAATATTTTAAACATAAATTTTCAAGAATAAAATTTACCCCTCTTTCCATGCATGGAACATTATTTGTGTGAACAGTTCATTGCTGCGTGTTGCAAATCTAACGGGAGAGTTGCAACACCGCAAGCACCGCTAAATTGCCCGGGATTTGTTTGCGGGGAAAATACCGTGCTTTGTGTGCACAATTGGCCAACTCGCAATTCCAGACACGTGCGTGCGGCGGCCGATTTGAACAACATGTCGTGGCGGGTGCGGCCGGAGGACATCAAGCCGGAGCCGTGTGCTTCGAGACAGGGATTGCAGTGGATGTCTGAGGTAAGACTCTGTGTTTTCCCTCTGCAAATCGTTGCAATTTTCTCCCTTGGTCTCGTGCCGCATTAGGGTCAAGTGGGCCTGGATTTGGTCGGATTAGGAGTGGCCGGGGCCCGCGGCTCGGTCACTTCCTCGCACTCGCTCAACATCGGCCAGCAAGCGTTCACCACGGTCGGCATCTTCAAGGTGAGTGCCCGCACCTTGTTTGATCGATTATAGAATTGCAAATTTTATACTCCAAGGGCACGCGAGTGGCCGTTAAAAAAATTGCACGGAAAAAGGTCGACGTCAACAAGAAGCTGCTGTGGGAGATCAAACAGGTGCGCGACGTGACCCATGAAAACACGGTGCGCTTCGTCGGCGCGTGCATCGAAGCCTCGCCTGGCGTGATCATCCTCACCGAATACTGTCCAAAAGGCAGTCTCAAGGACGTGCTCGAGAACGAGGCAATCACTCTCGACTGGAACTTCAGAATGTCGCTCATCCACGACATGGTTAAGGTAGGTGCAAATTTTGAATTTGTTTAACACGCGTGAAATCTTCTACAAGACAGCGTTTGGCTTGTGATTTGGCGATAGTCGGCTTTTTCACATGAAAATAGCATCTGTCTTGTTCAGAGATCGTCGCAATTACTTATGGTGCTATAAACTCGGGAGCTGACGGGAGAGATGATCAAAAAATAAAGAGCGTCGCAATATAACACGCCAGAGAGCGGCACCACTTCATGAAAAGTGCGAAAAGTCTCTTGGGGGCCTTGACTGCTGAAAATGAAAAACTCATCCTGCCTGCGTTCGCTCTTTTGCCTCCATTCTTTTCAAACTCCGCAGTTATATTTGGATGCGAACAGAGGGATCCGCTATTTTAGTATAGGAAATGTACAAAAAGGTGGCGTGGCTTTGTGAGCAGCCAAAAGTTTGACTTGTTCGCGCTTCAAAGCCTTTGCTGGAAATGTTTTTCTTTCGTTCCAGGGCATGTGCTATATTCACGGAAGCGAGCTTGGCGTTCATGGCAAACTGCGATCTGCCAATTGTCTAATCGACGGCCGGTTTGTCCTCAAAATTTCTGATTTCGGCTTGCATACGCTGACAACACCCTCGGAGGTTACAAGGGATACAACATTTTACACTAGTGAGTGACTTGTTGAAATTGCATGAGAGCACAATTACCTCGGAGACTACCTTTTTCGTTATACTTTCATTACTGCGTTTGTATTCATAAACAACAGCGGGCACGTTAAAAACTTTTCATGCTGTTTTTCAGCATGACGAGAGTGGACGGACAATTTTTAAAACATCCTGCAATAAAACACAGAAATATATACAATTTTTTGTGCAACCTTCTGTTTACACGCGTTTTTCTTTCTACTGAGAAGTAGCTCTAAAGCCTCTCGCCTCTCAATTTTTCTCTCTGCTTGCGAATTTCCCAGAACTACTGTGGGTGGCACCGGAACTGTTGCCGTTGACGATCGTCCCGGGCACACCTGCAACCCAGAAAGGCGACGTCTACAGCTTCGCCATCATCCTGGAGGAAATAATCGTGCGCGGAGGCCCCTATGAAGCAGCCTCGCAGTTTCTCGGTCCGCAAGGTAAATTAGATTATACGCCCGTCAAGTTTGTTTGCTTTGTGAACGAGAAGTCCGACTTGCTTTGTGCGCGAACGTGCGAGAGCGTCGTCCGCTCTTAATGAATTTATGTGTGTCGTGGGACATCCACCGACGGTCTGTCTACTTTATAAATCCACACACCGAGGGTCAACTTATTGCCATCGTTATTCAATATACAAACTTGGCTAAACAGGTCGGTATAGACATTAATCCGATTTTTGTCATGCCAGAATTTTCAGTAACATTTTCTGTAAAATAACAACTGTCGAGATTTGGACGATTTTTCAAAATTCTCATTTAAAAAATCGACCTTTACGTCCAAGCCTGCTAAATCATCAAAATGAATAAATAAAACATTATTTTACTGCTCATTCTTTAAATAACTTTTACTGAAAAAAAATTGTTCTAGCTCTAAATTGTAATTCTTCTCCCCCAAATTTTGTTTTGTATCGTAAACAAATAAAAAATACACCCATTTTCATTACAAGAAAAAAATATCCGACATGATTAATAAAAATTACTTTTGAACTTCTTGAAATGATTGATTTAAATATTAAAAAAATTTTAATCGTTAATTTTGAAAATTCAACCATATATTTTTAGCCTTCTGTTAAAATAATTCTTTGAACTGTACATTAAAACAACTATTTTTACCGCATAGTTAAAATCAAATGCTCTATGTTTGAGTTTGGTCCAAACATAAATTGTACATAAGACAATTTAAAATATTATCTCTCGTCCCTTGCTATCATTTGTTCAAAAATACAATTTGAATATTTTGCAAGCATAATTTTACTATATTTGAAAAATGCGACCACTCGAGGTCTTTATATTCAACATAATTTTATTATAGTTTAGATAAAACGTATATATTTATCAACATCTTTTTCAAATTCATATGGAATATGAAGGTCATGAAGTTAATAGAAGTTGTGCAATGTTTCAACCCTTGCAGATGTTGTGGCTCGAGTGGCTGCACGCGAAACACCACCTTTTCGGCCTGCGGTGGCTGCTCGAGATGGGCAAGAAGAGGAGCTCAAGGAGTTAATGGAAAAGTGCTGGGCGGATGTCCCCGACGAGAGGCCGAGTTTTGAGGCTGTGAGAACCGTCATTCGTCGTCTCATGAAGTAAGAAAGGGCAACACAACTATAGCGCACACGTACACTAAATTCGCCCACCTTGCGTAATGCGCGCTGTTAATAAGCTGCAACTTTTCCTTTCGGGGGGCGCGCGCATCATAATCCTCCCTAGCAAGTTCCGCAAACGCTAATTAATGACAATGATATATCTCAGGGGACACTGCGAAAATCTTATGGATGACTTGTTGAGACGCATGGAACAATACGCGACTAATTTGGAAGCGCTCGTCAGTGAAAAAACGGAGGCCCTCAGCCAGGAGAAAAGGAGATCGGAAGAGCTGCTGTACCAAGTCCTGCCCAGGCAAGTGCCCAATTATTTCCAGCAATTTCCTTTCCCTGTATTAAACGAGATCTTGCTGCAGACAAGTTGCAGAGCAGCTGATGTCTGGGCAAGTTGTGCAACCGGAGCAGTTTGAATGCGTGACAATTTATTTCAGCGACATTGTCGGCTTCACGTCGCTCTGCGTGCACAGCACGCCAATGCAGGTGAAATTCTATCTTAACGTCTATATTCTAAACTTAATGTTCTTGCCAGGTGGTTGGATTTTTGAACGACCTGTATAGTACCTTTGACAAAATCATCGGCTACTATGATGTTTACAAAGTATGAGTTTTAAAATTTTAATGTGGCTTGGATCTAAAAATTAATTTCACTCCAGGTGGAGACGATCGGTGACGCGTACATGGTGGTGTCAGGCTTGCCGACGCGGAACGGAGACGCACACGCAAGAGAAGTGGCCCTCTTGGCTCTGGCGGTTTTGGACGCTGTGAAAAATTTCACCATTGCGCACCGCCCAGACGCTCAGTTAGAAATTAGGATCGGGATCCATTCTGGTGAAATTTTTCCAATACCAAAAATTAACAACTAATTAATTATTGAGTAATTTAGGTCCTGTTTGTGCTGGCGTTGTTGGGCACAAAATGCCTCATTACTGCTTGTTTGGGGACACTGTAAATACTGCCTCGAGGATGGAATCCAGTGGACTTGGTAAGATTTTCCACGCGTGAAATCACAAGACAGTCTTTGAAATATGACAATGTTGTAGCGCTTAAAATTCACGTCAGCGATGCGACGAAACAGATTTTGAGCCGATTTGGCACGTTTCAACTGGAACTGCGGGGTGAAGTTGAGCTGAAGGGCAAAGGCCGAGTCACGACGTACTGGTTGCTGGGATGCTCGGAGCCGGACCTTCGTCGCCCTCCTGCCACAGACGAGTCTGTCGGCCACGGATCGACATCGGTCGCTCCCGCTGACTGCGGCGTCAACGCTTATCCCCTTGTGTTTATGGTAAATTCTAGCCATCCGTTTTGATTTAACAAAAAAAAAAAAAAAATATTCAATTGCAGCGCCCTTCTGGAGAGGTTCCAGAAGTGAGGGTAACAGGATGCGACACTTCCCTCAACATGGAGCCGTGCTGGCCGTCTTCGCCCAGGATGCCCTCCTTGCAACCATCAAATTCCGAAATGGAAAATCTCACTTGATCCCTCTCATCGGTGGAATCAAACTAGCTTTCTTGTCAATTACAAGTAATGATATACGCGGCTATTTTTCTTTTTCTGATGCAATTTTCTATCAATGCACACTCTCAACAGACGCTATTTTCTCTGCGATCTGAAATTTTAAGTTGATCTCGATTTCGACTGATGTTTTCTATCTTTATGTTTTTTGTGTCAATATATGGACGCGATATATCCCGTCTGTGTGGTGAAAATGTGTACCTGTCTGTTGGAAAGCCTAGTCTAAGCAAACATGACTGCTATGTTGATGATACTTAAAATCATTCTATTCTATTTGCATTCCTGCATTTTTATCATAGAAGCACAGGCGTGCTAACTGCGTTTTAATACTATTTTTACTTGAGAGTGGATACGACGAGCAGCTTGAAAAATTGTTTGTGATAAAAAAATCGGTACAGGGATCAAAGAAAAGTTAAGCCAGCAGAGATAGCTAATCTGATTAAAAAGCCTAACCAAAATTTTACCGTGGCTGCTTGGACACTTAATTTTTCTCTGAGGATTTCAATGTGATATAATGGAGGAGATGTATTTTTAAATGTTAATATGTAATGAAAAACATGAAAGGAATATTTGTTTCGTATCAGAGCCGATAAATAAAAAACCTGTACTATTGATGTGTCAAAAATTCGATTTTTTTTATTTACTTCCAATATTAACATTTTTAGTATTTTCCTAACAAATATGACTAACAAAGAATGAAAAACTACCAAAATCTTAATTGAAGAAATATTAACAATTTTCATTTGGATTGTATAACAAGTTTAAGCCATATATTATTCAAAATATATAAGATGTCAAAATATATAAATTGGTAGAAAAGGTTAAATGAGAATAATTCCCTATTTTTATCAAATTTACTCCTTTTACCCATTAACTGTAATAAATTTAATAACTCCTCAAAAAATTTGAAATTGAGGTAAATTAGACATTCACGATTTTCGCACACCTCACATTTAATATTAAGGATGCAACTACTGGCCACAAATTTTCGTCAACTTATTGTCACTTCTATTCCGGTGATTGCCCTCACCACAGAAGCTCTAAAAAGGATAGTATTTATGGTTTTTGCAGCTGCAAAAAAGAGAGAATGTTAAGAAAAAATATTTTTGCTTTTGTTGCACTTACAAAGACAGCAGGGCTAGTCGATATATGCGACCATCAGGTCTGTTCAACTTCTCAATTTCTGAAATGTCACTTGGGTCCAATTTGAAGTCGAAAATTTGTTTGTTCTGTTTCATCCTCTCTGGCGAAACCGTCTTTGGAATGGTTATGTGACCGCAATCGATCTTAAAGTAATAAAAGTAGAATTTAATATTGTTTGAATACATATCAATATAAAAATAAAATTTTACTTGATAGCGGAGCAAGATGTTGGCCACTGTTTTGTTGTATTTTTTGGCAATAGCCACCAGTGCAGGATCTTCAAGCAGAATTGGCTCGTCAGGACCTACCCACGACCTGCTTGGTCTCGCGAATGGACTGTAGCCTGTCACAATTACACCCCGCTTTGCGCAGTGCTCCGAAAGAGACTTTTGATTAAAATACGGGTGACACTCGACCTGTAAAATAAATAAAATTTCAAACAAATTGAAATTTGGAAAAAAATATTATGTTAAAATAATATATTACTTGATTTGTGACCGGTTTGATGGTGCAGTTCGCCAAGATGCGATCTACCTGCTCTTCGTTAAAATTAGATACTCCAATTGAGCGAACTAATTTCTTTTCCACCAACTTTTCCATCGCTTTCCAGGTATCAAGGTAATCCCTGTCAGTTGTGATAATCTGGTTGTTTGCATCATGAGCAGGTACAAGTCCAGATTGTTGCTTCAAAGAATTAAAAATAGAAATGAATAAATCAATCCAACGTATTGATATTGTTACTTTGAATCCAATTGGAAAGTGCATCAAATACAAGTCTAAGTATTCCACCTGAAGGTTCTTGAGGGTGGCTCTCAGCCCTTCCTCGACATCGTCTGGCTCGTGATAAGTTTGCCACAACTTTTAAAATAATTTAAAGTTATTCTCGAAAGTAAAATGGAAATCACCGAATCACTCACCTTACTGACGATATACATCTGGTCTCTGGTGACAGAGCCGTCTTTAATTTTGGCCGCAATCGCATCACCCACCTCTGCTTCATTTCCATACGTCGGGGAGCAGTCAATGTGCCGGTAACCAGCAGAAATCGCAGCATCAACAGCAGTTTTCACTTCACCGGGCTTCGACTGAAATATTATGGGTTAAAATCTCATATTCGGTAATTAAAAGAAAATCAACCTCCCAGGTTCCCAAGCCAAGAACAGGAATTGAAGTGCCATCCAATAGCTTCACGCTGGGGATTTCAGCTGCAGCCATTTCTTCTATTCAGTTTAGGTGTGTGTGAGCAATGCGAAGCTTTTTCACATCTGACGACTGCTAGTAACAAGGTGTTTTTTTTGCTTTTATCGCTGAGATGATTAGATTTTTGTATTTGCGATGTCGCTTGATAAGCGCGGTTTGTCCCATTATATATAATAGTATGACAGAGAAGAGAGGATAGTATTAAAAATTCTAATCGATCTTCTGTACACATTTCTTTTGTTTTGATTTAGCGTTTTTTAACATAATAATATAATTTTCTCTGTGTTTCGGCTAAATATTATAACAGCTTAGTATGATGATTATTTATAAGGTTTTTTAAAGAAAATTATGAGCTTATTTTCAATCTTTTATTTTCATAAGCAAATAGCATCCATTTCTGTTGGGGTTCCAAATTGATAAAGTAAATTTAAAACAGCAGGTTGTTCATTTTTGGTTTTCAAGTCAGCAGTTTTTCTTGCCAAGAAATGAACTCTAGAAAGGGTAGTATTTGTGGTCCTTGCAGCTGAAATATGATGAAAATGCATAATTTTTCCTGGAATGTAAAATGGGCGAAACTCACAAAGACATCAGGATTACGCGGCCATCAGGTCTATTCAACTTTTCAATTTGCGAAATGTCACTTGGCTCCAATTTGAAGTCGAAAATTTGTTTGTTCTGCGTGATTCTATCTGGCGAGACCGACTTAGGAATGGTTATGTGACCCCGCTCAATCTATTAAATAATGCAGGTCAAATTTCAAACATTATTGCTAATCATAACATTACAAATTACTTACTTGATAACGGAGCAAAATATTTGCCACCGTTTTGTTGTATTTCTTGGCGACAGCCACTAGTGCAGGATCTTCAAGCAGTTTTGGCTCATCTGGACTCGCCCACGATCTGTCTGGACTCGCGAATGGACTGTAGGCCGTTAAAATTATACCCTTGTTCGCACAGTGATCTGAGAGAGGCTTTTGATTGAAGTACGGGTGACACTCGACCTGTAAAATAAATTTCAAATCACGTAAATAAATTACGTGTTTTACACCATAGAGTATTACTTGATTTGTGACGGGTTTGATGGTGCAGTTTTCCAGGATGCGATCAATTTGCTTCTCATTGAAATTGGAAACTCCGATCGAGCGAACTAATTTCTTCTCCACCAACTTTTCCATCGCTTTCCAGGTGTCAACGTAATCCCTGTCGGTAGTGATAATCTGGTTGTTTGCATCACGAGCAGACGTATGTCCAGATTGTTGCTTTTAAATAAATAAAACCGTGAGGAAAAGGCAATTTCTTTCAAAAAATATTTCCTACTTTAAACCCAATAGGGAAGTGCATCAGATATAAGTCCAGATATTCCACCTGAAGGTCTTTCAGGGTGACTTTTAGTCCTGCCTCGACATCATCTGGCTCGTGATAAGTTTGCCACAACTTAAAATAATTTGAAAGTTATTCTCGAAGATAAAATTGAAATTCCCAAATCGCTCACCTTACTGACGATGTAAAGCTTTTCCCTGGTGACAGTGCCGTCTTTAATTTTGGCCGCGATCGCGTCACCCACCTCTACTTCATTTTCATACACCGGGGAGCAGTCGATGTGCCGGTAACCAGCAGAAATCGCAGCTTCAACTGCAGCTTTCACCTCACCAGGCTTAGACTGAATATTTCGAACATTTTAATTTTATAAAAACTTATAATGAAAAATTGAAAGAGAAATAACCTTCCAGGTTCCCAAGCCAAGAACGGGAATTGAAGTGCCGTCCAACAGTTTTACACTGGGAATTTCAGCTGCAGCCATTTCTTCTATTCAGTTTTGTCTGTGTGTAAGCAACGCGAAGCTTTTCACTTCTGACTGTCAAGCATGAGGTGCTGTTTGCTTTTATATAGACGAGATGACGTGATGCTTTTTCAGGTGCGGCGCTTGGTGATAAAGCTGATGAACCATTATGTAATAAAAAATAAGCAAAGTCATCCTTTTTTGAACGAAGTGCATGCCTAAAAGTGGTGTGTTTTAACAGGCGCCTGTCAAGTATCAAAATCTAGACGGTTCTGAAGAGCATATTTTCATAATTTGGTGCAACCCGCGGTTGGTTGAAATTTGATTGCACGGAAATACACATTTTGAAATTAAAAAATAACAAAATTCTCTATATTACTCCTTACTCCGTCGATATTCTGTTACCTTATTAATGAGTTAAATATTAATCCAACTATGGGTTATTAGGTTGAAATATTTATTTACTTTATAGCAAAGAAACATTTTTTAAATGTGGTTAGCTTGTATTATAATATTCTGAATTTTGGCCATTTTTAAAACAAATTTTAGTTGTAGATATCAATTAGGTTTGTGTGTGTAATGTGGGTAATACGCGTTGCAGAAATTATAAAAAAAATTATATTTGATTTTAGCTTATTTTTGTAATTTTTGCAGCCTTTTTCTCCATAATGAAAATTAAGAAATTAACTGTAGAAAATGAAATGTTATTTAACTCTCTGGGCGTACAAAACACAAAAACTGTTGAATTCAACGATTCTTTTAAACTCATATCTGACACACTCTATTTTCTCTATTTTAATAACAGAACGACTTTAACATCACAACTCGCTAATATAGACGTTTTTAACCAATTGTAAACAGAAAATTTTGAAATTATATAAGTAAATAAATGAATGGCTGCATAGCTGGACTTCTTTTCGTGCATAATGTTATGTTTCTCAATTGTTTGCTTTTTTGTGATAGCGTTTGTTCGTTTGTTGATAACGCGTTTCATGCGTTTGATGATTCGGCTCAGTCTTCTTCAATTAACGATCACTGTCATTTTTATCACGCGTTTTCTAGCATGTTTAGCCCTTAATTGTTATCTCCTATACCTGCGTTTATCATTAGGGCCAGCAAAAACTTTCTCGCATCAAACGAACCAAAGGAACATTATATACATAATATGACATAATTTTGTTTGCCACAAGTGTAATCAAAATTCACAAAGTTGACTAAATTTAAAAATAAATGTTTAAATTATAATTTTAGAGGTGTTAGAGGGACCGTGTTATTCATCGTTTCAATAAAATTTGATTTATAAATGAATTTTATAATAATTGAGCCATATTTAATTATAAAATAATGATTCCTAATACTTTTATGTATTAAATTGCTTTAGACTTTAGATGCCTTAAATTAAATATTGGTCTGGAAATTTTCTTGGAGATCAAATATTCAATTTGACTTGAACAAACAATTTATTTTCTGTAGTTTCATTTCATAATTTCGTCTATTTATGGGGATATTGGGGATAAGCAATTATTTGGGTAATATGAATAGAGAAATGAAGCAAAAAACAAAACACAGTCATCGCTGAGTTACCGCCAGCAGATTGGCCGCCAAATTCATAGCAGACGCCGCCCACCAGCGTGACCAGGTGTTTGTTTCCTTTGTTTTTAAACACGATTCTACAAGAACTAGATGGTTTAGGAGGAAAGGAATTTCGGGAATTTCCCTAGCTAGCTTGAGGCTGCAGCCCAAAGAGCATTATGAGGCAGACACGTCGTTCCACAGTCACAGTCTTGCAAGCAGCAGAAGCCGAAGGGGCCGCAAAACAGACAAGATCGACTGCTAAATCGAGGCAGTCGTTGGCAACCGCCCCAACAGGTTAGCACGCGACCGTGTTCACTATGCACTTTTATTTAAATGTTACTCTCTTGGATGTTTAGAAAGTGATGAGGCCTCTCCAAAGAAAAGGAATTTGGCCGCTTGTAAGCCACTAAGCAACAAAATGAGCGGAGACGAGGATGTGAGATCTGTCCATTCTGAAGAATCTGAGGAAGATGAAGATGTGCATTTCTCCATCAAGTGCCTGAAATGTGACGCGGAATTCTCCCGAAAATCGTACCTCTTCTCGCATTTCAAACTAGCTCACAACATAGACTTGAGCACGCTCACCCCAGAAAAGAAGGGCAAACACTCTAGCAATATAGAATTGAACTTCGGAAAGGAAAAATTGAGCTACCCTAAAAATGGGAACAAAAAAATTGAGGATGAAGACTACTTTAGCTGCTCGTCCTCATTTTCCAGTGAAATATGTTTTGTGGAGAAGAATGACGAAGTCAGCAGTGACCTTGATGTAGAAAGTGAGTTTGTTAATTTCTGATTTGCCAGTTCATTAACGAATATTTTTTCCAGACAACTTAGATGACACTACTGTGTGCCCCGACTGTAATACAAGGATTGTTACACATTTGGATGCTGACGCGCATGCTAATAAAAAGTGCCTATTGAGAAAACTGAGTGTCGAGCACCAAGACATCATCCTGAACCAACCTTTTGTGAACCTGCAAAGACTGTCCAAAGTAGCAACTCGCAAGAGACGCCACAACGTAATAAACTTTCCACATGTATGCCCGCTCTGCAGTGTAAGGTTCGCGTCTAACATAGACATGAAGATCCACGCTCAAATGGAGCACCGAGTGGACCCAAACCTGATGAATTTTGTGAAAGGAAACGGAGAAGATAACCACAAGTTCCTTATAGCCTCCAGGAAAAAGAAGGGAGACTGTGTCAAGGACCCCAACCCCAAAAAGAGTGATCTCGCCCAGAACGGTTCTGGAAAGGTTGCGTGTCAATCCTGCTCAAAATCGTTTGGGTCAAAAGTCAAGCTTGAAAAGCATATTGAGAAGAGTCATCCAAATGTGGCAATTGTGCTAAAGCAAAAGTATGATCACAATGCAGACCCTCTTGCCAAAGCTCTGGCAAAGAGAATGCAGCTAACCAAGCAGGATCCGAGAGCCCGAGTGAAATCTCTCTTCAATTTTATGGGACTTCGGATGCAACATGATCAATCAAAATGGATTTAACGCCGACGCTGCTCTTAAGATATTTCCAGACCAAAAAGTTCTAGATGTTGGAAATTCCAGCTCAGTTTATTTTTTCCTACATATATTTTGTGCTAGATAGCACTGTTTTCATTCTGGTCTGTGCTGTTGTTCAATTTTTTGCTGCTTTAAGTCACTTCCTCTTTTGTTTTGTTATTTAGCACTTGTAAAAAGCGTGTCTCGTACTAGCTGCTAAATAAACTATTTTTATTAAATGTAATCAATTAGAATTTAGCTTAAAAATTTGTGGTCCAAAATACAATTATGATGAATTACAGTGATTGGCATTGGTGAATTAAGTTTTGAAATCCACTCCATCTCAAAATTAAATTAGAATTAATCAGTATTAATGATTTCAGCGTGGAATGACTCGGAGGTAATAACTGTATGAAATGATTTGATGAAAATAAATGAAATATTTGTATAAAATTAGACATTCTTTTTCCACCTAACATGATCAAAGTGTCTACCAAACTGCACAATTTGATGGTAAATTGAAACAAGCAGGTTGATGTAAATTTCAAAATTATTCATTACTACCAAAGCAGCCGAACAATCTGACAGTGCCTGCTCCTCCTTTCCTCTCATATCTTTCCTGTTTGTCATCACAAGCGAAGGCCAGCAAGTACTGCTTTGGGTGCCATGCAACTGTGAACGTGGCTGCTTCCACAGCTATCTCTGTAACTTTTTCTCCTGACTCAACATCACCTATATCGATGATCAAATCTTCAGACGCAGAGGCCAAAAGTTTTCCATCGTGACTGAAGCTCAGAGTTCGTACTGGCCAGTCTAACCTGTTTTACAGACATGTTTTTTTTTAATTTGTAAGATGAATAAACTTAGATGAAATTCACCTCTGAAATGTCCTCATGCAAACCAGATCGCTGACATCCCATAGGGACACCAAAGCATCTGCTGAGCCAGTGGCGAAATATTTACCAGTGGGATCAAATTCGATGCAAATACAAGTTCCTGGGTGGCATTGAAGTACATGACGAAGTTCCAGGCTTGGATAGCTGGATTAAGTTAGATATATCAAAGAAAAATATATTATATATTTTTGGGCACTGTATATCAACCTCAAGATATTAATGCAGCCTTGGCCGTTTGTCAGGAAAAATAAGTCGCCTTGCTTGTTCCATGATATCTCGTTGACCTCGAACCGGAACTGCTTCTCTTCTTTAATTTTGTCTGTTCGAGTGTCAATGAAAGTGACAAGATCTTCCTTGTTGCCAACAGCGATTGTACTGCCATCAGGAGACCAGGTGATGTTTATGTTTTCACCTGCAGAGACAGTGAAAAGTTTACTACATATTTATATAATCCAAATTAATTAAATATGAAGTAAATACCTTTTGTATTGATCTTAGTCACACACTTCTTTGATCTTGAGTCCCATATACGGACAGTTTTGTCCCCACTGGCGGTACTTAGCAGGTTTGAATTGCTGGAGTGCCAGCAGATCTGGTCTACACTTCCATCGTGCCCTGTGAAGTTGTGCTCCTTGCTCTAAAAATTTTTTTTATTTTATTTCAAAACTAAAATTTGTTAACTATGTATGTATTAATATTTGGCATACCAATCTGTCTCTGTCCAGTGTAAAAACAGTGACACTTTTGTCAAAGGAACCGGAGGCTAGTCTTCTCCCGTCACAACTCCAGCCCACCGAATGAACTTTGGAGGTGTGCGCCTGGTAATCCCGGATTTTCTTGTTTTTCTTAAAATGATTCCTCAGCTCTGCTAACTCTGCTCGTACAGGCGAGATCATTTTTTCGTGGAAAAATTTCCTTCAACGAGATTTTGGAAACTTTGGGTCCTTGTATCAAATCTTTTCTGAGCAGGCAGGGGCCAAACAACAACACAAGATCCAGCAAAACAACATTAAAACCGGTGCCGGCAAATAATTGATAACCGGTGTTTTGAACTCCACAAACTGCTTACAGAACGATGTAATTTAAAAGAATAATATAAAAAACTTAAAAAAATCTTCTTCACTGTATACAAGAAGTTAAAATTTTCAGATAAAAGTAAGAAAGTAGAGCGTTGTCAACAAGATTTTACAAAAGAATTTTTCGAACTTCAAACAAACCGGTAAACCGCCCAACGCTCAAGCAGATTATTGTCAAGCACATTCAAGCATCAGGCAAAGATTTGTTATTACTGCAGCGGAAGCGCCTCACGTGGCGGAAGTACGAAGCCGCGGGCCTGAGCGAAGGGAGAGGAGGAGAGAGGAGAGCAAGAGCAAGAAGAGCAGCAGCCTAGTAGGTGAACGGTGAACTCGTTGGTGAACCTGTTAGCAGCGAGTCGTTCGGCTGCGGATCGATTGCATGGTGGTAGCGGTGCAGCACAAGAAGGCTGAGTGTCCGTGAGTGAACGCGCGAGATTGCTGGCGATGATGGTTCGAGGCTCGGAGGGTTCGGCCAGTGGCTACCGGTATGATCTGTCGAGCGACAAGGACAGAAACCAGAAGGCTCGCTCGCCACCCCCGTGGAGCACCGGGGGCGGCGGTGCAGGCGACAAGTTCCTCTCCGAGGCCAAGAATGACTTCATGGCACGCTGGGAGGGCAAGTCGCACCCGCCGGCTTGCCACCTCGAAGACTTCGACCGCCTGCGGACACTGGGCACCGGCTCGTTCGGACGGGTGATGCTGGTTCGCCACCGCTCGAGCAAGCAATTCTACGCGATGAAGCTGCTGGAGAAGCAGAAGATTGTCAAGATGAAGCAGGTGGAGCACACGCTGAACGAGAAGCGCATCCTGCAGTGCATTCGGCACCCGTTCATCGTGCACCTCGAGTTCAGCTTCAAGGACAACGACAACTTGTACCTCGTCCTGCCCTTCATCTCGGGCGGCGAAATGTTCACCCACTTGCGCCGGCAGGGCAAGTTCAGCGAGGTGCAGACCAGATTCTACGGTGCTCAGGTGAATATCAAAAAATAAAATTATAAACATACATAGCAGTTTTCACGAACAATTATGAATTTCTAAATTCGCGAAATCATGTTTTCTTATATATATCAAAATAAAAAGTTCTGTAATTTAATCTTTGGTTGGATTTCTCTAAATCGGCCTTAAAATCATAATTTTGTACCTCGTGTTCTTACCGTTTATATTATCATGAATTAAATTTCGTTCAGTTATTTAAGTTCGTTAAAGTTCGTTCATGAACGCGTTTAAAAATATTGTCAGGACTTACCATGTTGATTAAGATATTGTTTTCTCTTTGACGAAACCAATTGATTTATGTGGTTTCAAAAAATAACTTATTTTTTTAGATCGTTTTTTCTGTAATTGTTCAATATCTTGATATAACAAGAGGGTGGATTTTGAAGAGAATCAGGACAGGCAGAATATGAAAACAGTGAGTCCAGGTGCGTGCGTATAAATACTCGGAAGCCTTTCAACGCACTAAGTGACATAATAATAAGTTTTTGTATTGTGTCGTTGAATGCTCCTATAGATTCTTTGGTCTGTCCGGGTTTTTCAGAATTCATCACTCATCATCATTTTTTACTCGATTGCGATTAAAAATTAAACGGTTTGATTAAAGTCAAAAAGTAGAATTATTACTCCTTTCAGCATGTAAATGTTCGCTTCGCAAGAAGGCGCGGCTCGGGGCTCGGTTATAATTTTTGCATTATTCTTACTGACACACATTGTGCCTGGTAACCTTTGCGTTGACGAGTACAAAGAGAGTGACATTTGACGGAAGAGCTGGAAATAAAATTCTAGGTTGCTCACGTTAAACAAAAGCGCTATATATTATGCATTGGTTTATTGGTTTTCTCAGCGCTGAATTAAAAAAAGCCTTTGTGCCGCGTCATTTCTGAATGTCTCTGTTTTGACTCGAGTCACAATAGGCTCATGAGGCTGAATATTTTAATTTTTTGCCTTCTTTGGAAACTTGCTTTCGAGGCACAGGGAAATGTTTCGAGTCATCGCTCACTGGATTTAATGAACTCCAGCTCGCATTTTGCTGACGAAAGCTCGGAGCAAATACTAATATGCCTGCTTGCCGGCTTGATGAAACTTTTTCTCCTTACCGGGCGGCGGATGTAATTTAGATTGTGAAATGCGCACGCATTTTGTCCTCGCTCAAATTTTCACAGGGACCGCCCTTTTGCCTTAAAAATGTGTCTCTTCTTTTTTCCCGTTTTATTTTCCCTTGATTTACTGACCTCTAACCCCTCGTCAGGGCCTTCGTGATGATGGGGCAGCTAAAGAGACAAAAAACACGCACACAAAGCTCTTTTTTGCACAAAGGAACACACAATACGTTGTGCTTTCCTCAAACCTTAGGGTCCTTATTTTTAACGATTTCCCACCGTCAAACAAAGCAACAAGCGAGGATGCTCAGTAATCCCCGTTTTCAGACTCGTAATAAAATTCCTAAATGATTATTTCCATCCTTTGGCCGTCAGCGTTAAATCCATAAAAATCCAAGATAGGCAACCAGGAGAGTACAAACGACACGCTGGTTGTCTAGCCTGCACTGTTTTAAAAAAACCCTCTGGGATCGGTATCGCACGGCAAAAACAGCTCCAAATATTTGCCCTCAATAATGCTGTTGTCGTTTCACGCATCTTGTCCGACATATTTGCATAAATTATTGGCTGGCGATAGAAAACAACTCTGAACTTTTTTAATAAATAACATCTCTTGCTGCCATTTAATTAACAGGTGGCCCTTGCGCTCGAATATCTGCACTACCTTGGTGTGGTGTACCGCGACCTGAAGCCCGAGAACATCCTGATCGACTCGACCGGGTACGTGCAGGTAACTGACCTGGGCTTCTGCAAGATGATTGAGGGCCGCACGTGGACGCTTTGCGGCACCCCCGAGTACCTAGCGCCCGAAGTGATCCTGTCCAAGGGCTATGGCCGCTCGGTCGACTGGTGGTCGTTTGGGGTGCTGCTGTACGAAATGGCTGCGGGCCATCCGCCCTTCTATGCCAAGGACCAAATGCAGATCTACGAGAAAATCGTGTCCGGCAGGTACCGCTGCCCGCCACACTTCAGCACTGACCTCAAAGAGCTCATCAGAAACCTTCTGCAGGTAAGATTCTGCTCTTAACTCAACTGCATGATCGGGAATTTCTCAGTCAAGATTTTAATATAATCATATTCATTTCATTCGAATATTGATACTTTTTGATCTATGAAAGCGGTATTGTTTGTTTACAATTTCTTCAAATTTAGTTTTTAATTGGTTAATATCTTTTGAGATGAGCGGCTTCCTGATTGCGACGAATTCCCCAAAAACATCGCAATCGAATAATATGCGCTCTCGAGCCTCAGTGGGAGAAGCCCAGTCCAGAAAAGGACCACCTTGCAAAAAAATATTTTCGGCGTTGAACCATTAATCTACACAAACTGCAACATTATACACGCGATGTACATTAATTATAATTCTATACCAACAGAAAATCTGTGTAATCAACATTATAAGTGATATATTCAAGGCTTCAGGTTTCATGATTTTGTCCAAACTAGCCTGCGTTATTTCCCGCCTTATAAAAATGCAGTTCACTCGGCAGCAAGTTAGAATTTCGAAACTGATTTGCTGTCAACCAGAGAGGTGTTTTTACAACCAGACCGCTTATTCAAATTAAGTGATACGGATTTAGTGATTTTTACGACACGCGCGCAGACAGATTTTCTCCTCGAACGCAATAACATAACACGGCTTTTATATTGTGGTGCGTGCCTGTGTGTTCGCTGTTTCCCCCGCAGCACTTGTTTTTTGCCCATTAGTGCGGGACTCGTGCTGCAGCACCATCCAACTTTTACCATTGATCTAAGGGAACGTGTGTCTGTGTTCAAAAATAGCAGGCTATTGATGCAAAATGCGGATGAGCGAACAGCCTGACACTAGCTAGCTCTCTCAGCATACACAGTATGCAAAACGAGCGTGCGCCCGCCGTAAACTCTGATTTATATAACGGTCCGACATGAAAAGTCTATTTTTCTTGCTGAGAACGACCTTTGCACACCCGTCCTTTTTGTTTTACGATGTATCAATAAATTTAGAATTCTTTTCTCCCTTTAAACTGCCACTCGTGTCTGTTACTTTTATTGATCTGCGCGCGTGAAGTAGCACAACACAACCTTCAGTTTTGAAATGCGCTCCGCAGCAAAAAATACTCTCAGTAGTTAGTTGTCACTTGCATCCGACTTGTTGCCACCGCTCAAAAGGACTTTTAAACAGAGGCGCAGAGGCTTTTTTATCTCTTTGCTCTCGGCTTTGCGATTATTGTCGCTGTGAAGCTAAAGCGATCCAGATTAAGCAGAGTTGTCTAATTGCAAGCAGCAACGATCTGTTTGCATTCACTGAGAGCTTCTTGAAATTCGGTTCTTCTGGTAATAGGGGCTATAAAGATGCTCTCGCAGAGATGCGGTGCCGAGACCAAGTTTTATTGCTGGCTGTAACGCTTCTACGCAAATTAAATTTTATTGCCTCGCTAAATCCTCTTGTCTCCATCCGCAGTTTGTCTTAAACCATACAGTTTTATTTACTTTATGTTTCGCTTTTATTCTCTTTCTCTTTTATTGTGTCTGTATCGATAGTAACATTTTGCTTACAATCAGGAAGACGGGATATCGTAAAAAGTTTTTTTAACATTATTGTGATAGCATACTTACTGAATTAATCGTAAAATGACAAAATTCTACAGTCAAACTAAGCTCTTAGAATTCATAAATTTCCGTGTTTTAATTTTGATCCAGATTGACCTGTCAAGGCGGTTTGGCAACCTGAAGGACGGCGCCGCCGACATCAAGCGTGACCGATGGTTCCGGCCGATTGACTGGGACCAGATTCTGCACCGGCGAGCTGATCCGCCGTTCCGACCCAAGTGCAGCAGCCCAGGTGACGCGTCCAACTTTGACACATATGAGGAGGTGACCATCAAGGCCTCGTCGACCAACAAGTACGTCAGAGAGTTTGAGGATTTCTAAGGGAAAAACACTGTTCGTCGTATGTGTGCAAAGAAGAAGAAGAAGAAGTGATCTGCCTTTGACTGCTTGGATGTAATAATTACTGAGCTCTCTGATTCGTTATATTTGAGATTCTGCCACTGAGCGCTTTGCTTTGCCCAATATATTGTTGTTGACATATCAACGTGTCCGTAGTTGATCTGATAAAATATTGAACTCGCTCCTCGTCCCTCCCCTCCGGCTGGAACGACCAACACAGACTGACCCTCGCGGCGTCCCGATCAATGAAATGACTGACCGATCAGTTGGCAAACACAGGCAGATTCGAGTGCCGCGCGTTTGAGCTTCACTGAATTTTGCACACGCAGCTCTGTGCGAAACTGACTTTGTGCAGTGCATATACACATTTTGTTGAGCTTTTTTTTCAGCACAGAGCACCTTACTCGTGAGCCGATAATACTTTTCCAGGCATTCAACGTGAATCAAATAATTGTAATTTTATGTGGCAGAACTAATTTTGTTGCAAATGCTAAGGCATTTTAAAATAGCCGATTTTAATTCAGAAACTCACGCAACGATTTTATCGATTTAAAAAATTGAGAAGCAAACCCGCCTGATTTAGTTTGCTTTGTTAACAAGAATCTCGATTTTTTGTTGGTTTTTCAAAAACCAAGTGCGCGCGTTCATATGTTCAACCCAATAAGTCATTTGAGCTAACGCCACAAGTTTCCTTTTTTAATTATTGATAGCATGAGCTTACACGGGATCAAATAAATTGAAGAATGAGCGTATATTTATACACATGCGAAACTATAAGGTATTAAGTTCGTGGAATCAGTCGGCTGAAATGGAACAAATCACTCGCCCAACCGCCCGACTGCCTGCCTGCTGAACAACTAATCAGCACGCAGACACACTTACTCACAAATTGAATTCGACCTTTTAGGAGAGATGCACTCCCACGCTTCCACAATTAGAAAGTATCGCGAAGGCGAGAAACACTGCGTACTTAAAACGCTACCTACCGAAAATGATGTCTCGCGTCACATTTTATGCAAATCGACGTGTCCAAATTGCCAGCAACCCATTTATATCGCGACAGGTGCAAATCCAGCGTTTCAGAAACTTGCAAAACCCTATCACACGTTCCTATCAAAGACGATTATATTTTTTCATTTCACAACGCTCTGATGTTTGATTTTCCTGCAGTTCCTATAATGACCAATCTGATGAAGTTAGAACCCTACTTCTCGCGAATCAAATCAATTTCGTTGGTAAAGTTGAATGAGTAAACCAAATGACAATCTCGAAACAGCGCAAATCTCGGTGTGAAAATTGTTATGTAACAAATTTAAAGTGTCATTTTCAAACATAGCTCTTGTAATTATATACAATATCAAAAAGTGGATGTACCCATCTCCTGTGTCGTCCTCCCATTTGCCGTGTTCACGTCAAAATTAGGTGTGTACCACTCAAGCCATGATATTTGTGTGCGAATTTAATCAAAATACTCGTTGCCATTATTAAACATAAAAATAAAATTATACACTTAAATTTTCCATTATATTCTCCAACGCGTGAACTGCGCTGCGCGCCAGATGATATTTGTGTTAAATTCTAAACGCATTAAAATATTATACCTTTTGCTCATTTTACCAGAATTGTATTTTGTGTGGATAGCACATAAAATATATATTTAAAAATTTTGCATTGTTATATATTGACGTCCATGTTGTAATTCGAAATCAAAATATCAATCATTAAGATAATTCATCAAAGTTTGATCAATTGCGTCGATCATATAAAATACATTATCTACCAGCTGCGTGTTTACCGACCACGAACAAGAATGAGATACATTTACAGACGAGACGCTCCACTATATTAATAAATAATTAAAATGTCATTTCATGTCGATCAATGTTTCCAATCTCGTAATACAAACTACTCCCGGTAGCTATACATGTGATAACGAGATTAAACAATATTTTAAATAATGTGTACAACTCTCAATTTGAATCACTTATATTTTAATTCATATTTCCAAAGTTGTTACTTATTTTAATGAAGATAAATTGATTTGTGCATTTGAATGGTTGATATATATTATGATTGTTGGAGAATATTTAACCATTTACAGAGACATTCCCTAATACTGTGATAGCTCTATATCATTTTAATTTCCAATATTTTTTCCCACGATTATTCATTCACCTCTCACCGCGAACAGATCAAAGCCGATATGTTCTATCGATAATAAATCAAACTTTTCCCAACTGAAGTGTTTCCTAAACTGGACCGCCTGCTTTCCACAACTCTTTTATGTATGAGATCACGATATAATTAATAATGGATTTGTGTCACCCGCCCAGGACCTCTTGCTGTTCCTTTTGCATTGTAGAAATATGTATGTGTTAGCGATCTTCAGGATGGTCCCGAGAAATTGATATTAAATGTTTATAGGATACCAGATAATTGAATGAAACAGACACAGTAAATCAAACACCAAAATTTTGAAATTTTCACTTTTCAGTTTGCTAAAGTACATAATTTTATAACAAAATGCGGTGCTTTAAAATGGGGAGTAAGAAAAGGGAGAGATTTTAGAGATTTCGGACTTTCAGAAATTATTAAGTACATCGATTTGTGCGTGTCATTGTCATTGCTTTACAAACTTTCATAAATGACGGTCGCTACACCGATATTTTCCCGTGCACAAAATTTATTGTGTCACTCTGCCGAGTAAATTGACAACATGAGTGAAAAATTATTAAAAAATCACTGGTTTCACTAACAAAATATTAATTTGTCTCCCACTTCGTCGTAGGCTGAAAGCAATATATTTGCAACTAGTGATATTTACAAATTGAAAGAAACAACGCCAATTAGTGTCCACCCTCGTCTGAAAAATTTGTTGCGTTGAATAAGAACGGTCCCCAAAAGTGGAGTAAATTTGAGTTGACGAGCGTCATAATATTATGTCACATTCTCTGCTCACTCATATAGGCTGACCAATGAGCAAAAATTGATACACATTTGTTCATCAAATAAACCAACAAAGAGTCGATGTGTTTGTGTCCCCCACTTGACGTATTCACTGCCGCCGGTCTTGTATGTCTCTTGGTCCACAAACTGTAAGATTGAAATGTGCATTTTATCTTGCTGGGCAGAGTATTGCCAAACGTAATGTCGCATTCTGACTCGCAGCCTGGCGGCCGCACCCTCTTGTCTGTCTCAGCTTATAGATTTTCATGTTCAAATTTAGTGCTATTTCGTTTCCATAAAACTGGGTTTGTATCGAAGTAGTGCCATTAAGTAAAACTTGTTACCAAGTACAAAACGTCTGATTGATTTGTTTCGAGAAGACTCTAATTTTTATTTTTTAATACTTCAACACCTTCCACCATGATTTTATTATTTGCATTTCAGCAGCTGATGTATGACTTTCTGGTATGATTCAAACGAAAATAAATTCGAATTCTGAGGCTACTTTGATTTTGAGGTCTGAGTATAATTTTGTGTAGTTGAATAATATGTTATCCATGTTTGTAAAATAAAATTAATATATATTCTATCTAAAAGACCTGAGGTTTTGTTTCAATCAAAAATGTTTCACAAAAATTTCTGAGATTTACATCAATACAACAAAGATGCATTTATTGATTACAAAATACAGCTGAATTCTAAACTTGACGCAGCCTAACTACTGGGCACATAATATCAATCGTTGAGGATTAAGTGCCAGGAAAACCGTACCTGCACCAGACATACAAGATATAAGTACGCCAAGACTATTCTGTCTTGAAAATCTCTCTGAGTCACAATAATAAAATCACACTTACTACTAAGTCATGAACTTTGAAACATCTTCTGATTAACTGATTATCAGTTGACTTGACGAATGTTGATTGACTACATATATCAGAAATTGTCATCTCGAAAGCTTGTGGCTAATAGCTCTCAAAATCACTGGAACTGTTTATTTTAGCATGGTAAGAATCCTTTTACTGTCAATGAGACGTGTCTAATAGGTTCAAAACCTTCTGGCCCTAGAATGAGCTGGGCATCTTTGCAGCATGAGCACTGTTTTCTTTCCAGTTGTGCAGTGGGAGCTCACAGCAAAGTTACAAGCAATTAAGTTCATTCCCGGTTTAAGACTGAGAGGTCAAAGGATAAAAAAATAGAGTCAACACATAATATTGTATCAATTTAAGTTGCTTTAAAAATAAAAGCAGTGTTATTAATTATCTACACGAAAAAAAGGAAGGTAAAACAAAGAGCGACGCAATTAACATTGTGAAACAAAAGTTACTTTGTCTGTCATGTGCATTTAAGAAATTTTAGTAATGTACAACACAAAAATATATCACCACTAAAACGAAAAGCTACATTCGGAATGTTCAGCGTCGTCAACCGCAAGCAAGCGTCCTTACTGAGGAGGTGGCTGGTAGCCCTGGAACCTAGTTTGATCGTAATACTGTCCCTGGGGTGGTGCTCCCGCCGGGGGCGGCTGTTGCGGGCCCCCAGGAGGAGGTCGGCTGTACTGCTGCGGTGGGTAGCCTGCCGGAGGAGGTCCCTGCGGGGGATATCCCTGGGGTGGCTGGCCGTACTGCGAGTACTGTCCCGGACCCTGTGGAGGTCCGTAGCCTGCAGGCCCGCCTTGGGCGGGTGGGGCGTATGGCTGGTTGGCAGGCGGTGGTGCGTAAGGGGTTGCTCCTGGGGCTTGCGACGATGGCGGCTGATTCGGTGTGCCCTGTTGTGGTGGACCGTTGCTGGGAGGAGCGTAACTTTGACCTGCAATTCAACGCGCGTCCTTAAGTCAACCGTACTTATTTCACTAATTATGCGAACACTTCAAACAAAAGCATTCAACTGTCGCGAAAAAGCCAATTTCAAACCAATTTGATAACAATAAGACTCAATTCAGAAAATTTCTCCAAAACAAGTAATCACAAATGAAATAATTTTAACAATGGCCTCTAATCAGGGTTGCAAGAAACCAAACAAATAAAAAATAATGCATTGGACTAATTTCTTTTTTAAATCAATTTTTACCAATTTCTTACTTGCAATTTTTGCACAAAATAGTTTGTTAGTTCTTTGCGTATGACCTTGACAAGCGTTAAGGATGGATACAAAAGTATACCGAAATCGAGAGCAGAAAAAGTACACAGCAGAATTTTTTCACCAACTATGGCATAATTGGAATTTTAGCATCGATGTATTTTAATGAAACGCTAGTCACTCGTCTCGTAAAATTCATTCACGCATTCTGGAAAGGTGCAAACTAGCAAGTAGAGAGTGTGACTGTCGAAAGAAATCCTCTAATATCTGCAAGAAATTGGTAAAATCAACTCGTAATCAATTGCAAAACCAGTGGTGAAAATAACGCCTGAAATATCTGAATAAGGTTGGATTTATGAGGGTGTATTGTTTTATGCAAAATGAAACACCCTCACATCAATATCATTTGTGAAAGCAAGAACACAGTCCTACCTAAAATTCTTGGCCCCCAAATTCTGGCAACCATTTTTCAATTTTGCATTTTTTATTACATCTTGTAATCTGTTAATGACTTTTTACTTATTAATACTCTACCTTAAGATAAAATAAACATGAGAATATATAATTTAAAAAATGAACCACTGAACAAAAAATCGGCCCTGCATGCAGAGGCTAGTGAGCACCCATTTGATATCTAACAAGCCACAATATTCAAACTCAAAACAAATGGCAGGAGAGCAGATATTTCCATCATGATGCTGCCAATGATCCCTGCCAGTTGAGGGAAAATTTTCCAGCAGTGCAAAAATGTGAAATGAAAACTAAAGCAGTGCTATTGTTTGGAAAACCCCTGTGCAATCATGTTTGAAACAAAAATAATTACCACATCAATAATTCAATATCTTTCACTTCCTAAAATGTAGAATTAAAATAATCAGATTTCTAGGAATCAACGAGGAAGGTGTGCGAACCTGGTTGCTGCGGGGGTTGGTTGTATCCCGCAGCGTTTGCGTTCGGTGGATATGGCGGGTACTGTCCCTGCGGATACTGGCCTTGCTGGTATCCGTAGCCACCTTGACCCTGGTAGCCTTGGTAGCCGTGATATGGGCTCTGGCCACCGTAAGGTGGGTAGGGCTGCGCCTGCGGGGGCGGCCCTTGCTGGTATGGGGCAGGGCTGCCTGGCGCCTGACTGCCTGCAGGGCCAGCCTGGGAGGGAGGCGGTCCTTGCGATGGGGGCGGGTAGCCCGGGCCCTGCGAGGTGGTCGGTGTGTACGGCTGCTGCTGCTGTTGCTGCTGCGGTGGCTGAGGAGGTGGTGCCTGCTGTGGCTGCTGCCCCGCGGGTCCCTGTGGAGGAGGCGGGTACTGGCCGGTGGGCGGAGTGTTGGACGACGGTGGCGTCTGAGATGGGTTTTGCTCATAGCGGGGTTGGCCTGGGCCGCCGCCCCCACCATACGGTCCGGCGCCAGGCGGGTACGGCGAGCCGCCCTGGTTAGGAGGGGGAGGACCGTAATTTGAAGGTGGAGGACCACCCTGGTAATTCTGTGGACCTGGCGGTCCTTGCGAGGCCGGAGGACCGCCTGAAGGAGGATAATTTTGCTGGGGCGGGCCTGAAGGTTGCGACTGCTGCTGAGGCGGAGGCTGCTGATGCGGGGGTTGTTGCTGCTGCTGCTGTTGTGATTGGGGTGGTTGCGGTTGCTGAGGGGGTTGCTGCTGCTGCTGCTGTTGGGAAGGCTGTTGTTGTTGTTGTTGCTGCTGCTGTGGTTGTTGTTGTTGTTGCTGCTGCTGCTGCTGTTGTTGGGGTGGCTGATTTTGCTGTGGGGGAGTGGCTGACGGACCACTAGGCTGGGGGGTAGATGGCTGGCTTGGAGGACCACCAGAATGTTGAGGATTGGGCTGAGGAGGTGCTTGTGAGGGGGTTGGCATTTGATTGTGCGACTGAGGAGGACCTTGGGGATGTGGCTGAGATGGAGGCATCTGCTGCTGAGATGGCGGAGGGTAGTTTCCTGGAGGGCCTTGCTGATTTGGGGGATAGTTCTGTGAACAATGAATGGGAACATCAATTGGGAAAACTCTTGAGTTCAAGGTATTTATAAAAAACTTTCAATAAAATCAAACAAAATGTTCATTGAACAGGCAGGGGAAATATTGAAAGTTCAAAATTTGGAAGTTTTTTAAATTCAAGAAACAAGTCTGAGTTAATAAAATATAAAATACAGTATTTTGTTTTCCCAGCAAGCTCTTGGGAAGTTGCATTCAACACAATAATAGCAAGTGGGGAAGTTGTGATATTTTCAGGAGATGCCAAAGGCCCATCTCCTTTTCGCAACCCTGAAAGAATGTTCCCAGCTGCTAAAATTTTAGGGAAACTCAAGCTAACTTTTTAGTGTAAATTTCCAAAAAAAAAAAAATGTCAAATAATGTGCAGCAAAATGGATATTGTGTTGAAAATGTTAGATATATTTCATCAGCTTTCAGCTGCTGGGCTTAATACTGTACATTTATAGACGCCGAGTTATAACGTCTAACACATACGTCTTATGAAAGTAGATTATTTCTTTAAACCCTTACACAAATCCATCTTAAACGCACTTTGTGGTTATCTGATCAAAAAACAGACTTGTTTCGGAATTTGCGCAAAATTTTGTCATGGCAATACTTCAGTTAAATCAATTTCTTACACCCTATTCTAAATGCGTTTAACATAAAAACCCCATTAGAACCTTTCCTCTACGTCACAAGGGCAGCGAAGCTGGAATTTTCACTCTAACCCAACCACCAACCCTCTTGAAAGGTCAATTCTTTTTAAACGTTTTGAAAGTGAGTTTGTAAGAATTAGTGCAATGGTGAATGCAAGTAATATCCACCTGAGCTCCTGGTTGAGGACCATACTGCGGACCATACTGATGTGGAGGTTGAGGAGGATAACCTTGAGGACCAGGTCTGTAGGGCTGTCCTGGGCCTGGTCCTAAACACATATTATATCAGGTTATATGATTGTAAAACCTTTATTATGTTCTTTACTTTGTTGGGGTTGATTAGGAGGCATTGGTTGCTGCTGGGGAGGCGGCGGTCCGCGGTAGCCACCTGGCTGCGGTGTGGGAGGCCCCTGTTGGGGATTCTGTCCATGAGGTCCATGCTGGGGACCCTGCTGCGGCCCATTGTATGAAGCATTCATGTCAGGAGGACCACCAGGTTGCTGATTTGGTGGTGCTTGTCCACTTGATGCCATTGTTCCAGGAGCCTGACCAATGAATATGAATAATAAATTGTAAAGCAAATGTATTTGAATGGAATCCTTTGACAGCTAAAAGATTGAGAACTCACCGGCAGAAGAGTGTGTATGTTTTGATTGGAATCTGCCATGGAGGCTAGATACACGAGATTTCGGTGTAGCATCTGTTGAAATCTATAAAGTACATTTAATTATGAAAAAAAAATCAATTTTATCACTGATAATGCCGTGAGGACTGAACTTACTGCATGCATTCTTGCCCTTTTCCTTTGTTTTGGTATTCCTGAATCGTCTGGATCAATTGACTATTTTCGTCCAACAACTAACAACAAAATAGGAGATGAGCTTGGTTTAAAAAATTATTCTCCACTCTCTCTCACCTTCTGTATTTGTTGGGTGCTTGGCTGAGGCCGGTTTCGCTGCACATAGGCCACTGACATTGTGCTAAATCGCTTAAAAAACGCTTCGATAGCGAAATTAAAATGACTTGGTCAAACTAGCCGTGGGGATAAGTGCAGAAAATCCAAACCTCGACTCAGAAATGTGTTAAGTTCTGATAATAATTTAACTATAAACTTCCGTGCACGGCACACCGCTGAAAAGACGATTTAATGCGTCTGCTTCTGCTTGTGTGCCTGTCTGAGTCTGATATCGGCTACAAAAGCAAGGCAGACGCACTAACTTAAAGGAACAACGTTGCCGGAGCGGAATATTTACATTTAAAAGTTGGTGCAAATAGCTAACAGATCACCAAGCATTTGTACCAGTTATTTTGTTTTGCTTTAAAAAATCACAATAAAATCAAAACAATCAGGGAATCAAACAAACTGATTAAGTTTAATGCAGTGTTATTGCTGCAGCGGCTTCAATGAGCGGCATCACTGTAAATGGGAGGGAACGCTAGAAAAATAGTCGAAACTGATCACGTGACTAACTTCAGCTGAGGCAAATGGCGTCAGCGAGAAGGGACTCTACTTTTTTGTCTCTCGAAATTCATGAATGAACCAGGTAAAACCTGAATCTCAACCCATGAAAACTCGTCAGGAAGTTTCAGGTATGGACGATGTACTGGCAGTGTAAAAATTCCAGTCCATAAACTGGCTTACGGCGCGATAAATCCATTTTCAAATTTCACGTGCCTTGGCGTTCACTGTCAACAGATTATGCACAGATAGCATTTATTCTAAAGATCTTCGCTATAAATTGAATTTTCACCTCACAACTTTTATTTCTGTTGCCTGGATTCACGCAAAACTAATTTTACCAATTGTCATCGGTAATTAGACTTGTTTTCTACTCCAAAAGCAGTTACTGCAGTTTGGCGCTATTTTGCACCACCCCTTGCTTAAGCGCAATTTATGGTTGTTTCAGAACTATGAATGAAGTGAAGCCCGAAAAACACGGGCCCATGGGGGAACCACACTGGGATACGTCCTCAATGGTGCCAATCATGCCGCCCATGGGTGCGCCCACCCCTATGCACCATATGCATCAAATGCCACCCCCGCCACCACATTTGATGCATCCAGGTGCGATACCGCCAGGACACCCGGGACACCTACCAATTATGGAGCATAATATGCCTCACACACCTGCAGGGCTCGTCGCTCCCTGTCCCATCAGGCCAACCCCCATGATACCAACTGCGGAGCCAATGCCTCTGATGCCAGGACAAGTTCAAGGGGTATGGTTTTATTTTCCAAGCTCTTATTGGGGGGAAAACACGCTTTGCCTGTAAGAATGCGCGAAGGTTGAGGAGGAAAATAGTTGTTGTCACAAGACTTAATTAGAAATTTAATCTAGATACATTATATTTCTCTTGGTGGTGAACGATGTATCATATTTTGAAATTTTCAACAAAAAGAATAAGTTTAAGAGAAGCAGCAAAGAATTGTAAAAATTTATACAGACGATTGTAGGCTTAGTGTTGCACGCATAATTGCTTTTAATAAATTATTCATTCCTTCTTGATAAATGTCAGCTTAGAGTTATAGATATTTACGTACGGTATATTACTGTTCAGTATTTCAAACTGTTCTTAAAAATCGTTGTTAAAAATTTTGTAATAATAGTTCAGACAAAGCATTTTAATTTGCCAGCATAATTACCTGGATTGAAATTTAATACCAGCTATAGTTTTGGGTTTTTCAGGAGGGTAGCGCCCCAATTGGTGAACCGATTTTGGCTCCCCTGACACCAGAGCTTATGAACATTGGCTGGCGACAGTGCTGGAGCAAAAGGGAAAACAGGCCCTATTTCTGGAATAAGCTAACCAATGAATCGCTTTGGGAGACGCCGGTCCTGAAGCCCCCACCGCCGCCGCCTCACCCTCAGCAGAGGTTTGACCCCATCACAGATCCTCTCGGCATATCGTCTGGCACCAAACGAAGAGCATCTGAGGAAGCGAATCCGCAAGCGAAGAGAATTATATTGACGTAAGTCTATCCTAATTTGAGCCATCTTTTGCTCATCTAGTTGCTATTTCACTATTTGTAGCGGTCCGTGGGATTTGGAAGTCAGTACAAATGTGATCATTTTGGAACGATCTTTGTCCGAGTTGCCTCAACCACACCCTGAGACGGAAGCGATGAGGGCGAATTTTGTGGCAAAACTGAGACAAAGCTACCAAGATCTTTGTCACTCGAGAGAAGGTTAGAACTGTCTGCGCTGCTCATTTGTCAATTGCTATTAAATAAATCACAAATTACAGCTATCGATGCGCCTAGAGAGTCGTTCAATCGCTGGCTGATGGAGAGGAAAACTGTTGATACCGGAACGGACACGCTGCTACCCAGCAGGTGCGCGCCCGAGGTTTCCCCAGCAATGTTTGCCGCCATCATGGACGATATTCCAATACGTCTGGTCAAGCCTAAATTCACAGGCGATGCGAGGAAACAATTATCCAAATATGCTGAAGCTGCCAAAAAGCTGATAGAGTCGCGGACCGTGTCGCCTGAGAGCAGGAAGATAGTGAAGTGGAACGTGGAGGAAACATTTAACTGGCTGCGCAAAACCATAGGAGCCACTTACGACGATTTCCAGGAGCGGCTCTCGCACTTGAAGGTGTGTTAAGCTAATATTCGCAGGAATTGACAGTAATTTTTGAACTTGCAGTCCCAATGCCAACCACACTTGGCCGAGGCAGTGAAACGTTCTGTAGAAGGAATATGCCTGAAAATATACACTCTGTCTTGTGATTACGCGCGCAAGGTGCGCGAAAAGAATGAGGAACTATTGAAAGCCAACAATGTGCTGAGTTAGTTTTACAAGCATTAATTTTGGCGATTTGTGTATGATCCTTTGCCCGGACAGTACCTGAGGTTCCGCCACTTCCACCAGCCCACATGCGGAGGAAGGTGTGGTGCTACCCTGTGCAGCTGGCTAGTCCAGGTGCACGACTTCCGGCAATCGAGTACCTGCCCGACAGAGCTGAACAAGCTGTATTGAGGTGGAAAGGAGATGGAGTTTCCATAAACATCATGCACCTTCAAAAATTGGTAAGACTCGTCTGTGCCTGGGAATGTCACGTTGCTATTGCTGAGTATCACTTTCAGGAGTTACTTTACAAGCACAGTTGTTACGACGATAAGAAATATGAAATGTTCCTGCCGAGAGTGTGGTGTTTACTGAAGAGGTACTCATCCTTCATGGGCGAAAATCTTCCTGGGGGAGGTGGAGCCAACTCGAGTCACTCTTCTTTGCCAACCGCGGTCTTTGAGTGCATGCAAAGCTGCTTCGGCGTCACGTTTGAGTGCTTTGCATCCCCTGTGAATTGCTATTTCAGGCAGTATTGCTCTCCATTCGCTGACACCGATGGTTTTTTCGGCTCTAGAGGGTAGGTGCCCACCATCCACGTTAGGCCTATTAATTTAAATATGCGATGTCATCTTTCAGTCCTTTTCTTGAGTTTTGGCCAGTAAGCGGGTCTTTTGAAGTGAACGCACCAGCCTGCGAGGAGCTTCTGCTTGCTTCCCTAGGCCACATTGAAAGACTTCTTGCTGGCTCGCCGGAACCTTTGTCGTTTATTGTGGCACTTCCTGAGCGCAGAGAGGTGAGCGCCCCTGCTGGTCCTGATTCGCAAGCACCAGCTCCAACGTCGGCCCTTGAGGCCCTCAACAAGTCAAGATTTGGAAGAAGACAAATTGTTGTGCCTGCTTTTGAACATGAAGCTATTCACGGTCTTCAGCACTGCATACAAAGGTACTGCATCAATTACACCAACTAAGTACGCGGTCACAAAACAGCTCTTGCAGGAGTGAGGCAATCATCAAAAGCTCGCACGCCCTGGTGCTGGTGTGGCTTCAAAACGAATCTGGCTTCCAGAAATGGGGACCGACCGAAGAGAGAGTGGAACAACTTCTAGAGGCGTTTCGCCCGGGGCGCCACTCTGACCGAGAGAGAAAGGTTTGTTGTCAGATACCAGTGCTGAGAGCGGCGCTTACTTTGTTTTTTGAGCAGGAACTGTTGTCGCCCACTCGGCCAGGCTTAGGCAGCAGTCACCACCATAGTGTTCCAATGACGCCAACCCTTCCCGTGCCCATCATCCCACTGACGCATCTGCCTGTTGTAGTCGACCACCCGCTGAGCAATGGACAGGTTTTGCCCCCTGATTCAAAGTGATCCTCAACGATTTTTCATAAATTTGTCATATATATATATAATTATACATACAAAATAATATCTTTTAAACGTGCGTGTCTGAGTTAAACGTTTTTGCAATTATCATCATGTATAGAATGAAATGTTTGGATGTGGAGAAGTGCGATTGAATATTTGGTAATGAAATTATTTAGTCTATGTCGACAATATAAGGCAGAAATAACAATGATTAGAGGTACAAATTAACTTTATATTTCTTGGGATGATGTGGAGACGACTGCACACTATGACTTTGTGCAGTACTACAGGAGTACGCCCTCTTGTTGTCTTTACATTGTTGCATTTTCTTATATTTATGAATTTTTAAATTTTGTTTCATGCTTGGAAAGCGAATATATTTTTTGCAAAGCGAAAGCTATGGAGGTTATCTTAACACAGTAGTAAAAACTAATGTCTCAAAAGTCTTATCCTAAAGTGTGCAAATCACTGGAACTCACCAACTTCCCGTGTCACTGTTTGTAAAACATCAAAAGGCAACGTATTAAATGTTAATAAAAGAAATGCACGCAAAAAGGCCTATTTAATTTGCAAACTTAGGTTTTAATTTGAGAATTCAAAGGTACATAGGTGGTGGAAAGTCGAATGAACCTTAAATTATTTTTCCTAACCAAGTAGCACCTTACAAACTTTACAAGGAAATCAATCCATGAGTCAGTCAACACGTACCGATCATTCAAACAGTCACTTCAATACTTATTGGTGGGAACCAACGCTTGTGTGGCTAGCAGAAGCATTTTCATTGATCGCACCACCTTTTCGTTGGGATGCATGGAGATGAAGTTGTTCAGCTGTTTTTGCAAGGAAACCACTATATTGGGCACATACTGCTTTGTATCAGTGCTGTCTGGCACCAAGTTCACCACAGCCTCTTCCAAATACCTAAAACAAAGATTAATTCAGAAATACTCTTGTTGCGTTGGTAGTTTGGATGTGAAAAAATATATATATTCTACCTAAAACTCGTAAAATGAAAACCGATTAAAAAAATTGCAAGGGAAGGCAGATAGTAGCTCAAAATTCGAATCATTCTTGCTAATTTAATGGATAATCTTGGTTTGTCCATTATTAAAATTTTTTTAAAAGTGAAGAATAAAATTCTAGTTGTTAAACATCTATAGGTTCGTTTTTGTCGCATTTTTTACACATTCTGAGAGGTCAAATTATATTGGAAGTTGAACGACTAAAATTGTTTGATAGGCATTTTAAAGCATGCTGCATACCTGACTTTCAAATCGGTGCTGGTGGTAAGGTCAGCCGACAGCTGCTGAATGAGGGAGAGCAGGACATTTTGTTGCAGAGGACAGGGGTTCAAACAGAAAACATGCTGTGGGTTGACTCTCTCGCACAGCTTGACCACCAACTGCAGATCAGAGGCTGACAGCGCCTGCTGGAAAGCACTGTTCAGCTGACCCTGTTGGACGAGTGTCAGTATGGCAGTGAGCTGAGCCTGGGGGTCGCTTCTGGTTTGAGGGGTGTCGGGGCGTGAGGTGATGGTGGAGGAATGTTCACGCATGGCTCTGCCCACAGACTCATTGACGGCTTCTCGAGCAGCTCGAATGACAGATTCCTGCAGACTGAATGGCGGATATCGTAAGAAAAGCAATCAACATTAGCCAAAGAGGCGGCTTAACCTTTCGTCAGCATGCTTCATTATAAATTTAAAAAATATTGCAACAAGAACTCAACTAAATAAATACATCACAATTGTATTACAAGACCATGGGCAGTTGAAAATATAATGAGAACTTAAATCGCAGTATCGCATGACCTAAACTTAATTGCTGGGACAGTTTCTTTAAGACAGAAAGCAATCAGCTGACAAAAAGTCAAGCGCACTTTCTTGATTCACACATGCTGGAATAGTGCAGTCCAGTAATTGGCAACCTATCATAAGGGAATGGCAATAAGAACAAATCATATGTCGCACTCTAGCCGGCACTCATGTCAAACGCATTCTGGGTTGCAAAAACCCCGCTTTTTTAAAATGCAATGCAGAGGTAAAAAACGGTTTTTCAATTTTTACCAGTTTATAGCAGGCAATATTTGCACCTCAGTTTTCAATAATTTTCTAATTATTTGCTCATGACCTTGACTTGGAAAACTGTCAGAAATAATATTATTGCGAAATTGAGGCAGCAAATGAGTTTAAAATATAAAATCTGCATAGCAGAGAAAATATTGACCATTTCGACCGCAAATTTAAGATTTCCCCAGGGGAAAAACCGTTAAAAACGAGTGGTGAAAAAAACCTGGTGGTAATCAAATGCCACCCTGAACGCAAACACTCATTCTCGCATTGCAGGTACAAGCATCAATTCAAATGTGAGCCACCAGTTCACATAGTATGCGCATTATAACCATCACGAAAAGGTTACATTTAAAATTTTAGTACTATTTATAAAAGACTCAGGATACAATTTTATCGCTGTGGGATATTAAAAATCATGTATGTCATGTGACTTACTTCATTGTGATGTTTGATAAGGCCGTGTGCAACTCTGTTCTCACCATCGCGGCAGTTGTGTCATTTCCTAAACGAACAGACTCTCCAAGAGCAGCTATTTGTGAATTCGTCTCGCGGGACTTCTCGTGATTCCGCATACGCTGCTTCTCAAGTTGTGCCTCAACAGCAGCCAAATCTGCATTAAAATAAAAACCTGACTGATCATTAATTTTCCTAGGAAAACACATACGTTCAGAGGTTCCTCGCGAGAACGCTTCGTTAAGTTGAGCAAACAACGTCTTGCAGGTTTTTTCAAATGTTGGCACAACGGTGGCCAGAAGCACGTCTTTGAAACATGAAGCCATGCTCATCTGGAGAGAAGCTGTCACAGTGGCGGCGAGTTGGTCATGAAGTTGCTGCAAGATGAATAATTTGGTTAATTTATAAGTTCTATGCGGCTGATTTTAGGTTTTGTTGAAAAATTTCGTTTTCAAAGAGAATCATTTGTTCATGTCCAATTTAAATTGCGCACATACCTTGCTGTGGACAAGTTTGCCAATGTACTCATTCAAGGCCTTTTCAGCAGCTTGCATCCTGTGAGCAATGTCCGTGTGCACTAACCCTTTGATGTGCTCCATGTTACTGATCACGCCTGAAGAATTCGTAAGTATTTATTTTCATTATTAACCACAGATTCTCACTTGGCTTGATCATCTTCTGGAACTCTGTTTCGAACACCATCTGCATCTTGTTGTACACATGCACATCAATAGACTTAGAGAATGAGTTGACCAAAGAATTTTCCATTTCAGTCAGCTTCTGTTTGATCTGGCTCTCAATCCCTTGGGATTGGCGACTCAACTGCCGTGAAAGGGCTTTTTCAAGAGCGACTGTGGCAGCATTTTCCAACACATCTTTCCTAGGAACTGTCCTGAGAACCTGCGTTTGCAGATCTTTGATCTGCACTTGCTGTTCCTCAATGATGGTGGTGAGCGCTTGCATGCATCTCTGCATTGATCGCAATTCTTCAAGAACCTCCTTGTTGTAGTCAATATCGGCTTCAAGCACTTCAGCTTTGATGACTGGTGCGGAAGCAATTGTCAAGGGCGAAACGGTCGGAGGTGACGGCATCAAGTTGGGTACACTCGGAATTGTAGGCATTTCACTAGAAAAATTCCATGCCTAGTTAGAAAAATTCTTTAGTGCTATAAATTCTTACATTTTGTCTATGCTTGGCACTTCTGTATTGATTTCTTGTAAATTAGGAGGCATCTCAGGTATTGGAGGTATTTGAGGCCAATCATAGCTGTCTTTTTCAGCAATTGGTTCCTCTTTCCCCTCAATATTTCTGCAATTTACATCAAATCGATGTTACTTGCACATAATATGAGAATAAATGAAAATCCATAAAAGAGTACATATTTGCAATTTACACAATAAAATTAAAATTAAATGCTTTCTTACATGTCATCCATGCTTGTATCATGCTGATCCTCTTTAGCTTCATAAAAATCATCACTAAGGCTTCCTACAACATTTTCATTTAAATATATTTAATATCCCAAAGCACATGGTGTTAAATTTTGATAATGATGTCAGTAAGTGTACCTGCTTTCGTAAAAATTATTTAAACCTGACTTGAATTGAAAATTTCAAATAAGTTGATGTAAGTACTGAGAGCACTTTCTCTAAAGATAATAGAAATCTAGTAAATTTGGTATAAAAATTATACATTTTATTTATAAAATATACTATAAAGTAAACTTCTCACCATCCTTCTCTTGAGACAAGATTTGTTGAACCTCTCGACTAGGGCTGCTACCTCCACTGGCCAAACCGGCATCCCTTCCTCGAGTGTTGAGAGATTCTTCCACGTTCAGGTTTTTCTCATCCACAGACATCTGACCCAATTTCTGTAAAAACAGATAAATGGATGCAAATTAAATTTAGATAACGAATTACGGTGAGAATAGCAGCAACATCTGATGACGATGTGATCGGTGGAGGAGTTGACAGCGCCTTCTTATTGCTTCCAGTGCTGATCGTTGAAGCCGCTGATGGGCTTTCTTCTTGCCTCGTTTTGGGTGAGGTGAATGCCTCAGGAGTCATCAAGTTCAAGCTACTGGAACTCTGAATACTAGCTGCACTGGTATTCAGCGCGTCAGCAATTGAAGTGTTGACTGAACCTTCGCTGGAGGCTGCTATCATTGTTTTCTCGCAAATATCACTTGGCATTTCGCTAGGGAAGTCTGTAAGGAAGCAGAGATAAAACTTGCATGGTCAACCAAGGCAAACTTATACCAAGAGTTTCGGTAGAAATAGTAGGTGGCTCAGCAATAGGCTCAAACACAAGTTCACACTCTTGCAGAGACTTGGGTCCGACGATGTACTTTTTCAATACAACACAAGAGGTAGCCTTTAACACATCGTCTTCGTCGTCGTCATCTTCGTCATCTGAAACACTTGGTGAGTGATTTGGTTATTGCTGGGATGTTTTAAGCGCGAACCTTGGCTAGAATGAATGTCTTCACGGCCTAGAATTCTTCTTCTGGTTTTGATTCCCGCATCTACAATTGCAAAACTGATTGCTGGGTGGTGCAATTTGAATCCTGACACTAGTGAAACATGAGCTGGACTGTGGTCTGTTTGAATTTGGAGCACATAGAGCATCTGCAATAAAAACAATGAATATATATTATATATATATTATATATATATATATATATATATATATATATATATATATATATATATATATATATATATATATATGTTGGAAAGATTGCAGAAAATAACTTAGATTCAAATTTTGGTTTATTACGGATCAGCAGGGCAACTTACCCTGCTGTTGATGTCAGAAAGTACTAAGTACTTGGAAGACAAGTCAATGGCTGCTTTGAGGACCAACTTGCTGGTAGAAGGTGCACTGAGATTTGGGCCCAACTCAAAATTAATTGTCTGAAGACAAGCCCATGTTTCGCATGCCCAAAGTTTAATTTCAGTGTTGTCCCTGGCACCGGTGAGGGCCCATTTCCAAAACTGTATCCTAAATAAATTAAAAAAGAAATTATTATGTAACATCTTATTAGTGACTTAAATATTACTCTGGTGAGTGTTCTTGATGATTGTCTAAGAACAGCAGAGTGGAGAGAGGCTGGTCGTTGTGCGGAGTCCACGAATGCAAGCACCGAGGTGGCGCTTTATTGTGCATGTACACCTAAAGTAGATCCAAAATTTCAGCACTCAAGATAGTGTTGTAGAAATTGGAAAATCAACCTGGAAAAAACTGACAAGTCCTCCTGCCGTGGCAATGGCAATCGCCGTACCGTCTGGACTGAAGGCAGCATCAGTGATGGTGTGCTCAAAATCAGGAACTCTCAAGACTCCATCGGTGACGTTCTCTGGTTTCAACGGTCCAGCACTGTATTTTGCAGTGACCATGGGCACACACCACATTTCAGCCTTCTGCCCACTGGTGAGGACAAGCAGTTCAGCGACCTCTTTGTCCACTGTTCCATCCGGAATGTAAGGACACCAGACCACTCGGTGAACAATGTTGCTTGCGATACAAACTTTGTCAACATGAAGAAGCAACTGACACCTTAAAAAGCGTTAAAAGATTATAATTAGTTACAGTTAATCTTCTTTTTTATTTTAAATCAACACACGCCAAATCTGAAGTGCCTTCCTCTATGGCGTGAACGAAAAGCGATCCTTGAGTGTCGACAGATGCTAAAATGACCTCTTCCCTGAGATGAGAAAAAGCCAGGTCCTGGACAATCCCCTTCAGTCCGCGAATTAAGCCTCTCTTGCCCGATGATTCGCTCACTACGCGAAGAACACCGTTGTTATCTCCTTTGATGGCTGAAATGTTTGAAACTGATAAGGTAGCTATGCAAAATAAAGGCTAAAGAATTTATTTGCTATACCGATCACGCCGTAGGCAAAATATCTTCCTAGGCAGTGGACAGCGATCATTTGACCAGTGCAATAGCGGGACTCCCAATTAAAATCAACAATATTCTTGTAAGTCAATTTTGACGACCCCTGCGTGTGGAATCCCTGTCCGCACACCACCCTCACGTCTGTGCAGCATAGCTCGTGGCTTTCAGCTGCTTCTGCGATGAATTTTCTAGAAAACGAAAGCGACAGATACATTTTATGCAGTGTCTGTTGACAGGCTTCAAACATAATGCTGAACTTACACATTTTGAGTGCAGTTCATCAGCATCTTCTCCTTGGCTGTGGACGAAGTGCTAACGATAAATTCCTCTTTCTCCCTAAGAAACAGAATTAATGCCACGTTTTAAAAGAGCTCACAACATAAGTTGAATAACAAAACGAAGAAAAATTTTGAGAATGTTGTGTTAAAGCCGGTGCGACACGCCTTGAGAGCTAGCAGACACCGGTGCTAAAAACATTGGAGCGTGAATACGCCAATGCTCTAAATTCACCACAGAAATAAAAACACAGGATCGCTTATCGGTAGTTCAAATTATTAGCTTTGCATTATTTGTTAATAACAAAAGCTTAATTTGTAAATAATCTCAGCGCCGAAATGCTCTCACCCCATCGCTTTCGCTAACAGGCCTCTCATCAACCTTGGAATCAAGAGGAGAGGCTTGTGAAGCGGTGCTTCACTCTTTGTAATTGTGGTGGCGCTGGCGCAACAAAATTGCATAAATTTGCCCGGGAACTAACTTGAATTTTCTATTTTCTAGCCCAGGCTGGTCCAAGAATTTATTTATCCCTCATATAATCAAATCATCATCATTAACTTGAATATGAATCTATCCCACTAGCACTTACAAGATATTTTTCATTAAAAATTAGGAAAAATAAGAAAATGCCCCTTTTAAATAATTATTCTGATTTTTTCATATTATATAAATATTTATATATTTCTCCCACACGACTTTTGTTATTATATAATAGACTTGAGAAATTTATGCGCACTTTTACACCAAAAATAAAAACAAAATCCAAATCTTTCACACCTTTAAATTTTAACTGAAGTATTACGTTGAAAAAATATAGAAATATACAAACACTATTTTAATTTTATATAATTTAAACATTAAACACTTTTTAAGTTTAGGAATTTCAGAGTAAATATATAAAAAAAGTGTTTAAATTCTGATATATATCTTATAAATTATCTTATAATGTCACGCAAAAAAGCTTAATGGAAACGAATTATTGACCCTTAAAACATCGTAATAAATATTGATCGATTAAGGGAACACAAGTACGATGACAGATGATTTACTAAAATATTAAACAACGCATGAAATTTCCGGAAAGTCAAATATGAGCTTTGTTTATGGAATAAAATAATTATGTTCCTCTACATATAGCTTTTGTGACTCATCACGATAATTAAATAAAATATCATCGGAAATTAAATAAAAAAAAAATCAATACAATATATAGTTTTTATAACCTGCAGATACCTGCGGCCCTTGATTATTTGCAAGGTTAAGGTATGGAACATATTGTCCAGCATGCATACTGCCGAGTTCTGGCTTTTTTAATATCTTTAACTATAATTTTTATTATCTTAGTGTGCAAATTTAGCTTCGAGTCGGGATCTTCAAGAATTTGTTTGAAAACTTATTTTCTTTACTCAATAACTGAACGATTTTGTGTCTTAATAATGTTACCAGCTGGGAATAAATATTATGTTAGTCCAATATATTTCATTTTTGTCCTTCTCATTAATTGTGCAGGTGTCTAGGCTACATCAATTGAAAATTGAGTGGGCTACTTTAAAATGTTTGAAAATGAAATTTTGCTTTATTTCAATACTTTCAAAATCTTTGTATTTTAAGAACTTAATGGTCACACCAGGTAATAGTACATATTTTTTGTTTTAATGAGTAATAGCTTCCGCTGTGTTTCAGGGCTTGCAATCTTCATGAAATGCTTCAAGTGTTCTGAAGTCTCTCCAAGTAGGTGGCATAGCGCAGAGAAGGTGATTGCCGCACCTCCGACAAGTATCAGTAAACAAAGATCTGAAGCTGTGGAGCCAAGTCTAAAAAGACAAAAATTCAATTCTAGCCCAAACCAATCTTATAGCAGAGCTCACCATGAATGACCGTACAGCTAAGTCTGGCAGAGTGGGAGAGTAAAAGTGCAGCATTGCAGCATTGGCATTTTCAGTGATTTTTCGGAAAACATGGTGGCGTGAGTTGGTCCACAGGTCAAGTTGGCCAAGTTGGCCACTGTCTGTTTGGAACTCTTCATTGTACGCTTTGACCTTGACCCACTCAATCATCATGCCCCTGAATGAAATTACTGCACGCAAAATTCTACCAAGGGAGACCTGTATCTATATGGGGTTTTTAGATCATTAGATATTATTGCATCTACAGCATCACCCAAGTTACCTGCAAATTGTGGCAATTAGAGGGATGAGGCCTGTACACATTCACATTCATATCCTGGTACTGTCTGTCTATTGCTGTAATTACGCCTTCCACTGAACTGTAATCAAAATCTCCATTAAATGGTTGCTGTTTAAAAAAATTAACTATGCATACCTAATAGACATATTATGGCAGCTTGGTGTTAATCGCCTTCTCTTTGCGTTCATTCCTGAAGAGTTCAAGTAAGAGTTGTACGACCTCTTCATCACGTTTTGTGCCAAAAAGCCAAACGTGATGTTGGATATTTCATGGAGCTGAAATTTCAATTTTTTTTCAGTTATGGTACACGCCGGGAGCTGAGTATTGGTCCACCTTATCAGTCCATTTGTAGCTTCCGACAAGCTCACTGTATAATGCCTGTCGATCTTGTGTAGTTTCGTGGGCCAAATGAGCTGTGTTACCCAAATTAATCTGTCCGTCAGGCGGTAGCGGAATGTTAGAGCAAGTCTGTTCTACTTTCCTGAATCAATTTCCAAAGAGATTTCAACTTTCATATTGCGTATAAAACGAAACGAACATTTACCTCATGTTGCTACTGATCTCTGCAACGAGATCTTGAAGCTCAAGAATGTATTTTGTTTCTCTGTGATCCTCGCCATGTTCTGAACGCACTCCTTGACTCAAAGACAAGAAAAAGTTGCCCACGCATGACCTGAGGGAACTCACTGCCTTCAGTGCCTCATTTAACGCGTCAAGCTCCACGTTCATTTTCGCTTTTCAGCAGCAAACAGTTTGAACTTTGTAGAACACTAAAAATATAGATACATATAATGAAGCTTAGAAGGTTTTAGGTTTTGTTTTGTGAAACACCCACCCAACCACACTGGTCTGACTGGTCCTCTAAAGCGATCTTTGCGCCCCCACAGTTGAATCCTTTAAACCATGTTGTGTAATATAATTCGCGCCAAACGAGAATGTAAACACAACGTGGAATGGGCCACTTTGAAGAGGAAAGAAAGTGAAAGATTACTGCGGATGAAAATGGTTTATCGCTACCATCGCTACGGTCAAATTGGTATAAATCAGATGTGTTGACAGCCGAGTGCCCGCTTCTCAACGCAGAGATGTAAGTTAAATCATAAAATCTAAGCAGCGAGGCAGTGTTTCTATATGCATACTAAATATTCGATTTCAGAAATCCCACATTAATGTTGTCGTTTTAGGTTGACAGGAGCAATGGCCGACGAAGAGATTGATATTTATGCAAACTTAGATGATTTTCGATCTGAACGGAATATAAAAGAGGTATGTAACATCACTAGTTGTTAGTAGTTAGTTGTACATAACATACATAAACATGCAGGTACAGTTTAGACCAATTTCGAATTAGGTGAGAACGCAGAGGGTTCTCTTCATCCTATTCGCACCAAATTTAGTTGCATCTTTACTTTGGTGCAAATATGAATCTACCATAATATTGTATGATATGTATAGTTAAAGAGAATTGAAAAAATGTACTGCTAAACCTGGAAAATCCTTGTTGCTATAGGATTTAGTTGAAGCCCTAATTATGGACCTTTAGCACTAAATTTTTTAGAAAAGTGGCTGCAAAGTTAGTAATCCTTTTCAAATGGTGTGGACTGTCTCCTTGGGTGTTTACTTTAAATCTAATTTTATTTCACAACAAAGTTTCCCCAAAATGTGGCATAATATAGTAGAACACCGTTGGATATATCTCAACGAGAGGAATCGAAATCTGCCAAGAAAGCACTGTAAATTTTAATTTGGAGAAATTTTGAATATTGACTGTAGAAATTTTTTTATTACAAATTATATAACAAATTTTTCAACGATCAACTGCTGCATCTGACTGTATCCAACAAATCAAATAATTTTCAAATGTTGCCCTGTATTGATCCAGTTTAAAAAAATGCACAATAATAATTGAAATTTTATTTACATTTGTACTGACTCCCCAAAAAATATGAACTACATCATTTTTGTAAGGAAGGCAACCTGAATCGTTTTCTATGTCAGCCACCATTATTATATTTAACGGCGTTTGTCTCTGTTTTAGTTGGAATTAGAAAACTCGGATTTGAAGAAAAGGGTTGAGGAGCTTGAAATCGAAAATACGTTACTCAAGACAGAAAACAAAAAGCTTTCCAAAAGGGAAGCTTCTCTGAATAGAAATATTTCTGTTCTCTATGCAACAGCTGTTGCCGAGCTTGATTTTAATAAAAACGAGCTTGCTAATCTTACTAGGGAGTAAGTTGTTGTGTTTCTATAAACTTGAGAAAAATTAACGAACTGTTTCACAGGAGAGATTCAATCTTGTTTAGAAGAGGTGATTATGTAAGATTGAGCAGCAGTCAAACCCAAAACGAAGATATGTCTAGATCCAGATCGCAGCAATCAAAGGTAGCAGAGGCAGCATCCATTACAGCTGACAAAATATCAACAGTCATAAAGATAAGTGAGAGACCTTCACAAAAACTTGAAGAAAAGAGGCCATCGCGCTCAAGTGCACGTGTAAGGAGTAGGAAAACGTCAGGGAGTAACAAATCACGTGCTTCAAAAAATGATTCTTCTGAAGTGCGTAAGAAACCTGCTGCCAGTGCTACTTCGGTACCTAAAGGTGAAAGGAGGAGATCTACTAGGATGGCTTCTAAGAGAAAGGAGAGTGAGAGTCATTCCTCACCTAGACCATGTGAGACTGCAAATAAATCGAATAAATCCGAACAGCCAGTGGAAAAACCTCAAGTGCTAGTGGCTCATAGGGATGCACCCATTGCTGAAAGTGCTTCTAAAAAAGTTCAACAGTGCAGTCCTCCAGAAAAAGTGGAAAATTTGGGAACGCGTGAAAGTGACAGAACTGCTGAACCGTCAACAGAAACTAAATCTCAAGTGCTGGTACTTAACAAATCTTGTGATGTTGATGTTTCTCCAAATGACTCGAGAAAGATACAGCCATCTGAGAATGTCGAGAACTTGGAGAAACAAGAAACTGTGGAGCGACATTCTGACACTTCACTTGAATCGCACGCTTCTTCAACAAAAGAAAACTCGAATGAGTCAAGGATTTTGAGAGCTGAGCGTATCCACAAAGAAGTAGAAGGCAGTTCACCGATTTCTCTCGCCAAGGAAATAAAAAAGCTTTCACCAAGGGTAAACAGTAGTTATTATGATTCAGATGGTGACTCCCAGCACGGTGACCTTTTCAAATCTTTTCTGGAGTCTGGAAAAGAAAGAATGAACTTGCCTGACAAAAAGAAGAAAAAGAAAGCTGCTGTGCCAGTTTTGTCTCCCAATGAGAATCCTGTAACACCAGGAAAATTTCTCCTAGACGGGCGTTTGTCTGAAATGTTGTCAAAACCACAGCCTGAAGTTTTTAGCAGCACAGAAAAGTCTCTTTCCCCTGAGTTTGCTGGTCCCCCTCAAACGCCGGGCAAGCACTTGCCGAACCAAATTTTTCCACAGATTGAAATCTCGCCTGTTACTAGTGCTACCAGTGATGACAGTGCGCGGAAAGAGCTGAATGAAGCCGTCAACAGTATTATGCCCACCCCTCTAAAGAATATAGTGCCAAATCTACTAAGCCCTTTGCATGCAACTCCAGTCTGCACAGGCCCTCCTCAAGAAAACGTTACACCAGAATCGCCAAGTGCCACAACCACGTTTGCACTTACAAAGCCACAGTCACCAAACCATTCATTCAATTCCTCAATTACCTCTGCCAATTCAACTCGGCTCATGATTGATATGTCTCGCTTGAGTGCCGCGAGTGAAACGCCTAAAGCAGTGACTCCAGCTTCCAGATTTCCTTTCAAAAGGAAAAGGGTACTGAAGATAAAGTGTGGATCAGCTGGAACCACAAGTACTGAAGAGAATAATGATACAAGTGTAGATGAGCCACCTAAGAAAATGGTTTGCGTCCCTCTTCAAGCAGCCTTGGAAAATCACCTGTCTTCAATTATCTCACCAGTCAAAATGCCCAATTCACCTGAGCAAAAATCGAATGAAGTGCCTAAATCCAAGAAACTAACCCCTCCAAGATTGAAAAAGAAAACAGCTAAACCTAAAGAAAGGGAGTTGGTTCCTTCAATGTCAAATATGTCGCCTGTAATAAGTATGGCAACTCCTAAGCACCAAATAGAGTTTGCACCTGCTTCACTCCCAAGCACTGGGCGGAAATCCAATGACAGCGGCACCTCTCAGGACTTCCACCTCCACTACACCTCTGGATCGGAAATGTCCAGATCACCTTCGCCGTTTGTTTCTTATCAGCCATCCATGACCACTTCCACTCCCAATGCAATGAAACCTCATCTAGAAAAGTTGTCTGTATCGTTGAAATGTCTTACACCAAGCTCAAAAATGAAGAAGCTTAACTTCATCATGTCCGAAATGTTTGGCGACTCACCATGCAAAGAACGCGACGACCAGTTAGACATAGACGTGTCAGAGGAAATGCGGAAAGACCTGGGAGTTTATTCGCCCGTTATGAAACAGGAAAAGCAGACTCAATTGGGGGTTAAAGCGAAACCCGAGCAGGAGAGACCTAGCAGCAGCTCGAAGAAGGGGCGTAAATCGCCTGAAAGGCACCTCAAAGTATTAAATGTTGACCATAGGAAATCTCCAGAAACTTTGAGAATGGCGTCACCTGAAAGAATCAGGAGGCGAACTCCTGAAGACCGAAGGAGGCCTCTCGAAAGGGACAGGAGAAGATCACCTGAGAGGGAGCGAAGGAGGTCTGTGGAGAGGGAATCAAGGAGGGAGCGGGAAAGAAAGTGGGAACTTGAAGACCGTGAGCGACGCAGGTCCCCCAACGACAGTGAAAGAAGGAAATATTTTGAAGATAGAGCAAGATCACCTGAATATAGGGACAGGAGAAGACTACCTGATGACAGAGACTACAGACAAAGGAGGTGATTTGACCAAAGAAATTCAACTATCAAATCCACAAACGTTTTTTCAAAATAGTTATTTTGTTAATTAATTAAGTGTTCACATATTTATTATTTTACTTATAGAAGGAGTCGTTCTCCAGAGCTAGCAGGATATTTTTCATCTAGTCGAAGGTCTCCAGGACCTTACTACAGAAAGACTTCTCCAAATCAAAGGTCTATTTCGCCTTATGAAAGCAGGAGGCATCAGGAATATGCAAGCTCTCATCAACCAAGGGAGGAAAATCGGAGGTACATCAAAGACTCTCGGTCGCCGTCGCCAAGGGCTGCAGGTAGCTCTTGGAAATTCAGTGAAAGGAGACCTGAAGAAAAATACAGACGCAGAGATTTTTCTCCTGGAAGACCATGTCGCACCGATAATTTAGAAACCAGGTATTTTGAAGAACTTTTCAGTAAAAAATTATCGTTTTCAAACGTATTCCATTATATTGCGATTTCAATATAAAATATTTTAGGTCTCAAATGTTGCCTAATCCTGATGGGAGAAATCAGAAGTCCCAGATTCAAAGTGGATATCGAGAAATCCGATTGGAACATAATACAAGCAGGGATTCATTGGACAGTCGAGGGGCAGTTGCTAATTCAAGACTTGAATTACACTCTGAAAAGAGAAGAGCTGCTGGACATTCAAACAGAACTGACGCTAGTATAGATCATGAAGATGGAGAAGTTTGTTCTGATTGACAATTTTAAAATTAAACCTTGCGGCAGAAACGTATCAAGAACTTTTGAATTTTAGCGCGATTTCCTTATTTGTTTGCCAAGAGGGTGTGGCGATATTTTGGTTATTTTCCTTGTCAGCTCTAGAGATAGCGCGGCTTTTAGTCTCCTTCAGTTATAGAAGACGTTAGTATGAGTTCCCAATCACGGTATTTGCCAAACAATATTCCAATTGGGGAGGACAGCGTGCTGAACCGCAGCTTGCTCAAGTGCAGTGTCATTGAGAAATATGAAGCTATCATCCAGAAACAACCGCCGGACCCAAAGGACACGGAGGGCGGTATCTATGTTGGCATAGCAGGGATAGGCTATCTCTGTTATCACCTCAGCAAGTCGCCGCTTTTTCAAGACAGCAGGGAAGCCCTGGTTACCAAAGGCAAGGAATATCTGGCAGCTGCGCTTGGGGCGATCCGAAACAAAGATGGCAGTTCAAAGGACGACACAGCGTTCATTCTTGGAAATGCAGGAATCAATGCTGTTGCTGCCGCAATGTACAATGGTAAAATTCTCAGACTTGAATTTAAAATAAACATTTTACAGTTTAGTTTTCTAGTGTTATATTTCTTTACTGAAAAACTCCCCTTTTCAGATGAAGGTTTCCTGAGGGACTATGCCCAGGGATTGGCAAATTGCAAAAAGACGAATTTCCTGACCTGCGGAAGTGATGAGCTCTTTGTCGGCAGAGCTGGTTACCTTATGGGTGTACTGTGGCTCCGGAAAGCTCTGCAGAAACCTGTGATCGCTGACAAAGACCTGATGGCCGTGTGCACCACCATTGTCGAGTCTGGTCGACACTATGCACGCCATCATCGCAGCCCTTGCCCACTGATGTTTGCTTACTACAACACCGAGTATTTTGGCAAGTTGACTCAAGCATTGTTTAAAGTCAATTATTAATTAAGTTAATTAGGCGCAGCACATGGCTTGTGCACTATTCTGCAAGCCCTGCTGAGCGTCCCAAGCTTCATCAGCAGCAGTGACCCTTCAGTCGAAAAAGATATCCAAGCCAGCGTCGACTATCTTCTTTCTCTGCAAACTCCTTCTGGAAATTTTCCCTGTGACCAATCAGAAACCGGAGCTGCTTCTAGATCCGAGTCTGATGAACTGGTCCATTGGTGCCATGGCGCTCCAGGTATGCGAGTTCAAAATATTTTAACTGTAGGTCTCAGCTGTTTAATTTTGAGACAGCGGCTGGCTGCCTTGCTCAAACGAAATTTCAGCTCGGCGGCTGAGCATTTTTTTTCGAGCGGTTGGTGCGGTTGATACAATTTTAATAGTGAAGTTTGATAGTGCTTACTGACACTTTAGGCCAAGAGAATATTTTTTTTCTTTGGTATTGGGCGGGCTGATTACGTGATCTTAAATTAGCCGGCTAGTGTGGCATAGATTGGCTGGCTGAGACCTCTGTCTTAATTTGGATAAGCCTTTGTAAACCCCAAAATCATATATTTGATTTTTTTTATCAAATTGGAATCTATTTGTAAGACAAACAACTGCGCTCTCAAATTTTGATTAAAATACCCGTTACCTTTCAGAGAGTAATCAAAACCGGACAATATTATTTATTTCCTAACTCATTACTGGAAATGTCTAGGTGTTGTCTACCTAATGGCCAAAGCCTATCAAACTTGGAATGATGAGAAATACCTGCAATCATGCGTTAAGTGTGCTGAAGTCACATGGAACAAAGGCTTGCTCACTAAGGGGCCTGGTAAGTTTCAAATCTTGTTTAATAATTTTGATAATTTATGTATTTGGTTTGTAGGAATTTGCCATGGCGTAGCTGGTAGTGGCTATGTCTTTTTGCTTCTGTTCCGTCTGACAGGAGAGCAACACTACTTGCAGCGGGCTCATGCATTTGCCAGATTCATCGATTCTGAAGAGTTCAAGCCATATTTGTTGAAGCCAGATTGCCCATTCAGCCTGTATGAAGGACTAGCCGGAACATGCTGCTTCTTGAATGATCTCGCTTATCCAGACACAGCTTCATTCCCATTCTCTGATATATTCTAATTCATTTTACATGGCTTATTTTCAGCAATAACCTTGCCAAACTTTCCATCTTAAGAGATATGATTATAACAATAACACATTAAGGTTTTATAATGTAACCAGAACAAAGTATGGATATTTTTACTTTCTTGGGTGATTGTACTTCTTGTCAAGACTGAGAGTCTCAAATCTCGATACCATTGTTATCAAATAACAAAATAAATGGATTTAGGGATATTAAAAAATTAGTTTTATGAATGTGTATTCCTTTATTTTAAGCCTTCATACTGGAGAAAACTTTTATACTTGTCCTGGACAAAGCAAGCCAAGCTGCAACTGAAATTGCACCTTTTTCACCTGTTGGCCAGCTGAGGAGACCATCAATAGGGTAAAGCCAGCCCTCTGATAGTGTTAAAACAGGCACATATCTGTAGTTCCAAACCAAGTAAATCAAATACAATCCCTGCAATTTAAAGCTATTATAAAAACTATCATCAGACGAATTTACTTCACTTACTAGTGCCGCGTTCACTAGCTGAGTGTATAGGGCCTTATTTTTAGTTGCATTTAACATTCTTGAGTTGGCTGCAAGGAAAATAGGTGGTATTACATAACATAATTCTGATATGAACTGTGTGAATGCTATTTACCAGCTGATTTCAAATCATCCTGCATTTTTGTAATCTTCCTCTGCAATTTTGCATGCCGGGCAAACTCATCGACCATGGAAATTCCCATTAATTCCATCTTCATTGATTTCAGCTCGGCTAGCAGTTGCTTTTCTATCTCTGATTTTCTTTGCCTTGTGTCAACGACCTGAAATTATTTTCAGCGTTGAATAGCGATTTGCAGAAAGTTATATTAGATATTATAGCATACCCATTTTATCAGAGCGGGCAAAAACGCACTGCAGAGACTAAAGATAATCAGGCGAACAAGCAGAAAATAGCTGTCCATTTTTTTCAATTATACAAGTAGCAGGTTGAATAACTCATCAAATAGGCTTACTATTAATACATACATATAACTTTATAAAAGTCCTTGATCTATGATAATGTAATTTGACTGGATTTAATGTTTTGTTCTCCTGCAACTTGAGTTTAAAGCGCAACAACTACTGACTGCTTGATAACAAACTGGTACCCGCCCTCAAATCCAGCTGTAGGCGGCAAACAAATAAAACAAATGAATGCGTCCTGGCCGCCCTGCGCTGAATCACGTTGACATTCCGATCTTTTGGTTCTCAAACCAAAACAACAATTTAGCGCAAAGTTCAACCAGTTTTTGAAATCATTCAAGCAAAATGAGTGCAAACCAAGAAAATTTCGATGCTCTGCTCTTTTCTATGGCACAACAAATGGAAGGAGGAGTTCCAGAGGTATTACAAACTTCATCCGGCTTCTTCTTTGTTTTCTCTAGGAGTGATAAATTTTGGAAATAGTCAGTTTTTGAAAAGATAGTTTTAAGGATTAATTTAAATGCTAAAAGTTAAAGAGTTTGTCCATATTTTGGAAACAATGTTACACCTTCGGATCATGACGAACTTCAAAGATTTGAGCAAGCTAGAATATACAAAATTATGCATGTACATAATAAGATGTTGAAAGTCCAAAATATACATATGTACTTACACAGGCGACCAGGGCCGGGAAGACGTCCCAAAAATTCTTTGCATGGGTTGAAAAGAAATTTTAAAATATTTTTTAGAGGAAACAAAAACAGAGTCTATCGATAGAGGGTGTGAATAAGTCACGCTCGTCAGTCTGTGTGCACATGTGCCGGGTGACTGGTGGGTTTAGTATTTAATTAGACATGTTTGCAGACGAGGCTTGGGATTAGCCAAACCAGTGTGCTCGAATTGATTCTGTGATTGTTCTCCTTGCACAAATTTTTAAATTTCTTGTATCGTGACCGCGTACAATACAAACCAGTAGAAAATTTACACTTCCAGTTTGGGAATTGTTTCAATTTTATATATTTTTTATGAAATAATAACTTCAATATTTGTTCATCTTTTACATACTTCTAAAATCTATTTTGCATTGCTAGATGTTGGACACTGTCTTTGGTTTCCTGTTGCGCAAGACGGACTTTTACACAGGAGCCCCAGATGGGCAGGCAGAACAGGTTCGTACTCTCTTTTGATTAAAGAAAAATCAGCTCTGAAGCACTTAAGAAACTTCTAGATTTTATTTGAGTCCCCGTGAAAAAGCAAAATTGTGTTCGCTCCTCTAGATGGTGCTAGACGCATTTAATAAACATGCCAAGGGTGCAGAGGAGCAGAGAAGGAAGAAGAAGGCAGAAATTGCTGAGGAAGAGAGAAAGCGCCATGAAAGAGCCAAAAAGAAGAAGGAGGAGGAAGAAGAAGAATCAAAGAAGGGTGCCACTGTCACAGAGCTAACTGATGAAGAGGCTGAGAGAATTCAGAAGGAAATCGAGCAGGTTTTAATTCACTTACTAATGCCACATTCTCTAGCTGAGCGTATAGGGCTTTTTTAGTTGCATTTTTACTTTCTTGATTTGACTGCAAGGAAAATAGGTATTGCAAAGCGTTATTCTGAAATGAACCGCGTGAATTCTATTCAGCATCTGATTTCAAAACATCCTGCATTTTTGTAATCTTCCTCTGCAATTTTGCATGCACGGCAAACTCATCGACCATTGAAACCTCTGCATGGTGTGCTGTTACAAATAGCTCTTTTTTGTTCAGGAAAAGCAGAAGAAAGAAGCGCCCAAAGATGATGTCAAGAAAGAAGAAGAGTCAAAGAGTGATGACGAAGAGCAGGACAAAGACAAGGGCAAATTGGTGCCTAACGCAGGCAATGGTTTTGACTTTGAAAACTTTTCCTGGACGCAGACCCTTCAGGAGATAGAGGTGAGTACAGCCCTTTCTATAACTTATTACACATATGATGCACAAACAATAATGAATATGATTAAGTTTTCTTACTTTCGCGAGAACTTAAACTCTAGTCAAAAAATTACTACTGAGGTAAGGTTATGGGAAAATGGAATTAGTGCGGTAATGATAACTCTGCTAGCCGCAAATTGGATTTTAATTATGGATATTGGAGTTAATTATTGTGAGAACTGTTCATAACATTGAAGAGTAAAAACATTCTGCTGGGGGCTTAAGAGAACTCATAAAGCAGCAATATATTTTTTATCGCAACATCAAAATAGGTTTTACAAGGAACTTTCAATATTTAAATAAATGCAGGATTTATTTTTAAGTAATAAGGCAAACTATATACTCAGACCAATGTTGCGAAATCTCCTAAAATGTTGTAGAAAATTTGTCCATAGCGCTGACTAAGTATGCAGTAACAATGGTTATATTTTTAAAAAAAATTTAAATATATTAAACGCAGGAAATTTTTGAAATTTAAAATCAACGAATCACGGGAACGGTGAGTGGTGGGGTTGACAAGATTTTGTTACAAGGCTCCTCTTATAAATTTTGCTCAGCATTGAGTTTTGCCTGTGGTTTTTAACGATTGCTGGTTCAGAATTTTCTGCAGCTAAAACTTTGGTTTTGAATTTTGTTTTATAGGTAAAGTGGTAAAGTGCTGCATATATGGCCTGCGGGGCTTAAACAGTCGCTGTAAAATACCAGAATGTATTATTTAACCCTCTCAATATTCCACTATCAGCTGACCATTCTGAATTATTTACCGCGCAAAGTTTAACCATGTAATAATTTTAAATTTTATTCAACATATGATTCAATTTTGCGGATATGTCCTCCGTGAAACCCTTTATTGATTAAATTAATGCGTGTCACGAAGTTTTTGGCTCTTGAACGCACAATGAACAGGGGTCACTCTAATGCTTTGGCGTGACGCTCGACGCATATTAATAAATCTCGTGTCTTATTGTTGTGGGCGACACGGCGCGCAGCTTTGCTCGGTCTCGACCGCGGAATGCAGTTGGTGCTATGGGTGTTGGGTGACCCCCGGCCGGTCCGGCGGCGTCGTCGGTCACTGAAGGCCGCGTAGGATGGACCCAAATTATACCTACCTGGTGTTTTCCTCGTGCGGCCGCCCCAAGGTCGGCGTGTCGAGTGAAGCAACCCAGGGTATGTCATAGCCTTAGGTCGAGAGCGCTGGCTTTTTCTCCTAATTAATTAATTTCTCTGTGCCTGGTTCAAACCAGTCGCATCACTTCCTCGTCCTTTCATCAGAAACCATTTCAATAGGTCGACCGGCGCGCCTATGAATTTGTCAGCTAACGCACGGGCTCAGCTGTCCTTGATCCAGCTTAGGATCAACAAAAATATTTTTTCTTGTGGCAAATCATGCTCTGCCAGTTCATTTTAAGGTTGACCTCTTTTATTGGACTAATTTTTTCCAAATTTGCCTCCCGCGGCGGCGGAGCTCTGTTTTTTACCTGCATGCTGCAAGGTCGTTGTAAAAGGGATTGTGAATATTTCAATGCACCAAGTTGCATTTTTGAGGAAAGCATGGTCCTAAAGAGAGGGGGAACGTAGATAATTTTTTACGCATTATGATTTTACCAAAAGAATAAGTTGTGAAACACGATGAAAGAGCGCAGAAAGGGGCAATCAAAAGCTGAGTTGGTCCGACTGCTTTTGCAAATTTTTACAAGTCCACCTAGATAATTTTAAATCAATGAAATGTAAGTCTTTTATATTTTTTTTAATAAATATAACTTACCAAGATAAATAATTTTTTTTTGGTATTGCACAGTCGTACGAGGGTTTAAAAATGAGAACAAAAGATTTAAATTGATTTGAATACAATGCATTATTTTTAATTTTGCAGTCGCATCTATTATTTTATATAAATTATCTTAACAGTATCAATTCAAAATAAATATTACAGCACATTTCAGTTGAAGCAGCATTATAGCTTTAGCACTCAGAATATCGAGCTTAAACTCCACAGCACTCTTTGTCCAAACAGCCACTCGGAATCATATCACCGCGCGTTGTATTCCTTAACTCGCACTGAAACAAAAATGTCAAAATAAGCGACACCGTTCAAAATTGCATTTTTCATTATGTGCTGCACGTGGTCCAAATGGATAAATAATTTATGTAAATTGACTCACAAGATGTGAGGTTTGCCTTGAGCTGGGTGTGAATGTGAGAAAAAATTGGCGTGCCGCTGTTTTTTATTTATGGCATACCACTTACAATGAGCTCAAGCGTCCAACTGATGAACTTTTTATTTTATATTATTCCTCTTGCAATTGAACTGTCAAGAAGACGTCTTGTACATGTTATTGCTGCTAAAGGCTGTTTAATCATGATTTAAACATGCTTTTAAACGAATATTTCACAATTTCCGTGAAACACCAGAAATCTAAAAACGTTTTTGTAGCTGAACCAAAATATGAGCTGGGTCAAGTTTAATACCGATTCTTTTCATCACTAACATAGACGCTAACAAATCCAAGCCATATTAGGTCAAGTTGAGGCACTAACGAATTTAAAAAAAAAATAAATTCATGATACTCACTTTCCATAAGGATGCATGCGATAGTGATGCCTAGTAGGAAAATGAAACTCATGGTAAGAACGAGAACAGTGATGCGATGAGATTGGCTGCAGCAGCGGCTTCTTCTTCGCCCCTTGACGCTGACACCCCCGATCATGGTGAAGTGCGTTGAGGAGGCCAACGAAATACTGTCGCCATCGCATCTTTTGCTGATGGTTCCGATTTCGCCACCTGATTCCACGTCCTGCAACAAAATCCAAATTTTTAGCAATTTATCAAACATAAAAGTTAGGTTTTAAGAGTTGATAATTTTGTTTCTCAACCTCTAAGCGGTTGCTTAATAGGCGGGACGTTTTTTTACCGGCATTGACAGGTGTTAGCCGAAAAGTATTTATTCGGAAGCCAAAATTAAAATTGGCCTTGGTAACGAACAAATGCATCAGTTGCACTGTTGTGCTTCTCGCTAATTGCCGCGTGGAAGGAAAACAAGCCATAAAGATGTCAATTATTGTCGTAGCCAGGGCGTGATGATTCGCTTTTGCAAAGGACGTGGTCTCACCTGCTTGTGAATTTCGTCCTTGACGATCAGTGCTGGGGGATGAGGGGGCAGCCACGTGGGCGCAGTTACTAAGGGATGACCGCTGTTGCCGCTTAGCTGTAACATAATACGCCATTTAAAATTAAACTCTGATCATAATTATGCTTAGTGAATCAAGAGGAATTTGCATGAAAATTTGGAAAACGTGGTGCCGCAGAAAGTATAAATGAAGGGTCGTAAAAACTTGTGATGAACCGGATCTGTCAGCTCAAAAGTGCAAAAATTCGTACAGCTAAATTGGTGCTTAACGCACTTGACCTTCGCATCGCAATTAAAAACCATTAGTGCTTGAATCTTGTTCACTTATCTTCACCAAAAATGGAACTGGCAACCGTTTTTAATACATTGATATCATGACTGTAAGAGGAATATTGTACCCACCGCCCTTTGAAAGGTCGTAAGGACAAAACAATGTTTTTCCGCGATCGTAAATATGCTGTCCTCTCACCTTTTAGCTCGAAATTTATTGCAAGGAACGAAACACAACATGGTTTCAGTTTTACATGCGCCAGTCATTTACAGTAATGAAAATGAAACTACAAAGGCGTGAAAATAATTTTTGCATTGCTACACCAGCGGCGAGTGAGATAATCTCCGAGAGCTAATTACCATCAAGTCACCGGCAGCGATTTCCTTGCATTGTGTGAGACAAGTAGTATGATTTAAAGGACGCGGAATCGCACGATCTGAGTGTCCATTATATACAAATTCGTATAGTACAAGTGCCACGGTGATCGGGGCCTTTAAATTGAGATCAAAAGCTGGTGTCCTTGCTGCAAATCCGCTCTTGATGTGTTCAAAAAATGTTAAATCACCTGCGAACTGGCTGACGAGGTGGAAGACGAGGAGGCGCCGCCGTTGCCATGTACCCCCGGGTGCGTCGAGTAGCCGAGACTAGAGTGCCTGGAAGTGTTGCTCCAGCTATGTTTGTCCGAGTTGTCCTCGGAATCGCGACGACTCGATGCCCGCGAAGACAGAGATGGACGTGGAATGTAGTACCATTCGGTGCCCTTCTCCTAGAAACAAAAAATGAAATAAAATTTCGTTGCTTGTTGAAATGTGAATGTACTTTGCTTCAGTCGTTTGTTTGCATGTAAGTGTTAATTGCCCCAAGACCATTTATGATATTGGCAAATATGTAAGTTGGAAGCAGATTTTTCGTCCCACGATTTTCATATTATTTGCATCAAGTTTGCAATTTTTCTCTGCTTGACAATACCCACTGGATTAACGTGTAGTAACTCGTTAATCAGGAAATGAGCGACTGCGATGACAATAAACTGGCATAACCGTCACCGCAATGTGTGTTTCCACTAATACGACACCGTGCACTAATGTGCACTAGATCCGCGAACGAAACAATTCACGGTCATTAGAGAGACGGATCTGTTGCATGCTAAGCCGCACCTGCGCGAGCGTCGGGTTTCAAAACAGCTATCGGATTCAGGCTTTGGTCCAAAAAGTTTGTGTGGCGCATGGGAGTTGTCGTTCGAGAAAATGCCGAATTTAAACAAACAAGTTTTTGTGAGGAATGAGGATGTGCTCGCGCGAAAATCGCGCCCGAGGGCGTCTGTCTCTCTCGCCCAACATTAAAGATCTGCGCCTCAAATGGATGCAAGTGCGCCGGAATGCACGACTACTGCCACACCCGTGTAGTTCCCCTGAACGGCCGAATTTCTATCGGCTGGCACTCTGGCAAGGTGAACAAGTGGCTGCCGAACAAGGATTGAATATGAGCAACGCGATTTTCTTCAGACCCGAGTCTGTATAGGTTTCAGCCCCAGTCGAGCGTGATGCAGCCGCAAAATCTGGTGCCGGATTCACTCGACGCGTGCACTAACGAAGCGCAAGAAGAGAAATATTTCAGCCTGACAAAATTTGAACCATCTTTTGTCTCAAATCCGGAATAATAATGACATCTCCTTTTGACATTGAAAAAAGCTCAATGTATCATATCGCAATCTTAAACAGAAATAGCTTTTCTCGTTTTCTGTGTTATTTATAGCACACAAACTCGGCTGTTTATTATTGCTAATTGAAACTTGTGCTTTGTGCACGCGGTCGTTGTAAACCGCGGATGACGGACGCGTGGAATCCCAACTTCGTGTCAGGCAGCTTCTGTATCTAAAAAGCCGCAAATGGCCTTTGAATAAAATTAATTTGCATAAAATATATACCACATGCGGATTCAAGTTATGTTGGAGAAAACCTTTTTTTAATTTTATATTGTTCAAAAAAAATCTAAATAATGAAAACCTTTCCCTAATACAACGCAATTAAAAATAGTTATGTTTGCCGTCTACTCAAGAAGAGAAAAAACTATATTGGTACCTCATTATAGAAAAGATGGTCAAAATTCGTATTACGAGCTAAAAAATGTGGCATTGGTTGCTAGCTCATGCAAGCCCAATTTTTATTAATTTATTTAGCGCATTGCAATTTAAGAATTTTCTGCAGATGCTCCTTAAAACAGAAATTTCCCTGGAGTTAGATTTCGCTGTTCTGTAATCAAAAAGGCAAAACTGCGGGGGGTTTCCTGTACTGAGACCAGACGGCGTGGGTGTTAGCGCACAGACGATGCATTCACGTCGGCTCAATTTAGTCTGGAAAGATGCAAAAATTCCAAGTCGTGATCCGCCGGCGGCACATTTAAAAATAGACGAGTTTTGTTTTCGGCTGCCGGCTTGCTCAATGTCAGCAAACCAATAAAACGGTGTCTTCTCGTCCGCGTGCATTTTCGCTCGTAAATTGGGTAAATTGCAGCGTCTGTGCGCGATCAGGATGTGCGAGCCTGAGATTCTCACAAAGCGAGCGCGCTCCTCGATCGCGTGAGTGGAGCATTTCATTGTCAGTCCGCGAGCCAGATTCAGGTTCAGTGACGCAAGTGCGGCGCTGATTTTTCTTCGGTTTATGCGGAATGCAATTGATATCGTGCCATTCTTCAAATGAGCCGATCAAACACGCGTTTATTGTTGGTCTTTATTAAGACACGATTTTGCCTGTTAGTACTAACACATCGTTAATCACGAGGGGTATAAAGTCTTTTTCGGCGAGTTTGATGTATTCGATTTACATTAAAAGCAGCAATAAATTATGATTAATTTTTCTTCCTGGTGTGTTTGTTTCCAATTTATTTGAATTGCAAAAAAAATATTTTTCTTTAGTCTTTAAAATTTCCAGCAGGTTTTGTAACAATTTAGCATATAAAATTGAACATTGGTTACTTGAATAGGCTGGTTAATAATATGCTTTCAAGGCTTCGCAGTGAATAAAATTCAATTAAACTCGCACCCCACGTTAAACTCACTAGCACATCATTCACAAGTCACGACCGACTCTGACTGACTGCCGGTTTATTTAATTACTCCCACTTTAGAGGTGTGCGAATTGAAATCAAGTCTGGCCGTCTTGAATAAAAGCGTATTTAGTGGTAATTAGCTGCTTCCTTTGTGCAATCGTTAATCATCTCGGCCGCACACTTTGTACTACTCGAATTTGCACTTCCGACATGTCTGATCTCTGAAAAAAATCGGGACGTCCAAGCATGACTCGCGTAATTATGGATGTGAGCACAATTCTTTGCAGATAATGCGCTCCCTAAGGCCTCGTGCAGACTGAAGGTCTCGATTCTGTAGAAAATTCGAGTGGCATTTTGCTCGTAATTGAATCAAGTGCAGATTAGCCGTGCTTATGTTTGCTCGCTTGCAGTTTCAATTCATTCGCTTCGCGCAGTCTCAAGATTCTCTCGAGAAATTTGTTTTTTTGTTTGTTTTCCGCCTGGCGCACACTAGAAAAAATTATGCTTTATGCTCATCAAGCGCAAAAAATGCAATATAACTTGATTTCCTGGTTTTACTCTCTTGCCGATTTTTTTCACGCATATTGTCGAAAAGTGACACGGTGTGACAAATCAAAAAGTTTTTAAAAGAGTTTTACTTTGTTTAAACGCAGGTTTTGCATCAGTTTTGAATAAATTGGCGCTCCTGTGAGAAAATTCCAGTAATATCAAGGTTCTTAGATTATTTTCTCACTCAAGACAAAGGCACGCTTGTTTTCTATCTTTTCGCACGCTCGAGTTAACGATGTTGGCAAACCAGATGAATAATTTTTTTATGAAATATAACATCTTTTGAGATTTTCTTTAATATAATAACGCTCGATTCATACTGGTCTAGTGATGGTTCAACAAAAGCTCACAATTAACCACTCAACTTGACAGCAGTGGCCGTAGTTTTGCGATTGCTCAACAAAGTAGTAGCTAGCCGGCCGGCCGGCCAACTGGCACTTTAGTTTGAGTAGCGCATTTTAATTTAGAATTACATGCTCGATTAATTAGGACAGATTTATCATTGTTCTTAACCCGCTGGCTGAGCCTCTACTGCTCCAGCGAGTTGAGAATGGGAAACCTCGCTGTGATTTATTCAAGCGCCGCTGCAGATTTATCGAGTAGACGGACGCATTGTGTGTGACTGACTGCCTTTCTGGGTCACCAGGGGATGAATTTAACGTTGCACAAGTTGCTTGAAAAACGAAAATGAAATGCAGCCTTGAAGGCCGAGAAATGTTTTAAAAGCTTGAAACCGCAGCGATAGGATGAAAGAACATAATAGAGGATAATTAAGTGATTTTAATACGGATAACCGAGCAGATCGAATAAAGTTTATCGAGGAAGAAGAAAATACTCAAGACATTTTGGCTGTTGTTGAAATGTTTCATTTTGTTCATAAATTTTGAAAAAATAAAACTTAAATATACGCTAGAAGTTTGAAACAGAGCTATAGTTGGAACTGCGTAAGGAGCAAGAACCTCCTAGAGGATCAGCAGCCAGTCATGACCTTTTGATGAATGCGAGTATACGGACGAACCAGATCTGGAATTGCTTGCGTTTTTATTGTAATTCTCTCGGTGAACAGCAGCAGCAATTCTCCGATTTCAAAACAGCAAAGGTCGTACGCTGATGGCATCGCGACGGTGCTTTGCGCTATCTGCTCGGCAAATCAGCTGAAAATCACAACGCCGTGACCAAGCGCGTCAATCATCGCCACTGATTGGACGCATGTTGACGGAGAAAAACGACGATTGAGTGCATATTATTATTGTTATCGGCTGGTGAGCGACACGCAACGCGTCTAGAGCATTTTCCTTGCTCCACCGACTCTCGCCTTGCGTTCACTTTCTACAGGATAGTGTGAAGGCACAGACTTAATGGAGCTAGTCCGCGTTGAATGAGCGAGCGAGAAAGAAAAAAAGTGCGGATAGTGTGCTGCAATAAGGACTTGGCGGTTCTTTTCTCCCAAATAGCACATCAGGCGTGGAGGAATTTACATTCATTCGGTTCTTTTTGCTTCCGCGACTTTGCATACAACATTTTATGGCGTTTTTTTTTCTTTTATTTGGTTGGATGGTGTTTTTACAACGTGTTAAAATCGTAATTGCCAGCAATTATTTACACTTCCTAAAAAAGTCCATTAGTATAGTTGAAATAAGAAAAGATTGCATGTCAGCTCTGCTAATCATAAAATTGATGCACATTATCTTTTCAAGGTAACAAGTCTTTTCACCATTACACTGTCGGTCATTTGTGTTGTGATAAAATCAAATTAGCTTTGCAAAGACAAATATTTATTGCAAAATTTTCTGAATCGAAAGTGGATTAAAACTCCGTTCATACCATACTTACAAGGATTTTAAAGCACAAAAATTATCTTCGCTCTCGGCTATGTGATTATGTCGCAAAGCAAAGCAATTAATATTGAATCAAGAGAAGCTTTTGGCACCAGGAAACTTTTCCCCTGTGTGAGACAAACTTAATTTGTAACAAGGCAACAGACTCGCGCTTGTCTTTCCGTTGCCGGTTTGCAAATCGCACACTGCTCGCGGATGTGTGAGTTTAATTGCAAGCGAACGCTATTTATTTTTTTTTTCTTTCGGCGATGCGTGCCGAGCGGTGTGATTCACCACGAGACCGTTTGTTGCACGCCGCTTCTCATTATCGGAAGGCGGATCAATGAGTGCGCGATTTTCTTCCCCACTAAGGCGGATGCGAAATTATTTATTCTCTGCTCCTGGAATTCGTTCACCATTTGTATCAATGTACAATAGTTCAATGGTGTTTTTATTTATAGAAGGCGGTGCATATTTTTACTTTCAAAACCTCTATCATATTTTTTATATTTCTATAATGAAGCAAGCTTGTTTCAAATTAAAGGCTCACAATCGATTTAATGTTTTCATGATGGAGATAACTGATTCATTCTGTAAACTGAGCCAGCTGAAACCTATGTCATTGTTGACATTACGAATTTATAATTATGATCAATATGCTAAAATGCTAACACATTTTTTTACAGCCAGAGTAAATTCTGCACTCTCATTCCGGAGACCGATTGTCTGCCTTGAATCGAGACGAGAGCAAACTTACTTAAAATTCCGCATTTGCATGGCGAGTATATTTACAAAAAGAAGCCGCAAGTGAAAATTTTGGGCACGTACGCGCGAACGTGCACTTAGTTTGCTTTTGGCGAGCGAGTGTTTACCTAGCCAATCGAGTCGCAAGCCAACAGGGAGTGTTTGAGTGTGTGAACCTTGACATTGAGAGGCGTGCATTTCAATACTAACTTCGATTTGCGTGTTTCATCAGCCGCCCAATGTGCCGCGAACGCCCCGTCTCATTTTAATATTCTCGCTGTGCGGCTTCCTTATTGCCGAGATGCAAATATTATTTGCTTTCTGAAAACTCTAAATATTTTGGCCCAAAATCAGCCACGGAAGAGAGCCTGTCGCTTTGTAAGGGACAGTTTGGCTTGCGGAGTGGAAACGCCGCTCTTTGGTTTGCAAATAAACGTGCGAATGGAAAAGGTAAATGTTATTTTTTGCCAGCCTGCTCACATGCTTGCAAAATTTGCTCCTCGTGAAATACAATGTATATATTTAGCATCATTAGCAAGTGGTTACGCAGAAGTTTGAAAAGTAGGTTTGACTCCTGCGTTGCCCTGTAACATGCACACTATAATAGAAAAGAAGAGCCATTTATTCCAAATTAAATTCAATTGAATGAATTCATATCGATGCATCAATACTTGCTCGTGCTAATGAAGATTAACTTTATTGATTGTTAAGTGCCTCACAATGAAACCAAAATGAATCGCACCTGTTGATGCGGCCTTACGCTGCAGTGCTCATTGTTTTCAGCTTCGTTGCTGATTAATTAAATGGTCAAGTGTGTGCCTCTGCACGGCCACTGAATTAATTGCGTGATGCAACTGGCCGGGCAGAAACGTGCGCCGCTCGTGGAGAGGAAAGAAGAGCAAGGTGTGCTTAATTTACCAGCACCTCTTCGTGCCATTGCACACGCTATTGTCCTAATTACATGTACTCACTGATTAGGATTATCGCTATGTAAATTAGCGTGTTTTTCGTCCTTTCATTTTCTATTTTAGCTGTCGCACACTCAAGTATCAAATAGTTGGTTAAAATAAACGCAATTAAAGTATTATAATTGAAAACTCAGTTCATGATTTATTGAAATTTAATTATTTCTATCTCAATTGATTTGTTTTTGAAAATCCGCTCGGATATTTTGAACCAATTCTGCTTTTTTTGAAGTGATATGTTAAAATAAAATAAAAATTATGTGTAATTACAGATTGCTTTGATTTATTTATTATTATTATTCAGAAAAAATTGACTATGCCATGAAAGGATTGCATATTCGACAAATTTGAGAGTAAACAAAAATAATAACTCACATGCACTTCACACTGCACTTGCAGCGGGGAGGTCTGCACCCAGAGCATTGTGTTGCTCGCTTTGGGGTTGGCTGCTGATTTTTCGGCCACTACCATTGTTGACGACAACGGTCTGTCCGGCTGAATTCGAATCTGGTGTCTTTCTTTCTCTTTCGCGTCGAGCGCGAGCTGGTAGAGCCGGCCACTACCTCGACGGCGAGGTCTGTCCGGTGTGTTCGGTGCCTGTGCAACGACTGCCTGTTCGCTCGCCCGACCTGAGCAGGGTACCCACCAGGTTACGTCAGGCGTCACGTGGGCCCCCCGATGGATGGCTAGACCGGCACGTCACTTTTAACCTTAAACTTGGACGCTGCTGGCGCGCGCTCAACACTCGCTTTCAATGGCTCTCACTTTCGTTTTCACCTCGCCGATGCATCCAGTGCAAAGTAGCACAGATTTGCTCAAAACTCGCAACTGCCTGCCAGTGTTTCCCAGTCTTCTTTGCTCGCGGAAATATTATGCAACCTTCGCTGATCGTCTAGAAATCGCTCAAGCTCTGTGGTGGATTCGTAGACAAGAAGGTTGATTTTGTTCCCTCTGATCTTCTGGGAAAAGAGTGAGCTAACTGGGAGATTTGAAACTTGAGAATTCATGGAGATCGCATATGTTTTGTTTATAAACTTTGTTCTGACGCGAGGGATAACATTTAAACTTTCGTTCTCATATATGAGAAAATATGAAAGAGGAAAACTTCAGTTAAATTTATGAAAAAATATGAAGTTTATCATCTTGCTAACTTATTTTGCAGCTTCTCGAACCAATTTTTCTAGTTAACGTACACAAATAAAATTTTCGGTGCACAGCTATATGAAACACAAGTTACTTAACAATGGATTCATTTATCATTTTTTACAAATTGGATTGCACTCTCTGAAAAGCTGCAGATATCTTTAATAAAGTTTCCGTCGTTATAAACCACAGCCAATTAAACCTTTTTTAAAGTTGATATGCCTCCTAAGATAAGGGCCCATTTTATAAAGTGAATCTGGAAACAGTAGGCAAAATAATTGGTGCTTGCTATGAAATTGACCGCGTTTAACGTCAAAGCAATTCAGCTTGAGTAGCCTATTGTGTAAATCCAAGACTTCCTCAACACAAACGCCTGATTGTAGATAGTGACTCTTCTATAAACCCACGCAAAACTGGAAAAAAGATCGTGCCATCTCTGATAAAATTTATTGAGTGGAGATTGAAATTTAAATTGGCTTACTAAATAAACTCGCACCTTCAAGAGAATACGCTCTAAAAAATCAATGCAACAAAAATCAGTTTAAGATACAATTAATTCCACAAACAATTAAATTATTTCTGCTCCTCTGATAACGAAAAATTCAATGTCGATAAAGCGATGGAGCCAAGGATGCATCACGCAACAAGCGCCGCAACTCCCTTCACGGGTTTTTGATTTCAATCGTTTATAAAAATCGAATATCTTGTTAGAAAAGTAGGGCACGAAGTAATCGTCAGTTCCAGATCATAAACTAACGTATTAAGAACCGCAACTTTGAATTGCAATGAGCTGTGATTCATTTCAATACTATTTTTCATCTTTCTCAGGTTCGAGGAAATGATTAGTATGCATTTTTTCAATGCAAACTTGATGGAAACAATATTGCCCGCAAGCGAAAACCAACATGCAACCATCTCTTCCTGAAAAGAATAAATTTCAGCCTAGATCTTGATAATCAAACGAAAAGAAATTTATCTTGTCCAAAACCGAATGCTAAACAGGCGGTAATTCGTCGTTCGTCTTCTCAAAATCAAATTGGCTGTTTCAGCAAACGATCGCCTTGCAAAGTTCGCCTTGCTTTTGCTGCTGGGAGAAAATTGCGCGCTACCAATTTAAAAACCATTAGATCAAATTGCAAGGAGCAGGTGCACGCAAACGCCGACTCAACGTAAACACTCGTATCATCTGATGCGTTACCAAAGTCACCCGCTCGTACTATAGCTGTTCAAGATCACTCGGCTATGTGTGTTGCAAAAAGTTATCTAACAGGCTGCAACTTGCATTTAATGTATGGAATTATAATACGACTGCCACCACAATTTTTTTCGGGAAAATAATGCGTATAGTTTTACAGGAAAGCGTCCTTCGTTCTCTACAATTTGCGTGCGTCAGGCGGGCGCACTTGAATTTTCCCCGTTTTTGAGAAGGCCGTTCATCGCCGGTGAGGCAATAGGAATGCCCTTTGCGGTATGCTGCTGTGTGTTATTGTTTCAGTGGCAAATTGCTGTTTATTCACCGCTCTTCTTTCTGGACGCGCCGCATTGTAGTTGCACGCGTTCCCTTTTTATGACTTTTCGTGTCTGAACAGCTGGCGGTAATGCTGGCAGCATTAGCAATTCTGCTCGTGTCGAGAGAATATGCGAGTGCAACGGTGGGCGCGGGCTTTTCCGAGGTGAGCCCACGCCCGGGCCACATCTTTCTGCGAGGATCGTCGCTTTGTAAGCCTTCCTCAGAGATTGATATCACAATTTAAAAAAAGCAGCAGTTGACGAAAAAGCATTCTTCGATGCGACCAGGATATTAATAAACTTAATATATTTTGAGCATTATAATTATATTCTCACAAATACTCCTCCAAAGCATAATGATTGATAATTCTTTTGATCAATTTTAATCTCATATCGGATATAATTGCTTACTAATTTTAAAAAAACGGTGAAATTAAATATAGAATGCAATTAAATAAACTTAAATGAAAAGCACTATTAGATAATTTGCCCTCTAAATTTGCAGCATTTTAACATTTTGTGCAATAAATAATACAAATAATTCATTTAAATTTTCGGGTAAAGAGCGTAATTAAGATGTAGGGTTCAAGGAAAAAATCCAGCATTTCAATTCAACATGAAAAATTACCTCGTTAGGATTCTTCAGGATCGTAAATAAATAAATACTTATTTAGATATATTTTGAATTTAATAAAAAAATTTAAACAAACATGGCGTTACACATTAACCATACGTATTAACAGTGAGCTGTGAATTCAACCGTTTACTTTAAAAGTTATCGCTGCAATGCCGTCAACAGTCATACGTGATTGGTTTCACGTGCCGTGCACTACCTGAACATTCGTTGCTAAATGTAAATGTTTTTTTCACTCGAGAGTTGGTGAAATCAAAACATTGGAAATGTGGGTGGTGCTAGGAATGTAGTACACATATTTTCATGGGAATAATCTATGGAGAATAAATAGTGTGATGTGAAACATAATAGTGCATCAGAACTTGACGTAAGATTTTCGTGGACCTTAAAAGATTTGATCAGTCGATCAGAATTAATTATTGTTTCCAACAAATGTATTTTTCGCATTGAATTACTTTTTAATATTGACAAAAAACAGATTAAAAAATGAAATTAAGTGATTAATAATCTGCGAGCCAGATAAAATTCAGAACTGCTACGAGATTGAGCTATTTTCTTAAGTAAATGTTATAACAAATATTTATTCAATTCAACAGGACATGCGTTTACCGTTTTCTGAATTCAATTTAACAACCAGGATACATTAAGCAATTACTAATATGTTTTTACGATTTTGAAGCGAAAATACATTGCAAAAACATGTTTTGGAAAATCAATGATGTGACTTAACAAACCTTGAAATTTATAAAGCGTCAATTTATTGGTACAGCTTGTAATAACTTTTATTATTTATTTTATAGTTCCCTACAATCAGCAGATCTGCAATTTACAGGAAAAATTAAACGCTTATTGCAGTGCGCTTCTTGTGTTTAAACAGCCTTCGTAAATTTCGCCAGTATGGCAACCTGCACACACAAGTTGATATTTAACTGATGCGTTAAATGTGCAAATTCGAGTCTTTTGAGCTGCAAGACGCAGCCCCTTCGTTAAACATTTTTCGACCTTAACGACGATTCGATTTGCGCGACGGTGAGAATGGCCGGAATGCGGAAATCGGTGGCGTGATGCTGTTTTAAACTACTGAATTCGCTACTCCTCTTGTGGTAATAAAGTCAAAAGGCAATATTGAGACTCGATTGCCCCCAGGGGTCAAGGCGAAGTAAATTGGAGAGAAAATTGACATAAAAATACCCGCGTGCGGTGTGCGACACTCCTAGTTGTTTTGCTTGTTTTGCCGGCGCCGCATTCACCTTGAGAACGATGAGCACTCGCGCGAACGGGTTCATCAACTACGGCATTTTTGTCAAATCGATTTTTAATTTGCCCACGCGCATAAAAAGAGCAAAGTCAACCATCGCAGGCCGTAGGTTGACAAACAAGGAAGACGCTGGGCACAATGGCTTGTTCATTATGTTCAGTAAAATGTGACTCACAATCAGGCGGCAAAGAATCCGCCAGAGATGGAAGGTCGCTGATTCTCGCTTAATGCACACGCGTACAAAGAAAGAATTCGTGTTTTTGCCTCAATTAACAAACACGCCGCCTGGCGCCTACCTGAGAATCGTTAACTGCAGAATCATGATTTCACTTGCAAATGATTCATAGACGGATTACTTCATCCAGCGCTAAAGGTTAAAAAATATGCCTGCTGTTTGATGAATGATGCCGAAAAGCTATTTTTAACTACCATCACATTTCTTAAAAATAGATTATTACATCATAAATATAAAGACAACAAAATTAAATCACGGTTTGGAATCATATTTTTATTCCAATTACATTTTTCAAATGGACCATCGAGTTTTTCAGGCCCCTTGATAGACAAATTCACCTCTTTGATTCATCCCAATTACTTCTTACTCCCCTCTGTATTTTTAAATTCTCTTGCAAGTCCCAACATCCATTAAATTTTCTGCTTCTGGTCATTTATTATGAATGTATGTTTATTCTCACAATTAGTCATACACAAATTAACGTATTAAAAGCATGTGAGAAACAAGTCAGCTAAGACCCTGTCTGCATTTCCTCTAAAATGACCAACCGCAAAGGAATTTGTACAATTGCGACGCCATTTGATACAACAAAGGTCGCATGTATCACTCAAATAATGGCTCGATTGCATTACAAAACAAAACGCTCGCAGTCGATCACGGTCCTAGACGGGCAACAATGCACGCGCTCGCATGGGCCTTATACTTTTAGTCACGACACGAAACGTGCGGAAAAGCCTACCTTGAAAGTGTCCACCTGGAAAGGAAAAATTGCTCAGTACTGCAATTGAAAGAGTCTCATGTTCTTATCATTGAAGACAACACAATTGCTCTCGTTTTTACTTCCTTCTTAATTTGATTACGTGCCGCCGTGCCGTCGACGGTCACAAAAGGCAAGGCTGCTCCGCTGCTTCCGTTTCGCTTGTCATCCATCATCTCGAGAGCGGTTGCGTTTTCGCGAATAATCTCGTAACAATTTCATATTTTTAGAAGCCATTTGTTAGATTTCAACCGAATACTGAATCAGACAACCAATGAAACGGATCAAACGTGGCTAAAATTAGCCATCGGAAAGAAACGTAATTGCTTCAACCGAATACGTTTTGAGGTAATAAAGCAAAAAACTGTAAAAATTGTTGAATTAATATTGCCAAGAGATCTTCAATTTATTTTTCCGACACTCAACTTCTGAAGCCCTATATCATGGCAAAAATATACAAAGAAGTGCGTAATTTTAAAATTACACGACATAATTAAATGTATCATGAAATATGACTTCAGATGTTCTGTTCTTTGATACAACAGTGACTTTGACAGTGATACATTAATTTATATCAAATTGCAAGATTAATCAAGCGTAAATAATTATCAACATTTAAAAAATACTAAAAATCATAAATTTTAAATTCTGAAAAAATACCTGTTTAAAATTTGTTTGCATAGAATTCTTAAATTCAGAATATAATTTAAAACCACGTTGGCCTGAAGATTTTTAAAATGTCACTTTATTAACCATTTATTTGCAGCTTATTCTTTTGTTTGAATTTGAACCCAACTTGCCAATTAAGGATGTCCGTATTCTTGCTGTTCCCTATTTTCATCCGGCGCCCTCGAGATCCGTAATCCGTGTTGGTCAAAACCTGTGGGCGGTCGGTTCATTATTCTTTTCGCTGATGGAGCAGATCAGGTTGTGCTCGCCACTTTCGTTGCGTCACTGCCGCGCGGATCCGTTAACAACAATACAAGCATGAAATGATCTCGTTCTTGCTGATGTCACTACATACGGAAAGTCCCATTTTTTGCCATTGTGAATCCATTCACCTTTTATCATCCAACAGCGCTTCCGTGATGCGCCCTTGAACTCCGATCCGCCAGCTTTTTAAGGTTCAAGGTGTGTGTTTTTGTGTTAACCGTCTCATCTGAAACCTTCCGTCCTAACATAATTAATATCAAAATATTTGACACCATCTTTGTCTTAACTTTTTATGTAAGGTCTTCTCGAATTTTCCTAACAATTGATGCATATTACTGGCGAATAAAGTTCATTGTCATTTCTTTCGTGGATTAATTTTTGATACACAATTTTGTTTGTCTTGGTCGTGAATCGTGAACTTGCGTTGGCAATATCTACCACTTTCATTTCCGTGTAATGATAAAAATCATCGAGAAGAATTAAATTATTGCTATTTTATACTGAACGCAAGAAAGAGGGAATTCCTTTAACACATGAAAAATAATTATTTTTACCGTAATTAATTTTCAATGCAAATATTAATTTGTAAAATTTGCAAAATTTTTGTCATTGTTTAAATCAATTGTTTCGCACTTTAAAAGTTTCGTTTCTCCTGTGTTAATTTTCTCACCTTAAAACCATTCATCAAGCAATTTATTTGAAAATTAACTTGAAAACTTGCGCTTAATAGGCAATTATTTCACAATGATCTTGAAAAATCGTCTCATCATTGCAGAGATAAATTGCAGATCATAATTTTGCTCTGAATCGGCTAGACTTAAAAATTCTGTTATAAAAAATGCTTTAAAATCAAAAAGATAGTTAACCATAATTTGGAGTATTCGCTTCTTTATTCTAAATTTGCTAATAGATCTTTCACTGATGGTCTTGATTCGATTTTATCTTAATTCTTGTCATGTAGTAGAAGCCGGCTCATTTGCATTCCAACAAGTTGGTATGCCAAAAACTGACTCATCTTTGGTGCAAAAAACTCGAGCTGATGCCAGAGGCGATCGTGCATCGCATTTTGGTGCGAATTAGGGAATATATGTTTTGTAAGACAACTCAATTTGTCAGACTGAAGCATCCGTGTTCACCGTTGCAGATCGTGCAAACGTTTTATCCTCTCTGCATTCAGATTTGGCTGCAAAACTTCTCACACAGAAAAAAAAAGTTTTTTCAGACCACGCGGCAGTTCAAAAGGGAAGATGAGAGAGCAAAAGACCTTCAAACTTACATATTTATCTCTCTCTGTAATTGTTTTTCACAGGCGTTCGCTTGGAACTAATTCTCTCTCTACGTGTAAATCTGATTTTCACGCCCCATGTATGATTACTTCACTTAAAACCCGGAAATTTCTGTTTGCATAGAAAATGCATGTCTTTATATTTGCTGCCATCTCTGGTATTGGACATTCAATCAAAAGGCGCCAAAAGCTTTTCAGTAGAAAATTCTCACGTGGTTTTAATTAAATGGTACAGCTTTGCTCATTTCAAGCAAAATCAACGAAAATGAGCAGCTCCTAGGCCCTCCAGTTCATTAGGGAAGGTCAAGATGAGTCTCACGGTGTGCATTTTTTATAAATTCTGGTTTTTAGAACGTCGGATTTGCAGTCGAACTGTAAAACTAAAATGCTCGCACAGAAGTTCGCGGCCTCGGGACTACTTTTGAGGGAAAATTGTTTCAGATGCAACAAACAACGTCCAAAAATTCCAAACAATTACCTTAAAAAATAATCGATCTTGCCTGAAGCCCTTAAATTTGGTGCTCATTCGATCAGGCTTGACAAAAAGGATCCAATGCACAATGCACACCATATTGTTTAAATTAAATCACGAAGTAAATATTTCATTGTGCTCAAAAAATGTCCTGTATATTTTGACATGACAGTATATACCGTCAGCTAGTGTGAAATTCGTTGATTTAGCCGAAATTACCAAGTGATCCATGCCTTTTGCTCTATTGCTTTTTCACGACTACTATACTGTCGAAAATCTGTCTCAGTACAATCCATCGCAACAAGCGTTTCACGGAATGTGAAATAAGCAAATATCGCTTTACTTTGTTCTCTTGGTACCAGTCTCGCTGAATTTAATTATAAACTACACCCATAATTAGATAAGGCTATTTAGTTGCAGGACGGTTTGACAGCTACACCGAGTCCGCTGGCAGTTTAACTACAGAAACGTGATAATAGCTCTGCGTTTTTTAATTGAACTATACGAAATGAACTCAAGCACTTTCTGAATGTTTCATACTTGACCGTATTGCGAGATAATGGGGTAATCGTGTGTTATGCACGCTAAATTGCAACTCTTTGTGGCTTTGCATAATAATAGGCAGATGAGGCGATTGCCGGGAATTAAAAGAGATAAAAACAGGCTTCACGCTTCCCGAGACGAGTGCGTGCCCAAAGCAAGCTGTGTCGAATGCACGGCCTTGGTGGTCATTGACTGGTCACTGTCCAGAGAACTATTTTCATTTGCAGTTCGTTCTGAATGCGACGAAGAAGCGCAACCGAGCGGAGAAAGTGCGCGCACGGCAGCCTCTTTCTCTCACAATGCAGGCGCCAGAATAAATATTTTGGGAGCGTTAGCACATCATCTCGTCTCGACGATAGTCTTTTCTATTGATCATCTGTCTCTTGACACCAAATGTCACAAAATTAAATTATGTTGCACTGCAGGCGTTTTCAAAAGACCCCGCTGAGTTCACGCACGCTTTGACGCCATTGTTGTTAGAGGAATATAACCCGCCTTTTGGCCGTTTCAAAATTTCTGAAGCAACTCCTTCGCGAGAAATGCTTATTTGGAAAATACTTGCTTCTCATTATCTCGCGTAACACACAATTTTTAGAAATGGAAATTTATGTTGCTGCAAAGAGAAGTGCGCGTGAACAAAGAGTTGGAATCAAAAACGATTGAATGGAATGAACAAAAACGAACCATTTAGGATTTCATTGATGAGCATGATGACGCAACATTTCTCTATCCATTTCCGTCACATTCCAATTCGATGAAGGCAGCAAACGTTTCGCGCTCTTCGCCAGAGCACTTTTTACAATTGGCAGCCGAAACAACCTTTGCCGACCTTCGGCGACCTTGTTGCCTTTATAAACCGATTCCGCTCGCATAATCGACGCTATAGCCATACTCTATGCATATGATGTCTGAAGTCATTTTCTCGACAGAGCAAAAAACCTTAAAGTATTTTTTACTGGGTGTCTCGTTTGAAATATATCGAACCAATCGCGCAAAAGTTGATTAATGTTAATGTATAGTTTGGAAATCTGTAATTAAGAGTCTCCACTTCCTGTTTAAACATTAATATATCACATTTGAATAATTTTCTGATCGAGAGAGTATTGAAATATAAAAAGATTTCCACATTTCTACTCGTTCTGAGACAAAGATTAGTTTTTCCTCATAAATTTTGATGGACCACAAAAGTACATATTACCACCTGCTCAATTGTTGCGCAACTATTAAGGAAGGAAAAGTGTGCGACTTTCTTTTGCAGTGCGGTCAAGGTGGTGTTGTTTGTAGTCACTTGGACGAAAATCCCTGCCGCGCGTTTCTGGCGGTATTGTACCAGCCAGCGTCGGCACCTGAGATTACGCACCAGGTTCGCGTCTTCGCTACGCTGCCCGGGAGATTCCAGTCTAGAGTTCAAAGATCTTGACGTCAGCTGTGCAAGGTGAACCGGCGGCGGCGACGACGACGGTTAAAATCTCCAGAAAGCATCTTGTAAAAAATACTCATAAAACATACGCACATGCCAGTGAAATTCCCTATTTTGTTCCGACGACTCACAACAATACTAAGAATTAATTACAGCAACTCCTTCCATCTGTTGTTGTTCTTTTCCACTAAACAGGTTCAAAATGTGGATCCAGATACTTTTTTGCGTGAAACAATTTTTTGATATTTTTTATGAGCATCATGATATCTGGTTTGCTTTATTTGGTTGGTTTCGTATTCAAAGGTTTCACCAAAAACTAAAACGTCGAACCCTAAGAGTTTCCTTGCAAGCCACCCATTATTTATTTTCCGCTTTTGGGATGAGTCGTTGTATAATTTATTTTGCTCAAGGAATGTTTGTGATACACTGAGTATTTGAACAATTATTCTTTTTTAACTTGAATAAATCGAATAAATTAACCAGACGCTCTCTGGAGAATGCCGTTAACCTTGCCCATACTTAAATACATTTTAGCTAATTTGAATTAAGTAATCAAGTCATGTTTGGGAGACTAACAAGCGATTGACTTGAGAGAAAATGCAGTCTGACCACATTATTTGCTAAAAGTATAAATGGGTACTGAACGAAAGAGGCATGTTTTTCCTTATTATATATATGCAGTGGAATTTAAGGAATTTGCTTTACGGTTTAAGTAATTAATTTCCCTTTTCCATAAAATTGCCACATGGGAGTTCCAATGAACTGTCTCATTTATCCGTCATAATGATTCGTCGGTATGTTTAATATTTTTGAATTGAAACAAAATTAATTTGTTATAGGCCTCAATATGTACTATTTCTAGCAGATTAATTTAAAATTTAGTTTTAACTTATACTTGATACTGTGAAATAACTTGACAGAAATGTGTTTTTTTTTTAATTTCGGAGACAGTTCCTCTGAAAGTTTGGCACTCTTAAATGAACTTCAGGGTAACCTTCCGTTTGTTTGTGCATCAGAGCCATCAGACTCAATTCTTTTACGCTTGAAATGTGCGGCCAAGGCCGAAAATTAAAGCAGTTGGCCAATTGTTTATTTATATTGTATTGTTTACGTTTGTAGGTGCGGGTGGACCTAGGCAAGACGCCACTCAAGTCGCGCGACCTCTTCATCGACATTAGGAAAACTCACTTGCGCTGCGGCATCAAGGGCCGGGACGCCATCATCGACGGTCCTCTGCCCCACGAGATCAAGGTGGATGAAAGCACTTGGACTCTTGACGCCGGACGCTCACTGCTCATCAACCTTGAAAAGGTGGGGTCCTCCGAGAGAGAAAATGACTCTTAGCCTAGATTTCAACGAATCTCGTGATCTAGATCAATTAAAGAACGCGATAATTGCATTGTGCAAGTTTTGATGGTCAATCCTCCCACAGGTCAACCAGATGAACTGGTGGAACCGACTGATCACAACGCACGAAGAGATCAACACTCAAAAGATCAACCCTGAACCTTCGAAGCTGTCCGACCTGGATGGGGAAACTCGTGGACTGGTCGAAAAAATGATGTACGACCAGAGACAAAAGGAGCTTGGCTTGCCCACATCTGAGGACCAAAAGAAGCAAGACATGCTGAAGAAGTAAGGCTCTTTAATGTTGTAAAAAAGGCCGATAATTGTATCCAATCACTTTTTTATTTTCAGATTCATGGAGCAGCACCCAGAGATGGATTTCTCCAAATGCAAATTCAACTAATGAAGTTTCTCATTTGCAATATTTACGCATTTACTTCATGATGTAAGAATTGGAAATAAAAGATGCTGAAATGACAACGTTAATTAAAAAAAAAACGGAATTTTTAGTCAGAAATGAAACGTCGTTTGGTGTCAGTAGCAAATTTTCATTCTGTTCTTTCCATGTACAAATAATTTTCGGTCCAAACAGCAAAAAATTAACAGCAGCAACCGAAATCAAAGCTCAGTAAATTGTGATGAGAAAAGATGAAAATGAGTCTACCGAGGCAAGTTGCACATTTCGCAGCTCGAGTGTTGAGCCTGGTTTTCAAATGTGCAGTAGTTGCACACCCACGGCGCAGCGGAGGGCAACGGCGGGATCTGCGGTGGCGCCTCGTTCATCGGCAAGAAACTGCTCCTCGCCGACATGTCCGAGCCTGCGGCGGCGAGCATCAACTGCTCCACAGTCGTCCACTGTGACGTTCGCGACCACGTCCAAGCAGCCTCTGCGTCCTCCGACTTTACTGCTTCCAGAAGAGGAGCCATGTGGCCCTGAAAACATTTATTTGCAAATTAGTAATTTGACAAAATATCAATTTGTTAATTAATTTGGTACACTCAGGAACGGAGGCATAATTCATTGAATTGATGACATTGCTTTGTTTTTAAGAAACGTTAGTATAATATGTGCATTAACGTATATGTAGTTTTACAATGGCATGATATTTGTAAGTTAAGTAAAAAAGCAAATAGATTTAACAATTATCATGTGCATAGTGAAACGCCTTAACCTGAGGCAGAGTGTGGATTTGTTTCTTTGTAACGTGACACTAAATTCGTGGTTAAAGCCAATCCTGAAATATTTTCTTGAAAAAGTGCCTAATTCAAGCACAAACCAGTTGAAATGAAAAAACAATTAGTGAGCAGGAAAAATACTAGAAATCCGCGATTTTTCAACTGTGTCAAAACGGCTCTAAATCAAATAAGTTTATCAAGTTAATTACAATGGAAATCGATTTGCATTATTGGATTTTCAAAATTTCAAGGATGTTGTCTACCTTCAAAGGCAGCATTTCCATGGTAGCAATGTAGAAGAGAACATGAAAATCAGACACGGCCTCGAGGAACTTTCGTGCCATTTCAGCAGTGTTGCTGCCACCATTCAGCAGGTTGAACTGCTGGTAATACGTAGTGAGGGCGTTGAAGTCTTGGATTTGATTATCCACGAGCCTGCAATGTCAATATTTAGGATCAAAATCCTACTAAAACACCAGTCAAATGTTATACCTATTCTCTATTGGAAAATGAGTTCTGTTGTGCACGGACTGGTTTGCCAAAAAGGTGAATTGCGGGCTGAGAGGAGTGGAGGCTGGTACGTCCACCAGCAAGTACTCGACAGGTAGAGGTCTGGCTAGCCTTTGCACTTCATTACCATATTCATCAGTCACCTGAAAAAAATGGAGGATGGGATGTTACATAACAAAAATAATCGAAGGCTGGTTGAAATCTAAAAAAGTGAATGAACTCATTATAGGGAGCTCTAAAAAAACCATTGTCTGCAGACTGACATTATTTGAAAACTAAAAATTTCTACAAGCTTTGAGAGATAATTTTTACCATCCACAAATTGATTTTATCTCAAACTGTTCTGAAAAATTAATTCATAAACTATCTAGAAGAGTTTTGATCAAATCAACAATGGAGGTCTCATCTGTTGCGTAAATGAACGTTTCTAACTTTGTAAAAGACGTCTGGCACGTATTGCTCGTTGGTCGAGTTCTTGATGTAGCCCAGCTCGGACGCGTCCTTGGTCGGCACCAGGCAGTTGTCCCTGACGAGCGCCATGCACTGATTTGACACGCTGTAGCCCTCCATGTGCACCTGATTGTTCTTATCGCCAGTCACGCACACGGTCACAAACTTTGAGCCAAACTGCGACTTGTGGATGAAGTTGGGGTGTCGGTTCTGGAAGTGGCCAGCCGTGATGCACTCTTGCGCAGATAGAAAGTGGCTCTCGATTCCTCGCAAATTTTTAACCTGTGGAATAAACAAAAAAACATTGATGCAACATTGAGTGCTCTCCCAAGAATTCTCTCAATGTTTTCTCAATGATTCTGTCATTCTGGATCATAAATTTTTTACATTTTGAATTTACGCAATTAATGGTTAAGGACTTAAAACAGAATCAATGCTGATTTTATGCTTTCTTTGGCATCAAATATATAAAGAGTCGCCACCACTATCATGGGTCTTCAAATTTGATTTAATTTGGTATGCATACGTGTATGTTGCCCTAACTCACGCGTTGAAAATTGGTAAAACAAGTTTTTGCAACACCAAGAATGAAAAAGAAACCCAGGTGTACTTACAGTTCCCTGTTTTGGGTCGTCGACCACCAAGTCTGTGAAGATCCAGCCCACCCTCCTGAGACCAAGAGCTTGAGCTAAACTGTCCACTATCTCTTGGCGCTCATCTGGCAGGAGCTTGACAAGATCCCTCGAGTTTTCCTACAAAAACATACAATTTATCCCTTTCCCAATGACAGTTGCCAAATTGTCACCTGAGGCGGTTCGTAAATAGCAGCTACTGTGGCCCTGATGCCAAGAGGCACGTCCGCATGAGACTCGTAGCGGCCGTATAGGAAACCGATGCGCTGATAGCCAGTCGAGCGCCAAAAGTTCAGAAAGCGCTCCACAAGCCTTGGGTTCTCAAACATCACATTGTCGACGTGCCGATAGGACTAAATTGGGAGGATTCAGTTTGAACTTCACTTTTAGGCAAAATTGAAGGTCTACCTGTCGATTGAGGGTAATAGCACTTGGCTGGCATTTGGAGCAAATTCCTTTGGGCCAAGGCAAGTGATCTTTGCATCCAGGTTTTATCTTGCAGATGAGATCCTCCATTCCAACAAATTTTGAGCTGTTAAAAGAGCAATTTTGTTAGCTGCCTGATGTATTCTTTTTTAAATACAAGTATCAGATTTTCAATCATTGTCATTATAGAGTACTAAATGAATTATGTAAGTTTTCATTAATACTTTTGAATGAGCTCAATTGATCTGCACTGGAGCGTTTCTCATTGACAGGTTAGGTATTTGAGCTTAAGGATTCATTAAATTGACTGTCACAATACAAAAGATTATTTAAGTTAAGAAATGCTATAGCGAGGAGTTTGGAGGAAGTACCCAAAATTGTTTATCAATTTGTTGAAATTTCATGTTTGAGAATAATATTTAATTCATATTATGACATTATGCTGAAATAATTGCAAAAGTCTGGACAAATTCAAGTGCATACATCCTTGTAATATTTGGTAACAGGAAGTGAATGATAGAAGAATGCGAAAAATAATTAACAATCAACTTGGATCCAGTCTTTAAATACAAATTTTAAAAACTTGCCCTTTGAATTATTTAAACCTTACCCACTAGCTGACGATGACATTTTCTTTAAATAAGAGTGAAAGGACAAGTGCTTGATGTTATGCTCTTTTAAATAGGCTTCGTCGTACGGCTCAAGGGGTGAGCAGTGGATGCAACGGCCATTCGGTCCGTGTCTGCACAGCTTTTCATCCCTTCCTCGCTCTATTTTTCCTTTATCAGCAAAGAGCTGCACGTCGACAGCATCCATTGCCAGCTCTTTGTTGGCCTCTTCAGTCTGCATCGGCTCCTCAGGCTCAATAACCGATGCGTGGGGAGAGCGAACTAGATAAAATATTTGCCCATTTGGAAACTTGTTCAAAAGATTCCTCTGGGAAACCGGCACGGCTGGGCTGCTAGGCTTTTGATCCAAATGCATAGAATAATTCTCAGGCGTGTCCTTTAATTCTTCGCAAACCTACAAGATTATCAGATAATGAGTCAGAGAAGTGAGCGCAAAAGAATTTCTTTTACTTTTTTCAGAAGATCAATGGTGGAAGCTGATTGATTGCTGAATGTAAATCTGTGCATCTTCTCCGAAGAACGCACCCGGATAACCTAGGCATAAATAATATTTTTACATAATTATCAGAAATAATATTATATTTTTGTTTTATTAATGCATGACAAGGCAAAAAGTTGCTCGTTTAACGCCACTTCAAGATTGTGCTCATTGCTTCAAGTGACAAAAATATGAGCTTTTATTGATTCTGTTAGATTTATCGTAATTCTGTGAAGAAGAAAAATACTCACTAAATCTTTGGAGCCCATTTTAAACGTGTGATTTGCAGGTTTGTCGAAAGCAGTCTCAAACGTTCTTCATTCTCTACCAGCTGTACGGTTTATACGAAATTACATCAACAACACCGCCAGCAGTACTGCTAGCATTAACTGCAAAATAAGGTTGTGCACTAAGGAGTCGACGATCTTAAATGTAAAACAGTTATCTTTCAGATTTTAGGGCTTAATAACAAAAGAACTTTTAAAACTTTCGCATAAATGAGAAATTTTGTAGATACAAACAACAAAGAAAATCGAAACAATTGATGAAAATAAAATTTAGTGTTCAAATCTCGTAATGTCATCCATAATCCTTTACTGATAAAACGTCTCGTCAAACAGTGCCATCTATAAGGTTTCAGTATTACTTGCAGAATTTGAATCGAATTGGAGAATGTTATTATTTAAAGTTTGAACATTCGCGCCTCCACCTTCCCTCTTCCCGCTTCCCGACAGTCATTTTTTGGCTGTTCCTTCTTTCGCCTCATGGGTGATAGACAAACTGCAGTCCGTAATTAGCCGGTTTCGCAGCTAAATATCGCTTAAACCCTCCGCGCGAGTCGCCGAATCTTTAATCTACGCAATCCTTATTAAACAAAGTACACTTTAAGTAAGTTATCACGTCGAAAAACGAGTCGTTTCTCGTTTGAAGTACGAATTCGGGCCGCCCTTGCGGCGCACCTGCCTCCGTGCGTGACATTGAGCGTTCACTTCCTTGTTTTGGGCGAATCGCGCCCAAAACGCCAACCTGTCTCCCATCACATATTAACAATTCTTGCTTTCCCACAGTACCATGAATGAGGAAAAGCTGAGGAAGCTACAGGCGCAGGTGCGCATAGGCGGAAAGGGCACCCCTCGCCGCAAGAAGAAGGTTGTCCACGCCACTGCTGAGACCGACGATAAGAAATTGCAGAGCTGTTTGAAGAAGCTCAACGTGAACCCCATCCCTGGCATCGAGGAAGTTAACATGTTCAAGGACGATGGCACGGTTCTGCACTTTAACAACCCCAAAACGCAGGCTGCTGGTGGCGCAAACACATTCGCTATCACTGGACGCGCCGACGAAAGGCAAATCACGGACATGCTGCCAGGCATTTTCAGCCAGCTTGGCCCTGACAGTATGAGTCAGTTGAGACGTCTAGCCACGTCCATTAACGCTCAGCGCGCAAACCAAAGTCGCCCCGCTGAAGGTGAAGATGATGACTTTGTGCCGGAGTTGAAGTCAAACTTTGATGAAGCCAGTAAAGGAGAAGCCCCATCTGCCAAAAAATCGGTATGGTGTCAACTCTTTTTCTTTTTGCACGTGTCAAGTTTCAAATTTCTCATTTTACAACAGGATTTTTCTTGGTCTAATGATATTTTTTCGCTTACAGGATTAAGAGAATCCATCTCCAAACTGACTGTTGCAAAAGATAAGAAACCGCTTGAGGAACACACTTCAGGAAGGAATATCTTTGGACATTCCTAGTGCCTCTTTATTTTCAGCAGCAGTACTTTTGATTTTTTTCGACACCATTAATTTTCGCAGCTGTTGTAACTCTTCTGTGTTGGTGTAATAATGTTAAAAATTAAACGTTTCCACAAATCAGCCTTTGATTTGTATGAACTATTAGACTCTACCTCATTTGGTTTATATATTTCTGACCTTCACTCGAGTTGACTAACACTTCTTGTGTTCTGTTTGTTAATAAACGATTATAAAATCACTGATATGAAACCAAGAAGGGCATTTAAAAGCGCGCAGTTATTGAAAAGTGCTTATAGTAGCCTTAAATAGTTCTACCATTGATCTTTGAGAAATGAATTAGCGTTTTACAATGATGGTTCCAAAGTGGATTTGTAGAGTAGCTTTAAAAAATTATAGATGTTGCTAAATCTTATATTACTTAAATTATTATCTCGGTTTATCCAACGTGAAATTAAAAAAAAAAAACTTGAGTAACATATAACAAACATGAGAATAATAACACCATAAATTTTAAGTGCTTTCATTGCTTAACCAATTAAATTTAATTCATTTTTTTGTATTAATATTGGTTCATCTCTTGTCTCGTCCCATTAACATCGCGAATGAATAACATGACCGCGCAGGCCTCATTAGAGTCCAGTCCAGATATGGACGTGCTTGTGTTACTTCCCCCCGCACCGGGGCCGTTTATTGCTAGAATCCGTCCATTGTAATTGTATATTTGTTTATTCTCACACTAGGTCAAAATAAAATTAATTCACGCATGCTGGAAAGGTGCAAACAAGCGAGTCGGAAAGCTTTCGCAATCCTTCCAAATCGACTCATAATTGCAATGCAAAGGGAGGTAAACGTAGGCGCTTCAGTCCGTGCTCGACCCCTGAACATCGCTCGGACTCTCACATTGCAACTTGCACGCAAATCATGCGCTCAACAAAGCGCAACGGCTTGGCTTACATATCTTGCAATAATCATCGTTCTGTATGTGTTATGCTAAGACGTAGCACAAATTTTGAATCTGCTATTTCAAGGGCACTCCATCAAAGGCACCATTCCACTCCATTATTGCCGCAGTGCTACAGTAATTATACAAACCAAATTCTGCATTCATGTCACTTAACTTTTATTGAAACATTTGTGATCCTCAAGCAACATTTTAGTTCAGACGCAAACCAGAGATACTTGATTTGCTGGAAAGACTTAGAAAATACCAATAACTTGCGTTATGAAGCCTTCTTTAGATATTCAGCGCAAGACAAAATCGTCAGACTTTTGAATACACATGCCCTCAGCAACGTGTTATGACAAATAGCAACTTAATGAAGTAATCGGCACACTTAATAAATTAAGCACTTTCATAACGGGAGCATTATACGCATCTGTGATTAAAATTACTATGAAAATTTGCTGAGTAGTGCTCATATGGCGACAAATAAATTAAATCACTACTAATATTGTCCAACATCAGATTGCTACAGTAGTAATTTGATTATGTACACAATGACACCAATTTCTTGTACTCTTTAGTTCAATCAAAATGTGTGCTGATACAAAAAATAATCCCAAAACAAACCAAAAGGAGATTTGAAAATTACTCTTACTTAATGATATATATTTTTTCTCATTTTTTGGGATTTTAACGTTTTTATGACGTTTTTATATTTTCACAGAACGCTTTTACTTGAATTCTTAAACTTACAACTTAATAGCTATAGAGGAAAGTCTTGAAACTGACCACAAACTTTGTATTGACAAAAACGAGTGAGTGCGTCAGCTGTAGGTTCATCGTTGGCCTTGAAAGAAGATGGTACGTCACTCATTGAAATTTCTCAGCCAGCTTGGCGCTATTGGGAGTGTGTTTGTGTATAAAAAATAACTTTACAGTCCTTAGCGACGAAAAATGGTTGCATTACATAATGAAAGTCATTGCTGTCAGCAAAGCAAACCAAGTCTGTACACTCAAAAGGAGCTCGGCATCACTCCGTTTTCTGGGTAACTGGTGGGAATTCGCTGTCATCGTCCAATTGAAGCGGTCCCTCGGGAGGCAGCTCTGTAGCAAACTTCATTTCACGAAGTTTGTCCGAATCTAGTGACACAACAATCGCAAACGAGTTACTAACCACTGGGTTCAAGGCGATCAGCATTTTGCCAAAGAATAGGGGAAGGATTCATTTGACCTTGCCAGAGGTTTCAAACAAAAATGAAATCCCAACACCACAAATATGACATCTTTCATACATACCTTGTGTTCTACAGGTGATTTAGTGAATAATCAAAGAGTACGTTTGATCAAAATGATTTCTCAATTCATGGGGGGAACGGGAGTGTTGGATCACAAAAATGATCGGTATGAGCAAATATTGTTTAGATTTAACTGTATTTCGATTGATGAAAACAGCAGAAGCCAACGTTACTGTTGTGCCGACGCAATGTGGTAGCCTGACTAGAAATTAAGTATCTGACCCGCAGTCGTAGGTAACTCAAACCTGACATATCTAAAGCGCAAATTGTTCGGGGTGTATTACAATATCCTGTGCAAGATTTTTACAGTTAATTTAATAACAATCCAATTAAACAGTTTAAATTACCATTTACTTATTGTTGTTAACCCCATTGCTCAAATAATATCGTTATCGCTGAGTCCTTCAAGGCTGATAAAAATTTCAAAAAACAATAATTGAAGAAAATTTAATTGAAATATATAAATAAGAAAAGCCATTGCACAATAACACAAGGATCGTTAGTACAATTTACTTATTCCCAATCAAACTAAGGTTCTGATCCAAATTTGGAAGTGCGAAAACTGATCTGGACTTCAGAAATTTCAAGTCAGGTCACAACCTCGCGCCCACACAACAAAACGCTGCCTGTCATTTGGTATTTAAAGGAGGGCCAGTAGTACCTGACATGACGTCGGCGCTGCCACTGCCCTTCAAAATTCCAGCGTAGCTACTAATGGCGCCTGCTGCGGGGGCACAAATTTCAAGAGTCAAAATTAATTCGGCAACCAACTGAGGGTCAGTTGGTTTAGACACGGAGGAAAGGCTAATTTTCAAAAACAGTGTGAACAGACAAGAGTGAAAATCATTTCTCAGTTGGTGTGCAGATTGTCTGGCGTGACTCAGGAGACGACATGGAGTCGAATCACCATACGAGACATTGGCCATTTCTTTGTCGGCAAGGAATTGTTTGAGGAGCGGTGCAAACAAGTTCAACACCACATCCTCTGCAGAGGAATCATCACACACCATGCTAAGCTTAACGTCAAAATCTTACCTTCTGGCTTAGGCATGGCAAGCGAACTTGATGGCTTGTCGACAACGTCGCCCGAAAGAGCCTTTGGTGGGCACCCTTCAGTCTCTTTGCCGTCCAGCCTATCAAGATAAAACTTGATTTATTTTTCATCTTGCAACGTCTGATGACGAATGAACAAGGATTATCAACGCGTAAAATTTGATTCGCTTGGAATACTCTTTCGCATGTGCTAAAAAAGCTTTGCAAATTTTACAATACTTCAAAAATTTGACAAGTGTTAATTTCACGAATTTAAAATAATGCTAGCATATTGTTTGAAGACTATAATAACTATCATCCAATTCTCGAAGAGGGGGTATAAATAGCAAAGATATCTTTTAAAATGGTGTCTGACACAGAAATGACGGTAAGAAGTGGCATCATCTAATAAAACTACTTCTACTTCAAAACAAACTACTGCTCTATTATTTCTACTGCAAAACACTTAAAAAAGAAATTAAACCATCTAATAGCTACAAATGTGGTTTAGTTCTAGCAACAAATCTTTAGAAATTTTATTGTGACTCATTAAAATAGGCACTTGCATATTAGGCAAGCATTTTATGGCAATTAATTACCATCTAGATTTAGATAATTTAATTCCATACTATCATCGATTCTAAAACTTATAATTGAGTCAGTGCATCTTCAGCAATGCATTTCATTCTCAAGAGAAAGACATGCGTTAACATGAATAAAACAATGGTTTCATTGTTTTCCTTACTTGTGCTGTCTGAGGAGAACACAATCACCACCCTCGGCAGTGTTGATTTCGTAGACGTACAAGTAGCCATCCGCGGATGCGACCAACAACCTTGGCACCTTCTGAATGCTGTAAAAGGATAGTGCAATGGTCAGTTTCCTCAATGAAATCATTGACACGCGCCACGTTACCTAACTACACAGCAAACACTGCGTACACCTTGGAAAGGCAGGTGGGCAGTGGCAAAAGCCCTTCCTTGAGAGAACACGTCTGTCATCCTGGCGGGTAGAAGATTTGCAGATTTTGACACAGCCATTGATAAGTATTCCATCCAGCCAGCACCAGTTTCAGCGGGTTGTGGTAAGTTTTGTTGGCTATGTGATCGAAAACAAACTGGTTAGCAATATTCATTTTTATTGATAACGTCCTTATTGGATTTCGCGCGAAAAGGTTCATATAGTTATCATTTGAAATCATAGAAATTCAATGTTGGTAGTTTCTTGCTACACTAGCACATTCTTTGAATTGTGCCCACGGTAGAACGGGGTTTCTGGGTTTGTATAGCTTTTGTATGCAAGAATAATGTAACACAAAAGCTTGTTTACTCAAACTTTAACTTTGTTTCAAATAAATTTATCAAAAGCAGAGATATTAATAATGATACCACCACAATCCTTTTACTGAAATACAAATTTCTGATATTTCGAGCAATACAAATCAATAAAAACCTATCTAATCAAATCCAATCCATGGTTGGTTGGTCAGAAAGTAATGAAATCCACGCAGTAATCAAACAATACAGAGACTAGAAAAAAAGTGTTGCAAAACCGCTACAGGCATACTTGAGGCTTAACCGCAAATGAAGGCGCTTGTAATATACCTTTGCCTGGGGCTGTCAGGTTGGTCTAAGCGGAAAACATGCACCGTTTCGGTATTACTAGAGCAGCAGAGAAACATTGCATCAGGGCTGAACGCCAGGCTGGAGATGGCCACGCATCTCTTGACGCCACGCCTGAACTCCCAGAGTCTGCTTCCGTCGGCGACATTGAACACCCGGATGACAGTGCCTCTTTCCGAGGCAGTAGCCAGCTGCTGACCCGTATAGTTAAAAGCCATCGCCGCCAAGGGAGACTCGTGTGCTGATATCATAATCTTCGCGCTCTGGACAACACAGAGGGCACAATGCGTGAGGCTCGTTCCCTTGCATCAAATTTACGCCAAAATACCATAGATTCAAGTCAAGAACTTGTCTTGAAGTTTAGTATTTTCAAATTATAAATCAACGGTACACATACCAGGTTGAGGGCATCAAACACCTGAACCTCGCCAATAGTGCTCGAGCCGGGATACGCCAGGTAGCTGGACTCTCCGTTGCAAAGCGTGCAAAGCCCCATGGGGTTTGAGGGCGTGTCTCTGATGTTGTGCAAGACACGCATATCCTGGATGTTGTGGACATATAGTGAATCCTCCAGACATACCACCAGACGCTGAAATTGAGCAAAACGGTGTGACAGGTTAAAAAACAAGATCATTGATCACATGTAGTGCTCTTTCATATGCATGCATGACGCTCTCTCCTATTGTCATTTGCATGAAGAGTCCTCAAACGTCAGACGAAATATGGCCATGACGTAAATATTTAACAAAGCGCTTGCATTGTATTTAATGTCTTATTAAGTGGAATATATGTCAGCAGATAACTTAAAGGAATAACCAGTTTGGATAATTTAACGTTTGTCTGTTGCTAAAGGCAAGTTATATTTAAAAATTAATTTAGGTCTGCAATTATTGGAAGTTGGGAATTTATTTAGTTTTTCCAAATAATGTTAGTTTTGAATACATGACGTGTCAGGATCAGGAAATGTAATGCAAATGATAAGAATGATGTAACCCTTGAGAGGCAACAATTTTCAAATGGAATCAAGGGAACTACACCAACGCAACTTATCCCTTGATAATAATTGTTCAAAACATAAGTTGTCTCCTCACCTTTCTGTTGAGCTTGATAGCGAGGATGGTGTTTGAGTAGCTGTAGTTGCAGATCTCGGTGCCCTTCTTGAAGTGGCATACCTTCAGTTTTCGGGGCGACGAGAGGCTGACAACTGCTACCAGGCTACTGTTGAACAGCCGTTCCACCAGGCAAATATCTTCCGATTCTACGGAGATATAATCATTAGCACACTTCTGTCTGTGATGAAATTAAAAACGCGGCCAGCGTGTGTGTAGGTCGCAGTAGCAGCATGGGAACACTACTGCGTAGTTTACAGATTGTGGCATTGACTGCAGCTGAACTTTCTAATGCCACGGCCAGGGAAATTCAATTTTTCCAGTTGAATAAAATAAAAAATTGTCAAATTCAAAATTCCTTCAAACAGTGGTTTGACTGAGAGTGACTCAGAATTAAGGAATCGACGTTTAATACAATGACGTTTTCTTTTCATCGAAAAACATAGATAACAATGTTGTTTAATATTATTGTATCTTAAAATCTCACCATTTTCGTAGATCTTGACTAGATTGTCTACTGCAGATAGGGTGAATAACTTATAGCCTGTTTTAGAGCCAACGGCCAGCGACCTGAAATACAGGGACAATTTCAGAGGGTTTTCTTGCGACAAAAACATCCTGAGGCTGCTAGCACTGAGTTTACAAACACTCTGAAGGCAGACAAGCACCCTGCATCGTTAATCTCAATGTGAGAGTCAACGTTCTTGATACGTAGCACAATATAAAAAAATATGAACAATTATTGTTTTGTGTAATTGCTTATCGACAGGCAATCGTGCTCGCCAGCTGGAAGGATGATTCAAGGCTGACGAAGGTAGGCAGGTAAGTGCACAACGACAAGAGGAGTTGTTTCAACCGATTTCGACACTCGAATGATCAAGACTGGACGGGGACGACTTGTTGCATTTCAATAAAGACACTCGAGGATAAATGGAATAATGTAATAAGCTCTTGGTTTGCTCGCCATTCCCACTCTTTTTACTTTCACCTCCACTGCAGCTGAGGATTGCGAATAACACGCGCGCGCCCGTACGTTGATTGCAAAAACGCCTGGTGAACGCGTACACCTTTATTTGTCAAGCGCAGGAAGAGTGGAATAATTTTATTCACAACATCAACACTACTGCGCATTTAAAATTTTTGTATCGCACTCCCGTCAGTCCAGCTGATAAAATTGTAAATAATGGGTTTCTGACGTTTCCGTCTTCTCTCGAGGGACACTTTCAAGTGTTTTAGTTCTTCTTGGAACGAATTTAAGTGTGTTGAAACCGCGGCAATAAAACGCAAGCAATTTTCAGCGAATCGACGAAAATAAGGCCAGTGACCTGCGTGAGGTTCGGAGGCCATGGGCTACTGCATGCGTTCACCGAGAAGTGTTGAAAGCAACTTCTTGTTTTTGAGATAGGTCAGGCCATAATACCGAGTCCATCCAAGGCTACGTTCGATTTGACAATTACCCAGCAACAACGGGCCGTGAATTTAACTCTCTCATGGGCGCGTCGCGAATTACGGCAGGAAGTGACAGGGCTCTGCGTCACCGCCGAATAATCCGAATATTGCCTAGACGTTATTCGCAGAGTAGAGACCGCGACACACTTCTTGGTATAGCAACAAAAACAATCAAAGTCAAGAGTGGCTTACGTGAAGTCCTGGTTGAAGTTGACGAAATAGACGCCGTTGCTGGGATCGGCGGCTTGCCCTGCGAGGTTCATTAGGCCAGTTATTCCTGCTTTGATACCAGCTGACAGTACATCTATCCCGTGGACGAAATTTTGCATATATGTTGCGTAAAATCGCACGATTACGACCTTGATAACATCACTCCATTTTGCTTGATACGAGCTCACCAGCTGATGCAGCGATAATGCTTATTCGCGTCTTGTAACGTTGAACCAGGCAAACTCAAAACCAGAGCTGTCCAGAGGGATTTTCGATTGGTTGGTGTGATCGTGCTAGCTCCCCCACAAGCTGCTCACGTCCAATCAGAGAGCAGCATTGATATTTCGTGCTGCTTGCTGCGCAGAAGAAATGAGCTGACAGTGAGCGAACTTCCAGTTCGGTGGCCGTATAGAGTAGCTAAGCTTTTTGTATAGAACTCTCATTAAAAATACCTCTTTTTTAGTAATAAAAGAGTTGAAAACAATAAAATATTCATTCATAATTTTTCATTGGTGTCGATTTCTTACTCGATTACTGATCTGTTATTTTAATTTCTCTTGAAAACCTTTTATATGCTTTTAAAATTTTTTAAAGCCTCTTTCATTTTCCCGCTATATAATTTCATTTTCACGATACAAGTGGGCGTGTACATTCCTCATCCGTCACACATGGAACGAGTCGGGTTAAAATTGAAGGAACGCAGATCAAAACATGAATTTAGCTGTTTTGTTTTCTGCTAATATGCTTAAAATTTGTACCCAATTTCAAAATTTGAGATGTGGGGTAGCGCATCAACAATTATTTAACCATCCATTGATGTCAAGGGTGAGTAAAAAATACAATTCAGTTAAGTTATTTATAAATCAATCATTATGTATGATAGATTTCATATTATGCATTTTGTGCTATCGCAATTTGGAACGTCGGCTTGGGAAATTTAACACAAATCTTGCAATCTCTAACCAAAATTTGCAATGCTAAATATACTGAATATGTACATGGAATTGAAGGAAATAAATATACATAATGTATGATAATCGTCAAATTTTCCAGGCCATGTCAGTGTCCTCGTCGTCTCGTACAGTTCTTCTGAAGCGGAAACACGCAATTGATTTACACAAAAAGGGACACAAACCTAAGAAACTAAAAGGGAAACATTTCATCTATGAATTTGTGGAGGACGCGCCATTTAAGAAGGAAGAACCACTTGAAGTGATCTTAACTCAATATGTGGATGGTATGTATTGTGAATTTACTTGAAATACCAATGCCTTATAATTTCATTGAAAAGCATGTTTGTAGAATACTTTTAAGGGTGGCTAAATGGGTTCATTTTCCCACAGTCAAGTATTATAATTTAATATCGAAGGATTTTCAATTGTTTCCTAGGAATTGGCAAAAAGGGAGAGAAAGTGAAACTGAGAAGACAGTTTGCATACAACAATTTATTGCTGCCTAAACTTGCTGTGTATGCGAATCCAGAAAACGAGGCATTGTATGGATCAGGTGAAGCATCCTCAGAGTACGAGTACAGCTCTAAATATGCTCCAAAGGTAAAATATACCCAAAAAATTACCAGCATGAGATATAAAAATTTAAAACAAATAATCTCATGAAAGTTGTTTTTTATATTATAGATGGTTCAATATATTTCAAAATCTCTGGTTGCTATAACCATGAACATGGAAGAACCATGGACGTTGGAGGCATGGCACATACGGGCTTGTGCTCGCAAGGCAGGCATCATTATTGCCGATGACAGTTGCATCGAAATGCCTGAGAAAGAGATCAGTGGGCCTGATCTGAGTTTGGAAACAAAGGAGTTTTTGGTCACAGTGACGATCAACAAGAAGGAGAAGGCGAAGATGCGCTGCCGCATCCACCATTGGAGCACGGAGCCTGGAGACCGTATTAAGGCGGAATACCCCTGGTTCAAAAGGGCTGAGCCTATATTTGAAGAACAAGCTGAGGAACTTTCATCAATTCCTCTACCAGAGTATAAAGCTCTTCGTAAATCTGCTCCAGATTTTAAATAAGAACTTTGTATAGAAATAAATATAGACTGCTCGTGAATTTTGTATGAGGAACTTTTATTTATTATTTTTTTAAATCTTTAAATAGTTGAATTAAATGCATGTTGTGCACAAATTATGGTTTCTCAAGAGTTACAGTGAGTGAATTTCAATTAGGTGATAGGGACTATAAACCTGACTCTACCTTGACAGAAGAGTGATCAGAATTTTTAGATCTACTGGTGTGTAGAATGTTGCAGTCTAATTATATTATAATATTTATTGATCATTTCAAAGTGTGGAGTATATTATGCTGGATACATATAAATGCATTTTTTTGACAACCTGAGCCAAGAAGAAGCCAGAAGAATATTTTCTACAATATGTAACGGAAAATATTTTCATTAATCAAAAATTCGTTTAATTATTAAAAACGTGTTGAGAAGTTTAAATTTCTCGTATCTCAAAATTCAAATAACAGCTTTGCTTATCTGCCAATTACATAGCGGGAAATTGTTTCACAGCTGATCTCTAAACCTACGCCCCTGGAACGCCCATGCCACAGCAGTGCGGCACTAGGACGGCACAAAACACGTCAGATGTGATTGTGTTGTTTTGAATTAATATTAGCTGAAATGCCTTAAAAATTATAGTATTAATTTTAAGATTTTTTGGTTCAATATATCAATGGAAAACCAAAGAGGTAAACGGGGAAAGGGAGGCCAGAAAAATGTTTGGGGAGCTCAAAAACCTTTGCCTCGTCAGGACAACATTGCCAAGGTATGATTCTAATGATTTTCGGTTCAGATTTGAATGGAAAAAAATACGTAATATTATGTGTATTTATTATATTTTTCCCAACATTACAAAAGAGATGTTTCTCATCTAAGTGCACGCGGTTCACATGATGATTGCCATAATGTTATGTGCTCAAACATTTCCTCAAATTAATATTTTTTAGACGGTGAAAGACAAAGAAAAGGACAGGGCAGAAGCAGAAAGGAGATTTCTGGCCGCTAAAGCTAAATTAGAGAGCTCGATACAAAAACATTTGGAAGTTGAAACCCCATCTTCAGATGAAGACGACGAAGAATTGCTCACTGATAATATTTTAGGTTTGATTGATATTTTTTACTTGTAGCTTAAAAGAGTGTTCTTTTATCATTATTTAAACAATATATTCAAAAGTACAAAATTTTCTATTTTTGAATTTACTTTTCAAACTGTCAAATTTGCATTATTCAAATATGAAAATATTGTTTTTTGTAGAAAATGTTTTGCAATCATACTCATCTACTGGTGGAAGTGACCTGGGTAGAACGACTCATTTTCTGGAACAAGTGTTCCAGTCAGGAGCTGCAACATGCCTCATCTGTATTGGAAATGTGAAACACGCAGATGCTGTAATTTTAATTACAAAATAATGAGATTCTAGTACTTAACAAAATTAACTGCGTAGATTTGGAGCTGCGAGAGCTGCTTTTGCTATTTCCATTTGCCTTGCATCCAACGATGGGCATCGGACTCAGTAGCTCAGCAGAAAAGAGCAGCTGAAGAACTAACTGCACCATATGAGCAACCACCAGTAATTTATTGGGGATGGTAAACGCTACCATAGATTATTATTATTCATCAGAAATTCATGCCTCTCCCTGGCCCTTTTTCCAGCCCCAAATGCAGATCAGAGCACCTTCCAAGTGATACGCCGCAGAAGTACACTTGTTTTTGTGGCCAGAGGCAAGACCCACCCTTCAAACAGTGGCTCATTCCTCATTCTTGCGGTGAAACTTGTCAGAAACCTCTCCAACCAGCTTGTGGGCACAAGTGCCTCCTTCTGTGCCACCCTGGACCCTGTCCATCGTGTCCTCAGGTGGTACTAACGACCTGCTATTGTGAGAAAAGCAAACCTCAAGCAAAAAGATGCTCCAACAAGCTTTGGACTTGTGGATCTGTTTGCGGTGCCACTCTCTCTTGTGGCAAGCACACCTGTGATGCTCTTTGCCACCCTGGCGAGTGCAAACCATGTCCAAGAACAAGCAAACAGACCTGCATGTGCAGAAGCTCTTCTCGTGAACAGCCATGTGCCAACCCTGCGTGGCAATGTGATAAGGTGACTATATAAAATGCTCTAGTATAGTGATAATAAGTAATGAAAATTTTTAATTATAAAACTAGCTGCATATCATGACAATACATTGTGGTCGTTTTGGCGCATGCAGGGTGGCCCGGTCCTAATTGCCGGCACTGTTTACTAATATACAAAAATTAAAATAAATCACCCGTCTGTGTCAATAATTTACGTGTTGATTTCGTCGAATTCCAATTAATCAATACAACGTTATAACATATTTTAAGAAAGATTACATCGTAATTTTGTGTTCAATGACCAGTCTCATTTTTAACGCCATGATAAATAAAAAGTTTTACCCGATCCACGATGTTCAATATAAACAAAGCAAATATATTTGGTTCAATGCATATATGATGATAACATTCAAAGAGCAAAGAAGCAACAGCTGCTCTTGCATTAAAAAACTTACCCAAAATAAAATAAAATTTACGTTTTAATGCCAACCTGAATTAATTTTGCAGATTTGTGGCAAGACGTTATCCTGCGAGAGCCACAGCTGTAACATTGTTTGCCATCGGCCTGGCCAATGTGGGCCATGCCCCAGGTCTGGCGTGCAAACTTGTCCCTGTGGTAAAAGTCAGCAGCTGAATTCGTCCTGCACAGTCGACATTCCTACTTGTGGTGACACATGCGGTAAAATGCTGTCCTGCAAAAATCATCAGTGCTTGGAGCGGTGCCACAAAGAGAGTTGTGGAAATGCAAGTTATCTGATGTTTTGCTTTCAATGACGTTGCTCACTCACATTTTACAGTGCCTGCAAGTGTCTTTAAAATCCTGCCGTTGTGGCTTGCACAAGAAAGAACTGCCTTGTCAACGAGAGTTCACTTGCGAAGCCAAGTGCAAAAGGATTAAAAATTGCATGAGACACCCATGCAACCGAAAGGTACAGTGAATTTACTGTCTTAAAAGCTCATTTTGTACATTAAAAAGTTGTTTAGTGTTGTGATGGTCAGTGCACGCCCTGCGAAAAGGTTTGTGGCCGCCAATTGACTTGTGGAAAGCACAAATGCATGGCCGTTTGCCACTCTGGACCATGCTACCCTTGCCCTCTTTTTGACACCTACACCTGCGCCTGTGGCGCTGCTAAAATGACGCTGCCTTGTGGAAGGAAGAAATTGCTCAAGCCACCAAAGTGCAACCTCAAATGCGAGTATGCAGCATTTAAATTATTCAAGTCTCTTTCTGCCTAGCGTTGCTTAAGGACACCGTCCTTAGCGTTGCTGATTCAATGCTTAGAATATATGTGTCATCGCAGTTTTATTAATTTTTGTGAAACCACTAGAATTGCCTCCGACTGCCACCATCCATCGAGAGTGCCTCACAAGTGTCATCCAGCTGAATGTCCACCGTGCAAACAAATTTGCAATCTAACCCACGAGAGATGCAAGCATCTTTGTCCTGCACCATGCCACTCATCAGTCTGGGTGACTACTGTGGTTGACCCTGACCGTCCCTTGGAAGGCCCCTGGGACAGACGGCAAGTTGTCAAAGAAAAGAAAGCGCTGCCCTGTCCTGACTGTCTGGTAAAATTAAGGACCTTTAAAACCCTTTAATTCCCTAATCAATAATTAATATTAAAGGTTCCTATGCCAGTCATTTGCCTCGGAGGACACGAAAAAGCCGATTGGCCTTGCTTCAAAGCCATCCCTTCCTCATGCGGAAGACAGTGCGGGCGAGCTCTTCAGTGCGGCAATCATCAATGCTCGCAACTTTGTCACATTGTTAAGGACGCTCCTGATGCACACAAGGCTGGGAAAAATTGTTCCGAGTGCGAGTTGCCATGCCAACTCAGCCGACCAGAGGGTTGCTCCCACCCATGCTTGCTCCCGTGCCACCCAGCTCCGTGCAAGCTCTGCACCAAAAGCCTCAAGCTGAAGTGTCATTGCGGACTGAATCAATTGCTCCGTCCATGTCATCAGTGGATAGCAGCAAACTCCAGCGAGGACAAGGACGAGTTGGAAAAACTGCTAAGCTGTGGCAACCAGTGTCCGAAAGATTTCGCATGCGGACACAGATGCCAGTCAGATTGTCATTCTGGGAACTGCCCAAACCCCGAGTCTTGCAAGAAGAGGGTCAAGGTCTTCTGCCCATGTAAAAGGCTGAAAAAGGATTACCAGTGCAGTGCCGTGCGACAGGGAACGGCTTTTCTTGAGTGTGATGAAGTTTGCAAAGAAAAAATTGCTAAGGAGAAAGAGGTAAATTTTTAAAACCCTGATCATTTAAATTCCTACAACATGACGCGATTTCTTGGTTCACAGGAGAGAGAAAAGGAGAAAGAAAAGTTGCGTCTTGAAAAAGAGCGTAAGGATAAGGAGGAGTTGGAGAAGTTTGAAAAGTGGCAGCAGGGCAAGAAGAAGCCTGGTCGAGATAGACGACGGAAGGAAAGCGAAGAAGTAAAATTGACTTGGCCTCAGCGCTACCTCAGAACCATCATCATGTCTACACTTGCTGCAATTGTCATTGGTTTTTTCATCAATTTGCTTCAAGCTCAAAATTAGAAAGTTCTGCTTATTGGGCGTCTATAGAGTTCTTTCAGACACATTATCTTAGAAGCACGGCTTTATCACCGATAATGCTTTCAGCAGGATGCATGCGTTTAAGACACACCCTGCTGTCAGGAGCAAATAGATTGTACTACACAAGCTCAATTTTTTATAGACAGTTTAATGTAGTTGTGTAGGTTTTGACAAGAGAATGTGATTTGCTGAAGTTTTCGCTGAATAAAGATAAAAAGATAGTACACGCGTGGTTTCAGTTCAATCAATCCTTTGCTTATCATTGATTCCGTGTCGTTTTTGACGATATTTTGGCATTAAAAGAGGGGATTTTTTGGTCTTGCGATAGGTGGACGAGCAGAAATCAGAGACACCTGTTAGTCCCAAAATAGCAGCAGCCGGCACCATGGGTAGAACGGCTATATCACCTATTGGAAAAGAATTCACTGAATTTACATTTGATGGGGGTATTTATTTCGTTATGATAATATGTATCAATACTGACTGAATTATAATTTTCTCATGCTCAGTTCCTAGATTGGTTTATCCACGTTGAGGATCCCAGGCCACATTGGGACGTTCAGCCAACTTATCTGATTTCCCAGGATTCTTTTCTTGGAGGAATATTCACTTTCATTATTCATGGTATATCAGTTTTTCGATTTTTAATTCAACAAATCTATGAAATGTAATTTTAAGCTGTTCGTTTGGTATTGTGGGTATTGTGTGAGTTCAGTTAGGCTAATATGCCTATTATGTGCGAAGCATCATGTATTTCTCTCTGGCTCATTCTTATTTGAATTATATGGCATAACCGCATGGGAAGCAGGCCCGGATAGTCCATCAGGAGCCCAGGGCAATACTCCGGTGGTCCGGGGGCAAATTTTGAAAGATTCCAATTTGTACAAGTTTCGAAGTGGATTTTCTACAAAGCAAAATTATTGCTATGAAATTTTCTGCAAAATTCCCATTAGTCATGGAATCATGGAACAAATTTAAACACATTTTTTATATTTCAAAATCGTATTCAAAAATACGTTAAAATTTTGAATGATAATTATTTAAACCTTTTTGACATAAATAATAAGGTTTTTTATTTTTATATCTGTTGATATATAATTTCTAATTTATTAAATTCCCTGAAATCCCATTATATGAACCAAACGGATATCACACATCTACAAATTTTCAAATCCTTCATAATATTCAATTTTTTTTAAATGCGCAAAGTTTTGGCAAAACACTATACTAACAATTTCCATGCGATACTGTTGGTTTTTCTGGAAAAGTGCTTCTTTGTGAGTCCCTGAGAAAACCCCCCTAGTATTTTGCATTTTTCTGTTTTTCCGCAAATTCACGCATTCAATGTTTTTTTCCGAAATATGAATATTTTTTTTGTTAAATTAATTTAAAAAAAAAAATTTAATACGATTTTGATGTTTAGAAAACGTGTTCAAAAAATGTCCCATGACAAACGCGAACGTTGCAAATAATTTCTTAGTGATAATTTTTCCACTTCAAAACTAGTAAAAATTGGTAATTATTCAAATTTCACAATTTTTCGCAAAAGTTTTGGGTTCTATTTAACCATTAGAACTGCAAAAACTCTCCATAATTGTACTGGTCTCCAGGGTTACAATGCGCAAAAAAGCGTTTTTTTGTGCATAAATCCAGCTGAAGAAATTACCAGTTTTGGAGTTTTCCGCATTAATTTTTACGAATTAAACACCTTAAAGGTCACATTTCACGCAAAAATTCGGCTTTTGTTAGAATTTTTGGTCTTTGGTGATACCAGAGTACGTGGCATATTTTTACTGATTTTTAAAGATTCCCATTTTTATTTTCAATAAATATGCATGTGAAAAATGCGCGAAATTTCAGAAAAAATTAGCAATGCATTGTTTTTTTCCAGAAAAATGCGAGTTTTTTGTTTTTGCAAACCCCCGGTGGAGGAGAGAGGGGTAACTGGGCCGCTACGGTCTCGGGGGCCGTCAAAATTAAGAATTCCCCGGTGAATTTTTCGAAACCAGTTCCACCCTGATGAGGAGCTGTGAACTTGTCACCTTTATTGCACCTCCAAGAACAAAAATATTGCACAAAATGTGTTCAAAAAAACACCAACAAAATGTTGTGGATTTCTTTTATTTTTGGCGCGTGTGTGTTACCTGTTGACAAGATTTATCAGCTTAATTTATTGTGTTTTAATATTTTGATGGTGACTTTGGTTTCCGCTCCAGTTGTCGAACCAATGCTAGATAATAAATATTTCAAAATAACATCTGAATGTATTTTGCCGAGACTGTGGAAGAGACTGTCGAGTGAGTTAAAAAATCTGAGAGACAAAAGTGATGTTAAGCGAAAAATCAAAAAGTTCCTTATAAACAATTGAATTGAACTCTTATCAACCAACACTGCATTGATTTTTGTTTTCATGGGATAATGTGTACACGACTGTATTAAATATGCTGCCTTTTGCAGCTAGCTATGTATAAGCACCAGCCGTTAATTCTTCGGAATTGGCTGGATAACCAAAGATTATAAATAAATATTCTTCTTTAAAAAAAAGTATGTAACACTTAAAGGATTTTTTTAGTAATAATAAGTTAATATAATAATCGAATAAAGAGGCCATCAGAAAAAATAGTTAATCCTCTAAAATTCACAGCCCTATGAAGAATATTAACCTCGCGTATGTTAAGGTAAATCCATTTTTGTTCCTTGTCAACCTTCACCACAGGCCACCTCAAAGCAACAACACAAAAATACAAGGTTAGAGGTCATTCACCTACTATGATTGATGAGAGTTGCACCGCATGCTCTCAAGGGAGAGAAAAACGTCGAGCAGTGACAATTGTGAAAGTCCATTCATTTACACAATATAATAGAGTGGCTATTGTTGATTTTGTAAAGACCTCCCACGTTATTCTCAAGTATGTACTTCAAAATTAGTGACGCTCTTAAGTCAAGGATGCTGCCAATATACAAAAATATAACAACAGGCCCTCAAAAAAGAAAATCAGGTGAAATATGAGTTACTGCATTCATTCTTCTCAAAAATCCATTCATGCATTTTGAATGAAAGAAAAGACAAACAGGAAACAAAATATTCCAGAGAATTCTCCACGCACCACGTGAGCTAAAGCTCGCCATTCTCTCTAAGATTCCATTCAATATATTTTTCTTCAGAAGTGACGCAGCAGACTGAATGAAATTTTTTTCAAATCGTCCTGGTCGCGGTAAAATTTCGCATCTCCCAACAAACATCCAAATTTTATTTGTCGAATTGATTGTTGTCCCTTACTTGCAACAACAAGGAAATTTGCGTTTGGTTATTGAAAGTTGCGCAATTTAATTGGGCTTGACAATATTGTTGAATGAGTGAATATTTGGGATAAAATATAACATATTTTATTGTTAAAAGTTTCGGAAATGAAATCAACACCCATTCCTCTATTTTTAGAGTGGATCGGTGCGCTGACGCTGACAGTACTGAATTATAATTTATACCATTACTAAAAAAAGGACCTTCCTGCAGTAAAAATTCAAAATGTTTAACTTTTTCTCCAAAATTTTGCATTGCTTGACTACATTTTCTTGGCAGATTTCGATTCCTCTCGTCAAGATCTATTCATCATTTTATGACTCTTTTTTGGGAAACTCTTCTTTGTTTCGAAATAAAATAAAATTCCTCACCATTTGAAAAGCTTGCAACCTTACAGCGCTATTTAGGTCAAATTTGGCTTCAACTGAATCCCAAGGGAAGTAAGAGATGGGTTCATGAATTGACAACAACGATTTTCCAGGCTTATGCAGTATTATTTTTTTTTTAATTTAACAGATTGTCGGAGATTAATATGGCACTCTTCATACTGCGACAGCGAATTGTTAAAATTTAATATCGACATGGTGTAGGTACTTACTCTTCACCCCTAATTGTAAGTTGCTCTAATTACTTCAACCCCCTCGAAAAAGGTAAAAAAATTGTAGCATCTTAGGGTTGGAGGGTAAGCACCCTTTCAGCTCGTCAGGGCAGGTTGAGACGAGTCCAATATTGGGTAGTTTTTGAAATTCTAATGGTTCGAACCTGAGATTTGTAAATGCAAAAATTACTATATTTGAAACATTACCATTTTCTCACTTTTCTCGCCATCTCTGGCTCACCGTGGAAAAAGGATTTTAAATAATAGAAATTATCATTTTCCAACAGGGTAATATAGTATTTGCAGTGTAAAATATAAATAAACAAAATCAACTAAAACCGTCTGTATCCAATAACGCCCGTCTAAAAATAGTCGACTATTTTCCTTAAAATAACCGTCTAAAATTCACAGCCCTAATCAAAAATGTTTGACCGTGGTAAATTTTCAAGGGGAGGAAAATGATTCTTGTGACTTAACCCCCCTCCCCTGAAGCATGTGCAGAGCATAGAATCACTGCACTGGCGAGATGCAGCTACTCGGAAAAAACTACCACCACTATATCGTCTACCTTCAACATCACAACTCCTCTCGAGTTCATCCCTCCCGATCTCTCGCCACTCAAAATAAGTAAGTACCATCAACCTCAAATAGTATGAAATTTGTATCCACTACAGATGCAAATATTTTTTGCTTCAAATTTCAATTAATATGAATTATTTACACACATTTTGTGAATTTTTAGTAGAAGCACTTTCTTTTAACTCTAAAACTAGTTCAAACATCAGAGACTCTTAATATACTTCTTTATTCTCACGATTCTCAGTCTTAATGTCTATACAATCATGCTAAACAATTTGTTATCAATTGGGTTGTCAATTCTGTTAGGCAAACAAATTAAGTATTAAAGACTCTACTTAGGACCGCTATACATCTCAAATATAAAACCAAAACCGCCGAAAGACAATCATGAAACTGGTCATTATTGAAACAATTGTGGTTGCTATTAATCCTGGCGTGTAGTATAAAAATGGTTCAAATTTTGAAATCTTTAATTTATGAAGACTACTTCTGATTTTTACGGAGTTAATATTTATTGTTGATAATATAATATAAAAATGAAAAAATATTATGAAAGGCAATACCAATTAAACTATACTTTAAAAAAATTTCCTAAATTTTTTGGGTAAATTTATTTTAAAAGGTTTTATTACTTTTAATACATGTGAACTCACAGCGCGATCTTGGTGAGTGCACACTGACATCGTGCGAGCAAAAGCGGCGCAGCGCCTTAGTTTTGTAGCGCGCAATTTATGAGGGTGCACGCCGCGCGTAAAGAGAATTGCCTACCTGATCATGGCAACGCCAAAGGCAACTTTCGGCCTTCTCTCCTTACAAAAGTTAAAAAGTTACTAGTCGTTTAACGTCTAAAATATGACAGGGATGAAAAATCAATAGAAAAAAGTGATACTTTAAAAATTGTAGCCCCCATTCTAGAACCATTAACCTAAGTGCTGTAGATTACCATTATTTGTTTTATAACCATTCTTTATTTTATATTTTGCAGAAAATGGAATTCAAGACTTATTTTGCGCTTCTTCTGACCATGATCATGGTTCTGCTCGTGAAAAGTGAAACCGGCGAGGTAAGACAAATTTTCTCTTTCAATCTTTCTAAATTTCTTTTTGGAATCATTATTGTACTTGTTTATTTTCATCTACGTCAAATATACACATAATTTGTATAATGCATAGGTCAGGTAATAATATACTGCAGGTGAAAACGCTAGCGAAAAACCGATAAAACATGCCGTGGTCGATAGAATTAACTTATACTTTTATACAATCACGAAACACTTAAAAACTGCGGGTCGGGGGCGGCTGGAGGGCGGCGGTGCCTTTTTTCGGTTTTCGCAATTTTTTCGTAACGACATGGTTGAAGGAATCCTACGCACGATTTTGCAGAGCGCGGGGCGGCATCGCGTGGGGTGGCTGCTCGGGATTTTGCACGGTTTTGCGAACACGTATTAAATTCTAATGACGCATCACGACCAATAAGCCGCGCTCTGTTTGCCAGGTGATCGTAATTTTGAAATTTTGCAGCGGCCAATTTTAAAAACTCTAGGCATGATCTATTCCGTTTTGCAAGTATGTTTAACATCCCATAAAACTGTATATGTGTCTATTTATTTTCCACATTAGATTATTGAGGAGATATTAATATTGAATTAATTTTCATGGAAAAAACTACTTTATGTGGGAATATAACAGCAAATATTGCAGTTCAATCATTTGAGCAATTTATTTTATTCAAAAATGTTTTTGTATTAACTTTGCATGTAAACGAAGCCATGGTCAATGATGTTCAAACCTTTTTAAATACTATATAATGTTTTTAACAGTCTTGTTTTTACGTTTTCTGTTCTCAGGCTCGTGGATTGTGCGAAACGTACCCATTCCTTACAAGCAGAACCCTTCAAGACATACAAATTTACAGAAGAAATGAAATTATTAAATTTGAAGATACAATAAACCTAGAAATCTTTGAGCTTCTCAATGAAGCACAGGTAAATTAAAATTTTATTATAGCAGAAATCAAAAAGTTTCTTTCACTCAATTTTTCTAAATACTCAGTCAGCGGTGGAGAATCGTTCTGTTGCATGCTTCTTCTTTAGATTTTATTTTAAGTCTGTTCTCAATGTGTCGTTCACTTATAAATTAAAACTACAAGGCATATGCTCTGGTTCAGAAAATTTTGGTTCTAATTTAAACTTGGAAATTAAATTTTCTTTTATTTACAGGTAGATAAAGATCAAGTGAAAAGATTTTTCGTAAATATAACTGAAGAGGTTGCGGCAGTTCGGAAAACCGAGTATATATTTAAATATCATTCACTTCCGGCATTTTCAAGAAAGTTGGACGAAATGTGCGAAGGCTGGAGGCAGAAAGATATAAGCCAAGCTGATGTAACATTTTTTACGGAGTTTCGTCTATTCCCTGACGAGCAGCGATTACAATTGATAAAAAACGCTGCCAATGTTTACAGCATCCTGAAAAACGGAGTTGAAAATCTGCTCCAGCCGGTGAGCTATACTAACAGGTCGTTTTTATGAAGATATAAATAATGTGTTTAAATTAGGTGTACAAGAAGTGGGGTCCAACAAAGGCGGTAGAAATTCTACGCTTGGTTGATAACTTTGCAAAACATCATTATGATGAATATGAGGAGCAGAAGCTTGTGGATCGGACGTCACATGGCAGCCACTTGCTGCCAGAATATCATACAGATGCGTAGAATCTAAGTAAGAATTCGAATAGATTTTAGTTGCTAATAAAAATTAGTAGTTACTTGTTTTAGTCATTATTACCTATTTATTCTTTTTTGTATTACAGTTTAGCATGTATATATATTCATGCCACGTTTGCTCAAATTCTGTAAATATTAATAAAATCTTAAATACAAACAATAAAATGCATATATACATTCCTGTAATATTAGTACTGAATAGTCTTTATTTTATTTAAATAAATATACAGAAAGAATCTCAGCACATTTTTAGATAAAGTGAATATCTGGTGCAGCCCACTAAGAATTTAAGATTGTTTGCGCTTTTAGATCATGCAGTTATAGTGTCGTCACCATTTTAATTATGATAATTATCAAACAATTTAACTCTTTATCAATTAATTAAACACATCATCAGCTCGAAACTGCATTGGACGTTGACCATTTTAGTTTTTTTTTTCGGGTTAAACATAGCATAAATAACAAACATCCAAAAGGTTTCTAACGTAGGGGATGGACAATAATCCTCCTTTAATGTGAGAAAAAGATCGAGTAACTCCATGTGATAACCAACAAACTCTTCCAGAGAGACTCAATAAGCAGTTGACACGCAGACCAAAATCAGTTTTTTTTGGTGCTGCTAAATTCCTTGGAGAAAGCTGAAACATTGTGGCTATTTTGATATGGTTGTTTTTACCTATAAGTTAAAATAAGACAAGTGCTTTAAATAAATTGGGAATATCGGACTAATTTATCCATACTGACTGAGACGTAGGCAACCTGTTGAACACACAAATATCGCAGCATGCCTATACTTATAAACTAAATATAAGATGGCAATGCATTTTTTTTATTTCTCTAGCTTCTCAAGTAGATTGACATTCTAGTCTGTAACAGTAAGCTGTTTAATTTGAAAAAAGGGGTGATTTCATAAAACTCATTAAAACCTTTTCGTTTCAAAAATTACATTCAATTTTTCTTCTTAATTGCTTTAGTTATTTTTGAGTCGTTGCGTGATTGGGCTGCTTCCAAGGACTTATTCCATATGAAAATCATATAGTCTCCTATAATCCAAAATTCATTTACAATATGAACTACGCTTTTATCACATCAATTATAAAATTACTTCACGGGGGGTAGATTTTACACCAATGACGAGTGCTCACAGATCTCTAAACCTACGCCCAGAGCTCTTATTCAGACACATTATTATCTTAGAAGCACGGCTTTTTCACCTATAATGCTTTCAGCAGGCTGCATGCGTTTAAGACACCCTGCTGTCAGGAGCAAATAGATCATGCTACGGAAGCTCAATTTTTTTTAATTTCAGTTTAATGTAGTTGTGTAGGTTTTGACAAGAGATTGTGATTTTCTGAAGTTTTTGTTGAATAAAGATAAAAAGATAGTACACACGTGGTTTCAGTTCAATCAATCCTTTGCTTATCATTGATTCTGTGTCGTTTTTGACGTTATGTTGGCATTGAAACAGTGGGGACTTTGGTCTTGATAGGCGGACGAGCAGAAATCAGAGACACCTGTTAGTCCCAAAATAGCAGCAGCCGGCACCATGGGTAGAACGGCTTTATCACTTATTGGAAAAGAATTCACTGAATTTACATTTGATGGGGTATTTATTTCGTTATGATAATATATGTATCAAAACTGACTGAATTATAATTTTCTCATCCTCAGTTCCTAGATTGGTTTATCCACGTTGAGGATCCCAGGCCACATTGGGACGTTCAGCCAACTTATCTGATTTCCCAGGTTTCTTTTCTACTTGGAGGAATATGCACTTTCATTCATGGTATATCTATCATTTTTCGATTTTTAATTCAACTAATCTATGAAATGTAATTGTAAGCTGTTCGTTCTGGAGGCAGAATGCCATATTTGTGGCTGGGCATAATGCTGCACGGATTAGTCGTGGAGATGGCAGCATATTGGATGCCGGACATTGACAACTTTTGGCACTCTCAAACGCCTGTGATGCTGTTAGGCCGGAGACTTCCACTCCATATCTCGTGTCTATGTATTGGCTTTAAAACAAGCTTCCGAAAGAGCGGAATTTAAATGAATATAAATGCAGATCCAAGCTTCCTCTACCAAGCTTCTGTCGCTGTATCCAAGTTGCGCCTTCCGAAGTGGGCCGAGCCTTTCGCTGTTGGGTTGACAGTGGTTCTCATCGACATTCCCTACGACATTGTGTCTGTTAAGTTCATCCACTGGACTTGGCACGACACAGACCCCAACATATATGACAGGCATTACTGGGTGCCTTGGAACTCGTACTACTTCCACTCCTGTTTTGCCGCCTCGTTTACCTTCTGGTTCCACGGTTTCCGACGGTGGATAAAAGGGTGCAATGATGGAATTGAAAATAAATGGAAGTCAAAGAGGCATGCGCTGAAATATCTGCTTTTCTCTCGCCAGATTAGCTTCATATTCAAATTTTCAGCTTCTCGTACGAGCTTGGTACAACAGTCATTGCAAGTTTACTCGGAATGCCAGGAGGTGTTCTTCTGTTTCTGCCGCTTTATCACCCTCTGCATGACATTTACGGAATACACTCGGAAGTGACATACTTCATTCTATTTTCCATTTTCTTAGCTTTTGCTTGGTCTGGAGACAGAAAAGCTCCCCCTGATGCTAAGCCAAAAGGTAAGTTACTTGATTGCATTATAGGACAGTACTTTATATATATTTAATAATTCAGTTCATTCCTTGGGAAAGAGTTGGATACTACTCATTCATCTGATTTTTCACTACGCTTCGTTTCTCGCAATGACCATTTTCTTCAACCCTGAAGATGAAGTCGCAAGCGGTCTCCATGAACCCGTTGGTCCATGCAAAGAAACATTGCCAGTAAATACTGCGTTTGGAATGGTAATTTAGTAATATAATAAATTTGAGTTAAAACACTACATATTCATTTTGCATTTAGGTTCTCCAGAAGCGAAAATATCTATGCTTGGAGGATTATGATGAGGATTACTTTGATTTCCACTGCATCAATAAGCCACCATCCAACTTTGCATCTTGGTACACAATATGTGGAACACCATTTAAAAACAGGGCCGAGTACATTGCTGTAATAGCGTCATTAACGTTTTTAGCTTTCAACGTGCTTAGAAATATGCACTTTCATGCTGGAAATGAAGTGGACACTTCAAAGCGTATTTCACCTTCCATTGCCACGCACAGAAAGAAAAATAAATAAATTGCTTAGTCATTGGCATGAATAAATCAGAGAGTAGAATACTTACAACTTGTTTTATTTATTTAACCAAATTTATCAAATTAAGATGGGAATATTACCTTAATTATAATGTTCAGAATCCACTGAAAAGAAAACAAAAAAGTAATCAGAATATAATTCCACTAAACAAAATATGTTTATAATTTTACCTGATCATGTGGGCCACTTCCCAGTTGGACTTAACCTCCAGAACATCAGAGACAGTCACTCCTTCAGCAGTCACAATAGCCATTTGATACTGAGGGAAAGGTGTTAAAGCTTAACTTCAAAGCCAAATTCGTGTTTCATTGGATCTTACTTTAGGGAAAGAGCGTGCGTCACGGTAGTACAGGACTTCCAGGCACTTTTCCATGATTTCCTTAGCCTGCTGCAGACTCATGTTGGGATTCTTCTCAGCTGCATCTCTGAGCAGAGGCAGTGCAATGTACGAGCCATAGCCGGTTGCAATGTGCCTGTCCTGATACGCCATTCCACGGAGGTCAACAGCGCCTAGGAATGGAACGCCTTCTTGCATCCCACCAACAACATAGTTGTTCCAAAGGGGATCAAACTTGTTCCTTCTGTTGTACATCACTCTAGTGAGCCATGTATACAGGGCCTTTGGCTTCAAGGCGAATCCATCATCGGCAATATGTTCGTCCATTCTGTCAAGGTTTCATAATATTTAATAATTTTGTTAATTCAGAGGGATCAATATTACATCTTTTGATCAATGACCCTCTTGAGATACTGGAAGTCAGCATAGTCGCCACCAACTCCGACGGCGATGTTGTTGTTGACTTTCATTACTCGCTGGCAGTCACGGAACCTGGCGAGTGAGCCATAGGAGCCAAGGGTATCGGCGCATATGATGACGCCATTCTCAAATTTCAGGCCCAGAACAGACGTGCCTGTAGTGATGGGCGTCCTGTAAAATAAGTATGTATGTTTAAATTTTTAAATAATATTCATGTGAAATTGAGAAAATGATAAATCTCATGCCGGTGAGAGATGGGGGTCTTTCAATTCAACGATTACAGCGTAATTCTAGTAAAAATAGGGAATCTTACTGGGATCTCTGCATCTCCTCTTCACCTGATGAACTCCGCATGTTAGGGAAGTTGTAAAAAGCGCCTGGAGCTGGCCCATTATGCCAAAAACTTTTAGCCGCAAATGCATCTGAGCCGAACTGAGCCATTTTTGTTGTATTTACTCGCTTTGTCATCCTTTCGAAGCGAATGTGCTGCTGTTTGCGTCAATCTTTGCGTTTTCTGACTGCAACTAAATACTTCATTGGCTGACATCGCCTCTGTGATCCAAGAGCGCCAATTTTTAAATTTTAGTGTAAAGTAAACAATGGCGCTCAATACAACAGCCACAGACGGCAAAGACTTCGGAGAAATAGGAAGGCACGAAAATCGCGACATGGTTGTTATTGATGGCAGCCTTTTAGAAGGGGTTGGTAATCAATTATATTTAAATTATCTCCCAATAATATTCTTTGGCGTTCAGGGCGGACAAGTGCTTCGCATTGCTGTTGCGTTGAGTGCAATCAGGGGCAAAGCAGTCAAAATTACTAACATTAGAGCTGGACGGAAAAAGCCGGGTCTTGCAGAGCAGCACTTGAAAGGTTTTGTTTCATTTTAAGCTATATGACATATTTACAACGTTGGCCCCGATTATATAGGGTTGTTACTTGTGCGTGACATGTGCAATGGGGAGCTAGAAAACGCACATCTCGGATCAACTGAGATAATTTTCCGTCCAGGAAAAATTACGAGCGGTACATTCTCATCAAAAATCAGCACGGCAGGGTACTTAATATCAGATTAATTTTGTATTCAATGTTCATGCTTTTATTTGAATTCCATGAATTATTTCAGGAGTGTTTCCCTTCTTATGCAAATTGCTGTTCCATGTGCTTTATTTGCTCCTGGACCTTGCAACTTTAATTTGCGTGGTGGGACAGATGCAGATATGGCTCCACCAATTGATTATTTAAAAATTGTAAAATTTTCATGTATCCCATTGACTGCTTAACAATTTATTGTATAAACAGGTTACTTCCGAAGTTTTCGCTCATTTTGGAGCCAAATTTGAAACCCAAGTGATACAGAGGTAAGAATATAAAAATTTAAATCAATTTTATTCATGGAATCAGTGCGCATGCATTTATTTATACGACTACTGTTCCTCTTTGCAACTCTAAAGGTTTTTGTAAAGTTTTTATAGTGGTCGAATATTAAAACTAAAGAAGCGACTTCACCCAAATTTGCAATCAGTCTACGTATTCTGAAAATGCTTGCAAATTTGGTTTTGCATGCTTCTACAACTCTATAAAAAAGCCTAAGTTTTATTCAAAATCTATAAATTTATTTTTAATTTAAGATTTAAATTCCAGGGGCTTTTTTCCCAAGGGTGGAGGAGAGGTCAATGTTAAAGTTGAAAACATACAAACCTGTTTAAAACCTATTACCTTAACTCAACCTGGAAAAATTATTTCAATTGAAGGCTCGGTGAATGTTGGTGGATCGTGTCCTATAAGGGTATGCTTAAAAAAGTTTGATTTAATATTAGCAAAATTTTAACCACTTTTTAAATTTAGGTTGGACATGAGTTTAAACAAGGAGCTGAGAGCTTATTATTGGAGGAATTTGGATGCAAGCCCAACATCTCTGTTGAGCGTTTCAACGCATACTGTCCTGGATCAAGCTTCCTGTGAGTCATTCATCTTATCAAACTTTTGTTTCTAATCAAGCTCAATTTTAGAATTGTGGGTAAAACTTCCACTGGCTGCATATTTGGCTCAAGTGTCATTAGCCATAGATCAAAGTCACCTGCTCAGCAGGGAGAGGAAGCCGTGGCTGAGCTTATTAAGTTCCTACCTGGGCAATCTTGCCTTGACAGCTATGCGCAGGATCAGGTAATTTGTAATCTATGAGCTTGCACAGAAAAAAAATTGTGCTTCAGATTATACTGCCTATGTCCCTCGCTGCTGGAACATCAACTGTGGTTTGTGGTCCTCTTACCTTGCACACACAAACTGCAATTGAGATAGTCAAACAGCTCTCATCTGTATGTTCCAATTTACTTATTCTCTTTTACTCAATTAATATTCTTTTTACCAATTTTAGGCGAAATTTGAAGTTGAAAAAACATCTGAGACGCTTTTCAGGATTACCTGCACTGGAGATCCACCTGTATTGGCTACGGACACCCAATGAAAATAAAATTCAACCATCATTATCCAAGTATGCGCTTTATTTTCCCTCAAAATGGCAGCAAATTAAGCTTTAGTGCTGATGTAGGTTGCAAGAGCCTTAACTCCTTCCCAAATTTCCTGAACAATCGGCAGGATGTCCTCTGGGGGTGGCTCAAATCCAAACTCTCCGCCTGCAGGCAGCTCCCATGTGTAGGAATAGGTATTGTTACTCCCAATCGCATATGCATAATCCATACTGGCGCCAACTGCGGGGACTAAATTTATACAGAAAGGTTTAAAACTTGCCTGTGAAATATTTTCCTGTTCTTACAATACACATTGGCACTAGTGCCTATTATGTATCTTCTGCCATACACAGCCTCAATGGCCGCAGCTGTCAAATTCGCTGCTTTGGTCTAAATATATATGCTCTTTTAGTTATTAAAATTAATTCTGGAATTACTTACCAACTCATCAAAAGTTTGGGGAAACTCATATGTAAAACCCCATGGATATATCAAGAACTAAAAATTGTTATTAATTTCCCTAATATATTTTGAAATGAATTTACTGTTCCAAAGCAGTGCGTTGACATGTAGAGCGCCAGTCCTCCATTTTCCTCAATGTTTCTAACAGCAGTCCCAATCGCTGAGCTTTCAGCCTCTGAAAATGCTGCAATTCCTCGATAGCCTTCATTGCATGGGTCAGCATCCCCGTCAACTTATTCGTTTTGTTTTGATTGTAAAAAATAGGCCAAAAGAGTGTTTTAAATTCTTACTTCCCCAGCTGATATTAAAGTTCCTGTTTGGATCAGTTCCCACACAGTCAAAGCCTTCATTGGGATTTCTATTTTTCCTCCAAAATCGGTCCTGTTGTTTCAGTTAGTAAAAATTGATATGTTTTTAACAAGATCCAACCTCATTAAAGGTGTAGTTGTAACCGTCAGGATTTGCTGATGGCAAAATGTACCAGTCAAAGAGGTCAACATAAGCTTGATTCTGAGCGTAATTTTCAATAAGCTCATAAATCAGTTTGAGTGCCACAGGAGGAGTGATGTGCTCTCTTGCGTGAATTCCTGCATCAAGAAAGATTCCTCTTTTTCCTGGACCGTTGCTAACTTTAACTGCCCTCAATGGATTGCCCTCGTAGGTTGTTCCCAAGTCTATCAAGCTTGAAATTGAGGGGTTATTCTGGACCACTTCCTCTGTGTAGTCGATAATCTTGAAGAAGAATCAACTTATTTTTGCAGAATTAAAAACGTATGACGCTCATACTTCCTGAAGTGTCATATACCGCTCAAAAGACACCTCTCTATTTAAAGGGAAGTTTTTAAACTCCTGTCGTTGTTGAAACTCTCGTTCTACAATCCTAAAAATTTGAAATTAAATTGTGATAAAATGAAATTATTAATGCTCACAATCCAACGTTTTCAATGTGTACAGATGGTTCCAAAGCCATGAGATCCAGCTGTTGCCACAAGCTCTCAACAGCCTCTGGAGAAGTCATCACCATCAAAGGTCGGCCGACTGCAGGCCTTGCCCAGAAAATGAAACGGGAATCTCTTTCCAGATGGTGCAGCCCCTCAAGATCAGCTGCCATGACAACTCTTGAGGTAAGAACTTGGTACCTGGCAGGATTTTTTTCTCATTGAAAGATTGTTAAATTTAACAAATTTTGCTTACCCATGGTATGATTTATAGGCAGAAACTGCAAATGCAGTCGCCAAAATTAATACAATCAACTTCATTTCACCAGTTGAAAATCAAAAGTGAGCAGTTTTATCTCGAGATTTTGTAATGTTAAACGTGCCGAAATCGATAAGATTATGTAAATTTTTAAGGATTATTCCATTTATAACTGGAATTTCCAGTGCTCAAAAAATTTCCCATACGTCCCTATCTGATTTGCTGATAGACATTTGCAATAATTAAGCAATACTTCAAGGCGCTCATGGTTTAGACAGAAAACAAATATTGTTTTTAACAGGTACACAAATACAATCAAAGTTCAACTAATGTGAAAATATTTACAAAAGTAATAATTATTTAAGATTATTTTTTGAGTTACAAATTCGAAAAACGTATTTTGAGCTGTTATTGGAGAAATTAAATGAAGTGAAAATTACTGTTGTACGTTAATGCAGAAAATATATCATAGTAATTTTTATTTGCTATATTTTAATTCAGGATATTTTAGTAAAATATTTAATTCCGTAATTCGTCGTGGTGTCGTAAAAATTGCGCATACAAACTAAAACTTCACTGCTTCAAAAAAAAAGGGCAACGATCAATTTGACAATGAAAATTTAGGTGTTTGGTAAAGCAGTTTTTATGGCACCAAGACAAATTCTTGAACAACAATTCAAATTTTATTTATAATAAAATTGTTGAAATGCTTGGCATTTTTGTTGATAGAATTTTTAAATTCCATATTAGTTCTGGCAGACTTGTCGTGAGAAACAGGCACACACTTTTGAGTGATTCTCCGAAACAAACTGCCGATATGAGCAAATTAAAGGAGTACATTGTTTGCCAATACGCTAAACAGGATTGCCTCGAAAACGTCACTCAGCTCAATATGGTGTAAGTTCAAAAGGTCTATAAGGCGCTGTCAATTTTGCATCGCGTTTCGTTCCGCACCAGAAAGAAGTGCGCACCGCTCAGTGCGCCTCTTGCTCTGCGCCTCCCAACTAACTCGCTGGTATTTTCCTTGGACGCTGATTTCTCCGTCAGTCGGTGTCGGTGCGCCCGCGAACCAGGTGTTGCTGTCAAAGACCTGTCCGTCGGGCACTTTCATGTGACTCCGCTTTTTCGTTTTTCGGTCTGAGAGAACTCAATTCGGACTCGTCAAAATGGCAAAGTTGACTGAACCGATGATCATAGCGCGGGCCAAGTCCTCTGACCTGAACAGCATCAAAAAGCTCAATTGCTGGTGAGTGTCCCGATCGCTACAGAACAGACAGACGTACGAAGGAAACCTGCGGATGCGGAAAGCTCACTGCCCACTCAATTGCCTTAAATTGCAGACTCATCTAATCTACTTAATAGCATTAGCATAATTTATTTCATCTATTGTGCTTTATTGTTCTACTCTTTCAATTTATTTCCCAGTTTTAATTCACAATTATTTGTAATCTGTAATCAATCTATATCTTTTGTGTTTTCTTGGTCAATGAGTGCAACGTCGATCGACTAGACACACATGTCATGCACTATTGTAACTTGACGCAGCTGCGTTTAATACGCAATTGACACTTTTCTTCTTCTCCGTCTCCGCTCTGCTTGCAGGCAACAATTAAACTGTTGCTCGTGCAGTGTGCACCTGACATCTAGTCTGTGAGCTTTCCGCATGCAGAACAGAGTTTGCACTTTGTCTTTTTGCGGACACAAATTGCCACTTGAGCAATCGCATGGAGCACGGGAATCAATACAAAGCACTTCACACTACTTCCTCTTTGGCGTAGAATAGAGAGCGTGTCACCATACTGTCAGCATAGAATCCCCAAAAGTGTCAAACACTTGCAAAAATATTTATCAGCCTAGCGAGGGGAATACTTTTAGACTTGCTGATTTCATAAGAAATCACGGGATTTTTTCTAGTTTCAACACATAATTTTTTATAGTAATTCATTTTTCTGTCCCTGCTCTACTTGCTTCCGTACAGTCTCTAAATTATAGTCGCTCAGACGATAATTCGGCCAAGTCGGATTTAGATAAATTGATTTGCTCCGCGAGTAACGGTGCGCTAGATGAGAGCTAGTTTTCCTTTCTTGGAATGATTGATGTAACGGAAATGGGCAAACCTGAAACGCTTTATCCGTTTTATAAGGATGCCTTGCATTAATCTTCCTTTAATTATTTGGCGCAAATCTCTAAACAAGTATAACAGTAAAACACGTGCTGAGTGAATCGATTTCTGAGCAGTGAATTAGAACTGCCTTTTCAAGGAGCACTTTGGTTGCTACCTTTCTGTGAGAAGTGGTTGCATCATTAAAAAAGAGAAGCGCGCAAATGAGAATGTGTACTTAAGCAAGTTACATTAGGTGAAAAAGGTTTTCACGCGGAATTCGGCGTGAGAAATCAGGTCTTTTCTCACTCTCCGCACTGTTCTTACTAATTGAGCTCTTTTGTTTCATTAGTTTGAGTAATGTAAAAACCATCAACGAACAAAGAAAATAACTACTCTCACTGATTATATTTTCTTTAATTATGAATTCCGTGTTATTTTCGTTTGTTGAGTTATTACTGATTAACTGGCGCATGGCGCATCGCAACGATTTCCGTCTGATTTATTATTTGGCAATAGCTTTGTGACAATTGTAGCCCTTACTCAATATTTATGTTTGACAGTGTGTCACATTTTGCTATGACCTAGTAAACAGAGATAGGAGTGAACAATCAAAATAATAAATATTTTACCAATGCTTTTGAAAAATTATTTAACTTCAATGCACAAGATGTGCTCAAATCTTGAAATTATGTTTATAGGAACTTGCCAAAAATGCTAATCGCAAGTGTAAGTGCTTATTATGTTTTTTTTATTTCAGGGGAAATGAACTGACTGACGTGAGCTTGCTGCAGCGGATGCCAAACGTGGAGGTTTTGGCTTTGAGGTAAATACTATTTTGCTTGCTCTCCCACTGGGCGCGGGACAGGGGTCACCATGTAAGGTTAGGAAAACACGTCGCACCATTCACACAGATAATTACTCTTCTCCGCATTCCCATCGACCACAAAACAAGCGGTGCCAAGCTTGGCTAAAATTAAAGCGAGAGAGTCAAAAGGCAAAGGTTCCATTAAGTGCCAACAGCAGCAACTTTCAATACTGTTTGCGATTTTTTACCGTGGCTTTGTTTTTTATGCTAGGTTAACTTCACCAATAACAAACCCTCGGATGATACAGTTTGCAATATGGATCAATGCTCTTTGCTTGTCGCTGTGAAATTTCCTGGAAAATTTGTGAAATAACTCTATATCGTTGAACATACTCTTTACAAATGCTTTTAGAGGCCGCGAGTTCATTACCTGAGCGGAAAGGTCTTGAAAATGTTTAAAAACAGTAGCTTGTCAGTAAGCGTGTTAATGAAAATCGACCTTGCTGACGATTTCGTTGAGCCATATCTACATACAAAACACTCAAGTTCCTACGCATACACTTTGTTTTCCTAGGTTGTTATGCAAATGCGCACGTATAGTCAATATCCTCGATTTCCTGCCAAATGCAAAACTTAAATTATTTAGACTTCGTTCGGTAATGAATGTTTAAATTTTTGAGTTAGCTGTTTATTGTATCAGAATGTTTTCAAAAATCAATTATTGTTCTTTTAAAAGCCATTAATTCTATAATTACACTGAGTAAATCCAATGAAAAGATAACAATTTTGGCAAACAAACTTTTGATCCAAAAATTCTTCCGGCTCTTCCCAGTTTGATTTTAAATAATAAAAAATAGTTCCAAATCGCTCATAAATCAAGGCGCGGTGAGTTTTATTATAGATCTTCGTCGGCATCAATGCCTTAATGAAGAAGCGATTAATTTGGTTGAGTGATGTTTCATCTCATTTCCGGCAACAAATAAAAAGAATTGATTCCAAGGATTCAGACGCAAGACAATGGCTCCCGACTTCAGTCCGAACCATTTATTCGTGGTATTAGGTGGCGATCGCTCGGCTTGTCTGGTGCTTGGAAAATCACGCAGGACGCGTGGGTTTCGCCGCAGCAGTCCCGCGCACACCTTCCACAAACGGACGAGCTGGCAGCGAAAGCAGAGCCGGTTCCGCCCACTCGAGTCCTGGTACTCGCCTTAAATGGGAACATCTACCTTTAGTTGAGTCGTTCCACTAGAAACAAATAATGTTTCCTAATCGCCATTTATGCGCACGACACTGAGCAACGCGCAGAATCGCGCCTTATGTAAAAGTCCTGCGTCTCTAGTTTATTTAATTATCGGTCGCCGTCAAATGGTGGTGAGACGTAAAGGGCATGCAAATTTATACTAGTTTGCGAAATTTGCGGAGACTCGAGTGGATTTGAAAATAAAAGGCCGAGGAGCAGCTTCCTGAAAAAAGAGTCTCTTTTTAAGGCGAGGAATTTAGGCTCTCTGACCTTGCCTCTTTCAAAGCCAAGCTGTTTCTGTTGCTAGATTCCGAAAATTACTTTACGCTTTGTCACGTGTCATATTCCTTATTATAATCTCTAGCCTTTTAGAATAATAGATAGAAACAACGGGAGACCAAAAGTCACAAACTGTCAAATTCCATGCATCGCTGGCATTGGCAGTGCTCGCGAGTGCTCTTGAATTGTTAATCTTATCACATTCTCGCAAAACTAGGGAAAATAGCCATACTTGGTTGTTTTCCTTGTGAACTAAACCGTGTTAAAATGAACTCTTATTTTGCTTATCTCACCAAAGCATCGTCCTAGCTTTTTTCTTTCTTGAATGAAAGCGTCCAACGGAAGAAATTTCACTGCTCAGGATCCAAGGCTAAAAATCTCTCAACTTGCAAGCTCTTCAGCCGTGCGCATCTCTTTTCAAGATCAGATAAAACTAGTGAAAGTAAAAAGTCGTTTAATAACTATACACGTCTAAAAATTGCGCCAACAAAAGAACCTGAGTGGCAATAAGCTCGTTTCGGTCAAATGCGTGGTCGTCAAAGTTGAAAAACGAGTGTGTGGGAACAGAAAATTGATTGTGGTTGCGCAGGTTTCACTATGCAAAAGCAACTTCTTTTCAGCGCGCGGACACACATTGCTGGCCGCAGCCGCCGCAGCATTAAGTTAAAAAAGCATATCGCAGCAGCACAGAATGACTCACTTCAGCGTGGGGCGATTTGTTTGGATGGTGCTTTAAATACCGGGTATGCGGCTAATTGAATTCGACTCCGAATTGCTGTTGCTACTGCTGCGGGTTATTCATCAGCTCTTTTTGGACACAGCCATTAAATTTTATGAAATATATATGCTTCTGCAAGCGGGAGAAGGTCCAAGCAAATTAAAATGCAAATCAAGCAGTCGCTGGCACAAACTTTCACACACCTCTTTGTTCAAGTTACTGGAAGGTTTATTGCATCATTGATACATTTTTTCGCCATTGATTAAGATTGAAAGATATGTACGATCTGAAATGGAAACAATATAAATTATTTATCACTCAACAAAATTTTTCTCAGATTGTCTTAATTCAAAAATTTTAATTCATAAAGAGCCTGAACTAAATGTGGAACTAATTATTAATCGATTCCTATAGTCAGTTAATAAGGAAGGTTTTTTTTAAGTTTATGAGAAATATTTAAAGGTAATTCGGATCAATGGTTCAATCTGCTCCTAATACGCCCAAAGAATAATTTATTTTGACACTGAGCTCGGATTAAAGTCATTCATCTGGTTAGCTTCTTTTCTGGAAATAAGAAAAACAACTTACTGGAAGCGTTTTTCTTTTTTCCAATTATTCAGAGGTATTTAGATAAAACAAATTAAAATGGTATCATTTCACATTCATATTTTATTTTATTTTTTTACACAAATTTACATACAGGTTAGTCACTTTGATCAATAAGAAGAAGAAGAATAAATTCAACCCACAAAATGATTTTGAAATCGACTGCTTCAATTGATATTTATGGCTGTGCATATAAAATGTTGAATTCATCGGTGGGAAACGAAAAAATCATTGCTCCTCGCACCTACTCAATCCAAATCAAGCAACGAGGAAAGACCGTGATTCAGACGTGCACAAAGGGTGTGGTCACAAGCGAGAATAAAATCTGTTGATCAATGCCGAATGAACACGTCTCGAGCGGGATAAAAGAGGTGTTGATTGAGACTCGCATTGCCTTAAAATGCAAAAGGGAGCAATTCGGCAAACAAAACAAAGCAAAAAACCGCCGTCGATCAGTAAACCGTGAATTTTACACGCTTTTGTGCTCTTTGAGGAAGGAAGAGAGTCACGATGAATGCCATTGTGAAATGAACAGTTGTTTCTTGCTTTGTTTGCAGACTTTTTTCTTTTTTCGAAAAGTGTGGGCGAAAACGTTGAACCAAAACGCGGCCTTCTGCGTGTTATGCATCGCATGGCTCTCTCCGTGGGAAGTACTTAATGGATGGATTCGTGATTCACCACACTTAACCACATTTCGCCAATCACCACAACTTATTTGTCCAACCGGATGCAAATTCACGAGCGAAATGTATGCACACGAATGGGATTTCAATATAGAGTCCTTGAGTCAATCGACCAGATTCAAAATACTCCTACTGCAGGAGCTATATATGTCAGCAAAAACACGCTTTGAAACATCTGCCCCGTCGGATAAACGATTCAGATATTTGCTCAACGTGCATGCATCCGCCGGCGTCTCGGTTTTTGCCCTTTAACGCTGGGCGGAGAAATGCACGCTGCCTGGCGCCTGCTAGTCAGTCAGATCAATACCAACCGGCCCGCTGGCCCACACCTCAACATCAGCAACCCCCGAACAATTATTCGCACTTTGTGTTTTCGTTGAAGAGCAGACTCGAGTTGGATAGTTTGTGGCACGGGTAAGGATCGGAATCGGATCTGACCCAAATCTTGCCGCAAAGGAATCAATCTCTACTTGGACGTGACTTGGGCTTGTTTACCGCGCAGGAATTTCTTTTTGATCGCCCACACTGACGCCAGCCAAGCTTTTTATCGCTTTGAATAAATTGGAATGTTTGCATCAGCTGGCACCAATCCGTTCTTACCCTCAGAATAGACGAGTGCAAAAATTGTGATCCACAGTGATCCATATTCACGAGAGAGCATTTCCTTTCACATTCATGAATTTTTCTACCAGACGTCATGCACGTTCAAATTGAAATGTAAATTTAATAACAAAAATCATTAAAATATGAAATAAAATTTATCAATGAATTTTGAGGCAGGAGGTGGCACAACTCAACGAAACAGCGTAATATCGATTTCCAACGCTGCCGCGGCTCTCTTAGCTCACGGATATTAATAATTAAGCCGCACTGCAGACTGATGGATACATATGCTTGCGTCCGCAAAAATCGCCACTTCTACTAGCGACCCTCGGCCGTAACACAGCCCTGTGGCTTATCGATTCCATCTCCGTCCTACATTCCATGAGATAGAGGTAGTTATCGCACGTTCGGCGAACATGTATTGCGTGGGGTGTGTTGTGAGCAGAAAATGCCCTTCGTCAGCACCAGCAAATCGACTTGGGCGCGTTTTGCCCTTTGTTTTCGCCACTGCTAATGCTTCTGTTGCATGCAACGGCAAAAATGTCGTGTGTGCTCGCTGACCGAGCGAGCACTTTGCTCGTCAGGCCCATCCAGGTTGGATCGATGGACTATTTATCATTCGCGCACTCATGTCGGCCGATTTGCACTCGTCTTTGCTTTATTTATCGTGCAGGGTGCCGCCTTGAAGATAAACAGAGAAAATGGGATCGAGTTTCCTTTCATCGACTCCAAGCCGGCTGCCACACTGGCTATGGAAAATCAATTCTGCACAGTTTGCCCCAAGGCCGTAAATTTTATAAAATATTAACTGTCTACGATTAAGAAACCTCCGTTGATTTAGTCGATTTGCAATGATTTTTTAAATCAACGAAACAAAGTTCATGTTAAGAAACTTTTTGCTTCTGGCAAGTTGACAGCGCGCGTCAGTAATTGTCTTGCTCTCAATCAATCTCAAACGGTACATGCATTTTTTTCTATATATAATAGCAACCAAAAATATGCCTCAGTGTGCATGAATTTTACCTGTCAACGTTATAAGCTAATTCTTAAATTTAGATTTAGAGCATCTCAACCAGAATTCCCCTTATACGAGTTTTGCACAAATTCACGACTGTTCGATTGATTTCTTTCTTAAAAATTTTCGCTTCGTTGATTACTCCAACAATTTAATGAAAAAACAGGTCTGACAACTTCCCAAACAATTTCTATTTCACAGCGATTTAGGCTATTTCGCCGAGCCTTTTCCCGACAGCTTATTTAAAATTCAAATATTCCGGCAGAAAATAAAGCAAAACCAGCGCTCGTCGAAATGCGCGTCACGAGGTGTGTGTGCTGTCCCGATCAATCGGATTCCCACGCCTGAGAAGCCAGCCACCCCGAGCGACCGTAAACGCGGGCAGGAATAGAATATATTATGGCGCACGCGAGACTGCGTTGAGATAGACTAGACAGAAGGAGGGCGCCGAATTGCAGTGCTGGAGCGTAAATTCACATGCAGGCGTGACACCCGGGGCCGTAAGCTGCACTCTGGATGCGATATATAGCGATGACGATCGAATAGGTGCGTTTCAGGGCACACGCCCTAGCGCAACCTTGGCACTGCCCATCACCGCCGCCGCGATCACTCCGTCGCTCCTCTTTTTTCGATCTCGCAGGCCCGAACCATTTTTCGCCTGATTGTGAAATTAAGTGCATTATTTACATGAACAGAAACTCTTCCGTTCTTGCCAAACGGCGACAATTTCATTGTCCTTCTTCTTTCGCAAGCTCTTTCTCCGCTTCGCTTGAGAGAACGGGAAATCGCGGAGTGTGTGGAAGTTTTTATTGTTTCTGCGGATGAGTATTGGCACAATAACAGTTGTTGACGCGTGTAATCGTTGCAGTTTGTGGCCTTCCTACCTTCCTAAGAAATTGAAACTCGAAATTCATTTCCTGTGTTAAGATTATTCTAATCCTATATAATATATACTTTTGAATAAAGAGGACATATTAATGACTCAACAAGATCGTAATTCATTGGGAACACCATTTGGCGAGTAACGGAGAAAAACATAATTTGGTTGATAGTGCAGCACATATTTCAGCGGGTAATCCAGCATCCTAGAGGCTTTCGTCCAATAAAAAGCCTCACGCTCACTCGTTCTTTAAATTTTGCTATTCACCATCGCATTTTCCATCTTGAAGAGAGTACCGTTGTAAACTGGTGTGTTGTAAGATATTTCGTTTTGGATGCATCGTCCGGCACACTTTGTTCCGCTTCAACAAATCCGCTCTTTGCGCGTCGCAATAATTTCCGATTTTTCGCTCGTGTAAATTTGGAATTACTGGAGTTGCGGGAAAACGAGAACTCGCTCGAGTGGTGCCTTTTATAGAGGAGCACTGCAGCGGCAGAGCGAAATTCACTGCGCCAAACGAGTCAGTTCTCAAAAGCACAATAAACTCCTTTTCCAGTAGCGGCAGCAGCGTGTCTACCCTTTTTGCGGCGGCAACTCTCATGGCGCGTTTTATTGCCATATCTTATTTTCCAGTCCTCCACGCTGCTTGAGCTCGGCTTGCGTCTACGCGTCCGCCTATAATTTCAAACCGAGCGCTTGCTTAATTTTATCTCGCTCCCGCTGCAATTTGCAATTATTTCTTGGCCGTAATGACCTGAAATTGCTCGATGATGCTATTGATACTCGCTCCACACCGTGAAAATCCGACAAAAATTATGAGAAGCAAATTTCAATTTATGGGCCGTGCAGTTCCTCGTAAATTAGCATTGCAATGTGAACAGTCCATGCATTTGTTCTAATTACCTAATTACTTCTAATTATCCTCAGCAATTGTTGATGAACATTTAAACTTACGATAAAGTCACGTTTGCTTGCTTCTGGCTCGTGACAAAGAGGCGGGAATCTACCTCATTTCATACTCCAGTAAACACTGGAAACAAATAAAAAATAACATCATTACTCAATGCGCTGCCTCTTTTATATTTTATAATTTGAAATGAAACGAGAATTACATCAACGATGAGTTACCCGAATTGTTCGTTTTTCGCATGAAAGCGTCACAACACACTAAATTCCCCGCGTAATCTCATGCAAACAGCGCACGGCCGCACGACCACTCATTTTTTTTATTCACGATTTATTCTGTTGACTCCGTTTAGTCATGAGCAAATATTTGAGAACACACTGTGTAAGCGTGGAGAGAGAATTTCGCCTCCTGTCTTTCCGCGCAAATTTATCGCCGTAAGATACACACGACGATGTTTTTTACATCGGAAATTCTGGTCGTCAAGACACAGACGAGTTTGCTCGCTTGCTGCCACTTTTATGGGCATATCAGCCATTTTTTGCTCTCGCACCAAGGCCCAAGTGCGGTCGACTCTGGTCGTTTCTGCGCCGATTCGTGATTTACACCTCGCTTCACTTAAAACCTGGCAGCCGACGCTGAGGTACTCGCGTGTATATCAACTTTCCTTTCGCACGACAGGAAACGCGGGGAAAAGTGATCGGCTGGTCTTTGAATGGAACTCAATTTCACGCTTTTGCTCAGCGTTTTATATGAGGAAGAAATCTAAACCTCTTATCATGATCGCGGGAAACGGAGAATGAGAGTGAAATTCTGTGCATAAACAGACCATCCTTTTTTAAGATCCTTGAGAAAAATCCTCACGATTTGTTCTAAATTTTATTTTTATTGCAGTGTCAACAAAATCAGCTCACTTGGGGACTTCCGATGCTGCAGCAAGTTGCGAGAACTGTACTTACGCAAGAATTTGATTTCGAAACTCAACGAAGTGTGCTACCTGCAAGATTGTGCCAACCTGCAAAATCTCACCCTCTCTGAAAACCCTTGCACCAACGCAGAGGGGTAATTTTTCATCTAAGAAATTCAATCATGACTGAGTTTTTACCTTTTCCAGCTATCGCCTGTCTGTGATCAGGGCGCTTCCAAGACTGCAGAAACTGGATGATTTGGAGGTTACGGACGAGGAGCGCAGAACTGCCGTTCGGCAGGGTGTTGATTTGCTGCATCCAGAGGATGAAGATTGCCAGTATTCTGGCTATTCACCGCCAGATCACAATGGCTATTCGAACGGCGTCAAGTATGAGGTAGCCATCACACGTCAGAATGCTACATTCACTTGTCTCACCTTTGTTGAGTATCTGTCTTCATTTTGTTTGATTGTGTCGTTTTTGTTGATTTGTATTTCAACCAAAATATTAACCTCAACTGTTTATTTGGTATTCAATTTTTGAAAATTGATTTTCAAAGGTTGAATCAAATATTCTTAAAAGTGGAGTGTCGAAAAACAATTTTATGAAATGGGTACCTTTAAATCCCAATGAACACGTTCCCTCAACTTTGGTGATAAATTTTTGGATTATTTCATATTGCAAAAATTCAAATATTAAATTATAAAGGGTTTGAGGAACGCGCTATTTAGAACTTATCCAATTTTTTTTATACATCTCATTAGTAGACATTCAACAACTGTTCTGCAATTCACACATTGTACTTCCTCTAAGTCTTGAGAATGTCCTTTACAAATGTGTCTGCATAGCAAAGCAGGTCTTGACTCCAAACTCAAAAATTCATTTAACCCTAAACCATGTCATGAACCCATCGTAAAGCAGTAGATCTAACACACTCCATCCAAGCCCGTAACTAAGGGTGCACGGTTGAGCCTGTGTTTGTGGTGGTCGCGTTGCAGAGTGACGAGCCAACATGGGACGAGTCTATCGAGGAGGCTGGCGTCGAACCCAACGGCAGGCAGTCTTCACCTGAAGTAAGCAATGAGGTGCTGGTGGCCCACAAGGTGCGTCTTAACAACAAAGCCTCGTCGTTCACTTACGGGGTTACTCTGGTGCCTACCACTACTGCATGCGAGCCGCACAGCAAGGCGCGCCTCATTCGCAGTAGTTCCAAGGCTGTGCAATGGTGTGACGCCAAGGGCAAAGCTTGCAAGGTACTTGGGGCTGTCCTCTCTGCTGCTGCATGTTCTTCCCTTTGGTGCTTCTTTGGCTTTGCTTTTCAATCCCCCGATTTTTTCGTCACAGACATACGCACGCTTCTGGTTATTGTTCTAGGCTGCTTTCAGCTGGAATGCAGAGCTAGAGCCTCATCAATGTTTTTTGGATGCTTATTTCTGTTTTAAAATCACTTAGCAACCCTCTGTGATTTGTAATTTATCGTAAAATACTGATTTATATGTTTTAACGTGTGACTAGTTTTTAAATCTTCGCTTTATAGCTGCTAAATTTTTTGCTTTTTGTTTTATGCAAAAAATTATGTTCATTTCGAACTCAAATATTCCAATTCGCACGGGACCTGATGGAATGATGCCTGATCCATTAAGAATGATTTTAAAAACAATTGAGAAAATTTCCCAAGGTGGAACTGGGAATTTTCCATTTGCTTGTAGGACCAGGAATTGGAAATTTAAATTTAAATTGTGCAGTTTACAATTTATACTATGTATTTTTTTTATCAATTTTTAGTTTAAATTATACAACTTTTTAACAGATTAAGGGTGTGTAAATTGTGCCTAAAAATGTGGCAACGTTTTAAAAATTCAAGTAGAGAAATCCGGAAGACATCTGTTAATATTTTTTTCATTATTTTAGTCATTTTATTAAATTTAAGGAAGTTTTCCTTATTGATTGAATTAGAACAAAATGCAATTATGTTTCTTGATGGTCGTAATAATTTGGGTGAATTGCAGATGTCTCCAGACCAAACGCCGCCTGAAATGGAGTCTCCTGAGCCGCCCCGCCAATATCACGATGAGTATGCCGATCGCCGAAACGCAAACTACAACAACTCGGAGAACCACACTGGGTATGTTTTAATACCTGTTGCCCACTATGAAATAATTATTGACACATAGCTACAGCCACAGACGTGACAGCACTCAATCATACCATTCTACTGGGCAGTCTTATCAACAGCAAACTTACCAGGTGAGATGCTATTATAGTTAAAATAATTTTCACACACGAACCATTAACATAATTTGTGGTGACGGGATTCATCAATTAATGCGGAAAATATTCTTCTAGAGCTTTAAATTCTTTAGAATATTTTTATTTTTAGTTGAATAGAAAAGTGTTTAACCATATACATTATCAGCTATCGCAACTAACTGGCAAGACTAACCTTGTGCTTTCCGTGCAGCCACCCACCCCCAACAGCCCCGACCCCCTTATGACCCCCCAGCGACGGCAGAAGGAGGCGTCCCCTGAGGCCGCGCCATACCTTCCGCCGTCGCCCTCTTCGCCCCCAATGCTGTCCCAGAACACGCCTAACTCTACCACCTGCTCGCCGTCTGAGCACGGCCCGAGGTTTCGGTCCGAAAGCGAGCCCAGAGTTTACCCTGAGCAGCTGCCCCTGTATCCGTGCAACCACCAAGTGAGTAACTCGTGTTGCAGTCTTTGAAGCACCCATCGACCTGATTGCACGTGAAGCTTCTCACTCATTTTCTTGGATTGCTTGCACGTTTTCTTTTTACTGTGCTTACTCTTCAGATTTAATTTAAGTTTCATCACAATATATAGACTTGAATTAGAGTTTGTCAATGTTGCTACAAGATTGCTGGAAAATCGCATTTTATCCTCACTGTCGTGTTTTCTAGACAGATGTTTTTTTTTTCAATCGATGATAAATTATGTTTTAGGTGTTTTAATTCACCGGTTGCGAGAGTCTGTAGTGTTTGAAGCGTCAATTGATGTCTTTAGCTGTAACCTTTAATTTTAAGGCACTTCTGTTGCGATTTTAGTCTCAATACTACAATTAACAATTTTTCTTTTGATAAATTGGTCTAGCCATTCGCTGTAGACACGTCAGCAAAGATTTTTTTTAAATTAGTGTTTGCGATTCTTTTATTTGTTATTCTTATTTATTCTAGCGGGAATTATCCGACTGAATTTTTGTTTTCAACGCATTGAAAGAAATCACCGTTCGTGCCTTAAAGGTTTTACTTATGTTTTGTCTTTAGTAGATTTTTTCACCAAATTTGTCATGCTGTTCCCTTTGAAAGACGCCACAGCGAAATCAGTTTGTAACGCTATTGAGTCAGCTATTCAGCAATATGGTGCACCAGAATTATTAGTACAAGATAATGCTAAAATATATCACAGCTCAACATTTAAAGATATGGCTAGAAAATACAATGCTAGGTTACAGTACACTCCTCGTTATCATCCCGCGGCAAATCCGTCGGAGCGCACGAATAGAGTGTTTGAGACGATTTTACGTTGTTACATAAGCGATAACCAGAAGGAATGGTGCCGCAACTTGCCTCAAATTGCGTTTGCTATTAATTCTGCAGTTCATGAAACAACGCGATATTCGCCTTATTTCCTTTTTATGGCGCGACAGCCAACCTTTGATGGCTCAGTAGCAATTAAAGAGTGTGATTTTTCAGCGCCTAATTTAATTGAAAATTACGCAGCTAGATTTCCCAAGTTAAAGAAAATTCATGAATTGGTTAAGGTTAAAATGTTTGAAGCTAGCCAGAAAAATAAACGCCATTACGACTTGCGTCGTCGTCCTTCTGATTTCAAAATAGGAGATTTAGTAATGAAAAAGAATTACGCCCTATCAAAGAAGGGTGCTGGAATTACTGCCAAACTTTTGCCATATTTTGTTGGTCCGTATTTGCTTCAAAGACAAGTGGCAGATAATATTTTCAAGTTAGTTGATCCATCTAATCATTCTGTTAGTTTTGGGGAATTTCATGTGAAGGACTTAAAACACGCAGGCCAAAGACAATAATTTTTCCTTCTGAAAAATTATTCTTTCGGGGAGGGGAGTATAACGATATGTGGTAAATTAAATAATGATTGTGATTCCCATATCCCCTGTCCCTATATTTTTTTTTTTAATAAATCGCGCCGCGCGTACAACGAGTGTAAAACAGTGCGTGCAGAGTGCAACAAGAAGGAGAAGACTCCCACACCTGAGCTGCGCGCGAAATAGGTCTACCACGAGGGGAAAGGTTGCGACCTCTCGCACGAAAGTCAGTCAGTCGCCCAATAACCTTTGTCCGCCGACCTTCTTGATGGTTTCGACAGAAGGTCTCGGCAAATGTTTCGTCCGTAGGCAGGACGGATTTAACAGAAGCTCGGTCACGAGTGAAGTAAGTTTAAAAAACTTATTCAAAACATATTTCTGGGCGACTTATAAATTGAGCAACACTCTGTGTGCTCATTTTTATTTTAATTTGGCGCGACTGACGGTAGACTTTGTGCGTTGTTTCCCTCAGGTAGCCCTGGTGGGCTCCTTCGTTACCCCTGGCGCAGCCCCGTCTTTTGGTGGTCCGTTTTAGACGTTTAGGCTGGCACCTCCCCATCCTGAAGCGGTCGGCAAACAACACCTTGCCTGGACCCTTCGTGTGTAGCAGCTCCCTTCACCTTGCGCGACTACGGCACGGGAGACGTCCTCGGTTGGAGCGTCACCGTTCGTCGTCGTCGGCGCCGTTATCGACTCCTTCTTCACCCATCGTATAGATCGTCAAACGTTAAGTACAATATCAGACTCGTGTGCGCGCGTATTTTCCGTATCTTCCGATTCCGAATATTTTTTTTTATTGAAAGGCCTATTCCCCAATTATTGTAAACCCCAAATTGTTCTATATCACAATTATTATCAAATTACCATTATCTCGTTACATTATCAATATTCTATTTAATAATAACTATTCTACAATTTAATTGTTTAATGTTTAATTTATCCGTACACACCAGCAACACTTTAACTTCATTTTAAAGGTCGAATTTTCCACGAACTGAGAGTTGAGCTAATTTGAGTCCGGAGTTTGTTAGTTTATTAGATTTTGAGTAATGACGACTTTTGTGTCGTTATAATTTCTTGTGTAGAATGAATAGTGACATAATTGACACTGAAATGCCTTAAAATCGAAAGTAACAGCTGGCGCCATTTATTGGTTGCTTCAAACACGAAGGGCTTTCGCAAATGGTGAATTTTAAAATATTGGACAGTAATATTTAATTTGTTTGTATAAAGTAAATTCGACTACTTTCGCATTGTTATTTATTCTTGAGGACAATTTTTTGGTTAGTCTATTTCGAGATGGGCTATAGTGACCTGATAGCGAATAACTCGTGAAAACTCCGTATCCCAATAACATGGGCGCATGGGCCTCATTGGAGGAAGCCCAGTCCAGAAAAGGATGAGCTCGCGTTACTGCGCCCGCACTGGGGTCTTTATATTGAAACGCTAGACAATTGTCCCGCGAAATTAATTCACGGTTACTGGAAATGTGAAAACCAGCAAGTAGCTTTTCGTAACCCTCCCAAATCTGAATGGAGACGTCATTACAATGCAAGGGAATCAAACGTAGGCGCAAATCAGTCTGCACTCTACCCCAAACATGGCTTGGATTCACACATTGCAACGTGCACGCAAAGCAATGGTCTGGTTGTTGTTGAATTCCTCTTACTTTAAAAAACATTTGAAGTTTTTAGGTATGTAGTGACAAACAAGTTTGTAATTTTTCATTCTTTCCTTGGCTTGCTTAATTGGCCTTACGAGTACACAGAGCTGGAAATATCAATATCACCGACATCACAAAGAAAATATTTATGTTCAATCATTCTGAATTCTCCTTCCTCTTGTTTACTTTCGCTTATATATAGTTTTGAAAGTAATTATCACTGTCTTTATGAGTTAAAATCTAAGTCTAAAGGACATTAGTTCCCAATTTTTATTGAAGTGGATAAAAATACCTGATTGAAATATTTTTAGTTGCAATAATTCAACATTACTTTTGATTTTTGAACGAATCTTAAAAGATGCATTGAAAATTTATTTTAAAAGAATAACACAATGTCGCTGTTGTGCAATTGTGCAGTTCCAAAATGTTCCTGTTATCTCTGGTATTTTCACGTAATGAGTCTTTTCCATTTCATTTTTACTTTTTGCGAAGAAAAAGTTTACGAAACGCCAATCTTTATTTCAAATTTTGTTGCAATATAATTTAATTCCCAACGTTTTGTGTTATACCTATTATTTAGAAAAAAAATAATCAATTTGACACTGAGAGATAAACATAGCGCGACAGGTCTCTCATGCAGGACACGATTTCCTGCTTTTATAAATTGCAAGTAATTTAATTAAGATTCATAAGGCAAACAGGTTTTGCTTGTTTTGCCGCATGTCGTTTTATCTAATTTATCTGTTGCTCTGTAACGAGTTAGAGAGAGTATTGCTTCCTTTGATCGCTACACTCCTATAATTAAAAACGTGCGTCTATTTATATTGCTAAAGCAATTCTCAGAATTCACTGCGTATCTGTATATGCAATCGAGTGCTAGTGTAGTTTAAAATAATTTCATTCTATTATTAATCGAAAGCTCTCTTTAAGGACGAAGAGTATTACTACCGGTCCCAGCAGCAGCCACGACACCGATTTCATCACCCCAGTAGCATCCAGCAGCATCCACCCTCTGTGCCTATCACGGGCAACGGCAGACCAAAATCAAGGGTGCGCTCACAATTTTTTATTACAACTCTCTCAACATTTCTTATGGCAGATTTTTTTCCTGGGATTTCCAGGGCGGTCCAAGGGGAAACTTTCCGTTTTCTTATATATTTATGCGGAGTAGATTTTGCAATGGCTACTGCCATAGGTGAACAAGCAAGGAATGGGTGGCTCAAAAATTGAACGAATTGCGAAAGAAATTATAATATCACACGCTCTTGCTCATCTGCAGTACTTTACCTCCTAAACAAAATAAATACCACAGTAATAGCTGCAGAGAACATAGTTGAAAACGACCAATTGCGATTGTACTCATCTCTGAGCACATAAAGACAGAAACGAGGAACAAAGTCTTGATAATACCGCAATTCCCTTGCGACAAAAACTCCCTAGCTCTTAAAACCATTTAACCAAGCCAAATAATATATTTTTCTTTGACTAATCTTATACGACATAATTGAAGTTTTGCGTAATTTTGCAGACCTCCAACATTTTGTCGGCCGTACTGTGCCTGCTGAAAGAGCTCGACTACCAGAGCCTCGAGGTCGTGGACAACACAGTCAACGCTCGCATGAACGAACTGATGCACGAGCACAACGCCTGAAGATCAACAAGAAACGCCGCCGCCGTCCTTTTGGCGATTTTTGTGCTTTTCCCCAATACTGATTGCCCATCGAGTGAGCCTTGAATCGAAAAATGGAACTGAAGCAAGGAGATACAGACTCTAATCAGTGTGTCCCGACACCTCATTTTAGAAAATGCATTTCCCCAATTTTTAAGACTTTTGAGTTATTTTTAGTGCACGCATAACAAGTGGGAAGGAACTGATAAAACTAATTGTCTGAATAGTTTGGCTATCAAAAGGGTGGTTTCCAGTGAAGCCTTATTTTTACTTCTCAAAGACGGCCTTATTATAATCATTGGAGATATGTGTTTGAAAATTCATGTTTTCTGTCAGAAAGAGCTCCGTTGCATTGAGTGAAAAAGTCTTGAGTAGGATGCCGCAGCTGCCATTGATAATTTTATAAATAGTATACATGGGAAGAAAGAGCTTAACGTATTTTCTAGATATTTCTGTTAAACCTCCCCAATTTAATTCACAGTAATCGACTAAACTGCTGCAGACCTGATTTCTAATAATTGTGTGATTAAAAAGAAATAAAAAACCAGATACGCAACTGTGAAACCGTGAGTGTTAACTTTGCAACCGAAAGGTGACCCAAATCGCGACTAGCTGACTAAGCCGCTGGTCACAAGCGAGTAATTTGTTTTGTTGTTTAGCGCCACACAGGTTGGAATTAGAATAAGAAGGGTTTATTTCTGAATTCAACTGGTGGGAGCTCCCAAGTGCCGGCTCTGGGGATGACATCACGAGATAAAAATATGGGGCACTCGCCCAGTTGACAAAAGGATGCGAGGAAAAAAATAAAGTGCCAGGCCGATTTGATAATCGCGAGCAGAGAGCGCCGCCTGTGTACGTATTCAAATAAGATTGGAATGAGTCAGCCACCCATTGTAGTGCCTCCCCCTGAACGGGGAGCGCCCGCCCGCTTGGCTCTCGCACACACCGCACGCCAGACCAGATGCCAAGTGTGTGTGCTGTACTCACAACACACACGCTGCGCCGGGAGGCCCCTATTCTCTTTTATAGCTTTTATTTTTCTCCTCGCGCACACAACGCAGCGAGAGACACATTTAGATTATAAATTTCTCTCTCTCTCTTTCTGTCTGACCGACCGCTTGGAGCCGGGCTCATTAAATTATTTTTTCTGATCCAGAACAATGATATAGAAGCGGGCGGGCGCGGTGTGGGTGAACGCTGGGCGGTTTTCGTCTGCCAGCATAACATCGCGTTGTAAAAGTTAATTCAACTCGATTGTTCTGGGCGTAAAATAAAATCCACTCCAGCACATTCGACCACTTATTTCTTTTTTTTTCAACATGATCAAACAAAATTGAGTAAACACCATACTTTTTTTCAAGGAAAATTTGTCAGAAAATTCGCTTGTCATTTCTCAAAGATATATACACATGGAGGTCGCTCTTTGTGGTGTTTATTTAATCGCCACACGAACAATAAACTTGGCAGCTCTTTTGATTTTTTTTAATGAGCCGAGCACAGCAAACACGAGGCTCATGAGAGGCACCCTGAACAGTGAAAGGTGATCATTTACAAAGTTTATGTATGCATGTGTTCTTCTCGACAGGCAAGCGTGCACTTAAGTGTGCCGCGGTCCCTGACCTCGTCCTGACCTATTGGCAGCAGATGCAAGCAACTTACTTGGGGGAGTAGTGAGCTTCGTGCCTCAAGAAAGGATCGAGGCAACGATTTTCATTTAGTTGTATTGTAATAATTCTAACCAGCAAACTTCTACTAGTTAGCTTAATAGAAGGTTTAAAAGTTCGGACTTGCTTACATCATAACTCAGTTTTCCCAAAAATTAATCCATAATATTCACATTTAAGTTTTCTTAAAAACTGATTAATTGCTGACCTACTTAAAATAAATAGTTAATTTTAAAGAAGTTTTAATTTGAGCACAGAAATCCATCCTGTTTCAGCTCATTATAATTGGAAACCAAAAACGTTAGAGAAATATTAAAGAAAGTGTTTGTTTTAAAAAAAGAAACTTGTTTCATTCTTTAAGCACACATGGCATTGTGTGTGACTTTATTATTGCTCCTTAAGGATAGAATATAAAAATCAATAATCTTATCATGCTCGAATACATATGTAAAGTTCAGTCGCACCACTGTCATGGTGACCGACGATGAATGGTAGGTGTATCGTTCCTTACAGACTACAGCAAACATGATTAAAATTTGTTTTCATGCGTGTAAAAATACATTACAAATGGTTATCAACGCCATTCGCGCAAGCACAATTCTTGTGGACTCGGTAGTTTGTTCTGTACCATGCAACGTTACTTGATAAATAGTGTACAAATTTTCTCAAATTCTGCTGAGAGGCTGGCGAAAGTGAGAGGTTGGCCGTGGCCGGACGGGAAGGCCCGTCTGCCGGGAAAATCCAGATTAGATCGACGAAGGAAAGCACTTTCTCAACGCGCTCAAAAGTTTGGCAACCCTTTTGAGCTGATTGTTAATCAGAGACTAGGCCTACGAGCTTTTAGAATAAAGCCACCTCTTCTAGCACGAACAAAAATTATAATTGCTTCACACTTTCATTGGCACTTTTAATTCTAAATCACAACATGTCGTAGAATACAAATTGACCGAAATTTTTTAGTTAAATAATAATAATATTTTTCTGCGCAAAACAGCCGGTCAAATTCATACACAATAAGCACGGTATAGTTATTACAGCATTATTCGCGAGGGCTTGGCGCCTCGCGTTATTATTGCTCTGATGACTGGTGCGGACATTGATCGCTTGTACTTGAATACAACTAATTTCACAACTCAAAAGATCAGAGCGGACAGAATGGGAATTTCCACTCCCGCAGATTGCGTGAAACACCCACTTGCAGTGTTCAAAGTTTCAGCCAGCCGGTTATAACCGGCATGGCTAAAACCGGTTTTTGCCAGAACGTTTTAGCCGGTTTTAACCGACACTTTCCGGTTTTTTCCAATTTAAAAAAAAAATTACCTTAGTTTGTCACCGTTCACGGTATTGACGGCACATTATGTGACGACAACGGTGTGCTAAATACATTGTTGTGATACAAAAATTAACAATTTTTAGGAGTCCGGAATCGTCCGGTTACAACCGGTTAAAACCGGTTTTAACCACTGGCATGTCATTTTCCGGAAAAAGACGGCATTTTGCGAACACTGCCCACTTGTCAGAGGGGCGTGTGGTTCGAGTCAGGCGGTGTCAGGAATAAAAATACTGCTCGCCGCACTGTCTGGCGAAAAGTTGTTCCTCGATCCCAGGAAACAAACTAAAGGAAAACTAGCATCGCGGTGACCACTTTGGCGGGGGTCGGGGGCGGCAGTCAGAAGTTGAGCGAGGCGACCGGCGAGATCTGGCAGCCGCTCTTGACATGCTCCATCACCTGCTCCTTGAGCTTGCAGACGTGCTCCTTCAGCCTGTTGATGACGATGCTGAGCTCCGAGTTCTCGCCCTTGAGATGGTCCACCTTGACCTGGAGCTTGGTGATGCGCTCCAGCTTCCTCTTGCGGCACTTGGAGGCGGCGATGCGGTTGCGCTGCCGCTTTCGCTCCAACTTCAGGTGCACTTGGTTGTCCATGTCGATGGGCGACATGGGTGGCGTGTTGCCACTCAGAGACAGCGGCTCCTCCTTGATGCGGATATGGCCGTGCAGAGTGTTGGCCGGCGACATGCTGGCCCCGTAGTGGCTGCTCACCGGCGACGAGGCACCGCTCGATGTGCTGCCGCTGCAGCTTGACGCCAAGTAACCGCCATGATCCATCCTGAGGGCAGAACGAGAATTCGATGATCAGATTTCAATGTTTAAAGACGTAAATCAATAAATTTACACGTAGCAGACTAAGAAATGATCGTCAAGTATGTTCCTATTCGAAAATGTAATTTGAAAACAGGAAATTCCATTCTTTGATAAACAAGAAGGATCATGTGACTTGGAAGTTGAAGCGATCGGGGGTTTCACAAGATTTTGTCACTACATACTTGTTTCGTTTTTAGATGTGCTGAGCAACAAGGGCGGTCAATTGTTTTCAATGACAAATAAAAACACAAATTGCCTGGGTGAGAGATTAATGTGGCAAATAATGAGAGGCCTGAAGGGCCGAAACAATGGCCATCCTGTACGGGAACCTGCTAGTTACTTTTTCATTTCATAATTGCTTCAATATTTACCCTTTTGTTTCACTGCAAATATTGCTTAAGGACAAAGAAAAGAGCTTCCTGAAATTAACTGTCCAACGATTTTTATTACTAATAAAATTAATATTTGTATCATATGGAGGGGGGAGGGCTAGATTTTTCATGAATGTTTAATTAGAGTCTAGGTTATTTTCTTTCAAAATTGATTTTTGATCAACACTATTTAGAGGATTTTTTTAGGAATAATGCCTAATAAAAATGGCAATAGAAACCCGTGTACTATTTTTCAAGGGCAACACATTAGGCCAGAGCCCATTTCTTTCTTCACTTTATTACAATTGAGAAACTGTTGGACTTAAATATCTCATGTCAAAAGTTATTTTAACTAATGTCATGTGTGTTGTTTGACACCAATTAAAAAGTGATAGGATTTTTAAATTAAAGCATACATCACTTGTTACGCAACACATAACCAAAACTGACTAATACTGGCTTAAACAATGTTATTTACATTTTAAATTCATGTTAATATTTTTTTAGATTTACAGAGGCAAGTGGTCTTTGGAATTTTCTAGTAAACTGTCCACTTTGGAGTCGAGGCCGGTTCGCATTTTGCATTCATTGCGGCACGCATGCAAATTAATCCCGCTCGACGCCCGTTCTCCTAATTGGCGCTAATTCGGACGAGTAGTCGAAAAAATGGTGGTTGGCCGGTCGTTCGCCGCTCGCTTTTAAGGTCAAACGACGCGCGCTCGTCGAAACGACTGGAAAGCCGATTTGAGCATTCACTCCACGAGTGCGCAATAACACTTTGAGCCTCACATACGCGATGCAAACCGTATGTGCGCGGCGGCGGCGACGACGACGAGGAAACAACAACAACATTTCAGTCGAAATTAACTTTCTAAACGCGACGCTCCCTGAAAAAGCAACGGTCGCGCGCGCTTTGGAAAAGTTTAAAATCCCGATTTTAATAGAGGTCGTGTACGCGCTGCTAACGAGCGTGTGTGTGAGCCGAGTGTTGGCTAATCGCGCGCGACAAGTTAGCGGAGAACGAGTGAGCACCGCGTCCGCGAGAGCAGAGCGAAGCAAAGTGGTCGTTGCGCAACGTGTGCAAGCCAGCTGCAGCTGAATCTCTGCAGCCAGAACGCCCGCCGCACACATGTGTGGCGAAAAGCCTTGAGCGCATAAGTCGGCCGTTTATTTGTGCGCTTTTTGCTCGCCGCCCGCTCTTTCCGTCCGTCCGTCCGCGGTTTTCGCTTGGCGCCGACGAAACAGAGCCGAGAGCAAACATCCAAGTCGGAGGAACGATAAGAAGGAGGAAATGGGAGCGGCGGAATATTTATTTGCGCACGAAATATTTCGAAACTGTTGCACAATTGCGAACCATATCAACGAGTCAAAATCAAAATCCCCGGGGTATCTATTTTGAAACGCGGAAAGCAAACTGCGATTCGATTGCGCACTTAACAGAAAACCCTGCTCGACCCTTGTCACCTTGTAAGCGAGCGTGTATGTTTCTAATCAAAGTGAAAACAAAACCGTTTCGACGTCGCATTTCCCGCTTCACAAGTGAGGAGTGTTTCAAAACAAAGACACGGTTGCGAGCAAAAGCAGAAATCCTTGCCTGCCCTCGGCATCCATTTGTGCGCCGCGCTGCCGGCAGGATGAATAATCGCGAAATTAATTACTCTCACGTTCCAAGCCGGAATAATAAGTTTCTTTGTAATTAACTCGGCTGCCGCATAAAGGCACGTACCATATTGTATGTGCCGAGCGAAAAATAATATTAATAAGCACGTGCGAGTTGCGAAAGCAAGAACGCGGCGCACGGACGGATTCCAGGAAAGGCGGCGTGCAACAATCAGAAGAGCGAGAGGAGTGTCCCCGCGCGCGCCTTTGTGCTGTGTGCCCTGGCGCTCGACTTCTTTATTTATTTGCTCAAACGCAAATCGCACACAGAGAGCTGGAGATAATTATTGCGGCTGAACGGCACACGGCGATAAAAGCAACGCCGCCGGCTGGCTGGCAATACTTTCCTTATCGCACTCTGCCAGATAATGAAACAGATCGACTCTCCTTGCTTTGTTCTCTAGCTTTTGTTTGGGGCAGAAAACGAAAAAATGGGGGTTGGGGTTGAAATCGATGCGATTGAAATGTTTCTGCACGCCGAACGAAAATTGCGACAGTTTACGTCACACTCCTAATTGGCAAATTTAGCACGCCTTCAGGGTAACTCAACTCTCTTTTAGGTGGCTTTTAAGAGATTTTCTAGATTTGCTCCTCTGATCTTTCTGTTGGTGCCAAAACGTTTTCTAGGAAGTCTTAACAAGTCTTTGGCCAAAATCCAACGACAACAACACCCAAATCAGCTCTTGATTGAGTCAAGTGTTAAATAGGAAGAAATGAACTCGAATTATTATTTCAATTACACGTTACCTTGAATAAATTGCAATAATTTTGCTTACTTATTGCCGAATTATTTATTTAAATGAATTTGTTCTTAGATTGATTGAGGCATGAAATATTTTTTCAAATATTTAAGGAAATAATTAACGTCAACAAAAATGTACAGAATGCTTAAATTGAATTCAGATTAAATTTTTTCTGGACTTTTTTGTGTTAATATTTCTAAACCTATTGGAATAATAACCTAACAAATTTAATATTGGCCTGAAAACTCTTGAGGTCTGTAGATTGTTACCTACAATTATGCTAAAATAGGTATATTTTAAGTTATGGTAAGTTATTAATTGTTACATGATGTGTGGCTCTAGAATATTACTGTAATTAACAAAATAAACCAACTGTCCAACTCAAAGATTGTAATTATTGTTAAAAACTAACTAGATTATATCATAATTATGAGAGAGCAGGTCAACAAGCTTTGCTGGTGAAAAATAGTCTATTGCGCAAGTTGTCGCATCAGTTTGTATTTAAAAGGCTTGAGCTCAAGCGGAATTGGAATTTCCTTCGGCGGCTTTTCGGAACGGAAGTAAAGCGCGTAATATTGATGGTGTTTCCACAAAGTTGTGACTATCTGAACCGCAAAAGTATGTGCAGCACAAAAAAATAAGAGAAGAGTTAATTTAATTTCGTCAACAGAGTTGGTTGAAAATTTAAATATGATACATACCCTTGAAGGATGTTGTTTGGCGGCGAGATGCTCTGCTGGTGGTGCTGAGGGTGCGACTCCAGGGTAGTGTAAGTGACGGGCGTCTCCGGGCCCTGAGGGCCGTCCAGTTGGCTGGAAGAGTCGCTGTTGTGCAGGTGGTTGAGGGCGACCTCGAAGCCCCTGGCGTACAACTCCTGTTCCTCGGTGGCCGTGCGCGGGAACAACAGAGACGGCGTGGGTGTGGTCAGGGAGCCGTTCTGGTTCTGCATGATCATATTCTCCAGCTCCGGCGTGGCCAGCTTCAGCAATTTAAGGTCCGGCGACGACAGCACCGTCTGGTGTCCCAGCCTGCTCTTTTTGAATAAGGGCGACTTGCCCAGGTCGAGGGTCAGGGGCCGCTTCAGTCGGTTCACCTGCTCTTGCTGCTGCGGCTGGTACTCGAGATGTTGATGCTGCTGCTGCTCGTAGTACATCGGGTCCACTTTGATGGTCGGAGGGTTGTTGTTCATGCCTTGGTTGTTGTTGTCCATTGGAACGGACGAGTAGCGTCCAGCGATTGCTATGGTAACCGGCGTTGTGGAAGAGAAAAGGAATCCGCTGCACGCAACAACTGCAGGAGGCTTGTTCGAGCACGCTGTAAGACCTCCTCGCTGACTCACTCACTCTTTACAACTGATCCTGCCTCCTGCCAGCCAGCAACCACTGTGCTTTTATTTCACTGACTCATGCGTGCTATTTTCGGAGCGTCACGTCATTTCCCGACGCTGCGATTGGACGAGAGTGACGACGCAGTTTCTTGGAATTGGAACTTGTGACGTACTCGCGTTTTATTGGCCGCCTGCTTGCGGATGTGTGCTGGGGTTTTCAAATTATCGAAAACTTGCGAATCGGGAATCGAGGTGCGGGCCCGATAACAAGCATGAGTGCGTGCAAGCTTAATTCGTTTTTGTGCTGCGTTGGGAGGGTATTTAATTTAATCGCCACTAGAGCGCCCGATTCTTGCTCGTAGCGTTCTTTAATCCTCTGAACACGCAAAGTCCAACGCGCAGGGAAAGGCAGAAATTTGTGCGAGGTGTGGTTATCCAGATTTCATGAATGGGATGACTCACTACGCGAATGTTTACGAGATTTGATGCAAAATAGTTTTTTATCACTACATTTTTAATAAATTTATTGCTTTTGCGTCCTGTCACGTTGTGTTTCGCGAGTTAAATTACCAAAAAATACTGAATTAATAGAAAAATGTAAAAAACAATCGAAACACTTGTGGTCACTAATGCTGCACTGTTAATTTCTCGAGTTATTCAACCTTCGCATAAATTACTTTGTCCACAAAAATGTCTTATTTGGCAGGTAAAAATAGGTCTTATTTGGCAGGTAAAAATAGAATTGTAAAGCTTAAAAGCAAAATTAGGTAAATCTCTTCTCACTCACATTTTAACAACATTTAAATGTATGGACACAAAAAATAATAATATATGAAGTTATTCTTAGAGTTTAATTCTGTTAAAATGAGTTAGAAAATTCTTAAAAAAAAATCATAATTATGTACACACGATATCAAATAGTTATTTTTGACAGACAATAAAATAATATTAATAATAATAATTGAAAAAATTTATGGACGGATAATATGTGGGTGAGAATTTTTTTACGTTTTTTGATATTATGCATATTATGCAACCTACATTAAAATGCATGGATATTATGCGTCTGCGCAATATTATAATAACTATAGATGAGATAAATAGTACATACACGTGCATTTCGTTATCGACGAATATCTCATGCAAATTTATGTTATGAAATTATGTATTATATTATGTATAAATTTCCAGTTAATATTTAATTTAATTGGTAGAAATTGCGAGTGCTCTGGAAAAAAGAAAAAATTGTGTAAATATTTACCTCTTTTTATTATGATTCTAAATTTTAATTATTATGGAATATTTTCCAACAGTAAAATTGTTGTTCCTAATAGGAATGTTTCCTTGACAAAAGACACCAAATTATTTACCGCGAAATGTGTTTTAAAAAAAGGTCACGTGAGACACCATAACAACAATGTTGTCGTTTCATTGGTCCATGGAATGTGGGCGTTGATAAGTTTAAAATCCAAGAAACAAAAATCATATGTGCGGTGCGGTGTTTTGATGGCCTTCATGGTAAGGTTTTAGAGTTAATTAAGTACGACCAAATTAGTTTAACATGAAATTCTTCCCTAGATATTCTGGTAGCAGCACTGAGAATAATTCAAGAGCTGTGAAAAAAATCCTAGAAGAATGCTGAGCTTGGCGCAAAGGTGCATCTTTCGCCCTCCCTGCGGAGGGCAACAACTGCGATTCTTCCGTATGGGCAAATTGGCATCCAACAGTGCAGGCCCGTCCATGAAAATTTTAAAACCAATTCTTTTCACTGGCGCCGTTGGATCTACGTGCTACGTTGGGGCCAGCATCTGGCAGTACGAGGAACTCAGGGCCAAGATGATCAGCAAATCCCTGTTGCAGCCTAGGTTCAAGAAGGCTGGGTCTCTCAGACAGCACATGAACGCCTTTTGGAACAGTCTAAGCGAAGGACAGAAGATTTTTGCACCCATTCTTGCGTGCAACGTCGCTGTTTTCTGCGCGTGGAGACTGCCAAGATTGCAGCCATTCATGTACCGGCTTTTCTCCGCTGATCCTGCGCAAAAGGCTGTCTGCTGGCCAATGCTGCTCTCCACCTTCAGCCACCAGTCCTTCCTGCATCTGGCGGCGAATATGTTTGTCCTACACAGTTTTTGCACAGGAACGGTGGCCATCCTGGGCAAGGAGCAGTTCCTCGGACTCTACCTGGCTTCGGGAGTGGTGTCCTCCTTGGCCAGCCACACTTACAAAGTTTTGACAAGATTCCCTGGCAGGTCCTTGGGAGCTTCAGGCGCCATCATGGCCATCCTGGGCTACATCTGCACCGTGCATCCCGATATTAGGCTGTCGATTATTTTCCTGCCGCAATTCCACTTCACAGGAGAAATGGCCATTAAAGGCTTGCTGTTGATGGACTCTGTTGGAATGGTGATGAGGTGGAGATTTTTTGACCACGCCGCTCATCTTGGTGGCGCATTGTTTGGTATTTTCTGGGCAGTGTGCGGACACAATTTGTGGATGAAAAGGGAAGTTCTAGTTACATGGTGGCACAACAACCGGAGTTCAAAATGAGTTCTAACTTACTATCTGTTCCGGTGCTGAGCCGTGTACCCGCCAACTGCACAGTTTGTTCACGGACAAGGAAATGACAATACTATTTCTGTTTGTCCTTGTATGTTAAATTTGAAGAAATAAAACGCAATTGTAATTTTAACAGACTTTTAATGTTTACTTAATGAACATTAAAAAATAGTTCAGGTAAAAAGGCTAGCTCATAATGCGTACAGTGCACTGGTCATCAACATGAATTCAAATACAATAAATAAATGAGTGCATACAATTATATCCTTGTAACCAGTTCTACTACGCCACTATCAAAATGCTTAGAAAGCAACAAAGTTGACGTAACATTGCTTGGTTAAATATTAGGTGTAACTGCGCTGGTGAGTTATCAAGTTAACGTGTTCAACGAACAGAATCGCACAATAAATAAATAATATAGTGAAATTATACCCCTGCGATCTGGAAAACAATTTCCCTACCGAATTACATGAGTAAGTTCTGCTCGATTCTTCTACAGAGCAACTCCGACACCAGGCTTCCAATGATTTCGGACTAGTAAATATTCAAAGTGTTATCAAATAAGGAGTCAGTAAAGATGTGACCCTTGGTGATATTAGTTGCCTTTAATCTACCCTACCATTGGAAGAATATTTTGTCAGCAAATAAAACATAAGCGAGTAGAGATATCCTTGGCAGAGGAAAAGTTGCAATTTGTCTTCATATCACAATTTATGGAAAAGACCCAAAATCGATACTTACTTTATAAGTAAAATATTGACCAATGCTCTGTAAAATTCGGTCATAACAAGAACGAATACACAAAAAGGATAAAAAGTTGAAAATAGCTCACTTAGTAACAAGAGAAAGGAAAGAGAAGAGAAGAGTAACTAGTGGCCTCTTTGCGACCAAGGAGAGTAGTCCGAGAGCGAAAATAATTATTTATCAGCCCTCTCGTTTGAACGAGAGGATGACGCGTAGAAAATATATAACTATTCATCAAATGATTTTGCAAGTGTTTGTCACACCATTTTCGGTGAGTATGCATAGTTGCCAATAAATTAGAACATTTATCACACTATGACGATCTTGAAATGGCGTTTCCAGTCAGTGGCTTCCAAAACACTGACCTCTCAAATCAGCCCCACTTAACGATAAAAAATGCGATTGTTACGTGTATAAAAACGAACTCGCCACCACCAAAAACAGGGACGGTACAATTTACTTGGACATTAATTCAGAACCTCACCCTCGGCGTCTGGGGCGAGCGATTCTGAGAGATTTCTATGTTGCGTAGCTTCAAGGAAGGAAGTTAGTCGTGTATAATGTACAGGAAGGGCTAAAAGAAATCACCAGCACCACTGCGATGAGGGCGAGTGGGCCGATTCCCCACTCGGCCAGGACCAGGCGCACCTCTCTGCGCCTGCAGGTGCCGACCGCGCGCGTTCCTCATCTCCCGGTCCACCTCCAGCTCCTCGAGGCGCTGGGTGAGGCCAAGCTTCTGCTGGACGGCCAAGCGTAGCAGTTGGTTCAGCGTCTTCTTCTCATCTTCGGCTGCTGCCAATTGCCTCTGGAGTTCATCAACTTGCGTCACATATTCTTCGCAACGAGCAGCGAACATGGCTCTCAAACCTGGACATGAAAAGAGAGCAAATAAGTGGATGGAGTGTGTAGAAGGGAGAAGGGAACTGTAGAGGAATTTCAATAGCTTTAACTGCAAAAGCAAGTTAAATATTTATATACTTTTTATTTGACGGCTGTCTTTTGAAAACCGTTCATTTTTCTAAAGATTTGTCTGTGATTAATGTATGCAATTGCCTTCATAATCAGCAATAACCCTTTGGCGAAAGTTTGTAGTAGAACGAAAAATACACTAAAACTAAACCAAACTTAATACTGCCTGATCTGACATTGCAATTTTAGAAATTATTTGAAGCATCAATAGTGTAGAGACCCTTGCGTAAGATATTATTGAAATGGACTCACTTGAGAAAGTGGCTGCGTCCTCCTTGAGCACTCTGAGTTCGTTCCTCAACTTGGTCATGGTCTCATTAACAATGGCCTTCTCTGTCTCGTATTTAGACTTGAGGTTAGTAAGGGCGACCTCAGCAGTGTTTTTGTTGGACTTGATGACGGTTCTCAACGTGGCAATCTGTTCCCTCTTCGTGGACAGCAGAGCCTTCAACTTGATAACTTGCTCATTGAGGTCTTCCGCTTCAGCTATGTCCCTCGAAGCTGTGGAGATTGAAAGATTAAAATCTGTGTAGCCAGTGAGAGGTTGAGAAACGTACCTTCTTCAGCTCGAGCACCCTTTCCTTGCTCCAGGGTGTGGTAGACTGCCTTGCTGAGGTGTCTCACTTGGTCAAGGGCTGTTTCAACGCTGTGGGCCAAATTTGCTGCCTCGCACAGACTGTCAAGACCATCCACTCCACCTGCCTGCAGTTTTGATCGAATCTCGTCTAGTCTGGAGCTTATCTTGTTCTCCGCCTCTTCAACCTTGACCTTGCCATCTGAAATACGAATTATCATCCACACTCTTAAGAGTGAAACAAAAATTATCACCTTCATTCACATGTTTTTCATGATCCAGCATAACTCTGGACGGAGTTTCTCCATTCACTGTGCACACATGGTGATACAAAGTGGCTAGTTCATCACAGGTGGTGCTTAATCCGGTTTGAGCAGCCTCAAAGGCCTTGCTAGCCTCAGACGCCAGCTCAGCAAGAACCACCGAGTCAGCAGACATTCCTCTCGCTCTCTGTTCAGCATCCAGGAGCTAATGATAATAAAGTTTAGGACCAGTTTCTCAACTTCTCAATCAAAAGAACACCTTTCCCTTCAAATTGGCAATATCTTCTCGCAGTTGCTGGGCGGCTTCTGAGTAGTTAAGACCAGACTCCAGTTCAGCCAATTGCTTCTGCAGCTCCATGATTTCCTGGCTTGATAGTGTACACCAGTCTTTCAAAGCAGTTACATCTTTGGGCTGCGACAGATATAGACAACATTAAGTAAATAAAGAAGGAGGAAACATTTTATGATTTGCTACATTTTCTAATTACAGTGCGACAAATGCTTAGAAATTAATCAGATAGCAAAACAATATATTATATATTATTCTAAACGTTTCTTAGCACTCTAGTTATGTTTGGGCCTGGTTTCTTTAAAAGAATTGAGGCAAATGAACTAGCAATTCTCAGCCTCAATAATTTTAGGGTGTTTACATGTATTGCACTCACCACAATTCCATCGGGAAGGAGACGTTCCTTAAGGGAGAGAAGGCTCTCCATATGAGCACCAAGAGTGGCGATGCGAGCACTCAATCCCTGCAATTCAGCCTGACTCTTTTCAGATTGGCCTTGGGCGTCACGGAGACTTTGTGTCAGTAGTTGCTTGTCAGTTTCAGCCTGCTCAACTGCCTTTTCAAGCCTCTGAAGTTCGTTCAAGTGGATTTCACTGAAGAGGTCGACTTGTTTGTCTTTAGACTTGGGAGCATTCTCATCAGATTGCAAATCAGCTTCGATTCTTCTCAACTCGGGCATTTCCTCCTCCTCACCATCACTTCCAAGGCCAGAACCTTCAGCAAGTCCTGGGATGGCGAGGTATTTGGATTATTTAATTTATATTTCAAGACTTATAAATAATACCTCTGATGCTCAGAGCAAGGTTGCTGAGATTGTACATGGATTGGCTATTCATTCTCTGGTCCAGGTCTTTCTTCAGAGCATACTTTGCTTCTCTCTCAGCCTTTGCGGAATACAATTAAAACTTGCACAAAAATACTTGGTGGAAATTCTACCTGTAAACTATTTAAAGCTTCCTCCAACTGCTTTTCAGCAATTTTCTTCAAGTTGCTCAGCTCGGCAACTTGTTCATGAAGCAAATCAACGTCTTCTGCTAAGCGCCTAGCTTCATGCTTTACTCCTTCAAACTCAACCTGTGAATGCCTTACAATTTAGAAATTTGTTTTCCACATTAAACTTTAATCTACCAACCTGATTTGATTTGAGACTTGCGACTTGCTTCTGAAGTGAGATGTTTTCTTCCTCGAGTTCAGAGTATTCAGTCAACCAGCTAGTCTCTCGACTTTTGATTTCTCGAAGCTCGCACCGCATTTGTTTTCGGTCGCCCTCTCGTTCATCTTCCCTCTTAATGAAATTGTTGATTTCAGCAGACATGCTCTCCTTCTCTGCTTTTACTCTTTCAAGTTCAGCACGGAGCTAATGAGTACAGGAATTCAGGATTGGTTATGACGCAATTATGATACATACAAATTTGGTTTCACTCTCAAGATCTAATATTTGAGAGTTCAGTGAGGTTTCCCTCATGGCCGATTCACTTAATAGTGATTCCTCCTGCTCTATTCCGGACAGTGTAGTCACCTTGTGAGATGTTTGAAACTTAGCTACAGCCTGAAACAGAGATATTTAAAATGAGAACTGAGAACCTTGGCCTCAAATTTCATAATACACATAATATAATACTCTCTCGATAGAGCTGTCATGACAAATTTTTCAAAATTAACACCTTCAAGAGTGATCAGTGTATATTTAAACACCTCAGCTTTATTAAAATTCATAAAAACAGTGTAAGAAGTGTGCCAAATAGCTGAAATAGTCGCAAAGCGCGTGGAAAGAATGTTATGTAAAACGCAAAACAAACCTCTTGCGTGATCTCCAGTTCACTTCTGGTGCTTTCGTATAAATTGTCCAGCTCCTCAACCTTCTGCTGAAGAGCCTGTTTCTCTTCCAGCAGGACAAGTCCATACTGCGCCGACTGGATCTTCTCGCTGACCGCTTGATCGAGTTCGCGGGTCAGCCGATCCACCTCAAGTTTTAACTCGTCTAAAGTCGCCATTTCTCTTCAGATGGATTTTAACACAACGCCAAAATATCTTCAACAACAAACATTTTAACGAAATCAACAGTAAAATTTACGGACGTGTCATGATAGTAGGAAAAGGGTTATTTTCTTAACCCTGAACAACACTCCTCGCCACTTCCAGCTGAGAAATGAAATGACACAAACCGGAAGTTCATTGACCACCCTTTAGCACTGTCAAGTCAAAATCAGTGCTATTTTTAAAAACTCTTTCTCACTTTAAGTGCAAAAGAGTTAAAAATGTGATTAAAAAATTAAAATTTATTTTATTGATCCAATAAATTTGTTTTGAAGATTAATTTGTACTGCATTTCAACAAACATCTTTACTAGTTTGAAACGCGGGAAGATACTGTTAGTTCAAATCTCTTATGACGTTTTCCTGTGTATGTCAATTGTTTGGTTAAATTAATTGAAGATAACCTCACACTCGCTCAAAAGAGGACAATTTTGTCTAAATTAAAGTTTATATATGACTTTGCCTGGTGAGTAATGGTGATAACACAACCCAATATAATCTGACTTGCATTAGCTGATCTAACAAATAATACATAGTAAATTTAGTTTACCTTAAATATAATGATTAAACCAGTCTTTTTCTTTCTTTGTGGTCAATAGGAAACATGAACAAAACGCAAGTATTTTAAGCAATTTTAGCGCATTTTATTACATTCAAAAAATTAGATTCAAACCAGGCATGGAATTTATCTAATTTTAACTCTCACAATAAGCATTTGCATGGAAAAAAATTAAATCAGAATTAAATTTATATTGCCAGCAAGAATATCCATATAATAAGTTCTATGATATAAATGCAAGCAGAAGTGGGTCCTTATTTCTTGTCCTTATCAGAAGGTGGCTTCTTTTTTTCCTTGGCAACATTATCAACTGCTTGACGCACTGCTTCACTCTGCGGATCAACTCCAGGCAAATTCTCAAGGACACTCTGCAGAAAGTCTGGGTCATTCATAACTTCAGCAATCGAAGTGCCGGCAGCTGCTGTGCCAGCACCCTCATCCACATCCATCGGCATTTCCTCTGTAAGGTAATGAAATGAAATAAAACCCTTCATTGTGATCCTCTGGGCATCAACTTACGGGCATCTTGCATGGACATCTGCATTGCGAAAGCAATCTGCTCGTCCTCAGTCATATTGCTGAAATCAGGAGTCGCGCGGGTGGCAGCGAGAGGCTCTTCCACGCCCTCCATGGACATAGCGAGTGCTCTCTCCAGCATAGCTTCGTCAGTTCCAGCTGGAAATGAGCAAGATCTCATTGAAGCTTCTACCCAGCGACAAAAAAGTAAATTACCTCCACCAGTTTCGGCAGCTGCAGGAGCAGCTTGAGCGGACTCAGCCTGTGTGCGCCTAGCCTCATCTTCCATTCGCTGGCGTTGCTCTTCCATAGAAACTCGAAGGGCCTACAACACATAATAACTGTAATTCTCCTCAATCTGATAAAGCCATTTCCTAAAAAAATGCACTTTCCGATGAAATATTCATATTCAATGACATTGTTGTTATGTAACAGCCTCAAAATAATTCAAAATTATCTTTGAATGCGACGATATCAATAAATTTAATTAATATACAAAAAAATCATGCTGTTTGTTAATTGAGGGAAAATGAAATAATATTAGTACAATGCTTAAAATAGAAAAGCATCTTATTTGAAGGCCCATTATTTGAACAACTATCCATTTTCAAAAATGATCAGATGAGAAGGACATTAATTAATACTCACTAAATCACTTTTCAGTTTAATTCATTCATTCAAACAATGTTTAGTGATTTTTTTGTAGCAAATTTAAGAGCAAGAGAAGAGCAACGAGAAAGGTAATATCAAAAGCAACTTAAAATAAAATAGAATTGATAATATTTTGAATAATGAAAATAGAAAAATACTGAGGCACAAAAGTCACTAATTTGAGTTTAAAAATAATATTTGCTGAAAGTAAAGGATTGAACTTACCAGAGCCAATTCAGGATCCTCGTTGGGGTCAACTCCAAATTCAAAACCAGAAGCTCCAAGTCCTGCGCCACCTGTGCCATCCTCACCCTGAATATTTTTAGTTGGATTTCAATGAATCTATGTTAAATAATATTGTGATGATTCAAACCTGAATGATTGGAGACGAGAGAAGAGCGTCAGACAAATGTGGGCCCGGGGGAACAGTGACCAAGTGGCTTCCAGTACCATCCTTTCCATTCAAAGTGTTGACGAAAGATGTAAGCACATCATTGTTAGAAACCTAAAAACCAATGAAGTTTTAAATTTGGTGGCATTTGCTGGATCGACGGTACTTACCTCCTCACCAAAGCTCACAACATCAACATTAACTTTTTCTTTCTTCAGACGCTTTGCCAATTTTACCAGTTCTTTGTCTTCCATCTCAACAGGGCTGCCGACAAAAGCTACAATTCTCATCTTGTGATTTTTTCCTTGACGATGCTTTAATGCCAACTAAACAAGAGGAGGTTATAATTTTAAATAAGAATTTTAATATTGGTTCCTAACATGGGCAATGCGAATTCCAGTAAGAAGGCTGATATTTCCATTGGGTTGGACTTGGTGCAGCTTAGACATAATTCTTCCAACATCCGTGGTCAGGGTGGCCAAAACCTCAACGCTGAACACGAAGTATTTGATTTAATCAGTCATAAATTATGAATTCATGAGGTCGACGTACTTAGCCATGGTTAATAGTCCCACATTGTTTTCTGGGTTGGACCTGGTCTTCGAGTGGCAAACCATACTGACGGCATCCTGTTGGGCCTGCATTCTCGTTGGCAAGAAATCGCCATTCCTCATGAAGTCCGAGTTGTCCACACTAGAGCGTGAAAGATGATATGTATTTATCAATTGACGCCATTGGAGAAAGAATAAATTAAAATGTTTTGTGCCGAAAATACGTAAACACGGCTGAAAGCTGTCGAGTCATCGAGCAGTTCAGTTCACATTGCGATTTTTCAAATAATTCTAACAAGCACACGGTATTATTTGATGCCAAATAAAAGCTAATGAACTCATTATTTCATCCGCAATGATTAAAGGCAAAATGTATGGCTACTTTAAGAAGAATTTGATATTATTTTACAGACATACCAAATCATAGTTGATTCGAGCACCATCTTGGAAATCTGTAACGCAGACGGCAGACAAACGCATGCGCTAAATGTAAAAATTTAAGCTATGACGGCAGCCGCCAGCCCTCTTCACTCCTATGGACTATGGAGCACTATGGAGCGGCTGTGTGCAAGTTAAGAAGTTCTGTGCTCACTCGTGAGTGGCGCGTCGATCGTTTTTCCTCGTTACGCCCACGGTTTGCCTCAACTCCAATGATCGACGTGCCACCTTTGAGTGGGCACAGAACTTCTTACCTTGCACACAAATCCACTGTACAGACCACCAGGCAAGAATGAGAAGAGAGCGGTGCAAGTTTTCGTTGTGTTCGACCTTCAAATTTCTTTTTTATGTTAAAATGTTTGAACAGAACTGTACTGTGCAGTGCTATTTTAAAGCAAATTAATCAAACAAAATTGATATAAAAATGCATGGTTAATGGCTAACCATCGTTCCCACATAATTATTCAAAGCTGCTGCGCTTTTCATATTCATTTATATTTTATAGAAACGAATTTTTTTTTAAATTGAGTAATATCGTTGGATCTTTTCCCGTGAATAATTATTTTCATCCAAAAATTTGATTTTAACTACAAGAATTAAAGGGATGAAGATTATTTATTTCTTCAGATAAGTCTAAACTGTTGAGAAGTAAAACTGGGGGTGACTTTTTGAATGCGTTATCTAAAATCACTTCAATTTTGACACCTAAATATCAGAAAATATAATAAATTTTTACACAGTATATTTTTAAGTTGATTATTTTGTCCAAACATCAGAGATCAGAGACGCATGCTAAAATTAAAAGAATTAAAAGTACATTCCAAACATTTATTAGATTTATTACGCTGCTCAACAGTTTTAGTCCTTAAAATCATACACGCCATGAACTTGAATAAATTTAAATAGCTTAATAAAAATAGCTTATATAATTACAGTATCAATTAAATTGTAAGAATTTGAACTTAATAAGTGAAAATCCAGGGTCATATATTTATATGTATTGATAAACTCATAAATTACTAGCAAGAAATAATACAATACATAAAACTTTCAAATAAATCGCGCTCTTTGTTTTGCATGGCGCTGTCGCTGTGTTTGTTGTGCTTGTGCAGCCGCAGCAAAAATTTGCGGTGGGAGGACTCCAAAGATTGACAGAATATGAATATGTATGATATGCAAATATCTGTGCAATTTTAGAGGTAATTAACACAAGCATTTTCTTCGTCCAACTATTGAATGAAATTTCCAATTTGGAAGGTTCTCGTTGACCATCTCTTCTTATTTTGTAGCAAACGAAGGGCGTGCCGAATCGAAGTCACTTTCACCAGCGCCTTGCGGCTGTCTTTCTTGATTTATGGTTTTTCGCACAATCTGCATGCGGACGAAATGAAAGTGACCATCAAATGTGAGTTGACTGCGCTCTTTCGAATTTCTATACTTTTTCTACAACCACATTTTACGTGTTCGCTCCAGGCTGGGCTGGTGTGGCGACTTGGCGCTGGGTTGCCAATGATGACAACTGCGGAATTTGCCGAATGCCATTTGATGGATGCTGCCCTGAGTGCAAATTGCCTGGAGATGATTGTCCTCTGGGTAAGTAATACCGATTTGCGATTCAATGAGAATTAATTAAAAATTTAACTTGCAGTTTGGGGCCAGTGCTCTCACTGCTTCCACATCCACTGCATCATGAAGTGGCTCAATTCCAATCAAGTACACAGTCTTTGCCCGATGTGCCGCCAAGAGTGGAAATTCAAGGAATAAATTGATTTTATATCTAGTACTCAAATTAAGGTATGTTTCTCCCGCAGTGATAGCAAAACAAGAGCATTATATTAAATATCTTTTCCAAGGTGAAAAATGTCGTCTCCTCCTTCATTGCCATTCACCTTGCCTCCCTTGCCGAAGAGTTTGAGTGGAGCCTTGGACAAGGACAATCTCGTACTCTTGCAGGAAGAGATGGTGAAGCAGCAGCAGCCAGCCCGGCAGCGTCCCATTCCTCCGCCAAGGAATCCTCCTCCTGCACCCCCTCGAAATCCTCCTCCTCCGAGACCGAGTCAGAAGAGGCACGCTCCTGCTCCTCCTGTACCACCACCCCCAATCGGCCTTCAGCACCAAAGCTCTTCCTCTCGCCTGCAAGTCAATCCAATCAGGGTGACGTCCTCCCTTGATGCTCAACTGGCAGTTCTCAGACAGGAAATGGTTTGTAATTTTATTGGAAGATTAAAAGTTGTAAAAATTAAAGCTCTGCATGGCTAGCATTTTTGGAACAAAACCTAATCCCAAATTCAGCACCTGAATTACAAAATTTGTACCACATGGTCAAATCATCACACTAAAACGCATTAAATTTTGATTTTAGGACAGATTATTATTTGATATTATTGCATTAGAATGTCTGTATTAGGCTGCTGTATTTAACTTATTTAAACTATGGCTACTTCGCAACCCTGTTTTGCAATTCAAACACTAAAATGCAGAAAGGATTGATAAATCTAAAATTATAACTGATAGTTTTTATCTTATTTAATTATTTGATACCATAATTTCAGGGTAAAATCACAAGAGCCAAAAACTCGTAATCTTGGAGCAGGTGTGGATTTAGATATAACTATGTAATAGTAACCAAGCTCTGGGTTTTCAAATAACCTCATGGATACACCTGGTATTCTATAAATGGACCTATGTAGTTATCTATAAATTTACTATTGATAATTAATCAGATCAATTGGATCACTGAACAGTGCAAAATATACTTTGTTTACTATCTTTAAAATACCTGTTGATGCCTCTTTTGAGAAGTTTATCAGTTGGTTGGAAAATTTAATATTAATTTACATGACTGTAGGTTGGACTGCGGCAGCTGGATCTTTCACTTCTATCGCAGCTTTGGGCGCTGAATGAAAACATTCAGGAGTTCCGTGCGATGCTGCAGGAGCAAGATGAAGCAACGCTGTCGCCACCGTCGGCCGACGAAAACGACGAAATGTTCCGCCTGGCCCCCTCTGCCGGCATCCGATTCCCAGGGGGGACAACCCTCACAGCAGTACCTGAGCAATATATACTTTCGAGCAGCTCTTCAGAGTCAAGTGTCGAATTTGGTAACGTGTGAATCCTGACAGAAAACAAATGAACACGAGAGTGATAATGCGGGTGCAATGTATAATGAATCTATTAAATAACCTCCTATTTCATGGAATTATAATTCCTCTCAAGTCCTTGCCATGTTAGAATTAAAAAAAAACACGTCTGTATTCACACGTGTTGAATTATAAAATCATTAAAATGTTACTCAAAATGATGTGTAATAAAACGAACTTACATTCCCTATGACAACATGCGTTTTAATGGAGTTCCTGGGTATCTTGAGCGCAAGAACTGCTACTGTGTTGCCATGGTAAAGCACTAAATCCATCAAATCAAAACATCACTGGCGTTGCCACGGTAGCATTAAAAAAGTAGCTTAAATTTCTATCTTGTGGGTTGAGAAGATAAAGATGTTGAAAAGGAAAAAACTTGGAGAAAAATGCAAGGACGAAGGACCGACAAAAAAGCAGCTGGCCTTCCTCCAGGAGGTTCTCCGAGGTGATGGAGAGAGTTCGTCCCAACCAGAGCAATTTAACATTGTACAAGAATATCATCAGCTAAAGGCAGAGTTGCTGAAGCGCTTGCAAGTGAACCAAGAGCCCCCTCGGCAGATCAGTCGTGGATCAGTTCCTAAAAGAAAGGAGCTGTTGCCTCCAATTAAAAGCAGTCACAAAAAGAGAGCAATAAAGGTGAGAATCATTTTTAGGATTTTGAGATGAGATAAACGGAATTTTCAATATTAACGATATTACAGAAAATTAGCAGACCATACACAGAAATGATGCAGCAACGGGTGGAATATAGAAAAAAATTATTGGCTTATTTGAATGAGGGTAGTGAGGAGGGCGAAGATGACGAAAAAAAATTGGAGCGGAGGATGCAACGGTACAGACGATACGTCCAGCACGGAATCGGGACTGAGCACATTGCGCCTCTCCAGCAAAGCTTTATCAACAGGATTCTAAGCTTGATACCAATTAGGTTTTTAATATTTTTACATTAAATATGATATACAATTGTAAAAATCTTAAAAAATCTGTGGCCTTCTATTTTTTTTCATTTAAGATTGAAGAAGAATTTCAAAGATGAGCTGCAAACACTGCTGTCTGAAGTGCAAAAAGAATTCATCCAAGAAGTAAAAGTGTCGGTGGTGGAGTACGTGCTGCACCACGATGACAGTGCGCCACTAAAAGGACTCGACGCACGTCCGCGCCTCAACTCTGTGGAGCGCACGAGACAGGCTATTGCCGACAAAAAGCGAAAAGAGACTATGGGCCGAACCAGAGTCTACATTAGGAAAAACTTGCACACCGTCAATCACTGCATACTGCTTGTGCTCGACATTTGGCATAAGTGCTTCAGGTCAGGACTGTTTATGATTTATAAAAAATGGGTTAAAACAATAAATTTAATGAATTCAGTGAACTAAGATTAGTTGATCTGAAGCAGTTGAGCTCGCTGGAAAAGGCCATTGAGCTGAAATCCTTTATGGACTTAATTGGCCAGCAAATTGTTACCGCTGTTTTGTATTTGAAGAACAACTGGTTTCCTGCGTTGGAGACAGTATTTCTGCAGGTGGAGATTATACTTTTTATCAAACGCGGATGAATATTTCTGCTATGCTAATATAGGGTTGCAGAAAACGAATGCTGCCGCCGGCGACTGCAGAGAAGCAGCGAAAAGATTTCTTTGAGTGTGTCGCCACGATAATGACAACTCAAATGCAGCAGCTCTGCATTTTGTCCATTAGAGACTTCACAAACTTCATTTGTGACACGAAAGTAAGTCATAATAAGTAATAGAAAAATGCTAAAATTATTAAATAACAACCTGCAGTCGCGGCGCAACAAGGGATTCGTTTTGGAGGTAGCCTACAGAAGTAAGGTGATTGCCTTCGATCCGTCTTTCCCGACATTCAAATTGGAAATATTGAACTTGATCGATAAATTCAAAGACGCCGTTTCGAGAATACCGCGAATCGAGACGGTGCTGGTGGAGAAACTCGGACTGCAGCCCCTTCCGCAGGAAAAGCGCCTCTTGAAGGTATGCAACCCGCGCGTCATTCGCGGCGAGCGCATTGCATACACAACTCACTGCAGGCGTTCATTGTGAATTTCTGTCATTGAAGCCGGCGATTCCGAATAAAATTTTGAGAGAAGCGAAGGAGACGCTGATTGCAAATCTCGACGAACAACGCATTCTGCCTGAAATGCGAATCCAAGATTTTGACTGCTACATCAGCCTCATCAACGGAGAAGTACACATTATTTGCCACGCTCATAGTTTGAATGAATTTTAATAAAATGTATCGCTGCAGTGGCAAGAGGAGGTGGACCGTTTCCTGCGCAGCAAGCAGTCATACGACGAGCTCGTGTCCAGGGTAACCGAGCTGCACGAGCTGAGTCAGACCATCCCTTGCGACACGTGGCTCGTCGTGGACGCCGGCCTCTTTGAGGTCCACCGCGGCCCTTTGGTGGTCGCCCTCGTGCAGGCGGCCATTGCCCTTAGAGACCAACTACTGGCTCACATGAGGGCCGACCATCTAGCACTCTCCTCAAAGTGAGTGAATTCAATCGAATTGATTTTTACAGGTCTTCCTGACCAATTTAATGTTTTAATTTTATTTTATTTGGTTAATAAGTCTAGAAAAATTATTGCGATTCCTGCCCTTTGGAAATTGTTGAATACAGTTAAAACTCTTATTGTTAGAAACCAATGATTTTACTATATGTATAATTTGTTGTCCTTAACTATTTTATTTTACTGTTTTGTTTTATTCGGTAAAATATTCCGCTTACTGATTAAAAGGAGCGTGCTATTATTATAGTAAGTTATCAATCTATCCGTGAATTAAAATATCAGGGAAAATAACACCAGTGAAAGCAGATTACAAAAAAATTGGAATTTTAGTAAAGGCGCGCACAGTTGTAAATAGTGGAGTTTTGTTGTCTGCGGATCATAATTGATAAATTGAAATTAATTTAGTTTTCCTTCATTTTGGTGTTTTTTTCTCGATAAACGTGTGTTTCCAAGCTAATTAGAATATTTAACAAGGCTAAGTGAGGAATACGAAGAAATCGCGACACGCGCCTTGGCCCCGCCAGCAAACACGGCCGAGCTGATGACCCTGAAGGAATATGTGCATCAGGTCGAATCGAGCACCTTGGCTCAGTTGGAAGACCGACTGCGGCAAGTGTGTCAGTCGATGCTTTTCTTGGTAGACCACATGACTGTTGCACCTTCTGAGGTCAAGCAGAATGCTGCCCCGTTCAAATGGTACGGTAAAATGCCCGATGTACTCGCTGAACACGAAGAAATTGTGCACAAGAAAACTGCTGAATATCAACAAGCGCTCAAGGTATTGAATTTCTAACTTCAAAAAATGATTTAACTTCTGATTGAATCATTACTTCTGTTAAGTGAGCAGTATTTTTTGCAATATTTAAATTTTTGTTTTTGTTTTACAGGTGAGAACGCAGAATTTTGTCGAGTCCCTTGCCCAGCAAGAGAGGCTGGTAGCTGAATTCCAAACATTGGGCGACATAAATGAGTTGCCGAGGTATTTGCAACGAGCGCGGACTTTGCAATCGCGGCTGAACGCTGCCATGACGGACATCAAGCAGTTCAACGCCGAAGAGGCTGCCTTTGGATGGGAAACCTCGCAGTATCCACTTCGCGAACAAGTTTGTTTCAGACAGCGCAATCAAGATTAATTATAAAATTTAATTATTAAAATTTTCTTAGATATCGGAGCAGTTGGGGCCGTACCTTGAGCTTTACGAGACGGCGAACGGTTTTATTACTAAACACGAACTGTGGATGAGCAGTCAGGTCGGAGCATTTCATCCCGTCGAAATAGAGGCTGAAGCCGAACATTTTTGGCAAACCGTGCAGCAGCTTGAGAAAACTTTCACAGACGTGCCTGTGGTGAAGCAACTTATAAGCAAAGTAAAAGAAATAGCCGCGCTCTATGGAGTTTTATGGTACAGTTTGAATTTTTGAATTGCTAGGTACATCACTGTATCGAAGAATTCCGCGACAATTTGCCAGTGATTCAGACTTTGGGAAATCCAGACATGAAGGAGCGGCACTGGGAGAAAGTGTCTGAAATCGTGGGGTTCCCCTTGAAAGCGGACACATCACTCACTCTAGCTCGCATAATCGACTTTGGTTTAGGCGACTACAACAGCAAATTTCAGGTGATCAGCGAGTCCGCCACGAAGGAAAATAATTTGGAAAAGGCGCTCAACACAATGATCGAAGAGTGGGTCACAATGGAATTTTCAGTCGTACCATACAGGTGCTGCTCAATTTGCTCTTGATAAATATAAATTTTTAAATGTGAATTCATCAGGGAAAGCGGGACGTATTTTCTTTCGTCAATAGATGACATTCAACTCCTCCTGGACGACCATATAGTAAAAACGCAAACAATGAGAGGGTCACCATATATAAAGCCCTTTGAAAAGGACATTACGTAAACCTTGTTATAACTTTAGTTTTTCAGAACGCGCTAATAAATCTTTCAGGGAGTGGGAAACGAATCTAATGCTTCTGCAGGAAATTCTCGACAGTTGGATGAAAGTTCAAGGAACGTGGATGTATTTGGAACCGATCTTCTCGTCGCCGGACATAAATGCTCAAATGCCAGAAGAAGGCCGACGATTTGGAGCTGTCGACAAGGTTTTTGTTCAATTTTGTGCAGAAATTTAAAAGTGAAGTTAATTTTTGAAAGATGTGGAGAGATATAATGAAAGTAGTCGTGACCGATCTGCATGTGCTGGTCGTTTCAAAAATCGACAAAATGCTCGAGCGCTTGCACAAATCGAGTGACCTTCTGGACGCCATCCAAAGAGGCTTGAACGACTATTTGGACAAGAAAAGGATTTTCTTTCCTCGCTTTTTCTTCCTCTCCAACGACGAACTGCTCGAGATTCTTTCAGAGACCAAAGATCCCTCCAGGCATGAGAAACATGCAAAGCGTTATCTTAATCATCATTAATCTAAATTTTAGGGTTCAGCCAAATCTGAAAAAGTGTTTCCGCGGGATTGCTAGACTTTCTTTCACGGAAGATATGGCAATTTCCTCCATTATTTCTGCTCAGGGAGAGGATGTTGAGTTGGTCGAGGTGATCGATACAGCGTCCGCGAGGGGACAGGTCGAACAGTGGATGCAGCAGTTGGAAGTTGGAATGAAAAGTAGCGTTAAAAAGGTATTATTTCAACCACGTGAAACGCTCAAAAATTACATTCAATCGAAATTTGAAATATTAGCTTTCAAACAAATATTTGTAAGTTTATATGCTTTGAAATTTTTTAAAGATTATTCTCGACTGTCAACGTGATGTGGACTTTAAAGGCGATAATAAATGGCTTTTGGAGAGTGCGGGCCAGGCGGTGCTCACTCTATTTCATATTAAGTGGACCCAAGACACCGAGAAAGCAATTGAGGAGGGCACGCTAAATGAGCTGTTGAATGTTTTTGCAAAGCACATTGAAGAAGAGACAGAGCTGCTGAACCAGAACATTTCCTCCAGTAATCGATCAATGCTTGGTACATTTTTTACTGTAAATTCTAAAAAGGTTTTAAATAGCACCAATAACTTTAGGTGTACTTTTAAGTCAAAATATTTACTGTAGAAACGTAATTATGACTTTGATTAATAACGGGGTGCAGAAGGTTGAAGATTTTCATTGGATAACTCAACTTCGCTATTACTGTGAGGTAAAAGTTTGGTATTTGGATGTTCAAGACCCTGTTTGAATTTTTATTATTGTATAGGAGAAGGAGATTTTGATTAAAATGCTGAATGCGAGCACATCATACGGATATGAATATTTGGGTGACGTCGTGCGCTTGGTTTTGACTTCGCAAACAATCCAATGCTATCAAGCAATTTTTGCAGCTTTGAAGTTGAGCCTAGGTGAAAAGAAAATTTAATTCAATGATCTTGGTAGAATTGAAACAATCCACAGGGGTCGTAATTGACGGTCCTGTTAGTTCGGGGAAAACGGAGAGCATAAAAGATTTAGCAAACATCGTGGCTAAACAGTGCGTTTTCGTAAGTTGCTCGTCAGAAATGGACTGCACTACTCTTGTGAAGCTGTTCAAGGTTGAATTAAGTTACTGGAAATTCACGTTTGCAGCTGACTTTTTTATCAAAAGGGGGTGGCTTCGTCTGGAGCATGGATTTGTCTCGACGAGCTCGACAGCTTGGGAGTCAAAACGCTCTCTTCGATGTCGCATCAAATTTTGGCCATTCAAAGAGCAGTGAAAGCGAAAAAAGGATTTGTTATACTGGACAACGTGAAAGTCCAGCTCGACTCGTCTAGCCTGATTTTGGCAACGCTTGGAAATGCCGGGTCTGCGAAGTTGCCAGCTAATCTAAGAGTATCGTTAATTTGTAAATCTAATAAGAGGTCGAAAATATAGCGGGACCAAAATTTTAGTCACTTCTGCGACCAGTTGCTATGAAAATTCCTTCGATCAGGATCCTTTCTGAGGTGGTTTTGGTCGCAAATGGATTCCGTGAAGCTAAAACCCTTGCTAACAAGATAGTACAAGTCTTCAGTCATTGTGCAAGAAAATTGTCACTGCAAACGCATTACGACCATGGTACTTCTCATTACATGATATAATTTACGATTGCACGCTAATAATTTACTAGGTTTGCGAGCTGTGAAATCGGTTCTCGACTGTGCCATTGCACAAAGATTTTTGAGAAAAGATGCACCCGAGGAAGAAATTATCTTAGACGCAATAGAGAGCGTGAACAGCTCTAAATATACAAGTTACGATTTAATCGTATTTCAGGTAACATACATTTCACACAGATAAATATGATGAACTGATTGTTATTTCATTTGTTAGGAAATTTTGGCTAGAACATTTTCTATCAATGAATGCGGATTGGAAGCAAAACAAGCCAGGCAGCAATTGATGGAGTGTGTCAGGAAAGTTTGCTCAAGCAAAAACTTGCAGCCCACTGAGAGTTTTGTGGAGAGCATCGCGAAAATGTGCAGTGCACTCAGAGTCAAGCAAGGGGTCATTGTTCTCGGACAGCCTCTTGCGGGGAAAACGACTGCGTACCAAGTGCTCGCCGCTGCACTTAATGAGCTCGTACGTATTTTTCTTCCCTCTGAAATTAATATTTAAATTACCTCATTTTAAAGGAAAATAAAAAGGTGCAAATGACAGTGATTAACCCCAAGTCGCTGACGCTTGAGCAGCTCTACGGCGCGTTTGATCCAATGACTCACGAGTGGACAGACGGGGTTTTGCCAAAATGCTATCGTCAAATGGCATTGTCAAATTCTCAAAACAGGTTTTTATACAATTTGGATAAAAATATAGTTTCGTGAATCTTTTTGCAGAAAATGGTTAATATTTGACGGCCCAATCGATTCTTCCTGGGCAGAAAGTTTGAATACCGTACTTGACGACAGTAGGCGCCTGTTCCTTATGTCCGGAGAAAATTGTTTTCTTCCATCAGGAATGAATCTTATGTTTGAGACCGACGAACTCACAAATGTTTCCCCTGCTTTCGTAAGTACAATGGAGTACGCGACTAAAAATTTATTTTTAATCGATATCAAAAAGGTGTCTAGGTGCGGAATATCGTACATCAGCACTGAAGCGGTTGGTTGGAGGTCACTTTTAAAATCATGGATACAAAATTTGCCGGGTGTCTTGAAAGATCATTTGCAAATAATTACCGATTTGTTTGAAAGATTCTGTCCCCCATTGATCAACATGCACAGGAAAGGCATTTTTAAGGTAATGTTCGATGTGTGATTTATTTTGTGCAGTTCAAATTAATTCATTACAGTCCGAGTTTCCTTTAATGGAGTGCAATTTGCTCCGGTCAACAACGAATATATATGACTGTTTTGTGACTCAATACACAATAGATGACGGAAAGGATGAAATATCAAGCATAGATATGAGGGCGCAACTTGAGGTTTGCAGTCGGCTTTTTTCCTTAAATTTATTCTACTGTAAAATAATTTAGGGAATTTTCTTCTATGCATGCATTTGGTCCATTGGTGGAGCACTAGACGCCGCGAGCAGAGTTAAATTCAACAAAATCTTCAGGGGGCTTATGGCAAACGAATTCCCGTCTGAGCTCAAAAGCGAGTTTCAAATCACAGATGAAATTGCGCCTCCTGTAAAACCATACATTTTTCCAATCCCTGATAATTTCACCGTGTACAATTATCGCTTCTTCAAAGAGGTAAAAATAAGAATAAAAATTTCAGTTCCTTATGTAGAGATTTAAAACAGGGAAAAGGAAAATGGAGACCCTGGGAAGAAGACTTGAAAGGTTCCCCGCCGATTCCACGGGAAATTCCTGTCAATCAAATAATTGTTCCAACATTGGAGACGGTGCGGTGCTCAGCTCTTTTAAACCAGCTTGTAAGCCACAATAAACCCTTGATCTTGGTCGGCCCTTCAGGTGTCGGAAAATCGATATACATGTCTGTAAGTTTGAATTTTCAAGCAATTTAAGCGTTTCATTAATATTTTTGTGTAGGATTTTTTGGAGAACAAAGTGGATAAAAATGTTTACAAGCCCCTGCTAATTCTTTTTTCCAATCGAACGTCAGCTCAAGATATCCAAGATTTGGTCATGAGCAATGTTGACAAGCGTAGAAAAGGTTGTGGAATAGTGATTTTAGAGGGATTCCAATAGAGATGTTATTTTTCTGTAGGTGTCTACGGTCCTCCTCTGGGCAAAAAATGTCTCGTTTTTGTCGACGATGTCAACTTGTCCGAGGTTGTTAACAAATGCCAGCCCCCGGTAGAGCTTCTGCGACAGTTGCTAGACCACGAGACGTGGTTTGAAATCTCTACCGGATCTCCACAAAAAATCACAGATTTGCAGATTTTGTGTGCTATGGGATCGGCACCATTTGGTTTGCTTAAAACCTCTAAAAGGTTTTTGAGGCATTTTTCGGCAATTTCCATTAACGAGTTTGAGGAGACAACTCTCGTCGCTATTTTCAGCAGACTGATGCTTTGGCATTTAGACACGCGGTAATAATTACACAGCGACGATATATATTGCTAAAATTTAAGTGTGCTCACAGCGGATTCAGCAAAGAATTCGACCCTTCAATCGATGAATTGGTGGCGGCCACCCTTAAAGTGTACGCAACTACGAAATCATTCCTGATGCCGACGCCTTCGAAGTGTCATTACATTTTCAACCTGCGCGACTTTTCACGAGTGATTCAGGTTTGGTGGAAAAATTCGATTAAAACGTGTAACGCGCTTAGCTTATGTTGAAATAGGGCGTGCTTTTGTCTGTACCTGAGGCAATCGAGGATTTAGCAGCCATGAAGAGGCTGTGGGTGCACGAGGTTTTGCGAGTTTTTGCGGATCGAATGCCCGACATAGAGGACAGAGACTGGCTCTTGCAGGTCGTCAGGGAAACTTGTTCCGAGAAACTGGGCAACGACATGGATCAAATGTTCAAGCACTTGGCCACGAAGGAAAATCCGGTATTTAAATTAATTAACTGTAGCAAGACAGTTCCTCGCACGAGTGTTTGTAGCGAATCACGGAGCTGGAACTACGGCAGCTACTGTTTTGCGACTTCGCTAATCCCAAAGCAGACGCCCGAAATTATAGTGAAGTGCACGAAATCGACAATTTGAGAAGTGTTGTCGAGAGGTGTCTCGGTGAATACAACAGCATGTCGAAGAAGCCCGGCGAACTGGTCATGTTCAGGTTTGCCAGTTTGTCAATACATTAAATTTAGTTCTTTCAACTGACGTTACAGATACGCAATGGAGCACTTATCCCGAATTTGTCGGCTACTGAAGCAACCAAGGAGCCACGGCCTTCTAGTCGGCCCAGTGGGCCTGGGGAAACAATCACTGGCGCGATTGGCAGCGTCAATATGCTATTACGAACTGTACCAGGTAGAGCCAGCGTGCTTCTCTCGCATTAATTGGAACCTTATATTTTCCAGCCCGACATAAACAAAAATTATTCAACAACCAAATGGCGTGAAGACATTAAAGAACTGCTGATTAGGAGCGGAACTTCAGATCAGAACGTAGTTTTACTCTTTTCGGATGAGCAGGTATTTATAAATTATTTTTACAGGTATGTTATGTCGCTAAAAACGATATTTATAGGAAAAGAGCGAAATTTATTTAGAGGATGTAAATCACTTGCTTTGTGCTGGAGAGATAGCGAACTTAATAACTCCTGACGAAAAAGCGGAAATTGTGGAGAAGATGGGAGAAATTGACAAACAAAGGGACAAATCAGTGCAAGTATGCGAGCAAACAGAAAATTTTTATCATCATATCAAACCAATTATCAAACTACACAGACGGATGGCAGCAACCCAGCTTTGCTGAACTTTTTCTTGCAAAAGCTGCGAGATCAGCTGCATATCATAATTTGTCTCAACCCAGACTCAAAAAACTTCAAGAGAAGATTACAAAAGTTTCCAGCTCTAATAAATAATTGCACCATCAATTGGTTTTTGGTAAATTTAAATTTATTGTGGTATTTTGTGATAAAAAAAACCCCTCAAGGACTGGCCTGATGACGCATTGCAAGATGTAGCAGAGAACGTTTTGAATTACTGCGGTCTGGAGGGCAATGAATTGCAAACGTGCATCGATTTGTGCAAATGTTTCCACGCCGACGCTCAGGCTTTATCTAAAAAAGCCAAAAATCATTTCTTTAGCTTAATCACGCCCACGACCTACATTGATTTTCTGAAGATATTCAAGAAAATTCTGATTGATAAAAGAAGGTACTCAAGTATGAAATAAAAATATTTAAAATCAAATTGGAATCGAAAGATACGTAATGGAAGCCCAAGAGAAATGTAATACAGCAGCGGACAAAATATTAGGGGCAGAAAAAGAAGTTCCTGAGATGCAAGAGGAAATTCAAAATCTAATGCCGAAACTGAGAAAATCGGCTGAACTTGTCGAGCAGGGATCAGTGGCGGTTGAAAATGAAACTAGAGACGTCACGGAAGTAAGAAATGAAAAACTAAAAATATCAATTTCTCACAAGCATTCTTCTTCATTAAAAAGACCGAGCAAAAGGTGCTAGTTGAGCGTGAGCTGGTCCAAGAAAAAAGAGAGAGGGTGAAAGTTCTGCAAGAGGAGTGCGAATCGTGTGTTTGCGAAATGCTGGCACCACTTGACGAGGCAACTGCTAATTTGGAGAATTTGTCCCTCTCGGATTTATCAGCGCTAAGGGGAATGAAAAGTCCGCCAAAGAATCTCAAGTTGCTGATGGAAGCGATTTGCTTGATGAAAGTAAATTATTATTTATATGATGTTGAACTGTGTAAAATGCTATCATATATAGGACGCAAAATCAGAAAAGGTCGCGAATCCAAATGCGCCCGGCAAAACGATGGACGACTATTGGGGCCCAGGAAAGAAATTACTGGCTGACCCTAAATTTGTTGAAGGCCTGATGCAAATCGACAAGGAAAATATTCCATCAAAGGCCTCAAAACAGATCCAAGAGCGAGTTATTTCAGATGACACATTCGATCCAGATAAACTAAAAGCCGTTGCTCCAGTGACGGAAGGCAAATTAAATTAATTAAAACCCGCTTGCTCAATTAATTGAATTTAACAAAAACTTAGTTTTATGCCGGTGGGTCATTGCCCTGTACAACTACGACGTGGCAGTCAAAACTGCAGCTCCGAAGCGGCAGCTTCTGGCCGAGGCGACGGAGGAACTGCAAAACGCGAGCACCGTTTTAGAAGTAAAAAAATTCCTAGCCACTATTTGAAATAACCAAAATAAATTTTAACTTTAAAGGAAAAAGAAACGGCTCTGAGAGAGGCTGAAAGTAAATTGACTGACGCGAAGGCTGACCTCGTGCAAGCCCAGGCACAAAGGGAAGAGCTACACTCGAGGCTGGAGTTGTGCCAGAAAAAAATCAAGCGTTCTGAAGAACTCCTCGCGGCACTTCTTGGCGAGACTGGCAAATGGCAAGCCAGGGCAAAAGAGCTAGCACAAAGCTTTCAGTCTATTACAGGCAAACTAAAATTATAATCCAAGCATAATTTTATTTAATTTTTTATTTTAAAAGGGGACATGCTCGTGTGCGCGGCATCGGTTGCGTATTTGGGTCCGTTTGGCCCTAATTTACGGAGCCAGCAAACCACCAAATGGGTCCAGGCGGTCAATGCTAAGGGTCTGGTGTGCTCTGCGCAGCCTGAGCACTTCAATTTGAGCACTGTCTTAGGGGACAAAGTAGAGCTGCTGGATTGGAACAATATCGGTCTCCCTTTGAGCGATTCTTTCGTAATGGGAAGCGCTGTGATTATCAAGTATATTAAAAAAATTAATTTAACTCTTAATATTTTAAAACATAACTAGGCATTCGGAAAAATGGCCCCTTATTATTGATCCTGAGGGACAAGCGAATAAGTGAGTTTTGTTCACTTTGCGATAAGCTAACTTTAAATATATGTAAATTGCAGGTGGATTAGAGCCATCGAAGGGCAAAATCAGTTACAGGTTTTGCGGTTGTGCGATTCTGACTACATTAGAAACTTGGATTCGTGCATTCAAAACGGAAAAGCTGTAAGTAGTGAAGGTGTTAAAATGAAGAAATACTAGTTCATGTTTCTGTTAGGTGCTGTTAGAAAATATAAGTGGGGAGCTAGATCCCATACTGGACCCACTGCTGATGAAGCAGACTTTTAAACAAGGAACCATGGTCGCCGTCAAGATTGGTGATTCAGTGATTGAATACAATCCAAATTTCAGGTAAACTTTTTAAAAATATGTCGTTGCTTTTATGAAAATATATCGTGAGCAGACTTTACATCACCACACGCAAAAGAAGCTTTAAGATGTCGCCCGAATTCGCTTCAAAGGTTACTTTGATCAACTTAGCGTTGACCCCGCTCGGTTTGCAAGAACAGCTGCTATCAGTAACTGTACAGAGGGAAAGGCCAGACCTCGAGTCAGAAAAGTCGCAAATCATGACCACAGGAGCAGATAATTTACGGTATTTATAATTTTTTAAAAAGAATGTCCAATTACTGGAATTTCATCTTCTACAGACAACTACGAGAGCTAGACTTAAAAATCTTGGACGAAATCTGGGCATCTAGCGGCGACATTTTGGAGGACGATATGGCAGTGCAAGCCGTCTGCCTGGCCAAAACGTTGATCAACGAGGTCATCGAGAAAAAAGTTAACAACGACCAGACCGAGGTGTCAATCGACAAGTCCCGTTTACTATATGAACCGGTGGCGGAGAACGCCAGCAATTTGTACTTCAGCCTCGTCCAGCTGGCTGCTCTAGAGCCTATGTACAAATTTTCTCTTGCCTGGTATACAGATTTATTCATCAATGTGATTGATACAACCGAACGGGTGGAGGACTTGCAAAAACGCATGCAAGACTTGGGAACGCAGTTGTCACTCACTCTATATCAAAGCGTTATGCCATGTGTTTTTGAAAAGGTTGGTTTCAAATTTACTGAACAAACAATCCAAAAAATACACTTTTGATTTTTCCCTTAGGATAAAATAATATTCGCAGTATTGATTGCGAAGGCTACGAAAAAAATTAATCTCGACGAGGAAGAGTGGGAGTTTCTGCTCGAAAACGAATTCCAAAGAGATGAATCGAATGAGAGCTGCTTTGAATGGTTGTCTTTGTCCTGTTGGCAAAGGTTAAATGCTCTTTTTCAGTTATCTGGATATGAAGTAAGGACATATTATGTAAATGCAAAGGACACGACGATTTCGTTTAATGAATTTCAGCATTTGAGAGATAATTTAAAAGAAAATGAAAATCAATGGAAGGAGTTCTATGAAACAAAAACCAAAAGTCTAGATATGTGCCCAGTTAAAGTAGAAGAGTTTAAAGTTTTACTGATTCTAAAATGCATCCGACCTGACATGTTAGTAGAAACTGCAACCAACTTAATTCAAGGTTGTCCTAACCCTAGTTTCAAGCGTCAAAATTAAAACCGATTTTCCCAGAAATTCTTGGAGCAGATTACGTTAACCCGCCATTGTTCAATCTGCCCTCATCGTTTTCTGCTTCTTCGTGCAAAAACGCCTTGATTTTTATGCACCAGCCAGGCTCTGATCCTACGTCGACCCTTCTAAAGTTTGCCACCGACATGGTGAGTGCAAACCGTAGTGAAAATTTCACTCTAATATTTGCGAATTCTAGCGAGTGACCCAAAAGATGCAAATCATATCTTTGGGCGAAAACCAGGGTCAAGCAGCGGCATTGGTTATTGAGGAAGCAGTGAAACTTGGGTCATGGGTTTTGTTGCAAAATTGCCACTATGAACCTGATTGGATGATCCATTTGGAAAAGGTCGAGAGCAAAAGGCTAGCCAACCCACAACTAAACATTTTTTATATTAGATTTGCGACGGATTGGGAGCGGAATCAACGCATCCCGAGTTTAGATTGTGGCTTTCGTCAGTGTCCACCGATCACTTTCCAGAAGCACTTTTGCAAACAGGCATCAAGATTGTATTTGATCCACCCATCTCAGTGAAAAATAATATGCTGATGTGAGTTGAGTAAGAGTCCGTTCAAAAATAATGCGACTGTTGAAACGTGTTTCAGGACTTTCACCAGCGACCCTATCTCGGACCTTGATTTTTACGAAAGTTGTGGCAAACTGAGTTCGGAATTTAGAAAATTACTGTATAGTTTTTGCTTCTTCCACGCCCTGACTATGCAGCGTACCATGTTCAGGCCCCTCGGTTGGACAGAACCTTACAAGTTTACCGAGTCGGATCTCAGATCGAGTTTAGTGCAACTCCAATCGATTTTAATAAATTCAACGGTTATACAAAAATTATTTAATCTGCTGAGTGTCAATAATTAATTCATCGTATAGGAGCTCTCCCTGCATTTCGTTTACTATGTCGCGAGTGAGTGCTATTACGGCGGACTTATGTTTGATCCCTGGGACCAGAGATGTCTCGAGAATCTACTTGCTGAGTGCTGTCGACCGAGCGTTGAGAATTGCAACTTTTTCTGCGACAAACTAGGTATTTCACGCGAGCTTAGGACCGACTACAATTGTAGAATTGTTTTTTTAGAACTGTTCAAGTATCCCGTGAACTTTCAATATGACGAGCAGGTTAACCACATAAAAAAGCTCCCTAATAGAAACGAGCCAGAGCTCTGTGGTATTAGCAACAGCGTTGGTAAAAAGACTGACGAGAGCCTAGCAATAAAATTCATTTCAGACCTGCATCTGTCCCAGGTAAAAATCATATTTTTAAAATTTTCTTTGAAATTGATAATTATCCCGTGGTGAAACAGGAGGAGTTCATTTTTAAGGTGCGTAATTTAATTATTTTTATTGTTTAACACTTAACAAGAGCGGTCTCTAGGTTATTGCCAAAGTTTCTGCCTCAAAATATGAGCAAGAATTGGTTGAAAATGCAAAAGGGATAATAAGCGCCCTGCCAAGCAAATTTGATCTAGGTGAAGCGACGGATACAGTAGCAGGACCACTGAAAGCAGTTTTAATGCAGGATTTAATCCAGTACAACGAGTTATTAAATGTCATGTGGTGTTCACTTGAACATTTCGTTAAGGCCATGCAAGGTATAATTGTATTATTATTGTTATATATAATACAGCCATGATATTTAAAGGGAAAGAAAAAATGCATTCTGAATTGGAAGAACTCGCAGCGAGCTTGACCGCAAACCGAATTCCTGAGTGTTGGAAACCAAAGTGCTACGCGTGCATTAAATCGCTAAAAGCATTCATCTCTGATTTAAATAAACGAGTTCAGTTCTTTCGGGTACATTTGAATTGAAAGTCAAAGCATGTATATCTGATATTCTTTAATTCTAGAATTGGTTGCAATCTGGTCAGCTGAACGTGTTTTGGCTTCCAGGATTTTTTGCGCCCAACAGCTTTTTGTCAATTTTATTGGAAAATTGTAGCCCTGAAACTTTTGACGGATTGGACGCGGAAAAGGTTATAATTGAGTGCGAGGTAAATATCAGTTTCGTCAATTTACTACTTGAATTAACAAATTGAAACGCAAAGATTTTGCGAGATGACATATTGATCGACAAAGGCGTTGTTGTGTCTGGATTGTATCTCAATGGTGCAAGTTGGGATGCAGAAAATAACTGCCTAGCCGAGATAGTGAAAAACGGTCCATACAGCGAGTTTCCCAAGGCAATCTTTAGCAAGCTTTTAATTTAATTGACTAATGATTGCTTCTAGATTTGGTTGAAGTCGTTCCTTCCATCGAATCATCACGATGGAAAAAAATACACTTGCCCAGTTTACCAAACGTCAGAGCGGCGCGGCGTTATCAACTCGTCTGGTCTTTCCTCAAATTTCCTATTTTCGGTTCAACTTAATACAAACACAGACCCCAAACACTGGATTCTCCGCGGAGTCGCCCTACTTTGCCAACTACCAGATTAATAGGTTTTACAGGCGTAATTCGAAACGCGAGGAGTTACTCCACTTCACAAGATATCGTTTATGTTAATCAAATTACACTCAATTATTCTAATACATGGATTAAAAATGGAAAATGTTCGAGCGCGCGATGCACATACCGGTTTCTTAATAGCGTCCAGACCTTCCCTCTCTGTCACGGGAGCGACTCCTGCGACGACGTTCCTTTGAGCGGGAGCGTTTTTCTCTGGAGCGAGATCTGCGGTGAGGAGAGCGAGATCTGGAAATCGGAAATGAATCAGTTTTGCATGTAAAAATATGGTAGTTTAAGGTGTGATTGAAGTATAGCAGTTTAACTCACAATTAAATATATAAGGTCACTCAGGTGTTGGTTATTGATTTCAGTCCAATGAAAATGAGATAAAATTTAGATACAATTTGAACACAATAATATATTGGATAATTACCTGCGACCGCCCTTACGCTTGCGACTGTACAAGTAGCGCCTCAAGTCACGGGAGATAGGCTTTAAATGCATGAAGTTGCAGAAGCCGCTGCGAGTACACTCCCTAAAATAAAATATTAATAACATATTAAGCACTCAATAAAAATTATTGAAAATGATGGATTTAGCATAAAAGACCTTCTTTGCAACTTTGATAAGTAAACTTTTTGATTCACCAATGAAGTGTTCATTGGCTTTTATTTCTGACCCAATACACTTGACGTAAATTGAAAATAAATATTGCTCACCCCATCTCATACTGACGGCAACATGCTTCGCGAAAATCCGTTACTGGGCTGAGTTCGGCATAGACTGGTCGACCACCGAACCAGCGATTGTTTAGATCAGATACCGCTCTTTCGGCATCTTCTTCTCTGCGGAACTTGATGTACACGTTTCCGACAAGGTGGTCACCAAGATTGTCACAGACGTTCATCTCTTCAATCTCCCCATACTAATGACGTTTATTTAAACATTGAATTAAAGACGATTAAGTTTCATGTTAGAAAACATACCTTATCTTCGCATTCCACAAAGACGTCTTCGAAGAAATTGTCGTAATGCTCCTGCATTTCTTCATCAGACACATTTGCAATCACTGGAGAACAAATTGCGCATTAGTACATCTAAACAGTAGCAGAGGCCTTCTTCAAACTTACACTAAATGATAAATTTGCTTTGATTGCTTCAATCTCACATCAATATCATGTAGTAACAACGTGAAAAAATATTGCAAAGGGGAAACTAAGTATAAAAAATATATAAATTACTGTTTGAGCATTTTGGAGGAAGTCCAAGTGATTTTAATAGTTTTAACTGGTCACAAATTAGTAAAAATTAGGTTCATGTGGAACACAACTCGATAATACTTACAGTGAGACCCATCTGCAGATTTGGCTGAATTTTGAGGATTGACGTACAAATTTTGCAGCAGCACGGTCTGTAAACAGCTCTTTATTGGTTACACAAACTCAAAATAAAAATTAAAAACATACCTGACTGAATGTTGGTTTATTATGAATACGAGAGCATCGATCTCCATGCCGGCAAGCTCCAATTTTGAAGTAAAAAGAACAGTTTACTCTGAAAATAAGAACATTTTAGTGTTCAATTAACTTGAACCTCCACAGGCATAAATGTGCCTGTCGAATAATGGTTGAGATAATTAGAAAAAGATGATCACGAATTGGTTTCGTAAGTTTCTTAACTAAAACACGCTTTTCACGGAGCGGGGGTTCCAATGCAACGAAATTGAAGCAAAAAATATTGCACGCTACTGAACTAATAAAGTTCAAACATTATTTTCCTTACTTGTCCTTTTCGGTACCGAAAATAGAGGCCAAATATTCAGCCATCCTTCAGGAATATCGGCTTAAACCAGAGAAATTGTGGAAAAAGCCGATCTTCTACCACCGTCAATGAAGCACGATCAACAACAACAGCATTAGAGGCGTACACAGGCACAGGCGCAGTACAGTACAGGCGTTCAGCCGTTCTTGTCAGTTTCACCAACAAAACTTAATAACTATTTTGCGAGCTGTGAGTTATCTCTAAAATTCGATCACTAAACTCCATCGAGGTAAATTGGAATTAAAATTTAATCGATGAAAATTTCTCTGGTTAAATACAATATTATTTATTTAAGAATTGATTTATTTTGATATTTTTAAACTTTTTTCGAAATTAAAAATCTATAAGATACATAAACAACAATCTCAGAGTCATTGAGGGCGATGGGTTAAGTAAAACTTTATTTCAGTTGGTAAAACGAATTTCTTAAACAAAACACTGATATGTATAACATATTATTGAGACACACCCAATTAATTGTAGTCATCAGTGGTTCAGTGTTGTTGTGATCTGCTACTTTGTTTATTAAATAATATTTGTTTTATGTATATTTTATGTTTAACTATTATTATCTAGTATTAAGGTATGTATGCCAATTACGTATATATTTCGTCCTGTTAGCGGTAAAATTGCGCAATTAGATATTTGCGCATCGCTCAACAAAGACCTAAATTTTCACTGGTGAATAGCTTTTGCCTTTTCTGGGCAATTTTACCGCTACATACCAGGACGATTTTTTGTCTAGTTTCTAATTTTCCTTATGACCGACACTATTAATTTCCTAAGTATGTACGTATTGTAATAATTGCAGCAGCTGCCAGTTCATTCTTCATGTGACTCTGAGAGGGTGATGAACCAATATTTTATCATTGAAGAGGACGACAGCAACAATTTTTTATGCTGCTGTGAATATGTTAATTTGAAAAATCAAAGGAGTCACTTGCTTGGGTGTTTATGTGATTGCGAACATGTTGACGAATATTTTGATCGGTAGGTTGTGTATTATTTAGTGGTAAATACATATTTAATTATAATTGTAGTACAGGTTTATATTATTTAAGAATTGGATACATAAGCCACCTATTTGCAAGAAAATGTGTGCGAGACCTAGTAAATTTCTAGCTCAGCGCGCATTGCAATGTAAAGCACTAAAAAATTATAATTTTTTACAGAACTATGACGGGGAGATCTATGCCTGCTGACATACACTTGAACATGTACCGCGTGATTCAAGACAGATGTCGTATCCCATGGCGCGGTGGAGCAAAGACTGTCCCTTTAGACGTTGTCCTTCCCACAGTTTTGCTTCCACTGTTTGCTTTAGTTGCATCAGTGAATGTGTGGTGTACATTCATCACATTCCTTCTCATCCCTTTCATTATTTTTTACGCCAAGAAATTTTACGGCGAAATAAATCCTAGATCCAAATTTTTCCTCTCCTGGTCGGTGACCTCAGCTATAAGTTTGCTCCTTATATTTGAGTTCATCGTAATCCCCCGCCTAGAAATCCTTCCATCTGAGAACTTTGTATTCATTGTTCTTCTGATGTTGGGTATTTCACTTCTGTGCGCCGCCCGATTCACCTCTACCCAAGCGATGGGTGACGAAGAAGGAAGCAACCAAGCCTGCAAGGTTTGCAGGATCAAGTGTCCACAGGACACAATGCACTGCAGCATTTGTGATCACTGTGTGCTGAGAGCTGACTACCACTGTTATTGGTGAGCTGTCGAATAGTTCAATAGAAGCAACAAAATTCCTAAGTTTTCATGTTGTAGGCTTGACTGTTGCATTGGTAGTAAAAACGTGCGGAAATTCTTGACTGGAAGTGTGTTGACTACATGCGCGTTGTTCCTGTACTCGTACTTAGTGTTGACTACTGCCTGCCACCCCTTCCTCTTGATGGACTCCATTCTAGTCCCTGATGACTGCAGTGATGTATTTTACGACTTTTAGTGAGTCATGCTCCTAAATTTTGATAATGGCGATTAAGTTGACCCTTTTTATTTTACAGTATTGCACTTTGCTTTGTTGGAGGTGCTTACAGCTTCATAGTGGCTGTAATTTTGTCCATTGCGATAGTGCGTCACCTCTTTTTGGCTCTCCTTGGGTACTCGCTTTATGAATGGTCGCAGATACCGTCACATGAGAAAAAGTGTTGTTTCCCTGGGTCATCGAAAAGCAAAAGGTTGAATTTACATGTTTAACGTGTCTTATTTGTCCTGTGTATATCATAAGTTTTCATGCTAGCAGAAATTAGCACAATCATCAACCTGCTGTATTAGTTTGCATTTAATCCTATGGTTGCCTTGAAACAAATTAATTTCTATTGGAATTGTGAACATATGAGAATTTTGTCTCAAATTTTAATCATTTTTAACATGCTTGCTGTCCAAAGAGAAATAAACGCTTCAAATTGCTTGGTATACATAACTAAATAATATTTTTAATTCCTCTATTTATCTATTTACATAAGAGTTGTTAAAAAGGACCAGAAGTAGACCTAGGTACACCAAGATCAGAGCTGATAGAGATTTAAGGCTTTAATTATATCATGTACACATGAGAATTAGTTGAGCTGAGATTTCTCTTTCGATCTCAAATATTTCCAAACTTTGAACAAGAACATTGTGACATTACCCTCTTTGTTCAACTCTTTCGAAAATTTCGATATTTCAGTTTGCGGCTCACACACAATCCGCTTCTCAGTGTCAAATATAATCTGCAATGATTGCTGGCCATCTCTGTAGGGAAACTTCAAAAGAACTTGATGGTTATGATCTGTAGTGGAAATACTCAGCTGGAGATAGTGAGAAAACAGAGATTTTGGAACTCGCAGAGCATCAATTTGATCCTTGAATGAAGAGCATAATTAGAAGATACTGGAATGAACTTTATAGAGTAGACTTACAATGACATTCCTGTTTTTAATGCACATCTTTTTGTCTTCAAAGTGCATCACAAGGGCTTGTTTTTCCTTTTCGAGGTCCTTGCGCACTTCTTCAACAGCACACAATTTATTCTCTAATGCTCTCCTGTCCTCAAGGCTTGCTTCCTTCAACTGTTCAGTTAGTATTTTCCTTCTTCTTTTTGCATCCTGAATAGCAGACACTGTCTCCTGCAATCATCAATGTTGATGATTTAATACTTCCTGACATACTTGTCTGTAACAAACCTCAAGTTCAACATTTTTCTCGTTCAATTGCGATGAAAGTGTCGCGAGTGCTTGCTGAATTGAATCTGCAAAATTGTAGGCATTTTCCTCAGCCTGTATGATTTGTCTCATGTGGAAATTTTCCTTGTAATTTCTGAAAAACTCTTCAGCTCTTTCAACACTCTTGGGTAGCTCCTGAAACATTGCATTGACGGACTTCTTCGACCTGTTCGAATAATTTTACTAGATTATGCCTACATGTTAAATTATTTTGAAATTATACCAATTCAAAAGCTATAGAAACCCTTCGGTTGTGCCAATCAGTCGAATGACAACAAAATCTATGTTCATTCCATTGCGTTAACGGAATTATTATTGTGAATAAGCCTTACAATCCCGCTCTTTTAACATCTCACGTGACTACTTCATGAGCGTCTGATTGGTCAAATTTTTTCACCCACGTATGTTGGCAGCGCTGCCCAGGCCTTGTCTGCTCGGATAACAACAAAACGAAACAAACAAGCAGGCAGCAGGCACCAGGCACAGGCAGTGCACAGCAGGGCTTGAGAACAGTAAAGTGTCAACGCCGGTGAGATCGAGAATAAAAAAGTAAGTGCTTTTTCCTTTGCTGGGAACGATTTTGTCTGTTGTAAATTTTCATTTTAAAGAAAAGAGATGCCAATTTGTTGCAGAATGCTTTAGTCTTTTCAACAGAGGGCTGATAAAAGTTTGGCTAGCCCCCTTTGTGTTGTTTTGCCAACTCTATGTTCCTTTCTTATTTTTTCGTGTTTAAGTACATACAAATTTCGTGAGTTCAAACCTTATATTTGTTAGAAATTTGTAAAGGCAACAGAGAGAGAGAGAATGATAATCAGATTTAACCGAGCAATCAAGTCGCATTTTTATTTCCAAGAAGTTTAGTGTTCTTAATGGTGAAGGACCCAACTCAATCGGGTAAATTCTTTCCTTATTTTAATTTGTTCTTAATTTAATTCGGAATGATTTATCAAAGTCAATTCTCTTAAAATGTTAATTTAGTTAAAGATTGTTTACTGCTGTCAAGGATCTTATCCTAAATTCGATTTAAAATTTTGTTTAAGGTCCCTTGTGTCCTGTTAGTCATAAACGACTGATTATTTTTTCACCCTCTGCCCCTAAAATGTATACATATATCCAATCCATTCATTGCATCAAATTAAAAGCATTATTTTATTCATGCTAATTTTCCATTAATTTGAATCATTAAATGTTTTCACGATTCTTTTCTTCAATTTCAGGTTTGCTGATGCGCAGAGTATTCAACTTGAGCTGAAAGTATTGAAACACACACCTAAAATACCGCTGTTGAACATGAAGTAAAATCCTCATTGCAACATTGGGTTGTTGGTTCAATGTGTGCTTTTGACTGGACAAAATTTGCCTTCTAATAACATCAGCGCCAGCATGGCTTCACAAGCCAAGTTCTCAGATATGATGTCCCAGTTTTCTAGTGGAAATGGACCTTACAAACCACCGCCTCCTAAAAAACAGCGACAAAAAATAAAAGCTCAATACTCTCAACTGGACGTGCAGAGCGTTGACGTTTCAAACTCAACAAACAAATGCTTAACTGGGAATGCAGAAAATGCTGTAAAACCAGTCCAAAATAATGAGTTTGAGTGGTCTGATGAAGAAATAGATGGCGTGGAATTGGATGCAATCCTATCCCAGTATGACGTTCCTCGTGAGTCTGCGGCCCAAGCTGAGGCTAATTGTAATCCTGCACCACAAATGGAAGACTGTGAAATGATTAAGCCGGACTCCAAAATAAATCTGCCTCGTCAAGACATCATTATTGAAAAAACAATGACCAAGCAGGTAGACCCAAAACCAAGCTCTTCAAATCTGAAAAAAGATGTGAGTATTGTACTGTTCACCTTTGGATGCATCTAATCATCTGATTAAAATGTATGAAATTTAGGAGCTTGAGAAGCAAGCCAGCTCTCAAGTGGTCGCAGCACTTAAAAGAGCACCAAATGCTGAAAAAAGGAGAGCCAAACGCAGCGCTGAAAGCAACAGCTCAAATACACCTACTGTTGATTGTGTTGATCCCATATTTGATGTGATATTGACATTGAAGACTGAAAAGTAAGAGGTGTCTTGTCTGTTGACTATAAATTTCTTATCTTCTAACGTACTTCCAGGAAGAAATGTGATCAGGATATCAAAAGCAAAGAGTAAGTTAAAAAATTATTTGCATTATGTTCTTAATATATGTCCAACTCTAGGGAACTTGAAAAAACTGAAGCTCTTCTCAGTGCGACATATGCTGAATTAATGAATGTTCCAACATACAGTCCTAGGCTTTACACATCTAAAAATATACATCAACATTGGGAGTTAAGAAGTTTAGATAGCGCAGAGAAGTAATAACCAGGCTTAAGTCTTGGGCTGGTTGATAAGAAGTTTTTTGCAGATGGTTTCCCGAAGAACAGGCGCCTAGCCTCCGACTTCAACTCGTTTTACTCGAATCGACTTGCAATGCCGACTTGTTGAATCTGAGCCGAAACTTAAATGAGCCTATAGATTTGAGCTATCAAAAGGATTCTCCAAACATGCACGGTCTTCCTCTGGTGCTGCAACAAATAGCTCAAATCTGTGATACTGCTGCTATCAGACACGATTATTTCACATTAGGCCCTGTTGTGTGTGCATCAGTCAATTTTATCACCAGTGTTCTTCTCTTTCCAGACAACAACTATTTGTAACTAAGCCCTTGTCCTTAGCTTGATACAAATTTAACCTATTATTTTTTTAGACACATAAGCCACTGGATATTGCAAAAATGTGCTGACATGAAAACTGTGCCTTGTGTGCTTCTATCGTTGCTGGAAGCGATGCATAGAATATTGGCGTCAAAGCCCAAGCTGCTGAAAGGCATTTGCCTCCACGGCTACCATGATGGCCCTGAATGCCATCTGGCAAAAATATGCCGAAAGCTTGCTGCCATCATCCACCCTGAAGAAACTGTCAAGGGCCAACAGACAGACCAGTTTGCCAAAGAATTGAAGGAGCATGGTCCACAGAAAGAAGTTTACAAGATCCAGGTGGCTCTGAAACTCTGTGATGTCATGACTAGTCTGCATTTTGCATCATCGGTCAATCTTCCTGGGTGCATTTCTCCAGCTCACTCTGCAGAGTGCATGAGAAGCATTTTTCGGCTAACATCTAAAATCGTCATTTATTTTTCCACACTAAGGAATACAGGTATGATTTTGCATAAGTCAATCGAATATTTGAATAAATGACAGGTTTTGATTTTAGATTATGACTGTGAAGACTTGTTCAGGAAGTTTGCCTTGGTTATGAGTTGGATGTCTGCAAACCGAGCTCACTTCAAACTCCTTGTCTGCGATATGCACGCAGAGCTTTACTGTTTTTTGGCCAAGCAAGCTAAAGTACCTCACGATTCGCTTGTTGGTAAGTGTTTATATACTGTAATCCGCAAAAATATCTGAAAATTGCAATGTAGGAGTCGTCATTAAAAAACTTATTTCCACTTATTCAACCTGGCGAACCGAATTGTGGGATACACAAGAGGTGGCAAAACTGCGCCGGCTGTCATCAGTTGCAGAGATAAGCACTCCAAAATCTTCCGAGAAAATGTCTCTACTTTGAGAGAAACTCCGAAAAGAACTGTGCGAAACAAAAAGATTCATAAAATTGGGAATGTAATCTATCTTTGAAATAGCAATTTTGTAACTGAAAGTTCTATTTATAGTTATCTCCATTTTCTGATCTTTGTAAATTTCTACTCCTGCCAAATAATATAAATTTGAGGCATTTTTATAAAAATTTTAATTTTTTGTTTCTGCTTACCCAAGAAATATACCTGAAGTAGATTCTTCCTCAAACAAAATTATTATTTTTTGTCACGTCCTCACTTGAAAAGGTTTTCAAATTTTTGTCAGGAACAAAATAAATGCAGGGGCTTTAAACCATGAACGCAGTAATTTATGCCAAAATATCCCAAATGGAAAAGTGTGGTAAGATCAGCATCAATTGACCATGAAAATAATTTTTTAAATATGCTTAACTGCCTAGTAAGTTATTGATATTTTTTTTAATTTTCAATAACAATTCCTCCTTTGTGTTACCAATTCTTAATTTGATCAACGTAAAATTTTAGAGAACAAAAAAATTGGAAATGTTACATGTGTAACCACAATTAATTTTTTCCAAACAAAATGTTTATTTTAAATAAAAGAAACAAAAGAAATTATTTTGAGTTGAAAATATTTTCTATTTAGAATTTCTAAACAATTTAAAGCGCCCTTATTTCCTGTTGATTTTTACTATCATTTTACTCAAAGCTCACTGTTAATTTTACAAACTTATCGAATGATTGTAAGTTTTTTTTAAATAAGATAATTAAAATAAATCATTAATTTCATGTAAGTTCAGTTCATCACTCGCGTTCGCGCTGGTTCGCGCGCTGCTTGCAGTGCTTGCACCACTTTGCTCCATTGGTGCGCACACAAGTAAACAACGGTACACCCCTCTTGTGACAGTCAGCATTCTTTCAATTCAGACACGGGCTGGGCTGCACGGCACGATCACACGCAGCTGGATGACGGCAGCGATGAAGTAAAAAGTTATAGCGAAACGCAGAGCAGCAACAACAGCAAAAACACGGAAAGCAAGACTGGAGAAAGGAGGGTCTTGAAACTCGTTCCTCTGCCTGATGAGCATAGTTAGTTGTTGTTAGACGTTATTGTACTGGCGCAAGGTAGATTATTTGGTCCTTAATCTATGACGTAAAACTTAAATTTTTGGTACATACGTAATCACTCTCGTCAAAAATCCACAGAAACGGGTTTTAGCATAATGTATGTAATGTTATACATAATTTACAGAATTTAGTTGACAATTTAAATTTGTCTAGAATAAAAGACACTGGGTTAAAGGAGATATGATGCACATAAATAATACACAAAATGCAAAATTAAGTATCAACGCCTGTCAACTGCTTATGCATATCCTTCTATGGCAAAATAACTGTTTCTGTCGGGTTAAATAACTTATCGCCAGTTTTTATAAATCTAATATAAAAGTAGGGGTGGCGAAAACTAAAAGTGAAAATTTTCCATTCATACCATTCATACATACATATTATCATCATAAATTTTATATGATAAAAATATTCTTGATTGCTATTAAGGATAGTAATATCAGGATCCGACAATCCTGTTACCCCCTAAGTAATTCTTTTGTAGTAGGGTAACATGATTTTTGGCTTATTGTCTGATCCAAATCCCTACTACTCGTATACCCTTAAGTTTAGCAAATCAAATTGAAAGCTTAAGAATAACAATTCATGATTTGTTGTGTCCATTCATGGGTTTAATTTCTCATTACTGTTTTCAGCAAGTTGTGAAAATGGCACCAACATACGAAAAACCAAGTTTTTCAAGATATTTGCGGACCTTTGCGCAACTGGGACCTGTTGTGCCCGAAACCGATCTTTCGCAGGCTCTTCAGGCTCGAAGAACATGGAAAGAAAACAGGCGAAAGACGTATATCATTTCCTTAAAGCCCCAAATGTAATTTTAATCTCACCAAAATATATTTCAGTTTAACGCAGCGAGAGCTGCAGAAATTTCTGAAAAAATTATCTCCAGATTCCATTAAAACACTACAAAAGCTTAAAGATGTCGCTAAAGATATTGTTGGCAAGTATACGACTTGGATTTTTTTTTTCAAATTAAAATTGTTCTTTTTGTTAACATAAAAATCTGATATAATTTTAGGACCTGAGAGCGGTGATGATTTGTTGGAAGAGTCTGTGATTATGATTTTGCAGATCTTAGTTGGTCAAGAAGTGTTGACTGTAAGTTTGCAGAAGTCGTTGTCTCTCTCATTTGGTCAAATAACTCCTGCGCAAGCGAAGAAAGCATTTCAGGTTTAATATTTAATTTGAAATAGTTGCATAGTACAAAATATACATACGTAAACTTGGTTTGCAGACTGTAAAAGATGTAATAGCAAACTTGAGCTCGGAACACGTGGATCAACTGAAAGAAATCTGCGATGGCTCCTTTTTCAAGATAAAGGAAAACACGTCCACCTTTGGCAACAACATCAAAGTGTCTCCTCCAGAGCCTTGGCCAATTCCAGATTTTAGCAGGTTGCTCGATATGACTGTTAAAAGGCAGACCATTCAAGTAGTAGACAACTTTTCTATGCAGTACAAAACTTCGGCAATAGAGCAGCGCCAAAATGTAGGGCCACGATTTTTAAATGAAATTCAATTAAATTTCACATGAAAAAATATATATCAGTATGGCATGCATTGGATGATTGAACAAGTGGAGTGCTGGTGTGGAAAAGACTTCATGGGGGGTTTGCCAAGCGCTGAAGTGGCCAACTCTCTTGCTGAAATGCTAAGGTCGCACCGTAGCAATGATGAACTACAGGAGGAAGTATTACTTTAAAGTTAGTACATTTTCCTTCTATACAGTCTTCCTAAAGCTCTTGGACATGCTGGGATATGAGAAGATAGAGCTGGCTCAGGTTCTGCTTGAGAAAAGGACTTTGATCAATGAAGACCTGAAGAATGCAGCTCTGTTCGAAGCTGCCCCGGAAAAGAAGAACAAGCCTCTTAGAGAACCTAAATGTAATATTTGGTTGGAAGATAATTCCAAAAAATAACTCATTGTCAGCAGATTCTGCACCCCGAGGACCCCAGCTTGCTTGTCAAGTGACAGTCCAGAGGGAGGATGAGGTACTATTGATGAAGCAAATCCGCAAAGAGGAGAAAAAGATGACAAAGGCTGCTCTGAAGAATGCAGCTGACTCTGATTCCGACGATGAGGAGCTGTTCGATCCAGAGAAATTGCGTGCAGCAAGAATCGCGCAGTTAACCGCTGTCCAGAAAAAGGGACTCTTTGGCCCAAAGAAAGTGGTGTTGCCCAACAGGCCAGCCTGGATGGATTTGCCCAATGTCTATGATAGTCAAAATGAAATACGTCAATCGGCAGGTGAAAGAATTTAATGAAGCATTAATTTTACTCTTGAAACTTATTAACTATTTCAATTTAGGCTTCATTTCAAATATGAAAATGTTGCTCCCTGAAAACGTGACAAGGAAGGACACTAAAGAATATGAGCAAGTTGACATACCAATTTCGAAACCAGCTCCATTAACTGTTGGTGAGGATCGGGTCAAAATTTCCTATCTAGATGAATTGGGCCAAGCTGCATTTGCTGGAATTGAATCGCTTAACAGAATCCAAAGTGTTGTATTTGAAACCGCTTACAATTCCAATGAGAACCTTTTGATTTGTGCCCCCACTGGTGCTGGAAAGACCAATGTCGCTTTGCTCACAGTGATGAACGTGGTCAAACAGTATTATATTAATGGCAAGATCGATTTGAGGAAATTTAAGGTTTGCTGCAATCCGTGTCAAGTGGGGCAAAAAATAATTTCCAAAATTTTCCGCAGATTGTGTATATTGCGCCAATGAAAGCCTTGGCGGCTGAAATGGCTAGAAGCTTTCAAAAGCGGCTGTCTGCATTTGGAATGCAAGTGCGAGAGTTAACTGGTGACATGAACCTGACAAAGAAAGAGATGGAAGAGACCCAGATGTTGGTAACCACGCCTGAAAAGTGGGATGTGGTCTCGAGAAAGGCCAACCCTAGCTCAGATGTGGAACTCACTGAGATAGTGAGGTTGATTATCATTGACGAAGTTCACCTTCTTCATGGTGATCGAGGTCCTGTCCTTGAGGCCATCGTAGCTCGTACCTTGCGCATGGTAAAGACTTTTCTATGCAATATATTAGTTGACGCTAAAATTTTGCAAATTCAGGTTGAGACAACCCAAAGAATGGTCCGCATTGTCGGTTTGTCAGCTACACTACCAAACTACTTGGACGTTGCGCAGTTCTTGCGAGTCAATCTGTACAAAGGCCTATTCTACTTTGACCACAGATTCAGGCCTGTGCCCCTCAGTATGTCTTTTGTTGGAATCAAGGCGCGCAAAGCTCTCCAGCAAATGAACGACATGGATGACGTCTGCTATGACAAGGTGTTAGAAATGGTTGAAAAGGGTCACCAAGTGATGGTATTCGTGCACGCACGGAATGCCACTGTCCGCACGGCTCAAATGCTGCTAAACAAGGCCCAGATGAATGGGAAAACGGCGTCTTTTGAGCCTAAGTCGGGGTCCTTGCAGGGCCAGGCTCTCCGGGCGTCAGGCAAACTGCAAAACAAGCAACTTGCTGAACTCATGCCCAACGGATTTGGAGTTCACCATGCTGGAATGCTGAGGAAAGACAGGAATCTGGTCGAGCAATACTTTGCTGAAGGATACATTTCAGGTAAATAGGATGGTATAATTCTTGAACGTTTAAAATTCATTAATTTACATTGTGTGTATTTATTTATTCCGTTTTCAGCAGCTCTTATAAATAAATGCTATGTTCATTTTCGGATTGAAATTTTTGCATCTTTGTAAAAATGATTATTTCAGTTTTGGTGTGCACGGCAACCTTGGCGTGGGGTGTAAACTTGCCTGCGCATGCCGTCATCATCAAAGGCACTGAAATCTACGATGCCAAGCACGGATCCTTTGTCGACTTGGGCATTTTAGACGTTCTGCAAATTTTCGGCCGAGCTGGTCGCCCTCAGTTTGACAAGTCGGGCCACGGATGCATCATCACGTCACACGAAAAGTTGAACCATTACTTGTCACTCTTGACAAATCAGTATCCAATTGAAAGCCAGTTTATCAATTGCCTTGCGGATAATCTCAATGCAGAGGTAACTTTGTAGTATTTTCTGTGGTTTAAATTAAGTTGTGAAACTTAGATCGTTTTGGGAACAATCTCAAATGTCCAAGACGCGATTGAGTGGCTCAAGTACACCTATCTCTATGTGCGCATGAGGAAGAACCCGTTGTGCTATGGAGCTACAGTTCAGATGCTGAAGGTAAATTATTTTTTATTTGAGGCTTTTTGTTAAAAACTTATGATTAGGATGATCCTGAGCTAAATGAAAGGTGCAATGAATTGATAGTCCTATGCGCTGACAAGCTCCAGCAAGCTCGAATGGTGCGATTCCATCATCCTACAGGAAGTTTGGATGCCACAGGTAAATAATATTTTCTTAACAAATCTATCGATACTGAACTGTCTCATCAGATATTGGCAGAACAGCCAGTTATTTCTACATCAAATATGACACAATGCAAATGTTTGTCGAGGAAATGAATGCAGGGAGCGACAATAATATGAATGCGTTGAGTGATGCTGATATTTTGACTGTGATGTCACATGCTCAAGAATTTGAGCAGCTCAAGGTAAATTTTGCTGGGTGTTTTGTATGTTTTTTTAACATTTTTCCCTCTGTGCAGCTTCGAGATGAAGAAATGGATGAGCTTGATGAACTTTATGAAAACTACTGCTATCTTCCAGTCAAAGGTGGACCAGACAACATTCATGGAAAGGTGAACGTTCTTTTACAGGCTCACCTTTCCAAAGGATTCATCAAGTCGTTCTCTCTGATTTCTGACAAATGCTATGTGACAGACGTGAGTGTGCTAAGTTCTCATAGTTAAATTTGCTAAATTTGAAGGTTTTGAATAGAATGCAGCAAGAATTGCAAGGGCTTTGTTTGACTTGGCTCTGAAGCATGGCGATGCGATTTTGTCCAACCGTACTTTGAAGATTGCCAAGATGATGGAAAAACAGCTGTGGGACACTGAACACCCTTTAGCGCAAATGGATAGATTTGGAATGGATGTGCTGGAAAAGTTGAAGAAGAGCCACCTGACTCTGGACAGAATGAGGGATATGTCTGCATCTGATATTGGTACGTCACATAATTTTGCTGCAGTGCCAGCTAGAAATGTAACAATAATTGTTGAATCCCAGGTGCCATGGTGAGGAATACAAGACTGGGGCCAGAACTGAAGTATCATGTTGAGGCATTCCCGACAGTTGTCATTGATACTGTTGTCCAGCCTATCACAGCCACAGTTGTAAAAATTACAGCGACCATCACGCCAAAATTCAAGTAATTAACCAACGTTTGTTATTTTCATGCATTTTTACAACAATTTATTAGGTGGTGTGACCGCATTCACAAGACTGCTGAAATTTTCTGGCTGTGGATTGAAGATTGCACAACAAGCAGAATTCATCACTATGAATCAATCCTCATCAACAAGAAACAAGTTAGTATTCTAACCATTTCTCCAATATCCCATTCATTTTTTTCTTGTGAAATTAAACAGGTGCGATTTCAAGAACCAATCAAAACTACCATCATGATCCCACTCAATTTGCAAGAGACCAACTACTCTTCCCACACTTGCATTGTGAGAGTTGTGAGCGACCGTTGGCTTAACGCAGACTACTCACAATCTTTCAGTTTCAAAGACGTCACCTTCCCAGATGGCTACTCTGCACATACAGGTATGGCACTCTTTCAATTTAAATCCTCTCTCTAAGTAATGATTCTACTCTTAAAGCAAAATATGTCAATTTCAAAATACATTGTAACAGATCTTTTGGATTTGGACCCACTGCCTATCAGCGCTCTGAACGACCCTAAGCTGGAGAGTTTATTTGGCGACAACATTCTTGCATTCAATGCGATCCAAACCCAAGTTTTCCACTGTCTATACCACACTGATGAAAATGTAGTTCTTGGAGCTGCCACTGGCTCCGGCAAAACTGTTGTAGCGGAGCTCGCTATCTTCCGCGTTTTCAGAGAACATCCTGGGACCAAGGTAACAATTTTAACGTCTAGCCATGACTTTCATTTCTTGCTTTGTAGATCGTGTACATAGCTCCCTTGAAGGCCTTGGTCCGAGAGAGAATCAAGGACTGGAATGAAAAGTTTGTGAAGAAACTCGGGAAGAAAGTAATTGAGCTGACTGGGGATTCAAGTCCTGATGCGGCTGCTATCGCCTCTGCGGACGTTGTGGTTTGTTAAATTGATCATTAACTTTGAAAATGAAATAAATCGCGTAATTGCGCATGCCAGGTGACAACGCCAGAAAAATGGGACGGTGTGAGCCGAAGCTGGCAAACGAGGAATTACGTTAGACAGGTTTCATTGCTCATCATTGACGAAATTCACCTACTTGGTGAAGATCGTGGTCCTGTATTGGAGGTGATTGTGTCAAGAGCGAGCTACATCGCGGCTCACTCCCAAGGAGGCGCAACCAACTGCAGAGTCGTTGGTCTTTCCACTGCCCTCGCTAATGCAGGTTAGTCCGAGTTAAATTTGACGAGCCCATTCTTGCTTGACAGCGCTTTTAATAGAGTGAACGGTTTTCATGTTGGATGACTTTAAGTTGGTATTATTTTTTTCTTATTGTTTTCTTTTGTATGTTGGAATGATTGGGGTTAAGTTACCGTATTGATCCACAGCAAACATAATATTTAATCTAAACTTATAGACGATTTGGCAGCTTGGCTTGGCATTAGCACTCAGAGAGGTTTATACAACTTCAGACCCAGTGTACGACCTGTGCCTGTTCAGATTCATATCTCTGGATTCCCTGGTAAACACTTCTGCCCAAGAATGGCCACCATGAACAAGCCAACCTTCCAGGTGAGAATTTCTTATCACAATCTCTCAAGAGCTAATGAGCAACGAGCGAGGGCAAGGAAGAGAACTTATATTTTTTATTTCTTTTTATCACAGTTTAAAAATTGTTTAGAACTTTCTTGAAAACTTTGCGCAGTAAATTTGCTCTATTTTAGGCCATCAAAACTCATTCTCCAAACCAACCGGCTTTGGTTTTTGTCGCCTCTCGCCGGCAAACACGATTGACAGCTATGGCCCTTCTCCAGTGTCAAGCGTCTGATCCTGATAATTCAAAGGATTGGCTAGGAATGTCAGAGGAAGATGCTTACAACATTGTTGACTCACTGACAGATCCTAATTTAAAACTTCTCATTCCATTTGGGATTGGAATCCATCACGCAGGTTTGCCAGACAGAGACAGAAATATTATCGAGGAACTTTTTGTCAACAGAAAAATCATGGTTTGTGCTGATAATCTTTAATTGTTATATGCATTTACGCGTTCACCGTCAGGTTCTGGTCACTACTGCAACTCTTGCGTGGGGTGTCAACTTCCCTGCCCATTTGGTAGTTGTGAAAGGCACAGAATACTTTGACGGAAAGAAAAAGCGCTACGAGGACATGCCTATCACGGATGTTCTCCAGATGATTGGACGAGCTGGTCGGCCACAGTACGATCACCAAGCTGTGGCAGTTTTATTGGTGCATGATATCAAGAAAGCTTTCTACAAAAGATTCCTACACGAACCATTCCCTGTTGAGTCAAAACTGCTGGCAGTTCTGCCAGATCACTTAAATGCAGAAGTAAGATTTTTGTTGTGTTCTACTTTTTGACAAACCTCATCCATCATTCATCATAGATTGTTGCTGGCACAATTCAGAGCAAGCAGGACGCAATGGACTACTTGACGTGGACATTCTTCTTCCGCAGACTGTTAAAGAACCCCACATTCTATGGACTGGCTTCAGTTGAAGCAAGTGAAATCAACAATTTCCTCTCCGGTCTCATCGAGAAAACTTTGAACGAGCTGGTGAATACTGGTTGCGTCACAGTTGCTGAGGATGGTCGTGGTATCATATCCACTTCCCTTGGCCGAATCTCGTCCTACTACTACATAAGTCACAAAACCATTGCCCTTTTTGACACCAGGCTTCACCCCGATTGCACACCCTATGAAATCATCCAGCTGCTTAGTAGTGCCACCGAATATGATGAGTTGCCCGTTCGGCACAATGAAGACAACATTAATGGGTGTGAAATTTTGCTTTTCGTTAGCATGATTTTCCTCTATCGCCAAAATGCGTGACAGGTTTTTTGTCTGAATCGCTCTGTTTTCTTTTGGGCAATATGAGAGTACACAAATGCTGTCTGACACGTGAAATAAAATCCTTTTTGGTCAGACATAAACAATGTATTGTTGGTTTGTGCCCTTATGGCAGTTCAGAAGGTACTGCTCTACTTTTAGTCTATTTTTCTGTACACCCGACATGATACAAAACTTTCTGTCAGACTTTTAAAAATAAGATAAACTCAATGTAACTCTATTCGTTTTTATATTAATTATAAATTATTGTTGCTTACAGGGAACTTAATAAGCTTGTCCGCGTCAAGGTAGAAGGCGAGCTGGACGACCCCCATTTGAAGACAAACATCCTCATTCAGTCTTACTTGCTGCACTTGCAGCTGCCTTCTGCCGACTACAACACTGACCTGAAATCAGTGCTAGACCAATGCATCCGTATTTTGCAAGCCATGATGGACGTGAGTGCCGAGAAAGCTCTTCTTAGCACCACCCTCACCATCCAGATGGTGCTGCAGTGCGTAATTCAAGCCAAGTGGCCAGAAAGTGATCCCCTGTGGCAGATGCCGTTCATGAATGAGCAGCTCTTCCGAGAGATCGCGGTTAACTTCGCCCCTGATTTGCCAACGCTATGTGTCAAGGGCTCACAACAGGCGGACGGTTTGAAGAAAGTCTTGAAGAGTTGCCTACGAGAGGAGGATGTGGCAATTGTAAGTTTTAGCAAGAGTGGGCGGTTAAATCTCATGATAACAAAATTCTTTTTAGTACCAGCAGGTGCTGAAGACCCTGCCTGTTCCTTCCATCCGGCTTACAATCACTGGATACAACCGAGAGTCGCAGTCGAGACAAGCCTGCATCCCTGTGATGCTGCCTTGCAACAGTTACATCCAACTGACTGCGGGCCAAACATACGTCATCAGTTTGTGTCCGCGAGGAACGCCGAGAGTCGTCTATGCTTACGCACCTGATTTCCCTCGCAAAAAGGACGTTGGCTGGTTTTTGGTTCTTGGAATGAATGATGTGGATGGAGCAAAGCCAGGAACACTGCTCGGACTGAAAAGGTTGAGTGATGCTTTTAAGTTGGTCTTTGTTCCTCATGCAAATATAAATTAACATTACAGGATTTCTGCATCTGACAGGAAGACCACCATTGAGTTTAACACCCCTCAAAAGGCGTGTCTTGGCATCCTTTCACTCTACATTATTTCCAACTGTTACATGGGGCTAGACCATCAGTACCAGATTCCTATTGCTGTCGTCAAGGATAAAATTGAAGAAGAGACAGATGAGCCGCCTAGGTCCATGACCCTCCCAAGCAACACCCTGCTGCAAGCTTTTAAGGATGGACCAGAGAAGGTTAGGTTTTTCGAATAATCGCATTTCCAAATCCGAAATAGGGTTGTGGTCAAATGGAATCTTTTCAGTGTACATAATTTAATACAAATTAAACATGCGTTTTACTTAAAAAGATTATCATGTTTATATTTTCTGACCTACATTGGCTTATAACTAAAATATTAATTCCCAACAGCCACCAATGGGGTTCTAAAATCAGAGCTCAACCAACTTGATAAATCTTCCCAGTATTTAGCTATCAGACAAAAATTGCTCATCTTTAACGACTTATTTCATAAATGTATTAATCATTCAGCAGCAATGCTGAGAAATTCAGTGATTCACCGTTTTCCTACTATTTAAGCATGGGCTAATCAGGATAATTAAAAGTCTTTCAAAATGAATATTTTCAATTTTTTTAATTCTGTCATCTTTATTTTGATATCAAACTACCGGAAGAAAATTGCTTGGGAATTGTGGGCCAGCAATTGCTATTTCCTTGACGAGGAAAAAAATAATATTATAATTAATAGTCCACTATTGTACATCACAGTTCAGTCGTGGCAACCCCCCAATATCGCTGCATTCTGCCGCACTGCAAAGGGTCCATCTCCCCAAAGTCCTCCTCTGGCACATACTGCAGCATCTCGGCTGAAGGGGCTCTTATAAACCCAGGTGACTTTCTTGCCGTTTCCTTCGTCAACGTTGGCAGTAGGCGTTGCAATGAGCCAAAGTACGCGGCGTTGTGGCCGGTATACATCACCCTGTTGCGCAGAGATCCTTTCAGCTATGAAAAATGGACTTCAATTAGTTTTCTCCTCGTGTGCGTCAAAATGAGCCTTACGCTTGAAATGTCCGATCCGCCTTTCCCCACCCTTGGTAGAGTGGGCCGCAGGGCCTGCAAGTCTCTGTCGAAGAGCACCCGGCTGTTTTTCTCCAGCATGTATTCCCAGCACCTGAGCTGCTCCGGTCCTGCGGAGGTTGCCGCGCAAGATCCTGTGTCTGTCCACTCGTCCTCGGCGTCTCCGCCCATGTCAGAAAATCCTGGCAGCGTGGCGAATCTCGACAAGGGCACGCTAGCAAGATGAATATTAAATTGCCTTATGAAGTGCATCTTGATTGGAGATTGACAAAAAACTAAAAAAATATGCTCAAACTTAAAACCGTTCAGGTTCACTTTTTAGTATTATTAAGGTAAGCACTAGAATTGCAAACCTGTGTGAACTGCTTGCACTGCTTAGGTGCTCCAAATGAGGGTCGTCCTCTGCACTCTGACCGCTCGGCGATGATCTCGCTTGGGCTAGGAATGCTTCGCCTGGAGTAACAACCTGCGTTTTAATTTTAAAAAAAGGAGAGGGATCAGTCAGCAAATCTACCAAGGAGAAACGATAAAAAAACTATTACGTTTTAGAATAGAGAAGAACAAGAAACATTATGTTTTGAAAGAGAATGAATTCTAAATACAGTATATTAATGAGACAAATTTTAACTATTAACTTACTCTGACGCTTTGGCTTGATGGTCTGAGACCCTCACCGAGCAAACTCAAAACCATCACGCTGATCGAGTTGGTGCAGCCGTAACCTTGGGCCAGGTCCACCAATCTTTTGGCGGCAGTGTTAGCCTCTTTGCTGCCGCGAGAAGTTCCAAGCGAAGCTGCCACTTCTCGGACTGCCTCTTCTTCTGGCACATACTCCCAAAACCTTTTTATCAAAACATAAAATAAGCCACCATCTCGGAACGAAAAAAAGCGATCACCGACCTCTCAGAGGCGCCGATGATAAACTGATCGGTCTCTCCGAGGATGACCTCGGTGACGAAGGGGTCAGGAATGACGAGTGGAAATTCGGCCGACTGGCCAAGCACCCTGTTTGGCTCCGAGTGAGGCGCCGACTTGGTAAGGCGCGCGCACGAGCCGCCGATTCGGGCGAGGAGTACGCCCTGCGGGCCGACGCTTGCCACCCGCAAGATGTACGGCTTGGCAGGCGACGGCCGCGAGATGTGGCACATGACCGCGTTTGCACCGCTCAGCTGGCCCTTTTGACGCAACTCTCTGAAATATAATTGAAATAGAAGTCTCAGCCAGCCGCGCCAGCCAGAAAATTTTGAGTCACGTGGGCAGCCGCCGTGAATCTGGCTAAGCTGCGCCAGCCGCCGGTGAAAATGGGTCAAAAATTTAAAAAATGCAGGAAAAAATAATGTCTCCTGGCCCTTTGTGCCGTTAAGCACTATTAAACTTCACGTTAAAACTATTGTCAGCCGCACCAGCACCACAAAAAATTCGACTACGCTGGTCCCGCAGCCGCCTTAAATCTCACGGCTGAGACCTCTAAATTTAATGTAAATAATAATAATGACGTGCCGGAAAATTGTGTATAAAGGAAGGAAAAATTAAATTAAATTTGAAAATATGGGACGGTATCAGCGCCTGCCCGTTGGACGTATTATGCAACCTGCTTTGCACGACTGCCTCACTCACCTGTGGGCCGACAGAATCGTGTACTTCATGTATTCGTGCGCTGTATCGGGCAGGGTCCTCTCTTCCAACAGCAGCCTGGGCACGGATTGTGCCAGCAGTTTCGCAACTTCCGGCCCGGACGCGCCACTCCCTTCAAAAATTCCTAGCAGAGCTTCTGTGTTGCAGAAGGCTGGCAGGCGCAGTTGGCATATTGGAAATCTATGAAGCGTGACAGTTTGTATCCCTTGCGATTTGAGAGTTATTTAATTTCGGACCTAGACCAGGCGCCTCCGTCTGCAAACCCTAGTGTCCAGGGAAGCTCGAGGGCAGCGGCCTCGTGGTACGGGGACATTGGGAGGCAGCTCCTGTTTTGGCCGCTCGTGTCTACCAAACTCATAGCGCGTTTCGACCTATATAAAAGTTTTTAATCGACCACTGAGACCAACAAATAATTAAAAAATAAATCTCCGCACCTGTACTGATTGAAGTGGCTAGGATCGACGTGGAGTCTGTGGTTGCAGCTGATATCGAGGCATTGCAGACCTGGTGGAGCCAAGCGGGCCAGATCTATTTGTTCCAATTTGTTGTGCGATAAATCTAAAACCTGGTAAATAAATTTCGTTAGCACTTCATGCCCCCAAATGAGATTCAAAAATCGCGTACCTTAAGCGAAAGCATTTGATTCACGGTAGGACAACTCCTTATTTGATTCGAGTGCATGCGCAGAACTTGCAGCTTCCTCAAGCTCGTAATGCTCTCTGGCAGCGAGATCAAGTGATTGCCGGAGAGCACCAATTCCTGAATCTCTGACCAAGAATCGATGCATCTGGGAAAATAGAAAGCACGTGTATTTTACAGAAGATTACGATCGGTGATTGTTATGCGTACATGGCAGGGATTTGCGTGATTCTGTTATAAGCCAGGTGAAGAGCTTTCAGATTGGGCAAACGCGCGATTTGACGGAGCGCAGCGTCGCCGAGTTGGTTGTAGGAGGCCATCAGGCGGCGGAGAGCTTTCAACTGGCTGCCAGTGTCGTCGAAAATCACCATCAGTCTGTTGCTACTTAAGTTCAGCTCAACTAACCTGGAAGCCGCAATTATTCAACCTTTTCGAATTATTTCTCTAAATTAGACGATCAAATTTACCTATTGCAACAGTTGAGCAGGTGCGGAGGAAGAGCAGTGAGAGCATTGCTCTGGAGGCGCAGAATTTGCAGGGAAAGATTTGCGTTCTGAATCGTGGGCAGACTCCGTAGGGAATTGTGCCCTGCCTGCAAAGAGGCGTGAAATCGGTATTAAAAAAACAAGTGAAGTCGCGACTTTCATTTTTGTACGTACCTGCATCGTGTGCAAATGCGGCAAGAGAAACACGACTTCTGGCAGTGATGTAAGTTGGTTGTGAGAGACATCAATGCTAGATAAGCCGCGGCACTCAACTAACCATGACGGCATCATCGTCAGCTCGTTTCTGCAACGTTTCGTTTTCTTTATTAAATTAGAAATAAAAACATTCGTCGTGCTTGCAAGCGGTTCTCACTCTCACTGATGACCATCTTCATTTTTAAGAAACTTTGCAAATAAATTCCCGAGTGTTTTGTGATTTTAAATTATAATTATCCTCACCTTGAAAGATCAAGCTCTTGCAGTCTTGATGGTGGCGGCTCGACTTGAACCATCTGCAATTCTATCACAATTGCAATATTCAGTTAAAATTAACAATCACACTCATTCTAAATAAAGCTCACTGTTATTTGGCGCAACCAACACTTCCAAGCTCCTGCCGCTAAGAGCCAAGTGCCGCAACTCATTGCTGGCACAATGCAACCGCCGCAGTTGCTCCAGGGCAGCCAAGTCCAGGCTTTGTACTTTGTTGAAACTTACGTCTAGAGAGGTCAACGCCTTTAAAAGGTCCGACATAAGCTCAAAATAAAAGAGAAAAATACAAATAATGACATACTCCATAGTCCGCCAAAACAATCGAGCCGCACAGCGAGTTGCCCCTCAGATCGACGTGACTGAGGGGCCCCAACGATTCTACTCCATCCCCTTCATTCGCATGGCCATTTTCGCGGATGGGCTTTTGGGCCGCTGCACTCACAGCGGCGGCTTCAAGCAAATTGCTGTTGAGAGTCTGTTGGGAAAAAGTTTAAATACGCACATAAATTATTTTGAGCTACTAGGGTAATTTTTAAATCAAAGTATATTTTCACAATATCGATTTCTCTTGTTGGGCCTTAATATGTTTTTATTGAGGTCCAAGCCGCGAGATTATTAAGTCGGTTGCTGGCTTTTCCACGATTTTCAGTGACAGCTGACTGGACAATTATACAGGCGTCTGAGGTGGTGAAACAATTTTTAAAGTTTGTTAGTGCTTTAACAGCCCAAAACTTTTCCACGGATTTAAATTTTGAGAGAGAATAGTAAATTGTTAATCACAACGCGTTACAGTGTCGTGCGTTAAAATATTCGATGTGCTTATGTGGTTGCACGAATGGGTGTAAGCTTACTCAAATAAAAAAATTTTGCAATAGGTCAACAGGACTTGGTGTTACTTTTACACCAATATTCATAAAGTTTCTGCATCAATCCAAATAAAATTTGCTATCACCCGAAACATTTTTTATATTTAGCTACGAATAAAAAATAAAAACAAACATTATTTGAAATAAAATAAACAAATTTTGAATTAAGATCAAGAGTAATTCGTTGGGTTTTAAAACCACAAAATTTATGTGACTAACGAACAAATTTAAATTAATTTGGAGAATAAAATGTTTTTAAATTATTTGAATCGAAAAATCAAGCTATCAGACTGTTTACCACCAGAAAAAAACTATCGCTATAATTGAGTTTCTCTATTACGAATAATAGATGTAAAATAGACCTGTCAAAAATTTCACGCTGTACTTATTTGAATTTCCTTTCTTGCGAAACGATGGAAATAATACGTATATGAAGGCATTTTCTGCATCCACTGACGCATAAAGTGTGCTTTCTCTCACTCACGAGTGATCTGAGCGCTTCCATGTGGCCCAAGAGTCCGGCTGGAAGGGTGGTGATCCGGTTTTGCGCAGCCGAAAGGGTGTGCAAATCGTGCAGCTGCACCAGGCCATCTGGCAATTCCCGCAGGGCGTTTCTATCCAATCGCATTTCTTGCAAACTGAAAAGTCATTTTTCGAAATCATAATAAAGATTGACGGCCAAAGCCAAAACAGAGCTTAAAAAAGATCGCAGGCGATAAGCATTTTCGCCAAGTTCACAGTCGCTGGAGTTGCAATTAAAGCGATTGTTGTACTGACGCTAGAGTAATTCTAAAAAGCCTCATAATTAATTCATCCGCTTTTATTGTGCTTTCTCTGCTAGTCGAAATGAAAAAATACAGCTGAGGCCACTATTATGGTGTGCACTGACTGTGCACAGCGGATATCATTTATTCCACATGCACAGCATTTTTGGACGCCAACTGTTAATAGTCAGTAGCCCTGTGCTCGATTTCGTATGCTGAAAGGAGTAGAGTGCGATCTTGACACGAGACAATACACGGATCAAATTGGCGTATCTTTTTGCTGATACGAAAAACACAGATGAATTTGATCGGTTGCAAGAAAAAAGTGTATTCTTTTAATTTCAAATAGAAAAAAATGCATTTTACTTAACCGTTTAGCAAAAAAATTCAAGCCAATAGAAGTAATTGTGTGCGGCTATAGTTTAATTTGTCGAGCGAAAGTGGGCTGCGAAAGAAACTCGTAATTGTGTTGGGCAATGGCAGCGCGTCGCCGAGAACCATGAACTGTATCAAATAACCTAACACTCTCGGCACACAATGAGTGAACAGCATGTTTAAGCAGAAGGAAAATATGAATTAGGGGCGCGACCTTCAGAACAGGTGAGGCAAAACTTTGAAAGCGAAGCGGATGCCTTTCATGGAGACGCGACGGTGGCATTTTCCTACACGCTCGCTTAATTGTTGTGCATTAAGCAGAAATAATTGGAAGAGGATGCGTGAATTAGCCAGAGCAAAAGGGCGAGCAAAAATCAAGAACGATCATCAGCACTACTTGTTTGTCAAGGCAATTTTGATTGATAATAAAATATATACATGTGACAAAATAAGCGTTAAATGAATAATTATTAAATATTTAACATTTTTAAATTCACAAATATTTTTAACGTTCATTTTGTTCAAAACGCAGATACACAACTTTATACCATTTTTAGCACTCTCCAGGAGCTTCACGCAGATTCGTTTTTAAAGCAACAGTAACTGGTATGAATTTTATTTTCCATGGGTTTCAATTGTTCAAATAAAGGTTTAAAAGTTTCATGCGAAAATGCAGAGAGAAACTCACCCTTTGAGCCTCCAAATGTCATTGGGCAGTTCGGTGAGCAGGTTATCCCTGATGTCGAGCACCGTGAGCCGCGGTCCGCAGAGCAGCTGCGCCGGCAGGCTGCGGAGGCCGCTGCGGGCGAGGCACAAACGCGACTCTGCGGTCAAATCCTGCGGAGAGATGTCCTCGGCAGACAGATCCTGCTGTTGCTGCTGCTGCTGCTGCGGGTCGCACGCCTGCACACGCAAAAGGCACTCATTCAAATGTGAGCGAGCGAACAAGCGAGAGGATTTTTCGATTCGGATGACAAACCGGGCGTGAAGAGAAAAATCATGTAAATTACTTATGCCTTTCTCTCATATAGCATCGCGGCCTGAGTGAAACAATAGAGCGTTTCGAAAATCTTATGATATTTCAACGTCATGTCCGGCAAATTACCTAACATCATCCAACTCTGTCTAATTGCATTGTTTCTAACATTTCTTTATAATAATTGATTTTGCAACCGAAATATTTAATTAATTCCTTTAGCCTGCCTTTCTTCTGCTTGCTAAGTGGCTGGAGGATAAAAGTTATCTCATCTGGAACGTCTTGCCAAGATAACGATACACAAATTGATATAGAGTAATAATTGAACATGTTCTCTCGAAATTATAGACGTTTTCTTACTGTAAATTCAACGGTAGCATCGATTTAAAGTTACGTTTTACACCTCATAAATCGTGCATTTATGAATACATCTATTTTTCAGTAGAAAATCCACATTTCCCATAAATAACCTAATTTTAAGAACAAGCAAACTCTTAAGAGCTCTACTAACTTTAGCGATCTGATTGGATTCGTGTAGCCTCTGGCATGAACTCAAATTGAAGTGGTTAAAACTTTTCAGTTTAAAAATTATTAGTGATTTACAGAGCCTCAATTAGGGTTGCAAATAAGTCAACATCTTTAAAAAAATTGTCATTTTTCTTTTTCTCAGATGGGAAGCCCCTAATTACGAGAAATTTGTGAATATTGTATTTTAATTAATTTTGTTAGATAATTGATAAGATGAATAGATTTTTCGAAAATATTTTTTAAAAAATCCAAAATTTGTCCATCAGGTTTTGTAAAACTTATTGTAAATGTGAAAACTGCACACATTGTACAAGCTAAAAATGAAATTTGATATGTTTGTATTTCATCAGGAAATTCATAAAGCTAAATTAATGATCTGATTGAGATTTTTTCAGCCATAATCCATTATATAGGAACAATTTCTTCATACTTGGCAGCATGGGTTGATTCGTCTCGTCAAATACAGGCTACCAATTAAAAGCTCATCATAATTGATCTTATGATAGCTATAAAATTCGATTTTAAAACGATTGCCATAAAAAATCTCTTTTAAAATTGATTTTTCAAAACTCGTATGCCCTGAGGAAACAAAAAAATAAATCCCTTCTGGTAATCTTATTTTTACATATATTGTTTTTGTTCTTTAATTTTCTAACCAAGCCATTGGCTCGCATTACAGTTCCTATGGGAGAATCCGAGCAATATTTGGGGTTGAGTGCGGGCAGATTTGCGCCTTCATTTGATTCTCTTGCGTTGCAACGACGAATTCATTCGGATTAGGGAGGATTACGCTAGCTTTCCATCCACAGCGAATTCCGGTCTAAATTTTTAACTTTTCTCTAAATTTGATAGAAAGAATACAAAAATTTTAAATAAAAATATATATCACATCGTCGTTGTAGCGTGAGGTGTCTTCTTCCTCTTCTTCCTCCTCGTCGAAGGTGTCGACGACGTGCACCTCCAAAGAATCCATCTCCATATCTCGCTGGCACCGAACCAATGGAATGGACGCAACCCTTCGGTTTGTTTCAACAGCACATCGTGGGACACACGGGAAACACCCAAGAGGCGAAACAACACGGGAGCATGAGCCCCAAGCGCACTTACGAGCACCAAGTCACGACGGCGACTCGTCCAAATTGAATTGAGTCACCCGCGAGAGAACTCTCTTCTGCTCCGGTGCGCGAGCACGCGCGAGAGGAAGTTGGTTGGTGCTGCTTGCTAGCTCGCTCGCTCGCTTCCCCCGGTCGCCGTGCGTTGGATGATGGGCCTCGAAAAATAAACTAGTGTCACGCTCGAGTCGGCCCGCGCGGCTCTCCGACCAATGGCCAAGTTTAGTGTGAGGAGCGAGCGTGCATCGCGTGCGTTATTTACATTTATTTTATGCAAGGCAGTGCATTCATCCCCAGCAGCCGCACTGTCTGGCTTGGCTGTCTTTTCCGTGCTCACCGCGGCATGTCTACCGCGCGCCGTGCACACACGCTTCATTATCTGCCAGCGGACGACTCATAACGAGAGGGAAGTAGCAATCACGAGGCGAGGAACCATTGTTGTCTAACAACGGCAGCTTTGTTGCCACGAAATGAAAAAATTAAGTGTTAACAGCTTTCCTTGGGAGTGTCCGAGACGCCTTTTGACCGCTGATTCGAGTTTCACGGTTGTTTTTACCATGCGAAAAATATTATTGAGATGTTTTTATTTAGATAAACAATAGTAATTAAAAATTAAACAAAAAATTAATGCGTTTTTCCAACTATGGATTTGCTGTGAAACAATCTCATTTTGACAGTTGTTTATAAATGCTAGCGGGAATAAAAACAATACAAATGCCATTTTATTCCTCTATGCATGATTCGCCAATTTTTGAAATGTGCTAAAATGCACAAATGGATTTTGCGGAAAAAGCACCGGCCAGAAAAAAAACCCTTCCAATCCGGGGGTTTCCGCGTTTTTATTTTGTAACCAAATATGACAGCGAGGCTGAAAATTCTTTTAAATGTAATTTTCTCCGTTGATTTTTTTAATTCCCTAACCACATGTTGATTTTTTTAATTATTTTTTTGCTGTCCATCACGAAATATTCATAAATTTACTAAAAATCATACGTGCATCGGAATATTTCCAACATTGCAGGAAACCCCGCCATTTTTTTGCAATGCAGTCGGGGGTTTCCAGAAAATGCAGATTTTTGCAAACCCAGTTTAGGATACTCATTTTTATCCACAAAGAAGATTTTGAAGATATTGTCAAATATGGACGGTATAATTTCTTTAAAATATTTAGAAGAAAGGGGAAAAGATGATTCACCAGATGGCGAAAGATGACCAAATTATGCACATTTAGGATGACAATTAAGAACTCCCAAATCTATTTTTTTTATCTCCCTCCTGTCTTGATCTTCCATTGCATTACTTAAAGAATTTTTACAAACCATTTTGGGTTGTTCTTTATAAAATGTTCCAAAAAATGTTGAAAATTTCTTGCATCAGTAACTCTTCTATAACAGTACACCCCATACCCCATTATGCGTTAATTATTAGATAAGCGATCGATGATGGTGCTTCTGTAAAAATTCTTGTGGTATAATTACCTTGGTCAGCCAAGCCAGCCACAGGTCACGCTCGGTTTCGCCCTGGAAGCCAAGGAAGAGCGCCTGCTGCTGCTGCTTGTTGCCGGCAGCGACCTTGTTGTTTGCCGCGGCTCCAGAGAGGTTGTTGGTACCAATCTCCTGCTCGCAGGGGACGACCCTGAGCACTAGGCACCCTCCCCGCGGCACCTGCGCCTCCACACGTCCGCCTGTCAACTCCAGTTCCAATTCTGGATCCGCTCCAGCATCTGTTTTACATTACAAGAAATTTCCTATTTTTGTCGTCCTCTTTTTGAAAAATTTTTTAAGGACAATAAATGAGGTTCGATCGAAATTTTAGTGCAAACAGAACCGATAGAAAATAGCGGTTGATATAAAATGAACATCAAAGTTTGAATGTAGGCAATTGCTTGTTGTGGGTGAAACGCAAGTTGCATATTTTACGTTTAGGTTTTGCTCGCTCGATTAGAATACCTAAATCGTATATATGTGTCACTGTATTTAATGCTGGTCTTTCAATTTTGCAGTTTAATAAATCCTAATTATATAATTTTTACTTATTAAAAAAGTCGTTTATTTATTTTAATTTTATGTAAACTCACACACGTCCTTATAATTAATTATGCTTGGTTTCTCCTTGAACGGATATTTACGACGCAAAAAGGAATGCCAATTTGTTCTGATGGTGAAATAAAACTTTTGTAAAAGGTAACGAAACAAATAGACAGGATGGGAAAAATTTCATCAACCCATTTAAAATTTATTGGGTTTGTTCCTTCATTCAACCTCGTAACAAAGTATTTCTACTTCTTTGTTTTTCACCCACCTCATTTTCTTTAAATCCTACTATGGAATCATTTATTAAAATGAATACTGTTAATTATATAGAAAAACTAGTTCTAATTTTGAAGCTAACACACAGTCAGATAAAAAGTGTTCCGGCTGTGTGACCAAATAAGTTTCGAGTGGTTTCAAGTCGTGCTTTCCGTTTTTTCTCACCATATGCACGCATCCGTCCGCGGCACAATCTTTCACCCTGTGCAAACATCTTGCGTCCTGTGCTCGAGGAGATAAACGTGACGCGAGGTGAAAAGAGCGGAAGCGGTTAAAATTATCATCCCCCTCACTGTGAAAGGGGGAAGCACGCCTCGGAAACTACGCACAATTTTCGGCCTCATTGCGCACTGCCAGCACGGTTCAGAGCATTATAGCCAGCAATCAAACTCGAGTTTATGAATGGATAAGAGGAAGCAAGCACCGTCCTCTGAATTAATCATATGATATTCACCTGGGAAAAGGAGGAGTCGCGAACCGAGGAGGGCGATTGCGCGTCTTCTCCACCGAGGCACCACGAGACCTTTCAACACGAATAACCGAGCTGCTCTGGGAAAGCCAAGCAACGAAGGCATGGGACCCTGAGGCTCAGCAGGCCCTGTAAAAGATGTTAAAGACAAAATTTTAATTTGTTAATTAAACAAAGATGAACAACTTTTCATGCATTCCCCAAGAAATAAATCAAGTTAATTTATTAATTTGAATTTAACATAAATTTATCTCTCTCTTCACAAGTGGAATTCCTTATAAAGTTTTCCACATTACCCGTGTGGAATCTGAGAAGGTGCCTGAGTTCAGGGTCAATTCCCATGCGTTTCCTGCGCTCTGGGTCGTCGTATCCAAGCGCTCGCAGGAAAAGCTCCTGCAGCAGCAGCGGAGCCTCGGACGAGGTGAGTCTCCAGCTGGGCCCCGCACCGTACTGCGCCCACAGGGTCGCGTCAGGAGACATGCCGAGGAAGCGTCTGCAGATGTCGCCGCTCGTGGTCAGCGTCTGCACGGACACCAGGGTGCCGTGGTCGTCCTCAGCTAACGATTTGGAGCACTCGGGCCCCGCGAAAACGCGCACCCAACCCTCAACGTCACCGATTTTCTGCAAGAAATTTTCATTTTCGATATTGTAAAACAGTAAAATTTACCTAATGGTTCAAGTTATAAATTTTTTGTTGAATATACAGAAATTCATGAACAACCAATCTATTTCAAAAGGGAATTTAAAACTATTCATTGATTTAAATGACTGTTGTGGAAAATCGCAACTCGTCTCACAGATAAAATAAATTTCAATTTGGTTTATGCTTAAAAAATATCGCCATTATAGTTGTTATTTTAAGTTTTTGGACATAATTATGCTCTTTCATTGCTAGTAATTTTGACATATTTACAAAAAGAAATAACCACGAATGCAAAATGCCAAACAAAAATATAAATGCCGAAAACAATTTAAAAATATGATAAAATCTTTCTTTATGGGGAATTTTATCCGAAAATTCTCGCGCGACGAGTAGAATTGGAATATTAGCTTCAACTTGACATAATTATATTAAAATATTTTGGTTAAAAAATCAGTACAGCAAGAGATTAATGGATATTACTCTTCGTGTAAATTATTTCTGCTAGTTTTGTTGTCATTTTTTCAGTGATTATTAAGCATGATTTATTTCAAGAGAAAAATTTTCAGCAAATCACAAAGAAGAATATAATGCTTTACAATCTTTATTTCCTGAACGCATTTATTTCGTAAAATGTATTTTGAGACGTCGTTTTATATCGCAAGCAGAGCGCTCGTAGCACATAAATTTACGTGGGAAAGTGAACAAATGCTAAAATATTGTGATTCACAATTATGGCATCGAGCCGAGCTGAGCAGCTGTATGTAAATTGTAATTTATTTCACAATACTTACTGGTTTCCATGGCACAAAAACACTCTGATAAATTTAATGGTAATCGTAGTTGAGAAGATTTAGAACACGGAGAAAATTTTAAATTTTTTGTTAGTTGAAAATAGGCTTGAATTAATTTGAAATTATTTAAATGAAAACATATAATTTTTTCACATCAAAAAATATTTGCTCAGTATTTTCAATTTACCTCTTCAGGTGTCAGGGTCTTCATCTTGGAAAACCTGAGTGTGTGTTTTTAAGTGAATTAAGTCAGACGGACGACATCAAACCCAAAGCTTTCATCACGCACGCACAAAATAAGCACTACTTTTCAATTGCGTCTTCAGAAAGAAACTGGCCGCGCGCCTTGCACCTCCTTTCCGATGGTATCGTGGCCAGGAGTGAATTCTGGCAAGGGTCCCACGGACGCCACCGAGCACGGCCGCACAATAATAATAAGCGTCTATGTGACCAGGGCGTGATCGGCGCGAATCAGCATTCAGGTCGCGGGCCTCGTCATTCGCTGGCTCGTAAATCGCGCAAACGAATCTGCGGCGAGAGAGAAAATAATAATAGCCGCGCAGACGGCGAGCTTTAACTAAGTTAGCTGCGATGCGTTCGGCGGCCGGCGTGGTTCACACGCCGAGCCGCGATAAAACACTGCCGCGCGCCGGGAGCTGCCTGCGTGTGGGAGTCTCGGCACAGTAATAATAAGACTCACCCCCTCGTCATATGCTTCTTTCATGCTGCGAGATAGAGCCGCATATTTGGAACAGGTGGACGGAAACGAGCACCAGGGCATTCATGCGAACGGAAGCAAGCCTTAATTACAATTATAATGCGCGCCCGTCGATTGCACGCGGCTTATTATAATGCGTTTGTGTAGCATTACGACATGCCCAGCGTGAGCCAGTATATCAGTAAGGGACCAGTCGCGGCGCTGCTAAACCTTCATGCGAGTGGAAAAATTCAGCAGCAAAAAACACCAACAGAGGTTTTTCTAAAAATGCTAAGGAGAAGTCTTGTCTTCCTTTATGGCAATACAGTTGAATTGCAGCAACAGCAGATCTAAGTCAATGAGTAAAAATGGGGACATGCAGCAGAATAAAATAAAGGTATTTAAAAGGTAAAAAATAAATTAACATTTTTATATATTTAATTTTTTCGATTCATTTCGTAAGAGCACTGAAAGAGAGCGAATTCAAATTTCTTCTCTTGCAAAGTACTAGAGAAAAACTACACACATACTGATTGACATCAGATAATTCTCTCCACTGACCGCATGAACGACAGACGGATTGCATAGTTTCGGACTTTGCAGGCGCTCACCACCACTGCTGCTGGCAGTGCTAGCCAACCCTCACAACAACGAGCCAAAACTTTCTTTGACGGATCAGTGCTGTCCCCCTACTCCCTCCTCTTGGTCGCGGTATCACGAAGGTTGGCAGCATTGTCTATCTTTTGTTTACTAGCTGTAGCTGATCGAAAAGGACGCCTGTCAGAATTAAATTATATTTTAACCAAAATTCTGCCTCTATACTGAACAATATTTATATTTTACTTGGTAATTAGCTGTCTGAGTGCCGCGTAAGTAACATATCCGTCCAATCAATCAATTTTTGATCGACATTTCGAGTAAATTAACACTTTGAAAGGGAATTTTCACTTCAAAGAAAGAAGCCCGGCAAAAAATGCGAGCGAGCTTTGCCGATAATTTTTTCTGACATACATTTTTAACAATAGACTCTTTTAGACAAGAAGACTGTAGAAATCTTGTTCAGAAAATTATTTGGTGCTGGTTTTATTACTTCTTATCCATGCGTATGTAGTTAATTTCCATAATTAAGTAGGATGGTGGTGGTTTGATAAAATGGGCCTGCATTAAGAACTAATGCACCTTGGCAGAAGAAATTTTAACCTGGATTTAAGTGAGGACTGCGCTGAATTAATGGAGGAGGATGACTTTGATGAGGTGTGCTGCTCCTTCATGTTTTGTGTCTTGTCGTCTGTGTTTTAGTGTGCTAGCATGAGAACAATAATTTTAAAATGCATGTCGTTTTTCCAAAGTCGAAAAGAGTCGCCTAAAATTCTATTCAACTTTCAGGAATTAGAGGACTCTTTGAGTTCTCCAGCCGGTTGTACATCAGGCGAGGAGAGCGACGGCGGTACCCAAGTATCGTCTCCTTGTAGATCCTCTGTCACTCTTTTAACCCTATTGAGGGAGAGACTCTTGACCCCCGGCGAGGGGGCTATGTCCATACATTACCTGGTGAGAACTGTTGTCCACAGTTTCTTTTTTCTTTGCCCATGATGACTAAGTAAAAGGTTTGATGCATTTGAGCTGAGCCAGAATGTTACTTGGACTTGGAGAGTGGGTTTGATGGTTATTCAAGGTTTATTGATATAGATAAATATCTGCCTTTTCAAACCACTGGACATTAAACGCAAGCCTTTACCAAAGTCTCAAAGTAATTTTTGGAGGAACTAAAATTACTTTATTTGCAAATTAAGGCTACATGAAACATCAAGGTTGCTTATATCAGCTGGAAACCATTGGCACCATAGTTAAGCTATGATGTCAATGGTAATGCGGCTGCTTGGGCGCTCTTGAGCCACTCCAAAAGTGACAATTTTGAGCTTAAGTTCTTGTGCAGAATGACATCAAAAATTCCTCTGAGGCTCTTTATAACAATCACGCGTGTTTACTTGCGCCTGTGCATTTCGCCCTATTAACATAATATCTGCGCAGGGGCAAACATTTGTTGGTGATTTGCTGCCAAACGGAAAAATAAAATCGCAAGAAACTGACCTGATCTTCAGTTCGCCGAGTGCTTGGGCAATCCATTGCAAGAAGATCATAAATCCGGAAAAAAAATCAGGCTGTGGCTGGGCATCGGTAAACATATTAAGTTTATTTTTATTTGCTTTGAAGTTTGAATACATGTTTGTATAGGTTAAATACCGTGGGAGGAAACTTGACGCGTACAAAAACGCATATTTCAAGAAGAAGAGGCTAGATATGAGCAAGGAAAACACACATTCGGACGGTAAAAGTTCCATTTCAGCGCTTTCAATAAAATATAACATATTTTGCTAATTTGACAGAGGAGGAAGTTGATAAACCGTTACCTATGATGATTCCTCCAACTGGACCAAAAACAATAGTCAAGCACAACCTCCTTGGCTGCCGGACAGCCAACCAGTAAGTTACCTGCACTCTTCCCATTGAATTGAGACTAAATTGTTACGCAGGGACCAAAACGTCTTGGTGGAAAGCGTCCCTTTTTCCACCATTGGCAAAATTCAGCCCTTTCTGGTCTCAATGAGCACCAATGCCTGCATGGTGATGGATTTCCACTGCCACCTGACAAATTCCGAAGTTGTTGGTTATCTGGCAGGACACTGGGACGTCAACGCACACAGTAAGAGCTATATTTCGCTGGAACACTAGATCCTTTACAGTGGTTTATTAGATCTTGCAATTACACACGCGTTTCCCTGCCGATGCCGGCTCGCTGACCGTGAACTGGCTCCTCATGTTGAGGCTGACATTTACCGTGCCATTGAGCAGAGGAGGCTGACCCTGGTTGGCTGGTACCACAGCCATCCTCGATCTCCAGCAACGCCCTCAATTAAAGATTTGGACACGCAACTTGATTATGAAATCAAAATGAAAGGACCAAGTGACGCCTCTTACACTCCTTGCGTTGGCGTCATTTGCTGTAAGTTCTTGTAGGGATTATATTCTTTTGGAGATAGGATCATACTACTAAATGTATGAAAACTTTTTTGGTCCCGGTAGAAGCTAAGTTCAAAAGGAGATACATATGCCAAATACTCATAAATATCATTGCTTGTATGGCCTTGTCTCAAAAAGTTACTTTTCTTAAAACGTCCATTTGATATCACGCAGAACAAAATTGGCAACTATTAGCTACTTGAATTGACTAACAATTAGTCCCCTTTCTTGCCGCATGTTATATGGTAGCATTGCTCATATATATTTTAAATAATAAAATATTTTATAGTTCCAGTTTATTAAAGGATAGAGCGAGTTACGCAATATTTCTTAATTTAGAGCTTTCTTTGAATATGCCAAAAACTGGACCAGACATTTTATCCTGTGCCTATTTCATCTTGCAGCTCCATACTACCAGCCTGATACAGACATGACAAGAGACCAAAGTTTGGAATCGTCAATTGTTTGTTATTGGGTTATGCCACCCCCTGAAAACAGGCCGATGGAATACGGGAGACCCATGTTGATGAGCTATGCAGTCAACCAGGAGCACTTTTTGTCGCAAGACGCTCTTAATGAGATGGTATTACTTTGAATCTTTAATTATCCTGTAAAAATAATTAAAATGCTTGTACAGAAAAAGTGTGCAGAATTTTACAAAGGAGAACCAGACGCAATAAAGTTCAGTGATTCTTTTGCCGGCTCTGTAACTTATTTGGACAAGTTGAAGGTAAATATCACTTGTTAATTGTCATTTAAAGTACCTATCTTACACGTAAATTTAGGCGTCCTTGGCTCCAAAATTCCCTCGAGATCAAAGCGAAGAACTAGTCTGGTCTTTTGTGCTGGAGTTGGTCAGCAGTGTTGAGGAAGACAATCAAACTGCAGTTGAAGCGCCAAAAGTTGAGAATGGGCACGACGCTACAAATCACGAGCCAGAGAACCTGCAAGTCGAGTCTGCCGAGTCCGCTCCACTGCATGCCACAAATGAGGATGTGGAGTCTGCAGAAACGAGACCGACGCCAAGTCCGCCTGGTGATAAACCAGAGGTAAACGAGGGAGAGCAAGCCAATGAGGAGGCAGAAAATAAGTAAAATGAGAGTTGAATTAGACTTTCTTGGGAACTTAACATCAATGTATTTATGTATTGCTGTGCAAATGTTCAAAGACAAAGGGCCTATATTTGGGCGTAATTTATGATGGATTAATCCAATTTGGATTCAGGTTTGATTTAGAAAAGGATTTTTTTAATGCATTTCCCGGACGCATTTGTAAATTAGACCATCTGTGTATAGCTGTGTAAAAACCTGTACATGTTTCTTGTAGGTAAAATTAGATAGAGTATACACTATCTAAAAAATAAAAAAAATGCACATAATTTTTTTGTTGATCTCTTTTTTTACTAAGATAACCCGCTGAAAGCCAAACACAAAATATCGAAGTTAAGATAAAAATTTATATTTCAAGACGTAACATATATTTATAATACTTACTGTTTCCTTTAATGTGCCAGTGAAAATGGAACAAATTTTTATCGTTTTACCTCTTATGAGATGGGCTACCCCGTAACAGCGAAAAACTCACGTAAACTCCAGGTCCCAATAACATCGCGAGAATGAATAACATGGCGCACGGGCCTCATTGGAGCTGGTCTGGAAAAGGCAGTTTATTATCCAGAAAAGGACCAGCTCATGCTACTGCCCCCACATGAGGGTCTTTCTATTGAAACGCTGGACAGGCTAGAAATAAATTCACGCTTGCAGGGAAGGTGCAAACCAGCAAGTAGCGAGACGGAAAGCTTTTTCAATCCAAATGGAATTGTCATTTCTAAGCATGAGAATCAAGCGCTGGCGAAAACCAGCCCGCATGCGACCCCCCAAACATCGCTTCGATTCTCACATAGCAAATTGCACGCAAAGCATGCGCTCAACAATGCAAACTAATTTGGTCAATTTAATATGGCAAAAGATTATATGAAATTTCTATCAACTCAAATGACCCCAAAAATTAGGAAATTAAAATAATTAATTTAAATTAAAGAAATGATGATAAAATGACACAATCGAATTAAAAGTTTAGTGAAATATTATGTTTAGTTAATGCTGCATCAATGCTGATTTTTTTCTGGAGGTTCAATCAATTTAAAAAGGAAGAAAAATATTTATAAGGAAACAACAAAAATACAGCAAACTTATCAAGAAAAGAGTCAGTCAGCTCGTTCATCTGATGTTCAAGATCAGAAGCAAAAAGTAACTTAAATGTAATTTCACAATATGCAATATTGTTGTTTCATCGCACGAGCAGGCGTTACTCAAACGAAGGTCTTTGCACTTTTGCTAATAAAACTTCTTGTTCGATTTCCGTGCTCGCCACTTCCTATTCTTTGCATGAATTTATAATTCGAATGGCAGAATAGAGGAGTGGTACGAACAGTAACCGACAAACTATCCGCGGCCAATTTCTCGTGGCCGGGGAAAGGAGAGAGGGGCGACCGACCGGCTGATCTCTCGAGGTGGAAGGCGCGAGTGCGCCGAGAGAAGTGAGCCTTCGAGAGATCGCACACAGTGCCTCGCTGAGCAGCACGGCGGTTTAATTGGGTCCTCGGCTCGGCGGAGTGAGCGGTGCGTGTGCCAGTTTACCCGAATCGCGCGAAGTGCAGCATGCTGGTCGGCACTAGGATTTATTGAGTGCAACATCGTCATCATCTTTTCTGCACCGCACAGATACAAGGTAGGCACACTCGTGATTTTGGAGCTGTTTTATCTTACTTAGCGATAACCCCAGCTGGACTTATTTATTTTTTCAATCCTAAATGAGAAAAGAGAGAGTCAAATAAAAAATACAATCAACAGAAAAATTGCCTATTGCACGCTCGGTCATTTATATTTTTTGCAATACTTTCCGCGAGTTGATAAAATATTAAAAACACTTTTAATCAACAAGAGTTGTCCTGGGAAAAATGCTACCAACTACAAGAGATTTTTTGCTAGGAAATTAAAATAGCTCTTCTTTTCTATTTCTTATTTCAACGATCCGTTCAAAAACATTTCATTTTTAAAAAAGTAGAATATCAATGTTCGTGGAAAAACTTTTGATAAATATTTTTTAACTTTTTGCACTTAAGTCATCGGTATATTAAAATCTGAGAAATATTATTTGTACAAGAAAAATGATTGCTTGAAGATTTAGTGTTCAGACTTTCCGTGTCACCTTTTTTGATTTATTATTTACCCATTTTACATCTCGCACACTCTCAGTTTCGGCCTGCAGTAACCCGTCTCGACTCAAACCCACGTGCGTTTTGGACTCGCAACAAATATCTCGCCTCTCCTTTTTAGTCGCTGAATCCACACACCCAAACTGCGCTGCAAGCATAGTGGTTAAATTTATGAAAAATTTCCTGCTTAGGATCTCGATCTGCTCTCGCATCTTTTCCTCGTGCGTTTCCTAACCAGTCGCGAAGGGCAAAAAATAATAATAATGCAGCCTAAGTCTTTTCACACAGCGGCAGTGAAAGTCGATAAAAATCACACCTCACTGCCTATACCGAGCAGCGCAACAACAATCAATTGCGGCGGCAGAATAAAACCTGTTCGATTGCAAATTTTTGCACACCAAACACAGAGTTGGCCGCGTGTGAGTGAGAAAACAATTTCACCCATGTTGCGCGCACAACAAAAGCTGCGGCGCGCGGCAGCACCGATGTCAGAGAAGTCAGAAATAATGACAGAGTGCATGAACGTGCAATGAGAGATTTAATTCTCCGTTATTATGCACGTCAAGAGCGCCTGATTTAATAATACTAGGGCTGCTTTTCCATCCATAAATTGTGTGCACCTTGAGGTGCATTTTGTTTGGCCAGCGATTTAGCACTTTTGATTGTGTTTGAGATAGGATGCTGCACACGAACGGCAGAGACTTCGACGCTCGCATTTCACACTGCATGTGTGTCCAGAGTCAATAAACCGCGTGAGTCTCTGTTATTATATCCCAAGCTAAACAATGTTTGGGTTTTGTCTTTCTTGGAATAACTATCTTCTCGTTTCTGAACGAACAGGACCTGGTGAATAATTAGACATTTCGAGGTGTAGTTTTCATTCGAAAATCGAACCTGTTCTTGTGTATGCCATAGGGGCCAAACACACGCTCGTCAAATTTTATTCAATTATTTCTACAAAATTATGCTTTTAAAAGCATTCCAAGTGGTTTCGCATTCCAAACACACACTGCTCCTTTCTCCCGAAATGAAGCTATAAATAATAGTGACCGCGGTGTACGATGAAGAATTGAAATTCGTGAGAAAAGCGTTAAAGCGCGTAGACAGAATTACAGGACTCCGAAGCTGGATCCCACCGCGTGGATAGCAATTTGAGTTCATCGTCATTAGTGGAGTTAATTTGTTAAAAAACCGAAGCTGACCTGTGAGCAGTCTCAAAATGAGCGGACTAGGCAATATCGTATCAGCTCAACGAGAGTAAAAATGTCAAGAGTGGGTTTAGGGTCAAGAGAGCAGAATTGCCGGCCATTGCGTCACAACACCTCGCCACGGCGCTACTTTCAGCGAAGAAAGTGAGCGAGCGCAGCATGAAGTCTGCGAAGGAACACGGTCTCCCTCGGCCAGAGGCTGATATACCTGCGCGCGAATGAACGGCTAAACGTGTCCCTTTCACTACATGCAAAACCGACTCTGCAAATTACAGTTAATTGCTCGTTACTCCGCCCGACGAAAAATTAAATTCGTTGATTGCGCTTTTCCTGTCCTGCAAAGCGCATCTGAATGTGTGTTTCCTTTCTCTTTTAATTAGCAAAAATATTGAGATGGTCAATTAAAAACTATGAATTATCTTTATGAGTAACTATCTTTTGAACAATAATTTCACAATTTTATATAGAGGGGTTTCATTTTTAAATTTGACTTATGGGATTATTTACAACAGATTCGAAGCTGCAAAGAAAGCAAAAAATGTTATTTGATGAAGAGCTGTGAGGAAATCTGGCTTACCGAATATTGGAGAGCTTGAAGATCTCTACTGAAATTTTAAAAATTCCATGGTTATTGAACTCATCAAAATCATTAAAAATCTGACTTTGAAAAGATTATCATGCATAAAAATTTATATATTGCTTTGTTTTTGTTGTTTATTTAAATTAGCGTGTGCCTCAAAAGCAGGGTTCATTACATTCAAAGAAGAATGTTAACGGGGCTCTTACTAAGAAAAACGTTCATTGCTAATTTGGTATGAACTGGTGAAAAGGACTAAAATGCTGATTATTCACCTTCTTTTGCAGATAGCTCTTTTCTGAAATCGGTACTAAAACAGTAGAGGAAACCTTTGAAATGAAACGACGTCTGCTTTTTTCATTCAAATTCCCCAGCATTCACTTAAGTTGCATCATGGGCAACTCGGGAAGGAAAAGGAGCCAACATTGTTGCACGAAATGCGATCTGTACTTTGATGAGAGAGGTTAACCGCGCTGTAAAATCCAGGTAATCGTATTTGACCTTTGCAAAAGGAAAATGCTCGTGAAACTGTTTCCGAAGGGGGAAATTCTTGGTGGAGAACCTTCAATACTTTCAGGGTGTGTCACTCTATATGAGCAGAATTCCTTCAGTTGACGCTTTAACATTCTTCTCGCCGTGCTCTGTGCCAAATGTCAGCTGCTCCGCTGATTGAAAAGGAGAACATACAGTCGAGTGACATTTCTAAACCTAAATTCACTCTCTATAATATATAGGAACCATCTTGGCAAAAAAATTCGACTTTCGAGCAGCAGGTGTCAAAAGCTAAAACCAAGCGTAGGCTGATACTTATCTAAAAACTAAATGGATCGGCCTCGTCAGCAACAAGACAATTTCAAGTCGCGGCATCTGGCCAATGGACTAGGTCAGTATAAGAACAGGAAGCGCGAGAGAGGCGCGCGCAATGGAAAAGGCAGGCAAAAGACGGCAAGCAGGCGAATCAAGTTCTTAAGTTGCCGTGCGAGTGGCGAGAAAGTAGGCCAGTGTGTAAAGTGTTTATGTGTGCGCGGCCAAACTCGTCTCTCGTAATGAGAGCTTACGATCGAATCCACCTGCCGAGCGGACAGAATGGATTTTTCGCCACCGAAAAGCTTCAGATGCTCTCGATTATCTTCCGTTTCCGCCGATTGCGCCGGTGGACCGTGAAATACATTTTTTATTGCGCCAATTACGCCACTCGGATGCAAAACACACGCGTTTCGGCCTGAATTTGCCGGCTCGTTTTGTGAGCTACTTTTGCCCAATTTACTTTTATGTTTCCAACACGGCGGAAGAATTATGGGAGAAAGAGAAGAGAACAATGCGAGTCAAATGAAGATGCACACACTTTGCAGATAATACAGTCACTTTAGTCAGACGAACGCGCCAGGTGAATTTTTGCTGAAAGAGAGAATAATCGTGACTGAAACCGCCCTCATTTTTTACTTGCCTCCTGAAACACGGCAATTAACTTTAAACGCGGTAATTATAATGATTCTCTCGTTGCATTTCATTTCCAGAAGTTGAGGCATTAACCGGGTAAAACTTTCAACCGGTGCTTTACAGATAGCTTTGTTCCAATGAAAATTACTTTTTTATTCCTCAGCAAAGCAAGAAAACGTTTGAATCCTGTCCTGAGAATTGCTGAAGAAAAATGGATTTGCCTCCACTCTTGGATGACGTTATTCCTTGATGCATTGGCAAACTTGATATTGCATGTAACATCACATCCTGACATTTATAGAGCGTTTAAACTTGCTTCTGAGAACTTTCTGCGACATTTTCTCGGGCTGATGCTCCACTCGTGTGATCTTCCTCATTTTGCGCTCTCGCGTTATAAATAATCAAAGTCGCACGCGCGCCACACGGCTCAGCACTCAGGAGCATGTAAAATCACTCCAATTTATGACTCGGCCTGTCCTGGTGCGTGAAAAAAGCCGCAGATATAACACTTCTCATGATACGCGTCCGTCCTTAATTCCACGCATTGAAACGCATCTATTCTGTCTGCTTTGTGCTATCATGAGAATCGGCGGTTGGTGTATGCACAATGAATGCACTCGGTCACGGCCGTATAATATGCCTTTCTGCACGCCAGTAGACAGTGTTTGCGCGAGTTGCCCAACGTGAATTTATTTATCTTCAAAGGTCAGAGGGGTTTCAAGTACGAAAATCCAAATTGCATCTAATCTGACTGAGGCGGGCATTCATAATTTACACGCTTCCTCACTTTTCTCCGACGCCGATTGCGAAACTGAGCTATTGTCTTTTAATTAAATTATGCGGCTCTTGAAGTGAATGCTCAGAAAACAAACATATTCACACGAGACCTTTTCTTTAAAGATATAGAGCTGCTCCGACCGGTCGATGTTAAAGGCGAAATAATGGTGACGCACTGTGTGCCTCGAGGACTCGTTTTCAAAATCCAACACCAGTCACTAGCACACGCTCGTTTCTCCTCAGAAATTGGGCGTTTGATGCCGGGGGGCCTGCAACTCTAGCTAATTTGGCCGACTCACTTTTTGGTGAAGCCATTAATTCATGCCCCTCCTCGAATCTCATGGAATTGCATTAAATTATTTTACGCGCTCAGCGCAAGATTTATAGATGATCCGTGCACCAGGCACCAGCACTCTTTACTCGAAAAGGCCAAAGGTTGGTGGTAATAAAAGCCGAGCCTGTCCTCTTAATTTGCATAACGTTTGAAAGTTTTTCTTACGCTGCTGCTGCTAATTAAAACAACCGTCCTCAAGAAGTTATCTCCAGTCTTCATTCGTTGTCGTGATACTGGCACTAATTAAATCCATGTAATTAGAGTCGCCCGGCTACTGAATTTCCGAGAATTTCTTGCTCTTCGACTCGGCTCCTCGGCTTCGTCCCGACGCTTTTATTTCATGCTGGGCTCCTAACACATCCAGCCAGCCTCTGTGCTGCATAATATTTCACGCGGAGGCATTGTCATTAATCTGAAGCAGGGCATCGGACCCTCACCTCCGAGAGCAATCCAAATTGAGAAGAATGGCCTGTGAAATGGAGACTGGTCAGATGCTGCAACCGCGGCGCGCCGAGATTGATGCACCTCGCCATGAATTAAGATATTACGCCGCGATAAGGCAGCGGATCGGATTTCTTTATTGTTTCTCAGACAAACGTGTGTGTGTGTCGACGGGATCGAGTATGAGTGCATTGTTGTGTGTGCTCGACCAGCACACAGGAGATGCGATTAAGCGCGCTTATTTGCATTTTCGAAAAGTGCAACATCCTCTCTCGGTGTTCGCTGCTTTGGCTCAGGTTGCGACAGAAAAGCGAGCGATTTGCATGCATTGTGCCGCAATTTTCACGATCTGGGTTAGTGCGTTATCCGAGGTAATAAGCCAATCATGTCGCGCCGCCAGCAAAGCCTCTCCGTTTTTAATGAAGCACGCCTGCGACCGAATCTGGGGCTTCTTTGCATAACTGCGTCGGGATGCTGTGCGCTCCAATGCTCCATAAAACAATTTTTGACACGGCCGAAGGAATCGAAGCCGTAAAAGGAGAAAATTATAGCTCACCAGATGTCGAACCCCTTGTTTTGTTGCTGGAAAATGATGGCCAAAGTGAAAAATTGTTTATTTTGGCTCACTTATGATGCAAATATATTAAGGAAATTTATCTCCAACACCCACCATGCCCTTAAAAGTGCAAAATATTTAATTTATTACTCTTCCATTTATGTACGTTGGAATAATGGCATTTCAAATCAGAACTTGAAGTTGTAACCGTCAATCCATTCACTGAGAGAACTGGGGATCATGCAGAATTTAATTTGACGTTTATATTACTTCTTTTAAATTAACTAGAAAATTGATTGATCAAAAATTGATTTATGAAAACAGCGTGCAACATGCAAAGCAAAATACGGAATTTAATTAAACCACAAACGAATTCACTTAATTATGCTGCTTGAGGGTAAGTTTTTATAGCAGCTGAGAAAATGGTAGGAATTGATTTGCTTGTCACAGCGTTTGCAAACACAGTCCTAACTCGCATCAGAAGTGAAAGGTCACTTTTTGCAAATTAATTTATGAAAACCGTGACAAGCGAGACTCGTGAGCATTTGTATGTTGTAAAAGAAAGCTCCCTTCCAATTTTGGTTTGTGTTAGCTTCGGAGATTTTAACAAGCTAAATTTTTGTAAACAATATAGCTATTACACTGGTAAATGCAAATTTTAATTCTTGGAATAAATTCAAAAGACTATTTTACTAACCCGCCACTGAAATATTAAATAAGAAAACATTGACAAAAAACGTCTTGTGTGTTCTCCTGAATCCTGGCGTTATCAGTTGAGTCGCAACATCACTCACGGCCTTATTTATTTTGAGCCGTTTTATACGTTATTGGAATTCAAGCGCAGTTATTATTGGCCTGCGACTTTTTCACAAGCACGTCGAGCCAGAGGAGGAAGAGCTTTGGAAAATTTCCAATCCCGCGCAAGAAGTTGAAGTCACGCGGGGCGCTGCTGGAATTGCTGATTCAAGCTGCCGTGCGACGTGATGCGATTTAACAACAATGATCGCTTACTTTTTAGCTCGGCACCGTCGACTCGCGATTAAGAATTAGTGTGACATAACTGTTTGTGATTTCTCGCGACAAATTTTGCACGCATGCTACACTTATGCACCGATTAAGCCTAAGCGTTGTGCAATACGCAGGCGTTTAAGTTTCATTTAGGAAGCATTACTTGAACCACAATTGCAACTATGACCAACTTACTATTTTTCTATTCCCCCAGAACAATTTAATGCAACTTCCGGCAATTCTCATTCAAATTTATCTTGGGAGTTACATCATAAAACACCATGAATTGATTCCCTGACTTGAAGGATAAATATTTTATTTAATGGACCAGGTTTTTTTGTAGCAATAATTCCACAAACCTTTTTCTTGATCAAGATATTTTTTGCCAAGACGTTCTTGAAGTGCTGGCGGCTAGAAAGACGGTCTTAACCTGATTCCATATTAAATACCACAACATTATCCCAATAAAAATTTTACTGTTCAGGTCCATAAAAAAGTGAATCATAACACCTGCCATGCCAGGGAGGTGCATATAAAATATTAATCCTTCTACCAATGCGGGCACATCCACGAATCCATCCTCGCATCATCAAATGGAATTCCTTTCCTAGAAGCAAACACGCGAGTTGTGTTGGAGCCGCGCGCGCGATTGTGAATCCGTCGAGTTTGTAACGGTGACCGCCAGACCTACATATCGAACGAAATTTTCTGCTGCTTTTTCTCTCTCTCCGCTCCAGCTGACGAGAGAAGAAGAAGTAGTGAAAAGAGAAAGAGATGGATCGGTTTTTAGCACGTGAAGGCCGATGCACACCTTGCAAGCGTAAGAAAATCGTCCACGAAACAGTAATTTCATAATGTTCGTATTTATTCAGAGCCAGACGTGATTTCTGCTCGGCGCAGCGTCTGACTGACGACGAGTAATCACGGATTTGAATGGGAAAAGGATGCTGAAGGGGAATTTGCAAGGCTAGCCTTATGATGACTCTTTTTAGAAATTGTTGAATGAGTGGGCGCCGTTTGATTTTTATCGGCACACATGACTCACGTTCTTGCTCTCTGCGAATAATGGATTTTGCAAATTGCTCGAGTGGGTGACGAAAGGTAGTGCTTTACTTGCAGCTAAAATATGAACTGCTGGTCAATTTGCTTGCTCAACCCACACACTGCGATTAAGTCACCAAGTCACCATGCGGAAATAAAATTTATTGCTCATTACAACTACTGCTCTTAATGCAAGGTCATTATTTTGAGTTTTAAAAATTAAGAAGAAGAAGAAGATATATCATTTATTTAATAAATCAAAGGGCAAAATAGAATATAAGGAAAGATAAATTTCTCAAAATAGGGGCGAAAAGTTAAATAAAAATTTAATAAATAATATTAAAGATAAAGTTTTTCTATTGTGGCCAAGCTGCCCAAATTAACATCATTTGGAGAGCTGAGAGTCAACCTGTTTAAAAGATTTTAATGCCGTAAAAGACTAACTCATCTAATAGCAAACTTTTACCGAGCGGCATTGCACAGAATTGCGCCAAGCTTACATAACTGAAGCGACAATCACTCTCTCGGCGCCTTTTTAAAGAAGCGTGTGGAGAGAGGAAAGCTGCGCATTGAAATGAATCAGCAGCGGGATGCCACTTACTTAATTCGAATTAACTTGCCAAATTAGAAAGAAAGTGTCCGACTTCCTTCCTCCAGCGTCGCGTCGCGGGTTGAGCTGATAAAAATAAGTGTGCTAGGCGTCGGCGATGTTTTGTTTGTCCATGCATTGTGTCCACCAGGAAGAGAAATTCGCCTCCTTAATTGGTAACCCAAGTGAGCATGGGAAATTGAACTTTCGTGTTTTATTGTTCTGTCTCAATGCCTCGACTAGCCCACGGGCCAGCTTTTTGAAGTAAATAAGAAACACAGTGAAAAAGCCAAGGTAGCTTGATTGCCATTTCATGAATATCCAGGTTTATTGGGCGCGAAATATTAAATTATCGATGAAAACAAGGGTACAGCTATTTATGGTAGCAATCTCGGCCTTTGCCTCAAAACGCGACCAGTGTGAGCAGCCAAATAATCGAAGGTTGGATCCGTCTCTAAGACATCACGACAGGCCGCGGATGCTGCTTGAAAACAAGTCGAGCGCGAGGCTGATTTCGACCAAAAGGCAAGGACAAACCAATCCTTGAAATTGCGGCTCTCGTTTTTCCGCTCAAATGCAGATTTTTCAGCTGTCTCGGCTGACTTGATCAAAAGCTTCCGCTCAAATCACTCCGTTGATCGCTCCTTTTGCACACCTTCTGCACTCATGCAGAATAATTAATGCCTTAGAGGCACTGAAGTGCTGTTATGCTAATTGCGGACAAACAGCATGCGCATCTTCACTCGGCGTGAAAAATGTGCCACACTTCTTTCATCGCGGTTGTGAGCAGATTGTTGAACTTTTAATGAGTGCAGCACGCAACAAGTGCAAAAATCGTGCGAAAAAATGAGAACAAATAATTTATAACTTGTGAGCGACGAATAAGTCCAATTGATTTAGACAGCCAAATTTTAGATTTATAAAACAATTCAGTTAAAATTTAAAAAGTAATTTGAATGCTACTTTACTTGGTCCCTATTTTTATTGACGATGGAACTAAATTGAAGTCAATGAAAAGTTACTCTCATATTTTAGTTGATTTTTTAACGTTCCAAATAATGTTTATGGCTGACGCATCTCATTTAAATTAATCTCCACTCTGTATGCAGCGAAGCGAGGTGAATTAAACGCGCCAAGTGCGAAAAGTTGACAAGGGGAATGCAATTAGAGCGTACGGTCGCCTTGAATAAAAAACAAACGCGCCTGAGCGTCATCGTCGGGATCGGCACACGGAACCGGCGAGAGCTTTCATATAATAGAAGTTTGTTGTCTTTCTTTTTGCTACACATTATTCTTCTCGCGATACGGAGCTTGAGATACGAAAAACTCACGATCACCACGGCGTCGAGTGCGGAATTAATTGTGGCATCAATAAAGAAGTGGCCCCTGCTGGACAGCCTTGGGTGGAGCCGGGTGCAGGCTGGCCACACCCAAGTGACCTCCAACATCCGACGCCCTTTTGCTTGAAATCTCCTCAACACTCTTACTTTCAGCCGGCGCGTCAGGCATAATTGCACCGGATGAATTTTAGCGGTTCCTATATATAGGCTGTCTATTTGTGCGTTCGATTCCGGGCATGGCTTAACCTTTGCCGTTGTCACCTTGGAACACCAGGGATGTGCCCTAATATTTAATTTCGGATTATAAGCTACAAACATGTCAATCAAGAGTTATGGCCTGACTTGACACCAAGGCTGTTATATTCCCAGGACTCTTATGATTCGATATATTATTTTGATAGGTTTTCGCTAAAAGATTTTATTGTTTCTATGACACTTATGTTTATTTAATGGCCAGCAATAAATTGTGTTGAGTATATGCTAGCCTTCCTTTTAGGACCGATCTCAGAGTGATCATCCCCATCATAGGCAGATCTAGATTTGGGTGGTCAAGAATTTATGGCCTACTTTATGTCGCGAGTCATGCCCACACTTAAAGAAGAAAAGAATGTCGTCCTTCTTTATGTCTATACACTTTGAAAAGGTTCTCTGTGAAATATAAGATGTTTATAAGTAGCGGAAGTATGCCAAAATTCTGAAGCCCTTGTCGCTAACCAGAAGTAAAACCCAATTCGGCGATCGCCTTCGGAATAAATAAGTTGAGCTCATTTCACATTGCATTGCAAAATGAAACGGCCGCTCGCGGACATCCTGGCGAGTTTTTTGCATGCGTAATGAGAATGTGTGTTGCTTTTACCTCGTGCGCAAAGTAAGACCCTCTTTCAGTCAGACTCAATTATCGGCGGTCGAGAAAAATATGGTTCACCTCGGCCACTGTAGGAAGTTAAAATCGAGAGTGGTCGCTATAAATCTGCCATCAGATGGCCAGTCTCAACGCAAAACCGAACGCTGGCTGACACTTTTCTAACCAGGTTCTTTTCAAGGGCGTCTGCCTTTAATCAGCGGCGGCTCCAGCTTCTCTTTCAATCAGACGCAATTTCACCCCGGCTGTGCGAGTGATACGTATACGTCCATGCGAAAGGAGGGAATACAATAAAGTGCTGCGGCGAGTGAATCTCGGAAGGTGAAACCAGTTTGGCCTCATGAAATCCGAGCAAAAAGCCAAGTTGTCGCACGATAATCTGCACCGGCTGTCACCGCAACTGCTCCAAAGATGGCCAAAGCAAAAAGTGGACCCCATTGTTTCGTGGCCACTCGTGACACACCATGCTGATTTCTGCGATTGCGTAAAGAATGGCAGCGCTACGTGCGGAGCAAACAGATTATTGCCGCCGTGCAATTTGCAATTTTTAATTGGCGCTAAGAGGGATATATCGAACATAAAATGTTCAAATGCAGAAGCTTTCAAGAAGTCAAGAACAGAAAATAATGTCCGTTGACCCTGCAGTTATCTCTCTCAAGAATTTCCCATTTCCGGCAAAAATACCGAGCCGATTAAAGATTATTCGATGCATTAGTGCCATTTGCAGGAATTTCTTTTATCCTGAGGAATCTGCCACTTGATCAACAAAAAGCCGTATCAAAATTTATGGGCCGACAACAGCACTTGACAGAAGCTCTTCTTGAAACTTTAAGCCAACGCGTCGCCAGAGTTTGGAAATACACGACAGGAAGGGGTCAATCTCCTGGCAAACAAATTCCAATTTTCACACCGACACTTGCATGTACACACAGAATGATATTTCGGATCAGAAGTCCTTGGCTGCGAACAAAGGCAGCCTGAATACCATTCAGCCCGTAATGCACATATTCAAGAGTGGAGATTAGAAAACTCTCACTCTCCGCGGCCATTGAATTGTCACTCGGCTTCGTAATTTGTTGATTCAGTGATGACAATAATTCGTTATTAGTAGAAAACGCCTGGCGCGTCGTGCATTTCTCGGCTGCGCCGCGCGACATTGACTCGATCCATCACGAGGACCATTGGAGCCTCGAGTGTGCATACTTCTTGTTGTTATTGTTGTTCACGCTGGTCGTGATTACCATTCAATAGTAGGTGGGTGGGTGGCGGCGGTCCGAATTCAACTTTCCCTTCCAGCAGCAGCAGCTTTAAGAATTCATTAACAGAAACGACTTTTGGCTGGCGAAACCATGCCCAAAGGCCGGCATGAAATTATCATCCACGATTATATTATTTTTTGACCTTACCACGCTGCTTTGTTATCTCAAGCAGGCAATTTCCATACCAAATGCCGCTGTCGCTGCTGGATGAAATGCACGTTGCGCAGCAGCATTGGCAAACGAAGCATTTTTTTCTCAGCAGCGGTCACGTTCAACGGGTATTTTATTAATTTTGGCCGTCGTAAGCGCGTTCTTTCTCACACTCTAGCGCAAAACGAGAAGCGATTAGCATGCTAATTCCCGAGGCTCGCTAATTAATGAGAGAGATGCCACTCTCACTGAGGTCCAGCCAGAAATGTGCTTTCTTTCGTCGCTTCGTGACCCGTGCGTTACGTTATCCTGCATGCGTGAACGAGAGGTAGGGAAGACTTCCTTGTTTTTCTCCCTGTCAAAACATCTCAACTCACTATCGGCGATGAGATCACTTTTTAATGAGCTAAAGAAAAGAGAGGAGCGTAAATGAATAAACCAGAATTACAATTAGTTTTTTGTGCAAGGTGAAATGGAGGAGCGAGCGGGGAATGTTTTAATTCGATTTGAACACAGATTTTATTGACATTTAACTGTATTCAAATGCTACTGCGTGATTTGAGAATTATTCGCATTGTTTCTCACAACCTTTAAACTCGCTGTTTGCCTGAGTGCTTTAAGTGAAAGTAATCGCCTTTTCACAAACGCCGCCAAGAAAAACATTCCTCGAGTCCAATCGCCGAGCACGCCGCGGTGTTATAACAGTATTGGGCCAAGACACATAAACCACCGCACGTCATAGTAAAGCCAGAGCCCGGGCAAAGAATTTAATCCACATTTTCACGCTTGCTTGCTGCATCCGAGGAAATTCGCCATGCACAGTTTGTGCTTTTTTCTTTCCGCGCTGGTTGCAAAACACATTATGACGCGCCGCAGGGAACGTTGGAGAGATTTTACTCTCGCAGACTCGTGCATGACTCGATGAGCCGCATAACAAGTTACGTATGTGTATTCTCTCTTATTAAGTAAATTAACAATTCCACGTGTAGTACGGAAAAAATTAGCGATGCGGAGGCATTCTTCCTGAATTTTAAATCGAAACCAACGCGCGCAGAGTGAAAATTTGAAAGGCTGCGTTGGAAGGCGCTGAAAACTAATTGTTCGTGACGAGAAGAAAACTCTCGGCTAATCCGTCTAATTTTACGTTTTCCCATTTTATCGTCATTATTTCGTCAGAAATCCGTGAGGAAAAGAGTAGGAGATGATGTACAGTTGTGGCACTGGGAGAGGAAAATATGATTTATTTTTTTATTAAGGCATGCGTGCACGTGGTTTGATGGAAACGTCAAAATTACCGGTGATGATGATGATGATTGAAGACGGTCAACGCATTTTTGAGGCGGAGTGATTACGGGATTAAACTGCCATTGTTGCCACGCATCTCTGCTGCACAAGTGCTATGCACCTGTATAGGGATGGACACAAAAGGGTTAATTTAAGGAAATGCTAAAGTGTCTCCAAATTTAGAATGTTCCTTAGTTAGCAGTGTTCTTCTTGAAAAGAGATTTATTCTCAACGTAGTCGCAATAAAAAAATATTTCGAAATTTACGTTTTACTCTTTATAGGAAATGGAACGTTCTTGCTCCAAACAGGAGCCTTTTTGCTTTGACTTAATCCGGTTCTGCAATCCTTGTAAAGGGTAACGGACAATTGAACATTTCTAAGTAGAAACGTTTTTATCGAGCTGGTGTGAATTAAAAAAGAAGGCCCTGGCTGCGGTGCGACGACAGCTCACGGTGTTCTTGTGGCCGTCTTGATTCCCTCAAGAGCCGAGAGAAAAATCAGAAGCGCACACTGCGGTGAGGCAAAGGTAATTTACCCGCATTGGAGGTCAAGAACACGCTCGAATCGAGTGGCTTACCAAACCCTGGCAGGGGCTGTTCACTTTCCTCGCGCACTTTTCTTTCAATTATTTTCCCAGCACAGCACGGCGGCCGATTACACGCATTCTCGAATTCCCATCTCGATCTCTGCCTCGGACGCTGGCTTTAATTTATGGTTCCATTATTATTTGATTCGACTCTGCCGCCTTTTCTATCTTTTTACCATTGTTGTCCTCAGCTCACAATTGTATACATTCTGAAAAAAGTGTACTCTTATAATTTTGACGAAACTATTCGAAGAGGTCGTTGCTTATCTCAATTGCTAAGGCCATGAGAATAGCTTGCTCAAAACTAGAATTGTATCCACTCTGAGGTTTTTCTTAAAACAAACAAGGCTCAAAACTCGTCTTTTTTTCAACAGTGCGCTTTTGAGCGACGGATAAGCACTTCTCATTTCTCACACTGCAGCACGACTGCACGCTATACAGGCATTTGAATTCGGAGATCGTTGGTACATTGTGACGTAAGCCGACTTCTTTACGCCGGCCGAGCATGACAAAATTTATTATTTCGACGTTTGTTTCGAAAGTACTCGCGTATTTGGTAGTGTCTCTGTACCAATTAAATGTGCAGCCTTCACGCAGGGATTCGAATGTTTGTTCTTCGAGTGTCGACAAAATAAAAGCCCCAGAACACCGCATTTGTGCTTTGGAGGCCGACGAAGGGCAAATTTTTGCCTACGATAAAATACAAATCCATTCAACTATAATGAAACAGAAAGAACTTTACTTAGTAAGTGGGTTCAAGCAATTGTTACTTTCAATATTTTATTGCTCTTTGTTTTCCTCCAATTTATTCAAACCGCAATAACACTCAGTGTTTTGCAATTCCAGCAATACGCAGATGAGCAATATTGAGTGGAATAAACCAATCAGTTCAAACGATTGCAGAAGAATGACCTGCGCAAAATCTAACGCAAACAAACGCACTCGGCACGCGTGCGTTCGATAAATTTCTCTAGCACGATTTACCTTGGAACGTCCGCGTCCGTCAGTCCAATTGCTCTCGCTTTACAACACTATGCAACACACAAAAAGATTGATGCTAATGACCAAGCCGCAAGCAGAGCGATATGCATTAATCAAGAGGAAAGCTGCATACAGGATGAACTATTGCAGCCACTTCCAATCTTCGTCGCTTTGTGTGCGGAAGAAAGGTGCTTCGGACGTCTCAAAATAATAATAATAATCCCATCTAGCAGCGCAGCAGTGTTCAATTCAGTGAAATAAAAAAGGCCAGAGCAGAGTATTGTACTCGCGGTGCTGGTGTTTGATTGAGCTGTTTGAGTCGAACACATCTCGTGCGAGTGACTCTTGGAGCAGCTCGTGTTTGCCTTTCAATGCGTCCAGCGCTGTAGATTAAATTGGACTCCTTCCTTAAGAGGGTTGTTGAACCAAATGCCGCGCGGTCGAGACCTTGCCCGCTGAAAAGTGCAACAGCGCACCGTACGAATCGGAATTGGTGCGGAGGACGCGTGATGGAGAGCTCTTGGCTCCAATTTCAGTCCACGCGGCGGTGTAATTGCCAAGAGAGCTCGGCTTTTGTTTGCCCATCACACCATCTCGAATCGCAAATGGTAAATTAAAATACTCAGAAAATCCTATTAACTTTTAGTACGTCCAACATATTGGTGCTGTCCACTCCAGTGAGAAAAATTATCCCTGTAATAATAATTAATAATTGCATCTACTGAGGAGTGAGAGTTGGATAGTTATATTTAATTGAGTTGTTTTAAACTGCAGCCGAGCTTTACAAAAGCAAAGAATCCTTGAAACGAGACCATTACCAAATTGCATTCTATACATTTGAGATAATTTCCCTTCAGATTATCTAACAATGGCCGGCTGAGTGATTTCAACGACGGCCTAGCAAAGTAAGTCAGTCAGTCGGCTAAAAAACAATAACGATCAACCGCGCGCGCACAATAACAAATCCGCCTTTCACTCTCATTCTCTCCAGCGGCAGCAGCAACATGCTCATATTAAAACCAATATTTTTCCGTCCAGCTCCAAGCTCCAGTCTCAGGTCTGTTACACAATGTCGAGCAAAGTTTATCATGTGCACACGTCGCAAGAGCGAATCACGCCTCGCGCACAATAAAGTATAATTACGCCGGCTTCAGCATCTAAAAGGCAATTGTTAACCGTCTTCATGATGTATGTCATGTTTGTGTATTGTGCTCTGATTGATATTGCTTTACAGCCATCGTTGCCTCACTTGCAAGGGGCTAATTATTTGGTCTATGCAACCAGAGAGATGATGCTCCATGTTCCAGATTCGAGTATGATACTCTCGTAATCAGTGCGGCACTATTAAAAAGCAATAAAACTTAAAATGATTAATAACGACTTAGGCCATTTCTGAATTGATTTTAATTGCGGCTCATTAAAGAATTTTTAACTACGAAATTAGAGGCTTTAAGCAGGCCATCCATCTTAAGCACAGATATATGCTGTGCTGGAAAATATACAATTTTCTGCTCGTTAAACTCGAGTGTACGATATCTCTCGAACTGCAGCATGTGTTGGCATCTCCCGACACGTAATTAATGATGCCTGTGAAAGGCTGTAATAAAGAGATGGTCCAGCCAGCAGCAGCGAGCGCATCTTCTCTCGCGACCCGCAGTGCCAGTGGCTACCGTAGCTGCCTGAAAAGCAAATAAATTTACAGCTAAACGCTCACAAATTCCCCTATAGCGGACATGAGGCGGGCGGGCGGAGCGCATTCAAAGGGGCTGTGTATGGCGTAAATCATCGGGAAATCATCACATGCATTTAAATGACCGGCTGTGTGGCCTTTTATGGCGGTAGAACTGAATTATTATCATATATTGTGCCCCGTTTCTTATTCCGCCGAGCCGGGCTTGCAGTATTCGTAAAATCATATTTTACTCCTGACGCGCATTCCACGCAGCGTGGCCAGGGTTGGGAGAATCAACTTTCAATAAAAGGACAGCAAGTAGGCTGCTGCGTGTAATAATGTAATTTTACCGTCCTTTTCATTTGGATAACATCTCTTTGAAACTTGCCGTGCGCGCCTTTTCAGTCGCGCCTGCATTGTTCTCTATTATGTAAAGTGAGCGAGCGCCCTTACGGAGAGTTTAATGACTGAACGCTATAATTATGGATTTTCTCACTCCGCACTAATTACACACCTCCGAGACTATTCTATTTAATGTGATAATTCTGGGAGGAAACATTTGAAATTTTCATTAAATGTAATTGAATAGAAAAATTTCTAATTGAGTCAGCCCACTCTGCAAGACAGTAATAACAAAATACATATTAAGCGAAAATTATTATTTGAGCTTAATGAAACTTTTAGTCGTTAAACTTTTTTATAAGAAAAATCTACGATTTCAGATTTAATTATTTGGGTGTTTTACAAGCATTTTGATTTCTTTTCCACTATATTTATTCAAAAGTTTACTTATTTCATTGAAACATTTCACAAAATCTGATGCCATTGTGTGACAAGCAACACCGATATCAGTTGAATTTTTTCTCTTAATGAGTGACTTTCTCAGGTTGGAGTTAAATTTTCCTCTATTATCATTCGAACGAAATAAAGATTCCTGTCGATTCTGTGATGTTTTGTCGTTTTTTAATGATGCGACTCATGCGACAGAATGCAATAAAAATCTTTTTTGGAGCTTTGGTCTTCATTAAGGCACTCAAATTACAAGAAAAATAACTGATCGCATTAACCACCCAAGCAAAGAGGCCGCTGAGGATCTCATTAAAAAGCCGCTTTACTCGGGTGCATGGGTGCACTCGCTCACTTTAGTGTGTAATTTAATGGCTCATTTTGTATTCGAAACACATTCTCGGTTGCCACCGCGATGTCGGTTAGTCCGTAAAACATGCGCCTAATTTAATAATGTGTGCCTTTGTGGCGCATCCCGCCAGAAATGAATAATTTCCCGCGCGGTCCTCTAACTGTACTCGAACGAAGGCACGATCGCCCCGCGTGTCATTATTTAATTTTTGGCCTTTCCACGTAATAATCGAAATCCGTAATAACACATCAAAGCCTCGTCGAATTATTTCTAGTGAATGAAAGACACGATTCTGGGAACGCGTCTGTGCACTTAATTGATATGCTCGAAGTGCATATAATTAGTAAGGAGCGGCGATTATCTTTTTTACAACTGTGTGTATGCACGTATAGTGTGAGCGTTGGTTGGAAAATAGGTCGATTGCTTCTGCCCCCGACAAGAAAGTGTCAATTATTCTTGCTGCATCGTATTTGGCCGCGCTCCAATCTCGGTTATAAAATCTCTCCGTGCATGTTCATTCCTTTTATGCGGCAGAAGCGAACGAGTTTGTTGTCTACAGATGACACAATTCGCCTTGTTAGTCTGAAAAATAAGTAACTCTAATAAGAGGACAGTATTTTTTCCGCAAATCGTGTGTTGATTGAAACTTATCAGTGTAGATAGAGATATAAGATTAATTATTTAATTTTTACCCGTAAACACCTGACATTTTAAAAGTTTTAGAGTAAAATTTAATTATATTAAATAGAAAAATTAGGCCAATTTTTATAAAGAATATCGCAAAAATTGTTTTAATTTTAATGGCAAAAAATGACTGGTAATTGACTGCTGAACATGCCGCATTACAACAATAATTCCCTTTTTGAAAGGCATTTTGCTCGTCATGTTTTTCGTACTAAACGAAATGTCGTTCAGTTCCAAAGAACACGGTGTAGAAATTCATTGCACGCGTGCGAGCATTGCTTTTGACGGTTAAAGTGGCGTCATCTGAACAGCGGATTCCTCGCGAAGAACATCGCTGCCCCTGGAAAAAGGCATAAAACAAGGCGAGCAATTAATTCCGACGCCAGCATTCCCATGTTCGATTGTGGTGGCATCTCCCATATCCCATATTGTTGCACTACTCGCCTTTCAATTAATTCGAAAAGTGAGTATGCGTGTACCGCGTGCGGGCATACATTTCCGCGATTGCTGCAGCGGCGAGAGGGACACATTCCGCCAGCTCAAGTCGTTTTTCACTTTCATCGCGTAGAGTGACACCCGAGCCTCGGGTATAGATCACTCATAATTATGATGAAAAGAATAATTGCCACTTTCCGTGAAGCAATTTTCGCACGGAATCGTGGAACTGTTAAAACGCTTGGTTTCTGTATTCCTTCTTGCGCGCTCGTTTGCAAATAAAAAGGCCGTACGCCACGAAAGGTGCAATTGCAATACGTAAATTGCCCTGAGCTGCCGCCGGTACGCTCACCCGCCGCCGGACGACCTTCGCTCCACGTCAACTTGCGCTGCACAGAACACATATAACTCTCACAGTATATGTGTATAAGCAGCGGGCGGGTGGTTGAGTGGGTGGTTCATTTCTGACTCGGCTCGGCTGCTGTTGCCTGCTCTAATGCCTCTGATAATGGCCAATTATGTCGGTGTTCACGACGCCAAGATCGATGAAAACATAAGTCGATGTGAAAAATATCACATTTACTTTTTTCCAATGTGAAAGGCGTCGAAAGGCAGAGGTAAATAATCGAAAATCCTGTTGATCCCGAAATACGGCGAACGTGACTCTACGGAAAGTTACTCACAATCAAATCATTCAATTTAAAGGTTGGATGGCCGCACTTTCAATCAATCACTTTCGTTCACACTTGCAGAGAGAGTTTTTTGCCCCCTATGATCCGCTTGCAGGCGCAGGATCCATTCTCAACGGTCCGGTTTTGTGAGCAAATGCGTCACGCAACACTAGCCTTATCCCAGGCCGGCGAGATTGCCCCCGCGCGCCTTCTCTAATAAATCTCGAGGCTGGACACTGTTTAGCCGACGCACCGGAGGAGTGACACGCGGATGTGACATATCACCGACGACACCATAAATTAAAGGCATGCTCCATTGCTCTGTTTCGTTCAGTCCTCGTGTGCTGTCTGCCACTTAATCCCACTCGCAGCCGAACACGAGTTGTGCATTAGTAAAAACCGCCTGCTCTTTTAATTCCAGCAAACTCGCAAAAATACATATTTGAATAAAGCGCTCTCTTATTGTAAATTGATAAACAACGAGTCATTGAATTATTTATGTGTGCGCGGCGGAAAAAGTCCGAGCACGCGGTCACGACTCGCGCGTTTTTCATCTCCTGACGAATGGCAAATGAGCCCGGCCGAGATCGAGTTAATGGCCTATGGGTGGAGTGATTGACTCCGGCTCGCATTGCGGTGCATGAATAAATAGCCGATTGCGTGAGCTTTTCTCTCGTTTTCCCTTTTATTTTATTATTCCCGCGCTTTATGTATATTTGCGTGCATTAAAGTCTATCTCTCTTCCTGGATGCATGAGGCCGGCGTGCAGTATGTGCGCTTTTATGACGGGACTCTAAAGGCCGGACGGCTCCCCGCTGACTTCTTTTTCTTATGCGTTGGCCAAGCGATGAACTATCTCACCGCGAATAGATGCTGGCTGATAATGCAACCTGCGCCGGCTACGATGAGCCGCATTGTGTGCACTTTTGCACAATTTAATGCTCTCGGATTCCATTAGTTTGTTGACCCAACGGCTCAGTGGAGAGGCTTTGCGTTCACGGACAGCACAGATTTTACTCGACTTTTAGTTGATTTTATATTCTTGTTTATTCTTGCAACGATCAATAAAATAAATACATTAAATATGAAGATTTAAAAGCAAGAAATGGCGAACAGCACAAGCAAAATAAAGCTAAATCGATCCTTTACAAAGTAATATCACTCCGCACTGAGCCGCAAATTAAAATTCAGCGGTTTAGTAATAACCATTTGTAAATAATATCACACAATCCAGTTTTTTTGGCCAAAACCAAGTTCCCCAACGAAAATGGCCACAAATAAAGCGTCTTGTGACAGTAATTATCTCTTACGCTCCAATATTTTATAATATTTAAAAAAAAATTTGGCTCTTAATCCTAATTTTTTGCCACCAAAGAGTTTTTACTTACTGATTTAAGACAAAATTACTGTGTAAAGAACGTTTTACTGGAATTTTGCTCCTGGGAGCATAAAAAACTAAATTGACCAAGAAATTACACAAAGCTCACACAATATAATCTAGGAAATCAAATATTTTATTAAGAACCCCTGGATTAAAACTGATTTTTTTCGAATTTTCAATAAAATGGCACGAAAAAAGTTGACTTTTCCCGCAAGCTAACTGAAATTTTGAATCTAAAAGTCCCGAAACTACATTAACTACTCCGTTCTAAAAATAGAATTTGTTGGATATGTGTGACTCCGTGTTGGCCTGACCCCAAAAAAGGCCGGTGGCCACAGCATGATAACGAAGACGAAAAATACAATTTTCCGGGCTGGCCATCATTCATGCAGTCGATTAAATTCGTCAGTTTGGCTGGCCACTCATTTTTCGGCGGCTGACGATTTAACGGCTTGATATCTCCTTTTACATACCCTCGCGGTTGTAAATCAAATTTAGAAAAAGTAAAACACCGCTAGCCTTCGCTTACTTTCTTCCCATTAAAATTAGTTCCTGTACACGTTAGAGAGGCACTTAACCCTAGGTCCACGCGATTGCATATAAGAGTCGTAAATCAATTAAATTTTCCTGTTTGGTTTCAGAATGGCGGCCGTGCGCCGAGAGCCCACGGACAATGACCGCAGCTTCTCCGACGACGAAAGCACCCCGTTAAACAATGACATCTACAGCGGAAGGTAAATTAAACCGAAATACACATGAGTATCCTTTTGATTTTTTTCGAATCAGGTCGATAGCCCTTGTGGCGAGTGCGTGTTTGAATTTTAGAATGGGTAGAGATCGAATTGTGCGGCGCTTTCCTCGCCGCCACTGTAACGATTAATTGGATAAAATAATTCAACGGCACGGCCCTTGAGTTATTCCTGTTGGAACTTTCGTTTGTCAAACAGAGGAGAGACAGCTTTTTATGCATTACAAAGTGTTATTCAATCCTACGTTTTTGAGGAAAGACGAGGAAAGTAGCACACGGCGCTCGCGCGCGTCTCTTATCGCCTCTCTGGAGAGGAAATAAACTGACTAAAACGCACGCGGCATTGTGTTTGCGAGCGTTTCCCATTACATTTGAGACGAATGAGTGAATGTCTTTTATCGCATGTCACTCATTTGAATGGAAGTGGAAAGAAAGTGCGGTACGCACAGTTCAATTGATTCGCTGCGTTAATATATCTTAAAATAATTTCATCTCTGATATTTTCTCATTATGCGCAGGCCTACATTTAAACCGATCGGCACCATGACTTCATCTAGCCGATTTCTTTTTTACGCGCCTGTATAAGGAGCTATTACAGTTTTATTGCTGCGTTTCGAGATTGAACGGTAAATGGATCTTGTTAGCGAGTCTGATCGAATGAACGATGCTAGAGGAACAGCAGTGTAGGTTTCAAAATAGCAACAATAGAGAAAAGTGAAATATGAGGTACATTCTGATTCGATCTTATTGGAAAGTTTGACGAAGAGAGTCGTAAAAAATAGAATTGGTCGTAGTTTTGATGAAGCGTGACTTTGGCAGTCTCACCAATAATTCGTTAGATAAATTTCATCTGCGTTGTTAAAAAAGTTAAGACATCAATCATTCAGCAAACGCGAAAGAATATTAAAAGTACCGATTATATTGTGATTAATCATGGTGTAATGCTTTTTCAATAAAAAAGGACAGTCATTTTAGGTAAAATTAAACGATAAAGAAAAGAGTTTTGAAACGATCATATTTTTTATTGTGATTATCCATCATTCAGAAAAAAGACAACAATATGGAATCTAATTGGTTTTACCTTCTGTTTTTATTGGCGTATGTACTTAATTTATTTCCAACAAAATGATATTTTCTATCCAACCAAAACAGATTAGCGTGGCCAGAGAGCTTGCGCAAGCTTGATTCGATTCAAGTAAAAATTTATTGCAGCGCGTTTGAAAAGTAACGAAACATTTATTACATATTCATTGCACAGATTGCACAATAAACTTGAATTTACGACTTGAATTAACGGGATCGAAACTCAATTAGGAATAATGCGGTGCGTTGAGCAAGTGAAATGATCCGCGAACAAATGCTCCGAAGAATTCACACTCTAATTGCTGCAACGTATTATAATTATGTTTTACACACGTTACGTGGATGGAGAAGTAGGCGCTGCAGGTCGATTCACGTTTATTTCAGTGTGAAAAGCTGAAGCAGAGATGAAGTAAAAAAATCGAACAAAGGACAACTGCTAGAGAGCTCCTGCTTCTTCGAGATGGAGGTGAAATTGTACTTTTACTGCTGCTCAATCGTGACGGAATGATAGCAAAATAAAAAAAGAGCAAGCTCCGCATGACGGCTAGACTCTGCGCATAATCTCCGCCCTCGTGATCTAGAAACGCTTTCTCCAATATAGGTTAATGCATTCTATAGCAGCTCTTTAATTAGCCATCAGAACAAACACGCGCGCTACACCATTCAAATTGGATCAAATTGAAAGAGACGTGCGAAAAATTCTCTCCGCGGTGTGTTTGTTCATTTAGTTATGACGAGATATGCATGGGAATGCTGCCGCACAACAAACCAACCACGATTTCATTTCATTGTTACTGCCTTTGATAAAGTGGGTCTAATTAAGTCCACGTTTCCTCTTGCTAGTCGGTCGCATTCTTGCGGAGCCTAGAGCGGAGATATGTATTCGCGAAGGCGTCTCACTGGTCCAGATTTTGCGTTATTTCGCAAAAAATACTTCTTAGAATTTCCCAACAACGTCTCAAATTCTTCTCCTACGGATACCATAACTTTTGTTTCTATTAATTCCCAGCTATTCCATGCGAGAGTATAATTAGAAGCAATAAATTCTTAATGACCAATCTAAAGTGCTGCGTCTCTCACCGCATTCAATTGAGATATGACTGCTTCAATATTTATTATGCTCTTCCTAGTCTAATGAAAACAAAGTTCAAAGACTTAAGCTACGTAGACGCACAAAGGTAGAGCCGTAATATTCAACAATGGTCTATTAAGCATTACTCTCTCTCTCTCTCGGATGGAAGGCAAAAAAGGGATCAGATTCGGTGCGCTCCATTGAGAATTGGTCGGTCGGTCGCCGTTCTGGGCGCGGCGTTTGCTATTAAACTTTCTCCTCTCGCGCGCGCACACACGATCGTAATAATATTCCGTGAGCTTTGTTAATAAATAGCACTCGGCGTGTCTTTCACTGTCCGCTGGCCGGTCGGGCCTGGCTGGCTGGCTGGGCGGGCGGCCGGGCGGGAGGACGGGGGCGGCAGAAATCGCAGCGGCCGAGTGAGAGTTAGTAGTTGTTGCGTATCTCGCTCGCAGCAAAATGCAGCGCAGCACGTGCATCTGAAAGTGATTTGCTCCAATTTCGACTGCGATAATTTCCATTCGATCTCCAATATGAAATGGCAAAAATCTTTGCGCAGGCCATTAATCACGTTTCGAGAGAGTTTTCCTAACATACGCGCGTGACTGACAGCACTTTTATGTGTTAAGCTAAAAAGATGCTTCATCACCGTTTTGAATAAAGCAGTGAATCAACGGCCTCTGATAATTATGTTATGATTTCATTTATTAAGCATCCAATCTCTTGCAGCTCATCCACTACTGATGAGCGGCATTTAGTAAGCAAATCTGCTACAAATTGCACAAGCTGCATGCTACGAAATAAAGGCTGCATTCCTCATTAAAAATTTCAAAGACCCCGCTTCAGATAAAAATCAGTTGAGATTGATTGGGTGTAACACGAAGTTGTCCTCTATTCACACAAATCCTGACAGATTTTGTGATTACCCCAGTAAATACGTCTGCAGCTGAGCCTGTGAAATAATTTTGCTGGCCAACGCCCTGAGGGCAATACCGGTGTCAACTTACCTTGACTGGAAAAATAAAACTGCCGCGCATAAAAAGTGACTTACCCTTTCCTCTTATTTTTTTCTCACAGCAACCGGACAGAGCCGGCAGGGTGGGACGTGTTTCGCGTGCTACCCCCTGAGGCCGAGAGCATCTCAACTGCAAATCAACAGTTCCTGGAGACAACCATCAAAGTCATCAAAGTGATAGTTTACCTTGTGACCTTCATCATCGTCCTCACTGCCGGCGTCATCGCTAAGGGCTCTGTCCTTTTCATGACATCGCAGCTCAGGCCCGACAAAACCATTCCATACTGCAACGTCGAAGTTGGTGAGTGCCACCTTACTTTTTTGAAAAAAAGGGGATCAAAACTTACAAGGAATATCTCAACCAGACATACTTAACTATAGGTTGGAGAATAGGGAGATTAAATTGAATTATTAAAAAATTATAGAGCTATAATTATTTTTACAAATTTTTAGCTAACACGCTATCTTATTTTCCCACCTCAAAAATTCGCATATCTATAAGATATTCTTCGTCCAATTGAAATTATATTTCTCATTCGGCCTTCAAGGAATAAAATGGTAAAGCGGAAAATTAATCTTTTGCAGGACGCCAGAAGACTTTCACAGTGTCCGTGCCAGAAGAGGAAAGGGTTGCCTGGGCGTGGTGCATTTTCTTCGCTTACATTGTCCCTGAGGTGAGAAGCCGAGTACACAACATATTTTGTGTTCGCTGATCGAATCGGCGGCCTTGTGGCGTGGTCGATTCAGCAATTTCGCTAATCAAACCCTGATACCCTATTATTCATTTTTCTGCGCGTTACTCACGCGATCTGACATTTCAAATAATCGAGCTGAGTTTGGTTGTTGCATCAGGTGGGAACTTTCATTCGCTCCGTACGAATCTGCTTCTTCAAGTCATGGCACAGGCCGCCAAGCATCGACTTTTTAATAATTTTCTTCGCCGAAACTTGCCATACGGTCGGCCTGGCGCTGCTCATGTTCGCCGTCCTCCCTGACCTGGACGTTGTCAAAGGTGCCATGCTCACCAACTGCATGTGCATTGTACCAGGAATTTTCGGTAAGAGTTATGCTTTGTTATAAATTTAAAAAACTCGAGTGCGTAAAAACAACACACTTGAATTGAGTTTTATAAAGGCAAGATTCGAATGAATTTTTGTGGTATATAATTTAAACTTTTTTTTTAAATATGGCAGCTTTCCAATTTATATTTCTTCACACAGGAATGCTGTCAAGAAACAACAAAGAGTCGAAGCGTTTTGCTAAAGTAATCGTCGACATGTTGGCTATCGCGGCGCAAATCACTGGCTTGGTTGTTTGGCCGCTTGTTGAGGGTGAAAAGAAGCCCGGCGTGTGGCTCATTCCCGCCTCGGCTTTCCTCACATCCGTTGGTTGGTGGGAAAACTACGTCAGCCAACGATCACCTTTAGGTAATTAGCGAGTCCATTGGAGAATTTGGACAAAAAGTATATAATCCAATTTTTTATGACAGCTTTCGTCAAGGCGCTCGGCAGAGTGAAGGAGAGAATGGAGAGGACTCGCTATTTCACCTACATTTTCATGTCGGTTTGGAAAGGTGTCACCTTTTTCTGCTCAATGCTGTTAGTTCTGCACATGAGGGGCCAGTCGGTGCCCAATTTCTTGGCCATGTTCAACACTGGATTCTCCGAGCACAAAATCACAATCAATGAGGTTAGCAAAATTACAATTAGCAAAACCACGCACCTGCCTACGCTTAATTCGATTTTCGAACCGAATCGAGCGTTCACAGTTGTGATATTTTTAACCTGTCGTGAATGAGAATGAGAGTAAATGTCTCTGCGTTTGCGGTGTCGCGCGACCGCAAGGAGCCATACAGTTCTCGCCACCGCTGACGGATCTGATGTCAACTGTTTGCTTTGCTTCTCAGGTACGACCCTCGTCAACCTCAACTCTGTCTGACCTCGCCAATGCCATACCCACCGGGGAGACGACTGAAATCGACGCTGCCTACAACACAGCCTTTTACGTGCTGCTCATTCAAATCTGCGCTGCCTACATCTGCTACATTTTTGGTGCGTTCGCTAATTAGTCCACGACCGCATAGATCATTAATTTGATTTATCTTGCGACGATGACTAAACAATGACGCAATTTATTTTTTTAATTAAAATATATTCGCGATTTTAGGCAAGTTCGCGTGCAAAATCATGATTCAAGGCTTCAGCTACGCTTTCCCAGTGAATTTGACCATTCCCGTGACAATTTCCCTACTCATCGCCGCGTGCGGACTCAGGAATGGTGACCCTTGCTTCTTCCACAACTCGATTCCTGATTACCTGTTCTTCGATTCGCCTCCAGTTTATTTCCTCAATGATTTCATCACAGGAGAGGTACTCAATCTCCTTTTAATTTGTCTTTCATAATTAATTTGAGTTTTTCCTAGCACGCTTGGGTTTGGCTGCTCTGGCTTTTGTCACAAACGTGGATCACTCTGCACATTTGGACACCAAAATGTGAGCGTTTGGCGGCAACTGAAAAATTGTTTGTCAACCCCATGTACGATTCGTTGCTCATCGACCAGTCCATGGGTCTGAACAGGCGCAGGGACGGAGAAGATGATGTGAAAACTGAGGTAAAATGATTAAATATTAGTTTACCGTATTTACTAAAATATCGCAATTTTTTAGGATCTTGCTGACATCCATAAGGAGGGCATGGACGAGTATTACGAAACCATCTCCGTGCAAACTGAAGGCAGTAGCTCGACGCCAGGAAAACAAGTCAAATCGTCAGACAGCATCACCAGAATTTACGCTTGCGCCACAATGTGGCACGAGACGAAAGAGGAGATGATGGAGATGCTCAAGTCAATCATACGTCTTGATGAGGATCAGTCAGCCCGGCGAGTCGCCCAGAAGTACTTGAGGATCGTTGACCCTGACTACTACGAGTTTGAAAGTAATTTTCTCGTTCGCGTTACGGGGCTTTAAACTAATTAATGCTTGGTCAACAGCTCATATTTTCTTCGATGACGCCTTTGAAATCAGCGACGAAAATGACGACGATAACGTTGTAAACCGATTCGTGAAAATGCTAATTGAAACGATTGATGAAGCGGCTACGCACGTGCACGAAACCACCATCAGAATCAAGCCGCCCAAGAGAATTCCAGCTCCTTATGGTGGAAGGCTCGTGTGGACCCTACCTGGCAAGACAAAAATGATCGCTCATCTGAAGGACAAGGGCAAAATTAGGCACAGAAAACGCTGGAGCCAGGTAACTAATATAAATATTATTAAATTAACTGCAAATTTTAAATGTTTTCCGAAATTCAGGTCATGTACATGTACTATCTGCTTGGACACCGTTTGATGGAGCTGCCCATCTCCGTCGACCGCAAGGAAGTCATGGCTGAAAACACCTATTTGCTCACCCTGGACGGAGATATTGATTTCCAGCCCACTGCTGTCCAACTGCTCGTTGATTTAATGAAGAAAAATCGCAACCTGGGAGCTGCCTGCGGTCGTATTCACCCCGTCGGCTCAGGCAAGTAACTTATCTTAAAACTCGAATTGAGCTAAACCATTTCTCCAAATTCAGGTCCAATGGTGTGGTACCAGATGTTCGAGTACGCTATCGGCCATTGGCTGCAAAAGGCTACTGAGCACATGATCGGGTGCGTCCTTTGTAGTCCTGGATGTTTCTCGTTGTTCAGAGGAAAGGCTTTGATGGACGACAACGTGATGAGACGGTACACGCAGAGGTCCGACGAGGCTCGTCACTACGTGCAGTACGATCAAGGTATTTGAGGGATTTTTTCACAATAAGTCGCTCTCACTTGGCCACCTTTGCAGGGGAGGATCGTTGGTTGTGTACGCTGCTGCTGCAGAGAGGCTACCGTGTGGAGTATTCAGCTGCCAGCGACGCTTACACACATTGCCCCGAAGGCTTCAACGAGTTCTACCAACAGCGTCGTCGGTGGGTGCCGTCGACAATGGCCAACATCATGGATTTGCTCGGAGACTACAAGAAAACCATCAAGGTCAACGACAACATTTCGATGCCATACATCGGGTATCAGGTACACTAGTCAAAATTTCATATAGGGGAAAACAATATGACGAGTTAAAATTTTTTTAGATGATGTTGATGGGTGGCACTATTCTTGGTCCTGGAACGATTTTCCTTATGTTGGTGGGTGCTTTTGTGGCCGCCTTCAAGATTGACAACTGGACCAGTTTCACTTACAACATCGTTCCCATCCTCTTCTTTATGTTGATCTGCTTCACGACAAAATCAGAAATTCAGGTAACTTAAAAATGGTTAATTTTTATTTCTTTTAGTAATTAATTAAACTTCAGCTGTTATTCGCGCAAATATTATCGACTGCATACGCGTTGATCATGATGGCCGTGATCGTCGGTACAGCCCTCCAGTTGGGCGAGGACGGCATCGGCTCACCTTCAGCTATTTTCTTGATAGCAATGACGGGCTCGTTCTTAATAGCAGCGTTCTTGCATCCGCAAGAATTTTGGTGTATCGTTCCCGGAATCATTTACCTGCTCTCCATTCCCTCCATGTACTTGCTTCTGATCCTGTACTCCATCATCAATCTCAACGTCGTCTCGTGGGGAACACGAGAAGTTCAAACCAAGAAAACGAAAAAGGTAAAATAATTGGAAGAAAAGAAAATATTTAAATAATAACTTTAAATTTAAAGGAAATGGAGCAAGACAAGAAAGATGCTGAGGAGGCAAAGAAAAAGGCGAAAAATAACTCCCTGCTTGGATTCCTCGGCAAGGGCAACGGATCAGGCGACTCGGATGAAGGCGCCTTTGAGTTCTCTATGGCAGGCCTGTTCAAAATCATCCTCTGCCAGCACCCCGCCAACGATAGTGAAAGGCAGCAGCTCTCCCGCATCGCCGAGTCGCTTGAAACGCTCAGCAAGCGCTTGGAAAACATTGAACGGTTAGTATGGCGATAGCTGCTTAGGTTATGCACCACGCGCAACACGCGAGGCGAGCAGGTTGCCTACCTTCTCTCCTTAACGCATAATATTTCTAATTGATGAGCTAAAAAAATTAAATTCCTATATAGGGTTGTTGATCCGCACAACATGCACGGAACTAGACGCAGGTCAATCAGCAGATGTGAGGGCAGTCACCGTGGAGCATTGACCGAGGACAAGGCTGAGGAAGACCAGAGCCGCTCGGAAGATGAGGAAGAATCAGAAGGCACTGGAGGTGCGCGAATTTTCCCCAAATTTCCATGCAATATCTAAAATATGAACACTTTTTCAGAGCCGAGGCAAAAGAGAGACGATCTGGTCAATCCATACTGGATGGAAGATCCTGATCTGAAACACGGTGAAGTTGATTTTATGTCAAAAGCCGAAGAGACTTTCTGGAAAGACCTCATTGCAAAATATCTTTACCCGATTGATGCAAACAAGGAGGAGCAGGTCAGCACATTAATTAAAGAAATCACTATGTTTGCGTGTGTATTTGTGTTCACTATTTGGTTCTCAAGTATCAAATTATCCGTTTCGTGTCTTTGTTTCCGATTGCCATTTGCTTCTAAATTTCCAAAATTATTTCAATTTTTTTTCGAAATTGAAAATCTTGTGTGTGAATGTTGTGTAAATTGTCTTATAAAAGGCACACCCAACTTCTGGTTCCTGGAAAAGGGATTTATAACTATGATAACAGGAAATTTCAAAGGATTTAAAATATATGTGGTTTATTATTTGGTGAGCAATAAAAGTTGCTCGGTGGAAGATCTTATAACAAATTTTGGGATAAATCATTTGTAAATATTAAAGTGTACATACTATGGAAAACATTTAAACGAAAAGAGTAAAAATGAAGCAATGGAAGCTTACTGGGTTCTCTATAATTGTAATCTTTTCTAGTTTTAGCGACAGATATCGACGTTGGTTGATTTAGAAAAAAAATCACTGGTGGTACACAAATTGTGTACACACAAATTGCGTACAATTTTATGAACCTCGTCAATGTTTGTCATGGTGTACAGAAAAATAATTCAATTTCTGAATTAATTTTCCGTCTCTGGTACTTTTCTATCATACCACACTAAGTTTCTCCTTTTTACTATGTTTTGTTTCTCTCTTATGTTTATCCAGGCGAGAATTGCTAGTGATTTGATTGAACTTCGAAATCAGTCGGTGTTTGCTTTCTTTGTGATCAATGCACTCTTTGTATTGATTGTTTTCTTAATGCAATTGAACAAAGACACTCTGCACTTTAACTGGCCCTTTGGAGTGAAGACTAACATTTCATATGATGAAGTCTCTCAAGAGGTGAGTCTAATCAGTCTTTTCTTTATTTTCTACCACCAACAGGTTAGAATTGCTCGAGATCTGATTGAGCTCCGAAACAAGTCGGTGTTTGCGTTCTTCATGTTCAATGCATTGTTCGTCCTCATAGTGTTCCTCCTACAACTTAATAAAGATCAAATTCACGTTGACTGGCCGTTGGGTGTAAAAACCAACGTAACATTCAATGAGGAAACTAAAGAGGTAACATTACATTTTTGCAAAAAAGAAGCGTCAAAAACGCAGAAGAGATGGATAAGTATTGAATTTCTTGGAAAAAAAAACGAACAAAACATAACTCGCCTTCAGTGGGCTAAAACTTTAAATAAAAATAGAATGAAAAAAATCTGAGAGCTTCCGCATGCAAAGGAAAAAAATATAAATATATTAAGTAAACAAAATATGTCAAAATAATCATTATTTTGAAATTAAATAGCCAATCGACATAAATGAAATATGAGAAGCTCATCCTATTCAAACCATTTCAGAATATTAATTCTTTTTTTTAAATCTGTAGGTTCACGTATCTAAGGAATATTTGCAACTCGAGCCTATTGGTCTCGTGTTCGTCTTCTTCTTCGCTTTGATCCTGGTTATCCAGTTCTTGGCCATGTTGTTCCATCGTTTCGGAACCATTTCGCACATTCTGGCCTCGACAGAGCTCAACTGGTACTGCAACAAAAAGGTGCGAGTCTTTAGCCCAGCCTGAGGAGACCACTCTAACGGGAATTAATTTCCATTATCAGGTTGATGACACCTCTACCGACGCATTAGTAGACCGGCACGCCCTCGATTTTGTGCGGCATATGCAAAAATTACGAGGGCTGGACAACGACCAGGACAACGATGAGTCTTTGAACGACCCCGATAGGATCAGCCACAGACGCACCATTCACAACCTGGACAAGCACAGCCGCAAAAAGCAAGTTATCGGCACCCTGGATGTCGCGTTCAAAAAGCGATTCTTTGCTATTTCGGCAGAAAACGGCAAAGCTGAAGCAGGTAAATCATCATATAATATTTTATTAATTGATACAGAAAAGGCAACAGATAAAGCCAAAATCTGTTTTTGGTTTTTAATTTCCAATAAATATGAAAAAAATAAATTAAAACAATTTTGCAGCTGGAACGCCTGTGCTTGGCCTGAACCGCAAGATGATAAACCGCGAGGAAGCTCTGAAGGCGCTGGAAATCCGGCGCAACTCAGTCCTCGCTGAGAGACGCAAGTCGCAAATGAAGACCCTCGGTGCGTCGAAAGCGCCCTCCGAATACGGTGTGACTGGGGCTCAAGCGATGGCAGCCCCTCGCCACAGGGTCTCTGTGGCCTCCGGAGTCAGCCTCAAGGAAATGTTTGAGCCGCCGACTGGTTCGGTGAATCACGCTTACGAAGAGGAGCCCTCCAGCATGAACAACAATAGCTCAGTCAGATTGGCGAACATGCGGAGTAGCAATAGCAAGTGGAAGGCGCCGTCCGAGTCTTCCAGGAAAAATAGCAGAATGTGAGCGTGAGAATGAAGATCGACCAGATTCAGCATCTAATTTATGTTATTGAATTCAATGTCTGCCAATTTCATGTATATGTGTAAGGTGTAGTTGAGATTCACACAATGTAACAACACTTTTTTTGAGTATTTCCGTAATGCTTTCCTGTGCAAATCATTGTATCATGAAAACAAAACCTCTCATATAACTTAAATGTCTATAACTTGTAATGGTGTGCGTGCTTTTTCATAAATGTGGTAGCATTTTACGCGAATGAGATTATTATCGAGTTAAGTTCATGAATCGTGTGATGCTCTTGTATGAGGCGTAGAAAATATGAATTGAACATGGATTGTGATACAGAACTTGTACGATATTTTAAATTAATAAAATGCCGAACAAAAATATATTTCAAGCCAGTTTTTTACAAATATGTATACCCTTTATTGTCTCGTGAGACAACATCTTAAATCACTTTACGTTATTATCAACTTCTTTAAAAGCTTATTAATTGTCGGGGAAACATGTAACATTTCAATGACCTGGTGTAAACAGTGAGATTTTAATTTAATTCAAATTTAAATCTTAAAACTATCTCAAAACGGTGACAAAACAGAAGATAACATTTCAACAATAAAGAATTGAAAAAGGAAAATCTTCTTGCCTTTGTTACATAATGCTCCCATTTGAACTAAGGAAGCTAAAGATTAGGAATTTACATTCCGGCTCACTGATTGTTGCAGTATATTTTTGAATGCTAAGCAAATTTTTGAATATTATGTACTACATGTATTGTTTAGTATAATTAATGGTAATCCAACAAGTAACTCAACAAAAAGGCTAACCGAGTTTATGCTTTTGTTGAATCCTAATCTTTACTGGTCGAACTTTGCGAATTAAAATTCTTACAAAAATGCTCTACACTGTGCGAACAGGAAATCTGAAGATTTCTATCAAGACGGTAATATAAAGATCTTGCGGATTGCAAAACATTTTTTTTTCGTTAAATGATTCCACAGTTTGGGGATGATGAAGGAAGGCCAAGTTTTGCGCAGATAAAGGAGAGCCACAACTCTGAAAATATTTTCGAGGACTATGACTTTGAGCCGGACAACATGCTCCTAGGATCCCTGCCAGATCATGTACTGGTCGAATGGAAAAGACCCTGGGTGAGGGAGACATATCAGCTTCCACTTTGTACATGCGTTAAATTTTTTTAATTAAGCAATCTTAGTTTTTCTCACTAATTTTGGATGATCAATGAAAATTTTCCATAATTATTATAATAAATATCTAAATTATTCAACTGCACCAGTTGCGACAGATTTAGTTCTATCGCGAATGATTAATTTAATATTTGTGTATTTACCGTAAAATAAAAAGGAAATTACCAACAATCCAACATTCATCACCGAGGGCCTCAGTCGCATGGACATCAACCAGGGCCGCCTTGGCGACTGCTGGATGCTGGCAGCTTTGGCAGACCTCACCATGCGCCCCGACCTGATGAAACTGGTTGTCCCGGACGATAACCCTGAATTTACTGACGACGATTACTGCGGTGCCTTTCACATGAGGCACGGAGATTTAAATTTCACCTAAATATTTCTTATAATTAAGTGCCGGGCGCAGGTTTTGGTATCAAGGAGAGTGGCTCGATGTCACCGTGGACGACCGCCTGCCCACGTGCAATGGCAGACTGCTATACGTCAAGTCGACCAACCCTAATGAGTTTTGGCCTGCAATCCTTGAAAAAGCCTATGCAAAGTGGGTTAATTTCTCTTTCTTTGTTAAAATTGACTTTTTTTATTTAACTGCACAGGCTGTATGGGTCATATGCACACCTTCAGGGAGGGTTGATGGGGGAAGCCCTGCAGGACTTCACGGGTGGGGTGACTTCCAAAATCAACCATGCCGAGCACGAGCCATTGGAAACGTTTCTTCGAATTCTAGATGCACACAGGAACAACTCTTTCGTCGCAGCTGCGCTTATAGTGAGGAATGAAATACATCATGGACTGAGAATTTAATCATTGTTGCAGCGCTTCAACATGGATGACTCAGATAGACTGGCGAATGGCCTGGTGCCGGGTCATGCGTATAGCGTGATTAGAATCGAGTGGGTCCGTTTTAAGAATGATGATCAAGACCAGCCGACCGATATACCGCTCATTTGCCTGAGAAACCCTTGGGGCAGGGTCGAATGGAACGGAACGTGGAATGACAGGTCTCAAATAGCATTTTGTGAAAATTAAAACATGCTTTTTTATTTTTAGTAAATATTTTTCACGATTTTATAAATGTTACAGATTTTTCCGCTCAGGAACGCACTTGAAATTTAAAATTGTGTAGCATAATATTCTAAAATACGTTTTTTGAAACAGTTTTTATTGCTAATAGGTGTCCAATGTGGCAGAAAATATCTGAGAAGAGGAAGCAGGAGATCGGCTACCAAAGACAGGAGGATGGCGAATTTTGGCAGTCGTTTGCAGACTTTTATCGGTTATTCACCTTTACCGAAATCTGCATGTTTGCTGTGCCAGTTAATGAGCCCGGAGAGCATCAGGCGAACGACGGATCAAATTGGTTTGTCGAGAGCTACCACGGCAGCTGGACAAAGGGCCACAATGCCGGTGGCTGCCGTCTTTACCCAGGTGCGGATGTTGTACCATCGAACGACAGGTTCTAATGTAAATTTTCAGAAACCTTCTGGTGCAACCCGAAACACGGTTTCTCAGTGAACGGACGAAAAAAGCAACTCGTGCTAGTTTCGCTGCTGCACAAGCACCGCCGCCGCATGATGTGGAGAAACATCAATGCCAGTGCGCTTAAAATCGGGCTGTTTGTCTACAAGGTTTGAAAAGCTTTTAGCGTCTCTTTCACTAATCTGAGTAATTCGTTGAGATTAGACCAAGAACGTGCATCAGATGTTGGATAAGGAGTTTTTCACGTCAACCAGAGCGTACGCGTACACCGAGTTGTCCGTGATGCGAGAAAACGCGTTCCAGCTGCACGCCGAGCCAGGCAGCTACATCGTGGTGCCTTACACCCTGTGCCCTGACGAGGAAGGGGAATATCTTCTCAGGATCATGGTTAAGATCAACGATAGACGCCGAAGGTAAGATGCACTACTTAAATTTCCAGCAATTTCAGTTTTTGTGAAAACTATTAAAAATTTTGCAATAAATTAATAATTTAAAATAATATTTAATTAAATTAAAAATATACTTATATATCTAATATCTTAACTATTATGAATTGAAAATATTATTTTTTCACTTCAAAGAACAAACAAATATACCAAATTATATTTATTGCATTTTAGTTACTTTATAAACACTTGACAGCATTGGACACCAGATGAAGAAGCGCGTGGAGATGTATGCAAATCGCATTCCTAGAATGACAAAGGGCGAGTGCCTCGCGCAAATGGTCCAAATAGAGGAGATCGTGACGAAAACTATCACGGGAGCCGAGGATGGCCGCGGCCAAACGCTGTTGCCAGTTCAGAGAAGAGACAATGGCGAGGCCGTGCCTGGACCCAGCAAAAGGAAAAGACACCATTGATCTACAACCCAGACACTCATCTTGCATTTAAAAATTAAAAGTTTGAAGGAATAATTCTTAAGTTCCCAAAACAATATTGTCTAAAGCAATCGCCGCAATCCATTTTCACCTAAAGGCTTAATGCCACTTTTCCCACTGCGCCAAGTCGATTCAAACCTCATAGGTTGGCGTCACTGCTGTTTCAGACCGCACCCCCTGATTCAGGCAGTGTGTTGAATTCAAAGTGCTCGGTTGGAGTGTTGTGTCGTCTTCGTCTCGAAACAGCGATTAATCTCGTAACTTTTCCCTCGATTCGAGTGCGGCTTTTTCGAATCTCGGTGTCGGCGCAGAAAAGTTTCGTGAATTGCTTGATTTGAAAATTTTTCGGATTTGGAGCTCCCATCGACCAGGGCCACGCAAGACTGGAGCCGTTATCCTTCGATCAGGGTCTCTGCTCAGGGTTATAAATCAATGGCAAAAAACCACGGCAGTGCAATTAATTTTCGGCAGTGCTGAAATTTCTGCCAGCGAAAAATGCGGAGGCGAAGTATAAAGAGTCAACTTGAATTCTGCGAGCGTTAACGATGCAGACGGTCAACGGAAAATTCCTGCTCGTCCTTGGGATCTGCTTCCTGTCGACTCTTCCATGGTCAGTATGATATATTTTATGTATTATTTAAAATTAAACGCATGCATCGACTTTTGATTGATTCGTCTGAATAAAACATCATTCATTGTCACTTGTTTGACGTCACAAAACGACTGACATAACTTTTATCCGCAGCCATTCGGCGAAAAATGAAGATGCATCCAGGACAAAAAAGGCAGCAACAAACCCTGCGGAGGCTACCTCAGTTTTGAGTCTGGAGACGCTGGTTGTGAATTCCACCCTGGAGGAGCACACGAGTGTGCCATCGGTCACGGTGGCTGAAAGCCTTTCCAGTCTAGTTCCCCTACACAGTGCAGCAGTTAAAATTAAAAAGAAAAACAGTGAAGAAATCGAAAACAAACAGGTTGGTTGAATTCCTGCCTTGAAAGGAATATTCCCACCAACAAAATTGGACTCTTTGATGAATCTTACAATTAAATTGTAGTTGGCACCAATCCCCTGACAATGTGACACTTTGGAATCTTAAAAGCTTTGAAATCGTTTCACACACCAAAGAAATTACTGTCGTGAAATAATTTAGAGCATTGCATTTATTTGTTTGCTTCTCTAATTCAAGATTGCGAAATTCCCTCCTGGCAAATAGTTTGGTGTTGTCTGGCATTAGTCCAAGTAAACAGAGTCATGTGCACCTGATCTGGTTCAAGCAGAAAACAATCGACGTGTTGTTTCTAATTAGCACCTCGTTTTCTGCAATTTTCAGCCCAAGGCACCAAAAGAGGTGCCTGAAGTCGGCTCCCTCCTCGATTCCAGTTTTGTCGAAGACTCGACTCCACTTGCGACTGAAGAGCTATTATCTACCGAATTGAGAAATGATCCCCTGAACGTTTCAATCGCTGAACAGCCCGTCGAGACGGCGTCCCTTGAAAAGAAATCTGACAAGAAGTCCAAGTATGTAAACCTTCCTTTTTAACATCGGTTAAATCATAGGCTTGTTTCTTAGACTTAAAATGACCATTTGAAAGTTGTTGTTTTGGTCGAATGCCAAAATTGGACCTAAAATTACCCAAGAGACAAGAGAGTGAGGAGGCTTGTCTTGGGTCAAGAGTCGCTTTTACAACCGCGATAAACTTTCTAGAAAAGTCGCGAATTCCTGCGTTAACTCGGTTGTTTATTTATTGGCCTGGCTGATAGTTACACAACACGTGGCTTTCGTGACCAATCACTGTAATCCAAATCATCAACACTGTGAGATAAGACTGACTCCGCATGAATGCTATGGTTGTGTTCGCTGTTTCACACCTTTAGTTTCATAGTTCGCAGCATCAACTTCACACCTTGAGGAGGTGAAAATGAAAATGTTTGCCAGTTAGTCCTCTTTTATAAACTTGACATTGGGCCCAAGTACCATTTTAGGTGAGATAAAACTTGTTATTTCTTCATTCATTTTTATGTTATTTATAGGAAACGTTTTACACGTGGTCATGTAAAAAATACTGAGTGTTATTTCGAAAAGTGATTGGTATTTTTAGTTTTGAAATGGTGTCACGAACAAACCTTTTAAAAATACAAAAATTTCTGCTAGTGATGAGTGCAACCTTAAAAATATTTTCTTATTTTTCATAAACGTTTTTCTAGAATTTTCCTTTAATAATGAAAAATATTAAATGTTCACCCAAGCAATTTGAAAACAAAATACAAGTTGTAGCTTTTGGCTGCAACCATTGTTAGTTATAATTGTCACTTTAAAGTATTTACTGTAGATTTACAATGCACAGAATATACTAAGACAGTAAGCGATCTTTGCCATAAAGAAAAACATGAATATGATTTGAACTCATAACTTTAATAATTAAAATAGTTCGGGTTACATTAGATTAATAAAAATTAATATACAATACTGTTTGATCAAAATCACGCGCGGAAGTAGGCGCCCACTGCCTTAATATCAGCAGTGGTCCGTGACCGCTAATAGGAGTAAAAAACCGCACTAAAAGAAATTTTTACAATGGGCGCGCGCACATAAAATAAGCGCAAGCAAAATTCTTGTCGGCCTCGGCCTACGCCGGGTCGATTCACGCTCGTCGTGCAGCGGAGGGCCGCGAGGAAATGAGTGGCGCCAAGCGAGTGTATTATACACCGCCGCGTATCCAACAAGTAGTCTGCTAGTCAGTTGGTGTGCGGTGTGCAAGCCACGAAACACGGAGCCGGCCGCTGGAGCTGCAATCATCGGTGAGCCAGCTCTCAACCCTCGCATTCGCGTTATTTGCGCAGCTTTGAATGTCCTCTGAGTGGGAATTTTGTATTAATTATCTCTGCACAAAATTCCGGTTCTATTTAGAAACAGATAATTCTTAATAAATATCTTGGGTTTTTTGCTGAGAAACGGAAATTAATCCTCAACTTATCGCCAAGGAAGCAGAGTTTAATTCTTCAATATAATAATATATTGAACTCGACTCCTCTCTATCCTGTCCCTCCGATTTAAAATTATAGTATTTGGTTACAATAATTGAAAAACTAACTCATTTTGTATGTAAATAAGAATTTAAATATCAGATTTCAATGCATTTACAGAACCTCTTAATTTTTGCTTCCCAAACTTATCATCATAATTTCAATCGCTATTTTTTGATACAGCAATTATTCTTGCTCCAGTCAATTACAATACAATATATTATTCAATTAATTTGTATTGACATTGAACTATGTTAATTATTTTACACAAGGGCGTTAGTCTGCGTAATGATTAAACTGATAAAACCAAGAAAAATATATTGTTGCCGAATGTTTTGAATTTCTTTCAATGAAAAATTTAACTTTTGCTTTTCTATAGCTGCTTGTTACATAGATAAACAATACAGTATAATATTACTTTTTAACAGTAAGCCGTCCAATCAATATATTCTTAATCCCGACTCATCAGTCAACATTTTAATCATTTATTTTCTCAAGTTTGTATTTAGTATTTTGTCAAAGTAGACAAAAATTATTGAAGAATTATTGGAAATTATTTCCAAAATCTTTGGTTCTGGTTAAGATCAAGGGAAGAAGATTATCAAACGTGCATTCTTTTTTTAAGAAGTTGAAACAAATCAAGATGTATCGCTTTAAAGTGCAAAACCTACAATAATTATAATAGTTATTATTCATAAGTTATTAATGAGCATTATATTTAAAACAACATCTAGCAGGAATAATAAATTTAAGGTTTGGCGGTTTCCCCCCTAAATTGGATTGAAATTGACTATTATATAATTTTACATCACTATGTTCCACCAAAGAAAATCCAATAGAATTTGGTATTGATTTTAACGATTAAAAAGCCCTCCAGTTTTCAATATCAGTTATAGAAATTCGCCAGCACAAAATGAGCCATGTCTTCATGACCTCATGCATTTTTACTGTCGGCCTTGTCTTGCCACTTATTCAAATTTACTCTGAGCGATTCCGCCCGTCTCGATGTCAAATATTGAAGCGCAGGTGTATGGCGGTCGCCGCCGATCGGTCAATTTCGCCCCGTATTTGCATCGACCGCCGCGATAGTGAATACAATTAACCTGCTGTGTTGAATAAGTGAACGATTTCTTGCTGAATCACCTCGCTAGTGCATTTTAATTCCAACTTGTTGTTCTTTTTCCTTCGCGAGCTTTTCCAATCAATGTCACGTTCGGTCACATTGCCACGCGAAATCCGATCTGCGTGCGGGTAAGGAAAATCCTCTCAGGAGTGTGTACATTTCAATTTCGTGAATACTCGTGCGAATGACAGCAACTTCATGCCTCTCATAAATATAGTTTTGTACTCTCCAGGGACAGTAGAACTCAACCAATTAGGAGATTAAGACACTAACCAGTCGTTAATTGAACGAGCAGCTGTGCAGGATATTCCATTGGATGACTTTTAAAGATAATAGATCAGGAATAATATACCAGCCCTGGAATATTGTTGAAAATCTATTAAGTGTAAAAAATGTGTTAATAGAGAAATAATTGCCATATTTGTTCTGAGTTCCTCTCCACAGACAATATTATATTATTTATTGTGGACTTTTTTTCAGAAAATTCTATTGATTCATGCTAAATTGTGTCTTTATCTTCGCAATGCGTTTGTTTATTTTTGGAGCTATTCCTGTCTTTGGAACAGTTGCACGTACGCCGCGTCGCACGGGGTTTAAATTTGTATCCAGTTAATTTTGGTGCCAACCTTGGTTGGGACACATCCAATTTTAAACATTTTTAAATGGACAATAATCTTTTTGCGTATTCTTCGGAGTCACGTTTTACTTTCACGTGGCACAATGGGCACAAGAAGTAATTTTTCGATCACACAAAACGCCTCCATTTGTGGCTGCCAGCCGGCATCATTTCCTTTTCTCAAGCCACGCACACCGTTCTTTCCTCGCGTGGCATTTTTATTATTCACTTTTTTACGATAAGATTCAACTCTTGTGTGCTCAACATGTTAAAGTGGTGCGCAAAAAACTCGTAAGGTCGCGAGCGTGTTTCCTATTTGCATGGCTTCGCAAACAAAATCGCCAACAGGTTTTTTTTATTCTTGTTCTACCCGCTGGGCAGAAAACATTATCACTCGGTTCAAACGAGCAAGTCTTGCGCAAAATGTTTGCAGCTTTCTGTATTTGGACTCGCGGAGTCCGCAAAAGGCTCGCGTTTTCTACCATTTGCGCACTGAGAACAGTTTCGCAGTCATAATATCAACAACTCCAATTTCGCTGATGATTACACGGAATAATGAGAGCCGCTATTGTTCGCATTGAATCCGAGTAAGTGTGTTTGACGCAGTCGGTGGAAAGATGACTTTTTATCGGCATTCTTCTCAGTCTATCGGATATAGATTGGATTAAAACCTGCTGGAGCCAAAAGAGAAAACGCGATTCCCTTCGCTAACTTAATATGGACAGCCGTGATTAATTTTAAGCAGAATGAGCTCAAACTCGGTTTGAAAGTTGATACTAAGTAGAATTCAAAGAATGCTTTCTGTGAAACGCAATTTACCGCCGCACTTTTCCAACCGGTAGAATTAAATTAAAACGTCCAGCAAAACTTCGTACTTAAATTATTTGTGATGGTTTGCATTTTAAATCCTCGCTGGAAACAATAAATTTAACAATTGTGCTCCGACCAGCGCTTCCAAGGTCGTCTGGCGTCGATTTAGGGTGATATCAAGGTCAAAATTAAGCGTGGATGCGCGCTCCATAACAGGCCTGGTTGCTCCTAACAGTTCCTCATTGTACTTTAAAATCGAGCATTATCCAGATGCAAATCCATTGACGTCTTGTTTTTCGCATGGGATTAAAATTGAGCATAAGCAGGCATATTATATATGGTGCACTTGACTTTATTGCTCACTCAAAGGTGATTGTGAGAGAAAAAAAGCTACAGATTATATCAATGCAAATTTGCTACTGATAAAAATTAAAAAGCTTGCCGAAACCCCAGCAGCCTTGACATTCCCGTGTCATCAAACGATTCATTAAGGGAGCTCGAAAAAGTAGTTGCTGGTACCTCTATGAAAGCCACTAATTATAAGTAGATTTGCATGCAGGTTGCGCAATTTTCTCTCTTTGTTTTCGGAGCACACTGAGTTTTTACCCGGTTTGCGTGTCGTCGAGTGGCAAAACTAGGGCTTCTAACAACAATTTCGGCAAGATGTTGCGGAGCTAGCTTCCTCTTTAACGGAAACCTCATCATACAAAGACGTTTTCCCTCGGGTGGCGCTGAAAATTGATTCTGTTTGTCGCGAGCCAACCGCAAAATCTGCACCGTGACACTGCTATCGAGCTGAAATCTAGTCGGCTCGGCAGACGCCCCTTGAACTCTTGACGCAAGCGTTTTGTAATACGAAAGCGCTGTTTAGTTGTGTTCTCCGTCATAGAAGCAATTCGCTTTGGATTTTCTGCAGAAATGTGAGTTTTCAATCCGGTACCACTTCTGAAAGTCTGGGCATAGGTATTACGGGCTCTGGATAGTTTTCATTCGTTTGCTGCTTCTTGCGCATAAGTCGTTCAACCCAACTTTGTATAAGGTTCAATGATTTAATACTTCAAAGAGTCTAATTAATTTTAACCACCCTTCGTGTCATGCCGCTTAATTTGCTCAGGCAACACAAGCAAATAAAACACGTGAAATTAAAAACAATTTTTATTGGTGCAAAAACACCGCACTGCAGATATGGAACGGCTCAATTGTATCACAGACATATTGCCTTTTATCTTTTTATTGAGCTCGGAATTGCAGCTTTTAGCCGCGTAAATTTTGCAATTTTCGACCAAGATTTTTATTGTGCGTCCGTGTAAGTTAAAAAATTCGTCGGGGATTTAAATTTCAAGAAGACTCGTCCTGACCAAAAGTAATTTATACTGACTCGCTCCATCTTGGGCGTCTATTAAAACATTCTTCAAGCCGGCTTTTCAGGTAGTTGTAAATGATATCGCTTAGCCAGAGGGCATGCATGGAATATGAAATTAGCACCACGCAATTTTTGCCGCCGCTCATTGTAGATATCCGTCCGGTGGAGTACATTTGATATTCACCACGCAGTTGTTTCTTTGTAAACGTATACATTGTGTTGAAACTGAACTGCTGAGAGATTTCACAATTTCTCGCTGATTAAATCGGAAGTCGGAAATTCTGTAGGGAAAAGACCGAACATTTTACTTTAAAGGTAAATCCACTCAATCAATTGTATCATTGATTTTTCAAGGGAAATGACATTAATATGTAAACTCTGCTTCCTAGGTGATTTTAAAAATTCATTAATCAGAAAAAATTTGACCGACGTGAATCATGTAGCGTGCTAGCATATTGATCGCAATTTTGCGTGTATTTTCCCTCGTTTTCTGGTGGCTGACTAATTGCTTAATTAGCACCACGCCCCATTCACGAGACCTATGTCTTTCCGCACGTACGGGCGCCGAAAGACCTCATTGCGTGGCTCGATCGGCGCGGCATGCTAATATGTTCGTGGCGAATGGGGCTTCAAAGCCGAGAGCACGCGCCTATCCATCTGACGCGCACAATCGCATCTCTCACGTGGAGCCAAAACATCACCGAGCGGTAAATATTTGCAGTTGTGACCGCGACGAGTGAGCACCGCCCTCCGTCGCTCGGTCGGACAGCATCAGCAGCAGCAGCAGCTAAGATGCTCGAGCGAGGCAGCGTGAAGAGTGCTCGATTGGGGCCGCCAGCTAAGAAGCCACAGCAGTGCCCTGGGGAGGCCAAGGTCGCTGCTGCCAACCCTCTGTGCCTGATCGCGTGGTTGGGGGCGGGCGTCGCCTCCAGGCTGCTCCGCCTCGCCTCCATGTACCTGCTTGTGGGCCTCTGGGTCCTCTGGGCAGTGCCTCCCGCCAACAACTACGATACCAACAGGTTTGCCTCTTCTTGAAAAAATTGCGCATTTTTAGTAAAGATGGTTAAACCTTATCGTACGAGTTTGTCAGAACTATGTGTTAGGTTGCTTTATTTTGGTGGGTGAGTGTGTATGATCACTGGTTTTAGTTCCAAACGGAATAAATTTACTGTCGTATGGAATTAAATTTGATCGAAAAAGTTATTAATAAAAAATATACCGGTCGCACGTATCAAATTTTGATCGCCGTTCACACTCGCATACATGGTGGTGTCAGATCGTATTTCAGCCAAATCTAAAATTCCTCAGCTTGATTGGCATGATCTAGAAAGCCTGACCTTATCGTGTCGATAAGAATGTAGTGAAGCAAATGTTGACAGAAATTATTTAAAAAAATAGTACTTAGATAAAAGCAAAGAAAGTCTAAGAAACAAGCCCATCGAGATTGTTTATTATATATATATATTGGCAATGACCCATTTGTGCGAAATTATTATCTAATCGTGTTTATATAATCAAACTGTGATTTCTCTGTTTTAGACTTATCAAAACAGGCCCGTCAGTAGAACATTTGACCGTTCCGATCGTTCCACCCCAGCTACCCGACCTTGAGAACATTTCCGCGTCGCTCATTGACGACAAAGCGAATCACTCGGTCGAATCTCTAGTCCAACATGCCAGAACGGACTCCAGTGTTGGCGCCACCCTCAAACTGCCCCCAGACAAAGGGGTTGCGCAGGGTGACATTGACAGAAGCAAGCAACCCCAGCTTGCAGAAGAACCCAAAGTGGCAGCCAACCAAAGCGAAGAAATTCCTTCCTTCAATGAGTGGACGCAAAAGCAGCTTGCCGAAGAGAAGAAAAAAGGTACGTTTAGTTAAATTCTATTTTTGACTCATGCAAAAACATTTGAAGCACGTCTTTAAAAGCTTTTGGTACTAGAAAAACTGATTCCTACTCTCAGCCATTAAACAGTGGTTGCATAAAATCTTAGAAGACCTAAATACATATATTTAATTGATGAGTCTGCAAACGTCATAAATGCGCATAACTTAATACTCACGTGCAAGGTGTGGTTTTTCTGAATCCAATTGCTTGTTGAGTATACCACGACTCTAATTCTGAACCTAGTATTTCATGTCTGGCTAAATATAGCAAATCGTCTGGACTTAAAATTAATGCTTTTTGCTTTTGAGACACCTATTTGGCACCCAGCGCTAACTACCGCTTTTTTGGCAGTTCACCATTCACGTTTTCGTTTTTATGTTGCAGTGCAAAACGCGAGCGAGCTTCCACGTGCTGCGCCCAAAACACAGGGCAATATCAAAATTCGCTCCAAGAATTACGCGTCTCCCGACTGCGGCGCCAAAATCGTGGGCGCCAACCCCGAGGCGCAACATGCGAGCGCTGTGCTGTCTTCTTCGCAGGACGAGTACGCGCTTAGTCCGTGCAACAGTGCCAAAATATGGTTTACAGTTGAACTGTGCGAGGCCATACAACCAAAGCAGGTAGGAATTGAAAAGTGAAATCGAGTAGGCAGGGATTTTTTTGCAGAATTTTAATTATTTGGAATGATATACAAATTTTAATTACAAAAAATTGAATGCAAAATATCAGTGTCCACAAATTAAATTTTATTTTATCACGGGTAATACATTGAAAAATTCGTAGATTGGCTCGTGATTTAGCGTTTTATTAGATCATTAAAGTATTTTGCCATGACTTTGATTTGGTTCTTCGCCAACGGTCATTTGTCGGACTTTGCTCTGATTATTACCGACGATTTCAGATCGAGCTGGCCAACTATGAACTATTCTCGTCATCCCCGCAGGAGTTTTCAGTGTCGTTCAGCGACAGATACCCGACAAGGGAATGGCACTTAGTCGGCCAGTTTACCGCACGGGACGAAAGGACAGTGCAAAGTTTTAATTTGGACGCCTTTCCCTCCTTTGGCAAATTCATCAAGGTCGATTGATCTCGGTAGCTAAGACCAAATCCGTAATTGAATCTGTCCGATTCTCACAGGTGGAGATGCATTCTCATTACGGCAAGGAGCATTTTTGCCCAGTGTCGCTATTTCGTGCCTACGGCACCAGTGAATTTGAAGTATTAGAGACTGAAGACGAAGGCCACAGCGCCAGGCACGCGGAAGACGATGACGACATTGAGGATGATGTCGCAGGTACAAGAGTTTTATTGCTATCTTGTTTCATCATGTCCTCTTTCTGTCCCAATGAATCGGATTAGTTTGCGATTACGAGCAAAACATGATCTTATTTGCGTTAATACCGCGATGACATTGTTTTCTCTCCTTTCAGGCGCAATTCTACCAGAGAAGGTTCAGCCAAAGAATCTGTTCGGCAGCGCTACCGAGGCTGTGATAAGCATAGTGAAAAAGGCTGCTCAGGCCGCAAATGTCTTCGGAAAAACTGGTATAATACATTCACAGTTCAAAAAAAAAATAATAAACTATATAATTGTTTGCTTCAAGCAGGAGATTCAATCAATTCCACTTCTTCCACGTCGGAACTGTTGCTGAGCAACAACACAATTTGCAGTATGTCCCCAAACATACCATTTATCGAAATCTGCCCCAACTGCACTCCCAGTGTGCTGAACCTCCTCACCTGCAACTATGAAGCGTTGCGCGCCATGCTCTCGACCGACTATGTTCTGAAAGCACTTCAAAGAGAACAACTCTGTCTTCGGGCTAGCTTCAATGACAGTTACCTGGGAGTTATGCTCGGCTCTGAGTATGTCACAGCTCTCTGCCGAATCCTCCTTTCTTTTCACCCTGCCCCCTTGCTTGGAGAAAATCTAGAGGTACTTTAAATTTCATCTATGACTGGACTTTATGATTTTTTTTGCAACTTGAAAATCCCTCTCATTGTTCCTGACAAATTATCAAAAGCAACTCTGACAATAATTTGCCAATTTCTACTTGTGAACAGACTTCCAATCAAGGCAACAGCGTGGTTCTCCAACCTTCTGAAATTGCTGCAAATCCTTCAACGAGCAGAAAGGCCAGTAGTTCCTCGCCAGAAGTACCATCAGAGGACACGCTCTCAGAAACCAACGATATTCCTATCCAGCCTACACAAACTCTGAAGTTGAAGGAGTCGGATAGTGTGCAACACGAGTCTGTTGTTGTTCCAACAGCAATTGACCAGCCCGTCGCTCTTCCTGTGGACACTGCACCAGCAGAAAGCGAAACTGAAGATGCGGTTGTCATTCAAGATGAGACTGAGGTAATTTTGGGATTATTTAGTTAAATAAATTGACAAAAGTTTATGACTAACAGGGCCATTTTAGTAAAAGATACTAGAGCAAAAAAATATCATGCAACTGATTAAATCTTCCTCCTTCAGAAAAAATGAATTTTATCTATTTTTAAAAAACCCATGTAAAATTATTATAGGCTAACGCCACTGAAGACTGGTCATCTGGCGAAAACAGCGAGGTCATAGACCTTTTGACCGAAGAGGAGACAACCGAGTCGGTTGAAATGAGCAGTCATCCACCGCCAGCAACGCCAGTTTCCTCAAGTACCGTTCCTAGTAGCCCAGTCACTGTTCAGGCGCCAGTACAGGGTAGTCAGCAGAAAGAGTCAGTGTTTGTTCGCCTGGCAAATCGGATAAAAGTAAGTGTCATTTATTCATGTTTTGTTTAAACATAGATAGGGTGAAAATTATGAATAAATCAGAAATTGAAATTCGCTTATTTTGTCAGATGGAATTACGGTTGGCTAATTTTTGGATAATGTTTTAGGCATTGGAGAGGAACATGTCGTTGAGTGCGCAGTACTTGGAGGAACTGAGCAAAAGATACAAGAAGCAGGTGGATGACATGCAAAAAGCCTTCGACCGCACGTTGGCTGCCGTCACGGAGAACTCGCGGCAAGCTGCGCAGCGGGAACAAATAATGGCGGAGAAATTGCACTCGCTGGAGCAGAGATTCAGCGTGCTGGCCGAAACCGCGGCAGCCCTGCTTGCAGAGCGAGAGTCGTGGCATTACAAATTTTCGGTTACAGCGAAATTTTAAGAGCTGATGAGCAGTGCTAATTTTTTTATTGCGTACAGGCCGTCTTTCATAACGTCATCCTGGTGAGTGCGGCGATCTACTTAATTCTGCACCTCATCAAGCAGAGAGGCGTGCGCACCGCCAAAGAAGTCACTCCTGACCCTGACAGGAGGCTGTCTGTGTTCAAAAGGCACCTTTCAGCGGACGACATTCCTAATGACGAGCCAATCAGGAAGAGAAGAAACAGTGAACTCGAAGCAGAAGGTAGAGGTCTATTTTAGAGATTTCATTTGATGACTAAAGAAACATCTCTACAGATTAAGCCCTCTTTAGGTCATTGATTGGAAAAAATTGTTTATATTTGGTTGATTATGAGTTGTAGTCGTGGAGTAAATTAAAAGTTGCAGCATTTAGAAAATTGCATGGTTCAATCATTGAAAACAAAACTACCTTCTGATATTGTCGTTTCAGAACTGTGCATGTTCTAAAATAGACACATTATGTAAGCAATAGTTTCAAAGCACTCCCTAGAACGAAACTCATGTGAAGTGTTCCCTTTTTCAGCGTGTCTGGTGCCGCTTCCAAGGATGATGGAGAAGAAACCGCTTCCGCTGAGCGTCAAACACGAACTGCTCTCAGACAAAGAAAACAAGCTTGACAGGCTGGACACGAACAAGAAAAAGCGCAAACGTCTGCGACGTGAGCTGCGCGGCATGAGCGTGCAGGACCTGTGCTCGGGCCTCAGTCCCGGGACCCTGGCCGTGATCAGGGCGCCAAGCCTGAAGGTGGCGCCGAAAGCTTCTCTGAGTCCAATCCACAAGCTGACGCCGGCAAAGAGCCGCAGACACAGCACGGACAACTCGATCGTGGACAGCGACTTCTGGAAAAAGGAGTTCAAGCTGAGTGTGAGCCAATCAGAGCGGCTGGCCGTGTTCGCGAACGGAGGGGAGCAGGGCAGCGACGGCTCCAACCTGACCGTCGAGCTGCTCAAGGCCGACGAGGTGGACGAAAACACGCCGCCTGTGCCCCCGAATGTGCAGCAGCAGCAGCAGCCAAAAAAGTCGAGCAGTGGTCTCAAGAAAATGGTTAAGAAGCTTTTCTGATTAAAGTAGAAAAGTGGTTGCTTCTGAAGCTTACTACTGCATTTCTGTCTGTGATTTAAGGCGCACTAAAGTTGATTTGCCACATCAGCGTGTGTGCATGAGGAATTTCCCGTGTTGGTTGGCTGAAGTTCCTTTGTGAGGGGCTTGATGACCGCAGGCCTCCTGTTCTCTCGTCGTGTTTTACTGTTTAGTTGCCTGCACAATGTTGAGAATTCAATTTAGCCCCCGACTAGCTGTTGCGAATGAGGTTGTTATTGTTAAGCGAGGAAGCAATTCTCAGAATCAAATCGTTCAGATTTAGTGCCGATGTGATTGAGTTGGCATTTTAACAATTTTTAGTCATTTATGTTCCCGACTTTATTTATTGCTCCTACTTGTATTATGTTTAAGTTTGTAAATGTGCGAGCTGACTGGTGTAATATTTATAAATCTAACGACCAGAACCAATCAAAGTAGTATGGTGATCAAGCCAAGGATCTGGCTTATCCGCTGCAATCTCTAAGAGGAGATGGACATGTATATTTAAGAGGAGTAAATATAGGATTATATTGTATTATAAAAGTAAGGTTTAGAACCTAGTTTATATTTTGTGCCGTGTTCTAAAATAGCAGACAAAAAATAAAAACACTAAAGTATTATTGGTTTGCATTATTATTGGTTTGCATTATTGGCCGAACCTCTCAATTGCTGACAATGAGCCAAGTTGTTAATTTTCGTGGGTATAGGCGAGACAGGCCCATGAATACGAATAAGTTGGGCCCTCACGTGAGCATTACTGATAAAGTACGTAGTTCACATATCAATTTAAAACTGAAAGAAATACAATTACGTATTGGTGGGAATCACATGAGGAGCATAGTCTGGCCTTGCCGTTAAATGCGAACATAAGGCAAGCTACGAGTTTGCCATATACGGTTCCCACTGAAGCTGCAACTTTTCGGCAATAGCGTCGCCATCGTGGGTTCAGCAATTTGTTAGATCAGTTGCCCCTACGTTCTGCTCGCATCAAGTTCGACCGCAGCGTCTGCTCTAGCGACGAGGAGATCTCTTTCTCATCACTCTCGGTAATTGAAGTTGATTTTTATTTGACATTCATGGCACGGCACAGCATTTTACCAAGCCTTAAAAAGCTACTGTAAACCTATAGTTACTGCCTTTTTTAAAAATGAAATCACTAAATCGACGCATTTATTCCGATGCACCCTTGTTAATTTTATCAAAATTAATTTGAAATATTCGCATTTGCTAGGGAAAGCATTCTCAAGCAACACAAACGAATTGGAGAAATTAAAAATTTGAAAAAAAAACAACATTTATTTTCTGACTTTAATGCAGACGCACCCAACTACCGTGAGCATACATCTCTGACGCGTCAATCTCCAACAATATTCGAACAAAGCCTGGTTTATTAAGTGGCGCGAGTATCTCAAATTTATTAATGGTTTATTAAACGCAAAATATGCGTGCAACACTCTACATCAAAAGGTTAATCAATTTTTACAAATTTTCGCTGCTTCTCTCAAAGTAAGTTTTCTTGCTGTACACTTTTGGATATGATATTTTACATCTACAATCATTATTAGGTTCATAGTGAAACGTGTCTCAAATTTACTTAACGTTTTTTCCAAAAAGGTTTAGACCAAAAATTGGAATTTTACCAAATCATCAAATTAAAAAATCAGTCATAAGCAGGCCGTTCATTGCCCAATTGTAGCTCGCAATCAATTGTATTCCTAAATCTGGTAGCTTTTGGAATACAAAACCGACTGAAGGCTAAAATAATACAACTTGTTAACGATTGGTTTTCAATGGGCTATATATACCTCTTTCTTTGGTATCTATAACAACCTAGGTATTCACCTCAATGCGATTATAAATCAATTTTTTCTTTGTATATATTTATTCCGGTTTGTAAACTGTACGTGAGAGTATTTAAAACTTAAAAATAGACGCGCCGTTTAGACCGAAAGGAATAACAATTATCACAATAATAAGGTAGTTCAGAGCACTTATCATTCCTTCACACAAGCACGTGTAAGGTCTCCTAATCAGAAAATGCGTCCCGTGTAGATTCAATTTTGCGTTATCTTTTGTCTCGACACACGACTTAAAAGTGTGTCTGTGGTCTGTGCTTGGTCAAGAGCGCTGGTTCCTCTGCGTAACTCTTTGACGAAGTAGCAGCGCCACCAAAAACACTTGACTTGGATGCCACTGCATGGTGTCGAACGTCAGGGCTGAACGAGATCTGTGCATCCCGATATTCTGTCGGTTTTTCTGACTGCCAACAAAGACAGGTTATACCAAAATATTAGCGTTTTTAAAAATTTATTTAACTCTTTCGTTGTTTTTGTCACATAATTAAAATTTGAATATTATCTTTCATAACGATGGCAGCGCACTGATGGCAACAGACTGATAAAATTACAATTATAAGTGTACCATAACACCAAACGGGTGGCTTTTTGATTGAATTTTGCAGTCTCTTTTTTATGCTCATGAATAAAGATGAGTTAATATAGAAGAAATAATTATTCCTGTCGCATTGTTTGAGCTATGATAAGTGTAATAATATTATCTCCTGTTCAAATTTTACTCGAAAATAACCGCACATAATTAAACGGTCTCATTTTTAATAGTTTATTTTCCTGATAAAGGCCATAGCCGCAACGCTTAAATTTCAATCAAACCATTTGCACCAAAAACATTACCGTGCGGAGCCAAAACATTGGAGCGTCTGTTTATGAAAAGCTTTTAGACTGCTGTCATTCGTGGTGTTGAACCATTCACGCATTCTAAAAAGTCACGAACTAGCAAGTTGCACCCGAGTCTGAGAGAATCACAATCAGAATAAGACTGTCAAACGCCTCGCATGAATTCAAGAAATGCTATATCATAAAAGCCTTGGTCACTGATATTCGCGCCTCATTTTTTTTATTTGAAACAAATTTCTTGAAGAACTAGTAAGAAACCAAGAAGCCTGTATCTCATTGAAGAATTTAAATAAAATTCAGAAAATCTATTACCTGGAACTAATGTACAATAAATTTATTTAAAATAATTTTAAATTTTTACATCTTATTCTAACGTAAAGTCTGTTGTGGCAAAAAAGAAAAATTCACGTCAACGGTGAAACGAGTAAAACCAGAAAAACTACCATTGGCGCCTCTCTATTCTTGCCGCCGCACTCCAACCTTGGCAACGCATATAGTAGTAGTATATATATAGCATAAACTATGCAAACTGACATAATAATCTCTGTCACTCAAGACCGCGACGCCAAAGTGCTTGATGTTCATCGATATTGGTCCCCCTCGTCAGCCTCAATTATTACCGGGCCCATGACATTGATATGTGTGTTATTAGATCTCTAACCTTCTTAAAGGAGAATGCGGACCAATTTAAAAATTACTGCTGCCGATATGCACAAAGTAGATCAAAGGTTCAACAGGAAATTTCTTATGTCGTGTCTCGCCAAACATACCTAAACAATTGATATGTATTTTTATCTTTATTACGCTTGTCTTTCAAGTGATTATTGTAACAAACTTTAATTATCACACTATTCAATAAGTACACACTTACACTCTGATCACGTGCGGCAAATTTTGATTGCTCAACTCGTCGTGCCTCCTGTAATAAATTATCAATCATACGACCTGAACGTCACATTTGATTTTATGTGCCATCAATGCCTCGCCCATTAAGCTCGGTTTATACAAAGGAAGGCTAACTTGTTGCTAATGGAAATAATGGAAAGCGCCTGAAACTAAAAATCGCATCGAGTATCCGCGTAACAAATATTCGAATGAATGAATGAGCAAGCCCTTGGAGTGTCTGAATCAATCTATTCACCAGCACAACAATTTTTGCGTAACTGTTGATTTCTCACTTAGTTTGTTATTGGCAGCCGAGCGGTGGAGGCGAGAGCAGCCAGAGCCTAGCGACCCACAGTTAATAGTAAGTGCAGTGGGACGAACGATGGACGTCAAATGGTTTAAGGATCGCGTGGTGGCCGTCGACGTGCTGTCCGCGCTTTTCGGCATCGCCTCCTGGGTGGCCATCAACGGCCTCTGGGTCCAGCTGCCTCTGCTGGTGCAAGCCCTACCTGAAGGATGGTCCCTGCCCTCCTACCTCTCCATCATAATTCAGGTCGAGAAAATCTTTCATTTCTTATTCTTAACTATGTTTTTATAGGTTGTTATTATGTTAAAAATAATTTACATTTATTTCAAATTATGTTAAGAATATTATGTTTTGAATTTTATGAAAAAAAATCAATATTTTTTAAGTTATTTAACGAACAATTGATAAAATAATTCATGAACAACTGTGAAATTAGATTTAAATTAAGTACTCCTTTTTAAAATCGTCATAGTAAATTAAATTATTGACAATGAGTATCGCGTGATCAAGCTAGGATTTACTCAGGTAAAATATATTTACTCCTTTTTTATTTCCAACAATTGTGAGAAGATGTTGTTACTTCACGTTATAGGGATTTCCCCTCAGTGAAACATGATGTGAGTCTGTATTCATAATATATATACTTCAAAATAATGCCATTGATGCGATAAAAAGAAAGCCCCAATTGTATACAGCAATGAAAATTTCGTAACAGACGCTTCCACTTTGCCCGTGATGCTAATTTTTGCAGATCGCCAACATCGGCCCGCTGAGCTACGGCCTGCTGAGCAGAATGTGGCCGCACGTGGTGACCCCGGTGCGGGCCACGTGGGTTACGCTTACCGTTGGGGTGGCGGCCTCGGTGCTCATGCCCATTTTCTGGCGCGAGACGGCCGTCGTGTTTGGAGAAGAGCGCTCGATCGCGCTGCTGGCACTCACGCTCGCGCTCAGCCTTGTCGACTGCACCAGCTCCGTCCTTTTCCTTCCTTACATAGGTACCACCGACTTTTTTTCAACTAGCGCCAAATTTAAATTATAGGACAGAGAAAGATTTTTTTCTAAACAGAAAAATAATTGGAAAAATTTAATGTTGATGGAAGGATGTCGCTGGAGCTGAGGGCACATTAATATATTCACCTGATTTTTGGTCATAGTGGCAATTTTTTAGTTTTTTAGAATAAAAAAAAACTTGACGCATCCTAATAGTAGAAATTAAAGGTCTCGTTCAGTCGTGCTGCGCCGCGCCAGCCGGCAAATTTAGGGTCACGTACTCACTGCTGGTGAAAAAGTCGAAAAAACAAGAAGTGCCGGAGCATAAACTAGCCTCTGGCACTTAGGGCCGTTAAGCACCATTAAAATTATTATTTAAAATTTTTAGCCGCGTCAGCAGACGGCGGTGAAAATACTCAGCCATCGCCTAATTAAGCGTGGCTGAGATCTCTAGTGGACATTGATGACAATGCCAAAACGCTTTTTCTATAACAGTGCACTCGGCACCTAATGTATTCGCTTCTACCAATGACGCTAAATTTTCCATTGCAGATTTGGACGGTGCCTTGAAACCACTCTTTCACAATCTTTTGAGTACGGCTATGATTTTTAATCTTTGTGGAAAACTTGTTTTTTTAAACGGCGGATATAAATGTTGACGTCAGACGAAAACCACGATAATTTTTACTGAAAGTTGGGCTAACGTGATGTCTCGAGTTTGGCAAAATATAAAACTAGGCATTGCGTGAATTGGAAAATTTTAATATTTTTTTAAAGAACCAGATCATTCAGAGAGAGATAGGTGTGTCACAATTACTTCGATAGCATATAAAGCTACAATAAAAATGACCAGTTTAAAAAGCTCTTTGCAGTGCTATACAATAGATGATTTTGATAGGATTTTGATTTTGGACGTACCAAAGATAGAAGCTTTGACTCTCTTATATCAATATGATTACTAAAACAAGTTCCAGACGTGGAACAGAATTAAAAAATTCTAGGTCGTTTGCGGTCATCTATTGTTTTTCCGTTTTGCTACACCTGCCGAGGCCCTTATACCTGAATTTGACATGTTTCCCAATTGAGAAAAACAAAAATTAACACGTGTATTTACTAGGAAAGGCATTAAATTCTATACAATATGAAATTAAGACTAAAAAGGTGGAAAAATTGATCAAATATGATATTTCCTCCTTATTTATTTTTAATTTCTAATTAATTAAATAATCAACCAAATTTTCTTTGTCCTAAAAAAGTGATAAATTTATTAATTATTGCCATCCTCATCATCAAAATCCCTTATTCAAGGACTCTTCAAGGGCATCTACCTTCCAAGTCTGATGCTTGGCGAGGGGTTGAGCGCTTTTCTGCCCAGTATTGTGGCCACCATTCAGGGCGTGGGCAAGTCGACCTGCGTCAACTCCACTGACCCAAACTGGCCTGGTTTGGTCGAGGAGCTGACGCCTCCGCTTTTCAGCACCGAGGTAAATAACAAACAATTTTTCTTTTCTTCTAGAAAACTTAAATTTAATGTTTCGCAGATATTCTTCGTTACTTTGGCCGTGATGATGGGCATCGCGACGGCCGCGTTCTGCGGACTCGAGTATTTGCCTGTTTGCGAGCAGGAGCGTTTGAAAGAGAAGGAAAAGGAAGACCAGAAACAGAGTTACGCAGTCCTCGAAGGACCTCTACACGTAATTATTTCTTATTTCTTCTCATTTAAAAAGCTTGTTCCAAATTTAAACAATCTCTGTAGATAGTGGTTTAAATTTTTACGCTCACGAACAAAGTTCTGTCCAAAAATAATATACTAAGTACATCTTGTGTTCCTGTTAAATTCACTTCAATTTTTTGGGTAAATTTTCAATTATGTAGATCAAAAGGAACTGTTAAAAAATATAATAGATCAAGAGCTTGCAAAAATCATTTAATCCTAAGTTTTGCATTGAGGGGTTTTCTCGGTTATTGTTTTGCAGCAAAGAAAGACCAAGCCGTTGGCTTGCTTTGCTGAGCTAATGTTTTACGTGTACGTTGCAATGCGAGAATCTTACCGAAGTTTGGCGTCAAGCGAGGGCTGATTTTCGCCTACGTTTGATTCTCTTGCATTATGCAATGACGATTTCAATCAAATTGCGAAAGCTTTCTGAGTCGCTACTTGCTTGGTTTGCACCTTTCCAGCATGCAATAATTAGATTCACGGGACGCATGTCTTGCGTTTCAATAAAAAGACGACGCTAGTATTTTTCTGGACCATCTCCAATGAGGCCCGTACGCCCATGATGATCGTTCGCGATGATATTTTATTGGGACACGGAGTTTTCGCGAGTTGTTAGCAATCAGCCCATCTCAAAAGAGGTGAACCGATAAAAAAAATCTTGGAGCTCTTTGGGTTATAGAATTTAAATCTGCTGTTTTTCCGGGAATCATATTTCTGACATCACGAATTATTTTGCAGAACAAAACGACGCTGGTGCAAATCCTGTTGATGCAGTTCTGGCTGTGCCTCTTGTCGAACGGCTTGATGGTCGGTCTGCAGAGCTACTCGGCCATGCCGTACGGCAGCCAGGCCTACCATTACGCGGCCATCCTGTTCAACGTGGCCAACCCGCTGTCGTGTCTGTTCGCCCTCTACAAAGCGTGCCTGTCGCTGCGCGGCATCTTCTCTCTGCTCGTCGGTAGCAGCCTCCTGAGCGCCTACCTCCTCTGGACGGCCGCCACCAGCCCGACGCCGCCCCTCGTTGAACACGTCGCTGGAGCCGTCATTGTTGTGAGTACAACCACTGGCTTGATAATTTTTTTACTTTAAATTCAAAAAGACAAAAATGGTAAATAAAAGGGGGTATGAAAATTATATATTTAACTAATTGAGTGAAAAAGGAGTTATGCAACCTGTACAACTCGTTTTCGTCAAAATCTTGCCTGCATTTTATAAAATGACCTGCAATGAACAGTCAACAAAAATGTATAGTAGAACAAACGAACGATTTAAATAAAAATATTTAATATATTGAGAAAAATGTTCCGACCTTTAAGTGGTATATTGGTTATATATTGTATTTGATTTATCTTACGTAAATTCGTTTGAATTATTTTACAGTTAAAATAAGTTGAGTCTCCTCAGTTTATAGCGAGCTGTTAACTTGTAAACATTTCAACAGAAATATTATCTTGATATAATTATTTTTCTAAAATAATGGAATACATTTCTCTAAAACTTCATTGATTTTTTTTAGTGCTCAGCTTATCATTTTGTAAGTTTGTTTTAGAAAGAAAGTGCTCAAAATTGAATAAAAAATTATGAAGAAAATTTAGCGAATTTAGACGGATTGAAAAATAAATGCAAGGAAACGAATCACTATGATAACAGGATATTTTTCAATTGTTGAAAAATCGCATTTACAGTATTGCTAGAGAAATAAGAGGCATCTTAAATTCAACAGATATTTAGCAAAAAATGTTTCAAGGATTTTATAAAAAAAAATATTTTTGAGGTGCTTTCCAATTACATATTTTTTATTATTTACAGGTTTTAGTCTGGTTTTTGTACGCTGGTGTTGCAAACTACGCTAAAGTGAGTGCCGCGTGCGTGCTTCGGCAGAACTGTTGGGAACGCCACGAGCAAGTCCAGCAGGACAATGGCTCGATGCGCGAGGACTCGCTTGAAGGGTCGATTATGGTGAGTACAAGAGTGCGAACGCCGGCTGAAGAGAGACTCTTTTACTTTGGCGTGGCGACGCAAGTCGGCTCCCTCGTCGGCTCCGTCATCGCCTTCGTGCTGGTTAATATTCTCAAATTGTTTGTGGCCAAGTATCCGTGCCAGTAATTCAATTACCACGACAGCTACGCAATTTCATTCTCGTGATGCGTCTTCTCAAGTCACGCAACTACGTACTTTTGTAAACTTTAATTTGTATATATAAGCTTTTTGTACCGGTGTGAGATTCAAAGGTGTATTTTTAATAAATATAATTTTTGAGCAGCATGCAGATGGTTTGAATTTGAGATAAGAGGGCTCTAATCATTGACACACAATTTTAGTTAACAAGTGATATCTTTATTTTGTAAAACACGGTAAAACATATTACGACGTTTTTAGTCACGATATATTCTGTTATATGAATAGTAATAATAGTACTCCTAATAATATTCATCTGTTTTTGTGTGAGATATAAATATAGAATTTAGCATTTCTCATTTCTTTGAACAGTCCCAGTTCAATTTCAAGTTTCAAATTTCTGTCTGAGACACAATCCGTTGCACAAAAGTAGCAATAATTTACAAAGCAGTTTTCAATCGATAAGGCCTCCTGTTACAAATCTAGGACTGACAAGTTCATATCATATTGTAGCCTTAATGCACTAGTTCAGTAATATATATGGCATATAAAATTCTTGAAGGTGACAATATAATCCATACCCATTCTATTGATGTCTCCATCTGCAAATATGTATTCCCGTTTATGATTCATGGCAGCGTTTTCACACGCACCAGGCACTTTTTCTATCAATTTCCTTTCGAGTGAACCACAATGCTCCTAAGGTCATTCCAAAAAAACTAAAACTTTGGCAAAACTTTGCTCTTGCGGCAGAAGATAATTATATTATTTGTAATTAATGAATAATGAAACGTTTAAACAAGGAGATATTAAAATTCTAAATGATATGTTGATTCGTTAATAAAAGTTACTTGGGCGAAACATTAGAACGGAGTGGATTAATGAATATTGCGTGTAAATAAATATCGAAGCACCGTGTTTTGAATTTACTCGTGGAGCACCTAATTTTGAGAGCAATATAATAGTTTTCACTATTTTTTTGAAGACTCTGTCCTTACGTGTTAATAGGTAATTATTAAAGCATCGCCTTTACTCCATCTAAACAGTACACAAGTTAAAACTGATTTTGATTAACGACTTTCTATGAAATGAACCAAATAATTGTAAACATACCAATGATTGCATCGTTTAAAAAGTATAACATTACCACTTAAAATGCTACCGTGTTACTATAATACAATTATTGTAGCACCACAGCAAACAAATGAAGAACAATCAACGTTCTAATTTAAGTTACGTGCTAGGTTCATTCTTTCTTTAAGTTTACAATTAACAACCTGGCGAAGGTTGTGCGTCAACGATTCCATAAGGCATGGACCTTCATTTAGAGGGGACACAAGGAAACGTGGTAAAAATATGAATGGAAACAAGCAAAGGTACTCGTTTGAAAGTAAAAATTCACTCGAAGTGGTTGAACTAAACGTGACGCGCAAGTTAAAATGCTTTGAACATTTGACAGAACCCCATTCGCAAAGAAGGTCCCTAAAAGCTCATTTTGTAATCATCGGTTAAAAGTTAAAATACTGTGCGTGACATTTAAACGTAGACACGTCTCGGAAGTTAAAAAGCATCCTGCTAAATATTATTATCAATCATCATGGCGACAAGACTGGATTGTTATTGTGCTTTCAACTCTGGTTGATTGTGCGGAAGGACGAGAGCGTCTGCCGCTGCTGCTGTTGATGCTGTTGGTGCTGCGTCACCGTCGTCATCGTTCGCTCGATGCGTTGGTTCGACTGCTGCATCATCTGCATCATTTTTTCTTCAGTTCCAATTCTTTGATTACTCGAAGATACCTGCAACATGCAATGACGCTGTTATTTTGGGAAATTAAAAAAGATAGATGCAATCGTTCCTTGTTTTTGGATGGGAAATTAAAATTAAGCAATATGATTTTTGCGTAAAAAGGGATAGAAGATAACAAATTAATAGCTTGAAAATTAGACGAAATCACTGAGAGTTAATTAATTATTTACCTATTTTTTTATGAAAAATATACCAAACAAAATTAAAATGAAGAGCTTACTCCAAATTAATTTATTCTAGCTTTTTTCAATTTAATATGTAAAAGGTTAACGGCCAAAGTGGGCCCCCAATGAGAGAACTAAATATGATGAAGGTACCTCGCTGGTGTGGTAGCTCTGCTGGGCGCTGTTCTCCATCTGCTGCAACTGGTGGGAGCGGATCGGGGTTCCGAACGTGCTCATGGTTCCGTTACTGTGCGAGTAGTTGGCCGTGCCGTTATTGTAAGGCGACTGTGCGGGTGCGGGCGCAGCGTTTTGCTGCGGGATTGCTGCTGGTTTTGCAGGGGTACTCGCGTACATCTGGTTGCTCGGGCTTTGGCTCTGGTCGAATGTGCGTGTTTCGTAACGACTAAATATGCGAAACAAAAAAAGTGGTGCGTTAAAATCAGTATCGCAACTGCACAAGAAGCGGTTTGACTAGGGTTATTCTCTACAGCGGAATGCGCAAATATGTCAGGCTCGTACCTGGTAAACGACTCGTAGCCACTGCCATAACCACCTTCGTCGCCGGTGTCATCTCCAGAGCCGGCGCCTGGAGCCTTCATTTTGTACCTGGCTTGCCTGACAGCTGTTAGACGGCCTCGGGCCTCTTCCAGCTCTTTCTCAATCCTGAAAACAAAAGATTAATTTTTAAACCTTTATTTTAAATTTACATTTGAATAAACTTCATGCAGAAACGCGGCGTAGTGCCAAGACAATTTGAAATAAATTAGAGACACTTTAAAAGGTTAAATTGGATTTAAATTCGCCATTCCTACAAAATGTTTACCTGAGATTTAGTCTTAAAAATCAATCTTTATAATTTTTACTTAATTTTTTCCAAATTTTTATAACCCCAACACCTCCGATTTGAATAAAATGTTGCATAGCAATTCACCTTTTAGCAGTAAGTAAGAAAAAAATATTCCTCACCTCAAGACCTCGCTCCTGGCGTTGATCTCCTGGGCCATGCCACCGACCATGCGCCTATTGAGCACCAGCGAGCGCTCCTCCTCCTGCGCGGCGGCCTGTTGGGCCGCCCTGACCAGGTTGTCAGTGGCCCGCTTGACTGCGTTGCCTGCTGCTTGCAGCCTCTTGGTAGAGGCGCTGTCTGGATCAGCCTTGACTTTGCACGCGACCAGCAGCTGCGCGGTGGACGAGGCCACCTGCTTGGCCGCCGAGATGAGTTTCTCCTCGCCGGAGACTCCTTGCACTAGACCGTTGGCGCTCTCCACCAGGCTATGCGTGGCGGCGGCCACCAGTCTGGCGGCCGAAATCAGACCCTCTGACCATTGGCCGTCGTCTGAACTGCACAGCGGTCGACGGCTCACCTAAATAACACAATAAAATTAGCATTTTCATTTTTTTTTTGTAATTTGGCTTGAATTAATTTTTTACCTTTCCCTGTTCAATAAGTTCTCTCTGAGCAGCAGATGCAGCCTTGACAAGTGCAGACGTGGCTGCGGCAATGGATTTGGCGGCTTCAAGAATCATTTCGTCAAAGTTTAGACTTTCGTCAGTTTCCTATAAAGAGAGAAAGATGAATTATGTAGGCTTAAGTTTTAACTGAAATTATCGTAGCAATTTACATACAGAGAGATAATTTTCCAATGCCAAATAGTATACATAAAGATCCTGTGAAATTACATAGTTTCTTTAAAAGAAGTCATTTTTTACACAGAATTCAACGATTTCCCACAGCACACGTGATTTTGCAGAACAAATTCTATGTTCATTCATGCTTAGAGCGATAAATAAATGATTATGCAATCAAAATCACCTGATACAAAAACTTTAAAGTTTCTCCTGCTCCTGTACCAAAACTACCAAAAATGTCTACTTCTGCAATTGGTCTGTATTTAAGTGTATGAAGAACATTTACACAAAAGAACCGTGAAGTGCTTTCCAGAACAGAGTTTGATGATTGGAGTCCATAGATGAGAGCACTGAACCCACCGTAATAATATGTTTGATTCCTGGTTGGGCAAAATCAACCAAGAATATCAAACATATCTTACAGGAGACAGTAGAAGTTGAAGAAGCTGCCACAGAGGTCAAGCGATGAGCTCCCACCCCCTTCCCGACACCATCACCCATCACAAACAGAAAGACGAATAGAGACAGCAGTTTGCATGCGTAACTCACCTGGACGGAACGTCTCGGACGGAGGCTGGCCAGTTTCTTGGCAGCAGCATCAATCGACGCGGCAGCACCAAGCAGCTCGTTCTCGGCGATCACGGTCGGGTCGTCAGGATCCTCAAGATCGGTTCCTGAAGAAACACACGACGAAAATGTTTAAATTTTTCTCCAATTGAAAGAAAATCGGTGCCAAAAGCGCATATGCGGTTTTCCTTTCGCGAGTTAAGATAATGTGTATTCTAAACGCGGTTTTATAACATGTTACGGTCTGCTTCGTTCTAAACAATTTTACTTATTCTAAGCTTTTGATTATGAAAACAAAATTTTGATTTCAAACCGCAACAAATCAAACAACATTGTGTTGTTTTGCATTTTATTGGATTTGTTTTCAGAATAATATTTTGATAAGTAGAATTTTTCATGCAATATCTTTAATTGTAAAAATATTTTTAATTGTTATTTTAATTCAAATCTTTTTAGTTGTATTTTTATCAAACTCATTTAGCCAATAAAAATATTTATTGCAACAAAAAGTTGCTGCAAACATCCTATTTTATGTTGGCTACCAACAAAATGTTCCCATCAGGCTTTTACCTAACAATAAATAACACCATAGATCCATTAAACTCGACTGCCTTACCCTTAAGCATTTCGGCAGCAGCAACAAGCTCCGTCACACTCTGCGCGATTCTTCTGGAAATGGTGGCCATGTGGTGTTTGGTCTCGGAGGCGGACGCTGGCTTTTCCAGCACCTGCAGCACGATCAGCAGCAGCTCCCTGTACTGCGAGGACACGTTGAAGCCGGCCTCGATGGTCCTTAGGCGCATCTCTTTACTGTCAGCCTGGAAAGCGGCGGCCTTGCAAATGGTTAGCATGTCCGAGATGGCCTTGCGTCCCATGTTTGCGGCGACGATGATGTCGTCCTGCTTGCCGCTGTTGCCGGCGGCCACGGCCTTGGCCGTCGCCTGCGTGATGGGCTTGGCGCAGCGCACCAGGTCCTCAGGACTCACTCTAGTCTTGGGATGCTCGCTCGACTGCAGGGCGCGGATCTCCTGCGCGATGGCTTCAATGGTAGCTTCGAGAGCTCTGGTGCCTCGACTATGCTCGTCCTCGACGGCCTTGACGGTTTTCAGCAGTGACGTGACATTCGTGACCATTACCTGGAGATCGAGTTTAGGGGTTAAATTTCAGCCATACAGAGATTCGACATAAAAAGCAGGCAATTTCCTGAAACATTGCATTCTACTTTAAGTAACAAAAGAGGCAAAATGTTCAAACTCCACGACAGAAATGTATTTTAGTAGATTAGTGGTTTTAATGTGGAGTAAACGAGGTGACAAAGTGCAGCCGCTCACAAAGATCTTATAAGCTCCAACAAGCTCCTGTAATTTTGACTGTAGAATTTAGGCACATTGATATTATTCACAGTATTTGTTTTTGGTGGTGGAGACTCTCCTTTTTGGTTTAAATCGATTGCTTGGCTTTTAAATATTTTTATTAACCGAATTTTAAGTGCTGGAGGTCAGTTGTAACTATCACACCATGCTAATCAGTATTATTAGTGAATATAACTTTTTACCGAGACTTTATTTCAAATACATACCTCGTATCAACTGATATTGAAGATAGTTTGGAGGGATTAGTCAAATTTTATGTAATCGACTCTGTGTCTACGGGAAAAGAGTAAAAAGTCTTTTATTTATGCTCTCTACCTTGAAACGCTTTATTTCTCACGGAATTAGAAAGATATAAATTCGGCTTAAAGACACTACTGAAGGATAATATACAATTTGAATAAAATAGCTCTAGGGTTAATCAATAAAAGTAAAATTGTCTGATTGTAAATAATAAAAGTGACGCTCCTCAGCACTTTCGCGAAAGAAAAAATAACCATGCGCGCAAAGAAAAACTTAAACTTTATTGATATGTAGAGCCTATCAGAAATCATGCCAAGAGTTAGTTCTCTGAAAGAGATGAGAGTAATTAATTATGTTATATTCAGCGGGTGGACGAAATTAGTTAGCAAGAAGTTGCTGAATGTCGCCGGTGGGGCCGAGACTCGCTGTCTCTCCTTGATCTGCGCCTAAGAGTCGGATAAGTTCTTCTTCTTGGTCGGAAACGAACCAGTCTGCTGGTTCGCAATCGGATTGGGTGTCCACCACCTAATTAATGATTGCAAATCACTCATTACTATCCGAAAAGAAGCAGATCCATGCAATGTGTATCGGCAAATTTTAAGTTCTCTTGATGGGAATCAAGGGTCTAATTTTACAAGGGAACTGGAAAGTAAGTGTGCTCGTAGTTAGAATTTGTTAGAAATCCCGATCGTCAGCTGAATGATTTGCTAGAGGCCTACCTTTGCGGACTCCTTGAGGTGGTTCATAGATGGATCGGTTATGCTCTTGCCGGAGGCCGCCTTGGTGGCTTGGATTAGGTCGCCCAAAGCGGAAGCCACGTCTTTGACTGCGTTAATCAGCATCACCTGCACCAAAGAGATTGCAGTTTTATAAGCAAGGTTCGTATCAGGGTTAGCAATCTTGCAGAGCATTATTTTAACAAAAAAGCAAGTGTACAAATCTACAATTTCTTTAATTTTTCCGGGTATTTTGAATGAAAACTTGTCCACTTTTAATCTAAATTAGGCGGAATTAAAAAAAGCCGTCTGATTTTTTATAAAAAAAACCATTACTTCGTGAAATCAGAGGCACCAAAATTGATGCAACAACAACTTTATGATTATCTGAAAAATATGCATAATGCACGGTTGAGGAAAAACATTACTGCAGTTTTTTTAACATCCTGGTTTGGAAAAGCAGAATTTAAATTGGGTTACCTGAGCCTCAGGATTGTTTGAGCCCAGAGAGGCGGCGCCGTGCTTGACGACCTCAGCCAGCTGGACAATGGTGGTCACCGCGTTCTGGGCGGCGACGGCCAACTGCTCCTGAGAGGAGGCGGCTCCTGCGACCAGGGTTTTGGTGTCTTCAACCAGTGCCTTGGCCGTCTTCAGGATTTGCTCCCTGTGATCGGCGAATACCTCGCCCTCCCCTTCGGCGTGTAGAGTGCCAGCGGTGGCGAACATGATGGTCGTGTCCAGGTCTCCAATGATGCCGGAAACAGTGGAGGCGGCGTTGATACACGCCTGAGTGCCTCTGGAGCCGGCCTGGAGTGCGGCCAGCACCTGCGACACCTTTTCAGACACGCTCCTGCCGGCCTCCGCGACCTCCCTCTGCGCGAATGAGTCACCTGGCTGGCAGTTTCCTCCTGACCTGACAAGGTCGATGCATGACTGGCCTAAGTCTTGGACGCCCGATGTCAGGCGTTGAGCCACGTCAGGGTTGGTTGTGGCAGAGGAAGCTCCGCCGGCGTCCGAAGCAAGCTGAGCGTACTGCCTGGAGAGCTCGCCGCCGAGGGGAGCGAGGCGGGATGTGTCCGAGGAGCCGGCCTTACCGACCATCTCCTGCGAGATCCTGGCCAGTTCCTTGGCGCAGGTCACCATTCTGGTTTGGTAGTCGACAAAGCTAATGTTGGTTTCCATGTGGGTCACTCTACGATCGGTGATGCGCGCCATCGAGCGAGAGATAGACTCGACAATGCCTGTAACGATTCCAGCTTGAGTGGCTAGTTTTTCAAGGGAGCTGCCCAAATCTTGCAGCGCTTCCTTGGAGGCATCGCACGCTTCATCAATGTCTGGATGGATTTTCAATGCCTAAAACAATTTATAATTTTTTTAGAGAACCCAATTATTTCGGCGAGTGAAAATATATTTAATAAACTTTAACTCAAAAGTCTCAAATTATTTCACAGAATTTTCACAGATTCCTTAAATGTAGATTTCAAATTTTACAGAAAAAATCGTCATACCTTGGGATTACCACCGCCTTCCTTTGCCGCAAAGACAAACTGCAGAATACTTTCGGCGACAGACTTGGTCTGATCAAGAAGCACCATTTGTTGTTTCGAGTGGGTCATGTTGGAGGCGGCTCCAATGGCACCGTTGACCAATGGGTCAAGGTAGTTAGCAACCTGAGTAACGGAATGGCCAATCTTTTCGGCCTCAAACTTGGCTGCACTCCTCAGAGGCTCCAAACGATCGAGAATTTCACTAGCAGAAGCTTCGGTTTGCTCTCTGCAGTTTGAATACGAAACCAATGAGAATCAATCAAAATATTTAATTAAAATATAAAACCTGTATTTTTGGGCGTTCAATTCCTTCCGTGGTCTCAGACACTGAGAGACAGCATCCAGAGAGGCTTGGTCGAGGTCTCTGATCTTATTGTTGATGAGTTCAATAGCATAGTCACACTCCTTCTGTCCCGGCGCCTTGTCCCTAATGGAGGACACCAGTCTTTTGATTGAATCAGAAACAGACTTGCTGTGGTTGGCCAGGATCTGCCAGGTTGGAGGGTCTCTGGGGTTGACGGCCAGCGATTTAGCAGCGCCGATCATGGCGCAAGAGCCGTCAATGATGGAGCGTCCAGCCTGAGTGATAGGCTGTTGGGAGCGTCTCGCCTCCTCGGAAATTCTTCCAGGAACAGAGGCGAACTCGGAAGAGCTGGCAAAGTTGTACAGGCTGTCCACTGCATCAAGAAGGGGCTGGGTGGCGGCAGCGCAACGCTCTCTATTCTGTTGGCTGTAATCCCTGGAATTCATAGAGACAGTGTTGTAGCATTTTTTAAGCTCCTGGCTCTCCAAAACGAGAGGGCAGCAATTTTAAAAATGTGTCTCATCTTTTTCTCAAGAAGGTTAGAGCAATCTTGATCTCAAGATAAAAAGGGCTCTTTACAAAAATATTTTGGATGCTACTTCTTGTCAAGTGGCTGAAAGAAACAATTTAACTCTCCAGCAAAAATTTGTATCTAGGCTCCTTAGTGTTATTGAAAGAAAAAATAATAACATTTTTACTATTTCAATTAAGAAAAACAAAAACCACTAAGAATGTATAAATAACGTACCTGTCTAAAGCCTTGATTTCTTTGACAAGATTAGCAGTGGAGTTAGCAACATCCTTGGCTGACTGGACAAAGTGCCTCTTGGCCACCGGGTTGTGTGTCTGGGCTGAGGCAATGCGGCACGCGTTGCAAAGGGCACTTGTGTGCTTGGCGATGATGGTGGCGGCTGACAAGACCTGCTGTTGGCTGCTGGCCTGGTTGGACAGGCTCTGACATGCTGTATGGATGGCGTGGGAGGCCCTGCTGCACATGGCTTGGTCTATGAGCCCAGGACGACCAGCAGAGCTGGATGGATCTGAGACCGCGACCAGGAAGGCCGACTGAGCAGCAGCCTCAACAAGGCCGCAAATGGCGGCGCTGGTGTTGCGCACTGAAGAGGCGAATTCTTGGTGTTCACCCTTTTTGGCGTGGTTGGCAATGCCGGTCATGCCATCGCCAAGGCTCTTGGATTTCTCCATCACCGAGTCTAGGCACTCAAAGTAGGTGGCCTCGCTCACGGGCTCGCTTGGGTTGTCCAGCAGAGGCTTCATGGCTTGAATGTTCCTCAAAGCGTTGTCACATTCCTTCTGGCCTGGAGCCGACTGGGTGCAGACGTCGACCAATTGGTTGATGCTGTCTGTGACAGCACGAGCCGCGCCAGAAAGCTTGTTCTTGGCGTTGGGGGCGCTTGGATCGGCGGCGACCGATTTGGAAGTAATCAACAGACTGGACGATGTCACAGTTATGCTCTTAAGGGACATGATCATCAAGTTCCTGGTTTCAGGTTCCTGTTAACATAATTTTTAGATGATTGGGGATTTAATGTTTGAAACACATACAGTTGTCTGTCCAGCCATTTCCATTCCAACGGTAAGGAGGTTAGTGAAAGCATCTCCGTACTTCTTGGACGCGTTAGACAGCTCACCAGCGCTTCCAACAGAGCCAGCAACGTCAGTGGAGGCGTCGTTCAAATAGGCAGCAGCGTTGTGCAGGTCTTGAGTCAATTGACTGAATAAAAAATAATAATATGAGCTATTTAAAACGTTTGAAAAAATTTATATTTTACCCATAGGATTTGTTTGTCGGTGGGTACTCGTTCATGGCCAGAATTTGCGAGGCCTCATTGATGATATTGATAGCGTCGTCAACATCCTTCTGCGATGGCAGGCAGTTGATAGTTTCATCGATTGACTGTTGCACCCTCTTGCAGCACTGACCCAAGGTTCTAACATCGTATTTGTCATTGCCTTCAACCACGGCCCTCCTTGCTTCGTCAAGGAACAGAAGTGACCTTTCCATGACCTCTTCAGCATTCAAGATAATCCTGAAATTTCAAGTTAATACCCGCTACAATGAGATGATTTTTTATCCTACTTTGTCTGCATTGGCTTGTCATTGGTGGTGGCAGCAACTGCCCTCACAGAGTTTGTGAAATCACTAAGGGCTGCCGCAGTAGCGCGAGCTTCACGACCAGTGTAGTTTTCATTGCCCTGAGCGGCTGCTGAGGCCAACTTGGCCATTGAGGCTACAACATTCTGGGCAGAGCTTCCAAGCTGAAGTGCTGATGCGTCAGCCTACAGAAAAATTAAAATAAAATGAAGAAGGATTTCAGGAAAAAACTAATATGTTTGAGGAAATTCTGTAAAGATGTAAATTTTTGGATTGCACTTACAGTGTCGCCAGGAATTGGCCGTAGCTGAGAGAGCTGAACTTGTCTCTCAAAGGCAGCAAGTTCTTGGCGCATTCCCGCGACCAATCGCTCAGCGCTCTCGAGTTCCAGTTCAGGCCCGCAAGCTTCTCTGGCTCTGGCGGTGGCAGACCTGAGGTCACCCAAGGCAGACGCCAGTTGCTGCGAGCTCTGACTGAGGGCTGTGGAAGACGCTTGGTCTGAAACGGTGGGAACAGCACTTCTGGCTGACTGGATGACTCTGCTTCCAGGCTGCAAGATGGTCTCGCTGGTCTCGATGAGGGTCAACTGGGCCTCAGGGTCTTCTGGCCTTGCAGACGTGTTCTTGATGCTCTCAACAAGTTTGGGCACTTGATCTGCCAGTTGCCTGCACTCAGCTAGAAGGTGTTGGTGAGTAACCTGGTTCGTGTTGTAGGATAGAGAGCCCTGGGCTGCAGACAGGGTTTGCGTAGCGCAGCTGGCAACCTGTTTCGCCGAATTCTGGAAAAAGAGAAAAAAAATTGAAATTTTTCAAAAAAGTAAATTTGGCAAAAAGAATACATATAAATGCGAATAATTAAATTAAAATAGAAAAAACATATCTGAATTCTGCATTTTTTAAATAATTCAATTTTTATTTCCAATTTCCAATTTAAAAAGTGAAGCTTTAATAAAGAGATAATCATATAAGGTGCAAACCTCAAGTCGCTGAATGATGCGAGCACGCATGGCGGGTGTGGAAGCGTTGGTAGTGGCAGCCCGGATTTCCTCAGCAGCGTGGCGGAGTGCGTCTTGATGCGTGGCTTCATGTGGCGAGGAGGCGCACAGTCTGGCAGCCTCCACCATGCGAGCGGTGGCATCGGCCAAGGTCTTGGCAGCCAACAGCAGGCGACGCTGCACCTCAGTGTCCTGCTGGACGTCGGCCTCACCCTTGATGGCTTGAATTAGTTGGGCAGTGGCTCGGCCGAGGATGCGGGCCTGGCGGACCATCTCGGCTGAATCTCCAGACACAGACATCATCCTGTCCGTAGTGACCATGATTGTTTCCACCGCGTCTTCGTGCATGTTTTCTCTACCACGCTCATTGACGGTGAACCTGAACGGGAGGTTAAGTTGAAAAAGTATTTTTTAATTTTTTCCTATTTACTTGATGTGGTGTAAGAGGTCGTTCAGCGACCTGGTGACTTCAGCAACTGCACCGTTCAGATCACCCATCAGTTTCTGCTCGGGCTGAGCTTCTTGGCACACAGAAACAAGGTGTTCAACAGCTCTGGCGACCTCTCGCACAGCACCTACTAGTTGCTCTTGGCAGGCAGCATTCTGCAGGGTTGGAGCCACAACCTGCATTAGAGAATGAATGAAACAACTGCTGTCACACATGTTTTCTTCCAAATTATCTCAACAAATGAACCTTTAATCATCACTAAAACATTTTTTAATATTTCTTATCATACCTTGGCACAAGCAACAAGCTGAGAAGTGGCCAAGGCACACTGGGTGGCAGCACCGATGACTTGATTCTGGGTGTTTTGGTCGTCGCAAGCAGCGGCAATATTCTTGGCCTTCAACACGAGGGCCGCAGTGGTGTTCGCAACGGCCTTGGCCAAACCAAGGAGCATTTCCTGTAGCTCACGGCTGCTGTCATCTTCTTCTCCAATTGAGGCCAACACAGCGTGTGAGGCTTCACCAACTTTGCCAGCAGCATTCAGCAGACTCTGTCGAGGCTGAAATATAGTTTGAAAATATATAAAATGATAAATATAAAAGTAAAAAATCATTGATTAAACGAAAAAATCACTTCTTGAAATAAAATCGGCAATGAAATAACATTTAGTCATTATGGAATTGATATTAGGTAGAATTATTCTATACACTTTCGTTTTTAATTTAATGATCAAGAGTGATTTCTTTTTTTACAAGGAAACACATTAAGGAATCTATAATTTTGGTTTCTGTATAATGATTTAATATTCTTACCTCCTTGGCCTCAGGTTCGGCAGCCTTGAGCATGTCGCTAAAAGCTGAGCAAAGACGCCTGGCTGCGTCAAGGAGTTTGTCTCCGCCATCGTCATCGTCGATGAGTGCAGCGATCATCCTCACTCCTCTGGTCATCTCAGGCAGGTTGCTAGTGATGGTGGAAATAGCGGCACCAACCGCATTGTGGTCTACATCTTCGCTTGGGCCTGAAGTCAGGGTGACAACCTGGGCCGTGGCTGCGTTCATCGCAGCAATTTGCGAGGAAACGCTCTGCTTGTTTGTGTCCAAAGTGGTCTCCTTCCATTTTATCGAGGCCTGATTGCATTGGTAAGTCGAGGGATTTGCTGGTAATTTTAATTGTCTTACAGGATCATTTCCTAGCTTCGGGAGCTGAGCTTTAGTCTGCAACTCGTGTTCAGCAGCACTGATGGCGTCGTGGCCAGCGTTGATTGTGCCCACGAGAGCCCTTTGCGGCTCACTCATCACAGTGGTTACTTTGGTTTGCATCACCTGATGATTCAATTTAACAGGTGATTTTGGGTTTGATTGATTGCAAGGTATTTTCATTAATAAAGGTGGAAGAGGCATGCAGACGTTCATTAAAATAACAAGTTTTACTTTTATTTGAAACTTTCACAAAACGGTTAGTACATTTTTTCTGTTTGAGAAAACAAAAATAAAAGCGAGTTTGCAAAAGTTAGTACAAACGAGATAGTAGAATTAAAATTTTCTCTTATCACTGGTTATCAGAATGTGGAGTGAATAAATAGGTTCATTTCATTCATTAGAACTTAGTCAATACCTACTTTGATATTTTCCAACGAGAATAGCGTGAAAAAGAAAGAAGAAAAACAGAGTTAATGAAGAGTAATAGTCACAATGTAAAAGCATTTGAGAAAAAGCAACAATTTGCAGCTCCCAACACCAGCTTAAATAGCAGCTAATGAGAAACAAGTTGTGTTAGTCAGTGTGAATAAGCCGTGAACGAATTTTAGCATGAAGCAGAAGTCAAGTGCCCAGTGGTCCTTACCATGGGCGCGGCAGAGTGGGAAATGTTGGCCTGGCCTGTTACAGTTGTGAACTGCGCACCTCCCATGTGGCCAGTTCCGTAGGGTCGAGCGCCTGCAAAATCCCTCAATACTTTTACCTAGCCTTTCAAATTGTCACCCCCCGCGATCTAATCAGCTTAATGAAAAATCTGTCTTTTCAACACGGCATCAGTGATTTAACCGAAGAGTTATAATTCAAAAGTCACAATTTGCTATCCTAAGCATAAAAGTATATTAAAAGTTGAGCGATAAATCTCAATGGAGAAGTTGTCATCAAAAAGTTGGGCTGACACCATTTGTAACATGAAATACGGCTCTTTTTAAATTGTGAAACTTTTAACTCACCATCAGCACCTGCTCTCATAATTGCAGGCTTTGCAAGTGACGCTGTATTGGCTTTGCCAACTTTGCTTGTCTCGTGCTGAAGAATGGTGGCCCTGATAAAGATCAATTTAGTGAATTTTATAAACAGAGGGTTGGTCTTATTTACTTATTGGGAGACACGCTGTCCTCCACCATGGTAGAGCCTTCATCACCTTCAATTCCAAAATGATCCTTGGCTTGTTTCTAGGATTGGGTAGATGGTAAGTGATGTGCAATTAAATAAAACAAATTAAAGAAACCTTCTTCAAAATGATATCAATGTATCCTGATATGAGTTGCAAAATTTGCTCTGCTTCAGTCGTTTGAACAGAGTAATACTGGTCGGAGTAGTCACCAAAATCAAGGGTGAAAGTGTTGGGAGAAGCCCCCCAGCGACGCACGGTGGTCAAAGGCCACGTTTTCAAGATTTCTTTAGTGCGCTCATCCAGACGCAGAACAGAGTCTTTGGTGACTCCCAGAAGGCGCGGAACCAACTTGTTCTTGCCTTTCATTTTTTCCTAAAATACATAAAAAGAGTGAGGTTTTAATTAGAGCGGGAATTGGTTCGCTCACCTTCACCAAGAAGAAGGTAACACCATAGGTTTTCAAATCTCGAGCCGTTTTGGTGTAGAGGACCTTTGCATCGAGCTCACTGATTCCGATATGTTTGCGGTGTTCGGCAAAAATTTTCTTTTCTACACTCTTGATCTTGATATAGGACTGTGGCAAAAACTCCTTCAGGCTAATAAGGCAAATAAAAAATTAACGATTTATTGAAATGATAATTTACTAAGCAGCCATACTCTAAAAATCCTGGCTTGTGCTTAGTCTCGACAAAATCGCCAAACTGAATCTGGCACTGAATTCCAGCAAATTCACACGCCTTCTCCAGGGTGACGGGGTGGGTTCCGTCGAGGATGGCATCCCTGGCCTGCACGTACAGCAGGTTAAGTTGGACGGGATCTCTAGAGTCGATATTCTGATCGGAGAAGAAGAACTTTCGCCTGAGCAGCACGGTCTCAGACTCATCGATGCCTTGCTCTCTTAGAGTTTTTGAAGGGTCAATCCAGTTGACCTCGTCGTCCGTTTTCAGCTTCTTCCTCAGCTGTTCCATTTTGGCGTCGCGTTCGCGACCTTCCTCCTTCCTGCGCTTCAGGGTGAGGGTGCCGTAGTTTCCAGGCTTGTTTTCGAGTTCGTCTTCTGGCAATTCACGGACCAAACTGTACTCGTCATGGTTCGTAATTCCTACAAGTGGCGATTAATCGCGTTAGAAAAAAATTAGAGACAAGAATTTAATTTCGCTGACCGATTTTCGTGCAGATGACCACCATCAGGTTGGCGACTGGTTGGGAGTCGTCGACCAACATGGTTTTCAAAGTGCCGTCCAACATACGCACTCGGAGCTGGCGGAGCTTCCTTTTATACTCCAGCAGTTCCTAATGACAAAATTGGTGATTAATTAGCCTCGCGACGCTTAGAGTAATTTCTCTTACGCCTCCTTTGAGGATGTAATAGTTAAGGCTGCGCCCAGGTTCGAGCCAAACGCCGATTTTGGCATCTTCGTCGGCCAAGAAGAGGCCATAGTCTTTCGCTAAAAAAACAAAGGCCGAGATATTTATAACTCTGCTTAACTAACTGAAATTTTTTCCCATTAAGCCAAAAAACAAAATTAAATAGTGTAAGATTTTCATAGAAAAAAATCCCAATAACATACAAATTTTCGCGCGTTCAGGAATTTTTTAAGTTGAGACTGTAAAAGCAGAAATTAAAACAGGAAAAAGATATGAAGCGGTAAAATTGAATCACATTATGACGGAGTTTATGCATCAAATATGTATACTCACGTTGGCCGAGGTTGGCCTCAGTAATCTTCTCTCTGATTATTCGGCACGCGTCGTAGACGGTGGTGGCAGGCTCGAACTGCATTGTCTTGGTCACACCCTGCTCCACAATGGAGATCTTGAGCGAGAGGGTCGCCATTCCCTCGGTGATTTGCGGTGCGGCTTGTGCAGAACTCTTCTGCAAACACAAAAATCGAGCGGTTAAAAAGCAGAAAAATATACAAAGCGGCGAAGTGGAAAAGGTCGCGATGCGAGCTGGTGGGGGTGGGTGGGTGGCTAGGTGGGGGCGCGGGTGGCGAACGGAAGGGTGATTGCTCGTCGGAGGATTCAATTTTTGCACAGCGCGCGCGTGTTTATTGAGCGGCCGAGATGTGTGCATGTATTGGCTTGTGTGGCACACAGTCCAACTCGCAGACAGATGCTGCTGCCGGAGTGGTAATGTGCGGTTTATTGATTCGGCATATACACACACACGCAAATTGATTCCGAAAGCATTCGTACCACAGATGCAGCCGGCCGCGGCGGCTTTTGCAGCCTTTTGGCACAGCATGCGCGTGGACCAACCGACCGGAATTGTTTTGGCCAGCGTTTCAAGTCGGCAGCGTAACCTTTGACCACCGGTTTGTGTCATTGGGCGCGGAAGCGAAAATTCGAATTTGCTTGGACTGCAATACGTAAAGTTTTATAAAGGACTGCTTCAATTTTCCTTTCAAGATGCCATATTACGAAGAATCCTTTACGAGGAAGAAACAGAAAATCGAAGACGATAAGGAAACGTTCGAAAACAACAGCAAAAAACGCAACAGCTGAATTTGGTGGATGGAGCGTGCTAAAATGTCTCTTTAATTATGTGTATTTGATGCAGCGGAAACAGCCTTGCGCATTTAATAACACTGCAAAACAATTCAATGTTTTCTTTGGCATGGAAGTCCTACCCAATCGGGTCGAGGGCGTTCCTACTGGCAAAACAGGTAATTTTGCTTACTGCGCGCACAAAAAGCACTTCAAAGAGAGTAGCGAGCGTCTCGAAATTGGATTGCCGCCGAGGCAATAAGCATAAGCACCGACGAATTTTGCAAATCGCACAAAGCTTCCTCTCCGGCGAGCAGAACGATTCAATTTGGCGGCTCTCGGTAGAAGCCGGCGGGTCCATTTGCCGGGGCATGGAGAAGGTCAATATTTGCTCGTTCCGCAGGTCAACATCGCCGTTCGAAACCTGATTCCGGCGACCGCCGAGGATCGTGAGAAATTGTGCAGAATGTGCAGGAACGGGGGCGGGCGGACAGATCGATTTTGGAGCCGCACACGCCTGAACGGGTCCCGTTCGGACCGTTTGAGGGAAAGGGAAGCAAGAAGAGTGATGAGCACTTTTATATTAGGCGGCGGTCGGGATTAGAGCAAATGAGGCCAATCGGCTCGGCCCGAGGGGCAATTACAATAAAAGCGGCGCTTTGTTGCTTTTGGGAAATCAGCGCCTGAATCGGTTTTCCTTTATCGACAGTCTGGCTGAAGCGCGACGTACACGATGATGCACCGCCGAGGGATGCTGCCGATGCATCTCTATCGCTACCCGAGAAATATCGCCTGTCGCTTTTAACAAGGGCCATTTTTCACTTCTTGCCGAGGAAAATCATTACCACCGCGCCATCAGCAGCAGATAATGCGCGTCTTCTCAACGCCACACAATCGGGCCGAGCAGGGAAATGAGTGGATTTTTCGCCCCGCTCGTGTTCACAACCAATCAATACATCCACGAGGCAAAAGCATTACTTTAAAACAATGGAACCCGAGTTCCGGCGTTTGATGCTGATTTGCTGGAATGGAAGCGCCCCGTTCATTGATCAGTCGGCTCATTCAAAGATTGCTCAAGTCGGTTAGAATCACATGCTTTTTTACTGCTAACGTCGGCTGAAATGTCACCCGACTCTCCAGGAAAAAAATTTTCTTCTTAAAATTGTGACCGAAGATCTCATTCCGTACTGAATTTCTAGAAAACCTTCCTTTGCCATTACCCAAAAAAAATAAATCAGCGTCCGTCAGAGCGGGGGTCTTTTCTCTGCGAGCTCATCAAGATGCAGCCGAGTCTGAATATGCTGGTCTGATAAATAAATTGGATCAAATTGGAGCAGACAGGAGGCTGTTTTGGTGTCGTGGGCGGCCGGGTGGCGGGCCAGGCACATCAGTTTAGCCGCTCGGTTAGCTGCCCGGCTCGAATGCTCCCATATTACACACATACACACACGCACACACACACACACGCACACACACACACACACACTCTCACTGAGCGTAATTCCGTGTGCGAGGGATGATGGAGGCGCAGGGGGTGGCGGTTGCTATGGCATCGCGCGCGGATATATTCGAGTGTGTGACGGAACAGTCGCCAGTCAGGCGCCGGCCTCTCCAGGCTCAGCTTGCTTGCTTGGCTCTTGCCGGCTATTATCCCGCTCGCTCGCTAGCTCGCTCTGTCTCTCTCTCGCTCTAATCATTTTAACAAGCATGCAATTAATACAGCAGGCCGGCAACCCTTTTCCGCCGAAATGCGCGCGCGTGGCACAGAGCGTAATTTCGACGACGTGCTCGTTTGCTTCGTTTCGCACGTGGCGGAAGATTGCTTCTGAGGGGGATGCTTTGTGAACTTCCTGACTAGCGCGATCCAAGTTCTCTTTGAAAATTAGTTTTAATTTTAAAACTTCAAATTAAAAAAATTGATGATATAATGAAACAAGGAGGAGATAACGAATTTCGAATGGAAAAACGGTTTTAATTAAGAGCTTTTTGCGGAAAAAGTTATAAATCGGACGCTGTCGTGTTGCACAAGAGCGGAAATTTTAATAAAATGTCAACACAATGCCACACAGCAAAAGGCAGCATCGGAAAACGCTGCGGGAAAAGTGCAAACGAAATGCACGAAACGCGCAGATTTTAATTACAGAGTGCGAGCGGGCGCCTTTTGTCTCTGCCTCGGCTGGCTCAGAGGGAAGAATTAATTTTGCGTCTTGATTTGACACGACAAGTCAGCGGTTAAGAAAATTTACGCGAGAGATTTTCCTCGCTTCCTTGCAGAGCTTTTCCGCGTCGAATTTAAAATTTCCTCGCGAGTTGGCAAGCAGTGGACTTAAGGGAGATTTGCGCATGGTTTACACCGCGAAATTTAGTGCCCATTCATGTCCATCTTGATGGAAAAAGAGCTCGTCACCCGAGCGGTGGTCGGGGCGCTCCTCTCTCTCGTAATCAGCACAAAAAGTAGCTCGAATATTTCACAGGAAGAAAGAGGCGGTGCCGCGGCAAAAAACGCAATTAATCATCAAGTTAGACGCCGCTGCAAGCGTGTATGTGGTGAAAAGCAGCAATTTTAATAAAACACAGCGTTGTTCACGCTCGACAGAGTTGTTTGCTGCGATAAAAATCCGTCGGTCGACGAAGAAATGACAAAACACTGTTTGCATATGCATCAGATCGTGAAATGAGCGCGAGGGTGGACGGAAAAAAAGCTGCGCATCAAGTGCAGTCGACGCGATTAACCGCAACCGCCGTCCTGTCAAAGCGCCATTGGCGCCCCGAAGACTCAAACTTCCGAATGCATTAAACTGCGGAGTGGAAAATAATGTAATCGAAGTGTCGCGGCGAACGGCAGGATCGGGTTCAAAAACACGCGTGTGTGGTCCGCAGCTCCATTTCTGCCAACTCTTAGCCGAGAGAGAGAAAGAGAAGTGCCACTTGCCGCAAAAAAGGCAGCCGCGATTCCATATTATGCTGGAGAACCCTGATCGAATTACTTTTTGAAAACGCACAGCTATTTGATATCCTCGATTTAATTTGCGTAACGAAGTGAAAAAGACACATAACTTGTAAGCAGAGTCTCTGATTGCTTTCGAAATTTAAAACTCTAAATCCATCAACGAAAACGAGTTGAGGAACATGAATTTTTTATAAAAAGATGTGTGATATTGATTTACATTAATTTTTAAAGTGGTTTGACTATCAAAAGACCCTTGTCGTTTAGCCAAATTAAAAAATGGACTGCAATCAGAACATGTTATGAAAAATTCTACAAGATCAAGAAAGCGCACAGCTCGATTTTTATCTAATATCCGCCATGTTTATGTCACTTTGCTACTTTATCGGCCGCCCAAAGCGTAAATATGTGACCTTTTTAATAAACCCCACGGTGGTTACAGACCCACCGAGTGGAATTATTGGAAAATTCCTTCATAATCGACCGAAAACGAGACGTCGGCGCCGCGGCTGCAATAACTTGGTCGGAGGAGCTGGCGAACGACGAACTAAACTGCACTAGTGCAATAAAACGCAGCTAGGTGAATTGCAAGCAGACGACTCGGGGCCTGCTGGCGAATAATGATTCTCTATACTAGTCTGCTTGATGGGCACCAGTAAAAAATACATTTCCACCTCGAATTTCTTTTTAATATACTAAATACGTTTACGGCCCCTCTGCAGATAAATCTGACCGTAAAAAAGGACGGTGAATTAGTCGTTGGCCGAGATGAAAAATGCGCTTTTCATGATTGTTTGAGAGGCCGCTCAAGAGCCGGAGAATTTCATTTTGGAAATGGAACGTCCGCGTTTGAGAGGGCGTCTAAATTTAACCGGCTGACTAGATGTAATAAACACTGCTGCATGCAGTGGGAAAGCAGTTGCACGAAGACGACAATGCACTGAAAATACATTCCAAGCCCAGAGAGCAATCTAGACGGAGGCTAACTATAGAATATGTATACATATTATCAGATTTGTACTTTGGTTATACTAATGCGTTCTCTCAAGGTATAGCTTCAAGTCAATGTTACAGTTGTTAGAAAATAATACTTTCATCCAAAAATGGAACGATTTATGCAGAAAAGAGATTTTTCTCGATATTTTCAGTTTGCTAATATGTATATTTTTTATTTTTAAACAGCGGCAGTTTTGCTTTTACATTTATTTTTGAAATGAAAAAACACCATGAAAAATTTCTATCGGTTGCAATAATTTTCACAGCCCTCGTTTTTGCCATTGAAACGTTTGGCTCTGCTGGAGCAGTCGGGAGCACTGAACAATTTGCTGCTGACACTAAAAATCTGTGCGACAAAATTCAGCAAGTCGATGGCATGTCAGCCGAGCGCCACCCGCTCCGCCGGTGTGTGTCAGGGCAACATTTCGCCAGACGGCGGACCATAAGCAACATGATTGCTTGTCAATTCCAATTGCGTGAGCAAACAAACGCTTGACGAGCAGAGCAAATACTAGTTTAAGGGTTGTCGGCCGGCTATTTACCGCGTGCTGCCGAGGGCTCCTCCGGCGGCGAAGGGACCTCCACAGGAGGTGTTGCGGCCCCAGCGAGGGCGTCAGGCACGCGCCCAGAAGCAGCAAGCTGCAGCCTTGGCCGGACGGGGGCGGGTCGTCATCCGACGGGGTCATCGGACGCACCACCTTTGTGCTGCTACACCTTTGCAAATGCACCCCCGCACCTTGATCGCGCAAATTTCGCCCTGCAGACGCCCATCAAACGCGCCTGCTCCATCGAGGGGCGAGGGTGGGGGTGATCTGACCCCTGCTCGGCCAATCAGGAGGGCGTTTTTCCTCCGATTGGCCTATGCCAGGTTCAGACATGTTTTACAGCTCTTTCTGACGGTTCGAAACGGTATTTTTTACGGATCGGTTTTTTTTAATTCAGGCCTTTCGCTGACGCTTACGCTTTTCTGCAATAGTGCACGGTGTATGGCAAAATCTTGAATGAGGCTTTTGACTCGACTTTGGCGAAACTCAATCTATCGAAAAGCGCCCGAGGCGGAAAACGACGCTGAGAATGTTGCGAGACATTTTATTGACACAGTTTCCCATCGAGCTGGCCGGATAAGAAGCTGGAAATTGAAAATCCGGCCGCGACTATTATCTCGCCCCCGAGAGCCTCTTTAATGATTTAGCCACTCGTGAGCAACGGGGGTGCGGTGAAACATTAGAGGAGCGTGCAGCGGGAAATTATTTATTTTCGCACTTGCATCACGCAAAGAGGCGGCGAAAAAGGCGGCACACGGGGTGAGTGCCTTTCAAGGGCCCTGAGTGTGAGATGTGAGCAAAAGAGAGCGAGAGAGAGAGAGAGAGAGAGAGAGAGAGAGAGAGAGAGAGAGAGAGAGAGAATAAGTAACCTAGGCGACGGCAAACAATAAGTGGCTGGCGAACAATACGCTGCAAAGGAGCCAGCGGGTTCGCTCTCCATAGATTAAAGTTTCGGCGGTTTGGACAATACGTGGTGGACGGAAGTTGTTGCGAATTCACCCGCTAATTTAGTACGTTTGTGCGTTAAATTAATTAACTCTGTGCTCGCTCGGCGCAATCGTGGGCGGGCTAAACTGGCTGTGATTCTTGAGTTTCCAGCCGGGCGAGGCGCGCGCCCTTGGAAGTGAAGTTGGTCGCATGTGAATTTCCTCTCTATGCCCCGGATTTACGAGCAGAGCCTTTTTTAGACGGACCGAGCCCCTGAGGAACTAAACAATGCGGAGGTTTCGGCAATTTTGCAACTCATCTGTGACCCAAAAAGCCGAGATCCCAATTTCTAACGGCTAATAAAGTTTAATTCGACTCTTGCAGTGATTTCGGAAACGCAACAGCTATTGTGTAAAAGAGCGGCCACTTGGCAGAATTGGGAATTGCATGCGGCAGCATAGCGGCGATCTGTACTCACGTGCATCGGAGCGGGGCATGCTGTCCCTGCGACGACCGACAACAGACTGTTACTACTCAAAAAGGGACCAAAAAAGGATCAAACCCGACCTCACCCCTTGCTGCTGCTGCCGCTGCTGCAGCGCCGAGAGATACGCGCAAGGGGGTGTAAAAAAGGGGATGCTCGCCCGCCGGTTCGCCTTGGAGGGGATAAAAATCAAGGCGGGGGTGGGGGCCGGGTATGCAACCGGCGCAGCATCCACCGCCAGATAATGTTACTAATCAGGCACGATGATAATGTAATTATAACTTCTCGACGGGTCCATGCCGAAAATGATATGACTCCTGGTAATAATAATCAGCGCGCACGAAACACGGACTTGGCAGTCAAAAATTCGTTTTATCGATTCTCTTTCCTGTTTTCTGCTCTTCGGTGCTAATATCAAATTATAAGGTCTTTCTTGTCGCCGGCGGACGGAAAAACAGTTTTGTCTTTGTCTGTCCCGCCTGTCAATTAGCCGATGAAACTAATTACTAAAGGCATCTTGCGGAGGCTTTTAGGGAGAATTGATTCTTCCGATAATGAAAATATGAAGACTTCAAACAGAACTTATTGAAAAGGAATTTATTTCTAAAGACTGAGCAGTCAAGGATTCACAAGAGAAAAATGATTTAAAAGGCACACTTGATAAGCAAACAAATTTCTTCTCAGATTTTCAGTTGCTTTCATCACGTCAATAATTTACCAACGCACGTGCGGGACTGTTGTTTAGCTTGTAGCTTCCCCTTTCATGTCACGCAAAATTAATTAATAACGAAAGTGACACAAAACAAACACAAGTCCACTGGTACGAACCCCAAGTTGTTCGTTAGAAGTGTCTCTTTGGCAACCTGTTTTTGGCAGCCCCGTCGCTAGCAGGTGTCCGCGCCGGTCTTATTTCTATTCGTTAGCAGCACGCAAGTTCCCAGAGTCGACGGCAAGACGGTTTGGCTGGCGGAGGGTCCGAAGGGTTGGCGCAGGCGACGACGAGAGACCGTCCGGCGGAGCGGAGGGTCGCTTCGTTTGGCAGGCGAGGGAGTCTGCCGGTCGGTTGGGCGCCGCGCACGGAGCGCCCGATGAGTCTGCCTGTGTTGTGTTGGCTCCGCTTGTATACCGAGAAGGCTAAAATTAAAACGCCTAAACATAGCGGCCGACCTCAGCGCGCGCTCTCGTAATACACGGCGCATTATATAGTTCTGCTGGATCAAACGCTCCGGAATCGAAGAAAAGTGCGAACAAAAGCGGCTGACCGCGCCCTGTTCACTTATTCTTCTCTCCGCGCGTAATTTCAGTCTGTTTACCAGCGTTGTGCGATTTGAATAAATTACGCCGGCGGCCAAGTTTGTGTGTGGGTCCGCCGCAGAGTTATTGCGATTTTATGCGCCAAGTCGCTTCTCGGCTGCAATTTGTGCCGGAGCACACTCTTAGTCAGCGAGTAATAATCATATCTCTTGTGACGTTGCGCTCCAGGCGAAGGAAATGAGCGAGAGAAGAAGGCATCGAGCAAATCCGAGCTCAAGTTCGTCCGTTTAAATTTCAGAAGTCATCTCTAACAGCTTTTTGGGATAAATTTTTCAATCTACTACATTCTCCCCGAAAGTAATAAAAAACAATCTGGAAACAAGCTTAAGCACGGAAGCCACCAGTAAGAAACAATGAACTAGAGTGCCTTGTGGACAAATTATTTTCAAGTGCATTCAAGCCATATGCAGTCCAATTAACCGAGTCAATGGCCCATTTAATCCTCTCGAGAAGAGGCGGCAGCTCGAAACACAAATGCTGGCCGGCTATCTGCTGTGTGCAATAACGGCCTCAAAAAGCTGTAGAGTCGGCTCGGCGAAGCAGGCCGGCTATATGTGTGCATATGGCTCGTACGCCTCCAATGTTGCGAGCCCACACTCGGCATTCCCACGCAAGATCAAGCAGCCGCATTTTACTCTTTGAATACGTCACGCCACGCTGTGTGCTCCATTCATGGTCAAAACACACTCTCACTCTTTGATTCAGTCCGTGGAGGACGACTCTCCCTTCGCTGATCCACGCACGGGCGAGCGAGCAGGCGAACCGATCGGTAATCATAATACTGCCAGCGACAGTAAAAAGATCTAACTGCGTCAAATTTTGAGGACTGAGGCAATCAGGCCGATTTAGATTTTCTTAACAGTAAAAATTCTCCTCTCCAACATGCATTTTATAAAGGCACCAGATGGGCGAAACGTTTCAATTAGCAATACTAATTAACGTGCCAATTAAGTAAAACGTGTTGAATGGAACTCGGAAGCGAAGCTACTCAATATTTTCGTTTGCTGGCAGATCATCAAGAAAAGCTTGCTGCTCTTACTTAGGCAATAAGGGTGCACTCGTCGATCACGTCATCGCGGCCCCCATTCAATAATTTCAACTGCTGGAGCAGCAACTTGCCAACCGACGAACTCTGCAAGCAAATGATGTTGGCCGCAACAGGATCGAGCGAGAGACTTACCATTTGTTCCAAAATACTGGCATCGGAGTGAGGTAAACAAAACAAATGAAGCAGCTTCAAAAGTCCATGAACCGTGCTCCCCAAGAAGAGTGCTTGGTTCACAGCCATTGTTTAAGAGATGCGATTGGAATATTTGTACAGTGAGTTTTCGTCTGAAATAAACGAAAGAATTTCTAACAAATGGGTAGAGTATTATCGAGGAAATGAGTTTTGGGTTCTTACTAATTGAAGTAGCAAAATTTTTAACACATCGACTTGTTGAATTAAATTATGAAATTATTCATCGTTTCATAATTTATCGTTTTTATGAACATAGCTCTTTTGAGTTGCAACCGATTTCATTATGTTTTGCCCTATTATCGCAAACAAGCTAAACTGCCTGTTGTCAATCAATGCCAGTGCCTCGCCTAAATTGCTCCAACATCACGCGATCCAAGCCCAGCAGCCGCTTGTCTGCTCTCGTTTGATTTTTCACGGCGCGAACAAGCACGGCGCCGTCGTTGCTACTACTCCTGATAATGATTAAGCGTGAGTATTAATTAATTTACACGGCGATACGAAACGAGTGCGGCCTCGTGGGCGCAGAAGTTAATATACTTGCGGCAGTTTAGATGAAATCGAGTAGTGCGCCCATTGAAAAACAATGTATATCTCCTGCCGAGAGAAAAGAAACACGATGGAGCCGAACTCGTTGAAAAATTGATGGAGTTGCCATTGATTTTCGTTCTGGAGCGGAGGAAATTTTTTGCAGCTGTCGAAATCAGACGGTGAACGGATTGTTAGTTTCTTTCCAAAGCACGGCTTGAATAATTTAATCTTTGAGCAGTGATGGTTCAGCCAGTAAAAAGTTTCTTCAATTTGAAATGATTATATTTTCTTCTGCACTGAGAAACTTTTCGTTGCATTAATATATGTAAATTTAAAATCTGTTTTCAATGCTAGCATGTTATTATTGTATCTTGTATTTCCAGGAACTTTATAAAAGTGCATAATGTGCAGGTCTGCGAGACACGACAGCCCTCTTGCATGCGTCCTGCGGTGGAACGCAGCGCTGCGCTAATCTGGGAGGAGGCGCGCAGGTTATCTCTGGAGCATGCAAACAACTTTTCCGCCGCTGCCGCCATATATACGTGTGCACAGTGTACGTACTTTACAAACAAGTTGTACGTAAGGGACGTCGCGGTTACATGCATAATGAACCACCATTGTTCAGTGCGTTGAATAGAGGGCGCCCTGTGTGTGTATGTGTGCACTTTACATGTGTAGCAAGAGGCTCCTTCGTCTTCCTTGCTGCCTTCTTGCTCTCTCCAGCCAACGAAACACGCATTCGCCAGCCCGAAGCAAGTAAATTAAACTGATTGTGCGAGCAGGCCCAAAGAGAGATGAAATTAAATCTCGTTGCTAAGGCTGCTCAGCGCGTGCCTGGCAATGAAACGCCAGGAGTCCACTTAATTTAGCTCCAGCTCCAAGAACAAAATTTGTCTTAAGGAAATTGCCTCCAGTTAATTACAGCACCATGAGTTGCAAAATCTGCTAAGAAAATTCTACCTGACAAGACAATAAACATTATGAAAGCTAAGCAGGTATTTGAAATTTGCATTTTATCAAAAATGTGTAAAAGGCGGCCGCTTGCTAATCATAAGGGTAAAAAAAATAAAAAATATGATTGAGGGAAAGCATTGGAAAAAAGGGAAACCATTTCAACTGCACTCGTTTTTGTTTCCCCTGGTGTTTGCTGTTCCTGCACCCTGCTCGACCGGTATGCCGTGCACGTTGCCTAGCCTACCCTTGGAAAATATCAATCGATGGGTCCGCGCGGCACGTTTTAATTAAAAACCATTACTGCAGAAATTAATCATCTGGCGCGGAAAGGGGTCAGCAATTTTTTTCGACCTGCTGGCGTCGACGGCCCCTAAGTCAGTGGTGGATGCGTGCGCTGGAGGGCGCTGCACTTGGGCCAAGTGACGATTATTTGCTTGCACCATGGATCGGGACTTGGCGCCCTTGGCTGCGTGCGTATCGATCAGTTGGCTCGTTGCGTTGGCAAGCGGGCAAAGAGTCAGTTTCCCCTCCCGGACACCCCCCGCGCGGTTGCACCCGCCGCGTGTGTATGGCTATTCAAATCATCGCATCCCCTTGATGTGTAGTCTGAATAATTGCAGCGGCAGCACACCCTTTTGTGAGCACGCACACGCCGCTGATCGGCAACCCTCGCACCCATCCACCCACCCGGCCGCCAGGCTAGCGCATGTGAAACGCATACGCAGATCGATCCGACTTGGCTGCACCGCCAGCCCACCTGATATTGAGTTATTTATTATTGGCGGCGATTTGTTTTCAAACTCGGCCCGCGCGCGCTCCGATGACACTGGAAAAAGTTTCGGCCGCCCGCAGGGACCGATTCTCGCGCTGTCGACTTGCAAATTTATCTCTGCCGGCGACCCCAACGCGCCCGTGTTGAAAACTTGGACGATCTTTCCCGCTGTGGTTTTTGCAGCTTTTTATCTCTTCCCCTCCGCCTTTTCGTCCAGTCCCATTTCGATTCTCTCGATATTTTCCCTGTTTATTATGCTTTGACCGATATAAAATTGTTTTCGCCAAAGCGAAAGGGATGTGGTTTTGTGGAAATTGTGATTAAACGTGGTTTTGGTCTCTTTTGCCTTGTGTCGACACTTTGATCTTGTTAAAAGTTAAGAACGTTGGTTGAATGCAACCTATGAAATGGAAGAGGCAGATTTTGATCTCGCTAATTCAGCTAAGCGGAATCATGTTTGTTTTTAATGAACTCAATGATGAATGGTGATGTTTTTATGTAGAATAAACGGAATTAATCAACGAAATTACGAAATATTAACTCCAAATTCAATTTTTCCTTCGCTACGCAATCACGTCAATGTTGGTTCTGATTTTCGCACTTCACGCCAACGACCACTATGCAATCTTTGCAACTTGGCCTCTTGAGAAAATTATGCTGTCATTGCGGGCAAATTTTCTCCCTGAGGGTGAAGGCACTTGACCATGAGGCGAGCAATTGCGTTCCCCCGGTGGGCCTGCAGGGTCGCATCAAGTGACATACATCAAAGTTAATCCAGCTGGGATAACTGCTCTCTCACACAAATACGCCCCTGCGAGACAGACGCACCACCGACGGAGGGCGCAAAAGATACACCACCTACAGACTGGAATAATTAAGGGCTCTATTGTTATTTATTCGGCGAGAGCGAGAGAGACGTAATTCGCGCCTATTATGTCACATGAAGAGCCCCTTTAATTGGCAATATAAAACTTTGTGCGACGACCCCTTGGCTGTAATTATCATTAAAAGTGTTTGATTCCGAGCCAAATGTTTGCTAATTGGCGGTTCAAGTTGCGTAACACAAGGGATGACGGAATTCGTTCTGCATTTCGAATCTAACCGTAGCCATGAGATATTTTTCCCTCAGTTTTTTTCATTTTCGGCAGCAAACGCTGCGATTTGAAACGTGGCTCGATGAAACAGGAAAACCGGTGTCGTCGCAGGCTAAAAATGGACGCCGCATTCTAATATTGGCGCGATGATGGCGAGCGTGAGTGTGCCGCTCGCTTGCACCCACCGAAGACGACAAGCTAGCTGTGCGTCTGAGGAGCAGAAACGATCTCCGAGGCACCCAATTTGCCACGGAGCGCTGCGCGAAATGAAAGAAAGTGCGGCGACAAAAGCGGGCGGATTTGTCTCTTTCTCCTTCTCTTCCTCCCGTCGGCCTCGTGTGTGAGTGTGTTTGAGGCCAGCCGGGGCGATTTTCAAACTGGTTTCGCTCTTTATTCTCGCTTCTCGTATTTTACCAGTGTTTTGGCGGAGAAAGCCACTCAAGGAGAACCCAATAATTTGGCCAAGCGTGCCGCGAATTAGCTTCCAAGTTTGTAATTAGCCCTTGATACTTGCAACTTTGTTTGATTAACCACCATCTCTTAGTTCCAACTCTTAATTGGGTCATAGTCTGCGTTTTCCGCGGCCATGTGCAATCGCAATCTTAACCCACCTCAAATCGAATTATCAGCAATGTTCACGACACCGTTTAAAACTGCTAGTCATTTCCCTTCCTCTGCGCGAGGAGGTTCTGGGTCGTCGTTTGAGTGGCCGCAACAAAAAAGCGTCATTTAAACACTTCGCCAGCAGACGCAGGCACTAATAAATTAAATCAATCATCAAATTGCTCCCGGCAGCCAGGAGGCCAAATTGATATAATTCTCTTCGTGCTCCAGCAGCGTTGACGGCGGAGGCAGGCAACAACGACCCGACTTCCCCTCGATCAGCGCACGTGGAGTTGCATCTCTCCACCGCTCACTTGAGGTTACAGTACCGGAAGTGTAGATGACAAGAAGAGATGCATCCAGCAGCTAGCTACTCAACCGAATAAAGAAAATATCGAGCAAAATAAAGAGTGGAAATAATGTGTAAACGGGATCGTTAAAACGAGTTTAGCAGGGGAGCGGATGAAATTCAGGACCACGCTAATCGACACAATGACATCGAGACGAAGAGCTTATCATTTCTAAAATCAGCTGATTTGTTTTACGATTTCAAACCCAATTTATTTTAGAAGAAAAAGTCAATAGCATAAATATGGTTTTATTTTTTAACACTAAAGTAAATATTGAAATCATCATGACTTTTAACCATTAAGAAATGGACAATTTCTAAGTAAGGAAGGACATATTAAATGTAAAAACAATTATTAATCGAATTGCAGACATAGTCACATTCCATATTTAGCATAGCAAAAGTTGAAAAGGCACAACTTGGAAAATTCCTCGGCACATGAAAATTATTAATCGATTAATGGCCCGTTGCGCAACAGCTCCAGTGTAAACAGTTTGGAAACAGAGCCCTTTTGAGAGCAAAATGCAGAGGCTCGTTGCCTCGCTTTGCGCCGAAATCCAGCGGCGCGGTCTCTTTCCACGATCGACCGCGAAAGGGTCCATGAAAAGGCAATTGAGAGGCTCCTAATAAAATCGGAGCCATCAGAATTTATCGGTGCATTTGCTCAACGGCGTTTGACTGCTGCGATAATAGATTTGAGGATTGCGTCCCTTGGGCGCCGTTCGTTTCCATGGCGCCGCCGCTATGCATATGAACGGGAAAGAACGAGCGAAAGGGCGAGTCCACGCTCTCGTTCCCCCGGCGCGGCTGCTGCTGCTGCCGGTCCATTCGTATAAAGTGAAAAGCGGCTCTGCTTTTTGTGCCTGCCTGCCTCTCTGCCTGCCTGCTGGCTTTTATAATGTGCGTTACTGCTGCATTGGAATCCCGCTCGCCGCACACAAGCATTCCTCTCTAATTTACATTTAATTTATTCGCCCAGCCGCGGCGAGGTATTTCCACGCTTTTCCCCAGCCTGCACCTTCGGAAGCGCCAACGACGACGCTCCGCTCCCCTAGGAAATTAGTGGTTTCTCGTTTTGCGCGACTCTTTTTTATTATTAAAATCGTGCACGCCGCGCGCTGTGCTCTATTCTCTACACCAACGATCTGTTTTGAGGCGTAATTGCAACCTCCTTGAGGAAGTCGTTTTCCACCGCTAATTGGTGTCGAGAGGCTGATGACAAATGCAAAGTGAACTAATTTTCTGTTTACTTGTGAGCTCGAAACGCGGTATATAGAATAAAAAGGAATACAAAAGATACACAATTTCTTATTAAAGCTAACATTGTATAAAATATATTAAAAAACTGAATCAGGTTTATATTCATAATCATTTTGGACATACTATTGAGCTGCTCAGCAAAATATTAACTACCAGACGGCAATTATTTCGCTTCGGCTGAACCTATTATACATTCTACGTTGTGTCTCAAGTTAAAATTATTGAATTTTATCTGGCACAGTAAAATTTCCCAGAAATTCATCAACGATTTCCTAAACAGGAGGGGTTATAGCTCCTTCATTGGCATCGCTGGTTCCCTGTTCATGGACAAAGTAAGCACTGCTTTAAAATCAACAGCGATTTTCGCTCAGCACGTCTGAAGTACAGCGTAAAGTGGATGCAAATCTGCTCTCACTTAGGATATCCAATTAGCCTTCTCCACCCGATCATTTCCGCACGAAAATTGATCCGGCGCACGTGCGGCGAATACGACACTCGGCAGAAATTACAGCCGTCTCGATCGCTTCCTAACTGCTCATTAACAGAGACGACGATGGGCATTTTCCTCGTTGCTCTAGAAAGCAAACGCGCGAGAAAAGTGCACTCGCCCGAGTGTTGTCCGACACGGCAAACAACGCGGCTGGCTATATTGTATCAAGTGCCAGTGATCGAAAGTCACTTCGACTCATCAACGCGGCCGACGATGTCGATGGGACGAAAATGAGTGACCGTAAAAGGCAGTGCATGCATTTCATTTCACGCCGCGTCGACTCGCATGAAATGCAAGTACAACACGCTGCCGGCGCAAATTAATTTAGCAAGCATGCGCGCGCTCTCTCTCGTCGTTTAATGACGCCGTGTTCCCTGCGAGCATAAAAATATTCTCAACGCATTCAATGGGCAAAGCGCTAAGGGCACATGTGCGTGGGCGTGTCACTCGCTTCATCGCTTCTTTTACTCGATTTTACACTGGCCGCCAGAGATGGGAAATGCAAAGCTATAAACACATTTTCTTTTGCAATGTGAAGTTGAAAATAGGTCGAGCAGTAAGGGCAGCGAACTCTATGCACTAGACTTTACGATTATAAGTATTTTTTAAACCGTCCTTGGAGAGTGCACTTTATATCTTTTGTCGCTGCCAATTCCATTACATCACGGTCTTGCAGTTGTGAAACGTCTGCGAGTTTATTGTTTGCACGTGACGTGACTAATCGCTATATGCAAAATGGTTTTGTTATTCATCGTCGCTTCCTTGATCGAGTTAGAGCACTGTAAATAATGCACTTGCTTTTGCATTGGAGTGTCAACTTGTGTCAACTTTCTACCAAAGGAAGTAGCTGTTTTAATGATTCCGCACAGTGTCGTATATTATGAAATTTTGAAATGCTGCCAGAAACCTGCTTGCTTCTAGAAATATCACTGACTGTGGTAAACCAGTTTCCTCTGCTATTTGAATGGTTGAAAAAGTCAAGAGTCCTTTTTCAACATTGAGGAAATTATTATTAAATACTGCGCTGTTAAAATATTTAATTAAAAATTCGATGGAATTAAGACAGGACTCTTTACCACTCAAATATTTCACTTAAAGCAAAACTGAGACATAAATTTGCCTTTTAAGGTAGATTTTACGACTGCGTCTTTCATACAGGAAAAAGTAAAGGATGACCTGAATAGAGAAAATTACATCACACGTTCTAGCACTACTGTTTCGGTCCCATTAGCAGTAGAACAAAATTTCACGCCACAGTATTAGGCTGCAGGAAAATTTGAATATATCTTAGTTAAGATGTCAACACTCGAGGATAGTTGTTCCATATTATTATACTACGACGGAGAAATAAAAGGAGGAGGCTTACGAGTAGTAAGCTCTCTACACGAGCAAGGAAGATAAAGTCCCTTTCTATCATATTATGGAATTTTTAATATTGTGCGAAACTCACTCCCTCTTGCAACAAATCAGTAGCTCAAAATTACATCCTGCTCGTAAATCACTAAATTATTTTTCAACGTAAATCCCGATAAAAGAGGATTTAATGACAAAAAGCTGAGATTTAATCTTTCCCATCGACGAATTGAGCTTTTAACTGAATATTCAGTTTAAATTAATGTTATTTGGACTGCATCAGCATTAACTACTCTGATGCAAAACTCAGCACTTCCATTTTCCAGTTGATTGAGGCGTCGCTACGTCTCAGCTTCAGCGGCGAATAGATAAATCCCTTGCTCAATTTACGGGGGCGCGTACGCATTTTCTTGATGGGACGAGAAAGCGTTCTGCCTGACAAATTACCATACCGGATTGTGTAAATATGCGGGCCGTGCATGCGAGGGACGTTCGTCGTATACGAGCGGCCGGCCGCCTCTTTCGCTAATAATCTGGCAAGGAAAAAGCGGATCGAACGCGAACCTATCATGAACAACGGCCCGAGCAGGAAAGATACGTCATAATATTAATGACTCTTTCTTCCCAAGGGTGGAGACCTTCTGCTCCATGAATTATGCGATAATGTGCGGCAGATATGAAAATAATTTAGGGCTTTCCGCAAACGACGCGCAATTAATTCAATTTTTTACTCTGTTAAAACGGTGCGACGACGGCGGTGCGGCCCGAGCGGTGAAAAACGAGGAAAGTTTGCGTAATCTGGCAGGAAATGCACTCTACGCGTAACAAGAGACTCCGCGACCGCTTTATGTTTCTGTGCTGAATGGCATTTTTGTAATTAATTGTACGCCTCTTCATGTTGACAAGTCGGTCACTCGACACACATTATCTGCGAGGCTCGTCGTTGCAGCCGTTATAATGGAGGCTAATGCAAAAGCAGAATAATTTTAAAACCCTAATTGCAGCCATTTTCAGCAAGAGCAAAACTGCGTATTGGCTTGTTTTGTTGACGCCATTCAGACTCGGCGCAGAGCGGAGAATTGATTGTGGGAAATTTGTTCTCGGGCATGAATATGATATTCGGTGGCAAAATAAATTTAGCGAAGCCTCATAAAAGTGGCAGAGATGCGTGTATATTGGTCTCGCAGGCGCGAGAGAGCAATAGCAAGTCATCTCGTTTTTCTCCGTGATGCGCACATCGAGCAAAACGGCTGTTATTACTATTATCAAATAAACAAGGAGCAGGCAGACAAATAAGAAAACTGCCAGGCCGGGATAAAATATTGCACGGGACACATTTTATGAAGAAAGAGAAGTGAAGTTACAAACAAAGGGGCCAGCCAGGGCAGCGGAGAATGAAAAGGCGACACCCGGCGCTGCGCCACCCTTGGAGAGTGCAGCTCCAGCGAAAATAGGATGAATGGCGCGTCCACGGTTTCGCTGCATACAAAGAAAAGCCATCATCCGCGTGTTTCTGCTCTGTGGCGATAAGTGCATCTCGCGCTAAAAGCCATTTCGATCCAAAAACCCTCTGCTCTCCCATGAATTGATGTGTGTTTGGTGAATGCACCATCCATCCTCGGTTTGCCACTCGAGTTGTGTTTTTGCTGACGGGAATCCCATCTTCTCATTGCTCGCGCATGCACCTGGTGACAGAATCACGCCACACCACAGATCAAGTTGTAAAACGCCGTCGATTTGGATTTGCTGAAGATGAGAAATCGACGCCACGCGGACGACAAAACGAGTTTTATTTTAAATCAATATGTTGTTTTGCCGACGTTTTAGCAACGTGAAAGCTTGTAAATACATTAAAAATATCTGCAGCTTTGATTTTATTTAAATATTTTTCCATTTTGAAAGCTTGTAAATACATTAAAAATATCTGCAGCTTTGATTTTATTTAAATATTTTTCCATTTTGAAAGCTTGTATTGGCCTGCGAAATATTTTTCTAGACGGCCCCGATTTTATGATATCACAAACAGAAAAATATCAGAAGCTGTAAAAAAAAACGCGACTCGCAGCTCCTTTCTGTAACCTTTTCCGGGAACACGCGAGGCCTCTTCCACATGCAGCTAGTGCCAAACTGCCGCGGCATTCCTCACAACATCGAGCGGACAACTTTTGCTGTAATTTTCGAGCCTGCACTGCCGCTTTTACTCAATATCACTAATGCTCGGGCATTTCGGCGGCTGTGTGCTCCGGGAGCGGCAAGGATTACCCGCGCTCTGAGCGTGTGCTTTATTTGTCAAACGTGCCTCGGAATATAAACACGGCGATTCTGCAGCGAGCAGCAGCGAATGTGCTTTGTGCGTGCGTGATCCGCCACCGCGTAGAAATGTTTCAATCAAGCAGCGATATAAAATGACGAGAAAATGCCACACCTTTTTGTTAAAAGTTCAATCAATATAAACCTAATATTATTTCTCGAGGAAAATTTTCACTCGAGGCATGCATTTTTGAGAGGTTAATGAATTACAAGCCACCTCCTTAGTGGGATTTTACTGGCTGAAAAGGAAAATTTGTTGCTGCGGAACATTGCAGTCCCCTGCACTATTTGAGTAGCTGTTTGTAACAAGCATATTTTTCTGTTTAATTCGGTCTTGTTGAGCCGAATGTGGCCTACTCATGAAATAGGTACTTTGTTATATTAATTGTATATTTTAATTTTGAAAACAATTTATATTGGTGTAAAATATTGATTTGTTCTGGATTCGCCGAAACTAGTCGAGTTAAATTAAATAAATCTGAAATCAATGTAGTCTTGTTATTCATTGACTCTCTAGAATAAAATTCTCTATTTGAATCTCTTCATTTGTGGTCTGCGTTCATACATGAGATTAAATTGGATTTATTTGATAAAAGTTCACGACCTTTTTACGTGGCTTAAAAATATATTTTTATCAAGCTTGCCAAACGAGGAAGTTCCGAATGTGATTAAAACGATTAAAAAGTTCCGTATTTTATTTAAAGATTAGACATCAATGTAGAGTTTCGTTTTTTGTCACTAGTTTCCAAGGATATTTAGCTTAAAAACAATTGAAAGAAATTTGGATTGTTTGCTTCATTGAAGAATTACAGAGCCTGACTAAGTTTTAATAGCTATTTGATCAAAATCAACATCGTGTGCCTTAATACAGGGATTTTTCCATTAAATTTTAGAAAACTTTGTTTAACTAAATAAAACATGATTATAAGTAAAAGGAGCGAATGCCTGCTATTTGAAAAGCTAACAAACTTTGTGGCCATATACATTCTAAAAACAAAAATCAGTTTTACCGAGGTTATTGTTGGATGCAACTCAAGCCTTTAAAATTGGTTTGTGCAATGTCAACAAGGATTTTTGGGGTTTTGCAGCGTCATTCCTATTCAATACATTTTCAAGTCTCTAATTGGACATTCGTATTTTTAGATCCATTCCGATTCGACCTTAAGTTAGTTGAACCCCAAGGAGAAGTTGCTAATCGGAATACAATTCGGGATTTGAGTAGCCAGCGGAGCAACAGCGTGACTCTCGCCTCGGGTCGTTCGAGGCAAACAAAATGTTGCTTTCCCGCAAGCTTTTCCGCGCAAATCAGCTCACCCTGTGCGTGCATAATCTCTTGGAATTGAGTTTAAATTTGCTCGCGAGCTGGTAATTATCAAGATTATGCAGGCTGTGGCTTGAGCTGCTCTTGCCAAGTGCACAACTTCTCCAGCGGACCGGCTTATCTGAGGCAGCGAGGCAGTTTAAATTCACGGAGCACAAGCACGCGTCCAAAAGATGAATAAAAGGGCCGCCTTTGTGCGCGCTCCTCGGGCTGGGGCTTGGCTGGGCAACCCGTTAATGCACTGCACACGCTCTCGAGCAGGGGGAAAGGTGGATTGAATGTCGCTGCTTGCTGCTCATTCCGAATCTTGTTTGCCTACAAGTGAATTTGCTTTGACACGGAATATGAATGCGGCAAGGTGCCGGGGCTAATTTCAGCTCCTTATTGCCGACGTGGCTCGGGATTAGAGACCGAAAGTCACTTGCTGCGTCGGATTTATTCGCCCGCGGCAAGATGATTTACGACTTTCTGAGTATACTAGGTACGTGGCCGTAATATTTATATGTGTGCCCTATTTACGTTGTCATTCTGAAAGGGAAAAGTCGCTTTTCGCTTGTGTATGCCTTCCAGTTTCCACGCAGCTCAGCCGGTTAATGGATTTTCCTGGTTCATCTGGCGCGAAAGCCAACTGCTCGTTTGCATAAATTTAATTGATGCTGTTTGGCAAAAATTAAAACCACCAACACAATAAAAGTTCCAATTAGAAGTCAAACCGTCAGATACAAATCTGCGCGCAGAAATGGAGTCATAAACAGGTCGTAAATTATTTTGAATTTAACAGCCGAAGGCATATTTTACTGCTGCTCGTGTATCAGGTTTTGGCTATTTTGGTTCTCTGGCTTATTGAGCAATTACCGAAATAAAAAGAAAGGCCACCCAACTCCAAGAGTAAATATTATTAATTCAGACCCTCTTTAATAAATTGATACGATTGAATCAGTATATTATCGGAAGTCAGCATATCAAGCAATTTGGCAAAAAAATCGAGCCGGCGACCTCTTCATCTATCCATCAAACGCGCGGCGAGGATGAACCGTAAGTGCAAGAAGAAGAAGAAAGAGGCACTCACTCACTAATCTAGCGCGCCGCAAGAAAACATCCGCTTGTCAGGCGAGTGTCATTTATTTTTTGCCGAGACAATGGTGCAAAAAATGATGTAAGGGGTGGAAAGGCTAGCTCGCTTCTTTCATTACCAGAAGAAAGTGTTTCCACGCAGGCAGGCGGACGAGAACAAAAAGCGCATGGCGAGATGAGATGGAAGCAAAATACACGCTGCTCTGTGAAACGAGATATCTCGAGAGACAGACGGCGAGATGAGGCTTTTTAGGATTAATATTGGATTACCATCAACAAACTCAAATAACCGAGCGACTCGGTCGACAGATACGAACGCACGCGCCAGTCTTCGGCAACTATTCGCAAATGTCATGGCTCGTTTGCATCGCGGACAAGACGGACGCAAGGCCGCTCCGATCCAACGCCAACGACCTTTAATTGATTCGCGAAAGCTGCCAGGGCTATCAATCGATGAAGATGGCGACTTTCACATATCAGACAGATTAAGAAGGAAAGAAGCGCCATTTATTTTCACAGCTGTAATAACTCATGAGTTGGCGATCAAAGTCGTTTAGTCATTAAATTTTCTAGAATCTAGCAACGTTTTATCTCTTCTTGTGCTTGTCTGAAATGAGCCCATTTATTTTTTCATTTTTTCTTTGATTTTTTACTTTTCTCTTTGGAATAAAACTGCTATTTTTCCTATCTGATGCAATGCTCATTTGCTGGAAGGCGCGAAACAAACAAAAGGCGTGCAGTCATCGCGGTTGATGTTTCGCAGAAGGACACCGTTCTGTAGGTCGATCGTCAGCTATAAGCGTAAGTTAACCCTTGGCTTGTGCATTGCTCGAGTGACGTCACCGACAAACCCAGGACGGCGTCTTTTTCAATCCATCTCTTTTTTTACACAAAGGCCGCAGCTGTTCGGGGAAACCTGCCTGCATGCCCAACCGACTGACTAGATCTTTCGCGCCGCTAACGTAATGTTATTTATTGTGAACATGACGTCACGCATCTCCTACTCTTGCTTGAACTTAGTGAATCACGAGCCTAATTCCGCAGAGGCTGACGGACACACTTTTAATTGTTTCTCTTTGGCTATATTTCGAGACGGACGTCCACCGTTCAGAGCCAGGAAAATTTACACATCCTAATGAAATAATGACGTTTTTCCTCGTGAAGATTAGATGGTGATTAGTCACCGGATTTCTTCTCTTGTTGAAGATTATTTACACAAATTTACTTACTGCAAATATGTGCACTGTTTCCTCCCAGCGTTTCAAAGTGCAATATTAGTTAATATTATGTTTCCTTACTTGTGGGAAAAATGACGTGTTTCATGGTGACAACTCGAACAAAAATTCATTTCAGAGGCTAAAGTCACGGCAAAAATGTCGTTTCGAGTGTTTATTATTTTCTCCTTTAGGCAATGGAGAAACAGGCCGGGCTACGAAAGCATGAGAAATTGAAAACATTCCTGAAATAATATAGCATGCAGAGAGCAATGCAAATAGTTTAATAAAAAGTATAAATACTTTTCGGAGGGTATAGTGAGATCAAACCATTTAAATTTGTTTTAAAAATCATCTCTGAAGCCTAAAGAAATTTAGAAACGCAGCAATCACACCACCCACGCACGAAAAAGGCCGATGTTCGAGAAACAATCTAAAGGGTAGTAAAAAAGAGAGAAAATCGCCGACAAATAACGGATGCATTGTGAAAGAGCTTGGAGGCAGCAGAGTATTTTCACACCTGCGAACCAAAAAGGCCAGCTGCATCTCACTTGGCTGCGAGATACTGTCAATAACATCATATGGCGAGCAGAAGGCCACCAAATGTGAAGAAAAGACGCGCTGACAGCCCTCGTAGCCACCCCCTGGCCATGCCGAAGCGTCTCGCGGGCTTGTGGAGGCCGAAAGGGCGCGGGGGCGGCGGTGGCCGCCTCGTCCGGCCGTCAGGGGGCGGCCGGGGGCGGACCGAAGGGGCGAGTAGGCGGTGGCCTGTGAGAGGCGATCGATCGCGCCAGCTCCGAGAGCATGCCAAGCGCCGAGGCGGGCCGCCCCCGAGCGGGGACGGCACGCGGCCCCCGCGGGGGCGCACGCTGCGTTTACTTACCGATTCGAAAGGGGGCCGGTCTGGCGTCGGCCAAGGCACTCGATATCCGAATCCGGTCGAAAAGGCAGCCGACTGGGTTCAGGTAAGGCACATAATTGACGGCTCGACGGGTGAATTCGGCCACTCGGCCGCGTCTCCGGCGCGATTCGGCGGCCAAAACACTGCTCTTCTGACACTGGCCGCCTGCTGCGGGCTGGGTGTGAAATTTGGGCGCAGGGAACAACCTCGGCGTGCGTTTCTTGTCGCGATCTTGGACTGAGAGTGCATCTGATGGATGGTTTTCAGAGGTGGCCAATTAGTGTGCCACCACTGCCGCTAGGGGACTCGCCGAGCAGTGCGCTCCCAACCTGTAAATATGGCAACCGGCAATACATTGCTTAAACCTCGTACTAATATCATCTAGAATTTCCACCACTTTTTAGTTTAATTCAATGAATATTTTTTCAATTTGTATACTAACAACTAATTTTAATTTGGAGCTGTGTTAAATGTGTTAAGTTTAACACATTTTTTTAAACATTACACAATTTTAATTTGTAGTGCAACAAGAAACATTATTAAACCTCATAAGATTTTATACCATTTAATATTTTTAAGTGAGTCCAGTTATTTCTAAATTTTAACCTATGTTTCCATTATTAAAATTGAAATTCAAAGAGGGGGAAATAAAAATATTGATATGTTTAAAATTTTTATTTATGTTTAGACCAATAATAATTATGTATGGTATTATATTGTTGTTTATTAACAAACAAAAACACTCCTGGTATATATTTAGTTCTTATAATATATTTAACAAAACGTTTCTCCTAATTTATTGTTACTTATTTTATTGTTAATACAACTTGTGAACAACAATAAAAATCAACAATTTTCCTTGAATTTTTGTCTTTTCCCCAGCCCCGAATTGATTTTTTTCCGCACAAACCAATTCGTAGCAACATGACTGTTCTGATCGACCTCTTTGTAGGCTAAAAATTCGATCGATACGCCGACAGTCGAAGCCGACTTTTGAATAGTGGACATAGCGGATGGTATAAAAAGATCTTATGTCAAAAAGCTGGCTCGCTGTATGTGTCTGCCCACAGAGCGAGTACGGTTTGACCCCGTTCAGTGCTCCTTTTATGGTTACACTCGCCGCACCGCAGAGAGGAAAACTGCTTTATTGTGTCTTGCACGACGGCACCATTATAAATATACAAACACACATTATTTAATCCGATGCGTAATCAGCCAGCAAAGTTATAGTAAATTAATTAATCATTCTGAACTTGAATGTTTAAGGCAATATATATAATTTATGGAAAGAGGCTAGAGAGGAGTGAAAGTTGAATCGTGACTTCTTCATATTTGGACCATTTAAATCTCAAAACGACCTTCAAAAGAATTTAAATCAACAGTCAAAAGGGACAAATTTTAATTGAAAATAAAGCAAAGGATGCAAGTCAGCCGGTTAATTTGCAAGATGTCGACGAGCAACAATAAAAGCGAAATGGAACGGGTGTGCGAGCTCATCAAGCTGCAAGTCGGAATTACATCTGGCAGCTGGAGACACTCGCTTGTCTCTCGTCGTGTGCGTATTTTATTTATGTGTCGTCGGTCGGTTGGTCGGCCGGCCGAGGCACCAATAAAGGGCCACTCTAAAATAACAATTGCTGTGTGCGTGTCTTGGGTGTGACGTCACGCTCTCTTGCTCCAGCGGCAGTAGTTAAAAAAGCGAGTCAAGTGGGATGCTGAGTGCTGGCTGGACCAGTTGACATGCGGTCCTGCTCTCATGACCATCTGAGGAAAGGCAACTCGGTGCTCTCTCTTTATTGGTCCCTCCCTGCTCCTTTGCATGGATCTGTATTCGGCTCGCCACTCTTTTGGAATAAACATGCGAGGACAACATTTTTTTCCTGCCGTCTGCTGGATAATTTACTCAAATGTGCAGGCCAGCACCAAGCTCTTGCCTTCTCTGCAATATTCCCCCACTGCATTCCTTTGTCTCATTTCAACATAAGAAAATAAAAATGCCCCAAATGTTGAATGAAATTGTTTGTTTTTATAAAATTTAAACTTGATGTTTATATTGACAGAATACTACATAACCACGTAAAAATAAAAATTGAATACAATTTTTGAACGCTAAAAGGCAAAGTAACATCCGTTTTTATTTAAAAAAAATCAGTTTGGTAATAGTTAATATATATAAACCAGTGACTGTTCCAAATATAGTTTGCAACATAATTGATTTTTTTACACATTAATAAAAAATGCAATTCATCTGATCACTTGCTCTCTATTTGCAAACACGCTTGAAAGATATTGCTAATCCACGGCAACTTCAAACCTTTAATCTTAATTTCATCAATTTGATAAAACGTGAAACATTTTACTAGTTTCAAACCAAATGCAATTATTAGAATTAGTAAAATATGCAAAAAGGAAAATAACGTAATCTTTTAAATCATTTTAACTGATGTGTTTTGTATGCATTTTAAGATCAAATTTTACGTAAAACCAACGAGCAGTTTTCATCTCGTTAAAGTGCATCAAATTCTTACTCTGTAAATAAAATCTCGAATAAATCTGACTTATTATTCGAAATGAGAACCATAGAGAGTTCAACAGGAAAAAGTATCCCAGTAACTCTTGTTAATAAATTATTTCAAATTCGTCAGTTTTTACTTGTGACATTTATCGTATTCCCAACAAAAACTTCTGGATTCAGAATTTGAGGTTTAGTCAAGAAGTAACATTACCACAAGCGTGGTTTTCCTCGCTTGTGACCTGAGAGACACGTGATTTACGTTGCGTAGTGGCGTACGCTTGTCACTCTGCTTGGCTTATGCGGTATCTTATCACGAGCATGTTATCACACAGGGGAGCGAAGGATACCCACCGAGTAAATAATTAATTCCATAACAAAAGTGCCACTCTCACTTTACGACAGCAAGAAATTCATGCCACATTTTTTGTAGAGAATGTTATATTTTAAAGAGGAAACAGAATTGTCTCTCAAAATGGATTCAAATGATTAAGCTAGATTTTATTGAACATGCATTGTTGAATTCCTTAGAGACACATAAGGAATTTCTCTGGTATTGGCACAAAAACTATATGTGTATCTAATAGTTTTTCTAGGGCATTGAATTATGAAATGTGAAAAAAACATCAAACCATTTTCAAATGCATAATAACGTTTCGCATTTTTGTCATCCTGAATTTCGCACAATATGAGTCGTCTAGCTGGGTTAGTGAATTAATAACTTGATTATTTTTAGCTCCAGGAAGTAGAGGATCAATTATTCAGAGTTCTATCTTATATTTTCATTCCTTCAGGAATTCCAATTTGAGAAATTATTATTTTGGCACCAAACTTGTAAAATTCGTCAAATGAAATTCAATCAATTAAACGCGATTTAAATTTGACAACAATAAAATCATTTAGCTTAAACATTAATTTAAAATTCTGAAGGCAATCGTGCAGAAATCTGCGCCGAACTGGCTCAGCGAAAATAATACTTTAGATGTCAGGAAAAATTTGAGGATATCCCTTTCAAGTCCGTTTTAACAAGTCTTTTATAGCCGTCAAGAATAACACCTCATTTCCATTTTTGCCATAAAATTTTCTATCCTAGCTATCATGTGAATAATATTTTATTTCTTAGTTGATGGCTCCACAAAAAGCCATAACTTCCAGAATAGAATTTGTTGTCAAAATAACGTTCTCATTTAGAATATAGGTTCCTTATAATCCCCTAAAGCATCAAAAGCTTCACTTTGCACTTGTGACCGTTCAATTCCTGCTCAATAAGAAGAGGGACCTCTTCTTTTGTTGTCCTGACCTTTTGATCTGCTGTCCATTTAGATTGTATGCGTAACCGTATACGCTAACGAGCTTAGCACAAAATAGACTTTGTTTGCACTCGTGTGTGGTCTGTTTGTCGCGCGAAAAATGGGAATCGCTATAAGGAGAATCTCCCTTGACCAAACCGCACATATAACAGGATTGCTTCTGCAATCTTATCAATTCCCTCTTCCCATTTTATGACATAAAGAGAAAGAATACATTTTCCCATTCGCCGCATGCCGCCGGGACACACACACACACAAAATAAATAAATAAATAGATGCACATAATTTTGGTCCCCGAAAATGCTGGCAGCAGACTTCTTTCATCAGGGGGGAGCACTGGCATGAATGCACACACTCTCATGCGTGCAGGACGCCGGCAATAAATCTTTGCTCTCAATAACTAGATTAGATCGCCTCATCGCCCGCTGACTTTCTAGCCTGTCGCCGAATTTTATGCTGCTCCACCCAAATAACGATCAATGCATGCTTACTCAATTTGCTTCACAAATCTCGACGTTTTTCATCGTGCGAGAGCCGAACGCCACACAATTTTTCTGGACGCGTTGGGGGGTAATGATAAACTAATATTTATGGAACACTTTCTTAAATTTTGAACAAATTCTCTCGGAAAGCTTTTAAACATATCCAATAGCAAATACGCAAAAATTTCCATAAGAATTCGAAACGCATCAGCAGAATACTATCTATTGTGTACTTACCTCAATTTTAAGGGATCACATGGTAATATATGATGCATCTAAAGGCATTTTTAGATGCTTAAAACTCAAATTTTAACCGCGAGGGAGTTTATGGACTAGACTGGTATGTTTAGATAAATATTTGACGAAAACTCTTTTTTGTAGGTTTGATCTTGTTTTTTCTATGTTAAAGAGCAATGTTTAAGCGCAATCTTTGTTCTTCGTTAAGAAAAATACAAGATCAAACCTAGAAATATAAAAACAAGTGTTTTCATCTTAATGCATCGTCGCATCTTGTAAAATCATGAACATGACTTTCTAAAAATGTTGAACTTTTTAAAAGGAAAATATATTTCTCTGTATAATTTTTTTAATTATATGCTGGCTGAACACCCTCGTGGAAAAATTCTCAATCTATCAATAATTTATTTCCTAGTTATTATACTAAAACATTTTATTAATGTTTTACACGCAGAGAGTGCATATGGAGAAACAAAATAGTCTATCTTGAGACATGAAATAGTGAGGTTCTTTCTTTCATAGGTATAGCCACCCTGCAAAAAGTACATTTTTGATTGACAAACAACACCAAACAAGATCTAAATATAGCTTAATGAAATAAAAATTCTCCGATGACATAATTTAATTTAAATGTAAAACACTAACGGGAATGGAATCAAGGCAGCTGAATAATCGTTAAAGCCAGTGCATCTCTTAGCGATTTGTTTTTCGCGACAGCAAAACAAAATTTTTTTAACTAATAATAAAGAAGTAAAAATATGAAAATATCTGGGCTCACTTCGGCTTTCTCCGCCAGGGTCTTAGTCAATTGTTTTCCTGAAGAGTCGTCCATTCTCACATGATTTTAATTTGTAATTGACTTGTGATAAAACATTAATTTATTATGACAAAGTGTCTGAATAAATAATAATTAAAATCAGTGTTGGCCAGATGGGCGTTAAAATTGGTTCCTTCTATGGCAAGATCCGAGATGGCATCGAAATATGGGGAATTTCGTGTTCCTTTTTGCTTTATGTTCAACTGTCACGAGTGTAATATTCCGATCCAAAAAAATATGGAAAGCCATAGCAAAACTGTGTTTTTTTTCAATAGCATAAAAATATATAGCAGTAAAACTGTATAAAAAAAGCACATTGTAAAAGTGCACTCTCAACATGCAATAATGCATAAAAAATATCGTTGCTAGACATTGCGCTCGCAAATATTTATTTTACAAAAAGGCAGGGTAAAAGCCAATCTCCAAAAAAATCTCTGCCAAAATATTTGTCCTGGGAAAGCTGGAGGAGGAAAGACGAATGGCAGCAATCAGACAGTTTGCGGAGATTGGATCTGAAGGCGAAGAAATGGCAGGGCGGCATTGTGTGCGTTGCGGATGAGTTTTGATTCGCTGATACAATCAATCAGAATGGGGTGTGCGAATGTGCCGCGCGCGCTGTTTGACATGCCGGGCGCCTCTAATAGAGCGGAACGCGCGCGCGACATAAAAAGTTTTCATGTTCCTGCAGGGATGTGTCAGCAAGTTAGTTTTGCTCCCCCGCCGTTCTCTTTTGTTGCAACTTTCCTATTTTTCCCTATTCCAGCCCGGCCATCTCGCTCTTCCGCCGCACTGTCGCTCTTCTTTCTTCTTCAGACGACGCTTGCAATATTCTGACTAGTCATCTTTTTTAGTGCCTCGAAATGCTGAGGGGCCGCTAAAATTACTCTTAACGCACAGTCGGTGGGTATTTCTTTTGAAAATGATTTAAAATATGATGTATCATCAGAATTTCTCTTGAAACATAACAGCAATCTAATAAAACAAAAATTCGTAAATTAATTTAATTCAGTTTTTGCTCAATGGGTCCGAGGACGATAAATTAAATTGGGTCCCATAATTTGCTGCGCCACTGTGAAATGGAAACACTGCAGTGCGGGGTTTTCTGCGGCGGCTCTGCCGTCGCGATGTGCGAAATTATTCATTGTTCTTTTGCTACTCTACATTGTATCCAGCAGTTGGAGCCTGAGATGGGAGCAAGAATAGAGCAAGGAAAAACACGAGTAGGCTTTTTGTCCGCCTGCTTTCCTCGGCTCCAGCCTACATGGCACTCGACCAACTTTGCATTGATGTATCATGGAGCGTAAAAAAGACGCATTGGAGCTAGGCAACCTGCACGACTCGTGTGCCCAACAATTTGCCTGATTGGCTACGGCCAGGCGCTCAGCAGTGAAGCTCAATTTGCCACGCCGACTTGCTCATGGTTATTGCGGAACGTGATGATAGATGTGAAGCAATTTAATCGCGAATAATTGTCGAATTCATGTAGTAACTATAAATATGGATCGTAGCCATTTCTATAACATATCTCATCTGGGCTAGGCAAAATTACACTCTGCCGATCTAGAGAAGCGTTTCCATTGATCTAAACAGTTCGATTGAACTATAAGAATGCATTTTTTAATTCGTAACGGATCACTTTTAATTTGCAATTTTGCTTGCAAGAGTATGATTTTAATCACGTCAAATATAAAAAGAGAAAGGAAAACAAGAATAAATTTTAATAAAACATTTGGCTGAATAAAAGTACATAATAGCTGGACTCATATCTTTATACTTCACTAACAACTTCAATTAAATAATATAATATCTATTCCATTGTTTAAGAAAGTAATTTATCGTTTTTGCAATACATATTTTGCTAGATATGTTGCAATTCCCTTTTGAATTTTATTTACTTCATGTATTCACTTTGCAAGAGTAAACAAATATTATAGCAGAGCTTGTTAAATTTCCTAAATTAACCTCATATCATCTGGCACTGTTTCACTTTGTTTTGTCTTTTGATTAAATGTGAGTTTATACATAGAAAAATTTTATATATATTTAACAGAAAAGAAAAAGAAAAAATATATTTTCCCGAATACCCAGGATAGTTTTCAAGAGGCATTGTGTCGTGTCTCACTTCTGGTCGAGACGAAAAAATGAAAGGAAGCAAGCTGCTCCATCTCGAGCACCAATTTTTGCGAGCGAAAACAAAGAGTCGCCATCGAGACTTGGGAATTACTCTCAAGAAGAAGCAATATTTTCAGCGGCGTCCGGGCCGCGCCAGTAAATTCTTCGACAACGCGTGGAGACAAAAACGCTCGCCATGTTCGAGGCTGGCACGGGCGTAGGGCGGCCGGATGCTGTTGGCTTTTTGCATCAACCGTGGGCCCGGCGCAGGGGGGACGGATGAGCGGCACCTGCCCCGGCTCAGCCAGCGGCGGCTTCTTGGGCAAGGGCGGCGCCTCCGGTGGACCGGCAGGGCGCACACTCGGCGCCTCAGGTGCTGGCACTTGTTCATTGGAGCCGCGGATTTGGCAGAGGCGCACCGCACCCAATGGCGCCGATCCATTCATCACTTCCACGCCCTTGGGGCCAACAAGGTAGGCATGTTTACCGCCATGTTTACCCACGGCCCCTTGGCAATTAATCGCGGGGCCATTTTTCATGCGCCCTCCTATCTGCCTGCCCGTCTCTACGCCTGAATTAATTTCATATTTCATGCCGCCTGTCAGCCGTATTTTTTACTTCTCTGCGATTTGCATGAAAAAATAAAATGGAACGGCGTCTTTTTTTATTTCCGCATGATTGCTTCTACGTGTTTCGGTCGATTTGCGATAGGGGATTTTGCTAACCTCAACTGGACATTGAATGCAGTTGGTGGTTAAAATAGAAATTGAACGTTTGCAAAAAGCTGCACAGTGCTTTCGATATACAAACAATAATAAATGAATTTTTCACGCCGGGATTACTCAAAGAATCCACCGAAGAATATTTGTTTTATTGCAGAGCTTAAATTCAGACATTTTCCCTCATTGATTGATAGACAATTTTCAGCAGTACACCATTTGTGCTCAATAAGGTTTCTAATTATTTCGACTAGTTTTGGCTGACACGCTGAAAGACTGATTAAAAAGACATGTGTTTTTGCCAGATCATAAAACCTTAAGCAACATTTGTGGAATGAATTTTACACTTATTGTGATGGTAAAACTTTTAAAATGATTTTTTAAAGGCGCATTGCGATGCCTTCGGTAAAATCAGCTTTGTAGCCTTAACTCATCTCTTGTAACTTAATGACGTGGATGGGAATAAAAAATAATAATATACTTTAAAAATTAAAAAAGGTAAACCTAAATGGGGTGAATTTAATTTATGAAATTGATTTTATAATGGATACTCCCGTAGGAGAACAAAAAGGAATGGATCGTAGGAAAAATAAATTGAAACTCGAAGTTTACATTCAAGAAGGTACGTGCAATTTCTAATGTCCTTTCTAAAATATTTTCGTATTATTAGGAACAGTTTTTCAATCTGTGTAAATATAACTCAAAAAAGAAAGGATCAAATTGTTGGCTTATTTGAATCATATCAAGATGTTTTTCAATCACACGGAGATTTAAATTTCGGGGATCTCAATTTCGTTGCTCATTTCTCTTTTAATTTGCACTCAAGAGATGAGTTTAGGTGGATGTTTTCAACAATCACTGATTCATAATTCTCTTTTAGCAAGTTGATGCTCATTAAGGGAAATGCTAGGATCTCTATTTTTAGAAGTAAGCAATGTTCAATATAAAGAAACGTCACAGGTTTTTGACGGTTGCCACAGTATCAACCTAATAAAATGAACATGCATAACTCCAACAACTTGACTCTTTATTTTGACTAAACAAAGACGAGAACTCAATTGAGTGCGGCTACATCTTGATGCAGTATCAATGTGCAATAAAACACGCGACGCTCTTAATGTATTGTGTACACTCACATCTATAATTCCCCCTTCTGTGGTGCTTTTCTCTCTCGCTATTTATAAGCTCCTCTGTGACAATAACTCCAGACAAGCACCCTCTCCATTCAGCATACAATAACAAAATTGATAACAATAGCACTCAAATAGATGTGGAAGCAATTCACGTTTTTGTACATTTCCACTGCCTCGTAGATCTCATAGATGAATCAAAAGTTGATATCTTCCTTATCTTTTTTTCATCTTTGTGTGCAGCAAACTGACTATTGTTTGTGAGCAATATTTATAATTTTAACTATATAGTTCATATTCAACACAATGAAGAAATTTGATGAAAGGCAAGAGGGGGAGGCGCTTTCTCGTTCTTGTTGGAATTGTCAAAAACCCATCAGCGACTTCAGAATCATAAATATTTGAGCCTGATGTCAAGTTCTCACGACTAATGCTGTGTCACTGCTAATGCACTCGTGCCGGCACTCCAAAGATAAAATATGAAAAGCAAATATTTTCCCGCATCTGTAAGGGTCGGAAAAAGAAGCTAAACGGCGCGACACGCAATTTGAATTAGACGCAGTTATGTTTCTAAAAATATCTGTTCATCAAAATCAATATTGTTGAGGCGAGTTGAGAGTTTTCACAGAATTTGATGAGATAAACAGATCTCTTAACTTTGAATGTACTTTCAGGTAATGTGAACGCGCGAGAAAACTTTCTCCGCCGTTATTTTACGCCATTTTAGTGCGAGTCTTTCGGATAAGTAAGACAAAATCAAAGTTTTTAGTGCACAACGAAGTGTGTTTCTCCCAACTGAAGTGATGTTATATGCATTTAGCTGAAAAGAAGTGGTTTGAATACTACAAAGGATGGCGCACCCACGCTGAAATGTTTCAAGCGGTTGATTTATGAGCGCATGCATACATGACCATAAATTTCCCTGCATCTCCCTATCGCCTGAATTCCCTTTTAAAATACGCAGAAAAACTTGAATTAATGTATATTTCCAGTACGTATACTCAAGTGATTTATTCCTACAGATCAGCGAGACAGATGAAAATGTGTGCTCGTGGACGAGACTAGTTTTCATTTCCGTTTGCGAGTTGTGCCATGTTATATAACGGAATGAAATTTCTGCGCTTGAAATATTTTTGTTAGTAGCGAGAGTGCGTTTCCTATTGTTGATTGAAGTGATGTCGGTCCGCAAATTTAATTGTCGCACTCAGAGAGTGAAACTCTTAATTACAGCACTGCGAGCAAATGTTGTTTGAAATTAATTAATGCCCAGGGGTGTTGATCACTCAGCTGGAAGTGAATGAGTGATATTGCTCTCTCTTGTCGAGGCACTCCCCGAAAATTAAGACATCAGCTATACCACTGAAAAGCTACAATTCATTTAAATTATGACGATGACAATAAAATATTGCGCCAAAGCGCCATAGCTCTAGGGGAGGCATTAATAGCTTTTGTCTCTCAGTTGGCTGTATAATTTCTCACAAAAGCGATTATGTTTTCAGCATTGTGCAGCTCACATGCAATACGGTAGTTCTCCTTTCTATTTATATTAATCAGATGAAAAACGGAAAGTTTAGTTGCCAACTATTTTGGCCATTTTGTAGTTCAAATTTTTGACAAGGTTAATCACTTGAATAATTACAAGTAATTTTAAAATTGTTTCTTTAAGATGATCACTCCGATTATATTAAAAAGTTAAAAGGAAAATTATGAAATGCGTGGAAAGAGGAGAAAAAGAAATAGAAGAAGATATGATACAAAAGAAGAAGTGTGCAGGAAGGCAAAAATAAAACTGGCAAAAGAATATATAATAAAGCATATCGTCATTATAAGGATCGTAGAATAATTATCTATTTCCTTGTCTCACTTTAAAACAAAAATTTAGCTTGAAATTACAAGGAAACGTGTTAATTCAATCTTCATGAAAAACTGCAAAGCTATTAATGGTGCAAAATTATTTAATTTTTTATATTTTAAATCAAAATTTTCTGTGTTAAATTTTGTATTGAATATATATTTATACCCTTTGCGACCGTCTACAAAATCTCTCTCTCTCTCTCTCCCGGGTCTGTCCGAACCATTAATCTTGATGCAGTGAAGATGCAATGCTAGAGTACACATGCATTGCCGACACGCCTCGCTGCCTCGCGCCCGCCACCCCTTCACTCATCCCTCAGCCACCCTCCCTCCCAGCCCGGCCTGACGCGATGGTAATGCAGCCCGGCCGGGACCAGCGCTTTGCTCAGACTATAGCTGCAAAGTGGAGTCATGCACCAAGGGTTTCGCTTCTCTGATTTACTAATTGATTTCTCCATCCTGACGCACGCACCCAGACCTCGCAGCGGTAACAAATGACTCTTTTTGCGAGAAACAGATTCACCAGGAAAACTTTGTCATCGCTGTTTGATATTCCAACGGGGGAGAGTTTCAAGACAAATTTGCATCAATTTCACATTAGGAGCGGTTGGTCGAGGCAAAGGATAAAGTTTCCAATTGAATGCAAATAATGAATGAGATTTTATTTTCATGCTAACAAAATAACTTTTTAAATATAGATATTGCATATGTATTTAAAATTTTTTGATTTATATAGTGACAATGATAATTTTAAAACGTTTTGCAAATAAAAGTAGGTTATCAAAAATCTAACAGCTTGCTAATTTTGGTTTTCATGTAGACTACGAAAAATGCTTACTCTAATTGAACTATCTTTTTCCAATTTTGTTGTTTCATATAGGATATCATTTTTATTCCACCCATCAGCTAATCTCATGTCGGTCTTGTAGCGTGTTAGCGAACATCACTTCAAAAATCAGAAAATGATAAAAGACTCGCCCTAATGGCAAATAAAAAACGGGGCTGAACTTTTACAACTTGGTTCCCTGTGAGTATTTTTTGCCCGTCATTCGGAATAAGACCCATATCGCAGCGAGATAATGTTCGCCGCGCGCGTGCATTTTTATTTCCAGCAGTTTCGCCGGGCGAAAACACTTCCTCTATGCTTTCATTTAGCATTTTACGAGAATTTTTAGAGCCCCACGGCGGAAACTCGTTAGTAATAAAGGCAAGCAATAAACAAGCCGGCCGATTTGCATTGGCTCATAAAGGCGAAACTTTGGGCTGCGCCGCCGTGGCTGCGTGTGTGTGATTATTGCGGCGATATCGCGTTTCATTGCACACAGAGTTCCGCACTCGCCGATGTGCAAACGACAGGCCGCTGGGGACACTTGTGATTTTAGCTAATTCGCCAGCCATTCCATTACTCACCGAATTACCAGCTCCCGCTCCCCAGAGTGGCGTTAGCGCGCCCTTAACTTGCGGGGGTGATCCTCGCCATCCACTTCCAGCGCCGCTCTCGCACGATGAGTTGCGGCCGCGTCGTGACCACGCAAATAAAATCAAGCTATTCACGCTGCGACAAGTTAATCCCTTGTGCCTTCAAACTTTCAACATATTTCACTGCTATATAGAACTACACGAGTGATTCTACCCATTTAAAAATTTGCTTCAAATGACTAAGAAATGTAACCGATATTTCATGTGATGATAATTAGAGATGTAAAATTTAGACCATAGACTATATTTTTTCTGCGCTTCCAATCGTTGCGGGACCTTCAGCCATTTGATGTATGTATTGTATAAGTCTATCGATCAAATCTAAGTCCCATGCAATCCCTCTTCCTCAAGCAGACCGAATCCCCTCGATTCCCGACAAATGAGAACATGCTTTTCAATCTAGCAGATAGATCTGCCGAAGTTATCGTCGGTGTTATTAACTTTTGAAAAATTGCCACGTGACGTAATTTATTGCAAAACTTTCTTCCGAGGGTTTTCACCGGCGAGACGAAAATAATTTCCTCTCCCGAGAACATCCCGGGACTACTACACGCGATTCTGAATCAGACACTCTCTTGCAGAGATTCTTATCTCTCCAACATTTATTTATATCTGGCTGCAAGCATCCATAAAGAGGAAAGAAAACTGTGTAGCTGCTGATATGCATGCAGCAACTTTTGTGTTCGCGCTGCTGGAGGAACGAATTTGAAATTCAATTTTTATTGCCGTCTGCATGAAAAACGGAAAGAAAAAGAGGGAAAGTTTTTGATTTTATTGAGCAGAAACATTATTTTCTCCTTGACAAAATAGAGAGCGAGGGGCAGGGAACGAGCGACAATATCTCTCTTTCTCTGCGCTGCGAAACTTTATATTGCCACCACTACAACAAGACGAGATTACAAAAGAAGAGAAGACGCGGAGGAGTGGAGTAGCACTGTGATTACTTGCGCACTATCATAATGGTGCAGAGGGGAAAATCATTTGGGCAGTCACAGAATGGGCAATGCGAGCGAGCTTCATTCATTCAACCCGCTTTAATATGCTTCGTCTGCAAAAAACGTCAATTGCTTGAAAGGCAGAAGCGAAACTTTCTCAAATAGGGGCTGAATTCTAAAAGGAGAATTATTTTCTTGATATGCTAACTGCGAAAAGAGCTGAAAATATTTAAGTGTTTATTCCCATTGTACATTTTGCTCGTGATATTTGTACTATCACTATTAACTGTTACAAAATTCCTACTATATTTAGGTAACTTGAAAAAATAAAAACTCTCTTACATTTTCAGGTATTTTTTTTAGTTCATAATGTTTTCCATGCCTAAAAATCTGTTCTATGTACGGCTCCAAGAGAAAGAGCCCTGCTTCCACCAGATCTCACGCTATGCCTGCTGTGGTGCCTTTATTTGAAACGATAGCTACATTCTGCGCTTGCCAGCAGAAATTGTTTCTTTGCAGCGAAATAAATAGGCTTCCTTCCGCCCTGTGTCAAAAAAGGAAAAGAGCATCAGTCGCTGCCGCCAACTAAAGAGAGAGTGAGCAAGTGAATCCAAAGAGACGCGCGCGACCAAAAGCACCCTCGCTCCCTTATGCCATTTACAAGGAAAACAGTCGAGGGTGCACAAACAGCTCAGTGTGTTTTGTCTTTTTCCGTAAAAGCGATAGCTAGACTGCTTTGTGCTTCGCCGCTTTTGTTACTCTCTTCGGCAGCGGTATATTTCCAAGATGAAAAACAGTACATAATAAAATACATACAAAATATTCTCAGCTCAGGATATAACAAAAATACCACAATTTTTACTTTGGTTAGCTTGCGCAAATGTCCAAGCAATTTTTTTATCTTTTTGAGCCAGATTTGTTGTTTCATTAAATTAAATCAAAATGCTCTGTTTGCAATATACTGGTATTTCATATAAAATTCAAGATAAGAATAAAATTATTGTTCACGGAAAAACAGCAACTGAGTTTAAGTTGATTTTCACCACATAAAAGTTTATTGGTGCATGCGATATTTATCCAATGTGTTCTTACTAGAGAAATCAAATTGGATTTAAAATTTAAACATACTGTGATTTCTTCCAGCCTATACCCACTGAATATATAAGACTTATTTGATAATTTGCTGCAATTTTTCTCTTCACTAGTCTTCTTTTGTTATAAAATTAAAGTTGGTTAACAGGTGAAACAAAACATCAAAATTACCGGTCTTTGATCCTAAGGGCACGATATGAGACAAAGCGTACGTGACAAAATTGGCTAAGATGTAAAAATCTCATTGAAAAATTGGCACGGACATCGTAGAAAAAGCTAGGCAAAACGACACTTTCCGCTTTCGAGCAACGTAATTACACCCACGGAAAGGCAGCTGCGGAATCTGCTGGAGGAAGAGGAAGCAAACTCGATTTTTCTGCGTGCTGCCGGAGCGGAGATGGGAGGGGGCGGGGGTGGAACAAAACAAACGACTTGCAACATTCGGGGCTGATGAAGTGATTAAACGTAAAATTACAGGTCACAGAGCAGCGTGGAGAGAGAGAGAGAGAGAGAGAGAGAGAGAGAGAGAGAGAGAGAGAGAGAGAGACGTGCCGCGATAAAAAATTCTGCAAGAAAAGGCAATTTGTTTGCCGCTGCCGCTGGTGCAAACGGGGAAGGGAAACATTTCCTCGAGTTAATTTGCAGACCGTGTATATGCGAGCTGCGGGAAAGAGAGAAAGAGAGAGAGAGAGAGAGAGAGAGCTGGCTGGCTGGTGGTGGTGGTGGTGCGCGGCGCAACGCACGGAACAGAAGCTAATCCTTATCTGGCAGGACGGGCTGCCGCTGCAGAAGGCGCCACGGTGGCGCCCAAAGTTTCGCGGAGCAGCGTCATTTATCTCGCACAAAAAGTACGGGCGGTGCACACTCACACACACACACACTCACTCACTTGGACTTTATGGAGCCCCATCCCCCTTGGGTTGGCGCCACCGTGGCGGGCGCCTCCGCCAGCTTCCATGGCCCGGGATTTTGGGCTGCAACGCCAGCCAGCCAGCAGCGGTCGTTCCCTCTCTGTTCGCTCTCCTCCTGCAGAACTACACTCTCACTATTTTTTATTATCCGCCAGCAGTTTGCTTGCTTGCTAGCTCTCTGCTTGGCTTGCTGCTCGGCCCGAATCAATACATGAATTACAACCACCAGCCCCCGCAGCTCCATTGTACGAGCTGATGCCAAAGAATAAATCTCGGTAGATTTTTATACTACTTGCAGATCTGTTTGGGCTAAATTGCTGGATATTTGGCAACCGAGGTGCTGCTTTGGAATGTTTAAGAGTTGATTGGATTTTCTTGCCAACTGCACAAGCTGGTCAAGTGCCTTGAAACAAAACCATGTTAGCAATGTGCCAATCATGCTCATTTTGTTTTCTCTTTTACTTCAATTAAATCTCTCTTGCCAACTCATTTCATTTAAAGCAGATTTAAATTTTTTATAAATGTTTATTCTATGATATCTGGTATTATTATAAGGTAGACAAATGTTTCGTATTTTTCTGCATTTAAGAATGCAAAATTAGCTGTTTATTTTCCCTCCATTTCGTATATCATTGTTTATTATTGCATAGCCGCAATACCTAAAATTCATATAATTGAAAGAAAACGGGTAAACAAAACTTGCAAAATACTGAAAAAATGATTTATTTATCGGCAAACTGAGTCGTAGTTTTAATTTGTAAGTTAATATTTATATTGCATTCTTACTATAAAACTTCAACTTTCTAAATCGCAGAAGCAGATTTTTTTACATCAATATTCTACTATTTTACAATTACATCACGCTATTTTTTACATGAATTTGTAACCAAGGTAAATTAAAACGGACTTCATCTCCATTCATAATCGTTTCAATTCACCTTATTTACTATGGAATTTTCTCCTTGTTTGACTGCACACACCAACAATGAAAGAATATTCTATAGCTGCGAAATCATACAGTATTATGCTAACAATAAGTAGGTGTGCAATCTAAACCGCCTTTTAAAATTTAAAATAAATCCATTGCAATGAGTTTTTAAAAGTCATTTCATTTTATCACAAATTTATCATTTTTAAGTCTAGCAATTTTTAGCTGCAATGTTTTAAAAAATTTAGTTGTGATATTCAGCTAAATGATTATGTTTAATTAACTATGAAAAGTTTGTAAAAATAACTACTTTTGCTTTATTAAACCTAATCTTGCTAGATTGGCTTATATAGAGATTGTCTAGTAGCGTTATTGCTTTCATAGATTATAAAGTGGTAGAATCTAATATTCTTATCACAAAATTGGCAAATTTTGTTGATTATCGCTTCTTAAAGACACTTCTTATTTTCAAACAGTATAGAGTATATGTGAAATGTGTATCTTTGTAAAAATATGTAAACTATCAAACTGAACGCCTTTTTTCAATTTTGGTCGATCTCATGAAACGCCAGGTATTCAGCCAAATAACTATAAGCTGAAAGTTGTAATCAAGTCTAACAGTCTGAAATAAATGCAGTTTATTTATTTTAAATTGCTTTTCTTTATCATTAAAGGTACATGTATTATAAAACACATCAAATAATGCAGCCCGAATTCAAGGCGCGGTCGATGCCGCGATAGCTCAGCCTTGCAAGTCTCAGCTGGAGCAAACGCAGCCCCCGGGGAAAATCTCAGCTTTTTCACCTGCATTGATGTCTCCACCGGTGTAGCAACGGGATCGAACAAGCCGTCGCCCAACTAGAAAATTTGCTCTGGAGAGAGAACGAGAAGCGGTGACCATAACTCACGCGTCTCGGCGAGGTTTGTTAGTTTTGGCTTGCGTTTCTCATGGAATTGATTCGGCATAGCAGTCCCCAGCGCTGGCCTCATCAGCCGAAGAGGTTTTCACTGTTTGCCACTCGATCCGCAGTGCAGTGCAGAGTACTGCCGCCGCCGCACGCGTGTAATTGGATTAAACTGTCATCAGCTAAAGCGCGTGCAGTCGCTGTTAGCCTCCCTAATCAAATTAGCATGGATCACGCAAGCTGCACCCTCGACGCACACAACCAAACCATGCGCCGAATAATGCAATATTTCCATTTATGAGATGAGAGTGAAAGTGCATTTCATTATGCTGCGTGCTGAAATTCCCTCCTCGCCGCACTCTTTTGATAAATATATTATTTCCATCCCTTTCACAATCGAGACGCAACGCAGAAACGAAGGTAGGCAATCCGTTTGGCGTTTGAGTCGAGCAGATTGCATAATTTGATTTGTATTCTTGGCCACTGTTGAAACTACAATTTATAATAAAAAGTCGAGATTTAATTTAAGGTTGTATTGCATTATTTGCATTGGACAAGGTTTTTTATTTTAACATTTTTATTTCTCATATGGTAACTGATTTTTCCTTTTAAATACTTTTTTAAAATCTTAATCAACTTCCTGATTTAGTTTTAATTCCATTCATTCCTTTTCGGGAAAATTTGGAAATTAAACATCATTATTTAAAAAAGTAGTTAGTACTGCCAAAATCACGGAGAGCTAAAAAATTGTAGATTAAGTTAGGTGTGGCTTTTGAGAAATGTAAAAATAATGTACATCGTTTAAAATCAGTTATTTTGTATAATGAAAATTGATCGCGTGGCTTTCGTTTTGATAAGTCTGTGAAGAAAAAGCACGATCAAACTCACACTTCTTAACTCCTGATCGTTAATAAATTGATTGGAAGAATCAATCAAGTAAAATCTGTTTACAGGTTTTAATGACTGTTAAAATATGATTACTTTCTTGATAAAGATTGAAAATAAAACGGAAATGTCTATAATTTTACAACTTTCTAAGTTTAGCCTTCCGTTTCTTGTTGCTCACCCATGAGAGTAGTCATTGCAAAATAAATTATATCAACTAAAAAACTTGGGGCTCTCTGCAAATGGACACGAACTAAAAAGTCTAGGAGAGTCTGATAAAAAACCTGGTTCTAATTACTGGACTATCTTCGACTGAATTAGAGAATTATCTTGGAATCAAGTAAATACAATTAGATGCAAACTTATCATATTTTGAATGTGTACTTAGGCCAAGAAAAATTATATCTTTTACTAAAACCACCAGATTCGCGCGACGCGCAGGTATGGCGTCGGGTGGGGTACAGCACCTAGAAATGGGCACATAGAAATGTGGTTAAAAGAAGCGAGTTTTCAACACAATTATGATATAACTAATTGCATTACATCAATTTATTACGCTTATTGGATCAGAAAAAACACGGGCAAAACTCGCACTGAAAGCAAATGAAGTGCTCAATGTTTCCCACATTCTACATTATCTTGGATCTGACCAGCGGCAACCTATTTCCCCACGTACCTGGTCCTCGGTGACCAAAACTAAAACTGAAGGCTATACATTCTCCATTATTATTAATAAGACCAAAATGTGTATTGAATATATTTATTTTGTTATCCCAAAAGCATATTCACTGAAAACATAATTTTAACCGTTCAAAATCTCATTTATTCAGCAGCTGACATACAAAATCATTTAATACTTAATTGTGTTACACACATACGCCATAGATAAAAAATGACATCAGCACTTTCACACAATAACAACAATACACAATTTACCCATTTCTTTTGTAAAAGTGCACCATAAATAACTTGCTCCCTCCTATAAAGAAGGAATAACTGGCGGCAATGTTATTATGAAAAGAAAAGACTAACTCTCCGTCAGCTTTGATCTCATTTGATGTAAAAACATTGAAATGAAATAGAAAAAATATTTTATGCCAGATGATAGTAGAAAAACGAATAACACAAGTGAAATTTAAAAAAGAAAAAGAAAGAACAACCCTACATGAGAGTATTGAGAGCGGATCGGAATTGACGCAAAGCTAGTGCCATCTCTTCAGCCGGGCAGGAAACTTTCGCAACATGTTCATTCGAGTGGGAATGTTCGAGTTTGCAGGTTTTCATCACTGGTTTATTAGTAAAACTTCTTCGCTTGCGACTCTTTGCTGTCCCTGAGAAAGTTATTTAATCAGATCCTACCGTGAGGTTTTAAATATATATGTCCTACCTGTACAAAGAGTAACCAAGGAGGACGAACAATTGGACAACAGCGACAGTGATGAAAACTGTCGTTGAAACACAGCCTGAGACCGTCGGACAGGGGGGTGGCGGCGCAGAGAGCCTTTGAGCGGCTGCAGCCATGTCCCGCTTGACACTGTTGAGGCCGTCCCTCAACTCAGCAGCCAGCTGCTGCTGGTCGTAGGCGCCACCGACAACGTGCGCCGTACCCTGCTTTTCTTGTGCTTGCTGAATGGCAGATGTTCTTTGATGCAGCTCAACTAAGTACGTTCTGAAATTAAAATAGCATTTTGATAAGGTTGACATAACTTGAGTGTCTTTCCTGAACAAGAAAAAGTTTAAAACATGATTTTCGCGAAGTTACTCTTCCTTCCTGAAAGCCACCACCTTGTTTCATTATTTTTTTTTTCCAAAATTCTTTACGTAATTTTCGAAACACATTTAAAAAGAATTCAATTTTATAAATAATTGATGTGACAAAGTCTTGTGAGGGACTAAAATCGGGTTTAATCTGTTGGAAACTAAGGAAAGCCGTCTTTCAGGTTAACTAGGTTAAAAAACTACTGGAAAAATGATTTTCTTTTTGACAACTTTTTGACTACAACAACAAAAAACATTGATTTTTTTTCCAAAAAATACCAAACAGTATTTTTTATCATTAAAGTTCCAGAAACAATTCCAGGAGAAGACAAACATTTCAGGAAAAATATTATACATTACTGTAGAGGATGCAGAGTTGAGCTACTATTCCTTTTTCATTTTTGGTTCAGGGTATTGCTTTTGTTTGTTGATAAATTGTTATTATGCGCCATTTGTAGGAAAATCGTAGTGCAACAGAGAGATTTTTAATTTGAATTAGTTTTCATCGGACTTCTGACTAGTAAAGTCGCAGTTCTCACAAGTGCCGAGCGATTAATAGCAACAGGCCCGGATCAAGCGGGTCCAAGTGTCCTAGTGTTCCACTTCAATTATAAAAGAAGTTAGGCAGACGTTGTGGAGCAATATTTTAAATTTCTTTCATCAAGCGTATTCTAAGTCACAAGCTTTTTCTATGCCAAGGCTTGAATCAAATTTTCTAGTTGGGAAAAAGTTTAAAACGCTTACTTAAGTTCTCTAGCAGTGTTGACCAGTTCTCTCTGTTGAGTGAGCAGAGCGTCAACTTCATGCCTTGCCATCACAGGTTGTGCGCCTACTTGAGGCGGAACTTGCGCATGCTGGGGTGGCACCGCTTGCCCATTCTGGCCTATTACAGGAATGCCTCCTCCAGACACTGTTTTCATCATGAGTTAATAAATTAACCTTCGCAGCAACAATCTAGACTGAAGACTTACCGACAGTGTGCACCTGGGAGAGCAGGCTGATGGTGCTTTCTTGCCTCCCAACAATTTCACTCAGTTTTCTTCCCATATCACGCAACTCAGCAAACATCTGACTCTGTCCAGAGAAAATCTGGCGAAGTTCACGATCTTGCTCTGTCTCATACTCTTCGCCTTCTCCTTGATGGTCCTCAGGATGCTCGCGTCGGTAGCTGTTGATATTAATTTGGGATGCGTGTTTAGAAAAGCGGGATTTTTTCCCATCAAAATGAAATGGGGCTACATTTAATTTCTTTCACTTCTAAATTGTTTCCAATGATCTGCAATAATATTATGTGCATGAAAAGAAATAGCGAGAAAAATAACAGAAAAAATGAAATTTTTAATAAGGCTCTCTTTCACCGCAAAACAGAATTTGCAATTTACATCAAAGAATACAATGTTAACTTTCTTGCTATTTCTTTTCATGCACATAATATTACTGCAGATCAATGGAAACAATTTAGAAGTGTAAGAAATATTTATCGATCAAGAGAACAAAAATAAAGTTACAATTAGTCGCTATTTAAATTTAATAAATAATAATAATAATTACTCTTCACGTTGCTTATCCAGCTTTTTCTGGTACTCTTCATATTCGTGCGCCAGCTTTTCCTGATCTGCATCGATTGGAAGAGGGATAGTTGGAGGAGATTGGCCAGGCACATGCAGACTGGTAGTGAGGAAAGACAGGGCATCATGGTCATCAGCTAAGCCTCCAGTGGCAGCAGTCAGACCAAAATGGCCGTATTTGGGCAGGACTACATTTTCCGCACGGATGCAAACTTCATAATCCTCATCATTGTTAGTCATGCCACTGTGGAAGTGCACCTGTGAGAGGCTATTAGGATCCTACTTGTAATCATAAGGCATGAACAACTCACAGTGAGAACATGTTGGTAATATTCGATCTTGGCCTTTGTCGGGAACGGCTTGTTACGGAAATCTCGCAGACATCCAGCAAGAAGCTGCGTGGATCCATCACTGAAATTTATTTTCACTGTAGTCCACACTAATTTCTAAACGACGGAACTCACTTCTGGTGGTCAAAGACTTTAGTGCCGTCGTTGTGTATGGCCATGATGTAGGGGTTATTGTGCTTGTTGTCATTGTCAAACGAGTCGAAAATAACGCCAAGACCGTTCCACTGGTCTGCACTGCCGAATACAGGACCGTCATGGCCTCCTGGGGTCTCCGAGTACCAGAAGGCCTGAATAATTTATAGGTAAGCTATGGCTAACGTGGCATTTAAAATAAATACCAATCCATCAGCTCCAACGCGGCCTCTGCCAGTTACCCTAAAAGTAACTTCAGCTTCCCACCAATCAAATGAGGTTTTTTCTTTTGACCATATTCCACCTTTCTGACTTCTTAGGGAAGGTGCTATCCGGACATTCTCTTCACTGGCAATAGCATCTGTGGATGGTAAATAATTTAATTTGATCTGATGACAAAGTAATTCAATTTTAAGTTTTGAGGGCCCAAACATAACGAGAATAACGATAATTTTGGAAGCAATATGAAGTGGATGGAATAACGATTTTTAGCTATCAATTGATTGCACTGATTATAACATGAAGTCTAAGGTCTTATCATATTTGACGAACATCACTCGTCTAAAAGAACACAAAGAACATTTTTTTTTGTTTGACATTAATGATACCAAGTAACAGACAAGGAAATAAAGCAAAACTGACCTAATTTTTCAAGTTACATATTTTTACATATTAGTGTAGCAAAAAATTGTCTTTTAAACACCACTTTCATTGTAATAATTTAATTTAAATATTAGCATAGTCAATTTTTTTATCTCCGTCATTCCTTGGCAATCGTGACAGAAAGTGAATGGTTTTTTGATAAAATTTAATCGCATTGTTTACCCCCTTGTAGAAAGCACGTGGATATTCTAAATAAAAAATGAACTTCCTGAACAAATAATGGTAGATGATGTATCAATTTTTCATTCAAGGCATTGTGGCAAAAACGTGAATTTGAGGGACTGGTCGAAAAGCAGCTGGAGACCGGCTTGACTGGACTTACTTCCTCCGTATTGCCAGAAAGGCACACTGCCGTCCTTCTGCGCCAGATAGGGTGGCTTGAAGCTGTACTTGTACTCGAATCGGCGGTGAGGTGCCGAGCCATCGTTACCGCGAGCAATCGCCAAAATTATTGCCGAAACCAGCAAGAGCCACCTCACCTCCGCTGCCATTTTCAATCCTTGTCCACCTGTGAGTTGGAATTTTACTATTGGCTGACGTGGAACGCCGTCTTTTGTTTTCGATGAAAGTGCGCGATCAAGAAGTGTTTATCGACACTAATGCAAAGCCTGTAAACTGTAAAGCATGGTGTTTGTGTGTTATCTTGCTTTAAACTTGCACTTCGATTATACGGATTATACGACTGGTATTGGTACCATCTTATCTTTAAAGATTTTTCTGCTTATGAATAGCATTCGTATTTGCAGTTAATAATATGTATTATATTTCAAAAGAGTAATACAACACTACAGGAAAACATGACAAAAAATATATCCACACAGCGCAGTTAATAAATTTTCCACCTCACTGTTTACGATAAAAATCTCAGCATTATGAGACCAGGATACTCATTGTAAAAAACGTGCATATTTGATATTTAGCTATGTGAATTATTATGTGTCTAAACATTTTTAGGGGGATATAACACACAATACATGATAATATTTTTTAACTAACAGCGCAGAATTAAAAACGATGAAGCCGATGATGCGTTTTTGGTGTGGGCCCTTTATCGCTCCTACCCATTTTTCGCATATTTCCCCCTGAATGTTATCTCTGCAGGTTGTCATAAATTAATTCTGTTTCCACAATATGTGTGGTTAATCAAATTTGTTTTTTATTTTGTTTGTGGCTTTGTGTGCGCTTCAAAATTTAGCAACTTTTCAATAAATTCATGACGTGAGAACTATATGTACGTGGAAAATTTGTCGAGTACAAGTACATGTAATAAAATACATTTTCATGACGCATATGAACGTATTTAAAATTAATTGAAGTAAAATAACGACGCTGATTAAAAATCACTTTTGAACTAGCGTAACTGAAATAGAGCGTAACCCAAGACAGGAAACCAAAACTGGAAACCGGAATCCGGTCCTTTTCCGGTTTTTCACACGGAACCGGAAATATTTTAACCGGAACAGGACCGGACAGGATTTTCTCCAAATAGTTGAAACAATTAAGAACTGGAAACAACCGGAATAATTTTTTCCGGAACTGGAAAGACAGGATGGGAAAATCTGTTCTTGTATACGCTCTAAACTGAAAACCGGAAACTGGAAATCTGAATTGTTCCTAAAAATCTGCGGGGCGAGACAGGAATTTTTATTTTGTGTTTCCAATCACCTCCAAACGTGATTAATAATAATTTTACAATTGTAAATTTTGATATTGGAACAGTAAAATGCAGGCTTTTTTTCAGAATAAGGCAGTACATCATATAGTAATGGAAAAATATTCCGGAATACTCTCTACTAAAAAAAAGAAGCTTTAAAGTAGTTAAAATAAAAGAAATAAAAAAAATACTTCGTCTTAATTATACAAAGAAGAAAAAAACACCACAACATCCCACATTGCATCTAGACATTTTTCTTCTTAAATTTAAAATATGATCATTAAAGAGTCACCGTTGTGATTATTTATTTTTTCAATTTTAATAATTAATCATTCGCAATCATGCAAATATTTTAGCATTACAGCGCGTATTAAAAATCTTACAAGCAAAAATTCTCAAATTAATTGGTAATACAAAATAACATAATTTTGACAGTTTTATAATTTCATCGGCGCGATGAAACAGTGGTGCATTATTATTTTTTCTTGCTCTTCGCCGTCTTGGGTCTTGGATCTCACCAGATCTCACTCCGGTCGTTTTTAGTGTGCTATCATGCGCAGATCATTCTGCGCACCTGCACATCGAATGGGTTTGGTACTGATGGTATGGTTTCAATATGGCGGAATGTCAACATTAGAGCGTGTTGTTTCTCATTTTCCAGAGGCTATCGTTCGAAATCTTCTGGACAAAAGCGTGTGACCTCGTGTCGGACAGCCGTGGTGAATATTGTCCGTTGATATGAAGCGATTGTCGTTTTCGCTTTAGAGCTAGGAACGACGCCAGGAACATCATGAATGGATCGTTTGAGGGTGCAACGCAAAAGGGTGCCATACCCAAGGCGAAGGTCGCCGCAAACAGGGTTGTAGACCCAAGTACCGACAACAACAACTCGAGGAATTCGCTCTACAGCGAGGATATTGAAGATGAAGAGACAGCGGGCAGGTCTCGGCGGTCGTCGTCACCGCGTCCTTCAACTTCAGCACCCATCCGCCCAGTGACCTTGAACTGCACACCGCGGTATTAAAAGCGATTTACAACGAATTAAAAAATAGACATAATTAAACAGATTCATCCGCGCCGCAGGATTTGAAACCTTAAATATTATTGCTATTAATTATGTACTGCCACAAAATTAACAGTCCAATTTTATCTATATATAGAAATTCATTTGTAAAGTAAATTATCAATACATATACCATTTTGAAAACTTCATGATTGTGGATTTTTTATATTATATTTGCGTTTCAGATGGAGGTTGGAGGAGACGTCTAGTCAAGGGAAGAAGGAAGAGGCGGGGCTCTTGGATTGTGATATGGACTTGAACGTGCTGCCGAAGCAGATGCTGCAAGACTTGTGTACTTTAAATGGTGACTGTGATATTTGTGGGAGAACCACCAATGGCAAGTACAAAACGTGTCATTCAAATGGCGATGAAAGGACTGACGGAGAAGAATCTGACGATGAAGATGAAGGTGACGAGGAAGATGGGGCTGTAGGAGGTGAAGAACTCCTCTTAGAGGTTGGTACTATCCAAAGAGCCAATAAGTAGTTTATATTTTTATTTATGTTTTCAAAAGCAAAAATATAACAGTCGAATGTTTAGAATGAAATCATTAAATTTTGCAGGTTTTCTGCTTTCATCTCTCATCTCATTCACACACTTCCATTATTTTGTTTCACATTGTATTATCTTGAAGCTACTATATTGCCGCATGAAAAGAGCACTGTGTATTTTTCTCACTGAGTTACATGATAATTCAAATTTATGTGAGGAAGTCCTGTGTGCTGTTATAAAACTTTTTTTCAAAATCTTCAAAAGTTATTTTGTTGTTTTTCGTAGGTACTCCCCATTCGTAGCAGCCCTGACTCTGGCGAGGGTGAAATGGAAACCCACAAATCGCGATCTCCTTCATGTTCCTGGGACCAGCAGAGTATTTCGTCAGGTGACGAATGCTTCTACAGGTACCGGGGCGAAGACGACGAGCCGAGATTGGCACCTCCAATTGAAAACTTGCCTCCGAACAATGATGAAAGGCGCCGGTCTTCGTCTCCGGAAATGGACTACCTGGAAATGGACTTTGACCCCAGCTCTGATTGGGGCGGAGACGAAGCATGCCCTGATGAAGATGGGCGACAGCCACAGCAAGAGCAGCAGCATCCACAACAACAACAACCGCCACAGGAAGCAGCTCCACCTGATTTACAAAGACCGACCCCAGAACCAGTTGCCATGCAGCTTGTCCAAGAGGCGCCCCCCACGCCGCCACCCCCAGCACCTATAATAAGACCGGCAGCCAGGGTACCAAGGTAATATTTTTGTCCTGGTTGTAGACTGAGGCACATCTCATATTTCAATATTCAGGGAGGAAAGCTGCAGAGAAATGCTGATCTGGTCACAAATGCAAGCGGCGGAATTGATGCAACCGGCCTCGACGCCACTGTATGCGGCAGCCAACTCAATTTTCTACGCCTTGCACGCCCTTGGATCAAGTACCACTAGGGAAAACATCGTCAGCTATTTGAACGAAGCACACCCGATGCAGTCTGTGCCGCAAACCATAGTCGGTTACCTTAAATACAGAGCCTCTCACACATACCTTCTCCCATTTGCGCAAGCTTATCCGATTTTCACTGGAAACGATTTGGCAAGAGCATTTGGAACCATATCGCAGGATCACATTAAGGCTAGATTTTTCCCGATTCTCTCGAGAAACCTGCTCCATTCTGGCAGGCTTTGCAGACTGATTACACTTTGGTTAAGTAGAGGTGCGTTTTAATTTTAATTTACATCTGGATTCAACACTAATTAAGTTATTTGAATCAGGTGTTATTCCAATTGTCACATTCTCTCTGGCATTGACGGACAATCATCGGCATGAAATGATTTTTGGTGCAAATGGCAACGGTGTGTACACAATGGCAGATCCTAACAATCTGCTGACAGAGCAGGCTCTGAAATCAAGACTGGCTGAGCAAGGCACCACAAGTGTATCTCATTCGGACGTGCTGTCCAGGTATAGCAGAGACCAGAATCTTCAGCCTCTCTTGGATATGTGCTTGCCATGGGTGACCAACAATGTCTTAGGTAAAGAGTGTATGTCTAACAAAATGATCGTGTAAGCCATTTTCTTATTTTCCAGGCACCGTTGTTGGCATTTTGAGATCTAAATCTTTTCACAACCAGTCACCCTCCCCGACGTCTCCAGGTAGCAGTCATCATCATCACCACCACCATCAGCAACCCCCACTGACTTTTCCCCTGCCGCTGCTTAGCGTGTCAGGAGTGACTTTGGTATATCTTGGCTCAGGCATAAACTGCAGCATTATTGAATCCATGCAAAATATGGATGCAACCGAATAGACTTTTTCACACACGCGCGGAAAGCTCTTGATTCAATGAGTGCCTGAATAGTATGCCAATAATGATTTCATCAAATTACGCTTTTATCTTTTCTAGCAGAGTCAATGTCAACTTGTTAACTGATCTTTACATTTGATGTAAACTTTCCTGAGCGTATAATAACTGATTGACTGCGTAATCATTTAAACTTTTTTGTAGATAAATATTTTTGAACTTGACTCTTTCTTTAAGTATATTATACAGTAAAAATTCCATGTAACATCAGAAATAAATCAAAAGTTACTTATATGATGCTCTTTTATTGTTTGTATAAAAATTTATTTTGCGATTGGACGGAATCGTTTCGTTGTGAATCTTGAGTTGCTCAAAGAGATCTTCACTTTAAAGGAAATGTATAATGTATATCAATTTCTAAGAGGTAAAGCTTCAAGTATCATTTGATGTGAATGATATCAATTTAACAGCAACATGTGTCTTATGTCTTGTCTTAACGTCTCTAAAACTACAACCTATGCCAAGCAAAAAATGCAACTAGGGAAATCGACAAAGCAATAATTGCACTTGTGGGGCGAATGTGAGTTGAGCTGTTACAACCATCCTCAGAGCAGTAGCATTCCTCCCAATAAACACCGTTTTCGTGAACGCCCCAGTTGCAGACTCCGGTAACTCCCGTGTCAGAGACAGAAGCGCAGCGCCTAATAACTTGCCGCCACCTGCCATCCCCTGGAAATTGCAAGCGAAATTAAAGAAATCTGAATTGCACGTAATGTAATGTATTTTTGCTTACAAATAAATCCTATTGGTCCCTGCTGAGTAATTTTCATGCAGAAAGTTCCTGGGGTGTGCGACTCATCACTGATGCAGTCAACAGCAATGTGGTTTTCTGGATTGAACTCATCATATGCGCCACAATTATCCACACCTTTTTCTTCTTGAGCAGAAGAACACTGGTAGCATCGGATGGCGTTTCCTAAAATGCGATCAATTATAAAATTCAATTTTTAACTTTTATCAGAGCAAGCGATGTCAAATCAATCATATCAGCAAAAGATTTTTTATATTTATCCTTACCAAATGCAACTGCGCCAAAAAGGATAAAAACGTGCATCAACATCTTTGTCATTTTGCAGTGGGATACAAAATAAGAGCCTCAAAAATAGCAAATAATTTGAGAGCGGTCGGTTTGTTTAGGGCAACGCCTAGATTTCAGTTGTAAACAGGTGTGGGACTGCTGACAATGAGTGCGGAGTGTTCCATGCATTCTCTCCTCCCTCCTTCAATCTTCCTCAGGGCCCCACTTGCAAATCCCAGGGTGATGAAGAGGGGAGTGGTATGAAAACGATTCAAACTGGAACAAAATAACCGGTTACAAACAACTTGTTAAAAATTAGGGTATTATTAAAACCACAAAACCGGTTTTTAACAGTTAGTTAAAAAATCTGATGGGCGCTTTCGTTTCCTCATGCATTGAAATATTAATTGGTTTAACATACGCATGCGCGGAAAAAAGGAGTGGGGTTCTCGAACAGTTCCTACTTGCGCAAGCCGTCACCACGATTGAAATCAGAGAAAAACATTTTACGTCAGGGTTTAGGCGAATATCCAACGAAAACTTTCAGCTCATCATGTCTTACGCATACTTGTTTAAGTACATCATTATTGGAGACACAGGTTAGTGCTGCTTAAATGTTTGGGGGTCATAGACAAACCTGGAAAGGCGTAAATGCCAAGTGCGTCCAATTATTGATTATGTAGGCTGGCTGTTGTCATCGGCCATATGATACAGTCATAGTCGTATGACTGTCTAAATGCGAATTAATTTTTTTTCTTGTCCCTTTTTAGGCGTGGGCAAGTCCTGTCTTCTTTTGCAGTTCACAGACAAACGCTTCCAACCCGTACATGATCTCACAATTGGTATGTAAGCAATTATTCCGTTGAAAAATTAGATACATTATACCTCTAGAGTGTTTTGCTGATATTGCTTTCCTTGTTATCTTTACTACGTAGGCGTTGAGTTCGGTGCCCGCATGATCACCATTGATGGAAAACAAATCAAACTTCAAATATGGGATACCGTAAGTTTAGCAACTTGGCAAAATACATACTCGTGCTATGTTGTCTGCAATGAGATATATTAATTTTTTTTAATTTTCCGGCAGGCTGGTCAGGAGGCCTTCCGCTCAATCACAAGATCGTACTACAGAGGTGCAGCTGGAGCGCTTCTTGTGTATGACATCACCCGCCGAGACACTTTCAACCACCTAACCACTTGGCTAGAGGATGCACGTCAACATTCCAACTCAAACATGGTTATAATGTTGATTGGCAACAAAAGGTAGAAGTTCACTTCCGGGAGTTATGGTCCGCTTATAACTTTAATTTCAGTGATCTCGAAGGCCGCAGAGAGGTAAAACGCGAAGAAGGCGAAGCCTTTGCCAGGGAGCATGGCCTAATTTTCATGGAAACCTCTGCCAAAACCGCCGCCAACGTTGAGGAGGCTTTCATCAACACAGCAAAGGAGGTTTATGAGAAAATTCAGGAGGGTGTTTTTGACATCAATAATGAGGTTTGGAAAAAATTTAATACACCTAGTTACTGTTCCCAATTCATTAAAAAAACATTAGTAATGCCAAAGATGTTTACGATGACATAATTGTTTAATATCAACCACTGGGTCTTCTTTGTTGATATTATTTCAATGGCTATATTAAAAATAATATTGGTGAAAGTATAACATGACTGTGTACAAAGTCAACATAAAAAGTTTATTACACATCACTGAAAGATAAAATTTGACAAAAAATATAAGTTTTTGATAAAATGGCACTCATATGTGAAATATTTTATTCCAGGCGAACGGAATCAAGATTGGACCCCAGCACTCGCCAACAAACCCCTCATTACCTTCTGGGGGTCAAGGGGGCATGCAGGGCGGCGGATGCTGTTAAAAGGCGCGCTCTCCATCTGAGACTGGCGATAATTTTAGTTAATTCTTCAATACCTTTCTATGACATGATTTGTGCAGTTCTCAAGACAGGGCAGGCTGGGTGATAGGTTGCTTAGCACACGTTTTGTTAAACCCATCACAGTGTACCAGGCCGTAGTTAATTCCCTCATTTTTCTTTTCATATGTTGCACTCTTTGTTTATTCCCACAAACCTCCCGGTCACATTTAAAATGCTAGATCCATTTTATCTTTCTTAAATACATGATTGAAGAATTGTTTTCTGAAAAAGGAATTAATCGTAGCATCTTCAGTTGAATTTTATTTAATCTGGCACCATTGAGTGAATTTTAAGTTGTGGGAAGACTATGGTTAAAAGCTGAACTTTTTCAGTGTTGTATTGCTGAATACGTTAACAACTATGAAGGAAGAATGTGAAAATGACAAACTGGGAAAGATGGACGAAAATTTAATGTATTGTAACCCTTATAACATAATTAATTATCTAGACATTGTATTTATTACCCTGCAGGGAACAATGCAGATCCAAAATGCGCACCTTTTAGTTTGATTCATTTTCACGTTCGGAAGAGTCAAAATGAATACCTGGAAATTGTCTAAAGGCTCCTTTTGTTGACAAAACCTTCCGCTGTATGCAAAACGGCTGGATGAGGAACAATTTTTGTACAGCAACCCTGCCTCCACTATTGCTGTTTCTTTATTTCGCCTATGATTCAAATTTATTTCAATGAAACGCCCATGACCCGGAATTGGCAAGTTACTGGCTGGCAGGGTTTGATATAAATAAGGCTGGTGTTTATAATCTAATCTCGCAAATGAAAGTGATTCTGTTCTTGACAATTGCTTGCAGTAGTTGCGTCAGGTGACCATTTAAACACGACAACTCTTTGAAGCCTTTTTTAGCGTAGCATCGTTTTCCCGTGTAGCGCTTAAAATAAACAAAAAAGAAGAAATGTATAATTAAACTATTTCAGACTTTTTATAAACATAATGAAGTACTTCACCAGCATTGATTAGATTGTGCAATCCACCTTTATTGTCAATGTAGAAGAGTGCAAAATGAGTCTATAGGCATTGTGGAGCTCATTACTAGTCTTTGCATTGCGACGAATCGAGATTTTGTGTTGAATTAAAATGGGATTTCTATCAACTGTTTTAACCCCTCACAAACACTCCCTAAAACTGCACCCTTGGTCAGTGGATATACCAATTAATTAATATTTTAAGTAAATCTATGTAATTTTCTTACAGCACTTTTGAAATTGCGTGCAATCTCTTCGTCGCGTTCATGAAGTGTCTGAAAAATGCTTGTGTGCTGTATGATTTAGCGGATCATGACTGTTTTAAATTGTGCTGCATTTTCGTAATCTGATTTTTTTACCAGCGCAGCAGCATCAATTTCAAAATTATATATATTTTCTGTATGTTGTAAACTATTCATCAAATTGTGGAATACAATAACATATTATATTCTCGCGATTATTAAATCAGTACAGCACTGTACACTCATTGTCTGCATCTAATTTTCCTTTTTCATTACTTATTAACCCACTCAACCTCTGATGACTATATCGAAATTATGATAAAACAGTAACATTTTTATTATTATAATATAATATTAATTTAATTTATTTATTTTTTGCTGCAACAAGAGGTATATATTTTTCATAACATGATCTTGTATAGTTTCACTAAACTCCGCGTCAGTTTTACTAATGTCACTTAAGAATGATGTCTTCCTTGGTAAGTGCCAGTTTTTAGATTCGTAAATAATTATATTGATTCAAATTTTCTTAAAATTCAATTTTCAATTATTAATATTTGTTTAATCTTGAATGAATTGGAATAAAAGTTATACATAGCAAAATTTGATTCTTCAAATGTTGAAACAATTTTTGTAAAATCACGAATTAAAAAAGGAAAGGGGTTTTCTCTCTCATTAGTTATAATTATTTCATATCAGATTATTATAAAGATTAATGTGAATAATGTTATTTCTGTGTATTATTAATTTACCAAGTTACTGTATTATCCATGTTTTTGATTAACAACAAACAATAAAATAAATTTTTCCAGCGCGCTGAAAAATATTAAAACGAGCGATCGAAGCCCTCGCACCGTCTAGTGGTGCCTCTCGCGGAATAATCAAACGTTGAAAATATAAACAAGAGCAAGAGCAACATTGCAGTAGTTGCACTACAATCCTTCGTTACAGTCGCAATCAAAGATTATTACATTTTCATTGCAATTCGCTGATTTGGCTGCCGAAATCTTGTGAGTGCTATGGGCTGGATTTGCAAACGTTATCGTTGAAATTGTGAAAAATTACAACAGGTTTGTATAAAATGCTTCTTTTGCAGGCCTTGACAGATGAAAGCAGCATAGCAACCTAGATTATAATATTATACATTTCAGCTTGCTTTGTGCCCCTGCCCAGATATTGAACACAAAGCATTTTTGGTGGTCCGTTTTTCTTTTCATCAATGAGCTTTTTGTGTACGAAAATTGGGACAAACGATTTAAATGTTATTACGATCCCTCTCACTAATTGTTCGACGTTGAACGTGATTGCTCTTTGCCAATTTAAGTTTATTTTTTCATTTTTGGTGAACAAACTAAAATGTTTGTTCACAGTCCTTTATTAATAGAATTTGGGCTCGCAAAATTTTGGACCCAAAAATTTTCTTTGCTTTTCCTAATGGGTGGTTCTGACAATGAGATAGGCTTGCCACCTCATGTGTGTCACCTCAATTTTAATCTGGAACACAAGAAGTATGAGAGTGAGGGTTAGGTGACAAGTAGTCTATCTGAGACCCACCCAATATGATACACGAAGTGGTGGTAAAAATATGTATTCTTTAAATGTCGAGAATTTTGAAAAAATCTTAAATAATTTAATAATATCTCTTTTGACATATATATTCATTAAATGATAAATCAATTAAGTTTTAACTACATTAAAGTGAAAAAATTAATTAATTTTTTCTGTTGCAGAAATGTCTGGAGAAAGCAGCAGTAGCAGCAGCAGTAATAGTGGCAGTGCAGAAGCGCCAAGTTATCAATCCTTGGGCGTGCAGCACAATTGCCGCTTCCACCCAAATCACGGGGAAAATGTGAATCTCATTGAGGATGGAGTGGTCGCGAGGCGGGACAGCAGCTTTGCTAATGCCCTCACCTTCAGCGCTTCTCCCATTCTCCCTGGAGAGCTGTTTCTCGTAGAAATCGAATGCAACGAACAGGGATGGAGTGGATTTCTCAGACTTGGACTCACGCAACTTAATCCAGAGAGTGAGTCAACTGATTGTTACGTTTTATGTTTTTAAACGCTTTTGTATTCATGTCAATTTATTTCTGATTCAGAAATAAAATTGATCTCCAGAGAAAAGTGTTGTGCTTTTTAAAAGAGTTATATTTTTTATCTCTTCATATGGCATTAATTTAAAAATTTATCTTTCATGCTTACGAGGGAAAGGGAAGTTATTCTAAGCAACAAATAATTTTTGAGAAACCTAACATAGATTAGTTTAGGGTTGAGGGACCCAAAATCATAAGGCCGAAGATAGTTTTTTTCAGAAGACCAGGTTTGCAAATTCAAAAGGCCAAATGGTATAAATGGCCCACCTTTGCAGAAGTACAATTTTTTACTATATTTTGCATAAGTCTGAAAATCGATGAGTTACATGTGTTTAATATGTTCAATTATAATTTCAAAATTCAACACATCTTTTAGCCTAAAATGGAGGCTTAACATACAACTTACTCTGGTCTTCTGAATTCAGGAATCTAAAGACGATTCGGGCGTCTGCAAAAAATACTTTCGGCCTTACGATTACGATTTCAGGTACCTTAGACACTCCTTATTTTTTTATTCGTGTACCAACAAAAGTTCAACAATTTTTTCGATTTTGGCTGCCCAAAAAATGACATGGAATATTTCCAAATTTTTCAGCAATCCACCCGCTGCCACAGTATGCACTACCAGATTTGACAAAGATGGGGCAAACTTGGGTATATGGAATCACTAAATATAGAAATTACGTTTATCAGGGTGAGGACGCGCACGCTGAAAACCGAGAAAACGAGAATGACGACAGACAGGAATACTCGCAGTCCTCAGTTTTAGGTATTTATTGGTTTTGATTGCTGTCTCCCTTTTTGAATGAGAATTGAGATCAAAATTTGAATTTCAATATCCTTTTAGGCGTTCGGGGTGACACAGTATTCACCGCCAAAGGCCCTGTTAAGATGAGTATGTTGTTGCCATCGCCAGTGATGTCCCGCGGCCCTTGTCCCACTGACGAGGGCTCCAGAGTTGGTCTGATCTATGTTCCTCGAACCCCTGAATACGCTGACATGCACTTCATCATAAACGGTGAAGACCAGGGGCCTTGCTGCCGGACAATCCCCTACCGGTCAGGGCCGCTCTATGCTGTCATCGACATCTATGGCTCAACCAAACAAGTCCGACTACTACAACTCTATCAAGGAGGTAAGCTCTATTTTGAACTTTATGGTTAATGGAAATTAAAAATATATATTTGAGATGAAGAAATAAAAGTTTGAATGGATTTCAAGGAATGGACAGTTAGAATTGAAATGCAACAAAAATATTTGGTCTGATAAACTTTTGCGTACTTGTTGCAGTGCCAAGTTTGCTGAACATCTGCCGGGAAGTTATATTACAAACTATTTCGAACGTAGCCGTCAACAGGTTGCCGATTCCTCCTGCATTAAAGGATTTCCTCCGCTACAGGATATAATAAGCTAGAAAGGAAAATCTTTACCTGATTTAATCATTGCATTTATTTTTCATTATCTTAAAAACTATTATGCTTCAATGCAATCTGATATGATTTAATATTGTTAATTACCGCCAAGAACAAGGATCGCTGCACGATTTTTATAATTTTAAATTATTTTAAGTATACTATTTTTATAATTGGGTCTGATGGAACGGCCAAACGAAATATATTTGAATAATACCTGAAGTAGCTATGAAATCTTTTGGCGTAATTTTATTACTCAACCTTTATACTTGAAACATCAAAGATTTTTTCATCACAAAACGGAAACTTACAGATCTTTGATATAAACTATGAACCTCTGATTAACATGGACGGCCAGGGGATTTGGTTATGAATTCCAAGTCAGAAGGAGCTGGACATAAGATTGTCATCAAAATGTAATTTCAATCGGCATTGCTCCTTCTTTCCTTACAATAGTTATGACTAGTGTTTGTTCAGAAAGTAGTCTAAAATTGACACAAAGCTCTCTGAAGTGACAAAAAGGCTGTCTGGACATCTGAAAATGATTCTTGTAGCACAAGAATTGATGCAGACTTCTTACAAGTACCAATCAATATCTAAATTAAATTTCTATCGTCTAAACAGATCTTAACATTAAGTTTCAAAATGTCTTAAAAATCAATAGGAATTCACAGTGGTTCCAGTTTCTCAGCACATAATAATTGCAATTCTGCACAAATGAAAATGGAATAAATGCACTTTTGTTCTTAACTAAGAGTTTGGTCTTGAAAAACAAGACCTAACCCAGCTGTAGCAATTGATCAGGAATGTGCGTTTCTATTCTCAGTGAGCTTAGCAACAACCATTAACTCGAACAACAACTATTTTTTGCTCTACTTGTGCGGGGTGGCCGAACGACCTCGGCCCAAATCTGGCACCAGACTTGTGGCCGAGTCTAGCTTCCGTGCTTCGTGCTCAAGCAGCATAGAGTCCAAGCTCGGGTCGTGCGCCACCGTGTGCAGCGAGTCCCCGAGCGCTTGCCGCAGCTGCTGCATCTCCCGCCCGGCCCTAGAGCTGCGCAAAACATACAGCTGCCTCCTCTTCACCTCCTGGCTGAGTTGTTCGCGTAGCAGCTGGATCTGCGCATCGGATTAAAGTATTATTTTTTGCATAGGGGAATCGGTGCAAGGTTTTACCTGATTCTCCAGCTTGATGACCTGCTGCCTGTGCGATTGCTCTCTGTTGTCCAGCATTCGCTCCGCTTGCTGCTGAGAGCTCCTTAGTCGCTCCAATTCCGACGAGTGGTCGAGCATCGAAGCTTGGTGCACTCTACTTCGTGAGAACTCAGCGTCTTTGTCTGAAAGCTGATTCTCTAGGTGCCGAATTCGCATTTTTAGCTCTCTAATTTCGTGCTCGTGCTCCAGATCTGACGATTCATGGCCAGCGGTCCCTTCAAATGTTCTGGACGTTGTTTTTGACCGATCTAGACTCCTCTCCAGTTGACGCACCTGAAACGCACCGAAATTTGAATCTAGTGACAATTTGGACGAGATGGCCACTCACCTTGTCAATCAGAGCATCAGCTTTGGCTTTGTATTCCATCTTTTCCCTCTGCGCGGTCTGCAACTGCCGTAGCGCCTCCTCGTCCCGCTCCGCCACCTCTTTGTTATTTGGCCAGCTGGACAGTCTAAGTTGTGTTTCCAAACTTGAGCGCTTTAACTCGCTGTTCGAGAGCTCAGACTGCAGCCTCTGGATCTGCTCATTAAGCTGTGATTGAGCACGCCGCAAGTCGGTGGCCGCACCCTGCGAGGATTCCAGCTTTTCTACCAGAACTCGCTTTTCATTTTCACTGTTCTGCAAGCTTTTCTGAATCTGGAAATAAAAATAATTTAATTCCAGAGTGATTTTCCGCCATTTATTGTAACCTGTTTAAGCTTTTCGCCGGCGTTTTGAGATGAGCTGGCTGTGTCCATCAACGTCCTCTGCAAATCTTTGATTTCTGTTCTCAAGTCCCTGTCAGTTGTCGCAGCTTGCTCCAAGGAAATATTGAGCTGGTCGATAGTTGTTTTCAGAGAAGCGCATCGCTCTTCAAGACTGGCTATAGTCCTGGATTGCGCTTCTGCTTTATCTTGTAATTTCTGAAGGGGAAAGGTTCAGGTAAATATTTGAATCCCAACCTAACGTGCTGTCTTATTACTTGGCAGTGATTATCCTTCTCTTGGATCATCATTTGCAACCTCTGCAAGTCTCCTTCCATGGACATTCTTTGGAGCTCAAGTTTGGTGCCTCGCGATTCACTTCTGGCCAACTCCTCTTGCAAATTCCGCTTATCCTGATCGAGTCTATTTATAGCTTGACGGAACCTCTCAATTTTTTCCTGATGCCAACAATTTCAGTACTTTTTTCATAATAAAACTAGATAAATATTACATCTGTTTGATTTTTATCCTCCTGTCCACTTTGCAAGTTCAGTTCTAGGGACGTAATTCGCTCCCTCATAACCAACAGCTCTTCTGACTTTTGTTGAAGAGCGTCAGTCTAGTTATTAAAATGTTCATAGATTATTTCCCTCATCACTAATAGCAAAAAAATACCTGGGCTGCGATGGAAATGTCTTTCTGGCCTAGTTTTGACACCAGTTTACTCTTCTCATCCTGGAGACTTCTGATGGTCTGCATTGCGTTTGTAAGCCGAGAGTCGCCCTTACCTTGGGCATCAATTGCGTCCTTCAACTGCTTTTGAGCAGCACTTACCTGCCCCTTGAAGTCATCCTGTAGAGCCCCAAAAAATGTATGATATCCCAGCTACCAAGATGTATCATATGTATGATTACCCTTTCTCTTTCAATTTGGGCGACCTGTTGCATGAGCGAGCGAACTCCTTTCCGCACCACTTCTGGGTCCACGTCGATCATTTCGGTGGCTCCCTTTTCCTCAGCCTCCCTCGACCTGTGGTAACGAGCAGGACTCCATCTTCTGGATGGGCTTGAGAGGCGGTAAGGAAGCGTCACACTTCCATCTAGCTGGATTCCAGCAATCCTTCTCAGTGTAGATCCAACGCTGCTAAGCCTTTGCTCTGTTTCTTTTTTCACAGCTTCCAAGTTGCTTAGTTGCCCTTCCAAAGCCTTCACCCTGCCCTCCGAACCACCAAGCTTGGCCTAATACGTAGACAATAAGTATTAGTTGTATTTATATCAAGAATTATTTCAATTTACCTTGAGCTCCTGAATTTGCTGGGTCGCGTCAGCAAGACAGACCTCAATGTTGTGCTTCTGATCTTCTAGTTTCCGTTCACGCACCCTTCCATCTTCAATTCTGGCCAACAAAGCCTGTTCGTTTCCACGCCACCTCTCTTCCTCCTCTGCTGCTCTGGAACGAATCCTAGACAATTCCTGCCTGCTCATTTCCAGGCCGTTGCCCAGCTCCATCATCTAGATAGTTTTTTAAATTGGATTTTTAGGTCTATATTTTATTTTTAAAGAGTAACTTGCCTGCTTTCGAAGCTGGTGCATTTCTTGCTGGGCTCGCTCCTTTTCTTCAGACTCGTTTGCCAGCCTGGAGGTGAGCTCATTGTGCTCTTGCGTCAATTGTGAATGAGCTGACTCCAACTTTTGTTTTTCTTCTTTAATTGTGGATAACTGTTGACCAGTGAGGAGAGCAGCATTTTCAACGTCTCGCAATTGCAACTGGAGTCTAGTTCTCTCAGTGTCCAAGCCAGTTTTCGAGTCCTCCAAAACTGCAGCAAGTTAAAAATTAAATGATCCCTGAACGTGAAGTTAAACTTACTACTTATCTTCTGGAAGGAATCCTCCAACGCCCTGAGTTGCTCCCGCTTTTCAGTCTCAACGCGTTTCACTTGCTCGCGAAGATCTTTGTTTGTCATACCGTACTTGTCCTTTTCACAATTACTCTCGGCCAATTGACGCCTCACATCATTTAGATCCTTCTTTAAGGAATCGTTCAAGTTTTCCACTGCGTTCAAATGAGAAATTGGTACCTGCTGCGCACATACAATAATTCTTACATTCTTTCAGTTTGAAATTAGTTTCTTGAAGTTCAGATTGCAAATTTTCGGATCGGTCCTCCACCAGGTGCAGTTGAACTCTGATTTCATCGCACTCACTTTGAGCAGAGTCTCTTTCTTTTTTAGTTTCAGAGATGCGTGCCTCCATGTGGTTCTTTTCATCCTCTGTCCGTTGTCTGAGAAAATAATATTTTCACATTTGGCGATTTATGTTTTGTATTTGACTCTCACTTTAAATCTTCAAACTTTGCCTTGATTTTGGCGAGCTCATCCCTCAGCTGGTTCATCACGGCCCTGTCTTGCTCAGCCTTGGAAACTGCTTCTCGTTTGGTCCTTTCCAGAATGCCTGACTCCTCCTCAAGTTCTTTTTTCATGTGGACAAGTCGCTCCTGCAGGGCTTGGATATCATGGTGAGCTAAAATCTAATATGCTAAATCTGCCGATTTAAACAAATGTGGGCTCAAACCAAGCAGTAAAGCTTGCTGCTTGTCGTTCTCAGCCCGCAGGAGACTCTCTTCGTGCTGCTGAATGAGTGCCTCCATGTGCGCCTGCAGCTCTTCAATTCTATTTATCAGCTGGCTTGTTTCGTGCTCCTTCTCGCTCTCCAATTGTTGAATCGCCTGCTGCATTCTCTTCTCTAAAGACTGTTTGACTTGCTCCTGAAATATCCAATTTAGAGGAAAGTGATGGTAGAGAAAAAATCCAGTACCCGCTCCTCTGTGAGCTTTCTTGCAGTTTCTTCGCTGTGCTTCTTGAGATTGGCCATTGTCTCCTTGTACTCGGCGTCTTTTCCACCCATTTGCTGCAGGAGGTTTGACTTGGTTTCACGCAAGTTCCGTTGTGTGTTTTCCAGCTCAGACTGTAGCCTTGCCACCTGCCCTTTGAGACTCTCTTGCGTCACCAGCAGTGCTTGTATTTCTTTCTCCAAAGTCACGCCTCTGACTTCTGAAGCCTCCAGACTGCTTTGAGCGTCGAAAAGCACTGCTTCCAAAGCCTCTTTCTCGCTCCTGAGTGCTGCGTGTTGTTCGTGTAATCTTTGGAGCTCCTTTTCTGTCGCCTCAAGCAATACCTAAAATTTTCAATGTTGAGTTTTGTTGCTTAAAATTAGATAATATTGGAATTAACCTGTGTTTCTTCCTTATCTTTCACCAGCACATTCATTTCTCTGTTCAGCCTAGCATTAGTTTCATTTGCTTGCTCCAGTCGTTGCCTAACTCTCTGAACCTCCTCATTCAGTTCTTCTTTTTGTCGTGCGAGGATTGGTATTTGCTTGGAAAGTTCTGTGCGTTCTCGCGCCACTTGTAAAAGCTCAATGTTTATCTAATAATAAAAGGGAATGAGGAATGCCAGCTGCAATAAGCAAGAATAATCAACCTTTTCTTTCTCCATTTCTCCGTACTTGATTTTCTCGTGCAATGACAATTTTTCTGATTCCAAATCAAGTCGAGTTTGCTCTGCCTGAAGGAGCTCCTTTCGCAGCGACTCAATATCATTTTGATGGTCAGTGCATTGAGTTTTCAGGTTACTGTTCTCGTCCAAAAGCTAAGAAAAGTCTCATGAATTTCGAACATTCCCATTTAATGAAAACCAACCTTTCTGATGTCATCTTGCTGACGTGTCTTGTCCTGCACGTGACTTTTATTTATGTTGTCCAATTTAACAAGGGCTTCGTGAGCATCTGATCTTTCAAGGAGAGCTTGATCCAGTTCCATTTCAAGGGCGCCTGTGGATTGAACGATCAGAAAGTAAAACACTCAGTATTCATAAAAATTACTTTTGCTCTTTTCGAGAAGAGATATGTCACTCTCAGAGTCTAACTTCTGCTGCTCCAGGACATCCTTGGCAAGGTAGAGTTTGTTGAGCTCCTCTCTGGCGTTGATAAGATCCTCGCGTATTCTCCCGCACCTTTCAACCTCTGCTTTCAAGTTTGCCTCCCTGATTTCTGAATCTCGATTCATGCGCTCGACGTCATCCCTCAGGATCATTTTGTCGTTTTCTAGCCTCTCAGCCCACTTTTGTAATTTGGCATTTGCTTTTTGAGCTTTTTCCAGATCTGAATTCAAACTATCCATCTATAATTCAGATTAGTGTGAGGTACAATAATTGTCAATGCGTTTTAGCATTTAAAAATTTGTACCTTCCCCTTGAGCTCAATGAGATTCCGTTCCAGCTTGTTTTTGTCACTTCTGAGATTTTCAACATTCTTTTGAAGCGATTCCTTCTCCTGACCAAGCTGATTAGCTAAAGCCTTTGTCGAGTCCAGCTGCTGAGTCAAATCCATGATGTGGTTCTCCAAAGCTTGTCCATTCTCATCTGAAACTTCACACTGGCGTCGGAACAGGAGCAACTGATCTTGAGCAGATTTTAGCTTATTCTGAAAATAAAAATCCTTTATAACAACCCTCTTTAGTTTATGATTGTAAATACATGTAATTCATGGGCCAGAAGTTGGTGTTTGTGCAAAGCTGCTTGGACTGCTGAAATGGTGCTCTCGGCAAAGGCAGGAGATGTTGGGGCTCGCAAAATTTGACCTTTTGGAGAGGTGCTGGAAATTCCAATAGATATATATTTATATTTGTGCCAAAATTAATTTTATTTATGTAACAAATCTTACCGAGGCGGCATATGCGATACAGAAAGGTGCAGGTGACTTGCTGGTTGAACATTCGCATCTGCATTTTTGTTTTCGGCATCTTGCAAAACAGCATGTGCGATATCTCGCAGAGCGTTTTGCAAAAGAGCAAGCTCCTCTTGAGCCCTTTGGACCAGAGCAGCGCCTTGCTCAGCATTGTCACATTTTTCCTCCTAAAATTCATATATTTTAGATAATCCTAGTAAAATTTTCCTAGCCTTCATTCAATAATTACCAAAATTTTCATGTCGTGTAAAAGTGCCTGGATTTGATCATCCTTACTACAGATTTCTGCTTGCGCTGAATCATACATTGACTGCATTTTCATGATTTCACCACGCAAATGAGCAATTTCCTGCTCTTGCTGACGCTGGGTGCTCTCCTACGAAAATTTTTTAAAATAACTTCAGCGTTTCATAAATAATGTTATTACATCTGAACGAGAGCTCCGGTCGTAGTAATTGGCCAAATTTTGACAAGCAGAGCTCATCTCATGGGTTGAGTTAGTCAGTTCGGCGCGCAATTTTGTCAGATCTTGCTCTGTGGTTGATCTAACTTCAACAAAAGCTCGTTTCATCGACATAACATCACGCCACAAATTCAGAAGTCGGTTATGCTCTGCAGAGTAGTACTCATTGAAAGTCTAAAATATGGAGCCAGAGAGGAAATAAAACATTTTTAGGGAAAAATGGTTTGTTGACCTGTTCCTCTTCTTTCCACTCGTCCTCTTTGATGATTAACTCATCCCTCAAATGCTCCCAATCAGTTGTTAATTTTTGCAGATCAGAAGATAATGTGTCATTTGACAAGTAGCTTTCCTCTAGTTGTTCCCTCAGACGCATATTTCTACGCAAATTCAATTGAAGTTACAGATAGATAATAAAATAAAAAACATACTTTCTCTTCTCTTCCTCCAAACGGCGCAACGCCGAGTCAAGATCGTGGATTGTCTCATCCCTGACATCGCCAGTGCTTGCTGACAAGTAATGCTGTGACGAGTCAAGTGATTTTGGACCTGAATATCCTCTTAGTCCTAGATCGGAATCAGGAACGTTCTCGAGAGCTTGAGTTTCGAGATCCGAGCATTTTTGTTTGTATTGAAGGACCTAAAATAATGGCAACGGTAGGGCACATTAAAATATTATGAATGAAATGTTTGAAAGAAATTAAACTGCGTGAAACTTTTTTAAGAGTAAAAAATGCGCAAAATATTTCAAATAAAAATCTCCCACTCTATTTTCCGAGAGTCATTTATTTATTATATTATTTTTTCTGAATGGAGGGAATTATTTAACCATAGGGTAGATTGTTTTTACTAGCTGTAAACTGATTCTAAGTTGGAATGCTGTCCAAAAGAAGAGTTACCTTAGCTTGGAGCCTGCTGACAAGAGCAGCTTGGTGCTGTTGCGCCTGTTTGTAGGTGTCGAGGCGGCGGCGATAGTTGGCAGACTCTTCGTCAAGTCGTCTCTTCAGGCTTTGATTTTCCCTGTGCAGGGTGTCCACCCCGCCATCCACGCCTTCAGGGTCGGCCCCACCTCTTGGCGGTGGTCTCATAGCGCCCTGCAAAGAGCGGAGATGCAGGCATTCAAATCCCTCGTGTAGATTTACACGCACCTTAGTGGCAGGCCTCAGAGGGTATGAACCGCCTGGTCTGCGCTGATCCATCGTTGGACGATACTGCGAACTCAAATCATGAGGCTCCCGAATCGATACTTGCTGAAAATAGGAGCAACTTTTAACAACCAACCATATTTTAGAGGGCGTCTTATTAGCAAAGTTTTAAAAGCCAATTTGCCGCCAGCGTCAAAGTTCTATTTTTGTTTTCTCAGGTCAACTCTGCGTCGAGCGTACTTTGTGAGAAATGCCAGCCTGTGTTTATAATGAACCCCTTTCCCGTTTCAAAGTTTCATATTTTTCTCACGATCAACCGAAGTCACGAAATTCCGGAATTCGAAAAGCGAGGGCGCAATTAGAGGGTGAGTCGGCAGCGAGGCGAGTTCAATTCGAGGAGGGCAGCGCGAAAACGAGTTCCAGCACGAGAGGAAAATCAAATGGAGCAGAAAACTGATCAGCAAAACTAATCAGCAATTTGCACAATCGAAAAGAAATTGCACTCGGCCGAATTGCCCGGGTGTCGGCGATATACTTCGAAACTATTTTTTGGAGCCTTACCCGGACTGGCACAATCAATAGAAATGCTGAGCGAAATCACTCGTTGGGTTTACTCAGCGGCGGTGAACACGCACAAATACTCCGCACTTCTCGCCCGCCGCTCACTGATGCACCCCGGCCGACCTGGAGCCAGCACATTCCATCCCCCAACTTTATCAGGCAATTTCATCTAAACGATTATGGCTCGGTAACGACGAGCCCGCGCGCAGCCCGGCCATTCGCTGGAGGAACTCGCGAAACGTCGGCGGGCAATAAATTTCAAAATTTAGAACCGTTTGTGTGTGTGTACGCGAGCGCTGTAAAAATATGAAAAATATCGCCGGCGCAGCACGCAATACGCGCGCAGGATGGCCTTTTGACATGCATATTTAATGCTGGAAATTCAGTCATGTATTCACTCCCTTTAGCATCTGAATTTCGGTCCTCTCTTTGCGCACACGCCAACTTTTTTTCAGCAGCGCTTAGCAAATGATGATTGTTAAGTATAACAACTGGAATGAAGTCTGCTCCTCGTTTTTATTTAATATTCTAGACAGGCGGCATGACTCGAAATGAGACTTTTTGCTCGAGTGTATTTTCTCGAGGAGAAACGCGATGTGAAAATAGCGCTTTGGTCACGACACACACTACACCGTTTGCCATTCCTTGACAGCTCACACTGCCTCGTTTAATTTTTGCACAGCTACAAACAGACAGCTCCAACTAATTAAATTCAAGAAAATTGTTTTCACACCTAAAAATTCAATTATTGTGGAACTAAACGAAATAAACAATTAGAAACATTTTCAGCCCAAAGCATTTCATGAAAATAATTTTTTAAATTATTAAATTTATAAATTATTTAAATTTCAATCTTGTATGAAAGCGATATCTGATATGAAGCTAATTAACGCGTTTAACAAGAAGAGCTCACCCTGGCCATTTCCGAGGGCTGGTCAGCGGGGTGGACAAGCGGTTCGTTGTGCAGCTCGAAGATCGGGTTGTGCCCAGCTCGGGGCTCAGCCTGCTTGTGCAGCAGCCAGAGCAGATTCGCGTCGGAACGGGGCGGTTCGCAGAGGGGCGCACGCGACCGGGCGGCCACCCCTGCCAGCAAAACGGACCACTCGCCATGGCAACCCATTTTTGTCAATCCCTTTGTTTTTCAATTTATAGCGTAGTCAACTTTTCCAGCCGAGCAACGTCAACCGACTTTCAAAATTATTATTTTACAACTTTGCCGAGCCAAAACTTTCAAGGACTGTTTATGCTTCTCTCCAAGTCTCGTGCTGTGTGCAGCACAGTTGTAAAAAAGTTGCGAAATTATTTGAAATGATTCCGTTGGATGTAGCACTACTTTCTCGCACGAATTCCGAACACCGACTGACGCTAAAAAGCTTTTCGGACCTCATCCCTGAGGTCCGTTTGAATAGGTGCCAGTTTGGCCGATAGTACAGGAATTTCATTCACGACCCGAACAATGGCTTAGCACACAATGGTCGCGAGTAGTAATGTTGACAGCACGCGCTGCGCCCTCATAGCCCATACTGATTAATTCGGCCGAGTAAAAACTTTGCAGTAATTATGCAAATTGGTTCTTAACTTTGTTAATTTTCATAGATACCGCGGGTTAAAATGTAAATAAAAAGTGATAGCAACATAATATCTCTTGAATTGTTAATGATACCTATATGCAACCCGCATGATCCAAATGTTTAGCACATTGCATAAGCCATTAAAGCATAATTTGGAAATATCCTTATCAAAAGTATGCAACCCGCTTGCTGTTACCGTTTAACACATTGCATACATAAATAACGCCTTAATTGTGAGACATTATTATTTGAGTCTACTCTACGTGGAACATAAAATCAGGATGGTCAACTAATAGCGAAAAAATTTAATAACACATATTCGCACTGTACAGCAGCTATTTCGGTCCCGCAGCCTCATCAGCAGCACTTAACCTCCAAAACAAAATTCATGAACGCAGAATTAGCTGCAGAGAATTCTGCATCAGTGATCGGCAAACATGCTTGGCTTTACTAAATGCTGAATAAAATCGAAAACAGAATTCGAGTGGCGAAATTTCGTCAACCCCACCACTCGCCCTCCTTGTTATTTAACCTTCCCTCACAAAAATTCAAAGCTAGTACTGCGGCTGTGAATTTTGTTTTGGACGCTAATTACCCTCTGTTATCAGAAAAAAGGTTTTGTATTTTTATCTGTTGTGTTCTGAATGTGGGGAGATGTGTAGCATAGTTGCTCTGCTGATCCGCAATAAAATCACTTTGAATTTAATTACTGCTGATGAGGCCTGCGGGGCCGAAACAACTGCTGCTTAGTACCAAAACGTGATATATTAAAAAAAAATTCTCAGAATATTCACTAATAGCAGGCCATCTCGATTTAACTTTCCACGCAGATCCGAGTAGAACCATTCAGTTTACTTAATTCAACGATTAACCTGCGTATTTATTTATTTTTCTTAAACCAGTACATAGATATTTCCGATTTTTCCATTTATAATATTCCCTCATGTCGAAATTCATGTTGTACAACAACAACGACAACTGCAGGTGAGCTAACAAAAAACGAATCAAGACGTGCACGTATTCCTGACGTTTTTATTCCCTTTGCATACATTGCTTAAGCAAGTAAGCAACGGCGGCCCGTCCGAACTAATTTAATGCAGCACGCACTCGTGCACGTTCACATTATTTTCTTCCCTTTAGTTGTTTTATATCACTGATGGATTAAGCCCTGGTTGTTGTTTTATTCGGCCGGCGCGATGCATGTCTCCAGGTTTCACCGTGCCAGCTACGAAAATGAGGCTCGATCACAAAATTTAGCCCGCTCTGCCTCTCCGCAGCTTGTGACAAGCGTTGGAATTTTTGCTTCACTTTCATCGGCGGATGCGTGGATGAGTTATGATGGGAAATTTGACATCAGTAAAGTTGTGGTATTAATCACAATATCTTATTATTTTCTTTTAAGAAAAAACGAGCTTTCACGATCTGTAATAAATTGAATTTTGAAATGTGCGTCGCTGGGTAAAAAACATTAAAGGGAAATTAATTAAAATGTAAATCTACTAACAAAGTAAAATCATAATAATTATGCCTCTCGTAGTATTAAATAGTTTATGGCTCCTCAAATTAAGACTTATTATTCAATTAAGAGTGGTGCATCTCCATTCCAGCCACTATGATGATATTACTATGGTGCAGCATAATTATTTATTTACATACTCACTATTATTTACTTTATTGTAAAAATCGAACGAAACAAAATTGAATTGTTTAATTTTAAAAACTTTAACATTTGTAAGAACAGCTAAATTTTTAATTTTGGCAACCATATAACAATGCCAGTTAGTTTCATCCTCTTTAAAAGCTGCAGGAAATCACGGCAGGTACCAATAAAAGCAGGGAACAGGCCAATTACAAGGAACTCAATTAGGCCGCAATAAAGTGTCGCGAATATTCATCTGGAGCATTGAAGGAAAAAGAAGACGGCAGGGGCCGGTGCTGAGCATTAGTTTATGGCTATGTAGCAGTTCGTGCGGTGATAAATGGGCTGGGTATTTATCCATCAGCACACGGACATTGGTATCGCATGCAGAAGGGCGTTTTTTGACTCGCTCCGTACCAGGCACCGCGCGCAGGACGAGCCTATATTATTTTATACACGGGGTGGATTAGATAACGGAGAGAAAGCGCGCACGGGGGTAGCAATCGGCATCACATGCCTACACACACTTCGCCGCCGAAAAACTGACCACACAAGCAAGCCGGGTGTGAACACAAAAAGTGCACACATTTCCTTTTTTCGCGTCTGCACAAATTTAATATATTTTCAGCACGCAAACCTGATTGAGAGCTCATTCTGTTTCTCTATTTTGGAGTATGCTTTCTGTAATTTGTGCTTGTCTGTTTTGAATATAATTTTTAATACTTTCATCGATTTCAGCAAACAATATCCTAGCCATAAATTATCAAATTCGTGACTCTTTTAATTAAAAACCAAAATGATAACATTATTGTAATTTATACTTTCAGAAAATCCCATTGTATTTTTAGCATAGATAAACAACGGATATTGGATAATTTTTTAAGCAATAGTGCTCGCAAGAAAATCAAGATTTCTCTTTGAGCTTTAACATATGTGTAAATAAATGAATTAAAAAAAATCAATTTAGGCACGTTGTTAAGTCATAATGAATGAGTATACTTAAAGAATGGTATAAATTTTCCGATTTATTTTATCATGTAACGATAATTGCATTAACTCAGAAAGATAAAGGCATGAATGAAATAAAATAAAAGTTTTTCGGGGAAAAGCATTATAATTATTAGTAAAATTCTTCCATTGAATGTATGTTATGTCCTCTACATTTAAATTAAATAATTATATTTCTATGACAAAATGTAAGCCCCTAGCAGCTAAGATTACTTACCAGACGATACATTATAATAATAAGACCCAAAATCAACAGATTTACTTAAAAAATGATTTTTCGGCAGAGTTAAGTAGGGCATAAAATGCTCATCAGAGAAAAATAAAAGCATAAAAATATAAAATTTTTCTTTTTACGATTAATAAATGAAACACTGTATTACCTGCGATAATTCTCAAATAAAGCGTTGTATCTCGACGAAGCAATCACAGTTAAATCAATAAAATTCCTAGAATGGCACGTAATTCCGAGAAGATCAATTAAATCAGTCTGATGGGATCGGCATGCACCTGTTTTGTTTACACTGTTCAAAATTGGCGCTTTTCTATTTCCACATCGACCAATGACGTTACGTTTTGAAACATTTACATACGCCCCTTTTTCACCACCATCTGTCCCGAGGTCGTTTCCGAATCCCGAGGCCCGATCCAGGAGGATAGCTCGTCAAATTTTCGACTTCGACCTAACCATCTTCCAGTTTGGACGGAGTATTGACACCTGGCAAGACATGACATAATGGCTTCTGTCCTCAAGTGCAGTCGACTCCTTTTGTCGACCCAGAATGCCAAATTTCGACCCCTTGGAATTGTTGCCTTGCAGTGTGACAACCAAAGAAGACGGTCTTCGCCTGTCAATCGGGACACTAAACATTTTGCAACGAAACTCCCGACGAATTCCGCATATTTACAATCTCTGGTAATAACCCAACCCACTGTTTAAACTGTACTTTATTATTTTATTGAACTTACATAATATTTTTGCGCAAAATTTATTTAATTTTTCAGTCTTAACAGAAAGTAGATAACAAAAGAGTTAATTTCTTATTATTCATAATTATGAGTATGGGACGAACGTTTCGTGCAAGGAAACGGAGGGACTTGTCTAAAAAATCAAGTGAAACTCGCAATTGTGATATTGAAGAACTGTGTCAATGGATGTCCCGTGAAAACTGGAAAAACACTAGCTCGCTTCGACCGTTTAATTTTGCTGCAACAGGTCGAGGTCTGCAAGCTATGCGTTCCATATCCATTGGAGACGTCTTAGTCAGTATTCCAAGTAACTTGGTTGTTACTTGCAAGAGAGCCCTCCACTTCACAGCGTTATCAAAGCTTTTTGAAGACTTGACAAATCCTCTTTATCCAACGGCACAGCAAATTCTCTCCGCTTTTCTGCTCTTAGAAAAGCGGAATCAAGATTCTCTCTGGAAAACGTACATTCAGGGTTTGCCAAAGTCATTTTCAACCCCACATTTTGTGCTGGACTTAAACCGACTTCCTTGTTATATCAGGGAAAAAGTCATTTCTGAAATAGCTGCATTGAGAAAATCTCTCTGTTGGATCAACGCTCAAATGAAACGGAGCAAGTTGGAAGAATTCTCCTGGAGCGATTTCTTGTGGGCCTGGTTTGCTGTCAACACGAGAGCAGTCTACGTAGAACCGAGCCAGGACAAAATATGCAAGGACAAAGACAACATAGCTTTGGCACCGTTCTTGGACCTGCTCAACCATTCGCCCCACATTGAACCTAACAAGGTAATGAACCTTTGTGAAATAGTGTTTCAAAAGCTAAAAAATACCCTTTGTTTGTAGGTTGGCTGGAATGGCGATTTTTACCAAATCAAAGCTTCCGAGTCATTTAAGAAGCATGACCAGGTTTTCATCAGCTACGGTGCGCATGACAATCTCACTCTCTGCCTGGAGTATGGATTCATCGTGGCAAAGAACCCTCATGATCGTGTAATATTTAGCAGAGAAGAAATTCTGAAAGTGCTGCAACCTGATCGAAAAGTTGACGAGTGTGATGGAATCATTTGGTGCACTAGAGAAGGACTGAATTGGACAGGATTAGTTTATATGGCAAAGTGCCTGAAAATAAGTGCCAGCAATTTTGCTGAGGATGTTATTTTGCGCGAAGCAGCAGAAAAAGTTATCAGAAATAAGATTGAAACGCTTAATTGTGAGGTTGCTAAAATGGCTGGAACATTAGAAGATAGTTTAGCAGTTACGAAGGACCTAATTCAGGAGCATTTGGATCTATTATCCGTTGCTTCAGAAATACATTGCAATTTTACTAATTTGTGAAAGTTTCACAATAAAAATATTTTTTCCAGAATATTTGTCTCTATAATCAATTTGTTTAACATTACTCAATATTTAAAGGAAGCAGCACACATAATTTAAAATTCTTAATACTTTTAATTGCAGAAGTACAGCAGTACAGCCATTTCAAGGGGTGGTATCAAAGCCTGCAAATGCACAACCAGCAGCACCCTCCTCCCTTTGCCAAAGAGAATTGGCTTTCTGAACAAGCCATGCAACGCTCGAAACTGTTTCCACCCTGGTGCCTCACAGCTAGCGTCCATTGCCGGTGAACTCAACATCAACAGGGAAGTGACGGCCCAGGAAATGATCAAGGGGCTCTTTAGCTACATTTGGCCTAAAGTAAATTTCGAAGCTGAAATCTGGTTTAACGTAATTTAACGGTGATTTGAATTCTAGGAAGACTCCTCCATCAGAAAGCGAGTCGTACTGGCTCTGTCAATTCTGGCTGGTGCAAAATCAATTGCTGTTTGCGTTCCGTTTCTCTTCAAATGCGGTCTCGACACCCTAAACAACAACCCTCCAGACATTGTTCTCTCCTTGGCTGGAGGAGCCGAATCGATGGCTTCGGTTGCTGCCACCTTGCTAGTGTGCTGTAAGGTTTAAAACAGAAAGTGAAACGCCTTTTTCAGATCTATGTTTTATTAGATGGTCTGGCTGGTGCCACTGCTGCTGGTTTTAACGAATTGCGCAACGCGGTCTTTGCAAGGGTCGCTCAGCATTCCATCAGGAAAATTGCCAGAAATGTGTTCCTGCATCTCCACAATCTTGACTTGTCGTTTCACTTGGACAGACAAACAGGTGCCTTGTCCAAGGTGGGAAATGCCGTTCTTGAAAAATTTTCGCAAGTATTAATTAATCTTTTTCCCAGACGATCGATAGAGGTAGTCGAGGCATCAACTTTGTGCTAACTGCTATGATTTTCAACATTTTCCCGACTATCTTTGAGTTAACGCTAGTCAGCTCAATTCTGGTAAACTGAACCAATTATTATTTGAAATACAGTCTTAACGGTAACTTTGCAGGGATCAAAATTCGGGTGGCCTTTCGCTAGTGTTGCGCTTGGCTATGTTGGCATTTACGCAACATACACATTGCTGGTCACCCAGTGGCGAACAAAATTCAGAGTTCACATGAACCAGGCCGAGAATGAAGCAGGCAACAAAGCGATTGACTCGCTTATTAACTATGAAACTGTGAAAGTAAGGGGTTCACATTTTTTGTGGTGTCGTTTAGTATATTTTGTATAATATTATATTTCAGTATTTTAATAATGAGAAACACGAGGCTGATAGATATGATGAGGCTCTTAAGAGGTTCCAAACCGCATCTCTGAAAACAAGCACCAGTCTGGCACTGCTGAACTTTGGCCAAAGTGCGATTTTTCAAGCTTCAGTAGCAACCATGATGCTTCTCTCAGCACGTCAAATTTCGCAGGGTACCCAATTTAATATTTGAAAAGACTTGTTATTAATTTATAGCTTTTCTGAAGGAAATATGACGGTCGGTGATCTTGTGCTGGTCAATGGTCTTCTTTTCCAACTCTCAGTACCCCTCGGATTCCTTGGTTCGGTCTACAGAGAAGTGCGGCAAGCCCTCATTGACATGAGGACAATGTTCTCTATAATGGCGACTGATGCCAATATCAAAGTCTGAAATTAGGTGATTGCACTGTTTGATTTTAACTGTTTTCTTTTAGAATAACCCAGGCGCAGCTTTGCTTGCGCTGACTCACAGTTCCGCAAGCATCAAATTCAATAATGTGTCTTTCCAATATGTACCTGGCAAGTCTGTTTTGAGAGATTTGAGCTTTGATATCACACCAGGCAAGAAGTATGCGATTGTGGGCGGCTCAGGCTCTGGGTAAGACTTCAAAATTGTTTCTAACATTTTAGAGAAAAAATTGTGCTTGCAGGAAATCTACAATTATTAGGCTACTTTTCCGCTTTTTTGACCCTAACACTGGGAACATTCAGATAGGAGGACAGGATGTCAGAAATGTTGACTTAGAATCGCTAAGAAAAAGCATTGCTATTGTGCCACAGGTAAGTTCATTTAAAAAATTAATATTATATTAAAGAACCTATTTCCAGGACTCCGTGCTTTTCAATGAAACAATATTTTACAACCTGCAATACGGAAATTTGTCTCGAACTAAGGACGAAGTGATTGCTGCGTCTAAAATGGCTGACCTGCACGATTCAGTCATAAGGTGGCCGCAAGGATATGAAACAAGGGTAAGGTTCTTTATTTTCAGTCTTTATTCCGTGAAACCCAAAAATCAAATTTTCACAGGTTGGTGAGCGTGGTCTGAAATTATCAGGCGGTGAGAAACAAAGAGTGGCAATCGCCAGGGCTATTCTCAAAGACGCGCCGATTTTGGTTTTTGACGAGGCTACTTCATCCTTGGATTCAATCACAGAACACGTAAATAGACAATAATTTCCATGAGTCAAACTTATCATAATTTATCCAGAATATTCTTGAGGCGCTGAGGCGAGCTACAACGGGGAGAACGTCAATTTGCATTGCCCACAGACTGTCGACCATACTTGACGCGGACGAGATTCTAGTTTTGGAAGCTGGCCGCGTTGCAGAGCGAGGTTCGCACCAAGAGCTCCTCCGCAACGCGGACAGCACTTACAGCCGTCTGTGGAAAGCTCAGAGAGGTGGCAGCTTGTCGGGGGCCTGAACGCAATCAAGGGATTAACTTTTAATGTTTTATGAAAAGTGATATTTACTCTTGTTAAACCCTCATGATTGTAGATTAAAGTTCCAATAAAGTCCAGGGAGTTACCAATACAATTTATTCATCATGCAAAGCTACTCCAAGGCCAGAAACATGATCGTTGACCATTTTGCTCCAATCTTTCCAAATCTTGTACAGCTTTCCTGTTCCCTTCCCACTCTCAAACTCTTTCAACTTTTTAGCAGGCACGAATGAACAGAAGAAGTTGAATCCTCCGACAAGTGCTTGTTCGTCAACTTGACGGACTTGGTTTAGCTGCTCATCAACTTCTATTTCTAATGCCAGGTCAGCCAAAGTACACGGAATTTTCTGGGTGGCTGCAGCCTCATCTAAGCTAAAAGGCACGATCCCACATTCTTTGAATGATGTTTTCATCACTGCAGGAGACCTGGTCAGCTTTTCTAACGCTTCCTTGCACACGTTTGAAAATTGCAAAGAGGACAGGTTGTTAGGGTCAAGGTAGTGTCGATTCAACACTTGTGGCCATTCATTCCGGATGACCTCGACAACACGATCAGCAGGCAGTTTGATTGTTTTGTATTTTGGCAGTAGACTCCACAAGATGATCCCTGCATCCTCACAAAACTTGAAGTATTTGTAAGTGATAGAACTGGCTTGTCCATCCAGGAAGAGGAGAACCTAAAACCACAACTGAAATTAATTCAACTAGAAAAAATTCAGTAATTGTAGTTTTGCAAAAAAAGACACCTGAAAAAATTATTCGGTGCTTTCTTTTTGGAAATTTCCATTGTTAACCGACTTTTTCAACCATAGTATTTAATACGATTGAAAATAAGATTCCCCCACTATTCTTCTGTGATGTAAAATACAATGAAAATTTTTTTAATTTGATAAGTACCCGAGTTAACAATTCAGAGAACTCAAATTATCTGCAAAATCAGGACTCCCCTCACTCTGTAAATCTGGCTGCGGTAAAAACCATCCAAGTGTGCAAACCCTGTAAATAAGTACCTTCTGATGGTTGTCATGTGGGTTCAGCAGTTTCATGTCAACCAAGTACTTCCTCAGCTGCTGAATATGGTCAAATTTAGTGTCGGCACTGAACCAGCCAATGGGAGCCACTGTGGTCCACACCCCTTGAGCACCACGGAACCCCTTGTTGCGTTCAGGGAAGGTGATGAACGGAGGAGTCATTTTACCAGCAGCGTTGAAGCAAATGCACGCATGTCGAACAGCTTGTTTGTCTGTGCAATAGTACCATTTGCACTCGTTTCTGCGGTAAATCTTTTTCTCTGTAATTGGCAAGGCGATTTCTTCTATGGTGAACACGCGTTCAGGTTGGGCTAGCAGGGATTCGATGCCCATCCCTTGCAGACGGTTCCAAAGATTTGTGTACCAAGCATGAATGGCCTCATCAGAATTTTCTGAGCAATAAATAGTTAGCAAAATTATAGACTTAAAAAATGATGGTGTACCTTTTTTGTTTTCATCAAGAATTTCTTTGAGCCCTTGGTGCCTGCCAATGAAGCGGTGGCGCCAAGCACCGCTTGGCTTCTTCAAACCTTCAACTTCGCCCAATTCGACGGCAATATCCACAATTGAATCACGCATGCAGCTCTCAGGGACAGAAAAACTGCGATCGAACATGCTAAAGATGAATTCCTTCAAAGAGTTTTCAGCTGCGATTGAGAACTGAGGCTTTGGACCACGGGCCTGGTTTAAAGTTTCAGCGTCTGGCACGTAGCCGAGGTCCCGCGCAATCCTCAATTTTTTGGTCAGAGTCGACCTTGGCACATTGTACAACTTGGCCGCGGCGTTCTGCGTGTACTCATTGTTGAAAATCGCCACAACTGCTTTGTGCACATCTTCGATGGAGTATTCATTGGGAGGGTACTCCATTCGCTTTGTGTTGGAATGAACAAAGACGCTGCTTTGGCCATTTGATGTATTCTTCTTGTTAGAGCCCATAGTGTAGTAGGAGGTTGATGGCTGTCAAAGGAGATAAACATAACATAATATCGTCCTGGTCCCGGCAAAATTGCGCAACGTTCAACAAACACCCAAATTTTCATTGTCGAATTGATTGTTGACCTTTTGTTGCAACAAGGAAATTCGCGTTTGGTTGTTGAAAGTTACGCAATTTTGCCGGGACCAGGACGATATATTTTAAATGTAAATCCTGAATAGGCACTACCTTTGGGGCAACCTCTGGCTCTTTCACATGCCTTGCTGTCAATGGTTTGCTGGGAATTTTCTCTGGCTTCTCTTCTGCACTATTTTCTGTACTTAATTTCCTCTTTTTACGGGGCACCTGCTTCTTTACAGATGCGATTGGTTTTGATATTAACTTTGCCTCCACAGAATTGGTGATAGTGTTAATCAGGTTTCCAAGTTGAGATCCAAGCTGAAAAACAAAAACATATTAGCTCTAAGTATTTATAAGATTTAATTGTAATTGTTTACCGATTCCGAAATCAGCTTCCTCAGTTCGTCTTTATCAAGCACAGGAGTTGCAGCAGGAGCTGCAGTTTCAGGCTTCTGTTTGTCAGCTGCCACACTGGATGCCCCATCAGCACTGGCACCAGCTGGGGATGCAATCGTAGAAAAATCCGCAGTGGAGTCAGCACGACCAGGGTCAGGGACAGTAGGAGTGACGGCACTAGTGACGGTGGTAGTGCCAACAGCATCACTAGTATTGAGGTTCTTGATCATTTTAACTGGGTAGATTTTGATCATGTCCTTCAGTTGTTTATTTGAACTTGATGGTGCAGGGGACACTTTGGCCTTTGGTGATACTCGAATATTAGTATCGGAAGACATGTTGAGATCCTTAACTGCTAGATGTCACAGTTAGGTCCGGTTTCCGCCTATTGCCCTCTAGCTTTTCAGTTTGACACCCTGAAAGTAAAATTTAATTAAATATATTTTTTTGCAAAATTGGATACTTATATGTTTAGAAGTTTTTGAACGATTAGCAACTGACACAGAAAAATATTGGTTGAAGCCCTATGACAATTCACGTGCTTAACTTTTTTGCGATGTTATTTTAATTCCAGCTTAACATATTTGTGTAATAATTTTCACTTGTAAAAATGGTATTTTAAATATTCAACAAATTTGAATGTAAAATTGTAGCCAAAAATTTTCATGTTAAAAAGTTTGTAACATTATGTATTTTAAAAGTTCAACAAAATTGCAGAAAAAAAGAAAATCGTGCCGCGGAAAAATGGCCTATCTCCTACTGTCGCATTTCTAAGATATATGACCTAAGACTGATTTATACCGACGTTAAAATTGGCTCGTCTCAGTTTTCTGTGTGATTTTTTTTCTTGTTGATACTGGATACTGGTAGATGGAGAGAGAGGAAACTGTCGAAAAACAAACGGGCAAATTTTACCGACGGCAAAAATGGCCCTGAGCCATTTCATATAGATGTGACGGTAAGAGATGGACCATTTTCCGCTGCACAAACGAATTTATGTATGTTATTAATTATTAAATAAATGCATTACCCATTATGCAAATGATCAGAAAACTGAGAGAACTCATATTATCATTAATATTCCGTTTCGTAAAATTAAACGATTTAATAATGTACATACATAATTATCATAACTATTATCATATTAATGGTTTTTAAATTACATTCTAGATAGCGACCATAATCTAGAAAATGAGAAGATTTAATATACAAAAACACGCCACTCGAGGAGGAGGCTGAAGAACATAATTACATAATGTAGAAAAATCGAACCTACATTATCAGCCTTCAGGTATCTATAATGTATTGTCAATATTTTTGGCTTCGATGTACGTATAACAGTGATACAAGAAAGTGTACGTACTCCTTTATCGGCTCAAAAAATGATACGGAACCAAATTCGTAAACAGGAGCCCGTTCCATGAAACAAATGGGAAAGGTGAGGAACGTACCGAACTTGTCCAGTATTCTTTCAGCCAACGTCAGAGAAATACAAAAATGTCAGAAATAAAGAAAACACAGCATAAAGTTCTGAAGAGTGCTCTTCTAAGAACAACAAATATGGTCGACGCACAGTTGTGAGCAAGTTCAGATACCAGTCAGGGCTAACAATTTGTGCGCAGTGCGCTTGCGCCCGGGAATGAACGGCGCGAAGCTAAGAGGGGGAATAATTTTGCAGCGTTGTTTCCTATGGTTTCAGTGGGTTGTGGGTTCAGTGCTGCTTAATAACAAATTTAAATTAATCATAGACAGGGCTTGTCAAACATTCAACTATTTATTGGCATATTTAACAAAAAGGATAGACATTGAGTTGAAAATAAGGGTTTTTGGTCATTTTATAAAAATATCATAATTCATGAATGACAAGTTTGGTATTCAGAGGTTGATGCTTCTTGTGTACATGTGCTGTGAACTATTTACAATATCGCTAAAAAAATTCATTACAGTGAATGTCATTTGGATTGGAAATAAGACGGTTGGATGTAATGGTAGTATTGCGTGTGCAAATTCTCCGGGATCACAGTGTAGACAGTCTGGGGTGCAGCTACCGGAGCAGGGGCTGCTACAGTTTCAGGGGCGGTGGGGGCCACTGGTCCAACGACGATCGGCTGTCTCAGCAGTCTTCTGCCGTACTGTCCAACGACAGAATGGTGCACAGATGCCTCGTTGATACTCCTCTGGACAGGGTGGAATTCGTCGGGTTTGGCCGAGTTTTCGATGTGAACTCTGCGAATCAATCAGAGAATTGTTTTTCCACCCACAGTAATAATCATTATTGTAGTTAAAACATCTTATTGCCGTATCTTTTCAATATATTTAAAAAAATTTATGCGCAAGAATGAAAGACGACGATAACAAATAATATATTTTTAAAAGAAAATCAAATAAGGAGATTGGTTTTGCACCTGAAGCCTTTGTCATCAGCAACATAGTGGACAATCTTGACGTTTCCATCGGGCTCAACGAGTCCGTAGCTGCCGCGGACAGTTCCGTCCGGCTTCCGCGTTTCTTCCTTGAACTGGACGTTTCCCGTCAATGGGTCTTGGACGTCGTATCCGTACGCATAGCTGCCTGGACCCTGCGTGAAAAAATCCCGATTAATTTCCCATTTGTTAAATTTGGCAAAATCTTGCTTGCCTTTGGCTCGCGTTCATTGTAAGACTCCCATTCGACCGTGGTGAGGCGGTTGGTCAGCTCCTGAGCGGCGACGCACGCGAAGGCGGCAAAAAGAAAAACCAGCTTCTGTAAAGAGGCGAATTTGGGTTTTGAGACACGCATAATAATTCGTTTGGTCAAGGCATAATGTCAATGTGGTTGAAAAAGAAATATAGCGCCAACGAGTTTGTTCGCCTCGACTTAATTGCACTTGATATTGGTGAGTCCCACACGCGTTCGAGTTTGCCAATTAGAAAATAGTGTAGTGGAACGAAACGAGTGATTTATTGCCACAAGAATGTTGTGTGAAGATTTATTATGTAATAAACCACATTTTTTTCTACTTCTAAATTAGGATTGACTGGAAAATCCTTTTTCTAATTTTTTAGGGTCAATTATCTCGTTGTTTGTGCAGTAAACATTTAAATTCTGGATAATAATGATACAAATGCCATCTTTTGAATTAAAACAATTTTACCAATTTTATTTTTATAGGTTAGTTTGATAATTGTAGGTTCATATTAATTTAAATTTAAGCATGAATAATATCGAAGAAGTCTTTGAAGATTTAGATTATTGTAAATAATAAAAGGAGTTAAATGCTCAAAAAGAGTTCAAGAGGTTTATTATTCTCCTTTTAGGAAGATTTACGTCTGCATGTCGTAATTAGATCAGCTGCCGACAGTGAAGAGCATAATTCAATAAAAATCCTTTTGCCGAACGACTATAAAGCTTTTCGTATCAAATAGAATTCAAAAAATTCACCTGAGTTGCGTAGAACACCTTCTCGCATTTGATAGGTACGAAACGGACGAATAATATAGTAAGATTAAATAAGCAGTCTGCCCACACCAAGCCGCAAAAGCAGAGTAAAAGAGTGAGGATGCAACGCTCTTGCCTTCATCAAAATCGTTAATTGCTTGTCTCGGGTGACAGGTTATCAGACAGCGCAGCAGCTTTTTGCATTTCGGCGCAGCACGCACGCGGACACGAGAGATAAATATCGCGCGTTCGCAACACTTTATGCTAATACGCTGCGGCAAAAGGAATTTTAATTTGCCAGCGTGCAATTGATTTCCCAGCTCTATTCCAACAATGATTGATTGTTGCAGCCCACCGACGCGATTTGCGCGAACAAATTCGTTTTGCGTGGTGGCGGAGGCGAGAAATAAAGTGTGCACACCGATCGCGTCAAGTGGATCCTCGCTCGGAAAAATATGAGAAATAAAACGTGAGGCTTGCGTGCGCTGCTTGTTCTTTCAATTTCATTGCTGTCACTGTAAATAATTCAAGTTACCGTAGAAGGCATTTCTTCCCACAGGGGACATCAAAAAGAGCAGAGCTCAAATGAACGCCAAACATTTGAGCTGCGAAACCAGAATAAATGAGGGGAAATCAAGACTTATATATAACGATTAGCTTTTACGACCACATCATTTAAACACGATCCAGAAAAAAAACACAACACACAGAGATGGTTTCTGGCATTTTAATTGGCGCTGGAACCTAAATGAGTGCCACGAGAGCAGCAGCACTAAAGCAAAATTGCGCTTTTATTGCTTTTGGTGTTTTGCATGCGGGATTGATAAGAAGCAAATTGCTGGATTTGCATCATAATTTGAGCAATGTTAATTAATGTCAATACTAATCATGTGTGTTCGAACAATTTTTAAACTCTATCGTTTAGCCTAAAGGATGAACATCATTTATTTTTTCTCCAAAATATTGTTACTAAAGGCAATTGTAATCCAAAATCGATCAGCATTACTCAGTACTGCAAATTATGAAAATAGTCGATATCTAAAATTGCTTTCGGTTAAAATTAATTTTTTCATCTATAAAAGAGAGGAAGCTCAATTCATTTGTATACTCAAACAAATTTTATAACATGAATGAATTTCTAAATTATAAATGTGATGATAAGATTAATATTTGAATCGTGTATCTTTTTTGACATATTTTGCAAATTTTCGGACAACTCTGGGCGATATTAAAATACGCAAATAAAGAACTTTTCCAATTCCAATATAATCAAGTTTAACAGAGGACTTATTAACCAACGAAAGACGATTCGTGAAATTAAATTTTTATGTAGATTAACACTTGTTATAAGCAGAGCAAAAATGTTGTATTTAAAAACAAAATTTTAAAATACTGATATTTTTCTTTACTAAATATTCAAACCACAATAGTGAAATAACCAGTAATTGAAAATTGAAAGTGTTCAAATGTCAAATAATATAGATGAAGCGGCACACAGTACCTGTGAGGTGAGCATCTCCTCTGCTATGATAGTTGTAGTAATGAGCGTGAGGATGGACGGGCACCGGCACTTATAGCATGCAGAAAACGAGACCACTCCCCTGCAGCTCTCGGCGGCCGAAGCGCCGTGCGGGCCGCTGCTCTTGCAAAATGCGTGCTGCTTGCGTGTGTAAATTGTGTTTTGCGCCCGCCGCCGCCGCCACCGCCGCCGCTGCTTCCACACCCGCGCCGAGTGCAGTGCATCGCATCTTCGCTGCAATCGAGACGCGTGTGAGACGCGAAAACCGACACCTGTGCTTTATTCATTTCCTACATTTGTGCGGTCGCGATTATTATTCAATCGGCACCTTTCTCGCGCCGCGGCGGTTCACCCACGCCTTGCTATTATTCTGCATTTCACTATGCAATATTTTGCTCAACATGATTGTATAACGACGTTCATTAACCTCTATAATGAGCTTGACAGCTTCCAGGACTCAGGCCTTTTTGGTAGCTCGATATTCAGGTTCTATTTCTGGTTTTAGAGTTCTTGACTAATCATTTTCAAATGAAAACCACGGGTTAGGCAATTTTTTTAGTTAGATTGAAATTAAGAAATAAAGAGTGCAGAACAAAATGTTTGTGACCATTTTAACTAATAAACATTTTTGTAAAAATTTGAGTGTTTTTGTGGATAATCCTTAAATCCTGGTTCCGATTCGTTTGATTTGCAATTCAATTCTGGATGAAACGCGCTTTTAATAAGAGAGACTTTAATGACTGCAGGTTGTTGCAGCAGTAAATTATTTGTTACCGCCCTCGCAATTATTATTGTTGTAATCGGTTTCGTTTATAGATTGAACCGTTGCAGCTGCCAGGACGAGCTGCCCTTTTTACTTTATAAATTGCCGCGAAGCGCTGCCTTGATAGAGATTAATTTACACCGATATGCGACGTCGCCAAAGGAAAACTTGTCTTTGCCATTTTTACCTGAGTGCTGCCTGCGAGAAATCATTGTCAAGATCAGTACACATTTATTGAACACGTTTGCACAAACGTAGAGCCGCAAGATAAGAGAGGAGGACGAAATGGTCGGTGTTTTCAGGATTTTGCAACTTGCCTGCGCGGCAAATATGCAAGACGCGAGTTGTCAGAAAATAAAACTGCAGCTCTTCCCCTTTTTACAATAAAAAGACGAGCGTTGCGTACTTCTCTCTTTCCATTTTCTGATATCATCGCCAAAGGAGGATCTTAATAACAATGTTTGAAGACACGGGTTCATAACGCTCTTTTGTTGCAAAAATGTGAGCGATCATGAAAAGAACGGTTGATTTTTAAGTCAATTTACATAAAAAAGTACCTCGGGTACAGTTATGTTTGTGTTGTTCGTCCGCCTCCGCAAGCAACAACTTGCAATTAACGTCCACTGCGTTTGATGTGAGTCAAGGTAGCGGAAAAATTGAATTTTTTTAGGTATGATATTAATAAGTTTTAATTATTATTTCATAGTTTAGCTGCCTCTCGGTTTTGTCGTGACGATCGACGTGATTATTCCACTTCCTTTGGGCGTTCTCAAATTGACCATGGTGTTGCCGTTGAAGAATTTTGGCACGTCCACCTGACTCGAGTGGTCGTAGGCAGGGTACTCTCCGGACCTGTGGAAGACTACTTGCACCTTGAACTGCGAAGAATCACCCTCCAAAGGAACCTCCCTGGGCAGTTTGACCTCCACTTTCGGGGAAATTTTCTTGCACTCGCCCGTCTCAGTAATGGTCACACGTGCGCCGTAAATGATCTTGTTGTCCCTCAATCGGACCACCAAAACCGTGAATTCATCCTTGGGCTGGCAACCGTCCTTCCTTAACACCTGGAGAACATAAATTAAATACATATTTTCAATAAGATGGGCAGAAAAAGAGAAACATTTCAAGAAAATGAAATAAATTAACTAAACTTTTCTATTGCTTTTTTCCTTAGCTTCAGACTTAAAAATAATGCATTTTGCTGAGCGTAATTTTTTTATATCTTATTATATTATTATTTAAAATTATTTAAAATATTCCAAGTATATGGCGATCTAACAAAAATCAATCAATCAATCAGTTTATTAAACACCAGTTTGTGTGCAACAGATTCTATTATGTGACAAAATATTAAGTCAGTCACTTGGCTGGAAATTTTGCAGCCTGGGTCAGACTGATCTGATTTTTCTCACAGCTCAAAAAGTGATAGAATTCCATGCTAACAAAAATGGAATGCAAAATCGAATAGGAGGATCCAAGCATATATATGGGCTCATTCGTATGAAATTTATTAATTTCTTGCGCTTGATAGTTCTCTTCTAAAAATGTTTTGGATGGTGCATCTTGATAAAAAAAAATATGTAGTAATGCAGAACGTAGACGAACAAATTGAGAGTTCGTCGTGATGAGTCAAAAAGGCTGATTTAAATTAAAATGTGACATTTGAACCTTCACTTAAACTAATGCAAATTGACGCATGTACACGTTGAAGGCCCTTGACAGAGATCCCGCCAGGGTTAGTCTGAACAGCGCGCATTGCAATTAAATAGGCGTTATTTTCGCCAAAGTCGGATACCTGCAGGCCGACGAGGCGCGGGTCCCGCATGTTGAGGAAACCAAGTTGCGCCGAGCTGACCAACCAATAAGTCGAGTTCTGTCCGGTGAAGTGGTGCAGCGGCCCGCAGAACTCAGCACCCAACACCTTGCGGATTTGCTGGGCCTCGCTGACCAGGCGGGGGCCCTTGAACTGGCCCACGTCCCCTTCATCCTCCAAGCTGAACACCAAAGACATGATCTGAAAAAATATACAGTGAATATCTGCTCCGTTTAATTGAATAAATCTTCACCTTTCCATAATCAAACTTCTGAGACCCGAACTCGAGCGAGTTGTGGTCCTCAGGGGTGAGGAACAGACCTCTTAGGGGCATTAGCAGCTCAGGACCCAGCACCGTCCGGTAGGAAACCGGGGTCAGCGGCAAACTCTGCCTCTTGGCTTCCGCTTTTGCCCATCTGATCACCGCCTTGAGCAGTTTTAGTTCGAGGTAATGTCGGTGCGCAGATTTGTCTGATAGCGGCACGAAGGACAGTTGCTTTGCGTGCAGGAAATCAGACAGTACGCTTTTCGGCACTGAGGCGAAATCAGATTCTTGCAGTGCTTGTGCCGTGTCTTGTTTTGCCAACTGGAATGAAATATATTTCTAAATATTATAAATAATATCAGCTCAATAATATAATTACTGCGAAGATACTGATAACAATTTTTCTTTTTTTTTAAATAAATGCAAACATATCTCTAAACGAAAGGGAAGCAATGTTATTACTAATCATGTTTCTTTCTCTTCTACAATAATTTTGTATCCATTTTTTATATAATTAATTTCAATTATTGCGTGTTGAAAAAGCCTTAAATTGAAATTTATATTTGCCTCAATTGCAGCTTGAGCGAGTTGTTCGTCGTTGGCGGCGATCGCGCATTGATAAGTGCTCCATATCCTGCCAGGGTACATGGAAGCCCAGAGGAAAGCGCGGCTCTTTTCCGCAACACCGTCAAACTGAAACTTTTCGGCGTATTTCAGCAGGGCGCAAGCTTCATCCACGGACCTAATGCAGTTGCTTCCAGAGTAAATGAATCTGAAAAAAATAAATCAGCACATATAATATAGCTTCCAATTAACTCATTACCTTAGAATGGCTAAGAAATCGTTGTAGTCGACGCTGTTGATGAATACTTTAGAAGGTGCGTCTTCTCTTGAAAAAAGCTTTTCAAAAATCCCGGAGTTCCGAATTAAAATAATCTTGTGCGCTTTGATGATCTTAAATTTATAACCAAATTAAAAATAAATAACGGTCTTTTAAATTAACCAACCCTCTTGTCAGGCCCAACAACGAACATGCAGTCTGAAAAAATTCCGCTTTTCAGCAAGTCCAAGTTGCTATTTATTTCAGCAGTTTCCGCCGCGCCCATCATTGACAGCGGGTTTATCAACTCTTGGACAGACTCCTCAGCAATTCCGATCTAAGAAATAATTAAAAATTCGAACTAAAACACTTGAGCAATAACTGCACTAGCTGTTGCAAAAATACTGACCGTCGTGAATGCGTTTGCTAGAGCGCATTGCACAAGAATGCCAACAAGCAGTCGTGTAATTTTCCCCTTCATTCTTCAGATGCAGAGAGAGTGAAAATAATAATACTCTTCTCCCAAGCTACTCTCGGAGAATGAGAGATATATGGGCGCGACGCGGTGGTCACAAGATAAAATAATAAAGCTCAAAGTCCTTGGACGCATCAATATCCTTTTTGTGTGTCTGGAGCAAATTAAAAGATTTATCACGTGAGAAATTAGACAAAGCGTGTCGAGAGTCACTTAATCTCCCTTTCGACGCGCTGCGCTCTATGATAAGGGAGTGGCTGCGCTTCGGTGACCTATCCGAACGCGACGCTGCGGGTCAAAGAATGAAAATTTTATCAATGTGACACAACACTCAAAGTCTTGTGTCGTGCGGCCAGAATGTGTGTGAGCTGCACGCTAAAGAGATGGGTTTCAAAGTAGTGCTCGCGCTGTGCCTCGTTTTCGGCTGGACCACCACCACTTGCCAGGTAAACGTATAAACGTTTTGCTCGTGCTCCTTCTGAAAAATTCAGTTTTACCTCTCAGGCGAACAGGCGGTCGAGAAATGAAGTTAATTTCGACAAGTTTCTGGCATCCCTCAAAGGAGACGGGGTAATAAGTGCCCGCACGCTGGCCTTATTTTTTAAATTCTTACACGTGTGTTTAGAACTCTTCGGCCAGAATTGAATTAGAAGACTGGAGGTCGGGATTGAGTCTGGTCAAGAAGAATAAATATTTAATGGAAAACGATCTCATGACTGACTGCACTATACTGGTTGGACCTGACAGAGAGGTAAGTTTTTGGTTTCTAAACAATTGAAACTCATCTTTAAAAAAATAATATTATTCATGATTTGTTGCAACACTTAAGCCTCGTTGCCTTTAAAGATATTTTTTTATTTCTCCCTTCAGTTCAAGGTTTGTTTTCAATTTTTCTATACAGGAATAAAACTAATTTCTTCTCCAACGTGCTATTTATTTTACTTTTTGCTTTATATTTTAACTAATCGATTCAATTTTTGTTATACCTTTTTTACCTTTTGCCACATTGTTCTCATTTTTCATCACGCATTCTCTTGTTATTTTTAATCACGTGTGTGTATTATTACCAATTTGAATTTTTATTTGAATAAGCCAATGAAGGCGCATAGGCTGTTCATGTCGCGCGCCAGTCCGATTTTCGCCGCGTATCTGAGGAACAACACCAACACCATCCACCTGGACGACTTGTCTCCTGACGAATTCCACGCCATTCAGAGGTGAGACCTAGCTTATACCGCACGCTCAGCGCTGGTGCTCCGACGGTTGCATAAAACTGCTTTTCCGCAGGTACCTGTACCAAGGATCGTTCTGCACCACGGATGAAGAAGAGGCGTGCCGGCTGCTGAGACACGCGAAAAGGTACCAGATCGGCGCCTTCGAGGAGAAGCTCAAGAGCAGTCTGTGGGTCAACATGTACCCTGACCAGGTGTGGACAACGTACAAGTGCGCAGTCGAGACCAACGATAACTTTTTAATTCAAGCTGCTTTAAATGTGAGTCTTTGTGTTCATTCTCTAATTTTATTTATTATCAAAAGTCTCAATCTACAGACATCATCATAATTAATAAAACTATTTTTAGATGGACCTATCCCAAAAAAGTTAGTTGTTCAAAGACAGAGTTATATCTAGGAGAAAAAATTATATAAATAATATGGCAGAGAAAGAACATTTTTACCAGTTGCATAAAATTTAATTTCTTCTCTAATTGGGGAAATTTTTCTCACAAGAAGATCGTTTTTATTACAAGCAAAAAACTTAAATGAATGCTACATTTTTTACTAATTAACACCATAATAAGAAAATTTACGGAGGACTAGGCTAGTAATACAATTTTAAGACGTCAAAGAGAAAAATGTCTCTACAGTTAGGAATTATAAATTTGTCCATTCCTGTACCATTATTTAATTATGAGTATACTGGCCGTAAAATGATTATTTTTAATTCCTACTAATTGACCTATTTTTCTCTTTAAATATAAAAGAATAGTAATGAATATTGCAACAATGAAGGAAAATAATATTTTCTGTTTACTTTTAAATGGGCTCTTTTATTCCTAGCTGAGATCCTTCTCTTAATTTTGTTAATTATAACATCAAGGTTATATCCTGGCGAACGGAAGAGCTGATATCCGATCCGGAGTTCCTGCAACTTCCACACTCCGCGCTGGCCCAGATCCTGCAGATGCGCACCATGAACCTGACGACGCGCTACGTGGCCCCGATTCCCTCTTCGGGCATTCTGCCCCCGGTGGCCGTGGCTGCGGAGATGAAATTGTTCGACTCGCTCCTGCGCTGGGCCGTGACGGCCGCCGAGAAAAAGGGGCTCGAGCCTTCCAACCCAGAGTCGATACGGGGCGTTTTGGGCCCAGTCTTCAAAAATCTGCAGGCGGTCATGCTCAATTACAACAATTTTAACGCGGGAAGCTCAACGGGCGATCCCACTTACAACGAGGCCCTCGACGTTCTTTACAACACTAATTCTGTAAGAGCAGCAAAAAAATATTGTTCTTTTAACTATCTAAATAAAATTTGCAGGTGTATCAGCCATCGGTTCTGCACAGCCCCACACTGAGCTCGCGGAAACCCGACATTTTGGAGATCCGAGGGACGGGATCGGACTACTTGATGTGCAACCAAACGTCTCAGAGGAATATTTTCGACATCATGACGGCATCGCACATGTCGAAAGGACTGAAGCGACTGGTAGGAGTGCAGATTCCGGCCAGGGTGACCAAAGGAGATGACTGCGTGGCAACCGAGGACATGTCTTTTGTCGTTTATGGAGAGAATAAGTCGGTATTACGCAGCCAGAGAATTGTTATTCCTCAAAATAACGCGTGTGCCATGGACGCGCCAAAAGTGTTGAACTTCAAATTTGACAGGTAATTGAGAATTTCCCTCCTTCTATTTTTAATAAAATTTAAATATTTGTCAGTAAAAATTCCCTTCGTTATCGAAAGTTTTTTTGGAGCCAGGAATTGTAAAGTAAGAGTAAAAATATTTGGGCAGTTCTGCACAGACCCAAATAATATATTTTAAGCAAATTTAAGAGTAAATAATAAAAACCCTTTATATAACTGATCGCTTCTACAGTATATAGCAATTTCTGTTCGCCCATTCTTTACTATAAACTCACTTTTAATATATACTTTTTTATTGTATTTTCCGTTAAAAGTAATAAAAAAACACCAGTTTTTATAAAGAGAAATCAAAAATAAAAATAAATAGCAAGTTTTGTGAGGCCAAGCAAGCGACCACCTGTTTGTGGCGTTTACGAAAATTGCATGTAACCAATACGCTTTTCATTTATGATTTCAGTCCTGTGCCGATTCCGCCAAGTAGCTGGTCAGTAAAAGTGCTATTCCATGCTCCAGGAAAGTATCCAAGCACGTGCTCAATATCAGAAACGCCCTCGTTTTTTGAAGAGCGATCACATGAGTTGGTGAGAAGAACGACGGACTCGTTTATCTGTTCTTTTGTTGTAGAGAAGTAGTAGGCAGTCTTTTAAGAAACGAAAACACCGTCAATTGAATACCAGTTAACTTTTATTTACAAAGTTACTTTTCATTTTAAAGCTCAGCCAGTGTATTTTGATCAGACGCCTTTTTGACAAGAAAAACAACAAATGACTCGTGGTTTTCAACTTAACAAACTATTTTGTAATGCTTTCCCATATGATTAGATTTAAGTAGTGTAATAAGAGACTTTCAATGCACCGTGTAGAAATTCTCTGTCTTGAAGGAATAACATGCAACACTCAAATTAGGTACAAATTTGGCGCCTGACAGAAAACTTTGGATTCGTATAGCATTTGTGGGACAATCATTTCTACTCATGTAGTACAGTTTGCTGTGTGTAGTAATTATGTTAACCATCTTATAATGTACATACTCACATTTGAAAATCTGAACCGGAGAGATTCTCATCGCCATTGACTCAACCACATCAAGAAGATACAAACAGTCAATCGAAGCACACTACCGAAACATTGTCATCTTTTCACAAAAATTTAAATAAAACAATTTCCAATTGGTAACAAAGATCGTCATTGTTTCAGTAGTGCGTAAAACCTGCTTTAAAATACACAAAGTTTTTTCCAATACAGAAATTTCACTTTTTGTTTTACATAAAAATACATTGTATGGATATTGTTTCTCAGATAACCTGTGAGGGTAAACTCGTAAAATCGCCACCGAGTCGCTTCCTCTCGTCGAGAGTCAAATGAATGTCACACACGTTGTAATTGGCACTGCATAAAAACTTTGATCGGTAACACGCGCGCGTAAAAGCAGAGATGCGATCAGCGCCTGGGAGATCTCGTGATTTTGACGATCAGCCTTCCCGACTTGGCCTTGCTCTTCGCCGGCCGGGAGCCGGCCGCTTGTTAGCTGTTGTGATGGCCGCCTGGGGACGCGACCGGGGGCACCCGGGCAACCTCGGCCGCCCGCTCCGCCACCCGGTCCACTTTGATCTTCAAACTGCGCACAGCCTCTCCGTCGCCTGCAACGAAATGCGCTCGTGAGTATTGCGACTGCTGCCCTGGGACTTGAGGTACACGCTACCTGGCGAGCCGGAAATGGGGCCGACTGCCGAGACGGAGGTGATCATGGGCAACGAGGGCGCCACCGGAGTCTTTCCCGGCGCCGGAGATGGCACTGTGGCAGCGCGGTCGCCGCCCAGCTTGCCAGCACCGCCGGCAGTCACGGCCTCCATTTGGCCAACAGGGATGTCCGATGGTCCATCTGCGTCCATCCTGAAAATTTATTTTATTTTAAAACCCTTTCTGACAAAACAACAATGGAAATAACAGTTATTTGTTTTAAAAATTTTTGCTAAAAGACCCGAACAAAAGCAACTCTAAAAGCTTTAATTAAAAAATATCAGTTGAAATGAAGTTTTTTAGAACGAGGAAATGTCGATCCTCCAATTACGCGATTAATTTACATTCGTACAAAACGTTAAATCATTGTTTGTTTACTATATAGGCAGTTTAAATTTCCTCCTAAAACAGGTAATAACTTTCCGTGGCCATTTTTTAATTCATTTTGTGTAAATCTGTTTGAATTTTGCAAAATTAATATAGAACTTGTATTCTGTCTGAACCCTTCTTTCAATCATAGATGAAACAAATATTTCACACAAAAAATATAGAACAAATGGAAAAAAGTTATCCGGTGGTCTCATAAATTGAGTAGCATAATATGTGAGTGTAGAAAATTTTTCCCTATTTATTTTTTAAAAGTTTTATAATTCTAGGAGATAGTTTAATTTCAAAATTTCTTATCGAGTTCCATTATTATTGAATTGATGCGATTGATGTTATTACAATTTTGGGAAATTGGCCTAGGCCGGAAATAAATTTTTAAAATAATGAATAAAAGGAAAAATTAATCTCAAGATGGAATCAAGTATTTCCCGAGATTGGACGTCCAGGAATTTGATATATAATTAGAAAAATTCATTAGAAACGAGCCAAAAAAATTAATCCTGCACTGCAATGTCGGCCAATCCCAGACCTCATTGGCATTATATTCAGCAGCAAATTTAATATGTTAAACGGAGAGCAAAGATTTATAACTTAAGGTCAAAGACTGTAAAAATGATGGGGCCAATTCATTTTAGGCAACGCAAATGCCGTATAGGCTGTAGAAAACATCAACTGTTGATAATATCCGACACATATTTTAAAAATCAGTTTCCAAAACAGTCAATGTTAAATGGTTTCAATTTAAATAAACTGTAAATAAACATATGTTGACATTTGTAGATTTAGGTAAAAAAAACTAATTCATTTAGGGGCATTTTTCAGATGACAAAGATAAAAAGCGGTAAGAAAATCTTCTCACATGTCAGTGTCGATGATGAGTTTGCCAGAAGGACTGCTAGGGTCGTCCATATCGTCATCCTCGCCGTCACCCTCGCGGCCATTGGTGGCCGCGTGGTCAGCCGCGCGCGAACTCTCGCTGTGTCCGGCTACGCTGCGGCTCTCGTGCTCGGAGCTGCTCGAGATGCGCGACAGATCCTCGCCGGCGTCGTTCTTCGGCTTCGACTTCTGCTTGCTCTTCTCCTTGCCGCCCGAGTGCAGGTTTTTGTGCTCGGCAGCTTCGGCGTTGCTGATGTTGTCCTGCTTCTTCCACTTGGTGCGTCGATTTTGGAACCAGATCTTCACCTGCAACAGCATAAAAGAGTGACACTCGTTAAAAAAAGGGGCAAAGAATGCTGGCGGTTCTTTCTTTCCACTCATAACGCTCGGGGTAGACAAAACAAAAGGGGCGGAAAATGAATTTTGTGCGCGAATCGGCATTTAAACGCGCGCGACTCGCGGAAAGGAGCTCTTGCAGCGAGCCAATTAGCAATTTGCTAGCGCGGCCGGGCGGCCGGGCAGATTCAATTAGGCTAAGCACATTGCGCTTAATGACGTGGCACCCCATTAGGGGTTGGCCGGGGTTAATTCCACCCTCGCTTAAGCGCCGAGTGCCATTAAGGATGCTTTGATTGCCTGCTTGCTCGGTCGCTCGCTCACTGCCGGCCTGGCTGCCTGCTCGGCTGGCACATAATTATGTAACTCTCGGCCGCCGACAAACAACACACGCACACATTTTACATTGTTATCTCGTCAGCGTGCTCTCAATGGAATTTGCGTCCAGCCGAGAGGAATTACTTTTATTAGACGGATTAAATTGCAGGCAAAATCGAAACTGGATGTGTGCAGCGCTGCAGCGGCGGGATTTGCGGTCGAATTAGAGCGAGTGCGGTGTCAAAGATCTGCGCCAACGCGAGGGCAAAATACATCACTGCGAGTTTGACGGATAATTAAGTGCGCTGTGATGGCGCTAAACGGATCGCGTGAGTTAATGAACTCTGGCTATTACGGCTGCCTTATCAGGAATATTATATTATATAGTCCTTTCCAAGCTCCATCACCATTTCAGATATGAATCATAAAAATGTCTCGAGTCATAACTGCTGGGTTGTGTGGGTGGAAAATTTCCAAATTTGTGTTAGATTCCAAATTAATGAGCTTTTTGTTCAGTCGAATGATTTATCATTATTAATTATTAAGCGGTGGCAAGAATGATGGTCGGCCGAGTAATGCGAAATTCGGACGGCGAGCGTCAGCTCAATTCCACCAAGAGCGCGCACCGACCTCGGCACTCACTCATACTCGTTTTGAATAGTGCAACAGTGGAATCCCCTCCCGCCCTCCCAGAAAATTAAGGCTGTAATGTGGCGAGTGGTCGGGGTAGAAGCAATATTTTTTTTGTAATTATCGTGTCCAAGAGTTTCAGTGACTTGCTCACTAACACTACCAAAGCCTTTTCTCCTTTATGTAATATACTTGACATTTATATTAAAATGTGATTTGGACTGTTATTGGAGAAATGTTATTACTTTGAAAGAAAAATGAGTTTTTGGAGCTCAATTTTGTTCAAGAATAGAATTAACAATATCTCGAAATTCGCTTCGAAACAAACACATTTGCATCTTTTAATAAAATCATGGAATAAAGTTAGTCAAAATTTAATAAGGCAAGATGAATAACATTTGCATTCAAATTCAAGAACAGATCAAAATAAATATGATGCGCAAGTCACACTAATAGTTGTTAACAACAGTAAGATAAAAATTTTAACATTGAAAGGTGACAATTTTCCCTAATTGTCGCATAAAATTTTTTGTTCGTGTTAATTAATCAGAATTCAGCAACCTGCTGTTTTAAATGTAAACGCTTTTTTCGCGGTAAAAACATTCTTTTTAATACCCCATTTATAGAAGAGCAGATCAATGCAAATTTTAATCCTTTTATAAATTTAAAATTAAATAAGGTTACTGTCAAAAACAAATATCACTTTCTTTGAAGCATAACATGATAAAAGAAACGCTGCTAAGGGTCCAAACGAATAAAAATTATACAATCTTTTCAAATCCCCCATAGCCAAAATCCTGTCAATCGAAACAATTTTCATTGAGTTGAACTAATTTCGCGGTAGACGCCCATTTCCATTTTACTGTCGTTTTTTTGTGCGAACGATCGAGCGAGTGAGCTTGCCAAAGTAAATAAGCGCGCTAAACCGCTGTGCAAAACGAACGACCCGCGCTTTCACCCCTTTTTTAAAAAGCGAGTAATAACCGAGCTCGTCGTGCGAATCAAAATGTAATAATAAGTGGCACAGCAGCAGCAACAGCAGTGGTGGTGGCGGCGGCGCTGAACGCAGCGTTCATCGACATGAAGCCGGTCGGTCGGGCGCGGTTTTTGGCAGCATTTGTCTGCGTTTGGCAAAATGGGTGCATTTTGTATCTGCGCGCGTGTGTTTGTGCAGGCCGTTATTTACATTTTTATCATCGACGGGTGGCGCTGCTCGTAAATTGTCGGTGCGGCGAGAGTCGTAATAGCCGAGAAGCGCGCGGGCACACACACACACACACACACAGTATAATATTGTTACAGCAATAAAGCCATATTATGGGAGTATGTGTGTGTGTGCGCGCGCGAGTGAGTGAGAGAGAGTATAAAGTGGTCGGGTCGATATAATGCCTCTAACTCACAGCCTGCTGCGAATAAGGAAGCAGTAAACAGCACGTATACACCGAAGCAGCGCAGCCCCGTGTGCAGATCAAGGTATTCAGCTCGCCTGCCCGCTTTTGCCCGCTGAATGCTACCGACAAACTCCAACTCAGCAGGTAGCTCCGGCTGGGGTGATGATAATTGCCTCCCCAGGCTAACAACTCCATTTAATCTTGCGCAGCAGCAGCAACAAAGAGCGATTAAAACTCGCACACACACTGCTTGCTGGCAACGACCGACTTGCTGACGCTGCTCGCTGCTTTTTCCGCTAATTTGAATGCGAGCCGAGCGAGGTTCGTAACATGGCTTTCAATTAAAGAGTCAACACGTCCGTAGCTCCGTGTCTTCTCTAATGGTTTCTTCAGACACTCGGCAACGATCCCGATTTCCACCCTCGTGAGCCCAATCGAGTGGCTTACGCGAGCAAGTGTTCCAGTTACTAGATTTCCGAGAGATTATATTCTCTCACCGCCTGGCTGGCTGGCTGGCTCACTCGCTCGCTCGCTCGCTCGCAGCCCGGCCGGCCGCTTTATTTACAGGCTGCGCCGATTTACCGCAGCGGGAATCGGACTTCTTTTCCTTTGCTTGCACTTTTCGATTGATGGAGCGTACGCCAGAGATTGCCCGCGGCGAAAAGGGGGACGCGGCACGGGGACGAGAACAAATAAAATGTTCCGCCGCCTCCGCCGCTGGTGCTGGCCGCTCCTTTTTATCTGCGCACTCTTTTTTGCGGAGGAGGAGGAGGAAAGAGGAAAGGCGCAGGGAGAGTGGCCACACAGTGCATTAGCGCAACTTTTATTGCCTCTTAAAATGTTGCTGGAGACATTTCAAAAAATTAAATAACCCAGAGCGTGTGACCGAATTTAAAGCTCGTAAAACGCAGCCTGCAGTATAAACTTGAAGGAGCCGGCCGTTATTTACGCTATTTCGGGCTCTGCCAGGGACGTAAATCCACTCGAGCGAGACCTCTGATTTCGAGATCAATATTGAGTGAATATTTCATTTCTCTCAGAGCCACTGAAAATGTACCCTTTAAAAAAACACCGACAAACCGAAATACAAATTTTGAGCGCGTGAAAAAGCAAAAACATCAATTAAGTGCCGTGATGCGTGGCTGTTAAACGGCACGTCAGTTCAAACCCCGAGGACGTTTTAGCGGCCCCAACCCCGATGTCAGCAGCTCCTGCTGTTATGGCTCTCCACAGGCAAATTAGCCGAGAGCAGCGCGTGTACGTGCGATCGAGATGCTACGGCCGGAAATTCGGAGCGGAGAGGCCCGAACAACTGTAAGGCTTGGCCGCTTTTATTATTGAAATGACCGTAAAAAGTGGCTGATTTGTATGCGGTGCCTCATGCGCCTGCGAGTTTACATCAGCAACTTCACGTCATTCCGGCTGCCACAAACTGCGAACAGACCCACAAACAAGCAGCGAACCGGGCGAGCGAGCGAGCAAGCCGAGCGGCCGGAGAGAGAGAGAGAGAGAGAGAGAGGAAGAAGAAAAAGGAGCGTGTTCAGCAAAGAGAAAGAAAATCGCCAGCCTCGGGATAAATCGAACGGCAGGCGCGCAGCGGAAAAACGGGAAAATATCTTTGCTGCCTGCCGACGTCAACGTGTGGCTCTCTCTCTCTCTCTCTCTCTCTTGCAGTAGCAGCAGCAGCAGCGGTAGCAAGACTTTGAACAGTTGTAAAGTTAAAGGAGGGTGAGCGTCTCTCCGCTTCGCTTTCAGGCAGCGAGCGATTTTCCTGCTGCATCGTGAAAGGAGAAACGTGGCTTGCGAGACAAATCGCGTTTCAGATTTGCCTACGCATAATATCTTTACAGGCAGTGCACAAGGGGTTTCTTTAACAGGGCTGAAATAAATTTTTTATTGCTAAACGTTTTCAATCTTTAAAATAGCTTATGTTGGCTAGCTATTTATTCTAACTTTTCTTGTGATTTGATTTTTATTTCTAGATACGATTTTGCAAAGGAATTTTTGTAAAATAAAACGTAAAGAACGGTATATTTCTTCAAACAGACCTTCTGAAAATTTTGAGCAGCCCCCACCTCCCCCATTTCAAATTCAATCATTGCCGGAACATATAATTTACGCGACTCAGAATGGACGTTTTGCTGTTCAAGCCCATAGAGCTAACGGTATGCAACCGGTCGGACACTCGCGCAGTGCAGGCTGCATACCACTTTTGACGTGCGAGAGACGGCCGGTGGCGTGGCGTGGCGGGCTCGAAGCGAGCAAGAGACTTTTGATAAGGGATTTGCTAAGTTGTCATGAAAGAGGGTTTATCGGAAATGTGTATAAGCAGTTCAAATGTGAGTGGGTATGTTGTGTGCTGCGCAGCATCCGCTCATGTAAGCGTGTTCTTTCTTCTTCGGCTAGGTTGGCGCGGGCGGGCGAGGGGCGAACAGATTAGAGAGCAAAAGAGAAAGAGAACCTTAATCTTGCGCGTTGCAATCATGTTTTGATTCCGCCGCGCCCGTTCCGCTCTTTTTCTATTTCGTCCAAACCGAGATCACAGAAGAAGTTTTTTTCGTTCGCCGATTTTATTTCTGCGAGCAGAGCTGGATAGGAAGGAGAATGAGGAGGAAGAAAGCCTCGATCCTCGATCAAAGAGCGCGGCGGCAGATATTGTGTTTTCTGCGCTGGATGTCTGCGGTAAATAAAAATTGGCTTTGTTGCCGCGGCCGGCAGATAGATGGTGGATTGCGCGAAATGGGAAAAATGACTGATGATATTTTTCGGCTTCTTCTGCGGATTAAAACGATCCGTATCCTTTCGAGAATATAAATAAATAGATACAGTCCTCCTTTTCCTCTTTTTTTGGCGAACGCCTTTGAGTCGATGAACTCAAGAAAAGAAGTTGGCAGCCGGGCCGAAAACAAATTTCGTATAATCCTCTCACCGAGGTGGAAACATTTTCCTGCCTCCATTTTCCTCGTGCGGAGCACAAATCGGCGTCAAACTGGTCTCGATCATGCTTGTTTGCATAATCCCACCAGAGCCGCCAACTTCTTCGCTTTGGCTGGCGGAAGAGGCGGAATTTGTTTTTGCGGGCTCGAAATCGCGAGAGCCGAGCCGCACCTGGCGCACAAAAATTCAAATGGCTCTCGGCTTTAATTCGCGCAACTTATTTACTATTCATTGCGCTGGGCGTGCTGGGGCGGCAGAGAGGGGCTGCTCGCTCGCCTCTCCTAATGTGGCGCCTAATGGTAATTTAATCACCGCACAGCAATGCAAATACATTAATCTTCATCACTTAATTCAGCCGAGGCAGTAATAATGGAAATAATGATGCAACATGTTCCTCTTTTCTTTCCAGCAGCCCGCCCTGCAGCTCGATATTCATTAGCGCTGCTCGCGTGTTGCAAGCAATTTTGAAATGTTAATTGCAATTTATCAGAGCCACGCAGACGTGGACGTAATGTGCCGGCCTTCTCGGAACTTCTTCGACAACCATGGAGGTGATTCATCTCGCAGCAGCGAAGAGAAATTGCGCCAGGGATTTGAGCGAAAAATTGTCTCAACTCAACAACGCCACATTACGTCCACTTAGCAACTGCACGTTTCTGTTGGGAAAATAAAGTTTCCCATCAACAGAGTAAATAGTTTGTTTTTTGTTTAGTAAACAAACTCGATTCGTATCTCCCGGGACGCGGCGAACATTAAATGACGAGTTGGAAGACGCGATGGTAAACATTTTCATTGAATGAAAGCATTGTTTTATTAATACATTCAACAATGATTGAATTCATAAGTGATTCGCGGACGGCTTGTTTTTGACAGGCTATAAAAATGCAAATCCCGTGTGCTGGCGACCCATATTTTATAGATTAAAATGCGCGCGGTCTCTCGTTGGGTGGTCGGCTAGAGCATCTCTCTTTCTCTCAGTTCCCAGCTTGCAGAGCGATTGATTTTTTCGCCTCTTGTGGAAGTGCGCTGGTGAAAAATTAATTTGATGCACTCTCGCTAAAAGTTCCGGCTTCATTCGTGACCATATTTGACGACTGGAAAAGCTTTTGACACGAGAAGGCGCGCGTGGGTAGAATAATGTGATTCGAAAAATTATAATAATTCGGTGCGCGCTCTCGCCGCTGGGTGGTATTGACTGGCAATGACTCGGCAAGAGCAATAAATAAATAATATATTGTATTCGGCTCGCGGTCCGCCCTGCCGGCACGACGTATTTGTTTTTAATGCGAACTCTTGACTCCCAGCGCCATAAATTACCGGCCAAAATTATGACGAATTCCAGCACGCATACACGCAAGTCGAGCAAGCCGAGAATTAAATTTCACTCCGTAGCTCCTTTACGTCGGGAAAGCACTTTTTTTATTTAAATATGGAGTGGTATTTCCGACCAAAACCCAAATTTAAATAAAAATAACTTTGAAATTCAAATGAATGTGGGTAGAAATTGAGATATTCGCTGTTATATTTTAAGAAGCTAGTGAAACAGTTATAAAAGTTAAAATAAACATTTTTTAAAGTTGTACACCTGTAGAAATTTATCAATATTGAGGATTTGTTGTTATATCCTTTTCGAAACTATGCAACTAGCTTTGTTCACCCATTATTGAGATGAATTTCTTTTTAAAACTTACTGTAAGACTTGCATGGTTAAGGATCAAGAAGTTTTTACATAAATTATCCTTCCGATTAGCTCTTTTATTTTAGACAGCCCAGCATCGATAAAATATTTGTCTCTGAAAATGTATATCAAAAGAGATAACGATTAGCAGCACCGATGTTACAAAATACCAATCCCATATATTGTTATTTATTTCAGGGCTTAGGTACTAATTGCAGCGTCAGTTTTGAAAACCCTTAATCTCCTCTCACAATTCAGAGAAGGGTTAAGCGGCAAACTCAGCAAATCGAAGTGTTAATCACGCCCCTAACAAGCGAATCAAAGCTGCGAGAGGCAATGGCAAAGTCGCGCCGCGCTCGAGTTATGCTATTTTGTGCGTGTGGCAAGTGCGCGCGGCGCAATTACTTGGCAAAAGTTTAAATGGCATGAAAATGCCTCGACGCCGCCGTCGTCGCCACCGCCGCCTCCACATCACTAGCGTGTAAAGTGCTTTTCCTTTATGTGTACAAAAAGTGGCAGCAGCAGCAGCGGCGGCAGAGCGACTGCTGAGGGTGTTATTCGGTGTACATAAAACGCTGCTTGCTGCCTGGCTGGCTCTCCCGCCCGCCCGCCCGCTCGGGGATGATGCGAGAGGGCACATAAATCATGGCGGCGCAGCGAAATTTAGCCCTCTCTCTCTCTCTCTCTCTCTCTCTCTTATACGACCTTACAAATTGTAAAATCGATAGCAAACGTGTCATGATGATGATAACCTTCCTGTGCGAGTGTAGCGAGCTAGCTAGCGGCCCGAGAGTGGAGCGAGAGAGCTAAAACGTTTAACTTCTCCTTTCGCCCCTGAATCGGCTCGTAAAGGGGGATCATTACGCGGAGCGGCGACACAAACGCTGCCGACTACACCGAACGCTTGCTTGAGGGGGATCCAACTTTGGGAAAAGCGTTCCATTATGCAAATTCGTCAAAGGATTTGTGTGTGCCAAGGTGCAGCGCGCGAGCCGCGGTTGTGTTTGAGCTTCTTGTTGGCTAAACATTTTTCCGCAACGTTTAAAAGAATCAATTAAAAACTCACTTTGCGGAAAAAAGAACTTGCACGAGGAAGGGAAAACAAATTTAGGAGGGCTTTGTGAGAACGATTTTTTTTCCTGGAATTTACAGATGGGAGAATTTTTTCTTAAACGTCCATGCAGTAAGCAAATTACTGAAGCTCATTTACAGTAAAAAGTTGGAGCATTAACAGAATTAAAAAAAATCAGACGACAACAACAAACACAATTTTTGCATGAACCACATAATTTTCTTGTAAATGAGAACTACAAATATGTATAAGCGTTTGTTAGATTCAACAGTCAATTGATTGCCACAATAAACGATATTTTAAATCTAGACTTGCAAATGACCTTGCAGACACAGATTAATTTGTCAGCAAACTAATATGATTTTCCTTGCCCAAAAGAGGGAGCCAGTTTAAATTAAGTCACATATAAACAGCTCATTAGTTTCTCTCAGAATATGCCTGAAATTTATAAAACGCCTGCGATTCGCGATGGTCAACCAAACTTTCTGCTATTTATATATAATAATAGACGTATTTTTACAAGATACGCTTGTAACGGCTTCCATCATTATTTTTTTCTGTGTACGAATAAGAAAAAAAGCTTCTGACACTTTTTTATGTATTAAGAACATTATTAGAATTTCTCAAGCCAGAAATATAAATCAGAAATTAAGTTTTACACATTTTTTAAACAATCATCAATTTGAAAAATTAGCGTAGTGGTTTGCCCTGCCGGCGTTTAACTCTTCTCTGCTCGCTTGGCTCTCTCTCTTACTGAATCTCAAGTCGCAGCTCAGCGCAGCCATTGTTTCGATCTCTCGGTCAATTAATTAATTAATCAGGGGAGTGAGGGGCGCGGCTGATAGATGGCATTGGCGCCCATCCATCCACGTAATCGCGCGCCCGCGTCTACTGCCGCGGGGTTAATTCCGCACGGCGTTCGTTCTCTCTGCGCCGCTTAATAAAATTATTGACGTTCAAACAACACTCGGTGGCGATGATATCGGGCCTCTAATGTTTAAATCGATACAGCACATAGCAATAAAACGTTCTTTATGACGGCGGGCAGATGCTGCCTCTCGCTCGCAGCATCGCAGCAGCAGCAGCCGCACCGCCCGCTCTCTCGCCGGCTCGGCGGCGCATCGGCACCGCAAGTCAAATGCTGCGGATGCGGCGTCTGACCCTGCTCAATTAAAATTGAAACGTCCAAAACAGCGCCGCCGACTGCCGGCCGACTGGCTGGCGCGATTTCATTGGATGAGCGACAATCAACCGAAATTAATAAACTGTGCGCCTCGCCGGCTATTGATTTTATTAATAATTGAGAACGCGCTCTCTGCTTCTGCCTCTCTCTTTCTCTTTCTGCTACAACGAATATTCAGGGACGAGGGCGCCCAGAGTCGAATTGTTTTCTCCGCCACTGGTGGAGAGTCGCGTTTGTTTGCGGAGAATGAAGTAGCCCTTCTTTTTGCCGCAAACGGCGTCGAGAAAATTGCTATAGCTGTGACAAGGGGCAAGGAAAAGATTTCACATTAAAAAACTCATTTCTGCTTCGGGTCAAAAGTTCTTTATCTGCGAGAAGACCGCACACACGGAAGAGATTGCTGGCAAACCTCTCGAAGGAAGTGCTGACGTTTAGGGTGATTATTCTCCCCCAATTAGGGGGAGGAGATTGGTCGATGATGCAGTAACGGGGCTCGAGAGTCAGTCTAGCATCAAATCCACGCGAGGCTATTAGTCGAGAGAGCGGGCGATGAGAGAGCAGAGAATGAAATTCCCACGTCCTCGGCTAATTTGAAAGCGTCTCAAGCGCAATAAATCTTTTCGCTAAATGCACCGAGGATAGCTCAAACATCACGTATGGAGCGGCGACGGCGCTTAATCCAGCCCGGCAGAAAGCACCTCTCTCTCTCTCTCTCTTCTCTCGCTTATGTCGTGCGCTATTAGTTTTAGCAGCGAGCGAGCGGCAGCGAGAGGAAATCCCCACTGGAAAGCATTAGGGTTCCATTTCCCCTCGCAGTATTTGTTGTTAATTTGTAAAGTCCCTCGTCCGGCTGATGAGGTGCGCGCCGTCAGCACTTGCAGACATTTCGCATTATTATGCCGACAATGCCCATTATGCGTATTAGAGGGCGTGCAGGAAGTGAGCGCAAAGAGTGTTTGCCTGGGCCTGGCGCCGTGTTTTCGGTGCCACCACCCGAAAGATTTAGCGGGTTTTAAACGAACGTTGTGGAAGGGGACACAACCCTTGTAACAGCTGTATTTATAGAGGCGCGCACGGCGGGCTTTGTCTCGCCCTCTCTCTACACATTTTTGCTGCCCGCAAATTGCGTGCGAGGCAATAAACGAGTTTTCTTTGAAATAATTGTTTCTCGGGGAAATCCAACAGAACGCGTGACAATGTATGAAAACCATTTTTGCTTTCATATTCTTAAAAAATTCGCATATATGTAACAGCTATTTTTATTTCTTTTTATTTTTTCTCTTCGTGCGTATTTTTCCATTTTAATGATTGAATTGTAAAATTTTTCAATAGCGAACTCTGCAGAGTGAATTTTGTGACTGTCCAGTAAGAGCGAAAAAGTAAAAAAAATCACTCTTATCCATCTGTGCAGAGAAAAGAGAGCTATTTTTTCAATTTAGCGCTCATTTGCCTAAATCAACGGCTTTGTCTCACTGCCGCTGTTGACATTTACTTGTTGAAACGGCACAATATATTAATGTTCACACGTTGCAGGTAATAAAGTTTTGACATTTAATTTGTCGCACCGGCACCAAATTCAATTTAAAGTTTGGCCAGGCGTCGATGGAAATGAGACGCATATATACACGCGGTTCATAAAATAAAAGCGGCAGGCGTCGATGTATAAAATTTTGTGCGCCGTGGCAACACCTGTTTTACAAAATACATCGAGACGAGAGCACACTCTGCGGACGTGCTGTCGCTGGCGTAATTGTATCACCTCTGGCTCCATTGTACCCAGCTGAAAAGCGTGATTTTACACTCTCGCTCCGCGTCAGCACTCACTCGTCGTTTATTCAAAGGAGCAGCGTCTGATGGACGTGAATAAATCAACACGATGCGGCGGAATTGAGTTGCGCCTTTTAATTATGTACGCGCCCTCCAGTATTTCCAAACACCGGCAAAAAGCTATTGGTGCCTGCTGCTGCTGCTGTTGGGGATTTATGTGTTGCACACTCACACTCTCTCGTCGCGCACGTGAGTGTTGCGCAAGAAAGTCCGTCGTTTTAGCGAGCAAAGAATGAAACAGCAGACATCTCAATATTGGATCTCGACGCTCGGGCGTTTCAGATTCAGATAAAATTGCGCAATCACGCTGCTCAAATTCGTCCTGGGAGGAGTGCTCGCGAGTCGTTTTGCAACCTCAGTTAAAATAATCTTCGATGTAATCGTGCTTCGTGATTTTATCTTCTAATTTAAATTACATTCGAAATTTCAAAGGCGCAGTTTCGTGTCATCTCCATTTACCACCCGTTCAGTGTATACCGATATGGTAAGTGCAATAATCGTCTATCATGGTGGAGAATAAGGGGGGAAAGAAATCCGAAATGCGCGGCCGAATGAGAGAGCGATTTGGCACCAGGTTACCGAAAAATTCTGTGCCAATTAAAACTGTTTTCGCAAGAGGCTAGATTGGCTGATGAAACGAAAACTTTGCTCCCCCATCCGCCCACCCGCCCGCCCGCCCGTCCATACTAATTAGCAGACGGAAAAAACAGCTGCAGCGTGTTTTCATTCGAGACGACGAGCTGCTCTCTCGCCGAGGCAGCTAGCGACGGGGGTATGGCGATGTATACGCGCAGCAGGCTTGGGGTTGTCTGTCACCCACCCGCATGGCCCCCATTCGAGTGTGCGAGAGAGCGGAGGCAGTTTCGTCGTCTGAGTGAGCTGCTGCCGCTTTTATTGTTTCACACCCAGCCAGTGATTCAGCACGCCGAGATCAATAAATCGAGACACCATCCCTCTCCGCTCGGCTCACGCACTCGGTCCAAAATTTGTGATGCTTGCTCTCAGGCCGCGCGACCGTGCCGTGCAGCCGCTAATGATCTCTGCCTCCTCCTGCTTTCTTTTCTTTTGATGGATCATAATAAATATAATATCCGAACGCAGTTTTAGAGCTGCGCCCGCTATAAATTCCGACCTGCTGTAAAAAACTTGCTCGTCGCGGCGCACTCTTTGGGGGGAGCGTTTTCACTTTTAATTGGATTTTTACAATTGCTGCTCGGCGCGCTCCTCGCTCGCAAAGTGCAGTAGCAGCAGCTCGGCGACCGGCTGCTGATGATGGAGGAAACGAGTCGAGCGGGGAGAAGAATTATCGATCCTTAATTGCGGATTGCTGCCGCGCTGATTGAGTGTTTCTCTTCATTGGATTGAAAGACGCCCGCCGCCGCCACCGCCGCCTCCGCTCTCGGCTCGCCAAGTCAGAGGGGAAATCCGGGAAACAGTTTGCTTTCTGATCACATTTTTCAGCCGTTCAAATGGTATATTACGTGGAAAAGAGGCTGAATTGCAAAAATGTTAAATCGCGTTTCACGCACGAAGGCGAGCAAGCGCGTGCTTTGAGCTCGGCGCAGATGTGTGTTTGCGGCCAATTTCGGCAGCGCGGCTGACTTCCCACTCGAGCTCATGCGCCGGCAAAAGTGGATTTGCGAATAACGAACAATTTGGAGAGACCTCTCCGTTTGTCTCCGTGCCGCAACACCGCAATTCCGTATTTGGTGGCCTCTTTATTACCGCCAAATATTTGGCATATATGTCTTAATCAAAGCACACACAAATTATTGCGGATTGTAATCACGTACGTCAAGAGTTTCCTCATTCCTGCGACCGTTTATCTCGAGTGCCTCCGCTTGTTTTTTTTATAATGCAGCAATCGCAATTTGCCATATCTGTGGTCTTTACGAGCTGCCTGCTTTTCTACTTATTTACCAGCGGTGCTCGTTTGGAAACAAGCGTCTGCTCCCCACCACACACATACACAATCCTGCTCTCCGAGGAAGGAAAAACTATTTTTAAAGCCCCCCATAGAGTTTGCGGTAGGTAAAGAGTTTAGTAATTTGTGTCTGCCTGCGCATTATTCGTCGTCTCTCTTGCCTTTCTCCGCGCTGGCTGCCGGCGGCGCAAAGCACACTCGTCGCGTCGTTTCGTTTGTGCTCTGTGATGATGATATTAAGTAATTTTCTAACGAGGTTCGTGACTGCTAGTTTAGCTTCTTAATGGATTGCAGAGCGACTGACTGAGTGCGAGAAAGAGCCAGGGAACGGCTTGTTATTATTGCCAGTGTTAAAAGCCCCATGACTCGGATGTGAGTGCGCTCTCTGCATACATTACTTCACGTTTTATGTGTGCATGTGTGTGTGTGCGCGCGAGCGTTCTCTCCTCTCTCTTGCTTGCTCGCTCTCGCTCGCCGGCTATTTTATTCGTTTTAGTCGGCGAAATAAACGAGTTGCATTACGCCTCATAAAACAATAACATAAAACACTCTAATGCTCACTTTATAATTTCTTAATTCAACAGCACATGTGTGATGGGTGCGCAAATGCAGGCTAAATGAAACACGGCCGCGATGATACCTACCGAGCCAGTGAGTCACGCGAGCCGCTTGCTTTTTCGTGTTATTTATTCTGCGCTCGCACATAGAGCGAGAGAGGCAGGTAGGCGGTTTGATTTATTATGCTGGCTGCTTAATAGCGAATTTTGTATTTTACGGCAGCCTAATAAAATGAGCGACGATAATCGGCCTGTTTATTCCTGCTGGCTCACGGCATTTATTTATTGTTTGATCAGCATTTTTAATTTATGTCCAGCTCGGCCTAGATCTATCAGAGGCTGAAAGCTCTTGAAATTGATCTTTTAGCGGGGTCGTCCTCCCTTCAATTTATTTGACAGCGTTTTAAAAATGGGATGAAAATTTTGTAAAAATCGAATAGATTGTTATGAACTGGAACATAATTTTAAATTTGGAAAAAAGGGTTGCTGTCTTTAATGGATTCCTTTGATAAAAAAAACAAACATAAAAATGGATGCTGAAATCAAAGCTTTAATTTTATTTTACCAATAATGTGTTGGCAAATACAATAAAATTACTAAATAAAATGAATTTTTGATTCTATGATAGTAGTAATGGACGAATAGAAGAAATAAACTCTAATTACTTATGCTCTGTTTAAATCTCTGCACGTTTATTTTCATAATTATTTCAATACCAGCCGACACTTAAAACTAAATTTTATTTGCGTTTATATTCGATACAACTGTTGCCATTACTTAAATATAGATAAAATTTCCAATATACCATCCAGAAATTTCTTGTCTTTGTTTTACATCTTTAAATGAGAATATACAAATATTATCTTAAAATTTAACAAATGACAGGGAAAAGTGACCAATTTTTGCTCTCAATCATACACAAAGGAAAAGCCATAGTTTTAAAGCATCTATATTACAATAAGATTAAAATATTGTAAGAATATTTATATACCCCTCCCCCTGATCTACTTGAATAAAATAAAACTTCTAGAACTTTTTATATTTTGGCGGTGTCTTTGTCCTCTACTTTAACGATCGAAATTGCGAAACGTCCGGCGAAAGAAGACCTTAATTGCGACACAGCAGAATAGGACTGCTGCCAGTCGCCTTTGTCTCTCACACCTCGCCAATTTTTGACGCTGCGACGCTGGTTGCATACAAATCGAACAACACCTGACTGATTCACCAACTGACATCATCTTTCGGGCGTCACGTAAGCACGAGTCATAGAAAACTGCGCACTTGCTTGACAAATTGAAGGCGCATCGACAGCAATTATCGCTCATCACAGCCGCGGATTTACCAATTAAGCATCACCGAGAGCTTCTGGCTGCGGTTAAACAAACAATCTACATAAATTAGCTCGGCTGGAGCAGAGGGTGTCTATTTCAGTCGTTCTCCTGTGTGGCAGGCATCTCGTGGAGCGGCCACAAAATAAATAAATGTGTTGTCTGCTGGCTCAATTGAATTGAATTAAGGCCTGTTTGTTGTGCCGAGCAAGCATAAAAGCTGCTGGCGGAGAGACGAGAGAGCGAGAGAGAGAGAGCCTGGTCGACGGCGGCGTCTCACTCGCCAAGCCAGCACATAAACCATTCGCTCTTTCTCTCTCACTCAGCTCGAGTTCCGAGATTGATGCGCCGTGGTGGCTGAAAGGGCTTAACTATTGCCCCACATGATGATCTTAAGTGCTTCATCAGAGGCGTGGCCGTCGCTTATATTTTATTCGCCGCACTTTATAGCGCGCGTGAGGCGGAGTCATTTCAATAATGCCCGAGCTGATCTAAGCGAGCTTGTTTGTAAAAGCAGACGCGCTTCAAATTGAAAAAATATATACACTCACGTTCTGATAGCTCGAGTTGGTTCGTCGATCGAGCAGAAATCGCAAATCGACGCGGCTGCGAGAGCGTGTTTACGAATACTTTTGTGCTCCAAGCGGGAGGATGCATTCTGCTTGCTTTCTCGACCAATTCTTTTTTTCCCTACACCGCTATGTTACGACTTTTCGGAAGAGAGAATCGTTTCTGCCAAATTTGTGCGCCCTTTTTATTTCCCGCCGGAGCGCTTTTCCACTCAGCGCTTTTTGTACATCAATTATAAAAGTCAATTTAAAAGGTTTTGTGTGCTGGAACGAAAGCGTGTTTTGGCTCATTCATTTGACCAGCATCCCCGCTGGTATTTTGGTCCAGCACAAAAGGGACGGGTTTCCGCAACAGCCCGTCGAGAAAAAAGAGGAAATAAAACGAAATGCCAGTTTTTTTATGTAATATAATTCTTCGTGAGCACTTTCGGATAAACAAAATGCGCAGGAAAATTTCTTTTTCACCCAGAGGTGCGCGTGTATAGCCGAACGAGCACGTCAAGCGCAGAGAGAGAAGAGAGACCAATTTTCATCTTAATTCACACGCACACAAGCCGACAGATTCCAAAACAAACAATCAGGATTGCATTAAGGAGCCAACATGAAACAGCAGACGTGGAGCGCTTGGTCGTGAACTCGAACCATTAATAAAAGTTCCCTGGGTGGATCAGCGAGGAAGGGTTTCGTTCGAATGAGGCAGGCTCAATTAAGAAGCTTTGGGAAAATTCTGTTGGATTAAGAGCCGCGGAGAGAGAATTCCAGCGCGTAAAAAATTAATAAAAATGTTGAGGTTGACATTAATGTGCGTGTGTGAGGCAGCGAGAGGTGTTCCTCTCTATCTCTGGTTATTTTTTGTTCAATTTCCAACCATCGACTGGCAGCCCCCACCGCGGCGGCGAGAGTCGATAATTACCGGTAACTTTATAAGCCGCGCTGCAACAGAACAAATCCATTAGCGATGAGCCTCGTCGTCAACCTGTGTTATTTAATGCGCTGCTGTTGGCGATGGAATTGGATGGACCGAGCAGCACAGGACGGACGGACGGACGGATGGATGGATGGCGGATCGACCGCACGCCAGAATGGACCCATTTATTATTGATCACCTGGGTAATTAAAATGCCATCCACCCTGGCCGCGCTGCAACCGGGGCGTATTGTGCTCCACTGACTTTGTACGTGTGTATGTGTGTTGTGTATCATTGCTGGCATAAATGCTGCGCTCAATGCTGCGATGGGTATTGTCTTTTTCCAAATGGGAAACAACACCCGAGTGGCGCATAGTGTGTTATTCTGCCTTTCATTTTTTCCCTGTTTGCAATTTATATAGCATGCTGGTAAAACACGAGAGGTACATTATAAATGAAGGTTTTAAAAAAAATTGATGTTAAATTAAGCTCAAACCCGTATTAAAAACTCTGAGATTCTTCTACATTCTTAAGTGATGTGAAACTCATGTTAAAACAGGAAGGTAAGTATATTTTTTTTCAGTTGGTTAAATATCTTTTTGCTCCACTGAGGTCCTTTTTTTCATCAGAGGCTTTTTCGTCTCCTTTAAAGCCGGACAAAGTGTGATAAGAGGTTTGAAATCATCACTAGAAAAAAGCCTGACAATAAACACTGCAGACGAAAAAGAATTGAGATATCGAGGGGTGAGGGGTCAAAGGACAATTTTAGGCCATAATGATGCTTTTACTTTTACAATCATATGAACCAACTTTAAATTTCTTAATAGATATACTAAATAATTTCAAAAAACTGATTTTGCGTAGTTTTGCTTCATGATAATTTCAGTAATGAATTTTGTTTAAGTTTAAAGATATTTTCAAATTTAAATCAATTTGAACAGTTCCTTTCTCTAGGACATAAACCAAGTTTTTTTCTAGAAAAACATTTAAAATATTATTTAATGATTTCATCATCTTGTGTTCCTCGTGCGGTTTGTTTCTTCGCCTTGCAAATTGATTATGCTTCAATAAAATATTTTTCATTTGAGAAAATACCAAAAACTTACAATAAAAATGTTTAACCCAAGCTCTGAAGCAAATTTGCTCTCAAGAATTAATTTAGGCACTTGACACACCGCATCAAGCGTATTATCATTGCTTTTACAAGCCACCGCAGACTGCAATGAAAATTCCCACTCATTCGCTCTCAAAGGCAGGGATATAGTCTGCATGTAAAGCCTAACTGTGTCGAGTGTAAATAGCTGGTGCATCGGGTTCCGCGCGCGCGATCTCTGCAGTGATTGCAGCAGCAAAGCGCATTGATTAATGCAAAACGGGCCGTGTGTTGAGAGAGTGGTTGTTATTGAATCGCTGGGCGCAGCGCAGGCTGCATTGGCTCCGCCGGCAGCAGCAGCAGCAGCAGACAACCAGCCAGCCAGCCAGGGTGGTATAATATAATAGCACACACACAAACACGGACTGTGCTGGAACTGGCTGTAGGTGTGCTGCCGCTTGAGTTACAGTAGCATTGCAATACGTCACAACACAATGCCGCTGCGCTGATCAATAACATACACACACAGTCATCTCAAAGAGCCGCTTCCAATCGGTGCTGCGCTGCTGCATTGCTTGTTGCCGAGCAGAAGCTGCTGGATTTGTAAGGCGCCTTTGCAAACTTTCGCGTGGAAGGTCAATATTGTGGTAAAAGGAGATGACACGCTGTGTGGTTGTGCTTTAATATTTCATATAACGGTGAAAGGGTGAATGCTGAATTGCTCTTTAAGTTAAAAATTAAATACATATTGATCTTGAAGATAGACATTTGTTTTGATGACTTTTAATTGAAAATCTTTCTCAAATAGAAATTAATGAGACCCAATTAAGAATTCAAAGGGTTTTTCTTTGCTGGATTCACGTTCTTATTAACTTATTATTTTGCTTCTTTTACACACAAATTATTTACAGATTTTTGTCTACAGGCACGTCCATTTACAATTAATTATTTGATAAAAATTAAAATATTTCAAAAAAATTGAGAATTCGCCTAATTTCTGAAAACAAGTTTGGCAATTGTCCACTTATATCAGACGATTTTAAGGAGAAGCAGCGAAAATTGGCCTGTTCCTCGATTTAGTACTGTTCACACTTAGCTTGTGTAATAAATGAAAATAGGCATATATTCTGCTTTTGGAGAAACTTCAGCAAATATTGAAACCCTCCCACTTCGTCACGTTGTCTCATCTGCAAATATAGTGCTTCAAGAGCAAAAACAGAAAAGGGAACAGTTTTTGTCGTTTGCGTGAGAAAGAGATCAATTTTGACTTAATGACTGGCGAGAAGATTGTCTCTCGGCACTCGATGCGACTCGCTGACTGACTAACCGCCCGCCTGACTCATCTCTCACTCGAATAATAACAATTAGAGACGAACGCGTCCCGTCGAGCCAGGGGGCTGTTTTAGTAATCAGCATCTGCAGCCGAAAAGCTGCTGAGAAGCGAGACGACGAGGACCTCCTACCAAGAGACGCAATTAATTAATAAAACACACACACACGAGCGCGCGCGAGAAAGCTGCTAGGTGCCTGTAAAGCGCTGCTCTTAGCCGAATCGCTCGCTTCGCTCTGCTCTTAATTCTCCGCCGTTTGATCTGCGAAATTTAGGTGGCATTTCGAGCATTCGGTAAACTTTTTCATCCGCCCTCGGCGCTCGTTATTCACGCTGAAAATCTGGTGCCAACTTTTAAATAATCGCGTGTGCTGTCGGTGCGTCTGCCTCTTTTCTTGCTCGTTTCCCTCCATTCTCAGCTGTGCGGGCGCTTAAACGAATCGCGCCCGGCACTCGTTTAAATTTCGAGAGCTTTTTTTAAACTGCCGTTAAACGACGAGTAGAAATAATTTCCGCCAAATTCCAGCCCTTCAGCAGCCGCACCGCGCGGGCAAGAACAGATTGATAGTTTTTATTTGCAGCACGTGTACGTCTCCCCCGCTGGAAATAATATATTTTATGTGTTTAATCTACGCTATCGTCAGAGGAAACGACTTCGCGTACAGACCAATTAAAATAAATGTCTCTCTCCTCAGCGGTGGCGGCGACGGCGGCGGCAGCAGTGGCCTATCTGCATTGTTTGCTCATACCGAAACAGCGTGGTGGTCATCTTTTTATGTAACATCTGCTGGCCATACTTGGTCCTTTCCGCTGGAGCTGGTCCCCGAAACGTTTAACAAAGCGAAAAGACACAAGAAGCAGCGGGGAACCCCGCTGCAACGCACCATGTGTTTCACCAAGATGGTTTTTTCTCGGCAATTTTCCTAATTTACGAGTGGATTAATCCCCGTGCGGACAATTCCCTGGAATGAATCTCGCGTGCTGCGCCGCGAGGCGGATATTGTGGAACAAAACATGTGCACGCTTGTGTAATGCAAAGCTTATTACACTGCAAATATCGGGTCAGTGCTCCTTCAGCAGGGGCACAGGCAGCGCTAAAGGTGATTGATGAGCAAAAAGAATGTTACTGCCATGCGGCTGGCTATCAACCTCTTTGCTTTGACCAGCTTATCCAACGAGCGCAGCACAAAGTGCTTTGATTGATTTTTAAATAGCTGCTTGCATGTAAAACTGGAATTTTCCCAATGTGTTCACGGCACTAATGCTTTGGAGACTTTTCAACATTCAACTTTTCACGATAACTAGTGGAAAATGAAGAATTGCCACATTTAAATCTACTGGCTAATTTTCTGGTCGGAAAACCATTTCGCCGAGCGTGTTATTGCGACATGTTCGAACATGCCACATTTCAGCCGCGCAAAAAGCCACGAGGTCGTTGAAAAGCGATTATCTGCTCGCTTGCATGATGCTGCGCCGCGAGTTTGATGTATTGTATATACGGCGATGTAGTGCGAACGCCGCTTTGCCTGCGCGCCCACCCGCTGTATCACGAGAGAATCAATTTGGCTGATGAGATGTCTTTTGCGGCGCACGCAAAACTTTTGAAGCGCCACGTACACAGTATGTGGATGTACAGAGCAGCCGAGAGAGGAAATGATGATGAACCTGTTGCGCGGCGAGCACGGCGTGAATTATAATATAATGTGTGCCGTGCGAGTGGAAAACTTGCATGCCATTAGCATAATGCAGGCAGAATGGCCCATCAAACGCGCGCGCCGCATTCCTTTTCCGGCAAGCACCAAAGTACACACTTTAACTCAGTCTGCACACACACTAGTTATTGACACTTAAGAGTCTCTGAAAGAGATTTGCTGTGAAAGCAAGTAAAACAAATGATGTTTGTGCTACTGTAACTAAAGTGCTGTACTAATTGAAACTGGTGAGCGGAAATGTTTTCTTCATTTTAAAGAATAAATTATTGACAAATTGAATCAATTCAATTAGCTTTGTGTTGCCTTTTCTTTGCCTCTGCTTTGTATTTCCTTCTTGGCTGAGAAACAAATGCATGAAGTAAAACACTCGCTTGTGATTCATGTGAAGAGAAAAATGTTGCAAACTGTGTATGCGTGTATAGTTGCCCAAATAATGTGCATGAAGTTAAATAACACTGATTGAGTACTATAATCCACGGATTTTTGTGTTTTTAATTATCTAATTTGTACATTTAAATTTGCTTCAAAACTCGTTGCGTTACTTAAATATCGGTTGATAAAATATACATTTATGAATTAGAATTGAAAATGAATTGTAAAAATTTTTATTCACAATCCATTAAAACCAATATATACTGTATATACACACATATATTGTTGCTCACAATATATTAACTTTTGATATCAAAATATAGTCTTCAATAAAATATGCCTGCTCACGCCTGCTCAATATTTTCATGAATCCTCCCTCTTTCGTGATTTACTAATTGTGAGATGCAGCTATAGAACCAATAGCTTGATTAAAAAAATCAACGACTCTTATAGAACGAACTTGTCAGATTGGCTAGGCAACAAGGTTCGCAAATACTCACATTATTCTGGAAACAACAAATGCGTTGTCAAAAGTTGTTAATTACGAGTTTTTCCGACAAAAATGCATTTTGTGCAGTAGATAATTAATATTTAACTTAAGACGACCAAAAAATGAATTAAAAAAAAAATCAATTCTAGTAACTCTGATTTCACATATTAATGGATTTTTGAATTTTTTTACTATCTTTCTCTCGTTTAACGTAATTTATGATCTTTTCAACACTCAAATTCAGAGAAAGATGGAGATATTGGTGCGTTTTTCGGCTAATTTTTGTACACAAAAAACAGAGGTGCAATTTTGCGCATTGATAAATTAGCGAACTCTGCTCTGCAATCTCGTGATTTGTCCTTTTGACACCAAGAAGCTTGTTGGATCGATGGGAGGGTGGGTATTCGCGAAATCTCCCTCCACCTCAATCGGGTCTGCATTGGACCCCTATTTAGTGGAAATCATTTTATGGAAGCGGCGAGAGGGCATGTACCGCACCTCTGGTCACGTCGATGGAGCTGCTTGCTGCCTTCTAAAACGAGGGGACAGGTAGGCAGAAGCAGGCAGGCGTGTTTCGGAAGCGAGAGAGCAACATCTCGTCGTCTCTAATGCGGATTAGATGGAGTCCAGGGGCACTCCATCATGCATGCGTCCAGCGTTTGAGGCGACTGAGCAGCAATAATCGGAAACCGATATGTAACGAGACGGCGAGGCTGCGCTGCAGCGACGACGACGCCGAGAGAACCAGGGAGATCCACCGCACTGTGTGGCCCATTTATTTCCACCCGGCTGATGGCAAATCGTCGCTCTATTTCATTTTATTACAATATCATCGTAGCTGCACGGCACACTCTGGCGTGGCTCAAGCAGAGAAACTGCCGGGCGATATCGATTATTGGACTCGCCATCGCCGCTAACTCACTTTGTCAGATCAATACACTTTTTGCAGTTTAAATTGAGCGCATTCCTCTAAAGCACCGCGACGAATGTGCCGATCGTCGAAATTACGCGACCTGGCCATACTTGCGTGCAAATTTATTCCTGCTCTCTCCTCGACGCTGCCGGAGCCATACTCGAAAGTGTAATAGCCGTTTCAAAGGCGGCTGTGTGTTAAGGTCCTTCGGCGAAAAGTCATTCTCAAAATTCTCAGAAGTGCTTGAAAATAAGCCATCAAAAAAGTCTCTGCTTAATTTGTCTGCTCGCTTGCGGAGGCTCGTTTCGACGTTAATTATCGCACCCATCAGGTGGTTTTCTGCAAATTCCCGCAGCCCACTCAATTTCTGCTCACGTTCCTCATATCGCCGTAAATGAAGTGAGCGAGTGTGTATTTTGAAATGCTCGTCTATCTGGTGTTGCGGGGTCGATCGTTAATGCTTTCGAATTCAACACGCGCAAATCGTTGATGCAAAAGCTGTGCCGCCACCGCCGCTGCCGCCACCGCTGCTAATTGAAATTGTAATTACGTGGCCGGGGCTAATGCGTCGGTCGCGGTGGACGCACCATTTTTAATGCATGAGTCCTAATCGTGGCGTCCGAGCGCAGAGTAATACGTCGATAGGCAAAAGTCGGAAAACAGACGTTCGGGCTAAATTAATTTATTCGGGTTGGACATTTGACGGTCACAGCTTGACTTCCTGATCAGCTTAATGACGCCAACGAAAACGTTTGCTCGTTAGCAGGCGTTCCTTCCATCTCGGACTCTTTCCGCTTCGAAATTTCTTTTGAAGAGCGACGCAAACCAATCCACTTTTGTGGGGAGGCGACGACAAGAGAGGAGCTGCTGGCAGCTTAACTGGCGTGTGTGTGTGCATGCATTCGTCCGACTGGCTGCTGAAGCGTCCGTCCAAACCGACTACACAGGAGAACGCAGGATGAGCTCTAAAAATAATGCTCCTTTATGCATGTAAATAGATGAATGGTTTGGTGAGTAGTTATTGAAGTGTGCTCATCTCTTTGTGTGGGCTCATTCCGCCCTGCGCCTTCTAAACGGGAGCGGAAAAAACGGCGTGGGCCACACTGGCCGACTCATTCAGCGCGCCGGCAAAAAATCGTCAGCACAGGGCGAACGAACGAGCGAGCGAGAGGCAGGCGCCTTCTTGGACGCTTTTCAAAAATACGTGTCGCGCGAGATTTATCCCAACACCCTCTCCCTTGAAAAATGGTTTTGACAAATTTAGACCATCAGCACGCCGAGGGTCGAATTAATACGCGCGCCGTGTGCTCCAACAAATTGGCTGCTTGCTGCTTTGAAGTGATATTATTTATCTCAATCGAGCCGGTGGTCCCTCTTACATAATGTGTGCACGCCACTGGCTCGTTTAAAAGAAATTTATTTGGCCGCTCGTCTGCGCGGGGACACCGTCGTCGTCGCCTCGCCGATGAATAAAACATGCTTGTCCGAGCCCGAAATTAAAAAGCCGACGGAATTTCATCGCCGCACCAACAACAAGGCCCTCTTTATTTTTAATTAATCTGATTAGATTAATCTGATCGATTATGTGGGGATTGAGAGGCAAGAAGCTGTTTTTCGGACGGCTCGCCTTCAATTAAGTAAAGTCAGCTTCAATTTTTTTTGTGTGCACGACTGCGCGAAGACGCTTAATTAAAACTCGCCTCCGCAGCGCAGCGTGGTGGACCAAATTGCCACATTAATTTCGCGCAAAGAAAATACTTACTGGCCTCATTAAGGCATAATTAACACTTAAATCGCCGGGCTGCTTGCTTTTTGCAGAATTTCTCTGGTGGTCTCAAGCAAACTTGATCGATGCAAAAGATAAGCGAGCTCGGTCCCGAAACAAACTCTCTAACGACCGATACATATACTTGAATCGCGTTGATCAAACTCTCGGCCGCAGACTGCTGGGACGAATAAACAGTATAAACACACTTTCGGTGTGGAAACTTCATAGGAGGCCAATTTAATAACACACGAGAGAGCGTAAAACGCACACGCTCTCGTCATAATTTGAGTTTCAAAATGATGAGACCGGCGAGTGTGTGTGTATTTCGGTGCCTATTTAATGCCTTTCGGTTTCCGCCAATTAAGAGGGGCACACATTCTCTCTCTCTCTCTCTCTCTCTCTCTCTCTCGCTCTCTATATCTCTCTAGTTTGTTGCTTCCATGAATGAGCCGAGAAAAGCAGCAGCGGCGGCGGCGGCGTCATCGTCGCAGGCAGATGGATGAGATTGGCTGAATGTGCGCGTGTTGTGTATATATATGCGCGCACACACACTCATCTTCCTCCAGCAGATGAAGCTCATTTTAAACGCGCAGCAGCCGCAGACAGAGCGAACGCGCTTTATAAAAAATGTTATTTTAATGGGAGGAAATAATATTTGAGTAAACAAGCGCGAGAGAGCGAGAGCGCGGTCGAGGCGTCGGCGATAATATAAATGGCCGACACTTTGCAGCAGTTAATGCGCCGAACCGAGCGGGAAAATGGATTTTAAGCCTCACCCTAAATTTAGGGGCACAAATGGAACTCCGCAATTTAATCCTTCAACGTTCGTTTAATGTTGGGTTTGATTTTGTGTGATACGAGAAACAGGTGATCATGGTTTGTAGTGAATTCCAAATTTTATTTCAGGATAAACCGATACGTCGATGGTTTCATCGAAAATGTAACACGGAATATTAAAGAAAAATATGTCGAAAAATAACCGTTTGATTTGGTCAGCAAACAATGCAGAAATTGCCATTTATAATCGGCAATCGCATCATCCACCAAACGCTGGAAAAAAAGAGCGGCCAATATGTATTTATTGCATCATCATTGTTCAGGGGGACAGAATATTTATAGGAAAAGTCATTTCTTACAGTGATTGCTGTGCTGCTTGTTGGACTTTCTTTGTTTGTCTACGTTATTGCAGTAAGGATCAACAATTAGCCTTGATGGAAGTTGAGATTACAAATTGACATTCTCACTTTTCTTACTGTCGATTGTTATGCATATTCCATTACTTGATTTAAATGCAGAAAAACCCACAAGCAACCTAAAAGTAGCCCAACGATCAAAGGTAAAAATTCCTCTGTATATCAATTATTTTTATTCGAATCTCAACTATCCTTATTCGGAACAGCAATGAAATTCACAATGCATTGTTGGTTGTAGCATGTTGTTGATTCAATTTCTTATTTTTTTAATTGTGCGTAATAAATAAAAGTAGGCTAACTAGGTAAAAACCTAGATTTTCGAATATTTCCCTTTTATCTTGGAAAAAATTGTTTGAGCATTTATAGTTCGATTCCTCTTGTTGCGATTGTGAGCACATGCAATATCCTTTAAATTAAATAAAGATTTCAAGTAGAGGAACGGCTCACCATTTGAAATAATCTTAGAAACCTGTTTTTTTCACACAGCATTACACTGCTTTTTGCCTCAATTTTTAGTGACTAATTAATGAAAAGGCTGCATCTAATCCATTTAAAATATCTGTTACTAGCTCTCTTTGTACACAGCTTATCTGCTAACGCGGTGGCCGGTTCCAAAAATTCCAACGGTACTCTGATTTCCATAATATTTTTTTACTGGCCATTAAATGACTTTTATTTTGGACGTCCTTACTACCTTGAAAGAACAGAAATTAATGTGCTAAAAAAGTTCAACTGCTAAAATCCATTTTCCCGTTTACGCAGAAGCTCGGCCAAATTACAGACACATAAAACTCAGATGAATTTATTCAGAGATGAGGAGAGAGGGCGCTCGGTTAGCATGAAAAGCGGCGTGACACAAGTTAAACATTCATGAATCTCTCTGGCGAGAGGCTATAAAGAAGTCGGGGAGACAACCGCTAAGGGGTTATGCGCGGCGAGAGGTAAAACCCGGCCAGCAAGAGCGAAAGAGAGAGAGAGAGGGTGGAGTGTGTTGAAAATAATTTTGGCCTCGGAAAAAAGGCAGCAGCCGCAGCAGTGCCGGGCGATGAAAACAGCCATTATGAATTATTATCGCGCCACTCATCTCCCTCCAGCGCGCCAACGGCAGCAGCATCAAGATATCACACTTTAATTGCCGCCCGTTTTATTTTCACACTAATGGCTTCATTAATGACGAGTCAGCAGCCCTGGCGCGCGTGTCTGAATTTTTGGCGCGTCTCCTCCCACCGAATTATTAAAATGATTTTTTTCGCTCGGTTAGTTAGTTCGGTCGGTGCGTCAGGTGAGCCTGCGATCCGTCTCTGTCGCCATTTGCGCCGCAGTGCCGCACTCTTTTCGCGAGTCGAATCGAGTAAATCACCCCGCGCAGATTGTTATTTCGAAAAAATGCCGCGTTTCGCCCGACGGATTTACTGCTCTTGCGAATGTTGATGCTGCTCGCACGCCAGCCCCTAGACACTGCTTCCAACTGTGATACTTTATTGCCTGCTAATTGCAGATTAGCGAGTCAGCGCTCAAGGAGGAAAAGTCTGCTTAACAGACGCGTCGATGATGAAGCATCCACGTCATAAAAAAACTAGATGGTAAAAAAAGTTCGCATGACATTCAGACTTGGCTGGAAAGCGTTTGAAGGGTGTCACAAGACATTATCCATGGTAAATTTAATGGTACTTACATATATATTCATTTTATTATTAGAACAGCTGTAAGTTGCAAATAGCTGACTTTCTGTGAGCGGATAAATGAGCAAGGACGCGAAATGAAGCCAACAGATTTATAGCTATTTTTAAAATGTCTTTTTATTGGCCACAGTTTTAATAATTTTTTATGTAAGCGAATTTTGGTTACTTTTGATAGGTTGAAGAAATTTATTCGCAAGAAAGCAGCAGAGCCGACCTGAGCTCAGAATTCTAATGTATTTTTGCTCACGGGATTTTTTTCTTACTTTGGCTCAATTGAAAATATAGCTTGCAATTATAGCAAGTTGTTCAAGCCCCTTTAGTTGTTTTCTTTTTCCATGTCACCATTTTTTATCCCTCTATAAATAGGAATTTCCGTCTGAGTGAGCCATTCCAGGGCTTTTAATGAGAATCACGATCAGAAATTGTTAATAATGAACAAAAAGTAATATTAAATTCAACCGGCAAAATAACTTTTTACGTTTAAAATGATAAGTAGTGTGTTTTCGGAAAATTGGGAAATTGAATTATTGTGTTGCCCAATTAGTGCCATACTTGTTAAAGCCCGTGGATCATTACCAAATTAAAATTAACACACTGAAAATCCACAACATTTCGTTTAAAAACAGTAAAGGTTAGAAAATTCCAGAAAATTCTTAATTTGAACAAAGCTTTTATGGAAAAGTCCAGGTAAAAAAAGCATTATCAGTCCTACCGTTATTGCACCTTAAAGTCCTAAGCCTGCAGCTTGGAAAAAATCCAACTAACCTGAAACAATCAAAAAATTTAAATGAGATTAACCGGGTGAAGTTGTGCGAAGGCAAGCGGAATTCAAGTTTTTGCCTGATGGTGGCAGCAACCATATTTTTGCGCAGAGAATCGAATAAACGTTTTTGCAGCGCGCGCCGGCGAGCTGATTATTATTCTGGCCATTAAACCGGCGCAAAATAAATCTCGGCGTGGTGGGCCGTTTTATTTTATGAATTGGCCTCCACTCTATTTATTCAGCGGCCGGCCGTCGAGAGTTGCTGCCGGGAAATCAAGGAACGAACACACAGAGTGGCCGCAATCTTGTGTTTTACGATTATGGACGCGCAGGCAGGACCCACAAGACGAAGAGAAGAAGAGAAGCAGAGCAGCGAGCCACAGTCTCTCTCACTCTATTAACGCTGGCGGAAACTTTTTCACTTGAGATTCTGAAAGACGACGACGTTATTAGCCGCGGCTATAAACTTCTTCTTTATCGTCGCACCGTGTTTAATTGAATGCTTCTGCTCCTTTTAAACGGCGGCTTCTGCGCGGCTTTTAAGCGGCGGCCGTCATCAAAAAATAATAATTAGGCCCGTTTGTCCATTTGGAGGAATAAGCGAGTGAGCGATCGGCCCCGATCACCTTTCGGCGCGGCGGCAAAGGGACAAGCCGCTGGAATGCACACCTTGATTTCGATCCTTCTTCACTTGGCCGGCCGGCTTTTTCGTCCGGTAGCGGTCTCCGCATCACAGAGTGGTTTCGCCGCGCTTAATTAGCTCGACTTTTTGCCCAGTTTGGCCGCCGAGACTCGCAGGAATTGCCGTTTAAAAGACCCGCCGGCCGTTAATAGACGCGCAAATGTGATAAAAGTTTACGCGTTCTTCTGAATCATCTAAAATTGAGATGTTCTTACCGGGAAAATGCTGAGCGGAATGGTTGGCTGGCGTAAACACGTCTTCTAAATTCACATTTTTTCCTCGAGAATGAAACATTCTTTTACTTAAGCATACATTATGAATACGAATCATGAATAAAAATGTAACCTGCGCACGAAATGGGAATAAAGTTTATTTTTCCACCTTAAAGTACGTTTAAGAAATTCATTAGAATTCTTTTAGCTTTTTATGAGCTGCCAATAAAATTTTCATTCTTCTGCAAACCATAATTCAAACAGCAAAATGTTGTAATTTTGCAGTAGTCATGTGTGTTTATTTCCTAATTTAAAACGCGCAGCAGGATAAAAAGCAATGCTTAATTGGTTTAAGGGTCGTTTTCATCTGTCTAATAGAACGCTCAATCAACAGTCAATCACGAATTCTTGAACGGAATCAGTCGGCCTTTTTGCAACTGCTCGTCAAATAGAAAAGTCGGACCGATTTAATTAGATTCATTCCGGCCTCCCTCTCTTACACTCGGCAGTGCCGGCGAGCAGCGCAGTTATTTGAATAAGAGGTAGAGCAGTGCCCCTCTTACATTTTAATTACCTTGCATGCTGCTCCGGCGAGAAACGACTCTGCTGGCGAGCGTCAAACATCGTCGCCGAGCCACATAGTAGCTAGAGATATTCGTCCTGACTCACTGCTGACACTAAATTCGCGATATCGCGTCTCACTTGCCTGACGCGGCGGGTGAATTAAAATGAACCGGCTTTCCCATCCTCATCGCCGTTAACCTTTTCGCTCTCGGGGTGCAATAAGTAGAGCAGGTTTCCGCTCCACTATGCGGTTCATTCCGCGGAAATTTAAACTGACAGGATTGATTGGAGTTGGAAACATTCAGAAAATCATACAATTATATTGATGTTCGGAAAACTCTACACTGAAAATTATTGAGATATATATCTGCTCGCCGCAACAACTGTATTCGGTGAGCAATTGAAATCCACAAACTTCAAAGATATATTATATATTTAAAACATTTTCAGAAAGAACATAAATAGATATATCTAAATTCAATAACTTTAACGGACGGACTGGTTTCTATGAGCAGGGAATGTTGTGTGACATGAGACTCAATGAACTTCAAAAGTCGATAATACAGCAACATCGGTTATTTCATGGATATAGCAAATACATCACAGCTTTGATTGATGAAACACAAACCTCTAGGGATTGCAACTTTTAGAGCTCGGAAAAATACAAAAATTTAAATTAACATGTTAATTTAAAATATTACGTTTTTAGAAAGTGGTTGAAATTTTCAAGAACTCCGAGACTGACCGGAGATTTTCGCCATCGCTGCTAAAGTCAACAAAAATTTGAAGGGAGCCTATTTTGTTGATAAGACATGTTCATGAGGCACGCTTGTCATTGTTTTCTACACTTTATTAGTAAATAAGTGACTTATCACTCCTACGCAAGTGAGGACTATGAATGCAAATTCTGCGATAAACCAGTTAATTTCAACCATGTCCTAGACTGTGATAAGAATAACAATTTAACTGTGCCTCAAGCTACCAACGCAAAAACGAGTGGTGAACACTGTTCTCTATTTTTATTTGTCTGTTCTACATATTTTGTGACTAACAACTACTTTATTCAGAAAGTTTAGTGGTTCGAATTTACTTGAAAAAGTAATTCACAACTTTACAGCTCAATAACACACTTCCTGAAATTATTATTATTTTTAACTTATTTTCTTTGCTTGTATGAATGTACATTTTGTTGGAAGTGCATGTTTGAATGAATGGATTTGCTGCGGTTGGCAACAGCATTAATACTTTCATGAGTTTTAAAAATATGTGTAGTATAATTGGTATAAAACGTTTGTTTTCACTTAAAACAATTATAGCGTGGTTACTTTTTATGGGAGGCTCTTATCGCATTTGCGCTTCCAATTGTAAACAAGAGCGATTTGATATGCAAACTGGCTAGCTGGCGTGAGACTCAATCATGCATTTTACAAGAGGAAAGCAGTGTGCCGGATTGCAACAACGAAAATTACATCAGCAGTAGAGCCCCTGCCTGCTTTTTTCCGCACTGTGCAACGCTCACTTTATACGCAGACACAGGAAATTTGAATTCGCAGCGAGCGAACGAACGAACGAGAGAGAGAGAAGTGGTTGGTTGGTTGTGAGCCGGCTGCCGGGCGCGTATATGCATGCGAAGTGTGTGCTGTGGGAGCCAATTAATTAATGAATGCCCATCAGTGTGTGTGTGTATATGTATGTACGTGCATTATACGCACGGCACTTGTAAACTCTGTTTTTAGCGCTGCCTGCTCAAGGGGAGAAGAGCGGGCCGCGCGCGCTGTTTGTTCTTTGATCTCGCAATTTGAAGCATGCAATCAAGCCATGAAAGTGCAGATGACTCATGTGCATGGAATAAATGCTACTCATCAAGTTGGCCTGCCACGCCGGCCGGCAAACTGTTTCAGCTTTCCTGCGCGCGTCTTACATGGCTAAATTTACCGCGCGCAAGCGTTTATTCGCAAACGCACATACGCACACACATCACAATTCATAAAAGCCTCTCAAGTCCGGCCGTTCGAGCGGCTAATTGACTCACTCGCTCGCTCGCTGCTTTTGCGACCCTGGCGGCCGCGTTCAATGGGCCTATAAATAATGCTGCTGCTGGCCAGCGGATAAATTGAAGCGACGCCCACGCAATCAGCGAGACAATCAAAAAAGCTTCCATGCGAATTAAACTTTACGACGAGCCGACCTGCAGTTTTATTGCCGTGTGCGCCGAATTCGCCGCGTTCATGCAAATAAGCTGAAATCGATCTCTGGTGCTCCCGATTTTTGGCATTAGCATTGGCGTCGGCGAAAGTTCACTCATGAAATATGTATTTGACTCACGCCGAAAAACTGATCAGAGCTCGCAAAGTCAAGATTAGCATAAAGGTCTGAAATCGCATAAAGTGCTCGTAAAATGCTTTCTTGCCTGTTGAAACTCCCAAACTTTGTGATATGGCTCAAAAGATAATTAAACCAATCCGATGGTTGCTAAAAATAAAAAAAAAAATATCCAACAAGGGATGAAAATTTTCACTATTGTGGCGCCTTCTTGCCACTAATAACTGCTTTGCATTTAACCTGTATCGCCAGGTGGCAGTACAAAGGTGTGCAACAATCAGTGCACCCTTACTGCACCTTCTCCCCCACTGCACCTTAAGCCTCGCACGACAGCAGTCGCAACACAATATATTCTCTCTCCGGCTAGGATGAGTTTTTGTGCGAGAATGTTCTAGAAACTTTGATCTCGAATTAATTAGACCCGAACTACGGGGTAAGTGTCATAATTGTTTGTATTTGAATGTGATGTTTTTATTGTTATAATCATTTATTGTGAATGTGATTTTTGATTATTTATGTAATTTCACAGTCTCAGTCTCGGTCTTGCTTCTGATCTCGGTCTTGATCTTAATTACTAAACCACGAGACATGAATAAAAGACGAATTACTACAATGAGAACGACGCATTTCTGTCACGGCTTCCACGTACCCATACTATGATGGTTTTAGCGAGTTTAATACAAACGAAAAAACCCTTCATCACGGAAATTGTTTCTATATCTAAATTGAAGCCAGTTTTCGTTTAATCATGACTATTCATTTAGGTTGATCAGGTATATTTTAATTGACGAGACGAAACGATTGATGTTTTATTTTTGACCACAAAAACATCCATTTTATATAGCTTTGTAGCAGGCTCGCGAGTATAGCTAAATTGAATAATTTTGGGATAATTCATCCAAATTTTACGAGCTGAATAACAGTAAATCAAGCACCTTATGCTGGGAAAAAACAAAAAGTTTTAATGATATTATATCTTTTACTCAACTCGATTTTAAATTTTAATATTAACTTATTTATTGAAAGAGTAAACACTGCAGGAAAGTTACAATTATTGCTATGAATTAAGTAAACTTTTGTTAGCTTTCTAGTCGATAAAAAGAATATTGAGTCTGGGACAAAGCTAGCCGTATAGCAATCAATTGTTTTTTTTTTAATTGTAAAGATCGACCTATTGATTGCTTCATGCAATCAAAATCTGTTTATTAATATCCATTCATCTAAAATGAACAAAAATTGTGCTTTAAAAACGCTTTTGAATCATAAAACCTAGTAAACCATTTCTTCATTACTTCGTGAATCGCTCAAGATTTCTAACCGAATAACACTAAACTACACAAACTAACTTGCTTCTTGTAAAAAAGTAGAATTCCTCTTAAAAAGTTGTATATAATTCTTCACAGCATCACAAAAATAGTGTTGAAAATGTTTCTTTTGCAAGAAAGAAAATCGTAAATATTATACTCAACGGCATGAAAAACATGCGATGACGCTGCTAAAAATAAAGCACACACCTCCTATTATAATGCTCAGCAAACACATTTTCGGCACTTGAAATCGATTCAGATCCACTCTCTCCTACTTTCTTTGTCAACTTCAAAACATTTAGCTCCCTTTCCCACAGTGAGTATCAACAAAGGCGCGCACGACACTCGATTTGCATTACCATTCGAATGAGCAGAATGCACCCCTTTCAAGCCGATCGGCCACGTTCGTTTGATGCATCGCTTCCACCCTGCGCGGACAATAAAACATTATTTGTCATGGACGCCACTTATCATACTATTCACAACGACATTTAATAATTTAAATAGCCGCTCGCGCACTCGTCCCCCCGCTTTTATAGTACGATGAGAGAGACAGAGACAGAGCTACGCCGCTTTTATCAATAATGTCCTGAGCAGAGCGCAGTTGGCAATCAAAGGGGATGAGAGAGTATGCGCGGAATCCGAGGAATCTTGTAAATGATTCTCTCTCTCTCTCTCTCTCTCTCTCTCTCGCTCTCTCAGCAAGCCGTTCAGTTTTGATATCACTCAATCGAACCATCACGAGTGTAAAGTATGCACACGAAGGGACTTCAGCTGCTTATTGAATTCTCGTGATGGAAGAGAAATATCAGAATAGCTTAATTTGTCGCACGGCATTCCCCCGAGCTAATATCAAGTGATAGAGACTAATATCACGGCAGCTGGAATTCGGAAGCTCTTTAAAATCATACATTACTAATATTATTATATCATTCTGCGTAACGGTATTTGCATGAAGCCGGCTTAATAAAATGCCGAGGAATTCGTCGTCCTTATCTTCGTCCTGCTTTTAAAGGCAGTTGTATACAGCTTGAAGCGATGATGTGGTAATATGTACGTACATATTTACCCTTTCGGCTTGCAAATCAAAGTTTGAAGCATTAGCATGGTATGCAACAAGCGCGGTGCGAAAGTTGTGCAGGGTGCATCATATTGCAAAGTTAATTCCCCGTTGCGAGAAGCAAATCCGACTGTTGGAACTTGGCTGCGAGCTAGAGCATTGCCGCAGAACAAGCGCGCAATTTTTTTCCGACCTGCGAGCGGATCAGATTGCAGCAATAAATGGCGCACCAAACAACCCTGTATACGCGAGCGAGATTAATAAGCTGAATTAATCTACGTCTCGGCTGGCGCAGAAGCAATTTGCGCTCAGAGTGAGAGAGAGAGAGAGAGAGAGAGAAACGTCGGTCGCAAATAGCCTCTCGTGGGAATGCAGAAGCGTCCATGCGCCGTGAGTGCATCCGAGGATGACGCATGCTGCACTTATCGACTGCATCCTGCTCGCTCATCTCGCTTCGTTTTGACGAGTTATTTTTCCGCATGCATAATAAAAGAGAAGCAGAGGGTTGCAAATGAAACGATAATAGCAGCGGCCGGGTGGGTTGGTGGGCGGCGAGCGGGCGGCGGTGGCTGCCTGATGATGAGAGAGGGCGCATGTCAAATAATTTCGCTTTATGGCCGCCCTGCCGTTACAATCACTTGTTAAGTATCGATCTGTTTGCTCGCTAATCTTCTCCCTCTCTCGTCCGCGTGTATTTATGAACACCTTGTCGGAATAATTACCCTGCGCGCTCCGCATTGTGTGCGAGCGCTCCGCTGACGAGCGGCGAGAGCGAAAGAGAGAGAGAGAGAGAGAGAGAGAGAGAGAGAGAGAGAGAGAGAGAGAGGGTAATTCCATCTAGCATAAGCACTATGTATTTAATTCGCACACTGCAGAGGTGATTAAATTGTTGGCCGCTCGCCTCTCTCTCCCCCGCGCCTCCATTATTTTGCACATGCCTTGGTATTATACTCTCGCTCGCTTACGAAGCACCTTTTGTTGGATCTTCCCCCACCTGCCTATGAAATTAATTAATGCCAGCTGTGTGAATCGCATGGATGAATTGTTTAAAATCAGGACATCATTAGTATTGCTATGTAGTCAGAATTGGATGGGCGGCAAGAGTTAAAAATTTATAACACGTTACTGTACAGGAAGGCACCTGTTTCAGACCCTTTTAGGCCTCATTAGCTCAAAGCTGCAAAAATATATACACACAAGCAATCAACGGATTCTGAATTTTTTAGCCTAAGATGCATAAATCTAAAAAGACAAACCCCCCTTGATGCAGCAAGAACGGGCCCAATTTAAACAGTCTTTCTTTAATCCTGGCCAAACAAAACGTTCTCCGACAAGCCTTGCGATTTATTTGACACATTTTTTTATTAATCATAGCACAAGTATTGAGTATGGCATTTTGATTGATTCTGGAACGGAGATCTGTTGCATATTTTTGGTCCTCCGGGCCGGATCGCTTTCTTTTTCAGTGAGAGTGAAACGAGCCAGAATATATATATACGACAGTTAATAATTATTTTTGCAAAAGGTTCTATGAGTGATAAATAAGGTCAAAAAGCCCACAAATTGAACTGTTAAGTTCTTGGGTGGGGAGCTGATTGTGAGCAAATTTCCAGCTCTCGGTCGGCTGAACGCAAGATGCAAAACGAGAATCAAACTCTTGGGCACTAAAGAAGCGGTTGCATTGCGAGAAATTCTGAGCACAAAGAGGTTGGAGCCGGGAGCATCACTTGAGAGATTAATTTTATAATTCATTCTCGGCAGCGCGCGGTTTGCCTGCTCTGCTCGTTTCTCGCAAAAAGCATCTCTCTCGCATCAGAGAGCGGGAGGAAAATCGAGTCGGCCGCGCGCAAAACCGATCAATTCCCCCGGCACAAGCAGCATTCCGCGGGATTTCTCATCGCCGGCTGCAACAAAAGCTGCACACTACGTACAGAAACACTAAGCAGCAGCGGCAAAAGGGCTGCGCGCGCGTTTTACCAGCATCATGTTTTTATTATTAAAAGCGGCGGAGAAAGAGCAAGAGCGGAGAGGCTTTTCATATATAATAATAAGAGAGGCGCGCACATCCAATTGTGTTTTGCGTGCTCTTTTGAGAAATGCGGCTGTTGACTGCTTTTTTATTTTTCGGTATTTTGATTCGCAGCGCGATATATAGAGAGAGAAAGAACGAAAAGCAAGTTTCCTTTTCGGCACCACGGGCCCAATTTAATAACGCCGGCAAATACTATATAAATCGATTATTGCGCGACGCACACAATGCTTTTTGCGGCAACTTTTGTAATTCATTAAATGGCCAGCAGCGCAACGCTCGCTGCTCTGCCGCTGGAAAATTGATTGATGGCCAAAAAAGCGGCACGTCACATGCAATTTACGTGAAACGGCGCCTGCATTATTAATATTATGTCGGTCCAAATCGCGCGCGCATTAATAAAACACATCAATTGCTGATGGCTGCTGGTTGAATGGGATTACTCCTTATGCGCCGCGGCGGCAATATTGCGCCGCCCCGCCGCTGCTCTCTGCATAATTGATGGCGAAACCGATTAAAAACACGCGTGCCTCGACCCGCGCGCTTCAAATTAATGGCCCATAAACTGTGTTTTTGCACACATTACGTGGTTAAAAATAATTCCAAAATGCGTTTTCTAGTGTTTGCGCAGTGAAAAAAAAATTAACAGGATAAAAACAGAGTATCAGCCTTTTTGCAATCAGTCGATGCAGACACGTCAATTGCATAATTTAGTGCTTCTCTCAGTAAAATCAAATCGAGATAGCTCTCCACTGGCAATGTAACATATGTCTCTCCAGCGCTGATTGAAAAGTAACTAATTGGAGTCGAAGCGTAATTGACTTCAATTAGGACAAACACGCGAGAATGATTCAGTCGGCTGCTTTCGCATGCGCACTAACTTTTGATTTTGCCCCTGTGTCAGAGTGCCGGGGTTAATTAAACGCGGCGGCGGTGGCGGCGGGGCGCAATCTGCAGAGCACGGCTTTCTGGGAGCTATTATTGAGCAGATTTGCACAGTTGGGAGGTCCACTGCGAGCTCTGACGAGTGCCGAGTGGGCGAAGCGAGGGTTTGCTCTCTCGGATGCTTTTTGTTCGCTCACACACTGCATTAGTAAGGCCGCCGTGCTCAATCGCTCTTGTATCGTTTTTCTCTCGGGTTGCTTGTGCGTAGAAAGCGTGCCGGCGCTCTGCCCATTTGCTTGCCTTACTGATTCAAACCGGAACACCATCAAGATTCAATTCTATAAAATCATGAATAAAAAAGGGGGCGTTTGAGGCTTTCAACCTAAAGGAAATCCGGTTAAAAAATATTAAAACATCCTGATCTAATTAGCGACAGTCTTAGGGCATTTTTTGAACGCACTATAGAAAATTTAAATAAAAATTCATGTTCCAAGAACTATAGAACTAAAATCTTAACATGACTATCAAAATCAATAATTTGTATGAAGGGAAAGAGAAACCTATATGCATACAATTAATCGCGTTGATGCAAATTCAAAAGTGTTCTAACAATCGGTTTTCTGCAATGTTGGTTTAATTTTAATATGTTAAGTTCTGTTGATGAGTAGTCATGAGGGGTCAAAAAAGCCTCTGTATAGAACAAGATCACACGGAATTCGTTTTGCTTATCAATTCTAGTTCAAAAACGTGAGTGCGATAGCCATTTTAATTTTGAGTTAATAAAAAATCTGTTGGGGGACAAAACAATTCAAAATTGCATGTAACGTTTCAGCAAATTTCTGTAAAAACGGGAAATTGTTATAAAAATTTCTAATAAAAACGATAATGAGAAATTCTCGTTTACGTAACGCATTTTGTAATTGCCCTTTTTAGAATGTTAACCAAAATTGTGAACAGCACCAGTGGAAATTTTGATTTAATCTCGTAGGCGCAGCAAAACATTCTGCTGGTTCGAGTGATTTGCGCTTGTTTGTGAGCGAGCCCGCAAGTGCATTTGTTTCGAAATTCGTGCGATTTGTCGCGTTGAGCCGGCTCAATGATTTGCCCATTTGTCAAATAGCGAACAATGCGGTCTGCTTTTGCCGTGCGACAAATGCGTTTCTGTTTACATTTCATTCGGTTTGCGCTTACCTGCCTGCATGACACAATGGGGCGCACGCTTTGTTTTTCCGCAGCGGAAAATATGCGGACCCATGCACGCGTGCATTCAAACCGCAGCACGAATTTTTCGCTCAGCAAATCAGTTGAAAAGCGTCATTTTTCGGCGATCAGGCGAAAGGGTGGAATTGCCGCCCTTTGATCAGTCGACACATCGAGTTTAGCGAGTGGCTCCGGCGAATTGCGTGTTTGTTCAGCGCTCTTAAATGGGAACGCGCTTTCGCACAATTCGATAATTTCACGCGCGAGTGAATTTCAATACGCACACGCAGTACACACGATAAATAGATCAGCTTTCCATGTATTATTTAATGTTTTTTTGATCGTTTTGAACTAGCGCATAAATTTGAGGTCACAAAACCGCCTGCAGTCTAGCCCATTGTTGATTCCGTTTTAATTTTCAAGCACATGGCTACTTTTCCGTTTGCTAAGGGCACCTATCAATAGCTGGCCAAATTTGCAATGTTCGCTAAAATGGTTATTTGTTGCCGCACGCCCGATTGGAGTGGCATAGAAACTGACGATCGGATGCGTTAGTATTTATATTGGTCGTGGTGCGACGGAAAATGAAATCATTTGCTCTCATGTATGAAAAGGGCGTGCATATACAAACACATGTCATTTAAAAACCTGGGAATTAGCGCCAGTAAAAATATTAATTATACACCTGCTGCTGTCGTCGGTGAAATCGAAAATAAAATAAAGAGCGAACCGCTGACAGCCGAGACCTTTCCGCCGACACCGATAAAATCGAATTACACGCTTCTCAGATAGTGGATTCCGTCAAAATTCGTGCAAAACTCGATTTGATTTTCGCCTCTTTCCGCAGTGCTGCTCTGTTTTGGGTATTGAAGCAGTGCAGATCGACGCGCGTCGCAGCCCATTTAGAAACCCAACAATGGGTGATTCGAATCAACTTCGCTCGCTCTCTCGGCTGGATGTTTGTTTTAGATGTTTTATGGGGCTCTTTGGCGTTGTTCGCTCTCAATCAGAGGCTGCACGAATGACTATATATACTCACTCGCGCGCGCTGCTTTAGAAACGCTCGTCTGGCGCAGCAGCTCTTTAATAGTACACCACTCTTCTCCTAGTTAATCTGGCAGACTGCATCGACCCGCCAGACCCGGAATAAAAGCCACTTAATGGATATTTTCCTTTCCTAAAACTGCCGTCACCCTCAGCTCCCGCTAGAGACGTTACAGAGGCCATGAGGGCTCCGCGCGTTTCTACCCGAATTCCACAAGGAGCAGTCAATTAATTGCCGCCTGTGTTGAACGTTTGAGCCTTAAGTTTTGAAAGGCTATTGATCACTGCAGCATTAGAAGTTACAATTAGTTACTAGAACAATAATGAGAGAATCGAATCGGTGAGTAAAATTGTTTACCAATCAAACTGTCTTAAAGGCTGTTTTAAACACATTAATTTAATGTTTGCCTGCCATTCATGAGCAAAGTGCTGAGGACCAATAGTTATTTATGCTATTTATGGATTTTAGGTGTCAGAATGGTGATCAGCTTCCAAAGTAGAATGAAACTCCTGAATGCAGAAATTCTTGTTGCCTATTCCTAAATTAGAGCTTATTGCAAAAATTTACCCTTGCAGCATTGCAAAATTCCAAAGGGTTCAGACTTTTCTTGCATTTGCAAATAGCGAGCCCTTATGTCTCCCTACTGATATTTTTTTTTATTTCATTATATCACGATTTGATTGCTCGTCATGAGCCAAACACCGTTGGACCCAACTCGAAAAGAGGAATGCAATTTATACATGGTCAACGAGAGCACCAGTGCCATCAAAAGCAAGCTCAAAGACTCTAGTGTGCGTAACTGATTTTTCTGCCTCTTTCTTATTGTAATTCCTACATTTGTATGTTTGCTCTAAATGTTGGGAAGTTCGGGGCACAATTGCCTTGTTAATCAATAAAGTCAATTTAAAACTATACTGAGACAGGACCAAACAACCTAAAATTAAAATTTTGTCAACGAAAATTTAGTATGTATCTTAATTTTTAAGTTAAGTTTAATCGCAATCTTATTTGCAATCGATAACATTATCAAGATTGCTTAAACATTCAACACAATCGACCGCTTGCGGAAGCTAACTATGCAAAATAAAACAAATCTTGTTGACCTATATCACTTTTAAGTAAATTGAAACCTTAAAAAATTAAATTAAAAATCATGTAACTCTCTGATGGTGCACATGATACTATCAGAATTAGCATTGTCTCTAGATTTCACAAGCGGCTTCACAAGAATTAATGAAACACAACCGCAAAGAGGCAAACGATTGCGTCACGCAGTATTTACGAAGCATCAAATGTCCTACAAGAGGAGTGCGCGGCGGCAATCTGCGGATTCGGACGCTGAGCAACGTTTCGGTCGGCGTTTCAGTCTGTGTGTGTGTGTGCGCGGCGGCTTTATCGTCGGGGGCGAATATTAGTGTGATGATGACATAATTCTGGTGCCACCAACATGCTCCACGCCGCGTTCCGAGTGTGTGTGTGTGCTGTGCTGCACATTACCACCGCTCGGCTGGATATCAAACACATGGCCCTTAATAACTCCGCCTGCACGACATGTTACATAATGGTCCAGCGAGCTAGCGGGCGACGCGCGTGTTTGTCCCATCCTGGCAGCCATAATTCATCCACTCCAAGACCTCTTTAGCGTCCAAGTGAGTGTCTCCCTGCTGCATATAACGTGAATTGCCGCTGCCACCGCCGCCGCTGCTGCTGCTGCTGCTGCGGTCACTGCGGCGCTAAATTGGCAGACTCGCCAATTACTTTGTTGTTTTTTCTGCCTGTCAACGGCCAGTGACTCTTCTTGTGATTTTTACTCGCAATAAAACACGCTTGGAATTTTGATCTCTCTCTCTCTCTCGGTTTATTTTGGATTTGGGCCATGATCCAGAGCGAAATGGATTCGACCGTAATCGCTTTCTCGTCGTTTTACGACGGCAGTCGCGGGGGTTTTGTTGTTTTATGGATCGCTCGCTGCGCCTTTTTAAGACGCGTTTTATATCTGAAATTAATAAACGTCCCAGCGTAAATCATTTTATGCTACGGATATTTTAGTTTCCACAATGTTGTAAACTGTTTAGTGATCCGCACAAGGACGCCCCGCGTTTCACGGTTTAGAAAATTCGAATGCAGCGCTTTCCCAGCATTCAAACAATAAGTAAAATTCCACAATTATTCTGGTCGAAAAATAAAACGAGCATTTTAATTTTCCGGCAGAGGCGAATTATAAAATTGAAGCAGCGTGCACAGAGTGATAAGAGGCTTAATTTTGGGCGTTTCGCAGCGGCGAGCAACATGAAATGTTAAACGCACGCGCACGTTAAATACCGAACCTGCACCACACTCGCACGCATTTCATATTTCACATACACGCATATTAGCAGCAACGTGTGTATGTGTGCTACTTCGTTATTAGTGTATTATATGCGCGCGAATAATCATTTTGGAATAGCTGTGTGGCGCTGGTGTGTGTGCCACACTGCGCTGCGCTGGTTGTAATTTAAGGTTTCACTGAATATAATACGCGCACACACACGCGCGCGGACAAGCGCCGAGATATTACAAAAGCAAACGGAGCGTGCACTATAATATCTACTAATAATATTAAAGGGTCAACAAAAAGAGAGCTTTTTGCCCGCTGCCTCTATTGAAATCGTACAAATGAACTTCTCTTTCTCTGGATAAAATTACACTCGTGCCGGCGCGCGCGTTCTCGTGTGTGTGTTGCGCATATTTCCACGCTTTGAATACGCCTGCAGCTTGGGGTGTGCGAAATGGGAACATCATATTTAGAGAGGTTTCGGGTTGTTGTTGTGAGTGTAACGGTCGGTAATGGCTTCTGATCACAAGGTAAAAAGCTGTTTCGCCACAGCCGCTCGACAATCTGCCTCAGTTTCGGCAGTTATGGAAATGGAGTTACCTCAATGCCTAGTTCGCTTTTTCTGCCAATTTAAAAACCACGAAATATTCCAATTAAATCTCGTCTTATTGTTGGCTTCTTACTTTCAATTGATAGGAGAAAAAGTGTATCTAATATAAATTTATTTAATAAAACGCTCAAACGTAACCGCAAATATGGCTGTACATGTTTCTGCTAAAATAATCAAAGAGAGGAATAATATTTACCCCTTTTTCCGTCAACAATACTTTATCCGAACAACCAAATAAACCTTTACCTACCATTGTTCCCCTTAAAAGCCATCCAGCAGAGCCTTTTGAGAAATTCATTCCCTGTGAATTACGATTTATGGCTTTTTAATCGTTGGTTACGATTTTATTTAATTTTATCTGCCCCTCCAAGTGCGCAACAACTTTATTAAAATTAATTAGAGCATCATTACGGCATCGTTAATTTCACTCATTAAAATTTTCTCACGTCAGCGATTATACTGCAACAATTTAAACGACTTTGATAAGCGTCGAACATTGCAAAGAACCTTTCTTTACCAACCCGTCGAGATTGGCATCACACACGTCTATTGTGAATTCTTCCGCTGCCCCTTTGGCCATCGACCGCACACTCCCTGGATTTTTACGGCCGCGCTTGGGCTGGGATTTCTCAATCGGCAGGGCGGTCCATCAATTAATAATCCCCTCGTCTGCAGCGGCGCCCATTACTCCGGTAAAAAACCAGCTGAACACACGCAACCTTAAAATCAGGAAGTCGCTCTTTAAATTCGAACGACGCCATCGATTTTCGGCAGAGACGCTGATTAATTAATCGGAACGAGCGAAGGAAGGTCAGAATAGTGATTTCTCGGTAGTACGATTTCATATGTGGACGCGGTGGATGAATGAATGCGCACGATTCGGTGTTTGTGCTCAGTGATTAATAGGTGCCGGGCTGGGCGAGTGAGTGGATTGCTGCCGCCGCTGCACAGCATGCTAATTCGTACCAACAATAACGATAATAGGCCACGTGAGATTTTTATTCCGTGATGTGTGCAGTTGGAACCACACCCGACGAGACCGGGCAGGCAGGCATCGTTCCGTGCCTGCCTGCCGAGTAAATGGATCTTCGTTTTATTTATTTCTGTTTAAAAGCTTCCCTCTAATAAAGAGATAAATGTGTTTATTTTCCTGCTCGGCGCGAGCCTGTCGGCCACAATTATTTTTCTATTAAGTTGCGTTCCGCTTTTGCAGAGGGAGCGAAGCAGGAAGTTTTGCGATTTACAGGATTTTAAATGCCTCTAGGCGGAAGGAAAATTATATTGTGCCTCGTTGCTGATTTTTTGCGATGCTTTAACCCCTGATTGACTTGCTATTTCGTCGTGAGATTAGGTCTGCTCTTTATTTTATCGCTCCAGGAAAAATCAGCTTCTGCTATTAATGGACCGTAAAAGATTTCGATCAGCGGGCATTTTTAGGATGGGGAAATTTAGTGGCATCGTAACGATTTATCCTCGTGTTCGACGCATATACAAAGAAATTCGCCGGATGACAACATAAAGCCGGCCGGCGTTGGCCGGCGTTCTCGGTCTTATTTTCTCAACATCGCATGCAATTTTACATCTTTATCAATCAAAGCAGCTTTTTGCTTAGCAAGCGTTAAAAATTCCAGGCGTAATAACTGGCGAGTGCATGATAAAAAATGAAATAAATTCGAATTGTCTGTCGCCGCACGATAAGGCACCATAAATTCAGGTTATTTATCACCGCACACGGCGTGCTTTTCCTCTTCCTCCTGCCACCGCGTCTCGGCAGCTAGACCTAAAAATAAGCAGGTTCCGATATATACTCCCCGCGCGTTGGCCGGGGAATAAATGAATTCGTCATTTTTGTCGGCGGAGCGAGCAATAAATGGTCGGGCGATGTGCTCTTATTGACACTTTTCCTTCCATCTCGTCGGTCAACAGTCAACACACACTGCTGCTATCTTATCTCAGCAGGGCTGGGGATCGACGCCGAACACCGAACGAAACCCAGCCTGCTCTCTCATTTCCTCCCAGCATCATCCCGTCGTCGTCGCCGCCGCCGCCGCGCGCGCGAACACTCGAACCGATCAATTAATATTATCCTGACTCATACGGAGCGAGCGTTTATTGCGATAATGCCGCCGGGCGGCCCCCTTTTGTTTAATCGCGCCCGCTTATCGCCTTAATTAACTTTCACCGCTTTGCTGCACTACGTATATCTCTGCAAATAATTAATGGCTCGCTAATTGCGCGCCCGTCCCTGTTAATTATTGCCAGTACTCGATGTTTCTCGTGTTCGATTTCGAGCGAGCGATTAATTACCAATCGACGCGTGCGTTTTTCGCAATTCTTTTATTATTATGGGTGGGAATAAAAAGGCACTCAAAAGCATTTTATGATGACTCGATGAAACGGCGGAAAATATCAATTGCGGTCAGAAACCTCTTTCCATCAATTAATTTTACAACTTTTATCACTAATCCTCTTGTAATGATAAACGTTTAGTTTTGGGATGGTGAGGCAGGCTGTTCAAAATGTTTTAAAAGCAATTTTCGCAATATTTATTATCTCTAGTGCAACATTCAATGAGCTTTCCCCGCCTTCAGGTACATATTGATTTCACGATCGATAAATAACATTGTATGAAATTAAATTACTTAGGAATGCATCACGCTATCAAACTGACAATCGCCACCCTTGCTCACTCAGCGAAATAACTCCATTAAAATTTCGGTTGTATCGAGCGGTTTGGCCGAAAATTCTCATGCATAAAATAGATCACGAGACATTTTTCTCTGCGGACCGGGATATTTAATCCTTCGGATTGATCATAAATGACTTCAACCCTCAACGGGGGTTGGATTAGGGGTGAGGTCTGCTAAATTATTGTTGAGGGTTGAAGATATTTGACGGTGAAATTAGAACATATCAGCAGAAACAGACTCACAGTCAGAAGAGACGTCTGGGGGTTGAAAATAGGGGTTGGGTTTGGTCAAAATAGCTCCAATGGGTTGGCCATTGCAAAATTCATGGTTAATTATGTCTAAAAAAATTAGTTAAAAGAACAAATATTCTACTGATCGTCATTCGGGAGCCATATTTTTGTAATAATAATAAAACACTTCTTTTTTTAAACGAGCACTGTTTTTATTTTAAAATAAAGTAAGGGTTATTTTAGGGCTAAAAAATATACCCATTAATGAGATTAATTTTAATTGCCTTTAGTAGGTTTTTTTAATTAAATACATAGAGTTGCTTCAAAGAGAAGATTATTAAAATTATTGAAAATTCAGGTGCTGAAGCCAACATGCCGGTATTGTGGATAAAACTGTAATTGTACCGAGAACTGTGCGTTTGCGCACGATTTTTATGCAAATTGCAATTAGCTGTGCATTTACGCCTTGCGGTAAGTGTGAAAATGCGCCGACTAAAACATTGACACAATTTACACTCGAGCGGCGCTGCATGTAATTATAATTCGCGGGTAATTGCTTTTTGATCTCTGTCGGGTTGGCGCGCGGGCGTGTTTTGCAATTCGAGGCGAGCAACGAGACCTCCTCTTCGGCGAGTATCGCTCGTGCTATGGCTGTGTGGCTTTTTGCCCTGCTCTCTCTCTGTGTATGTGTGCATACGTTTGCTGGATGTATAAATAAATGTATTCGTTTGACTGCACGAAGAGCGCGCGAGGTGATTAACGATAATTGCTTATTATTATAATTGAGCAACGCGCTCTCTTCTGCAACGGTGACGACGGTGGGAATTTATGCGCCAGATGATGATAACAATAATGGAGAGCGCGCCGTGCGCATGCTGTGAATTTATTTTACGCGATGAAATTTTAATCAAGCGGCTAAGCGCTTTTTACACAGCCACCCTAATTAAATGTTGCAGCGAACACCAACCTTTCACACCCAACGACAGGCTGCAGAGCGCTCTGGTGGCGCAATGGACGACAATCCCTAATTTCATAAAGCTATAAACAGGGAGAAAACGACCAAACAAAACGATTTTAACTTCGATCATATTCTTTTCATCACTGTGATTGGAATAAGGGCACTAACAATGAAGTTGGTTCTCGAATAAATGCTCAGAAAAGATGCTGAACGAAATATTCTAGATGGAGTATAGATTTTCAGTGCAGTTTTGAAGAATTCAATGCATTGGTAACAGATATTAAAAACAGAATTGATGTATCACTGCTTTTGGAAGTGTATTTCACACAAACAATAGCCATGAAATAAAAATTTCAACCCCAAACTCTTTAATAAACCTTTGCTCTGAAAAAATCTTGTATTTTCTCATGCTTAACAATCTAGCGAATGAAAATGAATTTTTAGCTTCAGCAAAAAGTCCGAGGGAAAGAAAATTCGAATTTTGGCTTAAGAAATTTTATTTGCTGCGTGATGATTATAAGTTTCGCGGGTGAAGCCACTTTTCAGCGACTTTTGAAGCCTTTTCGTTGCACCATAATTTGTTTCCAGAGAGAAGCGGCGAAATGGTTTTTCGTTTTCACCCAGCGTCTCAGCGGCGTTATGTTTGTAATTAACGAGTGGAGGGAAAAAATGAATGCGTCGCTCTCGGCGAGCCTTGCGAAGGGCAATTAAAAGAACAGGCGACAACAATGGCATAATGAGAAGACGAAGCGGGGCCTGCCCATCGAGCGCGCATTGTTTGCTAATCGAAACACGCCTCAAAGGCGAGAAAGCGCGGGGCGAACTTTGAATAATTCCAGCTGCCGCGCTGCAGCACAATCCGAAAATCCATTGCGAACTCTTTTCGATTTCATTGTTAGGTGGAAGAAATGTTCGGTCCCGACGTTTTGTGTCACTCACGAGAGGTGCCCGAAATTAAATTTGAGAGCGAAAGCGATTGGCATCACGCACGGCGTGACAAAGTGAGCACAGAATCACGAACGGCCCTGCTTTTTGAATGAGATGTCTTTGACAAAGCTCATTTATAAATAACTCTTTTGGTGCTGCTGTCACTTTTTGGATGCGAAGAGCGCGCCCACACCGCACCGCGCACGGCAGACGACGCGCGAGCAACACATTATGCGGGCCGCAGAACTAAAGAGATGAGCGAGGAAAAGAGATATAGAATGTATACGTAACGTACTCACTCTCCCTGGGCGAGCCGGATGCGTATCTCTATGGTACATACACACGCAATTTTATACGTGTAGCCAACAGGTACCACCATCTCTGAATAATCGTTTCATTCGGGCTCGCTCTTGCTTATTAACGGAAGCAAAACGCGGAAAATGGCAAGGGGCCACGTAATTTCTACCTTTTCATTTTAGAGCCTGCATGACGAACCTCAGAGCAGTAAAAAATACATCACAATCGAGGAGGAGGAGGAGGAAACTGTTAGTTAATCGTTTTAAGTTTTATGGCTTTTGATGTTTTATTTTCTCGCATGAAATCAGTATAACGTATTTTACAACTTAATTAAAAATCGTAAAAGTTAAAACTGCAATTAAAACATTTTTGGTGCAGTAAGGTTCCACGTAATTATATTTCTTTGCTTTAATCAAAATAAGAGTCGTTAATTTCAAGAAGCTTCTAGGTGAACTAAAGATAAATTGTAAATGAACACATACTGCGAAGTTTCTAAATGAATTTTAAGCATGGTTCACGGCAGAATTCACACATATCATTCGATCAGCATTTTCGAGAATGGCAAAGCAGCTGCATTTACAAACGAAGGACGATCATCGTTGTTTCGCCGGCCACGCAGAATTTGAAAGTGTGCGAGCAATGGAATCGCCGCCCAAACCTCTCTATTTACAGGCTGTAAGCGCCGATTAAGTGTTGATTTATTGACTTGGGACATAATGCAGTGTGTGCGTGGCTGATGGATCGTAAGTTGGTTTTATAGGGCCCGAAGATCAGAAAGGGTCGGCGGCGGCGGCGGCGGCGGTGACGAAAAAGGCCGGTCGAAAAGTAATCCGCGCAGCGACACCTGCATGCATTCCTGGCGATGGCACTCGCGCGCGGGTTTGTTAAACGGCCGGAGCGCTGTCAAGCCCACTTAAATAATGGGCGCGGCACCCAATCGCTCATATTCCAACACCTCTTCAATTCAATAAGCCGCGCGCATTTATGAGCACAAATTGACTGCGGGCCTAAATGGCTTGGCAGGCGTTGATTGAAAATTTATTATTCACTCAGCTCAGGCCGGACGGCGGACAGACTCGAAGCTCACCGCCGCCGCTGCCGCAACGCAGTTGCCCGATGCCAATCTTGAAATTCAATTAATGAAAACTGACCGACGAGCCGTCCGGCGTCACTTTGACTGATGGTTTCGCAGGTGTGCAAAAGCAATGCTGAACCACTAGCTGTGTCTATCGCCAAAGTCGCGGTTCCAACTTATGCAACCGGCTCGACGCCACTTCGTTTTAGAAACAACACGTTTCCTGCCGAAATTTCCTTTGGGCACGGTGCGAGTCGAGCCAGCCGCGCTAATTAAGACGTAGAAGAGACGCCAGACATTGAATTGGACTGCTCGCCTTTAATCCCGTTTCGTCCCAGGATCAGAGTGTGCAAATAGTCAGATTTTTTCGTCAATCCTATCTAATTTCTTAAAAATGCAAATGGAACATTTGGAATGGAAGGCAAAGAGGGAAATGGAGGATATAAAATTTTCCACAAAGATACGTAATAATGGAAGACAAAAATGGCAAATTGATAGACGATTATGGGTCGCATATATATAGGCTATTCAGCATTTATGAGAAATATCAAGGCTCCTGAATTTTTTATGTGCAGTAGAGCCAACTCATCCCGTTGCACGAAATATAAATATTTTTCACCAGCTATTGCTATGTGTCTCGATTTCGGGCTCATTCCCTTTCCTGATATTCCTCTGATTTTTTTGAATTAGAGATTAGATATTGCCCGTATCTTTTAAAATCTACCTATTGAAACGTGAGCTTACTTTTAAATTTATTTTGTGAAAATTTTGGGTTTTAACATTCGGAAAAATATGGCAACCGGAAAAAGAGAGTCATTATAGGGCTTTAAACCCTGATCAGGATGATTTTTCGTCGAAAAATCCTCTTCGCAAATCGAATATCGTCTACTTTGACGAAATAAACGCTCCTGGGAATGAAAAAGGAAAAGCAAGCGCATGCCTCCTACCTGTGTTTCAGTGACGTTGAGTAGTTTGGCCATTTCAGCCCTCTCACTGGAGCTCAAGTACTTCTTCAGCTCAAACTGCTTTTCCAGCTCGAAAATTTGTCTGCCGGTGAAAGTGGTGCGCGCCTTTTTCTTCTTGGCCCCCGGGCCCCCAGAGCCGCTATCCTCGCTGGCGCTGCCCCCGTCCTCGCTGTGCACCCCGTCGGGGGTGGTTGCGGGCGCCGGAGGCAGTGCGGGCGGCACCACTCCGTTCGCGGCGGCCACCACCACCTCCTTCTTGCGTTTTTTGTTTGGAACGTCTGCAAAGAGAATGAAAAGGAGAGGAATCAGAGCAGCACATTGTTGAGAAGAGACTTGCTACACCGCGAGTGGAATTTCATGTCACAGAGATATACTCAACAGCACTTTCTCGCTCGACGATTTTTAAATACCGCAGTCGGCTTATTACATACTTTTCGGCATGAATAACGGAATCGATTTGCATAATTACTTCAATTAAATATTCAATTTGGTTGGCTCCAGTCGACGAGAGGCAATTAAAGCGAAGGCGCTTTTCAACTTTTCACGTTATCGCGAATGCGCTCGCTCTTTTGACTCGCGGTGCTCGAGCTTTTAAATCAGGTGCCCACGCAGAAATCAAGTTAGTCTTCTTTGAAATAATGATACATAATATTATTTCAAGAAGGCGCGCTCATAAAAAGTAGGAGCGACAGATTACCGTGAGGGGAATACATATTCAAGAGACGCTTTATAAAACACTGGCTGAGCTACTCGAAAAGCTCGCCAGGTTATAAGTTGTGGTTCAGCTCGTTAACGCTCATAAAAGCTGTCTTAAGTGGTCTCAATAAAAAATACACGTTTATAATTTCACTAATGGATTATATGCCCGCGGGCTTGACTCGAGTTATCATTACTAAATTATTATTATTTTTGAAACCCAATACAGCAGCACAACCAGCAAAGTCGCATTCGCCTTAAAACGCTTCAATTTCTGCTGCTTTTTTATCTTCCTTCCCACCGACACAACATGATTTATGAGGCACTCGAGAAAAGCGATCGCATAAATTTTGCCAATGAACCTTACCGATCTTTTCAAATTAGCGTCGCAGTCAGCGGGAGAAGTGTTTTCTTAATCAATCCGCGCTCGCTGACTAATGAAAAGGTACGGTGCGATTTTATTACAAATTTCCGCAGCGCTGGCTTTCACAATTCGGTCGTTGTTATGGCAACCCGTGCGGTATGGCTCCGTCGAACAGCATCTCCTTATTAGAAGCACGTGACTAGTAAACAAGCGGCTTCCGGGCCCCTTTAACCCTTTGATAATTCAATATTGGAGCAGCCAGCATCACACACACACACACACGAGAGAGGAGCAGCACGCGGCGGCTTGCTTCTAGTTTTATATTGGATACACTGCTCAGTCAGTCGCAGTCAGTATATGTAGGTACCTGCCGCCTCCCCAGAGAGCAGTCGTCAGAAAGTAAAAGAGTTGGTCCAAGAAGCCAGTTCAGAACTGATCGATATAAATGCACCGCGCCTGTTATAATTGTGAAAACGGTTTCGACTTTGTTGGGAAGGAAGCAGCAAATTGATGATATTTGATATTTAATTGCGACTATGCAGCGGCGCGGATGGAAATGTGAGCGATTGGATGGGTTAAAATGAGCTCCGTAGAGAAAAGTGACTCCCTTCATTTTTATCTCTGACATTTCTCAGCACGCAATAGTCTGTGTTAGCGCTTTACTATTCTGCCCCGACCTTTGTTATATAAATTGGAAAAGGAAGAAGATTCCGCTCTACTTTTCTATAGCGTTGTAAATAAGAAGAAGGTTATGAGAAAAAATTCTTTGCTTTGACACTCATAAATTAGAATTTAGCAGCGAGATTTCTCCGCAAGTCTCATCTTGTGCACTTTTGAAGAGCGCATTTCCATACTGCTGCTGGAGTGTGAGAGAGTTTGACTTACACGAGATCATTTACAAGCGCAGAAGAGCGAAGGAAGGCGAGTATTGCAAGTCGTTCTGGCGGTGCGCTAATGAGACAGCGAAATAACAAGCCTGATCGGATAACTCTTGCCGAGTCATTATTCACCGTAATGCCAGCTCCCATGTAAATGAATACAAATTAACTTCAAATACGAAAAGTCAACAATTTTAACAGCCCAGCTTCTCGCTGCGCCATTAACGAGACGACACAGATGGAATTTTCATGCCCTCGGTTATAAATGTATGCATGCGAGTTTGTATTAAAACTCGCGGTGCCTGCTCTCACACGTTGACTGGCTTCACGTGCGAGTGCGTTAACAATATACCCGAGTTTACAAGCTCTTGTGAGTTGGAACTCACAGTCAAAGAGAGTAAGAGAGAACCAATTGCGCCCGCGTTTCCGCGCAATTGCGGCTTGGAGATTGTGAAACCTCGGCATTTTGAAACACTCAAGAGTTTAACGCATTTTCAGCGAACGAACGATAAATTGAATGAAACGCAAACATAAATATCTAGAGTAATTTTGGGAATTACATTAGCAGAAGTAGTAAAACGCAACAACGATTTGTTTGCCGAGCACAAATGGGTCATTTTAGTGGGCCACTCTACGCACAGTGTGCTAAAACGACGTGTTTAAGTCTTTCGGCAGTCTCGCCGCTTGGCAAACACGCAATAAAAGCGAGCTCGCAGAGCCTCAAAAGAGATTATTATTAAATTGTGCCATCAATTGTGACAGCGCCACTTGCGCCGTTTTATTGTTTGCTGCCGAGAGAGAGCGAGAGCGGCGGGCGAGCGAGTGTGTGTTTTTTGATGTGTCCCCCTAATCGCCAAGTTGCCATTAGAAACACGACCCAAAGTGACAAAAGTGTGCGCGCAATGGCATGGGGGTTGCCTTGGTTACTAGGGCCGCGCGGCTGATGGATGCTGGCTGGTTTTGTGTTGTATCTCGAGGATCAAACACATCCATCATTGCCAGCCAGTAGCAGCAGTCTTCGCGCTTGCCTGAGAAATTCGTCCCATTCCGTCTCGGAGACGCCGGCCCCTACAAGTGGCAAAATTTGAGCCTCTCATCCCTTCTAATATGACTGCGACGCTCTCCTTGCAAGAGACGGAAAACTAACTGACTGATGTCTTCTTCCAACCGAGAGCACGCACAAAAAGCAGTTGTTGTTTGCATCTCGCACGCTAGCTCCGTCGCCGCCTATATATCTGCATTATGACGATTTTCGCGCGCTCCGCGGTGTTGCGCCGCGGGCTCAAATCAGTCAAAAGTGAGACGCTCGAGTTTTTTGAACGCAAAATTAATTACTTAGTGGAAATGTGTCAGGCACAGACACCTATAGATATCGCTTCAGAGTGTAATTGAATAGAAATTTCCACGAAATGTAATGGATTTTGCATTATTGGGCTCTATTTGCTTAACTGAATCAATGGAATTTAACGAAACTGCCAAAATGTTCAGTTTTCGCTCTTTAAATTCGCATTTGCTGTGCGATTATGCATGCAAATTATTATAAAATATTAGTTGGTTTATGAATGAAAACGTATTATACAAGTACTTTATAATTTTACAAAAGTTTTATGTAAATGAAACCTACCAACTAAAATCTTTCCTCTTGTGATATTTTCCGGGGAAAAAAGGGTTGGGAATGTTAGGAAATTTTCCTTTTTTTCTGTTCGTCGTCTGAATCGGTCTATGACACTAAATGAGCATGAATTGATTCATGCAATTTGAAATCTGTCGAACAACTCTGTAAATTGTTTATAAATTCGAATTTTTTTCAAGTATTTTACGCGAAATTCACTAAAATTGGCCTGTACATCACAATTATTTTATCGTTGCGTGCTAACGTTTCTAATTTTTTTATCAAGTGGAAACAGATGATTTAGGCGAGTTTAATTGTTAAATTTTGAGCTGCAATTGTGTTTTTTCAGCTGCTCATCCTGTTGAGCTGTGTCATCAGATGCTGACTTCTACAGAGCTTGAGGAAAGATTCGGGCCAGGTATATTTCCAAATATCAGACTTTTCACTGAAACACTGCGAGTGAAATTGACTGGATTTGATGTTAAAAATTCTTTTGGACGCGAAATCCAACTTATTAGATTCGGAAACCCTGGAAAATGATATTATTGGAAAAAGGTGAAGAAAAAAATGGGTCTAATTTAAACTAAAATTTGTCAAAAAATAATTTGTATAAATGGTGATCAAATGGCACTCTAATTTTTTTGTCAAAAAATCGCAACCCTCAATAGGAAGATCTCTGCTATAATATCATCATGAAGCAGTATATTAAATAAATGAGAAAATGAACAATAGAATTTACTGGAACGCACTTATATGGTTTAATAATTGCGTCAAGTCTGTTTAACAAGAAAAAAGAGCCACTTTGGCGCAATGGTTTATGATGCGCGTTGAGTACAGAATGTGCACGCATTTATTGCCTTCCACATAACCCAGTTCGCGGCGGCTTAGCATTAGCACGACACTACTTCATTCCACGAGGAAATGCCGAGCCAATGACTTTGCCCGGCCGGGCCGCGGCAGAAGAGAAATAACGCACGCCACGTCTGCTCAATTATTCAGCAGATTGAGCCTCGTTTATATGATAGTTTGTATCACAGCTGACGTCACCGTGCGCGGCTCTGCGAAAGGCAGCGCGCGTTAATAGACACGAGAGGTTGCTGCTACATTATTATTTGTATTTCTTATGCGGCGCGCGGACAACGCTTACGCTCTTGCAGTGTATTGCTTTGAACACTGCTGGACACTGTTCCGTGCAATTTCGTGTGTAATGGCCTTGCGTGACCGGCTCTCTGATTGCTCACTTCAATTTCGTGTCGTGCCGCTCGCTCTTCGCTGCACCTCCCTTGAATTATTCAATCGCCTTTTTGCGCATCTCGCGACCGCACTCTTATTCTTGATTGTTACCATAATTAATTGAATATTCTTTTCAAAGTGGAATGATAATGCGAAAGCTGGAAAAATCCTTTTGGCCACTGCATAAACTGGAAGATTGAAAAGTTTGCACTGTATATTTTTAAGAATAGATTGCATAGTTAAATTATCTAATCGAGAGGAATCCAAATCTGCCACCATGTATTATTGTTTAGTGTTGCTTCAATTTTTAAAAATAAGAACAAATCTGAAAATTTATTGCAATTTTTTCGTTTTGGAGCCTAAATTTTCAAAAAATCGTCTCTCTTTCCAAACCAATCCTTTTTTATTATTGTCCTAAATGAATCCATTTTATAAGGCCCCTTTAACAGCTATCGAAGCATTACGCAACAGTCAGAGGAAAATCAATTACTTTCAAGGACACGGTCCGGATTTTTACTGTGCATTCCACGTCATTGCGGTATAGAGGAGGAACCAACGCGGTATCAAATTATAGGTTGCACGGAAAGGAGCATCAATTAGCCGTTTTATCACATGCTCATTAAAAATTTTGAGCCATCAGCACTTTGTCCCGTCTCGGGGAGTGACTAAACGAGCAGGTTAGGAAACGGCAGATTTGCAAAGTGAGTTAGTTCATCCACGAGTCGGTTAGTCAGTCACTCAGCGCGGGCAGGGAATTTGGACGCGGCCCAAATCTCTTCTCTCTTTCTCGCCGGTTTTATTTATCTGCCTATGAATGGATCTGGCTTACAATAGAGAGCGAAGCGAGCACGAGAGAAAAAGAGACAGAGAGGCGATCTTAACCGTTTGTTGGCACCGCCAGCGTTGATAATTGAAGACACACCAATAACTCAATTACCATTTGGACGCTCGACGAGAACCAATTAATTTCAGACACTCGAGCCGGAGACCACAAATCATGCACATTGGAACCAACGTGTACAAATAGTTATGCCTGATCAGTCCCTTTTGAAATGCGCGAATTAATCTTGTTCGGAGCTATGGTGAGGTGTGTTGTGCGAAATTGATGCAAAAGCGAGGGGAGGTCATGTTATATTTGACGGCAATCAGCCGGCACGATAGTCATCTGCAATTCAATTAAAGTCTTTGTCTGAGTCACACCACCCAGCAGCAGTCGCGGCAGCAGAGAGCTCCACTCTGCATACACAAAATAACAACTTTGTTATTCCCAGAGCCCTTCAGCCAACCAACCAAGCGAGCGACCAACTGTGTAGCATGCAATCCAATACATCAGTTTGGTTCACAGCCGCAGCGCAGAGCAACAAAGCTTCATGCCAGCGAGCATCACTCTAGTGAGCTTGCACTGCATTTCATTATTATTTATTTTCGCCGGTGCACAGCGCGCACACACAAACTCACGGGTTGTTAGCGACGCGTCGTGAAATTGTATGTGTGTGTTCGTTCACTCCCGCGCTGCTCTTTAGCGTAATTGAGATCTTGTCATTAGATTTCGACTTCACGAGTGGAATTCTCGCGAGATTCGTTACACCGATACCGGCAGGCTAGGTGTCGTGTAGCTTTTTTAGCTTAATTAACTCGTTCTCTAGCGCGAAAACCTTCAAGGAAAGAGCCATGAGCAATTATTGCAGCAACAGCATTGTTTATGAAAGCTAATTTCCAAGAGATTTATTCTAAATATATTATTTTCTTACTGATTGATTAGGAAAATTTTTGGCTCGTGCAATTTTTCGGTGCATTAAATTTCCAGAGCATATATCATTAAAAAAAATGGGTGAAATTCAGAATTATTGCTGACTAGTGCGCTTAATTTTTACAACTATTCTTGCATTAAAAAATGCAGAGAAAATAAAAAATTAAACAGGCATTGAGAGTGTGAAATTTTATCCTTATAATTTAAAGAACTGTACCGCAATCAGCAATTAAATATCAATTAAGACCTCAACTAGCTAATTGCACTTGTAGTTTAGAGCTAACTTAATTTTTATCTTTCCATTCCAAAAAACCAACAAAGCATATATTTAGAATGAGCACGCGGTGAGAGTGTCATCAAGTGCTCGAAATCGTACATATTCCGCATCTGATAGTTGAGCGAAGTGTGAGGTTGACATACAGATTAGTGGCAAAAAAAAGCGGAAATGAGCAACGATCGTAGCGGCAAACACGCTATTTCTGCAGCAATATTCACGCGGCGCAGCAGCTGCATTATTTTCACACACAACAAACAGCATTTTTTGTACTCAGGCAAGGATCGTGTGCACGTTCCGTGCTGTTAGAAGAGCTGTTCTTTACGCCACGAAAACGAGCGCAAAGTATGGAAATTGTATTCACTCATCAGGTATATAAAGTGAGCGTGCTTTGAGATTGTCAAGAAGCAATTTGTTGAGAATTTAAATACTTAGACTCTCAGTAGTTGACGATTTTTCCAGAATAATGCATGTTGCTCAAGACATTCGACAAAAAGCGTAATGAAATTTAGCCATAGAAGATTTTTAAGTTTCATCTTAATTTTTCTTGTGTATTTTTTATACTCTAATACTTTTGTCTGATAGATTTTAAATGAATTATCTACTGTTTATAAAAATTGTCGACCGATTTTTCTGTTCTAATAAGAATATCAAAAATAATAATATTTAGCATCCCACCAATCATGCTCATACTCTTAATCATTAAGTAAACTCTCTACTTTAGGTATATCCTGTAATCAATCATTATCGATATGTATCCTCAATAAAATATCCTGGAACCTATCTGCATTACAGAGAAAATAGAAGCAATTTAACGAAAAGCTTGTTTGCAAATTTTCCAATGAATTTCCCTTTCGTGAAAAAAGAATTTTGTTTTCCTGGTGGAAGGCAACACTTCTTGCGAAACGTTTTAACTGCGGAGTGTGCGTCGCGTCGAGGGAAAACTTGAAAAATTATGTAAATATAAAAAGAGCGAGGCGTTATCCATTAAGTGTGTATAATACAGCGAGCACATCGAAATGCAGAGCCATGCGCGCAGCGAACAATGAAAAACCACCGCCCACCAGCCGAGCCAACTTCCTCAGATTAAATATTTACAAACCAATTTGGTGAATCGGCGCGTCGGTGGGAAATTTTTAAATGCCTTTTAGTGTAACACGAGCAGCGTTTTTAAGCCGCCGCCGCTGGAGGCCGTGATGCGCGAACGAGAGCCGCTTTTTTATTTAATGAAATCAGGTGAAAGGCGTTGATTGCAGCTGTAACTTCGTGGGTGGGACTGTTTTCGGCCTGTCCAAAATAGCATTTAATTGGACAGGTAAATTCCAAGCTATAAATATGGAATATTTTTTCAGAAAAGAGACTTGACTCGACAAAATCGACTTCCCGCCGCATTCGACACGAGACATTATGCATGTGTGCACTTTTCATATTCACTTTGCGTCAATAAAAGCATTGAATCAGCTCATTGGGCGGATATCACAACACCGAGCTAATACGCTGTTCATTAAGTAGGAATGCGCGTCTTGAGCTGGGAGCGCGCGTATCAAATTGCACGCAGGATATGAGAGGTGCAAAACCGCCTCCTCTTACCGGCAACTCCTATTCGCTCAATTATACACTGCTCGCGCGAGCGACTTCCAATGCTCGCGAGTCAGCGAATTTTTTCAAAAGCTCTTTCGATTCTGGCAAGATCAAAAATAATGTGCGAGCTGAATAATAAGCCGAGCGTGAGGCGAATTTCCCTCCGACTCAAAGTACGCGGATTTTAAAATTGCGTGCGGCTTTTTTATTGAAAAATTCCTGTTCTTTATACGGTTAGTGTGTTCGCCCCTCTTTATGATTTTAGTCGTCTGGCATATCGTGCGAGCAGAATATTCACGGAAAGTATTTTATAAGCAGTTAAATTGCGAGAGATCTTTTACATATTTCTTAATGCCCCTGCAGCTAATTTTTATTGGCGGAGTTTTAATTGGCTGCCGGAGTTATTCAATTCATGCAGATTGTTGCGTTTTGCACGTACCATTTAAACCGAAAAAAACTGCGTTCTTTGAACTTCAGCTAATATATTTCAAAAGGAGCTTTGAATTCTTGAATATGAAAAAAATTCCGAATATCGAGCTTAATTGCAATCGTTTTACTCTTTCTAAAAAAAAGATACAAATTTCGTCGAGGACAAGAAGCCAAACAACGGGACCCCTCTGTGGGCCGAGCTCTCACCTTTCGTTATCAATTCTTAGCTTTCAATGGATCAAGCAGCGTGGAAATTTTTTGATACAAAATTTCTATGGGTCTGTTTAAAAAAAAGACCGAAATTAAAAGATTTTTTTGGATCAGACGTGTGTAGGCTTTCATGAAATTGGTAGAAAATGACCAATAAAAGTTTATATCTAGCACCATAGGTGACGAGCTATGGAGCCAACAAACCTTCTATAGCTACTATCAGGCCTTGTGGGTAACAAAAAATGGTTAATTTTTAACCAATCATTGTGAAATTATTTGTTATGCAGACTTTCCTTGACGAATCGATCGAAATGTAATTTTTGTAATTTTGGCTATTTCTCTTGTTTTTTGCGAAGTTAAACAATATTTTACATGTTTGCTTATTAAAAAAGGTATTTTCTATATAGCCAACGGATTGAAATATTAAAATAGAACTGCTGCTAGTAGTTTTTAAGAGATTAGGGTAAATTTCATTATCTGGCTAAAATAGAAAAATAAAATTTTAAATTATTTTGTACTTAAATTAAATTTTCTATGTTACTTTTTAAAATATTTGCAACACCAAAAAATTCAGATGACTACAACATAGAATTTTATGAGCTTTTAAAAATGTTTAACGGTTTCATGAGCCCAAAGTGATAATGAAAAAATTAAGTGGTTTTTCAGAGAGTAAAAAAATGACTCCTAACAGTTTGTCTCACCAATAAGAATTTTTATAAAACCCAAAAATTATCGTGAATGAACAATAATTGCAATTTTAAATCGATTTTTAAGGTATTCTATAAAAATGTCCTGTCCGTAACTCAAAAGCTATGCTAGATACAAAATTTTTGCCTGGTTCATGTCTGCAACAATAATGTGAACAATTGATGCAAAAAAGATATAAGGGGCAGTCGGACCGCGATGTTTACTTGTAAGAAAAAAATCGTAAAAAGCACAGTACCTTTTGTAGGAGTTGCAGACTTAGACTCAAATCTGTGGGCTCCATTGAGCAAGGGTGGCTCTCGGAAGGGGCGAGCGGGCGCTGGAGGCGTCACCTTGGGGGCCGCCGCGTCCCTCGGCTTGGTGGTAAGGTTGAGGGGCTGTTCATCGGTGGCGGCCCCTTCCGCCGCCTTGCCCAAAATGTTGTCGATGAAGTGCGGCGTGGGCCGCTTCGGGGGCCGCGCGTACACGTGAGGATGCCACCAAGTGGGGCAACTGTTGGGCGCGCTGGTCACGCTGACCGTCGTGGCCAGCGAGACGGTTGTGTGCGGCGACGGCGAGGACGACGTCTCGCTGGGCGGCTGCAGGGGCGAGTCTTCGGCGCAGCCCTCAGGGCTGAGGGGCGAGTTGTGGCCCGGACTGGGGGTCGCCAGGGGCAAACGGTGCTCCACCATATGCGCTTGTTGCTGCATCGCCGATGAGTTCATCAACCAGGGGCTGAAACATCACAAGTTCACTTTTTTTCATTTCAAAATAAAAGAAAGGGATCCATTTTCTCAATGGATAAGATGCAATTAAAAAGAGAAATAATTGTTTGGACAATTCCCAATTTCTTGATTATGAAGAAAAAAATGTTTGCATAAAAATTAAGTTACAAATGTTTACAAAAAAATGGTTTTAACAAATTGACATGATGGAAGACACATTTTTCCATTTGCTTGTTCCGTTAGAAGGGAAATTTAAGCATCGTGCAAGGAAGCAGAATCAATAGGACTAACAAAATATTTTAACATCCTTTTTTTATTCTTAATCATAGTGTTGTGACACTCTTTGGCCTGTTACTCGCCTAAGAGGCGCCATGACCAGGCGCCCGTACCAACAAGTCAAGAACCGTTTTGAATTGTGCAAAGGAAAAGAGACAATTAATAGAATCAACTGTAGCACTAGTTTCACCTTCATTAAATTTATTTTCTAAATTTTGATTTTTAAAACCATTATTAATCGGTCCAGGCATCAATCCATTAATTCCCACGCGAACCGGTAAAATTGGATAATTAATTAAACTACGCATTTTTAACTATTTTTTATGAGATAGCGAAATTTTTAAGCCTTTTGAACAAGTCACGTTAAATGCTACAAGTGAGCTAATCGATTAGTCATACATGGAAAAATTTCTCTCACAATCAGAGCAATAATTAATAAATCACACATTTGCGCATATGTAGAAAGCATTGCATAATTTAGCTCAAATACTGCCGATGAGTTAAAACGACTTACGCATGTTTCGAATAAAATGTGGATGATATTAACTTTTACAACCCGCATGCACTCGCTGGCAATTAATTAGACGTAAGCAGGCGCTTAAATCACTCTTTCTTTATAGCACAAATTTCATTCTTGGTGAGGCAGATGACTATCAGTGCTGTTATTATTACTACACGAGAAGGAACAAATGAGTTTATTGCTAACGACTCCATTGATCACTAAAGGGGAAAACAAGGATGTTCTCATATCGGGAGTTTTTATTTTTGTATTGTATGTATGGACATTCAAAATTGACTATTTTCAGCTATATAATTGCTCTCGTACACACAAATATATATTTATTAAAAGGAATCAACCGTATAAGTTACTCCATAAAATCAAGATTTGGCAAAAGAGAAGACTTAATTTAGGTACCGCTTGCTGATATTTTTCTGTGATTATGTATTTTTATCAAATTAAAATATATCCTTGTCAGAAGAAATTGTATGCACCTTCCTCGGTGTGTAGCGGGCAGTTTTTTTCGATATTTCTTCGGAAAGGTCCTGCTCTACTATTGTTTTAAGCCCTAATTCATCAACTTTTGTTTCCCCAATCATACATTTAGCGGTCGAAACACAACTGTACTCTCTCATGGCCTAGAAATTTTCCTAATTTATGATTAATTTTTTTCCTACATAATGGAGAGAGAATGAAGACCTCAACGTCCTGGTCGCGGCAAAATTGCGCAACGTTCAACAAACACCCAAATTTTCATTGTCGAATTGATTGTTGACCTTTTCTTGCAACAAGGAAATTCGCGTTTGGTTGTTGAAAGTTGCGCAATTTTGCCGGGACCAGGACGTCAATTTGTTGATCTCATATCTCAAATGTCACCCTATTTAATTTTTATTATTTTACTAAAGAAAATTGAGCCAAGAAGCCACGCATTTATCGTTTACATAACTGCTTTTTGAAGTATAAATTTACTTTCTCAATTCATAACACACAAAAATCTGAAAAAGGTATCAGTTCCTTGCAAGATTTTTTTTTACCGTAGAGAAAACATTTTTAAAATCAGACCAATCCTAAGTTAAGATAAGCCAGAAGTTTATAATTTCTTTAATATATAAAAATGTGGAGTTACCTCTCAGCAGTGGAAAACCATCGAACCGGGGTCCCGCAATTGGCAATTTGGCGAGGAAGGAAAATCCGAAGCACGCGGGACGAGTGTGCGCGCGCTGCGTTGTGTGCAGAGTGCACGTGCGATCAGCGAGCGAGCGAGGAGCGCGGTGGAGGAGATTCCGCTCGGCTTGCGGGTCCGACACTGACTGCGCCTCTCTCGGCAGCCAGCTATTAGTTGATAGGCGCACTTTGTGATGCTGGCTGGCGCGCCGGGCGGCGCAGTCTCCTCCCAGGCTGATTGCCCAATTATCGGCCACACTCATTTGCCAGCCCCTGAAACCGGCTGTGCCGCCACCACCGCGATGATTTATATCTTTCAGTTTGCCCAGCCGAACGCGGCTCTCAGTTCCGAACGCCTGCCTGGTCGAATCCGCTCTCGCCGATTCGACAAATCCAAGCGCCCCGCCGCACTAGAGCGCTGCATGCGCCCATAATTTCACGCGCTCTCAGAATATGCTTGATTTGTATCATTTACCTGCAATAATTTATAATTATAATTTTATGGTCTGTTAGCAAATTTGAAAGCATAGATTTATATTTAAACATATTAATAAAATATCCATAACAAAGGTTGTTTGCACAAACTTACGTTTAATTTTATTACACACAAAAAAATGTTTTTATTTATGGATAATATTTTTAAAAATTAATTTTTTACAATTGCTGAAACAGATATATGTTTGTGACCAATTACAAAACCACATATTTGGTTTTTTACTTTGTATGTTAAAAATAAGAACAAAATATAAATTTAATATATATATTTTTGTCCTTAACGAAGTTTTTGTAATTGTAGTTGCGGAACAAAGCAGTTTCCCACACTATTAGATTACCTGTTTGTAAAAAAGCATATATCTTTCTGTTCATTTGGTCTTGTGGAGCCGCGATCGTGGCATACTCTTGAAATATTCATCGTGTGTTTTATTTTTGTGACATTGAACATTGGTAAAATTTAATTATTTATATTTTTTTACCTCATGAAATAGGGCCGCCGAAACTGGTCGAGTTAAAAGAAATAACTCTGAAATCAACGAGGATTAAGTCTAATTGTTAATAATTTACCCCATTAAGACGTTAAGAATGACAATTTTTTCTCAAAATAGAAGCAGCTGTGTTTGGAAGATCTGTTCCTACTGGCTGCCCATTGTCAGAGATGGCAAATCTCTGTGGGAGCGGTGATTGCTCGTAACTTCTTTCAATTATGAAATGCAAATTTTAGTGTTGAAAAAGTCGATCAATCAATTAAATAATTAAAATTGAACCCTTTGTCGGAGGTTGCGTGCAATCACCGCTGTCGCAGCGAAATGGTAGTTAGCGGCTATTTGACTCAAAGTTTCTGAGAAAGTTATCAGTGAGACTTGAAAGCGCACCGGCGACGACTCGCCAATTGCTGGTTTGCCACCTTTCCAGTAAATTCAGGACAAATGTCTGGCGTTTCAATCGGTGGTTCAAAGATGGCCCAAGAAGGGGCCCAAGCTCCTCTGCGGCCAATCGGACCCCATGTTATTGGGTACCCCGGTGAGCTCAAAGCCCTCGGGAAGTGATAAGCAGAGGTTCCAGAAAAGTGTTGCCTAAATGTCAAATATTATAAAATAAATATCATTTTCGTTATATAAAAAATTTGAAGAATATTATGCAAATTTTATTCCTCAACTGCACTCGAATGCTGAAAATTGGCCCTAAATTAAAAAGTGATATTTTACTCATTTTTGCCATTTTTTAAGTTTAATTTTGTGTCTATTTTGAAAAAAATGGAATGAGTTAACGCAAGCAAAAAGCTATAATTATGATCAAACAAAAAATCTCTCAGCGTCAACAAACAAAAAATCGCCATTAAATTTAGAACTTTGCTTCGGTTCCTCCACAAGGAAAAAGTACGATGCTGTCGTTGTATCTTAAAATCTCAAGTTTTGCAACATCAAATACCAAAAACTGCCACAAAGGGACAAAGGAAGGATGTTGGGGGTGAATTTGCTCCGTCGCAGACCTCTAACCCGGTGAGCTGCGACGCTGGCCGAAACGCTTGCTGAATTAACATGGGAAGGGAGAAAAGCTCTCAACACATTTAAACTGCACTCAAACGCTTCTGGGGGCTCGTTTAGAAGATCAATGATCCTCCCCCTCATCCGCCAACTACTACACACTGCTGCTGTGTGATGATGAGCAGAAGTAACCGTGTGCGCCGCCGCCGCCGTCGTCGTCGTCGTTGCTCTCTGCTATTTGCGTTCCGCCTCATTTATTGTGCGAGCGGAACGGATTTTATCACATTATCTGCGTCTAATGTGTTTAATTCCAGTGGGCGGATGATTGCTCGGCGCAATTCGCGCGCGGGCGCGCGGCATTTTATGGTGTGGCCCCGTGGAGATTGTCCCGAACACCATTAAGCCCCTGAATCAAACGGAATTGCTCTTGGCAACAGCCTCGGCCTCGGCCACTCTCTGCGCGCACAAAAGCCGAGCATTGAGACGTGCAATTCACTTCTTAAAGAAAATAGCCGCCGGCGTTGGGAAATCAAAGAAAGTGGTGCGCCGCCTCTCGACGCAACGCACCGTTTTGCATTTCTGCCCCGCGTTTCAAATTAATTCATTACCAAAACTGTTCTTCCCAGCCGGATCCCCTTTTGTGCGGCGTGACAAGCACACACTTATTCATTCTCCCTCTTGCGGTGCCGCCGTCGGGTTTTCGCAATTTGCATTTTGTTTTTGAATTTTTAATTTCGCTACAGCAAACCTTGGAAACTTTGGATTAATTCCCGTTTTTCACGCTAATTAATCTCTCATTGCGAGAGTTTCGAATGCAGAAATAATAAAACGGCAGGGAAATTAGCTGCCCCTCTCAAGCTGCAGGCTGCAGAGGTAATTAAGCGAAGAACTTCTTAGTTTTCAGCCCGTTTTGTTTTTGGAGAATTGTGCTGTGCCAAAGTGCAGTTTACGGCTTGCGTATCGGGGCGCCGGGAAATAAAACGAGCAAACCAGAAGTAGCAGGCACGGAGGAAGCCAGCAGTTTAGTGTTTCAAGCCGGCTAATGAGCTTTTTAAAAAGGCCATTAACATTTCACAGAAGGGCACGGCAACTGGGGGCGGCACGTCTCAAAGTGCACACTACCTAGGGGTCTGTCAAAAGTTTCACATCGTTCTTATACACTCATCCGAGCTGTCAGACCTTCTTCTATCTTTTATACACACACCAGCTGGTGCAGACTTCTTCGCCAACAACACCGAGAAATATGGTTTATGTATGTGCCAAGCCAACAAGCATCTCTTCCTGCAGCGTGTTAAAGATCTACTTACCAGATTTTAGCGTGCTGTTCATTTTGGCGGTGTCTTTTTGAGCTGCCGCACAGGGAATTTCGTGCAGGAAGCATGTGTGACTATTAAGTCAGCCGGGATTAAATATTTCTCACCAAATGTGTATTTTCCGAAGTCCTTAAACCCCCCACCTTGGGTTAAAACTATAATTAGACTTTACAAACTCATGTTGTCCTGTCATCCCACTTCGCAAAACTGAAAAATTAAATGGAAGATAAACCCATGCACTCTCTATCAAACATTGTTTGCTTTTTTTGCCCAGCCTAACAAAGTGGTTGACAGTGGAGAGGGATATGGGCCCGTTTTTATGGATTTGTTGATATAAAATATTAATTGGAATTCAAACATCACTCATTTATTTTTATATATAGAAACGAGTGTTGATGTTCCCAAATTTCGAATGGAAATGTCACCTGTGAAAGTAGAAATTATTTTAAAATCAATTTAATAATCATAATACTTGTTACATCATCTTCCGTGTCATTGACTGACTAATCTAAAGTTCTTTGAATCAGCTTACTGTGCTCCCAAATCGCCAACTCGATGCTGAAATAATTGCAATATTAACTAATTTGAGTATAGTTCATTTTTTGCTTTCCTGCTCCAACAATCGTTTCGCCTATCTCTTTATTTTATCTCTTATGCAAAAACACTTGTTTGCTATCAATTCCCGCATATTAATATTCCTGAAATGTTCAAGCCAGTTGCTCGCTAGTAATCTAGATCTACATACGTAAAACAAAAAAAATCCACTTCGGTCTCATGAAAGATAATAGCGTGTCTGGAGTCCATAAGTATAAACATTTTCATCCTGTGACAAATTGGGTCTCATCCATATAACAGGACAGCATGGCAAGCCAAGCCGAGCACCAACTAAATTGCCGTATGTTTTTGCACCCTCTCGTTGGCAAAAGTGGCATTAAAACAAATAAATAGCATCCGACCCGCCTATACCGTGTCGGCGGCGAGCGACGTCAGTTAATTCAGCAGCCACTTTAAACCTTTTCGCGCAAAAGCTGCTGCTGCTGACTGCGATGCCAAAATGAGATCATCACGCTATTTGAGTTTCAGCACACAATAAATTAACAACTTTGCAATCGAGCTGCGCGTGCGGCTGGCTGAATATAAAATCTATTATATCACTCTGAACAGCAACCGTGCGCGCACTATGCAACTAAATGTGTTTGATTGATGATGGCGATCGCGGAAAGTTACGAGAGCCCCTGTTGGAGAGCTAATTGCGCGTTGGTGGAGCTGGAGAGGAGAAACAACTGCGCCGCTGTTGCGAAATAACAAACCGATGAAAAAGTGGAAGAGCAATTTGTTTAGCCGTAAAATGCACTTCCACTTCCAACCATAGCACAATCGCGAGCGACGCGAGCTGTGGATTCATTTTCCACCAACTCAAGAGTGCAGCGAGCTATTTCTTCCAACATGCGGTTGTATTAACTCTACACAGAGATAAATCTAAATCGAGGGCAACTAATCATATAGGAAATCGCAAAACCCCTCATAGCTACCCATTCAACTATTATTTAACGTATTAAACAGAGTCGATTTTCCCGATAGGAACAAAAAATATTTGTAGTTATATTCCGGAAAAAAGGGGAAACACTGTAATCTATAGTATTTACTAGGCAAATAGCTGGTACAACCGTCTCAAATGATCTAAAAAGGTTAATTGTGCTGATATCGTGTGGCTCTCTTCAACAACAGCAGTGTAAAGCAAAAAGCATTTGACTGTTAGAGAGAGTCACATTACATCACAAATTGACTTCCGTTCCTTTTTTATATCATTTTTTACATTTATACCAGGAGTTGCTTTTATAAGAATATACGTTCCATGATGAAAAGTGCAATCACCGAAATGAATGCATTTTCAGCAAATAAATTTTTAAATAGGGAATTCTTTCAAAATTGTATTTCCAGTTGCCAACGACACCGACGACGTTTTCTCGGGTTTGTCGTGTTATAATTACATCTAGTGCTGGGCCGAGTGCATCTCTTTTGGGGTGGCAGTGTGGTTGTTTTCAGTGCCAAGTCGAGATAAATGCCGGCAAGTGTGTTTTTAACGACTGCGTTGCGCCCGCAATAATACGAGGAATTTTTTAAATGCCCGCCGCTGCCGCCGCCACTTCGAGATCAGCAGCCATAATTAGGAGTGTCACAATCACAGCCTGGTGGTTTTACTCAAAGCTCCGAGGTTAGACAACTGTCGACCTTAACATCCCTTCATATTTCAAACGGCACTGCAGCGCCTTAAGATCTGACAGCGTTTCCGAAACACTCGCTAGCTCGTTTGCTCGATGAGCGGGGCAGTGAGAGATCAAAACGGGAGAAAAGAAACCGCGAATTCACTTGGGACTCGAGGCAGAGTGAAGAGCTTTGCCGGCTGTTTCCAAGAGCGCTATATGGAGGTTTAAAAACGAATCCATTGCATTTATCTTTTGCCAGAATTTCCTGTGGAATGGGAAGGCCTTTTTATACTAAAGAATCGTTAAATTCAAGTCCTTTCGTTCCAACAAGGAAATTCTACCCTTAAATTGACAAGTAGTGACCTCATTAAATTCGGGCAGCCTGTCGTAATGTAAACCAAATTTAGTGGTCGAATGTTTTTCGATTTGACTAATTTAGCAATTTACGGAGCTTATTAAAATGCGATTTTTGTTAAAAAAAATATTCTAAAAAGAGCTAATTCAAATTTTTATAACATTATTCCTGAAGAAAAATATGGAGCTAGGTGACTTATTGACAATGAGAATAATTATAGCTATCATCTTTAACTATTATTGAGCTTTTCGCGATTTTCCAGCCAATATCGAAATTGAATAATAATATATTATTTTCTGGAAAGTAAAAAAAGAGTCATCGATCGATTTGTCTCGTCTCATAAAGTTATCCCTTTATAAATCATGTTCACTTAAAAAGTACACCTCACTTGTCAAAACTGACCTCAAGTAATAAGAGCATAAAACATAATTTTGGCCGTATTCAATAAAGGCACATTTGTTTCCCGCTGCTGCATTCGTGCAAGTAATCAGAGTATTGCGATAATAATGCACGGAGAAATGAGCAATCTTAAGTTGAATATTTCATTTTGACAGTCTGAGTACTGGTATCAATTGAGTGCTCGCTCACGACACAGCAGCGAATAATGCCATGGCGTGCTCAGACAGGCTAATTAATGGGGCGCATAATCAGAGAGGGGTTAATTACTTAGAATACTTGCTACCACGTCTCCAATCGCTAGCCACGGAGGGGTTGCGTCGAAAGGGGGTGGGAAGAAGGAGGCAGTGCCCTTGTTTTAGTACCATTTAACAAAAATCCCAGCTGTAGTTATTCTTCCAGGGAGTGAGAGTGTGCATAAATAACAAATTTTAGCCATAAAAAATCCCAATTGAAAGTAATAATATATATATATATATATATATATATATATATATATATATATATAATTCTATTTTTCACTTCTGGTGATTAATTTACACCACGGACGCCTAGAGTCTTGGTGCATAGGCAACCGGGACGGTACACAGAATACACAGGTTGCCTAACTTCAGTCATGATCAAAGGGGATCCCTTCCTCGCTGCAGCAAATTTAATATTCATGGAATAAAATCTGGGCGCATTAAAAAGGAAAAGATTTGCCGGTCGGATGTAAAAATTTTTGAGAGAGAGCAAGTGGCATTTAATAAAGGGCCGAGAAAACGCGTTCAGCTTGAAATATAAGCGGCGCTCTCGCGGAGAAGAGAAAAGAAAGAATCAAAGCCTCGAGGGAGACAGTCGCTAGGAGGGAGGGAACATCATCGCACGCGCAGAATTACAGCTCAACTTTTATAATTTAGCAGAGCTATTGTGACGCAGGAGGAAATTTTCATGCTGCGCGACGAATTATGGATCGCGCTTGCCATAAGACCAGCTCATTCATTGAGCGCGACGCAATTTCCCTGCACACTCAAACGACAACAAATGGCCACGCGAGATAAGCAGACCGCATGAACTCGGCCAACTTTTAATTGGCACTAAACGCTACCCTGGCTTACCTTTCCTCGCAGCTCTCTAAGACTGTAATTTCGAGCTCAAATTTTTTGAGTAATTTTCCACTGCGAGAGTAAAGCTAATTTCTTTCTGGCAATTTTGGAAATAAAGAATATTTCTTAACTATGGGTTTGCAGAGAGAATTTGGATCTTCATTCAACATTTTTCTGTAAATCAAATTATTTCGCCATCTGAACGTGTGGATGAGAAATATTTGTGACTTGTCTTCGTGAATTTGAGAATGTGTGTAAGCAGGCACTTACATTTGCTCAGCCCGGTAGGAAAAATAAAAGATTTCGTTGCTCATCAAGAGCGGGCACGTCTAGTTTGAGGTGGTTTGACCACGATGATTAATTTGCCAAGAAGTCGTTTTATACTAAAATATATCAATTTTAATAGTTATTTTAAATTATGATCATGCCATAAACATTTTCTGATCCAAATCCAGGAGCAAAGACAAAGGTAAGATTTACATTTACTCCAACCCAGATGAGAACAAGTAGTATTCTTTATAGTATATTAATAATAAATTACCCCTTTATCAAAAAGTTAAATGATTTTTACTATACCTCAACAGCGCAGATTTGTTAACCGCAGTCAGTTATTATTATTCCCTCAGCGTCAAGTGCTCAAAGAGCCTGGTAAATCTGCACTTTTCATTCTAGCATCCCACTTTCTAATTAGAAGCATCAGTAAATCCAAAATTGCGCTCTCGTCGGCACCACTTGCTGTTTGCACAGACTGGGAACGCAATTAACACCATCAGTGGTGCGGTGGAAATCACTCTTGGGATTATTCACATGGCGCGAGAGCCTATAGTATGAAAACGCGCCGCCTGTGCTGAAGTCGTATAAATTTGCGCTTGCGTTTGGTTTTTAATAATAACAGCACATCTATATTTTGTCCACTATAATACCGTTCTAAAAAATTTGTTTCGTTTTTATCTATTTTTCTACCGAGCTGACTGGCCCAATGCCCGGTTTTCTGTGAATTCGCCCGCTGCATCGGTCGTTATAAAATTCGCTGTGCGGTCGTTTGTCAGTTGAGTACGGGTACAAAGTTGAGCAGATGAAGCACGAAGTGATGCACAAGGCATGCCAGTAATTACATCGCTGTGGACGAGAGGCAAATATTAAATGCAGCGCACATCCACAGTGCTGCGCAGAGTATTATACTCGCTGTGCCAGCCAGCACAAACATGCACAAAGGTCGTTAATTCATCACTAAAGCCATTATGGGATTGAGTAATTCAGTGTGTTGCAGCCTGCTCATGACAGCCTTCCATGTTGGCCTCAAACAGAAACACAAACTCCAAAGGTACCATAATTATCGCCATACCTACTCGCATTCCGCAGCTTTGGAAACATCACCTACACACCTACTAACATTTGACAATAAGCGAGAAATAAATAATATGTTCTTGTTCGTAAACCCACAAAGACAAGAAATATGGTCAAAGATAAATTAAACCAGGTTGTCAACACTCAAAGAATGCATTTTGTTTGAACAAGATTTAATCTCATTTCCACCAAATTTTGTCACTTATATTAATTTTCCCCAATTTGTTGAGCTGATTCCTCCAGTCGATTAATTCTGCGTATAAGTGATGAATTACGGTGAGATAATATTGTTCTAACTTCAAAAAGAGTGGTGAATAATAAACAAGTCCTGTTAAGTTCCGCGAAATATCCACAACTGTGGCCTGAGCTCTCGTTGTATGAATGTTGATCCGTGCGCTTTGCGGAGGCATATATATAATTGTAATTCATTGTAATTAGCTGCAGCCAATTACACACGTACGTCAAAGCGAGTCAAAATATGAAATGATTTAATTGATTCTGCAGTCAAAGTGACATCGCTTTGAACAAAAGCCAGTCGAGCAAACGCAAGAGAGAGCAGATTGTAATTATATGCGCTGGAGCGGTCGTCAGCGGCTAATTGAAAGATCCGCAAACTAATCAAATTAAATGTGCGCGTATATTCTCGCCTGCGGCGTTGGCGCGACACACACGCACACTTTATGCGCGCAATTCTGATGAATAAATAACGTGCGCGCAACATTTGTGCCGAAAATAAACTCGCCATGGCAGTTTATGCAAATAACGAAACAACAAAAATAAAAGTGACCAGAACGCAGTGCGCGGAATGGTTCTGCCGAATTTGTTATTTCGATCATATTATTTCAATCATTCGTCGCGTTTGTTGTTTTTGCAAGCGGATGTTACTTTTTTAGATCGAACGTGATGGGAAACGTATTTTAATTAAAATCAACCGCGCATTCGTGACAGCAGTTTAATTTTATAATCCATTCTGCCTCAGGTGAGTTTCGATAAAATAATTTTAATCATGCGCTTTTGTTATTGGTGCATTTTTATCGGAAAATATCCAACAAAACTAATTATGATGAATCCCCACGTAGGTCAAGCAGGGAATTTCCGTTAAAACGTTTCCAACTTGCAGCTTCCTAGAAATGATCTCGCGGAGGTGTGTGTTTGCGCAGCTGGTCCACAGTAAATTATTTACCTCACACGTAATTGGTTTCTCGCGAATAATGGCTGATACGTGCTCACTCACTATTGCTCATTTGCTCGGAGCTGTGTGTGTATTCAACAGTGCTGGATTATGCAGCATAATGAATCAATTAATTTATGTGCGTGACAATTGCTAATACCAAAAGGTAATTAATTTCCTCTGGCAACATCAATCAAAACGCTCTAGGATTAAAATATGAATATTAATTGAAATGCATATACGTCTGCGATCTCTGTCCTCTGTCGCTATATTATAGTTTATCGCAACCAAAACACAAAGCGTGCGGATCAGCACTCGCTTCTTGTCGCACGTTAATTACCTCCCGAGCACTGCGCATAATTAATTATTGGCGCGCTTACCTATTCATTTACTGGTCATTGACTTGAAATAATGATCATTGTGTTGTGAGTTAACCTCAGTCCACTGGATGTTAATTGAAATCATTAACAAATATAATTATAATTCACTTTACATACGTTACATTTGGATAAAACGTCCGCGTTATTTAAAAAAATTATGCATATTTGAAGGGAACTAATCAACATCCTTTGTGTTGCTAATCCCTTTGATAGTTGTGCTAATTTAATTCTGGCCAAATACATACTCATTTAGTCTTTGACAAAAGAAAGACAAAAGCTAATTAAAATTTTTAAATTTGGGCAATATTTTGTTTTAAAGCCAATTATGATAGCTTGTTTTAGGAAGAAAACTATTGTTAGTTTCAGACGGTTTCTTTGCTGATTATGGTGTACAGAGAACACATAACAATAATACCAGAATGTTATTATCTGCTACCGTTTGCTAACTAATATTAGATAATAAATATTTCAACAGAACAAATTTAATGTATGTATTTAGTCGAGACTATGGGACGTGTAAACAAGTGAACTTAGAGACCTTATTGATATTGTTAAACAAAAAACCACGAAGTGATTAATGGACAGAGACTGATCTTCATCGCACACCTCAATTTTTCTGTTTAATGTAAATTGCAAATTATATTTCAATAATAAGAGCTGCCTTGTTGCATATAAGTAGCATTATCAGCCTACAATTCTTCGGAATTGGCTATACTTTTAATGTTTTTCAATATTTTTCCCCTAAAAAAGACTGTTTGTCAGTGCAACGTTCAAAGCCTGCTTAACAAGTTAATGTTTCAATTGGCTTAAATAGAGGTCTTTCATTTCATACCATCTTATTTAGAACGGTTTAATTTTCTTGAAGAAAATCGCGTAAGAAGCTACAAAATACTAATAATATGCGGTGAAACCGGGCTATCTGTGTCTTAAGTTCATTTTTTCACGAAAATCGATAATTCAAAATTAGAGACATGAGCAAAATTAATTCCCTATAATGTCTGGCCCTATTTATATTTATACAAAGTGCAGTTTTTATAATCATGAATAGCTGACGTTTTTTCCAAATAGAATATGTGGCAAAGCAAACCCGTGCTCTCTGAAACCAAGGAAATTGTATAGTTGAAACCTTCGTATATATTTCTCTGTATGCGATCTATTTCTGCCGGCTAACTTATATTACAAAGTGTATTTACTCTTTGTTCCAACCACCAATCATTGACATTGAGTCTGTTATTGAAGACAGTATACAAAGCCGCAGGCTAAACTCAGCTCCGTTCATGAAATCAATAAACCCGAGAGTAATTACATTTAACTTGGAATCTAGTTCGGTTTAGCAACCTTTCTCAGAGGCTACGCACGCATCCATTTAAGATTTAAGTATGAGTTTAGGGGCATACATGCATAATTATGATACACGAAGTGCGCGAGTCGGTCTGGGTGGCTTATCAGCAGCTCAGCTCGGCATGATTGGTGCCTACTTAGCTGTGCACAGAGAGCGAGAGCTAACTGCTGGCGCGCCGCCGCCGCTACCGCTGCTTTTAGCTGCAGTGCCGTGTCTAATTAACATGGGGGTATTAATTAAATAGCTTTGTCCTCATCCATCCAATCTGGCTGAAATCTCAGGAGGATGAACGAGCGGCGGTTCCGTGTGCTGCGCTCTGCTCTCTCTGTACACGGCGCGCGGCGGTCTCACTGCAGGATGTAATCAAAATTGCCTCACTCGCATGCACGGGACCTACACACACGTTAATTTGCTTCGATCTGCAAAGCAAACATCTCGCGGGACTTCATTTATACATGTGCGTATGTGTGCTGATTACGCCGACACACACTCTCATCGCTCTAATGTTTGATTAACACCCGCGCGCACGCCGGCGTGTGTGCCTCAATGTGCCGTGTGTTTGAAGTTCGCACCCGCAACAGCGATATTTCTATTTTGATTCGTGTGTCGTACTCCTCGAATCGTGCAAATATTTTTAGCGTGCGGTATTACTGCCATGATTTAATGGTGCGTGAAATCGGTGTGCGGGAACAGCAAGAAAGGCGCATAAATAGCACGTGAATGTGACTGCTCCGTGCATCAACACCTCTTGTGAATTCTATTGCGAAATGCAGACTATTCTAGCGCCGGGAATTTCTCATTTTATATGCATAAAATATTTTTAAAAAGAGGAATTTCTATATATAAGTGATATATTGAGAACTATACCATTTGATTTGCAACCATTCACATTATTTTCTAAATATAGATATTGAATGAATAATGAATATTGTGATCGTGATCCCTATTTTAACGAGAGGTATACTGGAAAAAACCAGCAAGGTCTGAATAACTTTATGACAAATATAGAAATACAAGTCAAAATCACAGAGATGAAAAATTGATTGATATAGACGACACAAAATGGCAAACAAGTTGTACGGCTAGACGAAGAAAATGGGAAGCCTCGGGTGTGTTGAATTATATTATGCCAATTGTGAAAAAAATGGCTTGAGTTTTTGTAGTTATAAAAGTAGATAAAAAATCTGCTTCAAAATTAAAATTTTTTGTTTCTTCCATCGCAGGTTGCATAGCCGACAGGCGGCAACTACAAAATTTATGTTCAAATGGGATTAAAAATATTGATTTTAGGATATTTGAATGTTCAACATGACTTTTGTCCCAACAATCGGTGAACCAAAAACATGACATACAAACGCATTTTAAAAAATCACTTATTCCTCAATAATTTTTGTATTGTAGGTTGCTGTATCGATTATTTACTTTTCCACTATTTGGTAGCATCTCACATGTGAAAAATATATTTTATAATCCAATCGTAGCATGTTATAGTCTTAAAGATAAATGTTACAACAAAAGGGCTGCTATATATATTTCAAGAATGAAACTGACAGAAATAAATTTGAATCATTACGCTCGTCTTATCTTGCTGGGAATTTTTTTGTAAATTTTTCACTCTTTTGTCCTTCTCTGTTCTCGACACACCAACAAAACTTCTGTTCTGCAAAAACATAGCAAGAATTAAGCCAGACACTCTCCATTGATGTGGTGGGTAAACCTTAATAAAATTGGAGTCAATGAATAATCATTTTTATTTTATATTCCAACCTGCAGAGAAATAAAATATTTTAAATCCAGAGATGAGCTCATTTTAGCGTTTTTAGAGATAGTGAGACCCTTTCCCTTTTTTCTGCTCTCGTGACAAATAGTCAGGCGCGGTGGTTTCCCCTCCTCGGCAGAGCTTTCATTATTTGACTTGTTCTCTCACGGTCTCGGAGGTAAATTGAAAATTCTGCAGTAATAATGGTAATTGGTGCTGTCAGACGACCACAGCGGGATATATGTATTTAGTGACTTTTTGCTCCTCTTCAATTCCAGAAGCTGTTTTGTTTGCAGAATGTAAAATGAGCCTGCATGTTTTCTGCTTTTTAATCGCTCGGCTGAGATGCTTATCTAAGTCAGGCAGACCTCACTGCTGGCTGCCCAGCTCAATTAATTGAATATTAATTATCTCCTTGGCGAGCGGTAGCACTCGGAGAAAAGTTGTGGAGATCAAATTTTCGTCCTCTCTCTCTCTCTCTCTCTCTCTCTCTCTCTCTCTCTCTCTCTCTCTCTCTCTTCGCAATTAATGCCATCGCGCGATATATAGCAAAGTTAAGCTTTCGATATTTTCAAAGGCGGTCTCAGCACCAAGTAATTTTATTGGATTGAGTTGGCAGCCCACGCGTGAATAATATTTTAATAAAGCGGCAGCCTCTGAATTTCTTGCTACATTTCTTATTTTTGCCTGTTCCCGTCCGTGCGGTTTATCTGAAGCTGCGATCTCGGGCGAGCCAAATATATGCGGAGGGTCTTGAAAACCTGTTCCCTTACAAGACTCGCACTTTAATAGGATTTATATATTATTTCAAGAGACCACACGGTGAAGAAATTAAGCACCACAAGAGCAGGGTTATTTATTTTGCCGGCTAAATTTATTTTCAAAATCCTGGCATTTATCAAACAAGCGTCAGCGAATATGTATATTTAACAGGAGGAAGTGAATGATTTTAAGCAAAGATCTGAACAGGCTGATAGTTACAACATTCTGCATTATCGGTCCTAGCAATTGGTAAATTGAAACAGTTTTTTAGATGGAATTACTGAGCTAAGATAATTAACCTCTTCAGAGTGGAATTAATAACAAAATAAAACCAAAAGATTATTATTAAATTTCAGATTTGACCAAATTTAACTGTCCATATTTTTTCACTTGATTTGATTTCAATTCATGTCATCGCATTGTATCCAAAGGAAGGACGATGGACAGGTGAGAGGGGGCAAACTGCGCAATAGATTTGAGTGCTGAATGTGGTTAAGAAAATGAATTTTGTTGCCGTGATTTCAAGGAATTTCAGCAAAGAAGGCATTTTCATCAACATTCAAGACAAAAACCACACAGTTGGGATTTTAGATATTATATAACTGCAGCAAGCGCGATTTCACACAAATCTTTGATGATTTTTTAGGTTTGATCTAGATAAAGTCTTGTTAGTTCGTGCCCTTAGCACTTTAGCAGTGCTCGAATGATGTGGTGAATGTTTTGTTGAACTAAAATGATTGCATAAAAATCTGCTGATATTTTAGCAAATTCCTTTATTTTACAAAGATGAACTATTCTATTAATTACACCTGAATTATGAACTAATTTCTGCTAGAACTGCTTCCAGCAGTGGATTTCAATGATCCGAGCCTTGCAGTTGTTTCCTGAGACCAGGGGCTGTCAAATGCAGTGGTATCTTGATCCACAAGATGAGTGTACTTGGTGCGACCGGAGCGACCAAAGTTCTTAACTTGCATGACTTTGGGCAGAACTGATTTGTCAAAGTGATCTTCCAAAGTTGCTCCAGAGAAATCTCGTTTGTACACCTCGTCGTCTTCGTCCTATTGAGGTTTAATTCAGCGAGTGTCTATTTAATTTTAAAAAAGGCATCTTACCAAGTAGAAAACACCACGATGGAAGTACTTCTGCAAGAACTTGTATTTGCCCTTGATGGCTTTGTTGGTGATGAGCTTTGGCCTGTTCCTCAGCTCCTGTCTCCTCTGTTCTTCAGTCATATTTCTCAGTCGCTCGATTTCAATTCGTTCCTTCTCCAACTGTTCCTTTTCATCCTTGTCTCGCTTCACTCTCTTCAGCTCGCGGATCTTCCACGCCTCATACTCCAGCTCGTCATTTTCGTCGTCAGTGCAGACGTCATCAATTTTAGCACCTTCAGTGGCTCCAGTAGACTTTTTGGTGGCGTTTTCTTTTCGAATTTCTTCTTCTACCATCTGAAATTCAAAACATCGCACACTTGTTGGAGCATTTTACTGTTTTATCCATACCTTGATGGACTGGCGCTTTCTCTCCTCAGCTGCTCTCTTGGCTTCAATCTCAGCCAGCCGTTCTTTTTCTTCCATTTTTTCCTTCTCGGCCACGGTAAGTCTGTCTCTTTTCCGCACAAAAACTGGCTTCAAGCGAGGTCCCAAGTCCTCTTCCTCAGAATCTGGCAATGAACAAGTTGGATGGATTTTCTCTCGTAGTCTTGAGCAAATTACCTGTGTACTCTTCATACTCCGAAGTGTCTTCTGACGATTCTTCCTGCTTAATTTCGTCAACGTCCATTATGATTTCAGTTTCCTCTTCCTGTGTCCGCTTGTTCAGCAGCTTCTGTCGAATCAGCGCCCTCCTCCTCTCCATGTCCTCTTCATTGACCTCATCGTCTTCGTCACTCTCCATCGCGTCCCCAGGTATGACAACCTTCCCCATCGACGTCTCCATTTTTTCATCTTCTGACGACGAACCCTCCAATATTTCTGGTTCCACCATGGCTCTACAGATAAATTATGAATCAATCTACAAATATGACAAAGGTTAAATAGCACACCTCCTCCTAAGTCTTCTGGCGGCAATGTCAGCTTCATCGTCCTCTTCATCTTCAGACTTCTCCTGCTCATTCCTCTTCAAACGCTCCAATCTTCTATCCTGGACCACTTCAACAATCTTCTCACTCTCTTCCTCTCTAGACCTAACACAGAAATCAATAAATTGAATTTGACTGCCTCTTAACAAAATACGAAAAGCCCTTTTAAGTTTAAAAATTAAATTAAATTATGCTTGTGCACCTTTTGCCTTTTTGTGTTTGAATGAAATCTTCGTGATCTGATTCCTCTTCAGAACTCGAATCTGGAGCATAGTCGGGTCTTTTTCCAGAAATATAGCGATGGACTTTCACCTTTTGCATAGTCAATTCGCCTGAAATTGACAAAGTTAAAATGAAATAATTATTGAGACATTGGAAGAGTGAAATTTAAAATTTGAGATCCTTACCTTTTTTATTTCGGACAGGGATGGCTCCCGCCGTACTCTGAATACCCCCAATTGCTGGTTCCGTCATTTTGACTAAATTATTTGCAGCGTTTACGAGACAAATTTCTAAATTTCTTCCAATTTTACTAGTAAGACACACTTTGTTTACGTATCTGTGTGCACTGCTGTTTCGAGCAAGAGAGTCAAGAGACAAGAGATCAACACCGCAACAGAGCCGCCATCAAGTGACCGTCGTCGGAACTCTTGGTGAAATTGTTCAAAGATTGTGATTTTAAATTTTTTTCATATTAGTGCAATAAAATGTTTAAAGGAATCCTTAATTGTGGAAAGTTGTGTGTCTCTTATATTTTAAGTTAGTATTGTATTGATTACAAATAATATAATTATATTATTCATTAAATTTCTTTTTTGAAGAGCAGCCATTCCTGTCTTTTGATTGAATGAACAGAAAAGCGGTAATAACGAATACACCAATCAGAAAGAAGCATACACTTAGCATGTGTAACAAAGCACGTGACTTTATCATTCCATAACAAAAACAAATCCAATGGGTCCTGAACTGTCCTGAAGTCGCAGTTTGATTTCTAGTCTCCTTTCAGTTTGGTAAATTTGATATTTTTTCAAGAATTTTATTAATAATTTAGATCATATTTAACCATTTGACATGTGTATTGTATTGTGTCGTTTGACGATGACTCAATTAGATATCTACATGCATATATAATGTAAACGATTTTTTTTATTACTTAGTTTACTGCTTCATAAGTGCTGCTGTATCTGCTGTATGCAGTTACTGTCTTAAATGTTAAAAGTTTCACGCATTATATAATTTCGCTAATTTTGCTACCCATAAATCACGTAAATTCCTGCTATTTAATAAAAAATTTCATTTTTCCAGTTCAAAAAATGGAATCTCGATTCATTTGGGTTCTGCTGACCCTGCTGGCCATAAGTCAGGGCGCGTATGCAATGACCTTTGCCGACTCCCTCGCCCTGGTTTTGATTTTGGGCATCTGTGTGATTGCCATCTTTGCGTGCCTTGGTTACTATGCTAGGAGAAGAGACGAATCTTTCAATACCTTGTAGAATCTCAAGTATCAGCAATTAATTAATTGTTATGTTAAATTTTTCCAAAAAACAATTATTCTAAAAGTTTATTTTGCAACCACATGACATAGGTTAGTTCTTGGATTTCCTAATTAACCATCTTCTGAAAAAAAATACTTGGGAATGAGACTGATTGTGAGCTACTATGTATTAACACATATTTTACTAGCAACTGCTACAGAAGCCTTAAAATAAAAAAAGAATTATTAATTTCCTTTAACTTTTGTTTATAATTATCTGTATTTTTCAACCCACAACCAAGCTCCTAATCAATTGGTTAACAACAATAATTTTGTTTTTAACTTTTAAAAACACCTGTTTTAAGTCCACTTAAATCAATTATTAACTCAAAATATCAGATGATAAAGTTCAAAATTTCTTTAGCAGCCGTTGCATACACATGCCTAGGTTAATTATCGGAACACACACCATAAATATTTTTATTTGTTTAAGTTAAATCAATAGCATATTTTTCAAATTTGACCTTTGGAACAAAAAATAATAGTTTTTTGTCCTGGTCATGGCGGTGAAATTGCGCATCGCTCAACTAACACTCAAATTTTCATTGTTGAAATTATTTTTGCCCTTTTCTTGAAAATAGGAAAATTGAGTTTGGTTGTTGAGTTATGCGCAATTTTACCGCCACCAGGACGTTTTGTTAATTTAAATGCCTTGCAGAAATTCGTTTTAAAATTTGGATTTCATTTTAAAAATACGTTAAACTCGCGCAACATCAAAATCCGTCGTGAGCTTGACCTAGTGCGAGACTGTCGCATATATACGCAGTCATATAATTATTAAATGAATTGTGTGTAGTGAACTTTCAGCTAAATTGCATTTTAATAGCGGAAAGAGGCGTGAGAAACGGTTTTACGAGTGGAATGCGACTGTTCTCATTATCAAGTTAACGAGTGACAAAATTTATGTAAAGAAAGTCGAATTTCCTGGAGATTCAAACGCCAGCAATGGAATGTGGGACAGTCTGTGAATGAGGATAAACAGAAGCTCGCATGATTGCGTGAGGTGAAAAGATCCGACTTCTGGCTTGTGGGTTCATTTTCCCGCGGGTCAAAACAACCTCGCAGTAAAATTGTTCTTAAATGTACTACGTGAGCACGAATAATCAGTTTCGTTTCTGGAGCGGCGTTGTTCGTTTTTCGTAAATTGATAGACGAACAAAAAAAGGTCGGGAGCACAGAGAATTCGGTTAGGCCCGTTCAAGGTGGGAGGGTTCACGGTACGGTTGGCAGCGAAGCCGGAGGTTGTCGTGCCGACAGGTGGTACTACTATCTACACAGCGTTCTCCGGACCCAACCTTGGGAGGCTGTCATCTGCTAAAAACGTTGAGCATCTTATCGACGTAACGGCCAGGGACAGGAAGGAACCGCCGCAACGGGCTCAGGGTGAACTGGAGCAGAGAAATAGCCGGGTGAGCAGCCCTCGAGCGCCCTGAGAGCGCTTGTGGCTCGCCAGACCTGACCTGGGCTCCGTCGGGTGACGACAGGTGTTTGTCGTTGGACTAGAAAACAACCCTTTGGTAGCGGCCGACGACGATGTCTGGGGGACCTTTGGAAGGGTTGCCCAAGCAGTTCGTTCACGCGATGCGCACTCTTTTCGACATTATGGACGACAAGAGAACTGGATTTGTGCGATTCTCGGGTGAGTTTTCTGTTCACCGTTTATTTCATTTTATTGCGGTTTCCTTCTATCGTCAGGTATGTATATTGCCCTAACACGCGCTTGTGGCCTATTGCCCTGTTTTCCGAAAGTTAATAGGATTCACGCGGCTTAAAACAGGATTTTCTAAATACGCTAAATATTTTACATTTTATTCGACCAGAAAAGGATGCAATGGCATGCTTGATATGTGAACCTGTGCCTGAATAAAAATGTTTCGCACACTAGACTGCTTCTTCTTCATTATTCTAAAATTTACGGCCGGAAATGAAGCAAACTCGCAATTAAAACTCTTTGAAACCATGCGTTCAATCGTGCAATTGAGTGCACAAAGAACAACATAGCATCTTCTATCACGAAAAAATATTGTGCTGCAGTGAAGCATCACATTTTGATGGCTCTCAACAACACCGCTAGATTTAAAAAAGCGAATGAAGAAAAATATAAATCGTTTTTATCCCTTTTGTTTTCACATTATTTATACTTTTACGCTGCTCGAACTTGCCACTTGAAGTTATTAAAGGCAGGAAATATTACTATAATTTTTTTAAGATTAACGTTCGCTGAAATTGATTTTGTATTGCGACAATTGTGGCGTTAGATGTTTTTAGAGCTTTAGAGTTTATTCACTCATGACATTGGTACAATTTTGCTAGAATAATCTTTCAGGTCCGATCTAGTGCTTCAAAATTTGAGTCAAGCTTTCATTGAAACACATAACAACTTAAATTAATGGAGCTGGATACAAACTAATTAATTTATTAAATATTTTTATTTTTCATCATTTTCAAATCATTTTTGTTATTTTTACATGTTAACATTTTATGAAATAAAATGCTGACTAATGGCAGTGTCCTTTGCCTTCTTAATTTATAAAGAACAACGTTTCAACCACACAATGAAAAATGAAATTAATAGTTTTTAAAATGAGAAAAATTATTTATTTCATGCATCAGGATTTTTTTAATTTCTGCAGATATTTTTGTTCTTTTATACAATGAATTTATCATGATTTACTGATAGAATAAAGTCTCGCATTGACATGCTTACGATTTCGTAAGATACTAATCGCAGATTGCGTGCATCAAAAATGAATTACAGTTGTTGGTTCGTCATCATATAAATTTTTAATTCAATTCTCTTGTCTTTAAATGCACCGCACCCAAGAAACTGAAGCCACAATGCCTTGTTAAAATTCCAACCTTGAGAAGTAAGCCAATGACACGAATTATTGTTACCAACAGAAATCGAAAACCGTTGGCGCGACGATGGCACCAAGGGATTGCCGAAAGGTGTCATTGAGAGCCTCCGCAAAGTGACTCCGCCTAATGGCCTGCTCTCGTTCGAGCGCTTCTGCACCGGCCTCAAAATATGCCTGCTCAAAAACCAGAAGGTGGAGGGAAAATTGGGCGAGGAGCAGTCGACGCGGCCCTCGAGGCCGCCCTCGGCGCCGTTGCTGGACGTCGAGCCAAAAAGCCCGAAGAAGTCAACGCCGCCGTGGCACCAGCGGCAAAACTACGCCCAACGCACGGTCAGCATGCCCCAACTCGTGCCGAAGGACAACAAAGATGAGCCGCCCGCGCCCAAGCCGGTCACCCAGGGGCCGCCGAAGCCGCCCCGGCTCAGTCTGGGCACAAACCCCGCACCTGGCGCCATTGAGAGGGGCATAGACAAACTGGAGATCAGGACAGCACTGCAGAATTGGCAAATGGGAATTATGCAAGCGGACAACAACAAAAAGTTTGTATTTAAAATACATTTTTCGTCATTTTAATCGAGTTTTTTTACTTTTTAGAAATACGATTATAAATGGTTACTCGTCGCTGGGTAGAAATGTTGGCAGGAGTTTGGGCGATGGAAAACCTTCAGGTAAATTTTAATAGTTTTATGGTTCACGTACAGAAATAAAAATAAGTATGAATCCTCAGGCCAAGTGGAAACCGCATTGCAAACGCACAAAAAACCCGGTGGCAGAAGACGAGACCCAAGGAGACACACCTTACAAAGTGGCATCGATTACAATATGGTATAGTTATAAAATGCATATTATTGGCCTTCATTACAGTAAAATTACAATTTTTTTTAGTTGCGTCGGATGAAACAATTGGAGCAAGAAAAAGAGGTGCTGTTGCAAGGACTGCAGGCAGTCGAGAGGGCGCGAGATTGGTACGTGACACAACTAGCCACTCTCAACGAAAAAATGCACTTCCTTGGTCGAGATTCTACTTATCATTCGGTAAGCCCTTGATGATGAGGACCAAACATGTATACATTTTCATGCATTGGAATCGCAACAGGATCAGTGGTCAGAGGCGCAAATGGAAAGGCTTGGAATGCAAAGGGCCAGGGTGCAAGAAGTGAACCGGCAGCTCGCCGCCCTTACCGACCCTTCGGTGCCGCTGCACATGAACCTGGCAGTCGGAACCGCCACTGAAAGTTACATTTCGCGGCTGAAGCAGCAAAACCATCTTTTGACTGATGTAAGTTTGGAAATTTGTGCTGCCCATTTGAAATTAATTGTTTGATTTTTTCAGGAGGTGCATAAGAAGAGCGAACACATCACTGCGTTGGAACGAGAGAAGGCATCCCTTATTCGGGAACTTTTCCAGGCTCGGGCGCAACAAGAGTAAGGAAGTACTTATCAAAGTAGTTTGATCTCTTTTTCGAGCTTATGCTGCTTTCATTAAGATTAAAAACAATGGAATAAGTGCTGCCACCATTTATGATCTCTCACGCATAAAAGGTATCTTGTCCAAATTTTCCAGTCATCGAGATATTTGTGTGACAAAAATGTTTCGTTTTTATTTGCTCCAATTTTTGTTTTTATGGAATATGACAATATTATTATCTTGGTGCTAACCACAATTAATTATCAAGACGCTTTGTTGTTTGTGAAATTTGCTTTTATTCGAGACATGTTTAACGCTAAATAAAACAAGACTAACTATGCAAACAGCGCATTATCATTCACTCAATCCTCATCAGCAAACATCTTTGGTGCATCCATACAAGTTTCCAGTCTTATTGCAAGTGTGTACAGCTAAGCGCTGCATGACTAAACACCGGTTACACCGCAGTAATCATGATGGTTGTGGCGCAACACAGAATTGGACAGCGGTATTTTGAACTAATACGTTCAACGCAAGGAGTTGGGAAATCCACTCCCAAAACACTTTGTTCTGTCGTTTACTATATTAACCCTATCGGTGTTTTTGTGCTTCGGCCATCCACTGCTCTCTCGTGTGCCACACAATACCGTTGTGTGGAAGTTTTGATTCCAATGTGGGGAAAATCCACGTCAAATACCACCTCTCACCGAGGATCTCTTTCAAGTTCTGTTTCCAGCCGTAGTCGTAAATTCTAACATTGTTAGCACTCTCGTAGGTTACCTGGCCCTTGTACATCATCATCAAATGGTAACCGAGGAGGGCGCCGGCGAACGCTATTCCAGCGATGTTTATGGCATACAGAGTGAGATAAAATTGGTTGATCGAACTGTCAAAGAGGAATACGGCCATGGGGAAAATGAGCTTAAGCAGCGAGTACCACGAGAAAGATTCCCATGAGCGCCACACAAACGAGCCATTAAAGTACGTCGCGTATGAGGTGGCGATGAACAAGTGCGTCAGAAACACCAGAAAATAGCGGTGGTTGTGGTGGCCGATGCAGCACGCTGTGAACAGGCAGTGATGGTCCCTCTTCAGTACGCAAGTGCCGCAGTCTTCGCAGTGCCACGATCGAGGAGGAACAAAAGATTCGCACACAGCACAAAGATGCCATCTGGAACATTAATATTCATGAAAAATAAATAATGCATGGTACACAGATCAAATCAAGCGATTTTAAAGGAATATTTGATCTACCTGTCTGGGGGATTAGGAACTTCAAGCATGCGTCCGCGGATGCTAGGGTCCACTAACACAGCTGCAAGTAAATTGCTAGTAATGTTGACAAGAAGGAAGGTTCCCATAATTGTGTGGAATAAATAGCCGAAAGACCATGGCTCGTGAATTGTGGGAAGGACGATGAATATTTCAAACCAGAAAATGATAGGAATGACTAAGAAGAGAAACCAGAAAGCAACCAAATTGGACAGCTTTCGTGGGAAAATTTTGTTCCGAATCCGGATTTCCATCTTCAAATTTTGTCACTCTCAGAAAAACGTTATCTCAACTCTTGTCATACTGCTTTTGTTATCAGCGCGCACCTTAAAACGAACATGAATAACAACACTAAACACCCATGCAGTAATTTTAAAGCGCCTCTTGTGGGCATCTAGTAAACTAATAACCAGACCACATGGATAAGGTCATTGACTCTGCAGTCTGCAGATTTGTAAATAGCAAAATAATATTTTTGCATATTATGCTTTCGTCTCTTGTTTTGAGTTTTGTATTTTATTTATTTGAAATATAAGCGCATTTATAAGCAAAAATTAAAGGTTAGGGTTTAGGCAACTTGTAAAGACCTCCGCTAAAGAGCAGTTGGTGCTCTCTCACTTTTCTGTCTAAAAAGTGCCTCAGTTCCTGCTGGCTGCACTCGACAGCCGTCGGGCCCTGAGAGGCGAACATTCTGAGCATTTGGTGAATCCTCTCCAAGGGCATTGAGTCCAGATTGGTCAACATACCAACAATGTACGACCAAAACACTTGAAGTTCACCTTCCCGCTGCTCGTGAGCCGAGGCAAGCGCACTCTCCATTTCCTCATCTTCGCAGGCGACATGGTCCGCGGAGCGACCGGTCGACCCAGCCCTGGCCGCGCCTTCTTCCATCAGAACGAACACATCGGGACTCTGCTCCCTCAAAATACCCTGGCTTTGCCAATATGAGATTTTGCGCCGCAGCAGAGTGCCAGAAATCTGCATCACCTGGCTGAGATCCTCTATAGTCCACTGCGGTTTTTCCTGGAAGTGCCAAATAATAGTTGCGTGTATGGGAGACACAGTTAGGTTCAATGTTCTGTCCTTCAGCTCGATATCAAGGTTTACATATCCCAGGTGCGGCTTCCAGGACAAAGTTCGATTACCCTTGAAAAAACAAAGTTAGCAGTTGGCAACAGTCGGTAGAAATCTCAAATCTTTACCTTGAGAGCTTCAAACGCTTTGGTGTAATCATCTAAATGCTCCTTCACAATTGGTGGCACCTCCAAATTTTCCTCTTTGAATGGCGGCCAGAATTGTGCAGACAGTATTATGGCGGTGCAAGGAAAATCCTATGATTTCTATTATAATTCCCAAATCAAAGAAATATTTAATCCCTATTACTTTTGAACACATTGTCACGTCAGGACAGGAATGTAGATGGGAGTTCATTCGTTTTGAATCCTGCACGTCTTTCAGCATCACCTCACAATAATGCAACTGAGAATCTCCAAACCTGAAGCAATTATAGTCTTTAATTAAGGGAGCATTTTCAAGCTTTTAAAATTGTACCTCCGCTTCAACAGTTCCAGATATCTGATTTCTTTGTCAGTGTTGCAATTAAATTGAGAGAGCAAACGATCAGCAAGAAGGATCCTGTACTCGTTAACAAACAACTCTTTGCTGCCGTAAACACTGACCAACATGGAAATGATATCAGATGACCGTTTGCTTTGTCCAGAATCAGCTAAGAGGGACAAGAGTAAAAATGACTTCTATTTAAGTAACATTGATTTACTTGGATCAGCATCAACTGGAGGCGGCTGCCAATATGTCCAGTCCTCCATGTCGTCATCGGAATCGACTGCTTCATCCAATGCATTTCCTTTGGCTAGCTCTTCAGCGAGTTCACTAGGACCCTCCTCAGTTAAATTTGTAACAACGCATCGAACTGTGTCTTCCCTCTGAAATATTGTAATTTATTACTAAGCGCGTATTATTAATTCTAGTCCAAGGAAAAAAATGAATGCCATTTAGACACAAATTATAATAATACAAACATGAAGTTAATGCAGATTGTATCAAAGCTTTCATGTGACAGGCGCTTCTTAGCTAGTAGAAGTATTATGTTGATTAATTATAAAATATAATAGTAATTTTTTGTAGAAAAACGCCAATGTTATTTAAAAAAAGTAATATTTTACATTGTTTGAATTTGGAAAAATTTAACTAGCACTCTTTTCAAAGATTGAAAATTCCTGAAATTGGTACAGAAACAAACCATAAAACACTAAAATGGTTTTGACAAGTGTGAGAGGAAAAAGGAACCTTAACTATACCTGACGCAAGTATTGTCGAATGGGGGTGGTGACTGTGTCAAGCAGAACCCCAGATGGGTCCAAAAGCCGCAGAGCTCGGATAGCAGCCACATAGGTTATCAAAATGTCGACAGTATTGGCGCCTGGATGAAGAAGACGAACCTCTAATGAGTTCTGCAACTTTGTTGTGAGGTACAAGCGCATGTCAGTCTTCTGCAGGCAAATCCGTAAATCAACCAGCGCGGGTTGAGACTCAGGAAATTCTGCACACTTTTGTTAATTAACTTTTAATCTCAGTGCCTCCATGACTTACCAATGATAATGTTGAAGAACTCTTCCACTCTGATTTTTGTGTAGGTTTCATACAGAAAGTGTCGCAGTTTGACAATCGACAATTCCAGAACTAAAGAATGAGCAACATCATCCTGCTCTTCATACACGCTATTCAGCCAAGCCATCACAACAGTTTCCAACCACTGATTTTTTTTTATATAATTGATGGTAAGTATTTTGAAATTATATTACCGATTCTAGCTCTGCCAGGTGAGAGGAAAAGCTTCCTTTGCACAGTTCTTGCACATAACTTTTGATTCGCATTTGCAGGAGTTCTCTGAGCTGTTCCCCAGCAAGCCTTTCCATCAGACCGAGTCTCACCAAATGGCTGCAAATTAAATACATATTTATTACATCAATTATAACTCAATGCACTCATTCAAAAGCATACTTGTTTGCCTCCGAGAATTTCTTCAATATCTCCTTGCACATACACTGCTCGGACTCCTGGCTGCAACCCTGGCATATGAACTCTTCCAATGAATCATCGTGCGTGTTTTCAGAATGACAGAAGACTTTGAAGGACAAGCCAAAGAACATTTTAACTACTCTCTGATGGTTATACGGCGCTTTTGCCAGCAACACTCCTTGGACAATCGATTCAAATTTCCCCCCAGAGTTAGGCTCCAGCAGACTCAGCGTCTTGACTGTGCTCTCAAAAAGCATCAACTTTTTGAACAGGAGTGTGATCGCTGAGTGGAATGCATCGAACGCAGCTTTTTCGCTCTCTGGCACTGCTGTGAATATTTCCCAGAATCTCGGCGCAATCTGGTGAAGGATGATCGCTTCAATTTCAGCCCACACGAGCTTGCAGCACTGGTTGGTTTGTCCGACGGCCTTAAAATAACTCACTGCTTCTGCCACCTCTTCCTCGCTTGCAAGCGTCTTAGGTTTCTATACGAGCAGAAAAAAGCAAGGTTTAAGAAACGCAATTAAAATAAAATTTGGTTTGACTTCTGAATGACACGCACCTCTCCCATCAAAATAGGGAACAACCGGCACAATTTAGTCCATGTCACAAAGCTGGGGTCTTTTTCTTCGGTGTTCATCTTGTTTTGCAACAAAAAAGATTGTCTTTGGAAGACACCGACAGCAAAGTTTAGCTTTATGTATCTACTGTGAAGTTGTAACCTGGTCGGAACACAGCGAGCGACCGCGAGTTAGAAGAAAAAACAAAATAAACAAATAAATTCGCGCTCTCATTGGCCCCTCGGCCTCATAAAAAACTCTCTCACACGATTGGCTCTTTAGAGTTATTCAAACTCATAACCCGCGAAATCAGCAATCGGGACGAACTTGAGTTCTGTTATTAGCTATGGCCATAACTCAAGGCCGAACGACTTTTTAAATATCTTATTATATGTATGTATACATACACAGACAAAATAAGTTTGTTTGTTGAAACACGACATTGTATTTGAACAATATTTTCTTGTTTAACGATTTACAACTGTGAATTAAGTTAATAAAGAGCCTTGGTTTGTATAGCTATTACTCCTATAGTGACTATATTTTATTACCTCACGCAGAACGCAGAATATGAGTGTTGTATGTATTATACGATAAGTTGCTATATAATTTTTGGGTTCATTCCAGCATGCGCTTGCGAATATTTGGTACACTCTCGGAAATAGCACTAATTGTAATGATGACGATGACAAAAGATACATGAAAAATTATAAATTATTATTTTCAATTACCTTGGTGAATTTCTCACAGCGTTTGTCCCTTAACAAATATTTTTCTGTGTTTCATAATGCCGGTTTTTTCTCAAAAGCAAAGCATTAATTTTTTCACAATAATTATATTTCTTTTGATTCCGCGTGAGGCAGATACCAGTTTTTGTTTGGCCTTGCCATAAAAGGCCAGACGCGGCGCATTTTTCAAGTTAGGTGGCGTCTCCTATACAAGAGTCTCTCTCTGTTGAGAAAATATATGTACATGTATTTGTTGCCAAGAGCAGAGAGCGCTAAGGACGGTGGGAGCACCAGCGTAGCACCACCAACAGCTCAGTCGAAAGACAGCGGCCGCGGATCTCATTCGATCGAAACATTTAAATTTGATTTTGCGCAGGACACGCTGGACAGCATGAAAGGATCATCAATTCTTGATCAGGTTTATATACTGTTACTAAAACTCATATTTTTTCTGTTTTTATTATTCTGGTTTATTCTTGCCCTAGTCAAATACAAATTTTTGATTGCATTTTTAAGAAAGTGTTATACACTTATAGTAAAACTATAAATATGGTGTGCTCTAATATCTCCAAACTCGGCAAAAACAATTAAAAAATATAATTTCCACCGAGGAATCAAGAAGTTTTGCAATTTAACATTCCACTTTAGTTATCTCGGTAGCATTTAGCAAGTTTCTGGTCCAGAGTGGAATCATTTTCTAAAAATAAGAGCGGTGGTTCATGCAGTGAATGTTAAATCTTTTGGGCGGGAGCGTGGGAAGTAGTGAAGAATATTGTGTGACGCGTGCAACGCTCTTTAGAACCTTCTACAACGCAACATTCGAGCTTCCCTCTGTTGCACCATTATTGCTTCCACTGACATCTTTGGTCATTATAAGTGATAAAACGCGACAAAAAATTGGGTTCATTATTTTCATTAGGTTATAAAAAAATGAAAAAAAAATCGCGCTTTCCCCCCAGATTTGCAATTAGATTGACGTGTTATATATATCCCTATGCCTTCTAAACAGCTTTTCATTTTTAAACCATTTTATCACAAATCAAGTTCATTGCTCAAGGCGGCTTTGCTTGTAAAGAAAGGCGCTGCACTACAGTTAATCTTCTAAGATATTCCGTTAAGTGGATCAGTTCAGTGATCACAACATCAATTTTAATAAAAAAGAGCAACAATTACAAGGACTATTATGCTATTAAATTTGCCTGCGATGAACATGAGCAGGTTCCAGACTTTGCGATTATTCATTTCGCAGCATTAATTATCGTGGCTTTCTGCTTCCCCATCAAAATATCGCGTCTGCAGCTTCTCGCGGACTCAGTTTTATCGTGCAGTGACCGCGAACTCAAAAGGCTAAAGCGTAAACGGGAAGCCAAGGCCGCAGATGATCGCTCCATAACCGCTCAATTATGAACTCGCAACTATAATTCCTTGATGTTAACTACGATTTTTTTACGCAGCGAATTTTTTAATTTTTTTGGTTAATTTTAAATCCGGAAATTGGATCTAAAGTCCGCTCTCTTGCACTTGGTCTGTACTTTCCTGACAATCGCGTGTATTTTCAAAAGATCTTAAGATCTAATTTAGAAATATTAAGTTCCATTCCTACACCAGCTAGTTTTTCACAATATTAAAAGATATTGCACAATTTTCGGTACTTTAGACGTAGAATTATAAAAATCGCTCTTTTAAGAATTTCCAAGGAACTAGGGAAGTGACAATTTTTATCAAATGCTTTGATCGGGCCTAAACTTTGCATAATATGAATAAAGGGGTACGATTTTTAAGACTAAATTACCTTTAAATCTGTATAGTTATGTTCATTGTTTGTTCTTGATCAACTAAAAAATTGAAGAGTGATTTGAAGGGACAGATTACATTCCGACCTTGAAAACGGCATCCCCTTAAAGATTAACCGTTATATACAGGATCTCTCCCCCATTTAACAGAATTTTATACCTGCGTCTGCAAGAAATAACAGCCATACAAATGTATCACGGTCCTTTTAAAAGAGACACCATTTAAAAATAAAAATATTAATGATTTTCATTCCTAACGTTTCAAAATAACATAACAAAATTGATGCTATTTTTCTAGTTGTACATGAACTAGTTCTTAATCATGCCTTTTACTCAAGCATTCGCCATAATATTTGCTCCTCATTTTATTCAATTTTATTAATATAATTATAATAATTAACACCCATAATAATTAACAAGGGCGATAAATAAAAATGTAGTTGTCTCTTTGATGAATTTTATTCAGGAATTTTTTATATTGCTTTCAATTATTTTCACAGTTTCAAAAGGACGGCTTTGTGGTCTTGGAAAATTTTTTGACAGAAGATGAAGTTAAGGAACTTCGGCAAGCAGGGGAAGCCTTGGCTACTGACATGCCAGACTCTGTGCCCATAGGTCAATTCAGCACTGTGGACAACCTACCGCAGGTTAATGAAATTGAACTTGGTTGTCTCGTCACGAGTTAATTATTTCCACTCCAGTAGAACAAGGATCGTTATTTCCTTGAAAGCGGAGACAAAATAAGGTACTTTCTAGAGACTGGTGCTGTCGGAACCGACGGGAAATTAACCATCGAAAAAAGAAGAGCCTTAAATAAAGTAACTATTAGCTAGATTCGAGGGTATCGTAATTAATTTTCGACTTTATTTAAGGTTGGCCACGCTCTTCATTGGCTTCACCCCAAGTTCAAGGAAATCACGTTTAGCAACAAAATCAAAGAAGTCTGCTTCAAACTGGGCATGGAAGAGCCGGCAATTGCACAGAGCATGTATATTTACAAAAACCCGGGCGTAGGAAGCGAAGGTGAACACTGCTAATTAAGAATCAATTGAAACAATACTATCATATTCAATAAAAAATAAGTTTTCGAGAATTAATTAGAATGATATAAAGTCTACTTAATCGCGGCATAGTAATTTACAAACAAATGTTTCAGTTTGTGCTCATCAAGACGCAACATTCCTGTACACCGAGCCCATGAAACTTGTCGGTTTATGGTTTCCGCTTGACGACGCTACCCTGCAAAATGGGTGCCTGAAATTTGCACCTGGATCGCATGGCAGCGGCGTTCACAGGAGATACGTAAGGAAAAACGATCCCAACTCTGAGGAGCTTGTGGGCTACACATCACCGGCACCCATGTACCCTCAGTCCAACTTTGTGCCAGTTCCGGTAGCGAAAGGCAATTATCCAAATATCGTAAACCGAGTTTTCACTAATCCTTAAAAAACAGGTAGCTGCGTTCTCATCCACGGACAGGTTGTGCATCAGAGCGACCCAAACAGGAGTTCAGAGCCACGTCACGCATACACTTTTCATGTGATTGATAAGAAAAATTCAGTTTACTCTCCAGAAAATTGGTTACAGCCGACAGAGGAGCTTCCATTTCCGTTACTTTTCGACAATTAAAGTTTCTTAAAGGTAACATACAATAAATTTTACTCTCTTGTTCTTTAAACACACTATGCATTTTCAGCTAAATAAAATGTATATTAAGATTTCGTAAGCAGTTATTATTGTGTCAATGAAATGTTTGTTATGAATGTTTCTAACATCAGCCTTTGCCCGAGTTGAGATTAAACCAATAAGAACAGGTAGATTACATAAATAAGTTTTTATTGAATTGATGAACCCACTTAAACTTGCCAAAATTTACAAATTATTGAAATGTTGAAACTGCATGAAAATCTTAACATCAGTTTTTTAAAGGAATAAACTTTAAATCATTATGAATAGAATTGACTAGGTTTCGCTTTCCCATTAGCTAGCAATTGCATCAATCGCGACTTGCACATTGTTTCACACATCCTAGATTATTTGTGTGCCTTTGAAGATGTTAAAAGACCGCAGGTACAAACATGTATGTATTGAGTGCGTGGCTGAATGATGGTACGCCACCAGGCTGTTAAGTACCAATCGCCTTAAAATTTGCTTTAATTACGCACTTTCTTAATACAAAAATAGCTTTCCCCCTTTTAACATTGGTCAATATGGTTCCAAAGCCAATCCAGACCAAGGGTTGCGCAATTTTCTGTCAGTGAAAATATATATTTTAAAAAAAATGAATCGAAAATAATTAATATCTCAAGAGAATTAGTTCAGAAAAATAATTTTAATCTAGAATCCTAAATTTATGTTTTCATCTTCAAAATTCTGCTGCTTGTTTGAAAAACATTGAAAAATTCGTGATACATGAATTATTTATGTATTTTAACCTATCAGTGTTGTACTTTCACTATTTTAGTTTCTTTGAGTTTGAGCTGACTATAAGGCACTCATTGTCAGTTACCTTCAAAAAGAGGTAGAGTCCTGAGAAAATGACATCAGCCTCTTCATTCCTCTTGATACAATGTCGGAAGACTGCAATAATACATCTTGAGCTCGAGTCAGAATTTCCCTGCACAAGATAGTTATTCAGTTTCGATTAAAAATTTAAATCTGATATCTACCTGTTTGACATGTAAAATTCTCTGAGTGCAGTAATGCTAATAGAATCAATGTTTGAATTATGATCTTTAAGCAGGTTCGTTCTTAAGAGCAGTGCTGACATTTCCGTGAGATCCTTGACATCACACTTCTCTTTTGATGAAAGCAATCTATTGGGGAAATTGTTTTTAGGATATATCTAACACACTAGCTACTGCAGCTTACTTTTCATTCAACTGAATCAGGGATTTGATCATCCGGTGGTAAGTCATGATGCTCTGGTCAACTGCATTTACCAGTTGTTTTTCATAAGGGCCGTCGACAAGGCGATTCACTTCACAGCTAATACGGATTCTAAGGTCAATTTGTATTAAATAAAATCGAAGTATTACCAGAATGAATTGATGCTTTCAAAGGTAGAATTGAGGCAGTGATTGATTTTATCATTCTCTATCGATTCGCTCAACCTGCTGCTACTCGGACACAAATCTTCGGTAGGAGATGCGACCACCTTTCCACTTTTAAGTTGTTCCTTCAGAGGCTGAAAAGAAAAAAGATGTAAAGAAACATCAATTTGAGGGGAAACGCACCTTTAACTGTTCTATGGCTTGAAGGCTGTGGGGCGTGTACTTGACTGACTTCAGGGACGAGCATAATTCAATACACATGTCCAAAGCCTCCAGAACTTCTGCTTTCCTGATGAGCTCCCCTATAATTTGATACTTAGGCAAAGCAACAAAGAGATGGATTTCCATATTTACATGTTTGGCTGTATTTGAACGCAGGGGCTTTGATCATCTTTTTGACAACGTCCAGAGCAGGCTTTTGAAACAGACTTGAAAGAGCGGCAATCCAGTGCTTCTCATAACACTTCAAAACGTCTTCAAATGACCAAGGAGGTTTTTTGAGTACAACTTTGGACCACATTTCGTTGTAAATGGACTTCATTTCAGTCTCCAGCACCTGCAATAATTGCATAAACACCACTTGGAAACGATCAATAGATTTACATACCTTTCCAAGAAACTTGACCATTGTCTTTTTGGCACATTTGATAACTACACCCACAGGAACATCATCAGGGAGTTCAGCATCATCATTTTTCACGGCAGCCTCGTCTAGATCACATTAGTTTGAATAATTGTACAATGAAATTTGGTATTATGAACCTTTTTCAACAGCACCATTCAACGCAAAAGTAATCCACTCCTTCAAGCCATTCACAGAATGACATTCCAATTGAGCAGTTGTAGCTTTGTTGCACAGATTTTTATCTTCAGTCAAGAGTATCTACTAAAGAGATTAGTTTGAACTGCATAATGCACTTAGTTCTTTAACTTACCACATTTTTGCCTTCACATTTTAAAGTGAGAGAATACTTGATTATGGAGTCGTCATACGTGATTCTGATTGGCTTGATGTCCTCGTCCAGGGAAAACTGGCCTGCAAATATTTCGTCATTATTAGTAAAAATGCTTATTTTGTAATAAATTACCAAAATACCTATCAATCTTGGGTGGCTCATGGAAAAACTCTTATGTATAAAAGCAATAGCTCTCTTAGCTGGTTCTCGCAGCTTTGGGTTTCTACTCTTCTCTGATTTAAACCTATCCAGTTCTTGCAGTGCAGCCCATGGAATTGCAATCACAATCAGCCTAAATTCTGACACAAATTTCTTAAAATGCGAACAATTCAAAGGCTATGCTAATTACTCTTGTTTTGAAGGTCTCGCAACTGATGAACAAACTCCAGGCTATCTAGCAGAACGTTAGTGTCTACCACGATGTGCCAAGAAAATGACGCCTCAGAGACTTCCATAAATGGAAGAACCTAGTTCTAAGCTATAAAAGTCATAGTAGAGAATTATTTATCAGCTTACGTTAACGTCTGAGGACTCCCAATCCATGCTTTCAACTTGCGCATCCTCCAAGTGGGAATGAAGCCAACTGTTTAGGTTTTCCGGAATTGAGGTGCCAGCTTTATAAAATTTTAGTTGTTTATTGAATTTAAAACTTTAAATATGTTTGATGTCGCAGTTAATATGTAATTTTGTGCGGAATGAAGCAATAGGAACAACACAGCTGAGAATATGGTATCAATTAAATTACCTTCTTCATCTAGAGGTGGCACGTTCTGATACTGAGTGGCGGTTGGTTCTTCAAGCATGGGTTGGTCAAGACACATTTTCTTGAAATGGCCTGACTCTACTGATTCTGTACTCTTTCGCTTTCGCCCAGCTTCCAAGCTCGGAGTCACTTCTTGCTTAACCTGAATCCAAATAGAAATTCAATACAAATGATGAGCTTGCATGATAAATGCTTGAACTGAGACAAGCTGACTAAATAAAAATTTGCAGCGCTAAGCTCTTTTAAAGACACTCAATAAATATGTGCCTAAAAAGGCAGATGCACTCAAAGTTTTCACTATTTTCCAGTTGAAATTAAAAGCAGCTTTCTTGCCGTATTTTTATCTAACCATTATTCTATGGAGACCAAACCTAGCATAGCAAGTTATTTCTTTAGAAACGCGGAAAAAGCTTTATATAACACTGAGGAATTAACTTCTAATTTCAACTATAACATTTGAGGCAACGAGTCTTTATTATCTTATCCTTATTTAAATTTTATATTATTTTGTGTTACTGCTAAAACACGCACCAATCGAAATTGTTATTCAATATAGGTGCGATAAGCTGCGATTATGGAGCTTAAAATAGAAAACACTTATTCCCTATATTGTCTTAAGTATTTTCTGTAGTAATTGAACTTTCACTGATCTGAACAAAATCAAATCAGTTAATTGCACGTTGAACCCAGTGCAAAATGAAATCTGGTGGGCGATTTTGAATTTGTGAGCTATTTAAATTTTGATGTTGACAAGATATGAAAAGATTTAAAAATATGGGGAGCTTCTTCACAACATCGAAAATTACAAATGAATAATTGATAAAATATAGCGACTAATTTTGAAAAGTTTTGGTATTAAAAATAGATGAGGCAGATATTTGACAAAGTTATTCCCCAAAAAGTATTAATAAAAGGTTTAATAAAAAGGTTGCGAGTTGAGTCAACAAACCAACAGTAAATTCCACAAAAGAATAATTCAGAAACTTACATAATATATAAAGTATTAAAAATGTTGTTCCTACTTCTGAGTAATTCCGGTAAGTTTTGCGGCCAACTTAAAATAATTTAAGCAGCATAAAAAATACGGTTATTATTTTTACTAAAAGTTACTTCGCGTGACTTGTGTGAGAGGGGAAACACGTGTGTTGCACACAGCTGATCAGGGTGCCAAGGGGATTTATCCTTGAGCGCATGCGTAATTATTGTGAATGAAAAAGGAGGGTAAAAAACCCACCTGATTTACCTGTCTTTTTAAGTATTTTTTTTTTCTTTCGATCAAACTTTTCTTTTCAGTAAAATTGTTGACAGCAACGAATTGAATTTTTATGAATTAAATTTACTTGCAGAAAACGCTTGACTTTTTGCAAATTAATTATGGGTTTTCTGTATCTAACTAAATTATTCAGAGTAACGGGGTTAAACAGGGTGGTTGTACCCCCCTTTTTGTTTAACTATGCTATTAATGATTTCAATAATTTACTTCTAAACTACCCTGGAGTAAAATGTATCCGCCGGCGATGACAGTGTTCTTTCAAGTGAAAATTTATCCGTAGTCCAGATGTAAAAAGTTATCTAGCAAAAAGGTAACAGCTCAATTGGAACAAATGTCAGATCATTAAATTCAGAAATATGGGTCGAGATCGATTCAGTTAAGCTGAATTAAAATGGGAATCTGAAAATGATTTAAAATTTTGCGCTCAGTTAACTCCATTTCTCAGGTATTTGCTTCACAAACCATGTTGACAAGAGAGTTAAAACCTCACTTTTTGCAACTTCTAAAATAAAAAAAGTTGTCAAAATTTTCTATTAATACAACTATTAAATTATTTAATATAGCTATTTCTCCCATCGCTTCATATGGCATTGAGGCTATCTGGCCATTTTTATCTTTAAATGATCTGAATTCGCTTGAAAGTGCGGAGTCCCGATTTTTCAAACGTGCCCTTTGTGTTGACAAACGGACAAAGTCCAGGTTGGTGTATGAGTTAATTCAGTCAAATTTCTTGATTGGGCGAAGAGCAATTATTTCAAGGACCGTGCTATGTTAATAAGATACTATTTCATGGATACCACTTTCTAATCTGCTCCAACCAATGTTTTCATCTAGAACCTTGTGATAAATGTAAATGTACATACTGCAATTCGAAATTATCTAGCATGTATGTATCACCTATTAGACTGTGACAAAAAACCTATGACTCTTTCCAAGGCCACCGCCTATAAAAAGTTGTAATTTTTCCATGTTTATGCATATTTTTTGCTCTTTTTATCCCTGTCCGAGGACCGGGAATGGCGCGCACTGCACTAACACGAATGCTGAAACCTGGGTCCCAATAACACCGCGAACGGATAACATGGGCGCACCAGGCCGCACAGGGACCCAGTCCACTGAAGGGCCACTTGCCTCCGCACCGAGGACTGCATTGAAACGCTAGACATTCGTCCCGTGAAGCCATATCACGCATGCTGGAAAGGTGCAAACCAGCAAGTAGCGAGTCGGCGACGGTGCGCCTCCCAGCCCGTTGAGCATTTCATCGAGTAACTAAACTAACCACTTTCTGCCATCTCTGACATTGGGTAGCCAGTATTAGATCTCCGAACTGCTCAAATACCTCCCATTGCTTTGACACTCCTGAGAATGCCTTAACAATGCGAGCCAACGGGCATATAGTTGGCGTTTAATAAATAAATCAATCAATAAGTTAAAAGTTTAGATGAATTTAAAATTAGTTACGAATTATTTCCAATTTAAGATGGTATTGCTTGCAGTGTATGTTAAAGATCAGGCAATAAGATTTGGTTAAAATTCAGGGTACATGTAAAATGCTTTAATTGTGAGAATTTTTTTTAAATAGGATATACTTATATGTTAAAAGTTTCACAACTGGTTTAAAAATACCTTAGGGACTGCATGTCGGGCTATTGGAATTTGTTTGTTGAGCTCTTGCTTCACCAAAGGTTTCTCTCGTTTTATGTGCTTGTGCTTCTCCACGATATTCTCTTGTTTGATCTTGTGCCCTCGACTTTCCACGGTTTTATCAGGTTTGATGTGCTCTTGTTTGACTTTTTGGTGACTTGGCCTAGTAGTTAGCTCAGCATTGCTTGAAGTTGGCAGAAACCAGGACTTGACCCCAGATTTTGCATTGAAATAGTACATTTTCCCAGGTTTGCAAGTTTTTGAAACGTAGGCTTTCCAACCAGTAGGCAGCTCATCATCCAGAATAACAACTTCTTGCACGCGATCTTTTCCGCGTTTTACTGGATTTTGCAGCTGGGAGTCAGCCTCTTCCATTTTGATTTTGGGCTTTCTCTCTTCCATTATCTATAGTAATCGACTGCCTGCAAAACAAATCGAGAAATCTTGGATTAACATTGTATTGCTTCAAAATGATTTATGAAGGTTGTGTAAAATATTATATTTGTATTACACGCCTTTTTGCCTGTCGAAATTTTTGGAGGTTCTTAAAGGAAGATTTCTTTCATTGTTTCTAAGAAAAACTATTCACAATCTTTTATTGAATATTGTTTTTTGTACAGTAGTTGTAACAACTACTCTGTTTCTTTTTGAATGAATGGGACTGTATGATTGTATTTTTTTGCAATTGGATGTAATTCTGTACAATTATTGCGATGAGTTATGTGCATGCCGAAAGTCAAATAAAAGATTTTGGGGGTTAGGAGGTGAAAAATAAATCTTTCGGGATCTTGAACAATTCTTCTCTTTAATAAGACACTCTCTTGTCGACTATTGCGACTAACAGAATACAAGGACCTTTAAACACAATTCATAATCGACTTTAGAATTAACAATTTAAGAGAATTGACTTGAAGAATAATTTAAAATTAGAAAATAATTTACCCAAAAGATCTGGGTCCTTCTCAATTAAACTCTCCGAACTCTTTGAGATGCGACTTGTTTGCTCGTGTTTCCGGCAAAAACTAATTTAAATTCAAAACTACTCTGTTGCTTTAACGAATTTCTAACAAATATCGTCTATAACAATCATTAATAACAATACCCTAGACCAAAAGTGAAAAGGGAGTGGGGCCTTGGCTCCGCAACCACTACCGATTATTATTATTAATTAATTGATGATATTTTATAAGACTAACTGCGCCTAAAATTGATGCGAATTTCGAATAAGAGGACAAAAAAACACCTTGCAGCTGCTTGCAACCCCTAATTTCGCACGAAATTCAATAGCTGTCTAAGATGAAATTTTTTATTGTTGCTTATCAATTAAAATTGTCCAAATTAGACATGTCTCCAGCTCCAGCCCCCTGATTCACACCTAATGTAGATGCGTTTCAGCCATTACTTGCACCTAAAGTCAAAATTTCTAACGCCTTAAAATCCCGACCATTTTCCTTATCCATAATCTCACGTGGAATTCCTCACCTTATTTAGGTGCGAATAGATACACATATGAGAATCCCATGTAAAAGTAGGGGTGGCAAAAACTGTAACTCGACGGCGGAAACTGTAATTTTTCCATATATGTATCTACAAAATCAAAAAATCTGATTCATCTTCTGAAACGTATTGTGATAACTTAAAACTCGTCAAAACTATACACAAACCTTGCAAACCTAGTGAAACACCTTCACAATCTCCTTAGGTGACATTCAGACAGGTATGCTGACAATGACAAGGATGGAGAGGAATGTGAAGTTTGCAAACTTGTACTCATGCTACACTGAGCTCAAATCATCAAAGCTGTAGCTGCATTATCAGCTGATGGGGTATGGGGTAAACTCGCTGCACTATGCAGGCAGAAGCTGATCAGCACTACGCAGACGCAGAGTCGCAGACAGACGGGGGGCGTAGACGAGAAAGAGTTAAGATCAAAACAAACACAAACGCCACAAGGCACAAACCGTAGCAGCATGGGGGAGCCAGTGGGCCACTAAAATCATGAACGGTGATGTACCAATTTTGAGCGGCAAACCCGTTGATAATACAGATGTGATAGGGTTTTGGCGGGTTCACTGAAACTATGCAGTCGCTACGAAGATACGGACGCGACGCTGCTATAAGTACGTGCCATTGACACGCTTTGTTCACTAAACTCGCGATTTTCACGGAGACGAGACACAAAATCAATTTTAATTCATTAACAGAACTTGTTGGAGCAGTACGCAGCATGACTTCGAAACCTTCTCGACCTTTTACTGTCATCGTCGAGGGAAATATTGGCAGTGGCAAAACCACCTTCCTCAATCAGTTCAAGAGGATGCCAGAAGTGATTGCCTTGTCTGAGCCGGTGGAAATGTGGCGAAATGCCAATGGACACAATCTCCTGGTACCTATTTAAAATATGTTCATTTCACTCAGTTACAGTACAATATATTAATTATTATTAATATTTTTCGCTTATATTTAACCATTATTGGTATCTAATGTATTTTGTCCTGAAGGACTTGATGTATGAAGACCCGTCCAAGTATTCCATGGCATTCCAGAGCTACGTACAATTGACAATGCTGGAAATGCACCAAGCTAATTTTGACCCACCGATTAAAGTGATGGAACGTTCAATCCACAGTGCCAGGTATACATTGAGTGAAAGGATATTTATGTGATTTTTTTATTAATTAACGCTTGTTTGCAGACATTGCTTTGTTGAAAATTTGTTCAATGCAGGCTTTCTGGCTGGCGTGAACCGTGCTGTGCTTGACGAGTGGTACAAATGGATCTGCGAAACGCAGGATGTCAATGCTGATCTTATAGGTTTGTGTGCTAGATTTAAAACCTAAAACTTACTACAGTTTCCAATTTTTTTTCGCAGTCTATCTATACACTACACCTGAGACTGCTTACGAGAGAATCAAAGAGAGGAACAGAAATGAAGAAAAAAAGATCTCAATGGACTACATTCGGACTTTGCATGATCTGCATGAGAAGTTCATCAGATCCGGACTAACTAAAAGATTCTGCAAAGCTCCGGTACAGAGTTCTATCTTAATAATTCCGTCAAAGACTTAACTGCCATTCTTGTAGGTCATCGAGATTGATGCTAACAAGGACCTGAGCGAACTTGTGCCCAAATTTGATGAGTGCAAGGACATGATCATGAAGAGCTCTACTCACCATGACAACCAGTTGCTGGAGCTTGAGACATTGCAGTGAGGGAGACAACAGATTTAATTAATCTTAATTTTCCTTGAAGTATTTAACTAGACTTCAAGTTCGTAAGGTAATATTCCACTGTGTTTTGTGTTCAATTTGTGTATGTAGTTAGCAATAATGATTTTATGACTGTTTACGAATGTAAAATTTATTAGAAAAATATCTGTACAATATAAGTCATCTTATGGCAAAAATTTAATGAGATTCATTTAGAAAGTACACTTGGCCAAGTCTCTCCAAAGCATCATGTTGGTTCTCCATATACAGTGCTCTGCTGAGCTTATCTAATGTTGCATCAGAACCATTTTTTTCTACCCATGTGCGCAAAAGTTGGTAAATCACCTGCAACGCCACCACTGTTAATCAAATGAATATTATCTATCACATGTTCTTACCTCTTCAATGCCCCCTTTTATGATAAACTCTTCATATTTGTTTTCAATCTCGGGGTTGCTCAGTCCCAAATGTCTCATCACAAAACGCCACGGCTCGCCTATTCTAATGTCTTTGATTTTGCCAGTCGTCACTCGTAAATCTGGCCTTTGCAGTATCGCTGAAAATTTCAAGATTATCTTATTAGTCAACAAATAGCCATTTTTCAAGTTTTTATTTAATTATTACCCTTACAGTTCTACAGATAGTTCATTTTGAATTATTTAACCTAGATTTAAAATTCAAAGCTTAAAAGGTTAATTGTACTGCTTGCAATTCGGAAACACGCAAAATGGTTTTAACTTAATTTAAACAATAACAGTTTTTACTCGTGATATTAATTTTATAAGGGTATTGACAATCCGAAATTCATAGTGAATAAAGAAAAAAAATTTGAATAAGTGCACTTTGATCGTTTGGGGCCAAGAGGGTGGAATTATTTACCTGGTAATCTGGAATTTTCAATTTTCTGCAGTGATTTGATTTTTTGCTTCTTTTTGCCAGGCTTCACGAAGTTGAATGAGAAATTGTTGCCCATTTGAAAATTGGAGGCGTGTTGAATATTGACATAAGAACCTGAAATTAATTTTTTAAGTTAATTTTTGCTGTTGCTATCTCACAGGAGCGGTTTATTACTCTCGGCATTGTTTACAAAGCTAGTTATCACAGATGAATTGCCAGGCGTATTTTCAGACTGATTTTCCAAGAAATTGTTAGGCTGGTTTGTTCTCGCGCCAACCAGGGTTGATAATGTTTCTGGTGTGGGGCCAGCATCGGTAACAATATCACGGTTGAAGTCGTCTGTCATGACCTCTATTGATTAAAAAGCAATTAACCCAATTAAAAACTAATTGAATATATAATCTTGAAATTAAAATTCCAGAGTAAATAGTTATTCGGAATTTTCAAACAGTATTAATTTTATCGAGCAAGATAATTTACGCAGTAATTCAAATAACATCTAGTTGGAAAAATTATAAGTAGGGGGAATAATTGAAATCAGATCTTAATAACGAAGATTAGCTCAATCGTAAAAATATCATGTGGTTATACACTTTTGAAATAAAGACACCCACCGCAAAACCAATGCAATGGCACCGCAGAGGCAGTCACTATAAAATATTATACCTTTTATTCTCTTTCCTGGTGTGCTGCCCAGCAGTGTGCGTCTGACACTTTTTTGTGTCGGCGAACGGGGTTATTTAGGGCGTGGGCGTGAAGAGCACCTGTCTCACTCGGCTGGCGGTGACCTTGCGGCGCTGGAGAGATCGCATTCGAATTGATGACTCACAATCGACCACATCCATTGGTTGCGCTCAGCAAGTGCGTGCTTTGTGCGAAAGCGCTGCGCCTTCGCGATTCGTCCGGTCTGCGCAGGCAGACCATCCCATCGGTGTCGGATGCTCCCCTGCGGTTGCGATTTGCACTTCTGCAATCGGGGATCCTGCAGTCCTGCCGCATTGATGTCAGTGAAAATATTGATGCTATGTAGAGCATGAATGCGAGCGTCGTCTTTGATTTCCGCTTGCAATAGAGGTGAGCCTTTGGTCCTCCGCCGAATTTCTCTCGGCCCACTCTAGAATAGAGCGAGAGTGTGTGTGTGTATGTGCTGGCCATCGAGCAGTTTATTGATCTTTTGAGTGGCTGCCTGTATTATAACTGTATCGCGTTGCTCATTCACAAAAGGACAGGCACTGTTATGTTTGTGTTATTTTTTGCCCAAATGCAGGTGCCGTTTTCAGCAAGCTATGGCTGAGTGATGGCAAAATGACTCATGGCAGGGCGGCCTGGGCCCAAGATTAAGTATCGAGACAGCATTTCACTCCCTCATAATCACACCAAGAAGCAAACGCAGCAAACTCGCACTCTCACACCAACTTTAAAAAACAACGAGGGCCAGCCAGCTACATTCGGTACTCGTTGCGATTCTGAACGTGGAAAACTACGACGTCAATTGGCCAGTCGACTCAAGGATGACTTAAAGAAGTGAGTTTATATTTCAAATTGTTCTTGGGCTTTAGTAATTTGTTTATGCTTGCATAGGGCTTCACTGGATGGTATCTTCTGCGATTTGGAACTGGAAATAAATCACTCAAATACAATCACAACTCATAACTGCATCGTTGAAGCAAGGGCACGCCGATTTTACTTAAGATTTTGCGCAGGGAAAAAGGCCAAGACAGACAAGAACACTTGGAGAGTCACTTTGCCATTTGGAGTGTCGGAAAATCTGATTAGCAAATTTCTTAGGTAAGAGAGTGCAAATGCAGCAAATTAAATGCTGAGGTCGTTTTAAATTGAGTTTCATATATAAACCATGGCAAGTGTTGAAGTGTTTAGTGTCTCAGTGTAACAGTATCCCTCCTCGCAATCAGAGTATCTTCAGCTCCAATTATTTGATTGTATTTTAATTTCTTGTCATTTGTATGTGATCAAGAAGAACGAGTTTGCTTTTTAAGTTAATTCGTTTGACATGTAACAGGCCTCAATTTTTAATTCCATAAATCATAACTATTCAACGATTTTATTTCAGGAATTTGTACAGTGAGGAAGACACTTTCAATGAGGAGAGCTCAATAATCAGCCACATAGACGAATGTTTGGCCACAAGTCCAGAATATGAAGCGTACATCACGCCCCAATTGACGCCAGGAGACATCCGTGACATTTGCCAGGAACAACAAGTGAGTGAGAGCCTACGAAGAAGCAGATCCTACTACTACTCGCTTGTGCCACTTGATGACTTTGACCAGAAGGACCTTTTAGATCAGGAGCTTGAAGAGCAAGACGAACTCATCCGCTCATTTCGGCAAATTAAAGCTGCCAATAAGCCAAACTTTCTCAACCTTGCACCATCTAGTCAGCGAGCCAAAAAAACCAAACAGCTTGAAGCATTTTTGGTGGAGGAAATACCTTTGCCAAAACCAACCAAACCAGCTCAAATCGAGTCCAATTCATCCTCGCCTTGCTCACTATACACGCCAGAGGAAATGGAATCGAGTCGGACTCAGGACTCGGGAATGGAGAGTGGAATGTACACTGCAAACGAGGATAATACGTGCAAGAGTCTGGTTCCAAGTGACACCTCTGGAGTGTCAGATGATCACAAGCTGAACAATTGTGCCACAATGGCCAGTATATCAGACGCGGAGTCGGATAGGGAAGACCTACCTTTGGAAGAGCTTAAGGCTGACGACAAAAAGGGAAAGCCAGTAATGCACGTGGAGCCACTGATAAGTTTGGATTCTCTGCATTCAGTAAAAGTGGAAGAAGCCGACGAACTCCTCATTGACCTTAGTGACAGTCCTGTCAAGAAACCAAATCCCGGCGCCATCTCCAAAATTAAGAATTCTAAATCGAGTGAACGCATATCCAAGTCTCTGTTGGAGATGCAAGACTTGATTTTCTTACCCAACACCAATTCTTCGCTTGAAGCTGGATCCAAAAAAGATGAACCGTTTTGTCTGATAACAAGCATAGAACAAGATTACCTAGAGTTGGGCAGCATGGCCACTCCCAGCAAAAATAGTCACTCCACAATTCCGCAATTTGCAACTTACGACGTGAACAAGTCGTCAAACAGGAGCAGCGGTAATTTCTTCATTGATGCCTCATCCCTCTTGGACGAAACAGAAATCCCTTCGTCCGACTGGTTGCAGAGCAAGAGCGAAGAAAAAATATCGATCACTGGCGTCACCACTACATGCAGCGATGACGCACCTGCCCCAGCTGCTAAAAATCTGGTTACCTTCGCCGCGGCTAACATGGAGAGCCCAATCTTGATAACTCAGGTGCAGCGCGCTCATGACAAAAGAGATCTATCCGAACAAGAGTTAGTTTTGAAAAGCAAACTGGAAGTGATGGCAAAGTACAAGAACGATTCAACGGATACGCCGGCGCGTAAGGATATAGAGAAAAAGCAGGGTGAACTGCTATTTAAAAACTCTATACCGGCGTTTTCAAAACACGTTACAGGCTCCGAGGGACAAATTAGCGGAAACAAGCTGGATGATGCAACTTACCCCAGCTTTGAGTTTCCAACAGTCAATACTGCTCAGGACGTCCAGACGCCGGATTCTCTAAATGGCATTGCGGATGACGACTTTGAAAGCCAAGAAACAATGAATGAGAAGAAAAGCAATACTCAGGCAGCTGAAAGTAATAAATCATCAGAAATCAGACCGCCGACAGAAACACCTACGTCAAGCCCATACTTTGCTAGGAAGTTGGACGCAACTGCGTGGGTCGTTGACATGGGTGAGCCTGTGAATGCTGTCAAGAAACCGAAGAAAAACTTTTTAGCGACGCAGCTAGCTACTATGAAAATAGCTGATGATCAGGAACCAGAAAATATTAAGAGGAAGAACTCAGGCCTTGGATTTTTTGTTGACTTGTCAGATAGCGAATCAACGCAGACCACGCCTCGGCAGCAAAAGGAGACTGACAGTGAAAAAGAAAGTGAGACATCTGAGGAGAAGAAGAAGTCCTCCTTTTTTTACATTGATATTGGTAGGTGATCTAAGAATTTCATGACATTTTGTTATTAAATTTTTCATTTTTCAGGTAACGGCAAATCTAAATCTGAAATTCCAAAGAAGTTAGCCGAGCGAAGAGTATTTTCTAGAGAAGTGTCACGAGAGGATGAAAAGAAAGAAGATGAGACTGTGGTAAGACGGAAACCAGGCTCAAATAGAAACAGTGCCAACCGTCTTTCTTGGCACGAGGCGAAGCAAGCCGAAGAACACAAAAAGCACAAAAGAACACAGAGTTTGTGTGGCGAATTCAAACCAGATGTTTTGCAGAAGTCTGAGTCAATGTCTAAAATCAAGTCGGGATCTCCTCCAGATTCTCTGATTGAGGAAGATAAATCTGAGAAAATGACAAGAAGCTTGGATGAGACTTTCTCTGCCGAGAAAGTGCTTGGAAAGCCTGATTTAGAGCCTGTTGTGGAAGATGCGAAGGCGACCAGAACCTTTGTCAAACTGTCTGACATGGACAATAGACCAACAGTTCGGTCAGAAAGCAAGTTTTCTGATGGAAAGTCGTCCAGCAAGAAGGTTGAAGAAAGCTCTTGGATTGAAAACAAACTGATGGTGAGAGGAGCGAGGAGTGGAATCCGAAGTAAGAGCCCAGGCAAAGGCCTCTTGATGTGCCACAGTCCTAATCAGGACACAGATGACTCTGAAATGAGCAGCATGCAGAGCAGCGTAGACAGATCAGGATTAGGTAAGGATTTGAGTTATGATATTAGATCAAGCTAGGAAAATTTTTATTTGACAGATGCCAGCACAGAGGAAACTGACATTTCCTCGTCATTTCCTCAAAGAGGAGGCCCATGTTCCAGACTAGGGGAAGACTTGTTGCGGATGTTTATTGAAGAAATTAACACTGATGTTGTGGTTGAAATCGCGGGACGCAGGATTAAAGCACACAAGTGCATTTTGGCATCCCGTTGTCAGTACTTTGCTGCCATGTTGAGCGGTGGCTGGGTCGAGAGCGCTGGAAACGTCATTGCTCTACAAGGGTAAATAATACCTCTTACTTATTAGCACAGAGTTAACTCAATCCTCTGAAAATATTAGGTTCAGCTTCCATGCTGTGCACTTTGCATTGAGCCACATATATTCTGGAACAAATAACATCCCTGACAGCTTGAGCATAGTGGAGTTGGCAACATTAACTGACATGTTGGGCCTTGAAGGTCTAAAGGAGGTGATCATGTACACCTTAAAGGTCAAATATTGCCACTTTTTCCACAAGGTTAGTCAGTGTAATCCATTTTGGGGTTGATTCAAATCCAAATATTCGAATTATTTCCAGCCTTGTTCCGTGTGTGCCGTGGGTGTATTGGAATGCCTGCCCCTTGCTGCTGCTTACGGGTTGGATGAAATTTACCACAAAAGCCTGAAGTGGATCACCAAGTACTTTGTGCGCATCTGGCCGAGTAAAGCGTTTGCTAATCTGCCCAGGGAGTTGGTCGACAAATGCTACCTACAGCATGTGGTGCACATGGTAACTAGAGCCTCACTTCCGCACTTAAAATATCAAACTAAAATTGGCAAAAATAGAGCGTAGACAATGTGCTTGATACTGTTATGAGCTGTGATCGCCTGCTAGCCACTTTGCCTAGTGTGCGGTGGGCCGAAGCTGTTTACGCTCTGACCTCGCAATTACTGGACGCTTGCGTTACTTACATGGCAGACCACTTCAGCAGTGTATTGACGAGCGACAGGTTTGACCAATTCAGCTTGTATAATTGCGACTTTTAACAATTTACGCAGATTTGTTAGCTTGGGCAAAGAACTCAGTTGGAATATCAGCAGATTGGAAGACAGTATCATGAGTGCCGTAGACTGTCTTCCGCCTGAGCAGGCTTGCCAAAGTCACACAAAACTGAGCAGAATTTTGACCGTTGCAGCTGCTCCAGATCCTCCACCTGAGATGCAATGGAGTGCGGTATGTTGCAAATTGCAATCAAGGGAGTTAAGCAATCAACAAGGGACACTTTGCAGAGTTTTGTAGAGCTGCTGGAAAGAATCAAGGTTCGTGTTGAGGCTGGACTGATCCGTATGGGCTCCAGAGCTATGAGATGCAAATCATGGGCCATGCTTGCTTCAACCATAAGAACAAAAGTGCAAGAATCCGCTTGTCTTGGACATGACGTCGATGAGTCCAGGAGATCGCGCTCGCTTAGCTTATCAAAGGTACAGGACTCAAGTTTACAGCCTGAACATAGAATAATGTTGATTCATACAGAGTGGTAAACGGTCGAGAGGGGGCAGTGGAGGTAGTGCGTATGGCTCGGCTCCCAGATATCAAGGTGGCAGGTTGATTGGAGCGGCTCCTCCAAACCTGGATCTTCGACAAGTCACCCTGGCGATGACTCGAGGACAGCCGGTGGCAACTGTGCAGCCTATGCCTGTCAGGAAAGCGCCTGAGGCACCAGCCAATCAGCCAGAAGTGATACTACGACACAGGCAAACCAGAGGACGCCCCACAGCCACCTCCAAACTAGAAAGCAGATTGACCAAATCTGACATCAGTTCATCTAGACCCAAATCATGGCCACATAAAATCCTAGAGGCAAGTACATATTTTAGCGAAATGTTTTTTGCTCTCCACTCTTAGAAAATATTCATTACTTAAATAAATTATAAAAAAACCTGTTATATGTTTGTGTTAATTTGTTACAGAACCAAACAAAGTCTACGCAGAAAGGTGGTGCAGCTGCCAGCAACAGTTCTAGCGCTACAGGAACCAGAACCGCTACTCCAGAGAAATCCTCAGTGCCTGCTCGAGTGAAGCAGTCTAGCTCAGAGTCTTCCAGGACATCATCGCCCGCGTTCAAAGAAAAGCAACGCCCGCAGGCAACAGTCAGCCGCAAGCCCATAGAGCCCATGAAGTCCGCATCATCCTCACACATCCCCGTTGCCAAACCGTTCCTCTCTCCTGTGCTTCGCGGCTCGCGGATTGTCGACTCTTCAGCCAGCAAGTCAGTGTCGGAGACGCGAACCAAAAACTCGCCCATCCCAGCACTAAGGTCTCGCATCATGAATCGCTCCTCGCAGCCATGTTTGTCTGACAGGCGGCTCTCCAATGGTTCCTTAGGAGGCAAAAGTTCAACGGCTTCGTCACCAGCCAAGCAGGCCAGCAACCCGTCGATTCCCTCCTCTCCAGCTAGGAAGAAGCCACCAACAATGAAGGATGAGCAGGCAAGACCTCCATTCCGACTTGGTGGTACTTCAGCAGAGCGCAGGCCCAACACATTGATGGAGAAGGCCAAGGCGGCCGCGCCAAAGCGACCCCTCAAAGGACAAGAGAACAAAGTTGTTGTCAAGAAGGCCGAGCCTTTAAAGCGGCGTCAACCGGTGCCTTTGTCGCAGTCGAGCTCGGCGCCTGCGATCAACAAAGGGTTCAAACCGAAGCTGCTGAGCAATTCGTCAAGGTCGGGCACCTTTTTAAAGGATGAACCGACTGTCCTCAAAAAACCAGTCATCAAGTAGGTCACCTAATTGCTGTGTAGCAAAAATTTATTGATTCCAACGTTCTTGTTCCTTCTGGTCCCTAGTCAGCCATGCAAAGGCTATTGTTATTTTTTGTTATTGAGGTTGACCATTCACATTTTAATTCAGATTGATATATTTTTGTTTGTGCAGCACAAACTTCTTATTATTCCTGCTTCACTGCATTTATTCAATGCTAAAGGGTTGGTTGTATTTTGAGCCTTGTACTATTAGAATCTCTAAATTTTAACTTGAGCTTCAATCGTAGCTACTTAACACTTTTCGTTTATTTAAATGGCTGAAAATTCAACTTTTTCTTTGCATCGTGAGCAAATATTCTTAACCGACTACTATGATAAATTATTGGTGATTTTGTTGCATTTCATCATTCTGTGATAGACAATTCTATGATGTGTAGTGTTTCTAATAGATTTTCTTGGTTTGTGTGGCTGACAAGAATGATATGTCTACGGAACCAATCCTCTGATTTGAAAGCCTCTGAGCCGTTCAAGGCGTCATCGCATATAATTATGTTTCTCCTATTACAAATGTATGACAAATTATCGTATATCATAAGATATATAGATTCAAATAATATTACCTATGACAAACACTATTCACCAACAAACAAAAAGTAATATTATCTATCATGCTCTAGTGTATAATACAGAAGCCGGATACAAATTTTGTAGTTTTTAAATAGCGTGGCAATAATTATTTGTGGATTTCTTTACCGTTTCGATAGCCAATATATTAGTAACACCACAAAACACTGCAATCATTGTTGTATGTTCAATTAAATAATTTTTTCCTCACCAAGTTTGAGTCACAAACAAGTTAACTAGAAAATGATGTTATATTTTGCTGCTCGACGTACTTACAATGCTTGTCATTTTGTCTATTGAAATATGCATTTTCTAAACTGCATGACGTGGTTGTGTTTTCTACAACTTTCAAAATGTGACTCGTTGCATTTTCCTTCGCTTAATTCATTCCCGCCGATACTTAAGCTAAATGTATTCCACACGATAAACATGAATATATTATGTAAAGGCACGGTGGATGCAAACATAAAAGTGATAAAATTTATGCAATGGCCAAAACACAACCTTCCACATGATGAGATTGACAAAAAAATTTATTTTGTGAACTGGGCTAAGTGCAAAGTTGTATGAAAATAAGAAATTTAAAAAATAATTTCTTTCCACTTAAATCAATCGGCCTTGCGTATTATATTTTATGTTAAATTGTCTCATAATATCTACTTATGGGCTTAATGTTTATTTAACAAAAATAAAGCACTTAAATGGACTAAATAATTTGAATTTCATTTGCGATGATATCCACACGAGAGAAATTATGTTACGTTATAAAGAGTTGAGGGTGAGGGGTCACACCAAAAACTATTCACGCGTCGGTGATTTCAGCATTAGCACAGGTTATAGTAAAGGTAGCTATGGCAACGGCGTTGTGCACCAACAAAAAACACATGCCTTCAAAGACAGTCATAATATATGGTTTTACAACCCGACAATGAATTTTGCTTGTTATCATTTTTCTAATTGTTACCAAAGAACAAAAGCTTTTTAGAAAAAAATGCTACATTCCGGTAGGCGGCCAAATCAAAAGCAGAGAGGTAAGAATTCATTGAATTCATTTCCATGGGCACCACGCACCATAAATTTTAATGATAAAATGTACGTTCAGTCCTGAGCGCACAAACAAGGAGTGTTTCGGCCAGTCGCCTGTCTGTCCTGGAAAGACCCGAACTTGAGGAAAAATTTGCCAAAGCTCTGGACCAGAATAAGGAGCTCAAAACCAGGAACAACGAACTGCAGGAAGCTTTGAAGCAACTCAAGGCGCGTCTCCGTTGGCCACCCCATATTCAGGAAGCAGTGCTGGGCAAGGAGTCTCAACAGCAGGAACAGAACCTGAAAGTGCTGGAGTCGAGAAATTTACAACTTGCAGAGCAGTGTCAACTTTACGAGCGAACAATAAGACAACTTGAGGGCCGTCTAGAAGTTAACAAAGCCTTTGCGGAAGAAACCAGCAGGAGCTACAAAATGCAGGATGAACATTTTGATCCACAGATGCTGACCAGCAAGAAGTATAGTTTTATTTTAAAGCAAAAGGTATTAAGAATATAATACAAAATTTAGCTCGGCTCGATCAAGTCGGTGTGCGGAAAAACCAAGTCATGGCGCTCAATTTGAAGCAGTCAAGAAGGCTATGGAGGAGTGGAAAAGTCACGCTATAGCTTATAAACAAGTAGGAATTATAAATCACTCGCAAAAATCCATTTGACTATTTAAATTTCAATAACAGCAAGCAGCAGAGGCGGTTTCGAGGCTGAAAGACACAGAAGAGCGACTTGCTCAAATGCTTAGACTGCACACCTTAGACTCTGCGGAGCTGATTCGCACCTCAAGGACCTCAAAGCATGCCGTAGCTCAACTCACGTCAGTCCAAGAGGAAAACAGACAAATGAAGGCAGCAATCGAAAAATTTCAAGAAAAAATTGGTACGTTCAAAATAACATTCACTTTAGTTAAAATTAATTTCAATCTATTAGATGAAATGGTCGGACAGCTTGAAGCTGAAAAATTGAGAAATATTGAGCTCCAAGAAAATGTTTCCCAAGTGCAGCAATTGAGAAGAGCCAATATAGAGCTACTTCAAGAGATTGACGACGTCAAAGTAAAAATTTTCTACTTTTGAATTAACGGAATGTTTTAAAAATACGCTTAAATTCAGAAGGAAAAATCAGCCATTCAAGGACAATTGCAAAATTTGGTGCACGAGGCAGCACAAATTCCTGAGGCACTGGAGACGGAAACTAAGCATCTGAGGAAACAGATTGATGCTTTGCGGAAGGAACATGCCGGAGATATAAAAAAGCTGCACCAGGTCCTTGAGGACAAGGGACAGCAAGTAAAAGATCTGGAAGCACAAGCAGAAGAGCTTAAGTCCCAACTGAGCAATCTCAAGTCGCAACAGGAAGTAAAACCTAAGAAAATTCACATGGATCACAAGAATACGCAGACTATCAGCCTGGAGATCGACCTTAAGGTGAATGGTTTTAACATTTGCCTGGCATAGATTTAACATGCTATATTTTCTAGCCTCCCGAAGCAACGGTTGAGCTTAGCAATGAAGAAAGCGACCAAATGCTGTCACAGATGAATGATGAAGTGGAAATGCACAAGCAAACAATGAGGTCCTTGCAAAGTATGTGTGAGTCATACAAAAAAGAGGTAACATTAATTTTCCTGAAATGTGTCTTGTAAAAATTAATTTCATGTCTAACTCGCTGATAGTTGGAAAGTCTTCACGAGCAATTGCAAACAGAACGGAAAAACTATGCTCGACAGCTGAGCCTTGAAATGGCCCAGTTCAAAGCTCTACAGGAACAGTTAAAGAATTGTTCCAACAATCAGATTGTCGTGCAAGCAGAGATCGAGGCTCCCAAAAAAGCACCTAAACCCAAACCCAGAAAGATAATCAGGCAGGTCAAGGCAGCAAGTGAAAATGAAGAAATAAAAGTAACAATGGCTTGAATTGTTACAAGAAAGTCGTATTGATTTTCATTTTGTAGGAGTTAGTTCTAGAAATTGAAAGCTTGCTCGTGCCAGAGAAGAGCCTTCTGCTAGGAATGAAAGACAATTTCTTCATTGATTTCAAAATCACCCTGCCAAGCGGGGAGGAATCTGAATCCTATGAAACGCCAGCGAATTACCCACTTCCAACTTCGCCCTCGAGCCCTGCTCACATCGGACACAAACACAAGTGGCAAGAACAGAAGATCAAAGCGCTCTTTAGGCAGCCCGACTGCATCATCCAGTTTGATCTCGTCTCCGACAATGACAAGAATCCAGATATGGACTGCACGGAAATTGGGTAATTTACTGATTCACGCATAACGTGCTTAAAATAGTTTTACTTAAACAAACAACTAACTTTCAGGATTGGAAAGTTGCCTTTAACTGAATTACTACGCGTTGCTGAAGCCAACAACACAGTCAACTTGGACGTGCCTATTAGCATTGAGGGAAACAGCACAGCCGTCGCAAGCTTGAAAGTCGCGCTGACTAAAGTTTCTTAGGGTAGAAAGGTTTAAAAATAGAAAGTTTCGTACATTTTTACTGGTTGATTAAATGCATTGCTGCTAAATTTAATGAATCGTTGAATATAATTATTGTTTCTTAAGGATTTACAAAATTTCCACCTCTCCCAACAATTTTTGTGTAAAATGATGCAAACTCTTTTGTTTCAAATTCCCAGACACACAATTATAGCTGTATTATAAAAAGTACTCTGACTCTCAAATAAACTCGCAGTCATAAATTATAATAAAATCTGAACCTGGTACCTTAGATAGATGGAAAAAACACCAAACAAGTGAAAATGTAGAACACTATAGTGCAAGGATATTTAAAGGTCCTTTCCTTGACTATTTGTACAAGAAGCATCTTTGTTTCTTTACTTTGTAATAATTTTAAATTTAAGTATAGTTCCTGTGCAGATCCCACTAGCAAAAGTGTTTACATTCATACTTATCTGTGATATAGGCGTAACAATATAACTAACGCAGGAAATTGACTAGGGATATGAATTATTTTTTGCCACTTCTTCGGTCCCTCCAGTAGTTGCGTCCGCAGATTCAGCTAGCAGTGCTGACGTTGGAGATTCTAGAACACCAATTTCTATTGCTTCTTTCTCGAGCTCCATCAGCTGGCGTCTAAATTAAAAAGTTGGAAAATCGTAAAGGATAAATAGGGGAAAGCGATGATTACCTAAGCTTGGCAGCCTTGCTTCTCAGCTCCTTGTCTTTGACATTAAGGTGAATGGTGTTTTCGGAGGCAGCCTTTAATCTCGTGCTTACTCCATCTGCCAATGCTGACGAGTACCGCAAGAATAGCTCCCTCCATAAGATAAGACTCATCGGCGCCACGGAAGGCCAGATCACTTTTGAGTTTGGCTCATACATTGGGTTCATCAGGGAAGGCAGCACCTCAGGTCGGTTCAGATGTGACCACAAACTAACCGTCTTTTTGGACAGCTCCAACCGCTCCCTGTCAGCTTCACAGTTGCCCAGAAAAGTGCCTTTGGGATTTGAAAGGGAAATGTTTGTCAAGATTTTGAACAAAATTAACCAGTAACTTCATACCAAATTGCGAGCTGTAGGAATGTTCAAACAACAAAATCAGCAAATGCGTGTTGAATTCGAAGGAGCAAGGGAACTGGCAGTGGATTTGGAACACGCAGTCCAAAAAGAGCAGGAATGTACAAGCTTGTTGGCCTTTAATAACACCACTTTTGTTTCCTCCAGGGACAACACTGCTTCCTCCCACTGAATAGCAGCTCTTCTTGTGGCGTAACGAAAACGGATGACCAGCTTGTAGCCACTCCCGCTCCACCAAAGCCTCCAAACTAAATATTCATATTCAAATTAATATTTAATTTTTTGCAGATAGAATTAACATTGAAAATAATTGTTTTTATGACGAAATGGAGTCCTGAGTTGCTCTCCCACGTCTTTTGAAGTCAAAATAAAAACGCACCTAAATTTGAGGCTCCAAGACTAAAAATCGCTGTTGCGTGTGAAACGTATGATTAATATTTTCTATTTTTTGCGAAAAATACGTTACTTAGACTATTGATAGCTTGTTTCACGCATGTCAGAAAATATCTCAACGTTTATTAGCAGTTTGGATTCCATAATGTTGAGAATAATTATGTTGTTTCACTTACCCTCGCACTGTTCGGCAATCAGGGTTAAGAATTATCTGGCAAAGTGAAGTAACCAAAAGCGTCGAGTCAAGACCTTCCGACCCGTGAAGCAAAACTGAAGCGCCTTCTTGGTCGATGCACTGAGCAACAACGCAGGCACAGTTCAGCGAGTCTTTCACGTGGCTCAGCCAGCTGGAGCTCTCAAGACGGGACATCCACTTGTCAATGGAGCAGCTTACGTCATTGCAGGCTGTGCAAGAAATCGGTTTAATGAGATATTAAAGAAAAAAGCGTTTTCACCATCAACTAGCTTGGATAGACTGTCCAAATACACAGCTTGCCGATCAATCGGCCTTTGAACCCTTTTCCACAGCGGATAATGCGCCTCAGGTTCAACTCCTCCACCTCTAGCCTTAAATTAAAAAAACATTAATCCCTGCAAATTTATTTATTTATTAAATACCTACTTTTGCACTTTGTGCGAGGCTCTGAGATCTGGTATCCACAATGTATCCCTTCTTTCCGGGTCCTAGCACCGAGTTCACAAGTTTTTCATCTTCCTTGCACCTTTTAACACCAGGGCCTGCAAGAGGCTGGCTTGCTCTCAGAAGCACAGACTGATTTACAAAGTTAAATTCAATAAATTCTGCCAACGAAAATAAAGCTTACTCCTCCTTCATGCTTGTAGCTCAACACAGGAAATCTTCCACCATGTCTAAATTTGGACGCTGCTATCAAGGTTTCGTCGTCAATATTTTTAGGAACCACAACAGCACTGGGGTAGCTACGACAAATCTATGGAAGTAATTAGGTAAACAAGATGGACACATTTAAATAATGGTAAGTTACAGTAAAATTTTTGTTGACGTAGCTGATTCTCCACTCTTCATTACTTCCAGGTACCAATAACTTTGAAAATTCACTTTCTGTTTTGAATGCACTCCATCCATCTTCGAGCATATTGTAGACAGGACGATAAAAAAATGGGTAGAGCAGAGTCATGTTGTCTAATCATACATATTGCATGTTATGGATTGCTATAAAATATTGTACTATTTTAACCTAGTGTTGAAAGCCACTCAAGCGAGTTAGCGACATTGACAAATTTTTCGTAGCCGCTGTTCAAGTCCAGCTGAATTATTCTGAAGTCTTTGCATTTGACAACGATTGTTCCACCAACCATTCCATTAGGTTTCCTTTCCACTGCATCAATATTTTGGTGTAAAATCTTCCAACATAATAGTTTGAACGTTATTTTCATTGTACTTATAATTTGTTCATGTATACTGACCCAAAGCTCTTCAACTCCTTCTTTCCGAGCAGAGAGAATCAAGTGATGGGAACTAACGCAGAGTGACACCTCCACCGGTTTCCCAATGTGAGTGTGTAAAGTAACATTGTCAACTCTCGAAGTTTTAATGAGCTCGACAAACTCCATTTTTCAAGCGACCACAAATCAACACCTATGGAATGCAATCAAAAGTTAATTATGTACGAGATTTTTCAAGAGTATCTAGGTACATAGAGAGATAAGATGTAGAGCAATATTTACCACATTTGCTTAGTATTAAAAATTCCCTCAGACCCACGCGTCCCTGAAATTGTTTGTTGTTTAAGTCCCCGGTGATTAGCAACCTGTTCTGTGCGTGTTTCCTATGTTAAACTCAGTTAGACTTGGTTAGACTAGACTATTGTTGTCTGTCAGGTGTCAAACATTAAACATATGATTCGATCCATGCTCGTGAGAAGCGTGAGAAGAAGGGGCTGAAGAAGGGGCGTGCCGCAACAGCGGTGAAAACAAAAAGGTCAAAGACGATTCCGAGCTTGGATTGTACGCACACAAATAATCGCACAATTTATTCATATCCATAACAACGCTATTTGTGTTTACTGCCAATTGAACTGTGACTTTTAATTTGTTCGTCAATTACACGTAATGAATGCAATGGAGACCTGGAAAGATCGCACGATTCTGCAAGCCCGCAACTTCTAATTTTGTATTTCACTCTATAAACTTACTGGGCCATTTTATCTTGAACCTTTGCATTCTGAGATTCTAAAAATAGCATTCTGGCTGCGCTTGCTACTATGATATAAAAAGAATACTATAATACATCTAAACACACAATGTCCGCGGCGGGTCCTGTCCGGATATTTGGCGCCATCAGAAAAAGATCACCCCTGATTCACCAGCAGATACGCCTGATCAACCAGAGCCAGGTTGAGTTGACCCTGAGTGATGATTCGTTGCCATCCAAGGCGCGAGTGGTAATTTGCGGAGGAGGTGTCCAAGGAGCAGCTGTTGCCTATGAACTCGCAAAGTTAGGCCTTGGCAATGAGACTGTCCTGCTGGAACAGGGGCGGTATGTTGCACCTTTGTTACTGTTGACTTAAATTTCAATTTACTAAACCCTTAACAAAATTTCAGGTTGGGCGGAGGAAGCACCTGGCACTCAACAGGGCTGGTTACCCACCTGAGGAACACTTACACTGAAACAAGACTGGCAAGAGACAGTGTAGCCCTTTACAAAGAACTCGACTCTCAGGGCCTGAAAACCGGCTGGAGACAATGTGGGAGTCTGTCAGTGGCCAGAACCAAGGATCGTATGACCATGTTCAGGAGAATCAAAGCCAGAGCTCAGTAATAATAGTTACTGGGTAAATTGCGAAAAAGTAATTTTGACAGCAATTTCATTGCAGAGCGTGGAAGATTCCTTGTGAAGTTTTTACCGTCAATGAAGTGGCAGCCAAGTGTCCCATTATTTTGACCTCTGATGTCCTTGGTGGTCTATGGGTTCCAGGAGACGGAGTAGGTGACCCATATGAGATTTGTGTTTCACTGATTTCAGCAGCTAGAAAGAAGGGTACACGAAACAATGCAAAGGAGAAATACATATTTATTATTTTCTCTACTAGGCGTCAAGATTATTGAGAGCTGCTCTATCTATAAAGTCATGGAGGACAAAGGCAAAGTTTCTGCCGTGGAGACCAGCAAGGGAAATATCCAATGTGATATATTTGTTAATTGTGGTGGTCTATGGGCCCGCAAGGTTGGAAAACTAAGTCAAACACCAATCAAAGTTCCTCTTCACCCTTGTGAGCATTATTGCTTGCACACTAAACCCATACCTGGCTTGGACCCAAACACTCCAGGTATTTTTGATAAACCTTCATACCAAGACGCAAAATTATAAGATAAATCGCAGTGGTGAAAGACGAAGATGGCCAGATTTACTTGAGAGAAAATGAAGGCAAGCTTTTAATTGGTGGCTTTGAACTGATCGCAAAACCTGCTTTTGAAGATGGCAAGGTTCCTGGTAATTCTTAAATCAGACTTAAAAATTTTTAGTCTTAAAAAGTTTTTCCTCAGATAACTTTTCCCACCAAAGTCTGATTCCTGACTGGGATCATTTCCACGTGCTGCTTGAGCAAATGCTGCACCGAATCCCAAAATTGACCGATGTAGTCATTGAAAGACTGTGCAATGGACCTGAGGCGTTTTCTCCTGATGGAAAATGGCTTCTTGGAGAAGCTCCAGAAGTCCAGAACTACTTTGTGGCAGCTGGAGCTAATACCATGGGATTGTCTGCAGCTGGTGGTCTAGCAAAAGCAACAGCGGGGCTCATCTTGGGTCGAGGAGGGGGATTGCCTGCTGACTCTTACGAGCTGGAGCTGAGCAGATTTTTGGGGTTGCACAACAACAGAAGATATCTAAGAGACCGTGTCAAGGAAGTTCCTGGTAAGTTATTTGATAAAAATGAAATCCTCAGACATTGGCATAAAAATGTGATTAGAGTTAATTTTCTTATCAGCGATGAGGCATTGATATAGTAATGGTCAAAGCCATCTCTTAGTATTAAATACAAACTTACCAACATGTTGATTTTGTGACTTATTAAACTGCTAGGCACAATTGAGCTGTAAAAACGCAAATAAAGAGATGAAAGCGCTTTTAAGTGCCAAAAGTTAGTTATTAGATTTTTCGAGATATCTAACGCAGCCTTTGTTTCCTCAGGAATGCACTTCAAATTGCCCTACCCTTTCCAAGAATTTACAACTGGAAGGAATTTGCGAATGTCACCGATTTACCCCAGACTCCGTCAAGCTGGAGCTGTTTTTGGCCAAGTTATGGGGTACGAAAGACCCTCATATTTTGATACGTCGATTGACAGTGAAGCAGCGAGTTCTGCTGGTAAGAATATTTTACAATAAATGGGTAAGCAAAATCATCCTTTGTTTTTATACAGACTCTCAAGATTATGAGGAACATTATGGGTTGCGCCCATATAGAATTGCAACCACAAACACGTTTGGGAAACCGCCATGGTTTGATATTGTTGAGTCTGAGTATACGGCTTGTCGAGAAACAGTAGGAATCAGCGACTATTCTTCGTTTACCAAAATGGATCTTTGGGTACACTTTGAGAATTTTGCTTTGCTTCTTGGTACTAGATACAGCTTTTTTAGTCTAAGGGTTCGCAAGTTGTGGATTTTTTGCAAAGAGTCTGTTCAAATGACGTTGACATCCCAATTGGCGGCATCATTCATACTGGAATGCAGAATGAGAAAGGAGGGTATGAAAACGATTGCAGCTTTGCTCGTCTTGCTGAAAATAGGTTGGCAAATATTTTCCTCTTTTCATCTGTCAGAACTGAAATTAAAAACATCCATTCGCGTCACTGCTCACATATTCCATTGATATATTGTAGTAAATCAATTGAATTCTGATTGAAATGTTGAACAGGTACATGATGGTGGCACCCACAATTCAGCAGACCCGCTGCAAGACCTGGATGCAGCGTCACATGCCTTCAGATGGATCAGTCGCAATTTCAGATGTCACTTCCATGTACACAGCGATCTGCGTCATGGGACCACATGCCATTCCCCTGCTCTCGGAGTTGGCCGACGTTGACCTCAATCCATCCTTTTTCCCATTTTTCACCTTCAAAGAACTTGATGTCGGGCTTGCCAGTGGCATTAGAGCCATGAATTTGACCCACACCGGAGAGTTAGGATGCGTCCTCTACATTCCCAATGAGTTTGCCCTCCATGTGTACTCTGGCCTAGTTGAGTTCGGGAAAAAGTACGGCATGCAGCACTGCGGCTACTATGCAATGCGAGCGCTGCGGATTGAAAAGTTCTACGCCTTCTGGGGCCAAGATTTGGACACCAGCACGACCCCTCTGGAGTGCGGAAGGTCTTTCAGAGTCAAATTTGATGTGAGAATTGAGCGAGGTCAGGCATAATTTTTGTTCCTGAATGTGGGATAATTTTACAGAAAAAAGCAAACTTCATTGGAAAAGACGCTTTGCTCAAGCAACGCGAAGAGGGCATTAAAAGGATGTACGTGCAGCTGATCCTGCAGGATCACGATTCTGAGGTTGACCTGTGGCCGTGGGGAGGAGAGCCTATTTTGAAAGACGGCCGCTACGTGGGTGCCACAACCACCACTGGATATGGCTTCACCCTTGGAAGACAGGTTTGATTAAACACAATTAGCCTCAAACAACTCACTTATATCTATGTATCAGGTGTGCCTTGGCTTTGTTGAAAACCGAGATGAGAAAGGCAACACAGGCCTCGTGACGAATGATTTCGTTCTGAGCGGTGACTACCAGGTGGACATTGCTGGCGTACGGTATGAGGCAAAAGTAAATTTGAACTCGCCTGTTCTCCCCACCAAATACACGCCAATTGATCCTGAGAGACTGCGTTACCAAGCGACGCGCCCTCACATTAAATAACCAAATGCATTGAAATACTTACAAACTCACAATAAGACTATTCTTTTAGCTAGATCAATATCATACGTTCAATATTCAATTGTGCCACTATTTACAAGTAGTCAATCCAGAAGTCACGCTTTTGGTTTCTTGATATGTTAAAGCATGATCTGTGATCTGAATGTTGAAATAATACTATCAAAAATTTAACTGCGGAGCTATTTCATTTTATTAGTAGTCAAATTCCACAAGACCTCCATTGTTAGGGTCATTGTAGTTCCTAATGTGCTGGTAGCCATCATTCTGAACCTGCTGGGAATCTCCACAGTCAGTCACAGCAGAGTACATCCAAGTCAGACCCCCCTGTTTGATTTAAGTTAATTTTGACTGAAAAAGGGATCCCTATCTAGTTCTTACGTTGTATCCGTTGTAGTATAGGTGATCAAACAAGTCTGCCATGCTCCAGTTCTCACCACAGATTGACGAGAACTCTCCAATCAGCAATGGTTTATTCAATCCAAATTCTGATCCGGAGTGCTAATTATTTAAAATTATAATATTAAAAAAAAATTAAAATCAGAGAAGTCCTAACCTTGAAAGGGGAAGTGGGGTTGAAGGCTCCATTGTGAGAATAGGTGTGAATTTGGTAAAAATCAACAGTTCCTCCTGGTTTCCCTCCAATCCTCTCAAGACACTCATCAGTATAGTAGTTCTCTGCAATTTATCATGTAATTTCAATTTCGTGGCAAAATGTTTGCCATACTCCTTCCTAGAGTGTCAGAGCCAGAAAGTTCAGACCAAGTGCTGACAGACCTTAAAGCGCTAGGGTCACTATCGCGAATCGCCGCCAGTTGCCAGTTCAAAAATCTCAGCATTCTGTTTATTGAATTATAAGGCGTCAAGTTGTTAACCAGAGAGTTATGCGATGCGATTCACCTCTCCATCGGGATATTAGCGCCTGACCAGCCAGGTCCGTCACCTGCGAGAGCCGAGGTGTCTGCACATGGATCAGGGTGTGAGCCTGGGATGATGGATCCTTCTGGTTCATTCATTACTTCCCAGGCGCCGATCGCAGGGTGGCCAGCCAAGCCGGACACCATCGGCTGTTAGAAACGAGTTTTATTTTCAATTCACAATTTCACGCCACGTAATCACCTACAATGAGAGCATTATCGATGTATGACTGCAGTTTGGCATCGTCCCAGGCCAAATTAATGACGTTTTGATTTCTCATAAGTGCCGCGTTCCACAGCACAGGAATCACCACTATATCGCGCGCTTGGGCCGCATCCAAAAAGCGCTTTAGGTCATTGATCATAGTGCCTGTGTTATCCAGGCCAGTGACGAACCCATCGGAATTCCACTGTGGAGTGTTGTCGCCTTCGACGTGAATCCAGATGCCTTGTTACGCAATGGAAATAGATTTGCAATTTTTCTTATTTGATTTTTATTTCACTCACGGACAGCATTTCCTCCGCTGTCACTGACTGACTGGAGAAGGCTTTCCAAAGTTCCACCGTTCACGTCATACATGCCATTTCCAAAATCATATCCGTACGACTGCCACGCGATGTTAGGTCCAGAGAGGAACACTTTCTGGCCATTTATGCTAAAGTAACCTTAAGAAACGGAATATTATTAGAAAATATATATTGTTAAATGATCATTAATTGAGATTGAGTTGAGACAAAAGTAATTTATTTTACAGCGAAACTTAAATTATTGGTGACTGTTATACCTGAGGTTACTTTTAGAACTCCAGCACTGGAGAACGCGGCGAGGAAGACGAGTCCTGCGATCGGCAGAAGGCGCATTTTGAGTGTCTGTGAAGCTTCGCTGCCAACCACCTTTATCTTGTTATTCAACAGAAGCTCTTGTCGTGCGGTCCGATTATATCACTCATTCTTGATGAGAGCATCTAATCCAGAAAAATCTTGAGAGCTCCACTTTTAGAGCAAATAACAAAAGGAGTGTTATATTTATCTCTATTGGATCAAAAGTTCAATTGCCTACTATTTTAAACAAGTCGTCATTTTTATTGCAGCAATTCAAATTACATTTTATTGACGTATTAATGGGCATTTTTCACAGCGCCTTGAATCTCGACTGTTTATTTTTAAACCTAAACCGTCCGCGTTTCCTTCTTCGCTTGGCTAATATTCAAAGGGATTCGTCTTTGGTTTTGTCGCACATCATTTATGCAGTTCTCTCTGCACAACTTCCAACTCAATTAGCCTTGTCAAAAGCAGAGCCACGTGTGAGCATTCCGCGTGATTCATGTTGCTGGTTTCTTTTTTCTCGTCGTTTTCCTTTCCAGATCCGTGGCTAAAATTGAGCAACTTGCCGGCGTGATTGTTTCCTCAGCAATTTGCTAGTGGAAACGGCTCGAAAGAGATCGCAGATTAGGCAATAACAGTGGCGTCGCGCACCGAGCGGTCCATTTGCGCCGCCGGAGAAAACGAAGGCAGGACAGGAATGAGGAAAGTCAAGAGCAGCTAGGGGCAGTTTGGCCACGCGCGGAGGGAGAGAAAACGGGCTCGAAGTGGGATATATGGTGGTGCCCTCGGCGGCGGCAAAAGCATCGTTTTCTGGCAAGCCGCGCGCTCAGCCGCCAGGCCCTACACAGTTTTCCCGGGACGCTGAGAGGGTGCAGCTCACCCCTTTGTGTGCCGCTCTTTTATCACTCTCTTCGACCAGCTAAATGGAGTGGTAAGGCGGACGGACTGGATATGAAATCGAAGGAAGAGCCCACCACGGCCGTCGGCATGGCCAAAGAGCAGGAGGATGGCCTCAGGGACAAGGTGCCGCCACTCAGGGGAAAGTTAGGTGAGTTGTACAGCATCGTGGTTAGTCACTCTTCCATTCGTTCTAGAGGACAATCGACGATTAATTAACAAACCTTGTTTATATAATGTTTTGATTTTATTCTTGTAATATTTTTGTTTTTGATGTGGGCAGGTGGCAGGTATGGGGTACAGATGCTCTGCTGACCCATAACAATGAACAAAGTTGGACCTAAAAGAACTATCGTTACTTATAGGAGTTAAATAATAAATATAGGTGCTCGTTGCGCTGTCAAATACAAAATAAAAGGGGGCAAGTTTGCTTTGCTGTCATTTCACCTCGACAAGAAGTTGCTCTGTGTCATTTTTTCCTTTCCATTGTTCTATAAATGCCAAGACCCCTTTGTTTCTCGCCTTCAAAAAAACTCACATCTGACTCTCGCGTTCAACCTACTCGAATGATTTCGAGCTTCTGCATTTCAGAACCCGCCGTATTTTACTCAACAGAGAAATGTGGAATTTTTATTTCTTAAATTGCAATACCGCGGAAAATTCTTGTCAACTCTTGTAAACGTCTCATAAATATCATATTGTTGTGCATGAGGAATTTATCCTTTTGTGCAAATATTTATATAAAATAATGGGAAAGAATAAAGGCACTGGCCTATTTTTGTATCCACGTTCTCCACATGCAGACTGTTGAGGATGGAATCAGTAATATTGGAAATTCCTGAAAGACGTGCGTGCCCGCATCCAAATCAACTCTGAGGAAACATCAACAAATAGCGCTTGCTTGCTATATATATTGGAATTCTCTCCTTCCTTGCGTGCGAGCTGGGCGCAGAAATCTTTTCAGCCGGCGAAAACTGCTGGAACAACATCACAGATCTGTCGATACAAAGCTCACTGACGATTTCTGTTTCTTCAAGCAAACGGACAGACTCTTCCCCCTTAACAGGTCTCAAAATAAGTCCCGTGAAATAAATAGCGCAGGCAAACTTTCAGCACGCAATCTCCACTTGGTGATTTAACATATATCCAATAGGATCGAGCTATGAATCGATGCTCGCTGATGACAAAAAGATCCGTATAATATGCGAATGGGGAAAACAATCTGCCTTGTGTGGACGTAACGCAGAAAAAATTGCGCACATATGTTCCAAATTACATATTGCGATTTTTGTCATTCGCCCCTGTGCGGCACGCAACCTGGTATATGTCCTATGTCCAGTCCGTTTTTCCGTTTTTTTTAATTAGATGCGAGAGAAATTAACAATATCAACAATCTCTTCTCACAAGAAATCCATTGCTGGAGTTATATAACGAAAACATTAAAAAGTATTTATAATTATTAAGTCCTTTTTGACATTGATATGATAAAATATTGTTTGCTGATTTAAAAGATAAGAAAACAACAGAGTTCATGGAGTCTGTGACCTTTGGATTTAAGAGAGAATGCGAGGTGTACTCTGATTTTGGGAGTGAACTGATAAGTAGCAGTCGATTGTAATGCGTTATTTTATAACTTAACGAACCTCAACTGGTGTACTCAAATCTGAAGAGAACTTGACAATAATTGCTCCTAAAATAAATATTTAATTGTATCATATTTTACGTAATTCAATCAATAAGTCGGTGGCTCTACAAGTATTTTTTTTATCATAAACTGAGGACCAAGTTTTCTTACTTCTTGAAGTGATCGTTTCATTTAATACTCATTTTAAGAAAATTGGCTACCCCCATAATAGTGTAATCTTTAAAATATCCCGTGAACAAGTATCAAAAATTTATAATTATCACCAATTTTTATTTAGGTTGATTATTTAATAGGCTTGCCTACAATTTTTAACTAATCTCTTTGATGTTGTCTCAACTTGCTTAAAACGGTTAAAAATAAATCAGAGTTAAATATTTCACAGTAAAAAAGTTGAATGTATTAGTGATGATAAACATTGAAATTCCAGTGGACACATTAATTCGTAATCAAAAGGATTCATAATTTCTATTATGTCTTGCTTACAATAAATAAGCGAAATCTGGTGGGGTTTTGTAAATAAACTGCGAGAAAGTGAGGGCTTTTTGCGGTTGCAGCGATATAGCGTGCTCGGGCAGTTTTCAAGTTGTTTGCGTTGAGAAGTCACGCATTCTCCAACCCCACATGGTTAAACACAATGATTACGAAGCTTGTTAAAGCGATTACAGCGAGAGAGCGGCGTGATAACGGCGGACAATAACTGATCGGGTTAATAGTGTGTCTCGCGGTTTGTGCGAGCTCTAATTGACGCAGCCGGCCACACAGCCCAAAATCACTCATTCGGCGGAAAAGCGTGCTCAGCATGTTCTAGAGTCGCGAATATCTGCCCGCCCTCCACCCGCCGCCTCCGCCGCCTCCATACAGTTGCACACATAGGCAAACGGCTGCACGTCGCGCGCGCGGCTATCGATTTTCAATCTCTGCCTGCTGGAAGCTGCTGAATTCAAGACTTTAAGAGGCGAACGGCCAGAAGGCGCATCTCACGCACCCCCATTGTTCGTCGCGATCATCGCACTTGCTGCCGCCCTCGCGCGCTTTTCTTTTGACACACTGACCCGATCGCAATGAGAGCCACTTGCCGCGTTGGCTCCTCCTCGCTTGCTTCACGTGCACGTCCTACTTACTTGCGATCGCTCTTTTTTTGCTCAATGGTTGCAAAAAGTCTGTTGCAGAGAAGAGAGGTAATTAGGAGGCGAAATGTGGCTTTTCTCAACCTTCATCAGTGCAAATTTCAACGAACAAAAACTTGTGCCGAATTAAAAAATAATTTCATTATGTAACGACCCAAAGCAAAGGAAATTAATTTTAATGTTGTCATAACCAAATCAACACTTTATTCACGTGAAGAAAAAATAAATGAAATCTTGGTGATTTATAGGGACTCGAAATCACTTTACTGAAAAGTTTGGAAATTTGGGCACATGATTTTTTAAAGATAAAGTTGTGCAGCAGGGAAGGTTAGTGGCAGAGTTTCTAAAAATTCCAGTGTGGCCCTCTTTTTTATTGTACTCGGCAATCGTTTTCAGCAGCCTTCTGTAATTAATTCAGTGGTATGTATTTACAGTTAAAGTACTGCTGAATGAGCCCTCAGTGGCTGCTTACCAATGCGGATGCGAGTGAAATTAAGTTTATCTTCAGTTTTTAACTTTTACTGCCAGTTCGCGTAAGGATTAGCTATTTCTAATTAATCTAAAGATAACAAATCTTGCCGATTTTATATTTGCTAAAATGACGTCATGGTTGCTTCTATTTTTTTCTTACTGTCAGTTCCTAAATCACATTGTTTAACTTATTTAAAATCGTACAATACAAGCTTTGTAGCATCTAAAATTCAAAACCTGTCAAAATCGTCTATTAGCACTGCTAAAAAGCTATTTAACCTGGCAATTTCTCCTGTAGCTTCGTATTGGAATAGAAGAAATTTGGTCCCATTTATCTCTGAATGATCTCAACAAGTTGGAATGCGCTAAATCTAGATTCTTTAAAAAAGCCCTTAGCGTAGACAAGATAATGAAGTCTAGATTTGTCTATGAATTGATTCAGACTGAATTTTTTGTTAATGACCTTAAATCCAAATACTCTCTTCCCTCTACAACTGCATATGAAAAGTTTTTAAACAATATGAATAGATATTCTTTTCATGGCTATCATTTCCTCGTATGTTCACATAAATGTTTTCATCTCGATGTCACCGCTAATTGTAAATTTAATGTTTTTATTGTGATTCTTTGCTTACTAGTATGTATCATTTACTAGACTGTGTAAAAAATCATTAAACATTATCTCAATAAGCATTCCGTTATAATAAATAAAATTGTAATTGACTGTAGTTGTACACCGATGGTGTCCAATAAAATAAATAATAATAATAAAAGTTTTGTAATACTTTTGAAAGCCAATAATGTATGTCAGATACGTAAGGCACTGTTTGAAATGGAGACATGTTGCAAATTTTATAATCATGTCGTGATGTCAAGCAATGAATTTCGATTCAACACGTTTTACATGCAAGAGAGGCCACTAAATGTGAGGGGAGCCTCTTGTCTGTCGTATTTACCTCGCTTGAGGCCGCGTGCCGCTACCGCCGTCAATTAATTTTGCGGGCCATTCATGGCATGACGAAAAGGTTATATAGAGTTGAGCGCACACGCCTTGAATAAGCAAACTGCTGGTGTGCGTTTCCCATAGTCTGGGTAGCTCCCAAAGGGCACATCGTAATACCCACACAGGGAAGAACAAAAGATATTATAAAACGCTCAGAGCAAACATATTAGAAACCTTTTTACAGGGAACTCTTTCAAGATAATTGCACGCCGTGTTCAAATAGAGTTAAAATAAAACAAAGCTCTTCTTTCCAAGTTGAAGATGTGACTCGCACAACTAGAAAAATTCGTATTGTAACACAAACAGTTTCAATTCAATCGCAAAACTTAATTTTTATTTTTGACAAAGCTTTCAAAAACGTGTCCTAATTAGAAAAAAATTGTGGTGCCATATTCATTGCCAAAAGGGTACAATTCTTCTGCGCTTTTTCCTCGTCAGGAATGAAAAAAAGAAGATTTATTCTAACGTACGTGTGTTGGTTGTGTACTAAAAAATTGCAGGACAAAAACAACTGCTGATTCATATTCATTCCTTTTTCCTCGATCACATCCCCGTCTGAAAAGATACGAGAGCGTAGGCGTTCGCTCATGTTTAGAATGCAGCGAAATTGATAAAATCGGCGGTGCTGCCGCGCTGAAACGCTCGATGACGCGAGAGATAAATTCTCATCATTGGAGAGAGCGGGGAATGTGGCGCAGCAAAAATTGTTAGTGCAGAGATCGTTTTGTATCCATCCAGCCGGGTAGATAAAGCGGCACGGGGGTGCAAAATGTACATGCACGGCATCTGGCGAGGGTGGCACCGAGAGAGGCAGCTCCAGTGACCCACTTTGTCTCGATTATTTGGCCAGCGTCCCGTATATATACATATATGTGTGAATGCATAATGTGGAGCAACGCCTTTGTTATTGCTGCCTGCATTCAGCCCTTTTTGCTTCCCTCACACTTGGTGCCTGCCTTTTCAGGGGCCCTCAACAGCGGCACAATCTCGTTTCAATATTTGCCGAGGAGATGGAGAGAGAGCTGGTACCTTACCGCCGCCGCCGACAAGCGAGAAAAGCGCCGCGCATATCATATTGGTTTTTGTCGCTGCCGACCGGAAAAGTAGTACGAGAGCGGCAGTCCACGCGAATTAACCTGCAAACTTCGCATCCATATGATTTTTGCACCTCGAGGACACGTGCGGCGTCCGTTGATGTGTGCAAATACCCGTCAGTCGCAGCTCGAAGCATTGATTCAATGCCGTCCACTTTTGTGTGCCAGATGCGCATGCAAGCACATATTCGCTGCTTTATTTATTCAAAAATTATATCACCGCGGCGCAGCAATTCCGAACTCAATGCACATGGTCTGTTTGTATGCATCAAGTACGGACGAATAAATTTTTTCCTCCTCTCGCCATTGCAACTTTTCTACTCGCTTTGATGCAAAGTTGCAGGGCACCCGACGATTCAACGGCTGAAATTTCGTCCTCTTTCTTGCGACTGACTTTTTTAATCCAGCGTAAAATGCAACTCTTGCCATGTCGTCATGTAGTCTCGCTAACAAAAGAACCGCCCCCCAGGCGTATGCTGACAAATTATGCAACCTGCTCGTCAAGTCTGCCCCGCGGCACAGCATATTTGCCTCTCCCATTGTGAAAGAGCGGAGGCACAAAGGCGAATTATTATTATTGCGCCCTGTGCAACGAGATGCTCGTCTTTAGGCGAGCAAATCGGAAATAAATGCGCTGCTCAAGCACGAGTTTTTGCACTGAGCAGAAGTGCGCTCGTCTTTAAGCTGGAAACTGGCCAAGTTGGACAGGAAGGAATTCACAGGCGATTTAGCTGGCAAGTGCTTCCACGAGATAAGATCTTATTAGCTTCCTCAAAGTGTTAAACACGTTTTGAAGAAGTCAGCATAAAAAATGCTAAATCGAGCATAAAGTCCCCCTTCATTTCTTCGTGCAATAGCAACTCTAATTGAATGCTAAATTGAGGAGCTTAATAAGGGTGGCGCACCACATGGTTAATAAAACTGCGACACCATAGAGCTTGAAGTTGATTTTGTTTTAAATTGCATGCATAGTAAGCGTCAAATTTAGTCCAATGTGGCCTACTTATTAAAAAAAACTCATTAAACAGTCAGTATTTTTGCCAAAAAAAATGCTTTTCAGCCTCCTCTTTTATAAAATATTAACAAAAAATCAGGACCAGAAGGTTTGTAATTTAATATTTAATTTTACGTGTTCGCATATAAATCTTTCAAGCTGCCGAGATTGTGAAAATTCACTCTACATTTGTATTAATTGTAGGAATTGTAGATTTCCTGGGCCATTATCTATAAAATTCACATTTAACCAGTTTTAACCAGCCCGTTGGCTCGCATTGTTAAGGCATTCTCAGGAGTGTCAAAGCATTGGGAGGTATTTGAGCAGTTCGGAGATCTAATACTGGCTACGCAATGTCAGAGATGGCAAAACAGTGGTTAGTTTAGTGACTCGAAATGCTCAGATTGCTCAACGGGCTGGGAGGCGCACCGGCGCCGACTCGCTACTTGCTGGTTTGCGCACCTTTCCAGCGGCTTTATGGACAAATGTCTGGCGTTTCAATTAAAAGACCTCGGTGCGTGGAGGCGAAAAGATGGCCACATTGGTCCCAAGTTCCTTTGCGGCCACTTGGGCCACTCAAGCATAATGTTATCCGCTCGGCGGTGTTATTGGAGCCTGCTGGGATCCAGTACGCTTAGCCCACGGGAAGTGCTGTGCAGAGGTTCTAAAAAAAAACATAGGGCAAATTTCGATTGCAGGTTAGGTTACAACAATCCACACTGCTACAGAAAATCTCTAGGATATTTTGATGAAATTTACCGGATGGCTCTTGATTCAATATTTAACGATAAAATAAAATGAATCGCACAGAAATGAATGAAGTAGCAAAAATATAATTTCTTTAAATTGAAAACTCGTTCAGAATCAACAGTTTGGTACATGGGAAAAGTTTAAACATGTTTCAATCAAATTTTTAAAGTACACTGGAAATTTTTCGAGATTTAAAAAAAAAACTCAAATTACACTTCTTTATTACCTCCTATAATCATATGGTTTGTACTTTCAGGAAAGTCTGTTTCAGTTTTTAAATCCAAAACGTAACCAATTGGTAACCAATCTCACATGAAATTGCTCTAATTCATTACATTATTAAAATTTTCAATTTTCAACCGAAAAATAAAATCAATAATTTTACATATAAACATATTTGATTTCATGTTTTTGAGAAAAAAAATAGTGGTCCTGTCTTTTTTGACTCCCATGTTAAAAATTATTGAAAATTAAACATCTTGGCCTGAACGCTAACATAATTGGTTCTTGTTAATTTTGTTTTCAGGGCGAAGCAACACCATGTCGCCACCTCCGTCCACGTCCAATGTCCCGCGGGTGCCGAGGGGAGGCTCGTTGCGGGAGCGACATCGCTCCATGGACAGGGACCACCCGGCCCACAGCAGACACCGGCGCTTCTCAGCGCACATCGTGGCGCGACGCGAGTCCATGTTCGAACGGGGCGCCTCTTTGGACGCCTCCATCCGAAGACCCTCATTGGCGTCCGTCGCCGAGCGGGGAAACTGGGGCAACCGGTGGGAGTTTCTGCTCTCCTGCGTCGGCCTCTCCGTCGGCATCGGAAACGTCTGGCGCTTTCCTTACCTCGCCTATCAGAACGGTGGCGGTAAGTTACCTTCTTTTCTTTTCCGGTATTGTTTTGGTATATTCCTGAAGCAAAAGAAATTCACGCTTTTTGCTTTTGTTAAATATTTTTTTTTTATAATATTGCATTATTAATTTTTACAGCCCCGTTTTGATTATATTTTTGAACTGTTCTCTGGATAAATCCTAGAAAACGATTGTAGGAAAGTCTTTTTGTTTATAAGACCGAGACTTTGTCTTGTTGGCCGGTGCCCTTTATTGGAAATGCAGAAGGCACTACCCAAAAATATTTTTAAGTTTTATTCAGTCTTTAATAAAACTTATTAATCAAACCATATTTATATTAGTAATTTTAAAAATCCTCAATCGTGCGTTTGAACACATGAGATCAATACTGTGATAAATTACTTTGAATCTGAATACTATTTTTTTATTTATGCATAAAAAATTAATTAAAAATTTTTTTGAATACGAATACTTTTCATAGAAATATATATAAAATGCTGTTGGTACAGAAAATTATTGGAGTAAGTGGCAAAACATTTTCACTTTTGAGTAAAGTGCTCGAAAGTGCAGAAAAATATCTTCTTTAACTTGGATATATGAGACACCAAAGAATCTTTAGCAGCTGCTGATCGATCGTTTTTCACCCTTAGCTAATTTATTTTTTTTTCGCCTTACTCAGCGTCAGTAATCTGTCATGCCAGAGGCGATAACCTCTCTTAATCTGAGCGAGAAAAGCCTTTTCCTCGCCGAGAAGCTAATTAACAACGCCTGTGATGAAGGGAAATCTCGAGCCAAGATCTTGCGAAGTCAAAAATATAATAAAACATCTTGACTTTGAGAAAGTAAGTGACATTTAATACTTTCTCCGTCTGAAAGGGATATCAATCAGGTCCTTTCATGCTTGATTCCCGCATCCAATGACAAGGTAAACAACCATTTCGGCACGTGCGATAACAGGCGCTCTCGAGCACGATCGTTTGTATATTTGTTTTGCAGCTCTTGAGCTTCCGAAACGCTGTTCTGTCACAATGGGCGATTGAGCACTGTTCGATCGTCGTGTTTATTGCTCGCGGTTGCCGCGGCCGTTTTCAATTTGGTCGATACTAGATCATGCAAATGATACAGTGTGTCTATAAATAATAATAACGAAGCTCCGCATATAGCCTGCAGACGCGCCGTCGGTCCCAACGTGACGTTAAGCCTCTCGAGGGATAGTGTGTACACCCTTTCCCCCATACGTGCGTGATAAAAAAGAAGCAAAAACGTGGCAGAGAGGCGCAAAATGTATCTGCACGAGTCTTTTTATACAATATAATAATGTCCCCATTGCAGAACCAAAATAAAAATAATTTAAGCGAGAAAAAACAGTTTAAAAACATGTTCATGTTTTAAAAGGATTAACAACAATTGAAAATTACTTTTTGCATTGGTTGCTTCAGTAAGTAGTAATTTGATTTGATTGCTTGAACAATTGGGCTTTTCAAATAGTGTAAAGAGGACCAAAGCTGCTATAAAAATGTTGATTTTGAAACTTAACAAAGCTTGCCTGATACACATTTTTTTATGGCTAACTTTGATTTCTCTTCTCGATATGTATCCAACGATATATTCTTTGTGGCGGGGTGCTTCTGATACAAAAACACACATACACAAACTTTGCAGCCACTTAAAAAATAGTTAAAATAATAATAAGGATCAGTTTATAACAAAAACGAGGATTTTTATAAAGGGGTTATTACCTTTAATAAAAATAATAAAGAAAGCTTCTAATATTTATCTGTGCTAAATTTAGCTAATTAGTGCTTTTCTGCACCTCTGGAATGACATCATCAATTATATCCCAGAAGCTTACCTTTATTTTTTGCAATGATTTTAGAGTGGGAAAGTTCGTGTCGTGCATTGCAACGTTAAATGACAAAAGAAAAACAAATGATTTAATTGAAAACATATTATATTAAAATTGCTTCTGCTATTTGCGGAAAATGAGAAATAGGTGCGGCTCTTATACCGTTAATATGGTATTATGTTACTACACCGTGCCAATAATAACTCTTTGCTAATCATACTGACCAACAATGCCACAAAGCATGGAAAATGGTACGGATTGAAGGCTGATTGAAATACACAAATGATGAAATTTAATTTGAATCCTGTCAAGTGCTACTGTGAAAAATTAACCAAATTATATAATCAATTCGTCATCCAGAGCGTGCATGTGACACGATTGTGTCAGATACGAAATAATATAACGAGAGAAAGCTACTAACAATCATCACTGTCATTTTTGAAAAGCAGTTTTTGTGAATTGGAATATATTGTTGAAACGAGACAGAAATAGTCTTTTTTGAAAATTCATGCCTTCAGAATTGAATTATGTCACATAAACAGGCAGCGGACGGCGGATCAAAGCGGCGGCGCGTTGCGAGTCGGTGTAAATCAGTACACACGCGCCGTAGTGCAGGGTATTACGAAATGCATGAATGAAAATGCGGCAGCGGCAGGCAAGGGAGCAGCGGCGGTGCGGGGGCGGCCTTTGCGCCTCTCTCCGTCCGGCACCTCCATGATGATACACATACACACACACACACACACACACACGCATCCACCCCCGCATCCATACAGCGGGCCGCTGACGTAAGCAGCGGCGGAGGCAGCAGCGCGGCGGCGGCACGGGGAAAGAGCCCGTCCGCCCGGGATCAATATTGAGGGATGCGGAGGGCGACAAAGGGACCCCCTTAATGTGTTCCCCAGTGACGTAAGCCTCATAACCCGATTTTTATTTCACTACAATGAGCTAATGATCTTTCGCTCGCGAGCCGGCGTGCTTGGCTGGCTGCGATGCGCGCAGAAGGAGTGACTCAAAGAGGCTCGTGCACTTGTGAAAAGGCAAAAAGCGCGCGGCTCGGGGCCAAATGGGCTTTACTCTCACAATGACCGCGCGCGGATCGAGTCAGTAAGCGCCGGCGCTTGCTTCTTCAATGGGCCACTGCTTTGGATTTTTCCTCTGCCCCCTTCCTCCCAGCCGCAGCCGAATGCGGCGCTGATTGCCAAGAAGGACGTTGGCTATTTTTGCTCACTCGCATTTGGCTGGCGGAAATTCGCATTTGATTAAGCACCTTCAACGCTGTTCTTGCCTCCGCATCTCATTTGCATATTTTTACGCAGCATTTGCGTAAGAAATGTTTTGAAAGGAAACATTTCATTCATTCAAATGAATAACTTTGAATTGCGAAATAAAAATGAATGCGCGGGCCACGTGCTGTCGACTCATTAAGGGAATAAAGACACAAAGCAATTTAAAGCTTCCTCCTTGCACAACTAAATTTGGTTGAGCTGTTGACTAACTAGATTTTACGCTTAGAAAATAAGATGATTAAAAAATAGACGATAACACAGATTCGACTATTAAATTCAACTAAGTACTTTTAATCTCCCCAGAGAAATTCCATTATTTATTTATAAGAAACGAGAGATGTCTGCGACGATAGATAAGGGCAAATTTATATGGCTTGATCACCAAATAAAAGACAGAACTTGGGAAAATAGGCAAAAATCTTGCACTTAAAAACTAAAATACGATCAAAATCTATTATAAATTTAACGTCTTAATAAAAGTGTTTAAAAGCGTCCTCAAGCAGACCATAAATACAGAAAATTCGTGTTAAAAACGATTCCCCGTTTATAGACTAACTGTTATTTTGCACCAACATAGGTTTAAAAACTGACTGTCATACTCTGAAAAATTTATAGTTCACAGCCCTAGGCTGAACTAATTAATCCCTTGAAATGTATCATTAATATTTTAGTAATCCTTTCTCTTCTGCAGTAAAACATTGATTGAGTGTCATAAAATAGATGTTCGCCAAATAAATCTGCTTTGTTCATCCTTTTCGTCTCTTTCTGTGTTTTTTGAGGCGCGAAACATCAGCCGGATATTGTACAGATTAATCTTCCATGAGAAAGCGAACAAAAAATAAGACGTTTCGGCTATCTGTTATGTTTTTATTGTCTCCTCTGGTCTTGGTTACGCAAGAGCACAGCTGACGCGGTCGTGATTTTTTTGTTGCAGGCGCTTTCCTGATCCCTTATATTATAATGCTGGCGCTGGCTGGCAAGCCCATGTACTTTCTCGAGCTGGCCATCGGGCAGTTTGGCGGCGTCGGACCGATCGCCCTCTGGAACTGCTGCCCCGTCATGAAAGGTGCGTTTATTTATGTTGAAAATTCGCCTGCATCGCGTTTTGCAATTTTTGCTCAGGTGTCGGCTGCGCGATGGTGACCGTGTCGCTGATTGTGTGCATCTACTACAACGTGATTATGTCCTACACCCTCCACTATATGGGCGCCTCACTGGCCGCCGAGGTGCCATGGGCAAAGTGCGACCCCGAGTGGGCTAACATGGATACGTGCTATGTGCGCGGCGCCACCAACGTCAACCACTCGGACCCAGAATCTGCACACACGACCGTACACAGGGAAACTGCCAGTCTGCAGTATTGGGAGTGAGTATTCAGCGCATTTTCGGAGGGTTTAACAAAGTGCGGACAACGAATAAAAGACTATATTATAGTGATTTTTTTCTCACAACTTTCAATAACATTACTGCATATATTTATTTCTTTATTGTAGTTATTGCATATCAAATTATGAGCTCATAAATCCTCTTAAATATTAGACTACTAAAAAACGTAAAAATATCGTTTATAAAATGGTATACTATAATTTGCTCCAACATTGCGGTATTTCTAATGAATTCAAAATTGCATAATTAGTTATTGTAATAGCTCTGTGCCATTTCTCACTGCATATGAAAGTAATTTTACAGATTATTTCTGTCAAGATTAACTCAAAATTTTAAATCTACGAGTTCGCAAAATTTGAAATCTTTAAATTATTCACTAAATTCTACATTTTTCTTATTATTGAATATTTGTTGACTTTAATAAGTGTTATTGCCTAACTGTTAATTTAAATCAATTTTAAAGTCTATTTTAAATTTTTTCTCATCAGTCCACTTTTTGATATTCTGTCGCAAATTGGGAACACATTTTATAAAAATCTCTGGAGTGAAACGGACGAAAATTGTGAAAAACCGTGATTTATATGATTTATTATTTGACGTGTAATCGGTTCCGTGGCGCACTAAATGTTCAGAACAGCACGATCTGTCAACGGCAGTTGTAGGAAATTAACGATCACTTTTCGCAAGCCCCTTTGCAATGCCTGATTATGCAACCCCACGACAGCCGTGCTGCGCGTGTTGCCAGTCCGCCTGCTATTTTCGCGCTGAATAATGTGTTGTTAATTTTCATTTCGCAGACGAAAAGTGCTAGCTTTATCTAGCGGAATCGAAGACTTGGGACCCATTAAATGGGACCTAGCGTTGTGCCTATTCATCTCTTGGTGCATTGTGGTGCTGTGTCTCGTGAAAGGCATCAAAACCTCTGGCAAGGTGAGCAGAGTATCGATTTTACGCCTCCGCGCGCCGCCTGCTTTTCTAATCTCCGGAAATGGAAATTCTTTCTCACGCCGACAGGTTGTGTATTTTGCGGCGACTTTCCCGTACGTCATTCTTCTGACTCTGCTGGTGACAGGTCTCATGCAACCTGGTGCCATTGATGGAGTGCTCTTTTTCATCCTGCCCACTTGGAGCAAACTCTTGGACATCCAGGTGAGTGGCAATTAGCCCTGTCTGCCTTGCCGACTCACACACACCCACGTTCACCCCTCGTTTTCTTTCTGGCAGGTCTGGCGTGCAGCGGCCGGCCAAATGTTTTTCTCCCTCAGCGTCTCCATGGGCGGACTCATCATGTACAGCAGCTACAATGACTTCAGGAACAATGTCTACAGGTATTAAAATAGTTTTAAATACACTACCACTGACAAAAAATCATTACCTAGAATATGCGGGGGTCGTAAGTATGGTAGACACCACAATCTTCCTTGGGATGGCAAAACAAACGATTAAATTTCGTCTGTTTACGAATTTTCTTATACCCATGCGTATTAGTTAAAGTAAACAATCGGCAAAGCCAAACATAGGGGTCGTGAACTAAGATTTTACCAGCTATAACACTGAGAACGTCTGATATCACGACGTTTTGGCCACCTCTTTACCAAACGCTTTTTCCCTATTGCTATATAGGGCTGATTAAAAAGTTCCTATGACACTCTAATTTGCAGATTTCTCCCCAAAAAATATAGCGTCATTTTATTTTCAAAGTCCGTTTCCTTTAAGGAAGAAATCGGGTCGCATCGTTAGCATAAATTTTACGACGACTTCTGTTTAGGGGGTGCGGAAAGCGGAAAAGGTTTTTCGATACTTTTTTTAGCCTCTGGGGAAATTTCTTTTTTTATGTTTCTGCGGTTATTACAATCTATAAAATGGAGCGCAATTCCCCAGGGATGCCTTGGTTGTGAGTGTGCTGGACACCGTCACGTCGATCATCTCCGGGATGGTGACCTTTTCGATTTTGGGAGCAATGGCCACGGACCTCGGCGTGCCGATCGACCAGGTGGTGAAAGAAGGCCCTGGCTTGGCGTTTGTTGCTTACCCCGAGGCGCTGTTGCGGCTTCCGTGTCCGCAGTTCTGGTCTGTCCTCTTCTTCCTGATGCTCTTCGTTCTCGGGCTGGACAGCGAGGTAATTTAATCAAAGTTTTGTGCGCAACCGATACTAAATCTATTTGTTCAAAGTTTGCGCTGTTGGAAAACGTGCTAACCAGCATCTCGGATGAGTTCACCTGGCTGCGAAACCACAAGCTCATATTCTGCGTCGTGACTGCCTGCTTCTGCTACCTTGTGGGACTTCCCTGTGTTACCCATGTAAGTACACACGCTCCGTTTTGACTCGCGTTGAGGACAAGGAAACTGGAGACGAATTCTAATTAGGGGGTGCTGCTATTAATTCGGTTGGAAATAAATTTCGCCGCTCGACTTCGTTTCGATGTTTGTCATGCGAACCTCTACCTTACCAGCATATTAATTGCAAACGAGACCAAAATAGCCTGCAAAAAGCAAAATAGCAGAAGAGAGAGCAACCGCTCTTTCAACAAGTAGTAGTCTTTTTGCCGGCAAGAAACTGAGTGCTTTTCTTTAACTAACCGCACTTTTGCAGGGTGGCAACTACGTGCTCACTCTGATGGACGTGTACGGTGGCGGAGTTGGAGTGGTGTTTATCGCGATTGCTGAGTGCATCGGCTTGTTGTGGATCTACGGCCTCGGGCGGATCTCGTCCGATCTCGAGTTTATGCTCGGTAATAGACCAAACGCCTATTGGAGGATCACTTGGTCTTTCCTCGCACCTGTCATCCTAATGGTAAAACGGTCCGTCTATTGCGATTTGAACACTTTTACGCAACAAACCCCATCGTTTCTAGATGATTTTCCTCTACTCACTAGTATTCCACGTTCCTCTGCGGTACGAAGAATATTTGTACCCCAACTGGGCCAACATGATTGGCTGGGCTCTCGCCTGCGTCTCAATGCTCCAAATCCCTATCTGGGCCGTCCTGATGATTTGGAAGCAGCCAGCCGGTTCCTTGAAGGAAAAGTTGCAGATGTCTGCTAGGTCCACAGCCGAGTGGGGCCCCTCTGACACAAGTCTCCGCTCAGAATGGATCGCCTTCACCCAAAAAAATGTGCCGGGAACTTTGCTCTCAGAACAGAGGAAAGGTGAGAAACTGCAGAAAACTGCAGAAAGCGAACCTAAAATAAATATGGTAATTTTTGTTCTAGACTGTAATAATTCAACGCCGATCAACGTTGGTGACAAGCTTGGTGAGGCGTTATGATGCCAGGAAAAAGCCAACGGGGTTACCTCAGTATGAAAGAAGATCAATCAAATGTGATCTGACGAATTTGCGAAAAGGGAATTATATCTGTTGGCTGCGGCTATGTTAATTATTCAATGATCCCAGCTTTGGAGAGTGTGGCTAGTCAAAAAGTGCGGGGATTATTTTGCTAACACGCTGTAAAATGCAAATTAATGTTGATTTCTGTTGTCGTGAATACAAGCAGTTTTATGATTTGTGAAACGGGGTCACGTACATTGGGTTGCAAAGATGCGCAGACGCACTGTAACAAGCACCGCGTATATTTTTGTAAATTTGACACTGGTCGATGTTCTATGTTAACGAAAATGGTGAAGAGCACTTATTCGCAAGCTCCCTGACGCTCATTTCCTTTCTAACTGTGACGAGCGTGAAAGCCCGTTTTAGTCCGTGAAAGTTTCAACGATGCGACTGAATGTAATTTATGCGATCGAGGATTTTAATTGCCATTTTATTGAACAGATTTAGTCAATAGTAATCAAAGCGTTTTAACATCAGAGTCCATATTGACAGATATTAAGTGAGCCCATTTCTATAGGAGGACCAATGCCAAACCGTTTCAATTACTGGTACGAAAGCCTCGAGAAGGCGCGCAAAAGTTGATACATATTACATCATATCAGAATACAGTCAAGTATTTGAACGGAAAAAATGGTTGTTAGTCAGTTTCATCTGCAGGGAGTAAAATCTGAAGAAATTAGACTTTCAAGAGTCAAATTATGTTTCCAGTGAACGGTTGTAATAAGGCAACGTAATGGCCTTGTAATGACTGCTATAGAGACAAAATTATTTATTTAAAATTTTAAAGTTCATCTTTTCAAACTGACTGGGGATAGCATAACAAAAAAATTAGGGCCGTCGGGGGACTTCAATTGTTGCATTATGAATTTAGAAAGGAATGGAATATATTAAGAGAAAAATTATTATACATAAATACGAAACGTGAGAAACTGAGGAACCTAAAATATAGTTGTTGTTAACGCATATTGTAACGTGCTATAGAAGTTGCAATAATGTGTCGCGGAATAGGCGTAGTAAAATTAATTAATGTTGTATGGTTAATAAAAGCAGAAAGTTTAGAGGTAGTGGCATAAAATGTTGCGCGCATTAAAGAAAAAACACACATAAATGCAGGGTTTCCAAATTTAGCGATATATAGCTGTTGATAACTGAATTAAAACTAATATGAAGTTAATTAAATTTGTTACAAGCAATAACAGATCAAGCCGTATATTTATACTGATGTTGTTACTGACGATATACATATATAATTATAGCTATATACAATATACACAATGTATGCCGAAATACGTGGAGGGCGGGAAGTTAATGTTCAATGTATACCTAGCTGAAAATCCGTGAGTGATGGAGCCGGCGAACCGACAACGACCTCACTCACGCGCAAAAGATTCATGTGGCCGATAATAAGTGTTCTTGATGTGTTCGGGCGAATCAATAATTTTATCATAGAATATTGTGTAGCATACATAGTTGCAGAATACTCAAGGCTGCAGACCAAATCTAGGCTCGTTTGTTGATGCGCAATATACAGAATGGAACACGCAGTCGAAAATTTATTTTATACGAGAAAATTTAATCGAAATTGCCAAAGTGTTGCTTTTTTAGATGGGAAAACAGTGAAGCTGACGAGTGCCTTTGAGCTGACAGCAGTCGCAGTTCACGCGCACGTGAACGAATGACGAATTCATTGATTTCCTCGCCTAGATCTGGTTTGGCCTGGCACCGTGCTACGTTAATTATGTGCTGTGCGCACGTTTCTGTACCAAACAACAATATATCCAGACGTCTTGTGAGTGTTCATTGTAAATATCCACTGTGATGTTCCTCTTGGTGGTAACAGGCAAAGCACTCACCAGCTTGTGTATTTAAATACGAATATCAATTCTTTGGAACAATCACAGTAGGAGCGTCGATCCAACAGCAGCTTCGCCCTTTCCAGCGCGAGATCGAAGATGTTCTAGCATTATATGTTTCCGTGAGTTAGCGAATATTTGGCGAAATTCCAATAAATGAGATCACTGTAGGCCATCACAAAGAACACGCAAAATTAGTGATAACTGCTCAAAATGTTCCAGAACAATAAAATGTAGCAATTAAGGACGCGCGCGGCGGTGTGTGTTAAAAAGCATTGAAATTGAACGAATAGAGTATCATAGACACTGATTTGAGAGTCGGTTAGAGATTAAAGTACTGTTGTACGTTGTTATCGCAGCAGAGTAGACTAAATTTTATCATCGGCATCTAGAGGATTAAAAATATACATATACGTTGCGCGGTGTTTAAATCCGAGTTGGTATGCAATAACATGCAGGCGTAGGCGAGCGTGAAACGTGCATATAAAATATCTGTGAAATTTTTGCTCATAGACGAAATTTTACTCGATTTGGTTTACAAGTCTGTTTTGGGGACGGATATGCTCAAGAAAGCGGCGAGCAGAGAAGTTTCCCAGCACTGGGAAAGTACAAATGAAAGCAAGAAGTTGGCGCGCAGGAGATGTCTGTGTCAAATTATAATATGCTACTCTCGTTTTGTCCCTTCCAATGCGCGTTGGAGAACACCAATAATAAGTTGTTGTTGTTGTTGTGCGTGTAATATTGTTAATATGTATGTGTTCGATGTGCCAGCAAATTTGAATTATTACGCAGCGCACACGGGCGGAGGAATTAATTAGCACGTCCTATTTACACAGCGAATTGAATCAGTTTATAGTTGGGCAAACGTTTTAATTAATTGACGTTAAAAATAGTCACTTGAGTGATTATAATTGAAAGTATGATGCGAGAGCGTTTCAAATTAAGGAACATGATTCGCGTGAAATGTATATAAATATTGTGTATCTACAATATGGGGATGAGAGATCACCAGCAACGCGTATATAAATGATAAATAAGTTAGAATCTATTTTAGGTCTGTTATTTTTGATGTGATATAAATAGAGATGGTAAAATATGTCACGTTTCAATTTGAAGAAATAAAGAACGACAGACAACCAGTAAAGAGACCGTTTTCATTTGAGACAATCAGCAATATTTTTATTTGAAAAACCCGTTTTATTCTCGCACAGTATTTACATTTTTCCAGGTTGTTGTCCCGCAAGACAGCTAATAAATTAATAAACACATTCCTCTACAAGACTAATGTTAGTGTTTATAAGTCTTTTGCACTCAAAACCCACTTTCCTGGCAATTCACTGCCAAGACCATGTGGAGATTTTAGGGTCGATCCGCTTGCCCGCTGCGGCAGAGGCTGCGACTTGAGGGAATTTGAATCCCGTCGTCGCTGCTTCTTTGTCGGAGGTGTCTCTCGTCGTACGGTCCTCCGGCCCGGCCAAATCCTCCTGCTGCTGCTGCTGCCCTGATTCAGCGGTCGCCGACGCAGACTTGCGGTCCCAAACCTCCTCGTGTTTTGGGAAAGGCACCCACTCTGATATCCAAACAGGCGTCCAGATTTTCTTCCAGGCGGGCACCTTGATTGGTTTCCAACCGGACACCCACTTCTTGCGCCATGCCGGCTGCCATATCAACTTCTTGCCTGAAATTTTATTTGGTTTAACAATCAGGTAGCCGAGGAAAATTCAATGAAGTCAAAGAGACATTTACTATTAGCCGAAACAGCGTGTATATTTCAATTTTTCTTATATTTTATATTTATGTTACCTTTAATCCAAATTTGCTTCTGGCCTGGTTTCCAGTACTTTTTCCAATAAGGCTTCCAAATCAGCTTCTTCCTCCACAGCTCGTGCGACGTGTATTCCCATCCTTCGTAATCAGTTCCGTGCGTTTTTTCTCCTGGCACCAACTGTTTTACGAGCACTGGCTTGTAAATCTGCAAAATAATTTTACAATAAATTAAAGCAAACCTCATCTTCGCTGTTTAAAATTCGTATAAAAATAGCCTTCACCAAAACGTATTTTTACAAAAGATTTATTGGTAATTTTTGCGACGCTAAATTTTTTAAAAGCTAATCGAATTTTTTTATTTGTCAAATAAATTGTGCAAAAATATGAAACACAACATAAACATTACCTGTTTCCACGCAGGAATCCAAATTTGCTTCCAGTCCGGTTTCCAAGTGGTTTTCCACAATGGCTTGTATGTTTTCTTCCAATGTGGCGTCCAGATCTGCTTCTTGGCATGCTTCCACACCTTCTTCCAGCGGGGCTTCCAAATCAGCCTCTTTTTCCACTTGCCGTCGGCTTTGTGGTTGTGCGGCACTTCGTGGTCGTGCTCTTCGTGCCCGTATCCGTGGGACACGTGGCTGGCAGCTTCTTCGTCGCCGTAGCCTCTGCAAATACGCGTCACGTCATTGCAAACCGTGGTCTAATTTTTGATTTTGGTAATTTGCGGCTTCAAATGAAAGGCACACATGGCCCACTGCTACTTTGAGCTTCAGCGGGTACATTCTGCGCAAATGAACATTTACAATGCGCATCGCGCGTTTTCTCCTAATAGCGAATGACCTACTCACGAGATGATATTAATGCACTCACTCGCTCATCAAAGATTATCTCCCGAGACGAAAAAATTGGATTTGCGGCCAGCATAATTTCGTGAAATCACTCACTATGAAATTTAATTCCCGTTTTGTAGCATTTATGTCAAAACATTTTATAGAAGTTGCACTCAATGAATTAGTCTCGCAAGAATCTTTGGAGAAAGTATAGGAATGTATATTAATTTTTGCTGAAAATCAGCCAGAGCGGTTAACTACAAAAATACTAAAATAGAAATTAAATTCCTTTTTTCAAATGGATTATATTGTTATTTTGGCTGATTTTTGTTAATATAAAAGTTACTATGAACCGATTATTGACACATCAATTCCCTAATTTGCCAAATTTTGCGTACAAACTTTCATTTCATGCTTATATATACCCCAACTTATTGAAATGATTCAACGTTTTAAATATAGCGTATTATGGCTGTAAAATTCATTGGCTACGAAAATGTTTTTAAATGCTAATCTAAGAATTTGGAAACTAAAAATATCAAAGCTTTCAAGAAAAGTTGTGATAAACTGAACGTTAAAATATATTTTGTGAAGTGTGGTTGATCAAAATTTTAAAAACGAATATAAGAAAACCGAATGTGTGCTAAATTTTGGGAAAATGTTGATAATTCCTTACCCCTCATCGTAGCCTCCAACATCATCTTCGTATCCATATCCATGTGGTCCAGCCGAGTAGCCCTCATCGCCATAGTCTTCAGCTCCATCACCTTCACCGCCAAAGCTGCTGCTTCCTCCATAGCCACCATCGCCTCCGAAGCTGCTGCTTCCTCCATAGCCACCAGCACCTCCGCCTCCGAAGCTGCTGCTTCCTCCATAGCCACCAGCACCTCCGCCTCCGAAGCTGCCACCAGCGCCTCCGAAGCTGCTGCTTCCTCCGTAGCCACCAGCACCTCCGCCTCCGAAGCTGCTGGCACCCCCGTAGCTGCTTCCGCCAGCAAAGCTACTGCCGCCTCCATTGCCACCGCCCCCGTAGTAGCCGCCCCCGGAGGTGGAAGCGGCGTCCTCAAATCCGTGGCCGCCGTGGCCACCGTAGCCGCCTTCGTCGAAGTCGTAGCCAAAGTTGACGTTTCTCGTCTCCTTTTTCTCTGAGGCGGCGGCGGCACCATCGTCACCTTTGCCGGGGAACTTCAGGCCCCGCTGCGACCTGAAGGGCTGCGGATCCGCTAGTTTGGACGCCGACGATTCCGTGGGGAAGGTCAGGCTCTTCGACTGGCGCGTGCTGTCGCTCTGCGCCGAGGAGGGAAAGGCGAATCCGCCTGATGACTGGCCTGGCAAGATGGACCTGACAACCTTCACACCCGAGTCGCCGTCTCGTGACGAGTCTTTGGGAAAGGTGAGACTGGAGCCGAGACCACGGCTCGTTCTGGTTACTGACACACCACCATCATTTGGAAAGGAAACGGCTCCGGGGCTGAAACGAATAAAAGTGATGATTTGTCAGACTTGAGAAGGATAATTTTGTATCTGAGCCAAGCCGAGCACGCGACAAGGCGATAATTTTTTGACCTCGGGGGATGGAATCTCCTAGATAAGTGGGATGGACAGAGAAACTTTGTCTGCCTTTAAAATGCGCTGCGTACTCGAGAGAAAAAATTAGGACTCGCTCATAAAATTCGTGCATCTCTCCTTTTTACTCATTCAAAGGCAATTATTTTTGATACAATTTAAATACCGGCCTCTCCGTCTCCGGTGCTCCAAAAATGGAATTTCACTCTTCGCGTGGCTGGTTTTGAGAGGACGGCAGGGAAAAGAAAGCTGTTTGCACCGCTAAATTCTTGAAACAAGATTCCTGTTTGTCCTAAACTATTCGCATTATTTAATTATTTCTATTCGCGGCCGGTAATTATATAATGAGATCTAGCGTGTGGTTGCGAAAAAGAATAATCCGCGACTGGGTTTTAAACAAACACGGATTGGAAAGCAATATGTTAAAAAGAGACGTCTTTGTGTTAACGAGTTGAAACACTTTTACTTGAACTCGTTCTTTCACCGCCCGAAAGGTAGATAAAAGCATAAAACCATTAATTATTAATGCTGTCAAGTCGGCGCGCTCTCGTTTAAAACGCGCATTATTATTGCCATCTGCTTCTATCACACAATCAAAGAAAAATGAACATGAAATGCAGAGAATTTTTGGAGAAATCGACGCGCGTTTCACTCGTGTAATAAATTAAAATGATACTAACCAATTGATATGAAAAGCTTTAAAGAAAATTTCGCTTCCTGCGAGGCTAGTGAAACTAAACCTCACAGATCCAAGAGGATAATATAGACTCTAATCTCTACCAAGGTCACGCAAGGTGTGCGCCAAAACAAAAATAGAAAAATAAATGTATTGGAAAGTCTCAGGGCCAAATTTGTTTACAGAAGAAAACCGAAATGATCAAAATATATTATCGCCAAAAAAAGAGAGAAAAATGTGTGAAGCAACAGTGCAAGTTATAAACATGTAAAAAGTTTCAGGTTGTTTCCTTTTATTGCAAAATTTATTGTCGCTTCCACCGGAACACGAGTGTTTTGTCACTAGACTTCAATAGAGGAAAGAACGAAGTTGCATAATGCACGGATCAGACACTAAGGAAGGATCAAGTTTCGTGCCGCATTCTTCGCGACCCAGTGCCCCTTTTACTTCCTCACGGAGCAACGTCGTTTCCCGGAGATCACATACACGCAATCTCTCAAAGATTGACAAAGCACGCTCACCTGGGTTCGGCCGTCGCTGCCAACGAGAAAAGCGCCAACACCAGCAGAGCCTGTGGAAAAACCGAATGCCAAATTTAGAATCTCGTCGAGACACGGCGAAAGTGCGATGAAATAACCGGCGTTGAAATTCGCGTGGATGCAAAATGAAAGTGTTCAACGGCCAAATACGGACAATTATTCAAGATATGGGCGCCTACGCTGGCAAGTGTTTGTGTGTATATGCTGAACTTTCTTCGCCGGCTGGAAAGTGCGCACACAAGATTATTTAACCTCCGGACGGAGATAGGCCGCGCAGCATCCAGCAACGGTGTCATTTTTGTTAGCACCCAAAGAGAAATGCAAGTGCACGCACCGGGCAAAACGCACGTGGAAAGGTGCGACTCGGACACAGTGTTTGCTCGGCCACACTGACCCACTGCACGCGTAATGAACTCCACAAGAATAGAAATTGGGTCTGATTCTCGGTAAACAACTTTTAGTGGCGCGGACCGCCAAGCAAGTGCGCACTTTGAGGAGTCAACTGCAATTTGGAACCAGTTTTTCATCTTTACAATCACGGCGCGCAGCTCAATTTTGATTTTATGACGATGATCGAGTTATATTTTAAGGAACTGTGTCAGGAGGATGCTAATTTTACTTTCTGCTTCCATGCATAACCTGCGAATTAGTTAAATTTGTATGACGAGCAAGTGGATCAGAAAGATTAGTCTAGAGCGAAATTTAATTGTATATTAAATTAATTGCTTAGTTAATAGGCGTGCGCATTTAGAACGTCAATAATTAAATATTTTCACAAAACTGAAAATAATTAGATTTCAATTTGTATGAAACGTCTTCAATTCAGTTCATGAAAGTTGACATCTTAATCCAAACGAGCGATGCTAGAATTGAAAAACGAGAAGACAAGAATGAGATGTATACGCACCGGTAGGAGAGGAGGGCGTCGGGGCCTCCGCTGTGCTCGCCGCATGATGCCGGAATGAACACCGCTAAGGAGTTCCACTCCGTTATATAGATGTGCATCACCTGGCTGGACTTTCCCTAAGACAATACCTTTTTACGTGGGGTGCGCGAATGTATCTCAACCCTTCCCGTTTTCCTATTGGAAAGCCAGTCCATCTATTTAAGGTGTTTTTTAATTTATTTTGATTGTAAGAACAAACATTAATGACGTTTGATATTTTTTACTATCCATATATAAATTGTGTCATAGGAATTGACTTAACTTGTTTGATTTGGTTAAAAAAATAAAAGAGGCATTGATTGAAAATTCAAACAATGATTAAATATCGTCCACTTTACAATTTTATTTGATTTTCAAACTGCGTAATACTTGTAGGAAGAGAAATAAGTTTTATAAACCAAAAATGCTTTTTTTCTGGGGAAATAAATGATTTTGGGTTTGCGTCATTTTTAAAATAACTCTTTTTGTTGTTGAATTGACGGTATTTTACCGGCGAAAAAATTATGGGCAAGTTTTAATACTTCCTATAGCATCAAGTAAATTAACTTTTAGCAATTTTATTCAAACGTCTTAAGCACGAATAAAACAATTAAACCACAGCTGGAGGGAAATCCAACTATCAGACTGAATAGAAATTTTAAAACAAAGTCAATTTCAATAAAATGTGGTACTTGCAGCAATTAAGAAGCAAAAACATTCAACGAAAGCGAATGCACCGGTGAGTTATTTATTGTTGCCTGACATTGCCAAGGTCCAGAAAGTGTAAATAAACCGGCTGCAGAGTTGTTGCAAGTTCAATGCCTTTTCCGCGTGTCTCATCTCTCTATTGCTTTGAGGCTAGTACTCAGCTGCATTGATTGATTTGTTCGCGGCATAAATGCGTGCAATAAAAACAAACCACACACACACACACACACACACACACACTTCGTAATGCCAATGCGCGGTTTTGATGTTATGCGTGTGAGTGTGCGCGATTACAATTTAATGGATCAATAGCAAATCCAACGCTTTTTGCGTGCACGTAGACCACGAGAATCGCCGTAAGCAGAGAAGTAGGTCCACTGAGTTCTTCTCTCAAATACACTCAGCACAATCGCACAAACTTATCTTCTCTTTGTTGTCCGATGCAAATGTGTGCTGCTTGGAAACTCTCGGTCATGAAAATGCAATCTTCCCGTCACTCTCATGCTGCTTTGTACTTTGTACTGTAGGCGAAAATCATTTGCCGCAGGTCTCCGTGCACCGACCTTTAGCTCTGCATGAGTTGAACTCATCACTCTGCCGGCTCCTTTTCACTTCTCTCTAATTAGAAATGTTTACTTGTTAGAGGTCGTGAGGATAATGGAACTGACGTTTGCCTGAAATAATAGGGCAGTAGTTTTGCCGTGAATTAAATGAAACAGGCACCGCGTATTCCATTTATGGTTCATATAGCACGATGCTTAAAATGAACCTTGCAGGAAGCATCTTACTAATTTGAATATTTTTTTTCTTTAATGGCGTCCTGGCAATTAGTGTTTTTTTAACTATTGTACAAATGAATTGCAACATCGGTTTGCCATAAATTGAATTGAAGATTTAATAATATACAGGACTGTTCGTAGTGCATGATAATATTTTTGCTTTATAGCTGTGTCCCTGATTAAAATTGGCGTTTATATCCAGAAACAGAAATATTATACCTTTCCATATTTTGAGATATCATATAGTTTTTGAAAGTGTGTTGAAATCACATCATGGTGGCGCTGCGCCATTATCAATGCAATAGCCATCTTAATTACCACAAGAACAAATAAAAAAATCGCAACTTTCACAACTGAATAACTGATTAATCTAAACAGCAATCAAAACAGTAATAACTAGACTCATTTTCAGAATTCTAAGATCTTAGAATTAGAGCTTAGAATTAGATTCAAGCCAATGAAATATTCTGAACGAACATTTTTTGTTTAAATAATCACCAAAATCAAATTTAATGCTATTTATACCAAGATAACCACGCTACTTGCTGGTTTGAACCTTTCCAGCATGCGTGATTTGGCTTCACGGGACGAATGTCTAGCGTTTCAATGCAGTCCTCGGTGCGGAGGCAAGTGGCCCTTCAGTGGGCTGGGTCCCTGTGCGGCCTGGTGCGCCCATGTTATCCGTTCGCGGTGTTATTGGGATCCGGGTTTCAGCATTCGTGCCAGTACAGTGCGCGCCCTTCCCGGTCCTTGGACAGGGATAAAAAGAGCAAAAAAAAATATAAAAAACTGATGTAATTTTTTGTCAAATTTATAATTGCCTTCATATGCTTATACCAACAATTTAAACAACTTTTGATGAAAAGGTTTTTGTAAAACAAAATAACTTCAAATTAGCATAAACCCTACTGAAAATACCAACAACTCCAAGTGTAATTCTTTTAGTGATTGTAAAACAAAGTCTCGTTTTAATTGCATCAACAATCCGCCTGAGAGTAAAAATGGCGCTTAGCATAAATCCATATAAGAGGTGATAAGTTGGTGTCGGTTGCTTTGCTTTCCAGGAATACAGATTTCTTTATTAACTTGAGTCTTTATACCTCCATGTATAACTTAATGTATGAATAACATGACTTGGACTCGGACCGGCAATATAAGCATAATCAAGAAATTTCGAAGCAATCCACGCAACCTTAATACATATAATTCAAGTTCGCCATCTCAAATTATTTTGAACTTAAGACCCGGAATTTTTAATGCATGATTAAATTTCATTATGTTCATTTATTGGGTCACATATAGAATCATTTAAGAGATTGGGTATTTAATTACCTTTTTAAAATATTTTAATTAGCAAGGTTTAGAAAGTTTTTCAAAATTAAATGCACTGTTTATGATAAATAAAAAATGCTTTGTTATATTTTTGTTAAGTTCTGGATGTGGATGTATGGGGCACAGTTGCCCTGCTGATCCGTAATAAACCAAAATTTGAATCTAAATACACTCTCGCAGTTTGAACGTAATTCAGGTTACAATTGTTCACATGACATTGAACTTCGAATTGGAGGTAATAGCACAATTCATGGTAGAAAGTGCATTCAGGCATCAATTTTAATATTACCTCCATGATCCGTGACTTTAGGCTTAGGCGAGATGACTATCGCGAACGCATTCATTTTATTGACAATTAATATCCACTGCCAGCGACCTTCATAGCTCAAGAAACGATTATACCGTTCTTATTTAGATTTCTCACGACTAATTCGCTTATAATTTACGTCAGAATAAAGAGTTCTAGAAAAGCATCGTCCAGTAGATATCAGACTTTCAATTTTCTTACGCCTTTGACGCTTGTTTACGTATGCACACGAGAGATTAAAATGATACGATTGTGTATCCGAGCCGAGGAGAAATTGTGTCTCTCTTTTGTGTGTTAACGAATCAAAACTGAAAGGGCAAGCGTAAGCTTAGCTTATACGTTTGGTGAATAATAATTAGGCACGCGCTCTCTATTAAAATGAATCGTCAAAACAGTGCTATTTATGATGTTTTTTTACAATTTTATTCAGAGAGAAACGCCTTTAACCATAAAATATTTCACGTAAATTGCAGAAAAAATGGTTGGCAGTAAAAGGCAGCGACGCGAAAATAAAGAATAACCGCTGGACAGATGCGTGAAAAGTGGGCTGCGATTTTCGCTTGTCAGTGCTCGCATTGTTCCATTCAATTATCTAGCCAAAATTAAAATTGTTATTCATTGTTCAATTTATTTTGAATTTTATACAGAATCCTCTACAACGCTCATCACACAATCCCGGGTGTTAAATGACTTTCCTTTTAATGCTGCACTTGAACGAGTTGTCACAGCGGACAAGTAAATAAACCGCCCTAATTGAACCGGCGTCATGAACTTGGTACATAACCTCCCGTGAAAAGCTGCAGGGCGCGCTGACCGTGGGCATGATCCTGGAGAAAGTAAGTGATGCATAAAATGAAAAGTAGTGAAAGTCCAGGGGGGCGACATTTACTCGCATCTCGTGTGTGAGTCAGATTCTTCTTGCACTTTTATTCTCGCCTCCGATGCCCTTTGAGCTCCAACTCTCTTAACAAGCAACATTCAGTTTTACTTTTCATTGGCAGCGACTGAGAATAAATAAGTTGGCAACTGGAATGTATAGCTGCGCTGACACCGAATAATATTTGATTTAATTGGCGTGGTATTCTCTAGAAGACGAAAGTTAGCGCATCGCATAGGTTTTGGTAAAGGCTAATAAACTCGCATGTGTGTGGTTGTGCGCGGCGACCAAGCTAATTTTTCCTCAACACTGGCCTAATTTTTACGAGTGTGTGTGTAAAAGATGAGCGCGTGCTGGAGGCACTGGATACTTTCACCAGCTCATGGTGCGTGTTTCCTTCGCCAGGTGATGCGTACAGTAAGGAACTGGAGAACCAATTTTGGTAGCAGATTGGAAGAAAGCGCCTCTTTCGGCCGCCAAATTAACTTTCACAAAATATTAACATTTTGCCACTGTTTGGCGGATTAAGCTTTATTGGTTTACGTTTTTCAAGAGCATTATTGAAGAATTATTTCTGTATTTTATAGGGTATTGGTTTAAATAAACAAAATTATTTTTATAAAAAATGTGTTTCACTTTTACTGTACAAGTTATAATACAACTTGACACATACAAATATTTCGTAGAAACAAGTTGCATAAAGGCGTGATTTTAAATGAAAAATATGTTTTACAATAAGTTGGATCAACAGACAACAGGAGTAAAACCCTGAATGCTCGACACACTTCACTTCTCCACTGACACAAACTTTTTGACTTGCTTCAAGCCACGTATCAAGAGCGCCCGGTTATCTTAACATAGCACGTTGAGGTGGATGATAATTCACTTGGAAGAAAGGTTTGTACTCGGAGAAGAAAAAGGAGGAAAATTATTTTTACTAAACTCGTTCGGGGACTGGAATTATTTACAAGGGGTCAGTCAACTGGATTATTTGAAAACTAATTCAGCTGATTGGCTCACCACCAGCCAGACTTGACTGGTTCTGGGTGGTGCACGGGCTCAGGGTGATGGATGGGGATCCAGACCTTCTCCCAAACTGGCTTTGAGACCTTCTTCCAGTCAGGAACCTGAATTTCTTTCCAGATAGGTACCCAGATCTGTTTCCAGTCATCCTTCCACTCCAGCTTCTTTTCCGTCTTCCACTCCTCCTTCTTTTCGGTCTTCCATTCCAGTTTCTTGTCAGTCTTCCACTCCAGTTTCTTCTCTGGCTTCCATACGAGTTTCTTGTCCTGCTTCCAGATGAGCTGCTTGTCGGTCTTCCACTCGAGCTTCTTCTCCAGCTTCCAGATGAGCTGCTTGTCGGTCTTCCATTCCTGCTTCTTCTCCAGTTTCCAGATCAGTTCCTTGTCGGTCTTCCACTCCTGCTTCTTCTCAGTCTTCCATTCCAGCTTCTTCTCGGTCCTCCAGACCAGTTTCTTGTCCACCTTCCAGATCAACTCCTTGTCATGCTTGTACTCGAGTTTCTTCTCGGTCTTGAATTCCTGGACCTTGTCAACCTTCCAGATGAGCTGCTTGTCGACCTTCCATTCCAGTTTCTTCTCGGTCCTCCAGATTTTCTTCCATACGGGCTTCCAGACCAACTTCTTCTTCCAGACGCCCTCGGGTTCGTGGTGCTCATCCCAGCCGTGTCCGGAGCGGTCCCAACCGTGGCCGTGGTGATCATCGTGAACAACTTCGTGGTGTTTGGGCAGAGGCACCCAAACCTTCTGCCACTCAGGAACCCAGATCTTCTTCCAGTCCTCAACCTGAACCTCCTTCCAGATGGGAACCTTGATTTCCTTCCAGATGGGAGTCTTCACCTCCTTCCAGATGGGCACTTGAATCTCCTTCCAGACGGGAGTTTGGATTTCTTTCCACACGGGGACCTTGATCTCCTTCCAATCAGGAACTTGGATCTCCTTCCAAACAGGAACTTGAATTTCTTTCCAGACGGGGACTTGGATTTCCTTCCAAACTGGCACCTTGATCTCCTTCCAAACTGGCACTTGAATTTCCTTCCAGACGGGGACCTGCGAAGCAAGAATGAATTTTAGTTTGCTTACAAAATTAATATAAATAAATAGCACAAAAAAAATATTTTTAAATTTAATAGCCAATGTTTATTTACCTTGATTTCCTTCCAGACGGGGATCTGGATTTCTTTCCAAACTGGGACCTTGATTTCCTTCCAGACAGGAACTTGAATCTCCTTCCAGACGGGGACTTGAATCTCCTTCCAGACTGGAACTTGGATTTCCTTCCAGACAGGGACCTGGACCTCCTTCCAGACTTCCTTCTGGACCTTCTTCCAGTCTGGTTTCCAGATGAGCTTCTTCTCAGTACGCCAAACCTTCACCCATTCGTCCTTCCACACGAGTTTCTTTTTCCAGATGCCTTGGGGCTCTGGCTCGTGGTGGTGATGCTCAACTTCGGGTTTCCATCCACCAGCATCACCACCGCCATAACCACCAACTGCACCACCGCCATAGCCGCCAGCTGCACCATCGCCATAGCCGCCAGCTGCACCATCGCCATAGCCGCCAGCTGCACCATCGCCATAGCCGCCAACCGCTCCGGCACCTAAATCTGCAGCGCCACCTCCATATCCGCCAAAGTCGAGCGATGCGCTGGAAAAGGGAATAAAGTGTGAAAATGGGCGCGTTAAGGCTGTAATTGTTTCCTTTGTTGAGAAAAATATAAAAGAATAGCTACATTGCCCGTGATTATCGCGTAAACAATTAAAACAATGAGCTGCCGTGCTTTCTGATGCAGTTGCCGCGGAGAAAGTTGCACATCAGCGAATAAGACAGAATGCATGAAATGTGTGCAGCTTATCACTCTTTTTCCATTAAACAAAACTAAGCTGCCGTGTCGTTGCTGAGTGTTTGTGTATTTGTGCGCAGTGAAATGTAAATACGCAGGCGAGCAATTACTCATTAATCTCCTTCGCATGATGCCAAAGTAAGAGAAGACGGATGAGTGTGTGCCACTTTTGAAAGAAGTGAAAGAAAAATCGCTAAAAAGCGCAATTAGCGTGCTCTGCAAAATTCGAGCGGGATATGATATTTTGAATGAAATTCTTTTATTAATGCGCTTTCAAATTCCCGCGGTATTGAAAGGCTAACGGTGGAGCGAAACGGGCATAAACAATGGAGGTGATTGTGCGTGTTCGAATTGGCTGCTAAAATGTGAGTTAACATAAAAAATTACAGCGTGCGCGCACGATTAGCCTCTTTGTTTCGTCAAGACCTATGACACACGCGTGTCATGTCGGGAATCCCGCGGCGCTGAGAACTAGATGCCGGCCTTAATGAAGCTTTGTCTAGCTCGGAAGGAAGTGGACTGAGAGTAAAAGGAGACATTTCCGTAGAAAAAATCGCACGTTACTTTCGCACATCCTATATGTGTTACGCTTAATAGAGATATTTAAATTCATAGTTAAATTACTTCTTCCTCTGTCTCACAGCGGCAAATAATTTAGTCGCCACTTTCGCCGCGAAATGCCAAGCTTGGGAAAATATTTGCTAATTATTTTAAGTTTATTGCCTTTCCGTTTTGAGCAATATTCAATTTCACAGTGTGCTCCATCCGTGCAAAAAGAGGTTTACGTGCGTCCGCGAGAGAACGAGACGATCCAGGAGAGTGGCTCGTGATTATGCTAATTTGAAAATTGGAATTCGTATTGAGCGCGCGCGCACACGGCCAATTTGCGGAGATTGCATCTCGGGGAGAAATGCAAGACGAGCGGGGAAAAGGGAGAAAGTGAATTCAATAAAACGATCTGCGCCGGATAATAGATCACCCAACATCTGCGGTGCAAGCGCGACGAGTGTGCTGCGGCAAAAGCATGTGGAAAAGGCGTTTTCTAGAGCACGTTAATGACCTTCAAATCATATCACGCTTTTTAGGCACGCGCCGCCGGCGATTCCAGATTAGCCAAAAGAGAGAAGATCCTTTCCCGCGTAATAAGGATGCGTGAGCACTCGAAATTCGCCGGCCGACCGGCCGGCCACATCCTCGAACCGGAGAGCGATTGTAGGGCAAGGCGGCCACTGCCTTAATTAACACACTTCCTTCCGATGCCGCCAGATTAGAGGCGAATAATGAGAAATCGCTAATTGCGCCGGTGTAACCGCTTCACTTGATATTTAGGGAATGCTGCGTGCGCCTAATTGCGAAAAAATCGCGTGTGCCAGACGGGTGAAAATTTTATTGTTGTTGTCATCGTGACGCGAGTGTGTGTGAGAGACGGTTTTACTTGAGTCGCACCGTCACAGTTGAAAGTTGTTTATTTTTTATGACAACCCAAAGAGCGTGATCTGCTTAAAACAGCAGCCTGTTTCTCACACCGAGGTGTAAAGGTTAGAAAAAGCAAACATTAAACTGGAAAATATGAGTGGTAATTTATGCGGGATTCTTTTACCATACTTGAGTCATTTACACCTATGGAAGCTGGCTGGTAACACTGTGCGTGTTGTTTTAGCTAAATGCGCGCACGCTTGATGGACGAGCATAAAAACATCGCGAGCCTAATCGGATTTAGAGTGTGAAGTTTTTTCTACGTTATTTTTATTCTTCTTAACCGCAAAGCGATTATCAAACAAGAAATAATTTTATCTTGAGCACGAGCGGACCTAGGGCTTTGTATGAAATTTATTTCCGCGTTGTGTAGGAAAAAATATTTTGTAGGTTAAAACGAGGTGAGCGTTTAAAGTACAGTACGCCGCACCTTCTTTGTAAGGTAATTTTGGCATTTTAGGCCAATTAAGAATTAATTACACAAAGCGTCTTTCGGGTCAGAACGGTAATTGCGGACACGATGATACTTACTCTCGCTTGACTTGCTGATTTTCTTTTTCTTTATTTTCTTTAGGTTGTGGGATGGGGTCTGCTGCGGCGATATTTGCCCAGAGCAGTAAGGCGCCTATGGGCACCTGCAACACAAATCAATATTTTAAATAAGCTGCAAAATTGTGCGATCCCGACAGCAGTCGATAAAGCGGCAATATATTTTCATTACTTAGATGGCAAGCTGAGTTAAAAAGAATTGATCCTTCCAGCTATACTCGGGGGTGTTCATAATTAGAAATCGGATGCCAAATCCGGCATCAAAATGTGTCAGTCATTGAATAATTTTTTTTCCGTATTCTCTGGGTGATCACGGAATTTCAATACCGTCAAGTCATGAAAGAAAGTTCCAAATGCAAATGATATAGCAACAACTTTACTGGAAGGCGCAAATATTGCGTGCCACTGAGTAATAAAACGTCCAAGATGAGAAAATTTTGCTCGCTTTGAGAATACTTATCGACTGGTCGTGCGTCAAGATCTCCTCTGCAGAAGCACCGTCGTGAGTTGAATGAGTGAGTCTGGCGTACACTCGACCGACAACGGTTTTCCATCACATGGTCTCAAGGCTGTTTTGAGCGTTTTCGCAGCGAAAATGTGCAACTGGGTGAACTCCGAGGAGTTCAAATTGAAAATGGTTTGTTTTGAAAAGCAAAAGGTGCTTTTCGCGAATAGAATAAAAAATGCATCACTTCGTTGTGGAAAAGCACCGAAAACAGCGAAGATTTGACAGTCCTGTCCGTGGGATGGAGAACACGCGGTCGGTACACCAAATTCACTTCACTAATCACTTGGGCTTGAGTAAATTGCGTAATCCACAGGGCTAACCAAGAACAGGGTCTTCATGTTGCGCGGCGACTACCCTCTGTTCGCCACAGCTCGGAGATGGCTGCTGTTGGGGTGGAAACTCTGCTGGTCGGTTGGCTGGTAGGCTGCAGGCTCTGTGGACCTACACCTACTTTTCTTGACAGACTGATATCAAAATGCGGTATCCGGAGTGCTTTATATACCACAGGTATATCTACAATGCGTATCCCCACTTAGCCGCCGCCGCACAGGGCTGATACTCTCTAATATTTTAGAGAGAGAAAGAAGAAAGAAGCAATCCCCGCCACACATTCGCTCGTTTTTTTTCTCTACCGCCACACGGCCATCACCACTCGCGCGTCCTTCCAATGCTCACACCGTAAAATCGTCCCTCCTGTGTCTTAATGTATAGCAACGTGTGTGTTTTAGTCCCACAAAAGGCGGCGTCGCTTCACTTTCTCTACTTGCCGCGCACCGCTTCGAGAGGGTGGGATCTCTCTCTCCTTCCCGCTGCTCGAATTCGAGCCGTCATTTCACTTGTTCCCGACTGAGTATTGCACGCAACTTTTCTTCGCCGACCCTCATTAGTTGCACAAGCACCCAGCTGATGAACTTGTTGTGTCCCACATGTTTATAAAAAAAATTAATAGACAAATTTACGAAATTTAAACCTCTTTTTAATTGGATGGTGTCTCTGGCTGAGATAGGAAAGCAGCCCTGCTTTGGCCTCAGTTGGCAACGAAGCATTTGCACCCAATAAAATCGCGAACAAATAATATAGGTCAACAGGAACTGAAAGGGTTGAACTTAATTTTTTTAAACAAAACTATTTTTAAAATTTTTTTAATAAAAATTGTATTAACACGTTAAAAAATTAGGAAATATTTTATAAAATTGAGTTTATTAAAATTTTTAAATTAATTAAAAAAATAATTTAAATTTTTTTACTATTTAAAATTATTTTGTTTAATCAATTAATTTATTTTTGTATAAATTTGCATTATATATCATATTTTTTAAAAAAAGTATAAATACTTGAGAGATATACCTAATTATTTACAATGTTTAAAACAACAATAAGGATTTTTTTTCTAAGTCATTACAAATTATTTGACTTATTTGTATCCATTGCAGATGACTTTGCCCTACAAAATTCTTGATTAAATGACTAATGGCGAGAGTCGTTGTTTTCTGGTCCATTTCCGGACTATGGACTTCCTCCAATGAGGCCCGCGCGCCCATGTTATTCGCTCGCGATGTCATTAGGACGCGGAGATTACGCGAGTTGTTCGCAATCAGGGGGACGCCCATCTCGAAATATGTGCACCGATAAAACAATCTCAGAAAACAAATGGAAGATTCTGATGTATGATGAGTGAAAAAAATCGGAGTGTGGAAGATTTATTTATTGAGCGTGTTTTTATCAAAATTGTGCTGTCCTTAAAATTAGCGAACTGATTAATGGTGATGGTTTTAATTTTCACAATGAAGAAACTAACTTTATTTTTCTCCATCCAGCCTTATGTAGAAACTTTTGGTGAATGTAAATATATCTTTTGGTCCATTTAAAATATAGCACGTTACTGAACTGTGGAAAAATTATTGCAATCATATTCCTGATAGCCATTAGCATACTTAAGCAATTATCCGAAACAACCAATACTGCGAGCTTGTATACTTTTGATTATTCCATGAATTGCGTACCGCATACAAATTCGCGTGCGCACGGGGAATCAGGACGTACTTCTTTTATAGGTTTTTGCATTTACACGTCCGCATTTATTTGTTGTGCCTGATAAGCAGTTGCATAACTGGCCGCGCAGATGCGTGCGGAATACGTTTGCCGAAAATCACGCCTGTCGAGTGTTGAACAGCTTTGCCAATACAAACACTCGCCGCCAAGAGCAAAATTTATTGCTAGTCGCGCAAATAATGCACAATTTCGAGTCAATTTTCTTTTATGGTACCGCGTTGAGAATTGACTCGAGCTAGTCATGAAAGCAATTGCGAAGTGAAATTATCGCGCAAAAGCTCATTCGCGCGAATTATCCAGGCGATTATTTCCACGTTCGGGACGTCCAAGGTGCAAATTGGTCCGTCGAAAGTGCGGCACGAATGCGCGTCCGTCGATTTTGAGCATCGCAGACGCTGCCAAATTCTGACACCGGTGTACTTTCGACCAGTTTTGCAATTAGCATAAAAAGAGGAAAGATCGCATGTGTGTGCCCAAAAGTCGACGGATGTTACACAAACACACATTCTTTTGTCACGAGTTGGCCCCTGGACACGGGCGGCTGGCACGTCACTGCGGCGAAAAATGCCGCGGGGCGCTCGCGAATCCATAATCCGCTCTTTAATTTTAGCCGACGTGTCCGATTGGGAGCATTTCGCAACCACCACGGGCCAAATTTTAATATTTCGGTGGACAAAAAAGATCGAACAGATCTATAATTTAACGTAATGACGAGCAAACTCTCTCAGCGTGCATTAATATGAAGAGCCAATTTTTCACCTCAATGAGCAGCACGCTGGTCGCTTTTTTGCGCTACACTCACAATAACCAAAGCAAATGCGCACAGCATGAATGAAGCCCGAACTTCTCGAATATTTTTTTTTAAATCGCCAACGCCGTGGTGGGCTTGATAATTGTTGCAAGTGAACAGCGCGATTTCACTGCACCGCGGAGAATTAAAATTAAATGTCCTCATTACTGCTAATGATGCTCTCCTGCGAAGAAAGTGAATCTAGCATATATCTGCGCAGTCATGGACGCCCGACTATTACGCGCCGCGATGCATAATGCAATTCTCGCCTGCGTGCCGAATGAAACGCGAACATACAATTCGCTTGTCGATCCTTTTGACGAGTCCTTTGTGAGCCGTCAGGCACGAGGAAGTCGCCCACTAGAAGACGCGGGCCAAATCGCCCCGAGGAACATTTTGTGCAAGTGAACGTCATCCACGTTGGTACAGAACATCATAAGTCACCGGTGTCGCTCTCAGAAACAAAAAAAGTATGCCTCGCGCACTTGCGTAATTCTCACTATACAAAGTTAGGTCCCAGCCATGTACATGACATGAGCCGATGAGCCGGCAGGTTTAATGCAAGTTATCAATTGAGCTTAATCAAGTGAGCTTTCGACATATTTGTTCATTCCGCCAGATGTTGGAAAAAATTACATACATTTATCAGTCGAAAGGGCATTATTTTTTTTAAATTCAACTGCTTGAGACATGAACAGTTTTTGTCGGTATTTATTTATTTATTCATTTATTTCACTGATATCAACATTTACAAAAAAGTGAAAAGGCACATGTACAAAGCGAACATGTCGCTGAAACGTCGGCAAATCAAAAGATAGTCGCGCTGGACAGTGCCTATATACTAAACACATCAACAACACGCTAAAATACATTCATCATAACACGCTAAAATTTCTGCCACAAGTGAACTTTGAGATCTGATGGGAAAAATTCATACTGTGTGTCTTATATTGTTGTTTATTCTCACACTACGTCAATACATTCATGTTATTAAAAAAGTCGTCAAAATTATATAAACCACGTGAGAAAAGGCAGCATACCTGGCAAACATGTCTTGGAGGGATTTAAATAAAATAGCAACACTCGCACAGTCATTTCTACTGGAAAATAACTATTCAAAAAATAAGATTTTAAAGCAAAATCATCCAAGATATATGGCCTGTCCATTGTCTTACAAAGTGTCAAAGGATTATAAGAAAATAAGAAAGGTCGAGTAAAAAAGGGGAAACACCTGTTTTAAGTGTTGATTCGGCTTTGCCCTCCTTGTCAGTTATTTAATCCATCCTCTAAACCCTATTTTCCTTTTCCTACTTTCCTGTGTGTGAGTACCAATAAATTGCTTTGCTAATTATTTTCTCTGTACTCCTCGGTTAGTAAATTACATAATACTGACTTTTTAATTCTGAAAAGCAAACTCTTTTTAACCAAAAATGTTGAAAGCAATCCCAAAAACTAATTAAATTTAATTTTAATTATTGAGCGCGATGATATGTGCTTTAGATACATTTTCCCATTATGCGAGATATTTGAAAGGTGTTTATTCATCAGTCATGAGAGTAATAAGGCGAAACGAGTGAATGCAAGCCAAGCGATGTGTACGACGAAGAAGAATGAACAATCAGTGGGGAAAAATAGAAGTCGGGTAAAAAAAAAATGCATGTATGTGATTCTCCTAGGTGCACTTGACGGACACAATATCGAGCCAATTCGCTTTCTCCAAAATATCCATTTCCATGAATTATATTTCTGCAAGTCACCGCATACTCGAAGAAGCGAACCAACACTTATCAGTTTAAGCCGAACCGGAACATCAAAACACTCTGGAGCTGCAGTAAAGCGTGTTAGTAATCTGGCAGCTTTTGAAGGCGAGTTTCAATTAACCGCAGGCACAAAGAGTCAAGCTGGTGTCCGTCCGCGTCTCACTCGATTTCAATAATGCGCGCACTGAGCGTATTCACGTAGAGAGTGAAGCTAGTTATTTATAGATTGGATATATGGAACGCGCGATATCGCTGCAGATGTTACTGCATTTCTTTTCCCTTGAGAAAAGAGGCGCGATGCAGAAATTATAAATCGCCGCCACATCTTGCAGCAACCATTGAAGAAGAGGTATTCTCGCATCTTAGAATTCCACACAATCGCTGATTTCCCGTCGCTCCATATCGGGATGGGCAATTAAACGCTCCTATTTTTCCTTCTTTTAACTGTACGATTTTTGGCGTCCAGAAAGTTGCTACCTTGCCTGCCGGATTTAATTAACAGGCCAAAATTAATTAAGCTAGATGGAGAAATGCATGTCGTCTGCCATTTGAAGAGCTGAAGCGCACCAATAGACCTTTCGCTATTTTTTATAATTTCATTCCGACGCAACTGACAGACAAGAGAAATCATATTCCTCTCATTTAAAAACTAAACGCGCTTGATGCGCTTCATAGCTGAACATCTATCATGACATGACATGGTCAGTGATTTATTTATTGTCTTTAGCAAGACGACGCGGCATTTATGCAAGTGACATCAATGAGATGCACCTGCAGGCCTATTATAAGACGATCAAGAAGCAAAATATTTTCCAAACTGTCAGAATTTCGAGATTGATACGGCGTGTCAAAATGATGATAGCTATAGTTGCATTTCACTGCTCTCACACTCATCTTTCATCGAGATTTGTGGGAAATTTTTGGCCCAATTAAACTTGAAAATCAGCTCTTGGTGAGCACGGATATTATTGACTTTTCTTTATTATGCAGAGGAAGAAGCACTTGCTGCATATCAAGTGAAAGTTGCGTCCACTCGCATCTTGAATTGTAATTTAGCCGAGGAAATTGACGTCCGAGCGCTACACTCACATGCGTGTGCGAGAGAATAGAAGCGGCCGCTCTCCGTCATCATCCAAGCCAACGCATATTCCGCTTTTTGTCCGCGCCGCATTCTCCTTATTACGCACACACACTTTCGATTTTCAACTTTGGTAATAATGACTTCATAATTGAACTGTTGATCGTTGCGTTTTATGTTTTGCTTGGCAACTATGTGAAACGGGCGTGTTTGACTTGGCAATCGCATTGTTTGTTTATCAGAAATAATGTTTGGTTATGCAGTCCAATAAGGGAAAATCTAGCTCTTTTTCTCTCTCCAACCTGTGGTTACATTTAAATCGCTTTCATTTCGGATCTGCCTGACTTAGAAAATTTTCAATTTGTTCCCGATATAAAGAAGCAATTCAATGGTTTTTGCTTTCTAATTTGGATGAGCGTGAAAAGTCTCGCGATGATTTGTAGTATTTTCAACATTGGAATCAATTGCGATTTCCTCGCTAGGCACTTTGCCAGGAATGCAAGAGCCGGAATTCGAGATGCAATTAAGAGATGCTAATAAGCAAAAGTACAGAGATTCCAGCGCACGCTCGTTTCTTGGTGTGTTGCACTGCCCGTTGGTGATTTTTTTTGCAATTTTAATCTTGGGTATTAGCACTTTCGTTGAGCTAAAGTGTCGAGCAATTAAACCCGTTCTTGATTCCGGCTCGTAAAAAGCAAAATTGCGCTGCACGCCGGTTTTTATCGGAGCTGGTGCGCGCGAAGATGATCACCCAAGTACACGAGATAAAAGTTTCTATATTGTAAATTGCTGGTGTGCAATCTGTGCAAGAACAGCGGCTATGCGTTTTACAATTCGGCGGCAGTTGTGGTGTGTGTGTGTTTCTCCTTGCTCTTTCTCCGAACGATTTTATCGGGAGCTGATGCTAAAAGGCGCGTTTTTTGCTCCACATTTCTCTCCAAAACATATACGAGGCCGGACTTTTATGACGCGCAACTTTCAATTTCATAGCATTTATCTGCCTGCTCCTTCGACATAATAATAAACTTTTGAGATGACTTGTCACAAAAGCTTGACCACCGTGCAACTCTAAATTTTGTTTTGCAACGCACTGCAAAGTTTAAAAGGTGATGTCAAGGGAAAGGCAGGTGCAAAAAATTGGCCGACAGTAATCAGATTAAAGACAGCAACAGTTGCATTGTCGTCGGATCTTATAGAAAAGGGTAAAAGTAGCCTGTGCAACCTCAAGGAGAAAATACTTTGCAGTTATTTTTCATGAAGGCCCGTCCAGAATATTCAAATGTATTTTGTAATTCAACGTTGCTCTGTTGGCAGTTTTTGGCGACTTTGATAGAGCAAAAAATCGACGCTGACCGTACAAATAGTTACGTTAGATGTTTAAAAAGCGGCAGGTCTATGGTGCTGATGGAAAGTGACGCGAACTTTCTTCGGAGCAGAATCCAGTGTCCCAGCCAGTGAATTAATAGAGGCCAATTAACAAGAACAGCCGCTCGCATAGGTGGTCGTAAGACGTGCGGTTGTGCAAGGAAGAGGCATTTTTGCCTGCGAACGCATTATAGAGAGCGAAATCTAATAGCTCAAGCTGCCGTGGGCGCTAAACAGGCAATCCTCTCGGCCCGACCGGGCTATCCGGCAAGGATCCGCAGCACCACTTGCCGTGTTTTTCAACTTTCCACCTCATCGCATAAAACGAGAATTGGATCCCAAACATAACCTGGCATGAAGGTGAAATCAGAAATTCCTGATGCTGCTTCATCTACTTTTTAACGTGGTCGGTCCGGTGGCTGTGCCTCTGCTGCTGGCTGCGATGTTGAAGCAATAACTTTTAACACTCATCTCTCACTCTCTCGGCCACTCGGTCTAGGTTGGCTAGTGGTCAAGCCGATGCTAATACGCAAATGTAAAAAAACACACACACACAAATGGGAGTTTCTCCTCTGCGTACCAGTTTTTTTTCAGTAGATAGAAACGAGTTACGCCAAAGGTTTTGGAGAAACGAGATTTTTGCACCTTCGTGACATCATCCTTCCCTACAAATCCCACCTGTGCCTCGTACAGGATTGGCAATAATGCGCGCTTATGAGTTTTATGCGTACGTATAATTGAAGCTACACACGCGAAAGAGGAAGGGAGTGATATTGAAGCCAAATAAATTTGTTTGCGCGTACCATACCCACCGGCTCTGAAGCGACTATTGAAATAAACGGTAACCAGTTTTATAATGCGGCGCTTTCCTGCTGCGAAATTTATTTGTATACGATTTTAAAGCTATCAAGATTGTCCACCTTATTATTAACACTTTGGTGCTAACTGAACGTCGAACTGGGTTATTTGAAAGTGAAATGTTCTGAAGGGTAAAGGTCATCGATGCAGCGAGGATTCCACGCGTAAAATTCAAAAACAAATTATTAATTATGTCTTAGCCAACGCCACGCCATGCCATGCAGGTGTAAAACGCTGAATGTGCGCATTGTGACAAGAAGATGCACGCGAGAAATTAACACACGCTAATCACATTATCTGCTGCGATGACACTAAACAAGCTCATATCTTGCACATGCTCGGAATTCAAACCTTCAAGCTTTCTTTTTTCGGTGATCACCAAACGGTTGTTAAATTCAGAAGCGTGAACCACCGCGCAGCTATTAAACTTTTGCAACTATATTTGCCGACAAGTTGCAGAAGTTAAATGATATCGCGTAGGCGTGTTTCACGTCCTTGTCACTTTCATCCCATATAAACGCAGTGTGATAACGCTTAAGTATGCAAAACAGTCGGTGCGAGCAACAACAACTACTAAGTAATAGAGAGCGATACGTGTGGAATGTGCCGCAGACGCGAACACCTCGAGAGACAACATTAAAGCGTTGGGCGTCACACCTTCTAACGGCGGCCAAGATGCCTAACAATGCCAGTGATTAGCATAACAAGCGCCGCGCGAGCAGATAGATAACCCACCAAGAGAGGTATTATCCTTACAAATGAAATTAAACGTGCAAATTTTGCTGCTGTGTGTGGGCAGTGCGGGCGTGCCATTCGCAGCAATCACGGTGACTCGCCGTTTCGAAAGCCTGATGCATCACATTACGTTCAGAATAAGTACATTAATAATAATAATCTCTTTCGCGCAACTTTTTACAAAAAAGCAGAGGAGGAATGAAGTCAAGAGTTATATAATTTCTGTCTTTCAATGATATGGGAAATATGTATTTCAACTAGGAGAATGTTCAGTAAAATTATATTTAAAAAGTGCAGAAAACCTTGACCAGGAAAAGCTCTTTAAAACTTTTAGGTTTATTTTAGTTTGCAGCGAGAAATAATTGATTATTGAATGAGGCCCAAATCATTGCTAAAATATTTTGGGTTTTAAGATTGTTTATCTCTTATACATAAGACAAAATTTCAAAATACCTCCCTGAATGGCACTATTGTGGAACAAAAAGTTATAAAATTTTTAAATGCCTCTATTTATAACGTGCTGAAGTGCAGAGAAAAACATGCATATATCAAAATGTGCAAGGTGGTCGTTCTTTTATCACATACATTAGCATTTTTGCTGACTCAAAAATTAATTAACCTCAATCTGGATGTTATCAAAAAATTATTTAATTAAAGTTTTGTTTTCAGAGAAACTACCAAAAGGTGTTGGTCTATTTTTTAATTAAAAATAATCCTCTGTGCCAACAAGCAGTTATGCAACTTGCGTTTTAGAAATTCAAACCATCTCATCTAGTCGAACATAATTAATAATTTTCTCTCGGGCGAAATGAGATGGAGACTGACAAACCATCTTTGCCACGGCAGATGGACGTCGAGAGTTTGCTTGCTTTGTTCTCAATTATGCTTTCTGAAGCGCTTTTAATATTATTGTTTTGGTGCCGATTAATTAGCAGATTGTGTTTGTGCAACGATGGAAAGTGCTCTTTAGCTCCGCTCAATTTGCCTATCAACGGAACAATGCGTGGCATCTGATTGGTGATCATTATCTCCCATTTAAATATTGAACTTTTGCCATTAGAAATTCCGCTGCTCGTGCGAATTAATCGAAAGGCGAACCGGCTCGCACACTGATTGTGTATCTCCGCTATAGCTGACACCGTATATATGACGCGGGAATAGCAAACGATAGATTGTTCTTCATGCCATGCTGCTTTAACCTGCGCGGCTCACTAATTCACGCTAGTAAAACCACGCAGCGTGAAATTATGGCAACAAAAGCCACAGATCAACATATTGTACCCTTCCGACGTACTGCGATGTGCATTCAGAGAGAAACTTAAGGCATTTCCACTTTGCTTTGGTCACTTCCTATTTTAGTTTTGTCCCCTGGCAGTTGCTCACAAAAAAGGGAATCGGCACCGCGAGGCGTGAAAAGAATTTGGCGGTCACAAGTATGCTTGGAAATATTACGCCAAATTGCCCTGTGGAAAGTTTTATTTGGGTGTTTGTTATTCGAACAGCACGCATAATGTATGCCGACAATAAAAACACCGCGACCGTGCTTTCCTGCTTGAAAGAGCTGCACACATCATGGTAAAAATGAGCACCTGATTTTTGCCCACGGATCTTTATTTGCGCTGATAGCGTGTGAGACGGCATCTTGTGTGAGAAATTATTCTAAGAAAGCACGAAGTTTGTGTTTTGAGTGAACGACTGGTCGGATCTCTGCTGCGATCAATTTGTGACCTCTTGTGAAAAGAGAGATGACTAGCCCTAAGGCTGGAAGCAACCTTAATCTGTTCGTGATAAAGACCTCTTCACGTTGCAACTAATCTAGTGTTTATGTCCCATTTCAAATCAATTAATATTTCTCTGGAGAAACAACAAAAATGGTGAAACTTGTCAACTCACGCAGAAACTTTTGCAAAATTCCCAAACACGAGAGTCAATAATACCTACAAAGAGCTTAAATGATTAACGCTTGTTAGCACTAGAGGTTGCGGCTAAAACTGAAAGTGAGAGTGAATTGTAATTAACACAATGATCACTGGCTTATCTAAGTGAGCCTGAAACTTTGGCGCAATGCTAAAAGCTTTGGCATTCAAGCAATTGCATACACACACACTCCCCAAAAGAAATGAAAGAAGCCAAAGTTACAGTCGGTGGTCTTGTGGAGCAATTAGCGTGCAGCCTTGAAGACGCTCCACACCGCACTTATACTCTAACAATAAATATATTTTTTGGGGAAAATTAGAGCAAACGAGTTAGTGCAGATTTTCGGTCATTGCACCAATTAAAGAGCCGATCATTACGTTTTATTGTGAGAAAATATAAATTTTGTAAATTAATTCACCGCACCAAACTAAGCCGCTATTTATGTCAATTTTTCTCGAGGTGCTGTGACGAAACTGTTGAGTTTCTAATCCTCATGCTCGAGAAAAGTTAATCTCGAAATTTAGTGCTAAATCGGCATGTGTCCTTTTCTCGCGGCGCTGTCAGAACCGGTGACTCTGAAAATCGAGAGTGACAGACAAAACGAAACGCGAGCACGCACGAATTCAGATTCATAAACTACATCCAGCAGCCGTATGAATGTGAAAAACTTTCCCTCGCACTCTGCGCGTGTGCTCCGCATCTGCTCTCCATCTCCTGGAATCCAGTGCACACGAGTGTTCCTGGTCAATTGAAAAACTGGACGCGTTTATTGACTTTTATGCACTTCCTGCATTCTGTTACAAAAGTGCAGCATTCCCCGAGATCAAATTATATTGTGCGTGGTACTCTGGAGCTTTCTTTTCGACAACTAAACCCTTTTTGATTAGTTAATTACACGGCTTGCTCTGGTTTTAGCCGCGCACATAATGCAATCATACGCAGATGGCCCGCTAAGCACTCCGTGTGTAAAATGTGTGTAGTGCCTGTTTGCACGCATGCAGCTTTATTATTTTGAAACCCGTCTAACAGCCATGAATCGGCGACACATCAGACGTTGCTCAATTCCTGAAACAAACATGAAGGGCGTATCTTGTTACTCGCAGCATCTCCTTATATCTCCTGGTTTTGTTTGCCTAGGTTTTCCCGCTGTCCAAAAATATCCAATGAATCGTAATTTTGTTTCAATGTGGGAGTATGATATATTTAACAGGTCACCCAGCTGTGATGAAAATTTCCTTTTTTCTTTGCCTAAAATGCAGCTGGTCTTTTTAAGCAATCTCAAATTTAATGTTGCTATTAGGAGTTGTTTGTCTGATTGATGAGGGTTTCATTCCTCTGCTTTACTTTTAAATAAACATAACGATTTCTATTGATGAGTAAACGGTTTAGAGGAAGTTAACTTTCAAGCTATATTATGGATTTGCAAGTGTGATATTATTATGTAAACATTATAGCAATAATGTATAAAAAAAATCAAATTTACGTTTGATTTTCCTGAGCTAAGACTGATAATTGAAAATAACGAGTCCAGAGGGAAGGATGTACAGCTATTCGTCCTTGTTCGTTGAATGAAGGTGACAGAAAATTAAAAATAAGATGGGCTTCTCCATCAAGAGAGGCAATAACTAACTCAAAGGAGAAGAGTAAAAAATATAATAGTTCTTTCTTCCAAGGAGTAAAGGCACGTTGGAATTCAAAAGAGGAAAATCAAAGAAGACCAGCGTAATATGTTAGCCCTCACTTTCAACTGATCAATAATGAGAATTAACTTTTTGTGCTGTTTTCAATGGTAAGGTAATGTATTGCTTAGTTTATTCAGATCAGCAAGAGAAAAATACAAATTAACATTTTACAAATCGATGTCATTTTTCTATTTCTTATAGGCAGCTCATTGTTTGAGTCAAGAGCTTGATAGTGGAGAGATTCAATGCCAAATACCAATGTCAATGGTGGGCCCGGTCAGAACATCACTGGAGTGCGTGCACATCTGAGACAGCAGATGATGCGTAGATATTTTCTTCGATTTGCTAACAAACAGTGTGTATTTAGGCTTAAAGCGTATATTATCACAGTGCACGTGCTGCGACCGGTGACCATACAGATTCTGAGTATATTAACCATTCTCCTAGCGCAGATTGCCTGCGGCTGCAGAATAAACCTTTCATTTTAAAGTAAAATAATAATGTTATTATAAATGTGATTTAATTTTTTAACCCAGCAGTATAATAAAAATTTTAAACATAAGTTTTTATAAAAATTAATTAGAACAATTATTTTTTGTTAAAATATTTATAGACATTAAATGACTCTTATTTTATTACATTTAGTGAATGAATCTTTCAGAAATTTAAACGGTGTAGGGATACCTTCATTATGTCAAATAATGACAACCACAACAACCAAACATGCAACAGTCACATCAAAAGCAAAATTTGCGAGCTTTTAGCTAGAAGTAAGCATGGTTAATTTCTTTAGAGCAAAAAGTTTAATTTTTGTATTGCGATGAAATGAAGATGTCTTGTTGTTTAATATTTGTCTGTTAGAAATCTAACCAAAGGTCATAAAATGTTTTTATTATGGACAATAAATCCAATAGTGATTTTATGCAGAAGCCACACGCTAATCAAACGAATTCCTTTAATTCTATTACCTTGTTAACGCCGCAGCAATCGGGAGAGAGCTCATCCAATAAAGTACAATCACTTAGCTTGCGGATTCCAGAGGCAAAAATTTCTCTAGAAACAATTTACTGCCCATAACAGCACTCCTGAGCGGCGCCTGGCTTTAAATTATAATAATATGTATTCAATTCTAGCGCCCACAATAACTATCAACAGTTAAGTCTTTAAGTGTAAAAGAGATTCAGTTGTTGCCGGCACGAGGTGTTGAATGTGTGCATACATATTCATTCGAGAGTTATGACCAAGTTACTCCTCGCAGCTATACAGATTTGAATTATTTGAAGCATGCCATCTAACGCGTGAGTATACGATGTGAAATAAAGCACGCACGCACAATGGCCTAGCAGGTAGCAGTCTAAATGTGCAATAAATAAAGGCAATAGAATCCAGACATGACAGATTAAAGGCCTGGAGCCGGGTGTTTAGAACGCCCGCACCGTCTTGCTCATGCATGCACCTGCTTATTATGCGAGCACAAATTTGTGCGTTTGAACTCCCGATTTATTGGCCTTTCGCGAGTAATTGCAGTATTAGTGTCTCTTTAAAAAGCATTTTTACTCCTTTCAATACAATCGCTATCGCTAACTCAATTTTGTTGCGAATGCGGCGCGGGTCGCCCACGGTTTTACTATAAATGGAAGGTCACGAGCACACACAACGACAGAGGAAAATTATATCACGAAGACTCTTACTTTTGCGCGCTGGCCTTTGCATATCAATTGAGCAGAGCTCGCTTCTTTCTAGCTAACACTTTCTTCGCAGACGTACGGTGAAATTTGCGTCGCGCCAGTCACTAGCAAGCAAGGTGAATCGTATGACTGCAACAGGAAAACCACGCGTATATATACGTATGATGTGAATGAATGTGCTGCAGCTTAATTTCTCGTCTTTCGCAGCTCCTTTTAAGTGACAGACCCAGGTTTCGTAATCCACTCGACATTCCACTAGAGGTGCTGCTTTTCAGCAAATTTCTTTTCCCTTCATCTCTGATATATTACTCATTCATATAGCAGTTACAATAATTATGTTTCTTAACTTATGTTATGTAATACGTAATTTCAAAATTTTCTAATTAGAATTTCCCAATCTTGAGGAAGTATTTTTAGTTACGTTCATAGATCGATTAATCGAAAACGAAAGTTTCCAAAATCGAGATCAAAGCAGCAAAGCAATAGATTATGTTATTATATTCCTCACCAAAACAAATTGTCTGCAGTTTAAGTCATGCGATATCGTGTTTCAACGTTGCAAAAGGAGATAAACTGTTTGCACAGTGACAATCCATCATTTGAGCTGAGAGCAAAAGCAATTTCGCGAGTGCAGCATATAATTTCCGACTCTGAGTGGATAGCAACGCGCAGATACCTGGCGGCTTGTGAGAATGAAATTCACAATCACTCTCGTCAGTTAGTTGCTTGCCGCCTGGATACGTTTTAATCTCGTGCGCGCGCTTTTTAAACTCTTACTTGTCACTTTTGACAAATTTATTTCACTCGACTAGCAATTTTGCTGCTCATAGACGCGCGATTTCTCTCCCCATAGGCTAATTGTCTGCGATAGAGTAAAAACATATTATGGAAAGCAAATAATAATTGCCGCTTAGGCCTAAGCACGAGCGCAAAATTAATTTTCTATTCCAATATTTCCCACCAAACACATAATTCTCTTGCAAACAAGCGGATCTCATCCATAAAATTTAATAGGCTCCTTAACACAAAAAACCAAGCATGGGACCATATTTTAGGAAAAGAAACGTTTTGGTTGATTGCATACTACTCCAAACGGGTTTGATTATTAGTTCTCCAGGATGAGCTAATCTTCGCAGAAATTTTGTTGTGTCCACTGCGACATTGCAACCATCAAACCGTTCGCCTTGACCTCCTTATATGTGGCTTTACGAAGATGAAACGAGTGTCAGTATAAACGCTTTTTTATGACGAAAGATATTTATTGTTTCTTACCTCGCCTTACCTGGTCGAATATGAAAATTTCATCTAATCCTCGGTTGACTGACAGGTTTTAGCTTGTTGGATTACATTTTACGCTTTACTTTAGCATCTAAACACAAATATATGTGGCTCCTCTCGATGAGGTAACGTCATTAAACAGGCATAAAATGCTTGGAACCTTTTGATTTAATTAGCCTAGAGCAAGGCTCAATTTGATCCCAAACCTGCTTGAAGCACAATAATAAAAATAGTGATCTGCTAATGAGCATGTCGAAGAAATTCTCATCTCACGAGCTGGACCGTTTTTGCAAAATGAGACAGTTATTCGACGTGAATTTCGCAATTTTTACTAGGCAATAAAAGCTCGCTAAAATTTCGAAATATACCTGTTTATCAAATCTGCAAGATTTTCATCTAAAAAAAAGCGAATTAGCGTGCCCTGGTCAAACCGGCTCGTCTTCATTTTAATTAATTCAAACGGAACATAAACTAGATTAGTTATCGGTAATATTAGACTTTCGATTTCTAAATAACCACAACAGGGTGAAAGCCAACACATATATTTGCCGAATTTTGTTGACTCCACTCTGCGTCTCAGCAGTTTTCTGTAACAACGCATGTGAGTAACGAAAAGCAGCGTGCAGGTGATAATAATAAATAACCCATATATAGAGAATAAACTTTCCCTACGAGATAAAAAAAATATTACTACAATGAAGACGTAATCCGTCTTTTCCACACATTCCAATTTTCATTTCAACGTGCTACCACTTACGCATTATAATTACCCGGAGGAAGGAAAAGTTCACGCATTTCATTTCAATTTCCCCAGGTGCCGGGCTTTTCACTTTCGTAATGCAACACCACGCGCTCATGATGTGGGTTCCTTTGCCTAATTACATCAAAGAGAGTGACCGCCAACTATTTGAGCATTCATCACAACAGAGCGAGAGAAAAAAGCATCGTGTTCTCCGCAACAAAAGAGGAGATGAACCGACCCTGTCAAGGCCGCGGCCCTCTGGAAGCCTGTGGTTGAGTCCTCGAGGAGAAAGTACGCGCCGAGTACCTGCTGCCGCTGCTCAATTAGATTCGCTCTTGCTCTTTGCGGTCTCTCGCCAGGCACATCCAAAATATGTAGCATCTCGTCCAACAAATCACCTGGCAGGGCGTTTGCTGCTCTCCGAAAAGCGCGTAGGCTTGATTCACCTCTATTTCTATTATAAGTTTTCACTCTTTCGCATTCATCACTGTTGAGTTTATTTTGTTCCTGACGAGATTGTGATTTCTTTCTTTCTTCAAATTGACAAATTGCAGCGAAAGCAAGATCTGATTTTGCTTCTGTTTTGATCGAAAAGCAATAATTGCAGGGCACGGCGCGACAAGTCTTTCCTTTTCCGAACACGTCCGTTCGCGATGGATCCTATCCTCCTTTTGCTAATGCATCTCACTCATTTTAATTACGGAGAGTTATTTTCTATCTTCGAGTCCCGGTCCGTTTCATTACCGCGGCGAATCTCTCTAATGCGGTCACAAAATGAAATAACCATTAAAATAAAGCAGAATAAAATTGGATCCTTTGAGCGGAAAGGAGGTGCGTCTCGAAGCGGATCCTGCGCGCCGTCGTTTGATGGATGTGACAACATCCAATTGGGTTAAAAGCATCATGTTCGCGGAGACACTTGTAACTCACACCTCACAATAATTATATTGACTTCAAATGTGCATTTTTTGCCGACGGTCCAGAAAGTATGAAAGCCAGTTCAAGAGCTTAACTAGTTCATTAATTTCTGTTTATGCTAATGTGTCTAACGCGCAAATCAGAAAGTAAAAATCAGAGCTGCGAGGGACCAAAGAACTTTCTAAATTAAAAAATGATGACCGCACCGGACTCGATCGTTTAGTAGCAGCAGGTGAAATCTCTCAGCGCGTATTGCATGAATGCTGCTAATTGTAAGTACCTCATTTTCGATTAGCTACTAGAAAATGCAAATTAGAAAAAGACCATAACGCTAGGTTAAAAATTAACATTTCGTGTGTATTGGAGGAAACCGTAAATCACCCTATTCGCGTGTTACTTATTATCTGACAGGTGAAACTTCCATAATATGGAAAACACGCTAATTTATCTCCGAAACTAAATGATTTTTGAAAAAAGCAAATTGGCACGGCCGCATCTTCAGACCATTATTTTCTTCGGCCGTCTCGATAATGACACTAATGGAATAAAAACAAGCGTCCAAACATCCAAATATTGTGCGCCAGGGTATATTTATTTGCTGTCGCCCTGCTGAGAGAGTTTTCCATTAGAGTGTCAACACTCTCGGCCGCACACACTGCTTGCTGTGTTAGCTTTTAACGCATTGGCAACGAAACGAGTGCGGACGCTGCGACATGATGTAACTTAATTTCGTTGCAAAAGCAACAAACTTGTCCAATTTATTGCCACCGATTGCAATTTTGATAAAACGAAATCACGTGTGAAAGAAGACCTCTATCTAAATTTTCAGGAAGGGTAATGTGCATTTGCTCATAGTAGAGGCTTATCTCCAGCTTCTCGGAATGAGGAATCTTGACTCGTTTTGAATAACAAGGAGTTATGCAAAAAAAGGTCGTTACTTAACAAAATGTGCGCCGCGTTGTTGGAAGAAATCTTTACACGAATCTTGACATGCCCGAGTCAGAGAGCTATATGAAACAGTTTATTTAAATTTAGCTTTCTTCTTTGTTAATGAATGCAAATTAAAGCGAGCAGCTGTAGCTTCCTCGTTTTCATGCACGAGCGTGTCTAGCCTCCGCTACTTCCATGCACAAGCCGCCTGCCTATTAATTACGCGTGCTGCCTTTGTATGTATTGCGCGCTGCTTCTTTTCAGCATCTCTCTCAACTGTTGCATCCTAGAGAAATTTCGGCGAGATTAAATTGTTTGGAACAATTAAAACGTCCTGTTAGATTTATGATACTTTAATTCCCATCACTTTGCATAATTAGGCAACCGAATTAGCATACTTTTAATTATTCCAGACCTTGCAAATTATCACACGTAGAAAACTCAACACCTCACTCAGTCAAATATTTACTACGCTTTTATGAATTATTTCCCAGTAGTAAACTGAGTGATAAAACAAGCTGCGGCTGGTTTAAGACCAGCTTTTGAACTAAAACTTTTAAATAAAAGTGTGTTAGGGTTTCCTTCTAGGTCTTTTGAGTAGATTATGGGTTACGATACGGTACATTCGGAAGCAGTAAAGCTTTATGGCAACATGCAACTCTCTTAGCCTGTCCAAATTTGCGACTTTCAACTTGACCAAGCGATATAGCAAATATAAAGCTGTAAAAGCAAAACAAAATTAATGTTGCTGTTTTCAATAGAGTTAATTCTGAACGCAAGACATTGACCGTTGAACAAAAGGAGGGGCAGTAACAGGACTTTTTGCAAGCTAAATTTTTTGTACCCAAGGAGGCTGGGCCATTTGTTTCTCGTTTCGAATCGCGGACCTTCTCAAAATTCAGCCCACGGGCAGAGAAGGTTCTGACGCGCAGTGGCTGGCTGATCTGGTTTGAGTGAAAATCGCTGCGGTCCGTGCAGATTTCTTCTCTTGCAAAAGGCTGCTTTTTATCGCAAACGGAATTGTTCGGTTTCTTTTTTTATAACAAGTTCTTTTCGGAGGCTGATGGAGGATACGAGAAGACCCTGCATTAAGCCTCTGTTCAGATTTTAACTGCCACATGAGATCTTTTATAATATTATGCGCAACAATTTGAAAGTGAAAATTCTCCGCGGCGGTGCAGTCCAAAATTTGCAAAATGCTACAAAGTTACTTAATTATCACGGGGTCAGTGGGATTTCTTGTGGGAATGATAAATGTGTTGACGAAAATGAGCTAGTGGCGTGCTGCGGCGTGGTTGCGCGAGAAGAACACTGCTAATTTTATGCATTGTTAACTGAGAAGGTAATTATGTTGTACCTAGCGCGTAATTTCGATTATTGCAATTAAGTGAACTGACTGAACTTTTAGTCTAGCTGAACTTCCGAACTCGATTTGAAAGCTGCGAGTTAATTTCTTTTTTATTAGTTTGTTATTTGGAGAGATTTCTTCCGACCGCATAAAGGCCATAAAGTTGACCCTGCCTGGATACGAAGTGACGAGAGGTTTCGCATCGCGGACGCGCAATTTCGCGAGTTGAGTACTCTCGGGAAATAAATTGCATGGTGGTGATGTCAGGGACAGGAAACCTGATCGAAATTACTTTCAGTACGGCGCACATCATTATTTTAAATTTATAGACAACAATTGAAACGAACACATTATCAGCTCATTGTTATCTGTAATTAAAATTTTATTTTATATTTGATGCCGAAAGTAAAATTATTACCCTACAATATGCGTGCAGAATAATTGGTAGACTTTATAGACTGGCTCACTCTATTTAATTTAATTTACATTGAGATTTTTTTATCAAAATGAAAGTAAACTCACATTTACCTGGAGCTTAAAATAATTTGTAATCTTCTTTTTCCTGATTAAACAGCTTAAAATAGTTATATAATAGAATTTACGAGCCAGAATTCTTTAAAATAACAAGAATGATATACAGGAGACAGGAAAAGATGTCTGTATTTAGGGTTTTATGAGAAATGAAATTAACCTTTCTCTCAAATTGGATGATATGAACTCGCACTTATGCATGCATTTCCGCACAGGCGTGACACATTATGGTGGGCGCACGATAAGAGTGATCGTGGCTTAATTTATCAAAAAAAAAAAAAAAAAATGTTTACATGCTGGCAGAAGGAAAGGCACTCAGTGCACGACGCACGTTTTATTAAACAAGCAAAAGCTTGTCATCCGCGCTCAGGGTGGACACCAGCACGCAATTAGGATGAAAGTGAAAACGCAGCAGCGAGCGACACTCGCAAATGCTGCAAAAGTCTCGCACGTGAAATATTTTCCATGTTTTTAATAATGGCCCGGCTGGAGAAAAAGAGATAGATTGGGGCTAGCTGCCGTCATTTATGAAATATATGCTCGGATTATTTTCACTTTCTGCTGGTTCGCCGACCGACACATAATGAAACGATTTCTAATGGGCAGCGAGAACCGAAAAGAATCTACTGATGTGCAGTGGCCGCCGAAAATCAGCTAACCGGCTCTCGCGGCGTGTTATTAAAAATCTCTCTCGCGGCCAGCAGCTGATAAATTGCACATGCGATGGATGCTTTGCCTCGTTTGAGGTGTTTTCTACTGGGCCGACCACAGCAAGAAGCAAAAAAGTAAATGAAAAGAAGTGTCTGCTGAGCAAATGACGTGGATTTTGAAGATTAAGCACAGCCTCACAGCGAATAAAAAGATGCGACGAGTGCGACGACAAGACAGAATTTGTCACCGCGAATAACGCCACTTATCATTTTTCGCACATGATGGTGCTGCCGACCGTCAAAGCTGTCTCTTGAAACTTTTATTTGGCCACCAGCGTGCGATATAGGCGTAGGAAGGTTCCAAACGTGCCACTCTTTGAATGGAGCTTTCTTTAATGGTTTGTATAGCCGGATTGTGTTATAGATCACGAGCGACGGCAAAAGAGCTTTGAATTGATTCGTCCTGGGAGGGGCTGCTGAATTCACGTCTAGGGAAAAGTTATTCACAGACTTTCAATTCGGCTGACATAAGATCGGTGCACGATTTTGGGAATAACTTCAAGGTAGGGAGTGTGAGAATAGTAAAAGTACACAAATGCGTGCGACTTCCTAGTGAAAAGATGCGCAAGTGAATTTGTCATTAATCACCTGACATGGAAGAAAGACTTTTGTTTGTAGTAATCTAATCCACATTGTGAATTGAGTCTCACGAGAAAATGATGAGCACCTCATGCATGAATGTTTGATTTGAGGATAACAAACGCGCAGCTCCGTTTTTTTTAATTGAGTAGAAATTTGCAACTATTTTCTATTCATGTAAATCAAAGAGCCGTAAATGAGGATAATATTTATGTTGAGACACCCAATACACATTTTAAATAACACCGCAAACTTTATATTATATGAATTCTACATATTCAATTTATTGCTGCTCACCAAAGTTAGTTAACAATGAGTTATCATCAGCCCCTCAATCTAGGAATTGCCAACAAAATGGTTAAATTGATTTAGATTGAAGAGTCAGCCATTTACACCAAGATGGGATCAGGTTAAATGAGAATTTCAAATACTTTGCAATATCTTCACAAATTATATTCCATGCGCAGCAGCTAATTATTGTCACACTCTAAACCGCTATTTCAATAAAATGTACAGACATGATTATATCTTATATACATATATTTCAATTTTTATAGATATAAGCCGCAGTTTTCTTTGGTGTGCTAATCTTCTTTGCGATGAAAAAAGAATTGGTGATACTTTTGCTGAGGGCTGGAAGAGGTCATTCGTGTTCATAAAAAACGACTTGTGAATTTATGGCCACCGAACCTTCAGTAATGGTTTGTACACACAATATTGTTCAATTGAACCCACACACTATACAAAAACCTGTTTGGTTTGGATGCGATCTCTTTGACCTGTGGAAATGTTCAAGTAAATTTCATCCATGCCACCAGAAAATTGCACAAAATTCACATCTTAAAACGTTCGCAATCGAAAGTTGCAAAAGACACACAATGAATATGTTGGGGGTTTTCCCTGCAGAAAAAACCACAAGCAGTTATTTCGACGTCCACTCTTTTCAATTATCAAGCAATGCTCTAACAATAAGATATGTATTGGGAATAAATGAAAACACACTTCATCCTCGTTGTTTTGTTAAATTCGTCGTTTTAATTCTCGTCCATATATTCTTGGCTATTTGGTTTTTGAAGCTAGCCTCAACTGCCTCATGAGTAGGACGTACTGGTTGCCGTCGAAACTGTAGTCGAGAATTAAAACGACGAATTTAATAGAACAACGAGGATGAAGTCTGTTTTCATTTATTCCCAATATGAACACAACCTCGAGTGGTCGCCTATTTTTAAATAAGACATGTTAGTGCGCCAACACTGAATAATAATGCGCCAGCAAGGCAAGTTCAAGTTCTGCGAATTTCCCAGGCAACTCTCTCAATATCGCATTCTTAACTCTCGTCAGGAGGAAAAATGGCCGTTTTTCACACTGACGGAGAATACGTTTTACCGATCGACTCTCGACGGGATTGTTCTAATGGTATGCAAATATTTCTCTCCACTTGCTACTGGAGCATGAAATTTGAGCCACTGTGTAACATAACCTAGGCCTTGACTCGAGCGAGTGAGAGAAAGAGCATTGGAGTGCGAGCGATATCAGAAATAAAATACACTTTCTTCTTCGTCTAACGACTTGCATCTTTACACCATATATAAGCGAGAGCAAGCCAGACATGCAAGGTGCAGCGAGAGGTGAGATAAAAAAAACAGCAACGCTTGGAATTCACTCTCTTCGCTGTTTTATTTTGAGCTCGCGTGTGTCACACTTTTTGTCTGCCACGCTTTGTTGAATTATTTTGTAAGACGCAAAAAGCAGGCTGAATTTTTTTAACTTAATTTCATCAACTGCTCCTGACATGCTGAAACAAATACAATTTAATGTAATTACATTTTTGTGTGTTTTATATTTCTAGTTGATGGAAGTGTTTAATTTGGGGGAGTAAGAGATAAAAGTGCAGATTTTAATCCCTGGGGAGATCAACAGCTGTCAAACAAATATATTTTAAAGACGAGAAAAATCCTCAAAGCTCACAGATAATTTATCCGATTAAGATGCTTCAGCTTATTGTAATCAACTGAATAGAATTTTAGAAATTTCCGCCCTTGAAGCGTTTCACTGATGTAGATATTTATATAGTTAAAATAACTGGTAACCACACATGCAATGAATACAAATGAAATTCTAATAACCCCTTTAATGAAGACAATAATTCAGACAGGAAATTCGAGGTGAAGGTCTTGTAATCGATTGAAAGAGTTACGACTAAACGAAGTAAAAATAAAAGAGAGAATCATCCTCAATCTCAAACCGCTTATTACTTATCGCTCAAGCGTGTGAGGAGACAAAAAGTAAATCGTTATTTTCTTCCATTTTCGAAGGTCGTCATTGAATCTAATTACGGAGCAATTTGACTGTCCGGCCTGGAGAAACTTGCATGGAATTAAAATTAGCCACACTGCCGTGCACCGAGAGTGCATTCGCCCCCTGGGCTATATGCAACTGTCCGGATGCAAGAGATGCGGATGGAGCTAGAGATAGGAACGCCTGCAGCGAGCGTGCATGAGAAAAGTGCACTCTTGTTTTCGAATTGCAGACGCTTGAATGGAACACTCGCTCACTCGGGGAAAATATATACAAACAAAACTAATTGTAAGAGTACATAACGCTCGGTTCACTCTCTCCTGCATTTCCATCCGCGTGCATTGCAGCTCTATTTATATACTGCATAATGTAATTAACATTTAGAACCTGTTTTGCGCTCTTTTGATCTTGGTAATAGTCTTCTACGGTAGAGAGATGCGAGATGCGGCTAGAAGGAAGAGTTGTTTTATTTGTTGATAAAAATCAAGAGTGTTACCGAAAGCAATTAGGCTGCAGAATGGCGAGGATCTTCTTCCGGGAATCATAACGTGTTTTCTAAGAATAAAGTATTGTTTCTCACAGTCGCAGGATGTGTGCTTTAGGCATAATTGTATTTAATGCTCGTCTACCTTCCTAACATCTGCTAAATGAACAATTTTCTCGGTGTGGCAAGGCTTTTACAGGAAAAAAATTCATATAAAAAAGTGTAACAAAAAAAAAACACTATGACCAAAAAGAAGAGTCTGCCCTTTATTTGTTTCAATTAAAAAGCTGCTCAATTCTACAAAAATGCTATCGCATCAGCTGAGGAGGTAACAAAAAATTAACTACTATCGCATTCACAAGCTTTCAACCTTAAATTAACACCTGCAGCATCGTATTCCAGCTCAAGAATGTGGAGTTACGATGTAGACGTTTTCTAATTTGCATACAGATCAGTCCAAAACGTGCCGAATCAGTTATTTAAAGATCCTCGTCAACATCAATTAATTAGTGGCCACTTTTATTAAGTAGGATTCGCTCTCATAAAAAAATTAATTCCCCATCGACGAGTAATCATGGACAGCAGAATAACAAAAAGCAGTTTGAACTCTACAGTTGGCGCTACTTTCATTTTGGAGATCCGCTTTCAAAAGAGCAGATGCAAATCAGTGTTAAAGGCCGTCGATATAGACCTTGCGTATCAAAGAGTTGAGCCGAGTCGCATTCTCCTCTGTACACACAAACACAAAGCTGTCGAGTGACTTTGTTTGCGTATCCAAGCCAAGCGCCACGTAACTCGCAAATTAAAAGGAGGCTGACAGAAATTTCCCTTCGCAGAGATCCGCGTGAAAGAGAAGGTGGAAGGTGGTACATTCTTTTTCCGACGGCGCCATGGGAATAGGACGCGCATCTAGAAATTGTTTGATTATTTATAGTGCATTATTCACGGCTGCTAGGGTTGTAATTACCGAGTCGCCGATGGCCGTTCTCGGGTCCTCGCCTTGTTTTTGCGGCCGCCTGTCTCTCCTACCGGTCATTTGCATATGCATACATCACCACAGTTAACGTTTCATCTCCCAGTCCCAACAGCAGAGAAACCAACGCTCGGCAGAGTGTATAAAAATCGGATTTTGATTTCTCCTTCGGGTTTATTGCTCTCCGTGGCGAAAAGAGGAGTAAGCAGGGCCGCAATTCAATTAAAATATTGCGCGCACTGAAACTCGCGTGCCATCATATTCGCACTTTCTTCGCTATGGGTATCGAGGTGAGTGTCGGTTTTGTGCCTTCTCTTTTGGTTTCGGGCGCCCAAATGCATGTATAAATCCGCGTGCGCGCCGCTGTGCACGCCCTAATTGCTGCAGACGCTCCTCCTAGGCGAGCAAAAGGAAGGCCGTGCGCGCGTTAATTGATGCTCTTTAGATGTCAAAAGGGTTTTTTCTGCTCTTTATTGCGCACCGATAACACGCTGTATCGCTCCAGCCATCGAACACGGGCAATTCCATAGCTTTCATTTTTGCTCCTTTCCAGAGGTGCGTCTTTTTGGAATGAGCAATGAATTTGCAGTTTTCGTGCAGATTCGAAAATCATCTAATTAATCACTGTCCCTCGGCCTCATTTGCGTTGAGCAGGATCCGTGGAGAGAAACTATAGTTTTAATTTTCTATTGCTTGCCTTCTTAATTAATTACACCATTATTAGAGTTATAGATCAAATCCGCTGAGCAGATGTTTATTTTTTGCGAAGGAAAATTTCCTCATTTGAAGAATGGCTGGCCTTAATTTTCGGTGAAATAATTGGTCCTGAGCTTTTCATCGCACACGGCGCGGACAAAAAATGACATCCTCAGGCAAATCGTGATTGCAACTCGCTTCTGATGATTATGTGAGGCAAGCCCCTGAAACCATTGCAATGCAGACTAGAAAATCATATAAAACTCTGTCTCTGTATAGTGAAGATCACCGTGTGTTGCCCGTCATGTAATCCCCGTTTTCACACGTGGGTGCGAGCCGAGCGAGCCAAAGATTGCTCAATTATGCAGGTCGGTGCGAGGCAATAAACACCACTTTCGACGACGCAATGTTTATTCTGATTATTAGATGTGGTGCAGTGCGGCAGCGGCACATACACACACGCTAACCCAATTCATTCGCATAATACACAAACCGCTGGCAACCGCGGTGGTCGTGTGCGCGAGGGTTAACCCTGCTCTGTATGCAGTCTGCGGTCGTGCCGTGGGTATCTATTCGCGACTTTACTGTGCGGTGGATCGGCGGCTAGACGCATCAGCTTTTCTAGGTCTGACGTGGTACTATCTGCTCAAGTTTGATGTTGAGAGAAATTTTTAAGAAGTGAGTCTATTTCTGATTGGAACATTTTAACTTTAGGAGTTTACAAGATGTTTTTTAATAAATAAAATAACGTGTTACAAGTTGAAAAAATTTGACTTAAGAAACAACAAAATAATATAGCTACACAAAATTCTCTACGATAAATTTTAATCTTAAAATCTAAGGGTGGTGAGTATTAAATAGAGCAAAATTTAAAAAGTAGTTACCTTAGTTTAACCTCAAAATAAAAATACTTATAGCAAAGCAATCAAGCAATTTTCATAAAGTTTTTGGTAAAACAAAATATCTAGAGCAAATAGTTGAAATTCCCCAAAAAATTTGTAAAATAATGACGGCAGCTAATAGAAAATGGTAAAAACCAAAGACGCAGGACACCGACTATGAAATTAATGCAGTCCTGGAGGAGTTTAAATCACTAACCGTCAATTCACGTCTATCCGCACTTTGTTTGCTTTTTTCAAATTAATATGAAAACAAGGGGAAAAATATCCCTAACACTCTGCACTTTCTTTAAAAATTCACAAAAAGTATTCCACGTACGTATATGTGGCTTTCTTAGTTTTTGGAGAAAAACATACCTTGAATATTAATGTGAAAAGCGCTGTTTTAAAACACAGGCTCTTAACCTGCCTTCCGCTTGTAAAAATCACGGCATAACCACAGGGATGCCAGATGAAACAGGCCTGTAGATTTCAATGCATGATGTCAGGATCACCCAACGAGTCCTCTTGGAAGCAGTGAAGCACAAAAGAAAACGCTGACCCAATCCGCGTGTGTTTATTCAATCCTCAAATGAAATTTACTCATACGTGCATGCAATACTCATAATTAATTGGATGACAAGCCGATGTTCCATTTGACGCAACGCACTCAGCAGCTTCCTTCATTGCTTAGATAATGACCAGTCGTAAAGAAAACCGCTCAGTGTGTGCATCTCTCGCAGCGTTTCTCTCTGCTGCATCATATACCAGCATGGAGGTCGGCGGGAGGTCACTTTAATAACGAGGGATGGTCACTTACGCGTTCCGTACTTTCTCTGCAGCCAACTGGGTTCATTTTGACAGGGATTGCAAAGCCATAAAAAATTGCGGTCGTTAATGCCGCACGGACACCTCGCCGAGTACGAAAAAATGTTCCGTACTGGATTTCGCGACTTGATTCTAATTGCAGATTGGGAGAGAGGCGGTATATATCATATATATCAATCCATGGATTTTCACCTAGCTCATGCAGATATTTCTGTATTAATACGACTTTCCCTTTGGAACAAATTGTCAGTATCGATCTTGAAGGGCAATCACGTCTAATTCTTCGTGAGCATTTATTTCTTCAGCAGGTTAAACAGAGCTCCTTTTTCTTACAAGAAACATTGAGAGATAAAATTTTATCTCCGTATAGCGCACGTCGTTAAATTCCGAACAAGAAAACTGTAGCATTTTTCCACCTTTTTGCCCAGACAATGAGTGTGGTGGCAGCAACGCAAAGAAAGCGAGCAGGTTAATTAGCAAAAATTTCTATCGCGGTGTAAAAGCAATGCGATGTGCGGGCGTCATGAGAAGCTTACCAATTACCTTGCTCTATTGCATTGTCACCGCTGAAAGAAAGAAGAAACTGATTGTAATAAGAGGGGGGCCGGCAACGCTCACAAAAGCGTAATTAGCATACATATTAATAATGTATGCCCCACGTCCAATGAGGCTGGTGAGTGCTGAGAAGCCGCGACTAACTTTCAATTGCATACGGCGAAAATAATAGCAATAAAATAAAAAGTAACTGCGCTGAGGCGCGGAGAAATTTTCAAACGCACACCTCCATATACTGCGGGTACGTTGCGGAGAACAATTGCAGTAAAAATTCGATCATGACTTCATTAGCCGATTGTTTTACAGCGTAAGAGAGCATTTCGTTGATGAAGAGAAAGAAAACCACCGTCGCTAGAATTTCGCCGGTCAGGGCGGCGGTAGAGCTAATCAGGACGCGGAAATCTCGCCTCGTTTGCTCATCGCGCCACTGCCGCCGAGTAAAATTGCATCGAAAATGGTTTTTTTATGCGCCTTGCCCCGGTGTGCGAAACTAAAACTGTTCAGTGGAAAGTGCTATAAATTTTGTAATATCCCGAGAGTTCTAAAAGGAAAATTTGTGTCAGATTTTATTATAAAAGGATGGCGGCTCAGAAGTGTTGAGATGAAGTTCTGTACAACATGTTTCAAGCACAGCCGCCGGTATTGTTTCATACTTTCATAGCTACCCGCCTCAGGGAAAAGCGCTCGAGGTGAGGTTAAAAGTTCACGCAGGTGCATCAGGCCAGTGAAAAGCAAATGGTTTTTAAGCAATATTTAATAATTAATATTTTACATCCTTTACGTTTATCCCAACACATATCCTTAAAGTAATGCTGCACAGAAAAATTACAAAAAATCCTTCTTACCTTTAATTGAAATGCTTTCTGAAATGTGGGGAAGGAGCTTAAAAAAATTTAGTTTGCCGTTTAAATTTGCGAAAAAGTTGGCACCAAGGTTTGCATGCTAATCAAGTGGCGAGCTCTGTCTCCCTTTTGAATATCAGGATTTATTTCACCATAATTCCACACTGTTGGATTAATCGCGACGAGAGAAATCGGAATCAAGCAAAAAATCATTGAAAAACTAATGAGAGTAAAGATTCTTTTTATCCTTTTGAATTTAACCGTTTAATATTTCAAGAAATTTGGCGAAATCTGAAATTTAACTGTTACTTTGTCCTGATTTAAGTATTGCACATTGTATTGAGATAAACTTTGCTTAGCTATACAAACAATAGAACTTGCTATATAGCCAATAATACAAAATTTTCTGTAAAATGTGACTGTAAAGCTCTACTTTAATCAAATTAAAATGCACATTAAATTTTATTTTTAATTTGAACAATATTTCATTCTTAAATAAATTACAATGCTGCTTCCAAATTTGCAACTAACATTTATTTTTTAAATGTCATCAAGTATCTCTATTTAGTACGACAGTGTGTCGATTTCTACCGTATAATCCAATGTCAGCATTAATTATATGGTAGTATGAAAGATGAAGCAAAGAAGTGTCAAGACAAATTCTACATTATGAAGAAATAAAAAGTGATAACGATCATTATATTGCCTGTTAAACTGGCGTGGTTTGACTGCAAAGCAGTAAATTTCAGTGATTGTTAAAGCAGAATCGACAACCCTACAAAATCATTTTAAGGCTCATTTCTAAATAAAATTTAATCTAAAACCAATTAAAATCCTCCACTCCATACACTGTTTGTATTTCTGCAGGCACTTAAGAGTGCTTGAACAGTCCCACTCATTTAATAGTCAATGCAGTGCTTGCTTCGCGACGCAGCAGTATGTATGTAATATTTCCAAACTGGTTGCCTCTGCCAAGAAGGGCATAAATCAAACCAAGTGCGTCAGTGTTGCAAACAAAAGTGTATAGGTCGGCTGTGTATGATGTAATTCCGTCAGTTCGTACGAGTCGGTCATTGTGCCAGCAACACTTTGAATTCGCGACTGCGGCGGTGTTCTTCTCGCGCAAGGTGTGGTCATTGGCACCACGCATCGCACCCGCCGTGTGTAAATTAATGCTTCCTCCTCCTCCCCCTCACGCACGCACACACAGACGGCCTTGCCATTGCTTCGAGCAAATTCATAACTAACACATGAATATGTTTATAGTTTGGCTTGTAGGTGAATAGAAATTAGCTCTTTGGCCTATTAGCCACTTGGTTACACTATAATTAAGAGCGTGCCAAAAACTTTCGCTCTTACAGAAACGCACTTCGTATGCATGTCCCTTATGCACGCTGCTCAGTGCGTTTAATTGGCGTAAGTGTGTTTTCTGCGTTGCCCAATCATTTGCGTTGCGCTGCTCTGGAAGATTCACGGCGTGCTCGTGTAGTAATGCAACTTTTCTCGCATTTATTGTTGTTGTAAATCTTCCCAAATAGATGAAAACGTTTTGTACAGGTCAATTACAACGTGGGATTTTGTTGTTTTGGTCACAATTATTAAAAGGGATGTTGCAAATCTCGAGGTGACATCTTTTGCATGTTTTCGCACCCCTTGTCACTTAGCCTTATGTTTAACTTGTGTTTTTTGTGCGGCACCAGCCAACCATGGTAAAGAGGCGAAAATTTTCTCACTGAGTCCGAGTGAATCTCACACCATCTGCTCATTACTTTCTCTGCCAAGCAGCTTGGCAATTCGTTATTTGAGCCATTTGCCTCAATTGCAAACAAACACTCCAAAGCCTCGTGTGCGAATTATTCGCGTGATGCTGGGTACGCTTCCAGGAACAATTTAAAATTTTTGCAAATCCGTTGAAAACTAGATTGATATCGTGTCTCTTGACAACATTAATTAAATGAACTTTCCTCTTCGATTGTGAACGCGGTTCCAGTATGTGCATCTCCTTCCGAGAGATGCATGTTTCCTGTCTGTTACTTGTTACGCTCGTTGTCGGCCAGAGGAACTCTTTGAAAGCTTTACACAAATGCGGAAGAGCGTGAATTTACTCAAGTTGCCGTATTTTTTACTAATTGTAAGATGCGTCCGCCTAGAGAAAATTGTACGTATATGTCCTTTCTAGTTGAAATAAGTACTTAATAAGTTTTTAAAATATGTGTTACATGGATCTGCAGGGCAGCTTTACCCCAAACACTCCCACATTCGAGAATTCAATTTATTGAAACAAAATGGTCTTCTATTAAGTAAAAATTTGTGTTGTATTAGTTCTTTATTTTATTATATACTAAACTTCAACACCAAATTGAGCGTTAATTACATAAATTCCATAAATTAAGAGTCAAAATTAAAAGCTTGGCATCGTTTGAGAACGAATGGGACCTTTGTATTAAGCTCATCATAATAAAAAGTACTTGACTGGGATAGTTTATGTTTCATTGACAATGCATTCCGGGACTGGACTTTCGAAAATCTCAGACAATAAATAGCACTGTATTGCGATACGATAAATCGTCCCCAGTGGAAAGGTCAGTGTATTTGCGCAAGAAGACCGAAATAAATGTACAATGCAGTGGTATTTAATAAAAATACCCACGTAGCTGACTCAGACAAAAAAACAGCTCTTGCACGCAGCAAAAGAAAAATAGCGAGCAATCTTTCATTGTGTGGTAATCCAAAGGACCACAATTTTCACGTGCTGCGTAATTAGTAAAAAAACAAGTTCTCTTCCTCACTTCGTGCCTCGTAATTCAAGCTGCGCGCATGAAAAAAACCAGACAAAGTGCAGTGGATTACCTAAGACTGCGTGTGTTTATTTTATTAGAGGCGCGCGCACAATAAAAATGTGAGGCATCATCGTGAACGGAAAAGCACGGTGAATAAATAATTTACGGCGTCGTCATTTTGCTCTGCACACGTTTATTGCGCGAGAAAGTGAATCTTTTACGATAGAGAGGCCTAATAACCCTCTGAGACGAAAAAGAAAACATCTATATCATCGTTTCACAATCGAGGCCAAAGCGACCCCGAGCCGACGCACGAGCCGCCGTCGCGGGGTGCAATTACCCGAATTTATGGACCGATCCATTTCCAGCTACCCCGAAATTACAATCGGGAACGAAGCGTGAGGAGCAATTTGATTCTCACACGCGGTGAAATAATGAGGTGATGGAAGTCGAGATGCTGGTCACTTGAGGTCAGCGATGCGAGGAGAAAGTCGGGCTCCGAATGCTTTTCTTTCACGCCGGGATCGAGTTTTGTGTTATGACCATAGCCTCGTTTATTCTTCTCGGTTTCGAGTGTCTTTTTTTGCGACGCACCGCAACGAGCTTGATAATTACCGCGAGTTGCATCTTTAAGATTGTTTAAGCACGCGGAAATTTCTCTCTGCTTGATTGTACGACCGTGATTCGGAGAAAACGAGAACCAGCAGCGTAATCGCCACGTGCATTTTTCATACGGGCTTTTGGTGCGCTCGGGTACGAAATGTATGTGAACTTCCTCTTCCTTGCAGCCGTTAGCTACCTCCGGAACAAATAAACACCACACGCGCCTGATGCATCTCTCGCTTATCACCGAGTGTGCAATATTTTGTACAAATATATTTTTAACAAGCGCGATGAAAGGGCGATAAAAATCGGCGGGAAAAGCACGTAGTTCTATTGCAAGTGCTAAAATAACTTCTGCGCGCGTCAATGCGATGTGTGCTGTAGAATTAGTCATAAAAATGTAAATTTCAGTGGGTTATAGGTCAGCATCTGCGAGAGGCAATAACTGCTCTCACAATAGCCGTGAGATTCGCTATCACACACTCCGCTGAATTTTTAAACTCCCGTAGCAGAAGGGAAAGGTTGAATGAATAAACTCGGCCGTAAACAGAACCAATATGGCATGAATTAATTAAATCTATTATTATTATTTTGTAACACATAGTGCCGGCTAGAGGATTTCCTTTTTTGTTTACATCATGAATCTCAAATATATCATCAGTATACAAAGCAGTGCATAATGCTTTCTTCTCCGCGGTAGCGATCTTCCCACGCTTAGCGTTGAATGCAATTTTATTATCTGATGAAAATAGCTGCGAATTAAGAGATAATTCACCGTAGCGGCGAGTGTGTGCGGAGAAACCTATATTGAAAGTGCGAGTCAGCAAATAATGCACTCCACGCTGTAAGTGCGAGTACGTATTATTACATTCTCAATAATGAAACGAGATAATATGCATTTTGCTTTCCAAAACAAGCGCTGCGTGTACGACTAAAAGCACATGCAAATGCGTCGCCACCGAGGAGACCCAGGAAGACCTTTCTTATTCCTCTGCTCGCGGGCAGAAAAAATTTGGCAGCTGCTCTTTGTTTATTGGACAAGATTATGCGATGCAGTCCACGCAACCGCCATAATAATAGTGAGACGAGAAAGAAAGTTCGCGCGTCGCCTGTCCATTGTGTATTGTGATTTAGGAAGAGGCCAGAGCGTCTCAATGAAAAATTACCGCTCCAGACTTCTATTACGAAACTAAAATTGTTATTTTATCTTGCACTCGTTTTTGTCACTTGGAATTGACACCTTGAGAAATGTTTTTCTAATATGGTTTTTACCTATTGGCATTTTCTCAATTTATGGTCGGTTTAAGGCTTCTTCTTTGAAATCAAGATTTCAACGATTTGTCAGTATCTAAGTTGTTTCACAGTTCAAATGAAAGTAATCGATATTTGGCTAAAATTTTTAGAAATCTATAACCTTATCGCATTAAACAGAATAGAAACATGTATTTTCATCTCTTATACGCTATCATAACAATGATAAGATTAAGAATCAACTCTATCTTGCAACCGCTCGCAACCTTGCCTTGCCAATTGCTCATTTTTTCAGTGCTCTCAAGTGACAAAAATTTAATTGCTTTTGTGATCAAGCACATAATCTACACGATTTCATTGAGACCATTAAAGAAACACTATAAAACATAACACTTCAATGGCGATTTTTATTACAAGAAGACATACTTGTTCAACACTGACAAAGTATGAGAAATAATATCAGTCACTTCGCGTTTGAATTCTTCGTCAGTTTCAAACGCAGCCATTGCAGTCGCTGCAAATAGGTCGAGCTGATCCGCCTGCGCAAAGAACTCGTCGGTGAGCTCACCCTTGTTGCTCGCTGGCTCGAACGCCGGCATGAACTGCAAAGGTCTGATGGCCATGGCGATGACGACGCCGTAGTACCGCGCCCTTTCGTAGCTCTTCCAGAACTTGTCAAAGTCGATGATGTCCGGGGTGGTGCACACCTCGGCGTTGAAGGCCTCTACGTATGCGCGAACAATGTCCATTTCGTGGTTCTCCCTGAACTCCTTCGTCGCGTTGACGTACAAGAAGTAAATCAAGTCAGTGCAGGCCGGCCCGTGGCGGATGATTTGGAAGTCGATGAAGCGTATGTCGCACGCATTGCCGTCTTTGTCCATTTTGAACATCATGTTGTTCAAGTGGCAGTCGCCGTGCAGAATCACATTAGGTCCGTTTTCCTCGTCGTACTTGAAAAATTGGAGGACGTTGTTGAAGAATTCCGGACTGCCGATGAACTCGACAAACGAGCCGACAGACGGAGTGTCCAAATATATTTTCTTCATGATGGGAATTATCACAGACTGGACCGTTAAATTAAAGAACGCCTTGAACTGCTCCGAACCTTTGCCCTCCAGAAGTGGGTCGGTGTCAAAGAAGTCGGCTGGCATGACCTTTCTCCACTTGATGTTGACCGATGATGCGTGGATTTTCGCCAGCTTCCGTACGCACATTCTCGCGAGCGGAAACGTCAGCTTTTTATTCCTCCCAATGTCCTGCAATGACTTGGCGATGGTGGCGAACCCTGATGCTCGCAGGTCCTCCATGATGATCGCATCCTCGTGAGCCACCAGGGCGCGGACGATGGGCAAATCGGGGCAGTTCTTCTTCATCAGCGGAAAAATGGTGTTGAAAAAGGCACTCTCGCGGGCCATGACATTATTGCCCATGGCCTCGATCATGGCCACGTGGGCAGCCAACACCGGACGCCGCTTGACCATCACCTGGAGTTCTTTCAAGTCACCCAGGTGGGTCTTCACTTTGACCTTCACACTCAGCATCAACGACAAGAACCCTTGCACGGTTTCGGTGCCGTGCGTTACCTCCAGGTCGATTATTCGGCATTGCGGTCCGTAGACTGTCCTCACGGCTGCCAGAAGATCACCCGGATGCACGAGGCTTTTCTTGTCATCGCCCATGACTGCGGCGGATTGAACGCAGCCTCTGATTGTGAGTGCGAGCCAGTTGTGGTGCGTATTTGTTCACCTTATCTGAACGATGAAAAAAATTAATCGCTGTGTAGGAAATGTAGCGGAGCTAAAAATAATTATTATTATTTAACAAATTTTCATCCGTCTTTCAACTTACATGAACTGATAAATGTTTAATAATCAAATGATATTTCTACGTAAATTGAATCTGAAATATACAATTTCCATTTACTTTTACTTTTTTGGTGTGTTTAGTTGTAATTTCTTGGAAAATCATTGATTAAAATGATTTGTAATTGATTAAATAAAGACGATTAGGGAAACTATTTATTAAGTAGAATTCAAGACTTTAAGTTTAATTTGGGTAGAAGCAATGACAAAAAATATTTTCCTGTTTCACAAAGCTCTTTATTTTGTAAGTAATTCCCGTAATTCCTAGGATAGTTTCGATTTTTGATCTCAATTAAATATAATTATAATTTAAGGACTGCTTGTGTGAGAGGTAAAACAAATCAAACAAGAAATAAATGGTAGCACTGTTTTTAAATAAACTGGAGTGAATGAGGAATAAGCCAAAGTACCGAGGTGAGACCAGACAAAATTGCAATTTAAATAGAACCATATATGAAAAAAACATTTTACCATTTCGTACGCCTTGCAGAGGGAAGGAAACTGCGCCGCCGAGCAGTCTTTCAGTGCGGGTGGCATAACGTTCTACTCTTTCCAGACACGATCAAAACTCTGAAAGTCCTTTATTTGTAAATTTATTATTAAAACGTGATCTCATCAACTGTTTTCGGCTCCTCAGACTTGCCTCGACCGCTGAGATCGAAAACTGTGGAGATTAGAATAGCAGCTGCTTGACCATATGAGTGTTGCACGTTTTAGTGAAACTAAAATTGCAGAATCATATGGGCAACAAATGACTCATTCTTTTGTAAATATTCGCTAAAAATTCTATCTTACTTGGGTACTCAAGTTTTTGCCATTCCTCTCTCCTACTAAATAAAGTGTTTTTTAAATATCCCTCATAGTATTGTGAAATCGCTCTCAAGGCTGTGAGCTCTAACAGTGATGTGTAATCTTACAAGAATTAACGTGCAGGAGGCTATGAATTGTTTAATATTTATGTCTAAATAAGGCAATAATATACAGATGTTCTATATCTTATCTGCCACTCTGTTTATCAAACACAAGTTAATCTTCTTGTGCAAAGGTGTAAGCACTTAATAGTGGATAAGCTAAACTGGTCAGTGTCGCTCCACTATTAAATAGGCGCAATCATTGCTTTTATGAATGATGACGGAAAAAATGAGTTCTACAGGCAAATGCATTCTTTCAATTTAATTAATTATTTTAATGTATAAATAAAAATTATTGTGTATACATTCAAATAAGTAAATTTTTAATGAGGGCAAGCATGGGGCAAAAGTTATTTTTCTGGAAGCTCATATATAATTTTGAACCTAAACAACAGAAGATTAGGTGGGCTAAAATTGGAAAGGTGTAATTTTGAGATAAATAATTTAAAAATGCACTCTCTTTAAGTTCGAGTTTTCAGATCTAGTCGAACGATCACCTGCAGCTTGAAACAAAATCGTGCGTTCTTAAAAATTTCATTATGAGGAAGTACAAATTTGGACTGATTTTAATGCTCACGCGCGGAGTCGAGCATAATACTGCACAGGGAATTTATGGCACTCGAACGAACATACTCCATTATATACTCGATGAATATTCAATAAAAATTTACTTTCATTCTGAGCCAATTTATTTTGCGGCAATGCACGCCGCTCTGACATAAATCGCTCGCATCACACTCACAGAAATCATGCACATTCACAGTGATTTGCTAGTCATGAACTTCCTCGATAAGTGTTAGTGCGTCAGGCACAATTGCGCGGCGATGAGCGCGAGCAGCAAACTTTCTTCTCGCTGCGTCTGCCAGAATCGTAGCCGGACAATCGCAGTAAAAAGTTAAAAATCCAGAGTCGCTCGAATGAATAAGTAAATAAACATGTGGACTGCTACTGCGGGCAACTCTTACTTTTATCTATGCTACGTGCTTGGTGGATCAATTCAAACGACTTGCATATGTGTCGTCGCCTACTTGAATTTCCAGAGGCGCTTGGTGGATCGGCAAAAACTCAGCCGAGAGTCTGCGGTTGAAGCCGCTCTCGTATATACGTCCATTGTAAAATCATTGTTGGTGTATTATTTTATGTGTGTGTATACAGTGAGCAAGTTTGTATTTTTTGTTTCAGTTTTTCGCTTCTCGCGACCGGGATCATTGTCATTAACGCCTTGAGGCACAAGTTCAGAGACGAGTGAAAAGCGTCTCTAGAAAGTGATCTCTCGGGTGCCGCGTTATTAATATAGAAACACCTTTTTATGCGGCGTTCCAAGCTATTCAAAATCACGGCGGCGCCAATCAGCGGAAAGAAATCGATTCAGTGGACGATGTTTGCGGGGATTTTTATTTTTCATATTTGGTTAGAAATTTTCTTTCGCAGCACTCTAGGCAATATCCTATTTGTGTAACACTCTTCGAAAACTTCGGAGTGAAACATTAGAGGCAAAAAATTAAAACAAATCTTTTAAAAGATGAATACCAGTCTTTTATAAACAAGGTAAATTTTATTCGAAAAACATTCAATTAGTTCACTCTTTAGGTTTGAAGCTTTTTTGATAAATCATTATTGCCGTGAAATCAACATTTATTTCTAGACTTAATTATTCATTCTGCCAACGATTATAAAGACTCTGCGATTACGCATCAAAATTCCCCTCAGTGTGTGAGAAGATCTTGTGGTGTAATTTTTAAGGTGTTTTTTGTGTTACGTAATTAATTTATTAATCCAGTGCTGCACGTGACTACATTGACTCAATATTTTTGTTTCTGCTTGTCATTTTTCGCCTCTTTCATGTTACTTTCCATAATATTTTTATTTTAATATTTTAAATCACAATTAAAAAAACATATTATATAATTCCTATTATCAGATGAGCACAATTAATCTTACTAACTCTCATTAATCATCATAAAAAAGCCAAAACTATATCTGAATCAGTCGATAGAATCCATTTTTTGCAATGGAATCTCTATTCATTTAGGTAAATCTTATTTGAGGCTGACTTTTTAAGATTTTTAATTCTTGTTTCTTTCAAATCCAATGAGTTTTTCTAATATTTTCAAGTTGATTTTGCTGAAATATGTGGACCATCATGTATTATTTTTAATCAATCTGATAGTTTCAAATTGAATTATATATCTGGTTCAAGATTATGGCCGTACGTGTAAAGCAAGTTTAAGGGCAACAGTATTTTTGCGGTTAAGTTTTGAGGGTGGGAGAAAAGCTCACCATCATCAACTGCGGCTGTGTATGCTTCCTTTCATTTGTTTTCGCTGAACAGTTTAGTCCCCTCTCCATGTGTAATTAACCTGACCCAAGATCAATCATCAGAGCGCATGGTGGCAGCGAACACAAGTTATTTTAATGTGTGCATGTGTGTGGTGCGAGCAGAGAAAGTGTTCTCTGAATTGTCAAGAATGAAAGTAGTAGCCCTATTATTTGACTGCGTAAGTTGACTACCCAGAGAGCGATGGACGCTGCCTGTTGCGCGGCTTCTCTGACTCTAGTTGACTCGTTAGACTGGTTGCAATTTGAAGTAAAAGTAGCAACATCTTTCGCACATCGTTATAAGCCTTTTTACAACTGTAACAGATTAATTTCTTTATTTGTACAAGGTGTTCACAAAAGCATAACACAGAGAAGTAGTGATAATTGTCATCTCTTTTAATGGCCAATACGTAGTGGAAATCAATTTTGCTTCTTTGCAACAGACTCCTCGAGAAGAGAAAAATGAACAGTAAAATTTGGTAGCGGGAATTTAGAAAATCAAATTGATAGGTTATGTTGACAGAGTTCTTCCAGGTAATACATTTCACACCCTCTGAGGAATTCCAAGCAAATTCAAAAGGTTTCTGGCGTTCAGCATGTGGCCCTGTTGCAGTTCGACATAGATGGAGAGCATCATCAGATGAACAGGAACTTTTCCATTTTCACTCTTGCACTTCCAAACCTGAATGGAATATTTTTATTATAAAATATCTAAGGACAGATGAAAGAAATAATGAATACTAACCAAAGAAATTGTGTCTGCAGCCTTGTCAAAGTTCCCTCTAATTGCGTAAGCGACGGCCAAATTATACAAAATTGTTGCCTTTGCAGTTTGCTCCGATGCAGGCTCGAATGGAGCTGTGAATTCAACATTACAATTATATACTATATTGTAACTGACGTCAAGATCAAAAGGGACTCAATCAAAATGCTACATAACAGGATATTTGAGGCCTTTCAAAAACTTGGGTAATTTACCTGTCGGCCTCTTTTCAGGGCTTGGCGACTCCTTATCATGTTCAACCACCTCAGGAATTTCCCAAATCAAGTCTCCCAGCACCGTTTCCGGCTGTAGCAAGTCAATGGCCTCGGAAATCTGATCTAGCTGGATTAATCCCTCGGCCGCGTACAACTGCGCCAGGAATCTAATTTATAAACAACATTGAGGCATGGCTTGAGAGTAAATAGTGAGGCGTACCGCATTCCTTCCGGCACTGTTGGCAACGTGAGCAGTTTCCTGGCGTATTCCACTGCCAGAACGGGCTCGCCCAAACACAGGCTGGTGTACGCGCTCGCAGCCAGAATGGAAATCCTCAAACTGTCGGCTTCCAACTCTGTCAGTGGAATTGAAGGAACGCTCTGTGGAAGATTGGATGGGCCGCTTAGTGTTTCCAGCAGAGTTGACACTCCAGAAACCGTCTGTAAATTTAATGAATTTGATATTATAAAATAAAATATACAGCGTTTGTTTTCTTCTTCAATCTTTGTTTCAAATTCTGATCTGATAAGTAATTTGAATCAACCAATTAATAAAAAAGCTACCAATGCAAGCAATTAATGCAAGGTTGTAAGAGATCAAATAACTGGATAATAACAATGAGAAGGAATATGAATGAACTGTAATAACTTGTAATTAAAATATTACTTTTGGCTTGCTTTGAAGCAATGAATGCATGAGGTTTGCTTCTAAATTTAAAGCTTTTTTATGGGCCCACTTCTGCTTTGCTCTTCACAGAGTAAAGTTTTAACATGGTGTGTGCCAGAAGTGGTGCCCTTTCTCACTTTTTAATCTCTTTTGACAAGTCATTTTTTGTATGTTTTATTTAAGTGAGAATAAACAAACATGAAAATATGACTCAAATTCTTTAACATGATTTACAAAAAATCTTTGAATGATCATGTCAAAATCGCATCATTTCTATAGCAAGCTTACATTTCATGTTTCATATCAATTTTGAAATTCAGCCAGAAATATTCATAAAATCGAGAGTGTGGTGATTATTCCCACTACATAGTGCTAGAAACGTCCAGACGTTTCCCAAGTAAGTTCCACACCATTCCAATTTACTCGTTTCAAATTAAATATTATAATATTAGTATGGTAGAATTAAGTGACAAATCACTTAATTCAATCAATAATTATTCAATGTAATAAAATACTGTAAACTCTGACAACAAAGATTAACCCAATTTCATCCCGATTAATAGCACACAACAGTACATACAGCAATAAAATACAATTAAAATAAACTCCAAATTGTGACAGGAAGGTCCAAAACCAGATTTAAAGTTTCATGTCCCCTTTGTTGATTTTGTAAAATAGCGTTAAGAAGTATTATAGTTGAGTTACTTGTCGTGTTTCAACACCTATTCTACAGGAGTGTTACAGGGAGCCAAAATCACGAGGTCAAATGTGTTTTTATCTTTTTCAGAAGCCCAAATAGTTTTTGGGTTATTATAATAGTTTCATAGACACATTTTGTGAACAGTTAAGGTATGTATTTTGGTCACCCAATATCCTTTAGATAATAATTATTTGTTAAACATTTCTTCCTGAGCATTTAGGAGCAACAAACAAGTGAACTGACCTGATTTTGCTGTGTTGAGGGGCTATCGGATATATCAGAAAGTTTCAGGAAGCCAAAATTGCTAGCTCCGACAAGACCATTTTGGTTTGAGTCGAGTAGAACGAGTGCGTTTTTCAAGCACATGTTCGCAAACTCTAGGCTCAAGCTGGGCTGGCTACTGCTACATTTTTCAACGCTGGAAATGCACAGAAAAATAATCATGCCTTTAATCATCTGGAGGTCTAAAAACCTACCCGACTTTTGGTCCAACCCTGCTGTTAAGTATGATTTTTGTGCTTGATGCCGACGGGATTGTGTTCGCAACAATTTTGTCTGCAGGATTTCTTCGGTCATAGAAATCAGCGTTATTCTGGAAGCAATTGGCATTTTACTCTTCTGCTAATTTCTTGATAAAATTTGTATACCGTGCCAAAATTTTGAATGCAACACTCTGCAATTCGAAGCCACAGTCTTGGGTTTGAATGGAAAACACGCACTGCTTTTAACAAGTGTGGGAACGCTGATTCTGGTTTGTTTGATTGCAAAAGCACTATTCCTAGGTTCATTAGCATCTGGGCATTTGCTATCTTTGCCGAAACTTCAGCTATAAATTAAAATGAGAGAAATATTTATTTTTTAATTCCTATAAAATATTTGCACGCTCGCATTCACAACCATGGGCTTAAAAATAATACCTGCTGGGGTTGTGTGCTTCTTGTTTGATTCCTCTATTGCTCTAGAAATGTAATTTGTGGCCAAAAGATTCCTGCCTCCCATGAAATGGCAGCAACCAAGATTGTTGAACCACATCATTTGAATGTTATCCCCGGATTCTCTGAAAAAGCACCATTTTAATAGCATTTAAAATTTTGTGTCAATTTCAAACACATACAGTCCTTCTGGTGGCGTCACAGAAGACAAAACACGAGCTGCTTTGTTGTACTGTCCTCTGAGAAAATCCAAATAGGACTTTGCCATTAAGGCCGTTGAATTCTGAAAGGAAATTTATCTTTTTGGATCTATCTATAGCTTTGAATTCTGCGCACGACTTACAAACTGCTGCTTGTTAATGGCAAGCAGAGCTTTCACGTCTTTTTTATTTGTCCTCCACAAGCGAGCCTGCAAACTCGCTCTTGCCCTCAGAGCTGCCAGTTTGGCCTTCAACCATTCGGTTTCGAACGCAGGCGGGAGAGGTGGAGTTGTTGGCTCCACAGGCAGCTTAGTGGTTGGTTCCTAAAGGATTTGTTACACCAAGCATTTTGAATTAATTGTTGCTAACCTTTTTATGCTTGATTAAGCTGGCGGTAATGACAGGCGACTTTTCCGATCCGGCACCAGTTTGCGAGAAGTACGAGCTGAGCAGTTGATTTTCCGTGTATGAAAGCAGAGCCAGTGCTTTTTGCGCTTGATTCAAGTTAAGAAAAACTTCGACAAGCAGGATGCACACTCTTTGGGCCAGCCCTTCGTCTGCAGACACAAATTTAAGCACAAATAACTCCCATTGCTAACTTTTTACTGCTCACCTAATGATTCAATACACTGAAATACTTTCAGCAAGTGTTTCTGAGCTTCACTGATTTGGCCTGAATTAAATAGACCAAGGGCAAGGTTGTAGTGGATGTAGCTGGACACATCTTGCTCTTCCTCTTTTACCTGGATTTGAGACAATTTATCAAATTGTCAATTTGAAATTACATAATAGCATTATCCTTACTTGTTCCTCCACAGCCTTCAGAGCCTTTGTGAAGGCATCACATTCTTTTAAATTGGAATTGCAGAAATTCACAATTGCTTTGTCGACGTGCAGTTTCATGTCCTTGGGCCGTATTTGCTCCAGTTTAACGAGGTGATCCGAGCAGCCTGAGAAATTGCCCTTAATGAAATCCTGGAGAGCGGCCTGAAACGAAAGATTTTAAGTCAGACGGAGTACATTTAAATTGTACGGTAGCAAACCTGGGCAATCTCACGTTCTTGCGGCGAAATTGAAGGCAAGTTTACCGTTTCTGGTTTGCTTGTCGTGCCGGCACCCAAAGTCCCAAACGCCTCCAGTTTTTCAGAAAAATTTTTTTCGTTCATTTTTTATTATGTGGCCGTTTTTTAGTGGGTTAAACTTCTCTTGACAGCTCAAACTCTTACAAACAAACAGCGGTTCGAGTCACTTTACACTCATCAGCTTCAGCGCCCATATGATATTATTATTTACGTTTGAATTTTATATTTTGGCATGGCATGGGTAAGACCGTGGCGCCACGTACGGCAGATGGCAAACTAGCGAGACGGTTTTATCCTGTAAAATAGGCAACAAATCCAACCGGGTCCAATTTTCACATTTTTATTGTATTTTATTTTTATGATAAATATAATAAATAATAATTATTATGTTGTGTAAATAATGTTTTACAATTTATTTGTGTAGTTTTCTTCTACGAAATCAATTTAAGTTTCATTTTCATCGGATAAGTAGGAAAATTCTGTTAAATTAGTAAAAACTTTCATATTTTGTAAATATATATATTATATAATTTTTTTGCGCATCCATTCTCTAATAAATGTCTCAAAATAGGATATGTATTGTTTTGAATTTCACGTTGATGATTAAGAGTGAAATAACCATTGAAAAGTTGTTAATAGGCTTCCTTTTGCTCTGTGAAAATGCTAACAAAAAATACTTTAAAATGCCGCTTGTTCATATAGGTAAAAATGCTATATGTATTACAATTAAAAAAAAAACTTTTGACCCTACCTAACTGTTTACCATTGTTTACCAAATACCTCAACCAAAACCCAATAAATTTCAATTTTTGTTGCGAATTTTCTTTGGCTTTTAAAATTTGAAAAATCAGGCAATTTGATTCGTGTATGCCTGCGGACGAAATTTGATCATACTTATTTATGCATATAATTCTACAATTTGTTGGCAGCCTAAATTACAACAGCTCACTCAGATTTATGAGAAGTAATAAATATTAAATTCGAAAACCAACCAACTTTTGTCAGGCATGTTGAATTTAAACCATCCATTATAAATATAATTTTTTGGATCAATTTAAGGTAATTAATTGGCCTTTGCCGCAACCCGGCGAGTGCCTTTTTAAGCCTGATGCACACTTCAGGAATCCCAGTCACTTTAAAAACTTCACGAGGCAAATTGGAAGAATTAAAATGAGCGACACAAACAATTTCTCAACACCGGTTAAATTCGGGGCTCGCAGTCGATTTTGAAGCAAACATAAAAGAGTATGGAAAGTGGTATATCGGTCTCGAACAGGCGCTCACACTGAATAGAGCACTCGATCCGCAATTACCGAAAATTGGAACAGAAATAAAACTGTAGACGATGATGCTTGATTGGATTAAATCCAGCGTCACACGCACGCCGCTGGTGAAATGGATTTGGTGTTGGCCTCACTCGGATTTGCCCGTCGCCGCGGCTTTATTATCTCTGCATCTGCACCGAGGAGAGAGAGGGCGAGGGTGAAATAATATAAATCCGACCCGTTCTCACTCTATTGGCACTCTTCTCACAAATTAAACTGTCACAAACACATTCGGAAGTTGTTGGAATTTCAATTTGGAACGCTGACCTCTTGAAAGCAACACGCTTTTACACAACTCGTGCGCGCACACAACGATAAATGTAATATAGACACTCGCACAAAAACTAATGCTGCGCCCTGTTCAAGTGGCTTCATCACATTACTTTTCTAAACAACGCTCGACACTCGTTTCCCTTTGCTGCACGGCAGACAATATGAGTGACAGCCAGCTAATTGTCTTTTTATAATAGACTCGCGGTGCTGTATACGTTTCCAACGAGACGCCGCGGGTCTTAAATGTTTGATTTCACGCGCAAGTGCGGCCAAATTTCATTTCTACATTTTGCGCCAAATGTCGTCATCATGCACGTGCGCTTTTAAAATTCTTGTTCATTTCCTTCAAAATCAGCCTTTCATTGCACTGCACAGTCATACCGTTTCGCTCCTTTTCAAAATTCCCGAGCGCCGGGAACGACATTATGCATCTTGGTTAATTAGTCATGCTAAATGTCCGCATTGAGAAACTCACTGCTCGCATTTGATAAACAATATATATCAGCAGCGATTTTGTTGCTGAGCTCCGTCATGCATGCACGCTCATGAAATACCTTCAAGTACTTTGATCAAACCACACATATTCACGTGTGTTTCTTAGCACTTTTCGTCTTTCCGATCCACAATATTTAGAGGGAGCAGCGAGTGGCTTTTTGAATTTCTCGAAGCACACCGCTCTTGTTGGCATAATTATTGTATGTATTTTCTTTTCCGCAGATTTTCCACCAGCGATGCGTATATTCAAATGTGTTGTGGAGGAAAATCTCTCTCGCGTTTTTCAACCTTATTTGTTCTTCTGCGCAAATGCACGTGTGCCACACGCATTAAAATTCGAGAGAAAATAATATCGCTTTGTTTGTCGGTGAATAATTGCTCGTTGCTGGATTAACTTGCTATGTGCTGGCAGAGCGAGCCGAGAATTTTGCGTTGCTCGACACAATGAAAACGATTGTGAAGTACTCTGCTGCTGCTACGCTGGGGCGAGTGCGAATTTCAAGGGCTGCAAAGGCGAAACGTGTGCTGCTAATTGGTAACCTAAGGAAACCATTGTTCAAAAGCCACCCCCTGAAATCCTAAGGATCCCATCGCGTGGAGCTTTTCAAGCCGCTAAAATCGTTTTATTTTATACCTGGGAAGCCTCTCAATGATTCAATAAAATCTGCACTTTTATTTACTAGCTTTCACTTTTGTATTGAAGTGTCTAATTAAGTTTGAAATCATTCGGAATATTGAATTTAGTATAGACAAAGATAAAATATTGAAAACAGCTGAAGTGATTTAATCATTCGCGCTGTTAATATAAGGGTTGGGAATAAAACGACTGACTGCATATTTGCTGTGAATCTGATAAACATATTATTTAAACTAAATCTCCACGACCATCCAAGACTTTTAAAGACAACTGCAACAGTCTTAATATCTGGCAAAAATTACTATTGACTTGGGAAGCTCTCAAAATGGTGTTAATTGACAGAGTCAAAATAACTTTTTGCTATCAAAATTTAAACTTTTTTAGGTGGTGTAGGAACATTGTAACTCACTTTTGGTTTTAGAAAGATCAAAATTTTAAGATATAACAATTTGTTATATAGTTTTCATTTCTCAAAGCGAACATACCATTGTAATTTTATACAAGTCCTTTTTCAGATTCGTGATTCATGACTTTCCAGTCTTTATATAATACTCTTAATCATTGGAAATAGATTGTCAAGAAGGGTTTGTGGGAACAAGTCTATCTGCCGCTGAGCAGTTATTCCGTTGAATCCGTTGGCTTCAGCTTGGTTAAATTTTTAACAAATAATGTAATTTAATTTCTCTGCAACCTCTAATTTATATTATTCGTTTACATTATAATTCAAATTGGAGGAAAAATAATCTCGATTGATCTAATTTTGACCTAAGTTTATAATATTACATAAAAAATAATAAAATGCAAAACATGCCTTGAAATTTGGTTTTATTTTGTTAAAGTATAGCTCGGAAAAATTGGGGAAGAAACATCGTAAACTGGTCTCAAAATAGAGTTCAAACAAACCATCCCAAAGTCATTTTTGTGGGGTTAAAATGCGTTCAACACTAAACCTACAATCGCTGTATCAATTTTTACAATAACAAAAAATATATATTGATTAATTTTTTCTTCAAAAAGGCTTAGCTGACATTATGTGTTTTTACGTAGTAATATTTACTGTGATTATTTGTATCATGATTAATTCTATACAGGAGTTGCCAAAGCCTGATCAAGATGAAATTAATTCGACTTTTTGAAAACACAATGAGGCGATGAGTCCAATTCGTCCAGGTCGTGGTAAAATTGCGCATCGTCCAACAAACACCCAAATTTTCACTGTCGAATGTTGGGCAATTTTTCCACGACCAGGACGATTTATTTTCTTCAATATTTGTTTCAACTCAAGAACTCAATTGAGGAAGCTATGCTAGACATTTTTCTTGAAAAAAAAACAAGCAACATTAGTCAGTCCGCTCAGTCCTTTGCGAAAAATCTAACACGTTTGGCACAAATTAAACATAAATAGTTTTTTCTCTGGATAGTAATTTATATTTACAGACCAATCTCATAAAAATTAATTAATTACTGTTCTTTTCATAGAAACATCGGGCTTGAGTGTGTACGCACGTCAACGCAGTCAAAATGAAGTGGGACATTATAAAGTGATTTGCGCAAATCAGTCTGCACGATGCACACAGACAGTAAAAAGGGGCGTGCAGAACGCATAATTTATAATGCGTCTGTGTGACCGTGGGCTGGCGAGCCGCCTCAATGGAGATGAAGCAATAATAATCGTGCAGTATGTGTGTGTACGTAGGACATGAAATGTCAAAAATGGGTACATGCACGCGATTGAGAGAGCAGACAGGCAGCCAGCGTTGGCTCTCATGCTGCTTTTGCTGTGTGTTCGCGCGGCGCGCATAATGTGGGACACAAACGCAGCTTTCCGCTCCGCGCGCGGGCCTTTGTTCGCGCGCAGACAATGCGGCAGAGAATGCTGCTTATCTGGTTCATTTCATTCAATATTTCTTCAAATGACACGTTGACACGTTTCAAGTAAGTTTTAGAATAATTGTTTCATCCCCTGCTTTGTTTCCACTCTTTGTTCGCCGCGCGCTTAATTATTTTCTCTCCCGCCGACGCCGGCCGCCGCCGCCGTGCGCGCACTTTTCACAAAGACAAAAAAGCACGCCAGCTTTTTATCATATTATTTCTTCCATTTAATTTTTCTCTGTTCGCAGCAGTGCGTCGTCTATTTTTCGCTTTTTGTGCGCTGCTGGGAAGCCGAGGGGACAATGATCAAATTACCCCAAGCCGCTCTTTCTTTCTCTCGATCATGATAAATTGGCGAGAAAAATTCGCATTCACATTACAGTTTTTTCTTCCACACTTCCTTTCGAACGGCAAGCTTCCCCATTGTCCCACTTAGAAACCCTCTTTGTCTTTCCTCTTTCGTGTTTAAAGTGTCTTCTGCGGAGTGCACAAAAGGGGTTTCACGCTTTTCGTTCTAGCCACATGCCAAGGAACGCATTGAAGTAGTATATATATATAGGCAAAATTTAATTTTAAAATATTGTCTAAGCCAAAAGGCTAGTTAAATTAAAGATCGGTTGACAAAAAACATCGATAAATTTATCTCTTCTATTATTCCCATTCGAGACGGCTTCTCTTGATTGGATGTGAATGTTTGGAGCGTTTGGAGTGTAAAGATAAGAAATTTAAGAAACAGGAATAATCATTTTGAGGACAATTTGATGATTTTACGTTACTCAATAATTTCCATAGAGCTTTCCCAATTTTTTGTGACAATTTTGTGCTGCCCATTAAATAAAAAAAATAATTGATGGTCCTAATTTTGAATAAATTTAAATCTTGCATACACTATAGTTTTTGCTGATTGAGATGGGAAAATAATTTCCGAGTCTCTAGTAAATAAAAATTTGTGAAGCAAATTGAGAAGCAACCACCTTTTGCCCTGTATATAGGCGATAGGGTGAGAGTTAGAGCGAGTTGTGCACCACCTAAGTGTCACAAAATTACTTTGCGACAAATAATTAGGGGCAAGTATGCGAGAAAATCTTAACCATGTTGTTTTATTATAAAAATTGTTTACTTGTTAAAACTGTGAGGAAACCCTGAAAATTTAAAATTTTCTGAAATTAATGAAAGATCAGAAGTTGAGTAAATTGACGTTAATACAAATATATTTAATGGTTAAAATATATGTGTAAATTTTTCTTTTAAATAAGAGTACAATAATAAGACGCATAATAAAACAAAGTTTAACATTATAATAGCAGATTTTAATTTTTAATTAAAAATATAAATTTTTCAATAATTTCAGTTAATGTAACCATATTAAGTTAGTCATTTTTATCCGGTAATTTAATTTATTACTTATATTATTTACAAAACTTTAAACAACGTACAGGAAACGGATACAATTTAAATTTCGTTCACTGTCATTGACACACACTATTCACAACACTTAATCCTCCTATTGCCCCGCGGCTCGAAATGCTAAACGCCGCGCTTTAATCACCGACGGGGTGCGTCTGTCGCCTGCTAATACGAACACATTCTTGGCGTATATCGCCGCTCCAATTCATTTATTTCATTATCATCTCGCGTGCGTTCAAAGGCCATTAGAAACAGTTTAAGCGCGCGCGCGCGGGGTGAGGAGAGTATAATATAATAAGCGAGGTAATATCGCCCGCCCCAGCTTCCGAGGAGGAAATATTTTTATAGCCGCAAGGAATGTAACCCCTTTTTTAAATTGTCACTCGCACATTAACCGCAGCTAGGCCGGCGCACAGTCACTACGTAATATTGTTCTCACAGCCGTGTTGGGGGATGAATTTCGGTGCGGGGATGAATATTGTGTGCGGTGCTGCGGCGAGGCAATAGAATGCAGACGGGCAATCATAAAATTACACTATTAAACTGGCGCACTTTTAATAATCACACACTATAACCAACCGACTGCGCGGCGGATATTTTTATCGTCTCTGCTTCCAACATAAAATGAAAAATATTTGCACGCCCCCTCTCTGACTTCTGTGTGTTCATCGCGTTTCTTTTTCTCTTTCTCTCTCCGCTGCATCAGATCAGACACTATTGTCCACATTATTATTTGTTAAACGGCCTTATTTGCAATTCCAAACTGCGCGGCCATCATCAGCAGCTGGAAACGCAATATTTATGCGCGAGATAGCGCACCCCATTCTTATTTGATCCACTTTTAATTTTTGAAGATCTTTTCTTTTTTATTGAAGCACGAATAATTGATCTGAAAATTAGATAGCTCCTGTTTAAAATGTACATTTGCATGCAAGCCATATTTTAGCAGTTGACATGTACATGCGGGGGAAATGTGCGCAACTCGTGATGTGCATTGCACGCATGTCGCATACATACATCCTACAATTTCAATATTTTTGCTTCAAATCAATCTTGATCAAATTACTTTGAATCTAAATATTTAACATAGGTCGATTTGTCTCCAATAAAGCTATCAACTACTATCATGATTAAGCGAATACTGCCTTAAATCCGATTTTAAAACGATATCCATGGTAAACCACACATAATAAAATTTCAATTCTTCTCGAGCCTTCAAAACTCGCAAAAACTGCTGTCAATTAAAAAAATCCAATGAAGATAGTTTACTATATCAATTATTTCCATTACTCAAATTTGATAAATTCACCACCAACTAAAACCTCATTGAGGAAATTGAATAAAATTATTATTATTTCTAATTGTATTTAAGCCACTCAAATATTTCACTTTCATTTCTGATATTCCTAATTCACAATCCACAAAATATGAAAGAAAATTCTCCAGCATCCATGGAATGCACTTGACTAGCCCATCTTAAATATCTACTGAGCTGCAGAAAATGCGATTTCCTTACAAATTGGAAAGGATGATTCACTCTCGTGAGTTTGTTTCCTCCTCCCCGTTTGAGTGAAATTACCGCGCGCAGCAAGCCCTTATCAGCGTGGCATGAAATTAAAGGCAGATGCTTGATCGCAGTTCAAAAGTGGAGGGCAGCCGCGTTTAATGGCGGTTTAATTGAAATGCAACATAATAGTCTGTGAGAGAAGTGGCTACAGTTTGGAATGTTGCAACGACAAGACATCTTTTTCCCATTTGAATGAGCGCGGAACGGACTCTCTTTTTTAGCCGCGCGCTCTGCACCCCGCGCACTCGCCCTCTCCTCTGCACACGCATTATGCAGAGAGTTTATATGTGTATGTGTGCATTTATTTTGATGTCCCTGCGGCTGCAAACGATGGGTTCGTTTCGAGTGGCCTCTCATGCCCGTGTAGAACCACAATTATCATTCCGTTTCGCCGCACTTCTACATTTTACTATTCATTTATCTGCACCCGCTATTATCAACTGTATATATGGCCGGCCGGTCCCACGCTTAAATCATGAAATATCAAATGATTAAATTTCCCACGTGGCGAGCCATTCATGAAATTATCACTTGCAAATTCTCTTCTATTACTGATTTTTCTATGGCTACTCCCACAAGCAAAAAAAATCAGGCATGGAAGGCAAACAAGTCGAAAAATGGCTAACGTGTGATATTAATTTTGTTTTACAAATTTTCGACCTTGCCCGATTGTTTGGATGTGTAGCCATTGTAAAATCAGTACATAATTAAATTCATATTTTTCTTTTTAGTTAAGTGTAATCAAATTATTTGTTACTCCTTTTGAATTTGGAGATGTATGGGGTGCCGATCCACATTAAAATTTGAAAAAAGCCTCTTAGAGAAACAAATTAAAAAAATTGTAAACAACTAACCTTCTGCACCATCTGAGCTTTTGCAGTAACGAGCAATGAAAAATATTTTTGTTTAATTGCTTGTGCCTGAAATGTTCTCTATAGATCAAATATTTTCTTCTGTCTTATTAAAAACAAATTCATTTTAATTTCTTTGCTAACAACACACCTGTTCGGTTTTCCCCCAAATAAAATACAGCTAGCTATAAATCCCTTTAAGAATTAATGTAGCGCAAGTAACCCTGTTCCAAACATTTATAAAAGAGCAGTATCATTATCAACGCCACTAGTGAAAATCTACCTGTCCTCGTAGCAAAACTATATAATACACTTTCTGTAACGTGCGGGGGTTTCAATTGGAAACATATACGTATCTAACAGCAGCGATCTCAAACGCAACCCCACCGCAGAGACATGTGGGTACAAAGTGCCGGCCACTTGAGGATAAATCCAACGATCAAGATAACGAGAAGATCGCTTTGGCCCCGCGCCGGGAGTGAATAAAACACTTTGGTAATTGTTGCACTGGCTGAAAACCGCCGCCGACGTCGTCGCAAACATCTCGTTCTGTACGTATTTCTTTGGAAAAAGAGATGTCGGTGCATCGCAATTTAAAAGATCCGCAGAATGTGATCGCGTGGGGGATGCGAGGAGAAAAGACGCTGAAAGGGAGAGCTGGTCTTTTTGACAAGAATATTTTATTATTTGCGACTCAAGTGCACACTCTTGCAAAACCCTCACAGTCCGACTCGCGCAGAGATACACCTCTCAACTTTCCTCTTTCCTCATCATGATCATCCTTCTTTCTTGCAAAAGGCATTCAATGCGAGAAAGAAAGAAAAAAGGAGAGATCGCATTTAAAAATAAAAAATATATATAGTTTTGTGCAATCAACCTGATCGCCGCTTGATGTTTTATTTAAAATATTAGTTGAACGATTATATATCCATTTAAATTGCAAATCCCTCGTTCCACAAGTGACAGTTAATTTTGGATTTATAATTTTTCCAGTTAATGATTGAACTCTCCGTATCAAGAGCAAACTGAATAAGTTAAGTAACACACGATAAAACCTCTGTAACGAGGATAGATGAATATTATTTTTAATTTCCCTTCAAGAAAGCAAACTTTTTTCCCAATTATATATAATGCATGCGAAGAGTATATTAATAAGTTGATTTTTGTTGCTGGGATGATTTCGACGCTTAAATCAAGAATGTATTCATCCTCTCAGTATAACAGCCTAGACGAGAGGAAGTTGCATGTTCAAACATTCGTGTTTTTTACACGCAGACTGTGATTTGACAAATTTAATGATCAAGGCCAGACCGAATGGCATGAAAAGCAGCAGCAGCAGCAGGCAGGCAGGGGATGCTGATCGAATTTCATTGGAGCGAGTACACCACCACCATGTCTGTCTTATTCAAAGCGGACAAAGGACGAGAGAAAGACTCGGTTGTGAGCTATTTAAAATTACTGTTGAAATAATATCGTCAAAACCACACAATAATATCCGTGAGATGTATCTGGTGAAAATAAAGAGTTGCTTTTGGCCTTCGCCGAATTTCCCTCCTCCTGGTTGCTTCAATGGTAACCTTATATTTGTAACTAGCAAATCCAATAAAGTGGAAATTTAATATTATTTATAGCTGCGCGCTGACTGCATTATTCCTAGCACTGCATGCAGGGGATGCGAGCGCAGGTATTAGACCGTGACGCTTTTCTTTCCTGCCGTCGATTGAAAGCAGCTTTGCTGAATCAAATAAAACTGCTCACAAAGAAACACTTATATTAAATTACACACGCTGCAATTGATTTTCCTGGCCGCTTGCGCCCATATTACACAGCACGAACACAAAAAGCAGCGTTACCAGCCCGGGATGTTTGCTTCGCTAGTTTGGATAGGCTTTCTCTCCCGTGTTTTGACAATCGGTGGCTAAACGGTATTTGGCAGCACAACATTATTTTGGCAGGGCACACCGTTAAATAAATCTTTGAGTTTTTACAAGGTATTCGCGTATTTCTCAGCAAGTCTAAATTATTGGCGCTATTTACGGGCATAACTAGAACGATTTCGGCACTCGCAGCATTGAGTAATTTTTAAATAAATTTTTCGCTGGAGGGTTCTTTTCGTGCAAGTAATATTCGTTATTTATTTTTAAATTTAATTCTTGATTATTCTACGAAATTGACCTTATTAGTGAAGTTGTCTATATTTGCTAACGTTCTAGTGACAAACACGGCGATTTCTTTAATTTCCTCAACAACTGTTTCCCCAAATACGCCTCAAGCAGCGAAAGTGAAAACTCTCTGTATAGCCTGCTGGACACTTCTTGTGCTTAATTTTATGCTCTTCAGAAAATTACAGCAGAAAATAATTAGCATCCGCAAGAAGCTCGCGCTTTTTTTCTAGAAAAATCCCACTGCCGCAATTTTTCTTCACTTTTTCGCATTCTTTCTTAAATACACATGCAATTATAGTACAACCATTAACTAATTAGTAATGAGATATTGGACAACCAATAATGGACTTCACAGAATTAATATTGCTTCATCTGATTTCAAAATTTGATATTTTGTTTGAACACTGTCTAATTAGAATGCAAAATATGTATTTTGTAGGGTCAAAGTTTGAAAAACGCTGTTATAGAAAGCAATTTTTTCCACCTGTTGTTTTTGTATTGGCAAATTAGCAAACTCTGCTTTGAACCGTATTAAATTTGTACACATTAAGTAACAGAAGAAATTGTTCAACTTTTGATAGACGAAATTCATTCAGTGAAATTGCGTATCGCCACGCAGCTGTAATTGGCCTTGAAGATCAATCACACTCGCTTCTTTTTGTAGTGACTCTTGAAAACGCACAGTGAATCATCGAGAAACCACGTGAGTTGTCAGTGCTTAATGAAATTGTGATCAGTTGGACAAAAGTATGAAGGATTCCCGGTTGAGTTGCTGCAGGAGAGGCTGCAGATAAATAAAAATTATTTGTATGATGTATACGTGTGTGTGCAGTGCTGCCGCTCGAAGAGTTTCCTCAAGAAGTGTGTGCACGATGCCCTCGATTCAAATGCAAATTCGGGCAAGAGAAACCAACGCGGAGAATTGAAGCCGCGCTCTTTTTCTTTCTGAATCAACTCTTCCGCGCAACAAAAACTTCCATTTCGCTGCTGTGTATAAAAATAATACAGACAAAACGCGGCCATTGTCGGGCTTGACAGCCAAGTGATACGTTTTTTATTCCTGCCTCGAAACAAACATTTACAAAGGCGCGGATGATGGGATGAACAAATAAATAGTTTCAGCAGCATCCGAGAGCGCTCCATTTTTATTTTATTGGTTCGATTGTCGAGCGTCAAAGTGGCGTGAAATATTTTATTTATATCGCCTGGCCTATTCAGTCTCATCTCTCGACAAAAACGAATCATTCCTGCTTGGATGCTATATGATGGACATGTCAGACGAGCTCGGATAAATTAAATTACGCCGTTTTTGTCAGTAATAAATCCGTTTGTTCCTCTGAACCCGGCACATCTGTTTCTCATATATTTCAACTGGCAATAAGGCCGCATGAATATAATATGTTATGCTGTGCAGTTTCGGCACAAAATTTGGAATTAAACTAAATTTATATGTATATAAAGATCTTTTATGATTTTTACTTGAATAAAGCAAAAGCGCAAATAGGTCTTTTGAGATTTTAGAAAAATGAAGGCCTTCTCTATTCCCCATTCCTAGATATTTGGTTAGTTTTTGCGTATAGTGATAAAATCGAATGACTATTTATACATATCTAAATCTATAGTTCTCACAAAATGAAAATCAATTAAAATTTTCACTTACAAATACATAAGTTTATTAAATATAACCATAAACGAATGTTTTCAAAAATTTATTCAATAACCAATGTTCAAATATTAATATACTTTTTCATAACAAAATTTTTTACAGTCGGAGAAATTCCTGATGGAAGGGGAAATTTCTCATTTGCTTTTACGGTCAAACATAAAATTTAAAAATTTTGCAAGGAGAACAATCACAGAATCAATTGAAATACCTTCGGCTAATCCCTAGTCAGCAAATCTGGCTTTTTGAAATACCCACCAGTCGCCTGGCACATGCACACACAGACTGACCTAACAATATTTTCTAAAGGGTGAGTGCGGTTCGGGATTAGCCAAAAATAGCTATTATACAATCCAGGGTGCATCAATTGATTATCTGCATGATTGTTCTCCTTGAGCAAATTCTAAACATCTCTTTCTGGCCGTACAAGCATCAAATGAGAAATTTCCACTTCCATGATGGGATTTTTCAACTTCAAAACAGGTAAAATTGGAATATTGCATTTAATTTTGATCTTAAATCAGTTTCAACTAACAAAAAATAATATACGGGTTATTATAAAAGAAATAGTTAAAAATTTAGAAAGTACAATTAATAGCATTTAATTTCAACTTTAAAGCAATGCAATTTTATTTTTATTTGTATATAAAAATTAAATTACATAGATAAACAGAAGCAATTAAATTAAAAGATGCTGTTTTAATAACTTTAAACTGTTACAATTAAGTATATATATACTCTCCCTGTTAGAAGATTTTGTGCTTGTGGAGAACATGAATTTTTCTTGTAAGTAGAAGATAAACATTTTTTTAAATATTTTTAGTATTGAGGAATCGACTGACACTGACCCAGAAGAATCAAAAATGCTTAATGAACTAGTATAAAAAGTAGTCCCGCGATTTCTCAAATTCGAATCGTCTAGGATCAAAGTCGTGTAGCTGCAAGCTGTAGAGCGATCCGCATGCGAGGTGCCGACGGGGATATATATCGCAGAGGGTGTCTCCGTGTGTGCAATAAGTTTCTATGCTGGCAGAGCATTGTCATGCAAAAGCGTTCTCGAATCGAATGCACGCGCTGCCAGCGTCGCGGCGCAATAATAACACGCCCGACGCGAGCTAGCGAGAGAGCAGAGCAATATCGGCTGCGGGAAGTGCTCCGCTCCGCTCTGCTCGATTCCAGCAACACAATGGCGCACACCATTCCACTCGGCTATTTGTTATCAAGTCTGCGGACGACATGCCAACTTGTTGAGAAGTTATCCACCCAGAGAAGCAATTAACAAACGATGAAGCAACTTTTGCAATAGCAATATCCTTCCCCAGCCCGGCCTCGCGTGCGCGCTCCTCTGCTTTTGCTTTTGCTTCTGCCCTCTCAACCGCCCTCGTGCCGACCTCACAAACAAACTAATTTCGCACACTGATGCTAATTTCCACTTCAGAATGACTTGAAGCCAGAATCAATTTTGTCAGCGCGTCTGAGAAACTTCCGCGTTGTTCGTCAGTTCAATTCAAATGCCGGAATTGAGCTTTTTATATTGTTGAGCAATGCTGTATTTTTTAATTTCTATATCAAGAAGAAATCTTACCCAGATGCCAGAGCATTGTCCCACTCTTTCGAATAAGAAGATTGCAGGTTTTTTCACCAGTCTTTCATTTTAGGTTCAAAATTCGTTTATTTTTTAGCTTAACCCATACATCCCCACATCTAAAAGAGATATCATTTGGAAACTAACTTTTGAACACATACGCATTTATTTGTTTGGTTCAAATTTACATTTATCCCTGTCAGGAAAATATATCATTGAACTCTGCCGGTTGCTATATTAATTAAAATGAGCTATAACAAGTGAATTATTATCGGTTTGACCAAAGACTCTTGATTTTTTGTGCTCAAGGTGCTTGATCACTCTTGTTTGATGAGTAAAACAATGCCTAATGTGACAAAGCGGGGACTGTGAGAAAAAACAGAAACGACCGAGACACTCACGCATGGAACCGAAAATGCTTTTAACTTTGAAACAGTCGTGGCGGACGTCTTCCTTTCAACTGCGTCACGTTTTTTGCCCTCAGAACAAATAGTGCATAAGAGTAAAACACATAGAAATATAAAATCCAAAAAACGCGTCGACTAGTGACGACTTTTGTATTTTATCGATGCGTCGCTCTGCGGGCACGTCTCGGATTTCGGCCAGAGCAAACATAAAATTTCAGATGACGGAACACAAGGTAAATTAAACGGGCTTAATGATGGTGCAACTTTTTTGGATACAGGACAATATCAATATTGAAGCAGATGGGCCATTTCTCGAGTGCCTTGTGAGAGAGGCAAATAAATATCATTTGTGCATCGCCGCGCGGCCGCGCTGCCGATTCTCTCTCCTCAATCCCCGAGCGATATAGCGCTTTGTAGGCTCTCTTGACAAATTTTGGTCCGCTCGAAATCGCTCATTAGTGTGAGCCGACTAACGTGTGTGCGGTATTATTTGCACGAGAAATTTATTCTTCGGTTTCGGCAAACAGCTGAGTCACACACAAATAAAATATACACATTACCTCGTCGGCGCGCAGAAGAAATACTTGGAACATACTTACCCAGGCTCGCATTCCCTCTCTATTATTTTAATCAAATAATCCGACAAGCTGCAAATTTTACTCTTCCCCGATGAGACTGATGCTTTCAAGTCAAATATTTGCCTTTCTTTCAGGTCACTCGCGGCGCGCATTGTCCAAATCCTCTCAAGAGAAGCGGTCATTTTTTTCTCGCGAATCATCCGAAAATCCTTTATTGCTAAACTCATGCTCTCGTCGAAGCAAAGGAAATTAAGTTTCTGTGAAAGTGAGCTCGCGCAGTAGTTAATCAAGGCTGGCTGAGCAAAGATGTTTGTCTCGAAAGAAGTTAATTAAGTGGATATACAGACGCAAGTTATTTGCCGGGAATTTAAGCACAAGAGACGAGACGACGACAGAACAAAACAGAGCCCGCTTTTGCTCTCCTGCGCGCGTCTTATCTAATTGCAGAGATGTGTTCATTGTATAAATGTTCACGGAGACACAGAAATGTCAAGACAATAAAACAATTTTGTATACTGTAGAGATGATGCCGCGCCGACAATGGAATGAATGATGCTCGAGACAAAACTCATCCCTGCGCTAAAAGCTGCTCTTTGATCTTTTCTCTCCTCCAACCCTTGGGCGAAGGGAAGAAGAAGAGCAACCTGCATTGTTAACCGCTCACAACTTCATTTCCTCGAAGCTCAATTAAGCCCAAGGTGAAAACATTTAACCGTTTATTTCTTACTCGCAAAAAGAGCGCTTCAAAACACTAATTTGGGAATTCAAAATATAATTTGAGATTTTCAAAAATGTAATAAAATTTCACTCTTTTTAATAGATTAAAGTCACACACCACACTATAGTGCCAAATCAAATTTTATCTTCCAAATTGCTCGAAAGTAAAAAGGACGGAATTTTGCTGATTGTGAATTTTTAGGAGGGGAAAATGTGTCTCAAAGAGGGCGAGGAACGGCGTTTTACAAAAATTTATTATCTTTAATTAATTTAAGTACTGCTGATGTGGCCTCTAAAAACCTGTCTATGAGAGAAGTACAACAGTTGTATAGAACAACATTGTTAGAATTAATTTTCGCTTAAATTTACAACTTTTTTTTCTTCTCCTGCCAACACATCGAGTAGAGAGCGCATTTAATATTTTTGATTTAACCAAATCGAATCGGTTCAACGAATTTGTTTTTAATAGATCGAAGAGGAAAACAGCGGATATATCTGAATTTGTTTGCTACGATATAATTGCAAAATGAGGGATATAGTTGATCACCAAATTCTCGCCTTAAAACTGACAATTTTGAGTAAATATTCTGTCTTTTTTAATGAGCAAGGAATATTTCTGCATGAATAGTTCTCAACTATACTATAGAAGCTTGAAAATGGATTTGAAAAGAAAAACTAGATTCTTTTTAAATCCAACAAACATTAAAAACCTTCTAATTAGAGAAATTTGTGAAATACAACATAGGAGTTCGTGCCAACGCTAGAAGGTCTGCACAGGTCAGTCGTATACCCTTTGTGCGTTTCTCTATGCGAAAGGAGCATAACGAGCGCAGCATTTTTCATCCCTGGCTTGTTGCCATGTCGTTAGATGCGTTTGTGCTGCAAAAGGTCGAGTGTTAAAAGAGCAGAGATATATTGTTAGATTGTGAAACGCGCGCGCTGCTCTGTGTGCACGTATGCAAAAGTACAAAACATTTCACACAGTGAGCAAAATTAGAGGCGGAGAGAAACTGGCAAAGCAGAAAACGGCCGCGCGCAGTGGAAGCAAGGGTTGGAGCACAACAAAAACATCATACACATTTTGTTGCTCACAGTCAAGTTAGCAACATCATTAAATGTTTCTGGTTTAGTTGCGATTAAAAAACGCGAAAGAGAGCAGCGAGTGATGCCGGGAGAGCGCCGCTCGCCCTTTTAGCCGCCACCCGCGCGGCGCCCACCGCCGTTTACTTCCTCCCTGCTGATACAAAGGCGGCTCTTGCGAAATGTGAAAAATAATAACTCGCCGCCGCACACGCAACCCCTTTTCCACGATCTTTGTTATTTTACCATTTTGTAACGCACAACATTTTCCAGGCCGAGAGATTTCCACTTTTAAGAATTTAAATTCATATATATGGAACGCTAAATTCAAGCCTTATTTGAGCTTCAATTGAAAATTGAAATAATAAAATCCTGTCTTAAGCCACCCATAAAGTTCAAATTCGGAAAAAAACTATATATAATAAACATTTGTTTCAATTTCGGTCATCTCATAATTTCAACTGACGTTAAATTTGAAAACAAAGCAATTTTCGTTGCATCCCATTTCTTTCTCTCCGTTCCTTTGCAGATGTTTCCATTGCAAACTAGTTGTGCAAAATTTGACTTACATTTTTATTAGATTGTTTCTACAACATTCTTAACCAAATTTTCAAAAATTAATTGAACAAACACACAGCGTTTTAAAATGATTAAAAAACGGATGCAGCCACAGCAAAAACATGCTACCGAAAAATACGAACAGAAAACAAACGCCTGCAAAGTGTTTCCCTCATCAGTGTCCAATCTATCTGAAATTTCGAAAGAATGACTATAAATGGCAGGACCATCTCGCTCTGCAGTGACAAACAACAGAGTCACAATGGCTGCGAGTCAGCATTTATATATCTCAATTTGTGTCCTGCAGACACTTTCCAGTGTGCGCGCAAAGGCCTCTTTGAATAGAGTACAGTCAGTGAGTCAGAAGTAATATTCAGCATCAATTGGTCTCCTGCTGGCACGCGAATAAAAATGTCTTTAACCGCGAACAAAGGCCAAGCTGCTTTTTATTGGTAAAGAAGTACTTTTTTATGACATTATATACTTGATTTCGAGTTCACTTATTGGCTTTTGTGCAGTCTGCGAGTGCATTGTGCGGTGGCGATGAATGCTAAATGCTACCCCATTATCCCCAGCCGCCAGGGTACACTTGGTCGTGTGCTAGCGGGGGGCGCATTCTTCCTCGATATCTGGCAATTGTTGAAACACAGCGGCGTGCATCGGAAATTCAAAAGTACACATACTCCATTTGTTATGATGTTTTATTCTGCGTGGACGTTTGAGTGTCAGAATAAATAAAAGTCTGTTTGCACGGCGCAATTGTAAAATTGTGTTGGCCGTTTTTGATATGCGCGCATAATGGTGCAGGAGGGGAGGTTTTCGAGAACACTCTCGTCAAAATAAAACTGCTGCAGTCTCCATTTTGATGTACACTTTATATAGACTTTTTATTTACACAAGTACATAATCGTTCGCTACGCCATTTTTATCATACTAGCAAAAATGACTTCTATAATTCAGCAACTGCGGCTGCGAAATTGAATAATTGGCGAGATTTCATCTCTTTTAAAGACATACATTTTCACATTCACTGATTTTCTGAACATTTATTTTATACATTTAATAATTGTTCATCTAGGACTGCAATTGCTACTCCTAAATGCGAGAAAGGATATTGAGGCCCAAGAAAAACTCACGAGAGTAAATAAATATTTGTGTGTATAAATTAAAGTAAAAAAGACTTGGGCGCTGGCATAATTATCTGTATGGTACACATGCAAAAAATGTTAAAAATGTGCCTAGTCTGAGTAGGAGGTCTTGTCCGAGCCAGCGTTTGAGGCGGGCGAGGCGGCCGCCTTGACGCCGATGGCGTCGACGCCGAAGTAATCGATGACAGAGTGCTGCGGCGAGGGAGCGCTGTTGCTCAGCCCGATGCTGGCCGCGTAGGCCGAAAAGTCGGGCGGCGGCCGGATGATGGTGGGCAGGTAGCCGGTGCCCGAGTAGGGCGCGGCCAGAAAGCGCCGGCCGCCCGAGTTGGCCGCCCCGTACCGGTGGTGGCCGCCGGGCGAGCCGGAGGCCGCGGCCGCGATCGCCGCCAGGCCGGCCGGGAACGCGAGCGGCGAGAAGGCCGACTTGAGGTCCTCGTGGAAGGGCGACGTCGGCGCCACCGCCGGGTGCAGCAGCTCGGCGGCCGTGGCCGCCGGACTGGCGGCGGCGGCGCTGTTGGTCAGCATCTCGATGGCCTGCAGGATGTCACCCTTGCACCGCTGCAGCACCACTTCCACCTCCGAGCGCCTGCGGTTGGGAAACACGCGCAGCAGGATGTCGATCGGCGAGCGCTGCAAGTTGTGCAGAAAAAAAGCAGACTGTTAAAATAATGGCATCTGTTGCGGCCCGAGATGCTTGCAGATTTCACGCGAGTACCATAACATATGTGTGTGGTATGAGGAAAAATGAAATCAACGTGTACCGTATTGATATTAATTTTAAAAATAAGTATAAATTGAAAAAACTCGATATTTGTTTATATTTGCTAAATTAAAAAATAAAGAACTAGTAATTTTTGTAATTTAACTTATATTTATGTAAATGGATTTTTATTTTTTTAAATATAATAATATGATATTTTATATATTGAAAAATATTTTCAAATATAAAATATTTTGTTAAGTATTTTGCAATTTATATTTTAAATAGTTTTATTTAACATTTAAAGCGTTTTTAAATTATTAAAATTTATATTAAGCTTATAAAGTTTCACATTTTAAAAAAAAATTAACTCATGATCAAATTTTTTAAGATATAATTAGTAATAAATTTGATGTAACGACATTTTCTTATCATGGCTCATCCGTTTCATTATGTAATTTACACTACTCTTGAGTTACATAATATCCCAAAATGATTTTATTACTTGCTCCATATGAGCGTTAGAGATTCGTTTAAGTAATTAACCATATAAATCAATCAATATCAGTCTAAACAGTGCGAATTAATATCAAAGTTTGGTTCAACCTAATAAAAAATAGCATCCAGATTTAGCAGTTTGTAATTAATTGTATTGTATCAAATCTAAAAATTGAATGAATTAAATATGCTATTTCTCCACGGAAAGTGCGATCAATCCATTCATTTCATTCTCGTCTCAGTTAATAACAAATTTTTATTTTCATACATCGGTACGCATATTAGCATGTATTTTGCTTTTTTAGGATAAATTTCTCATTCTATATTAGGTACTCGGCAGTTAGTTAGACATAACATAATTGTGTTTTCGTTAACAAACTAACCTGATACTGCTGCTGGTGTTGATGAAACATGGCCGTGAGATGCTGATGCTGGATGGCAGAGGGCGATGGAAAACCTGTGGTTTGAGGGGCGACAGCCTTGCCTGGCGACGAAGGATACTGAGGACTGGCCCCTGGCCCACCGTTTTTAGGCAGACAAAGGTTTTCTGGAGAAGGACTTCTCGATTCCCGGCCGCTCAAGTTGCGCACAGGTGAGGCGCGGTCGACACCGCCTGAGGAGTCCTCTGATTCTCCTCCACTAACTACGCAAAATCCAAACAAACAGAGGTGATCAGTAAAAACGTTTCCTGCAGCTGTTTGGGGGAAGAAGGAACACACTACTGCTCATATTTAAAAATTGCTTTAGATTTTTTTTGTAATTTTCTTGTTTAGACAAGCAAGCAGCAGGGGTATACTCAGCCAGAGAGCTTTAATTCGAGACAAATTACATTTAGTTTCCTACGTATTTCATTTTTGCAATATTATTTGCGGGAAATTAAAATAAAATAAGCCATTCTCCCAAGCAATCAGTGCCATTACAGCGTGTATCGTGAGTTAGCATATGGGATCCGAGTTTTTTTATGCAAAATTTATTTGTGTCTTGGATATTGAAATGATTTGCAGATAATTAACGATTATTAAATTGTCAAAACACTGACCTGGCAGCAATTTGGTCGATTTGCTGCATGGCAAAGGTGACTCGCGGTCACTGGCTGACTTAAGGTTGACGCCGTGCTCCTCGTCCGACTCGTTCTCTTCGAATTTCACCCTTTCAGAGGTGTTCCCTTCGCTTGAGCTTCGCGCCCTTTTCTTTGATCCTCCTGAAAGCAAAATGTTTTGTTTTCAATTCCCAATAAGAAGCAACGGCATAGACGCCGCACGCAGCCAGCAGCAGCTCTAGGTTGCCAAATTAATAAAATTCTGTCAAAGGGATCTTGACAGAAAACATCCGTAAAGAGAGCGCTGAAATAAAATAAAGCTCAAAAGAGTGTGGCGAAAATTTAATAAAATATCTACAAGCGAGCCAACCTTGCACGCAGTCGGAAGCGGCGGCACCTTTATTGCCAAAATATCACTTTACTCCCCGCATTGTCTGAGCTTTATTTGGCGAAAGAATTTTTAATCATGCGACACAAACAATTTGTTATTGCCTCCTTTTGTGTCGCCATCATCATTTTACAGCAGGTTACAATGGAGAGAAAGACGGCGAGGGGTATGAGGGTGGCAGAGTAGACACTCGCACAACGCTCCATTCTCACTCTTTTTATCTCTTCTCGCTCCTATCACTCTCACATTCTTCGGCCCCTGCACATCGCACTTCTTTCATTCGCAAGGAGACTTTTGACACGAACAAAAGGTTTCCTTTTTTTAATAAAAAAACCTCTGCCCTGTGTTTTCAAACAAATAAACAAAAATTAAAAACGCATGCATCGCGGATGAAGTTAGTATCCAAGGTTCACGGCACAAAAGAGAGATATTTATGATTTGCAACTGCGTGAGCCGGCAATTAAACCGAGATTAAGGCCAAAGAAAGGCCGCCAGCGCGGGGGTGGAATCTCTCTCTCTCTCTCATCTCAATGAAGCGCGCCAGCTCTCGTCGTGGGGTTGAGAAAGAGAGCGAGCGTAATAATGAATAGCAAGAGAGCATATCACATGCCCGCGCCGCGTATAATAAGCGGGATAATAAACGGGATTCAAGTATCACGGCGATATGAACAAATAGTCGCAAGTCTGTCAAGAATACGGCACACTGCGTTCAAACAAAGGAATAAATGGTGCGAACGTGAATTAATGACGCAGCCAGCAGACGACAGCAGACATCGTTTTCCCACCCCATTATGCAACCTGCAATGCTCCTCGTCCGCAAACGCTTCCTAATGAAACCAATAATCTTTGCATTTTTCAACAAGACCTGAAAGTTGGAATGAAATTTTTTCTTCAACGCAAAGATTGAATCAAATCGGAGCCGACGAGCGGTCTGAAAACAATTCTACGCGCTGGCGATCTCGGGAACTTTTTAATGGGAAGTGAGGAGTGTGCATGTGAGAGATGAAAAGGAAAGAAAACTATTGTCCCCACTTTTGTCTGGAATTGTCTTTCCTCTTTCATCAGGTTACAATAGTCTGTTCCAGCAGCAGTGGGGGCAGAAACACAGAGAACGAACGAAAGAGAGGAAAAAGGAATATCAAGTTTTTCTTTTCATATATACTTGAAAAAGTTTGTCAAAGAGTTCCTAATGGTTCGTCGAGGATTAATCCTTTCCATTGTTTTTAAACTCATTTTCCAAACACGCACCATGCGCAGATGAAAATTATATCAATAATTCAGCGCTCGTCGGCATCCGCTCTCGCTTGCTCTCGCTCGCGCGGATAAAGTTTGAAATTATTGCTCCGGCGTGAATTATTAAGCAATTTAAAGATTTGGAGACAAAAGAGGGGCCGCACCGGCGCCGAACACTGCGCGTGAGAGATATTATTTTATACAGTGTTGAAAGGCGCGCAAATCGCCGTATTTCATTCGGTGGCCCGCCCATCCCTGCTGCTAACGCCATGCACAGCAGTTAGAACGAAATTCATAGCGCGATTTCATATTGTGTTAATTTTATTTGTGCCAGAGCCCTCCTGCTCGCCCGAATTAAATTATATATTGCAGCACCGCACGTTTCAATAGACACACAGACAAATTATACGGTCTCAACTCACGATCAAAAGCTTCAACATTTTGCATTAATTAATTATTTTTTAGATGAGGTTTTAAATTTATTTTGGTGATGCACTTTTAATTATTATTTAAATAATGATGTGGCATAGAATTAAATGAAAAGTTCCAGTGGACAAATTTATTTGTGGAAGAGACGAAGGATGTAGAAATCATTAATTTGTATTTCATTTTTGAAATTTCTTCCTAGCCCTTTATTTGCACAAATAGACGACGTGCTTTTCGATTTTTACCTTGTAATTTTCTGTTTGAAAGCAAGTTAGTCCATCTTCCCAGCCGCCAAATCAACTCTAATGAATCAACTAGACCTAAAAATCCTTTAGTTTTACCCCCATTTTCAAGTTAAATAGAAAATTTAGTTTTGGGTCCATTCTTCTCCTTTTTCCGAAAACACGCAAACAAATAAATTGATTCTTCCTCCATAGAGTGTTTTTGAGTGTGTAATTGTCAAAGCGACGAGCGGTTTCGCTTCAGGCCACGATTTACTCTGCGACTGAAGTCAAAGCAGCAACAATTATTGCTAAGCAAGGCGTGAGTGAAGGAAATTGAAGTGCAGCTAGCGAAACACACGGGTCGCAGTCGAATAAACAAAGTGTGTCCCACGAGCGAAAACCCTTCAAGCTCAGCAGTGGCAGGGAAATACAAATCCTTTGTAATCCGCGCGCGCAAAACTTTCCAACGTTGCATCAGGCACGCGTGTCTGCGCTTCGCCATGCCATTTATTCGGCATCCTCGTCGATTGGCATTTGTATAATATTTGTATAGATCGAAAGCAGCCTTTAATTGCACACTTGACATGGATACCAACAATATTGCAATTACGAGCCATTAATAGTATTTAAAAAAGCAACGGCGGCGGCGGAGCACTCGAACTTGGGAGAGAGAGAGTGAGCAGAAAAAAAAACAGATTTAATTTGCTGACCACGAGCAGAGAGAGAGAGAGAGAGAGAGAGAGAGAGAGAGAGAGAGAGAGAGAGAGAGAGAGAGAGAGAGAGAGAGAGAGAGTAACCTCCACTTAACTGGCCTTTTACCTCGAGAGCACGCAGGGGTCTCAAATGAAATCATTTTATTCAACAAATATCGCTGCATTGAAAAGAATATTCCGGCGAGTTTCAAACTTGTTCGCTGATTTAATTAAGCCCCTGCCTGCTTTTGCTCTCTCGCTGCCCGTGCACGCAGCTCCCCTTGTTATTTTGTGCGTTTTGAAAAAGCCACCGGTGTTTGGCCAAGATGAATTAAACGAAATTGATGCGCGGATGATTGCGAAGCCTCATAAATTCTGATTTGATAGATGCTGACTTTTTTCCACTGCCGCAACTCTGTTGAAACTTTGCAATCGATTTGTTTTTTCCGAATATGCAAATAAATGGCTTCCATTCAGGGGTATCAGATTTGCTTTTCTGGAAACGGAAAATTATATCAGAGTAAAAGAAGGGCATGGAAAGAAGAAATTTTGTTTTCAGTTACTTTCCGTTTTGATAGCTGAGTGTTCTGAGAAATAATTAAATAAATAATCTCAATACATTTTGCACTTAACAAATCGCTCAGAAATAAAACTAACTATGCAAGATAACGAGAAATTATCACTTCCCACCAATATAATTCAAAAATAAATTTTAAAACACTTGCAACTATAATACGTATTTAAGTTTTGTAACAGTTACTCAAACCATTTTAAGCCATAAATTTCTGGAACATTATTTATTTTTAAAAAAGGTTATTGTTACTTTTAATACTTTAATTTCTTCGTAAATTTAATAAAAAAAAAACAATTAACAAACTGTAACAAATGGAATGAATTGCCACCACATTCGTCATACTTTAGATTTAGTTAGAGTCAGAGGATTATCAGACAGTTTAGCAACCATGCATGTGAGGAGGGAAAAGATTATAATATAGTCGTTAGTTGGCGCGTTCAAAGTCATTAACAAATACTTTTTGAGCCGCAAATGTCAATTAATAACGGGGCGATGGAAAGGATCAAGCGGAGAATTCTGCCTCGATGAATCATTTTCACGGACGAGGGGATCGACTGGTGCAGGCGTGTGTATTATAATTACGAGAATATATGTATAGTGCATTATTGCGCCGGCGAGGCCTCGTCGCATAGTTTGGCTGACTGGCTCGCAAATTATAACACTCGGCGGTAACTGTGGCTGCGGGGTTGGCAAAAGCATTCGTTTGAATGTTCTCTCTCTCTCTCTCTTCTCACTCGAGAATTAATGAAGTGCGCGCGGGTGAAATTGAGAGAAAAACAGCCCTCGTCGGCATCCCTCTCACAGCCACCACCACACACAGTAAGCGGCGTGAGCTTTTTTAATAAAAAAGGCGCGCATTATTTTCACCATAAATATAATTTGCACCGAAAGTGCACGCAAAAGTTAAACTTATTCCACCGCGCACAGAATAAGTGAGTGAGTGAGAGCGCGCGCGCTTTGATCTCATTAAAAACTCTCAAAAAAGTAAACCAACTATACAAAACGCGCACCGGCTTACTTTTGCCGGGCTCGGCACACGCAAATATGTACAAAGAGTTTTTGAAAAGTGCTGGACAAACGTGTACCAGGTTTTTATGCTTTCTCTCGCAAAAGTCACAGCGCAGTCACGTTGTATAATTTATAATTTATCGCGGCAGGAAAGGCAGTTTCACGCAAAAGAGCAAATTACGATGCCATTGAACGCACCGCAGCTCTGCCGTAATTAATGTTTTAATTAATCCAATTCGGACAGCATTTCAGCACGCGTTTCACTTACATGCAGCGCGCAAACACGCATTTTTCAATTCGGCGGGTCGAGGGGAGCGTTGCTGTCAAGTGCCGCGAGGTCAGCCGAGATAAAATGTGGGTGAAAAGAGATCTGTTACAGCAAGATTCAAGGGAGGAATATGTTATCTTTCTTCCGCGAGGGAATGTAGCGATTCTGCTGGTGCAATAGAGCGTGCGTAATTTCAGGGGGAGCCGCTCGTTTTCAATGAACTCGCCCCCGCGAGTAATCAGAGACTGTGTATCAAAAACGTTGGAGCTGTGTGTGAGTCACATCACTCTCGCGCGTCTTTAAATGGATTCAGCGATGACTCGGATTTCGCTTTTTTTAGGTTTTGCCAAGCTGCGATTCATTGTTTGCTTTATCAGCGCTTCGGAAATAAATCAATTTTCTACTCTATAGAGCGCAGTGAATGACATATTACAACATTTCTTTTTACAGTGGAAAGTAAAGAAATATTCACCGTGAGTCTACGACTTTTAAAATTGTATCATTCCCTGTTAGGTAATACAAAATAATCATAAAATTTTGCTTGCCTCAAGAATCTAGTCTCTTAATACTGAAAAATCTGGTTGTATATATACGCACAATTATTTTGTGTTTGAAGAATTTGGTTTTGGCATGAAGGATTCATTATTTTATTTTTGTTTTTATTCTTTTTAGGTAAACAATTTTGCCTTCTGCAGTTTATTTTTTTGTGCGGCTGCATACAGTTGCTTTTTACTATACATTTTTACCTTTCCTCAATATCTACTATTTTTTTTAAAACATTGACATAAAAATATTTAATCACTTGGACCGTAACCAAAGATTTTGTCTTCGCTTTGAAAGAAAATAGAAAAAAGTTTTTACAAAAATTAACACTATGTATGATAATAATAAAAAAACTTATAAATAACAAGGACACGTAGTTCGTGAAAGTGACAAAGAAGACGAAGCAAAAAAATGGCAAGCTCTTGTACGAACTAAAAATGTTCTAAAGGTGGAACGAAAAAGGGCATATAACTCGTCTCCTGTCCAGCAGGCACACGAGGAACGAGAAGAGACACAAAGAAGGAGACACAACGACAGGGAGCCAGCAAAAAGGGGGTGAACCTTTTTCGTCTGGGGGGTGAGAGTGTCTACTTACAAGAGCGAGTACCACTGGGACGGGAGAATGCGAGCGCCGAATGCACGCTGGTTGGAGAACGCCAGCGCGGACGACGGTGCGCAAATCGGTCTCGGCTAAACAGGTGCAAGATACTCACCACTGGAGGAAGAGGCCGGCGGCGAGGGTGGCGAGCGTCTCAGGTCGCCGGGGAACGCGTTGCCGGAGGCGGCGGGGGCGGCCGCTGATGGCTCGCCGGGGCTGGGGGTGCTCGGCGGCTGCGGCTGCTGAGGGTAGAGGAGGCCGAGCTCGCGAGCCTCGTTTTCCTCCTGCGCCTGCTGCCTACGGAGGGCCACCTGGGCCGCCATCACGCGCTGCCGTTCCGCAATCAGCGTGCATTTGGCGCAGACACAGTCCCGCCAGCGGCAGTAGCGCTTGTGGCCCTTGAGGGCCGACACGACCCCGTGGTTGCGGCACCGGGCGCACTTGGGCGTGCGTTGGTACCGCTCGGTCGCCCTGAGGAAGAAGGCGGCCGGCGGCAGCCCGCCCAGCACCGGGTGCTGCGACATCAGGGCCAGGGCGTCACGGTTCGAGTTGAGCTGCTCCATCGTTGCGGAGGCTGTCGTCGTCGTCGGCAGACTCATCTCCGTCCGCACCTCCGTCCGTCGCGTCGGCAACGTGCGGCGTGTGCGAGTGTGTGCCCTTCCGAGGTCGCCTCCCGAGCCAGCCGCACGAGGCGCACCCCACCCCCACCCCCAACCCCGACGACGGCTAGTGTACCTTATTGCGACCTGCGAACCTATGGCGGCCCGCGGTTTGACACATAGTTTAATTTTCAGCCCGTGGATTGGTCGCAATAGGCGGGGCCTCAGTTTCGATTGGGTTTTACGCCGAGTGTCAGAAGAGCAAGCGGGAGAGAGAGAGAGAGAGAGAGAGAGAGCCGCGCAGAGGGCTCCAGCAAGAGAGAGAGACACACAGAATTATAAGTGAATGTTTCTCTCTCTCTCTCTCTCTCTCTCCGCGCGCGAGCGAACGAGCGAGCCGGCTCTTTTCACCGCGCGCTTTCCACACTGACATCTCAATTATCCGGGCAAATTGAATTGCTTGCTTGCGCTCGCTATTCACGGAGCGCGGTTCCCTCTATTATATACTGTTCATAAAGTAATCACTGATATATTTATAAATGCGCGTTTTTATGCTTCTCCAGCGGAATATCGAGCTTTTCCACTGATCCAATGTGAACGCCCTCTTTGATAAAATGAATCTGTATTTCAATTTATCCTATCGACGATGGTCTGGCGGTGCGCCTGAAGCGTCTGCAATCTGTAGCGTGCCATGCACCGACGTCTAGCCGGTTGCATACCTCGTGACTCGTGCAATCAATCCTTTCAGCCGGAACGCATATTGCTTTCCATCGTCTCGACTGCGGGGAAATTTCTTCAATGGAATGAATATCATTTCATAGAAAGAAAAAGCTAATGATTTTAAATTTCCATTTTTTATTCTTGTATCCTTTCAATTTTGATCTAACTGTTTAGTTCAAAACTAAGACTAAATTATATTCCTTTAAGATTATGCCTTGAACAGTTTTAATTGTTTTGGGAGATTGAACTCGTGGTCAATATTTTTCATAGCACAATTTGCACACACACAACCACTCATTTCAGAAAATGATGGTGCTACCTGTCACTAAGTTTCAAATTTTGGTGAAATCCGTGAATTGCAAAGTGTCAGACATGTTTCCGCTGTACATATTAATTCTTTGTTCTAATGGCAGGTGTGTTTCTAATGCTCGTATTTTATTAAGCAACTTATGCATTAATAGAATAACCTAGCTCGGGAGAACCATTTGAGTATGACAGATGATTTAACGATTCTTGAGTATATATCAGGAAGATCAGAAATTTTAGTTTTTCACAATACGCGAGCGGCATTATTTGCATATCATGTGTTTGCCATCCTGTGGGGGAGAAACGCACTCTTTATTTCACGGCAACTCTAGCGTGCTCTGTTCGCATCGATTGCGCTCTAGATTTGCGTTGCTCAAGACACAAATAAAAATGCGCGCCGAGTGTGTTATTATCATTTCTGTTGAGTCGGATATATTATCTTGCGCGTTCGATATTATAATATTGTAGAAAAAGCGCGCGCGGCAGGCAGACTCTCGCCGCTTTTTGTTCCCAGTCTCGCACGCATAAAAGGCTTACAGATGCGTATAATTCAACAGTTATGCAGCAGCACGGAGGTGGGATATTCTCGTTTTTTTGCGCGGCTGGCTCTCCGATCTATTCCCTGCCTAATGTGGCTGCTCAAAATTCACTCACATCGGCAAATCGCCCTTCTGGCCACAGATATTTATGCTGATAAAGCGCACATTCAAATATCGTTATCTCTCGCGCTCGCTCACATTTTGGCGCGGCCGACTGCTTTCATTTTTTACGCCATCATCTGTCTTTTACTGACACGATGACCGCTTGAGAACGATTTCCTATTTTCATACAGTTTTTTCAGTACACCAAACCTATAACTGAATTTTTCGCGATTTTTATCTTAAAAAGGGTGCATGTTGAATTATTGACGGCAGTTTTGCAGGTATTATAGGCAGTAATGAAAGGGATAACTTGATTGAGAGATGGTCGCACCCTTTTCATTAAAAGGTTGTCAAGAATATTTTTAAATTAAACTTTAATCCCTAGAAATTTAATAAGCCTATTCAAATCGTATGCTGAGAAATTAAAATTTTATCACAGCGATTTGGAGTTGTTATATTGACAAAATGTATCTCAAAATCCCTTTATTTTTTGCTTTATCTGTATATATTCAACTATAGAAACTAACCATACACGCCTGTAACTGGATAAAATTTATCTGTTTAAACGCTCAACGTGAAAATAAGTAACGGCGAAATTGCAAAAATTAATTTATTAATCTATTTTAATTTCCACAGGTGTGGAGTGGAGCATAAGTTGTTTGTGCAGCTCTTTTAATTTGAGTTATAATATTAAACATTAAAGATGGGATTCACGGATGAATCCATATGGCTCTTCTTCACCTCTGCTATCCTAATTTTCCATTGATTTTGTTTATAAGTGAGAAATGCCATCACAACCATCTGGAATATCGTTACGAAAATATTCCAATTGTTTTTTTTCTCAACGGAATGGTATATATGTTATATATTCTTACAACATTTAAAACGGAAAGGAATTATTTTATTAGCGGATCTCTAGAATTTAACTTTTCTCTCTCATTTTGCTCTCGTCCAATAAACAGAATATCCAGTTTAAAATTAAAACCTAATCGTTTCACAATGAAAGGGCTTCGGATGCACCAATAGGGCTTCAGCTCGTCTCGGAAAACGCGCTCACGCGTGGTGCTCACTCTGGCGAATGGCGAATTTATTGCTACTCTTGAGCGACGCAGCCAATGGAGAAATTGTTGCAATCGGCGGCGGCTGCGCCGCGCATGTTACAGCCGAAAATGTATCCAATCCTTTGAGCGGCCAGGGCGGGGTTAGAAACTGTGTTTCCATCCTCTGAGTGATGCAGGCGGCCTATCCGGCGGGCGCTCGGCAGCGCGACACAGACACACGGCGCTCGCAGCTACAGTTCCAGCAGAGAGGCACCGGCGCCGATCAATAATGTTACTACATAGCAGGCAGATGAAACACATTCATGCAACTGTGCTCCGGCGCCCAGGCCACCCGAACAGCCCCCACCCCGGTCGCCCTAGCCCCTGGATTTCTGCACTACATACAAGAAGAGCCGAGTTTCGATTGGTATCACGTTTCCCTGTTGAATACAACATTTCCTCCCTCAAATTTTCCTGGAAAGCAGGAAAAAAACGATCACATTCTTGTTCGCAGGAAAAGAGAGAAATAAAGCCATTTTTGACGGAAAATCAAATAATAAGTTAAAAATGAAACAAATATGTTTTGAAAGCATTTTGTAGAATAGATTTTGCTAAAAATTAATCTAAACCAGGAAAGGGTTAGGATTAGGCTTTTTGTTTGTGTGTTCTCATTGTGGTTTTGAGAAACATTAGAAAATAAACTTAATTTTACTTTCTGAGTAATTAACTGAACAGTTTTAGCTAGCGGAAAAGTGCTGGAAAAATGGACTTTATCACTCGTTGCAATCAGGGTGGCAAAGAGTAGAGAGTTATAGCGATTGTTGGATTATGCTTTTTGAATTCTCCTTGGCTGTCCATTTCATTCACGTTATCCATATAAAACAATGAGCAAAAAATCCACCATCAGGACTTATGCACTTGGGACGCCGACCCTCTTTATAATAACGGGAATAAAGTTTGTGAAGAATGCAACACAACACCCCGAGTGCTATATTTTTAAATGCTTCTATCAATTTTGGAATTTTTGGAATCTGCACTTACAGCATCCCTGATTTATTCTGAATATTACGTAAAATCCTTTTTAATGCGTCTTTTAATAATCAATGAAATAGCATTGGTTGATGTAAAAAATGAGGCCTCTTTCACGGCCCTGATCTCCTTTTGCTCTCCCTTTACAGCTAATACGGATAAATAGCACCTTCCAAACAAATCCCTTTTCAGCCATGCAGGGGTCATTGTCGCAAAAGCGTGTATTCCTGTGACACTATATTACCATTATGTATCACTTAAGCACCTAATATCACACTACTCATGCTCCCTTTGTATGCGAGCAGTTGTTTGAAATATGAATCGTGCGCGCTCAAAAGGAATAGAGTATCATAATATGTAATTCTCAGCGATAACAAAGTATACAATAATTCATTTTTGTGAAATGATATGTTGTAACACGAGAAAATATTTCCGCACTTCGCCAGAGGGGCTACTCGTTGTTATTGTTATAGAGGAAATTTTAAAATACGGTTCCCATTTCTTATTCAAACGAGAATAGCCATTCTCACATACATATAAAACTGCAAATAATTTGAACCAAAAACTAGCAGCCGATTTGTTAATATAAAAAACAAGAGCATTAAATTTCAAACTTTTGTATACCATTTGTTATTTTGGAAGCGTTTCCAAATTTATACCTCCGAGAAATTGATGATTTTAATCAAGCACTCTTCAATTTAAAACATCATATGAATAGATCTGAGGGTAAAATTGACTCGAGTTTCACTAACTGAACTTCAATTGCAATTATCCATCCGTTTAAAAAGACCTTTTTTCCCTTTGTGACTTCACTTTTTAAACAGCTCAAACAGATCGGACGGGGCGGTTTCACTGAATAAATGAAATAATAAAAATAAAAGCAAACAGGGTGGAAACACATCCACCCCCTGACGACTGGTTGTGTCGGTCGGTCGGTTGGCTCAGCAGGCATTTGATCTGTGAATGCTCGCGTCAAATATGAATACAATGCGGCAAAACTAGAGAGCGCGCTCAATATCGAACCAGTTGCCAGCGTTCGCTCGCTCGCTCACTAATATACAATAAATAACGCGGAGACACAGCTAAGCTATTGCACAATGGTACATAATATAAATTACACACAATGCTGCTCATAGAAAACTAAGCCACCGAGTCCCACCCCCGTCATCCCCCTCTGGCTGCGCCACGGCTGCTATTGACAGACGGCCGGAGAGAGAGAGAGGCAGAGAGCCCTATTTGGCCGTCTGCAAGTATAATACGTGTGTAATATATTGTTGTGAGCACGTATCGTGCATAGACACCAGTGAGTGTGTTGTCGCTATACCGATTCTATTATTTATCATGCGATTAATTGCGCGCCGCACTCTTTGTCTGCAATTAGAACGAGTCAGTGCGACCGAGGGATGAAAGAGTCATTGCAGCCAACGCCGCAAAAAATTTAGGCCAATCCAGCCGGACAAGGTTTCATGCATTGGCACTTAAAGCTAATCGGCTTCCTTTTTATCACTAATTAGGTCTCATTCACTCCTTCACTTTTTTATACTGCGGCATATAAATTATACAATATATCTCTCATAGAAAAATTACGTGTTTGAGTTTGTTTTAAATGGTTCAATGTTGTGAATGAGATAAAAATTAATAAATAATTTATAGAATTATATTTGATAAAATCTTTGAATATATCATGTTAAATAAGGAATTGTAAACATTATTTAAATTTTGAAATTCAACATTGTCAATGTATAAAAAGCTTTTGCGACATTTTTTTAATATGCGTTAAATAATAAAAGCATTGACAGAAATAGAAGTTGACATGCTTGTACTTACACATAATGAAATGACTAAAATTTTATTTTAAAGTTTGTTATTAGGAAAATTACCTGACATGATTTGGAATGTAGCTTCAACCCTGATTTTTCCATCTTTGAAAGTAAATAAAACAGATTGAAGTGCACAGCTAATGCTATAGTGTGCTAGTTTTTTGTGCGTAATTATGATTGATAAATTTCGATTGTCAGTCAGTTAACTGCTTCCTTCTCTCCATTAATGCAGCCATCCGCCTCTTTTTATCTCGAAATGGTGCGAAATTCTCGGCTGCTTGTATTGAAGGAAAGTTAATAAAGTGAAAGAAGCGTTCGCTCGCCAGCGCCAAATTCGCTCGCCCGCTCTCTATCGTCGTTCGTCCCCAATTCTCACCCTCACTGCGAAGCAACCCTTGTGCCGGCGGCGAGGGCGAGAGGGTGTATTATAGCAGTGTGACATTCCAATCACCCTCAAGATATTTTCACCCTTGCCTGCGGATATTTTCAACAGGGTTACAATAAATTGATCCACATACCAAAGAGGATTCAATTTGCATACACTCGGCAGAGACAGTTTATTAAATTTTCTCTTTCGTCGCCTTTTGTGCGGCGCGGAGCGAGCGCATTTATTGTGAGCGAGAGCGTTCCGCCTCTGAAAAGCCATTTTCGCCGAGAGCTGGCTGAGGCAACGTCTTCCTCTTTCTCGCGCGCGCGTTTCCTCTGCCACACGATTAAATTTTTAATGCCTCCGTGTTAAATATGCACGGCAAACCACGAGCGGAGAGGCTCCGCGGTTGCGAAAATTTCGCTGGTTGCATGACACCTCTGAGTAAGGCAATTCATTTCATTATGGTTGAATATGTAGTTCACGAAAGTCTTTGATGTTCTTATAAACAAAGCATTTTTAGGCATTAAAATTGAGAATCTGGATAAATTGGGAAAACGTAATTTAATTAAGGTTTTGAAATACGATTTTAAACTGAATATAAGATGTTCACAACACTAACTAACGTGCATTAATAATGCTCATATTATCTTCCCTATCATATAACCAGACTTCTAAGAAGGAAATCCTGAGGAGTTTAGGTAAATACAAACTATGAAAAATGGCAACCGGATCGGCAAATAAAATAACAACGTTCGAAGAGGAAAACAACTTAAAAATGCAAGCTCAAAACATATTTAGAGTTTTGTTGCTTTCTTTTTGAAAAAAAGCACTTCTAAACCCTTCAGTAGGTAGCGACGAGTCTGTTTTGCAAATTTTGATTGCTATAACCTGCGATGCTTTTTCGATTTTTGAAGTATATATAGTTTATCGAAATTAAAAAAGAATACCAGCGCTCTGAAATGTTCCCAAATTAACACATGTCATTGTACAACGTTTTTTGTGAATCTTATTCATTATGTCTTAAATCCATCTTTAAATTAAAATCATTCCTTTGGAATTGTGAGCTGATCTTTTCTTTCAAATCAAAATTCAACACAATAAAATCTAAAATAACTGGTAAAAGATACGCCATCTGGAAAGCCGTCATTGAAAATCTTTTAACTGCAATTTATTTTCTCCTCGTCGAACGCGTAGTGGTGAATTCGGACCAGCTGCGAGCGTGATCTGTTATAGGCTCTCTTGAAATACGCGGCGACAGATTAATCGTTGGAGCGGAGCCATTAGCGAGAAAACACGGCAAACTGTTCTTTCGAGAGTGCATGCGGTGTGTCTCGCACCTCTTTACCAAACGGCGCGAAGAATATTTCGCCCTGCCTCCTCAAGGTGTTCTCATTTGGAGACATCATTATTGTGATAACGCCTCTTGATCGCCGCCGCACACGTCGATTATTATTTCAATATTGTGCCAAGAGCACGCGGAAAAACCGAGCCACGCGTTGTTTACCTGCTGCTGTTTTCCAAAGGGTTCTGCCGCTTGTACATGTTCCCAATGGCAATCATTATTTCCTGCTGCCTTTTTAATGAGAGAGATAAAAGTTAGCAGCGCAAGACGCGATCGAGCACGCACATTTCCAAGGAATTTTAGTTCACCTCCGATACGAAGAAAATAATTTAATATTCACTGCGTGCGTTTGTGAAAAGAGGGGTGCTTTTAAAGCTTTCGCTCTTTTCCGCGGAAAATTATGAAATTCTGGCAAACGGGTATAGTAAAAATCAAAGAGGACCATTAAATACGCATGATTTTTAATTTCTACATGCTATAAACACTCTAAAACTACAATTTAAGTTAAACACTCATGAATCAACATTACATTTGTTTTTTCAAGGTTTCGAAGATCATTTTGGAATTGCATTCCGATACACCGTTTCACTTAAAAATTAACAGGCAAAGGCACGGCCGTCTTCTCGGTTGGGAGTTTTCCAGAGCTCTCGACGCATTTCGGCAAGGGCTGTGGGCAAGGGGCGATTAGGCAGTAGCGCGTTTCTTGCTGGCATTCCTGCCCTTCCTGGCACTTCAGGGTGGAGCAATCACGGGCCACCTTGTGGTCACTGCATTGCCGGGTAGACGTCGAGTTTTCTAAACGAAAAATCCGGATGTAAGTAATCAGAGAGCAGGAGACAGGAATATATGCAACCGGCTTGACACGAACGCCAAGAAGTTGCATAACGTACACGATGCATGGTTTGTAACTGATTTTTTTGGTTTCAATTTCACCATAATGACCGCCAGTTTTATAAAAACTCATTGAAATTACAATTTGTTTTTTACATTGCTCTCTTACAGGTTAACTGTTTTCTTTAAATATTATTTTATGAAATTAAACTAGCGGAAAAAATATTTTTACCCACCCAGTGTGATGCACTGATTATCCTCACAACACCCACTGCAGCAATCTGTTGAGTGGTAGCACTAAAAAGGCGATTTATGCGTGTGTAGAAGGGGGCATTTACGCCATAAATTTTGTTCCTACCAGACTTCTTTCTACGCAGTCACCTCGCGGCAGTGTGGAGGCCAAGATTGAGCTCGACACAGCTGCCAAAATCACGACGAGTGCCAAAAAATAAAGTCTTAAAGCCATCGCCTGCAATAAGGAAATGTTTTGTAGATAAACTCCATCGATTCCATTTACTGTCATGCAACACGTGAGCTACATAAATTAATTTCAAAAGTAAGAAAAAAACTCATCACATTTTGCTTTATTATAAAGGAGAAGTAATTTCGATTTCTCTGCAAATTCTGAAAAATCATTGCCTTCAGTTCCTGGGATTAGTTTTGTCCATTTAATAAAGAACATTTTTAATGGTTCATTGCATTATAACAATTCCCTTAGTATCTCAGTCACTAACATCTGTTATTAGACGAGCGAGCCTTATTCAGAAAAACAGAAAAAATTATGAATGCGTTGTTTAGGATTTTTTCTCTGCATCGTTAAGGAGCTTCCAAAGATGTGCTAAAATGCAAAAATATTTTGGCAAGAATGATAATCAACATAATTTCGTCAATAATATGAACATAATTTTATTTGATTGGTTTCTTTAAACACTAGAATTAACTGTTATTTAAAATGAATAAAAATAGAAAGTTTACTCTTGTAGTCAACCTTTCTTGCGGACTTTCCTTAATTTTTTTTTAATATTTTATGCACTTAACCCAATGTATTAATTAATCTTGATAGAAATAAAAAAGCACTAGGATGCACCAGAGTTGCAAATATCAAATATAATGCACGCTTTATGGATAAACACACATATTTACTATTGAAAAGGATCTGTTAAAAACAACACTATGCTTTTCCAAGCTTTGAATATCGTTCCTATAATCTTATAAAAAAATGTGAAGTCTGTGATTAGTAAATTATTAGCTACGTGTAAAACATTTGTGAAGCTCAACAACCTAAATCAAAGGCTGTAATTACAAAATTAATTGTGCGGGCAGGAAAAGTTAAAATTGCTGGAAAGAGCCGGCCATGAACGATTGCTGTGATAATCTGCATGCTGGAGCTCGTGCATGCCTTGACTGAAGCGCGTTTAATGAGGCTGGCGTCACCGCGGCACCTCACGTAATTGCACACTCACACACGCTAATAAAATAATGTGTGCGCGCCGGCCGCCGCTGACTGCGGATACATGCACATGAAAATGAAATATTTATATTTATACACGTCTGTCGAGTAGTAGCTGTGAATTGAGTGAATTTCGCCGCAGGCAATTGCGTGAAATAGGGTCTGCATTCCGTGAATTCCTCCCGCTATACATTATATTGAACGCCTCTCTGTGTACCTGCTGGACACAGAACATGTAAGTGGGAACGCAAGACACTTGAACTGATTTTCGTTTTTATTTTCTGCGCACGGCAGATGAATCCTGACTTAGTTTGATGCTGATGCAGAAAGAAACTGGAGTCCAATTTGCATAAAATAAAAGGGAGAAAAAATTAATTTGATGGATTGAAATTTATCACTAGGAATCTTTTGTTACTCAGAATTATCTAAATGATTGTTGAGTTTATTTTCAAAAATTGCCCTAATTTCGCAAAGGCCTAGTAAAAATTTAATTGAAAATTATCTCAGAAAAAACAAGGGATTGCATTTTTTTAACCCTTGAGTACATGACACTTAAACAATTTGAAATAATTGTTGCGAAACACGGCAGTTTGTCAAAATTGTCAGCTGAAGTAAAAAGCTTGCTACTCAACGAAGCAGCAACTTTTAATGTAAATTGAAAAATAAAAATAAAATAAATTTGAGTATAAAAATTAACTTTTGTACTAATTTAATATTTTTACAATGAGAGAGGGCTTCAGACGTTAAGACGAGACCAGTCAGAAAATAAAAATCCTGCTCTTGACAACGAGGAAACACAATGTCCGGTTTTTATGTCAACAATGGAACATTCGTCGAGTGACTTCTTTGATAGAAAGTTCAAAATAAATTTAACACATCCTCAAAGGTTGATTTTGCACAATAATTAAATTTAAGCAGGTTCAGAATGCAACGAAACAATGGTCTGTAAGCGGGATTTGTACCTTTGTTGTCAGGTTGCGAGTGAGCGCGGCGCAGGAATGCTGCAGGGAGGCTGGGGGACCCTGAGTGGAGTGAGTACGCGCGAGAGAGATGCCTCCTCGGTGCTGTTGCTGGAGCTGGTGTGGGAGCCTGCGGTGACTCACTGCCGCCTTTATATAGCGAGATGGGCTCTAAATAAAAGTGGTGGCCGTCGTCCTTGTGATGTAATCCACTCACACGCTGCTCAAAATCTTTTTGCAAGCATTAAAATTCCACAGGTGAGTGCAACTTTTCTTCTTCACCACTCTGTCCAGTTGCGGAGCGTGTATATTCAGGGCAGAAAACGCAATCGCTGCAATTGCCTTCTCGCTTCTTCTTCTTCTCTCTGTCAGCGAGATTTTTTTTATTTTCGACAGCCGGCTGAGAGATATTCGTTTAAAAGTAGCAAGTTGTGCATTAAAAGCTCTGTACAGCGAGATAATCCGAGGAATGCAGTCTTGATTGATTGTATAACTGTTCATCACCCGCAGAGTGGGTGCCCATGCATCTTGCACTGCGGCTTAAATCATCGTGTATTTCCAGTGCGCTCACTGCTGCTCACAAGATCGCAATTGCGAGAAGAAAAGCTGCTCGCTGACGTTATGATGTTTCTTCCTAAAAATAAATCTGAGATAATAATCTATTATTTCTGATGATTCTCTTGAATTCACATTCCACGTTGCTGCATCAGTGTAAATTATATTGTGTATTATTTTTCGCTTACAGTATTATTCAGGGGCAGTTGAGCAGCGATGCAGTCATGCAGTGCAACAGCCTTACGAAAATGTAAAATTCGAATCAAAGAAAAATTGAGAAAATTCGTTTTTCTCTTTACACATGCAGATAAAAAGGTGGCTCAAATTGAAAATTGATCAATTTTACATTCACCTCATTGTCAAGAGCAGAGAATTCACATCATGCATCCTTTTATGCCATGAAATTTTTTATTTAAATTTTAATTTTTACCAAATGTGCAGATAGACTTAGCAGACCCAAAATAATGTCTTGCCTATAATTGGGAATGAAATATGCAGGCTAATATGTTTCAAACTTAAAATTTTATATCCCTATTTACTAACGGTCTCGATTTTTTTAATGGTGTGCCAAAACTCTTATAGTTTGCAGCTGAATACCTTCACATGTGTTTGCCTATGCTAAAAAAAATAAAGTGCTATTTCTATTTACGATGTTTACTTTTGGTTTTTATTATTACACTTTAAATGAAATACAATATTTTCAAATTTGCATCCATTTAAAGTTAATAAAAGCTATAATTTCTTATACATGTATTTGTATATGTGATACGTAAAAAACATCACAAATATTAAAAAAATCGTTTTTAAACAAACCAAATAGCTCATATTTTATAAAATAATTTTTCTTCCTCATAAATATTAAAATTAGCATATTTTGTTCCGCAAAGAAAATATTTCATCAATGATATCGGTTATACTTAGACAGTTGCATCATATTGTGCTCTACCGGCGGCTGCTTTTGTAAATTTTTTAACCAATCCTATGTGATAAATATAATATATTTAAAATTGGATCGAAACTGAAAATAATTTGTATTGTTTGCTTTTGCAACCGGTTAACTGGGTTGATTTTTCAATTAATCGTTAATTGAAAAATTAATTGAAAAAATTAATCGTTAATTGAAACATTGAAACAATAAATTGCAGAAGAATGTTAGAAGTGGACTTATGCTGTAGGAAAAAAAACGCAAAGCTAATTTTCTCTGACATTGACTGTGCTTTTATCCATATTTCTAAAGATGATTGCAATTCGTCGGCGTCTATCCAGTAGTGTTTGCCTCAACGTTAACGAAATAAAATCTCAAGAAGGGAGACAAAGCATGCAAAATACACCAATGCTAAATTTTGGATTAAAAGCAATAATTCAGGTTTAAGCAATGGTAACAAGGATTCACGGGGCCTCTAGCATCATTGATCTTCTTTTAACAAATGTATTTTAATTTTTCACAATCCGAGTTTTACTGTTTTATGATAAATACCCCTTGTTTGCGGTAAATGCCAATAATTGCCTTACTTAATTACACGCACACGGAAGTTAGCTTGAATAATTTTTCGTCATCCGCATGAGCTGCGTGATGAATATGTTCAATATACGTAAATAATCCGCGCACCTGAATACAAAGTAAGAAACATTTGTCAGGAATATTATCTCGCCTTTCGAGGAGAGTCTTAAATCCAGTGTGATGATGTGCTTGATTGATTTATTGGCGCGGTCCGACGATGGATCCGCGCTGTCGCCTGTAATACGGGAAATTTAAAATATATTAAGGCACAAATTTCGCCGCTTGCGACGTGACCCAACTCGACAATTCATTTTTATGTATTACATATGTGCACGAGTGCCGCTCTGAAAATACTTTATGCGTGGGAACCCGCGAGGGCTTCGCGCGCTGAAAATATTTTTATTTCCATGCACCAAAGAGGCTGCGATTTTTATTGCTGGCTATTGGCCATCAACCCCATCCTGCTACTTGATTTTATCGGAAACCGTCGCTCGTCACTTGCCAAAACGCCTCTCAAACTCGCGGCGACTTTTGATTTATTGACGCCCTCCGGAATTTCGTCCCTTTGACACACAATTCGTTTTTCTCAAACACACCTCTTTTTCTCTTTTTTCTCCTTTTTGGCCATTTTCTGTGCGTGTGTGAATTCGTCCCGTAATCTTGGTGCGCATGCAAAACGCTGCGTTCAATGAATAGCGACTATTAATGTGCAATTCGCGATGCAGATCACGTGCCGAGCGTGGCTTCTTCTCCCGCGCGGTTCTCTCGCACTCTCTGTATGTTTTCTTTTATTCCAATGCACGGACGACCTTGTGAATTATTTTGAGAAATTCCCAATAAAATGTTAAGCGGATCGATGATAGAACGAGATAGTGACTTAGATTCCCATAGGAAAGTTGCATTTCGACTTGGCAAGTGCGAGATGTTTGCACGTCCGCACTTAACGTCAAAGAAAATCTCACACTCAAGCAACAAGGAAACAACTTCAGAAAATAAACCTGTTAATATGCATATAATCTAAATAATATCTTGTTTTTTTCGAATGATATTTGCAAACTTTTTTAAATATGGGATATTCTTCTTTCATTATCCAACCCTTACAGGATGGGTTAAGGTTTGCCTCGTTCTCCTCAGGCCTGATCCCCGCGGATATATATAAATGACTGAAAAGAAAACAAGTCATTTGCTTTGATAATATCAAGACATGTTAACATGACAAATGACTCCCTGCCTTTTAGGTGAATTCATCTTAAGCAATCAAATCAATCAATGTTATCTTTATTAGCTACAATGATGAACATGAACGCGCGCAATCAGAATTGTTATCTTTTGAATTTCGGCCAAACATCAAGAACAGATGAATCACACCTGGAAACTATCAAATAAAAGTCAATGTGGCAAGAATGTAATTAGTGCTTTGTTTTTGTTAGGAAGGTATTCTAAAAACATCCTCTCCATTACTCAAAAGTTCCTCTTTTTCACCCTGAATCATTTTTACCATAGTTTAATTTGTGATTATTTCAGTCGTAATAAATCACATGAATGAATAAGGACATATATCACCAAACAAGATAAGTCTTGGTCTTTTCCTAAAAATTTAAATAGTCAAATAAACCCATTAAAAAAAGCACCAATAATTCTATTAATTTATCTAACTATCTTATCTAGTCATAAAAAAGCATCAATCATCCAAAATGAGAAAAAGAGTTAGTCTGTTAATATTTCAATGAATAAATCAGGTTCAAAAAGCGGAGAGTTAAACATATATTTATGTTCTATATTTATATTTATAAAAAATACTTTATTATTTTCAACATTTTGTAAAAGCTGTCAAGGATTTTCTGTTTAGGTGGCTGTAGGATAGCATTGCACAAACATGACAGCTCTTGGCCCCACACAGAGCAGCCCCTTCCCATAAAAAATATCCCCTCTTTGAACCTATGATCCCCTGAGTGCAGTCTCCTGTCGCATAATTATTCAGTACCCAGCAGGAGAGTCCTGACCAAGACTCTAAAAGCTTCACTGCCACGATGGATCGTCTGGAATTTGTTTTCCTCGCTCTCACAATTGTAATTTTTAATTGATTAACTTGCTGTATGATTTAATTAGATTGATTGGATTTTTGTTTCATTGTTCGTAGGTGAATTACGGCTTTGTCGTCAATGCCTTTCACTTAGGGTTGAATTTTGAACAAGTCCACAGACCGTTTCTAGACCACCCAAGTGATGCCCTGAAAGATACGCTCCTCATGGCAAACGCTCCTCAAGGTAAAGAAAATTAAACCAAGTAAAAACTTTTCTCCTCTAGAGAATCTTTACTTTTAACTGAAATTTGTGGAATTCTGTATATTTTTTCATATCTTACGTGCCTAAAATTTTATGAGAATCTTTCATCAATAAATTCCAGCCTGTGAGTTCTTCAAATTCTCTTATATTTCTTGGTGTTCCAAATATTTTTGCCTATTCTGCCGTAACATGCTAACATTTTTTGTACCTCCATCTACTTTTTAACATATATATCAAGTCCATTTTTCAAGTTTATATTTTTCAAATGCAATTCACTCTACTTTCAGACTTGGATGGCACTTTGTTCTTGGCCACATTAAGGAAAGACTCAATCGAAAAACTAGACCAACTAAATGATCTTGAAGCTACTGGTCAGCCCAAAACGAAAACACCTGAAGCAGGAAATGTGCGTTCGAAAAGGCTGTTGTTGCCAATGATGTACCACGATTTCATCGAGAGCCTCTCCCATGAATTGATGGACCAACACCACGTTCCCGTCGACCCTCATCACGACGTCCACTACCCTCATCACGACGTCCACAACCCTCATCACGGTGTCCACAACCCTCATCACGGCGTCCATGAGAATCCCCACCACTTGGTTCACCGGCGCGAAGCATCGCCGCACTTGGGGGGCCTCCACGTTGACATTCACGACAGATACCCCCACGGTGGGCACCACTACGGAGGACACCATCTCGGCGGAGGACACCACTACGGCGGATACAACTACGGAGGGTATCACGCGGGGAGCCACCACCACGGCCATTACGACCACTACGACCATCATGCTGGCCACTACCCACACGGCCACATGCACCGCCGGGAAGCCCTGCACGCACCGGCGCTGGCCAAACAAACAAAAGAAGCTTTGGCGCTTACGAAACCGCAGGACTAAAGGCCTCATTCTATGTGCAGAGGGACCATTGGGAAATTGGAGTATTTTACCTTCTGTACATTTGCACAAACTTGGTGAATTGTGGGTGACTTGATTTAATTTTATCTTTATGTCTCGGAGACAATAAAACCAACATGCAATGAAATAATAATTTCTCTTTTTGTTTCCAGTTTTTTAAGTTTGGGAAAATATTTACAGCATATAATTTCTTTTAAAATTGTCAGTCAGAATCAGGCACTAATTTGATAATGCAGTTTATTTTATTAACTTCTATTATATGTATCTGCGCTTTGTTTTATACTGACGAAACATTTTATATTTATTGATAAGTGCGACAGCAAAGGCTGAGTGATTTTACAACCTGAAAAAAGGCTCTATAGAATTTGGAGAGAAGTTTTCTAATGTGTAGTTTCTGTTGTGGCCCGTCTAGATAAATATCTTTTCTTTTGAGAGGATATTTTCCAAAGTCTGAAAACGAATAGGGCTAGTAATAATTTTACGTGTGAGGTAGTTTTATCATAAAATAAAAGGGGAAATTGTGATTTAAATTGAGTAAAATTGCTGGAGAAAAACATAATTGGAATAATAGAAGAAGAATTAATAACTGAAGTCTGTTTTTAGTTGCGCTTCTTTTCCAAGCATCAAACACAACACGTCATAATGATAAATAAAAATATCACAAAATATAAATCGCATACATGAACAAAACCTAACAATGAAACGTAGTTTAAAAATTAACTACTTCATATCTGCGCATTTTTCTTATTTTGATTTAGCTGTTGCTGCTACAGAAGAAGTAGCTGAAGTAACATTCGCAACAGACGACGCGCTACTCCCAGTCATGCTCGTATTAGCCGCAGTGGAAGTTGCGGAAGTTGCTGTTCCTTGGTCACTCTTGGGAGTAGTGGGGGCCGGGCTGGAGCCTGCAGGACCAGCTGACGACGGCGGGCTGCTCGCTTTAATAGTGGTTGTTGTTGTTGATGATGGTGGTGAAGAACTAGTTGGTTTTGGGGTAGTTTCAGACGTAGGCTTGACGGTCGACTGTGTTGACGAGCTCTTTGCTGCAGGGGTGGATGCGGAGTCCTTGATCTTTTCTTCCGGCAGCTTGATATTCGTGTGTCTCATCACACTGTTTGGACGGACGTGGTATATCATGTACTCCAGCATGTAGAGGGCGGACACTTGGGTTGGGTGAAATGAAATCGGCTCTGAGGAACAGCAGTTCAGACCCTGTAAAGGTAATATAACATAAGTACGTTTTAACCTACTTTCAAAGTGCGTTTCATAGGACTGATTTGAAGTAAGTAGTGTTTTTCCTATTTTCTACTTTATCCCTTTTTTGTTTTAAAATATAAAAATTGAGTTTCAAATATAGGACTTGCTTTTTATCTTCGTTAATTTACTTAAAACAAAATACGAATCAAATTAAAAAATAATCATGTCAGTTATTCTGATAAAATCGTCCCAATGCTGCTCGTCCTTTTCGTATTTTAGCATAGAAACAAAAACTTCGGAAACATTATAGTTCGTCTCATTAACTAAAAATATGGACCCCGTAAAAACGCACTGTACCGCATTCATGGGCCAGTAGACATAATCATTCTTCCACCATTCGTCACCCTCAAGATTTTGAATATCCTTGAGATCCTCGGCCTGGTGAAATGGGAGGCACCTTCTTCTGTTCAGCTCGTCTCGCGTGCTTTCTTGCTTGAGTTTAAGTGCCTTGAAACAACTGCCTAGAGTTCAAAACATACTCGAATCTAGAATTGAGTCAGATATTTAATGCAGTTTTACCAAGCTGAGTCTTTATATCTTTCCCGCTGCAGTCGGCATGCTTCGACCCATTGTATCCTTCAATCACCAGACGAATAACCGATTCTCTGCTTAGTACGTAGGCTAAAAATTTACGAATTAACGAATTTTTAGCTGCACTACATTATTCTAAATCATACAGGCAGTGTTTGAGCCGGTGGTATTGTCGTTGACACCGTAGCTCAATTCGAAATAAATCGGATCATCTGGCGAGTAGCTAGTCAGCATTGTTCTCAGGTTTTCCACAACGATAAAACTATTAAATTACATATGTGAAAATTTTGGAAATAAATCCACAAGAAAGAAATTACGATTCATGGTCGGTTTTCACGACCCAGTCAAAGTCCTTCAGTCTTGTTTCGTGCAAGTAGTTAAATGCGCCCTCCATTTTTGCCCACTCCAAATTCTTGCCTTCCGCAATTTTAACATTCGTTGTCGGCAGTGCAGCGTCTTTAATTAATTTTATTTTAATTCTTTATTTTGCAAGTACGCGCAATCACCATATTTGGTGCTGATGAAATGAATATTGTTGCAGTGCCTTCCCCAAGTCTCTCGCACGTGTTCAGCTCTGTCCTTGTGGTTCTTAGGCACGGTGATCACAATGCACAAGATGCGCACCTGTTGGGCCAACTTTCGGGCGGCCACCTCCTCGGCACCTACAGCATTTGTTAAAGGTAGGATAATTTCAACTTTCCGTCTTGAACATACTTCTCAGGAGCTCGTGCACAAACGTTGAATTCAGGTCCAAATCCATTTCAAATTTCGCCTGAACACTCTTAAACAAGAATTCAGGGCTGACGTAAGACCTGATAATTCATCTGTTAAATAATTTCGGTTCACTTTTAAAACGCTTACGTTTCCTGCTGGACGAACGCAACTTTGGAAAAAGGGCCTAGGCTTGGGCCACTGCGTGAAGAGTAGGGGGACAATATTAAAGTCGATAAGGTAAAGCCGAACGAGAGGCCGAGGGAAAAGGTGAACACAATCCGCGGCAGACTTGCCCTCTTTGATGGCATCTTGGTTGTTAGCGGCAAAATCATCTTTTTATCCTCGTACATGGTCCGTGGCGATGAGAGCGTGTCGCGATTTAAAATTTAATTTTTTAGCGTGTGTGCCGACTCACATCCTGACAACAGCCAGCTCAGCTGACAGACGTCCCACTTTTCATTTTTACCGACATTGGTGTCATGCGTGACACCGTTCTAACTTGTATTCACTGATTTTCAAATTAATAGAAAAAGTATAAACTGAGCTTCTCGAAGATGTCAGGCAATATTTGTTATTAATATTTTAAAAGGGAAATCAGCAAAATGCTCTCTGAAATGTGACCTAGATGATTAAGAAAAGTGTATTTGAAAGCTTTCCAATACGAAGTATTATATACGCAAAGGTGGTAATTACATATTATGTGACCTTTGCCAGTCTAAAAATCATTCAAAAGTAAAGTCATTGGGCACAACTTGAAACCCCCTAAATTGTAAAAAAAAATCATAAAATTTATTCAAAAAATTGTCTTTATTACAAACAAATAAACAATTTTATTTTTTAGTAGTACTTGACGAGGTCACATTCGGCGGGGGCATGATTGTTGGTGCTGGAGTATTGATTTCTAAAGAGTTGACCACAAACGGCCGCACGTAATAGGCCAAATACTCAAACATGTACATGGCTGCCGGCTTTATGTAATGAAAAGAGACTGGCTTATCTGCGCAGCCTTCGATTCCCTGTGAAAAATAAATTAAATTCTGAATCGCATTTCAAGATATTAGCTCACTATGAAAACCGGCCAGAATGTGTACGACCAAAACCACTTGTACTTAGTTGGCTCCGCGAAGGTGTGCGCCGCGACGTCAAGAGGGAAAAATCGGTGTCTGCCTTCCCAATCTCTAGAGTCGCCGGCCTCCACTTTAACGGCAGCCAAACACAAAGCTAAAATTTAAATTGTCAATTTAGACTACTAAGTTGCCGCACACGAACCTAAATCAACATCGGGTGGAAAATTATCGTCCGATTTCGGACATTCTTTGCTGGCTCCGTCAAAAGCGGATTTAACCAGCCGTTTCACACTCTCTCTGCTGAGGACAGTTCCTGTTTTAAAATATTATAACTTTTTTCGTGTTTAAATCGCCTCACAACCTGCATTTTCGCTCATGTAGCCTTGAGGGAGAACTGGATTGAGTCTGAAGCCGAAATACAAGGGCTCTTTTGGTGAATATGGTAGAAGCATCTCCTGCAAATCCTCTACGAACACAAAACTTTTTAAAGCGTTGAGCCTGTGATTAAAACTGACATTGGAATGCGTTACTTTGAGTCGTCCACTTTGATAACCCAGTCAAAGTGATGGTTTTTGTAAGCGTACTTCAATGCGTTGATAGTTTTTGCCCACCTGCCTTCTCTCTTTGCCTTGTCGACAACTTTTACACTTGGCAGTGATTTGTCTTAACAAAAGTTACAAAAAGTTTCTAATATTGTTAATTTTATTTTAATACCATCTATATCACTCATGAAGATTAAATTGTTACAATGCCGGCCCCAAGTGCGTTTTACATGCTCAGATGCTGCTCTTTGCGTCGCGTTCGTCATCACCATGCACAAAATATTGACTTCCTTTGCTATTAATTTTGCCAGATCCTCCTCGGCTCCTGAAATTTCAGTTTCACCACCCCAGAAAAGCCAAGAATTTCGCACAAACTTTGAAGCAGATCCCGAGGAATGGTCGATTCTGGCCGTAGCTGGTAATTGGCGACCATTGAAAGTGATTTCTGAATTTTATCGCTCTCCGCATATCTGCAAATTTACTAAAATCCAGCCGAATATTCAAAACAACGCATTTTACTTATCATATTCCGATGGCAAAACGAAATTTTTTGACATTGGATTTATCCTGAGGACTGCTGCAACAAAGCCAGCGATAATTCCGGTAAAGAGGCCGACAGTAAAGATGTATTGATAGCTAAATGACGGCGAGTCAAACCGCAATCGCCGCTCCATGATACAATTTCGACTCGCGCTCTGTGCTCTGTATGGTTGGCGCGACGAAAGCAGACTGGGGAAAATGACACTGACACGTCTCCCGGATTTAAATCACACAGCCAATTTGTGTCGTCCACCGCGTTAAGCATTTATTTCAGTCAGCTGTGTGAATTTTTTTTGAAAATTGAATTTTTTCATGGTTATAAGAAACATTGAATAAACCATATTTAATATTAATTTGAACATTGATAAAGAACTTGTAAAGCAAAAACATAATATGTACATAAAATTAATGAAAATGAAATTCTTGTGTCTTGTGGTGCTCTGAGACTTTTATTAGAAAAATTAATTTCGAATTTTTTTCTATTTCAATCACCACTCTCCGTAGTATTTGCCCGTGACGTAGGGGGAATGGTTGGATTTACCCATTTTTGCAAATTATTAACGCTGAATGGTCTCACTTTGTAGGCTAAGAATTCAATCATATACATTTGCGTCGGGGTCACGTAATGAAATGAGACCGGTTGATTGGAGCAGCAATCCAATCCCTAAAATCAACAGTTAATCAAGTAATTTTTTATATGAAATGACGGTTACCCCTTCTATTGGCCAGTAAATGTAGTCCCAATACCACCAGTCCTTAGGCTCTTGGTTTGGATTCACGTGATTGTCCACAGCAAATGGGAAAAATCTGCCCCTTCCATTTGAGTCTCTTGAATCTCCAGGTATAACACCAACTGAATGAAGACATTTGGCTGAAATTTAACATTTTTTTATTACCTTGATAGGACACTTCAGTAAAATCATTTTTCAACTGATAAGGCGCGTCTAATTGTCAATCAAACTTCCTCTTGATAATGCGTTTATTACCAATCAAAATATCTTCAGGCCCGTCATCGCTTGATAAAGGACAATCTGATTGTTTGCCATCAAATGCTTCATTAACCACCTTTTCCACAGCGTCTCTGCTAACCGCATAACCTAATAAATATTTAAAATCAATGAAATATGTAATTTAGTAATTATTATCGAACGAACCTCCACCACCACTCATGTATCCTAGTGGAGTCCCTATTTTAAACCGAGATCCAAAGTAAATCAACTCTTTTGGCGAGTAGGGAATGAGCATCGTCCTCAGATTCTCCACGAAGACGTATCTGTACTCGCCTACATTTCAAATTATCGTCGTATACGTCAAATTAACTCCTCACGTGTCATCATCGGCCTTCATTACCCAGTCGTATTCATCCCTATAATGCTCATAAACATGCTGGAATGCGCCCACAGTTTTGGCCCAAAGAGCTGCACGATTAGCAGCCACGTCCAGTTTTACGGCCGGCAACGAGTGATCTGTTGGAAAAAAATTATTTTATTGCGTTAGCTGGTTCTCTGTCTGTCAAATTAATATACTTTGCACTGTTAACAATTGCCCGTACCTTCAGCGTCACTGATAAAAATCAATCGATTGCAGTGCCGGCCCCAAGTGGATTTGACGTGGAACGCCTTTTCCTTATGGTTTGATTCCGTCGTCATCACCCAGCACAAAATTCTGATTTGTTCGGCAAGCTTCCTCGCGTGCATTTCCTCAGCCTCTTAAAAATACTCGTTGTCAATCAATCATTATTTGTTGAATTTACTTACTATGAAGTAGTTCTAACGTGTACGAATGATTCAATTCCATGTCACGATGTAGCTGTACTATGGATTTAAATGGTTTTTGAAACACACTCTCTGATTCAACCCTAATGAATAAGAGAGAATATTATACAATTAATTGCGGTTTCGTTTTAAAAGTCCGCACACTTACTTAGAATCATTTTGAGAATTTACAAATTTGACGAAGTAATTTTCTTCCAAAAATCGATGGGAAACAAAAAGTGAGGACGCTGCAAAGCCGACTGCGATGCCAACAGCGAAAACGCACAAAGTCTTGGCATTGGAACCTCTATTCCTCAAACCAAGTGCTCCTGCATGAATCCAAATTTTAAAGTTGTAAAATGTATATATTCTTTCACACTAACCTGCATCTAGTTTGATCATCTTTTGCTGCAAAACATGAAGGAGGCGAAATATTTTTGCCGGCAAGAGGTCCGCAGCACGTACTATTGCTAAAAAGAATAACTGAGCTAGGTGATAACAGCGAGACACACCGCGCCATAACCTGCTAATCAGAAGGCAAATACCGGCCGCTTTTTTATCTTGGAAATGAGAGCGCATGATACTGAATTGGCGGAGAGAAAAGACTTAATTTAAATTGAAGCGTCTTTACTGGACACCGCGCACCAGAAATATGCATGCAAAATTTTGAAGCGGCGGTGATTTTATATCATCTTCTATTGATCATTAAGACAAGTGGTTTTGTGATAAGCGTACAACTTAAATAACTTTGTATGATCTTGATATGCGTTAGTAATAAAAAACCTTTCTTGCGGCGTTTCACTTAAAACAATCAATTAAGTATCCACAAAAATCATTCATCAAATACATTCACTTATAAACTTCTTATTGCATAAAATTAGTTAGCCAAGATTGAGTGTACAGTAGTAGGTGCTGATGGAATAATGAATTGCTCCACGGTTTGACACGTGTGGTACACTAAAAAGTCCATCATGGTACATCTTTCTTTTGTCCAAATAGTGAAACGAAACTGGCTCGTCATAGCAGCAATTGATTCACTTAAGACAACTTTGAAGTAATTTGATCAAATAATATCATGGAACTTACAGATCCTTGAGGTCAGTAAATGTGGTTCCACCAGCACTAACTATTTTCTTGAGTTGCGTCCGGGTTTGAGTGTTTCCGCATCAGATGGGAAAAAATCTGTTTCAACCCTTGGCGTCCCGTGAGTGCAGATAAAATCATCGAGTCTTAAAAGTAATAAATATATACACTAATTTTAAAATGTTTTTTGCGCAACATTCTAAAGACCGTTTGTGTTGCTAGTGAAGTGATTGGTTGCAGTGCCTACTGCCTCAAGTGGCTCTCATCTCACATGGATTGCCGTGCGCAGTCTGGTGTTTAGTTCCAGTCGTAATCACAAAAGGCACAAAATTTTAATTATTTCGGCAAGTTTCCTCGCATTCATTTCATTTGTCCCCGAACAATTGTTTAGTAATCGCTAAAAATTAAAAATCTTAATCCACTTTACATCTGAGTAAATCATATGTATACATATGATGAATTTAATTCTAATTGTAAGCGGTCTGTATAGATTCAGAATTGTTTTTATGACTTTGAATCATTAGTGTTACAAGCACGAATCAAGATCAACTGAGCGGTACGTAATAGCAATAGCTGAAATAAAATTATTGTTGTCTATATGATAATTGTGTTACCAGTAAAGTGCACATCACAAAACCAACTGTGACTCCAGGAAAAAACGTACACGCAGGGACCGTGTGGGGGATAAATTGCCTACAATATTTTATACACATATTAATTTTTCTGTCTCTGTAACAATTTGAAGCAACTTAACTTGCTATTTAAATGGACCGTGCTAAATTTAAAGTCTCTCCAATTCAGTCCTCTAGTTATGACCAGAGCTTGTCACACCCAATGATACCCAAAAAATAAAATATTTTTTTAAACGCAATTATAACCTTTTATTATCATAAAACGTGTGTCTCTTGATAACAAACCTGCTTTCAACTAAGTAGCGCATCGCGAAAAGAAGTAAATATCCTGAGAAAACTGGGAATAGGATTTTTTTATTCACTTAACATATATGCTTTGAAACCTTAAAAATCAAAGCGCCTTTATTGATTTGTATGATATAATGCGTAATTATTGTGATTATTAAATTTACTCTCCAGACTTTTTTTTAAGGAAGATGACAAAATCTCTATTATTTTTTACATTATTTAACTAATACTTCTGTATGTCAGAGTACATAAATTATTTAATCGTTTTCATCGAGCAATTTCAATTGGATATCCGATTGGTTCATAAGTGGTTCTCTCCGTTGTTTTTGGAATGCCTCCTTCGGGAACAGTCGCCTTCGCCACGAAAATTACGCTCTCCGGTTGCACATGATAAGAAAGGTAATGCAGCATGTACTGTTTTTCCGGTGAGATATAGTGCCACGCAATTCCATTTTCACCGCAACATGCCAGTCCCTGTAAGGAGGTATTTATATAAAACGCACTACCACTTAATTAAAAAATGTTTGTTTGACATTCTTTTCGCAACACAGACTCAATACGATATATAAATCTCTTTACCCCCTTGACAGGCCACCAAAGGTATTGCCAATACCACCAGTCTCTATTGACAACATTTGGGTTTATGTGCGCCTGATCATCAAAGCAGTGCATTCGGCTGCGACCCAGAAAGTCTCGCGAGTCATCTGGCTCGACCCCAACAGCATACAAGCACTGGGCTTTTATTTTCGGGGTTTTAGAGATGCCAAACCTTTTTATTATTGATAATTTTACCAATCTTCACATCGTCGTCTGTAATAGGTTTCGATGTGTTGGCGCAGTCTCGATTTTTATCATCAAATGCCCTCGTCACCACCCTTTCAACCGCTTCTCTGCTCGTAAGCACACCTAAATTTCATTTTAAACTCTTAGTTTTGATCAAAAATAATAAAACGGTGAAGTCACACCGCCGCCCCCGCTGAAGTACCCGCGCGGAGAATGGGGAATGAATCTGTAGCCGAAAAATCCAGGTTGATCTGGACTGTAAGGTAAAAGCATTTCCCGCATGTTTTCAACTATGGCGAATCTGATTCAAGTATAATTAGAAATCGTTTGAATTTCGTTTAAAATAGAATTGGTTACGTATCGTCATCGGCCCGCAGGACCCAATCATATTCATCTCGGTGGTAATTGTAGACGTGTTTGTAAGCGCCGACCACTTTCGTCCATAGACCGCTCCGATTAGGCGGTACATTTTCTATCTGGATCGTTGGAACTTCGGTGTCTGTGAATTTATTTGCGCACATTCAGTGTAATAATTACTTTACAGATTTTTATTTATTTTAAATCAATACCCTCTGATTCACTAAAGAATAGAATTTTGTCGCAATGACGTCCCCACGTTCTTTTGATTGCCAAAGACCTTGTTTTGTGCGTGTGCTTCGCCGTCATCACCCAACAGAGGATTCGCATTTTCTTTGCCATTGCAATGCCTTGGATTCTGCGTGCGGCTGGTAAAGAAAATTATAATATTCACTTTTAATAAATTCATAAAAGACATTGTGTTTTTTGCTGTCGTAAAAATACATACTGTTCTTTAACTGCCTTGCAAGCGTCAGATTTGAACTGGAGACCTCTCGAATAAATTTTGCGTCAATTTTTAATTTTAGTTCCTCCCTGTTTTTGAAGGAATTAAAGCAAATTTTAGAATGGTAATCCAACCTTACTTGAGATGCTCCTGTTTTTCATTTCCGTGCACTTTTGGAGGCATGTAGTTTTTCAGCATGCTAGATGCCCCAAAAGAAGTTATCATTACCATGGACATACATAACCCAAGCAGAAAACCCAAAAAGAACACGATATAAAAGTTGCACAGACATCGTTCAATCACATTCACACTATTGTTGCTCGTTTTCTTATATTTTGCCATCTCTCCTAATCAACCAAATTAGAGTAATGGTTGGCACTGCACTGTTAAAAAATTAAACATCATCGTGCGCCTCATTCCTGCACTGAGAATACATTTTAAATGAATTCCCACATGGCGCTCTGCGTGGATCCTGTAACGTGGTATATGTGAGGTGATGTCAAACAGAGCGTGACTGTTAGTATTTTTTGCTCTTTGTTGCTAGGCAGTTCAGAGTAAAACTATATAATGTTGAGAATTAAACACAGGATCAATATTTGTGCTTTCATGTTTATTTCACTTTAACGGTTACTTCTAAGAGCCCGTCACAAGAGCTTAAGTGAAAAAATTTTAAAGAATATATTTTTTTAAATTATATGAAAATAATTTGTATGCACTCATTGAAGTATGAATTCCCTGGAATGATTTCTATTAAACTGAAGATGGTGTAGGGCCGTTGACCCAGTCCACGATGGAGCAATCTTTCCAGATGAACTGTCCTCTTGGTTCTTTGACATCGGGAGGCAGAAGCGCGCAATACAGTGGACCAACAGCCCCTGGAAGAAAGATAAATTATTATTTTTTCAAACTTCAAATTTTCTTTGCAACTTGTACCTTCTTCAATGGTCAAAGGCCCTTTGTGGCTGGTCATGTCGGTGTCCACGTAGCCAGGGTGAACGTGGTTTACCACCATATCAACCCTTGAGGTGTCATTATCAAACGTGCGCTGCTGAATTTGCGAGAGGGCGCTGACACCCACCTTGGAAACCACATAGCAGCTGTTGGGGTAGCCCAGCTCGTAGTGGTTGCCAGCATTAGCAGCCCTATTGAAACAAAAAAAACAACATCAAATTCGTTCGTGGAATTAATTTGGTTGTAGAGACATCGATATTTTAAATTCAAAAACGTACTTGACAAAGTTCCTCATGATATCGCAGAGTTCCTCTTCAGTTAAACTGGGTGATGACAGCTTGGTCCGGAGCTCTGCAGCCTGAGGCTCTTGGCCGTTGATCCTAAGAAGATGACCACATGAGCTGGAGACGTTGACCACACGCCCGTGAGAACGCATAAGGGGTAAGAGGGCGCGACAGGTGTTCAAAACACCGAAGAAGTTGATCCTGATTGTGTCCTCTGCTTGCTTGCCAAATGGATCTATGGCATCATTCTGGAAATAGTTATTCAATAATAATTCATTATTCATAAAAAAATTGTTGATTTAAAAAAGCTGCCGTACACGGGAAATTCCAGAAAGAAATATCCCTTAATGTTCAGAATTGTTAACTAGACAAAATCAATTATGTCAAATTATAAGGATCTATAGCCAATAATTATAGACAGTTGTCAAAAAAAATATTTTCTGATGATATCAAGAAAGAATTACCTTGTAGGCAATGGCAGCATTGTTCACCAGAACATCAAGACCTCCATGAGTTTCTTCGATGAACCTTTTAAATCTGTTGATGCTTCCCTGGTCCTCGATGTCCAACTGGTGAAAAAGGGGCTTGAATCCCAGCTGAAATTAATGATGTCATCAGTATTTTGCAACTGTTATGCGTTTAGTAAGAAAGTGCCAAACTGAGAAGATTTAAAACGGACCTTGTTTAACTTGGCAACAGCCTCCCTTCCTCGATTTTCATCCCTCGCTGTCAGATAGACAGTTCCGTTGTACCTGTCACACAAGCCCTGAGTAATAGCATAGCCAATGCCCTTGTTTCCGCCGGTCACCTACAAAATATCGATTAAAATTAGAATGGATTATGTGGTGTCGAACAAATTAACACTCACCACAGCTACTTTAACTGCTGCCATTATTTCTCACTTGAAGTGTAGAATGCTACGCCTGACTAAAGGAAAAATAAATTTAATTTAAGTTTAAAAAGGTGAATTAAAATAAGTTTCATAATCATAAGCTATTGGCATCTTAAGAGATAAAACGCTGTATCAAATTTAAAAACTATTTTAGGAGCAAAAAGCCGGTTGCGCTTTTAACTTGAACGCTGACCACCACTTAAACACTCCAGTCATTTTTCAAGGGTTAATTTGACTTCTGATAAATTTATTCATTATTTTCCTAGCAATAATCTTAATTTGGCTCTGATACTTACTTAAAATTTGTTTACAAATAGTGGCTTGGGGGCTCGATGCTCAATGGCTCTCATCAGCAAAGCTCTCAAATAATGGCCTTGAGCTTGTTGACACAGCTTACCAGTTCTACCACCATAAGCTCGACACTAACAAAGCAAAAAGGAGTTTCAACAATGAATAATTGGCTATGTGATTTTAAATTACACTTGAATTTTATTTTCATACGCACGGACAAAATTATATCTTATTCCTGTCAATTTAAACATTATAGGAGACATCAGTCGCAATGATGAGCATTGTTTTGCTGAATATTCAGACGGCGTGCTCTATAGTAATCATATTTTTTTACACATTTGGAGAGGAAACTGGACATGTTTTCAAAGTATATCACACAATTTAAAAATCCGCGATAAATTATCATTCATTGTATGCACATATTACAATTATTGCCACACTTAAAAGATTCTGAGTCTAGTCGGTAGATTTACATTGTATTTCTTTGTAACAATTAATCAATTGTTGGTTTCGCTTTACACAATAAGTACAAATCGGAGCAGACGTCGGACTTACATGGCTACTATTCACAATGAGCTTTGGCTTAACAGATAATTAAGTACGGAATACTGCTTAACAAAAAAAAAATTAGTGGGAATACAAATCCTCAAGCGCAGCACTACCAGCAATGCTGCTCGGAGGTGTGCTATTTTTAGAGCCTTTTTTCCCTTTCTTGCCACCCTTGGAAGTGGTTGGCTTTTTTGATGAGGAGCTGGTGGTGGACGTTGAGTCTGCTGGCGAGGATGTGCTCGAGTGCTCAGTCGCTTGGTCCCAACTGGCGCCTCTGGTCAGCGCTTCCCTCACCGCTTGACTATCCCCGTCTTCGTACGAATCTACATCAACGTTGCCTACGTTATCACTATCCATCGGCTCAGACTCTGCAATTACAAACAAAACGTAAAATGGTTGAGTAAAGCTAAATTCAAAATTAGAACACACAGTGATTCATTAAATGCGAAAATGTGGTTTTCTTTCTGGCAAACAAGCACTTCAATTGTGTATTTAAAAATGTAGGCCTTTGTGACCAGACCTAATTTCGTTAAAATCATGATCCCAATCAGCTACCAAAAATAACTGAATTTTATTAAATAAATGTAGTTGGGTTAGATTAACTTGAACGTCTTGATAAATCAAATGATTTATTAAAAAAAATAGAAAAAAATATCTTCAAACGAGAAATGCATTGAAATTTATTATATCTTTGGTCAATGCCGTTTTTGCGACAGAAGGTTGCAAAATTAACGACTAGATGAATCCTCAGTAAGAGATTCTGAGTGAGAATAACTTGTGCTGTGTAAATTTATATAGCACTTTGTTTAGGCCTTTGCGTGATGTTTAAAAAAGACAGCTTTATAAAACATGTGTTTCATTTGTACTGGAAACCTCTCACTGTTGCCAATTTTTAATGACCTTTTAATCGCCATTTTGCTTGGGAATTTATGAATTTACGGACTAATTAAGAATGACATTAAAATAAGGTAATTCATAAGATATGCCATCTTATGAATTTCGACTTCCAGGGGGCAAAATTTCCAATTTGTTTGTACGGTTATGAGTTGAAACTGGCTCTGAAAACACTGTCTCACACACTGGCGTTTGGAATGACTTAAAAAAATTTCTAGAGAAAAGCGAAAGTCACAGAAAAACCGCCAGCAGTCTCCTAATTAGTGCCTATTGCCTCTTGGTTATGTTTTCTCTCCGTGTGCAGCAAATTTATTTAAATTTTTTACTCTTGAATGTAATAGAAAAAATATAACTTCCTCAATTTGTTCATTACTTAAGGAAAAAAATTGAATTTTTATCGAATATTTAATCCTAGAATAACAAAAGACGTCCTCTATCCTTTATGTTCATAAGTTGGATTAAATACTTACTAATATAAGTCCCTATAACTTGATTATGCTCATAGTTTTGGCCTAGTAGAGCCAACCTGATGTTCCTCCTTTGCTCTTCAGAGTGTTGAGGGCACCTGTTAGAATAACGACTCATATTAGTCAGATTTAAGGCAGAAAATTAAAGTTGCCATACCTTAAAGTCCTGGTGCACAATTTCCCAGTATGTTCCGAAACTACTCCACAGATTTGCAAAAGAAGCGTCTTTTTTTCTGCTGCTCCAAGGCTATCAAAAGTAGGAGCACCATTGACCACGGGAGCAGCTTGCTCTCCAGAATTGATGTTACCTTCTAAAGAGTTATATGTTGAATCTGAAACCGCAGTTGAAGCGGCAGCACCACCATTCTTGACCTGGACAACACAAAAATTGCAAATTATGAAGAAGGCTGAAAGCAGGATTCTTACTCTAGAGTTTTTCTTCTTTGTGCTGTGTTTGTCCTTCCGCTTCCTTTTCTTCTCACTGCCACCAAACGTCCAGTCAGCGTCATCATCGTCGTCACTCACCCCCGTTCCGGACGCGATGTTGCCATTGCCGTTGCCTTCCTTGCTGCTGTTAGCAATCCTGCGGCTCGCGATGCGAGAGCTATTTCTGCCCATGCCCATGCCTGTCAAGCAGATGGTCAGTTCACATTAGGCAAGCTAAAACTGGAAAAGTGGCAAAAGTTGTTCTGCCACTCCACTTTGGTACAGAGCGAATTAAGGTGGGTGAGCTGTTAATTGATGCGAAATGAGTAGTTTTCGGTTTTTGTTTCCATCATTGTGGTTTCAAATTGAATCACTTATTAATTTATGAGCGCTAAATTCCGTTTTCAAGCATCTATTATCTACATGTATTGTGTGTTGTGCGTCGTAGACACTTTGGTCGAAAATATAATTGGCAGTTTTCCCACCAGCTTTAAATTTGAATTAGGCACACAATCAACAAATAAGCGAATAGTGAATATGTTTTATGCAGTGCCTTCGCCACTAAAAAAGGGCACAGGCAAATAATCCTTCATCTCGGCTGTCCAATTAAATTCTTATCACTGCTTTTTTCCTTTATGTTAATCAAGACGTGCAATGAAAATCTCACATTTCTCAAGATGCGGAGCGAATCTGGACGCAGCAAGGCTCCTGTTGCAGCTAGGACAGACGCACTCGTGCTGCTTGTTCTTCATGGCTACCTGTCCAAAGACGTCCATGTTGGGAGCAATTACGATAGGGTGGCCTTCACTATGCTCGCCATTGTTGCCCTTAAATCCATCCTCGATGGCCAGGTAGCCCAGTTTGTTGGCCCGGTGAACGCCAAAGATGACTCCCAGCGAGGCATCGTCGATCAAATCGTCAAGGATGGTCGCAGACAACTTGTTTATTAACTCGTCCATGTTGATCATCGGGCCCCTGAAATTGTTGTCATTATGTCATCCGTTCATTGTGAAATCAAAATATCACAAGCGATTACAGCGAGCGAAAGTTGCTTACAGACGCGGCAATAATGTCGATCCGTTGGAGGTTTAAAACTTTTGGTGACGTTTTTTTAGACATCTACGCAACTTAAAATAAATTATCTCCGCGCCGGTTGTGTTATTAGACGTGCCCGAGCTCAATCGCGATTCAAAGCTTGTTCACGGCCCTCAACATCCGATTACTGCCGAAATGGGAAATTTCCCACTGCTCGTGCCGACAGGCAAGCACAAGATGGCGAGTTTTTCACCACTTCAATTGGAAAAACTGCAAACGAGCGAGGGTCCCGGTCGAAAAGCAGCCGAAACCCGAAAAATTTTGCGCTTCAGGGGGCCGAGCAAGCGGTCGAAATGACAGCTGGCCGGGTCAATGCTCCGCCAATGCCGTTAGAACGCCGACTTTGTGGGCCCGATATCGGCGCCGCGGCGGCCCCGAGCGTGGTACAAGGTACCTGCGTCTGCTAGAAGGGCGGCGAGCGCGTCCGGCTCGTGTCCATTTCGTCGAGGGCTTCGTCCCGAGCAGTCGCCGTCCACCGTCCGTGCCGCAAACAACCCAACAGCTGACAGTGAGAACGGCTCTTGAGTAGCGGTGACGTCACGCGCCTGTGAAGCAGGCAGCAGCCGAGCCAATCTGATCGTCGCTCTGCGGGCCAGCGTGCCTAGCAGGGGCCAGCTTCACAACCATAGCAACCATATATTATAGCAACAGGCTCTGTGCGTGTGTGAGATAGAGATTTCTCTCACGGCGGCCAGACTTACTGTCAGGCAGTGCCGGGGTAAAATAATAATTAAAGATCTGCCACGGCTGAGAAATGTCTTTTGATCACGGCATAAATGATTTCTGTTTGTGCGTAAAAAATGACCGGGCTGAAATTTTTCGTTCGATGACTTAATTGTTTTGCTCGAGCAAAATTACAAATTCTTCCCAAAGTTTTGAGTTTGCAACCCGTAATTCAGCTCTGAAACTTTGAAAAGAAAATCAATAGGTGTCAAATCGTCGTATTATATATGAATAATTTACTAAACGCAATTATTCGTGCAACACTAATTGAGGGCCTACAATTATCCGTATCAATTTTTACAATTCTTTGCTGCTTCTATTAATTATTTTTGTTGAACATTTCAAAATATGATACTTTTTACACAGCGCACCACAAAATCTACATTACTTACAAATTGTTACATATTCAGCAATTAAAACAATTAAACAATTTCCGCACTGACCAGAGATGGTGTGATCTTGGGGTTCGTAACGATACATTTGATTGACACAGAACAAAATTGTCAGCAGGGCATATTCCTCACGAGTCTGAGCTTTATTCTCTTAGCCATTACTACGGAAAAGGTTCGACTGCGTATTTAGCCAGTCGATAAAGGAAAGAAGGGTCGGTGGTTTGAAATCCATACCTATGGCGGTTTATTGGGATGAGCCAAGGGAGAGCTAGAGCACGTGGCCCGACTTGACCGGTCTGCCGCCAGCAGGAGAAAGACCGAGAGAGCCGTCGCGGGTGTGTGTGCGAGCGCTCCCCTCCGTGAGGGGTGATTGTATAACCTGAGACTCTCCCTCCACGCTCCCCTTTGGGCGCCCGAATATTTTACATTGATTGCCTCGTTACAAATAATATTGATCGTAATATCGTCAGGTAAACCCCTGACAAAAATCTATGGCATGCAAACCGAGTAAATAATTGTTGTTTTATTAAAATTTGCTACTTTTTTCCTACATCGTAATCAAAATTAACTGAGAGCGCTCCATTATGAACAGCTTGCTTCTGAATGATGCAGACGGTTAGCTACAACCTTTTCCAACGGTCATTTTTTAATTTAATATTTTTGCTTTTTGATTTTTTTCCTACCAACATGGTAAGTCTTACAATCAATTTGTCCCTTTCAAGGTATCGTCCCTTCCCCCTTCTCTCAAAATAAGAGCTAAAAAGAAGAGTTTGCCCAACATTGTAACATTGGATAGACACAATACTCTGCTGTTGCTTATTTGTTGCAGCTTAGCTGGATTTTTTGGTTATAAGCAGTTATAAGCTTGCTGTTGCAAATCCACGGCAAAACGCCCATAAAAGTGATTAATCAAGGGCAAAAATATCATATTACGCTCCAAATAAACCATTGTGAAATCTAAAATAATTTAATAATTATTTTGCCTATAGATGAAACGATTGTTTAAAATATCTCAACTGATTTGATATGTTCGCATAAGGCACCCATCCACCAATCAAGCATAAGTAATAAAGAAAAACTAACCGTCAAATAGTAGCAAAATACATCATCAATTCATATAGCGCGCAGCAGTTGTTATGACTGGTACGGTTGGAGTTTCACGTGCGACAGAGACGGTTTTGTAGTAAAAATGTTGCACCACAAAAAATAAATCTGGCAATGACGCACTGAATATAATGCAGGGCAAATTTAAGGGGTGAAGACTAACTTTGGGAGACAGAAAAATGTAAAGCAACGCAGAGCAACAAAAGGATACTGCTGTGGGTACGTGGAGCCTTGACAGAAATGCGTCTTTTATTCAAGTGTCGTGGTTGAAGTATTAGTAAAATCAAGACCGTGAAATTGCATGAATAATCAAAAATCACAAATACAATAAATGATTATAACAATGAAAACATAACATTCGAATATAAACAATTATGACACTTAACCCCGTAGTGCGGGTCTGATTAATTTGAGATCAGGTTTCTAGAATATTCTCGCACCAAATCTCATCCTAGCCGGAGAGAGAACTTATTGTTGTGACTGCTTCCGTGCGAGTCTGATTGTGCAGTGGGGGAGAAGGTGCAGTAAGGGTTCACTGATTGTTGCACACCACCTGGCGATACAGGCTAATCCCTTTGTTGTTCCCTGCGTCTGAGATCTACCTGAGTGTCAAATAGATCGAGGGTAAGAGACACAAGTTAATACAAATATTGTATTTTTGCTTTGAAAAAATAAATATCCACATTTCAAGCTGAGGATCTAACTCACCACGTGGCAGAGATTTGTTGCGCTATGTTGCTCTGCTTGTGGAGGAAAACAATTGACTGCATTCTAATGAATGCACTTAAAGGGAACAAGTAGCTATCAATATATGGAATTAAATATTTGTAATTTAGCAACAGAATTTTCCATGGCAATTTTTCCTTCTATTGTCAGCATTTATTGCACCTGTTCAGCAACATTTAACACATGTTCAACAAGATCACAGAGAATGCACTTTGACACATTTTTAGGGAAATGTAAATAATCAGAAAAATTAGAATGGTTTAGTTGAAGTACTAACAGATTTAATAAATTTGATACTGTAGATAAGTTGAGTTCCAGCGACAATTTTAAGCAGGATAATGTCAGAGATTGTCACTTTTGGGTCAAGTCTGATTATTCATCATCGAAAATAGTCGAAAATTTTCCAGTGAAATCATAATAACGAACTAAAAAAATCAAAGAAGTCGCGCAAATGAATTGAAATTCCTAAAAATATGGCAATATATGCTAAATAATGCGCCTGTAAAAATTCACTTTTGAAAAAAAACAGACTATGAAACAATCATGGGGTTAATTAAATTGCAATTAATTATCTTTATGAATAATTTGTTCAACCTATTTGTGAGCCCGACGATGAAACGTCATAAAAAGCTGGTAAAGCCCAATTTGTTGTCTTATAAATGCGATTTATGTTAAATTTAAAATTTGATAAGGGTTACAAAACAGGAGGAAGTAAAAATGTGAGTGAAAACATCAATGAACCAAACACGCGGTAGTGTTCCGCTTGTCCACTTTGTCATGAAAACAGCGTTGTCTTTGCGATTGCATAATTACGGGAAGTAATGCCGCTTTTTAATGCACAGGTTCCAGCGGTCAAAGTCAGCATAATGACATCGCGGTGCACGAGCACTCATGTGCGCCGCAACATTTTCAACGCGCCGCGCCAAGCGTCGTTGTATCCCGTGCGCAATGACAACATTTTAAATATGTATTATGGGAAAATCAGTCGTTTATGTACACAATGAGTAATTAATTAGTCTGCTGATACACGCGCGTGCACGGTTCTCATTGCAAAAATGGAAAAAATGCGCGCGCGGAAAAGCGGCGCCAGTAAAGAAAACAAGCCTAGCTTTTAGCGACGAGAGAGTGGAATAATTATTTCAAAGTGTCGGCAACACGCACAACCTGCGGTAGGGATAGTTTGTCTGCGATTTTCTTTCTATTAACGCTGACGGCGAGCCTCAAAGGAATGCAACCATTTTAATATTTGATTTGCGTGCTCTTAGCGAGGTGCGTTAGCAATTTATGCTTTATTGACAAGGCCACCCGTGTATGTTCACACATTTGCACACTCCAAGCGCAACAATAAAACATTTATTTGTTTTGCAAAATTCTGGCTTCGGCTGTGTTTGCGAAATACCTGTTTAGCGCTAAGCAGCAACTGTATATTATATTGCGTTGCGAAACTCATAATGAAGCCTTTAACATAAATCAATTCGAATATAGTTTTATGATTTTTTTCATTTACATTCGCCAAAATATCAGTTTCAGAAACATTAATTGAAATCTAGGTAAAAACTTGTGTATTCTCCAGCTCTACATTTATAATTTCCCATTGCATTCTTTATGAATATATGCTTGTACAATTATCCATAAGGTAAAGTTTAATTTGTATTCAACATCACACATACATATATTTTCAAAATACTTTTTAGCAGTAAAATTTTCAAACTGAAGATTTTCTTTGATTGCGGTTGCTTATTGCTAGTTAAAACCTTTGAATATATAATTTTGATCTTTTAGCCAGGTGGCTATCAAACATTATTAAAATTTATGTTATAATCACTGTAAGCTCTTTACTCTTTTACACAGGACATCTTCCAACTTACGTTGAAATAAAAACAGCCAATGCAGATATAGGTCTTATCAAATGCGCCAAAATTTGGATTATTATACACAATTTTGTAGGTTGATTCAAATACTGGAGTGCGTAAAACTTGAGCAATTGAACGAATCGTGTGAATTGATGTTCTTTGAGATTCTGATGATGACATTCGTCTCCGTGGCAGTGGTGATGAGGATACTGGTACTTCACGTGATTCAAATAATTTTGAACAGAGTATTCATGTTGACCCCAGCAAGAGAATGTCTAAAAACAAAATGTTTTTTATATGAATCAATCATTGATTTAAGAATAAATAAAACTATATTATAGTGACATATTAGCTTGTGGCAATCAGGCTATATTCTTACCCTTGTTATTGGAACTTTCAATTTTCTTAAATAATAATTCGGCGGTTAACATCTAGTTAATATTATAATCGAGCATTGTTTGATGTATGCATATAATCTTTCATGTATAATATTATAATTACTCAATACTCTCTTTTCATGCATGAAAAAACACCGAGAGAAAAACCACATAACATGCAGAGCAAAAAAATTAATCTCACCAATAGAGTCAACACTAATAATATGATTTTGAACATGCTGTACATCAAGAATTGCTGTCGAGCGCACTGCTTTAGGTATTCTTCTAAATCTCTTTTTGGTAACGCAGTTAACAGCTACTACTTAATGTTCTTTGCCGCTTCCCCATTTTAGACGCACACATTTCCTGCCTCTCCTGATGCAGGTGCCCCTCTCAAAGGATCTTTATCACCTTCATTGACCCAGCAAGGACGAATAGCTGTAATCCTTTTCACCCTACCATTCCCAGGCCTACCTCAAATGAATGAAATAATAGGTCAACGCTCGGTATGGTTCCTGACACGAAGAGTGCCATTGTAGAAAACAAATCAAAAGAATGCATTTATTTAATTTAAGTAGATTTTAGCCTCTATATTGTTTACAAAAATATACAATACATGTAAATTAGCTATTTTTCTAATAAAATATTTTAAAAGTTGAGAAACTTAAAAATACGCCTAAATTTTATTTTTCAAAGTAAGGCAAAACATTTTTTTAATTTTAAGCGCTTTCTTCCTGAATTGGTACTTATATAAAAATAAATTGGAAATTTTCAATTATAATTTAGAAATAATTTATACGTCTAACAATAAGTCTTATTAAATATGCATTTTGATTTATTCGTTCACCTTTTTTACGAATAAATGAAAGCTTTATTAAATACCAAAGGTTGATCCCGAGTGACTCAAAATGCTCAAATAACTCAACGGGCTGGGAAGCGCACCGACCTGCTATTTTTCGCACCTTTCCAGCGGTTTTAGGGACAAATGTCTGTCGTTTCAATAAGAGACCTCGGTGCGGGGATGCGAAAAGATAGCCACATTGTGCCAAGGTACCCGGTGAGCCCACGGAATGTGCTGACAATGAGCAGAGGTTCTGAGGAAAAATAAACAACAGACGAGATAAATCATTTTTTTTTTGTCATTGTGAATGTTTCAATTAAAATGATATATTTTACAATTAAATAGAGAGCAAGAAAGTATGAAATACAAGTATCATTAAATTTTCAAAGATTATTTTGCCGTATTCAATTCCTGGATTATTAAAAACAAATTAAAGTGATTTTTCTTGTGGGACGAATTAATTAGCAAAATATTGCTTAAGACGGTGGATTTGAGTCGTCTGAATGAAAAGCGCAGCAATTTTGCGTCTGGCTGTGCGCGGCAGGAGCGATTAGGCGGAGCCTGAGTGTGCCACAATATGAAAAAGGCAACAAACAAATCGCGCACGGAGCAAGGTGGGGGCCGTGCGGCTGCCGCGGTGCGTTGGGCCGGCAACTCGGCACTCGCGCTCGAGACCTGAAGCTCCGAGGTTACCCAGGCTAACAGTCGGAGCGTCTTGCTGTCCTTGGTCCGGTGGATGCTGGTCTGCAGGTGCTGACCATGATCTTCCCAACTGGTGGATCCGCCGCCGCCGTCGACGGCCCCGGCCCCTCCGGGGGTGGCAGGGTGCGACGCATGCGGGGCGGCAGCAAGAAGGTGGTGCAGTGGCGGCAGCAGAATGTGCAGCAGGGGTTGGTGATCGTGGACGAAACGCAACTCGCCAAACTCATCAAAAGGGAGCCGATCGAGAAGTACTACGACATGGACCCAGCGCCGTTCGCAACGTGAGTTTTAGTTATTCTTATTTAGCCTCTGAATTCGTCACACGTCGAACCAGGAGACAAAACTATCGTGGGTTTGAGCCGAGCAACTTTCGAAAATCCAGCCGTTCTGAATAATTTCCGTCCGTTAGCTCCAGATTTTACGTACACTGTACTGTGTGCTCTGCTGGGTAATCTGAATTTCTGATAAGATCTTTCCGCCGCTCGCCGAGCGTTTATGTGCGAGTGACTTGAATGATGGGCGCATCGCTTTATACAGAAACGAGCTCTGGAATCTGCGTGTGAAACGTAAATGGAAACACGGCATTATTCATCAATCTGTCACCCTTTTGAACGCGCGGCCGGCAATTTCACTGCACTCTCTCTGCCGTTTAATCAACAGGTGCTTTATGTGCGACCAATGTGGAAGAGTTATAGCTCACAATCGGAGAGCGCCCGCCCTTTATTGAATTATGATTGGTGCGCCTGTTAAATAATATAAATCTCGCACGCGGCGGGGAGTGTTTGTTACAAATAAATTTAGCACTGCCATTACGGGAGAGAAAGAGCCGCGCGCCGCGATTTCAGTTTATCGAGATTTCCACGGGTGTCACTCGGCGGCGTTTCTTATTAATTAGCTCGTCGATTTTGCGCGCAATGTGCGGTCACTGCAATTAATTCCAGGAGCGAAAAATTGCCCGAGCGAGCGGTTCGTAGGCGACCCACACGCGCTCGCGCTTTATTATTTTCGTGAGTCGCTGGCTGGCTGGCTGCTTTTGTGAGTCATGCGTGCCTCCCACATGCCTCTAATCACATAATCCGCACCAGCTATGCTCACGATCACCTTCCTCTCTATCCCAGCATCGCTGCTTTTTATGTATCGCGCCCGTTAAAAAAATATCCTCCGCAAGAACTCCACGAAGGCGCCCCGAATTGGTCACTCTATCTTCACGGGCGTAGTTTGTATACTCACGCATTTCACTCTATTGCTGAGCAGCACGCGGTGATATTTAAAGACATAAAACGCTCTGCAGGTCGGATGTTGCAGAAAAGTCTGGCGCCAAATAAACCCGTCTTTATGTTTCTTGTTTATCTTGGTTGTTGCCATTTTCGGACGCTGATGCGAATCAAAATATTCGCGCTTCTGCTTTTACAGACGTCCCCGCGGCGCTTTCTTTCACGTTTTCTCTGAAAGCGGCCGCGTCTTTTTGCTATATTTGGAAGCTGATAATGCAGCGGTCCGAGCGCTTACGACTTGTTAATCGCTGTTTTAATAATGCTGCCGCCGCGCCGTAGACACACGCTAATACTCGGCTGTGCACACTGAAGAGAATTTTGTCGCCACTTTTATGATAAATGGCGTCAACCACACAGGCGCTTTTTTCATCCAAGCGCTGAATTATGTTTTCACGTGCGTTTGAAAGCAAACGTGTTTGATCCAGAAATCTCGGATTTCAACACCGCGCCAGTGCAGAGGAGTGCGCGAAATGCAAATGCTATACACAGTATCTACTAAGCACTTTTGATTTATCGCCGGACGACGTAATAAATAATGCACAGATGAATAAATAAATACAGCATAAAATCTACGACTCGCTGTTTTTTATTCGTTCTGTGTAATCTACATCATAATAAAGAGTATATTTAAAATGCTTGTGAAGATCAAGTTGTCTGGAAACAGCCAAAATCGTGTTTGAAGCCCACGCGTTTAATAGTGCCCAATAATTAATTTTGAATATTTATGTTTTAACTCGCGTGTTTAAAGGCAGAGGAAATTTGACTCTCAAATGTGTTAATATTTTTTATTAATACCTTGTTCAAACCGACAAATTGGAATAGAGAGCTTATATGGATAATCTAGATTTATTAGTTTGTGCCAAAAATTGACTTTAAGCTCATATTACAATTTTTAGGAATTGTGGAGTGGGAGAGAAGGAAAGAGAGCTTTTTAAATTTATAGTTTGAAATTTAAACAATTAGAATTGATTGAAGCAGAGAATCTTCAAAAACAATGTATACAAAACTAATTTCTTCGCTTTTTCGATTTTATGTGTTCGTTTAACTTTTAGAATTACCTGCTACAGTTAAATAGATGGAATCCGTTGTTGTAAATCTTTTTTAATATCCTTAAATCAATTCAGTCGAAAAAAGAGAAGATAAAAATTCCAATAACGCATAATGGAAACTATGCAATTCTCTATAGTGTGCCACGGAAAATCATATTTGTAACCAACCTTCTTATACCTCTATGTACTTAATCTTCAAAGCCCGATGTGGCTCAAAGATGCCAAAAATGCTTGGCGCCAGCCGCCAGTGGGAACAAAGCAATATGGACTGCGTGTCAGATGACGTTGTAAACAGCCACCAAATCTGCTACACACACATCATAAATAAATTCAATTCGAACGTCACGTGCCTCGACCAGGATGGCGAAACGGAAGGGTTCGGCAGTGCACTCACTCCAAAGCGGAAGCAGCTGTGGAGAGTGCAGGCCGCGCGCGATGAGATGGCCAACGTGGTTCTGGCCGACGACCATAACAATTGCCGTTTACGTCGGCATTCACTTCGGCCTGCGCCCCCGCGTCAATCAACACTTCATCATTTCGGACGACAACGAGGCTTCCACTCAGGACCTCTCGGCCGGTGGGTGTCGCGAAAATAGCGATTTTCGTCTCGCTCATAAATTAATTCTCAAAACAGAATTGGCGGAGCGTGCTCTCGCCCGAAACAGAACGCCCGATTACACGTGGACCCTGATATTTACTTCGGTCCCTCACGGACCCAGAGAAGACAGCGTGAGAGCTCTTCTCAAGCGGTATACGGATTATTTAATTTTGCAGGCGAAAATTAAGAAATGGCATATTTATATTATGCAGCATGTCTGCATTGAATAATTTCACGCTCAAAACGTCGCCAACAACCGAGACTGATGCAATTTTGAACGAGGAAAAAGGCAAGGTTTACGCAGAAGAGATCTCTAAAATAGCCGAGAGGCTAAAAACGCCGCTTGTGCATGACACGTACAAGCCGTTCATTGATTTCGAAAGGCAAGTTTGTAAATACCCAACCAAATTTATTTTAATTGCTTTACGACGGTGTTAAAGTTATAAAATAATTTACATATTCGCATAGAGTGGCATTGATCCCTCGTCCAGCGTATGCCTCTTTTGTCTCCGATCCAATTAATAGATTCGTGAACGAATTCAAAGAAGTACGCACTGTCAAATATTGGCAAGTGCGCGTGGCAAAGATCCCCGAGAAGGACCGGCTGCGGCACATGGAGAAAATCCTGGACGTCAAGTGGGAAAAAAAGGTCTTTAACGACTGCGTCATGACGGACGACCCAGAATGCGTGCCGCTGCGAGGAACTAACAGAACGTCTATGGTATCTCATTTTTGCGGCATTGCTCCCGAGTGCAGGCGAGTTTATTTTTTTACTCCGTGTGCCGAGAAAAATAAGCTTCTCCAATCGCAATCGTCAGGGTCCACCATAGCAGAGTGGCGCTCGAGCAAGCGAAACGCAACATGGAGTCGTTCTTCTCCGTGGTCGGGGTGGTCGGCATGGAAATCGACACGTTGCGCGCCCTTCAGGCGTATCTGCCTCTCTTCATGCAAGGCGCCGTGCACCACAAATCAAGCAAGTTGACTTTTTGGTTTCCCCTGCCAACAATGACATTCTGCTATTCCGCAATCGCGTAGATCTAGGCCTGGATGTGGAGGCGGTGCTTCCACCTAGGGTGCGCAAGAAGCTGATGAAAGTCCTCGCAATGGATATCGAACTCTTCAGATTCACGCAGCAAAGACTCGCAATGCAGATAAACAAATTGAATTCGCAACTGTAGATCGCACACGCCATTTTTACGCTTTTTTAATTCTTTCCCGTTAAAAAAATTACCCGGGTCAATGGTATTAACTTAATTTCACGCCAAATGCGAGCTGCACTGTTAAAGGGATGCAAGAAATGTCAAGTTATATTAATTTACGGTTGCTCTTTTGTCAGATTAGATAATGGTTGGTCAGGTTTGGATTTTTTTGGATTAAAAGTCAATGTTAAATTCTTTGAATTTAATTTTAATATCCTATAGCATTGAGTTTTTAAAACATGGTCATAAGATGCTTTTTAATATAAATAGTTTTTTCTTACAAATGAAAATTGGAAGCCATTACAGGCGAGTGAATACATGTCTGCTGTGAAAAGGCCAATTTCCAGTTTCATAGTCAATCCCTGCTGGGATTTGAAAAAAAACTGAGCAAATTTATCACAGTATCAAATATCAAAAGTCAAAATAATGAAATTTATCAGTTTCTGTGACCTGAAAGGAAAATGAAGAACAAAGATCAATTTATGCAGCTAATTTCCATGTATATCTTAATCTTGCAAAAATTAAACGTGTACTTTTCAAAAATCTTTGATTTTTTTTTTCAATCCCGCACACAGTATTAAAAAAATATATTCTTTGAATTGGCTTGTCAGTCCTTGACCCCTAATTTGGTTTTGGGAGGCTCATATAGAACGAGGTCATCTGAAATTAATATTTTTTTTCATTTTACAGAATGTGGATTTAAACAAAACTTTATCAGAAAATTGGATATAAAACGAGTTTTGCAATCCAGTCGGACGAGAAGCATCTTTCGGAGCTAATCTCTCGCGATCACACGCAGGCAGTAATGAGAGAGAGGAGCTAGTTGTTGTAAAATAATATAAAAGTTGCCATGCATTAGCCCACACTAATTATTATGCGCGAGAGCATGCACTATAGAGGCAGGCGCAGTCGGTGCGCGCCGCGCGCACGAGAGAGAAAGAGCGCGACTCTTTCTAGTTGCATGCACACGGACCGTCAATACCGTGTACATACACGGTGATCGAACGGTGAAAAAATAAAAGAGTGCTGTTCGACACGGGCATAATGAGCTGCACGATAAACAAACAACGAATAATGGCTTTTATTATTTACTCTCTAATGGAAATCCAGTGTGTCGTGTGGGTTGCCGGCGAGCTGTAAAATAATGCCGCCGCGCCATATTCTCTCGAGCCGACGGGTGATTGTGCATTTCTCAGCATGTATCGCAATAATGAGATTAATTGTCTTGAGCCGAATCCCAGCTGTCCGCCGCGGCACGTCTCGCGAATTCAAACAAGAGATGCACCCTCTCGAGTTTGCGTAATGCGCGAAAATCGGCCAATGCGACTTGTCATGCACGCGGCGAGCGGGACAATTGCGTGTATATTATCCCGGCAGCGTAACCTTTTTCAAGCCCCCAACGTCGGCATTGTGCATGCATGCTCTCCACTTTTAATATTCACCACTTCACCTCTGCTCTTGTGAAACAAAAAGTAAAAATTACGCTTGGCACTCGTTACAAAGAGATAAAGAAAGTCTTTTGTGACGCGTCGCTTTTTGAAACCATCCAAGCGGCGGCGGGCACGTCGATTGTGCCAGCCAAGCGCCATTAAGCCGGAATATTTTTCCGATAATCAAGTCATATTCGCGTGCACGTCTCGCGGAGTGGCGATCAATCGATCGGACGTCGTTCAGCAAGCCGCGCGTGGATTACTGTAATTAAAATTAATCATGGCGGGCGGTCCCCGGGATAGTTCAATCGAAGCAGGAAAATCGTTTAATTATCGGTCTCGCACGAGGAAAGTAATTAACTTTTTATGATGCCAGAAGGAATAAAATTCAGCAACCAACGCGCTTACTGCGTATATATGCGCCGATTAATTATTCACATTAATTCATACTGGGTCACGGCGTTTTGTTTGAACTGCGTGGTGCGTTTGTTTGTGGTCACGTATCGAACCATGGTGGTTTCTGAAACCACAGAAGGAAAACGGTACAAATAAAAAGTCGCTTTAAACCAAGATTTGCCTTAATCTGGATTTCGCGAAATCGGCGACCATAATTGCTCATATGAGAAGCACAAGCGACTTTTCCTGTTACCAATTAAGGACAAGGTTCATTTTTAATTCACTCGACAAATTTTTAAAATCTCCCTTTCTTAATTAGATTAGAGATTTTCTCAAACGAAAAAAATTGTTCTGCCTCGACAAAATCCGAATTTTCGCAGATTGAGAAATGACGCGGCACACTTTACGGGCTCTCCCATTTTTTACTGCCATCGCAAAATGACAAATCGCTATTTTTAAAAGAGTGCCGTTTCAACTGTGTACATACATTTCACTTCTCACTCAGGCACTTAATTCGTATTCATCCTGTTTCTTAAAAGTATGGTCATGTTGAAACAATAAGCCGAGCAAGATAACCTGCGCTGCCTGGCAAAATTTGATCCCATTTCAGAAACGAAACGCCGTTAATACGTTGGCTAATCTGACCGTAAATTTGCATCCACTTTATGATTGTGTCCGGCTCTCGCTAATGCACCTTGTTATGTTCGTATATCGGCGAGCAAGAAGCAGTGGAAAAGCAATAAATCGGCGCGTAGAGGCGCGAAAAAGTCGCCCTAAAAGGTGTAGCGGCAATAAAAGCCCTGCTGATTAGCGCATGATTTATGGCTCTTGCTCGCCAAACAAATACTACAAGCCGCTTAATTAAAACATTGAACGCGCCGTAAATCTATTACACATCGCCGCATAAGCCGGGACCAGATTAAAATCGAACAGTTTTTGCGTTCTGAGCCGTAAATCACTCACCGTCTGATACAAACGCGCATTTTTTCCCTCTTAAAAGGCTCAGTGTCCTACATACAAATCAAATCAGCAGCGTGTTTGCATTTTTATATTGCGCTTAATCTGTGAACAAGGATTCAGTTGGTGATTTGTGTGAGTGCACGGTGCAGATAAAATAGTACGCGGCGGCGGATCGATTTACAAAATTACAAAGCGGCGTGCCGTGGGCTCGCCACTTTTTATTATTTTACAATAAGGAACTGGGTGAAGTTCCTGATCATTGCGCAAATTTGCATGTTTGTCCGCAGGCAGTGTATGTTTTACAGAAAAATTTACAACGCCAATTTGCTAATGATGACAAATGGGAAATGACTCCACTGGCATTGAAATGCTAAATTTTGAATCAAAGTTGAACCACTCTTTTCATAAACTTAATAATAAATTTCTCTGTTGTGTGCCATGCACGTTATGGGCTGTCTGACCTTTAAATATTCAAATGAGCCATAAAAGGTATTATTAACAAAAACAGAACAATCCTCTCAAGTTCAAGCGTTGCCCTTTGTAATTTATCGCTGAAACCTGCCGAGCGAAACGCCGCGAATGATAAAGGTCGCACGAGTAATAGAGCGACTACGTTATGTATTTCAGGAATTTTTATTTCCGCTTTCGCCTCTATTCATTTGCATAATTTATTGGCGCACTTGTCACTCCAATTCCGCTAAAACCGCTTTGTTTTAAATTTGCGAGACAAGGAGATCTTGATCTCTTCATGCTGCATACAAATCAGAGGAAGATAAACGCGCGCATGGTGAAAATCGAGAAATTTCTTTGTCGTGTCTGCTGAGTAAACATCAACACATACACACTCGCGCATGTTCACTTTTATTAACAACCGCATTGTCTGTATCGGACGCAGGATGATGATGATGATAATAATAAGCGACCTTTCGCGTTTCCAACAAGCTAAATCGCCAGAGGACGTGTTTGACAGCTTATTAATGAACAATTTAAAAGGCGGCGTAAATTACACGGGAATGAAGCCTAGACGCGCCGCGAGATAACAAGACGCGCGATCGAGATCGAAACCCTATGCCATATCGTTTCCTCTGTCGCAGAAATACATTGTGTAAACAACTTGTTGTCTCCGTGTTGAAAGAGACCTTTAATACAGCAAAGCGCGCCTATGGATCAAATTACTTTTACCCCATAAATTACCAGTGGTGCGCGGCGCAAGACACTTCTTCTAATTAATTGTGCGATAAGTTTCTTTTCTATGTGTACGCTGACTGTTTGTGTTGGCTGCCTGCTCATGAGCTTAATTGCGAATTAATGCAACTCGCGCCCGCTGCCGCGAGGTTAATTTATTGCACGCTCGCATCCCTCGCTATTGCCGATCGGCTATTTGCATAGAGGAAACAAAATGCACTCAGTAAGAGATGGCTCATTATAGCAATCAGCTGCAGAAAGAATCACTTAATCTGTCGCACCGCGCTACTGCTTCCGGGAGTAGATTTTGATCGCACTAAACGAAAGTTGCGCTGATTAATTTTTCAAGACCAATTATTTTTATAACGCCCACTTATAGATAGCAATTCTAAAAAGGAACACGTTAAGGTGACATAATTATACTGAATTAGTACACATTTCAAAGATGTAAACTATGGTGGCTGCCACGCCCGATGTTGAAATTTGAAGCACGTAGAGGGATCACCACAAAACTAAAAGAAAAAAGGTCGAAAATTTTTTAATTTGCTGATCTTTGTGAGTTTTAAAGTTTGATGTATCAAACGAGAAAAATCCTAGCGGGTTTTAATATGAGCAATGTCTTAAGGTTGGATTTTGAGGCCGCAGTTTTCGTGAACTAAGATGTTACTTGATTGGATAATTCTACAGATCAATGCTTACTTTTCCTTTCCAGAAAAAGAGTCACTCTAGCGATTTAAACATTTGACCGAAAATATTCAAAAAAATCTTCGGTTTGATATTTTTTCTGCAATTTTTCTAAGCTGAACATTTGGTATTATAGCTCCATTTTTCACATAAGAATATAAAGATACCTTAATAAATATAATATTTAAAATAACCATATTTCCGAATGAATGCATTTTTGTTTTTCGTTAGGATGAATGATGAAGGAAAATAATTCTTGTTAGCTTTGAGAACAATGAACAGGGTTTTTGCTCTACGTTAAAGTGTAACTAAAACCGAGTTCAGAACAATGGCGAAAGGAAATATTTTTAATTTTCAAAATGTAAAAAAATGAATAGTTGATCGCTTCGTCAAATTTTTCATAAATTGATTTTTCATTTTGCAAAAAAAAAATGATCAACACGATTTAATTTTTTGTAACATGAACACCGAAAAAAAATATTGTTTCCATCTTTCACTGGATAACTGAGGAATCAACAAACCGGTGAAATTTCAGCTTTACAGCAGCATCACCACAAAATGTTTCACAATCTGTACGACAGCCTATATTATTGTTTATGTTTGTGTTGCTGCTTAATTCATGTAGGAATTAACACTCAGGAACAAAATTCCATGCTGGTTTTACGATCTGCGTTCCAAATTTGCGAGTCTTGAAAGTTTTCGCCTCAATTAAGCCGTAATTTCAGTGGCAAAGTAAGCACTTTCAGCCGCTTTAATGTTTCGCCGCCACAGTGGAAATTCTGCGCACGCTGTCATTTTGGAACCTGGCGAGCGAACACAGTTAATGCGAGTCCCTTCTATTTGACGTCGTGCCCGAACGAGGAAGGACAGGGGGCCCCGCACGCGCACTTTATGGCTCCGTGGCGCTTTATAAATATAATTGAGAGAAAACAAAGCAATGAGCACCCCGCGCACGTTGCGAATTCTTGTTGGCCTGGCAGGCAGGCGAAGAATCTCGGCTCTCAAGGTCTGCCCGCGCCTGCCGTGCTCTTTAATTCGCAGAAAAGCAAATAGGAAAATTTCGTATGCCGCGCGTCAACAGCCCGTCTGAAGATGCTGTGCGAGACCGCTGAATGAGAAAGAAAGAAAAATGTTTATGCAGGCAGACCGCAAGAAACGCAACGCCCTGGGCTTTAATAGCTGCAAATTGAACAGAAAATGGTAAATTACTGTCGCGAGACATTGTGTGTGGCAATTGGCGTGGCCGCGGAGAGGTGGCAAAGACGTCACTCAAAATGACTTCTTTTTATTGTTTTCAAATAATGTGCGACAAACACTCGATCATAATTGTGCTCGAGCTCTGTTTTCGTCAGGGCATCCGGGCGTCGGTCTGCACAGCGCACGCGGCCAACCTGCCAATCAGCAGATGGATTTTCATTGTGCATTCTCGCTGACGGCGGCAATTAAAACCTTACAAATTGGAATAAGCCATGAATGGACACTGCGCGCTGTAAAATGTATTATCGCGCCTTTCGCGTGAAGACCGAGTGGGCGAATCTTCGACCAACGCGTGATTAAACAATTAGCAATTACTCTTTTTATTGGCAGGCACCTGATACGCCTTTCTACACTGATTTATCTGCTTTTGCACAGAACAATGCTGAAACTTTAAAGTAGAAAGTACGTAGGCATAGATTATCAAATGCTGATTCAATTTGTCTTGTTATTTTTCTTCAATCAGAACAGATATCTATCTAGAATGTAGTACTCGGTTTTATTTTTAATTTATATTCAACTTCGTTCTTTGTTATGGGCCAGCAGAGCAACTTTGTCCCATAACCTGCTGCCCACATCCTAAACAAAAATATTACAAATAAAATCAAAGCAAGACACTAATTTAGTTTGGTTTCAAATCATGTTTTAGGTCAAGGGAAATTAGGCTGTTAACTTGGATCATTTAAAATGGCTTTCGTTTAAATTATCCAAAAAATTTCAGATTAATGTTTAGCATGACCAACACCGGTTTGTTTGAAACATGAATCAGATGCCATGGTGCAAACCGTGCTAACATGAGTGCATTTCTGTCATCACAATGCAAGAAACAATCTGGCTCTGAGAGTTAGAGGAGCGTGGGCAGCGCACCAAAGCGTAATAATATGCACCTGACCCTTTTGACCAGCACAGCCAGCAAGATTTTATCGTTTCACCATTGTGTCTCGAAACAATTTTATTTTACGAGAGCGCAGCTATAGCTAGCAAAAACGGTTTGGAAACGAAGTCGAACACGCCGCAAGAAGACAAGAGTTTGAAACGATATGAATTTTATAGAAAACGAGAGCGTGCAGGCCGGACCTTTTTCTTTATGATCTCAGAGGACGTGTCACTTCGCGGCAAGTCACAGGGCGTTGTTGCCTCTCAAGAAATTATGTAACTGACCAGTCCTTGTGTAAACAATAAAAAATATTGAGGGAGGAATAATATATACATGTACACACGGTGCGAAGCAACAAGGGGCAACACAGTGGTCTTGATTGAGATCTTATTTGCTTTTAACGAGATGTGAAAACAGGTTAATTGTGGGTGAAAAGGTCAATCTCTGTCTTCTTCGGTCGCTTGTCCATAGCGTGATTAATTTGCGTCGATTAGGTCTGCATATTCAGGAATATAAATTTAAAGAAAAAAACCATGACCTTCGTGAAAAGGAGAAAAAAAGCATTTTTGTGTATATTTGAAATTATAAAATACCATTTTATGAAAGAGTGTTTCCTGGACTCATAAAAATCCAGCATTTTGAGGTAGTGTGTAGAGAATATAAACGAAAGGAAATCCTAACAATGTTTTAATTCCCACCATATTTGGTCAGCGTGTTCCAGCCTACGGATTAATAAAAAAAAACTAGCGCGTATGCTCATAGATTATAATACCGAGAATTTCGGCGCCAACGACTGGTGTTTACAAGCAGGCTCGTCTCATTAGCCATTAATAAAGCCCTACTCCGGCCGGCCGAGCGCATAATTTACGGAAAAAATTACACCGCAGGGGCATTTGAATAATTTTATAAACAATGGAGAGACGCGTATTCATTATCAACTCGTCGCGGTGATTTCAACGCCCGACATTTGCGACTCGCTGCTTTTCTCATGTAACAACAGAAAAAGAAGAGATTGCTGCAGACGTAAAATGCTGAACAAACAAGAAAAGAGCGCGCGGCGTCTTAAGAGAGAAATAAAAAATGCGTTTGCGTTTTCGTAACTTGCATACACGCTAATTTATATCTCGCTGCACGCACTCTCTATTTATAGCTCGAAAATTTATATTTATTATCATTGCGAGAATCCAGACCTTACCTTTTTCGGCAGGTGAACACGAGCTGATATTATGCTCAGCGCGTGCAATTACAATCGTAATGTTGCATTTGTTTTTCATTCGACCGAGCTGGAGGGAAAGAGAAGCGGTGGGTGCAGTGATAACTCCTATTTTAGCCGTCTAATGAGTTTTTTATTCATCGTCACGCTGCAATCTAGTTAATAATTTAATTAATCTGTTTTTCTACACATTGATTGGAAAATGCAACACTTGTAAATTGTGTCTCACTCCTTATGTAACGCATTTTCTCTATTGCAAATTAATACTCACCATTTTAAATCGTTGGCAAGTAACATTAGCAACTTGAATGATTTAAATTGTCTGTCATAGTGGCTCAGTGCCGCGAGATATTACATTTGTAATAAATAATTTTTACAGTGTTTTGCTAGTTCACTATGCCCATATTTGCATTATTTTCTTTTAATTATAATGCATTTAAACTATGCAGGAGGAAGCTTAAAGGCAGATTGGAAAATAATACAACGATTGGAAGTATTGAAAGCTCATCGTAAATTAGCCTCAAGGAAAACGAACGTCTGGCCCGAAATCCGGGCATGTTTCCGTGTGACAGGACGCGTCTCTTTATTTGGCTTGTAGGCTGCCACAAGAGCGAAGTGCGATGCCCACAGAGGAGTGTAAAACTTTGATAAATGGAAGGTAAGCCGGAGGACAGGGGACACCGCACGAGTTTTATTAAATGAGACCATTAGACACACTCTCGTCGGGCTGCAGCACGCCCTCACTAAATAAAAGGAGACAGCAAGAAAAGGGTCGCGCGCGCGCCGAGCCAAAAGCGAGCGAACGACACCTTTTTTTTCGAAAAGTCCTCAACTGGAGGAGCCTTGAGCGATTTGGCGATAAATTAACACTTTTTATGTCTCCGTGAATGACAAAAGTATGGAAAGGTCATTGCTTGCGAGGCGTTCGCGTTTGTTCCTTTTCTTTAATGGAGTGAATATATAATCTTGTTCAAAGAAGACGACGCACCGTTTCAGCTCTCTTGGCAGAGGACGAGTGTGGGTGAACAATATCCACTTACGACAGCGTACGCTGCGGTGACAATTCTGTAATTTCTATTATTGTATTGGTTGGAAACTTTTCCCAGCAACGAAATGAAGTCATAAAATTCTCAGACGACTCTCTTAAGAGAGCCTTCCGAGATGAGGCACAAACAAAGAGAAATGTTGTCAACCGGCAGCAGTGTTTCGAACAACGACACTTAATTACCGCGAGACCGTTTATAGCCTTTAAATGTCAACAGTTTTGAAACGATGGAAAATTAACCTGTTGCATCCGTGAAATTTCAAAAGGAAAGGCGTAAGGCCTAGAATTTAGAAATTTGTTCGTTCCGATTCGGAATCAGAACGACGTATTAGGAACCACGAAACTGATCAAAAAATCTTCGATTTCATAGTTAAGCGACCGCGGTGGCACTCGATTCAACAAGCTCCTTCCTTGTAGGGTCTAATCTGATTTCATATCCTGCTAGTGCCTAAAAATGGCATCGGGTTTTCGCAAAAGGTGAATGAGTTCAGCGAACAGGAAATATGAAAATAATGTGTGCGTACGCGCGCGACGCAAGCGTTTTATCGCATTTTAATTAAAAGCAAAGTGTGGGTCTGCTTCTTTCTCTGTGACTCGAATGCCGTGCACACTTCTCTCCTAGAGACCTGCTTTCCACAAATAGAGCCACTGACCTGTAAGCAAAAAGACGGTCCAAATAAGGCACCCTTTCAGTGCCATTTGGCTCTAGAGCTGCTGATATAACATGCATTCGGACAACGAGCCAAATAACGCCTGTGTAAAACATTTTCAGTCAAATGCTCACGTGCCAAAGCAGTAATGTTCTTCAGGCTACTCGATTCCTCTTAAGCGGTGCGATATAATTTATCGCGGAACGAATAAAATTTTACGAGGCTTCCGAGAATATCGAATCACATACGTTAATGCTGCATTTCTACCGTTCCTGATTCATAAAATACGCCGTGAATACCCTTGACGAGTGCCATTATTTTTACGTGATCTGACGGGCTGATCAGCCGGCCCTGCGAATGAAAATATTTCGTACAAAAAATTGCCGCGCTGCTCACTTTTGGTGGAACAAATCACACGCAGCGGCGAAGTAAGTCACGTCGCTCGTTACTCTGCCTGCAATTTAAGGTGCCTGCAAGACTGCAATTTTAATGACAACCTTACTCGGCGCGACTTATTATTTCTTGCTAAATCGCTTTCGGGGCTGCTTCCTCCGATTGTGAGACGCACACAACGATTATCTCTCTAAACTTGGCCTCTCGTAAATCAGAAATTTCATATTCGGACTTAATATTTCTCAAAACCCACAAATTTTTACGTCAAAGTTCATTGTGTACGAAGACGCCAGTTTCGCAACGATCACCATATACGAGTTTTATTAATTACGTTAGCCACCAAAAGAGACGTGAATATTTTGCGAGAATTATAAATATACAACTTTTTGCAGAGGTCGTCATTTCTGTCGACGGTTCTCGCTTCCCTTGTGAATATTTCATATTTTTGCTCTCACGGAAACATTACTTGCAGAAATGAGGATTTGCCAATCCTCTAATTAGTAGACAAACAATGTGCCGGCGTCGGTTTTAATCCCTTTTCGCAACCTTGAGAGCAAAAACTGCGTTTTAAGGCGTCATAGAAGAGAGGGAGAAAAACAAGCGACCACACCGACTCGTTGATTAATTGCGCTTGTAGTGTTTCCTTGCTTAAACGCGATTAAGTTGGTTATTTAATGTCGCTACACGGGTGTCAGGAAGGGCTGGCGCGACATAAATTTGCGGAGTCGCGCGCATATCTAGCTGGCTAATCGTGCGCGTTTTCGGAGAGTGACACGGGAAAACACCTTGAAGTGTCTGGGGCGAGTGAGCAACGGATGCCGCGAGAATTAAGGCAAATGCCCAGTAATTAAAAACAGTTCTAATTAAATTACCATGAAAATGACTCACCCATGCTAATTCCAATATCAATTCCGCCAAGGAACATCCTTGGCCGCAGGAGAGCCGCGGGGGAAGGGAGCGCGGCTGGAAATTAATGGCGGGTCGGTTTTATTGATTCTTGTCTCTCTTTATTTCATCCATATTAGGCCTCGTGTTGAGCAAATAATGCCAAGTGTAGCGGAATAAGGCGTACAGGCTGCCTACAATTTGCTCAATTTGATCATGATAATTAGGAATGGTAAATAATGATGGACCGTGCTTGCTCCATTACGAACGGTTTGACAAGCAGTTGAATTATCGCTGATGTTTCTTAGTAAAAAGCAATCGCTGTGCTGACTGTAGTGAACGAAAGCAAAAGTTTTTGCTTCTTATACTGATGCAGAGAGAGATTAATTTTGTTTGTCCATTGAAGAAAACCAAATGGAAAAAAAATAAAATTTTCAGCTAAGGTCGTTGGAAGGGATTATCGCACGTGCCAGTAATAATTTTTCAAAAGCCTGTAAATGTCCTACTTGACATTATCAGCTAGAGGCTTTCAAAAGCGGCAATAATAATTTCTCTCTCCTCTTTAGGCTTAACGCGGCGAAATTCACGTTCGCCCCATAAAATCGCTTGCTTTAAGCCGCGCCAACAGCGTAAATTAACTCGCAAATTAATTGTCGTTATCCAGAGATGAAGTTTATTAAGGTTCTTGGTGTGCTTCTGCTGTTGCCGCCGCCGCCGCATTTATCGAGAGCCGCGCTTACAGAGATATGCCTTCCAAATAAGGCAAACGCATTAAAAAATGTGTATTATTGCGCTAAGCCCAAGTGGGTGGCAGGTCGCGGAGAGTAATGAATGTTTGTTGTTCGCGTAAAGTGAGCATTACTGGTCGGTTAGGGCAGGTGCAGCGATTTGTAATAGATTTTCCAGAGAAATAACCGAGAGTGTATTGAAACATCCGTCCCTTTTCAATGTCATCCACCGCGTGAGCACGTAATTCGCTCTGCAAGCGGAGCACTTAAAATGGCACTTAATATGAACGCTCCCCGTCTCATACTTTTTTGTTTTCATTCGCATACGCAATGGGGTAATTTATTAGCTCCGCTGTCGAATCCGTAGCTGAACCTAATGGTGGGACAGTGAAGGGAAAGATAACCGATTCCGCTCAAGGATTCGCTAGTTTTGTATGCAAAATTGGTGAAGGCACGAATCGAAACCGTGCCACTCTCTCCTTTTCGCAAAATTACATAAAACCAAATTCTAAGCACTATGACCGCTTTCTCGTTACGGATTCTGAATTCAAAATCGTCCTTTTGTAATCCCGCTTTGGTCTTTACCTTCTATGGTATCAATTAACGAGCCAATAAAAATGCAGACATTTCAGACACCGTATTTGCCGACCCAAGTTTGGGCTTTTAGGCAATAAGGAAACCGCAAACGACTTAATATATAAAAGTAAATTCACATAAAATCGTGCGCATCCATTAAAATGTTATCAGAAATTAGCGCCACCAATCAGCGGCACACTCCTAATGGAAGATTCCACTACTGATGCCGCTGCTAAAAATAAAAATAAAAAACTCGACGGCGTGGATTTTCGCCCGATCTGCATAATCGATGAAGCCATTACTCTGCGTGTGGCGTGTCAAATTCAGCCAATTTCGAGCTCTGCCGCCATTGAGGGATCGCCGTAATTATATTTCAGCCCACATTGAGAACGGCAGTCAGACTCACTTTGCTTTATAATTGATACAAAAAAACAGTGCGCGGCGGCGTTCTCGCAGCCTGTTTGCGCCGCAGCATGCATGCGCGCACATAAAATCACGCATTACTCACTTCGCCGCAGCAATTACGGCGCGAAGTCTAGTTTACATTCGCTGCACCTGACACAATGATGAGTTAGTTAATAGAATCAAGCCAGCTAATTGCACATTTTTACACCGACTTGGTAGACTTGAGGCCATTTGCACCTTGGTGTACGCGTCGATATGGAAATAATGCGTTTTCCGCACAGTCTTCCTGCTCTTTGTTGTTCCACGTCACTCCGATATGGCAGACGAGCAGTGATGATGGCACTTGAAGTTTATTGAACGACTTGGCGGAGCATAAATTCAATTTTACTAATCCACTCTCAGCAGGCGGCCGTCAGGCTCTCAAGTGCGCGCTGGTTTTTATAATTTGGATTCGCGAGCAGACCGCACAAAGAGGCTGTGTGGTAGGGCTTTGTCACTAGAGTATGAGTTTAATGCGGCTGTAGTGCAAATGCAAAATTCCATTAATGTCCTTCGTCTTCAAGGATAACACAATAACTTTGTTAATTCAACTGTAAATGGTCAAGATTTAAACACTTTTGACGACTGTGCTCGTTGCTGTTATGATTTACGGTGAAGTTTGGAACTCTGAATGACGAGATAAACATGTAAGAAATGAGTCGACAAAAGTAGCCTTCAAGTCGTAATGAAATTAAAGTGTTGCCGCAACTCCTTGTCGAAAATGTTAGCTTTTCCTGAAGCAAAAAAAATAAAAATAATACACCAAAGTGGACAGCACCTGACATAAAGTAATGCCAACATTCTCCACAAAAAAAAATGTATTTTCTTAACCTCTATAAGAGAAAGGGATTACCACACTCAAAAACTAAATAATTGCCCTATCAAAATGTTTTTGTATTCACGTGGCATATCAATATAATTTATTCAAGGATAGGATTTGCGCAATTACTACGATAATATTTAGCAAATTAAGGAATGGGTTGCTTTGAGTAAAATACTTTAATAGAAAATAATGCCATTTATTAATAGTACTGTGTACTTTAAATGTGTTATATTACTGATCCTTTTACACTCACAAAGATTTGGAAAGTACATAATATCAATAGTATTGGACGGAATTTGAGGAAAAATTAGAACTGGAAATGATATTGAAAACAAAAGTTTGAGAAATTATCTCTCACATTTTTTCTCTCTTCAAATGGTAAAATATTTCAAGGTAATTTGTCACGTAAATTTTCCTCCTAATCTTCATTCGATACATGAAGCAGAATTTTACTCTCTGACATAGCATCAAATTAGGGACGGGAATTTTGGGCTAGCAATAAGGAGAAGTTTGATCGCAGGGAGTGGTGAGGTTTCAAAAGAGTTATGCTTCATTTGCCGACTGGTTCAGATCCACATAGATTAGAGCCATTTGTAGTTTTGATTGCTTAGTTTGATTTTCAAAAATTGAAAACACTGATCCAAGAGACCAAGTTGACTTGAGGGAACAAATTAAAAGCTACCAAAATTATTGTAGCTATCCAGTCAGATATTCAATAAATTTATTCTCCTAGCTGTTTTTGTTATCAACAAAAAATATTCCTTTATTGAAATTTAAGCTGGATTGACTCTGTAAGTTCATTCCGTTTTGTCTAACAACAAGATTGTGTCTTGTATAGCACTTTTTTTCTCGCATTGGCCACAGCCAAAAACACAGAAGCAAGTATTGTTTTTCCGCACACCCGACAGATTTTTTACAAGGCAGATTCGTCAGGCGCTATCTGGTTGCAATTCAACAAGACAGGGACAAATATGGATCGGAGATTATCACACACGCGCCAGGCCCGTGCGTGTTTCCTCAATAGTGTTCGTTCGAAAAAGGCCTTTTAGAAATCTCGCGGGACTTTCCTGCGAGCAGAGATGAATAATCAGCCGCGGCAGCGCAGGCCTCTCTTCCTCCAGAGCCATGATACGTACAAGGTTCGCAGGCTGCGAGATCTGGTCGCGGTCGGCGTAGGCCGTCACCTCTCAGCTCCGCAGCGCTGATGACCGAGCCAGCGCGAACGTGGGAGAGCCCAATCTACCTGTTGACGCCCTAAAGCCGCTCATTCTTCACGCAGAATCACAATAATGACGATGGACCGAGAATGAATTACCAGCCTATTTGGATATCGCAAATCGATCGCCGTTGAGAAAGGCTGCGTCCTTGCCTAGTGATTCTGCACCACACGCAAAACAAGGTTGATTCATTTTGGGCCCTTTCCCCCCGCGCGGGAAACCAAGGCGCGGCGGCGATCGTCTAATATTTTCGGATGATTGAGCGTGTCTAATCTCCATTGTTAAGAGCAACATATAGTTAGATTTGGACATCGCAATGGATTTTGAGGGCGCCGCGTGTGCATAACAGTGGAGGCGTTCCGCGAACTGTTCTTTTTATGCATGACGCACAATTCTGCAGAATTTCTATTCTTTTGTGCAATGTTGCGTAATCCTGCAATTCAGACATTCAATTAGCTGGAAATGGACGACCGATGCTTTGGATCAATTAAGGCCTATTTCATTAGGGCAATAAAAACTGGCTCTCCGCGCAACTCCAGAAGCTGCGGTGTATAACGTCTAAATAAACAGGCCTCCAATTTATTCCACACAAACCGGCAGATTATTGCTTGCCAATCCAATAATAAAAGCAAAGTGGACGCGCGGCGCAACGTTAAATGGCTGCGTGTGAGTCGAGCAGAAAATTGCTGACAACCTCGCCGCGCGCTGCTTGCTCTTTTCTAAGTTGCTGCTTCATAAATCGTCAAGAGAGTCAGTCAGTCAGCCAGTCAGTCAGAGAGCAGAAAACGGGTGGAATTGGTGATAAATGAGAAAGGGCTTGGGTTACGTGATTTGAATTGAATCGCTTGCTCTCGGCGCTCGGCTCGCTCCGAGCGTAACATTACTGACTCACTTGCATGTACGTACATAGCGGAGTACACACAGGCGGCCGCGGATAAAGTTTCGTTGTGTGGCGCAGAGCAGCACAACCTTTTTTTAATCTAATCTTCTTTCGACTCCGATTTCACGCGAAAATCCGAGACGAGGCTCCTGTTGCGCAAGTGAAAAAATGAATCGCACTTCACCAGCTGCTGAGAATAAAATTCAGCTGCCCGAAGTGGACTGCTGTAGGTTATATTTTTAGCGATTCGTGAAATAAGGACGGATTTGGTCATCTGAAGTGTCAGTTTGATTTTTATTGCGTTTGATCAGGGAAACACGAACTAACAGGTGTATAAATGCGGATTATACGGTTAGCTGTTCAGTCCAATTAGCAAGAAACTATGGACGTTTCTAGTTTGCTTCGCTCACCGCTTGACCATTACATTTCTGTCCCGAGCGGCACACATATAGACAACGCGAGAGTGGACGTAGTTGTTTGTTAATTAAGGAAATGATGCATGTGTGTTGTCAGCGTATAAATGCGATCGTGTTTAAAGGATTCCAATACAAGTAGATTGGAAAATTGAAATAAAAAAAATCAATAAAGAAAATAATAATGGTTACCACGAAGTCTTAAGTAAAGAAAAATAAATCCCGCAATTTTATTAATTCGAGTTAAAAAAACAAGTCGAAAATGAGATGCCAACTCAAAGGACCAAACATGGTTTTAAATCTTAATTTAACAAGCCTTTTCTTACATAAATCTATTTTATGATCTCCCAGTTTACTTTAAAAAAACCTCTTAAATACAGCAAATACTAAAGAATTACTCAATTAGCTAGCAATTTCATCATAATTTTCGCAAACATTTCCATGCTCTCATTACTTCCTCATTATAATAAAGTTCACTACGCTAATTAACATTTTATTCAGCCGACCATCTTTTCATAGTGCGTGAGGTCAACACTCGGACAGAAGCAAGGAGAGGATTATATGAAGCATTCACGTGATATTGTACAACACGCGTTTTCTGTTCGACCCGCATGCATGACAGTCGCTTTTCAATTAAATCAAGAGAAAGAACGACGAACCCGCGCGCGGCTTGATATATTAATGAAAACATTTCTCTGTGATGTTGATAAATGGGTAAACACACACAAGGAACCAACCTTCTTCTCTTCCAAGCTAGTCGTAAAATGCGTGTTTCAAAGAATACGTTCGCACCTTCCTCGGATTTCAAAATTGTTTCAAGGAAGGCATCGTCACTCTGGACGTAGTCGCAGTCAAGCAGCTTTTATGCTCGTGCGGTTTTAGCATCATGTGCGCGTATGTAGCATAAAATGTCCACTGTGAATCAATACGAGTCTTTTTCCAATGGCAAACATGGAGACGCGCACAGAGCAAAAGCGTCTCTGTTGGCAAATATCAGGTTCACGGCCGTGCTAGCAATTGTCAACTCTGCATGTTTATTGCGCACTTAAACGCGAATACAGCAATTTCTTTTACCGCATTTAAATGCTGTCGCTGGGAGATATTAATTTATTTGCATCTTTTACTCCGGTTGAGAGATTGCATTGTTCGATACACCTGCGGCTCGACAAACACGATTCGCCATCGCTCGAAAATTTCCCACTAGCGGCGTCTCTACAAAGACACAGATCAAATTGTAATGAGTTGCAAAATTGAAGAAGCAGACTACCTGCGAACACGACAGTTTTTGCACTACGGCTTTTATATTATTCACACTCGAGATGATAATTTTCAAATCTGCTTCTCTGGTTTCAACTCGGCGGCTCGGAAATTTGCATACGCCGGGTTTTCTTGCTCCTTCGGCGAATAAGTACAAAACTGGCTGCCGCTGCCTTTTACGCCGGCCTTGCCGAAAAGCTAGTTTCTTTTCTATCGGAACGCATTTCCATATTCATAAGCGTGGATGTTTAAGGCTGAAAGAGATACACACAACACTCGGCCTGCCTGCTGCGAGAGTGCGTGCCTGACTTTAATTGGTTCTGATGTTGAACTAACCAAGCACACTCGCGACAATTTTCGTGTAACGCGGCCGCAAACATTTTGTGCTTACATTCACCGATTGAATATGCTAATGCTATTTGTTTGGCGCTTTAGGGGCCACTGAGCTGTCCTTCTTGCAACCATTATTTGATTAATATTCTCTACTTCTTGTGTGCCCTCGATCCGACTTTTTTTCGAATGATTCATTATTTCGGCTAAGAGAGTCATAATATTTCCTCAAGTTTTGATTTTTTGCTGATTGATATGTCACTGATTGTTACTACGAGCATCATTCAAAGGGTTCCGCGTTGATATGAAAATTGCGCTCAAATCAAGGTTGAATATTTACTCGATCGCTGAAATGGATAGACAGCACTTGATCGAATGTAACAACATATATTATGATGAAATAAATAAGTGCGTTGGAAATATAGAACAGAATTGCATTGGACAAACAAATCACAACGTCACTTTAATGGGGGTAAGAATATTAGATATGGCATCTCTTTCTGCCCTCTAACCTCCCTAAAAAATAAAAAGGTTTTTGGAGATACCAATGAAGGAAAATGCATTCGACAGAGCACTTTTTCGTTACAGATTTGATTAGCAGCTATCCAGACAGATTTCTGCATTTAAATTTAACCGGAAACATTATCAAACAGTTTGTAAAAGATGTTTTTTGCAATTGTTTTTTGTGCGATTTCGGCTATTTTCATCAGCAAACGGGGCTCAAAATGTATACCTATTAGTTCACTCGCCGAATGGGCCTTCATATAATTTATCTCCATAAAATATTTTCAAGAGATTAGAGACCGACAACGCGGCAAGTGAGCGACTGGGGAGGAAATTTCAGCGAGTTTTGCTATTTAGGTTTGGGGTTGGGATTAGCCTAAATTACGTTAAGAAGATTAAGAACCATATTGCTATTGCAAATTATACTGTCAGTCAGGAATTCATTACATACACTTCCTAACGAGAAAATTTGAATTTTGAAATAATTTAACAAATCAGAGAGTTCATTTATGATATTCTCACAGTTAGTCAATAATAATGAATCACGGTTTGATTTCCTTTCACATTTATTTAGTATCTAAAAACGTTAATATTAGTTTTGATCTTAATAGAGTGAAGAAAAATCTTAGTAATAGGAGAGAGATGAAAACTGCCTTGAGCAAATTTCGAAATGATTTTTATAGCCTACTCATTAAGGGATAGTAAATTTAATTTATTAGAACCTGCGAGCTTGTGAATGAACTTGTCCCAATACTTCAAGAAACCCGATTTACTCGCCATATAATTAAATGAATCGCATACATAGCGGTGATTTATGCAGGCGTCTCGCTCGTCAATTTCACACCGTTTGCTGCAAGAGGCGTGCATGCAATGCGTGCATTAATTTTTCCGCTGGCGCACAGAGCTCATCAAAAGTGCGTTCTGGCGCTCGACGTAATATGGGACAGATGCTAATCGCGAGAGGCGTCACGAGTACCAGCCGCCGCCACCGTGCATAGAGTAAAAGTGCAATAAATAAATAAATTATGGCGGCCGAGTCATCGATATTGCTGGGGAAATAAATGCAGCGCAGCCTATAATGATTGATTGGCGCGAGAGCGAGCGCCTCCTTCACCGTGCAAAAGGGGATCAAGGTGGCAAGGACGGCGCCAAGACGGCGCCGCACCACCTTTTCTGCGAGCCCGGCCGAAGGGCCGAGGAAGACGCTGCTGCTGCGCGCGACAATCTAACTCGCGCAGCCATGCCTTTTCGGTCGAGTAAACAAGCAAGCACGCTTTCCAAATTTAGCATCATTTAGCCGATGTTGTGATATTTTCGCGTCGCATCTGTGACGTCTGCATACTGCTACTTGTAATTAATTAGTCAGTCTGACGAGATGCAGGATTAGCGAGACCGCAAAGTGCGTTTTTCTTTCCTCCTCAGCCCGCGTGATTGAAATGTTTTCGCTGCACGGTACGATTATGATTGGACACCAACGTGGAAAATACCTCTAATAAGACGCACATGTCAATCACGCAACCGGAGCGCGTAATGAGCTTTCCCGCAAACCCTCTGTTCTAGACTTTTTTTTATTTCATTGTTTTACAAAGATGTAACATTTGCTTTATCGGGACAATAAATAGTATTGCTGGAAAAAAGTTTTCAAAGTTTCAGCATTTCTTGAATGTCCTAAAAATCTAAAACAACAAACAAAAACAAGCGTAAGCAGGAACATGCTCATCTCGGTCCCTAAATCATCTTAAATTGTTGTGATATTTACTTCGATATGCGGAAGTGTCTGTGCAACTTAAATAAAAGAAACATCTTTCTGCTAATGCAATACTATGTTTGGTTGTATCACAAACCAGATACTGATATAGAAATATAATACATTAAAGACATAAAAATAGCAACTATATTTTATTGTTTTGTAATCGACGCACATGTTGCTTTGAAGCAAAGAGTCCGCGCCTCCTGAGTGTTGCAAAAGTGCCATTAAAGCATCATTACAGACGATCAAATACAGCAATCTGGAATGTTGTACATTGTGCTATTGCATTATTAAGGCATTTCCTCAGCACCAGCACGCGGCCAATGATGAGTTGATAGGTATTATTGTTTCGAAAAGGAGCGAGGATTAATATTCAGCAAGGTCGGCGAGCAATGCATACTTAATTAATCACTCTGTTTCTCTGCGGAGCCGCACGCGTTCCTCCCAGCCTCTCCAACTATCAATTTCAATCATGCGGCAAACGGAGTTGGCACTTCTTAATAAAGCACGCGCCTTGAAACGGCCAGCTAGTTGATTTAATTTGATGGTAAATCTCGAAAAATAGGAAGCGAGCGCGCGACGCTGATTTATTGATCCCACACACTCGACCAACAAGGCGAATTGGTTAACATATATCGCGATGTTCTTGAAAAATAATTGTTTTCACAGACGTGGAGCAAAAAACAGCGTAGTGCAATACAGCGAATTTTTTTTTAGCGGAAGAACATATTCAATTTGCTCTCTTAATTGCAAAAGTTTATTTGTATAGGAATCATGTATAGTCTAATTTATTATTCTTGTGTTTCAGTGGAATGTTTGCGTCAGTCAGACGTTGCCGGTCGAAAGAGACAGGGCATCTGTTTGCTGCCAAATTTTGCTCGAGGGTTCGATATGGAGATGACTGCAGCGCTGAAATCTATCACGAGCTCACCCTGCTCTCTCTATGCGCGCCGTCGCCACGGATAATCAGGCTCCACGACGTTTTTGAAACGGCAAAAGAAGTCATCATTGTCTCTGAATAGTAAGTTCCCGCTGGAGAAAACTACTTCATAGGTCAATTTTCGTATCTTTGGCGAAGATAGTATTTTAATTGTCATTATACAATAAAATAAATTCCGTTGGAAGAACTATGATAGCCAGAGTTATCGAATATCAGTTTAAGTCTTAATGTTACAAATAATACTCTTTGTGTTGCTCCTGGATCAAAACTATTTAAAGTATTCCGTTAAAAACGAACTGTGCTGTGAGTGTTCCTAAAACGGGCACAGACACAAAAATTTTCCTTTGACAAAAAAGTCAAAATAATGATTTGAGAATGTAGAAAATGTTACTTTGTAATACCAAAACGTAAATTTTCGATAGAACTTCTATTAATTTTATTATTATTCCTAGAATAGTTTAAGAGAAGATTATCAATTAAAAACAGAGGGGATTTAATGATATCTATCGAAAGCCTACATCATAAATCATAATTTACAGTGCGCCTGGAGGAGATTTGCAGACAATCATAGATGAAAACATGGTGCCGTTCGAGTCAGATGTACAGCATTTTGTGCGCCAGCTGGTGGAAGGACTCGCCTACATCCACGACCGAAAAATTGTGCACCTCGACATAAAGGTAAGAGCAGTAAAAAATAATTCTTGCCAATTAGTATCGGTGCGCATTGTCTCGGAATGAGCGCCTTGAGGCTTTAGCTCAAAATTTGGTGATCTGATTCGGAAATTAGGAGGCCTTGACTGCAGGGCCAGGAAGAACGAGTTCTCGTCGTTTAATTTATAACGTATCAAAGTGTCTAACCTTGCCTGATTGGTGCGTGCGGGGGTGTGATGAAATATATATGTTTGTAAAAGGCTCGTTTCGTGAATAAAGGTTGTGCGCCGCGCCGTGGCATAGGTTGTCAGATTCGCTGCGAGAGACGCCTGCTCCTTTCTTTCCTCGTTCGGCACGCCGCCGCGCGGAATACAAAAAGCGGGAATAAATTATAAGCGCTCCAGCTCGGCACTTTCCATTTCGAGCATTGCCTGAAAAAAGCCGTTACTTATTTCCTCGGCCCTCTTCATTGTTCTGCACTTTATTAAAATAAAGCCTTGTCCGCGATGACCAGACGATCGAGTTATTCGGCAGTGCCGATGCTGCTTTTTGTCTTACTGTCAAGGTCCGCGGGTCCGGTTTCCTTTTGTGCCTGCGCGCACTCGCGGGCAATTTCAGCGGTAATTAAAAGGAAAAGCACAGCCGGCAGGCCGCGTCCTTGGATGAATCACGGAAACCTGCTGTATTGTGACGATGCTTTTGCTCGGACACGTCGATCAACAATGAAATTTCATCCTGCGCGCTCTCGCAGTTGCAATAAAATTTAATCCAACGGCCGTTTTCGTGGAATGATCGGGCAGTTTTCAGGGCTAATGGCTTTTCTCTGTTTACATTGATAAAATATGCGCAAGCACGCAACTAACGAGCGCGTGTTATATAGAAACACGGCCTGATCGCATTCGCCAGTGTCATCTAATTGGATCGGTCGCGCTTTTCGAACGCGCAGACAAACACACCAACGCCCGGCGACGATACATAACTTACCGGCCGAATTAAATTACTTGGCTTCCCTCTGTTGATGGTCGGTGGAGCAAAATGTTATTTCTGCCGCGTCCGACGCCTTCCCGCTGCTTCGCAGCATCGGAATGACAAATTTTGAGGCAGCGAACAACCTTTAGCCGCGGGTTCATTTCTCACAATGAGTTTGAGACATGGCTAAAAAATGCGGACCCGACGACAACAACGAGTTTTCTAAAAAAGGCACCACAAGGGGATTTTTGACATGCCCATCGGTGCAATTACTTTTTACATCGTGAATGGAACGACATTCGTCCATTATTTTTGCTGAACGCGCACCAATCTAAAAATAGCGGTTCTCAGAATTCTGCTCGGTTGGCGGGCAAAAAACGCACACTCAAAGCATTTTTCATTGATATTATTCCCGTCTGCCCACCTGCACAGCGAGTAGCCGTTGCTGGTGTCGCGCTAAAAAAATTGCACCGAAGCCAAAAGCCGCGTTAATTTTCCGCTTTGTTTTCACTCGCCGGCGAAATCTATTTGGTAGATTTACGTACGTGACTTCTCCGGGCCGCAGGTGGTCGATTATTGGAAAAACTAAACAAACGGTGCTTGCCTGCTTTTTGCCCGACTGCAAAGCACAAAACATAAATCAAACGCGCAGAATTCATAATGCATTATAGAACACGGACCCACGCAAAATGAGTTTGTTTTTTGATATTGAACGAACAGTAACGCCCATCGGTGGACTGATGAGAAAAATCGCATTCGCGTTTTTAATGGGCTACGGACGAAAAAGGAGATGCGAAATCAGCATATTTTGTGCCGCGCGGTATTTGCTAATAGCGACACATTTGGCCGATTCATCATCTTCTCTCCGAAACAAACGCCTCTGCAAAATATATTTAATTTATTCTTGCTTTCGTTTTAATACGAATGGCCCACTTCATTGAAAAATTCTTTATGTGATTTAAATATTAGAACCTGTCACAAGATCTAATTCAAAATGAAGACTTAATAATTAGGGAACAATTGAAAATGATTTGCATTGTTGGCTTCAGGAAGCGGTAGATTCGATGGATTGTTTTAAAAAATATTCCATTTGCACCAGGAAAAATACAAATAAGTCCATTTCATCGTAAATTAAACCACTTTTATTGGTACATTTTGAAGAGAGAAAGTAGATTGCAGGGTATTTTTACCATTGTCATATCCTGGTCTCTAAAATTAATATAAATCTAAATGATTGATTTTTTTTCAACTCCCAATGACGGGGAAACTCCTTGATTTTATGAAAAATGCTATTAAAAGCTTTGAGACAGCGCTCACTTTTTGAACAGCACACCTTCTTTTTGCAGCCTTTTCACAACAATTTTATTTTAGAGTTTACTATTGGATTATGAAACACCAAAATATGGTTTTCCATCTCATCGACAAATATATATGTGGAAAAAGTAAAGAATTTTCAGTGAAACATTTTGTTTCATCCCAGTTGAAATTGTCGATTGTATGTTTGACTACTTGCAACTTTAAGCAACAGAGTTGCACACCGGAAAATCAACATAAAGTTAGAAATCTCGCCATGTTCTGCACGATTGTTTAGTAAAAATCAAAGCATGCCGTGCCAAGTATAAGTTATATCTCTCTCCTGCATCTCTTATTCAGATCAGAATCGCTCAATAAAATTCAACACTCGAGCCAGATTTCTCACCGAAACCAAGATTTATCTCGCCCCGTGGCGTTTCGCTGGCACCGAAAGCACACACAGAATGGTAATTTCCGCGCCTTTTGCCAGGAGCCGTGTTGCACGGATTTCCACGCTCGACGCCGCAGCAGCGGCAGCCACCATCGATGATTTTACATGTTCCATTTTATCACTCCATCAAATCAATTAAGCTGTTAGCGACTAGGGATTTATCTGCGCCGAGACCAAACAATGGCGAGTTGCGTTGCACGCGAAAAATGCCGAGAAATCAGATAGGATCGGCGAGCGTAAAGGTGATGGCCGGCTTCGCAAAAGGCAGCCCATTTTCGGCCGACAAAACGAAAATTCGAGCCGCATAGTGAGAGTGACATTGAGGAAATAATAAAAGTGCACTTTAATCGCATACCGCCGCGGCGTACGCGAGTGGGAAATCGCATCGCCGCTGCTTTTATGGGGCGGAATTCCTCTCGCCGAGCGATGGAGTTGTAAAGCGAGAGCTGTAAGAAGTGATTTTTATGAGCGGTTGTTGCGAACGCAAAACGATTCCTGATTGCCTTAATTGACCATTTGAGTGCGTCGAGCGGGCTTTTTTATGTGCACACTTGCTATTTTTCTATTGCGCACGTGGGTCGACGTACAGCCGGACATGTTGTGTGTAGCACATATAAATGTTTCAGCCCGGCCGGGGAGCGGACGCGTGCAATCTGTATTTGCTGCTTTTTATGCTCCCCGCGCGTACGTATGCAAATCAGACAGAGCACATTCTGCGCTCGCAGCTCTATCTTCCTCGCGAATGGCAGAAGCAGAAAGAAATGTACAGCGCACGGGCAAAGTGTGTTTTTCTCGCAGACGCGTTTCGTACTTTGCGCTGAGTCAACAACAAATGACTCGTGTTTATGTCACAGGAAATGGAAATTGATTAATGCCTTGCCGAGCCGACGGCGTTCAGGTTCAGAGCAACAGAGTCGTTCATTGAAAACTGGAACAACTTTTGAGCCTCTCCTCAAGGGAACAACCGGCCAGATTTTGCATATTTTCATGATTTATTAAATTTTCAATGGATGGTTAATAGGATAATTATTATAATTCATACCTCATATTTTTCCCCGTTGCCAAGTAATAATTAAGGAACAAACCTTAATGCATGGTAAAAGATATGGTTTCTATTAACCTTTTTAGTTTTCTTTTGGGCTTTAAACTTTTATGAACTTCGGATCTCTAGACCGTTGTTTACATACAAATCCAATATAGAGGCGATTATTAAAAATCGGACAATTAAAATAATAAAACGTTATTACTAGAAATGTTCCTTCAATCTGTTTTTATTTTCACGGGTAAAAATAATTATTAAAACGTATGTCTAATTACTTTAACATGTTAAAAAGAAAATATTATTGAAGACCAAAAGTGAAATTAGGTGTACCAAAGAAAATCTGTTTAAAAAAATTATATTAGAGCGGATTTTTTCTATATTATTTTACATTTTTAGTCCGCCGAGGACCTCGTTTCAATACTTTTTTACTCTTGGAGAAAGCTACAATACGAAAAATATCAGTTTTGCGATTAAATTCAACTGGAGTTTCTTACAGCAATAAGTCCAAACCATTTAGATTTTACGTGCGTCCATTATTGCTCTTATTGAATTCCGCAATTTTGCAACCGCGTTTGTCATCAGCAAGCGCGCCGTCAGATTTATGCGTCGCGAAGAGGAAAATGTGTAATACACCCGCAGATCAAAACAGCAGAGAACATTATGCATATTTTATGGAAATATACACAGAGTCATAAAGCATGCACACCCAACTGCTCTCTTTCAGAAAGTACATAAGATCATACATTTATTTATGAATAAACCACAGCAGGCAGCAGCACAATCAGAACGTTAAGAAAAACTCTTTTTTGCATCGCGCGCGTGTGTGTGCTGCGTTGCTCGCGAGAATATGGGAGAAAAAAGTGTTGGAGTCAGCTACTTTATGTGCTCCGATACGCCATAAATACGCAAAGTGCACTTTCTTGTGCTGCGTGTGTGCAAAGTAGGAATAACAACTCAATTATTTTCACAGCCAACCAGTCAAAGAACGTGAAATTTACAACAATGACTGAAATATGTACTTGAGAAATGGAGCGTTTTCGATATGCCGTCGGAAAGACGTGTGTGTGTAATGAGATTAAAGAGAGTCAGCTATTTGAAGCTGCGCCCACGTGGCCCGCAGCGGTTAATTACTTTTTCGTTGGGCAACACCAACTCATTACGGGCGTCTTGTCAAAAGCAGGGCACCTGCGAGAGCACGGGGGCGGTCGAAATTCGCGCCTCGAGATCGCGTTTGCTGATTAAAAAGTGCTGAGAGCAGAGCGGCTCCAATTGTAGAAAGCTGCCAATTGAATTGCTACAATTTGTAGAAAGCTCATGTTTTGTGTTCTCATAATTTTAAAATGGTTAATTAGGACGAATATCCATCATTCCGCCGCTGTGGGTTGGCTTGGTAGGCATATTTCGTGTCTGCTCTACTTATTAAATATCTGTCGTTCGGAATTTATTGAGCAGCAATATACCACGGGGGCGATTCGCTCTGCTCTAACCATGAGCTCGTTTGAATTTGTACCCTTCATCCAGGCACGACGTGGAACAAATTGCTAAATTTACGATCTTTTCTTTAACACACAGCTTTATTGAAATTCAGTGATTCATCATTATTTATGATGATTTCCTTTTTTCAGTCTCAAGGACTAAGAATTTTGACTGAATTTCCAACTCATATAGATAGTGTTATAAAATTAAATTTGCAACTCATTGAAATCAAAGATCATTATTTGGTATTCAATCGTGTTAACAGCCTACCAGCTATAGTTTTGATTGCATTTTATTGTCGTACTCTGTTAGCTCGAGCATAATAAATAATTACGGAATCACAAAAATATGAGAATAAATACACGTGAAAGCAAAATGTCTGAACAAAAGCTTTACTCGGGGCGGATTCTAAAAAAAAAAAAAAAAAAAAAAAATTGAAGGGCACTCTGCTTTATTGAATCCTCTTAACTGGGCCTTCAGTGAGGTACACTCTGAATTTTCCTTCGTTTAATTTCATGATAACAAGAACATTTCTCTTTAAAATTAAGCTTTAAGAGTTTGAATTATGGGCTTGTGAATTTTGAGAGAAGGAATTTCGTCGTAGGGAAAACGAGAGGCAGGTTTTCTAAAGATTTCGTTTTTATAACTCGTACTCCGCAATTGTATTCATCGGTACGATTGGTAATTTAAAACTTTCTTCGGCTATACTGCAGCGTTGCATTTTGTTTTGCTGTGGTGCCTGAAGGGCCGAAACAGCTGGTCCATCCTGGTTTCGATTCCGCGTGGAGAAGAGCCTTTTTTAATTTTCTTTCTTTTAATAACCATTAATGTAAAGCAATAAGATTCAAAGAAAATCTTCCAATGATTAAAATCAGCTATTTTAGAATTTAGAAGTTACCCACAGATATATTTTATGACAGGCTAGGGAAAACCTCCCCGGTAGCACATGGGTTTTATCTACAATCTCGCAATCTGTGAGCAAGTGATAAAAAGCTCTACAAAAATTAAGGATCCAAACGAGCAGAGGCGTTAGAAATTCCCTAAGCAGCAATTTTTCCGCAATTGCCACGCGCGGATAAAATCTGCGCGGATGCGTGCAATAAATTAGCGCAAATGAGCCGAGCATTTTGGCGAGCATCAATAGGTGAGTGGCTAGCAAGACCAAAATGAGAATCCCGAGGGATGTGCCGCGGCGATTAGCATCGGCTTGCATGCCCAAACTTGGTGTCGCCCCCGATTAAATCTCTTTCTCAGCGCGCTAATAAAAATAAATACGCCGGCGTGCCCATAATCAGATTATTGTGCAAAACAAATTAAAAGTTGCAGAGAGCCAAAGAGCGCCGCACGCTGGAGAGACAAAGAAGTAGATTGAGCTTTGATTATCAGTCCTAATAAAGCAGCCGAATGATTTGCATATAAATGGCACCTCTCGTTTAATTTGCTGTAATTTAACGAGAGCCGTCTTTCGCGATTCGACGGCGGATGCGTGCCTATTCCGATCCATCCGCGAGACACCTGTTTGGCTGGGTCGGCGGATTCTGCGTGAGTCACGCGCAAACGCGGCTGCAATCCGTGCGGCCAGAAATTAAAACATAACACCTTTCTCGGACTGGGTGGGTCTCGAGTTTTAATAACATACTAGTGCGGATGTACACATTTTTTACGAGTGTGACGCTTTTTTCCATCGAGCTTCTGCGCTGGTGGGTGTCGGACGGACGTGAAGGGTCGGAGGTCAGCGGCTATGAAATTTATATTTCATTGCTTAATTTACGAGCTTGTTAGCTTTTCGTGTGTCCAAATAATGGCCGAATGCTTTAAAAGCCCGTCACTGATTCGGTCCATTGTGCGCGACTTTTATTTATTTATACTATCAGCAGGAATTCAATTCGCTCGCTTTTATGTGAAAATGGACTTCCTTTGAATCAATCTTTCTTAACATCATAAACCTCAAGGCTGTGGGTTTTAGCTCTCGCACTCTCATATATAAATTTGATATTTTATATAATAAAACGCTCAAAATGTTTCCTCTCTGATGGAATTATAGAATAACACGCCCTCGTGTTTCAAACACGTTTTACAATTAAAACATCACTCGGTCGTTTAGCGAATGCACGCGAACTAGCGTAAGTGCCCGCTTTGCTCATTCATGACCGCATAAACTTCAATATCTCCATCTCGTGTCTGCAAATCGACGTATTTCTTCTGTCGCGGTTGGCGCGACACTTCTGATTGCACTTAATGGTGCCCAGAAATGCACGTGTTAATAAACATAAATCAAGCGTGCAGCGCTAAAAGCGAGACGACTAGTATAAATCTTTCGGAAAGCTTTCGCCGCGTAAAATAATTTAATGTGTGCATGCGTGCCTTTGAAAAGGCGCAAGTTCGGAGTGCGCCTGCAACGCATTATACAGAAGCGTTTGCATGAAATATATGCAAATGGCGTTTCTCAATAATAAAGCCGTAATGTGATTTTATCGTGGCTGGCATTTGATTTAAAATTATACACACGTCTCCCGTGCGTCTGCACCCATTTTATCCGCAGACGTAAAATTTTGCATACTAATGCAGTTGTACGTGCATGTTTTAAAAGAGTAAAAAACTGCGCCGTCCGTCTCACGTGGAGTGAAAAAAAATATTTGTTAACATCTTCGCATTGTTGGCTGGGAAATAAGAGGCGGCGAATTTTCGGTCCAACCGACCTCGATGTGGGAAGTTCATTAATAATTTTCCACCCACCGCGAGACGTGAGAACATATTTTAAAGGCTAACCTCATGTCACTTAATGCTCACTGTGGCGTTATTTTCTCAAATGGGGGAAGTTTTTATGTCTCTCTTTCTGTAAATGGAAAACACGGCGCGCGCTGCTTTCAAGAAACTTGACCACACCTCACTTAATTTGAGGTTTGCCGTTTGCATAAAGAGCACGCCGCTTGTTTTGTTACTACGTTCGTCTCTACCTGCTGTCGATTTCGTCTTTTCTGTTCGCGCGCACACTTTCACATTTCCAAAGCTCAAGGCTGTAGAAATTTGGCCGAGACTTTGAGAATTGCGAAATATTTTTGCTGCTCCAAAGTTTTGCTGGCCGCGTGAGTGAAAAGTGAATGTGCCTCGTCCCCAGGTCACACTAAAAAATGCCTCGCGAATTAACGTGTAATCCCCGATCCGCGTGTGTGGGCGCCTGTGCGGCCTGTGTGTCACCAAAAACATCAATCGGGCCAAGCGGGAATTCTGCTTGTCAGACTGTCTCATTGACTTTTCTGCACAGCTAGGTCACCGAACTCATTAAACGTATGATTGATTTGGTGCTCGCGCATAAATTAATATTTTATGAAACGCCGGCTGACACACTTCTTTCGTATTCCGGTGTGCGCCGAAGAACTCGCAGGCAGCCGAGAGAAGAAGCCTACGCAATTAAAAATAACACTATTGGATTACCAAAGCTCCGTTTGAGAGGTTGAAGCGTGTGGGCCCCGGAGAATATTATCATATTTTCTCGTCAGGCAGCTCGCGGGTGCGACGATATTACAATATGTGCAACGAATTGGAAAGAAACCGCTCGCGTGAGCTGCTTGAAAATGGTGGTACTTGGAAGCAAAAGGAATTTTCCGACTGCAAATCTTAGTTTTAATGTAGCTCGAGAGCAATTTTGGATTTTTTTAAAGGTAAATCGCCAACCGACGGGTAAACAAATCCAACAAAATATATTAATTAGATATGTAAAAATTGGATTGAACGAGTTTTAGAGCAATTTTAATTGCACGATTTACACCTTGACACTGTTACATAGAAGTGTATAGTATAATATGCAATTTTAAACTTTCATACCCGCAATTTTTATTTAAAGTCATGCTTAAATTTGAGTTTCCAGATATTTTTAAAAGAAACACGGGGAATAAACTCTACTAAATTTGTGCAATATCGCCAGCGGGTATTTCTCGGCGAGAGAATCAATAACAGTCTCGTCTCGAAGCAAATCACCGTGTGAATCATGCAATTTAGTTCAGTACTCAATATAATTACATGCATTGTAATAAGCAAGCGATGGCGTCTTTAGCAGGCCATAATGACGTCTAATCCCATCGTTCAAATCACCTAGCAGACACTAATCTCCCGTGAAAAGGGCCCAGCGCCTGCCGGCTGGCCGGCCGGCTTTGTCGTCCCTTTGGTCGAGGGGAATGCGCCGCGCGTACCGCATGAAATAATTGATTCGCGTGTTGCTATTCACGCACGGCGACTTTCATTTGTCTTGAAGGAAAGCCGAAATCCTTTAATGTGACAAGTCTTATATAAGGAGGGAAAATAATACCGACTGAATTGATGGGCACGTTTGACCTCGAGGCTCGCGCGAAGAAGAAAGATCGCACCGCTTGCTTGATACCTGTGTTAGATGGGCTTTAATAATAATCGTGATTGCGTCCGACGAGCAATGATAAATATCGAGAGTGCGGTAGTGAGCCGCTCGAAATTGCGTGTGGGCTGGCGAAACTGGCTTTTATTGTATGTAGTACGCATGCATCATCTCGTAAATTCAGCTTCGACAAATTCGGCCGGCCGCTCGTAAATTTTCCAATTCGCGCTGCGCTCGCTGTTGCATATTGTGTCATTTTTTATTAGCCAACGCCACCGGTCTATCATTATTTCATCTGCGGTTTTTTTAATGGACGCCGGGCCGAAGTTAGACGCGCACTTGGCGCACGACACCCACGCTGTTTGCTTTTATTTTCGTTTTATTTTTAAGCCCGCGTGTATTATTTTTAATGCTCGGCAACTCCTCCCAGCAACATTTCCAAGCCGGTGTGAGTCATTCATTCAGAAACGCGCGTGCAGACGCGGGCAGACCACTGTTTGCATGCGCGCCCAAAAGATCTGGTCCCCGCGATTGGGAGCCGTGTGTTATCCCGCCTAATCGGTTCACCGCACAGACAATGCTGCTTTGCTTTCTCGTCGTGATAATTTTTAATCGCTTTATCCGACGTGCTTGCCCACACCAAAACAAATTGTGGACGAAAACTGTGCGAAAAGGCCGCGCACAGTGCGTTTCACGCAGGGGCGTGTCGGGCCGGTTGCCTAACCTTGGTGATCGGCAGGCGCTCTCTGCATCAAAATTATGAACGGTGAAAGGGCAGCAAAATAAATTTATTGCTTGTCACACTTTATGAATGAATTTATACCGGGATAATATGCAAGGCACACACGCTTATTGCTCGGTCTTTGCGACACGGCGGCCGTGATTTACAAGCGCCGCACAATTGGTTCGTAATAATATTTCGAGACGAGCAGCAGGGGTGCTTTAATTACGTGTCCGTCGGTGGCATAACAGCGATCGCACGCCGGCAGCAAGGTTGGCAGTGAAATTTCTGTTTTCTTTTCCCCGGCCGGCTGACGTCTACACAAAATCGCGACGTGCATGATAAACAAAGGAAACCAGTTCCCGATAAAAATTCTGATCGCCGACTCTGGTCATGTACATTTTGAGCGAGAGCGAAAAGCTGCTTCTTCGCAGCGCGAAAGAGAGAAAGAGAGAGACCAAAAGTACGCTCACATACTTATACACAGCGTCTAATTTTAGAACCTGCACCAGCAACAAACATGGGCACCAGACTCGAAGGAAAATCGCGCGTGTCCGTTATCGCAACTCTGCGTTAGCCTCGTTATTCAATTACTCGCCCATCGCTGGCGTATTTTCAAATTGGAAAATGTGCTGAGTTACGTGAGCGCACGAGCGATGCGTCGTCGCGATAAGCTCAAAAGAGCAAAGTAGGGCGACATTTATAATTTTATTATATGGTCTTGAAGGGAGACGAATTAATGAAGCCGCAATCACAATCTGACACTCAGTGGCTTTAGGTTAAATAAAGATAATTACAATGAGGCGCGCGGCGAATAAAATTAATGGTCATTACTCATTCCGTGCGCCCAACATGGAATAATCAACGCGCGCGCGTGCTAGTTATTGATATTATTTGTCTCGCCTCTCTCAGCTCTCAGTCCAAGGCGATATATGCTCTATTATAATTTTGTAACAGAATTCCATTATTCAAAACAGGTTTCCAAAGTGCAACATAATTATTACGTGTGTGTGTACATATGTGTGCGCCGATTATGATCAGTCTTGCCTGCCCATCCGAGCAAAATGCACCGCTTTAATCAAGCGAAGCGTGTCGCTTTATTGAAATTGAACTGCGTTAGCCAACAACCGCGGGTCATTTGATCTCATTCGTCTCTTTTTTCTCGTTGCAGCCGCAAAACATCGTGATGATGGGCCCGTTTCCCGAGTGCGACATCAAGCTGTGCGACTTTGAGATCTCCAGGGTCCTGCTGGAGGGCGTGGAAGTTCGAGAAATCCTTGGAACTCCGGACTATGTCGGTGAGTTGAGCGCTGGTTTCAATTAAAATTCTCTATTCTAGGGATGACGCAAGTGCGCCGAATTAGCCGCCGTAATGATGACCACCAGCGTGAATCGCCTTATTTGCATGCGGGAATTCGCGTGGTCCTCTGATCGATGCGAGTCCGAGCGCGCGCGAAGCACCTGCGCCAGGGACATTAAATCATCGCAGCTCTCTCGGCACTCAATTATTTCCAAACGGAATGACACGTTCCGCTGTTGTTTCTTGCTTTTCAATTTATGATGTGAATACAAAAGCTGTGGGTGCGATTCCCATTGAGACTTGATACTCTCCTGGGGTCGCTAGTTTCATCACACAAGCTAATCGTTTCCACCCGCCCACTGCGGAAAACGATACTTTTTCTTCAAAATTGATTGTTGCATTGTGTGACTTTTATAATGGCATGTAGCTCTTTTTACGACTGGGAAAAATTGTCCCGTCGCGCCGGTAGCCTTTTTCAGACTCTCTCGAGCGAATGTCAAAATATCAGTCATAAAATTACCTGATGCACATACTAAAAAGGTGGTTTAATGTTGCAGCTCCTGAAATAATTCACTACGAGCCAATCACTTTTGGAGCCGACATGTGGTAAGTCGCCGCGTTTATTATCTATCCTGACCTTACGACGTGTCACAATAAAATTTTGGAAATCGTATCTTGAATCTCGTTCTCGAAATTACAGGTCACTTGGAGTGACGGTCTACGTCCTTCTCACCGGATTCTCGCCGTTTGGTGGTGAAACAGATCAAGAAACATTTACCAATATCTCCCGCTGTGATCTTGACTTCCCCGCGGAGCTTTTCGAGGACGTATCTGCAGAAGCACAAGATTTTGTTGCCCGTCTTTTGGTGCGACAACCAAAGTGAGTTTCAAAGCTTTTTTTAATTAGGCAATTATTTCAATCGCCTGTAAACGCAGCTTTTAAAATGCGCAATGTAGAGGTTTTACAACTCGTTCTTATTTCCTCATTTTACAATTTTTTTTTCTGTAAAATTGTCTTTCTACCCGTATAATAAAATTAGCGCTATCTGCTAATACGCATGAGGTTTTTAGTCAACTTAAAGTTTTTATTTCTCTAAAATTGATGCTAATTAGAGACAAAATTACAATTTTATTGAGTAGGAAATATTTTTACATATATTGTATTTTTCAGCAAGCGGATGACGTCAAAAGAATGCCTGCGACACCCATGGTTGGCCAAGAAGTCGAGGACCCCATTGGGCGGCTCAGTGAAGAATATAGCGACCCGCTCAGAATCGCCAATTACCCCGCAAATTTCGAGTCACGCCTCGCAAAAGAACCTGCGCAAGTACATGTCCAAATCTCGAGAGGCACTGTTCGAGCGCGTCTCCGGCAGCAACCTGCGCAAAAACCTGTCCAAGTCGCGAGAGAGGTTGTGTGAAAGCCAGTTCTCCTTGGTTTCCAAGTCGAGGGAGAAGCTGCTGATGCTAGAGCCGTCATCGCGCTCCATCGAGAAACTGTACGGGCTGCGCAGCCTGTCAAAGTCGCAGGACGCGCTGACAATGAGTGCGAGGGAGCTGTTCGCGCTGAGCCCGGCGCTGGCCAAGCAACACCGGCTGCGCTACCAGAGCGAGTGCGTGGCCCTGAGCCCGCGGGACGCCGAGGCGCCCACCCCAACGCCCGAGATCGTCAGCACGCCTGAGATCACCATCACGACGATCGAGGACGCCGAGCCCAAGGCAGAGTCCGATCAGAGCCCCAAAAAAGGTAGCAAGACGGCGTGCATCGCTCCGGCAAAATTCAACAGCCCCAAGAAGGAGCCGGTTATTGACAGCAGCCTGTTGCTGCAGGAGGAGGACAAGGAGAACAAGCAAATGCCGCATGCGTGTCAGCCGGAGGAGCAAGAGCCTGAGGCGGAGCAGGCACCGAAAGATGAGACTGACAAGGCTCCCGGCAACAAGCCGGCGAGGCGCAAGAGCTACAGTCCGACCAGCAGCGAGGAGGAGGAGCCCAGGTACTCGGTGGCCCAGTTGGTCACCGCTTTCAACACCAACGATCAAATGGCCGCCAACTCAGCCAAAACCTTCGACAAAAGTCTGCCGAGCAAGCTCAAGTTCGTGTCGAGCTTCCCAACGGGACCGAACGCGCTGCGCCTTTTCATCCCTGACATCGTGTTCGAGGACAGCAAGCGGAAACGCAGTCCCATGCCCAGGGTAGCGGGCAGCAACCTGGACCCGCTGGCTGAAATCAAGGAGCAGAGCGCCACCTCACCAGAGAACAGCGTGTCGCCGGTGCCGAGTGTCGACGACGGCAAGGTGTTGCTCGACGACAGGAACAACAACTCGCACGGCCAGTTTCTCAAGGTAGGCAGCAGCGAGGAGGTGCGGCCCAAGGAGGCCAACCGCCTTTTCAACCGCTCTGGCTCCCTGTCCAGCGAGGCCAGCGGCTACGACACGCTCAGCGGCGCGTCTAGTCTTGTGTCCCTAGAGGAGCCGTCTCCGCCCAGCAGTCTCAATCCGGTGGTCGAAATCATTAGCGAGGCCAAGAGTGAGGAGAAGGTCACTCATGAGGAAGAGGAGGAGGAGGAGGAGGACAAGTCGTCCCCAGAGCCGCCGGACTTCAAGCCCAAGACGCCGAGACAGAGGTCCTCCAGTCTGCAGGTGGACTCGCTGCGGCCGCCATGGGGCACTGTCTGCATTGGCTCGTACAGCAGGGCGATGGAGAGGTTCAACAATAAGAGTAACCAGCCGAAAAGCGAACGGCAAAGACGGAAATCCAGCCCTTTAATTAAAACGACAGCAAGAAATTGAGTTTAGCGGACGCTCTCTCTGTAAAATACACACAAAGAAATACTAGTCAGTGAATTCAGTTGACGTAAGAATTCAAAACGCTCACTTGCAAGGTTGATATTTCTGTCTTTGACGGTTTGCTCAAAGAATTTTACCCCAAAACAGCTGTCGGGAATCACGTAATTGAATTTAAATCGCATTCAATTTCAAAGATTTCACCGATGCTCGCAATAAAATGCATTTTTTTCGATTCGGCGAGTCTTTTTGACATTATCCTCGAGATTCTCTTGAGGAAGCCTCTGTTGGCCCACCAATCTATATTTATTTCGAAAAACCTAAAATTACTAATTTTGCCACTAACTTCAATCAAGATCGCAACTTTATCTTTTAACTTAGCGTAAGATAGTATACTAAGCATTAAGGACACGTCTGTAAGTGAAAAATGTTGAATAAAGATTCTTAAACCCTAAAATATGAATTTTCGTTTGTGCCAAAAAAGTCTGAACTAAAACAAATTATGTGATATGACATCTGGTCATAATGTACATTTTATTACAAATACCCGTCAACACGGAGAACAAAAATCTCCATGTCTAATAAAATCTACATTTGATTTAAATAAGCGTATAACAAGTGAACACATAACAGGATCAAGAACCAGCTTGAATAGCATTACTTGTTGATAAAAGCTTTGTCTTTACAGACGCTTTACCAAACCGCCTTTCAGCTTCCTCAACAAACGCCTTTTCCATTTGTCTTACTAGCTCATTGAAAAACAAATGGGCCAATTGCGAGTGCAAAAGCGATCTGAATTCAAAGGAAACGGAAAAGTCGATCACGCACGATCTTTCATTGCCTTTCAACCCAGGGTAAAAGCGCCAGAAGTTTACGAGGTGGTTGAATAGTTTTCCTTCGGTGCACACAGCCCTGACCATAGTAGGCTTTACCAATTTTACATTTGACACGTAGCTCTCACGAACAGGAGGGAAGCCAATGACAAGTTCTGCCCGCAGATTGTCAGGTGTCCTCAAGGTAACCAGGGATCTTTGGCAAAATGGCACGAAATCACGGTAGTGTTCTACGTCAGACACAACTTCAAACATTTGATCCATGGAATAGCTGTAAAGATAAACATATATGCGAAGCAGTCGAGTTATTTTTTCGAGATATAATTCAATTTATTTTACCCAACGAGCTTTTTTCCTTGATATTCTTTCTTTTTGCTTGTGCCTGGAAAGGTAAATAACGTCCTTTGTCCATCTCTTTCTTGGTGGGTTTGCAAACCTGTCCGCAGGCGTCGGGACGTGCAAGAGGAACAAATGAGGCGAATGGAAGGCCTAAAATAATGAACAAGTGTAATATAATAACAAGTTTTAATTAAGATATGAGTCAACGAGGAACGAATTGTTTGATTATAAAAAGTTCAATGGTTTGAAAAGTAAAACGGAACTTTGGATAGAAGCCAAGTTCTTTTGACATTGAACTATAAATCGATCTAACGTTGTCTTATTATCTGGGTCACAAACACAAAAACAAAAGTGGTTTATGGTAATTGAAGAAATGTGGGGTGGGTCTTCTGCGATAGGCTTGTCACCTCAATTGTAAGCTGGAACTTAATTTGAGAGTGAGGGGACAAATGAGGTGACTTTTATTGTTGGTAAGGGGACACAAATGAAGTGGCAAGCCTATCTCAGACCCACCCTTGTAGCTAATCCTAATTGGAGCGTAATTACGTAAATATTAGCACCCAATTATTGTGAAAAGGGGATAAATTAATTTTACAATAGTGCCAATAAATGTCAAATTAGAGCACGTCGTCATACCTGTCATAGCTGTTTGCGTTGAGGGTTGAAATCGATGAACGAAGCAAGTTTGCGTTTTTGCAAATGCCCCATGACGCCATAGGCCCTAAATTACAGATTTACGAGTTGAGAAGAAACTCAGCTGACGTGAAATGCAGAGCGCTCAACTTGTTGGAAGCTTCTCAAGAATACTGACTGTCAAAATCAAAGTCTCTTGAGGGAACCGAAACTTCTCTTCTCCACTCGCCTCGCCTGTTATGAAGGCCCAGCTGATTCAGCTGATGTGCCACCATTTAATATTCGCGCCACACGTGCTTTGCTCAATCACAGACTTTATTTTATTGAAAAATTCGAAAAAAAGATTAATTTCGCATTTTATATGTATTTAATTAATAATCTATCTTAATTAAAATAACATTTAATTCGTAATTAAAATGGAGAAAAATTGCGAGGTTAAATTTTTATTCTTTTTATTCAAATCCGAGTCTCTCCATCTGGTCGTCTGATCCGCCATCTTTTTTCTCAGACAGGCTTAGGCAGACAACAGCAAAAGCAAACATGTCGACCGCTGTGGAACTTCCAGCACCAGTGCGAGTCTCGCCCCTCATCAAATTCGGACGCTGGAGTCTGCTGACCGTGGGCATCCTCTATGGCATGAGCAGACACCGTTCGCTGGCCAAGAAAGAGGCCGCGCTCAGGGAAGTGGAGGCCAAGAGGCAGGCTGAACTCGCCCCCAAGTTGGCTGCCGAGAAGGCCCGTTTGTCCAAACAAGAGCTGGATGACCTGGCTAGAGCTGCTGGAGTCACCGTCACCAACTGAGATGGATGGCTGACCTTTCATTCTGTGTAGATGGAGATCGAGTCCTTGATTCTGTGTATATAAAAGAGTTAATTAATACATAATATTCGTTTAAAATCTAAAAACTGATCACTCACGAGTTGTGGTGGATTTTCTTGATTTTTTATTGATCAAGCGAAAAGAAACCAGGCTCTGACCGTTTCATTTAACAAAGCCTTTCATTGAAACTATGTCAACTTATTTTTATTCTTTTTATTATTCATTTAGTTGACGCTATCGGTGTAAATTCGACTTAATTACGATTTTGTTTCTTACCATAAAAGGCAGTTTGGGATAATAATGTTAAAGGTTTTTGATACAGTCAAGTCATTGACTCACCATAAATACATTAACAGTTTATTTTTCAAATTTGAATGATGATAGGAAAAATAATATATTGAGCAATAATTGTATAAAAATTATAATTATTATTACTTAGCTGACTTCAATCTACAGAAGTGCATGAATATTATTTAAGATATTTAATTATTTCAAAGCGGGTTATTTTCCTTATTTTTCTGTCAACTGTTTTGAAAATCAATCGGATAAATAATTTTCATCCGCGCTTTCTAAATATAAAAAAACTTAAGACACTACTTCAAAAATATAAATACATAATTGAAAAAATGAATGTAGTGCCAGTAAAGCAGTTAAGTTCCAGGTAAAAAAGGAAAGGAAATAAGGAAAAAACTACAATACATATAAAAGCATTATGTCTGAGTTAATGTGTTTGCCTTTATTTGATATAATATGAGGAAGGAAATTGGTGTTCAATCGGTTCAATCGTATTAATTGTCTTGCATTATTGAAATGGAATAACACCAAGAAATGGAAAAATACATACTAGAGAATAATATTTTTCAAATAATTTAATGCAGAGAGTTCTGCTCCCGCTACGATTCTGGTAAGTTGGCATAGCTTTTCCGTTCTGTTTAAAGTTTGCAAATTCACTCAATCAGTGACACCTTGCGGCGAAAACATTTACTAGGTAGAGGACGATAAGAGAAGAAACGAGAGAGGGAGAAGGAAACTGCAGCACGACTCCGACCGGTTGGAGTTGGCAAAATGAGGTGCAAATAGCAGCACCAGCCGCTAGAAACTCGAGCAGCTGACTGAGCTGACAGAGCAGCAAGTTGGAACATTTTATTGATTTAATAGAATTGGTTCCTTTTTTGAAGCGGTAATTTTCTTTTTTAATACTTCTATTCGCAGCCAGGTCCAGGCAGAACAAATATTCGATTATTGATCTTCACCGTTGGAGAACTAGTTAGTAAAGCAAAACTCGTTTTGATTCAGTTCCCTTAGGCGCGTTTAATATGTTTTTTTTCACTCGAGCGCTGAACTGTTTTACTTTTTATAGATTTTGCTCCACTGGTTATGCTCCCGTGTGTGTTATCATTTATTATCTTAAACTCTAGGTCTTTGTGTACACGTAGATTTCTTATTTATCATACAATTTAATTGGACATGATTATGCATCATAATTATGCTTATAGATAGTGACGTTTACATAAGATTCATATAAAAGTTTGATTTCTAACTTGATCATTTTGTTACATACATACATATTATGTAGTATGATTATTTTTCTTAAGTTTGTTTAAATTGTAGCATGCTTGCCTGGTTTTTATTTAATTCTGTGAAGAAATCACCAACCCTCCGTGCTATTTTGTCATTTGAAATCTATCCATTTCTAAAAATTTGTTATTGCAGGTGAACAAAATTAATTATGATTTTACCTTAATGTTATATTAATGTAACCTTATATATGTAGTTACTTTTACTAAGATTTGTACTTCCATGATGTATGTAGTGAAACCGCAACAATCGCGAGGACGAAGCAAAGTCGGCCAGCAACAATTCGTCCATTCTGGCCCGGTCAGTGATGGTGACGTTGGTTCCATTTACCCGCAACCTGGATTAGAGACTTACGCCATGGCCGCTGGTTCTCCAGTCTTAGGCTCCCAGCCACCCATGATGGGGATGAACAATGGAACTCCTCTAGCCTACCAGACCTCTCATATCAGCGCAGATGGAGGAGCACCTTCCCAGCCTATCCAACCTTCGCAGCCACGCCAACCAGTGGGGGCCGTTTCTGTTAGTGTAAAGACACCCTCAAAAGTGTACATCTTGATAAACCTCTGATGTTCCACAGAGACCCCAGAACGGTGCAGGAGCCCTTCCAGCCCTTCCGTCGAAAACGCCTGTGTCTGTCCTGCAGGAGCTCTTGAGCCGTCGTGGAACTACCCCCAAGTATGAGCTGGTGCAGATCGAGGGTGCCATTCATGAGCCAACCTTCCGCTACCGTGTCACTGTTGGAGAAATCATTGGTAAGTTCCGCTTTTTTATTTTACTTATCATTTTACTATGTTTAAATTGAAATTAGAGTTCTAGATAGAAAAATGAATAACAAGAAAAAGACTTCATCCTTGTTGATATGGGATTTTTTATTATGAAATCAAAGAGTTTCATGAGATAAAAAAATCTATACGGCATTAAAAATTTAGTCACAAAAATAAAAAATTCAATAAACACCCATTTCATGAGCTAAATTCCACTGCTACGTCCAGCTCTTAAAGACTCAATGAATATTAAAAAATATGTTTAGTTTACAAACAGGCGCTTAAAGAATATAGCGGACTGCTTTTTCCCAAGAAACAATTTTTACTTTTCAGCGTCTATTTTTTTTCTAAACCCCACTAAGTTACTGAAAATTTGGAGTGAGTTAAAACACGTTATTTAAAGAAATTACTTGGTATTTCAAAGTATAAAAGATGTGTGTATGGACTAGTTGTCAAAGGCTCAAATCTATTATGCTCAACCTATGTAAAAATTTAAATTAAACTCCCTAAGACTGATACTTAGTATGAAAAATTTTTAACTCTAAGATATTGAATTGACAACTAGTTTGTACTGTTATTTATTAGACTGAAACAACGTATAATGTGAATTGGTGATAACCTCATTTTCAAGATTGTTATGTCTTCACTTGATATGCTTGCGTAAAAAGCTTTCTTAAAGAATCTCGCCTTGGCACGTTTGATTATTGTTTAAGTCTTTTAAAGTTAAGTATTTCCAAACAGCTTCAATGCAATTTGAGGCAACAGGAGAAATGGCTAAGTCAAACAATTTTTTGGTCTATCAAATTTTTAAATTTGCTCGTAGCAAAAAATATTGATGCTTTCACTCTTTTATCAATATTATGTTAACTGAAACATAGGCCTGACGCTTGAAAAGTGACCCCAAGATAATTAATACAAGTAGAGAAAGCAATTTTATTGTTTTCCCAGCTTAACACTAATTTACTGTAACAACCGTGACCACCGGCCCTGAATTTCATGACTTGACATTTCTTCTCATTTAATTTGAAACATCTCATAGCTAAGTAGTCTGTGACTCTGGGCAGTAACAAAGTATTATCGTTTAAGTTTTCACTTAAAAGTACATATAATATGTATTGTCTGCATACAAAATACATTTAACTCCAGGGAAATCTTTCAAAATTTTGTTAAAATCACTGATAGCAAAAATGAAGAGGAAGGGTGGTATGCACCCTCCTTGCTTAACCCCATTTGATTGTTAGATTACTTCAGAAACAGAAATACCATCATTATTAATTAATAGAAAATTTACATCTAGAATTTCCGCAAGCAGGTTTAGCACTTCTAAAGAAAAGATTTTCGTGACTATGATATTCTTAAAAATAAATGTTCTACTTATAGAATCGAAAGCCCTAAAAATGTGGCATGCAGGGTTTTTTGTTTACAATTACTGTTGAGGGGATATGTTGAAAAAGTAAATTCACGACTTGCATTTTGTTTAAATCAAATGTTTCGTTTTGAACCAAACACAAAATAAAAAACAAAAAACCATTGTCATTGAGGCGATGGAGTCTCTGCAATACACAAATTTGTTATACCCCAAGTATTCACATAGGTATTTAATTAATGTGTGCACTCAGAGAGTGCGGAGTGTGAAATAAAATTAGTCTATCTCTAGCAGTAAAACAGGCAGTGCTTTCCTTTTCCTATCCGACCATCCCGCAACTATACTACATTTCAAATTTGAAGTAAAATGTTTCACTCTTCTGATTCAGCTGTTGGCACTGGCCGCTCCAAGAAAGAAGCCAAACATGCTGCTGCCAAGGCTATTCTGGACAAACTGGTCGGCATCAGTGACAATCCTCTTCCTGGTGGAGGCCCAGTCCCCAGCAACAACAACATTCCTGACGTCACGAGCCAGATGGTGTCTCCGTTTGACGACACAATCCCAGGAAACCCAATCGGCACTTTGCAGGAAATGTGCATGTCTCGTCGCTGGCCTCCGCCAGTGTACGATCTCAAGTCTGAAAAAGGACTTCCTCATGAGCGCCTCTTCACCATAGCGTGCAGTGTCTTCAAAAACATTGAAACTGGTATTTCCTCTGACACAATTAATATTTTTAAGACTGTGTTAACTTTTCTTTCAGGAACTGGCAAGTCAAAGAAGTTAGCCAAGCGTCAGGCAGCCCACAAGATGTGGCTCAAGTTGAAGGACTTGCCAGTTGAGCAGCCAAATGCAAATCTTGGCTTGGAAGATGATGACGAGGTAGTTAAGATTGTAAAAAGATTTAAATCGTGTGAATAAACCCCAAGAAACCCTGTTATCTTGCCAACATGACAATCATGCTCTGTAGCCCATTAATGAATAAATTACGTGTCTGAAATCTCTGTAAATTAAACAAGCGCTATCTCTTAGTTCAAATTTATGTGGTTCTGGGGAAGAGAATTGGTGGTCTACCCTCTTATTTATTTGTTTTTGGAGTGCTTGCTTTTACGCGTCTTAAAAGTGGTGTGTTGTGTGTTTTAGATTGCCCAAAGATCCTCTTCAGGCTCCCACTATGCTGAACTAAAAGATAGTAAAATTGCCACTTTGACTCCGCCTCATAGTCAAAAGGTGTCCATGTTTCACAAATCTCTCAAATCATCTTCAGGCGCAAAACTGAATGAACTTCAGGTTGTTAGTTGTTTTGAGGCACTCAGTGAATAATGATTTATCCTTTTTCATCCAGAGCACACCTCTTGCCAGCGATGCAAACTTTAACTACGTTAAGTTTCTCCAAGAGATATCCCACGAGCAACAGTTTGAAGTCACCTTTGTGGACGTAGAGGAGAAGGCCAAATCAGGTAAGCCATTGAACACTACACTTGGGTCATTCAGTTTTTTATTCTATTATTGCCAATATTTCTATTTTCAAGATTGAGACATTTTCCCATTTAATCAGTCGTAAAAGAAACGACAATCTTTTAATGAGGAACGCTCAAATATTTCATCCATAAATTAATCCCCTAGTTTGACCTCCAATAAAATAGTGAAAGTTCGCTTTTGCTGAAATTTTAACTTGTATACTCTATGTAAAATTAACCTGTTAATATTTGGTGTTGTTCTTATCAGGAGCAGTCCAGTGCTTGGTTCAACTGTCAACCCTGCCTGTCGCTGTCTGCTATGGATCAGGACCAACTCAGAAGGATGCACAGGCTGCTGCTGCCCGCAATGCGCTCGAATATCTGAAGATCATGACTAAAAAATGAATATTTTACATATTGTTTTTGTGTGTACACTAATGAACAGCAAGCTGTTGACTTGACTTATTGGTCAATTGACACATCGCTGCAATCATGCCAAGTTTGCCACTTCGGCTTAGGTCACTTTTTGACTAATTATTTTCAAAAGATCCCTCTATCTGAGCATAGGGTCTTTTGGAGGAGTCATGGGTGGCCTGGACATAAGTTTTCCTACAAACTATACTTTGCATGGAATTAGTGAATTTTTTCCCTGTTTACTGAAATGTCATAATCTCACACCTAAAAATTCCAAAACAGTTTTACCCTGCAGAAAAACTAATAGATGTTGCTGTGAAAAATTCTATCTTGTCATTGTAACAGCATTTTGGGCATTCTAGAGAAAATCATGTACCACATTAATCAAATGAGTTTCAAGCCATTTTTCTGATGCATTGACAATTCTGCTGGGTTGCCAGTAGGAAAATTAGCATTATTTTAATGCAAAGTATAGATGTTGTAATTTTTAACCTTAAAATATCAAGCTTAAATAGCACGCACTACGCAATATTTAGAGGAAAAAATAGGTTGTTATTTACTAGGACTAGGAATCATGAATAAAATCCTTTTGACTGAATAATCTATTGTGTTATTATATATCTGAGCATTTAAAAAACATTATCATTAAAGACACAGGTCTAGCAGTAATATTCAAAGAGTTGATTAGTATTAGATTAAAGCTTCAACTGTAATTTCTTCAGCACGGATTGAAAAGCGTGCTGCTTGTTTGTGAAACTTCTTGGGTTCTTGTGCATTTTCAAGCTGGGCATCTGCATGTCCTTCACAGCATGCCTGGTTGCAGCCTTTACAACCTTAGGCTTGATTGAAGTCAGCTTGAAGGCAAGATTGGGCAGCGCAAGGATTGCCTGCAGAATTTTATTTAGACAAGATGAAATGACATAGAACAAAATTATTACCTGCTTCATTTCATGGTTGTGTGCAAGAACCCATAGAATGGTACAGCAATTCAAGAATAACTTCTCATTGGCAGAGGCCGAAATATGCAAATTAAACAGGACAGCAGGGATGAACTTGGGAATCTGAATGATCAACCAGATTGAATTATAAATTCATTTTTGCTAGCAACATGCACAAACCTGTTGTAAGTGGGTCAAAGCTTCTGGGTGCTTGGCAACACTAAGTAGAATTTCGGACGCTTGGATGGCCAAATTCATGGCAGGCACAGAGCGATTGTTGCATTGGAATCCATCTACAATGATTGGAATTCCAGGAAGAATCGGCAGGACTAATGCTTCTGACGCATCAAGGCACCGGTCTGCAAGATTAATCATAAAAATGTTGCACATCGGAAATGGATAATAGCTTACTGAAGAGAGTGTAAGCCCCAATTTCAAAATCAAATGTTTTCTGCCAGTTTTTAAGGGCGTGCAAGATTTTGTAGCCCACAGTCTGCTCCTCGGTCACATTCTTGCTGGCCTCCTTGATTTGGTCACACTTTATTACAAGCTTTGACGCAACATTTTTGTCAAGCTTGATATCTTGATTTGCCTGATGATCAGTAATGACCACAGCTTTCTTTGTTGTAGCAGCTTGTCTAATATTTTTGCGACATTTGTATCCTCGCCAAAGAGCCTGAAATTTTAGTTTCAAAATCAAAACATTATGTTCGCATAGATAAAGCGATGCGTAGTATTTTTTGATATATATATTATAAACTACCTGGATTTTAGTGGCAGAACTCAGTTTCATGTTGAAGTACTGCCTCCACTTCTGCTGTATAAACCTGGCGCTGATGTGGTGTTTCTGAAATAAAGGTAAAAATTAACTTTAAGCAAGTTAATAGTTCCAAACTGCCTCACCATTCTGAGCGCATGTTGGCTTCGAAGGACAGAGAGAAGAATCTTGAAACTCAGCAGGGAAGCGTTATCACTCAAGAGAATTCTGCGCCACAGCTGCAACTCAGTCTCGACGCCAAGCAACTCAGTTTGCACGAATCGCATGGTTGCAACAGCTTTTCGCCACAACAGCATGCGGAAGAATGTCTGCAGCCTTAGCGCAGCCTTGTTCTGCAACTCAAAAGTCTGCTTTCTGATGATATTCTCTTTCATTTGAGCGACACGCCGACGAGCCAACTGTCCTCTGAAAATCTTCTGAATGACAACAGCAGCGTGTGTTCTTCTTGCAAAACGATCTTGGCGGAGTTGACGCAAGAGACGCACAGACCTCAGTCGCCTCACTAGACATTGAATTTTTATGACTGCTGCCTCAAGTTTCTGGAAGTTCTGTTGCTTGAGCATGACCAGTGTCTTCCTGGCAGAGTAGCAGCGGAAGGCACACTGAATTCTAATGGCAGCAGCGTTCTTCTTTTCTTCCAACTTCTGCTTCAAATCCAACAACACCAGCTTTGCCATGTGGCACCGCCAATTGCACTGAATGATGATTGCCGCCCTGTTCTCCCTACGGATTTGGTCCTCTTTCAGTTGAGCCAGGGTCCTTCTAGCAAGGAAACACCGCCAGGCACATTGAATGGTAGTTGCAGACTTGTTGGTTAGCGCTATTTTCTCTTCCCTCAGTTGTTTGAGTGCATTTCTTGCAAGGTAGCTTCTCCAGCAGAGCTGGATTCTCAGAGCTGCTGAGTTGTCCCTGTGGAGTTTCAATGAGTGCAGCTGTCGCTGGGCCGCAAACCTCCTCCAGCTGCGCTGAATCGTGTTTGCAGCATGCGTTCTATGCTGGAATCGTTCCTCCCTCAAATGAGCCAGCTGATTCCGAGCAGAATAACTCCTCCAAGCCATTTGAATTCTGAGGGCAGCGTTTGATTGCTTTTCATGCTGCTGCTGTCTGATGATTTTTCTTGTTGCATGTCCTCTCCAGAGTTTTTGAATCACAAGAGCTGCTTTGTTGATTTTAACCACGCGACGTGCTCTCAAATCAGAAAGTGTTCTCTTGGCCAAAGTGCGCCTCCAGAAACACTGGATTCGAAGGGCGGCCCTTTTCCTTCTGTCATTCTCTTCTTTTCGAAGACGACAGAGCTCTTGCCTGGCCATGAAGCATCTCCACGTGGTCTGGATGTGAGTTGCTGCCGCGTTTTTCCTTTCTTCCCAGTCAGCTTTCAAATGTTGAAGCTGAGCGCGGGCAACTTTTCCTCTCCAAGCAGTCTGAATTAAAGTCGCAGCCCTGTTTCGCTGCTTGGTGTTTTCTTCAATCAGATGAGCTAGAGTGGACAGTAAGTTAGAGGCATAATGATTTCTTTTATGACATACCCAACAGTTTTCTGGCCACATAACATCTCCAAGCACACTGAATGGTAGAAGCTGCGTGAAATCTCTTATTTTCCTTCAATCTCCAAAGCAGAGTTCTGGCAACTTTTGACCTCCACGCAGTCTGGATAACAGTTGCAGCTCTATATTTCTTCTTGCGATCCTCCTCCATCAATAGAACTATGGATGTAAAAATATCGAAACACTGCCCAAGGTCAAAAATATGTTTGTGAATTACCCAGCAATCTCTTAGCAATGTAGCTCCTCCAGGCACATTGTATGGTTATCGCTGCAGAGTTTCTCTTCAATTCCAGTTCTTGTTTCAGTGAAGCAAGTTGCTTCCTGGCAACCTTTCCTCTCCAGGCTGTCTGAATCACAGTTGCAGATCTATTCCTTCTCATTTGCTCCTCCTCTACCAGGTGTGCTGAAAATTAGAATGAGCTATTATGGAGATTAAAATAATCCAATTAAAATACCAAGCATTTGCCGTGCTAAGCAACATCTCCAAGCAGACTGGATTTTTATAGCGGCAGCGTTAGCTCTTTCCAATGCAGCGGCTTCCTTTAACTTCTGCAAGGTTTTCCGTGCTTCGTAACATCTCCACGAGCACTGAATTTTGACTGCAGCCGCCTCTTTCTTCAACTGGAGCAAAATCCTGCGCGCAACGAGCACTCTCCAAGCGCATTGCAGAACCAGGCATGCTGCTTCTCTTCTTTGATGGTGGGCCAACTTCAGTTTGTCTAATTCCTTGCGAGCCACCCAGCTTCTCCACAAGCACTGAATTTTAATGGCAGACCAATTTTTCTTAGCAAGATCTTTCTCCAGCAGGTGAGCTGAAATTAATCAATATTGTAGCGGTCAATCCCAATGAGAAAAACTTACCCAGCACTTGCTTAGATTTGAAGCATCTCCAAGCACATTGGATCGTGACGCTGGCTTCATACCTCTTTCGATTCAACTCCTGGATTTTCAGAAATTCCAGCTTTCGCATGGCCAATTGCTGTCTCCAAGCACATTGAATCACGATTGCGGCTTGTTTTCGCTCAGCCAGAAGGCGCAATGTTTTCCTGGCGACAAACCCTTTCCATGCCATCTGAATCAATGTTGCAGCCTGATTTCGTTTCTGCTCGTTTTCCTCGCGCAGCAATTGAAGCTGCTTCCGAGCTAAGAAGCAGCGCCAAGCCCTCTGCACGGTGCACGCTGCCAGGGTCAACTTATGGAGCCGCGCTGTTCTCAAAGCGCCAAGCACCTCTCTAGCCCTCTTCATACGCCAATAATTTTGCAAGACTGTTGCTGCATGATTTCGCTGCATTAGCTGCTCCTTTAGCAACTCAGTCGTCCGCTGAGCAGTACAGCGCCTCCAGAAACACTGGATCTTGGTAGCTGCTACAACTCGTTTCATATGGTCGGCCCTCAGCAGCTTAAGTTGTCTCTGGGCAAGGTATCTTCTAAAGTGGGATTGAATATTGAGGGCAGCAATTTCTCGCAGTGCAGCTTGCTTGATGGCGGCCTCGGTTCTTAACTGTTGCAACAGTGCTTTTGCTTGACAAACTCTGATCCAAGATTGGATGGTGCGGGCAGCCTCATTTTCTCTGTAGTGCTGAGCAAAGGCGGCTACCCGCCGCTTCAGAAAAAACCGCCGGCAAGCTCGCTGTATGACCACAGCACTTGCGGTCTGCAGCTTTTCTTCCTTCAGTTGAGCAGCCAGTTTGGCAATGTTTTTGCGGCAGAGGAAACCTCTTGTGTACTTCTGGAAAACAATCGTGGCTTTAAGGATTTTCTTTTTGTTGATCCTGCGCTCCACGACAGTCCTCAAAGAAGGACGGATCCACCAACTTTGAATCACTCTGGCCGCCTTGTTGAATCTTGGAACCTTGAAGAAAATATAATTTCGCTTAAAACATTTAATATAAATATAGCAAACTTATACCTGGAAGTTGTGAATGATTTGCCAAATTAGCGACAGTGTCTTCTCTCTGTGTCCCATGACAATGTCAGTAGCTGTCAAGTTCTTTACTGTGAAACCTTTGTCTTCAAGGCACTTCAAAGCAACACCAACATTGTGAATCTTTTGAAGGCGAGATATTGCGGGTACTCTCAAATGCACACTCAAACCAGTGGATCCGGTGACCAATTCCACCACTCGTCTGATGGGGAAGTAAGCATGAACTGCCAAAGAGCGAATAAACAACTTACGTAATACGGACACCATCTCTCAAATCAACACCCATGTGTTTTACTGAGTAGTTGAATTCATCCAGGTAGCCTTGGTCATAGGACACTTTGTATCCCATGTAACCCAGATGCTTGGTAATATCTCCCTCACCAGCTAGCACCATACGTGAGAAAGTGATGAGCATCTCCTTGCTGGTCTGGATTCCAGAGGTAAAATTAATATGAAATTGAGACAATGCTGTTGAATGGTTACCTTGATTTTTGAATTTTTCAGAAAGAGACAAGGGTCATGTCGAATCATCTTGCTCATTTTGGCACAGTCCAAGAAATACACAAGCATCAGGAATTTCTTGGCGACAAACTTGTTGTATTTTTCTTTGCACTCTTTATTAAGCAAGAGATGAGACTTTCCCACCACAGCCTCTGGAGCAAGAATCCTACAAATAAAAATTCAATTTAACTATTTATCCTGCAAAAAATTCATTCAGACCTTGAGATAATATAATAGGAAAGGGTTTGTACATCAGTGTTGTTTCTCATTGGAATCAATGTTCCGCAAACGGTTTCCAAACCAATTCTCAGCCATAGTGGATTGTAGCTCATGAAGAGTCCAAGAATTCCATGCTTCAAACCTAAGAACAACGATTTTAATCTTTATTGTAGCATATTTAACTTTCAAAGCAACCTTGATCTATGTGTAGAGCTTTATCTGTTCGAATTTTAAGTTTTCCATTATCAACTCTGGAATTTACACAGCAAAGTACTGTCTTCATTGCTTCTTTGTTGAAAAGGTTGCTCGCAGCATGCCTCAACTGATCTAAACGTGACTGCAAATCGCAAAATGAATTAATTTAATGCTAAAATAAATTAAAATCTTGCTGAAAACTTTACCTTGACAGAGAGGTATTTAGATGAGACCATTTCCTTTGTAGGCGCTAGATTGGTTTCCAAAGATTTGGTGCTGCGGTTCCAGAGTTCAGCAGCATTCACCTGAATGGCATCAGACGACTCAAGCTCCTCAGGTGGAGTCAGAACCGAGTTGAGCCATTTTTTAAAGTCCATGTCATACTTTTCTATAATGGCGTCATTTAGGAGAGGATTCATGAAAAAGGGATCTTCTTGGAGGCCTGGAGTCGACATTTTTGCCATCGCAAATTCCATGAGGATATCATCTACTTTGTTGTTTATTGGAAAATCAAGTTTCTCGTCTTGCTCCTCAGGGACTTCTGCGGCTGGCCTCTGCAAAGTGAGTTTCTTTGTTCCATAGGGCACAAATACTCCACTCTGGGTGGGCATGAGGACATAGGTTTTGTCCACCTTTTCCATTTCTGAAACAAAATATTAGTAGAAAGTATTAGTATGACGAAAAAGCTTACTTTTAGTGTACGTCTCATTGATGAATTTCTCACTTGGCATTGGAGCCGGCAGTTTAAACTTCTTGGGAGGAGAAATATCAATGGAAACTGGGGCCAAGGTTTGAGTCTCCTCTAGCAGCTTGTATTTCTTTGGTGGTGACATGTCCGTAGTGACTGCTACCAAAGTTTGGGTTTCTTCAGCAGTCACTATCTTCCCAGCTGAACGCAAGTTGTATCTGCGGCCGCTTTCGCTTTCATCTTTGCGAAGTGGAGTAAACTGAATGGAATCGAAGTCGAATCCACTAAACTTTCTCTTTTTCTTTGCAGAAAAAGTCTGTGATGGATCTGGATCATCTCTTTCCTTGGCTACAGGAGTTCTGGGGAGAGCTTCGACTGAAATTGTGTCATCCAAGAAATTTTGCAATACAATGCCAGATATTTCCTCTTGAGGCAGAATATCAATAATGGGCTTTTCCACGCATTCAGACCTTTGGGTTGTTTCCTCAGTAATATCTTCCAGCACATCAGGTAAAACCGGAGTAAAAGTTCTGTGGCCCGGAGAACTAATCGCGTTCTGGAGTACAGTTGAATCTCCTGAGGCAGCTTCAAAGCTATGTGAGTTGGAAAGGACGTATGTGTCAGAGCTGAGCCTCTTTTCAGCCACGTAAGTCTCATTGCTGGCTCGTCTATCGGCAATGTAGGTCTCGTTGCTGTCTCTGCGGTCAGCGATGTAAGTAGCACTGCTCAGGCGATCATCTGACACATCAGGATGCATGTCAGCATGAAACAGTTCCCTTGGTGAGACTCCTCTGGGCTTCCTAATAGGATTGTCTGTAAGTTCCTTGAATGCGGTGGAACAGCGCCTGGCATCAAAGGAAGGAGTTTCGATTTCGCAAATGGAAGTCAGGTTTGTCGCAAAGGCAGTTTGAGTCTCCAAGACGGAGTTGTCCTGCGCAACAACCGCATTGGTTACTAGAGGGCTCAGTGTGAATTCCTTGAGGATGTCGTTCAATCTAGCAGGTGTATTGTTGAATGTTCTTTGTCTTCTTGCAGACTGTTTTGTTAATTTGGGTGTTGGCTCTAAGCTGTCAGCAGATATATCTCCTTTACCAGCAGTTTTGGGCAAGGCAGGAGAGCCATCATTTTCTTTACCACACACGATGAAGGTTTCTCTGCGCAGTGGAGTGTCATCATCAATTTTCTGAAATAGCGAAAACAATTAATCACAGCTCCTAGCTAGGAGGAAACAACTTACCAAGGGCACTTCATCTTTACAAGTAGACCATGATGGTTGGATAGATTGGGTTGGAACTGGTTTCAGCACTTGTCTTGGTGACCTGGGAGGCACTGGATCATGCCAAGCTGGCTTTGCTTTTGCTGTAGGTGCGGTTTTGGTAAGTCTTGACTTCACCATTGGAGCTGCTTTGACAGCCACTCGAGCAGCTGCCTTTTTTGGTCCCTTTACAAAGTAATACAAAGTTAATGGTATGGTAGCAAGATACAAATTTAACAACTACTCTCAAAGGCTTCGCAACGATGGCTTCCAAAGACAATGAGACAGTGCCACGCCGACCCTTGCTATCTTTGATCTGGATTGATTCTGAAAAGGTCCCCTGCTCCTGGGGACACCATGTAAGGTCGACATCCACTGAGCTCTTGGCAGGAACAACAAATCGGCATGACGCTGTTTGTAAATTGCATTTTGGTAGAACAATATCGACCTGAGAATTTCATTCATTTAATTAGTCATTATTAGTGACTTAAAAATAATCAAAGTTTACGTAAACATCAGCAGGATCAGGGTTGGTGATTAGAAGGTTTTGAGAGCATGTGTTGCCAACTTTAACGCCCTTGAACACAAGTCTTGGTTTTGCAGCAAATGGCTTTAAAACTAGCTCTGCCTTCTCTTCTTTCTCATCATTGATTAACTTTGCTGGTCCAGATCGTATTTTGTGAACAGGACTTATCTGAGAAAAACAAATACATAAAGATAAAAATAAGTATATCTATATCATGAAAATGTATAAAAAGTGGTATTAAATTCATTTTTTTAAATTTACACGAAAAATATAAATCTGTTTTTCCGCTGACAACATTTTTCACACAAATTTAATTAAAAATTTATATAAATAAATTCCATTCGACAATTTACATGCATTGTTACCTCAAAATAATCTTCTTGGGATGAAATGCGATTCAGTTGGGCCATGGTTTTCCGTTAATTGGTGGACTGACCGTTGAATTGAAAATTTAAATCATGTTTAGGCCATGATATGTATGATACACTTATAACACAGATGACAGTATTAGTGGTTTCTTAACAGCTCCAGGCAGATCTGCATAACATAGAGAGGAATTCGAATTATTTCACGCTAAATTATTCGAATAATGTAACTACATAAAACACATACACACTACACTTCATGCAGGCTGATGTAGGCAAACCTCAATGATATTATGGGTTGCGGAGAGTCCGATATTATGCCGTTGATTTAGAAGTTTGGAAGTATCACACAGGTAACTGATTGTAAGACAGGCAGCAGAGCAGAGAGAACTGTCACATTTTTATAAAAAGGCGCCGATTTACTTTGAGTTTAGTAAATATTCACGTAGCTTCCACGATTGGCCAGCTTATTTTCAAAGGCGGAGCTACTATTTAACTTCCGAGCCTCTTTGGAAACCAGTGCTGCTAGTGCCAGGCGTGCCAGTGGCGTATCTCTGAACTCAGTGTTCTTCATTCTAATCGTAGAGGAACACCATGGTAAGCATTTATAGACTATATTTTATATTCGCTAACATCGACGTAGAAATTGTTGTTAACGCACATTAATTATACAGATTTTCGATCTAAGTGATTGAACTTTGCAATGTTATAAATAATTCTCTTCCACCTACATCATTAGTGTACATTTCTTTAAAAATCGGCATGCGCCGACACGTTCACACATGTCCAGCACTTTAGTCAACATGCCACATTAAATAAACTGTACAACAAAGTTCTTGATTGAATGTGACCAGTTGACATAAAATTATGAGATTTATTATTCAAATATAGAAAAACAAATTTAAATTTTATTTAAAAAAATATTCCTTTAATAGTTCTAGTTAATAACTGAGTTGTATGTAAACATAAGACCTCCGGCTTTGTTATGTTGGGTTGAATACCATACATAAGAGATGTTAATGTTAGTGGATATTTAATTAATTAAGCAGGCAATGAAACGCACGTTTTAATTCGCAAATTAAACCTTTCCAGTCCACACAAAAGAAGAAGACTAGAAAGTTGCGTGGCCATGTCAGCCACGGTCACGGCCGTATCGGCAAGCACAGGAAGCATCCTGGTGGTCGTGGTAATGCTGGTGGCATGCATCACCACAGAATCAACTACGACAAGTACCATCCTGGATACTTTGGAAAGGTTTGTATTGAATTTAGCGTTAAGCCTTCACTTGCATGCGAATTGCGGTACATTTGGAGACTCGCACTTGAGAATGAACAGTTTGTTGTTATGTTAAGGGGAGTACATTGTGGGGGTGAGATGTTAGGCAAATCGTACATCATTATAAATTAAAAAGATGACTTCCATAGTTCAATATCTTGAAAGAGCTTGAACATCATACTCCAAAAGATATAATTATGTGTTATGTGGTGAGCGGTAGTTTCAAGCGAGTCCATAAGTATACGGCGTAAAATATCATAAACTTCCCCCAAAAAATGGTGGATCTTTGGCGTGTATGCGTCAGAGCAACTTTTTTAGTGAAATTTTCTCCAATGTTTAACTGATTCTTAATAATTTATAATGTGAAGTTATCTATATTCACCAATCATTGTCAATCTTTGCATGAACTTCTCTGAAGACAATTATTTATGGTCGATGTTTCGTGAAGTTATTTAAAATGAGATAAATTAGCACCTACACTTCAAAAATGTATCTCAGCAGTTAAATTGTGTGATAAGTTTATTTTCCTCAAAAAACCTCTTTCATCTTTATGTTCACAGTTTAAACATGAATTTAAATATTTTCATTTTAACGTTATGTGTTTCTTTAGGTTGGTATGAGAAACTTCCACGAGAGGAAGAACCAGAAGTTCTGCCCCGCAATCAATCTGGACAAGCTGTGGACACTTGTCAGTGAAGACACCAGGTTGGCATACAAGGACAGCAAAAACAACAAGGCACCAGTTATTGATGTTGTTGGAGCTGTAAGTTGAATTGATATCTGAATTGTGCCAACATGTCTAATAAACTAATTATTGCAGGGCTACTACAAGGTTTTGGGCAAGGGCCGTCTCCCCAAGCAGCCTGTTATTGTCAGAGCCAAGTTCTTCTCCAAAGTGGCTGAAGAAAAAATTAAATCTGTGGGTGGATGCTGTGTCCTTCAGGCGTAATGTGTCACGAATATTTGTATGCATTAAAAATTGGAATTAAGTTCCGTAAATATAGTGTCTATCTTTTACGCTACCAAATGAAACAAAACATTTTTTGTTAATCACCACTGTAAATCCACTTGAAATAATTTTAACTAAATAACTAGTTTTCAAATGTGCAATAATGTCTGTTAAACTGGTAATAGTGGTAACATAATTCTCATCAGCAATGCAGGAAATTAGTTACAATTGGTAACAAATTTAGCTGAAGTTTTTATGAAGAAATTTATTAATTTAAAGTACTGATCTAGTGAGTGCGGATGATCATCTAAAGCTCCATGCTCCAATTAAATACAAATTCGACTTCTCTATTAAAATTCGGTTGTAAACTTCAACTACTCTGTAAGAAGGGGGTTTAACATCTTCGATAAAGGTGATTGAGCATAACCTCCTTGATCGGCGCTCGAGTGTCAACGTTAAACCGCAGTCGGCGCAGTCCGCAGCTGTTCTCTCATTGGTTAATCTTCCCGCCTTTCTTCGCTCCGTTAAAATTTCAACTCTCCGTTTTCTGTTAAGACTGCATTGTTCATCGTTCGTCACAGGCACTTCGTTTCTCTTAATTGCCTTGCATTTTCACTTTTCTGCCCTTATCAATCATGTCTGGACGTGGTAAAGGAGGTGAGTAATTTTGATTCATTCGAATCCTTGGAAGAAATTATTTTGTGCGTATGTACATATTCACATAATTAATATAACTTTTAATAGCAATTTTTTTGACATTATGTTCTTGTTCCTATGATACCGCATGACTCAAACGTATGGAAAATCATTTTTATTAACATGCACTGCACACACTCATTAATTATAATTATACATAACAATTAATCCTCATTTCTACTCTATTCAATTTAGGAAAAGCTCGCTCAAAGGGAAAGACCCGCTCTAGCCGTGCTGGCCTGCAGTTCCCAGTCGGCAGAATCCACAGGTTGCTCCGCAAGGGCAACTATGCTGAACGTGTTGGTGCAGGCGCACCAGTATACCTGGCTGCAGTCATGGAATATTTGGCGGCTGAAGTGCTTGAGTTGGCAGGAAATGCCGCGCGTGACAACAAGAAGAGCAGGTGCGTTTTCAGAATTTTCGACATATATATGTACCAACAATTTTGCTACCTCAGCGCACAGAAATATATCAAATTTCTAACAATCTTTGACTCCTATTAAATCTTTTATTTTAACTCTGTGTTTCTCTAAAACTCTATGAAATAATGTAATTTTCGCGATTGTTTCAGGATCATTCCACGACACTTGCAGTTGGCTATTAGAAACGACGAGGAACTGAACAAGCTGCTCTCTGGTGTAACCATTGCTCAAGGTGGTGTCCTGCCAAACATTCAGGCAGTGCTGTTGCCCAAGAAGACCACCACAGGGCCAGGCACTGGCAAGGTTGGAGGAAAACAGGCATCTCAGGACTTCTAAGAGCAGTGTGTGTTACTAATTTAATTTTATCATAATTCCACACAATTTTCCCCGCCATGGTGTGGCTTTAAATATTTTTATATGTGCGTAGTTGTGGTATTGTCTCCAAGACTAGTTTTATCATGATTCCACTTTCATGTGTATGTTGATCATAATAGCATAATAAGTTTGTTCATTTCAATTTCAAGGATTGCGTTTCTTTTTGTTTCTACTTCTAAAGCCTCATTACATATATGTATCATTATACCTTAAATACAAACAACTGACTACTTGCTAAATCTTGAACACAGATTGTCTCATTTAAATTTATCAGCCTTTACTTAAAAAGCCATGCTAATTAAATTTTTAAAGGTTGAATTTGCACTTCTGGTCAGTGACTGTGAAGCAGGAAATGTTGTAAGTACAGCCCTTTTTAGTGTTTATGCATGCCAATCTTTAGGGAACGTGTATGAAAAAAGTCATGGGTTAAAAGGCTTGTTAATTTATTATCAAGAAGCACAAGAAAACCAGCAACCATTTCCTGCACTGCTTTTGAAGTCGCTTTTATATCAAACGTGATATACTTAACAAGTAAACAAATACCTAATTAGATAGGTTCAAGAGCCACTCGAGATGGACGGGAAGTACTCTAAGGATTAAACATTACAAGGAAAACATGTTTTCAATCAGAACATTTGATTTGAGAAATTTATACAAAAACACAAGGTGACTTGAGTTCTGCTGGGCCCATCAATTATCCTCCGCCTCCGCCCAACTCGTCCTCATACTGCTTCCTGAAGCAGTCACCAACTGGGAAGAAGTCCCAGCACCTTTGTTGGTACATGTTCCACACGTATGTCTCCTGACCTGTGTACTCAGTGTCTGGTTTGTTGATCAAGTGCATCAGGAAGAACCTGGAAGAGGGGAATTTCAATTAAATATAGTGTTAAAATTCGGAAGGTCGTCTCACATGTAATTTGCTAGATTATGCTCTTGAGCAACGTGGGTGTCGAATCCGTGCGGTACTTTATCAAAGTAGTCTTTCCCTATGCCGCAGATGAAGCAGTTGGACTCCATGTCCTCCTTCACGCTCTCAAGCTGGTCACGGAGCTCACCAAAGGCGTCAATGATCAAACCTGTGACAGGGAGGGGGTTAACTTAGATTAGATAACTTAAATTTTTCACGGGAAACAGCTATACCCTGAATGATAGCCAGCAGGATGACAATGACGAAGAAGAAGAAAGTGATGTCGAAAAGGATGCGATAAACCTCGTACTCGTCGCCATCGGGAGATCCGATTTCATCACCAATGCCGCCACCAGCTCGAACTCCTTTGTACAAGTGGAAGACGAAGCACTGAAAAATAATTTATTTTTAAGTTGGGGTAGGAAAACTCAATCAGTAGCTCACAGTAGCCATGTCGTGGCATTTTTTGTCCACCACGTCATCCTCATCTTGGATGTAGAATTTGCGGAAGAAGTTGAACGCGATGACGGTGTAAATGTACACAATGATCGTCAGCAGCATGACAGTAAGGACGAGCTGTTTTAAATTTGGTGGTCACTTGTTAGAGGAATTAAAATTTGGTACCTTACCTGTTTTCCGTTGTGCGTTACTGACTGCAGAATTGTCCTCAGAGTCTTAAAACCAACAGCCACGTCAAGCAAGTGGGCAGCAAAGAAGAAATTGTTGAAGTTGCCGAGAATAGAGAAGGTGAAGTACCACAAGCTGTACAGGAAAGCCTAGAGGGTTGCAAATAGTTTTTCATTGTGTTAGCAAAGGTTTTTTATTTTGTCATACGTTATCTGTGATGGTGACTCCCGCTTTCCAAACCTGGTAGCGCCAGTCAATATTGAGAATCCTAGTGATACGGTATTTTAGTGATTGAACCTTTCCTCACACCAAGTATTACATGTTAAGAATTCCAGTTGGCTTTTCTTCATCAGCCGCAGTAAACGAGGTCTTTTCCATTCCAAGCATGTTGCTAATGGCGTCAAAATCGTATGTCTCGCTGTACTTTGTGCGCACCTTCTTCTTAACAAACTTATCCCAATAGTTGACAGGGAACGACCTAATATTCTTGTTAATGACACATTTCCTTTTAAAAATCGTTATTACTTTGCTGAAATGACGAGCTTGTCCCAGTGTGATTTGATGTCATCGTCCTCGGGCTGTTCAGCAATGTACAATCCGTCAAATTCAAGTCGTCGAGCAATTTCCTTTTCGCGCTTGAAGATGGCCAGAGGAACCTGTTAGAACAGAAGTTAGTTATGAAAAGTAAGGCTTTCATTTTTTGCTCGTGCCTTGAGGTGGTAGTATGCAATGAGCATCGCCAAAGAAACCATGGAGTGAATGAAGGCCATCAGACGCAGCACATGTTCCATGTAGAAGAAGTCCTCATCCACATGCACCAATTCAATCGGGTCTTCTTCGTCCTCGTCGTCGCCATCGTCAAGACCCTCAGTCGAATTCACCGCCTCGCCTGACAATTCATCAAGCAGGTCGTCCATCTGTTGAGAAGCTCCACCGTCGTCGTCTTCATCATCTTCGCCCAGAGTCGTCACCTATAAAGAGGATAGCGTAATCGCCTGGGTACTCAGCAGTTATGCAACCGGCGCCACATGAGCGTCTAGCAGGTTGCGTACTCATTTTTTTAATAAATCAGTTCAATTTTGAATTACTCTAGCGGGATGTCGATCTTATTTTTGTGGTTATACCTTGTAGAAGAGAAGCATGAAGTTGATGCTGAACGCCAAAACGAGAGCAACGTATTTCATGGTGTAGAAGTTCCTGGCCAGGTAGCTAACGAAGCGCTTGGTGTACTCGCCAAAGTTGATCTAATGCAGTTTAGAATTTGTATTGCGATATTTATTTTCACTAATTGGCCTTTACCTGCGAGACAGGAGAAGTTTCTTTGACAGTTTCCTGCTTATGCTCGGCTTCGATAGCTGCCATTGCTGCCTGTTGTTGGGCAGCTGCGTCTGCTGCTGCAGCGGCCGCCAGCTTGGCTTGCTCTCCGCTAAACAAATTTTATAAATCTCAGAGGAATTAACCAAATATATTTCAAAATACCCTAGGAGGTCAGAAATTGAAATAGCGCCGCCTTCACCACCTTCCGCCTTGAGCTCTTCGCCTCCTTCTCCGACAGGGGCCTCGCCTTGTCCCTCCGCAGCTGCCTTTGGAGCAGCGGCATCTCCTTCGCCTCCATCCCTGTATTTTCGACATTCTTTTAAATGCGCCTAAAAGTTAAAATTTAATCCTTACGCAGCATCCTTCTGAGCTTCCGGAAGTGCAAGTTGACCAGGTGGTGGTTCTTCTGCCGCTGGAACCGCAGGTGCTGGCAGCGCGTGTCTTCTCATACCGATCTTTTCTTCCTCCTTAACTTCTGCAACTGGTTCCTCGACCTGTGGTCCTCGCATCAATGACATTAGCATGCCAGTAAAGTACCTGATTAGAGTATATTTTAAAAATTTCATTTTGACTGCGGTGACTTGAAAGTTTACTTAATAATAGTCGCAACGCCAAATCCGAAGTAGTAGAATATATAGAAGAACATCTTGAAGAAGCCAACCACAAGTTCAGGGCCACTCATTTGCTGAATTTCGGCCAACTTAAGTTTCAAATTGGCAGGCGACAGCATGGCAAGACAAGTGTGGATAGCACCCTTTGCGGACTGAACGCCCTTCTGGAGAGGACTTGCTTGCCTGCAAATAATAATAATTTGATCAGTTCAGATTATTTAACATTTAATCAAGAGCTACTTTTCTTCGTCCTCTTCAGAAAGGTAGCTGTAGGAGGTTTCACGTGACTTTCCTGCGCCTCCAGATTCGTCAGTGGACATGAGCCCACTTGCGTGCTGCATTTCAAAGATGGCATCCTCGCAGAAGTTTACAAAGGCCTCCAGTTTTTCTTTATCACCACCTTCGGTGACAATGGAATAGAAGAACGCACGTTTGGATTCCTAAAGTGCAATTTGATGGTGGAACATTAATACACTACACTGTTTTGGTATTTTACCTTAATCTGGGGTTTCTCCCATTGCTCGATATTTGTGTCTTTGATTTCAAAGTAGACACGCTCGATTTTTTTGCTACCACCCAGAATTTCAATCCTTCCAAGGAAAGGCTCAAAATAGTTAAGTACACTGCCAGCAGTCTCCAAGAATCGTGCCAAACTATTAAAATAAGCTGCGTGCTTATCCGGTATTTCAGATAAAATTTTAATTTTACCGAGGTTCGTTTGGCATATGTTCAGAAAGGTTCGTCAACAGCACAGCCAAGTTAAAGCCGATTTCAGTCGCAGGCTCATGGAAGCTCTCGGTAAAGGTAACGTAGTCGATTTTTCCATCATGGTTGGTCTCGCAACAGGCCAGAAGGAAACTGATTTCCTCTCTAAAATCGTTGAAATTTGTTAGTTCAGGAAAACTCAAGTTGAATAAGCTTACTCTGTGTAGTTTTTAGATTGTTCCATTTTTTCCTTAAAGTCTTTGGGGAACACCCATCCGTCTTTGTTCAAATCCACTTCCTAAAATTACGATAAGGTTGGTTAAAAAATAAAAACTTTCCTCTTGATCTTTACCTTGAAACTGGCAGATTCAGTCAGGTCTTTCAGTTTAAGGAACATATCGAAGTATTTCAAAATCAGCTATAAATAAGTTCAGTTGTTATTCATCTGTATCTTTATCTTCTCTTTGATCTTACCTCAACATTGGACGCACTTTCGACTAAAGTGTCCACCATCTGTTTACCAATGGTACCATTCACAACGTTACCTTTAAATATTTGCATTTTAGTTAGTTTTACGATTTTAAAAATGGATCCAAACCTTCAAGCATGGAAAGCATCATTGTAATCATGTCTTTTTGCAAGTTTAGCAGTTCCTTGAGAAGGTCCACTTGACTTGAATGCTTTGATAATTTATCTTGCATATGCGAAAAGAGGAAGAGGAAGCCACCAACAGCATCCCACAATCTAAAATGCACATGATAACCATTTTATTATAAAAAAATTATCAATAAATTGTCATTGCCTTGAATGAGCAAGTGCCTGCTGGTTCTGTGTGCAAGGACCCTGAATAACTTCAGTCAGTGTGTTGAAAACTTGACTAGCGACCCCGATGGCTTTGAAGAAGTTTGCCTTTCCTGCCGGATCGATGAGCTCTTTGCTCGAGTAGTGCCAGTAAAAGTCCATGATTGACTCCTGCAGACGCAGCAGATAATCGACCGTGCAAATAACCACGTTGACAGTAGTAGTGTTGCCGGCCTGCGTCCTCAAGTAGTTCTGCCACTCTAGGTTGTGACCCTCGCAGGTCAGCTGAATGAATCTGAACAGGGCGCAGGTGAATTCAGCGTCGTGCATGTTCTTTTCACCAGCGGCACCGTCGGCACCACAGCCCAGTCCTTCGGCCTTTGTGTTTCGCTCAAAGGCATCCAAGTCTAGCACACTGCAAGAGTTCATCAAGCCGGCGATGGAAGTGAAGAAGCCGACGTCCTTCTTTTCCTTCAGATGGTTCAGCATGCCCTGAATTTGGTTATTTTTAGTTATATCTCCTTCTGCATTTAAATTAAATGGCTTTTTACCATCTGGATGTCCAGATTACCGCCTCGTAGGACTGAAATGCCCAGCTGCAGGGTCTTCATCACCATTTCGCTCTGCTGACCTTTGCTGGCGGAAATGTGAAGGAGCACCATCTCTGCCACTCCTCGGTTGGCGAGGCGCGCTTGGTGGAAGAGCAGCTTTTGCTTTTCCATCTCTTGCTCCTGTAATTATTTTTTTCGAATTAGGCCTCGCTGATCAAATAAGTGAAATAACTTTTAAGCTAGGGTTACCATTAGTTTGTCCATAGCCCTCTTAATTAAAATTAGTACTGTTAGTAGAGGAATAATAATTGTTCGCTCTTAATTCGCTCTTACGTGGATGGATGCTCCTCCCTCTTCTCCTTCGCCGCCCTCATCTCCACCTTCCTCTTCCTCTTCGCCGCAGGACTTGGCCATGATTTCGGCGTAGCTCATATAAAGAGGATCTTCCTGCAGGGCGCCGCTTCGCTCAGTCATAGCTCCTCTACAGAAGTTGGTGACCAACTGGTTCAGAGGATCTGGTTTTCCCTCTTCTTCCTCCTCGCCCTTATTGAGCTCAGAATCTTCAAATGATTGCTAGGAAATTTTAAAATGTTTCAATTTACGTGAATTCTCATCGCAGAGTGAGAACTGTCTTACTGTCAAATCTTCGATCATAATTTCAGTTCCAACATTTTCATCCTCCAACCAGAGCTCGTGATATGAGCGCAGGAAGAAATTGATAGCCCGGTGCCTATTACAGTGTTACATTTAATACATATTTTTTCACTAGAAACGTCGATTGGTACTGCCAGTATTAACGTTATTTGTTAGTAATCTCTACCTGGGAATTGCATACAGAGGTTGTGTTCGCAGACATGCTATCGCTGCCCGTTTCCTGTAGGCTGAAATCGCTCTCCTCCAGCAATTCTTTTTGGGCGCGGGTGGTCTCTGCGCCTGTCGTCAATTAGTTGGGTTATTTTGCCTAAGTGGTTAGTGTCAAGGCGCACGACACATATCATCAACTGAGTGTTAGTGAGTGGGTGCCAAAAGTCTTAATTTTTCACAGTAATAAATGAGTTCATTATTGTGTTAATTATAAAGATATTTTGTTACACAGCAGCACAAGATCTAGAAAACAAGAGTCTGTCAGTCAGAGCTATAGGCCATCAAAAAGCAAGAGAGGGAACCACAGGTTAGAAATGGCAAAATATTTCAAAAGTTGCTACAACACCATGTTTATGAAAACGACAAATAGAGCAAAATCAGTAAACACGTTTTTGGGTCTCATCCTGTACCTGGGAAGTGAATGGAGTGTTGCCTGTCTGAAGCAGGCAATGACGGCTCGTTTGCGTTGTATCGAAACAACAGAGCGATAGACGCCTTTCTGTTGTTGTTGTGGGTGGTCGATCTGAATACCAATTGAGAGAGAACCAAATTATAAATAAACCAAAATCAAGCAGAGAAAGAGAGTGATTTGTGACCAAGAGCGGAAAATGGCACTCTGAGAATAGCTTGGAGAATTATATAAGTGCTCTTTAGAAAACTCACCATGTGCAGACCGTAGAGTACTTTGGCCATCGCCACGATGCGCTCAACCACTTCGTCAATAATTTTGGTCTTTTCGCTCAGGTTTGGTGGTGTTCCAGCAATTTCGCCTTCTGGCTCCTTCTTGTTTCCCAGCTTCGAGTACAGATAGTGCTGCCAAGACATTTCATCCGCAGGGTCGATTTTGTCAGGCAGAGTTAATTGGGTCTTTGCAAAATCAACGATTTCATACTCTGGCAGTTTCTGTAAAACAAGTGGAAATATCAATTTTAAATAATAGCGTCTAATGTTTTAATATGAACCTTCAAATATCTGTCCTTGCAGTGCTGAACTAGCTCCTGCTCTCTTCCAGCAAACAGATTTAACCCAACAGGCAAAAGACGTTTTAAGCACGCCACCATCAGCGACGCCTGCAGCTCTTTGTCTTTGTTTTTCTTCTTTTCGCGGTTCTTTTTCTTTTTCTGAGAATGCGTTACAAAAATCAGTCACCATTTATTTATTTATTTAGAATTTCACCTTTCCACCGCCCTGAACTGCTCCTCCGTCACTCACAACTGCTGACCTTCTTGACGTGGACGTCGGCATTATCAGCACCATGTTGTCAATTTCATTGGCGGAAATAAAGTTTTGCTCTTCTTTCAAGAAGTACTAAATATGGGTGATCAGATTAATCAATTCTAAAAAAATTATTATTTACCTGAGACTTGGACCAAATATTGAAAATTTCTCCAACGTGGTTGTATAAATCCTCAGCCTCGGAAATGTTATTCCTGAGCCAGTGATTTCTTTGCAAGTCGACATACTTGATGAGAAGAGGATAAAATGCATAAATATCACGGACAAGCAGTTGCCAATCTTCCTGGATCTGTGACTCCAGCTGGAAATAGCAATGAATCGATTTATACATATTTTTTAATTTGTCAGCACTCCTTTCAAACCTGAGAGGTATCGTCCGCAGATGATTTGAGGAATCCTCTCATGGACTCCTCTTTGTGGAACATGTTGTCCGTCCTCTTGCGCACCCTTTCAGCCAAAGGCAAGAACACGTCCTTCAGCAACTCTTCGGAAGAGTTGATAATAATCTGCTGTGTGTACGCTAAAACATTTGAACAAGTTCGGCATAAAATTATTATTTTTTTAATCTGATAAAAAATTTACCAGCAATCCTTGTCATCCATGGTGCATTTTCATTGCCTATGTTCTTCTTGATCATTTTCAAAACGTTCTTCAGCAGCTGGTTCATCTGCTCACTCGTCACCATGGTAACATAAGTTCTGCAGAGATTAATTTTATTAGCTTTTGAGGTGTAAAACAAGTCGATAATTTTAACTAACCCTCCAGGGTTGGCACCAACATTATCTGGGCCTTGCGACCACCAGAAGGGAAGATAAGAGCAGAGCATTGGCAAAATTACGTCAATGATGTGAGGGGCTTCAGAGTGCGCGCTCTCAGACTCGACGTACGATTCCACTTGGCCCAACACTGTCTCCAATGTTGGCATTATCTGGTCCATTCTGGCCATCACGTCTTGAGCTTCGAGCGAATGATCAGCCATTCTGAAGTGGATGGAGAAGTGATTCTGTTTGTTGAGATGAGGCTCCAAGAAAGCCACAGGGAAACAAGATGAAAAGGCGCCGAGGCAGCTTCCAAGTGCGGGCCTGTGCCTGCCCAACTCGACTTTCAGGAATTTCCTGTAACGATTCAAATATGAAGTAAACGTTGGGCACCTTTTTTCCATTTTAACCTATCATTTGTTAGCGAGCCGTCAGTTCCGAGCGTGTATAAGCTGGCCAGAATCTTGTAGGCTGCGCACTGAATTTCATCAACTGAAATATTATAAACAGTCGAATCAGCATTCACGTGGCTAAATATATACTAACGCAACAGATCGCAGCCGTATTCACATGCCGCCAAGTGATCAAACATTTCTGTTAGAACTGGCAAAATGACTCCGTCAACGTATTGCAGAGAAGTGGAGGTCTTCAGGTGGGTTCCTCTTAAGTAGCTGTATTTGCCCTTTTACGAAAGATGTTTAGTTTTTACTTAACACGACTTTAAAAACGTTTACCTCCTGCAAGTTGAGAACTGTGTGGCCAAGATCCTCAGCTGTGTTGTTGAAGAAAGTCAACATGGAGGTGCGAATAAACTCAGGGCAGTTCTTCACCAAGGACCTATTCAATTTCAGTGATAAGATAACGTTAAAAATATATCTGATGTACAATTCCTCACTTGGCATCGATGGATTTTACAAGTACTTGCAAGCAGCGCACAGTGATCCTCACGTCAGCGCCAAAGGCAGCTAGTTTGGTTCTTAACAAGTTGGCCAGTTTGCAGAACAGACTTAAAAAGTGAGAAAGTCAAATTGTCAAAATTCAAAAATTCAATTTTTTCATGTTGTTCTACCTTGCGACCATTTCTTTTTCCTTGAGCGACGCTGCGCCTTCAGTGTGAGTAGCGGTTGCTACAGCGATGAAATAGCTTCTGTTAGCGCTGAAATACTTTTCCACCAATGGAAGCACAACCTTGAAAGAAAAAAGTAGTGTTATTTTGAAATGAAAATTTATATTTTAGCTATTAAACCTTTGAGAAAAATTTGATATCTCTCGTGCAGGTTTTGAAACTGTTCCTCCTGCTGAATGTTGTGGAGGGTTTGTACAGTTTCATGCTGATGGAGGCAGTATCCGTGTACTGGATAAGCTTCTCCAGCAGGCTGTAGGCAAAGCGCAACTCAATCGCAGCGTTTGCAGCTCCACCCTCGCTTTCAACCGATCCACCTCGAGTAGGCCTTTAAATGACATGAGTTAAAGCACTTCCAAATTGTATAAATAAAGAAAAATACACACTTGTGCAACTTGAAACCTTGGTATTGTAGGTACTTGAGGAACTCTTGGCAACGTTCGCGGTCCTTCCTCTTCTCCTTGTCGGTCAGGAGGTCGTAAGGCACAAGTTGAGGATGCACAGCACCACCTGGATCAAAATTATTTAATAAAAATTTGTCTACCCATTAGCCATATTATTTAATTACCGCACGCAATGAGCTCCTCCTTCTTCTTCTTGGCCCAGATATCGTGGGCATTTTCGGCCAGGCGCTCAGCCATGTTCTGCATTTCTCTGCTAAGGGTCAAGTTGGTCATGTCCACCGGGCGAGGGTGGTAGTCGAATGGATTGTTCGAGTCCCCAGGACCCTTGGAGGCTCTTCGTCCCGAGTTGCGGCTTGACTCGTCTTCCACCTCAGCGTGCTCTACGCTCCAATTAATTGCCAGCAATGCCTTCATGGACTCCCTGACTGGGTCACGGTAGCGTTCCCGTTCCTAGAGAAAATGGAAAATTGATGGTACGAAATTCATAAAATTTAACTCTTCTTACATATTCAGCCAGCATATTGTACGGCTTGAGCCTTGGGTGTGTCTTTGATGAGTCCGACCATTGTTCTCCATACTGCCAGCTGCTCTCCAGCTTTCTGCTAGCCCACGCATCGTGGTAGTGCTCGCTGAACTTCTGGATGATGTTAGACAGGTCGTTATTCAGTTGGACACTGCAAAATTAATAACGTGTATTGCACTGCCAAAACCTTAACAATATAACTTACACGCTAGTATCGATTGGTTGAGGGTCGTAGGGGCCGTCGGGACTGCAAGACTTGATTCCGTAGCACTCCTCGTCGTTGTTCTTGGACAAGGTGTAGTCAGGGGGCAGGGCGCAGCCAATGGCTGTCAGACAGGGCAGGGCTTTTCCAAACAATTCAGGGTCGTACTCCATCCTAGACAAAGAGTCGAAAATGTTGCTGAACAAAACCATAGTGAGGCGCTTTTCCTCGTCGCTCGAAGCTCCGTAGATGCTCTGAGAAACAGAGGTGGAGCCGTAGTATTTGGCACAGCGCTCGTAATGCAGAGTCAAGAGCTGCAAACAAAAATAATTCATTTAACTTTTGATAAATATATTTATGATAATTTGACTTACTCTGAGGGCAACAGTGGTGTACTCGGACAGCTTTGAAACGTCCACAGTAAGCTTCCGCAGCAGTTTCAGAAGCATGCTTGGCTGCATTTGACTAGAAGCGCAGAAATATGTGAGAAAATATTTTTCTATTTCCAATAGAATTTTACCTGGTCAGTGCTACTAAAAAGTCCGAGACAGATTCTCTCTGTCCCTTGGTGAGCATCCTGTTCTTGGAGAGCCTATACACAGTGTGCAGAGTGGCGTCCAACAGACTGGCATAATTGTCGGCTTCGTTGTAAAAAGCAGAGTGCTGGATCAGCAGCGGCAAAATCGAGTTGCCGATGTAGCGGTTCATCGCGAGACCCATGCTAGATTCGTGGCCGTCATTCTGAGCAGTAATTGGCTAAGTGATTGGTGAACAAGAGAATCAAGTTAGCACAGAGACATCCAAAGCGAGAGCAGCAACGGGGTTATGTGTCTGAGTGAGGCAGCGCCAGAGTCCAAGATCGATGATTTTTTGAAGAGGTTTATTTTCATAGAAAGAAATATTTCCAAAAAATTCTTGACAGCGATAAGTTAAGCCAGACATTGCAGAAAAGTGCGAGAAAATGCATGAGATTCAAATCAGCTTTTAATTTGGAAGTCAGCCATATTTATTAATTTGAGAAATATAGAAGCGTGAATTTCAAATTTCGTTTGAAAACGTTCTAAGTACTACTGAAAATCTGCACTAAAAGGCAGCTAATAACTTAATCTACGAAGCTCTAAAAATGCCTCAAATTTTGGCGGTAGTAGTTTACTGTCTCACCTTGTCCAGCATTGTCGCCGTCCTCAAATCGGGCAGATAAGCATCTTCGAGTAGTCTATAGAAGAGTTCTTGCGTTTCAATACCGTACACACGTTCCAAGAACAGAACCACGCTCTGCTTGTGCCCGGGAATCAATCCGGATGGGATATCGCTCTTCGGTGGCTCCTCGCCGGCAGCAGGCACCTGGAGGGTGAACCTGAGGCTCAACACGCCCTGAAGATCCTCCAAGGGCACCAGGGAACGCAGAATGGCACGAGCTCGCAATGAGTCGTTCTTGCCCTAAATTCATATTTTTAAATTTGCTGCAATTATAATCGAATTTTCGTTTACCTGAGCAATCACAGACGCGTCAGGTGCGCACCTTCCAAGCAGGTCGACCAGTGTGCAGTAGAAGTTGAGGATCGCTGCGCCTGTGTCGATGTAGTCTTCGTCGTCCTCACCCTCCGGTAAGGGGTGGTCGAATTGGCCAGCGGCAATCGTGCCCTCTGCTTCATCCATTAGTTTCCTCTGAATGGTGATCCTCTCCGACATCTGTTTTTCAAATTCAAGCTACTATGGTCCGTTTTGTTCACTTTATTGTACCTTGTTGGCGTCAATGATGGCATTAAGCAAACCTTCTCCCTCGCCTCGAAGGGCAAGACCCAGGCACTCTGGCCGTCTAATCAGCAGACGAATAACCAAATTGGCATTTTCTTCAACGCTCTCGCCTGATGAATACAAATAATGAGATGTGAGACAGATCAAATTTAATAGTTGTTACCGTTGACCCAAACGCAGAAACGCAGGAAGTCGAGGTAACGCTCGCCCTCGACTGGATCCCAGCCAAGGTCAGGGTAGCCCTTCTCAACTAATTCAGAGTTGGACTGCAGACCGCAACGGGAAAGATAAATTGCAATTTTTTCCAAGTAGTGCTCTCTGCAAATGAAAATAAATTTTAGAGTCAGTTGTAAGTAAAATTAAGTATATCTTTTTTACCGGAGAGCGAGTGCAAGCTGCGTGTTCTCCATTAGAGAGGAAATAGCAACGTCCAAAGGCGTGCTGCCTCGCAAAGAAGGTCTAGAGAGCAGGATGTTGCTGTTCTCCAGCAAGAATGCAAGGTGGTCAAACATTGCTTTCTGGTTCTGCCTAGACGTTCGGCAGAAATAGCAGAGGAACCTGCAGCAAGCCACCACCATCTCGTGAGAAGTATCCTGTTGGAACATAAATTTTTGCATGTTAACTTGTTTGTAATGAGGCTAGTAGGAATTCGAATGAGTTAAACATGCGTGTGAAATTAGAAAATAAATTGCCTTCTCTTTGGGTGCAGCCACTTCTCCTTCGCCACCAGCAGCCTGAGCCTGTTGGTCGGACTGGCCCTGAGCACGTCTGGCGAGAGTGTTCATCATCACGGCCATGACGTTTTCGTGGTTTCTGAGGACCCTGATAAGGTCAGGGTGTTGGAAGAAGGTGCGGTTGTTCACCATTTTCCTGTCGGGGAAATTTAAGTGTTAGCGCCTGCATAAATAGGAAGTATGCAATGTGCGTGACACGTGTGCCGCGCGTGCTGCATAACTCTTGTAGCACACGTACCACAGCCTTGTGCGCATGAGGGCCTCTTCTTCCTGGGACATTTGCACAGGCAAAAGGGCTCTAATCTGGCTCAGTCCAACCCACATTTGCTCCACGTCTGACTTTGTTTTCGAAGCAATAACGTAGGTTTTTTGAAGAGCCCTGATCAACTGGCCAACTGTGTCGTACTGTCGCACAAGCAGACTTAAAAGTGGAAATTATCGTTTTAATTTAGGTCCAACTTAAATATACAATTATTGCGTACTCGAACATCTCTGACACGAGTTTTGGAGTCTCGATCATGGCTTCTTCCGCCCACCTTACCATGGTTTTTATTAAGACCTTGCGGAATATTTCTGTAGATGTGATATTTTCGAAATATTACTACAACTCATATAATTTTCATTATTAATAATACCCTCAGGTGTCTTTTTGACAGGCTCAGGCTCCTCCTTCGGTTCCTCCTCAAGCTCTTTCACGGCATTGATCAAGTTGTAAAGTCGCTGGACCGGTCCTGGCTTTACTTTGTCCGCATCACTCTAAACACGTATCACATTGTAAAATGTTATATTTTTTACATACAGATTTTACCTCTTCTTCAGGCTCTTTCAAAGCCTCAAGGGAAACGATAGACATGAGACCCTCATGCTGGCCTTGCAATTTCTCTCGCAGGTCATCGCCAAGAGGGCAATTTTCCTTTTCCTCCTCCTCCAAGTTCTTAAAGCCAAGAATGGCGTTCATCTGTATTTTTTACAAAAGTTAGGAACTGTACGAAAAGCAAATGAATTTTTGGTTGCCTGGTCTCTAGGTGGACAACGGAACTCTTTGGTCTTTTTCGCAGCAATGGCTGATGGCAGATCAGAAGCTTTAATTTCAATGTAGCGTCTCAGTTGATCCTAAAAATTTCATAATTAATTCCTATTCTGTAGCAAAAATTAGAGCGATATTACGGTTTGAATTTCTCCCATGTAGTCGTGGCTGAAAGCAACGATCGATTCTACACGGTGCCTCAGCTGAATGTCGCACAAGTGGTGCAGCAAGTAGCACATTTGCAGCTTGGCTCCTTCAGCCATTTTCATGCTGAGCAAACCTTTACGGTGTTCGTCCTTGCCCTCTGTAAAACAATTAACACATTTTACTCTCGTCGTGTTGCGATCATGTTTCATACATGCCTTTATCATAAGAAGGGTCCCAAGTCTCTGGATCTATCATGATCAGCAGCTTTTCAACGTCTTCGTCGCACAGTGTACCAACAAGCAAAAGCCTGTCAGTGAGTTTCAGCAAGGGCAGGAAAAGATTTTCATTGCTGCCGCCCACTGGATCTCGGTTGTGAACCTTAAAATTTAATTTCATAAATTATTCGTCCAAGAAAAATTATTTTCAATATTTACTTGGTTGATTTTGACGGCCTCTTGCAGTGCAGTCATGGCGAAATCTCTTAGTTCTTCCAGCGGGAAGTAAGGGCTGTACAGATTCATGATATTGTCTATTGTTTCATTGATGTCGGTCATTTTCATCGTAGGCTGCACCGATTCAGCCTTGAGCGAATGCAAGCTGTGGCACATGTCAGAGTCGCTGTAGATTTCTTTCAGATCAGCACTGAGTGGCACAATATATTCGTTCTTGCAAGCGTCCCTAGGTTAAAAAGAGTCAATTCAGTTCTGTATAGGATTCGTGATAAATTATTACATGGTTGTCGCGTGAGATTCAAGATGTAGTGCAATAAGTAGGTCATAAAATCCTCTACGTAACGGTCCGGACATGTACTCAGATCTGATTGCGTACAGAAGCTGATTTTGTCCAACGTGCTGGCACAGTGTGTGTGCAGCGCGGTAGTTAGATTGGAAGCACAAAGCCGCGTACAAAGTCAAACTGTGCGAATGGAAGCTGGAAAGATACAAAATTAGCAATAATTATGAAGAGTCGCAGGATAAGTCTTTACCTGAGAAGACGTTCCATTTCAATGAGCTCGAGAATGTCAATGCATCTGTCTTCTTCAGGAATGTGCAAGGCCAGCATTGAAATGGCATCTTCGCACAACATACTCCAGCCTCTGATGTCGGACAGCTTGAGAGCGTGCACTTGGAGGCTCTGATTTGGCACTCTAGCCCATTGGTGTGGCTTCAGGCACTGCACTTTGAGTCTGGGCGGGAACTACGTCAAAATAAATCATTATGTTGTAGAAATCCAAATCAATTTAATTTTATACCTGAGGGATGACGTGCTTCTCAGAGTTCTGAAGAACAGCAGCCGACAAAGGCAGTGTGGTGGAAGTTCTGCCGAGCTCGATTTGCATAATGTCTTTGCTTGTGGCTTCTACAAAAATGGCAGGGAACAGTTTCGTTCCTGGCTCCATCTGACAAAGGGTAAATGTAATTTAGTCTGCTTTAACAGTTGAATTGAAAACAATATAATATCAAGCACGGATGATTTATATAATGTGAATTTTCTTTCCAAAATTATTTATTTATCATATAAAATATCCGTTTCTGAAATTTTTACCTTGTACTTGTGCTTGGTTTCTTTTCCTTCGCACTGGAAGGTCATGTATCCAGTGGCAGTATCCAAGCAACAGCCAACAAACATGCCCTGGCTGGCTCCTTTGCCTGAGGCGTCGTTCGTAACCTCGTTATAGAGCTCGTCGGCTCTCAACATGTAGCAGCTCTGACGCTCGACGCTGCAAATTATTTTTACAGTTAGGCAAACCACTAGGCTAAATAGAAATAAGGAACTACCTCTCAGCGATTTCTTCATAGTCGTTCACGATATAGACCCCAGCAGTCCTCACTTTGTCCTGATTGAACTCGGTACTGTGCAGGTGGTACTGGGTGGTCACCCAGCCGACATAAACGTGAGTTGGATCTTGACCAGGGAAAATCCGCACTCCATAGAAGTATTCGTTGATCAACTTGAGGCACTCAGCATCATACATCTCGTTGCCGACTGTCTCGATCTTTGATGTAGAAAGTGATCCACTCAGAGCTTTAGGTTGCTGCCTGTCTGGCACTGCTGGTGGTACTAGCTTCAAGTCGGTCTTAAATTAAAATTAAATATAATATTAGTTTTTTAAAATATTGGCTTTGAGCATTACTGATGAAAGCGAAACAGCGGTATTTTTATTCTTCATGTCAATCGGCTTGCTGCGGTCAGAAGGCACTTCTAAGGTGTGTCCTACTTTCTTGCTGCGTTCGTTGCTAGCGTCTCGATTTTTCTTTGAGAAGAACCTGAAAAATTTATCATTAAAGAGAAAAATGAAAAAATAAAATGTATAGTTTTTTGGTTTTTGGTAATTTTTAATTTATAAAAATACATATTATAATACCTAAACGGAGATCTTCCTCTCTTTTTCTTGTCATCTCCTTCTTCCACACCATTTGTTGGATTTTCACTCAAAGCTCTTTTGCCTGCATAAATATCATGTATGATAAGTCTGATCATCATCATTTTTTTCATTATTTTTTACCAGGATCGGCGCTGTCATATCCATTGACTTTGGATACTGATGCCCTACGCGGTGGCCTGTTAGGGAACCCAGGTCTTCCTATCTCATCGGATTCAGGGCCGTCCTCCGACATTCCCCTCTGGAGGCTCTTGATATCATTCATGTTGAAACCTCCAGTTTTCATGATATGCTCGATGTGTCCAGGGTTCACCTGATCTGCCTCTGACAGCAGTCTGTGCTGTCTGATTTTAATTTCCTGCCACCTCATCATCTTCTCATGCTCGCTATAATCAAAAGTTTAATAGGAATCGCGCTAGCGGAAAAATCTTCCACGTTACTCAATGAAAGAAGATTGGCAAATAACTGGGAGAGACAGTCGTAAAAACTCCCAGTTGGCCTTTTCCATGGTCTCGAAAGTATTGTGGCTGATCTTGAGACAAGGCGGCGTGTCAGAGCCAGCGGGGATACGAGTCACGTCGATACGCGTGTCAGCCATGTCGTCAGTGTTCTCGAAGATCGGCTGGTCCTTTGTGTACCAGTATGTAACAGGTCGCATCATATTCCTGTCGCAAAAATTTTAGCTTTATTGCACAATCTGATCTTTTAACGGCCGGCCAACATACACGCAGAACGGTTCGTAGCCCTCCTGCAGACCACACATTGTGAAGAACTTGAGGGCATTGACGTCCTGGCCGTAAGTCAGTTTCGCTCTTTGGCCAACGCCGAGAGTGAAAGCGGGCACGAAGGAGTCGCCCTGCACGTCGGCGAAAGAGGTTTCTCCGCCCAAAGCATCCATCAAGAGCTCGCCATTCAGCGAGAAACCTTATTGGAATTTTAGTTTTAAAAATTGATTCGCACACCTTAAATTTGATTAAACGGATATTGGCTGGGTAGCTTACATGCAGGTCCTCTTTAAAAAGCAACAAAAGGAAGCATTCTGGTTATACAAAAAAGCAAGCAAGGTGGAAGCACAAACATTACAAGTCCATTGGGGGTTCTCCGAGTAAACAAATAAACAAAAGGAAATTATTTGGGGTTGGATGAACACAAATGAAAGTTATGTAGTCTCTTGATGGGTATATAACTTAGGAAACAAATAATAGAGGTGTGAGAGGAAGATATTATCTAAATTTTCTGGAATTGACTGACGTGAACATTTTACTTTATTTTCTGGTGCTTGGATGTTGGCTGTGAGATCTGCGAGCAGCAAGCACTATAAAAAGCACTAAAAATCTGAATAAATAATGAAAGATAAAAAGTGCATTAATGAAGTTTCATCTCCGGGCCTGCTGGTTTCGTAGCTGGAACCAGTGTTAATGCGGGCGGGTGTGCAGGCGGGCGAGCGTTTTACTACTTCTACGTGATTGGCAAATGCTACCATAATTATATCGATTCTCTCCACTACAAAGCTGGTCATGCATGCTGCAGCGGCAATAAAGTGCGAACTTTTCTCCCAGAAGAGTAATAATATGCTGAGCTGGCCATGCGAATTAGCTCTTTTTTCTTTTTTGACTTACTGATCGTGCGATCAATTAGATCGAGGCAGACGCCAACAACATCGCCCACTACCCACTGTTTGCCAAATGTCTCTGCGGCGCCGCCGTGACATTTTTCTTCCTTTAAAACAAAATTTCAAACATATTCAAGCCAGTCTTGCTAGATGTAAAACCAACATCCCTATCAGCCGTTTGCAGAAAGAAAAAAAACTATTCGCCAGTCTACCTAGGCTCTTCTAATGGAGCGTGGTGTGACACAGAAACGGCAGGGATTAACAGAGTATGTACTTGATCTGTTTGCATGGAGGAGCAGTGTTTGATGTTTTATTTACAAATTGGTGGCACGGAAAAACCCCACATCAGGCAAGTAGTCACGTGTGAATTCAAGGGGATGAGATCGAGGTCGACAAAAATCACTTTTAGAACCAAGAGAGTAGATTACGGAGTGGGCACTCAAGACTAAAGTAATTAATTGTGTGTTGCTTGGGATGGGTTCACATTTTATTTAGCCGTCGACGCGTCTCCTTTTTACTTACTGATGGTTCTATCGTGCAAATCTAACATTACGCCAACTACATCGCCCACTTGGTACTTTTTGCCAAAAGATTCATGCGTGCCAAGATGAGCCTTAGTGACCTGTGTGTGTTTTAAATCAACTTGTAGAATATATTATTGCACTAAAATTTCAATTTTCGTGGGTGTTTCCCTCGATCGATTGGTAAAATAAGCGCCCTAGAAATAATTACTCCAATAATTGACACTCACGTTGTAGCCGTCAAACGCCCACGAGTACTCGTCGCTGCCTAATTGGCAGCCAGGGGGACAGTCAGCTCTGGCCCAGCCGACGCGCATGGGACCAGTAGTCAGAACCTCAAACTCAAAATACCTGTAATTTTCTGTTAATAGGTCAATTGTGCTATAGCATAATTGCTGCAAACCATTTTCCACTCGTAACGGCGTAGTTCTTCTCCACTCTGTACGTTCTGAATTCGATCCTCCTAGATCTGGCAGCTTCAGCAAGCAAAGCTAAAGAGAAAATAGTTAGCTATGAGTAAATTTTAAAGTAAAAAAGTCCACCGTCGTTAGCCTCTCCGGTCGGGGGCTCCAGATTGTAGCCGTAAACGAGCAAGGTGCGCACAGTTTCACTGGCAGTGTCCCTAAAATTGCAAATTTTCTTTATTCTAGATGATTTTTATATTAAAATAATTTGTTGGACCTATTGGCCTTCTTGATCAGGTCATCGACCTTGCTGTAAGGTACCAAGTGCGGGCTGCGGCGCATGTCTGGATCCTCGTTCAGGCCATAGGTCCATCCCTGATTGATTCGCTCTTTGGCCCACAGATTGTGCGTATTTTCGGCCAGCGAATCGACCAGTTCCTCCATTTTGGTGGTCAATGTTACTGCACTCAGGTCCAAAGGTGCTGGTTTGTAACTGTTGCTCTGGAAAGGAAATTTCAAAGTTTTATTATTATAAAGTTAGTTTGTTTGTATATTACATCAAAAATTTCAATTGCATAGCATTGTTTTAAACCATTTTAATGCGCTTACTTGCATGAAAGGATCGTTAGGCAGGCGAACATTTTTGATGCGAGATGGAGGTTTATCCATAGTAATGTAATAGCCAAGCGCCAGGATGGTCCTGAAAAATATTCACATTTTATTAGTACCAAAGCGCCGGCTTTTATGTTGAGCTTACTTTAGCGTTTGCACAGCAAGCTGCGAGTCGTATCTTTTCTCGGCGGGCGGCAGATTCGCGAACTGTGTGAGGCAAGGGTGGATGTGGCGAATGTCGTCTCTGCGCTCGCCGTAAGACCAGCCGGCCTCGATTTTGTTCATAGCCCACATCTCGTGAATGTTTTCCGCCAACTTGTCACGAATGCTTTCGATGTAAGAGGGAAGGGTGATCTATATATCGAGAAATCTTGTGGTTTTGTTTAAAATATCATATCTCTCTTACGGTGGTCGTGTCCACTGGCACGGGGACAAAGGCGGTGTCATCCTCGACAGGCCAGGGTCCCGACATTATTCCTTTGACGAGGTTGCCAAAGTAGAAACACGGATCGATTGATAGAATCTGGTTTGGCAGAAGGCTCTCCACCAAAGGAGAGAATTCCTCAGGAGGAGGGTATTTCAGCCTGCCGTGGTCTCCACCAAACAGGAAGCGGCAGCTATATTTTGGAACAGATAATTACTAACCATAAAAGGAAATGATTTTTCAATAACCCTCACTCGATCAAAAATAATTAGCTTCTAAAAAAGATTTAGTTTAAAAATTGATCGTAAAATTTCATTCGTAATTTGTTTTTCCTAACTTCACCATTAAGACAGCTCTGGTTGTACCCTGACTTACGTACCTCAGCTTTGAGGAGCAACTGATCGCAGGGAAGAACATGCCATCAAGGTTGAAATGGCGGAAGGTGCCCTTGACCTTAACGCCGTTGAAGGTGAAAGAAATGCAGGGAATGGTGAGGTCCATGGCGACGCCGATCACGTCGCCCTTTCTGATGAAGGGTTCAGTCATACCGGGGATGGCGGAGGTGCAGCGGCCGCCGGTCCACAGGTTGGCGCCGTCGAAGCTGAACGAGTAAAGGTCATCGCCAACTCCGTTACCGCCCCATTTTTCGCCGCCGCCAGGGTACGGGATGTAGCCGGCCGTGTTGGCCCAGCCGATGCGCAGGTGGGGCATCATGTGGGTCGTCTGCTCCATGTGGTCCAGGGTCACCTCAAAGTACCACTTCTGGTACTGGGCAGAACCCTGGACTCGGCCGAGGAAGATGTTCGGTCGCACGCTGGAAGAATTGCAATTTCAGCACTGAAAATAACGTGTTTTGAAATTTTCTTTACCTGGCCACGTGGTCGACCAGCATTGTTTGAAGAAGAAGATTTTTGCCGGGAAGCAAGAAGTCGCAAATGTTGTTTTGCGAGGAGCGCACAGCCACTCCGTTACCAACACACAGTGAGCACAGAACGTCTAGAACCTTTGGATCACGGCCATGCTTTTCCAGCAGGGAAATAATAACCTTGATGTGCTCATCCTGAAAGGCAAAAAATTGAAAAATACCGGAAATGCGTTGGATATTTTATTGTTACCCTCATCATGTTCAGAGCTTCCGGAGAATCGTGCAGAACGCAATGGAGTACGTCCAGCATTCCTGTTCCTTCTCCAGATGCTTGGGAACCCAGCCTGCTAAAAAGCCAATTTAACCTGTTTGAGTTGGCAAACTGAGCGCAGTTGGTGTGGTTGCCCATGATGATGGCGGCTGCAGATGGACAAATATTTGCATATTAAATTGTATTTTTAGTAAACAGACGTTACCAAGCAGCTGGTAGAGATATCCAGAAATCTTCTCCCAGTTTTGGCCAGACTCATCTCCAGCCAAGGAAACTAGGAAACCCTGTGAGGTGATGACGTTGATTTTGTCAATCGCCTCCAGGATCAGATTCAGGATACCCTCCTCTTGGAACAGATCCTGCCTGTTTCTCAGCGCCCTAAGTTTGTTCTGCTTTTCCTCGTGTTCTGTATAGTTAGATTAGTCACTTTTGTCACTTAGCGTTTTCTTTTAAAATAAATACCCATGTCTTCTTCTGGCTGGGCAAAGTAATTGATCAAGTCCTCCAAGCACATGACCATTTCGCCAAGATTGACACTTTGGAAGAAGAGTGAGGGCCTTCTCTCAACTTGCAAAGTTTCCAACCCACTTAAAACAATGCGTTACTTCTATTTCATCTAAATTTGAAAATTTTCACATACGTAATGAATTTGGTGAAAAGGGAGCTGCATTTCCTGATAACTCGTGCGGTTCTCGATTCCTCTTCCTGGCTCCTGCTGAAATCCAAGCCGTCGTCCATTTTTCCTTCCTCGTGCAGGATCGCCTGCTTCTCTTCCACTTTACCTACACCTTTTTTCTTGGTCTCGTATGACTGCAAAATATTCGATTTTAAGAAATTTTATTTATTATTTATATTTTTTAAAATACCTTGTAAGAGACCCACAGCCCTGATTCAGCGTGCTGCATGATGACTGTGCTGTCACCATACTTGATAATTGGTGCGCCAATAATCTCAAGATCCTTGTCCTCAAGCACCACTTTTTGGTCGTCTTTTTCTTGACGCAGACAGAACGTTGAAGTTGCAATGGTAGCATCCTCCCTTTCAATTTATTTCAACTTTTAAATGAATTCAAATTTAAATTTTTAGAATTACCTCTTCACCAAATACAGTTCGTTGTTTTCGTTAACGCACAGATATCGTCCTGTGGTAATGTGGCGGATTCTCATCGGGTGGTACCAGTTGATGAATCCACCGGACCACTTAGTGCGGGCCAACTCAAGGCGCCAAAGCGAGCGCGCCTGACTCATTACGCTGCCGCCCTCGTAAACCACAATGCTGCAATTTAAAATAGATTAGCAGGCGCTTTGTGTTGCATTTGGTTCGCTCGCTCACTTTTGACCCGACTGGTCGTTCCACGTCGAAGGTATCGTGAGACATTCGTCGCCGCCGTGGAAAAACCTCAACACGTCGCCTCCAAAGACGTAGCCGACGTACTTCATGCGGCTGATGCCAGTGCCGTAAGGCTGCACTGACCAGTGTGTCACGTGGAATGAAGCGTTCACCACAGAGACGTCGTTCTCCTTGGCCGTGTGCTGTTGAAAATGATTTCAAACTTAATCTCTCGTCGTTCTGCTGACTGATTGATAAAATGACAAATCTCATAAAAGAAAATGTCAAAATTAAATTGAAATAAATTTTTTTATTGCTCTAAAAATGAGATTGAAAGCTTACCAAGTATCTCTCAGTGGCGACGGACACCAGGATGAGGTCATCACCGACTCTCACCTTTTCACCCTCAGATCTCTGCTTTGAGGCAGGGTGCACTGTCCACCAGCAAGCCTCACCTGATTGGGGACGATATTTTAATAAAAAAAGAGATAAAAAATGTTGCAAACCTTGTGAGTGTTCTTGCAGACCAACGTCGAAAGAAAGCTTATCGTTCGAAGAGCTTGTCGACAGGCAGGCCAAATACTGGAAGCAAATTGTAATTCGTATAGAGATAAAATTTGGTTGCCGTGCTCAACTGGTTGCATACTAAAGAAAAATACAGGCGCTTACCATATTGCTGTTCTGGTGTCTCAGAAGAATGGCGTTGCCATAGAGTAAAGTTCTGTGACCAGATCCAGTGCCTTTTCCCTAGAAAATTTAAAATTTGAAGCACTCCCACACTCATGAAGAAAATTCGGTTTAGCTTCTAGGTCTAAATTCTATCTTTTGTAATTAATGCCTTGTATATAATGCATTTCAGTAACAAACTGTAGGGTCAGTTGCCTATTTTTAACTTTCATTTACCTCTAAAATAGCATAAAGAGTGCACAGAGATACTTCACGAAGTTTGAATTAAATTTTGAAAATTATGCCAATTAGACGAGATGCAACATAAAATGTTTTATTGAATATACAACGAAAGCACTCTCAAAAATGTCATGAATCGATCTTTGTCCGTATTATTTATATAAGTCAATTAGTTATATAAGTCAATTAGACTTGGATTTTGATTCAAACGCCATGCATTCGAATCCCGAAACCGATTTTTAAAACGAATTTTCCAACACGAGCATTTCCGATTCATGATGCAGGAGAGTTAATAAATGAGTGTTGATCAAGTGAATGATTAAAGCAGCGATGGGGGAAGAAGCCACTTGGATTAATGTTGTTCTCGTTATCCAATGGACCTCTTCCCCGTTTTGATTAATATTTCCAGTACCACAAAGTGAAGAAACAGATGTTGTTTTTGATTAGCGAAGAGCCAAAGAGAAAGCACAAAACTGCAATAATTAGTCGGTTCCAAATTTCGAGCCTGGTCCAAAAGACCGAGGTTATATCAAGAATAATTTCGAAATAAAGCATTCACCGTTGGTACTTACAAGGGCATTACTACTGTGCTGAAAGAGAACAAAATTCAAATGGTAAAAACAGGTTTACACGGCGATAGGCAAATTATTCCCTCCAATGAAAAAGCACATTCGTGAGTCAGAAAAACGTCACGTTTAATTGTATATATAAATTATTTTTAAGGTAAATTTTTATTTACAGCGGACATGTGTGATAGTTGATTAATTTGTTTCGGAGATTAGCAAAAAAATTTAATTGGTGGGAGTTTCGCAAACTAACTTAGATTACTCACTGTTTCAGATCCAGCTGCGGTGACCAGCTCTTGAAGAGCTCTCACGGAAAGAGCTTGCTCAATCACGAACACGCATTGAGACAAGTCAGGAGGGATGTTCTAAAAAAAATTAAAGCAACAGGTAAGACGACATCGCCATTTGATCTATTTTTTCTCTTGTCAAGTATGGGAAATGTACTCATTTCAAATGTCTGAATGACGTCGATTGAGTGTATTTTCCTAAATCGAAAATAAAAATTTGAATTTTACAAAACGTTGTAAGTATTGATTTGAGAAATATTCCAGACACTCTGGCCGACTATAAAACTTTGTTTTTATGCTTGGCAGCGCTTGGCTCTTTTGCAGTTTACATTTTGCGCGAGCCTCTGCGCAATTTCGCGTTGTACCGCGTACTTGCCATCGGTATAGCGTGTAAGGCTGGCTATATCACGGAGAAGAGTTTAAGCCCATCTATACATGTGTATTCTAGTGGAAGTTTGCCAAATACTCCCAACTAGTGCCGTGCGAATTGAATATGCAGACTTGAGCCGTGGATTCAGAGTACGGAGCATGCAATAGAGATCGAGTTAAAAGGTCAAATGTAAGGACAGAATAGCCCTTAAAACTTTTGCAGGCAGTGCTGTTTTGCGGTTTTAAAAGTACAAAACAACCACATGCTTTACGTTCAGAGTTCAGAAGCAACAAATGAATATTATCGCACCTAATTCTCAAGCACGGAGACCATTCTCGAACCGAAATGTAATGAATTATTTCTTCTATAGCTCAAGTTTCTTTGCAAACGTGCGAAATTTATCGTGCAGATAAAAGGCCGTAAATAAACCGTGTTGCCATATACGCAGAGTGAAGGATAGGAAAATAATGTTGATTTTATGCGAAGACGTGGCGTATTTCATGCTGGTTGTATTTACGGGTTGTTACGGCACACGGCTATTATGACAAACAGGATAGATGGTTAGGCCGTTGCTGGCGAGGGTAATGTTCGCCGATGAGAAACATACACACCACCCTATGAAACGCAAAATCGATGGCTCTGTACTCAATAGAAGGCATATCGCGGATGTCGTTTTAACAGACTGCTGTAAAACCTATCAATTTTTGTTCTTGTAAAGGACAAGATGATCGGTACTGTACTACAAAGTTTAACGTCACCTTAGTGTCTATTTTAAAAAAAGGTCACGTCCAAGTTACTGTCTTATAGAGAGTTTTATCAGTCTCCGTCTGTTCTTTCCCAGGAAGCTTTTCGAAATAAAATATTCAACGGCTTTTGTCACAGGAATACTTGATTTTGAGCTTTTAAAGCACATTCGTTATTCCAAATTCTGACGGGAAATGCAAGTTGCAATAAATTAGATTTTTCATATTTCAAACTGCATTGCTTTGAAATCTCATTCGTTTCAATGCAAACGAGAGTGTGGAGGCTAGCTTGAAAGGGGAGGCACCTCTGTGGCAATCCATTTCCAGCGGCATCAATGATTCATGCAAGCAACCCACTTTCTGAAGCGCGCGCTCTAAACAAGGTTTTTCGCACAGGGTAGATTTTGCACCGCACGGCATCTATTTTTCATCCGTTCTATTCGCTTGCAGAGGTATGCATCAATACATTTTCCCGAGACAAAGTTCGACTGAATTCATTAGCTCGAGTGTTAAAAACTCGGCTACGTGGCGCAGCAATTTTCTCCGCGCTCCATCTCTGGTGGCTCTCCAATTGATAATTTATGCAGACCAATTTTGTGCCCTAGCAAATTGGATACCCGCAATAGCGATCCCCTTTGAACGCACTGGAGACGTCAAAACTGAACACCGGCTTAAATACAACAATCTCAGCAGTATCGATTTTAAACTGCCGGCGGACTAAACTCCCCAGCTGCTCATTTTATCAGTGAAAGTTTGCTGATTACACGAACCATAGCACTTACTTTTTCATGACACTGAAATAAAAATCCCGCATAATGTAAAAAGGCGACAACAAATTACCTCGCCACACGCATTTACCAGCCAAAAATTCAATTCACGCGTCTCTTGCTATGCCGAGCAAAACAAACCGAGAGCTGTGTAATAAGCGGCTCATTCCAATGATAATCATGTCTGCGCCAAAATTTCACGGGTCTCGGCAATTTCGGCTCCACGTGTCGGAGACAAAGACGTTGGAGCGCGATAAATCCGGCTGTCAACGCGACCACAAATATTACGCCCAACACGCATTAAGGTGGAGGTGCGCTTTTCCCAGAGGTATCGGGTTGCGGAACTGAGGCAAAGGGCAGGAATTTCTTTGTTCAGCTGTGTGATATGTCTCACACAAAACAAAACAATCATTCGTTCAAATTAACGATTTCCTTAGAATTTGCTGGAGCCAAAAAAATCGAGCTGTAAGTAATTTGCCATCAATTGCCTCTTGATATCAGAAGACTCAACGGAAAATAGTTATTTAATTTAATTCTGATGGGCCAAACATTCATTAATTTCATTTTCAGCAAAAATAAAGCTTTAAATTTTTATTAAAATTTATATATATATATATATCAAATACTGACTAACGGTTCTGACCTTACATATTTTTAAATATTTAGGGTGAAAGCAAACCAGAAATATGAACTTCGATCCAGTTCTTAAATTTATCCAATAAATCATATTTTTTAACGTTGTTCTAAATATTTCAAATTCTAATGGTAAAAAAACTGATTATGACTGCACTCTGCGATGGTTTTTACTGTTCTTAAATTTTAAAATAGAAGAAATAAATGCAATGGATTGATACTGAGCAACTATCATAAGGGGCCATGCTATGCTAATAAAAACTAGAATTTTGCCACATTTCGAGAAAATTTAAAGTGTTTGACCATTTCATCATTGCTGAATTTGATTCGTTTTGTCAACATCTATCAAACGGTGTATGTTTTTTTGCTGGGAAAAACTCCTTGTTGTGATTTAATGAGATAGAAGAGAGACGGTATATATGTACTCGCCATTGCCACTGGAAAGCATTAAAATTGATTCCAATTCCCCTAAAATTTATAGTGCTCCCGAGGTAAATTTTGGCCATAGTCTTCTAGAATATTTCTTGGTAGGATTATTCCTATCTCTAAAATTTCGTTACACTTCGCAAACTCTAACAAGCTTGCCTGGGACTTTGATAAATAAATAAAAAGATCGTAAAAAACAGAGTACAGAAACAAAAACATAGCAATCGGATTAACTCTTAGCGAGCGGCGGAGTAATTGGTCACTCCCCTCGCTTGCGGTTGAAGAGTGCTGTGCCGCACTGCCGGGGGCACGTCGGGGTTGAAAGCAGAGCGGGATGATAAATTGACACTCACCTTGTCTGCGATGTTCTCCAAGAAGCAGTGCCTGTTACCGAAGCCCTCGGCCGCCAGACAAACCCTCTCGCCGGTGGCTGTGCACGAAAGACACACCATGTCTTCCTGAAATATTAATCAAAAGCTCAATTAGCAAACCGCACACCGCCGCCCTTGCATGCCGCCGCGACGACACTTTCCGCGAGCAAAAAATAATCTGTCGTCCGCCTGCGTGCTGCTGCATGTTTTCTCTTTGTTGCGGCAGAAAAGCAAGCCGCATATAAAAGTGCGCAATAAACTGGGTGAGCTCGTAAAATCCTCGCCAATGCTCTTCCTCGTGCATTTCGCTGGATTCAAGGGAAAAAAGGTTGCGCGCCCGCAGAGCTCTAATTTCGGGACTTTTTGTTTGCCCTTGTGGCTTGTGCGACACATAAATTACAGATCGTAGGCTTAGCTGTTAGCTGCCACTTCTTGCCCCAGCTGGTTTTTCGTGAGAAAGAGAAAACGTTTAACTACTTCATGAACCGTAACGATAAATTTTTTATCTGACCTTATTCGTACTTTTTAAATTTATAGCTTCTATTATGTGCCCCATTTTTATTATTAAAAGTTTCAGTTTAGCATAACTTCTAATATTCTACTCGCAGTCCCGTTTATTTTGACCCAAAAAACGTTGAATCAGATCTCTCTTTTTCCGATGAATTTTAAATTTATTCTACAGTTATTAATTATTTTAAGGCTCTTTGCTGAATCATAATGCCTTTGCAGAAAGTGATTTCTGACGCCTTTAACTAATTGTTTTGCCCGCTCTAACAAAACACGAGATCATCCAATTAAGCTTTTTCGAATCCATTCTGTTGGATGGTCGCAGCCTGCGCGTTTATTGTCTAGGGGTGCTCATAGGCGTGACACCACCTTGAAGAGGACCAAAGAATCCCGGCTGACTGTGTGTGTACAGCTTTCATGATCTATTTTAAACCAGACTCACTGCTGTGCGTGTGTGAGTGGTGGCCGCTCCGTGCACTTGGGTCCACGCCGAGAGCATCAAAACGCTCGCCAGTGTCCGTCTCGACACGCGACTTTTCTCGAACTTTGCTCACACCGTGCAATCTGATTTTCCAGGCCTTATCGCAAAATCATTGTAGCCTCATGTACAAGTACGTTTTAACTGCGTGCAGGAAGTAATTGTGACCCCCCCCCCCCCTACTTCTTGTGCGAGTTACTCTGAAATTTAATTTTTGAGTGATGTTTATGGTAATGAAGAGGCCGTGGACACCTATTATTTGAAGAGTTAGCTAAGAATTGAGCATTATTGTAGTCGAATTTACAGTAGAATTTTGAAATACCTTCAAATAGAGGCTGGAGTCTAAAATACAAACATTTGAGGTTCAAAGAACTGGTCGCTCATGACTAACAGAAGCCGAAACTAATGCAAACCAATAATAAAGACCAGGAAAATGTCCGGAATATAATAAATATTCATTAGAAAAGGACCTCGTTAGGATTATTCAATCAAAAGGATGAAATTTTAGGGCTTTAGGGATTTTGTTTCAGGGATTATTCAGTGGCGTGGTTTCGCAAGATTTCGTCACATGTCTTGCTGCTCTACTTTTTAATCATGCGTTATGCTCAGTCAGCTGCGAGTGCTGTCAGTGGTTACAACTATCAGATATTGAAAATTCCCTGAGATGACATTGCAGCGTGATTTTTTGGTTTTGCAGGTATTGCTGATGGCTGATAATTTGCCCTTGTGATTCCAATTTTAAAACATATATGGCAGTAGTTATTTAAAATATAGCTTATTACTAAAGGGAAATATACTCATCCAATTAGGAAGGATTGTACTGAAATTAAAAACTGCAAATTAAAAGAAAAATGGCAATCTCTTTCTTGTATTCAATTCGAAAAATATTTTTTAAATCAAACTTTCGCCCGGTTTTAAATGTTAGCCAATGTTTCTTTTAAAATAACTCTGAAAATTCTAGAAGTTAACTGTGAATAAATTAACAATAAGAGGTAGATAAAACGTGGGGTATTTAATTTGGCTATCGATTGCAAATGACAAAATATTCTAATATTAATTTCATCCCTTGGAAGCAATAACCATTAACTATTCTGAAGTTGTCTAAAAGAGCACTGCGTGAATTTAAGAATTCAGTTTACACATTCTTACAGTCCTCTTAATCCGCAATTCACATTTAGGAGGATTGCGGAAGCTTATAGAGCTTTGTTCTATCACAATGAGAATTTGTGTGCGTTAATATCATAAAACGATTGATCGGAAATTAGGAGTTGAACGCTGATATTTAGCTCCTCTATATATGTAAGCAGAAAAGGAAAAAATTAGTTTTGCATTTTGACTCGCATTTATAGGATGTATTTATTTTCCCCTCCACACGTTCAATATCTTTGAATACAAGTACCTACAAATAAAATAAATGGCCCGAAACGAGCGGTTACAATCCCTGTAAACCTTTCTGTGGTACCGGTTGAACTCACAACAAAACGGCTTTGCAATCAGCTATGTCAGCATGTTCTCTTGTTTGAAAAGAGCGGAAAAGTGGATGCGGTGAGTTTGTGAGTTTGTTAACTCGGAACAAAGCTATTGAGCGCGACTAAATGGCGGGCTAAGCGGCGACAAAAGTGCATTTTAGCCTTGTTTGCGAAAACAACGGCGTGCCGCCTGCGGGTATTTGCATTGCAGATCTGGCGGTGTGAGCCACGAAAGTATGAATACTGCATGATTATCATACACGTTGGCCGATCGATACTGAAATGTGCACGGAAGCAGTCTCGCGGCTAGGCATTTTTCCGCCCGCACGAATGCGGCAAAATGAATTCAGCGTGCCTAATGTAGGGTGCGTTGCGTAATTAGAGCGGCCCAACGCGCATCAGGGAGCAGGCAGGCACGCATGTGTGCGCGGTTATTAATTCGCGTCTTGACCTACCCCATAAAATGCGTGCACCCCGGTGCCTGCCTGCTCTCACCGCTCGTTATTTTTCCGCTCTGATCACGCTTATTTTGGGTGAGCGGCCGCGTTAATGGGATTAGCTAGCTGGCCGTGCGAAGAGAGAAAGCAAGCTGCTCATTAAAGTGCGGAGTGCATGCCGTCAGCCTTCTTGTCGATCTGATCACGCTTCAACTCGCTTGCTTTGTGCTACCTGTGACCCAGCCGCTCATGCTCTTTGTTGATTTTTACCCTTTCATTGGGTGGAGAGGAAATAATTTTAAGATCTTGCTCAGCTATTGCAAGTGACTATAGGTTTTATTCTCTTTGTGCTGTACAAACAAATCGAATTCAGCCAATATATTTAAGAACTGACAAAGTTGCAAGAATTTTAGTAGCCAGGGGTGTGCGTGGAAATGAGAGCATAATTGAAAGCATTTTAAAAATTGATTCAACAACAGATTAGCAGATATTTACAAGCCTTGTCTGCTGGAATTAGAGACAATCTCCATTTTTGTTACAATCAAAGATGTGGTACAGTACCCATCACGAACTAAACAATTAAAATGTGCAAAGGGTTCTTGATTAATTACGATTATTTAAAAAATAATGCCTATCAATTTAAATTCCCAAATAATTTTAATAGTTTATTCATTAGCCGATTTTACCACACGAACCAAAGTTTAATTTTGAATTTATTATATTGCATTGACACAAATATTTACAGTTTTCAGGCTATATTAGTACAATAATTGGCACTCGTCCGCTGCGAACCGTCATATTTGCCGCAGTGCTTGTTTTGGAATTAAAAAGACCAGGCGGCGTCTGTTTCTTTTACGTCAACCGCAAACACATTAAAACGCAGCACTATAATATAACAAGTATTGTGCTCTTTTGCGCCACACACCACCCTTTCACTTATTCTGTCCAGTATTATTATTTTCCTTGTCCACGTGCCAGCCGACCGTGTTTCCCCCCTTTTATAAAAGCGAGCCGTTGTGACGCAAAAATGGGCACATTATTTATTATTAAAATCCAGCGTCATTAATTTCAACAGCTGGCCTGCAAATAATAACGAATCGGATTTGATTTGCGAGCAAAGACAGTCGAGCGAGATCGATTCCGGCGCAAATGTGTTATTGCTTCTCGCGTTTGAAGTGGAAATAAGCGTTGTTAGTGCTGCAAAAAGGAGCGCGACCCGTTGCTGCGCCTGGAATTGCCGCATCCTGCATCGCCTCGGAACGAAACAGCAGCAGCGCCGGGCACGCCAGCCGGCAGGGTGAAATGAAAGCGAGCGAGAGAGGGAGAGTACCCATTCGTCCGTTTGTTCGGCCGCAATAAAAACAAAACCTCTCGAGAACCGGCAGCAACAGATCAACAACTGGTAGCTCTTTATCGGCCAAACTGGCATAGCCGAAATAGAAAAAGCGCGCGCGTCATGCATAATGGGTCAAGCCTTTCCCCAACAGACAAACAGACAGGTCAAACGCCCGCAAATTCGTTCCAAGCGAAACCTTCGCAGATTCATAGGGAAATCCGCATGCGAGAGGCTTGATTTTGAGCTGAGTGATTCCATAATTGAATTGATATGGCTATTCCTGTGCTTTTGTTTCACAGCATTTCTGCTCGAGTCGAACACTGTACCTGCCATTGTTTGTTTATTTTTATCCTGCTATACAGGCAATTTAAATTTTCAAACGATTGTTACATAATAGAAGTTTTATGGAGCAGTTTTTCATTTATTTTATTAAGCAATTGTGTTGCTGCATTAAGTAATGAAAATCGCTCAAAAGTTGAATCGGAATGCAAAGGGAGGAGAAACAAAAAATGTTAAACTGTGACCAATGTTTTTTACGGTCTAAAAGCGCAACTCGCCCGACCGCTTATCTGTATTTTTAGACGGTGGAATTATATATGTATAATTAAATCGGGGAATACACTTACAGCGTTTGTAACGCAATTAAAGGTTTTCCATGAAGATCATGTAGCTGCGTCTATTTACTGTTCGCTTTTTAATGGACCATTTAACCAGCTGGAGGCAAAGTTTACGTTCCTCACATTGCTTCTTCGGGTTTGCATTTACAGAAAAATTGCCTAACAGTTACACGCATTTTAATTTCGATCGCGACTGACTCGTATGTCTATTTTGCTCGCTTACACAATTCGTCCACCCGAAGGGTTTTGGGTATAAATTTTAAAAATAGCCCTTAAGCACTCACCGTCCTAAGGAATGAAACATCATCCTGCTCGGACCCTCCTTCGCTGTCCGCCATGGTGCAGCCGGAGTGTCTTGCTTAATCCTCTGCGGAACTCGCGAAACCCAGGTGCCCTAGCGCGCCTGCAGAATTGACATAGCGAAAAAAGTAGTGGTGCTGAGAAGCGCAAGCAGTGCGGTTGCTGGCTTCAGTGCGCTCCTCGGCAAGCACCTCTTCTTCGAGCTTGCTCTCGGCACCAGGAGCACACTGGTCAAAAATAGTGCCTTCCTCCCGGCCTGTGTTGACTGAGTGAGTGCGAGTGAGCGCCACGATCGCACGTTTTCCGCACGACCCACGCCAAGAGCAGCAGCGGCGGTGGCGGCGGCGGCACAGGCTGGACGCACACCAGCAAAACACCCTCCGTGATAATGATAACTCGCCTCGCTGCCATGCTACCGCCGCGGGCCACGCGGAATTTGCATTCGCCGCCAGCTTTGCGCCAAATTGCCACGTTTCTGTGCCTTGAATTTTAATTAACGGCCCACCCGCCTCAATTGACTTTCTTCTTTATTCCACTTGTTATTCGTTTTCTGACGACACGATGGCTTTTTGCGTTTGTTTCAAAGTTTCTCAATTTTTCTTTAAGCTTTTAGGTACAACTTTGTTTATTATTATGGACCAGCAGAGAAACTTTTCCCGACTTTGAGCTTACTACAAAATTATTATTTACATATTATTTGGCTCAATATTTTACAATGCATTTTATCAACACATCAAACTTTATTCCACCCCTTTTTGTGTGCAGTGAATTACTTAACTGTTGTGTGTAGTATATCGTTTAGCTAGTCACGCAATGGACTAATTTAAAAGAGATTTTGATGGGGGTTGTAGCTAATATATATTATGAAAACAAGTGTAATATTCATATCGTAAAAAGTTCAAGGTTTTTTTCAACGACTTTCAATTTCTTTCTGGAGCTTAATTAATTTTTGTACTAAGAAAAATCATACTTTGGAATATTTTTGGTAAAATTACAGGTTTTTAATCCATCAAAAGAAATTTATTAAGTCCTCTATTGACCACAAGCTACAAAACTGCAACTCTCTTGTGGGAAACCCATATTTTCTTTGAATCAGAAGGGAGAAATAAATCCAGCCAGCATCGATCACTGCTTGCGCACCTGCTCTCACTGTACGCTCTTTTTTCGCCGCAGTTTTATCGCTCAGCCCGGTTAGGAGAGCTTCGCCACCCCCTAGGAGCCCGATAATACTTTGAGCCACCGGACAACATGCAAATGGATTTTGACTCGCACAATCGATAGAGTGCTTACTGCATTGTTCAGCTAAGTCGAATCGAATTGCGAGGGTCGTGCGAGAGAGCAAACTGTGCCGCTGCGTCAAGCTGAATCTCCTTTATTAACGCACCAAAATGCGCTGTACAGTTAGAAAAACCCTCACAGCTGCGTGAGAGCGCAAAAGGAGTTAGTAAACTTTTATGCGGGATTGTTGCACGCGAGCTTGAAATTTAATTAAAACTTTCTACTTTTAATCGCACAGTCTAGCTATTTACATCATTACAGTCACAATATCTCGAGACGGTTGTCAGCTGGAAAAAAGAGAAATGCAAAGATGAATCAAAACTCCTTCGCAATTTTTTATTTGTGTGTTAAATTTATTTGCAGATGATAAATACAGTGAATTTTTGCAGCTGATATCGCAAATCCTAACTGATACTTGAAAGAAACAGAAAGAGATTTGGGTTGCGGACTTAAAAAGTTGTGTTTTTATGTTGTTGGCATTTTCATGTTTGGTGCAGATGAGTTCAGATTCCAGGCGCTGCAACAAGACGCGAAAATTAGCATTTTGGAAGCAGCCACGCCACAAAATGCTTGCCTTATTCCTCTTCCTCCTCCTCTTCTTCCTCTTCCTCTTCCTCCTCCTCTTCCTCTTCTTCTTCTTCCTCTTCTTCCTCCTCAGCTATTTCCTCCTCAGGTTCAGGCTCGAAGGTAGGCTCCTCCAGAATGTCGTCGTCAGCGGCTCCCTTGCCACCTTCCTCCTCCTCAGGGGTTTCGGGGTCACCCTTCTTCTTGCCAGGTCGCTCACCGAACCACTTGGGCAGCTTGGCTGAAATGTGTCCAAGGTTATTCAACCACACCGAAAATTTTAAGTTACAATAACAACAACAACTTTTCAGTCACATAACATATGTGATTTATGTATCTTGTATTAACTGAGTGACTGTGAAAATACAAAATGGAAAGGGTTGCAGCATGCCTATTTGGTGAAGATTTGTAGTTCCTTAAAATTCATGCACGTGCATAATTCAGGACATTTTATTTTATTTTATGGTACAAGGGGTTTGCTTTACAGTGCCAACTCACTCTAAGTTTTACACCGAACGTTGGTTTTAACGACTGCAAAAAACTAATTACACATAATTATGTTTGTTCCATTGATATGATTTTATTGAGTAACATTAGTTTGGAATGTGAAAACTGCTACATTATAAACATACATCACATTAAGAATGTGCTTTGAACTGAACACAAAAATTTACATCTAAACGAATATAAGAAATTGAACGAAACTGATTTGCCAGTAGTTTAATGTATTGTATCTTATTTTTAAAATCTGTTTGACTTTTTTGCGAATCATAAAACTTACCTCTTTGACGTTGGTCAAACTGTTCAGTTCTATCTGTCCATTGACGCTCCATAGTTTCTTTAGTTAGAAGTTCTAAACCCTGCGCAGGTGAATAAAAAATTTGTAACCACACTTGGAAAAACAAGCCACACTCGAATTTTGCATGTGTTTGCCGCTTGATGATTAGTCAGTTTTATGGGGGTCAGCTGGTTGTCGTCCCGTGGCTTTGCAAAAGTTAGTGTAAAAATAATTGATTAGTTGCAGTTGCTCAAATGGGGGGTGGTCGTTGAATGCATCAGCTCATGACAATACCAAAACCAACACCTCTGGCAGCAAGCTGAAATTCGGGTCACGAAATACTTACCCTTGCTTCTCTTATTGAAATTCTCGTACTTTGTTTTCCAAAGTTTCTCAACAGTTTCGCTAGATAGAGTGTTGAAACCCTACAAGATTAATGATGGGGTTAACATAAATGTGAATTTTGCAGCCGCTAGTAAAACTCCATTTATCCTTTGTTAAAATACCATTTAAATTTAGATTTGGAGAAGTTTTACTAGCGGTGCATCATACTGATTAGGCTGCAGCAGCCTGAGCACCTTAAGAGATACACAAGTCGATGGTTAATTCAAATTAGACTAAATATCTAAACAAAAAATATAATCTGTATCGTCTGGACATAATCAGCTGAAATGAGGAAGTGATCATCAAAACACTGATATAGATATTAAACTTACGCCTTCAAAGAGCTTCTTTTTGTCGCTGTACGACCTCGTGTCCACACGACGCTCGTATTTGGAGGCTACTTGAATCATGGGCTGTGAAACAATAAGGATTGTTACGAAAAATCTCGAGAGCAGTGTATTTCCAACGCACAGGGTACTTGCCGGTAAGAGCCCTGAAATAGTCGGAAATTAGATTTTCTCTAGGTTTTACCAAGTATACTTACTCAGGGTCGAGACCCTTCTTCTGGGCTTTGTGTCTCAGCTGCTGCTTTTGACGTTCCTTCAGCTCTTTCAACTAGATGGAAAGAATTTTCATTAATTTCTCATTTCTTTATAAAAGCAAAAAGTTAACTCACGTCGTAGTCCTGTCTCTTCATTCTCTCCTCCAAGTCGTATTTCTCGGTTTCAAGCTTGACAATGGCGTCCCAGAGCTCTCTAGCCTTGTTTTTGAGCTTGATGGAGTTGAGACCGTCCAGCTCCAGAGGCTTGATACGGAAGCTGAGAGAAATCTTCTTCTCCTCCTCGAGCTGCTCCTTGGTCTTGCTGCGCTCGATCTGGGCGTTGGACAGGTTGAACTGGAAATTCAATTGCTTAGGACCACGACTCGTTCAGCCTAATTTCGTTTGGCTTACGGTGTTGTCCTTCTTGGTGATGGTGAAGTTGGGTCCCTTCTGGGCCTGGTTCTTCATGGACTGCATCATGGCCTGCCTCTTGCGCTCAGCCTCTTCCAGACGCTTCCTCTTCTCATCGATCTCACGCTGCTTCTTCTCCTCAGCCTCGCGGACACGACGTTCCTCCTCTTCCTTCTTCTTCAGAGCCAACCTCTTTTCCTCATCAGCGCGAGCGACCTGAAATTCTGCCGTCAGTTAAATATTCTTTTCGCCTTGAATTCGACTTACCTTGCGCTTGGCCTGTTTCTCCTTCAGCCTCTTGAGGTCATCCTCCTCCTTTGAGCGCTGTTTGCGCCATTCAGCGATGTACTCCTTGAGCTGTTCATCAAGGTTAGAGCTCTTCTGCTGCTGGTTCTGCAAGTTCAGGTCGATTTTTTACTCGCACAAATCTAGGTTAAATACGCTCAGATGCGTACCTTGATGAATTCGGGATCTCCTCCCTTCTCCTCCCTGCGGAATTCGTAAGGAATAAGTAAGGGTCCTTACAGTTGGAAAACGGTAAACCGACATTGATGATTAAATTATTATTTTTACTCTTTATTACAAGCTAAACAAAAAATAAAGCACATGGATTGTGTAGCAGTTTTGTGTTCAGTGTGACTGCTAAAATTAATTAGTTTTGGTGTAAATTGCTGTGAGCTGTGTAAAACTGAACGCGAGATTACTATCATCGAGCACAGTGCAACAAAGATGGGCATGCTAACTCTACAGGGAAAAGCTGTATCAAGAAAGATGTTAGACAGTTTTATTTTTTTTTTTTTCGAAGAGATTGGCCTGCTTTTGGCACTCTGGGATTCGATGGGTGAAAACAATGATTGGATTGAACCAGTTCCCCTACAGCCTACAGCCGATGCTACTTGTTGAGAGGAGGGAGGAAAAATGAAAATGTAAAACAAACGATTCGGATCACAGGGAGTGCGCCTGCAGAGAATCATGTATATGCAACCCCAATGCAGATGTACTTAACTTGTTGCCTATAATATATGCAAGTGCTGCACAAAAGAGAAATGTGAAGTAAAAAGCAAAAAGCACAGTACGAAAAATTGCTTCGTGACAAAAACGGACATAATATTAGAATTATTGACAAAAAGCTTATTTTTTCAGAATACGTCATTATTTAGCCAATTTTACGGACGAAGTGTACATGACCAAATAAGATTTGCGACAGTTCAAAAAATCCGAATTATGGAACGAAAAAATACGTTTTAAGTTACTATAAAGCGTGAGAGAGATTTTTGCATGACGATTATATTATTCTTTTTGGTTCTCCTGGGCAGACTTACTCATCAGCTACGCTTTTGTTGGCATGGTGTTCAACTTCAACTTCATCCCTTTTTGGGTCCGAAATCAGATCAGAGGCAGGGCAGGACAGGAAAGAGGGCACACACGTATGGACATTAATAATCGAATGAAAATCTACTGCAATATGAAGGGCTTGGGCATCTACGGTTACTAAAGCATAGAATTATGATTTATCTTTTTATATTTACACAGGGGACCACTATCAGTAATGCGTATTATTTTTTCGGAATTTTCTGGGAACCATATTTACACGGAGGAGGACACTGTGCCAATTTTGTTCTCGCATTATTGCATTCTGTTTTATAAATGTTTATAGGATTTATGGGATTTATGGTTTGTGTTCTTAATGGTTCTGGCAGTCAAGGAAGTCCAGAGAATTTTGAGCGCCATCCAAATGCAACGATATCGACCCCTCAAAATGCTCAGTCTCCCGAGAGCCAAACCTGGCTGCGTTCACGTTTATGAGTTTAATTTATCTGTGTTACCGATTTACTGGTTTGCACACTGTAGAAGCATTTAAATGTATTATTTGTCAAATGTATACAGAGGTGCTTCCAACTTACCAGGGTGCTACTACAACTATTATAATTTGTACAAAAAACCCACACCCATTACTTGTGTCCCAGTGGTCAAACTTGTATTGATAAGTGGGTTGAGAGCCGTATTTACTTACTTTCTGTAAAAAGATAAAATTAAGGTTTTGGAGGCTATCTAGGCAAAACATTGTCATATCAATGTAGTTCTCTAAATTTTGCGCTAAGCACTATTTAAAAATTTTGTGAGATTATATCTCAGTCAAAATGTTCAATTAGAATGTTGGGGCGTCGGTTGCTGATACTCACTCCTCGTCGCTGAAACACAAAGAAAGTTTTTGTTTTAGTATGTGTTTCGATTTTTGGAAATCTGGACCGGATGACGCGGCGCAGGTGATTATGTTAAAAGTGACGTGAGCTTTATTTTTAAACCGAAGCCAGAGTTGGTTGGCGGCCAACCAGACACTGTGGTACACAAATTCGGGGCAGTCAGCAATGAATTTAAATAGCAAAATAAAATGAAACAAACGTTTCAACTCCGGGCTTTCAAAATGATTTAACATGAGAAAGTAAAAATACTTACGAGTACACGCTCTCTTCGTCCGACATGGCTTTGACTCCTCAGGAGGGCTGAAAGAGAAATTGATGAATTTATCGTTTAAATAATCCTTTTGATTTAATTCTTCTTGATCCCTTCTCCAATACTTTGATTGAAAAAATAACATTTTGACAATTGCACACAACCTGCAATTGCGAGTGATTGCGTACAATGCGAAAATAGCGATTAGCAAATAATGCTGATTGGATCTTGTCATGGTTTGGCAGTCGCTCCTAATTGTCCTGTTTTATGGCTATAGTTCCTAATTAATTCAAGGTCTTTCGAAATAGAGCGCTCAAAATTTCAAAACGAGCTTTGGTCCTCTAAAAATATGAACATTTTTTGGGTGATATTTTTTAAATGTGAATTTCGTCTGGACGTGTGTGCGTGGGCTTTGCTTCCAGGGCTATTTTTATGCGCGTCTTGCCAGCGTGAGAAACACATTTGAGAGAAGCGTAAAGCGAGAAGCATAAAGGACCAAAGAGTGCACGATCTATTTTCAGCCAGCAGTTCAAATATAGGAGGGCGGACGGGCGTGCAAGCGGCCTGTTTTCTACTATTGTTTCTTCCTCTCTAAAATCATTTGAAAATTCTTCTTCCAAATTACACAAGCAAATATTTAGTTCAATCACCTAACAAGCGAAATTTGATATCTCCATGCGAAAGAATTCAAAATAAAAAATATTATAAAATTTCGCAGAGTACAAAACTTGTGTGAGAATGGTTGATTAATTACGGTGGCATAAAATGAATTTAACTAATTTATCCTCAACTATCTAAGCACAAATTAGTAAATATAACATATTTAAAAAAAATGTTAATATTTTGTTTGGTAATTTGGAAGTGTTGTGTTTGTGTTAAGGGGCATATGACAATTAATGCTGCCTATAAGAGTTCGTTAAATACTAAAAAAGTCACCAAAAATGTTGTAAAAATCAAATTATCCGGCAAAGTCACAAAAAGAAGCGCACTGATTATCCGGCCGATCACGATTTTCGCACCAAATCACTCACAACTGCGGAGGAACTGAGCGAACGCAGCAACTCACTTGGCTAGGAATAAAAAGGTCTCGCAGTGGACGTGCAAGACCAGAGAACCAAACAGAAAAGCAGCCTGGAATGTGAGTGTCTCGTTTTGGCGCTTCCTTCAGAGCCGTCTCGGCCGAGAACGCCTTTGCGCAGGACACGCGCCGCTCTCGCTCCGTCCACCAGCAAATCGGTCGGTCGGGACCGACGAGAGCGACCGTCCCACCAACCCACCGACATGACGGCTGAATTCCTCGACCAAAGGATTCTCAAACTCACGATTTTATTTCAGAGTGCTTCGCCGTGTTGGCCTCTGATTAAAAAATAATCACAATGTGCTCAATGAATCACTGAGATTTCTTAATTTTTGCTACGACCGTTGCTCCAATCAAGACCAGGGTTTTAATAAAGAGTACACAATGCTTTTTAGCCCACGAAAATTACTATTTTCTTACACTCTCTCTTAAACAGTTAGGTGATTTTTTTCCTTTTTTTAATATTATTTTTAGAATGTTTTAAGTGTTGCTCGTTGTTTCTTTTATGTGTATTTTGAATGGAGAATAAATAAATTACAACCTTCCCGTCTCATAAGATCGAGTAAACGCACAACAGGAAGAGAAATAAAATTAAAAAAATATCCATCTGTTTGAATAATTTATATATGATATATGTATTTCCACTCTGAAAGCAATGCACCATTTTAAGATAATTAGCAAAAAAAAATCCTTTGGCACTCAGTTATAAAATTACGGGATTAGATCTGCACAAAGCCTTGTCGGTCTTTTTGCAATTCAATTTTTCACACTCAGTTTTTTTTAGAGTTTTTATCTTACAAATTTTATTTGGGGCAATCTAAAAGAATTGATTTAAAATTTAAGCTAGTTCAGTTTTCAAGAATTACGAAATCTGTTTAGAAAACTAAAAATAGGGTATAGAATTACTATCCCCGTCAAAAGACAAATTTAAACTTCCTAAAAATGCAGGCACAGCATCTCGGGCATGTGGCTAAGGTCAAGAGCCCCCTAATTTTGTACTTGTAACCTATTAAAAACTATTTATTCAAAATAGTAATATCATTGTAGTACGTTTAATGGCATTACAAAAAGAAGCAATGAATATGAAGAAATTTCTTTCATCTTGGCAATTTGCTGAGTTATTTGAAAAAAAACAGATGCTATAAATTTTATAACATGAAAATTAAATTAAAATGTAACCAATACAATTGGAAAATTATGCTTTAAGCGACGATAAAAATTTAATTAAATTATATTTTCCATACTAAATTATAATAATTTTGGGGGTGTTGTATTAGTTTTTGTGACTCCTCTTAATTAAAAATAATAAACAACATAAAACTTTCACTGTTCTATTTGCGAAAGTCTCATTTTACGCGACACTTGTTTGGAAATGATATCCCAAATCCGATCCGCTTGTGCAGCAGCCGCAGTTGCGCAAGCTGTTAGTTGTGCAATCGAGTGCGCTAATGCGTCTAGCTGGCACGTTTCCCTTTCCCTTCCGTCGCAAAGCACAAACATTTATTTTCCCCATTTTTTCATCTCGCTTCTTCGCAACTTAAGGCTTCCATAATAGTCTCGCTGTGCCCGATTTATCATGTTTAAATGCTTCTTAGGAGAAATTCTTCAATTATTCAAATCGATTTATGAAAACATGATGATGCGTTTTCTCTCGTCTGCTAGTATGTTCTTCAAGTGCTCTGAGAAACGTCTGATGAAATTAGCGCAATTTGGGTCAATACAAATTAAACACCGCCGTCCGCAGCTTTCACACCTCGACGCATGATTTTCAAGCTTTGTGGAACCTGAGCTGCCTCTCCAATAATAGTTTTCTAGACCGGACTCAATTTTTCCCCGATGCGCTAGCAAAGCTCTTTAATTTTTTACATCAACCAGACCCTCACAAAAGCAGCTGGATTTGCACGTCAGTGTCGTACATGTCCACCGATATTTACGATCATTTGGTAATTTGACATTGAACATAACAGGCCGATCGTTTTAGTCTTGTTCAGGGATGCTAACAATAGCAGTCGAAAATATTCTGACTGACGAGTGAAAGAAGCCAGCATTGCCAACAGATTAGTCACTTGAGACAATCGCTTTGGGACGATCCGATCGTCAGGACGGCCTGTCCTGTCGTACTCGCGCCTCGAGATGTTATCTGACGTTTCAAGTCCTCCAGTGCAATTAGCGGCCATTCATCCCGACACTTGCCAAAAATTAAGTGCGCCCGCGACCGAGGCTATCTTAAGCGGGTGGTGAAAATAATTTGTGTGATTGCTGATAATTTCTCGCCCAAGCGGCTGTTCACGCGAGTTTTAATCAGCCTGCTGAGATTTTTAATTTTCATCCGTGGGCACCAACAGTCTTAAAATTCTGCTCTCTATTTTTAGCCGGGGTGGCAGGTAGAGAAAGGAGATTCAAAATCACTCCGCTGCGCGATAAAATGTTTCTCTCCTCCCACGGCGCGAGCGGCGCAGAGTGCGGGTTTAAAACGAACCTGGCAGGCATCCCTTTTAAGGAGGACACTTTCGTAACGCGAGAAGGGCTGGTCTGCGGGTTAAAAATACTTTGCTTGAGCCTCAAAACTTCGCTACTAGAGGCTAGATGTCAGCTTTGGCCGATGCTACCTTGTTAGTTCGCTTGCGTGGTGCAATTTGACTCCAACTTGCGAAAATATCAGCGGAATAATGATATGGAAATATTTGTATTTTGGTCAATTTTATTAATACAAAAGAATACAATTGGACAAACAACATTTTGATGCAGTACACAATCAAGAGAACAACAGTTGATCTATTCTATCGAAAACATGATGGGAACTTAAATTTTCTGTGATGACAATCCAACAATGCTTAGTTTTTTGAGTCAGTATCCATCCCTGCAGGAGTATTAAGGCAGAGGTGTGTCAGCCGAAATATTTAAAGGCTCCAAAATTTGAAAGACGGCTGCAGCTAGCTGTTAAAGTCTTGTGGTCGATTTAAAAGCTTCTTAATTCAAATAATAGACTGAGGACTGCTCAAAAGTTTGACCAGATGTTATAAAACAAGCAAAAGTACCAACAACTGAACTTGATTAAAAGCACGCACGTTAAATCGCAGGAAATAAATAAATAGCAACAAGTTCTACCAAATCGGCAAAACACTTAATTTTGTACGGACACGTCCAAAACATTGAAAATACTCCCTTACGACGGGTTCTGTTCTGATGTGGACTGTAAAAAGTGGAATGTGCATTTACAAGTAGTGGAGAGTCTTGTGGATACGTTAGTTTTGGGCCTGAGCTTCCATCATTCTGGGGGCCAATCGGCTGACCAAGGCGATACCGTTTTGCACCGGGCCCTTGAGGAATGCTGGGAAGCTGGGCTTGTTGGCAGTGGCTTCCAGGTGCACTCTGATTTCGTGGAACATGTTTCTTGTGTATGGATTGCGTCTTGATGCGTAACGGAGCGTGAGGAAGTTGTAGTAGATGAGGGGAGTTAGAAGTCCAGCCTTTCCCCTGAAAAATTCAATTAAAATTTAAAATTTGAAGTCAACATAATATGACCACAAATACTCAAACAGCAGTAAAGTCAATATGGAAAAATCAACCCTATTTACCTTTATATGCAAGTATATTCTTATATTTTGCCGGAATTTTGGCGATATTGGTCAACAATTTTCAGCATTTTTTTAACTTTATCGTAAAATAATTTGAATGGGGAAGAAGTTGAATTGGGTTTGTTAAGTCAAAACAGTAGCTTTTCTTTCTTATCTACTAAATAAATTGCAAAAAAATTAGGATCACAGCAATTGTGCGATTTTTTTCAGAATTTCGCCTTTTATATGTAAGCGTGATTGAGAACTATTTTTAGTATGTCTCTGCCAATTTGTGAATTTGTAATTCATGTAAGCCGGCAGGAGCTTGTGCTCAGCTCGGCAGAAGGAGAATGTGGCTGGCCATGTGAGGCACGTCTCGTCCACTTGAAGGTGGCTTGGGCACGTTGGGCCAAACCACAAAAATGGTCTGCGGATTTAAACCATGGAACTGATTGTCATTCAAATTGAATTTTTAGAAACCTGGCCAAACCGGCTGTAGTCTGCCCATATGACAACTACCTAACTGATAATATAACCGGCGGAAGATTGGAATTTGGATTTAGTATAGACGGACCTGAGCGTTCCAAAACTCCATTCGAAGATAAACGCCTTGATGTATGATTGGATGAGCATGAATGTTGTGTAACTGAGCTAAATTACCATATTTTGATTTATCGTCGTCTTTCAAAATTAATAGACGGATTTTTTTCATATTTTAATTTGAAGCAAGATATTTAATTTATGATTTCATCTCAACGATTAAGAACATTTTAAGAATACTCTCAAATATCTGAGCCAACCTGCAAAGGAAGTTATTCCTGTACTCGCATCTCACCTACTTGTAACATCAAAATTTTCCAAGCAAACTTATAAAATTTAATGATATATCCATAAAATGGTGAAAATATTGAAAAAATTAAGAGCATGTATGTTGCAATAGTTGTAAATTAAGCAATAATTATTATTAATACTTGCTTAAAAAATTTGCACTAATTTTACTATTGTCTTTTGCACCAAAATACCAACTAAAATTCGCAATACTGGAAATAATTTTTCACGATTGTTAGAATTTAAAAAAACCTCATGTACTTTTGGTACAATTAAATAATGCAAATTAAAATTTCCAAAAACATACTAAAACAGTTGATACCAATGGAAAAGTAGATATTGATAATGTTTAGTTCTGCAAATTTCAAGATGGAAAAGATGCAAACAACTTACAAGAAAATCATGATGATAACGAATGGCATGAGGAAAATTTCGGTGAAAGCCACCATTCGCAAGATGTTAACCGACTGGAACTCAACCAAAGAAATAAGCATCCTAGCGCCCCACCACGAGTTCTGACCAAGTTGCTGTTGTAAAAGAATAAATTATTAACTGGTGTAAAACATATTAATAAAACTGAACTCACATCAAGAAGAGTCAGCGAGTAGCTAGCAGAATGCAGAAGTGCGAACAAAAAGACAGGCAGCAGCACAACTGAGAAAAAGTTAAGGAATCCCTTACAAAACAAAAGACAATTCAAGTCAAATAAAAGTGCCGCGAAAATCAACATTAAGCTTTAAAAAATATTTCCTGTTTTGTTAATGAGTTGTTGCTCATGTAAAGCATAATAACTACAATATCAACAACATTGTTTTATGTTGTGTTTCACGGTTAGTTAAGCACTATTATCAAGAATTTTCATATTTTTCAATAAAAAGGATACGGGCCACAGGCGAGACGTAGAGGAAGATGAGCGAGAAAAAGAGGTAGTGGCAGCTGTCCTCAGCGATGAGCTGCGCGAAAAACTGCTGCGAGAGCTGCACTTGCGGTAGTCGGAGGTGCAGACGCAGGGCACTTGTGGCTGCATTCGCCATTAGAGCTTTGTAATAAGAGTTGTACGCGTTCCTGCAGGAAATTCCCAATTTAGTTATAACAGCTTAAAAAACTATACTGACGTTTAATTACCCAGTGAGCGGAATGAAATACATCAACGTGAAGAAAATGGTGCCAACTCGTGTGCACCATAAAGCAAAATCAAGCTTGTGGGATTTGATGTGCTCGACGAATCCGTTCCAGTTCAAGGGATTTCCAGCAGGTCGTTGTTGCTCCTGTTGCGGGCTGTCCTGGCCCGAATTAGCGTCAGAACTCATGTTTGATCCTTTTCCTTCCTGGTACTTGGTCTAGTCTGGAATGCAAGTGTCTTGGAAATTACAAGAGCCGATTTTCTTTACGTGTTTACAAAGTCTAGAAAGTGTGGCAATGATGAGACAGCTGCAGCAAACACCTTTGTGGGGGAGCGATGTGTGAAACGTGTGTGGGTCTGACCGTGGCCAATTTATGGCCGGGCTTTATGACTTGAAATCGAGTGTGCCACTCCCAGTATATGGATTTCTATGAAATATTCAAAACCCACCGATCGATCGGCTTACCCTTTTTAATCACGAAAATTACCTGAGAAAATGAAATGGGGCACGGGGTCGAGCAGCGCAGGACTTTCTCGATTCCGTTCCTTCGGTCTGGACTAGGTGTGCACTGACTTGCTCAAAAACAACGAATAATGTAGTTATTGGCAGTGCTGGCAGCACATGAGAACAAAATATTTACACCTAGGTGCTATGAAAAGATATAAAAAATAACAATCAAATAAAAAATATTTTTGAATTTGAATATTATTTGAACCTGTTAGTTTATTTTACTCTAGATCACAACAGTTTTTAGGAATAATTTGTTGAGTATTTGCTCAAGTTGGCCAGAGTGTAAATCAGATGACCTGCGCTGCAGTTGACAGTTCTTTACTTTGGACTTGCCTATTTCACGTCGCTAATTTAGCTTCTTTCCTTCTTTATCTTATTTGCTCTAGAAGATTGGGATTATTCCGATAATTTGGTAAGATCATCTTGATTCAACACAAATGATGCATGTACATTTTCCGATATGATTTATGATACCTAAATGTTGACAAATTTAGAAACACAAACCTTCGTAACTCACGATGTGGCCCTCGGTATTGTTTGATAAATAATCCGATTAATGTGCCAGTGACGCACTAACTAAGACGACTCTGCTTGTGTTTTCTTAGGCCAGTTACACTCCTCTAGCCACTATGGACGGTGGATACTCACTTTATCAAAACAGCAGCGGCGGCAGAGGCGAACGAGACTTTCATCAGTTGGCCCACTCGATAGGAAGCAGCATCCAGAAAATCTCGAAAAATGGTATGGACGTAAAACAATTATTTCTTGCCGTTATAACATTATCTCGTTCCCTACAGTCACTTCTATGCAGCGAATGGTTCACCAACTGGGCACACCTCAGGAGAGTTCTGACTTGAAGTCTCAACTGTAATTAAAATTGTTTCCTCTGGTTCAACAAAATTGAATCTGTTTAACCAAATTTTTAGGCGACAACTCCAACACTACACCCAGCAGCTGGTGAAAGATACGAACGACAACATCAAGGAACTCTCCAAAATCAACACATCTGTTCCTTCAGAAAAGCAGCAATGGAAAATGCAAAAAGAGCGACTCACAGAGGAGTTTACCACGGCGCTGACGTCCTTCCAAGAGGTCCAGAGGCTAGAGGCCCAAAAAGAAAAGGAGGACATCAAAAGAGCTAAGCAGGCTTCTGGCAGGGTGGCCTTGTCCATGGGTTAGTAAAAAATAAAATTTCCTTTCCATGTTACTTTTATCATGCTTACTTCTCGTCATTTCTTCCTGCTTCTCCTGATTCTATATTATTTATAAAGATTTTTTTTATATTAAGGGAGTTTTAGGTAGTTCTGTTGTTCCTTTGTTAAGGTTTGGCCAGTTGAGTCGTAGTTTTCTCGCTCAAAAACTCAAAATATTTTTGTATTCTATTAAGTCTTCAATTTCTTAAAAATTGTGGCAAGGAATGAAATTAAATTTGAGCTATTCTACCTACTGCAGCTAAGAATTGTCGCCTTTTTAGCATTTTGAATTTAGTATGTTAGGCCCCTGTTTTATTATTTTAGGATAAATGTTAACACTAGGGGTTTGTTGTGTCATATTACATTTCAAACCACCGGGGGCTAGATTCACGCGACGCGCAGGTATGGCGCTAGCTGGGGTAAGGCGCTTTGAAACGGGTAAATAAACAATGCAGTAGAGAGGCGAGTTCCCGACAATACTGTTATATAATTTGTATTACAAAAATAAAGTACGCCTAAAAAATCAGAAAAACACTCGTGACTCTCGTACAGGAAGCAAAAAATGATAGCTCGTGGAATCCAATATTTTGACGCTATGTTAGATCTGATCGGTGGGAACCAATAATTACTACGCACATCCTGCCACTGCTGATTAAAAAAAGACACAGTCCTCGTTTCTTTTAAAACTTCCTTAAAGTATATGAAAATAGTCAATTGGTCAATATTAAAGAAGTACATATGTTTTTACAGCGACAAGAGTGAAGATCTTTTAATTTTCTATACTTATCTAAAACAAAATATAGCGGAACAGGTACACAGCACAAACGTAATGACCAATAGCACAAAGTATAAAGCCTTTTGATAATATCTTATTTGGCAATAATATAACTTAAAACTTAAAAGCCTTCATAACTAAAACATTTTTTTAGATGGATTTGGAGGAGCGAGTACGAGACAGTCCGAGCAGCTGATAGAGCTGAAAGATCAGCAGGAAATGAAGCAGGCCCAGCTGCAAGAAGAGCAAGAGCTGAGAGAACTGGAAGAGCGGGAGCAGGCGATCAGACAATTGGAGGTATTAATTAAATTTTCGTATTTGAAAAGAAAAAATAATCTTAGCAAATCCACAGAGTGACATTGGCGATGTAAACCAGATTTTCAAAGATCTGGGACAAATGGTGTATGAGCAGGGGGAGGTGATCGACAGCATAGAAGCCCATGTTGAGAAAACAGAAATATTTGTGTCTGAAGGTACGGGCCAGTTGAGACAGGCCAGTAACTATCAGGTGAGATTTTAATTCAGCAAACTATGATGCAAAGTAACACTTCCCTTTTTACCCTACAGTCCAAGGCGCGAATGAAGAAGTTCATATTCTTCACCTGTTTGGGTCTTGTTTTGGCTGTGATTCTTGCGTACATCATTTATGAACTATCAAATTAATATTTAAACTGGAAATGATTGATGAGTAACCATGCAAAGTATTTAACTGAAATCTACTGACTAGTTAATTTATGATTCTAATACTCATTAATTTTGTCATTCCAAGTGTTAGAAAATTATATTAATTCAAATCCTATTTTGCCATTAGTCACTGTGACAATATAAATCTATACCATCTTATGTAGGATAAGTTTTATGTTTGTCAACTTAAAATATCACTATAATTTATGAGACTCCTGTGAATTACTGATCATAATTTGGCCCAAAAACCTGAGTCATTTAAAATATAATCTTATTATGCTCTGGGCCATGAAATTGTCAAGTTTTAAAATTGAGTATGTGGTAAGCTGGTTTCAGAGTCATTGTTTAATAAATTTATTTAATAAAGCACTACTTCTTTCTAAGCAAAACTTGTTACCAATTTTCTCAACAAAACCCGCCATTCATGCTAGTTGTTTCTCCAGTAGACAACAGTCGTCAACAGATGTGCCGTAATTTGAGCAGCAATTAATTTATGCTTACGATAAATTTATTTACATAAGAGGTCTTAGCCTTGTAGTTTTAGGCCGCAGCTGACTAAACCCACTTCAGCCAAATTTTTACCCAGCAGCGACGGTTGAGTATTTAGGCCGAGGGCAGGCGCGGCTGTTGAAATTTTAGAAGTGAAGTTAGTGCTTAATGGCCAAAACAAAGTTTGTCCTGCAATATTTTAATTTTTACCGGCTTTTTACAAATTTACGTAAACAGATTCAATCAAAAGCTTGACTCCTCCTAATCTCTATAACGTCAGTAGAATTCAAACCTCAAGAAATTGTTTATTGAAAGAAACCACTCATGCTGTAAAATATTACTCGGTTTAAATGAAGTGCTACTTCTTGGTGAATATCAAACTGTTTGTTTTCCCATAGATATGTCCTGCTCATACACCAGGGAGGCAAAATTGAATAATTTCAAAGAATTATGATGAGCCGATTACCTAGCTTGCTTCTGTCTTCGTTGGCATCAATCTATCAAAAATAAGTAACTATTTATTTCCAATTATTTTGACGCCAATAAAGAGAAAAATTTAATTATGAGTCCTAGAAAGCTGTATCTCTGTGAGCTGACTCTAGGGCTTTGCACTCAATTGGTCAATTAAGTTAACACCGAGTGCTTGAATAGTTCTTAAGTCCTGGTTTAGTGTGAAAACAGAGCAATATCAGAAATAAGACTGAAGAATTATCTTAGATCTTCTAATGCTGATCAATAAAAATATATTATATTATGCGGTTCAATTGAAGACCACTGAAACCAATAAGACTGGGTTATGGCATTTTACACCACACAGCTTTCAGGATCCAAATTCAATAACTTCTAATATATTTACATATGTTGGAAAATAACATGCAAAGCTTTTTAAGTTTTTATATTTAATGTTGCAAACTTATGACATGATAGGACCATCCTTAGCGGGTTTGTGGTCGCTCATTGGTCCTGTGGGCAAAACCTCTTCCTTGGGCTCCACAACGGAAACATTGTCTGGAAGGGGCTTCTTGGGTCCAATCTTGCCATGAGGATCCCATGGCAACATGATTTTCACCTTGATGCCAAGCACACCTGCGTTTGAAAGAATAAATGAATGAATTGGGTTTTGATATATTGTTTAGGCCATACCTTGGCGCAATAACACGTGACGGGTAGCACAGTCAACATACTCGTTGGTGGGCTCTCCAGAGTGGATCATGAGACCGTCGACGAACTTCATGGACTTGGCACGCTGACCACGCAGCTTTCCAGAGACAACGACCTCACAGCCCTTGGCTCCAGACTCCATGATGTACCTCAAAACACCATAGCACGCCCTACATAACAAAGAGTCAGCATCAAAAAGCTTAGGCCAGTAAACAGTTGCCTACCTTCGGACAGCCAAACCACCGATGAGTTTGTAACGAAGAGACTCAGCCTGAGCGATGGCGCACAGACCCCTGGTGGCGACCTTCTCGGCATACAGCTCAAGGGACTGGTCGGCAAAGTTAAATCTCTTCTGCACAACGGAGGTCAATTCACGGATCCTCCTTCCCTTCTCTCCAAGAACGCTCTGTGTTCTTGTGGCCATGATGATGATTTCAGTGCGGGTTGGTGTAACACGCACTTCCACACCTGAGTAGCCATCCTCGGCGAGCTCACGAGTCAGGAACTCGTTGAGTTCAGCCTTGAAGACACCGTCAGCGACGAACTGAAATTTGAATTCGCGTTAGATCAAGTCTTAAGACTTCTCAACAAAAGTGCCGGATTGACATGTGTTGTTTGTTTACATGGAAAGTGACTGAGGCTTCACAATATTCCAAGACTATTGACAACTATTTATGTTTTGGAGACGCCTGATTGAGCTAGAAGTGCAAAACAAAGCGGAATCGACTAAAAATTGGATGAACCGATCTCTCTGACAACGACAAAAGACACAGCATGACTTTATTTCAGGCGGCGTATTTTAGAGGCCAAAATGAAAGTAAACAATCCAATGGAGAGACGATTGGATCATCTACCACGAACAACCATTAATTAAACTACAGTCACATTCCACCAAGACTCAATTAAAGGGTAGGATCACACAAATAAAGACGGATAAACTCACCTTTCGCTTTTTGGATATTTGTGCCGCCATTCTCCAACGTGTTAAGGGTTACTTCCACGGGCTGCAAGAGATCTATGTAAAAGTTCCACGAAGCAGCGTTGTCAGCCAGATGGCAGCACGGTACTGACAAAATAAAGCCTCTGATTGGTCCTTTTTTGTTCAAAGAGGTTGTGTTAAAAATAATGCTCTTTGGTCTTTGGCTCTCTGAAACATGTGATCTTTAAAAACATAAACAAACGAACACGCCGAGTTTACGAAATTTGTTTCTTATTACCGTCCGTTACTGTCATTTTAAAAATATATCTTACATACTATAATCGCAAGATATTTTAAAAGATATTGTGGCAAAAAACACGGACAGGCAAAAATTATACATTAAACAGTTTAATACTAACTTATTAACAGCGAAAATGTGTGGAATATTTTGCCTGTTTTCCAGCGAGAAATGTTGTGAAAAAAATAATAAACTGCAGAGCTTGGTGAGAAAATCATTCTAACATTACAAAAATATGCAAGTTTCTCCATTCTGTCAATATTATGTATCTATCTACATAAATTTACGAAATTTACGTCATGCATATCTCACTTGTGGTAACATTATTTTTTGTCATTTACTTCAAAACAAATCCAAGAGGGGCTGGTCTTTTGAGAGTAATTAAATTTAAAAACTCGAACAGTACTCGAAATTGAAATTTAAAAAAAATGCAAATTGAATTTTTTGTCCTCGAAATAACGTGTCAAAAGAATAAGCTAACTTAAATGCAAATACTATTTTAATTTTTGCTGTTTCAGAAAAGTCATTTTAAAAGTTCCATACTGGAACGCGGCCCGGATTGCAGCAGTGAGCTTGAATTTAATTTAGAGGGGTGGAATGCTTACTTTTTCGCATCTGTGCTGGGACTTCAAGGAGCAGAAATTACAAGTCAGCCAGCAACCGATGAAGAAGGAAATCTGTTGCTATGGAATGGAGACGTCTTTGGAGGACCCACAATTCCTGTAATGATGTTGCCATGCCAAAATGCCATTTCTGACTCAAAATTATTTAACAGCCAGCAACAAGTGACACTACATTTCTGTCTCAGTCTCTACAGTCTACGCAAGGTTCTCAAAAGGATATTGTCAATATCCTGAGCTCTGTGGAAGGTCCCTGGAGCTTTGTCTATTGGAATAGAGCCACTAAGGAGCTTTGGTTTGGCAGAGATCCACTTGGTAGACATAGTCTTTTATGGAATGCCAAGTGCTCAAGCAATTTGGTGCTATCTTCAATTGGGCATCGTCTAACTGAATTTGAAGAGGTTCCCGCTATTGGGATTTTCCTAGCAAAGTTCTCTGAAGAAGCATACTCAGTGACATTGTTTCCATGGCACAACTTAGACATAAATTGTGCAATTGAAAACTTTCAACTCAACAAGATTTTCAACTTTGAAGTTTCCCCCGACATTATGGCCAAATCAAATTACTGCTCAAACAGTCTTCTGCTACCTGAAAGCTGTGATAGTTTCATTCAACTAGTCAAGGATGGAGCCGATGAGCAAGCAGAGACATTTAATATTGAATCCTTCTATGAAAAACTTCTAAGTGATCCTGAGGTCCTTGCAAGGGTTGATAATCTTATTTTAGAGCTGAAGACTGCAGTCGATGTTAGGTGCAAATTGCAACCAGCCAAATGCAAATCTTGTGTAAGTTTAAAGGCAACTTTTGCCAGTTGATTCTTAAATTTTATTTTTTTTTATAGAAAAACGCTGCGGAAGCATTGGCGTGCAGGCACTCTAGGGTAGCTGTGCTTTTTTCTGGAGGGTTGGACTCCACGATCATTGCTCTTCTTGCACATTTTTGTGTCCCTCCAGGATCTAGTATTGACCTCATAAATGTTGCCTTTCCCTGCTCACAAGCTCAAGTTCCACGCACAAAGGGCAAGAAGAAAGGATCAAAATTTGCAGAGGAGCCCGCAATAGTTGACACGATGGAGCAGCAGTTAATACAGAGTGATCCAAGCTACGAAACTCCTGACAGAATAACTGGGAAAGCCTCTTTTTCTGAGCTTGTGAAAATCGCTCCAGATCGTGAATTTAATTTTGTTGAGGTGAGTTCAGGTCATTGTAATATTTTAATCTGATTATTGAATTCACTAAATTTTTGTAGGTGAATGTCACCAAAGACGAGCTGAAGCTGAAGAGAAATGAGTGCATAGCAGATTTGATATTCCCTTTAAATTCGATTTTGGACGATAGTTTAGGTTGTGCACTTTGGTTTGCTGCTAGAGGCCAGGGAATCAAGCACAATACAGCTGGAACCACTGAAAAGGGCTATGAGTCACCAGCAAACGTAGGGTTTCCAGATCAAATTTTGAAGTATTCAAGTTATAATAAATAATGCTTTATTACTTTCAGGTGCTGCTGCTTGGAATGGGAGCTGATGAGCTGCTAGGTGGATATTCCAAATATAGGAAACAGTTCAGTAAAAATGAAGACTGGTCATCAGTAGCGAAATTATTGGCTCACGATTTGGCTGTGATACCTTACAGGAATTTGGGAAGAGATGACAGGGTAGTGAGTAATTCAGGTTGGTTTCATTCAACTTTTTGATAACTTTCATTGTTTAAATTGTTATCCCGCTAAATAGGTCGCCAGCCACGATTCCCGTTTCTAGCAGAAAACTTTGTGCAATTTATTGTCAATCTGCCTGCGCACTTAAGGACTGCACCATTTGGCTTCTTGCCCTCTGGAGCTGGAGAAAAATTGCTTTTGCGGTTGGCTGCATTCCGTTTGGGTCTCAAAGTGGCCTCAACGGCTCCTAAGAGGGCTCTGCAGTTCGGTTCCAAGATAGCCAATCTGGAGTGTAAAAACGAGATAGGCCACAATGTGTGTTCAAGACTGTTACTATCAGAGGATAATTAATTGTCGCTTTTAGAGCTTAAAATAAATGCGACGCAGAAATTAAAAGTTGTCCTGCGTTTGGACGCTGTGATTTCGCGAAGAGCAAAGATGAGAGGCTAATGTGTTTTATTATAAATCGTTCAAAGAGGCATTAAAGTGCTGTTTCCATGCTAATCTACAGGTGGCTGAAACAGCAGCACATAAAACGATAGCGCAACTTGGCTCTGACGCCATGGCGGCAAGGAGGTCACAAGTTAATTGCTTTTCATCTGCAGTGCCCCCGTCATGTTGGCAATGTCCGTCTGAAACGCGGGTGATTAACCCTGCAGGCTGTGTCGCGCCACACGGACGGCCACCCCCACGGGGCGCCGTGAATTCCGGGAATGCTGCGTGCATGTCGGATCGGAAATCGGTGCTCGCCGCCGATTAATCATGAATGCACGTGCCGCCACAAAGTCTGCCACGCGAACGTTGGCAGCACTGCATTCTGCGATGTCACGCCCTATTTTTTACCCCTCTGCATCTTGCGTTCATTTCTTCTGTCGCCTGTCGCGCCCAGCTTTATCCCGGCCCCACCCAATATAACATATTGTTGAAAAACATCTTGAACTGTCTTGTCCACAACCCGCACGCTTTTCTTAATCAGCAGTTCTCCTCCGCCACCTGCCGAAACAACCGCTGTGAGTCGAACCGAGTGCATTCAGTGTCCTCCAGCCGCCCCCGGAAACATAGACCATACCGTCGTAGTGTGCACCCCAAGAGACACCAAGCAGCCACCGCCGCAGACACCCACCCCGAAACGCGTCACCCAGCAGCCCTTGGGCCGAGCAGAGCGAACAACCATGAGTGAATTTGACTGGCAGTAAGTGAGTGCATTTTATAATCCCACTTTAGTTGGCCAACAACCGCCTGCCTGCCCGCCCGTCCGCCTGCCATTACGCAAATTCGCCTCCAGTCCGCTGCAGGCTGGTGTTCGCGCGCGCCCACCGCATTCGATCCCGACTGCCGACGGCCCTAACGCGCACCACGCAGCGTCGAAATCGGCGTGCTAGCGTTTCGCACGTTCGTCATTCCGCAATTCTCGTCCAACGCGGCCCAGCAAGGTAAGGCCCGAATCGCGTTTCTGTTCGCCAGACCGTCTACTGCAGGTATTGATTTGTCGTGCTCAATGGCGTACGTACACACACTCGCTAACTTGCGTACCATAAACAACGCCCTTCTATCGTGTCGGGCCGAATCGCCCCCCGACGGGCCCCCCGAGCGATTGCAGAAGTTCGCGAAACACTTTCCCTGATTTTATTCCGCAGCAGGGAAAGGGGCGAGCGGTCGCTAAGCAAATCGTTCGGCGCGGTTACCAAAATGGCTTGCTCTCGAAGATTCGCCTCGCGCGCGATCTGACCTTTTAACTGGCAAAGTTCAGAGCGTGTTTCCGAAGCAAAATCGGCCGCCAAGCCAAAGCTTATCGGCGGTGTGAGCGCGCTTATCGAGGCGGCTCTCATTATCACGAAATTAATTTAGCGGCGCACCGTGAGAGAGCGAGACGACCGCAAACCGCGCGCGCGTTATGAATTAATTAAATTATTAATTAGGCGTCATCAGGGGCAGGGGCAATTAGCAGCAAGTGCAGGCAGGCATCATCCGAATGCACCTGGGCTGGCGATTCGCGCGAACGGGGAAATTAGTCGGCGCGCGGAAAGTAGGCCAGTGCATTCACCAACTCGGTCGGAGCGGAGAGCAAGAAGCAATAGCACCTTGAGGCGAGCGAGAGCGTTTGTTCGCGGTGCTCATTCTAATCCGCGCTCGCTGGCGTCTTTGTGAAAAAGTCAGTGGAGGTCGGAGGATGCCGTCGTGTATCAAGTGTCGCCGCTTTCAGCACAGCCGAACCCAACCCCTTGCATTTCTCACCGACTGGCTGCTTCCCACGTAATTCAATCTAACACACAGCTTAAGAAAATCAGCGGGCAGCACAGATTTTTCGCGTAGCGCACGACACACGCCGCGTGTCATGCATTATTTTTATTGTGTCTTTCGCGTTGCTCCGCCAGCGTGTACTTTTCCTTCTCCGCCGACCCACCGACCGACCATTGTGGCGCAGTGCAGACTTTTGAATGTGCGATGCCGTGTTTAGTTAGTTGGTCGCCGCCGCCGGCCAGAGACACACACACACACACAGCTAGCCAGCCAGCCAGCCAGCCGCTTCTTGCTTCGCTGCTGCAAATGTCGCGCGCACCGGCACCGCCAGTGCAGCAGTCGCCCGCCGTCCTCACTTCTTGTGAGTTTCTCGCCCTTTTTGCCGCCCCGTAATTAATGGCATGCAAGTGGTCCTTTCGCGACGTGTGCATTTAAAGAGCGCTGCATCCACTAGGGCACGTTCGCTGCCACTCGCTGCACGGTCGGGTAATTGCCAACCACTGCCACGAGCCGAGGGGTGCACCCGACGCCTTTCGGGGGAGCACCCACACCCACGCGCAGACATACGTCGGGGATTTCCTAATTGTTTTCGCACACGCCGCTTTTCCCTCTTATCATGTCGCCTTGCGACGTAACCTTCAATTTGCTCATCGATTTCATTCGAGTTTGCTTCTTTAGATTGCCATTGGAATTGGAATTTTGAATTCGTAAAAAGTGTAAGACAATTATTTTTATTGCAGCACGAATTTGTTTTCGCTCCATGGCGTATTTAACCGCTTTTACTTTCTACGACTATTCGATCGTGAAAATATCTCACCACTTCCGCAACTTTTGGTCGGGATAAAAATTCCGAAAAAATGGCCACACCGCTTTCTTCCTTGTAATATTTTATACATTTCGTTCTGAAATAGTGTCACGCTTTTCTCTCACTCAAACATTTTTCTGAAACGCGCAATTGATTATTATTTAAGCCCCATCAGCTGGAAAATTTTAGGTCGCACGGTTTCAGCTTTCTCCAACTGTGGAAATGACGGACTAGCCGTCAGCCGCGCAGCCGTAAAAGTAAAGCTGTTCGGCATTGGTTTCCAATGAAGGCGGAGAAACGGATGCGTTGATGTTGCAACTGACTGATTGCTCTTGAGGTCTGATGTTTATCACTTAGTTGCAATTTTGAAGTGTCGTTTCTTTTATATAATTCCAAAAATGTTGTACAATTCACGCTCGTTAAAATTACCGCATGAGCCATGAAATAATTTTAAACTCTTCGGGCTTCAGGTGTTCATAATTTATGTGCAGTGGCAGTGGCGTGCAATTCTGAATATTTGCCAAGCTCAAAATGGAGACGTAACCTCCCAATTACAATAAATAACTGGATGACACTTCCAAGCTAACCAACGATCAGGAAAACAACATTTTTCTTCGCAACGTATCGCGCACTCATCGGGTTGCGGTTTCCCCCTGGAAATTCCGCCCTCGGCCGCGACCCTCAGAAAAATTCTGCCGAGTGCATTAAAAGCTGCCGCCACTCTCTTTATATGACTCCAATTTTGCTGCCGCGTGTTTTTGATGTCGGTGCAAGCGCTTATGCGTGACGCAATTATTTTAATGCCAACGACGACGAATGAATTTGTACACCACACACACAGCCTGCTGTATGAGTCGTGTGTGCATTCGTAAATACACACACACGCACACATAAATGTACATTCCGTCCTGCCTCAGCGGCCTGTGGGGTTTGAATTATTTACTCAAATTTCAGGGCGGGTGAGCGCATTTTTATTGCTCACCCGGGTAATGGAAGTTTGTTTTCAGTGTGCGTTCATTGGTTAGTGCTGCCTCCTTATCAGCCGAGGTGGAAAGGTCAAGTGTGCGCTCATTTTCGCAATTTATCTTGCGCTCTTTATTTCTCTAGAAGCAAGCGACAGAGTGCCGTGTCGCCGCAGCCGTAAATTATTAACTCTGGAATTTTTAATGCGCTTTATCATTCCGGCCAGCGATAGGGCGAGCTTAGCATGTGCTCCCTCCTTTGGGACTGATTTTCGAAGATGATTAATTTATATGACCTCGTTTCCTCGCAGACTCGAACAGGAAATTTGACTCAGTGTGCGTGGTACTGCCTTCCAAACGCTAAATGAAAAACGATCACAAGTTATTTCGTATGAACGTCGAGTTTCGAGAAATTTTCGCTCGGACCCACGGTTGCTATGGTCGCAGTAAATTTTTGTTTAGTGAAGATGATAATGCGTCTTGTAAATAAACAGCAAAATAATGACGAGAGCTTTCACGGCTCGCGACTTAATACCATGCTGATTTTCTAACACAAAAATGCTTTAAGTAGGCTACCCAGGGAGCAAGTGGCACGAATATTTCCACACAAAAAACATCAAAAGTTGAAATCCTTTTATAGCTAGTACTGCAGCAGTTGTAAACCTTATCAATAATAAATACAAAACTTTTTATGAGCGCAGTCTCTTGGCTATCTTTTTTGTCATTCTTAATGCTAATTTTGTAGGTTTTGTGTTGTATCCCCTCCTACTATTCGGAATTTGAATTAGTAAACATTTCACTAGCGATCAACTAAACCATGCCGGGATTAACTCATATGTATTTTTCCAGTTTGTTTGCTGGTTAGAATCCATGACGGAAGCTGATTGTTTTTTTATCAAAAGTGCCAGCTGTAGCATTTACGCCCAGATGAAATTGATCGTTTTCCTTTTCAAGATTATGTCATTGGCCACCGAACGAAACAACGTGAACTTATCGCTCTAAAAATACTCCATTTTTCTGTTCGGAAAACCATACGAACCACCACTGATAGTGTGCAAGTTATCGCTTTGTTAGGAAACGGCGCGATTGCCCTTTCCTGTTTCCACTGCCGACGGTGTGGCGGTTAACCAGAAAATTTCGGCGACGTTTGCGCAATCAGAAGCTCGCTAACTCGCTTCATTATACAACAGCGAACATGAGGACGCAGCTCCAAAAGTGCTGTCGTTTGGTTTTATTAATGCAATAAAAAACACGACGTGCTCTTTAACACCTCTGCGGCACATGAGGAATGTTCTGCGTGCACAAATTATAAAGCACGCATGTCTTGATATATATAAAATGGATCAATTTTCCCACAGATTCATTGTCCATTGGCTTCGTTCCGCGGGCATCGAGTACTCGCGGCATTGCGGCATTGCAGGCAACGGATTTCTGCATTATTAATCGTTTAATCCAGATTTTTTGAGAGTGGCATTGTGCTCTGCGTCGAAGAAAAGGCAGCACCACTAGTAGAACACACACATAATGTAGGCGAGCAAAACAGCAACGCGGCGACGACGGTGGATGGAGAGAAAGAAAGAAAGAAAGGAGTCGCGCGCGCATTGTGTATTCTGGCGTCTGAACAAACTATTATGGCTTCCAAGCCGTATTTTTATGCACTGCACACAGGCCGGCCAGCGAGTGAGCGAGCAAGACGAGCGAATATAAAAGTTGTGTAGTATAATTTGAAAAGTTTATGGCGTTTTTGAGCTAGCGACCTGGTGCATGAATGTAAATATCGCGGCTCACACGTCCTCCCTCGCCGCTTCCAGTCCCTGCTCCCTCAAGCCTCAAGCTGGCTGCCACTCGGAATAAAAATAATATTTATGGCTTCATCCCGAGAAAGGGACACGTTTTTGACGCGTCCCCTGAAAGATGATACAATATTTGAGCGCCGCGCCGTCTAATTAGTTAATGGCCGCGCCGCCTGCCGCCCGGAGAGAAATTGAGCGTCGCGCATAACACAATCTGCCAATTAAGTCTCTTAATCTAATCGCGCCCGCTCCCAGGACAGTGTTTGAACGGTTCATATATATGCAGATGCAGATGGGCGCAAGAAGAGGTGCTTGAGTGCGATTGTCGCCTCCTTAAATCAATGGCAATCTGCCTGATCTCGTCGACAGGAAAAACGATCACCACTCGAGAACCTACCCTCCTCTTCTTGCCACGAGGACGGGGCAAAAACTGTTTCGGTCGCGCCAAGAGGGCATTGCGCGAATATGCACGAGGAGCCGTAATTCTTCCCGGTAGAGGGAAAGTAATTGGGTGAAAGCCTTTTTGCCTCCATTTGCTTTTTGCGTTGCTCTAAATGAGAGTTGGCGCTTAGCTTCTTCAGGGATTGTTTATTTTTTGCATGACAGTAAGCTGCTCAAATGGCAATCCTCATTTAGGGGCATCTCTTTGTTTAGCTCCAGAGCTTATTGGCACGTTGATATTTTCACGGGGTTTTTCATCTTGTTCTTGGTAAATGTCCACAGCCATTTTTTCAATAAATTGGAAAATAACGATTATCCAAACCTGCTTCGATCGGAGATTTAAGGCGACCACAAATATCAGGTTTACACTCTTTGTTCGACCGCAAAAGAAAAATAAAAGCAGTAAATTTGACCTGCATTTTTAGCCGTCCATTTACAGAGACACTTCTCCATAGAAAAGGAACTCATTTAAAAAATATCTCTGCTAAACATAACAGCAGACAAATATAGTTCCTGTCCTTGGCGAGCTTTAAGAACTCTTGAAAGTGGCTTGCTTCTCTTATCCCAAAAAGGCGTTTAAAATAAAGAGCAAAATGTCACAAGATAGTAAACGAGCCATCGGTTCTTTCTAATTAAACTGACCGCAACTTTGTCCGAAAATAACCAGCGGAGAGCGTGTATGGTGGGTAAATCAAACATTTCGAGCGGAAATTCACGCCGACAAAAAACGCTGTCAAAACCGCACGCCGTCGGCAATGCGCCGCCGTAAATAGAGGCGAACACGGCCGGAGCAAGTGACAGGCTAGCATGCACGCTTTTACCGCGTCTCGCTTTTTAATTGGATCGGCTTGGTTTTGCTTGGGCCGAAAAATAAGTGTTATCGTCCGTCAAAGCAAGCCGTTCGACACTACAGCCGTTGCTGGTAAACACACTGACAAGCGACGACCCGAAACTTCCGGCGATAATGTGCTAGAAGCTCGGCAGCGCCACTTTGGCGCGCATTGCTTTCCTCGCTCGCCTGCCTAATTCGACCGGAAAAATTATCTACGAGTCTAGCCATAGCCAGCCAGCGCTGCCGGTTGGCCGACAGTCAGCCAGCCAGCCAGCCAGCAGGGTTGGTTCGTAGTTCGCTCTCTCACACATGCACGAGAGCGTCTTGCCAGCCATATTTCCTCGTGTGCTCGGCGCCAGGCTGGCCCCCGCAGTCGGCACCCGGATCGATCGCGTTTTATTGCTTTGAAATCAAATTAATTATTTCGTGTTGTTCGCCGACGGACGAGGACAAAAGGGGGCTGCAGCTCTTTCTCCATTGCGGGTAATTAGAAAAATTGATTTTGCTCTCGTCACGCTGGCTGCTGGCTCGGAAGTCTGCCAGTAAAGTTTTGCGTTCTCCAGCAGCCAACCGGCTTGCGCGCAATCCATCGACACTTTTCGCCGCCGCCGCTGCCGCGCCTCGTGGTTTATTTAACCAGCAGACTCGCGGAGGGGCGTTTTCGGCCGCAGCGGTGCTCACTCACTCGCCCGGTTCGAGTTACTGGCTGACTCTCCCATTTCCTTGCTCGGTTTGCTCGTTACAACTGAAATTGTCCGGTTATTATACAATTTCTGTTTCACGACCCTTTCCTCTATTTTCTATTCTCGGATTGCCTTTTTTATTATTCATTCCCACTGGCTGCCACCATTTTCTACGACGAACACAGTAGAAAATTTCGCCGCAAAACGCGTCACGTAGTTTGGAGATTAAGGGTCGTGGCCGCACCGTACAGAGAACGAATTTAGGGCCACGCGGTTAGCCGCCACCCATCGTTTTGGAAGTGAGATTGAGGCAAATTATTAAATGCGCCGTTGGCCCCAAAAGTGACTCTAAAAACGCTTTTACCGCACTCAGGTTAACAATTCACTTAAATTTTCAACCACTAAAATGTAGCAGTTTATATCGTTTGGAGGAAAAACGAAAAACACCTCAGGGTAAACTTTTTACGTCAAAAATGATATATCTCACAACATAAATACAATTAAACTTTCAATTTGGGAGTTTACAAAATGATATTTGCATTGCAATAGGAAACATTGGCCCGCCTTTAAAGTGGTCTACAAAATAAACAATGACACAAGGCAACGCAAACAATTAGCACTTATTGTTAGCTGTTATTGTGTAATAAAGATCGGCTGCAGGTAAATCCTAAATTTACTGTGGCTGATTTCGATATTCAATTGTCCATTGCTCTTATCACTGCTATCTAAAGAGATGCTTTCTCAATTAATCATTGCCGCACGGGTTGAGTAAAGCAGTGGCGCAATGCATGTCCGCGCACCCAGAATAATGCAGGTGCGCCAAATTTGAATAAGCATTGCCTCGTTAAGACTGCAGTAAAGATGATTATTCAAAAGATTGCGCATGCAAAGTGGAGCACGGTAATGAAGGGAAAATTTAATAACTTGTAATTACTCGTCCATAGAGCTAGCTGTTACCTAACTGCACGAGCTAGAAATGATTCGCAGCGCTCATAAAGCAACCCTGTGAAATTTGTAAAGCAATCTTTCGCGTGACACTTCCATGTTTGGTGTCAAGTGGCCTGACGGGATGGTATCTGATTTTGCCACATCGTGTCTGGTGAATCGATTACCTTTCAGCACTCGCTAATTATTCAGAGCATCTCGCCGCTTTGCTTGCGACTCTTTTGCTCGAGCGAGGAATCCGTGGCATAAATAAATAAATAAAGAATCGCAGCCAATGTTTTTCTGGCGCGACAGCAACAATTTCTCCTCATTTCAATACGAAATCGGATCGACAGAATTTTGAGTGGATTGATTCGCATCGATTGTCCGGCGCCAGTCTGACTGGCGAGCTAACAAACCGAAAAGGGAAATAGGAAGAGAGCTCACGTAACATATGTACTTTTATTAGATATATACATATATATACATGTGCATGTATATGAACACACGTATAGCGTGTACATGAAGTGCGCATATCGATTTGACAGCCAGCCATGGAGGCAAATTGACCATATTCGGGCGAGCACGCCAATACAAATTATTCTGAAAAACCGGCTATTCCGGTGGGCGGAGATTTCGGTCGGGTGCTTTTAGAATCTGCGGCATTAGAGACCCAATTTCGCAGGAAACTTCACATTATCTCACGGAAAGCATGCCCTTCAAACGCTAATTCTTCCCTTGGCCCTTTCGGAATTTGCATCTTAGCATTCATTGAGATTTTTTCTAATCCGTGGTGTTTACATTTAAGAGCAGCTCCCTGCGTTGAATTGTTTTTGCTAGAAAAAACATTGTATTTTAAATAGAGATCTCTTGCTCAGTTCTGAGAGTGATAAATATTCCAGACTACCAGGATGGCGTTGCCCATGCAGCGTCTCTGATGTGCACGAGAATTAAAAATTAATTATGATTCAAAATTATTTTTGATTTTGCATCAAATGATATTTTGAGCAAATTAAATCTCTGAAGAAGCTGAGCAATCACCCACAATTGAAATTTCGAATTCTCTTTTTGCAAAAGTAATGTTTTTGTAACTCAGCGACAAATAAATCCGCCGTGCGTTTAGAAATGTTTCTTACAATTCAGTAGCCATGAATAAAAATCATGAAATAAGACCTCAATGTTTATTTTCCACATGTCAAAACATCCGCTGAGGCGAATCCAAGTGATATTTATCGCCAATTACTAGATTTGCGGCCGAGTGTGCGATCCCACAGTGTCTATTTGCGAGACCATTTTGAAGAAGTCTTCATCGGTATCGCGATGAGTAAGCCGCACGGAGATCTGATGTCAAGTCGCTCATTGAACGCAGGGCGGCCGTTTAAAATTGGGATGAATATTTTTGAAAGTATTAAAAATACGCTCGTGTGCCAAAGATTCCCGACGTAACGTTATGGAAATAGAATATTAATACGCATGAGTCGAAAATAGCGCGCGCCGCTCTCTCACTCTCTCGCGGCGTCTTCCTCGTCTCATTGCTGCCTCGGTCCCGTCGCTCGTTAGGCGGCTCGCGAGCAAAAATTTCACGCCACGCGCCGCACGCCGCGCGCAATTTGTCCCGATCGCGGATCCGCGTGATTTATCGCCCGAGACTCATTTCAATTTGCGCCTTACGACGGGATGCACCGTTTTTATTGTGTCGTTGCCGCTTTATTGGCCGTAAATCGGTGACGAGAGCCGGTGTTGTGACACGCAGGTATATCGTTCGCTCGAAGCGCGGGGCCATCGGTGCGGCAGCCAACGGCCCGTCGCCACCGAAATAACTCAAAACAAACGACGCAGGACCTAATGGAGTGTGGTTTTTGTTTCAGGAAACTTTGGTTGCCGTGCCATGCCACAAATCTGGGTTTGCCCAAGAAGGTCCACAACCACTGAAGAAGCTTCGCCCGCCAGCCAGAAAGCCATCTCAGCGAAATTGCCAGCAGCAGCAGCAGCACCTGTTTTTTGTGATAAGGAAAGGTTGGCCAAATCTTTCTTGTGAGAAGCCATGATTTTTCTTATAAACACATGAAAACTAGTCAATGTCCTCTATGAGGTGGATTTGTGCCTGAATTTGAGCTCCATAAATGGTCAGCGAAAAAGAATGCCCATTCTAAACACTACAGCAATCAGCATCTCGTTTAAATAATAATCGCCAACTACAAGAAGAAGAGAAGAAGTAAAGAAAAGAAGAAAGAAAACCAAGGACACTCACACAACTCAAACCAACTCTGAAACAAGGCGGGAATGTATTTCCACTAGTATTGTGATAATCTTAGTTTTCCCGATATCTATTTTGCATATACAAACAACAATTTTTGTATTGTGATGACTTTTCTGTATAAGCTGCATTTTTTAAATTTTTAAGCAAGCCATGCGAGTTTTTATAAGTATTTGTTACAAACGCTGCAACTCCGAGTCCTAAAAAGCCGGAGCGCGAACCTCAAGAAGACGAACACAATCAGCCGCGCGTGACGAAACTGCTCTGTGCGCGAGAACTCAGTTGTTGTTTGTGTCAAGACAACTTGGACAACCCGAACAAACATGGCGATGGTCAACATGAACAATCTCCTCAACGGTAAAGACTCGAGGTGGCTGCAGCTGGAAGTGTGCCGTGAGTTCCAGCGGAACAAGTGTTCAAGGCCGGACACCGAATGCAAGTTCGCACACCCCCCTGCCAACGTCGAGGTCCAGAACGGGCGCGTCACCGCTTGCTACGATTCAATCAAGGTGAGTCATCCGCCCGCCCGCCCGCGCTCATTAGAGTCATCTCTTTATTGCCGGCCTCCCGCCATCCTCCTCTCTGCAGTCGAACCGTGGAGAGGCCGAGACCACCGCGCGACCGCATAGGTTGCTGATGCTCTTCGGGCGGCCAGAGCAGTAAAACAAAACCAAGCGAGCGCAAGAAACAGGTTGGCTGGACGGCCCGCGAGAACCGGTTCCACTCTCTCACTCTTTTTGTCTCGCGCGCGATGCAAACTCGTACGTGTTCGTTATGGCAGCACCGACGCCGGCCGGTGCATTGCAATTTTGTAGAAAAAAGCCGATTGCCTTACTCGCGGACAACTTTCCTTTTATGTACTCAATACGCCGGGCGGAGGAGAAGTGTCTCTCGCTCTCGTGCACCAGCAGCGGCAGGCAGCTCGCGAGCATTGTCTACTGCCTTGTCGCGGTTTTCGCTCGGCCGCAAAAATTTGTATGCGTACGGTGGAAGGAGCGAGAAAGAGCCGGGGCGGTTTTTCGGGGCCGACTCGTCGTTCCCATCGCGCAAAAATTGCAAAATCGGTTTCCAAGCCATCGACTGCCTGCGATCGCTCCGCTGGATTTTGGCACAAGGAGAGGGACCGCTAACCGCTTTTTGAGGTCGAGTAGCGAAACCTTCGTGACCACAGAGTCGTGTAATCACGTACCAAGAGTGCTTCCATCATTGTTCAAAATCGGAATGAGCTGAAATTGTGTATAGTCGTTCTCACGTCAGCAGCTTTTCTCCTTCAAACTTCCAATCTGGTTTATGCACTCTGGAAGCTAAATTAAATTAGAGGTCGCCGGGGTTGGTCCTAAAACATGCCTAAATTGCCTTCGTACCTTTCTGCGAAAATAAACTGCTCGTTTCGCGACTTTGAAAATAAATGGCGTCGGAAACGTTGAGGAGATAAATTGACTAGCTGGAAAAATTCCTCGAGCCGTTAGCATTCGTTTCCGTAAAATCGGCTCCGGCGTCATCACTGCTGCTATTCCGAGCTCGCATATTAATTTTAACAATGACTTAAGAGCCGTCGCTGTCAAAGGTTTTATCCGCGGTGACACGTGCTGCGAAAAAATTACGCGTTAATCACTGTGTCGGAGCGAGGGCCAAGTCGAAAGTTTGAATGGACCAGTCGGTCGGGAGGAAGCGGACGCCGGCCCCTTAGCGGGCTAAAATTAATTTAGATGTGCGCGGTGGTGGCGGTGTTAGTAAGCTTTTTATTTAATTCACCGGCCACGCACGCACTCTTTCACACATCTCTGGCAGGCAGTCGGTTGCAAAGGACAAGACGAACGGCCTTTTGAAGTGCCTCGGCCTCCTAGAAATGCTGTTTTATTAATTCGCCTTCCACATTCATTACTGCCGAGTACACCTGGCAGGCGAGCGTCGAGCCAGCGGTGGCAGCAGCGAGCTACATTTTATTAAAATACATAAGCCCTCTCTCTCATGTCTAAGGCTTCGCGGCGTACAAAGTTATTCTTGGTGGGACCCTTAGAAATGACACACGGCCATATCGGGAGGCCCGAATAAATACAAAACCCCGTGCGAGAGGAGAGCGGAGCGAAACCCGCTGCGAGGAAAAGTGGGCAAAAGTTGTGCGCCGCGCGTGGGGGAGGGGGCGGCCGCTGTTTGATTTGCGCTATCAGCAGCGATTGCGTTTACACAGCAAACAGAATACGCGGCGTTATTGTTTTGAAAGACTCGAAAGATCGTGGCCCAGTAGCAATCAATAAAATGGTTTTTTCTGTACCCGTTTTACAACAAGCTGATCGATTTTCAACCGCCAGACCTTGTGACCGAACTTGTTCTCTTTGCCGCAGGGCCGATGCAACCGAGAAAAGCCTCCCTGCAAGTATTTCCACCCTCCGCAGCACCTGAAGGACCAACTGCTGATAAACGGGCGCAATCACCTGGCGCTGAAGAACGCCTTGATGCAGCAAATGGGGCTGGCCCCAGGACAGACCCTGGTGCCGGGGCAAATGCCTGCCTCAGCCGTGGTAAGAATCGTTTTGCACTCTCCCTCTCTCAGTACCGACGCTGACATGCTGTTTTTTCATTCTCCTTTTTTCAATTCACCGGAATGGTTTGTGTAGTGCTGACTTTTAATTGAATGTTTTCTTTTTTACTTGTGTAGGCTGGTAATGCTCCCTTCCTGGGTATCCCTGCTCAGGTGGCTGCTGCAGGTTCCTTCTCCCCTTTTTATACACCAGGTTCCTCAGTCCCCACTGGACTACTTCCCGTAATACCTGCTGATAACTCTGCCTCACAGTTGGCAGTCATGCCTCAGGGCGTCACTGGTCATCAAAAAATAGCTCGATCAGATCGTCTTGAGGTAAGATTTTTGCATTCTTCACCGACTAATCGAACGACTAACGCAATCAATGACTAACTTACTTATCAACAAAAGTGAATGCCTGTCTAATGGGATGAGAATATCTTATACTTCTTTTGCATGCGACTTGAACCAACCGTACATATTTAAGTAGGGAAGGGGTCTCTTACATTTGTATGGTTTCCTTATGGTTTCAGTTTGCTCTGACTACTTTATCTGATGATTTCACTTCACAGATGAGCATTTTCTTGGCCCTGATCGCCAGATTTAAATGAGACCCACGTGACAAAATTATGACTTTGCTGGTGCTGGTAAAACGCCCGCCGCATGAAAAATTGAAACGGACTTTATAAACACTCGAATCTAAAAACCAGAATCGCCCTCACCGAATCCGCTGAATGTATTATGTTGTAGCAAGTTTTTCGCAGTCGACGCAAAAACAACAAGCTCAGCACAAAAAGTATCCATTTTACATGCAAAGTAATTCAGGCTCAATGACAAATCGCCCTCCCGCGCCGGAGTGAAAAGTGTGCGTCAGCATCAGAATTTTGGCCGACGGTCTCATTTGAATCGCAGGGCTCTCTCTATTTCTGACCCCGCCGAAATAATAAAGCTTTCTACACCGAGTTCTCTTGTGTTTGTTTGCTTGCGCTGCTTTGTCTGCTGGATGGCTACGGAATGGGACGCTGCTTGAACAAAAAATTGGTGTGCCGCTTGGCTGTGTCGAAAAACTCTGCATGTAACACTCACTCACTCTCACCCCGCCAATTAAAAGACTGCATCAGCTGCTGACATTGCATTGCCCAACTCTGAATCCACCCCAGTAATCCACCAGAGCTCAGATAACGCATTCCAAATGTTGTCTGCTGAAACTAAAGCAAATAGAAAGCGACCTGCACCGCCGTCCGCACCACTCGCAGTTCTTAACGCTGGATTGCCAGAGGATACCCTGCAAATGGTACACAGTCACATTGAGCGATAACGCTGCCTTGCGTGGGGACAGGTCTGGGGCCGGCTCCTGGGGGTGCTGCAAATCACACACGATGGACACCCTCTGGATCCAATCAAACGCCCCCCGTTGGGGATCGGCTCCGAGCTGCCGCCACTCAATATAACTTAATGAGAGCCAGCCTTTCGTGCTAGCACCTCTGTGCTCGCGTATTTTTCTTCCTCTTTTTTTTCGGCTCCGTCACACATTTTGCCATAAAGAATCGAGTCGAGACTTTTTCTCCCTCCAACGCCCCGATTCGATATTCCTGCATAATGAGCGAGCGTTGTCTGCAAAGTTACGTTTCCCCCCTTCCGTGACTCTGTGGTGTTGGGACTGAAATTTTTGCATGGCACTTTTTGCAGTGGTCTAATGCCTCATTATTTTCTTTGCACTCATTTTTCTTTCTCGGAATGAAATTATCGGGTCGCCTGCTCTACTTTCCGGCATTTCGTTTTGCGACTGGCGATAAAAGCCAAGAGTCGTTACAAAATTGAAGTTTTGCCTTTGGGCGGTTCCAAATTTTCACGGAGCATGCAATCGCGCGCGACCCGCCCCTGTGCAAAAATGACGTGTTCACGCAATTTTGATCTAATCCATGCTGTTGACGATTTGTAGGTGGACGTGAAGTCACTGGGCAATTTTTACTACGACGTAAGTAATGCGGTAGCAGGAGAGTGCGTTGAAAACAAAACCAAGTTTGTGCTCTATCCGCAGGCATTTACTGGAATGGCAGTTCCCTACAAGAGAGCAGCCACTGACAAGTCAGGTGTGCCTGTGTACCCGCAACCAAGTGGAAATACACTCCAACAATTGATGACCCTGCAACAGCAACCCGCTTCGTATATTCCTGTAACGTGTGAGTATTCGAGCAGTACCGGTGGTACGACCAACCCGCAGGCCTCTTCCTCCCATGTTACTACAACAAGCACCACTGCTTCTGCCTTGATGATCACAAACTCTATGGCCTCTGTTTCCTCCTCCGCATCCTTAACCCCTTCCGCAAGCACACCTACTACGTTGGCTACTAATTTCCCTCTGGTCAACAATACCGAAGGACCCGAAGAGAGTAAAAACCCCTCACCCTCACTGTTGCCACAGTCTTTCATTGAAAACAGTCTGCAACAACAGCAGTCGCAACAGCAGAAGCCAACGGAGAACGGAAACGACGACGAAAACGAAAAAAACAATAATGTAACCGAGACGCTTGACGTCTCGGCCTACTACCAACAGCCCAAAGTGTCGCAGGCGAGCGCCATCACGAGTGTCGCGCCTTCCATAAGCCCTATGACCGCGTTGAACTATACCGGAGTTGCCCTTAACAAGCAGATGATCAATCAGACTGCCCGACTGCCGTATCAGTCGGTGGCCGCGGCCAATCAGGCCTCTGCGCAGAACGCCTTCTCGCAGCAGCTGCTGATGCGGGCCAACCTAAACGCGGCGGCTGCGGCCGCCGCCGCGGCCGCCCCGTCGGCGGCGGCTAACTCTCAAATGATGCAGTCGGCCATGAACATGTCCTACATGAACCCGTTCATGGCGGCCCAGCAGCAGCCGCGCCTGCTGCTATCGCCGCAGATGCTGAACCAGTTCGGGATGATGCAGCAGATGTCGCAGCCGCACGCGCACCACAGCTTCATGCAGTCGGCCCAGCTGCACCACTACCACCCGTACGCGTTGCCGCTGGCCACCGCCAGCGGCCAGCAGGCGGTCGGCTCTACCCCGCAGAGCGTGGCCGCCGCCGCGCTCTCCTACAAAAAGATGAAGTCCATCTAATGCAGATGCCGACTGACGCTTTCTGTAGTAGTAGTAGTCTCGCATTTTGTGCCATACACGAAACCGGGGGAGGCGGTGCAGGTGGGCCGGCCGCTTTCGCTGCATGCGGCCTTGCAAAATAGCCAGCAATTTCGAAGCCGACCGCACAGTCGCATCAAATTGTATTTTCGTAATTTTACTGACTCGCAAAAAAGTACAAGGGACGCAGTTTTATAAATTTGCCACGGATGCCATATTTTTCCCGACGAAACTCACTCGTTCGTTCGTTATTTCATTCATTCACTTATTGCTTTACAATTAATTAGCCTAATTTTGTGTAGTTTGTTGAGTTCCTGCCACTGGCTTGAATCTACCTACCCCCTTCCCTCCCCCCCAAACTGAATCGAAGAGAACTTGTAGATTTTAGAGAGATGCTTTGAATGTGCGTACGACGACGTTTAACAACTTAACCACTAGCAGTTAGTTGAATTGCGATTCTCTCGTGTACCCTCGCTCTATCCTACTCGTGAAAAATCCTATTGAGATGATCGTCTGCTTCAATTGTAATCCTGCCCGTTTTTGCGCGCGCCCCTCTCATGATCGTCTTATCTTCCTACAGACGCGTAGTTCACAAAATTTAGGTCTCAATATTATCAATTCTCCTTCCCCTTTAGTTCCTCCTACTACTAGTCTATTTAGGGAAGTAATTTAATATTGTGTTTGTTTTTTTAATCATTTTAAATTGTCAATGCGCGCTGGATGACCATCATTCGTTATCCTCCCCTCACCCTTTTGGTAATCGAAACGACCATCAACTAAATTTAACGCGAAAACTTATACCTTGCACAGGGTAGCTGTGATAATAAAATGATTCTACAACAAACTGCAGTCTCAGTTCGTGGAAAAAGAACCTTGGGCGAGAAGCTGTTGTTTAGACTCTCATCATCTGCTTTCAAAACCAGCCGGCTTTAATTGATTTCTGGGCACTCCTGTTCCATCCGTTGATCCTTAACAAGGAAATTAATCATGCAAACGTTCTCAAGTGCTTGTGGAAGGTGGCTTTTGTTGGAGACACACAAACTTGCTTGATCGCTTGATTCCATAGACGGGCAGACATACTTTGTCAAATCGAAATAGTTGTACAAATAATACTGCGGGCATGAAAAACTTGGCTTTCACATTATACTCGGATAAAATGAATGATTAACCCAAGATGCATTTATTGTGACAAATTCCACTGCGCCTTGGCACCGTACACACTACTTTGTTAATATTTTTATCACAAACGCTAATGCTTTTACTGATGGTGTTTGACTCCGCATAATTCACTCTGTTTGATTCATTAATTGCCACGAGAGCGCAGAGCTGCAGAGCTTTTGACCCAATTCACAAATCTCACAAAGAGAGGAACTGCAGACGAAAAAAGCGAAAGCAAAAACAAAAAACCAAACGCAAAGGCAGATCTCGCATATTTTGCCTTGAATGCCAAGTTTGAGCGTTGATGTGAAGTTTTAAGAGACGGTGAAAATTTTATGTACGAATTATTATAATATAATTATTACTGTTGTGTAGTCATTAAAAATTATGTGATAAATTGCGTGAGAAGAAATGATGCCGACGGCGGCATGCTAAAATTATTGATAGCCGAGTTTAACTTTCAAAATTTGTTGTTGGTATAAAGTAATTCTTCAGTTCAATTGTAACGAGTTTGAATTACTTTCCTCTTGAATTTATTCGTGGATAGATTTGTTGCATTTGTTGGTGTTAACATTTACTGATAACTGATTTGTTTTTGATCTGGACGAGTTTTATATAACGAGGAAAAAGTGATTGAACTTAACAATTATATAAGTCACAGCACCGCAAATATATTTTCTAATACTGAAACACACGAAGTAAAAAATAATAATCCATTTTGATACATTAAAAGCGAAAAAAAATTGGTCCGAGAGATGAAAGTATTTCCATACAATGTAGGCCTGAAGCTTTGATTTGTACTGTTCCTACGCGAACTATATTGTATTGTTAAAACATGTCTCCTAGGATTTTAAGTATTTCACTTTACTAGTTTGTAACGAAATGAGTTTCACACTCGCGTCGAGGCTGGTGGACACGCATGTCACTCGGAAATGGGAGCGGCTCGATCGGCAGACTCCAAAATTCGCCTTATATTTTGTGACGTGACAGTTATTTTTGAAGACAATAATGATATCCGAAAATCTGTGAAAGTAAACGCCGTGTCAGCCTGAGGAAGCGGATCGTCCTCGAAAGGGCACCTGTCGCCAGTCTCGCGCGTCCAAGTAGCCATTATCTCTAAACAATCTACACAAAGCGCGGGGTCCTGGAGAGCCCGCGCGATACTCTATGTTCAACAAACAATGATGTGTGTGTATATAATATTGCCGCAGTTAACTAGCGAAAAATGCTGTAGTTTAACGTAGAGCCAGAAAGGGAGAAAAGAAAGTTCGTTAAGTCCGTAGATGAATTATTGCATTGAAGCAACAACATTCGAGTTTAAGAGTAAAGGAATCATGTGCCTCTTGCCTTTTTTCATATTAGTTTTATTTTCACGTGCGTAACATAACACTACCGCATTATATACAGATACGAAATGATGACGACATGATGGTGTAATATTAATATCGTTTTATTTTTAATCGTGTAAGGTAGTACGTAATGGAAATAACCCTAAGGCCGAGTGGCTGTCGTATGGGGCTATCTTGAAAGAATCGATGTGATGCAAGAGGATTTCAATAATTGCGATTTAAATTTTTCAGTTGCTTTCAAACGTTTTTAAGAAAGTTGAACAAAGTCGTATCATTGAGGCACCACGAACGGTTTTTTCGTGTTTGGTCAAGGAATTATTCGTGATTAAAACTTAAAATTGTCCCCCGTTTTCGCCAGGGACGCAAAAAACGCGAACGGTTTGTGTTAAAAATTCGGGCTATAATATATTTATAATTTTGTGACAGTGCCTTTTATTTTTGTGATTGTTGATTCGAATAGGCTGCAAAAGAAAACTTTTGGGTGTGGAAAACAGAACGATTTCTGAAAATTTTGAGGAGAGCAAAGTTCCTCTCGAATTACACACCACACACATCATTTCGTACAACGCAAAGAAACCCAAATTTTTGTGTGAAGATTCGGATTGTGCGGCCGCCCAGAGCCTCTTTTAGGCAAAATTGGACGCGTGCGAAAGCACTCCGGGCGGCCAGTTCAGGACTGTGATATCAGAATGAAATTTTCAAACACTTCTTTTTCATTCCAAGAGGCGGTGCCCGCCGCTGAAACTTAACGTGTGTTTGTTAGTCGTATCGTAACTTATGATTTTTGTCTGACGAAAAGTGGCAACCAATTGTCCCCTCTAGACCTCTCACTACTCGAAAGAAATGAAAAAATTTCCAATACTTATTGTTGATCAATGTACTGCGACATGATTTTATTGATTGATTGATTGATTGATGCTACACTCTGCTACAGCTACCATAGGCCACATAATTACAGTTGTTCATGTATTTGTAGATCACGCTTTGCTAAAAATTGGCACGAGTTCCACTCCTTGAATTAGCTTTTCCCTATTTATATATGATTGCTCTCACTTTGCCCTGATTAATTGCATTCTGACGCACACCAAGGACAGAAAGACTCCTTGTTTGTACAAGACCAAGCTAGACAGTCTCAAGCTTCTTCTGCTCTACCATACATTTATATAAAATCCACGCAACCATCCTGCTGCATTATTATAATTATTATATAGAGAGAGGGAGAAATCAACGTGTTTGTAAAAGCAGATATAAAAATTTATTATACAAGTGCCTATCTTTAATAATTGTGAGAGATCGTACCCGATGCAATTAAGTTGTTGAGGCAAAGTGTTTGATTTGTTTTATTTTCTGAGCTATTGCGTGTTGTTCCTGGTGCTTTAAGCTTTGTTGCAAGTGCATGGGTGAGCCAAAAGGTTCGAGAGAACTGCTTCCTTAGTCGAGAGACAGACAGACAGACGAGAGTCGGCACACAATTTCACACGATGCATTCATAGCAGAGCCGCCGCTTTTCTATGACGCGAAAGCAAGCAAAAGCTAGAGGGCTGCAGGCGCGCGCGACTTTTTGGCTCGTCCGCACTTGACCATGTCTTGTATCTCGTTTTTCCTTTTGGATGGCCCCAGTATTTTGGAAATAATAATTGCCTGATATGCATGAATATTTGTTTTATTAATGCTTCAAACTCCTAGCTCCAATCTCCTTTTTATGACACACAAACCAAGCCGCCCTTGAATTCAAATTTTCAACGTTTTGCCATGCCAACGCCTGGTTGCCAGCCAAAATTGCATGCCACTCTTTCTCTCTTCATAATCCGGCACCTGGCCGGAATTTCTCCCGTCTACTTCACGGCAATTTCATTGGCGTCCTCATTTGTTTTTCACTGTCATACATGCGTACATTCTATATATTAAACAATTTACTCTTAATTAGCAGTAGCTTCGTGTCCAGACGAGACTATGTCTTTGTGTTCGCTGTAAATATGGCGAGTTATGGCGGTGGCATGGCTGAATTTTGAGAACGGCGCACCTTGTTGTTGGACCTTAGCGTGCTAAAACAGTGGCATTGATTTTTAATTAGACTAAACCTCATTGCATAGAAATGAAGCATAATCAGCCACGAGTCTAGTTCTCAGTCCGCTTCTGACGCTTCTTCAAAAGGACAGGCACGGTCGAAAGGGCTCTCATGCGCTTTTATTCTTTCAACTACATTTTAGTCTAGACAAAAACGCTGCTTCGAACTGGTGAAATTAACGCCGCGCAGGCACGCTACAATGTGTTTTGTCTCTCTCCACTCTATTTTAACCGCCGGTGGAAGGAAAGCTTTGTTAAATAAATATATAAATAAAAAAAATCGAACTTTGCGCGATGAATAACCAACCAGTAACATAAAAGACCGCTTTCCGTTCGCCATTGGGCCGGGGTTTCGCCATTTTTCCTGCTGCACAGACCTTAATTTCACCAAACAAAAGCTGTCGCTGGTGCTGCCGCTGATCTTGTCAATGGGTCGATTTAATCGCACACCAACCACACGCTCTCTTTCGCTCACACTCTCAGAACTATGAAACATGCGAGCAAACGCAGCGCTCCCTTTTATTTTTTGCTCAGTCAGAAGGAAAACGGAACAGGAAGGTCCTTGGTGCGCCGCCCTTCGTTGCCAAATTACAATCGAAGAAAAGAGAAAAAGAATGGAAAAGTGAAAAGAGGAAATACACTCAAACTGTCTCTCTCGCTCTCTGGGGAGCAAAGTGCGCAAACTGCCACGAGATCATATATATACTATAGACTATTATTCTGCTGCTGTTGTTGCTGCTGCCGCCGCCGCCGGTGATAATTGCAAGAGCCAATCGTCCCTGGCGAGAGCCGCGGAGTAGCGAAATGCGCTGCCGCCGAGAAAGAAGAGGAAAGACTGCAACGCACCCCTGCAGACTGCTGGCACCCCTCAACCCCTGTCTCTGCGCAAAATCTCATTGCATGCTTTTGATTGTCCCGCTGCTGAATTATTATCTCTAGTTTTTCGTACCACTCGCCACTGGGAGTTTTGCGATCGTCCCTTCTGCTGCTGTTGAGCCTTTTTGCCCCCACGTTTTAACGAGACCCTCTCTCGCTTGTTTGGCCCCCGGGGGCCGACTCTTGAATGCGACAAGTTCTAATTAGAGTCGGCTGGCTTTCCGGTTGGAAACGCACTGAGGCTTGCCCTTCGCACAATTATCCGTTTCCTTTGCCTTTTTTAGTTTTCGTTTACTTTCCAGCAAGATTCAAATTAGGTTCTTGGATTTTAATCTAAGCAGTTGCAAGAGATTTGGTACAATTATCCTAATTTACCCGTTTTTTCTCGGAGATTTGCATAGCTCTTGAAAGAAAGTTACGCCTTTTGGTAGAACATTATTTCCTTCTCCCCCTGCTCGCATTTACAAGTATGAATTTTTATCTCACGCACCCTCTTCTCACACTCATTTGCATAGCAGATTGGCGCACACCGTAGTTAAGCTCAAGTAAAAGTCTCATTTGCCATAGCCGACCTGTTTCGAGGGCCGAAAATCGATTACCCGCGGCACTCGCAGACAAACAGGCCGGCTTGATATATATACATCCATTTTAACAAATCACAAATCACGATTTATTTCTGTTCTCTATGTTTCTGCATGCGAATGCTAAATCTCTCTCATCGTGGACGACGGAATCTGCATGCCGCCTTGCGTTTCTTTGCCTTTTGCCTTGGTTTCGGGCTGCATTTGTCTCGCACAGTGCTTCCAACGGTCACGCAGCAGGCGACCAGCGGGCCCGCGCAGGGTCTCATGGTCCAGTCGGCCCTTAACCAGGCCGAAAAGATCTCCTTCACGCCGCTAATTAGCAATGCCCACTCGGTCGTGTACACAGACGCGGAAGGACAGGTACAAAAACAAACGAGCGTAACTAGAGAGCTGCTTTCTGCCCCTGCAGCCAGAGCCGGCCAACAATAATTATTACATACATATTGCAGTAGTAGAGCCGTCGAGGCCGCGTTCCCCGCATCGCACCCACACACACACGTGTTGCACATACTTCTTGCCAGCAGTACAAACTTGGTTGGAGTTCTCGGCGTGAAAAAGCCGAGGCAAAGTTGCTTTCCGCAGTTCAACAGCTGCTTGTTTTGTTTGGCCATTTTTGAAAAAAAAAAATAACACCGACGTGCCTACCAGCAAAATTTCGATTGCGAAAATTCAAAAGAGTTTCATTTCTGAACATTCGATTGGAAGAAAACAGAAAACGAGAAAAAAACATAAGCGTAGTGTGTAGTAGTGTTTGGCTTGAATCCCAGTTTCGCCACTGCTTTGGGTGCTTTCAACGGGCAATATATCGGCAGCTAATAAAAGTAGGAGTTTGAAGAAGTTTACGTTCTTTCTGTACATACACACACCAACAACAAGAATAAAACAAACCGGACACGGAAAGCGGGCCACACACGAGACACACAAAATTACTCTCTTTTTTTGCCAGACAGACACGATAAATTATATTGCAACGTTTTCCCGCAGTTTTCGCTTCTCAGTGTTAGAAAAGAGTTGCTGACTGTTTGTTATTCATTATCTACAACTTTCCATCTGCATGCGCGTGTTATTCTGCAGCAGTTTTTTAACACCACCACCTCCATTATGAGCTCACTCTAATTGGAAACGCAGTGAATATTAATTAATTTTTGGTTGGAGTGTGTTTGCCGCACTGATCTTGTGTTTGATGCTCTTCTGTCTCTCAGTGGTTCCAAAACCAATGTGCTGCGGCTTGCAAGGGTATTGATGAGGGGGTTTTCATGTTTTGATTGTAGTTGCTGGACACCCTCCCGGTTTGCCAAGATTTTAGTCGAAATTGTTGCAAGAGACCGGCCTGCAAGTTTGTTCATCTCACAGAGAGTAAGTTTAGCGCGAACAACGTTAACAGCAATCAGTGCCCGGCGAAGCGTTCGCCCTCTCTCTTTGTCAATTGTTCGCTCCGATCAGCGTCGCGGGCCGCAAACCGATCCCTTTGATTCGGAGGTATGCAACCCGCACGGTGTTGGTGCTCAACTGGTTGCCTATAATATCGAACCGTCTACAAGTTTGAGCGCCGCATGAAATATTCACCTGGCGTGGGCGTCGTTTTTGCGTTCTCCGCCCGCGTAATCCGTCCAGCTTCTGCTGCTCGTTTTTCCCTCTCGGAACGTTCTCCCTTTCACTCACTTAGTGCCGTTCTAATCCGCTTGGCCCGGGGTCACTTTCAAACTGCCCATGAAAACTTAATTGCCGCTCGAGACAAACTTGAGGCCTCACACACTCTCGCAAAAGACACAGTTTTCTTTGCGGGCTAATTGCCTGGCGCATACGTGTCTCGTTAAAGCTCAAGTGGCAGGTCGCGGAGAGTGAAAAAACAATAAACGCGAAATAAAAAGTTTTCCACCTCACAATCAGCTGACAAATTTACGACCAACGGGACTTCCTCGCCTTAGGCCCCGTTATATGCTTAGATGCTTTACGAACAATCAATATCTTAAATTAAAATTTCATGATTTTTTTTATAATTTAGAATCGACATTCTGATATTAATAAAAAAATGAACAAGAATTTTATCGCATCCTTAAAGTAACGCATTCAGCGACACCTTGGTTAATTTCGATACATGAAAAAATCTGGGATCATAATGTTTCTTTCATTTACCGCAAACAAAGAAAATCCTAAAATAAAAGGAAATATGAATTCAATCTTTTCTGGCCGTTGGCTCGCATTGCAAAAGGTGGTGAGTTTAGTTACTCGAAATGCTTAAAACAGTTCAACGGGCTGGAAGGCGCACCGGTACTGACTCGCCAGTAGCTGGTTTTTGCCCCTTTTCAGCACATTTAGGAATGATTTTCTGACGTTTCAATAAAAGTCACCGGTGTGGGGAGGCGAATAGAAGGCCAAACTCGGGCCCCATGTTATCATCTTGGCGGTGTTATTGGGACCTGGTGAGTTTAGCTTACGGGATGTACTGAGCATAGGTTAGTAAAAGCTCAACCTGAAAGTAATTTTTCTTCTAGAAAAAAATGAAATTTAATTTTATAGGGAGCTTCGTATTTTTTGATAGCCAGATATTAATTTAAGACCTTTCCTAGAAGTTCTCGATTTATATATTTTTTTAGAGATGATCATGCGGTTAGAGAGAAAACTCCAGGAAAACCTTGTTATTGCAGAAACCAATAATCCTCAAAGATTGACTTCGTCCCAAAATTTATCCATGGAACTGCGAAATTTTTTATACAGTAGTTGCAAAGTTAAGATGCATTCCAAATGTCTCCCTACTGGAATTATAATTATATTTTACCAAAAATAATTTCCTTGCGATAAAAAGGTTAGATAGACCTCGTTGAGATCTGCAATGAAAAAATTGCCAAATTGAAGTAAATATTTGGGAAAATCAGCAAAATCTTTTAATAATTATTTGTTGCTTCTTGTTAATTTTGTTTTATGTATTTAAAAAATATAACTGCTCACTTAAGCCAGCATCGTAATCATTTTCAGCAGTCGGCCTGTATTATTCCACTCAAAGTAATGACAGGGGGAGACTTATTTTTCTTTATCATCTGAAAAAACAAAATTCAACCTTATTCTTCTATAAACCGTAAAAGTTAATTAAATAAATTTGGCAGCAAAAGGTTGGAGAGATATTTTAAGACATTCTCCAGAGATTTGAGAAATGAAATCGATTATGTTTTAAATCATTTCTCTGTATATTGATCTGATTATTTCTAGTTCAAACAGAGAGAAACAAACACAGAAAGTTATTTCAGCCTTGTCCGCGCGAGTGCAGGAACGTTACTGAAGGCAATAGAGCAATAACTGGCCTTTGACAGCGAGCGCGGTGCAGGAAAAGCGATATCTAGGTTATCGAGGGCAAAAGGCAAACATATTGACCGAGAGAGTGCGGCGAACGGGAGTCGCGCGGCGCCTTTAACGTATGTCGAGCGGTGACGCGTGCGACTAAGCTTGGCGGTTGGCTTGCAGGTAATGTGGAGGTGGTGGACAACCACGTTACTGTCTGTCGCGATGACGTGAGCGGCCGGTGCACGCGCGCCCTTTGCAAATACTACCACATACCGGTGGAACTGCCGCCGGCGCCGCAAATGGCCCGCCTGCACAGCCTCGTCAGCAAACATTCGGCGGCCAAGTTGGATTCCTCGCAGCAGCTTGAAGCGGCGGTGGTGCACCAGCAGGCCGCCCCCGTCGTCTACGCCGCCGCCCCCGACGCGTGGCCAGCCAACGACAACGACCAGCAGCAGCAGCAGCCGCCCAGCAGCAGCAACAACAACAACAACAACTGACCCCTCCACCGGGGCGAGGCAGGAGTTGGCGCTGGGACGACGGCACCAAACCTTTCATTTTCGAATTCGGTTCCGTTTGACGAGTGAAAACCTGTGCCCAGGGTCGATAGCTTTACTTGAACCGATCGTTTTTGTTTCCAATTTCCCCACCCACACACCTACGAGTTGATCCGGCGCGGAGTTGAGCGGGTTTTGGTGCCGTTTTGCCAGCGGCGGCTCGGAAAGCCTTCTGGGCGGATTATAAAAAAAGCCTTTCGGCTGCGAGCAAAAGTGAGTTGGCGCTCGAAGAGCAAAAAGCACTGTCGCTTCATGTCACTTGATTCAAAAGGGTCTTTCGTCCTGATGCCATTTAATTTTGTACTGTGAACGATTATAGGAGATCAAACAGAAAACAAGTATTAACTAACTTAGGCGCGGAGGCTGAAAGCCTCACACTACACACACTACTACTACTACTAATACTACGATGACAACAACACACACACACTCACACACTTTTTCCCGTCGAGGAAATGAAACTCTTTCAACATGAAATGGATGTAAATTTAATTAATCAATACTGAAACGGTGATGAAAAAGATGTCTGGGCTATAAAGTGCGATTTCTTTTGTACTGCATACACACTAATTTTATAGAAGAAAGAGATTGAACAGAAAAACTTAATGGTCAAATCAACATGAATATTATAAAGTAAAGCTAAATGTTAATATTTCCATCAAATGTAACTATAAATGGAAAAAAGATGAGAAACTTAAACTATGTAGGTAGTTCGTATATATTATATATTTTGTTGACAGCATAGAGATCGTTGCGTGTTTTTGAACATTTTATTTTGCCAGCATTCTTTTTTCGGTCGTCCTCAGAGGAGGCTATTTATATTACTAAATATTACAATTATTATTCTTGCTGCGTATTTCTAATCTCATTTTTAAGAACTAATCACATTAATCCATTGATTTTGCCATTGAAAATTGGTTCCTTTAATTAATTAATTAATAGCATAAGTAGATACTGCGTTTGCGTTTTATAGATCTTAATTAAAACAAACAAGCATCGACTGTTGAGACAAAATCCTCTTAATTTTGAAAGGTTCAATATAAATATACTTTGGGCAGTGTTAATGATAGATTTTAAGTATAATCTTAAAACACAGAGTTGAATTACAATTGTACATGTGATTTCTCTTCATCTCTCAGCATACATATATATCTATTTTGTTTTAAACGAGAAACTGCGTTTTTTAATTAAGAGACAATGAAGATAACTGTCATAAATATATTACATGTGTTACTTTTCTGTGAATCTGTGATAGAAATTTGATGTTATCTGGCATTTATTTGCGAAAATGACCCTAAAGTGATACAAGATAATTATTTTTAGAATAAGTTTATATAATATCGAGGTGTAATAATACTCTTGCTCTTAATTGTTCTCATGCATGTGTCACACACAACTCACACACACACACACTCTCTCACACGACGTCGACGAGGAATAATGTACTAGCAGCATCCGATTCGCAGACGACCTTTCCGTGTAGAAATCATTTCGAAAGTGTAGAACTAATTAACGAGAAACAACTCACTTACACACCGGACTCGAAGGATTGTATAAATTTCTGAACGAAATCATCTCAACATCACAAGCAGCAAGCAGTACTTTAAAGTAAAATAATAGCACACCGTACCTCTTCAAATATGAATAATGGATGTAGAATCTAAAAACACACACACTCACGTACGATGTTTAAAAAAACCTCTTCAGTAAAAGTAGAGTTAACACACAACTCACACAAACACACACACACAAAACACAAAAAGCCAAGCGAGAGGATTCTGTTTTTTATTATCATTTCCAAGATGGAAGGGTGCCTGTTTTACTACGCAGTACTGACTGTCGATTTTGTTTCCTCATTTTTCGTCATTTATTTCGTTCCAAAACCTACAGACGAGTATTATCTCCTATAGTTATACTATATATTTATACCGTGTAAGATGATTGACGAACAGAACGTGACTCACTCAGATCACCGAAATATCTCTATCGTTTCTTTTTCGTAAACACACACAAGACGTTCTCTCAAAGAAAAATCAATGATGATTCTATTGTTGAATGAAATCTCATTTAGTTTTTAAGGTTACGAACTTGTAATGATAATAAAAGAGAAACACTGATGAGAAACACGTTTGCAACTGCAAAGAGAAAATCGAAGCGACGAGAGTGAAACAAAGTTGCCAATGTGCTTCGATTGAGCCTTAAATCAAATTACAAAACTTTAGATCGCGAAGATACCTATATCTCTTGGGCAATTTACTTAGGCATCTTTGAGAACTAAAGTGAAGACACAATGTCAAAATCGCATATGATAATTTTTCTAATTTTTAATATAAATGGCGGATTTTTGTGAAGCAGCAGATTTTTCTAAATGTGAATGACAAGATGACAGAAAAAAATATATTAATAAAACGGTTTAAGTATAAAATAGAGGAAAAAATCAAATAGGGCAGCTCTTTCACACACCACATTAATAATTGTAAGAAGTGCACTAGACGAAAAATTAAGTGAATTAACTAAAAAAAGGAACAAATCGAGACGGGAGGAAAGTAACTAAACCTTATATTCAAGAGTAATTACTTATTACGTATAATTTCAAGTATAGGTGAACACACACACACATGTTAAATTAATAAGGATATTACATTAATTACGACTATTATAACTATAATTTTGCAATGTAGCGAATTACCATACTCTATATTTATGTCACTTGGAAAAACAATAAATAAAAAGAAAATGACGAGTTTTTGTGTTTTCCACTCGAGCTGTTTCATTCTCTCGATTTTTATTTCATCTCTCTGTTTTCCGTTTACACAACACAACATGGCTCTTTTATATTTATTTTTTACAATAATAGTAATACTGTTCGTCATGTATCGGAGATATAGATGCGTGCCGTGTATACAGATAAATACATAAATTATTCTTTCCTGCGGCTCAGCCTGTTGATTTTTGGTACATGGAATAGGAGGAGAGCAGACACATCCATGACACTTAATAGACTCTAAGCACACAACATTCGACCTGGCGCAGGAGCGCGCCTCGTCGCTTTATTTCCGTGTATACATATACTTATTTATTTTACGCGAGCACAACAGCAGCAGCAGCAGTAATCTTGCGTGTATATGGGTTTTGTGCCACACATTTACATGTAATATATATTCATTCTTTTTGCGACAAAAATATACAACGTCGAAAGAGAGTGCTCGCTTGGGGGACGAGAGAGACGTGGAATTCCCGTCAATTCCAGAGGCAGCGAATCTAAACACTACACAATAAGGGTATGCAATATATGCACAACGAAACAAGAACGAGACGAGTGTCTCCTTTGGACTGACAAACGGTCAAATACTTTGTTTGGTCCACTCTCTCCCCGTGTGATTTGTGCATGATGCGGTTTATATATTATATTTAAGGGTACGTTTAGTCTTCTTTTCTTGCTTCCCTGCGTTGTCGCCCTCGCGCTAATTGGCCACCCGATCGCGGCTATTGAGCTTCACGTCTACACCTTTTCCTCGCCAGGCAGCGGTGCGGCGGTCGACCGGATGAACTGCGGGAAAAGTTTTGCCAGCTATACTTCAGCAATAAAAGCAGGCGACGGTGTTTGTGTTTGTGTCATTTTTACAGAGCGGTTTGCTGTGTTGGCATTGTGAGTGTATGTTAGGACAAAAAAAGGAATTGAAATAAAGAACTAAGGGGCTGTTTTGGTTACTTAATTTAGGGATGGAAAAATTATCAACTCCGAAATTTGGAATAATGAAAAAACTCCAAAGGTTTCAATAAAAACTAAAAAAATAACAATCAGCCTTTCTCAATTTATTTATTTTTGAAATCAGAGTGGGCGGCAAAAGTAAATTATTAAAGAGAATTAATATTATAGCACACATAGAGAACAGCAGCTGTTTCAGCCTCTATAGCCTCACCAGCAGTACAGTATAAACAGGCAAGGCACGTACACGATAAATTTTCCCATCTTAAGTTCCACTCTTTGAAATTGCTACTTCAAATAATGGAAGTAGTGAATTTTTAAGGATGAGGTTTTTCGTCTCACGGAGGGTGAAGCGGTAATATTAAAAAAATTCGAAGCTTAAGTTTCCTTGCTCAGCAATATATAATTGCATTTAATATTAGTAAATCATTTTCAGTAACAGGTCTGGGCCCACTTCGGCTTTGTCCTCCTGGACAGGGTCTTAGCTAACTTGTTTGCCTGAAGTGTCGCCCTTTCTCGTTTCTCCTATGTATTTTTATTGACTTTAACAGTGATACATTAATAAAATTACTAATTGTGAGAATATACAATCATACAAAGATTCAGGGTCCTTTGAAGCTAATTTTACGGTTTTGTTTCACAGAAAAGTGGATAATGTGTTAAAATAATCTTTCTCTTATATTTTTCCCTTCTGCCACCCATGCTGATATCAAACCTGGTAGAGTTTAGCTAGCTTAATATATAATTTTGTGAGTTTATAAAAACATTTTCCTTACTTTAGTTAAAAGCCTTGAGATTTGATTAAACGAATTATTGCAAGCAGAACTAATTTACTTCTACGGCTATTGGTTAAAAGCAAATATTTTTCCAATCCCGAATTTTTAATACGTCTGCAGAAAACTGGCAAGCAAGAAGCAAAACGACGATCAGCGCTCGAGACGTCCACTGCTATCTAATACAAAAATTATATATTATCTTGACGTCGCACAAGCGGTGACTGCTTCTTCGAGATTGCTCCTTTCACCACCACTCGCCGCTTTTAATACGGCAAAGGAAAAGTGGAAAGGTATAGAATATATACACAGTGAATGCGTTAGATCTTCGTCTTCAAAGAAAAGCTTTCAAAAGTGCTGCCTCGCAGGAATTTGATTAAAGGAACGAGTGGCAAATCAAAGAAAAGCTTTTTAAAAAAGAAAAATTACGAGTGAAACATGCAAACAGTCTGGTGGTGAAATTAAGAAAAATGTAAGACTCTTCTATCAATGGTATACAAGTTCGAAAGAAAGCTTGCTAAATATAAATGTCATAAAATGAATATGGCAAGGCGGGGGTCGTACTTTTTGGACCGTCCGCCATGAAATGCCTAGTAAATTTCGAGCACACAAAAACTGGTAGAGTTTGTTCATGGAGACACTCACATTTTTCAGAATGTTCTTTCCTTTTATGTTAGTGAACAGTCGGAAGGAGGCGATTAGAGTTTTGTTTTGGACAATTTAGCAGGAGTAGTTGCTGTCCGATAGGATAGAAGAGGAAGAAGTCGGCAGGAAATCGGCTTACCGTGACTGTGGTGGCCGCCGTGAAAGAACTCGCCCTCGGCCTGAACTGCGCCATGTGCAGGTTCCATTTGCGCTTGATTTGGGTGATTACCTGACATTCGGAATCGAATTAGTGGCTGCCGAGGGAGACGCAACGGGTGCGGAAGAAAACAAAGAGTGACAGCGGACAGGAGGCTAGATTGAAGGACCCGGAGCGCTTGATCGGCCAAATTGCGTCGGCGGCAAGTGATTGGCGCCAGGTCAGAGGACGAATGAACGGATGGACGGCCGATTCCCACGTTTATTGTTTGGCAAATTGCACGGCCCACCAGGTTCACGGACTCGTCCGAGATTACTTTGCTTCGGCAAAAGATGCTATCGCTGCTGCTCGGATCGGCCACGTTCCACCGCCCGCAGCCGCGTTTTTTTTCCACAAACATACACACTCGACGCACTCGCGGCGTCGGTAAACTTTGCTACTTGCTCTTTCTCTTTCGTATCGATTGTCTATCGTTCCACGGATGATACGAGCACTGCCTTTTTGAGACATTTTCCATCTCAAGATTATGCAGCAAGACAATGAATTCGGCTCGTATCGATTCAAAGGCGCGCGCGTTTGCTTTTTAACGGCTGCCGCCTGATGGATTTTTGTGTAATTGAAGTGCAGAAAGTAATTGGTTTGCCGGCTTCTTGGTATTCAAAGGATAATCAAACTCGTGACCTGGGAGCAAAGATCAATAAATATCGCAGAAGGCCGACTAATTGGATGTGACCTATTTAAATAGTTAGGTGGGAAAACATTTAAATGTATTTTATCAGAGTTGCAATTTAAGTGGTAGATGGTTTCCATAGTTTAATCGTAGGCAAAGCATTGAATTGCATTGTTTATTTTAGCTCATTCGTATTCCATTTAGCATTTTATTCACGGTTTGATTAGAATTTGATTGGAAATCCGATCAACTGGAAAATTGTAACTTCTCCAAAGCTGAATCAATCGGACAACAGCTTCAAATTTGCCTTTTGCTCAATTTAGGCTCGGCACTATTAATAGATAAAACGGCCTCAACATTTATGATTTATTTCTGGTGTCCGATAGAGACGAGAGAAGCAGACAACGTGCTCATAAACAATGTCTAATGGTGCGTGAAGCTGGGTTTATTTACGAACCCGCATATGCAGGGTGGAATATCGGCAAAATTTAAATTCAGTTAAGAAAAATTAGAATAACAATCTTTCAGGCGCGGCTAACCCCTTGATCATTCTTGACGCGGCTCCCTGGTTTGAAATTATTCATGCGCGTTCGACCGACCACACGCGAGTCCTGAATTTAGATCGAGTTGTTAAAGTTCTTTATTTAATTGCGGAAAGCGAAAGAGGCTATATAATGTTGTCCAGCGCAGACGCTCGTTAATCAAGCGTGGGTTCGCCGCCGCACGACAAGCATTCGGCCCAATGAGGAATTTTGCGCCATAAAAACGGGATAAAACGCCGCACTCTTGCAACTTAAAGGACATGAACGTTGAAAAATAACCTCGCTTTCAAGCCGGGGGGAAAATATGAATAAAAAATGCGTCTCAAGCAACCAAATCGGATCTCGCACGTTGCTGAGTAATTTATTAACGGAGAAAGACAATCTCACCTTGAAAATACATCTTCATAGTGACGTCATCAGTGCGTTAATTCGTATTTTAATCAGATTTTCTTGTGAATACATTTTTATCATCCCCTTCGCAAATCGCAAATCAAAATTTAAATAATTTTTTATGTGTACTTTGGTATCATTGTGCTCGGTCATTTTTAGATTTTTAAATGCTTATTTATTTCAAGCATTTTTAATTAATTTGGCTTTAGCCGGAAAATAAGGGGGAAAACCTAATCACCTCATAAAAATCGTAGTTTTCCAGCCTCTATTTGGTCATCTTCAGATTTTTGTTATGGTGCCTCGTATTTGTCACTAATTGTTAAAGGCAAATAATGCGATCAGCAATAATGACGTCACTAATTGTAAGGTCAAGCGACTGCCCTGTTCCTAATTTAACCTATCAACGTTGAGAAATTGGAATTCAACAATGCTGTTATCTTCTTTCATAATGTGCATGAGAGGGTTACAAGAGGTCTGAGGCCGTTGTCAAACTAAAAGGGCTGGTGTTCGCTCGGTTGGAACGCCTTTTTTCGATTCAGACTTTTGCTCGGCCAATTTTTCACCGTCCATTTCCCCCAAGAGCCACGCTAAACGCCGATTTCCCTTACCTCGCCGTTGCAGAAGCAGAAGAGGAAAGCCACGCAAAGGCCCTGCAACAAAAAAAGGCAAACGGAGTGTGAGGGTTGGGTGGTCATGAATTTGGCGGGGCGCGGCTGACCTGGAAAGAGGTGAAGATAGCAGAGAGAGCTTCGTAGGTCTTAAGCAGTGGGTGCGAAGCGCTTTCCGGACGGAAGGGCGTGATCAGGTAGTGCAGCCCAAGCAGCGGCAGCAGCAGCAGGGTGGCCCTGACGGCCTGCAGGGCTGACGGCGACGGGCCGCTGCCGACGTGCGGCCCGGCGCGCAGTTTCACGATCAGCACGCGCACTATGTTGCACAGAAAGGTGAAGCTGGCGGCCAGCGACAGACACACGGGCACCACCAGCACCCAGTTGAACTTGCTCTCGTGGATCCAGCACCTGGGCATAACGGGTAAAAGCCTCTTAATTCGAAAGTTTTCACACTTCTGCTGAAAGTTACGTTTTTTATATATAGAAAGTGAACGTAAAAAGTTGATCACTACTAAAAATGCAATTTTGTAACTGACTGATAAAATTGTATGCTAAAAACTTTCAAAATAAGTGAAAGTGAATTTTTGAATGTACTTTTATTTGTTATTTAAGTCACGGAAAATTGATTTGAATTTGAAATATTTTTGAACTCTGAAAATCCGCTCAACAAAATATAGATCATTGGCAATGAACGTAGACAGTTGTGCAAAATATAAATAATTTATGTTATTTCGACTATTGATATTTTGGATATTCTTTAACCGTCTGTTATTTTAATTTTATGCGATATGATTATTCGGTCTCTGTGATGTGGAAATGTTTAAAGTGATTTGGGTGGAGATATGTTCGGGGACAGTGAAAATTCAGTCAAATAAGGGGTTATGTTCGTGTGCTTTGATTGTAACGTCGTTAGCTTTACATCATATATTGACTTTAATGTAAAATACGGAGGAAATGAGAAAATTTTAATCTGGAATGTAGGCCCGCCCGGCAGCAGTCGAGTTATAAGTCTTATATCAAGAAAGATATATCTAAGAGACTCGCGACGTGACAAGAAAAATTATGAACAAGCTCCTCCCTCCATCCAACGAGAGCGAAAAGTTCCGGTCTTTGTCTGAGCGCGAGCCCACATGACGGAGCACACCCTGTGGTGCTAAATAAATACGAAAACGCAATTTTTTTGCGAAAGTGGCGCAAGCCGCGCTGAGATATTCGTTTACTGTAATTTCTCGCACAAGATCAAAGGCGGACGGAAAAACGCTCCTTTGTTTGCGAAAAATGGTCTGAAATTGGCGCCAAAGGGACGAAGCACATGAAAAGGGAAATCTGGCATTGATGTTTGCCCTCAAGAAACGCGTCTGGGGAAGAGGGAGCGTTTGGGATAATGTTTTAAACAGAATTGATGCGTTCGAGGAGGGCCTGGAGTGTATATTTCACGGGCGAGTGACGCCAACTTTTCCTATCGATTCTCGTACTCTGAGGTTTCTTGGGGGTCGTTGTCGGTCAGCCGGAGGATGGTGTAGAGGACCACGACGATTGCCGGCAGGCCCCAGCCGCATAGGTAGAGCCACTTTTTGAGCTTGTCCTCGGAGGTGAAAGTGGCGACCAGCAGGATGTGCAAGTAGAAGCCCTCGCAGAACATCCAGAAGTAGTTGGAGAGCAGGAAGTAGTGCAGGCTGACGTGCAGAAGGGCACATCCGACCTGCCAACCAGATTCATGGAGAGCGGCGTCAACGGGATCAATATAACATCAGCGAACAAATTTGAATGCGTGAAAAAAATGGGCTGCGAGGATGTGGAGCGGCTGGGAGAAATTTTGCGGCGCCGAGTGCCGCGGAAGGAAGACAGATTGTGAGGGGTATTCTATCAAAATGCAATTCCGAGGGAGAGAAGAGATGGACGGGGGCTCGGAGCCGTGGGAATAGTGGGAATGCTTCAGCCTTGACAAAGTTGATGGCTTTTTTGCATGATTCGAGGGAGGAAAAAAAGTTTCGACACCAAAGCTCGAATGAAAGCACTCTCACAGCCCAATCTAAAACAATTCGCGAGTGGCAATAGGCATCGGGCGTAACTGCGTGAAATGCTGGCAAATGCATCCCCTTTAACCGAGGGCGAAAAATTTGGTGCTTCTGGGCAAGCGAGAGGACGTGCGCATTAAAGAGATTACACAACTCCAACGCTGCATGGGAGAATCAACGAGAGAGCATGATAATTTACGACTGGTTATAAAATCTTATTTTCCATTTACAAAATGCCAGCGTTTAATTTAGTGTTGTTTGCCTTTGTTTGTGAGAGTTGGCGGGCGAAAACGAGAAGACGCGTCGTCGGTGTGTTTGTACTGCTGCAATAAAAGTATCAATCTCGCGACACTAACCTCATTATCTGATAACACGGATGGTTGCTCGACTACCAGTCGGTACCACAGGATCCACAGCGCGTTGTTGGTTGCGAACGAGACGAACAGATTTATGTGCAGCATGATGCGTGTACATCGCAGCGACCTAGCAAATTAATTGACGAGAAAGAACACAATGTCAGCACTCTTTATTTCATTTTACGGTCGGAACATTAAAAGCGCTCGTTAATTACAATGTCAAGATGCCAGGTGTGTGAGTTTGCATTGCGGCTGACGAGTCGGAGCCCCAAATATCGCTTTTCCCATTTTTAATTAAAAATAATGGCGTGTCTGACGACATCATCATTATATTGCGCCGAGAGCTCGACGGGATTTTGTTTGCTCGCAGGAGGAGCAGGAGATTATTGAGATATTGGTTTTTTCCCTGATATTGCTCGCAGAATTGCGAAAATTCTTTTGTCAAATGACGCATTGGTGTTAACTTGCAGCGCAACCTCGGGTCACTTTTTCAGCGCGTTCGTGTTTCAAACAAAAAATAATTGCCCCTTATCCGGCACTCATCTCTCGAAAGAGAAACGCAAACCCCAGAGGAAGGTAAACATTTTCAAACGCGTGAACTGTGCGAATTGCGAAAATGGCTTCCATTTTCATCAACAATATGCGAGGTAGAAAAGCCGACGGAGAGAATGCCGTCGAGGCAGATGCGTAAATAGAGCTTTTTCGCATGAGCTGCGTAGATTTGCTCACGTCAGGTGTCAGTCAAGCCAGTGCAAAGACGAAATCACCCGGAGCAAGCGCTGGCGCGTACTCCATCAACGCGTGCGGCTTGCAAACAACCGCGCGCGGCTGTCACGCTGGAATACGAGAAAATAACCCTTGGTGGTCGCGAACCAACACGCAGGCAAAAAAACTTTTCATCATTTGCTGCAGCGGGGTGGCGTTGTTTCCGCGGATGTGCAAAAAGGCTGCGCGGCTCATTAACTTGCGCCGTGAAAGGCTTATAAAAGTCGACGAGCGGGCAAACGAGTTCCGAGCCCGCTCTTTTGTCGGCGGCACAGATTATGCACGATGCCGCTGGAAGCCGGGCGGATTTTTAAGGGAAGACCCCCGGCAGGCAATTTCGCAACTTTGACCACTCTTTATGTCATGATGCGAGCTATCAGCGCCCTGCCGCTTCCTTGATATCCGAGATTTATTGAAAAAGCGAATTTTATACGCTTACATCGTTAAACTTGGCCAAAATAAACAGCCAGCAGCACCCTGCGGAGCGTTAAATTTAACTTTACGACGTCTAAAAGGACGTTAGAAATGCTTTATAGTTTTGAGCTGAAGTGAACTGTCAAAGCTCGCCGACGACATTTGACTTTTTACGACGCCCGAGTCTGCTACTCTCTTCAATTTCGCAACGTTTATCAAAATTAAACACACAATTTTCCTTTGTCGTGCCGCAAATAGGTCTTTGAGGCGCATCAAACGATCTTAATTGGCACATAATTAATTCAGCAACTTTGGAAACTTACTTAGAGCGCTCGCTCCCTATTTCGAAGAAGCGGCGGATTAATTGTCGGCGTGCCTCAGAGGCGATCGGAAAATAACGAGGCAGGTTTCGCGCAGTTTTACAAGCGCGAGTGGCCATATCAAAATGATGAAGAGGCTGCCGCGATTTGTTTTTATTGGCTCAGTGGGAGCTGCTCTTTTGTGAGCCGACGTAGCGGCGGCTAATGAAATAATTCCATCGAGCAGCCGGCTGCTGCCGAGCCGACGGCGAAACCCCAGTAGACACTCTCTGAGAGCTTGCTGAACCTTTTAATTACGCACCACTACTACGCGATGCAGAAACAACAGCCAGCCTGCCAGCCAGCCTCATGGTGGCTGTCGAAAGTCTCCAAACTCGCAGAGCACGGACTAATTGGGCTCCGCCTGGCCCGGAATAAAGAGCCAGACACTGTGAAACATGCGCTGACGTGCGTGAGCTTGCACACTTGAGATTTTCAGTCAATTTTTCACTCGTGTTTGCGCCTGAAAAGCTTAATTCCGCCAAAGAGGGACGCTTTCATTACTCCCGTGAGCGAAGAGTAGTCAAAAGAATTAACATCAAAGTGTTTCGGGGGGTTTTGAAAGGGCGGATAATTACGATTTTGTAGAAATAGGCCCTTTTCATACGCGCGGAGCTTTATTTAGCAACGAGCTGGTAAAAATTAGTTTTTGAAACGCAAAATTGGTTTTTGTTTGCTCGGTGGTAGATTAAAAACGGGAAAGCAAGCAAACAAGCATGAGCAAAGTAATAATATTTTTAGTTTTTCCCAATTTATTTAACAGTGTATACAAGAGCGGCGAGAGTTTTTATTGGTTCGAATCTCCTTATTTGATCTAGACTGCCAAAAGCAAAGAGCAACAACAACAAATCCATTGCAGCCCAACGAACCGGTTTCAGCCTATTAAATTGTAATTTTTCGGAGAAGTGCAAAAGCAGATTGGAATCGAGCATGACGGGCATGCACAAACGAAGGCTGGAATCGCTGACAAAGCCTTGTGATTCGCACCCTAAAGGCCAGAGCAAACGACTTTGTCGCAACGGCGGAGCTCATTATGGTAATGAACCTGTAGCCACGGCGAAATCAGTTTAGTAATCAGAATAGCACCGGCGCTCGACACTAAAAAGAGAAAATAACGCGCTCAACTCATGCATAATGTGCGATATTTAGTAATAATGCAACACGATAACGCGACGTGACGACGCTCCATCCTCTCGAAACACCGCGGCGGCTGATATCAATAAGTAACAGGCCCGTGGAGAGATGAAAGCGCGCCTTCTCAGCAATTTGCCAAGGAGCCCGGCTAACAAGCGGCTCGAATCTCATCGCTGAGCGAGCAAGGCTGACAATGAGTGTGAGGCTAATTACTAAATGTGTTCGCGTTCTTGAAGCCTTATTTAGTTTAATTACACGGCCTTGATCTGCCCCGGTCGTAATTATATGTCAACACCAGCGCACACCCTTCAGCCGCTACCCTTGTGTTCAACGAGTCGGCCTGCAGCGTTCTCCGCGCGCGCAAAAGCAGAGGCCGGTCGGCCGGCCGGGCAGGCGGGCGGGCACCGCAAACGAAGCTGTCGGCTCGCTTTCTGGCTGACCTACCCGATTTGTGTGTGAATACCTATCCGCCGCATAAACACGCACCGGCCACCGACCAGATTTTATCAATGAGAGTGCTGCCAGCCAGCCGGCCGGCCGCGCGTACCACTGAGTTATCCGTAGCGGAGTAAAAGTTTTTGATTGCCGTGCTCGAGTTGATACGCAGTCTCATTCAGCGCGGCATAAAACGCCGTCCTTTTCGACGGAATCCAAGTGCGTCGAAAGTCGATTAAAAGGGATTGCTTTATGGCGTGGCACTAAATGTGCGCGCGCGGTAGCTATTTTTTCTAGTGCGTCCGGCGAAATGTCATATCCGATGATTGCAGCGCCGGAATTAGCGTCGCCTGCTTTTCCACTCGTGTGTAGTTCAAAAGTCAGCAGCTTCGCGGAGGTGAATATCAAATATTTACGCGTTAAATTTAGTGCGTTTCAAAATAAGCACTTGCTCCGGTGAGTGCCTCCCTTCATAATATTCTCCACAGATTTTCACACAGCGCCGAAAATAACAGCCTCAATTTCCACGGCTCGGGATTGTGATGAATACTTGATTTTCACTTAGTAGGCCTGTTATACGTGTGTGACGTAAAATCATGAACTTCCTTTGAATTAGTTAAAAAGTTGAGCTAACTACATTGAAAACTAATTTGTTAATCAAGATTTTAATTATATTTTCCCTCAAAAAAATTGGTTATAAAATTAATCAGTACTATTAAAAAATGAAAATTTACGAATAATAATTCTGCGGTGATTAAATTAGATTCATTTAAAAGATTTTAATTAGTTGATAAATTCACCAGCCTTGCAGTGTGAATTCTATTTTGTTCTTGCATTATTTCACCAGCATGATCAAACAAATATTTTTAATTTTAATAGAAGGATACAAAATAATAATAAAAAGATGCAATCAAAACAGGAGAACATATGAGGAAAAGGAACTCTTCAACAAAGCTAAAATGTTGGTTGGTTTAATAATGAAAATCTAAGCAATGTTGTCAAATCTTGCTGTGGGGAAAATACTACCACATTTTTACGTTCGAATAGTACAGCATCATCTTGGACTTGAGCGATTTCTTTAAATTTTTATAATTTATAGCTCTCTACTTTAGCTTTCGCGATTATTCAACGTTTCATCTTGTCAACGGCTTTATATTAAATGCCAATTATGCAATTTATAATGAGCAGAATTCATTATCGTGCCAAGAAACATAATTGAATTCTAATCACATGCATATTCCTCCTGAGAAAACGACACAGATACTTTCGAACAGCACGAAGCTTGTTGGAGTAGCATGAGCATGATAGCGGAAAGGAGGCGAAACAAACTTGAGTATTAAGTACGAAATTTAAATTTCAAAAGGCTGAACCATGGCCTGGAGCCACGCAAGTTTTGCAGTCGCGCTACCTATTAGAAGCCTACTTGCGTATTCTCGCCGGTAGCGAAAAAAATAACCCATTAGCAAGTCATGAGAAGGCATTGTTCGGCGCACTTCTCCATTCCGCACATGTACCTACAATTTTTGTACGTACTCCCATAACTCATTGGTTGTCCATTTTCGGCCCTGAAAATTGACCGGAGTCCAAAAGTGCAGCGCCGCGCGACCACCACTGTGCGCGAGCAACGACGAAGGCGAACGCGGATATTTTGTAAGTTCTGTAGACACGGACCCACACACGCTGTCGCTTTCAACGCTCTAGCCTGTAATTACGATGATGCTCATTATTCAGCTAGCGCAGGTGAAAAGCCGTCGTCTAATTAGGATTCAGCCTCGCGTACATTAGAATGCGCAGCGTGCGCGAGTAATCAAGTACACGGCCGCCGCGTCACTGGCATGCATATCGTTCAGAGAGATCCCCGCGTACACATACTTTAGCAGCGCAGTCAAGTCAGACACACTTTGTTCCACTTAAACTATCGCAACGGCTAACTTATATGTTATAAGAGCGACTCGTGCATTCGGTAATTATTGCCGCATCACAAACTCGCCATTGGCCGCCGGGAGTGCATTAACAGCGTGCTTGCGGATGGAATAATAGTGCGCGAGCACGGCACATTGGCCAACTGGGGCGGCGGCGTCCTGGCGAGGGCACACGTTTCATGGGGTGCCATTATAATGTCCCTAGGATATTTTCCTTACTTTGAAAACAATATTTCTACTTTTTTAACATCTTAAAGTGCATGAACAAAATGTCTACTAAGAATAAGCATTAAATTTGAAAACTCCCTAAACTTAAAAAAAATTACGTAATTTTCGAAGAAAAAAAATAAACTCATTTTAAACAATTTGCTAATACACCTCATGAATCTCACTTCGTTCAAAATTTTCCGAGAGGGCAAGTGCTACAGTATGGCCTGCACGTTTTGTTCTAGTAATTATTATTCTAGTACATATGCCACATAGCCCAATAAAAATAATTGTTTCATTGTTCATGAAATTACAATCTAAATTAGTCAACAGATCGTTAAATACGATCATGCAACCGTCAGAAATTTGAATGAAACCTCTAAAATATAAAAATATGCCAATCTAGAACTAGGAAAATTTATGATTTAGAACAGGAAAATCAGATAAGCTCAAGATATTGTACTTATTGCAATGTATTATAAGAAGGATATTAATTTATGCTATTTCACTGCAAGGTCACTGTATGGCACCCCAATTTTATAAAAACGACACGAAAAAATTTAATAATCGTATTTACTTACTTGAAATAGATAAAAATGAAAAGCGATGCTATTATAGCCGCCAATGACACTGCATAGCCAGTTTCGTAAATTTTAGTAACCTGGCGGCGCCACTGCAAGAAAGAAAACAGAAAAGACATGCGTCACAAATCAGTATAACGCTGCACACAAACGTTAAGGACTGAACTCACCTCGAGGTCTTCTAAATTTATACAAGTGGTGTAATTCGACCACGGTTTGCCCGAGTCTGGATGTATAAACCACGAGCCGTTGGAATTGCAGACTCTGTGCGCGATTCCTGCAACATGGAAGATATACGAGTTGTACAGTGCAATACAGAGGACACTTGTTAGGCACGATCGCAATTCATATACGTCAATGGCGTGTCCTTCTCGCGTGTCACACACACCGCAACGCACTTCTTTGTATCATAAAAGTAATGATCACCCGCTCGCTAGCTATTTCAGTGCTTCACGCGCATAAAGCAAGAGTTGTAAATTATAGAGAGTTGCAATATCTTACAAGATTGTCAATATTCTTTGTGGCTACAGAGCGAATCTCTTTCATCCATGCTGAAACCCTATGTTTGTGCATATTTCAATGAGTTAACTATATTTTATCTTCTAGATGAAAACTTTTAATTTGACGGTGTTAGTGAGCTATAGAGCTTTAAAGGAGAGAAATATCTCCCTGATATTTGATTTGGGAATCGTTCTAAAATTAATTTTGAAAGACCGGTTTTGTTTAATTGTGATGAATTTGCAAGTTTTTATGTGACACTCAATTTTACAAGATATGTCTCATTTTTTGGGAACGCATCCTTAGATTTAAGTTTTTTTCCCGGAAAAAAATATTAATGTTTATGCATTTTCTGGGCTGACTTGCATGTACAGTCTAGCGCAACCATTTCAACCGGTGAGAAAATTTGTAGAATATATTGTTCATTAATACATTTTCTCTTTTAATGATTATTTTAGATTTTAGCGATGGTCAAATAAAAGAGCGCTGCTTGAAAAATTAGATAAAAAAAAATATTAAAATAGGCATTTCCACAGCTTTTTTAATATTTGCATATTGTACTCTATCTTTTATCGAGTTATAAAATTTGCAGAGCCTAGATACTTTTGGGAACAATTTTTCATGACGTCAAATATGGCCTACCAATCAATTCGTCTCGTCAGAAATGGTGCGTGAACCAAATTTCACGGATTGGAAAGAAACCATATTTTTAAATCTTTTTTGGAATGTTTAACCATTTTTCGTAAGCTCTGGAACTTTAAAATACAGCCGAATTGGAAATATTTTAGCACTGAACTTGGTTCACAACACAACAGGCTATACGAATCTAATGCTAACGTAACAGTTAAAAACTTGAAATCCTAGAAGCTTCCTTGTTAGAGACTTTTTGAATGTTTAACGGCTTGCTTACCTCTTGGATGACTGAGTTATGCAAATAAAATTAAAATATTTGCTTAAGACAAACTTTGTGAGTTATATTTCCTCCTCCTTGTTGATAAATATAAAGAATTTAACGTGGAGCTGGTGGAATTCTTGCGTAATCTCATAAATATCGTAACTCTCAATGCTGGCTCATATATTTTTTGAACGAGGAAAACTCTCCGCGCGACGTGTTTATAGGAAACTCGAAGAAATTATGAAAAATGGTAAACTCGTTAGAAGCCCGCGTACGTATTGCGTAAAACGTCAGGCCATAAATCTATATTGTGGCAAATTTTGGCCGGCGGGAACATATTTTTCACAGCGCCGACTGACTTTTAGAACGACACTTTAATTAATATTTGCGGTAAGTTATAGCTTGGCGTAAACTCACTGGAAGGGTCGAATCCTGTTATGAAGTCAGGGCAGGCCAATTCGGCCACGCTGCCGGCCGGCGTGCGCGCCCAGCACGACCAGCCATCGAAAACTTGCGGGCAGAACAGACCTTCTTCATTATCACCTGGAACAAAACAAAGCAAGCGAGACGTGAAAAACAACAAGCACAATAACGCCGTAAGATCTGTCTCCACGCGCGCACATGCACACACGGCGTTCATTCATCCGAGTTTGCTCTAGCAAATACGAAACTTTCGAGTTGACAGGCTATTACAATATTTTGCGGCCTACGCGCAACACCTGCCGGCCCGTAAGCAACACGGCGACTGTTGTAAAAACAGGGAAAATAATGTGGAGCATTCATGCCCGAGTGTGAGTGTGTGCTCGCCGTCGAGGTCGAGTTTAAGCCGCTTTTGTCAGCAAGCGGTCTCTCTCTCTCTCGTTGTTTTCCGCTGGGTTTTTTGTGCACCCATTCTCGCTTTTTTCAGGGGCCATGCATAATGAAGAGCAATCCAGAGAGGTGAGTGCCTGAACCCCAATGCTAAAGCGAACATTGCATCGGCGCCCCCGCAAATTGGACTGGTTTGCGATTTTCTAAAAGAAGGCGAAGCGCCTTCGGGCAACTCTTGATTCAATATCCGCTTCAGCAAAAAGAGCACCAGCCGATTGGAAAAAGAGGCAGGCTACATCGAGGAAGTGGTTGATTTTAAATGTCGTTTGCAGCCTGTAGCTAACAGGTGGTTTTTACTCTGAAAGGGAAATTGTGTGGCCATATCAGCAAAATATTGACTTGATAGCTTTTAATGAAAAAGTCTCGAATCGAAGGGAAAATTATGTATATGGCAGGAAAAGTAGAACGAGCAAAATTAAATTGCTGCAAACAACAAAAGAACAAGTATGCAAATTTAGCGATTTTATTAATTAAAAAACGGTTGCTGCACTGATTCTGATTTAAAAGCTGAAATTATAATGTCTCATCACACTAGTAATAATTACAAACGATTTTACTCTTTAAGTGGTTTTGATTTGCCTGAAAGAAGACAATTGACGTGAGAAATTATCTAGCGCGTACTAAAACTAAATAATAGCTCTTTTGGCATTAGAAGTTCTTAACCAGCAAAACAAAATTCATAACCACATAATTACCTTCAGTGAATTCTGAACAACCGGCAAAAAAATGGACTCATCGCTGGTTAAAAAAAAACAAGAAAAAAACATCGTAGCACCTCTACTCACCCACCCTGCAACACAAATCCTCTTTCAAAAATTCAAAAAAAATCCTTTTTTTTGCTTGAAGCAGTGCCAAAAAGTTAAATTTTACTTTTACACTAGCAAAAATCTGGAAGGAAAACTAACTACGTTAAAATGAACTTTTTGGTGCAGTGTAATTAGAAATATTTTCCTAGTTGAGAATTCAGAAAAAAAACAGAAACATAAATTTCACCTAAGAAAATTCACACAATGACTCACTATCTGATTTTCTGATTGCTACCCATAGGATATTCACTTGATGGCACAAGTAGAAAATCAGCCATCTGGATGCTTTTAATTTTAAAAGGATGAATTTTCGATGATCACTTCCACTCAGTGAATTTGGCAAAAATCGATGACAGCTGTAATTGCGTCATTACCCGAAGGAGAATCTCTTTGTACGTCCCTGACAAAAAGCCGGGCTGGCTTGTTAAAAATGGGGAAAGAGAGGGATTTGCTGCATTAGCTAAAAGGCTCGTCCCAACATAATGGCATCGGCACTGGAGTCAACAAAAAACCGTGCGTTGGCAAATGTCGAGCGCCGAGTCAGCAGCAAAAATAATGTCGAATATATAATTATTGGTGTATGTGTGTTCCAGTCGTGCGCGATTGGATAGCCGAGTAATGATAGCGCGACTCTTTGAAGTCGACCTCGCTAATTTGAATGTCGAAAGTCGGGGGCGCGCGTTCGTGTATAATGAAGTCAACCGTGCGCGCCTGTATGGCGAGCCTCCCGCACAGCACACACACACACTCACATATAGGCAGGCCAGCACGGGACACGCACAAAGGGTCGATACATCATAGCACATGCATGTATTTATTTACACATGGCCGGCCATGTACAAACGGGTACAGCACACAGTGAACGAGAGATAGCCGATCTACATCACATCGGCACTTCATTAGCCATACAGTGCATACACACAACATTGTAGTCAGTTGGGCACAATGCCGCGCGCGTCGTCAAAGGAGTCGCGGAAATTATCAATTTCCTCTCAATCCGTCGGCGTCGGCAGTGCTGATGCTGCTGCTGATTTCTACCGCCCGAAGGAGTCGTTCGTTCGTTCTTTCAAACTCGGTTGGTGCTCATGCAAATTTGAGTGTCTCTCGAAGCACGGAGAACCCTTGCGAAACATCCAGCTGCTGACTGCGAGAGAGAGAGAGAGCGAGAGATATACGGCGGAAGGGAGGTGGGGCAGTGAGGGATGACATTGCACCCGAGGGGATCCCCATTGTTTTGACACAGAAAACTGACGTTAAGTGGAATTTTAAAGAGGCTCAGCTTGAATGAGAGGAGCTGCTGGATGCAGACGGGGCACCTCCGTAGAGATGCTACGGAATAGCACTTGACTCTAGATAGCAAACCGCATTTTTTTTCCTTTTCCTTTCAGACGATGCTCCATAAAAGCACAAAGACTATGGTTTTTACCAGGATATTTATCTTTTGAAGTTAAGTCCGGTGAACCCCTTGATTAAGACAGAAATAACTCTGGGCTTTTGTAGCAGCAGTGTCTAGATGAATGCTTTGAAGCCTTTGGATATACGATTTAATCAACTTGCGCCAGAGATTGTTGCGGCTTCGAAATTAGCTTTGCTCCACGAAGATTTTCAAAACAGAGAGACCACGGTCGCGATACACCAAAATAACAGCCACGAAATTAGTTATGCTCGACCTCAAGCATGCCCATCTAACTCGGCAGCAGCCGCGTTTGTAATTGACACAATAATCAACATCAAAACAACAGTCGCGTCCGCTTATCTGCGGCCGCTCTACGCGGAAACACAGAAACTCTCAGTCCGACGCGCGCGCGCGTGTGTTAAGCGATGGATAGATAATTGGATGCGACATCAAACTAGTGCGTTCGCCGGGACGGGAATGTATCAGGACTCCCGGAATCTCCCGGGAATTCCCGGCGCCAGGCGCCAAATTTTTAGATGGGAACCACGGTCGGGACGGGAGCGGGAAAGTTTTGCCGGGAGCGGGAATTCCCGGTAACCTAGTCAAAATTCAAATTTCACAACTAGCTTTAAATTTTCCTAGAATGTTTAAAAAAAATTGTTAGGAATGTTTTGTATATTAGATATTTTTCACGGTTTGATAACTTTATTAACTGTCCTAATTACATTTTGCGGAGTTCAAGCTGTAATATTTCTTTTCAGTCATCCGATATTACTAAAAATGTTACAGAATTTTCTTTCATTGACGTGTGATGATTCTCGCAACTTAAAAGAGTCGAAAGAGTAGTTCTTGATCAATATAAATTGCATTTTTTAGGTTTTGTTTGAGTAATCTCTGCATTTTTACAAAAATTGAATTTTATTTGCAACGTAGTATTTAACGTGGCCCAGTAAAAATTGCCTCAGTGAATTTTTATATCAACCCAAAGTATAATTTTCAACTTCAACATGGAAAAATAAAAGATCATATGTAGTAAGTTTGTATTTGTAAATATGCGAGCTAAGAATTAAGTTATCAACGCACATGGTGTCTACTTTCGATATTTAAATTTTTGGCGGGAAATCGGGAGCGGGAAAAATCGGGAAATAAGATTCGGGAGCGGGAATTCCCGGGAAAAATATTTGGTAAGGGCACCAGGGAATTCCGGTCACAGGAAACATTTTTTCGGGAGCGGGACTCCCAGGGAGAAAAATTTGCTCCCGAAGAACGCACTACATCAAACACTGATCCAAATTAACTTATTGCGTCTCTCACTGCCCTGCCGTGCCTCCACGTGCGGCGCGGGCCACACAATAGAGCGCACTAATTATTCGCCGAGCGCGCGCGCGTATATTTCGCACCATGCATGCCGGAGTGCGTAGACAAACACGGACGGGCGGGAGCAGAAGGGTTAAAAGGGCCGCGTGCGCGCAGCGTTAATTAATTTCACACGTCTTTTAGCATTACCTGCTCGCACTGATGCTGCTTCTGATGAATTTTTTACGATGCCGAGATGCTCGGTGGCGCACTGCTTCGCCCGCTCCTCGACAATGAGCGCCATAATGGAAAATCAATTTGCGTGCTCGCCGGAGGAGTCGGTCGTCGGCATGAGCGTGCTCGCTGGCCGCGCGCCGCCGATTCAGCAACAACAACAGCGACGGCGGCAGCAGCACAACAGGTGAGGAGATCTAATTTTAGGAGCCGGCCGCCTCATGGTTCCGTTGCCGCCCAGGTTGATGCTGAAACTTTTAAAACAAAACTCATCTCATCGTGCGAGAGCAAGAGAGGAGGATGAATGCGCCGGATAAAAAAGCGCGTGGAAAAGTTGCTCGAGAGCGGAAGAGTAATGATACTGTTATGTTCGACCTGGAGCAATATTAAATAAAAACTCTACTCTCTTGCGTTTATATACTGCTCTATCAGATCGTGCTTGATGAAGGAGATTCACAGACGCACACACACAACAAACCGCGCCTCGCTCTTTCCGTGTGTGTCTACATATTCTGCTTGTCTGCGCTAATCGTGCCGAGGAACCCGATTTTGAACTTGATTGTTCGTAATTGGTTGGCGTGCATTCCTGCCGGCCGGCCGGCAATTTTTTGATATAGCAATTACAGGCTGAATGCTGCGAGATGTAATGGTGCTTGGAATGGTTTTCGGCGATTGCTCTAACACTCCTCGACTCATTTTAGAAGGAGGCCTCGTGGTAGGTGATGGATATGCGAATTTCTAATTTGCCAAGAACAGTATTAATCGAAACGACTTTCCGAACTAATAAAACGTATAACCGAAGGCAGAACTTTAGCGAAGCCTGACATATTACATCAGCTTTCTTCACGTACTCGGGAGGAAATCCCTATTAATCCTCTTCCTCCCTTTGCCTCAATTTTTGTCTCGATCGACGCAGACAAGCGACTGACAGATAGATCTCTTTGCTCCACTCGCCGCCGCAAGAGGCACGGCTAGACTGCATTATTAAATGTCCTTTCAACGCGCGGCAACTTCTTGACGTGGTGCGGCGGTGCGGCGGTGGCCAATTTCTAGGGACAAGACGGTGTTTGCGAAAAATGAAATATCGGCCGAGAAGTACGAAGAAGTAATTTATGCGTTCAGTACCCTCCTTTGTGCGTCGTAAATCATACGCCCCGTGCGTTTCGCTGAACCAACTGGGGTCCTTTCATATACAGTGCACACAAGGCGCGCCCGGCGGGCCGAGATCGAGCGCTGGGCTGCAACATTAGTGATGCTGCGCCTCGGTATACACTGATAAAAACAATCGGATCGTAAAACTTTGGCCAGTCAAATAAAAAAATGCGGTGGTGCGTGTTTTATAGCAGGTCGTACTAAATAAAATTGGCAGCCTAATGTCTGCGAGTAACTTTATACATACGTATACCCGACGAGCAAGGGCGCGCGCGAGATGAGTTAGCGTGGCGCGTTTTCCACCCGCTTTAGAAGCGCAAATTAAATTATAGCCACCTAAGGAATTTTTAATGGCTGGATATTTAGAAGCCATGCGTCTTGTGTGTAATTTATTCATGATATTCGACGAGATGGACGCGCAAAGTTAGTTTCCCCGAAGCGCAGCGAGTGATTTTCGAGAGGCTTGATGGGCTACGCTGCCGCACTTCCATACTCGACGACGCCGCTATTCGAGTGGTTTTGCACAAAGGAATTTTGATTGAATTAATTTCGGGGAGGAAAGTTTTCTTTTTCAATCAGCCGACACCACTGCTCGCAGCAGCACTCGGGCTGTTTTCGAAAGGCCCCTTTTGTGTCGCAGTGTCAATACGGTAACGAACAATGGAAAGTAATTTAATTGTGCGTTGCAATTCTCACGGGAACGGATTAGAATGAGTCTTTCTTGTAAGACAGATTGTGTAACACGCGACGAACGCGCTTTTCAGATAAATTGCGGCACCAATAACGGCTGAGAAATGACTCGACACAGCACCAACTTATTTTCTTTCACCTTGGAAATGACACAGTGTAATGGTATTACTTTTTCCCATTAGCAAGTTTTAAAGCTCACCGAGTCCGGTACTCAGTCGGTTGTACTCGGACTTCAATAACATTTCCTTCGCCGGCACCGGCACCGTGAGCAGCAATCAGCAAATGAAAATTTCGCTGCACGTTCGTTCCTCCGCCGAGGAGATAATCAAAACGAAGAAGAAAAACGTACCCTCTCGGCTGTCGGCACAATGGAAGAGGCGATGAGTGGCTGTCAAACAAACTTTGTTCCACACAAACACACTGGCGGTGGAGGCGAAGAGTTTCCGCGAGCGAATCCTTCAGCACCAGAAAAAGGGAAAACAGATCGAGCAGCCTTGGCGTTGCACTCGACGAATGCAATTCACCGCACACTCCGCTCAACGCGGCGGTCTGCCTGCCTTTCAGGACAACTGTTACACGCAGTACCGGCACCGACTGAGGTGTTCGATGGTATAAAAGTTTGTGTACAGATCACGAGCGTGTGGAAGGGGGGCCTGTGTGTGTGTGTGTGTGTGTGTGTGCGTCCACCGCCGCCACCGCCACCGCCGCCACTCGCCGAGGATCTCTCATAAACAAAAGTGGTGCTTTATTCATTGTGTATCTATGCACACGCGGACAATGGTGCGCATGAAAGCGCCATGAGCGCCATAGCAATGAAGTTGCCGCATGCACTCTCGGCTGCTTTGGTGCGTGCGTGGTGATGTGAAGAGGTCGTGTGCAGATAAAAGCGGTGCGCGTACATATACACACACGCTAACTCATCTTTTAACTTTAGGCGACTCCCCCGGGGTTGAAGCGTTGTTCATCCAAGCACATTAAGCCTTTATGAGAGAGAGCAACGAGAGAGAGAAAGAGAGAGACCGACACAAGAGCGGGGGCTCTTTTTCTTTCCGCCTGACTATTTTGCCTGCCGCTCCAACGCGCGTCCAATTTATCTCCGGCCGGATTTTTGAGTAAATTCATCAGAGCCGCCGCGCATGCATTCGATTTTCGCTCTGGGCCCGGTCTCTCTGTGCGCTTTTCCGGCCCGCCGGCTGACCTCTGCTCTGGCAAAATTCCCGGCTCCTTTCGCGAAACAAAGCGAGACAGACGGCGGTGCGCCCGATTTATCGCGCCAGATAAGCCACGAGGGCCGGGCCGGCCTAGCTCTTTTCGACCGCAACTTTCTTCCTTTTTCCCTGCAGTAAATATCCGCAGATAAACGGAGAACATTACCGAGAGTTGAAGGCATCAACCCCGCAGAGCATGCGAGCCGGGATCAATAGAGGAGCGTGCGTGCGGCGGAAGGACCAACGGTGGCGAGCTGAAAAAACAAACCGATATATGACTGACGGCCGCGGTCATTCGGCGACGACCCTGAGCACCGTCTTCAAATCGCCACCCGACATGACAAAATGGGGTGTGTACGTTTGTGTGTGTGTGTGCGCGAGCAGCCGGCAGTAAAAATTGCAATTTGGAAACACGACGGGCCGCCGCGGTGGCGATGAGCCGAGCCAGATGTAAAATTTTATTTTTGCGGACGCGCTGGCACGCGGGGGTTGAGAACGCGTCTATGATAAATGGTTTAGGGCCGGCTGCGTTACTGACCTTTATAGTGCCGAGTTTATTACACGCAAGACCTGCTGCTCGCAATTTGTCACACGGCACTTTTATCCATCACGCCCGTGAATATAATTTGCGCCGCGGCCGCTTCATTTAATTATTCAGGTGGAAAGTCACATTTTATAGGCCACTTCATTCAGCATTCAGCACCAAAAGGTGAATAAATTATAAGCCAGGCAGCAACCGTAACTTATTTCGCACATAAAAAAGCACTCCGTGAAGCCGAGGATGAGGAAACCCCAGCAGATTTCCCGCCTGCTCCTGTCTTGGCAGCCGGGCGCCTTGGGCGAGAAACTCTCGCGTGCAGTTTGCGATTCTCCTTTTTTTAATACCAAAACACTTGCCTGATGAGAAACCGAATATTCAGCCTCGATGTCGTGGGCATCTCTGAGTGCAGGCAACGGTGACGTCACCGCACCTTCGAACTTTATAATTAAATTCATAGAAGCTAACCCGCTGCGAGCTATTATTTAGACAAGACTTTTCGCAAGCACCGCTTAGTACGAAGATAATTTCCCGCCATCGTTAATTATAATTACTTAATAAACACGTGTTTGAACGTAATCTCAAGTTGGGCAAGAATTTCGCCCGGAGACGCAAATTTCGTGTGTTGCTGTGAAGCCACAATCTCGCCAACACGCTCACGCACAACTCACACTTTCGGCGCGCTCAGGGAAATGCCGCGCGTTATTCTATATTAAGAAAAATTTCACGTCTTATTCTGCTCGGTTATTCCCTTTCCTTTCCTCCCCACAAAGTTGTCATAAACGGAGCGAGACGCAGAAAATAAAAATATAAATCCCCATGCATGTTGCGCGTTAAGAAAAAGTGTAGTGGCGCAATGGCAGCGAGAAAACCGCCCCACGCGATTCACTTCTTTTGTTTTTCTTCTCTGAAGCCGCCGTTGTAAAATACTGACTTTTATTGCTTTCAACGGCGAATATAGATTCTCTCACCATCACCAAGTATAAATTCGAAAGGGGCGGGAAAGCGGAAGAATTCTTCTGGCTCAACAGGCGAGATTGATATCGTCAAATTCTTGCCGATTTTCGCTCAATGGCCTCGGGTGCAGGAGTTCTCCGTGGAATTAGTTGTATGCAAATTTTATTGGCTTTCGACGAAACGTTAACGTTAAACAGCAATATGTCTTCTTCAATCGTGAATGAAGTAATCTAGAGTGTAGGAATTTGGAGCTCAGCCCATTCATATGATGCTTGCAAACACGCCTCAACGAAGAGAACTGCTGTAAAAACGCTTGGCACCGTGCCTTCACCCAGAGAATTATGAAAGCCGAAGGAAAAAATTGGATGGAATTTATTGATCGCGCAAAACAATTAACTTTCCTTGTTTTTGTTTAAAAAGGGTGTAGGGCGGGCTGAAGAACACAGTGTAGTCATTGTTGCAAAGTTTAAAAAGGTCAATTTGCCTCGCTACTGTGTTTATTTTTAGCAGGCACAAAGGAAATCTTTGCGAATTTTATAGGCTCTTACACAAGCGAAAAAAAGCGTTTTTTTTTCGCCTTTGTCATTCTTCCTTTTGTTCAAGTTTATTTTGGACTGCCAAATTCTTTTCTTGGAAAATATTGTTGTTTGAAATTTAGTATAAAATCCTCTGACAATGAGGGCCATGAATTATTCAGTATTCAATGTGAAAGAGAATCTGGTGTTTTTTACCTTCATAAATTCGCTCGACGCGTCTTTTAAAATTGGGTTTCATTGAAATATGGGGAAAGAAGCATCTGGTCTACCAAGCAGCATTGAGGCAATTTGGCACGATGCTGTGAAAGAAGCGCTCGTTTGAAACTTGAAATTAGTATCGATGCCATAGTGCAGAAGAGTCTAGCGAGAAGTGCGTGTGTTTTCCTAGAGCAAAGAGTTTTCAAATAGCAATAGCTTTTTATAAACAAACCACTGCGGTGATTTTATGCAACCCGCAGAGTCTGACTAGATCGATTCGTATTTTCTATGTTTAAACTCGTCGCTCACCCATGCTGACATTCACACTATATTCATTCACTCGGAGGTATCGAGTTCCAGCTGAGTAGTTGTCAGTTCCAATGCATAATTAGATCTGGCATTCATTGTTCAATAGACAAAAATAAAAGTATTTGTTTCCCAGCTCCGAAAATAGGTCGGCTGCCTGTTATAATTGTTATTGACGTATTTAGCAGCATTAGGCGCTTTTGCCACAACAATAATTATTGTACAACGTCAGAGTTACCAGCGCGCATGCTGAAATCTGGACGAATAAAAATTCCATAAAGCCGTGTAGTTTCATCAATATTCAAGTAGCCGTGGGATTGCTCAAAAAGGAGTTTTGCCGCAAACAAGGCACGAACTCAAATGGATAAAACAAAGCCCGGCGAACATGGTCATTAAATAAGCGCGGCCTACATTCAGTGACATTTAAACCGACAATTATAACCCTCGCGGCCAGACTAAATTATTCAACGGCGGCGTCATCAGCGGAAAAGCGGCAGAAAAAATACCATGCGACAAAAATGTGGCTCTCCTGTTGCAGCGTGTGGCTGCGGCGGCGGCGGGATGAAAGTGTGCGCGCGCGATAAATCGGGCCATTCATGTGAAAGAGAGCGCGCCGCGATTCTATTTTAGCGAGCGAGCGAGCACTAGAGGTGCCTGGATACGGGACTAATGGAGCCGACAACAAGTTGTACTCGCGCGCGAGGGTGCGGGGCGAGGGTTATTGCCGTGCGCCTACATCCATACAAATAGTTGGAAATGAACAAACGCCTGGCAAATCGAATGATTCGATCCCGCCGACTGCTGCTCGATAATGCATGTTCTGAGCCGTATGCCGACGTGCTGCTGCTGACAAATAATAAACCACTTACACAACACCCTTCCCGGCCGAGCGAGGTACAACACCCTGCCTCCTCATGACTGTCGGCGCCGATGCCGAGTGGTGCTCGAAAATTAATTCTGCAAGCAGCGCTGAGTGTCACGCAGCAGCGAATCATCTTCGATCTCTTGAAATTTGATGAGCCTCTTTGAGAGAACGCATCAATCATTTCTCTCGCCAAAACCGATTCTTCTTCGTCAGCGTTGCGCGCGTGTCGGATAGACGTGTGTGTGTGTGTGTGTGTGTGTGTGTATGAGCGCTGCGGTACAGTGTGTTTGTTAGCGACTTGATACTTTTAATAAGTGCCAATTAACGCGTTCTTCCCGGAGCGCAGCAAGTGCGAGTGTGAATTAATGATCGGCAAACGAGAGCGAGAGAGGTAATGAATTCACGGGCGGTTTGCTTTGATAATCGTGCTCTATAGCGAATGTTTGCGAACGCTGATTCGCTTTTAATGGTGCGTGCTGGATCATATATCCACACACATATCGAAATTTGTGCCTGCCTGGATCAGGAGTTCGCTGAGAATTTTTGTGCCGTATAATATTCAGTGAGCTTTGCGCACACTCTCGCGAAATGTTGGTTTTCATGTTCCGTGTTTAATGGGGTCTACGGATGCCAATAATAAGTAGGAATCATCAGTGAAAAGAAAACGAATGTTTTCACACACCACACATTGTTAATGCAACTGTATAAATTTCTGAGTTTTGTTGGTCGGTTGTATCATAATTTCAAATTAAAACTTATTAGATTGTATTTTCTATGGTGTGTCTATAACATATTTTAGAAACTCAAAGGAAACTGTAGAAAGGAAGAAAAAATAATATTTGCCACAAGGATTAGGTTAATGGAAGACGAAAAAAATGATAAATACTGCCGAAATGGTTGGGTTGAACATTTGGAAAAAAACGGGAATTACTCTTGGCTTCTCGATTATTGCCACCAAAATTGCTACCACAAAATTTGCTTCACAATAAGCAGCGTACAAAAATTGAATCAATTCAAACTTCTGTAGTTCCTGATTAAAAAAACATTTTGACGTTTTACTGCGTTGCATTGGTTGATCCAACGCGTGTGTGAAAGATAGTTGGTATTTGCACCTGATTCAAAATGTGCAAAAGAATCTGCAGAAATAAGATTTTAGTTAAAAATCTCATATTTTATATTTCGGGGAAATAACATTGGTATAATTAGCAAGCAGTTTAAGAACCAGCGAGCTACTTCAAGTGATAGGTTATACAACCTGTGAGACATCTGTGTCGATTGGTTGCATAGTTACTAATTGGGGGTGACGACCGCGCAACTGTCCAAATTAATTCTCCTTTCGTCGTTTGGTGAGACTAATTAAAACGTGTTTTTGTTCACCCAATATGTATTTTAAATAAATAACCTGTGACGACTTAAGGTGTTTTAAGTACATATTTTAATTACTATAGTATCACTGTCACTGTGACTAGTTTTTTTTAAATCTCCATCGATCATAAGCTCCTAGTTGTAACTCTTTTTCGTGCTTATAATATGGAATATATTAAAAAATATAAACTTATCAAATTAAATAATTTTTGAAAATGAGTAAGTTGCAAGAGAAGGAAATCAATTCGACAGTGAAAATTTGGGTGTTTGTTGAAAGTTGCGCAATTTTGCCGGGACCAGGACGAAAAGTAGTCTTAGTTTAGTAAGTAAAAACAAATCGATTTACTATCGATATTATTTTCTTGAAAACTCTGCAAATCTCATCAAAATCAGTTTAATCGACTGCGCATAAGATTTAGAATGCATTCATAGCATAGTTTCCCAGGAGCCGTTACAATTTAAGATTGCATCGCATTTCACTTCACGGATGTGGGATTTGGTTTGTGCGATAAGCACAGATTAAGAACGAAAATAGACTAAAAATAGTTAAATTTTTCAAATTGCTAGAGGGAGAAGCTCACCTCAATTCAAACTGTTCCAAAATTGCTTGAAACTAAACAAAATAAGAGTTGACTGTCTCTGCGCAGAACCTTCTAAGGGATGGGAAACTTTTTGTGAAAATTTGAGAAGGAAAAATCTCATGCTGTCTCGACCTAACCTCATCAGCAGTGCTTGATCTACAAAACAAAATTCATATATATATATATATAATATTAGCTGCAACAATTTCTGTTCCAAACGGTGGCAGCAGAATAAAAACCATTTTTTAGTGAATTTTCTTCCGCGTGTATTTCTTTCATTTTTCTGTTTTAAGAGAGGACAGTCATCGCTCACAATCGGCCCAGGAAAACCCTACTATGGAAGCAAGCAGCTGGCAATAAAATACAGAATAACAATTATTAATATTACTTCGCACGTTAGCACCAAAAGAAACTTCTCGCTGCGTCATTGTCGTTTAATCCTTTATTCAGAGGAACACGTCACAGGAGGACGTTTTCTGCTTTTTCGCACATCTTTATCTTGGTGCTGGTGAAATTTTCGAACGAGCATACACAATGAGAGGCCCTTCGCGAGTGCCCATCCTGCACGCCCAAGAGGCTTGATTTATGAACGGGATGAGACACAATAATCAATATTAGGCTCTTACTTATGAGGGATGACATCTCGCTGCGTGTGCCCGTGCGTTCACGCAGCCAGCCGCCGCGCGGCTGAGGTCAAACACGCCCACGCTTAAATTTGAAGTATTATATTTATTTGGAAAAAGGATTGATTCAGTTCAGCTGCATGGTGGTTCGAAAGTCAGCAATGAACACAGCCGTTTTCAATGCAATTAGCGGTATGAAAAAAGCCAACAAGCACCGTGGGCGCTTTTGCCTCAAATTGCCCGCCTGCTCTTGCTCCGCGTGTATAGTGTTTGTTTGCCGAAGCAATTAACTGCGCGTGAAAGTGCGGGGGAACACTCGAAACTTGCGATCTGGCTGAATTTTTGCGTTCGCTTGCAATCAGCACAGCATCAAATAATTGAATTGCTCCAGCGGCCCGCGTGCGTCCCGCTATGGCCAACGCGCGCTCATTACGCCACCGGCAATTTTGTATGGTAATCAAGATGTAGAATTTGCACACAATTCGAAGGATGCGGCCAGCCTTACCATGAATTAATCATGAAAAATGCGATTACATCTCCTAGCAGCATTTTTTCTAAATTAATTAATTAATTTTTTATGAGTGAAAACAGAAGGGAAAAATCTTTTCGTCAATAAAATTAGTTGTTGTCTATCAAATGTTGACAAAAATTATAATTATTGACTCTGTGGTTTACAATTATGGAAAAAATGCAGTATCTTTCCTAGTAAATTTATAAACATACATTATTAACTTTTTTTAATTTTCAATTTAAAGCTTTTTACAGTGCTTGAACTTCTTAACGCTGTTATAAATATTACAGTTTAGTAAGCAAATGAGATAAAGTCGATAAAGTCATTTTATTCTGTGTTCAATTCGAAAAGTGCCGAAATGTCACCGTATAGCGTTGAATGTTCACAGTTAAATTGCCTCAATTCAACCGTAAAATAGCTTTGTGCTGAGGAACAAAGCGAGAAAGGTCAACTTGAACTGTTTTGCTCACCTTTGACGTCTATTTTCCAGCGCAGGAGCGAGACCGCTTTTCCTTTTAGCCAGTGTGAAGTGGAATGGTAGATGGTAGTTCAGTCCTGGCATGGCTGGGTATTTCTTTCAACGCGCCTTCCCACTGAGCTTTACGCTGGTTGGTCGCCAGCGCTATCAGCGGCCAATAAGCGCGGTCTGCGCGCACACATGTATGTTGGCTCGTTTGTTGTTGACGCAACGCAGAACAGACGAACACCACTATCACGAACAAGGAAAAGTTGATGAAGGAAGGCGAAAGTCTTACTACTTGGTGGAAATTATGTTGTGACCTGCACCCCGCTTGACCTATAGGTGAGAAACCGTTAATAGTGTTTCAAAATAATATTAAAAAGACTTAATTTTAGCGTGAAATCAAACAGAGAGTTCGCTTCGTGAAGATGGACTTCAAAGTTGTTTGGAAAATCGTGTTGATTTTCTTTCACTACTTCCTTCTTGCACGATCCCATTCGGACAAATACTGCCAAGGACTGACAGAGTACGACTGTACAGAAGAACTATTCGACACAGTAATATTACCCATTCTTTTTACTGGCTATGTTTCATTAACTGATTTATTTTTTGCAAGGAAAACAAAGGGAATTGCATTTTGAAAAAAGTTAACGAATCGGGCGCAACAGATAATAGAGGTAATATTATTCTGATGCTTAATTTCATCTGTTAATTTTGAAAAAAATCTTAATCCATTGTAATTTCCAGATTGTAAAACACTGTCTCTAAGAGGAAACTCCAACGATGCTTTGGGAACCATTAATTTAAAACCATACCATCATGGAACTCAAGATACTTCTCATTTGACTGCATACAACTTAACATTTTCAAACATCAAATGGACCAGTAAGAGGCCATCCATTATTTGCTGCGTTGAGGTTTAAATTGCAAATTACCACAGGCGCAGTCTTACGATTCACCTGGGAATCTAATGGTATAGAAGGGAAGTTTTGTCGAAAGTTTGAGATAGTTGGAGATGTATTGCCGGGCAAGGAGCTCTTCTATGACTGCAACTTTTTTGGAGAACCCATGCAGAATAAAGTTGTGAAATTAGAGGTGATGATGGAGCGAGGCAAACAGCGAAGCTTAAAGAAGTTGACTTTTAAAGTTCAGCCCTATGAAAGTCTAGGTAAGACATAACCAGACATTTACGAAGTAAAATAACCAAAATATCTTGTAGAGCAAGAAATGAGGAGAGACGCTGACACTGCATCGTGGCAAGTTTTCGCATACGTTGACATTTCATCAGAGAAAACCAAAATTGTGAATATTGGCTACAACAATAAGTTTGGTCCATTGCAGTTCAAAGTGACAGCCAATGGATCAAGTGACAACGTTGTAAAAATGAGCGATAACGTCACTGGCTCTACATCGGTCTCGTTTCAATCGTCTGAACTCTATTTGCCAGTCAATTTTATCATCCAACCCATGAATGGCAAATGTAAGGGTGAGTGCCAAAGCGTCACAACACCCATCATTGATAATGGTAAAAGATAATTGGACTATAAAGAAATGTTTGATGAGTCTAAAACAACTTTTAGAGCCACCCTCATATTCGTTTGTGATTTTCTCCGTCATTCCATTCCTCCTGGTTCTTGCGCTGCTTGCTTTCTTGGTGCTTGTGTTCTTGCCAACCAAACGGAAATATCAGCTGATTGGTAATTGCTATTCAGGTCTCATGATGTTTTGAGTCTTTATCTCGTTTTGTGTTGTGAAACAGGTATTCCAAGGCCGACCGTCTTGATCATGTACAAAGCAAACCACGACTTTCACTCTGCACTGGTTGAACAACTAGCCAACTTTTTGACGAAAAAGAATATGGATGTGCTCCTAGATACCCAAGAAATAGCTAAACTCAGTGATCCTGTAAGTAGTGTTAAACTCTGCAAGCATGCTACATAGAAGGTAGATAGAATGTCAAATATTTCACGCACAATGAAGCAAGGAGGTGCACTTGTCTTTAGCAACCACCTTAGAGAAATTGCTGTCATTGCATCCTGTTGGTTAATAATAACAATTGGAGCTGATGGAAGCCCTTAATTTTTATTCAGCTTGCCATCTTCTAATATCGTGTCATTTATTTGCTTTGTGCAATAATAGCAATGTAGAAAACCATTTGGAAATTCAAACCCTGACACAAATAAGATAAAAAAGCTCCTTCTGCACTGCTAAAAGGTGTGGACAAATTAGGCTCCATATTGGTCCGACTAAAAACATTATTTTCTAATTCACCTTCATATATGAATTTTTGGATTTTGCTGACTCTGATGAAAATATTTCATTTCAATAGTACACATATTTGTTTTTACATTAAAAAATTCAATAATTTAACAGTAAATTTTATTTGGTTCATTTTTAGAGCTTTGTTCTTTGCATGGGTGAAACTATCTCATTTTCTCCCAAAAACTCAATTTAAATTTAAATATTATAATCAGCCCGTTGGCTTGCATTGTTAAGGCATTCTCAGGAGTGTCAAAGCAATGGGAGGTATTTGAGCAGTTCGGAGATCTAATGTCAGAGATGGCAAAAAGTGGTTATTTTAGTGACTCGAAATGCTCAAATTGCTCAACGGGCTGAGAGGCGCACCGGCGCCGACTCGCTACTTGCTGGTTTGCACCTTTCCAGCATGCGTGATTTGGCTTCACAGGATGAATGTCTAGCGTCTCAAAAAAAGTCCTCGGTGCGGAAGCAAGTGGCCCTTCAGTGGGCTGGGTCCCTGTGCGACCTGGTCGCCCATGTTATCCGTTCGCGGTGTTATTGGGACCCGGGTTTCAGCATTCGTGCTAGTGCAGTGCGCTCCCTTCCCGGTCCTCGGACAGGGATAAAAAGAGCAAAAAACGAATTAAAATATAGGAAATGCCCCTCTTCAAAAATAGTTTTTCTGCTTTCTTAACAATGATTTACTAGATATTTATCCAATCAATAACAATTTATATATGAATTTTGCTGGCCAGGATCCCTCAAGATGGGCGTCTAATGCAATCGAAGGAGCCGACGTGATTCTCATCGTTAGCAGTCCGTCCTGCTGTCCGAATCGGAAGGATGGTATTTACGGCCGACAAGTGTATGACCTCATGGAAAGAGAAATCCGGAATAATACAACCAAGGAGGGGTGTCGCTTGGCCAGAATACTCTTGCCTTACTGCTCGAAAAATGACTTCTCTGCCGCGATGAATTACCCCATCTTCAGCGTTCCCAATGAAATGACTAAACTCATCAACTTTGTGCACAAACTCAATGACTCGGTGTGCAGGATTGTTCTGCCGTTCACAGCCAGGGAAAATCAAGATTTAATTGATCTGAGCAGAAAAATCTACCTGTGCCAGCAACGCATGGAGGCGCATGAGGTGCTGGATGATGACAAGGGAAGCATGTTCACACTAGATCTGACCCACGATCTATCGCCCGACAAATGTTCGGTGGGAGATAAGTCTGTGGAAACTGTTTGCACTGATGTAAAAGAAGACAGCCTGTATCCTAATATGAGGCTGCTTAATCTGGAAGGAAGACAAGATGATGAGGAAACAACTCGTCTTACTAGCAGACCTGATATTGAAAAACTGCAGCATTTGTAAGAAGGATATTGTGGTTTTTGTTATTGTGGTCTCCTGGCTTTGAAGTGATTTGAGCCTAAATTTCAGTAGCCATGCAAACGCCATGCCAAAAGTACTTATATGTATTTTGTCGAACAATATGATTTTGTAACTACTATTTCGTCTTAAGTAAAAAATTATTAAATATTATTTCAAAGCGTCTCAGCTGAAATGCGTGCTATAATTCATAAAAAAACTTTGAAAAAATCATCAGATCACATTCAATTTACGTGTATTAGCTAATACTTGTTTTATTAAATCTCAAACACTAAAATTATGGAAATGAAACCAATGAATTGTTTTTAAAATAGAGAAAAGTGTTCTTATTTTTTGTGATTTTACACATGACTATTTGCAATATCAGCGCCTAATTTAAACATCCCGCAACCAACTCAATTAAAAATGTCCACGGTTATTGGCAAAGCTATCTGTCCCTTAAAATTATTACACGAAATAAAAAAATGAATAAATATTCATTATATTTTCTCATTTTACATGTATACGCCAATATCCATTCTACAAATCAACAATTCCTCGTTATTATGTGCAATGCTTAGTTGTAAATAAATCTTTTTGTAATGTGAAATGAATATTTTTGTGAATGCTCACAGTCTGTGTCGCATCCTAACTTTTTCAGTGGATCAAACTTATGTGTTGGAGGTACTTTTAAACTGTTTTTATGTTGTCAGTGAGATGTGTCTAATGTTTGAATAATTTGTGTACAGGCAAGAACTAAATATGTATCGAGGTCTTTAAGATTGAGTTTTTTATTACGAGTATATCCATTTAACATTCAATATCAAGACTAGGTGTGTGGACGTGCATATATTCCTGGTTCATCACAATGTCAGAAGTGATGTCCAAATAGTCTGAACCCTCTTGCAATATCCGATTTAAGATTGACGTTATTTGCATAAAACTTGGCCGATCGGTCGGATACGTGGCCCAACAAGCTTGCATCAAGTGATACCTACAATTTAGAAAAATTATTATTCTGTTAATTTGGTTAATCATTTATTACAATTTGCACTGAGAATTTGGCACTGGGTTCTCCATTCTGTACCCTGACAACAGCAAATCATAAAGGTTTTGAATCGCAATGCCTGGGTATGGGGCTAGTCCAAGGGTTAGCAACTCCCAAATTAGAACGCCATAGCTCCAAACGTCTGACTTGCTTGTGTACACTTGGTCGGAGAGCGATTCCAAGGCCATCCATTTTACTGGAACTGGAAAAATAAACACATACTTTCAATTATTTTTAATTTACCTTTTTGCATTTTTTTATTATTTTATTGGGTTTACTATAATTATCTTTTGAAGTGAAAAGTATATATATAGGATTTTAATTTTGTTTCAATAAATTTGGTCCATATTTATTGCCAAAATTCACATTGATTTATGCAAGTGCTATGCGTTTTCTTTTTTGTGGGTGAAGAGAAGCAAAAAGATGGCCAAATTGGGCTCAAGCTCCTCTGCGGCTGTTTGGGCCCCCTTTTTATCCGCTTGACGGTGCTCTTTTGCTACCCAGTGAGCTCACACTCAGCCCACGGGATTCGCTGAGCAGAGATTAAAAAATCTAGATTTTACATGATACTTAAACGATTAGTTGTATTTTCTAAAAATAAAAAAAGCAAATTTTTGAACAAAAAATATAACTAATAACAAATAAATTTAGAATAAACCCGTAATTTAACGTACAACTTTCATCAGTTTTGTCATCTCCTTGTCTAGATTTGATCAAGCACTTAGCGCCGTTTTATTAACAACTATTTTATAAAATATAAAAGATTTACAATAGAACATGCGGTGAGTTATTCCTGAAGTATACATTTTTGTAAACTTTGTTTTAAGATATTTTTATGGATTGATTTTCCAGCAAAAATGTTGATAGAAAAGTTTTTGGGGCGCGCGTATTTATACCTTTGCCTCTGCTCTGTTTCAGGTAAGTATCATCTTCATATACATCCCTCGAGAGACCAAAGTCGGACACTTTACAAACACCTTTAGAAGTGAGCAGGATATTTCTGGCTGCCAAATCCCTGTGCACCATCTGCGGAAAACAAATCATCCAACAACAAAATCATGCAATCCTCTTTTATGTGAACGTCAAGGTGTGCGCACTTTCATTTCGCTGAGATATTCCATGCCTTTGCTGATTTGCCATGCGTATGAGATCAGAGTTTTCAAACTGAGTCGTTCCCTCTCCAATGCCTGCCTGCCGCCTCTCCTGCAGCCTCTCAAGTAACCCCTGCGTGCGAATATAATTTTCAGCTTGGATGGAAAAAGGGAAAACACGCAAGTTTAATCACCTGAGCGACCCTTTGTCTGCGTACTCAATGATGATGAAAATCTGGCCGTCGGAGCAGGTGCACGCGCCCAGCAGACGGATGATGTTTGGGTGCGACACTTCTTTCAGGAGTTCGTACTCGGTGAGCAGGTCGTTGAGTTCTGTGTTGCCGGCGCCGGCCTTCAGTGCCTTCACAGCTACCGTCGTTCGACCTGCCACGAGAGACGCGCAATATATGCCTTTGTTTGTTTTGAATTTTCCAGAGCACACGCAAGTAAAAAACAATTTTCCTAACGACACAAACCCACAGCAAAAGTGAACAGTGATACACTTTGGCGGTGCCCAGATTGATATATGGCCGCCTAGGTATGGGCAAACATCGTGTGTTTGTTCAGGAGCAAACGCAGCTGATTAGCTGGCAAAAATGCGTAGGTGTTGAACCAAACGTAAACGGGGAAATCAATATCTGTCCCTGCGGCACGCTGCGAGTAGTTTAAAAGCTTATGCATCTCGCTCATCCGATGTGACGCGCCGGCTGCATAACTTTCGTAAATTCAAACCTTTTATTGAGAACTCTGATTTTAAAATTTATTTATATTTCTTGTTCATACAATTGGCAAAGCTCTCCTAAAAATGACGAACATGATAGATGTTACAGTGAAAATTCCAGATTTTAACTAGAAATACGTGCGATACGCTAAAACAGTTGTCTAAAACCAAATTAATTTGGCTAGAAAAATATGAGCCCAGAAACAGAAATTAAAATTTATTCAGTTGGAGTTTCATTTGCATTTTTATAATTTGGTTAAGAAAATGTAATTTCGAAAATTCTTGAATGTTTTCAATGCTCCCTGCTTGTTGATTTTCAAGGCCTCAAGTGATTTTTTAATTTTGTTTTGAAATTGATCAGTTTAATATCACTAAAAATACAATTTTCAAGAAGCAATTTATTTAATATTGTTTCGGAAGCTTTTATTTCTCTTTAGAATCCTGTGAAAACCAAAATGAACCACTCAGACAGCATTTAACTTTTAATTGAGTATTTCCATTTACATAAACTCTCCTAGCTGTTAATTGATTTTGTCTCAGTAAATGAACTTCCAGTTTAAAGGTCGTGCGTGGGTGTAACATAGCCAAATAAATTACAGCAAATTACGACTCGCGTGGCAAGTTTTACATTTGCATAAACACATTCTCCACGTTATTTCGCTCACATCACTACTTCAACCCTCTCGGCACATAGTTTAGAATGGCAAAATTTCCGTAGCAGGAGAGCAGTGTGCATAAGCAGGACTTACATACGCGTCGCCCACGCGAGAAGCGCAGTAAGAGACATAAATTGCTTTTTATGTGCTCTGTCGGCTTTGAAATTACCTGGAACACCTGGCAGGTCGATAGCAGACGCTTGCAGAACTTGGCCGAATTCACCCTCACCGAGTACCTTTTCAATGTTGAGCCTCTCCCTCGGGAACTCCCACTTGGGGTCGAGCTGCGTGAAATATTCATAGGGTTTAACTCGCTCTCTTGCAGCGCACGTCACTTGACGTTGTTGTGAATGTAAAAAACGTACCGGCAGGTACTTCAAATTGGGCACGCAGTACAGTTTTGTTTCCTGATCGTCGCGAGAGGATCCGGCCGCCGCGGCTTCCGACGCTTGAGCGGCGCCCCATTCGAACAGAGAAGTTTCCTTCGGCTCCAGCAAAGCTTCTCTCCTCGAGAGAATAATCCGCGCGAAGTGGATGAGTCTGCAATGTAGACGGTTTAAGCGCCGAGCCCAAGTTAAATATTTGCACGGCCTGATTGCAGGCACGGCAGACAGTGGAGGAGTGCAAAGTTGGAGCTCAAACGATTTGTAATTTATTTTAGTCACGTGACATGTGTGGGTTTGCCAAATGTCACTTATTTGTAAAATGTTCTCGAGGAAGAGCGATTTGAAGGTAAAATAATTCACATTTGATCAATTATATGAATGAAGACTGATGAAAATATTATTTAATTTGATTTAAATTGCGTAATTGATTATTTTCCAAATAAATAACTTTTTGAGATGCTACGTTTTATAAGTGAATGTCATTTATTGCTGTAATATTTATGTGTTCTTAAATTGTATGACTTTGGCAAGAATAAAAGAATAATAGTGGAATTCGTAAACCATTCAACAAGTGTTTCGGAACAATTGTTCCTTTTTCTGTTGTGCTGAGGATCACATAATAGCTCACAATTAGTTTCCGCTTGTAATGTACCTATGCTATTTCAGCAAGTATGAAATAAATTTCCGCTATAAATAGGGGAGTGAAATAGTTAATTAAATCGATGAAAAATGAATAATAAACGAAATTCAATAATTGTGCTATGGTAAATGATCCGTGGTAACAAAGGATTTTAAAAAAACACGGCTTTGACAGCTGGTGAGAAGTGGACACTCTCTGTATGATGTGCCAGTGCATCCCTTAAGGGGAAATATTTATTTAGTAAGGTCCATATTTGAGTGAATATTTTGAATTCGAGCTGGGACTAGGACCATCCTAAATAAATATTCTCCCTTAAGGGATGGACTGGCACATCATACAGATAGTGACCGCTTCTCACTAGCTGTCAAAGCTGTATTTTTTATATCTCTGGTTGCCAAGGATAATTTATCATTGCAAAAGTATTGAGTTTCGTTTATTATTCGTTTTCCATCGATTTAATTACCTATTTTATAGCGGAAATTTATTGCTATGCTGAATTAGCATAGGTATATATTACGGGCTGCTTTAATTAAAAATCTTTATAAATGAACATAACTTGATTGTTTTTAATAAACTTCATCCTTTTTTAAGAAAAGGCTGTAAAAAATTTGGTAAGAAAAGCATAGATAATGAAATAACGTAATTCAATTGAAAATTAATAAAATTGATTTTACAATGGTTACTCTTATGGGCGCTCAACAAGAAATGGCAGGATAAAAATTTGTAAAAAGAGCATGTCATTTTATTTATCTTTTTCCATTATTTCAACTTTTTAGCCCACATTACTTGACGTTTGCCAATGGGAGAAGTCAGTGCGAAATCAATTGTCGTAATGTAACTCACCCCATACAGTATTTACTTTTATCGTTAAGTTTCTGATACAAAAAATGTACTAAAATTGTGAGACTAAACAAACAATGCATTTAAAATTGGTATTTTCATGAGAACTGTTTGTGCAGAATGAATAAAATATCAAATTGTTAGCAGAAGGAGAATATTACAAAATGTACTTTGAAACAATTCACATCATGCTTTGCAAGAAAGGGATTAATTTTAAATTGGAAATAATTAATTATGCACGTTTCAATTGAAAGAGAAGTGCTTACCTTTTAATGTAAACGGTGGTTGCAAGCAGGACAACGAGAAGGAGAGCTACGCAACCACTTAAGAAAACCATGCAAGTACTGTCACACCTGCTACTCGCTGTATGACACAAACATGAGAGAATAAAATGTCTGTGTTACCAAGAGAGTTCATGCCGTAAATGATCGAAAGGAGGCAGGAGAGGAAAGGAAAAGGCGCGCCTCGGATTACAGAGTCAAATGTGTTTATGCTCAGAATCGTGGAAAAAGAGATGCGGCGATTGGGAGGGAAGAAAAACAGGAGAATTTGCTCATGCCGCCGAAAGGGTCATTAGTCAGAAGCGATAAAACTCTCTGAGAGTATTTCTGTGAAGGGGTGAACCAACTTCCCGGGGCTGAAAACTTTATCCCAGTCGGCAAAATGTCCCAATTTGGGAAGTTTGCGGCAAAGTGATAATACTCACAATTCGGGTCTTGGGAATCGCGCTTCGAACCGCCGTTCTTGTTCGGGCTGCGCAGCGGATCGGCAGAACTTTTCTCATTAGAGCAAGTGCATTTGAATAATTCGTTGCAGATGCAGACTCCTGATGCAGCGCTGATGCCCTTCTCGCCATTTGGCAGGCCTGAGCCGAAAACGTGTGCTGCGAAGGTAATCGTTTCATCAGCAAAGTTCTACGTATCAGTCTATAAAAGCTGTGCTCATAAACCATCTTTCGCTCAACCTGCTGAACGCTTTCAATTTCATCATCATCTGATAATGCAGATTTACAACCAAGTTAAGAAAGCTATTATGAAGTTTTTTAATTATTGTGAAAGAAAAGAGGGCAGCGCAATTAAATCAAGAGTTAATTTAAAAATAAAAATGCCAATCCATAAAAAAGAACATGGTTCCTATTTTTGCTTTGGGTATTATGTTTTTGTCAGGGTTAGGGAGAAGGCGCGCCGGCAGGGCCGATTGCACCCATTCGGCGGCCCCTGCCCCGCGTCGCTGACAGTTTTGAAGCACGGAAACAGCGCGAGAGAACACTTTTGAAATTTATATTTTTTCGGAAAATAGTCTGGCATTTTCATACCTTTTCTAAAGCAAATTAGTAGGTTTTAGATTGTTTATAAAGCGTCAGAGATTTTTTCAAATTAGAAGCATATATATATATATATATATATATATATATATATATATATATATATAATATTTCGGACTTAACAAAAAGATATTTTAGGGCTGATAATCCACCTTAAAGGGTTGTAAATATTTGAAATTTCCTCAAATTTTGCCAGTTTTAGATTATTTTAAATACAATTGCGTGAATCGTGCTCGTTTATTGTTCACATCACTAGTGGATTTAAAAAAATCGAAAGTTAACTTTTTTTAATATGACCTTGATATTACATGAACCGAAAATTTAATTTGATATACATTATTTGCTTGATTAATCGGTTCACCTCTTTTTGAGATAAGCGACCCCCCTGATAGCGAGCAACTCACGAAAATTCCGCGTCCCAATAACATCGCGAACGAATAACATATAGGCGCAGAAAAGGACCAGCTCGAGTTCTTGCCCGGGGTCTTTTTATTGAAACGCTAGACATTCGTTCCTTAAAATTGATTCGTGAGCATTCTGGAAAGGTGCAAACCAGCAAAGAAATCTATATAAATTCTCCAAAATTCGAATGGACTCGACTGCTATTGCAATGCAAAGGAAGTCAAACACAGGCACAAATTAGCCCGCACTCGACCTCAAAACATCGCTCGAATTCTCACATTGCAATTGTACAGAAAGCATGCGCTCAACAATATTGTCGTAGGCTTGGTTACGGAAGCGGAAAAGTGAAAAATAATTTATTTGGAGGCGATCTGTAAACAAAGTTTTCGTTGAATGTGATAACTTGTAACTGTTTTATTTTTATTTGCATATATTTGCAATGCAAATTTCCAATATCAAATTGCTGTGTTTGTGTTAGAGTTTAAAAGTTCCGTTTTAAATAAACGATGATTATTTTCAATTTAATCAGAATCGATTTCCACTCACAGCTCAGTGGTGCAAATATTTGCACTTCAATTCGCGTTTCAATTAACACGCACTCTCCCCGCGAATTAAAGCAGCTTGAGCATCAACGCGCATCAAGCGCAGACGAGCGAGTAGAATTCCGCCCCTGGGCCGGATTGTGTATATATACGTTACATAGTATATTATGTATCAAGTGCGCTGTGGCACCAGGAGAACCTCACGCGCACCTAATTCCACCGGATGGGGATCTCGTTAGTATCGCTTCGTCGTTATTATGCCATAATTTGCGCTTCCTTTGAGCAGTACGCAATAAAAATTTAATCCCGACACGTCCCGAGCGGGACCATTAGGCATGCTTTGACGCGCAATAAGCCAATAAGATTTTACCTCTCGCAACGAGAGTTATTAGGCACGGCGAGCGTGCCTGGTGCGGTGCGGTGTGTCTGCGTATCATGCAGCGCACGCGGCCCACCAGGCTTGAATCACTCATCCAACTCCTTGCTTTTGCGGTCGAGCAAATAAGCACAATGCAGCGGCTAATTACAAAGGCGTCGAACGATCCAATTCAATCCAGCGCACGTGCTTTTATGGTAATTTCTGGCTGCAGGCGTAATTTGCCCCACTCGCTCTACGAAAAACACACAAAGTAATTGGCTCCCCGGCTGGTATTGAATGTAGTGGTTAAGTCAGGAGCTGCAAGTCAGCTCGCTAAATTTATGCTCGAAATAGTTTCGCCGAAGTTGACGTGATTAGTCCCTGGGTTGCCGCCATCGTCTTGACAAAATAGAAAGTATGCAACCTGCGTGACTCTTGTGTTTAGCGGGCATATCTAACAGGAACCAGGAACTCAGGGTATAAAGAACACCTAAATGCAGCTATACACTTGCAGTTATTTCTCAACTTGACATTCAAATAGCAACTGGGACTGTTTGCAGACTCTCTCCGGCAGTAAATAAATAAAAAGTTAAAGGCACGAATTATATAACCATTTTTTAAACCTCTGCCCAGCACATTCCGTGAGCTCACCAGGTCCCAATAACACCAGCGAGCTGATATCATGGAGCCCGAGCGGCCACAGAGGAGTTTGGGCCCAATGTGGCCATCTTTTCGCCTCCCCGCACCGAGTTATTTTATTGAAACGCAAGAAATTCGTACCAAATGCCTCTGGAAAGGTGCGAAAACTAGCAAGTGGCGAGTCTGTGCCGGTGCGCATCCCAACCCGTGTAGCTATTTGAGCGTTTTGGGTCTCTTATTGTTAGCTAACCACCTTTTGCCATCTCCTAACGTTGAACAGCATGTATTATATCCCTGAAATGTTCAAATATCTTCCATTGCTATGACACTCCTAAGAATGCCTTAACTATATTATTATGCGAGTCAACAGGCTGGTTCTTTGACTTTCGCTTTGTGTGGCATTTTCAAAGCCAAAATTAATTTAAATTTTCTACATCTCAAAATTTGAAATTCATTCTAAGAAAAAACTTATCCTGAAGTCAAAGGTTTGAAAAACTCCACATTTCTCCGGAAATAATCAACATTGCGAATAGCTATTGTTTTTTCAGATTTTACTGGTTTTCCCAGCCAAATCAGTCAATCTAATCGATGAAAAATTACTGTTTTACTACCCTTCTGGTGGCTAAATATTTCTAGGAACAAAAATTCATGGATATCGAATATCTATTTAAAATTTACAATATTTATTTTGGCACCGCTGATTTTTTAATGATAAAGGAAATAGTAAAATAAACATACAAATGCAACAGCCCTATTTTTAGTTTTCTATTCCAGTTTTTGATGTAAAATAATTAATTTTGCATTGAAAATTGATAAGCCCTGTTTGCAAGATGCCTGAAAGCGTCCAATCAAATTGTTTTAAGACTTGTCTGGTTTTGTTTTCATTGTAAAGTTCTGGTTGAAAATATTTACTTGTGCAGTCCTGGGGACAAATGCGGTAATCCTTTTCTTCCAGTTCGTCGCACTTCATGTTTGGACAGTGTGAGGTGTTGGGGGTGCAAGTGGCGTAGTCGTGCGACAGCCTCGATGGGTTGTTCGACAATGGGGCGCGCCACAAGCAAAACGCGTTGGACGCCACGCCGCAGCTTCGTTTGCATTTGCCCTCGGATGCGTACCTAGAGCAATGAGTATCGTTTTCCTCCAGGTAGCCGCAATCGCTCTTGTCGTCGACCAGCTCGACGGCCAGCTGGTGCGAGAAGCTCTCCGACTTGTTGGCCCCGTTGTAAATCTCAATTTTCAGCAGGTCCGCGTGCGGCTCGTGGGACTGCAGCTCTTTTGGGTTGCCCACGTACACGATACCCCAGTTCGGGGTGACCTCCAAGCCCTGCACACCGCCGGCCACCCGGAACATCCACCCTTTGACCGGTTTGAAGCCGATCCGCGGCTCCGTCAGCCGCAGATAAAGCGACGAGTTCCTCGAGACGATCAAGTTATCGGGCGGATAGACCGATTCCTTGAGCCGCTCCTTTGATCTGTTGCTGCGGCCGGCCAATTTCGCTTTGACGGTGGGCTGCGATTCCGACGACGCTTCCTCCGCCGGCTCGCCATAACCTGCGAACAACAAACAACTTTTCTGTTTCATTTGAGCCGCAAACTCGTATTTTATCGATCAAATGGCTAGCCAGTTGTGCCTGGGGCTGGCTGAGGAATGAAAGAATGATGAGTTACAGGTGTCACCTTGCCCGTTTCGTTCTATACTCAGTCGTGTTTTCCCTGGGGCCGCGCGCCGCGTAAAAAAGAGCCGCCGCAAGAGAAGCCAAGTTTTTTAATCACCCACACCAAAAGTTTTACCAGGGAAAATTGCGGATAAATCTCGGGAGGCAAACGAGTGGAATTATTTATGCTGTACAAGTTGGTCGTGCGAAGGAGCCATTAATGCACCGTTCCAGCTTGCTGCCTATCAATCAGCCGCGGTGAAAAAGTTCACCTGTAATTTTTCCTGCGGGCCACAATGATGCGGAAAAGTGCTTAACGAGTCCGCCGTTTATGTAAATGAGCGCGACGGGCGGAGAGTAATTTCAAACTTCTTTGCATAAATCCGGTGTCTTTCTCGGAAAAGAATGAATTCTTGTCTTAATTTGATTATGCAAACCATTGCCGAGAAACTCTTGTCTTTGGCCGCGTTTACAAATAACGACAAAACTCTTCCATGTGTCCATCTGCTAATTTTTTGTTTTAACGGCTGTCATAGCAAAATAAAAGTTTATTGCACTCACCCTACTTGTGGCATAAGAAATGAAATTATTGTAATATTTCTCAGTTTAAATGTTGCTCTCGCTGAATAGATCTTATTAAGGATATTACTGTCAATGAAAATGAAAGAATTTTCTTTATTTACCTGGCTCGCCATAAAATTAATCTTTGGTAGATACCAAAATGAAGACAGAAGCACGCGAACTTGTCATAATTGTCAGAAGAAATTAAAAGGAACTTCCTCGGTGTGTTGCGAGCTGTTTATTTTCCGTATTTCTTTGTAAATGGCCTTACTCTACAAGTTTCGGCTACTAGTTGCAGCCCTAGTCATAAGCTTCCTGTCCCGTCTGGGGGAAGAGCTATCCTAGAGATGACATATCTCTGTAGAAATACAGCTCATCAGCACACACCGAGGAAGTTGCTTTTAATTTCTTCTGAAATCAATTATATTGGAAAACATTGTTATCGCTTAACTAGCGGAATTTTGAAGCCTCAAATCTTTCTGTCAATCAAGATTAATCATTTAATATTTCCGAGAAGTACAAAATCAGCAAATAAATTAATAAATAAAACTTATTGACAATGTTGTCAAATGGATATTTGAAACCTGCCAACGCCAACCGGCACTTTTGACAAATTGTTATCAGCTCTCACAAAACGATTTTTTTTTCAAAATAAAATTGAACTTGTCCGTCGCGCAAGGGTGTCACTCGTGGCTGCTCGTAAAGCGTGATCGAAAGGCTTACAGAGGATTGATAGAGCGCCAAACTGCGCAAAAAACAAACGGCAGGCGTCAGGGGCGGCTGGAGAGTATAGGGAATTCGTCGGTCGGCCAGGCGCGTGCACACATACATTCAGAGCTTTAGCGAATCGCGCGACAAGTAATCAAATTATCCAGAGCGACACAACAAAAAGCGGCGCCAATCCGCGCAGAAAGCAGCGGCCAATTTCATTTCTAGGAAATTGATTTATTTAAATCGGCGCGCACAGCACATTGCATAATGCATGAGCGAGCAAGAGAGTCGGCCGTGGCGAAAAAGGCAGGCCATTGAATTATAATTTGCGAGCGCAGCGCGATAAAAAATATACGACGCGTGTGCTGCCCGGCCAGAAGGCGCGCGGGGGAAACGAGCGGAGTAAAACAATTTTATTTGCGAGCTTGCCAGCAGCGAGAATTAGCGGCCACCGGCGGCGATGGCGATAGCGCCGACGACGACGACGACGGACGGGGGCTGCTATCTCGACCGGCGTGGGCACTTCATCAAGCCGGGCGTGAAAAATGGAGCTCCGAATTCGGGCAACTCATCTCGGCCGCGGCTGGTTAATGGAGAGATTATTTCCCGAGAGCCTGTTGGGAAAGACAAAACAAGCTATATCCGCATGTCGCAATTTGCCTCCTCGCCGGCACATGCACCCACCGCACGCAAAATAATAGCATCAACCGCTATAAATATTAATGCACCCGCGTCTGCTGCGGATTATCTTGTCACCGGGATTTATGCCTCCCTATGACCCCGCCCCGGTGGCGGGCCGACCTTGCCTCGCAAAAGGTGCTCTCTTTCGCCAAAGTCGCGCCCGCCCGCCCGTCTGCCTGCTGGCTCGATCGCCCGCTTATGACTGCGCCCACGCAAACAAACTCTATAAAAACAAAGTGTTGCTGGTGGTTGATCAAGCAGCTCTCGCTGCCGATGACCCTGCCAAATTAATTAACAACACCGCACGGCCGATGTAACGAGGTAGTTTATGTTGCACACTGCGCATTTCGCGCACGTTGCACAGCGCACGAGGCCGGGATTAATATTGCTTTAATTTGAGCACTCCATGCAACGGTTCTTACGGTTTATTTCAATAACTAAGAATTTTATTCTCGCTCCGCTAAATAATACTTCAGGCAACAGTCATTATGCTGCAAATCAACTGGCTAGCAAATCTACAAACGTGAAGCAAAATTTTTAAAATAAAGGCCGAGAGATTGAGAAAGAGAGATAAAGATCAGCAACAGGGGAAATGTTTCTCGAACTTTCTGATGTTATATTTTTTATTAAAAATAAACAGTCTAGCATGCATATACGAATTAAAATAAACGAACATATCCCATGATAGTTCTGCGCATCGTTTGGGGAAATTCTGATTTCGTTTGGGTAAAAAGTCATTTGAGAATTTTCCGGTCAAGATTTGATTCGGGCAAAATTAATTTGGGGGCCACTCCATTTTAAACTAACTAGCACCCCATTCAGTCAGAATAGTTTGAAAACTCCTAATCGTAAATGGAAAAATTGAAATTTAAAATGAGAAAAAAACCAAGTGGTGATTGCAGAGTTTTGATAAAATCAAGAATAAAGTTCGTTTATCCAATTTTAAATATGTTCAAATTTTAAATTGAAAACATAATTCAAGTAAATAATTGTGCAGTTTCTTAAGAGGAAAATGTACTTAGAAAAAACTCCCCTTACCTTAATTCTCAAGTCCAAAATACCATCCTTAAATAATGCTTAATTCAATGAGCAAAAGTCTGCTTCCGATTAAATTTTTGACAGCTTAACCTGCTGTTTTTTATAAAATATGATGTTTATACTGGACCTAGATTTAGCTAACAAAATTCCAACGATTCGTCAAAATAAATTTTAAATTACCATTTTCTTCAACAGGCCTTTAGCACAAGGCTTATTTATAATATTATTAAAAACAGTTATATTTTCTTGCATTTTCACTGTATATTCAATTTCACATGACATTTAACGTTGCGGGTTTTGGAGCTTAATGGCCGCGAGGGGGTATTAACTTTTGAACTGTGCGTGGGCCTGGAATCATGGAAATGACGCTATATGACTGCTAGGGGATGAAGACTAAAAAAGATTCACGCTCGTTCCCCGTTAACTTTCCTGCGGATCTCTTGCGGGAATTCTCTAGCTAATAAAGTCCACGATTAAGGATTTGCAGGAGTTTCTTGGTGATCTAATTTAAATATTTGAGCGGGGACGAAGCCTGCAGCAGCGCAGAATTATGAACTTGTGCCGATTGAAAATCTTCCCTCCTCTTCTCGGAATCACAAAGTTATCTCGCAACTGAAAATTTTATCAAATGCCCCTTCTTGGCACGGATGAAAGTGGGAAAAAGATCTCTCGCGAAAACTTGGATGGAGTTTTCGTAAGCATTTTGCCTCCTCACAAATGCTCTGAAAATTTCTAACAAATTAATGATTTGGCAATTTCCTGAGCATAAACTTCGTTCATCAATGCGATATTTAATATCCCTATGCTGGTAAACATACTATTTCCAAAGGGTAATCTGCGAAGCGAGAACTCCTTAGCTAGAACCTTCAACGCCAGATTTAATATGAAATTCCGGACTGACATGCGTGAAATTACAATTTTGCCCAATGGCATATCGGGGAACTGACAGATCCCCGAGGAACCAAAGTTTCTTGAACTTGAATAAATTAAATTGTGCAATGACAATGATTCACAACACACTTCACTTGCATGTGCTGCTCTGCCTGTTTGAATTACGCTTGAGTTGGCAAATTCGTGCTTGTAGTTATCATCGCACGGTGCAAAACAAATACATAAATAAATCCGCGCTTGCTCCAGTATCTGGGAATTAATGTGCAAACTTCTTTCCACGCTCATTCATCAAACAAAGTGCGCGCTACTGAATCAATACGGGTACGTGTCTGTTTCATCTTCGCCGCGCCATTTAATCCGGCTGGACGTGATTTCTCAGAATGGGACAATAGGCTTGCGTGGTTTGAGATTTGCGGCGGCTAATTGGACGATAATTGGCGGGGGCGGAGGTGGCGCGCCAGCTGCACTAACGATTATACATATTTACCCTCGCCTGGCTCGCGATGACAAAGGGCGGCGTGCGCGTTAATTCCACGTTCGTGGCTCTGTCGTTTTGCGTCAAAACTGAAACAATGCTTCTCTCTGTCCCTTTTGATGCTGCTCCTCCAGCCGTGGATAAAGAGAGGAAATGCGCGCTGAAAATTAGCTCGCTTGCGCGCTGCATTAATCAACCTGACAAAAGCGAAAAAGTTATTTGAAGGCAAAATGGGGCCGCGCGAGTTGAAATAAATGATTTCAGCTCGCCGGCGACGACGTCGTTTCGCTACAGACTTCTTTTCTACCCAGTTTATTATTTTGTAGGATCGTTTCCTTTTGTTCTTTCCAAACTTTTCTTCTTTTATGAATGCAAAATTTTTAACTTGGTCTTTACAGTCGTGCCTCATAACGAGCCGAGAAGAAAATAACAATGTTTACACTAAAGTCTATTGTAAAATCACATTTATGATAGGGTTTGGAATGAATATTTTTCTCTCCGCTTCCCATTAACTTTCTGATTCCCAATTAGCATGCATCACGCAAATTTCCGACTTTTGAGCCACAATTAAAATCGTTTATAACCATCTTTAGAGTCCAAAACTGTCTGCAAATTTAATATAATACACTGGCGGAGCCTCCATAAATATATAAAATCGTTTCTTTCAGAGAAGTTTATAGCCTTAGTTTGACCTGCCACCAACACTCATAGATTGCAGCATGTAAGTTTTTCTTTCACTTTGCAGAGAGCATTCAGGCATGAATATGTTAAGTTATAGAGTAAGTTATATAGTAATTAAGAATTAGAGCGGCGTGAAATGACATTTGCTATCAATCGTGTTTGCCGTAAACTGTCTACTCTGTCCTACGTAGTTAATGTGAAAAGTCCTCAGTCATGAGAAAACATCTTTTATTTTAAAGTGTTGTAATATTTCATTAATGTTTCACTTTATAAAAGAAGAAGAATAAAAAACAAAATATGCATGTATCCTATATAAAAACACTTGTAATCGTATTCTTGATTGTATACTCTGCTTTTTCACGCATTTTTGAGACATTTCAAATTTGCTTTTCAAGAAAATTGATTTCATGCGGAACTAATAATAAAAGTTTTCAGTGAGATATTAAAACGGGTTTTTAGCACAATCTTCTCAAAAGATTTTGAAGAAGATTTAGCCGACCCTGTTCAGCAATGTAGTCAGTTCTCAACTACTAATATCTTGCCAGGAAGATTCCCAAATTTTTCCCATTCTTATATAGAGCTTACCATTCCAATAAAAATATTTGAATTTCACCTAGGAGCTCTTAATTGAAGCAAAAATAAAAAAACGGGGAAGAATTTCAGCCATTGGAAATTTTGGTAGGAAAATCGCATTGAAAAAATGGTAAAAAGAATTTTGAGAACCCATCTATACGAATAAAAAACCATCTGAATATGCTAAAATAATTATGCACAAAATATAGCAATATTCATCCCTGTAAAAACAGCACTTTTGATTGGCAATTAAATTTGTTTGTTGCGGCTGCGGTTCCATGCCAGTGCGGTGAGAGATTTTTCTGTAAACCCATTCTTGCTAGTAAATTTTATTAAAACATATTGGCATACACTTGAGTTCATTAGTATATGAACAATTCTGTTTGACGTTACAGCTCGGCTCTCATAAAATAAAAGCAGGCGAAGGAACTTTGAAATCCCCCAGCGTGCTCATGATACACAAAACTAATCCTCTTTGCTCTCAAAATAATAATCCTTTCAAAGCAAGACAGCTCTTAAAAAGCTGCATTTCGCACGACGGGCCAACGTTTAAGCGTTGGAGGAATACATAATTTCCATCTGGTAAAACGTCCAATCGTGGCAGGCGGCCGGCCGATTTATAATGCGTCGTTTTGGCAATTTTAATTAGCGCGGCGGCGTGCTATTTCGGTCCTCGCAGCAAAAGCTGAAGGGGCTTTTATTGCAGAACAAATGGCGATCCATTGGGGCACAGCAGGTGGATAACCGAAATCCATTCTATCAGAGAGGTCATAAATCGTTCGAAATGCGTTCGCAGAGAAGCGAGCGGGACAGTAACAGCGCGCATCCAGCTTATTTCCTTTACGCCCGATCCCTCCAGAAAATATCCCTTAATAGAACTTCGAGCGCGCGGCGTTTGTTGATATTGCGCCTGTCATTTCCTATGCAGCCAATTGTGTGAAGTGCGCGTGGGCGGCTCGCAAAAGCATATTTGCCGGATGCCTGAATAATTCATTTAAGAATTCGTCTACCGCAGTCTGGCCACCTTTGAATAATTTAATTCTGATCTCCTTCAGCAGATTGTCCACTTGCCTATCACTATCAGCGGATCTCTGCCTGAATAATAAAAAAGAGCAGAAGGGATGATTGAACGCCCGCTAAGCCGAGCCAATTTTGTTTTCGGAGGGAAAGGTCAAAGGCGCAAAGCCAAGACAAAACTGCGCCTTTCGGAACCAAATTGGATTAATTTCATGACGGCTGACTGAATAGAGGCCAGGGCGGATCGCAAAACTGACGAGTGTGTGTGTGTGTGTGTGTGTGTTTTATATCACCGTGCGATAAAAGCAAAGGGCTTGTTGGTTCGCGCTCGTTTGCCGTGCTGCTTGCAGGAATCGATAATTTAGGCGCACCACACTCACCTGCTGTGTGCACTTTTTAAACAATGCACGCGAGCCGTTCTAATAACGATATTTTAAGGCGCAGAAATGAAAAGTTAGTGCCGCACGAACGGCGCCAGCTAATGTAATGAGACGTGGAGTAATGCCTCTGCGTTTTTCCTAAGATAAGAGGCGAAACATGCATGACTATTTCTCGATTGCGTCGATACCTGCTTCGAATGCAAGAAAATGTTTTTGTTTGGATTTTTTCGAGGTTTGTTTACTTTTTGTTGACGTGACACTGAAAATTTTATGATGCCCTGTGGAATAAATCCTGGCAACTATTTGTTTTTAAAGCACTAAATGCTATCAAGATGACGGAGCAATAAAAATTAAAAAAAAGCATTAGCAGCATTTTATTCAATATTTCGCCTTAATCTAGCTCGTTTTACAAATTACTAGATAACAATGAACGTACATTCAGTCAAAAACTCATCAATGAACTGTCTAATTTTTCCCTCTCTCTCCAGTAATTGATATTTTATAATTTTTTGGATATTTTTTTAATGTGTGTTGTAAAATACCCAGCTAACCCACAACAGAAATATTTTGATTCTGATATACAACAAACCGCGGATGGACCTCTAAAAAACCATTTAAAGATTACCATAATCTGAAAATTTCATGAAAATGTCCATAGCACCATTATTGGCTTATGTTAAAAATGACAGTGAAAGGGATAATTTTCCAACAATCATGACAAATTTTGCTATTCAAGTGATTAAATATGCTCCAATTTTGGAGGGAAAATTAGATCTCACCAGTTTGAAACGCTAAGATGAGCGTTAAGCAGATTAGTGACAACCTGAGGATGGACATCAGGCTAGGGTTGAAGTCACTGGTGGGGGCAGAAGTCAACTCGAGGCATGACAGGCAAGCCACCCTCGCTCGAGCCGCCTCCAAAGGCAGCGGCAGCTACAATAGCGGAGAACGAGGCGAGCACACCGCGCTCGCGGACGTACAAAGGAGAGACTGACTGCTAATATCAGAGGCTTAGACGCACGCGTCGTCTAGTTCGCAGCGGAGAGAGAGCGAGAGAGAGAGAGAGAGAGAGAGAGAGAGAGAGAGAGAGCCGGTGGGCCGGGCGTGTTATCAATATTTGAAAAAAGCTCCGACTAAAAGTGCAGGTCAAGCAGAGCTTGTCTGCCTGTAACCGCGCGCAGGGCATCGGACCGACGGTTGTCCTGCGTTCGGGAAGTTTTTCGCGGAATTGAAAACGTGCCGTCGTTCTTTTTCGCAAGAGCAGTAAAAGCCATTCTGGTGACAGCTTGTGCTCCCCTTAAAGGGGGCTTAAGTAGTAAAATCTTTAAACCGCTCTTCTCGGAAGAAAAATAAATTTCCTGGGAGATTGGCGGTGTGACAAAAGGCAGTAAAAAGAGCAACGAGCGGAAAACCAAGAAATTTTGCCGCTGTTCAACTGTCAAACGCTTTTTCTCTCCCTATTTTCACGCACTAAAAGCAAAGTCTAACTTCTTAATGCAAACTGGCGTCGTTAAATTTTTCGCGGTGAGCAGTGCACACAGAAGTGTTAACCATCTCCTTGCTCAACTTCACCAAGGGGCTCGCCTTACAAAGCCAAACAAGCCTTCGCGTCGTCCCATCCCCTATACGCCCGCCACCACAATATGTATAAGTACTGTACACAGCGCACGTTTTCACCTTGATGTGTGGGTTGGGCCCATTTTATTAATTACGCCGCGAGTAGGAAATGCCGCATGTGTTATATTAACGTGGCGCCGCAGGCAAACTTTTCCTCATCCCACGGCCAATTTTCTTTCAATGCGTGTAACCGGCGGGCGGGCGGTAAATTGCAAGCGTTTTCCTTTTCCCAAGATATCCGAGTCTAACCGAGTTAAGGAACGATCCCGTTTGCTGAATCAGAGTCAATAAAGAGGATGAATAGAACGCGCGCGGGCCGCAGTTTTTCGCCGACTGAACGAAACGAAACTTTGCCCTGCTGTGAACATGACCTGAATGAGAGTGCACAATTTGAATGGGAAAGAGACGCGCAGCTCAATTTTTAAGAACGCGACATGTATTATTTATTGTGCTAAACATGTTTGGGGTAAACCAAGTCTGTTCTCAATGTCAGTTGCAATAATTCGTGCCTGATAAATAAACATTACGTAAATTTAATGGTCTTATATTTTAGGTTTTGACAAAGAAAAAAAATGAAGTACAAGTGAAAAAGAATAAATATAGACTTTCAACTTAATTAAAACAATTGCACATGGATGCCAATGTAGGCAGAAACACGCGAGGTACTTTGTCATTATTTTTCAGCCGCAATTAAAGTTCATCTGTGGCAAAAATTTTAAAGTGTTTTTGACAGTATTTTAGCATAGGCCTTGTTTGGCTCGGCTATCTCTTGATTGCCGGGTTTTAACGACCTGATCACTTTTTCAAGTGCATTTTCACTCTTTTTTTAATGTATATTTTGATGTATAATTTGGTGTAAGAGGAATAAATATAAATATAATATCATATAAATGCAGCTTCATCGGTGTATTGCGAGCTGTTTATTTTTCTGATTATCTATAGCAGGGCGTTTCTTTGGAAATAAGGAAAAATAAACAGCTTTATGCACCGAGGAAGCTGCATACGATTTCAACTGAGAAATTATGAAATTTTTGTACTTTTAAATTTTGGGACAAAAAGTCTTTTCATTAGCAAAAAGCGAAGATTGCAAATTTGTTTTTAATCAATAGTTCAAATGTGCTACTTTCATATTTTAAATAATTATTTTAAGCTTATAACACATTTGATATTTTTGATAGATGTTGAAAATTGTTTGAAGTCCTGACTGAGAGTTAAATAATTGAAGTTTAACAAATATTAAGTATTATTTTGCTCGTTGGAATGAAACGACTAATGAATATCATTTAAGACTAACTTTTTTCTTTATAAAAACGACTAATATGTGGGAAAATATAAACCAACTAAACTTCTCAAGTGTGGTACATTTTCCATTTCTTTTACAGTCAATTTAAATAAAACCATTATTTAAATAATAAAATATATCAATTAAATTATAAATTCCTCTAATGTTTCCAATGCATTTTTGTTTAGAGAAAACTTCCCGATGGTGGTTTACCCCCATAATGGCCGATCAATTTATTTTGAAAAGAAATCATGGAGCCGCGCTACGCTCACGCTATAGCAAACACGATTTCTATTGCCATTCATCCCAGGGATCCAATTTTATCAGCTCTTTCAGCTCGAAGGCTCAATTTAGGCGACGTGGGTGAAATTTTTGAATAGTAATTTATATATTTCGCCACTTTGCTTTGCATCAGTCTTATTTGTTGAAAGGTGATTGATGGTCGCGATCTGTTGAATGACGGGATATTAATGTTTTCCTGTGTCACCTTTGTGTCGAGATAACTCCGGTGCTAAAAAAATCCTGCATATGCACAACAGAGGCAGCAACTCGCTATGTTATTTCATCCCAGCGAGCAGCCACATATTTTTCCATTCCTCTTCCGTTGATGACACAATGCGTCGCCGATGAAAATAGAATGAATAAATGAACGATGTTTTATTTTGCATTTAGAGCGATCTGCTCCTTTTGAATTTTATCGCTCCGTTTATTTTTCCGTTTCGAAGAACAACTAATCAATGCCGATGGCCGCGTTTTATGCAGCGAGTTGTCTTCTACAATCACGATTTCCGCGTTTAGTGAGGTAAATAATTAAATATCCACTCGATATGACATTTGCAAAAATTACGCATTCTGCAGGCATTGTTATGCGCAGTTCTTTCTCCGACTGCTGTATTATTAGAACAACGTCCTTGAGTGTAATTGGCTATCTTTTAAAAGCAAACAAACAAAGAACAAAGCACCGATGGCAATCGAGAATCATCTGCCAGACGGCATAGCAATAATGTATTCCAACTGGCAGAGGAGCTTCGCAGCTGCAGCTGGGAAAATCTTGAACTGGCTCTGGAGCGCTGCCGAGGAGATGATTAAATAAATTTCCCTAGAGGCACTCCATGCTGGAAAATTTCTCGTCCACTTCTACATTCATATAATGATCGCTTTTAGTGATCTACCGTGATTTTTGTTCCGTCATTCTCTTAAATTGAAGTTGGCTAGAGGAGGCCGGAATTTCATTACGAAACTCTGGTGCTCACGCTAAAAACTTAATGCATGCGATGCTGTTCATCCATCGCAAAGATCAAAGTTTACGGCGCTCCTCTAGAGAGGGTGGAGGTGTGGGTGGAACACCTTTTCTAAGAAAACATTTTTATGAACTGCTACTTATTTTTCAGTAAGTTATTAAATATGTTTTTCTTATGCATGATTGAAAGCAAAAGTCGCAATTATTGTTTAACATGAACCCTCATGCTGTAAAGAATAGCCAGACAGTAAAGTTAATGCCTGATTTTTGCTTCTGGTAGTATAGCCATTGTAAAATAGGTTTTGGGAACTAAATTGCATGCCCTGAATAAATATTTCCTACTTTAAAAGGTAGCTCAGTCAAGACATATAACACAAATAATAGATGTTGATTCTCTATTAGATACAATATAAATCAAATAAATAAAAGAAATAATTGCGATAAATGAATATAAATTGCTATTAAAACACTACAAAACGATTAATTAGTCTCTCTTGGCGCACTGACAATGAGCCACCGCAATACCACTAGAAAAAACTATATAAACATTTTCTTTATAGGGCTTCGTGATGAAGGTTTATATTTTAGCTGATAATTTCAGAGTATTTGGCTAAGGGTGGCTACTTTTTTGTGTAATCTAACGATTTTTTTAATATTTTTATTGTTTTAGCCACTGCTCAGATTTTATCAGTTTTAAATGTCAGTGATCGTCACAATCGCAGAGGCGTAAAAGGGAGTTCCCTCGCTATAAAGTAATAAATTGATTGAATGATTTGTTTTCGGTGATATTTATGTGTATGGTAATATTTAAAGTGAATTTGATTGCCGCTCAAAATATATTGGTATTTATCGTTCATTTTATTATGAATTTTGATTTTACTGTTATTGTTTCATTTTCCTTGCTGTTCCATTTCTCATTATGATATTTTTTAAAGATTTTTTGTATTCTAACTAGGTCTTTCTTGGTTTTGTGTGATCTGAAAAGTTTATAAAGCAAGGGAGAAATTACGGTCACAAGTATAGCCACAAATAAATCCAATTCCAATGGTAAAAGTTGTTCTGGAACGCTTTCCCACTAAACGAGTGTTTTCAGTTTTTATATATAACTGATTTTCTTTTGCTGAGAAACATCTGGCAACAGGAAAATGAGGATAAAAAATTATCCAATTAATAAAGCCGTAACAGAGATTAAAACTCAATTATCAAAAGCACGTAAGAAATTGTGAATTGAGGGGGTTGATCAAGATTACGCAATTCTTGGAATTACGCCGTCAACTTCCTCGTTCCGCCAATCGCACCGCAAGGAAATAACTCTGCTTGAGAGAGATGAGAAAATCATGTATTGCATCAGTTAAGACGAAAAACCGTAGGCAAGTGCAATTTGACAAATCGCGCAAGGTGATCCGGCCACTTGAGCACAGACACTTGATTGATTGCAAACGCAGGCGGCGGCAGCAGTGACGCGACCGAGAAAATGAATCTCTGCATGCGCGCACGAAGGAGGAAAGCCGAGAAGGGTTGGCCAAAGTGATAAATTAACGCACCTTTCCGCTAATTTAGTGTCCGGTAGAGCGTAAAGGAAGCAAATTCTTACTCGGTGGCTGGACGGTAATTAATTTTTTAGCCCGTCAACTAAATTACACTTGCATGCACGCGGTGGACAAGTATGCAACCCGCTCGACTGCATCGATTTTCTTCGGTGCGGCACGCTATGGCGAAATAAAAAGGCAGCAGTGCTTGCTTTTTACTTTAATGCGCGAAAGAGTTCGTGCGTGTTTTCGTGCATCCATGGCCCCGCGGTGACTAATTTAAGTGCCTTTTCGCTGTTAACATGCGGCATGCAAATTTGATAACGTCCTCTGCCGCCCTTATTTATTTGCCATCACAAGCACAAAGGGTTCTTTTGTTACCATCAGCAATTACGCGATTTGTTCACTTGCACGGTGAGCAAAACAAAACAAAAAAATCCATAAATTGGGATGGACTCGAAAATACGGGCGGTGTTGACGCACGCGGAAAGAGCAATGTGCGCTGCTTTACTTCTGCAACATTGGCGCCGAAGATGTTTTTGTCTGTTCCGGCGAATAGCTGCGTGGAAGAGCATCGAACGCCGATTTTTATGCAGAGAACATAAAATTTCGCATTACTCTCGTCGTTATTTGACTATATATCGCCTGCCCGCAACTGCTTATGGCACGTGGTGCGCGCTAGGACGTCTCCTCTGCGCCTCGGCCAGACAATAAACGATCTGATTAAGATATAAAAAGTTTGAGCTCAGCTCAAGAGTAAAATCAAGCCGAGTAGAAATTCCGCACGCAAACGAAGACGTATAATATGCAGGGCAATTTCCAACGCCGGCTTTATGGAGCGTGATGACGCAAGTATATTAAAAATTGGGCATCCGCAAAGACAATAACTGCTGAGCCACCCCGTTTGGATGTTTGGCTGAATTGTGCTTTTGCGGTAAAAAGTGGATGCGTCTTTCAATACAAAAGACGCCCGGCCCTCCCTTTTCACAGAGGCCCTGCTTTTTGTGTGCCGAATGAAAATATGAAACAATCTCGGCGCGGCGGTGCATAGCCGGCAGAATAGCAGGGAAGATAGCGCGCGCGTTGTCTGTGTGCCATTTTTGGCTCCACTCCAGACCATCTCGACTGAGATTTACGAGCGAAACGTTTCTCTTCAAACAAGGGGTTGCGATCGTGATCTGATTCAATATTAGTGCATTTATACCTCAAATTTAATTTTCGCCGCAGACCACCCATCCATATACCCGTCAAATCCACGCGCGCGAACAGCGCTATTGAGTTATTCGCCGTTGTAATTGCTTTTCGCTGACACGATTTAAATGACATATTGCTAATGGTCCACGTTATCGCGCACGACAGATGAGAGAAACGCACGCACGCTCACGTGTTAATTTATAATCACGACATATTGCAAAGGTTTTAATAATAATTAATTTCTTTCGAAAGAGTCGTTTTAAGTAAACAACCAATTATTGAAACTGGATATTATTATTTAAATCAAAACATTTGTAGTCTAATAGAGACTTCATTTTATATATGGTACACAGTGAGTTTATATCGAATATATTTTATAGTCATAGCAAGGTGGAATAAGAAAAAATTCATTTGGTCAAGCAAGTGGCGAGAGGTGCGCTCTTTCGTAAAATACTGGCAGCTCGTCAGCGCAATGAAACTCCTTGTGTCGGCGAAAGATGTCTCCCTTTCCCAGCTCTGGAAAAAACGATCTGCTTTTTTCGGCCGTGAATTCTAGACTGCTCTATATTGCGCTGCCCCAATATAGCACCTCCGAATTTGAATTGATAACACTAGACAGTTAACTCGGATGTTATTATAATTTTAGATTTTTTATTTATCAACAAAAAAAAAATATGATCGAAAATGCGCTATCAAAAATTAAAAATAGAGTTATTAAACATTTAACTACTACCGTCTTTTATATATGCCCACGAATGTAAAAAACTCAATAATTATTTTGTTATAAAAACCCCTCTTCGCATGACATATGTGTCTTCAGATCTTTAAAAAATTTTGTGGAGGTGTTGCTCTAGTGGATCAATGTTGAACCCTAAATTATTAGGTTGAAATTCCAAGAGATGCCTATTTTACAGGGGTTCAAAAGTTAGCGATTTTTCGGGATTTTTTGAAAAATCAAGTTTTTATCAGACGGTCGTAACTCCAGTTTTGGTTAAAATAAATTGAAACTTTGGTGTCTAAGTTTCATGATATGCAAAGCAATTTGTGATCTTTACCAACTATGAGGTCAAAGTCACGATGATTTTAAAGTAAAAAATCACTACATATCGAAGGAAAAATCTTTTTCATGATTTTATAAATATTAAGTATCAAAATATACCCCATTTTAAGATCAAAAATTATTGTAATATATTTTTTTCTTTTTCGAGTAATTGGACTTAAAGTTGAAAACCTGGGTTTTTCAGTTTTTTGCATCCCGACGAAACATGAAGTACCCGGAAATTTGGATATTGTTCAACAGATTTCGAGAAGATTTGATGTTTTATCACGACTAATTTTGATTTCTCTGAGGTTAGCGGTTATTTAGGGGTTGGATCTTATCTCGTCATGTCTCCGGGGGTTAGTTTTCGGGCCTAAATTAACGTGTTAATACACGTGTTTTTCACCATCCGAAATTCAAATCTGGATTTAGTCATGCTGTGTCTTACATAGTTGTCCCCAAAGCAAATGTTTACAGTAGTAATTCATTTTATTTGGGGTTCTCGGAGCACTATCTTAAGAGTAAAATATATTTGCAATGCAAAGGTTGACGAGCGAGGAAAACGTGACAAAATCGCAAATCATGCACACAAAGCGAAGAAAAAAAATTGAACAATTGTTAAATGTAGAATAGAGGAAATTGCGAATGTTAACAATTTTCTCATATATAATTCCCTGTTTTCTTTCGCCTATGGAGAGTTGTGCATTACATTTTGTAAATTCGGTAAATTTTATCAAAGTTAGGATAGATGCAGATCACCAAACATAAAATTGCGCACAGTGTGTTGACACTTTGCAGTAAAAAATACTTGTGAAAAAAGCTGGTATCTGCACGTTTAATACAAATATAAAAAATGCTAATCACTTATTGCTAGATTTAAATGTTTAATTAGAAAGCAAATAAATGTATGCTAGCAAAGCGCGGTACGCAACGATCGAAATTAAAATAGCTTGATTTCTAAGGGCAGAAATATATTAAAAAAATATACGCAAGGCAAGGATCGCAAGCCCTTGGGGATACGCACTTAAATTTAAGTGCTCACGCTTCAGAGGTAAAAGATTAGACTCGATGATAAAATGAAAATGCGTCTTTTGTGTTGTCAACCCACAAAATGGGGCTCTCTGGGGGATGTGACATTCTGGGGTGGCGAGCGGCAAGATCAAAGGCTCACCACACCAGCGCAGATATAATCTAAACCACAATCCAAGTGCAGTCATTTTTAAACCACACATCACGCGCGCATCGCTCCTCCATCTCCTCCTTCCCTCTATAATAACTGATTTCTGTGACATTTTTCTGACTAACGCCTTGACATGCGGCAAGAAAAAAAATATATTAAAAAAGTGTCATGCTCCGCTGAAATCGATGTATTTCCCTCGCGAGAAAAGCTCCACGCTTCCTTTTTCGGGTCGGATGAGAAACCGCGAGGAAAATAATTCCTGCGTTTGTTTCTAAGAATGGCCGAATAAAAGAAATTGAGGGAAAGCCGCAGACCAGTGTCAACGGTTTTTTCCTTGCCAAACTATCCCGTTCAATTGTGATTTTGAGATTTGTTATTATTATTCTTGTTTATTCTTGCTCTAGTCATGTACAATAAAATACAAAATTGTCGGAATATCACGTCCCCGAAAATCACGCTGGGCGGGAAAAAGAATGCATACTGCGCGCAGTATTTTCTGGACAAAAGGCTTGCCAGCTTTCATTTTTGGGCCGCTTTAGATGAAAGGCGCGCGGATCTTTTTGTAGACACTTTATGAATATTCGAAGGTGTGACACGCTGTGCGCTCGAGGTTGATTGATGACTGTCTGTGACAATATTATGTGCATTAGATGGGACTCTATGATACAGAATAGACAGGCTATTGTGAGATGCTGTGCGCGGCCACACCGCTTGCCTGCTTTCACGAATAATGCTTTTTACCTGCCCGCCAAGGCTTATGAATAAATTTTCACTGGAAACTGCCCTGCTGCTTGTTTTATTTCGTTTTCCGTTTTCAAACGAAGCCGCGTGCATAATCAGCTCGAAACAAACTGGCACGGCCGCGCATTGTCCTTTATACGTTTTCCGGCTCAAAAGCTTTTGAAAATTTGTTTGTTTATTTATGGAGGCGGGCGTTTTCAGACACAAATGAGACCATAAAAGTTGCGCAAAAGAACTCCTGAATGAAAATGTGGTAGAGGAAAAGCAGCTTATCTTAAAATTTGTTTTACTCAGACCTTTTTCATTTTCTTTGACATCTAACTAATGACAAATACAATTATTTCTTACCCCGTATTGGGTTCAGTGATTTTATATAAATCCTTTTGGATTGATTTCGCACTGTCTCTCCAATTCAGGTTGCAGAGACAACATTTAGATGCGACTGCTTCTGTGCGAGTCTAATTATGTAGTGGGGCTGAAGGTGCAGTAAAGGTGAGATTTACCTTTGCATACTGCCACCTATTACAATCACGGGAATTATCCCAACAATGATATTTCAGTTTGTAGTGGCGGAAGCGCCGACAAGTGAATTTTTGTGAGGGAGGGCAAATGGCAGGGTTGACAAGATATCGTTACTCGTTTCCTCTTTTAGATTTTTAATAATGCAAGACGTTTTCAACGGTCGCTATATACTGCGGTATGAATTTTATTTTGGAGATAGAGAACTGCTGATGAGGCCTAAAGGGGCTAAAACAACCGCTGTACAGTGCTATTTAATTTTCCCTAATATCTTATAGCATCCTGAATGGAACCACGCAAAGCTATACCAACCGATAATTTAGAGAATTCAACAGCACGTATACACAAACTTATTGTTATATAGCCGGAATTGTCTTTTCCATATCAAATCAAAATTGTGAAACTAGTTTTGCTCCCCTTTTTTAATTTATCTGAAGTTAATCTTCCACATAGCCTCCTCCTCTAAATACAGATATGCACTGATTGAGTGTGCTGGTTCTTTGGATTACTCTGCAGCCTTGCTGCGGTTCGACTCCTTAGAGAGTTGACAGTGATTTGCTGCCAGCGATGATTTACGTTTGGAGTGTGAAAACAACTTCCGCTACAACTTGGAAATTTAAGGTGTGTCGCAAGCTGGCAGAACCCTTGTACTCAGCCTCTCGCGCAGAGAATATAGAGAGTAAGCAGATCAGAGAAAAATTGGAGCTGCTTGCTACAGGCAGGCCGCGAGAGCGGCTCCCTTTTGAAATTTGAGCTGCCCGCACATTGCAGCCGCAGCACCGTGTATTATTTTTTGAGCCCAGCCACAAAAATGTATTTCTCCTGTCGTTCCTGCTAAAATCGCATTTCTTCGCCGCCGCTTGCGTCTTGCGTGCCGCCACTCACGAGAGCAGTAGCAGCAGCAGCAGCGGAGGCAGATTTTCCCCGCAGCTTCCCTCCTCCCAACATAGTGTGCAAATTGATGCTCCGCCGCATTATCTTATTATCCTGTGTGAAAAGGCTGGCGGAGCGGTGGCGGGGCGCAGGGGCATCAAAGAAACGACGCTGGTAGCTGCTGGAAATTCGGCGGCGGCGATAATTTCTTATAAAACAGGTGTTGCTTGATGTGCGGTGGTAATCAGTTATACGTTCGTTCCTCGCGCACATATACGCGCGGCCTACAAATGCGTTATAGGCGTCTCAAAGTCAGTCAGGGGAGAGGGCCTGCCTCATTTGGCCACAAAATTTATGGCTCCAATGCAGCCTTCACAAAAATTATCTCTCCCTGCAAAGATGATGATGGATTCGGCTTGGAGGAAAGGAAACCTGTTGGCTTCATCAAAGCATCAAATCACTGTCCGACAGAGCAGCAGATGAAGCCTTTTTTAATGCTTTAAACTAATATGCAAAGTGTAATACACGCCGATGGGTTTTCTGGTTTAAAAGGCTTTTTGTTAACGTTGTGCTTCTTTTAGGTATGAATAATTAAAAACTTCTCGCTCTTACAATGAAACAAATATTATTGTAGATACATTTTTTGACGTTACGACTCAAATTTTTATTTGAGATAAATTAATTTTTTTATTCAACCTTATTTGATAGTTTTAAAAAGGTTGATAATTTGGTTAACAATGGTAAAATTGATGAATCAAACATAACCTATCACGAGACAATTTTAAGAAACTTCATTTTGCAAGTATTTTGAAACATGATGGGAGGCCAGAAGTTACAATTTGAAAATATAAATTATTTTGCTCGCTCTCATACAGAACAACATCTGTTTTGGCCTCCCAGGGCTCATCAGCAGCAGGTGCTCCACGACCAAAACAAAATCTTTTCTTCAATATTCAGATTCACGGCATGATGAAAATGAGTTTTTAGAATTAAGAATTGTTGTAAGAGGTAGGGCGAGTGCTGCAGGTTTAATTAAATTCAGTCACTCATCGTCTTTACGGTTTTTGCTCAGAAATGTTTGCTGTCAATCTTTTATAGGACCGGTGAGTCAAACTATCTCCATCTGCATATGGTTTTGAATTTTTATTTAGCCAGTAAAGTATACTGGTCCGAAGCAGTTTCCAGTATACAATAACGTTTAATATTTAGTTATAATTATGCTCTTCAAATTTTCACTTAGAGCTAAACTATCCTTATTACAACACACATTTAGTACTGTTTCGAATAAAAGGAAATCAATAATCAATATTTTTACTTTCTGTAAAAATAGCAATTATATTTTCGTGCTTGTTTTCTCTCATTCATAAAATATCATTCAGCATTAAGGGAACTTTAAAAATAGCACTTGCGAGTGAGTCACATTTTAGGAGCGCCTGATTAAATAAATTATACGTTACTTCGTCACTCGCCCCTGCCCCATGGAGACGAGTGAAATTTTAAAATAGTTCCTAAAATAGAAATACAAGTTCGAGAGTGAGGAAAATTAAACAATAAACATTATGTTTGAATATGAAAATTATTTCTTGCTCTGGCACGTCAAGAGCGGCTTGACTTATCAAGTTGTAAAAAGGGGCACTTCGTCAGCTTTTTCACTGCACAGAATGTGATTCACAGGCACATTCCTATGTGACTCTGAAATATTTAGATACGCCGCCACTCTTCTCCTTTCTCATTATTTCCATTGTCACACAAGGAAGGACCACTACATGCCAAAGGGAGAGAGAAAGAGAAAAAAGGAACACACACACGGCACACAAAGTTTTTTTAAAGAGCCAATTATCCTTTCTTCCTCGCATAGTAAGAAGTGTTACAGACGGCATATTTTCGTTACTTTTAATGAAAAAAAAAAACAAATTGTTTCTCTGCTTCATCTAAAATGGACCTAAAATCTTGCGATATATTGGTTTCGGTTTGTTTGGACATTGTGATTTTCCACGCTTTCTTAGTGCAATATAGAGAGAACAGCTTGGGTCTCTTTTGAAAAAAAGAACAAACAAACAATGAGAGCATAGTGAATGACTTGAAAAGAAATCCATGCGTGCAATGTGCAATACCAGGTTTCCTTTCCAGAATTCCTTTAACTAGAGATTAATGGTGGAATGAACCTTAATTTCATCAATCTGTTGCAATGCGGGAGGGAATAGTGGAGTCAAGAGATATGAGAAGAATATCAAAGGCAGTGCTTACAACAAACGAGGATTATTGTAACCAGCAGAAGAATGGAAAATGCCCTCGAGGGGAATAAAAATAACCTGTGCCTTTGAAGAGTTCCGTTCGTGATGCAAATCGTCGCTCTAGAAAAGAAAACAAACTTATTGATGTTTAGTGCGAGCTCAAAGCACTAGGAGTCAAAAGCTTCATGCAAATATATTTGAAACTCGAAAATCACTGGAGGGAAAAGGCATGCTGATTGTGAGCAATATACAAACCGTTTTGAGAAATAAAGCAAATGAGCTAAATTTTCAATAAAAATGTTAGCAAACGAGAAAATGAACTGAAGAGTAATAAAATCATTCTTTCGCTGCTTGCACTGTTTAGGGTATTATTTGAAACCTAAAATTTAGTATTCAAAGCAACGAGGAAGTTTTGAGTGTGGTCACCTGGGCTGACTATCGAGGAAATCTGGACGTTGCGTTTTTTATGATGGCGCATTAAAAAAGGAAGTTTTCAGTTTTGATCAGCATAAACATAAATGATTACTTCAAAGGGCAGCCAAGATTGTGAACGGTGCGCTCTCGTGTCGGTACCTTTTCTTTTACTAACAAGGTGGATGGGTGGGGAGGCGCGCGGAGTAAAAAACGCTTCATCCAAATTACCCACCGAAATGCGCGCGGCCTCCGCTCGTAAGAAGTTGGCCGCCGCCGCGACTGCAGCGGCGAATTACCATAAAGCGGCGTGCCTTCATTCAAATCTCCAGCGTCTCATCAGCACTCCCCCGACCCGGCAGGCGCGTCATAAATTTTCCTCCAAATCAGCCGCAATAAAACTCGGCCGGCCGGTCGGCACGCCGGAGAATACGATCTTTTAATTAAATTACATGCAGGTATAATAAAAACATTTTAATTCTAACAAGGCGGCCCATTCGGCTTGTGGTACCTGAGCCGGTTAACAAGCCTACACTGTTTCGGCCCAAAAATCGGACCACACACATCGGCTCGGGCGCAAGTCTGTCTTTTATCTCCGTGTTAACAGTGCCAATGAAAAGCGTTCCACGCTTTAATTAAACAGCATTTTCGGCACCCTTCAGTCGCTGCTTTTTCAAAGACAACATAAGTAATATTATGTCAGGTGAGTCCAATGAATTAGTGCACCAAAAAGTTTTCCCAAGATATGACTTCTTCTTTTGTCGGTATTCCGTAAAGGAGGCACACCCAAAGCCCTTCCAATTGTAAAAATACTACTTTGACCCCTGTTGTCTCCTTTTGCTGGAACCCATGGGGATGAAAAATCTCTACATAAAAAAATCAATGGTGGAAACTAGGCAAAGCCGCCGTCACATTCATAAACATAAACACACAACCTATACCACTGAGACAAATGTTTTGCTTTTTTTAAATTTTAGAAGTTATAAAAGTTTCCACTCCGCTTTTTTCTTTTATCATGGTAAATACCGTCGTTTATCATGGAAAATAATGGTCACATCTTTTTCTGGTCGTTTCTCCTGTAGAAAACAGATTTTTTATTGAAAATTTTACGCGCTCAAATTTTACGAGACTCATACATCGCAGTATTGCTGTAATTTTTAACCTCCAGCTAGACCTCTATAGAGTGGCATACAAGCAAGGTGAGTCCCGCTGAGTAGACTTAAAACCTAGCCGAAATCTATAGAAACTAAAAAATTTCTTATTTAACAAAACCATTTAGATAAAGAAGTGTAGTGGTACAGGAGCTGCTCTTTTTTGGGAGCCAACAAATGTCGGCGGTTTTTAAGGATACAATTGTGGCTGTTGCGAGTAAGGCCACCGCAGCAGCCACCATAAAATCTTCTTTTTTGAGGAAGATTTGTTCTGTTTTTCTAACAGAACAGTATTCAATGCCACAAAATTTATGATTTTCACTCGAGACTATCCAAATTTTAAGATCTTTTGTGCAAAATAATTTACACAAATAAGACCAAAACTGATTTAAAATATCCACGTATAACACAATTAAGGTTTTGCCACTTACTTAATCATTCAAACTCACAATTCCTAACAAGAACACAATATTTTTTGTAGAGATCGAATTTATTTATATCGAAATATGTTGCCTGCCACCACCAAAAGAGGATAGAGTTAGCTGTATTTCTTTTTCTTCTATACTTTTCGTGAATTTAATAAGCGTGTGTTCTGCTTTTTTCTCTTCACATAACATCACTCGCTGCTGCTGTCAGAATAAATTGGCACTCACACACACAAAAGACACGGGGAAATATTATAGTAAATTAGTATCGGTTTTTTGTGACACGATTTAGTAATTTTCCTGACCACAAACTAGCGAATTCAAATAGCTTTAAGCAACGCTGCAATTCCAGCTTTGACCAAATTAAGAAAGGTTTGCGAGTTAGGATTACCTGATTATTAAAAAATATGGGGGACATTGTTTCTATTAAGATGTGGATGATACGAGACTGAAACAATTTCAATATTAAATATGAACTGGCGAGAATATATTTTCAAGATCAACATGTCTTCACTCGACGTGCCTGTATTTTCTGCGTATATCAGATATTTCATTATGAACCAAACGATGGTTACAAACGGTATAATTCTGCGGCGAAAAGTATCACATTTAAATCAGTCATGCAAGCAAAATATGACTGTGCAAAACTTAAACTGTATTAATTTTAGTGTTGCCCGCCTATTGCGTTCTATTTCAATTTTTTTCTACATTATTATGAAATAATTGCTCAGGAACATAGATCATCTCAGTCCAGAAAGGTGCCGACCAGACAGAGAGACAAAAGAAAGCGCATTTCGTTATGAGAGCGGCGCACATTTCAAAGGCGGCATCTTTTTCCTCATTCTCCTTAATTGCGGCATTAGAGCGAGTGACATAAACTTTTAGTGCGCTTTTTCGGAAAAGAAATCCCTTTTAAAGTGTGTGTGTGTGGTGTGCCGTCCGCTTGCATCAGTCACAATCAGAGCAGGAAAAACGTGAAGAGCGAGCGCCGATATTGCGTCGTTTAAATCAGTGCATTGTGCGGCGGCGCGCACGAGTAGTAAAATAAATAATACAATAATGCAGCGCGCGAGGGAGTGAAGATACGGCGAAATACAAAATGTGTGCGTGAGTGTATATACCGTGTGCTGTACCACCGGCCATTGTCAGCGCGCAGAAGAGGTTTTCAAAAAGCAAGAGAGCTGCTGTCAAATCCAGCCAAGAAGAAAGGCGCCAAAAGAATGGGGAGCAGCATTATGTAAACATTCCATCTCGGCTGCCGCCCCGCAACAGGAAAAGAGTCCTTTGCAGAATAAAAACTGAGAGGCGACTGGCTTTCCCTCTTTTCCAGACGTTGCTGTGGCTAAAACAGCCTTACGCCAGCTATCTGCCAAAAATGCAAAACGTCGCGCGTTTTACAACTTTGATGTCAGTTCTGCTTTTCTCATTCATATATTCCTTTCGAGGCGAATTTGCTTCAGAGCCCTCGAGAAAAGAAAAGATTACAACTGCCGAATGGCTTGTTTACAATTTTTAATTATAGGCTTTGATCTTAAGAGTTTGAAATGTAAGGGGATTAATGCATGGAAATGAGTAGAATAATTTGCAATCTTGGCTTGAGTGTTCGCACGTTTGGGTTGGTTGTTTTGAATATTTAAAAATTAAAAAGTGCAATAATGAAAAGAGAGTAAGCTTAAATACAATAAAATTTAAGATTTCGGCAATTTTCTCTGTATAAAGTTTTTCATGCCAGTTTTCAATTACTTTCAACGAGATTTCCCTAAATGAGTAACTTCTCTCTGTGAAGTATTATACAATAAGATTTCTATGGTAAAAAATTATTGTTCCGTATTTGAAAAAGCTCAAAAACTTGCAGCGGCTAATATAATTGCCAATGAAATGGATTAGAGTTAATAGATTTAGAGGCTTCCATTTAATATCCTGCTGAATGATCGATTTATTCTCAGATAATAAGTTTTTGTTCTGGGAATTCTTAGCATGCGTTTTCTTTAATGTTGCAACATTTTTCCTATAAGATTGGCATTTAAATGAAGCTGAATTTTTTATCATATTTCACAACAATAAGTAGATTTCGTTGCATATAACAACATTGTGTCAATAGCTGGGCACAAAGAGTTTGTGGAAAGTTTCAGAGAAAAATCGGGACATTGAGAAGCAGAGAAAATTAATGTGTTTTGCGTCCCGAGGGTTAGATCAATGAGGATAAAAAATGAATCCTTGAGAGCGGCGGCTGTCCTTTTGTGTCTTCGTTATCTTGATCACTCTCGCTGTGACCATGATTAATAGCGCAAAAATGTAAAAGAATCTCGATTATTTGTTTCATATTTTCCGCGGCGAAATATTTTGATGACCTGACTTTGGTTTAATTAATGCCCCAGAAGCCCCATAAAATAAATCACACGTGACTTCAGTGCTTTTTCAGGAAATTAATTCCAGCGTCGACGAAAGTGCCTTTTAATATTTATACAGGGAAACTATTTCCTCGCTGCGTCCGGCGGGGGCTTTTGTGGCGTATTATAAATTACGGTGGCTTTGATTGTTTTTATCTATCATCAGCTTAATTTTATGGGGTGATGTAAAAACAGCATTTTTGGGTAGGCGGCACACACAAAGTGCCTTGACAAACGAGGAAATTTTTGATGGACTTGATTTTTGTTGTGCTGCGCCAGATAAAATTTATGCCTCTGTCGTTAAATAAAGCCCCGTCTCCAATTTTCAGAGATTTTTTTCCCAGATAAATGACAGGAACATTTTCGGAGTTTTAGCGCAATACTCGCCATTTTCAATTCAAGGAGCACCAAAGGATGCCAGAAATAAAATAATTTTCAGTTGCCTTTAAATAATTTTCAGTTGCCTTAAAAGGTTGTTGACCGTTGGACAAACCGCGCGGCCCACTAGGGTGCACTTTCATGTTATTTCTCCACACCCTGACTGAGTGACAAATGATATTTGAAGAAATTAAAGGGCATCCATTGCCGTAAATCTTGTACGTTTTCCCCTCAAAGAATCGTTAACCTAAAAAAGAAATGTTCATTTTCACAATTGAGCTACATCCCTATATAGATACTGGCTGTGTTGGGGTACATGCTTCCTCTGTGGTCCGGCTCATTTGTTGTTAGGGGAAACACAGAAAAAACTGGATGGCCAAGGGTTCCCACAGTGTAGGTTCAATATTTTGTAAGTCGGAGATTTAACTCTTCTTTCGATGTCCATTTTTGAAACTCAGTTATAATCTCAGCATCATTGAACAATAGAGCTTATATAAACTAAAATTTCAACAATATTTGAAATCTAAACACAAAAAACCTATCCTTTACCCCTCAAAGATCTGACAACTAGCCGATACCTCAAGTTATTGCACAAAAATATTTTTACGTCTACCAATTTAGAAAATTGTGCAATTTCTTCCGAAATAGGCATTTGAACGAATAAAACTTATTTATTTTAAAAATGAAACGAATAATGTTTTATAATGAATTTTCTGCTTATAATTTTTGCCCCCTCTACAATATGATAAAAAACAACAAATGATTTAATTTCTGTCCATGCTCGGACACGGCTTCCCAGGCAGCAGTCATTTAGAAATTAGATAAAAAAGGAAACTCTTTTTAATTGGACGAGTTTTCTATAACAGTTGGCTCTGCAATTTTTAAATATAGCTTTAACGCATGATGAATGGAAAAAGACGAAAGAAGTGGTCTTTTGAAACGCTGATCCTCCCTCAAGGCGCACGGGTTAAATATCCAAGCGGCGCGACTGCAGTAGAATATCCCTCGCCAGTCAAATATAATGAGAGCCTAGTGGTTGCAATTACATCCAATTCAACAGCAGACCATCAGTCTGTCACAGTGCACGCAGGAAGCAGTTTTATTTTTAGCTAGCAGTCGGAGAAGTGTCGCGTGAATGGCACGGACTGCGTTCAATACGACGACACAATCCTCTTTACAACTCTGCGGTGTAGAAATAGTTTGACAACAAGTACTCTGCAATTTGAATTTCAATTTGGCCCCAATTGCGCGGTTTTGTTGATGCAGGATAGCGAAAATGTGCGGCAACTCGCGAGCTTTTTCTGCTGAAGTGTCGAACGAAAGCATGTGTTTATTTATAATATCTGGTCCAGACGAGGTGTGCAATTTTATTCGACCAGCCCGTGGGTCAACTAGCTGGTCCATGCAGTGTGCGAAAGCGGACGGTCCGCCGTTGTTGCGCCTGAATACATGTATTTAGAGTGAGCACACACGCGGAGTGAGCCAAGAGGCAAATGCCATATCCATCACGATATGACGCCTGCATGGCGCCAAAGCGAAACTTTTCTTGTTAGGAGAAAATTAGGCACACTGAGCTCATTTATTTTTAACGAGATCGCGGCCGCGACTATAAATTTATGCGCTCGGCTCCGGGAGATTTATTGTTGCTATCGCATGAATGTATAATTACCGCGGCGACGGCACTTTTATTCTTTCACTACTCATGTATGCGCCGCCGAGCTAATCAGACACGTGGTTGCTTTGCTCTCTCGCAGCTTTCAGATCGTTTGCTGCTGCATGTTTAATGTATACACGTGAGCATGGAAATGTCTACCCTTCGTCCTTGCTTCAATCAAGAGCAGCGCTCAACTTTCGCACTCTGTGCTCTTTTTCAAGCAAAAATTAAGCGCCGCCAAATCTGTTAATTTTTGTTAAACTTTATTAAAAGAATTACATTTTTCAGCAAATTACATTATTCTTAGATGCAAATTTGTAATATTTGTATTTAATTTTTGTTAATTCGAAACGATCCTCATAAATGACTATAGCTAAAACTTGCTTTGAAACTGCATGACTGTTCGGAAAGTAAAATCGTTTGTTCAGGAAAATGGACTAAAAGATATTTTTTGGCTGAAAAATCAAACTTAAAAAGAATCTCTTGGTTTAAAGGTTTCTAATTTCCTCAATTGAGTAGTTCTCTATACATTTTAAATAGGCAAGATATTTGAAGGTTAGACGACTATATTTATATAGTATGATTTGTGCTCTTTGGATATCTTCACGAGGGTTTGAAGATCAGGTTAGAGTTTTGGCACCTGTTCTATTGCTGCTGGATATAATTTGTACTGTTTAAATTATGATAAAATCACAATTCACCCGCAAGGGAATTGACGGAATAAAAACTAAACCGGAAGCATAATTGCTTTGGAAAAAATATTTGTTCTCTTTTTGAATACAGGTTTTTTTCTAGTGAACTCTGCGACAGTCAAAGGCCATTCAGAAAAGTTTCATCAAAACATCGTTCCAAGTAAAGTCACGGCAAGTTAGCGACATAACACCATTGTTTGATAAAATTCCATTGAAGCCATTCAAGCTGTTTTGATAATATTGGGGGCGCATGCCAGTTACTTTCAAAAAGAAAAACACGACCTCGCATAATAAAGCGTCTTTTATCCTCTTCATTGGGGATTATAATTAGTCTGAAAAACAACTAGAAATTTTTATGACTGCAGTTTTTGAAAGTTTTTCCTAGAAATTCTCTTTATCTTGAGAATTCAAAAGAGGCATTGCAAATTCTCTTTACTTTTTGTCATTTTTTCCTGAACAAACATTGCCGACCATTGTATTGAACAGCTTCGACAAAAATATTATGCACAGAATGCACGCCCCCCAATTTTCCACTTGTAAATTAACGCGCAGCAGCTCCCACATTCTCATTTTTGATCAGCGCGCACACACACACTTGTACATTTTCCTGATGGCGAAGCGAAAGAGCTGTTTTGTATTTTCTTTTTTGTTGTTCATAACCACACTGTGATATCCACAATGCATGATATCAGAATTCAGGACTTCAGAGGAGCCGCCGCCTCCCTATTCTCATTCTCTCCATATAATACATCTCGCTCCTATTCTTTGATGGTTTTATTTTTATTAGCATCACAATGCTGCCGCGCTGCCTGTATTACAACCGCTCGGAATTCAGAACCAAATTTATTCAGAATATGTGTTTAGTTTTAAATTCAGATCCACGCTGCGCATACTTGAATGAACATCACGCGTTCGAGTGTAAAAATGAAAATGCGCGCCGCATGTGCACACGAAATTTTTCAGGAGACCGCCCTCAACCGCCACACGCCACCACAAAAGCGGAGAAAACTTTTTCCTTTCTGCCTGGTAGACGCTTTGCCGCCGAGTACCACTCTTGTTCGCTCTTTGTCGAATGCAGAGTTGGAAAAAAGCAACTAGGAAAATCTGCTGAGCGAAAATACGACGGAAAGGGAGCCACTAAACTTGCCATAATTGTATATATATGGACTGTTGAGTGCGCTTTTGGGGGAAGCAAGAAGTTTTTTAGCCTCTCGCATTTTGACAATTTTTAGCTCTCCCAACAACCAGCAGCAATACTTAATTTTAAAATATTTCTTAAACGTCCTTGCTGCTTGAAATTAAATGACTTTAAAAACTTTAAACTTTGTTTATTGTTACGGGCCAGCAGGGCAACAGAATTTCTCAATTGAATTCGATATGCCAGATGATCTCGAAATTATTATTATTATTTAAATAATTACAGATAAATGAGGCAAATATTTACTTTTGACAGCGAAACCAGAAATTTATTGAAAGCTAATAAATTATTATTTAAAGAGCTCGAAGGATATCAACTTCCGAGAAAACATAATCCATATTGTAATAATGCCGTATGACACTAAACTTAAGATTCTATTCACAATTTTAACGTTCTTTTTTGCTTTGTTATTAATTTGAAAGCCATAACAAACAACACTATAATAAATGTATACTCATAAGTCGTATATCTTTGAGGAATTTGTCTGCGGTGCGTTTAAAAAGGATTTACAAGCCCTGCCGTAATTTGATATGGAAAGACGTAAATTAATTGAGAAATATTAATAGGGTTATATGCTTTTGATGGAGCGGATAGCATTTTTCACGAGAGTGCGTTGGAGTCGGCGGCGCGCAGGTATAGGGTTACAAACGGAACGCACTGAAACACACCGGGAAATATATATATAATATCGTACAAAATCTAGATAAGAGTTTACAAACACAAAGATTCACAAAGCCTGAACATAAATTCAACAGTAATATAGCACGGTTTTTGATGTCACAAAATGTAAAATAAATAAAACACTGCTTTCGGGCTGTTTAAAGGCTTACTAGAATTAATGTATTAAAATGAAAGGACACCGCCGCCAAAGGAAAATCGAAACGATAGTAAAAATATATAATTCATACGAGACGAGTGGCAGGAATGAAATTTAGAGGTGGGTCTTTTGTTTTTCAGGCATGCCGGTGGAGCCGCCGCCTGCGTTGAAACTTGTGCATTCGTTTTGGGATAACTTTTAATTAAATTCCAAATGAGATTTCCACTCCTGCTGCTGTGCACGCTGCAAATGATGAATTATTTATGATGCACGCGCGCAACGAGTTATACACGACGACGCATAGAATGGATTTGCATTCATAAATTCAGGGGATTTGAATGCAAAGTCATTTAATTCGACGGATGCAAATGAACTAATTGATTTGATTCAGGCCAGAAGGATAAAAAAGGCAGGGCGATTTGCTGGCTGAAAAAGCACTTCAAGCGCAGTCCAAACCAAATAAAGCAGTCTTGTGATATTATTATTATTGCATTTTGCCGGTGAAAAGGTCTTTTGATACGAAATTTGCCGCCCGAGCCCTTTGGATGTAAAAGCTTCTGAGGCACATGCTTTCTAAAAGCCATTTACATTTCCAATTCAATTTGGCTCAAAATATAATTCCACAGCAGTAAAATCAATCTCCGTCACAGCAGACGCTGCCTGCCGGCGCCTCTCCTGCCTCCGCCGCCGCCCAAACGCGCCAGCTTGCTCCTTCAACTTGACTTTTTGTCAACAATTTTCCATTTAATGGCGCTCTCGGCAAATTGCTCGTAACACATATTGCAAGTTTCCCTGCCGTGATTCAATTGAGGTGAAAAATCTGTCAAGGGAATGAACCAACTCTTCCTGACGTGGACTGCAGGTACAAGGGGTTTAAGGAGTCACTAGATAGAATAAGGGATGAGCGTTATTGTAAGGACGGAGGATTACAAGACATAAGACACCTTTTCATCCTGTGAGAGCACAAAAGAGAAACCATGCAGCAACCTTTGAGCCACGGCAGCAGCGGCGGCAATAACAAGAGAGCGAGAGAGCGAGAGAGAGAGAGAGAGAGAGAGAGAGAGAGAGAGAGAGAGAGAGAGAGAGAGAGAGAGAGAGAGAGAGAGAGAGAGAGAGAGAAGGGATGCGTGTAGTAGAGTGGCAGGAGCTGCCGTAGTGAAGGAAGGAACGAAGAGGGAATCAGTCAGTCGGTAGTAGAGTTGCGCCGCGCTCGCACGTTGCCCCAGCGAGCGCCTTAGCTAGACAGCCAGCCTGCGTGCGTGAGTTGCGAAGTTCAAATTCGGTCAAATGAGTGTGACACCCTCGGCCCGCGCATGGACACCTGCGAAATGCACAAATAGCGGCCTCGGGACCACTCTACCGGACGATCGCGAGTGAAATTTCGTCTCAACCGCCCTCCAATTGATCGTAATCAGCGCGGTACCACCACAGGTCGCCAACATTTCCCCATCCAGGAGGATCGTGTTTTTTTCGTCCGCGTGCTTGTGTGTGTTGATTTTTGTAATAATGGTGAGTATCTCTCTTAATTCTCTTTCATCTTGACCCGCGATCGCTATTTTGTTTTGTTTTATTTTTGGACGCGCGCGCGGTGACACATGTGGCGAAAACGCAGTTGCTCTCGTCGTTATTCTTCATACTTGTGCAGCATCGCTTGCGTGACTCGCATGCCTTATCCATTTTTGTTGGCCACCACCTTTTAATAAAATCATAAAAAAATCTATGCGGAGAGCTGCTTTTTATCGTGCGCGCACACCACGAGCATATTGCGCGAGCGGGGACATTTTCCAAATTCCGCGGGTGACAACTCATTTAAAATATTTCGACGGCGCGCTAGAATTTTAATCGGCGGTGATTCTGCACGGATGTAAACAAGCGAAGATTCCTAAGATGTCACGTGTGCGCGCGCGAGAGCCGAGCGAAAGAAGAAAGAAAGGAAGAGACGAGAGCGCGAGATAAAGCCGCCGAAAGTCGTGTCGGACGCGTCGTGCACGTACGTGCGTGGCTGCGGCTGTTCCTCGTCGAAATCAAACAAAATTAAAAGGGAGGCCCAATCAAATCTAGTAAAAAGCTATTAGCCGAGGACGATAATGGGCCAAAGTGGCCGTTTATGCGCGCATATTATACACTCGCGCGCCGCCGCCGCAGCCGCGTTTGTGTGTATGATAATACTCGCGCGCGCAGTCAGCGAGGAAAGAATAAAAAAGAATGCCCAGAAATCTGGCCTAGCATATCTGACATTTAGAATAATTTTTATTTTGGAGCTGATCTGACTGAGGGTATCCTTTTGAACTATATAATGTTGCCGTGGGGATAATAAACATATGTCGGCAAACTTCAAACGCACCCAACCACACCTAGCCTCAGGCGATCTGAGATTTTTCCTTTGATCCCTGCCGCCAAGAATAAGAAACGAAAAGAAAGAAAAGGATCTCTTTAGTATGGCTGTGGATGCCGCGCGCGATGCCTCTTCCCTCTCTCACTCGCTCTCTCGCAGGCTCTCTCTCTCTCCTCCTCGATTAGTCACTTGGCACCCCCTGTTTAACCCCAAAACGCAGCCCAATGACACTTATATGGACCCGTGCTGATTGAGCCAAATTTATTGCTCCTCTTCTCGATAAATAGCCGCCTGCCTGCTGCTGGTCGCTCTCGCTGTTCTTTTTTATTTCTTCCTGTGTGCTCCTCGCGCGCTGTAGTTTGTTTTTGTGCGACTGCTGTTAAATAAATAGACTCTTCGTTCCTCCTACCTTTCCAGCAGCGGCAGCAGCAAAGCCGCCACCGCCGTCGCTGCCGCAATTGTACACAATTAGATGAGTTTTGAATAAAATGCGGAGAGCGAGCCAAGGAGTCGCGCTCACCGCAGTGTTTTATGCCCGTCCGAAAGTGGAGCACTCAGCTGCATTTTTTGTTTACCTTGTAAACACTCACGTACACCGGCTTTAAAAGTTTTAAGCTGCTGGAGAACCGTCGCCTTTTGTCGAGGTTTTTTGCCCGCGCTGAGCCTTTGCCACGCCGCAGTGAATTTCGGTTTTGACCGACTCGAGAAAAATAGAAACGGCCGATACTTTTCCGCTCCCGCTCCGAGTGCGGACTACTTTGAGCCAATTATAATTTTTGAAATATCACGGCCCTTAGCAGTTTTATATCTCGACTAAATCCGACGCATTGTTCTGCTCCGCGAGGAATGCCCATTGTGTCTTTGCTGTCGGGGCAGATTTGAGGAAGGCGCCAGCAAGATCGGCCGAGATATTTCCAAAACAATGATTACACCCACGGACCGCGCGGGCACATCATCTGCTGCATGCGTGTCCGGTCGGCGCCAATTCCGGCCGTCGAGCCAATCATATTAGCACGCCATCAGCGGGACACAGTTTTGGCTCATTAAAGTGCAATCAGTCACGTGATCAAAAGGCAATTACGCACAGCACACGGAGCGGGTCAATGGCGCGCAAATAATAACGCGCGCCAGCCCGGCGTGGGCACGCACACATTGATCAACGCCGCCGCCTCTCATCAGAGCGCAAGATTTATGACCATCACTTGCATTCAGCAGATTTCTCTTGTCAACAGTTATCCTCATTTGCATAACAGCCCGGCCTGTGCTGCTGGCCGGCCGGCAGGGAGATGGCTAATTTTGAAATCCACGACCCGCGTGCCTAATGACTTAACAGCCAATTAATAACACACTCTTCGCGCCTCGGTTTCATTTTGCCGTCACGTTGATACGCATTATTTTTTAATGGGCAAAAATTGGGACACTCTGCATTTAAGCCGCGCGTTTAATACTATATTATATGTACGTTACCTGTGGGTTGCAGCCATAAACGCCGTCCTAAATATGAGCGACAAATAGATTAGCGCTCGAACCATGTTTGGAGAATCCAGAAATTGTTATACATCATGCGCTGCACTGCTTGGTGTACTCCCTCGGGTTCAGCATTTCGTGGGCGTTAAGGCGTTCATCAGAAGGAATAACTTAAATGAAAATTAGAAAGTTCAGTGATCCTCAAACAAAGGCAAAGGCGCGGGTTATTCAATCAATCATTTCTGAAGAATAAATTTCATCCGCGATATTGTGTCGCTTGGGAGCGCTCAACAAAATTTGGCTGTGTTTAATTATTTGCTGAATTTTCATAATATTTTGAATATTTTAAAGTAATATAAAAATCGAATTTTACCCGCATGTATATATATGTTGCTGGGAGGTAATAAGGGGCATTAGAAAATGTAAGGCCAGAAAAAGAAGAATTAAAAATTGAGCCAAGATATTATTCTACACAATCAATCTAGCAAACCTTTTTGCTCTTTATTATATTCTTTCATTGATTGTCATACATTATGGCAATTGAATGGGAACAATTCAGATATATCTAAAAAATTTGTTTTTATTTATTAATTATTAATATTTACTCTCACACTTTGTTATAAACACATTAATTTTATTATCACAAGTCAAATACAAATAAAAATCATGTGAGGAAGGGTGACACTTCAGGAAAGCAGGCGAGTTAAGACCCTGCCCTGGAGGACAAAGCCAAAGTGAGCCCAGACTAATAAAAATTTAACATTTTAAAATAAATATTTGTTTAGGCCACCTGTATACTTAAAAAATGAAATAGCCCATGGAAGTGAACACCTGCTGTCAGTATATAAGGTATTGGGCAGCTCGATAAAATCAAATACGGCCAAACTAAACGTAGTGCTCTAAAAAAATTTCATCAGAACTCCTGACAGAAATGCTATAAACACACTTTTGCGGCTGCTGTTGGGATTGTGAGCTCTGCGGTTCCACAGAAGCGCAGCAATCAAAATTATTTCCCAACAACGCCTAGCTCGATCTCGCATTAGAATCAATTTAGGCTTCGCTGCCACGCACACTCACACACATAAATCCGGCGGCGGCAGCCCAGGCCATATAAATAAGAGTATATAATTGGCATCAAGGGTGAGATCGAGAGAATTTGTTAAAAAAATATAAAGCGGATTCGGTCGCGCTCCTTAATTGGAGGGATGCTGTATCAATTGCCTGCGTGAAAAAAAAGTCAGGCGCGCGGCTAGTTTTTTTTCCAAAAAAAAACAATTCAGGTAGCTTTTGGGAGCTGGATGATTATTTTTGAATTATGCATTTTACCTGCAGCGGCGGCAAAAGTAGCGGCGGGCGAGATTCCCATGATTTAACACCTGCATTGGTCATTAGACCCCTCCACCGCGCGCGGTTCTCGCTCTTTCGTGTGTGTGTCATAGTATTATACATATAAATATATGAATGGTGCGCGCGTTAAGACACATTCGAGGCGGCCTTTCTTCAAAGACCGGTAGCCCAAGAGCGAGTGAGCGGTTCGTGGCGCTGCTCCGTGTTCGTGACACAGCCCCTCTCCTTTGCGCTATATTTCATTTCAATTATGGATTACGTCACCTTTTGATCATTACACACACACTCGCCGTACGAAATGCGTGTTCCTCCCATCGCGCCGATTAATTAATTTGGCCCATTGTGCTTTTCGAATGAGGAAACAAAACACGTCGTAGTGGGTCTGGCCGGCTGCTGCCGCTTTTGTCTCGTTCCGCACATTTTTTAACCGAGATGCTTTTCATTGTGATTCGCGCTGCCGCTGCCACCGGCCCAAATTTTGAAGCGTAGCGGCTGCTGCTGACACTTTTCCAACTCCGATGCCTCTCGCCCGCGAATATTGGCCCATTGTCCGCGCGGCTTGTGCGTGCGGGAAATTAATTACGAGCGCGAAAAAATCAAAGGCACCGCACGCCAAATCGTCCTCGAGCGTGTATTCCCTGGTTCTCGTCGATAATTGGAAGCCTCTCCTGCCTTGTTAGGAAGTTTTTTATATTTGATTTTGTTTTTTGAGAAAATTACTTTCGGCGAGAAATTCTAAAATATATGAATTTTGGAAGAGAAGTGCTTATTATTAAACGGCCGATTGTATAGCTTTGTCGTCGAGCGGGACGCATTTCCAATTTCACAGCAATTTCATTTCCTCTCGCCTCCTTTTGCCAAAATAATACCCGCGCAGTGCAAAGGCCTTATTCCTTATTTCTCTCTTGACTGAGCAGAAATCAGTTGAGAGCGAAAGGTAACTCGAGCATCGCGCCTTTAATTAATTTCCATCGCAACAACAAACTTTCCGCTATACCAGAGGAGAGCCGGATTAGATATATATAGCAAAACTTATCAACGCTGCTTTTCCAGCGGAAATGTTGCCCATTAATAAACTCAGAAACGTGCTTTCCAATTTGTTTTGCTCTTCGTCGGCTTGCACTGGCACCGCCGAAGTTTAATTAATTCCGGTGAAGTGGAATGATTGGCCTCGTGCTACACAGCAGCTCTTTACTTACGAGAACATTTAGTTACCAGATTTATTGAAAAGTGCTTTTTAGAATGACTCAGATTCAATATCAATACAGAGGTATTTTCATCTTTAAAAAGGCAAATATGATTGGATAGAAAATTGATTTTCTCGTTCGCAGAGCGAAAATGGTCAAAATGTTGTAGAAACTATTTAGAGCGCTGCAGCGCCCGGCCTGCTGCCGTTGCCGTTGCCGCTGGAAATTGTGTTGCGGCGTGTTTTTATTATGATTGTGGCAATAATTGAGTTCAATGCCATCGAGGTGTCGTACAGGCCATATTAACCAAGAATGTCCTTGATGCCGGCAAAGAACAAAGGCTCTGGTCAAATCAGCTGTCGACCCGCTGCCCACCTAGAGTGAGATCGTGAAATCGCTGATTGCCAACAACATTTCGCGAGTAACTCAAGACGACGACTGATGAAGCAGCGCGTAGGAAAAAATCGCTGCGGCGGCGGCGGCGGAGGCTGCGAAGCAACGGGCAAGCGAGAGAATTTCATGTGTGTAGCACACAAGCCTCTGGTTTCTTTTGAGGCGCCGCACTCCAATCACTCACTTAAATAGCTTTCTTATTACATAAAAACGAGTCCGCGCGCGGCCTGTGCCACGCTGCTCTTGTATAAATATCTGCGCGCTGCGCTCTCGCCGAGAAAAGTTGCTACGCAGTCGGCACCACGTGACCAATTTGTATTCCCCATTAATTGATTTTCTCTTGCCAATTTTATTGCGCTTTTAGTGGCAGCCCGCAATACATACATATCCGTGTATCGGGCGGCGTGCGGGAATGTTTTACATTAGTTTTTATTGGCGGTTTTTGCTATCTGTTTACCATCGCGAGGAAGCTTTTGCGGAAATCGCGTGGTAGCGGCAGCGGATAAAAATGTTGCCGCTTAAACGGCCGTGTCACTGCGCGGCTACGCTATTTTGTATTCACACTTCTGTCGGGCGGCGTTTTTGATCTTTGTGGCACACTTTCTGCTTGATGGAAAATGTTCGTTCGCCTTCGTTCTCCGCGATAAAAGTGCGTGCCTCGGATTTGCTGCTGCTGGAAAATGGCGATTTTACCTGCTGTTAAAATCATAAATGGAATTTGTACCGGCACCTGAAACATTTTTAACTGCGCGCCGGCTCTAGAAGTCGCACTAATGCTTTTTTATCTGCGCGGGCACCGTCGAAATTAAACTCGCTGTGACTCCTTTTACATTCCAGCAGCCGCCTGCTAAGAGCCAAATTGAAATCTAGTTGGCGCACCGTTTGAAAGACCACTGCTTATTTTCTCTTGCACGTGATTTATTATAACGCTCCGTATTTGTCTTAAGCTTTTCTCGGCCGGAACCAACGTCGAGAAGCGCGGTGCGGCACGGATATACATATAAAAGGGTTCATCTTAAGCGGAATTCAATTTACTAATTTTTGGAACAGTATTATCTCAGAGCGGTGCTCGATTTCGAAAAAGGAACCTGTTGTGCCGATCATTATTTTTGTGAGCTATATTAAAAAGATATTATACCCATCATCATTATCTTTTACGTCTTCCTTAATGATCTTCCGCGTATGAGAGTGAGAGACGACTACGTCGAGAGCTTTTTCATTGTAAAAGCTATTAAAAACACAAAAGGATGCGCCTCTCGCGTTTCTCGGTAAAATATAACACTTTCTGAAGGATTTACACGCATGTACGTGCCTATTAATCCCCACCGCTCGTACATATTTGCATCAACGCCTGCGTGTATTGTATGCTCGAAAATTAGCTCATTAGTATTCCGCTCGCTAGTAATTTTCAGTACATGCTCGCAACACCTGTATCTTTTCTATGTTGCAGTGCGTTCGGTTCTATTCCTGGCTGATGGTGGCGTTGGCACTCATGATGTCTTCAGGACAGGCTGAAGACGTATCTGGGTTGAGTACTAACAAGGTGGTCACGGATCCTCTCGACTTTAGTCCCGTTTTCAATGAAAACACATTGCTAAGGGTAAGTGTATAATAAAAATCCATTTGCTTGCATAAGTAAATTTACAAAAATTCTCAGTCAATAGGCTGATTGATGATAAATGAACAAGTATAGTAATGAATCTCTAAAGTTTCCATTGTTTCACTTGACGATAACGAGCACTTCTTTAATGCGAATGAATTCCTTCCTCGCGGCAGGTGCTTTGAAAAGGTCTATGTTTGTTTTTCAGAGCCAGTTCGATCCTGATTATAGTCTAGGAATGCGCCGTGTTAATCTGACTGACCGGAGAGTAACCTGCAATGACGGGTCGCCTGCAGGGTGAGTTAATGCTTTTTGTTATTAATGACAGCGGCGGTAAAAAATAAAGAAACACCCTCTCTGGAGATATTTGTCCTCTTGGTGATAAATATTGTGAAACGCATGAAATTTTTATTGAAAGAGCGGTTTTTCAAAGGGCAGTTGCAGGGTGGTCTTCAAAGGCAAACAAACGAGCTGCCTCCACAAAAAAAATAAATAAAATAAAACGCGTGCGATGATGAAGCAATCAGAAATTGCCACTCTCACGCTATTTTTGGGAAGTTCATTCAAAAGAAGATTGATGACAACGCTCTTTGTTGGTTTTTCTAGCTACTACATCAGAAAAACTCCAGGGAGCAGAAGATGGATCATATTCCTGGAAGGTAATATCAAGACAAATTTTAAATATTAAGATTTCTTTTTCAATAGGGATGTTTGTTCATTTCCTCTTCAGGTGGCTATTATTGCTCCGATTATGCCTCTTGTGTTTACCGGTGGGAGAAGTCACCATACCTCATGAGCTCGAAAAATTGGACTGATATTCGGCATGGTAAAGATATAAATTTTATTGGTACACACACACGCCACATCACGCTCATACATAATATTCATTTCCAAGTGCCGCGTGTCAATATTGACTTGAGCCAGCTACTGAATTTAAATACTCTCCTTGTTTAAAAAGCTGCGCGCGCGGCACTTTGATGTTGGCTCCGCTCTCTTATAGCTGAGAGAGCAGGGATCTGAATTAATGTGGTTCACTTGATCCCTTTTTTTATTGCAGTTGGAGGAATATTGTCGCCAAACTCGGACGAGAATCCCTACTGGTGGAATTCCAATCACGTGTAAGTTCCTGCATCGCTCGTTAATAATAAATCTTTTTCCGTGCATGAACGCTCACAATGTTTTGATTGAAGTTTCCTGCTATGTTCAAAGACCCTTTAAGTCGCTCACGTGCATTGTAATTCAGCAAGAGTTTTTCCTAGTAATTTTTTGCTCGTGAAAATATGCACCTGATAGATGTGTCGTGGCGTAAATAAAATCCACGCTCAAATTTTTTAGGTTGGTTCCCTACTGCTCAAGTGATTCGTGGAGTGGCGCTACAGGTCCTGATCCTGGCGCTTCGGGTTATCCTTGGAAGTTGCGCTTTAACTTCACTTCAGATAACTTCTCCAGATTATCCTTCATGGGTTCCTACATAGTCAGTCAGGTGGTCAGCGACCTCCTTCCTCGGGGGCTCACTAGCGGAACCAAACTCATTTTGGCAGGCAGCAGGTAAAGACACTTTTGATGCTTTTTTTTCTTACAGCGTTATTAATGGTTATTGTGATGTGTGGACAGTGCCGGCGGGATTGGAGTCATGCTTAATTTGGACAGAGTGGCAGATTTTCTGCGCGAATCCGCTCCAAGACTGGATGTGAGGGGCCTGTCTGACTCAGGATGGTTCATCGACAGGGCCCCCTTCCCCAACTCACCCGATTCAGAGTGCAGGGAACAGGGAACATGCAAGGCCGGCCCAGCCACAATGGTCATTCAAAGAGCGATGAACTTCTGGGATGCCCAAGTGCCAGAAAACTGTGCCCTTCAACACCCACACGAAAAATGGAGGTGCTTCTTTGGCCAGTCTGTCTACCCATCGATAAAAAGTAAGTTTCTCAAAGTAATATGATTATTACCAACTGACGTTGGTGATAATAATAAATAACCTGATTTAAAGCAGGAACTTCCCATGAATTGGTGTTAATTGTGCTATTTTGGCGTCAGCGCCACTATTTATTTTCCAGTGGCTCTTTGACGAGGTTCAAATTGCTGCTGATAATGTCGGACCTCCTACCACAAGGAAGCAATGGAATTACATCTATGCGATGGGGCAAAGCCTCCGCAAATCGATGCAAAATGTCACGTAAGCCCATACAGAAAACGTTAATCTGCGACACTTCCTAACTCAAAATCATAACAGGTCTTTCTTTGTGCCACCGTGCATTTCTCACACTGTTCTCACATCCAAAGATTGGAGACACGTGCAAATCAACATGCACAGTCTGCCAGAGGTTCTAGCTTGTTGGGAATTGCAACTGACGGATAAGGTCGCCAACAAGCACTTATTCAGCCCCCTGAAAAACAAGCATCAACCCAGGCACAGACATGGCGTCCCCCGCAAGTAATTTATTTATTTGTGTAAAACCAGCGTGAGCTGCAATATTTCTAATTCCAGCTCAACCTTGCTGTCGTACATGTTGGCTGACCAACCAGCGGAAACTAGGAAGATTGTGACTAGGACCAACGTAGATCTTTCCAATAGGCGTATCAAGGGAAAAAAGAATCGGTGCAAGCGGAATCGAAAAAACAAGGAAAAAGATGAGCAGGACGGAAACGGGAACGGTCGAAAAGGCGAAAGACGGTGTCAAAACAAGAATAAGAAAAATAGGGACAATAAACGTGACAAGCTCAATCAACGAAATAATGGAGGTTTGTGCTAGTCCTATGCATCTGAACGTGTTATTAAATTCAAAATTTAGGAAAAAAGAGAAAGGACCAAGGCAAGAATAGCAAGCGAGACCTTAACTACAATAACAGACGAGGACACAGGTCGCTGAATGGTCAATGCAAGTTTCGAGATTTCCAGAGCTGCAGCTGGCCCCAGTGCAGTCTCACATGTCCAAAGTTGTACAACCCGTACACAGGTAACATTTTATATTGGAGTGGGGAAAATAGATAATCATTTCCACCTGATTTTCTAGGAGAAGGGATTGATTTTCTCGATCTGCTAAAGTCATTCGGCATGAGTATGGACACCATGCTCAATGCGTTTGGAGTCGACGAGGACACCCTTCATAATATGGAACACAAAGACCTTCTCAACATGTTGACCCAAAAGGAAAAATGAGATGCCATAGTTGATTGTTGTCCACCAAATTAAATGAAGTACTTAAAAGTCGTCGAAAAAAACTGGTAAATTAGTCATACGAAATTTAGGATATTTCATTGTATACTCAAAATTACATTAAAAATACTCACTAGGCAATGCGCATATCTAGGCCAGGACATTAGGTATAATTTTTGTAGAAATGAGAAACATCTTGTTCTCTGCAGTCGTAAACATTAGGGCAGCTGTTTCAGTTTTATATTATTTAAACAACCAAAGGTGTGATTATTATTTATTCATCTTCTATTCTCTAGAAATATGGAATTTCATTTATTTTTGTATAAAATTCAATCTTTTTAATTTTAGAAGCGAGTCCCTGAAAAATGTGATACATCAACTCGAGGAAAATTATGGCAGGGCTCTCATTTTTATATCGCAGATATCTGGTGTAGTTTTAAACAACAGCGCTAATTTATGTCCAATGATTGAAGCTGTAAGCCGTATTTAACATAATTTTAAGAATTTCATCACCTACCTCCATGTGTAATCTTTGAGGGATTATGCATCTCAGAGAAGTACAAAAGCTGTTGCAACCCACACATTTAATTTGTAATGTATATGTAAAGTGTGTCTGTAACACAGTGCGAGTTACAATTTCGATACTGTGCGTGTGTGCATTGTTTAGTTTCAAGTTAAAAATAACTTACGACGATGAAAAAATATATATTTGAAAATCACAAGATGTTCAATTATTTCCAAATTCCATTCTATATATCAATTGATCAATAATTGAAGATACTAGCTGTCACCAATTCTTAACTGAGAAGAGATCAAAATCAAAGATGTAATGAATCAGCACACCACAAGAATAAAGAAATGGAAGAAAAAAATGAACTTGTATTGGAAAACCTTAGTTTTAATTTTTCCTAGTTTTTAAAAAACAAAATATTATATTGAAATTATCGAAAGAAATTAAAAAATAAAAATCAAGCTCTTATTTGTTGTCATGATAATCGCTAGGTGAAAGTAATCATTCATTAAATTTTGAAGGTATTTCTTGTGCTTTAAAGATCATTAAATTGAGCCAGAGAACTTGCAAAAAATGGACAAATTGTCCAATTTGATGCCGCACGTCCTTCCAACCATGTAAATTCCATGAATCAACACAAAGCACGAGATGTGATCTTTTCGCGGGCTGTCGAGCCAAAATTGAGTTCGTTACAGGTCTCATCTCCACTCCGCCAATCAGTGATTCGTATCCAGAAACGACCAACAGAACTACTCGCGACTGGGAGTAGTGGGAGGTGTGCTGTGCTGCCTGCTGGTAATGTCAATGTGCCTGCTACTCTGCTAAAGCTATAAAAGCTAAACCGACTCCCAACTGACTGACTAGAACTAAGATAATTTGGTTTTTCGTTTCAGATTTGTGCTTGGCAGTCGTAACGGTAAGAAATGAAAGATTCATGACAGTTCGCAACTTTTGAGGCCCAATTTAAGCCTCCTCCTTTCATGATATCTTCGCAAATTCCTGAATGATCGCCAGATATTATATATTATGTAAACAAACAGCTTCAGTGCTCGGCGCCCAAAGTCAACGGCTATCCGCCGATTTTAAAATTGAAATATGCAATATTTTCTTTCGTCACTTGACTTACTTTTCAAATAATGCATCGTTTTAGTTTGTGAAACTCATTGTTGCATTTTAAACAATCGCTCTCTTTCAAATGCAAGGCTGGAAAAGTTTGGGTTTGATTGGCATTTGAAATATTTTTGGACCAGTTTATTCCACACTACACTCGAATATTTGGAATTTTCTTTCTCTTTCTTGTTAACTTCATTCCATTTCATGCAGGCCCATATATTTTTGCTGTACAAAAGCTTTACATTTTACAATATTATATATTAAAAAGCTAAAAGCATCAAAGCTAAATAAAATAAAGCAATTAATATATATTTAAACAGCGCATTAAGCCTTTTTAATATAAAAAAATATACATAATATCATGAGTGTAAGGTGAAAAATATAAGCGTTATCATTCAATTAATTTTTTGAAAAAATTTGTTCACTTAATTTAAGTGAATAAAAAAAATTTCAGAGGGACAAAGATGCTTAGCTCAGCCTTAGTGAAGAGGACAATGAGTCCTAACAAGCCTGTTGGCATAGTTCGACAGCATAGGGCCTTAGAAGATATAAGCAACTTTGAATGTGTGCTGCCAAAGATTCAAGAGGAAAATGGTTGTGATGAGATGGGAACAAGAGGACGTGCAATGGAAACCACACCTAGCAGTAGAACAACGTATTGTCAGACGCCTACTTCTAAAAACACCAAAACCTCTGATGCTCACAAACCTACCAGTTCAACACCCTTATCATCTCGACGACAGCCCACACCAAAAACCCCCAAGGTCATCCCGCGCAATCCATTTTGCACTGATGCTGATGTATCTAGGTTGCAATTGCCGATCTGGAGTCCTAATGTGTTCAATACCGTTGTAAGTCCAACCAAGAGCCTTGATGTAAGTTCATATTAATAGTGAGAAAGAAAACAAGCCTCACAACTACTCTTTTTAAGGGTGATAATTTTGACTGGCCCATTGAAGATATTTCTCGGATGAAGCCAGTATTAATAGATGAAGACCCTGAGCACCTAATCCCTCGTGAAGACCCAGAAACTGAGTCTAAAATTGAGAATGCTCTGGCCACGTAATTTTCATCTATTCAACCTTTAAGTTTTTACGCTTCAAATTTAGGTTTTGGAACGGAGAGACGCAAATCGTGCCCAGTCCTTGGCAAGAGAATGGGAAAGTAGTCAAATACGCAAAAACTTTCTCTGCTGCATGCAAGGATGGTAAATAGGTGAATAATTTGTTTTGACGTTTCCTAATCATTTTCATTCAGCGGCATCTCAAACAATGCTCACTCTGCCTCCAATTTTGCCTCCTGATTTGGAAAACGCACTGATGCCATATCTTAACAGAGTAAGTGATTTTCTTGATATGACAGAATATTTTCTAATTGCCTCTTCCAGGATTCAGGGATTCTTGTTAGTCCAGAGTCTATGCTGGAAGTACATAATGAGAGTAATGAATCATTTTCTTCGTCTCTTTCTCAATGTGGACTCAGGAGAAAGCTCTCATTCATGATGGAGGATAATACAAATTGCCCCTCAAGCCCGATTGTGGTAAATACATTTTCTGGGATCTTGCGTATTGCCAAAAATGCAACAATCTCTCAAAATTTCAGAGCATGGCAACCTCTAAAGGGCTATTATCTAGAACTGACAAGGACTCCAGTGTCCTTCGATCTCCAACAATGTCTCCAATCAAAAGCTTGTCTGCCAGTCAGGAAGAGAGAGGTATGTTTTTTGTGGCACCTGAGCTGAATGAAATGAAAGTCACTAGTTCACTAAGAAAGCGCCTGAAAAAATGTGGTTGAAAATTTTTTAAATAATATTCTAAACAGCCTCGAAAGTTCTCACAATCATAAAGTTAAGTTTATAATTTGCTTTAAATTGAGAATCTAGAAACTCACTTTCTTTGAAAGGTAACTAGTTGAAAAAAATTGAAGAAAAACGCCTTCAAAATAGAGGCAAACGATGTGCAATCTATTCAGTTTTTGGTACTTTCCAATTGATATTATTACGGCAAAATGCTATTTTTGTGTGGTATCAACTTAGAACTTTAATTTTTTAGATGGTAACATGAGCCTTGATCTCGGCGAACAAGTTGCCAACCATCAGTCATATGGAGTTTCGCATTCTGGAGCGTCATTCCAGCCTCTTGTTGCGTTTGATGACCAAACAATGGATAGTCTCGCGCCAGGGCATCTAGGTTTCCAAGGCCAGTCAACAGACCACGGCTACCTTACAGAGACGAGCAGCATCAACTTTGCCCACCACTTCCATAGCCGTCTGCCTGATTACACTCTGCCTTCAGAGCCATGGGTGCCGCACTTGGGTTCATCAACTCCAAGCAGTCACTGATTTTTGCTTTTTGACCACTGCCGTTTTAAGGTAGAGTTTTCTTGTTTCATATCATTTTGATGCTCAATGCTGGGAAAATTAAGCCCTCTAAAAACAAGAGATATATATTGAGCCCTGATGGTTCAAGTGATTCAACTCTTGTTGGAAATGCAATCGACAACATGTCTGTTTAAGAAATGAAAATTATACACATATAATAATCATGAATGGTTTGTGTTTGAGATCACAGCATCAAATCCACCTAAAATAGAATTCTTCATCTCTCAAGTACCTCTTTGATCTAACCAGAAAATGTGTGCCATGTCATATTAACTAATCTGACTTCCTCAATTTATAAATGCTCAGTTGTCCACAAGCTCAGTCACTTCTAAAGAAGTTTGTGGTAGCCATTGGCATAAGTTTGCCATCAGAGAAAATTTTACCTTTAATTGAATTTTGGCATCATTTTTATGCTTTCAACTCAATTTAAGTTACAGGTAAATTGAAACTGAAAAGCAAATCTGTATCAAGGTTTCTCCTAACCATCATCAAAGTGCAATAAAATATCACAGCTCCTGATAAGTGTCATGCTTTGCTTTATGCCATTAACATATTGTATGAACCTAGTTAAACTGTTGGTAACCCTCATGGCCTCCAAAAAGGAATCATCAAAACAAATAGTTTCCTTTTCATCTTTATTTCAGCACAAGAATAATTTTATGTTCCAGTATGATATAAATGATAAAGAAATGAAAAGGCATTAACTGCCAGAGCCTAAGCACTTGGGAATGGTACAGAGATAAAATCATCAAATTTTACTTGGGCCCAATGTTGCTCTGCAACAGATAAAAACCTTGTATCATTGCCGGTTACACAGGGCATCATTGGCAAGAAATTTACACTTTAGCAATGCCAATGACGCCGCAAGCAACTCGGGCGCCCGCATTGCCGGTGGTTGGGCTGAGCTCGTGGCCTCCCTTGCCGAGGTCATCAGGATCGGCGTGAACAACAACAGTTCTGCCAATGATGCTGTGGGCTCCAGAGAGAGAAATCAGACTGTCTGTCAGGTTAATGGCAGCCTTGCCATCATCACCAGCATCCAGGTTTCCCAGGTCACCAACATGACGCTCTTCGTCAGTCGGTCCACCATGCGTTTTGCCGTGAGGGTTGAAATGAGGTCCAGCACTGATGCACCCTTCATAAGTATAGGATAAGCTTTATTTAGAGACATTTTCCTAAAATATTAGTTAAAATGTGCTGACCATTGGTATTGTCTCCAAATTCATGGACATGGAATCCATGCAATCCCTTTGTTAGTCCTGTGACCTCACCAGAAACTTTAACCGGCGCACCTTCACCCTGAAACAAAAAATACGATTACACAATCGAAAAAGTCATTATTGAATAATTTATGAACCGAAAGCTTCAGTGTAAAATTAGAAAACGATTATGTTGCACGTTGTGTTGACACAATACATGTGAAATGTTTTACAATATATTAAATCATAAATTAATCTATCATACAGCACATTGTGCTTCTGGGCACTTCTTACTCAGGTTTTTGAGTCATTGATTATTTGGGGAGTGACGGCCGGACAACCACTTTGTCGAAGTGATTTTCAACAAAAATGACTTACTGTCTGCTCAAAGAAGACCGTCCCCTTCACAACTTCTCCATTCAGCACACATACAGCCTTTGCAGCCATTTTCGGATGATATCTGGAAGAATTTTTTCTGAAAATATCAATAACGAAGAGACCCGGTAGAGTACAAAAGAGAACGAGAGGATTCTATTCTTTTGCACCCGGCACCCGGCACCGACGAGTGCATGCGCAGGATGAGGTCACGTGATCTTTTCCACATGTTCCCAGTACAATACTCTCGCAAAGCAAAAACAAAGCAAAAGCACTGCGGAATTAACTGCATAAATTATTTGCCCCGAATAATAGTTTTAACCAGTTTAACAAATTACTTCTCAAAATTTTTCCCTCGACTTTTCGTTTGCTTAGTATCCTTAGGATGGCATCTCCATCAGCTAGTGTGGTCCAACTATTGGAAAATCGTGCCATCGCTGCAGAGGGCATGATTGCTCATCTACTTCAGCAGGTTTTTTCTCCATTCTTTTTTTTTAATGAAACAATAAACTTTGTGACTTTTTAATTTTTACTTGGTTTTGTATCAATTCTAGGGGTAAATTGATGACGCAAAATTTATTTTTATAGATTGATGAAATCAAGAGACACTGCTCTAATAACGTTAACAACAAAGGAAACACCCAAGCAGCTGAACTTGAAGCGGAAAACATCGCGCTTGCGAAAAAAATTGAGATCTGCAGGAAATCGCTCATTGATTTAGAAGTAAAAAATGGAAAAAAGCAGGTAAATTAAAATGAATAATGAGTGTAATATATGGTAAAGTTACGGTTTCTGCTGGGTTACACATTTCGCCAGTTCTAATGAGAATCCCATGTAAAAGTAGGAGTGGCGAAAACTGTAACTCTGCGGCGAAAACTGTGACTTTTCCATAGGCATCAAAAGCTCAGCACTTTTTTGTACTCATATTTTTAAGGTCCCAATTCCAACTGTTGGCAACACCTCGATTCTGAAGGTTGAAGCTAAAGACCCTCCAGCTTTGCCTAAAGAAAATGCGCAGGAAACCAAGCAGAAGCCTGAGAAGAAGGAGAAAGGCCCCTCTAATGAGCTAAATGCAGCAGATAAACCAAAAGCACCGAAAAAGGAAAAGGCAAAGAAGCCACAGGCACCAAAACAACCTGAAAAAGGTTGATACCCTATCAGCTATATTGTTGATTAGTTACTAATAAAATTTGATTTGCAATTTAGCTGACGACGATGTAACAAGGCTTGATCTGCGGGTTGGCTTGATCACGAAAGCTGAACGGCACCCTGATGCAGATTCTCTTTACCTGGAGACGATTGATGTTGGTACAGGCACTCCGTTAACTGTCGTCAGTGGCCTCGCTGGAAAAGTACCTCTAGAAGACATGCAAAACCGGCTGGTCATTCTGCTTTGCAACCTAAAGCCAGCAAAGATGAGAGGCATCGTGTCCCAGGCCATGGTCATGTGTGCCAGTGAACCTGGAGGCAAAGTGGAAGTGCTGATCCCTCCAGCAGGCGCCGCACCAGGTGACCAAGTTTCCCTGGAAGGAGAGGAGGCTGGGCAACCAGACACCCAGCTCAAGTCCAAAGTGTGGGAGGCAGTGGCTGCTAAGCTGAGAACCAGGCCAGACTTGGTTGCTGGTTTTGATGGAAAGAAGCTGATCGTTCCTGGAAAAGGGGACATCACAACATCCAGTCTAGCTGGCGTGCCCATAAAATAAAATGCTCTGCATTATGGTTTTCAACAGATATTATTTTATTTTTGTTAACATTTAAGATGCGCAGCTTGCCGCGCGGAGATTTCTACTATATTTACAATTTCTCAGAGTCAAATATAGCTCTGTCTCTCTTAATAATAAACGGATACAAAGTTCTTCTCACTTGCAGATGATAATAGTGTAATGCAGGTTGTTAACTTTGCAATTATTCAAACAGGCTCAGTAGAATTCCCTTCTGAATGGACCGTGTTCGTTTAGTCGATGATGAGATTGAGTTATCTTTAAGCTTTCTTCTGTTTAACCTTGTAATCTGACAAAGCCGCCTTGATAGCATCCTCTGCCAGCACTGGAAAAACAATATTAAATTAGCTTCAATTAAGAGGGCAAAGATTGCAATAATTAAATCATTACTTGAGCAATGCAGCTTAACTGGAGGCAGGCATAATTCCCTTGCGATGTCAGTATTCTTCAATTTGGCAGCCTCTTCGACCTAAAACGCAAAATGAATTAATTGCGAAACTAAATTTCCTCATTTAGCCAATTTGATTACCGATTTCCCTTTCACCCACTCTGTTGCCAAGGAACTAGAAGCGATTGCTGAACCGCAGCCAAATGTTTTGAATTTAGCGTCAATGATTTTGCCATTTTCGTCAACTCTAATCTGCAGCTTCATGACATCACCACAGGCTGGTGCTCCAACTAAGCCGGTGCCCACTTGAGAATCGCTCTTGTCCAGCGAGCCAACGTTCCTCGGATTCTCATAGTGATCAATCACCTGGCAGAAGAGACATATGTATATGCATAAAGTCAGAACGTATTAATTTAAAATATCTAAAATATCTGCAATGCGCAATTACGACGTGTTATGTAACCTATTATGCACTTTGTTGAATTCACGTGACAAAAGCGCTCGCATTATTTGCGGTCATAGACAGCGAAAAATTGTTAAATTATCTTACATTCGGATGGTAGAACAGTTGAGGAGCACTGAACGAGGGATTCTTGGTCAAATTAGCCGACAGAGACCGGGAAACCACACGAACCAAAGCCATTGTTCTGCACGTCTGTTTTCTTGTTGTGATTGAGATCGGTCTAGAATGAATGACTAGAAGCGCAGTATAGTAGAGAAGAGAGCAGAGAGATTGTTGTGAACAAAAATTTGCTAAATCGGCGTATAGGAGGCGTTGCCGTCGAGGCTTGTGGATAGATGCGGCAGCGTTGCCAAAGTGACCGTCTGTGCGTGCAGAAATGCAACTTTATATATCGAATTTCACAGCAATTCAGCCTGGATCAGCCCTAAGCCGTGTGGTTTAAGTCCCCAATTTAGCGTCCGAGCCCTTCTCGACTGGTGCCGAGTGTTTCTTTTAGTGGCTCCGAAATTTTCGAAATTTCGATTGCAGCAGGGCTCCGTGGGCGTGTTTGGCTGGTCGCACACCTACTGAACGAGAATCATGACGTTCCGTGTCACTGAGACCTAAAATGTACAAAAAGTTGTTCTCGCCGGATCGCTAGACGAACAGTAACATGTTAATTCTCTTAATTTGACTTGTTGCGGCGCCGACTTGACGAAATCTGCAGCTTTCCTCGATGATGTGCTTTCCGCAACGACGAGTTTGATGTGTCCCACAGGATTGATTGAACCAGATTCGGGTGAGTTAACAATACGATGATGGTGCAGCGCTATTCGCAACAATTGGTTCCGTCCAATTTCGCCGTACTTGAACACAAATATATTCGTCGATAGGCGCGCGTTGAGCCTTCATTAATTTTTAACCAGCCTCCCCGTACGCCCATTCATCGATTTATTTGTGTGTACAGTATTCAGTCAATAACACAAAGAGACCCATGGCTGTGCATGATTTTTGCGGTTACATACATATCTGTTTTTGGAACCCTGCACAACAATTGAGTAACCATCTCGATCGGGGTTTTGGCTGGTACCTTTGGTAGTTGCACGCTTGGATTTGTTTGAAGCTGTGATTCACGAGTTTATTCTTATCTCACTTTCACACTCATTTAATATTAGTGGATGATATTGAAAGGTGCGACAAATCTTCACGGCAAAAACACTGCTTTTTATCGCCCTTAGCTGATAATAATTGTTAGTGCCCACCTGGTGAATACTTTTCTTGCCTTGATTGGCACCTGACAAATCTTTGCCATTCATCCCAGAAAGAGATACCGCGCACTTCATAGATTACGGATTCACGCGTAACACTTGGAACGTATTATAACTCTCTGCTGTATGTTTCGATTTACCTGGATTAATCATACACATTTTTTAGGTTTGTTATTATTTCCCACCCACTTAAATTACGGCCACACAAGTATACAATTTGTCGATCATGTCTCGGTTTGTGAGTGGAATTTTTTAAACAGTTTGGAATCTAGTTTCATTTTGTTCTAGGCTACGTTTCTGATTCTTTGAAATTTGGGGTTTTCTATTAATATTAAAACAAAGGGTGCACGAGAAGTTCAGCTGTACTCAGAGTAAAGTCTTGTACGGCCTTCATTAATTGTGTTTCGACATTCAAACTCGAGTTTCACCCTCAACGGTGTTGTATTTTATATTTATTTGCGAAAGTAATGTGACACGATTAGCATCATCATTCAAGCGATAACTTTATGTAAGATTCGGAAGGCAAATATTGTAATGCAATTGGATGTTGACGCAGCAATGACATTGCCATTGTAATTCTCTTTTCAAAAGTTTTCTCCCTCCCGCCGTCTTATCAAAATGACAACTTGCGTCTGGTCTTAACAAATTCACAATTCAACCTCGTTCTCGACAAAAACGCCATTTTTATAAGCAGTATTATAATTATATTTTCATGACTTACCGAAGAAGACTTTGGATGGGGTTCTCAGGTAAAAAATCATTTGTAAACAAACTTAATTTATTTGCAATCATTGCAACTGCTTCAAGAATGGTATAACTTACTGATTGTGAGTCATTAGTCAATAAGTCGCAACTCGCATAATAATTATAGAGCCAATAAATCCTATGCTTTGGCGTCTTCATTCTCCTTTCTAAAATTTATCAATCCGTACAAGGAATACCACAAGACATTGTTGTATTTGGTTGTCTCACTGACACACGATGTGACACATACGATGTCAAGATTATTGTATTGTTCTCTCAAGCGAAAGAAAACGATGTTTGTATTTTATTCCTATAACGTTTGGCAGCTATTAAACGGTGGATGTTACTTTTGCTGAGACGCAGTTCGTAAATTAGAATGAATCAGAACATTTAATTTTGAAGTTTTTCTCGCGTGTCGCGGCTGTTGACTCTTTCGAAATCGTGAGTAATTCGATCAAAATTAAATGGAAGTGCTGCTTATATAATAAGGCAATGGGCCAAGCAGCGAATATTTTTTCGCTTAGCGGGTCAGCTTTATTCGTGATGACCAGCCGCAGACTAGGCTTTTTCAATGAGCGTCGTGTCAGATTTTTGCTAATCCCATAAACAGTACACCTAACATTGCTGCAGACGTCATCATCATCATATATCAAACCTGCTTGAGCGTTTCTCGCTAATATTGGATTACTCACTGCTTTTAGAAAAGATTGTGCCTCTGCCGAGATAAGCGCGGGTTAACAGCTCTGTTGCCATGGAATCTAGAGCAACAGGAACAAAGAATCGACTTAACAGTGTTCCTTATACGTTTTCAGCCAGCCGTGTTTTAGAGGCTGAAAAACAGATGCGCCTAAAGAATTTTAAAATTAACCTTGCGGCCGTTTGTTTACACAGTGCAAGGGTCGATGGACAAATTCCACTCACAAATCGGGCGCCCCCTCGCCGGTCGCACGGAAAACGCAAATTGAGATCATGTTTCTCTGTGAACAGCCAGTTTGGCGATGAGGACTTGATTGCGGCGGGACGATGGACACCTTGCAAGTCGCCTCCACTCACTCGAGTTCCAAATCTTCGAGCCGGAGCGCGTCCCCGTCCCGACCCCTCTTGTCCCCCGTGCAGCCCCAGCACTCCTCCAGCTCCGTCTCACCCTCGATATCGCCCTCACCCACCGTCCTCGCCGTCTCACCGTCTCTAAATAAACCGTTTGTGCGTCCCAATCAGCCGCACACGACGGTTCAGTAAGTTCTTCTCATCATCTCTCATTAGCTATACTTCCTCCTCTCTCCTTTGGTTTTGTTTTGCGTTCTTCTCTCGTGTTGTTTTCGTTCCGTTCGCCCCGTTGACTTTCTCTCTCTCTCCATGCAGCGTGTCTGTTTTCTCTTATTTTCTGTCTGCCAGGTTCACTCCATCAGCGCCAATTGATTTCCCTTTTCTTTTTCCTATCTTCATTCCGTAGTCTACTCAAGTACACGTACTAGCTAGCAAGTAGGCTCGTGAAAAGATTTCAATCGAGGCTTTTCGCCTTCTTTTGACTTTGTCAAGTGCAAGGAAAATAGCTAAGGGCCGCAGAGGTTTTTGATCCACCACTTAATAAGAATTACATAATTGATATTTCCACTTTTAAAATTTGAAACCAACTAGTTAACGAAAGTTAAAGTAAAACTGTTGATGAAAACCATGGGAAGGTCTGATTAGCCAACACTTGTTTAAAGGGTTGTCTGTTGTTACTAGGGAATGCCTTTCTTCTTTAAGTTACTTTGTATTTTGTAGAATTACAATCGCTGTGTCTTTCTTTAATCGTAACTTAAAAGTAAATTGGGAGTTAAGTTGATTTAAAATACTATTAAATTTAGATTTTTAACCGTCCAAATTAAAATTGAGTGGCTATATTGATATTCTGATCAGCAATGGCGAATTTATAGCCTCCCTTTAATTAGACTGGCACTAGTAATTAGCGTTTTGCTTGTCCTGTGTTTTTCGACTCGCGTAAGCCCATTTTTAAACCCAAGGGTAAGTGGCCATTTTTGCGCAGCGAATATTGCACGGCCATTTTTCACGAGCCTGTGGCGGTGTTTATGATTTTACCGATGATACTCGTTCGCATTTTGTGCCAGTGCCGCACCGCTCCCTTTATTGTAGCTTTTTGTCCGTCCTGCCGAGTATGCACGCAAATCGATCATTTGTCATGTTATTGTGCTATAGAGAAATTCCCAAGCTGCCACTTAATTCCGAATAATCCTCAGCAGCGACATAAGCTGGAGGTCTTGGCATTCTCATTGAAGCTTCCACGGCATTTCAGAACAGATCAAGTGCATTGAATGAAATGAATATTTGTCTTATAAATTGACAATATTTATATTATTCTCTTGTGCGTCTAGTGTGAGTACACCATGCATTTGTTAACTCATAAGTGTATTTTAACTTTTATCAAAAACGTAAATTATTGTAAAACTTTCAATATGCCACATGCAAGTGGCCATACCATTGGGCAAAATATTAAAAAAAATGTTCTTGCAATTCTAGTGACGCAAATTCGAGCGACGTGTGCTCATGGTGTTGCCTGCGGGCTTTCAATTCCAGCACAAAAGCGGCGTGAATCGCTGAAAAATTTAGCTCACAACAATGCCAGCCCCTTTAAAGGGAGGAAAAATGCTGCGGCAAACGCCAAAAACAGCGATCGCGATAAAAACGCAGAGTGCGCAAAGCGGACGAAACGGAATAAAAACAATGGGTGCGCTTGAATAATCAGTGCCTTTTCTCAATGCCACATTCCGCAGCCGGCCTCCTGCGGTTCTCGCTGGCCCAAAGGGTTGCATAAGTCGGGAAGACGTCTGATTGAGCGAGAGAGGCTCGCTTTTGCTCGCTTGCACCGTGACGAATGCAAACAACAAATCGCAGACCTGCTCGACGGCATTGACTCGGCGCGCGGAGCGAGCAGCGTCGCGTGCGATTATTTGCAGTCGAGTAGTGCACCCATTGTCAGAGTCAACTGTGCATTGGCGGCGCCCGTATCCGTTGCAATCAAAGGACTCAACAGTTTCTGCACTCCCTGTTCGTTTTCCTCGCCGCCTCCCAGTAAAGCACGCTTATTTTCTTTATTCGCATTTCTATAGCGGTTCTTGTCACTCAAGGATTTTGCTTATTTCAAAACTATTAATAATTTGTTTACAATTTGCAGAATTGATTTTTTTAAATAGATTTTAAATTAGGATTGGGATTACAATTATTTTACTTTTTTATCCCGAGTAAATATAAACTGTCAATGTTTTAAAGCATTGTCATTTTCACACTTTCATGGCTTAGGATATAGTAGAGATAGGATCCGACAATATCCTTACCTATATGACCGCAATGAAATGAAGTGAATTCTCCTTTTTGTTGAGTAACAACAATAACATTTCTTTTCCGCCCGATAAACCACCTTGTCAATCAAACTATTACGATGAAGCAACGTGCAGAAATCTGCCGCCAACCTATTTGGCGAATTAAAGAAGTCTTACAAGCAATCAATTCATGCAACCAATCACTAGTGCAAGATCTCGCGTCGTCGGGGTCAAAACTCTAGTGCTACGCCTATTTACGAAAATATTATTTGTTGCTCATCTGTGCATGCGATCGGTGCACTAAGAGGCTGTGTGCATATGCCTCGAGCTGGGATTAAATCGGAACACTGGAGGAGCATCGACTTGAGATTATTTCAATGGTGTCGTTTTCCTGGTTTCCAATGATTATGGTTGCTGTGTAAGTGACTCGTCCGACTCGTTTCTTGGCACACTCTCACTCCTATAATTCGCTCGCTTGCCTCCTCTTATTTTTTATTCCTCTCTGCTCTGTTATTTGGAATCGCACTTGAATAGTACACTTCTTTGTTGTCCTTCAGTCGGTTACTCTGAGCGCAGCCCTTAAACATCTCATCTTCTGTTCAGTAGTTCGCAACAAAGAGCCTGCTTTTTGCGTGATGAGTGTGCTAGCTGCGTTTATTTGTTCTGGCGCGGCTTGCTTTTTATCTGGAAATGATCTAGATTACTCATGTCATTTAATACGCACTGTGCTCTTGTGATTAAATGAATAATAGCACACAGGGTGTCTTAACATTTTACCAATCTACTCGCCCTATATATTTTTTGCACTAAATTTCCTTATTTGTTTGCTATCTTAAACTTAAATGAAATCAAGCTTTTCATTGACTTACTTGGATTAATGAAAAGTCTGCTAATTTCTTGATGAGATGAAAAATATGAGGTTACAGACCGTAAAAAACGGCATAAACGAAAAACGTCTGTATTTTCTGATTTTTCTATATCATAAGAAATAAAAAAGAAATGCCGACTACAAAAGATCCTGGAAGCGAACAATAGTTAAGGAGCCGTTGGAAAAATATAATTATGCCCTTGAATATTTGCGTCTTGTTCACGTTCCTCTCCAAAGCTCGTCCAAAGCAAAAGAACGGAGGACAATTCAAAATCTATAAAATTCACGGCAAATTCATGCAAAGTTTCTGGAATCATGTCTTCGTAATGCTGATATTAAGGTTTCATAATTTTAATTCTTTTTTTCTTGAAGTCGTATGCTTGCATTTGAAAGTATTATTTGCCATGCTATAGTTACATAAAAGTCGATATTAAAAATAGGCTTAATTTGTGTGCTTGTTAAATTGCTTTCAGAAAGTTCAGAATATTTATAATATGTTCTCCTGCTGCGGAAAAATACTTAAAAGTACTTAGGCACTATCGTTTTGGCTGCTAGCGTGTGAGAATACGAGCACCCACATTCCTTGGAGCGGCATTCCGCCTGCTCTAATGGCACGCACCCGTCAGACGATGGAACTCTGTTCGCTGGTTCAAACAATGGGGTACACGCCAGGTCAAAAGGGTTAACTCGCGACTGCCATTATTGCCTCGGACATATATATGTGCATGCATATAATACTAAATGTATAAGCATTTGTGTGCGTCCTCCTAGTATTATTTGGTCAATGTCTGCTTAGATGCGAAAGCTAGATAGCGGGCCATTCAGTCCACCCAACCAACCTCTGTCCTTCCGCTCCACATTTATTTCACAATGGTGAAACTGCTCTTTTGCCACAGGAAACACAGCACTGACTCGAAAATGCATGCCGCTTCTACGCCCAGCAGCAAGGATGCCGGCCACAAGTCAGCCAGTCAGACTCCTCAGACGGGACCGCCTCGCAGGGACACGGCGTCCAACATCATCTACTCCACACCGTCGGCCCGCACGGTCGCCCTGCATGCCACCAGCGTCGGCTCGCAAGAAGCCATTGGTCTGGGCGATGACGAAGTCGTGAGTAGCATTTTTAAACGCCTCAGGTTGCATTTATCAACAATTAAACACGTGTTCTTTGGCAGGATTCTCAGTTGACTCCTGTAGCTGGCGCCGCCAACGGGTCAGCGGAAATATTGGGCACCGGTGGCAGCGACGAAATTAGTGCAACGCCTGATCTTCAGAAGGCAAAGAACGCCATTACCAGGTTAACAGACAAAATCATGCGCATCAAAGATCAAATTACAGAGGAGCAAAATACTAGAGATGGTACTTGATCATTGTCATTGTTTTATCGAGAAGGTCTAACTCTCCCATTTTCACCTAGATAACGTAAACGAGTACCTGAGATTATCTATGAGTGCAGACAAACAGCAGCTAAATAGAATCAAAGGCATGTTTGAGAAAAAGAACCAAAAATCGGCGCAAGTGATAGCTGTGCTGCAGCGCAAATTGGAGGGATACAACCGAAAACTGCGAGACACGGAGAACATGGTGGCCATGGCGAGCCAAGCAGGCTCCAGTCGAGGCTCAGACAGTTCATCTTCTCATCACCACCACCGACAACCTAGGGAAGTCCTCAGAGACATGGGGCAAGGACTGAAGTGAGTTTCTGCCGCATGTCGCATTCATTGAGCACTATTAGAGTCAGCCCCTTGCAATGTTTGAGAATGCTTTTCCTCGTGTGCTTTAAGTGTACCGCTTGTCGATGGAAAAATCAATCAGATGTGCCTGCTGGCTAAATTTTAAACTCTTTAGGCCAGAGAAAACCCGTTTTCCTTCATATGTACCAATTATCCATCAGCATTCTAATTGCTCCAGCCAGTGCATGAAAAACAGATCCCTCTCTCTTTGCTAAAAAGAAAATGTCTGCTTCATTCATTGCAGAAATGTTGGTGGCAACATTAGAGATGGAATTACAGGTTTTTCAGGGTAAGTTTCATTTAGTTGCATTGCATATCATGACAAGCTTTTTTCCTGTGGCTCCTAATGGTGTACTAACTATAGGCTGGCCCCTCGATGTCGCTGCTAAACCACTTCTTCCCTTCTCAAGACGTTTTTAAAAACGCATGTCCTCCCTCGCCTTTGCTAACCTCCAACTATCTAAACAAATTTCAGATAACTTAACGTTGAACAAATCATTCCCCACTAATATTTTTCACTTGAATCGTTCAGTGCTACATCAGATAACCACGTTTTTCAGAACTGTCATGTCCAAACCACGGGAGTTCGCACACCTGATAAAAAACAAATTTGGTAGTGCCGACAACATAAACTCCATAGGGAAATCAGCGTTTTACACAGGTAAGCTGGCACGTTGACGTGCTCTGTGTGCCGATTTTTATTTACACTGAATGTGTGCTCAGGCATCGACGAGTCTGGGGGGAGCGAAGAAGACCAAAACTCACAGCAGAGCCAGCGCATCCACCACGGGTCTGCCACGCTGCCGCCGAACGCTTCATCGCACCAACACTCGAGTGGCTCTGCTGGAGCGCGGTTTCCTCACGGCTCTGAAGAAGGAGCCTCTGAATGTTCCTCAGCCACAAGTGAATCTCTGCCTCCACCACCTCACCAAAATGCATCCAACGTGGGAGACGCTGGACCGACTCCTCAACAGACGCACCATGTAACTAGTCCGAGACACCAGCATTCCGAAGTAAATTTCCCGTTGCTGTTTTAATCGCTAGTTATTAACAAACATTGGTTCGCAGTCTGCCGGATCTATAGATTTAGGAAGAATTTTAGAAGAAGTTCACGCCCTCAGAGATGAACTTGGCACACTACGAGCAGACTTTGATGCACTTAAGGTGAATATTTGACTTAGATTGTGTTAATCCTTCTCTTATTTAATCTAACGTGTAATTAATTAATTTTGTCGTTTCTATGCACACTAAAAGATGTTAGTGCCAAATTACTCAATATATGGGGTGCTTAAGTACAGCAATACTTTTTTGACCAAGGTTCGTACAACATCACTTCTAAGGCTGGAAGCACTATTAGCTTACAACCACATATGGTGATTTCAAACTCCGCAAAGCCTTGTATCATTGTATTGTGCTGATTTGCTAAATATTAAGTTTTCTGAAGGCAACTTTTCTGTCTTTGTATTTTCTCCACTGTGTTCAAAGCAAAATGGTTGCAACCACTGATTCACTTCTTACTCTCACAGTTATTTTGCTATCAAGACACTTATCTGTGTTTTAGATATTTAGCAACGTTATGACCAAGCTATTTTTGCAAATTTTCAGAGCAGGCAAATCATGATTGATTTTTACAAGTTAGCAGGTGCCAAAAGTTTTCATTCTGTATTTTGTTTGAATAGTTTAATATTGGAGTAATTTCAGTAAATCTAGAATGTTATTTAAATCATACTCAAATTGATTTCACTGTTGGTAAAATTTGGTACTTGTGTCATTTTGTAGCTCGTTATGGCAAGTCAAAGCTTTTTCAATTCCAATTGAAAGAGCAGTTGGTTATTTGAGAAAATAATTTCTTAATGTAAGCTCTGTCGCCAAGTAGTATTCACGAGCTTCTGATTTGAGTTCTGTGGCAAAATATTAGTTGAGATTTTCAAAGTCATTACATGAAACTGTTGCTGACGACTTGGGGGAACTAATGATATAGGTGGGATGTTCGGTTCGTTACTAATTAAATTTTGTAACTGGCTAATAATTTTCTTGAATATTGTGCAACGACAATGAATGATTACTTTACTAAGGCCTTTAAATTCTGCTTCAAAAATATTTGTAATTGAAATTGATAACAATTATTTTTACTCATTTCAGAGTAACGTCCTTGCTGAACAGCAGTTTACAAGCCAATCTTTATTAGATGAACGGTTTCGAGTGGAGCGTCTTGAAGAGCAGCTCAACGACCTGACTGAGCTCCACCAGACTGAGGTGGAGAACCTCAAAACGCAGGTGGCAGATTCAGAGGAGAAGGTGCAGTACCAAAGTGAAGAGAGACTAAGAGATATTCACGAGATACTCGAGGCTTGTCAAACCAAGGTAATCAACTGCGCGAAACGCCTGATAATAGGTTCCTAATTATTTTCCTTTTTGCAGATATCAAAAATGGAGCATCAACAGCACCAGCACCAACAGTATGTCACCCTGGAGGGCATCAACAATTCCAACGCGCGGGCTGTTGTCGTCAAATTGATCAACGTTGTCCTCACGGTTCTGCAGGTTGTGCTGTTACTTGTAGCTACAACGGCAGGAATCGTCATGCCATTCCTCAAAACAAGGTAAGCTTTTGAAGACAGTTTTTTTGTACATTTACTTGTGACTACCCGCATTGTAATTTTGCGCAAACTCAATTTCCTATTTTTTGTTTGGAAATCTTTCAATCATATGCTGCGTAAAATTGCATTTTTTTAAGGCTCGGATAGCATTGGGTATTCACAGTTCTAATGTTTGACAAAATTTTAAAAACTAAATGCCATTCTTTTTGCAGGCTCCGTGTCCTTTCAACAGTTTTACTCATCGGAGGGGTGGTGTTTGTAATTAAACAGTGGCCAGAAGTGAGAGACGTTGGCGATCACATTATGCGACACATTAAGCATGCTGTTACTGGAAAATAGGAAAGCAAAAGTGATAATTCAACACTCAGTGAGTGATCGAATATATTATACTTAGTAACTACAGATTCCTGCAAGCTAGCAAAACTTAAACAAACAGGGCTGCAATGATTGGAAACAAATTTTATTTGTGTGGCCTCAAATTAGTTATTCGAATGTCCGGAAATTCTACTAATGGTCGATCATTTTGCTTTTGTCTTCTTGCAGCGTCATTTAACTTTACAAATTGGAATAATGATTCCAAAAATTTTTATCACTCATTGAGGCATTTTTAGATTTATTAGTTTTGATTTCACTTGTTAATTGATTGCATTTTAAACATTCATTTTAAATTTCAATATCAACAGGCTACATACTCAGAAATTTAAAGTTTCTTTTTTGTTAATAATTTATTGAACTAACTATTAGTTTTTTTAAACGGCAACATCACAGAAGCTTACGTTTGAAATGAATGCAAAATGTTACTTGATGGTGATCCACAGCATTCCAGGTTTACATGAGTGGCGCGACTTGAAGTATTTTTATTTAATCTCACAGTATCGAGCTGCTTCATTGCTATCAACACCATCATCTGTTTTTACTTTGGCTAGAAAATGGACAAAAAGAAGTGTTTCATGTGTCATCAAAAATACATTCAACACTTTCACGAATACTACCAATACTGTAAGTGACGCAGTCCCCCGTAAAATATTTTTGTTCCCAAGAGTTTGAAAGAATGTACAATGAAGTGATTTGCTTTGCACAATGTGATTTGATTCGCATAAATTTTTAGAGAAGCTTCAGCTTGCGTATTTAACCTACCAGACACACATGAAAACTTATATCCATCCTCATGTATTGAAAATATAACTGGAGTCTGAAAATGAGCAAATTAGTGTGATAATTTTAGGATTACATTGAAAAAAGTTACAATTATTATGTGCAGTGCTCTAGAAATGGCAGTAGAGAAACACAAGTTTTATCTGGTTATAGCCTTACGACGCTTTTAAAATGGATAATTAAACCAAGCTCTCTATAAACGAATATGTAGTGTCAATTAATCCCGAAAGAAGGAGGAACATGACAGTGCGGCTTTGAACGACCATTCGTAATAGTGTATATTATTTTACGAATTTCAGCTTTGTACATATTTTGGGTGAGGTTAGCACACACGTGGCAGGACATGTCAAGGCACCTAAAGTTCGTTCGGTACGCTTGATCTGAACAAATGAAAATCCCGCAGAAAATTATCATGTAATTTTTGATGTTAGAATTTTGAAGGAAGCTATGCTTTTCACTGTATCGGGCTCTAGTTGGCAGAACACATTTTCTACCACAATCTCGTAATCCCTCTTTCAACTATCTACCTTAAGAATTTCCAGTGTAATATTTCAAGTCGAATGAATAAAAAAATTGTGTTTTTATTACATAGATTGTGCTCACTCTTGCCTCTTGCTGCCATTTTTGGATGGAATTTTAACTATTATGTGATTCTTATATTATATACCGCATGTGTGTAAATAATTGCAAAGCTATTATTGTAATGGAGAAGGGAGAACCCTAGTGCACATTCGAACGAAAGAAAAAAGTCTGCACTGTGGCACCGGCGTCACGTACATATGTCAAATTTATTTATTTTCGACAGCCAAAAAACAAGTGAAGCTGCTGCCACAGTGCGAATACACCTTGGAAGGCGTGAACCTTGTGTGTTCCTTTACGTTTGCTCACTTTTTTGGATTTCATTCTGCTGAAACGCGCCCCCAGAAGTTGTGAATGATTTTTATAGTGCTGTTCTGCAACTAGAGATATATTCAACGACTGAAAAACCAATAATATTGTATTTAAAAGTAAGTGAGAATCGAGATGACGGTGGATTGGTGATTTCACAAAGGCCAGATAGACGAGAAAGAATTGTGGAGAATAGAAATCCATAACTGTCCTACTTAGCCAAAGGTTTTGCAAGTGCGAGTTTCTGTTTTATGCAGTGTTTGACCCACACTCGGAAAATAATATGTCGAATCAGATGAACCGCTGGGTGTGATCACCAAATTGGTGAAAATCTCAGTCGTTACTTAAATACATACATAGCGTTCCCATCATTAAATGAAAATATGTAAATACACTTCGATTTGTCGTTAAGAAAACTAGTTTGTTTTAATCATCCTTGCACCTCTCTAGCTTTATAAAAAGTTATCATCAAGATCTATTTTCAATTAGAACCAAAATCGTTCTTAAATATCATTACTCAATATTTTCAGATTTCTCGCATTAGAGAAGGTAAAAAATATAACATTTTTGCGAATAACATTAACCGTAAAGAATTTTCAGTATTTTGAGCTGACTTGAATGCACCTCTCGGTGGCTGCCTCCACGGCCGAAGCAATGCAGCCTTTAATTCCGCCCTTTTCCAACACGTGCAATCCCGCTGCGGTTGAACCTGTTTGGACAACAACACGCTTCATTACTAAAAATCTGCAAACGAAAAATCAGTGAATTCGTTTCACCTGCAGGGGACGTGACTGCCTCTCGCAGAACAGCCAAGTGCTCTGCCGACGATTTGGCCATAGTCGCCGCCCCTAAAGTTGTTTGAATCGCTAGCTGGGTGGCCAGGTCTCTGGGTAGACCCATTTTTACGCCCCCGTCTGATAAGGCTTCTATCATAGCCAGTATCTACGAAAATTGCATTTTTTTAAGTGTGTGATAAATAATAAAGTAAAACTCTTTGGTTTTTTATCCAGCAGTGAGTGTTATCAATAGTCAAAAAATATTAGTCTACGCCTGTACGTAGACATCTGAGCCGCCCGCATTTTGATCGGCGGCTGGCTTTCCGGCTCCGAGCCGTCAATACAGACATCGGCGGCTGGCTGGCAAAATTTCATCGGCTCGGCTGGCGGCTGGCTTGCAGCCGGCTCATGTGCTTTTTAAGACTGCATAACTCAAAAATCGGAACTAACAACTTACGCGATGCGTGTAACACGCTGTAAACTGCAGCGATCGCAAAAACCCGCATTTACCGGAAAAAAAAACAAACTGCATTGCTAAAAAATATTTTAGAGTTTTTTTTTATGAAATTTTGCGATTTTTTTCTGAATCACATGCATTTTTATAGAACTTCAAAAATGTTCATGATGCTGGATGACCAAAAGTAGGGATACTTAAAAAATCGGTGGGTTAATTCCTCTGAAAGACCGAAAATTTTAACACTCAAGTCATCGTAATTTTCCAAAATTTCTGACTTTTGACACGAAATGTGACCATTTTTGGGTTTTTCGAAAAAATGCAGAAAAACCTAAATCTGGAGGATTTTACCGCTGGTATTATACGCAAAAAATAGTGGTTAATTTTTGCACATTGCAAAATTGGGGAACCCTGGTAAGCTATAAGTATGCTATAAAATGGACGACAAAGTAATGTTAAAATTAAGTTTTTTGAATTACATTTTTGTTTTTCCTTTCAAATGGCCATAATTTAAGTTTATATTTTTTAGGAATGAAGAAGCAATGAAATTTTAAGATGAAAGAAGCGAATTAGGTGGGAATCGGTTTTCATATTGGAAAAACACGTTGCGAACAGGGTTCGCCAATTTCACAATGTGCAAAAAATCAGCTGGCAACAAACCCCCAGTTTTGGGGTCTCGCGTATTTTTCAGATTTTAACCCCTAAAAAGTCATATTTCGCGCCGTAAAAAGCTGAAATTTTGGAAATTTGCGATGATCGAAGAGTTAAAATGTTCAGACTCTTAGTGAAACCATCAGTGGCTTTTATACTGATTTTGTAAAAATCCCTGTTTTTTATTATCCATCATGAGAATTTTCCATAAAAATGCATGTGTTATTTAAAAAATGCTCTAAATTGCAGAAAAAACGCTTAAAACAGTTTTTTGCACATTGGGGGTTTTTCCGAAAAAAATGCGGTTTTGCGGAGGAAAAATGCGGTTGCAAGTTACATAAATTTGCAACTCACAAGAAAAACAGCGTTTTTTAAGACAGTCGACTTACTGAGTACGAACTACTTCGAAAAAAATTCCATGAAACAGAGAACGGTGCAAAGTTTTTTTTTAACTTTGGGGCACGTGAAATGAAAAAATGGAAAAGATAAAAATTATGGGTGGCTGGCTGGCTGGCGCGGCTCAGCTGGCTGAGCCGATTAAAAAGGTCGGCGGCTGGCGGCTCGAGAAAAGGACCGGCTGAGTCGGCTGGCGCGGCGCGGCGCGGCTGGCTCTGATGTCTACCTGTACGGGGTCGTTTTAAATTACCAAATACAAATATTTAGTTTTCAATCTTTTGGAAATTTAATGACTAATATTTTTGAATCACGATTACCCATAGGAAATGAGACAAAAAATAATACATCCGAATGACGATAAGCTGATGACTCTGTTTTCCTTTCACTTAAAAATGTTTATTTTAAGTAAGATGACGCAATAAATTTATTCCATTTATTCTTTAGGTGCAACGAATTTGTAAAAAAATCTAAATGCAAATTTAAGTAATATTTACGTATGCGGGTCCAGAGCCGCTAAGCGCCGTGACTGCATCAAAACTGGACTCGGGCGCTGTTCTACACGTGCCCACGGCAGTCATGAGTCTTTCTGTGACCATCACATCTTCTGGCCTGGCGTGCGAACCTCCGCAAATGACACTGGCGCCCGCTCCAACGGCTGCTGGGGTGTTCGGCATTGCCCGCATAACCCGTGACTTACCAGGAAGACACTAAGAAGATCAAGTTTTGAAATTTTATTTAAAAGGGACTGCACATTTTATAGGATCTCGTTTGCATCAGCGTTCATTTGGATAATCTGAGTGTTAAGTGTGATAAACATAAGCTTAAAAAGAAGGCACTGGAGCTACTGCTGCTGTTGACGCACCGCAACTGGTCTTGAAGGACAAATTAATTAACGCAGTGCTTCTGCTCCGGGAGAGCAAAGCCCTCCTTCCATTTAGCGTGCATCGTTCATTTACGAATTCTATTCTCTATAATATACAATTTAAATCCTTTGTCGTAAATGAGATTATTACTTTTTCCATCGTGTCGATTTTAATTCCCATGGCGATTGAAATCAGCAAATGCGAGTTGCTAAAATTGCTTTTAATGCTGTCCAAAACGGAAGTCACTGCAAACGGTTTCACAGCCAGAATCAATATCTCGGAATTTTCAGCAACTTCTTTGTTGTCGTGGGTAGTTTTTCCACCAAAACTCTGCAATCGAAATCACGCAATTTATTTACAAACCATTTGATCGCTAAAATTAGAAAAATTACCTTAAATTCATTTAGAAATTTTTGGTCCGCTGGCGGAGAGCTAGCAATCAAATGCTCTCCTTTTGTAAGACCTGTGTGATTTTGTTTAATAATTTGAGATTTGTTTATAGTGTGAGATCTTTCACATTTTTTTCTTGTTATCTTAAAAGCACACTATTCCGTGTCATAGGTCGCAACAAAAGCGCGAGGTCATTAGGCAAGACAAAAATAAATGGTGCACAGCTAAGTGCGTGGGTTCAAGAAGAAACGAATTTATGGAATTTATCGAAAATTAATAATGCGACTTTTGCGGGTTATTTTCGAAAAAGTGGATTATTTAGAGCTCATGGCATTCCCTTTACAGTTGGAACTTTTCAATTGTCAAAATGTTTTGTTTTTCATAATTTTAGTGAAGAAAAATGAAGCTGTATTAATTGATTTTGAATAATTTTAGTCAACCCATATTATTGATGTTATTGATCACTAAATGAAACAGTCCCACTAAAATGATGCAATAAATTGAAATCTCTCACCTGATGCAATAAACCCTTTTGCCAAGGCCTGAGCCATTTTTCCAGAGCCTAGAAATCCAATTTTCAGCATGATCGAAAGGACTATATAGACTCCCGCACCACACTAAACTTAAAATTTATCCCTTTGGGAAGCGAGTAGTGTGCTGTGACAGTGAGCACCGCGCCAGCCACAGGCATACCGAGTTAGCGCCACTTCATTTCCAATGGACCAGCGCTAATCTGACACGCCTGCGCAGACAGCTTTATTTACGCGGGCAATTCTCCAGCTGCAGAGCTACTATAGCCTTAGCCTGCTTGGACTGGTGAACTTTGTGATTTTGTGATTGTGAAAATGTCACAGCGCAGTATTACGTGAGTATTTTTTCAAATTTATCGTGTCTTTATGGTATTGCGAGTTTTTCTACTATCAAGGATTATCATTTAAGTGCGTAGTATATCTTAATACATATTAATAACTTCTTTCAAAATTTCCTGATAGTATACGAAGATATCATATTGACAACACATTAACTTTGATCTATTTGTGTTCTCTTTCTGCAAAAAGTATTTTATATATTATTGTTTATCTAATTAATAGAATCTTCTTATTATGCCAATAGGAGTTTCTTCTCTGTCCAAAAAAAGAAGGTCGAAGAGGAAAAGAATGACACCGAAACTACAAAAGTCGACAATGAGCCGAAGAGCAAACAGCGGTGAGAATGATTGGTTTGCCCTTTTTCCGAGGCCTCTTGTCTTCCATCAGCAAGACCTCGCCAGCATTGGCAAAACAAGTCATCAATGCCAAACTGACTATACCAAATTGCTACTTGTTGTTTAGCACAAAATCACCTCTCTCGACCACGCCGGTCAAAAAAGGGAAAAAATCTGCTTGCGTCGACGATGGCTCACCCATAGGAAAAAAGCGAAAGCAAACCAAAAAGCTTGTTTTGAGTTCTGATGAGGATGACTATGAGAACATTACTCCAAAGTATGTTTGTTTTACTTTGGTCACTGAATCTGACATGAAGGTTTCAATCTAACAGGTCAAGCAAATCAGGAGGCTCTGAGGAATCAAGCGGAAACTCTGCAAGTTCTTCATCTGAGGAGGAAGCAGTTAAAGTCTTATGTAAATATATAACTGCATAACAACAACATCATACTTAAAAAAGCTTGATATTTAGCCACAGGAAGAAAGAAACGGGTCAAGGGAGCGACAGCTTTGAAAGAACTGGAGGCAAAGCGAGCGGCTAAACGGGCTCGAGTTGATAATGGACCAGCGCCTGAAAAACCAGCCAAAAAGGAAGAAAACTCTGAGGAAAAGGTTAAAGAAGAATGCAGTGAGGTTGCTGAGGAGAAGGGGGAAAGCAGTGAAGTGTCTGTGGGGAAGGCAGGGGCCAGTGAAGTTGCAGTAGAAAAAGAAGAGGCCATGGAGGTTGAAGGTGATACAAATTTTTTTAGAAAATGGGTTATAAATCCTTTTTAAATTAGAACCTGAAATGAAAAATGAGGCAGTCGAGGACAAAAAGGGAGAAAGCAAAGAAACAGCTGCTGTTGATCCCGATGACAGCGAAACTAAAGAAGTCTTAGAAACCAGTGATTTCAGTGACACTGAAAAGGAAACTGGTTTGTTTTGCATTTTGATTTTCCCGTTCTTGCGAAAATCAGTGATTTAAATTTACAGTTGACATAAATCCTCCCAGTAAAAAGACAAATGCAAAGAAACCCGCCGCCAAAGGCAAGAAAGGCAAATCTGCAGCAAAGAAGAAAAGCCCTGTTGCAGAAAAGAAGAAAAACACCGCACCAGTCGTTGCGCCTGCTAAGAAAACAATGTCAAATTTCTTTGGTGCGTTGAAAATATTAAGAGCTGGAATGACAGTCAATAATTTCTAAAATCAGGCCGCAAAGAGGAATCAAAGGATTCTCCGTCTGATGACAACAAATCCACCTTGGTTAAGCCTAGCGGGTCGTCTAACAGTGCTGAGTACAACCCACTCGCGTCCAAGTACCATCCCATTGATAATGCCAGCTGGCAAAAGGGAAAACCGTAAGTTTCATTTTTAACAAAATCTTTGGTGATATTGTTTTCTAAATAAGCAAGGTTTGCACAGTTGTCCATCGGGTTTTTTCAGGAGAGGGGTAGCAGAAATAAATATTTGTGTTTTCCAGCGATTTTTTTTCTGATATTCTTTACTCTTCTAAGAACTATCGGTCAAAGGCTCAGAGAGAAACAACTCTTTTCAAACTACAATGTTTTTTATTCCATTTCTAGACATGATAATGACTCGTTGAGACCATTGATTGAGTTTTAAAGTGATACTTTTTAAGAGTAATTTTTATCTTGTTAATTAGCTACTTTAAAAACTGAACATGTGCAACAAGACAACAGGAAAATATTGAGCTTAAAAATAAATAAAAAAACAATACACATCTGATTACGCCAAAGTTTTCCTAGGATTTTTGTTAGAGGTAGATTTATTAATATTATACCGTATCATTTGATTAGAGGGTTTCTCAATTATGTCTTTAAAGCAAATGTAGAAAGAGCGTTTTTTTGGAAAAATTTTGAAAACCCCCAGGAGTTTTACCAACTGCTCGCCCTTTTTTCAAACCCTGAGAATGAAAGATCTAACTTAATTGCCACTTACAATCACAGCCTGTGAAATATCTTGTAAAGTTAATGTAGCTTTACAAACACTAGTATTGTTTTTCGATTTGCACTACATAGTTGGGAAAATTAAAAGAAGAAAAATATTAAGATGTTAATTCATTCGCGCGGGAGGTTATGGAATTTTGCCTTGACCGATTAATAATTTATTCCAATTTTTAAATCTTTCATAAAAATATTGTGTCTCTATGCTCAGGGTCCCATATCTGGCACTCGCCCGCACTCTGGAAGCAATTGAAAACACAAGTGCGCGTCTCAAGATTACAGAGATCCTCTCCAACTTCTACCGCTCGGTGATTGTTATGAGTCCTGAAAATCTAATTCAGTGCGTCTACCTGTGCCTCAACAAACTCGCTCCTGCTTTCGAAGGACTAGAGCTGGGCTTGGCAGAGAAGTCTCTGATGAAAGCAGTTTCGCAGAGCTCGGGACGCAGCGACAAGCAGGTTTTGGAGGAGCTTGACAGCACTGGCGACCTCGGCATTGTTGCTCAAAACTCGTGCGGACGACAAACCAAACTCTTCAAACCACCTCCTTTGAATGTGCCTAAAGTTTTCAGCCAGCTTAAAGAAATTGCCGCCATGAAAGGCAGAGATGTAAGAATCATATTTAACCTTAAAGGTTTGAAATTTATGAGATATTTTTGTTAAGTCAATGACCAGGAAACTGGAAAAGGTGTCTGCCATGTACAACGCATGCCAACCCATTGAGGCTCGTTATCTGCTGCGCTCACTGAGTGGAAAACTCCGAATTGGGTTAGCTGAACAAACTGTTCTCCAGGTAAGTGTGTTTTTACACTATAATCTGCTTAGTTGAATTTAATCTTAATGGGATGGAAACTTCCATTCAGATCTATTTTCCCATAAAAAAACAATTTTATTTTATTATATTTATAATAATATATTTTTGTGTTATAGGCGCTTGCTCTTGCTTGTGTGACGACTCCCCCAGAGCAGAAAGAATATCCGCCAGCTGTGCTGAATGCTTCCCAGGGTATTTCTGCTGAAAGTTTCAAATCAAAGCTTGATGAACATGCGCTAATCCTGAAAACTACTTATTGGTAATTTGGTTGGCGACCTCAGCTCAGACGGAAACATAATTTTTGTTTGAAAATAGCGAATGCCCTGTGTATGAAAAAATCATCCCCATCATGCTGGAGCATGGCTTGAAAAAACTACCTGAGAAGTGTCAGATTTCACCTGGCATCCCTCTCCGACCAATGTTGGCCCAGCCAACCAAGGGCGTGGCTGACGTTTTGGCTCGCTTCGACGGCCGCAAGTTCACTTGCGAATTCAAATACGATGGTGAAAGAGCTCAGGTTAGTCAGTATAATTGATGGTTATAAGCTTGTTAATAAAAAAAAGGTGTTGACAGGTCCACATAAGTGACAAAGGCAAAACGGTCAGGATTTTTAGTCGAAACCAAGAGGACAATACTAGCAAATACCCCGACCTTGTGTCCAGAATTGGCTCGCAAATCGAATCTTATGTCGAAGACTGTATCTTGGACTGTGAGGCGGTCGCGTGGGACAGAGAATCGGAGAAGATTCTGCCTTTCCAAGTCTTATCAACTCGCAAGAAGAAGGTATAAAAATCAAATTTCACTTCGGAAATTTACTAAATAATTTTTTTTCAGGATGCGAATGAGTCTGAAATTAAGATTCAAGTGTGCTTGTTTGTTTTCGACTTGCTTTATATTAACGGCGAGCCGTTAGTTCGATCCCCACTGAATGAAAGAAGAAACAAGCTAAAAGAGGTAATTGAGAAATTTCTCGTAGCAACAGCGTAATAATTTCTATTTTGTTCAGATTATCAAAGAAGTGCCAGGGCAACTGAAGCTTGCTGACGGCCTGGACACTGACTCATTGGAGGAAGTTCAAGCATACCTCGAGCTGTCCATCAAAGGTATTCCTTTGTGGTGGGTGCAACATTTTTGCTAATTAAATCCTATAGGTAATTGCGAGGGCTTGATGGTAAAGACCCTAGAGGAAGAAGCCACTTACGAAATTGCTAAACGCTCTCGCAACTGGCTCAAACTGAAGAAGGATTACCTGGATGGCGTTGGCGACACCCTGGACTTGGTTGTGTTGGGTGGCTATTTGGGTCGTGGCAAGAGGACTGGCGTGTACGGAGGATTTTTGCTTGGTTGCTACGACCCTGAGGCTGAGGAGTATCAGTCCATTTGCAAAGTAACTTACTGACTTTTAACTCTCTGGATGAATGTTTTATATCTATTGTCTAGATTGGAACTGGCTTCAGCGACGAAGATTTGCATAAGCATTCCGAATTTTTCAAAGAACACATTCTCTCTGGGGGTGCCCGGCCCTATTACCGATACGATCCCTCGCTTGAACCTGATCACTGGTTTGATGCAGTTCAAGTTTGGGAAGTAAAGTGCGCCGACCTTTCGCTCTCGCCGATCCACAAAGCAGCGATTGGCATTGTAAGCTCTCTAAACTCTCATGTAGAACAGTTCAATAATTTAATTGTTGGACAGGTTGATCCAGAAAAAGGAATTTCCCTTCGTTTCCCTCGTTTCTTGAGGATCAGGGACGACAAGAAGGTCGAAGAGGCTACTGCAGCATCACAGGTAAAAATATGCATGGTTGTTGAGCTTATGTTATTTCACTATATGTTTACAGGTGGCTGAGTTTTACCAGAATCAAGAACAAGTGAAAAATCAAGCAGACAACAACAAGCCCATGAACGAAGAGGACTTTTACTAAAAAGTAAAGCCCGAACGTAGATATTTTCTAATGTGTAATTTTACTCTACAGTAAATATTAATGTGTTTATGAAAAATTAAAAAAAATAAACCGATTTTAGTGGTTTGTTATATAATACACTTCTATTTAAATCAGAAAATTTCCCACCTTCACATGTGCGGTCCATAGTGCAATAGCGAGAAGGATCTGTGTAGGGCAATGATCCCTCAATTCATATTTTGATAGCGCACACCAGACGTGATATCGCACAATCGCGCTGTTGTGTATCAAAACAACCTTCACCAGTTCAAAAAAATTCCCAGAAACCCTGTTTGAACTGCACGCACTTGCCAAAAAGAGAAAAAACGAAAATGCCTTGCTCAGTCATTCGCGTGCTCAATGACGGGCTGCATCATGTTGTCTGTGCAACTGCTGCTCAGTCTTTTTGCCGTGCTGGACGCATACTCGGTAAATTCCATCAGCGCAGAAAAGGTGCAATACGTCTTCCCCGAGAACGACTCCAAGCACATATCGCCGCTGAGGACGTCGCACAAACTGCACAATGTACCGAGCGAACACAAAAAGGTGCTCAAGAAGTTCGACTACCCCCCGATGGCGAGTGTTAACCTTAACCCTCCGGAAAGTTTCGAGGAGGTCGGCTCTGAGGAGGAAGAAGACTCGGACAGTAGCAGCCACCCGCCAATCAAGCATCATGTACAAATTGAGACCCACCCGCAAATCGAGACCTATGCAACTTCGCTTGACCAGAGTGACCAAGTCAAACCTTCCGTCAACGCCATGGATTTTTCGCCGCAGATACATCTACACATGAGCCGCGATGACGACGATGACGATGACGACGATGGTGATGATGATGACGATATCTGCGACGACGACGACTGTGACGATGACGACGTTGACATCGTCCAGATCAACGACGGCTACCGGCGAGCGCCGGCTTTCTTGCAGCTGCGCCGCATCTTGAGGTTTGTCGGCCGCATCATCTACTTTAAGATTTTCTTGAAGATGGCGATCCTGTCCTTCGCCATGCTGTTCCTGCCCAGGATGAACTTGTACCACATATTCCACGCGTTCAGCAGCTACGAAACCGACGCCCAGCGGGAAGAAGACTACGATGAACTACTAAACGAGGACGACGACGGGGATGACGATGATGATGATGATGATGACGATGATGATGATGACAACGACAACGGAGGCGACGTCAATTTAGAGTTGAGCCCAGAGCTTGATGTAAGCGATATTATTGATATCAATTACAACGCTGACGACGACGACGACGATGACGATGACGACGACGGAAACGATTCTGACGACGGCCGCCGACTGGTTGTGCGACGCAGAAGGGTGAGAAACAGGAACCAAATTAGAGGGGTGCGTCGAAGACGTAGACGTCGGAGAAGGAGGAGGAATGGCAACAGGCGCAACGGTGGCCATCAGAACCGGAGGAAGGCGGTTGTGAAAGCAGGGAAAGTGAAACGGAGGAAGTATAAAAGGATTGTTAGAGGTACAATGGTTGCAAAATAAATTTAAATAGTAAAAGACATAAGAGTGAAACAATTTAACTGGAATTGTTATAAAATTTCGACAGCAATTAAATCCCTAATAATCTCACCTAATTAAGTCCTGAACTTTCAATGCTATATGTTCCTGGTTTAAATTGTTTCAAACTTATGTCACGTATAGATCAGTTTCAAATTGGAAACTAATTTCACAACATTGAGAGTGCCATTTGAAACTGATCCAAAATCTATTTCTTAGTATCTGCCGTTTCATTCATATTTGAAAAGGACTCACCGTGTTTTAAAGCAAAATCGTGACAAAATCAGGACATCACCAAAATTATATATATTTTACCGCGCTAAAAATAAATTAACCTTTCAGGAAAATAAATTGCTTCTAATATTATTTACGCTTTAATTTCTTTTTCTGTCCCCTTTTCTTAACTAAAAATGGTATTGTATTCGTTAAACCATTTTTATTGCTGTCGGTTGATTATGTTGTGTAAAGGGGCATAGATCAATATAGCAAGGTCAGCTGTTTGCAAATTGCCTGCAATAATATAGTGATGTGCTCAATGAATGAAGATTACTAGCAGCACAAAGCGTGCGAGTGAATAATGAGCAGGGAGGATGCACGATAGTAGACAATTATTTATGCAGCTGTAGTATTTACTTTGGTTGGAAACTGCGCATATATTTCATTTTATTTTCTTGCTATGAGTTTATAATTGCATAATAAAAAGCGTAAACTAAAACATTCAGCAGAGATTTTAATTTTTCATCGTTTGAACATTTATATTTGAAAACAAGGAAACTCGACGGTCCCATCCCATCACCCCTAAAATACATTTTTTGGCATCAAACGTGTCCTTTTTTGTGAACTAAACATAATGAGGTTTTACTTTGGCTTCATAGCTAGATTGCTTCTAATTTTATGAAAGTCTGCCTGTCTCGGATGCAAAATATTACTTTTAATTTTGGTCGGTATGCGAGGTTTCCTTGTAAATTCTTTGTTTGGCTGGGGACCGACCACGAGTAAATTTATCATCATAAAGATCAACACGAAGGCCAATGACCGAATTGGGCGGCATGACCCTTGGCTTGCAAAGGGTGGCGGCGCGCAGGAGTGACGTAAGCGCCGCTGGGTCGGCCGCGAGCGAGAAAGAGAGGCGGTCACTCGGCCGGCCGGCCGGCCGCGGCTCCTTCGAACACTACTGCGGTGGTGAGGACGCGCGGATCACGGTGCAAGGGTCTGATCCACATTACCACCGATCACGTGTGCCTCTTGTGGCCGCTTAAATAATCGAAATGACACTAGTCCAAGCAGCAGTTCAATTTCACCGCTCAACTCGCCCGCTCGTTGCAGCAGCAGAAGCAGAGCCATGCTCGTGTGCTGCAGGTTGCCTGCCTCGGTCGTCCGCAGGGGCCTCCACCAACCCCTCCTGCTCAGCGCGAGCAAAGCGACCACCTCCCTCAGCTGCAGATACATTACCAGCATAGTAAGTGATCGTTTAGATTTTTTAGCAATTGGAGAAGTAACATTTTTAACCTAACTTATGGCTTGATTTTTCTTGTATTTTCGACGCGAGAGATAACCATAAAGCAATTTTTTGTGGTTAACATTGTCAGTCCATTTGGATTGGAATGAGATGCTGCTTGCTGTCTTGCATATTTCTCGCTCGAATGGATTAATATTTCACAGGATAAATAATTACAGTGTGGGGGAATTTTCGCGAGCTGCCCGCTGTATATCTCATTGTCAGAAGAGAGAAATAAATCATAAACTTCTGGTCTGTTTTCAAAAACCATTAAGCAATAAATACCAATCGTTGGAAACAACTATAAAGGGTCAGCATGGGGTCATTTTTAGACACATGGATGATTATTAAACTCTGCAAAACAAGAAATGGATTTTTATCTGATCTAAACCTCTCGATCAATGTCCATGTTTTTTTATTTTTACTCGGTATAATATGTATTTTCAAATACGTCATTATCTCTATCACATTATGCGCTTTTATTGTGCATCAGTAAATTTAAGTTAAAAACATTTTCAGAGCAATTAAATACATTTTACATGACGAAATCCTTTATCTGAGAGCTAGCACGTGTTAGAAACGAGTCATTGCACCAAAGATAGCAAAGTGACGAAGGGATGCTAATTTGCCTGTCATGCGTGTTGTCGTTATGAATCGTTATGGAGCGCTCGTCGTAATTTCCGTTCGCAGTGGACATAACGATATTGCACCCAGTCTTGCAGTAAACAGGAAAGCGAGAATAAGTAACAGGTGCTCGCTAAATGAGCTTTTTCTGGACGAATGCGCGCGCGACACAAACACAAATAGCGTGATGTTATTCATTCCTTATTCTTGTTACGTCATTGCTTTTAATAAATAAATAAGTAAAATATGTGCTAAAAGGCGAGACGATTCTCCTCTCCTGCTTACTGGAGTGTTTCATTCCTGAGCCTTTTGTGAGATCGGAATGAAAAGCCATATAGGCGCGGAGGAGTAAGCAGAGTCAGACAGAATTTCCAAGTCCAAATTGGATCGAGTAATTTCTTTTACGCTGCGTGAGCTGAATACATTTTTGAGGAATTTTCGAGAAGCGACCACAAATAGTCATTTCACAAGACCGAAAAGACACAAAAATCATGTCATTCCTGATTTATTTTAATTTTATTAAAATTTGATCGAACCAGTTTAAAATTATTCTAATGTTAAGGAAAATTACACTGAATTGAGCCTACAATAGAGCCGAATTCACATTTTTATCTTAAGCTTTAAAACGAAACTAAATAGGAAATGGCTATACTGTGTGTGCTGTAAGTAGGACAGGCGGCGTAGCGTAAACAAATTTAAGAGAAAAAATCTCTTCACTCGCGTTCTCATACTGTGGGTTTTCAGCAGTAGTTAACCTGCAAAACAAGATCTTTGCCACATACAGCATGGGATTTCTAATTTAACTTGTTGTCACTTATCTAGAATAAAAATATACCGGGCAAGAAGAAACAAACGATAGATCGTCAGATTTGTGGATTTTGTGGCTGTACTATTTTTTCTGAGCTTCTAATAATCGTTCTGGGACCATCAAAAAAGCATGAAATACACAATTTCAAGCAATTTGAACCGTACTTAATATCATTTTAAGCAACCAAAACCGTCTAAACTGCTTCTAAAAGCAGTCTAAATCGGCAAATAATATTTCACACGGGGGCAAGTCCACATTTTTGCTGCAAAGGTTTCTCACGGTTTCAACTCAAGCAACTTGAGTCAGAAAATTATTTTTGAACTGTTTTAGTCAAAACACTATTTTTTACCCGGTATAAGAATGAACATTTTAGGTTTATTTTGTTTTTTAGACCTTGTTAAAAACAGGCAAACTGTTGCAATTTTGGGTAAAACAGTAATTTACACCTATGTTAAGACGGGTTTCATTTCCATTTTGATAAATTTCAGCAATGAAAATGTTTTTAAGGTTTTCATACATCTCCCAAATATGAAACATTCACGCCTTTGATCGTTTTTGCTTGAAGCAAGAAGTATCAAAACAGCTAAATTAAGGTTCAGGCATGATTTTTAGTAGTCCTTGAGATAAAAACCGTTCCAAACAAACTAAAAAGACAAGGAAATAAATAAATCATACCACATTTCCTTTAATACTATTTTTTCAGTTTATTGTTGGAAAATTACTAATGATTTGTATTATTTTATAAAACAATATTGTTCATGATTATCCCTTTCCATTCCTAACCGTCATAATATAAATAACTCTAGAGAGTTTTTTTTATATTTTCTGCTAAATCTTAACAGCAAAAACGTGTCAATTGGGGGGTCAGAGCATATTTAAAAAAAAAACAGTCTAAATCGGCTCAGAAACCGTCTAAAGCCGTCTATTTAGCAAGGAAAAATAGTCTTAAAATATTCAAATATTTTCCTAAAAAAACATCTACAGTTCACAGCCCTATTGATTTCATATGATCTCCTGATTTTCGTTCTACTTTTTATTTCACCCTCGTTAAAAGCATTTTTAGGATTTTTCGATGTGGTCCATTTTAAAGATTGAACTCTGAACTGTCACATACTTTTTGAATCTTATAAAATCTGAAGCAACTATAGCCATGTGTTAATTCTCCCTTCTTTTTTAATCCTTTAAGAATTCTTTAGAAAATAAAGCTTCTCTTAAAATGTATTCTAGCTGTTGCAGCTAAAAGGCAATTTTTTCTCAGTAAAAATATTTGGTCCTGTGTTTTTTCGGTCTTATGGGGGAAATTAAATCTTAGCTCTGCAATGCTCCTCGCTGGAGTCGCTGAGTCACCTCCAAAAATAATCGCAAAATTTGGCCAAGATGCTGTTGGACTTCCTGTAGTATTCCAGCAGGATCTGCTCCTCGGGCTGCACGTAATGCAGGGAAACGTAATTCTTTGCCGCGCATAGTCCCGGTTCCTTTCTCATGCTGAAGAACTCCTTCCACTCGAGCAGCGGCACGTTTAATCTCCAGTTGGCCACGATTCCTGTGACGAGAATGTCCTCCATGGCGAGGAACTGCTCTTTGAGGAGGGCTTGGAACAGTGGGGCCAACACGTCGCCCGTTATCAAGTAGGCCGGTCCGGTGGCATAGTCGGGGTACACCTCGGCAGGGAACTCGTTCAGGCCCACGTAGTACTTTTCGCTCTTGTCCCGGAAGGGTTGCCATTCTCGACCGATCTGGCCCGCGATGAAGGGCCACGACTCGCGCGTCACGCCGCGAATCTTCTCCATCAGCAGCGGCACGTTGATGTACGTGTCATCGTCGCACTTAAGCAAATACTTGGGTTTGCAGTGATGCGACACCTGCGAATTAATTTTTTTTTATATAATATATCACAGTTATCTGCGTTAGTCCAAAATTAAACTCTCACCCAATCGAGCATGGCAGTGCTTTTAATAGATAAGTTGCGATAAGAGTCTTTGAAGTTGGCTACTATAATATCGTCCTCCTCCCAGTCGAGGTGCTTGGCGTACTGCCGCCCAACGATGAACAGGACGCGCACCCCGGGCGGCAGGTATGCCTTGGAAGCCCACGACGCCCTGACAGCCTGCCTCAGGGCGATGTGCGAAGGCGCCGAGTGCACCATGATGAGCACCTCCACTTCATTCGTGCAGTCTTCGACCAGCGGCTGTACGAATCCGCCCGGGTACAGTTCCTGTATGGTCTTGGTCGATGGCTTGTGTTGCGATATGTGAAACTCTGCAAATGTGCGTTCGACGGTTCATCAATAAAATTTTAAATAACAGCGGCCGTCAATTGATGATCCCGAATTTTGCTATGAGGATAAAAAGCGTTTTTAAGAAAAGCGATTTTAAGAAAAAAGAACTAGTACGACAAGTATTTGTGAATATTAAGAGATACGCGTTGGTGATTCAGAGGAATTAAGAATATTAACTTTATGACCATCTCGTGCGAACGCCGAAAATTGAGAGAAAAAACCTGTTAAAGCAGTTGGTGAACGAGTGCGCCTAACGGAACCGTGACTCGTTAACAGCATTTCAGTTGCGGTAAAGCAACAAAATGTTTAAATGTGCCAATTTAAAATCAACTAATATAATTTTTTCCTTAATTCCAAAATAAAATTCTATGCAAAAATATTTCATTTTAAAATCTCCTAGAAACTAGAAAAAAGTGAAACTTATTATCTAACAAAAAATAAACTAGAAACTATTGAAAATCCTGTTAAACAATGCTGAAATTTTAAAATCACCATAGGAAAATATTCATAAGTATAATAATTGTTACTTAATTGAAACTCAATAATTGAAAATATCCGTATTTGCTTGAAGCCTCTATAATCTAATTGGCGGCATCGTACTCGGGCTGGTTAAATTCGAGTCAGTTAATTATTCTTCGTCATAATAATGAACAAAATCGTGTTATCATGGGTAATCAACTCACTAGCAGATTTTTCACCCAAACTCTCCATTCCTACTAGGCACAGGAACACGATGGAGCAGCAGACTACGAGTAATAAAAAACGCTTCCATCTCTGGAGGAAGCGTTTGCAGGGAACGTCTCGCATGAAAGGTGGCCTTAAACTGCCCGTCTTTCGCCGGTGCAATTGACTAACTATTGATTCAGGACCCGTCAGCGCGCGGTGTTTGTACTTTTATATATCTTATCTCGATTTCCGACCCACTCTCGCGATTGCGGGATTTTTAATAGAAACAACTGAGAGCTGTACAAATTATTGATTTTATAAAGCAATTTTGGTAAAAAAGAAAAGAGCAATTAAAATATCAACGATATCTTTTGTATTTATTAAACCTTTTTGATATATTATGCAGCGCGCATGACTGTTAGCCTCATCCTATTATTACAACCTTGGCATTTTAATGATAACCGTAATATGAATCCAATAAATTCGAATCTTATTGAGGCAATGTAATATTCGTCGCCGCGCTGAGAAGATTAGCAAACACTATCAAAACATCAAAACACAATCAAAATTTTTGCCACATGTGTTTCTTGAGCAACTCCAGATATAATTTCAAGTGGCAGTGATTTCGAGGTCCTGAAATATCAAAGCCTAACCACTGCGACAGTGATAAAAAACTCATATTTTCTAAGTTTCTCATCATTCAAGTCTTGCAATTTTTCTTAGTCCCTATTTGAAATGAATAGGAATCTTTGTGAAATGAGCGAAATAAAAGAGCGCGCGTGGACCTTATCGGCGAAAGAAAATAAAAGTAGTAAAACTTGACACGCTTTCTTTTGAGGAAAAAACGTTTTCATTTCAAGAAGAGATAAGCTGATAGGTAATAAAATTTCTAGAGCTAGACTTAATGCATTTTATCATGTTTCGGAAAACTATGAAAATTAGTCGATAACATTAGCAACAAACTTTTTAACTTTTCTTGCGAGATTAATCTTTCAACGAGCAAACAGCACTCCATTCATAGAATAGTGATTGTTTAAACATTTTATCAAGTGCTAAATGTATATGCTTTGGAAGGGTAATTTCGAAGCATTGACGGAGAGAGAACAATGGAAACCAAAAATCAATGATAATAGACCATACCACAATAAACGAAGATAATAAGAAATACGAAAGTTTACTCTTGATGATGAACGTCAGAAGTTGAGGAGCTTTTTTGTGTAATCCCAAAAATATGATAAGTGCGGATACTTGGAAAGTTTTAAGACCATATGTTTCAATTTAATTGCATTTGCGTAGCTGTACTAAAGTCCAACTAGTTGTACGATTAGGGTAATCATACAATACTCCGCTCTTAGATTGAATATTGAGATAAATATAAAAATATGAAACATACACTGACAGAGGGTCTATATAAATATATATCCTAAAAAAATTCCTAATGAATTAATGAACTCGTAAAAAAATCTGATTCATCGTTTGCGTAAAGAGTGCTTAAATTTTAAAATTGATCTGTTTTAGAATGAAATCGATGCTAATAATTCGAGTCAATACGAAATTCGTCGGTCTCTGGCCCATTCGATGGAGAGACAGGGTCGAGGCGTCTTTACTGACCGCAGCCAGCTGAAGAAGGCGAAAAGGATTGTTGTGAAAATGGGCAGCGCAGTCATAACCAGAGCTGATGAATGCGGGCTTGCCCTTGGTCGCCTCGCCTCCATCGTTGAACAGGTTATGCATATATATTCCATTTAAAAATTTAAGCAAAATGAAGATTTTATTACTCCTTGCGAATATGCGAATTGCGTCATAATGAAATCAAATTTTGAAACAGGTTGCAGAGTGCCAAATTGAGGGCCGCGAATGCCTCATGGTCACCAGCGGCGCCGTGGCGTTCGGCAAGCAAAAACTTACCCAAGAGCTGCTCATGTCACTTAGCATGAGGGAAACCCTCTCGCCAAAAGATCACACCAGAGACGTGAGCAAAATCTCCAAATTTTTTGGACATGTAGGGAATAAATACATTTTTTGGAATGCGTGGTGGTGGTACAGTATAATTCTTTTAAAGCTTTGTTTGTTCTTCACACGACGAAATCTTTTCATAATTATCAATAAATTTTTAACTAAAAACACTTTGGCTTTGTGTTGATCTTAACCATGACGGTCGGAACAAAAATTTGTCCATTTTTTCATACTAAATAATTTTTATCTTAATAAATTGAATTTAATTGAATCTCAAGCGACAATCGCTTGACAGATTTGCTTGAATTTTGGTGACATGTAACCACATGTCTTGAGGCACCGAAACGACCAATAAAACGTTCCAACCCCCACCCCCATCGGATCTGCTGGGTGGTTTTTGAAAAATGTCACGATTTTTTATAGCGATTAACTTCGTCCCAAAAATTCAGGCAAATCTGCTAACCCCTGCGAAGCAATAGTACACTTGAGAAAATATTTTTCAGTGTGTGATTTTAGTTAAAATAAATACTGGCTTTGATAAACTTTATAGGAAGCAGGCACGTTGCTTGAACCGCGCGCGGCGGCTGCTGTGGGCCAGTCGGGCCTCATGTCGCTGTACGACGCAATGTTCGCACAGTACGGGGTCAAGCTGGCCCAAATTCTTGTCACTACTGCCGACTTCCGCAACGAGGAAACTCGGCGGAACTTGTTCAGCACCCTCACTGAGCTGATCAGCCTCAATGTGGTGCCCATCATCAACACCAACGACGCTGTCACCCCGCCGCCAAAGGATGACGACGATCAACATGGATTAAATAAAAGAGTTTGAAATTGATGAATAATTTACCTTTCTTTTCTTTTCATTTATAATCTGTAGCAGGTTATTCGGATTAAAGACAACGACAGTTTGGCCGCGCGCTTGGCAGCCGAAGTCCAGGCGGACTTGTTGATTCTGATGTCTGACGTGGACGGGATTTATACTTGTCCTCCGTCGCAGGAGGGCGCAAGGCTGATTCGAACGTTTGCTCCGGACATGTCGAGCCACGTCGAGTTCGGCGGAATCAAGTCCAAAGTGGGCACCGGGGGAATGGACTCAAAGGTGTGACGTTCATCGCATTTTATAAGATTATATTTTTTATTTTTCTAAAATATCTTAACGAGGTCCTTTTTCTTCATGTTGAATCGAAAATCCGGACGGAAGTTCTTTATTAAGATAATTTATATTTGGCGTCTACCCGAAGCTCTCATGAGGGTCTATCGTGAGAAAGGCTTCAGATAGAAGCCGAAACTGGTTGAGCTTAATAAAGAACAGCTTCGAGGAAAATTTCCGGAATTTCAATTCATATCACGTATTTTTTATCTTCGAAATTTCAAGGTCGAGGCTGCAACCTGGGCCCTGAATCACGGCGTCGCGGTCGTGATCTGCAACGGCATGCAAGACAACGCGATCAAAACTATACTAGATGGCAGGAAAATCGGTACATTTTTCACTGAGGTCAAAAGCAGCCACTTACCCATAGAAACACTCGCGGAAAATGGTATATTAAAATTAAATTAAGTTACCAAAGGGCTAAACAAAAATATATTCACTACATTTCAGCCAGGGAGGGTGGTCGCCGTCTGTTCCATTTGTCCCCTGAGGAACGAGCTGGTGCTATCAACCTGTTGGCCGACTTGCTTATCTCCAAGCAGTCTACTATTCTTGAGGCAAATTCTGCGGACATCGCTGAAGCAAATAGAAGGGGAACAGAAAAGCCATTAGTCGACAGACTATCGCTCAACCCCTCCAAATTAAAGAGTCTCAGCTCTGGTAAGAATAAAAAATAATTGAAATGTTTGTGGTCTTCTTCAGACCCCCGCCTTGTTAAGTGTAAACTTTCAACTTTATTTTCATTAAGATTTTCCCTGAAGTGCTTTCCAATCTCAAGACCATATCATAAATAAAAATTCGGGGTCCCACATGCTTGTTCTAAATATTCCGATTTTTATAGCGATGATTTGTTAAACAGAGGTTATCTTTATTTTTATTCCCAGGTTTACGTCAAATCGCAGAAACGAGTCACTCCAACCTCGGCAGGGTATTAAAGAAGACCAAGATCGCTGACAGCCTCGAACTTAGACAAGTGCGTACAAAATGAAATTAGTTAGCCGCAAGCGCAGTGGGTTGCGCGCCTGTATTTCGTCAGCAGTATGCAACGTGCTTGACTTGCGTGTCGAGCAGGTTGCATAACGTGCTACTTGCAGGCGGTTGCAAAAGGTAGCTAATTTGAATCGATTCCTATGAGCAAGTTTACAATTAAATTCAAATATTGCTCAATTCAGTTCAATAAATATATCCTATTTGTTTGCAGATAACTGTTCCCATTGGAGTTTTACTGGTGATATTCGAGTCAAGGCCAGACTGCCTGCCGCAGGTAATTAAAATCAACGAACTCAGCTTCTTTATTGCAGCCCGCATATATTATCCTTTCATTGTTATTTATAATCGCACCTGCACTATAAGTGGATAATTAATAATCGTACTTCACCTATAGGTTGCTGCTCTTGCAATGAGTTCTGCCAATGGCCTCTTGCTGAAAGGCGGCAAAGAAGCGTCTTACTCCAATAAAGCCTTGATGAATTTGGTCAGCGAAGCGCTGGACTCGGTCGGCGCAGGCAACGCGATAAATTTGGTAAATGAATTTATTTAGAACTGTCTTGAGCTGATTAACTCATACCATAACAAAGATTTCAACGCGCGAAGAAATTAGCGAGTTGTTGGCGATGGAGCGTCACATCGATCTGATCATCCCGAGAGGGTCAAACGAATTAGTCCGGTCGATACAGGAGCAGAGCCAGAACATTCCTGTCCTGGGCCACGCCGAGGGAGTGTGCCACGTGTACGTGGACAGGCAGGCAGACCTCACGAAAGCACTGAGAATAGGTAACAAGTTTTGCTAACGCGGCCAACACGGGGATCAAAATTTGTTGACTTCAGTTCGGGACTCAAAATGTGACTATCCTGCTGCATGCAACGCAATGGAGACACTCCTGCTCCACGAGGACTTGGTCAAGAACGGGTCATTTTTCCTGGACGTTTGCAACATGCTACGAAGGGAAGGAGTGAGTGGAACTGTTACGTAAAATCACAGTGTTTATTTTAAATTTCCACCAGGTCATCGTTCACGCTGGACCAAATCTATCGAAGTTGCTCACTTTTGGACCAACACCGGCGAAGTCAATGAAAACCGAATACGGCACGCTGGAGTGTGCAATCGAAAGTGTGCCAGACGTCGAAGGTGCCATTGAGCACATCCTCCAGAATGGCAGCGGCCACACAGACGTGATCATCACTGAGGATGGTTAGTTTGAAAATTTTATGAGACATAATTAATGTCGGCCGGCATTCTAGAAACAACGGCAAAATCCTTTTTGAGCCAAGTGGACAGCGCGTGTGTATTCCACAACGCGAGCTCTCGATTTGCTGATGGCTACCGTTTCGGACTGGGTAAGAACAATCAAATTTTTAAAATTTTCCGGGATCACTGAATGTCCAATAAAGGTGCTGAGGTTGGTATCAGCACGGCTAGGATTCACGCACGAGGTCCGGTTGGAGTGGAAGGTCTCATGACAACCAAGTGGGTTTTGGTTGGAAACGGCCACGTTGCGTCTGACTTTGCAGAGGGAGGACCGTGCCAGTATATCCACCAGAATATTCCTGTATGACTAAAGGCATTGAAACATATGCTAAATATTATCAATAAAAATATTTGAAAAACTGGATGCAAAGTGTTTAAAAAGAAGAAAAAACCATTGGTTACGGTTATGTAAATTGAGCTTAGTTTTATTAGACTGCCTAAAAGTTGTGAAACTTAAGTCAAAAAGAAAGGCGGAAAGTCCTCTCTCGATATCAGGACACTGCTGGGCTTGCAAATAGCGTAGAAATTAATGTTAAAATACAGGAGAAAGACAACGTGAAAAATGAATCACATTTACAACCCTTTGAAGAGTTCTCTGATGTCTGCAACTTTAGACTTGATTTCTGGCAAGCTGTCTCGACTTGCCTCCTCCAGGTTTTTCTTCAACTTTTTCTCAATATTTGCAATCTGGCTTTTGCGATCCTCATCTGCAAATATATTTGAATTAAATAAGCCTCCTTGAAATAGTGAAACGTTCATTATACCTTTCAGTCTCTTGACCAACAAGAATAAAACACCGAGAGCCTCTTTCCGGAGCTTTGGATGCTTTGGAACACCTAAAGAGAATAAATAAATAATTTGAAGTCGAGCTACATTATAACAGCGCAAAAACTCACTCAATGCGCAGGAAAGAGCCTTTATGAGTTGTGCTAGGATGGTTTCAAGTTCGTCAGGTTCATCTTCTGACATCGGCTCCTGGGGAAGGTGCAGGTGCTCCATGTACTGCTTCAGGGCAGCCATGATGGCCACCTGGAGGGAGCGGGGGCTCGAAGGAAGCTGCTCAACGCACTCCTGCAGCACCTGAAGCCGAAACTTGGTCTGCGTCTCCACGGTCTTGGGCCAAGCTTTGCCGAGACACTCATAGCACGACTCCTTCAGTCGGATGCGTATTTCTCCACCCTTGTTACCAGGCTTGTCGTCCTCACTATCGGAACTATCTTTCTCATTCAGGCCCTGAATAATTTACAGAATGAGTTTATTCAATAAAAAAAATGAAGCAACGGCATTACCTTTTTCAGGATCGGAGTGACCATCGTGTACACTTCTTCAAAGGAATCAACCTCCAGGGCTTGCAGTGTGTCTCCGAGGGCTACCAGCGCGTGAATTCTGTACTGCGGAGACTCTTTTCTTGCCTCTCTCATCATCGCTTTCAAAATATCATTAGCCTGATTATCATCTACTATTTGGTTAAGCTCTTCTTTCAAGGCAACACTGCAACAGGAATGAATTTAAATCGTTCAGAAGGAAATTGGAAGCTTTTTTGAGGCGCACCTGCAGCTCTTAGTGAAACTCGCGGTTGCTTCCAAAATGGCTTCTTTTCCCGCGAATGTCCTGCCAGTGAGAGCGGCGAGGAGTAGAGTGGCCAGCTCCTTACGCGTCTCGGCCGGAAGGTCACCCTTGAGCTTTGCCGCCACGGCGCAAATCGCTTCGGCCGACTGGGCCTTGAGACTCCAGCTGCGCGACTCGATCGCGTCTTTCAGCATGAGCGTGACGGCGGGCAAGTGCGCTCGGAGGCCGGCCTCGGTCCACGTCACCGACTCGGTCCAAACTTCTGTCCACAATTCCCTCAGGTTGTTTTCTGGACTTGCAGCTGTGTGCATCCCGAGGAAGGCCAGAGGAATGATTTGACTGCGAATGTGATCCTTGATTGCGTCAGAGTAGTTCTGCCCGAGAGTGAGCAGCACTTGTGCTATTGCACCACTCGTCGCATCGTCTGAATCAAGAGAAAATTTACAACCATCCAAAGGCCAGGTCAAAGCCCGCATTACCTTGTTTGTCAAAGTACAGTTTCTGCAGTTTGGCCAGCACTTTCTGTGCGATGTTTTGCTCCGCAATGTGCAGCAAGTGACCTAGAGTCTGTGCGAAAATTGTGCGCACCGCCGCATTGCGGTCCTCCAGTCCTTTCACCATGGCCCAGATCAGCTTGCTCATGTGCGGGCTTAAATCCGCGCCCAACTGCCGAAGAATTAACTCCAGGAAGTGGGCCACTCCCACCCTTGTGCCCAGATGCACCTGCGTTCCGCACAGATCAGCCAAATCGGACACGCAAGTGGACACAACGTCAACGGTCACGTGAAGCATCAGCTAAATCGAAACCAAATTTTAATTTTAATTAAAAAAGTATAAAAACTCCGACTTAAAAAAATTTAAAAAATAAAAAGCTTGCCATTCGATCAAGACAGTTGATTACAGGTAAATTTGATCATTTTTTTATTTTATGATGGATAAAAAAACACTTAAATAATTTGAAAAGGAAGAGTTTGTAAATTTCTTTTGTAAACTGAAAAAAACGCAGTCTAAATTGATAAAAATGCACCAAGGAAAAATATGACTCACTCTATTGATCGTTTGCATGGCTGGATGGCCGCGAATAGAGTGAGCTCTAGCGTGATCTAGGATTTCCTGCTGCTTTTGGGCGCTCGTGCCACCGCCAGAAAGTTGGAGACTTAGCGTGTTCAAAGAGGCTGGATCAGCCTCGCCAACTGCTTGCAAGAGAGCAACGAGAATAACTCGTAGATGCGGTACTAGGAGATCTCCAGAAGTTTTAACCAAGTCACTAATGGTCGACAAACTGGGCACATGGAAGCAGAGATTAGAATGCGAACGAGTCTTAGTTTAAAACACTAACCAAACAGCTCGGATTTCGGATACCTTGCTGTGAAGACCATTGAGAACTGACTCAAGGACCTCGGCAACTACAGCCTTGGCCTGGTCCTCACCACATATCTTGATTAGCGACTGCAACACAGAGAATCAAAATGAAGTAATGCTCATGTGACCCCAAACGAATGTAATTACCTTTGACAGAGTTTCAGCAGCGTGAGTGGCTGCCTGCCTGGTACCTTCATGAACGTCATCCATCACTAACATCAGTGTATCCCAAAGTCTAGAAACCTGGCGCACAAAAGGATACAAGTTTCTGCTACGCAAGAGATCGGAAACAGCGTTGCAGCAGGAAAGACGAACTCGCCACTGGCCGGACGTTAGGTTCGTCAACAGATCTTCCATAATCTCACACTCATAGCGGTCAACTGTTTCTTTCTGCTCTTTTACCAATGCTTGCCAAATGGATGCCATCGAGGCTTGAATTCGTGGATTTGGGTCAAAGCGATAGCGGTAAAGCCTTGGCACCAACTTGGGCATATACGGTTCCAAGTGCTCTCCAGCTTTGGCCATGATGCTTGAGAATCCAAAGGCAGCTCCCTGAAATGGCCCATTCTAATTCTGTTACACTGAAACTATTAATTCAACTCACTAATTTGGAGTTCCAGGCGTTGTTGTGGTTGGCCAAGTGCATGAATTTGTAAATCAAGTCTGGCTGATTGAGCTCTGAAGCCAAGGAACACAGCTCTTTGTAAGTGGACAGATTTCCTCTGTGAAACACGAATTAAAATTTTTACAGTGACAGCTTGATTGTTACAATACCCTGATGGATTTTGTCCCAGCTGTCCTTCTGCAAATACTTTGGTGTCTGCAGTTACTTTTTGGACTGCTTTTTTCCCAGATGAAAGCTGTTCAAGCAAGTTTTGGACAAGCTCTTTCTGCTCTTGCTCGCTGCTAGCTTCATATACAAATCCTAATCCTTTGGAAGCAAGGTCCTGGACCAAATCTGACAAAAAATAAGAAGTTAGAATGAGATGCTCAATTTCCATTGAAAAAATACCATTATTATCAGATAAGAGGTCCATGAAAGCAGATTGGATTTTAGTTCTCTTCAAAGCCACCGGGGTCAAACTGTGGCAGTGCTTGACAATGGCCAGTAGCCAGATACAAGAGGCTTGCCGAGAGGCTGGATGGAGGTCAGGAACCATGCGGCCCAAAAGTTGCTCAAGCAGCCACTCCAGGTGAGTCAGATCAGTCTCAGGCGGCACTCTGAACTCCTCTTCTGTGACACTCCACAAGTCTCTTGAGTTGGGTCCACCTGGTCCAAGTGCACAGGTGACAAGTGTTTCGCTGACCATCAGGTGAGCATCCACCTCTCGACTCTCCTTGGCAGAGTCGAGCAAGCTCTGCATGATCTCGCGCCGGTGCGGGAAGTTCTCCCCGACGCAGAGGAGGCCAGCAGCCTTAGCAGCCTCCTCTTTCACCTTAATCGGCAGTTTGTTGTTGCGCACGATTCCCAATAGCTGATTTGCCACGTCAAGTTTGCCAGGCTCCTCCTTCAAGGATCCCTTTTCTAGGGGTAAACTGGCACGGCGACCAACTTCTCCAAGGGCAAAGCACGCTGAAGACTTCAACATCTGTTGATTGTCATTAACAAGTCCAACTGTTGGGAACGATTTTTTAGTGATTTATGCTGCGATTTAAACAAACAATTTCATACTTATGGATAAAACAGCTTGTTTTAAATTAGGCCAGGATGCCAGCTTTCCAGAAAGCTTGTTCTGTTGTTGCAGGAGAAACAACCTTCTTTCCAGTCCAAAGCCCAAAGTCAGTAAGGCTCCATGTTTGGTCTCAAAATTCTAAAAATAAATTGAAATCAATCAGACATTTCTTACCTTCCTGGTGATGAACTAATCGGACTTGTCCTCGTTGATTGAAAGTTGAGATTTTAACTATCCCACCCTGTTGGAGCCAAAACTTGTCAAGAAAAATCTTAACTTTCAATTAACGAGGACAAGACCGATTATCTCATCACCAAGAATACCTTCGTAGAGTGAAAGCTTCAAGTCATTTCTCACCTTGCTTGATAGAGCTTTGTTGAGCTCACACAAGGAGGATTCAAACTTTGGATCATCTTCGGTGTATGCCAGCATTATTCCATATAATTGAGATCCCATCTCCCTGAGGCCTCTCTTTGTAGATACCGACAGGCCAGTGACCATTTTCAAGCTGGAGCAGAGAGATGGAGCGAATTCTTCAGGTGCACAACCAACAAGCTCCACCAAAAAACACAACGGGTTCACAACTGTCAACACAAAGAATTAATCCTCATACTTGATGAGATTAACAAAATGTACCTGGAGAGGCTGTAAGCAAATCAAGCAACAGCGTAAAGTATTCCTTGAGGCACGCAGCAGTGGATTCATTAGCCAAAACCTGATGAATGTGGTGTCGGAGTGTCGGGGTAGCAGCTAGAGGCTGCGGCCGAGCGACATGGGCAGCCATTTTTGCTCCTGCTTCAGAAGCCAAGCAAAGCCTTGTGAACGTCAACATCTGTGGGTAAATGCAGGGTTGATAAATCCAAATGACTATTTGTGTCTCTCAACTCGCTTACCTGGGTGAAAACCTCTGGAGAAAAGGGTAGAGTGTTCAAGCTTCCAGGCGCTGCGGATTCGGCCCTAAATTCAATTTTCTGTTTGATCTGCGAGACAAATCTCATTATTATTTACTTTAAAAATCAATTAAAAATTCAACCTGAGTGACCATGTCAAAGAATGTGGGCATTTCAGGTCGACCCTCATCAGTCTCCCCCTTATCAATGCCATAAAGTGCTTTTTGCGCTTCATTGGACACCTCGTCCTTGCTGTAAGTATGCACAATTATTAATCAATATTAAAGATCAGGGCTAGAATATCAATTTACACATCGGTGGTTGCGAGAAGCAGCATCAATCTTGACAGTGCATCCTTCGAATCAAACACAGAAATAATGTAGCGCACAGCAACAAATCTGACCATGGACTCTGGCGACTCAACAGATTTTGCCAGCATAGCTGCCAGCATGGTTTTCTTTGCTTGGTCCAACGAGTTAAAGGCAGTGGAAAAATTAAGAAGTGCCTCTCTGACAGATTCTTTCACTCCAGGGTCTTCTTGAGCTAGAGCGTCAAAGAAAGTCTGGACGAGTGTCAAATCCTTGCTGACCAATATAGGCATTTTGTGTCCCAAGCGGCCAACAGTGCTGTACGCAAGAATTTTCAACTGTTTGTCTTGCTGAAATTAAATACAATATTTTTAATAAGACTGTGAAAGTCGATTGATCCAGACAACTATCATTTTTGAGCATTGAAATGTCATGGTCAAATGACCACAAATCATATGATTTATAACCACGTGAAACGTAATTAACTGCTATCAATTTCTCGATCGATAAAATATCTGCGGAAATCCACATTATGGGCCTCATTTTTAGTTTTATTTTTCCCAAAGTTTAACTTTTTTACTGCATTTGTAAGAATAAAAATGCTTCAGTAGTTTTTCAGACCAAAATCTGTTTTTCTAATTTGAAAAATGGGATTGATATGCTGTTGTAATCAATTCTGTAGCATGCCAGCATATGAAATGTTGAAATTTAATTAATTTGGTTAGACAAAACTCTTTAAAAAAACTTCTTCATTTAATAGTTAGCAAATTAAAGCCCTAAATTATTTTTTAATCATAATTTGTATCTAGCTTTTTAACTTACTACATAGTAAGTTGCATTTGTGATGTTGTTCTTACTGTCGCTTGATTTCTAAGTTATCAATACTAAAAAATATTTGAATGGAGAATAAATCATAAAAATTGCTTGAGTAGTTTTGCAATTGTAATCAAATGGAAAGGGAAATCAAACGGTTTCCTTGGTTCCCAATTGGAAAAAATGAGAGAAAAATTAGAATTCTTTGTATAAGTAATGTACTAGTCCCCAAACAAACTCAATGTTCTGCAGATTCAAGAATAACTAACAAGTAAGATTCTCCAGATTTTCTTGGTGAAAAATGCCACTCAAAATAATAACCCAAATATATTCCGCTAAAAGGCAAAGTTTTCCACAAATAGTATGCTTCACAGATTGTAAATTACCTCTTCGGCAATGAGTTTCAGCATGCCTGATAAGAGGACTCCAGCTACAGGACTGAGTCGAGAAGCAGGCGCCGCATGGATGATTATAGTCGTGTATTGAAGCGCCGTAAGCTTGAGGCGCAGATTGGTGTTGTGGCCGTAAAGACAATCAAAGACAACTTGAATACAAGCCGGAAACTGGAGAGCTGCGCCTCTTGCTCTGCACAACAGGGGAAGCAGTTTCAGACGAATCCTTGTGTTTGCCGGGTAACGTTTCAGTTCCTGTTTAACCTGTAAAAAATTATCATCATGTGATTATTTATTTCAAAACATCTGTTTTGAGTTGGAACTACCTGCTTGGCCGGAATATTTCCGAGGAAAATGAGAAAAACGAGCTGCATGAGCGATGGACTACTCCAGTCCAAATTATGCGCAATCTTTTTTAGCTCAGAGTCTGCGGCTTCGGCCACAGCAAACCTTGTATCAGCTGCGGCAACAGAGAGGGGGCACAGCTTATCAGCGTCTGGTATATCAGATCCAGACAGAAACTTAATTATCCCCAATTTAATTTGCTCCAGCTGCTCCGCCTTCAACTCGTTTTCACCGCACACTCGCTTAAAGCCATACTCGGACATTCCCGGAGGCACTTGGCATTGATTCGCTGCTTGCTGGCCACCCTGTTGGGCACCTGGTTGTGGCATTTGACTCTGCTGCTGGTTTTGCTGTTGGCGAGCGACTGCAACTGGAGCTTTGCTAGGCCGAGCACTGCAGCATTATTAAATTAATATCTTAGTCATTCCTCAAGAGCAAATTTAATTATACCCATAAGGTAGAAGGAGCATGTCAAGCATGAACTCTAGGAGCAACTTTGCCAGGTTTGGCTTCTCACTGAGCCTGAAGAAATTTGAACCCTCAAATTTGACCTCGCCCATAATTGGCATCAGTAGCAAGAGCAAGCTGAGATTTTTGATTAATCAGGAGGGCGCAGATAAACTAAGGGGAAATTCAACCTGTCTTGGTGAGACTGTGGTTTGTCGACCAAGGCATTCAGTAAGCATGGAGCAAGTTCTGCCTGTTTCGCTGTTGGCATTCGAGGATATCCTAATTTGATGTAGATGATCGTGAAGTTCTGTGACCAAATATCAATAAAGTATTGAGCCTCTCACAATACTCAGAATATTTATCATTCTTACAGTCACGAAAGTGCTGGCAGTCGGATCCTGATATTGCAGGAGCAGAGCATCAACGGGAAGCTGAACTACGGGTCGGTTCTTAATTCGCTTGTTGACATGAACGAGCAGCTCCAGCACCTATCATTACGGTTAAAATTGAATGGACTTGAACCACGAGATAAATAAGCATTGACCTTTTTCCGAACACCATCCTGCTGGCTGGAGAGCTTCAGGAGAACAGGCGGTAAAAATTTGGAGACGACACTCTGAAGTTGTTCATCAGTGGCAGCTGAACCAATACGCAAAACAACTTTTTCAAGAAGCGCTGGAATTTTAATAACTAGAATTAAAACCAAACTAATAGAGTATCGTAAAAACATGTTGGGTGTGAGTTTAAATAATAAATACTAACTGTCACATTTTTCGACATTTTATTTAATTGTTAATTATCACGAAGCGTAAAGAAAAGTTAAAAAGATAAATTTAGGAAATTCACAGTAGGTATTTGACTGAATTTTTAGGGTAGAAAATAAATGTTAAATGATCGGATGAAATCATAACCTCGTGGTGACAAAAAATATGTATTTCAGAGCAGAAATTGCAGGGATGTCAGAAAACGAAAGTGCCCTGTCATCTAGACACATTTCTCACTCTGAAAGAATTCTCATTTTTAACATGCTTCATTTGATTAAATTAAAAAGCAAGTTTCAGTTTCAGCAAGCATTTCAACAGCATCTCAAGGTGTCGACACCCTTGACATGGGGTGGAAATGAGGGGATGAAAAACATTCGTGATACTGACACAACTCGTCGGTAGCTGCCATTTTCGATAAGAGAAAAGTCCAGACAAGGACGCAAAGTACAGTTGCTGAACTAATCCACCATCAGGCAATTCCTGGTTACGAGTTCGGCTCGATGGTCACCACAAGAGCGTAGTAAAGTCGGGCCGAAATCCAGAGCCTCACGTGCAAATTGCCTGCCTGCTGAGTGTTGACGACGACAGCGCCAAAATTGCATCGCAGAGCACCGCAGCTTGTTTGGATTTTAAGTGGCGGTAAAAAGCTCCGCCGCATAATTTCCAATCCTGGGCTGGGAGCTCTAACCAGACAGGAAGTGGATGTTGTCTTTTTCTTTTCCTTTGTTCTCTTATCACCACATATAATATTTAACCAATATGCTTGGACTTAATGTAGCATCCAATTTCTATTTTCCTCTTAATTTTTGTCTGGGTAAAATGAAAAAAAATGGGGCTTTTTAAGGAGAAAAATCGCAAGGCATTCAACTAGTCAGAATTCTGCAAGAAATTTAAACAAAAAATCTGCACTGGAAGAAACAAGTTCTGACCAGTCTTGGTTAATTTAACTGGGACTATCTGTAATTTTTTAAAATTAAAGCCAGGAAGTAAAAATAGATCACAACTTCCTTTTAACAAACAATGTTCTCCCAAAACAGTTTTATTCAGATAATATTAATTTTTGTATTTTGTACACTAAACTTGAAATCTTGATTAACAATAGCATTTATGTTCCGGTTGATGTTTTAAATTAAAACCTGCTTATATATTATGCAATCTTATTCCTTTGTTAATTAATCACCCTTTGCCATCTCAGACATATAGGACAGGCAGTAACAGGTCCTCGATATGCTTTTATATCTCCCATTGCTTAGATACTCTTTTGAATGCCTTTACAATGCCAACCAATGAACTTAATGCACATGTGAAAAATCATGGTTTGACCTCAGAGATTAAAGTTAGACATCTACAGATATGGCAGCCTTTTTGTACTTGCAGTTATTTTCAACTAAATAATTATTGACAAATTTTGAGCTTTTAACTAAATTGCTTTATCATATATTATCTCCATTTCCTTTCCCTCCATTGCCGCTAATTTAATTAATACAAATTTAGTTTAAATGAAAGAGAAAGAGTTCTTAACAATCTCACTGAAATAAACTACAATCTTTGAGCTATTGCAGTGAGACCTCTTTAATTTTACTCACAAGCTATAAATTATTAATGAAATTAGATGACCTCCCTACACAATGAGCACTTAATTACTAGACTGCTGCTGCTGCTGCTGTTTCTCCTCTCTTTCATATTTCCAGCGCCAGTACGCAACCTTCATGCGGTCCCAAACGTTGTCAAAGGAATCCATAGCTGGCCGGACATCCAGTAATGCGAATTGGTAGGTATTGCCATCGATTACACCTCCATCATAGTAGTCGATCACATAGCGCACATCCTTACCGCAGCGATCAATGATCCAGTCGTGGCGATCAAAAGGCAGTTCATAGCTGATTCCAAAATTTATTTTTGTATTTTTGTACGTGATTTTAAATATGTTCTTACCCTAGAAGTTGTCTGATCCTTGCTCTAGGCGAATATTGTGTGGCTTTGCCTCCAAAACTCTTGAGCCTTGGGTCACCGCACTCCTTTGCATGAAGAGCTTCCCACTTGAGTACCTCTTGCCACGCCTGTTCGTTGTTGGCATTGTGAATCTTAATGATGTTATTCATATCCTCTTTCTTGATGTCCTCAGCTTTCCATACCCATCCCTTACGCAGCATAGCGTTCCAAAACATTTGTGGCGAAGGGTATACCCAGTATTCCTTTTTGTCGCCCACTTTAGGGATTGAAGATATCTGGCGATCAGTTTGAAGGGGGAAGGGTTGTCCAGGTGACGGTTGTTGATTTGGTGGAGGCATCTGCAAATGATTTAATAAAATTAAAAACAATGACAATTAGTGACGCGAGATTTAAGGACAAATTGAATCTTTGCTTCTCCACTGATAATATGTCTTGCATAATAATCTATTACTACAATAATTTATGTGATCCTAATCCAAAGTTTTATTAACAAACTAAATCATACCATGTTAGTCGGGTCGATATCGCCTCCGCCCCCAACTGGACACTCTCCGATTAAGACGGCCTGAAAATAACCAAATTTTTTATTAGTATTTATAATATAAAAAAATTGAGCATAGGTATTACTTCTGCTTTGGGTGCCTCCGCTTTCCTGTGCATGGGACATTCCGGAGGAGGTTCGAGGCTGCTCAAATTCACAGTCGGGTGACCTTTAGGCAATGAACCTGTCACGTGCGCAGCCACAGTCTCAGCAGCAGACACCGTGTTACCCATTTTTCAGAGTTTCAAGAAAACCTATTTAACAATGTTCAAGAATCGCGAGTTTTAACTTCACTACGAATTCACCGTTCAGTTCCTAGTCACCTACCTCATGCTTTCAAAGTTAGCATCAGCTGTTGAAATGATGAAAATATTGATTGATAAAGTTTTACCAACGTAATAGGAATCAACATAATGTATTGTGTCAAATAATATAACCTGGCTCGTGACTATTATCTGCGTTTTCAGAATTTTATCATGATATTAAATTTGATGATATGATTGTGAAGGTAAATATTAATATTTTGAACGTTTTTCGTAGCTGAAAATAATCAGATTGATTTTCGTATTTTTTCTTCTTTCAGAGTTTTAATATTATTTAGTTGGCAAGTCTCAAGTCAGTGGAAGTGGAACTGAAGCTGATGCCCGGTGAAAACGAACTATGTTAACACATTATAAATATGGCGGTTGCTGTGTCTGATCAACGCTATAGCTGCTGAAATTAAATTGAAATAGGTTTCTACCGCTGTCAATTTCGTACTTTTGACAGCGAAGATGGCTACAACAACGAATGAGAATGGCAACATCGTTGATGAATTTGAAGAAGCTTTTCAGGTACATAGATATACATACATACATACATAGACATAATGTTTTTGCATACAAATATTTTATGTAGATATGTATTATTACATACATAATTATTGTGAAGGGAAATTTTTTCCTACTCCTGGTGGCTCTAATGCGCTGTTTTTTAGTCTCAGTTCACCTAAAATCAAAGTAGATAAATAACAATGTATGCATGTGTGTACATTATGAATGCTCCATGGTTCTGACGCAAACATGCACGTCGTGGTAGCCACAAGGCTAAAAATTATTACTCTTTGGTGCGTATTAATAGGGGCTGGAGGACACAGCCCCACACCTAAATTGTGTGCTGGTAGGGGCTGGTAGGTTATATTGTCCTATTCGAATCAAATTTAGGTGCGAAAAATTATACAGAATTTTACAGAACAAAACGAAATTAATACTCCATTTGAATTGCAGGCATGCTTAGGTGTACTGACTAAAGACGATGCACAAAAAGTTGAAGTGGATGAACTAAGGTCGGAAGTTGACCAAGTCAACGTGCGATTCGTAGATTTGGCTCGTCAGATGGAAGCGTTCTTTTTGCAGAAAAGATTTCTCCTCTCAGCCTTGAAACCTGAGCTCATTGTGAAAGAAGTATGTACTTCGTAATGCTTTTCCACTAATAAAATTTAAACATAAATTTCGTCAAGGACATCCAAGAACTGAAAGTGGAGCTGGCTCGCAAAGACGAGCTCCTGATGAGGCATTATGAAAAAATAGCTCAATGGCAACACCTTTTGGCTGATCTGCAAAGTTGGGCTAAGTCGCCAGCGCATGGCCAACCTCCTCCTGGTCAGGTGCCTCCTGGACAACAGACTCCACAACCATCACCAATCATTCAGCCTGGAATAATGCCTAATCAAGTAATGTTATTTATTTTTATCTTAAAAGAGCGCCATAAAAATTCGGCTTTGCCCCAGGTTCCAGGTATGGCACCAGGTCCCCCAAATCCTGTGGTCTTGCAGCAGCAACAAATGCAACAGCAGCACCTCATGCAACAACAACAGCAGCAACAAATGCAACAAGTACAGTAAAATTTGCTAACTGACTGAGCTCCAGCTATCAACACTATATTTCACCTCAGGGTCCCCCGATGTCACCGGCTGCAGGTCATCCTGTCCAGCAGCAGATGATGTTCATGCAAGGTCCTCCAAGAGGCCCAATGGGCTTTCCAGGTCCAGGTGGTGCCATGCAAGCTGGCTTGCAGGGTCCCTTGGCCTACCTGGAGAAGACCACGTCCAACATAGGCATGCCGGACACAAGAAGGTGACGGGGAAGGGGCAGGGGGCGCGGAAGAGGCCGAGGAAGGGGCCGCGGTGCCAACCAGCCGGGCATCGAGTACAGCCCGCCGCAATAGGCCCTTTCCATTGCATGCACGCACACGTATCACGGGGATGGGACCGCAAAAATATCAGTCCCTCCCCTATTGAAGCACTACTTGCCTCACAAAGTCATGCCTGGGACCAGATTTCGTTTCGTTCTAATTCTCTCCATTGGTCTTTCTTTGTTTCTTAAGTTTCGCTCTGCAAGTAAATGAAGTAAAACATCTGCCGAAATACTTATGATACAAGTTTTATTTAATGCTGTAAAGCTTTAGTTACAGAAGATATTATTCCGTTAGTAAAGTTTTCAGTTGGGAAAAATATTTAAAATATTAAACTCGCCCAATTGTCTCTGTGTCCAAACGCTAGTGTCCTGCAGTGTGTTCACGCATGTCAGTCGCCTTGCGCCTTCTGCCCATAAACTGTTACCGACAGTCCAAATGCGGACTCCGGATTTGTTGTTATGCCTCTAATTTGTAGATGTGTCTTCTGCTTCATTGACCTGCTTGGAAATTCAAGCCATGTAAAGTTCCTGTGTATCTATGCTTCCAGTCAATGTCTATGAAATTAACTGTAAATACCCGTGTGTAAACTTACTCATATTGTGCCGCCTTTTGTATTTTTGTATATACCCAGAGCATTTGCACCACTGTCCTTAAGATTACGAAAAATATACTCATAATAAACAAGCGGAGGGTGAAAGGTAAATGAGATGAATTATAGTGTTGAAATAGTTGGCGCATTCCCTAAAATTAATCTATAACCATGTTATATTTTAGACTTAAAATTCCATTGCTTAGTTAAAAAATATTAAATCAATTCAATTATGTATGTATTATGAAACAATAATGATAGAGCGAAAGAGTTAAAATTTGTAGTTGTAAATAAAAACGTTCCTCTAACACGACGATTTTTATTTCAGGAGAATTAATCTTTGACCTTGTAAAAAAATCTGAAGGAATTTATGAACTCAATCTCTGCTGCAGATGTTGATGATTTGCTTGAGTAAAATATCAGTGTGCAGAAAGAAATGAGATTCCAATCAGTGCTCGCGGTAGTAGGAGGAAGCACGGCGAGTGCACTAGAGCGTGCACGTTTGTAATGAGTTGAATGCTTGCGCACAGGTGGCTCTGGTAGCGATGCGCCCCAGGCTCACTTCAGTTCAGTCCAGTTGTCCGTTTGTTGCTGTTTTCATTTCACCCTTCGTCGTGTTATCGCTGCCTTTTAAAGAGGTCATGAGATCGATTTGACCCCAACTTCGCTTTCCATCGAAAGGTGAGACATTTTTACTTTCAACGTAGCCGCTGAAAGACAGTCTAGGGAATCAAAACACTCGAATGCGGCAAAGAAAAGCTGGCCGTTAGCCTTTGGGAATTTGAACGAACGAGTTTAATGTTTATTTAGCACAATTTAAAATCCGCTTTTGGGAATTTTGTAGAGAATTTTTAGAGAAGTTGGTCTTTGTACTGTCAAATAAGTCCTAATTTCGAACCCTTGGTTTCAAGAAAATGTAGGAGTTTCGAGAATAAGATGTTCCAAATAAGGAAAACACTTTCTATTTTTCTTCAACCTTTTGCGTCTATGGGAACACATCATCTGTTGATGCATAATAACACATAATGACCCTCGCACAACCGTAATTTTACTAACTCATTCAATGAATGCGAAACGAGCTTGTTGGAATCCTGTTGTAAGAATACGATATTTTTATCCTTGATATTTCTTCAAAGGGGATTGAAAGAGGGCGACAATAATTGAAAATTATTTGAATAATTGTTGGATGTAATAAGCAGCTGATCGATAGTCAATTAGTTCTACAATTTGCAATAAAACTATAAAATACATACAGAAAAATTTCAAATTTTCCCCTAAATTTACATCATCTTGGCAGATTTTGATTCCTCTCGTCAAAAATGTACAGTGTTTGACACTTTTAGGGGAACTCTTCGTTTGGAAATACAATCAGATTTCAAGTTGGGAGACAATCCTCACCATTTGAAAACCAAGCTAACTTTGCAGCCATTTTTCTAATAAAATTCCAGTGCAACTTAGTTAGGTTAATTTTGGCTTCAAATTAATCCTAAGGGATGAGTTCATGCATTGGTATCAAGGATTTTCCAGTATCAATCCTCTTTAAATACAATCATTTTTTTATTTTCAATGATGAATAAATAAAACCTTCAACATCTCTGAACTGAGAGGTCTGTTATTCAATTTCCACTATACAGCAAACCTCAAGTGAAAATTGCTCTCAAGAATCTCTGATATCTTTTAATGTTTAATAATTGTTCTCCATGCTGTTAAAACAAAACAAAAATAAACAAAAAAATGTTTAAATTAAGGTCACAGTATAATAGGGTGAAGATATGAAATTCCAAACTGAAATTCAACACTCATTTTATATTTGAATGCAGATACAAGCCAATGAATTAGACATTATGTTATTAAAAAAATATAATCGACTTTTCTTTCTCTACAGCAAATGCATCAAGTGCGAAGGCGGAAGCGGCGTTCGTCGCAAGGTGTCATTACGACTCCTTTACTTCGGAACATGCGTTGCGTTGACGTGAATCGCGGCGCATATGGCTTTGGCTTCACGATCTCGGGGCAAAAGCCGTGCCTGCTCAGCTGCATAGTTGCTGGCAGTCCAGCGGAGATCGCAGGGCTGCAACCTGGGCATGCACTCATGGCCGTCAACGGCCGAAATGTTGATCGACTTCCGCACGACACCGTGGTTCGTCTGATCGGCTCAAGTTGCGGCCGCCTGCGGTAAGAAAGATATTCTTGGAATGGCAGAGCGTGAAATTTTAAAATTCATCAATTCCAGTCTGCACGTTTCACCGCACTGGCATGAGCAATCCAGCAGCAGCGACTCGGATGGAGAGACAGCTGTGAGAAATCCTGTGCGACTGTCACCACGAAGTGCTGCACCTCCTGCAGAACTTAGAGCTGTCGTTGGTTACCTCGGCACTATTGAGCTTCCTAGACACCTTACACCTGGCTCGAGGTAATATTGCTTCTTCATTTCCTTCAGTCATAGTAAATTCGCATTAATAGGACATAGGACACTGATTAGTTAATAAAATGCGTGCTTCCTCATGTATGTGACCGTATTTGTCTCAGACACTCAGACTATAACACTAGATATTACTGGAAAAATATGCTTAGGCTTGTGCTGCTTGCAAAGGCACCTCTCTCAAGTTGAATCAGTATGTGAGTAATCGAAATTATGTAATATGTGTCAGACAAAATATATTATAATGTAACACACGAATTATTTTGGTTGTAAATACTCCTCAAAACACACTCAATCCTTTTTTTTAAAGTTAACTTTGTGTTAATATTTCTTGTTTAATGATGAATTAAGTCAAATATGCAATCAAACTTTTCTTTCCCCACAGTCAATATTTATTCTAAATATCAATTAAAACACAACTCATGAAACTGTATCATGCATTATTTTTTGTCTTTGACGGTTTTAATTTTGTTATTAAAAAAATCCTTTTTTGTTTACTTTGTAGGCTTGCAGTAATTCGGAGCTGCGTCCGTCGGATGCGTTCAGAACGCAGGGTGCACACAGTAGTAGCCTTGTCAGTTCGCCGTCGACACTCTGTGGTTCTCAGTGATGCGAGTGGTGGCACCATCGCTGAATTTGGTGCTGAACGAGTTGCCTTTTGCGGCGCTTGTGCAGACGACAGACGTTTTTTCGGTCTTGTGACTAATTCTGAGGTCGGCTCCGCGTGCCATGTGTTCATGATTGACCCCTCGTTGCACCCTCACCTCGCGCATTTGCAGCGAGCCGCCGCGTTTCGAGTGGCGTGCACTCCTAATGGGGTCGGCTGTGCTGAATTTCCATCGCACGCCGACCCCATCCTGAGGGCCATCGCATCCCTCACTGCGGCTGCTTCACCTCCGCCCCCTCCTCCACGCAGTAATGCCAGCAGTTGTCCGTCAAGTAATTCGGACTCTGGCATAGGTTTCCGCGATGAAGACTCTCTGCAGGACAGACTCACAGTGCGGGCGATGCCTGACCCGCCTGTTGAACAAATGCGAAAACTAAGTCCCAAGGTAAGCAATGCCAGCAACAACTTGTTAATCTTTAAAATCACTACTTTTTTGTGACGTTGAGACACCTTTCTTTAAGCTTGCCTCGATCCTTCCTTGTATTTATATGATTAACTCAAGTCAACTATCTCTATTTATTCATTAAATTAAAACTTTGTATTACGGCAAAATTTATGGGAGCGTTTTTTTATTTGTGTTTTTAGGTTTATGGTAACGTTGCGCATAGTCTGGAAGACTTGCCTGCGGCTAGTCCTGCTCTGCCATCAGGTGATGACGAGTCAATGACCTCAATAGACCACTGGGGCAGTCTGCAGGACTTGGCTAGACTTGATCAGGGACGGCAGCGGCGGCGTCGGAAGCATCCCACGCACCACCAACACCCCATGCAACCCCCTAGCCAACCGCCTCAGAGCCAGTCGCCGCCACCAACGCTGGACGACGAGTCGGACGTAAGTGACTAGATAACTTATATTTTGCTACGATTTTTAATTAATTTCAATGAAAGTGGGTGTGAAGTTGAGCGTATTTTAATATCAAGTGCGTGGAATGTGTGCAAAAAAATATAATGAACAAATACGCCATTTTCGCGAACGTGTCCTCTTGACAAAGGGAATAAAATCGACCGTGAATACTAGACAAGGCCGTTAGCACCTCTCAGCTCTTCATCTTTTCTCTCTGGAGGTAGCAGTGGGGGCCTGCTAGAGGTCGACTTTCACAGATGTCGCTCGGCGAACATTCTGCAGATCGGAAATTTCGAGCCATGATATTTATTTTGCCGGACATCAAAGCGTTCCTTTTAATCTCCGCGATGAGTCTTTTCTACAAAAGGTGCCTCAAAAAAGAAAGCCGAATTGCCCCAACGAGGGTGGACGGGGGTGGGGCGGCGGCAGCTGCCGCTCGAGTGGGGCGGCAATTTGGGTCAGGGGCAGACGACTGGCCACTTGCTTGTATTGAAAGTAGAAATGCAATCACTGATGGGTGATGAAAAAGCGTGTTTAACGATGTCTGCGCGCGGTGTAGTAGTAAAATGATTCTAAAGCGCTCACACCAGTGTGTGTGTGCGTGTTGCGTTTCAAAAGCGATTTTCTTCTCTCTAGTTTTACTACGCACGCCATGGGATCGGGCGTCGTAAATCATCATTTATTTTCGACACGAGCGCGCATTTTAATTAAAGCGCGGCCCGCTTCCTCGAAGCTGTAAATAATCTCCAGCTGCATCACATCACTTTCCATTCAAATATTCTAGTAAATAGCCAGGAATAGCCGTTTTCCTCCTTTGGGCTCCTCTTTTGCACTCAAAGGGACATTTTAATTAAACTCGTCATGCGGCGCTGTGGACGAAACGTGTTTTGCACAATTTTACGTGCACGCCAGCCGAGAACGAGCTAATTAGCGTTCGGCGGCTAACCGGGCAAAAAGTAGAGAAAAACAATCCGGCTGATTGAGCGAGCACCGAATGCAAAGTACAGTAAAGTACGGCCGAGGAGCGGAGGAGTGGAGGTAGGCCGAGGGAACGAGCGGCGGGGCTGGCTGGAATCAGTCAGTCAGTCAATCAGTCGGAGCTGGCATGAGCGGCGAGCAGGAGGCCGCCGCGGCCCTCAAGCCCCCCAAGTCCCAGGCCAGCCCTCGAGCCTTCACCCTGCCTGCCAGACTGTACTTTGTGAGTAGCCGCTGCGCAACGCATAATCGAGCTCGACCTTAACAGCCCGCTTTCCCGTTTGCGATTGATTATTGTTACGTGTGTGCATTTATGTATTGTATGCGAGCGGGGACGCAAATTGCCAATTAGCGCCGCGAGGGATTGTACTTGTGTGCGTGCGGTGTGCTTTGTCGCCAGGAGTCTTTTGCGTCTGACTCGATCTGCTTTTGGTGCGATGTGCGCTCTGACAATGGGGGCCTTTGTTACTTGACTGTCTTTTTACTAAGCAGTCCGACTGAGTGAGTGAGCACCGCGCGCGGCTTATCATTCAACGCTCAGCACCCTTTTTATTTATTCACTAATGTCAGTCTATTAATATAAAATTTCCTCTGCTGGCACGTTTCGTTTCGTCACAGTAACCTTAAAAAGTGTCGACGCAGCTTGCTTTTTCAACTCGTTGCTGAATTCGCTGGGTTTTAAAGTGCGTTTTCTCGCACATTGGCGGAGCTTACGGCCTAATCGTCTCCCGAGTGCGTCCAAGGGCTTTCGAATGTACTAAATTGCTTCTTTGGTACTCATAGTGCACACAGGTGCGAGGCCTCCTAAGGAACACTGACTGCTCGCAGCTTTGCGGACGCATGCGCCCGCGAGCCGAGCATGACACACCTGAGGAATATAATAAATCCAGTCAGCAACCTTCTGCGGGCAAAACCAGAATTTCTTTGCGTTGTCGAAGAGCATCGAAAGCACCTTACAGGGCTGGACAAAATCCACAGGAAGTCAAAAATTTGTTGGATGCCGCGCGGAGTGGGTTTCCATTTCACTTGGCAACGCGTTGCACATTCTTCACTTTGAATTAGGACGTGATGCTTTTTTTAATTTACATAGTTGTCACTGTCTCTTGCTCTCACCGCCGTCAGTGCCTGCCTTGAATATTTACTCCCGTGAGATTTTTTCTTTATCGATGGCAACGATCCCGTCATTTTAATCTCTCAAGCTAGCTGAACTGTTTGACACGAAATTTTAAAGCAGACTTGCCACATTATTCAACACTGTTATATTAAAAATTGTAATTGTCAAGTTACGTAGCTTACTTTTTTACCTTTATAGATTGATATAAGCTCACGTGGAGTGTAAAATATACTCCTTCTCAGTCGAGATTAAAGAGCGGTCGTCGGCGGCGGCGCGGTCTACTTAAAATGCTATACATCATAATTCATCGCGCTCTACCTTGAGATACTTCGTGCATGTATATTTAGGAAACGAGGAAAGTGCGTCACCGCGCCTCGCCAAAAATCGGCTGAAAATCCCATTCACCTTAACCTGGTGGCTGTGAACCTACGTCAATGTACATCTGCTATCTACCGGATGATCAATGAAAAAGGTCCTTTCCAGCACTTTGATAATATGTGATGTGGCTCCACCGGGAACTCAACAGTGTTGGTAAACACAAATGACGTCAGAAGTAGAAGCATTGAAGTGATTCAGTGGTCAGTCTGGCGGTGGTTTTCCTGCCGCCGCGCACCAGGGCGTAGTTCTCTCTTGAAGTCGTCCTCGTGAGCACCGCAATGCTCCTCAGAAAGAGTCTGCGTAGAAAAACCGTGGGGCTGGATAGGGATCTGCTCAAAGCGGACGGCAAGGATTCCAGGCGCAATTCTGCAGGCTTGTGCATCAAATTCTTCGCCTTTGATCCACGGGTAGGAAGTGGTGTTGTGTTTATCTGATTCGTTTCCTTCGAATCGTCTTCTCATGTACAAAATCCCCCAGGGTTAGAAAATTTCTCTTGATCGAGGAGAGTCACCATCAGTTTAAAAACCAAATATGTATATATTTATGGATACATCAACGTAAAAATAACAGCACTACTTGACCAGTTACATTCCTTATCAGTAGATAAAATATTTTAAAATTATCAACAGCCGCGCCGCAAGAACTCGCACTTGTGAATAATTTTTAAACTTAAGCTCCACTGCTCTCTGATCCACTTTTTCTTAATTGATCAACTGCAGTGCGAACAACCTTTCAAAAAGTGGTGCAGTGGCGGCTCGTACCTGGGATTTTTACACCGTGTCACGCACGACGAGGAAGACGACAAGCCGCCGCCGCCTAAAATGCTGCCTCCACTAACCCCCCTTTGGGGCGCGAGCGGTAGATACATTGTGGACAATGAGGTAACCCTGTGTGGTAGCAATCGTAGCGTTGCGTGTGTGCACTGATGTGAGAGCGAGGCCCTCACTCAACTCCTTCCTCGCACTGTTATCTGATCACAGTTTTTTTCGCCTCTTTCTTTTTCAGCCTGATTTATTGTTATTTATGATTTCCGGTAGAGTTTTATTTCCTATATTTGTATGTGTGTGCGCGTGTGTGTGTTCCTCTCGCCGTGAATGCCTTATTGCACCAGCATAATTTATTTCTCGTGTGTTATGGCTTGTTGTTGAAGAGTTGTATACTTTCCAGTGTCGTCAGTTGTGGTTTACGCCGTCGCTTAGATTTTAGCAAACACTTTTTGAACGCGGAATATCCTATGATAATATAAATACATATGCTTTTTAGCAGCGTGCGTTTTGGTAAATCCATTCACATGAAGCCGTTGTGCGTCATTTAGAATTTCTGCACCCGAAATTTTATTTTTAGTTTTCTCTCTGCATCCATCGAGCGTGATAGTTTAGAAAACGAAACTTGAGTTTAGTCGCGAATTGAAGCTAATTGTTTCTGGTGCCGTGTTTCAGAGCCACAAGGAGAGCTCAGAGGCCAAAGGAGCTCTGGGGGCCCACGGCAGGAACCACAGCGATGTTGGCGAAGTCGACCCATCCAAACCGAACTGCTTTGACTCTTTCGAGAAATTGCTTGATGACCCCAATGGGATGCACGCCTTCTCGGTTAGTTGAGAGTGCCTCAAATACGCTGTTTGCATGCTAATAAGACCTCCTATTATTTGCCGACCCTTTGTCGTTGCTCAAATCTTTTACTCGCGCACACTTAAGCTCCTCGATTCATTATTTCTTTATGTATCACTGTACAGGAGTTTCTAAAGAAAGAATTCAGCCACGAGAACATCTACTTTTGGGTGGCATGTGAAAAGTACCGCCGGTTAAAGGATCACGCGGCGCGGAAAGCCTTGGCCAAGAACATTTTTCAGAAGCACCTTTGCTCTGGTGCCCCTGAACCAGTCAATGTCGACTCTCAGGCTAGGCAAGCGACGAAAGATGGGCTGGAGGAAGCCAAAGAAAACCTATTTGTCGCCACTCAAAAGCAAATCTTCAACCTGATGAAATTTGACAGTTATCCTCGGTTCCTTAAGTCAGATTCCTACAAGGACTCGTCAGAGCATTTCAATCTAGACCCTGATCTCATTTTGCACGCTAAGGATGAGCCAAACCCTGGAAAAGTATGCATTGAGTCAATTTTTGCTTCCGCGCGAGCTATAAATTTCCCCATGCAGCTAAAGAAGAGCCAAAGTGACGCGGAAGACAGGAGGCGGAAATCTCTCTTACCCTGGGGGCGAAAAAACTCGGGACAGTCAAGGTCCAAATCGAGGGACAGAGGTGAGGAAAAAGGGCACGACGACTCTAGCTCAATTAGGTCAGAGCTGACCAGCAGCAGATCGTCTCTGGCCTCATCGGACCTGGCTCTGATCCAACGAAACACAAGCAGCAGACAAGTGAGAGGATGGCGACCTGAAATTTATATGAAAGTAATGTCGTTGTGTCTCAGTCGGTTTCGCTGGGCGACGTCAGCCAATCTGGCGAACTCTGCAGAGTAATTCTTCCTGATGGTGCCACAACAGTAATTTCAACTGTCCGCGGAGACACAGTCAAGCAACTCATAGCTCGGCTGTTAGAAAAAAGGGGTCTGCAATACAGCACATTTGAAATTTACGCCTCTGGACAGTCAAACGTGAGTAGTTTGCACAAAAATAAACCAACCGCTCAATCATGAATATTTTAGAGCGTCAATTTGTCGGACGAAAGCAGTGTGCTCAGCGGGAAAGAAGTGCGTGTTGAGCAACGAGTAGTTTTTAGACTTGATCTCCCAAGCAAGAAAACCCTAGGTGTCAGAGCAAAGGCCTCAAAAACATTGGCGGAAGTTTTAAAGCCCATTCTGAACAAGCACAATTTAAAATTGGAGAATGCCATTGTAACACTGGTAATAGAGATATCAATGCTCAACCACTTCCTACGATAACTAATTTTAAATTCATGGTTAGATTTGCGATACAACCCCGCTTGATGTGAACAAGCCAATCACTTTTGTCGAAAATGAGAGATTGCAAGTTTGCATTAGCGGCAACTCGGGTTTGTTTACAAAGAAATAATATTGTAATCAAAGAGCTTACTTACAAACAAATTATAGCAGGCCAAGCAAAAGGAAACAAATCTACATTGGACGAAATCACAAACAGGGTTTTTGAGGAACTACTGCAGGGCAAACCCACTGAGAGTGCTCAAGGCTCCGACCAAGGTTCTGTAAAGGTGAGAGTTGCTTTGCCTTTGCTTTTGGCTTCAGCTTGTAAATAAAATGCGGCTTTACAGTCTGAGGACTGGAGTTCTGACCACGGCTCAGGAATATTTGGACGATTTCTGAGGAGAGACTCTGCATTCACGGACAAAACCAGGGTCAGTAGGCCATACCAAGATGCTTGCTTTTGCCGACTCTTGATCCTGTCATGACCAGGCGACATAGGTTTAAACTTTAAACAACCGATTTTCTCTTTCACAGGAGTCCAAAAGCAAAAAAGGAGCTGTGCCAAGGTTCATTGACGTGCATGACAATACTCTAAGAGTGCCTGGACTAAGAGTGAACCCTAAAGGTCAGTCTGAAAGTGAAGGTGAGTTGACAAGCTGAAGAGGCGTGCGTATCAACAAAATCCTGTCTCATTTTATAGAGCTTTACGAAGGTCTGAAAAGAGCACAGCGCGGCCGTTTAGAAGACCAGCGAGGCACTGATATTAACTTTGAACTTCCTGACTTCTTGAAGGTGAGCCAGCCAGCGAGCTGAGCTATCGGTGTTGCATGTGGTTTTTAGACTTCCAAAATCTTCCTTCAGTGCATGTGTCCAGGTTAACAAAATAGAAAATTATTCGCTTTTTATATTGAAATCATAATTATAGATTTGGCGCTAAGCTCAATTGAAGAGACAGTGTTATAAAGCATTTTTTGTACTGTTAGGATAAAGAAAACTCGCCAAGGTGGCTCCAAAAAGGACGCCTCTCTGAAGGGGACTGCCTGCCATTGATGTCAACAGAGGGAATCGATCTGTCTTCAGGGTTGTTGCCAACGGTGGAACAGGCTGAGGCTTACTTTGGCAGCAGAATGCCACCTCTGTCGCCTCCCATTCGACATCCTATGGACCCACCACCTTTACCTCCCAAGCCGAAAACATACCCAAAGCATGTTTCCAAGTGGGCACCATCTACGTCCTCTGACGATGATAGAAATTCCACAACAATAGTGTGAAAAGGAAACTTAAAGCCAATCAAATTATTTATTGGATGATTTGTGTGAGTGGTTTCATTTTGTTTTGTAAGTTTTAAATACTTCTTGTACACTGTCATAAATTTATTGTGGTTTGTAAATTAAAAATTTTATAGAGCTGTCCTTCAACTACCTATATTTTAAATATTTTCTGTAAATTAATGTGAATACAAATACTATAAATATTAATTCATGCACAATTCAGAATAAAATTTCTTTGGAAAACTATCATATTTCTTTATCATCATATCCAGGTGAATAATCATATCTCATCAAATTCTTTAGTTTTAAAAAATGATACACAAAGTATTATTGATGTTTAAGATATTTGATAAAGAATGATTTATTAGACACTAGGGTGAACAACATAAATATATCAAATAGTTATTAAAGCAGACTGTTCCAGTTTGATATTATCGGCTTCACAAAGAATAACAACGTTCAATTGAAACAATTAAAGCTGATTGATCGTCACAGTTACATGGTACTCTTTTTTTACTATTAATATTATTTGGATGATTTATTTGCTACACGTAGATGAATACCAAACTCCCAAAATATAACTTTGAATCAAAGAAATAAAATTTAAGGGAAAGTGCTAATTTTATTTCAGTAATGAAGGTTATGAAATCATTTAACTCAACAGTGCTCTTCGCACTTCAAGGAAAAAATTGTAGTGACAGACGATATTAAGAAAGAATAAAATGAATGAAATTATTGTTTTCATAAATCTACGAAATTAACCCTTAAATTTTAAATAAGTAATGATGACCTATTTTTACAAAAAAAAATTGTAAAAGTTTACGGATCAATGACAAAGATTAACCTTGGTTCGAACCAAAAACACATAAAATAAATTAAAAAAGTTCTCACGCTCCGTGGTTTACAAGTTGATGGAAAATGGATTTCGCGCCTTTTGTTAACATGCGACAGACGCGCCCATTTTTGTTAAGAGAACTCAGAACAGGCCAGGCCGGTCAATGCCGTCAAATCAAAGCTACAAGTAAGGAGAAGGAGAGTAGATGATACACTCTAGCCAAGGCCAAACATTACGCACATGTTTGGCTGTTAAAAGTTATTTTTGTTTCTTTTTTCGAATTTTCGTTTGTTTTGTCACACTTGGCACACTCAAGATAATATCTGGATCATGTCTGACGAGGACGAGTATCAGGCGAAGAAGGCTTTTCCTGTGGATGGTCTTTTAAAGACAAAGGTTACTTTAAAACCTGGCGAGGCGCCTTCAGATGCCATTGAATACTTGAGATTTGTGGCGTAAGTAATATTATGGTGTCACGTGTGAAATGTTTTTATTCCGTGATCTGCAGACACGAAGCGTCACAGTGCGAGGATGTGGTTGTGGCTGTCATAGATGAAAAGAAGCTGCGCAAACAAACCGTGGTTTACAGCAGTGGTTTTGAGAAAAAAGTAATTTGATATTTTTTTCTTCATCAATACATATAAGTATCTATATACGTCAAACAATCAGCATTTCTTTCGTGCTGAATGATCTCGTGAATAGTATTGATTTTTAATTGAAAACTCATACTTGCAGGATGAAAATCCGTTGTCCTTGCAATTGGTTCCTCGAGAGTGGAAAATTTGCCAAGTTTCTGATTTCTCCAATGTCCGCACCCAACTGGCAAAAATGAAGGCGAGCAGCTCAATAACAGCAATTAATGTGCAGAGAAAAGAACTGGTATATTTTTAAGCATAAGTCAAAATGTAAGTGATCCTTCGTAAATTGTTTTTGTAATTTTAGCCACTAAAAGGGGATCAGCGATCTTGGTGCCGATTCTGTCTTGGGTCTGAAATTAGTGCCAAAATTTATGAAACAACATCTCCAACGATGAAAGACAGTGAGGAATTCCATCCTCCTCTAGCCAGCATTATTTTTTCCTTGGACCAGGTAGTTTTTTTAATATCCAATATCCATAGATAATTTGAATTGATAAATATTTCAGCCGTTGATAGAAAAGTTACTGGAGTACCATACAAGGTGGATGCAATCCACAAGTTTCACTGTAGAGCAAGGCAGGTGGATTTATTCATTACTGGCAGGACTGGAGCTGCCACTCACGCCTGATGTATGCAGCGTTATTAGAGCGCTTGCGAGGACATGCGCAAACGTGAGAGATAAATTGGTAAGTAATGTCGCTTTTTTGATTGTGTTCGATATTAATTTATAATCATAGCAGGTTGATTGTGATGCGCAATTAGTGACAGCTCTCAACCTCATAATTTGTCTTGTCTCCAAATACTTCCGTCAACTTGATCTCGAAGAATTGTAAAAATAAAAACAATGATAATTTTTCTATTCTATCTCCATTTCTCTTTATATATTCAATCTCCGATATAAATGCACTCTTACAGACCTTCCCAAATGTCAAATTAATCATGTTCGCCGATGATCTTGTTCTGCTCTCAAACTGCTTGGAGGAATTAAAAAATTTCATGGCCAATTTAATCGACTATTTAGCGGATAAAGAGCTCAAATTAAATTTTTCAAAATGCAGCATACTCAAGTTTAGAAACAAGGGAAGAGGGAGGCTGAAGCAAACCGACAAATTAGTAGTGAGAAATGAGGTCGTCGATTTCGTCACCGAATTTACCTATTTAGGAGTAACGTTTCAGTCTTCCGGAATTTCTTTTTCTAAACATATTGAGAAAAAAGTGAGAGCATCAATTTTAGCCACCTCCAAACTGAACTCTCTCCCTAGATCATCAGTCAGCACTGCTTTGAAACTTTTCAATCTTGCAATAGCTCCAATCGCAAGCTACGGAATAGAGGCAATTTGGCCATTTTTAAGTCTCAAAGACTTTAATAAATTAGAATCCTCCAAATCAAGATTCCTAAAAAGAGCTCTATCTGTATCTAAGTTAACTAAATCCAGGCTGACATATAAATTAGCAGACACTGAATTTTTTGTAAAAGAGTTGTTAACAAGATATTCACTGCCGGAGACTGACTCATTTAAAAAGTTCATAGCTAACCAGGACTTTAAGGCCTCCGAAATCGACCCGGGGTTTTTCGTCACCCCCGCCATGGTCAACCAAAGTTGGAAGGGAGCCCTTTTTAATAACAGACACATGTTCACGAGACACGCTTGTCACGGTTTTCACTATTTTATTTGTAAAAAATTGACCTACCACTCCTGCGCGAGTGAGGACTGTGAGTGCAAATTCTGTGATAAACCAATCAGTTTCTACCATTTCCTCCAATGTGATAAGAACACTTTGACACTGTGCCAAGCCGCCAAAGCAAAGACTAGCAATGAACCTGTGATTTAATTATTGTATATGCCTGTTGTTGTACACCCGTGGTGTCTAATAAATATTTCATTCATAATTTTTCTATTAATTATATACTGATATTTTTATTCTTTGGAATTGTACCAATTTGCGTAAATTGTCGGTACCACTGTTCTCACATCTCATGCATCGTCCAAACGTATGTATAATTTTTTTTTACAGTCGCGCTGAAAGATCTCAAATGAGATGTCACAACATTGATTCAATACCCTGTTGAATGACGCCTTCGATTTCCACGCCAATGTCAGCTGGAACCCAACATTTTCAAATTTCAGTTAGCAATAAAATTATCAAAAGTTTCACTCACCGTTGCTGATGATATATATCGACTCCTTGTCACCCTCCATTTCTGCAGTCTGTGGCACGGTCAAATCCTTATCATTCTTTTCGTGCTTCTTATTGTGCTTGTAGCTAGCAGACATTTCTGTAAAACCTTTAAACCAGACTAATCAGCACTTGGCTAGAAACAGGATCAATCTCGTACTCTTTGGACAGTATTTGCACTTGTAAGGGCGCAGGCCATAGTGGCGGTTCATGTGTTCAGTCAGGGTCTGTTGTCTGGTGAACGTCTTCTTGCAAAGCTGACACAAATATGGCTTTTCACCAGTGTGCGTCCTCTCGTGTCGAAGCAAATCGCCTTAGAAATAAATTAAATGCATTTTAGTATCCAAGTTTAGTAGATTCGTGAAAAATCTACCTCTGGTTAAAAATTGTGATGGGCACTTTGTGCAACTGTATCGCTTGATATTATTGTGGCGCATTTTGTGGCTCCTGAGCTGCGCCTTTTGCCGAAACGATTTGCCGCACAGTTCGCAGAGGTGCGCTTTTTGGTTGAGATGCATGGCCATGTGAGACTGGAGCACAGATTTTTGCGTAAACGACTTTTGACACTCCGAACACTGGAAGGGTCGTTCACCAGTGTGAAGTCTTTGATGCACCTGATAAAGAAGTTTTTTTCCAGTGAACTAGTTGATTGAAAAGGATTTAATTTCACCTTCAATGACTTCTTTTCAGTGAAATGGGAACCGCACTCGTCACACTTCCAAGGTTTGTCGCCCGAGTGGATTTTTTCATGTCTTGCCAAATTTCCACTGGTTGTGAAAGCATTGCCGCACGCCTTGCACGTGTATGGTTTTTCCCCAGTGTGGCATCGCCTGTGGACTACGGAGGGATTTTAATTTTAATATTTTTTATTAGGAGTTCAGTGAAATTATTACCCATTAAATTATTCTTTGTGGAAAATTTGAAACCACACTCTTCACATTCAAAAGGTTTAGCGTGGCAAGATTTATGAGCTGCAAACACATAGTTGTTACAAATTTATCCATAGATTTGATTAAATTCAATTTTACCACTCAGTGCTGAATTAGAGCCAAACTTCTTTCCGCATATTTCACAAATGACCGAGGAGTCACTGTTTTCTATGGAGTTAGAGCATTTCAGGGTAACAATATTCAATTGATCCCTTGCTATGTCATCTGTTTTCTCTAGATAGAAATGTTTTAATAAATATTGCTAGCACTGAAAGAAACAACAAACCAAGTTTTGGTTTAGTTAAATACTCTTTGTAAGTTTCTTGATATGATGCGGCGCATTCAGTCGCTTCCTAGAAATTGAAAACTGAAATGAAGTGACAAAACATAAGCAAAAGTGATTGTTATTTTCAACCTTCTCTTTTTCAATGGCCAAACTGAGAGCGCTGATATCTGCAGCTGAATGATTCACTATTTCCTGCAGTTTTTCAGACATGGTGTTCCAAAACTGGACAGCCTCCAATTTTTGCTCTGCTGCCATAGTGGCAACCATAGAGACTGCATTTTCAACCTGAAAGTTAATTTAATTTATTGTTATTGCGGTTTATTGCACAAAATTAAAACTAAAGTATAGCAGAAAGCAGAAAATTATGGAGAAAAATTAATTCAATGAAAATTAATAAACTTAACAAAAACGAATTCTCCTTCATAAGAAAAAAACAATAGAAGGTAATAGGTATAAATAGATAATTATCATATTATACATATATGGGGATCTCAACCTCAATGAGTCAATTGCTAATTTTTAGCGGAGAACAGAGAAATTAAAATTTTGTTGTCATTATTTGAGATTTAAAGGTTTATTTAAATCAATATGGTAAGATTGATATTCACTTATTTTAAATTTTATCAATATCTAGTGTCAAAGCATTATGACAAGTTGCGCCGTATGCATTTATGCATAGCGGTGTCGGCCAAATAGTATTGTATGATGTGATTTGTGTCCTGGAGCGCCTGGTTTTCTGATTGAGAGGTTACGCCAGGTGGTCGGCGATGCAGCGACGGGGATAGCACGTGTTCCCGGTAAGCAACTCTTTCGATGTTTTGTTTGAACTGAAAATCTCACCTTTTGTTTAAAAATTTGCAACGATTTACCAGAAGACATGGTAAATTTATTCCAGTTTTACGCTGCCGACGGCAATGCGTCCATTTTGCTCTTTCTCTGCTAGTATGCCTAAGAAAAATAATAACAGTAATAGAATCCTGTGTTGACAACAGAGGGCTCTGCATTTACGTGGGATGTGGGATGTGGCATGAACTAAACTACTAAACAAGACCACGCTGGTGCAGTTATGTATTATCGGGATTTTTCCAGCTGCTGGAGGGTGGCAGGCAGTAGGAATAGGAATCAATAATTTATCTTGGCACGTCAAATTTAAAGAGCTAGGAAAATGACTAAGAAACAAAAAAGAAGTGTAGCAGCCGTTGCTCATGAAATATCTGACGAAGAGATAGTTGAGGTAAGTGAAAAAGATACATTATTATACGTATGTACATATACATACATTATTTAACTAAGGTATGTATTCTCTTATTTTGTTATTTGAAACGTATTATAGTTTTCACGATCCTATTTTTCAGCAGCCTATTCCGCAGAAGAAATCAAAGAAGAAAGTCAAAGTGGACATTCCAATATTTTCAACAGATGATATCGATGACTTAATTGTTTCTGAAAGATCGGTCTTTCCGACTGATTTGAAGCAACGACACCCTCTCTTTGGAGCAGGTACATAATTTGACAATTTTTTAAATTGAGGACAACATAAAATATTCCTTTATTTTTACACATTACTGTGTAAATAGAGGAAATGGGTCGTCTTTAGATAGCGTCTATTTTTGCTTCTATTTCAGATTACAAAAAGAGGTGTAGTCTTTCTGGGTTATGTCGCTATCCGCAAAGGGATACTAGTGTTATTGCTACCAAGGAACGCAAGAAAAAGCGTGTCAAAGATGAGTCAATGGATTGCGAGGAAGTTAGCGACTGTGAACAAAATATAGGTCTTGACACCACATCCACACACTTGACGGATTTACCATCAAAGAAGAGAAAGAAAAAATGGACTGTTTCTTGAATTTAAGTTGTGAGTAAAACGCATAAATGATAATTTTTTTGCAAAATGTTTTATTTACATACAAAACAAAAATTGATGGATAAATGACCACGATTAATGGAATGGAGAAAACAATAATTATAATTCATCATGCTCTTCTGTGTTGATCTCTTCAACATCGTCAGTCTTATCTTCTTCACTCACTTCCTCACTATCTTCATCGGGCTGAAATATAATAGTTGATTAATTTAAAATATCAATAACTCAAACGTGGCAATCATTACCTTCTCATCAGGGGAAATGCCCAAAGTTTTTCGCATCATCGACTCAATGCTGGTGGCAAACTCTGACGTATCCTTGAGCATGTACCCTGACCTGAGGGTTGCTGTTCTGAACATCATGAGAGCCATGTCTTTAGCAGTGGGGTCAGCAGGGTCATCCTCAACCCTTCTCAACAATTCCTTGATCAGAGGGTGTCCAGGATTCACTTCAAGAACCTGAACAGCATTATATGTAAGGTCTATCAGATCCAATATCTGTGAACACTACCTTCTTCTGGTTGAGGTAATAGCTTCTCTGAGGGTCTTCAGACTTTTGGTGAGCGTTCGACACGGCCAGTCGTTCCATGTTGCCAGTCCAGCCAAACATGCTGGCCACAAGTGCACAGGGCGAGTCGGTCAACCTCTCGGATAGGGTAGCCTTTGAAATGTGGCCCTTGAGCGCGTCATCATTCAACCATTTGACCAGAGGCTCAAATCGAGTCTTCAGGGCCTCCTTCTTTTCCTTAGACGATTCAGACTCATCCAAGGTGAAGCCCTCCTTGGCAACGTTCTGGAACTTCTTGCCCTCAAATTCGGGCAGAGCTGAGATGCAGTATTCATCGACGGCTTCCACTAGGTACAGAACCTATAAATGATTTTGATTTTTAAGTTTGTGACAGAATTGGGAATTACAAGTTTTACCTCGTAGCCCTTCTTCAGCAGCTTTTCGACAAAAGGCGACCTCATGACTTCCTCCCTGTTAGATCCAGCAATATAATAGATGTGCTCCTGCTTTGGCTTCATCCTTTCAACGTATTCCGCAAGGGAGGTCAGGTCAGTGCCGTTAGACGAAAGGAACATCAGCAACTTGGCCAGGCGGGTGCGGTTGGCAGAGTCTTCGATAACTCCAAGCTTAATGCTGCAAATTGATTAATTTCAGGTTTGAACTCAAAATAATTAAGGATTGAGCTCACTTGGTGGAGTATTCCTTCCAAAACTTCTCGTATTCATCCTTGTCCATTTTCTTGAGCATGTCAAGAGCCTTGCGAACCAGCTTTTTCTTGATAATTTTGATAAGTTTGTGCTGCTGGAGAGTTTCACGGGAGACATTCAGGGGCAGATCATCAGAGTCAACAACTCCTTGGATGAACGATAGATAGCTGGGCATCATGTCTTGCAGATCATCGCTGATAAAAACACGTCGCACAAAGAGCTAAAAAAGAAACGGTTGAATTGGTAATCAAATTCATTAATAAAGAAAATTACCTTGATGTGATCGGTCTTAGTACCGTATCTGTTGAAACCTTCTCCCGGTTGGTTTTCTGGGACATACAGAAGAGACTTGAACGTTACTTCTCCCTCAGCGACAAAGTGGACCTTGGTGAGAGGGTCCTTGGTGTCTTTAGTCAGACTTTTGTAGAATTCGTTATAGTCTTCTTCTGAGATGTCGGCAGGCCTAGGGACGCAAAATTAATTTATTTACAGTTTAACTTAATATTTGTTATGCATACTTTCTGGTCCAAATGGGCTTGGCTTCATTCAGCTTTTCCCAGTCCCAGACGGTCTTCTCGACCTTCTTTGTCTTGGGCTTGTCATCCTTTGCCTCTTCATCCTCAACTTTACCATCTTCTTCATCAACAATGTCCTTGTCCTCCTCCTTGGTGGCTTCTTCCTCGATTGGCTCTTCCTCAGTAACCGTTTTGCTGGTCCACAGGTAAATAGGGAAGTTGATGAACTGAGAGTACTTCTTGACAAGGTTCTTGATGTTTTCTGGCTGAAGATAATCGCCAGCTTCTGGCTTCAACTTCAAGCTGATCTGGGTTCCACGCGGCAAAGTGTTTCCTCTCGGGTCTTTGGCGATATTGAAGCTGCTCGTGTCACTTTCCCAAATGTACTGCTCATCCTCATTGTTCTTGCTTGTGACAACAACTGTGTCGGCCACTGTGAAGATAAAACTTGTTATTATTGTACAATACATTAAGATTAATTAAATCTCAAACTCACCAAGGAATGCCGAGTAGAAACCAACTCCAAACTGCCCAATCATGTCATTGGTGTCCTGAGATCCCTGAGAAGCATCTTGCATTTTGGTGAGGAACTCGGCAGTGCCAGACTTAGCAATGGTGCCAAGGTTGTTGATCAAATCGCTCTTCGTCATTCCAATACCAGTGTCTGTTATGTGCAGCATTTTCGTGTCTGGGTCCAGCCTGATCTTTATCGCTAAGTCAGACGTGGCAGAGAGGGCGGACGGATCAGTCAGCGAGAGCAATCTGATTTTATCCAAAGCGTCTGATGCGTTGGAAATCAATTCTCTCAAGAAAATCTAAGAGAAGCGTTTAAAATTATTACATAATTATTTTTCTACTTTAAAAATATAGCATACCTCCTTATTTTTGTACAGTGAATTGATGATAAGTTTCATCATTCTATTGACTTCAGCCTGGAAAGTGAATTTCTCCGCTTTGTCCCGCAACTCTTTTATCTGTGCAACATTGAGACCATCCAACTTAATAGCTTCCTCTTCTCTTTTGACTGCTTCATCGTCTGAAGTTCAACACATTAATTAGCTGATAATTATTTCCTTCGAACAAAGATTATCATACCTGTTCTTAAGGCTTCTCGACTGCTTCCCAAATCAGGTTCCACGGTGACTGTTTGTGGTTCTTCATCAGCAGCTGCTCCCGACAGCCCTAAAAAATTAAACTTGTCAAGAAGTGTCAAGTGACAATTCCACTGATCCAGCCTGAGCCGACTCTTTAAATAACGAGATAAAGCATGCCTGTGCGCTTTCAGTCTCCCTCTATTATTTCCTCACATTCGAATCGTGTCGAATGAGTATTATCATGAATTAACTTGAAATATACTTGTTTTTAACAATTTAATTTACTGTTCAAATTCAAAGAAATTTCTGGAGTCCCCTATGTTTGACACGAACTTTGGACACGGCGTCAATTTTAGGGAACAGCAAATTTGCCGGTTCAACGACCCCCTCAAATCTGTTTTAAAGTCCCCCTTGAATGTGGAACTATGTACATTCACGCGATTTCTTTGAAACAAACCTGATAAAAGCAAGATCCCCAGAGAGAGGAATATTAGGTGCTTCATTCTAGCTGATCCCGAGTTTACTCTTGACAGGACAATTCTCTCTAAACCGCTGCTGAAAGACTGCTGACGGACGGTGCGGCGCCTCGCCTCCAAACTTTGCTTAGCGTGAGCAAAGTTTAAAGGGACTACGTGCACCAATGACGTTGGACCACGCAGAAAAATTGAACCAATCAACGAATGCTATCTGGCAGCCAGCTGCACCAATATGATTTTGTATTGGCTTCCTTTAAGCGCGGTAAACGTAATACCATTGAATTCACACAAATCCTTGCTGACACGCGTCAAAATTACAAAAATTAATACGCGATTTGACTTTTAACCTTGAAATATAGTAGTGATACTCGATCGGGATCTGCTCAATTTTATGGCTTCTATTACAGATTTAGATAAGTTATTTTTTTATTAGTTTTTTTATTCTCTTAAAATATTTAAATTTGAAGCAGTCATTTTATAGTTTCAGATATCAGTTTCAGTAATTATCGTAATTATAAAACGGTAAAACAGTAGAAATCTAATAGGGATTATGACAATGACGTCGCAAAATTAAAAAAGGCAAATTGCTCTACGCAGTATATTTTCAATCAATCAAATTACCCAGAGGCAACAACATTAATTATTCTTCAATTATTATATTAACACGATACAATAATTTACTCGAAACATTTTAATTATTTAATATACAATTTTATATATAATTATTATTGGAGCATGGTGTGTGTGTGCTTCATATTATTTTGAATATTTAGACATGTAACTCAAATGCTGTACTAAAATTGTAAGCACAAATTAACAGAGATCACATTATGGGAATCAGTTTTAACAAGGCAGGGTATCAGTCTGCTTTTTCATCAGTTTGTCTGCTGACGACCTTCTTTATTGACGTCTTGAAGGACTTGCTCCCAGGCCGCAAGGGACTGCAAAAAAATACGAGCAAAATTTTTCACAGTCTGATTTTAAGTACAACATTGTACCTTCTCATGGAATTTTATTTGTGCATCAGCCATACTCAAGAAGAGCTGCTTCAGGTCTCTTCTTTTTTCCAAGTGCCACCTTTCAAAATCCGATCGAAGAGTCTCATTGGCACACTCAGTTTGATCTTGCTTCTCCTTTGATTCAAAATTTATCAGAAAAGAAAATTAGATTTAAAATAATATCAAACCTCGGCTAGCTTAATAAGATCTCCAATGCTTGCACTCAACTTTTGCAACCGCTCTTCCTTGTTTTCTGGACTTTTCCAAAATGCGTAACTCTGACTATTGGTCTCCTGATTTTGACCAAGTTCGCTCTGGAGCTAAACGACACAATGTAATATTTTTAAATTAAAACACCCAGCATTTGAACTACCTGCTCTTTTTCAGCACGCTTCTTTCCTAGTTCCTCTAGAACCAGTTCATACTCAATCTGTGAGGCGTCTCGCCTCTCTAATGACTCTTTCACAGCATCAATGTAAAGCAGAAACTCTTTCAGGGGCTGACTGGTTATGTGAGGGAACTCATTGACCAAGGTTTGCTCCTCTGTGGATATTGACTCAAATGCCTGGCCTATTGTGGCCAGGAGATTCCCAAGCTCAGGCTCCACTGATGACCAGAGGTTAAAAACCGGGTGCAGCTGCTGCAGTTCACCCAAATGTTCTAGATAAACAATGTTTCAGCACACAATCGCTTCAACTTTTTTGTTTGAAGTGCGCACCTTGTTGTTCCTTGTTGATTCGGTGACTTATCTTCTCAATGCTTGTTAGTTTATCAGTGAGGCTCTGCGAGTAATTCAGCATCAGATCAAAATCATGAGGTCGTCCTTTTGCGAGATAGATCCCGGATATGTTTTGAATAGAATCAGTCCATCTGCTTATCAGACCTTGTTTGCTCTTCCTCAAAACTGTAAAGTCCTGAAGCAATTTTTTTTAATAAAGAGGAAAACTTGTCTTTAAATTTGCATGGTACTAACTGAGGGTTTTGCAGTGATAAAACCTTTAAAGTTTGCATCAAAGCTGAGGAATGGGTGATCAGCCAATCGATTCATGAACTTGTGGAGCATAGCCATGCGGTGAAGAATAAACTCTTTGGAATATCTGTCCAGCTGACCCATGAGAGTGTGTTTCTCTGGCAGTGGCTATTTACATAAATTAACTATAGTAATACAAAATATATTAGGACAATCTTGCAACTACCGGAATAAGATTGTTAGGATGATTTTGAACAAGCTTCTCACGAAGCCACAGAAAGTCATTAAATCTTCTGCGGACAACATACTCAGTCTCTTCAAAATCTGACCGTGACGTCTGTGGAAAAGAGACTTAATAGCAGTGCCAAATGAAAAATACTGTTGACAATTTACCTTCGTAGTAACTCTAAATGTTATATAAGTTTCAAGTGTGCTGAGGAGCTTTTGGGGATTATCTACTCGAATCTGCAACTCTCTTCCATCATACTGAAGATCAGCAACATCATCTTGGTCTTGCAGTGTCGAGAAACTTTCGATGGAAGGCGACGCAGCCTAGGTGAAAATTATTTTGTTTTATTTTGTGACGTGCATGTACCGCTTTATATAACTTACAACCGATCCCTCGAAAGAGGCACTGCAAGTGGAAAATGGATCATCAAAGTCTCGGCTCTCATCTCGCCGAGCAACACCTTTGCATTCTGTGGACACTTCAATCACAGCACCTGGAGGGCTCTCCATTTTTTAACCCACTCCTGAAAATAAAAGAAAATTTTTAATAATTTGTAATGATACAAAAATATCATTATCACTCGTTGATAGCCTTAAGTGTAATTATAGCTTATTTTTCAGTAATTCTCTTGGAATATACAGTTATATAATACTGGCGAGGCTTTAGGGAAATGTGATTTTAAATTTGGTTTGGTGCCGTTGTTAGTATCTACAATAGTATATCTCTCAATATTAAGTCAGTTTATTGGATAAATAAGTGCCTGAAGCAAGGAAAGGAGACTGAAACAAAGTGATTTCTTGTACAAAATCCCTTACTACTTTCAAGGAACAAAAATTTGAACAACATTTTTATATAATTATTATTCTATCTGCTGCAATATGTACATAATTATTATGCTATGTTCGAACTTTCTATGGGATGTTATCATAAGAAATGAAATGTCGAGTTATTTCTATAGGCTAACCTATGCTTGAAGATTCTGTGTCGTCGAATGTTATTTAGAATTATAATAACTTGCAAAAATACAAATCCAGATGTTGATTCAGGTGACACTTCTTCGAGGATTTGATTTTCGTGCAGGCTTGTGTCCTAAAAAGAAGGCCAATCACAACAACAGCTGTAAGGGCGTGGATTCTGAAGAAGAGAGCGCACTTGGGTGACTCCTGGGGGCAGACAACGGAACTAACAACTTTAGAGTGGAGGTGTGGACTGTCTAGACCGATAAGTGACCGACCACCATGGCCAAAAATTGACCTTTTTTTCGAACTCATACTCTGCTATGTTCACTGCCTAACCTTTTTCGGTGAGTACCCTAGTTACAGATAATCCTTTTTATCAATTTGAAACGAGACTACGACTTCTTTCTCGTTAGATACACGCAAATTGATGAGACCGGGTGCGCCGTCCATTTGCTTCGTGATATACTTAATTCGCCATGTGATTTTGTAATTCATTTAAATATTTGACAGTATTTTAAGATTTAATGTCAAGTTTTTTGTCATCGTTTTAAAGATAAATCATGTATGTTTCAGGACCATTGTAAATTTAAATCTCTTTATACGATGGGGATTCAAGATTTGCAGACTTTTATCCAGTCCTACGCCCCGGGCGGCTGCGTGTCCATAGACCTGCTGAAAATTGCAGCAAGGAACAGAAAACCACAGCCGCTTGGACGGAGACTTCGTCTTGTTCTGGATGCAGAATGTTGTCTCGACAGACTTTATGGAGGATACTTCTCAGGTAATTTGTAATGCTTAAACTCTTCTTTATTTCAGCACATGCGATATCAAATTCAATCATAAATTTATTAATCGTCACCGTAAAATAATAATTGAATTGCTTTAGCAATAATTTGAAAAAATAGAAAAAATTTCTGTTTTTCAGACTGGGCCAGTGGTGGACAGTGGAACAGAATGGTGCAATTCTTGTCCACTTTGATTCAAAATATGCAAGCACATGGCATAGAGCTTGTCGTATTTTTCAATGGGTGCTTGGAGCCTGATAGAGCCGAGCAGTGGCAACAAGCACAGCAGAGCGTACGCCACAGGGCGACGTCTATTCTTCGTCATCTTGCCTCTAAAGGCACTCCTCCACCAAAGGTTTGGTGGATTGCTCCTGAGTGTCTCCGCACATGCCTCAGGATGGCTCTGAGGCATCTCAATGTCTCTGTGGTATTTTTGCAGATTTCACATCAAAGAATGTCCTTGGTAATGGGCTACATTTTTGTTTCAGATGTGTAGCATGTACGACCACAGACAGGAGGTGATTGCCTTCTGCAGAGAAAATAACTACAATGGCTTGCTAGTCGAGGACCCAGAATATGCAGCATTTGATCCTCCAAGGTATTTTTCGTCACAGCAGCTCAAGCTCACTTACAAAGTAAGCATTAAACGACATCAGCAACTACCATTGATGGTCTATTTTCGCAGGGTGCTCTTGAAACAAAAGAATACTTGATGGGCAAAGTTGCTGAAGCGCTGGAGTTGTCAAACAATAAGCTGCCTGCAGTTGCTGCTCTTTTGGGCAACCACCTGATCTCTGAGGAAAGTCTTGACCCGTTTCACAGAAAAATTTGCCCTGGGCACCAAACTGGAAAGGTTCAAATCACTTGCTCTCTGAGGCTCATTTGCTGAAAAGTCTATTTTCTGCAGATCCCATCTGATGTTCTTGTGAAAGCTGTTGCTTCATTTGTGAAAGGACTGGGATCTGCCATGGACGATGTTGATGAAATCGTTGCACAAGTTTTTCCTGGCTCAGGCTCCTCTCACTTAAGGAGCAAACTTCAAGCTGCATTCAAATATTACATGAATGGTACGAAGGAAGGATTCCTCAGCTATAAGAGCGGTGCCAGAGGTTTGTCGTTTTCCCTGTTCTGTACTTTGATTCAAATTAAAAATTTCAGGGCGCAATGGCAAAAGCAGGACCAAGTCAAAGTCTGAAAATGATAAAAAGCCTTCTCAGTCTGAGCCCCAAGCCTTGAAATTCGCATCTGACGCTGCTGATTCCCTTGAGGCCCTTCAACCAACACCCTCTATTAAAGTTGACCCTCCTAGCACAGAAGACTGTTCCAACGAAAGTGAGGATTTTACTAATTTACTACGTTCCCAGACCTATGAAATTTAAATTCAGTTACAGTAACCAATGGACTTGCAAGTCTGCAACTCAGCTCTTCAAGTTCCAGCAGCACAAGCAGTGCTCCATCACCCAATCCGGCAAGCCACGATGCTGAGCTCAACCTGGCAGGCTTGGTTTCTGCCGAGGTATTGCGCACAGCCAGTGAGAGACACTCAAAAGGCATGATGGCGCCGCAAATCCACCAAATCCTGAGCCTGGGACAAATTAGACTGTCAGCTGTTCTTGAAGATGAAACAGAATTGCCATTGGCCCATCTGTTCTTCCGACCTGTGCGACAAATGGTATGAAACACCCCTGACACCTCAGTATGTCAAATTTAACGCTGAGCTCTTTCTAAGGTTTACGGAATTTTGTTCAATCTGCATCACCTGAGTTTCCTGCAAAGTCACAAGGCAGCCAAAGACAAGGCAACTCAAATTGCTCACATTAACCTGGACTCGATTGCCGTTCAAGAAATTGTGTGGCTGAAGGATTCATCCCGAGTTGACAGAGTCAAGCCTGAGAGAGTTGGTTGGGGAGTGCCAACTGTCCAGCGTCTTTGGTTTGGGTACGTCTGGAATAATTTTGCACTCAATTTTTCAGTTGTAAACGTGTTTGACTATTGCAGCTCCACTGTTGACGACAAACGAAGACGACTGAGAGCTTTTTTATCGTGCATGAGATCTGACACAACTATGATTCTCAATCCTCATTATGTGCCCCAACCAATGCTGCTATTTGCTTGTGTCATCAGGTATGTTATTTTGCATAAGGAATTCATATCAACTCTACTGTTTTTTCCCCAGATACATCATGTCACACACGGATCAACCCATCCTAAGAAAGCAGGAATTAGACGCACTGATTGCACAGGCTTTCTCCCCTGAACTGATAAACGCTAATTTCCTGCAAGATCTCCAAGTAATTTGTCCTGCATAACAATTCTGGCACCTTTTATTCAGAGGCTAACCTTTGTGGTTTAGTTCTTCTGCACACGGGTGCAAAATAAAACTCAAAAGTTAATTTGCGTCTCTTGGTGAACTGCCACTAGATGCACATGCTTTTGAAACAATTTACTATTTTCCCCTCAGCAGGGCAGACCTTCACATGGTATGCTTTCTCTGTTTCAGTTACCTAGACTGAATGTGCGAGGTGTCCAATTGGCTGCACTGGTGATGAATGGCATTGAAAATGCCCTGCTGGCCAATGACGCCTGCGGAGCACCCATTCCGTGGCTGATGTGCTGCCCATGGCTTTATTTTGATGGCAAACTGTTTCAATATAAACTGTTGAAAGCTGAGAACGTCAGGGGACTCCCTGTAATTAGAAAAACTTCTGAACTTTTGCGGATTACGTGAATTTTTAAAACCCCAGGAATTATGTGATCACCGTATGGATGACGTGCTCAAAATTGAACGCATGAAGGAGGCCATCTTGGAGGGCATTAGCCCTCACTTTGCCAGGGTTCCACCCCCGCAACCGATGCCACTGCCGCTGCGAGTGCCTCCACCGGTCAATCTCATGCCCACCCCGCTCATGCCAGTGTTTCCGCACAACGGCAGGGGTGGTGGCGCCCGGGGCCGAAACATGGTTGCTGAAGGAGGACGTCTCCGGGTTGCGGGGATCGTGGTTGGACAGTGGGGAGACAATTACGGCAGTTCCGCCAACGGACGCTCCCAACCCAACAGGAATGTTCCTTTCCAGCAAGTATGGCTCATTTTTATTGATTTTTTAATAGTGGTTTGATTTCAAATTTAAATGATTTAGTTAACGAATAAAAATTTATCTTGTACGAATATCGCTGGTTAATTAATCGGTATAAATTATTGTTACCAGTTTGCAGGACACGCAGTTATGAAAGTCATTAATTATTGTGATTTGCTTACAAATGAATGTTTGTCAGTAAAACACAGACTTAAGGGGACATGCTATTATTAAAATTTGATTTTAATTTGCACATCATCTTAAGCGATATAAGCTCAACAAATATTTAAAAAGATCAGGAGCATAAATAATTTTAACTCCCTTAATTATAAATCTACACTAACGCTTTTTGATGATTTCCTTTGCAATAATGCTCTACAATGTAAAAAATCTAGCTTTAATTATCTTAATTTTTTTTTTGGTAAGCAGAGGTATCCTATACATACTTTAAAATGATCATAAGTTTTGGACAGCAATATCTTTTTATAGCCAATAACGCTTAATATAATTATGTTATTAAAATGGTTTCTTCATATGGGCAAGAAGTCCACACAAACAGGCGAATTAATTTATCATTACATTTGTTTGATTTTTAGGCTGGTGGAAAAGGTTACATGAACTCTGGAATGCCAAATTTGTATCAGAACTACAACGCACGCGGTGATCCAAAATCGGTCCGACTGGCCGTCCGAGGTCGCGGAGCTGTGCAGAACGGCCGTCGCGGTCGTGCGACTAAGAAACTAACCCCAAATGGGTAAGGTCCTCCACTAAAAAATACTGTGCAGCCTAAACTGTTTAGCGGAACATTTCAGGACCATCAGCAAGGGTGGCAAAGTCGGTCCGGAATCAAAGTCGGCCAGCGCGCTTAAGACTGAATCGGGATCGCAGCCGAACGGACACCCCGAGGAGAAGACTGCTAGTCTGCAAGAGCCGTCTTGCCAGTGAGTTGGTCTGCTGACACGCTTAACTAAGACTTAAAATGTGGGCCACAAGGCCTGCTCAACTGATATTTTTCTATGTTTGTTATTTTGTTATACTAAAGAGCGATTTTCGGGATTTTTATCTCGAGTTCGCCACCGATGATGCCAACAGGTAGGAATGGTTGTGAGTGTTCAATCCAAAAGAAATTGTGATGACTCTTGTGATAAAATCGAAGATATTTTGACACAAACAAAACTCTTGTTAGGCACGCTGCGTAGATTTCTTTGCATTGAATACTTTGAGCCAGCCGGACGGTGCCTAACCACTTAGGCTGAAACTTCGGTATTTTTTTACATGCTGCTGTTTCTACCAACAAATGGCAAGTGGCTGTTCAAAACCTTGTCAACGACCACTACAAGGCCCACTCACTACCAAATCACAGTCTAAAATTTGGCTCAATCGGCCATCGAACCACAACACTGAATCTAATGTCACTAAAATGCCTGGACATTGTCCTGCAGTGCGAGCACCGCAGGATTCACTTAGTCGCCACCAATTATTTATTATGCAGTTGCTGATTAATTCTAATTTCTGCGCAATTTTCTTATTTTTCAGTTATTTGTCTTTTTTAAATTTTTAGTTGAAGTAAAGTAATATTTCAGTAGTTAATTCTATACTTCTCTGTTGCTGAAACGGTTTTTGCTTGGTATACATTAATTTTTTCAAGAGGAGCTGTACACAGCTCCGCAAACTTGTCCAGTGCTCCGAACAGAGAACGAAATACATAAAAGCTTTTCACGCTGCCAGGGTCCACTGATTAAATCATTGATGCTTTGTTTGAATCTAGAATTAAGAAATGAGAATCTACCTTCACACTGTCACAAAACTGTGTCGTATGATGCAACCATGTAAACTAATAAAATAACCTTTGCAGTTTTTGAGGCCCTGCATTCCGGTGGAGGCAGAAGTCGCGCCTCATAATTACACTAGTAGTAAGCTTGGTTCTGATGAAACATGGAAAGCTATCACATAAGAATTGATAAATTGAATGCTCTTAACGAGCAATGGCTGTCCCGTGCCAATTAGCATTAAAAGTATTGTTTATCTTTCCCAAATGAAGATCTCCTTTGGAGAAATTTACTGTATTTGTTAATGTGAAACTAGCACACGATCAGGATAATGTTTTGTAGCAGCGAAAGTATTTATCGTTAAATGGAGAAAATTTGCAGTCTAATAAAAATAGGCATTATAGGTTAATATGTGTAGCTCATCTGACTGTTGCTTTCTGTTGTTGCTCTTATCACAGTGGACCCTTGGTCAAAAGCTTCCCTGCCCTTTTCAACGCTAAAAGGGAGAGGACTATCTGTACTATACAAATAGAAGAACACAATACTCGGTTTAAGTTTTTATGCGACAAATTACGCCAATTTAGTTTACTCTGCCCCGTGTATTGCTAAAACAATTATTATCTCACTTCTTAAGAATACGAAATGTCTTGAATATAATGAGTAATACAGCATGGATAATGTGCTTTTGATGTTGGATTTAAGGGCAGACAAAACACAAACTGAAAACGGTTGGCATTATTTCACTCCACAAGATTGTCTTCACTGCCGTTTCGATATCAGAAGGACATCTTGGATATCTGAACCTTGAACTGTTTTTTGGTTGTTTATTTGAGATCTGCAATGGAGTGGTAATTTTTGCAGTTGGATAGTTGTGCAGATAAACCAAATAAAGAAACAAAATTAAATCAATTTTGAATTAAAATCTCAATCATTTCCACCATATCATGCATTTCCTTTATTGTTGACTCATTTGGATTCAATTAAAATTGAACATTTCTTTTCATTTAAAATATGAATGACTAGTAGTGTAATACTTAACTATGGAAAGCTAACAATGTAGTCAATTTCCAACAGCTTACGTTTGCCGATTCAGGCGGTAGTATCGCATTTTACATTCAGACTGTTGTCTGATCCATACATCAGTGCATAAATAATTGTAAATAATTATCATTTAGGACAAGCTGCCATACATTACATTTTCCACAGCATTCTTGAAGCAATATTTTATGAAAATCTTTAGCCCGTTAAGCTCATCATTTCATCGTCTTTTCTTCTTGTCGCCTTTTCTCCGATGATGACCATGCGGCCGTCTGGGTGTGTTGTGAGGACTGCTGTGGTTAGAATCTTCATCTGTACCTTCATCCTGCAAAATTGGAAATGAATAAACAGAGTTTTTATGTAATTAATCAAAGCAAAGTATGGTTTAATCAAATTACATATTACTAGCAGCTTGGGAGGGTTAATAACCTTCAAGATTACACAGCGTTGGAAATGGGGATTGAAAATCAATACAGCACACAAACATTCTTAATCAGGGTCTTACTTTGGATGTGTCCAAATATTTTTCAGGAATGACAATAATAGCTGCTATGCAGAATAATTGAAACACTGCGCCTATGTACAGTCCATATTTCAGCAAAGTCTCCATAAATGTGTCCGGAGCAATAATTCCGTTAAAATCCTCCCTAAAAATCAAAGAAAATATTTTAAGGTTGAACGTTAAAACTCTTGCAGCCATGCTTACGACTCAGCCATTGTATCTAAGGTCCTGGAAGATTTTGTTTGGGTGTTTCCTTGCTGGTCGATGTTAAATCGCACCGAGGACCCACGTTGATATAAGAGCCGGGTTTCCAACTAGGGTTATTTTGACCAGCTGGAAACCTTAATAATTCACACAAATGTCGGTGTCTATCGAATAAATCGGCCCGGTTAGTGTATCACACGCATTTTACAGAAATTACGGATCGCCGGACCACGAAAGTGACACAGTGAGTGTTGTCAACTTCTAAATTGCCGCCTTCATCATAGTCTTCACGTTGTTCTCAAATCCACCGCCTAAAAATTTCGTCAATGTAACTTGGCGCTCTTGTACATGAGCAGGAATGGTGCACGAGACTCCCGGATTCATTGTGTTCTGCATTGTGAACCCCGTGGTGCGTAAAGCAAAACCGCCATGTTTATCGAGAGTTTGCAAACGATGTTTGTGTCTGCAGGCAACATCAACAGTGTCCCTACGCGACCAGCGCCCGTTTTGAGTCCAACCTCGAAATCCAGGCCCTATACCTGTGTCCGCAAGGACTAGCCAAAGTCATTTCCAGTCATTGCAGTCACTGTCGGCGTGAAATTAATCCAATTTCAAGCCGAAACACACGCTAAAAGCTTCGCTCCCAAGTTGACAACTCAAAAAGGTACGGAAATCACCGCTGTCCCCCTTTGCCCCCGAGGGTCAAAACCCAATCTTGAGTGCCCATGATCCGGTCTAATATGTTTTTCATTTCCCAACGTGGTCCTCCACTTCAGGATTTATCTGGAAAGCGTCTTATTTTTCATTAATGAGTTTGCGAGGAGGCGTTCCCTTCAGGTTTCACCGGGGGTTTGCCGCCCCCGTATCGGCCCTTCCTATGTTTTTGCCCTACGAATTCTGAGGGCTCAAGTGTGCGAACATGGCGAATATTTTTGAGAAGGACACGTTAGCTTCAGCATTTTCTATTAAATTTTGTCTTAAGATTTCGTATCCCCATTTAGATTGTTCACGCTTCTCAAACAGAACAAACAAAATAATATACTTACATAGAAATTTATAGAAGCATGGTTTGAATTTTGTCTCTCTGAATTCCTGAAGATCTTTTGAAACCGTAAGAAGTATTTTGAGCTTCCCCATCAATTGGCGGACTATGCATCTTTCGTCATTGTTGCTATGTAGTTTTTGTTCGTTTGAACGACTCCTTTTTTTCTCTACGGGACCCAAAATTAGCTGTCTTCTTTCAAATGAGCTTTAATCACTTATTAAGTTTCTTTAATTGTTTGTAAACTGGTAATTTTCTGACAATGCGGGTCAATTTTTTGAATTTTTTTTGTTGGTCTTTCAAAGGTGCAATTAAATATTTTTCTTGAAGTTGTAATGAACGTCTTATTACTGAAGTTTGGAATCTCGAATGTTTTGCCGGCTTAATTTCTCGTAGCCTGTGCTTTATTATTATTATTTTATATTTTTCTTGAAGCTTGTGCCGAGTGTTCCGCATTGTTTATCCGACCTAAGTGCAACGCCAATATAATTCAGTTCGTGTTGACTATTTTTTAGCTTATTCTTTTCCCCTGAAGTAGCATTGATCGATTTCGCGCCTCCCTTCCCAGGTCAAAATAACACCGCAACAACTTCTGTCAATTACAGTTTTAGTTTTGTTATTATAGAGCCGACGAGTCGAAAATCAATAGAAACACTAAAACAGCAACAGCCGGGAACGCATCCACGGCGCTCAAATTTGGTCAAAAATGGGTCGGAAGCTTCCCGGACGCGAGGTGGACCGGCCGGGGTGTCCATGATTGGTTCGGTCACCAAACACGAGTCCCGTGTGTCCACGAAAATAGTCGCCTTGGCCACCGGCGGCAGCGGTACGCAGCAAGAGAAGGAGCAAAGCTATTGCGCATCGCCCCCCGTGCCCCTCTCAAGCATCCCAAGAGTAGACATCTTGGGATCCGTCCTACCGGTTGTCGTCGCTCAGCCCAACGACGGCCGTACCGGTAGTTGGGCGATATTGATCAGGGTTCATGTGACGTCACTCGGGGGTAACCATGACGACCCCTGACAGCCCCAGGCCGGTGCGCCACTGAAATCGATACGCGGCTCCACGAACCGGTTGGCCCATCCGTAGAAGGGAACCGGTTCGCCGAAACGCCTGTCCGAGAGCCGCAAATTATGGACAAGCGATAGATTTGGCCGAAATAATGTTAAAATGCTTGACATTTGATTTCAATAATATTTTTGTTTTTGGGGGGTGTAACCACGGTTGGCGGCGTCGGAATGCGCGTTCGCACGCCGAGCAGCCTGGATTCCCAAACGGGGCCCCTCGAAATTGATTGAGCGGCAACGCCGCTGCTTGCTGGCCACTTGGGCTAATTTTGTCCCATGACCCTTCCTTGCCAGAGAGGAAGGAGAGTGAGAGTGATTCTTCTGGTCGGAATCTCTGGCTCGGGAAGATAGATCAAGCGCCTGTTCCGGCCACGCCCCTCGCGGGCAGGCTGGTGAAAGCAATCCTTTCGGCCCCGACTAAAACACGGCGTGATTATTTTGTTGTTAACGAGAGAAGGCCTTGACCAAGCGGCGGTGTTGCCGCGCCTTCAAACAAACCTTGGCTCATTACATGCTGCCGCTGCCGCATTATTGTGTGAGAGAAAGAGGAAGGGTTTATGCTGCTCGCGTAACTTCGTGCTGGCGAGGAGAGGCCCCTTTGTTTGCTGAATTGCTGGAGCCAATAAAAACGAGCGTAGGAATCATGTACTCGCACTTCTGGACCTCGAATCAGGCTATAAAGTGAGAGGATCGTAAATCCGGCTAAATCACGACCTTTGTTTTTATTTTTTTTTTGCCCTTTCTGCTGGAACTCTGCTTTTGGAAAATAATTAACTATTGCTCGCTCTTGTGCTTTCAGTTGTTCGCTTCGATCAAGACGTCTGTGCCATCGGTCATACAGTGCTCGGAGGGTTCGGGGGCGCGCCAAGAGCACTCCGCTGCACTCAACCTGCCCCCGACACTCAGCAATGCTGCCCCCACCGTCCTCGAGAGAGAGCTACTCTCACCTCAGAGGCCACCACCCCAGAATAGTGCCCCTGGCCATGAAGAAGCTGACTTGATCCTGCAGTTGGGCACTGTAGTCACTTCTTCCCTTAGCAGACAGGACAACCCTCCTAAGGAACCACTGATCACTTTCAAAATGAACCAACAGTAAGCTAAACACCTATGTGAACATTTTTTCAATTTTTTCTTTCTTGATGGAGATGGTCTCAGCCATCACTTCAGCTTCTGTAGTTGACTGAAAATTTCTACGTTGTTCAGCAAAAGATAGCATTAATGAGTGGAGATTGACTTGACTTTCTTGTTTATTTTTTCTGTTGCTAATAGTAAAATTACACCCTCTCTTATCATTTAACAGATTTAAATGAGACCTTTCCCCGATTTTCATAGTAGTTCTAACTTCCTGAGACACAAACTGATCGCAAACTTTTTCTCAGGCCCTGTAGGACCGATGCTCAAAACCACATGGAGCAAAAGTACAAAGCCAACAGCCACCCCTGTTATCATGTGAGTTATCTTGACTGTTTGATCTTAGAGCGTGTGGCTAATAACGGGCCAGTTTGTCCTACAGGACCACAACTATGGAGCACCACCTCCTCCAACCCCTCCCCTCTCTCCAACACTCACCATGCCACCCCAGATACGTCAAAACCCCCTGATTCCCCCTCCTTTGACTGCCCATGATCTCTCGGGAATCAGGGCTTTGGCAACAGTTGCAGATCAAGTAAGTTTCTTCGTGCTAATTTTCTTGGTTGATTCTCATTTGATAAAATTCAATTGCAGGTGAGGTCAAGGGGTAATTCCTTGTCGAGCATTCTGATGAAGCAAGACGACGACTCTCGCGATTCTTTGATAAGCTCTGGAGAGGAAGACAATGATCAAGGCTTGGAAGGCGAAGAAACCGAGACAGCAGCAGAAGGAGAAGGGGACGAGGACAGCGTAACAAGGTGCATCTGGTAAGTTTTGGCATTCTCAACTGTTAAAAAGTTGTATTCACGAATCTCAAATTTTTCAGCGATTTTGAGCATGATGATGGCTACATGATTTGCTGCGACAAGTGCTTGTAAATTAACATCAATGAACTCAAAGGAAAACACTAAATTAATTAATTGTTTTTCAGAGTTTGGCAACATGTAGATTGCATGGGAATTGACAGAGACAATATTCCTGAGGAGTATCTCTGCGAGAAGTGCCAACCAAGAAGAGTTGACCGGACAAGAGCTCGAAATCTTCAGCTGCGAAAGCAAATGCATAATGACACGAGTTCTTCAGACGATGACAATGCTCAAGCCCGCAAAGCAGCAGCTGCTAACCAAGTGAAAAAGTATAAAATCTTAATCATAATTTTGTTCTATAGTTAAAACTTTTGATTTTTTTCAGAATAAATAACAATACTGGCAGCAAAAAGAGGCCGGTTAAAAAAGAAATGAAAAAGGTTGTGAAACGCCAAAAGCGAGACTCTGCTGCTGTCGCTGCCAGGGAGCAGAGGGCAAACGAAAGGCGAAACAACAAGAAAAAGGAGTCGCAGAACTCTAACCCTGTGAAGACTGATTCAAAGAAAATTACTGGTCGAAGAAGAATGAGTGTATGCTAATATAACTGTTTTAGGAGCCTTTTGATCCTCATATATATATATATATTTTGCCCTTCACAGAGTAAAGGCAAACCAGAATCTGTGGACGAGGATACCCAGGACAGCTGGACGTCGACAGTTCCATTAGCAAGCCAACCGCAGCAAGTGCGGCAGTGGATAGAGCAGTACGAGGAGGCAGTTACAAATCACTATTCTCCTGAATTGAGAGCCCGCATCCAGGCCATCAAGGTTAACGGCATTCATTCTGACTACAGAGTCGGATCTGTCGTGGTTCAAAAATGCCGCACAACCCTGGGTGACGCTGGGGTTAAAGTGCTGCTCGCTTCATCTAACCTGCAGCCCAATCAGGCGATCATGGAAGTGAGAGGCAAATTCATGCTCTCCTCGCAGCACACATTCAAGAAGGCGCAGCTCGCTTCGCCATACCTGCTCTTCTATCCCCTCCCAAAGGAGAACACTGAGGTATGCGTGGATGCAAGAACCTATGGCAATGATGCACGGTTTGTGCGAAGATCTTGCCAGCCAAACGCAGAAGTGCGGCACTGCATCGAAAAGGGCGCACTGCATTTGTACCTGGTGGCTGCAAGCTTAATTGAAAAAAACCAAGAGATAACTATCAAGCATGATGATCCTGTGCGAATACCTTGCAAACACTGTCCACCCATGACGCCTAATCCAGACAACAAGAAAAACGGCCACATCGAAAATCATATTGAGTAAGTTGAAAATTATTTTTGATTAAAGTACTATGATAGTTTATGCGAATTATATTTTCTGATTGCTACGTTTTACTTACTATTGATAAACTGCTACATGATTGTTGGTTATATTTTTACAGAAAAGGAGAGAGGAGAAGGCGAGCGAGCCGCCGAAACACTGAGGAAAGCGTACCTGAAGTTTCGCCAGCACCGCCCGTGCTGCAGGTGAACACACCGACACCAACAACACTGACCCCTGCGGCAACCCCTACCCCGCCAGCAATAATTCCTGCAGTTCCATCTGTTCCTCCGACCTTGGTTGTTCAGCATCCGCAAACAACGCCCAAAAAAGCCCCGAAATCTCCTGTCAAGCAAGCTCCCACTCCGGATAAGAGCCAAGGGGAGGACAGCAATGACGAGGATGCCCTGAGCAACTCTCCAGACAAGAAGATGACGCGCGAAGAGCGCAAGATCGAGGCCATCATGAAGGCGTTTGAGAGGATGGAAAAGCTGGAGCAGAGGAAGCAAGCTCAGCAGCAGCATCGCCGTTCTGAACGGGACTCCAAAGATTCCGATTCTTCAGGCAGGTGCAGGGATGAAGCAGAGAACGATTTGGACGCGCCTCTGCCCAAAAAGAAAGGGTAAGTTATCAATCACGCGTGTTGTCTGTCAATATAACTGCTCTATCAGAAGACGGACGAGGGGAAGGAGTAGCAGTGGCGCATCTAGTCAAGTGCTCTCTGTAGACGAGAACTCAAGTGGGAGCCACTTGGTTCTTTCTCCAGGGAGTGCATCAGCCAGTGCTTCGCCGAGAGTTGTCTCTTCACCACCTCCTTTGGGCTTCAAATTCCCCAAAACTAAAAAGGTATTGTAAAGTTGAAATATTTAGAGGATGGCCATCTGTACTTTGAGTGAAATCGGATTTGTTTTGATGCTAATTGCTTAAATACATTTTTACTGGCGTTTCAAGCTAGATTGATTGTAAAAACCTCCTGAAATGTGAATTTTTTATTTTGGATCATTTCCGTTTCATTACAATAAAAATCGAGTGTTTTCTCTTCTGGTACTTTGATGTTTTCTTTTGTTAGTCGTTGGCTAGAAAGGGATGTCGCCCATCTCAGAAGAGAATGATGAAAAAATGAGCATCGGAACTCGTTACTTACAGGTTCTAATGAACGAATGGCTGAACAAACCCGAGCAGCCGCCTCTGAGTCCACTGAAACTGGAGGATGGCGACGGGTGCATTGGTGGAGCAGCAGCTGCCAAGAAGCGGTGGCTGCGTCAGGCCATCAGCGAAGAAAGTGAGCCGCCGCCAAGCAGCAGCCCCCGTTCGGCCTCGCCAGACTACCTGACGCCGCTAAAGAAGCGGCGTCTGGCCCGCGAGTCGGTCGAGCAGCACTCTTGCACTCCCCCTGCGACAGCCGCCTCCCCCGAGCAGGAGGCGGAGGTGCCCAAGCCGACGCCCAGCCTGCCCCTGCGCTGCGTCGAGGAGGCTGTGCTGGTGCTCTCGGGCCAAATGGGCATCAAGCTTGAGGTCAAGGATTCCTTGCCGCCCGTTTTGACTCCCCCACCCGCGATCCCGGCGCCCTCAGCCCAACCGGCGTTAGCACCAGAGCTCCCAGTCGCCCTGGAGCTTCCGTTGCCGCCACCGCCTCCAGTCCCTCTTGCCCCTCCCCTCATACCCTTGTCCTTACTTGCAAACCCTGTGCCGCCACCACCCCCTCCCTTGCCGCCGGTTGCCATTCCCGTGGACGTGAAAGAGATCAAGGAGGAAAATCTGCCCGCTGCACCCACCCCGCCACCCCCGGCACCGGCGGTCGCTGCCCCCTCGCCTGCCGCTGTCAAGCGAAAGGTTTGAGCTCGTAGACGATCGCTTTGCTGTATCTCATGTTCACTGTCACTTTTGACAGCTTTCGATATCTGAGTACAGACAACGGAACAAGCAAAAGGTGGAGAAAACGGAACCTCAAGGAGTGGACAACTCTCCTGTCAGTGTAGATGAAGAGGGGAAGTCAGTAGACGGCCTTGATTCTAAAGGAGGTTTGTGCATCACTTTCAAATCGTCCTGGTACCGGTAAAATTGCGTAACGTTCAACAAACACCCAAATTTTCATTGTCGAATTGATTGTTTCCTTTTCTTGCAACAAGGAAATTCGCGTTTGGTTGTTAAAAGTTGCGCAATTTTACCGGGACCAGGACGAAATCATTTTACTTGAGATGTCGTCAAAACCCCAATATTTTTCAGAATTACGCTGGTCTACCGCCTGATATTTTTCTGTCAGAATTTTCTGCTACAGTGAACAAGCACTATCATGCCTTGATCGGTTAAGAGTAATTATTATTTGTATCTTCAAAATTGGAAGAAACTCGTCAGTTTATTAGGGAACAATATCTTACTGACTTATTTGTTCGTGCCGCGGCAAAAAGTCCGATCTCGAACTTGCCACTTCGTAGCTAAAGTCCGACGGACTTTTCCGCCAACGGAAAAATTGTCCAATCGCACTATTGTGGCAACACTCGATCCTGACCACAGACACGTGATTAGCGTGACGTCAGCTTCAATTTGAGACCCATGATAAAAAATAGATGGGACAATTTTACCGTTGGAGGAAAAGTCCGTCGGACTTATGCCACAAAGTGGCAAGTTTGAGATCGCACTAATTTCCACTGCACGAATGATATGATCTTTTCAAATTATTCAAATACTCGAACTTTTCGTTTAATTAAATACAATTTATTTGAAGTTTCATCAGCTGAACCTTTAATGTTTAGTTGCTCAAAATTTCTGCAAACTAAACATCACATCTTGCCCACAGAAATTCCTCGTTGGAACTCAGAACCGACCAGTTCCGAGAAGCAGCGAGAGAATCTGACTGAGAGACTAAGGCGCGAGTTTGGCCTGTTCATTGACGAGCAAGAGAAATTCGAAAAGGAAAAAGGTGCGGTTGTAATGCAAAATTAAAGCTTTGTTCTTGAATGTATGGCTTTGCAGTGGAAGAGGTGTTGGAGCAAGGCCCAGCGCTACCGCCGTTACCACCTTTGGAACCACCGCAGCTCAAAGTGCATGATTCCCTTAACATTCCCCTGCCGTCTGCGCCGCCCCCAATTTTAGATCTACTTGTGGTGGAGCCGCATCCACCTCCCAGTCTTGAGTTCCCCGAGTCCCGCGAAGAAGCAGATGAATTTGTACTACGCAACGGTCCTTCTCCGCTGTTGATTAAAAGTCAAACACCAGCGAAAATGAAGGCGTCGACCAAGAAAACGACTTAATAGTGGTCAGAAACTCATGATGTGATTGTACCGATTGTGGTGCATTGCGAACCCTGTGTGGGGATCCTGTGTGTATAGCATGCTATAAAATATAATATATGTAAAGAAAACTTTCTATCTATTCCGCGCAACGGATGAATTTATTGTAAATATTTAACAGATGATTTATTTGTTTCGAGTGCCTATCTTGAGGATTCAGTTCCTCGTAAGGTACGAAAGTAACAAGTTAATAAAAAATTAAACGAGGACCTTGTTCTCGATTCTTAATTCCTTTGTTTTATTAAATTTCTACGACATCAACATCTTGTCAGCCTACAACGACTGCTTGCCAGGAATCCACGCTTTGTTCTGAAAGTAAACTGTTAGATAGAGAAGGACTCCAGTTCATCCAAGGAAATATTACCAGTTTAGCAGCCCTGCTTTCCAGTATGCTGTATGCAAAGTGGTTCAGCTGAAATTAAATCAACTTTATTAGTAAAGCTGTTCAGCTGTTTGAATTTCTTCTCACAATAAATCCCTTTGGTAGAGCAACACCCTGGAATCTGTAAAGATTTTTTATATCCGAATCCAACTTGTGTACAGACGCGACTGTAGCTCTTCCAATGAAGCCAGTGTCACCTAACATAGGTCCTCTGCTGATATCAATGTGGGAGCCGATCCGATACAAAGTAATTTTGTTGTCTGGAAATAATAGGTAATATTATAATGCGAGTGGCATATTAAGAAAAGTTAGTCACCATCAGCCAGCTGGGTTGCAATCTGAGGAATTTGCTCCAACTTGTGGGGGTTTTGAAATAATACATCCTCAGCAACTTCAGCGTCCACGGCAAGTCTCTCAAACTTAAATTCTTCCCTAGCTAGATTTACAAATTGGGCAGAAAGCACCTTTAGCTCATCCTAAAAAAACAATCGTAAACGTGAATTTCAATTGAATAACTTTTTATCTTACTGGCGTAGGATTCCACTCATCCAGGTCCAGTTGCACATCATAGACGAAACTGCCTGATTTAACTAAACAAAAACTTCAATTTAAACGTGTTTTTAAAACCATACTGAAACTCTGACCATTGGGAGATGGAAAACTGTGCAAATCCACCCTGACTTTATCCTTAAATGCAATCTGGACAACTGCTCCAAGCATCATGGAACAACTTCTCCAGAAGGCTTTATTCGCGTGAAAGGGGTCTGAATCTTTCATGGTAAGCAAGTTGAGTTCACAGTCTGCATCAAGAGGCCGATGCATGTCCCACAATTTGCCGTTTACCCGGGCCAAAGCAGATGTTCCAGCAAGGGTTTCAGACATATCTGTATTATTTTAGTAAAGAAAATATTTAAATTTAACATTCCATGAATTAAGTAAGACCTTACGTCTTGCACACTCATAAGGCGTGGAAATATTTTTGTTCATCAACAAGGTGACTTCTTCAGGGACACCTCGATACTGAACTTCAATTTTCTCGATACGACCCACAGCCTCTCTTTGCCGTTTTTGCTCAGCAGTGAAAATTCCATTCCGTTTTCTCTCCAATATCTGCTTTTCAGTAAGGGGCTTCGGTTCTGCAAATTTCAATTATTGTTACAATAATTTTTGAAGAGTCATGAACATGATTTATAATGCATTAATATTATTTCCAGTTATTTATTCTGATTTCACTCTTTTTTTAAGGGATTTCATTCTTTAATTTAAAGTTTTCAAATCCACTCGACTAGAAAATTTGATTAAAAATAGCATTTTACAGCATGTGGTATGGAAATTGAATTTTTAAGAGCTGGTGAGCTGTTTTAGTAACCCAGCAGAAACTGTAACTTTACATAATAATTATTATGTATTTTTCGCTTATTCAAAATAATTGTGAATGTAAAATGAACGAACTTATTGCAGAGTGAACCCTCTGTAATAACCCTGTAACAATGGAGTTTTTCATTTTTTGTTGTTTTCAATCATAGCAATTCACTAAATTTTCAGTACGACATATGTATGTATTATGTATTAGATACCTTCTTCAACTCGCGTTATCCTTGAGGCTAAAGAGGCGCCAGGCAGGTTTGAAAGCTTCCGAAGTTGCACAATATTTCTTAAGCTATTCATTTTAAATATTTTGATTAAATAGATTCAGTTGCAGCTTTGGAGAAGAGGCCGCAAAATAATTTAGGAGAGCCGGCCTGCACCTGTAAACAAAGCCAACATGTGATTCTCGATCCTCGATCTCGATTCTAGTTTCCATTCTCGCCGTGATTGCCTTGCGCATGCGTGGTGTCCATGCACTTCATAATTAGTGGCGCAAAAAATATGATCCAATATAAGGGGATGAATATACGTTTCAAATAATTTGTGTCAGCATAAATTAAAAAAAAAATTATGACAATAAATAAAGCAAGGTTTAGTAGAGTTAAGTTTCTTTTGTACATTTCTTACTTTTAGCATTACGCATAAGCAATGAGCACAGAATTTAAAAAGGAATCAAAATTGATGGGAGAGCAATATCATTCTGATTAAGAGAAAATGATATTTATTAATTAATTTATCTGCTGAGATTATACAGTATGAATCTTCGTGGTCTATTGCATTACAACTCGTGACTGAACAACTTGTTATCAGTTAACAAAAAAATTATCATTAGAAATTTATTTTGCTACGACATTATATATCTCTCTTTCATACGCACACACACTTTCTCCCTTTGTATCCCATCATCTAATATTTTTACTGCCCATATTTATTTGGAACAGCGAAATTCATCCACTGTTCTCTATGTTGTTACATACCTTTCTTAAATTTATAATAAGGACTGTGGATAATTCGATTCCTCAACACACCAGAACTGATACCAAGAAGGCAGTTAAAAAGTGCTCTAAATGGTTTAATACACATTACGGGCGATACAAAATTTCAGCTCGCTGACACATGGCCACTTTTTAAGTACAAAAGGTTTACAAAATGCAGTCTTTTGCTTAACTATCCACAGACCTTCAAGCCGTAATCGATAAAGGCATGGCACGCCTTACCAAACATCTAAGAAGAATACAGTGAGATGAGTTTTCTATCAATAGGTTTCCTTTCCAAACTAAAAATACACAAGTTTAATCCTTCTTGCCTTATAAAATTTGATAAGTTGCACCAGAGGAAACAAAGTGACCATTATACATCACATTAGATAGAATACTGCTGTATTTTCATGAAACAAAAATATAACTTGATGTCTGAAAATTGATTAAATCTTAAATTAACATGGGATCTTACAGCAAAAATTAAATTCAATATGCATGTGTGAAATCCAGTGTTTTGAAAACTGGGCCAGTCTCATTGAAAGATGAGTAGGTTTTGGCCAAAATGAAAACTGAGACCCCCCCCCCCCCCTTAATTGTAGTACTTATTTAAGATTAGAATACTCCACAAATGTGTGCAGCCAAGTTGAAAACATAATTTATTCAATACTTAGAGAGAACTCTCGTCAAAATAACAGCTATTTGAATAAGTTGCAGAGTGACTGCAGATCTATAGCTTTCCCTGCGAGATAAACAACACGTAAGAAGTGTAATCAAGACTCTTTGGTGCATTACAACACATCATCATGTACACAACATCTAAGATTCTCGAAAATTTAACTGATTTAATCGTTAGATAGTAATTGATCAAATTAGGCACGTTGAAATCATTGTTACACAGCTAGCTAGGTTGCCAGCCTTAGTATCACACATGAAGCAAGCATGATTGAAAATGTTGCTTAAAGTGAAGAATGCATAATTAAAAGTTTGGGTTGTATGGTGCCTGGCGGGAGTATGAAGCGTCCTTCTCTTCAGAGTATGGTGGTGGCATTGGTTGGGCTGAAAACAAAAAACAAACTCCCTAAAGTTAAGAAGTGGCAATTATAAGAGGATTAAATTTTATATAACACAAAATAAGCATAGTAACATATTTAAACTAGTATGCTGGAAAATCGACTATATCATAGAGCTATTAAAATATTTATTTTGATACTTGTCAGAGGTCTCAGCCGCGAGATTTAACGCGGTGACTGGTGGGAAAGGATAAGCAGATTTTTTTTGCCCGGCGGTGGTTGGCGCGGCTGACAATATTTAAAACGAGAAAATTTAGTGTTTAACACTAATTTTTTTCTCCTGCAATTTTTAAATTTTGACCCCTTTTCACCGACAGCTGGTGTAGCATACAATTAGCCAGATTCACGGCGGCTGCCCTTGTGACCCAAAATATGCCGGGTGGCGCGGCGCAGAGCGGCTGGCTGAGACCTCTAGTACTTGTTGAGGTTTGCGAACCAAATTCTCAAAATTTGTATCTCTATAACTTCGTCCTCGTTGATTTTGTAGATATCGGAGTTTTCTAAGTAAAAATATCGCGGAAAACTGCGAAACCTACAGACCGTCGCAGCGTCGGTCTCAGTGGGCCAATCCCAACGAAATCTCGGTGAGCGCTTTCCGACATATCCTTTTCATTCGTGACGGGTAAAATTGAACTTTTAATGTCAATTTTATTACTAATTAAATCCAGTGCGCCATACACGAGATAAAATAGTACAAAACAAAAATATGTCAAAATAATAAAAATTCAATATAATATTATGTTATTCTAATAACAATTCAAAAGAAACCCTTGAAATCAACAAGCTCAAAGTCATGCTTTAATTTTACAATCGAGAACGCAAAAGTTTTAATAAGAGGAAAAACAGCGTAATTGAACACGGTGTCGTCAAATTTCATCTATTTACGCTTCTGGAAATCAAATTATTTCTAGCAGAAAAGGGGTTGCGTTTCATCTATTTGACACGTGAAAGCTCAATGTATGGTCACAATTGACTCATATAACATAAAGTCATGTCTCAAAATAGCATGCTGATATTTTTTTAAGTCTCAGGCAAATTTAGTTTCTATAGTAATTTATGTGCTGAAAGGCAACATTTTTCAGTGAAGGTTATTTTTTGGTTTAGAGAATAAAATAAGTAAAACCTCCAATCGAGTAAAAAAATACCAAAATTGGATAAAAATTGAAAATAAAACTAATACCAATAATAATTTCTGCAAACATTTAAACATTCAAAAGGCAACTCACCGTGAGGAGGAACTGCTGGAGGATATTGGTTTCCATGCGGAGGAACGGCGGGCGCGTAACCACCCTGAGGGTTCAACAATGGCACGCTTTGCTGAGGCAACATTGGGTACTGCTGCGGATAGCCTTGTGGAGGATATATTGGGTATGGTTGCTGCTGTTGGAAGACGCCCGACTGTGGAGCGTGCAGGGGGACGGGGGGCGCTGCCGCCTGCGGCCCACCTACGACGGCTGGAGCATTGCAAAGCACGTGAGTATTTAACTGTTCAAAAGTGCGTCGAAAAATAACTCACTGTTGTACACAGCTCCCTGATTTCGCCTCTTGTACCAGCAGCAACAAGGACAGCACAGGCAGCACACGCAGCACATGATCATCCCCGCCACAATCAGTGCAATCAGCAAGCACAGCATGAATCCGATTCTTGGGCACAAGAGTTGACATCAATATAAAAATGCAAATCTATAAAATTTTTGAAACAATAAAGGGAAAATTTTATTGATGAATTTAGACTTGCTATTAATTTTAATAAAGAACCTAAAATATTTATTGTGACTATACATTGTTGAGGCGTTAATGACCGGTATGAGATAATATATGTATATATTTGAGCATTTCTAGAATCTATGTTAGAGATCCCAAAAGGTGGTTAGTGTTTAGATGATAAAAAATGCTCGAATAGCTCAACGGGCTGGGAGGCATACTGACGCCGACTTGCCACCTTTCTAGTAGCTTAAGGGGACACATTTCTGCGGCGTTTCAATTAAAGGTCTCGGTGCGGAAAGACGAAATGATGGCCCCAATGGGTCCAAGCTCCTCTGTGGCCACTTGGGACAAATTATTGCGGCCCAGTGAGCTCACAGCATGTTCTTAGTAGAGATTAAAAAATTAACTAACAAAATAATAAATTTGAGAAAAATTCATTATATCCAAGTTTTTAACGCCTTCAGTGAACCAATTCATGCATATATCTGGTGACAAAATACTCCGACAAATGATGGTATATTATTATTATGAATCAAATTTATCCTTCATAAACTAATTCTAAAAGTTTTTATTTCTTAAAACGGAAAATTAAATGAATAATTACGATTCATTTTAAATTCTCTATCAAGGAAATCATATTTTAATTACGTTTTCGCTGCGGTTGATGACTTCAGAGAGTGGTCAAATATTTCCTTGTACTAAAGTTCAAATTTGCTGACTTTTAAAAGTTCGTAAGCATCGTGTTTGAAGCCAAGCACCACTTTGGCTGGCCGTCACTTGGCAACAAACCATAGATGCGCCCAAATAATAAGGACAACTCACGCCGCAAGGATTAACCCCAAGCCCCCTGAATGACCTGCCGTTACCCCCGCACCACATATTTTTACCTAAACGCTTGACAATAATTGTCCTGCGAGGATGCTCACGCATGTTGGAAGGCAAACCAGCAAGGGACAAGTTACTAGTGGATTCGCACGCCTTCCAAATAAAATAAAAACTGACAGTGTGTAGTAGGCATCCAGCCGGTAATCGGCCCAGTATTGATGCATTTTTCGATCGGCTGTATTTTTGCCGCCGACCACGCATTCTTTGAATTCTCACAAAAAGATTGAAATTAGGAATGGCAAAAGTTACCCAGTTTGTTCCACGTATTCCTGCGCGTCGCAGCAATAATAGGATGGATAGTTTTCTGATGGTCTGATGCAGCAGTATCTTTCATCGTCATCTATCAGAGGTGGACAGGTCAGCGTGTTTGGGTCAAGAAACTTGATGATTTTGCGTGAGGTCCCTGTATCAGCCTCGCAATTCATCTTGCCGGACACTGAAATGTTTAAAAATATTTAGGTGATTACATTATTGCAGGGAGAAGGGATCGAGTTCATATAATGTATGTATATAATAGTGGTATCTGAATACAATTTTCTAAATTTCTAAGAAATTGCAATAATGATAAATTATGTGCGTTGATTAATTAAACATAACTTGAAAAGAAAATATAATTTTTCAAAAGTGTATGTATAGTTTTCAACATTGATCTCTAAACGTTACACGTATGGTTGCTTCAAAGAAAAATGATAATTCTGGCCATACATATACATAATTTCCTCCCAACATTTACCGCAGTTTTGTCGCCGAAGTACAGTAAAAATAACATTATGGCGCAAGACAATATTTGCTATCGTTTTCCTCGTTAAACTCACCTCCGATCTGGATAGCCTGAAGGACCACCAGGACCAGCGTCAGGTAAAGGAAACGTTGCATCCTAACTGCCGAGTCTCTTTTCCAGGGTGTAGAAGTAGTTAGTACAGTTAGTAGAAAAGCCGAGGGGTGAATCACTGCCTCGAGTTTCAAGGTCTCCGCCCTGTATTATTTACTCCGCTTCCCCTGCTGTTGCTGTTTGCTGTCTTATGTTTTTCTCCCTCTATTAGTCTTCGATTAGTTTGCGCAGACGCGAACTGAACGCGCCCGATATTTGAAAAGAGAGGGAGGGACGGGAAATTCAGATAAATCTGCCTCCCTCTTCAAACATCAATATCACAATAATAAATTTAATTGTAAATTCACTTACATTTCCCTATCAGACAAGCGTGTCGGGTTTGGTGCAAAAAATGCAGTGGTAGTTGTATTGTATAAAACGGAAATATATATAATTATTATAATGTTCGTCAGCGGACACGTCTCCCACTCTTGCCCGTATTGTAAAGTTGTGGGGAAAGAAACTCTCAAGTGCCCGTGGGCTCTCGCTCCGCTGGTTTTATAGGGACCAGTGGGGGTCGGTCCTACTGCAAATATTGGCGCTGATAAGTGTTGGGTGACCAATGGTTCACTATAATATGTATATGCTTGTACAGAGTACTCACAATCAGAGACTGTGTGTTTTTGTCTATTGAACAATAATTTAGCACAAAAGTAAACATATTTTGGTACATAGAGACTTTGCTCAGTGTGTGCGAAGCAATGCTTCTCCCATGTAAATCGTTCCACAATTTCAGATGCAATCCGTATTTAAGGCATAAGAGATTCACATTAACTGCTCCTAGAAAAAATTTATTTGATTGAAAATTTCTCGCATTGTTTTACTTTTCTATTTCTGTTATATTTGAAAGAGTGCAATATCTTTAATTGTTGAGTTATATGTTAGCTCACCGTCATTGACTGAACTCATTTTTTTTCTTTTAAAGAAGACAGCAAAAGGACAGGACGTGCAGAAAACTAAGCAAGCGTAGATAAAACTATCGAAGTCAACATCAATCGGCAACAAAATAAAATAAAATCAACTGTAATAAATTATATATTATATATGATTGGTAAATGGAATTAAGATTTTTATGAATCTTGAAAACCCTGATGCATGAGTATAATTTTTCCAAGCGCTCTAATGGAGTCCACCCGCGTGGGAAATGGAATACCTAGAACATTCTTTGCCTTTACTTGAAGTTTCCTTTGTACATCACAGCATTAATACGGCAACAAAATAACTCATTCCTTTTTTGTTTTCATTATCAAAGGGCGGAAAAATCAGAATACCATCGATGTCATGACGTAAGATCATGTATTTCTTATACTTGTGTAGCAGTACAACAACGCGGTCCTGTTTTTTGTTGGAAGCCAACAATTGTGGGCGGTTTGAATTATTGTAATTTTGCATTATTGTTTAACAGCAGAAAGATGATTTTAAAATAAGAATTCAGTTTTCGTCCGTCAGCCACAGGGTGCTGACGTGATTCGTTTAATTGTGCACAATTGTGCAGAACCCGATTCATCCGTCAGCCACACGGTGCTGACGTGATTCATTTAATTGTGCAGAACCCGATTCAAAGGGTTCTTGTACTTGATTTAAGTATCCGATCGGATTTGCAACTGTAACCAATCCACCAACAAATTCGTCAATCTGAATTCATCGGTCTTCATCATTTTCAAACCCTCTTCATTCCTCCAAACTTGCATTGAGTAATTTTAGAGAAACAACGCGTGTTTAACAGTGGGAGTAAGCAATTAAACGACACTGAAAAGCAAATTTTAAAATCAAACAATTGATTAATTAATCAATTAAATTAAAGATAAATATAATGTGACATACGGCATGAATTCAAAGAGAATATAATGGATTTAAAATATATCTCTAAAATTTAACTTTATTGATAAGTTTTATTTTGAAGAAATTTGACCATGTTGGATTATACATTCGAGTTTGAAGCAGAAACAATTAATTGGTATATTAGTATCTTCAAATTGAAGCGAAAATTCCTCTTCTCATTCATTGTATGAATAGCTGCATTTTCCCCAGTTTCCAGAGACCAATATACTGTCGGGGAAAATAATTTTCAAATGTTCGCCCGTGCTCACCGCTCTCCTCAACTTTCTGATCTTAACTGACTTCATCTTACTGTGCGTGTGCATAGCAGTCTACGCGTGCTCTAAAATCATGTTGAAGCTGAATAAGCAAAAAATAATAAATCATAATAACTAGTTAAACCTTAAAATAAAAATAAGAATACTAATTTAAATTATTTGAAAAGCTGAAAAGCGTAGGCTTTCCTTTATAAGAGTATTCTCCATTGCATTAATAAAAATATTAAATAGTAACTGATTCAAAAATAAATATTTAGCCTCACTTGTATGCACGCGCAAAAATAAAATTCGACTAGTGCTACGCGAAAACTATTGCCAGGGTTAAGCAATCAAATTCACTGCATAGCAGAGCAGCAACTAAATCATCTGATCTGACTACACTCGGAAACATCCTTTTTAAATTATCTCGAAGTCTCATTTATGTTGCATCAAATGCTTTTAAGAAGCATTTTGTTTGTTGAGACATGAAGCACTTTGGAAAATATTTTAATAACTGGTCCTCTCTAACCATTTGTTTCGATCCCAGCAGTAAATTGATAAAATCCAAATACTTATTTTCTTTTGTGACTTCTCCTCAATCCCTGTGGAAATTGTTACCTCATTTCTTTTGTTTATTTGATTTTCCATTTTAAATGTTATTAATTTTCTTCCTCTTTACCAATTATTGAACTTAATAAATATGGAATGTTATTAATCAATAAAATTGTTTATTAATATCCCAATAGGGGCAGCAAATTACTTGCTTTGAAAAACAATAATTCAAATCCAAATAAACTCTTAAACACTTTTAGCTTGTGCATTTGACTCTTGAGTAATAAAGGGAATTAACGATTGATGTCCGTGTAGGACCCTCGACAAAATAATTTTTATAATTGTTTTCGATTGAGCATATATTATTATAATGTTCTGCCACCATTTATTCATATTCATCACCGCATCATCTTTTATGAAAATGCTACTTCTCCCATTTATTTCACACTTTTTCCACTATTCCCTACCCCTCCTTTTCCCTGCTCTTTCTTTCCGCGCCTGGACCTCTTAGACGAACTTCTTCCAAAAAATCGTCCTGGACCCGGCTAACTAAGTTCGCGGTTGTAGCATCGCCTCTGCAGCAAAAACTGTGTGATTGGACGGCCACTCGACCAATCACATTTCTACGTGAGCTTCGCCACAAGGTGTCCTGGGCGCTAAAGTTAAAAAAGAAAACACAGGAGAGGAGAACATGAGTTTGCCTGGCAAAATTGCATTCGGATTGACGCGTGGCCGCTGGCCGCTCAGTGGCCTCTTGGTGGCCGCCGGCTTGCACACGAGCTCGAGCAGCAGAATGCTCGTACCAATTGTGATCGAGCAGACGGGACGAGGAGAAAGGGCTTATGACATTTACTCCCGGCTTCTCAAGGAACGAATTATTTGTGTCATGGGTCCAGTGAGTGGATTTTTTTAATTTGTTAATTTAATTTATAACATCGATGATTTGGCACTTCAATTATATTTTTATTGATTGCACTGTATTATTTTCTTAAAACTTCATTTTTACCTCCCTTTGCAGATTCATGATGAGATGTCCTCATTAGTTGTGGCACAGCTCCTCTTTCTTCAGTCGGAAAGCAGCAAGAAACCAGTGCATATGTATATCAACAGGTAAAAACCATGATATCATAAATATGCCAACTTTTACTGTCTCAACAATATTAATTTTTTAAACTATGTACGTAATTAAAATAGACCAAAGGTACGAAATTGAAGTTAATTTTTGTGTACTAATTATGTAAGTGGACTCATCACTTTTCCGCTAAACTGCGAAAATTGTTTGTTTCAATTCTAATGCAAAATGTGTTTAATTGATATATTATGCTAAACTCGAGAGATTCATGTAAATTGATTCATCTAAATTTTCCGCTGCGCTCTGAATGTGACGCGTTTATGACATTATTTATCTGTATTTATTTATGTGATAATAAATAATCAAAAACTAACTTTCTCTATCAAACTTGTGCAGCCCTGGAGGAAGTGTGACTGCAGGACTTGGAATTTACGACACAATGCAATACGTTCTTCCACCAATTGCGACTTGGTGTGTCGGGCAAGCCTGCAGCATGGCTAGTTTGCTTCTTGCTTCTGGCTCCCCTGGCATGCGACACTCTCTTCCCAATGCCAGAATTATGATTCATCAACCATCTGGTGGTGCTCAGGTAATTTGTGTCGTGTGAGCTCAACTCGAGGCATATTACAGTTAGCATTTTATTATTGCTATTTTTTTAAGATTTCAATTAGGAAAATTACATCTTAAGATATTTTTCTTCCAAGATTTTACTTACAGGAAATTGAAATATAATTCGAATATTTAATGCAAATGAGAGAAACTTTGCAATTTTAGCGAATCCCGTATTTGATTTTAATATTTTAATTTCATTTTTTGGTTGTAATTCTTGGGGAAATATCTCATTCCAGTTTTATATTTAATATTCCTATTTTAATATTTTGAAAATTATGTTGATGGCTTTGACTTTTATAAAAATTGCCTTGCGGGTAAAATTGGAATTTTAAAATTATTTATTTGTGAAAATTTGGAGGTAATAATAATAGTAGCTTATGGTGTGATGATTTAAAAAAAAATTGACAACATTTCCTTAGTTGGAGGTGGAAATTTCCTATTTGCTCTGATGGTCAGAGAATTGAGACTAAAATAAATTTCCCAAATGTGGAATAATACAGTTGATTCTGTTGTTCTGCTCTTTGTACAATTTAATTTAATTTTTAATTCCTGCCCGTCCAAGCATAAACAGGCAACTTCCACCCCAAACTAAGAATATTTCTCAATTTTGTTTTTTTAAATCGACATTATGAATTGGTTTTGAAATTTATAAAACAGAAACCAACACTTCATGGATTTTTTTACATCTATTTACTAATATTTTTACATTAATCAAAATATTTTTTTTATATTTTACTATTTGGAATGCGTGTCAGACTCTCAACAATATACCTTTATTACAGGGGCAAGCCACTGATATTCAAATTCAAGCTGAAGAGATCATCAAAATTAAGAAGCAGATCAATGGTCTCTATGTGAAGCACACTGGACTCTCTTTACAAACGATTGGTGAGTAAATGCTTTTCATCAAACAATGTGTTAATAAGTTTGTTCGCAATTGAATGATTTTCAATATTTTAACCATCCACAGAGGCGAGCATGGAAAGAGACAAATTCATGTCTCCTGTAGAAGCAAAAGAATTTGGAATCCTTGATACAATCTTAAACCACCCCCCAAAAATGGGCGTCGGGCTGCCAGAGGGCGGCGAGGGTAAAAACTGAAGTCGCAGAACCCAGCAATTAAGGTGATAGGTTTGTTATATACTACATATTGTTTTCAACAAATAAATATTCAAATTTTCTTTACCTCTTATGTTTAAATCTTGACCGGGGAATATGATTGAGGGTACAAAGTAAGACAACAGCGACTGAAGTTTATTTAGCTTTATTTCAAATTTACAATGGACAGAGGTGAACAAAGCATACAATAGTTGAACAGGCTATCGGTTACAAGGCTGCACTGAAATGGATAATAAAGTGAGAAATGCGGAATTATCTGTCTGGCAACATGTTAATGAGTGAGTGTTGGGCTCTCCTCAACAAACGCTGTAATTCTATGCCCACCACCACTAATCTCCATTAAAACAGGATATTCGTCTACGTAAAAACACGAGCTACGTCGCCTAGCTATATGCACATAATAACAAATTACATCAATCCTCCTTGATTTTCTCTCTCTTAAAATTAAAATACTTTTTACACAAGATTAAAAAGTAATCGTGTGCGCCCGACAAAAATAATTTAATGCTGGATCGAATTGCTTCATTTTTACACAAAACAGTTCACCCTATCACAGACACAATGTCTCTTTTAACAGATGACAGATTTTGTTTTCAGTTGAGTCGATTTCCTAGCGTTTTCAGTAAAAATATATAAAATATCTTGTGCTCGTCCGATCGATCGATCGATTAACAACTTTTCGTTCTGGGCGTAATTTCAATCTGCCCAACAGCAAAGACGCCTGCCTTTCACATCAATCCGCGATCGGATATAATTACGAAGGATAATTTTGGAGCGAGAATCGCGCTTGGCTGGCATTTTCCGAGTCGTCTTGCGCGGCGCGCGCTGGCTTCATAAAAAATGACAACTTTAATAAGCGATGTGAGCAAAATTGCGAGCGTCGGCCGAGACGACGAGGAATGTATTGGCTGCGTTTTGGGGCAGGACCAGAGCTAGGCGATGAGTGATTTTCGGGCGCTGGGCGACCCCTCGGCTGTACTGGCTCGGCGGCGGCGGCGTGCGAGAGAGAGAGAGAGAGAGATAGAGACAGGCCAAGCATGAAATAATCGCGAAAACTGGTTTTGCCTTGATGCGTATCGTTACTCTCGATTTGTCAATAATTATGCGTCGCAGCCCGCAGGCCTGGATGATATTTTGGCCCGTTATTACTCTTCTCCTCCGCGTGCACACAAACATATTCGCTCGTGAGTAATTGCAGGGCAATCAGGCTAATTGCGCTTGCACCGAGCCTGCACAATTTGCATCTATTACCGCGCGTGTGTGTGTGTGTGTGCATCGGCGGTGGCGGCCGCCGTCGAGCCGTGTTCTCGGAATTAACACGCGCTTGCTGCATTCTCAAGCCGGGCAACAATTGAAGCCTTGGGCCAGACGACAATCATTCCATCATTTTTATGGATAGGTCTGCACACGGTGCGCCAGGAAGAGAGGAGAGGGACGAATTTAAGCTCTTTTTCGTTTCGCTCGGTCGCCCTTCCTTTTTTAGACAACTTCTCGCCGAAGGTTCGCGTATGTAAATCGTCGAGAAATTTGTGACGCCCATTTTCCGCAGAATTTTCTCAACCACGACGGCACAAATAAAAATGAAAATTTCTAATTTCTTCGATGATCGCATTTTCATAGTTATTTGAGAAGCAGGTTTTGGATCGAGAGTACGGCAGCAAGGAGTTCAAGTCGCGATTCAAGTAACTAAAACAAGTATGTATATGAGCATTTTTAATAATTCGTTCAGAATTACGCTGCCAGTGCTCCGTCGCGAATTTCGACTGGCCTTTTTTACACACTCCAGGCTCGACTCCGGCCAAATCTTGTACCAGTAGTGCCAAAAATACTAATATTCTTGAACTAAATTTTTACGCGGATTTTCACTTACGCATGTCTGAGCAAACAATTTCGTACGCAATCTCCTCCATCTCAGCTCCTTTTCATACGCGGCAAGACAGAGGCTAACGCTTCGCATTAGTTATCGATAAAATAAAATTTGAGAATATTGTCAAGTCTTGAGCGTTGTACGGACAAGGTATGTGACTTGTTTGTCGCTTACATCACCGTGCAACGATAAGTAAGACGTGGAGAGACGCACAATTTATAGTAATCATGCTAATTTGAATCCAGGTGTCATGCCTCAAGAATTCCGCATGCATGAAAAGCGCTCCTGCCTTTTGGCGAAAGTTAATCCGTGGAATGACATACGGCTTGAGTCGGAACACACCTGTGCCCAGGGTTGCATTGTCGAAAACCACCCGGTTTAATTTTACCAAAATTTGATAAGCCAAAAGAAGCGTTTTATTTTAGAAATTTGTGCTTTCAAATTTTTTTTATTTACCTTGCCAAAAATAGCTAATCCATGCACTACATTTTATTTTAAAATTGCGGGTCCTATATGCAACCCTGGCCATGCCCGTCCTTATCCTACCAGTCCTTGAAGGCGTCAACGCTGCAATTTTGATTATCAGCCAGAAGAGACATCAAACAAAAACCGTCATTGCGATCACCGCGGGCGTGCGCGGCCGCGGCGAATGGCTGGTGGCGGCAGTCTTTTCAGCACACTAACTGGGGGCTAAGCGCGAGATCGGGGGCGGGCGGGGGCCCGACTGGGGGTGAGTGGGCGGCGGCGGCGGGCTAGGTGCCGCCGCTGAGCTGGCTGTGCGCGAGCATCAGGATGTCCTTCTTCTCCTTGGGGAAGCGCAGCTCGCGTCCGGCCAGTCTGGCCGCCTGCAGTTCGCGCTCGGCCAGGCCCAGTTCGCGGCTCAGGGCGCCCTGGTTCTCGTGTTCGCGCGCCAGCCAGTCGAGGGCCATCTGAGAGCGCATGTCGTCGTCGAGGGCGCGGTTCGAGTAGTGGGCCACCACCTCTTGCCGCGAACACTGCCGCTCGCGCATCGCCTTCAGGCTGCCGTTCCAGTGCAGCAGCTGGAACACGGTCATCAGTTCCTGGAACTCGAGCATCGTGCGGCCCTTGTTCGCCTCTAGCATGAAGCGAAACGCGCCGATGCCAGTGTTCGGGTTGTCCGCCTCCTCCGGGTCGCCCTGCCGATCAAAAAACAGTTGGCGTTATTGCCTGATACGAGTGCTTTGAACCTTTTTAATACTATCTGATTATAGTAATTCCTTCTTGTTATTTAAGCCGCGTGCTTAAAATTTTTTAAAGAAAAAAGGGTTCAGGAGGTATGCCAATATAGCTAAGTAAATATATACAAGGAAATCGTCCCTAAAGTATAGCAAAAACCTCCGTTCCTACTGAAAATCGTAATTTTTAACCTCTATGAGAATTTTCCCTACAAGTCGCACATCATTGGATAGATCATGACGATAGAAATCAAAATCAAGCGTAAACGCATTGGTACGTACCGTTGAATTTTTCGATAAGTTTGGCAAATTCTTGATTTTAAATCAATTCCCCCTTTTCGTTTTCAATACTAAAAAACAGCAGAGATAAATTTTTCTTCAAACAATTGATTCAACAAACCTTTGCCAAAGTAAAAATGCAATATTTATGTTTTAACTTGCCAAACGTTTTAAATATTCACGTTAAATGGAATTCATGAAGAAAAATGTGTGAGTGCATGAGATTTGGTTTCTTAGCATAATATCGATAGCTATATATACAAATAAAATTTACGCACAAGATATTACGAGGCTTTGTTTGTAAGGAATGCCGCGACGAGCGCCTGAGGCTAACGTTGAATAAAAATTATTAAAAACTAAAAAAGGCTATAAAATTAAGATATTTGCAGCAAGAAGTCATCTTTGTTTTTTCAAGACGATTTCACGGAGCTTAAAATAAACGATTTGTGCTCTCTTATGATGCTACCATAAATCCATAGTTGGAAAATATCTGTCTGAATGCCACAATCTTCAGGTAATTAGTTTATCTTTTAATTTCGGTCAAGAAGCCCGAACTGCTGTAGGATAACTCTGAAGTTAGAGTAGAAATTAAACATAATTGATAAATAATTGTAGAACAATTAAGCAGCACAGTTTTTGTTCTCGATTCCGGGCGTTTTCTCGATTAATTTGGAGCGTTTCAAATGTTTACACGAAGCCAATTTTGTTGCGTGTCCTTGCGCGCGGACGATGAGAGGAAAACAACGGGAAACGACAAGGAAAAAAGAAATCGTGTCTACCCGGGCGGTAATTAAATTCAGCGTATTCGGATAATTGCGTTCGGAGCGGTGCGTCGTTAAATTTGCATTATTTGCGTGAATGTGACCGCCGGCGGATGCGTTTTAGCGCGCGTGGAAGATGCCGGTGAATCTCGTTTTCTCGTGAGAACCGCCCGTCAGTAATTAGTTCATACCTTGAAGGACGCCCTCGCTTCGGCCACCGCCTTCTCGATGAAGTCATCCGAGATTCGTCGTGACGGGTGTTCGTTGAACACAGAGTTCATTAGCGCGATTTTGGCCGCACTTCTGCGCGCCTCAGCCTTCGTTGGACAGTTCTGCAAAATAAGTGTCAGCATTGAGAATTCATCGTCCTCTAAACATGCATTAAAGAAAAACTTTATTTCGCTCTATTCTCCTTCTTTTGTGTTTGGTGAATCTATATAGAATTGCAATGCGAAAATGTCTCTCTAATTTCAGTTACATTACTTCAATTTACATGTTTTATATTATTCAGCTCTTAGATCTGGATACTTTTTGGTTAGGTTGGGAAATAATTTTCAAATCAAATATTCAAGCTGATCTAATTACTTTGAAAATTAACGTAGGAAACCAAAAACAAGGAATTATTTTCAAGGATGACAAGAAGAGACAATAAATTATTATTATGATTGAGTTAGCTTTCCTACCGTCACCCTAAAGACAGATAAAATTACCATTAAAAATTATATGCAGTTTTTCTTTCTCTCCGTTTTAATCACACATTTCACAAATTTGTTTCCTTATCTTCCAATCTTATTTAAAATTTAAATAATAATTTTAAAAGTTTAGAGGAGAGTAATTGGTAGTGCCTATATCTTTACTATAAAAGCTCTAAACAACATAATTAAACGCAACGATTTGGAAAATGATTCTGCACGCCGATTAGGACAGGCGGAAGGAGACTTGAACGGCCGCAATTGTTGCAATTGCAGGGGGTTACTGTATGCAACCGTGGCAGCCGCTTCGCACAGCGGGTTGCCTATTCACAAAAAAGCTGCCGTTTCGTGCAAGAGTCGGTTCGTACAAAAAACATCCATTGGACAGGAACGCGGCGCACTTCCACCTCCTTTCGTGCCGTGCGATTTGACTGATTCCGATTCAAACCGCGAGCGATTCGTGCTGGGCCAGGTGATGCCCTGAGCCAGGTGGACCAACTCACCTGGAAGCTGCCAAAGCACGAGCCTCCTGGCAGGGTGACGTAGCACACGTAGGGCGGACTCGATGCTGGCACCGATTCGTAAATGACAAGAGCGCCGTTCCGCAATTCGGCGCCCCGCGCATGCTTCATTTGCCAAAATTCCTGCAGAGCCTCTACCACGTTCACTGCAACACGAAACAAAGAATTTTATTACTGCCAAGGGGGTTTTATATAGGGAATTCACAAAACAACAATAGATTCCACTCAGTTTAGCGCAAAGGAGAATTTAAATACGTGCTGATTTCACCTTGAAATTTTAGCTCCCTTTCTATTTATTTAAATATAAACATTTAATTTTTAATGCCGGATTCTTGACTTCGAAATTTTCATTATTTTCCGTTGAATCAACTTTTAAACTAAAAGCTTTAAAAATTCAACATTGAAAACAACACGACGCATCCGGAAATTAACTTATACAGGATTCAATCCGAAAGCAAAGCCATTTTAAAGTGAAGCACGAATTTTCAGGTAGCAAAATATAACAAAACTTTTGAGATCCGAACACGAAACATTGCATTATTAAGTAACTGACACGCTCGAATCTCATTCGACGGTCAAAAACAGCATATTTCCGAATTAGCCGCGCAATAAAGACTTGAGACCAGCAATGCGTGACTCATATTGTATCAATTTGATCAGACAGCACTCGCAATAAAGACGTGGAAAAGATTGCCCAAGAATAAAAAGCGTTGCTCGCGTCGAGTGTGGTTCAGACTCTCATCTGAATGTCTGAATGACACCCGATCCATCCACTCAAGACGTTTTTATGCGGCACCACACAACTGCATTGGCCGGCAGTGAGGCGTGATGCAACACTCAATGCACTGCTCGTATCGCTTTTATTCCTAAGGTCACACCAATAAAAAGACGAGTATATATAATGAGGAAAAAGCGTTTGTGTACGCCATGTGCGGCGGCTGACAATCATTGCGAGCACTCCGCTGGAAAATATTGCTCTCGAGAGATGAAGTGGAATTCGATTGCTTGACGCAGCGTGAGAGGAATAGAGTGTTAACACTCAAGATTGAACTTGCAGCTCGTTACTTTGTCTGGCCGGCCAGAGTGTTATTTTATTTTGTAACAAAATTTTGGCGTCTGGCTGTAAATTCATCCGAGCTTTTTTATCATTTCAAGTATATAGCAAAATTCGAGGAACGAGAGAAAGAGAGAGAGAGGTGCGGACCAATTTTGATACATTTTGGTTGTGTGCCGGGAGCTAATTATTTGAGCACTCTGAAGAAATGCGGTGCTAATTAGTGGCCGATGAGATGGTAGGGGCAGAGATGATGTGTTGTTTGGTAAGTTTATGGCTGTGATTTCTGGAAATGCAAGAGTCGAGTGGTCGTCGCGTGTGAGTCAATAAAAGTGTTGCCCGTCCCAGAAATTTTAACGGAGAGACGCATTGCGTGATTGCGTGGAGGTCGATCTGAAGGAAGCTGCTGCGTCCGCTCATATTGTAATAGCAGCGACCGAGCGAATGATATTATCCATCCAAGCTGGAATTAATTTTTTCTATCTTTGTTTCGAGATCGGCAGCAACAGCAGTTTTGTTTCTCACACTGGCGGTGAATTAAACCTCCGAGCGGACGATCACGCGAATCTCTCATTCAGATTGCTGCTTCTTGTGCGTTTTTTGTCACTTTTCTTCTTCTCTCGCAGAGCGATGCGGTCAGGTTTGCCCCTTGTGGCGTGAAGTGTTTTACTTTTTCGAGCGTTTCTGCGAATTGCTAAAAACGGGTATTCCATTTTTAAACAGGAAAGTCGGATGGCTTTACGCGCGAAATGACAGCGCGCAGCATCGTGTTTGATGTGCACGAATGTTCCATAAAAGCTGCTTTCCTAAGCATGCTTTATCGGCTCGTGGTACCAACCACGTCGCATTTTGCGCAAATTAAAATTTCTCAACGCGATTAACCTTGAGGGTCCTAAATTTGTCAAGCTGTAATTAAACGTATTTGAACATTTCCAGTGGCGACGTAAAATAAGACACGTGTACGCCGCCGGGAATATTATATATATATATTATGAAATTTGTAAATTGCACTTGTGATTTCCTGTCTGGAAGCTGCGAGGGACAGGATCTAACGAAAGAATAGAGTGTCTGGCATGCAGCTCATTTGAAGGGAAACCTTTTGTTTCGAGCACTGAATGAATTAGAGGCCTCTCGCTCGTCGCTGGGATGCGAGCGTGAGTCAAAGAAGCCGCTGCGCGCGAGCAAACAATCGCGGGCGCAGACAAGGCAGGGGTGATGGATGCTCCTCCCCTGGCTGCATGCATGCACACTCCGTGATAATTGACCGCGGCGACCAACTATATTTCCTCAGCTGTGCTTCTGTCAACAGGCTCCTCCGCATAACTCACGAATATTTAATGAGCTTTTGTGATGCCACCGCCGCCGCCGCCGCCGCCGCTCCAAGGCGATTTACATAATTTTTCTCCTTTCGAGAAAGTCACATTTTCGTGCGTGTACTGCGGTGGCGGCGAGAGAGAGAGAGAGAGAGAGAGAGAGAACTGTTTGAGCGAAAAAATTGCACGCCCCTACTTTGGTCCGCAGCGTGTAGGTGTATCCGTGAGAAAAAAATTTGCGTGGGAAGGTGTGCCGTGATGTAACAAAGATGACAAAGATGCGGCGGCGATACACATTCCGGCTTGCAAAATTATTTCCAGCTGAACTGCTCGATAATAAATTTGTCGAGTGTAAAGTAATACCGGCCAGCAAGGACAACAAGCGCACACAAGGGGTGCACGCATTTCGCATACGCCTATGTGAATGTTTAATTCGGAGCCTGGGAAAAAAGAAAGGGTATCACTGGCCGCGCAAACGGAGGCGATTAAAATTGAGTGGCTCGCATTTTTGCGTTTGACCCTGCCGGAACATGTCGTTCCCAGAAAGATGAGCGATAAAATTCGCTCCTCGGCAGGTATAGCGGCGGGCAGACACGCGAGTTGTTGAGCGTCTCCGCCGCCGCCGCCGTCGCTGCGGCGACCGGAGAGACAATTGACCCAATTTGCAAATGGGCCGAAATGCGGCCAAGCGATTTTGGGCCGGCGCGCAACGACGACGGCCACCGCGGTGCTCGCCCAGTAAGTGATATTGCGCGCTGTACATAATACCCGTACATCAGGTAGTGCATGAGCCGTGTGGAGTATGTGCGAGTGAGTGTGTGAGTGTGTGTACCTGCGATCGAGTGAGTAGTCTGGCCGGCTGGCAACGCCGCAGTAAAAAAAGCTAAAAAACCGTCAGCGGCGCAAACAGGTATGCAAGAAAGAGCACCGACTGCGATTATGCACGCCACAAAAAGCACTCGCAGGCCACTCCGCGGCCCACTCACTCACACGACCTGCCAAAATGCCGCGGCCCGAATTCGAAAGCTCTGCCAAATTCGTGGCTGCAAACGCTCGGGGCGAGTTGAAGAGTAAAAAAAGCGCGTCTCGCTCGCTTCCCCGTCTCGGCCCGGATTTTGCAAATCATCTGGTGGAATCGCGGCGGGCGTGATTTTTCGTTTGCGCCGTCTCGGCAAAAATTATTGGCTGCGGAATTCGGCGATTCCGACGACAGCTGCACGGGACAATTTTCGCGCATTCCTCGGCGCGCACACACAACGCCGCCCTCATTAATTCGAGCAGCTTCGCCAAAGAGATTACAACAAAATTCCAGCGTGCAAATTTTTATTGGATCGCAATAAAATGTTTGCTCGTTTTATTAAAATATTAAAGCTGCTTCTGATGTATAATTTAAAAAGCAATTTATCACGCAGGTAATTGCTAAAATATGCAAAAATGCAAATGTAAGAAGGATGTGAGTGAGTGCGAGTATGTAGATTTTCCACCCAGATACAGGCTTGCGAGTATAATATCGGCGAAACCAAAATCGCACTGAAAAAACTTCTGTGCAAAATTGAAACTCTCGGTTCTTGGAACCGGATGAAGCCAATTATTTATATTTTTTGCCCATCCACGGTGCTCAGAAAAAAAATCCGATGCTTTATAGCCGGTCAAGTTTGCAGGGAATAAATTTCTCCTTTTCTTAATGTTCTTCATAAGCGAAATATTTCCTCGAACGCGAATAAATTCAAAATTATTACAAGCACTCAGCGAACATTCGAGCATTCCGCACGGCAGCCGACAGAAAATAATGAACCAATATTTTTTCGCTCGGAGGTCCCTTTGGAAGACTCACCCCTGTCCTGGTGGAAGTTGTCAAGACGGTGGTGCTTAGGGGTGGACCAAGGGGCCGGCAGAAAGGGCTGCGTGTCGCACGACATTTCGCGCTCGGCTCGGAAAGCCAACTGGAGAGAAAGAAGACGAGTTTCTCAGAGTCTGGCCAGAAGAGAGGGAGATCAAATGCTGGACCAGGGGGGCGGTGCTGCCGGCCAGCAGCCTCCCAAGCGCGCTCCTCGCTTCAGCAACCCTCAATTTTGTGCTCTTTTTTTCAAATCCCATCAGTTCATTGTATCAAAAATATTTTCTCACATACATTAATGAGTTGCTTTTATTAATTGTATGAACCAGGAGTAAAATGCGAGGTATTTAATTTTTAAACATTGTATTGCAAAATAAATCGAAGTGGGCTTAATGGTGTTAATTTGCAGCAAAGGCCATAGGTGCAGCTCTCTCAAGAAGATCACGCAAAATGACGCAACTCATCATTCGGAAAAGCCAATTAGCCGGATAATTAAGCAATGATCGCTAATCCCCCCTGGTGAAAGCTGCTCTCTGAAATCGTGATGAGAAACGTTCACAAAATATTGCCCAGGTGCCGGTGCTGCGCCATTTATTATATTTCGCGGCTGCATCATCTGGCAAAGCACGAAGCGGAGGAGCAGAAGCAGCGAAAACTATTAAATGGTCACTTGGCAAGTTCAAAGACCTTAAACGACATATAGATCTGAAGCAATTCTCGCAATTTGCTGCAAGCTGGCATGAAGAGGAAAATATCGCGAGATGATTTTGAACGCAGCGTCGGACTCCTCACTGTGATGCGCGAAAGCTGCTGTGGGAAAGGGTCGCTGGGAAAGGCGTGTTTCGGTTTTTGTGGATTCCGTAAAAAGCTAAGTGAATCAGCCTCGGGCCAAACCCTTTACTCTTGTCTATCCTATGATTGTGTGTGCGTTTTCATTTTATTGTTGCCTGCTGTCTCTCTCTCTTTCTCTCAGCACGCACGCACCACGTTGTAAATATGATACACACACGTCAGCAGCCCGTGGAACTTTTCCCAGCCTTTGAATGACTTGTGATCCGCCCTAATCAACCACCCTCGCCCCTTGCCCAAGGCCCCTCGTATTCGGTTCTCGTGAGACTGTTAATTTCCATGAATTTTTTATTTTCATTTAGTCTGCTTTTTTCCGGTGCCTTGAAATTTTCCTATGATTTGTTTCAATTTTTATTTCCGATCAAATTGCAATGTCGATGAATGAATTGCTGAGAGGCTTATTTATTTGGCTTGCCATTCGAGTCCAGTTGTTTATGGGCTTAAGAGATGCTTATCTTTATTATCTCTGTATTGACTTGACTCTCGGCACGGTGGCGTCCACACATTCAAATATCAACACCATGCATTACAACAGGATATTTGCAACTATCACGCGTGTGATTCGCGGTGTGATCGGCACACGCTTTAGGAAATAGTTTGCTCCTTTTCGAGGCTGCAAGAATTATTAAACATGTACGCAGGCACGTGATAAGCCATAAGCGAGAACAGTCACACATTAAAGCAGCAGAGCGCGGCTCGTAATATATATAATAATATCCATCCGCATGATATGTGGATGTGTGTCTTTTGTGTTTGCTTCGTTCCCACGCTCTGAGGCCTTGATAAATAAAAGTAATATGTCCGATGTACGCGAACATACCCCAGCAGCAGCAGCAGCCGAGAGAGTACGTAATGCAAAAAATGTACGCGCGTAAATAAAATCTCGCCTCCCAGGTGCGATTAAAATTTTCAAATCCGGCTGGCAAAATTCAATTCTCCGCTCGAGTGATTTCCAGATAATTGTGCGGAATTATGTTTGCTCGGTTGCAACGCGTGTTTTATTTTTATTTTTGCCCGCGCCGAAGACGAGAGGCGTTCGTTTTTTATGGCCTCTCTTTCACTTTTGCGACTACACCTTGCGAGTGCGCGTATTTGGGCAATACTTATTATTACGTGTGCACAAAAATTTTAAGGGCCGCCATAAAAGCCCGGCAAAACCAATGGCAACGCGACCAGATGATGAGAATCGGGCACGCGATTTGCCATGATGTACGCTGCTTCAGTAGGAAAATGAGTGAATGGCGTGAACCAACCAGTTGGAAACACAAATAAACAGCTCGGTGCGCGCACGACCTGGCGAACAGGAGGCGCGACCTTTGACCCTTTCCTCCCCGCACGCGCCCAACGCTATTTTTACGCCCAAAGCACGCGCGGACTAACACAAAAAATTCGAGCCTGTAAATCAAACCAATTAACAGAAAACGATCAATAAAATTGCATTTTTTTTCACGTTTACTTGGCGAAATTTGTTTTAAATTTTGAGCAATTTCAACCTGAGGAATGTGCCAGCGATTTTATTTCTTTTTTGATGCAGTGCTATACATTAAAAATTATATCGTATTTGAATGCCGTTTAAATTCAGCGCCGTCTGAGCCTGAGCCATTGTGAGAGCAGACGGTGGCGGAAAATTCGTTTTTGAAATACGGCTGCATTTATAATGTTTATACTTGCTCAATATTTCTTCTCTCTACGCGCATAATAAGGCGGATAATTTGAGTTCTGGCCAAAATTTCGCTAAGGTGGACATTAAAATTAATGTCAAGAGCAATAATTTTTCATTTTAACCGCGAAGCAGCCACACATTATCATGTGTAAGCTGCGTCTTCAGCGCGCACCATTCAAGGCGGGTTATTTGTTTGACGTTTACGATTACGTCTCATTCAGATTTTCGTTTTTATATTTTCAGCGATGCTGCGATGAGAGGCGGGTCATTTTTTAGCAAGCCTGCCTCTTTACAGCTCAATTTGTTTAATTAAATTTTAACACCTGCGCAATTAAAAAGAGGCAGCGTGGCTCAAAATTTATGCTCCCTCTCTTTCTCGCGGCTCTCGCTGTTTCCCTGCGTGCGACGAAATATTCATTCGCTCTGCCGGTGTGAGCTTAAATGACCCAATTTAATTTCCAGTTTGTCAGCACTTCTGTGTAAGAAGGAAGGTGCGGAGAAAGAGAGAGAGGGTCGCTCTTTATTTGAGGCAATTTTCCTTGAGTGCATCTCGTTTGCTATGTGATCTGCGGTTTTCCTCTCCAGACCCTCGGGTCAGATAAATACTTCAAAGAAGATATGACAATTACCAGCTTGTTTTACTTGGTGCTCACTTACTTACAAACTATCCGAACATTAAAACAGCAGCAGAACAAATTAATAGACGGCCCCGGGTGGTTTCCCTCTGAAAAAAGCAAAGAATTCGCCAGCGCGGATGCGAATTCCGATCGTTTGGCTCATCAATTTTGCGAAATCGCGGCGGGAGTAAAACCCGTCGGTCGGGTTTCGGCATGCAGCTGAGTCGGGGGTGTTTCGGAGGCAGCGGGGGCGGACCAGTGCCGCCCCCGGTCGTGCCCTGGTGCTGCTGCGGCGGCGGTCGCGATGCGAAGGTGTAACGGAAGTCTGTGCATGAGCTGATTTAAAGCAGGAGCCAGGTCATTGGCTCTGGTACTCGCGCATATCTTGCAAAGTACCGCTCATTACTGCTTTTTGTATATCGCATGACTCTTTTTTGTCCAAGCGCCATTTGCAAATTCACACACTCACTCACTCACTCAGCGTCGAATCAGAATAAGAAAATAATGCTGTCGAATGCGGCGGCGGCGGCATTATCATTTCGGGGCTAATGACAGATTTAACGGGGCTGATGGATCTGTTTCATTGCTCTGCGCGTTCTGGTTTTGTTTGATGGATGCGTCGTCGCGAAACAGCGCGTCTCCCAGTTAACTTTCTGGTCGCGCAAAGACGTCATACACATTTTTTCCCTACACCAGGACTCGATCTTGATGAAAACGCGTTTGCCGAATTACTGGGCTTAATGTGCGCACGAATTGGCGAGCGGACGCACACAATTGGAACACGAGAAGTGGTCCTGACTCGCTTGCTCGGCTCGTCCACTCGTTCGTTCGTTCGTTCGGCCGCCAAATGGGTGCCAGCAGAGCCGAGTGGTGGGTTCCATATCTGCGTGCAAGCAAGTGAATAATATTATTCGGTGCGAGTGAGTGAGCTGGCGAGATTGATCGCGGCAGCATCTCAGTGGATCAGCTGGTTTTTATTAGTGACACACAATGGGTCGGTGACCTGAGTACCATCCAGACACACCGCCCCCGGCCATCCGAGGCCATGCGCGACCACAGCGCCGCCCGTGCCACCTCCGGAGCACTACGAACCCTGGCGAGTCTGCAAAATTAATTTGCACTGCCCATTTTGCTCACACCAGAGCACTTTGTCAACGCTGCACCGCTCGTCCATTTTTTATGTTGCAAAAATTGAATTGAAACGCCTAAATTTAAAAATTTAGTTCATGGATTAAGTGCGTTTAGAGTGTCTTCCGGTAAAAAATGGATTTTAGGGCCTTGCAAAATTTGTGCGAAAAGTAAATTTGCAAATCTAATTGGTGGTTTTTAACTTTATCGATCGAACTTCTCCCCGTGCATATTGCGGAGAAAACAAACAAGTTTAGTGCGGTAGTTCAGGGTGGGGCCGAGTTTTTGAATGAATGATGAGTGAGTGAATGAATAAATGGTTGTCATCCTCGTCCCCCGCTGAGCACCAAAAATATACTTCTTCTCGCCTCCATTGAAGTGCCGTATGAAATAATAGATTCATCGCGCCGAGCAGATCTGATCGGCGCTTTTTTCGCCAGTTGAATGCGTAATCAAAAATTATTAACCCGTCTCGGGCTTTTTTCGCCAGTTGAATCAATTAAGCCCGGCGTGTGCTAAAGATGATTTCGACGGCGGCTGCGGCGGCAGCCCGCGAAAATCAGTATATTTATGTACCTGCTGGGATAAATCAGCAAAGCACCGATTAATTACGCCCATCAGTGTTCAGAACGCAAACAACAATTAATTAGAATGTGGCCAGGCGGTAATTCAGTTTTCACACCTGGTGGGTGTTCAACTGAGCTTCACATTTATCAGATAACCCGAGACTGCTTTATTGCACTCGAGCTTGTCCGAGAAGCAGCAGTCGCGGTGTGTTTTTGTACACGAGAGAGATAAAACTGCCACGAGGCGACCAACCATTACATCAATTATCACGTCAATTTTTTAAGACGAACTTGAGCGAATTTTTTCCTCCCGTGCGCTCATGGTTTGAGAATTTTAACCGCCGCCCCACGCAGAATTTGGGTTTAAACTCGAGTCGTAATTTATCGCGCCCAAGGAAGAAATATGTCACACGCGCTCCATAATTTTCGGACATTCTTAAGCTGAAAAATGCGCGCGGCAAAAGAGGTTAATTCAAAGTTGAGCCGTCGCAACTTGTTGAATAAATTTGAATGCACTCGAGGCGCGGCTCAATTATAAATTATAAATACAAGAGTGACGATTAAATTTTACGACATGGTAGTTATTGGAATAATTAAAGCCCGCAGCCAGCTAGCGGCGACCGAGAATTCCCGTAGCAGCACCCATGGCAAGAAAATCCAAACATTTCGCCTCGGATTACTATCAGCTGCGGCGGCATACCTGTCGCCGATTTCGGATTTGAAGAAAAAAGTGGCAGCCGCTTGTGCTGCAGCAGCCGCAAACTTAGCCGCAAACCTCTGCCTCGAGACCACAGCGCAGCAGTCGAGAAACTGAGATCAGCACTATTTTATCTACACTGCTTCTCACCCACCTTAACAGAAATCATGAATAAACCCGGCTTGCAAACTCTTCAACACAGCTAGCCGAGTCCGACAGGGTTATAAAATTTAATTTGTTCAAAAATGATTCGAGTTTTTTGTTTCACCTGGAGCCTTGAATTGAGAGAGCCAGTTATTTCGGATAAATCCAATCAACTCACTGACTTCAGGGAATGAATTAAAAAAACAACCTAAGACTAAAAGAGAAAAATGTTTCTGGTATTGGTTTTTAATAATTACCTCGTTCTGAAGTATTTAAAAAAATTTAGAATTTGTTATTGATAATTTACTTTCTATTATTAATTATGTCGCAAGCAGTTAATTTTTCAACTTGATGAATTGAAAAATTCCTCGCGTGTTTCCTTTTTCCGCGTGAATCTAATCAAGCATGCTAATGTGGCGTGAAATATCATAAGCGTGCCTTGGAAATTCCGATGCCACCTTTAATTAGTGGAAGAATCACATCGAATACTGCAGCGAAGTTTGGAGCGCGTGCATCACCCAAATAACTCCAAATAATATTTCGCTATACCTGAGTGTGCAAAGCCTTGCTAGTAAAATTGTCACCTGCAAGAGGACATGGGAGGAAAAAAGGAAGTAGTTTCGTCCCAGGTTGGCGGGAACAAGCGCCACCGCCGCGCCACGTTACAAAAAGGCGAGATTTTCCCAAAGTGTGATACTGAGAAGAGAAGCAAAAGACAATGATATGCAATTAAGAGCAGGCTGGCGGAATGTGTGCCCGAGTGCAAGTCGTGAGAAATAAGGCGAGCACCATCAAAGTAACAACGGGAGAGCGGACGAACAATCACCGGAGAATAAGGCTTCCTGATAATGATAGTGTTTTGCACGTTTACGGCCACCGCTGGTGTCGGGTCAAAGGTCGCGCTGCAACGTGTTATTAGATCGCAATTAGCCTTGGCAACAGAGCTGGAAGGCGCACGACCTCTCGCCGAAATTGCCGCTGCAGAATTCTCGGGTTCGCGAACAACACCCCACTCCACACTGCTGTGCCGAATCGCTTAATTAATTTTGTCCGCCAGCCTTATTATTTTTCCACCGTGGAAATTTTTAGAAGGCAGATTCATTCTGAAAGAACTCAGATTTCCAAAGATGGGACGAAATTTCACTTTGAAGCTATTAAAAAACTTAAAAGAATTCACATTCCAAACAATGAATTTCCTTAAAGTAAAGCTGTACAGAAAAATTGTGAAATATCCTTTTTGCCTAAAGGAAAATCTTTTAAAAGAGCTCTAATATTTTTCCAGTTCGAAATCGACTCCAAAATTCGCATGCAAATCAAGCGGCGAGCACTGAATCCCTATTGAAAACTAGGATTCTGGGGAAGATAGGAAATTTACCTCATAATTCACGTTCGTTGGCAAGATTGCAACGAGACGAATCAAACTGAAGCGAAAAATTATTTCAGAAATTTGGTAAAATCTTAAATGTGACTCAGTCTTGGTTTCATTATTGCACATTTAAGAGATAATATGTATATTGTGGCTTAATTCCACTATCAATAGACGTAATTAACTGCTACTTGCTAGAGTCAACAATATAAAAATTTCTTAATTGTTGGCGTGTAAAGCTCATACATTCTTTCACTGCTGGTTTTTAGCGTTAACCATTTCTTGTGTGATATTTTAATTATAATTTGGATGGGTAAGTTAGGAAAATTACTAGCACTCTCCTGGTCTTAAATTTTTTCTCATGTTTCGGGAGAAATCAAGTGAACAGAAAAAAAACCCAGTCCACCGCATTTTTTAAATTGAGAATATTGTGCAGACTATAGTGACAAAAATCTCATTTAAGGGCATTTTTTAAGAAATAAAAATTAAAAACCTGTTAATCACAACTAATGTTACGATTGATGCGTATGGTTACCCAGGTTTACCCATTTCGATTTGGAATTATGATCATGGCTGCGACTGTGGAGAAGGAGAGTTGCAAAAAGTGCGACGAGAGATTTAATTGGCGCCGGCGAACATGAGTGCGAGTGCGGGCGCGGAAAAGAATTTAAGCGAGAGTGACGAGTGGGTGGCTCTGACGGCGGGGCGGCAGGAATTTTTTAATGGCTCGAGGTGATTGTCCTGCTGTGCCCCCAGTGCTTAATGTATTCAGCCACTTGGTATGAATAATGTGTGTCGTACGCAATTATTATGTTTTATGTACAAAAATTACCCAGCAGAATGTAATTGAGAGCCGATCGGGCTGCTCGCATGCAAATTAGCCGGCAAATTAGTCTGGGCAGCGAGAGAGAGCGCGGCTAGCCGTCGGGTCATGCCGGGACACTCGTCCCACCCGCCCGACGGCTGGCAAAGTGCACTCGTTGTCTCGATGCACCGCGCGCTGGATGCACGCAATGCAGCCAAATTGGTCGTAATTGCCGCTGCACCTGCGGAAAAACGATTTATTGCCGCGCTTTTACGACTTCATTTGCATTCAGGCCGTTTTTCCGGTCGAAAATAAGCTGGCTCGTTTCGCTTAAGTTGCGTTCCCAAGGCGCTGCGCGAGAAATTGAATAATTGCGTCAATGATGCTTTTCTCCGAGTCGCGCAAACACGCCGGACGGCAGCTGCTTGGGCTATTCGAGAATTGTGATACCGTTTAGATGGCTCTTTAATACACGCTAATTTTTAGGGAGGACTACATTTTCTCGTGCAAATAGCTGATTGTTAAGCACTTTTGCTGGTCGAATTTAACGGATCAAAATAACAGGTTTCCTTGGCTGGTTGTCATTATTTGTGCGAGTGTTAAAATAGGTAAAATCGCATATTATTATTTAGTCTACAGAAAGATCACCACTTGCCCCCTTTGAGATTAATTTGATTTGAACTAGAAAATGTGAAATTACTATTAACCAAACTGAGCTCTGCTCTTCGTGGATTTCTAACCAAATTGGATGGCTCAAAGTTAATAAATGAAAATAAATAACATCTTGCACGTTTTCGTACTGAGAAGCGGCAGTGTCAGCCCCCCAGAAGAGAAAGGAAGCTCACGAATTAGTACTGTAACCGCAGTAGCCGAAAATAGTAAAGCAGGACCTTAATGTAGGAATGTGGATAAATAAACAGCTCCCTATACACCAAGGTAATGCATCTAATTCCGACAGTATATTTTACGTTTTAAAATAATTTTGTATCTGAAGAAATCACAATTAGAATCACGCTTACAAAATACGACAAAAAACTGATTCTATATAAGAAACCATATTCTCTCGCAAAATCTAATACCAATGGAGCGCTCTAAAAAAGTTAAATGTAAAAACTAATTTTTCTTTTTTCTTGGGGAGCTTACACAGGGCAGCTAGGTGTTGACATAACTCAGGGTGACGGTTTATGTATAAAGGTAAGCTAGAAATTGCGACTTCGCAGAAATAAACTGTACGAGTTTCTCCCTGGAGAGAATGACAAAACTTCTCTTCTTTCAACCTAGAAACACGCCTTAGATTCAGCTGCTTGATTAGGAAACAACCTCTCTCGCTCCCTACCGTACATAATTACATGATCATTTGTGAGAGGATTTCGGTTAAAATTACGCGTGTAGATGGCAACAAACAAAACAAATCGGATCGATGATAAGAGATGATTGAAACGAGTTGGCTCTTCGGTTAATTGTTTGGTCGGCATGCAGGCGGAGAGCTGATTGCGTGCTAATAATTGGCAGAGGCCGGAGATAATCGGTCTCATTATTCATTCGTGACAGGCTCTGTGACAATTCGTACTTAGACTAATTAGATTCGCATCGAGGCGACTGTGAAGGTGACTTTTTTATTCCGCGCTGCCCACTCAAAGATCACAGCGGAGATGATGACTTTACACACGCGGAGACACGTCTTTTCGCTCTGCCACACACTTTTCTGCCGAGCGTGGTGCAGAAGTCGCAGGCGTGTTGTCAACTCCCGGCCGCTTGGCTGTCAAACTATGAAAAATGGTCCGTGAAAATCGAAGTGTTTCTCACAAGGCTGAATCTGGTCCGCCGCTGAGCAATAGAAAAGTCCGTCTCTTTTAAATTCGGCAGCAAGAACAAAGTTGGGCTGCCCTTTGAAAGGTATCCCTTTTTTCTTGCACCCTCAGGAATGCCGAAACCACCAAGCAATAAAGCGATGCACCCTCCGCATCGATGCGGCCAATTTGGCGCACTAACTCATTCCAGCCCCGTGGGAAACGAGATTTACGAGCTATTTTCCGACGCGAAGCCTCACTTTTCGGCCCTAATTGAATGTTATTCGCGCGCGGCGCAAAAAATGAATTTCTGAAAAAGCGAGCAAGAGGAGTTGCCGCCGCGCGCATCCGTGCCTGCATTCTTATCCTCTCTCTCGGTGCTCTGGAAAAGCCGCAGGCGGAGAGAATTATTAAATTACCCTCCGAGATCGATGCCATGTTCTACCCGACCAGCTCTTTACGTATATTTATTTTGCCTATTACGCGCCGCGCGCTATTTGTTTACTCGGTGATTTATTTTGGCACGAATAAAGGCACTCTTATCGCGCGCGAGCGCGCGCGTAAGGATGAAATTGTTTCGCAATTGCAGCTATCGAGCCAACTCGTAAATTCACGTTCGTGCCGCAGTAAAACGTTGTTATTCCGCATGCAGAGAAAATAAAAGAAAAGGCGTTAGGGTCTTAAAAAGCACGGCGCTTATTAAAAAATGAAATTTGTGTTGGTGGGCGAAGGGGCGCGCGGCGCCGAACCGTTGCCAAATGACTTATGAGCGTGTGCATGCGTGCAGACGCTAAAGCGTGTATATCATCTTTTTGGTCGAGCAACTTTGTATGACTTATTGACATCCGACGTACCCAACCACTCGGGTGTACTGCACGTACGGAGCACTCCGGCAATAACTCTCTTTAAGGATCCGCGCGAGCGAGCGTAAAATAGAATTACATTAACAGCTTTGTTTTCGAGCATCTCTCCATTTGTCTGCGTCCGATTTTGATTTGCAGACGATTTATGATCGCGCCCAACGATAAATTATTCATTTCGCGCTAAATCTTTGCAGAGCAATATTTTCACGATCGGAATTGCGATTGCGGCGCTTCGCAAAAAATGTCAGTTCAGCGGAATCGGCGGGCCGGCCGTTTTCTGGGAGCAGAACACCGGTCGGTCGGTCTAGACTGGGCGCAAAAAAGGTTTTTGGGACGTTTGCGACAAATTTGGCACGTCGTAAAGCATATGTCGGGTGATCCGCTCGATTCCTCGAACCGCAACGCAGCCCGACCGGCCAAACAGGCCTTGCGCAATCCACCATTAAGCATATCTCTCTCTCTCTCTCTCTCTCTCTCTCTCTCTCTCTCTCTCTCTCTCTCTCTCTCTCTCTCTCTTCGCTCTCTGCTTATAGGTGTACACTCGCAATTTGTTCCGCGAAAAATGCCAACTTTTTTGGCCCTCTGGATTACCGAGAAAAATGTCTTACTCGATGCTGCTGCCGCAAAATTAATCGCAAAAAAAATTGTCACCGATGCAAGCCGCTCGGCCACTGTGCTCCCCGCCCTTTGCGCGAGACAATAAAGCCGCAGTCCGAGTTTAATTAGTGCTAATTGCGCCGACGTTAATTATATGTCGGCTATTACCGCTCACACACGTCACAATTCTTTAAGTCCGCCGACTGGAATTTTGTCAGCAGCGAGACATCCACGGCATTCGAGAACGGAAGCATTTTCGCTGAATTTCAGGCCTGCGACGCTGCAAGATTTTCCCTTTTTCGTGTTTTCGAATAAAGTGGACAGGTAATAAATCCTGCTTTGAAAAGCTTTACTGACGCAGGGATAAATTTTCACCTTAGAATAAGGATGGTATCGAATGCAACAAAAGGCTCTACGCAACATCGCAGGCTCTGGCGTACCAGGAGAAACTGTGAAATGGTTCAATGGGGGATGAGGTAGATCAGGGGTTTCTCCCAAAGACGCTCCGAGTGATTTCGGGAGCAATTATGTTCGCCTCCAATAAAGAAGACTATCTGGAGGGTCTGCGCCTCTCATTTTACATTTACGGGCTTTTCAACTGCTATAATATCTGGGCTTGATGCCACCGAACCAACAAAGGGGTGCCGAAAATAACATCCGCACGGCTGGTTTAATAGCGAGAAAGACCGTATTCCTCAATATTTGCGGACAGACCACACTTATTAACTTTAAATATGGATTGCCGAATATTCCCTTCTTACACGCGCGTTAAGGTATTTGCCCGAACAAGCGAGAGATAAGCCTGAGCCACTATAAATAAGTCTGTAGCACGAATTTCACGGAGAAAACGTGATATCAAACGACGACGATGATGGACGCTGAGAGCAGCCCGCGTGCCGTTGTCATCTCGAGGTAAATTCCACGTGCAATTATATCGGTTAATGATCGCTGCAAGTTGACCCAGAGTAAAGGCCGTTCGATGGAAAAGTTAGTCGTGCGCACGGTAATAAACAGCAAGTGCGGCGGCGAAGGAAGAATTGTTCTGAACCAGATCCTGCTGCACAAACCGAGAAAACAATAAAAGGGCAAAACTTAATCCCGCGCGCGTCTTAATAAATATGCATCGGCCGTATATGCCATTGTACGTGACGATCGTGGAACTGGGTTAGACGCATAGTGTAAAAGTACACTAACACACACCGCAGTGACACCACGTGCATTGTGAAATAAAAAAGTGTGAGTGCTGCATCTCGGATCGGCGTCGAGCGAGAGAGAGAGCACAAATGCGTAGGCCGCGCAACCTATGTAAATAGCTTGCCGAGAAGAAGTTTGTGCCTTTCCGTACCACACACACGCACACATTTACCAGCTCGGCTCTCCGCTTTATTATTTATTGTCGCGATCGCTGCCACAATTACCGAGGTTAACTATATATACACTTCTTGGTTAAGTAGAAAGTTTCTTTATTATGTTATTAGATGGAAAATTGCGCTCAATAACAAGATTATACGTCTTGCAGAAGCGTGAAGGTTTAGTTTTCTGCTGCTTTAATTTAATAATTTGGAGGTCAACCCATAAAATCAAATTGCCAAAATGAAAGGAAAATGTATAGTTAATTGAAAAGAAACTATCCAGTAACATTTAATTTTAATTTCAGAGTTTCGCAGTCAAAGCCGATGTTTTTAGTATCCCATACAATATATTCAGTGTCATTTTCTGCTGCTCTTGACTCTTATTAGAGGAGCTTTTGAAACATCAAAGAGGAAGAATTAGAGACACGAAGGACTCACAGTCAGCGCTCTCTTTCAGATCAACAGGTGCAGGTCATAATTATCGACGGAAAAACAAAGGAGCAAAAAACAGTCGTTGAAAAAGCGCCTTTAGTGCTGTTTGTTCCTTTCCAGTCCTCCGCGTTCATTTATAAGTTATGGGGCATTTTTTATTGAGGAAGACGAATGTTTGAGGAGCATATGGAAGGAGAGAATTTTCATAATATATTTCGTGCAAGTGAAAAAAGACAGCTGCTCATAATAATAGCGCGAAGCGAGGCAGTAGGAGCCGCTGCGAGCTCGCGCATTGAAGTCTCCCTGGTGATTTCGACGCCTAGCTTCTTTTATGACTCGATCCGCGCCTGTGCATTTTATTCACGTAAATTGCAGAATACATATCTTTTAAGATCGGATTCAGCAAATTTTGCAGCTACAAAAAGGAAATTCCACGCGTTGGTCTGTGGGTTTGGCTGTACAAGTAACTCGACACTTCAAAATGTGATTTCTCTCTCATGAGAAACTTTCGACGCGTTAATTCTTATGTAAAACCTTCAGCATGTTGCTTAAATGACCATGTACTCAATGTAAGAGAAATAGACATTTGCATCGCCTATTCACGTCCTGCAGCCTGCTTCTGTGCAAAAATAACGAAGTGTCTTCGTATAATTCGACACTTTCGTTGCTGATGAAGCAATGATACTTCGAAACAATGACACCGAGCCAAGTAGAATTTCATTAAGTGACGCAAACGTGCAAAAAAGCCGGCAAGTGCGAAAAGTTAGAAAGGTAAACAGTGTGGATCGATCGATTTACCTCTGCCGTAGCCCTGCGTATGCTTGGCAAAGCTGTTGACAACCGCCTCCACGGCCTCCTTCAGCACCTGCTTGGCTCTGGCGTCGGGGGCCGGCCTGGGGGCTGGCGGCGGCGGCCCCTTGCACCCGGGCTGCATGTCGGACACCGGCGGACGACTCGCCGGGGCCCGCATTGGACACTGACTGCACTGATTGCAGCGCCGCCACGCGCCCATCCCCTCCACCGCCCCCTACCCCCTCCAGCATCTGAAGGTATAGACCTACCGAGGATGAAAGTACCTACCAAAGCAAAACGCGCATGAATCGTCGAAGGTATGCCCGCCCTTTGTTGGACTTTTCCCATGTGTGTGAAAACTGAAACCAAGATTTTAAGAGCCAACGGCCGGCATGCCAAGGGAAAATTCGACCTTTCGCGCGGTGATTCACGCTAATGAAATGCATCCTTCGTGGCGTAAGCGTGAAGGTATGCAAATTTTTACTGCTTAGCATTTCTAAAAATGCAATAACAATCGTAATTTTGAGTGGAAGTGTAAAATAAGAGTCCGATTATAAAGAGTTAGTTTTCAAAACCGCGATATTGAAAATAATATAAAATAAAGCGTTTTAATTGTGATTAATATCGTAGCAAGAATTACAATATCCAAAAATTGATATTTTTACAGAGTACAAGATGAGGAAAATCTTGATGGAATAAATCGAACAATTTGCTATTTGACTGTGCAATATGCAAACTGCAAGTTGTAAAGAATTAAAAAAAATGTTCATTAATTGTAAAAGCGCTAATTCACTTCTGCACTAACTTATTGTTAGTGCCTTGGCACAATCCTTTGAAGTCGTACGAACTATCCAACGATCATAAAGTAAATTTTTAATAACTTCTGTTTTCGCGTGTTAAAATAACCATTTCGTCTTTTAACGAGTATTTGGATACTCGTTTATGTCAAACTCCTTTTGTGTATCGATAAGTATGCATGTTGTTTTTATTGTCTAACCCCCAAAGCCAATGATTTGCCAAAATGTCTTTTTATAATGAAACGGACGTATTTCATCAGCTTTTATTATAAATTCTGATGTTTGATTGATTATTGACACCTCAAGGTGTGTGAGAATGTTTGAAGATTTCCAAATACTTGAGCTACTCCAAAGAATCTTATTCTCCTGTGCTGGCATTGCACCTTATATCAGGATAAATTCAACGAGTATCCAAATACTCTTTGTAGTCTTTTCATAATCAGAAGGCCAAAGCAAATTGACGACGAGAGAGCAGTTGTGCAAAAAATAGTACCGTCTGCAAAAATCTCGTTGAACTCACTCTTAACCCACCACAATTGGCCTCATAGGAACATGATACGTATAGCCGGTATCAAAATTTAGGCCAACAAAAGGGGAGATTTAAAGCGCGTATAGAATAGCTCGAGCCCAAAAAGTAAACTACAAGAGGGGCTGCTGCTGCTGCATCATGTTTCACGTGTATGACTGTGCTATTGTACGTGCTATCAAGCTCTTTTTCTGAGGCAGCGGCCGGAAGCCAGTCATTTCGGCGGAGACGGCAAAAAGGAGAGGTGTGCGCCGAGCACTCTACTCTCGCGCCGCGCTCGCCAGCTCAGGCTCGGCCAGGCATCCTGAGGTGGCCCCAGCCCGCAGTGATACCCGGCTGTGTGTGCGAACTGCACCAATAAATCCACTCCCGGACAGGAAATTCTACACTGTTCCCACAACCAAGATAGATAATCAACACACCCGGTGCTCCTTTTGACGGCCACCGACAATTAACTTTTATAACCTCAACCAACTTGTCGACTGGAAAACAAAGCACGCCGTTATAATTTTCTATCCAAAATTAGGCGTATCATATTAATTTTGTTACATTAAATTTGTCCGCGACCGAGTGTTATTTTATTGCTGTTTTCCGCTGAAAGAGAGGTGGGAAAAATAGCGAAAGAAGTAAAACAAGGAATTTAAAACGAGGAAAATAATATATTTGTTGAAAAAGTATAGGTTTCCTGTAAGAAATTGTCATACAGCGCCTTTCGTTCTAAAGAGCGTGACATGATTCCAATGCCTCGGTTACATTAATTTTCTGAGGAGATCCGCTTACATAACAATAAATTTAAAAGAAAGGTTACTGCGCGACTGGTTTTTGAACCACAAATACTTGAGCAAGCTCATCGTAGTCGTATGTCTTTTTGTTTAGGCTGTCTTTGAGCTGGATTCCAGAAATATTCTGCAACAAACGTTTAATTTCTGCAATTATATTCACTCACTCGACCGATACATCTTTAAATTTCTTCATCAAGACAATTCAAAAGAAATAACATAACAGGTTGTACTCACATGTAAACCAGTAGCCAATGGGACCGCAGTGAGAGTCAGTTCTTTTGATGCAGCAGCCTCAAGAGTTCCGAGCAGCTTGCCAGAAATGTCTGCCCAAACAAGGTTACAAGGCGTTGTCGTGTGGAGATTCAAAGTAAGCTCCATTTTCCTCCCGCTAAAAATCTTTATTACTTTTCAACTCATTAAATTTTTCTGGTGACACACCTTGTGTTGAAAAGTTTGCACGTAAATGTGAACGGCTCTTCAATATAAACCATATTCGGCAGTTCGATCACAGTAATTCTCACATCTCTATATTCAGGAATCTGTGACACAGTTTTGGAGGAGATTTTCAGCAGTGAAGCTTGAACATACCATTCTTTGTAGCTGACTAGTCTGCAGCCGGCCCCTCTCACCTAGGTTGGACCGCCACACAATGTCCAGTTTGCCGATGTTTGTTGCGCTTGCCAATGATGGTTTGGGACTGAGGCAATAAAGAAACTGGCGGCATGCTTGCGGCTGAACAACATTCACAGATCCGAAAACTGACCGACCGTTTACTTGATTAAGTGATCGAACTGAAACAAAGAACCGCAGATATTTTAATAAAACTGTGTTTACCTCAATCTTGCAAAACCTGCTCCATTTACACAAAACCACAAACTGCCTTCCATTGACCCCAAGAAAATAAAAATGCATTTCTTTAGGGAAAACTCGTTTCTCCCATCACTAATGAAAATTGCTCACGCTATATTATATACAAATGAGCAGCAGTTTTATCTGAGACGTGGGCGCCATTAATGCCAAACTGTGCAAATGAAGATTACAATTTTTCATCATGGTATGAATAGTATAAATATACAAAAGTGCATTGAAATACGCAAACAATGAATTTTGAAAAATCTCTAGTGAAAGAGAATTTTAATTTTATACCAGTAAAAGCTGTTGAAGATTCAAGTTGCACTTTCTCCAAGCAAATTGGTCCCGCAGTCATGTTTTGGACTTGTGCTTCTAAGTATACATCATCAGACTGAAATAAAATAGTCAATATGAGAAAATTACTTAGTAACAACATTGGGTGATGCAGAAGAGATGCAGAGAAGGTAAATTATAAAACTGATAGGACAACTAAATAGGCTGAAAATCAACAAACCTGCACCAAACTAAATAGAACACAAGTTCAAATCACACTAAAGAAACCAGCAAAAAGATTTAAGTGAAGTAGTGTTTGTCCAGGAGATTACAGTAAAACAACAGCGATGTATAGTTTGATTTGGTACAGACCGAGAAGTTGACTTACAATCACATCCTGTCCATGCAGCAAGCAGGTCACCAAAAAATTTCAGTCAGCACCATCAAAATTATTTGCATGAATGTATAATATAAATAGATACTTTATATTCGCAAACTTGTGCTATTGACACATCATGAACCATTTTATTTGCATATAACTTCATACTGTTTTGAAGAAGGTTTGTTAGTTACAGGAATGCAAATAAAATACTCATTCAACCCACCAATGACCACTCTCAAAATCATGCTGTAGATTTTTGTTAAGTCTGTACAGTCATCGTAATAATAAAAGAGAAGTTTTAAGTTTACCTCTGCATTGTAGAAATTGGTTTTGACGTTCAGTGGGTTTAGCACTTGTATTTTGAAGAATTTTCGGAATGATTTTGCCAGACCTGCAGTGCTTGTGTAGCTCACTTCACAGACAAGACTGAAAATTGATTTTTGTTTTTTAAATAATTATATAGATAATGGAAAATGTGTATTAACATATTAAAAGCTTGGTTTATTTATTATTTTCCTTACATGTGAGTTCCTAATTCCGTAACTTCATGATGAATCACTTCATCAACAGTGTGTCTTGGCTGAAGTTCTTGAGGAGCGCGAATAGCTGATAAAGATACCTTTTGAGAGCTTGTTTGTAGGTCAGACTAAAAAAGAAACAATCAAATTTTTAAGAACACCTCATACAGAATTTCTGCATTGACCTTGACTGCAACATCCTTGACAGTGACAGAGCTGTTGTTCTGGACACAAACATAGCTTGAAAATGTCTCACCCAAATAAAGATTCCTTAAATATAATTATAAAATTACTAAAATTGTTTTCAATAAACACCCGCGTACATACCCGAAACTCTGCGGCAGCAGTAAAAATTGTCCTACAGCGAGTGTTTCCGAGCCTGTGACAGCTGTCAGGTCCTTTTTAAGATCATTTGTGAACAAATTTCCTGGAACGTCTCCTTGCTCACAAGTCACGACCATAGAACTAAACAAACTTGGCCGAGTCAACCTCATCACTGTTAGAGAAAGAGTTTACATTTTCAATCTTAGGAGCGGATAGGGCAAATTCAAACCTTTCAAGGAAAGTGGATGCTCATTTTTTTCTCTAGCCTCCATCTGTAAGTTTAGATTTGGCAGCTTCTAATTTAAATCGTGTAAGGAATCAATGAAATCAACAGTAGAGTGAATTTGCTGTGTGTATTGTTTTCTTGATTTGCTTCAGATGGTTGAGGGCGGTTGAGGGTGTGGGCGTGGGCGTGGAAGTTGGAATATTATTTGCACTTCACCCATGGTTCCATCCAATGACAACAGAGAGCGCACAAGTGTTGAGACCAGTTGAGACTTGGGCCGCTTGGCTGGACAGAAGATTGGACTCTTCGAAAGGATGAAATACTTAATCCGAAATAAACAAAGAGTGATCTTAGGCGCAAACGCTTAGCGTTACCCATTACCAAAAAACATAGCAAGAAAGTAGCCCTGGGGAAAGTGGTTGTTGTTGGCGGAAGCTCAGCGTTTATCCGCTATTATAAAAGGTAGACTTAGCAGAGTCAAAAAATTAAAAACTTTCGAGTTGTCATAAAATGGAATCTCCATCTGAACTGACCGAGGACAACGATATTGTTCCTCTTGAACCACGAAGATCTGCAAGGACCAAGTCGACCGACTCTCAAGGCCCAAAATGTTAGTATGATAATATAAATTTAGCCCTCTCCAGCGACCGTCTGTATTAATAATTATTACTGCATTCTTTGATTCAGGGTGTCCAAGGTGCAGCAGGAAAATGAGAAAAAGCGATGCTGGGCAACAAGTGTGTGGAAGGTGTTTGGATTCGTCCAGTGATGGGTTTAAGAACCAATCAGTTAGAAACACAAGAAGCAATTTAATAAAGCCACTAATGAGTGGTATTCCTTCCACGCGTCCAATATTGCCAAAAGGCAGAGGCAGACGGACACTTCTAAAACGACCAGTATAATTGCATGATCATACAACTTAGACAGTTATTGCTCAAACTATTTTCAATTTCAGCCTCAAAGGCTCGGAAACTTGATTCGAGAAAGCAGCACAAAGCCATTCGTTTTCGTCAAAGGACAGTACATCCAAATTGGCGATGTCGTCAGCTTGGTAGATGAAAACGATGACATGTACTTTGCTCAAATAACTGGACTGATGCAAGATCATAACTATGAAAAAAGTGCTACTGTAGCGTGGTTGATTCCAACACAAGAAACAGGCGATGCCGACTTCGACCCTACTCAATACACTTTAGGTGAGTTGATAAAATCACAATTTGGTTCGGTTTTGAGTTATTTTATTAGCAAAACACTATGTCTTTTCGAAAAAAAAAATCTGGAACATAATTCCAGCAGATTTGCAGTGCTATGTTGTTACTCATTTACTTCACCAACTCTTGACATAAAATGGGATTTAAAATTCAGATAGATCATTCTGCAATGCAAAAAGATATGTTCCCACAAATCAATGCAGTTAATGAAGATGTCGCACTTCTAAGAGACGTCCAAATGGTCATACTGATAAGGCACCCAATCAGGCTCAGCACAAGGCCTGAGCACTTTTGACGTTTTGGAACAATACCCATTTAGTGAGAATTTCACAGAACACAAATTAAAATACAATTGAGTTCTGCGTCTGGTCACGTTAACGACAAATCAAAGCTGTTACAAATAGAATCTGATGCAGCCATTGCAGAACAAACTATTACCTCCATGTAGTAATGGAGAGAAATGTGTATGGTTTCAGGCATCAAAGAGACTGTGCCACGGAAGCTGGAATGCATGCAGCTTGTGATGCACTTGTCTCCCGAGTATTTCAAGCCGCTCAACGCTCCTTACAGAACCCCTCGCTGTCCGACTGATACTGGTTTCATCTGGACCAGAGTTGGTGGGAATTGTGACGACTCAACAGTCAAGAGTTAGTTGCAAAATAAATTACAGTCAGATGAATAAATAGCGACGGAAAGAGAGGAAAGTTGAGAGATACGGGTGCAGGATTGAGTACTTCTTATCGCTCTTCTAAGATCACAGTTTCTTGAGGGCACAACCTCGCCTGCTGTAAGGTTTGGCTGCTCTCTAATAATGTCAGCTGAAAAATAAAATTACACATCTATAGATTTGTAACACCTGATGCATAATTTTAATATATTTATCAAATAACCCTTTGAATAATTTTGATGGAATCGCTCCTTGAAATGACAGTCAACTCAAAACGACAATTTATAAATAAAGAAACTAGAGTTTTGTATGATAGCACAGCGTTTAAGACTCCAGTATCTGGAGATATGAAACAAATTCTACTTAATAAATATTTATGGCATTTGATAACAAGTCTATTGACCTGAAGTTCTCATGTTCCATAGTAACTTTAACGTGGAAAATGTTATAAATATTGGTGTTACGCCTGTATGCGATATTATCAAGTAAAATATTTGTAAACTTGCGTGCACAGCGATATTTCATAACCTTATAAAAAGCCTTTCACCAGGGTTAGTAAGTTTGATGTTCAAATTTTGTGGCAATTAGCAAGCATAATATCAAGAAAAAGAAAATAATGTGCTTACGTCTCTCCTAGGCCAGCTTGAGAGGACTTTGTAATCTTCTGAAGGATAGCCTTCTACGAGCAAGAAGTCAAACACCACCTAAAACACATGTAAAATTATAAAAAATAGTCCTCCTAATGAACCAATTGTATTACTTGTAATGGAGAGTGAGCATCAAAACGTCTGTTGCGGAACTCTCCTGATGGCATTCTAAACCGGATTCTGGCAATGTTGTCGCCTGGAATGTCAGGTGGCTCCAGCGGCAGTCTTAAGCTGGCCTCGGCCTTGCGCGCCTCCATTTTGGCTGCTTCCTGCCGTTGCTGTGATTGTAGCATCTGTTCCTCCTTTTCCTTGGCAACCTCTTGCGCCCGCTTCGCCTCCTCTTTGGCGCGGTCAATTTCCAACGAAGCCTGGTACGCTTCGTCCTGCTCCCTGAGGACTCGCTCGCGTGCCATGCGTTCATTCTCCTCCATTATCTCTTGTTGCTGGCTCTCAAGGAATCTGTCACGAACCTACAATGACGCAACATTAATCTTTCTCACTAGAAATGCATCTTGACCTACCTGCATCAGGTTGCTTATAAGCTCATTGACCACTAGGTGTCCGTGCATAACAGAAACAATTTCAATTGAAGACCGAATTTTGTTAGCGACCACAAGCGCTGGCATGTGCTCTAGATCGATGCTTCGAACTAGATTTGCTGCCATGGGTCCTAAACTTTGAGAAGCTGCACGTAGCATCCTGCAAAATAATTCCCTGTTAAATATCTTCAAATATGATTTGATTGAATACTTTGGTTTAAAACAAAATTATTGACTACCATGAGCATCATACGTGTACAAAAAATGTGAATGTGGAGGAAAATTGATCAATTTCACACTTACATCTGTTTGTTCTGCTCGTGGGTGAAATCCCATCCCCAAATTACAAAGTGCTCACTCAGGTAGGATATAACTGGTTCCGAATTCAACACTTGCGTGCAGAACACATTGGAAAGGACACTTCCGTCGTGGTGAATGTAAATCACCAGAGGTCGCCGCTACAACAAACCACTTAATACCAGTTCCAAGAGAAGCGGAAACCTTTTTACCTCGCGGGCTGATTTGTTAAATGCTTCCTTGACGGCCTCTCCAAGGGTGTCTTGCAGAAACAGTGGGTGAGCTTCACCATACCGATGAACATATTCCTCCATAAAGGAAATTGACCCAGCTATTTCATCGTGTACCTCTTCAGGGACTGCATCAAACAAAAATTGAAACAACCAATCCATAGCGTACACTTATAGTCTTACTGAGGTTTCTAACTTTTCTGGAGGTCTCTACGCTCCCCATGTAAAGCATATCATCATCGCCATTGAAAGACTCAGAAGCATCCTCATAATCGCCAACAGAACTGTCACTGTCGTCGATACACACAACTTGTTGCTTCTGCTTCTTGCTTTCTTTTACGGGAGGCTGCCTGCAAAGGGTCAGATTGTGTTCAGGGTAAACGACCCCAGAGCAAGCCAACGTGACCTGTAAAAGGTATCAACCATGAAAGGATTAAGGGAATGCGAAATTAACTACCCCATACCCGATCTGTAACTGAGGATGGCCACCCACTCCACTTTTGATATCTGACTGGAATGTCTGTCACCTCAAAGATGTCGTGCTTCACTTCACCAATAGTTCTGCTTCCAGGAAATTTAAGATTGTAGCTTTTCTTTGTAGTCTCGCAAGTAATGTTCAGTGTAAAGGTTTGCGTGAGCCGCTCAATTAGATTTGTTCTGAAAGAGTCAACCGTTAATATTTGTTTTCATCAAGGGAAAAATACATACTCTTCAGACGCTGAGGCTGTATCTGGAGAGGGGTCGAGCACAACTACAACTAGCGGCACAAACACTGGGCACCGCAGGTCCCCGAAGGTTATTTTGTCTGATGCTGGAGGTCGCCTCCATCCCTGAAGATCAATTCTGCACCACGGCAAACTGAATTTAGACCCCACTAGTTTCTTCAAACATTCTAAGAAGAATAAATCTTTTGTTAAACACGAGATACAAAGGTTAATTAAAATATTACCAATTTGGTCCTTCTTAGATAGAACAAAATCAACTTCCTCTTCCCCGTGAGTGATGTGAAACGTTATTTTATCTGAGCTTGAAGATGTTGAAGGGCCTGGAACATTGGGAGCTGTTGATGCTGACGGTAACGCTGGCTCAATCATTTCAATATCATCCGTTGCCTCTGAAGGCAGAGTCTGCGAGTCTTGAGGCATTACTCTTTGAATAGCTTTCTGCAAATTAAAAACAATATAATAATCAATGAACAAATTAAAAACAGCTCAAAACTCGTACTAAGAGGTCCCATTGTACTGCTTCCAAATGTGAAAAAGCTTCACCAATGTCTTCAATACCAGTACATGCCTAAAAAATTGAAGGAGTTGTTGTATTACTAGTTAACATATAATTATGTAATAATTTACTCATTGCCCGCAATCTAATCAATTAAATAGTAGACGAAAGTTTGTTGCTATCAGAATAATCTATTAGAGCTCTAATACAGCATTGCGTAAACATAAATTGCGTGGTTGTGTTGTGTAAAAATATGGGTAAACATCAACTGCGTGAGAGAAAGTTCAACAAACAACACTAGTTCCAAATGAATAATGAAACCCTGATAAAATTTGGAGTTTGTAGCCCCTGAATTTAACTCAAAATATTCACACGTGTGGAGGATATAAAGTTTGAGTGGCATGTGCAACATTTGAGGTGACTCAGGAAAAGTTTAAAGAGCAAAATCACAGGAGATTCCAAACGCTCTTTGCTTGCTCACAGGGAAAAATAAACATGGTTGAAATGCTCACCTGAAAGTCCAGAAGAATTTCGTCCCTATTTTCGGACATTTTGGAGGTATTTGTTTAGACGTAATCAATAAAAGCGCGTGATCCTCGGGTAGTCATGTAGCAGTATAATCGTGATCTTGCATTCGCTTGCTAGCTAGACTGCCATTGTCCGTCGCGTCCAATACCAACGTCGATTCGCTTTTGTTCAAATCCAGCTGGCTTTTTGCTCGGTAGAAATAGAAATAAATGGCGCGAAACCTTTTTCTATGTCTTCATGCAGATTACGGGTGTCTTTTGCCTCTTAACACTCTTGGCCTCTTGACTGAACGACAGACTTGTGCACTATACTAAATTCGCTCTAATGGCGTGCGCTTTATTATAAAAATGAGTGCAACGATAAGAGAGAAATAATAAAGTTAACTAAACATATTTTTCAACAATATTCATAATAATATATGTAATATTATCGAAAATTAATAATGCAACAATAAATTTCACAGTACATATATTATAGTATTGAAAAAATGTAGAAAATTCAATTTCAATATTTTTCTGATTGTTCTAAAAATACTAACAAATAATAATAATATATTTTATCCATCTGACATCTGGCCATATTTACTCACATATATAGTTGTCATAATTCCTCGTTTAAAAAGAGAAAATAATATTACTGACATGAGACGCAAATTTTTATGATTTATCTGCTCTATATTCAAGGGGGGTCGCTCATATATCAAAAGAGTTGAACTATTCAATATTAAAAATTTAAATCCCGCAGTTAATATGCATAATAGATTTAAAGGGGGGTTAATAAGAGGGCCAGCAAAATTTGCAATGCCCGGCATTTGTTTCATGCCTGTCAAGTTAGCATCATGATACTCAAGTGGATCAAGCATGACTATGCACACACAAGTAGTGTCTCATTGTCAGTTGTAACACTATGAGGCAGCTGAATCAACTAGATGAGCTTTTGCTGTTTTCTAATCTTGTTCACTCTACTAATAACTGTTTTTAAGCATTTAATTCAATATCAGCTTTTGAAAGGTAAAATTACACTAAAGTGTTTTCTTTTTTGGTAAAAATACAAAAGAGCATAGATATCAAGTTATTAGGGTCGTCAGTTTGACATTTTAAAGGGATTATTTCAAACAAACTAAAGAAAATTATAGATGACTTAAACAATTAAATTCAACCTGTTGAGTAAAAGGTACTGTTAAGGGAGTCGAGACTTTATTTAACCAAATTCCTTATAACGTTGATGAAAGTTTTCAAATAATTCAAGCGCTAACATAGAAAGAGTTGCACACAAACATTTTATAATGAAGGCATAGTCTTTTACATCACAAAACCCCAGCGTTTAGGGGATGTTGGCCAGGTAGTCCTTAACGCTGTTAGGGTCCAGCCTGCGGAAGCCAGAGGCATCGCAAATTCCCACCTCAATGTTGTCAGCGGTGATCTGACCTTCAAATCCTTCCTTCAGAGTGAGAATGGCTGTGTGAACAGCATCTTCCAATTCCAAGTCTTCATTGTATCTGCAAAGAGAGTAAAAATAGATCTATAGGGACGCCACATTAGAGTCAGTTATTCACCTCTTTTCCAGGAAAGTCTTTCCGTTGATGTAATTTTTGCCCATGGCAGTGGCTTTCCAGGCAAAGTAGGCTCCTGAAGGGTCGCACTGGAAAAGGTATGGTCGGTTGTTGTCCCAGCCGCAGATGAGCAGAGACACTCCGAATGGTCGCACCCCACCAGACTGCGTGTACTCCTGCATGACGGATGCTACCCTCTGCACTAGCTGGGCCGTGGGGATTTCTTCCTGGTAAACAAGCGAATACTGCTGTGCCTTTTTGCGGGCAGTTTTCACCAGCAAACGGTAGTCAGGTCCCATGCCTGAAAAATTTAGTTAAAAGTCAGTGGACATATTAACAACGATCTTGACTCTTTATGAAAGTTATGATCATGCTGATAACAAATTTAAGCTAGTTTCAAACTTACCACTGTAGACCATTCCAATGTGCTTGGAAACTTCCTCAACTCTGTGAACGCTATGCTCGTCAACAAGGATGGATTTGGGCACTTTCTCAGTGGCAATGACGACTCCATTGGAAGCTTGGTAATAAAAGTGATAGTTGGGATTTCAATATTAATTTAAGATTGTTTAATCAAACTTTACCTTTGATGCCAACAGAACGGGCTCCAGCTTCAACTGCTGCCAGAGCATACTCAATTTGGACAAGTTTGCCCGAAGGGCTGGAATCAAAACAACCATGTCATCACTGGGGAACCGATTTTAGTTTTTAAATATTTCTGCAACTACGTAGAGCGGAGACAAACTATATTCCTAAATCGTTGCCTTAATTAGTCAAAAAATGAAGCTTACTGCCAGTCAGTTAGTGTTTAGGCATATTTTTTAGAATATTTCGATTTACCTGAATGTTGTCAACGAAAAGCTGTACCGCTCTGACGCCATGATTACACACAGCTTTTGGAGCTGGCTGGTGTTTGACGATTTTGCCGACGAACAAAATATGACGGTTTTTTTACAATTTTAACCGGTAGTTCATTGGCATTGATATGTTTTGATGTTCATTTTGAATTGAAAACAATAAAGTTTTTAGGAACCTTACATGGGGGTTGTAAATTAAAAATATTTAAATGCCTAGTTCATGCTTTATGCAGCAGGAAATAGGTAGTGCAGTATTCTACTTACCGGTTAAAAAACCGGTTAATCTACTTGAAACTTTTGATCCCCAAAGATGGCAGCACTACGCACGTTTCAAGAGATTACCTCCAAAAGAAATGAAGTAACTATTGCTGAACAAGTGCACACCAAAAGCGGCTTTAACATTTTAGCTACATAGTGAAATCACAGTATGGAAAATTTTTAGTCGCCTTTGTGAAGATATCGACAAGTGACAGTAAAGATCAATTTTTTAATTCGATCAACATCTGATTGGTGACTACTTTTACACAGTAAGGTAACGTAGAACATGTTCAATAAGACGGATTTATTAATTTCGCGCTGTATCTATGTGCCGCTTGTTTATGTAGTATGAAGTTTGAATCGGTTGCGCTACCGGCGGCCTTTACTCCGCAATGAAGGCATGCCATCACGGAATTTGATGGCGTTACATTTTGCCTGAATTTATACAATTTTTGCGTGAAACACGCATATTCGAGAATCATGTTGTCATCCTGGTAGCGCGGAAATTGCGCATCGAACAGCAAACACCCAATTTTTCATTGCCGAATTGATTGTTGCCCTTTTCTTGCAACAAGGAAATTAGCGTTTTGTTGTTGAGCTATGCGCAATTTTTCCGCTACCAACTAACAAGACGAATGTACACATCAAGAATGCCTACAAAAGCAAAAAGTCAACTGACTAACACGGGGGCCTTGACGAGATTTGGTAACCGCATCACATGCCTACAGGGATTGTCTGTGAATTCGGCAGTGGGCGTCTGATTTCCCTTATTCGGATTACGTTAATTAGCTAGACTGCCAAGAAACAAGGACAGCTCTCATGCGTGCTTATTTACATAATTTTGTGGAACTATTATGCTAATTTTGCTCGAATTGGCGAATTGTGATAATGCATCCCTGAAAATAAGAGACCTCTCTAATTTATTTTTATTCACCTTCTTATGTAACGCAATGTGCGATTAAAAATTAAATTGTAATTTGCGACTTTTTTATTTTCAATTTAACTAATCAGAAAAAATACATATGGGAAAACATCGCAAATCACAGTTGACGGTTATAATCACGCGCTTAATTAGAAAAAATATTGCTTTAAGTGTCGTAATGAATTAATCGGCCATAAAAGCCTGAGCTAATTATTACCCACAGCCGAGAAGTTTATTCTTCGTGAGCAATTCAGCGTTTCAGCGCGAAAATGTGTTAGGCGTAAATTGCGAGCTGTGCCCGCGTTTCAGCGGCTCACTCTCTCCTCTAATTCAGCCCCGTGTATAAATTCCCTTCCGTAAAGAAGTCGTAAAATTCGCGACTTGTAATTAAAACGCGCCCGGCTGCTTAATAAACAGCGGAGCGAGAGAGCGCGCGCTGAATGTGTGCAATCGTCAGCGCGACCAAACGCATGCACATAGCGTCTCGAGTCTTGAATTCTAGTTTATTGTTGGCGGGGTGCTTTCGCTGCAAAGTCAGGTGCGCTGCCAGCTTGTCCCTATACTCCCTGTCATTTACATCTTGTCATACCCGTGCAAACAACCTGACGCTTTTAATAGAATTCCCACTTTATCGTTCGTAGCAGGGCTGCAATACGAACGACATTTTGCGCCTCCTTGGAAATGAATTTATTCGCAGTCGAGGAGCACTCGCACTCGCTTCTATTATATAATAATGGAGGGAAGGAGGAAATAACAATCCTTTTATATCATTTATCAAGTGATTTCTAAATATACATATCACTGCCACTACCATTAGTATTATACCGAATTTTATAGAAAATTATTTAAATTCAAACCCTTTTTACACAATGATTTTGTATTTTCACAGTTTTTAATTAAATACACTCATCAATTAACCATTTATTTGCTGGATGAAAAATAATTAGATCCTTTTCAAATTTCTTAGCCATCGGCATTCCAGCATTTTGCAATTATCTCTTTTGTATAAACAAATTAATTTCCTCTGAACAATAATTCGCACATTTAGTATGTTACTGAGAAGTAGATTCTTCTACTTTTTTTCAAATCTGAACCATCTATTTTCTCTAAAATAAATTTTAATTTTACGTAATGATTTCTTCTGGCCAGAATAATAATTTTAATGTAGAAAATGTATGGTATTGGAAAGATTTTTTATGTTATATTTTATATTAAAATTTAAAATAATTTGTAAGTTTTGTGAAGAGAAATCACCCAACTATTTGAGGCCACTGTAAATACATTTAATTATTTCAACCCGTCGAAGGAACTGTTTACCTACAACCTTATCATAAAGGAAGAAAATCAAGAGTTCAAAAAATGAAACATTCAAAGATCTGTCTCGACGCAAAGACAGTTAAAAAATTCGGTGTGACCCGCGTGTTTGCCAAAAACTAATGTTTCATTAGAGATATTTTTAAGGCTTATTTACAAAGAAAAATGTATTTTATCTTAATTAAAAAACTATAATTGACAAGTGACATTTTAACTTTTAACGCTAATCTAGCTGAAAAAGAACTAGCAAGAAATGGATCTGCGCACTTCATAATAACTACAAGAGCTCGATTTTTTTCTTTTTTTGGCTCTTTTGGCAGGACCACCCTTTTTGTGTCCGATTCTTCTTTTTCCATCAAATGGTCGTTGAGCTGCATCGGAGACAATGGAGTCGGCCGCACCAGTCCCCAAATCGTCAAACTCGGCGATCATTTGGCAACGCGAGTGCGCGCCTTTTTGTCGCTGGGGAGCCGCAGAGCGACACGCGCCGAACAGCAGCCCTCGCTCGAATTTCGCAATTTTTTTCCATTCCAGTGTTCATCATCTCTCGGGCGCTGTGCTAATGACGCTGGTTTTTGACGGATTGCCCCGCCCCATTGGTGTATTCTTTGCACATAATTTATTATTATGCGAGCTTCGAGTCCCCTCTCGTTTTCTGCCACCGCATATACTCTCTGCTCGATTTGCTCCCATTGTCGGCAGCCAACGATCAAAATTCTGCGCTCGCCATAACTGAGCCCATTTGCAGTTTCACTTAAGTAAATGACAGCTCTCGACAGATTAAATTTTTGGATCAAAATAATGCTAATGGTGACGAAAGTGGGGTACCGCCAATGATTAAAAACTGCATTTTTGTGATTTTATTGTTTTATATTCTCATCCAAGTCACAAGTACATTAATGGTACTAAATTAGTCCTACTTTTAAACGAAGCTGATAAAAGGCTAAAAACCAATAAATTGGACCATTCATCGTAATGCACCCGTTGTAAAGCAAGTATGAATAATCTTGACGTTTGCAAACATTAAATCTTGCCACAATACTGCTCTAGGAGAGTGGGAAATAGCGCGGCGGTGCAGTCTTTGAGCGACGTTGGCAAGCCGTTCCTTGGTTTGACGACCCTGAATGACAACGCTCGCTGACCAAAAACACTTCGTGTCGGGGGGCGGCTGGAGGCAGGGGGTGCTGGCTGCTATCGCCTCTCAGTACTCGGTATTCGACCTTCAATGATTCTCGCGCGGGCGTGTTGAAATCAGTTTAAAAGATAGAAAAATGTTATTTGTGGTTTTTTCCACTATAAACTTGCAGTTTCATTATTTATCATCACTTTCCTAAAAAAAAGTAGATTTCTGTACCCATTTATATCAATTTTAGTAGAACTCTAAAATTTACTGAAAATGAAAAAAAAAACGATCTGACCTTTAAATGGTTAATGGCGACACAAAAAATAAGGAAAAAGTGGCATGTTTTATGGAAGGAGTATCAATAAAAACATCTAAGAGCATGTAATACTAAATCACGCTCGACTTTCATTTGACTTAATGCACCAAATATAGGGGGTCGAATTAGTAGAGCTATAAAAAAGTAGAACCTCGCAATCGCAGAGACCGTAGTCTATATACATTGCCTGCAATCCCAATTCCAGCGCTGACAGCGATCTTTTGTCGTGAAACGAAGCTAGCAGCCCAAAGTCGTCGCACTTTTTCGGGTGCTTGCGTGTAACAATGGCCCACGGTGGTGCCGGTGACAGGTGACCCGAGGGTCACGCGAAAGGAATTGAACCGACCTATGTCTCGCTGTGTGTCTGCTGGAGAAAGGAGAGCAGAGACTCAATCAGCACCCCTGGCGGGCTCATTTGGCCAAGATGTATGGCGCAAAAAGCGAGACTCCGCTCGTCCAAATTAATGATGCGGCCAATCAAGCGAAGCCAAATTAATTTCCAGCACGGCCTGAAAGAGAGATTCTGCACAAAAACACGTCGGGAGCGGTCCAAGGGGCGGTTCACCGCCGCTGATTGAATTTGCGGGGCCGCCGCTGTTCGGGGCTGTTATTTATTAGCTTGCACTTCTTTGTGCCTGCTTGTCTTTTAGTTCAGTCTTTTTGACAAAAGTGCTTTCACTGAAGATGGCTTTGAAGTGAAGGTATAGGGGAGCTTTATTAAATCACCGCTAAAGCTTGAATGGGCGAAATTTTTGATCACTCCAAGGAATGTTTTGCTGTTTGCTTTCCAGATAGGCAGCATACTTGGTGTTTAGAGCGAGAAGAATGGATTTAAGATAAGTTGGTTGCGCGCGAGGTTTGGGGCGGCAGACTGTGCTGTATCTTAATTTGGCCCGAATGCATCTCGACACAATATAATTCCCGAGCCGAAAGCGGCGAGTGCTGTTACACGCTGGAAAAAAAGATAAGCCAGCAGCAGCAGCAGCACTCTCACTCTGTTGAATCGTCGAGTGGAATCTTGTTCGCGGCATCTGCCTCGAAATCACGTCCAACACCCGCTGATTTGCATTTCGCCCTCATCGCAGCCACTCAGACATGAAATTGACAGAGAGTCGACGACAAAACGCTCATTTCGCTCACTCGAGCCTCTTTGCTGCGCGAGCATTCCGCCCTGCTTCGTCGATAAAAGACAGACAGACGCGCGAGATAAGAAACAAAAAAAGAGCCTATACAGCGTAGATCTTAATTCAAGAGCCGTAAAAAATCAATGCTTCTCGCCGGAAGCCTTTTATTTATTTTATACTATACATGCCACGCGCAATTTAGCGCCGTGGAGGGTGTGTTTTATTGTCCGGCTGGCGAGCAGAGATCTCACCCCTGGCGACGAGGGTGCTTTTGAAAGAGGCCCGCGCCGAGCGAGCGACCACGGCCAGGCTGCCAACGCGGTATATCTGTAAATCTGCCGCACAGCACACAATTAGGGCCGCCTCGCTGCTTTGTTTCGGATTTCGAGTGTCTTCCGTTTGTTTGTGACACCTCGAAACTTTACAAATTAATTACAAAAGAGACCGTGTTGCCGAGAGCCTCGACGTATCATATATGCGCTCGCTCGGTGTTCTGCCCTGTAATTAATGGCCCGGCTTGAACCACCCCCAATAACTCTTGTATCCCTTCCCCGGGAGCACAATCATTTATTCACAAGACTTAGAGCGGCTGGAATTTCGGATGTTCGCTCTTTTGTCTCGCAAGTGCGACCAGCCCATTCCTGTCATAACACTTTGGCAAGGGACCGAAATTCTTTAGAGATTGGCCGGATGGAATTCTCTCGATTCTCCGGCCCACTTCAGCCACTGCCCTTTAGTGCCGTAATTTAATGTGGGGAGGTATTACAATACGAATTTTCCTCCGCCTCAAAACTAAACTCTGCCATATATTCAGCGTACATCGACTTATGAGTTTAGTTTTGGGCTTTACCTTAAAGAGCTCCTGAAGTATAAGATTGTCGCCATTCGAAAATAATTGTTGGGTTTAAATTGTTAGGAAGACCTTTTAAATGTTGTATCCTCAATGAGGATGGTGGACACTGGATAAGACAATCGACTTGGATCCTAGTTACTTTGCTATTGTTCGCAAATAATGGCGAGTATAACTAGGATCTAAGTCGACTGTCGTATTCTGTGTCTACCATCCTTAATCCTCAATTGTTAATTCAAAACGGTGATAATCGTGCTCTTCAGGGGACTTTTTAAGTACTCCTGAATTTAAAGAAATAATTTATGCCTCTTCTCTTCAAATATTATCTAAAAAAATGTGTCAAGCCTAAATTCTCCCCAGCGTGACAAAGTCGGTTCCAAATATTTGATGCTAAGCGTGCGGCGAGCAATGTTTCCCCAATGGACGTTGTATTTTATTTTAGCAAGTAGGAGCTTCACACCTTTGGATATATCAATCCACGTTCTACAGATAATTTGTTGCTATAAATTCTTAACTCGTTGAACAACAAATATGTATCATTTAAGGAAGGCGAAATCATGCAATGGACAGTAAACTATAAAATGTGGATCCATTTACTCGTTACGCTATTTAAATGTTGTTCATTGCTATCTAGTAAACCAAAGTTGCTTTGCTTTGGTTTCTGATGAATACAAAAAAATCGATATGCTCGTTCACAGAATCAAACGTGTTTTCTCACTGGCAAAAAACCACATTAACATTCTAGGGAGCATCTTTTTACGAAGGGTTTAAAGAGGGCACGTGATGAGTGTGTGGGCGGCGAGGGCGGTTTAATTGCCTGCATATTATGCGCCAGGCGGGCGGCTAGGTGTGTGTTAGGGTCAAATAATTAAAACCGGGCGTAGGTTCGCGCCGGGAAAATGCAGTTTACGAGAGTCCGCGGCCGTAACTCTGCTGCAGGTGTGTCGCCTCATTTTCAATTAGGCAGTGCACTCACGTTCGGTGTCACCGACTCCGCCGTGCTGCGTGCTCCACATCGCGCCTCCCTCATTACGGAGGCGCCCAGGCAGCCAGCCAGCAAGCCACCCCTCTGTTGAAAATCACGCCCTTGCCCTGCCTGTTAAAAATTGCAATTCGTTTGGCCTGGAATAGAGAATGAAATGAGCGCCAGCAGAGCTCGTGCTCAGCAATCTAGTTAAAACTTAAAATGGGCTGCACACCTGAACGCATTGAAGTTTTCGCACTTAAATTTCCTTATCATTAATGAGGAAAAACTTGGAAAAATCTTGACTGATATAAAAAAGTATTCAATCGGGGAGAAAAAAATTTGAAGTATGCAACCTGCGCATCTCAGGTGCACAGATAGTTGCATAGTTGTGTTATAGTCTGGTTTTTATATCGCAGACTAACTTTTGTTGTGTCTAGTGGTAGTGCGATTTAAAAGATGTATCTGCGAGTTCACAAAATTTGTTTTCGTGTCAAATTCAATTGAATTCTCCCCCTCTATATTGCATTTGTTCCGCTGTAATTATTTAAAACCATGGAAAGTGGTTAATAAATGCTCCCGTGAGTATCAGATTTTGTCGGAGAGTTTTCCTTAATAATGTACGCTTGCCTAAAGCTGGGTCATCGATTCTGTTCCAGATTGGCAACTTATTCAACCCCCTCGGCGCGTATACGGTGATATCACCGACAGAGCTAAAATATGGCACATTTGGTGCTAGCCTCTTTGGCTCGAAAAGTTTAAAGGCCTTCTAACGAAACGAGCTTGGCCAGCTTTAAAAAATATCTACTTTTGAGCACTTTTGAGAAGGACGTACGGACGTGCCCCACAACAGAAAAGCGTTGTTTGGCCAGTTGTTTTCACCTTCCTCGAGCTGCTACTATTATACCACCGCCGCTCGCGTGCGCCTCTATGTTTATTCCTGAAAAGCGACCTGGCATTCATTATTTTGCAGTCTCCACTTTGGCAAGCGCTGAATTTGGAACAATATGGTTGCGTTTCCCAAGAGAAAAATCGCAGCAGCGGCAGCCATTCGACATTTAGAGTCGCAAGTTTCATCCGCCGGTGGCCGACCGGGTCGTTTCATTTCATCGCGATGACTCTCGAGGGTAATTTTCGACTTTTCGCTGCTCATGAATGAATGATCGGCTTTGTCATTCATTTAGAGTGCGAACTTGAATAAACATTAATACCGTCCGGAAGGAGGCCGCCACGTGCGCCTTTGTTTCTTGGATCGTCCGCACCGGTCGAGGGGGACGCCGTGAATATTTCACGGGCCTTTTGCTTTTATAAAAATTACCCGCCCACCCTGCAAGTGACGTGCCTCGAATAATTCGCAGTCAACCCCCGTCCCAGCCATTTGCCGTTCCTGCAGCCTATTAATGCAGCTGCCGAGCCCACCAGAAAGAAAAGTTGCTTGCAAAGCACAAGCCAGCCGACCCTTCACTCAAACGCTTGTTTCGCATCTACTCTCGTCCCAATTATTACATCTTGCGCGGCTATATTACAACGTCCAATTACAACGCAGCTGATGGCTTCAACAACCGTAGGCAAACTTTATCTAGCTATAAATCCATGCAGCAGATTACTCAAGATTTTGGTTTCTTTATTCCAACTTGATTTATGAGAGTAATACTACATTATTCATCTTTATTATGATGCACTTTATTTATTCAACGAAAATTTAAAGAAAGCGTTGGAAACCTGTAAACTAATGTTAACTCCACCTGACAGTGAAAATAATGTATTTTTCCATGAACTGCGCTTTGAATTTAAGTCAAGCAAAACCCAACCCGGTTAGATATTTTTGCGGTAATCTTGCCAGCGAATTAATTAAACTGCCTTGGAATTAAGTTTGCATGCTCTAAATTCACAAACGTTGCTTTATGTGCTATGTTTGTGTGTTCGTTAAGTCGCAAGAGAGCTTCTTGAACAGCTGCTGCACACTGCTTCTGCAGTAGCAAAAGCATTTTTTGCGACGGTATATTTTTGTTTCTTCGCTCCACGTCGCCGATCCAAGGCAGAAATTTTGTTTTATATTATCATCATGCAGCCGTGGCGCTAATTAACCCGTCGTCACTTTCCAGGCTTCGTGACTCCTCTCTTCTGAGCTGGCGCGAACTCTCCTTGATATTCTGAAAATACTCTTTCTTGACATACATTTTTCAACTTCTTCACAATGGCCTGAAACGACCATGCAGTGTGTGCTATAAGTATTTCTCCTTTTCTGGCTCTTTCAATGCCCGCTGGGGAAATCGACAGAAATAATTTCATTAATTAAAATCGATGTATATTATATATTTTTACTGTCAGAGTTTTTAGATCTTTGGTTCTTATGTGATATATATTTTGCAGAAATTAATTAGATTAAAAAATGGCCCCTCACAGCCTAAAATCAAATTCCTCGCCCACACAAGTTTCCATTTAAAAAGATTTGAGCTTCCGCTCTTATCAATCTCCGTATGCGGAGGTGGAGCTAGATATTTAAAGAGAGAGGTGAAAGGCCGAGCATAATTATAATTAATTTGCCAGATTGCGCGTTTAGACACCAATTAATAACTCCAGCGCGGCTGCAGGGGCGGCAAATTTTTCTTTAGCGGCTCCAATTAAGACTGAAGGTGTGAGCTGGCCGCCGGAGACTTTCTGCATAGAGACCCAATTTAAATGTGTCAGTTTGCGCGCCGAGAGCCAATTGTGTTGTGAAAGCGGCACCGAAGTTTTGCGCGCGAACAAATTAATTTGCACAATTAAGGCCTCTGGATCAAAGCAAGGGCGGTGAAGGGTTCTTGGCTGGCTGGCTGGCGTGCTGCCGACGTCCAACACAGGTCGCCGCCTCGAGTGTGTTTGCATAGGCTCTTGTTTTCTTATTTGAGCCTGCACGTCTTTTCTCATTTCACCGGGCTGCCTGCAAAAAGCGGCAAAAAGTCGAGCGCACGCACGCACACGTCTAGAAAGGGTGGAGACGCATCATCTCGTAAAAAATAATAGAAATTTTCGCCGGCCGCTCGCTTGTTTTCTCTCTCGTTATTAAAAATTCCTCACGACCGACAATTAATAAAAAAGGGGTAAAACAACGCGGTTGTTGCGATTAAAAAAGTTGTTCATTGCGCTCGGCTGATTAATTAGAAAATTCCGACGGACATCACTGGTTGCCCGGACACACAAAGTAGAGGATCAATTAATTAGCGTCAGCTGGCCGCTCCATCCATCTTGCATCACCACAGCCCGCTTGCTCTTTCCACCTGACACAGGCAGCGCAAAACGGCCCAGAATACCATTGACATGCACCAACATTATTCATTTATCAGTCACGCGAGCAACGCTAATTATTTTTACATCAATCAAACGTTATATGCGTTTGGATAAAGTTGTTTTAATCAAAACGCAAAAAAATTGGCTAGAATAGATAGTCCCTGTAGCACGTTGCAATTTGATAACAAAAAAATGTGTATGTGTCTTTCAAACCGAACGATAGATGCAGTATTGCATGACATGTTTTTACTGATAACGAGCAGCGAACAGATTTACCTAATAAAATCAAAGTTCCAGCAAATTTAAATATATTATGATTAAAAAATTGTGTTTGTAACTTTTTTGAGATTGAATTCAACCTTTCCGTTACCCATGCTCTAAGTAAAAAAGTTTCATAATTTTTTTGCATAGAAAAAATGGAATTTGGGTTTTCCAGGGGTTTTCTGAATTTTTGGTCTTAACAGTTTTGCCGAATTTTTGTATATTAGTATTGTCTGTATGTCATTTTTTTTTGAAGTTGCTACTTTACTCTGAAAGCGCATTAAAAATTCTTTAAAATGGCAATGTCTTTTTTTGCAGGACCATTGCTTCAAATCATTCTAATTCCGAGTCTTGTTTTATTTATTTTCACAACGTTATTGTCAAATATTGCGCAGCTCTAAATGAATTTTATTTATTAAATTGGTTAATCAATTTGTTTAAAGTGTTGAATTGTGAGTGCTTTCCATGCATCCTTGATCAATAATAATTATTTTCATTTCACAGTTTTCGGGAAGCAAAAGTCTATTTGCGAGCTCAAATATTCATCGAGGAAAACTTCATTTCCTGTGTTTCATTATTTTCTAGCATATTACTGCGATTATGCCATATTTAGTACGATTCTCGCTCTATTGAAATCACTCAGTATTCTGCACAACTGTGTGCAGTCGAAAGACATAACTTGCCAGCACGTATTTAATTTTAATGTTCACATAAACACAGAGTGGGGCGTGCGGATTGTAACTGGCCGCGCGAGCTATGTTCATAGAGCGAGGTGCTGTGATTATTTATTTAGCGGCCAGAACTCTTTTCACGCGCGCGCGCGCGTGTATTTGCGCAATAAACACAAATATATTCTCGGTCGGCCACATTACCATAAGGACATAAATATGCTTATGAATGCTCTGTGTGATACGCTGTTTTGATGTGCACTATTAAAGGTACAGACTAACTCGGCTCGCGACACCCACGTCGGTGGCACTATTGGAAATAATAACGCGCGCCCGCGCGGATGTTAATTTATGGCTGCGAGCTGGTGATATCAACACAAAAAAGCCGACTGGAATTGACTTTTCCATTTTTATTCATAATGCACACATGCATGTATTGATTGATAAGGAATTGGCACGCCATGTGTCGGACGCTGGAAATGGCTGCCAAGGGCGAACGTTCGGAAAAATTGAGCCAAAACATCCGAGATGAAATCGTGCGTGCAGTGCTGTTGTGTACATTTGAATATTTATGAGTGGAATCAAATAGTAAATTACGCAGTTTTGCCGTATTGTTTTCGGACCGGCGAAAGTATGTACACAATAGCTATTTTGGCAAGCGGTTGCCTATTTTTTTCCAGCGGAGTCGCGATTGAGCCGCCCGCGTGTTGAATTCACAGCAAGCTAGGTCGATAAAGAGGATATTTATTCGCATGACCCAGACAGGTGCGGCCTGAATGGTGCCAGGACGAGGGTGGCACCAAACCAAGGGTGGAACTACAACCCTCGCTCTAAAAATTGGCCACTGACTCACTAAGGCCGTCGGAGAAACTGCGAAACACGTGAAAATGTGCCAAAGCCGATATTCAGAGTCACGACGGATTATCTCCACGTCATAATTTCTCGTTTTTTCCTTCCTCCAGGGGATTGGGCGTTTATGCTTTCAATATCTGGAATCTGCACAACTTTTCCTCGATAAAGTGCAGATTACTCATCGAGTTTACAACGGAGGCAGAATCGGAATGACGCATCAAAATCTCCAGTCTCCGCGGGGAGGTTTCGCAAGTGGGTGGGGGGCGGCTCGAGCGGTTTGCATATGCACTTGAGGGGTGGCTGGTCTGATCAAACAGTGATTATTTGCAAGTCAGATACAAATACTCGTGCGCGCGTGTATGCCGATCGCGGGAAAGCGCCGACGCCAGCAGTAATAATGCTCAAGAATGTTTACACGCGGATTTTCGAGATGCAAAAGCAGCGAAAAGCAAAAAGAAGCGCGCCGCTCTCACCCGCCGCCGCAACCATTGAAAACAGATTTTGCTGTTGAGCCGCTCACTCGTCAACCAAAACAGCGATCCTGCAGAATCACGCACAATAAATAATCCCCGCAGGAGACTGACTGCGACAATCGTTGTGCCTCATTGTCCGCGACAAGCAGCCTCTTGATGCAAACAAGGCAACTCGCTCTCTGCTGTCGATTCTCGCTGCTCGATTTATGGCAATTGCGGGAGAGAGAAACCTTTTTTAGGTATGAAATATTAAGCTGATTGTACAGGGGGAAATTGCGATAGTTACAGTCACACTTCATTCACAATCAGTGTACTATCCTTTTTGCAGTGAAGTGTCGCACGCCTCACGCCCGAGATGGATCACAAATAATGTGTTGTTATTTTGGCTCTTTTGATAATACTAATTTTTTAATCAATAAATTCGATCATTGAAGTTTTTATTGCTTTTACTTCATTACTTATGATATTGTGTGAATATGATGAATTTTAAAATACTCAGTTCACTAGAGTCATAATTAATTATTCAGTTTTATTTTATTCCCCTCCTAAATATTACTAATTATTTTCCCTCTGTTATAAAAAAGGTATTTTTATTTTATTTTTGTTGTTGTTGTTTTGAATGTGTGGATATGGGGGATAGTTGCCCTGCTGATCCGCAATAAAAATGACTTTTGAATCTAAATACTTGTAAATGATTACAAAATATTATATTGTCATTATCTCTAATTTCATCTCAAAATCACGGTGAACAAGATTTTTTTTAATTATGTGACTTTGAAACTGCTGAGTACTTCAGCTAGAGAAGCTGTTTTCTCCAGGGCTACACGCTGATTTTGATGAAGCTTGCTTTGCATGTTATCAGACTGCAGAACAACGCCCTAAGTATCTTGGAGCGCGTAATAACTTTGGTCCAAACCCTTGGGGTTCCATAGAGAGAGCAAAGTTGTAAAGTAGGCAACCTGCTCGACGTTGTTGTTTCGCTGTTGCATTAACTTCATTAATGCAATGGAATGGCAGCTTCAGCAACAGTGCTGCTAACATCTTACCGCTTAACTCTCATGTCCGATTTACACACTGTACGTGGTATGAGTCAGAGTCGGGAAAGGAGGATTGGATTTATCTGGATTAATTTCGCCTTTCGCTCTGCTTTTATCGAGAGCTTTTAAAAGGCCGATGCTTTTATTATCTCCGCATAATGAAAAATTCATCAGACCGAGAAAAGTTGCGTTGTGAATTTTGCTCGGAAATAGTTAAAAGCGCGCAAAACTGGGGTGGCGCGCTAATTAATTTTTTAAGCGGTCTCCAATTTTGGTGGGAAGGAAATTTGTGCCTGTTTAGCGTTTTGATATTAATTACCCAAACACGCCTAGCAGCGAGAACCAGGGTGGGCAGGCTGGCGGGCGACGGAACGTATACGAAACACAATAGTGTAGGCGTGACGTCAGCAGCGGTGCCCAGCAGCAGCAGCGGCAGCAGCTTCTTTCGGGCCCCATGTGCGCCAATCTTTTTATTCCGCCCTCCATCCACGCGACTAAATTAATTATCTGGGCACGATAAATCTCGAAAAACTCTCAGGCCAATATTGATCGGCATTAAAAAGTTTGTGTACACAAGACAAGATAATCCACATTTGTTGCTTCACCTGCCGCAAATTAAACTTTTAATGCCTTCAATTTGCGGATGAATATAACTTAAGAGGCCGCATTACGCGTACGCCGCCTTCTCTTGCTTGTTTACCGCATACCCTGTTGCGCTAATAAGCCGCAAAAACGCGTAACAAATGAACGTTTTAATTTAAACAATTAATCTCGCTCACTCAAATCATTTTTCCTGAATCTTTTCGTCCGGGAAACTTCGTGTAACGTTGAAAGCATCGTTTCTGCAAACGACGAATAATCAAAGTTTCCGGCTTTGCATTTTGTAAATTTTCGCCTGGCAGCTTTTTCGCACCTTTTCCATTTACGTGCAGGAAATCAAGTCGACTCTGTTACGCTGCTCGTCTTACAGTCGCGAATTTATTACCGTGTCAGGTCTGACAATAAAATAAGCCAACTGCAAAACTTTTTACTCCGCGCGAAGTTTCTCCATAAAAACAACAACCATAACGTGGTTTGGAAAGCCCCAATTATCATATCCCGAAATGCAAACTCGCCTCCTCTCCCACGCGCACTTATTTCCCCTACTTCCACACATGGGACTCGCACCGCCGATGAAACTTTTCGGCCCGGGAAACACTATACACTTGCGTAATGCCTTCCGTGGAAAAAGCGTCTATTAAGGCTCCATTAGCATTTGAAAACCATTCTGAGTACGCTGGAGAAGGGCTAGATGCCGCGGAATGGTACGAGAACTGGGTTCATTCTGCGTAATGACATTAGAAATTCTATGATATGCCCGTGTTTAAATAATCCTTCCCCGTCATTTCCCCTTGCATTTTGGCAAACCGCCGCTTTGTCAAACAAACTGCCTGGCACCGGCGGAAAATAATATTTAAAAATATGTAGCTATATAAAGTAACAAGATAAAACAACCTCTTCTGGAACTGGTGAATATAAGTTATACAATTAATCAAATGAATAATTGCCCTGTGTGCACACTGAAGTAAATAAGAATATATATGTTCTATTTTTAATTTTATAGACTTTTGGGAATAAAATTATTCCTGTTACAAGTGGAGTGATACAGGGCAACAATTGAAAATTATTATATATTGTTGGTCGATTACTGATCGCTTCAAAAATTCACCACACTTGACCATTTTTCTATGTCAGATTTCGACTCATTCCAACGAAATCTATCCTACGGCACATTCCTAATGCCTTTAATAGTATAGCACCTTGTCGGGGAAGAAAATTAGAGACTTGTACTCGTTATTGAAAAACTTTGCAACTACTTTCTCAAACATTTACAGTTCTATGTGGCAAAAAGTTTGACTCTAACTTTATTCTAAAAGATTGGTTTGTGTAATGTCAACAAGGATTCTTCTGGGTTTTGTATTATTTTTCCTCTTTTACTTATAGTTCTGTGCTTATTCCTTTGGACTAAAGTTTCAGGAACAATTAAATTGAGACTATCCTTTTTTCTTTGACATTAATTAACACTCCAAAGCATTTTACTTATTCTTTGGCACTATATATTGTAGTCCTACAGACGCTCTACAAGATCAAAGCTCATATTCTCATGTTCATCCTCTTTAAAGCAGGATCCGTTGTTTGGAACTAATGAACGTATATACCATCAGTTGGTCAACAAACTAAACATGTGCATCCTTCACCCTTAGCGATGAAGTGTCCTGCTGGTACTCTCGGGTTTGCATGATGGTGGTGCACGTGTGATCGAGGCTGAAACAGATCCCGAGATACAAGACGAAGGCCACTCGTGAAACGAAAGATGAGAGGTTGTGTGTCTCTGGCGTGTGCATGGTGGCGGCCGTGCTTAAATATTTGTAGTAGTGATGCTCAATTTACGGTGTCGCTTTTTAATTTGATCGATCCCCGCGGGCGCTCTCAAAAGTGTATGTGATGCGCAATTCATGGGGATATACGGCGCTCTTGTCCCACGTTCTACCTGTGTGCCTTTTTGCGCCGTTTACTCTGTGGGCCACTCATTCAATTACAACCGGCGCTCGTAGAACATGTGGAGCGAGCCGACGTCAAAACTCGTCAAACGCAAAACTAACACGAGCCAGGGAGGAATAACACTGGCCCCGATGAGCTCGCGCGGCCATTAATTACTCAATTCCCGGCGAAAACTGCTGCGAAAAGTTGAGCCGGGCAGAGCCAAGAGTATTTTATACGTGTTTTCGACCCTTTGGGCTCGGCCGTAAAAATTATGATCACGCCTTTCGCCAGCGGTTAGCCGCAACTGCTGGGAATTTCTGTTCACTTGTCCGTTTGATATGCTAAACGTGTCGCCCAGCTTGTTTTTAAAAGCCGCCGGCCACAGCGTTTAAATGTTGGAACTGGACCGATAGACATGATATGCAATACAATATCACTGTCGGTAATTGTATCAAGTTCAGAGAAAAATCTGATGACGGTATCGTGAATCTGTGATGTCCTCGGCAGGTCAAAAGAGATTTAAAAGCATTTGTGCGCGCCAGCCAGTAAAAGCCTCAGAAAAGCGGTGGTCCGCCTTCAGAAAAAGCGTATTCACCGCGCTCGCAGACTTTTGTTTGCAGTCGAGCATATTGACAAGAAGTGGAATGGAAAAATGGACTGCATTGTTCTGTTGTCTGCAAATGGTTCGGCGTTTGAGTCGCTTTTCTCTTTCGCTGAGCATTTGCGAAACAAACATGCACGGCGTCTTTTATTTCAACGAGAGTTGGCCATTAGCGTGATTGACTGCACGGCCATGCAGAAACGTTCGTTCGCCTCGAGTGCACCCCGTCCGCTCACTCACTCGCCCGCCTGCACGCCCACTCGCACGACCGAGTCAGCGAGCAAGAGCACCGAAACAGCATTTCCTGATCGCACCATTAGTAGGCGCGCGACTCGAGACGCAATCTGCTGCGAACACCTGCGAGTAATGGACCCGAGGCGGCCACTCTTTCCTCCAACTCGCGCGCGCTACCCTTTGACACGAGAAATAATGCGTTTTCGAATCACACTGAAACGTGCGTGACCCGATCGTCGAGTGGCTCTCCAAACGATTCCTGCGCCGGTGTCCCTCCTCTTGCTAAAGGCAAGTCAGTGATTGAGCCTGCTCCACTACTTGTAAATTTGGAGCAAGGGTGGATGAAAAGAGGAAAGCCTGTGCGTGCTTCTATCGAATACTTAAATTTATGGGGATTTTGTTTGGATTAAATCGTAAATCATAATTCGCTTGAATTAATTAAAACCGTTTTAATGTCATCAGCAGAATCATTATTTTAATTATTCCTGTTTTAAAGCATACGTTTTACGTTCATTTTTCCATTGCGCAAACAGAACTCGCGGTTTTGATGGTTTGAACGACTGTAAAAGCACTCAACCTGATTCATAAGCCTTTTCATTATGTCACGCGAAACTATTATCTCTCCATACAAATTTCAGTACGATTAAACACCCGCACTCACATGGCAGTGTTTACAATCGGTGTTTCACGCACGCACGGCGGCGCGAGCATTTTAATTAATGGTACTTTCTCAATAAAAGCTGCTCGGTGAAAACGACACGGCCATGAATTTAAATTCCTTTTCGAGCCCACCACGCGAAATGCCTGCAGCCATAAATTTTGCGAGAACGCATTGGTAAATGAAATGTTTAATTTTGCAGTTCGCGGTGATTGTTTCAGGTGCTGACACGGACGGCTCAATATGAAGATTAGGGTGGAGCCACGTTATCTCGTCAGGGTGAGTTATTAATCATTCGCATTCGCTCTCGCTCCAGCCTCGCCTCACCTCACCCACCCTCATGTGCACACGTCGGGTTTGAATTAAAGTGACGATTCTCGACGGCACGCACTTTATCTGCTGGTTTATTTGCACGGGGCCCTCTTTAACGAGGCGGGCCGTCGTCTGCTATATGGGCAATAAGTCAGCGCATTCCTTGCGTGTAATTTACGCTGCTCCTCTGGGTGGGTGGGTGAGGAGGGGGCGAAAACCCCGGAATGACATGCACGACACCCTCGCCTTCTCCGTCGCAGCCTTCTGCCGAAATTAAGTTTACCCACACCAAGAGAGCAAAGTGACTTCGTTTAACGATGAAACTTTTGTTGTCGATCAAACTCAAGTTGTGCGGCTTATTTGCCGCCGGAATTTGTTAAGGGAGTAGCGAATTTTTTACAACTCTCCACGCCATGTTTACCAAAATAGACTGTGGCAGCGGACTGTGGGACTGTGCCACGATCTAACTTATTTAATTCGATTGTTCTCTGTTGTTGACTTGATTTGGGTTAATAGGCTTTTCCCTCTTGTCATCTCATGTAGTCTAGAAGCTTTAAAAATAACCAGCTTGTTTTAATTCACATTGAGTAGAAAATTAAAATCAACGTTGTTTAATGTAATCAGCACCTTGTTAAAAGCCAAGCACAGTTAAATGCATATAATCTTGAAACCTTTGCTAACAAAACATAAATGGCAATAAAAATTAATGCATCAGAAAGAAGTTTAGAATTTATCGTCTGCCGCCTCTAGTTGGCGGCAAAGACATTCACATAACAATCCTGAACTGGTTTGATTCCATTTCGCTGGCTGCTCAAGTGCACAGATTTTAGTGGCGATGATTGGTGCTGTTGGTTGGGTGGCGTTTGTCGAGGGCAGATTAAAGGGCACTCGCGCGGGAGCTTGTTGATTTGTCGTTCGTTCGCTCACTCGCCTTGTTAAATGTGTCGTGAGCGATGGAAAGAGCATCCATAAGCATAGAACGACGGTGCGACTGACAGACACATTCGAATCTGCGCGCTCTCCGGCACATTACTCATGCCCAGCAGGCCTGCAACTGACACCCGCGGCCAGAACAGTCATATTTGTGCATCGGCGTTTTATTCCCTCTGTTTTGTTTTATTATTTCCGCCCGCTGCGCGCAAATTGAATCAAAAGAAGGAGCAAAAAGCGGAGCCACTCGCTCGCTCTCTCTGCAAATGTGAAACAAAGCCCGCTCCAAAGTGCGCTTGCCAAGGCAGAATTCTGCGGTATTGTTTGGCCAAATGACTTTTATTGTGGCCGCAGCAGAAACAATCAAACGAGCCGCCCGACTAATGGCCATTAATTTTCTGGGCGAAACTCACTTAATACCCCGTTTTATTCATCGTTGGTTTTAGGAAATTGTGAGATTTTTTTCACGCCGATTAGGACGTCGCCGACGAGATGAGAGAAACTATATAAACTCTAACCAGCAACGCTCGCTTGTTTTAGAAATTTTTATAATATTTTTAGTTGTAAAAGTCAGAGATTGATTTGGTTTTAATGAAAATCTCATGCTTTAAATCTAGGAAAAAATAAAACGTCAGCACTCGTGTTTTTAAATCTGTGGATTAAATCCTAAATCGCTGGAAAGAGGCAGTGACGACCCTTTCCTCGATGAATGAATGATAATAATGGCAGTTTTCGCTCCAGCGTATCGACTAGTTGAAAGAGACATTTGTGTGTCACCGGCTGGCGTGGAAGGAAAACGTCTTTGCAGGGAAAAAAGGACCCTCTTTTACGTCAAGCTGGAAGAGGAAAGAGACCTCTATTTTCTGGGAGGAGACCCTTTGGGCTGGCGATAAAAATCGGGTTCGTCATATTTAGTGCCGGGGCCGCGCGTATCTGGTTATCGTCCACCTGTCCGACAGCTGCCAGGAACACTTTATCGGCGCCCAGTCGTATTTCTGCACGCGCGCTCTTTCATTTCTCTTGCTCCCCATGGCTGATAACACGCAAATGAAAATATTTTCATAATCGATCTCGGGTGAGCGGGATCGCCAAGGAGACCGTCCCGGCACAAAATTTCGAAACCCGCTGGCGTGTACGGCGCTCGATCGTGGAAAAGGCAAAATCTGCCTATCGCAGGATCAGCCGTCCACTGGATTATTGCTTCCCATTTCGCAGGCAAAACAAAACGATGCCTTTCCGGCCTGATGGGGAAATACCGAAGCCTTGCAAACACGGTACAAGAGGAAGCTGACTCCTTTTTTATTCAAAAGTCGACCCGCTGCACACTTGCAAGGTTTCGATTGAGTCATTGTAATACCACGAGCCCTTCCGATGTATGCATTACATTCACTTCGCACCAAGCATTGGTTTTGAAGGTGACATGCCACACAAATGCTTGCATAATATGGTTCAAGCTAGAAGGGGAACAACGACTATTATCTTCTAAGCAAAGTTTTGAGTTTCTGCGAAATGCATTTATATGGGATTCTGAAGTTTTTATGTTTTTGATGCTTTGAAATTTCAGTAAAATAATAGAAAAGCGTGCTTATTAAAATTACGTGCAAAAATCCCAAGGCATTTTAATCATAAACTTGCGTTTCATAATTATATCTACATAGCCATTATAGCACCATGCCCCCATTTTCACTCCTTTTCTCCACCTTAACCGACATTACCATGAATAGAACAGGTTTTCACAGAATATATCTTTAGAATATTTGTATTGCGGAACGTGGCGCTTAATTAAAAGCTCGGAAACCATCTTCAACCGCCTGAAAAATATGGAAATGCCCGAAGCACAAGGGCCATTTGTGCCGACCGTTGTAAAATATGCCAGGTTGAGTTCGGCCGTTCTCTAATTTGGCCCAAGCGCTAATTTGCATTTTCCTCGCATTGATTTTTCAATTAAGAGTAGCAAATTTTTTTAAATGGACGCCTTTGTTTTGCCTAATTCCGAATGAAATGCTTACGTAATTAAAGACGGTCGTGTGCGCGATTTCTCTGGCCGTGCACAGTTGAAAAGTTAAGCTCGTTAGTGAATGGGGCACATTATGAAAAGAAGAGGAGTCTCTTTCTCATCGTTGGTTGCCGGCTTTCAAAGCACCGCTTTTGGCGAAAAGTAATTAAAGAGCGGCCGCAATCAGTGGCTCAAAGTCGGTGGTTATTAATTTCGCGCCTGTTTTTGTCCGGTGTATGCTACCCGCTGGTCTCTGGTGTCGTGCGGGCCTGCACGCCAGACTAATAAGTTACGGTGCCAGCCCCGGCAGAGAGCAAATTATCCAATTTCAAAGCCGCAAAAATGCAAAGGGCGTCAGCTGGGCCAATTTGCACCACTTTCTCCCATTGTTCTTTTTCTGCAACTTGAATTAGCACAATGCTCCCATCATTTTGAGTCTATATTTTCCTTTTTGCTGTTGTTGTTGCCAACATATCGTCTGATTTAGTCACAGGGTTTTTACCGCGTTCGTTTATCTCGGAGAGAGAGATTCCTCTGCGGCGACAATCGGTGTGGCTGAGTGCGTGTGCGGTTGACACCTCCCGTGACTGATAGTTGAATGGATGGATGGCTCTCATTGCATATAATGATGCATCGCAAAAAGTCGAACGCGAACAGTAATTTGTCAGCCCGTGCCTGGAGCACATCGCCAAATTGCTCCCTTTTTCAGCTGGGACCGTTTCCATCGTCCTGCCATACAATTTGGCGCAAATTACTTTTCCTCCGTCCGAGGGAATTTCTGATTGCATCCGAGAGTGAATCGACCGGAATGTCACCAAATGGAATGGTGGGATTTAAGCTGAATGCGGTTTTCATTAGTATATTTGCTCAGTGCGAATTGATTCAAGTCAGGTGTCGATGCTCTCGTTTCATGGGCAGTCACGGCAACGAGAGCGGCTAAACGTTGCAATTCCGAGTTTCGGCCGACCCTCCTCTGATCACGATCAGCTGGTAATGAAATCACTCTCGATTATGAATCGGTCGAGAAGCAAATTGGTGTTTGTCAGTGCGGACCGAGCTTCTCATTTTCGTTGTACAAACAAATTAATGGAAAACGCGATTCGCAGGTACTAGTTAACAGAATAATGGTTGCCCGTTCCGTTAGAGCACCGTTGTTTTGCAGCACAATCTGTTCGCAAGATAATGGTGCGGGCGCGCTCAAACACACTCGGACTGGCATATAAAACAGCTCGAACGGCGTTTCGGGCGGCTACCGCATGCATGTCCACAGCTCGCCGTGTGTTGTGCTATAATTTGATTACGTCTCGAGTATCGATTGTCGAGCGGCCAGAGTGCCGAGCGAGGATAATGTGGTGGTCTCACTGCCCCGGTGAAATGTCGCCCGCATGCGAACGACTCCGTAATTTGATATACGCGCGTCCAATTATGCAAATCTGCTGCTGCTGTCGCCGCCAAGAGCCTGGCTGCACCGTCTTTGCATTTTAATTTGGCTAAAATGCAACCAGCCTCTTTCGTTGCGATGAATTTCCCGAATATTGCCTTTCTCGTGCTGCGTCCGATGGCGATATTCCCCTCAAAAGTGACGCCGCCGAGTGTATGCTAATTTTGAGCCTCGTCTGAGCATTTAATTGAGAAAATCCGCTTAAACCCTTGACTTGCAGAATGTATTCCAGTTGGCTTGGTTTATGCACTAGGATTTAGTAAAGTTGAAGTTCCCTTGAAATGGCTGGGACTAATCTCTGGCTTTCATTTTTTTCTTACCCCTATTTCAGACCAATTCTTGAAATTAATAACGCTGTTGGTCTTTAGGGAGAAAGAAAGTGGTATCGTGCAAAAATTAAAAATGGTATTAATTATTGGCTTCAATAATCGGCTGACTGAGTTGAGGACCTAGCCACTGTTAAAATTCAATTGCTGATTTTTCGAAAACCTGTTTTGCGTGAATAATTTCGTTTTGTCTCGTGTGTAACAGGGAATCTAGCAACGAAGTAAAATAAGATTTCCTGTAGGTTGATAAGTACTCACCATTTTAATATACACAAACTTTGCATCCAAATTGAATTGTGTAATTTCCTGTTGTGTCAAAAAATTTGCTTTAATACTACCCTCTATATCAATTGTAACAAGGATTTTTTGCATTTGGGAGTCTCATTCATTCCTCATTCAATGTAAACAATTATACGTAATTATTTTTATCTATTTAGTGGAGCAGATTCTCAACAAATTTAGTCTCAACAGAGGGTATCCAGATTTTGCTCAAGGGTGCCTCGTTCACTAATTAAACTCGAAACAGGAAATCAACAAGCTCGATCACGCTCGTTTCCACGGTAATTCAAACTCTCTGGCAACGAAATGCATTTCCACCCCGTGCTTGCCTTATCGTAAAATCGAATGTTATGGAACTGCAAAGCCAGCAGCGAACGGGGAGAGAACGACTGCCGTATATTCCCAGGACGCATAACTCATAATGCCAAACGCACATTCACGCACATTTATATTTGCGGTGTGTGCGTACGAGCAGTCTCCTCCCCGCATGAAGTGCGTGTGCGCCACGAAATACTAGACACATGGGCGCCGAGAATTCTCTGGTTGATGCAGCAGACTCTGAGATCGTGATCCATCATCCGCTGCTCTGCGAACGCGTTCTCTCTATGTGCCATAATATATTATTTATCGTGCAATAGATGTGCCTCCAGCGGAATTATACATTTTACGTCTTTTAGCAGCGCAAAAGCTAGAGTATGTGCTTTCTTCGTACTCCATCTATCCGTTCTGCTACAGTTGTTTTTTCCTATACGTTTTGCGCAATTTGCCTATAGCAGGGAGTGTTGTGCTGCTCGGATTTTGCTCGGAAATACTAGCAAGGCTCAAATGACAATATGAGAGCAGCAGGGACAACAGCACCGTCTGCTTGGAAAATGGGAATGAGAAGGCAGCAGTGTTCATTGTTTCCCGCTCAAGAATCTGTAAACCGCTGGCGAAAGAGGTTTTTTCAAACGTTTTTGCTTGCGATCGATTATTGCTGCCATTTTTATTATTTACTCGGCGTGAAATGTAGCCTCCCTCTGATACTTTAAAAATAATTTGCAAAATGTAGGATTCAATGCTGTTGTGTTTTCATTTGAATAATTGAAAACTGTTGGGGAGGTTTTGTTGCCATTCCAATCAATATATTATGTGACGTGACTTTATTTTATCTAGATTAGGTCACACAAAATCAGCGTTTGGAAACCTTCCGTATTTTTATTTATCCGTGAGACATTTGAATAGGAAAGACATTCTCCTCATTTCGGGCGCAAACAAAAGCTCTGCGAATAATGGCGATTGAGTTATTTCCAGCGTCATGCAGATCAAGAGCGCAAAAAGTCGAGTGTATGTGTTTGCTCCCAGCTCATTGCGTGCGCGCCGCCGCTGTGTTTTCGGTGAATGCTGATGAGGACTTCGGCGCCCGAGGTGTTTTTTATATTCAGAAAACCCACAGGGAGCGTGGCATGGGAATAAAGTACACATACAAAGCCGCGCATTCGCGTACATTTGCGCGTCGGCCGGGGCGTATAGGGAAAAAAAGGGTGCATCACGCAACACGGGTGGCGAGGAAAGCGCATCGCTGCTGTGGCTCGGCGTGTTTCAATAAGTGATGCCTTTTTATGGTTTGTTGGTGTCATATTTTGTCTCATTTGGCCCGGGGTGAGCCGCCAAATCCAGGTGCGCGCCTCAAATCCAGCCCTTTTTATGGCTGCCTGCAAATCCGGTGGCGCGACTCATCACTAAATCACCATCTACTGCTCAATATCACATGATCTACTTCCGTCCAACAACATCACATCGGCAAGCAGGAAAAAGGAAGGCAAACACGCTTGCGGATGGATAATGGTACGTCAGCAAAAAACCGCACCGCGAATCTGCCGAGGAAACGAGCAGGAATTTCACTCCGCACCCACTTGACTGGCAGCTAGGAACCGTGCAAAAGTCAAGTGTGCTCAACCCTTTGTTGTTGTCACGCAGATAAGAGATAATGAACAAAAACACGGTATGCCCATCCAGCACTCTTATCGTGCGTGCGCGCGTTTTTTCGCGTCGCGTGATCTGGTAATCGAGCCAATTATAAACATTTATTCGATTGTGTCTGTGTGTGAGTGTAATTAATTCGCAGCGGACTCGCTGACTCTTTCGGCCGCGCTCACCGCGTTTAATCGTGCCACATTTGAATATCGCGTTACATTAAACCGCAAAAACATTTGGCACGCTCCACCATAAACACATGGTTCTCTCTTGACAAAGTGAGCGAGACGCTCGCTTTTTGTGTCCCATGTGTGCATGTGTGGAAACACACTCAAACGTATCCACGTACATGGACGATAATGCGACTTGTCCAACCGCCTCTCAGCATCTGATCTAATCTAGAAGTTGGCTCTATTTTTAGATTTATCCTCTCTGCACTGACGAGGAATTCACTTGAGTAACTTTTTGTCCCGGGGCAAAAGGGCACCGAGGGCGAAAAATGAGACCGAATTTATCTGTGGCCTTTGCCGCGCGCTGCAGCCAGAATGGAATGCAAAATTCATTGTGATTTTTCTATTATTCGGAGACTACTCCCGAGGATAAGACAGCGTGCCTCGGAATTCCACTCTATTCGGCCGTTGCATAAAGGCAGGAAGAGAGATGTGTGTGTGTCTCGGTTTATTCAAAACATTCGCCAACCATGCAGATGGGATGAATGCACGAACGAAAGAAAAATACCCCCGCCGCCTGATAGTTTGACCGAGAAGAGAGAAGACTCCTTTTACAAAGTTTCGCTCTTGTATTTATTTATTCAATACTTCGCAAGACGAGGAGTACGTACTCTCTTTCATTGTATGCTACGTCCGGCTATGACTTTTTATTATTATTTTTTGTTGCATGCAGTATCAGGCCGCTCGCACACAGCTAAGCGTGATGGATTTTCGCCGAACTGACTGCAGACACGCAAGAATTTATCTTTTTACTATTTCGTGAATCAACCCCAGTTGGTAAATATTGTGCTGAATGCCCACACAGACTGCGTGTATAAGAATGAATGGGCGAACAGCATAATGCGGCATTGTGGCAATTTATCTCCCTCCTCCTCTCGTGTATCTTTTCGCTTATATGGCGTTTGCCTCCGAGTCCGTCTCCATGCGAGAGAAGCGTTTTGCGGAGTGTTCTGTACGCCGAAAATCGGCGCTTGGATTTCTGCAAAACAAAGTGGGCTATAAATTTGTTTCAGCAGACTGTATGCTCAATTTTTCCGCCGTCGCCGAAAGTAACGACGTTTATGGTGATTGCACAGCGTGTTTAAAAGTATGACAAACTACGCACAGAACGCACGAGTAGCTGCTTCTTTTGTCAAGCAGATTTTCTTTATGTGTGTGCAGTACATTGCCCGCCAGTCTGTGAATGTGAAGTAATTTGCGACTGATTTGAACACACCACATTTGACTCCCATCCACTTTGAATAGGACGTGCGTATTTTGCTGTTACAAAAACGAGCTATTTCAATAATGTAAGCACCATTTCATGATTAAAAATTGATGGACGTTGCCACGTGTCACGCGCAGTGTCGAAAATGATGTCGATAGATCGCAAAGCATAGCGCATGACTTCGGTTGGAATTTCAGACGGATCTATTTGACTATTTTGGGACGGGTTTAATGCCAATTTAGTCGGGGTTTTACCCATTTTCGTGGATTCTTACCAATTAGTCCCAATTTCAAGATTTGCAATGATCTGGGTCGTATTTTGTTTTAAAAGAGACGTAGCTTGGTTCGTACTTATTTGTTGCCAAAACGTAAATCGGACGCACATAAAACAATGTAGATCTTCTTGAATTACTTACCCTATTTACAAATGATGGGTTTTCTTTGTGCATTATTATGTGGCAATTGAATGCGGGCGGTATGTAGTTCTCCACACGAAGAGCAGGTTCAAAATTGGAACCTTATCTGAAAAGTCTTTTACTTTTCTTTTTTAATAAAGAAAGCAAAATGTTGTTTTCTCTCGTGTCCTAGAATCAGCAAAGACGCCATACTCGTTGTTCAAACTTGCCAACTGATCGCGTAATGTGAGGCACTTTATTTCCTCTGCGGAAGGAACGACAGTGTGTTATTATCCAAATACCATGCAACTATTGGAAAAGTCTCCTTTGTTATATATTTGTTTGGTCTGTGCCTTTTTCTGCTCGACGTCTTTTTTCGTGGAGAGGCATAAAAGCCAATATCGCGAGCCGTATTTGTCATTTGCATTTATGAGCCCGTCAAAAGTAAGCAAATGGCCTGATATACTGCGCGCGGCCCTAAATATACATTTTATTATTCCCCGTGTGCCGGCGTCTCCCGTTCTGTAGGAAAAGCAGCTCATTCAGGTGAGTTTTCCCGCGGCTGTTTGTTTCCGTCCGACTCAATGACTGATTCAGACGTTGGAGCACGTATATTAAACGCTCACAATGTGGCAGTACGCGCGCGTTCATTATGTAAAATATCATCACGAGCGCTCCACCACAGTGAGGCGTGTGCAGCAATGAGCTGCCCGGCACATTAATAAGCCAATAAATCATCAGACTGGTACATTGCGAAATCCGAAATGATGATAATGGCGAAGTGATAAAATGCAGAGCGTGTACGGCGCCGAGCAATTATCTGCGGACGAAAAAAGCCATTATGCGAGTGACAATCACTTTGCCAAATGAACAGGTCCCATGTGCTTCTGCATACAAGTTAGTGGAAATTGCAGCGCTTTTAAATATTAAAAATCGCAGCCACGCGTATGTGAAATTGCTCGTTAATTTGTACTTTTCATTGTAAAATAGCACAGTGGATATTTTTCAGCCTTTTTTTAAACGCAGAAGGATTTAATTACAGGGATATTCGGTTGTGGTACTTATTATCATACTCGCTCATTTACAAAATGTTGTATCTCCGTGACCATCGATTTTACGCTTTTGCGAGAGAGTTCAAAATATAAATGATACTTTTAATGTAAATGCTTGATAAAAAGCTAATTTAATGAATTTGAACTATAAAATCATTTATCAACAAGTGTGACTAGCAATTAGCAACGAACCAATTAACCATACATCTCCAGTTATTTTTCTAACCGAATCCGCCGTAGCTCTAAAGCGTGTTCGTATTCATCGATCCAAATACATGCAGTAATAATTTGCAAATAGAGTTGATTTTCTGCATAATTACTCGAGGCTGTGCATGTCGGCGAGTACGCCGCGCGCTGCTGCCCTTGGTTTTACAAACTCATTATAGGCCGTCGAGCGACTGTACAAACGCGAGCTCCAATTTCCATACAGTTCAATTATATTGGCTGTATGCATGCACTTGTTGCAAGTCATTATTGCGCACTCTATCTCAACAGCCGAGTCCGAGTTCATTTCGCCAACTGACTGACAACTGGCTGGTGCTCCATCAACCGCGTTAATATACGCCCGACCCACTTATTTGGTATACGCTCACCAACGCGAAGTTTTATTTGTTTGGTGCTAAAATCAATCTAGCTCCTATTTTCGGCAGGACACAAAGGAGCAGGATTATAAAATGACCAGCTACCTTTAACGAGACATGTAAAATTAGTGATTCTGTGTCGCAGCGAGTGGGAGTTTTCGCCATGTCTGAGTGGCCGATTTCGAATGCATGATGGTGCTTTCAATTCCGAGTTCGCTGTTTATGTTTACATGGATTTTTTGCAGCTCTGATGTGGTCGTCCGTTTATTTGTCTCGTAATGCTTTCTCCTTTGAACCAGCCAGACTAATTAGAAAAAAGACACAAGCAAACAACGAGACTCAATTCAACTGATGGACTCTTTTGCTCGTTCAGTCTTCTCTCTTCTATTCGCTCGAAATGACGCCGAAAATCGAGCAGCGACGACTCTCCCGCTCTTCCGACTGACAAGAATTACTCTTTAATGCCTCTCTGCCTCGCTATGTATATTATACTGTCGTTGGAAATTAGTGTTCGTGGTTCGTTAGTTTTTAAAAATGCGTTCACAAAGTGACAACTAATTTAATGACCCATTTAAATGTTCACTCGTATTTTGACGTACCTCTCTCTTGATAATCAGATGTCAGATATAATCTCCGTTTGTTTTCCATGATGCAGTAATTAAATTATGCGGCAAAAATGATTCCTTTTATCAACTTTCAAAGTGAATTGAACAAATTACACTTTGTTCTTACTTAAAAAGTACAAATTTGTATGATATCGTATGTCTTCACACTGTTGCTGGCAACCATATATTTTTAGGTATTCGAACAACTCATTGTTTAAGTTTCAACATTTTCAGATGACAAATGATAGTAAATTCTCACATTTTAAAATGCCGTTTCTTCCTCGCAATCACATGACATGATTTTTGTTTTTATCTTAAAATTGGACAGACTCGAGTTCTCTAGACATGGTGGCGAGTGTATATTTATTTTTCACATCATGAAAACTTTCGCAGTCTCGTTTCCTCAAATATCGTGAGCAAATAAACAACAGCTTGACTGCAGATTTGTCTTTTATATCGGACCGGCTTACATACACATAGTTAAATTTTATTCTCGGAGGCCGACTACTCTACTGCTTGTTATATAAACCACACATAAAGTGGGCAAAATTGGATTTCTGGTCAGTGCTTTCCTTTCTGTGCGCAGCGTTTTGCGCTAGGCGCGGTCTCCCTCCCAGCAAAGCGTTCTTGGCTTGGACTTTTAACTGCAATAATCATAATGTATGCCATTTGATCAGCAGAAGGAGGAAAAAGAAAGGAGGAGGAAGAGGACACACGCACACGCTGCGTTTGAATATTATTGAGCAGAAAAAGTGCTGCAGCAAGTCGGGCGGCGAGTGAGGCGCCAAACTTTGGCGCGAGCTCGCTAGCTCTCTCGCCGGCTGTCGGTTCTGCAATGCAGTCGGATGACCTCGCTGGCAATTACAACGCAAATCCCGTGCCGAAGCGTGTCCCCACCAAGCGGCCGGCGTAACTCGTTCGCTAGCTGCAATCACACTCGAAATCATGCCACATTATGCCGCGGTCATAAACACACGCCCACCAAATTGCACGATCTACTTCTGGTTTGTGTGCGTGCCTTAAGTAACTGTGGGCCACGAAGAAACCCGGACCTCTGGCCTCTCTCGCACACCCGGCTGGAATCCAATTTCGTCCTCAGTGAAGGTTTTGCCAATCTTTCGGGCTTTGCTGCTGCTTAATGCTTGCTTTCTGCTCCAGCAGCAACGCCTGTGCCCACGATTATCAATCTGACCGACTACGAGCCTCATCCTTATCTTTCTTATTATTGGGTAGCTAGTTCTTCCACCAACGTTGATCCCTATGGTGTAATGCAGTAAATTCTGTTACGCTCGACTCACTCTGTTATTTCTTCTTTGATGGTTTCTCAACAAGTTAGGACGACAGAGGCTCTGCGGTAACGACTGATATTGCGGTGCAAAATCGCAATTTTCTGCATCATACGCGTGGTAGCACTCGTATTTCGCTGTACTACGCCGGCTTGGTTCTTAATGCTAGTACTTAATTACCTTTTGCCATAATTTAATTAACATCTGGTGGGCTCTTGCAGAGGAAAATTCTTTCTGACATTTAATTATTAATGTTATGACAGTAGAAAATGTCTCAAATTAATGGCGTTTCTGTAGGAAAATATTAAAAGTAAAAATTGTAATTAAAATGGTTTTTAAAACTTGAGAAAAATTGAGAATGAAAGGAAAAATTGTGAAAGGAAGGGAAAATTGCAACAAGTATTATAGGTAATGTGGGACAAAATCAAGCAAATTTTACCGAAGAGGCGTTGAGTCAGCTATGCAGCACACATTTTAATTTCGGGTGTAACATCGGCCAATTTCAAAATCCTCATCAGTAGTACTGGAAAATATAGTAATATTTGAATACCAAATTTTGTATGTAAAAAAGTCTTTTGCATTTTTCTTTTGCCTTCATTCGTTAAACAAGGCAAACATTTATTTTCTTTTTAATTTAGCTGGGCCCATTTCGGTTTTGCTCTCCAGAGAAGTGGTGAAATTGTCACTGTTCCGCTTGACAAGATCTTTTTTGTGTGATGAATATGTGATTTTTTTAATTTTTAATTTCAACATGATTTATGTATAATTTGGATTAAAAGTAGTTAATACCACAGAGGTTTGACAATGGGGATATAGTCCAGTAGGTGTGAACAGAAAAAAATGGGAGATCCATATCCTGGAGATAAATCACGTCGCAGAATTCGCCACTATTTTCGCTCTTTTAGCAGAGGCGTCAAGAAATAATTTGTGGCATTTTGCTCTGGAGGTGAAAAGGGGCGGGCGTGAGCTTTCGTTGCTCTATATCGGCGCGAGGCGCGTATTGAGTGAGAGTGCGGCGGTGGCGGCGAGAACGAGAGGACCAGGAGTGAAATATGGACGCAGGAAATTAAACGCGGATCACGTGACCCGCTGCAGGAATGCACCCTCGCATTCTCCTTTTTGCACGTGCATAGTGGCCGCCGACTCCTGAGTTATTCCTGGGCCACATTCCTGATCATTGTTCCGCGAGTCGGAGATGGTTTCGCCACCGACCTTTTGTCGCACCCCCGCAAGATTTCCAGCCTAATTTTTTCCCCAGGAATGCGGTGCTCTCGTCCACCTTTATTAAAAAAGCTAAAGGAAAACATAAACGTCTGGGGACATTGTGATTAATATCTTTAATTGTTTCGGCAGAAAGAAAAGAAAGTGTTGTATTTTTGCTGAACACCGCTCCGTGGGGGATATTGTTTGATTCGCTGTTAGAGAACAGCACCGTGCTGTGTATAGTTCTCCTTGGAGTGGATGGAGCGAAACTAAATCAATCGAAAGTTAATCGGAGTGTGCAAGAAAAAAAGCCAATTCCTTCAGCCCACTTTCGCGCCACCCGCAATCACCTGGAAAACCTCTGCTGCTAGCGCGATACCGCGCACTGTAGTTGAGCGTCCCAGAAAGTTGGCTCACGGAGAATTATGTTTCAAAATTGTGGCATCAAGCGAGTTATTTCGGTTTAGGAACATTGCGTGGGCCGACAGCGAGAGGCCTGGCCGGTGATAATCAAGCAGAATGCCGCACCGAAAATAAATACTGTATTAATGCACGACTCTCCGCATGCCCCTGCCGTGCTTGTCGTTAGGCAATTTGGCGAGCACCTGCGGCACACGCGTTGCATAGCTGCAGGCGCATTTCTCGCACTGATATCATATAAATGACCGCTGGTACTTGTAAGCTGGACTGAAACTGGGCTCACTGTGGTCAAACCACTGCGGATGGAACATTAATTAATTAACTGACATAAACATGCAAATGGAATCATATCACACTGGTAAATAAAGTCGATCAACACTGCGCAACTGAAAGATCGCTAAACAAATTACATAGAGTTTACTGCAAGGAAAGAATTTGATGAATAATGGTGGTTTGATTTTAATTTCTCCAAGATATATCTTACTATGGTTATTATTATTGCTTAAAAAAATACTGGACAGGCCACTGAAGACCTCATCAGCATGCAATATAGCCAAATTTCGCCACAATATTTAGTTTAAGAAAACTTTGAATCACTGGTTGGCTGCACTCATTACTGAGCTTATTGACGGAATATTATGTGAAACCCCGCAGCCATTCATCCTCCCAATGACAAGATTCCCTCTTTCAATAATACAATTAATTGCTTTCACATATTTTAAAAAGTGAAATTCTGCTCCTTATTTTCTTCAAACTTCTTCAATAATTAATTTCCGTACACATACTTCATAATTTGAGAGCTGCAGCCCAATCAGAGTGCAGGGAAACTCAATTTTCCTATATCTTAATAATTTTCTTAAACTTAATAGCACTTAAAACCGAGTAAAAGAGAGAACTGCGAGGGAGAAATCAGTTGACTCTAGGATTACAGAGTATTTTTCTTGCAAAATAGTAAAAAAATCGAACATTACTTTTGACCAAAAATTATTTTTGTAATGCTGGAAAATGAATTTCTCTTATATGAAATTACTCCTTAAAAATCAATGGTCTGAGAAAGGGTTGCGTAGCATAAATTTGTGAAATTCTTATTTAGTTTCTCTTTATTATATTTTATTTAAATGAGTATGCTGGCTATAGTGTGTTACGCACTTTTATGCTTTAAAATTTTATAAAAGTTCAACTCTACAAAGATTTAATCATATTGAAGATATTATATAACATGACTAGCTTGAATTCAATGTGTCATCATCTTTCAGCAGGCAATGAACGAAAGCTTTTACCGTTTATTAATACAAGCATGTGATATTTCTGACGTTTTTGGAACAACAAACCACGCAGTCTTGAGTCCTCATAAAATTAGACACCGCTTATATAAGAAAAAGTAATATGCAAAACGAGCTAGAACGTGTTGTGCGTGTGCCGCGGGCGTGATCCACACTATTTTGAGTTTCATTCATCGGACGGGATGAACGGGACGATGAGACCCTTGGTGTGGCCGGCGCCGAGTCAACAAACACCTCGCCTAATGGGCCGCAGCGCACACTCGATTTTAAAGTAATAAACCCGTCGGCGCGGTTGTCAGCGCCAAACCCATTTTTATCCCGCTCAATGGGCCACCTGCGAACCCACCTAGTCGGCAGTCGAGCGCGAATGAAAACAATGAGTGAAGGCCAATTCTTAATTTAGACTTTGACGATGCGCCGGGCACGCGAATGGAAAGATTGATCTCATCAGCATTCCGATCGACTTTGTGATAAACCCAGTGGTGCAACCGCAAGTACTATTTTGAGGGGGATGCTCTCTCTCTTGCTCTACACCACAATTTCGCAATTCAGAAACAAGCAAACGATTACAAAATAACAAACTGTTACTATTGACAAATCAAAACATGAAATAAATTTTACGCTCCGAAAAATTCAAGAAAAATTCAGCAGATAGAATTGCCGGAAAATATTTTAGTTCTTTTTCCACTACGCTTTTCATTTGAGTAACCCAAAGGCTCAAGCTTGAGTAAGCTTTCAATTAATTTCCCTGTAAGTGCACTTGCTACACTGCGAAGAAGCCCACTCTAAAATTTCGAGCTCAAGTTTTGCAAACAAATTGGCTTAATCTACGCCATTCATTTCGCTAGATGGGACGGTGGCGGCAACGGCGGCGGCAATATCAGCCGCTCTTATATTTCGCGACGCCGCGCTGATACAATATTTTGCTGAAACGAAAAGACGCAGTAGACGTAATTGGATCAAGCTCTCGAGTGTCTGTATAATATTGAAAAGTGAAACCCTGCAAGAATAGCAGCCGCAAAGTTCGGAAACGCCGTCATCTGCTCACAGGCTGGCTCGCTCGCACCCCTTTGCATAACTTGCTAAACCGGTAAAAAGTGGGCGGAAGTAACAGAAAGGAACACTGTCCCGGCCAGACTCGCGTTTTGAGAAATTGCCGAGCGTTATTTGGGGCAAAAAATCAGATCATTTGCTCGTACAGATAAAACAACATGTTTCTGCTGTGAATCTATCAGTCGCGGCACGTGCCGGCTTCGCCTCAACACAATTCATTATCGATTCCTGCCTATCTCGTCGGATTGCGGTAGCGCGTATGTGAGCATTTTTTGCGAAAAACAAGCCGAGAGCGAGAGAGAGAAAGGTCGCGCGCGCCACGAACCGGTAGAGCCAGCCAGCGAGAGAGAGAGAGAAAGAGGAGCCGATAGTTTTGCGAGCGGTCGTGAGCGCTCGCGCTTACTCGGGCAGGGTCGGGGGTGCCAACCTCGGCGAGCGTCTCGTCTGGCGCTTCCGAAAGCGCTCGCTCAGTTAGTTCAGTTCGCCTTGGACCAGCGCTTAGTCAGGACGAGTCTGTGAGTGCGCCGCCAACAATCGAACCACACGTGAGCTCCCAGATTATGCTGTAGTCGAGATGATGCCCATGCACATGGTGAGTCTGCCCTCCGACCGAACCCCGTCCTCAAACGCGGCCCACCCCAAGGGTGAAAACCACCCCGGCATCGGGGGTGGTCGCTAGAGGCGTGAGACGCACTTTTCCATTGTTGGGTGTTATGTTGGTCGACTGCTTCCCTCGCTTTTGGGCTGTCTTGGGTGCACGCTGGTTTTGTTGGAATGCTGCGGAGGGTTTGTTTTGATGCCAGCCCAAGGGACAAACATTCCAAACGCGTTATTGTGATTTTGGTAGGCACTGTCACCCCCGGTTGCTGCATTTTTTGTTCGGTGTCTTTTGTGTCAAACTTTGCCTGAATGAAAATTAGCCCGAGGTGCTGTCCACTTTTTACTTTGACAGCTGCTACGCGAGCTGGTATTTTAAACAAAACATGATTTTTTGTGGATCTGCAATGCTCTGAGAGCAGTTTAATATTTTTTTTAGTGGCGATCATAAACTTTAAAAGCTCACTTCTCGACTGAGCAGCAGATTTTCCACTTCGAAAACTCCTCTGCTTGAGGCTAACAGCTATAAATCAAAATAATAATAATTGCATCATTGTACAGGAAAAAGAAACAGAGGATTTAAAGTAGTACTCTTTGGAGCCGGCCGTAAATTGCGCTTTACGATCGAATGGTGAAGTTTCGAGGCAGTCTATCACTGCGTCCAGTTTTTCTATTGAAACAGAGAGCACTATAAACCACCAGTCCTTTCCTCCTGAATATAAACAATGTTCCTCCGCTTTATTTTTATTTAGCAGCTAACTTCATTAGCCCGATTTCGGCTGGCATTGTTGTTGTGTCGCGGTGCGATTGTTGGCACTTGGCCGTGCAACAACGGGGGAAGCAATGGGCTGAGGGGCGCGTGCTTGGGGAGGCATTCGGCGCGACGGCGGAGCCAGAACAACCCTCCTCGGTCGTACATATGTGAGTGATTGTTGTCAGGCCGGCTCTCGAAAACGCAGCCAGCACGCACGCCAGCCAGCAGACGGCCGAACTGCAGCTTTTGCGTTTTATTTTGATTTCGCAGCTGCACTCGCTGCGTGTGCATTTATGTGCCCGCTCGACAATCGTGTTGCTGCCAGCAGGGGTTGAAACCGACTCGCACATAATTAGCTCAAATGAAACGCTCTCCAGGGAACGGGAAATTATTATTATTACTGTCGGAACTGGGGTACTACGTTTTGTGGTGGAAATAACGGAGAGCGAACAAGTTCCATCTCGTGTTTTACTCTGTTACGAGAGTTTTACAAAAGTTCCAGATTTTTCGGTGAATTCCAAGAAGTACGCCAAGAAACAACCCTGTTGTTTGACATTTAAGCTGACTGTTTCTCTCTTTCAGCACTGAATTTACAAGTTGTCCAGATTTAAGCGGGTCCGCTGGGAGGGAAATTCAATTCCGAGCACGACAAGTGGCGAAGGAGTCGACTCGCCTTATTTTCCCAGTCGTTTGTGTTTAAGTACACTTATCGATCGGGCCGGTCAGTCGGTGGTGGCGAATAAGTGTGCACCGAGCGAGCGGCGAGCGTAACGTAGAACGGCATTTCAACGTGTTATACGTGGGTGAATAATGACAGGCAAGCGCGCGGATACCGACTTGCACGGCCGGCCACTCGCTCCGTGGAAAAGCGCGTAAGTGCGATGCAAATGGGGGCCTCTTAGCCGCACCAAGTCAGTCGGAGCAACCCAGTTTTGTTTCCTCCCTCGCGATCATCCTCATTTACAGCATCGCCATGGAAACCGGCACACTTGTTTTCCAATATTCATCACTCGCCCCGTCGTTCGCACCGCGCGCTCGTGTATGTGTATGTGCGTGCAAATCCGCCCAGAGGTTTAATCTTTGTGCGAGTCTGTTGCACACATCATCTAGTCGGTCCTTTCGGGCAACGCAAATCCCTAATCGCGCTCGTCTCAGGAGATGTGCCGTTTCCGAAAAGACGCCAAAAATCGACGTCGCTGTTTATGTGCGACTCGCTTATATAGGGTTGCCACTGGCGCTGGCAGCGATAAAGAGGCGTCAATCGAGTTCTGTAAGACGGAATGACTATTTACTGCTCCATAAGCGTCCGTAACTGTTTACATTTTCCATAGAAGGGTAAACAAATCGAGTTGGCTGAAACGCGTCTCCGAAATAAATTATGTCTACCATATTAAAGGTCAAAGTTGTATTGTTCTATTTGAGGGCTTATGCATGGCTAATGTCACTAGACAATAATACAATTACGCTAATTAATTGGTATTCTGATGATATTAATTCGTAAACACACGCTACCCAATTCAAATTTTAATTCAATAGCACCACCCTCAGTTAAGCTATGAGCAACAAAATAGCTTGGTTAGACCTTTGTCATTTTTAAATCAGTAATTCTGATTGGTTTTACTCCCACGCATCACAGAAACAAATAAATTTTAATCAGTTTTGAGTTTTAAATTGCACCCCCATCACTAATACGGTATCTCTTGGGTCGTCGCGGTTGCTATGGCAAAAAAATTAATGTCACCCCTCCCTAGTCGCACGCGTTTGTCATCATCCGACCTGGCAACCCTAGATTGCGTCCGTCCCGTCTCTTGAATGATTTTTTTCCTAGCTGGCGGATCAATTCTTTCCTCGAGCCGCTCTCCCGAGTCTCCGGTCGGCGATGACTTCGCCTCGCCAGCCTAACTGGCGCAAGGGACGACCACCGAGGAGAGCGCCAATTTTTTCTTGTCCCCGGCATGATTGATGAACACAAATAAGTAGCGTCTTTGGTTCGTTCCTCCGCCGAAATAACTACTTCAAGTAGAACCCCGTTCATTTTTCGCGTTCCACGTACAAAAACCGCTTTGTTCTGACGCTGCTGCGGCGAAAATCACGCGGGGGCCGTCGCGGGATCGAGAGAGCGTGTCTGTGTGTGTATTTCGCTTATCCCGAGCAAAATGAATTCTGCCCAAGCAGCCTCCCATCCATCCATCTATCAGTCACTTTCTGACTCGTCTGCCGCTCCGCCAGCCAAACTCTCTCGCTCTCGCTCTCTCGCCGCCCTGCGAGTATCAGTTTGTATTTATATGAATTTTCACGCCCACGCCATGTGCGCACCACTCGCACACACCCAAAGGCACCGACGGCTGCTTTTGGGCGAACGCAGCCAGCCGCCTCCACGAACTTTCGTGCGCCAATAAAACCGGGGTGTATGTGTGTGTGCATGCTGCGACTACATTAATTTTGAAACTTGCTAATTCGCCCTATTTAATTATGCACCGAGCGACGACGACGCAGTGCAAGACCTCCGCGCGCGTCTCGGCCAGAAATGCGCCAATTATTTATTAATTAAGAAATACAGAGCGGTGCCGGCGTCGACGCCTGGTGATCAAAACAGTTGTCAATTATTCAAAGGCTGCGTGCCGCGATATATATAGTCATACGCTGTTTGTACGCACGGGCGTTGCGTTCCCTCTGATATAATGAAGGTGTTTCCAAACTTAAATTGAAAATTATGCACCACCCGACATCGCTTTTATGACAGGAGGAATCGCTTAACTTTTCATTTTGTTGTGTTTGTGACGCAACTTGTTATATCCAACGCAAATTGATGCGGTCGTTCTCAGCAATTGGTGATTTTGGGGCACTCGGGAAGTGTGTGTTGATGGATAGTTTAGTGCATGCTGAGAACAAGGTCGTGCTTCACAATCAGCCATCCAGCTCGTTATTTTTTTCTGATTTGCACGTAGTTGAGAAATTTCTCTTGAGGGCGGAAGACGCTTTGAAGTCTTGAAACGTTGAAACCCCAATCAATAATCCCATTAAATAAAGATTAAAACTGGCCACCGCACGGACTCTTTTTGCGGTCAATTATTTCACGGTGTCTGTTGTATGTAAATCTTCTGATCAGCTCTTGTCTGTGAACCGCCAGGAAGCACGGGACATTCAAGTTTGCACTCATTTCGCAGGAGTGCGTTAAAATGTCGCCTGACAACTTTCAATTGCATTCAATGAACCTGCGCACACGTTCGCCCCCACCACTACAAGCCGGCCGTTAGCCTCAAATAAAAAATATGATTCACTTATAAGCAGCGTAAAAATAACACCACATGCACGGCGCTTGCGAGCTGAAATACTCGCATGCAAGAAACGTAAAACGAGCGCGCGCGGCTGTAGAAAAATCGCGCTCTTGCGAACTGAAACAACAATAGAGAGAGGCGTATTAATTATGCAGTCGGCATTGCAAATCAGCAATTAGCGGTGGATCTACTATCTGTGTTGGGAGCGAGAATTCTCCCAGGAAGGCGATCAGACAGCGCACGTTTGTACACATAATAATTTAAACACTCGGAGTCAGCTGGGATAGAGAGCCTATCTGACATCCAATCTCGGGCTGGGTTGGATCGTCGGCGGCGACGTTAGAGGAGTAGGAGGAGGATGGATCACGGTATGCGCTGCTTCTGATTGTTTAACCCCGTTTTCACGGTTCACCTTCCTCGCATCAGTTATATGATTAGAATTAACTCGTGCGCGAATCACGACAATCTCTCTCGCTCGCTCGTCGAAGACAAACTCACCGTTGGTTGCTAGGCCGCCAGCGCTTTTTACCAAGCAGTCCGACGTGTTAGACTTTGTATTTATTATGAGGATTAGCCAGCCGAGTCCTCCCACGCGGAACTTGCTGCTCTTTATACTGCGCGAAACGCGACGGGCGTGTCTCTCTCGCTCTTTCTCTCTCTTCTCCTGATTCCAGAGCTCGCGGCGTTTAAATTCTGCTTGTTTCCCAGACATTTCATCGAGCGCCGATTATCAAATCCCTTTTGAAGCCGGCTGGCTTTAAACGCAAAGGGCGCCATGCACGATAATGACTATCTGCGGATTCATAACTGTTCGGAGGCGGCGGGCGATATTCTTCGCCTCATAGGTTTTGGCAACACTGTTCCGCTCGCTCGGAATAAATTCATTAATGCGAAGTCGATATCCGTGCACGATGCAGAATCAATTACACCGAGTACTGTACCAGTCTCGGGCTGGGCGTCGCCACCGGCGCAAAATTAATTAATTAACAAATTTCTCCGAAATAATAATTTCCTTCAGTTCCTCATGAATTGCTCTCGAAGAGGAGCAGTAATGATCAGCGCTGCGCTGATTGCGTTTCGCCTTTATTGCGCTCTCTTATCTCCGCGGCGAATTTTCAATATGATTGACTTTGCGGCGACGTGCGCGAAATAAATTAGCGCCGATCGCGCGTGTGATAGATCAAGAGCAGATGTATAGGCGCAGACGGAACGTGTCTCGAATGCACAAACTGAAAACCTGCGGAGCACCTGAAAGCGTCGTTTTGAAATTACACCGCGGCGGAAAACAGAAAGCTTGGAGTGTGTCGATTAATGTAGCCGACAGACCGTGCTCCGTTCCGCGATTTGCATGCAGCGCCGCTCAGCCGATGATGTATAAAAATATGACGGATTTTGCACGGCGGTGCAAAAATGAGGCCAGCAGGATGGATCTCCTGCTCCGGCAGCATGCACGCGAAAAGCCATTGTTGCCGCACACGAAAGCATTGTGTTCCTTCTTTCTTTCTTTCTCTCTCGCTCTTCGTATTCTGCATGGCACGGGCATTTATTTCACTGTTTATTTGCACTACTGGCGGTGGGAAAAGGTGGTCTCGCCCCAGGAAGTTTGCAAACTATCAACACCAATAACACTAAAATGGTGGCTAAATTTTCTCGTACGGAGGTGGCAGGTGAGCAAGTTTTCTCACAATGCTCCGCAACGTGATATGGGCTTGAATTTCCACCAACAAACTTCACCCGAGAAAATTTCAATTTTTCGCTTTCAACAACGTCAACATCAACTAGTGATGTTACATATTGACTCTCTTCCAAACCAAAGATCCCAATTTATATATTGTACAGTACATTCACCTAAAGTTAACTGAACATTCAAAAGGAAAAATCGTGCGTCGTGCAAAACTTAAACTTTTTAATTACCCCAGGCACCATGGAGTGCCCCAAAAAGAAAGTGCCTGTGGAGTTTATGTGTGTGAATATGTTGATACACAAGTTTGTCATCAAAGGACCGCAACACTTCCTGTTGCAAGAAACAAACAGCCAGCTAGCAGGTCAGCGGCAGCTCCGCGACATGACACGAAATTTGCATGCACGTGTGCCAAATTTGCCACTGCATTTCTCTCGCTCTCGTCGCTCCAAATTAAATGGCGCGATCAAAGCCTCCTTGTAATAACTAGGTGCAGGACGTACCACCGCCCGGCGTCAAATTATTAAGAGTAGGTACCTCCAAAGAGACTTGAGCCGAGCGGAGAGAGGAGTAACGGTGAATACATTCGGCTGTGTGAAATAACCAACCTCGATTGGCAGACCCCTGACTGTCGCTTTCTTTGCACTTTTTTCGCGCTCCGACCCCAGTCAGTTCAGTAGGCCATCCGACTATTTTTACCGACCGATTGTTCAGTCTGATATTCACTTTTTGTCCGCGGTCCGCGATCGCCCCCCATCGCATGATCTCTTTCATCTCGGCTCCATTATTTAGCTGCTGCTGCCGGCTGCTGCACACATAGTTCTGTTTTTGTGTCGCGCCTGATTCCCAGCAGCGGCTCACGTTCTCAGCGGCGTGTGGCTCTTAATTAACAACGCCTGCACTCGTTTTGGCACCGATTCTCCGCAAAAAGGATGGGAATGTGCCGGCTGCATAAGTTGGATTTTTCGTGCGCCCGACGACGGCTCCACGCGCACAAGTTTTCTCGGTACGTGCGGGCGAAGCAGCGAACGGACTCCGCCTGGCAACTGGAGCAAGCACCTCAACCCGTTTGGCCACTATAAATCGCTTGTCATGCACAAAATTCGGACAATCGGCCCTTTAAGCGGCACAAAAGCGACCAAGCACGGCGGCACAAGTAACGGCGACATTCGAGACAGACGTTAATCCGTTCTATTGGATTTCGCTTTTAATTGCAATCACGGCGCTCCGCGCGATTTGACGTGCTGACGACAAAAGGCTGTTGTAACTGGATCCCACCAACACTTTCTAGCAGGAGAAATGCGGTAGCATGTTTAAAATTCTCACTATCTTTGTTTGTTTGAGAACAGAAGTAGTACAAACAAAATCGGCAAACATCCAATCGTGATTTGTTTCTTGTACCAATCAGTGAAATATTTTAGCTTCTTCGCATGGTTGGCTCCTCTGCGCTGTATGAGCAGAAAAAATCATTAATCTTTCGGATGACACTAATCGTAAATTGATCTGTATTGATGAGTAGCCTATTTCTCTCGCTTAAAGAAAAAAGAGGAAATGTTCTCAAAACCAACCATGGTGCGAAACTAAAAATTAAGTATCTTGTCTCGGGAAGCAAAAAATGGAATTTTTCGAGCAGGTAAAAAGAAGTCGATCCTTTTTTCTTTCAAATTGTCACTAAACAGTGGCATGAGTTTAAACATATTCCTGCCAGCTTCCTATGACCCCTAAACAAACAAAATGGAAAACAATAGAAATTTTTCGTGCGTCTTTTAAGCTGACTGAAGCCATAACAGCTGGAGAGCGACGCATTTCGCTAAAGGGAACAAAAAAATCGTCCCGCCTCAAGTGAAATGCCTGACGGCAGTTTTTGCTTTGTTCAGTTAGTATTTATTCAATATTAAGAGGGATAAATCAAATAATGAAAAGGAAGCTCAACAGCAGTAGCGCACCGCGCATAAAAAAGAAAAGGAAGAGACGCTGGTTCACATGTGAGAAGAAAAACTCCCCCTCGAAAAGAAGCCCAAAAGTGCCATGGATGGCTGGCTAAATTCAGGATAAAAGCAGCGAGGGCTGTTTTGTTGGGAAAAAATCTCGTCCCGCTTCCCGACTAAATCGCTGTGAGAAACGCTTTGCAAAAGAAGGCTCGTTGTGTTGCTTGGTCAGAATAAAACGTGGGAGGGGATGCGGGTGGATCACCTTGAATGGCGGCCAGGTCACAGGTAAACACCCTGAGCCCAGGTATAGCACTCGGCAATTGTGCTCACGACCCATCTGGAGCAATCGCTCAGGTTCCTCTTTTCTTTTCTCCTCGTCGCTATGGCGCAGGTAACATCAGTTTGTTGGCAGGAAAACCTTGAGAGAGCGCTTTTATTGTACCTCCTTATATTGAAGGCCCCGCCGCTTTTAGGCTTCTAATTAAATTTCTTTTCAAACAGTCCATATCTCACGGTAGTGTTTTATTTACTCGATTTAATCACGCCGTATGGCAGCGTTCATGGGCTTTTAAATTTACAGGACCGTCGCGTGTTTGTTCTAATTTTTCAATCAAAGTAGGCCAATAACATGGAAATAAACAGACGGAACTAGGTACAGAAATTCCGCAGCGTAATCTCCTACGGGGAAGGGTTGATTACGAAATTACAGATCTTGCTTATCTCCTGCGATGTAATTTATTGAGTGATTATCCGGCCTGGATTAATATTGTTCGCTAGATTCATGGAATCGTAAATTCGCGCCGGCTCGGCCCGGACGGACGGCAGAAAACTGGTTTGCCACTTCTGGAGCAAACCGATAACATCGGAAGCGGCCGCAGCGTTTTCGAATCCAGCAGACTCTGCAGAATACGCTAATGGGGAGCACGCCGCACACTGCCGCACCATTACGGGCGAAATTAATTTCGAGTGCAGCTAAACACACACACGCAGACACTATAAGAGCCGCTCGAGTGGAAGTTGATTATTTGCTGCACATATACGCGCGGCAAATAAATGGATATTACGCGAGCGTCATTGTGTCAAAATTCGGTTTCCGTTCTCTGTCGAGGCAGCTGGATGTGCGCCCAGGTGGGTCAATTAGTGCGGCAGCTAGACAATGAGGGACAAACAATGCCCCGAAATAACAAATTTTCGACGGCCGCAGCAAGCGTCGCCCACTAGCGCTCACCTTTGCGTGCCCTTTTAATTTCCAACTTGGGCTGCGATGGGCACACGCATGAATTGCCACATCACGTAACTCTCAGCATTTGTGATAATTTTGGTGCGGGGGTCGCCTGCTCTCGGGCATCGTCGTCGTTCTTTGTTCCGTGTAATACTCAATACAATAACACCGTGTGAATGAATACAATACAGAAAAGAGAAATGGGTCGTCCATCTTGCAACAAACACTCTGTCTGTTCACTAATTTCTCAACACCTCTGAGTGGATTTACGAGATCCAAACAGTCATTTCTCATAAAATTGCGTGGGCCGAAAGTGTCCTTTTTGAATATTTATTAGTTACTCTAGACACCAAGGTCAAGTTGCTCCAGAGATGAGTTTACAGCGCCACCTAAATTGAGACAGTACACTTTCTCTAGTCCGCTGATGTTCGCCTTGACTCATACAGATTTAAAATTCAAATTACAGGTTATGGTTTTCTTGCATATTTTGAAAAGGTAAACAAATATAAAACTCGAAAAAAATTACTTCAGTGTCTTTTCTTATTATTTAAACTGCTAAATTTTGATTTAAAGCAAAGACAGAAAACGTTGTCATTTTCTCGCTCGTGTGGTAATTTCGTCCTAGTGAGTGCAGTTAACCCGATTGTCGCCCTCTCGGTGAAGACGCTTCTTCCCGCACAATTTTCTGCTCATTAGAATTTGCCGGCAGTGCCAACGTTGTTATCTTTCGAGTTTTCCGTAAGTAGCTAGAGAAAACCTAGACGGGCATTAATAAAATGTGAGCGAGAGAACGCAGGGAAGATTTTTTCGCGGCCGGCTGTGTTTCATCCGACTCGGCAGGAGACGGATAATAAAACCGCACCAGCATTGTAATACATAACAGAGCGAAGAACACGATGTGAAGCAAAAGAGGCCAGCCAGCATGCCCGTGAACGTATATCGTGTGTGTATGATGTTCTCCACCCACCCACCCAGCTACCCCCGAGATAAAATCACGGAGAGTAGCCACCAGCATGCAGGCAGGCACTTAGCACCGTGGCGAGTGATGGATCGTCGGCCGTTCGGACCGAGCCGTGTGCCGCCTAATTACGCTGGAATTATTAATATAAATAGTCGAGCTGCAGCGAGGCACGCCCAGCGAAGCTCGAGAATAAATAATGCCCATCGCACGTGGTGTGTGCCCAATCAGGTCGAAGACATAAAATCGCGCGATATTGCAAGTATAAAATCAGGCCCATTTATCTTTATTTCCCGAACTCACGTGCGCTTCGAGGTGCAATAAGTAAAAACTCGTAGACCCCTGTTGCAGCAGCAGCGGGACGGGTTCTTTTCAAATGCAAATCATGGGAACACCGTCGCACACGTACTCGCGATTGGATGCACGCCGGCTGTGAAAAGGAATTACTACGCGTTAAAACGGGCCAATCGCACGTCAGAGTCGCAAACTTTGGCCAGCTGCACGCGGTCGGACTCGAAAGAAAACTGTCTTTTTGTCCTCTTTCCATAATGTTATTCCTCCATGCGAAGTTTCTCCTCTTGTTTGTGCAAAAAGTGCACGACGAGGAAGATTCGTACTCTGCTGTGCCACTCGGCAAAAAGCAGTCGAGTTACTGCTCCAACTGCTCTTCACAATAAACAGTGCTGCAAAAATCGTTCCGTTCAGACGGATTTTCAATTGACAAAAGCGGAGAAAGTGAGGTTTTGATTGTCGGGTCTCGTTTTGCTTTCTTTCCCTTCGTTCGTGTTATGACATTTTGTAGAATTTAGTTTTATTTGTTTGCAACTGAAAGTTAATGAAAATAAAACGGTCCAATCTCACGCTCGAAACCGCCCGTCGGAAAAAGCGGAATTATTACACTTTAGGAGCTTGAAAGTACTATGAAATGTCGCTCAAAGAGTCCAATTATAAGTTCGCAGAACCATTCCGCACTCTAATTTGATAAGAGCATTCCACTTTGGTGCACTTTTCCCTCGCAAAGTTTTGCGCAGGGATTAAATAACAGTTAGAAAAAGCAACAGTACAGCGAAAGAAACCACAGTTTACTCCAGAGCAGCGGCGGCGGCGGTGGTGGCTGTGAATCCGTGCAAGAATCTGCTCACAACAGCAAGCGCGCTGCAGCGCTGTGATTATATTAATGTGGGCAAGTTTTAATTTAGAAGTTGTTTAACATGCACAACGCAATAAATATACACGGCCAGGAACAAAGTGGCTGGCTGCGAGAAGCGAGAGACGGCGCGAAAGGGAGCGAGAGAGAGAGAGAGATGACACCATGGTGGGCGCTCCTGGTCGATAGGCAGCCAGAGAGCACCGCAATGCAAACACCACCGCACGAGAGAGGCCCTACACACACCAATGCTCTTCTTTGTCTCTCGCTCTCACTTCAAACGGGCCCTCGAGTGCCAAATAATGCCGCCGCTAATTCAGACCCAAAGTGAACTTTTTCACCACCACTCACTCTCACCCCTACAATATTGTGTTTCGTCTTCGATCAAACACGAAGCCGCCGAATGAGCTGATAAACTTAGTTCAGGGACATGCCTACATTTTACAACAACGAGTCATGCAAACTTGTGCAAAGGAAATTGGGTTACAGTCCTTCAACTGGGTTTGTTTTGTCAAACGAAAAAATTTGCATTTGGAATGGATCGTTCTAAATTTACAAAAATCCACTATCAGCATTTTTATAATTTGTGCAGTAAAAATCAGCGAATTATTTTGAATTTTTAAATAATCGGATAGGTTTTATTTTAACTACATACGCAGATTATGAATAAATTCAGGATTTTTTATTTTGTAAATTCATCCACAGTTCTTGTTCAGTTTTATTTATTTATTCCACCATGGAATATTTTACTGTAACGTTTTGGGAACTAGCTTTTAAACTTACGTTCATTGACACTTTGAATGGATGTAATTCATAAGACGGTTCACGAAACCTTGAAACGTTTAGTTTGAACGTCAATGGAAATATTAATAGAATTATGATCATTATGTTGGGTCGCGTGCCTGCTGAGTTGGTTGAGGTTGTCGTGCGTTAATTTGGGGCCGGAGGGGCTGGCTGCTGGTGGGTTTTATGATTGATGCCGGTATTTTTAGAAGTAGCAACGTGTGACCAATCGGGTGACTTGAAAGATGCCGATTTCTAGTGCTCACGGTGCCAATCGCCTACATGCCGGCACCGAACGAATGAAGCAGCCGCTCTGATTGCTTCCAATTAGACGCACACTCACTCAATCGACCGACAAATCGGCTGCTTTCCTCTCCGAAATTGTCAGCGGAAAATCGTCCCGGTTGTCGAGAAAGAAGTGCTGTTGGAATTCTCTCAGCAAATAATTGGCGAATAAAGCCAGTTGTTTACTTTTTGCTGTGTTTGTATAGTGGCGCAGGATCAATTCGTGCCTCATAAATTTGTCGGCTGGCATATTGCGTCGCTGGGCGAGTAATTTTGATGTCTCAGCTTGGCCAAATTCCTCGCTGGATGTTTTCCTGTTTTTGGTGCAACGCCTGCTCAGTTGGCGCACGTCCAAGCGCGGCGCACACACTGCACTTGGCCCCTTTCGGGCCGTGCTGCAGCCCTCTCTCGCTCGCTCTCTTTATCAGCCCTCCAGACGAAATAAAATATGCCCGAAATACATAATATCATAAAGCCTGGCGCTCGTTTTTGGCCTCTCTCTGCTCTTTCGTCCGACGAGAATGTAAAAACCGTAAAATTAAATCGCCCCGCGCGCGCCCACAGCAGCGGCGGTGGTGGCTTTCGCAAAATGAAATTAGGTCCGGCAGTTGAAACAGAATTATACCCGGCAGAAGGCCATTCCGAGTGTACGAATATCGATTCGACCACTTGGCCAGTCAAATCCACGACACGAGGGACATTTTTGTCGGTCGTTCGCTGTAATACACACGTTGCTCTAGCTTCGGTGGTGTTTGTGCCGCACGCGGCCGCGTGTCTGTTTGCAACTTTGCCTCTTGTGCCGCACAATCGGCTCACTGCTGCCGTTTCGCCGCTATTTGCACACTGCTCGCAAACATCAATTCGCAAACAATTCAATTCGGGTCTTACAGGGAAAAAGTTGCACTCGACCAGCGTTTGACATTCGATATCAGCCGTCCGCTACGCGCAATCCATAATTCATTAGCCAAGCGGCTTTTTAATCTTTTGATCGGCTTTTATCCTCAGTTTTAATTTGCCTGTCAAAGTCGCGCAATTCGGATCGTGCATCGGCGCGTGGCGTGCAGAGGAGCAGACTCTGGATTATCAAGCAATATGTGCCTCCGCACCGAGGAGTTCTGGAAGAGTTCGAAAATAGCCGCCGAGCTTTTCGGCTCAAAGATATCATTTACGCCGAAAACCACTTTCGCGCATTAAGCTAATTAGGATGATCCAAAGGGCTAGTCGAGATATATCGCGTGACATTTCCTGTCCTGAGAGCAAATTCATCAAAACGACCCGCAAGCAGTAACCATTTCCTCGTCGTCGCCTTCCCCGTGTCCAGCGCATTTATTTTTACCTGTCCCATTTCCAGCACCAGATCAAATTTATGCGGACAATTTTAAAGCAAAATTACACACCCAAGGCCGGCCGGCGCTCCAAGTTTTGGCATGAGAGTCGGCAGGCGCGAAAATATTCTCGCATAGATTTATTTAAACAGCTGCTGCAACTCGCGCTATGATTTACGCCGCGCAGGGGTGCCTCTTCGGTGTCACCAGAAACCGCATTCCGGTTGGAATAAAATTTGCCACACGCCTCACTTAGAGTAATGATTGATTCCCTCGCCCTCCCTCCCCTCACCCGTCAAATTCAGGCCCTAATGCGTTTCTCTTATTCTGTTCCAGGTGAGTTCGATGCTACGCGGAATTTTGCTCCGAGTAACTGGAAAAGTGAGTCGCGCTGCTGCAGAGACGCTGCTCGGCTCCGTCGCCGAGGAGGATGTACGATTCTAAAAATATTCCCGCGCTCCGGAGTATTTTCGGTGATTCATTCATGCGGACATGAAATCGAGATAATTCATTTATTTCTGGCCACCGGCGGAACAGCCTTATTATATACCCACTGGCCGCGGCGCACGGAGCAATAATCACGCAGATGAATCGCCTTCTTCCTTACTCTCTTGGCGCTCGATTTATTTTGCGTCTCTCGTCGGACGACTCAACAAATGGCCAATTAATTTTTCACGGGAAAAAACCCGTGGAGCCGTTGACCTTTCTTCGGCTAGACAAACATCGGGATTATTATCGCGTCGTAAATCAATTTGCCAGGGATTCGCGAGACACAGCGCCACCGGATTTGCTGAACTAGCTGTTTGCTTTTACGAGAAAGAACTTGTAGAGCAAGGGGCTATGATAATTATTCTCCTCATTCGCCGACGAGACGTGCCTTGCAAGAGCGAACCCCAAAAATTTCAACGTTGAATCCAAGAAAAAGAAAAACCGATAAGAATGGCTTGTTTTCGTTAAAGGAAATGTTGGGCTTTATGGGGTAATCTTCGATCACGGATTCTAATCGTGATCCAACACGAATTCTTTGAATTTGTCGTAACACTAAATTTTATGACGCGAATGGTCAATTAAATAACTGAATATAAAATTTGGTCGAATTTAGTTTTAAATTTCTGGAATATTTCGTATTTAAAGCAGCTTTTCAAAAATGAAGTCCTCTATTATGGAAATGTAAACTGCTAAGTCTTATTATCTAGCAATTCTTCCTCAACAAAATTCAGCAGGCCAATATATGTCCCGCCCATCAAAAAGACGGACGCGCCTATAGAGAGTCGATTAAATCACGATCAGGAACTCAAGAACTGGCAAAAACGCCAGAATCCAAATTTATTCCACAAGCACGGACTAATTTAACAGCATTCGAGCTTCGACAAGCGTGTCGTGTGGCATTTTACCGCTTGGGACTGCGAGTTGGCGAGTGGATTAATTAATTAAAAGTCTAATTGAGGGGACATGAGAGGGCGCGATGGTCATCGCCGACACCTCGCCATGGCGGCGGCGGCTGCCGAAGAGGTCGCGTGCCGCGGAAAACATACCCATGAATACGTGGATATTCAAATCTGATTGCTTGGGATCGCGTGCATGCAAATCGCGCACCTGCACCCTCCCTGCACACCACTCGGTGAGCAACGGCGGACTGGGACCGCCTAGATTGGAGGCCCGGCCGCCGTAAAAACTCAAGTTGACATGACTTCACTTCCGGCTGGAAAACTCGTCCATCCGCTGAAACGCTGATTGGAGGTGTGGAAAATTTCACGACCGACAGTCAGTTGCTCGGTGTATTTTATCTCGTAAATTTGAGAGCGCCGGCTGGAAGAAAAAACTGATGCCTAAATGGAAACAGCTGCTTCTCCCCCCAGAACTGCAAGGCACAGCCCGCGCACAGTCGTCCCGTGGCCGTTGTTTCGGGAGCGATCGTCGCGGGCCAATCGATACTCGCACCCTAAATAGCGAAATAATACTTAACTGCACATTAACATATAAAAACAGCTCCGCGCGCGGCATATTAACCACCCCTGTTCCGGTCCATTTTTTATGCACGCGCGCCCAATGGGATCGTAGGCGGGCGGAAGCGGAGGCGAAGGGTGAAAAAATCGTATTTTCGTGCCGCCCGCACCGCGGTCGTCTAATTAATGCGCGCGGGGGAGACGAGCGAGACAAAGATCCAGCCAAGACGGATTGCACGCTTAATTGCCGCGAGGGATGTGGAAATTATTCTCTGTGCGCGCTCTCGGTGCTCTCGCGGCTATTTTTGCTTCGAAAAAATGCCTCGGCCAAGATAACACGCGGCTTCATCTCCGGCCGGGCTCGCTCGCCGAGCAAGTAAAAAGCGCGAATTTTGACGTATTCGCTGAGAAAAATGGCTAATGCAGCCAGTCGGTATGGTGGTGGTGGCGAGAAATTTCGCGCGGCGCCGAGCGTTGCTTCGAAAATTCACCACGCCACTCACTCTTTCACTGCGTGCGACGCGTGTATTTTTAAAGATGTCAAAATGCCGGGCGCACCATTAATCTACCAAAAATAGTTCATTATTTCAGCGTTGACGGACCGTTCGCTGGCAGAATGAAAACCGGGCGCAAAATATTGTTGCACACGCGAGAGATGAGCTGCGCTGGAAATCCGTTCGACGGGAAAATCGCTGAAGGCCTAATGGCAAAAGTTGGCCCTTCAGCGCGCTCGGCAGAAAGAGAGCTGCTTTTTGTTTGTCCGTTCGATTTTCTTTCGCGGGTTCGTGTATGATGCAGTCCGCCAGACGCGCGTTCAATATCGGGTGTGCACCGCAAGATGTGAATCTTGTGGCAAGATAAGAGCTTGAAAGCCTGAAATCAAAGGCTCACTTCGCCACAACACATACACGAAAGGCACTGCATTCTCTCTTGCGGCGGCATGAACGAGCAGAAGTGCCGACGCTCGCGAGCGTGTGTGTGCGACTCTATGCAAAATTACACCATTCCGCAGTAACCATTTAATCAGAGTGGAATAAATTATTGCAAAGGAGAGTAGTGCGAGCGTAAAAATAGTCCCGGAAGTACATGTGGTGCGCGAAAGCTCTTTGAAATTTATCCAAAGTGCTACGAAATGAGCAAATTGCCAACTGGCCGAGTTAGAAATAGGCGAAATTTTTATTCTTGGAACTGTTTATTCCTGGAGATTCACTTTTTAACTATTCCTCCGTGCCTCTTACTAGTTTTATTTCTGATTCGGCGCCGGAAATGCAAAGCAGCTGCTGCGTGGGCGGAGAGCAGGCGGCCTCTCGATTTCGTCCAGGTGTGCCTTAATGAGACCTGGATTCAGAGGAATTTATGCTCGGCTGTACAAATTGCTCGCGAGGGCTTTTCGCCGTATTTTCAATAACGCCAAAGTGGGTTTCCGCCGCTCGGCATCCTGCTGTTTGACTCAGTTAAAGTTCAGTCTAACTTTTAAACAGCGTAGGGCTCGTGAATTATTAATTTTTCTTAGTGTGGACTCACAGCTCCCGCTGATGTCCTCTTTTAATTTTCACACGCTATTCGTGTCAAGGTGGCAGCACTGACGCGGAAAGATTCGCAAAAATAAATCAATGTTCAGCCAGCCAAGTCCTTTTATCAATATTTTATCTATAAAATATTTTACTCCTTCTTTTTAATGTCTGTCGTTGCTTTAATGAAGACTCGCCCAGAGAAAGCGTATTATTCACGTTCATGCGCTCCGCTGGGAAAGTAAATGTATTTAATGACTTTTCATAAATATGGATATTTTGAATGCTTGCAACAAACCGTTCCCGAGTCGCTCTGACGTCAAGCAAGCTTCTTTGTTACGATTTCGCCCTTCTTTTATTCAGACAAAAAGAGAGGAGAGCGTCCTCGCGGCTTTGCCGTAAAACGGAATACGCGAAAATCGCCAATTGCACCCGAGATGCGACATGAAAAACATGACACGTTTATCAGGCCAGGAACATGAAATTGAATATTTGCACGGCAAGTGACTGAGCCCGATATCGGCGATATCGCTGCTTTGCGGCGAAACATCCGGACGGATCAGGCAATGAAGAGGTCAAGCCAGCATTGGCTCCCTAATAAATAAATAAATAAGTGAGTGAGTAAACAAGTACGCCCGCGCCGTTCGCTCGCACTTTCCTCTCGTGTCCATTCCACCTCGTCTTCGCTCAGCAAGCCGGCCTTACTGTATTCGAAATCAATTTTTATGGCGCAATAAAATATGGCGCCCGTATATATGATACGTTTTCAGGCGGGCAGAGAAGAAAAGCCGACGCAGAGCATTATGCGTGTCGACTGCAAGAGTTATCGGCCCAAATTCGCAATCAGCGCGCGAGCTCATTCAAATTCGTGGCCCGCGGGCCTTGCAGGACAAAGGAGGATATAAATCTCGCCAAATCTCGCACGTATGCACCTTTATTACGCCGCCTTCAACACAAAAGTCCGACTGCTGGGGGTTGGGTGGGGGTGGATTCGAGCGGGTGGGCTGGCTGGCGGGGGTTGCTTGTGTGTATGCGGTATTATATCCATTTTGCGCCTCACTTTTTATCACTTGGCGCTCGCGGATCGTGATGTGAATTATCATTTTCCATTCAACCGCGCGCTTAGCCCTCTCTCTCTTTCTCACAAAAACGAAAATGGAAGCCGCTGTACATTGTACATAAACAGCAGAGTGAGCTTTACATACATGTACAAGTACCCCATGAAAGATTCCGCTCGCGCTCTGACTGTTGCAAAAAATATTTGCTCGAAGTTATTCACAAATAAATCCTTCAACTTCTGCCAACGCAATTGACGCGAAAGTTGCGGCGTGTGCTTGCTTGCTGCCTTTTTCAATCACGAAATGACATTTTTTGCACTTTGACGTGCAAACCCGCCACTTGCAATGTACATTGCAAACTCATAGATAGACGTAAAAGAAAAATGATCGTGCGCAATATTTCTAGAGTGTGTTGAAAATTCTTTTAATCGATAAAACAATTAAGATGAAGCTGGTGATTTTTCCATATTACTTTTATAGAAGAGGATTCCCTAGTATTAGTCCATCACAAAAGGGACTATCGTCAAGTTATTGCACTTTTGAAACAACAACCTTGCAAATTTTTGTCTTACTGGAAATCTAAACATGGAAAAAAATCCCTGAAAAATCTTGGAGATTATTAAAGCAAACTTGGTGCGAGGATTTTGGGCTGGAAAGTTCTCTCCTCCCCTAACAAGAAAACATAAATGTATGTATCGCTGTGGCTTGTAAATTGAATGCTCAACGAATATATGTATCTGGCTAGTTCGCTTTTAGTTTCAAAGCTAGTTACATGCAAAACAAACTTTGGCTTCAGACCAGCAGCTAACTGGTGGATAGGGAAACTTTTGAATGATCATTGTTGATCTGAATCGGCTTTTTGTCAAACTTTTTGCACTATGCAAGCCAGGCAAAGCACACAAAAAGGTTTTCGCTCGTGGAAAAAGGCAATAATGAAAGTCTACTTGGTGACGCAAAAGCACAAAACCGTTGCCGACAATGGGCCAGCAGCGGCTGCTGCTGTCTCGAGGTGAATTGTGACGCGTGCGAGCACACAAATTCACAAGCTGCTTAAAGAATAAACGGACGACCTACACAAAACACACAGCAATTGCGAGTTTCCCCGCATCGAGCAGTCACGCCGCGGTGCATTTTTTGCGGCCCACCCGCCCGCTCTCCTGTCTTTTGATGAGCGAGGATCTTCATTTGATATGCGTTTGAAAAAGTGCGCCAGCTGGCGAGTTGGTCGCGTGCCCGGCTGACCCTTTCCAGGTGCCCAACAGCTGCCAGCGCCAGGTGAGCGCCTAATCGCCATCGCATTAGTGGCCCATCTGCCCTAGCGCAACTTCCTCGTCGGTTGGGCGCGCGGAATTAATTTCCAGTCATGCCTCGCCGCTCGAAAATCGTTTGTTACGACATTATGTGCGAGAGAGCACCGAGCTGCTGCTGCTGCTCTATTCAAATATCAGCCACACAACGGCTGAGACAACAAAGGTTCGCTTTATGTGGGAAAATTGGAAATGCCGACGCGGCGGAATTGCGCGCGATATGTGAAGATTGTTTTCTGGCTCAGTGACTGCTTTGCATTTAGTTGCGTCGGTTAACTCAGAACCTCGCACTCCACCGACAGCTAATTTTGATGACTGTCGTCTGTTGCATGTGTGTGTTGGCGTTGGAATACATTGAGCTAAATATTGTGAGGCAAAACTAGTTAAAATTTGCATGAAAGTAATTGGGAGGAAGGAGCCGAGTCTATTGCAAACAGTTTCAAATTATTATCATTGTGCTTGATTCTACAATGATTTTTGCTTTATTCAACTCGATTTCTATCAAAATCTTGCGTGCCGTTTGCTGCATTATTATTATTAATTAATAACCATTTAAAAGCTAAAAACGTCTTAACAGCTTGAATTTTTTCATATTATTCTTCTCCTTTTCGTAGCATCAAAATGTCTTTCTTTTGCTTGATGAGCTTTTAGAAATCTTTGGCATTTGGAGTGCAGTTGCATACCTGTACAAGGTCCGTGATTTCCCTTGAATCTCGTGTATGTGTATTTATTTACGTACCAAAATATGCCATTTGAGAAATAGTTGGAATTTCTTACCAAGCGCGTTTTTATCAACTGCTACCTGCCGGCTCAATACCCGGCAGTGTGTAGTGCTGGAGGTTGTCCTCAGAAATGCGTGCTCCGTAGGTGAGTGCTTATTTCCATCTAGCTGAAGAGACTTGAATTAACCAAAACAGCTCTTCTAGTCGAGGTTTGTGGTCTAAAAACTTATAGTTAATTTTTCAAACTTTATTGAAAATTTGAAAAGCAGAATTTTTTTATTTCAAAGTTGCACCATTTTTATGATTTTGTGCTTGAGATGTACTTTTTAGAAATATTCAATCTACTTGGGTATCCGTTTCCAACTTACTAAATTAATTAGATATTTGAATTTCACTCTATAATTTTGTGCGATTTGTTTTGCAGTTAGGAAGACTAATAACATTTTTATGATTTTTTTACCTCGTTTTTATTTCATCTGGTTAAACAAAACAATGTCCACCAGAAGAAATGAAAATACTGATGAAGACGCTATATTAAGTAACATTGAAGGACAAGGTAATGATTTATTCAGATGAGGGTTATTCGTGGATTTTATATTTTTCGCAGTTAGAGGGAACAAATAAACGATTTTGCAAAGCAAACATCTTCGGCGGCGACATGCAAACATTTCAATTTCAACTCTAAAGTAGACTTCATGCCACTCTCGCGGCAATACGTTTTCAATTCGTTCCAGTCACAGAGGCGATAAATAATTTCCTCGCTTCGCTATTCCGCCTGACGGAATTAAGAATAAGGAAAGAAAAGCTATTTCCTGGCATATCCTGCTGGGAATAATTCCAGCGCTCGCCCTCTCTCGCTCTCTCGCACGTCACAAAATTTACTCGCGTTTTATTCGGATCGCAGCGATCCGAATGGAATTTGATAATGTATGAATTACAATTTCCTGCGTCTTTGGATAGCAACTGCGAATGCGAAGGAAGCCGTCCGGCGATGAGTTGGGCCTTCCTGTGCGAGCGAGCATGCAAGCGAGCGCTTACAATCAGGCACAAAAAGCTTTGAAAACCCACCTGGGCGCGGACAAAAGGACAGCGTCGACTAGCAGAGAGCCCAACTCTCTCAGCATGTGTGTATGTACCCCTAAGTAAATGGCCATACATGTACCCGTCGGCGAGCATATATAAATATATATGTACCCATATTATTCGAGTGTAATGGTCCGACTGGCATTTGCAACAATGACACTCGCGGGGTTTCTCTCCCCTGGATAGTTGTGTGCGACACAAACTGAATTTACTCATTCTGCCATGCTCGCTCTCGCACTGTTCGTTTGTGTATATAACACTGAATGCCAGTGACGGTTTCATGCATATTGCAATTGCTCTCGACTACTGCAGCGCCAGACCTGCGGTTTTACCTCTGCATTTTGACCTTTCTGCGAGGTAACGCGTGTTTTCTTGATTGATATTTCCCCCGAGCGACTACAAACAGAGCATCTCTGCTCTCACCCTAGTCACTCAGATTAATGGCCGCAGCCGAGTGAAAAATGTGCCGAGCCGCCGAGGAATGAGTTTCTGCCTCCACCGCCGTCTGAGGAACGCGCCGATTTTTTCCGGGAAAATGAAATCGCGGCTCGCTCGGATAATGCCTCCTGGAGGAAATATCCGGCAGTCTGAAAATTCCAAGTGGTGTGCCGGCAGGTGAGCTGGATGGCGTGGGTGCTTGGGAATTTTCCACGCCACGACATGACTCTTTGTCTCTTTTTTCATGCTTTGTGTGTGTTTTGTGGCCTAAGTAGAAATCGTCCTTCAAAGTGAAGGCAAAGCCAAGGGGTCGTCTCTTCTCTCGGACTCTCGCTCGGCCCAACGGGCCGGACCTACCTCAATGTTTATCTGCCTTGTGCCCGCACACAAGCAGCAAAATAGAATAGAAGAAGCGACGGAAGGGGCCAAAAGGCCAGCTGGAGCTGGGAGACAACAACCCCATTTTATTTTCACCCTGTTCCTCTTGTCATTTCGGCGTCTGAATCATCATCGCCACGAGAGCGTCCCTCGTTGTGTACGTACGCATTTTCATCAGAAATTTAATCAGGCAACCCGCATCTGATATCGGTTGCATTCGGATTAAGCTGGTTAAAAATTTCCCGTGGGCAAAGGGCGGCAAGGAAACCACCGCGTGAAAGAGGTAAAGCAACTTATTTATATATTCACACTCGACCGAATTTAATTAGCAAGGTTAATTTGACTGCAAAAAGCGAGACCACCACACGCTGTAATTATTTACGCAGCGTAGCACTCGCACGGATGCGAATTCCGAATTTCTCGATCCACTTTGAGGTGGCTTTTGAAGTTCAGCCGCGCGAGACACGGCAATATTTGATGGTGATTAAAACAGTGCTTCGTCGCTCGTCGTCCTCAATGCCGCCCGAGTAATTTGCGTGCATACCCATTAAATAGGAATAATATATATAAGCGCACGCAGTCGTCAGTCTCCTCGAGGGGGTGAAATCGTTGCCGGCTTCCCTGTCCGTTATGCTTATATGCAACCACCATTTTGAAGGCCTTGAATGAAAAAAGCTTTTCTTTGCGCGGAGGCGATTCCCAAGCACTTCTCGAGGATATGCTATTGACGAATTTCGTCCTTTTCCCCCTTTGATGTACATGGATGTACTCACGCGCGCGCGCTGACTCACCTGATCGCATGCAAATGCAAATGCTTGTTTTTTCTTTATCAAATCACGCATATTCTAGTTTCCACTTTGTCATGCAAGATGGCAAAATAGCATTATTTAATTTTCAAATTTGAATATTCAATCGAAGAGCGCAAATTCAATCCAAGGGAGTAATAAAATTGTTCGTCCCATTTCATTCAATCGCAAAACGCAGAGGACTGAACGGATCGCTCGCTCGCTCGCTCGACCACCCAGGTGGAAGGCTGATTATTCTAGGGCCGTTGTCGCCGTGTTCGGGGTTAATTGTGAGCCGATCTGATTGGCTAATTAATTTTTAAACCTCTGCCTAAAACCAGCGGGTGCAAAATGGCGGGGTCGTAGTTTGCGGATCGATCGCACGGATCGAAGGCGCTGCTGCAGAGCTGGCCATGTGACACGAGGGTGTAATGTGTACCGGTTTTTGCAACGCATGCACTCGCCAATACCGCCGAAACTGACTGACTCACTCGCTCGCTGGCTGCCAGCCACCCCTTGTGCGATTGGACACCCTCCTTTTCGCCTAACTGGCAGCCAATGAGTCGGCTGAAAAATTAATGCAAAGTACTGCATGCCAACCACCACAATCGCATTAGCGGCGGACGCGTGTTTTCAGCAAACGACACTGCCTTTGTGACGTCGAGTCGAACTAATCGGACTGTTTTGCATGCGAATTATGAAGCCCACTGCCGCTGCCCTTTGATTATTTCCGGGAGGATAATTTATTTCGTTTAGAAACGCGACTATAACAACACTTTCATTCGCTCGGCATTAATGCATAAATGAGTCGCGCGCGACTATCCCTGCGAGAGCAATTTCTTAAAACCCCGCCGAGAACGGAAGAAGGAAAATGAGATGGGCTGCGAGCAGCAGGCTAGTGAATAAAATATACTGCTTTGCGCCGGGTTGGCGAGAAATGTGAGAAAGCCCGATTCTCCATTGCAGCCGGCAGACACTTAGGGGGATTTTCTTTGTCAGAGAATATATTTGATATTTGAATGGCCTCCCGTCCGCCTCGTCGTGCATGTTTGCTACGAAAATTATTTCCGTCTCGCGAGTCCACGTGCTCAGTCAGCCTACCGGCTTGAAAGTCTTCTTCCTCGCGCGTGTCGCAGGGGCTTCGGAGGACCCGCAAGCGCCCCCAAGCCCCGCGTCAACGCTAATTGGGTGTGAACGAGCGTGATAAGCAGGCCATCAATCACCCGGCGCCGGCCCGATAGGCACGCTCCACCGGGCCCCAATGGGCCGCGGGGCCAATTTGCTGGCGCGCGCGCAAAATTATCTGCCGTCACATTAGCGCACTTTTCACGCTCCGCCGCTCACCGCGTGTGCCCTGTTTATCTAAATATCTTTTATCTGTAAATTTCTAATGAATCCCTTCCGTCCCGATCGATGCCTGCCCGAGCCATTATACTCGGCGTCCGCCGCTGTCCACCGACTAATAATTGTCTTGAGTAAAAAGTTGGCGCTCGTCTATGTAATTTGTCGGTGGAGCAGATGTGCGAACTTTTTGCGGCAACTTCCCACCGAGTTGGCTGCCGTCGTGTTTTCGCCACTTTGCGCGCGTGTACCATTTTATATTCCAATACCAACTTTTCCATCTTTCCGCTGCAGACAATGTGCGTGGGCGCTGCACTATGCCAAAATGCCAGCTGGTTTTTTACTCAAAGTTCTTGAGTTTTCAGCATTTTTTGGCTCTTCCATCACGGATGATAAAATTCTCGTAATTCATTTCACTTGATTTGTATTCTAAGAATCTTATACCTCTGATCAATCCAAATGATTCTCTTGAACTTGCTAGAGTTCTACTTGCTCTGTTTTCAAGGGTAAACATTTCTGTGCAGAAATAGGAACTAAAGACATATCTAGCATACCTTGCCACATTCTACAGCACTGTTTTCCCTTTACAAATTTTTTCATACCGTTTGGCTGTTTTGTGTGTTAATTAAAATCATACTAACACTCTGATTATTTTAACTAGTTTTTTGAAATTTAAATAGATTGTTCATTTTTACTAAAACGTTCCACACAAAATTCGCCTTTTTTATTTCATCTCTTCTAAAAAACAAAATTAATATTTTTATGTTTCTTCCGGGTCTAGTCAACCATGAGACGTGCTCCACCCTATTAAAAGGGAGAATCTGGCTTCTATATCTTAAAAGAAAAAAAGGTTCAAGACGTTTCTTCCGCGGTTTTTGCTCTTATTAATTTACTAGGGTTCTTCTCATAATAACAAAGCAAGTTTTTTCTGCAGCTCTTCAGCGGCCGCAAACACCACTTTTTATCTGCATAGTCAATTAACTCTTTGCGGCTTGCGTACCTGTCCCTTTTAATTTTCTACCAACAATTCGGTTGACTCGCAGGCTTAGTGTTGTAAACTGAAACTTTAGTGGCAGCAGAAGGTAAATTAAGCGGTCTTCCGGCGCTGAACATACTCGTAAATCCACGCCAAAGTGGCTTCTTCTTCTGAAAACACGCGGGTACTTTGTCCCAATTTTTAGTAATTAACCCACTCCCCCCGCAAACAAGCGGCGACGAGCGAGAAATTACTTGTCGCGGCTAGCAGCGAGGTGTTTTGTTTGTTTGTAAGCGCGCGTTTTATCAGATTCGCCCGGCACGCCAGTAAATTACATTTTAATTGTGCATTACGCGAGGCTCTCGGACCGACCGGGGCGCGGAAGAGAATTTCTGACCGCCAAAAGGGCAAGTTTGTGGCGGCATTATTGCTACAACAATGGCAGCGGAGAGTGTGCGGTATCGGGCTCAAAAGTATCGGAAACAGAGAGAAAGAGAGAGAGAGAGAGAGAGAGAGAGCTTGGGACCGCCGGGGGTGTTCGGGGAGGATGGGAGGAGGGGTTGGATCGATGTATGCAAGCCCGCCGGTGGCGCCCCACCTCGGCGCGATGCCGTCTTCCTGATTTAATTAGATTGCCAATCGCTAAATGGCTCCGGATAATCGCCACTCATTTATTCAGCAAAAATTAACAAACACGGCTGAGGAGGGAAAGTCCGTCGCGGGCCTCCGCCGTCCCCGAGACCGACCCCCCACCCTGCGGATTTCCTTTGTCCTTGCGAATCTCGTGCGATCAATTTTGCTCGCATTTTACGCCCCTGCTTTGCACCGAAATTTAATATCTCAACGCACGGCCGGGAGACTGGAATTCCCTTGTATAGTAGTTAAATTTGTACGGCTGACTACATTTGTGATAAGAAAAGCACACGAAACTATTGCATTAGTAATCTATATTTTATTCAAATTACATCTCTACATTTCTATAAGCTGACTTTTCCGTGCGTACTCGCGCGGCGTTCCTTAAATTAGAGTAAAACACGAGACACACTTGGCCTCGAACATTGTTATCGACTATTTTCTACATCAATTCTCGAAATTGCGTCTAAGCTAAACAAACACGCTATGCAAGACTAACAATAAGGTACTGAACAAACAGCCAAGTAACATCAATAAATACACAACCTTTCGCGAGTGTGTGTGTGTGTACGTGTGCTGCCTGCACCTCGTGGCCAGATCAATAGTCTAAGAGATACAAAACGGCGACCAAAACTGCTAAAAACGCTAACAAAAGGAAACAAAAATACGGAAAAAGCAGCTCTGCAAAAGTGTGTACAAATAGATAGATAGAAAGAGTGGAGCAATAATTGTCGGTACATTGCGGCGAGGCGAGGCGAAGCTGGTGGCTGGGGCCTGTCGCGCGGATCCCGGGGCCGGCGGGGCCCGCAGCTGCGCCAGGGACGTCCGGGGGCCCGGGGGCAGGCAAGATGGCGGCGGCCGATCGATGCCCGGTCGACGACGAAGGCCAAGATGGCGGCGGGCCCGCTCAGTGGCTGGGTCCTGGGCCAGCGGATGCGGCGGGTCCGCGGCCGCGGCGGCCGCGTGCCGTCCGCCGAAAGGGTTGCGGGCGCAGGGGCGGAGGCGGCCGGCCGGTCGGCTGGGAGCGAGTTGAAGCAATTGGAGCGAGGTTATGTCCCGTCCCACCAGTATCCTGAGTACAGTACTGCTGTGACAGGACAATATCTCGTCCAACCAGGGGTCGGCCCAGGGCCGGGGGCCGCGGCGGCCGCCGCCGCCTCCGCTGACACTGCCTTCGCCTGCGCGTCCTGACAGCGACTGACGGGTGTGCGCTCTGACGGGGGGTTGCTGAAGCACCGCCCCACCCTATTGATCGCGCATCCCCCACCCCGCTATTGTTGCGATCGATGCCAACAATGGGCGCAGCTGCCCCCTCCGTGCGGTGGCCCCCGGCTGCCCCTCCTGCCCGTGCCGCGCCGTTGAAGAAGGGAGGATGCAACCGACACTCTTTTCTTCTGCTCCCTGCGCGTGCACCCCTCGCGAGATTCGCGGCGCGCGGATTTGTGTGCTATGCGGCTGCCGCCACCTGGTCTGTCGGGGATGCACGCACGCACTCACGGCCGCGCTTTTATTTCTATTTTCCTCTCTATTCCCTCGTCTTCCCGCCGCTTTTTCTTCTTTTCTTCTACTCTCGCTCGCTCGCGCCGTCAAACTCGCGAAGCAGCAGCCGGAGTAGAAGAGCAGGAAGTATTATGTAAATCGGGCCGGATCAAACGGCGCAGCGTGTGAGTGCGTTGCGCGCGGAAATCGAGAGAGCACATGCCCTTATTTACCTGGTCGCCAAGCAGCGGCAGCTGAAACCCGGCCCGCCGCCTGATCCCGGCTCAAAGACCGACCATGAAACGATTTCCTTCAACTGATTTTGTTCTCAACCAACGAGGCAGCTCCATTAAATAAACGTGTGCTCGCGCCGGATCGTTTTTTTTTGCAGATTGGCGCTGTAAAGATTCTTACATAGTAACTTTTTCCTGGACTGTAAAAAGAAATGTCTCTATTACATAGTTTTAAATTTACTCTTGAATAGGCAAAATTATCTTGCTTCTATCTAGATGTTCAATTGAATTATTTTTTTATTTCTTTCAATATGAAAATAAAATAGATTCCTATATATTTTATTGCGTTTGATTAGGGACAAACAATATACAATATTAATAAACTAACAAAATTCAATGAAATACCGAGGGATAAGTCATAATTATATTTTCTTAATTGAATCCACGCGAATCCTCTTTTAGTCACAATTAATTTCATTTGTCTTTTCCACAAAGAAATGTATGTATCTGACAAATGAGTTTTTCTTTCCTTTTTTGCGCAGAGCCATCTGAATCTTTAGTAGTTCAACAATTGCCATTTCAACGCGAATAAATACTTTTTGTGCCAATTTAAGTTTTTTGCTTTGTCTCAGTGGGAAATAATTCAGTCGAGTCTGGCCCTGGCATGGCCTTAAAACGCTCGCTGCAGATTTAATTCCAACTCATGCGCCCGCGTTGTTTGCTGTTTTCCGTGGCACAAAAACGTCGACAGGATTTTTATATAAATCACGAGGACGCAAGGGCCAGATGATAATCGCGCGCAGAACCCGTTGGCGAGCGTGCACACACATGTTTGCGCATTTGTACGCATGATCCAGTGACGCATTGCGATGCACACCGCTTTCGAAAAGTGATTATCTTCTCGGGCCGCCCCATACATCATCTGCGCGTTTAAATCACATACACGCTCAAGGGAAGAAGAATGGTATCTGCCAACAATTGGTGTACGATGCACATCGATGTGAAACGAAACAATTTCCCTGAAGAAACAACCGCCAAAAAGATTGCGAGGGGAGCAAGCAGACTACTTTTTTTCTATTGTGTCCCTCGTCTTGCGCCACAATGCAGTATGAAAGAGCGGCGATGAGAACGCAAGAGCCCTTTCTGCCGCAGCTGAATAAATGAAGAGAACAACACCTGGACTCGCTGCAAACTCGCTCGCTCTGTGTGAATATTATAGGAAATTGCCAGAGGCATCTGGAGAGGAAGCAGTTTTTACTCGTGCCCGTTTGAAATGATGAGAACTTTTCATTTTCGGATTTTGATTTAATTGATATTCGTCGCTTACAGCGGTTTACAATTTAATGGAATTGCGAGGCAGATATATTATATATTTCTTTTAAATGCTATATAACCTACATATAATATGTATATGTTCGACTAAGTTACTTAAATAGAGAGCTTCACTTCTCGTTGATCTCTTGCAACAACTTTTGCAGTTCAGGGTTCGGCTTGACCTCCTGTTTGAACCGGAATACCTGAAACGAAATATTCACGATAACTTGTTGAACTTTGGTCCTGTTTTATTTATCAGTTACCTTGGCATAATGCGGTTTACTCAGATCCATCTTATCGCTGCGTGACTCGCCTGCGATTCTGCGAAAAGAAATATGCGTCAGAATAATTGCAATTATCTGTAACATGCGATGTAGCGATAAGTGAAATAGCGATCAGTGAAATAGCGATCTCGAGATTCGCGAGTCGGAATACCCTCTTTTGACAGAAGCCAAAGAGCGGAATCAAAAATTGCGACTCTGCAATCAATAAAATTAGGATCAAAGCACGAGTAAAAATTAGATTTTGGCGGGTGCGTGCGAATCGACACGACCAATAAACGTCAATTTGCGTGCGACAGACAGACTCGGTGGCGAAAGAGACGGGGCGGAAGCTCATTCCGAGCGCGAGGTGTGACGAGATCAAAGCGGCTAATTGAGCTAACGGCAAACTCACTGCACGTCTAGCTTCTTGGTGGCGAAGTAGATGCATGCCGACGAGACGAATACGACGACGCCGCTGACGATCGCCACCATCGGCACAATCTGCGAACAAAAGCGAGCAGTTAATTCACTTTTCCAGTGTCTGCAACAATAAGTCTTAAATCGTTTGCGTGAAATGAAATAAAAGTGTCCAGCCGCTACTCGCTACTGTCATGAAATGCTTAATTAAATTTTCTCTCTCGCTTGTTTCAGCTTCAAATGGAGACAATGGTGAACGGCGTGGTCGGCACCAGCCCCATGATCGTGAACGGAGGCGACGGTACCGCCCTGAACGGAGGAGGCGGCGGCGGAGGCAGCCAGGGCGACTCGTCGGGTCGCTCGACCCCGAGCGGGGGCAGCTCGAGCGAGCCGGCCCCCGGCAAGCTGTTCGTCGGCGGGCTCAGCTGGCAGACGTCGGCCGAGAAGCTGCGCGAGTATTTCGGCCAGTTCGGCAAGGTGACCGACGTGCTGGTCATGAAGGACCCCGTCACCCAGGTGATTACCCGCCGTTCCTCCTCAACGCCACTGCCGCCAACAATCAGAACAAACGATCGAACGGGCCGGTTAGGTAAAACAGAGCGCGGCCAGCCAGCGCGTGAGTGTGCTCGGTTGGACTTGGTTGGCACCTAGGTTGGAAGTAGCAGTGGGCATCTTCTTTGGTTGATTGATTGATTGATTGATTACTATTATTATCAGACCATCAGTACTTGATTAACACCCTTTCCAACGCACGCGGCGCGTCGGCTTGGCCACACGGCTGGTTGCCCTCTATTTAGATGGCTTTTTTCGCCATGCCATTGATCCGATATATAGAGAATGAAACGAAAGAACACGATTGCAACCAGCGGCTGGTGTCGCCAACTGAAAAGCGCCCTCTGCAAGCTCGAGTTAATTATATATACATATATCTGAGTATTTTGCGTAACTACCCCCGTCTTAAAAACTCTCTTATTAAAATTGGAATATAATTAATTGTCACATATAATAGGCTGTTTTTGATTAAAATTTGGACGACTATTCACTGGTTGAGTTGCATGTTGTCGAGCTCAAGAGCAGACTGTAAATATTTTCTATCCATACTCTACTCTGAACTAGGACCAGACTTAAAATTGTGCAGCAGTCAGGCCAGGCTAATTTCTTGTTAATTTGTTCTTTTGGAGCTGTAATTAATTACATGCCTAGGCGGCGCATCGGGTATTTATTATATTGCTGTTGTATTTATGGGCATATATTTACTACTATTATTTTAACTAATGCGTTGTATCATTTCCTTTCGCGTAATTTCCTTGCGTTTGGTGCGTTTGAACATATTAATTCAATTTTGTTCGTTCAATTTGTGGTTGGTAGAGCTATTTGTTCATTTAATTACACACAGATTTTTTGGGGCATTTTTTAGGCCGATGCCGTTACTTTTTTCCCATCTTGACACACGCAAAACACTTCTGAGCCACCGGCATCGCAGCCTCGAAAGTAGCAGTAATTTGATTGGCGGGGTTTGTTTTTGATTCCTTTGTGTCACACACGCATACACGCATTATTTACTATTTGATTAGAGCAAATATACTTAATTTTATATATATTATACATTGTCAATAATCGACTTGATTATTTACTGGTATTCTTAGTTTGTAATTCTTGGTGTTTTAAATTTCATAAAACAATTCCGCATGGCAACAGCACGCAAAGTTGAATTAGAAACTTAACTAACAAATTATCACTCGGTGCTGTTGCCATGCACTGGAAAATTTTTCCTCAGAGCCACGTACCTGCGCCTCAAAAGTATTTTGTGATAGAGCAGTTACGTGGCTCACAAACTTCACTCCCATAGATTATTATATGTTGTGCAATGTTGTAGTTTTTGAGAAAATTTTGCAAAGAAGCCTTTAATGTTATTGCAGCGGAGCCGCGGCTTCGGTTTCATCACATTCAGTGAGCCCTCGACGGTGCAAAAGGTTCTCAAGGAGCCCGAGCACAACCTGGACGGAAAGAAAATCGACCCCAAACACGCGACGCCCAAGAGCAAGGGTGGACGGCCCAACAAGACGAAGAAGATTTTCGTGGGCGGCGTGAGTCAGGAGACGTCCGCAGAGGAGGTCAAAGCCTACTTCAGTCAGTACGGCAAGGTGGAGGAGGCGGTCATGCTGATGGATCAGCAAACCAAGAGACACCGCGGCTTCGGCTTCGTCACGTTCGAGTGCGAGGAAGTGGTGAGCACCGCGAAAACGACACCCTTTCCGAATTTCGCCCCTAAATCCTCTTCTCTTATCGCGTCGCAGGTGGACCGCGTGTGTGACATTCACTTCCACACGATCAAAAACAAAAAGGTGGAGTGCAAGAAGGCCCAGCCGAAGGAGGCTGCCGCCGCAGCCGCGGCCGCAGCAGCCGTGGCCGCCGCACCCCTGGTGATCCCGACGGGCGCAGGCCTGACCTCAGTTGGCGCCGGCCTGCAGGCCCCTGTCGCAGCTGCATTCAAGCGTGCCCAGGTGCTTACCGCCACACAGTTCCAGCAGCAGCAAGCAGCGCAGGTAAGCTTGCCACCAAATTCATTGACTGTTGATACTTGATTTAACTTACTTAGCACAACTGTGTAAAAATCCTAATTTTTCATTAGATGCAAAGGATAGCTTGCCATTTTTATTATTTACCAATTTCTCGCTAAAACAATTTAATTAAAATCCCCATTTTTCCTTCTGAATTATTAAAGATTTATTTAAAAATATTAACTTTTTAAAAAATTTGCAGTCCTGATTTTATTAATCCCATTATTTCTGGATATTTTCCAAGGAAAAATTGGGTTTATTCACAGTTGGTAATAAGTTTTTTTTGCAATGGACTTATTGATGTGTAATTTTCGCAGGTTCAGGCAGCTATGGCAGCGGCCGCGTACAACAAGTTCCTGGGCCCAGCCTATCACCTGGGCTACCACCACCGGTATGCCCCGTACCCGCTGCCTGTGGCCTCGATCGCGGCCGCCGCCGCGGCCCAGCAGTCGCCGACACCGCCGGCAGCCGCCCTGGCGCCCAACCCAGCCCAGGTGCAGCAGTCACAGCAGCAGGCGGCCGCAGCGGCCGCGGCCGCCGGCAACCCGTATCAGGGCTACTCGCTGACCAACGTGGACATGTCGAGCTTCCAGGGCGTCGACTGGGGCTCCATGTACGGCATGGGCATGTACGTGTAGACTGAAGCGTTGCTCACCCACTCTGCAGTTATGTCTGTGTAACAAATTCTCGCAATCTCAATTCTCTCTCTCACACACACATACAAACATACACCCCCGAGGCACCAAAAAATAAACTCATTTGTTTCTCATGAAACCGCGAGACTGATCGGAAAGTGAGACAAACATAAACCGCGCGCGCAGAGATGTTAATTTTTGTACAACACCAAAGTGGAACTTTAGTATAATGTGTGTGCTTCTCTAAAGGAGGCAACACGAGCGGATAGACTCGTTGAAAAGAAAACGCGTACCGCTTGAGATGCAATTTATTTATTTTTTGAAAGCTGGAGCAATTTGTTTGTGCCTTGGTTTTTTCCAGAAAACCAACCAGCTCGCTTCTATTCCTAGCATAGTTGTGCTTTGATTCTAAATCTGATCCGTTTTCTTTTTCGCCTCGCGCTTGCATCTCAAGCGCGTTCTGCGTCAAGATCTTTGTAAAGTATTTTGCGAAGTTGTGGCTTCGATCAATAAACCTGACCTGGACTCGATACTCAAACGTAACGTTTAAAGCAGTTGAATTGCTCAAAATCCTTGAATCACGACTTTGCAAAATATTGAACGCAATACTCACTCTCGGCTCTCTCACATGAAGTTGACGCGAAAAGTGAAACGAAGGCGGCTTGTTCGTTTAAATATGAATTGAAAACAAAAAATGATGTCTAGTGTTTTAAGGAAAGTGAAGTGTGAAGGCCGGGGAGGCCGACCGACGAACATTTTGACCACACTTGCTCACCGACCGGCGATTCCTCAAGCGTTCCACTGCTTTTGTACATATAATAGGACTGCGGAGCGCCGGGGCGGCTCTTTTGGCTCGCTCCCCTGTACATACATGTGCTAATGAGATTACCGAATTTTACGAATAGCCAGCGGCGGGCCTCCCCTGGGGCTGGAGAGTCGCGCTAACAAGGTGTCTCGGGCGGGCAGCTAACATGATTTGAAATGAAAAATAAGAGGCGATTGAGAATCGCCGCAAAGGACCACGAAACAAACTCACTTGTCACTCAGAGGGCCAAATTAGCTAGCAATAACCTAGGCTAGGTCCTAGCGCGATCTCTTCGATTGAATACATAATAATTGTAAATGAACGTGTTTTCCTCCACCGCTCTAGTCCGACGATTGCCAACCACCCCCCTGTTCACCCCCGCCCTTCGACAAAACACTACACGCCACCACATTCCTAGCTCATCGCTCGGAGGAGTTGCAGTGCAGATCAGCTGACTGCTCGTGATGCGACATGACCAACGATCATTACTAGCATTGTAATTGTAAAGTTTTAAATGAATAGAGAGCGATTAACTCGTCTAATGTGTAAGATCAACTAATTTATTTATTACGCTAGCACGTAAGGACTTATCATATAAGTAAAAAAAACAAGCAGTCGAAGGAGGAGGAGGAGTTGGAGGCATTTTTGCCGAGAAAAGTGGGTCGTCTGCTCTCGCGGCTCGGCTCTGGTGGACCCCTAGTAGAACTCTCAGCACTCAGGACCTTTGGCTTTGCTTCCGCCGGTGCCCGAGCCGACGACGCCGGCGACCCTTTTGTGTGCTTTTCTCGACCACCTGTCTGTATAAATAGCCTTTAAGTGTGGAACGAGTCTCCCATTTTACCTACTCAAGTTGCATAAAAACAAGTCGAGTTTCAGCAGCACCGCCGCTAGGGTACTTAAAACTGACTCGAATAAGCTGAGATAGCAAGAAAACAATAACGAACAACACTAGCAATAACCACTCGATTGATTGATTGATTGATACTTAACCGCAAAATACTCTTAGCGCTAGCAGGATGACGAAAAATACTTAATTACGAAAATAATGATGATGATGTTATATATTATTATACACGCGAGAGGAAGCTAAGAAAACAAACAAACAAACACACACACACACTCATGCATATGACGATGATATATTGAATATTGAAATCTATATATATTTACATGATGCAAAAAATGGTTGATTGTCAAGAAGAGAGTGAGAGAGCAAAAAAAGAACATTATGATAAAAATAATAAAATCTGTCTCGAGATGAAACAAAAAGAAGAAGAAGAATTAATGATAGAGTATATTATACATTACGAACCCTCTATTTTTGTAAGTCGCCATTCTAAATTATACAAAGTGACTACAAAACTGACAAAGCAAACAAAACAAAATTAATATCACAACAATAATAATGAAAAACAAACGACTGTGGTTTGATTATTTTGTATGTACATCTTTCCTTTGAGCAATACAGGGACGAGGGTCCCGTGCCTTGGGCCAACTCCCGCCCGAAAACTCACCACTGTACTTAATATCTCTTTCTCGCACTGTATGTCGGCTGAACTAGCTGTGTACTCGATTGGTTACACTTTCCTACGTTGTGCTCTCTTTCCATTTTGCTTTTTTGTTTCTGCAATCTCTCTTATCTACATAATATGTCTGTCTGATCGATTGGTCGATCGATTGAGCCGAGAAGCGAAGCAAATTGTACCAAAGTCAGTGTCGCACCCGTTTAGTTGATTATTGCATGCCTCGAGTAGTGCGTCGAGAGCGGTTTTATCTCGGCGCGTTTGTCGAAATTTTGGAGAACAAAGAGCAAATAAAAAGCGGCGGCAGCAGGCGCGCGCGCGCGGCGGTGACACGAGGCGATGCATACTTTCGCCGCGTCGTCCCCCGCGCCGCCCCTTGGCCGGCCGCACTTTTACATACTCATTAAACGAATGCATACAAGTATTATTACCAGTTAGCATCATAGTATATATATTTACTCACACGAGAGACTAAAATTAACTAACGAGCAAAAAACAGAGGGTTTAACTATCGCATTATTGTATCAAGCAGCAGTGTCATTGTTGTTGTGGTATTGTTGTGTACTCTGTTAGCGTACCACGTGCCTCCCTCGTTGGCCGGGGGCCCACTGGGCCCGCCCCACGCTCCGCACGTGCCCCCATTGGACCAAAAATAAAATTCACTGGCGAAAGTGATCTTTTTGATTTCTCCAGATACATTTTTTCACGCGTAGCATTGTGCCATTGAAAAGAAACATGATCTCGCAGCTGAGTGGCAGCTCGAAATAATAAATCGCAAGGAATCGAAATTTTTGCTGTGATTCTTGCCTCGAAGCAGTGATATCGAGGAGAATTAAAAATATTTAATAATCCGAAGCCGGCCACTCTGCTGATTAAAAAAAGCAAATTTGCGGTCGGAGCGAGCGTGGGTCGGGGCTGCGGCCCCCGCGTTGGACTTCCTTGCTTGCGCGTGCCGGGCCGTTGGAGGCCCGGAGCGTGCCTCCTGACTTTTGATTTGTGCAGAGACCCCAGGCGCCCGGCGTCCCCTGGCGGCCCGCCCCTTGCTCACTTGTCGACCGCGGGCCGCCGGTGGGGCCGGGCCCTTGTGGGCCGCCGGCAATAACCGAAAACAATTACTCGTAGTGGACGTTGCACTGTAGATTGATTGCAATACTCAATAAAAATAAAGTAGATGCGTTCTTTTCTTATATATCAGCGTAGTTTCGTTTTGTACTTTTCATCTCTGGTTGGTTGACTGATTGGTTGGTTGGTTGATTAACAAACTCATTAATATTATCTCGATTGTATGTTTTTTTTATTATTACTATGGAGACGATTTGCGTATCACATTTTGGACTCATTGTGCAGACCTTGAACGTACGGTTGGCGCCGTAAACTCATCTCCATCATGGTCACCGTAGCAGAATTGGATTTGGAATTACCATAATTAATTATCTAGTAGTAGGTCCGCCTTGCATGATTAACATTAACACTTTAGTTTTATAATTTCGACTCTTTTGACTTTAATTTTGGTGCAGCCGTTGTTGAGTATCTAAATATACTTTTGGAAGTTGTCTCATCTTGTTGTTTGGCAAAGCGGCCGCGGCTAATTTGGTGTCTGTTGGCCACTTTTTCTCATTATCTCGATGTGCATTTTGACGCTTTCGTTCGTGGCTCGTTAATTGAAACCGCGCAGCAGAGCGCTTTTGCGGCCTCTCATTGATTTTGGATCGTCAAATTACAATACATGGCCTATATATTGCACCCCGTTTTGAGCAGAGCAGTTGCAAAGCAATCAGCCTTTTTGGACAAATAGCCTCTTCACGTCAAGTACATTTTTATTCGCAAGTAGGCTCAAAATCAACTTTCTTTCTCGACCCCCAGAGGCCTTGCGAATTAGCGAACAGGAATTTTGACGTCGCTGTTAGTTAACGATTTTAGTGGGCTTACACTTCAAATAATATCAGCTCAGGCATATCACTTTGCAATATTTCCTCTATAAACTTTTTGGACATTCGAATTAAAACAGAAATCAAGCATTCAAAGAGTCACGAGAGTTCCGATCAAAGTTTATTCGGCTGATTAGCAGCTTTTCGTGTCCTAGGTAGAGAGCATGCCGCCGAGAGTAATGAAATAGCCTTGACTGTCGGAGGTGGGTATTCATTGTTGTCGATCTGATTGTTGTCGGTGTGTCAGTTTTAGGTGCCCTCTATAAACCGCAGCTTTTAACACGCAAACCGACTTACACACAAACGCGGAAACGAAGTAGAGCCAATGTATCAACAGGAAATAAAATAAAATGTGTTCAGTATCACGATTTTGGCGGAAAAAGCGAAGATGGGTGAAATTTTTCGAATGCCAGGGCGAAGGGACTTGATGTAAATTGAAAAAAAAAAGAAGGAAGCCCGTCGCCCTGGCCAAGGTGGGTCTTCCTCTCATGACAATAGCAAAAGCAGTGCTGGACTGAGACCAACAACTCGAGTTTGTATAGCCTCTGTGATAAATAAAAACCAATAAATAAACTCACTCGACTCACTTGAAAAGCAATTGCCGACTTCTTTCTTTTTTCTCACACAAATTGACACACTCGGTGCGAACTCACCTCAGGGTACTTGCGCAGGGCCGAGAGGCCGAAGCCAAAGCTCTTTCCGTGCTGATAGCGCCAGGAGGACATGGTCGAGACTACGTGACACTCGGCGGTGTGCAGGAGGACGAGAGTAGAGAGACAGCGACGATAATCACTCTGGTGCGCACCTATCGCCAAAAACAACGAGATAAAAACGGCCAGATTCTATCTGCGCGCACCACGTGAACGCGCTTGCTGATATTTTTACAACATGGAATGATTCGGTTTGTCATCTTGCCATTTGGAGCAGGGACGAAAGAAAAAAAATGCATTCACACGACGTGAATGAAAATACGTGCATGAATAAATTTGATAAGCGCGATTAACTCATGAATGGATGTCTTAATTTTACGGTCTCGTGTGTTTCATCGGGAACTTTTTTTTATTTTCGATTTGTACTGAATTTTTAAACCATTTTTACTGCTATTTTTTCTTATTCAGGTCGATTTTTTTTTTTGAGAAATTGATGCGCTGAGCTAGTTAAGTTTTATTTATGTTTAGTATTAAAATTGCGTTTGCTACAAAAGTCATTAGTGTAATTAAAAAATAACTGGATTAAATTTATATGAATTAAAAAATTTATAGATTTTTCTTTCTAACTTAAAATTAACCCTAAATCGGCCGATCTAATTTTATGATTTAAAACTTGATTTATTCTTGTTTATTCTCATGATGTCATAATATAAGTACAGTACAAATATAGTACATATCAAAGTTACAAATTAACGATGAATTATTTGAATTTTAACAAGGACAAATTTTTTGAAATTACGAGATAAAAATTTCGCTGTCCCGTTTTGGTTTAAATGATTTTTTTAATTTCGTAACATAAATAAATGAATAAAAAATTTGTAAATTACTAGATTTTTTTATTAAAATGTGCCTCGTAGAAACCTCTTTTGTGGAATTTTTGTTAACGTTGATTCTGATTTTTTTTCAAAATTAATCATTTTTATTAAGTTATTTGTCAATTTGATAAATTGAAATTCAGCAGAATAATTTATAATAATTCACAGCCACTCGTGAATAAAAGAATAAAACACACACTCAACTCATCGATCAGCGGGGATTCCCGAGACTCTATTTGCACGTGACATTATCACAGAATTGCCAAATGATATTCGCGGAGTTTGCCGTCCGCGACTACGTTTTCAGCTGCACGTACGCTTCGACCGCGATAAAAAAGCAAATGACCTGCTCTAGTCTAATGCCAATGAGGCAGGCAGGTGGGCAGAGGAGCGCGCGACGAGAGCGAAAACACCCCATTACGCCATCGAGCGCCTGCGAAGCTTCAAGAGCGCAACCCGCTCGACAGGCAAATCAATCCGGTTGCCTAATCCAGGCGCTTAGTCACGTAGAGCACGTATAACGGGGCAATTAGTTAGGATATTAATAGCACTCAAAAAGCTGCCAAAGGAGCCTAATGGGGTGCTTAACGTCGCGTTGACAAAATATTGAATTATTGATATCTGCCGAAAAATAATTAATTAGAGATGATTAATTTGTTAATTAATTTTTTTAACCATTTTTAAAATGAAAGTGCAACAGTTTTGTTCTTGGCCGAGGTTCCTTGCAAATTCTGATTGCAAAAATCAGCTGTTAGATCGAGGGTGAGAGTGCTGAAAGTGAAAGTGTTTTGCGGATGGATGACGTATGCGCAGAGGAAACAGCAAAATCATGAGAGAAAAACAACTCGAGGGCACCGGAAAATCGAATTGGGTGGCAGGTCCGGCTTTAAGCATAAATTTGCAAACTTACTAAGGGTCTTCCTGGTCAGGAACGGCGGTCAGCGTCTGTGATGTGCTCGGTGGGAAGGTTGGCGGTGTTCTGACTTTTCGGGGAGGAACGCTGCTCGGTAGAGGTGACGATCAAGGTCAGTCGAGGGCGGGCAACAGCTCCCTCTAACGCGCGCGCCGCCCTATGCAACCTGTTGCACCCCGCGTACTGACGATCTTTTTGGTGCACAAGCGACCGCACGTACGCCCGCCTGCATTGACGTAAGCAGGAAAAGGGAAGGGAACACGGGGACGGACGGATGTGTGTGTGTGTGCGCGAGAGCGCGTGTTTTTTCCTATTTTTAGAAAAATATTAAATTAACCCTCTCCAAAACATGTGGATTTGGCAAGATGATGCGTAATCCACGCCACACAATCAGGCGCCGCCGCGGCACTAAATAATTTTCGCCGATGCGTATTAGAATTTCACCAGGCGTCATCTCTACTTGGAATAACCTTCAGCCGGGCTTTTCGGTATAGTGCTTATTTAACAAACCAAATAACCGTATATATAAGGAGTTGGCCGGTTTGAGTCACGAAGATAAGAGATATAAAGTTTCAGATAGATAGTTTTTCGCAGTTCGTTAAAAAAAGTGATGATTCAGCCGGTTCAGTGTCAGCACGTCCAGGCAGGTTCCATTTTATTCATTCTTGAGAAGGAATTAAAATTTTTATTCACTTTCCTTGTATATGCGGCCGCTTGAATCCAGATAGACAAAACCACGAGGAAAAGGAAACAGAATCATTTCATTTTGCTACCGAACAAGGATACAAAACTTCAGTGCCTGTGCCAGTAGTTAATGGGGACCTTGACTCCTGGCCGACGTAAAGCATTTAATTTAACAAGACATTTGAACCGCTTTAGCCTGGATTACGAACTAGATGAATGGCCCTGAACCTGAACTGGCAAAAGCTCGCTGTTGAAAGACTGCGGTGTATTGCAGTTGTTTTGCGTGTGGTGATATTTATTATTAAATTGCAGAGCTCGCGACCAAATAGCAACGGCGCCGTCGTTTAGACTACTTCAGCTTCATCACGCAGCTTTTAACGTACAATCTAAAAAGCGATCGCTTTTTACATACACCGTCTGACGAGTGACAAGCTCAATTATGCAGTGTGACAACGACTAACTTTAGTTCTAAACTAGTATAGCTAGAAGCGCAACAATTAAATTCTTAGATCGATTCATAACTTTATATGGCATTATAATGTGCTGGAGAGGTGGCGTGTGCCTTATAATTTTCCATTTACGCCTAAAAATAACTTGCAAAAACTTAAAAATAACTTATCAAACCACGAAAAAAACTCCAATTAGGAGTACAAACTTAGTCATTATGAGTGGATTTTTTATTGTTTAATGATGTACAGCTTCTTCCAATTATTTAAAGTCTATATTTTAATTTTTTTTTAATTGGGTTAAAAGACAATATCTTATGAGATGAATCGATCAATTGGTTGCTTTCAACATTGAAAAAATATTTTTTTTATTTTCAGGTTTGTTTTAGGCTCTATAGTTTTAAGCAATAAAAACGAAAAAAATATTTTGAAACCCTATTAAAATACAATTTTTGAGTTGCTTAATTTTCTTTATGACTTAGTTGCTGCTGCCGTCAGCTCTCTCGTGTGCGTCTCTGGTGCGCGTGATTTTTGAGTGTGTGGGAAGCAGCTTGGCTCTATTGAAGTTTTATCTAGTTAAGGGATGTTTCAACCATTTATTTCTGTAGATTCAAAATTTTTAAAATGTAACCCCTTTTATGACAAATGCCAGCTTTGTTTGAAAAATTCCTCTATTGGCCGAATTCAAAATGTTACCTATTTAAAAAGATAAAGCAAGAGATAATTTTAGATTTACGAATACATTTTTAAGCTAGTTGAAGTTTTAATAAATTTAAAATTTGAAACATAATTTTGTTGTGGATGCTGACCAGCGCTTTATATTTATAACTTAATTATTTTGTTAACGGGTTTGAGAAAGAATAGAACTAACTTATCAACTTATTTATTTATGTTCTTTTATTTTGAGCAACATCAGACAAAATTTGTTTAATGAATATTTGCAGAGGCAATTCAAAATGCGCTCACTTATTAACTACTTTGATGACTTCCAAATCACTATCTTCGTCATCTGCGGTGAGATCAACTAATTTTTGGTTAGGTAAATCAGGTGCTCTCTCCTTTTTTATCTCGCATACAGTCAAGACCTCGGCGGGCTCAGGTTCAGGTACAGCGGCAACAGAAGTCGATTCCTCGTCAACAACGCTCCTGGGACTTGGCGTGTCCTGCGAACTGGTCCTGCGAACCAATATCAAGCGGCAGCCGGTGGACTGCTTGACGGCATAGTCATCGTGGGACGTGCTCGTGTCAACTGAGTGCCACCTGGCCACGTGCGACAGAAGCCGCTGCACGGAGTCGTACGCCTTGCCGCAGTGTTGGCACTCCTTGACAGAGTGCTGCTTCTCGACGTGCATGCCAAGCTGGGTGGCGCTGAGGAACTGCTGCTTGCAGATGGGACAACGGACTGAACGGACAGTGCAGTGGATCTTGTGGTCGCGCAGCTGCGTGGCACATGGCTGCGAGATGCCGCAGTTGTCGCAATGGGTCTCCTGCTTGTGCTTCTCCAGTGCCTTCATGGTTGTGTAGTACCCATGGCAGTATTTGCACCGGAGCATCCAGTTCGTAGTAGGCAGAGTGTCCTCGCAGGTGTGCTTTGCAAACAGGGTAGCGCACTTTTCACTAATTTGGCACTTGGGACATGTTGTGTTGCACGTGTGCTTGATGAACGCCATCGAATCGGTGAATTTGAGCTTGCAGTGCGTGCAGGTTTTGCTTCTCATGCCATCAAGACACTGGAAGCGGTGCATCGTCCAGAGGCCGTCGCAGCCCAGCTGCTCCTTGCAGTTCTCGCAGGTGACCGTCTTCTGGTGCGTCCGCAGGTGGACAGCGCGCTGCTTGCACAGGTCGCACACTTTGCAGATGGTCCGGTGCTGCGACAGCTGCTGTTCGCAGCCGAGCACCAGCCGGCACGCGTCGCACTGCTGCTTGGATTGGTGTCTCTTCAGCTCGACAGCGCTGTCCACCACGCTACTGCAGTGCTTGCACGCGAACTCGAAGGCAGCAGCAACCTCCTCTTCTTCCTCCTCCTCCTCGGACGCGTCGTTGTATTGCAGCGCGATAGAACAATTGGGGTTGTTGGCCTGGTGGCGCCGCAGGATGGAGACGCAGCTGAACTGCGCCTCGCACACGAGGCACATAGCGATCTTGTGCGCTTCCAGCGCCGTCTTGCTGGCCAGCACCGTGCCGCACGAGCACTCATTGGACGCGTGTGCCCGCTCGCAGTGCTGCTCAAGCGACATGTCGCACTTGAATAGCTTGTTGCAGTCGTCGCAGCGATAGTTGGTCTGGTGCTGTGCCAGCAGTGCTTTGGAGTCACACAATTGGCTGCAGTACATGCAGATCAAATGCATGTCCTGGCAGTGCTGCATCATCTGCGCTGCGCACGCCACCGGCGCCTGACACAGCACACAAATGTCCCGCTTGTGGTTGTCCAACGTTTTGCGGTCTTTGAACTTGCGATCACAGCCTGGACATCCATACTCTTTGTCTGACGACTGCGGTGGGATTTCAGTCTTGGCTTTCTCTTCAGACAAGTGTCCTTTTTGTAGATGCCACTCAAGCAGATTTCGGCATTTAAACCAATTCGTCTCTTTGCACTTGAAGCACTGCCTCGTGACCTGATGAGAGACGAATTCCATTTTGGGCACAGCCTCGTTGCAATGGCCACACACGGTGGTCCTTTTGGTAGATTTCTTCTTGGGGGACGCGCACCACGCGCACCCTTCACGATGCATCTGCTGGCTGATCTCGCAGGGGAGGATTTCCAGAGTCTTGCGGCAGTGCGTGGCGGAAAGCAGGTGCAGCGTCAACGCCCTTCTCTTGTTCTCCGGCACCTTCAGTCCGCACGCGTCGCAGGTCAGGGTTTTGGGAGCAGCTTTCTTCTCACTCAGCACCCTCTTGTCCTTCTTCTTTGGCGAGCTTCCCTTCCCTTTCTTTCTTGTCAGCCGCCGCCGCTTTTTCGGAAAGAGTGGCCTCTGGAACCACTCGTTGAAAACTCTGTCCAGGATGGGAGGGTAGTCACCAGTCGCTTTCCACCTCATAAGGTAACGGCATTCAGGTTTCCGGTGGATGCGAAAAAAGTTGATGCACGAGTAGCATGTATCGCATTCTGGGCAGTATTTACTGATGCTGTGAATGTTGAGCGAACCTCGGTATCCGCAGTAGGTGCAGCATTTATCCTGCCGCACTTTTATATTCATGGATACGTTGGACGGGCCTGCTTTGGCTGCTGCACTCTCCTGAGGTTCCAGAATGTTTGACAGGCGCGCCAATTTGACTTGCCAGTCAGCGAGATCATCAGCATGCATGTCTGAGGGACGTTTTAGCAACGTTGGTCGGGCTTCTGATTCATTGTTTTCTAGGTTCTCGCTTTTGGCATCTGGGCTTTTCAAATTTTTAGAGTTTATTGACAGGTTGGCTTCAGTGGAATCACCTTCGTCATTCGGAGGAGAAACTATTTCTTGCATCTCTGGTGTTGGGTTGCTTATATGGCGGGGTCGAGCTGAAAATTACATTCCATGAGTGTTTATGTCATACAAGGTTGCAATTAGACTTAAATCATCTAAACTTTAAAATATTTTTAAAATTAAAATTAATACCAGAGTTATGTTCACATATATATCCACGAGAAAATTTCTTGATGCAGGCTCCCAGCAGATCAATCTATAAACAGAGAATTTTGAATTCAAACATTTCAAACATTTCGCAATTATAGTTGATACGTACAATCAGCAAATAGCGAGCATGGGTCTTCGTGCTAGTCAAACTAATCACCGAAATCGTCTGGAAAAAAAAGAATACGCTTCTTAATATTTTTAGTCCACGGTCTGGAGCTAATTCAAATAAGTGTTAAAAATGACTTTGCTTGAAAACTATTTATTAACCTTGATTTGAAAAATTGTCAGAGAAAATTTTTGGAGAAATTGAGGCAGCAAAATGGCAATTTAAAAGAAATCATCTGCACAATGGAGGAAATTTTGAGCACTTCGACCGCAAATTTTAGATTTTCTTAGGTGAAAAATTGAATAAATTCATTTCTTGCAATCTAATCACTACTGCGATGCGTGTGGCAATGAATTGTATATATTATTTAAACAACCGGCCAAATTTAAGTAGCAAAATTTTGGTAGAGATTCCTTTAGAACGAATATACACCTTTATCACGATTTATTATATTTGAGACAAAATGTTGGTGTAGTTGGATTTTGGTACTTGTAGTTTTTAAAAAGGAATTCGATCATTTCTCAAATAGCACAAATTTTTGGCATTATGGCATTTCTCCCATCACCTAAAATCTTTGAACCCGTGGAGCGGACTTCAACAAACCATTTAACCATTTTATAACCATATGAATTAAAATATAAAACGCGAACCAACTTTGATAGTAAGAACTAACGGAGGCAATCAGTTAATACTATTATTGGAAAGAAATTTCAAACACGCGACAAAGTGAAGAGAGAAAACCGAGAGCAAAATATTTCTTGTGTCCATAATGATAAATCAAAACTTCTCTTATCAAGCAGATGTTTGGCAACAGTGGCTAGATTTTAAATTCGAAAAAAATCTCAAGATGGAAATGGAAATATCCCATTTATTTACTAGTACAGTCTGGAGAAATTTAAAAAAAAATTGCAAGGATAAATTACGGAATCAATTGAAGCTCTGGTTTGTGTAGCTATTTCGGCTAATTCCAAGCTTCGTCAGCAAACCAGGTCGTTGAATGACCCACCACATGTGCACACAGACTGACCGGAAATATTTTCTAATGGACAAGCATGACTCATTCACAGCCACTACATACCGATTTACTTGGCAGCGGTTTATCAAAATCTCTCTTTTTGACAGAAAGTTAAGTTGCCTTCCGTTAAGAAAAACATTTTTTGTCGGCTTTTAGGTCTTGGCTAGATGTATGCTCTGTCAGTTTTGACCTTTAACAACCCTGTTCACGCAGGATTATGAATGAGTCAAGCTCGCCCTGTAGAAAATACTAACGGCGAATCTGACAATGAGTGCACATGTGCCAGGCGACTGCAGGGTATTTCCGGTATTTCAATGTCAATGGTCAGGTTTGCTGACGAGGTTTGGCGTTAGCCGAAATAGCTAAACAAAACAGTGCTCCAATTGATTTTGTAGTCGATCTTATAGCGATTTTTAAATTTCTCGTCCTAAACGTAAAATCAAATGAGAAATTTCCATTTTCATAATGGGAATTTGACCAACTCAATATCTTTTTCATGCTTAATCGGTCCAGGCAAAATTCCACAACCTCCCGGGTAAAATTTGAATCAGAAGGGGCCAGATGTGCGATAAAATTGGTTCGCACTGCGCAGATCCAAGATGGCGTCTGAATGAGGGAAATAAAATGCTCTCTTTGGATTGCCGTACGGGTGTCAAAAGTCTTTTCGCGCATTTTCACGTGACCATTTTATCGCGCCATAATTTACCAGACGCCATATCTGCGCGTCGCACGAATCTGGCCCCCGCTGATTGGAATATAACATTATAAATTCAACAATTCTTGTGGCCCGAGTTTGAATTTGAGTATTTTTTTTGGTCGGTGCTGTGTGCACTGCTCGAGCATTAAATTGAAGTTAAAATAATAAGTGAATATATGAATGTCACGACCATCAGCAGTATTGAAATTAGTTAATTGCTATTTCGTTTCTTTTTCTGAAGTAAAAATGGCGCAGCAAAACATCAAGTTGGCGTTGGCACTGTATGTTATCAACTTAAATGAGTCACCATTTGAAACACTTGTATGTACAAAATTATGTACATACACTTTTAGTGTTTTGTCAGATCTTTCAAGCAACTGAAATTTAGAATTCAGATGTTTGTCAGCGGCTCTATGTAGATATGAATGTACGCGCCGAACTCTCATTTTGTAGCCATGTTTTAAACAAGTACTCATATAAATATGTAAATATATGTAGGATATGTATGATACTGCATTTTTCTTGAATTTCACCACATGCACCATAAACATCTCGTTAATGCCCTATAATCCTACCGAGATTTAATGACCCATAAGATGCATACCAAGTTCTACACTTTTCACTGATTTATAAATATACATAATGCATCAATCAATCTTAAATTAGATACACTTACCAAAGCTAAAATAATCAGTAAATTTCCACCATTGTTTACTAAGCGAAACGCGAAACGCCAAGGAATGCTAATGCACTGTGGTGCACAGGTGCATAATGAGCAAGTGGCAATTGTAGGAACTAACTGATATCACAAGTTGTAGATAAACATGGACTATGATAAATCAAACTAAGCGTCGAGGCGTGCGCTGTTGCACTTCTAGTTTTTACCCATTAACAACAGCTGGTGGCGCTGTTTGCTCCGATGGAGGGGGGACGATGGCTCCGCGGGAAACCGCTACAGCACGCACCATATACCCTTTCATGAGCGATAATTAAATCTATGAAAGCTAGTAATAAACCGTGCAAGAAGAAGAATTAAAAAAAATTTGTTTCCTCTAATTTCGTATTATGTAATATAAGGATCATAAGTGTTTTTCTTTCGTACAAAATATAGCCGCTCTGAAAATAATTTCTTTGGCTTCTTTTACGCTTATCTCAATTTTATTGACTCTGGCAAGTGGCACGACAGTTTGTATCTCACAATCAGTTCCAGAGGCGAAATTCGTGAAGCGGCAAGTGGCCTCATATTCAAGCGTGATGCGGGGGATCGGAGATTTTAAACCATTCTTGATAACCTCAGAAATAAATATATTTGAGGAGCTCTTTTGTGTTGTTTTGTTGTATTATATTATTTTTTGTTGGTTTGTATCTTCAGAGATGGGCAACTTTGCGTTCCATTTTCGTAGCAAACGAATAACATAATATATGGTCTGACGAGCTTCATTGAGAAAAATGCCCAGTACACATAGAAGAACCACTTTAAAAGCCTCCAAACAGCGGTCTTATATTGAAATTTATTCACACATACTGGAAAGGTGCAAACCAGCGAGTTAGTTGATTATAAAAAGACAATGTTTGGGAGGTGGCCTATCCAAGAAAATCCACCCCATCTAAGCCAGAGATCAATCAAGTGTGCTATGAATGATCAAAATAGTTTTGCTTAATCTTTATTAAGTGGCATTTTTTATAAATTTTTATTTTATAAACACAAACGCAAGGCACTTAAACCATTAAAATAAAATCACAAATTTTTGTAAATAATATTTTATTTTAAATTTCAACTATTTACAATCCAACAAAACGACTGCTTGTTACATTGACAGTTTAATTATTGATATAATTATCTGCAAAAATAATATATACGTATGCGCCCAAGTCAGTAGTGGAAGCAGGCAACTTTGCATCACATAAAAATATTTGCTTGCGGCGATATTCACACGTGAATGCGTAATACCTTGTTTAGATTTTCACGCCATAAACTCAACTGAAATATATGTACTCCATATAACTTTTCTCAAAAATAAATTTGCGTGTATCTACTCAACTGAATAATTGACCCAAGATATTCACCATTTTTGTACAAAGTATAGATAGGTGTGATATACTGTACTGCGTGTAGTGTGTGTCCACCGATACATTTGAATTGAGCAGTTATTCGAATTTGGCCAGCACAATAAGTTTTTCCTATAACGAATAAAAAGTCCTTAAAAAGTTTATTGATTCAGCAGGCACTTTCAATAACCATCCATCGGAATGTGCTGAAGCAGTTCCACGCGCGATAATAAGTTTAAAATTACTGATGAGATGATGTGTCAGAGTTATCTAGAATTGAGGCTAATATCTGCAGGAAGGTCGTGAGGCTGGTCAAGGCCGCCTCGCAGCCTCTGCTCCATGCTAATGTACTGCCTGATGAGCCGTGAGATTTCGTGCGCCTGGTCTGTCTGCAAGCGGGTGATGCGTTGCTGCATGAGGTTGCCGCACTTCATGTCCAAGTACAGGATTCCATCCTCAGACTTAACTTTCCTGGTTGATATCACCTCGCTGAACGGATAATGCATCAGAGTCTCCTGAAAATTAAATTTCATTTGGTCAGCAGTGCAATATAAATCATCTCAATCAAAAATGTCTTAATTAGCATAAAAAATGCAAATAGAGTGATTTTGAAAGAAAAACTAATTTAACTACTTGTTTTTAAACGCTGTAGTTCGCAAAATAGAACTTTAAAATGTATTATCTGCAGTTCAGAAATGAAACCTCCAGCCATCTCTTGTTTTGTTCAAAACACACATGAATAATTTGATTAAATTAAAATCCAAACGAATCTTTTATTTTGGGTCAATTTGTTCAAAATCAGACAGAATAAAAATACTTACATGAGTCATGAGGTCCAAAAAGTGGACACCATGTCGGTTCAGAGCCAGAATGTGGTCAGATCTTTCCTTTGGATCAGACACCCTCTTTACAGCAAAGAAGCTAGATCCAAACAGTGGCCACTTAGAGAGGAGCTCTGAAAATAGACACCATAGAAATTAAATCAAACGCCTTTTTTGCAGTTCAATAGAAATACATACCCAAGACTTGAGCCTTGGCCTGGGAAACGGTGAGCGGCTCGACTTCATGCCAGCTCGCCTGCACCATGTTGACCCACTGTGCGGGCTTCAAGTCTCTGACGCCGAGGGCCGGTCTAGGAAGCAGGAATTTTGTCTCTTTCATCGTCGGTAAGTGGCTCAGATCGGCAGCTCTGTGCAAAAGGGCAGCCACCTTTGCAATGTCGTACTGAAAAATACAGAAATAATTAGAAGAGGAAACATAGAATATGTATGTTTTTTAAATAGAGATTAATACTATACTTGAATCATTCAACAAAGATTTTATACTTTTTGAAGCAATATCAAAATTTAAACAACTAAGCCCAATTTCTTGAGGATCACATTCCCAATTTTTCAGTCTAATTGAGTTAATATTTGATGTTTCATTTAAAGCATAGAGTGTAACAAGTAGTTTTGCAGAAAGAATAAAAAATGATCACTTACGACAAGTTCCTGGTCGAGCTGTTCTCCTGGCATGACCAAAAGCAGTCCTTCCAAGTAGTCTGGTGCCACTTGGTTGAAGACAACTTCGACATAGAGTGCGCTCTCAAGTCTCATTTGGTAGAACCACACCGAGCGGCAGAAGATGAGGTAAAAGACCTGCTGGTTTTTGTGCAGCTCCGTCGTCACGTCCAACACGTACTCTTCCCTGGCCAGAGGCATGGTGAATGAGTCGCCCTCGACGATGCAGTAGAGTGAGAACTCCTCAGTCTCGGGACCAGAGGCGACACCAATCACGGTGCAGATCTCTTCAATGATGTCCTGCGAGCCGCGTGGCATTAGTTACTTTATTTCTTAAACTTAAATTAGCGAGTGGGCATTACCTGCACGACGGTGGTTGACTTTGTGTTGATGACACGCTCAGTGCCACCAGGCAGTCTGTAAATCTGGCGCTTAGAGTTCCTGCCAGCGCTAATGGCAGTTATTTCTTCCACGCTCGGCACGTTTTTCCGGCCGCCATACTTGAACGTCTTGCGCAGGTTTTGCAGACAAACGGTGGCGGTTCCTATTTTTATTTATTCGAAAATAATTAGAAACTTTAACTTAAAAAATCAAGTTGATAACTTGCCATGATAAGCTCTTCTTTTGTCGTACGCAGAGGTTTCAAGGTATTTGAAAAGGTATTGTTTGAGTGTCGGCGAGCAAGTGAAATAGGCTGCGATGATGCTGAAGAGCCGCCATCCCCGTTGACATGAGTCGGGATTGGGCGATTTGTTGTTAGTGGTCTGCTTCATTATTTGGCAGTAAACCTCATCTCGCAAGCTCTCGTGTTTGTGACAGTGCTGAGGGGAAATCATTTCAAAATGGTTTATCACTTGGCTGAGCAATAATCGCAACAAAATTGTGTGGTGTGTGCGCATTCTCTATTCAACATGGTCGAAGCGACCTAAATGTGGTTTGGAAACTGTGGTCCGGTCGTTTTTCATTATTTAACTGGCAAACTAGTTTTCTGCTCACCATGAGAATAGTGTAGACGCATTTGACCTCGGTGACCTCGGGAGGCATGGGCAGGTCGCCCATGTAGCACATGATACTGGAGAAACACTCGACGGCCAGGTCGCTCAGCTCTGCAGACTCCAAACGCAGAAGAGACTGTTTTGGCGGCTCGGCCGAGAATTTCACCATGTCAACCTGGAATTTGAAGAGCAAAATTTATTTAATTATCCTGCGCCTGCCAAACTACAAATTTTTTGTCTAATTAATGGAAAACTGTGCAAATTACTGCTGTTTCATAATCGCTGTAATTTTCGTGCCTTGCATGGATTTAATTTCCTTCAAAGCTGTTAAAAATGCGCATATATTTTTGTTTTCACCGCCTATTGCCTAAAATGTGGAAAAAAGCAACAAACACAAATGTGGAAACGCACGTGAGTGTGTCTGACGCCGCGGTGATCGTGATTTACACGCCGTGTATTAACAGCAGACTTGCACACACACGAGCGTTACTTTCTAAAATATCAGTGATAAAGCTTAGTGTCTGGCGCGCGATTGTTTCGCACAAAAGCTGACCCCGTTGCAGCCACCGGTGCGATCAAAACACAATTACCACCGACTGTGTTTCCTTCCATCGCGAGTTATAATGATTGATCCAAGTGAAATCAACGACAGTGATAATTGCACATGACTGTGCCAACGGAATGCTGATTTAGAAGCTCGGTTGAGTCTCGCATAGAACGACAGCTTTAAATTCTTTGAGTTCAAAGCATCTTTGGTTCACATCGTTTAGAAGGTTTTTACAATTTTAAGGAGTCAAAAAGATTTTCGTGCTGACGTTTTATTACCCTAGTAACAATCGTTGTTTGGTAAGGCAGTTGGAATAAAATAGAGATGAATTATTTATCGCTGACAGAATAAGGCTGACGCCCAGTCACGCCCCGAATTTCGGTAATTCCCGCGCAGAGGGTACCAAGCTTTTGTTCACTCAAGGGCAGTCTGGTCAAAAATCCATCTTGCATCCGCAGAATCGTGTGATCTTTTGAAAAATTCAGTCGGAAAAGAGAAAATGATTGTTCTTCTGAGGACGTTTGCATACAATGGGCGCAACAAATGACGACGAAGGCTCCGAACACAATCAAATAACAGCAGTGCCAATAACGAAGCGCGTTAATGAGGTTGCAGCCGAAGAGTCATTGAGCGCTTGATTTTCAGCATAGATTGTTGTCGTGCTCGATGAATGTGAGCACCGAAAATATCAGATCCCGGCTGTTGCTTTCTCCGGGCTACAATGGTTCCCATAGCGCTCCATATATGACCTACTTCACTCTCCAGAATTTGTTTCATAACGCCAAATATGCGGGAGATTAAATCCGAATTACTCTCGCTCTCTCAGGTTATCAATGATTCGGCCAATTTGATAATTTAATGCTTTTAAGAGCGCGCAATTACTTAGCCTGCAGCCTCGTGACCGGCGCGTGTTACGCAAGGCACGTTTTTTATTCAATAAATAGCAGTCATCGCGTTAAAATGCATAATAAAAGTGAAAGAAAAATGTTTGATTGCTCAGCGCTTTGGTGCAGATAAAAAAAAAGTATTTCTCAGTTGCATAAATCCTCGGAAAGGCATATATTTACCTGTTCCTTCCAGGTCCAGTCGCTCGTGTTGTCTTTGCTCTTCTTCTTGCTCTTTTTGTTGTTTTTGATGCTCTCGATGACCTTGAGGGAGCCACTGATGGAGCCATCTGCGGTTTTCAGCATTTCGAATCTGCAACAAAGGATCACAAATTAAAAACGAGGCTCTCGGGTATCAACTCAAAAGGGAAAGAGCTCTCTGCTTCTAATTGCTCTGATTCACCACTTCCCTTCAATTTGATGCATGATTTTGCATTTTTGTTGACAATGAAAACTCTGGCTATCAACTTTCCCATTCACAAGAAACGCCAGCTTTTTACGATGGGGAAAAATGGTTAAAAATACGAAAAGAATTGTTTCTAAGAAATAATTTGTAATTAAAACCATAAATGCAGCAGGGAAAGCATTTATTAAAAATATATCGTTTAAAAAAATACAATCCTCGTGCTGTTGATTATCAAGATGAGATCAAAACCACGAGATGAATATGTGGTGTCGACCGCAATCAGCATCGCCGAGGTGTTATCTTTCGCGGATGTGCCGATGGAGAAACTAGTCGCTCTCTGTATTTGGCCGATTGTGCTTGGGTGCCGATCACAAAAAACGTAGCAAATTGAATCAGTGCATTACGCGTCCGATTTCGCCGGCGTGGGTACAAAAACGCGCTTTGACGGTGCTCAATCACCGCGAAACTGGATTAATCTTGGCAAAAAGGTGCAGCGTACACATTCATGCAACTCGAAAGTACCAAGTGGCAATTACGGCCATATTTTTAACTCGCCGGGAGAAATATTGAGGCGTTTTTTCACCCGATTAATTATTTTCAGTGTGGTTGGTTACACGCAAATTATGACGCTTTCTCCGCACGTAATTTCATTGCGACAAGTATAACCAACAATGTGACATCAAGCGGATCATGACGAGATCAAGCACTTCGCTTCCTTCTCAACAATCTTTCAGATCCAACTGACAGGAAATTAATCTTGTCTCGAGAAAGTTATGAAGATGACACTGCATGAATGGCAAAAAAAACTCAACTATGCGAAGGAAGTAAAACTCCCATGTAAGATCAAACGAGTAGAATATTTTACCGTACTGTCAATTATTTGCAAAACAAATTATACGTCATTTAAAAAGATAATTTTAATTAGTTTTGTAAGAGAGTAATACTATTTACTCTTTTTCTACTCATGGAGTGTTTGTTGTTGTTGTCATCAAATATCTAATTGTGGCAATGGAAATTAAATTTCAAAACAAATTTAAAAAAAGGACATCGCATTTAGAATATTTTTAATTTTAAATTAACTAATTAGAAAATTATAAATACTGGTTAGTGCTTTCTGCTTTGTAATAAGCGCATAATGTAACAAGATTCCACTGTAAACCTGATTAAAAAAATTTAAGGGATATCTCAAACTGATGAGATCACAATATATTTTCTTTGCATGAAAAAGATAAATACGGTAATGTAGATAAGAAACTATAAAAATTTCTACTCTATTTTCAAATCTAAACAAGTCCAGATAAAGTAAATATAATCGTTCAGAAAATAACAGAACTGAAACCTTTGGTTGGGCCAAGGGTCGGAAAGGAGGTGCTTCCGCCATGAGGTGGACCGCTTCAGCGGCGGGGCTTCAGGGTAAAGCACCAGAGGCTGGAGGCCGCTGCGGTACGGGCTCCACGAGAGCATTTTCGAGGCCAGACACAAACTGGCAGGCCCTATTCTCACTCATTGTCTAGCATGCACCTTCCCACCCACTCCTTTGCCTCAGGACGCCGATTCCGTATGGTTGCAGTTGTGCCGAGTCGCCGTCAGGAGGCGCTCCGGACCATGAGACCGGCCGACGCGTTTCTCACATTTCACCGTCTTACATTCGAAGCGGCTTTTTTTCGCACGAACCAGTTCATCTCATGCATTTTCATTTGATGCATTTTAATTGCAGTACAGCCATCGCACACCATACAGGTTAAAGCTTTTCACGCCTGTGCCTTGCTCCTGAAGAAATCTCACAGTGCCGCGGTGAGAAAGTATGTTTTCTTGTTTGCGCATTTGAAATTTAGCTCTTTAACATAAATTTGGCCCCAAGAAACTTTTACTCGTGATTTATGCCACCTTCAAAGAGAAAAGTGAAAATTTGAAATGTTAATATCTTGCGTTGGAGCCACTTTCGATGGTAATCTGCCATGAATTCAATATTACGTAAAATGAACCGATTTTTCGCAAGATTCCGAAATATTTGGTACTTACTTTTCGGGGCTGTTCCTGAAGTGCAGCATGGCAAATTGCAGCAGCGAGTGTTTGCCGTCGTGGACCACGCTGTTGGATCTACCCTCGCGGCTCATGCGCCCTGAGGGGGGAGCGGAATACTCCTTGTTGGCCACCGGCACCTGGACCTGCGGGTGCATGCCCCTCGTCCAGCCATCGTGCTCGCCCTGCGGAATCGACTCCACCTGCTTCTGCTGCTGTCGTTGCTAAAACATCGCACAAAGAAAAAGTTAGAGAAAAATTGAAGAATATATTCAATGAATTAAATTTACAAAAGGATTTTAAACAATGGATAGGATAGAAGTGAAATTTAATAAGATGGATAAATATTGAATAAAAAAATAATAAGTATCGATCAAATTTCATTGCAACTGATGATTGCGAGGTCCATATAATTTAATTATGGAACGTTTTCATGTAGAAGCGATATCAAATATTTTGAGTAGCATGAGATAGACAGACATCGCATGTGGCAGATAATAAAGTATGCAATCTGTTGGACGCGCACGTCCACCAAGTTGCCTATCTAGCAGTAGATATTTCTGTTGATCTGCATCAGTGCTTTCATGTGAAGAGAATCGCACAAACTCTCACAACAACGAGAGCTGCGAGAAAACGCACCAACTTTTTATATAATAGCTGCCCCATTTCGTTTCACTAGAAAGATTTTTTACGAAATAGCTTCATTCTTTAAAACCGCAACCAAATGCAGCTATCACTGTACATTCGCCATTCAGCTGATGAGGGTTTAAAATACCCAAAGCAGACTTGCCTTGTCAGATTTCTAGCGGAAAATAATTATTATGCATCGTTCCAGATAATATTCGCGCTTGTTGGAAATGATCCTGATATATGATAGGTTTATTAATCATGAAAGGCATAATAAAGCTTAATCTTGCTAGCTTTGAGACAGGCTAATATTCTTCACAGCTCAAAAAAGGTAGTAGAAAATGTTTCAGAAATAAATGTACATTTTTTAACATGAAAGGAACAACTTAATGAGGATTAAAAATCGAAACAACCATATGCTGTAAGTTATTCCTAGCTTTCCAGATTTTCTAACCGCTCGCGTCAGAATGGGTTGTATAGCTTGATCCCTAGTGAATGTGAGCATTTTTTATTATTATTATATAGAACAGGGAAGTGACAGTTTCCAAATTATTGTAAAAGATTCTCCCTTCACACCTCAGTGAATGGTAACTGTGAAATGACTGCTAATCATAATTACGGAAAAAAGAAAAATTAAACAACGAACTGTAAATCAAAAACAAATTTTGAGCTCGTAATGGAATAGCCACCCTAAAAGTCTTTTGTAAATTTCTGATAAGTTTAAAAAAACGATAAATATAAAAAGGTGAATATAATTTGACGATAAAACGACAATGAACCTCGTTTGAATGTTCCTACTGAGCTGCTAAATCATATCCACGTTACTCAATTTTAGATCAGTTACAACATCAATCTAGTCCTCGCGCTGCGATGCTTTTTAACCAAACCATCATTTCGTTATAAACAAAGGAGCATTAGTAAAACAACTAGAGCTGAATGAATCAATTTTGCCAATTAATGTTGATTGGCCTGCTGGCAATGCAAGGAGGAATAATTTGCCACTGAATGCTGATAGGCGCGTGTTTGGGTCTGGTGCGCGTCTAATTTTGACTGTGCGGTCGACTTTCTGCCAGCAAATCATTCAGCGTGACGACAGATGCGCGCACTTGATAATAAGCAATAATGCGAACGAGTGTGTGTGTGTATGCCTATCTGCGAATCTATTTTATATAATAATACAATAACTGGGTCTGCTGCCTAAGGGGCACAAATAATCTGCCTTTGCTTTACTGCCGCTGCACCCACTTTGGCGAAAAGTGTTGTTTCCGACGCTTGCGAAATTGTGTACTGCACTTACAATTACGTGTCGCAACTCGTTTGAATTGCAAGTTTATGACTAAAACACTCTCATAACATGCTCGTTTTCTTCAAAGTAGTTAACTTGATCTCTCATACAGGTCATAGCTACAATTTTCTTTCTTTTCGCTTTTCCATTACAGAGAGAAATAACTATGTGATGCAAGTGTACAGCTTTTTATTTATCATTTTCCTAACTTGACTTGACAGAAATTTACAAAAGGCTAAAAAATAATTGTGTGTCTATAAGTTTTCAGGGTGGCTTTTCCATTACTTTCGTTTTGATTTTCAGTGTAATTTGATTCTCGTCTGTAATTTTGTTTCAAAACTGTTTCACAGTTAGCCACTAACTAAAATGGGAATCTTTTACACTATTTTGTTTTCGGACCAGTGAGAAAGAGCGATATCAAATTTATAGCGTCTATGATATGTTAGCCAAGCTTTGTTCTAATTCTCTATTTTCGTTTTCTGGTGCCATAAAAAAGAAAGTCGGATTCTTCTTTGACGCTCCTCAATCAACACTCACAATCAGCCACGAATTATTCTTTTATTTCAAATGCTCGTTTACGAAATTAAGCAATCTTCAAGCTATTGAAACGAATAGTATTAATACTATTGTTCGTGTTTTATATTTTCCTTTTGTCTCGCCTGCCTTTCTGAGGAGCCTTGAATACAATGCAAACAATTTCGCAGCGTGAAGCGTCCATAAAAACCGACAATGACTTTGGCTCTTCCGCCTTAAGGCGAATGAATTTTTCACTTTTATCAAGTGGGTTAAGAGCAATTAGCGTTGCATGCAATCAGATAGTGTTTGCGTTGCGCTGTTGCGCAACGACCGACCGAGGTGTCAAAAATTATTTAAACCATCACACAAGGCAGAGAAAAATACCCACGACAGCTGCCAGAGAAATATAGAATATGCATCAGAGTGTGACACACAAAGAGCGTTGGCGCAATTGCAGTGTTGTGAGTGATCGGTCAATTGAAATTCGGGCGGCTTTGGTTTTGCAACTATGATCGACAAACGGTTACGGGACAAAGGACGACGACGTGACTTTATTACACGATCGCGATCGTCGCAATCAGCTACGCTGACTAGGTGAATGAATGAATAGTAAAAGTGGTTTTCTCTCACCCATGCATCGGGTGCCGCAGTTGCTGCTGCTCCAGCGACTGGCTCAAATTACCCGCGACTGACTTTCAGTCTGGAGTCTGCCGATGATAATTTATTAATCTTTCACTCGCAGAGCCATTGAGACAAATCATTCACGCTCATACGCAGGTATTCCTGCGGTTTCTACCCGTCGGCTAGCTTCTGTGTGTGCGATTTTAAAGGGGCGGGCTACTACTCGTTCGGAAGCGGATTCAGTTTTGAAAGCGCTGACCACAATTTGGTTGATCGCCTCTCGTGGCGTTTCCCTGCCCAGAGCGTCGGCAGCGGTGGTTTTATTGGCCCCTTTATAGCAACGGCCTTGCATGTAGGTAAATTTTTTTACAAACTCCGGCTTACGCAGGTTAAAAAATATGCAAATACAACAATAATAATGTTAATCGAACTTGCTGAGTGCGCTGCGGGCAAGGATGTGTTCCCTTCGTGGCGCGACAGGTCTTTTTAAATTTCACGCCACACCGCTTTCATCGCCATCGACACGCATTTAGGAAGCGAAATATGAGTTGTAATTGCACGGTGCGCGCCGTGCCGATAATTATGTTGCATGCAAAGCAAACGAGCTGCATTTCGTCATTTGCATTTCACACCAGAAAATGCATTCCAACCTTATCATCGGTGTCGTGTTCAGGATGCTCGACGGCCAATCTCGTCTCGTACATGCGCACCTTCTCCTCCAGCATTTGCAGCGTTTGCTGAATGTCCTTCAGCGTGTCCGAGGTGCCGGCCTGCTCGTCGTCGGCCGCCTCGGCAGCCTCTATTTTTTCCTCAGTCAGCAGCCTGATGGCCAATTCACCCGACTTGACGGACGCGTTGTCCGAGGGTTGTTTCAGTTTGATCTTGATCACCTGCGAGTACGCCGCCTCGGGGGCCGGCGGAGGCGTGCTCGCTTGTCTTTTGGGCGCCTCGACGTCCTCGTATGCGCCTTCCGAGACGATCACGTCTAGCCGAACGCACTCTTCGACCACTCGGTTTTGCTGCTCGTCGTCGGAGCTGGCGATGGAGGCCGGTGCGTGGCCGTCGGTGCCCGAGTCGGCCGACTCTTCGTCGGCAGGGGGTGGCAGGGATGCGGCCTCGCTGCCGCCCGAACTGCTGCTCAGCAGGCTGTCCGTCGAGATCGTTCGGCCGCGCATTTGGCCCTCGTCGTCCGCGTGAAACTCGGCCAGGATGGACTCCCGGTGTTTCAGCTTACGCCTTTGATAACAGCACCGCCGATTATGACTTAATTGTTCGCACACGTTCGCGTTATTAAGTGGCCAAAATTTGAGCGTAATGAAAAATTATATATAAAATAGGTTAAAATCCCACTAAGAGCTATTAATTTTTTAAATGAACAATAAAAATGGAGAACAGTTAACAATAAAGAATCTAAAATATCATTGATTGTGAGCGAATTTTTTAAAAACAACTTCTGTTGCAGCTTTTCTTTTATTTAAAATTATCAACGTCCTTTCTGATAGCTGCTAAACGCTTCCAACATTAGAAATTCCAGATAATTTTTCAATGTTGAATCTGGAAGCATGCTCTGATTCTTTGTGAGTCTATTCATATTGAGAGCTTGCCGCTAGTTCTGTTTACGTTTTCTTGCCATAGACGTTTAAGAACTGCGTTTTAATAACAGAATGTAAAACCCTTTCATGAAGACATTTTTCTTGTTAATAATTAAAAAAATCAAATCCTTATATTTTTGGTATGCAATAAAAATTATCGAATGACCATTTCCTTTAATGGTCTTAAATTGAATAGTAATAAAAAGCTATTTTTCCTACCCAGATAATTGGCTGTTTTCCCCCGTAAAATTATAAGAACCCTTTAAATAAAAAATAAATGAAGATGTTTTGAAGCTTTGTTTTAAAAAGCAAATCAAACTTTTTCAGCTACAAATTTTACCAGTTTATCGATGCAAATTCTCAATCTGCTTGTCAAGAAGTAAATTTTTTTTTAAAAAAAGTCAAATTTTGGCCACTGTTCACGCGTCGCAGCAGCGATCGCTACCTGAGAGTGTCGGGCAAGTGCTTCCAGTTGCTCTGCATGTTATCCTGCATTTGCTGGCGGGTGTCCGCCTCGTCGCGCTCCTCCATGAGCTCGCGATTCGTTTCTTCCGCGATCAGCTTGAGGCCTCGTAGGCCGTTGCTGGCGTGGATGAGTCGAAAGAGGGTGGATAGCCGCTTGGACGGCGGCGCAACCCTCCGCACCACACTCTCGTCCGTCGGCATCACATCACACTCGAACCACCAGACGCACAGGTGTTCGCGACACTCGCTTTCCAACGACGGCACGCCACTGACTAACCGACCGATCGTCAGCCGAGCCGCAACGGCTGCGATTCCGCCGGGCTGGAGGGGCGGCCGAGAGCGCGCGGAGGCGGCTCTCCTGACTCATAATAATTTTCGTTTTGCGCCTCCTTTTTTGCAGATTTTTGTAACTTGAAGCTGCTATTTATTTATCGCATGTCACGCGGAGGAGTAATTTGTTGTTTTTGCATTTTCTCATATTTCGTCTGCGAGGCGCACGCATGGTTTTTTTCCTCGGCTCTCTCGACCACTACACCCATTTGAGAATACTTTTCACTCGCATACGTTTCACAATGATTTTTGTCACACCAATGCATGCTCAGCAATTTGATATGCAAATGCATCTGGTTTTCAAATCGCTGCTTTCCAGGCACGTGCGTTAAAAGCTACAATTGCAGCAATCACGCTTTTATTTAAAGCACCTTGGGCAAATGTTGGTGCTTCTGGTCAGTGACTTGATAACTGGACATAATAAAGCAAACAGCTACCCGGGCAATTTTTGTCAATGAAATCATTTTTGATTGGGAACTGCTGTTTTAAACAGATGTTGGTTTTTCGAACGCCGTCTGTTCTAGCTTCCTAGTATTTTCCAAATAGCAATAATGCGTGGCGACTTAATGAGCGCTGCATATGCCTTCGCATAAACACATGACCGCGAAAAGACGACGATGATAATAAAAGCAAGCAGACTGCCAGTTTCAAAAAGAGGTATAGAAATCTGGCTGTGAAGAGTTCCAGGTGACCGGCTGACTGAATTATTACACATTTAAACTGGAGATAGTGAATGAGAAAGCCTGCTATGGCCGTGAAAGATCAGAGCGCAGAGCTATAAAATCCGATTTTACAAAGTTTGTCACACTACCTATTTATTCAGGAATTAGCGGCGGCGATAAAAATAATTGTAATAGAAACCGAACTACGCCACAAAGGCTCTGTCAGAGAAAATTAGCAATTTAAGTTAGGTTGGACAAAACTCGCCTCCAGCTGAGCGGAACAATTCACCTTCAATTCGCGTATAATAAAGGCAATTGCTTATAAGACATCGTTTTGGGGAGCTAAGAGAAATTTCCAACCGACCGAAATGCAGGAGAGGAAATTGGCACTCGTTTTTTGCTCTGGCATATATGACACATCCTAAATTTTCCCCGTTCATGGCCGGCGTGTATTGTGCGCGCATCTGGCGCGGCTGAATTAGACAAAATACAAGCGCCTCCGTATCATCCTGGACATCTGCATCAACCAATTTACGTATGTGTGCAGTGACGAGGCAAAACGGTGGCAGACAGTTGGTGAAGTAAAAATGGAATAATTTTCAACCGACAGTTATAAATCGCGTGAGCTGTAAATAAGTCGTTCACAAAATGCTGCCGGAAGTTGAACCACATGGAATTTTATTCAATGTTCAAAACTAATTTGAGCGATGTTAAATTAAGAGCCCTAAAAAACGAGCGTGTATGGGACTTAGGCCGAGGAATGGTCCATAAAACAATTAAAATTTCGACAGTTTGACGAAGAGTGTGGGAAACTCAGCTTTTCTTTTGAATGAGCAATACAAGATCTCAAACTTTCCACAGCGAATATATACACCACATGTGTGAGGTTTCCAGAAATGTCATGAGTTGACGCGAAATATGATGGAAGAAACTAGTAGGTGAAACACACACACATGTCCTTCCGTTTCTTCCCAACGGCGTTTTCTCTCGCAATTAGAGAACGCAGTATGTTATTCTGCTGCGAGCGGAGACCGAGCAAAATTAAATCATTTAAATCTGTGCGATTTCGCAACTAACGAGCATAATTGCCTTGGACGACGCAAGTTTCACAAAAGTCGGAAGTGTATAGCACACGGCACCCACCAGAAATATCTCGATTTGGACAAATCGGCGGTCTACCCAGAACTAATTGCTCTTCCTGCTCTTAATAAGTCGCGAGTTGGCGGATGAAAATTTGCAACATCAAAGCGTTTCCACAAATGGAAAGGTCAAGGATGCGTGGCTCATTCGTTTGTAAGGCGTAAATGTGGCAGGTTTAATAAATTAAAATTTCATCCTTGGCAATGGCAGCGGAAAATTTCTCTTTTTCAGAGTGAAACTGCGACAAACCGAGTGTACATTCCTCGGGCCACGCAGACCAGTCCGGCGAGCGACGACTGGTCTCGGGGCACAATACACTGACCTGGCCCAAGGTAATTGGATAATTAGGCCAACTACTGGCTGCTGCATCTCGACTGCAGTTCGGCAGACCGAGTGCTCGATAAACGCAATACCGTTTAATGTGGCCGTAACGGAACTAGTTGTCGCGCACTTGCATCTCAATCACTTTGGATTTTCAGGAAAGAGCAAACCTATAAAGATCTCTCCTCCACAAATCTGTGCAAAACTCTTTCAAACAAGTAGTGCTGAGAATTTTAATGAGTGATCGTTACTACAGTTCAACAATTTTTAATGCCAAAATTCAGTTTTTCAAGCGCATTGGAGGTAATTTAACGAATTTAACAGTAATTAGAACAAAAGAGTTAACATGATCATAGACCAAATAACTCTTGAGATGAATCCAGACGAATCGCAAAAAATAAGAATTTTCCACAAAATAATGAAGAGCAGCATTTTAGTCATGATTATAAGCATTATTTGAAACATCTAAAATAATTATCACTGTGTTGTATGCGCGATGCGAATCTGGAGCAAAAGCGTCCGATTATAAAATCAACTTCACAAGTGGGTTATTTTATTTATTAAAGCGTTGCTGTACTGTATATTCTTCCATAATGTACGGCCCGCGTAATGAATAAGTGCGCGCATCGAGCAAAACAGCTTCTCTCCATACAACGAATCTCGTCTCGGCCGGCGCAGTCCGCGTGTGCCACATATTTACGTGATGCAGCAGAACTCTTGTTTGGCCGGCTGGCTAGCTGATTTATTTATTAATTCCTGCGTCATCTACTAAATAACAGTAATGCACTCCGCGAGAGATGTGGCCGCTCGGCAATTTCTCAGAAATATCTGGACTGCATTCTCGGCCAATTTGTGTAAGAATCACTCGAAAGTTGATCAAGAGATCAATTAATCACAAACATCGATCATATAGCCGGTGAAGAAATAAAAGCGTTCAACCGGTTAGGATTTTATTCCAACTGAAATCCCTGATTCCGAAAAAAATAAATCCTGATTTTAAATCTTTCATAAGCTTCAGTGAAATTGTTCGCGGGATTGCTTCTCTAGCTGTTCTATTGTTTTCCAAGAACTGAAATTTATACTATCTGCAGCATGGTATGAATTCATATTTTGGCCAAGAAATTAAATTCCTAATAATTTCCATTGAGAGACTTCGAAGTTAAATTTTTGAGCAATTTTTGGATGACCGATTGTATTTTTTCTTGTTATCCCTATGAACGAAGTATTGGACTTTGTTATTGCTAAAAAAATCAAGGTCTGAACGTAAAGACAAAAGCGTCACCATAAAAAGAAACGTTTTGAAATAAGGCGTGGATTAAACAGGAAAAAGATAGAAAGTGTCAGATGACAGCAAATATTTATGCACAGCCGAGTCAAATATTTGAAGATTGCATCAGTACCGAGTGCCGGTATATTGAGTCACGCAATCCCGCACCTATTGTGCATAAATCAACAGTAGCGTCAGTAGCGTTTCATTTTTTAAGTGTGCACAGCAGGAAAACGGAGATTTTCCGGACGAAAGCGAGAAAATTTGAATACAATAATCCGTCTCCCAAATGAAACCAAAAGTTACATAAATTAAATCACAAAGGGTTCGCAAAAGTGCTCGTGCCGAGTGAGATAAGCCAAAAAGAAAGCGCGAGTGAGCCCGGCGCCGAATATAAACACACGAGAGCTGCATGGCATGCGAGTGAGTGATATATTATTAATACGCAAGTAGTAATTTTAATCTGAATTCTGGCTGTAGTAGTGTGGTCGGTGAAAGCATCTTGGCTGCGCATTTGGCTGTTCTGCCGCATTTCTTCTTCAAAAAGCCAGGCTCCGCTTTCACCTGCCGCGAGAAATAAATCTCTGTCCGACACTTTGTTTTAAGCCCGCTTATATGGCCAAATTTTATTTTTACAGCATGTGAGAATGGTCATTCAACTCGCTATCAATTATCTCGTTAGTTGGCGTGGTCAGGAAATTTAGAATGGAGTTAGTCGGCACATTTTGCAAATTGCACGCAATTAATTTGAAGGTTTAGAGAGTGCGCCTGCGGCATGTACTCGATTGGAATGTATCTATTTGTGGTTTCACGATAGCGTTCAATTCATTATCGCCGTGTGAGTTTCTACTTGTTTTCAGATTATGGTAAAAGTCTCTTTTTAACTCTCATTGTCAGGAAAGTTTCGCCCTTCAATAATTTTTATTTTTATACAATGCATGTACGTAATTTTACGATGATATTCGACTTTTTTGCATTTCCGAGACACGCGCTAATGAGCATGCTGAATGCGCATATCAGCACAAGGTCATTTTTTATACTCATCTGACCCTATATTGTGTTTGATGGTTTTCACTGTGCCTGCCATTCTTTACTACGGTCATCACTTCCAAACCATAATTAATAATTGAATACGGAGCAGATGGCTGACACAGAAAATATTGAATACAAAATTCTGTGCTGATGGAAATTTCATTTTCCCTAATTATAATTTCTGTGGAATAATAACGTCTGCAAAATGACAAAGCAGTTTGTACTCACCACTATCATGGCTTCATTACGGCCGAGCACTTCAACGAGATCGCAAGGGAAGACTCCACTTCGACCATTCATGGAGCCGTACAGCCACCCTGTAAGCAGAATGTCGCAATTGTAATGGTGATAAATTTGGACCAGGCAAAAAGATACTAAGTATATTTACTCAAGTTTTAAAGTAATTAAAAGTATTATTTTTTAAATGTTTTACCATAATAATTTATTTCAAAGCACCTAAATTAAATGGAAATAGAAAATAAAAATGTATATGAATGTGTTGCAAGCCTCGCCTTCAAGATGAAAAACAGTGCGCGTTTTCCAGGCAACAAAACATTATTGAAACTTCACTTTTGAGCATTAGTACATATATATGAAATAAATATTCAACATACCTTTTTGAATATATTGGTCTTTATTGACAACCTTTATGAGGTCGCCTTTCTTGAAAGCCAGCAGAGAAGAGTCTCTGGTTGGGTGGTCATTCACTGCTCGAACGAATTCATGCTGTTCCTAAAATGAAATGGTCAAACCTGTTTAATGCAATTGCATTAAGCAGCAATAACGTACTTTGTCAATTTCCACCATATAACGCTCAATCATGTTTCTGATTTGGATGGCTCTGTGGGTGTAGAAGACAAATCTGGTGCCAGAGGTCAAGATTATTTGCAGCGCATTGCCCTTAACAGTTGAGGTTTCCGCAACCTCATCAAAGCTAAAATTGAAGAAAAATTTAGAGGTTCTGATATTTAAAGCTAGAGAAGGGGAATTACTTGAACGTATCCAAAACTTGAAGATAGTCATTAGGAATGCTCTTTTCCCTTCTGATCAATCGAATGCCAGAGTGAGAAACGGCAAGGTGTTTCACATCAGGATTTTGATGGCTTCCCTGAAATTAAATAAATATTTATTTAATTTATTGAGACCAATTGTTGGAATTGTCAATTGAGGAAAAAGCTAGAGTTTAAATTTACTGTAATTGGGAAGATCCTGGCAAAGTATGTGGGCCAATCCTTGGCGATGTCAACAATGTTCTTCTTGATGGTCACTTTATGGTGGGGCGAGTGCAAGTTGCTTAGGGTAATACCGTAGCTGTCTAGCATTTTACGCATTTTGTTGCGTTCCTCTCTGCTGATCCTGATGCAAGCCAGACTCAAAGCGTCCTGCACCACCTGGCAAAATATCAAGTGCAACGCCAGAGGGTTGCTCAAAACCTCGTTGGGAGAAAACACCTACCGAGCAATATATATGAAGTGTGTCTGTTGAAGAAGCACAAATTTCCTTCTTACCTCTTTCCTGATGTGTAGCTTCCAGTTGACTCTGTTGTAGGTGAAGTGGTTAGCACTGTTTGCTGAGTAGAGCTTTGTTTTGATGTTTTCCAAGCTTCTGGCAAACTCTCTGTCAATTGAGACTGGAGTGGACGAGTCGACAGGCTGCAAGAACTCAGACGACTCCTCAACTGCAGCAAGAACTCCTGGTTAGCAGAGTGATTATTTTGGAATTTTGCTAAAGCTTACTTTCAATCCTGTCGGCTTTGTCAGTGTGGTGCGTGGAAACAGATGACCTTCTTTCCTGCACCCTCTGCTGCATTTGATAGGAATCAGACTTTATTGGCTGAATTGGTGGCGGTGGTGATTTTGGCTCCGGAACTTGGTTGGTGCTGCAAGCATTTGTGGAGTCAGATAATCGAGTTACCATGGAGGCTGGTAGAGCAATACTTTGACGAGTAGAAACTGCTCGACCTCGATGGAGGATGGTGCTGGGGAATTGATTGTTCCATGAAGTGAGGGGTAACTGGAGGGGGTGGAGGCGCAGGCCGCCTGTTGTCTTCAAAGCGGCCTGTTGGCGTTTTGTCCTGACCCCTCGACATGTCTTTCGTGACAGCTTCCACTGAGTCAACAGTGTCCCATCGGCCAGCTGAAGCAATAAATTATGTTTGAGCGCTTCAAAGTGAAAATACTATGGCGTGCACCGACCTAGTTGCTGTTCAAGCAGCAATTTCCTATTATCCTCTAGCTTTTTTACTGCCCTCTGCTCCTTCATGGGCAGCAAGGAAGGCTTTTCAGGCTTGGTGGTGGACCTCATGCTGTGGTTAGCAGTGACCATCTCCAGTTTTTGCCGCATCTCACTGCTAATGCGCAGCTTGCCGATACTTCCTGGAGTAGTTTTCCTTGGTCCAATTTCAAAAGCCCTTCAAAAAATTTATTAGATGTATCACAAATTTAAAATCAATTAGATCACTCACTTAAATCCAGACACGTCAGTTTTGTGCTCCACAGAATTCTTTTTCACAGGAGTAGTTTCTTTGGGAGTAGGTTGACCTTCAACCTCAAACTCTTCCCACTCCACAGAGTCATTTCTGTCGTAACCCATTCCATTATCGCCCAGATCCTGTGGATAATATTGAAATTTAGCTGTTATAATGACAATTACTGCAATATAATTTATACAATTGGATGCTGGTGCTGCGCGGATTTGCGGTGATGTTGTCTGATTTTGAATTCCATAAAGCTGTCGGGATTCTGATCAACGCTTTCCTTTGGCGGTGGCCACCTCCACTTGCCAATTCTCACAGTCTTGGCTCTGCCATAAACATCGACGAAAGGTCGTGACCCTGACGGGTCGCAATTTTCAGGAGCTGGAGGCATTGGTGGAGGGGGAGGGATTGCTTGGTTTTGCTGAAAGGAATGGTCCATAAAATTCTATGATGAACCAGAGCATTTGTTTAGTTTGTGATTGGCAATACAATTAAGTAGGAAGACAAATTTAAGCATAATATAGTACCTTTCCCACAGAGTCTTGAGAAACTTTGCGGTTTTTAAGTTCAGTGAGCACATTGCCGAAGGCAGCATGCTGAGAGGTACCCTTCGCGCTGCTTTTTCTGGGCGCTCCTGACTCCTTGCTGCTCACTGGCGTGAACAAATTGGAGCTCTGCAAGCATTCAACTCGCTTGAAACTCAAACCTCCACACAAAAGTTTAATTGAAAAAAAATCACAACAATTATTATGCTCCCATACGTGATTGAAAAGCGTGAAACACACATTTAAACTAATTTTGCTACTGTGATGTATTTTATTTAAATTGAGAAAAATTCGTTTTGTGATATTTAAAGCATATTTTATAAGTGAATAGTGTCATGTGCGATAGTGATTACCTGCTGGGGGGCACTTCGTTGTGGTTGAGCAGCACCACTTGAAAGTGGTGGCGGAAACTGGGGTGGGGGTGGAGGTGGTGTCATCTCTGGCGCACCACCCTGAACCTAGGGAGGGCAGTGTGCACAATGAAGACAGAAAAGTGAGAAACCAGGGACCACAAAACATATAATATTCGCTTCATATGATTTGCAGTGGTGCAGCTATATGAGCACAACAATTATAATACAAAATGTTTTGTGAGACACAATACTGTGAGTTAAAAAGAAAAAAGCAAAACAAGGATAGGAATTGTAAAAATATTTCTACTTACAGGACCACTTGATGTTGACGGCGACGCTTGCACTTGCAGCATCTGTTGCAGAGCTTGGTTTTGCGCCATTAGCTGATGCTGGATTTGCATGTTCTGAGCCATGGCTGACTGCAAGAACGCTCTCTGGAGGTTTTGCTGGTACGCAGCAACTTGTCCTGGGTCCATTTGGTTGAACGGCAGATTAAGTCCTGAGAAGTTTAGATTATTGCAATTCAAAAATCACGACTATGATAGCAAATTAAAAAGGAGACTTTGCAAATTTTACAAGACAGGAGATAATTTACATAAGTTCTAAGAAAACTGAAAGAAGAGATGCTAAGGCAATCAAACCTTGCATGTTGTAGATTGGCACAGGCACAAAGGGCTGCTGCTGGCCTGGGGTAGCTGAGAAAGGTGTGGGGATGCTAGCTTGCTCGCCACCCATTGGGGTGGAAAAGAATGTGGGCGAGCCGGCAGAGGTACTGAGGCCTCCTGGGGTCATGAAAGCAGCTTGTGCTGAACAACACACGCACACAAGGACAAAGATCAGTGTCAGGACAAAACTTTTTAAGTGCGAAACACCTCTACTAAAAGCCAAAATAATTTACATCTGATATGCACTAAAAAGCAAAGCAAATAACTAACATTGCCGAAAAAGAATAAGATGAGAAAATAACACTTTTAAGACCATTAATAAATATAATCAAACGACAAAATTAATTCTGAAAGAATATCTACAAAGAATGATCCAACCAATAGCACTACGTCGATTGAATATTAAAATTTTAAGTACCTGTCGGCGTGTAAACTGGAATAGTTGGCATCATCATCTGAGTTGGTGACATCATGCCAGACATCATTCCCATTGGAGTAGGGGAGGTCATGCCGGGGATTGGAGTGAAACCAAATCCTTTGGCTTGGCTCTGGGAGGACTACGGATAGTTAACACCTCATTTATTTAAAAAAATCCAAAATATGCTCACAGAGGTTTCCAGTCCACCGATGCTGTCGCCTCCGCCTTTGATTGTGTCAGCGAGAGTCGTGGCCGAGCTGAGTTTCTTAAGGCTGCCGTTGAGCGAAACTGGGGCCAACAGCCCCTGGATGTAGTCATCGACGCTCTCGGAGTTCACGGCCTCCGCTTGACTCGAGGCAGCGCAAAAGCCGCGTCTACGATTATTAGAACAGTTACAACCTAAGCATGAGCCTGATTCAAAGAGAAATACCGAGTTCTGGAGAGGGACTGTGTGATGGAGGCCACCTCGTGGTCAACCTCCTCTTCATGTCCGCACTCCACCTGGCCGCCCTGCCCCTTTTGGCCACCGCCCTTGAGCGACGCAGCCAACGAGCGAGCGTCCGACAGCTCATCAAGATTGCCGTCCAGCACTGGCATAAACAGGTCGTCCAGGAACTGGTCCACGTCTGAGGCCTGCGAAGGCACCCGCACTCGGCGAACGTGGGACGCTGATTAAGAAAGGGAATATAAATATATTATATTTATATCCAGTCATTTAAGGGTATATCACTATTAGAAAATCAGGAAAAAAAATCCTAATTAAACATCTATTTTTATAATCTGGTTCTGTGATAACTGTAAACTGTTTAATTGGACCATGACGCAAATGACGCTTATTAAGTAAATTAATGTACTTACCGAGGGATGGTGCTTCGCTGGTATCTGAGAGCGCAGACGACTTGACGCTGTACTCGGATTTCTCGAGATAATTCCTACTCGAGTGGCTGCCAGGGGTTCTCTTGGCAGCGTTGTGCGACTTAATGAATCTGCAACAGTCGAGGACACTTGTCTGAGTACCCTGAATAGCTACGTTCCCACGAACAGCACATTTTCAAATTCAAGCGATATTTTTACAGGCAAGGTAACATTTGTATTTCTTTATGAAATATGTGATGCGAAAAGTGTGCTTTTAGTCACAAGACCAAATAAAGAGGAAGAAGAGTTCAACAGGCGCAAATACTCAAATGCAGATTCTTTCTTTACAAATATGGAAAAAAACAATAAGGAATGTGAATGGGCGTCAGAGGTTCAAATCTGAATTTGAGTGGTGCAGGTGTGAGTTAGAGTGGGAACCGACCTGGGGTGGCCTCTGCCCAGGCGGCCATGGCCAAAGTCGAAGTCGTCGTGGCCGTTAGAAGGCAGCTGGCTGGTGGAGGAGCCGTCGTGACGAGCGAGCTGGCCGTCGTGCGTGCTGCCAGTGCTGAGAGTTGACACAGAAGGGTGCTAGGGTCAGTTGCGTGCCATCAGTCTGTCGACTTGGGGCCCTCATGGGGCCCCTTGGCACTACCTTTTCTCACGAGTGCGCCTTATTTACAAGTTACGGGATTGGGTGCTGATTTGTTAGAAATTTACAATAACAAGAATTGCTCTTCTCACATCACAGAAAGTGTGCCTGAGTTCACTTGTGATTGAACAGCCGGGTTACAACAGAAACTTTTCAGCATGCTTTTTAAAGAAATATATAGGCTTTGCGTAATTCCAAAGATTGTGACAAGGGAACAGGGTTGAAGGTGCAGGTGCGTCGTAAGAGTTAAGAGACTCACTTGAAATTGTTCTTGTCTCTGTAGTTGTCAAAGTCAGAGGCAGAAACGCGTCTTTTGTTGACAGAGTTGTCAACCGAAGGAGGTCGTCTAGGTCTACCACGATCAAGGAATTCTGGCTGGATGTTCGGTGTACTGAATTCACTGTCTAGCTCACTTTGAGCATCAGCGTGGTTTTCTTTGAAGTATCTATGGATAATTTATTATTGGCATTTTAAGTAAATAATCATTTTGAAGTTTTCTCTATATTACCTGTCGTTAAGGTTGCTGCCACTCAGTCCAAATTTGGACCACTGACTCTTCGGCACATCATCATTCATTTTGCTAACGCCTCGCTGGGAAATCGACTCTAAAGCCTCTTCAACTTCATTGCGAGTCATGTATTCCTGGTTGTGCACCATGACAGGCACTTCCAGTTTTTCAATTGACCGATATCGGTCATTCAGTTTGCTCTGAGACAGGCCCAAATTTTGCAGCTTCCGGGCAGGCACAGCCTCCTTTATTATCACAGAAGAGAACATGATAAACTCACTCTACAAACTTCGCAACTTACGTCTCCTAGGAGATTGTCTAGACTTCTGCTGCGAGTTTTCTCCTCAAAGTATCTGTCGTTCAAGGCCGATTTCCTGGAAAGGCCAATGTCGTTGGTGTGATCGCGAGACTGCGAGCGAGTGCGACCAGGTTGCTGCGAATCGGCCCACTTTTCCGATATGACCTCATGAGACATTTTACGAGACTGCAAAATTTAACATAAGTGCCCAACTGTCCTGTGGAAAGTGTAAAGAAAACTCACAATTTGCTTCGTCACTGGAGGCTCAGGCGGAGGGTTTGCTGGCCGTCTTGGGGAATGATCGTCGATATCCACCGTAAGTGCACCCATAGAAGAGAATTGCTGAAAAAAATATTTTTTTCAATAGAAATATTAACATTAAAAAATATTTCCCGCGTACCGGCATTCGCTTTCCTTTCTTTCCAGAGACAAGGAAGTAGTTTTTCACTACAGGGAATGCAGGTGCCAATTCCATTTCAGACACCAAGTCAAGCACATAGTCGAATCCACACATTTCTCGAACTTCCCCTTCATTGTCATCTTCGCTGTGGCAGGAAACTGTCCAGCCATGACACTCCGCAATACCCCTTTAAAAAATGTGAGCATATATAAGTACCACAATTACCATATAGATGTTATTTATTAATTATTACCTGTCTCGAATGACCAGTCCAGCCAGCTCCTCACCAGTTGTCCACGACTCAACTGGAGTGTTTCTGACCTCTCCATCGGGGAACTGGCATTCAAGGGACATGTTTACCCTCTTCCGGTTCGCCCTCCACTCGAGTAAGCAAGGAGGATACGCGCGGGCCAACTGGCACTCTGCTCTGGCTGACTGCAGAAGCTTGCGCTGGCACGCGGCCTTGTAGCCGTTGTAAGCGCTGTCAGACACGTACCTGAACAAAGCATTGTTAAAAAAGAGGGAAAGCAAAAAAATAAAGCTTCAATTTTCTTTGTTTTAATTGCATTTGTAAGCGAAAATCTGCAAGTCACTTACTTGAGCAGATACTTATAGAAGGTCTTTGAAGGAGGGAAGCAGCTGAGGCAGTTGGCCATCAGAAGCCAACCGCGCTCGTTATTCGCTTCGTTTTCGTTTTTCCACGTCTGGTTGCACAGTTGACAGAGAATCTCGTCTCTCATTTTATCGCTTATCAATCCCTAATAACGAAGGTTGCATCTGAGTGGCTAAATAAAAATGCTTTACGGAAGCTTACCTTGTTCACAATATAGTCGCCCAAAGCCTGCTCCTTCTTGGGACTCAGGTTATTATCATTCATAAATCTCAGAATGAGTTTGAAGATCGCCAACGAGTCTTGGTAATCAATGTCCTTGTTTTTAGCCAAGAAAGGAGTCTTGATTGGCTCCCGTTTCATGCCCCAGACGTGAGACTGGGTTTAGAATTTTTTGGTTTAAAAAAGATGAGGGCACGTAATTTATTAATATTACTTTGAAATAGATGTTTGTGAACTTGGTGAAGGCATGTTGATCAATGTCATGGGGCAGGTAATAACGGTCAGACCGACTTGGCAGGGCGCCCACCACCTTTACCAGGTTGCGCTCCGAGTGAATTGGCTGCCAATCTGTTGGGCGGATTCAGTAGGTCACATTAAATTTTGGCCCAGATTGACGTAAAAGAGGAAGAAGTGTATTTCTTTGTTATATTCGATGTGAAATGCACACAGGGCGAGTTTTGATTTTTAAATTGCACATCATTTTCATTAGGAAAAAATAACAGAAGGGAATACACGCGCTGTTGACATTATCTGCTGACCTGAATAAATTGCACTGCTATCAAAATGAAACTTACCGTCCAACTTGCTGAAGATAAAAGCCAATTCCGCAGGAATTTCCAGGTGGTTGACCCCAGCAACAGCCCTGGAGGTGCGTTCCTGTTCCTCCTTGTGGGCTTTGCTTTTGGCCCTCTCCCGGGCCATCTTCTCCACCTCGGCCCTCCTCTTCAGCTCAGCCTGCGGACACAATAAAATGTGCATGTGTGTTACACCAGATATGAAAACAAACTGCGTGCAGGCAGGCAAAGCAATAAAAAAGAAAAGCGGAATGAGAATTCGTCGGGGAAGGGCAAACAGGTGACAAGGATGGGTTTCTTGGATGTCCGCCAGATAGTTTAAGACTTTGAGAGAATAAATTTGCAACTAAGAGGTCTGCCGAGTGCCAATAATTTTAAAAATTGTACCAAATAGTTTACAACCAAATCTTGCCACCCTTTGTAGGACATGAATAATTATTATACAGCCTACGGCAAATGATAGTGTATAACTGAAAGGCGGACAGCAAGTTCAGAATCGGTTGAGATAAAGAACGCAGGCAGCACATGAAACAGGAAGTGTATGTGCTTGTAGTTATGGGACTTGCAGATTTTGCATGTTACATTAGAATAAACAAACAAGATTATACCATTATAAACACATACCTTCATTTCTGTGAATCGCTTCCTCTCTTTCTTCATTTTGTAATTTGCTTGAGCTTTCAGGGCAACTTTGCGCTTCAGTCTGAAATTTTTCCTCGCAGCATAGCCTCGGTAAGCTGTTTGCACAGTCACAGCGGCCCTCTTTTGCTGCTGGAATTTGCGTCTTGCGAGATAGGATCTCACATTTTTCTGGATTTTCAGTACAGCAGTGCCAAGAACACGCGCTCTCTCTTCCTCCAAACGCCTCTCAAGAGTTTCGCGTAAGAACACTCTGTGAGTGCCTAGCTGATAGTTCTCTGGCTCTCTGGCAATTAAAAAAAAATCAGAACCAATTCAAGAGGAGCTCAAGTTCATAACTCACCTGTCCAAAATAGCTCTGCACACTTCCCGCAAAGGCGTGCCCTTTGGAAGGGCGGTCGGGCCAAGAAGGTACCTGTATCTCTCAACAAACTGACCAAACCTAAGCCGAACTGGATAACCAGTCTTCCTGATTCGGATAGTCTCCAACATGCCAGTGTATCGCAGTTGTTCCAGCACAACCGGCATATCAAACTTCATAGCGGCTTTTTCGTTGTTTGGTTTGATGCAGCGCACAAACCAAGGGTTGCACCTGCGAAAAACCGTATTAATTAAAACATAAATACTAAATAAATGCGATTACTCACTTGGACATAGATTCCAAAAGTTGCTGCAAGGAATCGTGGAATCGCGCAGCCACTGTCGGAGTTCGAGGCTTCATGGTGACAAATCTACCGTTCGCTTTGTTCAAAGTTTTTGTAGTCTCTTGGTAGTTTCTCAGGGATTGGAACATTTTGCTCACCATCTACACACAAGTTCAAATAAAGGAAAAAATATGGTTTTGTTCTACGAGGCAAATTACCGGGATTTTGCTTCCAATGAGCAGTTCGACCACATCTTGCCTCAGGGTGTCCCTGTTTTTATCCAAAAAGCCTTCAACGTTGTACCAAACCTGTCCAGCATAGTGCCTGATGCCAAATTCCATGCTAGACATTCTTGGTCTTGAATACAACTCATTCAGTGCGTGGTTGTAGTGACATTTTTCAAGGAAAGATATATCAGTGGCCTTTGGGAAATTTGACTCGTCATCAAGAAGATGCAAAATGCCAACTGGTTTTTTGGCGATGAGATGGATGACCGGCAAATTGTCCTATACTTCAGATATTAATATACAGAACTAGACAAAGTTGAGTGTTAATTACCGTATATGTAATCGTCTGCCACTCGATTTTCTCTTTTGCGTATTCTTGTTGTTCCAATTTGAAAATGTGTTTGTTGAAGTAAAATTGAAGGTTTTCATTGGCATAATTAATGCACAACTGCTCAAAGCTGTTTTCCTATTTAACAATAATGATACAAAATTAAGAAAACGCATTTAAATCAATTTGATGTTTTTTACCTTGAAATCTTCGAATCCAAAGATGTCGAGAATGGAAATGGCGGTTCTTTTCCCACCTTTGCAGACAATCTGATTGATTCGCGCCACAAGCCACGAGAAAAGAGTGCTGTAGAGCGACTTGGCGAAGGCATCACGTGCGTCCAAGGCCTGGTCAATGCTCAGTGGCGTGAAAAGGCGCTCATTTCGAGCTTCCTGTTTATTAATATTAATTACAGTTTCAGTCAGACAATAAAATCTGCCAAAATTCAAGCTTACAGTAATTTTCATGGTGAGAGACCTCTTGATTCCATCAACGTTGAGCTGAAGCAAGTGCCCTGCCCATCTGATTTCAGCGTCTGACCCAATTTCAACGCCCTCCTGGCCATGCTTCAGCTGCTTCCGATGGAAGTACACATTGCCCAAGTGCAAAACGGAAGCTAATATTCTGAAAATCGTGTCTTGCTCATCAGAATTCAGCCCCAAGACCTAAGATGCAGAACCAGCGGTAAAATTGGATTGCCGACAGTCATAGTTGCGCTTTTACCTGCATGGCTGACAAGAGGGATTGGAAATCCTCAAGATCGTTTTTGCCGTCAATTTCACAGCTTCCACCCTGATTAAGGTAAAAATATTTCTCTGCAGTCAAGAGTCCGTATTTTTCCTTCTCTTCAGCATTGAGTCCTTTGAGCATCTCGTAGAAAATATGGTAATTGCGCTCATCTTGAGCTTGAGTCACTATTCTTGACTTTTCTAGCAAGTACTCAGTAATTTTGGCACCAACTATCACACCCCTGAAAATTTTAAATTAAAATGAAAAACAAAAAAGTATTTTCCAGTAAATTACTGTTTGAAGTGGACGTCCAGGTATTTCCCAAACCGACTGGAATTGTCGTTTTTAACCGTTTTCGCATTGCCAAAACTTTCGAGCAGGGGAGAAGCTTCCAGGATTTGCTCGGTTATGAGGTTGGAAGTGGCTTTGTTGACAGCGGCCAGATACTGCATAACCAGCTTGGTGCTTTCGGTCTTGCCTGAGCCACTCTCTCCAGAAATGACAACCACCTGACTCTCCGAGTCTTTGCTCATTCGGCTGTACGCGCACGAACCGACCGCAAACAAGTGGCTAGAAGATATTTAAATTGAAATCACATCTGCCAGCACTACCTCAAAGTCACGACAAAAACTTACGGTGGCAAAGTGCCCATGATCTGGCCTTCATATTTCTTGACCATGTCCAAGCCATAAATGTCAAACATTTTGTAGGGATTCACAGCCACGAGGATGCTTCCAGTGTAGGTCTAGAGCAATATTAATTGTTTTCACTTGTCAGTTGAGAAATGGAATTAGCAGGGAAAAACCAAATGAAGTGTTTTCTACGCTCACAAAGGGATTTAACAACATTCTGGCATGATTATCATTTCAAATTTATGTTGACAAAAGATTATTATGTAAAAGGAAATGTAGCACTGCAGTGATAATGCCGTTGCTTTGCAGCTGGCGCATGAGAAGCTCCAATTATAGCTGCCGCATATGTAAAACGTGCGTATATATTCAATATGTAGTAATGCAGGATGAATGAGTTGAGGTCACACCGTGTGAGCAGCGCCCGCATAGGCTTGCTAATATAAATAGCGACGAGGTGTGTGTGTAAAATGTATCAGCCAACAGTACTTACATAAATCAGTTCCTTGTCGTAGCGAATTTTCAAATTCCATAGCAGCGAAGCCTCATTCAAATCCCTGGTAAAATTTTAGAAGAAAAAATAATTGAGGGATATTCTAGAAGGACTGCGAATGAGAAGCAACTTACGATAGCTGTATCATGTCATCTAGGCCGGTTAGGCCTAGGTCTTGTCTCTTTTTCACCCCATTTAAGCTGGTGAGAGTGAAAACTTGAGGCTGAAAATATGACAAAACACAACGAAAATCAATAAGAGAAAAGCGATAAACTAGCTGCATCAGTGAAATTTTGCATGTAATTCTAGCTATAATCAAACACAATGTGCACGTAAAAGTGTTTTAAAGGGAAGTAGTAAAATCCAGTCTCGGCATCTGTCACAAAAAGAAGTTTTCTCGGCACACCATTATTTATTTGTCCTACTTGCTGCCGCACATACTCGCCGGCTAGCTCTCAATAAAAAGTAAACCTGGCTAACTTTGTCTTCTTGGAATCTGTCCACTTTTAAGATGCACTTGATGTTACTTGTGGGTCAATAAAACAATAACGACCGGATCTGCTCTGCTCACTCAATGTCACTTATACACAAGGCAGTTTGTTCCAAATTGTTTTTTTCCCTCCTGAATCAACTCGCATATTAATAATGTGTGATATTCATCCCATAAAGAATTGGACCATTCTCAGCAAATCATTGCCCAATTGACAGAAATGATCATAAAAATTCCTTATGAATCAGAATCAATTGTTGGAAGTGATTGTTAGAGCTCAAATCAGACTCAAATAACCAATGTTGCGCAACCGTTTTCTTCAACAATGAATTTCTTTAATTTCAAGTTTAAATTCGAAATTCGACTGCACGTTTAAAAGTTATTCAGTGCCTAGACGGAATTCGCCTACACGCGATTGGGAAATTCGTGACAAACTCACGTTGTCGATCAACACTCTGAGACTGTAGTCGGCTAGGCTGCCAGGGCAGCTGTTGCGTCGCCATCGGGACGGCCGATCGTCCTGCTCGGTGGTCTGAACACCTCTGCTGAGGAGCATCAGCAGCTTGGGCACGTCACGGACACTGCACGAGGTAAGCACTTTGTTCTTGGACACATCGCTTGGCTTGCCGGTGACGATGAGAGACTTTTGTTCCGCGTCGAAGAAGGTGATATTGTCCAGGTAGCGACCCCGGTCCTCGGACGGTGGCGTTCCGTCCATCGTACCGGCTCTCGGACACGCGGATGTTGTGTCCGCGACGAGGCACACTGTTTGGAGCGACTGACTCGCACAAACTCCAGTCCTCCCACCTTTGACTCAGGGTAGGGGTACTGACCAAGTGCAACACGGATTCCAAAGCAGCGCATCGCGTTCGTTTTAAGTAGATCAGCACTTTGTTCCGCTTTATGTAGTGGACTTCTAACGTGAGCATTGAACTGAGATTACATAATGCAACTTAGCGAGCCGATCCAAATTTTAATTTAATTTTACTACTTAAAAATACTGTTAATTCTTTTATACTGGCACATTCTTTTTGGTAAATTTACAACAGAGCCTTGAAGATCTTTGCTATTATATGTATCGCAAAAATTTTAAGCAAGTTGTATATATTTAATCTTTACAAGAAGCAACACATAATTTTATATTTTGTAACAGCCTTTTATCATGCTATGATACAAAAGACTATGTTGTTCCTTCCGCTACCAATTTTAGCGCCGGTTATTGCATAAAGTGTAGCGAATGTTGACTTCCTCGTGAGATGCAGATCGTAAAAATAACAATCACGAAACACGTTTAACTCGAGCAAAAAAGCTGGGCGGGGTACAATACGCCGGTTGTCAGTTATCCAACCACAAGTGCATGTGAGGAGGCACGCGAGTGGAAATGAAATTAACGGTATGGCACACATATTTCCTGTTAATAGCTCGAATTATGTCTCGCGCTTGCTGCTTACTCCATCAGCATTCTTACGCGCGGCACGACAGGAGACACGAACTTAGGCACTCAAACACCACGACTTGGCAGCCGCGTTACGCAACTCGAAAGGAGGATGAGTTTTGCGTGTTGGGAAAATTTCACAGATCGGCACAAAGTCGTGAAATTGATTTTAATAATTCATGCAAAGTTTCACTGCATGCGAAAAACACTTTTATTGCTGTGGTTGTTGCTTACCTTTCCGGCGATGAGGGCCTGGACAGTAACCACCTGCCCTGCCCGGTGATACTCGAGCACCTCGCCTGGTAATACATATCCGATACCAGGGTCAAACCACACAAGGTCTCCCTGCAAGAAGTATATTTAAATTAGCGATTAATAAATTTAGAGCAAACAACACGGCTTGTCGGCCATCTGGATGTTGGAACACAGAAAGGTATTAAGTCGAGTAAAATGAATAATAAATTTAATGCAAGTTTTAAATGGAAATGTCAGTTGCGAAATTTGTCGCTGATAAATTGCTTCAGATTCGCATTGGTGAATATCCTGTCATTTCGACACTCCTCGTTCCTCGCGACTCTCGTACGAGTGAGACAATAATTATCCGAATCACAAGAAACGGAACCTTTCGTTTTCGCTGAGAAACTTTAAAGCTTCTCGCGATCTGTTATCAGGTGAGTTGTTACAGTTATTCTTTTATCGCCCAGCAAAACAACCGAAGAATAACCAAAATGCAGAGCCCATCGGAACGTGAAAATGCTGATATTTATATAACAATCGGGAGAAACATTCAAACTAAATATTGGAATAATCATTTGAAAGCACTTTGATGGCTATTGTTAGAAACGTGGCGAGTTTTGACCAAAGCAGTGTGGAATTTGCTCCATTTCGCAATTGCACACGCGAGAGTACAAAGAGAAACAGCCAAACCGCATGGCACGGCATAGCGTTAGTTTTTAATTGGCTCAGGTGGACGGACGGATGGATAGCTTCGCGCGCGCAGAGCAATCGGCCACACTCACAGGGGTGCAGCAGCCGTGACGCAATATAATAATCGAATTAATAATAGGCAACAACTGCGTTGCGTCGAAAAATAAAATGTGCCGTGTGCATGATGACCGTATCGCAGCAGTTACTCACAGGATTGTATTATTTTAAAAGCACCGACTCCTGTAGTTGAAGAGACGTATACCAAATCTCCTGAGAGGCTCTTAATGCTTACAAATTTCGCTACTTAAATTTGAAGGTACAATTTTTACGCATTTCTCTGGGAGAAGAATCCGTTCAAGGAAACAAATTTATCTTTTCCAATTAAATATTTTAAGGGCACAATACAATTTAGCAAAATACACATATTGCCACTGTGTAGAGCCACATAAAAACTTTGCAAGGCTTGGGTATTATATCAAAATAATCGTCTCTGGAAACGTAATTTTCATTGTGTCTTTTTCTCACAAGCCAGTGCTGGGAACCGTAGTGCATGCGTTTGTGAAAATTCCACGGATGTGGCACATACATTTACATTATCCTCATGTTATCCACACACGATTCATCATAAATTGTATTATTATACTTTATAACAATTTTGCCACAACAGAAGGAAAACAGCGAGCAGAATATTTTTGCAAGCTTTTTAATGCACCATTTGAGCGTCCCAGAAACAGGGCCATTTGCCGACCACTGAAGTAGATCGATTAATTAATTTTATAGCGCATACGAGCTTTCGATTTTAGAAATCGATTTCAACGCAACATATTTGTGGCTCGGCAATACCTTCTCCAAGAGCAGCGTCGACTCGACGTCGGCCGAGCCCTCACTGCTGCCCAAGTCGGACGTATTGGGCTCGTCGTGGACGCGCTCCGTGTGCCTCGGCACCAGCTGCAGCAGGCCGTGGCCTCTGCACGGCGAGGTGGAGGCCGCCCGCCTCCGGACCTCCAGCCACTGCCACTCGTCCTCTAGCCAGCTATCCAACACGCTGTCCTGCGGGCTGTCCAGGCGGGACAGCCGCCGCGCCGCCTCATGCCGCTTGACGAAGGCCCGGGGGCGGCGCGGCGGCGACATGTTGCCCCCGCCGACCTCCTCCAGCCGCCTCCGCTCCATGCTGCGTCGGCAGAGGGCTTCCACGGAGCGGGGCCGCACGAGGGCGCGGCCCCGTGCCCGGCATGGAGGCAGCGGGGGCGGCACTACGTCGTGGTGATGCAGGTTGGGCAGCGACGTGGGCTGATCAGGGCTGTCGTACGCCGTCAGAAGGGGGTAGTGGGGCTCCAGGCTTTGAGCTCGAACTGATTTAAGGGGCGTTTTTAGTTGAAACGAAAGAAAAAAAAATAATCTAGGGGTTTATGGAACAAACCCATCGAGCAGAACCCTTGAAATAAAATAATTTCCTTGCTAGGGCAAAAAATAAAATCACACCTTTCGTGTCATGACTCCTCTTGAGTCTACGAAATGCCCAGCCCAGCTCCTCCAATTCCAGCCAGCGTCTTCGGAACTTGAATCCAAATCCAGAGATTTCGACGCTGGCCGTGCACTTTGACGGGCTCCACTCATAGACTCGCGAACACATGATTCTTGCGTGCACCAAACTATCCGGATGCACCCTCAAAATCGATTAGGGGCGCCCAGTACACTCGCACCACACTGACTCGCATCTCCACCGCCACTGTTTCCATAAACGTTGCTAGCACGAGTGAGCCGTGCTTTACGCATCCTTGCAGTCTCACGAGGTGGGAATTCGCTGAGAAAAATTGGCCAACCAGTAGTCGAGTGGGTGCACTTGCACACTTAGTTCGGCAGCGCTCAGCTCACTTCCTCTCACACATCCTCGCAGCTAATTAGTCTTTCTCTCGTTTTTGTTAAGAAGCGAAAAAAACGCCGGGCAGAATAAAAGAACAAGATTTTTGTCGGATGAAATACCCTTGGGCATAACAATATCACTTAAGCGAGTCAGTCATACAAGTTCAATCTCTCTTTTAGAGCTGAAACATTGGATTGGATTATCCTCGAAATTAGACTGAACGAAAACGGAATATTTTTTAGCATTAATAGTATTATTTGTTTATTTAATTTACGATTAAATGTTAGAAGGATATCTAGCCGACATACTATATGATCAACCAAGACAGAGAATTTAAAGTGACTTTGTGAACTTGTGACGGTCTGCGAGTTTTCAACGATCAGCAGGTCATGGAAATATAATCACTCTTTTTCACTTATTGTAATTTTGGAGCCTCAATAACTTTTACACACAGATCACAAAAGCTGTAAATTGCAATAACTATTCAATGTTATTAACACACGGTGGTAAGGCGATCGAGCAATTGCAAAACAAACCACAATCGCTGCAGGTGGGAGGAAGAGAAAAATCATTTGTATCATTACTAGCAGCGATAAACTTTGCCACAAGTAATTGATCGTTTCGCGTACATTTGTGACAAAAGAAGGAACATTTTATTTGATTCCATAAGTGACTCGAGCGCGATAAATGCGCGTTCCAAAGCTCTTTTGTGTGCTACGGAAGAGTGAAAATGGGAATTTGAAAGAAGCCATTTGACGTGGGCACTAATTATAATCCCAGCGGCGATAGTGTGGCCGTGCGCGCAACAATTATATTTCGACTGCTGCCAGGGTGCACCAGGGTCAATGACAGGCCCGGTGTCTGTTCTCCGAAGGTAAACAGCGAGCGCCATCTGTAGCTTCGCGTAGGCAACCGGATATCGACTGCCTGCGCTCCCTGGTGCAAAGTATGAGCAAAAAAACAAGCGTGGTAGCCGCTTTTACAACTCCTTTCTTGAAGAGAGGAAAAACTGGTTTCGGTTCCAAATAGTTTATTTATTTATCTCCACCTTGCACGGCTCCACTAATTACTGGTACAATCCACGTATCGCTTCAAGCATATTTCCATGCCGGAAAAGTTGGAAGTTATGATAGGTACGCAGAAGCAAAGACGGTTTTAATTTTAATTTATTGTGGAGTTAAAACAATTAAATTCACCTTTCTCTCCGAACCGAAAAGGCAAGAAGAGACTTTCATTACTAATCTCAATCAATTAGTTCGACAAAGAAAAAGCAGAGAGCTCCAAATTTTAGACTCGTCACTTTCAGCGTTTAAACCGTGAACGAGCACAAATCCGCTGAACTCCAGTCACTTTTCCTTTTGCACACTTAAAACAATAATAACGCCAGCAGACTTCCTCGCCACGAATATTGCACAATGCTCCTTTTGATGCGAATGTGCTGGTAAAATAATCATGTCACCTGAGCCATTGAAACCGTATATCGCAATGAGTGTCACGCACGCATCAGGTAATAATCATCCCGCTTGCGCGAGCCGGCATATCAAAATCCATATTTTCATCGACTTGGCCTCAAACCCGGTGCCATGCAGAACTCGGCGATGGGGGTTTGGCAAACTATACGAGACGCCGGTTTACACTCGTGCATTCCTAAATGCATATGCATGGGAATGCAGTGTCGAGCGCAATTAAATAAATTATTGCACTGCGTATCTGCAGACAGTCTGTCAGCAATAAAACGCGTAGATTTATTAGCATTGGGCATTTCCTCTCTCCGACCAACATCCATTCAATGACCGATTCGCTAAAAGCAGAAAGCGACGTGTATGTTACCTTTTCGAACTCCATTGGCTGGGCTGTTGGCATTTGGGATTCCGAGTTCAAATCAGCAGCTCCATTTCGCCTGCGAACAAAATAAATTGAATTGTGAAATGCTCTTTTTCGACAAGCGCGTGTGGGACGTGCAATAATTCGGCGGGAGACAAAAAGAGAGACAGATAAACCGAGTTAAAATGTAAACGCGTGTTAAGTTTCTCCACAAAAAAGAAACGGCGCTGACCTAAATCCGGTCAGCATCCTCCGCACAAACTAGTCTTGTTTCGAGGAAAATTGACCATTCCTGCCGAGTGACAAATCTCGAGAACGTTTAAACTTGGCTTGGGAATTTTCAGCGTGGCGGCACCGCAGACGAGTCGGCTAATTAATTAAGAATGTCAATGTGGCCGAGGGAGTGGCCGTGCGAGCGGACCCTGCGGCCGAGCTGCCTGCCCCGAGACCCCAAGGCTCCGCCTGACCTACACACACGTGTGTGTTCTCCAACCTCTCGTTTTCTAATCCCGTCTTTTGAGCATCTCTCTATTCGACTTCTAGTGAAATTGTTGGTCTCTATCCAAGAGACGGGACCACATATTCTTTAAGAAAATGAAATCTTGTTTAATAAAAAGCCTAGGATAGGAGATTTAGATTTTCTTGTGATCAGATCCTCTTTGTTGGACTGAAAAAATGATGGGTCGATCGTTCTCCTAGAAATTTCGCAGCCTACTTGGAATTTGGACAATGCATCTGAAAAGTTAGGAGCTAACGCGAAGATATCCAATTTCACGGTGTGCCCCTCAGAATCTTGGACAAAAAGCATTTTTCTCGAGGAGAAGACAAGTCGGAGAGCAGCTATTTTTCCTGCTCACTCGATTCTTCGCTGCTGCAGCCTTTTCTGTGCAAAACACGCTGAATGAGAACGGTTAACGCAAATTATCCTCTCCCGTCATAACCGAGAATAAAGCATTCTTTCTCACCCATTGTACGGCAGCGCAAATCCATCCCGATGGAACTGATGCATGTTACAAGATCGTTAATTTTCGGTGGCCACTCGAGTGTTCATTGCGCATAATGTTTTTAATTACGGTGCCGCCGGCGGTTAAAATTTAACGCCTCAGAAATTTGCTTGCCGGCCAGTGTGACCGATGTTAGTGTTTTGAAAAAGAGATGTCATATGACGAGAACAAAATAAATCAGAGCAAAGCAAACGAATTAATTGAGCCGCATACATTCCAATTACTTTCGTCTTTAGCTTTTATAAATCATTGCGAACAGCGCGAGGTTGACTGTTTTTAATTGCCTGCAAACTGGTAGGCTGCGACTGCTGTGTGCGAAAAAAGTGAACTTCTTGACGTCGAAGAAGTCTTGATCCGTGCCGCTCGAGTCGTGCGCATTTTATGATTTTTGCCGACCTCAGGCGCTTTTTTAGCCAAGCAACAAGTGCAAGAAGCATGATTGTGACGCCGCGGCCGTGCATCGACTTGGTGGCCTTTTGCAATGGCGGAAATAATCTCCTAATCTCGCCGGTGAGAATACAAATTTGGCCCGACAAGACAACGAGGCTCTCCTAGTCGCCCCTTGCAAAGGTTATCTCTCCCGAGACAATGAGCAATCGAAATAACGAACTTAACAGTGCAATGCGAGAAATGGAAAAGAAAGTGATGAGCCTTTCAACGTTATTATTCCACCAGGTCGAATAATTCGATTTCGGTATAATTGGGATTCGTTCTTCATGCGGTTACGTAAGCGTTTGGAAACATTCCTGAGGAAAAATGATGGTTGTGACAACGGGGAAATGCTTGATTGGCAAAAGTTGCGTTGGATGTGCATTCGATTTTTAGTTGATATCTCTCTTGACGAGTAATGGAAAAGGTTTCAACTAATGAAGCATTTGACAAGATCACTGAACTTATTTAAATGAACACTAGGATGTCACGGGTGTGAGTGCGCTTTCCAGTTGTGCCACCGAAAAGTAAAGCTTGAAATCATTAATTAGGCGAGCTTGGCAGCCGATCTACGCACAGTTGGCTTCGGATACAAAGAAAAATTATGCACGTGGCAAGGGCTATGGGCCGAGAAAATAGACAAAAAAGGAAGCTGTAACTTGTCTGCGGCAAAGCCGGCAAAAATGAATGCAGTTAGCTGGGTATTGTGGCGTTTGCTCATTCATCGGTGAATGCTAAAAAGAGTGCTGAGCTGGACACGGAGGAAGGATACCTTCAAAGGTATCCACGCGGCATTCCTCAGATCCCGTTAGCACCATCATGCCCACCTATGCTCACTTAAGTGTGTACCTGACTGGCTGCCGGCTGCCTTGTTCACCTATCTCCCAGGGTGCACCTCTCGCCTTTGCGCGCGGACCTTAGCGAAAAGTACACACAGCAGCAATGTATAATAAAGCGCGCAGGCATATTGCACCAAATAATAAAGCCCGCCCGACGCTCTCAGTCCACGAAACGTAAAATAAATGTTGTTATTTTTGTGACGCCCTTGTTACTCGCAATCTTGCCTGATAAATATTTGGCAATGCCGCTTTTTGTAAATGGAACAAGCCTCGAGTTGTCTTCTGAAATATTGGGTGTGTTGTGAAAATGCAGAAAAAACCTGAAGTATTATAGTTGGACGAATTCCAAGTAAAAGTGCCATGCAAAGTAAATGAATTCAATATATAAAATACAATCTGTGTTAGATAAGCTTGGGTTTAAACTACTCCCATAACAAAAGGTTGAATTGAAAGTGTTATTTTCTTTTAATTTTTTCAGCGCGAGTGTGACATTTCGTCTAGACAATAAAAAAAATGATGCAGAGTGATGACTCTTTCACTATTTTATATTTTACATGTAAAAATTTTTAACAACGAATTGGGTTAAATCGGTAATAATAAGCTGAAAAAATGTTTAACTATAAAAAACGATTTAATTTATTCTATTCAGGAAATAATCACGCCATTGTCGACTGCCGTTGGCAATATTTTAATTTCGCAAAAAAGATGAAAATCCGTGACAGTCAAAGCGTGAATTAATAATAATTACTCTAGTCAGCAGAGATTTCAATGAATGAACACATCGAGTTTGATTTTCATCAGGATCGCGCTGCCGGCTGGCATGAGCTAGCTTGTATTAACAGACGTTTGCCTCTGGACACACAATGGCGGTCCACTTTCTTCTTTCCTCCCATTCTTTCCACGCACACAAATTCCTGAACAACCCGTTCCACCTATAGCCGCGTGTATAAATAAATAAATAAATGTAGACGGACGGGAGCGTCAAACAAATTTAACGCGCGGCACTACTTAACTTTCTCTTCATCTCCGGCCTGATCATACATGTTATTTATTTTGGAGCTGCACACCGCAGGAGAAACCTCAAAATTCAATTTCGGTCGACACTATTTTCACCCTTGGATGCGCGTGCTCACTAAATTGTGTGATTTTGCCTTCATTTTCGCGCTTGACACGATTGAAACATTCAATATTTTGACAGAATTGTAAAAACCAACTTCACGTGATAGTGGAGAGTAGGACTGCTTAAAATCATAGAATTTCTAGACAATTAATGGCATCAAATTTGTTTTATTGATTATTTGAGAAAGTTTGACTCAGGACAGTTTATTTAATGTTTAAAAGGACAATATCTTATTGTGGAGCATGAATTTGCCAAAGTCAAAAGGTGGGCATTCTATCTGCAACGTTGTCACAACAAGAATTTAATTCGTGTTCACAATGTATAGATTAATTATACTCATCGATTTTCTGCTCTGCCGCAAGTTTTGGATCGCGAAGAAGTCGTGCAAGAAAAAGTGATCTGTCAGATCGAAACGTGCAATTAATCAAAGGCGCGGTGTGTCGCCCACAAATCAGTGTGCGCGAGATTAAACGAAGTGATGCAGGAGAAATTTAATAAAAATTTCATCACCCGCGGCAAATAACATGGCCTATTAAAAGGTGCAAAATAGAGATGAAACACACCCAACTAAACCTCTGCATTTCCAGAGAATAGTGCTAGACATTTTTAATATTCTTACTTTTTGTGTATCCAATGTCTTAACCTTATAGCCAGCAGGAAATAAATATCTAATTGAAGTGTTGGGTATTTCACACACCCAACACCTACCTTAGCTACTTTTTAAGATATAGCAGCTACAATGAATATAATTATATATCAAACTATTTTAATTTAATTAATTCTTATAAATTTAATTTATTAATTAAAACTTTGCATTAAACATGCATTTTGAATTCTTTTATGTTAGCCGTTTAAAAACACATTGTTTTTAGAAGAAATGCGATTAATTTATATTTCAAAATCTGGTTACTGGTGCGAAACGAACAAATTGCAGTTTAAAAGCCTGCAACGTGCGATTTATTCAGACACTCTCACAATACTTTATAACAAAATACGAAACCGCAATGTTCAACGCTTCCTTTTTGATGCCCAAACCAGTATATTCGGAGTCTCTCAAGCTTCCCCTCTATCTCGAAAATTAATTAAGCGCCTCAGGGTGCAAACTGACAAACGAAGAAAAAGGCACCCCTCGCACGCAACAAAACAAAATCTCCGCGAAGCCAGCGAATACGATTCACGGACCGGACTCTGCGGTGCAATTACAGCGGATCGCACGAACAAAAATCACCACTCCTCATCTCTCCATTGGGCGTGATTTGCATCAGGGTATACGTGAGCCTTTTGCCTGGTTCTCCGTACTTACCCTCATGTCTGGAGATGAGGTCCAACCGCAAATTTAGTTAGTCCTTGACGTCACTCACATCACTCGGACACAGCCACACTCGACCAGGTGGTCGCACTGCACCCAAAAGATCCGGAAGGAATCAGTCGATAGGTCGCGATATGGCTGGCGTATTCAGGCACACACACGGATCTGCAGTCAGGGTACAGACTGGCGGCACAGGTATGCCGTGCAGGCGATGTTTTCTTCGCCGAGCGCTTCCCAACGGTTACCGATTATTGTTTCCGACTCGTCGATGTGCTTGGACCTGAAAGCAAGCACCAGCGACAGCGCGACTGCGGCTTTTCGCTCACCGACTGGGCCTTCCGAAGGAGTACCGTTTGCGTTCATGCCTTTCAGGGCGAGGTAGCAATGTCAAATTCCACCAGCTGATGGCGCACCTGCATGCAGTGAGCTCATGGGTTGGCAGCACGGCTGATACCAGCGGTATAGTACAATGCTAACCACTTTTCTTGTCTAATTCATTGATATGTATTGCGCACATTTTCGTAATTTATTAATTAATTTTACTTCGTAATATTATTTAATTTCGAAGAGGTACAGAATTTTTGCAGCAGCCAATTATTTCAGTTTGTACAAAGTCCTAGAGTCTTTTGCTCAATGCTGCGGGTATAAAAAGGAAAATAAGCACCTGTTTCGCGGCACCTGTAGGTGAGTCTATTAATGCCTGGACTCATGCACGCACCTGTTCATTCATTTACATTGAACAAAAAACAGGAAATAAGAGAAATGCCCTTTTCATTAAATTTACTGAATTTTATTATAATAGCGAAAATTTCGTAGAATATTGTTGCCATTTAACAGTTTTCACTTGAAGATCTCCTAAACAAGGGAGAGTAAATGCATGTGATGTAAATTAATACTAGCATAAGCCCACAGGGAATCTTCAGTTCTACAGTCAGGTCAAGAGTAGCAACGGTGATATAAAATCTTACAATGTGTTAATTAAAATACCAAGCTGTTTTATCTTAATTGCAGCTACTTTGGTGACTGTTCATTAATACTAGATTGTGCATCCTTGCATTCTATCACATACAACAATGTAAGTATTGCAAGCAGTCAGGCGACAACATTGTCAATCAAAATTAAAACAGCATGTAGAAAAGCAACAAAATATTTCAATCAAAATCACGTTCAGACGTATCCTTTATAGGTATCAATGGTTGTCAGTAAGTCCTTGCAGTTCAATGACGATCTTCTCCTCTTGCCCGTCAACCTTGATCTTCAACGAGCCTGCTACATCTCTGGCAATGGTTGGTCTAAAGTATACTCTGATGTACTTGTGCCACTTGGCTGGAATCACAAAAGGGCCTTGTTGAATCCAGAATGGCTCACCAGGTGGAAGAATCTTGACCTGGAACGCAAATTGTCAGCAACCTTAAGATTTCGGTTGAGCAAATAGTACCGTTTTGTCAATGGCAAAGCTGTTGAAGAGAGTCACCGTGATAATAGACTCGAGTCCTTTTGGAGTGTATGGGAAAATGATGTTGTCGGTGTCTGCATAAACACGATAGAAATCAATGGGCCTGTATTCATCAGCTGAGCCACTGCCGCCATTCATGTCAGCATCTGATGCCATGCTTTTGGAAGGGGACGGCGGAATCCCAGAAGAAGCACTGCTGGCTACAGATGACTCTGAGGGTTTCCTGTATGAGTCAACGACACGATGTCTCGGCTTTGGAAGCACTCTCACGTAGATAGGAACTCTGTCATTCTTTGAATAGACCTGTGGATTTATCATTCATTTGAATTTGATGACTGGCACATGTATAATAGTAATACTTACAGTAACCTGACTGTCCATTAACACGTGAAAATGTGTTTCTTGGTTGTATGATATGAATATGAGGGCGGTTTTGTAGCCTGCCAAAGTAGGATGGGTTGGCTCAACTTCCAATCCTTCACCACAAACAATTTCAAGGCTCTGCGGCTTGTCTGTGAAGTTAGTCACTTGGACTGCTGCTTTATAGTTGTTGTCTGCCTGCAGAGTTATTTCCTTAAGGTCCACATCCCATCCACGAATATTCAGATCACTGCAAAAGTAAGACACGTTATTTCATTTGGAACAACATGATTTAAAAGGACATTGTACTATTATTATATTTTGTGTATAAACATTTAACAAAATTGAGTGCTACTCAATTAACCATAGAGAAATTAGCATACCTGTCAGACGATGAAGCCTCATTGTCGTCAACTGCCTTGTCGATCATGCTGACGAACGAGCTGATAGTATCCAACTCTTGCAACGTTCTAGCAGCGCCTATTCCCTCAGCACGAAGCTCAATGTTTTCAACGTCCAAATCTTGGGTAAGGAAGGAGGCACTGGCTCCCGAAAAGTCGTTCAGCTCATCCAGAGTTTCCTCTTTCAGCAAATCCTTTTCGTTGGTTAACTTGTGGGTCACCAAGCGGTTCATTCCAGCTCCATGCTCAGTCTTTAGAAAATTAATCAGGTCCTTGTTGCTCAAAGTGGGAATAACCCTGCGACAATCATTTCAAAATTAACATAGAGTCCTGGTTGTCAAAGCTTGTCCAATTTAGAAATGGTATTATTTACCTCCTAAGTCGCCTCCTGGTCACCTCGTTAATGGAAGAAATGTGAAGTGCTGCCAAAGTTTTGATTTCGCTTGCAGGAGTCCTACCCAAGACATTCTTGACACCACCCAGCTTGACAGAAATGTTAACGATTTCCTTTGGTGGCACAAACAGTAGGTCAGGTGAGCATACCAGAGTCATGCTTTCTGTTGAGGGAACTGTTCATTGCGTTAATTTAGTAAATTTTAAATCCACGACTTCATACTTGATAGTGATCCAGTGATTTTGACGAATGCAGTGATTGTGCCCTCGTTGTATAGATTAAAGTTACCAACAACTGCATCGCCAAAGTCTGGCTTAAGAGTGATCCATTTGTTGCCTTTGGAGGTTGAAACTTGCCTGAGGGCAATTTTGCTGTGGCCACCAAATCCCGACAGTGGAATCTAATTGGTACAAAATTATCACTAGTTTATAATTGCAAACTCAAATCGTACCACTTTGTGCTGGAAAATTTGTGATTTAGCCAACATCTGAATGTCAGCAACAGCTGGGCCAAATCTCGTCGGGCTGAACATAACTGTAATATTCCTTTTCTGTTGCGGTGCAAAGTGCACTTCCAAATCTGTTGTCACCTCATCCTTTTCGCTCAAAATCTGTGCAAATATTCATTTAAATATTGTGGATCTGTTAATAACTCTTAAATCGATCATACTTTGAAAGGTTCATCATGATCATTTCTGGTGGTCCTAAATGCAATGTCTAGGGCTTCAGAGCCAGTGTTTTGGAAACTCACTATCTGCTTGCAAGTGTCACCAGGCCTAATAGAGCCCCACGCAACATGAGGTCTTGTTGTTCTCAACGGGAGGCGCTCTCGGACCTAACAGATTAAGTCAAAAGTTGACCATAGTGAGAGAGAAAATCCTTACAACTGGTAGCTTCTCTTTGCATTCGATAGTCACCACGTGATCAGCAACATCGTTTGCATAAACCAAATGCAAATAGCTGTAGTAAAAACATTATTAGTTTGCAAAGTAAGTTCTATTCATATGCAAAATATTGGGATTATGGAAAGAGCACTATGAACGAAGTTTCCCCTCATTAGACTCAAGGAAAATATTTGATGGAAAATTTAGATGTTAAATTTAGATTTATGATGATTCTTAATGGCAAAATTTGTTAATGGGATTAATAATTAATTATGCAAAATTTTTTAATTTACCATGAAAAGTTGATGGCATTCACAGGATCAGCTAACCACAAAACATTCACAGGCTTGTCCTCCTCAGGTAGAAGAAAAACGCTTGGTGGATCAACTTGAACGGAATTTTCAATTTGAGATCCTTCTTCCTCTCTTCGCATTGGGACAATTTTCAATGCCAGTGGTACTACACCAGCATTCTTGACAGCCAGTTTTTGCATTAGGCCAGGATTAAGCGTGATAACATTTTTGGACACCAAGAGCTGAGTTAAGCCAACTGTCCCTTCAATAGGACGACGCGCCAACACAGTTTTTTCATGGGACACATGGCCTTGCACTTCGCCATGTTTCTCAACCTCGACCACGAGATGAGCCCTGAGAGTGGCACAGTTTCCCTCATTTTCTACCATGTGAGCTGGGAATAAGACAATTGTTAGGTTATATCTCACATAGGTCGCATAAGATTCTTACCAGGAATTTTGATCAGGCTCGGAGCCATGAATATGACTCCAATTTCAATGGTTGCATTGCTTCTTTCTTCTGATCCAGGGAGGGTAAATGCAAGAGAAGTAGAGTATCGAATGCTCCCTCCGTGCTCCTCAGGAGGCACAATTAGGAAGAACGTTGGGTCAACAATATCCTAAAAAAATCAATCAGCTGAGCGGTGACAATTTTACAATTATTTAAAACAAAATTCTTTTTAAACATGGGAAATTATTTCAAAACCTTATTTTTATTATTACCTGTTCTATTGAAATGCAGATTGGAACATCACAGGGTGAAAGGTTAACAATTTCAAAAGTAGATGTGGCTTTAGATTCTTCAGCTTGCAATCCAAAACTAATTCCATCCTTATATAGGGTTTTCAGGTATATTTGGGGCTGAGATTGAAATTTTAGTCGATGAGCAAATGACATTCAAAATTAAATCATACTTCAATGAAAAGCTTCAAAGGCTCAGCTGCAGTTGTACTTTTCCTCTTGCTTCTAATTTCCATGGATTTCACTCCAATGTTGACTTCCACAGCACCAGCCTGGTGGAAAGTAATCGTTGCCTGAAACAGTTTGTCATAAAAAAAACTCTTTAAAGGCAGAGTATTAAACTAATCAAACCTGCAGTGTTGATTTCCTCCTCGAAAGGAGCATGACAGGTGTCTGGTTTGTGATGCTGTAGCTTGAACAGTCGGCCAAATCAATCAGGTCACATTGTAGCGTGTCAGCACTTTCGTTCATGGCGGTGACTGTAACAGTGCATGGATTGGCCACGACCTTTGAACCCCGAATCTTGATATCGCAGCAGACTAAGTGACCAGTTCCTCTGGAATTTTGTTGAATAGTTGGTGTTTTTATTGACAGAGGTAGCTTAGATTGAGGTCGTGGCAGACGAGATGCAGCCTTTCTTGGGGATACATTGACTGCTTCTGATATTGTCTGCACTGGCCTGGTAACAAATTTTTAATTTAAAATGAAATCAACTTAATAAGCTCCTTACTTTTTGGGGCTAGTATTCTTATTGGCCAAATCTAGCAATTCCCGCACAACAGTGTCACTTCCCTTCTTGTCATCCATCAATGTAGCAATGGTAGAAATGCTCAAAGCTTGAATGCAAGGAAGAGTTGTGTTGTCCAGAGTTATTGTATTTTTAAAACTTTCATCTGCAAATATTGTGAAATGAAATTTAACAGTCAAGGTCCAAGTTGAATAAAGATATACCTATGGTATCATTCAACGCAACAGTGCATCTAGTTTTGTTAGCATCTGTAAGATCTAAAAACCATTGAAAATTAGTAATATTCCAAGCTATTATAAGATATAGAATACCAATTGTTTCATTGAAACCTTGAAATTTAGCTCCTGTGGGAAGCACTTGAGTTGTGGGTGTTTTTTCAGGGCTCTCCTACATTTATTGCAACCGTTAATCACAAAAAGACAAGGTACAACAGATATGAATTGCATATGATTGCATTTTTATGCTCCGCAAATTCTTTAAAGAATTTAGCAACACTTACCGATTTTCCAAAACTGTGGCTAAGTTCCTTTAAATCAGAAGACTTTAGCTTAAAGTATTGTCCAATGGTTAGCCGCTTGCCAGCCATCTCAGCTCTTTTCTCAGGACTGACCCAAGACTCTCTGGGAAAAGAGATTAAAGGAAATCAACGCATAATTGGCCAACACTTACCTCACGTCAACACAAGGCGAAGAAAAGGCCAAACTAGGTTCCATCTCACTTTCAAAAGGCATCATCAACTTTTTGAACTCTTCCTCATCTCTTTTGAACATGTTTTGAACAACTGAAGAATCTGAAAAATATAAATGATGGTTTAATTTATTTATTATTTTTCCGTCATGATATTGTCATGACTTACCTGCTGGTTGAAACTCAGAATTATCGAACTTAGTAGCTGGTAAACTGTTTGGCCTGGAGGAAGGGCAGCAGTAATTCTCAAGAAAACCTTTGTAATTAATAGCATTACCTCATAGGAGAACACCTTTGAGACGAGGAGAGGAAGTGACTTAGATCAAAACTGGAGTTAACATCTGCATTTTTAAAAGATGAAGCCATTTCTCTTGAAGGTTGCTAATGGAATAATCAGATATTAACGCCAAATGGTTATGTAAATGTATGTAAACGTACATTTGTAAAAATATTGTTTAGTGGCTTGTTCTCTACATCATCTTTACATTTGTCCCCTGATCTTCCAAAAGCAGAAATCATTTCTAAACATAAAAATAAATTAGCAATAAACACGAGCATTATCAGACGATAAACCTAGCTAGATCTCATGACCAATACCTGATTGTCTCAGGATTCCAAGGGAAGAGAGGTCGTTTGATTCCAAATTTGAAAAATCTAGTTTGGAATGACGATTTTGGCTCATAGCGAGTTCCAAATTTGGTGTTTGGTTGAGACCGTTCAATTTGCCATCGATTTGATCAGCTTCTTGTGCAATGATCCTTTGACACGTTGACTTTGGTCCAGTCTGTAAGAATGAGTCGAGTTCCCTGGAAATCCTGATTGGATGGCTTGGAGAGTTTATTGCCGAAATATCTGTGTCATTGAGGCTGAAAACGAAAACAAAAGATTCAGAAACTTGAAAAAGATTACTATCTCAGGAGCTCAATATAATTTACCCAAGTCCAGCGTGACTAACAGCGCGAGGACGAAGAGCCGTGGAGGTTAGAATGTTGCGTCGAAGAATATTCAGGGAATTTTTGTTCAGACTTTCTGACTTTACGGGCGTGTGCATGCCATCCTTGTTGGGACTTGATGAAGCTCGTAATGCCATTTTGAGTCGATCACGCTCTACTTGCTGAATATTATTTTCAGGTATTGAAACTATTTGAGCGCATGCTGCCTCAATTTTGAAGGAATCACAGGCGAAATCGAACGAGAATCTAGCAACTTTTCCAGGCCGATTAATTCTAGCTGCAAGCGTCAGGGGAAATTTTTCAAACCAATGACTTAATTTTCCCGCAAACAAACTCAGCTGGGCGGGCGCCTGGACGGTTAAGTGTTACTCAACAGGCTTGTCCATGGCTTGTCGCTGATTGCTTCGTTAGAAATAATATTTAATTCCAATTGGTCCAAACTTGAAAATAGCTACCAATAAAAAAGAACTAACATAAAAATTTATTATATTATCGTGCCAGTTCTACCAACTAAAACAGTTGCATTCTTTTTTGTTATTTAATTTGTTAGTGGTGGGACAATGGTGTATTCAGAGTATTTAGTGATACAAATATATTGAGAAGATATCATGAGGAAAAGACTTCAGCGCCATAATGTGTATTAAATTTAATGCAAACTTTTAATAGTTTACCACTTCTGTTGTTTCGGATTTTGAGCTTCTACTTTATACTTCCCGCTCTAAAGTTTAAACATTTCATCACGGTTTGTTAACTCTTCCTCTGCAAGGCAAAAAATATGATAAAACAAAAGACAGTCTACAATGCTGAAGTGCTGTTGTTTTGACTTCAGACCAGATCAGATTGTGGTTATTGAGGCAACAGAAACAAACTTAGTTTTTTGTGAAAATTCATAGAAGGTTAGATTATCACTCATAATTTTACAGATTGAAGGTACAGAATGGCAACCACTGCTATAAACCAGAAAGAATATCTAAAACGGTATCTGTCTGGTGGTGGAAAGGATGGAAAGAAGAAAAAACGCAAGAAGACCAAAATAGTGACGGGACGTGGTCTCAACATTGTGGATGACAACTTAGAGCACATTATCACAGTAGACGACGATGAAGATGAAACGGACCTTTATGAGCTGGCTGAAAATGCACCTCAAGTCGCTGGAGTTTTTGACGATCGCCCCATTCACATTCAACAAGCGCAGGACAAAATCTTTGGTGCCAAGTGGAAATCACTTGCAGCTGACGAAGAAGCTCCCAAAGTGTTGGACAAGAAGACAGACCGATCCGCACACACAGACTCTGACTGTTCTCTGCCAAGGGCAAGCAAGCACAGAGACAGTGATGGCGATGTTTCCCCTCCAAGAAACAAAGAGAAGAAAAGGCACAATTCGCCACCTAGAAGAGGAAGTCGTGATAGAAGCAGTCCTTCAAAGAACCAAAGACATGATTCAAGACGCAAGGACAGGAATATCAGAAGAAGAGGACGATCCTCCAGTTCTGATGACTCTCAGCCAAGGAAACGATCGGTTTCCTCCCACTCTGATGAGTCCCCTCTTCAGTCAAAAAATAAACACCGCAGAAGATCACTGTCCCCTTCCAGGAAGGACAAAAGCAGAAGAGACATGTCTCCTGTACGATCCAATAAAGAAAAGAGACGTGACAGATCGCATGATCGGGACAAGAGGTATTTGCACAGAAGAGACCAAGGCCGCCGTTCTAGAACTCCAAACAAGAAAGAGAGATCAAACAACTATAAGAGGAAAACCAATTCAGATTCAGATTTTTCTCCTCACAGGAAGACAGATAGGAGTCGCAAAAACGCTAGAAGAGATGGTTTGACTTCCCCTAGCCGCAGGAGGAAAGACTCAGATTCTGATCAGTCTCCTCCCAGGAGCAAGGGCGATAGAAGATCCAAAGATTTTGATAGGTCGCAGAGCAGAAAAGGCTTCAACGCTGGGAAAAATTCCGATTCTGACTTTTCGCCCCCCAGACGGCAGCAATCAAGTAGCTCCAAAAGTGGAAAAAACGTGCCAATAACAATTCGCGGGGACTCTGACTCTGACCTTTCTCCTCCAAGACTCAAAATAGAGCCACCAAGCCCAAGCAGCTCATCTCGAAGACAGCGAGCCCTCCCTGTGAAAATAAAACAAGAACCTGCAGATCCTGAAGCTCCAAAAACGTTAGAAGGCAAAAGAGCTGGACTTCAAGATGCTAGAACGCTGAAGGCAGAGATGGAATTGTTGCGGAAGCAAGAAAAAGAGCAGTTCCAAAACATGGCTGACCACATCTCTGGACGAGGAGCGACAGCAGTGATTCGAGACAGGAAAACAGGAAGAAAGAGAAATTTGGAGGAAGAGGAAAAGGAAACAGAGCAGGAAAAGGTAGTTATTGTTATAGTTTTTCAAGTCATGTGTTAATTAATCTAATATTATAATTCAAGGAGGCAGAGAAGAAGCGTAAAGAAGAGTTTGACAGAATCGGGCGCGGCGTTGTTCAAGAGGAGCGTCGAGCTCAAGCCTTAGAAGAAACACTACATGAAATGTCAAAGCCTGTCGCCAGATATGCAGGAGATGAAGACTTGGAACGGCATCTCAAAGCCCAAGAGCGAGAGGGAGACCCAATGTTGGATTACTTACGTGCCAAGCGGCTTAAAGAGAACCCGGAATTGAGCAAACCTGCCTACAAAGGGCCAGATGGACCTCCCAATCGGTTTAACATTCTTCCTGGGCACCGATGGGACGGTGTAGATAGATCAAACGGTTATGAGAAAAAATTGTTCATCAGCAGGAACGCGAAAGAAGCGCAAAGAGAAGAGTCATACAAGTGGAGTGTGGCGGATATGTAGACTTGGAGAGAAGAACTGTTTATTTTTAAATCACAGACTATGTATTTTTTTTTAATTTCTGACGATCTAGCAGTTGCACTTTGGTTTAAAAGAGACTTTTGTCTCATGCAGGGGCAACCAGCCATGAAAAGAAGTGCTAATTTCTTCGGACTGAATCCTTTCGAGCGACACAAAATCCTGATAAATGAATACCTATTAACCAATCCGGACGCATTCAAGCTCCTCCAGCGCGATAGGTAAGTTAAGCCATTGTTCGAAGATAAATCATGCTGAATTGTTGTTTTTGTTGCAGGACAAGAGATAAACGTGACATAGACGTCATCCGAGAAAATCACAGATTTCTTTGGTCTGAAGAGGAGGGGGAAGGATCCACTTGGGGAGAAAAATTAGCCAAGAAATACTATGACAAACTTTTTAAGGAGTACTGCATTTGTGACTTGAGTAGATACAAGGAGAACAAGGTAGAATATCTTAAGAAAACTTGATATTTTGAAACAGCTCCTGAGTTCAGGTTGCATTGCGGTGGCGTGTAGAGCAAGAAGTTGTTGTCGGGAAGGGACAATTTGAGTGTGGAAACAAAGAGTGCAAGGAGAGGGAGCAATTAACATCATGGGAAGTGAATTTTGCCTACAAAGAACACGGAGAAAAGAAAAATGCTCTCGTGAAATTAAGTAAGATCTATTCTTTAATCAGGGACAATTGACTATTAGGTTTTTTAGGGCTATGTTCAGCATGTTCCAAAAAGTTGAACTATCACCACAAAAAGAAGGAAGCTCGCCCAAGAGTAGACCTTAGACAAGAGACTGAAGATGGAAGTGCGCCTAAGAGAAGGAAAACTGAAGAGGACGTCGAAGTCCCTGAGAAAGTCAATAGTAAAGAAACCACTGAAAGCAGTAAGGTTGTTGACGAAAGTAAGGTCTGGAAAGAAGCTGGTGCCCCAGTGCAGGGAAAATCAAGAGATGTTGAGTTTCAAGAATACTTTGACGATCTTTTCATGTGACTCAGCTGGCTATTTGTCAGAAAATAAAAAAAAACTCATGGCACCTTGGTTTTTTTACTCTTAAAATCAGTAATTTAAAGCAATAATTTATTGAGGAAGTGCATAGCAGAAAATGCCGTTGGCGTAAACAAGCTTATTATTTGGCATAATTCAAGCCTCTTTTGTGGCGTCTTGCTGCTCGAATTTGGGATACTTGTCGGCAACTGCAGCCCAGTTAATTCTCTCAAAACTCAAATCACTCACGACTTTTGGCAACTCGTCCAGCTAAACAGAAATTATACATAAAATACTGATCTCATCTGTTTTTAAAATCTTGACTCACAGGAATTCGGACTTGACTCATTGAGTCTCTGTCTCTTAGTGTGGCTGAATGAGGCTCTTTCAAGGAGTCAAAATCGATGGTAATGCCAAATGGAATTGCAATTTCATCAGTGCGAGCATAACGGCGGCCAATGGATCCAGAAGAATCGTCAACGCGATTGGAAACATCAAATGATGTTAGTTCTTGTGCTGGAAAAGATTTTAATTAGCACGTCAAATCAATAATTATTATGAAAGTCTTACATAATTTTCTCACAAACACATTGAACTCAGGCTTGTTGCTGAGAGGCAAAACAGAGCATTTAATTGGCGCAACTGGGGGTGGAAGGGAGAAATACTGTAGAAAATTCTTGGTTAGTAGATGTCTAAATTACGGAAAAACAACTACAAACCGTTCTCTGCTCGTCTCCTTCACGCATGCGGAAATTGTGCTCAAAAACGGAGTACATGACTCGTCCAACGCCAAAGGATGGCTCGATCACGTTGGGCACAACTTCAGCAGTGTGCACTGTCTTTTGCCCTTTCTTGATGCTCACCATGCCCTTCGTGAGTTTGAAAGAGTTGCCGTCGACTTTAAGTTCATACTCGCTGCCAATACAACATTATACTTCTTGCTATTGTGCTAACTCTATTGCTTATATGTATTTACCCAGATGAGCCAAGCGTTTCCTCTAGCTGCTGCAAGTCATTTGGCTCGAGACCGTTCAAGGCCTCAACAATTTTTTTGGCGTCCTTCTTGAATGTCTTGCCGACAACTCCCTGGTTGATGATAGGTTCTGCAAAACCCAACATTTCTTGTCCAGGAAAAATCGTTTTATACAGCACATGATATTCTCATACCTATGACATCAACAACCACGGGTTCTTTCAACTTCTTCTCAGCAACAAGTTTCACTCCAGTAGCCTTGGTATGTTGAGTGAGGTCATATGCTGAGCGATCAGCACAGCCAACACATTCAATCCAGCCCTGATATAATAGCTCGTAAACATTTAAATATTGAAGTAGTAGGACATTCTTACATAGGAGGTAAGGCACTCAGCATCCCAGCAGTCGCAAGCATAATGAGCCATCTCGTTGCCCATGTGTTGTCTGAAACGCAACTTTGCATTATCCACTCCAACCTTGACAAGGAAGAGATGGATCCTGGCCATAAAGTAGCCCAGAGTCTCGTTAGCCACCAAGCCCTATAGTTAAGAAAGTGATTAATATTGATAGAAATTAATTACAAATCATGTACAGTTTTCACCGCATCGCCGATAGTGTGATGCTCTGCAGGTTTTCCGTCCATTTGGCAACAAGCAGAGTAGAACAGCATTTTAGTGTCTGCGACGTTCTCGAATTTCGGATGGCTCTTGTTGTTGGGGTCACAGAAGTGCTCAATCTCAGCCATTGTAAACTCCCTTAAAACACGCAATCACAAAATTACCACAAGAGATAAAATTTTAATTGAAGCATACCGAACTCTGATGAGTCCAGAACGAGGCGAAATCTCATTTCTGAAAGAATTGCCGATTTGGGCAGCAGCAAATGGCAAGTGTCCTTGGTTGAACTCCAGAAGTCGCTTGAAATTGACGAAGATTCCCTGCGCGGTTTCTGGTCTCAAGAATCTGTTTTAAGGAAATTTAAAAAATGCTGGTGACTAATAATCTCTTCAATTCACCCCTTGATCAAACCGGATGGACCGATTTGAGTGCCAAACATCAAGTTGAACTCAATGGGCTCAGTCAGGTCATTTCCAGTGAGTGGTGATTTGATGTTGAATTTTTGAAGCACGCCGTTCATCTCATCTTTGGTCATACCGTCCAGCTAATTTTATTTATTATTAGACATGAAAAGACATGGATAGAATTTATACTTTGACAACTATGTCTTCACATTCTGCTTTCGTCTCAGCAGAGGTCTTCTTGTCTGCAGCTACCTTTTCCAAATGGGCTTTAATAAGATGGTCAAGTCTGAAGCATTCGCCAGATTTCAAGTCTTTCACCATGAGGTCAGCAAATCGATCCACGTGTCCAGAAGCTCTACAGAAGGATTAAAGTTTTAAAATTTACAAGTTCCACTGTGCTGAGAACTATAATCACTTGAGAACAGGTTCTGGGGTGAGGATGGAGCAATCAACTTCCAACATCTGTTCCTCAAGTACAAAGAATTTTCTCCACAAGTTGAGGACATTGGTCTTGAAAGCACAACCCATAGGACCAAAGTCAAACTGTCCAGTGATACCTTTAAATCAAAACACAACGTTCCATAAATTTAGAAAATTGCTTAAAACTGAGGTAGTGTAAGTATACCTCCATAAATGGCAAAGGACTGGTCGTAGAAAAACCTCCTTTTTAAAAGATCTTCCATCTTTGCTCGATCAAAGGTTGCTGCAGCAGGTGCAAGGGCCAATTCCTTGTCTTCCAACTTCTTTTTCCTCAATTTTAATTCCGCCACGGCTTTTTTAACGTCCAATTCAGGAGCACCACTCTCTTTCAGAGAACGTACGATGTCACCCTGATTAGAATCATGAAATATTTTGTAATTAAAAATAGAAGGTGCGCTTCCTCTCAACCCTGTTATAATTACCTGCTCCTTAACAGACGCCCTAAAAGGTGCAAGGACCTCCTCAATCTTAGGGTCGGACATGATAGACAAAGGAAAGTTCAACTTGACGGAACGGTTCTTTTTCTTCGAACCCCACGCGGGCTGACTGGGTGGTTTAGAGCAAAAACAAGATTTCCTCAATGCTAAATTTGCCGGCCTAGCTAAGCTCACGAACAGCAGTCGTGTCAATACTCGCATGCCTACTTTTTTCAATGCGGTTCTCTTTTGTACTTGACGATTGGCCTGTGACTGGGGGGAAGGCGTTAATTGGTAAACAGAGGATCGGAACGAATTGTGATTGGCTATCGAGGTAAAAGGATGAAGGCGCCCATTTTGACTGCATGGATCGAGCACGTGTCTCAAATACAATGATGCAAAGAACACAATTACTTCCATCATTCCTTGCAACAGAATTTGAGAAAAGTGAAAGGTTTTGACACGGTTGCGCAAACTGCACTAATTCGTGCATGAAAGGAGGATGAGTTATGAATGAAAGACGATTTTTATCGGGAATTATTTGACATCACCATGTTCGTTTTATATCCAAAACACATAAGAAATTAAATTACCATGTCATCATGTACCTATATTAAAGTTATTCTAGAGCACAGTAATATACCCTCTCCATACATGATATTCAATCATTCATGTGTATTTATTAAATTTATAGTATTAATATTACTTTTAGCTGTGAGTTGTTTAAATGGTTGTCTGTTCAATCAATCGATATCTTTCTTCACCAATATTAAAAATGCACCTGCAACCAAAGCTAAAGAAAAGGTATGTTTGAGCTGCACTGGCAAACTTCTTTGTCTTGGGGATTGCAAAACTTTATTTTTATGATGAGGCGGGATTAAATGGTCCTTTCGGCCAGAATATTGGCAGGCGTCGTCTGTGTTTGTCAGTGCAGTAATCTGTAATTCAAGACAAAAAGTTCAAGTCACACTATCCAAATAGAACTGATAGAGGCTACCTTAGAAAACCTGAGCATGGTCGATAATTATTAGTCTTCATCCTCGCCAGACTCCGACTCCTCCTCTGCATTTTGCAGCCACTCGATGAACTTCTTCATCTGGTCAAGGAACATCATTTTACCCTTGCCAGAATGGGTCTCCTTGTACCACCGGAGAATCGCTTCTTCAGAAAGTACATCAGCTGAAAAATGATTCCATTTAGCACCAATCAATTTCAGTGTACTTGTGCTCAACTTACTTCTGTAGAAGAGCATGATGATCTTGGAGAAAACCTTCATGAAATTCATGTTGCCGTAGCAATACTCTTGGACTCTGAGCATCAGGCACAGCTCAGCTTTGGCTGTAGTGGTAAAGGCGGCGAACAAGGGTGCATAAATCTTCAGATGCTTCAGGGCTTGCTCACCAACAAGCTCTTCCTTCTTGTTCCATTCAGCCTGTGCCATGACACTAGACCAAATCTAAACAAACAACACGTCAAAATAATGTCAATGAGTATTGCATAGACAACTCACAAGTGAAATGACATCACTATCTGGTATGTCGCTCTTGGTGGCAGACTCTTTGATTTCAGCGACCACATCTTTGATTGGGCGTCCTTCAGAGAGAAGATCTTCCAGCTGCACTTGCAGGTCTCTCTTAGCTTCCTGGCTGGCCTGCGCCCGATGAAGCTTGACAACCTCGCTCAATCCCTTTTCATCATACACGGCTTTGAAGTTCTCCTCACCACGTTTGTTCAATGGAAAGAATTCCATTAATCTGCAAGAACAACGATGAAATGCAAGAGGAGGTACAGGTTGAGTTGATTAAAGACTAACCTTCCTTCAAGGCCACCTTTCTTCAGAGCCATCATGAGCGAAGGCAAGCCCTTTTCATTCTTCCAGGTTACAAAGACCTCAAGCAGAAAATCCAATGCAAGTCCATCTTTTACTTGATGTTCCTGAAATAAGCAGCAAAGCAATGAGCACATGAAGCATGTCGTGCACACCAAGATATGCATGGCTTATGGTCTGGCTTGATGCTTACATTGATCATCACAAGCAGAGTGGAAGGGGGAACGGACCCGTTGACCATCCAGAGGGCGGTCATTCGAGCAAGCTTGATGCGCTGGGACTCACTGAATCCTTTGAGATAAACCAAGATCTTGTTCATCTCGTCCAGAAACATCTTCTCCAGATACTTGTAACGACGCATCAGCTTGACAAAGACTTGCTCGTAGCTGTGCATGGTGTCCATGTCTTCTGAAGCGTCAAAGATGCATGATCCCCACTTGCACACTTTGTCGCCCTCCAGCTGGATGCTGCCTCCGGGAACTGAGCAAACAAATTGACACATAATTAGGACAAAAAAGGCAAGGCGATGGGAGTACACACCGAGCAGCCCGCCAGCAATGAGGATGTCAAAGAGGGCTTCGCCATAGCGGCGGTAGTCCAACTTTGAACCGGCTGTGTCAAGGAACTTGTAGATCGCTTCTAGGTCGTTGCCAGCCTTGTTGAGCCCCACCAGGACCGCGTCGCGGAACCCGGCGGGATCATATTTCTCCTTTTCATCTGAAAATAATTCCAACGACCAATTAAACGGTGTGTATATGTATAGCAAAAACGTCATAATAACAATTTACTGGTGTCACTTTCATAAATGCAAATTAATGTTTGTCAGCTCATGATCTCAATGTTTTTGTATGATTATTTGCAAAACTGTAAAAAGCATCATTGTTGAACTGTCAACCCTTGTAAAAATAGAAGCTCTTCGGTTGTCGTTGAAAACATGAATGATTCCAAAATTTAAATTTAAATTGTGTACAAACGGAGAGTAATTTTTCTCAAATTTGTTAGGGCATTGTTAAGAGTTGAACATCATTCCAGTTAATTGGTCAGCACGTGCTAGGAATGAGGAAAGAACGAGCGGAGCAATGAAAAGAGTTTCATAACAAGGTCATTCAACCAATGCATTTCTTGAGCATTATAACCACTGAAGCTCTTGAGTCTTGAGTGTTGTGAGTATTATACGTGCAGAAACGTCAATAATGAGTAACATAATATTACCTCTTTTTCTGGTCTTGATGCGTTGACCCGATAACACTGGCTTTTCTGTTTTTTGACTCATACAATTCCGGCTGCAACAAGGAACACAACTTGAAGTTTGCAATGAGCGACCTCCATTATGTATTATGTCTGGACTGGAGGGAGCTTAACACACGGCCGCAAATTAAAATGAAGAAGTTTACTTAATGAATATTTGAAGATAAGCAGAGGAAAGACGGCAAAACTTCAGTGAAAAATGACTTTCACAAATCTCTTGACTTCATGTACTAATCAAATTAGCGGCGTAAATAAAATCGTGCCCCACAAGCCAAACTTCTTACTCAACACGCGAGGCAGGGAAGTCGGTTATTAAGGATGTTAAGACCAATCTCACTACTGCGGGTCATGCTGAATAATTAATTTGGACAAAGGGCGACTAAAATGCAATTTTGTGCACTCTTTTCCTTGAAAAATACTTACGGATTGCCTTACGGTGTGCAGCAGCTTACAGCAAATGACGAGCAGTAAAGCGGGCAAGCGCTAAAGAGCGGACGGGCAACGTGTGACGGAACTTCCGGCTGCCAGAGAAAATGGTCTTCCTTGAGCGCTAAATTCTAATACGTCGAATCACAGGAGGGCTGTGGACTGAATCTTTCTTTGTGGCAATTTGATTGGTGCAAAGAGGGGCGTGATCGTCTTTAACGGCGTCTGATTGGCTACCTGCCGGCTCATGTCTCATTCTGGTCCGTGTGAAAACACTGGCACATGGAAAATTAGATTGATTTTTCAATCCAATCTCTCGAGTTGATATTTTCTTCTAGCTTGTATTTTATAATTGATATTTGAAAGGCTAACATGCTGAGCAGGACAGTGTCGGGATTTTGCAAATATGGGAATCCTCTTTACAAGGTCTCAATTTTAAGTCTCTAATTAATCTGAAATTTTCACGCAATGAAAGCGCTTTTAAAGGCGAGATTTTAAAAATTAATGTTGGAAATTTTTCAGAACCTTACTCCAAACATGTGTGTCTTGATGCCAGCTGTAGTGTCATCGAATGTGCAGCAACAGCAAATCCGCACCACCATCAACAAGCATTACAATCCACAATATCGAAGGCACCGTGGTGCAAAGGTACATTACAAAATTAATGCTTCTTGTCTTCGTGAAACAATCATAGTTGGCATTTTCAGTTATAGCATATTTATGGTCTTTTAAATTCCACAGATAATCAAGATTGATCTTCCGGACTTGACCAAAGAAAAAGACGATGAAATGAGCCCTGAGAGAATGAGGTCCAAAATGAAGGAAAAGGGATTGCAGCCACCTCGACCATGGAATGAGAGAAACTTCTACATTTCAAACTCTGGTGGAGTTTTTGAGCCTTATGTGCCACCTGAGGGTGATGGGAAGCTGTCAGCAGTTACAGTAGAGGTAAACAAAAATGCTGAGAACGTTGTTAGCCAAATTCTATAATGCTTTAATTCGTAGGGAGCTAAGCAAAAGTTAGAGTTTGTTGAAAAGAAAGGCAAATCAATGATGGCTGTTAGAAAAATCAAGAGCTATGACGATGACTTCACTCTTCAAGATTTCGTCCAGGACGCAACTGAGATATACAAAAATGCCCATGAAGCTTTAATGAAGTAAATTTATAGTTTTTCTCTCTTTTCTACTAACTAAAAATAACTCAGCTTTAGGACCAACAAGGAGAAGCTAGAAGAGTTTGTCACTGAAAAAGCGTATGTGGAGATGACCGAAAATGCGAAATACAAAACCGTATCTTGGAAATTTCACCAATCCCTCAGTCCTCCAAAAGTGGTCCATGCAAGAACTAACAGCGTTGTGTCGAAAGATAATCTCTTTGCCCAAGTTACCGTCAGGTTTCATACCCAACAGGTTGGTTGAATTAGTTTAAATGTTACCTCTTTAATTTTGACCTCATTTTGGTTACAGTCTCTATGCATATACGACAGATTCGGCAGAAAGATATATGGAGATGAGAATTTGGTGAAGGATGTCTTAGAATACGTTGTCTTTGAAAAACACATCACGGAACAATATGGAAAATGGAGAGTGCACCACAAAATTATACCTGATTGGATGCCTGCATCAGAGCCAATTCCTAGAACGTATAGAAAGCCCGAACCATTACCTGATCTTCCTGACACACCTGAAGAGGAAGACAAGAGCTCAGATTCAAGTACCAAGCCAGATGTTGCCATAGCCACAGCTTAATTTATAATTATTTGTATCATCATCGCACCAATTGCTGTAGGTAACAATAATAAAGCCAAATAGATCATATTTAAATTTCTTTTAATAAACTTTGTAAATTCATGTTCACAAAATACAGCATTTTTCTTATCTTATTAAGTGGAAGAATTGTTTATGGCACAGAGTTTGTGGCTATTGCGATTGGCCACGTGACAGGTCCCTTCATGATAATACTGGATAAACTATTTTTAATCTGAACAAAAATTCGTTTAAATTCCAGCCCACAGCCTCTGGACAATCTGAAGTCAAGAAGGATTTTTCCATCCATTTCAAAAGGACAAGCTTTGAAAACTAAATGCATCTTCCTTTTGTCAACAGTAGTAACAGTCACCTGAAAATTAACAGAGCTTAGTTTTTGATTCAGTGATGTTCATTAAATCTATTACCTCGCTCATCAGGTTCACTTTAAAGCTGTATCCTTTGTTCTCCAACAATTCTTTCAAGGCAGTCAATGTTTCGTCAAAGCTTGTCTTCACAAAAAACCTTGTCATCCTCTTCACCAATTTTTGATAGGAAGTCTGAAATTAAATTCAAGTTAAGTATCTCACAAAAGAGTGTTAAAAATAAATATCTACACGAGTAGTGGCAAAAAAAAACCCCCAATAAAATAGTAATTGCTATGCGCCGTAAGGAAATTCACAACATATGGTAGAAAGTTCACAGAAGATTTAAAATTCGCTCCACTAACTATCTATTATTTGGAAAGCACTGTACACAAAACCCAATGAGCCTACAAAGTACAAAGAATCCAAGTCAGGCAATGTGGAATCGGGAATTAGTTAGTATATGAAATTAGTTAATCCCCTCTCCAATAAATGACAGTATTATACTTAAGAGCGACAATACCAATCATAAATTATGCAACACAAGTTATGATTGAAAAAATATAGCATGGCTTTATAAAATTTATTAGTTCAGTTCAGTCTAATTACCTGACTACAAGTTGACTGAGTGCTGTGTAGCTGAGTGCTTAACAGCAGGTCATCCAAGACGGGCGGTTGAGAAAAGCAGTATCCACCTGTTTCTGGGGGTAGATTGCCCGTCTGTGTGGCGCTTGTTCCTACCGGAGCTGGTTGCGAGAGACACAGCCTCAAGTCATCATCAGAGTCCAGGCACAACCGCTTGGGAAGGCGAGATTGCGCTGAGGGATCAACTGCAACAATCAACCAAAACAAAAACTTTTTAGAAGGTTGAGCTTTGACTAAGTTCTTTTATTAAGGACATTCAGGAAACAAAAACTCATTGAAGGTGGACCAAGAAGGCTCACCAACGATAACAATGTAGCAGTGATCAGTATAAAATATTGTGTCCTGAGGAACATGGAACATACCACTTCCAATGGCTTAAAGATCAATGTTTTCTAATATGATGTTTCAAGGAGCTTTGACTCAACAAATCGAAACGAACTGCGACTTGACAAATTTTTCTGTGGATAATAGCGAGCAACGATTTAAGATTGTCTAGCCCTTGAATAATTTTGATGGTTGCAGGAAATCTCATCTTAAGATCCTCACGTCATAGTATTTGTTAAAGAAGGAAACCTTATACTTTCCTTACTCTTTGATACGGATAGTAGAGATTAGGATACATAAAACATGATACCCTTGATAGTTGGGATGATACCCTTTGTTAAAAAAATTGCACTACAGCACCGACAAATGGAGGTCTCCTAATCTCTACCATCCTTAGGTTAGTAGATCTTGAGATAAGACAATAGGCCGAAATTCTAGTCTGTACTGTCTTTCAGTGTCCCTACAGTGATAACTGGATACAAAAATCAAAGTTGAATTCCAGCAAACCACTGGGAATCCCAAATTACTACGATTTCTGATGAGGGAAGTGTACATTTCATATTTACTTATCTCTTAGCTTGGATTCTATTTTCATCTATAACTTGTGAATATTTGTGTACCCAAGAAGATGGGAAATTGTGTAATATATCGATAAAATTAAATTTACAGGTTGAAATTTGCAATAACAACATTACAGACTTCACGTATAAGCAATATGACGTTTTGAGTTTTAGAGCCTGATAAATAAATAAATGGTGATTAACTAAACTACTATTCTGTGTTACCAATGCAATCCCTGAAGGTGCGAGTTGATTCATAACATTCCTGTATCTAGAGCTGTAGAACCCAGAGATGTATAAGGACTGTTCCTTTATGTCAATGGTTGAACCAACAAAAATTATTAATACACAATATTTTCCCCACTCATAAAAATGACCACAACCACAACAACTACCAAGTGAGTACCATAGAGGCTTGCCAAAAATAACACACTTTATAATTTTGATTGAATGAAGAAGTACAGTGAGTGCTTAGAAGATAACTTGGAGTGCAACAACTTGCTTCCTTGCTTTGGTTATCTAAGCTTTATGAACCAGTATTCGTCATACAGCTAGATTACCAAAGAAAGGACTCAAATCAACAGTGCAGCAAACAGTGGTCTTGAAAAGTGTCCATTCAATTAAGACATAGCTACACAAGTCAAAGGTTCCTGACAATCGTCATTGATGAGAATATCTGCAGCAGTGCTTTGGTAATCTAGCTTTATGAGCACAAGAGTCATGCAAGCCCGAGTACCAAAGCAATGACACAGACTGCAGGAATTTGATGTCAGCAGTCGACTTCCTCCCGACCCCAGGAGAGGTACTCACGTACTGAGATTGAGTAGAATACAAGCTCAGAGTCACGCAGTACCTGACCAGGGATTGCAGGCGCGCAGATTCACTTGTTCAAGCCTGTAAAGATTTGGCACCGCTTTCAAGTAAAATAGAGAACTCACCCTCAGGAAGAGTTTTCTGCATCCACCTGTGCTCCTTGATCTTCTCGATTGTGATTCTGGTTGATGGCAAAGGTGCCAAAATTTTCCTTAACAGGCTCAGCGCCATATTGTCAATCTTCGTCCAAGGACTGAGAGAATTATTCCCATTCTTCCAGGCCACATACTCTGGGCACTCAATGTTAGGCATATCCCAAGGCAGCTCTAGAATGTCGAATATTGAGTTTTGCTCTAAAAAAGAACAAGAGCTTTTTACCTCCAGTGAGCATGGCTACGAGAACAATCCCGCAAGACCAAACGTCAGCCGGCTGTGCGTTGTATGGCTTCAAAAGGACTTCTGGCGCAACATAGGATTGCGTGCCACACTTCTTGTCCAAACACCTCTCTTTACCATTCAGCCGGTAAATAGTGGCCAGACCGAAGTCACAAATTTTTAAACGGTCATTTCCATCCAATAACAAATTTTCAGGTTTGAGATCACGGTGGGCTACGCCAACGCTGTGCAGGTACTCCTGAACAGAAAATAAGGCAGGATGAGCGATTTGTTATTTTCTACATAACACCAACAAACTTACAACTCCAGAAATCAATTCCGTGAAAAATTTTTGCGCTATTCTTGCAGGCATCCCACGGTCAGGGTCTAAAATCGTTGGTGAGATTTTTTGGAACAACAAATTATTTAGATCGATTACCGATTCTGTCAAACAGTTCCCCTCCTGGGGCAAATTCAAGGAAGATGTAGTCACACATCTTTTCCTTCCTGTGTCCATAGAATTGAATAATATTGGGGTGCTTTGTCATCCTGTGGATGGCCACCTCTTTCCTCACATTGCTCTTAGCATCAGGGTGTTTCTCTAAGTCCACAATTTTGACTGCGACCGCCTCGCCATTATTGTTTGTGATTAATTTCACCCTGCAGGAATCGATACGTTATATCTACGAAACCAATAAGATAAAAACTTCATCGCTACTTACTCTCCATAGGCACCCTCTCCAAGAACTCGGATGACGGTCCAACCGTCGACGAATTCTGAGGCCATCTTCCAAATCTAACATTTAAATATCTGCAACAAACGACAGAAAAAATTAAAATATTATCATGCATCCTTGGTGTTACGCGAGCTGTTGATTTTTCTGTATTGCAACTGAAATTTCTAGCTTGCAATTCATGGAGCACGAAAAACATTTTGAGGAAGTTATCTACACTGAAACATCCTCCCTCAAGTACATCCGCTTTAATTGAAAACTTAGACAAAAAATTGAATAAAATATTATACATAATAATACTTAAGTTGGGAATGTACATGAAAGGGAGAACATTTTTTGAAGCCACCCATGGGGCAAACTGACGCAAAATGTTGGTATGCAAAGTATGCAGCAACGCGAAGCCGTGTATGCATGTGAAAAATTCTAATCATCTCAAGCCTCACACCAGCAAAGTTCGTGATTGAACGCATGCAATGCGCTTTCAAGCGGTTAAGTGTCATGTCCATGTTCAGATCCGAAAAAGAGCGTGCTCATCCAAATAATGCTGAATTACGCCTCGTCTCCTCGAGAAAAGATAAGAGGAAAACGCGACTGAGCATTGCGTCCACAACCACAGCGTTCAGGATGCACGCTACTCGAATTACGGTACCTTGCTACCCCCCGAGACTTCGAGGCCCGGGATGCATACACTCGGTGTCTCCAGAATGGCGGTCGTGGGTCGATCGATATGCCCACCGAACAGCCTCCGCCGCCCCCGCCCGTTCCCTTGTCATCGCCGACCAAAAATTATCGGCCGAAAGTATTATCTCAAGCAAATTAGAGCATGCGGTGCAGCATTTGGACGCGTTTGGACAGGTAGAAGCCGTCGAGTTATTCCAACACGTGGTTGCAGACTTCACTCTACCCAAAAACATACACGACCGCATTTATGCACTTATTTCCAAGTCATTCAGGGCATTTCCTTGCGGTTATACGCACAAAGTATTTCAAAAATAAGGATAATGCAGAATTACCAGAGGTTTCTTACCTTTGAAGCTGAAAATAAAGCTCAGGAGCTGGTTAAAGATGAGTGCACAGCGACTCGGTGGGTCGCAACTTGCTAGCCGCTTAGAGATTGTCGTAACAGAGACCGGGGAGTACGCCATGTTGTATTAATCTAAATGTTGGCATTCCCGACACGCCCCTAGATGTTATGCTTGCTTTTATTCAACAATGACTACCGAGAGGCGTGTCTAGAACCAGCATGGCGTATTCACCGGTTCTGGTTGTAATGTCTGTAGGTCGTTCTTCGCCCGTATCGACTTTCATGGCGGACCAATCCCTTTCGCGCCGGTCTCGTGGGGGAAACTTGTGATTGGTGACTACTCCCTAAAAATCGATACCGGCAACGTCGGGCGCCAATTTCAAATTAAAAAACACGTGTTTGCTCTTGCTCTCTTGAACCTAGAAAATTAAAAATAGTTTCTGCATTATTTCGACATCACTATCAAGTTTTTTAATCTGGATTTTTAATTACGAAATATCGGTCCTAGTCTATTTCTATCTAAATTTAAAAATAACTCATTCTCCCATGTCTTTAATTTTTCACAATGACGAAACTCTTGAGCTGGCCTTGTGCTTACTAGCTGCTAAGAGGAGAGTAAGAAGAGTACGACATAGGACATAGAGATACTCTCCTTACTCCCTGCTGAGTCTCTTAGTGCTGTGTCTGCCGCTTCCAGCGCCACCAACATTTTTCTAAGTTCAAAACCCGAACAATTTCTTCAAAACAGGTTACACCCACCATCCCCTGCACCAGCACCAGCACCAACCGTATGACCCACGAGACACGAGAGAAAAAGAATCGGACTCAAGAACAAAACCAAGTGTGCTTCAACTTGCAAGCTTCCGCGTCCATCCATCGAGTTTTGGCAAAATTGTCTCTCTTCTAGATGATTGGAATAATTTTAAAGCAACACTTCATTTTCACATAGTAGAATTATCAGTTTCAAGATTTAGATACACCCTTGGACATTTTGAATTTCAAAATACGATAATTCGCTTTTTAAGTCCTGACTACAAGAAACATGTTGCAGAATATATCTAAATTATTTAGAAACTGCGGACACAGATTTCTGCTTCCCAAGGCAAGCTCCTAAGTGAACTAGACTGAAAAGTTTGCATACAATGTGATTGTTTACATTTTTCAGTTCCCTATGTCAACTTTGGAAAGCATTGAATCCAACCCACTAGATTCAGGTAAACATTTTACATAAATCTCTAAATGAAAATAAAAATGTTGCTTTTTTTGGTCTCGCTTAGAACTTGTCCCTCCCTCATCAAGCTTGGCAAAAAGTCAGAACTTCAAAAGGAAGTTGGAATTCATGCCACCAAACATGGAGCCAAAGCAAGCTTGGCTGGAAAATTTGAACACGACTGACGAAGAGAAAATTTCCATATTAGAACTCCACCCTCAAGTTTTTGGATCAATGCCTAGGATTGATGTCATTCATAAAAATGTGAGATGGCAGACATTATATGGACGAATGGTAAATATGATCTTGAGTTTATACAAGATATATTTTAACATAATTCATAACACTAGGACTTGCGTCAAGCAGCCTCACGAGCGGAGCTTCCGGGAGGTGGAAGAAAGCCCTGGCCTCAAAAAGGTCTTGGCAGAGCTCGACATGGGAGCAATAGATCGCCTCTTTTCTATAATGGAGGAAAGGCACATGGACCAAGAGCTCCAAAGTCCTATTTCTATATGCTGCCATACGACCTACGAGTGTTGGGGTTGACCACAACTCTCTCAGTTAAACTCGCTCAAGATGATTTGCATATTGTCGAATCTCTAGATATTCCCACGGACGACCAGCAGTATATTGAAGAACTTGTGCAGGCCCGAATGTGGGGCCCATCTGTGCTCTTTGTTGACGAGTATGTAATTTTAATCTAGGCTGTGCTCTTAACAATCTTGTGATTTGCAGGCAAGATGTGATGCCAGAAAATATAACCAAGGCAACAGAAAACACACGCCACTTCAATTTGATGCCAGCATATGGTAATTAAGCATTGCAATAATTTAAGTTTAATGTAATTTAACCTTTACTTCAGGTCTCAATGTGTTCAGCATGTTGAAGCACGACACTCTGGTACTGACCCTAGCTGCTCTCAATAGGATCGAGCATCAGCTTCTCCTTAACATTCATCGCAATAAGAATGGAAAACATCAGTTCAGATATATGCCATCACATCATTGAAACAAGTTGTTTTACAGCATTTTGTCATACAAATTAGTAAATTCATTTATTGATAAACTATATAATTCATTTTCTTAAGTCATCAATCGCTTGGTCATTTTGCATCCAATAATTTCTATGAGATCTACTACTGTTTGGATTCTTGAATTTTCACAGCACATAAATGCCACGTCTTAAGTTTTCGTACTGAATACATTTAAAAACACAGCTGCAAATAGAAAAATACAATTCAGATTTAAAGGAAAGATATCAGGCAAAGCTCATTACCCTGTCACCTGCAGACCTCTTTGTTTGCTCACGGACGTCCCAATTGAGTGGTTTATTTTCATTAGGAATATTAAACTGCTTCCAAAATTTGTTGTAGTAATGATAGAGCGCCACTGGGTCGTGTCTGGGTGGTTCTGGCAATGTCTTTTTGGGAACTGTAAAAGGGTTAATTTTCAACGTTTATGAGTCTTCTCACAAAAGTATAAGTATAGTGCAACCTCTTGTCTTCTTGTGTGTACTTTCTTCCTTGAGTTCACTTCTGGAGGATCCTGAGCTACTTCCACCACAATAATCAATCATGCTGAAGATGGTTAAAAACATAATAAATATTAAAAATATCATTTGGGAGGATGCTGAAGAACTGAGTGGGAGTTAACCACTCCTGGCTCATTAGGGTAGATATGGTTGTGACTCAGTTAGCATCCACCCCTGTACCAAAATTTCGTTCAAGACTACATAACAACTTTTGTTAACTCTGTTAAGAAGCCATGCACTTAAAATTTAGCCCCAAAAGGTACGCGGACGCTATCATTGAGTCTTGACTCTAGACCACATTAATTATACCTGTTTCCTGTGTCAAGCTGGCATAATGGGCCCCTCGAACGTTTCGAAGGAGTAGTGTCAGTTGAATCTTTTGAAACAGATGACGACTCTATGCTCCTTGATTGGTGGGTAGAATCAGAAGTTGAATGTTTCTTTCTCAAATCATGCTTAATCAATTTCTTCAAATCTGAAAGTTAAGAAAATGAATAAAATTACATAAATATAAATATTATATGTATTATAACTTAATTGTAAATTTAATGATACATAATTCATATATCTAATTATGTATTACTTTAATAATTTGATTAATTTAATTTCTTTGTGTATAGAGAAATAATGAATTATCCGAATTCTCAATAAAATTATACCTTTCATAAACTCTTTCAATTGATCTGGTGAAACGTTGTTGTAACCTCTATTTTTGAGCTTCTGTAGAACGTCGTCAGGGTCTAGATGTATTTTGAAGTGATGTTTGTCATTGATCTTATAATGCTCATAAGTGGAACGTCTAGAACTATCATATCAAAGAAAATTAAAACGATACGCTCCTAACCAACATCGTAAAACCTACTTCATTTTTAGTGAAATGTTGTGATCTTGATCCACTTGCTGTCAGTCAAAGTCAAGAAACCCAACAACGTGCAATGGATATTATGTACAACATACGTATGGAAAAACGGATCGGCACTTAATACTTCTTAAAATTCCCGCTTAAAAGCTCACATCATCCCTCCCAGCTGTAGATTGGCCGCCGCCAACGATCCTAGATCACGCCGACCTGAGCGCCTCTCATGGATATTTTATTTCTAATTTTTAGATTCATGGCGCCATCTCTTGGGAGTTATTAAGGCTCTTTAAATTCCTCACCTTATTTTAATCATTAATATATTTATGATTTACTGCAAAATCGCGGCAGGATTATCATAATTCATATTGAGAAAATAATTCACCTCCTCTTTTTAACAATTTTGTGAGCAGCTCGTCTTCTGGGATAAAATTGAAGAATATGCCTAAATTTTTCTTCCTTAAGCACATGATCTTTATTTAAATTTAGGTTACATACATAAATATTGAGTACGGCCATAGAAGAAAACTAATAATGCCTTGCCAGTGGCTATTACTCGCAAGCAGCCCAAAGCCTATCTACCCAAGAAGAATGTGCATAATATTGTGAGAAACTCAGATTTCAATTCGTACAATATAATATTCATTAGAATAGTTAGTTCAAAAACTGCATGTGACCAAGTGTCTCTCAGAGAAAATAAAAACAACTTTTCAAAATTTAAAAAGTATATAAGCCAGCTGGCTTGCGTGAATGATTGAGACCTCTGTCCCCATAGAAATCAAGATTTTAAAAAATACATTTTACAAAAAAGAGCGGGCAAATTTGTGCTCAAGCATCAGACGCAACAGGGGCGACTTGAGCTTGAGCTGGCGGGGGAGAGCCTCCAGGCAGTATGCCTCCTCCGACAGGAATGGGAGCTCCAGGGGCGGCCACAACAGGGGCAGCAACGGCCGTTGGCTGCGCCGCTTGGTTAACTGGCGGCGGCAGCGTTGGTGGAGGGATGGCCGCACCCGGAATTACCGCTACTGCCTGAGGCGATCCGGGAGTGTCTTGGCTAACCTGGGGGCCGGCCGAGGGGGCAGCTGGAACGCCCGGGGGTTGCTGGGCCTGCTGCTGAGCCCACAAGTGTTGCTCGGCGGCGGCTCGCTGATGCGCTTGTTGACGCGCACGGAATTCGGCTGCCTTCAGCTGTTCCAAATGGAACTGCTGCCGCTCAGCGATTAATTGCTGTCGCTGGTATTCCAAACCTTCACGCTCTCGTTCCATGGTTGTTTCGAGCTCTTCAAAGTGACGCAGCTAAAATGAAATGAAGTTAAAGTTGGATTATAAAAATCGTGTAATTATGGCAAAAAGATGGGTACCTTTATTTCAAGTTTCTTCATTTGCGTCTCGACAAGAAGTGCAACCAAAGATTTTATTTTGCGTTCCTCGACAGCGGCCAGGTGCTTGGCTTTGACAGCGGCAGCGGCTAATGCGGCAGCCGCAGCTGACTGGAGCTGCGCGTCCTTGATGATGCGCTCCTTAGCAACCACAGCAGGGTCTTTCTCCTTAGCCTCTTCCTCTGATTCCTTGGCTTCAGTATCCAAATCTTCAGCATCTTTTGGCTCTTCATCCTCTTCTTTTGGCTTATCCTCTTTATCGACTTCCATAGATTCCTCCTTCTTATCTGTTTCTTTCTTTTCTGCGTCCTCTTTGTCCTCACTCTTCTCCTGAAAGAAACCAAGCATGAACAACCCGTACATGTGACTAATGTGTAATGATAAATGAGAAATCACAAGACTTGGTACCTTTTCCTCTCCCTCCTTATCATCTTCCTTCTTTTCATCGCCGTCACCTTTCTCATCACCAGGAGCAGCTGTTCCAGCAATACCACTTTGAAGCAATCCCGCACTTGGATCATATTCACCATCCTTGCCAGACGCTGCGACCCTCTGAAGGTGGGCATCCAGCAACGCTGCTGGTACCTGCAATAGAAAATCAATGATCAGAGTCCATTTTCTGGAAACCTAACTCAGGTTGTCGTACTTCGTCTCTTATATTGGAGAACTCTTGCATGGCAGCCTTGGCTGCGCTTGAGGCGATGCGTGGATCAACAACAGACGCCAAAAACGCCACGGTTGACATGATTGGGTTTCCAGCTTGGCTGAATGGAATTGGTTGGAAAGCGAGCGGCCCCAGCCATCCATTGTCCTCGGCGCCTTCTAGGTATGGATCCTCAATGGGCAGGCGGAGGAAATGCAAAATGCACTCATCTTGGGTGCGACTTCCAACATGTTCGCACACCTTTATGAAACAAAACACGTAAAACCACTTCATTGTTGTGCTTTTTGCTTTGTTACCTTGTTCCAATCATCCTTATAAAGCTCTAAACCCTCCAAGAGCATCAGCGTCTCTTGCTCTGTCCAATCTCGAGCCATGTTTGCCGCAGTTTTGTTTCTCATTGCAGCTGGCTTTTTGGTGTACTGATCCAGTTTGAGACCAAAGTTTGTGCCAATCGCTTCTGCTGAAACAGATGGACGGTATAAAACCCAACAAGCTGATTTTCAGATGGTGCGAACCTTCGCCTTCTGTTTTAATCTTTGGATCCTTTTTATCCAAATCTAACAGAGTTTTAGCAGCAGATGGCTGCGGGGTCTTCGGAGGATTCACTGGAGCCAAGCCACTTGGAGTGTCTGCTAGGACATGGAAGTGAGAAGTGGGTGGAGGACCCATGGGTGTTGGACGACTTTCAGCATCAACCTGTTTATCATTTCAGCTTAAAATGATTTAAATCCAAGGCGGATAGATAATCTTACTTGGTAGTTGACAAGACCCCACTGTTCAAGAAAAGCATGTACGCGCATGATGGCGCAAACATCGCCAGCAAGGTTTCTTCTGCATGCCGTGCTGGTGAGATACTCGGTTGGATTTAGCCGATAAGTGTCCACCATGAAATTCCTGTAAGCCAGATAGATTTCTGGCGTCTTGGAGCGATTCTTCCCATTAAAGAACTCGTAAACGGCTCGCCGTTCGACCGTGTGAATCGAGTTGTAGTCAAACCAGGCTGCGTAGCTTGGTATGACGATGTGATGGGTCTGCTCAGTGACATTATCCTCCTAGAATATAATCAATTTAGTGATGCGATTAAGAAATTTAACTGCCAAATTACTTGGCCATCATCCTTGGGGGCATCTTGTCCTTCCTGACCGCGGCCTGTTTGAGAATCCTCTCCTTTCTCGGCATCCTCGTCGAGGTCTAGCACAACGCCACCCTTAATTGGCTGCATTTCAGAGTCCTTGGCGCGCGACGCATTTGACGGGTTGGAAGTGTTGTTGGAGCCGGTGCCTGTTTTAAGATTAACCTCCTGAATGATGCTGTGGTCCTGCGAGCTTTCTTCGGCGTCTTTGCTAGCTTCATCATCGTCTTCTTCCCCACGATGCTTCTTTCCGCCCACGCCTGGAGCACGCCCGCTGAAAATCGAAATGTTCATTATTATTTCTATCAATAGCATAGTTTTTTTCTATAGCAAAAACTAACTACTTCAACTTGGGACTACGATCGAAAGAAGGGACAAATAAATGAGAGCACGCTATGATTATTTCCCATTTTTGAAAGGATGAAATACAGGATTCCAATTCATTTTAAATAGGAGTACATGTAAATTCAAGTTAAGAGATAAATAAAAAAATTAATAAAGAGGCAGACCTCTTGCGTTTTCCTGGCTTTGGAGGAGGAGACGGCGACCTCTTTCTCTTGGGCTTTTTCTTTGTTCGCTCTGGATCTCCCAGGCTCATCATGTCCTCCACAGACAATCGCAGCTTGTGCACTTTCTTTTTGCCGCTTTCATCCACCTCATAGTCTTCTTCGGTCAACCATTCGTTGTACTCATCCAGTTCGTTGATCCACGACGCGTTAACCCTCCAGGGACCACTTTTGCTCTGTGGCGAGTCAGGCGGTTCAACAGGAAGTTCAGCAGAAACCCAGGAGTCGTAGCTATCAGGGAAGTAGTACCAATGAAGCAAAACCATTCTGTCACGATGGAAGAGTGGCCGTGCGTATTCCTCGTCAAGAGGGTCGCATGCTGGATAAACTATGTGCGTCGCTTGGTCCTCGTTCTCTGTGATTGTTCCCTGGTGACGTTTCACTGTTTCACGGATCTTGGACTGCGTCGCTTTGTCAAGATCAGGCCGCAAGAATACAACAGGAAGAATGATGCACTTGTTCTGGACAAGCGTTTTTTCCATGCTTGCGAAAAGTTCCAAGTTGCGCTCTAATCGAGAGGGCGACTGAAACACAAAATCAAATTTAACTCTTGCAAAAATTTAACAAAAACGACATGTGTTTTGTTTTTGTGACTACTGACCTGGAAATCGAACCGCCTCCATCCTTGGTCGGTTCTGAATTTAAATGCTGCCGCGAAAATATGACACAGTGCACCTCCAGGTTTGAAGTCAAGGAAACATCTCGCCTATCGACATTACACAAATCAAATTTCGCACTTGATATTATCATGTAAAATCACTCACAGGCAATCTAGTCATCGGTGGTTTGGTAGAATTTTTTCCTAAGTTATCTTCCTGGAACTGTATCAGCTGAATGATCAATGATGACAGGGATTTATTTGAAGGTGGTTCCGTTTGCACATGCTGAAATTTCAATTATTGATAGTTTGCAACCAAGTAGGAAGAACAGAGTGTAAAAACGTAAATAGCTACAAAAAAGAGGCCAGTGTATAATTTTGAAAAGGGGAAGTTGTTTCTATTTCTAACTAAATATATGGTTTGCCTAAATAACAAAATAAAAATTTGGTTTGTTAGTCATTGCAAATTGCAATATTAGTTAGAAACATCATAAAATGTATGACACTGTTTTTGCCCAAGTTATGAAAATGAGTATGACAATATGGTTCTAAATTTTATACCCTTAATGAATATGTATGTGAATAAATTGTACATAAGTTAAAAAAGTTACTTTCATGCACATATTTTGGTTGCGAATAGCAGTCTGTAGCGTACAGACAACGTAGTGTGGGCAGAAAAAAGGAAAAAAACTGCTAAAAAAGTGACTCAGAGACACGCAATGCATCCGATATTGGCAATTTTTAGCAAAATTATTCAGATTGTTAAAAGAGTGGGTGAAATTAAGTTAAAATAATAGCATTTCAAGCTTCAAGCTCTTTTGATTCAATGCAATACATAATCATAGATGCAGAGCAAACCAGTGGAAATGCAACATTAAGTGTTTAAGGTGATTAATCTACTAGACCATTGAGAGATTTTGATTTGTATTAAACATTTTTTTTTAATTTTTCAAATCGCTTTGAATTAAGTACGAGTTAAAATGCATGAAAATGGGAATTTCTTGGAATTAGGTTTGCAATGAGAGACGCAAGGCGTTTCACAAGAGTCAAATTGCGCTCACCTTTTTGCAGTTTTTCATTAACCAGCTACGCACTCCGTCCAACTGAGTTAGCGTTTCTGGACTTTCAAAATATTTGGTATTCGGACCACCGTCCTTCTTTGGCGCAAAGGCCAACATTGTAAAGAAACTTTAGCTCAAAAGTGCCGGTCAACGAAACGAGAAAGCTGCTGTAATGGAGGATCAGTCGACAACAACACCAATGCCGGCAGAGGGAGGAACACAAACAACAGCGAAGCGATGCTTGCGTCTGCAAGCGACCCCTTCAATGAACCGGTTAGTCTGATTCCCTATAATAAGTGTGTTTTTTGAGCAGGAAATAAAAGATAATGCAATGAATTAGTAAATATTGAATAAAAATCCTATAATTGAAAGAAGGAAATTATTTGAAAAATAAATTAAGGAATTCGAGGCATTCTTGATAACTGATATCAGCTGTTTATTTTACTAAAGAAACCGGTCAAAGTATCCATGGGAAACTAGGGAGAGGGGTTTGCCCGGTTTGCCATTGATTTACACGGCATTATTTTTTCAGGCTCCTGCTGCTCTTTGCTTTTTTAACGATATCGGTTTTTTATTTCATCTCATAAAATTTCCTTTCCTTTGTCCGGTCGTCACGTGAGCTTGTGTCACCTGTTTGTTGTTTGTTATTTTTAAATTCCGGGAACCGCAAATCGTCAAAGATTATTAATAATTAATATAAAAGGAGATTTCATTCTACATTATTGAACTTTTAACGAGGAATGCAATAATTTCTGCTCAAATGACATCCAAAGGTAAAATTATTTGTACATCATGTGATGTGAAAACATACATTGTATTATGTACATAATAAATTATTTATATATGTAATTAAATTTGTTTGTTAATTTGGGTCTGTACAGCCCAGAGGCAAACAGTGCTGTAAAAATTAACATAAACTTCGTCTGGATCGGTTGCTGAATTAAAATGGATTTATCAGTCAACTGCCAGCCACTGTTGCAAAAGAACGACAGCGACGACTCTGACACTGAGCAAAGTGGATCATCGGATATTCAAAATGCTGATATCATTAATGATACGGAAAACGAAGGCCCCAAAAGTTCTGAAGGGCTCGTAAAATTCGGAAACCCAGGGGATAGGTATCTACATACATACATATTATATCATTAATATTAATCTTCAAGATTGTGATGAATGACATGGTTTCTGATTATGGTGTAATTTTCAGATTCAACATAGCCTTTTTAATATTTTACCTACTGGGAATGACAACATTACTACCCTGGAACTTTTTCATCACTGCAGACAATGTAACCTTAATTTAAGTGTGTAATCCTTGATTGCTAACTTCTATTTTTTAGTACTGGATGTATAAATTTCGGGATGTTCCATCTAACACATCTCTTCATGGTAGATCAGTTCTACAAGCCGAGTTTACATCTTACTTGAGTCTGGCATCCAACGTCCCTAACACCCTCTTTATGATACTGGGCGCCCTTTATGGACACCGGTAATAAAGTTATGAATTAGCAAAATTACCAATAAGCAATTCTCTGATCATCTTAGCATCCCTCTGAAACTCAGAATGATCGGTAGTCTGCTTTTTATCTTGGCACTCTTTATCCTGACCACATCTTTAGTGCATGTCGACACAGATTCATGTGAGCTGCTCTTTTACTTTTCTGTATTCAAGTCTAATTCTGTTGGTATTCCAGGGCAGCAAGATTTCTTCATCTTAACCCTCACAACAGTCGTTGTTCTCAACGGTATGGCTTGATTGGTTCTGAGATTTCTCTTCTAATTCCGGTTTTTTACTCTTAAGTGGGCACTGCGGTAATGAATCTTGGTCTCTACGGGATTGTTGGCTGCTTCCCCCACAGATACATAACAGCGGTTGTTGGTGGCCAAGCCCTCGGAGGCGTTTTTGCAGCTTTGGCCAACATTGGATCAATTTGGCTTGGTGCCTCACCCCAGTCGAGCGCGTTGGTGTATTTTCTTGTTGCTGACGTAGTGCTCCTGGCATCTCTTGTGGCGTATATTGCACTAGCCTCAACTGTATGCTGTTCATGTTTTTTTAAAACATTTCCTTGAAATTTAATTTGCATTTTTTTTAGTCTTTCTTCAAATTTTACATGGGACTTAGGTTACGGCCAGCACCCTACAGTCCTTCAGATGATGATGACTCCGGTTTAGTTGCTCAAAATATCTCCTTTGTTAGCATATTTAAGAGGGTAAGTATTTTTTGTTTTAGATGATTCAGTTGAATCTTAATTTGTTAAAAAAAATCAGATATGGGTTCACTGCATAAGCATTTTGATGGTCTTTGTGGTCACAATTGGCGCCTTTCCTGCAGTAACCGTGCTGATAAATTCTGTGAATAAATCAAACAAGACTCCGTGGAATGGTACACAAATTTTCCCATTTTGATCCATAGTTATAATCTGTAATCATTTCAGATGTTTATTTCGTTCCTGTTGTTGGGTACCTGCTTTTCAGTATCTGCGACTACTCGGGACGGTTGCTCGCAGGCTGGTGGCGTAGGGTAAGTTTAGTTTACTTACACTATTTGCTTTTTTTATTTGTCATTCATCAGCCAAGGAACAGCAAGTGGATTCTGTTTACAATGAGCATCCTGAGGATTGTGTTTATCCCGTTGTTCATATTTTGCAACGCCCAGCCCCGGAAATCTCTTCCCGTGCTGATCGACAGTGATGCTTATTATATATTGATTATGATAGCGTTTGCTGTATCAAATGGTTATCTGGCCAACATCACGTTCATCAATGTGCCAAGGTAGGAGTGAATTGGTGTGAAATATAATTATTATCATATAGTAACTAATGAATTTTGTAGCCTGATGAGCCACGCTGAAATTGAATCAGCCTCTCAAATTATGACTGCGTGGCTAAGCTTGGGCACGTCTATTGGATCTGGCTTGAGTTTGCTGCTGATTCGACTCTTATAATGGCTGTGAAATGAAAAGTAATTCTCCACTTTACCCGAAGCCCAATATTGAGATTGCTAATTTGATTTAATTACTTACAATTATAATTCAAATTAAATGACTATAAGACTGGTAGTAAAAAAATCTTACTGACTAGCGTTACAAGAAAATGACAAGTTGACAAAATAGTATATTTCTTTTACACTCTATCAATTTTTTATTGTCGTACTCAATTAACAAAATTATTATGCATTTTACTTTTATGGAACGAACTGCCTGAAATGTATTGTTTTGCAATTCAATAAAATAGCCCTTACCCTTACTAACTCATTTCCAAGCATTTTAGTTAGAAAAAAGTTGCCACATTACAGCTCCAAATTGCAATTATTGATGCAAATCATCTTAGTGCCGTAAAAATTGCGCATAGCTCAACAACCAAACGTGATTTTTCTTGTTGCAAGAAATGGACATCAATTATTTCAACAATTAAAATTTGACTGTTTGTTGAGCTATGCGCAATTCTACCGACACCAGGACGATACCTGCTTGTTTATTTCCACTTTAAAATAATATTCTGCGTTTCCAACTTTTGATAACGACCAATGAGCTAATAAAACTAAGTTTTGGAGTCCATATAAAGATTCTGAACACAACCAAATTTACTAAATAAATATAAGCCCAATTTTTACCAAAAAGGCATTCATTAAATTAAAACACAGTGATTTGTCAATTCTAAGTAATTTTAATTCAGCAGAGGGAATAAGAATATGAAAACAAGACATAGTTTAAACAGCAATGAATTTTACTAAATCCGCAAAAATGATAATTTATCATCAAAACTCTTATTTGGATCCGACGAAATTAAATTAATTCAGTAAAACAAATTGACAAAAATTGAAGGCTATACACGTTGATCTAGTTCGACCAGTCTCTTTGTATTAATGTGTGTATGCATGCACCATGCTGTGTTTTGTGTTAAAAGAATTGAACACGAGGAAGAGTTACTTTCTGCTTTCATTCCGTTGTTAATGAACATGCTCGCATGCAACATGGTTTCTGTGCTGAGAGTGCATAGCACAAAAATAACGATCACGGCATGCTATGGGAAAAGGGAAAGTGAAAGTATCATGGAAGCATGCAAAAAAGGAGGTAAAAGAACGGATCATGCGAAGGGAGGAACAATCGTGCAGTCAAGCTAAATATAATTTTATTTTATCTTCACTTAACTGTTCATATAATATAGTGAAAAGTTGCATGCGGGAAAATTTAGATATGAACTCATGCTTCATTCCGCATTCTTTTATCGTGCAAAATCAGCGCATTATAAAAACAACAGAGTTTTATACACTCTATTTGACCATTATTTCTATACATCATGCCACATGCGATTTTCCATGCAATGATTTAGAAAATGAACTTTTCCTTTCCATGCATTTGTCTTCATGCTAGAGGATGCATGCATTGAATTTTATCTTCATAAATATAAAAATAGATTCTTGAATTTTAAAATTAAGACTCGATTTTGGATCGTGTATGAACAGCATTCTTCATGCAGGTTAGATTCATGCTTTTATGCATGCTTATATTTTCATGCCAATATCATAATATATAGAAATATAACACATACTGTAAGTAAATAAGGGAATAATATATGGAAGAGATTGATGGAAGTAAAAAAGTGACGGATTTTCATGCAGGCGGAAGGAAGAAAAATGAAGTCATGCAGAGTCGTGCGGAAAGATAACAATGGTGCAGCATTCTCTCGTTAAAACGCATTGCAATATTTGAAAGAGACAGTGCGTCACAAGAGTAGAGGTGTCAAAAGTTTTCTGGATTCATTCGTGGGCGATGCACTTATTTTCGAGGAGAGGGTTCATGCATGTTTTATTTCAAATGCAAACATGCAATTTAAGTGCTGTTAACTGTTATGTTAGCCACAAAGTTTCGTGAGAATGCATGCACATTTTATTTGTGGTGTACTGGTCGGCCACACATTCTTCTCTTCATTCAAGATGCGCCGCGCCGCTGCTATCCTCTTCAAACCCGCCGCTCCTCTCGCGTGATTCTGTGCATAATTTACAGAAATACAAATATTTGAATATTTTATTCAGAAAATGATTCGTCGATTTAAAAAATCCTCTCAGTGCAAAAAGTTAAATGCAAACTTGCCTGCGCTTTTCAAGCCAACATCGCACTAAAAGCAGCAGAACTGCAGCATATTTTTCCGCTCCAGTGTCTTCCACGTCACTTCAAGGTATTTTACCTTTGCTTGATGATATTGTGATGTTAGTATCCGCCATCTAAAACAGTCGTATTTGTATGTTTAATAGAGATAAAAATTAACACTGAAAAACTATTTTTGCGCCTGGATAGTTACAGGGTATTTACAAATAAAAAAACGTTTCAAACGATATACTTTCACTATCAAGAACTACTCTCGTGTGACTACAAAGCAGGATCTTGGCATTTGCTTATTATTTTTAAATAAAAAGCAGCATTAATGTGTTTTGCTTTAAAACATGCGGCGCTTGCGTGTATCGCATAATTTACACCTTTCTACTATTCTACTAGAAGTTGAGTGCACTCTCTTTGTAATTCCTACAAGTTTAATGAGAATTGCCTCCTTATAAGGAGTGACCCAGTTGGATGAATGTAATGTCAAATCGGGCGTGCTCTCGTGTCTAAAATCAAAAGCACACTCGTTGTTGGTATAAAGTGGAATGAACTCGCCGGCTCCCTTTGTTAACAATCTTCGCCATTGTTGATATAGAGAAAGTGAAATATAACAGGAGAGCTATATATACACGTGAAATCAGATTGCGGACAGATAAAAAATATTATATATGTAGCCACGCGAGAGCGGTTGAAAATAAATATGATATATATATATATATATATGGGCCTCATTTAACAGATGAAGAAAATAGAGCAATTGCTGCGGGCGCATTTGCCATAATTTTTGGTCAATTAACGGAATTATCAAACTTTAAAGTTAATCTGCAACAATGGTCGATAAAAAAGGCGTTTGCGAAAATCCGCCCTTCACTAACATGCCAGAAAGGTAAACTGCAAATTGGTCTTTCCGCCTTCTATTATTATTCACGAATTCAATGTAGTAACACAGCACGTCCATCGTGTCCGAAAAGGCAATACTTAAGCTGGGTTCCTCCCGAAAATGATGAATCAGGAGTGCGGATCGAGCGTGCGTTAATAAATAGCATAAACAGAAGTTCATCTTCCTCCATGCAAGTGCCCACTCAGGACCTTCACCTTTTGGCTGAACCAGCGCTCATTCCGAGTGTGGGCAGCCGCGCACTAGCTGCGTAGGCCTATTATAATCGCGCGCGCGACCTTTTTCACGTGTGTGCTACGACGAAACATCCCTGGCTGTGCATACAAACGAGAGTCCGATCGCCGCGAGTGTTCGAGTGAAAAGCGACACTGTTATTTGTTCACTCAGAAAAGTGTGTGTTTCACTTGAAAAGGCGACTCGAAAGTGCGATGAACTCCCACATACGATAAATATTTGAAGCAATATCACTTATGTGCGGCAAAATAAATACACTTAAAAATAATTGCTTCGCGGACGCATATGAACTTCACCTCTAACGGCGAGAAAAGAGCAAGAGCGTCGTTGGTTTAGAGATCCTATAATAGCATCATAAAACTTCTCCAAATGAATTTTTTACACTATATTTTTGGCGATTCACCAGATCATTTCCGGTTTTCTGATTTGGATTTTACAATTTTATTCTGTTGATATTGAGCAAATGAGTATATAAAGATAGAGGAATAGTTATGAAAATAGAAATATCATGATTGAAAATTAGCATATTATGTGCCTCGACAGTTTGACAAATGCTCGCAGATGCGTTTTAGGTCATGAAACTCGCTGCATCAAGTATGTAACCTGGAAAAAACCATATGGTGCGAAAGATAAAATATATGTCGGTCGCGAATTGCCTTTCGACAGGATCGGCATTATTGAGATTTTCCACGAGCATACTCATTGATTATCTTGTAATAAAAACCAAGTGTGCTGACTTTTATTACAAGTAACATTCGCGGTGAGATTATCAATAATGGCAAAATCGCGCACGGTTTCGGATCAATTGCCGGCTGCGCTGCAGTCATTAGAAAGTGAATGGTGTGCCGCTCAATTTACCAGCGACCGGCGCAGTTGAATTGATTTCGATAATAATTATTTTTGGCCTTTCTCCAGCGCACGACATGACGACTCACTCGAGCAGAAAATATCGCCACATGAAAAGATGTGAGTCATTCGCCTGTAAAACGGTTTTTTATACCTGTATTGAATTTTTGTCAACTGACAACCATATAGGGTAAAACATTTATGGCGTTTCGTATTTTCTTTCTCTTAAGGGGATAGACATACCTTGATAAGCATTTCATATAAGCTTACAGTTTTTTTAATATTGTAATAAAATAAATGTAAATTTGTTTTTATTGAAAGGAAAGTGAAAACAAGAACTTTATTCTGTCAACTGATAGCAAGTGGTAATTGCTCCATAAAATGAGCTGCTGGTACCAGCTTTTTAGAATGACGGCATTATACATTATCATTTAATTATGTGCCGCATTTTCAGTGCGTTTAAGTACGAGAAAGTTGTCTGTTTTGCTTGTAATGACATTTAAAAATTCTGGTATCGGAGCCGCGGGTTCAATTAAAAGCATTAGTGTTAAAATGCTAAGTAGCAGCCGGTAAAAGTAGAAAAGGCAATCAAAACTCGCTCCTTTTCTCACGGCTAAATCGCTCATCTCTGATTCTTATCCGTGCATGTATCGTGTGCACTTTCGTCTTACAGTGAAAGTTGCGTATAAGGCGCCAAATTTCTTTGCTACAAAAATTACGATAGAGTGAATCTTTTTAAAAAAAATAAGAATCTACAAAATATCGTCATGTCTCAAATAAAAATAATAAAATCATAACATGAATTTGAGAAATTTTGTTGAATTTTGTTATTATTATAGCCTCGTTTTACCAATATTTTTATGCTCTTCAAAGCACGTGATACGCGTTGATCATTCATGATTATTATTTATTTATTATGACATGATGAGAATAAACAAGAATAAATTATTTGATGACCATCTTTTAACTTAAAATTTTTCCTAAATTATTCATCTTATTTATAATACAAGTATTAAAAACAAGCAATCGGTAAAATTGCACATAGCTCAACACTCGAATTTTTAATTTTTGAAATTATTGTTGCCCTTTTCTTGCAACAAGTAAAATTGATTTTGATTTTTTGAGCTATGCGCAATTTTACCGGCACCAGGATGCAATTATCGTTTATCGCTTTAACATGCTAATATAGAATACTGAACATGGGAAAATTATATTACTGACCTGTATCGTGCAACTGAAGTCTCGGTTGGTCGTGGCGTTCAAAACCTCAGGTCGTGCTTATGTCGGAATAAAGAGAGATGCCAGGCAGGGCACAACAGCTTTTTATACCTGATCTCCTTCCATAGCAGAAAAAGTTCACTGGCTGACTCCCACTCTGGCAAATGAGTGGAAGTTCTCTCATATATATTTATTACTATGCGCGCCGCTCTTTTCCAGCGAGCCAGAAGTTTTCTCGCTTCGATCTTCCGAGTTCCAATCACTAATTTATCAACAACTGGAATATTGAAGCAATACACTAAATAATAATAAAGAAAGAGGAATAACCTTTTCCGCCTTTGCACAAAACTAAGCATGTAATCAATCTTAAATGCCATTTACCAGGCACGCAGAGATCCTGTTTAAAACTTGAAATTATACGCATTAGTCATCGAGTCGTTTAGTAATTAAGCAAATAATGTGTATTATAAGATATGTCATCGCCAAAGAGCAAAAACGAATTTAAATGCATTTCAGTGGAGATTAATTTGAAATGTTGATATAATTAGCAGTGATTTATTGAATCGTTTTAAAAGCCATCAGAAAACCAGAAGGTTAAATACTCTTGACCTTATATGCACAAAAAGAGATGAGAACAAAAAGCACCGATGCGATTGTACAAAAAAGGTACTAATCCTGTTTTCTTGGTCGAATTAAACTAATTTTCCATTTTACAGGCAAATAGTGTTACGCGTGTGGGTTACGAGCTGGTCTGAAAAAGGAGAAACAAGTACTCAGCATGTACGTGTTGGATGATAGATATAGAGACACTTGCATTGTAATTAATTTAAAAGCATAATATGCTGAGAAGCTTATAGATAGAGCAGCAAAAGCTTTAAAGCAAAATAGGAAATCTACAGATTAATAGGCAAAGAAACATTCTTTAAGGAATTTAATTAATATCCTTTGCCTTTTTTCAGCTCGTTGACATTCAACTTATTAAACGCTCCATTCATGCAAGCTGATCAAATTGGCTGTTTGTATAAGTACAAAAATGGATAGGGACATAGAAAGACCCTGATGGTTTTCCCATTATTCTCACAATGTTGTCAGTTGATGTAAATTCATTGACAAATTGAATTGCCCAATTAAAAAAATTAGTTTTTATCAAATTGCTAGGGGTAAAAAGGTGCTCGCATAGATTAAACTTTTCCCTTTTATTTCATGTAAAAAAGCATTTAAATTTTAGCAATTTTAGAAGCAAATAAATATATTTTTAAGCATTTTTCCCAACTCAATGGACATTCTTGTTTGCTGATATACATATATTGATCATAGAAATAAAGAAATAAACGACGGTTCGTTAGTGAAATGGTTTTCAGTGTTTTCTTTGTTTGAAATAATCCACAAAATAAATACTTCCTGAGCCGTTTTCTCTCGCAAGTAGAAAAAGCAGTATCACTGCACCGCCCGCGCCAAAGAGAATTATACGACGACCTCTTCTGAGCATTCATATAACGACTCTCTACGAACTGCTACGAGTGCTGCGTGTTGCGAGCCCGGTGGCAGGCACACCGGCAGGAGATCAGACGATCTGAGTTGTAAACAGAAACGTTGTGCTGCGATGATAATAACTTATTATATTATTACAATGCAACACAGTACTCGTGGCTAGAAAATTTGAGATTTTCTGATTAGACTGACGAGGTAAAACTCAGAGGGAATCCAAATTTCACTTATTGTTAGATTACGGCATAATATAATATATCTGACAAATAAAAATATTATAATATTCAACAGATCGTCTTCGCTCATGAGTAACAATGATGCGATTCGAGAAGTGGCCCTGAACTCCAGGGCCCAAGCGCTATCATATCTAGGCCAAGAAAATTGGGGGAGAGCCTTCGCTCACCTTACCTTATGCTTGAAGCTCGAACAATCGTGGCAAGAGGAGCTGCAGGAGCAGTTATCTGACTGTTTGTGTAAGAAAAAAAGACGAAAGTGTGTTTTGTTTCAATGATTAAAAATAAAGTAAAAAATTTAATATTCCAGGCTCTTGGGGAAAGCAACTTGAAGAGGAAAGTAGGTACAAAGACCTGCTGCATTGCTACCAACAAGCACTAGAAATTTACCCAAACAACCATGAAGTGCTCAACAACCTTGGCGCCCACCTTTTCAGGTAAAAAATATCTTAAAATGTGGTGAACAATTGTGATGGTACCAAATTTGCATTGTTTGAAGTGCGATTTCTCATAGATAAATATGACAAGTGGCTGTCAGTTCTGACTCAAATTTGGCCTTTGAGAAAGCTTCGGAGGCACATGCACAACATAATTTTGGGGTTTGAGATCCTGACGGCAGGTCTCAAGCCAGCGTTCGTGTGGGACTTTTTCGTCCCGAAAAGATCCGACCTTGAGGAGGCAGTGGCGTCGCTGGTCGCCATAGGCTTGGTACCCCCCAAGACGGTAGTGCTCACCTTGCAAAAAGGAGTGCGTCTCAAAAACAAATTTGAAGCAACGCATCCTTCACTAAAAGTCTGTTTCCTCTGTGAAGGATTGCCTGGTGGCCTGCACGGAAACACTTTTGCTTACCGTGAAACAACAACTCTTGGTGGTTGACATCAGCTCAAGCCTGGCGATCCCTGCACTCACAGACAAGGCAGAGGAAATCGCTGAAATGATCACGTCCATTTTGTGTGCTCTGAGCTCGGGATCAGGTTCGTTGGAGGCCAAACCTGGCTGGAGCGGGCCGACCCTTACAGGCCTGTTGCTCGGTTACCCAGTGCTGTTCTGGCTTAATCCAGACGATTCTGAACACTGCCTGACGGGACTCTCCTTGACTAATTTCAAAGCCGAGGGCTGTCACAAGGGAACTGGAAAGAGCCATTTAATAACATCGTTCAGCATTCCCACGTCTCTCGTTGAACAACTTGCAGTCAGTGATTTGGCTCTGCCAAAGCAAGGGTGCAAAGAATAATTTGTGCTTTTTCTAGTGTCTCGTGCATCAGTGGTTTCGGTTCAACTTTAAAAGCGTTTCGCAATCAACTTTCACGCATTTAAAGCTAGTTAGTCGGATCCACTTAGATTCTAATATAGTCTTGTAAAAGTTTCCAATCGGTAATTCGATCGGTTTGCTTTGGCAGAAGAGTACAGTGTTTTGTTTTGTTTTCAGGATGGGTCACTTGGAGGAGGCGAAATCTTTTTTTGAAAAAGCGCTGGCCATCAAGAAGGACTTTCTGCCAGCTGCGCACAACATGGAAAATTTGACTTCCACCCTGGTGGAGCGGTGGCACTTCCGAATGCTGAATGATTCCATCAGAAATGAATCGTACCGCGAGGCAATTCTCAAGAAGATAAGACAGGGGTTCTCCAAAGTCCTCGACATTGGTACTGGCACTTCGTTGTTGAGGTACTTTTCCTTGTGATTCGTCTTAACTCGACTAATCATGAAAATTTAGTTTGTATGCAGTGCAAGGAGGAGCAAAAAGGGTGTTTGCCTGCGAGTGTTCGGCGGCTATGATAGAGATTGCAAAAGAGGTCATATTAGATAATAACGTTGAGAGTAAAATCGAGCTTCTTCAAAAAATGTCAACTGATTTGAGCATTCCTGCTGATATTCCGTCAAGGTATATATAAATTTAAAATTATGCTGCCAATAGCTCCTAAAAATTGTTGATATAAATACAGAGTGTCACTTGTAGTGACAGAAACGTTGGACGCCGGCGTCTTCGGAGAGAACGTGCTGCAAACCCTGATTGACGCATGGGATCGTCTCCTTCTACCCCAGAGCAGGAATTTAGTTTCTCCCAGGGCAGGCTCCAGGAATGGCATTGTAGTTCCGTTTGGGGTGAAAATCTATGCTGCGGGCGTGCAGTGCGCCGCAATCTCCAGGATGAATACTCTGGAGCCCAGTGTGTGGGATGCTTTGGGATTAGGGCTGGAAGGGACTCGTTTAGCTGCTGCTCAAAATGAAGCTTACAACTCTGAGAAACTTGAGTATGTGGCTGGCGGATATACATTCATCACTTCGCCTGTAGCTGTACTTGAAGTTAACTTTAACGACCCGCAAGACCTTCAAAAGCACTTGGCTGGGGAGCATGATAAAAAGGTATTTTTTAACATGCTTCCCAGCCTGTTTAAATTTTAATCTTGTGACCAGATGGAGGTGTCGTGTTGCGATGCGGGACAAATTGACGCCTTCGTTTCATGGTTTGTTCTTCAAGTGGACGAAGACCTGAAGCTGTCTTCAGAGCCAGGCAAAAAATCCTGTTGGGAACAAGCTGTTTTTGCTCTAAGCGTGCCACTTGAATTGCAATCTGGCCAAACTGTCAACATCGCCGTCTCCTCGTCACACGGACTTTTAAAGATCCAACCAGACTCGCAAGAACTGACACCAGAAATTATGGTATCTATCTACTTAAACTATTTTCCTATTATTATTAATTCATTTTTTTAGCTAACTGAATGTGTAGCAATTGAGATGTTGAATGACAGCACTTGGACGAGATCCATGCAGATGGTGGCAAACTCCTTTAAGGGCAAAGCTGGCCTGAAAGTGCTTGACTTAAGCCCATTTCCATACTTGGGTCTATTGTTGTTGAAAATGGGAGTGTGCGATAAATTGAGGTGCTCAGGTCGTTGCATGAGCCTAGCAAGGAAGGTAGCTGGCGATAACTGCGATTTGGATGACTTTAACAAAGCAGACAAACTGGATTGCTTTGACTTGATCATCCTCTACCCATGCACCCCTGAAGGAGAGCTTGACCAAGAAACCATCCTTTACGTTTCACAATTACGGTAAAGTTCTAACCACTTAAATCAAAATTCAAGTTAAGCTCCTTGTATTTTTAGAAAACGCCTTTCTCCTCAAGGAGTGATGCTTCCAAAATGTCTTTCAATCATTGGTCAGATTTGGAATTCAGATTGGTTGGAATCTGTTTCGCAACTTCAAACAGATGAGCATGTCAGTGGATTTAAAATCGCTTCGCATGTCAACAAGTACAAGGTAAATTTCTCATTGATGCAGCATTTTGAATTTAAATCGCCACTTTGCGTTGCAGCTAAAACGACATTTAGATTTGCGACTTCAGAGTACACCACACGCTGTTCTTAGTGAACCGAAAGAGATTTTTTCAGTGAAATTGTGCGAACATTTAACAGAAGAGCCAGCCAAAAGCGAGCTGCCTCTAATTAGCACAGGCAAAGTGACTGCTGTTGCACATTGGTTTCAGTTTGACTATGGACAAGGAGTTGAATTTCAAACAAACCAGATAGACTCATACCCACGCCAAGCAGCTGTGCTTTTAGAGGACAACATGACAGTGCATGAAGGGCAAAAACTTAAAATCGAATCTTGCTTACAAGCAGGAGTTGTGAACATAAAAGTTTCCTTGTAGGGCAATTAAATCTCTTTTCTTAACAGCCATTTAACTTTATTTAATAACTACCATTGAAGAATTTACAAGTTGATTCGTGAAGTAAGATATTAGCGAACTGGAATCCAACTTCCGAACACCTCGCTGTATTTCACTCGGGCTGGTAAAATAATTATTTAGAATAAATTCAAAGTAAAACTTATTAACTTACGAGGCAGTTCAAAATCTTCAGGGTGCAACGAAATGTAATGTCTCAACACTGCATCTCGTTGGGCCAATCTCTTGTCTCTATAATCTTGCAGAAGTTTTCCTGCCCCAGCCAAGCTAGCCACAATGATCAAAGATCTTGGTAGTCCTGCACCAAATCATATTGTTCATGACATTTGAATGGTAAAGTTACAGTTTCTGCCGCGTTACACATCTCGCCAGTTCTTATTAGAATCCCATGCTAAAGTAGGGGTGGCGAAAACTGTAACTCGGCGGCGAAAACTGTAGCTTTTCCATATATTATGGTAGTTTTTGACATTCAAAAAAGAAGAAAAATAAAATTACCGCTTAGGGTTGGTCGTCTGTTAGCCCAGTTGTACCACAACGCTCCAATAGATCCGACGATGGATCCGGAAATAATGCCCCAATTCTTGTAAAGAACACTGACATCGTCAGTGTGAGAAGGGTCCAGCAGTTCCAGCGCGGTTTTCCTCTCCATTTTTACCAGAAAATTTGGCTGAATGAAGGCAGATCTGTCTTTCTGCCGAAAAGCAACAAAAGATGGCCATAAGACACGCCCCTTTTTACTCGCCTGCTGATCGGTCTTACGCATCATTTTGATACCGTTTGGCGCGGTGGGAATAATGTAGACGTAGACCAGAACCCATAAACGCACGGAGAGACGACAATATTTATATAATACAAGTACAGACAAGATTGTTTATTTGGTTATTAATTAATCGAAGTAATAAAAATGCGTAAGAAATAAATATAAATTGTAGTCACATACTCAGGACATTATTTTGATTCAATTTTTAAACTAGCAATTATTTAAGATGAGGCGGAAGAGAGGTAAAATAATTGTAAAAATGTATTTGTTGTTTTTATTTGATATTCTAAACAATTATTGCGTAACATATTTTTATTTGGTGTAAATGAGTTTACCATGTCTCAAATATTTTGGCTAGATATCAAAGATTTAGATCTCAACCTATTCCTCTAAGCTGAAAGTACCATCAGTGGTCTGCGAAGACATTTCGTCTGAAAGATTATCTAATTCTTCAAGCTCTCTCAAAGTGACCTTTTCAAGTGATCTTGTTGAGTCCTACAAATTACAGGGATAAATTTGGTATTCTATGATTTCATATTAATTTTTGCATACCTGTCCAACTAAACTGAACAAAGGATTTTGAAACGATGATTTCTGAGCGATTTCCACTTCTCCGTCAGCGGCTGTGTTTTCAAATCTCGCAAAAAGAAACGAGGGTTGAATCAATTCTACAGGAATCCCCCTACTAAAATTATTTTGATACAATTCAATTACACATAAATTTAATTATAATTATTTTTTACCCTGACTGGTTTGCAACGCAGTTGACTGTGAGAGCGGTTACCACGAAAATTGCAGAAATGAAGAGTATTTTGAACACGATGGATCCAGCGGAGCCCCACGACGTTATGGGATCGCCTGAATATGTGGCTTTCGCGTAAGGAGTACTTTCAAAGCTCACTATATAGCAAGAAGGGGTTTAAAAAATGATTTAATTTGTAATTAAATATATTTACCAGTTTCAAACTGCTCCTGTAGAGCCTGCGCCAAAACCACGCTCGAACTGACGTACGTTTGAGAATCTCTCAAGACGATTTGCAACTCGTTTTTGTCGATTCTGCTAATGTGATAGAGAACAGGATATTCGCCCTGCTTCTGATTATACTCGACCATACTCTCGATCATCTGCTTCATTCTCGACCAGCTGCCCTTAAACAAGACACGGATGGCGGCACCTTCACACATAAAATAAGCTACACTGTTCAGCAAAATGTCAAATTTATTTCTCAAACCACAAATCGGGCAGCAAAACCCTTTTGGCGTAATCGGATCTTCGCAGGGTGCGGTGGTGCAGCGCATTTTTTCAAAGGAGCAGATGCGTTCTAAGGTCAAAGGGTCTAGATCTGCATTACAGATACATCCTTTAGGGTCTTGGCACAGCTCGTGTGTGATTTCCAACTGGGAAGCGTCGCCTTTGAAAACGTGGTAGCCGGTGTCGTCCAAAATCATGTTTCGAAGCCGCTCTTGGGAAACGTCCTGAACTCAGAAACTATATAATATTTCTGTTCTGACTTTGATATTAATTATTTACGCACCTGTCCCTCAATGTTTAATTCGCCAACCTTGATGGGCACTTCCGGCAACTGAATTTGAAACAGTCCGCCGTTCATGAGCACGACCTGATCAGTTTCGCATGGGACCCTCTCGCTGTGAGGAATAGGAGAATTTTCGCCACCTTTGAGTGGTTCTCCACTAGGTCCATTCCAGTTTGCTGGATCGAGCCAGTAACGTGTTTCGCCACCGGTAAATTCAACTTCTGAATCAATAAATTAACACAGATAGAGTATTAGGAGATTGCAACATAAAATTTTTTAATTATGATCAATCTGAGCCCTGCCACAGAACATAAATTTCATTTATTTAGAGTCTCTGAAAATTGTAATGCAACTATATAGCATTGATTTCTCGTGGAAAATTCGGTGGAATTAATAAATTGATTCAACATATCGAACCTTCTCCTTCGCAACCCCCAAGATTGTCCTGCTGTCCGACAACATTGAGGTCTCCATTTGACGCCAAAAGAACTTCTCCTGTGAGCGGAAGCACCATCTCCCTGAGGTTGGTGGCGCCGGGATGGAGTGCAACCGCAGCAGCAGAGTCCTGAGGGAAAATCACGCGGTCGTTCCTGCATGGAATGCGCTTTACATCCCAGTTCTTCACATCCCAATAGTTAGTGCTGGGCATCCAGGTTTTGATCGCACCATTTGATTCTTGGATTACTGTTGGGTTAAATTTTCAAAGTTAAATAAAACTAAACTGCAAAGCTATTACCCAAACTGTAAAGAATAGCAACCATGATTGTTAATAAACGATGCATTTTTGCCGACTGAATCCTCTTATGTGCGGAGAGGATTCTGACAGTGGGCGTAAATAATATGAAGAGCGCTATCAGATTGTCAGCATCTGTAAAAAATAAACGTGACCAGACCAGCTTGATTTTTTTTTCATTTTTTTACATTTCGATGGAATTGAAGAATATTTAATTTGAGCAAGGTTGCAAAAAATTAAAAGTTAAATTAATAATTATATCCCAAAGTGTTCTAGGGTTTAATTTTGAGTTAAGTATCCTGTAATAATAAAATCACTGTCGTTTATAAGGCCATTTTTACTAAATATCATTTAGATGGCATTAATGCGCGGTTTATTGGCGAAGGTCGAGAATGCGAGATAGCGAACACAGGACAAAACAAAGCGAGCCAATGCCCTGTTCTACTTCTGACAACTCGGGGGTTGTGCTGCAGATCGACCGGCGCCGAGTCCACATAAATTTTGCGCCCACGCACGCGCCGTGCTCGGTGGTGCTCGTTTCGCAACATTCTCTGGTCATCTTTCATCGACTTCGCCGCTCGCCCTTCGCCCCCAGCGCTGCCCCCGTCGGGGAGTTTATCGCGCCGGACGCTCAGGGCGACTTAGGTGAGTTAGTTGCCCCAAAACTATCAGCTCGGAGTGTCTGCCAGGGTACTCAATTTATCGTCTGCCTGGGGGATGTGCGTGTCGCGAATAATATCGAGGAAATTTGCATTAACTTAATGCGGCACATTGAAGTACGCTCATTTGTTTACTAATCCACCCATTTGCTCTTGATGAAACCCGCAACTATTAAGCGGACACAAGGTCGTGACAATGACACATATTTCGTCCCTTGCGACGACACACGCATTATATTTGCCCTGTATAACGGCGAATTAGTGGCTGTTGTGGTACAGAGATTGTGTTGCTGTCAAAACAGAGGCGACAATCGATAAATCAATTCCATCAATTTTCATTCCAGAGCTGCGTTTTACATTATAACGAAAAAAACTCCGCACGAAATCGAGATCCGTTTAGAATGCGAGAGGGAGACTCCATCCCTTCGATTTTCAACCCCCGTCGACCCCGAACCCCTAGCGTGGTGGTCACTACCGAGGATGGGGAAGCTGCCCCGGTGCCATCAACACCGGTGACCAACGGCCCCTTCACCAGCATTCAAAAACATCCGCGGCAGCAAGACTCGACTGAACAAGGTCTTTTTCTTAGTTTCACATAATTTTGTGTAGTTTTTTCTTGTAGCTTAATGATTTAAATGGATTAAAATTTACATTAATTGAAGAAATGTTGAATTTTTAAAAGGCATTTATGATTGATTCCCTTTAATTTTTATTTGCAGCACCTTCGGAACCAGACACAAGTGCTCTACAGCCGATAAAACACTCTTCCATTTGGAGCAAGTGCAAAAAACTCAGTGATTCGTGCATTTCGCTCGCAGCAAGAAAGGTGATGAATATCTCATTATTTCGACTACAGCGAACCGAATTGAACTGTTCGTTTACAGGTTTACTGCGGAATTTTTATCACAGTCGTCGTAACCTGCTGCTGGGTGGGCACAACGCACTCGCTGAAGCTGCTCTACAGACACCGCAGTGCCGCTAACTCTTCCTCGCCCCCGCAGCCCCTCTTTTACAACCTCACCACCCTGAGCAGCATTCAAAATAGCACGTCCCTTAAATCTGGTGAAGCCGTCAGTTTGGTAAATTGGATTTTAGTAAATGTTAGGGCTCATAGTTACCTGATCTGCTCCGCCGATAATTTTTCGGACACGGTCGTGGAGTAAAAACGGCGGTTGTTGAGACCTCTTTCTTTGGTAAAATTTTTAACGGCGGATCACATCTACAGAGAACGATGCATTACGACGCGCCATTCTGCACAGCTTGGTTTTTGACCAACTGGAACATCCTATTTTTACCTTTCTACCTGATCTTCCGAATGCCTGGATCAAGGTGTTCAAACCCGTCAAAGATCATCGCAGAGGCAATCAGGCCGTTCAGAGAAAAGGGATTCACTTTCGGTAGAGTAACACATTTTTTTAGACTCGCCATAAAATAATAATAAAAAATTTAATATTTCCATTCCAGCCCGTTTTTTCGTTCGCCTGATGTTTGTGACCGGTCTTTGGCTGTCGACCTTTTACTGTTTGGTGCTTTCCATGCGCACCCTCTACGCGACTGACTCAATAGCACTTTTTGCCACCACTGTGTCTTTCGCCTATCTATTGTACTGGGTCATCCTCCACGAGCAATTTGTTGGCATACGAGTGAGTATAAATTTCTCAACTGTCCCTAACTGAGTGGTTTTACGCAATTTTCGTGCAGATTGTAGCTGTCATCTTATGTGACACGGGAATCGCCTTGCTCGCGTATATGGATGGAATAACCGACAGTCCCACGCTTGGGGGAGTTGTACTGGCTGTGACCGCTGCGACTTCATTTGCAGTTTTCAAGGTGCAGTACTGTTTGAAAAAAAGAGGCTGAACGCCGACTCTAGCTAAACCTCCCACAGGTTATGTTTAGGAAGTTAGTCGGTCCCAACGCGACTAAGGGCCAAATTGCGTTGTGCCACTCGGCGCTCGGCCTCATGAACGCGATGCTTTTGTGGCCGGTTGCGCTTGGACTTTTCCTGTCCGGTTCTGAATCGGTTCCCTGGCCGGATTTGCCTTGGATAACCCTCCTCGCGGCTTCTGTTCTCCTGCTTGGTGAGAGAAAACTTGTGAAAGCTACGGAATCAATGTGATGTTATATTTTCGTATTGAATATTTCCAGCTACAAATCTGATAAACAATTTCGGAATAGCGTACACGTACGAGATTTTCATCACCATGGGTTTGATAACAGCAGTTCCTCTCTCTGGTGGTGAGACACTATTTATTATTTTTACTCCATTTTATTTTCAAATGCATCCTCATACTGTGCAGCTGTGGACATTTTGCTATACCACGCGACATTCGCTGGAATGAAGTTGTCAGGCATGATTTTGATAGCTATTGGCTTCTTTCTGGTATTCTTCCCGGACAACTGGCCCGATTACATCACCAGACTACTCAGGTACCTAAGATGATAACATCACCTCTGCTATTCTTTGGTTCCCCGCAGTGGCGGAATTTCTCTTGCAAAAATTTCATCCCTATCTTCTCATCAAATATAAATAATAAATGTTCATAATATACTATACCGTCACTGGTGGGGTGTTGCGATTTAATGCTAATCATCACAAATGCTTCTTACAGAAATGTAATTCTGCTAAGTCATAGCGCTAGGTAAGCTGCTAGTTTTTCTACAGTAAAATAAAGTGAAAAAAGTGTCAGCATGTGTGTAAATACCGAAAACTTATATATTACATTCTCGCAGAGGAATACTGAAAATCCTTAAATTCCTCTCTGCCCACATGTGAAACCATCTCTCTCATCCAAATCTCTATACTCTCTTCTACCATATATATTTCTTTGCAGACTGCATATGTGTCCAAAATGAATATCTATATTCTCCTCCTCCACATATGTGTGTGTGTGTTTGATACCCTTGATCCTGACCCACGTGACCCAACTTGGAACTCTGCAGGGTTTGTTTCGCTATTTTGTAGGGCTAAGGCTGGAGGGAGGCGAAAAGATGCCAGCATCTCGCAAAATTTGAACCATTACTGATGAGCTATCGGGCTTGCGAGGCTGCTTTCCTCTCTAAAAATAATTCCAAAGTAACTACTATAGTGCCTTATTTTTGTTTTTTGTTCACATTTCCAGTAGGATGATTGCTATTTGGTCCACTTGACGAAAGTTTCGTTGGATAATCTCACCCTTTACTGACTGTGAATCACAAAGTATATTTATTTTTGCAATAAAAACATAATATTAACATATGGAGACTTAGAAGTCAATATTTAACAAAAGTGCACATAATTTATTAATAGCAGTTTAATATTATGCAGATCATAACAATATATAGTCTTTAGAAAATTAACTAACAGATGAGTAATGTAGAATAATTAACTGATTCACGAATAGCCAGTTGAATTATATTTTCCGGGGATTACTTTACACACCCTATTGTCGATTTCCTTTACAACCCTTGGCAACCTATCGACTAATTTCTTCACCTGTCCCCCAGCACAGCAAACATTGTTCTGTATAAAATCATTCTCACACCAAATAGCTCTTACATTAGGGTAGACGACGCATGTAAACTGTATTGTCCGTGTTACTCAGCGACGTACATTTGCATACAAATACAGATGGCCTGAATAAATTAAACAAAGTAAGTTTCTTTTGCGGAGAAAAACGCTGATAGAAACTTAGCATGCACGCTATTTGCTATTTGTTTACGTATGATATTGATTCTTTTGACCGCAACTATATGGTTGACGAAAAATATTTTGTTCGTGTTAGCTTTTATTGATCGCTTTCTGCTTCCCGAAAAAAATAACAAGTCAAAGAGGAAAAACAACGCATGATACTCAAAGCTACAGAGCTGCATAAACGCATGCTGAACGTTGTTTGTCAAACGAAATGTCTCATATGTGAAAATATGATTTTTGCAAAGGTGGAGCCGACGCCACCGCAACGGCGCCTTAACCGGACAGCGGCGCGACATTGTCGACTACCGCACCGGATACATTCGGTCGCACTTGCGGTCGCCCTCGGGCCGAGTGCGGTGACCCACGCTTGACGGGGGCAGCATAAGTGGCAACGAGGCATGGGACTCTGACCATGACCAGTAGGCCCGACTAGGCCCCCTGGACGCGATTGGTCGGCTTTGAGCGAGACAAGTTACAATATACAACGAAAACCTTTATCATTTGTATCAACTCCAATGATGATCGACGATCCCTGATTGCGATTAGCCTGAAAATATTCCCTGGATTGATTTTCCATTATTATTTGCTATATTACTGTGACCTGTAAGTAGCCCGCTATTTTACCTGTAAAAATGAAACCCTCGTGTTTGTCTCAGAAGAGCGCTCCAATCAGTGCCCAGGTTCCTTGTAGCCCCCGTCGTATTCAAACAACCCGATGTTTAGAGACTAAATCTGCGCTACCAGATCTCTGAAACTTTTAGGTGGTCCTGATCAAGTAGGATAAATGTGATTGTTGGCCAAACATAATTGTATATGTTTTAGCTGAGCTGAACGGAACTAAATAGTATATTTTCATACTGGAACTTTAAGCTGAATTGGCTTTACAAAATAATAATTGGCTTTTGTAAGAGACAGCTAAGTATTCGAGTTTCGGATAGAGTAAGCTTTTACTCTGAAATATTATATTTTTTGCATGCGGTGGACTTCAAATTACAGGGCCATGCCGATTGGTCGCAGCATAGCCCAATTTATAAATTGTTGAACGTTTGGAAAGATAGCTTCCATTAATCTCGCTGTCGCGACTTTGCACCGACAAATGGGAATAAACTCTTCCATTGATAAGCTATTTTTTATTGCTCTAAGTGCACCGCAAAAATATCTCGTCTAAACTAAAGCTACACTAATGTTTGTCCTCTCATGAGAGTAAAAAGATCCTTTCCTACTGGAATGCGTCATAAATTGGTGGCGAGTCCTTGTGAATCCCTTGTATATTACAATAGGATATAAGTACGTATATATTGTCTCTGATGTAGAGATCCTCTGGCTGTAATGTGATTCCTTTGATGTAAAATACACTAACCAATAAACAAAAGTTAGGAGATATTAACATCGATTTTTCATTTGCAAGTAATGATAGGAAAAGCTATAAATCGCTTTGCCTCTGCAATTTTTTGACACTCAGCAGTGAAGCTCAGAGAGGAAAATAATGGTCAACCTGATGCATGATATTGTGCACAGCCAACTCGCAACTTCGATTTGCGTGTGCTTCATCATGAGAGACCCGAATCATTTGGAATTAAACAACATCACTGCAGGAAGTATTCCGATCGTTATTGCGGGAGTAAACAACAGGTTTGAGAAACAGTTTTGGGATCTATTGCTCCACCGGCTTCACATTTCACATCCTGTCTATAAATTGAAAGTAGGCAGTCCGCTTTTCATTTATGCTTCGCGGATTGCATACTCGAATTCTTGCAGGCGCTTTCTTACCAATACCGTTGATGAGAAAACGTTTTACAGCCCAAATTGTTAGAATTAATTAATGGTTTTAAATAATAACACTTTCCACACCCTGTTGCCATGGGTCCTCAGATTTGGACGTTTTTCTCAAAAAAGTGAAAAAACATGCCACCCATTTTTATATGTTAATAGTCGCTACGTAAATGGGCAACATTTTGGATAATTTGGATTTTCAAAATTTTATGTACTAGTAGGGTATGCCAGATTTATTTGAAACATTCGATTAGATTTTTGTGACCTTGTCCTTTTACCTACGAAGTTGTTCACCGAGGGCAACTTGTTTGGCGTTAAATTTAGAGCATTTTTGACAACAATTTTTAACCACCATAATTCAGCCAAGAAAGTTATTATTCTCTGAAAAAATTGTTTTCTTTAAACCCCTGTAGAACAGGCAATTTTTGGAATTTTGGCCGAATAATATTATTAAGGGTGTGACATAATAGGACAACACCTTGTTGCAGCCAAATTCGTCCAATCTATAAATTACTTCTAATAATAATAATTATAAAGGACTCATGCCAACAGGGATCGTTGACATTCTGTTTATTTCAAACCTGTATTAGAATGAAACAAGTTTATTTCTCGATTTATTTTAGAGCAACGATCGTTGAAGCTTTTAATTTGGGATGCAACAGCGCGATTGTCACAACAAATGATGCTGAGCAAGCAATAAAAAATTTACTAGTCGCAACCAAAAGGTCCACGCAGAGAAAAAACAGGAATATTGTAATGATAACTTCGACTAAAGAACCATCAGAGGTAAATATTTTTAATTTCTAAAATATTACCTCTAACCCGTTTGAATTGTGACTGCACGCCAGATATTAAATTTGGACGAACTCGACAACTTTGCAAATTTCGTGGTTGGCCTGATAAGCCAGAGTGAAGTGACGTTTTGGCGGCAAAACTTTGTCGGAGCCACCAGGACCGAGCAGAGGACGCCGGTTTTTGTTGATGTTTGGAGAAATGAAGGTTTTTTGCTAGGAACCAATTTCTTCCCGGAAGATTGGGGGAATTTGAGGGAAAGGAAATTGCGAATGGCTACCTTCAACTATCCGCCATATTCTATTATTGGTATAAAGGCTACATCGACCTTGATCCCGAATACTCAAATCAAATATATAATATTATTTTATAAAAAATACCTGAAAGATTTTCTTGTACAAATTCTTGCTTTCCTAGAACTCGGGTTTGACCTAATAATATACTGTCCCAAAAGATACGTTGAAGTTTTTATATACTTTATTGTTGAATTCAGATATTAAAATGATTTTCTGGAATCCCAGCCCGGAACTACATAAAAACCACCCGTACGATCGATACAGATATATTTAAAAATTATTCCCACGACCACAATAAATATCAATTAAGCATTTCAATTAGGGCATATTAAAATATAGCTCCATTATGATTTTGTTCCGCATTTGAATTCCCCACGTATTAATTTTTAAATCTAACTAGATGGGAACAGATTGGATGGAACGGAAATGAAATTTGCTTTGGAACTGGCTAAAAAACTGAATTTCACATGGGAACTGGTCACCGATTCTGCTCAGTGGGGCCAAATTTTCGAAAACTCAACAGGCGACGGAATCCTGGGGTTTAATAATTTAAGTTAAAAGAAGAGTTAAATTTAATTAAAAAATTGTATCTCATTAGGAATGTTGCAAGTGACAAGGCAGACTTTGGGTTTGGTGCGCTGTATCTGTGGTACAACGAGTATCAGTACTTGGACTTTACGATCCCATACATTCGCACAGGCACGTGATGCTTGCTGTTTGAAAATTCTAAAATTTGATTCACTCCCAAAATTCAGGCATAACGTGCTTGGCCCCGCGGCCAGCGCGCCTCTCGGGACTAATGGTGCCCGCCTTGCCTTTTTCCAGCGGCGTGTGGGCTCTCTTGGTGGCAACGCTGACAGCCGGTTGCATTTTGGCGTGGTTTGCAGCAAAACTACACAACGAATTGAGAACGAGCAGATTCATGGAATGCTTTTTGTTGGTACTGGGGTTTATGGTAATGGTACCTGCTCCAAGGTTGCCGCCAGGATACATACGAGTCTGCCTCAATTTTTTCCTTCTGATGGTTGATATCCATAATGTGCATAATTGTATTTTAATTGAATTGCGATGTTGACTTGCATAGGGGCTGCTGCTCGCAACAAGCTACTCAAGTTCGTTGGTTTCATTTATGACCGTGCCCAGGTACGACCAGCCCCTCGACACTCCACGTCAGATGGCCAAAAGAGGTATTATAAGATTTGTGGTATATTGAAAATAAAAAAAAATCGTAGGTTTCAAGTGGGCTGCGAGTCACGACGCGTGGGCATTCTCGTTGAGGGAGGCTAGTGACGATGTATTTGGAAAGGTGTACAGGCTTTTCACGCCCATGACCGAAGAGCAGCTACAGTTGGCTGCTTTGAAGGTGCGATATATATATATATATATATATATATATATATATATATATATATTAAGTTTAAATAATATTTTGAACTATGTTTTATATATATTATCCGATAACTTTACTATATTGTTGTTTATTCTCAAAGTTTGTCAGTCATGTTATTTTAGGAAATTATCACTTTCTTGTCAATATACACTATCAAAATAAATTTAAATTTACCAATGTGATGAATAATAAAATCTGGAATATAAATATAGAGTTTATGAGGGTTAATAATTATTCAATTTTATTTTGTGATAATTATAAAATATATTTCCGCTCTTGACATATAATCTATACTTGATTGAATGTATTATTAAACTACACCTTACAGCGAGAGCTACCACACTGAAAGTTGTTTTTATTGGTCATTCCTAATATCAAATAATATCATTCGGTTTAATATCCTGCGCAAAAGATGTTTTTACAAAAAAAAAAATACGAATTATTTTATTTTACTATATCATATCTTTGAAATTATGCTTCCGACAAATAGTATCATATTTTTAACATCATTTTAAAAAAGATTATCAGATTCTCATTAACTCACCAGTCTCTCGTGTTTAAGAAAAAGATAAATTTTCAGGACAATTCATACGAGAAAGTGAATATTTTGGCTGTGGTAATCCCAAATAAAAGAGAAATATTATAAAATATCAATTATAATTAGTTCATTAAATTTTTGAATTAATACACATGTCATACTTAAGCGGTGCAATTTTTTTATTATAAATCCGTTTGCTATGATTTTAATTAAACTAACCCTTTTTTGTTTGACATCAGGGCCATAGGGTTGCATTTGCTGTCGAGCGATTGCCATCAGGCCAGCTAGCTGTAAACCCTTTGCTGGCGCCTGCCAAGGATAAATTGCGATTGATGCGAGAAGATCTTTATTGGGAAATGGTGGTGAGTGTAGTGGGCAAGGGATCGTTCCTCACCACGCCAGCGAACAGATTGGCGCGACAGCTTCAAGAATCAGGCCTGTTGCTGGTCTGGGAAGAGCGAGCGGCCCACAAATGGGATCTGGCTGCCATTGGTCACACTTTCCAAACGAAAGGCCCCACCAGCTTAACAACTCTTCACTTGATAGGCGTTTTCGTCCTTTGGCTCATAGGGATTTTTATATCTTGCGTTATATTCGCTTACGAGGTGTTACATCGCAGGCAGTTTCCACCTTAAGCGTTCTCTTTTGACTCAATTTAATTTCTACCAGGTTAAAAGGAGCATATGATTGCGGCTGAACAAATAGTATTTTGTAGTTCAAATGTGAAAACGTAATAAAACCACATCTAGATTGTCTGTGTTCAGTGTAATTAAACATGTTAACAAATTTGCAAATTACATGAACTTGACATTATCGGTAATATAACAAATGATTGCGACTAGCATTATAATTAAATTATATTATACAAGGTTCAATTGATAACAAGATCATCTCGGTTCACAGAGGAAATTTTCTGAGCATTTATTTGACAGAGCATCTTAAACGCACTTTACATTCAAATCAGCTCAAAGCAAATAATTGCTAACCAAAATATTTCCTACGCAAGCTGTCCAACAGGTGGGTCTAAGTCAATTTTCCAACTGCATCACAACATATCTTTAAAATTGCCAAACATTTTTCTATGATCAGCAAGCAAGCAGAAAGATGAAAATCCAGGATTAAAGTGAACAGCAAATCTTTTTACGCATGAAATATATAGCCAACAAGTAGCTTCTCAGGCAGCCTGAGCATGCAGTTGTTGCAAGGTTTCGCAGGATGGCGTCCGAATATTCTGCGCTTTTTGGAATAGCTGGTGGTCACCAAAATTTCGCGCTTTCCATAACATAGACTCCCTGCAATCAACAAAAACATGAGCACTTGTGTATTATTTTCAATCAGACAAATCACCTGTAGTGTTTTTCTCGGTGACATGCGTGTCGTAAGCCGTTTACGTAATCCTCTTCTACCGAAGATTCCAGCCTCCGTAGACTGCCCTGATACTCAGTGTGGAAATTTTCCTTGACATAGTACTGGATCTTCAGATTCATTGTTTTCCTGCCGACAGGGAACTTGTGGCTTTGGTGCAAAGAGTAGACTGGATCAGAGATGAAAAAACTGCTCATCATCGACAGGAAAATCAGCAGCAATATGGGCAGCATCTGCAAGAAGACAGTGTAGCCGCCCTGGCCAACCTGACTGTTACCGGCTCCAGTGCCAGCTCCAGCTTGAGCCCGCTGCCACCGACCACCGCGGCGAACGTAAACGTTTTGGTTGGGAAATCCTCCCCCGAAGAACATGTTGAACAATTCCTCTGCAGTCACGTCAGCCTCAAAGCCACGGCTGTAATTGTAGTCATAGTGTCTGGATAGTATTTTTATAATTAACTGGTGACAAATTAAAAGTGCAGAAATTTACCCCTGGTGTCTGTGATGCAGCCTATCTTCGTCCGACCCAAACTGGTCATAACGTTTCCTCTTTTCAGCGTCAGTCAGCACTGCGACGGCGTTTCCCACAGCTTTGAAGGCTTCAGCAGCTCCCGGCACCTTGTTCTTGTCAGGATGAAGCTGCAGAGCCAGTTTCTTATATGACTTTTTTATGTCGGAATCAGTCGCTTCCTTCGTGACGCCAAGCACTTCATAATAATCTTTACACTTCTTTATCCTCTTCACTGCCTCCAATTGATCACTCGTGTAGTCAGCCTCATCTGCACCACTGGAGCCTATAAAAGCAGCGTTTTCCTAATTAAATCATGCAGATTTCCGTTTTTGAAAACTCTGTTTGCCATTTTTTCCATTATTTTCGTTTTTATAAGTATGCATCATAATATTTATGGAACATGCAAGAATAAAAAAATAAATTGTGGAAAAATAATTGTTATTACTTGGAGCTGTGTTTTCCTTGCTTGCTGAGGTTCTTTGGCGGACAAATGATGGCTCATCTTCAGCATTCCTTTGTCCCTGGTTGTCCTGCATATTTTGCAACTTGGCCAACAGCTCCTTCGCTTTCGGTGTTGGGTACAGTTTCTCAGCTTTCGCTATAAATTTTTCGGCTTTCTCCCGCAGTCCCTGCTCTGCGAATCTCTCTGCGTATTCCAAACACCTCTCAGCTTCGTCTTTATTGCCGTCCATGTTTCTGTGCAAAGCCATAATATTGTAAATATTTTTGCCAAGTAGATTTCTGTCATGCAGTAATTTATTTAAAAGCAAAATATAAAAAAAATATATTTATTATCTACAAACAATATATTTATATGGAAAAATTACAGAATCTACCGGGTTTCACTTCCCGCTGGTTCTTATGAGAATCCCAAGAGTAAGGGTGGTGAAAACAAAACTGTCAGTAATTTTCCCCAAACATTTTTAACGCTTATTGTAGAAAAAAACATGATTCCAAAATCAATACGCGTGTGGAATATTTTTTCATTTGATGCGTCAGAAGGATTTTTTCGATTTGTTGGCATTGTTCCTTCCCTGTCACAAAATTAGAGAATTAGATCGTTACCTCAACAAACCCCTCAACTTTTCATTAAAATTTAAGTATTAACGCTTGGGGTGACGTACCTTATTCAGTCCCCCCCTCCCCCCCCCCCCAGGGTGGGTCTGAGATTGACAGGATAGGCTTTTCGACTCGTGTACTCCCAATGACCTAATGTCCCATCTTAAGATTGAGGTGACAAGCCTATCACAGACCCACCCCTAAAGTAGGAATAAAAAGTACAATTTTGTAGCAATATGTATTTCCTCATGAGCAAGTTATGTTCAAATTAAATTAAAAAATAGTTCATTTCTCATGATAACTTCAATTATATGATAATATAAAAAGTGTTTTCACAATGAATCTCAGAAAATTCAAAATTATTAAAATATAATAAATTGACATGTTAATCTGGTTATGTATGTATTATGGAATGATTCCAACCTTCTGTATGTATGTACTCGCTATTGCTCTGTTTCTGTCATATTACGAGTGTTCACGAATAAAATGAATACATACAAATGCTACATAAATAACTCCCGTATTTCCATTATCGATTTGCCCAATAGAATTGTAAACAGAGAAAGTCCACTGCCATCAGCTGCACACATTATAATAATATACACAAAAATAAAAAAAATATATTTGTGAGCCTATGTGGGCTCTGCAAAGAACCAGAAAAATACTTAAAATACTCACTAGCTATGATCGGATCTTGAAGTTTATAAAAATAGAGATTAAAATGGAAATCCAAAGAGACGCAGCTCGAATTACAGGTAAATTAACAGGAAATTTCGTCTAATACGTTGTAGCCGTCCATGATGACATGAACGGGTTGTTCTGGGTCTGGGGACTGGGTCGACACGGATAAAGACTGTAAAGATAAAGAGCCACCTGTCGGCAAAGGCCAAAACTTAGAACTTCAGACATTTCTTTCACGTGAGTGGTTCACACAAATCACGTGACAACAACGCGAACAAATCAAAGCCTTAAACGTTTGATGTTTGATCCATTATGTGTCCAATGGCGAAGCTCTCTGACTCGAAGTAAAATCATCGTCATTTCGTCATCAATCATCAATATTTCCCCAGCCGCTGCATCGTGCTCGTGGTAAGTGTTAAGCAGTAAGGATCTTCAAAACACAACCATGCCACCAACAGTGATGAAACTTCTTGCTGAAAACAAAAAGAAAAATCCCAAGAGAAAAGCTTCAGACAAAGAAAAAGCTGTCCCAGATGATGCTCAACAAGAGCTGCCACCGGCGACTAGAATTTCTGTAGAAACTCCTGCGAAAAAGGTAAGATTCCTTACTTAAGCTATATTTCAGTGTTGTCTGCTTCTTGTTACTGAAAAGGTGGTTTCCTTTACAGGTGAAGTGGACCAATAGACAGAGGCTCCTTGTTTTTGCGTCCAGGGGGATCACATTCCAGCAGAGACACTTGCTTGAAAACTTGAGGAGCATGCTGCCGCATTCCAGAGCTGAGAGTAAAATGTCAAAACAAGACCACGTTTCTGTTATTAATGAGGTGAAAATTGCATTCCCTCAAGCTCTAAGCTTATTTTTCTCATTTTAAATATTTTAAGATTTGTGAAATGAAAAATTGCAACAAGTGCATTTACATGACCAATGCTAAGAAGTCTGACCTCTACTTGTGGATCAGCAATGTTGCTGCAGGCCCCTCTGCTAAATTTCTCATCCAAAATGGTATGATTATTGCAGCCATACATCGCAGTTTTGATTAACAAAAAATTCTCTAGTGTACACGATGGGTGAATTGAAAATGACAGGAAACTGTTTGAGGGGCTCACGCCCTTTCTTGTCATTTGACAAAACCTTTGATCAGCACCCTCATTATCAGTTGCTGAAGGAATTGTTTGTCCAAGTATTTGGCACACCGAATCACCATCCCAAGAGTCAGCCCTTTTTCGACCATGTGCTCTCATTCACTGTATTGGACAACAGAATTTGGTTCAGGAACTACCAGATTGTATCTGAAGATGGATCATTGGCAGAAATCGGTAATTTACTATCTAGTGACTATTAACGTAATTTACAATGCTACGCACTGCCCATTGATCATCATAATAAATTATTACAGAATTTTCTGTTCTGTAAGCTGGCATTGCAAGACAGTGCTACTGGGCTAAAAAAATACGCAGAACCAGGTGCAGCTGGTATTAAGTATGGCCAGGCTGCGTATATGTCTGCATACATTATGAATATCATATTTTGTTTACTTAGAAAGTATGGCAAATTTCAGATTTTTTACGTGTACGATTTTAATTTTCCAGGACCAAGGTTTGTGCTGAATCCAATCAAGATTTTTGATGGAAGCTTTGGAGGAAATACTCTGTGGGAGAACCCAACATACACTTCGCCAAATGAGGTTAGTAATTTGATATTTAACGTTGGTTAGCGTGAATTAATTATATGAATGTATTGCAGTATCGAAAGCAGATCAAAAGTGAACTTGGAAGCAAGTATGCGTCTCGAATCAGCGCCAAGGTCGAATATGAGCAGCGGCGCCCTGAGAAAACCCACGAGGATCGGCCCTTGGAGGAGCTGTTTGAAGGTGACCCATTAGAAAAGGCCTTGGAAATAAGTGCAAAGCGGGCCAAGGGAATTGAATACAAGACAGGCGTAACTGAGGCTGAAGAGAAGGAGCCAAGAAAGTTAAAGAAAAAGAAAACTCCCATGGGGAAAAAGAGTGGCAAAGTAGCTAAGAGGTCTTTGAAGGTCAAGAAGAACAAGAGACGTTAAATTGTAAAACAAAATAATCAATCCATTAAATGTTGTTTTGCTCTCAAATGAACATTGATAGTTTTAATCATAGCCATCCTTCAATATTATCTCCTAATGAATGTCAGGCGAATCTTATCAACATATTCATTGCAATCTATCAGTCCAGCGTCAGTAATCTAGCACTATGGTAATGTAGAGTCTTTCGTCTCTAAACATTTGCACCAAATATTTCTTTAATCCATCAGGAAATCGAAACCCAGCTCTACATAGTCGCAGGTGTGCTCTCAGGAGCCATCGTCATCCTCTTTGCTCTAGTCATCGCCCTGATAGTCCGTCTTGAAAAGTAAGTTTCAAAGTAAGATCTCAAGTCAACGCGTAATAACGCAATTTTACAAGGGAGCGAAAGGAGCGCAAGACCAACGAAGCTAGGTTTCTCTCGAATGCTGATCCTAACATCAGGAAAGGGGAGGAAATTGAAAAGAGAGGCTACTCCTTGTACAAAGGCGTCCCTGGTCAGCCGCAAGTACCCCCAACACGCACCTCATCGTTAGTCCACGAGCAGAGAGACTATCAGCGTGACTCACACCGTGACAGCAGACCCACATCTGCTTCAGGCCACTATGGCAGGGACCACAGGCGCCACTGAAACAGCTTTCTTCGAGAATGTTATATTTTATTTATTTCAATTACTCCGCAATCAATACGATTTGTGTGCAACACAATTCACATTAAAATAAAATTATATATCAAAATGAGTTCAACATAATTTATTCACATCTCCAGATATGGTCTATTTTTATTTACACATGAGAGGCCAGTCCACATAATGTTTCCAGAAATATAACTATTGTGGCAGCTCAAAATAAAAACGGCATAATCATAAATTATTATGTACATTCGAGTGAATACAAAATGACAGTCTACGACTCGAGGTCGTCTTCGCGCTGACTTGAGAAGTAAGACACGAGGCCTCCAAACTCTCCAACCTCGTCTTCCCCTGTTGAGCCTTGTGGGGGTGCAGTTGTTGGTGTTTCAAAGGTGGTAGGCGTTTCCTGAGGATACGAATCGTAGTAGTCTTCCGGCCCATAGTAAAACGGCTGCGGGGGGCCTTGGTACGCAGAGGGAGGTTGGTACTGTCCCCGCACCATGGGCAACTCTTTGCCTTCGAACCGCGGCCGCAACGGCACGTTAGGCCCCCTGAATGCGGCGGGTGGCAGAGGCTGTTGAGGCGTCAGCGGCGGTGCCGAGGTTGGATAGCGGACAGGAGGGCGCACTTGAAACTCCTGTGGAGAAGGGGTAGCAGGCAGCTGGTACTTGTTTGGTGAGTACTGCGCAGCAGCAGGAATCGATGCAGGCGTCGTTGCCTCAAGAGGAACGCCAACAACCTTGACAGGAGGATTCAGGGTGGTGGGAATAAGCAGCTCATCTGCTTCATCAGTCACTGGTACCTTCGTTATGACTGTCGGTTTATCATTTTTGGAGGGCCCTGAGAGTTGGATTGGAGGTGGAACGTGTGCTGCGAAAAGAAAGAATTGAAGTGACGCACATGGTAGACAAAGCAGATTAACATACCTTTGACTGGTGATGAAACTTTAGCAGCAAGCACTGTGCCGTTGCGATTTGGGGTTGTCTCTACCTCTTCAGGCTTGAAATCCTCTTCGTCACTAACAAAATGCTGCTTCTTTGCTTTCACCCGACTAGGTTTTGCCTGTTAATCAAAGATATTGAAATATTTCTCTTCCAGACCATACTTATTTATAAATACATCATCACTGTCTGATCCAACTATTTCTTGATAGTTGATTTTCTTCCCCCTTGTTGTTCGTTTTTCTATAACCACTGGACTCTTTGGTCTATCTGCTTTAGGTGGACGAGGTTTCTTTACAACAGGCTTGTCAGAGTCAGAATCTTTAGGAGGGGGCCTTTTTCTGGCCGGTGCTTTTGAATTTTTCTTTTTACCACCTCTCTTCTTACTTCTTGCGGGAGCCCTGGCCCTAATTGAATCAACGATTTAATATGTAAAAAAAATTAATTGTTAATAATTATACCTCGCAGGTGTTCTTCTTTTCTTCTTCTTTTTACCTCTCCAGTCTGAATCATCACTCTCAGAGTCTTCACTTTCAGAAAAATCTGAACCTAGCCAGCCTTTGCTCCTTCCTCCCTTGCTTTTTTTCGCTTTGACACTCTCGTCAGATGCCTCAGAGTCATCAATGAACTCCTTGTCATAACGAGATTGCCTGGCCCTGTTAGACCTCCTCACCTAAAATACATGGGTTGATTAAATCGCAAGTTACTTTAACTTAATTTCAGCTTACTGGACCAGAGCCTTTCTTCCCCCTGCGTCGAACAACATCGGAATCACCACTATCCATGGACACCTCTTCCTCCTCATCTTCATCAAAGTCACTGTCATAGCCAACAAAATCTTCATCAGATGCGTGGTCATCATCGCCACTTGAGATATCTAGACAGGCAATGCTCTTCTTCTTCTGCTTCTTCTTAGTCATGTTAGCGTTTGCGATAATTTCTAAGCGTTCTCTTTCCCTAGCTGCACGCTTCATGGCTGTTTTGTTTAAATCTGAAATTGTTCCTAAATGAAAAGTATGATCCAGTAAATAATCAACTCTTTTTACCATCGTCATCGTCGTCATCATCATCATCCTCTTCTTCTGGCTCAGATTCTGACTCTTTCACCGCTTCTTTTTCCTCAACTTTCTTTTCAACCTTTTCTGGTTCAAAAGTTTTGTCTTTCCCTTCAACCTCCTCCTCCTCCTCATTAGCATTAACAATAGTATCAATATCCTTCCCCTTTCCTTGGTTCCCAGCACCCTTGGCGAGATCTACCTCATCCTAAACAAATCACCAAAGGTAAGCACAAGCTTAAGATGACTTGATTTCATGATTACTTGAATTGCAGAGTTGATCATTTCATCATATTCTTGGAAATCGTATTTAACAGTTGCAGCTGCCCTTCGTTGACGCAGTGGGTACATTTCTTCATCTTCCTCAGACTTTTCCTCTTCAGATGCACTGCTTTCTGTGGTAGGACTACCTGAGCTGGCATTATCTTCCTCCTCGTCAACAGCTTTCAGAGCTTCTTTTAGTTCTGAACCTGCTTCAGACACAACTGAATCGTCCTGTTCCTCTTCACTCTCTTCAGTTTCCTCATCCTAGACGAATAGGAAATATAGTCATTTGTAAATATTTAGACTAACATACGTAAAAATATTTTATGGCTTATAAAATTCATCTCTGGAAAAAATGGCAACACTGGCAACACCCTCATTTTAAACAAAGGATAAGGTAAAGACTTACATTGGAACAATTATTGCGTGAAATTACCATTTCATTAGGGTCCCGAATATGAAGTGGTTCAGTGAATTTGCAGAAATACCATGTAATAGACGAAAATTCTAAAATGCATCAAATTAATAAATGAAGAAAAACCGAATTCTTTGAATGTTTAGCATTCAAGTCGCGTAATATGACTAGTATGCTAGTTCGGCATAGTTATATAAAAAAATATAATTTAGCAAACTAGGAAATCTCTCAGGGATCATACTAAACTAGCAGTTCACCGATTTAATATGGTTTAAGCAATGTTCATATAGGAGTTGAAAAGCATGCAGTTAGCTCATATTGTTGTTGGATTTAGGAGGATTGCGAAATAATTTCAGACTTGCTCGTTTGCACCTTTACAGCAAGCGGGAATGAATTTCTCAGGAAGAATAACTAGCGTTTCATTAAAACACCCTAGTGGGGAAGTCAAAAATTCTTTTCTGGACATTTTCTGACCTCGCCTTCTCCAGTGAGGCTCATGAACCCATGCTATTAGTTTAAGATTTTATTGAGAAATGAATTTTCGATAGTTGCTCACTATCAGGGAGTCGTTCGTCTCAGACAAGATAAACCAATCAATACAAAAAATTATTTTTACTTGTAAAAAAAAAACTACCAGATAAAATTTCTATTGAATCGCAATTTTATAAATTGCAGAAAATCTCCTCCTTCCCTTGTACAGACTTAGAAGTCTGATTAGCAAATGACTTTGTTAGAATGAAATTTGAGATTGAATACGACTCACCTTTTGAGGAAGGATATTGGAGAGAGAAATGCCGACATATGCAAGCCGCTGCTTTCTGAGCTCAGCATTTGACTTCTTCCGTGACGCCTTGTCCAGTTCTCTCAAGGTTGACGTGAGCTTTTCGATGAGACGATTTTGCCCGCATGGAGGACAATACCAGTCTCCTTCAGGTACCAAGTGCAGTTCTGGCTTAAGACATGTTGTGTGACAGCCGAGGTCACACGAGTCACAGAGAAGAATCATTTCAGGACGGTCTCCACTTTGACACTTCTGACATCTGTATTCATCCTCCTCCTCCTCCTCTTCTTCAGCTTTGGCTTTTTGAGATTTTTCTACATATTACCACTTAACTTATCAAGTGTGTGAGAAAGACTAAGCTTTACCTTTCTTGGCTGTCGCAGTCCTGGCTCTTCTGGCAGGTTGGTGCTCCTCTCCTGGTCCCAATTCCAAATCAGACTCTGGAGAGAATTCATGATCAGATTTTAACTCTGGGACCGCATCATAGTCATCCTCTTCTTCTGGTTCTAGGCCGTCACTTTCTTCAGATGAGTCACTGAAAAATGAGTAAACGACAGCTATTAATTATACAAATAGAAAAAAGAATAACTACCTTGAGTCTGAGGATTCCCAGGGATTTCCCGCACCACCCTTCCTCCTCCTATGTTTCTTCTTTTTCTTTTTCTTCTTTTTCAGTTGTTCATCAGCCCCATAGTCTCCATCCTAAAATGAGTTAAATTTTATTGTAACAATAATTAAATACGGTTGCAGACATTGAAAGCCGCTTCCAACACGATAAATACATACTTTTTTCTTTCTCCTTGTGTATTTCCTTTTAGTTCTAACTTCAGCATTACTAGATGCCTGGAACAATTATATGGAGGATGCAAAAACATTAAGCCATGCTTGATGGTGAGATGCAGACATACACATTTTAATTGCATTCCAAGCAATTGAAAAGCAAATTAAGGGAATAAACAATTATATGTATATAATGCACGTTTATCAGTTAGTGCCAAAAAGCAGATTATAGTTGGATTAACTACCTCCGATTCAGGTTCGGAAGATGATTCAGGGGAACTCTGCTCATCTACTTGCTGCTTACGCAGCAAATCCAGCTCTCTTTTCCTCTGCATTTCCGCCAATGCTTCGGCTTCCTTTTTCTTTCTTTCCTCCTCTTCTTTTTGACGTATTAGAGCTATTCTTCGGCTGACTCTTTTGCCCAGAAAGCCTGTAAGAATCATGATTTAAATCAAAATTATAACTTTTTGCTAGTTTAGCCACTGTGTTTGACCAGGCTGAATATCACTGACCTTCTGTGTCGTTTTTTTTGCTTAGCAGTGAACAAATCTTATTTGAATTTAAAAGACACATTCATGTCATTGATGAAGCCAATTTAAAATAAAAGTCAAAGTTAAAATTAAATATTGACAAAGTCGCAACATACCTTCGTCCAACTTCTCAGCTGCGACATCAGGACTTCCACTGTCTTTGCTATCGTCACTTTCACCAGCAAGTGCATCAAGTCTCCCACCTAAAAATAAATTTAAATTAAAACAATCAGTTAGAAGTGTTAGTTCTACTATTACTTTTGGGTCTTCCGGGTGGGCGGCCCCTTCCCCGGCCTCTGCCTCTCCTGGGAGCGGTAGTGGATTTTGCTGGAGGAGATTCAGCTATATTTTTGTCAGGAGATGGAGTTGTGTTGCCCAAAATCTTTCGTCTGGCCGGTCGACCTCTGCCTCTCATGGCCCGTTGTGGTGCTTCAATGACCAGCTGATCCTCTGGACTTGCTGGTGGATCGTAATCAAATGTAAGTGCAGATGCAACAGTCAACGGCTCCTTTTTTACGACTTCTTCCACCTTAGCTTCGTTGAGTTCGAGAGTTTTAACCATGGAATCTTCAGGTACATCATTCATTGTTTTTTCAACCTTCTCTAGGTCTGCTCGATCGTTTTCAGGTTTATCATCATTTAATGCTACCTTTGAATCGTTATCATTGTGTTTCTCATTACTTTTAGCTGCCTTTTCATCATCTTTTTTCCTGTCCAGTGAACCTGAAATGGTTTCTTTAGCTGCACAGTCCTCCAATTCTTTGGTTGCATCACATTGTTCTTCACTTGGCTCTAAAGGGAGTGATACTTCCATAGGTTCTTCGTCTTTGACAACTGGTTTTTGTTGAGCATTTGCCTTTGACCTGGCAGTTTCAATTTTATCAGTGGTATTATTTTCTATTTTCTCATCAACATCCGTTGGCTCATCTTCATTCAAAGGGGCAACTGGTATGGGTGCAAGCTCCACAGGAGGAGTGGGCCTAACTGGAGGAGCAGGCTCTTCTGGAGGAGTAGCCTCCATCGGGGATGGGGTAGGCTTTTCTGGCGGTGGAGTAGACTTCAATGACAGAGAGGGACCTTCAAGTGGTGGAATAGACTCTACTGGTTGCGTAGACCCAGCAACTTCAGTTTTCTCACAATCTTTAACTTTGCTGTCTGGACTTGGGACTTTCTCGCTTTCACCCTTCTTCTTAAGTGGTGACTCACATGTTTCAGCATCAACCTCCATGCTAGTTTCGTCCTCTAGTGAGCTTGGTGTCGGTTCTGGTGCTTTTTCTTCTTTAATTGTGTTCTCAGTTGAGGTGTCGTGGGGAAGAGATTCTATACAGGAATTATCTTTTGCGTCAGCCGCATTTGCAGACTCAGAGGAATTTACAGAATCTTGCAATGGAATTGAAGTTTCTTCGCTTTTCGGCTTGGCAACTATATTTTCCGAGATTGGAGCATCAACACAATTATTATTCTTCTGATCAGGATCAGATACACACGTGGATGGTTGGTCAGGAACAACTTCTGCACTCTCAACAAGGGGATTTGATTCCTCTGTGGTCTGTGCTGGACTTTCAACTTTCGCATCAGTCAAGTCATTTACTACTCTCTCAGACACTGGTTCCACTTCCTCATTTTTAACTTCACTAGATTCTTCTTTGCACTGAGATTGTTCTTGGGCCTGGCTAGTCACATCCGCAACACTTTCATGCTCACATTGCGCTATTTCCCCAGAATTTTGCGCATCCTCAGTCTTAGTAGTTTGGTTTGACTCGGGAGCGTAAGCAGATTTAGCATTTGCTGCGAAGTTAACATTGAAAAATGAAGGCTTCTCAGGGCTGGACACAAAAGTTGGCTTAGCCAAATTACCAAACATCATGCCCATTGAAAATGACGACTGACTTGGTTTGCTGGTACCGCAAATTTGATCAATGCTCCACACCTATTGGGAAAGTACTCATTAAATCAGCCATCCTCACATGATTTTATTGACACTTACTGCAGACTTGGATGGAGAATTGTCATTTTTGTTTTCTTGAGCTGCATCTTTCCTCGGCTCCTTTTCTTCATCTTTTCCTTCACCTGGATTCCCAGTGTCACACTCTCTACCAGATCCAACACCACAAAAGAACATCACAGGCTCTTCAATGGCTTCCCCAAACACAGCATCACAGTCTGCTCCATTGCCTTCACCCTGAACTAGCATGAGAGGCTCCTCTATTGCTTCGCCAACCTCCACTTTCGACTTTTTGGCATCAGGTGTGTCGTCTTCTGCCTTGCGTTTTAAATCAGTGGATTCAGCAGCAGCTTCATTCTGTACTGGTGCAACTTCTTTCTTTTCTTGCTCTAGCCCATCTTTTTCCTCCTCCTCCTCCTCCTTTTCCTCTTCCTCGCAGTTATTAGCATCAGCCTGATCAATTTGGCAAGTTTAAAAAATATTGAAAAATTAAATAGTCTACCTCATTTATAGGTTTTTCGTGGTGTTTCTTCTTTTTCTTCTTATGTGAGCCGTTGGTTAAACCAGGGGGTTTGGCGTCTTCAGGCTGTCCTGTGTCCAGCAAAATGTCATCTGGCTGGATTTCTTCATCCTCATCATCTTGGCTCTGGGCACTGTCATCATCCAAGACAGCTCTGTCAAGCTCTGCAGGCCCCAGCTTCCCACCTGACAACTTTGTGATGAGCTGTGCAAGAGACTCCCTGTCACTGTAAAGAAACTCAAAACGATTAAATGCACTTTTACGGTAGTCATTTTCTTACTTCACAACAAGTTTCCAAGATTGTTCATCCTCATCTTCTTGATAAACCCTGATGTTGAGGCTGTCATCTTGCTGGACCCAATAGACTTGACCATCAGTGTCACGACCTAAAGGTGCCAATCGAAGTTCAGAAGCAGTCAATTTGTTGATTGCCGCTTTAAACTTCATGTTCATATCAAATTGGGATTCTAAGAGTGTCTGAAAAGGAAAACTCAGTGTGTGATCAACACCACCTTTGAATTTAAATTCTACCTTTAAGATCCTAACTTTGTTTGACAGAGGCACCTTCAAGTAACCACTAGTTTCAATGTGTGTCGCATCTTCCTGGTTGTGGATGTGACAAAACTTTACTAGGGCTTTTTCCCATTTCTCGGAAGTGAATGACTTCCTGGCCTTTCTTAGCAGCTTGATGTGTAAATCTATCAGCTGAGTGTCAACTGAAAAGTGGTTCAAATTAGATAGAAGTCGAAGTAATTCAGTGATGCTTAAATTGGAGGATTAATTTGACCGATTATTTATTAGTGGTTAACTGTGTAGAATGTACATATTAAACCAAAGCACGTGGATTTTTTAAACTAAATATTGTTAACGTCAAATAAAAAAATTGAGTATACATTATGTACGACGCATATTAACATTTCATTGGATACAACGACTCAAGGTTTTGAGTTATTATAATAATGATGTATTATTATTATTACGTTGTGTTAATAAACGATAACCCTTATTTAATTGCAAAATTTCATTCCTAAGAAATCATAGTTGCATTTATTGAATCAATTTATAGTTTTTGTATGTTTTAAACTTAACATTTTTCGGCTTTGTACAAATGACAACTTTGAAATATTGATTACAAATGGTTCAAATTACTTTAGAGTTCAATAATCTCTGTAATATCATAAAACTTACTATCATTTGCTAGCCAAAATTTGCAAATAAAAGCTTAAATTTCAGGCATAAGCTGCGGCGAAGTGCAATCAAAACAAAAAAAGCGGCCGCCCATTCACCTTTAATGACAAGCAATCGGAGCCATATTATACAATAAATAACGCACCTTGCTCACAGTTTTCTAACATTTGCTGCAGATCTTTAAAGTCTGGATGTGCAATACCACATGTTTCAGCAAACCGCTCTAAAAAAGAGCAGATAACCGCGAAATTAGGGTCACTTATACATGAAGCCTCCGCTTCCGACGCCATTTCGCTGGCGAACGCGCAACCGCGCAATGAAACGCTTTGAGTTTGAGATGAGTCCTTTGAGAAGCCGCCTTGCGGGGCAGTAGATGATCATGTAATGCGCAAGTGCGGCGTGCCTTGCTCTCTCCCCTCCACTATTATTTGCATTATTTTTTCATTTTACGCTTTTTCCATTCCATGCAACTTAAGGAATTAAATAATTCTGTTTTCATCCATTCTTGATTTGTTATGAATGAAATTATTAAAATTATGGGATGTGAATGGAAAGTATTTTCAACACGACCTTGTAAAATGATAAATTTGGGATATTTTAATTCATTCAGGCTACATTAGAAAAAGGTCACGCAGAGCCAGCGCTGACTGAGCCCACACATATGAGGAGAATGAGTAGTTATACATTCGAGATTTTGCTGAATTTTACATTACATAATGTTATCAAATTTTTAATGTCGATAATATAATATGTTATGATTAAAATAATCATTGAAAAAGTTTCAAGTTAAAATTTTATTTAATTAGCATTATATAAATTTTTATTTATCCGTAGAATAACTTATTTCTGGATGTTTACATCTCATAATTTCATATATGTATGTAATACTAATGAACATTATAATGTATTTAGCGTATTATTTTTAGTATACACGATTATTTACTATTAGCATTGCGATCGTGAACTTACAGCTTACAGGCCAGTGCTGCAAGTCTGGTCATTGTGATTGAGTGCTTAATGTGCGCATGATCAAGCTTTTTACGAATACTTCGAAAAAGAGCGCTCTCGTCAGATTTCATCATGGCGGAACAACAAATGTTGAGAGAATTGGAAGTAGCATCAGAAATTCTTCTAGTTAGTACACTGCTGACTTTTATTTTCCTTCCTTTAAGCAACTAATGAGTTTCTTATCTGTACTGGACTCTGTATGCTTAAAATATCATGTTGTTATTGCACAATGGGAAAGATTCACCGCTTTTAAGTTTTACTGTCGGAGGTTTCGTTGGCCCACATTTTCTTGCGTTTAAGAAATATTGGATAAGTTGTGTAAAATGTTTCTCTTTTTTTTACAGGCACCACCAAATATTGTTACCAAGGAGCAAAGGCAGTCTGCAGAGCAAATATTTCTTAACTTTAGGAAAACAAAGGCGCCTTACGTATTGTGTCGACATATATTGGGTAATTTTGTGTTTACAATATGTCCTACGTTTTATTGACATTTGAAGATTTGATTACCATGTAGTTTGCCTAGTAAAGACAGGTTATGATTTGAGCCCATCTATCCTGTTGAAAATTTAACGAAACTAATGCAATTAAACTTCTAGCATGCTTGTATATCGCACTATTATTAATCCAAATTAAAAGGCTGAATACATGCTGTCAAATCTATTGTTAAATTGTAATTTTACTTTATTTGCGTATAATTTTGGCCCAACTTTTCTTACATTTCCTGTTTCAAACGAAAATACCACCCCTTTCAATTTGTGTGTAGACTACAAAGGCACTCTAATTAGTTTTCTTCCCTCCAGTTATTAAAGAAAATTCAACCATGCTATCCTAACTTATGAACATTGCAGACACTTCGCGAGTAGACTATGTCTTGTTTGAAGCAGCAGGTCTCATCAAAGAGACCCTCATTCGGGACTGGAGCATGCTTCAGGAGTCTGATGTGCTGTCTCTTCGGCAATACTTGCTCCAGTACGTCCTTAATCACCTGTCATTGGCTCCATTTGTCAGAGAGCGAATACTGCAAGTTATTGCAGTTATGGTCAAAAGAGGAAGTGTAGATGACTTTGGGCTTGAGAGAAGCAGCATTGTTGCTGAAATTGAAAGTTTGATATTACATGGAGATACGGTTAAGGTAGCAGTGTTTATCTTTATTTCTTTCTTTGCTAACTCTAACGTTTATTCAATATTAGAAAAGTCTGGGCTGCAGCATCATCACAGCGTTGATGCAGGAGTATGCAACAACAGTTAAGTCTAGTGATGCTGGTCTCACTTGGGAAACGCATTTCAAAGTAAAAAAACAATTTGAGGTGAGTTTTAGTGCAAATTTCTGTGTGTGGTTACAATTTTTTTATCTTGCAGGCGTCAGACCTGAAGAGAATTTTCAAATTTTGCATCACGGCCTTTTCAGAATTGATTAAGGCCGAATCAGTTCTCAATGATCCACAAACAGTGAACCTACTGAGGAGTCTTTTGGCCATTACAAGTTCCGTGCTCTGTTGGGGATTCATTTCTGCTAGTCATATCCTTTTCATTTTGTTTTAGTCGTTGCTATTTGATTATTTGTACCATGTGTGTATCTAGTTAAAAATACCTGTTAAATTATTGTTCTTTCTGAATTTAATGTGAACTTTTGCTGCAATTATCGGAAAGTTCATTGTCCTTAACTATACAATACTTCCTAAAAGATTAATTGGTATCTTTGAAACGGTATACGAATCGGATCAAACTCCTGCTCTACGCCTGATTTCATCATGGAAGGATATCATTGTTGATGAGAAACTGATTAGCTGCTTCTTTCAGGTAATTTAAAGTTAAAGTACCTGGAATGGAAATACAAAAAAAATTTAGGTCCACTGGAAAGTAAGGGAAAACACTGACCTGAGTCACTACTCTCTCATGTGTTTGGCACAACTCGCATCGTTAACTGGTCCTGTGGTCAGTGACATGCAAGTCAAGTCCAGGTTCATCTCCTGTTACATATCAAATCTCATCACATTTCTGAAGAGGTAATGCTTATTTTTTTACGCTTTCCATGCTACAAAAACAACTTTCTATATTCAGCATCAAAGTTTTGAATACCGAGGCTTTAGGGTTTGCTCAAGTGTTCAGAAAGTTGCTTACTTTCTACTCGCCAACTCTTTTGGTCACTTTGCCAAATGAACTATTTCCTCAGCTTGTACAAGAGTTGCAAAGGCTGACGTGTCATTTTGCTGAAGGTGCCGCCTATGAAGAAACAGTAAGCTTATGATCACCAAATAAGTCAGTTCTACATATTGTTATTTGTACAGATCTGCTCTGAAGATTGCCGATTTATCGAAGCATTTGAGCATTTGCTGGAAGCATGGGTGTCTGTTTTGCAGTGCTCTCCCATTTACCCACCAGGCTTCATCAAAGAACCAGCTGTTCAAATTTTTAACACTTATCTCAAGTGTCATTTGGCTCCTCCTGACGGTTCCAGGGGACAAGTATGCTCAATATTTTTCAAGCGCGTTTTCTTCAATGTTTGTCTTCAGGGTGGTGCCGATCACAATGAAGAGGAGATCTATGAAACTGAGGAACCTGACCGCGTCCGCTTCAAAGAGCAGCTAATAATCATTGGTATTTTCGGCAGACAAGTCTTGGAGCATAGTCTACCATTGGTCGCCAAACTTATTGAGGAAAGAACTGAACGCTTACAAAGCCAGCTGCAAAGAGTGTTTGCACAAACTTACTCCATATCAGACTCAACTCAAACTGTTAACCTCTTTGAAGACCTGCACTGGCTGCTACTTGTGACTGGTATTTGATTGATCTTTTTGCTCTTAGGAAATTGCTTATGGTTGGTTTACTCTTACAGGTCACTTAGTTGCTCAGGAGAGTGAAGGCGAACAAGCTCTAATCCCATCTGATTTGATGACTTACACGGTGCAGCAGTCTCAACACATAGATGTGCAAGCCAATATCAAATTGCTAACTACCAAAGGCATGACACCATCTCAATTGCAAGTTCCTCTCTCCTCTCTCGATGGAATGATCAGGTAAATCTTTTTTTATTTTCCTTTGGTAAGGTTGTGAATATTTACTATTCATTATTGTGGTGTTCCTAGAATTTTGTCTGCCATTTTGCGCTTGTGTGAGGTTGAATCTCAAGCACTGGAGGCCAAATTGGTGTCTGTAATGAGTCCCGAGCTTGGTTCAACCATTGTTTGGTTCTTATCGCACTGGGCCAAGTCCTACTTACTACCTATTGACACGCTTTATACTGAGGTATGTAAATTAGTTGTGTTACTGGTTTTGTTCCTTTGCCAGGTGAGGGTGGGCTTACAATTTTCATTTCCTGCATGCTGTCTTGTCGGAATTTTTAAAATTTTAATCTCTTTCAGGTTAGTCCAGCCCTTGATGCAGCTTTCATATCAAATGAGTCTACTGTGCCCAACTGGGTGATGAACCAGCTGCTAGAAAAAGTGGAGGCTAATCTACGATTGTGCCCAAATGAAACTGCACTGGCGAAAGATTCCGCCAACTTGTTACTCACGCTTGTCGATAAACCCAAAAAGGCGGCCAAAATTTTGAACTGTTCAGGAATTCTGACTGTGGCTAGGTACTATCTCTAAATATTAATATGCATTCAAGCTTACGTGGCTTTGGAACTTACAGGTTCCTGCACAATGCACCAAGGTGCCAACCAGCCAGGAGAGAACTTACCAGAGGAGTAACATTGGCTGCAGCTGGAGAACCAAATCAGACAAAGCGGCTTGAGTACCTTCAGCAGGTATTCTAAACTTGTGTAAACAAGTTGCTCTGCTGATCCGCAATAAAATCACTTTGAATCTAAACTGATTCACTTCATTAAATGAGTGTAATAATTCCAGGTTTTGTCTCCGTTCGTTGACAGAGCCACTGAAATCATGTCCAGTACAAATTTCAAGAAAGAGTGCCATGAGGAATCAGTCAGACTCGAGTTGATCGACCTTCTTGAGTGTTTTACTGGTTTGTCGCATTATAATGTGAAATTTCTTATTAAGTTTCAAATATTTTTTCAGGTTCTATCCAAGCCAGTAGCAGTTCCTCAGCTGGGTGCATTTTACAGATTTTAAATCCTGTCATTGGAAGATTGCCTGAGTTGTTGAGCTGCTACAGCAATTACAGTTTACTTGTGGAGCTGATACTTGAATTCCTCACAGAATCAGCCAAGCGAACACTGTGGTGCTTGGAAGAAGTAAATATTCCCTCTTGTTCAATTTCAAAATGCTAATGCTTCTGACGCAGGACAGCCAAAATGTTCAATTTCTCTACAAGGTGTTTTTAAATGTGATGCAAGCTTATGCAAGAGAAAATATTGGAAGGAAGAGTGCCAGCAGCATAATTAGCGAAGAAGATTCCTGCAGAGATTTACTCTTGATACTGGAGCTCCTTACTTCCATCGCTTCTAAAAATTTCCTTGAAAAAATCAGCCTTGGTAATTAACAACTTATAAGTAACTTGGTTCGGAAAAACCAAAACTATTTTGCAGACGAAAGTGTTGAAACTGTGAAAGCAGTCGACATCTGCATCTTTGGCACTGAAGTCATTGCGCCATTGCTTACAACTGAATTACTTCAGTTCCCGCAATTTTGCTTGAAATTCTACGCAATGGTGACTTTCACCGCAGAAGCTTACCCTGAGAGAATGTCAACTGTTCCTGACAGCTTGTTAGTGCCCATCATGACGGCCATCAACCTTGGTCTTACCGCCTATGGACCAGAAGTGTGTTCACAATGTTGTGACTTCATTGGGTCTATGTCACTGCACCTATCATCTCACCCAGAACTTGTTAACACTAGCTTTGGCAACTATATGCACGACTTCCTCAAGGTATATTCTTAATTATTCCGAATTTGTTCAGAAGCTAATTGTTATTTCTTCTGGAATCGCAGCGTATGTTCCACCTCATTATCACATGCCAGATGAACTCGGATTGCCTTATGAATGCCAGCAAAAGCCTGTTTCACTTGATTTGCTGTTTCCAGGTTAGTTAAAAGGTTATGATAACTAAGTCAACTCATTATTTACTCCCATAATAGCAATCTTACCATCAACTGGTGAGCGAAATCCTGTCTGTGCAAACAGAGGATGTTGCGAGAGAGCGATTGACCAATGCATTTGGAGAGCTCACCACAGAGTTAAATCTCACACCAGACAGAGCAAACTTACTCAAATTCCGTGACAACTTTGAAAAGTTTGTGGCGAACGTGCATGGATTCCTTCTGGTCAAGTAGCTAAATTTTACCTTGTTTCTACCAGAGAGTCCACTATTTTTGCAGTTTGCTATATATGCACACTTTGACTTTTGACTGATGGAAACACTACCTGATATATCTTCCTTGTTGAGCCAGGCATTTTTATTATTGACAAAATTCATTTTATTTGCCTCTTACATTACTTATGAAATCTGGGCTTGCGGTTGGTTAAATTTTTGCTTTTTTGTGACGTGTAATACTAAAAAATTTGATCACTTAATTGTGAGCTTGAGCTTTTTAACGGATTGTCTGAACGCAAGTTGAACTATTTTTCTGGCTCTTATTTCACCTAAAATCAGATGCACCCATTGCTGTTGGTCTCCATAAAGTAGAGGTGCTTACTCTTCACTGCAATTAAAAAGTTAAACGTTTACAGCCCACTTTTAATTGTTTGGTTACTCAGCAATATGTTACAAATGTGGGCATTAACTATGACATGACAATAATGATGGTGGAATTGTATGTTTCTGTTTTGAATTAAATTAAATTAAAAGAAAAAAAATAAGAACCAGTAAGGAAGATAAATCTTTGAATATCAGTTTTGGTCTGTTAATATTTGAGAGTGGCATGGACAAGATGACAAGATATTCTTTTAATTTACATGCTTAATTGGCCAAATCCACGCTGATGTTTGTGCTAACATTTTGCTGTGTTGTTGTCATTGTGTGACAAACTATTTTTCAAATACAGTACTGAAAGATAATTCAAGAGCCTTATCAACATAATTAATAGTAACCTAAAGAAACCATAACAATTCGCAAACAAATTTAGTCTGTTGTTCAGTTAAACATCCTTTTTGTTTTTCAATGCTGTTTTATTCTATCGCTGTTCAGTTCACAGCATTTTGCAGTGCTACCACATAACAGCCGTCTTTAATCAATAAAAGAAAGACTAGTGTAGCAAAATAAGCAGAAGCAAGAGTTTTAGATGGCTTTATTAAAAAAGAAATTGTGTTCAGTGGCTGATGGTTTGACCTTAAGCAAAGTATATCGAGTTTCACAGCCATTTGTTTATTTTATAATGTTGGAAAGTATTAGATAAATTATTGGAAATATTTCTCACTTTGATAAAGTTCAAGTATTCTGATATGCTTCTAAAGACAATAAAAAGGATTTAGAGTCTGATTTCAGAATTAAAAAGCTCAAAATTGTTAGGATTAAAATAGTAAATGACAGCTGTAAATTCGCGATCACCTAATGTAAATATCAGTTATTTTGACATCACCTTGCACTGAAATTGTGTCTATTTCCTCAAGCGGATAGCGGTACTTAAAGGTTGCAAACGTTGTACCATTGATAAGAATATTAAATTGCTTTGGTTCACAGCTTATCACGACATGGAACGAGTGTCCCGGCTTCAGTGGACAACCTCCACTTTTCTCCTCATGGCCCCACGCTCCTTTTAGCAAGGAATTGCGCACTATGACATGTCCTTCTCTAAACCGTGGGTTCACGTGAAGAATAATTGGAGGCTGCGGCCAAACAGTCTTGCCTTTTTGAAGGTTAATAGCAAACCTATAACAAAAAACGGCTGAAAAATCGACGGAAAAATATTTTTAACGTACGAATGCGGTAAAAGTTTTACTCGGCCTTTAACCTCCACATGGTGGCCAACAGCAAGTCCTTGCGGAATGTCACCCAAAAATGGTGTGTCCTATACAGGCAATAAATATTACGATTAAAAAAATAGCGTCTTAACATACCGGTCCAACGATGTGGCTGCAGAATGAACTTAAGTTTGCTGGGCAGGATCTAGTGGGAATGGGCAAAGAGGCGGCCGCAATGGCACAGGAAGGCATAGGATACTCGCTCACGTTCTGGCGATGTTCCAGCTGGAACAGTTTCACGTCTCCCTCTACGTGCACGGCATTGACTCGCGACAAGGGCAAACGAAACTGAAATTTTTAGACGGATGTCTGCTAAGTACACAGTCATTATTTTTAATTTAATATATTTTTGAGCGCTAGATCCATTAACAAAATAAACGTACTTGAAACGTGCAAATGTGTCGCCCGTCGATAGCAACGAGGAATTTCGACTCTGCCACAAAAATGTACATATAGAATGGCTCGCCTTTGCGGAGTGGCAACTTAAAAGGCACCAACGACTCCTCTTCGCCCCACCGTTCATTGGTTCTCGTGTTGCGGACCAAGCGCATTTCATCAAAGCGTGGATTCACGTGCAATGCGACATCACACTTGATTGACAGACCACAAATTAAGTCAACGTGGAATCTGAAACAGTTTGTTATTAGAGTGGCTGACCCAAAATTTTAACTTGAATCTGCAACATACCTCTCAGCGCCCTGTTTTACTTCGCCGTCCAGGACTATCATGTGGCCGCAGGCGAGAGGCGCATTTAGGGCGCTCGTGTATGGCACCGACTGGTGGAAATGAGAAAATGCACGCATTTTAGCTCGGATAAACGCAATAGATTTTTCGGTTAAACCTTCATTTAGAGAAGTGTGTTATCTCTGTGAAATATCGTCATGCAGTGTAAAAATATTGTGACTGTGTGTTCCCGCTCCCCCTCTTAAAAACGGCAGTGTAAGCTCCAAGCCATCAATACTGCTCATATAAGCGGCAGTCACGTGCCTTCTATCTGATTTTCTGTACACGTTTACTGAAAGTCCAGCTCGATTTCTCTCAAACTTTTTCTCTTTAGAATCAATTTAAATATCTCTGTGCCACTTTGTGATTGTTCTGAAGGTGCAAAATGTATAACAAAATTATATCGTACACACATTCAATATTAAAAATATGTATTTTATTTGCCAGTTTAAAATGATTTTTTGTAAAATTCCCAACGAAATTATAGAATGGAACACAAATAAATGAATGACAAAATACATAATCACCGGAGAAATTATTTGTCCTTCTGACGGGTATGGTGAAACGTGGACCCAATATTCATCTTCCTTTGAGTCTCTGCCGCTGTCCTTTTCGTCCTGCTGACTCATCATGTCACTCTATAACAACTACTACGGAAAAAGAGAGCGCGGACTGGGCCTGGGCTCGACTCTCTCCTGAGGTAGACTGTTGACTGTTATGGTTCCGTGTGCGTGCTCCGCTTGCCGCTGCCCTAATCGCTACCCAAACAGTGTGCGTCGTGCGAGCGCCGCGACGGAGTAAAATAAAATAGTTATTTATTTGATGACGTAGCGCTCCGCTGTGCTGTAAACATTGCTGGATTATTATGTTTAGCAGCTCTACAACCAACATGCCGTGCGCCGCTTTATTCAATTTTTATCAGCTGCTCAAAGAGCGTATAAATTATTTGCATTAAGCATTATAAATCTATTGACCTCTTAAATCCCACGAAACAATATCATATAAATCACGAAAGAAATATAAAGGACAATCATTTTAAATCGATTATTTTGCCTAAGCTTATTCGATTCTTTGATTTTGTTGTTTTAGTTCTGAGTTTTGATGAAATAACACGTAATTTCAATTTTATAAATAATTTTATAAATAAAATTGAAACTCAAAATATTATTTAACTTTATTCGAATAAACAGAAGAAAAGACATAATATATAAAAAAACAATTAATTAAAAATTTTGAAAAAAAAATCAGTATTAGCGAAACAGTTTGCACAAATCAAAACCGCTATTCTTGGCCTGAAAGTATTTTAATGTAATCCGTACACGCATTATGTCGGGTTTATTCCAAAGTGTGCGCTTATTTCAGTCATTTTGGCTGTTGCTTTCAGTAGACAAACTTGAAGTATTAAGAGATCGCGCATGTAAAAAAATAAAATGAGAGTTCAGTGAGTTCACCAGCCAGTGGATAGTATTGCCGCAATATGATAAGCGCATGCGTTTTTACCTCAACACTCAGTCAGAGTATACATGCTTTAAGGTTCAAGCTGGCCTACTGGTAGCGCTTATTCGCAGTTAGTCAAACCGCGGTAGCTGAAGATAATTTATAATTTATAAAAGTAATTCAGGCAGAAAAATATACGGATTGGAATTTTTTCTGTGCTATCAAGAAAAACGCTTTCATTGATAATTTGTATCCTCGACTTTTCTTATTCTTCCAAGGGACAAAAAAAGGAGTGAGCTCGCCCCAAAATTCACAACTACATAATAATATAATCCTCTCTTTTTTAAGATCTTCAAACATTAATTAAAATCATGAGGAATCTAGAAACAATAAAACTAAAACGCTAAAATCAAACTAAAAAGGCTAAAGAGATAAAATTTAATGCATTAAACGCATTGATTAGCAATATATTTATTATGATTATTATGTAACCTTTCAGGCATATATGTACACATCTTTCAGAAAAAAAAAATATTAAACGAATACACACAGAAAAACTAATTATTGTTGTCAATAATATTCAGGATAGAATAGGAACTTAGGAACAGTAGCTGTGTCTAAAAATGCGTCAGAATTCATCGCCTCATTAGAGAACAGCATTTTGCGTCTACGCTAGTCTGTCTGCATCCTGCACTTATTTAAAGTCGCGCCCTTTTTTATTGCAGAAAGTTGTGTTTCGAGCTCCTTGCATGCGGGGATTGGTGGCGCAGCGATCATCATACTCGACGTAAAATCTCGTCATTTGCGTTAAAATGCGAGATTCTTGTTTTTATTTGTCAATTCCTCATCAAATCGATGTTATGTACAATCGAATCCGCTAATTACCGCTGAATGAGTTTTATTAAGGTACTATGCATGTGCAAATTAAATTGTTTTGTGTTCAGTCATCTACGGATATCAAAGCGACAGGCGACACTTTTTTGTTTTCTCTTCGCTTCTTTCGAAATACATAATAGGTTGATAGTTGGTGTCATCGCCCACAAGCGATTGCCAGCAGTTTTACGTTTGTCGTCAATCTGTGCGGCCATATGAAAATCATTTATCATACACATGGAATTGTCTTGTTTTTTTGGAGAAAACTGACAATGGCCTCTCAAAAAGACTTGTTCTTCCATGGTGTAGATTTCCAGGTTCTTCTGATTTGAATCTGCCAATTGCCGTTTAAATTATTGAATGTTTATGATTGTAGCTCTTAACGTGAGTCCTATTATTTTGTTGTGAACTATTGAAATGATTTTGGCTGGACTATCGGAACAGGAAATTATCAAGCCTCTTCTATTTCAGCATCGGACCTGAGCAGTGACAATGGAGACAGGTAGAGAACCGCCTGATGGTCTAAAAGTTGAGGATTGGGCTGCTGCAACTTCTTGTCAGTTGGGACAGGTAACAAGTTATTTTTGACCTTTTTGGAATCAAAGTTTCATCTATTTTCCTTCTCAGGTTGCTTTCGTGGAAGGAGAAGGACAGTTTGTTACTTTCACGGAGCAGCCAACCGGGGACTTTGAGGATGAAGTCAGTCCCTTGGATCCCAACATGAGCTCAGTTGCTTGTTACTCTCCTGTGTACTCAAAGAACATGCAATTTTATCCTCAAACTTCAGACATTTGTGTATCATCATCCACCGGTCCTGTTGATGAGCAGGCAACAATTGAATTTTTGGACGAGAAAAAGCTTGTGATGGATGGCAAGGTAGTTAGCACACATGTAATTTTTCTCATTGGTAAAAATTGTTTCCAACTCAAGGTTGACTCGTCTGGTGATGAAGAACTTAGAGAAGTCCAAAGGTTTATAGCAACGAGTGCTGCACAATCATTTTTGGTCAATAATGGAGGAGGCATGGTACCAGAACAGCTTCTCGGTGCAATAAGAAATCGGTCTGATCGTGGCATGGAGGAAAAGGAAAGAGGTTTGGCAATCGCCCTATATGATGAAATGCTCAAGGAAATGGCTGAAGAAGAGGATAAACATCAAGAATGTAGTTCGTATATGATATAAGTTGTAAGCCGTAATTCATGGTGAAATTACAGGGCTGGAAAAAGAAGAAAACAAAGTGATAAGTGATGAGCCGGTTCAATCAAGAGCATGGGCCACTCTACCAAGCACATTCTTGTCCATCGGAAAATTAAATAAAATACCAGGTATGTTATAGAATAAATATAATGCTGCGATAGCTAAAATATATTATTCCAGGATATGGAATCTTTGCTCGTAAACCTATACCAAAGAAAACTCAGTTTGGACCCTTAGAAGGAGATATATTAAAGCAACCCAATGCCACATGTCAAGGACTGGAGCTGAGTTTAGAGCTGGAAGATGGTACTTTAGTGTACTACGACACATCTAACGAGAGTAAGTTCCCATTCCTTGTGGATTTCCTTCCATTAACAACTGTCTGTCAATAATGCTTAGATTTGTCGAATTGGATGAAATTTGTGCGTCCGGCAAAGTTATATGAGGAAATGAATGTTGTTGTGGTTCAAATTAAGGACAGCCTTCACTTCATTACTACTAAGGCTATTCAGCCCAAACAAGAGCTGCTTGTTGGTTATAGTGAGCAATATGCTTCGTCTAGGAATTTATCCTTGTTGCAGCCACTTAATGGTTTGTTTTAATGATTTCCAAGTTGATGAAAAATGTGTGTCATGCTGTGTTGTAGCAGAGAATTCTGAGAATGTACATAGTCATTGTGACAAAACGTTTCTATCATCTGAAGCAATGGAAGAGCACATGGTAGATCAACAGGAGAAAGCAGTACCTGTCAAACGCAAAGTACTCTCACATCTTCCCATCAAGAAGTGCAAATCTGAAGACAACTCGGTAAGCAGTAATTCAATATCTGGAAACAAAATCTAATATTTTAATAGTCTGGAGAAGAGACTGCAGAATTTAGATGCAATACTTGTTCAAGGAACTTTCCTCGAAGCTACAGTTTGAAGAGGCACTTGCTGCTCCACTCAGCTGATAAAAAGTGAGGCTCATTTCAGTTTCATAATGCTTATAAGATTCTTTAATGTATTCCAACAGCATTAAAAAGAGCAGCGGCAAAGACAAGTCTGACAGGAATGTTCTCAAACAGAAAAATCAAAGGTACATAGTAATTCTCATCACCTCCATCTTATCTGAAAGTTTAATTAGCAAGGAGAGTTTGTGGGCTTGCAACTATTGCCAGCTGTCTTTTGAGACCGCTTCAATGCTCAACCTTCACACATTGGCTCACGCCGCCGAAAATGTGGAGGAGCAGGATGCTGCGGAAGCGGAGAAGCAGCAATGTCCCCAGTGCAGCCAGCAGTATGAAACTAAGCGGGAGCTTGTCGAGCACACAGCAGCGCATGGCAAAAGCCTCAGGCGAAGAACAGTTAATCCGGAGAAACCGCACAAATGTGAGCTGTGCTACAAGTCATTTGCTACTGATGACCGACTGCAGGTAAAGGGTTTGTGGCTTAAAATATAAATATATTAAAATTAATTAAATTTCCAGAAACATATGCTTGTGCATGGAGCAGAGGAAACAAAACCACTACAATGCGAAATCTGTTTCAAACGATTCCTGAACAATTCCGCCCTAGCTTGTCACGTCAAAGTCCACACAGAGGAGAAAAAAGTTTTTGAATGTCCAATATGCAGGGAAGTGTTTGAGCAAGTGATAACCTTGAAGGATCATGTGCAAACGCATTGCAACAACGGAGTTTATACTTGCCCGCATTGCTCAAAGGTAAAGCAAGTCAAATATAATAAATTTCCGCAATACACTTAAATTAATATTTAATTAAATAAGAGTGCAGTGATACCATGTTAACCAGCTCAGATTAATTAAGGATATTTAATCAATTTGAGGAGAGATGCTCAAGAAATAGAAAAGCGTAAAAATACATACATTAATTCAACAAAACACTCCTAATCCTATCATACTAAAGGCTAATTAAATCAAAATACCGTCTTAGTACATTTTGTTTGTTGCTTTTAAAAAGTGACGCAGTGTCTTTACGATTTAACACCCAACACTGAATTAAAAGCTGGATACATCACGCGATAAATCATCATAAGCTGTTGGTTAAGAGTCTACTAGAACAATCAAAAATGAATTGTTCGTTCTACTGATAATATTCATTACACACAACACTATAATCACACAACAAAATTTTGAATAAAAGTCAAACACTTGTGGCTTATAAAGTGCATTTAAACTTAAATTATATGTCATCCAGAGGTGTTGAAAGAGATGAGAAACAAAGTTAATAAAAGTTTAAATTTAATATGATTTTTAAAATAGATCCGCAATATCAATTACTGCTGCATTTTAAAAAGTAGGCATTTAAATAACTATCGTAAATTTTTTGTTAGTTTGCGTTAAAGACAAATATAGAGATGAAATATTTTAGTCTTTTGATTACCTTTGCAATTAATGCTGACATACTGGACAGACGTTTGACGAGTACAATCACATACGGAAGCACATCCGCGCCTTCCACAGTGAAAAACGGTTTCCCTGTAGTCTCTGCGACAAAGTGTTTCCCAGACCAGACAAACTCAAACTACATATGCTCAGGTCAGCCATTTTGGCAGTAATTCTGTGCTCATTCTTGATTGTCTCACATGGCTTAGCATGGTTATTCATTGTCCTCTAGAGCTCTTTGATTTTGTTGCACTGCCAGAAAATGGATTTTGGTTCATTCAATCTAACTTGATGAAGGTAACACTTACGTTAAAACTCAAGAGTCAAAATCCTTGCGAGTTTCTGGAGATGCACGAATTTCTGATTAGTTTGTATGTCCTATGTTTTATTTTTGTTTGTCCGGCTAGGCATTTATTGGCTACAGTTTGGTGCGCAAGCACATCCGAACGTTCCACAGTGAACGGAAGCACACTTGCTCTTCTTGTGGAAAGTTGTTCCACACCCTCGACAAGTTGAGAATGCACATGCTCAGGTAAATGGTTAAACACAGCATCTTGGTGGGAGGATACCACTCCTGTAGCTAAACTTTCAGCAGCCAATCTCCAAAGTTTTTTGCATGTAATGTTTTTAATACATGTCTTTTATCCAAATTATTTGAACGAGTACAAGCTCCAGATGTTTCCCTCAAATCTGTTTTCTTTTGAACCTGCTGGAATTTTGCTATAATCATTTTCTTGTTTGTGGTAAAATTTTGGTATTGTAGACACTCGGACCATCGAGAATTCCTATGTGCAAATTGCGGCAAGCAATTCAAGAGGAAAGATAAACTGAAAGAGCACATGAAACGAATGCACTCAAATGAACGAGAGGCTAAGCAAAAGCCAAGCAGACAATCACTTAGCAGGAAATTTATCCCGAAGGCAAGCATTCACTATTTTCTCTTGAAATTGTTCTATTTAGATTTGAACGCCTAAGCAGGTTTCTCCCACTGACTATCATCGTTTCACATACAAGTGCCATCAATGCATGCTGGGCTTCAAGAGGAGGGGAATGTTGGTGAATCACTTGGCCAAAAGGCACCCAAGCATCAACCCAGACACAGTTCCTGAACTCAACTTGCCGATAATGAAAACAACCAGGGACTATTTTTGCCAGTATTGCGAGAAAGTGAGAGCGTCATGCAGCTTGTCTAGTTTCTTTTGCTAACGTAGTTTGTTGCCCTAGGTTTACAAAAGCAGCTCCAAACGAAAGGCACACATCCTGAAGAACCACCCTGGTTCGGAACTGCCAATGAGCAACCGCCGCAAAGGTGGAGTGCCGGAGATTCCTGGCGTGCCGAACCCTACCTTCTCACAGACGGTGGGCAGCATCTCAACTCACCCACACGGATGTCCATGGTGTCATAAGCAATATGCATCCAAGGCCAAGCTGCTGCAGCACCAACGAAAAAAGCACTCGGATCTTGTTGCCGCCAATATGGTAAGAAAATTTTGACCCAACAAATACATCTGTTTCATTACAAACTTTTTCCAGGCTCATGCTTCTCAGAGCAGCTGTGTCAATTCTGAGAGCTCATCAGATTCTGATCCAAAATCAAGCAGCAAATTTTTGGTCAATGGAGAATGTCTCGACGTCATTCAGATCCAGGAAGCGTCGGGCAATCTTATTTCGGCTGTTGGTCTTTTGCCTGCTGGAGCTAGAAGTACTTGATTTAATTTTTTTGTGCAATATTCTAAAGTACTGTTAAATTTTAGTTGAATACCAAGTCACTGGTGACCAGGAAACTATCCCTGATGGCAGGATTTACATTGATACATCCGTTTTGAAACAACCACTGAAGGTTAGTGTATATTCCACTTAAACAATCAATCTACTTTTGAATTTGAGTGATTTTTTATATGTTTAGTGTGGTTGAATTCCAATTCCATGGTGAGAATTGGCTAATTTATGTTTTAAGTAGCGATGTATCTAATTGGATCCTTGTTTCCTGTTGCGATGTAAAATAAATTCGATGGGCCCATTAACAATTAAAAAAAATGAAAATAATAATAATGAAAAAGAAGTTCTAAACTGGTAAAACAGGAGAAAATATACATTAATACATTGGGATCTATGAAATTACATTCAACAAAACCCCAAATATAAGATGTCGTAATTCGAGATTGATATGTGCATCAATAAATTAAAAATAGAATCCTTTATCAATCCTTATTTGAACTTAGAACTCCATTTTATCAATAACAACGCGATGCAATGTTTTCTGATCATGTATATCAGATAAAATTATGGCCGCATTTTTACCAATTAAGCCAAAATTTATTTTTTCGAATATATTGTCGTCAATGAGCACTCGCTCCACTAATGCTCATTTAGTAAAACCTAATAACTTTGTTGCTTCAGGCATCTGGCACAGACATGCTGTCGCAAGCGCTCCTATCATCCGACCTGCTGACTGACGACTATGTGAAGGTGTACCACGCGGGCAACGTGGTCACCGAGGGAGCAAGCGAAGAAGAGCAACTGGTGGCGGTGACCAGCACACAGATCGAATCGTCACAACTACGCCAGCTGTTGCAGCTCGGGGGCGGCGAGGGTGGGCGCGAGTGGGCTGCCTACCCGGCACGCTGACTACCCCTTGATATTGGTGCTGAGCGATGATTTGCAACCCCTATTTCCTGTGGGAAGGGGCCTTTGTCTGGCCGCGTGGCCGATGGCAGCCATGGGCTGCCAAGTTGTTGCTGCCTGTTGGCGGCAGCGCCTGCGAATGAACAGCGTGGGCGCTTTTAAAATCAGTCATTTGGATCGGCCGAGTGCCGTTTTTGTTAATAAGAAAGCTTTAATGCGAAGGCTCGGTTTCAGAACCTATTAAGTGACAACAGCCACTCCAAGTGTTGGTAATCCACTCTCTGATCATATAAGTTGTATTTGTCAAAGTTTTATTTTTTGGTTTTCTCTGACTGAGAAAATGGTAATATACCGATAGTGTGCATTTTGTGCTTTGAGAAACTTGTAAGAGACTCGATGACTCAGAAATCTTTGGTGTGTATGGCTCTATTTAGATTAATCTTAGTTCATTTCCAATTCTGGTAGGCTTCTTTAAGTGCTTTTAGAAATTGATCTCTGCGTCTTCAATCTAACAAATGAAAGAAGTTGAATTCTTCTTTGCTCCCGGCTCTCAAAGAAATCATTGAATTTTTACATTCACAATTTTGGTGGATATCATTTCATTTGTGCCTTGTGACCTAAGAAGTCTTGTATTGCAAACTTTTAATTGAAGATTTTTACTTATTTTTGTAACGCTCACGTCTCCTTTTGATTCGCAACTCTTGGGTACTAGTGATTCGGAACACATGCATTTAATACTCTGTAGACAAATTATTTTGATTTGGACGAGTTGTTGTCAGTTGTGGGTCCCGGAAAGCGAGGCCCTTCAGGCCAATTTGTGATAGTTGTTGCGAGGGGACCGCCCTTTTGTCCGCCCCTTCTGGGGGCTTGTGCCTCATTGTTTGCCCCAATTTTCGGCGGCTCCCACCCCTCTCCCTTGTCTGGTCTGACCATTGTTCCTAGCACATTGTTGGGCCAACCCATTGTTGCTTTGTTAGTGGGATTGTGCTTTTAATAGCAGAGGATGCGGTGTTTCCCTAAGAAGTTGGGCCCTACAGGACAAGAGAATCTTATTTTGGGAGTTGACGGGCCCAGCGGAATCTGTTGTCCAGCGGCACGTAATCTCACGATACAGTGTATTTTGGAAGGTCTGTGTTAGATTTAATCGTTTAACGAGAGAATAAACAATAAAACTTGGCTAATTGTGTGTCCAGACTAGAAAATTCTAAGCCTTTTTTGTCAACTTCAACCTCACCATACGCAATTAATTAAAGTATTATTGCCGCTGTTTTTCATATCTCTTCTGGAGGAGCCGCAAGCGCGTTAAGTCACATTTATTTATCTTGTTTATCACGCTGCACACGCGTGACATATTTGTTTGTGGCCGCCTGCGCACTGTACTGACCTTGCCCGTCCTCGCACCGGAGTTGATAAAAAGAAACAATCTGGAGAAGAAATGAATCCGATGGACGCAGCGGTAGCAGCCGTGGCTGGCCGATCTAGGGTGGCCATCCTTCTCGACTTTGACGGTACCCTGGCCCCACTGGAATTGCACCCGGACCTTTCCACCCTGCCCAAAGCCACGGCAGCCGTACTGAAAAGATTGGCTGCTCGGGCGCTGGTTGGCATCGTGTCTGGCCGCCCTTTGCCGAACATCCGTCGCATGGTGAGCATCGAAGGCTTGGCATACGCAGGCTGTCACGGGCTCAACATTTTGCACCGGGACGGCACCACATATGACTACCCGCTGCCTGACGGCGCTGTGGAGACAATTCAAGCGTTGAAACAAAAACTGCAAAGGCTGTGTCGAGACGGAGCGTGGATCGAGGACAAGGGAGGTGAACTGACATTCCACTACAGGTGAATCGCAATCTACTTTTATTTGAATCGGGGTTGATAAATGTTATCTTTTTTCGTGATTAGAGAGGTGCCTTCTGATCTTCACGAGTACTTCGCGTCAGAGGCGATTGCCGTGGTCCAGGCGTCTGGCTTGAAGGTTGGCCTGGCCCATAGTGCGATTGAAGCCAAGCCAGTGGTCAAGTGGCACAAGGGGGCAGCCTGTTTGAAGATTCTGGGGCACGAGTGGGGGGAAAATTGGTCCTCTGATGACTCTGCCGTCATTTACGCGGGGGACGACACCACTGATGAAGATGCCTTTAAATCGCTCAACGACTCGGGTTTGACCATCCGGGTCACCTCCTCGGGAAACGTACCGACGGCAGCTCAGCTGAAGGTGCCGAGTATAGGCGCGGTTCTTCAGGTCTTAGAGGCCGTGGCTAATCATCTTGAAAGTGAATAGCAGGACTCAACATGAATAATTTCTAAAAAGAGCTGATATTAAATGGGGAATACTGTTTTGTTAAACATGGGTTTTATTATCATCGTCAACCGTCAATATCCTCTATTATTTTAATGTACTCCGTTGCAAAGCTCCAATACATCAAAACTTTCCTATCTATCAATCCTTTTTTCCTGGTCTCGATCGCTTTAAAAAAATGAATGATAATGAAATTTATTGGACACCCAATGTGAAAATATTTTATGGAAAACGTGTTTTACCTTTAATTTTTATCACATTTTTCACGATAATTATATCAGGATTGTATTAAATCTATTTAATAATTTTATAAACAGAATTATATGAGGTTATATTAAATTATTATTTGATTAATTGTTAATGGATAATATAAATTAATTTAGTTTAATGGCAAATTTCGTGATTTAAATGCGTGAGTTATTATACCATGAGATTAATATATATGGAAAAGTCACAGTTTTCGCCACCGAGATACAGTTTTCGCCACCCCAACTTTAACATGGGATTCTCATAAGAACTGGCGAGATGTGTAGCTTGGCAGAAACTGTAACTTTATACCATATATCACATGCACACACTCAACGTCCCATTCCAAATAAAATTCAAGGAATTACAGCAAGGTACGGCAAGCGCCGTCTCACGTGGGTTTTGCGCTTCACCGAATTTAAAATTTGCAACACAAACACACCTCCTTTTTTTCATTCTTGCCTTTAACAGTTTAACAGGCCGTCAAGAAAATATGAAAACAAACAATGGGCAAACGTCACGCCCAGATAAAGCCGCCTGTTCAACTGTATTGTTAATCTCTTATATCTGAAGATCTGAGAACTACAATGACATACTTACTTACTTGTCGATCGTAAAAATAGCTCTTCAAGGTATTAACTAGGTATTAACTTGATAAAAGAAAAAGTATTTATTTCGGTCGACTCGGAAATGGGTAAGAAATGTTATATCAAGTGCGTCGAAGACTCGCACGATCCAATACTTTTGCCGGATGGAAAAGAGGTTCCTATTGGCAGAGCTCCTGAAACCAAAATACAGAATAAAAGATGCTCCAGGAAACAAGGTAACAGTGGATTAAAATCTCAAATTGGACTGAATCTTTTCAATCTTGTATTAATTAAATGTTTATAGATCAAAGAAAAAATTATTAAAAATCATATTGAAAATAAAAAATCATATATGTATGATAATTGATATTTTATAATACATATTATGAATTGTGTATTTAATTCTTCATTCAAGAAATTTTACAAGAAATAATAATATGTGCTTAAACTAAACAGTTCATTCATTGCTTAGTGTCCTTTACTGCAAACTACAAAGAGAACACGGTCCTCGCGAAGCAACTTGGTGATAATCCAAGTATCCTGGAAGGAGGGATCCAACTCTTCAAAGGGGAAACTAGATTATTGTGTCACGAGGACTCGATCGAATTAATAGAAGGATTCTTCAAGCACAGAATTGTCTTTGAACCACCCCCTATGAAAAGAGCTGCAGCCCAAGGAGCAACACCGGATGAAGTTGATGCTACCCAACCAAAAAAAGCAAGAATGGAATCTTTGATGAGAAACGGCTTATCTGGCGGAAAATGGGAAACCGTGGATCAGGGAAAAATGTTGGTCTTCTCTCCTCACGGCATGAATCATTCAAGCAAAGTGGCCAGCTACGATTTGGATTGGACTTTAATTGGAACAAAGTCCGGCCGAGTGTATCCAAGAGACGCTGATGACTGGCAGATTCTCTTGCCTGAAATTCCTGGCAAGCTGAAGAAATTCCATGCTGATGGGTACAAGCTCGTTATTTTTTCAAATCAGGCTGGAATTGGGACCCATAGAATAGTTATCTCTGAATTCCAACGAAAGGTATTATTGTAGAAAATACCTGTAATATTTACAAAACTAATTTTTGTCTTTATTTCATAGGTGGAAAATATTGCAAGGAAATTGGGTGTGCCAATACAAGCATTCATTTCAACTGGCACCAGCATCTATCGCAAGCCACTTACTGGAATGTGGAAGTACTTGTCTGAGCAGGTATGATTAGAGGACGAAATATTTCACAATTTCCTGATTTATTATTTTTAAGAATGATGGAGTCCCCATCAGTATATCTGATAGCTTTTATTGCGGCGATGCAGCTGGCAGACCTGAAAAATGGGCTCCCAAGAAAAAGAAGGACTTCTCATGCTCCGACAGACTGTTTGCGATGAACATTGGAATTGAATTTTTCACTCCCGAGGAGCATTTTCAAGTAGGCCAATGGTCACAATGTCACTCTCGCAAACTAAAATATTTTTATAGGGCCAAACAGCGGCGCCTTTTTCGCTCCCAAACTTCCAGCCGTTGCAATTATCTGCGAACGATCCCCTCGTGGATCCACCAACAGCAAAGCTAGAAGTGTCCGAGCCTGAACTAGTAGTCATGGTTGGTGGCCCGGGATCTGGAAAAAGCACTTTTGCTCGTCAGCATCTGTCGTCATACACCTATGTGAATATGGACCAGCTCAAGTCGGTGCAAAAGTGTATCCAGGAAGTTAAAAAGACATTGGACAGAAGGGCAAGCGTTGTAGTCGACAACACGAATCCAGACAAAAAGGCGAGAGCAAGGTTTTTAGCCATCGCTAAGCAAACTGGAGTTAAGAGCCGATGCTTCAAAATGCTCACATCCAAGGAGCATTGCAGGCATAACATCAGGGTGCGTACCATTTCACTTTACCCTTTGAAAACACCACGTCATTTTTTCACTTCCAGTTTCGAGAGTTAACTGATTCCAGCCACGCGCCCATCAGTGAAATGATCGTCAGACAGTACGAGTAAGAAAAACGATGCAGAATACCAAAATATATATCGAGATTGATACATCTTGCAATGCTTGCAGGAAAAACTATGAAGAGCCAGCCTTGGACGAAGGATTTGTGGAAATCATTGGCGTCAACTTTGTCCCGAGATTTGAAATCAAGGAGCACGAAAAGTTGTACAACCAGTTCCTGCCCTAATGAATTCTGGATAGTTGACCGTGGAAATTAAACATTACGTTTTATTGAATTATCGACTTTATTTGGTAAAAACATGAAGTTGCTTTGTTTGCAGCCATATGAAAAAATGGTGAAGTATTCATACAAGAACATTACATTCGATGCATTATGCTAAATTTTACTGTAAACTGACAGTTAAAATACATTACTTAAAAAGCTAAACTATGCAATAGCAATCATCAGAGCTACAATTATTCATAGTGTTGTGGTAGTAATCTCTGCCCAAATGAATAACTGACTCTGGATTCAACTTCGAATTTCGCTCATTTGGCCGGTCGCAAAATGAGATCAGATTCAAATCATGCGTTTGTTTCGAATTCAGCTGCCCTGGTGGGCGCGAGTGTGATTTTGGGTGAGATCGTCCATGAAGATCCATCTGGTATTGAGTGAGAGGCACATATCACAGTCAGTCCTCAAATGCCACATTCTATTGTCTTGTGCGCCGAGCCAGCCGTTTCATAAAAAAATGGTCAATATTGCACTCGGCTGGCTGATCTAAATAGGGCTAATTAGCTAAATTCAACAGTAGTTTTCTTTCTCTTTCCATTGCAACTTCAATAAATTTATGATAACGTGTTCCGTCAACATTTTGAAAAATAGATTTCTGAAGTTCAGGTAGAAACAGGGAAGACATCTTTCCAAATTATCACGATTGCAAACGGAATATACTCGCTGGCAAGTTTCGCGCCGCTAATCATTATTCTGTAACATTGGAGTAGGGTGATGAGCTGTCCAAACGGTCAGGCTTTGCACTTGCAACATAGTTCTTAGTTCTAATCGTTAACTGGCAACGAAACGACCAGAAACCTGATACGTGGAAAAGCGGTTGTGATCAATCATGCAAGGACTGGAATCCAACATCATAGAAAAACCTTAAATAGAATTCCGTCCAAGCGATACGATAACAACCGCTGAATCCACGCTTAACTGGCAGTGCTTTAGTGGATCAATTCAAAACTTTGCAAGTGCTCTCTTGGCTAAAACGCAAAACAATAAGTCAACCAACAATTCTTACAGTCGCTTATATCATAAACAGTACCATTCTAACTCCGCGTGATTTAGTTTCCGCGGGCAACTTAACCCAAACCTTAATAATTATTTTGAACTGAGTCCTAAACAAAGTTGGAAGAAAGAGACGGCCAGTGGCTGTTGATTGTTGTCTTTGGTCGAGCGAGGCTGACAATTGAGAGATCTTTGGTCGTGAGATCTAGCTGGGGGTCGAGTGCGACCTCTTGCGCTTCCAGCAGTCAGGGTGCAACCGTTTTTGTTCCGTGGCGAGCGAACGCGCCTCCTGCACGAACACGTCTCGCTCCTCTTGCGGCAGACTGCGCCACGACTCCCCCAACAGCACGCTTATGGCCCTACGAACAGTGAGGATTGCATTTTTGAAATTCGTAATTTAGCATATGTTTTAGAAGTTCACCTGTTGTCCTTCCCTGGGTGCTTCTGGATGAGTTCCAGTCTGTGTTTCTTTGCGAAGAGCATGAATGCATTCATTGGCCGCTTTGGCCGGTTTGGGTCTACGATTTTCTTTACTGGAGACACGGGTGGCGACAGGAGACCGTCCGAGGTTGAGCCAACCTGAGGAGACATGGTAGACAGAACAACGTGCTGCTCTTCAGGGGTGAACGAGAACCTGCGAAATTTAGGTTATCGTGTGCACTGAAATACCGCGTTTTAAAAAACAATCACCTCTTGAATCTGTCACAAATGTCGGGAGAGTTTATCGGCAGCTTGGTCGGGGCCAACAAGACGTCTCCTTTGTCAAGTGGCTGACAGATCATGCCATACTTCTGCATGGTCAGCTCAGGATACGCAGCGCACCAGCCTAGGGGAACATTAAATTTATTACAAGCCTTTATAAAAACGTTGAATAATTCACCTTTATCCTGGACGAAGAAAGGATGCTCAAGCTCACATTCGGCCGTAACTCCACTTTCCCAAGGTCTACAGATTTCAGCGGGTTGGTGCATTTGGAGAATCATCCGCTGACCATATAGATGAATGTTTTCGACCTGCGCAGGTTAAAAATCTGATTATTTATTGTGTTGCCACAATGATTCACTGCATTAGAAGGAGTGAAAAAATATAAATCATTTTTTTCTTCCAACCGACAACAACAAAACTGATCTGAATTCAATATTTTAATTGGAATTAAAATAGAGACATTATAAGGTGATTCATAAATATTGAATATTTTTAGTAAATAGAGGTGGGTGTTCCTTAAGTTCACGTTTTATTGCTTTTGATAACGTACAAACGATAAACGTACTAAAAATAGTTCCAATTTCACTTATCTAACAGGAAGCTCTTCACCAAAACTTTGAACAAGGGAAGGAGCCATTATAAGGTTGAGAGGCCTTAACAAATAAAACAAATGGGAATAGGAGGTATGTTAGCGGTGAGGGTATTCAAGGGCATGGAACGAATGAGGAACGGGCACGCTATTTTCTACCAACATAAACAGATAAAAGAAAGATAACCACAAAAAGGGGAAAAATGGAAATTGTCTGAAAAAGAATGAAGAAAAATTTTCGGGATTTAGGTAAGTCATGGATAATACGTCAAAATAGAAAAGTTTTAATTACATTAAAACAAATATGAATTACTGAATGAACAATAAAATGGCAACATTTGACAATTTATTAGGCTACTTCAACATTTATCTTTTGTTCAAGTACAACATCTGCCAAGAGTAGTTTTCTCCAATAGCATTATTTTTAGACTTAAAAATCCTATTTTAACCAATTAGTGAAAAGAATCAGAAATCAAATCATGAAAATAATAATCAATAAGCAATCGCATGCCCATGTTTTGTGATTGATTTAATTTTGCATGTATGGTACACCTGTAATGTCAAATCAAAACTAATTTTTTTTGTTGAAAACTAAAATTGTACAATTTGATTCAATAGAGCCATAGGTTGAACAGTGTCCTTGAAAATACCATTGGATATAAGCCCATAGTGTAACAGGAAGTCACCATATATTTGACATTGAAACCAAAAATAATTTTATCAAAAAAAAAATGATGGCGTGTCCGTTGAATTTGCAAAAAAAGTATATTCATTGGCATTAGCAAAATTTACGTTTGGGATTATCATTTCAAAGAGAAGCGAAATAAACAAACAAGTTTTTCGAATTAGTAATTAAGTTCAGTGGTCGTAAATTTTCCTTTCGGTAATTTTAGACATAACAATAGAGTTTTACAATTTGCAAATATTTTTAAACTAGTTTAACACCAAGCATTTGTTTGATCTAGTTAAAATGTAGTTTCTGCAATTGACTGATAAGATATTATTAAATATGATATATACTTCATTCGTCTTGAATGTCTTTACATAAAATAATTTCAAGAAAATACTGCATGAAAAAGCAAAATATTACAAAAACGATTAATTACAAGGTAATCTCTCGCCATACTGAGCAATTTTTGAAACTTAATATTAAATTAATTTTGAAGTTTTCCGTGAGGTTTTATTATGGGTCCAGGATTTATTTACTAATTATTAACTGTGGAATAAAACTGCGCAGTTTGTGAAATGACAAACCTTTTTTCATGATAAAAACTCTTGCAGTTGCCGAAATACTTAATTGATTGATAAATAACTTTGATAAATAAACAATGTTTTTCTGATGATAAAAATGGAGCTAGGTTAGTCAGAAATTTGAAATGACTCTTGAATCACTAAAGACCTGGCTATAATTTTCGTTTTCCAAGTCAAAAGCTGTTAAATTTTTACGTGACGACAGAAATAACTAAAATCGATTAAATTTCCTCGTCCACGCGGTCAATGAAAGTAATTATTTTGCTTCAATGAAAACAGGCTTCAAAATCTGATTAAATTAGAAGAACCAAGGCGATTCCTTGAAACAATTTTTATCTTTCCATAAGCAGAATTCACCAATGCAATAGATTTCAAATGTTTGAAAAAAAGAAAAAATTAATTGAGTTGAACACTACTTCATAGTAATGTAACAAGTTATAGTTAATTTGAGGAATAGATGTTGGCCCGTTGCGTGATATTCAGTCAAATTAACTATAACTTGTCACAGCAAAAATGTCCAATTTGATTTGTAGCGGTACGACTAAAAAAATTAGCTCTCAAGCAAAGCGTCAGAATGATCGCTATGATTCATTTTTCATAATATAGCATCTGAGATAAGAGTTTTGAGAGAAAGGTCGTAACCAAAGTTAAAGCTCACCTGCAAGGGCCACTCAGGACTCCGCGAGGGTGCCAGTTCCTCCACCATCTGCCAGGTTGCCCCGAACCTGACCTTGGAGCCGGCCGCAAAGCAGTGCCAGACCGGTCTAGGGCCGCGAGGCTGCTGAGGCGGCCAAAGGGGAGAGCACAACTCCTCCTGGCTCGAACCCAGCGAGGACGGGCTGAGCAGGGCGGACGGGGGCGCCAAGAGACGCTCCACGCTGAAGGGTCCCCTGACGACGCCGCACGGGGCTTCCTCCTTGATGCCGGCCGAGGCGGGGACGTACGGCGCCGGCGAGGTGGTCGTGGTGGCAACCTCCTGGCTCGATAGGCTGTGCGCCCGCTTGCGGAAGGGCAGCGACTTCTGCCCGGTCGGGCTCAGGGGGGATGGCGGCGGCGCTTGCAGCCGGTACGACTCTGCCACCGCACCAAGTCGAAGGTCCAACGGGGGTGGCACGGGCTTTGGACGCCGCACCTTCACACTCAGGTCCTTGGGGGCCTCCTGCTCGGGCACGAGCGCCTCCAATTCTTTTCGAAGCCCTTCCATTTTGCTTGGGCTGCAATTATTGCACAAAAATGCTTTTCAAAACCCACGTGATGTCAGAAATTTACGAAATTTAATAACAATGGAAAAGTAAAAATAGAAAATATTCCGACTTTGCCATTGGAAAAAGGAGCAACAGTCGAAAATACAATCGAAAGGAAGCGCACGAGGCTGAAAGCAACCTAACACTAAAAGACGCGGCTCAGCATTAACATCGAGTCGGCACAAATCTGAGCGCAAAGACTGTGTAATGCGATTCTTGGAACGCGCATCACTCGTGTTTCACTGCAATCTCAGCGAGTGAATCACTCAAACATTCGTTTCTGCCCATGTCCCCTGCCATGATTCGTACCCCCACACTACACTGTTGGTACTGGTAGATGGTTGAATGTAAATAAAGCATGCACCAAGCAACAGGTTCATTCGCATTTTGTGCCCCTGCATAGACCCCCCGCGCTTCCGCGCCCAGACCAAAAATGAACTGTCTTTGATGGAATAATAAATTTGCGCTGCTGCACGTACCTTGTACTAATAAGGACGACCGCCAACTGATGGATTTACCATTCCTGGCTCATAGAATTTAGGCCCGCGATGAGAGACAATAACAATGGACGGGATTCAAGGACGAATCCAAGGACAGAGCTGCCAAAACATAACAAGGGTCTTCGAATTCCTGTGCTGCCCGTGGCACTACTGCGGATTTGGACCACTGCAAAAAAGTTAATAGCTGGGAATTGCTGGGAGAAGTTTCAAGTAAGCAGTGCCCGAAAAGAAATTTAGAAATCAAATATGTATTCGTTAAGCGAGTTAGCGTGCCCCTAAATTGTTGGTGCAACTGTGCGTTTTGCCTCAAGCAATTTTGACCGTCAGCCTCCTTCTTCCGACTCCTTCCTCCTGTTGGCTGGTTGCAGATGATCAAAATCGGTGATTGGCTATATGAATTCTCTGCTAGGAAAGTAGGAAACATCTAGTGACCTCTTCAGTCTTTACATCACACTACTATCGTTTCAGCTTTCCTCAACAGGTGACGTCAACTTGATGCTCGATTCTCAATTTGATTGGATGATTTTGCCGGCGGTTCGTGGCTGCGGGTTAAACTGCGTCTGAATAGTTCGTTATTCGTTATATTTAAAAGCACCAAGCACCTCTGAGACTGAACGTGTAGATATTACATTTTACTATTTTCGTTGGTGAATTGTCTAGATTTATAACACAATTTTTAAATATAAATTGATTTTGCGTATATGCAATACGTTTTCCTTCATTAATCGAGGCTATTATTCAAAAGACTTGTACATTTCCTGCATGAAAAACGCGTAAGAATTTCTGCTTACCATCTCATATTCTTCACATATATTTATAACCAGAGAACATATTTCAGAATCATGCTGGGCTCGTTGAATTCGGCAAGCATGCCTACCGGTTTAAATGATCTCATAGGAACGCTGTCATTGGATGAACCTATTCGAAAGCGAAGCAAGTCTCAGCAGCGACCTGGAAAAGAGCAGTAAGGATTTCAAATTGGCCTCCATCAATATCGCAAAAAACAATGATTTCATTCCATTAAATTTTATCTATTTCAGAAGCTACAGTAACACTTCGAGCTCGATTTTGAATCAATCGATCCTGGGACAGTCCATGAGCAAGTCCTTCAATAAATCATTGAATGGATCAATATCTGCTAAAGGGAGCAAAACACCTGGAAGAAGTTCCAATGGAAACAACAGAAAAACTCCATCTAAAGGGATCGCTAAATCTCCCTCGAGTATAACATTTCAAACTGCTGCAACATAAAAATTAACGCTCAAGTTTTTAGGAAGCAAGACGCCTACTTGGGGTGACAGATTTATTCCTAATAGGAGTGCAACTGACTTTGATCTAGCCAATTTCTTAGTAAGTTAATATTTTTACATGAATTTTTAATAAGATTTTTTTTTTATAAAAACAGGTAACAAAAAAAGATGAAGATGAAGAAAATGAGTCAAATTCTCAAAACCAGAGAGACAGGAAGGTGATGAGTGATAATCTTTTTGGAGGCGACTTGTCTAATCGAAGAGTCATGCAGTTTGGTCAAAAAGCTCCCACATCTCTTGTATGCTAATATTGGCAGTTATTAAAATATTAATTTATTTTATATACAGGGTGCAAACAATATGAGAATGATCTACGACAGTGGAAGAACTCCATCCCTCAAGTCAAAAGCTACAACTAGAGTGATCCCTTCAATGCCAGAAAAGATTTTGGATGCTCCTGATATCATGGATGACTACTGTAATCTTACCAAATATATTGCTGACATGCATCTAATGTTGAACGCACAGATCTCAATCTAGTTGACTGGGGAAAAAACAATATTCTAGCTGTTGCGCTCCGCAATGCTGTTTACTTGTGGAATGAGGCGACCGGAAATATCACCCAGCTGATGGAACTGACAGGAGCAGAGGATTATGTTACATCAGTCTCATGGATTCAGGAGGGTCAAATTTTGGCCGTGGCAAATACAACTGGTCAAGTGCAATTGTGGGATTGTAACCAAATTAAACAGGTTGGACTTTATTTCTGTTTAAGCTGCACCGCGCTTTGTTACAAATTCATTTAGGCAACATATATTAAAAAATTGTTTTTTGCATTCTCTTAACAAATTTGTTGATTAGTCAAAATTGCTCTTTTGAAAAATCCACTAGGAGCTGTGCGCAGGATAGGTGTCTTAAATTATGTCTCAAACCAAACTTGGTGAGAAATGAAAAATAGATTAAAGCAAATGTCACCATCGATTTCGTTGGTTCTATTGTGCAGTTAATTTGTTAACAGCGTAAATTAACAATGTTCTAGGTGCGCACAATGTGGAGCCACACAAGCAGGGTTGCATCCATGTCTTGGAACATGTTTGTCCTGAGCAGTGGGTCCCGCATTGGTGCCATTCACCACCACGACGTGCGAGCAGCTAACTACCTTGTTGCCGAATCAAATCATCACACTCAGGAGGTGTGTGGTCTGAAGTGGTCTCCAGACGGCAGCTACCTTGCCTCAGGTTCCAATGACAATTTGCTCTACATTTGGCCTCGGTCTCCATCAGACATGCATGCAGATGCCACGCCGATTCACACTTTCAAGTGAGTGATTGGATATTGTTTACGTACATTTTCTTGGGACCTGCATGCACTATAACCGCCAGCTTCCAGAGCCTACCCGTGGTCTCAAAATTAAAAAAAAAATAAATTTGTTTAAATTTTACTATTGATTTTTATTAGCCTAATCTGATGAAATTCCTTAATTTCTTAAATTATTTTTTGTTTCTTATTTTCTTTAAAATCTAAAAATGTCTTAATTTTTCTAATTGTTGGTTTGTTTATGGTAAATTTTTGAATTGCCTAATAAAAAATCACACTTATATCGTTTGTTAGATTTCATATTGTAATGTAACCATGCTAACCTTTAATTTTACACAGGGATAGCAGCCAGTTAATAATTTATTTGGTAATTTTGTAGCGCGCACCAAGCGGCTGTCAAGGCCCTCGCCTGGTGTCCATGGCAAAGTGGAGTGCTTGCCTCGGGAGGCGGCACTGCAGACAGACACATTCGATTTTGGAATGTCCGCACCGGCACCAATATGAGCGCAATTGACACCAAGTCTCAAGTTTGCTCGCTCGCCTGGTCCACGGAGTACAAGGAAATAGTTTCTGGGCATGGATACTCCAACCACGAAATCAACGTCTGGAAATTCCCATCATTGGATAAGGTTTGCACGTCAAGCGTTTTGTATTAAACTGATTCATTTATCACCGGTTTAATTCCAGATTGCTGAGCTGATTGGACACAGCCAGAGAGTTCTCACTTTGTGCCTGTCTCCCGATGGACAAGTGGTTTTGTCTGCTGGAGCAGATGAAACGATTCGCCTGTGGCAGGTATTCCCAAAGGACCAGAAGAAGAAGACTGCAACAAGCACCACCGCCAAGCCAGCCAGCAGTGCCCTGGTGGCCCACTTCCGCTGAATTTTGTGCCCATAACATCCACCCCGTGACTTTGCCTCAAGGTGAGGTTCTTAACATTTGAATTTAAAAATCACATTTTCCGCATATTCAAATTTTTTAATAAAGATATTAGTAGTATTAACAAATGAAAGTGATGCAGAAATACTTGAATGTCATTGCTGATCTTTATTGAACATTAAAATCTCGTATTTTCACTTCAAGTTGTCTCTTTTAATTATTACAAATCGATATCAATTCCAAATCCATGAAATTTAAACTGATAAGAAAGACAGCCTATTTGACAACTCATTGAAATTGATTGCTATATCATCGCTCCAGACAAAAACTAGCTTGAGTTTCGCGCTGCCGTCCATTGATAGCCTCTTACTGAAAGATTTTTAATTATGCTATGGCAGTTAAGAATTTAAGTGAATTTTTCGTACCAAGCGACAAGACAGACTTCATCCGATTTACGCCCTCTGCTCGCAAGTACAAATCCGCACTCAATAATCGCCTCCATAACTCCGTTCCTGCTTTTCCTTTCGCTCATAGTGCTCATCAAAGATATCCTGATCAAGTCAATTTGCCTGTCCAAACTGTCTTTGGACGCATTATTGGCCAAAATGACACTTTCTCTTCCATTCAAAACCAGCACAGCATTCAAATTACGCTCAAAAGGCTCCATCAAAAGCCTGAAAAACAATTAACCTATAAGTCTAATGTCAAACACTCTTAAGTAATTATTGACCTGCTGGGAGATTTGTATCTGTTCAAACGCCCGTATGAAAAAACTTCACTGCTGTTCCAACTTGCCTCTGAGCTAGTCTCACTGATCGTCTCTCCTTCAGAATTTATGCTAAGGCGACTGCTATTTCTCTTTGGAGAATATCTTTTGATCCCTATAATATATTTTAGTCCTCTTTATCTTTTGCCTGATTTGAATTTTTACCTTCAACACTGCCGCTGCGATGCGAAAAATTATGGTCTGATGAGTTGCTTTGCTGATCTGAAACGGACACTTTTTCTGCACTTTCTCCTCCCTTATCGTCCCTAGAAAACATTAATGCGATTTAGTTGGTTACGTCACCAAATTACTGCCATCTATTACAAGTAAGAGTCAAGCACGTTGGCCAGGCCCACGAGTTGTAAATTGTCGAGAGTTTCTTGCACTTGTTCAATGAAGGCGACGCTGGGCTTCATCACATCGCTGTTGCTGTGTTATAAATATTTTTAAACTCTTTCCTATTTCGCGTGAACGTCTGCGTTACCTTTCATTCAAAAAATCGCACTTTATCAAAACTGCAAGGATAAGTTGGTTCTGAAATTCCAATCATTCATAAGAACTACATGACTAGAACACGCGTTATTTGTTACTTGGCCAAGAAGTAGGATGAAGTATCTGCCAGGCGTTTCGTCGTATGCATCATGTGGCACTTGTTGGTCTGGTGGGAAAACTTCCTTCCAAGCCAGCAATCGTTGCAAAGGCAAGCCAGAGTGCTCCAAAGACAAAATATTGTGGATCCACAAAAGACAGGTCAGAGGGCTTAACAGATCGTCAGGCAAGTGGTTGCGCACACAAACGTTCTAGGGATGTAATTAAAATTCATTCAAGGACTTACAGTTTGCTTTTTTACCTTGTAATAAAGACAAGATCCAATGACGAGAAACAAATCTGAAGAAAACTGTTAAGGTAGAGGAAATTATGCGGTGTCGATTTTTGGAATGGTTTAAATACTTTGGTTATTGTTGGAGCTGCTTCTACAAGAGAGAGAGCGCTGTCCACCTCAATTTGTATTTTGATTGGAAGGGTTGCTGAATGCGTATGGAACAGCAGTTGCTGTTCCTCGTTGCAAACTTGTTTGAGCAGGGAATCTACTAAAAGGTCTAAGCGAAGCTTGTAATCCTCCGCGCACCTATATCATTAAATCGTTAAATAAATTCGCTTAATGACTCATTGTCAGTCTTACCTGACAAAGGAGTGGTATGTGAAGTGAATAGCATCAACAAACTTTCTGAATACCTCTACGGCCAAAGATTCACATATCCTAGGAAACCACAATAATTTAATAATAATAATATGCCTAAAAATATGAACTTGCTTGTCAGCAGGCAATGCAAGCAGCAAAACGTGGTTATCATCGCTTAAATATAGCACGGTGAAGGGTCGGTCTTCAAACAGGATTCGAGTACTAAAAATTAAAGATTAACTAACGAGCTTGGTTCAGCAAAACGCTCCAAACCTTTGAGGCTTCACTATGAAGGTATCTTCAAGAAAATGGCAAAGAGTAATGAAGATTCCTCTGTTTGCAACCAAATCCCCTCCTTGCGGATAGTTGTAAATTATTTTATCTGATTTCTCCAGTAGCAACAAGGAGCCTTTTGCAGCGGCAGCAGAGCCTTTGCACAATATTTGCAGCAAGTGGTCGATTTCTAAACCCTAGAAAGCAATCGTATTATTTTATAAAAATTTATTTCTCTCACATTTTACTTTTGACAACAAGTAGGGCGCAGCGTGAATATTGGTACCATCCTCAATTCTGCGGAGGCGCAAAGTGACCTGATGATTAATTCATATTTTAGATAAAATATTAAAACAAAAGCGTCTTTATAATTCACTGTGGCATTTGGGCAGATCCGCAAAAGTACACTGTCGATGTTAGAGTGAAATACTTGCTGTCCATCGATGCACTGCAACCAGTCCCCTAGAATTTATCAGATAATTGATTTTTGTGCCCCTCTCGTTCTGGTAGACGTACCCAGTTTCATCTTCTTGCTCATCGATGCCGGCATGTCGGGGATGAAGCCGGCAACCAAAATTCGGTCATCTTCGCTACCTGGTTTCAGTCGGCCCGGCACGATGCCCAGCATCATTTCGCACAAGGTGGCCCGACGACCAAGATTGGGCCTCCGAGGCTCCACCAGGAGTCTTACCTTGTAAATTAAAAAACGGATTTCTAGCTCACTAAAGCATCGCTTTAAATTCTACTTCAATAATTTCTCCAGGGCTGGAATTTGGACTATTTGTACTCTGAGTTGAATGAGCACTCTTTTCTTCCACTTCTGTCGAGTTCTGAGAGTTTTTGCTCTTGCGATTTCTGTTCATCATTTGAGCTAAAGTCCCTAAAAATAAGATGAAAATCTGTTCAATTTTTGTCCTTTTAATAACTTCTGCATATTACCATGGGCGCCTTTTTTCCATCCCTTGTTTGGTTTTGAAACTGAACTTGCGCTTCCCTGCAATGTTTTCTTTTTCATCTTCTGTGCAATATTCCAGTTCTGAGTTTTGCACTCGATGTAAAACAGCTCTCCTCCAGACATTGCCTCAGAAGCAAATTTCCACCTGCTGCAAAGAATCGTATAATATATAATTTTAATTGGAATATATCTTGAAAGTGATCTGGGATCTCTAATTTAAAGTTTTAAGGAACTCTTGGAGTACCCTTCATCTTCAGATGAACAAGTGCTGCAACTGGAATCGTCACTCCACCATTCGTCGTCGGAATCAGACAAGTCTCCTTCACTTTCAGCTGCCCGCCGCCACTCTACAGGTTGTTGCGAGTGCACTAATTGAGACGATCTTGTTCTCTTCATGGCTTTATATCTGAAAAAGCAAACTTAGTTTGTACTGCATAAAAACTTACAAATATATGTATTGAAACTATATAAATTTCATGTAGAAAAAAGGAAACTGATAAATATATTATAACATGTTATTTTTAATTAATTTGGCACTAAAATATGACTAGAATAAAAACTTAATAATTCTAGATTATGTTATGAAAAACATTAGAAATAAGAATACATAATTGCAAAATAATAGTCAAAAACGTTTTTCGTAATCCTCTCATACGGATATTTACCTTGACATTGGCGACTACACCTGATTCTCGGTCAGGTTGACTCGCCAACACCTATTCACATTCCACTAGGTGCAGTTTCAGCGTCTACAGTTTCCGCTAAATTACACTTCTCGCCAGTTCTAATGAGAACCTCACACAATAGTATGGTTGGCGTAAACTAAAAGTCGCGGCGAAAAGTGTAATCTTTCCATACGACTCGCGCCCAAAATGTAGGCAACCATCCTGGCCTCCTCTGATTGGCTGCTATTCTCTTAGAGTAGGGAGCAGTTCCCCTCCGTTGTTTCTGCTTGAACACAACCTCTTTGGCCAATTCTGACAACAAATAACAGCTCAACCCGTGTGTTCGTGTTGTTTCTGTAGTATCATCGTTCTTTCTGTCCACGGTCCAATTTTCTCATAGAAGTTAGTGAAAGACTATGGCCGATATCGGCGAATGGTTTAAGAACTTACCCCGATTCACGAGGTGGTGGCTTGGCCTAACAGTTGGGTTCACCCTTCTGGGCCGTTTCGGTCTCCTCAGCCCTCAACTCCTGTACCTCCACTATGAATCATTCGTTCACAAGTTTCAGGTTTGTTTGTATAAACGTTTTTTTACTGGATTTACAATTTCAATTCTTTTTCAGATTTGGAGAGCGGCAACTGCGCTCTTCTTCTACCCCCTGTCTCCAGGCACAGGCTTTCATTTCCTCATAAATTTGTACTTTTTGTACAATTATTCACTGAGACTCGAGACAGGTAAATTTAAATCTCGTGTGTATATTAGTTACTGCTCAGGCGTGGAAGATTTTATTTTAAGTGTTTTATTTTGAGAAAATGTTGCAACATACATAGTTTAAGGGTTTGGTGATAGTATAATAATATGATATATGATACTATGAAACACAATAATATCATATTATGCTGGTAATTTAGCAAAACATTTAATATAGTTTTGGACTGTTTGCTTCTAAGTTGTTTTCAATCAATTCATCCATATGGCGTGCGCATTAATACTTCTTATTTATTTTCAGGCTTTTTCGATGGCCATCCTGCAGACTACTTTTTCATGCTGATATTCAACTGGCTGGCATGTCTCATCATCTCGTTGATGGCTGGAATGCCAGTAAGTTGAAGAGCGAATCCTACCATCTCGGCTCAACGTACAAATTGTCTTATTCTATTTACAGTTCCTGATGGACCCTATGGTGCTTAGCGTCCTCTATGTATGGTGCCAACTCAACAAAGATGTAATCGTCAACTTTTGGTTTGGCACTCAGTTCAAGGCCATGTATCTGCCGTGGGTGCTGTTCGCATTTAATCTCATCATATCAGGAGGGTCAGTTAAATTTAATTTCAAAGCCAGCAAAATATTGATTGTTTTCGTGTTCACAGTGGTTTTTCGGAGCTGATCGGCATTCTGGTTGGCCATCTCTACTATTTCCTGACATTCACCTATCCTATTGATTTTGGCGGAGCGAATCTGCTCAACACGCCAGCAATCCTGTACCAATACTTCCCCAACACTCGAAGCGTCCGTGGTGTCGCGGCACAGGCCGGGGCTGCCAGAGCAGACTTCAACCAACGACCACCACCTCCAGAGCGTCCTCGCGGTCACGACTGGGGCCAGGGCCAAGTGCTTGGTGGACGCTGAATTACGGTATTTGTGTGATTCTGTGGACTGCCTTTTTGTTTCATAAATGTTTAAGCGTTGTTTGCAGTCACTTAAGATTAAGCTATTCATTTTTATCAAGGAATATTCTACGTGCACTAATTTGTGAATAAATAGTGCAATGCCAAAAACCAAAATACATTTTTTTCCATTGATGCATCTCTTTCCCTGAGTGTTTAAAGGAAATTGTTTGCAAATTTAGTTTCACATGGACAAAATATTTATTTTTTTAAGAACGATGAGACACAGTTAACACAGAAACATTCAGGAGGCACTTGCTCAGTCTCTAATGTTTAGAGCGATGTCATTCCTCGGCGTACTTTGTTCTGGCACAGCCAATGACGCTGTCCGCCTTCTCGCACCACCAAAGCAACTGCTGAACGCAGTGTCGCCTTTACCGAACTCTTCTCCCTCTTCCAGAGTCTGTGGCATAGGTTTCCCTGCCGTTTCTGGCAAAAACAAAGCCAAGGCTCCAGCCAACAGCGCCAAAGAGGCAAATATCACGGTTGGCAGTGTTTTGTCAAGCGAATCCTGAAATTGCGTTGCTTATTTAATATTATTTCAAGGGTCAGTAACTTAATTTTACCAAAAGACCAATCATTGGTGTGAGAGCCCCGCTCAGACGGGCACACATGCTTCCCACTCCTAAAGCTGTATTTCTCACAACTGTCGGGAACATTTCAGCTGTATAGTTGTAGATGATGGCGAAAGAGGCCGCGATGAAAAACTTTCCAACCATCACAATTACCGTGACAACCGTGCCTTAAAAAATGAATATAATATTGGTTAAAATTTGAGTATTTGGGAAGTAAAAATTATAATACTTTGCCCTTTTCACAGGATTCCATGTTTCATGCAATTTCAGTGTTAGTAACAGACATGCAACATTTAACGGTTATTGTTATTGCTCAATTTATTCATAAAAACTAAACGGCAATTAGTAGAGATCATGGGATTTTGGTGCTAGGATTTTAATTTTCGAACAATATCATGGTGTTAACTGAGCATGATAAAAAGGTTGGGTTTAACAGACTTAAACTAGATGTGGATGTTAAACTAAAACGAACGGTCTATGCCAATGAAGACAGAAGCATGCGGGATTATCATAATTGTGAGGAGAGGTTAAATGCAGCTTTTGACTGTTGAAAAACAAGGCAATGGTTGCCTTTTCATTATAGGTTGTTGAAAATTGAAAAAATTCAAATGAAGTTAAATTTTTAAAAACGGAAGACCCAGTATAGTAATTTTTTTGGCGCAGCACTATGCTTAACAAAATAGTGTAATTTTTGCATGCCTAATAGGAAAATTTATCATCTACTTTATTGTTAAAAAAAGTATTTTTTTAAAAACACTAAAATTTCAAAAAGAGTTGCGAAAACCCCCCCTGATATTGTGTGTCTATTTAGCCTTTCTTCAATTCAGTTTAGTTGTGAATTTAAGAGCCTAATACTCAGGATAGTTATTGTTAACAGTGTCTGTTTAACTCTTTGAATGTCACCAACAAAAAAACTTACCATTAGGAATGAAAACGGCAAGGAGGCAAGCAAATCCTCCGAGCAGCATGGTAGAGCTGATCAGGGACCGGCGTCCCGTCCTGTCCATCAGCAGCACGGTGGCTATGTAGGACGGCCACTCGACGAGCCCGACGATGAAGAGCATGAGGTACGGGTTGCCGAGCAGCTTGCCCGTGTTGAGGGACAAGCCATAGTAGACGATGCTGTTGGCGAACCAGTTCAGAGCGCAGTTGAGGGTCTTGGCGCGCAGGTTCGGCGTCCGCACCAAGTCAATGATGCCTGCCTTGGGTGCGTTGAGCTCCATCTCCTCCTTAGTCCGCATTCCGGACATGCCTCTCGATACGTAGAAGGCTCTGTCCGGCGCATCCTGTCCGTTCATTTTGGCGGCTTTCTCCACAATACTGACAGCTTCGTGGATTCTGCCCTGAGACCACAGCCACCGGGGAGATTCGTCCATTATCCTGGGGAGGATAGAGTTTTGTTAAAAGGGAACGATTCGAGAGGGGGCAGCCAAACCAGTAGTGCGGAATGATCAGCAAAGAGTGGAGGCCGTAGACGACCTGCAGCATGACGCGGTCACCTATTAACGCACCCCAAAGTGCCACCAGCATCACTCCCAGGGCGAATGACGCCTGGAACGATATTCCACATATTGTTCGTTTTGATGGCCCGACCAGCTCCATTGCTGAAATTATCTGTGATTATTTTTGTACTAAATTTTCGTCACTCTAAGCCCCTTTTATTATTTTAACATTAGATAGTTCGAAATAAAAGTGCTTAAAATTTAACTGGGCATATAGACTCACTCAGCACGAATCCTGTGATGTAAGCGCCGGCGGAGCCAAAGATGCCGAGAAGATAGCGCATAAATAGGAAAGAATAGTATTCACTGAAGAAAGCCACACTAACTCCCAAAATCAGTTGCAACAGTCCCGATAAACAGAAAATGGTCTTTCGGCCGAATCTGAAATTTTAATTGGTACTTTCAATTGGCTAAGCAAAATAAAAACGTCAAACTATTGTGGTTCAGTTGCGCAATGAAGATACACTTCACGGTTAAGATCACATTAAAAAATAAAACGTATTAAATTTCAAAGCTCCGTACCTGTCAGCAAGACTGCCGAGAACAACTGCGCCTGTGAATACGCCAAACATGAACACTGACTGAGATACCGCTGCCATCCACCTATGGTCGCAGATCATATTCCACTGCGTTGGCAAAGAAAACGAGTAAAACACTTTCATTATTACTTTAAATAATTCAGTTGCAAAATAACACTTATTATTAATTTTGTGAGTTTAAAATTTTGTATAAGTCGGTTGTAAGCTTACATCTATTACTCTGGAAGACCTGTAGTACTGGTTGTCGTACACCCACTGGTTGCAGGTGATGGTATCGTTGTTACTGTCGTACAGGTGGCACGAGTCAAATTCTCCATCGACCACGGGGATATACTGCCTCATGTCTGGGTCGTTGTACGTGGCGTTGAACGCACTTTCAACTCCATCGACCAGACACCTGTGGTCGGGGGTGGCGGCAACGGTGACCAAGGACAGCATGTGTACTCCAGCCGTGCCGCCGGCTAGGATGTGCAGCAGGAACTGCCGCATCTGATATTTGCCAAATTCGCCTGCAACATTTTTTTGTTCATAGCAAATTTTCAATTCAATAAAATTGAGTGGGGAAGTGCATTCTGCACAGTCAGAAAGGGCATAGAAATTATAATAGGTCTAAAGTCATAAGAGCCTATCAATTTTGAGCAGAGGTTATGAAGGATCATTTTAATCAATATATTATCCCATTCAACTATAGCGAAAATATGTTTTTGGTTATGTTTTAATTAACTTTTTTCTAATTCTTTTTGGAAATATATATATTTTGAGCAACGCTAGCGTGGTTCCTTTCCTCCCAACTTGGATGTCATCATATAGTCAAATCGAATATTTTAATTTATTTTTAAATATGCTTGTCACACTTTTCCGCTCTCTTGTTTATGCACAAAATTATTATTATCACGGTGCTAATTTTTAACAGCATATCCAGTAAATTTGTTTTGAAGTTATACTTAAGCACAAGCACAGCACGTGGACCTAGAAACATCCAGACGATGTTCATTAGCACAATAAGAAAAGTATCATCTCGTATAGTTTTAACTCTTTCATTGGCAACCCTATATTTGCAGCATGATAAACACGTCATAGAGTTCATTTGCATATACCTGATATTAATAGAAGCGAAAACTGTTATATATCCCAAGAATTCACTCAGATATTTCATGTATGTGAGCACGCAGAGATTGCGGAGTGTGAAATATATTTAGTCAATCTCTAGCAGCCAAACTGAGCAGTTCATTCCTTTTCCTACCCGTACGGCCACCCCGCAACTATACTACATTTCAAAAATGTCGCAAGAAAACCGGAAAATATTGATTCATAAATTAAACACGGCACTCAGCTGCATCCCATAATAAGGGGTGAAGCACTGGAAGGGAAATTTCAATTCATATTATTCGTAGAATTCCATGGTGCATGGGTTGCAGTTATGGGATTCATATTGAGTAAAAGGGGTTTTAAATGCGCGCTTTTTACACCAGTTGGATAACTTGGCCAAGAGCAAAGCAAGCGCAACAAACGTCCACGGCTACGGGCACTCCTAAGGGTTCGCACCCGAGTCGACTGGCACAAACAAAATAGACTCCCACGATATCCTCGCAAAACAGGCGAAAATCAATACATCCCCCGTGCATAGCAAAATTTAGCTTAATTGAGGCATTATTCCAGATTGCTTGTAGAAGAATAATATGGCCTTTCAATTACTTAAATCGAATATTAAATATGTATTTGTACATGTTCAAGAAAAATACACAACCGCGTTGTCTGAGTAAACACAACTATTAGACTGGTTATCATTAATCGGTGTTAAATGCTTTTAGTGATGAGCTCGTATATTAAGACCATTATCACATTTTACTATCAAGTAAAAATATATTTTTCATGGATTAAAAATTAAAACGAAGAATTTTGTTTTTTTCGTATTTCTGATTTGATATAAGTGAGACGAAAACATTTGATTAAATAGCAGAAGTATAGTCTTTAATTTTTTTTAAAAATTGTAATTCCAAAATATAAATGAAGTTTGAAATTTCTAGGTAAGGCACTCAAACCATTCTGAGAAATTATAATATTATGCTAAATGCGTACTTCTCAGAATGGTTTGTGTTGCTTAAAAATGCTCCCGGAAAGTACTTTGTGTTTCAAATTTAGTTAAAATTAGAAATGCTAGAGAAGGAATGATTTCAATATAATCATAGATAAATTAACAGTCGTTTAACATAGCTGCTGCGTGTTAATTATGTGATTACCTTCTGATTAAGTCAGAAAAATATTACAAATACTACCGATGAAATTCGAAACTGTCCAAAAATATATGTCAGTGCTGCGCATTTCTTATCTTGACGAACTTGAAATGAAAGTTTTCAGCTGGCCTTTTGACACTTCTTGTGTGTACATATCAGCCGATGAGTGAAATGCTCCACTGCCGGCTGTATTTTATTATCCCCCATGATGAGATCTCACACAAATTTTGCAATCTCGTCGCGCACTTTGATTCGTGACCCCCATATATGTATATCTTATTAATTTCCAACATTTCCGCGCGCCTCAGTTAACAATGCGTGTGATGCATGCGCGATCTGGTTCCCTCTCTCAAGATGCTTGCACCTTGGACCAACTGGTTTCAATCTCGCCAGACAAAAAGGCTCGAGAGCGAATCAACACTTGTGTCTGTGATTGCGGTTCACCTCAACTTGCTCACTCAATTTTATCAACTTTGGCTCAACTAAACACTAAACCACTCGCAATAAACACGATTTCTCTCATATAACATTTCGAATCGTTTAGTATGACACTCTCTGCCATAAAGCAGCGAAAAGTAATTTCTCTATACTGCTCTCGCAAGTTTATTTTAATATCGCCCTCATTTCCCACATTTATTTTGCCTCAATAATATTTTCGGCTAACGAACAATCTGGCAAATTTAAATTTCAGTCAAAAATTCCAGACGAGTTTATGGAAAATTTCTTATCACTTTCTGTAGTTCAATCTTAATCGATAGAAATCAAAATTAAATAAATATGCGAAGGGAATTATCGCTATTTGCAAAGCAAAGATAGCAAAATATTTGATAGTAATATTATTCTCGAGCCCAATTTGCAGTAAATTTAGTCGATTTCCGGCAATATTATAGCTCTGCAGGTTGAACTACCGAGATATCTGATTTAACCCATTTTAAGGGTCCAACTTCTGAAAACCAAAAATGAGAACACAACAAGATCTCAGCATGCTAACACGCTCGGCGCGGCTTATATTGCTTCACACTTGCTCGCGCTTCTGGTAGTTTAGAAGTAAAAATAACCCGCTCTGCTCTATCGTGTGTCCATATGCACGCCCGCTTTCAACCTTTTGCAAATCTCGAGGCAAAACAAACACAGCTTATTCGCCGGACAGATAAAGTTAGAGGTTGGAGCGAACGTGAAAATTCAGATTATTCCGGTTATTCATTAATTCAAATGAGATATATCTAACTAATTTGTTGCTGAAGTTTTTTAGATAAAAACATTTCGTTATTTGAAAATTGAAAACGTATTCTTAACTAAAAATACAGTCCAATATTCTTAAAAACGTGATCAAGAACAGAAAAACACCAAAAACTGACGAAACCTTACTTAAAATCTCATTTCCTCTCAAAATCCCTTCATGGGAAAGCAAATTTTAGCACTTTGCGCAAACAAGGCAGGTCAGGTCAGATGGTAAATTATCTCAATATGCCAAGCACTAAGTGGTTGCGCCGGGCCCCCTTACCTATATGGCCCATCAGGTTGTCGATGTCCGAGTCCATGGCTGCCTGTGGCTGAGGGCCGCTCTACGGTCGAATTGGTGAAAAAAGGCGGCCAAATGGTGGCCGCTCGCCGACTGCCCTGGCTCGACTGAACCAAGTGGCTCGACTGCTTGCACTGACTGAAGCACCCACGAGGACACACGGGCAGGACTTGAGCACCGCGCACGCAGGCGTCGACTTCGCAGCAGTGGCTAAAGGAAACCCCACTGCCTTTTTGCCTTTTGCCTCTATATCGCGCCGCGTGTACGTGTTTTCATTTCAGCCACTTTTGCGCGCCCTGCCCGACTGACGAATCACAAGACTAAAATCGATACACATGCACTTTTACTCTCTCGCGACTTTTTGCTAATATCGCTCCACTGATAAAACGTTCGTAGTGGAACAGAAGTGCCTATTGTGTGATGTAATATTATTTTTTCAAGTTTGTTTTGCGCAGATCGCACGGTTCCGTTTGCGGCCTGGCCGGGATTGATATATATTTCAACAGATGATAGTCGCGCTTGGTATTTCCGTTTTATTTTTTGACGAAAGTGCCTGATAAAATTAGATCTGCTCTAAAATTTTGCTATTTTTTGACCAGTGCGGGGAGGCAGTTATAGACTTTCACGAGAACCACTTTTTTATATATATTTTATATAAAATTGTTAAATAGTTGTTTAACTGAGAACTAGAAAAAACATGTTTTGTATATTTTGCTAGCTATTATTTTGGTCAGCGTGCTTATTTTAACCACTCGCCTTGATAGCTTGTTTAATTTTTAGCTAAGCGTGGTAATATTCTAGTTTAAATAAACCCTGATTTTATTTGTTTAGCTAATTTAATTCCTCTCCATCAGTAGCGAATATTATTTTTTGCTGATTCTAATCTTTTCAACGTGTGTTCAGTAGAGGTTAATTTAAAAAAATGTCTTTCTGTTACAATTATTTTTAGATTCAATTCGGGCTTTTCTTGGCTATGTTTTGATAGGAACGTTTTCCAATTAACAACACCTATTCAATTTCAATTGTAAACATTTTTCGAGATCCAATAACTCACGTCTTTACTTTGATCTTATACATCGTGTGTCTTTCCATTGATATTTTTCTTGTTTGTTTTTCGCAATGTGCTTTTTTAGCACACTTGAGAAGATTTGTCGCTGAAATGCGGGTTCCCCGTAGGAGCAAAAAATCCAGCGACTCTTGTGGCGTCATGCGGGGTCAGGGTCGGCCAGGGTTTCCTCTCAGGGCCACTGTTGTGTATTAAATTGCATGGGCTGGAGCTAGACGCCAAATAAAATCGCTCTTGGCATCTCTCTTGTGTTATCGACGCGCGCGCTGCCGAAATCTTTTCTGTTTTATTTATCGCGCATCGTTTAACGGCCAAAAGGAGCGGTTTCGCTCGACATACATCGTCAAATGAATGGAACGTGGTTCTTTCGCTTTCGCGCTTGTTGACGCTTGCAACGTTGCAACGACTGCAGATTTAGCTATAATGTGAAGCAGTAATCTGCCTCCCTGGCTATACAATCAAATATGAAATACTCAAATCGTCAAGAAATTTTCATTCTTTTCCAATAACGATTGAAAATTTTAAAGCCATATTATTTTCAAAATGCCACTTAACTAGTTATTTTTGATTAAAATAATGTGTTTGCTGTAATAGTTCGACTTTCTATGAAATACTGAAGTTTTGGTGTGTTTTAGTTAATATGCGCTTCTTATTTACTTTATATACTTTGGCTATGTTTATTGGGTATGCAATTTTAGTATAATATGACATCACTTATTGTTAGCATATGCTATCAAAAAAGTTAATGCTCCCCTTCTGTGTAATTATTGTATATAAAATATGTGCGTAAGTTTTTCTTATCTTTGAATACATTAGAGCGGATGTGTAAACAAAACGCACACACAAAAGCGATTTTTTGCCAACTTTTCAGGCATTTGCAGAAAAAATATGCTCTTTTTTATCAACATTTTAATTAGATAAAAACAACAAAATGTTTTAAAACAATATATTATCTAATGGCTCCACTGGGCAGCACACCCTCTCGAGGTTATTGCTGTACTTTCGTGGGTTGTCCGCTGACGAAGAGCCAAAGTCTCTATTCATATGCCCTATTTTTTTTTGCTAAGTTCCATATTTTATGATATTGACTTTTAATACTGTGTAATATTATAATTTTTTCATTATGATATCATTATAATTTTGTTTGATCTTTGTAAATTTAAGTGTATATATCTTGTATATATATGAAGAGAATAAAGAAATATACCCCTTAAACATTTGAGCATATTAATTTTGATAGCCGCAGAAGAAAATGCTGTGATGTTAGTCATTATAAAAGTGAAGTGAAACACAAAAAATACCTCATTAATAAAACGAAAATAATTCATGGTCAAAGAAAAAAGATGTTAGAAATTAGGACACATTCTTCGTGTTGAGAATTGTTTTTTCAGTCTCATTTCAATATCATTATTTCTATTCTTAATCGGCGAATGCGATGTTTCCTCAATCACCCGCGCGAAAAGGAAGGTAAAATCGTAATAATATAATTATCACTTTAACATGAATTTTTTGTGATTCCTAAAAATATAATAGTGAGCCAGAAAGCTAGTAAAAAGACAAACAACTTTAATTTGCCCCCTTTAAATTTGCCAATGTTTTGAAAATTCAGGCAATTGACCCCACAGTCCGATTATGGCGTTTTAAATAGTAATAATTTAATAGATTTGATCACGCACCCGCACCGTGTATATTGAAAAGTGCAAAAACAATTTCCCGCCTCACTATCATTGAAATTGCTGAGAGCTCTCGTTGGAAACTTCTTTCCCCTTGCTTCTCCCCACCATGACAATCATATGGTACAGGGTTTGTTTTCATTCTGACCCGTATTCGTATTGTAATTGTACTCTCACTACCTTTCTGTCTGTTGGGGCCTTTTAAAGAAACTGGACACCCTACGAATTTTGTAATAAATTCGCTAGGAAGCAGGCAAAATGAAAGTCACAATCAAAATGCTTCAGGGCCGAGAGTGCTTACTTGAGGTAAGTGATTCGAACTGCACGCCCACTATTTTATGTTAAGACTGCTCTTTTGCTGCAGGTATCTCCAGACTTGTCTGTCATTGATCTGAAAAAACTCATCAGCCCACAGCTATGCGTGCCCGTCGCAGAACAGAAGCTCCTCTTCCTTGGAAAACCCATGCAGGGTATAATAAAATTATTTAAATCAACACAACCGCGTTAATTATGTATATATATTATTTTGCTTTTCTTTTCAGATGACAAGAAACTCGGCGAGTATGCGGTGAAGGAAGGCTGCAAAATTAACCTGATTCGACGAGTGTGTGATTCAACAAGTCAAGCAGCAGACAAGCCAGGATTGCGAGACACCATGCTTGCATTCCTGCTGAAGCACATGCCGCCAGACAAGGCCCTCAAGGTCTTAGATGAGTTTATGAAGGTTAATTTTTCATTCAAATATCTCTCCAACTTGTACTATAGCAAACATATTTTTCGCAGGACTTCAACAAATCCATTAACAGTTTAAGCATTGATGACATGGAGCGAATTGCCAAGACTAGACTTCAAGAGGAAAATGTGGATGTGATGTAAATTTGTTGTATTTTTTCTTGATTACTGACTTAATTTTAGACTATGGTATAAGATTGAAATACATAACTTGATTCCTAATGAACTTCTGCCTTTTCAATTGACACATGAAACTAAAGGATAGGGAAAAACTTGAACTCTTCTAATAGAAATATATTTTAATGTGGCAGGTATAGAAAGTACAAAATTATAAGTTGTAAATAATAAAGTATCTAATAACGGGGAAACTAACAATTCACACATGATCAGTCGGCTCAGCTTGCGTCACACAGTGCTTCGGCTTGGTTGACGTTGTCGGGCAGAAGTGTGCCCACTGTCTCCGGAAGCAGCAAACCCAGCAGGGCGGCTACCAACGACACCGATCCGAAAAGCAGCAGCGGCAGAGGAGCCGAGTAAATGGAGAGGAGCGGCGCGAACGGGGCAACCATGGCGCCGAACCGCGCCATCATCGAACACGCGCCCACCGATGCGGACCTCATCGGCGTCGGATACAGCTCGGCAGTGTAAACGTAAATTATTCCAAAACTCGCAGTGATCCCCACCTACAGAGGAGAAAAAATGAAGTAGAGAATATTACTGCGTGTGCCATTCTTACTTTTCCTGTGAGGAAGAGGATGAGAATGCCGGTCTGGCTGTCCTGAGGAATGAAGGCGGCTGCCAGGCAGGTCACGGCGCACAGAAGCATGAAGCCGCAGAGCGACGGACGGCGGCCCTTGTGCAGACACAGCCACGCCAATGAGTAGCCTGGGATTTCGGCCAGGCAGACCATGGAGAAGTTTAAATACTTGTCGCCGCCGAGGCTGGTCGAATTCACTGACAGACCGTAATAGACAAATGCGTTTGCAGCCCTGAACAAAAATTATTATATTTCTTAGCTTGAATCAGTCTATAGCCTTTAAATTGAAATAAATAATGATTTTAAATAGTGTGGGATTCTATCTATTTCCTGGTGTCAGTTTTATTATTAAATCCAATAGTAGGAAAGATCAACCGATCAAAAAATGACATTTCGCTTTCAGATATTTTTCCATTGGCTCACATTGTTGAGCGCATATGCTTTTTTAATGTCGATATGTGAGAATATGAGTGATTTTTGGGGGTCGAGTGTGGGCTACATTTGACTCTCTTGCACATTATGACCAGTCCATTTGGATTAGGAAGATTGCGAAAGCTTTCCGACTCGCTACTTGCTGGTTTGCACCTTTCCAACACGCATAAATTAAATTCACGGGATGAATGTCTTGGCGTTGCAATAAAAAAAGGTCCCGGAGCCGGTCCTTTTCTGGACTGTTTCCTCCCATGAGGCCCATGTCATTCATTCACGATGTATTGGGGCGGGAATTGCTCGCTATCTGGGGGACACCCATCTCAAAAAAGATAAATCATAAAAATATATAATTTGATTTTGCAGAATAGAGAAAAAATAGATGGTAAAAAAGCAGCGTACCAAATAAAGAAGAGGTATAGCGAACGGAAGATGAGGCGCTTAGATCGAAAGAGCGCCCTGGCTGATTGCATCAGGCCTTGTGCATGCTCCTTTTTCTCCTCCGAGTCCGAATCCGACTGTGATCCTTCATCGAAAGAATTCAAAATATCTTGCGAAAGGTGGACACCATTTGTGCGTGCCGCTTTCTGAACGATTTTCTTGGCTTGCAAGTTTTGCTTTTGTGTCAGCAGCCACCTGACTGATTCTGGCACCACCCTGAAAAAGAAGAAAAGCCAATTATAATCCGCACGTATTTTCAATTCTTGGACCTAATACCAATAGTATGCTATGAAAAAAATTGGCGGAACAGAGACGATCAGTTGCAGACTCTGCCACTCGTCAAACAGCCAAGCAAAGAGCCCGACGCTTGCTTCTCCCACGGCATAAAAGTAATTTATCACCATGGAGGACATTTCTCTCTTAGTTGGCCCCACCAGCTCGACTCCAAGGATAAATGCGAGCGGATAAACGCCTGACGTACCGATCGCATTAAGCAACACGAAGAATTGAAAAACCAGGTACGAAGGCGACACGGCTTGCGCGATGCCAGTCACGGACATCAGCACCAAAGATCCAACTAGGACCAGCTTGCGTCCAAATCTGAAATTCAAATATTGATCTCTTGATTAAGAAATGTGACTGCTAGGATTGCTACATTTGAACAAAAATCGACTTTTCGTGATCAGGTTAAAATTTTAAATTTGTGCAACTGGAAAAAAACCAGACATTGCTTAATTGTTACTTTGACGCCAATTTTGATTTAAATAAGTCGTGCTATTTTTTCTCCTACTAGCTGTCTTCTGATTAATAGGAAAAAATTACCATCGTTTACGAGACGAAGCAATATTGATGTTTTTACTCTGGAAAAGCCTCTTGATTTTCGATTTAGGCTGCAAAGATCGCAAATGGCTCAGAAATGATAAGCAGTTCAGTTATATTTGTTTGATGATTGTTTCAAAAATTTCCAAGCAACTATGTTAGTTAAAATCGTAAAATTTTGAAATATTATGTATTAATGTTGCAAGATTGTGTTTTTGATTTTTTTTATATTGGTAGTAATTGCGAGAATTATTGTTTTGTCCATGAAATAAACCTATATTATTGTGAAGCAGAAACGAAAGATAAAAGGGAGAAAGTTTTAAAGCAATGAGGATGAAGTCCGTTTGAATTGTAATATGAAACAACCAACTTCGAGTGTCGACATTTTAACAAAGATAAAATTAATTGTTATTTTTAATAGATTCTCAACATACAGTAATTTTTTCTTATATTTAAAATTTAATAAATTTTTGAAAAATTTACGACTTTTGTCGAAATATTTTGACCATTGAACGCAAGTTAAAAAACACTTCAAGCTATTTATGATTGAATCCAATGAGAACGTTTCCAGTGTTTTAGTGGAAAAATCAGATTTGCAACGCATTATTCCGCCAGAAAAAAAATATAATTCTTGGTGTCCTTACCTGTCAGCAAGATAACCGCACAGTAGACTTCCAATCAAAATGCCAGCAAAATGTAGCGTACCGACTAACGAGAGCTTCCATTGATTGTCCAAGCATGTTATTCCCCACTAAAAATTCAAGTTAATTTTCATATCTAAAAAATATAAGGCACAAAACCTCATTGACAATGGTTTTTTCTCCAGGGTAGAAAACCCACTTATCACAGGCCTCCTGTCTATTCGTGTCGAAGGCACTTGGCACGCACCCTGTGCCATTTCTGACGAAGCGCTGGCACTGGGCCGGCTGATAGGGCCCTGTGGGGGCCGCTGGGGGGATGGCCACGGCCAGCCAGGGTTGCGAAAAGTCAGAGTTTTCGTCGTCATCGCAGCCCGGCACGAAGCATCGGTAGGGCGGCACCCCTGCCGTGAACACGTAGGTCAAACTGTTTGCCGCCGAGAAAAATACGGGCAGGCAGATGAGAAGGTAGGTGAACGCCTGGAAGCGGCCGAATTCGCCCAGCTCAGTCAGCACTGTGTCGAGCTCCACCATTCTACCGAAGGAATATCATGTTATAAACAGTTGATCGCTTTGAAAACTGAGACTGTTCAAGCAAGGCTCTAGACCAGATAAGAATATATAATTCCCGCGTGACATAACCACAAAAATGAGAGCATTTTTAATTCCGCTTACGCCTGACAAAGAGTCAAGTATTTTGCTGTTTCATGTCCGCTTTTGGCACAATAACAAGCTTCATATTAAGTTTTTCCTTTGTGTTTGCACGCGCAGTCAAGCATTATTCATGTTAAGGTTACAAAAGAACAAGCAAAAATTGCCGTGAGAATTGAATTAATATTATTATATTTAAAAGCCTTTTTTATGGTTCTGCAGGGACATATTGCCCTACACATTGCCATATCCAGACAAAATAAATTCAGTTTGAAGATTTCACAAATAACTCAAAAAAAGCAAAAATAAATCGAGAAAATTTGTTCGGCAAATTTTTAATTTAAAAGCTTATATAACTGTTTCAAGACACCCTTCTAAATGGAAACCAGAATATATTAATTAAAATAATTTCATACCTGAATTTTTTGTATGTAGAAGGAAGATGTATAATATATTTCCAATATTATTGTCCCAGTATTGAGCCGCTGCTGCGCCTTTTAAATATATTGCTTCATGACAGTCTCCTCAAATAAGCACTCTTAATAGACGTATTCCGTGATCATTTCAAAGCCCCCGTCAGCATGAACGTGCCGCACTAATCAGCCGGAAGATAAAAATCTCCAAATACTAAACAGAACGATTGTATTCAATAATCGCACTCAAACAAAAATTGCGAGACAAGTAGGTGGAGCAGTCCTATCTCTTCTACTCTTTTCTGCTGAAACTGAAACATAAAAAGCCCGTTTTAGTTCCATTAATTCGTAACACACGTCACATTTGCGTGACTCTGCACTGATTGCTGTGTTCTCACCCTTCATTGACGTTTCGCTGCACGAAGCAAGGCCGACGTCCAACTTTTATCGACTTCGTCCAGGACTCGCCAAACTTTGATTGTGGTTGGCTCGGCTTGTTGGTCTCGCGTTATCATCTGCGGTTACACTACACACAACCAAGTTAAGGAGAGTAAAGGTAGGAGATGCGAATAAACAGCCAGAGTCACCAAAAGAGGGGAAGGGTGGGGGCGAACAACCAGCGAACAAGCGACGTTCACCCCCACCCCTTCCCCTCTTATGGTGACTCTGGCTGTTTATTCGCATCTCCTACCTTTACTCTCCTTAAACCAAGTAGCAGTGCATTTAGTGCCAATATCAACAATCTCGAGTCTGCAAGTGGGAAAGAAAGGTTGCCAACGTAAATGGGAGATGGCAATGCTGCCAAACGACGGCAGAAAACTTCCTCCAGCTCCATCATTCGTTCAGTTAGTTGAGAAATCATTGCTTTTTAAAGCAGAATTATTGCACAAAATTATAGTGTGTCTGTGTAGATGTTTAAATACCCCTTTAGCATAAGTGGTATGCAACCCGCTCTGAAAAACTGCACAGCGGCACAGTTTCCACTTCTCTTCAAGGAGCGCTCTTCCTTCATAAGTGGCTTTTTTCGCTCTTTTCATAAAGAAGGAGAGCAGCTCTTGTACCAGAGCTAAAATATATTATATTTAATAGCCACTTTTGCCTGTAATTAAAAGCTAGCTTGTCGAAAAACAACCCAAGTTGTAAAGTATTAACTGATAACGATATAAAAATTAGAACGCTTCCATTTTTTTAAACCACTGAGGCGGATAACTGTACACCGATCATAAAATTTAATAAAATATATTGGAATGGGTGAGTGACCTTTTAATTTCACTGACAAGGAGTGTTTATCTCAAATCAAAATGAAACACAGATGTGTTCGGTTGAGTTCTACTAGTACAATATATAGATTTATTTTTATCCTTTGTTTCATAATTTGTCGTAGTATACAATAACAATTTATCATCGCATCAATAGACAATTCAAACTGCATGTTGTTCATCGTGTTGCACAAAAAAGTTTAGTGTCTCTGTCCGAGGGGCGTTGGGACCCGCGAGCGGCCCAACAGCAGGCCGGGCCCCGACGCCAGCAGAGGCGCACTTCACAATAATTTCACATAATAATGGGGGTAATTACTCTTGTCAACAATGAGTGAGTGTCTGTTGCATCTTTTCCATCTTACGTTCTCGCAGTTTTAATTCTTCTCCTCGATTTTTTTTCTCACAAAAATCGCAACAATCTATTTCCTTTTCAACGTGGTCTCCGCGTGCTTAATACATTATACATTCTGCCTCCACCTTCTCTGCGACTTTGTTTTCGGCTGGTACATAGTTGTGTATGTTTTTCGTGTAGGTTGTTTGTGTCTGTGTGTGAGTGTGTCTGTCTGTTTGCAGGTGAGGTGTGTGTTTGTGTCTGTGAGTGTGTGTATTTGTTCACGCGCGATAAACTCATCTTCGTCATCTTTTCCCATCTTTCTATTTAGCTATGCTTATTTAAGTGTTTTTAAATGCGATAGTTAACTCTCGTATTAGATTAGCTTGATACTTTGAGTATTTCCTCGCATACTGGCCGAGTCGGTCCAAACATTCATCTCATTTTTTTTACAGAGACGGTCGCGGCGGCGTTCGAACGTCGCTAAAGCAACCCGCGTGCGATTCTTGCACATTGTATGCGTTCGAAAGCGGCCCGAGCGAGTTATTTTGAGAGAGAATTTGAAGTAGGTCGTGCTATAGTGAATACAGTCGCCGCGTTAGACAAAGTGTGCAATGGAACGCAATTCGAAAAGGCTAAAACCGAGAACGACACTGATATAAAAGCGGACCTATTATTGACTTGAATTGAATTGACGTCAATTTTTGCAGCCCCGGCGCCGCTCCCGCGGAGCGAGTGCGACCGCGAGCCGCGACCGCCCGGCAAGAAAGTGTTACAATTAACATTTTTCTCGTCAGGGAACAACGCATTCGGAGATACAACGATAGTCTATGTAAGTAACTGCAATAATATGTCAATGAAAAGTTTCTCTGCCATTTAGCTTAAGAATGGGTATGTACAGTACAAGAGTAGCGCAGGCCGACGGCCAATTGATCCGGGTCCGGAGAGTGTTGCCGTCAAAGTATTTTGAGTTTGTGCGGCGCAACAGAGGTGTGACAATCAAGAGGTGCTCAACACAGCAACATTTTGTTTTCAAACTCACCATATATATTGAATTTTCGCGTCCCTTTCGTACGTTCTCTCGCTTCCGTCGATAAATATATATAATATATAATTACTTTATTACTTCATTATAGCAATATTTTCACTGCCAACAATGCCATCGCACCGTGCAAGTAAAACAAGTAACAATTACAAAAAATATATCAGTGTGTGTGTGTGTGCGCGCGCGAGTTTGTCTAAAAATACCACCAGGGACACTCGGGGGGAGAACAAGGAAGAATCGCTGAACAGATGGGACCGCGAAGACGTCGGCCGGCCGGCCGGCGTCGGCCAGAGCGCACCTCCGACTCAATTTGCGGCCACTCGCTCTCTCGAGGAATGGCCGCCCGACATTGAGGCGAAAGGCGATGCTTGGCGCCGCGGCGGCCGACAAACCCATCCCACTGAGAGGCTACACAATTGTCGAACTTACGATACAAGAGAGTGCTGCTGTCTATAATTCGTTATTATTGGTTTATTTTTCAACAATGAATCTTGTCACACTGCTGGATTGAATTAAATAATTTACATGCTAATGTCGAATATCGCGCGGTTGATTATCACAGTAAACAACTTTCATACAGGCAGCAGACACGTGTATGAAAAGGTGGTTTTATTTTCGCATTCTCCGATTTATTATTTCATTAGTTTATTTTATAATTGCGTGTGTGTGTAAAGTGTGTGTGTGTGTGTGTTTTAGTTGTTCCACTAAAATGCGCCTCACGCGTGAATCTTCCAGATATGCGCCTATCCCTCTACGGTGTGTGTGTGTATGTGTGTGTGTTTGGCTTTTCACCTTGTTACACTCTCTTTTAGCGACTCGATTATTTACTTGTATGACTGGCAGTGAATCTAAAGATATATCTTCATCCGTTCAAAATATTGCAACTGAGAGTCTCCCTCGATAAGAAAGGGGAGCAGACAGAATAAAAATATCCTACCAAGTATAAAATGAGCCGACCCGTTCCGCAAGTGTCAAACAGCACAACATGATGTCGCATATGTGTCAGGTTTTTTCTTTTTCTATTCTTGCTAATTATACACACTTTGTTGTGGGCTATTGACTAGGTAAATGATCCGCCGTCGTGATCGGAAAGTACTTGTCTTGCTACTCGAACCGAGTTTTATGTACGAAAAACGTCGCGTTACAGTATGAGAGAAGAGGTTACATTGCAGCAGTTTTTTTGTGTTTTGTTATCAGTTAGCAGGAAAAGTAAGTGGCCAAGCCGATTTTCCGATTTTCCTGGTTCATTGTGTTGTTGCAAAAGCGCTATAAGTGGGTCGGCCGTGAAAATGCTCTGATGAGAGTGACTGTTGGTAACTGGAGCTAGATATGTGTGTCATACGGAGAATAAAAAAATATCAAGTCACACACGGTCTCATTGAAATATGACGTGGGGTTCGCCCAGGTCGGCGAACTCTGTCGCGTGTATGTTTCTTTTCCCGAGTCCAGTAACTAAGACAGAGTTTTGCCTTTTGAAATATGTACAGGGAGTTAATAGTGATTAATTCCATAGCTATCATTATGCTGTTGCAATCAGTAACAATGTGCATAGTTTCAATATTTTTTCTTTGACTTCAAATCTCGTCTACTCGCTGCTGGAATGTAGCTTCAAAAGAGTGACTACCTGGTAAGTTAAAGCATTTTTATGCACTCCTCTCACTCCTGCTAAATGTTTCAAAAGGGCTCCTACATTTACAACGCGTCGCGCCGACAAAGCCGAAGCAGTCCCACAATAATAAGCCACGATTAAAGATTCATCACCCTATGCCAGCGCCACTGGTCCGAACGTGAAAATTACATTAATTATTTGCAGCGTTTAAGTAATATCTCCACTGACTCGAATAAAATGCTTCCAGCGCTCGTCTATCAATTATTGTATGGCAAGACTAAATCATGTATGCATATCAGCGATAGCACAAGTTAGCAGATACTCTGTTTTCGCAAGTTACAAAGATTGCTTGGTCACTGCGGTATGTATATAAGTACTCAACAACACAGAGTAGGTAACATCAGATCAATAGGGTATAACCTTAAGATTTATCAGTCGGCGATTCGTTAGGTAAAACCACGTTTTTTCTGTGACTGCGGCAAGAAATCTAAGACAACCAAGCCTGGTAAGTATCACACATTAAGTAACAACGAAAACTATGGAATGGCTCAACCATCGCGCAACCTGGATCAGTGGCGCCCTAATTGAATTTGGAAACTGGATTCGAATCGGCTGTCGGCGTGCGCGGACAAAACACCAACGACTAGACAGGTCCGACTAATACGGTGAGAATTCTGACTAGCGGGTGCAGTCCTCGGCGGGTGACCAGCCAAGGCCCGGGATATGCTGCAGCCCTGCTTACAAAAATAGGTGGCCATCAGCGGATTGGGCCGGATACACCTTTGGCTCAGCAAGGCCGACTCCAGCACAAATCGTTTCAACAAAGGGGTTTAAAAATCTTTCAATTTCAATTATCTTCTTCAAAAATATAAGCGCGGAGATCAAGATTCGTATAAGTAAAAAATATATATCCTTATCAAAAGAGGATCAGAATTCCAATCAATAAAAGTTCGAGAAAGTGATCGATCCGACTTGCAGTTTAACCAAATAATTAAATTAAGAAAAAAGTATGAACGCGGGTGCATTGGAGTGGAGGCCTTTTGCTCAGACTCAAAGGCAGCCGGAGCGAATGCCGAGAGTGGCCGGGAGCAGCACGCCAGGACCGAGCGTGGCACGTGGGCCGCCGGTTAAAGCTAACCGCGCGAGATTAAAATGAACGCCCGTATATCACAAAAAGCCAGCCCTCCCGATGAACAGCCTATGGTGGCGCCTCACAGCTGGTACCACTTCTTGTCCTTGTACTTGAGCATTAGCTGGTGCGCCGATGTTGAGAACGACTCGGCCTCATTGCGCATCCGCTCGGCCCGCTCCTCCAGCACGCCCAGCTTCTCGCCGCGCTCCACCATCATCTGGTGAGCTCTCGACACTTCCGACGAGGCTGACGTCGCCCTTTGGTTCATCCCTTCCAGGGTCGGGCCTGGAATGTGCTTGGCCACGCTGCGAGACGCCTTCCCGCTTGACTCACCAACTGAAATGGAGCACGTGAAAAAAATTGTAGCGCACGTGCAAAGTACAAAATTTTGCAAATCTAAGTATTTATATAATTTTCGTTAAAATTTAATACAGCTTTCTCAGTGCATAGCGAGATGTTTATTTTTCCGTTTCGCTAAAGAATAATTGCCAAAAAATGAAACGGCTCGCTTTTAATCATTACTTTCACCTGAAAAATTGTTGGTACCCTCCTATGCTTCTGCCTTCAATAGCTTTTACAAAAAAATTTGTATAATTTAATTTAATGCGCAACAACCATTTAAGTATTACAACTGACAATGATTAAAACATTCCTTTTAATTTTTTATTGCTGAAATCTGGAATTTAAATTGCATTCCTATTTCAGTTGAGTTGAATAAAATGGATGAAAAATTTGACACAGAAGAACAGAAATCGAGACTACTTACAGAGTTCCTCGCGATCTAGGGGCCGCGAACCACCCCCAAAGAGGCCTCGGAAGAAGCTCTCCTTTGGGGGCTCAGGCATTTCACGGGTGAGAAACATTTCACCAACCATCTCGTTCAGACTTTGACTGCAATTAGTGTTATTTTTTTTTAATTAGAGAGGGCTGCAAAACGTTCAAGTTTGAAAGTGGCTCACCAGAATTCTGCAGAGACTGTGAACTTCTGCATTTCTGTGGGTGAACACAGGTAAAGGCCATGTCCTCGGTTGCTGAAGCAGAAGGTGCGCGCTATCCTAGAATATTGAAAAAGGGGCATTAGTGTGACGATTGCGAGGATTGCAGCTTGCGAGTTTAATCAAGGTTAAAAGGTATTTAGCTTTTTTAATTTAAGGATACACCAAAAATGTCTGAAACATTGATGAAAAATGCCAGATCGCCAAAACTGATTGCGTTTCTCTGCCTTACAAAATGCGACATACACAGTACGTATTTGCGTTGTTAACACATTCGCGTTGCAGTAAAAGATTTTTATTTATAGGGCGTAAGGTAAAAAAGAGTTCTTTCTATCGATGCTTGTTGATGGACATGAAAAGGGAGTGAAATTCACCATTGAGCACGAGGAATCGACTAATTTTCTCGGGAAGGGGAAAAACGGCAGTTTGAATTTTTGTGTTTGAAAGATGTCAGCTCCTCAGCAAGTTCGCATGTATGTACATGTTAGTGGGCAATGCCGTTTGCCAGCAGGTCGCGTGGTTCCGATCCGTTAAGTTTATTTAGCAGGAGACAAATTAGTGATTAAAATCAGTATGCCAGCAATTCAATCAACCACCGGTGCAGAACAGCGAGTGAGTCCCGACACCAAGAGAGTACACACGATTAAAGTCAATTGCAGCATGCATTAATGCAGTCACGGTGGTGGAGGTTGTGCACTCGGGACTTCTCCAGGGCGGGGGCGGCTCATTTACAAGGAAAGGGGCAGTGCATGTCAAACACCAATATCTCTTATGGTTGTGGAACATTAAAATCGCATATTATGGCGCACTATTCCACTCATATCATCGGGTTTATCAGATCGCAAAACACCTAGAGACACAAAATTCTATCCAAAGTTTGAGGTTTTGAAATGGAAAAGACTCTGAAACGGATATCGGGGCAAGTCCCACACTGAGATTGGTACATCGGGAAACACATATAGACATGTCATTTTTGCTATATATCTGTGTCAATTGATATGTAAATGTAATTTTGGAAAATGAATTATGTAGAAGAAAAAAATGGTCACTGAAAGGACAACCAGTTTGGAAACTACCGGGCAGTCGATGTGGGACTGCGTATTTGTCTGTTCTAAAAGTAATATGTTTTGAATGTGTCAAGAGTGGGCGTCTTCGATTTATTGCACCAAAGCGCGACGAAGTTATTCCCAAAGTGGTTGCGACCATTTATTGACTGAACGAAACAAAAGGTAGTTGGTGGTTTCAGGTGTCAACTTACTGATCTGTGTCTTCGTTTACAAACATCTGTTGGCCCCAAATGGACAACATTGGGTCTACTATGCCTTGTATGCCTTGTTTGGATGTCTGAAAACTGTGCAAGCAGAAGAGAGAAAGAACACGTGGTGTATCTTCATGTTTTCACACTTTGGATGTCTAATTGAAAATAATCATTCGATCGAAAGAGATACCAAAATCAAAGCAAAAGAGTGTATCTATCAAAAAACAAGGAAGTTAAAAAAAACAGAGCCGCAATCGCCAAATGTACTGCAATAGAAATAAGAAAACTGTCTGCTCACAAAACAACCCTCAGTTTGTTACAAACGAAGCGATACAGAGCCAAATTCAATCAGAGCGCTGTTTCCAAAAGAAAAGTCATGTGCAACTCAATTGTCCAACCCATATGTAACGGGAATTCAGGAGTTTTGACCGTGTGCTAATGTTTTATCACAGAAACTGCTATTTATGGTGTAGCCTATTTTTGTCAAGGACTGTTCACGAAGAAAAGAGATCATGCTCCATGCACACGCTTAATTGCTCAAAGTACTCACTCGTATCGAGAGAACGTGTGTTAAGAGCAACAAATTCAAGATCGCAGGCGCTTACAAATGGATAGAAAACTGTGGTTGCTCTCAAAAACTGAATAGAGTGAAATCGGGCGAATAATGCATAAGTGTTCCAATGACACGAGCCGTGAGATCAATTCTTTATCCCACCAAGTAACTGACAATAACTCAAACCGAAAGAGAAAAGTTGGAGGTTGTTTGCAGTTGAAGTCAGAGAAAATTGCTGCTTGATTGTATGCAAAAACAAGACCCAGTCAGACCCTGGCTGGAAATGTGTAGCGAAACCATGTCCTGTGTGGATTGTTGAAGAAACTGCCATAGAAAAGGTTCAGAATTCAGTATTCTGTCTAGATTGTTAGCAATTAAAAGTGGTGTGAGAGAAATTTGGAAAATTAGTTGTGGTAAGACACTATGTAAAGGACGCCACGACTACTTCCAAGCCAGTAGTGAGTGTTGCTGTCTGCCCAGGCGCTGCCTGGCCCAACGCCATGCAACATGCCTGTCTAATACGGATATACTCACCTCAGGTCAGCCAATGGCAAAAAGTCCATGTAAATGAGTGGCCGAAGGCTGGGCAGCGTGTAGGCTGAGAGCTGGCCGCTGCTCAAATAGCACACTAGGCATATGCTGTCTGGAATCACAAGGAAGCAAAAATTACTGTCAAAACTAAAGAATATACAAATTACTCTCAATTGTAAACCATCCAGTCAATTAAATTATAACATTTTTAATATCCAATCGTGATCACGACGTGCTAGAGTTTAAAATCAAGGAATTATGTTTGACATATTTCTTTCCTGGGAACTCTGAGAAGGGCAAGTCTCGCAAATCTTTCAGAAAGTTTAATAGCGTTTTAAATCTTTTTGAGAAATTCAGGAGCATGACCCCAGAAAAAAATGATCAAATATTGATTAAAGCTTCGATTTTGCCTCAAGCCATGAGCAACCGTCTGTGTAACTATCTGTAACCGAATCTGTGTATGAACGACAACTCTGGTGCATTCATAAAAAAGACAGCCAAATATTTTTCCCCGAATACTGAACCGACAGACTGATTTTTCCTTTGTTTCCAAATAATGATGTTTTGTGTTATTTCGTTTTCTTTTTTGATGTGGGGATGTATGGGGTAAAGTTTCCCTGCTGATACGCAATATCTAAAATCTAAAATAAGATTTGCAACCGGTGCGACCGAAAAAACAAGCGGGTTGCATAGCGTCGAATCCGCGACTGCTTGCCAAGCGAGACAATTTGATTTAAAATCTGCACTTTTGTTAAGCATGCTTTACATTTGCATCCGAATGTACTGGTTATTTCAAGTAAAGATAGTCAAACGCAGGCGCAATCAGCACGCACTGAAGCCCCCAGACATCGCTCAGACTCTCACATATATTGACATTGCAAGTGCACACAGAGCATGCACTCAACAATGCGAGCCAACGGCTTCATACCTTCCATTTTAAGTAAAATCCTATTTTAACGTTATATTTCAGGAGAGAAAAACTTTTACAATATCTTTTCAAACACCACTTAAATATTTATTTGCGCAGGCTTTACAATAAACCTAGGAAGAGGAAAACTTTGTATTTCTTACCTCTGAGGGAGATTATTTCGGACTTGACGACGAAGTTGGTCTCGGCCAGCTGTTGGCGGTAGACACAGTTCTGCGAAGGCAGGGCCACGACGCGCGCATGCTTTTCGGAAACCAGCACCGCGAACTGTCTGTCCCCAAATTGCTCGGCGGCCGACGTGGAGGCCGTTGTAGTGGGCGAAATGCTCGGTCTGGCTTCTACAGAACAGGTCTCTAATGAGGGGCGGCAGAGAGATCAGAGTGAATTCATTTTAGTGGCGAAATCAAACTCGAGATATAAGTTCAATATACAAAGGAGAATGGTCGACAACCAGATTTTGTCAAGCCAAAGTTTCGCAAGCGTGAAGCAAAGAGGCGTTCACTTGCCAAATGGACATTCGAACTCAAAAATGATCGTCGTCGGGGGATGGATAGCAAAACGACAATGAGAAGGGGTGTCACGACATCGACCACAATCCTCTGAGCAAGTGAATGACTGGGAGTAAAAGTAGTTAGTCTAACAGGGTGAAAGAGAGAGATAGAGAGATTGTGTGAGGTGCGAGTGTCCTTAGGGCCAAATCAGGTCGGATTTTGCCACTATACAAAAGTTTTGTTGTTCACAGAATGACATATTATGACGAATAAGTAAAGATGTGAATGTGTGTTTACCTATGTAGTTTTGCAGCACTTTCCACCCTAGAAAGAGCATTGCAGTGGTAAAATAATGACAGGTTGCAAACGACAGAAGTGGGCAGAATAGGAGGTTTACAGTCTTTGCCAAAGAGCGCCCGCAGTAAAACAGAGTCCAGACTTAAGCCCACTTTTCTAGATCGTGGCAAAGTCTATTTATTTTTGTCTTCCAAGTATATATTTCGCCATGAACAGAGTGATGTCTACATACGTTTAGCGACTGGATTGATCAAAATGAATCACTGAATAGCGGCAGCAGCAGCGTTACGACTCGCTTACTTATTTACTCAAGATTGTACAAGAGAAGAGAGGCGGTTGGGCAGCAAACCAGAACTCTGGAGTGAAAAAGAGACTCGGGGTGGCATGCTGTTAGCTACTGGGGCGAATAGGCAAAGAGAGAAAGAGAGATAGAGAGGAGCACACGATAGGACCCGGTGCGCCAACAAGGAAAAGGGCAACACCGGGACACAAGAGGGAAACAAGCGTACTGCTGCGTTCCTTGCTGGCCTCCTGCTTCTCGTCCTTCCACGTCTCGTACGAGTACGGAATTAGGGCGCCGTTGCAGTCCAAGAAGGACATGGTCAAGATAGTGCCCTTCAACCGGAAAATGGTACCTGTTAAAAATGCGAACGTTGAATTAGCGTCGCGGGACGAATTCGGCACCCTAAATCTATACTCCAAGGGCGGAAATTGAATTTTATGACGGTGGCGATAAATTTTCATGAAAAAGAAGTCGACTCACCGCACGGCTGCAGCACCACAGGCGTGGTCAGACGAGCCTCCACCGACACCGGCTGCGTGATCATTACCGTCAGTACCGATCCCAGACTGGTGCCTACCCAAAGGGTCGGACAGGGAGAAGAATCTGCGATACAATGAAAATACAAAATCAAGGATCGAGGGCGTATAATATGCTGGTGTCCAAGGTCTCACCTGATTTCCTCGTGTACGAATCGACAAAGGCGAGACATTGCACCGACTCGTTGCTGATGTTCTCCAGGCTGGACATGGACGAGCTGCGGGAGCGCGAGAACGACGAGTCCAGTTTATCTAGAGAAAGGAGCCGAGAGTTAGACGCTTTGCACTAGACACAACCAACGAGCCTGAGGCTCTAGGCATAGCTCGGATTTTGTTCACGGCATCAACTACATGAAATACGAACGAATATCGAAAACACTGAAATTATTTAGAGTGAGCTTTAACAGGGAATGTTTATTGGTCAGCTTTTAAATGTGGAAATAGCGACTCATACAGTTTATATATGCATTTGACAGCTCTTATTTTTATCACGGAGTCCGTGATAATATGCATTTAGCTGGCAGGGCGGGTTACAACGAATGTTATTGTTTATCACATGTTATTGGCATTAGCGCCGACACCCTCAAGAAATCACGTTACGTGTACATAATATATGGCAAAAAACGCGCGAACCAACAGGTTGAAATGTGGCCAAGTATTTTATTTATTCGCGTGTTAAGTCTTAATAAATATGTAGTCCGACAACAAGCATAAAAACAATGCTTGGCAAGTAAGAGAGTAGTACTGCAGAAACAAATCCGAGCTGAACGAGAATGAAACGATAAAAACAAGAAATGCATAAAAACAAGTTCCAAAGCTACATACACAGAGATAAAAGGTTAATGAACAAACGTCACAAACAGTGCAGTATATATATATTAGTAATTAAGTCGAGTACGTGTAATAGAGTAGTTGAGAATATAATTTAAGAACACAGAGCGTCAGAATCGATGTGCGGTTTGCAAGCAGAGACTGTCGGCCTTATGCAACCATTGCCTAGGACGAGAAACTGTGTGTGGGTGTAATGTTGTTTGCTCATTATTGCAGTGCAGTCAGTAACAGCACTGCGGCTATAACTTTTCGAATTTCAGCTCTTAGCTAACTCGAAAGCCATGCAAGCCGGAGCGCGCAAACAAACATGGAGCGAGAGAAAACGCAACTGGCACAAAAGTAGCAAACGGGGATGGACACGAGAGGAAGAGAAAAATACTAAGTAAGCGGCACACTGGAGTAAGAGAGAGAAATAGATAGAGAGAGAGAGAGAGAGAGAGAGGTCACAAATTAATCAGAATGAGCGGCGCATGGCGAGATGGGAGACTGAAATCTGGTTCGAATGCGCGGTGGGTGATTTGTATTTATATCTGTTTGTGGTAATGTCGGGTGCAGTCGGGACGGAGAGGGGAGAATTTACACACTCCATATATATGCACACACGGAAGGGATGTATAAATGAACACAGTAACAGAGCGGCAGAAAATCATCAGTGTAACAGAAATCAGCGAGCGGGTGCACAGCAGCACACGTGGAAATTACAAGGGCGAGCGGGTGGTGGTGTGGTGGGTCGGCTGAGCACGCCGACATTGACAAAGGGTTGCGGCGTGGCGCCTGTTTGAGTGAGAATAGGGAATGGGTCAGATATACAATGCAGAGAGCAAAGAGAAAGAGCAAAAGAGAGAACCAGTCGAGATTGGGGAAAAAGAGAAAGAGAAAAGGAGAGCAGGGCGGCAGGCTGGAGCAGTCCGTCATGCCAGGGCGGTCGCATTGCATGCTGTCCCAACGTGGTCTGTTTATTTTTGCCAGGTGGTGCCGACGATCAGCGAAAAGGTAAAATTTGTGGCCAAGAGTTACAGAGCGAGAGGAGAAAGAGAGAAGTAGAAAAACAGATTAGCACGGGACTTTGCCACATTTCACACGCAGTCCCAACGAAAGGGTCAACCGCCAAGGGCGCTCGCGCGTCGACAACTCTCTCTGCGCCGGCTCCGAAGACGAGTCGACGCGCGTGCGCAGCTGGCGATTGCACGGAAGAGGAGATCATATAGAGTTTTGGATAGAGACCTTCACCATTGATATCTCAACTACAATATTCATCTACAGGTGAGAGATATTTTACACCATTCCTGCAGCAATGGCTAAAGAGAGTCAGGGCCGATTTCCACCGAGGTGCCGGTTCAATTTTCAACAATTTCTCCGGACCTGGCGAATGCAATCTATGTGTTTCTGTGTGTTGTCAAATGCGGGTCGTGTCAATGTGTTTCTGAAATAGTTTTCCTTGTGTGGTCGCGTCGGGGCTAACTTTTTGTTCTGCGTGTATGGGTGTGTATGAGTGTTCTTTGTAGCTCATTTGCGTTCTTTTGTGTGTGGAAAATTACGAAAAACAATAATAAATTATGTGACCTACAAAATGAACAATGGCAAATCATAAACGAGACTCTTATCTGAAGTGCTGTGGGCGAAGAAATGGACGGCACAAAAGAGGACGTCACAGAGTGCTGTTGTTACGTGCAACTCTCACTCAAATATTCACCCCGGCGGCGGTTAAATGCAACGTCCCCCCTTTTTGCACAATTTGTAAGAAAGTGTTGCTTTCGAGCCGACGGCGGCGACAGTTGTTAAGAAGAAGAAAAGGTTTTTTGTTGCAAAAAAGTCAACGGTTTTTGCGCGTGTGCGACACGTTCTGTGTTGCGCCAAGTCATTAAAACGTGAGTGAGAAAGTTGCTTTTCTGATTGACGTGCCTTTGGTGATGAAGAACTGATTAGTATGAAATCTAGAGGGGGCCTAGGCTGAAAGTAGAGACTTGTCGCAAACTTCTTTACACAGCATCTTTGTGCCAGAGAGATTATTGATTTTTAGCGCACATCTATAATTCAGCAGCTAAGCACTGCTTGCTTGCATAGCAAAAGCAGAGCGCCGCCAACACGAGAGGAAAACAGCACGCCGACCAAGTCTCTACTTCGCGCCTGGCGAAGATGTGTGTGAGTGTGAACCAGTTCGGCTCCACCAAAAACATCAAAACGTGTGAGAGTGAATAAATCAGAGATGCAATGACGGATGCGAGACGACTCGATCGAGAGAGAGAGAGAGAGAAAAGAAAAAAATAATGTAACGTGAGCTATAGAGAGAGCAGTCTGATGGACTGACTGCGCGCGATCCAATCAAATAAAAAAGTTGTTAAAACGCAATGTGGCGGAGGAAGAGAGAGAAAAAGAGAAAACTGGAGGGTCGGATATTGCATTTCTGACCGAGAGACAGCCAACTATGAGAGAAATATATATAGAGACTTGACAGAAAAAGAGCAGAGTGGTGTGTACAGCGGGTGGAGGTCTGTACCAAAACTGCAATATTGCCGGCTGTTGGTGAGGGCGTGGTGCGGCACCCTCGGTGACGTGGCCGGACTCGGCGATGCCGACGACGACGAGGCTTCCGGCGCCCGCAGGAATGCCGACGACAACGTCAGGTGGGTCGGCGTACCTAGGGAGGTGGCGCTTTTTGTCGGGGAATTGATGGGGGAGGGGGCGTCGACTGTCGCCTCCGACGAGTACGAGGCAGTACTGAAACATTTCTGGAGTCGTCTAGTACCTTGAGACTGCGACCGCTTCACGGGCCCTGGCTTGCGGGGCGAGCCTGCACCCTGGCCTGACGCTTTGGCAGTGGTGGGAGACACGCACACACCATTCACCTGGTGGTGGCAAGCGGCGCAAGGACACACATGAAAGCAACGGGTTAGTGCTCTTCTAGTCGGCCTGATTGTGGAGGTGGGAGTGGGATTCTCGCAGTTACGGATTTTGAGAGATATTGTATACGTGTGTTATGCAGTTTCAAGCGCTAGTCCGTCTCGGGAAATTAAGGGATAAAGTACACGTGTGGCAAACCAAACGAAAGGCAACTCAAATTTCAACTCAAATAAGAAAACAAGCGGCCGGCTGCAGTCTACGCGCGGCGGCGGTGGCGAAACCTGCCTGCTGCTGACGCTACTGGGTTTTTACCGAATATGTGAACGCGGAACAAGTATTTCAGGCAGTTGTCGTCAGAGTCGTCGGACAGATCCTTGAACAGCACACGATTACTCTTGCGCACCTGACGATAGAGAGCCCGCGGTCTCCGCCAGCCGCGCCAACCTCATCTCTGCGGCAACGTCATCTGCTCAGAAAAGCCGAGCCACCCGTGACTTATTTGATTTTTCGGGGGATCAATGCAAACTCAAAAGTGAGTGATAACGAGTTATGTGTGTCGATATTCAATTTCTATTGCATGTTCCAGGCGCAATTCTCTTTTCCGTTTGGCTCTCTGGACGACTGTGCGCGGTGCACAGTGCTCGCTCAGCTACTTCTTGCTAACACAGACAATTAAGGAGATCACATTGACGAAAGACGACTCTTATGATGCAGAAATGTGCACATGAATAATGTCGACATGTCAAAAAACTTTCATCAGACTAAAAGCCACAAGAGAGAAGCCGTAATTGCGCCTGCTTTTGTGTGAGTTTGGCAGCAGGCCAGCAGTGTCCGCGGGCGCGAGATGGACTGTTTGATTATGGTGCGAAGTGAGAAAAATAACAAAAAAAGTGAAACAGAAATGGAAACCAAAAGCCAGTTAGTCGGAGAAAAGGCCACCGCAGAAGCCCAACACCAGAGTTAGATTTTGCTCAGATCAGTTCAAGCGTCTCTTACTCAGTTTCTTCATCACCCTGCCAACGGCGTCCCAGCTAGAAGCGTCCTCCTCGACCCGCCGCAAATCCCGCACCTTCATGTTCAGCGCTGGAGAGGAGACTTTCCTTGTAAGCATTTCAGGCTGGTTGTTTTCGAGCGACAAGGTTTGCGGCCGCTGTTTGCGTTTGGTCCGGGGTGGGGCTACCGGCGAGGGAGAGTCGGCTTCAAGTACTTCTTCTGTCGGGGATTCGCGCAGCAGCACCTCTTCCACCGCTTCAAACGCTTCTTCAAAGGATGCTGACTCAGCAGGCGAAGGCTGCTCTGGCGTTGGTGTTGGTGCGTTTGGGGCTTCCTCGAAATTGAGCATTTCTTTGTTTGGAGCTTTAACGTTGGACAGCCTCATTTTTCGAAAACTGAACTTCTTCTTCCGCCACGGAACCGAGTGTCTACGCGACTTCTCTTGCTGCTGGTCTTCCTTAGCGTCTACCTCCTCTAAACTGGCCTGATCGCCCAAAAATGGTCAACAAAAAATAATAAAACCAAAAGAACTAAAATGTGAGGAATAAAGGAGGTTATCCCTTAATTTCGCTTCTATTTCTGCAAGGACACACAGACACATGTGCGTCACCAACAGACACATCTCTGTGAGGGATTTTGAGGGGTTTCGGGTGCCTCCTACCTGGTCCGACGTTGGCGACCGACATCGGTCCTCATTGCTGGTTTCATTAAGCCGCTTTGGTGAGCGTGGCACCCGCTGATATGGGTCCGCCGAACCATACAGATCAGGGGTCATCATGTTGAGCACACATACTCTCTGCTCAGTGTCCACCACTACAATGCTGCACTCGGTGCCGTACGCCACTCTGAAATCAACAAGACGTACACATTGACAGTAAAATCAAGAGATTTTATTTAGTTGGAAATTTATTGTAACTGTTTCTTTAATGCCAAGTAATTTCAATAACCACAAAATCTTTTTAATCATGGACGAAACATAAACTTTCTATTCAATTATGTTTTTATTTCTCCCCCAAATTAAAAGCTTTCATTTGACAATATTTTATCACTATGTCCAGCAATGGGTACTTAATGGGTGTAATGACCTGATAAATTTGTAATGATCGTCAGCACATCAAACGTGCGGCAGTTAATTACGCTAGTACCGTATGCACAATTATTATGGATTATCATAGCATCAGAATTTGATTCATAGCGCAAGCGCCACGAGCAATAGGAATTTACTTGGCGAGTTTTGAGGTCCCAATACAACCACTTGCGTCATCACCGCAAAGGAATTAATTAGCTACTCACAGTCTGTAAGAAGAGTTGATGCAAAGAGCTGTGATCTGGCTAGATGGTTCTCCGTGCAGCCCGATTGAGATGCAAACCAGGTACGCTTGGAAGCCTGGAGGCTTCTTCTGCAAGCCTGTCCGCACCCGAAGAGGCCCGACCTCCTGATTAATTTTCAACTTTAAAACCTCATCAAGTGGAAAAGTAAACTTACTTTTGCTTCGCTGGCCACTTCTGTCTTTATTGTTTGCCTCGGAGGATACTCGTAGTCTGGCGAGTATTCGCCTCCCTCTTCTAAGTGCTCGTAATTAACAGGAATTTCCAATTTCTGCGTAGGAAGTACGTAATGATATACAGACTCTGAGTCATATAAAAAACTACTCACCCAAGTCTCATTGGTTGCTTCTTGTTTCCTGAATTTGAATAGAATAATGTGGCTACTAGCACCCGCTATACACAATTTTCTCGACTCTGGACACAGCGAAATTAGTTGGATAGCAAAGGGGTCGTCGTCCATGCCGGAGCACTCGGTGCTCTTTGTGCGAGGCTTTTCAAAGACCTTAGCCGTCTTCATTTTGTACAGCACCTGAAGGGTCCCTGCCGACGCGTCCCAGAATTTAACACTCCCGTCAGCGTGCCTGCACAGAGTCAAATTTGACAATCAAAGATTCTGTTCGGCGCGCAGGAAAATACCCTGTGATGATGATTTCATTGTAACTGCACGAAGTGGGACTCCACTCTCCTCCGTCCACAGGCCATTCGCGCTCGCTGAAGCCAGTCCTTTTTTGAGTCCTTGAGCCAACAGAGTAAAAGGCCGGTATCAGGTCTGAGGGGCAATCAGCGAAGTACGTGCAGCAGGTCACTGGACTCTCGTGTATGTCCATGGGGTAAGGGTTTTCAAAGCACGGGAAACCTGGCGTCAGCAAGTCGATGACCACCAGGTCGTTTTGAAGAAGAACTACAATAGCGTAAGGATCCTGGAAGTCTGCGCAACAAAAAATTCAGACATAGTGTCCAATTTTCAATTTCAAGGAACTCACCGCTGACCCAGGGGCTCTCGCAAAGCGTTATAAAATCCACCACGTTGTGCTCCATCTCGAGCACGGTGGTTGTCTTTCCATGAATTACGGTAATACTAGGTGCTCTACCAGCCGTGTCGTGGGGCAAACCGCCGCTAAATATCAAATAGGCCTCTCTGAAATCGAACCGCAATAAATCAGTTGGAAAGCGGTGGGCACGCGTCTGGTGCAGCATACCCAGTAGTGCGAAGACCTTTCCACTCTACTTTCTGGATGGGCTTGCAGGGGTCCAGCTTGCCGTCTTTATTCGGTTTCGCTGGAATTACACAGAGCACAAATATTCAGCAACGCGGAGGAAGCGATAAAAATTTATTTTTCGAAAACAAAAACAGTAAAAGCTAAGTGTTATTACCGTGCGGCGTGGAAATGGAGAACGGCTTGGCAGACTGCTGTCTAGCCTGCCAAGTTGAGAGGGAGCCGTCGGAGTGGGAGCAGACGAACTGCTTGCCCTCGTGGTGCCAGGCTACGCTGAGCAGCCCTTCGGTGGCCTGCCACCTGATTTCGGCGCACCGAGACCTCAGGTCCCACAGCACCAGTTGACCGCAATTGAACCCGATCAGCAATTTCGACGAGTCTGCCGGGTTGTCGCTCAGGTGAACGATAGCACCAGGGTGTGTCTTGCGTGTCCTGGGGCAGAGAGGCGCGAGTTGAAAATTCGAAACTGGGACGATGGAATGCGGGCGCAACGGATGCATTGATTTGCATGAGGTTGGATGTATATTTTTCTCTAGGAACGAGGGCAGGAAGGCTCTTTATATAATTTTTGACTGATGAACACGAGCTCGTCGTTGAGAGGAAATTTGACGGGGCGATAAGGGTTAATTGGGTGCCTCCACTACTCACGGGTCTATCGTTTTGTTCCAGTTGATCACGTAGCCAGAGAGCTGAAAATTCTCGATGTTGACCACGTGGATGTTGCCTTTGTCCGTGCCCACGTACAGCCATTTGCTCTGCAGAGGCAAGTGGATGTATGTAATTCTGTGAACAAAATGCAAAACGCTTGTACAATGATGCAAGCAAGTTCTGGGAAATTTGTAATTCAGCCGCGCTCTCTTTTTTCTATCTATGGAAATGCCGGAGCGCAAAAACATTTTCCTAGATGCCGCAAAGCTGCCGGCTGCAACTTTAATCAGGAAAAATCAAAACATACCAGTGCGCGGCGCAGAGATAAACGGCGGCAACAATAAAAGCGAGCGTGGTGTCGAGACGCGTGCGATTTGCAGAAAATCTTTTTATTTGTTGAAAATTTGGACCGCACGCGCGTTTGATTTACGCTACGATTTTATTGAGTCGGATATCCATTGTGCGAGCTCGGACGCGGTGGGAGGCCAAATTCACCCCCTTAAATTAGCCGCGAATTCCTCGGAGGACATATATTGTCGTGCTCGCCTCGGCAAAAACTCACAACGCACACACTTTATAAAAAGAATAAGGAGGCCACGTGAGCTTATTGCGTGTTCGTTCTCGGAGTAAAAGCCTGCGGAGCGAAAGTGGATAATCAATTCTGCCTGACAAGCAATTTTTGCTAATGCGATCTGATTTAATTTGAACAAAAAATAGAAGCTCCAACGCGGTGGCCCCACGGCGGACGGAATATCGTGTGCGCAGTGAGTCGGGCGAAATTCACCGAGACAAGTGAGCACACAGCGGCAGATATTGACGAGCGCGCCCGAGAGGACGAAAGTGCAAGAACACAGAGCGAGCAGCGTGTTTTCCGCCCGGTCTGGTCGATGGAATCGGATATGAAAGCTAACATGGTGACCCTGAGCCGAGTGAGTCAGGGTATTTGGGTCGTCCTCATACATAAATGAGAGAGATGCTTTGGTACATCTGGCTGGATGTAGGCGAGTCGATTATATTCAGCAGTCTTTTCACTCCGACCGCAAGACAAAACTGCCGGTGGATGAGCCTTGTGATTAAAACGACAGCGCAGCAAATTAAAGACGAACCGACTCTTTAAAACACAGCAGCTCGCGCTCGCGGGCGCGAATTAACCCTCACCGCCCTCAATATAATTAGCACACCACCCTCTCTCCCCACCCAGCTGCGACTTAATTTCCTTATCGGCCGATCTGCTTGGTTCGCCCGCCAGTATTTCGGTGTCTTCTTTACGAGCTGCCGTCGAGCTCGTTGAATTTCTGCTTCGGGGCGGATGCTGCATGATAAGTTCGGAAAGATTCAAAGCCGCAAAGGCAATCTGAGAAAGCTGGTCTGCAAATAGAGCTAATGCCGCTCCACTGTTTAGTTCCAACAGAGACTGGCGAATAATTCATTTCCACCAACTTTTTGCTGCGCTTCTTACTTTGTGTTTGTTTTGGAGGCGCGGGCAACAAAATGCAAAGTGTGGTGGCAGGCAGGCGGGCAGACCGACCGACTAAATGAGATATCGATTAAAGAGAACGGTGCTACTCACTTTTCCCTCTGGAATTTGAGGCTGTGCACCACCTCGGGCTTCTTCTGTCGGAAGTTCCATAGGTGGATGGAGTCGTCTGAGGTGGCGGTGACCAGGGCGCCTTCGTTCGTTAGGAACTGGATCTGGATGACCGCCGCGTCCGTCTCGTGCTGCATGTGCGAGTCCACCCCTGGCCGACCCAGCCTGCATCCTTCGGTTAAGGAAAAAACGACTCTCTCGCAGGCGGACCGAAACTTTGCAACTTTGCAAAGAGCTCTTTCTAGGTTTTGTTGCGTAATGACCGCCGAGCAAACAAGAACTTTTAATACTTGGCTAAAGTAGATTATTATTTCTAGATTGTTTTGCGACAACTTTTAGTGAAAAGCCAACTTCGAGATTAAAACCAATTTCCTTTTGATTATTAAACACGTACATTTTTTATACACGCATTCGACTGTGAATAGTCGCAAGAAATAAGAGGGGCTGCGAGTTCGCTCTCTCGCAGCACGATCCGCTGAAAAAATAAACAGCCGCACTGATTGCACAGATTGCACGTTTGCGGCGCCATTACTGCTGGTGCGAATTTTTGCTGCTGTTATTATTATTATTCCCCTTCGCCGTTGGCACCAGCGGCAACAGCAACGGCCGTGGCAGCAGAAAGAGTCTTGTGTTGGCTGAATTTGTATTCAGCCTGCTTTGTTGCGTTGAAAAGGATACAGCCGAAGGGATCCTGACTTAGTGCCGAGGGCCAGCAAATGCTGGATTGGGTCGAAAGCCACCGCCGTCGGCTGGAAAGGGAACCCATGGCGGAAAGTCTGTAACAGAAAACACAACGGAACATTAAACAACAAAGCCTGCCATGCAACAACTCGATGCTTTGATCGAAGCATAAAAGCGAATTTGCATAATGGACGTAAAAATTTTATCCCGAAGAATGACCGAATTTGTAGGCGACCCGCTCACAGAATCGGAATTTAACTTGGGTCGGATAAAGTTTAGGGTTTATTGTTCGGAGTTTGCTCGAAAAATTCCGGTTCAAAACTTTTCAAATTAGCGCTATTTATCAAAATGCTAATCGGCGCGGACGAGCGTGAAAGTTGAGCTTATCGGCAACCGGCCTGTCTTTGGCGTCGGGCGGGTTGCATAGCTCGCGCCCCGTGTGATTTAATCCCCAGCTCGGAGGTAAATTTGACTTTAGGCTCGGCATTCGAATCAATACGTCTGCGGCGCACCGAGAAAGAGCAGGGAAATAATTTATCGAGATGGTGAAATGGATAAAAGCCGAATCGCTCGTCGCACATAATCCCGAGATGGGGTTAGCGGAAGGAAGAGAGCCAGCCGCAATGTGATGACTTTCTTTTCACGCACGAGAGAAATCGCCCCCCGCCCGCTTTTTGTGCATCACAAGATTTTCCAGCGGCTCACTCAAAGGGCTGCTGATCCGCCTCTGGGCGCCGCGGTGCTTATCAAATTGTCAAAACTCTAAAATAAGGAGCAGAGAGACTTCCTCGCAGCTGTTATGGAAAAGTTTAAATCAGCTCGTGTCTGACGAGTAAGAAGGAACGACAAAGGCTCCTTCAAGTCGGCTGGATTAATTTTTTACGGGTTGTCCGGCAAAGCCCCCGAGGATTACTAGGGTAAAATATTTACACCGTCTTCACGAAGCACCAGAATTCCCACATAATGCACTCCTTCGGGGCGGCTCACCATAAAAGTTTCAGCCGTGCCGCAACAGAAAAAAAACACGGCGCATAAAAATGAACAAGTTTCGCTTATAACATCGAGTCCGTTTCCGCGACCGCATGCTGCGAGGGGGCGGCGCATCTGTTCTGGTACACCGAAAGAAAAACCATGTCAAGAAGTTTATTTTTTTCGGCATGACGGCACCCAATCATTTGCTCATAAATGGCGGGCCTACAGCATTCAACTGTCCGGTCGGCCCAGCCCGACTGTCATCCGCATAAAAATACAGCGTAAATCTCGGGACTTTTACGTCGCAGCGGGAGGGATGATAATGCTGCTGGCCAATATTTAGCCTGGCAGTTCGCAAGCGCCGCGGGGGCGAATAATACGATTTCATTAATTTGGGAACTGCTGAGAGGGTCGGTGCGGGCGGCGGGATGAGCCGACCATAAAATCGGCTCGTTTACGACAGAATTCCTCGAGATTACCGAGGGTGGTTTGGTTCGCTTGCCGCCATATTATTGCCGACGGCGCTCGATGGCCAGTCCGGCCCGGCTTGATTGTTGCCCCAGTCCACTTGCCGTTCCAACAAAGGCACGTCCAAATTATGCAAGCAGCCGCGATGCTTCGGCGGAATATATATATCGATTCGCCCGCCGCCGCCGCGAGGGCCGTTCGCTCCTATGCCTGTACGTGTGTAAAAGTCGACGCAAACATACGCTATTAGTATGCACGTCAGTGCTGTTGAATCAGCCTGCGAAAACATCGCGCCAAGATTAAATAAATCGCGCGCCCGAGGCGCAATAAAACCGACGTCGCACCTTGTTTGCCCGAAATAATGTGCAGCTAGGAGATTTACGTTCGACGCGTCTTGGTTTCTTGCGGCGCGATATAAAATTTTCCGCCAACCTTGAGGCATCACATGTTTCACTCACTTTTCTTCGCACCGAGACACGTGTTGATATGTGCGGTGTGGTGAGAAAGCAATATTTATGCATTGCTACAACTTCCACTTAAAATGCACGCGTCGATTTTTTTTTTGCTCAATCCTCTAGTCGACACGAGTCTTGCAAATAATCTCCAATTTAGCAGTGGCAAACAGGACACGTTCTGTCAGTTTTGCTAACAAGCTCTTTCGTTAGATTGCACGTCACTTTCTACAACTCAAACTCACTCTCTGACAACTACTGCAAATGAATTTTCCGCATCATTTTCAAATTACCCGAAGTTAACATGAAAATAAATTTGAATATCGGATTCCCCTTAAGCAAAAAAATCAACCTAAACTAACAGGGAATACTGATAATGATGGAATTGTGAAAATCTCAAGTCAAAATATTTTTACTCCGGCTTCGTCAAAATTTGATTGGGCTAATAAAAACTGTAAAGATAGGGCTAAGTTAACAAGATATTTCATTCACGGCTATCATTTATTCGTCTTATCTGTTCCTATAAATGTTTTGATTTCTAAGTTTCTAAAATTTGTAAAAGTAATTAAAATGATTCTTCGCTTATTGACTTATTCGACTTAATCAAAATACCTTTATCACTGTCCCAAGCCACCTCTTACATATAAGAAACAAATTAATTAAGTCGTGCGTCGATGGTATCCAATATAATCAATAATAAATTTTTTCATCCATTGAAAAATCTCAGAGGAAACATTTCCCTGATTCCTTTAAACAACTTGACTGGTGCAGTTTTGTAATAATACTCTGCAAATTAAAAAAAAATAATAAACAAAATCATTAGTTCACTTTTCTCTAAAATTTTAGTCGCAGTTAAATAAGCGCTTTTAGAGTACGCTGTAGAGCGGAGAAACTAAAATTTGTGTGTTGAGCTTTAACTTTAATTATAAAATAGCTGACTTTGCTTGAAGCTGAACATAAATTGAATGTGCGCCGATTAAATTAATAATAATTAATTTTCCTATCAAAATTAAGTTAATGAAAATGTCAACCGGAGCTGTTGTCGATATAAACAGCGACGTGACACAACATGAGGCTCTAAAAACCGAAAGAACAGGTATTGCTCGCGTAAGCACGCGCCGCTTTAACGATGAGAAATGACTGTCGGCGAAAACAAATCGGGAGCCACAAAGGGCGTTCGTCGCTGCAAACAATGGGCAGAAGTGGGCCAGCGGCGTTCAAGGGCTCCGCGCACGAAACACGCCCATATCTGCGATAATTTTTGTAAAAGCTCTCTCCAGAATACATTAAAATACTGTGCTATATACATTTAACTCGCGCGCGTACAACCATTTCCACTCAAGGGCCATTTTCACGCTCAACAACACAAAAATTCGCAGCTCCAGATGAGAAATCCGCCGCGGAGAGCGCGTGCTGGTTCATTTTCCGCCCCGGCCGTGAAAGCGGCGTTCATAAAAGTTTCCTGCCTCACATCACAATCAGACCAACAACCATTTTATGTACTTTTTGTCAATGTGTATGTCTCTGCGAGCGATACGTTGTAGCGCACACCCGCTCGAAAGTAATGGCTTGCTTTTACGAGCAAAAGCCAAGGTGCGTGTAGCGGAAGGCGTATACAATAATTATTACAGCTTCAAATCACGGTGCTCAAAATATCGTTTCCCAGAATAAATGGGATTTAAATGGATAAAAATGTGATATCTAATACGAAACATAAATAATATATATGCCACTTCAATACACATTTCAGGTTTGGGAGTTGCGAGTTTTAACTGTTAAAATTACTAACAATGATTAGCACAGTAAAAAATTTTACGCCTCAATGATTCCCACCATTCACAATGAAGCAATTAACAGTAATTGATTTGATAACATTTAACTGCATGAGGACCAGGAAAATATGGAAAATATTAAAAAATATTGCAGCCTTTCTTAAGTTGGTTCGCGCGATAAGAAAATTAGCGTAAAGATAAGCACGTCACTAAACTACGAGGTTAAACATATTTTATGAATCTTTCTTTGTTAAATGCTTAGTGAGTGGGCAAATTGAAATAGGATTTTAATTTGTTTGTCTCCACTTTGTCCTTGCTCCTTGAAGGATATCTAGCAAACTTATTATGATTTGCATACATATTAAAATAAATAAGGTCAGAAGATTTAGCAGAAGACTGCAAAGAAAAGAGTTATTAAAAACTAAACAAATGTTCCATAACACTGAGTTTTTTTTAAATGAAAACGTATAGCATAGTTTTCTTATCACAGTAATTATCATTACTGTACCACTGACACATTCAACTCTCGATTTGAAACTTTCCCATTGCGCTGTTTCTTTCCTTGATAGTCTTTTCACAAGGCCAGTGGTTGCTGATTGCAAATGCCGACTGGCATTTCTCGAAAAAAAAAAAAAATCAATTTAATAAAGAATCGTGGAAGATAATGTTTTAGCACTAAAGGGCCGTGTTAAAAAGGACTATATGGTTAGATTATCAGCATACTCGAAACTGCGCACCGGTGACCGCAGCGAGCGTAAGTTCAAAACACTCTGGTGATTTTTAATCAGCAGTGTGAGCCCAATTGGCTGTACTTTCCGATCCTGAGTAGAAATTGCAGCGACTCTCGAGCTATCTTAACGATGCACCAGAGTCTCGTGAGAGTCCCAACAGCACTTAGCTAACAAATTTCTATGTTTCTTTTACCAGGGCAACTCCGAAATCGCTGCTCCCCGCCATCGGCTGCATAATATTTCGCGAACGCGGCCGCCGCTAGACTGGAAACGACTCGGCCTGTCCCGCGAGAGGTGATAAACTCGGCGCGTTTGCAGCGATAGAGGCACGCATTTCGCCCCTCACTCAGTGCATAAGAATGCTGTCGTGATAATGGGCGTGCTTAATTATCCTGGCTGCCGTGGCACCAGCGATATTGACAAGCCGGCCAGTCGGGGCCAAACAAACACCACGATAGCTGTTGGGCAATTCCGGGCCAGCCAGGGGTGCCACCCTCCGACATTCATATTCAATTACCCGGCGGGCCGCTCTCCAGGCGCCTTCTGCAATTGCAAATACGTCCGCGATCGACTGCTGGCTGGCTGGTGCACGGAGTCGAAAAGTAGGTCGCACCCCGAAATTCGCTTAATTGAAACGTGTTCAGCACAGCAACATGCAAATGCACCGAGATTCGAAACGAATGCACTCGATCCCGATTTTCTGGCCGCGCGTGCTGTTGGTGAATTTCAATTTGAGAGGCGCATCGCTCAAAATAATCAATCGATTAATGGCACGGAACGCCGACACTGACACACCGCAAGAGATTCCAGGCATATATACAGCACGGCACATCATGCCATTAGTTTTGGATCAGTCATAATCGCCGTCCGTGCTGAATAATTTACACCGCCATGTACACAGTTTGAAGTGATGTAACGCGGGGGAGCGGCCGCCGGCACTACAACATTATCAGGCCGAAATTCGAATGCATTTGAAATAGATTTACGTTTAATAATGCCTATCACTCTCACCCTTTTGAGGACCTTGTTGCCGCTGGCTGGCTTTGAACGGAAGTCAAACTCGCATTTAAGGTTATTTATCGCTTTGGAATTGCTGGAAACAAATTGATCGGTTTGAGGAAAATTGTCCCTCAGGGCCAACCAAATCACGCAAGCGGTGCGCAAGATCTGAAAATTTTGCTTTTGCTGCATAAATGCATTTTCTCAAGCGAGTGAAGCAAGGAGTAAAAGTGCAACGAAAGAGAGCTTAAAATGCAATTAAAGAGGGGCACTTTTCTGGTTTCATTTCAGGTAAAAAGTTATTCAAGTGAGAAAATATATGTTTCATTATCATCTTTTAAAATGCCCAAAATTAAAGCATTAAAATTAAATAAATTAATTAAAACAAGCCAAACTCCTAGAGTCAATTTTTAATTGTTTTCCTCATAAATCTGGAAGCTATAAACTCTATGTGCGTTTATTGATTGGATTCAAACCCTGGAAAGCTGCAAGGTCTTCTGAAATGTGAGCCTCTGCCTTATTGATTTGCCTTAAATATTGTCCTGAAACTTTCCGACGCCCTCGTTGCAGCTTGCGTGGGCCATGATAAACACAGGCTATCGGCGGAAAATCCCCCGGTCAAAGTATAAATATGTGCACCGCGTTTCCTACAGCGGCCTAGCTTTAATTGCAAAGAATAATAAAAGTGCGGTGGCAGGAGCTGCTCGGGCAGCAATTATTTACGGCGTCGCATGAAGCAATTTCTAGAGGCGGCGCGTGCATTTTCGCAAAGAGAGCGTAGTGTACCATTAAGAAAAATGCCGTGTCACCGTATATCACTGGAGCTTACGCCTTTTCGGATCTCTCGTCCCCCGTGTTTAATTAATCAAATCAAGCGCCAGCCGGGCGGCGCGGCAAAAAAGCTAAAAGGCGTGTTTCTGAATAATAATCATCATACTCATTACGGAACACTGCCGGCTCGTACGTTTTGTGTAAACGCCGCTGCTTTTTCGCTCGCTCTGCCGAGAATACACATGCATTTATCACCCGAGGTGGGGCTGGCTGCTGCTGCTGCTGCAGCTACGATGCCGGCACACTCTGTTGCACATCCCTCTCAGCGATTTGCATTTTCTTCGCCACTGCCCCTTTGACCCCGCCCGGCTGACAATTACGAGCCACTCACCCGCTTGCCAACAACCGGCAAATGACGCGCCTACCTGTGTGCGCTAAACGCCGCCGGCTGCATCTTGCGCCAATTAAAACGACAGCGCACCAGAGACGACAAACAAACAATCGCAAGAGCCGAACCAGCAGCAACGCCGCGGACGAGCGTTCCGTTCTCGCAGCTTAGCATGTCTGTCTGAATGATGCTTTTGACGGGGACAATAGGCGAGCAATATCAGCGTGATTGAAGACTCCTCCGTGGAGAAGAGCATTGACAAGCACTCGCTTGGTGGTAATCGGATTGAGGCCGTGTTTGTGCGACAAAAGTGGTGCGTAACACAATCCGCTGTTTTTGGCACAGCTTATTGCCGCGTGAATTAAGTCCATGATCAAAGGAGCATTTTTTACCGAACGTATTAAAATATGCTCTATAATATGCTCAGTCAAAAGTCAAAGCGTTATCGTGGTTTCCAGATACTAAAACAAGAAACCGCGTCAAAATAACAAGGCACTCGCCACCAAAGCGTAAATTATGAATCGAACCCCAAAGCGGCAATTCCCCAAAGAATATCTCATGATTATGTTCTTGCAATCACGCGAGATTTGATATGATCAATACTCTCCAAACTGTGGATTGCTTTTGCCCAAAATTTTCACGAACAAATATTGACGTTAATTTCTTCTAGCAACACTGGCAGTCTTGTAAGGTGCGTAAAAAGACTATTTTACATAGTCTTTTTTAGATCTATTTTCCTGTTTACAAATAACCGAAATAATCAAATTCACCTTTTAACAAAGTAACATAAGAAATAGTTTATGATAAAAGTGAACTGTATATTCTGGTTTCACGAAAAGATGAAAAACCAACTTGAACTTACACTGAGGAGCAAAAAATGATTATTTTTAGAGACCACGCTGATTTCCATTTCCGCAGTATAAATTGAGAATTGGACTTTTTCTTCAATCCTTGAACTAAAGCAAGAGTCGGCTATTAAGGGCTTGAGTACTCAAAGAAAGTTTCAAGTAAAAAAGTTTCTTGGCTGTGCAAAATTTCACAAGAGCTCCAAGAGAGTGTGCAGCCACGTAATAATCAGAAATTTGACCTGCCTTAAAACCAGCTCCTAAAACCGCAGCGGTGTGGAAAGGGGTTGCTGCTAGAAGCAAGTCCTCCAAGATTTCGGCTTTTAAATTTAATTAAACGAGGCCAAACCATTTTTCACCATGTAGCATAATACTGTGCAAAGAGGGGAAACTTTCCCACTGACGTTCGGGTGGTGAAATGGCAGGAGTGAGCCAAAAAGATCTGCAGACTCGGCAAATGATTCATTTGCGAGTCGAAATCATAAGAGACCGCAACTCCCGCAGGACGCGAGTGGCTCAATTGATTGCACTAATTGCGCGAGAGGTGATAAATTCAGCGACGTCCGGCTCGCGCTTGAAATAATTAAAAAAAGGGCGAAGAGAAGCACTAGGAGAGGCAAAAAAAGTGAGAAAAAAAACGAGTACGCCAGCCAGCACGGAGCGCGTGCTAAAATATTAACGGTGGCGAACGAGGAGGCGCCAACGGCCCTTTTGGCGCTTCTCATTTCGCGCTTGCAAGACGTGCGCTAAAAGCCAAAATAATAACTCTTGCCTATTATCTCGACTGATCAATTCCGCCGCCGCCACCACCAAATTGGGCCACGAGCATAGATTTTTTCCCATTCGCCGGAGCCCACTGTCCACAATATCGAGGCACCCCGTTGCTGCCGGCGTTTTCGCGTCCGGCACGTAGAGCGTTGATAATGAATTTGTCGTTTCATGACGCCTTCTCTCAGTCAGTTTAACTCTTGACTTTCTTTCTAATTGAGAAAGCACAAATATATATAATTTTAAAATGACACAATTATTAATTTTTTAAATAGGCGATTACTCGAGGTTGTGTTCATATTGGAAATAAATGAAAATAAGCTTCATCCTCGTTGCTTTACAATTGTCGTTTTAATTTCTCGACTAAAGTTTCGACGTCATCCAGTACGTCCTATTCATGAGGCAGTTGAGGCTAGCTCCAAAGACCAAATTTAAATGTAAAGCAACGAGGATGAAGCCTGGTTTCATTTATTTCCAATACAATTATTAGTCTACATCAAGTTTTTTCTTCGAGAAGAATGAAAATAAGGACAAAATTTGAAATTATAATAGGGAATACTGTTAAAGTATTGGAGCTTTCATCTTATCTTAAGTTCCCAAATGAAATCAAAAATACTGTTCAATAACCAAAAACCAAACTCTTCATATCTTCATAGAGAAAATAGCTTGCCTTTTATAATAATATGTTACCAATTTAAAACGTTAAAAATATCTCTGGTTTTATTTCTGGCAATTAATTTGACGTTTTGAGAGAATATAATAATATAGCATTGAAATAGATATTTGTAACAAAGTTCATCGAGGGATCAGAAATTTACTCTTGGTAAATATTTTTTATATATTTGCTTAACTAATCCATACATAAACATATATGTATAAATTAATTAAACCATAATAATAATAAAAGTATGTACATCAATCGTAACCAGGCCTGTTTACCAATATGAAGAAATTGATAGCATCATATATACTTGTTTGAGCATATGTGTGTAAATTAGGCATAGATTGGAATTTACCCAAGCATAACATTCAAATAGTTAGAAAGGAATTTGGGTGGTTTGCGAAACACATACATACAACGGTTTGCTAATTTGACGGTTAGCAGCTCTCTAGAAATTATTGATTTCATAGGTCATAGCGTTTCTGTTTCGTGAAAATGCCTTTGATGCGCAGTCAAAGTGGTTTCTGGCGCAATCCTGGTACCGATGTTGGAACGAGATGTAGAAATTGGGAAACTCTGAAGCGGAAAAAAAGATTTTTCATTAACTTTGTGGGTGTTCGATACAAAAACTCATAATTAGTATTGTTATAAACACAATGTTAAATTTTCTAAAACGAAAGAAAGTATATATCCGATCAAGTGCGTTTGAGGAAATTGAATAAAAAACAATAGCGATAAGAAAACCTATTTTTCAAAAGTTGTCGCCTGGTGACAAAATATTAAAATTTTCAAGCAATTTCTCGAGCAACAATAAGTCTCGTGGAATTAAATAGCTTTGATCAGGCGGTTACTACAGCTGATGGCAAGCCGGAAGTATTCGAGCAGGCGGCGACCAAAGTCTGCTGGTCTGTTCTCACTGTTGTAGCTATCAGGCCGAGCAATAAAAGCTTAATTTCGGTGGCAATCTATTAAAGCCAAGAGCTTTTTGTTCAAAATGTTCATTACCATTCGTATCTAAGTTACACAGCTTTGGGCAGAAAAAATTCGCCCGTGTGCAAGAAGCCCGTGATTGATAAATGAAAAGGGAACAATAAGCAAAAAGCGGGCCGAGATTTGCTTCCCCTTCACAGATGTCAGAACCCATAAATTGATGTGGGTCACCGGGGGAAGCGCAAAAAACAGACGGGCCCTCTTTCAGCGCGCAAAGCCCACAGTCATACTCTCGGTCACATGTGTGTGCGCACTGGTGAGTGTAAAAGTATGATATCGGCCGCGATTGCGGCGTAAAAAGCAACGAGGCGTTGGAAAACGAGTCGGAAATTAATAAAGCGGTCCATTTAGCGGAGCCCTTTGTTTTCGTTTGGCCGTGGGAATTAATGCTCAGCATGGTGCCGTGCGTCGCGGCGCCGTGGACCAAGCCCGCTGTGCTGTGCTGGTGCCGCGGTGCACTCCGTTAAAACGTGTCCGCTAAATGTCACAACAGCAGAGCCGACGGACGAGAGAACAGCCCATCGGCATTTAAAAAGTTGCGAAACTCGCGAGTGTCGCATCGCACAGACACACACACACAAACCGGGCTCATTTCGGCTGCGGCGCGAGGGAGGAAGCACTCTGCGTGCTAATTGCGCCAAGATTGTCGGCCGAAATAAAAGACGCAGCTTGTCATCGCAAATGATGTGTGCGGACGGACGGCAGGCACGAGCCAACTACGCAACACACGGGCCGACCCTTGGAGGGTCCTCGAGAGTGCTGCTCTCTCGCTCTCGACACGGGCTCAAAAGGCACGGCCCCGCCGATCCGTGGAGAACACGGTGCCGCGGAGGGCCCGCGGGAGGGGTCGACGGTCCAGGCCCACCGACGGGGTCCCCGCGGAAGGAGGGGGCTGCGGCACGAGGGGTGTCTCTCGGGGCGCGAGTTAGAGAGAGCGGCACGGGGTTATGTCTGACTGAGTGTGTGGTGTGTGTTATAGAGTGTATACTGGCCTTGGCGACGGTGAAGTGGTCTGGCCGAAGGGTCTCGACGATCTCCTGGTCGACGCGCGGCGGCTGCGGCGCCGACGAGCGGAAGCCGTCGAGCACCCCCTTGAAGGTGAACTTCTTCATTGCTGGATGGTGCTCATCGCTGGCTGGGTCCGTCCGTACGTACGTCGGATGGATGCGGAACTTTGCTCGCTCGCTCCTCACCCCCAGATCAATACCAATGAGCACCCCTCAGCTGGCCGCCTCGCTCGCCACAGGTGGCAGCACCCGCCGCCCGGGACCTGCCAGCAGCCGCGGCCGCGAGCGTGGCGCCGCTGTCACACTCGCGCACTCCCACTTCTCCCCGCCCGCCCGGCCTGCCTGCCTGGAGAACAAACTGGCGAACGCCGCTTTCGCGCCTTCCGGCCTGCTGATTGGCCCTCGCGGAGACACGGCTCGATAGCTGCCACTCTGTTGGCTGCACAAATTTGCGCTAATCGTCTACTTTAACTTTACCTTGCTTTTACGCTCTCTACCGAATTAAGGACGACCGTCCTAGCTCACGGAGCTCCGAATATTCCGAATTCACTTCAGGTCCTTCCATGCATCCAATAGATAGCCCCATTGCTAATTCATTGTTTGCTGCTGCTGCGACTAACTGATGTTAAATTTCACAGAATAGTCACAGCGAGCGACTGTAGGCATTAAATTTAATGCCGCACACAGATTTAAAATAATAATAGTGACGTGAAATCAATAGGAGAGTTCAGGTTGTCTAATCAACAAGAGGCGACATAATTGATTTTTCTCAAAAATAGGCGGTGTGTGAATATAATTATATATAAATGAAAAATTGTCGATTTTAATTTTAATGCTTTCAATAGGAAAGCAAATAGGAAAAATATTCTTATAGCAAATTAAAGGTGTTTTTAAGTTTCTTCAAAATTAAGGCTCTCAAAACAATAAAAAGTTATCAATTTTGTGTTGAATTTAATGTTCATAGTTACTAATTTAATTTTTATAATATAGTGGATCCAAAGCACCTTTCCACACATATCATTTTCCATGGAGCGCCCTATCTGGCCAGGCTCATAATATGAAGTGGTGGTGAATGAAAAGTGGATTCCTCCTATTCTAACACTCATATTATTATAAGCTCATTAAATTGAAATAATTTACTTTTTATTTTTAAATTTTATTTTTCTTGTCCTTTTTCATATCTTTATAACAGGAATATTTTTTTCTGAGAATCAGATACGCATAAAGAGAAACAAAGACAAACTGTTAACGTTGGCGTAAATTCATTGTAGCACACAGAGTGGCAAAAACCGCGCAGAACACACATTTATCTTTCCCACACATTGTCCTAAATCATCTTCCATTGCAGCTGCACAAGGTAATAACTCATGTAGTGCTATCAGTAAAAACTTGAAAAGCAATTAAACGTGGAAAAGCTATTTAACTTTCTTTGAGTAAAATTTATACAGAAAAAACAGCCGAGGGCTAATGAAAGACGAGAACACATTGCTGCTCAGCCTGTATTTCCCGATCATTATCGCGTGAAACTATTCCACGCGGGCTCTTTAGCTCGTCCTTTATTTATAATAAATCTTGTGCGCTGATGAAATTTCGCGCTATGGGGAGACCTAATGAAGTATCATATTGCAGCCAGCCTTCAAATTTGGCACGCACAAATATATTGATTATTTAATGATTAACTGAGAACGCGGGAGCTCCATGTCGCTTTTACTCATTCAATCCATAAAGCTCACCCACTGAAAAAAAATGGAATGAATGGCTATAGATGGGGCGCTGCGTCATGCGATATCGCTCCAAACATCACGATAGGGGCGGTCGGACCAAAAGATTTATTATTTCATATCTTTCGAACGTGTCGCGCGCGCTCTTGGTTTTGCCAAAATCAATTACAGACAATACTTTTTTAAACAAACTTTATTATTTATAAAAATAGGAAGAAACAAGGATAAACAGGATAGTGCCACCTAATTTCATCCCTCTCTATGATGGAAATATATAAGATTTAAAATGATACATTCCTTTTCTGACGTTACTAAATGTATTAAGTTAAACAATAAAAGGTGCAAATATGTAATTTGCAAATGAATTTAATGAAAGGTGGATGAAACGATGAAACAGTTCTAATGATTTTTCGTAAAGTACATTGCGCAGAGGAAGTAAAATCATCAGAATAAGTAACAAAAATTTGTTCTCAATGCCAGTTTACGGTACGCAAGCCTTTTAAAAAGACAAAAATTTGTATCACAATTTGTTTCAAAGTTTACCATTTTGTTAGACCCAGTCCTTGGGATTCTTCAGGATTTCAGTCAGCTTTGCCTCCTTTGAGCCAGGTTCTGGCGCATGCATGTATTCCCACCTCTGAAAATTTCCCGTTACGCAAGGATCCTTGAACAGAAACCATTATACATACGGCAGTGAGAGGAAGAGACATCAAAATGCTTTCGTATCGGGCTCCAGGAGTATAGAGACCAAACTTTGTTCCTCGATCGTAAATCAGGTTGAATTCAACGTAACGACCTCTTCTAAGAAGCTGCCACTGTCGCTCAGCGTATCCATAGCCGTCCTTTTTGTGCTTTTTCACTATGGATAAGTTTTTCATTTATTTTTATTCTTGACATAATCTCCTTAATAATACCTAGTGGAACGTATGAAGGAACCACAGAATTGGCGCAACTCGTGACAAACTCGAACGCTTTTTCTTGGTTGGGCTCATCAAAGTCATCAAAAAAGATCCCTCCAACTCCTCTTCTTTCTCCTGAATCGAAAATGAATAAAAGAAAAATTTGACTTAGTAATAAAATAACTTTTAGTACCTCTATGGGTGACGTTGAAATAGTCATCACACCACGCCTTGAATTTCGGGTACAGTTTTGCATTGTGTCTGTCACAAGCTTTCTTTAAAGTTCCATGGAAGTGGCGGACGTCATTCTCGTCCAAGTAGTAGGGGGTGAGATCTGTGCCTCCACCAAACCACCACTGGCAATCACCATTTGGTTCTTGCACCTCAAAATATCTAAAAAAAATATATAAAATATTTCTGCAAAGGACTAGAAATATGTTTTACTTACCGGTAGTTGAAATGGATCGTGGGGATCATCGGGTTTCTCGGGTGAATGACAGAGCTGATGCCAAGGGCTGTAAAAGGCAACGCGCCTTCGCCCATTTGCTTCCCTCTGGCCCTCATCTGGGCCACAGCTGCGGGAGGAAGATGCCCGTGGACAACAGAAATGTTGACCCCAGCTTTTTCAAATACTTCTCCCTCTTGCATTACACAGGTAATTCCACCTCCGCCCTCTTTACGAATCCATCTGTCCACCTGCAAAGATTGTTGTAAAATTATAGATTCCAAGAGCGGTCATTTTAAAAAGGACCTTAAATTTGGTTGGCTCAGAACCGACAGAGCCGTCAGCCTCCTCCTGCTCAAGGGCTCGGCAAAAGTCAGCTTGCACTTGCATGATCATCGCCTCCATTCGAGCCTTGATATCATTGCCCTTAACGCCTTCATAGCCGCTGATCGGCTCTGCCATCCAGTCAGGCTTAGAGGCAGCTAACACGGAAGGGAAGGCAAGGGTGGCCGCTAGTCCTCCACCAGCTAAGAGAGCCAGGCGGCGGTGGAGCTGCAGTTGGCCTGGTCGAAGGTAGCGGCTACCGATAACTGCAGCAGCAGCCCGCACCAAACGGCTGAGACGGAGAGCTTGCCCGCCAGACATCGTTTGTTTATCTTTCAAAAACGTGGAATTAGATGATAACAGTGTCGTCAGATAGAGTAAAAAATAAAGACAGCTGGTCGGTGGGATCTACCTGAAAATGGTTGGTTATAATTAATAATATGGAAAAATTACAGTTTCCACTGGGTTTCGCATCTCGCCAGTTTTAATGAGAATCTCATAAAATAAAAGTATAGGTAGCGAAGACTAAATAAATATACATTATATGAAGTCGCGGCGATAATTAGTTTTTAAAACTCAATTTATAATTTAATACAAAGAAGTAGTAGTAGATATATGTGTGAGAGATTGTTGTTGTGTAAATTTAAATACATACTTCGTGTTAATATCTACCCAAATTGTTAAGATTCGTTTGAGGTGATGAATTTACCTTCGTTGTTTCATGAGATGAAAATGTATGAGCTATGAGTCGAGCAAGACCTGCATGACTTCATGCACGCAAGCCGCACGTCGAAAACGCGAAAGTGGGCGAGGTATTTACAGGGTGGGAGAGCCTAGAGGAATCAGCTGGCTGCATCCAATCTCATTGTCAGGCACTTTAAAAACGCTGCTACGGGCTGGCTACAAGAAAATAAACACTCAAATCGCTACCAGCCTTGCATCCGTTTCGCCCATTAAATTTTCCGAATTCTTTTTGTCCACACGTTAAAATCAAAAGAATAATTGTTTAACTTAAAGAAATGGCTACTAAGTTCTTAAGTAAAATTTTATATCGGTAAGATAAACCTTAATCTCAAATATATAATTATTATGGTATCTTAAGCTGTCATGCTGTCATTACACCCAGTTAGTGTTTTTTGTGTTGATTAAGTTGAAAATACAATTAAATAGTTTTTTTAAATTTTTATTTTATGGTTCAACAAAACAACCCATCTCTTTCCATATTATGTAACGGAATTTTTTAACCATCTCACAATTTCCTTCACAGTTCAACACTACGAAATTTCAGTACTGCGCCAAAGTTCAGCTCTGTTGATCCTGAGGAGCTAAAAAAATTTAGCAATTTATCCGGCCTATGGTGGGATGAAGGGGGTGAATTCAAGCCCCTTCATTCAATGAATGCTTTAAGGTTTTACTTTCTACTGATATGGTTGACCAATATTATTTTAATAAATCATATTTTTTAGGATCCCGTTTATTCGAAATGGACTAGTTAACTCCAGGGTAGTATCGACTAAAAAAGCGAACACACCCAGTTCCCTTGAAGGACTGAACATTCTTGATGTTGGTTGTGGAGGAGGAATTCTCGCAGAACCGCTTGCGCGAATAGGCGCCAACGTTGTGGGCCTTGACGCATCTGAAGAGGCAGTTCAAGTTGCCGAACAACACGCTAAATTGGATACAACCCTATCTGACCGATTGAAATACCGTCACGGCACCTTGGAAGAACTGGCTGAGGAAGGCCAAGTCTATGATGCAGTTGTCATGTCTGAAGTCCTCGAGCACATGAACAATCCTAAGCATTGTCTTCAACTGGCGTCTAATTTGGTTAAGGTATATATTCCTGTCTGCTTATTAAATCAAAAGATTGATTTTTTTCTCAGCCAGGAGGTTCGATATTTTTGACCACACTCAACAGATCATGCGTTTCATGGTTAGGAGGAATTATAGCAGCAGAGTATTTGCTCAGGCTAGTCCCACCTGGTACACATGACTGGAATAAATTTTTATCTCCTTTGGAAGTTGAAAATATGCTGAGCGACAGTGAGAAAGAAGCAATTTTTAGCTGTTTGTTTCCTCATAGCATATTTAACAGGTGACTGTACTACCCGAAGCATTCATGGGATGTCATACAATATCCTGACAAATTCTTGGCACTGGTCATCAAATGTTTCCATCAACTATGCTCTGCACGCACTTAAGCTGAGTGAACAACGGGTTGAAGAGCCCAAACAGACTGAATAAATTTGTTGTTGACGTTTGATAAATAAAAATCTGCAAATAGCTTGTCTGGATATCATGATTAAACGATTATTTTTGCGCATAGTAGAGTATTCCTAATAAAATAAAATACGTGGAAGAGAAGACATTATGTTGAGTCTAATATATTAAATCATGGAATTTTGTTCACAGAATAGTGTCATTTTGATGATTATGATTTAAAATTAGCTGCTATCCACAGCCTAGATAAAATGGTTAAATTTGTCTTTTTGGTAGGCGCTACTTAATTGTTTTTCTTTTGAATCGAGGAATCTTAGAAATAGCAAGAAATTGAAACGTTGTCACCTCCAAACATTCCTCGGCAGGCTAGACTAAATTCCCTCACATTTTCTTGCATCTTCCTCTTGTTTGCTCTTTCCCTGAATCACATAATAAATTAAGAGAAATAGCAGTAACTAGATTGGCATTAGCTTACTTGAGTATTGATTTCACAAAATTTTGCTTCACTTCTTGGCTGACTTTGGCAGATGGAAATCCTTCGATTGACATAAGCTGCTGCAGCCACCGCGTTTGATAATCAAAATATTTCTTGTTTAAAGCCAGAAGCAAATCTGACATCATATCCGCAATCGATCTAGGGCTTTCGCCTCCTATGACATGACCGACCATCAATGTTTTTCGTCATCATGGCAGAAAAACTAATTTACCAATGCAAGCCAAAATTTTCCGAACAAGCTCCTCTCCCTGGGAATGAACCACGTTTTGCAATGGCTGCATTTCTCTGCTTTGCGCTATGAAACTACTGAGGAATGAAACAGCTGCTTTCACAGTTGAACTCTCAGCCATCCCAAGAGACAGAATAGCTGCAAACGAAAATGAGTGAAAAATTGTGAATCAATTCTAGACTCTGATAATCAAAATTACCAAAATGAAACAAGACTGGCAGTCCTAGGCTTGAGTTAAGGAACAATTGCGGCGACTTTTTTAGCACTTGTGCCAGTACGTGCATCAATGACTCGACAAGGTCTGTGTGTTCTGCGGCATTTCCAGAACAAAATTGCAGTGTGAGAAGAACCATTTCGCTCAGCAAAGTTTGCATCAGCTGACACTCGCTCGCGCCAAATAAAATGAGGAACTGTGTAAAATCGTTAAGTTTGTGCACGTAAAATGTAAAACAAGGCAATAACCTGCTGGGCCAGATCCAGCGCAGATGGCTGTGGATTTTTCTTAAACATCTGCAGCAGCAAATTCAGCATCGCTGGCAAGAGCGGTTGGCAATTGTCTAGTAAATTTTGCACGGAGCATTTTATGGCCGAACAAATTGCCTGCAATAGGAAAAATGGATAATTATCACTTCAGTCCCTTGTTAGTATGCAAACATACGTCAATAACAATAGGATCATCGCCCCATATCACAGTCACTCTTTCAAATACGGGCAGAAGCATGTGCAAAACTAGCACCACGGGTTGTTGCTCTCCTTCTCCCAGCGCACCTTCCGGCATTGGCTCCAATGTTGCAAAGAGCATGGAGAACATCTTGATGCGCAAAACGATCTTGGTTTTGACTTCTGGAAGGGTGCTCTGCTCCCCAAGCAGACGCTGCAATTCCTCCAGGTACGGGCCAATTATTTGCTGAAGATGCCGAAATATCGCCTGGGGAGGCAAGCATGAAAGAACTTTTCCAAGCGGATACATAAGCCGGATGTTTTCATTGTGTAGAAGCCGGCCAGAGTCGAGGGCTTCTTTGGCAGCCTGAATGATCATCTCCGCAAATGGCTCCATGCTCACCTGCAAACTTCCAAGCTGATCATGTGTGCTTAAATAAAGGGGATTTTTTATTTCAACCTGACAGTCACGTGTGAGGTCCTTGAGTGCCATGGTGGCAGATGTAGCGTACTCTTGGGCTTTTAAACCCATGACCAGAATTGGCACCACTTGACGCAGAACATCGGTGTGTTTATTGATCCATTCTGCATAAGCACCTAAAATAAATGAATTGCATTATTTAATTACAGTTTGGAAATTCAAATTTTTGAATGAATAAAATTTCAATGTGATAACCTACCTATCAGATCAAGTGCGGAGGATATGAGTTTAGGATGACATCCAGATGGTATTCTATGAAGAGAGTTGAACAGCTGCGGCAAGTAGACGTTTTCATCATAGCTAACTGTTTCTGATACGGAATAAAATGAATGAAAGCAGGCTTCAAGAGGCCGCCACTGAGTCTTGTCTGCGGCACATTTGTCCAGAGCCTGGCACAAGTGGCCGTGCAGTAGGTGAAGCATATTTTCTTCTAACACATTGTAGCAGTATATCTAAAATTAAAGCTCTTGAAGAAACTAGCTTCGTATTTCTTGAATTCCATACCATAGTGTCTGCTACGTCTTGTCGGTAGCACCGGAATCTTTCTTTGTTCTCAGAACTCCAGGAATCCAGATTTTCCGGAAGCATAGATTTCATCAGCAAAGTTTCTGTCAGACTTGAGTAAACCGGCAGAAGTTCTTGCTTAACAATTGGATATGCCTCAACTGTCAGAGATGACATATTGTCCTGAAAATTAACGTTTTGATAAAAATTAATTTTCCACAAAGATAGATAGGAAAATGTTATGTTGTGGTAAGGATAGTAAAATCAATAATTCCATCAATACCTGGAGCAAGTACCAAAAGCTGAACGGTAGTTCACTGGAAGTTTCGTGAATTGGAAAATATCCAGACGTAGCGCTGCAATCAAGAGCTACTTTGACCAGCTGCACAGCAGCATCTTTGCAAGTTTTATCGACAGAGAGGCCGCCCATTTCTGGTGCCACCAAAGCCTTTAAAATCAGGTTTGCGTGGGTTTCAGCCACCATCACTAGCAAGCGATCAACAGAAGCCTCCACTTCCTAGAAAATATTTATGTAACATAGTTGAAATCACAGGGCGGGTGGGATTTCTTACAATGTCTCTTTCCTGATGTTGTCTGGCCAAGTGATGCAACCGCAGCCACTTGTCAGTCATATTGAGTAATATTGAAGGATACTTTCCGCATTCTGGATGTGAACTTACAGCTAACAAAGCATCAACCGAAGCGTCTGGCAGTTCGGGGTCAACAAACAGGCTTTTTTCTGCAGTGAAAGGAACAAAAGGTGATGGGTGAGAATTAGGGAAATTCTGTCTAACTCACCAGCCACCTGACAGATGATGTCGGCAATTTTAACAAGATCTGGTAAGTGCGTCCCAAACTGCACCCATGATTTAAAACAGTTTACTGCTCTCAAGCAAAGGATATCCGATTTTAAACACTCCTCCAAGGTAATAAATACTGCAAAATTAAAGCAATTAGGACAAAAAATATTATGATTTCACCATTTACCCTTTGGGATGCTGGTTTGCAGTTTGTGTCTTACTTCCCCTTTTCTACCTTGGGCTAAATGCATTGTTTGGAACTGCAAATTTATCAAATAAGAGTTCTAGAAGATTTTATATTACATGTTATAGATACCTCTTCAGGAAGCACCGTCAGTATTTCTAAAACTATGGTAGCCAAGTTTTCAGGTGGTATATTTGGTATACTAGCTGGTTGGAAAGTGACCAAAATGTCAGTGATGGGATCTTCCCAGTTTGATGGCATTGACTGAAGAGCACACATTGCCATCTGCAAACGAATCACTTGAATCTGACACTTTCAAACAAAACCAAACTACTCACTGATATGCAGAGTCGACTGAGCACAAGCTTGTTTGCTTGATGCATTAAAATCACTTCCAGTAGCCTCTTCCTCAAACCCTCCATATCCGCAAGTGGGACTTCAGCCCAAAATTTTGAAACCTGAAAGGTTCGTTTAGATGCACTGATGACATCGAATTTAAGTTTACTCTCACTTTTGCTTGAAGGGTGGAAGCTCCAAAAAACTGAACTTCTGAAGCTTTATCAAGCGCAAGAAGGGGCCAGACAAAAGACCAGGCCTCCTTTGAAGTCTGGGCTGACACGAGCCATTGATGGGTTTGGGCCTGCAACGTGCTGCTTGACAAGTAAAATTGGCGCACGGCAACCTCCACATTTTCAGCGGTAAAATCCATTTCTGCCACTAAAAAAGCCGAAATTTAATTATAAAATATCAATTAATAAAAGTTAATTTTAACTGTACCCTCAGACAGAACCGCTTCAGTCTGCTTCAGCCCTCGAATGCCAAACAAAAACAATAATAAAATATAAAACCTCCTTGAATTTTGAGACTTACTTGCTTTCCAAACAAAAACATAGCTTCAAAGGAGCCAATAGGGAGCGAAGCCAAAAGAAGACTGGCAAGAGAGAGGCAGTTCGGAATCACGTGATTCGCAGTAACCAATGCAATCACACCATAGTATATTGGGAAAGGTCACTAGAGCCATAGGGAGGTGTTCTACCTGGTACAACTATGAAAGGCGTACTCGCAGTTGTGCCATCAAGTTAGTCCTCTTTGAAATTTATATTTTCGGACCGGATCGGCTGGTGAGAAAATTCGTCCTGCCTTTTTTCCCTTCGACTGCGAATTTTTCTAGCCAAATTCGACATTGAAACCCGAAAATGAGCGGCGTGCTGTCCGTCGTCCAGAGGGCTTCAATGGTGAGAAAAAATAAATTTTCAATACATTGTAATGCCCATTCAGCTGTTATGTAACTCTTCCAAAAAACTACCTGAAATTACGTTTCACAGCTGCATAGCCGATTAGTCGATTAAATTAAGAAAATTGGTTAAGGTATAATTTCTTTCAAGAAATAGATTATTTTACTTTAATAGGTTTGTGTGATCCGTGTGATCAAGCTTTCTAAAGCTCGTCAGCTGGAATATGGATTTCTTTCAATTCTAGAAAAAATACTAATAATTACCGCGGGATTGACTAATTTTCAGATGAAGGCCCTCAGCAGACCATGGCTCGTTACTGCAAGCAGGAATTTGCACTACACAATTAATGGTAGCAACAGATCCCAGGCTAAAGTTTCAGACTCGGTATGTATTGCAAGTTTCATAACCGTGTGTGTAAATAAGATAACTGTAAAAAATGCTCAGCTTAATTTAAAAAAAAAAAACAGCACAAACTTCTTCAAAACTGCTCGCAAAGTTCAGTTTATGAACAGGATATATAATGCATTATAGGTTTCCCGTGATTACCCAGTGGTGGATCACACATACGATGCAGTCGTTGTTGGTGCTGGGGGTGCTGGCCTGAGAGCGGCCTTCGGACTGGTTGCTGAAGGTTTTAAAACCGCTGTCGTCACCAAACTTTTCCCCACACGCTCACACACGGTCGCTGCTCAGGGTGGAATTAACGCCGCCCTCGGCAACATGGAAGAGGACAACTGGCAGTGGCACATGTACGACACAGTCAAGGGCTCCGATTGGCTGGGGGACCAAGACGCCATCCACTACATGACCCGCGAGGCGCCCAAGGCCGTCATTGAGTTGGAGAACTACGGCATGCCCTTCAGCCGAACCAACGAGGGAAAAATCTATCAGCGCGCCTTTGGTGGTCAATCTCTCAAGTTTGGCAAGGGTGGCCAAGCTCACAGGCAAGGAGGAGGATTATTTAACTAAAGTATTATCATAAAAAAATCCAAACATGTTCTGCTGAAAATGGAAGTTTTCATTTCTATTGAATCATTAATTCATATTATGTCAAAATCTTTTTTGAGAAATATTACAAAAAATGTTTACAACTTGAAAAAAATACAAATCTGTAGGTATTGAATACAACTTAATTGCGTCATTAGAACTACTTAAAATTATCTGGAAATACCAAAGAACGATACTTTAAGACACGCGAGGAAAGTTGGCTAGGTTGCGTTCTGACTTGATATCGATTCACAGGTGCTGTTGTGTTGCTGACCGAACAGGCCACTCGCTGCTTCACACACTTTATGGGCAGTCGCTCAGCTACGATTGCAATTATTTTGTTGAGTATTTCGCAATGGATCTACTGATGGAAGATGGTGAATGCCGAGGTGTGCTTGCACTCAATATGGAAGATGGATCTCTGCACAGGATCAGAGCCAAAAACACCGTTTTGGCCACAGGAGGCTACGGCCGTGCTTACTTCTCATGCACCTCCGCCCACACCTGCACTGGAGATGGAACTGCCATGGTTTCTAGGGCCGGACTCGCTAATCAGGTGTGTGTCATTCTTTGCGAAAATGCAGGCATGTTTGCATTTTTTTGTCGCTTTTTACCAATATATATTTCTATTACTTCATACAATTTATTTGATCAGGAATAATTCATTGATTTTAATGCGTGGAGTTCAAAAATTGTGTTTTTATGTGCTTACAAGAGTGTCAGCCATAATGGTAACCACATTTTGTTATTTAAAACTAATTTTTGCTCTCTATTATAAATGAGTTTTAAGATAAGAGCCGCCACATTAACAAAAATAGATCGCTATAGAAATTAGTAAAAATTGTAAAATCGCAGCGTTCCTGAATAATTACGTAATTGTTCTCTGTTTTGTTAGGATTTGGAGTTTGTGCAGTTCCATCCTACTGGTATTTATGGTGCAGGATGCTTGATCACCGAGGGTTGCCGTGGTGAGGGCGGATACCTTATTAACTCGGAAGGTGAACGGTTCATGGAGAGGTACGCGCCTGTCGCAAAGGATCTTGCCAGCCGTGATGTCGTCTCAAGGTCGATGACGATTGAAATCAGAGAGGGCCGGTGAGTGTAGAAAAATATTAACAAGTCATGCAAAATGACGAATCAATGCGCAAACAGTGGCTGTGGACCCGAAAAGGATCACGTTTACCTGCAGCTGCACCACTTGCCTCCTGAGCAGCTAGCCACCCGTCTGCCCGGCATCTCAGAAACCGCGATGATTTTTGCTGGTGTTGACGTGACCCGAGAGCCAATTCCCGTGCTGCCCACCGTGCACTACAACATGGGAGGCATTCCCACCAACTACAAGGGCCAGGTTCGATTCGTTATAGAGGTCCAATTTGCTGAATCAAGGTGTGTGGTCCATTAGGTCCTGACCCACTCGAATGGCCAAGATAAAATCGTGCCTGGCCTGTACGCAGCTGGCGAGTCTGGATGCTCGTCGGTGCACGGAGCCAACCGGCTTGGTGCCAACTCACTCCTTGATCTGGTTGTATTTGGCAGAGCCTGCGCTCTTACCATTGCTAGCGAGCATAAACCTGGAGAGAAAATTGGAGAACTCAGTGCGGTAAGTCTCTCAAAAACTTAAGTATAAATGAAAGCTAAAATCACTTGAAAAAACCTGTTCTCGATATCAAATTTGCTGTGTTTATTTTACTGTCCTTTGAAAAACAAGCTTAGCCTTGATAAGGTTTTTTAATTATGCAGAATGCTGGCGAAGAGTCTGTTGCGAATCTGGACAAAATTAGATTTGCTGACGGTGACATTCCGACTGCCCAATTGAGACTTGAAATGCAGAAGACCATGCAGAATCACGCTGCTGTCTTCAGGACTGGATCTGTACTTCAAGAGGGATGCGTCAAGATGGACAAAATTTATGGAGACCTGAAACACCTTAAGGTAAGCGGGCATCGCTCAAAATATACAGTCACAATTAATATAGTAAATTTATTGTACACTAGGTTCACGACCGAAGCATGGTGTGGAACTCTGATCTAGTGGAGTCGTTGGAGCTGCAGAACTTGATGCTTAATGCGATGCAGACCATTTACGGAGCAGAAGCCAGGAAGGAGTCCAGAGGTGCACACGCCAGAGAAGACTTCAAAGACCGCGTTGACGAATTAGATTACGCCAAGCCCCTTGAAGGCCAGCAGAAGAAACCAGTTGAACAGCACTGGCGCAAACACACGCTTAGCAAAATTAACCCTGACACTGGAAAGGTAATTCCTTGTACCAACTTGACAATTGCAACTCATGACACCCCACTTTCCAGGTATCGCTGTCCTATAGGCCGGTCATTGACGAAACTTTGGACCAGAAGGAGTGCTCAACAGTGCCTCCTGCAATCCGGTCATACTAAGATCTAACAATAGAAGTCCTGCATTTGAATTAGCCAGCAAGAAAATGTATAATTTATTATAATTGCTGTATATAAAATACAAAGAAATCAGTAATTGTACGTGCAATTGCTTGATACAATAAATTGTTAAGAAACTAACAGTAAACGAGTTTTTTATATTTACTAAAATTTTAATTTTGCGACATGATAACAAGATCAAGTTATGACAAATTCTTATCTTGAAAAACTTATCTTTTGTTTGGTTTCTGTCTAGTTGTACTTATCTATCCGATTAGAAATACCCACATTATTTGCAGGCGGCAATTAGATTGGTGTTATTACGCTGAAAGAACTTGCAAAAACAGCCTCCTCATTTATCAGTTGATGGTGAGCTCGGACCATTTTTTTTTTGCTTTCGGAATATTTTCAGGTATTTTCATTTATTGGAAAAAATATAGGTAAGAAGAGTATATAACATAAGAAATTTTGACCGCTGGAACAGCTAACATTAATTATTTTCAATGCAACTAGAAACCATGTATCTTTTTGTGTTCGCCTTTTTTAAATATTAATATATAAATGTAGAAAAATGCTGCCACTAAATGGAATTTATACTTCACCGACTCCGTTTGATCCAAGTACAGTGGAAGAGAGCTCTTTGTCCGACTTCATCTTCAAGACTATTCGTACTAATTTTGATAAACTCAAGGACAAGGAATGGATAGTAAAACCTTAAAATATTTAACGAAAATATATTTAAATGACAGTAACATTTTAGATCGATGGAAATACAGGTGTCAAAGTGTATTTTCGGGACGTAGAGGACGACTCAAAAAAGATTGCGAGTGGTCTAACGAGGCTGGGGTTTAAAAACCGAGACGTTCTTTACTACGTGACTTATGAGACAGCGGTTTTGTATCTACTGCATGTTGGCGTTTGGAGATTGAACGGAGCTGTCAGAGGATGCTACCAAAAGGAAGCTGTTAGTAAGTTGAAAAACTAGTTTTCGCATAACAGGGTTGCATCATAAAGTTTATCTTTGTTACGAAAGAGGAATACGCACGACAAATAATTGAGACAAAAGCGAAATTTGTCCTGGTTGACAAGCAGACAGCAGATTTGCTCACCCAAGCCATCAAGCTTGTGGACTGGCCGATTAAATTGATCACGTTTGGTGAATTAGATTTGCCAGGATCAACGTCTGTGGAAAAATTGCTCAAAGATGATTGCTCTGGTAAGAAATATCATATTTTGCTTATATTTTGTTCTCAAATTAATTAAAAACATTAAATTATTAATTTTTAACGAGCTATATGTATAGCATATCCTGAGAAAGTGGAGGTAAATTGGAAGGATGATTTTGTGATTGTACCAAACACAAGCGGCAGTACTGGTCTACCAAAAGGCGTCATGCACACTCATTTCAACTTGATTTACTCCAACCACATTTTAAAGTATTTTTAATTATAAAATTAGTTTAAAATTGATGGTAATAATTGTACTAAATTTACAGCGGCATATCAGAATTTTCCTGGACATATATGACACCAATGTCTAATTATGCGATGGGCTGTCTGATTTTTGCCGTTCACAGCATTTATCACAGTTGCACTTTAATCCATTTGGGTACTTTTGAAAAAGAAAAGTACTTTGCCTACATCGATAAGTATAGGGTACACACACGTGTTCATAATAACAAAGTACTATTAATGATCGAAAATCCACTGTAGCCAGAAAATGTTCTGATGTATCCATTTGTGGCCACCTGGTTCGCAAAAAGCGACAAACTGGACTCGAGCAACCTGAGCTGCATAAAGGCCATTAGCATCGCTGGCTCTGTGCTAGATCCGACCACTGCTGAATTGCTGGCGAAAAAATTGCCAAGTATTAAAATTATCCAGGTGTGCAGATTAAATTTAAGTTAATACAATAATATGTAGTATATCAATTCATTTTTATAATTAATGAAAAAGGTTTATGGCATGACGGAAGCATTAAACATTTCCTGCTCTTTGATTGGAGCTGATACTCATGGAGAGTATAAAGACAAGAAGATAATTACTATCGAAAATCAAGGTAAATTTCGCATGCAATAAAATATTCAATGGAATAATGGAACGTCACATTCGTGTCAAAAAAGGGGAAATTTGTGTCTCGACCGGGAAATTAGTCCCTACAGTTCAGGCGAAAGTGATCGACATCGCCACTGGAAAGTGCCTGGGTTCAAACAAGAGGGGTCATGTTCTTGTCAAAACTCCAGCTATAATGAAGGGATATTTAGCACACAATCCTGAATCGGTAACTGTGATGCACTCATATGGTGAAATTCTTTATATCATTAATCGAGTATATTATATAGCCCTCTAGTTCTGACATTGACAATGATGGCTGGCTGCACACTGGCGATATCGGCTTCTTTGACGATCTGGGAAACCTTTATATCAAAGAAAGAGTCGACATAATGTTCAAATATTACATGTTCGTCGTGAGTAAATCAGAATAAATTGATAACCATGATTTTTAAATATTAATGAAGGTATCACCGACTGAGATCGAAGTCGTCTTGCAAGAGCACCCTGGCGTGTTACAAGTGGGGGTGGTCGGCTTGCCGCACCCTGAGAGCACCAGTGTCGCGAAGGCCTTTGTGGTGCGCAAGCCAGGGCGCAATTGCACCGAGCAAGACCTCTGCAAGTTCGTGGCAGACCGTTTGCCCAACTACAAGCATTTGCACGGTGGCGTCGAGTTTGTCGATCGACTACCTGAAAGCAGGGGCAACAAACTCGACAGGGTCGCTCTTAAGAAGTACGCGATTGAGAGAATGTGATGCCGTTTACTTGTGCCAATAATAAAAGTTAGGTAAATACTTGTTTTGATATTTAAATAAAAATTCATTTCAAAAGTACAATGTCTTGCGTTGGGTTTTTGGTATATCATGATACAAAATCCTTATCATTTGTTTGGATACTGTTTCGTTGCAAAGTACAATTCTGATAAGAACGCAAACCCACACATCATTTGGAATAGGTACGTGTTTGACAGTGTTTGAGACATTTCGTGGAAGCAAGCTAAACGGAGTATACCTATTTGATTGTTTAGCTACCGAACAAACCAGCAGGAATTTAGTTATGGTAAGATTGAAATCATTACTATATAGAATAGAATATAAAAATAATAAGATATGTGGTGCATTCAAATACTCTATGACATATAAATTTTCGTGTATAAAAAATACACAGGCTTCTTAAATTTAATAATTATTTTATCTTAAGAAATAGACTATATATGCTCAATATTTTACATTTTACTCGACAAATTTACGGCACTAAGTAAGATCCTATAAAAATTCTTATGAAAATTTAGTGAAAATGCTGCCACCAAATGGAATATACACATCTCCAACGCCCTTTGATCTAAGCTCTGTGGAAGAGAGCTCCGTGACCGACTTTCTCTTCAAGACCATCCGCAAAAATTTCGACAAACTTAAAGAAAAGGAATGGATGGTGAATTTTCCCCTTATTTTTATTTTCTGACGGTATATATATAAATTGACTGGAAATTTTCAGATCGATACAAATACAGGTACCAAGGTGTATTTCAGGGATGTGGAGGACGGTTCGAAAAAAATTGCCAGTGGTCTAGCGAGGCTGGGATTTAAAAACAGGGACATTCTTTACTATGTTACCTACGAGACGGCGGTATTGTACCTGGTGCACGTAGGTGTTTGGAGATTGAATGGAGCTGTTAGAGGATGCTACCAAATGGAGTCGGTTGGTTAGTTTAAAAATATTACTAATTTAACAGGGAAAAATATATAAATCATTAATAAGTTGATTATATAACTATTTGACTCGTTTATAGAGGAGTATGCGCGTCAGATAATAGAGACAAAAGCTACCTTTGTCTTGGTTGACGATGAAACTGCAGATTTACTTGTTCAAGCTATCAAGCTTGTGCCATGGCCGATTACACTGATTAATTTTGGAGGTTTGGACTTGCCAGGGTCTACATCTGTGGAAAAATTGCTTCAAGATGATTGCTCTGGTGAGTTCAATTTTTATGAAAGTTCTCCAAACAGCTAATATATGATTTGGTTGGCTATTTTATCTCATTTGCGTTAATTTTGGTTATGCACAGCAATTTTGATAGTTATTAAATTTTGATGTCACAATAGCTTATCCTGATAAAGTGGAAGTAAACTGGAAGGACGATTTTGTGATTGTTCCAAACACGAGCGGCAGTACTGGTCTACCAAAGGGCGTCATGCACACTCACTTCAACTTGATTTTCTACAACTGTCTCCTATTGTATTATTTGCGATAAAACAAAAAAAAACTAGTTTGTGTCTCTCGTCGCATTTATTACAGAGGCAAAGAAGAACTTTCTTGGACATTCATGACACCAATGTCAAATTACGCAATTGGTTGCTTAGTTTTTGCAGTCCAAAGCGTCGTGCACGGATGCACCATCATTCATTTGGGCAAATTCGAGAAGGAAAAATACTTTGACTATATGGAAAGGTTCAAGGTATAAGAGTGTTTAAATAAAACTTTAACTACAAGACTGTCGCAAATTTGCAGCCAGAACACGTTTTGATGTACCCGTTTGTGGCTACCTGGTTCGCAAGAAATGAAAAGTTGGATTCATGCGACTTGAGCTTTTTAAAAGGGATAAGCATCGGCGGCTCAGTGCTTGATCCGACCACAGTCGATTTATTGACAAAGAAATTGCCACAGATAAAAATTATTCAGGTAAGAAAATACACAAAATTAGAGTTTCCTTTCTATCATTTCTATTAAAGATCTACGGAATGACTGAAACATTAAATATCACCTGCACCTTAGTGGGTGATGAAAGTGGCAAATCTGATGACAAGAAAGTCATTGCCATCGAAAATCAAGGTACGTTCAAGTTAAAATTTCGAGGTTAACAAATCTAGAGCTTAAATCCTCTTTATTTAGGCGAAATTTGCATCTCGTGTGGAAAAATTCTTCCCACAATACAGGTCAAAGTGGTAGATATCGCAACTGGAGACTGTCTGGGGCCACACAAGAGGGGACACGTCCTTGTCAAAACACCCATAATGATGAAAGGCTATTTGTCTCTCAACCCTGATTCCGTAAAGCACACACAACCATTAAAAATCAAATTTAAGTTTTCAATTAATTAGCCGTCTCAATCGGACATTGATGAGGATGGCTGGCTGCATACTGGCGATGTTGGCTTTTTTGACGACATGGGAAACCTTTATATCAAGGATAGAGTCGGCATAATGTTCAAATATTTCATGTTTATCGTGAGTTAAAAACAGCTAAAGCAGTGTTTATGATACCAATCGCATGTCTTTTTAATAATTTGTAACAGGTGTCACCGGCTGAAATCGAAGTCGTCTTGCAAGAGCACCCTGACGTGTTACAAGTGGGGGTGGTCGGCTTGCCGCACCCTGAGAGCACCAGTGTCGCGAAGGCCTTTGTGGTGCGCAAGCCAGGGCGCAATTGCACCGAGCAAGACCTCTGCAAGTTCGTGGCAGACCGTTTGCCCAACTACAAGCATTTGCACGGTGGCGTCGAGTTTGTCGATCGACTACCTGAAAGCAGGGGCAACAAACTCGACAGGGTCGCTCTTAAGAAGTACGCAGTAGAGAGAATGGAGATGTGAAGAAATATGTACTTTCATGCGAGAAGTGCTTCAAATACTACTTCCGGTTAAACGGCGTTTCATAAAAAAAACATGTTTTGATTCAAATGAAATGCATCTCTACCTTTTGGTGTTTAGTTAATTTTACTGTGCTGGATTGTGCCACAGAAATTTCTTACTTGATTATTATTCATTGATATGTCTGTTGTACCAGAAGAGGGCCGGACTGCCATTGGCTGGCCCAACAATGAATCAATGGTTGGCAGCCGAAATCCTGGTTGAATTTTTCACGCCAGTCCTGGCCTGTGCGTTGTTCACTCTCGTGTCTCGTGTTTAATAAATTATTCGTCAATTCATTTTCATTATTTTTGGCTTGATTATTTGCAGTTGGACGTTGATATAATGTAAAATAAAATTTTGTAATGTCCAGATCACGAAAAATTTTAGATTAATAATATTCAACATACAATTAGTTTAGCTTATTTTGTTCTTCTCCATGTTAAGTTACTGAAGGTTTAGATTTGCAATCCATAGCTAAATGATGCAGCTGGTTTTACAGCAGAGTTCGGCAGGTTGCATAAAACTATCTCTCTTCATCAAGGCCACAGAGTATGCCAGATATCTGAAATCCTCTTGTCATGCATTTTCGTTTAAATGATGTTAAGGATCCGAGACTTATAGATAAGATTGTTAAGAGTGCACCATACAAGTAGTCTGTTGCAAGACTTTGATGTTTTTGTACCCTACCCAAGTTAAATAAATATTTTGCGTTCTTCAGGATTGGGATCGGTTTCTTGCGTCAAAAACAACATTTTGATCAAAAAAGATTTCATTTTTGCATAAAATATGAAACAAAATATGAAGATGAAACTGATTTGCGAAGTTTAATTTCTATCGATCAGCGTGTACCTAAGAGGCGACTCTGGGCCTTGAACTGCCTTGCTCACCAGTTTAACATCAGGTTGATGCCACTCTATTTTGAAATCAAGCAGCATCTATATTGAATATCATAAATTGAGTTTAAAACGAACCAGTCAGTAACATTAATTTTTACCCGTGCAACAAGTGACGCCATCTCCATGGTTGCAAATCTCATTCCTGGGCACTGTCGAACTCCATGCCCAAAAGGCTGGTAAACGTACGGATTGATTTCATACGCTTTCCTGCTCACGGGACATTTGGTACTCTCAGACCTGATCCAACGTTCAGGAACAAACTGCTTCGCTTCAGGGAAATACTCATCTTGCAAATACAAAGTACTATTGAACATAAAAAAGTCAGCTTTCTGTAAAAATAAAAATTAATAGAATAACTCTACATATAAATTAAATCGGAGCTAACATTTTTAGGTATCAGGTAGTTCCCGAGCACCATGTCCTTATTAATGAGTCTGGCATTGCCAACTGCGACCGGAGCCAACCTAATTATATGTTTTTACACAATAAATCTAGCATATCTATATCGCACATACCTCATCGACTCTTTCAAGCAAGCCTTCATGTAATTCATTTTTTCCATGTGAGCTGCAGTAATGCAATCATTTGGATCCTCTGGGACAACCGACTTCACCTCTTGGTACAATTTTTCCTGCACATCTGGATTTTTGCCGAGATAGTACAGGATCATTGCCGCTGAATTTGATGTCTATAATTATGAAATATTCGTTTGGAGACTTATCAATAGTTGGGGGTAAATTTATAAATTCAATTACAGTGTCAACGCCAGCAAGAATTATGTCCATGCCAGTAATGACAGCTCTCTTTGCGTTTGGGCTACGTTTCAACATTCTTTGAAGGACACTCATTTCAGGCGTTTCCGGTGCGTTTAAGTCCCCCATTTTATTCATTGCTCGTTCAACATACTTGTGGGATATTCTGCATTGTTAAAATTTCACGGCAAAATTTACAAGATTTCATAGATGCAAAATTATATCTTACTCGAGAATTTCTTCTTCACACTTTACGAATTTTTTCCAGGTTGGCGTATTCATGAATTTCCAAAACGGGATTTTGAATTCCAGGTCAAACATGAGGTCGAATCCAGCCACCACAGCATCAATCATTCGCTGTGCTTCTGAGCCTTTTGCAAGATTTGGCTCTAAACAACCCAAACGCGTGTCCAATGCAATCAGTGCAATTGCTAGTAAAATCATTAAGAAATACGATCAATGTTTTCCCCGTTGTGATAAGTTTTAAATTTATGTTACATTCAAGTGCCCACTTGCTAAATTCGTTTTTGAAATCTGGAGGCGTTTCCAACTTGTCGTTTCGTAGCATTTTCACCCTACATTTCAAAGAAGAATGTGCGTCTTATTTTTGTGTGATTAAAAGAAACTATTACAATTTGACAAAGTCCTTTGCGACTTCATCAGACTTTGGAATGTACTGATTAGAAACTTCAATTTTCATCATGGGCTGGTTGACGACCGTTCGAGCTTCCTGCCATTTCGGGCCGTTTCTAAAATTAAAGAAAAAACTTTCCATATATTTTAACAAGATGTGCCAATAATAAACACAAACTCATTAATAAGACCCTGGAAACCTTCAAAGAAATCTGGTCTGACTTTTTCTCGGAAGTAAGTAATACTCTGCATGGCGAAGCGCTCAGGCCACTGTCCCTCGTTTTTGTAAACCTCAGCAATCATGTCCGGATCAAATAGAAGAACCATATCTCTTCGCCCAGGAAGATTTGAAATCCTCACAATTTTTCCGTATTCATTTAAGAGAGAGTTGCTCCACTTAAAGAAATTCGACATGTCGAAGGTACCTGCATAAAATTATGAGGCAAAATAAGCAGAAGTTTATAATTTCGATAATTTAATAGTGAATAAGCATCTCAGTATAGGGTGCAGCTTATTGCTATAGTTGGCTAGAGTCAACTGCAGTTTATTTATTGTATAATACAATAAGTCAAGATCGGGTCAAATCCTTATCACGCGCAATAAAGTATTGATACACGTGCAATAATCACTTTGATGGTACAATTTTAGGCTGTTTAAAATAACTAAACGGTCATACTAGCTTAGCAACTTTTGAACAAAGCAAATGGTAATAATTACCTATTAATGGGAGGAACCTCCACGCATTGCCTATCAAGGGCAACGATTTTGGACCAGGAATCTCATCGTATAACCTGATGGAAGAGGAGACATTTGGATAAGAGGCAATTCCTGTTGAATGAATCCTTTGTGCCGCTGAAAGGATCCTCCAAATCCCGAGATTGGGTAGAAACCTTTTGGCGAGCATATCGCTTTGAAACTAATAGCACCAATTTGTGCTTTTTGACGGGCGCTGAATCAAGCGCATCAGTGCTGAGCGCGATGAGTTAACTGAATGAGAGTAGTCCTTGAAATGTTGTTGGTAGCCCCTGTTCCAGCAATTTGCAAACTGCGCTTATATTATCAGCTGCCTGACGTTAGAGTCGCAGCAAGGTCTTTCCATTTTAACCTCTTGCTTTATCATTATTTTTTTGTATTTGGTCCATCGCCATGCTAAATTATGTTTAGTTTTCAAAACACAAATAAAAATAGCAAATGACAGGTAAAAATTAAGAATATTAGATTTAATTCAATTTTCGATTCAATTAATACATTTAGCTTCTGTCGATGAGAGTGTACTTTAAAGGCGAATCTGGGCCTTGAATTGATTTGCTCACAAGTTTCACATCAGGTTGGTGCCACTCGAGTTTGAAACTGAGCAGCATCTGTGGAGTTAAAAAGTAATTAATTTTGAAAGATTTTGACAGCCTGGGAAAATTTTACCCTTGCAACAAGCGATTCCATTTCCATGTTGGCAAATCTCATTCCTGGGCACTGTCGAACTCCATGTCCAAAAGGCTTGTAAACGTAGGGATGAGTTTCAAACGCTTTCTTGCTCACTGGGCACTGGGCACTTTCCGACCGGATCCATCGCTCAGGGATAAACCGCTTCGCATCAGGGAAGTGCTCGTCTTGCAAATACAAAGTACTGTTGAACATGAACAGGTCGGCTTTCTGCAAGATATACATTAAACTTTTGCATTAATTAAATCACACGCCTAACATTTTTTGGGATCAGGTAGTTGCCAAGTGTAATATCCTTATCGATGAGTCTGACGTTGCCAACTGTCACTGGAGCCAATCTGTACGATCATATAGGGTTTGAAGTTTGAAAATAAAGTTTAACTTATTTTTCCACATATATACCTCATTGACTCTTTCAAGCAAGCCCTCATGTAATTCATTTTGTTCATGTGAGCTGCAGTAATGCACTCATTTGGATCCTCAGGGACAATCGACTTCACCTCTTGGTACAGTTTTTCTTGCGCGCCCGGATTTTTTGCAAGATAGTACAGGATCATTGCCGCTGAATTGGACGTCTATAAACAGATTCATATTTATTTGCGAGCTCTATAAATTAATTGTGTACTTGTAAACAAAATAAATTACCGTGTCAACGCCAGCAAGAATGATATCCATGCCTGTAATGACAGCTCTCTTCACATGTGGGTCGCGTTTCAATATTCTTTGTAGGACACTCATGTTAGGCGTTTCTGGAGCGTTTAAGTCCCCCATTTTGCTCATTGCTTGTTTGACGTACTTGTAGGAAATTCTACATTTTTAAAATTCTGTGGTATAGGTAAATTACTGAGATGACATCTTACTGCAAAACTTCTTCCTCGTATTTCACAAAGTTTTTCCAAGCTGGGGTATTAATGAACTTCCAAAACGGGATTTTGAAGTCTAGGTCAAAGCTAAGGCTGAAAACATTTATTACAGCATCTATCATTCGCTGTGCTTCAGAGTCTGGTGCTAAGTTGGGCTCTAAACAACCCAAACGAGTGTCCAATGCAATCAATGATATCGCTAAAATTAACAAATGATACAATTAAAGCTTCCTGTGTGTGTATATGTATTAAATTAATTTTACATTCAAGTGCCCACTTGTTGATTTCATTTTTGAAATCTGCAGGCATCTCCATCTTGTCGTTTCGAATCAACTTCACCCTAAATATTTAAGATGATTAAAAATTTGTTATGATTATTTTAAGTGTTTTTTTCACAATTTGACAAAGTCCTTTGCTACTTCATCCGACTTAGGAATGTACTGGTTAGAAACGTCGATTTTCATCATTGGCTGGTTGACGACCGTTCGAGCTTGCTGCCATTTCTCGCCGTTTCTAAAAAAATAAATTAAATTTGGTCTAGCAAAGCAAAAATATTTCAGAGAAACACACTCATTGACAAGACCCTGGAATCCTTCAAAGAAGTCAGGCCTGACTTTTTCTCGGAATTGCTTCACACTTTGCAAGACAAAGCGCTCAGGCCATTGTCCTTCGTTTTTGTAAACCTCAGCAATCATGTCCGGATCAAATAGAAGAACCATATCTCTTCGCCCAGGAAGATTTGAAATTCTCACAATTTTCCCATATTCATTCAAGAGAGAGTTGCTCCACTTGAAGAAATTGGTCATGTCGAAGGTACCTGCGAAAATTATATGCAAAAATAAAATAAAAAGTGACCATTAATAGTGGGATGCAGCCGGCCACACTTTGGTGTTTCGCAGGTTGCATAAAAAAATTCAAGGTCAGATCAGATCTGTGTGTCTCACACAATATCTGTATGTCCCGCTGTTATCACAATCACAAAGATAACTATTGTTTCAAAGTAAGAAATACTTTTAAAGAGTATAAAAATTAGTATATAAATTGATTTGAAAATAAAGTTAAATGAGGATTTTTACCGACAAATGGAAGGAACCTCCAAGCATTGCCAATGAGGGGCAACGATTTTGGACCAGGAATCTCATCATACGACCTGACGGGGGAGGAGATATTCGGAGAAAAGGCAGTTGCTACGGTTGAACGGTTCCTTTTTGCCAACGAAAGGCTCCTCCAAATCCAGGGATTGGGCAGCACATTTTTGGGAAACATTGCTCGGAGATCCGAGTAATGTCAAAAATTAGCGCTTTTTGATGGACGCTGGACCGAGCGTGAGTCAACAAAATGAAAGTTGCGATTGCAATTTTATCGTTAGCCCCTCCACCAAATTAAGAAGCTGATGTTTTTTATCATCTACCAAGCACTATAGAGGTATGTAGCAAGGCCATTTCTTTAAACGATAATTGCTATAATTATTATTGTTGATAAAGTTTTTATTGCTTAATCCTTCAAAAACGCTGTTTTCAAAACTAAAAAAATGACATACGTTTTAATTTAGATAATCTTTTATTAAAAATTAAATATGTTAACTGAGTGATACAAAAGGAAGTCACTTGTTGCGGTCAAGAATAGTAAATTGGAGGGGAGAGAGTGGAGTCTGCAGCGCTTTACTTATGAAGGTTAGAGGAGGCTGGTGCCATTCAACTTTGAACTCAAGCAGCATCTGAAGCAAAAATTAATATTCATGCCTGAAACCAAGGGATGCGACCTTACTCTCGCAATGAACGTTTCCATTTCCATGTTGGCGAATCGCATGCCCGGACATTGCCTCACGCCGTGCCCGAACGGCAGGAAAACGAACGGGTGTGCTTTGTTCGCTTTTCTCACTGGGCAACTTTTGTCCTCGCGCATCCAGCGCTCAGGTATGAATTTTTTAGCGTCGGGATAGTGCTCTTCTTGCCGATACAGAGTGCTGTTGAACATGAATATATCGGCTTTCTAAAAGCACGAGTCAAAATTGGAAGCGAAATTTGATTGGAATTGAGCCCGACCTGTTTTGGAATAAGGTAGTTATGAAGAACAACATCCTTTGGCAGTGCCCGAGCAGTTCCATTGACGACAGGTGCCAATCTGACAATGATTTAAGAAAAAATAAATTTTAAATTGATGGAAAATGTACCGCGTAGCTTCTTTGATGCACGCTTTTAAGTACTTCATTTTGTTCAAGTGTTCTGCAGTCAAATTCTCACATGGGTTTGCCAGGACGACGGATTTAATTTCTTGATAAAGTTTCTCTTGTTTGTCAGGATTGCATGCTAAATAATAAAGTGTGCACGCTGCAGTGTTGGATGTCTAGAACAATTAATTTAGAAATAAATTCTTCAATATAACGATATTGTGCCTAAAAAATCATTATTATTGTATTACTGTATCGACTCCAGCAAAAATCATATCCATGCACATGATAACTGCGCGTTTTGAGCTCTGGTCGCGCTTCAAAATCCTTTGCAACACGCTCATTTCAGGCGTTTCAGTTGCACTCAGATCTCCGAATTTGCTTCTCGCTTGGTCCACGTATTTCAGCGAGATTCTGTAAAGTGTCATTTCAATATTTTTAAAACCAATAAATAAGCTTTGAAGAGAATTATACTCAAGGACATTGTCTGAATATCCAATCAACGCTTCCATAGTTTTGGACGGAAACAATTTCCAGAAGGGAACTTTGAAGTCCAGCTCGTATGTAAGCTCAAATATTTGAACTACAGCATCAATCATCTTCTGTGCGTCAGAGTCTTTGGCCAAATGTTGTTGCAGGCAACCAAGGCGCGTATCCAAGGCTATTAAAGCAATTGCTAAACAAGTAATTCTTGTCAATACCGATCATCATGTTATAATATAAATATTTTCACATTCTAGCGCCCACTTGTGGATTTCGTTCTTGAAATCGGCAGCCATCTCCATGTTACTGCCCCTTAGAGCTTTCACCCTTGAAAATTAAGATTAATCAAATAACTTCCCAAAACCAATCTATAAATTGGCTCACAGTTTGACGAAATCTTTAGAGACTTGATCTGATTTTGGAACGTAGAGATTCGCAACTTCGATTTTCATCATCGGCTGGTTAATAATAGAGCGTGCTTGAAGCCACCTCTCACCATTCCTTCAAATTTAAAACAATTATCATTGTTACAGTTAAAATCAACTATGCAGTGTCTCACTCATTTACGATCCCTTGAAATCCCTCATAGAAATCAGGTCTGATCTTTTCCCTGTAATACTTCACGCTTTCAAATTTCATTCGTTCGGGATAAGGGCCTTCGTTTTTAAACACATCGGCTATTGTGTCTGGATCAAATATCATAATCATGTCTTTCCGGCCAGGCAAGTTGCCGATTTTGACAATTTTTCCGTATTCGTCTAGAAGAGATTTGGTCCATTTAGCAAAATCCGTTGTATCCCATGAACCTGTTATAATATAAATCATGAAATTAGTGGGAAATTAACTAACCCAGTGGCTAATTTTCCTTATTGTATACTAATGATAACGCAGACAACACAAAAAATATTTTATATCAATTAATTAATTGTCACTGGCTGCGTCTCTGAAATATTTTGCGCTAAGCTTACACTCGAGATTATGAAGAGCACCAAGGCCAAAGTTATCTTAACAACGTGATAATGAAGAAGTCAATTTGCAACGCAGAATTATATTTCAACTGAAAAGTTTTTCGTATATACCTATGTACGGCAAAAATCTCCAGGCGTTCCCAATAAGCGGAAGCGGTTTTGGTCCAGGAATTTCATCATATGACTTTACAGGTGCTGAGGCAGTAGCAGCAGCAGAGGTTGCTCGCCTTTTCAAAGCAATCAAAAACACCCTTTTCGCCAAAGGTGGCCGGTATATGGCCGGATTCGCAAGGAACATTGCGAGACTGTATTTTCAGAGGAATCCACAGGTGGACTACTAATATACACAGCAAAAATTGCAAATCAGCTGGATGATGACTTTCCTTTTTGGTGTATTATCCTTCGCAGGAGCCCCTCCACAACCATTCTGATTATCACACGGAGTGGGTTGTCCTTAAAAAAACCCATCGCTATTGACTCGAGCGCGCGCGATTATTTTGGACCACAAGGTCGAGTTCTCAATGAAGCCGGCGCACAAAAGACTAATTCGCGCATGCGACTCGCAACTATTCTAGCATTCTAGATTGAAGTAGGCTTTCCTTCATTCACTTTGTAACTAGCTACTCAGCTAGGAAAGTGCGGCCGCAATGGAATCTGGTGCGTATTTTAATATTTTTCAGTATAAATTGATGGGTTTTTTTCCTTAAAATCTAATATTGAAGATTGAAGACACTTTATTAAGAATATCCCTTTTGCTTTAATTATCTATTTTTAAGCATTTTTGAGTTACAAAAACGTTGAAGCCCTAAAAAGATTATACAGAGCTGCTGAAATTAATTTAAATCCACGGTAATTGGATTTCAGCACATTTGTAATGGTTTTAATTTCAGTGAAAGACATCTATAATCTTTCCCTGTGATACAAATGACTCTTTTAATTTCAAACAAATGAGTTTAAGTGCTAATTATATTTATATAATTAAACAATTGTCTATTGTAGCCTAAATTATATGTACACAATATTTCATTTACCAAACAACTATTTCAGCCCATATTGTTTACTCGTCCTACCCAAAAGTGCATATCCCAGAGGTGAATCTGCTTGACTTTGTCTTTGAAAGTCAAAAGAACTTCAGCCAGGAGGAACTAAACCGGCCATGGATCGTAGAACAAGAGAAGATTTTACTCGAAACCGATTTCAATTCTAGTTTTGTAGGTTGACGTGCCATCTGGGAAAAGTGTGACATTCCGACAGGCAAAGTATGACGCACAAAAAATAGCGAGCGGATTGGTCAAACTCGGGTTCAAAAAGGGCGACCTTTTGTTTTTCGTGACGACAGCTATGACGGAGCTATACCTCTTCAAGTTGGCCGTATGGATGCTTGGCGGCGGGGTCAAAGGGACCAGTGCAGTCGAGAGTCATGGTAATATAGTTATTTTGACATTTATTGTTAATCAGATAAGGGATGTTTTAATTCCCTATCATTTTCTAGAACACTATTTGCACCAGATAAACGAAATGCAAATCAAATATGTACTAACTGACTGTGAAACGCATGAATTTATCAAAAAAGCGATCGATGACTCAAACTGTCGCGGCGTCAAATTTTTCTCTTGCGGCGAAGTTGCCGTTCAAGGAACTGTCCACATTTCTAAACTCTTATCAGAGGACGCAATTGGTAATTTAAAATTCAAAATTTCATCCATCTACATCGATTGCATTTCTTCCAGTACTTCCTGAAGTCAATGTGGACGTGCGTAACGATACCCTAGTGATCTGCAACACGAGCGGAAGCACTGGAATGCCCAAAGGCGTTGTTCACACGCATTACTCATTCACAGCGAATTTGATCATGATGGAGTAAAATATTAAGAAATATTAAAACATGAGACTCATCACACAAAGCAATCTTTCAGAGCTCTGAAAATGCGACACTCTATTATGGAGTTTGTGATCAATTACGGGGTCGTGAATGTTTGCCTCGCAATGTACTCTTTGAAGTACGGTCTCACAGTATATCACCTAAATAAATTCGACAAGAATACCTATCTATCTGCACTCCTCTCTTTTAAAGTAAAATTTCACTATACTTTATTTATTTACAAATAGCCAAATCTACTTTTCAGCCTCGCTCAATAGTGTTGTATCCATATCTTGCCGCTTCATTTGCGAGAGATCCTATACTAAGCGATGTGCGGCAGCAAGGTTTCCTAAAGCATGTGATGATAGCAGGTTGGGTATTGGACTCGACAACTGCGGCTCTTCTCTCAAAAAACCTACCTGACACTCACATCCAGCAGGCAAGTTTTCTAAAGCTACACACGTTCAAAAGTTAGAATTTATGACCTGATATAGGTGTATGGCATGTCCGAAATTTTGTATGCCACTGCCACAGAAATACAAGATTCAGGAGAAGCAGCCAAAGTGCCAACTATCAAAATTGAAGGTATCAAACCACTGATATTCATGTTTTCAGTGATTTCATTTATATTGCTTCAGAAAAACTGACACCCGAAGTAATCTTTTTTTAAAAGAAGGTTACAAATTATTTACTTTAAAATAGAAAAAAGCAAATAGATATTCTGAAATAATTCAAATAATTAGTCACCATCGAGGCAACAATCAAAAGCTAATATTTTAGGACAAACCTTCACTTCTTCTGGCTCTATTCTGGCCAATATAGAGGCAAAGGTGAGTCAAAAGTTAAAATGTTTGGTGTTTTTATCTTAAATTTCCCCACTATGTGTAGATACTGGACTTGGAAACGAAGGAGCTGAAACCACCTTTGAAGGAAGGTGTGCTTTATATTCGCACTCCCGGAATGATGCGAGGATATTTTCGATCAAGCAATGGGGTAAGAAAACGTGGAGAGCAATAAACTTTGTCTTTCACTGATAATGATAAATGATGTCCTTCTCAAAGACTATCAAGTCTGATATTGACCAAGATGGCTGGATTTGCACAGGAGATGTTGCATTTTTTGACACTCATGGGCGAATTTACTTGAAGGAACGTGCCAATTTCATGTATAAATATTTGAGTCACATCGTATGTATAACAAGTTAAAAATCGTCATAAAAAATATATAAAATGAACTACGCAGATTGCGCCGAGCGAAATAGAGTGCCTTCTACAAGAGCATCCGGCGGTGATGGCTGCAGGTGTGGTCGGATTGCCAAATCTTGAAACAAACAACGTGACCAAGGCCTACGTTGTTCTGAAAGCAGGCCAGCACTGCACTCCTGAGGAACTGTGTGCGTTTGTCGCTAATAAAATGCCGGTGCACAAACAACTGCATGCAGGAGCAAAAATCGTTGAAAAACTGCCAGCCAATAGGGGAGGAAAGCTTGACAGGAGAGCTCTCAAGGACATGGCATTAAAAAAATGTGAAAAAATATGTTGCTAATTGAGGGATTACGAAATTTATTCAAATAAAAAAATGTGTTGGGGAAAATGGTGCTTTATTTTTACGTAGAACCTATTCTCCACCAATATCTCAATTAGAAACCATCGTTCAGCTCAATACACAGGTTTTATTTACTGGTGTGATAAACATTTTTTAAATACCTAAAAAAAATATAAATTCGATCGTGTTTCAAACGCTCATTTATATTGTGTCTTGCTCATTTTATTTAAAAATGGTGCTTTCGGAGTTGCAGAAAATTGAGAATCGTTATGAAATGTTGCATGGAGCAACTTTCATATTTTGGTATACCATCTTCTTCTTCAGTTGTTTGTCAATTAAAATTAACGATGAATAACGAAATAAATGCACATTTAGATCCTAATTAAAATGAAGTGCTAATGTAAAAGTGTGATCAAATTGTTTCGCTGTCTCAAAATTTAAAACGGGGGGCTTATGGAAATTAATTCTCAACGTTCTCATACTATGTTGCCTGCCAAAATAAATTAATAATTAGCCTCCTTGTATTGTGCAAATAAATTTTAATAATATACTGACAACAAGGTGCGTGCTCAATAGATAAATGTAATATGATTTACAAATTACAATTCATGAGTATGAAAGCAGCGCACGAGTGCAAGTTTGTTGCTGATCGATCTTATCGATCTTACTGTTTAACATAATATATTATCTGCACGGAAGTGACGCGCTTTGATAAAAATCTACTAATGGACAAAGGCGGCAAAGTGGACACGAGAGCACTTCTTCATCAATTTGCGATTTAAAATATTTGAAAGTAAACCGTATCAAATTTGAGTGTGTGTGCGTGTGTGTAGTATGGATTGCAAGATGTATAAGTATTCTATTACTACCAATAATTAAAAAATAATTCAATTGAGAACATACATACTGGCATGAGGTTTAAAACAGTTTTACATGTTGAGTTATGGAAGTCTATCATTTATAAAATGTTGTGATTGTTGAAATTTTATTATGTTGTCTTAGATAGCCAATTTTCACAAGTCATGCAACTTGCAGCTACGTCTTGAAAATTCTGGGAAGAAAAAACTGTAATATTATTAAAATAATTCGTATTTTATGAGAAAAAAAATGCAAATAGGAATTTTATGTTATTCTGATATTGCAATGACGATTGTTGAGACTAATAGGAATTGTGGGAAATTAAAATTTAATGAGACATTGAAACATGACACCAAGAGGTACGAATTTTCGAGAAACGTTATCTTTGAAAGAAATATACGGCCGCAAATATTGAACTTCTTTAAGACAGCTTAGTTTCTCGCATATAAAATGTAGAGAATAAAGCAAGAAATAAATGATCTCATTGAGACAGTTGCACGTCGCAAGAGTCGCCTCTAACAAGTACCATGCAGCAAGGTATGTGAAAATTTCCAGTCAACAAAAATTATAATTAAATTCAAATGAATTTTAAGGAGAAGTCCCTGAGACATCCTTCATGGACTTCCTATTTGGTGGTTTCGAGGAATCATCTAGCTACAAGGACCGACCGTGGATTGTAATGTTTTTAAGCTCTGAATCAATTAATTTGCAAAATTTATTACAATTCCATGACCAGAAAAAATTATTAATAATAGCTATAAAAGTATTAATCTTGTTCGGAAATTTCTAATTTGAAAATTTGATCTGCAGGTTGATATCCCATCCGGAAGATCAGTCACGTTTGGCCAAGTAAAGGAAGACGCTGTTAAAATCGCGAGCGGTCTAGTCAGACTGGGCTTTCGGCCAGGAGATGTTCTTTATTTTGTAACTTACGAAGCTGCACGTTTGTTCCTGGTCAAGATTGGAGTTTGGATGCTGGGTGGAGCTGTTCGAGGCTGCAGCCAAAATGAGCCTCCAGGTGATATTTTTCATTTTAACCACTCTCTAGCAAAGTATCTAATTGTAATTTTTTTAGATGACTATGCAAGGCAAATCAAAGAGAGCGCCGTTAATTTTGTACTAGTTGACTCAGAAACCATCCAAGTCATCCAACCTGCTCTGGATATCTTGAAGTATGATGGCTGTATCATTAGTTTGGGTGATGAGCCTATTCCAGGGACAACTCATATTTCTAAACTGTTAGCAGATGATGGCTCTGGTTTGTAGGATTTTTAGATTTCATAACATTTTAAAACTAAATCATTCTGCTGGCGTGCATTTAATTTGTTTCAAGATGTACATGTGTTACGGTTTTATAATATATTGCATCATCTCCTCAGCATTGAAACAGCCAACTAAAATTAATCCTAAGGAGGATCCTCTGGTGATTTTAAACACAAGCGGTTCAACTGGATATCCAAAGGGAGTGGTTCATACACACTACTCTATTGCTGAGAATATGAAATCAATGAGGTGTTTTGCAGAACTAATTTCATTGCAATTTCCTAAATAGAAATTATATTTGTTTAGAAATGTTCCACTTGAGGACTCAGTACTTGAATTTATGATCAACTACGGAGTGGGTTTTTTTACTCTCGCAATGCATTACCTGAATACTGGCCGCACCATCTACCATATCAACAAATTTGAAAGGGGAACCTATTTTGACTATTTAACAACATACAAGGTAAGAACGCCTCCGTCTGCAAAAACAAAAAATATACATTTTCTTTTAATAAATTGGATTTTGCAGCCTCGATCCATTCTGTTCTATCCTCATGTTGCTAACTGGTTTGCAAGATGCGATGACCAGCTTGAAACTCTGCGTGATGCAAACATCATAAAACTGATGTTAGTAGGAGGTTGGGTGCTGGATCCAACCACAGCAGATTTGCTCTGCGAAAAGCTATCCAACACTCATTTGATGCAGGTTCAAATACTTTTTGAATAAAATTCACATTTTTAATGCAACTGCACTAGGTGTATGGCATGACCGAGATTGGGAATTGCACTAGAACGAAAATAGGGCAAATAAAGCCATTAAAGCTGGATAGATGCACGAGCGAGGGTACAAACTTAAACTTACGCAAATTGGACAGTCTAATTTTACTAATATATGTGTTTTAGGACAGGTGGTTACTTCTTCTGGAATGTTTCTACCCTCATACGAAGGAAAAGTAAATTTTTATTTCTGATACTTTTTTTGAGCAGCATTTAACACGCTAAATTTATTAACATCAGATACTCGGTGTTGATGACAAGAAGAGAGTTGGTCCACACGAACTTGGGGAGCTATACGTGAGATCGCCCTGTATTGCGAAAGGTTACTTGATGCCAGGCAATAAGGTATTTGAAAACAATATGGCTAAATATGAAATATAGTTGACAATTAATTTATAAGGTGCAAAAATTAACTGACGAAGAAGGTTGGTTCCAAACTGGCGACCTCGGGATCCAGGACGAAAAGGGCAACATATTTATTAAAGAGAGGGCAAGGTTCATGTACAAGCATCGTGGGGATTTCGTATGTCTCTCCGTCCTACTTCTTTTTCTGTGACTATTTATATTTTCTTCCAAACAGGTGTTGCCCTCAGAAATCGAGGCTGTGCTTCTAGAGCACCCTGATGTCCAAGAAGCTGGGGTAGTTGGAATGCCTCATCCTACCACTAATAATACCTCAAGGGCTTTTGTGGTAATAAAAAAAGGCGGAAAGCGCAACGAGGAAGAGTTATGCAAATTCATTTCGGACCGGTTGCATTATAGCAAGCATCTTCACAGCGGGGTGCGATTCGTTGAAAAACTGCCCGTGAATAGAGGCGGCAAGTTGGACAGGAAAGCTCTTCGACAATTTGCACTTGACAACAATTAAATGTCTCCATCTTTAAATTCGTGTTAGTTGCTAACAGAAAAAGATGAGGAGAAATAGTGTAGAGATGATACAAATAAATAGAGTATTTTGAAAGTTTCTTAGCGCATTTCTATTTAAATTATCAAAATTTAAATTTCACTTAAAAATTAATACTTTACATTTGAAAGATTTTTTAATCACGTTACGCTCGCATTCACCAATAAGAGCAATTCCTTGCTGTAAAAAATTGTGAATTTTGCTCGTTGCTTTTTTTGACGTACTTGTAGGAAATTCTACATTTTGAAAATTTTTGTGGTATAGGTAAATTACTGAGATGACATCTTACTGCAAAACCTATTCCTCGCATTTCACAAAGTTTTTACCAACTGGGGTTTTAATATACTTCCAAAATGGGATTTTGAAGTCTAGGTCAAAGCTAAGGGTGATAACATTTATTACAGCATAGATCTATCATTCACTGTGCTTCGGAGTCTGGTGCCAAGTTAGGCTCTAAATCGTCCATGACCAGCTGATTACGTACTTAAATATACATAACGTGATAGACGAGTTCCAGTCCGGCTTCCGCAGGCAGCATAGCACGACCACAGCGCTTTTGAAAATCTCTGAGGACTTGCGGATTTCTAATTTCCGTGGTGAGGTAACCCTTATGGTTTTCCTTGATTTTTCAAAGGCGTTTGATTTGGTCGATCACGCTCTGCTGCTCAGGAAGCTGACGCAGCTAAATTTTTCTGATTCAGTTTTAAATTTTTTTAAAAACTTTCTAAGTGAGAGAGAACACGCGATTCGTGACAAGGACGGAAAATTCTCAAGGTGGGTCCGCATTGAGGCCGGAGTTCCTCAAGGGTCGGTGCTCGGTCCGCTTTTGTTTTCCGTCTATACCCACGACGTAGTGTATCTCTTTCAAAATCGGTGTAAGTACCATATGTACGCAGATGATATTCAATTGTATATTAATTGCAAGCCTGAGGAGTTGGAGCACGCTATTGCGGTTATGAACAGTATTTTGTGCGACGTGGTCGCCTGGTCGGAAAAGCACGGTTTAAAGCTCAATCCGCGCAAGACGCAGGTGCTAGTTGTTGGCTCTGAGAGATCGCACTCAAAGCTAAACTTGGCGCAGTTAAGTAAAGTTAAAATGAACGACACTGAAATTCAATTCAGTGATGAAGTGGAAACTGGCTGTGTTGAATTTGACTATAGTGACAAAGTAAAAAATTTAGGAGTTGTTTTTGACAAGCATCTGAAGTGGGTGGGTCAAATTTCTAAAATATTTCAAAAAGTTTATGGTTCACTTAAAAATGTAGAAAAATTTCGAAATGTCACGCCAGAAAAAATAAGAATTAAACTAGTAAAAACTCTAATGCTACCCCATTTTGATTATGGTGATATCGTGTTCTGTAACCTTAGCGCGGAGCAGCTGAATAAGCTGCAAGTTTTACAGAACAACCTCATGAGGTATATATTTGACGTCAAACGCGGGCAAAACTTGTCATCTTTGTATAAAAAGTGTCGTATCTTAAAGATTACAGACAGACGTCAATTGCATGTATTAACACAAACACATAAGATTTTGTACAATAATTGCCCTGAATATTTAAAATGTTATGTTACCCCCATGCGCGATGTTGACTTGATAGGCAGGTCCAGAGCTCATCGATTGAGGCTTCTGGCTCCGCGTGTAAATGTTACTGTGCCTGAACAGTGCTTCCAAGTGCAGTGCTATCGTCATTGGAATAGTCTTTCACCAAATTTGTGTATGAACGAGAATTCAAGTGCATTTAAGAAGAAAATTGAAGAAGCAATATTCTCAAGCTACCATTAATTATTACTTCCTTCCAAATGTTGTTCCTACATAATTGTATCATTACTTTATGGATGTGTGCTGATTTGGGGCAGAGTTGCCCTGTCAGCCCATAATAAAAAAAAACTTAATTTTGAAACTAAACAACCCAAACGAGTGTCCAATGCAATCAATGATATCGCTATAATTAACAAATAATGCGATTAAAGCTTCCTGTGTGTGTGTGTATATATGTATTAAATTAATTTTACATTCAAGTGCCCACTTGTTGATTTCATTTTTTAAATCTGCATGCATCTCTATCTTGTCGTTTCGAAGCAACTTCACTCTAGATATTTAAGATGATTAACTTTTTGCCATGATTAATTAAAGTGTTTTTTTCACAATTTGACAAAGTCCTTTGCTACTTCATCCGACTTTGGAATGTACTGGTTAGAAACGTCGATTTTCATCATTGGCTGGTTGAGACGACCATTCGAGCTTGCTGCCATTTCTCGCCGTTTCTAAAAATTTAAATTAAAATTGCGTTTAGCAAAGCAAAAGTATTTATGAGAATACTTTCACTGACAAGACCCTGGAATCCTTCAAAGTCGGGCCTGATTTTTTCTCGGAATTGCTTCACACTTTGCAAGACAAAGCGCTCAGGCCACTGTAATTCGTTTTTGTGAACCTCATTCGCAGGTGCCCCTCCACAACAATTTTGGACCACAGGATCGAGTTCTCAATGAAGCCGGCGCATAAAATATTAATTCGCGCATGCGACTCGCAACTCTTCTAGCATTCTAACAATAAGTTGAAGTAGGCATTTCTTCATTCACTTTGTAGATAGCTACTCAGCTAGGAAAGTGCGAAGAAAGCAGTGAGGCCACAATGGAATCTGGTGCGTAATTTAACATTTTACAGCATAAAATTAATGATGATGGTTTTTATAAAAATCAAGTAGATCAATTATTCAAATGTTCCTTTGCTTTTTTGAGCTAGTACTTTTTGAAGCATTTTGCTGAATGGCAAAATTTTTGAAGCCCTACAGCATAAACAGCAGCTGCTGAAAATACTATAAATCCATGTTAAATGGATTTCGGCACATTTGTAATGGTTTAATTTTCAATGATAGACAATATTTATAATTTTATACTTTGATACAAATTACTCTTCAATTTCTAACAATTCAGTTTAAATGCTAATAAAACTTAAAAAACAATTATCTAATCGTAGCCCTAACTTTGTTTAACATTTTATTTACAATAAACCTATTTCAGCCCACATTGTTCACTCATCCCATCCAAAAGTGCATATCCCAGAGGTGAATCTGCTTGACTTTGTCTTTGAAAGTCATAAGAACTTCAGCCAGGAGGAACTAAACCGGCAATGGATCGTAGAACAAGAGAAGATTTTACTCGAAACCGATTTCAATTCTAGTGTTGTAGGTTGATGTGCCATCTGGGAAAAGTGTGACATTCCGACAGGCAAAGTATGACGCACAAAAAATAGCGAGCGGATTGGTCAAACTCGGGTTCAAAAAGGGCGACCTTTTGTTTTTCGTGACGACAGCTATGGCGGAGCTATACCTCTTCGAGTTGGCCGTGTGGATGCTTGGCGGTGGGGTCAAGGGGGTCGGTGCAGTCGAGAGTCATGGTATTGTAGTTATTTATATTTATTGTTATAAGATAAGGGATGATGAAATTCCCTATCATTTTCTAGAACACTTCTATTTGCACCAAGTTAACGAAATGCAAATTAAATATGTACTGACTGACTGTGAAACGTACGACTGTATGAAAAAAGCAGTCGATGACTCAAACTGTCGCGGCGTCAAATTTTTCTCTTGCGGTGAAGTTGCCGTTCAAGGAACTATCCATATTTCTAATCTCTTATCAGAGGACGCAATTGGTAATTTAAAATTCAAAATTTATTCCGTCTACATCGATTGCATTTCTTCCAGTACTTCCTGAAGTCAATGTGGACGTGCGTAACGATACCCTAGTGATCTGCAACACGAGCGGAAGCACTGGAATGCCCAAAGGCGTTGTTCACACGCATTACTCATTCACAGCGAATTTGATCATGATGGAGTAAAATATTAAGAAATATTAAAACATGAGACTCATCACACAAAGCAATCTTTCAGAGCTCTGAAAATGCGACACTCTATTATGGAGTTTGTGATCAATTACGGGGTCGTGAATGTTTGCCTCGCAATGTACTCTTTGAAGTACGGTCTCACAGTATATCACCTAAATAAATTCGACAAGAATACCTATCTATCTGCACTCCTCTCTTTTAAAGTAAAATTTCACTATACTTTATTTATTTACAAATAGCCAAATCTACTTTTCAGCCTCGCTCAATAGTGTTGTATCCATATCTTGCCGCTTCATTTGCGAGAGATCCTATACTAAGCGATGTGCGGCAGCAAGGTTTCCTAAAGCATGTGATGATAGCAGGTTGGGTATTGGACTCGACAACTGCGGCTCTTCTCTCAAAAAACCTACCTGACACTCACATCCAGCAGGCAAGTTTTCTAAAGCTACACACGTTCAAAAGTTAGAATTTATGACCTGATATAGGTGTATGGCATGTCCGAAATTTTGTATGCCACTGCCACAGAAATACAAGATTCAGGAGAAGCAGCCAAAGTGCCAACTATCAAAATTGAAGGTATCAAACCACTGATATTCATTTTTTCAGGGATTTTATTTGTAAATGCATCATTTAAACTGACACCCGGTATAATCCATTTTTTAAAAAAAAGGTCACAAAATATTTGCTTTAAAATAGAAAAAATAACATTAAGATATTCTGAAATAATTCAAAATGTAATATACCAACAAGGCAAAAATCAAAAGCTGATATTTTAGGACAAACCTTCACTTGTTCTGGCTCAATTCTTGCCAATATGGAGGCAAAGGTGAATCAAAATTTACTTTATTTGTTGTTTTTGTTATGAAATTTCACCGTTTTGTTTAGATACTGGACTCAGAAACTAAGGAGCTGAAACCACCTTTGGAGGAAGGTGTGCTTTATGTTCGCACTCCCGGAATGATGCGAGGTTACTTTAGCTCAAGCAATGTGGTATGAAATCGTGGAGAGCAATAAACTTTGTATTTCATTGAAAATCATTCCTGTCTTCCTCGAAGACTATCAAGTCAGATATTGACCAAGATGGCTGGATTTGCACAGGAGATGTTGCATTTTTTGACACTCATGGGCGAATTTACTTGAAGGAACGTGCCAATTTCATGTATAAATATTTGAGTCACATCGTATGTATAACAAGTTAAAAATCGTCATAAAAAATATATAAAATGAACTACGCAGATTGCGCCGAGCGAAATAGAGTGCCTTCTACAAGAGCATCCGGCGGTGATGGCTGCAGGTGTGGTCGGATTGCCCAATCCAGAAACAAGCAACGTGACCAAGGCCTACGTTGTTCTGAAAGCAGGCCAGCACTGCACTCCTGAGGAACTGTGTGCGTTTGTCGCTAATAAAATGCCGGTGCGAAAACAACTGCACGCAGGAGCAAAAATCGTTGAAAAACTGCCAGCCAATAGGGGAGGAAAGCTTGACAGAAGAGCTCTTAAGGAGATGGCATTAAAGGATATGTGAAAAACGTTGTTTATAATTGAAGGATAGCGAAATTTATTTAAATAGAAAATGTTTTGGGGGAAATGGTGCTGTGTATTTTACGTAGAGCCTATTTTCTACCAATATCCCAATTAAAAATCATTGCGTTTAGCTCGAGAAACAGGTTTTCTCTACTGTATGGTGATAAACTTTTTTAAATACCTCTAATAGAATAAATAATTTGCTTATAACTCGTGTTACATTGCTCATTTATATAGTATCTTATTCAATTTAATTTTAAATGGCGCTTGCTGAGTTATTGAATCTTGAGAATATTGAGAACCTTTATGAAATGTTGTAGTGTAACTTTCATATTTTCACCCAGTGACATTTTTCAATTTGAGTATCTATGAATGACGAGATGCTCATCAGATCCTAATTAAAATGAAGTGCAAATGTAAAAGTGTGATCAAATTGTTTCACTGTCTCAAAATTTACAATAGTGGGCTTATGGAAATTAATTCTCATACTATGTAGCCTGCCATAGTAAATTAATTAGTATTTGTAATGCAAATAAATTTAACTAATATATTGACAACAAGTTGCGCGCTAAATAAATAAATGAAATATGATTGCAAATAAGGAGTGTGAAAACAGCGCCATTATGCAGCGGTGCAAGTTTGTTGCTGACCGACTTTTTTACTACTTAACAAATCTGCATGGAGACACGCGCTTTGTTGAAAATCTAATGGACAGCTAGGTGGAGAGGAGAGCACTTTAGCAATTTGGGCTTCAATTTTTTATAGAAGCCGTATCAAATTTGAGTGGTGTGTATTGAATGCAAGATGACAGTACAATTTACCCTATTTACTACCAATAATTAAAAATCAATTCAATTGTGAACATACTGCCTTGATGTTTGAATAAGATTTACATATGGTAAGATGGTGAGCTATGGAAATCGATCGTTTAAATGTGATATTTGAAAATTTTCTCTGCTGCCTGGAACAGGCAATCTTTACATGGAAGTCATGCAACTTGTGGCCACATCTTGAAAACTTTGAGAATAAAAAATGTAATATTACATTACGCGTTTGATTAAAAATTTCAAATAAGGTTTATTTAACTATTCTGATATTGCAATGACGTTTGTTGAGGCTAATAGGAGATTTAAGAATTTTAAATTTAGTGAGACTTAAAAATATTTGACTCCAAGGTAATAAATTTTATAGAGACGTTATCTTTGAAAGAAATTTACGGCCGCCACGGCCGCAAATATTGAACTTTCATTAGCCAGCTTAGTTTATGGCATATCAAATATAGAGAACAAAGCATGAAATAAATGACCTCATTGAGACAGTTCCACTTCGCCAGAGTTGCCTCTAACAAGTACCATGCAGCAAGGTATTGTGTAAATTTCCAGTTAACCAAAATTATAACTCAATTCAAATCAATTTTTAAGGATTACCTTTCGAAAAAGTCCCTGAGATTTCCTTCATGGACTTCATATTTGGTGGTTTCGAGGAAACATCTAGCTACAAGGACCGACCGTGGATTGTAATGTTTTTATGCACTGAATCAATTAATTTGCAAAATTTATTACAATTCCATGACCAGGAAAATTATTATTAATAGCTATAAAAGTATTAATCATGTTCGGAAATTTCTAATTTGAAAATTTGATCTGCAGGTTGATATCCCATCCGGAAGATCAGTCACGTTTGGCCAAGTAAAGGAAGACGCTGTTAAAATCGCGAGCGGTCTAGTCAGACTGGGCTTTCGGCCAGGAGATGTTCTTTATTTTGTAACTTACGAAGCTGCACGTTTGTTCCTGGTCAAGATTGGAGTTTGGATGCTGGGTGGAGCTGTTCGAGGCTGCAGCCAAAATGAGCTTTCAGGTGATATTTTTCATTTTAACCACTCTCTAGCAATATATCTAATAGTAATTTTTTTTAGATGACTATGCAAGGCAAATCAAAGAGAGCGCCGTTAATTTTGTACTAGTTGACTCAGAAACCATCCAAGTCATCCAACCTGCTCTGGATATCTTGAAGTATGATGGCTGTATCATTAGTTTGGGTGATGAGCCTATTCCAGGGACAACTAATATTTCTAAACTGTTAGCAGATGATGGCTCTGGTTTGTAGGATTTTTAGATTTCATAACATTTTAAAACTAAATCATTCTGCTGGCGTGCATTTAATTTATATCAAGATGTACATATGTTACGGTTTTATAATATATTGCATCATCTCCTCAGCATTGAAACAGCCAACTAAAATTAATCCTAAGGAGGATCCTCTGGTGATTTTAAACACAAGCGGTTCAACTGGAAATCCAAAGGGAGTAGTTCATACACACTACTCTATTGTTGAGAATATGAAATCGTTGAGGTGTTTTACAGAACTAATTTCATTGCAATTTCCTAAATAGAAATTATATTTGTTTAGAAATGTTCCACTTGAGGATTCACTACTTGAATTTATGATCAACTACGGATTGGGTATATTTATTCTCGCAATGCATTATCTGAATACTGGCCGCACCATCTACCATATCAACAAATTTGAAAGGGGAACTTACTTTGAATATTTAACAACATACCAGGTATGAATACCTCCGTGTGCAATAACAAAAAAATATACATTTTGTTTTAATAAATTGGATATTGCAGCCTCGATCCATTCTGTTCTATCCTCATGTTGCTAATTGGTTTGCAAGATGCGATGACCAGCTTGAAACTCTGCGTGATGCAAACATCATAAAACTGATGTTAGTAGGAGGTTGGGTGCTGGATCCAACCACAGCAGATTTGCTCTGCGAAAAGCTATCCAACACTCATTTGATGCAGGTTCAAATACCTTTTGAATAAAATTCACATTAATGCAATTGTAACAGATTTATGGCATGACCGAGATTGGGTTTAGCACAAGCACGAAAAAAGGGCAAATAAAGCCATTAAAGCTGGATAGATGCACGAGCGAGGGTACAAACCTAAACTTACGCAAATTGGACAGTCTAATTTTACTAATATATGTGTTTTAGGACAGGTGGTTACTTCTTCTGGAATGTTTCTACCCTCATACGAAGGAAAAGTAAATTTTTATTTCTGATTCTTTTTTAGAACAGCATTTAACACGCTAAATTTATTAACATCAGATACTCGGTGTGGATGACAAGAAGAGAGTTGGTCCACACGAACTTGGGGAGCTATACGTGAGATCGCCCTGTATTGCGAAAGGTTACTTGATGCCAGGCAATAAGGTTTTTGAAAACATTATGGCTAAATATGAAATATAGTTGGCAATTAATTTATAAGGTGCAAAAATTAACTGACGAAGAAGGTTGGTTCCAAACTGGCGACCTCGGGATCCAGGATGAAAAGGGCAACATATTTATAAAAGAGAGGGCAAGGTTCATGTACAAGTATCGTATGGATTTCGTATGTCTCGCCGTCCATACTACTTTATTTGTACTTTTTTATATTTTCTTCAAAACAGGTGTTGCCCTCAGAAATCGAGGCTGTGCTTCTAGAGCACCCTGATGTCCAAGAAGCTGGGGTAGTTGGAATGCCTCATCCTACCACTAATAATACCTCAAGGGCTTTTGTAGTTATTAAAAAAGGCGGAAAACGCAACGAGGAAGAGTTATGCAAATTTATTTCGGACCGTTTGCATTATAGCAAGCATCTTCACAGCGGGGTGCGATTCGTTGAAAAACTGCCCGTGAATAAAGGCGGCAAGTTGGACAGGAAAGCGCTTCAACAATTTGCATTTGACAACAATTAAATTTCTCCATCTAGTAAAAATTTGTGTTAGTTGGCTAACGGACAAAGATGAGAAATGGTGTAGATTATACAAATAAATAGAGTATTTTGAAAATTTCTAAGCGCATTTTTAGTTTAAAATCGGAGACAAATTTCTTGAAAAACTAATGCTATTGATTCGAAAGATTTTTCAACCACGTGTTACGCTCGCATTCACCAATAAGAGCAATTCTTTTTGCTGTGAAAAATTGTGCAAGTAGTGCAGTTGACTATGTGCTTAATTTTACCCATTTAACCAATTTTTTCTATTCGTGCCATGGCAGTCACATCTAATTAAAATGGAAACTATAAATGAAAGCTAAATCTGTGGCTAACCACATCCCCAATAAAATAGCATCTTAAAAACATTGTTTTAGTGTGTCTACAAGTATATGTCAATATATATACATAGTTTCACATGACACACAATTTTCCACGACCCAAACAAGGTTAAAATTTTCAAGTCACATGACGATAGAGTGACAGCAAAATAATATTATAAAGTCCTGGTGAGCAGGGGCACGAAATTGTTCGAACGACTGTCACTTTTATGTTTTAAAAAGTTTAACGGAAAGATTTATTTCAGTAAAAATTGGATACGATTTCTTGGACCTTAAACTTTATCATACTTATATTTGCCAAACAAGTTCAAAATATTAACCAGTATCTAGTAATCAACACAGATAAGGCAGCTCAACTTGTATATTTTGTAGCAGTGCGCAGTTGACTTTCTGAGAGGAAAACCACTAAAACTATGGCTGGAAAAGGTACAAAATATTTCTATCGTTTATGTCATTTTCACACTTTCGTTCTAATTTTTATTCACAGGATGGAAGTATGAAGACGTACCAGATGTGTCGTTTACGGATTTTATATTCAATGACCACGATAAAAGAATTGAGTCTTACAAAGACCGTCCATGGATCGTACTAAAATTGGAAAGGAGTCATCAGCATTTTTTATCGTCTTATATAATTTGATTGTAGGTGGATATTCCGTCGAACAAAACCGTGACCTTTGGACAGGTTAAACGAGACGCGACAAACATAGCAATCGCTCTAGCCGAGCTAGGTTTCAAAAAGGGTGACTCGCTTTTCTTCGTTACCCACGGATTTGCTAATCTCATTTTGGTCGAAATCGGCGTTTGGATGCTGGGTGGAGTAACCAGGGGTTGCGACCAGCAAGAAACAATCGGTTGGTACACGGTTTCATAATTTGAATTTCGATTTTAACTGATAACTTGGAGTAGAGGTGTATGCACAACAGATAAAAGAGATGGAAGCCAGATTCATTGTGATCGACGAGGACACGATGGACATCGTCCAAAAAACAATAGAGGCGTTCGAATTAGAAGTAAATTTAATCAGTATTGGGGACCAAGATCTACCGGGAACTGTGCACATTTCCAAGTTGCTTGACAATCGGAAAGGTATGCATTTCTACCGTCTAATTTGAGCTAATGTCCAGTAAAAAAATTATCATTATAGATAACATTGAGTTCATATAATTATGATAATTACATATGTGTGACAGAGTATATCTAATATTATTTTTGATATAATTTTCCTTGTTCCGTCGACGCCAAGACCGGTCCTCTATTGCAATAATTAATACTTTAATTGCCTTTTCCGTAAGAGGATCCGAGACATGAAGTTTATTATAAATGTATGTAATGTACATAGTGCAAACACAAGCACTTTTTTAAAAAAAATATGTATCATTTCGAACCGCGCGTTTCCTTGATGATTTTACATAAACATAATAACATCGCAGCCTGTTCATGCAAAAGCATGCAAGAAAAATTCAGCTACATACCTTTTGCCCTTAAGACGTGTGTAAAATCCTCCTCGTTCCATTATATCTATTCCAAATTGGTAACACCCCATATCACCATAATCTTCTTGATTTTCTGCTGGTTACATATCTCTTCTGGTATTGTATCAACACACACCACACACACTACACACAATGATTCACTGAAAAACAACGCGTAGCACAAGCACAATGAATAGTTTGGAGCAAACAACTGAAATTGCGAGCGAAATGAACCACACTCATGCATTCCGATCATCAGCTGGGACTGAAGCGAGAAGCGACTGAAGTTCAATTTTTTTACACCAATAAGCATGGATGCTAAGAATATGTATTGCCGAATCTTGGATCAGTCACAGCCTCAGCTAGCTGCTCCTGCTTGCTGGTTCGTTGAACAATGTATGATCATTACGAAGACTGCATGGCGTTTACGTTATGCTCTATTCTAGCAATATTGCGCTGCAGGGAGTGCAGGGTGAAAGAAACCGACGAAACTTAAAATCAGATATAAACACGACAAACGCTTAAAAATGCCTAACAAATTTGTGATGCTGCTCCTATCTATCTGTCTCTGCATTTTATTACAAAAAATATTAAGCGGATTAAGCGTTACCGTTACCGCTGCCACACTATAATATTTATATTTACTCCAAAGCTTCACATTATTTTTAATCGAATCCCCATTGCAACTTTCACTTCTAATTTTTTCCTTTAACCATCTAGTGATCTAGGACCTATAGTACATGAAATCTTAAGATTTGTCCGATTTTTCCTGGGTGCGTGTGTCCTTTAAATTGCTCTTACACAGTATCATTGTTTTTAATTAATAATGAGGTTTCCAGAGTAAAATTCCTAGAAAAATTAGTTAAAATATAATGTTATTATATCTTTATTGTCTTTTGGTATATATGCTAACTATGTATTATATTTATGGTCCTGCAGACTCTCAGTTGAAACCAGTCAAAATAAACCCAGCAGAAGATCCGATGATCATTTTTAACACGAGCGGCTCCACTGGCTTCCCAAAAGGCGTGTTGCACTCTCACCGCTCGAGCACCGCTTTTGTACTAACATTGAAGTAAGTGTTTCATAATGAAAAAATTTACTGATTCCGTAATAAGACTGATTCAAAAATAAATTTTTTTTATTTAGAGGCTTAAAAATGGAAGAAACATTGCTACAGTTTTCCATAAATTATGGAGTTGGAATCTTTGGCATAGCCTTTGATTTTTGGAGATCGGGGCACACAGTTTATCACATTAACAAATTTGAGAAAGACTCGTCATACTTCCAGCATATAATGAAACACAAGGTGCGTCCAACAAATATCTCAATATAGTGTGATAAATCTAAGTTTTCTCGATACAGCCGCGCAGCCTTTTGATGTACCCTTTCATTGCGAACTGGTTCGCTAGATGTGAGAAAGAAGTTGCAAGATTGCGCTCTGAAAACTTTCTAAAACTGATTATGATAGGCGCATGGGTCCTAGACCCAACTACTGCAGATCTTTTATTTGATCTTCTTCCAAACACACACCTAGAACATGTGAAATGGATTAAACTTGAGATTACAGAGTTTCATCTTTCATTTTCTAGATTTATGGAATGTCAGAAGCTGGATTTGTTGCAGCAAGTTTCCCGCCTGGAAAACCTCAAGAGTTGATGAGATTCGTGAAAGATAGTGCGATGATACTTTTTTATAATTAACAAAAATTTATTTATTATGACTTTTTAATCAGGTCATGTTTACATTTCAACTGGTCTGCCTTTGCCAAGAGTGGAGATTAAGGTTTTTATTTTACCATTAAATCATTTTACGCCGAATTAAAACTTCCAGTATATTTTTGCCGTTAGGTTATTGACATGTCCACTTCTGAAACATTGCAAAGGGACCTGGAAGAGGGTGAAGTTTGCGTCAGATCACCCGCTATCGCAAAAGGCTATATTGTGGGTCCTGGATACCAAGTAATGATAATTGCACTACATTATTTAAATTAAAAATATCATTTACGACACAAATTCCAGGTTGATTCATTCGCACTTGATGATTATGGCTGGTTCAAAACAGGAGATGTCGGTTTCCTGGACGCAAAAGGTCGCTTGTACATAAAGGACAGAGTCAAGTTCATATACAGAGTTGAAGTTTCGTTTGTAATAGCGTCAATTTAAAATGAGGGTACGGTTTTTAATTTCTATTTGGCCTTTTTAGGTATCAGCGATTGAAATAGAGTCGGTGTTGCTGCAACACCCTGATGTGCAAGAAGCAGGTGTTGTGGCTATACCTGAACCTGTAGTGGTCAACATTTCGAGGGCGTTTGTTGTTCTTAAGCCTGGCCGCACTTGTTCAGAAGCGGATCTATGCAACTTTGTGGCAGACCGCATGCCCGATTGTAAACGGCTACATGGTGGTGTCCGGTTCATCGAGAAACTCCCTGCAAATAAAGGTGGAAAGCTGGACCGAAAATCCCTCAAAGAATTCGCTTTGGCTGACAATGAGTAATAGCATTGATTGTTCGATCACAAAATGTACATAATAAATTTGGAATATTGGTTGTTATACTGAGAGCCCTTTCATTGCTCTTCGGCCCGTTTTGTAACATTGAGTCAATCATTAATAATATACAGTTATAAATTAAGTAAGTGCGCATCACTTAAAAAAGCTGAAACGTTTTCTTTGCTTTATTATTTAAAAAAGGCAAAAAACAAGTTCTGAATGAATTAACGAAATTAACCACCTGTAGCCACATATTAAAACATTTTAATGCATAAGAACTGTGGCACAGCGCGGCGAGAGATTGCACCATGTAATTAAACGTTTTGGCTCTATTTAGCCAGCACTGTTTGCTAATTCTGTCCAAAAACGTTTTGTGATTTTATATCCAATTATTTATTTATGTATTTTTAATGACAAGGCAGAAGAATCAAGAATATATATAAATACATGTATAAGAAATTAAAAAAAAGGAATTTAGCAATACAATAGTGATAATTTTATCAATTCAAACTCCGTTTTATTTTGTAATAAGAATTATAGGAGAGTAATGCACTAGCATTATCAGGCAGGGCTCATTAGATGGTAAAAAAGTTTTCGCGCTCAGTCAGGCAAAGTGCGACAGCAGCGCCGCGCCCACTTTCGGTACTGGAACGGGCAACGTAAGTAAACGTAGATTGCTAGCAAACATCAAAAAGGCAGATTATACGGGCGTAAACAAGGAGAAGCCATGGCGTCCAACCTCCAAGAGAAAGGATCCAGCAACAAGTCGGCGGAATTGGACCTAAGTTCGGTGTCGACCATCGACATATCGTCGGACACGGAGGAGCGGCTGCTCGAGAACTCGACGGTCACAATTTCCGACGACGAAGGTAATTTGACCAACGGTTCGCGGGCGGGCGAATTCTCTTGGTCCGATAGTCCGCGTCCCGAAGTGTTCGAGTTCTCAGCGCACAGCCCGACCAGAACCAACGGTTTTGGCCATCCAAGCCTGGAAACGCCAACAAAGCGTCCGCACTCGCCGGAAATCGTAAGAGCCGAAAGCGTAAAGCGTAAATTTGACATCAACGAGGAAAATGAGCCCAAAGGTTAGTCTCTGCGCCCAGCTGCATTCTTCACACAAATATTTCTGGCTGACATGGAGCGGACGAGGGAGCGAGAGTTTTTGCAGATAGAGTGAGCGCATGATGTGGGGTTTGCACAAAAAATGTATCTTTTGTTATTTGATGAGCCATTATATGTATCTAACTAATTCTCCTCTACGTTTACACAACCTGTCAATCTTGCTACGTGGCCCCGATATTCCAATAAAAGTGTAATAAAAAGAGTCAAATATGGAAATGGCAATTCAAGCAGTTCAAGCTTTAACTTGATTTCTTGTTTTGCTGTCAATCTTTGCGTCACGCAGAATAACAATAAATATAATGTATGTATGTTGCAGTGCAAGTAAGTACATGAGTCCGCTTATCGTAGTGACGGATATCAATTAAATCTATTTTGAACACTCACAAAAGTAAATTTAATAATCATTATAGTGTTTTGAACAGTTCGATCGTTTATAATAATAATAATATTTAAAATGGAATTAAAATTTTAAAAAATTGTAATTATCAAAGTTCTGTGCAATCCCCATGGAGCTGCTCTCGATAGTTGTAGGGTTTCATTGCCTGTTGCGTCCTTGAACTCAATTCACTCTAACTTGATTTGGTTGTGGTTTAGCTTTTGGAACGACTGAGAGTGTAGAACATGTCTCCTGTGAAATCGAATCGTGTTAAGTACAGGAAAAGGTTTGAGGATGCGAGGATTTGCAGTGGCGAGAATGTTGGTATGCAGAATAACTGTCGTTTAATTTCTGCCCCGGAGACTCTTATCGACGGGATATCTTCCTCTTCTTTCACAACGCTCTGTATCATATAAATATGCTGTGCCCGCACCCCCCACGCATTTCGCCCGCCAGGAGTCCAAAATGGATATAATCTGTTGTAAAAAGTGAACGTGTTATTTATGTTGAAACGCAAGTAGCAAGTTCACTGCCCTCTCATTACAGCCATAAGTGTTCTGAATGGAGAGAAAAAAGTGGATGGACGACAAATTGCATCAATTTAACCCACTTTCTGCAGTCCAATTGTATTTTTCGTTCTGCAGAAACTGAAGCTGATGAAACACAAACAGCAATATCCATCGCTGAGACTGCAATCCTGAATTCAAGCGTCAATTCGACTGCTATCACTGATAAAGGATGGGATCTACCTCACACGGTGACCAAACTGGAGAGCCCCTCGGGAGGGGAGGTTTACCTGGTAGGCACAGCTCACTTCAGCAAGGAGAGTCAGGAGGATGTTGCCAAGGTAATTAGACTAGACTTGAACTTGTGCTCAAAGATTCTTAGCCAAGAAAGTAGAAGATAAAACATTTTCAATGATGCCTAAATTTATTTCATTTTGAGTTTTTGTAGCTTTTGATCTAGAAAATTGTACAAAAAACAGCTAGAAATATGTTACAATGTCAAATAAAGTTTTTTATGCGTCATTATCTCAACTAGGACAATCTGATTGATGTTGATTCTATTTAATGGCATCACTCGGTTCCTTTTAGACCTTATCCTATTTTAAAATATTTAACCAAAATTTTATCAGTTATATTAAATTTTTAATGATTGATTTTTGGATCGTTAATGATAGTTCAATGTTTAATTGCCATGGAAGTGACTAAATTATTCTCGCTTTGCTAGGTCATTCAACGAGTTCAGCCGCACATAGTAACTGTGGAGCTGTGCAAGTCGAGGATAAATATCTTGCAGTTGGACGAGCAGACTATCCTGGAGGAAGCCTCAAATATAGACTTTGCGAAGATCAGAGCCACAGTCCAACAAAACGGGGCGTTCAACGGCATGATGTATCTGTTACTCCTCTCCATGAGTGCCCATCTCACGAAGGAGCTGGGAATGGCTCCAGGAGGAGAATTCCGCAGAGCTTTCCAAGAAGTGAGTGTGATGCGTTTATTTTATAAATCAGGTCAGGATGCTGAAAGCAATTGTTGCAGGCGAAGAGAGTGCCTCAATGCCAGATTCACCTTGGGGACCGTCCGATCAATGTGACTCTGCAGAGAGCCCTGTCGTCCCTGTCGTGGTGGCAGACCATCAAGCTGACCTGGCATATCTTGACCTCGCGAGATCACATCAGCAAGGAGGAGGTCGAAAAGTGCAAGCAGAAGGATCTTCTCGAGGAGATGCTGGAAGAAATGACTGGAGAGTTCCCTGCCCTGAGCAAAGTTTTTGTTCACGAAAGAGATCTTTTCTTAGGTGAGTGAGTCAAGCATGACTGCACAGAAAATGAGAACTAGTCATAGCATGTCAATTTCATTTGATTTTTTATTTCAATTTCCAGTTAGACAAAGGTCTTTAGAGGTACACACAAAACAAATTTAAATTATTTATTCTTTTATAGCTATCTGCTTCTTGGTACTGAAATTTAATGTTGAAAAAATTTCTGAAAAATAAGAAAAATTGATTCTAATTAAAATATGTTTTGAAATTTTGTAGTTGAAGCGAAAAAATAAATAGATTCTTACTATTGCAATTTCATAAATTTTAATTTGAAACCTTTATACATTTTCAGCGCACTCTCTTGCTCTGGCAGCGCAGCCAAATGGGAATATTCCGTCTCGGGTAGTCGGCGTTGTGGGAATCGGCCATGTCCAGGGAATAAAAGACAACTGGGGCAAAGTAGACGAAGCAACCATTCAGAGCATCATGGCGTAAGCTGGTCATTTGAAAATCGTCTTGCCAAATTTACATGTATTGTCTCCTTACAGACTTCCTCAACCATCGAGGACAAGCAAGGTCATCAAATTCACCATGAAAGTGTCTGCAATTGGTCTGGTTGTGTGGGGAGCGTACAAACTCCTTCCTGTTCCCAGGATCACAGCTTTAGTGAAGGTAACACAAACACATTTACCAATTTGGAATGTTCGATTTCTGTTTTTTTTTCTGCGTCAATTTCAGAATTTTTGGGCTACAAACGGACCCAAAAGGTTTTATCTCATTTCCACACCCTATGCCAGAAACCCTTACTATTAACTTAGTTTTCTGTTTTTTGAATTTTAATAAAAATGGCGTTTTCAACCTTTTTGTCTTATTGTTCCAATTGAAACTTAAAACTTGTATGAATTTAATACTCCCATCAAGACAATATGGTTGAATCAGTTTAAATTATCGCGGTTCTCTGAGGTCAAGGGTTAAACTAACAGTGTCTTGTGATCAGCTGTTAGATTTTAAAAATTTCTTTACAATGTTTCAGTAATCAACAGTGACACAAAAGATGACTACGTCCACGAAGACATTAGGCTCGTTTACACGCCCGTGAATGTACCTGGACCTGGTTGTCCCCCTGACATCTTTGATGAAGTCATTGCATGTGGTTGTCTATGCCAGGACACTTGTTCCTCGTTAAATTCACAATGTTTGTGTGTGTCCAGGCATGGACCCAACTACTCTAACGATGGAGCAATCCTGAACTATCAAGACCCTATATTTGAGTGTAATTTAAGTTGTAAGTGCAAGTCGAGTGAGTGCAAGAACAGAGTGGTGCAGTCAGGCCCAGCGTACGGCCTTCAAGTTTTTGAGACCGGCTTCAAAGGGCGTGGTCTCAGAACGAGTCGTCATATTCCAAAAGATCACTTCATATGTGAGTACGCAGGCGAAATTTTAGGACCTGCCGAAGCGTCTCGAAGAGCTATCGCACAGGGGCCTGGCAGCAATTATATCTTGGTCGTCCGAGAGCACTCGGAGGGAGCCTCAACAGTAATCACCACCATCGTGGACCCTACCTGCGTAGGGAATATTGGCCGATATGCAAATCACTCGTGCGACCCATCCGCAGTGATGGTTCCTGTCAGGTCGTCCAGCCTGGTGCCTCACCTCGCCCTTTTCGCTGCTAGAGATTTAGACGCGGGCGAAGAAGTCACGTTTGACTACGCCGGTGGCGATAAAATGCCTTCTCTGTCCACAACGCCATGCCAATGTGCTTCTGGTAAGTGCAGAAGCTTCCTGCCCTGGGATCCGTGCTTGTTGTAGTGTTTTCCATGGTGCTGGTTTTGATTCTTAAAATTTGACTTAACGCTCCCTCTATTTAATTGTGTAATACATTTTTGCAAGCCTGCCAAATTTATAAGACACTGACAAACACGTGTTATTTTGTGCACACATGCTAACTTATGATAAGTGAATTAATAAATCTTATTTTTGCCTTTGAAGCAATTTTTTGAACATTTTATTTAGCATTCCTTCAACCTCGTAACGGCATTTTTGTTACTTTCCTCATGACTGGTGAAAGTAAATATTTTTAACAGCAGGGGCGCAGAACAGTGGGACACAGATAATTTTCTCCTGTCGCAGATAAGGGCGGCAGATAATGCACAGAAAGTTAATGCAAGTAGTGCAAGTTTCCCGTATACCCATAGTGGGTCAGGCTAAGGGAGCGCACGCCAGCATTATAGTTAGTGTATGCGCAATTTACCCAGCCAAGTCAGTCCTTCCGTCACCACAGTTGAGATAGGAAGTCAGCGTTCCTGCTCAACCTTTTGTCACGGATTAATGATGGGTTCTAAAGTGGCGATGAAGACGTCTATATGGGTTGACTGAATTCTTGGATTGCTGCTAAGGGGTTAAAAACCGCAAAATATGACCTCCCCAGTGGCACGAGCTGTCAGCCTATGTTTGGTGCTCTTCTCGCTTCAACTTTCTGCAGGTATGATTTTACCACGAAATATAGTGGCATAATATTTTTTGTAATTTTTACTCTTCAACTCTTGTCAAAATTAGAATTGTGTGTAGGTATTACTTTCAATTATGCAGATGCGCTTTTTATGCGGGCGTACGCATCACACATTTATTTATCTTCGTTACCAATCATTGAGTTAATTAAAAGAAATAGCATTGTGGAACATGTGAGCATAATACATTTATTTTATCTTTATTACAGGGCTCGATTGCATGCCTGGCGAAAACATCACTTTCGAAAAAGTGACAGGGCACGTTCCAATAATCTTCCTTCAAAAAACATTACTCCATTTAGAGCCAGGTCCAGTAGCACTTGTAAATGAGTGCATCAAGAGGTAACGTAAACGTTATCGTTTTTGTTGAATAACTGATCAAAGGATTGCTTTTCTCCTAAAAGGTGCCTGAGAGAAGGCGAAAATTGTGTTGCTTTTATCCTGGATTACAACCAGAATAGTTGTTTTAGCGTCAACGCAAGCCGCTCAGATAGCCCAGCACTTTTCACACCACAAACAGCTGACTATTTTGAGAAGATTTGCTTCAAAGGTAAGTAGTCTATTTAAAATTGATCATTTTTTCCTCCAATATTTGTTATCACGCAGGGCCACAGTGTGGAGCTGTTGGGGCTATGGTTGAAAGAGTTCCAGGCTTTGAACTAAGGGCTCTCCAGTCCCTGATAGTCGTTGAAAACACGCTGCGGAGAAGCGATTGCGCCGCTGCTTGTTTAACTTCCCACTTGGGCTGCAGATCAGCACTATATGACAAGGAGTGGGCAAAGTGCATCCTTATTGGACAAGACAGGCGCTCATTGCCTTCTGCTTTTGTTCCATCAGTCATGAACGTTGACTACCTAGAAAACCTCTGCTTTGATTGTGAGTGCAGAAATTTTGTATTTCTCCTCATAGGGATCAACTAAATATAAGCATATAATTTGGCTTATGGACACTTACATTTGTTTATTCTTCTCAGTTTAACATTTAAATCATACAGATAACACTTAGAGGCTTTTGTGGAGAGTGAATAATATTTTAATTTTTCTGCATTTGACCAATTTTTACAGCGTCCCAGCCAAGTTATTCCTTTGAGGAATTTCACGCAATTTTGCTAAATGCTGCTGATATAACGCTAACCAATTTGAGCTTCTCTGAGGTAGAAAATTTTGTTTATTTTGAAAACTTCCAATCTATTAATATTGTGCATGACAGTGCCAAAGGAAATGCAATCAAGAAACCACGTTCATCTGCAGAGGTTTCACATTAAATGACAACTTCTGCCGTTTGCACAGTAGCGATTTAACGAGTCGAGGTCCAGAAGCGCTTGTTTCGAATCCTAGTGGGGTCTATTATGAAAAAACGAAGAGCCTGGATTGTAATTAAATTTATTAATTATTTAGCCGTGAATAATGACTTAATGTTTTCAAGTGTTGATAAGGTGCTCAAAGACAAATATTATTGCCAGACTGCGAACGGATGAGCCATTCTTTGGAAGAATATTTGTTCAGGGCTATTCAGACGTATGCGACACGACCGGCCATGGCAAAAAGGACACAACTCTGAGCATTGACTCGCATTGCGCCAATTTTCTGGAAAATGGAGTCAATGTGTCGGTGATTGTGCAATACAATCCAATACTTCAGCGCCGTGGAGATAGAGCTTTGAATATAGCTTGCAGGTATGGTGACTCGCTGCTGAATGCTGTAAATGGTTCAATTGTAGTACAAGGAGAGTAAGTTTGAGTCATATATAATATGCCCACGGCTGCAAAAATAGCACGATACTTTCAGCCCGTTTTTTGGTGGAGCAGTCAGTATCAACTCTTCTTCCGTTCACTCGACGTCGAATATCAAAATTTTAATAACCAACAGAGAGGGTCAGGAAACTAGTGTCACTGAAGTGGGCAAGGAACTGGAAATGAGGATTGTAGCAATTCAAACAGGTAAATGTTTTTGTTTTACTAATAAATATTTTTAAACTAAAATATAATACGTTTTCAGATCCATTTGATATATCTGTTGGGAGACTTGTTGCCAGTAATGTTGGTGGCACAGAGAGTGTGTTGCTTTTGGATGAACGTGGCTGTCCACCTGATCCAGCAACTTTCCCAGCCCTGACAAAAGAGCCTGACTCTGGGAATTTGATTGCCCACTTCCGTGCTTTTCGCTTCACCAATACAACTGTTGTGAGATTCCACGTCAGAGTTCATTTTTGTCCTGGAACATGCAAACCCGTGAGATTACAAAAATGCCACTAACTAAAGCGCGAGAGTAGCAATGTCAAACCTTTTCAGGTTGATTGTGGCAACAAAGGCCTTTCTTATGGAAGGCGACGAAGAGATGCAATGAAAAGTTCCAGCGACTTTGCAGATTTTACAGGCACCCAAAGCCGTGCTTATTCATGGGCTGACAATGAGAAGCTAGTAATCAACCCAAGGGAAAATTATCCTCATGATTTGGAAGCAGATATTCTTGTGTTGGGTCCAGAACCAGTAGTGCAGCCAATTAATCTAACTTCCACAGAAAACAATTTCTGGACCACAGGTATAAATATTTTTTCGTTTTTAATTTAATTTTTAATTATTTTTGCACAGACGCAGTTACTGAGTCAGCACATCTAGGTGCGTCTGAGGGGTGGTGGTGCATTAGCATGGGTGCGTTTATTGGAGTATTAGTTGGCTGGATATTGCTGCAAATTCTACTGGCAGTCGCTGTCTGGACAGCAGCAACGCTTTATATGCAACATGTAAGCAATGTAAAACTTAGGAGGATTCGTTGGAATGATTCTGCATTTGATTAAAGAGGCGTATATTCACCAATAATTCCTCACAATTTTTTGAAAAATAAACTGAACAAATTTTTAATTTTTAAAGATTTTTTATTAGATCCATTCTAGAGTGTTTGTATCCCTGACTTGGAGAATGTATATAAGTTAATATAAGTGCGTGTTATTTATGTTTCAAAGAAAAAAGGCAATTTATTTAATAGCTCTTAACTCATCCTTTTCAAATCTAGAATCATATTAATGACTCATCCATGATTCCTTAAGCAGTGAAATATTCAATATTCTTCCTCTTCTCTTGTAATTTAATTATTGTTCTTGGAAATTGTAAAGATACAAATGAATATGTGCAATCTTAACTCTTCATTTTTATTTTTCACTTGCACGCATTTAAATAAGATAAAACATTGTGTACGTTAATATACTTTCAAAATTTATACTGAAGTTCCTTTGTATTAATTCAACTTTCTCACCTCTACTAAAACTTGAATATAAATTGGCGCAAGATATTAATGTGGACCAAAAGATGCGAACAAAATATATTTGGTATATATTATATGTTACTCTTTTGGCTTTTAGGAAAGGATTAGAAGATTTATCAAATTTTTTTCCAAAAGCTCAAAGAAAAAGAAATTTTAAATTATGAAAATGAAGCAAAACATCAAGCAATGTAAGAAACCCTTAAATAAATTATGATTTTTTTCCCCACGCGTTATCTATCTCCATTCATTGCCAGAATTATTCAAAAAAATCAATAAAAATGCAATCTCTCCACTAATATGGGTTGGTTTTCACGACCATAGCATAAATAAGGAAACATTATTATTTTGGAATCCATTACATATTGAAATTATTTGAGTTAGAAGCGGTATTCGAATCGCGCCTTTTTCCTCTGCAATACGTAATTACATAACACGAAACACGATTGTGTATCGTGTTGCCTGTCCATCCAGTGGCTCCGCACAACGTGAATTAGTGGAACACACTGGTAAAAGAATGGTCGCCATTTGTGGCTTGTTGCTTTTAAACCAGCCAATTGCATTGGGAGTAGAAAAAGGAGTTGCAAAAATGTCGACAGGTTCTGTAGATATGCATCTATTGGACACATTATCTTATCTTGATTGATGCCCAAATCACGAATTCGACTAATTAAAATATTATGAAATCAAAAGTTTGACGATTCCACGCACTTTTTCCGCAAGTCACATATAAACACTCAATTTAAGTTAGCGGGGTATCTTTGGTCGCCCCCCACCAACTTATTCGCAGCTCCTATCAACACACCCCAAACCCTACCACACGAGCCGAGTGTGGAGTGCGCTGGGATAGCACTCATCTCGTCGTACGAAGTTACGAACTCTGTGTTTGGACGGCAGCGAACTTGCTAGAGAGAGTGAGCGACAGTGACGATCTGCGAAAAGTGACCGAATCGACGGAATAACGGTCGTGAAAGAGTTCCGGCCAGTTGGACGATTAGCACAAGGGCTGCCAGTCAGCCTGCAGCCGGGTGGACGGACAAAGGCGAGGTGTGAATGGATCCAACCATCGGCTGGTACCAACCTGAGCAAGAGGGGCCCGCCAAGGTGCTGTGGAGCCGCATTTGGGACGACGCGAGCAAAAGACTGAACAACCTGAATCTCAACAACATTATGGAGTCGCGCGACTTCATCCCCCTGGATTTGCGCGACGACGTCAACGTTCATCAGCAGCAGCTAGGCGGCGGACGCACCAACAACCACCTTTACAGCCGCACCCGCAGGAAAGGCAATGAGAACCGGGCCGCCACTATCGGCATGAACTCCAACCCCCGAGAATTGATCGGCAACTACGGCGGTTGTCCGTGGCGGGCGTTGCGTCAGGACCAGTACAGCCGGGGCGTTCTAGGGTGAGTGTGGTGCAGCCACCTTCGAGAAAAGTCCTCGCGATCGATAATGTGTGTTTTCATGAATGCACACTTGCGAACCGACCGCACGTGCCCCGACCTGTTCACGCGAGTTCCGGCTGGCAGACGGCGAATCCGGTCGAAAACCCCATTTCGGGCCAACTTTCGTTCATTGTCATTCGCATCACGCTGCCTGTGGGCTGCGGAAGGCCCTCGAGGACGGCCATTTGGGTGCCCGAGCGAGCCACTCGGTGCTCTGCTCACTCGCGCTAGGACACACCCACCTCCTCTCTCGGTTATGTAATGCTGCTGCTGCATCTCTCTCGATCCCATCCATGTACATTATATTACGCGGTGCACAGCACAGCAGCCAGCCAATGCTGCTGCTGCCTAGTGTTATGCAGAAATAGAGCGAGGAAGTCGCTATGCACACCATACATTCCGCGAGCCGCTCCCTTTTTGCTCGGCTACTTTTCAGTTTTGTTTCACGACGTACATACTTCTTCTCCCTTTCTTGTCCATCGCACTACGCACGCTGTGGTTATTTTGGCCAAAACAGCTGTTCCTTAAGGGCGATTTTCAGCCCGGCACTACGCATTCCTGCTGGTCCAACCGCATTCGAACACGCATATCTGTCATAGCGCTTTCGCTGGAAAATTCTGATGACCATGAACACATAAAATAACAGCCAATAATTCCTGCTTCACCCATTTTAACATGCATTGAAATTCCAGTAATTCTAAAATATGATATATCAGTATATTGTACAAATTATAATAAATTTTTCTTTAACAAAATCCTAACAATTGGTTGATGGTTCCTCACAATCAATTTCCCAATTTCAATACTCGCAATATATGCTTTCTAATGTTTTGTTATTTTTTCCGAACATTGTGACAGTGAATTGTTTATTTGTACGATTGGCAAGTTGGTAAAACGGAATTGTGTAAAATATTTCCTTTTATTACTTTTTTTAAATACAAATTTGGCAGCAATCGACATAGTTCTAAAAGGGATTACTGGTAAAACCCCTCTAATTTTGAAAGTCGTTTATTGACTCATCTCATTGTAAACAAATATTTAAATTCAAACCGCGACGGTGTTTACAAAGATTAAAAAAAGTGTTGAGGAAGTGGACTAAGAATGGTTAACAGAACGTGCCAACGCCGCCACTTCCTGTACTAGAATTATCGAATTAATATACATGCTTGGCCGTTATAGCTGTTAGCATGGATGTGCTATAAATAATTCTAGTATTGAATTGATTGATTTTGGACTTTTTGCATTCACTAGTATCGTCTAAAATTATAATACTTCGAGAGCAACTGAGAAAGTGCTCTAGTTATTTTCTGCACATAAGATTAAAAAAAATATACAAGTTATGTGATATTTATTTGTTTCACGGGAAAACGTATTATCTGATTTTATACATTAAATACCAGCAACTTTGAAGTACAGCTAGGTAGAAAATTACTTCAAATCAAATTGGTCATCTGTTTGCAGTGTGTCCTCTGGTTTTTAAGTAATGAATTTTGTAATTTGTAACAGCGATTATTCGTACTGCTTCCTGATGGTTGGGAAGTCCTGTCCTTGACAGCACAATTTTTTATTTGCGAATTTCGCAGCAACTTGTCCAGAACTCATGTATGTCTATTAGAATCTAGCATTACATCAAACCTCCCAAATTTCAAACAAAGTGAGCTCAATTCCGAACACAAGGACAAAATAACAACTGTGCCCAAGAACATAACTTAGCGCTTTTAACTTAAATTAACAACAAATTAAAAAAATTATGAAAGTGTGTCTGACTATGGGTGTGTTTTAGTAGCGTAGACGTTCTTTGAGCCTCCGCCGCAGCAAATCGCAAGGCTCAAAACTTGACCTTCCAAGAGAGATTCTTTCGGATAGAATGTCCAGTGAGTGGTTTCGTTGCAATCAGTGTGTGTTTGAGGCCTTGCTACATTATTTATCATCATTCTTTTCTTGTGAAAACTCACTTTTTTAAAGCGGTCTAGTGTTTAAAAGTTATTGGCAAGCCGTTAATTCGGGAACCACCAGATTGATGGTTTCTGGTTTCCTGTTAAATGCTTGATCAATTGCTATTCGGGCTTTTATTGCTAGCTTTGCTGACGTAAGTTTAAAGCAATAAAAATTGATAATTTTACTTTGCATATCGTCAAACATTTGGTTTGGTATGAGCGTTCGCGCGCGCGCGTGCAGCAGAAAACGTAAGGCACAGATAGCTGGAAGTCGTACTTCCGCCCGAGTGGTCGCTTCCAACACTCGCCCGCTCGCGCCGATATCATTCCGTCGTTGTTTCGTTTTATATTTCCACTGGGGCTCGATGTTATCTCGGGTAGCGTCAATGGACGGGGAAAAGACACAGTTGTTGTTCCTTCTCTCGCTCTACAAATTTGCCGCTTCTATATTGCTTGCATAAATCTCTGTTTCGCAGTCCTACTTGAATTGGTGCAGTGGCATAATATATCCACCATTGTTTTTATAACACCAACTTAATGCATGAAAATTCAGTAAAAAAATAATGATTTCGTTATTAAAGTGCAAGATTGTTGCCATTAAAAAAATGTCAGCAGGCCCTTCTTTTATTCTTCTAATTGTTGTGCCCTTACAACAATGAACTCAATTTGCACTTAAAATGAAAACAGTTAAACAATCCTGAAGGGGCCGTTCAATTAATAATTTACATGCGCTGCAAATTCATTTTGATAAAATTACTGTGCTGAAAATGTTGGGCACGTTGTGTTTTCAAGTTGCTTGACGCAAAATCGCATGAATTGTTGAAGGTTGAAATTTACTCAAATTAGTTGCTTTTGCTATCGTAGCTCTCCGCTTTTCCTTATATATGAAATGTATAATTTGCGTTCTAAAAATGTTTTCTCGTCTCGAAAGGGGAAATTTGTCAAGGCCAGATTTAAACGACAAAAGTTTGCAATGCGAATGAAATTAAATTTTACTTGCAAGCGTAATTTAACAAATTGATCATCTACTGTGCTACTTGCAAGCATCTAAATTAATTCGAATTTTGTTAGCTGCTCTTACTATACGTTCATCCACACGCCCATCTAACTTAACGCGGTTCTAATTAGTTTCGTTAAAACTTAACAGGCAGCAATAAAAGCGCAGGATAGAGGCGGCAACTTCTGTATGCGAGGGCAAGGCGTTTACGAGCAAAAAACGCGATCTCCACGAGCAAAAATGATGTCACCGACTTGAGTCCTAGTCGCTCAAGATCTCAATCATGTTTTTTTCTCTTCAACTCATCATACCGCCGGTTTTTGCCTTCGCCCACTCAAACCCATAAGCCAGACGCATTCTCGAATGTTGACCTAATAATTTTCAAATTATCTCAACTGGTTTCAATTCATATCTCGGGATGCTAATTATAACGCAAAGAATGCAAAATATCAAGAGCTCTGCTTGTGCTATACCAACGGGGGCAATTTGCCATAGTTTTCTCGTAAATATCGTGTTCTAGCAAATCCAGACCGATTTTAATTGACTAGGCTACTGAAGGACAAACCGCAATTAACTCTTGTTATAAAGGTTTCTGGTTTGCGCATCAAATTGCAGGCGGTTGTTTTTCACGCCTCGCATTGCTAGGTAATTTCAAACTGCTTCTACGAATGAAACGCATATATAAAGCTTTTTTCCCCCAATTACCCTGGTTTCCTATTTTGAATAGCTATAAACCAGGTATAGATTCAAGGCAACAAACAAGAAAATTATTATGTTCATGAGAGCGAAACCCAAAATAACCCTATTAGTTTGCAAATGCGACGGTCGTGTGACTATTTCTGAAGCCCTCCGCTTTATTTTGGTCTGGAGCAAGTGCCAAAATCTGTTGATTATTTCATTGTTATCCAACTCTGGGAGAGAGAAGCAACCGAATCGCTAAACGAAAGGCGGACTCGTGCAATTACGCCCGGGCCGACCTTGTCCTTGCCTCAATTATCGTCACGCCCGCCGCTTTCATGATCGCATTGATTAATTATTGTTTCAGTAGACGCCCCCGTCCGGCCCCATCTCTTTACAATTCGAGCCCCTCAGCGTGAGCCCCAACTTAATTACTGTTATCATTTGGTGCTCCACCTGAAGCCGAATTTGCAACCAATTCACATGTTAATTATCAGTGTAAATATGTCATTATCTAGATCGTCTAAATCAGTTCAGCCTAATCTGAAACAAACAAAAAATATCAACATGTGATTCGGTGAAAACGAAATACCCGAGCTATAATTATTTCTTTTCACAACGGTTCTGACTACGAATTCACACAGGATTGCAAAGAATTACTAATTTTACTGCTTTTATGGTGTGAAAATCAGGATAGAAAAAAATACGGAAAAACGTTAACTTTTTACAACCTACTATAATTGAAGTGAAATCAAAAAATATTTATCTTTTAAAAATGTGACTTGATTGTTGGCGTTGGCACTTCATCATAAGCAAGCAGCTGCTTGAAGGATCGCCATTGTTCTCACTTCACGCTAAAGAAACTTCAACGATTTTAACCATCAATCTCGTTAAATGGGAAACCTTTGAAACCACATGATTCGCTGCAGAGGAGGCTTGAATTCTTTGAATTGTTGTTGCCTCTAGTGTTTCCTACGCATTGTAAATATTTTTAGGTCCCAGGACTAAAGCAAACAAATTCTCTATTTAAAGTATTGCGAAATTTCAAAAGCTGATAAATCTAGAGGTGCCAATGACAAAGACGAAAATCGTGCAAATTTAGCCAGATGTTGTGCTATAAGCTTAAAAGAAAAAATGTTAAGGTCAGTTGTGATTCCCCATCACAGCCTGCACTGCATGCCGTATGCCTACCATCTATTTTGTACACGTGGAGATTTTACTTGAAACTGACACTGCCGCTCATTCGTCTGGCCAACTGAAAAGAAAAGGCGGTGGAAAGAAATCTGCAACAAAGCAGAAATGCTCCGTCGCTCAGCCCTGACGAAATCGGCGTACTCTCTCTGCCGATTGTGTTACAATCCGCCTCGTCAAGTGCGGCTCTTGATATAGAGTGGGTTTACCGCGCGCGCACCCACAATTAAAGTAAAGTGGCAGCAGGTACTACTTGTCTTGCTAGACCAAACGAATTAGCAATGGCAAGAAAGTGTCGGCAGTTGTTGTTGGATGAAAAATAGCCTGCGCATTGTCCCACATTGTAACGCAGCTGGACGATAACGAAGCAATTAGTTGGTAGCCGCAAAAGTAGCTTGTGGAAATTTCCATTTTAGATTCGTTTCGTGCATTCCTTCAAAATTTTAAACGAGTTTGATTATGCCTTACACGTGATTGCATTCTGGAACAAATCTCGGCTTGCTGTTAGACGGTCTGTCGGCTGCAGAGAAAGGAGACTTGACCTCAGTTACTTAATAGCAGTCATATCTCCAGCTGTGCATTTTCAGTCGCGAGTCATAAAGAGGTTGGACAAGTATTCGCCTCTGCTCGCGTCTAATTAAACGACTTTCAATTTAATTTTATTGCATGCATTGTGTTGACCTATGAATATGCGATCGTTGACGTCGAAGTCTGTTCGATTTCGAAATCAAGGAATTAATTTTACTCTTCTTTTGAAAAACTGCGATGGTTTTTAATTCGCCTCGACTGCAAGGTCGACTATGGCGGCGCACAATCAAGTGCAGGTAGCGGAAGCTGACCAGCACGAAACTGATTATAAGTCTAATTAAACCGTACAAAAGCCACAACAGGTATCAAATTTATGTACAGTGAAAGTCAGAAACGCTCTTTTGATTTCAAAATTAAAGCTTTTTCCCCGATTCTTGGAATTAGTTCGCAATCGACACGTATATCTCGGCCGTTTGGGCGAGAACGCAAACAATACTGGCATTTTTGTCGTTATACCGTCGCACATTTGGCTCGACCGGAAATTGATGTTTCTTGTTGAATGTTTCAGACTGCACGAGGAGGTTAAAGACTTCTATACGTACATGTCTCCAACCAAGGAGGAGCAGAAGATGCGCGAAACTGTGGTGGAGCAAATCAAAAAGGTGATCCTCGGCCTGTACCCGAAGGCGAACGTCGAGGTGTTTGGCAGTTTTCGCACCGGCCTCTATTTACCAACCAGGTGATTGCGTGTTACATTATTTATATGTGTTTGATTTAGTTATTGTGAAGGACGCCAAGCTTGGTACGCTCAGATTCCGGTGCCGAGATTGCACTGGTGAAAAATTCGCCGCTCGCGAGAGCGAACGGAATGCGTATGATTTAATTAGGGCGTCACCTTCAACATCACCACCGCGTCTGTTTGCTGCACTCGCGCGGGAGTAATTTCTTCGTACGGCGGCTAAGTGAGAGCGAAGGTTCAAACCGTTCTTATTCGCACATTTGCGCTCAAAATAGGCTGGCCGCCGACTGGACGTATTTGCGAAGACGCACATATAGTCGCAGGATATTATTTTACAATGCTAATTAAACTTAGTGATGATGATGACTGCCTTTGAGAGTATTTTGCTGTTTTAATGTCTCTCCTGGATGCAATGTGGTCTTTGAAAAATGTGAACCAGTAAGGCCTCTTTAATTGTTATTATTCAAGATAGGCAACGTGACTGGCAAGCTGCTCGGTAAGGTGCTTATGATAATACAGACAAGACAAACAGGCTTTTGGTTAGATTTCAGACGCAAGGTTAATTGTTGGCAGTTCATTTTTACTGTGAATAAAAGGAAAGTCAGTATTTCAACGAGAAGCCGTAAATCTAGTTTTAATTCGTGATTCACTCAGTTGCCACTTCTACAATTGGCCTCTTCGTGATTTGATTATTTAATATTCTATTTTTGAAGTGCGAAAGTCTAAAAATAGGTAATGCTTAGAGGTTTCAGCCAGCCGATAAATGTTTTGATCATGTGGTTAAGCGCTAAGCGGAGTGAGAGAAATATATTCAGCTACAGGATTTATTCGTTTCTCCATCACTACTCAAACTGCGCTCAGATCCTTATTTTAAATTCAAAAAAAATCTCCGTCGTCCGTTGTTTTTATTGCCGTCTTATCATGGCACCAAGCATAAAATCAACAATCGAGAAGCGCCTTTCGTTTGCTGCAATCAAAACTTTAAGTGCGCATAGACGATTGAACCGCGCCGGGGAGCGGAACATTGCTTGACAAACTTGTAGGTGTTCGGCAGCTCTTATTTACTCGCGAGTTCAACCCCATTCGCTTTTTATGTGGTCGTTTGCCCGCCTGTGTCGAAGTGAGCGCGCCGAACAAACGTACGAGCGAACCAACGAACGGTCGCGGCCGCTCCGATTTGCCAAAAGCGAGCGAGACTGCTACCTGCATTAGTGCTGCGCTGGCTCAACGGCTGGCTGGCAGCGTGCCGATTTTAACCCCCTGCAAAGTGGGTCAACACCACCGAGCGCGCAGACCCTATACCAATTGCTCACTCACTGGGCCGGCCGACTCTCGAAAAAATAAACAGAAAGACGCGCCGGGCCGTGTCGCAACCGCCTCCGCCGCCTCCTCTCACTTTCCATCGTTTCGCACTTTCGGATTAATGGCCGGCCCGTTTGTCCATCTAATTGAATTTTTATTGAATTCGTGCGACCTCCACTGGATTGTCGATCATCTCTTTCACTCCTTAAACGCATTCTATGCGCGTAAATAAAAATAATACGCTCTGCCCATTCAGAGCCGTAACAGTGTCAATGGAATACCGTCCTGAGAACCTCAATGAGGACTCGCGTAAGCGAATAAATTAGCCAGCAATATTTTCTCTGAAATGAATGTGCAACGAGGAGGTCTGATCAGTTAATTGGCCCTAACTTCAAATATTGGACGAAAACTTCAAACAAAAATTGTCCAATCCAAAGAATCCTACTTGAACGGAAAAAGTGTGATGGGCTGATAGCATTATCTATTATAAAATAAAATTTATTTCTAACATTTTGCCTTCACCCAAACCACTATACTCTCTCTTCGCATTTTCCATGTTGCGCACCAGGATGTTATTCTGCACGTCCTTGTTGCTAGCGAACATAGGCGAATATATATATAATAGAATAGAGTGACCCCATTAAATTTTCGCTGTTGCATTCACACAACGCAGTTTGATGTTTTGATTTTGTTTTTTTATCCCACCACATCTGGGCGTCAGGCCTAACAATTAATTTTTGGCCTTGAGCCTATCTAGCTCGCGGGTATCATCTTCTAGAAAAGATGTCCGTCATTGCTTGCTTTGGCGAAATTAAATGCGTCCTGCAATAAAATTCGTAAATAAAAGGGAATTTTGGATCATAGCCTGGGTCGGGAATACAATTTTTAAGGTTGTGGGAAGTTATATTTCAGTAGTGCCTATTTAAATAAGTTAATGGCTGTTATGAAATTAACAAATTCATGGTTTGAATATTTAATTTACAAGATTCCATTGTTCAGTCCATCCCTCAGATTGATTTTAACTTTGTCTTGCAATTATTCATGCCAGATGGAGAGTTCAAGATGTCGTCTCGTTTATTTCTTTACAACAGTTTTTGTTACCATCGCAGTCGCATGCAAATCGCTTATTGCTATCTTCCTTGTTACAGTGATATAGATCTAGTGGTCATGGGCGACTGGGACGAACTCCCCTTGCACGAGCTGAAAGATGCGCTGATCAAGAGCAATGTCTCAGATGAGTGCGACATCAAAGTTCTTGACAAAGCATCTGTAAGTGACCAAAACGAAATATGGGAATATATTAGAATGTAAATCACTCTGTCAATAGGTTCCCATTGTGAAACTTACAGAAAAGAAGTCGGAAGTAAAGGTGGACATCAGCTTCAACATGCAAAACGGGGTGAGATCTGCTAACCTGATCACTGACTTCAAAGAGAAATTTCCCGTACTGGCTCCACTAGTTATGGTTTTGAAGCATTTCCTCCTGGAGCGAGATCTTAATGAAGTTTTCACTGGTGGCATTAGTTCCTACAGCTTAATTCTTCTCACCATCAGTTTTCTTCAGGTGACTAGAGTGGTTTAACTTAAAATGCCCGCTGTGCTAATATAAAACTCTATTTTAGCTCCATGAACGTGACATGACCATAGAGAGAGACTATAATCTTGGAGTTCTACTTATTGAATTCTTTGAACTGTATGGACGCAGATTCAATTATCTGAAAACAGGCATTCGAATCAAAGGAGAAGGTTGCTACATTTCTAAGGAAGAGGTGAGCATTATCAACGTTTTCAGACTGCATGCATTTCTTAAGCTCTGCGTCATTTTCTTTTTATCAGCTTAACCTTTCATCTCATGTGCTAAGTTTTTTTCCATTAACTGATCTAATTTTTACACTCAGATACAACGTGACATGGTTGACGGATACAGACCGTCTATGCTGTGCATTGAAGACCCCCTGACCCCTGGCAATGACATTGGACGCAGCTCATATGGGGCCCTCAAAGTGAAACAGGCATTTGAATTTGCGTACACAACCCTTCTGCTCGCCCTGTCCAAGACGTGTCCCGAATTTGTAAGCCAGCACAGCTTACTGGGAAGAATCGTGAGGATTACTGACGACGTCATTGAATACAGACAACAAATAAAGGCTAGATACGCGGTCAAGATCCAGGTAACACTCTGCCGAATTTCTCTAAGCGAAAGGCTAAAACCTAATGCCGCAGACCGTACCTGTGGTCATCGAGCTGAAGCACGAGTTGAACCCTTTATACAGACACCAGAACCAACTGAAGCGTGTCTCTCAGGATTCGGAGGAGTCCTCTTCAGGCTCACTCTATTGCACAAGTGAGGGCAGCTCAGCGACTGGGTCAGCAGCCTCAGGGGATTCCGTATGTTTTACATATTTTTATTCTGTATGCATTCTCTGAATTGAGATGGTTTAGGATTCGGAAACAAATAATATGTCATCCAAAAATGGCCTCAAACAAAACTTTGCATCCACCATGAACTCGAAGAGAACAAACACTACCCCTCCACAGCGGAGGCCTCATGGTTAGTATATTTTCTATTTTATTAGGGAAAGATTTGCTCAAAATATATGGAAAATTGATCCAAAAGCTCTTTTAAAACTGCAAAATTTTGATAAAATCACATGCAAGATGGAATTTATGGTATTTCTTTGAATGCTGCTGGAAGTGATTGCATCTATTTAATTGTTTCAATTGCAGGGATGGCAATAAATCGATGCGGTGGAAACCGGCCGCAGTTCCGAATGAGGGAAGAGAAGGAAGTAGGCTGTGTGGAAGTGAAAAACCTGCAGCCGCTGGTTACGCTGTGCCCCAAAGAAAACAAGCCTGAGAAGAAGCAGCCCATGTCGCAGTCTTCGTCGTCGTCTTCGGCTAACTCGAGTGGAAGTGAACAGAGGCAAAAGAACCAGTATCCCCCCATTACAAGAAACCCTTCCTTCAATCATGGCAATATCCGCAACAACAACTTCAAGAGCAAACGAAAAAAGCATAACAATGGGCAGAGGCGGTCTGACTCTCCCCCTCCTTAAAAGACTTTCAAACTTCTACTTTCTAAGTCGAAAAGAGATAACTTTTAGGTTGTGACTCTATGAAGTAAGTGATTATAACACTGTTTTATGTGTGTTTTCTAAAGAGAATGTTTCAACATTTGCATTGCATCTCTTCAAGAATATAAAGATATCTTTACTTTGGATAATTTCTTGAGTTTTATCTTTAAATGTGTAAACATTTTTGCCTTTTTCATTGTAATAATAAAACACTGTTGTCAATAAAAGAAGTTGACGGAGAAAACGAACCGTTTTGGCGAGGATGTTATTTTTAAAGAGTCCTGCGTCAGAATCCAATCTGCTTTTCTGCTAGTTTTCCTGTACATGATGATAATAATAATAATTGCTGTGCAATGTCTTTGTTTTGTGTTAATTATAATTAATGATTATCTCTGTAAATTATGCAATAATGTGCCTAAGTTTTATGTACAAACTTTGGTCAATGAACCAGTTAAATATTCCAGTGTTCTTGCGTCTTTTTCAATGAGGACACTTAACTTATTTTTGTAGCAGAATGTTCAATAAAGTAGCTATTGACAACATCTATTGAGTATTATCATCTCTACTACCTGAAACTGCAATACATGGAGTTGGTGGTCGTGAATTGTAATTTACTGACCATGGAAAGAGTAAAGAACTATCTAAACAAGGATGGGGCCAATTTGCATTACTAACTGAAAATTGTGAGATAATGTATCGGAGATAAATAAATGGATTGTTACTGTGAATTGGAGGCTATCTTTTGTTGGGTTTTCAGGAGAAAGTCAGATTTGGAGCATAATGAATAAAGTTGTATAATATCCGCAAGAAATGAGTGCAATATTAAACTAATAAACAATTATTCTTTTCTTGAACCTCTGCTCAGTACATCCCGTAGGCTATGAGCTCACTGGGTGCATTATAACACCATCAGGAGGATAACATGGGGTCTAAAGCGGCCATCTTTTTGCCTCTCATTTTCAGATATGGTGTTCCTCATTAACTAAGTCACTTCAGTCAGCTTCAAATCATTGCTGTTTAAACCAAATTTACTGCTCTGAGCAATATCGTTTTAAAACGTTGTCCAACTCTTAAATCTTTTGGCTAGCCTTCTGTTACATTAAATTTCCTTATTACTAATTCGTATAAAAAACGTCTATGTACATAATTAGGTACAAGACATTCATAATGGAAGCCAGGAAATGAAACATGGAAAATACAGAAAACATGATAAATGCACAAATTTATAAGTTAAATGTTTAGTAGCGCTGTAGAAAGCTCATTGTGAATCGCTGGATGAGGAAGAAGAGCTGTCTGTACTCATCACCTCCACCGTGTCTTGGCTTGTGTCCTTGCCCTGGTAATTACCCCTTCCCCCTGTTTCCATGGGTACAGATGCACTAGCGCCTCCGGGACCTCCTAACAGCATGTGCAGTTCACCTGACTGCCAAGAAAACTGGTGTGGATGAGATGCCATAATGGGTTCTGCAAATAAGTTCGAATAAGTGTACTCCAAACTAAATCAAGCGAGAAAAAATTTTTACCTTGCTGGCCTGACCCTCTATAACTGGGGCCTTCAGGTATTGCTCCCCCAAGGTGAGCAGGGCTGCCCATTATGATGTGACTGGCGCCGACTGGAACATCACCCAATCTTCCAAGGAATCCCATTCGCATCTCAATATCTGTGGGTTAAAAATTGAATAAGTTTTCCGCTATTTTGTTAGTGATTTGGCCACAAAGTACTTTACCTGTAGGATAAGGTCTTCTAGGATCTCCAGGTACCCATGTGGTTGGAGCGGAAATTGCATTAGTGGAGCTAATTCTGTGTGCGAACTTAATTAACTCTTCCGATTGCACCGGTCTTTTGGCTGCCTTTGCGATTGATTGCAATTTTTGCTTCGCCTGGAAGATCGCAGTCGCCTAAAATGAAGTTAGTTAGCATTGACTTGGCACCGGCAATTTGCGTTTTAATTCATTACCAGAATATGCTCTGCTTCTTTAAGTTGCTTCTGAAGTGACTGGATGTCTTGATCTTGTTTCTCTACTTGCACCCGAAGTGCTGTTATTTTAGATTCAACTCCTGCTTGGGCTGCAGCCACCTGAACATTATGAAATTCGTATCTATTGGCTATTTAGCATAATATATTATAATGTGGCAAACCTTGAGTGTTTCTTTAATCTCGTTATCCTTCGATACCAGAAGATCAGTCAAAACATCATATTCAGACGATGACATCTTTTGTGGTTTCTGTGTCAAAACATTTTCCAGCATTTCCCTACAAAAAGATTATTGTTTCACTTAAAAATGTAAAAGAACACAGCGGCTAATTGTAAGTAAAAGCAATTTTCTATTGTAGATCAAGCAAAATTGGAAGCTTTTTAAAGGAAGAGATTTATTTTTAACTACATGAAAGTCCAGCCAATTCTGGAGATTTATCAGCTTGTTCAGCTGCACAGGGTAGCTATTAATACATCCAAGAGCAAATTATCATAACACGAGACAGAAATTTAATTAATATTAATGCAGGTAAACGGAGTATGGGGAACTCACGCTTTCCGCTCATTCACACTTCTCGCTCTGATGGGAAGAATCAGTGTTAATGCTTTATCTTACCGAGAAGTGTGAGTTGGGCAAAAAGTGTGGGTCTTCCATAAATGATAACTCACTTGGAAATAAGCTCAACATCGTCGATTAAAGACAATAATTTTTCCCGGGTACCAACGTTAGTAGAGGCCATGATTGTATTTGTTTTGCTGGGGGTTTGGATATTAGTCACGTGATTCACCGCTAGATGGTATAAATACGCGCGAATTGTTTGAAAGTTGCTCCCTCATTTAACAATTAATATCTATCATCAACGCGTTCATAAAAGTAAAACAAGTATCTATGGGAGAAACATGATAACGTATTCAGATATCATTCTTAATATAAATTGAAGGTGGTACTCTATGTCAGTCCCCCTTAAAATATTTTTTGGTTTAAACGGTTTGAACAAACAAATATGTAATTTAATAGAAACAAGTTATATAAAAATAGAACATTGATATTTTTTCGGTTATATTATTTTTATTAATACCAATCACAAGAAAAAATATTTTAAAAAATCGGTGAGCAAACATATTCTTAATTAAAATGAATTTGAAATGTGCCTACAGCTCTGTCCTATTTCTGGTTAAATTTTTAGATTTTTTTCTCTTTGGCCAGCGCGCTTATACCTTTAAGATTGCCGAGCAGTGGAATAATTTGCCCCAGCCCCTTTAAGTCCGTCCGTATAGATTTTTCCCGTATAAACTTAAAAATCATCTGTGGCAATAATTTTAGCGTGTGAGTGAATGTGTTTTAGCATAGGCTGCGTACGACTTGAAACTTGACTTATATTTTGATTTGCCGACTTGATCGCTTGTGCATTGTGCCATTTTCATTTTTTATGTTCAATAAAGTTTGTGATTCGGTGAAATAAAATAATTAATAACTTCAGGCATTTTTAATTGGCAATTATTTTTTCGATTTTTTTTCACAACGAAAACTTGAGCAGAGTCATTGCAGCGGAAAGGGGCAGCACGCGTACGGTCTCTGCAGAGCGTGCGAGTAATTATGACGCAAATCAAGTGCGACAAAATAACGACAATAAGGGGTTGATGCTTGGACGAGAGGGTGGCTCGAGCGGGGAGGACGTAACGACCCCGTGTTTTGTCCCAGTCACGTTCGCCACCCAAAGTAAGTGGCGTCGTCCAACAAAATCGGCACACGATCGTCATCAATATTAAAGCAAGTGGCGGCGATAAGCTGAAGAAGATAATCTGCTCCCTCTCGTAGCCGCTCTGCTCTGCAGCAGATCGCTCAATTAGATAGCCGACTATGAATAAAGGCGCGGCGGCGCTCTCTTGTAAATATAACGAGCTGCGCGAGGGTGCGAAAAACAACCTTCCGGCCACGGACGTGTTTAGGAATATTTCCGCTTTTGTTATTCTCGATAAACAGCCCTCACGTCCTCTTTCTCTATCTCTTTCGCCTAGCCACAACTGCAACTATAACCGTATTAGAAAAGAAAATCACAAATAAATCGTATAAACATATAGAGAAGAAGTTACCATACACGTACATAGAGAGGTTGTTGTCACTGTCAAGGAACTTTCTGTAGAAAATAGCAACTATTGCGATTGATCTTAATCTTTCGTAATATATCTGTTATCATTCAGAAATCTTTACTAATTTTATTTATTTTTAAAACAAGGATCAGAAATCTAAACTAACTACACCGAGCTCCCATTCGCACATATTGGCACATTTTTGGCGTAGTTGGATTTTAGTAAAGACATCATTAAATTTTTTAGCTTAATTTGTGTGCAAATTTAGAGGTTATTGATTTTAAAAGGGCATTAAATTTTTTATTTTTTTTCTTCCACCGAAGGACGGGAAAATGTAATTGCTGAATATTTATAATGTATTTCAAACTTTGAGAAGAAGCAAAAAAAGCAACGTAGTTGTGAATTTGATTTAGTAAAATTGATTTAGCCATTGTAGAACCAATTGTTTTAATAATTTAATTATTAATTTTCTATTAATGTTGCAAGATTTAATTTCCATGTTGCGATTTAATTATGTTAATAGTACCGTATGTTTCCTATACATCTATGAATTTAAATTATATTACGCTTGACACCTTACATAATATTCAAATTTTCCGGCTTTTTCATTTAATTATTTTTGAAATCGCTATTTTTGACACTAAAACGGGCGTTGAACTCAAAATAGACATAATTAACGAATTGCAGTGAATAGCAATTTAAATTGATAAAAACCGTTGCGTGTAGATCACGTCAAAACTGGCAATAATGTATTTTTTGCGCGAAGGGGTCGAAGGGAAGTGGATGGTGCGATAGAGAAGAGCATATGGATGACGAGCGTGAATTTCCGAATGACCCGCATGCTGCAGCACGAGCGCACATGAGTGTAATTTGAAATTAATGAGCTATTCATGCTGAAGCGTGCAATATTTGTAAACATTGTGAGGAGGGCATCATTATTCAATATTTATGGCCTTGTTGTAGATGCATTGAGCATTGAGCAGATCAATAAAATCGTAAAAAGTTTATCTGGTCAAGTGAAAATTAATTTAAGAGAAGAATCTTTGGTCGTTGCAGGTTCAAGAAAATATTTAAGTTGATTTTTTTCTGCAACGTTGTTAATTTCTGCAAAAGGAAATATGAATGGAAAGGTATAATATCATAATCAGTTGAATGGTAAATTACTACATAGCCGCTCACTTCGGCTATGTCCTCCTGGACAAAGTCTTAGAAACTTGTTTTCCAGAAGTGTCGCCCTTTCTCACATGCTTTTTTCCTATTTGTAAACTGACCTGTGATAACATGAATGTACTCACAAATTGTGAGAGTTAACAGCTATAATAATAATAAAATTACATTTTAGAATGAATATTAACAATAAATTTTAACTCAAGTGATCTACAAATTAATTTACATTTAATATTCATGCTGTAATTTTATTATCACTTGTTTGATTATGACTTTTTCCAGTTCTATTGCCAATTAATGCCGAAATAAACATCGTTATGAAATACAATAAAATTTAATTTGGTCCTATGAACGTGACGACCAGAATCAATCCACAAGCAGCGTGTGAAACAAAGGACATCAATGGAATTTTAAGTGCTATAGTCAAATGCTTGGCATGGCTGTCGTGCAAGTTGCATACGCACGGCAGCAGCACCAACGATCTAGACCTGAGGCGAGCAACTTTACTCCATTTTTATCAGCTCACACCGCAAATTTCTTGTATGCAAATAAATTCGGTGTATTCAGCAGGCGCGAGGCGGAATAATGGAGTCTCTCGTGCGCGGAGATCATAAAAGTGGCATGTGGCTCGTGTTTGGCAAAAAGGAACTGGCGGAGCTGCTGACACGGGTAAAGTTGTCTCCTCGAGGAAGCAGCAACTTCTGCATTGTGAATCCCTATTCAGCGGCTCGGTGTATCAACATCGAGTGCTTCCTTTTGTTTTGTGCACCGGCCTCTCAGCCGGCCTGCCTGCCGTCTCTTGTGGGCTGTGTTCGCCGCGAAGAAAGGAAATATTGTCTTTTGTTCAGGAGAAACAGTGCCAGTGAAGAAGCAAACAATGCAAATCGTATCACCAATATGTGGCGTCCCTCGATTCAAGCCATCGCATCGACCTATGCAAAACTGCGGGAGTGTTTAATAAATATTTCCTCGGAGAAAGCCTCCTCAAATTGGCCTTTTCCTGCGCGTTGAAATCCAACGCCTAGGCTATGCGAACGGACTGGGAAATTTGATACGCACGCGTCGCGTGAGTCCAGAGAAAAAGTGCTCCGAGACTTTGCCAATTACGCCACGCGCGCGCGGAGCAACGACTAACGAGCTGGCCCGCACCCTTACGTCGATGGCAACTCTAGAGGTCAAATTATGGCTGTTTGGAGATTTGCTCCTGCAATATTTGATATCGGATTCTCAGCTGCGTCCCCTGCAAAGACATCCGAGATTTCTGCAGCAAGTCCTGCGTTCATAGAATCACCAAACGAGCATTGAAAAAAAATTAAACAAAAAAAATCCAAGTTCCCAGGTTGCAAAATAAAAATTGGAATTTACGAAGGCGGAAAGGATTCAATAAAAATGAATCCAAGCCAAAGAATAATAGGTTCATAGGAATTGTATTTACTCACTTCTTTGTTATTACAAATGTAGATAAATACGCAGATTTATAACATGTTTTTTTTAAATTCTGCTTAACATTTTGCGTTCCTCAGCTTAGGGTCTCCAGGAGAATTAGAAAGATTCAAAACTATCTGGATGAATATTCAAACAAATCCTGAAGACCAAAGGAAAAATAAAAACGTTTCGGACTTTTTTCGGTTCTCATTAATTTGTCTCTGAGCTTTCACGAGTGGTACAAAACGCCAAATTCTATTGTTCACCGCTTTTGTCGCGGATTAAGGCGACCAGACTGCGCACGCGGTCTGTTTTTTTACTAATCCAGCGTCCGAATGGACCAGCAGAAAGTCGCACTAATGATGTTTGCTAATGGAGTGCATTGAGCGACGCCGTGTGATATCACACTTTGAGATTTCGTTTCATTGTCACGCTCCGGCTGAAAAGGGAACAAACTGCTCGCCCAGCTGCGAATCAAACACACACACACACACACACACAGACACGATTGTTATTTTATGTTTTGATGGGCGGATTGCTGCAAATGCGACTTATTTATAAATATACATATGTATGAAAGAGACTCGTGTGTGCGCGCTGCGCGCACTGTAGCAACAGTTACTCACTTTTACATGCAATTTAACATCGGGGGGAGCCTGCGAATAACCAGCAGCCGCTGCGCGGAGGGTGCCGCCGCCAGCAAAAAATAAAATGTACACGATAATAGTACACGAGCACGTAAACTAAAAAGAGAGCGAGAGAAACAAGAATGAAAATGAATTTTGCTCCTTAAAAGCGCAGCAGGGTGTCTTCGTTTTGCGCGTCGAGTGCAGCGCGTTGTTTAGGGTGCCGCACAGGGGATGATGCTTAATAAGGGGAGGAGATATTTTCATTTGGGGATGCATGCGTGATTTGAATGTTATTTGTCAACCATATTAAAACACTCGCTAAAACATGATGTAAATGGCTGTTGTGAAACTGAATATTGTTCGCTCCACACAATGCCTGAACGCGCTAAAAGGGGTAAATGGTTTGTTTCGCACGGCAGTCAATTTGATTTTAACAGCATGTTGCAACTCGGCTGGAGGTTAAAGAGCAGGGTACGGTCCGGGCAAGGTGGCGAGGCATTAAATTAAGTCAGATATCTCGTTCGGCACCTTAGATGTCGACAAGATAAAACGGTTTTTTGGATCCCCTGCTGTCGATGAGGGGCAACAATTGAAAATGCTAAAATGGAGTTAAAATAACAATTATTGCACCCATTGAAGTGCATTTTTAGTATGAACCCTGACCAGCAGTTGATACAATTTAAAAAAAAAAAAGAAAACTCTGTACAACTTCTTATGAAAGAAGTAATAGAAGTGTTCAACGAGGTTAAAAAACCAGTGCTAGATCATCAAATTACAGGCTTTCCAGGTTTTAGTGGGAAAATTTTGCTTGGCTGTTGAGCTCTTAACACAATTTATTTTTAATTCTTTCATCACTCAAGTAAAATATAAGGAGTGCTCCTTACTCCTGGACTTTTTAACAAAAGAAGCCTACAATTTAAGTTTTGGACTCGTGAGAAAGACTGTAACGCAATTGAAAATTTTCAATGCTTTATAACTAAATAAACACACAACACACTATAAATACTGAAGAAAATGATACTGTGTCAGATTATCCCTTTTGAGCAACTCGCCGATGCTCGACGGGGTGTCCAATTATTTATCTCTTTCAACTCTATCTCCCAGCGTAAACTCGCAAAAAAGCAGCTTGCAGAAATTGCGGTCGATTCAGATGCAAATCCGCGCGAGTAGCAAAGTAAGCACGTGCTAGGCAATCACGTGCGTGAGCGTTAATCCTCAAGGGACGCGCACACTGGACGGCGGATTCCCGGCGGTTCTCGCGGTTTGCACCAATTAGCCGGAAAATGGCACAAGCGTTCGACCAAGAGCAGCGGCGCAGCGTTTTTACGTGTTGTGTCCAAAACGAATTCGGACCGTTAACGCTTGGCACGCATGCTGATTTAAAAAGCATAACTCTTTCGGCGATCAAAAAGTTTATGATCGCGCGAGGCCGCCGATCGAGCGAGCAACTTAAAAGTCTGTGCGCAGCTCGTGTGTTGTGTGAATAAAAAGATAGATCTCGGCTGGCCGCGCGGGCTGCAGAGGGCTGCGTGATTGTGGGCACATCGCTTCCTGCAATTGTTCGTGTCACCCAGCCAGACACAACAGCTATAAATATTGACGAGAGTACTGGTTGGTCTCCTCTGTTTTGGCATCGCAGACACCGCGCTGTGACGCAAGTTATTAAAATTCTTACTAGATGTCGGGGAAAATTCCTTCGGCGTATGCCCAATGTGCGGTATGGCCATGTGAACGGAAATCGATAATAATGAGTAGGATCAACACTTGCTTCAAAGAGGGAGGACGAGCCTCCTGCTCGCTCATACGGAATTTCCAGGGCGTTGTGGTTCCCCATTTCCTTGAAAGAAAGAACTATTGGTGAATCGATTGACGTCATTAAAATATTTACAACGTGCAAACAGCAACCCGAGAGCCTCTATCTGGTGCCTATATAATATATAGGTTAAAACCTATACGGTTGATATTTATTAATGCATTTTAAATAAATATTTTGATTACCTGAGTTCTAAAATGGAGAGGGATGAGCCCAATGGAATGAATTTTCTTTGAGCCTCATGTAGAATTATCGTGTTCAGAGCAACCTGCTGAGTATACAAAAATATTCAATAATTTACATTTAAACGAAAAATTGACAACAAGGACAGGTTCTTTTCGCGCCCCGCAACGGATCGAGGGTCTCTTTTTGAAACGACAGACACTTATGTCCCTCAGGCAGCTTGGTAAAAGGTACGCGTTAAACCAGCCCGTTTAACTATTTGATCATTTTGACTCACTAAATTAACTACATTTTGCCATCTCTGACTTGAGGCTGTAACAGATCCCGGAAATGCTCAAATATCTACCATAGCCTCTAATTATGATGGATCACCCTTTCTTGCTTTGAATGTATTTTACCATAGAGCAAGAATAAACAAGTATAATTGACACTGCGAAGAATGCCTTTGCAATGCGAGCCAACTGGCTGGATTTAGACGATATTATCGAATTTGGCTCAGTGGTTTTTAAATTGTGTGAATTAAATAAATTCATCTAATTGTTTGTTAATTTATCATGTAGCGGTCAGGTTCGAGGAGCATCAATTAAAGTCAAGGCAGCTTAACGTCTTCAATATTCATCTAATTTATTTGGACAAGTCGTGGTAAATATCGCAGAATTGGAAGTGGTATTTGAAGTAGTTTAGAACCCGTTTTGGGTTCAGTCAAATAATAATTCCTATCTCGCTCGCATTCTCCATCAAGATCGGGGAGACAACATTTGATGCGACTGAGTCTGATTATGCGGTGGGGGTGAAGGTACAGTAAGGGTGCACTGCTGCTTATCGCACACCTTTACGCTGCCACCTGGCGATACAGATTTAATGCAAACTATTAGGACACAGTATAGGGGCGAGAAGGCGCCACAATCAAAAACTGGTCATCATATATTCTGTAACAATTTGAAAATACTTGGCGAAAATTAGGCATTTGAATATACAATAATAGGCATGGATACTTCAGTTGCGGGATTCCTACATGGAGTCAAAATGTTGACAAGACGCATAGGAAAGGAACGTCAAGTCTTAATGCTCCACCCCTTTATAGATATATCCCTAGCGAAAATCAACTAAATGGTCAAGAATTTAATAGAAAGGATAAAATAACCGATTATTTACCAGCATCCAATGCACGACGTCAAAATTTTGGTTCGCTCCGTTTTTATTTACTGGCGAATTGCTGTTGAACCGTGTCGTTGTTGAAATTACAGATCCCGGCAGAGAGAGCTGCGCGAGTGTGCCCTCAGTCAGTGCTGGTATAATTGTGACACTTGACACGTTACCCATCATAAATATACAATGTAAGATCTGGGCGGACGGGCTCGTGTCAATTAACGGCCGAGTATTCTGTGATTCCTACGTGCTCGCCTGACGCTGCATTATTTGAATGTGATTTTCACTACTTGTCACAGTTGGTTCAATATCTCCACCCACAAACCGTGGCGCGGATCCTGACACTGATACTGCGCGCTGAGCCGCTTCTCTCTTCATAGCTTGTGCTCAACGGAGCGAGTTTTGCACTCGGGATACGCCACACAATTGGTCCTGATCATCCCTTGTTCGTGCAAGGGCCGTTCAAAACTGCTGAAGTGCCAGAATTGCAAACAAAACAAGCTGGAAATTAGAAAATGGAGATAGGTGCCAAATAACCATTTCTCTGTTAGTCTTTGCGCATTTTAAAGTTTGAGAAACCCCCTATGTCACCCGAAACAGAGACTGTCCTAGAGCAAGGGTGCTTATTGTCAGAATATGCATTGCGCTGTGCCAGGAGGCTGATGATTTTGGGTCATGTGGTCAGCCGCCCATATATACCACCGTCACTCTGCGGCTAACTGTAAGCTGCGCTAGCAACGCCAGCCGCCGTTCAAAAGTGTAAAAATTTTTGAGTTAAAATTTGAGTCTAAACATATATATTTAAAGAATTTTCGGGTCAAGATCAAATAGAAAATATATTATTCAGATTTACTAAATAATCAATTTACGAAGATTTTAAGGGATTATTAAGAGAGAAACTGCACAAGATTTATATTTGCACCTGATTCGCACACAAATCCAGTAGCTGATAATTTCTTCGTTTTTTTTTAAATTTATTTCATTGCAATACGTTTTTAAATTCATCAACATTAAAAAAGTGCAAGTATTAAGTAATTAGTTTTTTGTTACATTTCTTTTGAGATGGGTGCATGACCTCCTAATATCGAGTTACTCGCGAAAAAGGCCCAGTACAGGAAAGGGCTGTGGTGATTCAACAAGTAGTGCGGGGAATACATCATGTTCTTATGTTAATTGTTTCCACACTGGGGGCTTTTTATCCAAACGCTAGACATTTATCCCAATTCGCAAAAAACATACGCATTGTTTTTTAAATTGAAAAATGACAAAATCAAACCATAGATTTTCACTCTCATTAATTGTATAAATCACTGGCATGAGCGCACATACCAGAAAAAAAATAGAAAATAGTAATGTCGTACTTAAACACATTTTTACATCATTGGTTCAATCTTGGAGTCAAGGCAAGAGGTCTTTGAGTACAATAATAACAGCGAAGAAACCGCTGGCGGCGCAGTTCCTTTTTGCGTCCTCGTTTTCCTTCCGCTCGTGAAACTACTACAGTTTAATGACGTGCTTATGTGTATTGGTATATTTGTGTTGGAGTTGCACGTTTGTTTGAGCCACACAAATGATGGTACTGTGCTTGAGGCGCCGAACTTTGCGGCTGCCGATTACAGTTTGCTGCTCAAGAGAGGCGCGCTGGTGAAACAAGCGCGCAGAACAGCAACTTTGTTTTTCGTAATTACATCCCTCGAGCAGCACTAGACACCAGAGGACCCGATTTCAACCCTTCCTCCGTGGAGGTGCGAAGAATTATCTGTATACGGTGTTTCGGGGATTTCAATTCTGGGAGAGATGGCGTGGATTTTCCGCGTTGCAGCCTCCTTGGTCTGGAGCACCGCCGAGTGTTGGCGAACAAACAACAATAATTGCGGCGCCCTCGTACCTTGTTGTTGTGAGACGTGCCCATTGGATGCTGGCTTGGTTGTTCGGCGCGTCTCCATACACCCCCAAACACATACACACACACACAGAGTAATCATGTCGCTGCCGCCGCCGACGTGCAGCCAGCACGAAGCAATAATGTTACATATCGCGCGTCGTCGTCTTTTTCCAGCACGCCGTTCCGCCCGCGAGCTCGCCCGTTTTGCTTTTCCTATGCCAGCACTTCGCTTTATTGCTCCATTGTAATTGATTCAATCAGAGAAAAACACGTTTCTTGTGTGGCTGCCATGCCCGGCTCTCTCTCTCGCTCGCTCTCTCTCGTTTTCCATTTGCCGACTGTGGGCCCGCCGCCGCTGCCGGGTGTACGCAAACCTATCCATCCTGCAGCACGCTTTTCCTTCTCTCTCTCTCTCTCTCTCTCTCTCTCTCTCTCTCTCTCTCTCTCTCTCTCTCTCTCTCTCTCTCTCTCTCTCTCTCTCTCTCTCTCTCTCTCTCTCTCTCTCTCTCTCTCTCTCTCTCTCTCTCTCTCTCTCTGTAGCTGCGCAAAATATTTGTGAGGAAACTCGGTTCATATTTATGTCATTACTCGTTGTCTTTTTCCAGCCCGGGGCCAGCGGGGCCGAGAAAGAGGCCGTTTCGCGAAACAATTGATTTGGAAGGCTGGCCGACTGTATGAATTCGTCTTTTATGTTATCGAAGCTCTGCAGACTATTTGCAAACGAGGGTCGAGCCGCAGGCTGAAAGAAATGGGATGGAGAAAAGTTTGTGTTGACCCCAAGATGTGATAGTTATGATTTAAACGTTATTGTGTGTTTTTTAATGATTTTTTAAATAGTAGCTAAAGCGGATATGAAATGATTTACAAATCTGAAGGTTATTACCTAAAACTTGAGCTAAATTTTAATAACGAACTTTCATACTCACTTTTTATTTTGCCTCTTGTATACATGCACAAATTGGTATCGTCCAAGGCTCGTTACTTTATTATGGAAAGTATAGTAAGATTTAAATATTACAAACACTCAAATCTCATTGAACAATGAATACAATGATTGCTCTAATTTGATTGATCTAGTTTCAATAAAAAAGTCCCTAATAACATTATTAGTTATTTGTGTTTGCATAAGACATTTAATAATAGGGACACAAGTTTAAAAAAAATAAAAAATTTTAATTACTTTTTTAATTTAATAAAACATTTAGACGTTTAATTATTTGGTATGAATTAAATTTTTTAAAGTTTTAAATTTACTTCACAATTATATCGTGTTTAGTTTTTTTAAATTTTAAATAAAAATATATGTTTTTTATATAAATTCCAAAGGACATTCAAGGACATTAATTGACTGAAAATATATTTGTCAAGTCTGTTGTTGCTCCAACATATTTGTTTATTATCGACTCAATACACCATTACAGCTTCAAGACAAAAACTTATAAACAATTTTAAAAAAGCAGATGGGGTGAAATTGGGGTATAGGATTAGTTTGAAAATTGATACCAATTTCTCTGTTGGCTTGTTAGAAAAAGGTTTGAACAATTTTGAAAATCCTTTCCATCCGCTAAAGTCTGCGAATGATGGAGGAGAGCCGCGGCTGTTGTTGAGAAATGGCAGCAGCGTCGTCGTGACTTTGTTTTATTACACGTCATGATTCAATTACCCTGATGAGGTGATGGTAGTGCGGGTCATGTGTGCATGCTGCACGTCGCGCCGCGAGTACGATTTTGCTGCTGAGCGCTGGGCAGCAAGCGGCGAGCGAACAATGGGCGCGATGGATGCGGATCGAGAGCGCGCAGGAGGAAGCTGAGAAGGGCTTTCGTCGGCGGCCGATGTGCATGCGGGCGCCGAGACATTATTATGTGTCATCTTTCAATTGAAATCGCGCCGGTGCTGATGCATATAAATAGAGCTGGAGGACCCTCAGCCGCCGGTCGGCCGCGCGATCATCCCACAACTCGCCTGTGCGATGCGTGAACAAAGCCTCAATTCCGCGTACAATATTGTGTGTTGCGTGAATCAAAGCATCCGCGCGCTCACAACAGCCTAATAAAAACTCATGTGACTCGCGGCGGCGGCGGCCCGAAGATTTGTTCGTGGGATTTATGTGTCGCGCAGCGTTCCGATGGTTTGGGCAGCCCGCACTATCTGTAAATGACTATTGTCGGCAGCGGCGAATTAAACCCTGCTTGTTTATTTTTGGCTCCCACACTTTCATTGATGCTTCGTGCCGGGCAATGAGTTGTATTGACAGCAGGGGCCGCACTGGAGGTCCACTCCATTATGCCAGCTGTTTGCCATATTAAAAGCAACCATTTTTATCCTTTCCGGAAGTCCCGGCTGAGCAGACGTGAAATAAAAAATCACGGAATGTGCAAGAACTTGGAAGCCAAACATTTCCTATTGATTAAGACATCAATCACCGTGCTCTGAAAATGGCTTCTGCTCCATCGACACTGTTAACAAACATAATATATTCTCTTTTTGGTGTCGCTGCACCAGGCGGACTATAAAATGTTTATGAGCGTCTCCCGATTTTACAGATTTTTATGTTTGCTGTAGACGTTTATGACGTATATCCAACCGGCAGTATATGTGTACAATACTTCACGTCAGTAATAATTCATTTCCACCTCAAACACGTGAATGATGACTGCACAACCTCCTGCCAAACTAACAAAAGTTATTTCAAAAGCAAGCTGCTTTAAGGGCCTTTATCCGCTGTTCAAAATTAAGAGTGATTCGTTTATTGACAAATTTAACGTCACCAAATAAATAAAAATATTCTGAAAAATCTTGCGGATTTCTTTGTGTATTCTATATAGCATCAAAACAAGGGAAATTATTTTTTGCTTTTGCCAGCATGTATAAAAAAGTATTATTTTATTCTGACCACTATACGATCAAACTTAAATATTTTAAAATTATTTAATTATGAGTAGAAAGGGAACGTGTGTAAATCGATACGGAGACGCTCTTGAGGTTAAAAGACGATTTTATTTCGTTTCAAATTTCTTATCATCGAGAAGTGCTGGCTTGTGCCGGAAAATCAAAAGCGCGCATCTTTTGTTTGCACATTCTGTATCAGAGAGTGCTCCAATCAGGGTCTCTTTATCTTTTGCTGGTACTTGCAGCACGTGCACAACAAAAATGCGGGCACCTCCCTCCTTGATGCATGACACAATATAATTCGTGCCATTGGGGGTGCGCGCTGCATGCGCTTCTTCTGCTGCGACGGATGTGTAATGGAATATGGTCATGTTGTGAAAAGGAAAGGCTGCCGCAGATTGCATCTCCACCGGCATTGTTTTAAGCATTCACCCGGCATATTTACTCAATATTTAAATAGACACAGACAACTCTATTTCGCGCCGATCACCCCGGGATTAAATCACGATGACCTTAATAAAACGATACATACTTTTCTATATGGGTGTGCACCAGGGCTAACTTGGTCATGGAAACTCTCAATAGGGTGATTTAATCGAGAATTGATCTGAAAAACTTCGGAATGCAAAGTGGTCATGACCTTGTTAGGGTCCTGGCAATTAAGCATGTAACGTTTGCAATATATTGAATTTTTATTTTAATCTACAACAGCAACACTCGAAAACTCATTCAACCCATTTCTTTAATAATTGGCTTTTTCCATTATGATAAAAGAGCACCTAAGAGGCTCTATTCTACTTTCAGTCTAAGAAAACTCTGACAGCAAACTCATTGTTTTTTCTTGCATAGTTCGTTTAATTATATTCCTTGCATTTTATTTTATGTTTCATTTAATAAATTTAAATAAATAATTTTAAAATTGACAGTACCCCAGCAGGTGCCGATCCCGGAGGATTCGATGTAAATTCTTTCTTTGCCAAGGTGTTTATTTCGGTGGATCGGCTTAGCGGTATTCAAATTGATGCACATTATTTTATTTAAACTCGATCGGCTGAATATTGCGTCTGTTGACCCTTGTTATTATATTGCAACCGTTCGTATAGGAAAGTGACACATTCTGCGCAGCTTTGAATGCGTGGGGATAATTATTTTTCAATGAAGAGTGACAGAGAGGACGCGAGAATAAATTGATAAAACTGCATGTGTCGCATTACGATTACCCTTGCGGCGGCAGCGCGCAGCTTCCACGCAGCACAAATCAATCCGTCCGGCAGGCATCTTGTTGGCACTTTAATAAACTGTCCCATAAATATTATCCGAGGGCAAGAAACCCCACTCGACGGTATCGAATTCACAGGAGCATACGAGGCCCATCATAAGCAGCAGCAGCGAAAGAAGTAGCGCGCATCTCTTGTTACTCCAAGTCGAGTGAGAGAGAGAGAGGAAAAGAGAGCTGACAAAGTGCGCCAGCAGGGTCCTTTAGGGTGAAAGAGGAAGGCTTATGGGCAGACGTCGTTACGACAGGCCAGCCTCAATTTACACACAGAAACAAGAAACTCGCACCACAGCAACAGCAGTCCACTAATAATCCCATAAATACGAGGATTAGCGCATCTCGAGCTGCTTCTCGCTCCAGTCAGATTGAATTTCCCTTGACTACGCCAGCAACACGCCAGCTGCAAATGTGCAAAAGGAATTTTACTCTCACACAATAAATAAAAACAATATTTGTTTGTTCAATTTAAGATATTACATAAACTTTTACATTTCATCTTATTTTGCATTATATTTGTTAACATTTATACAACAAATAATTGTTTTCCTGTTAATTTAATACGTATTTTAATATAAAATGGAAATATTTTAAGATTATGTTAAAATTTGGTGAATGAGCCACATTCCGTCAAAGCAACAAATTTCTGTCCGGGGGTCGATGGATTTTGATGAATTTTTTTTGCGGTAATTTGGCCCTAATTGTACTACAATACAATTGAGAAAACTCCGACTTTCCAATTTTTGCGGGTTTTGCGGGCGTTAAAGGGACAAAATCTGGGAATTTTGAGTACTTCATAACTTTGCTCAGGGTGGTCCTAGAACAAAAATTAAAAAACCCGCAAACTCGTCTTAACAAGACAAACAACTTTTACATTGACCTCAAAGTGGTAGGTCAAAGGTCAAGGTCATAAAAATTGATTTTTTATTTTGAACTCAAATTTGAAAATGAATGTATCGAAATTTTTTATTTTTTTCATGACCATTTTGTAGAGCATAAAAAATTGAGTTAAAAACGTTAAAAATTAGAATGGCGTTTTGCCTCATTTTTTTAATAAAAAATGAAAACTTCGAAAACCCTTGTTTTTCGAGGTTGGTAAAAAACGATGATTGACCAAATCTCGACTTCTAGTCATCCGAATTTAAAAAACCACATACCGTTAGACTCCTCTCGACGTCCCTAAGTGCATTAAAGGGGTATGAGATCCACCAACCCCCAACCCCCTTTTAACCCCCTAAATAACGTGAAATTTAGAATTTTTCGTCCGTTTCAACACCTTATCATGACGTTGACGAGTAATTGTCTTCTTCAAACCAATTCATTAACTTAGTTCACTCAAAGACGAGTCAAATGGAACTTATTTTTTGTAAATAGGACCACCACAACCTGAGATTCGGGTGCACAAAGATTTTTTTCCAAACGCAAAGCAATAAAATTCTGGATGATCGACCAAATCTCGACTTCTAATCATCTGATTTTGAAAAACTGCATACCGTTAGACTTGTCTTGACATCCCCAAGTGTACTAAAGGGGTATGAGACCCACCAATCCCCAACCCCCATTTAACCCCCTTAATAACGGGAAATTTAGCATTCTTTCGTCCGTTTCAACACCTTAGCACGACGTTGACGAGTAATTGTCTTCTTTAAACCAATTTAGTTACTTAGTTCATTTCAATACGAGTCAAACGGTACTTAATTTTTGTAAATAGGACCACCTTTTTGTGTTTTGTTCGAGATTTGGTGCTCACCGAGCATTTTAATGCATCCGCGTCTTAATAAAAAACTTTGTGCCACACAAATATCCGGTTGTAGTGGTCCTATTTTCAAAAATTAAGTATCGTTTGAATCATTTTGAAGTGAACTAAGTAAATGAATTGGTTTGAAGAAGATAATTACTCGTCAACGTCATGATAAGGTGTTGAAACGACCGAAAAAATGCTAAATTTCACATTATTAAGGGGGCGAAATGGGGGTTGGGGGTTGGTGGGTCTCATATCCCTTTAGTACACTTGGGGATGTCAAGACGAGTCTAACGGTATGCGGTTTTTCAAAATCAGATGATTAGAAGTCGAGATTTGGTCGATCATCCAGAATTTTATTGCTTTGCGTTTGGAAAAAAATCTTTGTGCACCCGAATCTCAGGTTGTGGTGGTCCTATTTACAAAAAAATAAGTTCCATTTGACTCGTATTTGATTGAACTAAGTTAATGAATTGGTTTGAAGAAGACAATTACTCGTCAACGTCGTGTTAAGGTGTTGAAACGGACGAAAAATTCTAAATTTCACGTTATTTAGGGGATTAAAAGGGGGTTGGGGGTTGGTGGGTCTCATACCCCTTTAATGCACTTAGGGACGTCGAGAGGAGTCTAACGGTATGCGGTTTTTTAAATTCGGATGACTAGAAGTCGAGATTTGGTCAATCATCGTTTTTTACCAACCTCGAAAAACAAGGGTTTTCGAAGTTTTCATTTTTTATTAAAAAAATGAGGAAAAACGCCATTCCAAATTTTAACGTTTTTAACTCAATTTTTTATGCTCTACAAAATGGTCATGAAAAAAATAAAAAATTTCGATACATTCATTTTCAAATTTGAGTTCAAAATAAAAAAATAAATTTTTATGACCTTGACCTTTGACCTACCACTTTGAGGTCAATGTAAAAGTTGTTTGTCTTGTTAAGACGAGTTTGCGGGTTTTTTAATTTCGTTCTAGGACCACCCTGAGCAAAGTTATGAAGTACTCAAAATTCCCAGATTTTGACCATTTAACGCCCGCAAAACCCGCAAAAATTGGAAAGTCGGAGTTTTCTCAATTGTATTGTAGTACAATTAGGGCCAAATTACCGCAAAAAAAAAATTCATCAAAATCCATCGACCCCCGGACAGAAATTTGTTGCTTTGACGGAATGTGGCTCAAATATAGAACAAATTAATTTGTTATTTGTTAGTTTTATTTTAAGATTGACAATAAATAAAAATTTAAAGCCTGCTCTGACAAAAAATGCACTCTAGAATTAATATTATACTATATATTATACTTAATTTATAGTTTATATGTATATAAACCTTCCCAGTCCTCGGACAGGGATAAAAATAAAAAAACGAAATTATCCTTTTAAGAAAATTGACTTATCTAAATTATAGGTATGTAACATTAAAAATTAAATTAGAAGTCTCAGTCTCAAAGTTTTGTGACCTCAGAATCAACGGGTCTATAATATTCTAGTAGGTGAAAAAAATGACATAATCCAAATTTTTTCCAATACTTTTTTTCTTAATTTTGGGCGGAGAAAGTGAAACAGTTTTTGGAAGAGAGAAAAATAGGCACGAAACTGATGTCTTAAAAATCAAGCGCAACATGTTTTCCCGGATCAACTTGGCCACCAAGGGCGTAACGGCAGCAGTTGATTTTAAGATGAAATCGAAGAACAAAAACTTTAATGTTGTGTCATCATGGGGGATGCAAACACAGCTTTGTCCTCTCGAATTACTGTGACACAATGATTCACGTTTGAAGCTTTTATGACATACTTGTTCCCAGGAGGTCTTGTTTTACCAATACAACAGCAGGATATCCAGGATATTGGGAACAATAATTCTTGCAACAAAAAGTGACACTTTGCGTGCCTCGGGTGCCTTTTCACTTTTCACTCTGGCTCCTGCAGGGCAAGTAAAAAGGGATTTTGTAAAGAAACGACTTTGAAAGGTGCGACAACCTTTTGAATGAAACCGTAGCGGTTATTTGTTTTCATGCGGCGCTATAGTATGCATTATAGAAGTGGCCACCTTTTCCTCCCCTGCAGCCACACGCCACACGTTGCATACTCACAAAGCTAACGTTTAGCATGTGTTATGCACATTACAAATGTATACCCGAGTAGGCAAGAAAATTTACTTTGCACAAAGAAAAAACAAAATAAATTTATAATATACCAATTTCTCATCTGTAATATAATTACGTGAAGTCAGTTTATTGCAAATGCTGAAATAATGATCCAACCAATGACTAATATCTGCTGTTCACAATTTTGGGTCTAATAAAATTAATGATAATGTTACTTAATTGGAAGATATACTTTATTTATATCCTTTGACTGGGGAATTAAATTCTATTTTTAGTGAAAGTCAAAATTGGTGGTTTGGGCTTAGGTCATACCATGAGAATCCCAGAAAAAAAATCAAATTTAAAGTGTTAATTTCAGTTATTTCGAAAATACACTATCTCATCTCTCATCTATCTGCTTGCATTGCAATTTAAAAAAAGGAGGTGCTCTGAAGATTTGTCTACGAACCTATAGTGAACTGAACATCTTCTAATCCTTCAACTACGGATCTGAAGTAGCTAGGTAATAAATTTTAAAATCATATTTATATTTTCTTCTTTACTCCAGGATAAGAATCTTGTGACACGTAATAAAAATTGCAATTAAAGGCAAATTCTGAAGCTATATAGAAGTGAATATCTTTAAGTAACAAAAACGTCCAACTCTTTGATGAGTTAAATTCATTACAAGAAAGCGTTTTTGTGAGAAATATGAGGAATGAAATATTGCAATCAGTATAGTTTAAAAGAGTTTTGAGCGGGTGAGACCGCATAACTTCAGGATATTTAAGGATGTCAACGCTCACATTACATACCAGGCAGGGATATAAAGCCGAAAATACGAGATGGCTTAAGGAGGGGCGATTGCAGAGAGCATCAAACAGGAATAGGAAAACGGATTTGCTCTAGACAAACATTTGTTTAAGTAGCGCACCTCCTCCTTTTAGACAGCTTTTTTCTGCCGGAACATATAAATCTTGAGCTAATCCGCGGACCAAAGTCACCCAAGTGTCCCCAGCTGGTGTAAACAAATTTATTGCCGCTCAACAGCCAGGCAATAAGGGATTAGGGCACAACAAAGATGAGTCTCAAATATTGAGTGGGATAAATGAAAGTTGGGCCAAACAGACCGTCCCTGTGTGCATAACATTAGGCAGACGCGTTTCTCCGACAGACGAACTTCTTTCTCTCTCTCTCACACTCTTTCTTGTGTGAAAAAATTACACATGTTTCTGAATGGGAATGAAAGTCGAGTTAGAAGGGAAGTGTGAAATTGGTCGCGCTCTGCAAGGAAATGGAACATTATTTTCTGCGTGAGAAAGTTTTACATGTTTTGCTTAAAGGAGGGGTGTGGAATCGAAGTTAGTTAAGGGCTGAAGCACTTTTTCTATAATTTTTACGGAGCTTGATTATTATTTATATAAAATATATTTATATGGAAGATAAAAGACACAAAAATTTTTAGCAATATTTTTGTAAATCATTTTATAATTAAGAATCATTAAAACAAATTAGGTTGAGCTTTAAATTTTTCAATTTGGTAATCACCCGCACATAAGAAAAACCAAGTTTTTTTTTAGGAACAGTTTTTTTAAGGAACAATTGACTGGACAGATAAAATATTTAAAGATATTTTAATAGGAAAATCAGGAAAATGAATAACAAGACTTCATCTTAGTTGGTATCAGAGCTTTTTAATGAATCCGATTAGCTTTGGTATTTTTAGACTTAGAAACACAAACTAAAAACGCCCCAGGCAAATAATATAGAATCGTTTTTTTTTAATTTCCTTATCCTGCCTGTCCCATGAATGTGTTCTAATATGTACATTCAATTGTAAAAATAATACAACTACCTTATTTCAAGCTGCTAAATATAAGAAAGTGCATCTAAATAATATCGTTATATAATGTACTCTGTGCTGTACACCGTTGGTGTCTAATAAATACAATAATAATTATATATGTACATTCATAAAACTCCATACCTAATAGCAAAATTTATTTTATACTACTTGCTAAAATGGCATAGGTACATTACAACCTTAAGTTTGAAGGGGAGTTTTTGGCAACAAAAATAATAAATTTGACATTAAAATGGAAAAAGATGGGTTAGTCATGACGAAAACTTATCCCTTCTTCCCCAATTGTACTTCCGCTTTTCACTTCCCTGGCGCAATTAGCCCTTTTCCTCTGAGTGAGTCTTAAGAGTATCGAGATAATGCGGAGCAAATCATAAATATTATCCGATTTGAAGAGAGAAAGAAAAGAAAGGAGCTGGCCGACTGGCTTCGGAATAAGAGAGGCGAATGGTCGTCTCTTCTTGCATTCCGTTCTCATGGTAATTATCCCTCGCGCTCCCCATTTGAGTAGCTCTGTTTGAGAGAGTTGATGGGCTTGATAATGGGGAATAAAAGCAGCAGCCCCACTCGTTTAACGTCTCTCACTCATTATTTTATTTGTGCGTGTTTAGCTCCTTCAAGATTTTCGAATATGTATATATCAACAGAGAAACCAACCGCCTCCACACATACACACACATCTATAAACCAACAGATTCACATTATATGAGAGCGAAGAAAAAGCTCTATTTAATTTAACCGCGCGTTCTCGGCTTACGATTATTTTATTAGAGACTCGACTGGCTGCCTGCGAGCACAATGAGGCGAAATAAAAACGTGTGTGGTTGAATAAAATATGGTGTGCGCCGAGCCAACGCATTCAATTAACACGTCTGCGATGCAGACATTTTTTTTGTGTTGTAAACGGCAGCATTTATATAACTGTGTTGGGGGTAGTTATTGATTTCCATTTTAATTCTTTTGTTTTAAAAGTTTCCAATCTGTGCATCATTTACAGTTTAAAACAATAATTTTTTTATCAAACTTGTTAATATTTTCAGATTTCAGATTGATATATTTAAACTTTATACCTGGAAACAAACGTTTTCTGTGATAAAAATTAGATTGATCTGAAGTTTGCCAATTTAATCATATGCAAAATTTTAGCTAAAAATCAGAAAAAGAAATTCACTAGTATTTTTGTGCTTATTTATTTTAAACTTTAATATTTTTAAGCTCATTAAAGGTAATTTCGACAAAAGTGGGTAAATAAGAAATCTTTGCAGTGTCGTTTTATTGAACAAGCAAAAATTTGGCTGCTTTAAAAAAAACAATAGTTTATTTTTTATTTTTATGGTCCATATTATGTATATTAAAGCGAATTCAACTTTTGGTCCGTTGTGTCGATTCAATTGGTAAGTTTCACTATTCTAAAAATCAGAAAAAATGATGTTATTAAATGTCAGTAGACATCCTCGAAGCTTAGAAACAATAAGTCGATTGACAAAAAGTATTATGAGCTTCCAACTTTTTTTGTATTTTAACTATCAAATAATTTGTACAGTGAGGATAAACAATTGGATTATAGAAACCTGCTAGCACCAAAAACAGCACCAAAAACTAACCCCCCTGCTAGCACCAAAAACTGACCCTCCTGCTAGCACCAGGTTCAGATTTTCAAATCCAGTATGGCAGATTGCGGGTGCGGGTTGGCGTAGTGCGGTTTGGTGCGGGTGCGGGTTCAAATTTTGAAAAAAGACATGGGTGTGGTTTGGGTGCGGTACGAAATAAGCGGGTTCAGTGCGGGTTTGGGTTGAAAATTTGCACCCGCGCAAAGCACTATAGAAACCACCAGTTATGGGGAGCATGACAAATTTAACGAATAAGAAAAAATAAAAATATCTGCAACACTTTTGTATTTAAAACATAGAGTTAAAGTTGCTACCAGTTTGTAGCATTAAAAAAAGAATTTAATGCCCATTTATAAGTATTACAGCGAATCATTCACCGCGGTGCTTAAGCGGTATTAAGCGAATTTCAAAAGGCACTGGCACAAATCTGTGAAAAGCTCCTCGCGAGAGCTGCTGCCGCTGGGAACATATTTAGATGTTACCTTGGTAATGTACACGTCGGGCGTGTATAATTCAAAAAGGTGCGTTGCCGCGCGGCACACACTGAAAGGACGAAAGAAAGAAGAGGAGCGACGTCGGATTGGACTTTATCCTCGTAAAAGTAACACGAAAATATTTGTGACATAAATTAAGCGATTACACTGGTGGAGACGTAAATAAGCCGTGCGCCAGCGAATACATTTTCCAGCAGCATTGTTATTCATAATACAGACTTGATGACCGTTGGACACGGGATAAGACGCGAGTACAAACAAATTACACTACACGCAGCCGACATAATAATCCCTCCATCTGTCTTATGTCACGGCGATAAAGCCTTTAGAGTGGTGCTGCGCCTGCATTATATTTTATATTAGATAGAGAGAGAGGAGAGAAGGCGGCCAAAAGCACCAGGCCTCTCTACACATACACACACACACACACACACACACACACACACACACACACACACACACACACACACACACACACACACACACACACACACACACACACACACACACACACACACACACACACACACACACACACACACACACACACACACACACACACACACACACACAAACACACTAACACACAGCACACTTCGAAATATTCCCAGTGGCAGGAGCATTGGATCCTAGTCGCATATTCAAATCACGCGCAAAGACTTATAGCCATGCGAAATCAAAACATGAATGCAAATTGCCATATTAGCTACCCTATCTTTCTACACAATCAATTTCTAAATTCAAACTAGAAGGCCCATGCTTGAGTCAATAATGCTTGCTGCCAATAAGCTGATTTTATTACTTTAATATAGCCAACAGTTTTATATCTAGCCTTGCAAATTAATGCCAACAGTGCGAGATATTTACATAAATTTTACACTCGCAAGCCAAACATTTAAATTCTCAAACATAATAAACAGCTTTGAGGTGAAGAAATTCATTTTATGTTGCTCGTAGTATAGGTGTGCATCTAAAACATGTTGATTTTATTTTCTTCCGCAGATTATTTGCAAATCTGAGTTGAATTTTCAGCGTTCATGTTCTTTTAAAATTTTCTTTATAATAAATTTGGAAAGAGTCAAATAACATGAAACTGACACTTATTGAAAAAGAGATTTAATTCCACGACCCCGATTTTTGCCACTCACAATCTGCGCTTTGTAGTATTATAATTTAGGCGCTTTAAAACTTAGCTGTCTGTTGTTTGTTTGTTTTTGCGCTTGCATTGAGAGGAAATAAGAAAAAAAGTTGGCACGCTAAACAAAACTGGTCGCAATCGGCGGCGTGGCACACAATTAGCATTGTTAAAATAATGCCAGACCGCAGAAAGAAGGGAAAATATTTTCATTTGTGCGCAAGTTTGAGGCACACATGACGTTATAAGAGGGGACGCGCAGCAACTTGATCTCTGATTTCTTTAAATGCGCTCTCTCGCGTGTACTCCCGCTCATTCTTTTTTTGCATTTGTACAAAACGGGTGCGGGCTGTGCGCGATTTTCCATTGTCTCTCTAGCGACGAGTAAATCCAATGCAGCGCAAAACGGATTTCCATAACTAATATTTATTACAAGCGCGCGGTGCGTCCCTCCCGCGTTCGAGTAATCACATAGACAACCTCGATTAATTTTGTTGATTCAACACCACACGTCTGCTTCCTGCATTCAGCATTATAGGACACGCTAATAACAGCCACCGAAATAATATACATTAACAATCTCTATGTTATATAATAGGTACATCAGCCGGCAAAATGCACTTCATTTATGCGTTAGCACCAAATAACAAATATGTTGTGCGGTACAAAAGTCAAAATCATGACTGTGTTGCGCTGTATATACTGAAAAGGTAATTCATCTTTTTGAAAGGAAGCAAAAGTGATGTATAAGCGCCAAAGCCGCGTGTTTTTGTACCAAGTGACCCCTCGGACGAAAAAAGAATGCACAACAAACATATAGACGTGAACTAAAAGTCCTCAATCACTTTGATTTCTTTCTTTGTAACGATGACTCTTGTGAACATCAAAAGGTGCTGCGCTCCATCCAATCAGGGACTATTATATCATGCACCTTATAGTAAAATCTCACATATGTGTACGCATAATACAACAAATTTAATCCACACCAAAATACACAAAATCATAAGCGTGGTATTGAAAAATCGGCTTTAACGAAGTGTGGAAAATATAATGTTGATCTGGTCTAAATTATGAATTGATTGAACTCAACAGTGGTATTTTTTCTGTTAACAGCGAATGACCGCAAATAATAGAGTGCAGAGGTAATTTCATAAAATGGGAGCTGCGCGTTTTTAATAAACACTCTGTGATGAGCGAACGAGTGCCCGGTGGTCCAGACCCGGCCGAGAGAGCAGTTCGAGTACGTGGGAAAGCAGCACAAGTATTTCCATTATTTCCACAGTTTTATATTCAAATAAAACAACAACACGCAGTAATAGAAAACCGCGTGCTCAGTGGTTCGTTCAGTGGCGGAGCACAATTGCGCCGCCCCAGCTGTTATTTTCCGAGTTTTAAGTAAAAATTTATTTTATTACGCTTCAGAAACAATAGGCCCGCTGGAGCAAAAACTCACTCGAGTGCGTACACTCGGGGTCTATTGCACAACATATAATAGCCAAAGAGGGCATTTCAGAGGAAAAAACGCGGGGAAGTAATAATAAATATCAACCGACCAGCGTGACTATTATCGCGATGCATCTGTGCGGAAGGAAAATCGCACTATTTTAGGGAGACAAACAAGCAGTTGCGATGTCAATTTGTGAATCAATTTTTTCATTTCAAGTGCACCTACTGCTGCTCCTAGCGCGCACAGCCGTAAGCACAACAAAAGCGTTGTGTGAAGTCAGAAGGAAAAGACAGGCCTTTTAAAATCCAATTTGAGCCGCGCTGCACAGCGCGCACAAGTGCTGCACCGCCGTTTTTTATTTTTCATAATACACGTCGCGCTGACACGCCGCGAATGAGTGATTTTTCGCTGATTTTTATACATGTGAGAAAAATTGAGTCACATTGTATGATAGAACCACTTTTCGCTGATGTTTGATCCGCACGAAGCAAAAAACCAAAACTTGAAAAGCCAGTCACTCACTTCAATCACTGCGATTATTTTATACATTGTTAGCAAAAGAGTCGCTCAACTCCAGCAGTCCGTCAGTTGTTTGAAATTGAACGGGATTTTACAATTTTTATAAAATTGAATACGGCTCTCGAGCAGGATTCGTTTCCGTTTGAGGAATTAAAAATACGGAACATTCCTATACAAGCAGTAAAAGACCAACTTTTATATAGCAAGGAATGTCTGGATTTTAAATACCCCTTGGGTTTTACCAGTACCTGAGGTAAAAAAAAGCGTTTGCACCAACGTTGCCATAAAATTATAGAGAGTTTTTACTAAAAGAATATCTGAGAAAATTCTATTGTGAAAATGTTTACATTTGAATGCCTCTTTAAATGCATCTTACAAGATATTTGGTGTGAAAACGGTTTAGTGTATATGTATATGTCAGGGTTTTACCTGACGATATTACGATCAATATTATTTGTTACGAAGCAATCAATGTAAAATAAGACTCGCATCTCACATCAATAAAGCGCCATAGGCATGGATTTCAAACCACCGACCCTGCTTTCCTTTATCGACTGGCTAAATACGCAGTCAAATCCTTTCCGTAGTTATGGCTGGTGTCGGATGCGAGAGGAATGAAATCTACGAAAAATATGATATTGCTTAAACAGTCAGCTCGCACACAACAACATGCAAGAAATGAAAATCAGTGCCTTCAATTAAAACTTTTTAAGTATTGTAAAGCATAAAATACCTTATTTATTAACTATTTTCCTTTATCAACAATTCTAACAATGCAGATGGAGTATTTGGACAAATTTTTCTTTTTGTCTCGTTAGTCCCCATTTTTTCTTTAAATATTTTCAACAATAGTATTATCAAATTGTGAGTCATGTAAAAAATTGTGTGTGTGCCATAACTCTCAATTTTCATTATGCTGAAAAACATCTGCTCATATTTCTCTCAATTTGCATGAGCAATTTAATTTCTGCTGCAAGTTTGTTGTTCAAGAAAAAAACAAACAAAAATCAGTAAAGTTCCCCGCGTCGCGATTCTCACGATTATTCGGTTGCTCCAGTGCGTGGCGGATTCTGCTATTTTGTCAGATGAAAAATGACTCCATCGAGCGAAAAATCCAGCAAAATCGGGCATCAAAGCTGTTTATTGTGAGAAGAAATTCCCATGCGAGCCGCGTATATGCATCTGCTCCGTGAAATGGAAACCACCGGCACGTTCTTTCTGAAAATCCAGAATGCAGAAAAATGCCTGTGCGCTTAAATTGTCTTGAGCGAAGACATTAACGAAGGGGTTTCTCGTGCTTGTGAGCACATTCTCCCTGATTAGTGAGCTATGCACGCGTGGAGCTGACGGGCCCACATGCGTGCGAGTGGAACCCCGCCAGCATCAAGCGGCGCACAAAACCGCGCGTTTTGACGCACAGGGCGCGACACTTTTATCTGCGCCCCACTTCATTATCCTGCTCAAACAAATGAATGACACAGGTCAAGGCACTTAATGACTAAAGGCCAGGCAGCCAGCAGAGAGACACGTTTGCAGCGTCAGCTCCGCTCTTTAATTTACCGCATTTATATATATAGTCAAGCAAAAATGACAAGGAATGAAATCAATGAAATTAAAACTGCTTTAATCTCTTTGAACAATGAATAAAATGACTGAGAAGGACGATAGTTTCTTTCAAAAAAGATCAAAGGAAAGTTGCGAAAGAAAGGGAATTAGGAAATTTAAAGAATAAATTTTTGGTGCTGTATATATTTTAGGTACTAAAAGGACAGCAACAAAGACAAATTAGAGAAAGAGCGGTTGTCGGGTCGTTCCATGCTGCTGATATAAACTTACGCAAATTAATCACGATTAAAGTTGTAAAATAAATAGCTGTACATTTTGCCAAGTGAAATAATGGTGATATGGTGTTTTATTAATAACAAAATGATTCAAAAATCCTTTTATTGAGACTAATATGTGCATGTCAGCCAATTTTTATCAATCCCGTATTATTGAAACTCTATATTTCTGCATTTTAATTTCTGGAATGGCTTGTCGCGGTCGAAACTTAAAAATAAATTCCAGTCAAAATAGTTTCTCTGAGGCGTATATAATAAAGGATAACTTGAGATGCAACATTGGCGTCAGCTTTGTTATGCAGTTTCAAAGTTAACCTCTTAAACATTAAAAAAATATTAATTTGAGTTTAAACTAAAAAATACAGGATACAACAAAACTCGCATGAACATTTTACTGACTTTGGGTGTTTAAAATTGCACAATACCACAAAATACACAAATTCTAATTTTTACTTTGATACATTTTTTCTTGCGTGTGTTATTATATTAGTGGCTGCAGCAGAAAGGATAAAAATTAAGTGAGCTCACGTGGCGGTGTATCATGCGTATGATATTCTGTTTGCAGCAGCGCTCTTACTTTTCACATATTATTTTGTATAGCGTTCTCCGTTACGGCGTGGGCGCTGTTATGAATTGGAGGTTGAACCCACGTTAAAAGCGAGTGAGGCGGCGCGAAGCGCGAACGTATAACTTCATACCTGTGACACCGTGACGACCGCTTGAGACATCAGTGTGCATGACAAGCGATCTGTCTTATTTTCCTCTTGTCAGCGAGCATTATTATTTTTTTCATAATAATATTCCAATGTCACCATGCACAGAAGAAAAGAGAGTTGTCCCTCTTTATACTCAGCTCCGAAAGCAAGCCAGCCATAATATGCAGTCACAGCAGGCAGTCGGCATTTCTAAAATATTTTTCATACGCTGTAGAGGGACACACCAAAACAATAAATAAAGACACAATGCGAGGTGAGAGCATGAGGATTAAGATGAATGATCGCGTGGTCTCTTGTGTATGCAAATAAATTACAAATTTTACACCCCATCAGCAAACAAAGGTGGCTGGAAAGGGTTTCTTGGAATGCTTTAATCGGAACGCACCTTCAAATTCTCTCTGGCTCATTGTGCATCATATATATATATATATACACAAAACTCTCCATGCACGAATAATATTAATTTAGTGAAATTGTGTACCAAAACATCTGACTCATTAATTCGGACAAACTGCACGCGTGCGGCCAAAACAAAATTGTCCCTCACGGCAGCAGATACTAATTGGCAAATGCGGGCATCAGCTGCCTCCAGAAGCGTCTGTCAAATTTTCGTGCGTACAACAGATTCTATGCGGGTTGCTTTTAATTCCTCCGCAGAAGGGAAAAAAAGATCGTGAAAAGGAGGAGAAGGTTCTTTTATATCAGACGATGCAATGCTTAGCGGTTTGGCTATTTCCACGTCTAGCGGTCGGATTTATGTCACACGCGCACACACAGAATCGGTGGTGTTAGGATCATTCAATTAAATATTTACCTCGGCGGTGATGGCAAAAGCCGACAAAGCGGCGTAGTGGCCGCGCCCCCCTGCGAGGCGGAGCAACCCTGGCGCGCGCTTCAGTGGTGGCTAGGCGGATGCAGGGCGGAGCAACTTATTTCTTTCTGCATCGCGATATTTAAGTCTGTGCGACGCAGAGTGGGAGATCAGTTGAACCTGGACTGTTGATGCGGTCGGACGCGCTCTGTTAGCCTATTTTTTCCAAGTTTAGCGCTGAGGACCCACCGGGCACCCTTGAACACAGCCTCGGGTATGTCACCATCATGGTGAACAGTGTAGTCATGATGCCCGCTAGCAAGCTGATCCCAGAGATGGCTCACACTCCGATCAAGTTTTCGTTTAGCATCAGTTCCCTACTGCCAGAAACTGCCAGCCGGCCGCCGAGTCCCGCCAGGCCGACCTCCGCGGCATCGTCCGTATCCGACTTGGAGCTGGACGTGACCGGGAGCGACTCGCCGCCGCCTCCGCAGACGTCGTCCAGCCCCGGCACCGAGAGGGCCGACGGCAAGGACGAGCCCAGCGGCAAGGAGGGCAAGAAAAACGAAAAGCCGGCTTATAGTTATAACGCTCTTATCATGATGGCCATCAGGCAGTCGCCGGAAAAGAGACTCACGCTCAACGGCATCTACGAGTTCATCATGAAAAACTTCCCTTACTACCGTGATAACAAGCAAGGCTGGCAAAACTCGATCCGACACAACCTCAGCCTCAACAAGTGCTTCGTCAAAGTGCCCAGACACTACGACGACCCTGGCAAAGGCAACTACTGGATGCTCGATCCGTCCAGTGAGGACGTCTTCATCGGGGGCACGACGGGCAAGCTGCGGAGGCGGTCCACGGCCGCCTCCAGGAACCGGCTGGCCGCTTTCAAGCGGACGGTTGGCTTATACCCCGGCCCCTACGCGCCGACGTGGGCAGGACTGGCCTCTCCTCTCGGCCAACTCTACTGCAATCCTATCTATAGGTAAGCACCATCAAAATAATTAGCTCTTTCATAATTCCTTAATCAGCTGGAAAATTCTTCTTCAGTACTAAAACACCAATTTTCCTCTTCCCCTCAGGTATCAAGCAGCGGCGGCCGCAGCCATGTACCCTTACCCCAATCTCATCCCGCCGAGCGGGCTGCCAAAGCCGACGCCGACCCACCAGCACCAGTCATTCTCCATGGAAAGGCTTCTCGGCGGGTCTCTGTCAGCCCCCGGAGTGCCTGCGGTACCCCCCAACTCGGAGTACCTGCAAAGGCTGTCGCAGACGCCCCTCTTCAACAACCCTTCGCTCGAGCTGTACAACACCCTGCGTCACCTGGCGCCAGCGGCCATGATGCCGCGGCCGCGGTTTAGCCCGCCGATGGTCAGGGACGGCAGCATCACGCCCACACTGAGCCAGGACTCGCCAAGGCCCGTCAGCCCAGGGTCGTCCCCCGTTCCTCCGACGCAGAGTTTCAAGCCTGTGAGTGCAAATTCGAGGTCCAGTTAATGAGACTAACACTTTCGAATTGTTTAAGACGCGCTAGTGAACTTTTTATTGTACAATACCAAAAATTTAGATAAATGAACGTTTAACAATTGAATTATATTGTGTATATTTAAATAATTGATTTCCCGCTTCACTCCTCTCCTCCGCACTTGTAATTTTTTAAGTGCATTAACTTAAAGTTGCGAGTACGATTGTTAATATGTAAATATTTCTAATGAGGAGAAAAAAAATTAATTTTCGGTCTCGTCCTTCATATAGAAGGAAAGAATTCTTCTGGCATAATAGATATGTTTGCATACATTATACAAGTTATTGATGTATAATGTACCTAATATCTTTAATGGATGATCTGAGATGATTTTGCTCTGTCTGAAAGTGCACGGATTAAATATTCAATATTCCGAACTGCAAAATTTCTGCATTTTAATTTTTACGCTTCTATTATTCCATCAACGTCTCATAACCCTTAGAATAACCAGTATAGTAAAATAATATAACTCTTTGGGTGTTTGTTTATAGTGAATTCAACAAACACACAAACATAAAGTAGGCAATAAACAATAAAGCTTGTGTAGCCTATGAATCACGCGTACGTAAATTACTTTTCCTTCCAGAATTTTTCTTGATTTTGTACACTTGAAATAGATTATAGATAGGTTGGAATTTAGGGAAAGATTTCCTATTCATTGTTTGAGGAATTTGGTCCAGGGAATGCTTCGTTGATTCCATAAGCTTCCTGCTCACAAGTAGAACAAATAGGTAAGATTTCAAGCTGCATTTGCGAAGATTTTTTTAAATTAATATTTTTTGTCGCGATTTTGATGTGAAATTTTAGTGTTCGATAGACAATGACGTATTCAAAATGGTACCTGCAAATATTTCACTACAATTTAATAAAATAATTATTTTGAACACAGGAACATTTTGAACACAACCAGCCCGTTAGCTCGCATTGTTATGGCACTCTCAGGAGTGTCAAAGCAATGGGAGGTATTTGAGCAGTTCGGAGATCTAATACTGGCTACCCAATGTCAGAAATGGCAAAAAGTGGTTAGTTTAGTGACTCGAATTGCTCAAATTGCTCAACGGGCTGGGAGGCGCACCGGCGCCGCCTCGCTACTTGCTGGTTTGCACCTTTCCAGCATGCGTGATTTGGCTTCACGGGACAAATGTCTAGCGTTTCAATGCAGTCCTCGGTGCGGAGGCAAGTGGCCCTTGAGTGGGCTGGGTCCCTGTGCGGCCTGGTGCGCCCATGTTATCCGTTCGCGGTGTTATTGGGACCCGGGTTTCAGCATTTGTGCTAGTGCAGTGCGCGCCCTTCCCAATCCTCGGACAGGGATAAAAAGAGCAAAAAAAAAAAAGGATTTTGTCAATCCTGCTCTCTGCAGGCTCTCTTGTGCTCAGCAGTAATGAGTGCACAGAAAAGCGATTAAATCAATTAGTGTCTCTTATATTTTTGCAGCTATGTGCAAATCGGTTTTGAATTTTGTTTTCGAGATAAGTTACTCCGGCGGGGCAAAATACTGCGATATAGCGGGGCAATAGCGCGTGACATTATTTATTTTTATTATTATTTTTTTTTGCTTTTCATCCCTATCCGGGGAAGCTGGGAAGGGCATGCATAATATACTAGCAAGAGTGCTGAAACCCGGGTCCGAATAACATGGGCGCACAATTGGCCGCTCAGGGCCACTTGCCTCCCACCGAGGACTTTTTTGTTGAAACAGTAGACATTCGTCCCGTGATGCCAAATCACACATGCTGGAAAGGTGCAAACCAGCAGCAATTTAAATTTTGAGCCACCCATTTCTTATTTTTAAGCTTGAGAAAAGGTAATAAAAAATCTATAACAAAAGGAAAATACCTTCCAGAAAAAAGTATGCTAAACCACTATACGAGACGTCAGTTAAAACCGTAAAAATTTATCATTTCCGATCGGCATTCCAATGATACCAAGATCCGTTTGTTTTAATATTGGCATTTAGATTTTTCTCGGGGCACTAATGAACGCGCACGGGCATTATTATCTTTCTCTCACTTCTATTCACGCCAAGAGGAAAGAGGATGTGGGCCGTTTTATTTAATTAAACGATGCCCATGCCAACGAGGGGCGAGTGAGGGTGTTGATTGAGTGGTCAAAGAAAAGTAGTTCCCCAACACATCATATATAAACACTTTGAGGAACAGAAAGGGCGTACACATTCATTAAGTGAGCGCGCCGAGAATAATGAGCGCGGCCTGTTTCCGAACAACAAAACAAGAGCATTGCGAGCGAGGGATGCCATAATGAGGGTTCTGCGCTGTGTGTGTGAATTAACAAAACACGGAAACTCGAAACTGCTGCCGCTCTCGCTACGCTGATAACTCCGACAACGAATGGGGCCCACGACCAGACGACGCATTCGAGTTTGATTTATTTAAAATTTTTGTATTAACAATAAGAGGCCAACGCCGCCGCGCTGCAATATCTGTGCGCGCGCGGCCGAAATCATATTATCTTGCTGGGCTCAGTCGGATCGAAGAGGAAATGGTTAATAAACCTCGGTGGCACATATTGTTGTTGATGCTTTTGGACTCGCATTCAATTAACAACAGACCCCAGAGTGTGATGTGCGTTCAACACATTTATTTAAATCAAATAGTTCCACGCACAGCACACACAGCAACATTTGATGCATGCAGGCCCCCAGCCAATATTTTTCAATCTAAATGACAGCGAACGGATTTCCTTTGCCTTCCGAATCAGCCTTAGAAACAGAGAGTCGCACTTTTACTTTTACGGCTCAAAATGTTACTCAGCGCGTGTGAGTGAGTATGCGGCGCAGAGTTCATAAATATTCAAATTACGAGTGTCGCTGAATGAGTGAGACGTCTCACTCAATGCAGGATAAATTGCAAAGTTGTGCAGAACGAGAGGAGTGACTGCAGCAGTAAAATGGAATTATGTTTAATCTGTGCTTGCGTCAACATGGTACGCACTCTGGCTGAATAAAGAGCCGCGCCGCCGAGGGCATGCAGCAGCGTTTGCAGCCGTGCTGTACTCTCCGCGCGGTCGCGGACCCAGCAAATGAATGTATCTGTCTCTCTTTCTCTCTTTCTCGCTCTCGGTGGCGGCAAATGAGCGAGCCAGCAGCTGCTTTTATTATTATTTTGTAACTCGGACCATAAAACATCCGCAGCATCCATAAAACAAGCAACTAAATTCAACCGGCAGCCATGAATGCTGGCTGCGATCTCGCGCGAATAAGTAGCCCCGCTCGTTTTAATGAAACGCGTCAGCCAGCTTGGGTGATGATGAGCTGTGACAAATTTTCATTGCTTTTGTGTGCCGTGCGTGAACGTGAACGTCTTCATCAAGTTCGACTCGGAACTTTACTGCTATAACCATGCAACGAGGGAATTTTCAAACTTACACCTTTTATGTGCCATAAAATTGTTTTGGAAATGCGTTTTCAGATTTTAAAAGAGTATTTTATGCGTTTTTATAACAACGGGGAAAACTATTTAGAAATTTCAAAGATCTTTTAAGGTAACATTTCTAACACATTTTGTAAAAAGTCAGATGAATAGCTAGAATTTTTGTTATCATACATGCTATTTTTTACAGGTATTGGCGTGGATATACTTCAGCACTAATCGAAGTTTCAAGCAGATTATTTTTTCATACTTGCAGTTGCGAGTTGCAAGTATTTTACATTTTACGAAACCAAATTGAATATGTTTTATAAACTATTAAAATGTCGCTGAAATATTTTCTCACTATTTATAGGAGCTTTCCCCACCATTACTTTGCTTTTACGCTTAGTAAAAAGTGCTTTTTTAATTAAAATATCCGGTGTTAAAATTTCAAAATACTAACTTAATTTTGGGAGCTAAAAATGTCGTGCATATAGTACATTTGTATTCAAATTAATGGATTATTTAACCTCCCAAAACGAGTCAAGACTGAAGAAATATAGATTTTTTCTAATATAAGCGAATCCTGGGCACAAGCGAATTATCTCAAAATTGATTCACACATTCTCGCCATACAAAATTAGTTATTCCGTTTTGTTTCCACAAAAACCGATTTCATAGACACCTTTCTGTGAAAGTGCTAATTTTTATACCAATCAGGTATACTAGCTATTTGTACAAATTTTCAATATTCTGACTTGGTCGTTATTCATGCCACAATATTTTGTTCAGTGAAGCGCCTAATCTTCAATTTAGCATAAACATAACGAGTCGACGGAACCGTGGCAGCAGCCTGCAGCACAGATTTTCGAGAGGGCATAGCAGCTTTTCCACTCATGCAGATTTCCAGCGAAGCAGCGGGCGGTTTTTCCGCATGCTGCTCGGGGGCTGCTGCGCCGTGCGGATAATAAAATAATATCATCCGCTCCACTTTGAAGTGCTTATAAATAATAAATGAGATTAAGTTATGAGCATTTGGCCAACATGAGACTTGCACACCGACAAAAGTGCGCGGCTCAATGTGTGGTTCGGACGCAACTGAGGTGGCAAAAATGTGATCAAAATTAATGCGCTGCGAGTGTGTGTGGCTGCCTTTATACGAGTGCGTTTTCTGTCGGACGGGTGGGCTGCATACGAGAAGAGGGAAAGCGGCGGCGTGCTCAATCGCTGTGTGACGTTTATTGTGCGTTTATGGGGGGTCCCCCAGGGCCCCTCCCCGCCAAAACGTACCCATTAACCCCAGCGTGGATTTCGCCGTGTCTGTTTAATGTGCTCACGGCTGCAATTTGTTATTCAATTTGCTATGCAGAGAGCCGATTTTCTGCTGAGGCCAGGCGCGCAAGTAGCTCTTCAAAGATTTTGCTCGAAGACAGTCATGCAAATCTGATTGTGACTAGAGCTTTTCCCTCCGGCTGAATGCGCAGTTTGGAGTGATTTTGATTTACTTGATGATACGAGTCAAGAAGATCTGTTTTAAATCGATCAAAACCGTTTTAAAAAAAAAAACACTAAAAAAATCACAAGATTGTAAAGCAGACACTTTGAATAAAATAATTGGACAGTCGTTGATTTGCCTTAATTCTATCTAAAACATTTTTCAGCTTCAGGGTATCAAAAATTGGCCTTATATTTATAGTTAAATGATGAAACTATTTCTGCTCTGACTTTATAAAAAAACACTATGATTAATTTAATTTTGGTTTTAATTTAAAGCAATTTGATGACTTCTTTATTCGCACAATTGGATTTTGTAGGCTTTAGAGTGTTCAGTTTGAATCGATTGAGCAAGGAATTTGAGCATTTTTGTTTTGCACGAGTGGCACGCAGCTGTTGTGGCTTCGCAGAGCAGGTCGACTGGCGGTTATTTCGCTAGCTTTCTCTCATTTAATATTGATTGTACACAACACTTAAGTAGACGAGCTCTTAAATTTGTTCTAGTAAACATAAATACGCGCAGAATAAACGCATTCCACGAGAAAAACGGCGGCGAATATACGCGTGAAAAGACGAGAAATCACGCTCTTGGCGGTCGAGTGAGAGAATGACAATTTTAAAATTAGTTGTGCGTTGGGCAAGCAAACACACACCGGCGCGTCTGGGAAAAGCCTTGTTTATGTTTTCGCCCCGGCGACTTGCGGATTTAGAAGAAATGGCAGAGAAATCAGGGGCACATCATCATAAAACTCGCGTCGTCTTAGCGGCCGCACGTCAAATAATAGAAAAACACGCGGCGTGAGCAGCCCATTTCTCTAATGCCACCAGGACCAAAACAATTGTAAACATCCACCAATAAAAACACCGCCACCAGGGAAACAAACGAATTCTCGCAATTGCCAGAGAGTTTTAAGAAATCCTCCGAGGCTACATGAGATTTATTTTTAGTTTTAGATATTATGGGATTCAAATCCGTATTTCTCACAATCAGTGAGGTTCGGTATACGAGGTTAAGAATGTTTTAATATTTTATCATTGCAATCCCTGAGTTAAAGAAAAGGATAATAAGCTATATCCTATTCAAGAGACCCAGTAACTAAATTGAGAGTTATTAGAAACATTTAAAATATTATTTTTACCTTAAAAATTGACGATTTTTACCGTTTTAATTTTTATTAGGTAGAAAGTTTATTGCACACATAAGGGGAACTTTAACATGAATTGTACCATATTTCAAAAAGGATTGTGTCGGAAGTCGGAAAACATATCATTAATGTACATTAAATTTAGCGTCTTGTATAACGAAACCTAATATTTTTACAAATTTAGCAAATAATGGTGAGTATTACCAACACAATTGCAATAAAATAAATAATTACTGTTAAACAGAACTTTTTAATTAAAATTTTAATTTATCAGAGATACAAGCATAAATAAATTCGGATAGTTGAAGGTTGCGTGGCGAAAATTGTTGTAGAAAAAAATGTCACTTCGGATTCGGAAATATTCATGTCCTTGGTTGTTCGCAGGAAGGAGAAACACACAATAATTGCGAGCAAAGTTTTGAACACCTGGTCGTCCGTCGCGAGCTTTAGACTCGTGCGTGGGGAAAGAGCGCACGCCGCGCGCATTTGTTCTCCTCAGCAGCATGCCAACGTTTCGACTCTGCATAATGTTCAGAGGCCAGAAACAATTTAATTGCAAATTTTTTATCTCACCCCAACTTGGTGAAGCGTAATTTATTGCTGCGATATGTTTGCACACTACTCTCTGCAAAACGCCGTTTTGCCGTAAATTAAAGGCAATTTATCATTTCCTGCTGTTCAACTTGCCACCACGAACAATTTTAATGCGGCAAAACATGCAATTTGGAGTGAGTTAATCAGAGCTGGTGCGAGTCGGAAAATAATAATTGGCTAGTATTTAAAAAGGGAGGGCACCGAGGACTTCAAATTGATATTTTTCGCCAAACAGATAAAGACATTATATATACAAGCACCGCGGATGTTTATAAGAAATATCTCATCTCGCAGGCATTAATTGGTAACAAGGAGGTTACACGAAGGGCTTGCGTGCTGAGTTTTGCCTCACGAAAGAGCTTGTTTGTTTTCAGCACCTTTTGCGCGCGGTTGGTCTCCAACTTAAGAGCGCTGCTAGCTGTGTTATCAGGCCAGGAACACATTAAATTCACTTGCTCGTGCCCATTAAAATAACGATAATGATGAAAAAAACAACAACAGCCGCTTATTACACTCGGCATACAATATAAAAAAGAAGCAGTGGCGACCAACAAATTGATATGTAATTAAGTGGCATTGTTTTTAAACAGCCGGATAAGCTTTAATAGTATTCGCTTTGGCCGCGTCGGCGAGCAGCCAAGGGACGCGTGCCTCGGGGGTGAAAGGGTTAAACGTCACATCCTCTGCTCTCGTATTAATAAAACCCGATCCCAGGGTCAGATAAGAATCTCTCTTCTAATTTCACGCTTGGTTGACATTTTATTATGTGCTGCTGTGTTTGCGTTTTGAACGCGCGCAGCAGTGACATTTTCTTATATCTGCTCGCGTATAATCAATTATTTTTATCTGTATGAAAGATAATACACCGGTGACTTTGAGAAACATATAAACGTTCTTGTCGTTTCTTATTTTAACAGAAACAAAAATGTTTAAGTTGAATTGTGGTGTTAGGAATGAATTTACTACATATAGATGATTTAAAAATGTCATGTATCTACAAAAAATTCTGCTTCTGAAGTGCTAAATTCTAGTGATAAATGGTTTCGTAAGTACCTGATGGCAGGGTGATTTTGTTATTAAAATATGATAATAAGGAAGTGTGTGTGCGGTTAACTGTAGGAAATTTGTGTCACTGCGCTGCTGAATTATGTCTGCCGTGTTCATTTTAAGCACACATATATGTAGGTTGAACAGATGCGCGCGTTGCAACTGTTGGACTCGTGTGTGTGTTGTGTTGTTTCACCAAATATGTAAATTAGATAAGCAGGCAAATTGGCTGCCGCTGCTTTTTTGTCAGCGCTCGCACACACGCTCGGCCCAAACAAATTGTAACTCATTATCGTGCTTATTGACTAAAACGAGGGACACGAATTTCAACCGCGCGCGTATTAAAAATTCGGCATAAAAATGAGACATTCACAGCCGGAGGGAAGGTGCATGAATTCGACGGCTGCTCTTGTACAGTATTTCATATAAATTTACAAGTCCCCCCTTGCGGCAAGAGTTGCTAATCATTAATTTGTAATTGTTGTTTTCTACTGTGTTTCAGATGACTGCCACTATTTACATAATTATCAACAAAAGTATACGCGGTTCTGCTTTCGGGTGAAAAAAAGACAACGAAACCTTTAGAATTTCAAATGCGTTTTGTTACCCCAATGGTCAAGAATACACGCTTTTCTGTTTCATTTTTAAACATTTATTTCATTAAATATTTTTGGTACAAGAAATGTTAAAATAGCTTCATTTAAAGATCACGGGCTTCAAGAGAATTATTTTAAGGAATTATGATGATTCATTTTCAGGTGGATGAAATAGTTTTTAAATTCCAAATAAACAATAATCAATCATTATGATAGAATTTTGTGAATTAATTTAGAAGGATATGATACGGCACAGCGTCTCTCAAAGACATTTTGAAATAAGAGACGCAAGCTGTCACACCTTTTACAAATAAGTTCATCGTTTGATACGCACGGCAACTGGAGGAGATTGTGCGGCAAGCTGGGCATAATAAATCAGATACTTGGCGCGGTCCCCCGAGAATTGTGACTGGCGCGTTTCGGATTGATTGGCTCATCAAATGCGATGACTCCACCGCTCGCCTAATTATTACATCCAGCCATGAGAATAATTGAAGCTGATCGTCCCAGGAAAGTTGTTTTCCAGGCAAAGCCTAATAAAATAATATAATAACTCTAGCCGTTGCCGTGTTTAGTGTGCACATGTTGAGCCAACAGGGAAGTGAAAAGAAATATTTTATTGCAATCCTCATTGAAATAAATAAAATCCCTGCTTTATTTTTTCAGACCTTTAGGGAAGATTTGAACCGACGAGCAATCGCCAAGAATGCATTTGTTGCAGCTGGATATTAAATTTAATAAAATTTAATTGACGATGTTCGGATGTTTTTATTAATGCTTGTTTGATGACAATGTAATAATCAATATTTAAGTATACAAGTTAGAAATAACAAACACACACCAACAGAGGGGCATCATGAAGAGGACCGTGCTGCGAGCATCTCTGCAGTCGGCAAAAGGAACAAAAGGCCGACTGAGTTGGCGCCGCGCTCGGCATCATTAATCACGACCTGGCGCGTCCAGCACACGCCATTTGTGTATGTGTGTGTATGGAGTTTGATTTCCTTGAATAGGTGCTCATCACCGGGCTATTTTTCTCAAAGCTCCTTTTTACGCGCCGCGCGATCACCTTTTCACGCGCGTTCCGCGTTTAATTCGGCTGTTTGTTCGAGGCGCGCAATTATCGCCGTTTTTTTATGCTCATTTCGGGGGAGAATGTGGACTATTTGATAATGAGTGGAAATTATAAAGAGTGCGTGTTGAGTCGGCTGAGATGAGATGTTATGGGCCGCATAATAAAGCCTCCATTAGTTACGCTGACGCAGCACAAAGCGCGCGCTCGGCTCAATATTTTAAAGCATCCAACACACACACACACATCGCATATATTGTTTTAATGCGCGGCGCGGCTCATCTCGCGTTTTGTTTTATCCTGTGTGTACATCACACGGACGAGCAATTTACAAACACGCCGACGCGCACCGCACCGCGACTAATTTACATGTAAATCTTTTGAATTGTGTTGACCGCGGGAATATTTAAATTGATGAGACTGACTTGAACAATGCTTCAAAATTAGCTGCACGGAGCGAATTGAAAAAAGGCAATAGGATGTGGCACGTCATTTGGAATTGGCATAAAATTCTTTTTGAGGGAGGGAGTCCGTATTTGCAACAAACAACTGTGCGCAATTAATAGAACACTTTCAACAAAAAATTTGTATATTTTGTACTCGTTTTGTGCTATATTTTTTGTCAATTTAACATCTATTTTAAATCCGTGTAAGTTTTAAATAAATGTTTTAGCAAATAATTTCCAACTGATATCAATTTAGGATCTGAAAATCTAGTCGTACATAATAGATTTAAAAATAGATATTTCCGTGTTCCTTACATTTTAAAAGTATCTCTGTGGCCGAAAATAACAGTGTGAGAAGCATTATTATTTGTTATTGACTGCTCCCCTAAGACTTCCTTATCATGTACATATATAGCTAGTAAAACATCTTCCTCCATTTCTGCGCAACTAAGAGATCATTTCAAATGTTGTATCTGCCAGGGGACTGAGAACATGTAAAAAATATTGACATATACATTCTCTGACAAAGAAACCACAATCATGAGATAAATTAAATAATATATAATTGTGGTTCCCATAATCCCCTGTCCCTATATTTTTTAATAAATAGCGCCACGCCTGCAATCCTTTGTTTAAATTCATGCAAGACAGACTGTATTAAAATCAAATTGCTCTCTTTACGCTTTAGTTCATCCTCCCGCGATACCAGGGCTACCTGAAGGGTTGCACATTGCAATTCGTTGCACGCGCGGCGCGGTTTATTTAAAAAATATAAGAACAAGGGGATGGGAGTCACAAAATAATTGTTATTTAATTTACCTCTGTTTTTAACCTCTGGTGGGCCAAGATCTCACCGAGTCCTAATAACACCGCTGAGCTGATAAGTCTGATAACATATGGGGCCCGATCAGCCGCAGAGGAGCTTGGGCCCAATGTGGCCATCTTTTCCCCTCCCCGCACTAAGGTCTTTCGTTGAAACGCCAGACATTTGTTCATAAAGCCGCTAGAAAGGTGCAAAAACCAGCAAGTTGCCAGCCCGTTGAGCTGTTTGAGCATTTCGAGTCTCTAAATTAACCACTTTTTGCCATCTCTGACACTGGGCAGCCAGTATTAGATCCCCGAACTGCTCAATTATATATACCTCCCAATGCTTTGACACTCCTGAGAATGCCTTAACAGTTTGAGCCATGACGGATTAGTCATAATTTTATTGACAATTTTGTTTAAAAATTCAGGCTCAATGCTTCTGAGCGACCACAATTTCAGGCAAGCCAATTGACAAATCATGGAGCGCAAGTACAAAGCTGACGGGCTAAAAGTGAAAAAACTAAAAACGTTAAGTCAAGTATGATTTTTAAGCGCTACTTCGCAGCAAGAAAGCAGTGGATATCCGCCCTTATGACATCGGTCTGTACATAGTATACATATCCTCCGGATATCCAATTTCTTGCTGGATTAATTTGTCAATAATCGATATTAGCTCCTAATAATTTGGAAAAGGATGGAACTTTATTTGCAACTGCTAGAAAAACTGCTCTATAAGAATCATTTTAATATATTTATTGTTCATTTTAAAAACGGCAAAATAAGGTTTCACGATTCAGATTTTTGAGCATATTAATCCATTGCAAAGGTTACAAAATTTAATCAAAATTAGAGTTTGCGATCAAGAAAATTCAAAATTTGTTAGCCACCAATGAAGTATGTTAGTAACATTTATCTTAATGTCTCAACAAATCCCTTCACTTTCAATGAGTTGACTCAACAGGAGAAAATTCAATAACCGGGTCTGGCGCACAGCATGCATATAATCATACACTTTTAGTGCAATTTTCACTTTGCGAGGCTCAAGACCAATAGCGTAAATTACGAGCCGCTTTCGATTTTTGAAACCGCGCAGCTATTAAATACAAAGTTAATGGCGGTTGGTGTGTATACCGCTAACCAGTTCCCTTAATTTGTTCGGTTGAAGTAGCTGCCCCGACAGCAAATCACGTCCTCGTCGCTAGCCAATCAACGGTCTCGGCGTGCTGAACTTTGCTGAGTGTATACTCGCATAAAAAATTAATATTTACAACTCTTAAGAGCAACGCTAGAATGTATGCGCGAAGGGAAAACATATGAAAATTTATTCGCCCCTTTTGTTTATACGACCGTCGTCGCCGGAGCAGTTGGGAAACTTTCGGGCTGCTGTGTTTATGGATTATTTTCTCGCTTACAGTTAATTATTCTTAAGGGCCGCAAAATGCTAATGAGTTGTTAATGTTGCCGCCTCTCATGTTTTCTCGAGCCGCAAATATAAATAATGTTCTTAGCTCGTTTGATTATTGCTGCTGCAAATGCGTCGTAAATTAGACATCTCATAACCTGTGCTGTGTGTGTGTGTGCGTACCTGTGTTGTGTGTTTATTGCCCGACACAGCATCATCATCAAGGGGACGAATTCCCAGCAGCAGTCTCCGACTCACTCGTTCTTTCAGCCGCACGTTTTATTCGCTTTTGCCGCCGCGTGTTTACATTTATATGTTGTAGCCCAAGAAGTTATTATTAATTGTGGAAAAAGCTCGCCGAGCGTGGGGAACGAGTCGTTTCATTTAATGCAAGACTCCAATATATTATGATGCATCCCGTTGCGATTTTACCGAGAATTCTGCTCTGATCTGCGACACTCTCTCGTCCGCACCATTCCTTGATCCAATCAAGCTGTATTCACAATAGTAAGAAGTGTATTTTTACCAACGAGGCTGAAGTAAATAGCCATTAAAATATAAATGTTAGCCAGATTTGCCATTTTTCCATAGCACTTTCTCTATTCACTGCTTTCATTATTCACTTCAATTTTAACAAAAGTCTTACACACATTTAATTTTTAATAAAACGAATAAAACCAACCTTAATGAATAATGTTTATTAAAAACATTTATCTCATGCTGAACTTTTTGATAAAACCTAAATTTTTCAAAACTTAAAGACACATTTTAATTTTCCAAATAAATTACCTTAATTTTAAAGATAAACAATGTGAATTTAATTTTTTCATATCAAAATAATATTGATCTTATAAAATGTGTGTTCAAGAAATCGATTTTGAGACGTAATAAACATATTCTCCACAAGTAGCTGTTTTGATTTTTACCCTCACCAGCAATACTATATAGTCTTTAATTCTAACTAAATTTACCAATGCAGAAAAATGCATCGCTATAATTAGCTTTTTGATTTTGGACTTCGTCTATTTGCTATAAAGCAAGATCATACAATACATCGTGTTTTTAGACATTTAGGTAGAAATTTTGCGATCTAGTATGTTGCAGACAGCGAGCAATTTTCACACCAACTAGTACCTATTAAGAGTAAAAAGGCAACAACAGATTACACACTCAACAATAAATTTAAGTTACTGAAAGGTAAAAAAAGAATTGACTGCCGTGCAATTTCCAACCCTATATATCAAATGCTGATTGCTGTGTAGCTTTATTGCCATTTACAGTTGAACGAGTACCAATGATCGGCGGTGTGTATAATTGCCCTGACTAAGCGGCGATGAATTTCCAATTGGCATAAAGGCGATTTGAAATGAGACGATTGCACGCGGAGCTGAAGAGAGAAGCCGTGAGTGACAGGCGTCGTACCTTTGAGAATTCGTATCTGTTTTATCAACAGCATCTTTCTATTTATACCTTTTATGTGTGCGCTGCTCTCGCTCTTCGTGTGCTGCTGCCCTTTGATTTTATTATTCACGTGTTATTATCGAGAGAGCAGCTCTCTCTCTCTCTCTCTCTCTCGCACTTTTAACTCTTTCTTCCAGCCGACACTTTACACCTGTGAGCTTCTTACATATTCTATAATGCGCTCTCTGCCGGCGATAATGGTCGCGCTTGATCAAAATAATTGATATACCACTCATTCTCTGTAAAAAGAAGTCCACGCAGCGTGCAGGGGAAACCACGACCGACCAAAAGCGAACGCCCAGTTTGCAAAACAGGCGAAGACAAAGATGGCATTGTTAAGCGAGCGAGAGAGCAAAGGTTCCGGCTCACGTTCATCGCACAGACTCATCATGTCGGGGAAATTTGCCCAGGATGGATCGAAACGAGATAAAGACGTATGTCCTGGGCTGCCCTTTAAGAAACGCAGCAGACTGTTAGAGAAAATAGGAGAAAATATTGAATATTATTATTCCCATGCCGATTGTGAGACTGATGCGCGCACAAAGGAATGCAGTCTCCCTTTTAATTAAAATGACAAGTTCAATTGGGCAAGAATTCGAGGAATCCGTCGGCCGGCTTCACAAACCCGTCGGTGTTTTGAACTGATAAGCATGGAAACACGTCAAATTAAAGGCCACCACTTTGATGTGTTCATTGTTTCGAAGCCAACGGCAGTGGCAGGCGGACGGTTTTGTGAGGTTGTTCTTTTTCTTTTTTGCCTGCCGCAGCTGATGATGCGCGCGTTATTTCTTCTTATTGATTCCTAATAGAGAAAAGAGAGGCATAAAAAAATACGCCGCGCGGCTACTCTCGCGCTGCTTTTTGAGCCGCGGCGACTTCAAAGCGCTTGACACCTCTGCATGCGGTCACGCCTCCTTTTCTCATAGCGGGCCCAGATTAGGGGTTGCTTGTGAGGCTTTTGCTTGGGAGCTTTGATTCTTGCGGGGAGCACTTGCTTAATCAGATTACTAATCGCTAGATCTTTGCTTTAGATGGACCATTCACGGTTCATTGTGTTGCAGGAGTTTTGTTTCGATGAATCACTCCTATGACCATCGTTCCTCATCGTTTTCAGCTGATCCAGACAAAATCATTTGTTGGAGGTCGCAGAGGAATTGGTTGAAAGTGATCACTTATTTTTATTATTATTCCATTCCTCTAGTTCTGTGACAACGCCCCAGAGGAATATATTTTGTGCCACCACACGTTAAACGAAAATAAACAGACCATTTAGGATTTTTTCATTATTTGAGAAGCTGTGACTGACAAAAATGGTATGATAATCCTCAAAAGCAGCTCGCGGCATCTTTTGAACGTTGACTTTCAATCATATTTTTTCAATGTTGCGTGCCAATGACAATTTCTCGCAATCACTCGTCTACGACGAATTTGCCCCACTGACACTTGACGTCTCAATCGACCCGCCACCACAAAAGCCATATTTTTATTATTATTTTGTATTTTTCACCGATAGCTCAAGCAAAAGAAAATTCCAAAGCGCCACAGATTGAGATGAGCGTGGGATCCTTTGCAGGTCGGCATCCTTTCAAGTCTCTGTCAGCAGATCATTTCTGTTAGGATCAGCCAGCTCCTTTATGAATAAAAGTCGTCGTTCCTTATACCCACAACACTCTCACTTTTTCAAATAAATAACGGAAGCATCAGCGAGCTTATTTCATTATATTCCTCGCAGGTATCGAATTAAACATATGACGCATTTTAGAGCTCACCTCAGCCACTCGTCGAATGGCATCAGAAGCAATCAAATTAGTAATATATTTGAATAACTGCTTGGCTCGGTGAGGATTTTTTTGATTCCCTTGATCGAGAACACCGGTCTGCTTTTACATAATGAGTCAAGCCTCACTGCACAAGCCCAAACCTTTTTGTTTCAAAGCACTGATCAGCCGACTAATCAATTCGTTTTCATAATAAATGACACAAAGCGCCAACGACAGCGGTCGACCGTTTTGCTAAATATGGGTAGCGTTCCAGCGTTTAATTTGCACAACATAAATCTCAAATTTCGAAATCGTAAAAGGAATGAAATTAATATTCGCGGTCACAGCAAAAAACCTGATAAAAAACCTCATTTAAATCGGAGCGATGATTCCAAGAAAAGCAAAGCAATGAATATATAATTGAGAGCCTCTGTTGAGGCGACGTTGACATGCATATTAATGGACATGTTTGCAGAAGTTCAATTAGCGTAAATAATTTTCTACGTCATTGAACAGACTCCAGGAAAAACGTTTCATCATAACAGGAACGCTTGACAAAACATATTATCACATATACAAGAAATGAGAGTATAACAAGTCGCGCATGCTCCAAATTTATTGCATGTTAATATTAAACGGTACTTGAAACGATTTTATGTAATATTTTTCACGTACACGTTGAACCTGATCAGCAGCATAGCAGCGGTCGGGTGATTGGTCCCAGTCCGAAATATATACACTTGAGCTCGAAAATAATTTATTCGTGACGGAAAAGTTCAGTAAACTGTGTTGATAGGCTGTATTTTATTCAATTTAATCCAGCGCGCGGTGGCAAAAAGAGTTTTTTTTATGCACAGCCCAGATCGGAGAGCACTTAACATAAATATTACTCAGCTGATAAAAGTGCTGGCAAATGCGAATGTAGTAGTATGTATATTTGAACAGTAGCCGAAAAGTTTTATATCAGGGAGCAGGAGGGACACTCCCAAAGCGTATGCTGATATTTATTTTATATGCGTGTATCTCTTGGCAGAAGCAGACGACGAAATTATGCCGAGCGATGTTTTACTCTGCGTGTATATATATTTTTATCTTCGCGCGCCCACCTTGCGGTAAATTTTCTCTCAATCCCATGAGTCCGAAAGGCCGTGAAAATCGACTTGACGTCGGCCCGAGTACCTTCTTTTTCTCCGCGCGGCTGTACAAAAGTTCCGACGAGATGTAAAAAGCAAAAGACACAAAAAATGCGATCACTTGCTTCGTCATCTGAAAATAATGCTGCGTGAAAATCGTCCGCAGCCGCTGATTATCATTTCCTCGCGCATATTTCGTGCCTGGAATTTTGCCAAATGGCATTTTTCATTGTTTCAGTCGCGGTGCTGACGCTTTCAGCTTCGGAGTAGCGTAAAAAGTGAAGAAGTTCGCCGTGGCAGGCTGAAAACAAACAGAAATTCACGAGTGACGTTTCGTCTGGAGTCGTTATCTTGATTCCAGAATTAAAATATGAAGCATTAAGGCAGGTGTCATACAACATACCATGAGCGATGCCCACGAGAGAAGAGCTCCAAAGGATGAGAGATGCCTGCGCGCCTGTTGTATGTTTGTACACTACTCCATCTTAAACTGTCCAAAGTCGTTTATTCGAATGCACGAAATAACAGAATTATTACTTATATATATCGAGATGCTTTTAATATGCCTTCTGCTTTCAAAGCGGCTCGTATAATCCTCTTCAGCTTCAGACGCAAGCCGGCAGTTTTTCTCTGATGTTTGATATACGTAATACACAACCATCGCAGCCAGGCTTTTCCTTATTGAATAATTCGCTGCTAAAAATGCTGCACATTTGTTAGCTTTTACCATAAAATTTAATTTTTTACTAACAGTTTTAATTAAAAAAGCAAATTAAGAATGACCAAAATTGAGAAGTCGAAATATGTATATTAATTTAAAATTTATGTTAAAAATTTGATACATATCCAATCAACTGATTATTGGGTTGCTTCTTGGTTTTTACTTTGTTGCCTATGTTATTTAAAGGCCCCTTGACAATGAGAGACGTCTTTTTGTGGTAACATAATAATATTGGATTATTGCAAATTTTGATTTTCTCGTTTTCTGATATTAATTCAAACATAAAAAATATTGTCATTCGTGCAATTCAGGCGGAATTTAGACCAAAAAATCTGCAAGGACCAACAATTGTAGCAACATAAATCATAACAACTTTATATTAATGTACTCTTGTTCATTGCATTTCTGGTAAAAAGTTTCGCAGATTAGCTCAGGTTTTTTGCTGAGAGCAAATATTTTGGAGTAAGAGCAGTTGAGGAGATTGGACTGTGAGCTAATCGCCCTCTATAATTATACTTTTCACCGCTTTCAACCTTATACAAAACAAGAACTTTACAGAACTAAAATAAAATTTAAAATTCATTAAAAATTATTGCATTTTGTCTGGCATGTCCTTTAAGCATAAAGGGTGAAAACTATCAGTATGTATGTACTTGTATTAGAAGCAACAATACCAAGTTCTTTATTTGTTAAGATGCATCTTCTTGTTCTATTAATCGTTGCATGTATGTATTAAAGAGGAATGATACTGCAAAAGCCTGGAAAATGCTTCTTGCTAATGCATATAAACTCGTCTTTTAGGATTCAGTTAAAGCCTAAATTGACCTAAGAAGCACTTTAATTTTTGAGAAAATTGGCTGGAAAGTTACCGTGCTTTTCAAATGGTAATGGCTGTCTCCTTACTTGAAATCCGATTTAATTTCAAAACCAAAGAGTTTCCCCAATAAGTGGCATACACCGTTGGACAGATCTCAACGAGAGGAATCGGAATATGCCACGAAAATATGTTCAGGCACTGTAAAATTGGGAGAAAATTGGCAAAATTAGAATTTTTACTGTATAGGAAGGTCCTTTTTGCTATTGAAAATTGTTGAACAAATTGTTTATCGATCAATTGTTTATGGTATCCAACAATTAAAATAATTATCAATTGTTGCCCTGTATCATTCCACTTTAATAAAAGTAAACCGCATTGGTAAAAAGCCAACAATATCCCAAATATTTTGAAGAGCAGCATTTCGGGCGTTTAATTCAGCATAAAATATAATAAAACGAATTTCAAGTTATGATAAGCGTGGAATGCAGATAAGCTTCCATCGATCAAAATTCCTGATCGAGTCGTGTTTTCTTAAAAGAGAGCAAGACACGAGACGCGACGCGGCTTAACCCTTTCCCCAAGCGGCGGCAAAAGGCTGAGGAGGCAGCGGTGTGTGTTCCCTGCACGCTGCTTTATCAGTAGAGATTCATCAGGCATGGCAGAGAATGTGTTGGATACGTATCTCCCAATATTGTGTCAGTCTGCCCAGCAGAAAATATAACTACACGCACGAGATCAGTAGCTTTTGAGCGGAATGGCACTTGAAGGTTATATAATTATACTACCTCTCAACAAAGACAGACTAAAGATGAATAATTATGAAATATGAATAATTTTACACAAGAGTTTTCGTCTGTGTGCAAGTCAGTTATCAGTGTGCGCGATGCATCATCTTCAGGAGTGTATAGTTTAATAATATAGAAGTGTGTATTTATGCTATCCACCAGAGCTCCCTGCTGCGTCGCCTTGTTCGCTAAAGATGGATTAGTTCATGATTCCCACGATCCCCTAATTTGCTGCTCTCAAACTGAAAAATTTACTTTCCGTCATCTCTCGCGGCGCAGAAGAGGCCACTCAAATTATCATCGAGCCACCTCTTGAGACAGTGAGAGACTTTGGAGAGTCTAGATTTGTTTATGCTTCGCTGACTGTAAGCAATAAAGAAGCAACTGTCAAGTTGAAAGCAATTATTGGTCTATTGAAAACGCGTGCGAAAAGTTTCACATAAATAGGAATGACACTAGAACGGTGCACGCTCCATTAATTTTAGCAATTGTAAGTTGAACTTGTGATGTTGGAGTCACAAGATTGGTGTTTTATAATTTTTAACCAAGACGCAAGCTTTTCTTTTAACAGTTTACCAAATTTAGTTCACGTTATGAAGAAATTTTTCTATACAAATTTGTAATTTTTTTCCTTTGATGGGCCGCGGTATTTTCGCTCAGTCTGCGAGACGGTCAGAGCCAGTTTCAATCCATTTATTTACGACTGGGCGACAAGACGAGATTAACAAATCGCATGACGCCATGCGACTCATAGTGCCGAATTTTGAGTGGCCGTAATTTGGGTGTCATCACACTGAAAAGCTATGAGGCTAGCTTTTTGAACTTGGGGTCAACTAATAGACAACACACTGCTCCCAACACTACAAAGTATATCTTGCGGAATCTGAGACTGTGTTTTAATACACATTTTGTTGTTAATTTTGCAATACACTTTATCATTATTTTTTTAGTTCATAATCTAAGATGAATGCCTATTGTTCAATTTATTGGGGGAGAAAATCCCCAAACTTTGGTCATAGTGACATATAGTATTTTTCATTCATTTAAACGATTTAAACGTATAATGGTGTGTGACATCGCAGGGCTCTGGACAACTACGCCGCTCACAATTTGTGTAGTTTCCACAACAGCTCATCACATCACGCAACCAATTTATGGAATTATAAGGACGATTGCTGTTGACTACGCATAAGAAATAAGGAAGGATGCAACTCATGCGAGCTGAGAGATTTGTTAATAAGGTGGCTTATTGACCCCACGATCCCTCTTGTTCCTCCGAGTCCGCGTGAACTCTGACCCGTCACAAGTGGCACCAATGTCATAAAGATTAGGACCCTGGACACGTTTTATTGTGGCTAATTTCTTTAAATATTATCCCGTCCTCCCATTGACCTCAGTCAGCGCGAGGTGCAGTCGCGCAATAAGCGAGGCAAAATATTTGTAATACCTATTTGAGGGATGATGATTATCTGCTCCCAAGACGTCGAGATGCGCAGTAGTTGTGCTGGTCCCAGCAGCAGCAGCACGTGTCGCTAAGAGACGCGGCAGGTGCGAATATGCAAATTAGTGTCGACTTTTAGGAAGAATTTAATTTTTATGAGTGCTACTCTGCCAGATCCGGCACAAATTAATTTCTGTTTGATATTTTGTGCGGGACCCGCAGTGCTGGGCGTCAAAAGTGTCCTGTGATCATTCAAGTTTAATGGCCGGACAAACAGACGGACAGTCAAGCGCAAGTGTTTCTCCACATTTGACGTAAGATCAAATATGGGCTACATTCGCCGCCTGAAAAAGTGCTCTATAGAGTGAGTGCACATAAATAAATAAACAAGCCACCGAGTGCGCCACGTCTAGGACCCGCATGAATAAAAATTTATTTTCCGCGATATTAAAATTATGGGAAGAGTTGAAATGCCACAAACATAATACAAATATACAAGAGAGAGGATACGGGAGAGCGCGAGAATTGATGCCGGCAATGAGCTGAAAAGAGAGGAAGCAATAAATAAATCTCGCGGCGGTTCTTTTAAGGCGGCGGCTCAGTATATTTTCATACAGACTGTTTAACTCTCAATCCAGCTCCTTTCGGATAAATATTTTTTCTGGAAGAAAAGAAACTCGCACGCTGCTAAGTCTCCCGGACAATTAACAATCAAACCTGTTTACTCCATTAAAAATACTGTCTGTCCGCCGTGCTGCTCACTGTATACGTACAAGCTCGATTGAACTGAAAAGCCCTGGCATGTCGCTGCTTTTCTAGATTTTGTTCCCATTCACCCGTGCGCAGGAAGATTAGGCCGTCAACGTTTCACCAACATATTCAGTAGTGAGTGAGTCAAACTGGTCATACGGTTCGCTCGCTCGTGTAATGTTTGTTGACAGAAATGATTGCACATAATAACAGAGGCAGCACCCATAGTTATTACAACTTCTGCTGCCGCTTTGGCTGAGAAACGCTTCGCATGCCTCTCGATCAAGGGTAAACGGATACTTTCACAAAAGAGATCCCTGTATTGTTCGGCAAGCATTGCATCCGATCGAATTACAGTCCGTTTTTTGAAACAATGTTGTTTATTTTGTCGCAGATTTTTATTCCATTCACGTGCGTTTTTATCACCCACCTGTTGAGGTAGGCCTAATTTGGGGAGAGACACGATACTTTTTTGGGTCGATGCGCAAGGATATATGAGATGAGCAGCACGAGAGTTTGTTTTGATTTTTATGAATGGCTGCAGAACCAGATACTTTTCGAATTAAGTAGAATACATCTAAACTCTTCGTGAAATCAGGTCATTTAGAGTAATATTGAATTACAAATGATGAAATGAAAACGCACTTTTGGATTTTCGGTTATAGCGCTATTCTGATTATTATTTCTTGTCGGAAATTTCCTCTTGCATGCTGACTGAAACGGAGTGATGGGCACGACCATCGGGGGACACTCACAGTGTGATACACAAATACTTTTTTGCAGCTCCTTTGCGGCCACTCGGGCCACTCAGGCACCATGTTATCCGTTCGGCGGATTAATTGGGACCTGGGACCCAGTGAGCTCATAGCCCACGGGAAGTGTTGTGCGTAGGTTCTAAAAAGAAAGAGTTGTAAAAATGAATACGGACGATACTGAAGGCTTAGTGTTGCACGCATAATTGCGTTTCAAAAAATAATTTTCTTTAAGGATGAAAAATATTTTTAAATTCCTCAAACTTTGATCACTAGTAATTAACTTCTCAAATCGACAGCGTATTGTTTATGATTTTATAGTAAAAATTAATGAATCTCTGTAACTGGAAAATAATTATTAAAACTCACCCTGGTTGATTTTAACAATATAGCTATTAGTGCATCTTAAGCGTTCTGAAATGCTTATTATTTATCCGGCGGCTGATCTTTGACCCGAGTCCTTTAATGGCCAGCAGCAGCAGCAGCGGATCCCAATTAATTAAAAGTGTAACTCAAGCAGGAGCACGTACGTTTGAGGATGAAACAAATTTAGTGCATGGCGCAAGGATCGATTATCCCATCAGTCTATTGTGCAACAATTCCATGGGCCACCCACGGGCAGGACAAAAATATTTGCCTCCAGAAAAAATGCGATCTACACATCTTGCATGCAGATACAGAACAGGATGCTGATCTAGATTGCTGCTGGAGCCCACCGAGAGAGTTTTATGAATTGAAATTCAAGCGATCTCGACGAAAATGACTCATGTGTGCTCTGTGATTGCACACACGCGGACAATGCTGTGCGCTGCCATTCTGCATATCAAATCGTATAATATAGGGTTGCAGATTTCAGCCTGACAGCTAAAAATGTTAGCAGAAACAAAAAATGGAAATTTTAAATTTGATGATAATTTAACTATTTCTAAAAAAATGCATCTGAATTTGTTTAAAATGTTGTTTTGCGAAAAAATGGTGCATTTTCCTTGCTGTGATCACAATTTTAATATCCGCCCCAAGTTTCCGTTCTCACATAGCTAATTCATGATAGAAAAAGTTATTCCAAATAATATTGTTTTTTTGTACGATAGTGAATTCAACCTGAAAAGTTTTAATTTTTGTATTGAGATTTCAAAAACCTTCAAAACAGCTCCAAAAACACAATGCAATCAGAGATAAATTATTAAATAAATTTCATAATAATTTTTTTTGTGAAACTTAAAAACGCGCCTTCGTCAGTAAAAAATTGGCTAAATCAATCCAAACAGATAGTTGCAATCCAACATTTTTGATAATCTGGCGTTTGTAAAATGGTGCATAGTTCAACAAACCCTTAAATTTTAATTGTTGAAATGATTGTTGTCCTTTTCTTGGAACAGGGAAAATTGAGTTCGGTTGTTGATCTATGCCAAATTTTATCGGTATACCATGACGAATTTCCATTACATTTCTCTGTAATTATATATTGTGTTTAACGAGAAATATACTGTAAGAAAATCTAGACGAATCTAGAACCGTCAACATCAAGAGGAATTTTGCTGCAAGGAGTGAAATCCACAACCCTTGGCGCGGATCTTGCTGCGAGTGGCCATTATCGAGTTTAGCGACGATTTGGCTGATGCGGCGGGTGGTGCTGTGATTGCATTAAAGAAGGAACTCGGTGGCTCCAGGCAGACGCCAATGCTCATGAGACGGCGGCTATTATTTTGTAATTTAATGAAATAACAAGCGCGTCTCATTACAATTGCTGCTCCATCGTGCGAGCATCGTTCGGCTGGCGCTGTGCTGCGCGCGGGTCCTGCTTCCTTCGTCATTTGGTAATTGCGCTTAAGTGACGTCATGAAAACGCGCCGAGGGCAGAGCAAAAATTGGCGGCGCAAGTGATTTTTTCATTAGCAGCCCGTTGGCGCTGCCTTGATTGTTTCATTCGTGCTTTTTGTTTGGCGGCACAGCGCAGAACGTGCGCACACAGATTTAAAATAAGTGCTTGACGGCGTCACTTCAATTGAAATGACGTTTGCAATTTCGCAATTCGGGGACACACGCATCCTGTAGTGACACTTTTTATTCCGTCGTTGAAAAGTCCGATTAATTTACTTTTGTTCACATTTATTCTGAACTATTTCTAGATTGTTCAAAGTTTAACTCTAAAAACTCGCCACACAAAAGCATAAGTTTCGAGACCACCAACGTTGAACAGGTATTCCCGGAATGCGAGCAAAAATGTGTGAAGAGCGATTATCCACAAAGCCCAGGGGAGAATAAATGACTTAACGAGCTAAAAAGTCATCAATATCCCAATTCTTTATTTGTACACAAACATTTACACTTGAACTCTGAAGAATCTGCAGTTTCACGGTGTTTGTGCGTGTTTAGACCAAAACATTAGTCACCCATAAAGCGACCGCATGACAGAAGAAACATTGTCACAACAGCAGTTAAGAGTAAAATTGATCTAGCGCAAAAGGTGTTTTGAGAACGTTCCTTGACTAACCCTCTCCATCCTCTGTTCGAAGGCAAACTTCCTTACAAACTTTTTATTCTATTAACCGCCGCATTCCAAAAGTTAGATGGACATGCCAGTAGCTGATTCTTGTTGTATACTTGGAGTAATTTTAAAGAGAGTTGATAAAGCACTATCTAAAAATTTCCGGATTTTCGATTGATTCTTAGGCAGGAAACAAAATAAAGATTAAATTTAATTGCATTATTTTGTGTTCTGCATCCAAGAATGAAAGGCCCAATTTTAATGATTGAAGTGAATCTAAAATAATTTAACCAGTAAAATAATAAGATATTGCACCAATTTTAATGTCAGTTCAGTGGCATTACCTGTAGCAGTTGTTGTTGTTGTTAACTCGCCGCATTGGCACTCGATTCTTTTTAATGATTATAATAAAAAATTAATCGAAAAAACAATTTAAATAAATTGTTCAAAAACAGAAACTCAAAGTAAACTTATGGCAATACCCAAAGAAGTCTCTTAAGAATCAATGGCCTGCTATTTTCAGTTGCACGTATTAACTTAACTTAAAATATAACAAAATAGAGTTTTGAAACTGTGTGAGAGCTTTGTAGCTCATTAATTTTTTTGAATAAATAGTCATATATAGCTTAAAAACTGAATACTTATTTTGATTATCATAAAGCTAGTTCAAAATTGAGGTAAAAAATAGAAAAAAATAGATACTTGATAAATATCTGTTGCGTTTTTTTTAACAAAGAATCATTAAGAGAATAACTGAAACAAATGATGTTTTATAAATGGCTGGTGCTCAATAATTTAAAATAGAGCGGCTCATCCCCAAAATATTATGCTGATGCGATTCAAAACACATGTCACTCGGTTACGGACAACAGTAATGACAGGCCAAACGAGCAAAGTGCGTGATCAGCGGCCGTGAGAGCTGCAGCACCGGCAATATAGAAGCTTCACTCAAAAGTGGTCGCGCACAAATTAATTTTTAACGTTAGAATAACAAGCTTTGGACGATCCAACAAGTGAATAATTCATGCTGAGAAACGAAGAGCCGCGGGACAGGTGCCGTATGGCCATTCCCTTTAAAGCAGCAATCACGCGATTCCACACTTCTGTTTGCTCTAAAACAAAAAGGTTCACCGCAAATAACTGTTCTCCAGCAGCCGCACAGAAGGGCTTGCGCTATCGGGCGCCCCGCCTCGCCGACTCTCAGCTGCGTTTGACTGGCTCCGAGTCGAAGCAAAGGTGTGGCTCCAGCAAATGTAATAATACGAACTTGATGATGCACGCTCCTGCTCCAAACTGACTACCTACCTCACCGTCAGGGCCGGACTGCTATCGAAAATTTGTTAATTAAATCTTAATTTTAGCGGCCCACGAGACCATAGCAGCCCTCCCCCATCCCAAGTCTTAGTGGAAAAGCTGATCGGAACAAGAGCCACTTGAAAGTGTGCCCCGCAGCAAAAAGCAGGACAAATATTTCTGAGTGGTGCTGTAATATTCAGTTTTCGAACAGCTCCACTTCAAAATTTATAATAACGTAGCTTTTTCGAGTTTTTGGGTTTTTTGCACCTCCAAGACTCATTTTCTAACAATCAGAATTGCAAAACCTACCCACCATTAGACTTATCTCGACCTCCACTAACCAGCAAAAGTCTTTAGAGGGTGCTTACCCCCATCACCTTTCAACCCCGTTTGATAGTGAAAATATTAACATGCTTCCTCTCTGAGAAATATTTTGAATTATCCAAAGCTATAGTTCTAAATTACCACCCCGTCCTTTCTTTCAAAACAATAACATAATTTTTTGAATTAAAATAATGATATACTTTTTTCGAGAGGGGTTGGAGTATAGCAACTTAGATGTGGAGGGTAAGCACCCCTAAACCCTTCAACTGATCCGGAGAGGTTGAGACAAGTCCAAGATTCGGGGTGCACATCTTAGACTGAAGCTTCCAAAATAGAACTAATTTGTAAATTATTGTCATGCACCTCTTCAAATTCTACACCGAGTGAAAAATATTAATAACACACACACGCTTATCTATTAATTTAAGAAAAACTGAATGGCTTTTACTCTGTGTGGTAAAAAATAAAAATAAACTCCAGATTTAATTCTCCACGCGGAGTAAAGCCACTCATTGTAAGTTTTTCTTAAAATAAGAAAGAACAACAAGACTATATAACGTAAGGCAGAAAGCAAACGGAACGACGGAAGTAATCACGATGCACCCGTTAAATAAAAACAACTTAGGATTAGGATAATTAACATAATTGTAATTGTTGAAATTACCTTGACCTTTAGATTGTAGTGTGGACAGTTCTTCTCTGTAGGATTGGGACTTTGTGAAAAAATATCAATTATCAATATTTGATATGATATTTGAAATATAAATATCACTGATATATCGTGGGGGCGGATTACGGATTACGGCATTGTTTTTTGCTCGACATTGAAACACTTGTGTACTATGGGTAGAGATTTGGTCGATCATAAAGAATTTTATTGCATCGCGTCTCGATAAAAAAACTTTGTTTCACCTGAATCTCGGATCGTAGTTGTCGTCCTATATTTAAAAAATACGTACCGTTTGACTCGGCTTGAAGTAAACAAAGTAATTGAATTGGTTTGAAGAAGACAAATACTTGTTAACGTCATGCTAAGGTGTTTAATCGGACGAAAAATTCTACATTTAACGTTATTAAGGGGGTTAAAAGGAAGTTGGTGGGTCTTTATACCCTTTTAGTGCAATTTGGGACGACAAGACGAGTCTAACCGTATGCAGTTTTTTTTAAAATTGGATGATTAGAAGTCGAGATTTGGTCGATCATCGTTTTTTAACCACCTAAAAAAACAAGGGGTGTCAAATTTCTAGTTTTTATAAAAAAAATGAGTAAAAACGCCAATCCAAATTTCAAAGATTTTAACATAATTTTTTGTGCTCTACAAAATGGCTATGAAAAAAATTAAAAATTTCGATATATGTTCATTTCAAAATTTGAGTTTAAAATCCAAAAATTAATTTTTATGATCTTGACCTTCGACCTACCACTTTGAGGTTAATATAAAATTTTTTTGCCTTGTTGAGATGAGTTTTTTTTTAATTTTTTCTAGGGCCACCCTGAGCAAAGTTACGTAGTATTCAAAATTCCCTGATTTTGGCCTTTTAACGCCCGCAAAGCCAGCAAAAATTGAAAAGTCGGAGATTTCACAACTATTTTGTTGGTAAATTAGGGCAAAGTTTTACGCGAAAAAACTTTCGTCAAAATCCATCGACCCCTGCACAACAATTTGTTGTGTTCAGAGATTGTTGCTAAAAAATAAAACATGCTCGTATCTAAAATGGACGATCATTGTTATTTCACCATGAAGCCAGTTGCCAGCGCCATCACTTGCTTGTGAGCAAAAGGTGAAGGTGAAGCCAGCGCCATCACCTGCTTGCGAGCAAAAGGTGAAGGTATAAGTAGGACAGGACAGGTGGACTCCGACATTATAAAGATATTTTTAAGCCCCTCCTCCCATGACTGTCAGCAAAACGGCTGTGACGTCATTATTTGAGGAGGGACCTATACACTCTTCTGTAAATATGTCTGAGTCCCCAAGTCCTACTTATGCTGTTCTTAGATGTACCACATGCTCAGGCTGAGCTACACACAAGTAGCGTAGGCATTTGCTTTTGGTTTACACGTGTGTGGTCATTTTAGGTTTGTTTATGCGCTTATCGATTATCGGCTTATCAACTTCATCCAGACGCACATACGAGCATTTCATTGTACACAGGTAATAACAACAATCAATTTCTTTGTAGGTTACTAGCATAAAAGATGGCTCAAAATACATATATTTTGTGTTCCGCGAGTTCTGTAGCATCATCCACAAATAATGAGTCTTCTCCGCCATTAAACGAATTTACTCTGGAAGGATCCATATTAAATGAACCACTGTTTGGCAAGTGGTCTTCAAATCTTGATGAAATTCGGTGGAGATGTTGCCCTAGGGGACTTAAGTTGAACCCTAAAATATTAGGTTAAAATTAAAAAAATTGCCCATTTTACAGGGGTTCAAAATTTGAGATTTTTTAAAAAGGTGATGTTTTCGGCGATTTGTAATTTGACTCTGTTTGTGATAAACACAAAAATTTGGTATCCAAAATATTCTACGTTTGATGCCAAACAACTTTTCCACGATGACCAACTTCGTAGGTCAAAGGTCAAGGTCACTAAATTGGGGTCAAACTTTTCAAAAAAATCCCACATACCCAAGGACATAAAATTTGGGAAATTCAAAATTGCCAAAATGTGCCTCACACCCATGGTAACAACATATAAAAAATTGGCGGTTTTCGTTTTCGAGATATTTTGAATTGAGTGTTTAAAATCGATGTTTTCTGGGACTTCTGATCATAAATAAAAACACGTTTTCCGCTTAATCGCAGCTTCCATGGGTCCGATTTACAAAAACCGCACACCGTTTGATACGTAATGACCTCCCCTAGGTAATGCAAGTAATCACAAGGGTGCCCACCTCCTTCAAACCCTTAACCACCCCCTGGAAATCCGAAAAAATTATTTTTTCATATTTTAATCTCTATCTCGATAAATTAAGCGTGACACCAATCAAGTATGTCCCAAAATATTTGCAATAATAAATTTTATTATTTTCTTTGTAGAGGAAACCTTCAAAAAAAGTAAAATTGCTAATATGAAGATGGTAAAAAAATAATTTAGGTTTATTTTAAAAATAGCATTAAATCGGGTTTCAGTTTGTTCAAAATAACTTGATAAACCTCTATTTATTAATATTTTAAAAATAAATTTAATATTTTACACTGTTCTTTTATTATTATAAATAAATGCAACCAATTCTTATATCTGAAATTGCACACAATATGCACCAAATAATGATGGTTACACACATATATAGTATTGGTTGCATTTATTTATAATAATAAAAAACAGTGTAATATATTTAATTTATTTTCAAAATTCGTACATATCCAAGTACATAAAATTTTTGATATTAGAAATAGCCAAAATGTGCTTCACATCCATGGTAACAAAATATAAAAAATAGGCGATACTTTTCCCTCGCTTTCGAGATATTTTTAATTGAGTGTTTATGGTCGATGTTTTCCGGCGGGTTGTCCGATCTTAAATAAAAACATGTTTATCGCCAAATCTTAGCCTGTATGGGTCCAGTTTACAAAGTCCGCACACCGTTTGAAACGTAATGACTAATGACCTCTTATAGATAATGCAAGTGATCATGAGGGGCGCCCACCCCCTTCGAACTCTTTAACAATCCTTGGCAAGGAGAATTTTTTCATATTTTTAGCCTCTAAGTTAGCTAAATCGATAAATAGAGCGTGATATAACAGTCAAGGATATCCCAAAATATTTAATAAATTTATTTTCGTTACAAAGAAACCTTTAATACAAATAAAATTGCTGCTATTAAGGCAATAGTTAAATTCATTTCAGTTTATTTGAAATATGAAATTTAATTGCGTATTTGTTAACTCAAATAACTTACTTTATTCATATATCTGAAGAATTTTAAAACATATTTCATTTTTTGGTTTTTTACTGTCGTGACACGATTCGGCCTGATTTGCCTCAACATGCGCCTGCAGACCTAAGACGCGGAAACCTTCGATAATTAATTGGAAACGGAACGAGTTAATTTTGCGATAAATTTTGAGGAACTAATTGAATGTTTAGAATGTTTAAAACGGTGTGGTTCTTGCGGATAGCGGCCGGAGCGTCCGGCGGCCGCGTCTTAGGTCTGCAGGCGCATGTTGAGGCAAATCAGGCCGAGTCGTGTCACGACATTTACTATTATAAATATGTGCAACCAATTTAATTTATATTGTTTAACTATCTTCATTTGGCGTAAAATATGTGCAATCATAAAAATATAATATTAAATATGTTTTAATATGCGTTTAATTATAAATTAATTCATAAATATGTTTTAAAATTTTTAAGACATATGAAGAAATTAAGTTTTATTTTAGTAAAAAAATGCGCAATTAAATTTAATATTAAAAATAAACTTTAATGATTTTAACTATTTTGCCTTAACAGAACCAATTTTATTTTTTAAAGGTTTCTTTTGCAAATAAAAAAATTATTTAGTATTTTTATTATTTTGGGACATGCTTGACTGTTATCAGAGAGGGTAGATTTGGCGAAAAACGAAAAAAAAGATCGGATGACCCGGAAAACATCGACCCTAAAAACTCAATTCAAAATATCTCCAAAAGAAGGAAAAAAGTGTCGCCAATTTTTTATATGTTGTTACCATGCGGATATGAGGCACATTTTGGCTCTTTTTAATTCCAAAAATGGTATGTACTTAGGTATATACGAATTTTTCGAAAAGTTTGGCCTCAATTTAGTGACCTTGTCCTTTACCTATGAAGTTGGTCATCTTGGGGAAGTTTTTGGGCGTTGAACGTACATTGTTTTGGATACCAAATTTTTGTGTTAGCCTTAAACAGAGTCCAAGTTACAGATCACCGAAAACATAACCTTTTTAAAAAATCTCAAACTTTGAACCCTGCTTGTAAAATAGATAATTTTTTTATTTTTGACCTCACATATTTTAGGGTTCAACTTAAGCCTCCTAGGGCAACATCTCCACCTAATTTCATCAAGATCTGAAGAACACGCGTGCCTAAGAGGGTGTCATTATATTTAGATCCTTCCAAATATATAAAATATTTTCCGACTTTTCTATGGTGAATGCGGCTGGACTGTTTTCAGCACGTCAAAAGAAAGTATATTAAACTAATTATTCTTTTTGTTGAACATCTAAAAATATATTACTTTTCACATTGTTCACCACAAAATCTTCATTTACAAATATTCTGGGGTTCATAATAATACATCTGATTTGAACAGAACAAATAGTGATATCCATGGCATGCAAATCGAGTAAATACATGTCTATCCACAAAATCTAATACCCTCCAATTCCCATTTAACATTGTTTGTGTTTCGTAAAATGCATAAAAAAATCAAGCGTCAATTTTAATCTTTATGTTACAAAACTTCGTATCAGTTTCAGGGAGATCATATAGGGAAAATATATATTTCTCTTTTAGATCTGTAACTAAAATAGTCCAAGTCTTTTTAATGAATATCATTTTTAATAATTTTTACCTCGAAATAGTCATAAAAGACCATTTAAGACAATATTAGATGGTTTTGGCACTTTTAGACGGTTTTAGACGATTTAAAGTATGGGTTCACACAGCATTTATTAAATTGCATGATTCGTGCTCATTTGATGGTCCCGCTATATTATTAGGATCTCAGAATAAAATAGCCATCCTTCTAAAATTCATCACTATTTTTCTGTGTCGATCAGATATATCATTATGAACCCCAAGGTACTTGTCTTGTAAATGTAGATTTTGTGTTGAATGGTGTGAAAAATATCACATTTTGTTCATCAAAAAGAATAAGCTCGTTGAATAATCAACATGGTTATTATAATGTAGCTCACTAATCACTAAGGGGGAAAACTTAAAGAAGAAAAACTATTTACAATTGAAATTAATTCAATTTAGAATGGGATCTGTTTCAGAGAGAATGTTGGCGTTAAAGTGCTGTGGACAACAGAGAACATCCCAAATCGGGTGCCATAGATCACTAGCAATCAATTTGATAGTTTGGCTCGATCAGCACCTGTGGTTACTGAGTTCTGGACACAGGTTTTCTTGTGGGGTTTCCTGTGTCTGCGTGAAATCCTAATGGACAGAACTACTTTTCCTGATCCCACGCAGGGAAGGTGTACTATGAAGGACGAAAAGGATGCTTGTGAAAGGGCACAAGATAGGTTCACCGGTGCTTTTGAGATTTCTTCAAATGAAAATTTTCCTGAAAGCAATATTGATTCTGATTCAGCCAATTCCTCTGTAGCTGGCAGTGAACGCAACCTTGGAGACAATGAAGAATCGAGTGTCTCTGATACAGCCAGTAATCTTGGAGAGTTCAATCTTGCAAGTAGCCTGTATAGTGAAACTGTTTCGGACACAATGGCTTCACTCGACTATCTCGAATATTCTGACGACGAACATAGGTATGAACCTGATCGTGCTTCTGATTCGGGCTCCACAGAGTCAAATGTGCTACTAGATTCTGATTTTGCTAGCAATAATGAAATTCTGAACTTGGAAAATATCGAACCGATTCATTCCGATTCAGACAGTTACTACGAAGAATCAAGCTCCAGCGTCTCAGACTATTCCAGTGATGATGAAACATACATCAGCAACGCAAGCCAAGGCTCAAATGAGTCGGATGTTGATCTTGACTTGGATAACCTCGCACCAGGCATCGATGAAAATGACAGTGGAATTATCGAAGCAATTGGCTCATTAAATTCTAATGTCACGGTTAAAGTTCCGCTTTGTCATAAAAACTTAGAAGAGATGAATGTGAAAAAACTTTGCTCCAACATCACAGCAGTTGGCATCGAAGACAGTGTAGACAAATCAAGCCCAGCTTGCTCTGAAAGTTTTGACGATTGTTCAATTTGCCTCTCAAATGTTGAGTTGCCTGTGAGACTTCCCTGCAGCCACGCATTTTGTTTCACTTGTGCCCTGGGAGTTGCATGGACGTCCTTCAATTGCGCCATGTGTCGGGAACCGTACCCAAAAGATTTCATTAGAGAGCCGGACAAGTATGTTGTTGGCTCACTGCCAAAGCCATCAACAGATTTCGCTTGGTTTTACTTCAGCAGGGGTTGTTGGTACCTTCACGAACCAAAACTGCAGGCTCAGATTGAACAGGCCTTCTTGAAAGGTCGCTATTTGAAGACCTTTATGATGGGAAAAATTTGGACGTTAGATTTTGTATCAATGTTACAAATGACAGAAAACCATGGGCAATTTATAAAAAGAGACAAGAGCACATGCTGCCACGGAGGAGTCACCAATATAGACTACAAAGCTAGGAAAAACATTTAATTTCTAGTATTTAGAATAGTAAAGAAACATCACAAATTTTCAAATCAAAAGATTTATTCCCTTCAACCACATAAATGTTGTAGCTGATTGCTGATTAGGTACAAATTAACCGACAAACTCGATTTATTTTCTATTAAATGATTTTTGCCTGCTTAAGTATGCTGAATATTTAAGTGAAAAATAATTAAATTGAAAACTGTCAGAACAGAAAAATGTTAATGCCATGATATTCTAATTATTAGACAGTTGACAGAATTATTATTGCATCACGCTTTTTATTAGCTGATGAAACGAATGGCAAATTCATACCGACTTGCATGTATACGTATGATATTTCTCACTTTCACTTTCAATTTTTTTCGGAGCGTGCGTATCGCATATTTACTTACGCAAGCCTGTTTTACAGTTGATAATAAACTATACCTATCGTTTTACCTCTCAATAAATTGAAGTTATTTTATTTTGTTCTTCCGTCCGCATACCACACAATGTTAAAAATTCGAGTGCAATTTTCATTTACGTTATGCATGGGAAAACAAATATGTACAGTGTTGGAGAACATAAACATGTGGTTTCCTGACTGTCCTAATTTAAACCCTTTTTACGCACAAGTATATTGAAAAATTTGACATTGAATTTTTTAAAATTGCCTATCACATTTTTTCAGAGCTATTTGGATTTTTTTGAAAAGCAGCAACAAACCTATAAAACCAATTGAAACTGTTACACTTAACGCAACAAAAACAGGCGTACTGGAAGCGTGAAACAGGTGGAAAATGGAAACAGCGGGTGACGACGATACGCTTTTCAATTTCATCTCGCAGATGGCTCGGATGGCTTATTTAAAAAGCAATGTGCAACGGATCTCCAACGTCCAATGGCTAGGCACACAAAATTGGCACGTCAAATATCATTACTAGCCCATACATGAAGAAAATTTAATATTTTGTTGCATTCGTTACACAACAATAAAAATTGAATTCGAAACTGCGGCTCTCACAGACGTCACTCAAGCCGCGGCAAAAGCATGACACCTCTGTTGAGAGCCAGCAGTCATTCCGAAAATCAAATCGGACTGTTTCCTCTCAGATTTTGACGCCCGCGAGATTTTCATTCACAAACGGCTTATTACAGAGAGAGTTGAAAAGACTTCTATTTTTTGGCTCCAGATGTGTCTTGAACAAGTCGGACGCTCATCTTTCAGCGAGCGCAGATGAAGAGTGTGGAGAAATGTTAAAAAGACACACATTTAGCGCATTAGCGCGCGCTTCTTTGATGTGTAGCGTTTTCTTGGACGCATGAAAATTAAATTTCCTCACATTATGGTGGTCGTTATTTATTTTTCTTCAAGCAAAATGTGGTCCTTTCCTGTTTCTCCAAAGCCCGGCTGTCCAGAAGCAGCAATAGCAGTTGAGGATAAAGGAAAAACGTCTTACTACTAATGTGGTGGAGAAAAATAAAAGTAATTAATGGGCTGCCTCGAAAAATCAGGCTCTTTCAAGCAATAACCGAAGAAGGGAAGACAGTTGAACGACCAAAGTTTATTTACTGTTTCCCCTGAACCTCTGCGCAATAAACGCACCTGAATCCGATTATATACGTATGCTCTCGTCTGGCCTATGCAAAAGGCAACTTTGTTTAGTTGAAAGCGTCTCAGTGGGTGGCTCTCAGTCAGCTACGCTTTGGATGACATAAGCTTTATAGAAGCGTGTGTGACGTTTTTATATCGGACCCTTCTACCGCCCCTGTGCTGAGCGCTTAGTTTCGCCTCGCACACAATCCAAACTTAATATCCTACTATAGCATACATACCGCAATTTTCGTCTTTTGATCTTGCCGAACCGGAATTTTATTACTTTTCTGTTATTTTTGTTGTCAAATCGAGCATACCAATGCGAATTTAATTTGACAGTTAAACTCTTAAAAACAGCTCTGAAGGCAACTCGTTGGCAAGGGGTTTGCATTTTGGTGGAGGTGTTGCCTAAGTGAATCTCCTCTAAAATTCGAAAAATTGTCCGTTTTACAGGGGCTCCAAGATTGTGATTTTGGAAAAGGAGATTTTTGGATGAATTTTTATTTTTGCTAGGATTGAGGGAAAATGCAAATTTTTAAGTTTGAAATAATCTAAATTTAATGTCCAACAACTTACCTACGTAGGTTTTCAGCTAAATTGATCACAAATTTAAGGTCAGCATAGGGTCAAAAATATATAGGAAACGATACCATGCAAGAACTTCCAAATTCAGCAAATTTAAATTCCTGACAAAAACTCACCCCCTGCGGAAGTAGCGGCTATTTTCAAGGCCTACATAGTCTGGATGCTGTACTTCTTATGTAGAAAATGTTGTTTTACTTATATTCAGTTACGGAGTTTAGTGAAAAAACTATCCAGACCTATAGCCTGAAGTGTTACAACCCTGCTCCCCATTCCAAAACATTATAGTTGTTGCATAAAACCACGTGATCGGCGTTTTTAACGCTCTTGAAAATCCACACCTCGGGCAAAATCATTAATAATCATTAGAAAAGCGCTTTTGTTGACATCACAAATCCGGATGAATTCATTTTTCGCCTCTCACCGCACGCTCCTTTCTTTGCACGTTTCCTCTCTTTGATCGGCTAACACGCAGAGGGCTTCCAAGATCCATTTCGCGTCTGGTAACGATCAACACTGTTTCGCGGGCAAAAAGGGATATACACACGCACGTATATAGGGGGCTTTTCAGCACGCAGCACAAGGGCGCAAGTGACCTGCATTTGTATTTACAAGCAAATATGACAGCCTACCATGATTAATGAATGGATCATAATTTTGAATTGCTCCCGGTGTCGGCTGCTTTTTTCTCTCATGAATGCATTTTATTGATGTGTGTGCAGCGCGCGGTAATTTATAATTCAAAGCTGTGTCACTGCTTCGTCGGCAGGACTCAAACGCTTTGGATTAAATCTTTGCTCGCACATTTTGTACTGTTCACTCTTTTTATTATTAATGCATCCAGCGATACTCGCGATTTAATGCACCGTGAATAATTCGAGCATCAATGACCTTTTCAAGTAGTAGTAAAACGCGAGGATGACAGAGTGACACTTACCTTATATGAAAAATCTAAGTATAAAATCGACTCACAAGACAACGGATTTTTCTTGATCTATATTAAATCGCATAGTTATAAAATTACTATTTATTCTAAAAAAAACTTTAATATGACCGAAATTATTTAATAAAATCCACACTTTTGTTAATGTTTGCAGAGGAACATCACCGCCGAAGTTCCACATAAGTAAAAGCATGAATTAACGGTGCAGCTTCCCTTAAGGGATTTGTCGTTCAACGCTCTCTGGCAAAAGGGCATTTTAGCCCAGAAACACTTATAAGGGAGAGGAAACGTCTGAAACGATAAAGGTAGATAACGGCTTCTTGTTATTATATTCTTTTTGCAGGAATTTGTTTTAACACTCTCTATCTTTAGCAACAAATCAGCTGAATTTGGTAGTACTTATAGCTTTGGTACAATAAAAACAATTTAAAAACTAAAAAAAGTCATAATACAAAAATCAATTTTTTCTTTTAATCTAAGAATTTATTTAATCTTAATTATAAAACCGCATTGCGTTAATAATTTAAATGGTGTCTTAACTATTGAAATTCTCACAATCAGATAAGTATTTGATTTCAATAAGGCATTCTCAGGAGTGTAAAAGCAATGGGAGTTATTTGAGCAGTTCGGAGATCTAAATACTGGCTATCCAATGTCAGAGATGGCAAAAAGTGGTTAGTTTAGTGACTCGATGAAATGCTCAAATTGCTCAACGGGCTGGGAGGCGCACCGGCGCCGACTCGCTACTTGTTGCTTTGCACCTTTCCAGCATGCGTGATTTGGCTTCACGGGACGAATGTCTAGCGTTTCAAAAAAAGTCCTCGGTGCGGAGGCAAGTGGCCCTTCAGTGGGCTGGGTCCCTGTGGGCCTGGTGCGCCCATGTTATCCGTTCGCGGTGTTATTGGGACCCGGGTTTCAGCATTCGTGCTAGTGTAGTGCGCGCCCTTCCCGGTCCTAGGACAGGGATAAAAAGAGCAAAAAAATATTCCAATTGAAATAAGTAAAAAGCACTACATACATTGTCAGCGTTTTAAATTCTGTGTCTCTGTGTCTCACCGCACCTACCACACTGACATTAGTTATGCAACGATATATTAGTCGAAAAGTCTTCCCATCCCATTAAGTGATTAATTTTAAGATAAGAATTTTAGTGCGGTAAAGGTGGTAAAAAGTATCAATAGATAATATGCAAACCAAACAATATTAAATAACCAAATCGACTAAAATATGTTACATTACGTGCACTGTCAAGTAAATAAAATCATTATTAATATTTTAATCAGTGGCACTATAGAAAAATTTAATTTTAATGATAAGAAATAAACTATAAGGCTTAGAGTAACTGAGACTTATTGTAGGAGAGGGGCAAATTACTGTGTGATTATACCACATGACTGCGTTGATTTTCTAATCACGTGGTACGAAGTGATGAACCATATAGCTCTTATCGGGTGCGCAAACATTATTGGAATATCGGAATCGAATAATTAATGAAGTACGAGTGCTGTGCAACAGATATATTAAAGAAACATAAAAGCAGACGTTTACAATTTTATATTGGCGGCTTCACATAAAGTTACAGTATTTTTATCACAGTTAAAAAAATGATAAAATTCTATAGCAATATATCACAGTTTATACAAATTCCTCCGAACGTCATAGAAGTGTGAAAGTTTTTTTTAATTTAAAAGTGGAAGCCATGGCAAGCGAGCCATGGCTTCGCTATAAAAATAATTTATTGAAATATTAACGTTATTATTAAATGAATAAAATACTAAGCTAAAAACGACCAAATCATGCCAAATGTTCTCTGACAATTTTTATCTACCGCCAAAGAGAACCGCAAGCTATATATAAAAATGTCATGTTTGAATGAAGAACGGAAGGAGAAGCAATAACTATTATAGATTTCAGATTTGAGCGTTAAGGCGTTTACGTCAGGGTTGAAATTGCCATAAAGCGATTTAGTTAATGGTTGATAGCTAAGCGAAAATGTGCCACCGACAGGACAGTTGAATGAGTCATGATGAGGACAACATTGTGTCACCGTGCGGGGGTGCAATGGTTTTAAGGGAGCGTAAAATTCTCACGCACATTCACCCGCGACTGAAGTCAGTTTTGTGTCATTCGACAAGCACAACACGATCTGTACTTTAAAAGACGCCGCCACACGCTATGCGCTTTTTTGCTTCAAGGGATGATCGAAAGTGAGTGCAAGTGCTGTGTGAGTGTGAGTGTGTGTGTGTGTGTGTGTGTGTGTGTGTGTGTGTGCGTCGCTCCAGAAGTCACATATGCCACATGCTTGCTGGATGCATTGAATTTTCAACAAACAGAGGCCGCTTTTTAGTAAGAGTGTGTTGCAGTTCGTCGCCTTTGTCGGTCGCCTTTGGTGTTGATAGAATTGGGGACAGACATTTGGGATTATGATATAACGAACACTGTTCGATATATTAATGTGTCATTCAAAATCACAGCCAGTATTGTCCGTTCACTCAGGGGTATTAAAGTCATACAACGCCACGCAGCCATGCAGAGGTATCATCATTTATCTCGCTAGAGATGCGGCAGCCTGCCGCAGGTATTTTGAGGGGTTTTTGCTTGTAAAAATGATGCCGCAATACTAAATAATATATTTACGGAAAGAGATATTTTCGTGTGCAAACGCTTTAACTTTGCCGACAGAGGTGTTGCACAAAACAGGCGCATAAGCAATAAATTAGCTTCCCTCTATAGATGCTCTTTAAAATAAGACATCACAATGTCATGCTGTGCTAAAATAGGTATACACATACAACTCAGCATCAATACTATCTTCATGGTTCATTTTGTCTCCAATCCCTAGAGGTGGAACAAATTAAAAAATAGGGAAAAAGAGAAGACTTCAGAAGCAGTTATATAACCGACTTTTATTTTCATGCGACGAACTATAAAATGCTGATAGCAAAAATGTAATCTTAAAACTGGAAAAATCCTCTAAACCTTGTTTTTTATACCTATAAAACAGTAATTATTATTTTAGACGACTGAAAAACTTATAACTTAATTGCCACAATACGGACAGAAATTTAAGGTTGGTGTGCAGCGCTTTAAGTTTTCTGGAGCATAGTTAATGATTGTATTCAGAAATTTTTGCAAGAAGATTTTCTTACCATATCACAATAACTTTTGTTCTCCACATGCAGGACTTAAATAGAGTTTTTTTAAATCAAGAAACTTAAAGAAAGCCTTGATAGCTCTAAAATGGTGACTGAATTCAAAGCACCAAAAATTAATCAGCGGCTATATTACACGTAATCAAATTTATTAATTTATACTGGCTTTTGCCTGGGAGCTTCTATTTTTGCGTAAACAAACTAAAAATATATTTATTTGCGGCTCAATGCAGCGTGAGATAAGTTTTTTTCAAGCGTTTTTGCAGTATTATGCTATAGCGTTTGTTTGCCCGTTCTTACCGTGTCTTAATTTGATGTATTTAAACTTGGTAGCTATGACATTAGGAATAAACAAAAAAAAAATGACTAGAAATTTGACCAATTTTAAAAAAAAATCCGAATGTTATTTCCCAAAGTAAGAAAAGTTATTCGTTATTCAAGTTGTAGAATTAAGCAGGATTGAGTGCACCATAATAATATTTGGAAAACTTAAAATGATACGTTTTCATTAGTTATTGTTTAGTATAAAAAAAATTATTTCATATCTGAAATACTGTGGCGCCTTCTCGCCACTACCTGTACCGCCAGGTGGCAGTGTCAAAGGTGTGCGATAAGCAATGTACCCTTACTGCACCCTTCTCCCCACTGCACCTTTAACCTCGCACGACAGAAGTCGAAACGAAATGTTCTCTCTCCGGCTAGGATGGGTTTTTGTGCGAGAACATGCTAGAAACTTTGATCTCATTCTCATACTAATAAGACCCGCACTATACTTACGGGGTAAGAATATATCTAACCATACAATACTATAAGGCTATTGTCGAATCAGGACAACGGCAGCTGCAATTTGAAAAAATAATTTCATAACTGAAGTATTCTTGAAACAATCATATTAATAAGCTGACGACGAAAACTTCCTTAATTGCTTCAAGAAACTATAATATGAAATTCCTAATTAATGTAATTTTTCCTCCCTATATCAATTTTAGTCGTTGAATTTTCTGTGAGGTAACGCCGCAATAACGGCATTCAATCCGAAAGAATAAAAGTTTCCGCCAATACCCTCTAGGCAAGGCGGTGAATTTCAGACGGCAAGGAGAAAGATGTGAAGACGACGTTTGGGGTAGCAATATTTTCACACTATTTCCTGTATCGACAAACATTTCTCAGCCCGCACGACTGGCTTTGTGTCAAATGCGATTGTGCATACACACATAAATAATATCTATGCCGGCACCGCTGATCTTCTATTTATTCGCGTTGATGTTCACGAGGTGGTCATGCGTTAGTAACTTTTGTGGTTCGACATAATGCCAGCAAACCTTGGGGCCATTAAAACGGCCGTCCGCCGCATTATTTATTGTGGGACGCGCGCGGGCGACAGCGTTTTCCTATAGCAAATCACATTAGCATGCATCTTTGCCCTGCATTTATTCAAATGGTAATTCACTTATGTGCAACATCTTTATTTATTTAATAACAAAGCGCGCACACATGCATTTGCCTTTTTTGCTGCTATACGAAATGTAGGGGTGTAAATGTTTTCTGCTTGATGTGTTGATTAATAGATTTGCATCGCTTTTCACACGCTTCACTCAGTTTATGCGCGGTAGTGGTCGCCCCAATGTAGACCGCGCATTAATTCAAAGGCAAACCTTTCCATCCTAAATGATTCTGGCGTACAGTTGAATTTTGCGTGATAAATACAGCATAATCTTGCTTTTAAACTATAAAAAGTGGGGGAAGCAACACTTTCATCATAACAAAACTAGCTGAAATAATTAATATTGCTTAAACGGTAGTATAATTTATTTTGGCAACAATAGATGTAATTCCCGTTTTGATTTTTCTAGCGTCTTCTGAAGTTTCATCCAATATATTTAGCTCAATAATGGATTTGTATTTTTTTCTATTTAATTTGATATTCAGCTACAAAACTGCTTTCCAGGTCTTTAAAGGTACAATCCGGTACCTATTATTAAATTTTTGCTTCTCAAAAGATTTTTCCGGAAAATTTTAAAGCATATTAATGGCTGCGAACGAAAGACATTAAGGAAATATTTACATGTTAATTTTAGAATCAGCTGAGGAATTAAACTCCAATCACTTTCCAGATGAACCTGATTTTCAAGAGGTTGGTAAATTGAAAAGCAACGTGCAGAGCAGCTTGCGCTTTTACTCTTCTTCGCAGCAGCTTGACTTTTAAAGTCGCATACAGACAATGAAGTAACCATACTTCCGCACCCCCCTGCTGTTTTTGGACCTATAAATGCAACCATTCAGACACTCAGTAATGGCAGTGTCACCTGCGCATACGCACAAAGAACAGCGGAGTGCTTAGCTGCTTACTGCACAATACGTTTCTTCTATTTTCCGTCAGCGCAGCATGAAGCTTTTTATTTCATAATGGCTATTTGGAAGAGCATACACACAGCGGCAAAAATGTCATTGAACTAACAATAAGATCGACATGCTCATAATGTGTACATTAAATCATCCTCCTTTGTGCGTGCTCGGAAAAGCAAAAACATAACAAACACGTGAGACATTATCTCTCTTCCTCAGTTTATTGAAGTTAAGTTGTTTCATGCCGCTTTTTCAAATAAATCTGTCTTTATATTTTTACAGGAACTGTCATCTAAGACTATGATGCATGCACCCACGCTTTATACAGAAACTTGGGATTTTCTTTTTACACCAAATTTGTACCTGATAGTAAATTATTGACTTGAGCCTTTTCAACGAGTTATTGTACTGTTACTGTTTTTTTGCAGTAAATTTTTTGTGGCACCTATAAACATCCTTTTGAATTATTAAATTCAATCAGTCTGCACAATTTCATCAGGAAATATTCTCTTTAGTCTCAATCTACTCTACCTTTAAAAAATAATAGAGGGCAATCCAGAGTTTAAAGGGATGTCAATTAGTAGGGCGTCAAAAAAATTGTAAAAATTATTCATGCTACTGTGATTAAATAGTCTACATTCATGTCTTTTACTTTTTCCCTGTGCGTACCCTTCTTTCTTCAGACACCGAAAGTAGCTATTTTCAAAATTGTTTGAATACATTTTTATTGAGAAAACGCACTAATCATTTATTAATTTTTGACTCAAAGAACATATATAGAATGCGCCTGCTGCAATTATCCTATTTAAAACAAATGGAGAGCTCATATAGAGGCTCGTACACAGAACAAACGGAGAAGATTTAAATGCACAAGTGAACAAATTGACATTTAAAACAAGTGCTGAAACTTTTTTCAAAACCTCTCAGCTTGCACGCACTTATTCAGCTGAATATCATCAGTCTATGGATAATAGACTTTGAACAGTTCCTGCATCATTGTACTTATAAAACTTGTTTAAAATACTTCGTATCCTAGCAGAAGCAGGAGATGGAACTGAATCATCAATTGGCCATGCGAGTAAATAAACAGCACTTTTTAATCATTTCCCCTGCATTTTGAAGATTTAGTTTCCTTTTTGGTTATATATATATAGTAATTTTAGTCTAAGGAGTTGCGATGCTAATATAGAATCGCTATTTATGTGTTATAGTTGCAATCCTTATAAATCCTTATGTAGTTTAGAAAATACACAAGTCAAATCGGCTACTATATTATATTGCAGAAAATATTTCACATATTTACTCAAAGTTACTGGTTTTAACTTACTTAAAATATTTTATAACGTATGTTTTAGCATAATTTAAAAAACATCTTGAAGGATCCTCAAATTCTCACTTGGAGCTAATTTTGCACTTAAAAAAATAATTAGGCTCCCTCTATTAATATAGGTAGACCATCATAGCGGCAGTTTCAGAGTAGTTCCTCGGTTTAAGTGCTTCATCATTGTGGCGGTATCAATTTAACGAAATCCATCGGGCGCCCAATCCTTTTTGTGCAACAGTGAAACAACCGTGCGGTGTGTGCTTCGAGAAGCTACAGGAGGCAGGAAGAAAATACACACGTCAAAAGGCGGCTGTGAGCGCGCTGGCATACATACAGAGGCATATTAGAGAAAATATTTTCGAGATTCGGAGATCGCAGCGCTGGGCTACAAGTTAATTATAAGTCGGCTCGCTGCTTGCGCGTATCATGATGTTGGTTGACACACGGCGGCGTAATGTAATGAGACCGCGCTCGTGCAATTTTGCCATCAGCACACACGGTAATTGGTACCTGCGCTGCTGGAGGAAAAGGTGCCTCGTCACTGCACGCCGCTCGCCTTCAAAGCAAAGGGTTATATTTATTTGCTTTTGTGTAATACCCTGTGTTTTAAAAGAATGATACTCGAAAAGTTTACATGCTCGCCGAACACAATGGGAAATGTGCTGCGGAAGATAGTGCTTTTAAATGTATAGGCCATGTGGGGCAGTGTAGCAAACGCTTTTAGAGAGTTTTGCAGTCATAAATAGCCTCATCAATGCTATAAGGAGATGATCTATCGCTTCGTATCTTCGTAATGGTTAGCGTTAATTATTAAACCGAGTAATAACTTTTAAAAAATTAACTGAAAATAATGTAAAATAAATAGTAGATACGAACATTATAAATATCTAGTTCGCGTTATTAAATAGAAACCAGCACAGAATATATTGTAAAAAAATAAAAACCGGCAGTTAAAAAAAGTTAGGTTGAACTACATACTAATTTTAAACAACATAAAATATGCTTAAATATTTTTAAAATAAAAACTTTTTTGCATTCATAATTTAATTTATTTTAAAGAATTAACTTTCAAAAATCATGTTACTTAAAAAGTAACTTGTAAAGTCAACTAAGTTCTATTAATTGGAATTGAATTATATTATAAAAAATAGTTTAATAAATAAGCTTCTAAATTTGATATAGAGCCGTGTCAATTTCAGATGTCACATAATCTCTTTTCCTGTGCTTTCCAATAGTCGTGGGACCATAAAAAATACGAATCATGCAATTAATATTAGCCACTACTTAAGAAAAATATTCTTAAAAGCCACCATAACCAATTACAAGCGTACACGTCATGCAAAGGTATAAATATTTGGCTCGTAGGGATTTTATTTTTACATTAACTAATAATTTTATTCTTATTGAAAAATACTTATGCACGACAATAAATAATGTTTTACAACAGCGCCATATATTTTGAATTTTCTCAGATATGTTTTAATCTAAAAATCGACATCTTTTTAATTCTTGCAGGTAAAATTATTTTGTTCCAAAAAATCGATTGTCTGTTTATAATTTTAAGGTTTTAAAAGTATCGTGCTCAATGGAGGTTTTACTACTCTTAATCACAATTAGACATCTGAGCCACCCACATTTTCATCGGCAGCTGGCTTTCTGGCTCCGAGCCGTCAATACAGACATCGGCGGCTGGCTGGCAAAATTTCGTCGGCTCGGCTGGCGGCTAGCTTGCAACAAGCTCATGTGTTTTTTAAGACTGTATAACTCAAAAATCGTAAATCATAACTTATTTGTAACACGCTGTAAACTGCACAGATCGCAAAAACCCGAATTTTTCCGGAAAAATACACTGCGTTTCAAAAAAACTAAATTTTTGCGTTTTTTTCTACAAATTTCCGCTTTTTTCGGATCACATTCGTGCATTTTTGATGAAGATATATTCTCATAATGCTAGATAACAAAAACATGAATTTTTAGAAAAGCAGCAAACAATCCAAAAATTTTATCAATAGGAGGTCAACTGTCATCGTAATTTTCAATTGTCATGAGGTCATTTTGAAAACTTACAGTCGAATTTAATTTTGAAACAACATTTTTAAACCACATTTTGGAACTGGATGGGTTCAAATTTTGGAACTGGATGGGTTCAAATTTTGCGACTGCATGGGTTCACATTTTGCGACTGGGTGGGTTCACATTTTGCGACTGCATGGGTTCACATTTTGCGACTGTGTGGTTTCAAAATGGGAGACTATTTATACTTTGTACGACCAGGCAAATACAATTTAGCTTTGTATTTGTTGCAGAATATCAGACAACTTACAGACTGTCAGGCAAGACCGATTCAACATGCACGTGTACTTGGAAAATGTAACCGTTGGTAATAATCTCGATTTAGTTAAGGAACACCAGAGGCAGAGCGATCGTCACTTTTTAATTTTTACAATAATTTTTTTCCCTGTCCTTGGAGAGGGAAGGGCGCGCACTATGCTATAACATGAATGCTAAAACCCAGGTCCTAATAACACCGCGAACAGATAACATAGACGCACCAGGCCGCACAGGGACCCAGCCCAGAACCACTAAGAAAGTAAAAGTCACCTTGATAAAAGAGACCTTACACTGCATATGGTCTATAGCCAACTATTTTTGCAAAAATATTCATTGCCTAAATTAAAATTATCGATAATTACTACACTGCTTCTCTCAATGCTGCTGCAACCATTCCCCTGCCATGCGGAAGGAAAATATTTCATCTTAATTGGAAAATTAAAATATGACAGTTATAATTTATACCAGTAAGATTTCCCAAAGAATAATTATCGATGTGTGTCGCAAAAAAAACTTTGGTAAATGGTTTTTGTTTAATTTCACACATTTTTAAACCGAAACGAAACCACAGCAGGAGCTAATCAGTTTTAATAAATCGTCAGAAAAGATCAAACTGTCCTCTAATCACTAGGTTAAATTTGCGTTGAGACTACCCACTTTTTTAAACCACACTCAGGGTGGAGTCAATTGCACATTTTTGTGGTAAAATAGAATTTTTTTAAATTAAGATAATATTTTATATCGCACTCCCCCGAGAGACGTCCAAACGGCGTGTTGTATGTCGGTGTAAAGAGAAGGTCGATGAGCGAGCGGCCCTTTGATAATTAAGCCATTTACACACCGGGAATTAATTGCGCGCTTTGACTGGGTGTCTGGCTGACGTATTCCCGAACCGGCATGTGTGTGTGTGTGTGTGTGTGTACGTTCTCGCCATCCACTCGTTTTGATAAGTCACGGTTGCTCGGTGGAAATGAAGTGCAGCGGGCAAAAGCGCATGCACTGTAATATTGCTCGGTCGTTTAAAAGTCGAGGGCTGCTGATGCAAATCAGGCCGCCGACAAAAAGGTGAACCAGCTGGCCAACACAATGCACAAAAGCCCATCTAGCTGGATTTGCATGCCTTGTTTGAGCGGCGCTTTTTTCTCTCGCTTGCTCTGCCGCAACATTATCTATTGCCGCTGACAATTTGAACGGCTTTTTTCCATCTCTGTTCTCCTCGCGATCGTGCACGGCTAGCGATTCGCCTCGCTGCTCGGAATTTCATTACGCGTTGTGAATTGACCACTCGAGGACCTCACACACGCGAAAAGCAATAATGACCACTTGCTTACGATGCGGCAGCTGCGAGCGAGCAGCACCGAAAATGAATGTTTCAACGCTAATTAGCGCAGCACATTCCTCATCTAGGTGTCAGCCGCAACATAAAAGATTTGCTGGCCATCGCACTTTTGGTCACTTGGATGCGCGTCATGCGGCAAATGTACTGGAAAATGTAGGGGATAACTCAGTGATATTGCTGCATTTCTGCTAAACCATAATATCTTCCGCAAGCGGTGTACGCAATAATTGCATTTTAGCCCTGAAAATATTATTAATGGTAATGTATTGAACTCTAGATGAAATCGGAAATTTTCCATTAAGTGTACAATCAATAATAGAAATAGATCTAAAATTTGTAAACAGAGAGACTTATTATAACCAAATTGATCGAGAAGCATTGCTTGTAGTCTCAGTCATCCAGGGCATCAATATTAAAACTATTTCAATAAAACAACAGACAAAATTTCTGATTTCTCATAGAATTTTATTTTCCTATTTAAAATTTTAAAAATATCGGTGATGGGTTTATTTTGAACCAGAAGTGTGGACAGTACACATATACATACTTTTGTCTGCAAGCTTATTAAGAAATTTCCGAAATTGTTTAGATTCTATGAATAAAGAGGAAAAGTGGCTTTTTTAAATCAAGATTTCGCTGATGAATTGAAATTATTAAATTACACTCGGAAATACTGGCTCAAAATAAATATAAATGATAAACTAAACTAATCTTAAATAGCGGAGCTATTGATCGATGCGATGGCAAAGTCAAACAGATTTATGGCAATGCTGGAGAGACTAAGTGGCCGAGTGCACAGATTTTAACTTTTTTAGCGGTCGTGTGTTTAGGAAATATTTTTGGGGCATATTTATGGACCTTTTTCATGGGAAGTTAGAGGAAACGGCCTAGAACAATATTTAAAAAACATGTCTAAACAAACCCCTTTTTACCCGAAAAATTCTAAATCTGATTTAAGAAACAGGAAAAATCATTCCAAGTCATCCATCAACCTCTCTTGGGTGACCATTAACCACACACAAACACAAATATACATATGTTAAACAGAAGAAGTCAATATTTTCTCAACCGTTTCTTATCGCTTTCTTAAAAACGATCACCCACGCTCTATACCGGAAGGGACTTTTGAAATTTGTATCCTTCCAGATTTTCAATGAAAGAAATGTTTAAAAAGGTCACAGTAGGAGGCTGAGAATGTCATGGTAAACTCGAAAAAATTGTTATCCTTCTAAATTTTCAATGAAATAAATGTTTAAAAAGACCACAGTAGGAGGCTGAATATCGTGGGAAAGTTGAAAAAAAATCTCGGAAGAAAAGCATTAACAAATAGTTTGCAAGCATGCTCATAGAAAAACGGAAATTGTCCGAAAACCCCTTTCGTATTAGTTATAAGCGGTTGTAAGAATACTGCATTTCAATTATGTTTGATTGGCTTTTATGCTCTTGTGCTCAGTTTCATTTATAACTGAATATTTGTGGGATCCTGAACTTTAATGCACCAATTAACAAATGCACGGACAAATGTTAAGCTGGAAATTTTGGTGCAACATTTATAAATCCTCTTGACTAAATGCCAATTTGGGATTTTTCAATAATGTTGCATCCCAAATAAGAAAAAAATGAAGTTGCAATCAAACTATTTTTTTATGTTTACAGCATCCCTAAATACAGCAAAAATGGAACGGCATTTTCGTTTAAATAATTATTATTGTCGAATGTTGTAAATATACATTTATGGAGGAGCATATATAACTGATGCAAAAATTTACCCTCTGATCTGAAACACCCTTAGTTCTAATCGTTCTAATTAAAAAAATATGCAGACCATGATGTGACTTTCACCGTTTTGCCACTGATTTGCACTTCTGCATGGTCAGAGACTCCGCGACAATCGAGGCCAGATAAGTATTAAATTACGGATGTGCTTCTCTCTCTCTCTCTCTCTCTCTCTCTCTCTCTCTCTCTCTCGCTCTCTTCAACTGCTCGATCGCTGTTAAAACAGATGCCGCGTGCGTATCATCGAAGCCGCCGCCTTTGGTGTCGGCTGCGCGCAACAAAGGGACTCATCATCGGCGTCCGTCGTGTCCACAGCTCGTAGAATTTATATCCGCGGCGATGATTAAGTTGTGGCACCTTTTGTTGCATGCATAACAATATAATAGTCGCAATCATGTCTGCGTGAGTCTGCTTCATTGGTTGTTCTTTCAGAGGCGGAGCACCAACTGCACCTATAAATCTGTCATATAAAACGCCGCGCACTTTTTTAATTTTTTATACACGAGATGTAGTACGCACGTTCCCCTCGCGGCACTCGCCCGTTGATTAGGGGCGCGGATTATAGTCACAAGTTAATTTTAACTGGGCAAAACACAAAAAGGAGCGGAATTTTTTCTGCGATTTTCCGTTTTTTCGAGGACTTTGCGATCTCTTTTACCTAATTTTTTTCGTCTTTTAATTGGGAATGTAAGATAGCCTAATGATGATGTTAAATTATATAAATCAGACTATTTTTCTTAAATGTATATTCTTAAAAAATTTAAGTGTTCTTTTAAACTTTCTAGATTCGCAAGTTGCATTTTTGGAATTAGAATCCTTAACCCACCTCATTGAATAAGACGTCAACAGCGCCAGCGTTTATACAGTTTTCCAGGCTAATATATAATAATTCATAACTCGTGTGTATAGCATGCAGCTTTATTTTTCATCCATTCTCCTCTACCTATGCGCGCGATATAAATCTTAACCACAAGAGATGACAGCTTTTATGTGTGTCGCTCCCCTGTGAGTATAAATGTTGAGCAGCTTTCTGTGTGTACATATGTATTATTACCAGTCACACCAGCGTTCAAATGAGGGGGTAAAATGCGTGCTCCTGAAATTCATTATGATTCGCCAATGCAAGCCTCGCGCGGACAGTTGCCTTTGGCTGTTTGCCGACTTTTCTTTTGCAGCTTTTCAAATTACGTATGTATGCAGACGGGATATTGCGTGCACAATAGCACAAAAAGCCGGCCTGCTGTACTTAAGTTTGCATAAAATCATAGTTCTTATTTTGTGCTTGTAAAGAAAGAAAATGTTGCAAGTTTTATTAAAATAACAGTTAATTAAAACAAGAATTTTAATATTTTTATAGTTACCATGTAATAATTAACTATATTTTAAAATATTAAATTTAGTATATTTCAGCGAATTTTTATTAAAAGAAATTAAACTTTTAATCATAATTTTAAAAATTTAATAAATAGAAAATATTGTAAACTTTGTTTTTAGCTAAATTAATAATTTACTAATTAAAAACACATGAGTATTCTAAATATAAACTATAAATATTTAGCACAACCATAAAACCTAGGACGCATTGGTAACTTGGTATCAGTCACGTGGCTTCAAATGGGATTAATATCTAAATTAAGATTATCTTGATAATTAACATAATCTCTCAACTCCAACACTTAAATCCAAAATCAACTTTGAAATGTATTAAAATTTAATTTTGTTGGCACCTTTTATGTAAAATTGGTTTTTCGAATCATGACATTAAAACACATATGAATGTACTCGGGTTGCCGCAGAAAAACTTCTATCTCCAAGGTAAAAATCAGCTTATTATGAATTCAGCACTGAATGTGTTTACGAGATAAAATGCTTTTCGCACTTTAAGCGGATTGTCTGCGATTTCTTATCTTTAACGACTCTTGTCCATATATTTATTCAAGGGGCATGTGTGGTTCCACAACACGAAATGTTTTTGGGGGTAAACAACGGTGCAAAGCTGCGAAAATATTGTGTTTCTAGGTGCGGCTGTATCTCCTCGCAACACATGTACGCGAGAGAGCACTCGGCGTTTTCGGCACAACAATGCCGACAGTTGGATGGCGCGAGATCTAATATTTTATGTGTTTATAAACGTGTCTGCTCGCGTTCGTGAATAAGGATGCTGCGTGCCCTGCCCGCTGCAAGAGGTGATAAAAAGGAAACATCTGCGGAGCAACTTGAGCTCGGACAAAAGTAATCAGTGCACACTTTATCCGCAAGTCAAGCATGAACTATAATTTAAGGGAAAAATCTCTGCTTCGTCATCTGCGGCGAGCCAGCTTTGTAAATAAGCCGCGGACTGGAAAAAATAAATTTATCATCGCAGATTTAAACCGCGCGCGCGACTCTCAATGCGAGTTCACAATTTGTTTGCGGCTTATTTCTGTCAGCGTGGCCAAGAAAATGCTGCTCATTTTTCTCCATGCCAAAAATGTGCGTTTAATTTATATACAACACGTTGCATGTGGGCCGAAAGTGTAAAAATGAACAGTATATCTGTGTAGAGACAGAGCGAGACAGCCACTCTGTTGGTGCGGCTGCTGCTTGCTGCTGCTGCCGGTAATGATGATGTTCGTTTTGCGGCACAATATGAACGCAACAATAGCATTCTAACGAGCACTAGTCGTTTTATAGCCATTTACTCATAAACCCTTCAGCCGTGGCAACAACATTATTAAAGCCACAGCCAAGGAAATAATAAACATTCATTTTTTTACTTGTTTACGTCCGTTCACAACTCTCTGGAAGGTGACGATTCCTCCAATGGAAAAATAATTAATCAGGGTGGGAAATAAACTAGTCACCTTCAAGAGAACATAAAAAATGCAGTTTAATTATATAGATTAATTGAATATTGTATAAAATCCGAAAGAAATTAATGTCATATTTATTTATAGTCATAATTTTTCAACCAAATCTCAATTTCTTTTTTTTTAGCTCTTTTTCATTGACAGAGCAAACAAAAATTAACAAATTAAATGTAAGTCACCCTTTTGAAATTCTACATGCAACAGTGATTTCAAGAAAAATAATTTGAATGAACACAATTATCTTTTAATATAATATTATAATATATCAGTGTTCACTTCGCGTTTAATTTCGCATCCTGACACAAAGTTTGATAGTTATTCTTATCACAATGGTTGAAGTTAATTCATGTACACACACGTACAGCCTTTACTCGCACAGGAAAAGATAGGTCACTTTTTACCTTTTAAAGAAAGCCGTGACAAGCTTGTCTCATTATACAAGTAAGAGTGCGTGTCTGCTGGGTATGATGTATGGTATACAAAATAAGAATGCTTATTCCTAACATTTTTTGCTGGCCATCATATCGCAGTGGTGCTGGAAAAATGAGCCACCAATTTGTGCGTGAGTCTATGTAGACTATACGAGTTTCAATAAAACTTTACAAATCACTGGTTGAGATTATGACCTTCTCGAGTGCATCTTTAAAAATTATTTTAAATGAACAATGGCCAACAAGTGACAAGCAGGAACTGCATAACCGACCGAAACAATAAATTGTAACGACGTTGTCACGTATTAATTGTGATCTAGATAATTAAAGGGGTGAAATTAATCAGATAAATCTGATCGGGATAAAAGAAATTAACTATTAATTAACAATTTATTTTTTTTTAAAAATGTGTGCGCATGCGCTGATTTTGTGACATGGATGAAGCGTGTCATGATTTTCTAAGCGATATATAAGCATTCTTGACATGGGACAAACGTGTCACCGTTGACAACGTTGACATGCCTGAAGCGTGTCAATTCCAGCCACAATCAATAAGACATGGATGATCCATGTCATAATGACATTCCGTATTTACAGTGTGCCGCAATTGTAACGACGTTTGCAATTGTAACGACATCTTATCAACAATAAAATTTAATGTTTATATGAAGTCTAAAAGTCGATAAAAAACAAATTATTTGATAAAATTTGAAAATGCATTGCAAAATTGGGCTATAATATTGGGCTAATTATTTTATATTTATTCTTTCTACAAATTACATACAGAGTTTAAAATTAAACAAAACAAATTAGGCAATGTGCAAATATACAACATATAATTTCCATCGTTGAAGTCTCTAATATCTGTTTATCTTAGAGAGGGGAACCGGGACGGGTTTTTGGTCCCGTCCCTGTCCCTGTTAGCTCTCAACCTTGTCCCTGTTTAGTCCCCCCCCCCCCCACAACGCCTTACCAGATTCGTAATTTTTCAAATTTCTACTTAACTTTTTAAAATAGCCATTTTTTGTCAGTAAATTACAATTCTATGTAAATTTTTAACCTTGCGAGAGTGCTCACTTTTAAAAATCGATCGGCGGAGACAGTGAATTTTCACTCGTCCTGCATGGTCGCGGTAAAATTGCTTATCGCTCAACAAACACCCAAATTTTATGTCTAATTGATTGTTGCACTTTAGGAAATTCGTGTTCGGTTGTTGAAAGTTGCGAAACTTTTCCGCTACCAGGACCTACATTGCTTCGCGACCTGCATTTTTTTCCGAAAAAACCCACTTAATTGCCAAAAAAACTTTCTTGCGAGTTTTTCTGAAATTTTTTCGAAGTTTTACCGAAACATGCGTTTTTATGGAAGATAAAAAATTATCATGTTTCATGTTGGATGACCAAAAATAGGAATTTCACAAAATCAGTATAAAAGTCACAGGATTTGGGTTCACCAATTTTGCAATGCGTAAAAATGCACCTCTGGTTTTTTGCTCAAAAAACCAGTACAAATTTTTCCGAATTTAACCCCAAAAAGGTCGCACTAAAAAAGAATCAGAAAATTTTGAAAATTGCGGTTAGAGTTACAATTTATTGTCTTTTGTTGAAACCAGTGGAATTTTACTGGTTTTTAAATATCCCTATTTCTGGTCATCCATATATCATAAGAATTTTCAATAAAAATACATGTGTTTCGAAAAAATGTACTAAATCGCAGAAAAACAAGCAAAAAATTCAATTTTTTTGCAATGCAGTGGGGTTTTCCGAAAATGTGCGGGTTTTCATCCCTGCACTGGTTTCACCAAGAGACCGAAAATTTATTACTCTATTTGGTATGAAATATATTACTTTTTCGGGTGCCATGGCTGCCGATAAAACTCCCTTGTCCCGCTGTAGTTTGTCCCTGTCCCGTCCCGTCCCTGTCCCGAAATAAAACAATTCGAATCCCGTAATCCCTGGTCCCCTCTCTAGTTTATCTCAAAACGCTCATGAATATTTAAATCAAAATTTTAAACGTAGCAAAATTGGCCTACTCCAAATGAGTGTAAAAATACAACGTGGTAAACGATTTGGAAAACTCTACACTCATCGCCACACGCAGCCACCGTTTCCAATAATAAAACTTTTTGTGCTCCTGTGTGTCCAATCATGGCGATGGGGACCCATTGTTAAGAAAGTCTACACGCCAAACTAACAGTCACTTATGCCTGAGCGAGGCGTTTAGGGGAAATAAAAGTCCCGACGCAAGCGATTCACCGCTCACTTTCGCCCAAGAAGACTCTCCTTTTCGCAGCCCTCATTCTTCCTTTGATAGGACCACCATAATGCACACATTTGAATACCCCCCAGCATGCCGCGAACTGCGTTCTGCGATCCAAGTGCGTGTGTGTGTGTGTGTGCTTCTTTTGTGGTAGTTTGTTGGTGGACAATGAGTTGTTTTCTGTCTCTATCTACTCTCATCAACAAACCTTTCCGAATGCACGAGGTTTCAAATTACTCCGATCACAATATCGATAGCACAACAGCATAATAACTATATCATCTGCCCATCACATAATAGCTCGAGTTTCTTCAGTGTGCACTACGAGATTTGATGTTGTGCTGCTGGCGGCGACCTACCTAATGATGCGTGTACCTGGACACTGATGCAGTTTATCAACTCTTATCGCGAGCAATCATCTCAACATCTCTACAGACAGGAAGAAGAGCTTATAACAAATGTAAAATGAATGTTATTGCTATTTATTTGTGATTTAACAAATTTTAACTTTATGAAACATTTAGCCTATTTATGTATGGGCAAGAAAATTGGATATTAAAATTGTTTTAAAGAAAAGTAGAGAGGGAATCTATTTATTGTTTTATTGATTATTATACATAAAATCGAGGTTCATTTCTATATAATATTTGAATTCCCTAAGGGCAATATAGGAAAATATCTCTCTATATCTTAGGAAATAATGCATGTTTGCTAAATATGAACCAATTTAAAGCTATTATTTAAAATTTGTGATGCAAAATGTGCTATGCAAGTGTGTATTGATGGATTTAATTTACTAATAAAATTTACACGAAGTCAGAGCATTAAATGCAAAAAATTTAATGCAATCATCGAAAAGAATTATTTCAAATGTTAATTTTTTGTAAGTGTATAACACCAGTAAAAAGGACAACCGCAAAAAATACGGGAGCATTGTAACTTAATATTATTTTAGCTATCATCGAGCACAATCACTTTTTCAATCAGAGGTTTTTCCTCTCTATATATAATATATCAGTACACCAGTAGATTTATCATTCATTTCACTTTCCCACAAAGGCGGCCAAATTTTGTATTGAAACGAAAGTTTCATGCTCTTTTTATTGCCACCCGGAGTTGCAACAGCGAGCCAATAAATCAGACCCAAACTATATGAAAAAGCGGAGAAACCTTTTCATTGTGTGCGTGGAAACATCATCATTGCCGGCGGTGGTGAGTCTGCAACGGGGGTAATGCTGGCCTGGTTTTTAAAAACAGCCAGCGTGCCCCCGTTCTCATGCTGGTGAAAAGCGCGACGCACAAAAGGGGGTTGCTTGTGTAAATAAAAGATCACAAATGTCGCGGACGCAATGCGAAGAAATAACAACTTTATTTAGCATTTAATCACATTTGCAGTAGCTATTTTTGTCAACGTCGCCGCGGCTGCATGCTGTAATCGGATCTGTTTCAGATTTGAGTCAAGATAAAAATTTATATTCACTCTAACAGTTTGCTCCTGCTCTATTTGTGCATATGTGTGTTTGCCACGTTGCAAACCTCGGGGTTTCAATTCAAATGAGATCCAGTTTGAAAAGGATTGCGCGCAGGATGCACTTTTCCTTATCTTTATTTCGTGTATTTGTAACAATAAACCGCAAAGGGCCATCAAAGGGTAAGTTCAAGTTGGCGTCCATATGCTGCGTGTGAAATACAGTACTTTTTGCTGGTTGTCGACCTTCACAATTGCGGTATCAAACCAAAAGCCTCTGCACAATTTGTGAAACATACTTTTAAAGGCTATATAGGTCGTTCAGACAAAGCAGTCACTCCTGTTGACTTCTGACCTTTTTTATGTCTTATTGTTTAGGTATTACCCGTATTATATGGAAAATTTGCAATGTATTATTTATAATTATTTTCCAAAAACTAAACACTGAAACAGGGTGGGCAAATGGCGGGGTAGACAAGATTTCGTAACATGCATCTTTTTTCGATTGCAGCTATTACTGAGGCTTGTGTTTTTGTCTGCTGATGAGATCTCCATAGAGCCGAAACAACCGTTTTACAGTACTAAAAATTGCAAAGAAATCACTCATTAAAGGATATATGTAAAATAAAAATTATAGCATTAGCCGCAAATCTAAGATTGAACTATTGGACAAAATTACCGCGCTCTAACCCGTGCCACACATTTGGAAAATCTCGAATTTTCAATCAGTATAGCTTCTGTGGGGTTGTTTCGATGAGCCTAGAATTGAATAGCGAAATAGCGTCTTTTGCCGTCTTAAACTTCTTCTAATTAACATCTCGGTTGTAGTTTTTAGCATATTTATATTTCATAAGAGTATATAAAAATAGAAGTTTAAAACCCGAATCCAGGTCTTTTAATTATATTATGTTGCTGCTTCAATTTCTTTTCTCGCCCGGAATTTCATATTTGGAGTGAATGTTTAACATGACCGCCGTCATTCGAGGTGCAAGGGTCAGTTTTAGTTCAGGTAAACGCTACAGATTCGGGGGAGTATTAACTGAAGACTGAAATATCACACATATAATTACAACGAATAATTTATAACGTGAAAATATCAAATCCTAACATTAACAATTATAGTATCAAATAATTATTAGTAATAATTAGATAAATTCTTACTCCGTAGTTCAGGTCTGATTATTATAGCATGAGACCTCTAGATTTTTATCACACGAAATCTCGATCCAATGCAAGCCGGAAAGGACATATTCGTTACGACTGCTGTCGTGAAAGGTTAAAGGTGCGTTTCAGGGTGTGCACTTATCGCACCTATACACTGCATGCCACCTGGTGATGCGGGTTTGATGAAAACTATTGGCTATACGATATTAGTTGGTGGGAAGGCGCCGCACAGTTCCATAATATTTTGGGGGAAAAAGAAAATACCGTCCAGCTTTATGTGACAGAAACGGTTAATAATCCTATTTAGCTAAATAGATTGAGCAATTTTAGCTCAGTCTGCGGCAGCGAATAGGATTGACGTCTGCATGCTGATTAAATGCAATAATTGCGGCCGAGAGCCATGCCCTGATTTCTGAATCTGAATCGCACCCACTAACAAGCCGAAATTACGGGAGATCTCGTCGTCCTTTTGTGTCCGCCGCGTGCAATCGGAGAGAGCGCGACACAAAGAGGCCGAATCAAATTTTTATGATTTTGTCATCTGCTTGTTACAAGTTGCACGCCGGGCAATATTGTGAATGCGCGGGTCCAAACACACGTACACGCAGTTGTGTGCGGTGCGGCGAGATAATGAGAGAGAAAGAACGCGGCGGCGGCAGCAGCCCCTGGTGTAGCGCAGATGAAAAAGTGAATTAGGGTGGCAGTTTTTCCAGGACCCGCCCTCCCATACAAGGTTAGTTAGTTCGATGATACACACAATGCGCGCCGCAATGAGAAGGGTACTAAAGCATTGAATAATTCAAATAACAATATTTTGCATTCAGACAAAAGCAAAGGGGAGGTAGGGTGTCAACTAACACGAAAATGGTGGGACTGGTGCGGCTGCTCTGCACCTTTTTATTTTCGCAGCTATGTAGGTAGATGCGCATTGCGTGCAACTGCACCTCCACGTTATTTCGAAAATTGCCTCCCGATGTTCCATAATTCAAAATTATCCATTTGATCGGGTTTAATTTATTTATCACGTTGCTGTCCGCCGCTGCAGAGAGAAAAACGTGACATGACAATATTTTAGTAGCCAGCCGCATACAAGAGTTCAAATCGTCCAAATAATCTTGTTTTGCAACGGCTTCTCTCTTGAATATTTTTGTATTCATTGATGCTCCAATAATACGTAATCCGCTCCGTATTGTTACAAGTCTCGAGTGGCCTGCCGCTGAAACCCAACAAATGCGCTCGTCCTCCATATTTATTTTTAAATCCTCTCTGCATCCACCATATGGAGTAATGAATAATATTTTTTACCACGCGAGAGCAGGCTACCATCTCTAACGCCGCCGCTTACAATGTAAAAAACGCCACGCAGTTGTTTAGGGGAGTGAAGTAAAAGTACACAACAAAGACCAGGCGTCACATTTCACTTTCCGGGGGCTTAGAGCAACGCTTCAATAGAATTATTACCACCAGTGTATTGCATAAACCACTTGAACCATCGCGTCATCCCTGCTGCCAACCCATACACCAGGGGTCATTTTTATTTTGGAAAGTGCAAGCTGTTTTTAAAAGACAATATGTATCCAATTTAAATTAAACAAATATAAAATAATTAGATAACGAATTCTGTGTCAAAAAAACTACTGTCACGTGTTTGTAACTAAAATTCATATCTCAATCCAGCTGGGAACTATTCAATTTTATCCTGATTAATGAAATATTTGGCGTGCTGTTATTCAGGTTTCGATCTTACGTGTGTCTGTCAATATTCATTACAAAAAAGTATTGGGGATTAAATAAGAAAATATAAATTTAAATCAAAAGAAAACCCATAGGGTTAAGGACCAAAAAGGTGAAAATGTTTATTGATACGCGGAATAAGTGAAAACGTTTGCGCAAGAGCAAACATCAATATAAACGCATTTCGAAGCAAATAATGTTTGAATTTCTCAAGCCGAGCAACCCTTTGCAAAACGATAAAATGTTGACGCATTTGCAGGAATTCCTCTTGGCACAATGCGAACGGAATAATCGGTGCAAATAATCCAATAAGGCACGGGAGAGTAAGCATGCTGAATTTCCTCCCTCAATACTATTTTGATGAAATCAAAATGTAAATAGGGCCAATAGAAGTATTTATTTATACAGCTGGTGACATTCTTCGGAAGGCTGCATGTTGAATCGCAACTGGCTCACTCGATCGCTCGCGGTCCCACAGGGGAAGAATTAGATCAGGAATCCCGAGTTTACGTTTGCGAGTGGAAAACTCGCTTCCTTTGTCAGCGGTATAGTGTTATCCAAATAAAGAGGATTTTCTGATGAGTGGCCGCAGGAAAATAGAGCGCCGCCGCCACTGCTGCTTTTGCTGGCGGGCGTCAAATCATAATAATGTGAGCCCTTTATATTCAAAAATAAACATTAAGCATCAGAAGAAGCAGCTTGGCCGAGATTATTGTAAGCCCTTTGATCCCCTCCTCAAAGCACCATCAGCCAGCGAAGAGCAAAAAAATCTCGCCAGATATTTATTTATATAATTAAGGTTTGTGTATTATTATTTGGCCTTCTGTACGTTGCTTAAAGGGGTCGGCTTTTATTTGAATTTTATTAGTTCAATTTAAGTATCTTTGTAACGAAAATTGAGTATTAAAAAAGGTGTCCAACATTTTGACACGAAAGGGAAACTGCTGCCAATTACGAGTCTAATATGACTTTGACGAGGTTAGCTGTTCGGATATTGGTTTCCCAGATAAAATATCAAATTTTATTTCCTCAAGAACTCAAAGTATTTCGGCTTCAGAAAAATATTGAAAGGCGCGTTTTGTATGTTTCACCGAGAGCTTTCCGGCTGCGCATAACTCTTGACTTCGTTCAAAAGAGCTAAGTTTGTTTAGTAATGTTTGGTGGCTCATCCCAGTTGAAAGAGCGATGATGGACAGATCACATCAAGAGGCTAGAGAATCTGGAGCTCCAGCATGGAAAGGGTTTCGGCACACAAAATGCTTCTGATGAAAGTGTCAAGTATTTTGAAAAGAATCAACCAGCAGAACTGACAATGAGGCATAATAATTGCCAGTTCATTGCACTACTGCTGCTTGAATATCTCAGCGCACAACATGTATATATCCTCTCGACAGCTGATTCTCATTCCAGTCAAGGGTAAAAAGCGTTCGCTCTCGTCGGTTTCAATTGGAATCTTTTGTGGAATAATTGGATTAAATGCCACGCAGCTACTCTAGCGAAATGATACATTTTAAATCGGAAATTCCTATCACACGCAACGACAACAATCCAGGTAGGTGAGAACTTTTGTGTTATTTCTTACGTGTCAAATTTTGAGGAGTGGAGAGACGTCTGCGCGTTGTGACTTCTGCGCGGTGTGAAATTCTGGTACCGCAACCACACCACAGCCACGAGGTTCAAAACCGCAACTGCGTAGAGGTTGCAAAATATGTCAACACCACTACCGCGGTTGTGGTTTTACTGCAAAAAACGCAATGAAAGCTGAAATCCTAGCATAATTTTGAGATGAGGAGTATTATTCTGTTTCCAATTTTTCTGTAATATTTTTCGATTTATTTGATCATTTTATTAACTGTTTTATATTTTATTAAAAAGTTTTTCTTGGACACCATATAATCAAAGTGAAATGATGTTGAAATAGTAACATAGAGGGAGGAACGTAGAAAATTTTGATACCCTCGAATACTATTGGCAGGGTAACAGGAATTCCAGCCCATCGTTGCCCACTACCATGCACCAAATTGATTCCAAGTCAAAGCTTATTTAACGTTCATTTTTCCTAATTCATTATGATTCTGGAAAGCGCTACTGTTTTTTCCAGATAATATTTAGAGATGATATTCTAGATTGTAAATGAAAAGGCTAAAATATTAAAGAAATCTTGAAAGCAAAATTTAAAACATATAGTATAAAAACATGGAAAAATTGGATTTTTTTTTGTTTTCTTGTAACAAATTAGGGACGCAAAACATTTTGCAGTTTTACGCGGTAAACCGCATCCGCAGACTCTCAAAACCGCGACCACGCTGCGGTTTGCTGTTTTTCAACACCACAACGCATACCGCATGGCTCTCAGCAAATAATATATATTTATGTTTCTTACAGAATTCCATTCTTAAGCTGATGGTGCCAAAAATACAATATGCTTTCATGTGCAGTCAAGCTGTTGAAAACAAATCAGCCCGCCCTTTGAAATGTCAGCAAGAGATTGCTTCAAATGGTTGACTTTAATCAAGAATTGTATTGTCGTTACAATGGAAGGTAGTTTCTATTGTGATTTCGGAAAGAAAAGCGCGAATGTTTACCTGATATGTAGGGGATTATTCTTGAAAGCGTCAATCAACAAGGCGAACGCATGCTGGCCATTCGTTTGTAACATTTTATACTATGCCGTATAAAAATGCGTCATGCAGAAATTCTTTATATTTGGCATTGAATTGCTTCAACTCAATACATCGTCAGACATTTTCTTTATATATACTTTCTCAATCGTCATTTTTATTTCTATCACTCTACTACCAATATTGAAAAACGTATGTATGAATAAGAGATAAATTAAACCTCATATAGGCTTTAACTGAATCCCTTAAACTAGTTATTGCAACCAATAACAACCAAGAAGGACCATCCCTTTGCCATTAAGGCGATCGAATTGAACGACTTTGTGCCCATTGGGCGAATTTTTAAGACATGAATAAATAATATTGCACGCATGAGAGTAAATGGAATCTTCTTGCATTTTAAAATGTGGTAGAAATTCACTTATTCATCACAGAATTATTTACAACTCATATTTTACTCTTTTGCATCCAACAGCCCAGCATTTTGTTGAATTTTACAGTTTCATGATTTTATTCCACCTATTACTGAGCAGGTGAAGCGAAATTACTTGATGATAGCGACCTTTAAGCTTACAATTTAAAGGGTTTTGGTAAGAAAATGAGACGAAGGGGGGTGTTTTACGATCATCACAATGTCCTGTCAAGTTGAATTCGTCAGTTTGAAAACAACTCAATCATTAAATGGAGGCTGTTGCGCTGTTTCTGAAATTTGATACCTGCCGATGCGTATTTGCGCGTAGCTCTCGTTAAGTAAGGCAAGACGAGTGGCATGAACGAAAATCCTGCGGCAGATAGTGGAAATAGCTAGGCTGCGGTTTAAAATTAAAACGTTAGAGCAGAAAGAAGCAAGCGGATCAAGTTAAAAAAAGCACAACACAGAACATAAAAGGCCGTATCTAATTTCCTCCCACTGAAAATACTCATATAAATCGCACGGTGTGGTGGTGCGGTCGACATTTTTCGGGGAATCCGGCGTTTGCCTAATGTGGACATAATCACATGATTTATCGTTACATAATGCGAGCACAATATTTTCCACTCACAGCCGACTCGAATATCACAGGGCAGCCGACATGTCGGGATAATCGCGTTCAAATGAGCCAAATTGGGCATGCTTTGTAGATTTCACTGGTATATGCATGGGTGACAAAACTGCGTCAAAGACATATGTTGCCAGCAGCACCCTCGGCGTGCCACTGCTCACTGGTGGCACATCTTTATTGCCCGTGAAGGTTGTCAAATTTCAAAAACATTCTTCAGAACTCGAAACCGCAAATTCGAGGAGATATACGTCCAGCTAAAGTTTGTGCGTGCGAGCAAGCTGCGCGTATACGGTACAGCAACAGCCAGCCCTATTTGATGGATTTATTTGCTACAGCAGATGGTCAATTAAATTTGTATAGTAGCTGGACGTGGTGGGATCCACCATCAGGGCGTGTGCATCAAATTTTCCTTTTGTTGGGGAAAATCAATCGACCCTATGATGTGATACATGAGAAAACAAAATGTGCAAACCTTTATATTAGAACGAATACAAGTCTAAAACCAAATATATTTATTTGAAAAATTGACCTCTGAAAATTTTTAGAATTTTATAACCAACACAGTTATGTCCTTCCTGTTTCAAGTGCTAAACTATGATAAAATATATTAATATATAATTATACATTTGTGATGGATTGAATGAAAAACGTGTTGCTTAACCGGCATAGTAAGTAAAGGTACTTTCAAAAATTTGAAAACATTCATTTCTATAGCAGAGGTCTTTCGAATTAAATTGTTAAACTACCAGTGCCGATTTGGATAAGCAATTGAACCGATTATTTATCCACTTTTGTATTCCAAGAATATTTAGTGTTTAAAAGCAGATGTAACATTTGTTGAGGGATTGAATCCAATTTGATGCAACAAATTTGCAGACAAAAAATTCAAATGCGAGACGCAAGAGTTGACCTTAATTAATTAAATCGAGTCAGTGCGGCTTAAACACTTGTAAAATTTCATCGCTTGTGTTTGCGTGCGTGTCTGCTGGCAGCTCTACGGTGTTATACCCATCATTTTGCCACATCAGGGCGAAAGACAGCAGTTGGAATCGAAATAAATGAATCCGTAGAAGGGGCTGCGCGGCTGGCGGGCATTAATCTGTTGGATGGCGCGATGGGAGTGAAGTGTGTTGGCCCGCTGTGCCAATCGGCGATTCACACTTTTGCAGATTCGCTGCTGCTTTTGATCCACAACACGCTGAAGCACCGCAAGCTCCGACGAAACCTGCATTGTGGATTGGCGTGGAGCAAAATAAATAAAGCCTGCCGAGACAAAATAGGGAAACACGTACAGCTCATCCACCGGCCATCAGCAAAAGCCCCATAAAAATAATATAATGCTAAGCCTCAAGGATAAACACGCCGCGGAGAGCGCGGATACCTTTTTTTGAATAACTAATTTCGTAAATATCTCCTCCAAAGATGCCGCTTGATTGCACTCCACACGCAGCGAGCTATAATGCGGGGAAGAGCAGACGCGCCGCCATGCCATATGCCGTGTTCAGAAAATAAAACAAATTTTATTAATGTCTCCAAACAGGAAAAGATGCTGATGACTACCTGGGTTTCAGAATTTAGTCACTTTTTGCTTCATATTAAAGACAGTAGGCAAACAAGCTCAATTTTGTGAACAACACCACATTAAATTTATTTCAAATGATTTAATTTTCAATAAACTCGTTCCTTGTTCGCTAGTAACTTTGTGCCTATATGCATAATATAATGTTCATGTTTAAATAGTTTTGAAACAATATGTGGTGTATATCATCATTTTTTTTTGTATTAATATCACCATTCTAGCTCGAAAATTATAATTTGTAGATTTGCAAGACAAATAAGCATATATTTGTAAGAAATATTATTTTTGATTGGGGTATATATGATGGAACAAATAGCATAATTTTTAAGAGAGATGTATTTAATCAAATAACTAAATAGCTTAAATGTCTACTCTTGTCGGCATTATGTTTTTTAGGTTTCGTACTCCCTGTGCGTGTGAATTCATCTGTAAGCAGGTCCTCTTTTATCTCTATTTTTTAGTTTGCGACAAATGTCAGACAGAGTTTAATATACAATATAGAAGTTTTATTGACTTATATCACGCAAAGAAAAAACTTGTTCCTGCTTCTTTTTTCATACTCTAAAACGATTGTTCCGCTACTTAAAATCCACAATCCCAGTGATTTCCTCTTAAATGAAAAGAAGCTCAACAGAGCTAATGACGCAGCGGCTTAAAAAAGGAGGCACAGGCGTTTTTACGGCTGAAAAGGATTAAAAAGTAATAAAAATCATAATATTATAGAGAAACATGAGATGTAGAGAGGAAATTTATTCTACTGCGCTCGCGAGATGATATAAGAAGTAGAAAATGTGCCGCCTTGGTCTTCTGCGCTGCTGAGTGTGATTCCTCCTGAGAAGAAGAGATAAAACACATTTTTTTTACCGTCGGCGGCGTCCTTTCGTCTACGTGATACCCTAATTGCGGGTGCTCCTGCTTTCCTTTTGAGGGTGCGTCGGCCTATTCAGGTGATAATTTGAGCGTGAAGGGGTTGTTGCAAGGGACGTGATAAAATTATTAGCGACCGGGTATTTCCTCAGTGCGTGCGTTGTCATTGACGGTTGGCGGCACGAGATTTAATGAAAGGGCGCGAGAATTAGGACGTGGCGCAGTTGTGTACACATTTAATTCAATTTTATCGCTTCCTTGTCACAATACACTTTTATTTGTACAAGGAGCTCGACTCGAATTGCATGCACAGCCAACAACTGATTGCAACGATCTATCCCCCGGAAAGGGTTTTAAATCATAGTTCAGTTGCGTTTTCAGTCACTCAATTTACAACCTATACAAAATATGTTTTATAAATTATTACATTTTTATTAGCTATCGGTGTAGATATCATATTGAGCCAAAATTTTCAATTTATTGTCCATATTTTTATTTAAAAAATTTGAAAAAATTTGTTTATTATTTACGTTTTTTTTCATAAATTTCCCGCAAACTTAAAAATTAAATATAGGCAGGGTTAAATAAATGTTCTAGGTGCAAGTTACCTGTGTTTTCAACATAGGAATACTACGATGAGAGTAAACCATGCATTTATTCCGAATTTTATATTTTTAGTCAGTGTACTTTTTGCCCAAAATCCTGAAAACTCGGGATTCTTCCTTCGAACGCAATTTATCTTTGATCTCCTGCAAACGGAACCGCTTGCACAGATCCTGCTTCTGCATGAACAGACTCCTGCTGATGTCCTTTGCCTTCTGCAGCTGGCTTTGGTGGACTGCTTGCCGTTTCTGCTCGACGTCAATCCAGTTCTTCAGGGCTCTTTGGTACTTGCTCTCCCAATGGTCGTAATGCCGCTCCGCCACCAGGGCCATGTGCTCGCGCTCTTTATTCTGCTTCTCCTCAAGGACCTGCTGCCGCTTCCGCAGCCTCTCCTGTGCCCTTTTGGCCAGTGCTCGGTCTGCGAGAAGGGCGTACTCAACCTGCAGGAAGTAGGGCATCTCCGGCTTGCTCTGCGCGATCCTCTCGGCTAGAAGCTGTGGCCGCACGCCCATCCACTTGGCCAACTCACGTCGCCGCCGCTCAGCCGCTGACATCACCATCTTGCCCTTCTTCCCTCGCTTTCCTCTTCTGCCCTTCTTCTTGCCGCCAGGCTTTTTCACCGCTTTTGCTTCAGGCTTCGGTGACGGCGGAGGCGCTTTCGCCCCTGGAAGAGGCTTTTTCGCCTTTTTCACAAGAGCAACTTCCTTTTTGACTAGAGCCATGACACCAGATTTCGGGTTATTTAATTACAAGCTCTCGTCGAAATGAATTTCTAGTAAAAATGATTAAAGCAACAATAATATTGTTTATGATTGTTCATTTCTACTGTTGAATTTCCATTATTTCTTTCAACCGCGAAAACTTTACAACAAGAAATTAATTTGATCTTTTGAATCACACAAGGCAAAAAATCCTTTCTTTTTGCCGTTTGGAGCCTAATAATTATTGTTGTTTGTAGGGTGCAAAAATTATTATTGAAAAAGGTAGAAGGGCTTTGTAGACAGTTTTAAATGACGAAATTTTAGCAATTAAAAGTTCCGTGATTTTTGAAATCATGGTTTCAACATCGTAGTTCCATAGAACCTTGATTTTTCCGGTCTATGAAAGGCTTCTTGAATTTTAAAAAATAAAAGCTTGATTCTTAAACAGCATAGTGCTGGATAAAAAATAATTTTGTCAACCTTTAGTTAAGAAAAATAAGTAGTAAAAATGAGAGCAAATCGTTTCCGGTCCTTCTCTTTTTACAACAATACTTAACTTAAGAACGGATTTAAAAAGATGCTTTTATTTATAACAGGTTGGAGGAAGACAAATAATATCCGTGAATGAAATAACACACAGCCATTCTGAAAGCAGTTTTCAAATGTATTCCAGTGACACTCAATCCATATAATCCTAAACTTTTTAAATCCCCCGGTTTTGCTGCCGCTGATTAAATCCTTGTGGTGGTAGAAAAGGAGAATCAAAAGTCATCAAGTGCTCTTATTTCAGTCGTAAGTAGGACACGGTAATCGAATTACAGACTTTATACTGAGAGCGACGCTTTCGCAGTGCTTACTTTGGCTTATTGTATATTGTGACTTGAGTTGCAACAACTTATTCGCGCGCAAATAACCCGAGTGCTGCGCGTCGTGTGAATAAATATTAGACTTACACGGTGCGCGGATAACGCGATACAGAATAATTATGCACGCCTTGACTGCATGCAGGAAACATAACTCGATGAGAGTATAAGTTTTTCCATAAGATCCTCAAAATAAATTTTCCGGCCGCAAAATGACCTTTTTACTTTCCCATGCCTGTTCGCGTAGGGGTGAATAATCTCATTCAGAATGTGTTTGTCAGCGGCATCAACCAGGAAATAGCATTGTGAATGAGTTTTCCGTTTACTCGAGTGTAAATAAGCTGCATTGACCGCTGGTCAGCTCGTTTGTGTGCCCTTACGAGATTAGGAGCAGATTGGAATTTGTGCTCGTGGCGAGTAGGGCGGATTAGTGAGTGTACCGTAGCCCAATTCAACGAGCGGCGTTAAGCAAGGGTTGAATGTTATGGATTCGCTTTTGTCTGCCTCTCCACGGGTGCAAAGAGTTTTGGGGCAGATGTGTGCACAAAGAGCGCACACGTGATTGAAAGCAATTTATCTTCCTGTCTGCTGGGCATGTCTGTTTGTAGTAAAGTACTGAAACGACATTGTGCAGTTCACATTACACCGCAGCAGAAACAGCGTTATTTTCAAAACAAATTGTCGCTCTGCTGCGGGAGGGACACCCGAAACTTAATAAGCTTCATAATCTTTTGCTCGAGTTCGTTTGAATTGAATACGGTACAATTTGATAAAATAGAAAAAAATATCGAATCCATTAAATTGTTTTATAGAAATAGGTGGCTAAATGTAAAAAATTGATTTAAAATTACAGCAAAATAGATTAATTATTAGATCAAAACTCGCCCAATTGTCTGATCTATAATGATCTTATTCTGTTTTCAGAAAAAAATAATACTTATGAGAATGAAATTCAATAAGTGGCTGATTTATGTTTTTTCATATCTATTTGGTGCCTTCCTATAAGGAATCATAATTATATTCTAAAATTAGAAAATAAGTCGGCAATATTAAAATAGAGATAACTAAATCTGAAAAAAGGAGTTTTATTACATATCTAAATTACATAATGGTTTCACTTGTTTCACCCAACAATAAACAATTGTGTAACAATTGTTTAAGTAGCAAAAATGGAAAGGAACGCTACACAGCATAATAAACCACACGCGCCTTTCTCCATTTCTGTCTTTATAAATATTTTGGTGCAGAGTTCACGCGAAGCCCGCTTCAAAAGCAATCAGCTGTGTACGAGCATAATTCAAAGTCCATCGGCACTTAATCTTTCTGTCCGGAGCACTAATGAAAATAATGCCTTTTCCCGCTTCAGAGCGCGGCACCGGCACGATTGCACGCGGCGAATGCCGTTTTTATAGCACCTTATATGCATACTTATCGAGTTTGTGTGTGTAGTCTCGCGCGCTGGCACAGTCGGGAAACGGCATCTGTTAAAAGTTGCCCACCAGTTTTGAGTTTGAGTCTCATTAAAGGCCTGTGTCGGCATCTCTCTGCCGTGTAGTATCTCTTTATAAATACGGCTCTTCACGGCTTAATCTGTCTTCTAACGCTCAGCAGGGAAGCAAATATTTATGGTAATGTACTCATCCTCGAAAAAGAGAATAAAAAGTGAACAGCGCGCCCAGCCTCTCGTGCGCTGTTTATCACAAAAAGAGCGTGTTTTACATGCGTGATAAGCACTTAATGAAACGGAGCCGCGTGTGAAAATTAAAACTCTCTGTCAAAAGGAGCGGTCAGGAGGGCGCAAGCAAAGTCACACGCTCGATTAAAGCACTCAAACAGCAGCTTTTCAACAAGACGAGTCAAAGCAATTCTATTGAACATAATTTTACTGTGCACATCACAGCATTGTTTCTGGATTCATTCTGAATTATATGGATATGGAACTACGCTGCATAATTGTTCTTATATTATAATTGCGAATTTGACGGATGGTGCTTATGTAGACAATAATAATTTATTCACGTTTGGTCTGTGCTTGATAATTTATATCATAATTATTATTTAAATAAAGAATACACAAATAATTTAAAGTATCAAAGAAATATTGATTATATAAATACTACATTGAATATTCAATTATAAATTTTAATACAAATACTATTATAATTTAATTTAAAAACAATTTACTACTAACAAAAAAAACCTGACCTGTCACCCCTTCCCTAATAATATTAAAACAAGTGGCATAATAGTTAAAATTTTAAGCAATATTGAGTTGCACCGCTTTCTCCCATGCTTGTAATATATAAAAAAATACTGAATTTTAAATGCGCTAAGAAATATGAAAATTGACCTCAGAATCTGAGGCTTAGATTCGTTCTTATGTTGAGGAAAAACCTGGAAAATAACAACAGGAACGCTAATTTTTGCCAAATTTTAATGCAGCCCAAAATATCTACCCTCAGAAATCTCCTGAGATGGATAATCGATTCCAACCCCATTATACTCATTAATAATTATTTATACAATCAATAGATCATCATATGAGCTCGATAACAGGTCGTTTTGGATTTAAAAAAATTAAAATTCTTTAGACTGACCCTCTGCCTAGACATGCACTATCGACCTGCCAAGTTCTCCATTCTAATCCGTTGATGCTTGCCAATTACCGGTCAGTTACAATTAGAAAGGGAATTGACCTCTTTATTTTGGAACATTTGCCACTTAATGCGAATTACGATGACCATGATGTTTCCATTTGAAATTCAGTGCAGCTATACCTGATTGTGTAAAGTGAGTTGTAAAATTTTCTGGAAAAAAAGTTAAAAAAACTCACCATTTCTTTTTAATTAGAAATGCTTATTAATTGAATTGATCAGAAAATTCTAAATTTCCCAAATCCAGTCTGCCTAAATAAATAAAAATAATACGACTACGATTATATTCCCAGAGAAGTAATGGGTCGTGAAAAGCAGATCCGGATGATGATATCGGCAGCGGGCCACTTGGTGCGGAGGAAATTCAGAATAATTCACTTCTCATGTCGTGTTAATCGATGCGCGCCGGCTCTTCTGCTCTCTCACGACTCAAATGGCAATGGTATAGGAAAAGGTGCCGATCAGTGCTCGTTTTGCATGTAATTAGAGGCTGATTTTGTGGTTGCGACGACGACCTTCACCTGTGCCAAGTTGCTTTGGCAGGATGATGGCTCCAACGGCGCGCTTCATTGCATTCCGATGTCAGCATTTTCCATCACATCCCAAACAGAGGACGGCACGATGAAAAGGCCCACCGACCCCCACCCCTCAACGGAATGCCTCCGCAGAGACGTTTCAATTTATGTAATATTATACATATATAAGTAGGGTCCATATTTCTAGAATTATTATTTTCACTGTGTTGTGATATTCTGTGAGATTCTTTTCCTTGTATGAACGTGTGAATTGTCCAAGAAGAGGTAAATAACATTGTTGCAGACGCGGGGACAAAATGCGAGCTATTTTAAGTCAGTTATCAATGGTTCCAACGTCTGCTCAAATTTATAAAAAATGCTTTTTAAAAATATTTTGTCTCAAGAGAAAGTAGGTTTATTATTTGTATTTTGTTCATTTGAAAATTTTTAAGTATACATATGGATAGTTAGATCTATGTATCTTTTGTTTTGCTTGACTATTTATGCAGCCAGTTTTACGAAATCTAAATCATTATGTGTTTTCATCAAAAAGCGGTCCATTCAAAATTGCAATGTTGCAATGAATGAGATACTGGATTAACTGTAACTGGATCTAGTCGCTCCAAAATCTTCTTGCTGCTGGCATCTAGGGGCGTACGGAGGACTAGAAACCAAATCAAGGTACCGTCATCATCCGTGTGGGGGCAGAAGTGTTTTAACCACCACACACATGTTTCAGATCCAAACATCACGAAATGTAAACAAAGACAGCCGGCACCAGGCAAGCAGATTTGGCTATTTTCTTAATTGATGGTGTTGCGTTGACGGACGCAGTCTAGGGTGAAAAATGTGTGTGGACAGCGGCGCAGCGTCGGCGTGCCTCTTTTCGCAAATCATCCAGCACGTGTCCATCTCGCCGGCAATCGTGAAGAGCGAGCAGAGAGACGATCCAGAGATGGACTTCACGGAAAGGGTGCGCCTCGTGGAGGAGATTCTGTCAAAACATCCCGACCGGTTCTTGGAACGATTCGGCGCCCATCTGAAAGACGAGCACCTGACGTATTTTGAGAGTTGGAAATGCAATTACTCTGTTCAGTTTCACCTCGAGCAAATCAAGAAGAGGTTGGCGGACAAAAAGAACCTCTTGGTGAAAAACAGAAGGTTTGCGGCGCTAAAAAAATTGGTCAAGGAAAGCACATACTTCAGTGACACCGAGATGAAAAGTAGGAATCCTCTGCTCTACGACCAGCTTGTGGGGCAAAATATGACGGAGGAGGAAAGCTTGGAGAGGGACAGAGCCAATTTCCATAATATGACGTGAGTTGAATTAAAGTACATTTTCTCACGCTGTGCATATATATATATATATATATATATATATATATATATATATATTAGATTATATTCGTATATATATATATTAGATTGAAATCTATTACGTTAAATGCCTTTAAAGTAGAGCGTAATCCAAGACAGGAAATGGAAAGAGGAAACAAGAATTCCTGCTTTTTCCTGGAATTCCGGCAGGAGAGGAAAATATTTTTCAGGAACAGGACAAGACAGGAATTGTGCATAAAAAAGTCCATTCTTGGTCTCATTTTGATACTGCTTTACAACGTTTACTTTCTTTTCATGTAAATAAAACATTTAGCCTAAAAATTATCCACGGCGTTTAAAATGTTGCTCAAAAATTTAATTTGAAAAGCACAACTCTTTAATAATAGTCAGTGGTGTTCGAACAAACAAGCATTGTACCGAAACAATCAAATGTATAAAACATATCATTTTTTCGGGTGTTTTCTGCTTTTTTTCACTTTAAGCATTTTTCGAAATACTTTGATGGATACTAAATTCTGTGCGGGTGCATACCATTTTCCCGTTTAGTTCATAAAGGAGAATATGATGAAATAGGAATTATTTATCAACAGACACAATTCAAAAACTGTAAAATTAGTCGAAATTGAAATTTCAAATACTTAAAAGAAAAAACAGGCATAAAAAGGTATAAAAATTAATAAAAGATAATTTTGTTATGTGGAATTAAATTTAAGAAGAAGAAGAAGAAGAAACAGGAAAAAACATGAATGTTGCTGACGGAACAGGACAGGACCGGAAAATCCAATTTTGGAACAGGAACAGGACAGGACATTGTTTTCCCGGAACAGAAAAACCTTTGTTGAATACGCTCTACTTTAAAGGCAGCTATTTTGTGTTTATTTTTGAATATTTTTCCCATAGTGTAACAAATTAGAATTTTAATAAAAATGATAATATTTTCGTGTACATAATCAATAGATTATTTTTGCATTTCCTGATATTAATTCTATATCTGATTTTCAGGCTAGCTACTTTTCTTATGGCGAGATTCGACAAAGAGGAGGAGGCCAAACTCCATCAGAGGCAGCAAGAGAATGAGGATGCAGTCACAGAGGAGACAGAAGAGGACAGTGAGGAGGAGGAGATGGAGGATGATCAGGAAGAAGGAATACACGTTGAAGATGACGAGAAGGCTCTTTTGAGGCAGGAATTTGTAACCTTCATGTACAATAGTTTCCTGCAAGGAAATGATAAAGATTTCGATTACAGGTAAATCATTTTTCAATAATGGGACGGAAAAATAAAAAGGGAATAGACATTATGTTTTGTTATGATTGTACTATTTTGGTTTTGGATTTTGGATGTGGGAAAGTATGAGGCAAAGTTGTCCTGCTGGACAACATTAAACACAGTTGAAGCCTTTTGATTTTTTAATCCTATTTGATTCCAGCACCGTTGATTCTAATGCAGAGTACGACGATATGTGTGCCAAAGAGAGGGATGAAGAAGACAATTATTTTGACTCTGAAACGCCAGAAACTGTTATGAAGAGTGTTAGTGAACTGTCAATTGCGGACTCCGAAGAGGACGAACTCGATGCATTTATGAGAACGTTACCACCGACTGAAAAACAAGTTGACATCTTATAGAATAAAAAATTGCATCTCATGAACGCTTTTATAGCTAAATGGCAGCGTTAGAAGCGAAATTTTGTAGCGGTTAAAATAAAGGTGAAAATGTATTTTTTAAGTTTTAACCTAGACATTTCTGGATTATCCAATTCATTGAAATTTTTGCCATCTTTTGGACTAGTCAAATGTGTAATTGCTTTCATAACCCTCGGGGTATATTAAGTAGTGTCAATAATTGTTATGCTTGCGCTTGTTTTCTGACTTGACTCAAACATTTATTAAGTATAATTACATAAAAATATATGTTTCAATTACAGCCATATATAAAAACAATTAGCATAAATTAAATTCCCTCCATGAAAGATAGAGAGAATTAAAGGGTTATTGAAATTGTTCTAGTTATGGCATCAATAGTCAACTCATTTTAAATAATATCTCGTCCTTGTTATTTTTAGGAAAAAATAAATAATCGCGTGCGACGAATTTGTGCTTTTTAGCCTGTCGGCGTATTCTGATTATGTTGAGAGGTAAAAAAATCAATAGCAATTCGCATCCAATCGGTGCTGGCCTCTGTCAACATTTTGCCGCACCATCGCTCGGCCGGAAAGGTGCGCCCGCCAGCATCTGTCGGGGTTGATGGGCATTATTATAGACCCCCAGCGTAGGGGTGCAATCTACTTTCAAAAGTGGAGGGTAGCAAAAATAATGTCCAATTACACCAAATACCGACGCCCTATAAATTCCCATTTCCCTCCTGGAGAGAAAGCGTTTTCCGCCGTTTGATATTGTGATTCGGACTTGTGAGCCATTTCCTAGCTGATCCGTCGCTTTTTATGTAACGGGCGGTAGTTCTGGGAAAAGTTTGGCCGCCGGAAATAAAAATTTATTCTCCATCGGCCGCAAAACGAATGGCAAAAGTGTGTTAGGAGCGGAATTAATTTTCCAGACGACGAGTCGGCAAAATTGCACAGTATATTTTCACAAGAATCGCAACTCATTACAGAGAGCACACACACACTTACGCCCCGTCCCGTCGGCGTGGATAAAAAGCTCTCGTTATATTTTCTCATCTGGATCCACTCGAGGCAACAATAACAAGATGCATAATGAATAAAATAATGCGCGCGACGGACGCTCGACAAAAGCGAACGCGCAACGCTCTGAATTGCGAATCTAGCAGCGTTTTGAATTTCATATTATCGCTGCTGGTGCACAGCACAGCACACACAAGATTGGATGAGTCTGCGAGTGCTCTCGAGCAGCACGAGCCGGTTCAACTTGCATAATAAAGATGCTACTTCAACTAATTTTGAATTATTCACAACGGAAAGGCCCACATTATCCTTTTATCCCTGTGGCCCCCGCATTGTGTGTTATTGTTCTGCTCGGAATTCACCCTCAGTTATAAACTAATTAAGCAACCGCGCGCGCTTGCTTGCAGTTTGTGAACCTCTGCATCTGCGGCGGAATTTATATCTCTGCGTTACTTGAGCATGAGCGAATCGTGCGTCGAGTGCTGCAAGGGCCCCGGGCCCTTTTTATGACTTTCCGAATCACTCTTGGTAGTCGCGCCTTTGCCCCCAATAAAAATTATTACGGCGCACAACACGCAGCGGAGACAAATGAAACAACATTTTTAAGGGTGTTTCTTTTTCTTTTTTTACGAGTGCAGAGAGAAGAGAAGAGGTGGGAGTGTGCATGAAATTCGGAGCCGGTGTGGAAATAATTAACAGCTTAAGTGGGTTTTTCCATTGTGCGCTGGCTGTCAGCGGGGACACTTGCGAAAATGAAGAAAAACTGGAGCAAGTATGCTCACGAGGTTTATGTGGCGTGGCGTTTTCTTTTTTCACTTTTCTTTGCCCACGCTCGCAGCATGAGCTCACAGGTACACGCGCTGGAAATAGAGTTTCGCTTCTTTTCCCTCCAGAGGAGCGAAGAATCTTTATCGCAACGGCTCGATCGGATGGAAAGCGGATGTCATTGTCGGCCGAGTCATTATTTCCGAGCTGTTGTACGGCGAAAGCTCAGCTGCTTTATTCGCTTCTTATCAACACAAATAGCCTATCACTGGCGATAGTGTGTGTTATTGAGCGGCAAGCACAAAAATAAACGGTTATACTAGCCGAAAAAAGGACGGACATGGACGGTCCTTTTTGAAATAAAATCAAACGCGACCCTCGTTTGCTATGCTGGAGAGAATTTAACGTGGCTGCCTGCCGCCGTAAGAAAACTGCGTTCCCTGCCTTTCAAAAGGGCCAGCTCGACGGCCATTAATGAATTTTTTTATGCAGCTCATCCTTATTCAATTAAGGCAGTAGGGTGCGCCTCTCTGACGAAAAATAAAAAATTTTCGGCCAAAAGATTGCATGACCCTTTCGTCGTCCGGGCAGCATCAGCTCAAAAGAGGACTCGTTTTCGATTTAAGCAGCAGAAAATTAATTTCATCCACCTGCCTTCTTCAATGGCAAAATTGCTGTGCGACTTAATTAAACATTTTACGACTGCATTAAAGCGAGACTTACACTAGTTGGCTTTCAGCAGCAGCGCCACAATCTTTGCTCGTCGTGCATTTCATATGCATAATACAAGGAGAAAGAGATTAGAAGGCGCGCGCGGCAGCACCCGGCGTCGTTCCGCAGACGCAATATCATTTTCTTAAACGGAAAGCTCGTGCTCTGCTTGTTTGGACTGCCAAGCGCAAAAATTATCCCGGAGTCTTAGGGGGGTAAACAGCAGAAGCGACACACTAATTGCGCGACGAGTCTGGAAATGGTAATTTTACAATCAAGAAGAGGTCGTAAGAGCAAACAACCGCGCAGCCCGCGCCTTTTGGTGCAGCGCGCATTTAAATTGAAATTTTATGCAACTGAAGGCGCGTGGGCACAAAAATCGGATTCGGTCGTTTCGGGAAATGAGCTAGTCCGGTTTTTGTTTTAAGCGCGCAATAATTTGGAAAGTGCACATGCAGCAGCAGCCGAGGCCCAACTCGTTGTCAGTTTAATTTGGCAAAACTGCTGGCGCAAGGAAAGCGTGCAGCGCAGGCCAAATATAACGCGCGTAATCTCATCTCAAACATTGCGTGGAATGCTTGCTCAGCGCAAAGCTGCCCACCGCACCCGCGTTCATATTGTAATAAAAATTGCAACGACTGGCAAAAGCCGAGCAGTGCAAACAAAGCCGGTAAGATTTTAATATCGATCATACAGTTGCTGGGTCAAGCTCGATATCAAAATTCATTTGAAGTGTTTAACAGATAGGCACAAAATCTCCTATTTTACAGGGCTTTAAGTTTGCGACTTTCGCGTGATTTTTGACAGTGGGGAAATTTTCAGAAGGCTGTAATTTCTGTTGATATTGACGTAAATGAGAAATTTTGGTGATGCTTTAAATTAGACGTTCAACATCATGGTCAGATTGACCAACTTCGTATCAGAGGTTAAATCCACTATAATCATGTCTATAATATTTCAAATAATTCCTATATACCGTAGTTCATGAAATTTTTAAATCCAAAATGTGCCTCAAACAATTAGAAAACAAGAAATTTTGACTCAAATAAGTTGAAAAAACGTGTTTTTGCAAAAAAACATTACTTGGAGATAAAACCAATTCGCTAGGTTTTCAAACATATTTTATAACAACTTGATGTATAATGGTAAACTATGAATTTTTGGAGGTCTGGGATTGGGGTTGGAACTCACCCCCAGCCAGCGGAGGTGAGTTTTTGAGCTTTATTTTTAGACTCTCGAAAAATGATGTTTTTATGTTGTCCTTTTATGTGTTTTTTGCAATTATAAATACAAATCCGAGCTCACTCGTGCACACCTGATGGTCTCATGGCGATCAAGAGCTCAGAAAAAATGTTATGTGAATTTCCCAGTCCCAACTGCTGCATCCTTAAAATTTCGAATTTAATCCCAGTGCCTACACTCCAAATATAGTTGAAAAGATTATTTCTGATTTAATCCCCATTGCCAGCAACTTTACAATTTAGGATGCTGAGGACCAGAGGAAGAGAATAAGCTGCGAGCAGGAAAATTGGCTGGATGAAGTAACCTCCGCCCTTGCACGAAATTTATCTTGCTAACTAGAAGAAACAATAAAAGCCGCAAGACGTGCATTCTTAATGAGCGCGAGAGTAGCTCGAGCGCGTAACAACGTAGCAGGGAAGACGCTGCATAACTCAGCCGAGCTAAACACACACACACACGGCTGACACGCGAGCTTGAAAGAGTAAAAGTTAACATGACTTAAGGGTTAGAGAATAATTTCTTGGTCCTGTGAGTAAATTATTCGTCGGTGGCGAGGCTGCAACAGCGGCGGGCGTCGCTCCTTTACCAACTTATGCTACCCTTTCTAATTCTCGTTACCATAGGAACACTCGAGCGCTCAAGTGCTTACTACGCCAGACTCACGCCTCTCTGGAACATTTCGCCGCGAAACAAGGGGAGCAGCAGCAGCAGCGAACGCACTTTGCGAGATGTGACCAGCAGGCCCAGCAGTGGGACACACAATATGTGCAGCTCTAGAGATGCAAAGCACATTTAATATTTCATGGTGGCAACATCAATATTCTGGCCCTATCTCGCGGGTGCGTGCTGCATTGGCTCTCGATTTGTTCGCTTACGCTTCCCTCTGGTGACCAGCATGCTCTTTTATTGCTTTTCTGTCCCGCGCGTTTTTTTAGCAAACACGCATTCCATCATGCAGAAATAGATTTTCTGGCGCCCTCGTCTCCCTCTGGATTCAAGGGGATTCCGGATAGAAAGCATAAAACTTAGGAAATCTAGCCAGCCAGCCGTGGAAGAAATAAATTATTTTTATTTGTTGCCCTCTTCGCCTGTTTGGCGAACATATTCGAAAGTTGGCAATCCAATAAAATCGGTCTGGAGGCGTCTGATGAAAGGTTTTCCGACGAAAGTTGAGTCGCGCAGTCAGGACTCGTTCCCCCTCGGCTCTGACTGAATTTTTAAGAGATTCCAACTCAATCGGGAAGCACATATTCTCAAGACACCCCTTTTGTTTGTTCCCTTTATCACTCTAATTTTTGTTGTTCCAGGCCAGCAAGAACGAATTTTTTCACGCTTGCTCACCACTTGATTCATTTTAATCCGATTTGAGCGAGAAAGGGAACAAAAAGGGGTAGGCCTTCATCGGGATTTTTCGTGACAAAAGCTTTGCTGCACACACACACACAATGTTTATTATTTTTTCTACTCGGCGCGGTGCCTCGAATTTAAAAAAAAGAACGGTAGGGGAAAAGAGTCTTTTCTCGCACTCTCGGCGCGCAATAACAACAAGCGGGCGTACTCGCGCCGTGGATATATGGCCGTGTTAAAAACAAAATCACATTTATTCCAGCAGCTCCGGCGCCGAGAGGTAAAATATATATGAGAGAGCTAGCTGCTCTTCGCGTCTCCCCCTTTTTTTCGGGAAATAAAAAAGGGACGACTGCTACTTCAGGACACCGAGAGTTTCTTTCCCCCTTCGCTGCTGCAATTGTGCATGCATACGCTTTGCGTATATACACCTGCCTCTCCAGGGTTCCGCTGCGAGTCGCACCCTCGCTCTCTGCAGTATAACTCTCTATTGTCTCTGTTTAATATCATCTCGGGGTGTAATATATTACACTTTCATTACCTGGGTGCCTGCTGGATAGCATCGAATCCAACCGCCACGAGAGAGAGAGAGAGAGACCTCTCTCGTCGTCCATGAAATATGCATAAGATTACCCACCACCTATGGCATTTAATTGAACCAGGGCGTTCGCCTGCTGCAGTTTCGTGCTCTCATTACTTTTAATGTTCAATCCGGCGGCGTACTTGTGCACTAAATTGCCCTTGTTATTCAACGCTAGTGCCGAGGAATAAAGTTTTATTATCATAATTGCCCCAACTTTAGATTGCCGCAGGTGAGACTTTTGTTTTTCTATCTTTCAAAAGCAGCAAGCACTGTTCAAATGGCGATTAATATTTCATCGCGACGTCTGTTTAAGTTAGAATCGCTGTCACTCAGGAGTGAATGGAAACTTGTGAGGCTGAGATGGAATTGGGAAATTTTACGCAAACTTAAATTAAAATTATCATTTTTATTGTTCTCAGCTGGAGTACCTGGAGAGATTAATTGCTTTTGCGGCCTATTTTTCACTTTGATTTCCCTGCAGGGCGCACATAAAAGAGGAAAAATTCTCGTAAACCCAGCGTGCGAGATGGTCTTTGTGACTCATTACACTTTTACGACTCCCGAGATGGCCACGCCGGATAATTATAATTGATTTCCTCTCATTTTTGAGTCGGACGGCCTGCCTGCCGATCGGGGCACGCGAAACGCCTGCCGCGCACGGCATAGGCAACGTGTTGTGCCTGCGTGCGTCGCATGCTGCATAACTAACCAGAGTCGCAGGGGCCGTGTGAGCGAGCAAGCGAGCGGGGGAGAATAGAAAATGAGATCGGAAGGCTGCGAATGCGACGGAGTGTGTGTGACCGACCGACCCGCCGCGCTTTCGCCTATTTCATTCTGCTTTATCGTTCGGTGGAAATTGAAAAAAAGGAGGAGATAAAGGAAATATAATAAGAAGGATTTGATAGAGATTTAGTTTATTCTCCAACTGGGTATCGATTGTCAAGCTGGAAGAAAAGGCCAGTCCGTCTGTCTGCCTGCGGACTTATGGTTCTTTCTTCTTCTTCCTCCTGCTCCCTTTCTTCCTTTCGGTCGTCTATTTATTTCAATGATAAAAAAGCAGAAAAATTTAGTGGCGTGGACACGGCGTGCGGGCGAGTGAGGGTCTAAGGACGGCCAATTTTCTTGCTTGGTTGGTTCGCTGTTATCTCGGGACATATTTTCTCTACTCGAATGGTTCGCCCAGTTGCACACGCGGTCTGTGTGCATCAGTGCAGCCAGCTGGCTGCCAGCGGAGACGGTAAAAATTTATACACCAAATTAGATTAGGCCGTCGGAAAATTGCGCTGGAAATTAGCGAGTCATGAAATTGAAAAATGGGACAGCAGATAAAGCGAAATGAAAATAAAGCCCTTACTCAGTGAACCGCAACGTGAAAGCCCATTCGCGGGACTCCATTTGCGTGGAAAGCCAAATGGGCTCTAAATTTCGCGCTCCAATCAAAAGTAAAAATGAGGTTTTTAAGGCCAACTCGAGTACGAAATTGGTCGTTAATTTTTATCAAACAGTACACATACATTCGCAGTTTAAAGCGGAACATTAATCTCTGTTTCATTTGTTTTGAAGGATTGGATATGTATTTTTCTGCCGGCATTTTCTGTGTTTACTCTAGTCCAATAATAACCAAAAGTTGACTCATTCAATTATTAAAAAACGCGGAAAAGTTAATTTCCACAGCGTACTTGGCTGTCAATTAACTAATCATTGCCGACTCCCCTCAGGCTCGCTCTCGCCACAGAGTTTGCGCTTTTAGAAGAAATTAATATTGCAAAAACCCTTTTGCAGTGTTGCTTAATCTCACCCCGGCGGTGCGCTTAATTTTGTAATTAATTTTTAGCAAAGCCGAGCAGAGAGCAAGGGTAGACGGTAAGCAGGCGGGTGGCGACAGGAGAGAAGAGAAGAGGAAACCCTGCACATGTACATACATACTCTCGCTCGCTCGCTCACTCACTCCTCGCCCGCTGTGTGACTGACTCATTCACATAAGCTGATTCCTTTGTTCTGGCCGTGATGGGAACTCTTCCTCAACATCCATGTGTCCTCAAGGGATTACATCCTTGTCTGTCTTATTTTCTCTGGAGCGCGCGCGGCGGTGGCGGCGACGGAATTATTCTTTCTTCCCTCTCGCTCTCATCCCTCACAGCAGTCAGTTGTCATTAAAATGCCATCTCAGCCTTCTTTTGCACCGCACTCTCTCGAAATTAGTCTCGTGCTCCTAATTGTGTTTTGATTCTCGCGCCCACCGCGCCAGCTTCCTCCTTTCTTTCTTCCTTTATTAATGCCCTCGTCGACCGACCAACGTGTTTTCTGCTTGCTTATTTTCCCTCCCGCAGCGCCACAAGAGGAGGATGCACCTCTAGCGGCACGACTGCTGATGAGAAAAATATTTTTCGTGCGGCCGATCGATGAAAAAGCAATTACCGTGAGGAAAGCGCAGAGCCGACTCAATTATATGTATTTTACATATGTGCCCTTTCTCCACCGCCCTTTTCGTTTATCCCGCATTGTTCTTATCCGCACACATATGTGTGCTGCATATTTCATTTCGCCTCGAAACATAGGCAGACATATCGATGACAGGATTTCAATTTCCAAATTATAAAACATTTTTATACCAATTTAAAATACATATAGGTATGTTAGTTTTAAGTCGAGCGGACTGTAATTTAGTCTATTCATTACATTTTCCCAGCTTAAACATAGTAAAATGTATTGCCTTTTATATTTTTATTTTGAATCGAGATATGATTAATAAAATTTTTGCTTTCGTGAGATCAAGAATTAATCTTGTCAGTGCGTGCTCTTTTTAGCACTATATTTAATACTTAAGTTAGTTTATTTTATTTACCTCTCCGCCATAGGGCGCAAGGAGGTGGCGACTAAATAAATTTAAGTTGGGGGAATAACTTTTATTCGACGCTGCAATGCAAATAAAAATTCATCAATTTTGCATATTTAATTTCATTCCATTAAGTCATTATCTTAAGAGAATTACTTAAAAAGTTTAATATGTTCACATAGAAAAAGAGTTTTCGACAAATTTATGAACTTGCTGTAATAACGATTAAAAACTTTCCTAATTTCACGGAAACAAATTAGCATTTAGATAGCAGCGAAGTTCACCAACCCGATCTGTGTGTTTGCTTTATCTTGAATAGGCACGCGATTGAAATGTTTTCACTTTGCATTTTTCGAAGCCATTAATCATATTTCAGAACAAAACGGAAGCTTCCTTGCAGCTATAAGGCACAAACCGAAACTTTGCAGCAATTTGTCAAGTTTGAAGAGGCCGCGGGCACCAACCCAAACTTAAACTCTGCACCGTGTGTCAGAGAGTTGTGGGTAAAAGCTCTGCAATAGCGGTTATTTTCGTGCCGTGTTTCGCCCTTTTATCAACATACCAATACAAGAAAAGATATCGCGTATCTGCATCAATTCTCGTGTTTGAAAGAAAGCAGTCGGTTGTATGTCAAGAGGTAATTAATCATTTGATAAAAACCTTGGTTATTAATTATTTCGGCCCGGCGAAAAGAACGCTGCGGCGGCGTGCGGGCGTGGTTTTCTGCCGCATTTATCGGAACGAACGTTTCTCCTTTTCCCCATCGGCGCCGGCTGCTATTATTTATTGTTTGTAAAAACAAAGGCGGTGCTATCTCATTTTTTTTCGACGTATATGACATCGGCGGAAAAGTGTGCCAACAGCCGGCAGTGCAAACCTCATTGCATTTTCTCGTCTGGAATTGGAGGTTTCTTTTCAAAAGACTGGCGACAATGGAGAGCGCAGGGGATGATGAAAAATATAATGAGCGCGCGACGGAAGAATTTGAAGAGAGACGGCCTACAGTGAAATCAATATTTATGCTGAAGAGCAGCAGGAGCCTCGCTTTTTGTTCGCAAAAAATGCGGCTGGATTGAAATATGAAGTAGCGCGAGAGTCGATGGATGGAAAAGTGCTGCGGCTGGTGGTAGGCGAGCGTGCAGTCTGACAGCGAAGAATGTAGTGGCGGAGCAGCGCGCAGAGAGAAAGAGCACTTTGTTTGCCTAAAAAATAATCATCTCCTGAGATAGAGGCGGTAAGAAAAGCCACCAAATTTGTCATGGCGAGGAAGACTTTACGCCGGCATCACAGCATCGGCAAAGAGTCTCGAGAGCAGAACACAGAGAAAATACGAGGCCGACCTTTGTTTATTCAATTTACGTGAAAAATTAGAGTGAATGCGGAAACATTTTGGAGAACTCCATTAGGGACAGGAAAAGTTTTCCTTTTTTTATCCCCCGCAATTGCCGCTGCCGGGGCGCGCAGGGGCGTGGCCTGCGTTTTTAATGCACCTGGAAATAATGTAGTGCCCACCGCAAAATCCAATTCGCCCGGCCGAGGGGAAGGGAACAAAGAAAGCGCCGTGAGAAATTAAAACGAATTTTCCACTTCTTTTATTTTCGCTGCGTGACCCCATTATCTTCTTTTTCCCGGGTATATTACGACGCGAGACTGTTATAACGTAACAGAAATATCCAGATTTTATGTGCGCGTCGAAGACGAATGGCACACACAGCGGCAGCAGTTTTTCCACGGAAACGTAGGGAGGAAGTGGAGAAAAGAGTGCGATCTGTGTTGCGTGTCTGCGACTCGGTCACGACACAAGGCAGTTAAGGGCGGCAAAAGTGACCAAGACGGATCGCCCCTAATAAACTGCACCAGAATGCAGCTGCTTTATTCTCATTTTCCCAGGGATCAAACGAAACGCGCGCCAAATAAAACAAACAGTCGTGGAAAATCCTTTTTTCAGCGCCACCTTTTCTTGACGCGCGACGAAATAAATCGAGTGTCGCACTCGGCAGCTCTCAATAAACTTTTCGCTGCTGATATTAAAAATGCAGCAGCAGAAAGGAGCTTTATTAAAGGCAGGGCGTAAATCTCGTGCTGTGTGAGATGCATTGTTTTCCGCTCCCTCTCAATTTGCGTCTGATTATTTTATTGCCTTTCGAGATTAAGGAGCACACGCAGCCTGCCGACTCAGGATAAATGAACAATGACGCTGCAAGCAGCCGATAACGCGGCAAACAATGCGCGCGCTCGCAGCCAAAAAGGATTTGTACATAAAGACATTTATTCAGTCGCCTGCTTTATTAATACTCACGAGGTGTGAACAGCACTGCATTTGAATCAAGGAAAGCTTACGAGACGCGCAGGGATAAAAACTTTGGACTTATTTGGGACAGCTGATTTAATTACTTATAAATGAAAAAATTCATGCTGTCAATTTGATAATATTAATTCCCCTCTGCAAAATAATTCTACAATTCTATAATTATGTCCTGGAAATTGAATACTGTGCGTTTAATATCTTTGACAGCAGGTATACATTTCCTTGTTAAATATCAGCTCTGCCTTTTCCCCTATGTATTTGAATAAATGTTAGACATCATTTCAAAGAGTAACTTAATGTCATAACTTATTTTGACTTATCCAGATTTAAAATCTAGTCTATAGAAATATTTCCACTTTCTACCAGTGAAAATAAGCTGAGAGCTGCTATTCACATTTTTTCTTGATTTTTATTTAAATTTTGGGTACCCCTAATAAAACCATTTTTCCAAAAAAATCCTCCTGTTCATTTTCAGTATAGACATTTTCTGGCGAGTCATGGAGCAATTGAATAAAAAAGTGGCTGCAGTTGGCTGGCGAGCAATCCTCGGCACTGGCGCAGCACACACGTGTTTTCTGTCTCACCAACTTGAGAGCTACGGATTGAAAGACGCGATCGACGACGACTCGTCCGCCCTTTTTATACACTGTGTCGCATGGTAATAAGGCTTGTACGCACGTTGTTCCTCGATTTAATTTCAGCCTGCTCGAGAGTTGCATTGTGTTTATTTCTAGACTTGAAAATTAACACTCCCATATTACAATCGTATGCATGCGTTCGTCACATATATGCTAGATAAACGCCCATCATCAATCGGCGCGGGCGCCTCGTTAAACCTGCAGCAGTCAAATTACATCAAGAGCCGTCCCGGGAACAATGAGTTTCGCCTTTTGAAATCAGAAACCGCTCATTAGAAAAAACAACACGCTGTGCGCGCTTCTCCTTTCCTATTTCAGTCAGTGCGTGAGTGCGAGCCGCGGATTATTACCAAAAACGAACCTGATATTTTCAAGCAGGGGCGGACGCCCTTTGTCGCCTGTCGTTACTCGGTGTCGTTTCAGCGACGAGTGTCATCATGTGTCTCGGATTGAATGTCAGCCAGCCTTTTCAAGAACAATATGGCAATATGCATGTCGTGTCAAGTGGAAATGTGGAAAACTTTCAATGATTAAAATAAGAGATATCATCTTGCAACATTTTAAACGTTTTAAATTGTGTTTAATTAAGATTGCGAGCTTGGGAGTGTTACATAATATCAGAAACGTTACTTCATTATTTCATCATTTTAATTTGGTTTTTTAACTTTTAATATGCTTTGATTTGGATTGACTGATTTTTCCACTTTAATCCCTGTAAGACAAGGCAGTACGTGTTGTTCAACTAAAATAATGGTTTTAAAAATATGCAAGATTATAGATTAAATGATTTAATATTACAACTGTTTACAACAGACATAGATATACTGTAGATGGATAATAAAAAAAGAGGCGTTCACAATTTCATGGTGGTGGCTTCAAGGAATTTTAATCTCATTTCAAGAAATGTCAAAATCGATTGCGAGTTTGGTCAATTTACTGTACAGCATTATTAACAATAATTTAGGCTTGTATAGACATCAAATAAGTGGTGTGGTTTTTATGTATTGTTACTAGTAATTCGCTCTTCTGAAGAATATGAAGGCCACGCCCTTTGAATAGCCAATTAAATACCATTTTCTACTAAAATAAATTAATCTGTCCACAAAATTAGAGATGGATACTAGCAGGCGTGTGTATAATGTTTTAATTCTTTAAAAGATTTAGTAAGCGCCGAAATATCCTTTTACGGTTGACGGCGAAAGTCGGGCAAAAGCCAGAGTGTGGGAAGGCTTTTCATCCCGTGAACCGCATTTCAAAGCACTAAATTTGAGTTTGCCTTTTGCAGCGCAGCACGCGAGAGAGGATGTAATTCGAGTAAAAGGCGGGCTTTTCGGCTGCGAAATGCTAAATCTTTAGAGCACAACTCGCGCGACACGTGGTGCGCGGCTTTTTGGGCCCATATAATTTATCTGCTCACACTCTCGAAATGAGTTATTGCGCGGCGGAGCACCTTACAAATGTCACTCCATTTCCTCCGCACTTGAATGAAACACGCCAAAGGATACATAATAGTGTCCCGGCTTAATTCTCGTTTCAAGTAGGCCGATCCAGTCGTAAATCTCGCTACGAAAAAGTGCGTGTGCTGGAATAAGAGTGTGAGCATTTCTAAACTCAGGGTGAGGTCGCCGCTTGGGCGAGCGCGAGAGAAAGAAGGAAAAAAGAAAAGGGCGGTGCGCGCACTATGCGCCGCTTGGTCATATTTCACGCGCGGGCACAATTGTCGAGAGCGATTATAAACGGGCTCCTAACACCTGACGTTGTGTAATAATGTGTGTAATGTTTTGAAATATGGCCTTTGATGGATGACCAGCACATGGAGTGCAGACCCCCGTCAGAGCAGGAGGAAAGGTTTGGAGGTCGCTCTGGCGGTAAAATTTTCCCTCAGGAACACTTTTACCGAGCATAAAAAGGGGCGCTCACTTCACTATGCCAGTAGGGGCTCTTTCGCCAAGCAAGAAATTCTTTTTTGGGTTGACCTTAAGATATCTCCTAAATGGCTCCTGATTAGTCTTCAAAAGTTTTGAATTTTTTTCGGTAAAATTTTGTTTTCCAAGTTGTGATTAAAGATTAAAATAAATCGATTTGCACGGAAACGTCAATTTTTATTTTATACAACTGATCGTAAAGACACTTATAGGCCACTTATAGGGAGAGTTTTGTACAATTGATCACGTACCTGACGATGCGACCAGCAACAAATAAGTAATTTACTTATAGAAAAACGGTATATTGCTTTCGAAGAGAACATTCTCTGGATTAAACATATAAATCGTTTACTTTTGCACCTCATTCTATGTTATCTTTGTTATTTTCTTTGTGTTACAAATTTTGCATGGAATTTTCCCCATTATATTTAATTTTTATCCCTCGTAAAGCACCATATTGGTGAAGCAAAATAGATTTTGCATATATAGCTCTGTTTTTGTAAAAACGTTAACTTCAGCTCAAAAACGAAAAATTAAACACCTTATTATTTTTAAATCTCATTTTCACTGTGAAATTAGTATGAAGCATCCAAGTTGAATGAACCATGCTCCTCACGGACAAATGATATTTTACACGTGGCCTTGTAAACAACGCGTTGTTGTGAAAATTGATGAAATTTATTTTGCAATAGGTGAGATAGCGCAGAAATAATTGATTGATCCATCAATCATTTACAGCTCAATTACTTGTACCACCCGACACACTATATTATTACCGCCGGCCAACGGGTTCGTAAATAAACATCATTTCCAGGTAGAGAAACGATAAATCACAGTTCATGGCCGCAGGCAACAGATGCGCTGCAATTCAGAATTAACTTCCCGCAAGGCACAATAAACACATTATAGTTTTGAAAAGCATATTAAAGAATTTTAGTGCATTTTTCAAAGTATAGACACTCGATGAATAAAACATTTCTTTAATTGTGGTACAGTAAAAATCTAACTTTGTTGCACATCGCAAAATGAAAAATATGCTCTGTATTTCACCAAGTCCGTTTAATAAAATATCAATAGAGAGTTTAAAAAATTCTAAACTGTGATTCCCTTCTGTTCAGTCAGTCCCATATTCATTGGCCAAAGCTTCGTTGTAAGAAGGCAGTTCCGGTGAATCATTCAAAACGTCGGTATAACTTGGCGGAGGATCCCGTCTTGGGCCATCAGACCTGGTCGTCTGCCTTCGTGGTTCTTGATTGCTTGTAGTGCTGTTGTTTGTTTGCCTCATCATCATTCTACCAAGGGCTCGTTCCATTGGTCTTGATATCGTTTCATCAGTTGCGGGGCCATTTTCATTGTTATTATTGGCACCGCTTTCAGAGCTAAGAAATCCAAAAACTATAATTACTCTCTGTTCCTTAAAATGTTTAAAATGTCAACAAAAGTTAACATACCTCTGTAATAATTCATTCATCTCCCTACGTTTCTTCGTGCACCAAATAATAAAACAAGTGAAAAATAGAATGAATATAATGGTCATGACTGTTATTCCCGTGGTTACTAAGATGCCCTCTTCATCGCTGTAAATTAAATATTGCACAGATAGCAGTAGGAATTTTGGTTACATACAAGCTCGCTGTAGTCAAATCAGCAGCACAAAAGTATCCTTTTTCTGATCCAAGGAACCTGCAAACGGTCAAGGGGCAACATCTCTCATCGAGACCACAAGTCTGTCCTAGACCTTAAAATATGATCTGCAGCTCAAACTGTGAGGGAAATTCATCCGATAAAATATAAAGATGTATATCTACTTTTGCAAGTTGTTGGAATCTGAGAGAGCAGTCCTTTGGAAGCCTGTGGAAATTTAGCGCAACCCATCTTTGCAAGTAAGGACTCTGCTGCAAAAGCGACAAATACCCAGCTGATGAAGTGAAAGAGGTGCTTATCTAATCACCTCGTATTTTGACTACACAGGTGACGTCATTTCATAGGTTTCATCATTGACCGGTTGTTCTTTATCTCATGAATCATGAAATTCTGAGTGCCCAATGACTTTGCCATTCAACGCACGTCTTTCAGGGCTGAATCGAAACTTCTAAGTGCGTCGTTTTTAGTAGACCAAGAACGTTGCATTTTAAATTTGAGCCAAACTTTTGTTTCCCACTTCCGAGCTAAATGGAAATCCGTTTGAAATTCCTCACACGAGTTGCACTTTTTAGAATTTATTGCGCTCTCCCTTTTTAATATGAAAAGGCTAATGCGCGCGTAAAACGAGAAAGTAAAAGTCGAATAAGCAAGACCGGAATTAGCTGCGTGTTTTTGCCTGCCGCCAGCTCTTTTTATTGCCGCCACAATCCCTGAGCGCGGATGCATTTCACAAAGGCGCCGCTGTGGTACAGGACGCACGGCGTTGAAAGTTCTATTTCTGTCTGCTGTCTGCGCTGCACTTTAAACGCTTGTGCGTGGAATTTCGCTGCTAATGGCTGCTGCTGTGTGTGTGCCCGCGTCAGTCACACATTAAAAAGAGCAGCAGCCGGATCACGCGCCCGCTTCAGCTGGAATAATTAATTTGGAGACAAAGGATGCCCTGTTCCGATCCACAATGGCGCGCTATCCGCGGCTCCCTTGTCTGCTGCAGTCGCGCTGGAATGGGAAAAATGGAAACAGTCGGAATGAAAAATAGGCATCGCGACGTCATCAAGCGTCACTAATTTTTTGCTGACACGATGCCAACATCTGACAGATTTTTCAAAAGCCAACTTTGGCCCTTTGTCGTTCCCATAATACTTTGTGCCGCTGCTTGCCTCATTGGAAAACGCCCGCCGGGCGCTCAGCCATGCAAATATTAATATTGCATTTTGTTGTTATGCAGAGCGCAGGAATTGCGCTGGATAATTACGGTTCTTCTATGCCGAGCTTCTGTTTGCTTAGAAATTTCCCTAGGGATAGTTTCGTCTCGCCGTCGCATGACGAAATTGATGCACGACCAGAGAGGTCTTACAAGGGATATTCTGATGTTGCAATCTTTTTTACAACTACCCGAACAGCAAAGAATACAACTAATTAAAATATAACAATCTCTTAAAAACAAAAAATTTGTAAATTTGACCACTGAATAATTTAATTTTACTAAATTAAAAACTTCTCACGAATGAAAGAAATTTTAATTATATCACTAGAAGTTTTCTGTTTGCTCTAGAAGCTTTTCTTTGCTTTTCCTAAATGAAATATGAGCACTTGAGCCGAAGATTCCTCGAACCTTCTTCGACTGTCGCTTGCGTGATGCACAATTTCTCTCTGCATCAAGGTGAAGGAGGGTGAAATTCCCTCCAGGGGTTGCACGTCGTTCATACCCAGATGCTGGGGTGCCACCATATAACTACGTTTTCTCGCTACATGCTAGCTGGAATTTACCACGCGGCATTAACAAAAATGCTCGTGTTGTTTTTCTAATGCACTTCCCCACGCTGCGATGTACAAAAAATAAAATAAACGCGCGGCGCCCACGCTAGAGAGAGTTCTCCTAACCGTGAAAATGTTACTTTGTTTGTGCTAAGTCTGGCTGCCTGCCGTAAAAAGCCCGCTTTTTCGACGGCCTGCTCTCTGCTCTTATTTTTATTCACCTCTCCGCATATATGGAAACAGACGCACATTTGCAGAGTAATCTGCCGTAAATTGGGGTGGTGGAAATCAGTTTTGTTTTGTTTTTCTTGTTGTATGCAGATTCATTAAATTTGAAAGTTAAATTGCCAGCACTTGATAACACTGCTGAACTGTTCCCTAATGAGAAGGGGCTAAATTTTGAAATTCATTCGCAATGTTTTTGAATTAATCATATCAGAGTTTTAGAGACTAATAATAATGTGGTTTTCTACGTAGGCTGAAGAGCTACCCTACTTCCGAAAATGATTTTCTTATCCTCAGGAGTTCTATGGTAGACCTGTCGGGGAAGTGAAATCGAGTTCCAAAGCGGAACCTCCCCGTGACGAGCTGCTGCTGCGGGGGCCATAGCAAGGATAGAGCGTCAACCGTGGCTAACGCCCGGTTGCTCACCACGCTTCTAACTCATTGTCAGCCTAGTCTGCTTTGGAGAAATCCGTCCAGACTGACGTTGAGGTTGCTGGCCATCATCCTGATAAGTCGAATAGGCCTCACGGCTCCAGGTGAGTGGTGGCTGCGAGGGACCAAGCCTGAATGAAGTGTGCACTGGCACCCTTGAGCTTGTCTTTGGACTTTGAAGGCGATCCCAGCTAATCTAAAGTGTCCAGGCGCTATTGCCTGACATGATCTCTCTTGCAGGCTAGTCGGGCGGGATATGTACAGTTCTAACATAAAAAAACATTCTGATAATATGGTTTACAAATGTTTTTTTAGATATTAAATTAAAAAATTCATCGTTAACTCACATAATTGTTGCTTTAAGATTTTTAAAATTTGGAGTTTTTTACTGCGTAATGGCTTTTGACAAGCAAGTTAGCGTTTTTATTTGTATAAGCACAATTTTAGCTAGATTAAAAGATTTTTTGGTGAGCTCTTGGGAGCAATTGAAATAGTTCACTGGCTGTCCTCTATGCGAGCAAAAAACTTATTTAATAAACCTGTCTTTTTGTTGCAAAACTCGTCTTAGGTGTAGTCGCTCGGAAACAATATCGCGTATGCAAATGACAAAATAAACAAACAAAAGCCAGTTACATTCCACGACCCGCAGAGCAGCAACCAGGTAATCTCTAGAAATTCTTTTTGTTACACTCCGTCTGCACGCATCGCATGCGTTTGTTTCTTCAAGCTCGAGATTTCCATTTTTTGTGAACACATGCATGCACATCTCTCCTTAATGCACACACTTTTTATTCAGGTCGTAAAACCCATAAAAATACATGTGCGCGAATAAAAAAGGAGCTTAGCTCGTCATGCGTGCATATGTTGCGGCTGGAGGAAAAATGAGGAAAGAGGGCGAATTCGCCGCTGCTGCCGTTGCCGCTGTGCCGAGGCCGAGAGAGTAAAAGGGCCTGTGTATCATATTTTCTGCTTACACCGCGCATCAACCATGCCGCGGCCGTATTTTCTAATTTGACCGTAGAGTGACACTGCAAGCTTAATGCCCAGCGTATAAACTTTGATTACCAATGGCCGTGACAGGATTGCCATTAGGCGGGCAGGCACGCACCGTCGCCGTGTTCGCCATAGTGTCAATAATGGCGCCGCAGCCACTAATCATTTGCATGCCAATCGGTGAAAAAACGCGCCCGATTGCCACTGCCGCTGCCGATGCACCGCCTGAATAAATATTGTCCAAACAAACAGCCCGCGCCGTTGTCTGTAAATAATGTGATTTTGACATGGGGGCGAGTGTGCCGCTGGCAGACTGTCACTCGCGGAGAGCGAGCGAAGAGAGAGCGCGCAGGCTAATTCTGACACAAAGTGCTGATTTGGGAATAAAACGGTTTCAATGGTGGCTGCGGCACAGTCGAGCCGAGTGCCCCGGGAAAACGACGCCCTGATAATGTCTCTTTTGTGGCGTAGTGGCCAATTACAGGAAGCTTTCAGCCTGTGAATCCAACTTTGCACTGGACCGAGCTCGTTGAATCGCGGAATATTTTAGATGGAACTGCCGAGTTTGTGGGAAACCATCAGACGACTATTTTTAGGCAGTATGTTTGGCGCTAATTACATATCACATCATACAAGATAATTTAACATTTTTTTTTTCAAATAAAAATATTTTCGTTTTAATCAAGTGGATTCTTTGAAGTGAAGTTTTAATCACCATATCACATAGTGAAAATCATAGCACCCATTTAGAATTAAGGGGGAAATGGAAAAAAGATGACTAGAAATAATTTTTTTATAAAAATGCCAGTTTGCTAATCATTTGTGGAAATCAGCATCATATTGGAAACACAAATATTTATGATTAAACCTATGTCGGAGGAAATACACGTTAAATTAGATGCATTGTTGTGGACATAACTCATATTTGAGTAGAATAATACCTTTTAATTTATATATGTATCTATTATTCCCTGTAATGATGAATCTAACGATTCTAATAATAAGTTACAAACATTTTTAACTTGTAGCTATTTTTCCCAGCAGCAAACCTTCAGTTAGCGAGCCAATTATCTGACAAGACTCTCCACCCGACTGTTCTTCCGCCGCTCCCACACACGCCACAACTAATAAGCGAGCAACTACCTTTTTTTAGGCAAAGAGTAATTTGTCTTTTGCGAGGGGTCGAGTCATCAGTGCTATCGTGCTTTGTTGTTTGTGGCTGTATGCTACATCTAGGTTGTCGTGCTGTGGCAGCTGACTCATCATTCAATTATACATTTGTGACGACTAAAAATCTAGTTTTCAGCCAAGGAGGAACAACCATCAGCACAAGGTGATGAATCGGGAAGGTGTTAATGGCACGAAATAAAAATTTTCATAGAATGTTGTTTATAATAATTAGGGTTAGAGTAAAAGTCATATTAACCATTACTTTCTGGAATAAACTAATTGTAAAAAGAAGAGGTATCAGCCGAGTAATTTTGAGACGGCAACTGGCGACTAGGAAAATTTTAAAAGTGAAGTTTAATAGTGCTTAGCGGCCCAAAGGGCCGGAGGCTAGTTTTTTTCTCAAGCAAGCAGTTTTTTCGAATTTTTTATTTATCGCCGGCTGGCGGTTGACTTCCTAGCTCAAAATTTTCTGGCTCGCGCGGCACAGCGCGACTGGCTGAGACCTTTAGTAACAAACATAAATATATTTTTTAATGTTAATATTTGCTTTTTTGTCAAAAATATCATCACACATAGATCTGATAAGGGCGTGTGTATCGCTATGTGGTTTGAACCATTCGATTAGACGAACAAGATAAGCAGTCAACGCATTCAAGTGTTATCTCATTGTCTGTAATGAACTGCACAGAAAGTCTAAGGCCGGCGCCAGGCTAACTAAGACTTTCGTCCCAACAGCCAGCACTGCAACAAGGTCTGAAGACGACGTTGCAACAGCAATGATTTTTGCCATTTTAGCCAGTTTAATAGCGGTATTTGCGGGCTGGTTTTGGCTTAGGAAGAAGAAAGAAAGTGTCGCAGGGAAAAAACCGCTATTAGAAGTGTCTTCTCATGGCTCAAGTGATTACTTTTTCGTCAAGACATTGATGCGCAACACCATTGTGCGGCATGAAAATAATATTCCACTCACGGACTACGAAATATACAGGGTAACAGTTTTAATTTAATTCATATCACTTAATCAAAATTTCCACAGATTTACAAAATCAACAACCCAGAACTGACAAAAATAGTGGAAAAAAAGAAATCCGACTTAAACTGGAGCACTTGGTGGAGAACCGACGAGCGAATTCTCTTTCACGGCTCTCCACACGCAAAGGAAATCGCAGAAAAGGGCTTTAATGTGGGCGTTTGCAGCCCCCACAGCATGTTCGGGAAAGGAATCTACTTGACGAGTTTGTCTTCCAAAGCCAATCAGTACGCTTGGGGAAACAACAGAGGTTGCCCCACGCACAAGAACAGGGCTTGCTGTTTGTGCACTCGCACGATGCTCATCTGCAGGTGCGTCATGGGAAAGGAGCTGAGGACTGTAGCTCCGACGAGTATGGTGCCGCCTGGATACCATAGTGTCGTGGCGGTACCCACGTGCGCGGACGACACTTACTTGAAGTTTCCGGAGTTTGTTTTCCTTGACGGCAGTCAGGTATGGTTGCGATTTAAAACAACGACAGTCAAAATAAATTGAGAAAAAATCCGCAGGTGGAGCCAATGTTTTGCATCGAGTACAAGATACTTTACATGAAGCAAGATGAAAATCCTGTTGATGATACAATCAGAAGTACCAAAGCTAAAGAAAGTAAATGTTCAATAATGTAGTGTGAAAAATTACAGCGCTGTGTAGCGCACGTTATTTATTACAAAACATTAAAAACCAAACAGGAAAATGTAAAGTTGAGATGTAAGGCTTGTATATTAATTGATATATAATATATCCACGGTGTCTGGAAATCTCCTATTTTGTAAAATACGATTTACAACATTTGTTACGAAATTTTCTACGAAAAATGTGTAATGACCTTTTAATAAAAACATATTAGAAATTTATGTTGCCTAATTATTAATGACTGTGCTTCGCCAAAATTAATTAACTACAATTTTGCATGGATAAGAATATGTATAGTGATGATTACTTTGTGCCTCACGCGGGAAACTCAGTTCGGAGTGACACGCTCTATTAAACATCCCCAGCAAAAAGGACAAATTAAAAAAGAATATTAATGAAGGGGGCGAAGAGAGCAGAGTCTCTTCGCAACGGCCGTTAAATTACAACGACGGGAAAAGTTTGGTTGGGCTGGAAATTAAACTAATTTATTTCGTTAGCCAGCGAAAAAAGGTCTGATAAAAAAATCCCGCAGCGCAATTCGCAGGGCGTGCAAAAAACCCTCTGAGAGGAGCCGCGCCGGCCCGTGCTGTCCGCCAACCCACACTCAGTGCTGCGCAAGGTAGACTTCACACAACACATGCGATCGGCTTAAAAATCGCATGCACGCTCGTCTGCTGCCGGCACAGAGCCAATTAATTCATTTTATCTGCGCCTCCAGCAGCACACGCGGGCTCCTTGCCCATTAAAAAATCTGCACGACACTCGCCATAACTTATGTCAAATTAAACGATTTTATCTGCAGTAGGGATATTAAACTTTTCAACCAGGAAGGATTTATCGCAGAGAGAAATTGATACGCGCACGACAAGTGCGATAAATTACGCTACACGCGAGATATTAAAATACAAGCAGGGAAACGTGCCTGCGTGCTTTGATTTTTCAGACTGGCAGTTGATCCGCACTTTTATTACGACCAGAAATTTCGTTATCAATATTTCGACCTGGGGAAAACAAACATTAACAGTGTTGTTCTTGTATACATTTTCGGGGTCCTGCATGAGAGTGGAGCGTTATTTCTCTCAAATCATTCCACATTTAGAATCTCATTAAGGCTATGGGCATGTGTGCGTAAAACAGCCGAAATTTCCTCCCGTGTTCCCAGGCCGGAATAACATGCAAAAGGGACGGGTTTGTACGCCGGCTGCTGCAGATGTTTTACGGATTTCTTCATTATTTGCCTTTCTCGTAATATGGCAGCAAATGAGACTCATTATCTTCCGGCAAACGAGCCGGCAAGGCCGTGGCCATTAGAACAAAAATTTATTACGGCTGATGGCTACCTTGCGTGAATTCTGCTTCCACCGCATAATTAGCGGCAGCAACCTGCGAAAGCGCTGAGATGACTGGAATTAATCGCAGCAGTTGAAGGAGAAGAGGCGTAAAGGGGCTGTATCAAATTTAAAGGGTGTTTAGTTATCCACTCGGCGGATTTGCTTAATTGATGGGCGAGAAAGTTCCAAAGTTTGCAGATGTGTCCTTTCTGCTCGTGCGCCAGATGCAATTATTTCTAGTTCCAGATGATGCAGTAAAAAGCGAGGACAAATTAGGAGAGAATTGTTCCTTCATGTTTTATGGGCTTAACTTATTCACCATCAAAATATCTAATAAAATCAAATTTGTATTTATTTGCCATTTTATCCTAATAAAATCGGAGATTAACAAGCAATTATCTTAGAGAAATTGGTGAAACTCCGCGAGAGATAAAAACGATGCTGCAAAATTGGTTATTTCACCAAATACGTGCACAATCTTATCAATTAATTATAACAACTTAAATCTGTCTTAAAATCATTATCAGAAACAATTCCCTCTTATTGTTGTTCAGTAATAGGAGCACAATGGTATATATCAGAGAAGGTGATTATGGATACACATTTGCAACAACACTTCCGAGGAATAGGATTGTTCCTTTTGATGCTCCTATAGGTATAAATTCATAGACTACAAAATTGAAAAGGTAGGGATCTGAAAGTTAATAACTTATGAGCATTAAGTCTTCCATTTTATCAGCCATTGAAAAATAGTGAAAATTGCAGCTCCACAACATCAACTGAAAAATTCTCATTGTTTGTCAATCAAGCATTTTACTTGCAACGAATAAATAAAAGCTTTATTTCCCAAAAATCATGTAAACTTTTCATACCTTGTAATATATATCTTTAACAAGTATAAAATAAATTTATTTGTTCTATCATATTTTTTATTCATGATTAAAATTGCAAGCAATAATAAATGGTTTTCCTTCGATTTAATTACCTATTTTATTGCACTATTTATAGTGAAATTTATTTTATACTTGACAAATAGCATAGGTATATTACAAGCTATATATTATTTACCTATTTTATTACTTTAGATGAAGCTACACTTTCTCTCGATCGCAGGCAATATATTTCTTTATCTTCAATTCATTTAATGTTCTTGGTGCCAAGCACAAGTTTGGCTAGCAATTTAACGCTCTCGTGGTTTCCTGTGCGATGCAATTTTGTAGCAGCACTTTCGTAGCAAAAGCCTATGCAGACAAATTCATTGGTCTCACTGGGTGCGCGCAGCTGGCGACTAGAACCGCTCGGGTGCAAGACGTGTTTTTGCATGCACACGTACTCTCCCAAAATCACGAGATAAATTGCGGCCAGCAGGCGACATTATCAATTTTGGGTCCCCTCCTCGGTGCAAGTGTCCAGAATAAAGAATGGAGCCGCGTGTAGCGAGCGACGCCTCCCGGCCCAAATTGGTTCCGGGCGAAGAAACCGGCGCCATCCATTTTTCCTACTCATTTGGACAAAAACAACTAACTTATCACCAGAGAGCAGTGGAGATTTGTTAATTATTCATGCGATGCTGCATTTAATGCGTCGCGTCGGCACAATGGGGCAAGAGGAAGAGGCTGTGATGGATGATGTCTGGTCGTGCTGTCGCTGTGTGATAAATCTATCGCGCACCATAATCCCTCCTAGTTAAAACCGGCCATCCAGCGGACTGACTGACCGTCGCAACGGCCATGCGTCCGTAATTAATACAATAACACAAATCACACGACCCTTTTGTGCTGAGGAGTGCGCGATTGACGCTTTTATTTTCGGCACGTCACCTGACATTGACGTTTTGATGAAACTCTGCACGCTGCCAGACTGATGATGATCGATCCTGCTTGCTGCTAACTGCGATTTTTTATCGGGGGTGGTGCTGATCCAAAAATTGTCATTTTAAAACGAAACACAGATGTGTGTACACAATGCAGCTAACAACCCAGCAACTAGGCGAGTGCTGAGATTGGAAGACAAATTTTTTCACAGTGGCTGTCAACATTTGAAGGGGTTTTTTTCTCTCTATTTTTTTAACGTGTTTGCCCAGGAATTAACAAGCTACCAGCATTTATTGCAGCCTCAAAATGAAAAGGGTCAGAAGTAAATTTATGGCCTTTCAGACCATTAATTCTAGCCTAAAAATAATTTCAACCTCAGGATTTTGGTATTAAAAAACTAATTCAGCCTGAAAAGCCAAAAACAAAAATTTCCTCTTGGACAATAGGGGCATAAATATTTGCGACATGTGCTGCTATTTGCACAGGGCTGAGCTTACTATGACAGATTATAACTGTATTAGAGGGGTTGAGTTTTGGTTCAAATGGCTGTAAATTGCATAAATTGTCCAAATTTGATACTCTTATCCCGATAAAAAGCTCTGTTAAAAAGGGAAAAGGGAACCCATCTAAATATTCCTCACTATAAGAAGATAAATACTTTCCATGAACTAAAATTTCAAACACCATTTTTTATTGAAACTAGTGAATTTTACTTCGGCCAATCTCTCGGTAAAGCTCTCTAATTTAAACTAATATCAAAAACCCTAATATGCAATACAGTCCCGCCTTCTATACACTCCTTCTTTTACACAGCTAACAAAAAACTTCATTTTCAATAGATTTTTTCTATTTGTTCCCCCTTTATCCCATGCGAATCTGCGAGTGGTTAATTAATCCACCCTAAAAGATTGAATTATGGGAATTAAGCAATTTCAGGGAGTGTTCGTGCGCTTGCGGAAACTAATTTCATAAGCGTAATTCGAAGCCACTATTACGAAGCGAAGTGAACACGTCCACCCTGCAGCCAGGCTGCTAAATTAATAACAACAATGCACAGCCGAACGTTAAAAATTCAGCTTGCGTACCAAGCGGATCTGTGTGCCGGGGAATTTTCCAATTATAAAAAAAGAGCGAGCCAATAATAAATTCCAGGCCGGCTAATTGACTGGGCATGCCGGCCCATAATTTATGTATCAATTTGATATCGAACGCGCGCGCGACCGCAGCCCTGTGTATATTCAGATGAGGTCTAATTCTCGCTGGCCGCCGCATATGCCGCGGATACAAACGCCGGCGAGTTTGGCTTTAGCAGGGGTTTATTAGCGCGCTACACGATTTTATGTGTCTGTACCAACGACGGCAATAACACAGCATCGCTCTCACTCGCTCCCCGCGCGCGTGTGTGTGTGTGTGTTATTATTATTGCTGATACAACAGCCCCGTTATTTAACCCTTTTGTTCAAATCCAGCTGAATTCCCAGAGTGTTGCTGCTGGACCGCACACCGGTTGAAAGGGAGGCTGAAAGACCGTGCGCGCAGTGTTTTGCTGCCCGGCAAAAATGCCGGCTGGACAAACAAACACCAAGGTAAACCCCAGTGCGGCTGATCATTATCAGTGCTACACCACTCGTTCGATATTTCGCAAGGGTGGCAACAATCAGGACATTGGGCTCGCCGGAATTCTGAATGAGAACAAAGCCAACAGAGCTACGCGTGTGTTGCGTTTCGAATCGCTGGCTCTCAGTCTCATCATCATCAACTTCAATTATAAATCAGATATTGCGCTCTTTGTGAGGAACACACCACATCCCTTTTAAGAGCTTCAAGCTCCATGAGAATACTGTATATCGCTGCGGTAGCGGTGATTGCCAGTAACTTCCGACAAAGGGTTGAATTTTAATTGTTGTTTGAATTTTAGAGCGATTTTTGCAACACTCGAATTTGTGTTTCACTGTGAGTAGCTACTGGCAATTGCCACTGTACCGCAGCGAAAGCTACGTTTTAGACGAAGGAAGTTTTCAAATTTTTACATTAATTTAGTTAGTGTTTTGACATAGAAATCTAGTTCTTTTAGCTTGTATCTAAGCAAAAACAGTCGTTTTAGTCGAGAAAGAACTTCTTTGTAGTGACCACTGAGGAAGATTTTAATCTGGGAAATTGACAAAATGATATAAAGGAAAATTCAATATCTCTATGGATTTTTGGTAACATTATTTTTGGCATTTTTCATTTCCTCTTCGTAATTTTAAATCACCAATGTTAAAAAAAAATCAAATTTTCCCATTGACAATCCTGTGAAAGAAATCGCCCTCCTTCCGCTTTAGTTCCTGTTCAAGCGGCACGATTCGCACATCAATTATTCAAAGCACTGCATTCGCGTCTCTCTTCCAGCCGGCATTTCAGTCGGGACGGATGGATTTCCTAGAGCATCAGCTCCGTTTGCGGACGGCAAGGTAGTCTGCTCTCCGACAAAAGGGGTGGCAGAACGGTGCGTTGGGGGAGCCGAAAGGGCATAACTCAAACGCCGAGTGACCCAGCGACTCGTCCCCGCCAAATTACGCCTCGCCAAAGGTGTGTGTTTGTACAGGCACGCACCCATTCGTTGCATTATGCTCCGCTTATTTCGATATGGGCACGCTCGGTGCGAGAACAATAATAACAATTGCGAGTGGCGGAAAGTCAACGTGGTGAATATAAATTCGCCCGCCCGCCCGCCGCGAGAGAGTTTAATCTGGAATTCAGCATCGTGCGCCCGTTTTTAAAATTTGCATATTTCCCCCATTGCGCCCGGCCGTCGTTTTCATGCAAACGCGAGCTGCTGGTAATTCGGCAGAGATAAAATTATTTTCACCGAATTCCAGGCGTTGTTGTTTGGGCATAAACAGCGTCCACAGCATTTTTTCCAGCCCGAAATGGCCGGCTTCTGATAAATGTAAAAATTATTAGCGACAGGGCCATCGGTCTTATCTCTCTCATAATACTCGTCGCGGTCGTTTTTGCCGCAATACACCCAGTGAAATATTGCCTTCGGCTTCGCTGGGTGGCCGCAGAATGACATTTTCAGAGCGGTGGGATGAGTTTTTCCAGTAATTTGGCCGAATGATAGCCGCCGAGCGCAGCAGACGCTCGCTTAACTTTCTTCGAAACTTTTAATGCTTTTACAGCACCCCGGTGCGTTCCTCCGCACTGCATTCCGCACGTCTCCACGAGAAATGCACTTACAATTAGAGAAATGGAACGGCCTCTCAGGCATAAGTACGTATAGCGTCTCCTACAAAGAGAGTGAGTGCGGCGAAAGGAGAATGTTTTTATTTGCGAAAGCGGGCTGGCTGGCTGGCTTTGCAATGCTCTTTGCTTTCGAGCTGTGTTTGTGTGTATATGCATGAGGGTATATACGCACGCAAGAAAGCGTCTGAGCCAGCGAAAGCGAGTGTAATTGAAGCGAAAGCAAAAACCCCCCTTGCAATGCCCTCGCAGGACCAAGGGCGAAAGAAAGTATTCTGCTTTTTGTGTGTGCTCGCAGCAGATGTTTGCCCTCCGTGTCATCTCCGTGTTTTGGTACTTTTCCGCAGATTAAAATAGGCTTTCCACTCACTTCAGAAGGATTTCGTGCCGGCGTATTTTGCAATTTAAAATTGAGGAAGGAGAATCACCATACCTCTCCAATCAAAATCCGACGATTTACGGCAAATGAATATTTTATACACTTGATCCATGCGGTGGATATAGTAATTTGAAATTCACCTCTGCGGTGCTTATTATCTGTACAGTTTGAATTATGTAATCCGATGATTTATACATAAATGCTGCCATCAACCCAAATATTCAGTTGCACTTTGGCACAACCGCGAATGGAACAAATTGCTGTGCCCTTATCCAAAACACGCTGAAAATTTCAGCAGTTTGTTGTTTTGCACTAACTGATTTTGTTTTGGAGGCAGAAAATAATGCGGTGCGGTTTATTCACGAACGGCTCTTATCAGTAATTATATTCATGACTTTGATGAGAAATTACCGCGTTTATTTTCGTCCTGCGTTTTGTGATTGTGCTATTTATTTCGGAGAGATAACACACTTCAAATTTCAAAGCATCCACGATCATGCAATGCGGTACTTTCTGGACAGCGCGCGTGAATAACAGCTTTCTATAAATCCCGACTGTACACTCCTTACTTCATGCACTCGTAAAGAGCTTTTGTACTGCCGCCAAACATGGAACGAGAATGACGCCAGAAATAAAAATTCTTTAAAGAATAATTATGCAAATCATGATCCAAAATGATCAAATGACAAAGTTCTACGGAAATAGCGAGACTCCATTCCATTGCATTTATACAAGTGCCCTCTTCATGCTCTTACAATTTGGAGGCAGGAACCGGAACACTTAATTAAAGTCCCCGAATCGAGAGTAATAAATATTTTCGCGACAGTTAGCTGCGCGCACAATAAATGTAAACAAGTGGCAAGCGCGGAAAAATGTTTTGTTTTCCCACACGCACACTGCGTAGAAAGGAGTTCTTCAACTTAATCAATGTCAAGTCATCCCTCATCTCAGCTGTCTTTTTCTCCTGCACTCTCTGCTATCTCTGATGAGTCGGTCTAATTACATTAATCATCATGATAGATATGGATGATGGCGGTGTCCCCTCCTCGAAACTCAAATTGTAACTTCCTGCGGAGTGAAAGGGTTGCATCGCGTGGGCTGCGATATCTCGTCGCGTGCGTTTGCTCTCCCGGCTCATCACTCATTCACACACTTTCAAACCGAGACTGATAGAGACGTGAGTGCGTGCGTGCATTCGACTTTTCTAAATCGGCGCTAATGACGCTAATGACTTTTCTGAGTCATGGCATTTATTTTAAATAGGGTGTTAAACGGGTTATTACACAGTTCAAAAATTGAAGATCTTTTCGTAAAAATAGTTAATTTATCTCAAAATAGATTGTCTTGTTGAATATTTCAGAATTTTTAATATCTTTTATCATTTTACGAGTGAACACTACATTTATTTTTATTTTAAATTATATCTGATTACTTCTAGGAACAACATATTTGTGATTTTCCCAGAAAAGAAATAAAAGAATCACGCACCAAACAGAATTGGAAAAATCCAGAACAGTCTTGGAAGGGGGAGGCTTTCGAGCTGGAGACCGATTTCACGCTATTAAAGAGATCAATCCATCCATCACGGAGAAATGTGTACTGTCAGAAAAATCGGTCCGCCGCTGGTGCTATCAATTATGTGCCGCGTACGCTGCAGGGCCGATGTCAGTGTCGCAGTGAAATTTAACTTATCACTCGGCGCCGCTGCTCAACATTTCGTGTAAAATGTGTAAGCGCGCATATCGCGTGCCGGCCCGGACGAATTTTCCGCATCAGCATCCAGTTTTTTCGCCCTTATCAGCTGTAGTGCATGACACAAAACAAGCGGTGCGGTGCGGGCAGAATCATTTTCTGTCAAACCTCTCTGGCCGCGGCGCACTATATTTATGACGTTCAAATGGAAAAGCATTATTTACAGGGCATCGCCGATTTATTTGCTCCCGAGACACTTTCGCACGCGTTGCAGATAGAAATGTCGGATTCGCCGGTGTCTGATGTATTGATCACTCAAAGTCAGTCCGGCGGCACTCGTGACCGGAGACGAGAGGGTTAAATGAATGACTGCAGCAGACAATCGGACTGGCGGGGCTGACATTTATGGCGTGCGAATCGGGGTCAGCGTGTGCAATAATATCAGCCGTGCAAAAGTATTTGGAGGCACTTTAATGGAGTGCACGAACTCGTCCGCGAACTGCGATAAATCACACCAAAACTGGAGCACTTCTTGCTTCACCGCACGCGCGAGCTGTTTTATTTCACGGAGCAATACATATATATACCGTTCTTAATTGGCATCATGGACGCAGGAAAATTATTATTGCGGTGGAAAAACGCGGTTGGTGTGAAAGATTAATGACCGCTTTCCGCTTGATGGAATGCACTTCAGTGCTCATTGAAATTTGTAGATATATTAAACGTAATATATAAAAGTATTAAAATTCCTAAAGTAACTGCATTTTTTTAACCTTAAAATATTATTTTGAAACTGAAGAATTTCCCGACTACTTATTGGTACTAGAAACTTCCGGACGTTTTCAAAGTAAGTTACAGAATCTTAATCTCGATTATTCAGCCGTGAAAGTTTCAGAGCATTCGATTCCAATTTAACTCACTCACACGGAGAGAAATACAATTCTAATAAATATCAAAGTCATGACGTTAAGAAGCCTTGTTGAATTTATGATTTTGTGGCGCCTTCTCGCCACTACTGTCCTAATAACTATTTTGCATTTAACCTGTATCGCCAGGTGGCAGTACAAAGGTGTGCGACAAGCAGTGCACCCTTACTGCACCTTATCCCCACTGCACCAAAGCAGTCGCAACACAATAATTTCTCTCTCCGGCTAGGATGAGATTTGGTGCGAGAAAATTCCATAAAAACTTTTTCCTATTAGACCCGCACTACGGGGCAAGTGTCATAATTGTAATGTTATGTTTTCATTGTTATAATTGTTTGTTGTATTTGTGATTTTTGATTATTATTGTAATTTCACAGTCTTGATCTTGATTACTGATACTTCAACCACGAGTCATGAATAAAAGACGAATTACTATAATTTGAAATACGCATTTCTGTCACGGCTTCCACGTACTCCACAATTTAAAGATAAGTAAATCTCTTGTTATTAAAATCTCCGTGTTCCATTGAATATGTAATGTCAGAATATATCATTTTTTAGTTTCAGGTAAGAAACGCGTTTCCTTTAGTTTTCTCTTGAAATTCTATTTTAACAATTATTTTAAGTAAAATCTATAGAGTCTGAATTTTGCGTTATTTGCAATACATAATGAGGTGATGAGCCTGGCAAACAAACCAAAAGTCTTAAGCTCCATTCAGCTCGGTTCCTCACGGCGGGTGACGATGAATAAGTAAATATGCCGCAGTGTGCAAATATTTTGCGACATTGTTTATTCAATAACAGTAAGAGGAAAACAGAGAAGGCGAAGGAGGCGGAATAGGAGTAGAGAGCAAAGCTTCTTATGTAGTTCGTCATAAGAGCAGCAGCAAATAATAATACGACTACATTCAGCGCTGCTTTGAAGTTTGCCTTTGTTTGCCCAAAGAATGATCTGTGTGATGCGATGCCAAACTTGCTGCCTCGCCGTTTTCCTCCTGCTCATTATTGTTATTTTAAAACGCGCTCAGCAGCCCCCAAAAACTCTCTCGTCTTCGGCTTTTCGGCGTCACTCAACCCAGCCAAGCTGTTATTGTTATAAAACGCAGATATTTTCCGCCCCATTGTATGCGTGCGCCTTCATTAATATAATAAGGAAAGTTTCCTTTGTTGACTCGTCGGTTTCAGGTTTATCATCAGAAACAATGAGGCAGCGTCCGCGTCACTCATGCTAATCACTCTGATTCTCTCACGGGGCCGACCCGCTTTCATGAAATATTCAGCAGCCCGATTCATCAATGTTGTATTTTTATTTGCGGAGGAGAATCGATTCAATCTGACATATGAAAAGAGAAAAAGCTATACATTTATTGCATTTCAACAAGCAAAAGCTTTTCCTTTCCGTTATTCGCGCGCGAAATGAAATTCGCACGACATTCATCACCAAAAATCAAATCTGCAAGCGCATGTGTAGGATACGGACAGCATTTGAATGCAAATAGAAAACAGTGAGCAAACAAATAACGCTATTACTCAACTGCCACGCGTTGCTGGCGAAAATTGTGTGAGCTTGAGTTTGCCGGCGAAAAAAAAACTGGAATATCAATAACATTCGCGCGCTGGCGTTTAAATGAATTATTCATCCCCCCTTACAAAATCAAATGTCAAGCCCTGGCGATAAATTTCCGACGGCAAAAGGAAAAGCGCGAATAAAGCTCAAGGAGAGAGAAAACTTTTCACAAACGCATGGAACGAGTTACTTTTTTACTTTATTTTTCCCTGCGGCAAGCTGAAACTGGAGAAATTAGACGGCCAATTTCGTCTTGCGCGCAATCGCATGCAGATTTAGAGTATCGAGTTGCAATCAAAAGCCGTCTAAAAGGGCGCTCTTCAAAGGAGTTTGATAAATCGATCGGCACTGCAGTCAAGGGGCTGCTCGCAGGTATAAATATAAAGGTGGCTAATTCATGGTTTTGTTTGCACTCGCCGGGCGTGCGCGTGCAGCTAACTAACTAACGTGTGTCGTGTGTACTTTGTATTCAGCTTTGAAAGCAAAGACCTAATGACTAATTACGGCTACTCCGCGCCGGCCCAGAGAGAGAGAGAGAAAGAGCTTCGAGGGCTAATATGAGGTCACTCCATGCCTCGCTAATTGGACAACAGAACACGCTGGCCGACCGCTTGGCCCGCTGCTCCGACGTATGCGTATACACATTTTGGGGTTATTTAAGCAGAGCACACGAGAGAAATCTCTCCTTTTTCCCCGCTTTCCGCCAGCCAAAGTTTGGATATAAAATTACGCGCGAGAGCAAGGTACACAGAGCCGGTTCCCTTTCCCCGGCTAATTTCGCAGGTGCACCGTGGTAATTAAGCGGGCCTCGAGAGCAGACACGCTGGCCTAATAGGCCCAATTTCTTACATGAAGCCGCGGGGAAAAAGTTGTGCAACTATTGTGACGCCGGAGCCGCTTTGAAATTCTACCTCGGCGAGTTGATCAAAGGCGAAATCTCTCTCTCGCGCGCGCTCTTTTCGCTAAGCAGCGCTGGCTCATTTGACCTGACTGACTGACTCAGACGACGACGGCGGGGGAGCAAAATAAACAAAAGTCTTGCATCTTTTCTGCCACCTGACACAAACAGATCCTTCAAAAATATACATGTAAGCCCTTGACTTTGCTTTTATGTGCAGCACTACACTTTGTGTACGTGCAGGCCGGATTTTCTTTCAGCCCCAATTCTTGCTTGAGAGCGAACGCCCTAATTACGCCAGCAGACATCGTCCCAATGACACGGAGCATTTTGCACACGGATGCTGTACGAAGGGAAGCTATGCAACCGTCTTGCACCTCTGTGCTACCGGTTGCATACCTTCCCCAAACTGCCGAGGTTGGATTTTAAACTTTCTGCCCGAATCGATCTGCACCAGTTGCAGCAAGCAAAAATGGCCATTACCGAAAGCTGTTACAAAATATATTTCCAGTCAAAGCTGAGTGCTGAGGGAGTATGAATCATGATATCCGTAAGTGAGGCAAATTGCATATTGCCGGCTGATGGAGCAATTTAACTTTCCGTCTGCATGCTGAAATATTGCAATTTGCGAGCGCGGATCCGTCGGATAAAATTCTGCTGTGCAATAATGACTGCGGAGAAAGGAGGGTGCCGATGAGAATAATTTCGTTAACAGTGCTCGGAAAGTAGGAAGGAGAGCCGTCGTTGATGGAGAGACGCGCAAAACGACGAGTGAGAGAGAAAGAAAAAGTTATCGAGTCTCTGTCTGCGTTGCCTCCGTAGCAATTAAGATTATGCCGGGAAGGAGAGTCCCGAGGGAGACGAGGGAAATAATTAGAATCATTTAGACAGACGAATTTGCGCCAAATTAAAAAGGATTTGAAAACCCACTCGTCGAAAGGAGGCAAAGAGGCAGAAGCAGCAAACAAAAATCAATGCTCGTTGCACCCTTGAGGACGCTGCCGGGAGATGGAAAAAAAGGGAAAGAGGCGGCAGGTGGGATGGATGGGTTATTCGCCGAGAGGCAAAAATTCGGCCCAAAGTTCGAAAAGCACGTTTGCATCCTAGTAAAGGGCAATAAAAAGTTTGAACGGGGGCGTTAAGAGCCTTTCTCTGGCTGCACCAGCAGAAAAGTTACCGGTTTTTAAATTTCGAGTCACACTCACGGCAGACCATATTTCTCCCTTTCATGATTCGCATCAAATGCTAATTTATTCCCCACTGCCACGTGTGTTTTTCTCCAGCAACCGAAAGACAGCATTTCTTATTCGGATCTCCTACCTTTGCTCGTTTTTATAATATGGAAATATGGATGATAAACCTGGGGGGATTCCGCCGCACGCTGCACGTACTTGATACAGCTTTCTGTCTCGCGCGCGCCTCTCGTACCCCTGGGTGAAATGTACAGGAGTAATAGCGGCGCACACGGCGCAGATACGATCGCGTATAAATATGGATGTTTAATGTTCGGGGGAGTCGTACTCTCCGCCGTTTCAACTTGTGGTGCCGTCTGGAAATTGCGAGAGAGAGAGAGAGAGAGAGAGAGAGAGAGAGAGAGAGAGAGAGAGGTTCGTGAGCGAGCACAAAAATGACGTCGGTGCAGCATAATAATCGGAGGGAATAATGATCGCCTGCACGGATTAATTCACGGTCCTGCGCGCTCACTCGCGCTATGTACCATATAGACCGGAATTATATGCCGCGCCGCCATGCAAACTTGCCGAATAATCACCGCGTGCCGGATTATTCTCCGAGCCGAAAACGACGTGTTTTGCATTTTGTGGAATGCTCGCTCATACACACCAACCCTCCTCTGTTCTAATTTTAACCATGCGAAGCACTTCCCTGTTTTTGCCGCCACTCCATTTTCCATGTCCGCTTTTTATTGCATTTTAAAAAGGGGACTGTTTTGCAAAGGTGCATTTTTGCTTAACAACGTAAAATCAAGTGCTTGAGATTGATGTAGATGCGTAGGGGAATGGATCCAAAGAAATAAAGATACCCCTTTAGTTTTGGCTCCACCAGTTTACGCTCAATTTATTTTTCTGCTTGTAGTTGAAAACCAAAATTACACATGTTTTCAGAAAACATTTTGAAGTAAATCACTTACTGCAGTTTAATAAAAAAAATAGTTCTTCTACATTGGGTTCATAAAGATGGAGCACAAAGTTTAAATGTTTCAGATGAGCCAATTTTAATTAATATTCTTCTATTTTCAGTAGAGAAAAAACTTTCCTTAAAAATTCTTTGCTTACGACACTTATAAAAAATTATTCAAAGATATGAATTAAAAATTTTACAATGTTGATTCCCTGTAATTTAGTCAATAGTGAAAATGTAACTATGACTAATTGTGAGAGTTAACACCCATATTATAGTAGTACACCGTTGGTGTTCAAGGAATTGAATTTTTTTCTATTTTTTTCCACAAATTGCAACGGGCATTATATTTTGATTTTGGTTTTCTTTTCGATTCAAACACTTTTAGCCACCATACTGATTGCTCACATATCAATTCACAGTATACATATTATATTTTGCAAAAACCAAGATACACCATTCTATATTATATCGAGTAGATATCCTCACCTTTACCAATCGCGAACGAGACAGATTCCGCACTGCAGCATGACCGATTTGCAATGAAATTGACGCAGGACGCGCCGTTTCCATTCGATCGAGCCGAGCAAATGTATAAATGCGGCTGACGACTCATTAATTAAATAGGCACCTGCAATTGCAGCAGATCTCACACGTGCTCGCTACACACCACCATGATTAGATTCGGTCGTGTGCAATAATTGAACATTCTGCACGGTACATGGCAGGGGTGGCGTAATGACGGTGAGAATACTGGACGCGCATCCCATAAAAGCGAATGCACGTCCAACGACACCCTGATGTCTAATTCCAGTTGCAACACCGGGCAAAAACTTAATTATGCACGTGTCACCTCGATATTGGCGAAAAATTGTAATCAAAATTCATTCCGTGTGCTCGGCAAACGTTGCTTTTATCTAGAAAACGATGAAAAGCTGCACACGGTGCAATGCAAATTATAATTATTCGTGTTGTTGTCTGCGCGGACAATTGCAAGTATACAGCACGTCCACACGTGCGCTCCTTTTTGTGCTGCTGGATGCGGAGCATTAATAATGAAGACTCAACTGCACAAAAACGGCTTTTCGCGCACACAGCGTGTTGCATACATGTGGTATTATAATGGGCAAGGCGGAAGCTGCAGCTCCACATTATGATATGGACGCTGCTCAACTTTGCACAACGCAGTGTATGCATGCTTGGAATGCAGGCACGGACTGGAACGCGATAAATGACGAGAATAATTGCCCAAGTTATAAAGTGGCCTTTGTCCAGCAAGCAGAATGAGACTCATGAATATACCGGCGGGTATTGTTTTCCTTCTAAACCAAGCTCATATAAAAGAGGTGAATTGATATGCTTATTAAATCAGATGGGTATAGTTAATCTAATGATGAATAATTAATTTAAAATTAGGTGGGGGCGAAACTAATTTTTATTTTTCTTTTAATAAAATTTATTTGCACATGTTCATATTTAAGTTATTATTGAGAATCATTTTGCTCTGAAAAATTGTAAGACTATCCATTTACCAGGTAAAATAGACTATTGGATAATGTTGTGTAGAAAATGTGTTTGTCTATGGTAATAAAAGTGCACTAATTGAAAATACGAAAGTGTCCCTTTCTAAAATTCCAATATATGAGTATTTCACAGCTATTAGGATAAAAAATTGTCGTTCCTAGAGACTATTTCACGATTTAACTTTTACACCCCAAGCTAGAATGCATGCACCGGGGTTGCAGACCGTCCCCGCGGAGACAGGCCGGAAGATTGCTGATAGTGTGTCTGCATTTTAGTAGCCTTCATTATTAAACTGCTGGCGGCGAGCCTCCGCTCGCAGCAAGAGCAAACGTAAGGGCTGCAGAGAGAGGGTTTTCCTGCTGAAATAATACCACGTCGTCTAGCACAGCTTCAGCGTTTTTATATTTAAAATGGAGTAATAAATCATGTTCAGCACGTGCTGTATGCTGCGAAATTACATTTCTGCTGGGAGATGTATGCGTGCGCTGTAAGCCCTCAAAAGTGTTGTATCTTTTGTGCCACGAGTGCAGAAAGCAGCAAGCGATTCCGGAGGTGCTCGCTCGCTCGCCGGTGCAGCTCGTAAATTTTACACCACTTTTATGGCGCCGAGGCGACGCCAGGATTATCTCGCGCCACTCGAGCAGCAAAGATGGAATATTATTAATATTGATCCGCGGAAGGCAGCAAGTGATTCTCCGCTCGGTAATTTCGTTTCCTCGTCCATCTCAGACGACGTCTGCCCGAGTAATTGCCCAAATTACGCGAAACAGTGGTGCTAAATTTGCAGCACGCTGGATTTTTTTTCTGCTGACAGCGGCAGGCGCAATGAGCAAAAAGTGTCGGACAAGAGAGGCACCTAGCTGTCTGTTGCTTTGCGCTGACGATGTTAATTTGACCTTTTTCTCTGCGGAAAGAGTGGCTCGCTAACTTTCCGCGCAATTTGGAAACACACAGAGAGTGCGGAATGCGAGCGGCCAAATCCAATTTGAAAGTTAAAATTTCACGGCCGGTCGGGGCCAAATTGACCAATTACGCGGTGCAAGCGTGCCTCCTCCACGTGACTCACCCCTTGTCAAACAATTTGCAATCATCCTCCTTGCCACCCTATTTGCTTTGCCGCCGGAACAAATAATCCACAACATTTATTTGCAGTGTTGTTTTTGCTCTTTGTAATGATATTCAAACACAATCCCTCAGCACCCGCTCGCCCTCTGCAAATCCAATTAAAAATATACCGTGCCGAAGATAAATTCACTTAACTGCGCCGTAAACACACCTTTCGCGGCGTAAAACATGAATTACGCCTGCGAAATGATGAGTAAGCAATAAAACACCCCGCGCCTGAAACTTTACGATACAATAATTTTCCGAGTTTTTACCTTGGCAATGCGTGCGTTTTATATCGCTGGCACTTTCGCCGCCGCCGGGGATCGATAGCTAAGCAAGTTAAAAGGAGGAAGAGCAGCAGCAGTCTGGAGCATAAGGGGATGAAATGTATAGTCTGCAAACGTTCCCTTGGTAAAAAGCGGGGGCGCAAACCCTATTACGATACGGGGAATGAACAAAGCGTCGCGCGGCTCCTTTCGCAGGTGTGTTATATGGACTCGCTGTGCCGACTTGGAGCGGCCGCTCGTGTATGCATACAATCTCAATTATCTTGATAAAGTTTATTCAGCACCGGCCAAGATGCCAGTGAAATATTTTCGCATGCACGCCGAGGGATTGCCAACTAACGAACTCAGCTCTCGTTCCTGTACGCTGGTGGATAATTAAAAAAGGGCAATGCAGGAAGGACGAGCAAATATTTCACTCGCTGCGCTCTACGTGATGTAATTTTTACGCTCAAATCCGCGAGTTTTAATTTTCGCCGCCGGTTTAATTAATCTGAAAATTCATTGGGGCGCGGCAGATGCAAATCCGGGCAGGCATAAGGCAGGCAGGCAGCCAGCATAAATTGCGTGCGCCAACAATGGCGCTTTGTGTGCTGCGAAACTCGATTTTCTCCACGAGCACCAGCTGCCACACAAAGGAATGAAGTGAAAAATCTCTTCAAACAGCATTCCCCGCCCTTATAAGGAATGAGGTTGCATTTGGCAATGCCAACCAAGTGTAGTAGCTCGGCTGATAAAAGACGCGCCCCACGTCTCGCAGCACCCACGTGCACTCTGGACCCGCCGGTGTAATATACGAGCACCTATTTAGACACCAGCCAGGCTGGAATGAGTTTTGTAAAGGAATCCAAAATGAGATGCATTATTACAACTTTATTATGCGCGCACAAAGAAAGGCAATGAGAAATTGTGCGCGCCTCCGCGCACACGCACGTCACCAGCCGACCTCTCCACCTTCGAGTGGAGCAACTTCTTTGAGCCTTTTTTCATTTCCCTGCGAGCAGACGCATGATTAAACTGTCTTGCGAAAAAGCTGCCGCGCCTCTTATTCGCCGCCGCGGCGGAGAGGTAATTCTGCATTTTGTCATTTTCTCCACTCCCTTTCCTCGCGACTACTATTCCTCCCCGAAACTCATCTTCGCCTCAGCAATCTCTCTGGTGAAGAAAAAAATATTATTACAGGAAGAGAAGGAATAATTTTACGCTTTCCTCCACAACAACAATTCCTCTATCTATCTCTATTGTGTGCGAATGAGCGTGAATAAAAGAGAAAAAAAGAGCCGTCTCTCTGACGCATTATCAGGAAGGGCGTCCAATTGTGGAAATTTGCGTCCGACCGAGCGCCTTGCTGCTTTTTGTTTTTTATTTACTTGTCATTGTTGTTTATGCATTGTTTTGAATGCAATGCCTGCCGGAGAAAGTGGCTGGCTGCAGCGCAAATTAAAAGAACGGAGCAGAGAAAGGGGCAAAATGAGGGCCGTCGTCCTCGTTGCTTTTTTATTTCATTGTCCCAACACACTGAGCTTTTCGCAACACAAAGGGAATTCGAAATTAAAGGCTTCAAAAGAGCAAAAGCAATGGCGGCCAAAAGAACTGCCGCCGCTGCGCTGCTGCAAATCTGAAAAGTCCCCAGGCCCGACGACACAGTCAAATATAAAAATAACACACGACCCGTTTTAATGCGAGCGGCTTTCACGTCATTGACATTCCCGTCATCAAACTAACTGCCGCCCGCTTTAAATGATTTACTCGCCTGCCAGCCGATTTGCAATAGCTTCTTTTCCTCGAGGTACGTGATTTCATCACTCGACGCCTTGATTTGCTTGCGAAATTTATGCGCCACCCTTTCATTAAACGCACTCCACTCATACATGCAAATGGACTATATTGATTGGGCCGCGCATCAAAGCTTCAAACCATTGGTGTTATTCATACACTGCATGCGTCGAATACATTAATTCTTTTCTGCGTGGTTATCAATGTGCACCGGTTCAATTACCAGGAGAGAGAGAGAGAGAGAGAGAGAGAGAGAGAGAGAGAGAGAGAGAGAGAGAGAGAGAGAGAGCCTCATATATATGGGCAGGGGAATGAATCTCCATGGCAACTGGGCTACTCGAATCCAGTCGTATTTAAAAAGGACAGAGCCACGAAGGTAATGTGGAAATTTGGTTACATCATTCGGCCCGTAAGCAAACAGACGAGCCTCCCTTACCTTTGGTAGGCAATTGGATTCCTTGAGCTGGAAAGTAGCTTGCTGAGGGGGTAATGGGATATTTCCACAAGAACTACTCGGGCGACTGCCAGCCATGAATCAATTCCCACCTAGATTGGCTGCTTATCAGCGTCGCGGAATCAGCCCATGCTTCATTCGCGAACCTGAGCCAAATATAAATTCCCCGTGTGTGTGTGTGTGTGTTATGTGTGCACGAATGGTTTATCGAGATTTCCTGCTGGATACGCCACACTGCAAAAGACGGATCGTTTTCACTTTGCGCGAGTGTTCGAAACCGACAGCGAGGAGTTTGCTCTCGCGGGAGTTACCTTTGGACGGAGTTTCTAATTGAAAGTAAATATGTACGCTGCGAAATGTTGCTCTTGCTCCAACCCGAGATTATGCCTAAAATAATTTTTTGCTTTCCTTTTTTTACTATCCAACAGGTCGCAAACATATTTCACGCAAGGGAGAAAAACGCAGATAGAACACAGCGCGCACAATTAGAGTAATTGATTGCGTTTCGGTGGAGGGCGGGCAGGGCTGGTCGGCATCTGCAGTGGAGAGATGTCATTTCATTTTTGCTGATATAATACCAGCTCGCTTTTGTGCGACTTGTGCAAATAACGCGCGAGCAAACGGGAGAGACGCGCGTGTGTGTACCGGCGTCCAGCTGGTTGCATACCCGTCCCCTGTTTGCTCTCTGCGCGCGGCTTGTTGGCTGCTCTTGATACTGTCAGCAGAGCGCTGAGTGAGTTTGTGTGCATGCATGTATAGCATTTGGAGAGCTGCCGGGCCTGGTGCGAGAGCGAGAGTGAATGGCTTTGCTGCCGGGCGGCCGATTGCGTTCGCTAATTAATGACTTGCATTGATTTTTGATATCCCATTGTGGAGAGAAAAAAAGAGGAGAAGTTCGCCGGCTCGAGTTCCGTTAATGGCGAAAAGAAAAAGCTTTGTCTTTGCTCTTGGAAACTTGGGAAGGGTCTTACACACGGCATTGGATTGAATTAAGCCCCTGTGAGTACGTGGCGGAGCAAAACTAAAAGTTTGCTTTCCCATTTCAAAGATTACATCCTTTATATGCTGCAGGCGAGGGAACGAGAGGAGCGGAGGCGAGGTGGTTTTAATTAGATTAACGGTCTCGTCTGTCCAACTATCGGAGAAAAGTCAGCATGGCTCGGTGATACAGTACATTTGAAAGGAATCGACGACCTCCTTTAGTTCCAACTTCTCCACCACGTCCAAATCCCATTATTTCCCGGCAATCTGCAATGTGGGCAACGCATTATTTTGATCGCCATCAATGCGATTCGGCGGGCAAGGCATGAAAAGATCCGATTTTGGCACCCGGCGGAATTCATCATTCGTCGGCCGGGAAATCAATGCCAAGAAAGGGTTCCTTCCATTTCCACTGCTGCGTGCGAACACTGAATTCGATTATTGTCCCAATCTAATTTGAATTTCGGCCCGTTATTAGGGCTATTCATCTTGCAGACGGTTCAACCCTTAAAAGTTCACTGAAACGTAATTTCCCCTCTTGGCAGAAACAAGGGACGGATACACTTCTCGTCTATAAATCTCGCGCGCGGCTCTGGCTCGTTTTCTTCTGCAGCCACTGCACTTTTGCTCGAAATTAGCCGGGTACCGAGTGCGCACATTTTGCGTCGAGCCGGCTATATTTCACAGACCGCATACACCTCAATCAACAGCTCCCAGCTTAAAACCAAAGTCGGTCCGCAAACACACACACTGCGCGGGGCACAAGCAGACACCCTCTCTTCCAAAAGAGCTGCTTTGGAATTCGGCTCAGGTTCTCTCTCAACACGCAGAACGTGCCTCCACACTTGAGTCTAACATCCCTTTCCTTCTACACGTTTGATCAGGCACAACTTTTTTGATAGAACAATATGAGATCTGTGGCGGCTCCTCGACTTTTATCTCCCTCGCAGAATTCCCATCCCGTTCCCACGTGCGCCGGCACCTGATTGAACGAACAGACGAGAGAGCGAGCAAGAGAGATACGCGCCCCATTAATATTTCACGCATTCCTTTTTATCAGCCGGGCGGAAGTAAGAGGCGAGAATTCCAGCCACCTAATGACGCAGTGGCTGATCGAAATATCTGCTCTCGGAATATTAGGCATTCCAGCTCATCAGTGAAATATGGAGCACTTTTTTAATTGAAATGAAAATGAATACGCTGCGAGTGAGATTAAAGCAGAATCAACGCAACTCGCCACCAGTTACCCTGGCAGTGGATGCAAGCATAAATATTGCGAGGCGCTTTGCAGAGAATTACTCCTTTTTGCAAAATGAAATTTAAATAGAAGATTTATTTACTGAGAGATTTTTATTCAGCAATAACTCGGTTGTTATATTGCATGGGATCTCATTCAGTTAAACAACATGTGTTTTTAATTGATTGATTTAGAAAAGGAATTTACACAGAAATATGTTCGGAAGAAAAAAAAATTGTTTGGGCAATCTTTTAGCACGCTTTAATAGATTTATATAGTTTTATGCTATCTCAAGATACTTTTGGAGTTTGGAGAGTGCATCTTTATCAGCTCAGTGATAGCCCATTCTAAGTACTAACGTATGGAACACATAATTTCTGATTTTTTAGGTCCTGCCAAGGAGAATAAATCTGGAGGAACCAAATAACTTTTGTTTCAACAAATAAAAAATTAATTTAATTATTATTATTTTTTACTTTAAAAACTTTTAAATACAAAATATATGCAGCTTTAGAACACTGGTGCTTCTCAGGTTGCATATATGTTGCAAAATGTAAACACTCAAAGCACGTCCTATGGTTTAAATTCATTTAATGGCTGCTTGGTAATTTTATACACAGCGGATGAAATACCAAATTATGCAATAATTTCAAGCGATTCGAATCGACAATCATTTATCGGCAATGACGTGAGCAAACGGTAATTGGATTCGCGCTGAGAAACAAACACATTTATCGCCGACCTCTTAAGAGCAATTCCGCAGCAACAAGCGTCGCGCCTGGGACAAAGTTGCTCGTTGCGCGCTGCCGCATTTAATGGGGTTTACACTAATTCCTTTTTGGTTGTTTGTTTTATTGCGGCGTGGCATGATTATTATCAAAAGTTGCCTTGCTATTCTCGGCAGCAGCGACGGTGGTGGCGGAGAAGACGCGCGCGCTGCAACTTTCTCTCCTTGTAATTGATATGGAGTAACTTTTGTCCCTGCCAAGAGCAAAGTTTAGGGGGTCCTTTTGCCCGCGTGGCGTGCGGTCGGTGCCGCACAACACATATCACTTACACCCGCGTGCTGCAGTTAGCGCCGACGGATGGATTTGGATGGAAATATTAGCTGCACACCGCCGAAATATACGTGCTGTCCTCCTGCCGGCCGGAATTTCGATAAATCATTTTTATCGCACTCGGCCCTCTCTGGCACTGCAAACAAATAAACAGGGCGCCAGGCGGCGCCAATGAGAGAGAGAGAGAGAGAGAGAGAGAGAGAGAGAGAGAGAGAGAGAGAGAGAGAGCGCTACTCTGCACGCTGACAAACTGCAGCAGCAGAAATTAAAGAGGACAGGAAATTTCGGGAAATGACTTCTCTGCAAGCATCAATGCAGGAAATGAAATTTTCGCCCGACTCCCATGCCTCCGAGAGTGCTTTCGAGGGATGTGTTTCAAGCAGAGTGGCTTTGCTCCGGCCAGGATTGACTCTCTTTTTGGAAAATACGTACATCATTTTGTATTTTGTTATTTAATTACCTGCCTAAATCAGAGACTATATAACGTTTCTATTATACAATTTATTTGATTAAATCTTTTTGAAATGATTAAATTCGATAAATTCATGGCTTAATCTGCTCACTGAAGTCTCTGAAATTAAACCACACATTCAATGATTAAAGAAAATGGAATGGAGCCTTCTTTGTCAACATACACATTTACGAGATGCACTTTCATGTTTTTTTTTAACTGGCCAATCAATCAATGCGAGTCAGGACTATGGTAATAAATTCCTATACCCATTTCTCTGCTGTTTTAAAAATATTCATACCGGCAAAATAAAAATAAAACTGAAATGTTAAGTATTTTATTGTTAAAATTTTACTCTTTTTTGTTTTATGCATACTTGTCATTAAAGCTTTAATCGAATTTTCAGTAGAAGTTCTAAATGTTCCGACCTCTCTTTGTGGTGATTGAAGACACAAGTAAACTCAATATGTTCTGATTAAAACAGCTCGTCAAGCAAGAACCGCATCAGCACAAAGGACGGAGGAGGAATTTCTCGCACGTCCACTTTTTTGCAATCAAACTCTTTGATGGGAATACTTAGAAAACTGCTTAGGCGGCGGTCTTGAACTTTTCCAATAGCACAAATTCTAGCTGACCGGACTTAAGGAGGAGACGCAACCGCAGAGGGCGGCTGTCCAACGTACATATTATAGAGCACATAAAGTTCTTTTTGCAACGTGGATGCATGTCTTCAAAATAAATAAGCATCCCCCCAGGATTGCCAGCGCGCGCGGACGTCAGCGTCGCCATATTACGGAAAGAAGTGGCGAGGCCGAGCAACTTTTCATACCGTGCTCTCGTTTTCTCGGCGGCGTCGGCAGCATGTGGACGTGACGTGATGATATTTTGCCCCGGCGTTTTTATCAATAAAGAAACTTGGGTTGCCGCCCTGCTTGATTTCTATCACATAATTCACAAAATTGAACGGCTCCTGCAGTTACGCAGCCGGCACGCGCTGTCTGAATTGCAGGCATTAAGCTGTAAAAACGCCCCCTGCCTCGCCTGCGGCCCGAGATCACGTCTTGCGCTGCCGGTGCTTTGTTGGCAAGTTCAATCAAACTGCGCTTTTCGAACTCACGGCACGCCGATTCTGTTCGATAAAAAAAGGCAAACACGGACCTGCTGGGAGCACTTTTTGTCATTCCAAAAGTCAAGAGAGCCGCAGACCCGGCTCATTGTGTAATTAGCAGTACTTGTGTCCATCAAACTGTAATTTTCGCTATCAACCTTTGCTTTAATTGCCCGAGCGTTTAATGCAAAGTTAATTTGAAAAAGTACGGCATTGCTGTCCGTCCAAAATATCTGGAACCATTATTGCTCGCTGAGTGTGGTCGGTTATCGCGTGCCTGGCCTCCCAGGTTATGAGCCGTCATTATTCGGACATTAGCCGTGTGCAATTTGCGCCGCTAATTAATAGCATCACACCATCAGCAGCAGCTGGCCAGCTTTCTCTATCTCTCTGGCAGTGTGTGTGGCGCAAATTTGATTTATCTTTTCGTGCGCGAGGTGTCGGAAATCGAAAAGATTGCATGCCACTTTACGTCTTGATCATCTTCTCTGCTGAGCTTCTTTTTGGTCCTCGCTAAAATGATTTGTGGCTCGAGCACGAACTGCTGTTGTCGAAAAATAAATACCTCGGCTGCACGCAACCAATTTTTAGCCGTGTAATTTAGCGGCGCGCTGACTGTTTGTGCTGTTCGCCGAACAAAACATGCTTTCGCTGGCGTCGCGATTTTTCAGCCCCACTTTACGGCACCGCTCGTTTAGTACTGCTGTGCATACAAACTCGGCCCAATACTTCAGCCGAAATTGATAACTCCGCATTTCCTAAACTGCATGCTATTATTCAGTGTTGGAAGTTGGAAGCGATTTTTTCTCAACTTTTTTGTATCTCCCTCTGAAAACACGCCAACATTGGTGTTTTTCCCGTGGAAACACAAATTCTCTATAAAGCAAATAGGTTTTTTACATCGTTCCACGGAAACTCTCCTCGCGCCGAAAATCAGTCAAAGTGCCAAACAGGTTTGCTCTATTCATCTTCCCTCGCGCTGCAGGTTGCATACATCCGCGCTCCCTCGCTCACTTTCTCTCATTAGTTTGGAACCACAAAGAGACTTCGCGCGGCGGAGCGTCGGATTTGCAAATCAGAATGGAAAAATCAATACGCCCACTCATGGCGAACCCTTTGTGTACACGCGCATGCAACTCGTCGCCCCGAAATCGGCAGCTCGCACGCATTTTTACCCCCGACGGCGGCGGTGCCGGCGGCTTGTAATTGTTTAGCTAACTAATTGATCCTATCAATTAGGAGTAAAATATTGCGAGCAAGCACCGACAGGCAAGTCGAGCGCGCTCCATTCGGCTGACTAATGACGCACGCGGCACAAAGACAAAACCTCGCCGACCGACCGACCGACCGGCTTGATCCGACCAGACCGGCGAGCGAGTACGCTCGTTTGGCGCCATATTCCTCGGCATTGCTGCCGGTAAGCGAACCCACGGACCAAACCATGCCCGACCGTCCAACACACCGGCTGTGACGCACACGAAACAAATGGCCAGCACAGCCTGCGAAAGATTTATAATCGCACGCGCGATGTGACGAGCTCTTTTAATTACAATGTGCATTACGGCTCACAGTACGAGCAATGGGTCGAATGAAAATGACGATGATTCTTATCATCAACAAATAAATTTAGCCACCAGTTCCGGGATTGAAAATCTAGTTTTTGTCTTGACAACGGAAAAATTGCGCATTTTTCAACAATCAAACACGAATTTCTGTGTTACAAGAAAAAGGTCAACAATCAATTTGACAGTGACAATTTGGGTGTTTGTTAAGCGATGCGTAATTTTAACGCAACCAGGACATTTTCCTGCGGTTGTCTCCCGTACAAAACCAAATTAAAATTGCAAATTTAAAAATTGTGTAGTTTAAAAAACAATGGATTGAACGTTCAAAGTAAATAATGTTCTAGTGACTTTGAATGCCCCTTGAAAGTCAACGATCATGACAACATACTATCCGATTGCTGAAAGTGAATGCCCCGCAGTAAGTTAACGACTAAGGAAAGTCTCTGGGATATTGCTTGTTTTCTTCGTTACTATATAGAAGACAATTGGAAGAAAAAAGACGTCATTAGGAGAACGTGTTCAGCTGCACCTGATCGGGACTTTTTGCAGCGGCAAGTAAAAGCCCAACCCGGTGGGTGCCATTGTTTAATGAACACTAATCCTGTGTAAAAACTGTAAATCTCGACTTAATGAGAAGAATAAAACCAAATGGGATTATAACAACAACTGGATAGCGCGGCACACGAGTTTTCTATGCCTCTAGAGCGGCTCTGGCACTTTTTTCCTGCTTTGCCGCGCCGCTCGTTCTAATTATTGCCCTCTTTACGTGGATTAAGCTGAGAGCCGTAATGGGGCATCCATAAATTATCGCTTAATTCGACCAGCAGGTTAAACGCACAACTCACGCCAAAGGATAATATGCAACAGCCCTGGGATGTGTGTGTGCCGTAACGGACTAGCTTTTTCGTATTTATTTATCGGATGTGACACTAAAAGGGAAGCGATAAATCTGCGCTTATTTCCGTGCGTGGCGCCAGTGTGTGCCTCAAATTCCATTAGCAGAACCAGCGTATCACACATGGAACTTTACTTTGGTGTGAGTAATGTAAAGAATTAATTTATTATTAAGTCTACAATAATCTATTTGTACTATACAAGTTGAATAGAGACAACGACTTTGATGATTATTATTATTATGAACTAAAATTGAACAGAATTAAAATTTTACAATATTCCCAATAATCCTATTTTGTAAGTTATAAAAATAAAATTGCAATTCATAATACAATATGATGGCCGTTTTTAAATTTACGATTTGTAAGAGGCGATGTTGTTTATCTAAAAAATTTGATTGCTATATAATGGTAAAAGAAACACCAAACAATCCATACTCATACAACGGCACCACAATCAGGCAAAACAGCAGAGTCTGAGATCTGCTGTCAGATAGATTTACTTCGAGGGCCCCTTTGAAACTAGATGAAGAATTGTACCCGGGCGTAATTAGGGTCACGTATAGCATGAGAGACGAATAATTGCAGTGCATCAAAACAAGCGAGCGCACATACACAAGGGCCAAATTGGCAAACAAGATTCTTCCTCTGGGTAGAAATAATGTGGGAAGTTTTGAGGGCGGCGTGGTCAGTTCCGTTCCAGCACAGCGCGTTTGATGAGCTCGAGAGCACTTAGTGTAATAAGCGCGCACGGAGACTATGCGGAATACAAATCAATTTGCCCTTGCAGCGCACAACACAAATGGCCGCTTTCGCCCGAAAGATGTTGCTGTCCACTCATCACCATTACGGCAATTGGCCTTTCAAAACGAGCCCACCGGAGTTTGTTCTGTTCGTTCGTTCGTCGGACAAAAGGGTCGAGCCAAAATCAATAGCTAAACCTCGGCAGGCCAGTTAGGCTAGCCGGCCAGTGGGATTCGCTCCTTAAAATTTATGGAAATCAGATTTCTGTGCGTGTGCACCCCTTTTACGAGGCAAGAGAAAGGTCAACAATTCCCTGCCTGCATATAAAGTAAAAAATAAGGCTGCTCCTGCTAGTTCTGCGTATGCGGAATGACCTGATGATAACAAAGCGAGAGAGAGAGAGAGAGAGAGAGAGAGAGAGAGAGAGAGAGAGAGAATTGTGTCCATAAAACACACACGCACAAACAAAAGGCTACCTGCCAACTAAGCGCTCTTTCGCGCACTCTCCACCAAAAGAACAGTCACAAAGGTCTCATTATTGACATAGTTGACTTTGCAGCAACCTTCTGGGTCGGAATTATGTTTGCTCGGGTCCGAGGGCAGAACACTCGCAGAATTTTGACGCTCTCCAACAACTGGCAAACCAATCCATGAACTTTGTCAGCAAGGCAGGGGAATCGGACAAAAGCTCCTCTTTTTAATTAGGTTTTACTTCAGAGATTCACGACGAGTCGCAGTAAGAAGGTGCACAGTCGTTTATTTCCTCCAACGCTAGCGCTTTCCCTGCAAACAAACAATATAAAACGATGAGCACGCGCGTATAAAATTTTATGCACGCACAGTTTTAAACAAACTTCTCCTTGACAAACCCATATAACAAGTTTTTACGGCCATGTTAGACAAGGATTTTTACACAATTTCATCAGCTGCGTTGTCGAGTTCACAAAAAGCAATTCGCACAATCGTTACTTGCCGTGTGTGTGTTCTCTCTCGCCTAACGTGAGAAACGGTTTGTTTTCCTAAGGCGCGTTTTACATATAAATAAAAAGCAGTTCAATTTCAGCCGGATTGCTCAGGGGGACGCTAAAATATGCATCTGGAGGCGCGTAAAGCGTGCACTTTTATTGGGCAGGCTTCAAAATGTGTCAAGCAAAACTCGTTCGCTTCTGGCACGCGAAGCTGCTTCAGCAACGCCAACACAATGATATTTGCATTGGGAATTTTCTGACCACATTTCCTTTTCTGAACAATGGATTACGAGTAAATTTGTGTTCTATTCTCTCTCTCTCTTTTTTTCTTTTTTGCTTTTTGCCCAATTGTGTCGTATAAATCTTTCATAAAGTGAAAATGCGCAAGATTTAAAAGAAAAACCATAAACTCATTACTTATTCACGCTCACTGTCGCGTTTCACCTTCAAGAAGAGCCTCTGACGGATTTATCTGAGAGCGGCTGCAGAATCTTTTCTGTATTTGTGGAAATGGAGGGTGAAAATGATAAATGACAGAAACAGAGTGTGCTTAAATATACGTCAGGCGAGAAAGTGAAAAATTATTTTTTCTCCCGCTCTGCACGCGTCAGGGAAAAAGAAAGACGGGCCAAGGTACTTGTTCCCTAAATTGCAGTACAGCTGTTGCGAAAATGTATTTTCCTTGAGTGATTTTTCTTTCCACGCCCGAATGAGACTTTCTTTCCACTGCGACACGAGCAAAAAACGCACCACGAGGCGGTGTAAATTTTTTGCTCCGTGGAAAACCATCAAACGCTGGAAAAGTTTCCCCGAAAGGACACTTCCCGTGGTTTTTTTGTGGCAGTTAGAGAAACTTTTTTAAGTGCTCTGTTCCTAAAGTAAAATTTTTGTCAGGGTTCTGTGAAATGAAATAATGTGTTCTTAATTTTACTGTAGGTATGAACAGATTAAAATTTGCTTCAAGCTTCTCTTTGTTCAGACATGACTATTTTTTAACCAGCGGTTAAAATTATAAATTTAAGAAAATTATGAAACGTGATAAACAATGATAATTTTGAATATTTAAAGAGGAAATGAGTATTGCTTGATTTATGAAACTATGAAGCAAATGCAAGGGCGAATATTCAATTTTATTTATCTCTAGTGACTCGACATTTCAATCTTGTAAAATATTATCAAGAAAATTTAACATTTTGATTGAATTGAACATTTCCCCATAATTATCAAGCTTTTGCACCCAAATTGATTAAAAAAATACTTTTTGTAGCTACCACAGAGTGGCAACAACTCTTCCTAATGAAAAAAGGTAGCAGCATTTCCTTTTTGAAAAGCAACCCTCTCTATTTACTTTCCCGAGCACATTAAACAAACTGATGCGGTGCAATTGAACTGCCATCGCTTCCGTTTCTCTGATCTGCCCCCGTGTACAAGCCAGACGTTTCCTATTTCCTCGCCGAGTCCCCTCACGCTCGGTAGATGAGTAAAAATTTGCATTTAATGCGCAACGGCAATAGGCAGAGTTGTTGCTGTTGCATTGATATTCATGGATTTGGTCCCTTTTTCAATTAGCCGCCACTGCAAACAGAAATCAATTGGAGGGGGCACCGAGGGTGTGTGTTCAAAAGATGTCAAAAGGTCTTTCGGTTTTTGGAATGTAATTCCTATCTCGGTGATTTGCAACCTTCGGCTCTGTTTACTTGAAATTCTGTTAATGTTGATTTGGTATCAAAATTAATACCTTTGTAAGTCAGTTCCACTCGTTATTCTACCTCGGTAAAGCGTCTCCAAGAAGCATGTTCGCAGCCGAGACTCATGTTCCACCAGCCGACATGTAACGAATCGTCCCCGTCTGTTCGCAGCCCGGGCAATTAAAGTTTCGTACAGAAGGCAATTTGCAATTTAAACTGCGCTGCTAACAGCAATAAAGCGAAAGAGAGACCGCCGCAGTCGGACCAAGTGAAAACTTTGCGACTGTCACAGGTGCGCTAAACGATGTTTTTATTTACGACGCCATAATCCGTTCTATTGATTTTGAGATGCTAATCAGCAGTCGCCGGAGGATGAGAGGTAATAGCCCGTCATAAATCTGCGGCCGCCCGATGTGGGATGACAAATTCTCTTTTTGCCTCCTCTGAAAAGTTCAGTGCCTCCTTATCACCTTTCAATCTGCCACGCCGTAAAAAAATGGGGAAATAAGGCGTCGACGCACTAAAAATTTATCGCCAAGATTTTTATTATTTTTTACCCTTCCATTAAGGCTGGCAATTAAGTTCTCCTGTTGCGAGTCTTATTTAAATTTTTGTAGTATATGAATTTTAAGTTGAACAATTCGTAATCGATACCATGACTTATGCATTTCAGTCTTTCAAAGATTCAAATAGGTGCGATTTAATATTCCCAGGATCTGCAGCATTTTTTTCCCAATAACTGCTAGATTCCTGAAAAAATTAATTTTTTGAGTGCAAAAAAGTATAGCGTTAGAAAAAAAATAGTTCAAAGAGCTACCGTTGAATAATGTTTCTTCGGATAGGAATTATTATGGTACTTTATGTACCATAATAATGTCGCAATTTATCTTCAATAATTTGGCCAAAATAGGTTTAAACGCAATATTTTGTAAATAAATTTCTGAATTTAATGGCATCTAACGGAGCTTTGAAAACATTAGTTGATCGACTTAAATTCCCTTTAGTCTACTGATTCGAAATTCAAAGAACTGAGATGCTTTTGTTTATTTATTCTTCTATACAAATCATATCAAGTTAAAATAAAATAAAATAATTACTTCCTGATGGAAAACTTACTACGTGGGTACATAAAAAATTGCGGTTTACATCGATTATAATCCATTTTCCTGCGCAGTCGCTATTGCAGAGTTATTGGAAAGTGTGGATAAAGTGCAAAATTTACGCGTTGGGCGGATCCGTGGCTGCTGAAATTGAACGTATACCAGCGCCGATGATGCAGAACGAAACCAAGTGTTACAGACATACGTTTTGCTCCGTACGCGACGGCTCGTCATGTAAATGAGTGTAAAAGGACTTTTAGCTAAGACCGAGCATTGATTAGGCACGGATAAGGAGAGTTCACTTTAATTTATAACTTGTGCTCACGTACGTGTGCGTACACGACATATCCGCGGCTCTCACGAGCAGGGCTCTCGCTCGCATTATGGGCGAAGTGCTCTTTTTATTTTCAGCCCACATTCGCCGTTTTAAACGCTACGTTTACAAGCCTCTATTCTCGCTATCAACAATTATAATTCGCCTTGCAGTGACAAGAACACCGACCAAAAACACTGGCAACAGAACGCGTGGAATAATAAAACTCGGCACTTTACACGACTGCCTGCGAGGCTTTTAAAGCGAATGTCACATCCACCTGCGCACTCGACACATTCTTTCTGGACCCGTTCCTGAAAACTCCACTTTTGATAATCAAATTTGTTCGAAAAATTTTGGTCATTACGCTGCACTTTACGGTTCCGTCGTAAATTTCTGACATAATTCACGGACAAATGGCACAGTGTGTCAGATTTACTGTCCATTTTCTGTCAACATTTTTTTCGCTGTGTGCCGGACGTGTCCTTTAATAAAACTCGAAAACTCGTAATAAAAGGCAAGCTGACCAACCAAGAGCAGGGTTTGCGGTGAGAGAACCCGCTCGCGTGTGTGGACAGACAGAGAAATGTTGCGGCTGCCATAATTAAATCCTCCTCTTTCAAATAATAAAAAATGTACGCTTTGCCCGCCGTGCCTCTCGTTCGCTCATTTTCTGCCTCTGCCCGACCGACCGTAACTCTAGATTTGGAGTCCCATTACCAGGTCTAATAATGTCAGTTTAATTATGTTATTCGGATAAATGTGTTTTTTTTTCAATTCCACATCTGAAATTAACTGTCAGGCTGCAACGTCTGCTGTGAATATTTATGAGGCAATGGGCGTCTTTAACTTATTGAATTCGTCTATACTGCTGCAAAGCGTGTAAAGGTTATTATGTCACTTGGGTGGGAGGCCTGTAAATTTTGTATTTAACTATTGCCTTTAATTTTACGACTAGATGGAAGATAAGTGGTGATCAATGCCTATTTCTCTTGTCCAGCAGTCTGCTAGCCCGTTTCTCTGCTTGGTCGCAAACTCTCAACTATTATCATCGCAAATTTTAATTCTTGATACCTGTAGAAAATAATTATTTAAACTGATTTTTCCTCAATTTTTGGATTAAATTCTCATGCCGCAAATGATGACTTATTTAGGATTTTAAAGTAGAATTTAAAATATATCATTATTAATACGCCAAAATCATGATGATTATGAAGGGGATTGAAAGATTCGGTGTATCGTTGTATATTAAACGACGTGTATTTTATCGAAATCCATGCAAAGCTCTGAGATAACAGAAACCACGGAAGGATCTAATTCAATTTAACGCCAGGAAGCATAATAGTCTGTTGATTTAATATCATTTCCACGCGGACTCATCTTCCGTGTCGCCGCACAGGCCAGACATTTTCCACTTATCTCGGCGTGTGCCGTGGCAAAAAAGAATTACGCCCGGCCTGTGAGCACATTCTCCTCGCTCGCGCTACCCTGCTCACTCGGACCAAAATAAACATTTCGTGGCGAATGAATTGAAATGTCCGCCGCTCACGAAAGCGAATTAAACCGTCCGAGTGTTTCGCAGCTGATACGGACGGACCTGGGAGCGCCGCTCGCACGCGCGTGTCTGCTTTTTTCCCACCGAGCTGCGAATGCGAATAAACACAACAAGACTCTTAAATAAATCTGCATAGACCTGTGCGACAATAAAACAGAGAGAGCCTCCTACGCGGCGCGTCTGCCGGCCGCTGATGGAATATCCTCACTGCTATTGTTTGTCTCGCTCGGCTGGAGAAATAGAGTTGTTCTTTTCCTGCTCGCTCACCCGAAAATAAAACAGACAGCAGGCGCGGGCTTGAAATCCCAAACTGGAAATATACAATAAAACACTACCCAAGGGGGCGGTGGATTCTAATCGATTGCGAATCCACACGGGGGCGGCCGACGCGAGATCAAAGGTGTCACTGCTGCATTAGGGCCTCCTTGTTAATTTGGTAGTCGATTCCACGGACCTTTGTGTCTCCTACGCGTTGAAAAATTCATGACAATACATGCACCTTTCATGACTTGAGATTATTTTTAGAGTTCTAACATAAATTTAAAAATAAAATATGTATCTCCTCTCTCTTATGAGTATCAACGTCGGAACCTTTAATTTTAGTTTCAGTTTAAATTACTTGCGTCACCTATGCCATTAATTGAAAATTTCACACTGAAATTTTAATATCACCAATATAGCATGCCCCAGTGGCACTAATGTATAATGTATCTGGCTAATTAGCAATTATTTTTAATTAGTGGCCAGCCTTCATATCAATATTCAATAATTTTAATAACTCATTACTTGTTCGTGTAGGATGCGATTAAATTTTGCACGCAAATTTATTACTCGACAGGTCAACAATGCCACGGCTAATCAAGCGGTAATTCAATCTACTCAGCGCAGACTAATTAATTGTGCTTTACATATCCGCAAGTTGAGGCCAGCTGAAGCAGACACACGCTATTGTTGTAGAGCTGAAATATGTATTATTGAAGTGTCCAGGTGAGTGGGATTATTGGCTGATGATTTAGCGACTGCTGACATTTCAATGGAAATTTAATCCTGCGGTGCAATAAAAAAGTCGAATCGAGAGCGAGCAAGCAGCGTGTGTGTGAGTGAGTGTGCGGAGCATAAAATATCAATTTCCAGTACAACATTTATTTCGATTGTCAACGCACGCGGAACGGCAAGTGGGACAAAAGCCAATTGCGATTGCCAATTGGAGGTGGATTAAAAATCAGCAACACGGGCGACAACTGCGCTGTCATCATCGGCACAGGCTTTATTCGCCGCCGCCGGTGATTGCGCCCACTGATGGAACTTGCTAATTGCATCCAGACGAGTTTTGACCAGAAATTTAGCGCAGGGAATTTCCGCGTCCAATCAATTACTCGGATTACTCTCCGATCAATTTTCACGGCTTGCTTAAAAACGAGGCTGGGAAATGTGCGGATGGAACTTGCCATATAAAATTTTACGACGAATTTGGAAATTGGGAGGAGCACGAAACTATATAAAATGAACGAGTAATTTACGGAACAAAATTGCATGGCATAAAAAATAAATTTAAGGTCATTGAGTGTTCATGTTGCTTGGTCTGCGGCTTCCATAAAACAAACCAGACTGTATCAAATTTCAAGAAAATAGTAATAAGGAGAATTTTAGACTCAGTATGAACACGAGCATAATATATTCCATTCCATGTACGTCGGGTGATTTATTTTGTTTTCACATAAAATGACTGCATTTATATCGTGATTGTTTGTACCGTGAAAAAAATTCTTAAACGTTTCAAGGGTACTTGTTTAAACAATTACTAGCTGAGAGCCATCATCCTGAATGAATTCCACATATAGTTAATTTATTCATGCTCCACCCTAGTAAAAATTGAAGCATAAAACACAAACACGTAACCTTAATGACATTTTCTGCGAACGAAAATGTTTGATAAAACTTAAATAAAGTCATAAATAAAAAAATCAAATACAAAGTCTACTTTTACACATTAAAATAGATTATTGTAGGCCAAAAAATGTCATTAATAGTGTTTTACAGTCGTACTTTCATAATTATGCTTTTAAGGAAATTTCAAAGCGTGTAACTTGAAATTATGAGTTGGAAATCTGAGGATTTTTCGGGGAAAGAAATAATTCGTATACCGTTTGAGTTGCTTGACCTCCAGTGCAATTAGAGGGGTTAAATTTTTTAGAGGAGAAAAGCCAATAAAATTATACCCTATAGGCAATAACTTTACCAGTTTCCTTTTGTTACATTGTTGGTAGACACTATATAAGGAGATTATTTAAAAAAGAATATTTTTTTTAAAAAATGCACAAATTGGAGAGTTTTCCTTCTTGCCACACCAGACAAATCAACAGCGCCAGCCACACCAGCCAGCTGCTGGTGTAGAGTATAAAAATTCGAATGCTCTCCTCCTCAAAAGTGAGGAAATTGGCGATAATTTTAATTCTTTAAGCAGCAATGGAGTGTGCATGCGGTCCGACTGAGCAATAGCAGCGTTCACAGCTGCGGCAACCAATTAAGACAAAACGCTGGTCGACCTCCCTGAATCGGGGCCTCTAATCAAGACCGTAAAGTCGCAATTACGTCCGAGCTGGGCCTGCGAAGTTGAAACCGCGCCGCTCCATAAATTAAAATAAAAAAGGGAAGGGGACGCAGGGTGCGTGCGGTTTTGTTGCAAAAGTTTCGATTTCGGGAGCGAATATCGCACTTCTTCCCATTGTTTCCGCGTTAATAATGGTGCTCCGGTTCATTGTGCCGTCGCTTCCCCCTTTCTAATATTTGCGTTTAGCGGCGAGAAATCCTTTATTCCGACTGATTCCTGCGGCCCCATGTGCACTCTTTTCATTTTCCCTCTCGCTCGTTCTCGCTCTCGGCTCCTTTCCCATTCTTTTTCCGAATGAAATAAAAGGTTTTTGCATGACTTCCAGTAACGTTTCGTGTTGGGATATTTATTATACGAGCCCGGTGCCGGTGGAGTGCAGAGAGGGGCACTTCTTGCGGATGGAGCGCGTTTGCTCCGGCTATATTGCAGCAATGAATATCCCGCACCTAGAGTGGATGGAATCGATCGTCGACGACTCTCGCAATCTGTCCCGATGGGATTCCATTAATTCTTTTTTCTAAATTTAAATGGCATGCTGCGGCTCTTTTATCCTCCGGTTTATTGAAAAAATTTGCGTGAGTCGATAACTACGCAGTAAATTTTTTTAGAACCTCTTGCTCAGCACGTCCCATGAGCTACGAGCTCACCCAGTCCCCAAAATACCGCCGAGCAGATAACATGGGGCCCGAGTGCCCGCAGAGAAGCTTGCGCCCAAATTGGCCATCTTTTCGCCTCCCCGCACCAAGGTCTTTCATTGAAACGCCAGACACTTGTCCATAAAGCCGCTGGAAAGGTGCGAAAACCTGCAGGTAGCGAGTCGGCGCCAGTGTGCCTCCCAGCCCACTTAATTAACCACCTTTTGTCATATCTGACACTATTAAGCAGTCAGTAAAAGATCCCATTGCCTTGACACTTCTAGGAATGCCTATTAACAATATGAGCCAACGGGCTGGCTTTAGAGTTAAATTAAAATTTGTATTTGAGTTATCAATATTCAAATAAGTAATCACAAAGGTGTAAAAAATAAGGTTGTTTCCACGTATTAAATATTTTGTAATTAAAAGTAAAAAACGTTGTCATTTTTAAGTTTAGTTAATTTTTTTCCAGAAAATCAGTATGAAAACTGTAAAAATGTATCTCTCAAGTATTCAAAATTATATATACGTCACGATCGCTGTCAAGGCATGAGTTCGAACTTGTTCTGATATCTTTTGTGACCTCATGGTCAATGAAAATTCAAATTTTCCACTATCCATCCCAAATAAACTCTTGATATTAGGTATAAAAGTCAGCATCACAATTTATGTTAAACTTCCATCTCTTTGATTTACACGAGAAGACACGAGACAGAGGGTTTTGCTCCAAACTATCAATCTCAGGTGTCAAAAGCAAAATAAAGAACAATGAAAGCCTTCGCCTCTAAATGCTGCCTAATAACAAGCGATTTAAATTAATTACGATGGCACCTAGCGGTGGGCGGAGTGAAACCGACACAGCCCAAGTGATTGCGTCTGCACGCGAATATCATTCATTCATCGAGGACACAGAATTTCCGGAGCGTGGCAAATTCGAATTAATGTTCCCGTTGTTCACTGCCCACTGCAAATGAAGTGCGTGTAATGGGCGCAACCAACAATATCTTGTCGACGCAGCACAGCACCGACGACGACGGACGGCCCTATATGTGTGTGTGTGTGTGTGTGTGTATTGTCTTTTCCGCACCCTCGCCCGCCGCCGCTGCCGCCGCCGAACTGAGTGAGTGAGGGAATGAATGAACGGCGGCGGCATCCAAGGTGCCGAGAGCGAACGTTAGAGCGCAGTTGGGCGTGCGAGAAAACATTATTTATTGCCTATTCAGATAAACAAGCAACTATTAATCACCGCAACCGCTGATGCATTATGTGGCATTTGATAGCGAGCGCGCGGCTTTGAATTTAATTACGGAAGTTGCACACAACGGAGCACCGCGCGCGTTCTAGCCCCCAAATAATGCGCGGCTCTAATGTATTCATTGATTTTCCAACAAGCCGGAATGGAAGAGCTGCTGCGGTGCGCGATGCGTCCGCTCGACCAGCAGCCATTTAGCTCTGGAATTCTAAATGAGGCCGCTGTCAAAAGTTATCGTTTCCATTCCGACGTGTATATTAATACTGCACGAGTTAAAAGCTTACCGCCGGCGCTGCTTTAGCTGCTATATATCCGAAATTTAACTTATTGCCAACCGTGGCAATCAAAGTGATCAATAGTGAATAATTCCTAGCACCGCGTGCTGTGAACTGGAGATCGTAAACCCTACTTTTGATAATCAAAACGAGTATTATGTTAGTTATTGCTCTAGAGCTGTAATGGAAATTGTTCAGGCACATGTAAATTCAAATCCGTAGACACTTCGGGCCGCATAATTTGAGCACGTTCTCTATAGGTCAACGTTTGTTAATATAGAAATACCGTTGGCCCCGATTTTAACGTTTCGTTAGGAAACTTAATAAAGCTCAGGGTATGAAGAAAGTATTTGAATTCATGAATTTTTTCATCATTATGTATGTCTGAAGTAAAAGGTTAGATCCGAATGAATTTAGCAATTAAAATTGCAACGTATATTATAAAAAATAAAAATATTACCATGGCATATTAAAATGCAAGATTTTCGACTGCAAAAATCAAGCAAACAAATCAAGATATTTCGGATAATGATTCGATCTCATCACTCTAGAGGTGGAATGACACGAAAGGACAATTATCATTGAAAATTATTGCGTTGAAGACTTCAGAATGCGGTCAATTTTTTAACAATCTCAACAATTACAAACGGACCACATTAAAGGCAATTTAAAAAATGTAAATATAAGTTTTTAATTATTTTCTTAAAACTTTTGAATAATTGGTCATGTTTTCATGGCTGATTAATTTTATTATTTTTACTTTATAATATGCTTGAAATGACTTTCTAAATTTGAACGCTGGGCAAACATCATGTTTGATTTGTTTTCTCGAGTAACCAAATTCATTGTTGATTTATTTGCACGAGAACGACCTCTGACAACTGCAAATTCAGCTATTTCCCACAGCGATCGTAGAAAAATTGCTCGGGTCCGGCAGTCAGCCTAATCCGCAGATATCAATCTTGTCCCGAGAGCTAATAAAACGAGCGAGCAGCGCAATCAGGGCCTGCGAAAATAAGTCTCGAGCGGCGGCAGCAGCAGACTGCGGTGGCAAAGGGCAGACGCAGAGTGTTTTATTTGATTTCCAGAAGCCAGCGGAGGTGAATTCGCTGTCCAAACATGGAGCGCCGCGAGAGGGCAGAAAGAGAAAAGCATTTACTCAGTTGATTAACGCCCTGACCTAGGCAGCAGATGAAAAAGAGCGCTCCATTATGTGATATTTTTGTAATAAAAGGCTGCGTGTGCGTTTTAGGCCCACCCAGAAGGAAAATGCTGCACCGCGCAGCATGAAGTCCCGACGATAATAAAATATCGCGCGCGCACTACACCGCTGCTAGCTTTCTTTCATCCTCTGCGCCGACCTTTTGATAATTGTTTTTATACACACGGCAAAGTGTCGGGAAACGCCTCGCAAGGGGAATAAATGTATAATTTATTAATAATAACTTGAAAATCCAAATCCGTTCTGGATGCATCATCTCCCCTAGCACAGGTGTAATATTTGGATGGTGGATTATATGCAGAGATCGTAAAAGGAAATAAATTTATTCCATTCCTTTTTTCAAATCAAGGTAATTTTAGTTATTGGTTGGGTAAGAAAAGAAGACTCTTGAATCAGCCATATGTACCAAACGTTATTTTTTTTATATATATGGTTTTATCAAGTTTGTCGAAGAAGTTGCTAAATCAGAATATTTTGAAAATTATAAATGAAATGTCCATTATAAAATATCTCAAGCTAGCAGCTAACAGGATCTAATGGTAAGTTCTTTCTAGTAGCTAATAGTTTGTTAAATAAAACAGAATATCGAGTAAAGGAATAGTTTATTAAAGAATTCAATCTACGCAAGAGATTTTTTACCGTCTCATTACAAAAGTTGTTGACTATGCACTTTAATTGAAATTTAATTTCCCACACACCTGCATTTGAGAGCCAAACTGATTAAATTCCCCCGCCGGAGGCTCCTAATTATTTAATATCATCTTTAGCGCTGGGCGGCTAATCAGAAAAAGGTCCCGACCGAAGGAAGTGAGAGCCTAATACCACCCACTTGGAGGCCCATCGCGCGCCAGTCGGCATCGCTTTGTAATCCATTTCAATCCGAATGAATGTCGTTTTAATTTGTACGTAACAATAACAGTTCTGTGTGAGAGAGGCAAGTACTCCCTGGGGGCATGCAACATTCGTGTAATAATAACGTGCTCGTCGCATAAAGCAGCGGAACGAGACTTTAGGTGCCTCATTTCGCCCGAGAGAGAGCACGACTTCTCTTATCTCCGACGTCTACCCTTACACTTTGTATTCTCTTAGCGGGATGATGGCCGAAAGCTGCGAGAGATGAAACTTTTTCTGCCATGATAACAAATGGTGCGCTCTGGGGTGGTACGGGGGTGGTTTGCAGGCTGGCTTGCCGCTTTCCCGTTATGGTTTCATAAGTTTGAGGACTCCGGGGTGCAAAGGTCTTGCCCGATGCAGACGTGTGCCCGCCCGAAAAGAAGCATCAAGCGCCTCTGCCGTAATTTATTTGGTCGGGGACCAGGAACGTGTTGTGGGATACAATTTTCGGCGCGATAATAGTTGCGATATGCACGCGTGTGTGTGCGGTAGGCAAATTTCTCGTCGTCGTCTTCGTGGTTGGGATTCTCCCTCGGAGCGATCTTTTCCTCGAGTTTATTTTCAACGAGCTCACTCTGCTCACAAGTTTGCACACGAACTAGATTGCGATCTATACTGAACAGCCTGGCCTTTCCTCTTTTGCCTTTTTTTGCATCCTATTGCTACTCTGAAAAGAGGCTCATAGCTCAGAATACATTATTTTGAGAACTGAATAGTCTCAACTCTAAAGATCTATAATCTTCTTTGGAGATGTTTTATGATATGTTTAGGAAATTACTATCAAAGTAGAAAAAGACAAATTTTAAATATAGCAAACTCGGGAGTCAGGTGGCATAGAAAATTGTTTAGCTGCTGCTCTTTTTCTTGAACCAAAAGCTTTGAATATGAATTTTTAAATTTAGGGTTAATTAATTAAAAAAAAACGAAAGTAATTTTTAGAAAATCATTGAAATTATTGACTTGTAACGAGATTGAATAAATCGAATAAATAAATAGAATAATAATAGCCATAGTCAAGTGCATTTTTCATCCTAATTCATCAGCTAATTTATATTTTAAGAAAATTGTTATCCAGTTTATTTGACACTCGTATTTTCAAATCTACTTAAATGAGCTCAATCCACGTCATTGCGATATTACAGCAGAGAACAATCGCTCCAACTGAAGCAATTGTGATTATACGCTCCACTTGCCTACAAGAACGATATGAAAATAATGAGGGAACGCATTGAGCGACGACAAGAGCGAATTACGTGTCGGTGCTCACTCAGCGCGATTCCGGCGCCGATTGTGCCGAGGTGCAGATGCGAGAAATTCGCTCAATTTCCCAACAATATGGCAAATTGTTGTTTGCGACTGGAAAGCACGAGCCGAAATCAGTGTGCGTTTTATAACGGTGCGCCCGCCGCGCCAGTGTCTGTGCTAGGCGAAAGCGAGGGAGGGAAACGGAAAGTGCACGCGCCCGCTCGTTCCCCCTGCCCTGGCCGTGCGCATTTTATCGCATGGGGAGGCTCCTTTAAGACGACGATGATGATGATGCGGTGGGTGAAAAGACAGAGCTGGAAACTTTTCCGAAGACGAGATAAGCAGCAGCTTTGTGCGTGTCGCCTGCTGTTTGGCATGCAGGGTCCGTACAAGCGACGCGCGGCAAAGGCGCACCAGGCCGCACATCGGCCGAATTATTGCGAGCGGGCGCATATTCTCTCCTTTCCGTCGCAATCAGTCAATCAATCTCTCCTCCACAACTCAGCTTATGCCGCACAGACTCTTTTACCGTTTTTACCGGCGCGGAAAACGAGCTCATCCCGCAGCGCATTATTTAATTACCCCGGCGTCGCTAGAACCGAGATTTTCCTTTTTTATGTAAATTAGCTTTTCATGGGAAATTAAGTCTGTCGGCCTTCATTTGCATAATGAACCACTCTCTCGCGGAAATAATTCGCTGGAATCATAGCATTCAGTGGAGAGTACGTTGAACAACAGAAGATATGGTTAATATATAGCTTAGAATAGAATTGTATATCGACAGTCGAATTTTGTTTGTATACCGTTTGGTAATTTAGGTTTGCATCCAATTTCGCAGCTGTGAGCCAGGCCGAGCGCAAATTTATTCTTGAATTTATAGCGCAGCGAGAGAGCACATAAAAACAAAGCCGTGGCAGAGAATACACGAACATGCATTCAGATTGGGAGAAATTCCAGCGGAAATCCCTTCAGCTGGAAATCGATCGGATATATATATGCACCTGCTTTTATTGTGTTTGCCATTTTTGCGCCGGCACCCCACGGTAAATAAATTCCATCAAGCTGAGTGTATCGTCCTCCCTATAGCTCTTTACTTGTTTTCTATCGCCATCAGGGTATCTGCGCGTGGAGTGCGGTTGCTTTTTGCTTCCCCTCAATTAGATTAACGCGAAGCAGCAGCCTGTAGGGGCCCTGATAGCGGAAAAAAAGAAGCTGCTCGTGGCGATGCATTATTTTGGCTCAAGAAGAGATGATTGGAGCCGATAATACCACCGCAACATTAAAACACACTCCCGCCTGCGCATGTCTCAACGTACTCAAATAATCGCGGGTGCGTGATCTTGGCGCAAATGAGAGAGATTGAATCGCTCCAGGCTATTTCAAACTAATGCCTCTGCATAATTTGATTTCACATTTTTTGCTATCTCTATACAACCATGTCTTAAATTAGCCTTCGCCGAACAAAGTTTTCTCACATAATTACAAGCAGTTTTTACAAAATAATTTTCTCACAATCTGTGGTTACTTTTTAACTTTGTATAAACAATGTTTAAGTGAAGCTACAAAATAAAATTCCAATCTTACCCGTAAGAGAAGTTATGGACTAAATAAAGTCTAGTCTAATAACATAGTTTTTAAAAGTTAAGTTAAAAATGAAGCATTAAATTTTAATATGACTGGTTTTAACTTTATAGGGTTTCTTGAATATTCAAGGTAATGGTAAAAAGAGCATGTGTTTCAATATTTTAATATGAATATTTTGCTGCACTGGGAATTACCGGTAAATAATACGAGTGTTCATACTACAGGTGGGAAATACTTTGGACAAATTTACTTCACTCATTTATAAGGTTGAAAGCAAATTTAATTGTGAATCATCCTTACATAAAAATAAAAAATTTTCCTTATCCTCAGATTTCTTCCAGGATTAATTTACTTGATAAATTCCCTTCTAGACGCTGACGCTTAGCTAATAGGCAAAAATAAGTAAAATGATTGATAGGCGGAGGAAGGCACGCGCTAACGAGATTTACATGTTGCTCTGCTGGCACGTAGATAAAAGCACGTTGTTATGACGCCGCTATTTTGACGTTAACCTGTCATATTGCACCTAATTCGGCCTGTGCAAGAGTTCAGAGCGAGCAACGCTGCATCAGAAGGAGGCTGCTCTATTTGATTAGGCCGCGGGCTCCCCCAAAACACGCCGAGCCAGCATTAATAGAAGCGCCACTCGCTGAATACGAACGACGAGATCAAGATCTGCAGGAACCCGGCAGGAGAGAGAGCGAGAGAGAGAGAGAGAGAGAGAGAGAGAGAGAGAGAGAGAGAGAGAGAGAGAGAGAGAGAGAGAGAGAGAAGGCAAAGCAAAAGCAGCCGTCTTTCTCGCTCTCCACAAAGGCTCCACGCGCGCAATTACGATGCAGGGGAATGAAAAATCGAAGTAAATTCAATTACTCTGCGAGCGCAAGTGAATTTCATTAGCGGGGGTTGGCACACCGGCGAAAAATCACCTGCCACTCTCAGGGGTAAAAATAGGGTAAATTCAGAGTTTGCTCGAGGGCACTCTTTTTGCCGCCGCTTTTTTCGCGCGGTACTTCAGGAAAGGTGGAGACGTCCGCGGGAAATCGATCCTCTGGAGATTTGTGTGTGTTTTGGATAGGAAAAAACTCGAGTCAGGTGCTGCGGAGGCTTTATTATCAAGGCAGGAAAATTCGGAACCCAATCGAATTGTTCTCGGAAAAAAAATCTTTTAGATTTGCACCTGATAGTCGGCAGCAGTCACTCAGCAATTCACCGAGTCCTCCATTAGCGTTCCCCCACGTCGGCTGCTCCGGCATTTCATTCGGGTTTACTTAGCTGCCTGTCAGGGGTTGGAATTAAAATGGATGGATTGGGAAAATATTTACTCAGATAGCATGGCGAGACCGTTTTATTTGATGTCGTCAAGTCATAATACACGCTGCTTTGCAATTGAAATGCAGAGCCAGCGCGTGGGCGGGTCCGCCTTTTTTCTTTTCTCCATAAATAAATTTACATTTCCCGGCTCGGTCGCAGCTCGTTTTTTCCTCTTTTTGGCTCATGCATCTCGTCGTCGTGAGAGGTACAGCACATGGGCGGGCACGATGAATTCCGTGTGAAGTCACCGCGAGATAAGACGAATGAGCAGCTGGCGCAGAGGTGACTTGTGCATACATTGGCTGCGTTATTGATTGCATTGCGCCGATATGCAACCGGCACGGCTCACGAGTCGCGCTGATTGCATACCGGCGTCGCGTGGAGGTGCATGCAGTAGTTCGCACCATTTGCTGCCGGCGCCGGGTGGGCATTATTCTCGGAAACGGCTGTGATGTGGAGCACATGCCAAGTGAGATAATGCTAATTGAATTCTTTGGGCGCGGGCGTGCGAGCAGGCGACGCTAATCTTTTGCCAGCACTGAATGCGGAGACGGTACAATGCACTGCTGCTGCTGCTGTTCCGCATGCAAATCCTTACGAGAGCGGCTGATTTTATAATTATGCTGATTGCCCCCAGCTTTTGTTGTGATTCGCCGAGGCAGAACAGAGGTTGGAATGGAAATTTAATCCACTCTGCTGCGAAGTCCTAACACTCTGGTTTCGACAGCCTTATTTATTCGAAAAGGATTCCTAAGCAGTGTTCACGATCAATTTGCCTCTCTCAAAATCCAGCTCGGAGAATATTATTTATTTTTTCTCATCAGCAATTACGAGCCTTTTGTAGGAGAAAAACACAAATTCAAACTGTCTAACGAAAAAATCATGGCACGTTTGTATACTACATATATGTATTTGGCCAGAGCATTATGACGTCATCAATGTGAGGGAATGGCACCTCTATCGCTCTCATTATTGTCGGTCTTACATAAATTCTGTAGTTAACACATTATAGGAAAAACAAAGAAAAATCCAACAATCATGGAAATTTCACTGACCCATCCTTAATCAATTCAACGCAGAGAATAGGAAATATTTCAAATAAATTAGTTTTCAAAAGTGCAATTTCTAGAAAAAATTATATTCTAAGTTCCCGTACTGTCAAAAATGAAACTAAATTTAAGTAACATCATTAAAAATATTATTTTTTAATTTTTAACTATTGTTACCCATGCTTCGATCCGCATAACGGTGGTCCTCTCTTACAAGTCGCAACTAAACCTCGAGCTCAAGTTGTTGCCTATACACATATACAATAGCGCTTGAAACTTGTGAACTCGTTGGCGAGAAGATTAGCACAGGGTCAGATCGATGTACACCATAAATATCAGCCGCATGTTGGTACCAAGCAACATCTTGCGCCCATTCCCAATTTCACAAGGAGATTCAAAAGATGCTACGACAACAAGGAAATGCCTGGAAGTCGCTGGTGTTGGTGCTTCGCTGGCTTGCTGGCTGGATGGCTGAGCAAGGCACAACACAACACGATAATACCCTCAGTGCGCACATTGCTGCGAGGGCTGACTGAAAAGGAACCGACGCTGGATTAATCCCCTTAGATTTAGGCCGAATTATTTATCGTTGCGAATACTTCTTGGCAGGTACGTGATAAGGGAGGGATAAAGGCAATGTTAAGTCACAATTTATAAGTGCCTGCCTCGCTTGCCCGCCTGCGTTCTCATTCTCGTTCGTCTCTACGCGACTAGGTACGTTAACGCACTGAGGGGACGCACTCACCCAGCAGCAGTCAGAGCCAAGTAAAAAGTTGGCGACTACAACCCCGGCTTGGAAATAATTCCGAATCTCACAGGCTTCTCATCGAACAGAAACAAAAGTTAGACCCTCGAGGAAACGCCAATGTCGCCAGGAGAATATTTGACCTCAAAATTGCAGACAGAAAATATATATTATGAGCAAATGTTTTTTTGTTAGAACCTCTGCACAGCACTTCCGTGGGCTATGAGCTCACTGGGTCCCAGGCCCCAATAACACCGCCGAGCGGTTAGCATGGTGCCTGAGTGGCCCGAGTGGCCGCAAAGGAGCTTGGGCCCAATGTGGCCATCTTTTCGCCTCCCCGCACCGAGGTCTTTTTAATTGAAACGCCAGACATTTGTCCATAAAGCCGCTGGAAAGGTGCGCAAACCAGCAAGTGGCTAGTCGGCGCCGGTGCGCCTCCCTGCTCGTTGAGCAATTTAAGCATTTCGAGTCACTAAACTAATCAATTTTTGCCATCTCTGACATTGGGTAGCCACTATTAGATCTCCGAACTGCTCTAATACCTCCCATTGCTTTGACACTCCTGAGAATACCTTAAAAATGCGAGCCAATATTATAATTATACTGTTTTCATCACAAAATTTACAAATAGGTACGCATATAGTCAGAAATTAAAATTGATCCTCAGAGAAATGAATATTTCAACCTAGCTCTTAAATTTAAAATGAATTTTCGCTTTGCCATTTTATTGAAATCAACTTGAGTCACCATATAAATTTTCATGTGTTTCAAAAGAAAAACCTGCGGAAATGAATTAAATAATAGTTTCGAAGAAGCATTGAAAATTTTTATATCACAATGAATAGTGCAAAAAGTCCAATTTTATAGTAGATAGGTAATGCATTACGTTTACAAAGAGCGTAAAACCGTAATCAGGCTGAAAGCCCCAGCAAAGCCTTATCCAATCCGAAAGCTCATCTCAACGCCGACTTTTGTAGCGTTTAATTACAGGACCCCTTCGAGTAGTTCCTCGTTAATTCGGGCCGAGCCGGGGGTGTTTTTTCAACTCGTTATGAGAGTCTTAGCCGGGCGGGCGGCAGAGCTGTATATTAAAAGGGCCGCCGGTTAGATTGCACATCACGTTACAAAAGTTAGTGCACACTACACGGTAATAATAAAAGTCGTGCGGGTTGCCAGGATGTGTGTGTCTGCGCGCGTGTGGACGTTAGCTGCTTGGCTGGGGAGATAACTTTGCAGGCGGAACGGGCCCTGTTTACTTGAAAAGAGAGAAAGCGGTGTTGGGAGGCGGCCGGCCGCGTATACACACACACGCGCGCGCCTGCAAGTCCAGCAGTTGGAGGTCTAAATGGAAATTGGCAAAGTTATCTGCCGGTCACATCATTTGCTGGCCGCCCGAGAGATATCAGATGCGGCTCATTTGTTTGGCCCTGCCTCGAAGCAGGCTGCCCGAGAAATTCGGCGAGGGTGCTGCCTTGGCAGCTAGCTAGTGCCGCAGCCTGAAAATTGAAATTAATTTAGCAGCGAGCCTTTGATTCGCAAACTACGCCGCCAAGACAAACACTCTGGCTGCCTTTGCGTCTGGAGCCGGAGAAATTATATTTATTTTGCTCCGCATGGAAAGTTCTCTAATTAGGGATTCGTATTATTTTAGCGTTTTCCTGCGCGGCAAATTGAAAAACTTTGCTGGCTGGCGAATGTGTGTTTCCAGTGAAGAGATGGAACGAGTGTTGGAGTTTTTGCCACCGAGAGCGGAGCGTATGAGTGATTGGCAAATAAACGGAACCAGACGAGTTCGCACGCTTGCGGGCTGGGCTAGCGGGCTGCGCGTCTGCGGTAATCAAGCCGGAAAATTGCCGCCCGTAATTTATAGAGAAACCGCGCCGCGTGCACACGGTCGCTTAGCTTAAAAGGTAATAATAATGAGTCAGCGCAAATGAGCAAAACGAAACCCGATCCAACGCAGCAGCCGCGCACGGTATTAATCCCGCTGTCAGGATTTCTGTAATTCCTCATTAAAATGCCTGAGTACGAGATGAGAAAACGCACCGAGCGCACGAAAACTGCATGTATATTTCAGTGTCAATTATTATGAACACAAAACACAGCAACCTGCCCAGCTAGAGGCGTCAGGCGATTTTTTCACACTTACTCGGTGACTACACCTTTTCTCCTTGGGTAAGCAGATTATACGCCGTCCGACATTCAAAACCTCTATTGCGTGCTCGTGGCTTTGGAGACTTCATTTGATTAAGTGAGCAGTAACTCGAGGTCTTTTTAAAAGTAAATCCCTAGATGAAAAGATTGGACACTAGAACGTGATGTTTGTCTCAGTGGTTGACTTTTCTGAAAAATTTATCTATGTAATTCAAATGAGAGGTAAAATAAATTCACAGCATTAGTTCAAGAGCACATAAAATAGATTTAATTAACACGAGATTAAAATAGCTTTAGTAAACTAACCTAAATCCGTTTACAAACAGGAATCTCTAATTGAATCAATTTTCATTTTATTTGACACAAAATTCTGCAAAAGTGTTTGACTAAATTGGTGTCTAGATAGCATATTTCTTACTAATTTATTTCATGTTTAAAGTATTAAGAATACAAAAAATACATCATTTTAATCATGCGAAGGTTACATACTTGAGAAATAATAAACAGGGAGAAATATCTGTGAAATGTAATATTTTTGCCATTGTATCACACTCTTCTCGCCTTAAAGAACCTTCTATTTGTAACAAGCTTATGTTTAATTAAATGAATCAACAAAATTACTCGCTCACCAGATAACAAAATAAAAATTATGACAAAATTTAAAACTGCTAAACTCATTGCAGAAACCAGAATTTCCGTGAATTTTACTTCACAAGTTAAGTGTGTTTGATGAGGTCCGAGGATGCTGTAGAGTGCTAAATCCTATTCTTCTTTGATTGTTCGCTTTTAGCCACCCATCCTGGCTTAAAATTCGCTCAGACTGGAGCCATTGAGTGTTTTTTTCTCTTTTAAATCTTTATAAAATGTTGTTTAAACAAGAATCTTGATGCTCTTCACCAGAGCATTGAAAGTGCCAACAGCAAAAGCGTCCAGAATAAACAACCCGTAGACCTGCGCTCATTATCGCAGGCAGGCCGCTTCTTTCGCGCGTTTCCACGTAATTATTTTTCTCCCACACACTCGACGCCTCGCTCTCGGTGTGTGCAGCAGTAAAAGACGAAGTGCCGTGCAAGCGTGTTTGTGTGTTTATGATAAACAGGTTGAACACACGGCACGATCTACTTGAAATAAATTAAATTTGCTTTATTATGCGTCGAGGAGACGGCCGGCGCGAGGTAATTCATTTTGGCAGCAGCGTATCGGCGCTGAAAATCAGCTGCAGGTGGGAGCCGCGCGCTCAGACTCGAGTGTCAATTGTTCTCGCTCGCTCTCGGTGCGCTCTCTTTGAATTGCTCGGCTGCCTCCGCAATGGCTCTCCACTTTAATTGGTGCCGCATTATTTCGCCGAGCACATAATCTGTTCAAATTAGTCATCATTACCGTGCGAACAATACTATAATTAATATAAATGGCGGCGCAAAAATGCCAGTCCGCCGGGCGAAATTACCCCAGCTTTTGCGGATAAATGCCCACATGCTCGTCGCGTGTGCTGTACTGTGCGGCCGAATGATAAATTGAATCAGCCCAGCCGATTTTGCGCCGGCGAACAATTCTGCCGACCGCAAGTCGCAAGAAAGTTTTATCCTTTGGCCAAACAGCAAAACTTTCCGTACGACGCTCTATTTGCCTAATGGCTTAAGAAATTTTCGCTAATTAGACCCGTTTGTGCACGAGTCCAATTTAATAGGATTAAAATCGTAGCTGCGAGTTCAAAGGACACGAAATTTGATAAAATTTAATCTCTTTCCTCACAATGCACGAGGCGTAGGGTGCGTGGATCTTTGAATGAGTGCCGTTCCACGTCATTGCTGCACTCCTTGAGTGTTAATTTGTGTGTGTGATTCATCAGCAAGTGGATTTGAAACGCAAAGCCACCCTTTGAAATAGAAACCTTAAACAGCTTTGGCTGATCTTTGTTCATCATGGTTCTCATTAAAAGGGGTCTCTGAATATTGATTCATATTTTGAAGTGGATCGATACAAGGCAATTTTGTGGTGAAACAACCCTGCGCTGCTATTAAAACAATGTGGAAAACGAATCCGTTAACGTAAAAAACGGGAGCTCGTGTTTTTGCAGTAAATTGCATTGGCTCATCCGATTTCACAAGCAATCCATGCAAAATTCTGTTTACACAGCAGCACGTACGTATATCCATCAGACAAATTTATAACTGTCCGTCGACGCATCACATCGGCGCTGTACAAACTTTGCAGTGGCTGAGTGATGAGGTTTTTTTTCCAATTTCCAACTTCCATTTGGCCGTCAATTTTTTCCTCGACGTCCCTTTTCTTTTTTTTCCGTCAAGAGAGGAGGCCAAGTGAGCACAGCTTGCGAGCTTTGCTCCCATGTTTGCAGCAGGTGAATCGATAATAGCATTTGCCGGCGAGTATGAAAAATTTTATCATATAATATCCTTGGTCGGTGACGAGAAAACGTGAGGGGTGCGATCTTGGTCAATTTTCGCTCTCTACGGTGGTCTGCTCACGCCTCGCCCATATAAGTGCCACACCCTGTTCGCCCGAGATATAACTTAGAGTGCAGTGGCGAGTGAGCGAAGCGCGCCGCCGAGCGCTTTCCCCCTGAAAATGCACAGTGTCATAAAAATAAAGGACGACATTTACTCCTAATCCCGCGCAAAATTTTATTTATTGTCATGGTGCCCATCCGTCGTTGCTGAAATATTGCCCAGCCTGCGATCAAAGTGTCTGCAATTTGGGCTGATTGAGAAAGAGACAAATTGCATTTTAGAGGCCCCTTACTGCACGGCAGGGAGTTTACACTTCTCACACTTCTCGACGGCTATTGTAAAGAATCAGAGTAGCCAGCAGAGAGCAGCAACCTGAGGAGGACGTGTTTATTCATTCTTTCCCCGCTAGGCATTTGGCACCAACCTAGTCCAAAAAGCATCAAATTTCACAAGGCTCGCCATAAAAGTTGCAAATCCAGCTGACAATATTTTAAATGAATCACCTTGCTTGAAATGATGAATATATGTTTTTCTTTATTGTATTAAATGAATATCCTTTTCCTTGGATTTCCAGTAAAAAAAATGTCGAAAATCTTAAGATCAAAGCTCTTTTCCTTAATACCTGAATTTCATTAAAAAAATCGGGTTCTTAGCTCAACCAGAAAAGTGTCAATTTCACCTTTTTGATTAACTTTGCAAATCACCTCATAGCACTGGCAATACGAGGGAAGGATATGCAAGGACGGTTACGTTTGAAATTTCCTGGGTCTGCACCCTCTCATATTCGTTTTTCAATCCCTTGTAGGTGCCTCATGGCTAGAATTCACCATCTCCTTCTCGCATCTCGAATCGTTGCTTCCCAAATCAACTTTTCCCACCATCTCAAACGACGCAATTCGGAGCAAGTGACGCTGTGCGACGTTCATATAAATTCCAGCGCTGGATATAAACATCCAAAAGTGCATTGTGTGTTTACAATTTCGGCAGGCCCAGCGGGACACGTGTGTGTTATGACAGCAGCACGACTTCTGTACCTCTTTTCTTTGTAGATTTGCCTGACGGGCCGCGCGCGTTTAATCATCGCCGCCATCCGACCAACCGACCAACCAACCAACTTTTCCCTGAACCAGCAGCTCCGATAAAACAAGCAAACACAAATGCGACTGAATGCTGAGAGCACATATGGCTCAATTTCAGCCCGCTTCTTTCCTGCGGCGTGCGTGTATATTAAATAATGCATTTTACGAGCGGTCCGTGGCTCTGGCTTTATTGGCGCGCCAACTTGAAAAACAGACATACGTGGAATGCTCTGCGTTGTGTATTGCTCTAAATATGTATACCGTGCAGAGACACATTTTGTAAACGGATTTAATATATTTTCAGCCACTAAAAATATCAAACTGGAAACCGGAGTTTAATCGACTTTTCTCACTCTCTCATCATTCTGGGTCGATGGTTTTCGCTTAGTTAGACAGTTGCAAAAATTTTAGATTTTATTCAAGGAAACTCAATCAAGATTTCATTATTGCGTTGTAAACACTTGGAAATCCGAAAAAACAGTCTTATGATGAAAAATAAATAAACTATGACTCATTTTCATCGCATAAGACTGTTTTTTCAGATTTTTGTAACCACATTGAGAAAAAGTATAAAAGCAACTTTAGTTGTCGTCTCCAATCTTGACTTTCTCTCAAGATCATCCGTCAGCACTACTTCAAAACTTTTCAATCTGTCACCAATGTAAGCTATGGCGTTGAGGATGATACGCGATTTACGCAATGCACAAATCACCCGAATCAAGAATTTTAAAGACGGGTTCAAACTCACGGAATCCAGGATGACTTAAACTTAAAGAAACGTCGTTTAAACAAATTATAATGTTGTGACTATAGATTTTCACTTCTGGATTCAATACTAAATTTTTGACTAGTAACGTCAATTCCGGATTAATAAAAGAATAATTATAAAATCTATTCAGATTGGCATGGGCTCAACCAGCATTGGGAGGGGACATTTTCTGCCAGCGTATACACAAATATTATGCATGGGACACGCTATAGTCACGATTGTAAATATTTAATTTTTCACACAAATGATGACCTATTTCGTGCATTTGCGAGTGAGGATGACTGGCAATTCTGTGAAAAACAAATAAATTTCTTATCTGTATTCTAACTCTGGAAGTAAAAACAAGCCAAACTCTTTTAGATCGCAAAATATTATAAGTATCACGAATTTGTTTAACCAGTGCCTGTTATACAGATTCAGATTTGGGACACTTGGGACGTTTAGTATTAAATCATTAATTCATTTTTTCGGAGTAAAATATCCTCTTGAGTTTCCTTGAAGAATTACCAGCGTGCGCCTTTGATCTTTGCTCGAAAATGATTTCGTCCAAACTCTGATGCCACTTAAACCAAATTACCGATGATTAAGAGCAATTTGAGATCGCCTCTCAGCTTTTGCTGCTCATTCTGGAAGAAAACAGGCGAGCGTTGATGCCTGGCGGTCGGGTTGAATATTAATGCATTAATTACCCTTGCTGTGAAGCAACTCTCGAATTAATTAACAAGTGTAAATAATTTGCCGCTGTCTTGTCTTCATTAGCGCGGCGGAGCCAAGCCACGTGAATACACAAACAAGAGGCGCTCGCACCCACATGTGCGCCGAGGCTTTAAGGGTGGGTGCTCGTTGCGCTGCGTATATAGGGACGGATGGATGGGCCCTGGGACTTTGCACAGCGCGCGGCACACGACACACACGCAACTTTCTTGGGCAGTGAGCGAGTAAAAGAGGCGTCTGCAAGTGCGCTGCATGTGTGCCGGAAAGGGAACTTCGTGATTTGTGTCCCTTGCGCGCACAGAAATAATAATTATCGCACCATTTTACGCCTGGCTTCCAAAACAAATAATTGCTTGTCAGAAACATTTGCCCCGGTAAGAAAATAAAACATTACGCTGGGAAACGTGTCCGGACGACGGCTAATTCCAGCAGTGAAACCTGACACTTTTTGTTCCCTTTTCGCCCAAAAGTTTAAGCAGCACAATGTTCCGCAGCCTTGCAAACTTTGCAAGTAATTACGGAAATTACACTCGCCTCACATGCTTCAGGATTTTACTCAGTGGTAATACTTGCAGAGCCGAAATCACAGAAGAAATGAGCTCCCATAAATTCTTTAATCTTTGCCAACTACGTCACGATTAATATAAAGCACTGCAAATAAAAACAAAGCTTTCCTGGACTGAAAAATAATGTAAAGTTTTGTATTTTAGCTACAATGTTTTTGCCTCTTCCCAGTTTAGACGTTGGAGGGTGAGGAGCTAAGTAAAAATGCAGGAGATAATATTAAAAATTTTATTCGCAACATCAAGTTGAATAATGTGCATGTGACATAATCCCGCCGGAATGATATAGTGCGATCCCCCGTCTTGATATCCAATTGTGTGCTTTCGCAGAACATCCACCAAAGTGGAATTTTGTGCTTTCCTCGCAAAGATAAAGCGCTCTGCTGCAGCCGAGACGAGTCGCCTACAGCTGTTGAAAATATTTTATGTGACTAATACCTGTTATTATGAGATATTATAGTGCACTTTAAATTTATAGTGCGCGCAAGGAGCGAACTTCTCTTGACGGAAAAGAAATATTTGTAAAGTAAAAGCCTCTCTGGTGGGTTAGATGCCGGGCGTGATAAAATTATAGGTTCTTGCGCTGCTAGGCCAACAAAGGGTGAAGCCTACTCTATTTAAGGGCCGCCAAGTAGTCTATAATTTGGCGCCGTGATACCATCTAATGGCAGCAGGCCTAAATAATTTATTTCAAACTCACACATTTCCTCTATGCAAGCTGCCCGCATACGGAGATAAATATATTTCAGACAGCGTGCACATATGGTTGCATTGTATATTATAACAATTAATTCAAGTTTTCATCTTCTGACTGACGCGAGTGAAGGAATGACCTGAGATATTTCTCATAATTAATTGCGTGTGAAAACTTGTTAAGTTGAACCCTGAAAGAAGAGAATGATTCCTGGTTGCAGGTTGCATTTTCATAAGTTATTAAAAGATAAAATTTAATAAGAAAATGCAGTCCCAGAAATAGATTAATTTACCGGTTAAAATCCCCGCTGCTCTTGAGATTAATATTTTGCTGTAAACTATTTTTTAAAGATAAATAGCTATTTTTACTAATCTCAATAGTAGTCTCGAGCCATGCGATATAAACCTCAACAAATTTACCTTTTTTTAATATTTTATTTATTGCATGAAAATGTTATTAAGTTAATCCAGCCAATTGAAAGGTGAATTATCGGCTGGTGCTTGTACATACAGAAAAATAGTACTTTTTATGTTAAAGGATATCAACAAATGGTAAGGTAAGCATACTCTCAAAACACCTTTAGTTAGAATTCGTGCTTAGAAGAGTTAACATAAAATTATAGTTGTAATGACCATGCATGATCATCGAGCAGGTAATTTTCGTTATTGCTTCTCCAGTATACCCTAACAATTTAAAAATTTAAGATTTTTAAAAGAAATATATTTAAATATTTTGCTTGGATGAAATATTGAATATTGACACATCTAAAGGAGGCAAAACATATTGAACCAGGAAATTCATTAGTTACCCTACTCAAAGAGCGATTAGAAGAGACTATATACAAGAAATATAATTTGTAATCCGCTTTTAATTCAAACTTTTAGATATGTATGAAGAGAGGCTTGCGTTAACGGCCAAGAGAGGAGGAACATGGCCCGAAATGAATGCCCACACACAATAGCCCTAGCATTTTACCTTGAATAAATTCATTGTCCTGAAGAGGTGCCAAAGACAGGTCCCCAATTGAAAACACGTGGATTTGACACAATACGGACATAATGATGTCGATACCCTGCGAGCCCTACTGGAATTTATAATCTCGCACGCACGAACACGCCGAGTACCACTACCCACCTTGCACTGCCTGAACGGACACTTGACTGTATCAAATGCATGCGCGACCGGCAGGGGATTTTTTATATTTAACTCCACGGCAACTGAACTCTCAAAAGAAGCACGATTTATGGCCCTCTGTGTGTGTATAAAATGCTTGCACATTACGCTTTTTATATTTCGTCTTGGCAAGAGAACGTGAAATGCTCAAAGTGGAAATGGGATTTCGAGGGGCAGTGACGGACGACTCGGCGTTAAATTTACCATCGTGGGAATCCATGATTATTTAAGTTTCCGAATGGACGGTAACTTGCGTTGAAACAGGAGAAAAACAAATTGTTTCGTATGAAATCTTAAATCCCATTCACTCGAAAGTCAAGATTTTATGATATTTGGTACTTTCCCAACATATTTGATGGAGCTCCTCTCACAGCGTGAAGAAAAAGGAAGGCATAGCGAAATATTGTCTCCAAGGAAATCTCTCGACTGTTTTGGTTCTTTTCTCAGAATAAAACTGTCACATCCGATGTGTCAGTGCTGAGCGCAAATATCTAATCATATACAGAACAAATAAAAATATGCCTTTTTCCTCACACAAAACAATTTTAGCGCGATAATGTGTAACGTTCTGAGAAGGACAAACCATTTACAATTGATATTCTCTTCAAATGATCAATTTTGGATATTGTTTGAATGTGTTCCAGACTACCATATGTATAGCTCACTCAGTGGTCCTGCCATAGTGTTGAATTTAACTTTATTTCATCCTTTTGTACAATATAAAATTGGCTATTAATATTCAATTGTTTCCAGAATTACCTTGACTTACAAAAAATTACAACTATTTGGAGTTAACTTCAAGATTTGCACAAATGAAATAATTTTGCACGTTTTGGCAATATTCTACTTCAAATTTGCTTAAGTGGGTTTATTAGGTTTTTTGAGATTTTTTAATTTAAGTCCCATAAATTAATTTGTGTTATTACTCATTGTGTTTATCATATCCATATCGTAATTAAGAAATGGGTATTTTTCACTTTTGATAGAACAACACAGCAAAGAAAAATATACCAAACTTTCTCACGGCTCTTGTAAATGAATTACTGCATTACACAAAATTAATGATCAGCTAGACAGTGTAATGTGAAAAAATCCTGAAATAAAGCCATAGAGACGAGCTTGTCTCCTTGAGTCTGACTTTCTTGCTCATTTTTCTCAAGACGGGCACGCTGCGAACAAATAATAATGATGACGATCAAGCGAGCCATCGGTGTCAGCCTGATGGCACTTCTACAATATCGACGATACGTTAATGGATTTTATCTCAGTGCCACTGATTCTTCACAGAGAAAATTACCATTCGATTTGCGCACAGCGGGAGATTCAATGATGATTACTGCAAATTGCGTGTGCAATATTCAATTTGCAAACGGACGAGAGACTCTAATCTGTCTGTCAAATGGAATTATTATAGAAGATCTCAAGCTGATGAATTTTTCATGTCGAAAGTTTTGCGAAAGCGGACGTATATATATTATGACATCATGTCGGACTTTATTTTGACGGTCGATAACTTTTTATCAAGCCAGAGAATTGTAGGCATGGTGCTCGTTTATTTGAGAGAGGGATCAAAATATTTTTCAAATTTCCGGACGGCCAAAAACGATGCACGCAAGAGGCTCCAAAACGTGTAATGGAGTTTTATGGCATGCGCGCTTCCAGTCAAATTTTTGGCTCCATAAAATAAAACTCGCTGGATGTATGCACGCATTCGGACCATTAATTTTCATCTCGAAGGTGGCTGCTGCTGCCTTTGTTTGCTCTGAGTGGCGTTGAAATTCAGCCAAGGGGGACAGTTGAGCGTCAACGAGAAAGACAAAAGCCACGGCATGATTTGCACTTTTCTCGGCCAAATTTATTTAACTGGCAGCGGGACCACTTAAGAAGAGAGGACTGCCGTTTTTGTTCCGGCTGCTGCGCGTGTCATTCATCGCCGAGTCGGGAACAGGGTCTTTTGATTCACTTTTATTGACCCTCATCGGGCATTCTGAGATAAATCAGCCGCAACGAGACAAATGGTACACTTCAAACAAATTAACAAATGGACCGGTAAACAAACAACACCCTTGACTGATTCCTCGTGAAAGGCAGCGCCTAAAATACTTTGGTGTTATTTTTCCTCCTTTTATTTGTTGCGAGGAAAGTTGTTTTCACATTCTGCTCAGGTAAGACAATGCGAAAATCCGTCTTGCAGAAATCCCAGCTGCCTGCCAACGGCGAGAAATGGATGCTCATCCAGCAAATTGGGACCACTTGGGAGGTGGTTCATGGGCAGCGAGCGAGTGCGTGCCTCAGCATTCCCAAAAGAACCAGTCTGTATTTGCATAAAGTGATTGATAAAGTGAAAATATTTGAATATAAATCGGGCCGTTTTCCTCCAGAGAAATTGGAGATTTTCCGGCTGCACTTTTCCTGCATTTCACAATATTTTTTGTTCCCCCACAGCACGCGGCGGAACTGGGTTTGTGTTTGTTTGGGTGAACGTGAAAATGGTTTGTTAAGGAGAACAGAAAGGAAAAAGGCAAATGTGGAAATCGTGTCGACGCAAAGAAAATCGCAATTGGGAACTTGTTCTGCGAGATGAATTAGCAAACGCTTGGAAAAACAATCGCCTGCGTGCCAAGAAACGGGATAGAAACTGTCTCGGGGAGTTTTTCTCGACTGTCTGGTCTAAAAAAATAACTGAACGGCGAAAGTTCTTGATGGTGAAAAATAAAACGTTGGAAGTCCTATTGGGGAAGTTGTAAAATTTAATTAACTCCGAGAACAGAATAGCTGTTAGGAATGGTCATTACGGATTCATTTCCCTGCGTTTATCAACTTGAATTTTTTTCAAGTAAAATCCGCTCTTGAAAACCAACATATTAAATTGAAACTGAAGGATCCTGCGAATAAAAAAAACGTCAACAGCGACCCACTGAAAGAAACGTTTTCGCTTGAAATCGGAGAGAGCAATCGTGAGGTTGAGGGCGTGCGCACCTTGAAGGCCCGATAAGCAGCACGTGTGCCAGCAGGAGATGCGGAGCCTTCTGAAAATATGAGAAGTGAATGTGTGTGGTTTGGCTACGAGGTGGCATTTTTCGTTTGCGTGAAATATGAGTGAGTTCTGAATTGAGTTTTATGTTTCAATGCTGACATTTCCATCTTGCCGGGCGTTATTCCTTGGTAGTCATGTTTTTGGAATAAATCACCAAGCACCTCTTCTCTCTCTCGTCTCTTTTCCAAATTTGGTTGGCTCGAGTTGTGGGAGGCATTTATCATGTTTGCGGCGCGACACGCAAATAATAGAAGTAGCCGGGCGAACTGCTCGCGTGGGTGCTTTATATTTCATTCCCTTCCGCGCCAATCTCGCCTTGAATATTTAAATCTGCGGAAGGCGATGAAACGCAGCCTAAGGTGGATCATGAATGAACGATCAACATATTAATCGCAGCTTTTTCCGCCTCACATTAATAAACATGAGCATCAGGATTAGTGAATTATTTTCTGCGATGGCGTAATAGGATATATATTAATCTTTCAAGCTGCTGAACGTCTTTTTCGGCTCCATTCACAAGAGGATTTCTCACCGCGTGTAAACGTGAGAAGAATTTTTACAAATTTGCGGTCTTTTCTTACACTCCTCGCTTTTACTCGCAAAATAGAGATGTAAGCAAATCATGAATTAAACAATTTGCCAAGGTACACGTTTTTCGTTTTAACAATTGCACACTATATGGGCAAACGCGCCAATTCTGCGAAACAGCGCTTTTCTCTGTTCTGATCGCAATTTTTTTTATTTATTGTTGAGAGCGGCGCACCCAAATTTTATAGTTTATTTGCAATGATTGGCGGGACGGGGGCCATAAAGTTTTATAATATGCCCTCTGCGTCGCGTACATGAAATATTAATCAATGCTCAGGTGTGTCCGATGCCGATTTCCAACATAAAATCATTCATAACACAGAATTTACACCCGGCGAGCAGATAAGAGACGAGATGAGAGGCGCTGAGGAGAACGAGGTGGAGGTGAAATTTATAAGGCGAGCTCTGGCCTGGCTCGAGTGGCACTGGAAGTGAAATATTGCAGGGCCCACGAGGCCTCTCGCTCGCTGCCGATATTGAAAGTGCTTTTTTACTCGGCCGACGGAAAAGTTGGAATTTATATTGATGATGACTCCTCGGCCGAGTAATTGCGACTGCCGAATATGAAGCTATTTCTGCCTCCGGCGCGATTTTCCTCTCGCGAAAAAAAATTTATTGCCTCCTCCAAAAATCTTTTCTAACTTTTATTGGCGCGCGCGTCTTGTGATGCGAGAAATGCCTCGTAAGTTTTGATATTATTGGATCATCCTGCCAGATCAATGCCGCGCTGTTTGCCTTGCCCATTGTGCTGCTCCGAGCCTATTATTATATTGCTCGTCCGAGACCGACTCTACTTGCCAAGCTATGCAACACGAACCGCTTGCCTGCGTCGCGGGTTGCCTATGTTGTTCATTCACCCCCCTTTGAATGTGACACGGCCAACAGCGGAGGAGAAGGACTCCCACTTTCATCGAGGAAACGAGAAAAGTGATCTGTCGCGTCCGTTCCATGTGAAAACGAGCCCCGGAGGTCTGTGCGGGCACGCACTTATGGGATCACCCACAGGTCATCGCGAGCGTTGGCACGCATACCTTTGAATTATAATACCATATTTTTCAAAATCCGGCGAATATAATTCAGATACAAGATACATGTATAATTTCACGGGCGATGTATCCCGGTGTGTTTGTCCGGATTAAAAAAACAAGCGGCGGCGGCGCGAGCGAGATGGGAGAGCGGAGCGAAAGACCCGTTGCTGCTGGTGCTGCCTTCGTATAGGCCCGGTTTCGCGTGTGTTGTTTGTTCTTTTTGATTTACATGCAGGATTAAAGTCGGGCAAGTTTTCGCTATCAAAATGCTGAATCTGCAGATTTATCTGCTCACCAATGTACGCCACGTATAATACATATAAATTTCTAGCTCTCTTTGTTGTCGGCGTTTGTAGCGGATTTTCAAGGCGGGCCGCGACTGACTGCGGATGCCCACAGCCATTGTCTATCTTCGATATTGCTTCCCCGATTGACGCGTGCAGCGATATTTAAAATGTATGCACGAGGGAACAGCCTAGATCAATTTGTTTGGAATTACACGGCGAGCTTTCTGTTTACTGGCCGGAGCGTCGTATTCCTTGATTTTAATCTACCCTTGAAAAATACGCACTGCGGTGAGTCATATGAATTACTGCCAGCAGAGATATCTAAAAAATTAGAGCCTCCTATTTAGCGTGGTGGAACGAATGTTTGAATAAATCTTATTCAATAGCCACGCATGCCAATAAACCCTTTTTGAAAAGTGAATGAGAAAAAAAATCAGTTTACAAACATTTTCTGCTTTTACAGCTTTTGACCTTTCCATATCGGATGCTTTATTTAAATAAATAAATAAACGGAACGCAAGCTCTTTCTGCTTTTTGGTCCATATAGTGGAAAAGCAATTTTCTCATTCGTGAAACACGTGTACTCGGCTGGTTTATCAAAATAAAAATAAATAAATAACTCTAACTGGCTTTTCCATTGATGGTGCACGGACAGACATATCATGCCAGCGCTCAAACAACCACATATGCCTCTGAATGTGTATGCAGCACGCTTTGGGTAATTCAGCTAGAGAACTGAAAGGAAAATGCGATGCAAAAAAAAGAGGAAACCCACAGCAAACATACACGAGTGCCCGAAGAAAAGCAAATATAAAAATCGGGAAAATTACATCTAACGAGAGGTCGCACGATGTTGCTACAGATATATGAAAGGCAACCCTCTCGAAAGCGGATTCAGCTGCCCATATGCACATTCGCCAACTGAATAGGAGCGATCATTTGCTGGCGCTCAAAATTTATTCAGCATTAGCGAAAGGAGGGAGCGATCATTAATACCAAAATAACACTCAGCCCGCGAACACTTTATTTTATAGTCCATTGTTGTCTGCAGAGGGTTGCTTTTCGAAAATGATGCTGCTCAGCGGCAACATTGCAGCTCTAGAAAAAGAATATTTATTAAGGGTGAGGATGCAAAATATAAAAAGCACGGCTTTTCATTCTGTGTGCACAGCAAAAAAGCATGATGGGCCCCGCTTGTGGAGCGAGTGAAAAGAAAAATTACACTGTCGAGCCCTAGTGTGAAATGCACGCGCGCACTCTCGGTACATGGGGGCACATTGAAGCATTAGCGCAGCAGTCATTGGCGAAACCTATCGATCCGTGTCAATCCATTTTTTATACGGCCAGACTGAAAGCGCGGCTCACGATTCAAGATGAGAAAAGCCAGCTAATGCAGCCGGCCGCCGAAATCAAGGGCCATTTGTTGTGCGTCGTGAATGCTAATTTGCTCGAATGGTGTTGCGCATAATTGCGTCCCCTAGCTTGTAACACTTTCTGACCTTTTGTTGCCGCTTTTGAGGTTGCCCCCATCAGGGGAGCTCTTCAGCTCGCCGCGGGTTGTTAAGCCAATTTTGAGTTTCGGCCTCGACAACAAACACTCAGCAGCAGTCAGAGAGCATAAGCGGCGGCGCATGACTCACTTGAAAATCTGGTTTCGAGTCGTTCAAATATGAAATTGCTGGCTAATGCATAAATGCGCTTTGCCACGCCAGATTTGCATCCGGACTTTTGATTTCCGCGCAGCTGGGCGTGAATTGCGCGATTGAAATCTTCGCTCTCGACTAATCGTCTTCTCAATCTGCGCGCGTACATTGCAATTTAAATCAAGTACGCGTGCATCACGATGGAGACATCAGAATTACGAAAACTCAATCAGAATAAAAGAAGGCGAAAAGCAATTTGCATTGAGAATTTGATACGAAGGGTATCCACACATTATAGCGTGGACTTGTCTCACTCGTGCAGAGAAAAGGCGTCGAGTCAAAACTAATTCAACTCCTCCCGTCTTTCAATCAAGCAAGTAACATTTAACAATGCAACTAAGTCTCTCGAGCTAAATTAAAGTGCAGAGAGACGAGACGACTTCTTTTCCACTGCGTCGTCTGATTGCACAAAGCGTTCGCTGAGCGGAAAAGAATTTTCTAAATTAATTCCGGTCTCCCGCGCGCCCAAGCCGGGGAGAAGAAGCAGCACGTTTGATTTCAATCGAACTGTGCTAAACACAATTAGACCTGCGTTGCATCGCTAGTGATTGAAATGCAAAGCAAAAGCCTTGTTTCCTCGGATCTCTCCAATATCTTTTATATACGCACGGCGTTCATAAATTACGCTTTTGTGTCCCCCAGGTCCTTTGACAAGGCACGAGCATCTATTGTGTTGTCACGTGACTGGAATTGCTATCGGGCCCTGCTCTCAGGATGGCTGGCTGTTTATGAAAGATGCATCCTCCTCCTTCCTATACATCATGCGCGCCGGCTTTCCACCCACTGGATTTAATATGACTTTGAAGCACTCACCATCCACCCCGTCCGGCCGAGTTTTCCCTTTTTTTCCGCGCGCAGACAACAAAGACCGGGCCGGGGGATGCAAATCACGCAATTAAAGCTCGAGAAATTCCTGGCATCGCCCGTGGGCACAGCGCCGTGCACGAGGTCATGGGATCGCATCAACGCACGCTTTCATATGCGATGCCCACACGTCTGTCTCGCTTCTATCCGTATTACGTCACTTTTCTCAGCGCGCAGTCAACACCTAGCACCGACGCAGCGGCGGCAGCGACAGGCACGCTTTTTTAATTGGGCTTGATGAGACGGGACGCTATCTCGCCTTTTTCCGCCGAAAATGCAAATTGGACACGCGGAGCGGATTCCGCGTTAATTTCGGCCTGTTCCTCCCGCGCCCACATTTTCGCACCTTTGACTTGCGAGTCAAAGGAAACGCCGCGCGCTGCACGTTTTGATTTAGGACGGGGAAAAATGTGTCCGGAGAAACGCGATACGGCGGGCACGGATTGATCCGTCGAGTTCGGCGAACATTAAAAGGGCGTATTTCGGAAATTATACGCTTGAATGAGGAATAGCTTAACTAGTCGTCTGAACGCAAACTGTCTGACTGTGAGTTATTTGTCACCATCTGTACCAGCAGCGGAAAGCTGTCTGAACCACCAGCACTGGGTGCCACCCACCCAACCCCATTCGCGCGCGCTTTACACCCATATCTATCGCAGCATGTGAGCTAGGAAAAGAGGGAGGCTTCCAGATAAGCTAGCCTCCAAAAGTCAACAGCAACGAAAAACACCGCCGCGTGCAGCTGCGAAGAATGTGTCTGGCGCTGAAATCTTAACAACCCCTCCAACCAAAGGCCCCATTACTTTGCACAATTAAATCATTAGAAACAACAAATATGCCCCGAGCCTCCCTCTACATATGGCATGTCTTCGGGGCAAGAACGTGAGGGTGTCTTGGGGGTTGTGGATATGAAGTCTGGCTAGTTAAAAAATGCTTGAATTCTACAGGACTGAATTTTCTGCACCAATTGATGCACTTGAAATTATATTAGTGAAATAAAATTATGAAGGTCAGCATTTTTAGTCTAATAGAAAATTGCTTAACGTTATAGTAAAGGATATTTATTTTAGTCTTACATATAATTTTTGAATTATTCAAACAATTTACATATTCTGATCGCTCTACTTCCGTTAATGTTAAGTCAAATATTTCAACGTCACTACAAAAAATTATTATTTGATTTTTATTCATTTGGTATTGACAGATTGGTGCTTGATTTTTGCATGCAAACTTATATAAATATGATGTGATTTAATATGATATATAATTAATATATTAAAAAGAAAAATAAACCACTTAGCAATAAAGAACACCTTTGGTGTCCAAGAAATATGTCATTCACTTAGCAATAAATTTAAAATTGTTCAATTACTATGGTTTTAACCAATTGAAATATCCAACAAGAGCCATTTTAAATTATATACATAAGTGAAAAATAGGTTGTTCGGGGATTAACTCCGGGCCTTGCAAGCTCTTGTGTGCTGTCTCTGACCGCTTTCTCTCGGGAGGGGTGCACCAGTCAAACATCTATGCTTTCTAGGTAGAAGAAAACTGATTTACTATACGCACTATGCGTCACCAACTTTATGCAACTGAAATAGTACCAACCTACAGATATAACAATTAGTTTTAAAGTACAAAACTTTTTCAAGCTATGCAGACTTCTCTACTTTAATCAGAACTCCAATGAATTACCTTTAAATACATTCTGAAAAAATTTCCAATTATAGAAAAAAGCAATTGTGCTTCCCTGCTAAACATTTCACTCTGCGAGCACGGCACTCTGCGGCGTTGTCCCCAACAACTGTTTTCCACCACCCTCACGACACATATCACACATTCATCTGCGCAAGCAGGCAGGGGCTGCTTTTTCGTCGGATGCACGGTTTAGTGTGGGTGTCGTGCTTCAGGATCCGTCTCCGCGGAACAAAAAGCTGAAGCAGCGGCGTGTACGAAGCGTGTAATTTAATTAAACCGAAATCCGCCGCCGTTTGCACTGAGAGCGAGTGAGAGAGAAAAGGCTTTTTGCACCGAGAGCACAAATAAGGCGGCCGACCGGCGACCAGGGCTGCTTGAATAATGGATTCATTTCGACAATTTAGTATCGAACAAGCGACGAGCGTTTAAGATAAAGAGCGGCTGCTTTTGTTTGTTTTATTATGCGACCGCAACGTGAATACACAAAGTTAAAAGACGCAGAGCTTGCCTGCCCGTGTGCACATGCAGTGAACTTTTATAATGTATACGGGTGTATTCGTTCGTCGGCGGCCGCAAAGCGTCGGAGATAAATGCTGTGGTGCGCGACGCTCTCGGCTCGTTCCATTACACCGACACGAGACGAGTATTTTACTTTTTAAGAGAGAAACAAGCACCAATGTTACAGAAAACAAAAGGCAATAATAAAGAAAACATCGTCATGGGAGAGGGTGGCCATAAATTGCGGTCTGATTCCCTGTCCGTCCGCCTGTCTTTCTGAGTGAGCACCTCCTCCCTGCTGGGTGCTAGACCAAACAATATGCTCAGCGCCCGCCACAAAAAGCAAAACTGACAAATTTATCAGCTGGCCAGAGGAAGAAAGAGCAAAGAGCCGCGCTTTTTATACTTCTTCGATTCCCAATATATGAGCCAGTGCGGTGGAACTGTTTTCCAACCCTCGTTGGATGCGACGTAATCTTAAGCTTATTATGGAAATTTCCTCGTTTTTTGCTCCACACAGACTCGCTCTCGGCGTTTTCGTATGTAAAAAGTTCGAGCGTTTGATCAAACTCGCGGAAAATGTAGGCGAACGCACATTGCGGCCAAGTCGAACCGCCCACCGGGCTCATTGTCGAAAGAAAAAGTCTAGCTTTGACGACGACAAAGGAGACGCTTTCGCAGAATCTTAACTGCAGAGATGAGAGCACGCCTGCTGCAAGTATAAAAATCTAGATTAGAGGCGCCGGGGCCAAAAGTAAATTGAAAAAGAGACAGAATGGCAGGTCAGAAGAGATAGAGATCGCAATTTATTGTTGTCTTATCGCGCAGTCTAAATTGGACCTATTAAGGTTAAGGGATGCTTTATTAATCTCCACTTTTCAAGAGTCTTGCCGCGCGCGCGGCACAGCAAGAAAGATATTCTTTCTTAAAAGCACCGGCCGAAGACAAGATAGAACGACGGGTAATTTATTTTTATTGCCCTGAGATTCGACGCGTGACTTTTCCGAGACAACAAGAAAAACAATAGGGGAAGACTGGTGTGAAAAGGAAATTGAAAGAAAAAGTATAAATCGCCTGCACCGCACAGGGGATAATAAGGTTATTTATTATATTTGCGCTTCTGCGAGAGAGATGATTTATTCCAGACAAAATTGCGAAAAGAGAGCGGAATTTGTATTCATGGGACGCTTGAGAGGCCAAAAAAAAAGTGGAAGGCGGTTACCTCAGCTCTTCTCGGCACAGAGGAAAACTTGCAGCGCACAGACACAAGGAAATAAATTGCCTCGGCTTTTCGGTATTTATTATACAACTGGAAACAGATCTAATATTTCAGGCCGCATGCGGAAAGCTCATCAGGCGGATCATGTGGATAGATGCACGGCCCATCACCGCGCACGATGAGATGAAAAGTGCGTTCTGGGAATTGTAAACAAGCGGCCTTATTTATTCTCGCGCGCGCAGCCGCCATTTATAAAGCGCTTTTTGCCAGTCCGCGTCCGCGGACGGGCCCGGCACGAATTTGTGATGTATGGTGCTCAAAAATTTAGGCCTCATTTTCACTCCCTCCAGAGAGGCTTTAAATAACGTGGCGCAGGAAGCACGTCGTGATGAGCAGAAAATGTGCCAGCGAATTCTTGTAATTCAATCACCCTGGCTAATTTTTTCGGCCTCTACGTGCTTGGAATTGTTCTTTCCGATATTCGCTTGTTTTGAATGAAAATAAAAAAGTTGCACATAAATTTCAGCTGCCATGAATATTAACGGTTCGTTGTAAAAATACTGGAAAAATCTAGGGGCTCAAATTTTTGGAATGTTTAGTGTTCAAGGATCGACTTGATGAAAATGTCAAGTTTTATTCCACATACCATTAAATTAATTGAACATCTATGTTTTTAAAAGCATGTTAAAATACTATACATGTACATCATTGAAAAATTAATGTGGTGGGACTAAAATTTGGAGATCAGTGTTGTTGGAATTTTTGGAATCAGTAGCCGAGTTTGCAGCGGACAAGCGTTGGACAAAGGGAGCGGCTAGTAAATTATGACGTCATCATTGCTCTGAGGGAATCAGCTTTTACAGCGATTATTGAGCTTCTTGTTGGATTTCCTATAATTTTCCTATATTATTTATAGGAAAATATTGGAATTTTAAGGATATTATCCTTAATTTGCACGGAATCAAAAAATCATGACAACAGGAGAAGAGTGACCTAAACTTTACCAGGATTAAAAATAATTACGTCACGATGTACCCGCCGCTTTCTTTGTCAACTAACACGGATGCTGATACAAAAAATCCTAATGGCATTCCAAATTCATATGTTCGCGTAATTGCAAAATTTTGTTCGTTATAAATATCCCGTGTTAGGTAAAAAATATTCTTACCCTGAATCTGAAATGACAATAAAAAATCAATTATTGGCTCTAAAAATGAAAGATAATTCTCTTTGAGCAGCCGAAAAATATTGAAAGGACACTTTTTGTGAAAGGATAGACTCTGGCGTGAAATTAGTAACGTGTAAAAAGTGCCAGCGGCCGTCGTTTAATATAAAACTTTCCGGGCAGCAAGGAGAGAGAGCGAAAAAATGAAAGACCTCCCGCACAATAATAAAAAGATGAAATGCCATTATGCCAAAATGACAATAAAAGTTGTGATCACAATGGGTGCTTCCATTTTTTGCGGTCGGCCAGCGCACGATGACTTTCCGATTTCGCCTGCTTTTCTCTCCGCAATAAGCTGACCGGCGGCGGACGATCGGACCCGCCGGTGTGCCAAGCTTGTTGTGACACGGAACCCTGTATGTTTTGTCACAGGCAGCGTGCTTGAGAAGAATGATATGATTTATTGGTGAGCCGATTGTGCCGCTAAGTCGGCGAGGCGCGTAAAAAGCACAGCAGACGAGAGAGAGCCAGCTGAAGGGAAGTGGCTGGAGGGGACGAAGGGTGGTCCCGCAGTGCACATGCACCCCCGCTGCCTCGTCACGTCTTTAGTTACACTTGCCTGAGAATATGTCATGCCTCGAGTCACGCTCCATTATTTATTGTTATTGTTGCAGCTGCTCGACTACATAGTCGGCGTGCGAAATTAACTCTGGCGCAGCAACACGAGATTTTGGCAACGCGTGGAGCAGGCTGATATAAAAATAAAAAAATTAACCGTGCGCGCGTTGGCGGCCGCGTCTGTGCCCAAGTGTGTTTTCGTTGGTTATGTTTGAATTTTAAGAGCTAACTTGTGTTTTGTCTCTTCAGCGCAGTTAGCTCAGAAATGACGGAAACCAGAGAGGGTTTCTCATGACTCGGCGTCTTTCGAAATAATATTAGCACACGGGCCCTTTTAGAACTCTCTTCTGCCGCCGAGTGGTTTGAGATAAAAGTTGTGCTGCGCAGGACGTTTATACGCGCGGCAGTTGAGTTGAATTTGTTGCAAAGTTGTTACTCGCCAGAGATAAATATGCCTGCATGCGGAGAGCACACATAGTGAAACAAACCGGCCGTATTTTAATGTGCAGATAAAGTTGGCCTCGTTTGCATATCGCTTTATTAAAAACACAACAATTTTTGCTTTTGTCAGTGGGAAATATTTTTGCGAAAATATCGCACTCCATATGACGCACAACATCCATTTGGTGCGTCCGAAAATAATAATCGTCCTTTTCTGCTGCACCCTTCTCGTGCCTGGTGCGTGCGAAAATAGCTGGCGGAGCCCTATTAATTTGATAACTTTTTGCGATCAATTAGGGCAATGGGTGTGCGCGATTTCGCTGCTCTCTCCTCGCGGCTCGTGCTGGCGAGCGGCGTATCATAAGAGGCGCTCGCCGGCAATCAATTATTAAAAGTTATTCCAGGCTCCCGAGTGCCAAGTTCAATTATTGTCGGTGCGAGATGATGAATATCGCCGAATCAATCTTTCCAGTACCGGGACTCGCATCGGCAAAACAGCGAGCAGGCGCTAGACCACCATCAAGCCGCTCGCTAATATTTTCTTTCCTCCTGCGCTTCCATCAGTCTCGAGGAGGATTTCTTATTCCGCTCCACGAAAGCCCAATCGATCAATCACGCTGTGCGGTGTCAAACTTCTTAAGATGGATACAATATGGAATGGAAAATCGCAACCATAAATATTTCATGCGCGCCCTAAAATACATCTATAAGCAGAAAAATATTGCACTCTGCGCTGGAAAAATGCGATGCGTATCAATAATGGCCGTGAGCCGAATCCCCATTGTCTACATAAATTAGGCTGCTGCGCGTAGCCCTCCTTCAACCCCTCGTGACAGCAGCTCCTCATCTTTCTTCCAAGCCCGGTGAATAAATTTAAAACTTTTTCAGTCGATATGGAAATGTGGTGTGGAAGGTTAAAAAGGCTGCAGAATTTGCATTTCATGACACAATTTAAAATTTTCTCTGCGTACTTTGATAGCAGCTTATTATTATTTATTTAGTTGTGCACTGAGAACTCGTTCCATTACCCAAAATATCTTCATGAATTCAGGTCATTTGATCCAAACAAAATAAATTTGACGGATTGTTGAACTAATTTGACATTGTCGGGTAAAATGTTTTCTATAGGCTGCAATTACTGCAGCCAACAATGCACAGGAAGCAGTTTGGTTTTTTTAACAAATGGAAAAGTTATAAATTGCCTTTGTAAGAAATCATTTTGTTAAATTCTAATCATTTTCAGAATTTTAAACTGAGTGTTTTACATATTATATTTTGAATTCATGGTTTATCATCGTACACACTCATATGTATAAATACAGGTAGGCTCTTGTGATTATTGACGACCAATTTGCGCTAGTCATACCTAAATCGTTTTCTCACCAAGAGTTGGAAAAATCTGTCATAAATTACTTTTTCAAACGTTAACTCGCTTGAAGCATCTTGATTTTCTTTAATCTGGAAAGTATATAGGTTGAATTTGGCGGACTATGAAATCGTCGAATGATATAGATATAGGCTCTAAAAGAGCTTAAATGACAACCTCGCATGGGGATAAATATGAACAAAGGCGTTGTTTCTAAACACTGAACTTCTTCGACTTGCCTATCATATGGTTTAAATGGTTTAAATTTTTTATTCATAAAAAATCGTTAGAAACCCCCCACAACGACACATTGGTGGTCTTTGACAAACATATGTTTTCCCAGACGCCTCTTTATACGATGAAACAGTTGCAGGTTTGGAGCCTCTGTTTTGGTGTCAATGGAGCCATTTATTGGATTGATTTCTGCCTGTGACCACCATCGGTCAATTGCAATAAATCTTAGTCCAATTATCAATTTGAGTTTGCCGCAACGACGCGGCAAGCGAGGTAAGAGGACAATATCTGCGCGCAGCATAAAAAATGAGGGCCGCCTTGTTGACGTTGTGACCGTGTGCGACGATACTTGAGCTGATTAATACCACGCTACACGATATTATTAAAGGTGTACCGGCGAGAGATACATTTTGCGAAGGTATGATAGCTATATATAGGAGGAGATTATAAAGGAGACTCTATCAAAACGAGCGCTGCCAAATAATATATCTCCACACTTACCGTCTTTTGCGGCCCACGCGGCAAGTGAGAAAAGGAGCTCCTACACGCGCGCGACCGAATGAAAATAACCCACAAGAAGGCTCCGCGCGTCGCTCTTTTTTGCAATAACTCAACTTCGTGTTCGGAAAGGTGTGCTGCGCGGAAAATAATGGCAGGCCATATCGCTGGTTTGCATTGAGAAAAAAGGGCTGCGTCTGCATTCCCGCCGGCGCATCCACAGCAACGAACTGCCGGAATGAGATTTTTATAACGCTTACCGAAAGCTTTCGGGATGATCTCGGTGCGCTCTCGCGGACGACTCGGTGCGTGGGCCTTTGTCTTAAAATGTTTATTATGTTTCCAGGTAAAGTGAAGGAGTTTGCCGTGCACTTGAGAAAAATTCTTTTGCGCGTGTTTGAAAATAAAATGTGCGCTCGCTGCCTGACTTGTTTCGGGTTGGTGACTTTAATCCGCAGAAATATGTTAAGCACTTGTCATTTGCATAATCCGTGATATTCCGATTTATTTAATAGCACCACCTGCTCAGTTGCACGTCTAAATTTACAAAGTATCACACTTCTTCCACTCTTATTTATGTGATTTATGTACGCGACCGAATTTTAATTGCTTAATTAAAAAAATGGAATTACTATTTTTGCAAACAAATCAAAGAGAAATGATACTCTGCCCACTGACAAAATCTATGCTGCCATTTACCTTAACTTTAATGGTAGATTTTTCCTTGGCGCAGCAATTTAAATATTGAAATTGCGAGCACATGTCTTTCAGCTAAATTTCTTTTTTGTTTCGCCATATTTAAAAAAAAATATCTTGCAGCCATTGTGAATTTAGAAAAAATTGGGAAAACTTTAATTTTATGAATTAGCTTTCTGCTCATCAGACGATTGTGAGTTATTATTAATTGTTGTTAATAGTTTGTTCAGAGATTTAGTTAGCCCATGTTAATATTTCAATTTTACCCGTCCATGTGGGAGGTAATGGAATTTTGCCTTTTGAGATTTTAAAAGTTTAATTTTCTATTCAATCAAAATTTAGCGCGTAATTGCGATTTTAAAATTAGTATCCCATTGGCACCTATTCGCAAGTTTACCCATTGATGTAGGTTTAAAGCGCAGTGTCTGTTAGCATAATAAGTCCCCTAAATAAGAATTACATTTAATATAGAACTAAGTCGTTCCACCAAATGATCTATTATGCTCCTTCCAATCCGATTCTCACTCGTTATAAACTTTTGTGAACGGCGCCACGGAGAGCAACCACGCTCCATATTGGAAATCCCGGAGGCGTTTCTTTCAAAATGTGTCCAGCATAAGCCAAACGACAAAAGGACACATTTTGCGCTCACTCTTGATTCCTAAACCCCTGCTCTGCAGATTACATCCATCCTTAGGAGTTCATGCAGCTCGCAGCAGGAATATTCTACACTTCTTTTCGCTCCTGTGTGGGCCGCACATGAAGTACGTGCAAAAGATAAAGATTAGCGCTTGGCCATGAAGAGAGCCACGCTGTTCGTTCTTTCCGCGGAGACAATCGCTGCTTTCTGCTGCGAGACAGTGTGTGTGTGTGTATGTGTGTACGCCGGTTTATCGCGCCAGATCCTTATGGCACGGCCGAAAGGCCCGGTCGGTCGGCCGACATGCTCAAAGAAGAAGAGAAATGGCCAGAGATAAGAGCAGTCCCTTTGTATTCGCTGCAAGTACACTCGGCGATAATTTCTTTATTTTTTCGTCCCGACATGCCGCATGTTCATGATAATAATTACAGTATTATTTTTGATGCCAAGGAGAAAGATCAAATGCGCCGAAATTCTACTGGACGAGGTGCCCGCGCCGATAAAGTGACAATTAATTGGCTTCTGATCCATCATCCGGCGTCCAAGCCGATTTTTATTAGGCAAACTCTCCACGCACGAGGGGCACGCCCTTCACGCGGTAATTTTTTTCTGATTTTTATGTGTTAATAAAGGCGCGAAGGTATAATTCATCCATCATCTTCCTGCAGGATTTTATTCAAATATTAATGACGGCCCGTGATATGGAACAAAAGGGTTGACCTCCGATGGACCTTTTCGTACAATTTTTATGGAAATCACTCTATCAAGTTTATTATTAAAATAATTGGTTCACGCCCGCAGACTTTCAATCACGAAACCGAACAGCAGCAGGTAATCGCTTTTGGTGATGGAAAAAAATATCTTTGGAACAAAACGAGAAAAGACCTCCAAGCGTGTGGTTAAAAGTGGGTTTTCTCTTTAGCGATGTAACCTTCGCACTTCTGGTTAGAGTTTTGATGATAAAACTCGTTTAAAACTCATTTGGAATTTTGGATTCTGAAAGAGGCGAGAGGAATGTGTTGTTCCGACTGTAAATTGCCTTCATTATTATCTTCCTCTTGGATCCGACGCGATTTCCAACCCGTTCGTGCAGCGCTTTTCGTGCTATAAGTAACACTTTCGGGACCACCAAACAAGCAGATCACACACATTTTTTAAACAAGGATGGTTCTCCAAATTCCCCACAGTCTGCTTTGGGTCAGGAATACAGCCGCGTGAATAAATATTGAAATTTTGTGACGGGCCACAATATAACCGTCTCGTCGTTTTTCTTTTCGCCATGGGATTCTTCCTCATTTGCGCAGAAGCCATAAAAACAGGGCGAGCCCGCGACTCCAATAAGACTTTTGTTTACAAAAGACGCTGCTGCTTAATTAAATTGGCCCCATCTCCATTACAGACACACAATTGAGCAACATGGTAGGTACACACATTGGGAGAACAAGTTGTTTTTATTGCTCTCACATAATAAGAGAGGAATAAACGAAAAGGAACACACGAGCTTGTTATTCTCGACTAGAGGGACAAAGTGCCCGGCGTCGGGAAATCGCAGAGAGAGGTTTTTAAATCAATTTATTTGCGCATAAAATATTGCCAAGTGTTGGGAGGGCGAAACAATGCGTAATAAAATTCAGCGCACACGGAAAACGCAGGCCGGCAGCTCCCTTGTTCGTAATAAACAGTAGCTGCGGCCGAAAAGTTAAAAAGCATCGAGGGTCGCCTGAGGGCACCCACCGAAAACACAATGCACGCCAGGCTGGCCAAAAGAGTTTTGGTGCGGGCAGCAGGAGCTGTGCAAAAATTTGCTGGGTCGTGGATTTGGGGCAGATTGTGGCCAGCAGCTTTTCAAATTCCTCTCCTCCGATTCAAAAGCTAAGTTTAGTGAGGGACCTCAGATTAAAACACGTCCCGAAAGCCGCCACTCGGTGGGGAGCGTTGTGGCCACAAACGGTTTTATATTTTTTCAAAGGTATATACACAGCTACCACAAAAGAACGAGCATTATTTGATTCCATCCAAACATCCAAACGCACATTAAATTTTAAAGAGAGACTTGCAAGGTAACTCTCAAGTTTAGTTTGTGGGGGATTAATTGAATGAATTTCCTATTTAAAGATTTTCCTCAAACATGAGACAGTAGGAAATTTTTCAGAGTATGTGTTTTTTGCTCTTATAGAATATAATTTTTATTTATCAGATGCCAACGGCATACAACTATTTACATTTTAAATAAGGCGCAGCATTGTAAGCGATTTCGGTGTCATAAGACATATTCAAGTAAATGATAAATGTTAGATAGGATGGTGTAACAAGCTATATAGTTGGAATTACGATGAACATGCATTTGCATATATACCAAATTTACCGAGGTGGAAACAATCATTTGAGCATTATTAGTTTTGGTCCAATCGGTGTTAATCATAGCAGGTGTGTCATAGAATTTTGGATCGACGGTCGTTTAATATTCATTTTATTTATAATTTTGCAAACACGGTGGTAGTTAGTAACGAGTATTTCAATTTTAAATCATTTACAAAGAGATACATTTGAACAAGTTCATAAATAAGTCTTGTCGTCATTCTCTTATCATCACCAAGGGCTTTTTTTAAAGAAGCGTGACGATGCTTTTTCTAAATTATTTAGGTCATTGAGAGTTAAACGGCTTCAACACCATATTAAGTGGCAAGTTTTGCACTTCAATTCAGTTTTATTAAAGTTGCGCGGGCTTTTTTCAGAATATATAATTGTAATTCACCCAATTCGATCTAAAATGTATTTTTAAATTCATTGTCAGCGTGAATTTTAATTTACTCGCACTTATAAATAAAGGGAATGCATTCCCGTAAACAACAAATCCAATGTGAGTAAAAATTAAAATTTCTGAACATACATATAACAAGCATTCAAATGGTCAGAAAATTTTCATTTTTCTAGATTTGAATATTTTAGAAATTGTGTGATTGCTGATTTTCCTCGTAAGTGTGAGAAAAATTACAAATTCTATATTTTTAAAGAATTTAAACTTATTGCTACATCAGGTCAAATCACGAATTAAAAAAAAAGAAAAACAATACATTCACCGCACCAACAATTAAAACGCATAAGAATCCTAAAAGCTTCATTGTTAGAAAATGTTTATAATTTGATTTTTTAGAATCGTTTTTTTGTAACTTTAGCAGAGGAAAACAAAGAAAAACGCCCGACAAATAATTTCCAGCGACTAAATTCCGCTTTCCATTGGTCATTTTTATATTGTGGCGCAGGGTCGGCTTGCAGAGAGTGTGCGGTTATTTTGGTAGACCTCACCTTTTGTGTAGCCACTTCATTATCAATTGGCCAAACAATGGCAGCGAGCGCCGAGATGTAGTTATTAAGCAAAATCAGTCTCGGGCTCCTTTTACGGTAGCAAATAAAAGCAGCCGCGCGCGAAAAGCAGAGGAAAAGTTGAAAAGTGCCATGCTTTTTGCTGGCAGTTACACGCGTTGTGTCGTGTCGGGAAAAAAAGCTGGAGCAGTGTGTGTGCGAACGGCTTTTGAATATGAAATTTATTCGGAATGAGAAGCGTAGCATGACTAAACAACAATCATTTAATTGCGAGGCACAATTTTCCTGCATATCGCTTTTCATTCGGCATCAAGTCTGCTTCTTGACAGCTTGACAGCAACGAGTTCACTTCTCTCAATAGCCCATTGCAGCCTTTGTGAAATTAAATTAAAATTTCTCGCCGCGTTAAAGTACACGTGATATTGTTAATTTCTTTTGCTCGTCCTGCCCGTCCGTCGCTGTGTACATCTCTGCTGACTCGTGTACAGCGCGCGTTTATTTTTCGCGACTCGACCTAATGTATTTTCGCCGACGTGCCGAGTGTATATGCATTGTGTTTCATACTCGCGGCCGTCTCTTGTCTTGCCAACATCAATTACCTTACGTATGCGTGTTATTTGTATGCGAGCAGTGCTCTTTGTAATTGCTTTGGCATCGGCTCATAAGCCGAGCATATGTGCAAGCTTTATCTTTCACCTTAGCTCGATTCAATGCACTTGAGATGACATGATAAGTCATTTTCTATCGAGAAAAGCGGCGTCACGGATTTTAAATTAAAACGCAGCTACGAGTGGGAAAACATAATCGACTTCTAGAGCAATCTCATCAATCAATAGTAACGTTTAAATTTGAAGCAGCAACAAGTACAATAACACTGTCGTTACAATCTTTCTTTGTTAAATAAACTAGCAATAATATTTCCACTTTAATATAACGAGGGAAATAAATTGAGTTCCCTCAAAGGAAAAATTGAGCACAGCACAGCTTCTGAAACTAATATGTAGCTAAATTCAGTGGGCTTATATATTTTTCATTCCTCTGCCAAGCAATCAAAAGTTAGTATAGCTATTCCATCAAAATAAATCTCTTTAATGACCTAATACCTTTTCATCAAAAATTAAAGTAAAATTGATCCAATTTTTATCCCACGCACGCACCTTTTGAGTTAATTGAGAATATTTTAATTTGACGTCCTCCAACTCACTCATTTTGGGCGTTTTAATTTCATTTCTCAGATAAAATCAGTGCCACCAATTGGAAGAAGCAGACTCGATCGAAATGTTAATTACAAGGCAAAGTAACGACGCAGGTGTGCGTAAATAAAAATCATTGGAGCTGTCAATTCGCGAGAGGGCGTTCGTTTTTGCAGATCGATCAGCCCTGCGCTGCGTGCAGAGGAGTTCGCCGAAATTAATGCAGGGAAATTGGCAAAGCATCCAGCAGCAGGCAGCTCCTGCTGGATTAATACCCAAGCCCACGTGAGCCAGCTTCATCAAGTGGGCAAACACATTTTTAAAACTCAGCTGACTGGCGAGAGAGCGCAGCTCGTTAACTGATTCAAATTACAAACGAAGGCCTCTGTGAGAACGAAGCCAGCCGGAATAATTTCGCCGCTAATATGATATGCGATCTAAATCTTACGTACGAGAGCGTTTAGAGTCAGTAGCAATGACAAACCGACTCAACGTTATAACCTGTTCTCCGCTCTTTCTCGTTATAAGGGTGGTCCATCAACTTGTTTTATTATATTAGCAGCGATGGCTAAATATTATCGCGCGCGCGAGAGGCAGCAGACAAATCGGTCTCCATCAAGCACCGTGCGCAAAAATCACATCTCATACTAACACTTGTGTGTTTCTTCTCTTATAATAGCACCGCGCGCAGGTTTATTCACTCACTCCGCATTTGGGTGGTCCGAATTTAAAATATGAAAAACATTAGCGAGCGCCGGCCTCGCCTATTATATTCGTGCCGGCTGGGCCACCTTTTGTGCTGCAGTTTGTGAGTAAAGCACACCCCACCTCCGCGTGAATGAAATTTTAAGAGGGTTCTCAAAATCTGATAAAACTCTGTAGCGTGTATGTGTGTGTTTGTAATGTGAAAAGGATGAGACTTTCTGCCGCTAAAGGAAAGGTGAATGTCTCTGCCCAAGTTTCCGATTCTTATCCAGCAAGGGACGTCTGCTACTTTAATAATCCCTATGGGAGTTTTTTATGACATTATTTTCGTGATTTATAACTTTTGAAAAGTTTTCTCAGCGAATAAAAGGTAGTTAATTTTTATTTGCTGGGAAACTTTGGCATTCGCCAAATTGAGGGCAATGGGAATCGCAATAACTTGTGTGTGGTAGCTGACGGCTGCTTATTAAGACATTTCGCGTGTTCATAAAATCAGGTGGGTTCGCGAAAATCACCGATTGCCTAATTAGGATTTATATAGACTTACCGCACATGTGACTTTCAATCAAAATAAAGCGACTACTTGGCCTTTTAAATAGAACGCCACAGCCAAAAGTATGCCAAAGAAGGCAGAAAAATCATCATGAAAATGAAGGAAGGTTTTGTCTGCTCTACGTGATGGAAAAAGATGCCACCCAGGATGATCATGCCGATAAAAATGGTATTTGCATAACTGCTGCTGCCGTACGAGCAGCAATTTCGCCGTTGAGTCACCGCAGTGCGAGGCCGAAAATAAAATGTCGATGCGGTGATGCGTTGGGAGGCCGTAAATTCCCGATATTTATACTTTTTTATTCTCACACCCCATATCAACATTCGAGCGAGAGAGAAATGTCGGTCACGATGTCACACACGATTCCGAGTCGTCCAGCTGATTGAACGCGTTTGTCACAAAAACAGTGAGAATCACACTTGGCCGAACCCCAAGCAGAAAAAGCGGCTTGCACGATAAATCTCGTGCTCAATCAAAGAGTCAACGTAGCGTCATTTCCATAAATGATAAATTTCTGCCAATCGGCTTGACAAGCGTGCGTGCGTGTTTGGAAAGGCTTAATTCCTGTGTGTGTGGCGACCGTTCGACGCACACGCATCGGGAAATCGGCTGCACTCTGTATGCACTCGCATATTGTCGGGGTTTCCGGTCCAATCGCATCTTTCAATCGGGAATATAAAAAAGAATTGGTCTGTGTCCGCCCTGCAGCGTAAATATGATATCTTTCTCCTCTATAGCTGCTGGCTGGTCGGGGAAAGGACACGTGTCGGCTCCGTGATTGTGTTTGTTCGCAACCCCTAACCTAGGCGCACACACGCAGGGGGAGGTTGCATCCTGTTGGGTGGGTGAAACAGCACAGCGTCTGCACTCGCGGCTGCCGAAAGGACATTGTGCAGAATTGCTTGTGTATGCACCATAATAACGCTTACAAAACCTCCAGCGCTGCACGCACCCCAAACAGGGGCAGTGAACAGAATTTTAATAAAAAAAATATAAAATAACTGTTTTAAATTGTATTTTATTTTAGTGATTTTTCGAAACCATTGTTCAAAATGACCGAGTTTAATGTATGAAATTTTTTTCAAATAAAAATTATATTATAAAATTGTTATGCACATATATTATGCCGATTATAGCAATGACGGCCTAAGTTTATGAAGTTAAAAAAATATTATTCATTCATCATTCAAGCTTGTGAAAATAAATAGTTTCTGTGTTAGCAAGAGAAGAGGGACAGCGTGCAAAATTTAAATTTATTGCTAATATAATACGTGGTTTTATTACAGTTCAGTAAAATTATCCAATATTTGCACATTTGATCTGGTTTTTCACTGCCCTGCAGCGCCCTGCGTTACATATTTCGAGTGTGTGTAGCAGTTGTCAGAAAACGTGTACACCTTTGGCATGATGTCATGCTCGGGTGGCGCTTCCAAGCCGATATATATGTGCACGCTCCGCAACTTCTCTCTCTCGCCCGTCTGTCTCTGCGGTGTGTGCGTACACTCGCCCCCGGCACTCTCTTCAAATCACTCAACATTCTACAGGGGGTCGAAAGCTGCCGAAAAAAGAATTGCTGCGCCGATGTGTTTAGTCTAAAATTAAATTGCGGCTGCATTTCCTTTATGCGGCGGCGGCGACGGTGCGGCACGCGTGCTCTGCTCACTGTCCCGTGTGCGCGCAGATAGAGGTGATAGAGAGGGTTGCGTCGCCGGCTGGAATCCGACGCATAAATTAGTGGTGCGCGCCAGCAAAAGGTGTGGAATGCTTTTACCGCTCTCGTCGCACATTAGCCAGTCAAATTAAAGCGTTATTGATCGCCTTTTAACCCAACAGCTCCGATTTTTTTTATGTCCGCTTCATAAAATTAGGGATTTTTACAGCGCTCGTGTTGCGATATCTTTACGAGATCTAAATTCGAATCGGACCATCTCGTGAATCACGGTGGATTTACAAAGTCGCCTTATCGTCAACAGCAGTAGCTTTTATGCATTTCGAATAACACACAGATTTGCGCAATGTATATTCACCAGGATTATTTTTGCTTTGCCGCTCACGGGGGAGCGCGGATGAATTATAGAGCCTGATTGTGTGTCAATAGCGCGCGCACACAAGATGAATAGCACCCGAGACGTTTATTCAAACCTCTTTGCTGCATTATTCTACGCTCGATCGGGGCATAAATTAAGTTCGGAAGGAGCGAGTGAGTTTCGCTCTGAATAATAAAGCGCAGCGTTTTCTGCCTCCGCCGATAAAGTTTCAATCCAATCTCGGCGCCGTGTGCCAGCGTGCACTTATTGGGAAAACTTTTAAACACGAAACGCTCACTCTCTCTCGATGTTCTGCTCACAAAAGCGTTTCGGTATTTATGCATAATAGATATATAATATGAGGGAAAATATAAGTTACCAAATTGCCGCTGCAGGGCTAATAAAACACGCGCCACTTAAAGTGTAAGCAACGCCTTTCGGACGGCGAAGGAAAAGCATGTCGGGGATGGCGGGCGGAAAAGGCACCGCTTTTTGCTGCGCTGCTCGCGTCTCGTGCATGCGTTTCTTTGTTTTTATCTTTTGCTGCGTGTGCAAGCTGCCTCCGCGCGTTGTGTTTTATTAATATGAAACTGTAAAAACAACGCAGAAGCAGTGAAGCTGTAAAATTGCCGCTGTGTAAATCTTACTTGAAATTGGCAATAAAACGATCCTACCTTGGGATTCATTGTGTGTAGATTTATTGGCACATAAAAGAAATGCACAATATAAATGAGAGCGGCAGCGCGCTGCCTAAATGCTCTCATTTCGTGATTTAATCTCTGTGCTTTAATTGCCGTTTGACGAAGATAACACACACAAGAGCGTTGCCGCGGTCCGGTTTAATGAAAGCAGCGTTCAGCACAGCAGCGAAAATGGTATCGCCCAAACTAAACAGCTTACAACACAAATAATGTAAAGCACTCCATCAGAATTTGGGCCTACGTCAAAGCGGATTAGACCAAATAAAGCGCTCTTGGTGACATTTTAATTTGAAAACTAAAATATTGTACGAACATTTCAAACTTCAATTTCTGTTTAATATTCACGCTTCATGTAGCGAAAGGGAATAGCTTGAAAATTTGAAAGTAAGGAAAATATGAATTCACAGGAATACGTAAAATGAGACAAAAATGAAAATTTCGCTCCTAAAAGATAATTTTCTGTTATCTCAATTAAATAAGTACAATTTGCACTTCATGATTCAGAGAGGGTGTATAAAAATAAAACAATTTGAAGGAAAAACTAAGCCAAGCCTTTGTTTTCATTTGTTTATTTTATGATCGAGGGCTGTTAGAAGTGTCAGAAATCCAGGATAATTGCCCAGCTTTGCAGCCATTTACTTTGGTGATAATCGCTCAGCGTATGTGCTTTCAGAAACTCGATCCCACCCTCCAGATATGTACATGTAGAAAACGCTTTATTATTTGCTCTAGTTATGTGTGGTGCAATTCTATGGGCTCTCACACACAATTGTGCGAGATTTCCGCCCATCCGACCATAAATAAAATCCAGGTAGGGTCCTCTCGAAACGGCGATAAAACCGACGATAATTCTATCTTTTTTATCGGCGGCGTGCATTAGGATAGGAGCGCTAGGTGGGGCGGAAAAGGAAAAATCGTGCTGGATGAATGAGAACGGCAAGTTTGTGGTGTTTGTGATGCGAAAGAGGCATCAGCACTCCATAATAAATGCATTACAACCCGATTCGCGCACAATAGAAAGACATTATTAGCCTCGCAAGCCGACGAGGGTGGAGCAGCTGTGTGACTTTTATTCCCATTGAAAACGCAGCTGATTTCGCCAGATGATGAGGTGAAGGCCGCGCGAGAGTAGTTTATTTTTGCGCACAAAACATGCTGATTTTCTGATGTTTTTGTACACAGCATAATGCCCCCGGTGCCGGTCTGTCAACTCGCCGCTGTTGGAATAGCAAATTAATGGTGGAATCAAGGCGGATTGCTCTGACAACATGCGCATTGTAACCGCGCCGCCGAAAGCAGCAGAGCAGCTGAAAACAAATAATAATGCGGTACAAACTAGCTGCCGTTGATTTTGCCTTTTTTCGCCCTCTCGCTTCCCCGCGCACAGTGAGCGATGCCATTATTATTTATTCTCTGTGGAAAGAAAAATTGTGGATTTTGGCTTCAACAATGAAGAGTGGATTAGAGGCGATCCGATTATATGTATTTTCAGTATGATCCTCTTTGCATATTTCCCGGAAATGAGCGGACGCAAGCTGATACCAAACTCTATAAAAGTCGGACAAAATGTGGAAATCGCTGTGACGCTGTGGTCCTTTTTTACAGCATCCATTATATTCAGTATCCAGTAAAGAACACCTTTATATTTTTTGTGATCAATGAAAGGAGAAATAAAAAATCCAAAACGTCAAAGCTGCCTCCAGCTGAAACTGATTACATCAGTGCCTGCGGGAATTCCAAAAAAATCTTTTTTTTATCACGAGTATTTGTTTTTTTCAATTTTAAATTCTTTATTGTTGCTGCCTCCATTAAAATCGACACCCTTTTATATTTTACGAGATGAAAGCTGTCTCTTTTATATTTAAGTTTTGTCTCCTGAAATTATGAATCATCTTGGAAGGAAAAATGGCAAAATGTTTCACCTTGTGCCTCAATTTCCCTGCGAATTCCGAGCGTTTTCCAGCGTGTAATCAAATGAAAAAAATTAAATTCCACGACCCCTCAAGTTAGCTCTCCTATGGGGATGTTAAAAAACGCACCGCTGGATAATATAATAATACTTGAACTGGGAACACGAAAAATGAAGTTTGTTCTGCACCCATTATTTTGTTTTCCAATTTGCTGAGCATAAAAAATACTCCAGCGAAATGAATTTGAGGGGCTGTGCACATGGTTGCATGCGAGGCGATATATACGCATGCACTTAAGGGAGGAAGGAACTTTCGTTTCGGGGCTTTGATCTCGAAGCGGTGTGTGAGCTTAGGCCGCGAGCTTCTTTTCTTTTGGTTGCTTGTTGTCAAACTGAGGAGAGGGATATTCAATACATTCGGCGGTAACAATAAAAGGGAAAAAACAATTTGCTCCTTATGCTCCAAAAACGCGTTTGAGGAATAGCCGCAAACACTGCATGAACAATCATCAGGCACATCCAAAATCGGGACAAAGGTGTCATGGGTAGAAGAACAAACATGAAAGCCAATTATTTACGGCTGCAGCAAAATGTGCTGTGCTTTAAGGGTCGACTCCTGGAGGGAAAATGGAATTCGTTGACTTTTAGGTATACTTAAACTGCTTTATAGCTGCTCAATGAGTGATGTTTTTTTCTTGTTTGACACGGTCTGTCCGTGGTAGTTTCCCCATATCTCCAAATTATGTTTTTTTGTGCTCGCGGCCGGTGTATTTCGTGGAAGCACGTACATTTTTCGACACGTTGGTGCGTATGGGCCTCTAACGCAACAAAAGAATTTCAAAATTAAATTGTTTACAACAGCCTCTCGGCGCGCAATTTGTGAGGCATATAATAATTCGGCACCCTTACAAAATTTCACTAGAGTTTCCTTTTTTTAATTGGACAGCTTCTCAGCGTGCCTCTGGAGTGTCTTAATTTTGTGCCTGCTCTGACAAGGAAATTGGGCGGATTTGGGATAAAACGCCTCCGCCTGAATTTTTCACAAGTTTTCCTCCCATGATGCGAAAAATGCGTTGATTGTGCTTCCACGAAAGAAGGGGATGCCGGTGATATTAGAAAGTGCTAAATTGGATCTCAAGAGGCACTTCCGTACAGTTTTCAGCGAAGAACAAAAGGGTTTGTAATCGAAATAGGAACTGCCGACGCAGCGTCAGTGGTGGGAAAAAACTCGCAATGAAAACCATTCAATCAAATATGTAAAAAAGTCTGATAAATACCCATTGAGAGAATTCATAATCGGCGCTGAGCGTGCTTGTGTAAAGCATTCCAAACTGTTTATTTAGGAGATGTGAAGAGCTCTCGTCCGATTTTCTTATTGTATTGAGAACTGCAGCCGAGCATTTTGATATCAAAAGGAATCTCACTGCACTCACTCTCAGCTCCTATAATCGGTGGATATAAAAGCATTTTATCTGAAAAAAATCTCGTGGAGAAGGGTCATTAAGAAATTGTCGGTGGAACTAATGGGATAAATATTGTGCTACGCCTTTGTGGTCCAGCTCTGGCGGACGAGGGGAATTTTCTTAAATAAATTCAATGCTCCCCGACAATGGTCCCCTTTGGCGTGCTACTTGAAGAATGAAATATCAGCCGCGGCGCGCGTTATAAGGTCGCCAACAGCAGACGCACCTTTATCTATTGTGACGGGGAAATTGATTTTCGAGCATAATTTCGCATCGCAGAGCCTTGGATTAATTCACGCATCAGTTGACTCGTGAATTATGTTGCACATGCCACCTTGATCGCGCAGCAGCACAATGAATTGCGAAAGATATCTGTCCCGGTGCGAGTATAACTTTTCTCAGCAGCCGAGCAGAAGCCTGATCCGTCGCCCCATAATGATAATAAAAGGCAGCCGGCAAAGCGTCTGTTCATTGTGCGTTTGTGCGCGTTTCCAAAGGAGCCATAAACCAAACGAAGAAGGAAGGGTGCGGGCATCTGCGGCTGGATGAATCCACGCAGGTCGGCCTGCAGGGACCCATGCTGCATCTTCACGCTCGGAAGGAGGCATCAAAGTGCCTTTCTCTTCGGCCTAATCGCACCAACGATACTTTTTGCCCTATCAGCCCAAGTGCACTTGAAAAAATTTTATTAGTCCATCCGCGCTGCGCGATGGGAGCGCGCGAAAAAAGTTTGGCAGATTTTATTGGCGCAATACCATTACGCTTTCAATTTGCTCTTCCTCCTTTGGAAAATCGGTGATTGCTTATCTTTATGTTCTTGCGACATTTAATACTGCTTTCCTCGTAAAATATTGTCCCTGCATAAAAAGCTAGTCTTATTATCAGGGGATGCTGAGAGGGGCCAGCTTTTGTCCGTTCAAGCAATCTTCAATAAAAAAATAATTCTTCTCTACAAAGACAGCTTTTGATTTTGATTGTGAGTTATGTTCTAAAAGGGTAGTCAATATTTTTTTTAAATTTCTGATTGACCATAAATTTGTAGATGAACATTATAATACACTTCAAAGAACACAACAAATAAACTATGCTCACATTTATGAATTTACGTTATGCATGGTATAAGCTAAAATATGTTTTAAATGATTTTGGGCATGTTCGACTTCAAGCGATTTGCACAAACTAGAATCCTCCAAATCCAGATGTTTAAAAAGAGCTTTGTCCAGCCATAACAAAATTAATGAAATCCAGATTTTCGTCAAAATAGGCTGACACAGACATTTTCGTTGGAGAGTTGTTTGCAAGATTTTTTGCCGGAGATATTTAATTAATTCATGGCACACCAGCTTTTAAGTCCTCCGATATTGATTCAGAGTTTTTCACCGCCATGATCAAACCAAAATTGGAAGAGAGACTTTGTTGACAGCCTCATGTTTAAATAAGGATATTTGTTTTTTAGCTACATCAATTTTTCAAATACTTTTTAAGTAAATTAAAGGTACAAATCACTTTGTTAATATTTAGCAGAAGACTTTATTTCTATTAAAATTATAAAGACCAGAACATTCTATTTGTTATCTGAAGCAATTTCTTATGAGGGGATGAAAATTTGTGAGGCGTAGCTGTCGACGATATCCGCATTTTACGTTCTCCGTGCTTTTGTTTTCAGATGCAAAAACGAGTAGAACACACTTTCCGGCGGATAACTGCGACACTCGGAGGGCCTCATTTCGGCTGCGTCGTAAACTGAGACGACTCCAATTTTGAGCCCGAAGAAAGGAACCAGTTTGGATTGAATCATCCTCGACGGGCGCGGCACTTTCGCTTTCAAAGGAATCGCGACTATCTCGTTCATTGATCAACTCCAAACAAGCTGATTTGCACCTTTCGAACGGCGGGACGCACACACCGGTAAAATACTATACTACGTAAAACACAATGAAATGAATGCACCACCTAAAGTTTAGGGGAGGCTTTGGCTGCGTGCTGAGCACAAATGAAAGACCCTCCTTTTCCTCTCTCTCTCACTCTCCGGCTATGGCTCTCCCGACCAGCGACCAAACACCTCTCCTGCGCAGCTTGCTTCGTTCGCTCAGCCGCGCGCTCGCTGCCTCGCTCAGTCAGTCAGTAGAGTTTTTCCTCTGGTGCAGCGAGGAGTGCTTTTCACGCCGGGTCTACGAGCATGCTTTCGTCGTTGCGCGCTCGAGTCGTTGCGTCTCGCCCCCGGAGCATGGGGTAGCAACCACCCCCGAGTGGTGCCCCATACATATCAACTCGTCTTGAGGAGTCTTCCTGAGCAAAAATGTTGCCGGCGCGTCGGTGAAGCGCAAGTGCTCGCAAAGTTCACGTTTCGCCCCCGAGTTTCGGAAATTTGGATTCAGTGCTTATTTTGGTGGAACTTGCTGCCAAAATGGCTCGGATTGTTTTGTTGCTGCTGTGTATTAGTGCGTCGGCTGTTTTCGGTGAGTAGAGTACTGCTTTGTATTTTAGAATTAGTCAAATTGCCATTGCCACTCGCACCGACGGGCTGCTCGCTGGCGTTTAATTGGCCGGTGCATCTCATTAGCCGCGATGGTGCTCCACTTAATGAATAATTCCAATTGCGGACAGCATCCTAATTACCCTGCAGATAGAGATGATCATTAGAATTTAGTGATGCGCACTATGCAACCCCTGCAGAGTACGAGTATGTATTTATTTATCTGGGCAAATTTGCTTGTTGGGGCAAGAATAGCAGTGCGGCAGGGCCTAGACTCCCTATGCTCTCTAATCAAAACAAATTTGTTTAATTAAGGCCTTTCAGCCGCATTTTTGTTTTGTCTGGTTTTGTTTAAACTGTTTTCCGTGGCATGGTTAACTAATAAGGAGGGATTTTAATTACTACCAAAAGGCGCTTACTCTAAAAGTTGTTTGTGCTTTGGGTAATATCGAGCAAATAAGACTCCACTTGCTGTGTTCACAAAAGAAAAAGGCTTCTTGAGGAAAGCTCTGTAAAAGTGACTGACATTCTGAATAAATTGGTGTCTGCTTCTGCTGAGGGGTGGTTGGCCCAATATTTGTTAAAGGCCTTGCGAAAGACGTCGTTGGTTTTTAAGTGCCTTGTAAACCAAGTCCAAATAATGCTCGGTTAAGAGTGAAGAGTCCACGGAGGAAACGAACAACATCAGAAACCATAGTGCTGCTTATCGTTTTCGGCCGGGAATTCATTACGCTACTGGTAAAGTGGCGCCCATGACCCTTCAAAACGACCCTTCTCCCTTCGACATCTCTTTTCCTTGATGGATCCGCCTGGGACGCTCCTGCGGGTCTCCATTTATACGCAAGAAAACTGCAGCCCAATCCAATAAGCTAGCAAAACAGGAATGAAGACAAACAAAACTTTTCAAGTACGGCGCGCAGGCAGCGAAAGAGGCGAAAAAAGCTTTCCGCACTGCTGACCCTTCTCGGCAAATACACAGCACGCAGGTACACACACACCCTCCTGGCCCGATGAGTATTTGCAAACAATCCAAACTTTGTATTTGCGCGAGTTGGCCGAGATGGCTATATGGATATCAAACACTCGAAAGCGCTGCTCTTGGCCTTTTTTGATTTTGTTCTCGTGCTTTTATTTCTTCTTGTCAGAACACTCATGTTCGAAATGTGTAAAACTGGCGTGCTCCGCCAAACATCTCTGGCTCCACAATTGGAAAGTTCCGCCAGTTGGAGCTTTAAATATTTTGGCTTGCCGTGATAAATTGGCCGGACGTTTGACTATGAAAGGAGACGATTTTCCTGGTTCGTTTTAATTGGATGAAAAAATCACCTCCATGCCTGATGTGCATCAGGCGAATTAGTTAAAGCAGGTTTTTGATGTGGACATCAAACATTTCATCTCGCTCACCTCAAGAGCGGCTCGCGTTTCATGAAAGCCGATTCACTGAGCCGGAATTTCCCTTTGATTTATATTTAAACGGAAAAAATGATGCTCGCAGGCGTCTTTCGCTACACCCGAGAGAATATTTCCGCCGTGTTTATTCCGATCGCAATTGTTGATCAATGAAATAAATAACTTCGCAGGATAAAACTGGTTGCTGCGACTACACTTAAACAGCGGCATCCGATTTTTAAGCATTGAAAAGTGTCTCAAAGTATCGCATTACGCAAGTGGCGGAGCGAAATTGATATGCATACGCGAGGCTTGTGTCACGCGCGGAACGATCAATTTCATCTGGGTGAGAACGGCGGGCCTTTTCGACACGAAATTAATTTCCCAGTGCGAGCTTGTATTCAAAATAGAGGTTCCGAGAAGTCGGGAGCGTCGACGGCGAAAAAATTAATTTTCCTGTTCACAACTTGTACTAATAGCATCACGAGAAATCCTCTTAAAAGCAGCGCTCATGGTGGCACCGTCTCGTCGCTCCTCTCGTTCAACCCTCTTTAAGTTTACTTTATGGGAACCCACTCATGAGAATTCGAGGGAGCAAAAAGAGAGAGGAGGCACCAACCAGACTTCTTGCCTGCTTTTCGTCGTCTTCGGCTCTCGAATGCGAGTGAGCGCGTTCAAAAGGCAGAGAGCAGTCTCCGAGGAGCACAAACCCCTTTAACTCTCTAAAAAGTGGCTCACTATACGTATACGAGAGCGCAGACTATGATTTTTAAATTAGATAAAAGTCGTCAAACCGATTCCGCGGCCAATTGTGCGTCGTTTTTGTCAAAACACAATGAGCCCTTTTTCTTCTTACTCGTTAATGCTGCCATTATTACGTCGGCGCCCAGATAATTTGCATACACCACGGTGGCGGTTTTTGCCCAGAGATAATGTCATTCCGCAATGTTCCCGGCACCACGGAAAGGTCGGCGGCGGCACTGGCGGCAATTGTCTGCGCGCGGCCCGGACGGATTTGCAGGCGCTTCACGTTTCCTTGGCACAGCGCTCGCAGAAAAAACTGAAAACATAAAAGCGGCCCCGTCATCTTGTTCTCGTCAGATCTTATCAACATCCTTTTACTTTTTGCACAATGATTTATGCATTATTAAACCACCCAATCACGTAGGAATTTGAGTGAAAACCTGAACGGCCGCGGCGCGCACGTCCTTTTATGTGCTTTTACATTGGAGACCGGGCCATCATGCGCGGCATTGTGTGTGCGTGCATTTTATTATTATTATTCCATCTTCTCGCGGGGGCTGCCCGGCATTTTTAAGCCGATTAAGTCACATTTCGGCCGGCGCAACCAGGGAAAATTGATTCGCAACAAAACCGCACAGCGGCGGAATGAAAATGCACACGCTATCATCAGCGGAGCAGCGAGCTCGACGCAAATCCGCTCGCATTAGGGGAAAAGCGCGGAACTTAATGGTTGCCGAAGAGACCCCCGAATTTATGCGTGCGTATTTATACGATTCCGCACAGCGCTGACGAGCGTATTATAACAACGCGCAAATGTTAAATATTTAAATTAGGAAAGCCGAATTTCAATTTGGCCTGAATTGGAATGATGGCCCCGCGGCGCTGAACGCGTATTATAATAATTCGAGGAGCGGTGGCTCCAGACTGGTAGACCACACTCATTGTTCCAGCAGCGGAAAATTATTATACCGCGCCGCGCGCAGCCGACGCCGGCTCACTTAAGCCGCTTCGACATAAATTGAGATGTGCATGCAAATCTCAGAGCAGGGATGGATAAATTAACAAGCGCTGCTCGAATGGAAACAACAAAAAGCAAGCGGTCCTATTACCCCGTGCGCGGTGAACGCAATTGGGGTCTTGTTGCCGAGCAAGTTTAGCGACAAATAATAAAGGGCGCACGCTTATTAACAAAGTATCAAATAACTAACGGCGCTCGACGATGTCTCCTCGTGCAAAATGTAATGACGTCGAATCGCGCAAGGGGTTCTCGTCATGTGTTTCTCTCTGAAACTAATTATGGCAATTAAAGGCAATGGCAACTCGTCGGGTCAAGAGTTCATTACAATTTAATTGGCAAAATAACGAGCTATTAAAAGGGAAGTTGTTCTGACATTGCAAAAAGTTAACCAATGTGGGCCACTTGGCTTAACACGATTAATGGATTGATGTTTTCTGAGACATGTTTCATTAGCGATTTGGCTTAAAATGTCGTTCAATAACGAGAAAATGCAATTTTTATCAGTCATAACAGATTTCGTACCAATGCAATGCAAGTAAGTGCAATTGCTCTAATTCGTCCTTTTACAAAATGATTAGACTCGGCCTTTTTGAAATCAACTCTCTTAATCTGATCAGAGATTTAAAATCGTGTTACGCATTTATAAATAGCAGCCTTCAAAGAAAAATTATTCGCTGCAGCGATGAAAGTGCAAGCGCGTACAAACACAATGTTATCCATTTTGTTTGCATACAAGCGGCAGAACAAAAGCGTTATTCAATTTAAAATTTCCAATTACAAAGAGGGATCTCTAATAGAAGATTAAGTTTCACTTAGCTAGCTTGTTGGCGTGTAATAGACACGGGCTGCGTGTATGTGTGCCATCGGTACATAAAAAAGAACGAGTGTTCCAAGGCGAAGTCGGTAGTCATCGGAACCGAGAGAGAGAGAGGAAGAGAATTGAATTTGAATGCTGGCGTCGTCGTCGTCAGCGGCAGCAGCCAGCGCGTTTGGGCCGCGTCTGGTAATGCACATAATGATGTTATGAGCTGATATCCCTTGTTAAGTCTCTCTCTCTTTTATCATATTGAATATTACCCCCGCATGTGCGTATATATGAAAACGATCTCGAGGGGGGTTTCAACTCTGCGTACGAGTCGCGCGCGCGATGATTTATTCGTACTGATGCCTTTGACGCAAGACACAGATGCACAGATTGTTATCTCTAATTTATCGGTGTTAGTAATAAGATCTCCGGAGAGAGGATGTGGGCCAAAAGTCCTGATCGAAAAAGCCTCTGGTTACTGGATTAGAAGCAGCTCCTCGCCAATTAATCCCTAATTGGCAAGGATTTGCGTCTTCCGTGAGCGCAAGATTCTGCTGTTGCTGCTGCTGGGGTGGCAGACTGACTCACTCACTCTCGTTTGTGGCAGGAAATCTTCAAAGCGCGGCGGAATTATGAAAATTAAGTGCACACGGAACTATGCATCCCACCCCTTCGCGGCGTTTCTTTTCACCGTTCGTGCGCGCGGACTTTCGTCGCCCCCCGAGATAATTTGGACTGGATGAGCGCCTTTCAATGTGCGACAGAGTTTCAAATTTGTGCACGTGCCGGCCGTCGTCCCAGTGTGTTTGCCGTTCAAATTCGGCGTCCGACCCTCTATCTAGCCCGCCAAATTAATTGCGAAAATGATCAATGCCTTTCCCAATTTATGCTGCTTGCGTGTGTCTGTGTGTCATCCCCCGCGAGTTCGTTAGAATTGTTGCCATGGGAAATGTGTGGCGAGGGTTCGTTAGCTTCTATTTGCTCAGGCACTGATTTTCCTCGTTCAGTACTGCAATGTAACCGAAAAAGATTCAACTTCAATACGACGCATGTCGTGGAGGAAAAATAGCACAGAGAAGAGAGCATAAAATCCCCGTTAACTCAATTGATTTTTTGAGCCGATTACCGCGCAAATTGGTAGCCTGCGTGGGACGCTTTTCAGCCAAATTGTGCGATCTTGGAGTGGCTCTTTCAATTTAAAACGATTGAACGTCCTCACGTTCAACGAAACAAGTGACCCCTCGAAAATGAGCCAATTAATATCCGAAAAAGTTTTCTCGTTAACCTTTGGTGCTCCTCAGCTGGCTGCTGTGAGAGATCGAGCTCGCGATGCGTGCGTATTGATTATCCCCGTAGCGCGCGGCGAGCGGCTCGTTATTTCTGAAAGTCCCCTGCATTAATTCGCTTGTCATTGCGGGCCAGGTCGAAAAATCGTCACCGCTTGGTCTGAACCGACTCGCGAACCCTGATCACACGGAACACATGTCATATTTTCATGTCGACGCCCACTCGAAACAGAGAGCAGGCAGCCGAATTCAATCAATACACACGCTCGCTGCCTTGATTTAAGTCTCTTCGCACGCTGCGTGCCGAAATGCTCTCTCAAGCAAATAAAAAACGTACAGGCGTGAATGAAAAGCCCAGGATATAGATCTCGGAGACCACCAAACCAGTTACGGGCACAAAAGAAATTGGAGTATTAGATTTCCTGCTCGCCGGCCGACCCACTAGCCAAGACGTCGAAAAGAAAATATATGTACTTACTGCGGAGTCCATTATTCGGCCGTTTGTGCCGTTTATCGGGACTGCGGCTAGCGAAAAGATCAAATTTCTGGTGAGCAGAAAGACTGCGGACCAACGTGAGCGGCGTGAAATATGCTGTTAATGAGATGAAAGCGTCCATTCACGCGCCGGTTTAATTCCGTGCTCCGCGAGAGCATTGGGCAAAATTTATTTGAGTGCTGCTTAATCCGGGGTGTCACGACTGTCGCCCTTTGAGTTATTGCGAAAGATGACACTGGCACAAGCAAACAACCGCCGGCTGGCTGTGGCTAGTTGGCCCGGCCGACCACCTTTCCCTCGATTCTTGGCGCGCGCGAATAAAGTGAGCAGCAAGGCCTAATTAATGTGCGAGACCACCGTCTCTCATTCAGCGCGCCCCACGGGGCAGACCAGACCGGGATCTCATTTGCCACGAAGCGATAGGCCCTAAAAATCAATCCTAATCCACTTGCTGGCCGGACCCTTTCTTGGATTGAGGCAATGCGGCACCAAGAAAGTCGAAACTCGAAATGGTTGGCGCTAACTTTATTGCCAAATTGAATAGAAACTTGAATTAATGCGATAGATGAAGATGAGATTGCAGGGGTGCGAAAAGTTACAAACGAAATCGTCAATTTTCTGCTGAGCGCACGGGAGTTGTACTATAGATTTTAGGGGTCAAAACTATTGTATCGTCAGAGTTAAGTGGTTAAATAATATATTTTAGTGTTTAAATTCAAATCAATTTTGTGCTTTAAATCCTAAATCACACGATGCCTGTTTCACCGACTGTTTTGAATATGGAAATTGAGCACAGCTTTTGAGTGTTATGATAAATGGCACGCTGATAATTTAAATGCTGGTTTTGCCTTCCGCAATATTTTTGCAATTTTGGGAGGATTATCTGCGCATCTGAGACAGTCGCGTTGTTCCCTAGCTCAAAAGAGCTCCTCCCGCTTTAATTGTTTTCTGAGCGCCTTTCGCAATTTCGCGCTCGGTTTGCGCTCTTTTGTATACGGCACACAGTGCTGCTCATACACAATTTACAATCTTTTGTGCAAACAAATGGCCTGAGCTCGCGCCGGCACCACGGGCGGACGGTGAGAGAAGAATTTTTCTTTTAATATTTATCTCTGTTGCTCTGCGCGCAAGAGAGGAAAAATAGAATAAATCACCACTGTTGCGCCCAATTATTTTGAAAGGAATAAGAAATGCAAATAGCACACAATTGATGAGAGGGAATTCATAAATTCTCTGCGTGTCGTATCAGCACCGTAGAAGCCTTCAACTCGCCTTTTAAGGTGAATCAACCTTGTCAGGCGTGCGTTTTTCAAACGCAAACTGCTCAGTTTCCTGGGCACATTTTTTAGCGAGTGGGCGACCGAGAGGCACTGTTCGCCATCTGCCTCTTTTCCCGCCGCTTGATTTATGACTCTTTGACATCCCGAAATTTTAATTACCGTGCATAAAATTAATCATCGCTCGGACTGCAGCGCAGGAAATCGGAGATGCGCGAAACATTGATTAATATTCGCCACGTTCCGTCCATAAGCGCCCTTTTGCTCGATTTGCAGATGCTAATAACCCGTTTTACGGCCATCTTTTATGCGCACCAAAATTATGAAAGTTTCTGAGAGGAAACATAAAATCGTCCATTTGGCTAATTACTGCGTGTTCTCGAACGAACCAACCCTTCCCGCGATGGTGCGTCTGTTCGCGGTTCCGGGTTTTTTTGCGCGCATCTCTCTCAGCACGCACGCCGCTTTCAGTTCGTACATCCCGGCTCCTTAAGCCTGCGTAACGACCGAAGTAATTTGCAAAATTGAGCGCTTAATTTTAATTAGCGAGCCTCTCCATATTCTCCAGCAACAGCAGCAGCAACAGCGCTCGTTCCCGGCCAGGAATAAAAAGTCAGGCTAATTCTTGGGGTAAAAAGAATAATAAAAATTGTAGAGGAAGTAAAAAAGGAGCAGCCGTCCGAGTTTTGTACAGTTTTATGTGCGAAATTCTTCTGCCTCTTTTTTATGTTTTTTTTTCTCCTCGGCTGCATGAGCCAGAGAAGAAAATAGAAAGCCCATTGCGAGCAGCAAGCCGATTCTAAATAAATACACATTTGCGCCCGGTTTATTTATTTAATAGTCGCGAATTCTTCGACGAATGTTTGTTGTGGCGTGGTGCGCGACCGCGGCAGCCGGGCCAAATGGTTTTTGCGCTCGACTCGCCGCTTTTTATCTCAATTTTAACATTTTAATATATACTCGGCCGGTGGACTGTCTGCATAGGCAGGCAATAAATTACCGCTTGCTTAGCACGGCCGCCAATAAATACGTTTGACCTCCGATTCGCCTGCCCGACTATTAACGTATTTATGCTGATCACCCGAGTGTTTTCGCTTTGTGTTCGGCAGCACGCACTCGATAAATACAACCGAAAGATTCGTGTGGTTGATAGTGATGTTGGCACCGATCGATTAATTAATTAAAGATGAGCGGCCGTGCATTCCGTGTGTGCTAATTGGCAATGCAGCCCGCATCGCTCGTGGATTTTATAAATTTATTGTTTCCGCGCAATTACAATGCTATTACGCTCGTTGCGGCCTGTCTCATTACGTGTGCGAATCTTTTGTCCCTCTGAAGCTGGAGGTGCATTTTAATTAGAATGCGAGTCGCGGAATTCATTAGCGCCACCGCCGCCTCCGCGCCGAGGTCAGACGGGTCGAATTCGACTGTCCGTGCAATTGAGTCTTCCACCCGTTCCGCGCGCCGAGGAATTATAAATCAATCAATCCGAGGCATCACACGAAACGTGGGATCTGGAGGCGCCGAAAATAGCCACGCTCGACGGGCTATTTCTATCGAATTACAATGTAGCCGGCCAGCCGTAAAAGCTTTTAGTTAAAAAATAATTCTCAGGCCATTGTTTTCATAAGGGAACCGGGTCCCCAAAGCAATAAACGCTCTCTGGCTGCAGCATGCATGTGTCAGCCATATGTTGGCAGGTTTAGGTGCGAGGAATTCTCGGGCCGCGCTTATTGCCCGCACCGACCACACCTCCTTATCTGCTCACACATCAAAATCCAATAGAACGGCCGGGTAATTGAAGGCTCGTGTTCCGTTTTCTTACACACACTCGCTCCGCAGCACGCCTAATTTAATTTGCTCTAATAAGGCGCCCGTGTGCGAGTCTCGAACGCGGAGGAGGACGGCATTCATTGCACCGACAATTTTTCCTTTCTCGATCCGCGGCAGCACACCCTCTCGATCCGCCGTCCTGCGTGCTATAAATGGTAACTGGATTTTTCGCGCGATTCCTTTTTGCCATCTTGCATATTTAAATAATTGAATTAATCTCTCTCGTCTCGCATTATTCATGCAGATTGTTTCTGTTCCTGCGCGGCCTCTCATTCCGCGAACAGCGCGTTTAATGAAGCGGTTATACTCCCGCCGTTCTGCACCATCAATACTTTTTAACTTCTTTTAACAATGACGACGCTTAGAGAGTGCCGGTGTGGGACGAATGAATTAATGTGTGCAGTCCTTTGTGCGGTTCGATATACGTGTTCTATATGTATATATACACACAATGAATTTTTTATCTCCGGCCTGCCAAAGTGGAGAGATTTTTCTCTGAAAGCTCGAGCACTGAGCGCCCTTTTCTAATTAGCATTGCAAAAATAACAAGCCGGGCAGAAGTAGAAAATGCAAATTAAACACCGCCGTTTGACTGATTGGATTCAATTAAAATATCTATATTTAAATCGCCGGCTGAGCGGAATCTTTAATTACCGCTTTAGTGGCTTTTTTTACGAACATTAGTGACGAGACAGCTGGGCTATTTAATTTCTAATTTAAATACTCGGTCTGAGCACAAGTCTCTCCGACTGTCCATCGCATTGCCAGCTCTCGTTCTCCCTGGGGAAAAAGTCCGATTGCCAGCCGGTATGCAAAGTAATAATTATTTTGTTGGAATTGCCTTCAAATTGATGCTCCATTACATCGTCGTTCCGTTTCATTTAAGGTGTAATTTAGTCCGTTCGCGCTGCCGCCGTCTTTGTAATTGACTTGCAAAATACGTTTTTACCGGCTGTTATGTTGTGGAAGCGCAACTTGCGTTTGCGAAAAAATAGCTCATGCAAACGTAAACGGCAAATTTATGCGTAAAACTTTTCCACTTGGGAGCGAAACGTGCGTTTACCTGCGCTCTATAAAATAATGAATCGCCAGTTAGTTGCACACGCGCTTCGTCATTTGCATATTCCGCTGCGTAGCAAAAATGGCTGACAGATCTTGTTGGGAGAGCAGCCCTAAAATCTGATGACGTGGTGCTGGTCCGGAAACATTATTAGCAATTCACTTAGTGTGCATACGACGAGGAAATATTTTCCAGCACATTGAATGCATCAGAAGCAGCCGAGTCAAGAGGGCCGTCGCCCCGATGAAAACTCAATCCACTCGGGCCACACTAATTGAATTAAAACTCAATCATACGTGCGTGGACATTGCAGGGCATAGATGACTGCTGATATCGAGGGGGGAATCGGCGCGCAGAGTCATCTTGGCAAATTCACACAATACACCCCCGTCAGAAACAGTGCCATCTGCCTGTCTGCGCGGTGCACCCTCGCTCGCTTCTGCGATAACTGTTTTACACTTTAAATAAAGTGGAACGGATTTTAATAATAGACCGCGAGCGTGCGTGAGTGAATCGGCAGCTCTTGGCCGCGCCGTACGCGCGACACAATGATTGGTGCGACGACAAAATTAAGGCTCTCTGTTGTTGTTCTTTGGAAAGCCCAGGAGTATAATTAAAAAGACCAAATCCCTGAACACGGCTGACAATGCGAACGGCATCCTTGGGTCTGAGCCCACCAGATTTGTGCCGCCCGCCGCACACGCAGCTTGGAAGCAATCCACACACTCGGTGCTCTATATTTTGTTTAGGTTTCCACAATTTCTGTGAAGTGCTCCCACATGAAAAGGGCCGAGGTGATAAATTTCCGTCCTCGCCTCCTGAGGAGCTGCTGGGATTTAATTTTTTAGCGAGTAAGAAAGAGAGTGCGTACCGCTCTGTTCATCAAAACTTTTTAAATTTGCTTCTGGCGCTCTTGCTCGTTGGATTAAGGCATGAATATTGAGCATTCCATTTGGCCCAACTTTTGCGCGCAATTTTGCAAAATTAATGCTTATTTACTCGAGCCCAAGTGAAGTGCTTCTCCTTAATGCACACTTTCGCAGAGACGTACGTCACGGGTTAGATTTTGGTAATTCCCAGCGGGGAGAAAGCAGAGTCAGAACAATACATTTCGTTACAATAAATAAAGCCATTAAATCGGCCGCCGCCGAAATCCGTCGGCCAACGCGCACACTGGCTGGATTGATGACTGATCCGGATCTGAAGTGCTGGCTGGTGGGAAGGTGGTGCACAGCAGTTTTACCTCAAGAAATAAGGGCCATAACAGGCTACGGCGGCGGACGTAAAACAGAATTGTGCGGCATCACCTTAAAACGAGCGTCGTAAAAGTGACCTCAGAGAATAGAAACCCAAATGTGGGTGGCTCTAAAATTTTATGCATAACACATAGGACCGTCAATAATAAATTTATAATACACTCACACGCGCTGGCTGGCTTACAAAACGTCTCGCGCGTTATACATTATATTCGGCGCTGATAAAATATATAAAACAACATCTCCCCCGTGCGCCGTGCAGGAAATTCAACTGGGGCTGACTGAGAGAAGTCGAGACGCCCTCGGGTGTACGGTGAATAAAAGTCGAACGCTCTAAGAGCATCTCCATGTCATATTTGTAATTCATGAAATAACATTTACATATACTCGCGGCTGCATCATTGTTGACGGATAACTCGCATACGAATTCGCGGGTGCTCGACACTCTTTGATTCGTCGAGCGGATATGGAGGATTCGAGTGCACACCTGGGGTCGCGCCGAGATGAATTAAAAGGCACTCGATGATTTAGAATGCATGTCAGTCGTCGAGAGACCCTCCGACGGCAGTCGTATAATTCATTCCTTAGAGCAGCACGGCCAGAGAGGAAAAGTCATCCAAATACACATAATAGATTTAGTAATGCAAACACTGCCTCCCAGCAGCAGCAAGGAGCCTGCTCGGCGATATGTATAATAATATTAACCTACTTCTTAATGCCGCTGCTTTACATGTGTATCTAAAGAAAACAAAAAGCCCACGCCTATTTCAGCGCGCTGGAATATCAAGTGGCGTGCATCATCGTCAGCGCAGCGTAATTCCTCTCCTTTGTGGTGCTTTTTGGGGCAGTGAAAAGTGTAAATACACCATTGTAAAAAACGCACACACCTGAAAATCCCAAAAATGCGTCTGCCGCATTTTTAATATACTTTCTCCTGGAAGACGGTTCTCACGAGCGAAGCCCTTTGTAGCAGGTCCAATAAGCGTAAAATGCAAATGACCGCGGAATTCACTCTGCGAAGTTGGCACTAGGGTCGATCGTTACCGTTCAGTTTCCAGCGAAGCAGCGCAGTTAGAATACAAGTATATTCAGCACTTGATGGGCTATTCAAGCGCGAATCCAGGAACAATGGCCCTTCGCACTGCCCTTTCCCGGAATTGCGAGCTCTCCTTTTGTTTTCATCATTTATTCCGAAGATGAAGGCGGGACGACGAGATGATGCGATAAAGCATGTGTGTGTCTCTGCCTACCTGCAGCTGACTTGAGCCAGGGACTTGAGCCAGTTCGCTGCCACTGCTTTTGCTGACAATCAAAATTCCTGCTCTTTATTGTCGCCATCATTAAAGCCGCGCGTGAAGAATGTCAAACGTGAAATGTGCGAATGTCGCCGTTCGGTGACAGAAAGACTTAGTCGCTCGAGGAGTTAGCGTGTGGCCCGAAATTAATTGCACCGACGCTCGAGGCGATAAAGCGAATGCTCAACGCCGAATTAGCGCGTTAGGTGAAAAATTGCCAGTGCCGCGTATAATTGTGCGTAATAATGGCGAGTTGCGAGAGCTGAAGAGCTGCACCGGGGGCACTCTTTTGATCTCCACGCAAACCACCGAGACCATTCTTCTTTTCCTGCTCCTGGTGTAAAAGCACATTTCATTTAGAGAAACGCGCTTTAATTACAGTATTTACTTAGAAATTCTTTTGTAATGGAAACAGGTCATTTTCAACGCTGCTCTCGCAGGGGCGTCACAAAGGCGCGCGTGGCCGGGAAATTATCCTTCTCGCGGTGGAGCACACATCGCATTTTATGCAAAAGCCGACCGAAATCGATCTGCAGCGAGAGTTGTATGTAAGCTTTTTTCGTGATACGCGAATGGCCGGAGGAGGCAAAAACATTCATTATAATTGAGAGAAGGTTATCTTTCAGCAATAAATCTCAATGATTTTCAACCCCTGCAGACAATTTATAAACAAAAATGCCTCCAGTGGGAGAGAAATGGCAGCCATTTGGACGGCTCGGCGCTGCCATAACGGCGTGCAGAAAAATACATTCAACTCGCTGGCTGGCTGCGTGCGGGCTGCTCGAGAGAGCTAATCAAAATATTGCCTCTGCTGCCGCGCAGCCAGTAAGTGCTTTATGAATTTTGGATGGCATCCCAAAATAAATCTGCGGATTATATTTCGCCCTTATTTCTGCTCCGAGGGCCACGATAATATTTCGGATCATCTTATTCGCAATGATAGCCGCCGGGGCCGAAGAAGCTCCACGTAATCCCTGCCCCTCTCTCTTGGGCTGTCTTTCCCACGGGGGATCAGCAACAATGCAATATTGCTGTGAAGCGTGCACAGCCAAAAAAAGGAAATTATTGTCCAATCTTCATTTCCAGCAGAAAAAGCAGCTTACAAGGGGCCAGCTCAAGACGCAAGTAGCAAACGGGAAACAAATTAATTCGAGCGGAGAATTGCATGCGGTCAGCTTGATACTGCCAAACAACAAACAACAAGATGCAGTGAAGGTGCCGGCCGAAGCCGCGTCACGAGAAACACAATCCAACGGCCAGAGTGCTATAAATAAGAATTTATAATTTTCTCCTAAGGCTCATCGAGCCATAGCGTACAATATGTATTATCATCATGCGAGGAGGCGAGCGCGAGCACATATTCATATATCATTAAAAAATGTTGCTGCCTGCCCGACAATAAGAGTCGTGATCTCATACACAATTACCTGAGCGCTCGGACGCGCGTTCATTGTTCCCTCTCGTACCTATCTCGTACTATCGTTTATTTATTCAAATTATACAGGCGGTATCACGAGGCGAGCGCCACATTCTCCTAATCAATCTGCACACTTTGGCGCCCATCAACGCGCCAATCTCGGGTGAGAAGCTTAGAGTAATTCGCGAAACGTGCATGTCTCGGCCTGCCTCTGCGCGGACATTTCCGAATTACATTGCTGAATTTTTTTATCCGGTGCTACGCTGGCGGCGTTAAAAATTCCGACGTTTTAATAGCTTCTAGTGAATGTTTACTTTATTTATTCAGATGAAATTTTCATCTCGGGGCGAAATAGTATAAATGAAGCTGTATAACCAAGCGGGGCAGACGGGAAAACCCTATGGTGTATTTTTCCCAAACTTATTAAAACATTATGTCGTGGCATATCTCATTTCGAGCATAATTGATGTCTGGCCAGTTTTTTGATGAATTAGGCAGTGCATTTGTGTGTGTGTGCCGACACTAATCCCGAGTTGCCGAGAAGTTTATTACGGCTGGGCTTGATTAACAAAGCAGGCCGGTGCAGCCACTTTATACTGTGCCAGCACACACACAAAATATTGTTATTATCGCGTATGCGTGCATGTCTGCGCCATTAAACATGCAAACTTCATGTTTCGTATATAAAAAAGTTCCCCTCGTGCGTTCGTTCTGTTCGTTCGTTCTTTACTCGCGCTCGCCGGCGTCGTGCGCAGCGGAGAAAAGTCAGTCGGCATAAAATATAGACTCGAACTCTGGCCCATTTTCCTTCCTGGAAACTTTTCGCTTTCGTCGCCGCTGGTACCATTATTGGGGAGCGAGAAATATCTATCTATTGTCACGCTCGCAGCAGTTATCAGGAAATAGAGTATAGTCGCAGGGCGGAGGAAGAGAGACTTTCGGCAGATAGGGAAAATGTGTTTTTCCTTATCGTGTGTCCCGGAGTCAAAATAAAGGTGCAGCCACCGCGTGGAGCAGCTGAATTTGTCAATCGACCAGCGCGTATCTAACATTACTATCCGCTCCAGATAATAATTAATTCCGGCCAGCCTTTGTAATTTCCTCGCAGCACCGATTTTTATTATTTAGCGTGCTCCGCGCTGCGGAGCAACTTTTTGACCCTGGGGGATGACTTAATCAAGATTTTACTGAATTACTGTCATTATTATTAATCCTCTGTCCACGCAGCAGCACTTTTTCGCTGCTCCCAAAACTCGTGCATGTATTTTTTATTCGCTTTAGGGTGTTAGCAGTAAAATCTCCATTATCTTGCACACGTACGCGCGCGGTTCTCTCTGCGCGCTCACCCGCGCTCACCGGCAGGCAGCCCGAAAAGTTTGGTTATACGCCAGAGTGTGTGCTCTTTGAAAGCACATGTACGCAGGGTGTTGGACATTAGTCGCTTTTATTGGCCTCCATAAAATCGGGCTAATTTGAGCAGAGGCACAATTATTATTGCTCCTCTTTGCGGCCATAAATTCCTGCCAAGACGTAAAAATTTATTGTGCTCGCACGAGATGGCTCAATAATCGCTGTGCGCCGCAATGGGACCGATGCTGATTTAATTACTCAATTCCGATCAAAGCGGATTCTCTGCCTGGCTGAGTTATGCAACCCGCGAAGCATTCCTGCGGAGAGGCTGCCTAACTCGACTAATTGCCAACCCTTCGCTCGACAGCAGATTCCAAAGTTGCGGAATTTGTCTGTTATTAGCCTAGTCAGAGTTGTAAATTAAGTTTGATCCGGTGCGCTACCTCAGATATGACCCACAGTTATGAATGAATTTGCTTAATGAAACGTTCCGTTGCAATGCCATTGCGAAACTCATGATTTCCAATAATTTGACAGCTAGTACATATATGATCGGCAACTAAGGCTACGCGTTTGGTTATTACGACTGTTTTTTCTGGTACTTGCTCTGAATCTACGAACTGTATGAAAGAGTACGAATCGTGGACTAAATCAATCCAAGCTCTTGCGCCAATATTTTGAAAGAAAATGGTTGAAAATTATTTTTACATTTCAAATCAACCCTCGATTTATTTGAACGAGAATATATTACAAAAACGTATTTTTCGCAATCATTATTAACCGTCTAACATATCCTAAAAATAAATGTTACATCCTCTGGCAGGTTTTAATTATATTTTTATAATTTTTGTCAAATCTATCGAAAAACCAAAAAATAACAATCAAATTTTGACCATGTAGCCGACTGAAGTTTTTCTAAAATCTCAAATAGTAAATTAAATTGTAAAACAATTCTGTCGTTATTTTAAAAATTTCAGAACTGATTTGTTTTGAAAAATGATTAAAAAACCCTTTGCAATGTAGAAATTACTCATAGCTAAACAAAGAGTTTAGTAAAAAATTTCGAAAGTGGAATCTGCGCATTAGCCGATCAGCTGAAAGCATATATCTATCGATCGCTTCCAGTCCACTACCCTAAACGGACGAAATATGGAGTGCGTGTATCGTGTAGGTACACCGGTACGTACCTGGGTGATTATCTTTTAATACACGCTTGATACTGTGCCAGCCAGGCGGTCGACCAAATTGCCGTTGTTCGGAGCAGTTGCCCTGAACGACAGGAAAAGCTGTGCTTTCACAGCCGCACGAAAAAGCTATGGCGAATAGAGGGCGGCAGTGATGAATTCAGCAAAACGTAGGGTTGCGTGTGCATATTTAATATTGTGACAGCAGAGATGCGAAAATTGAAAAGTTTAGCCGCGGAAAAACGTGCCCGTCGGCAGTTGGAAAAGAAAACTCGGCTGCAAAAAGAGCGAGAGGCCGTGGAAAGTGTAAATACGGCACGCGCGCAGCCCTCTAGCTGCGGCCCGCCTAGAAATTTAATCATTTTTTGCCCGGCTCCTCACTCCGCAGGGAGTTGTAAATTATCTTTGTTAACATTAAACGTTGGCAACGCGCAAAACTGCTTTTTTCCCTTTCGGCCCGAAATCCACAAGTCGAGCAAGTGGGAAATTAAGAATCATGCAAATTCGCCTCGCCAAGATGAGCCTGAGAGTTGCATGTTTCTGCGCGATATGCCCGGCCGACTGTGTGGCAACGCTGCGTCGTGCATTTTTAAACAATATTCGCCAGCATTTCCATATTCCGACCGTATTATTACAAAAACATAGCCTGATATGAGGCAATTCGCATGCAACTATCCAAAATAGTCTCGTGTGCGGCTGACATGCCAGAGAATAATGTGCCCCATAGTGAAAGAAGGCGCGCCGCCCGCCCCGGCCTCCGCGTGGCTGTGTTTTTCGTGGCAAAACTAATACGAAACGCGCATGAAAGGCAATAAAGATCACCGAGATATAGATTTTCTGCTGAAAAACTTGCTTTGTGCCGCGGCCTGCAATTAAATTCAATAACGTAAAACGCGAGCTCTCTAATTTATATGCCGAAATAAATAAATTCGCGAATGACAGAGTTGTACTGCCGGCTTGGCGGAATAAAGGTTTTATTTATGCAAATTGAACCAATAAATTTTGCCACCGCAGCCAACAACAGCGCCGGCGGGACGGAAAAAGGCGGCCTCGCATTAAAGAAAGCACTTCTTGGCCTATCAGCGAAAAGTTAAATTATAGAAAAAAGTCAAGTAGCTTGCTTGTGCTCAGCGTGAAAAATTGTTTCCTAGGCGGACGACGTTGAATGGGCATTTACCGTTTTTTGCGTAGAAAAGTTTGCACGCTTCATTAAAGCCATCTTGCGCGCGCTAAACTCGTTGCAAGAATGTTGATGAAGTAGTTTATGGAATTTTCGCTAATTTCGCGAGAAGTAGACGTCAGGTTAAACAAGATTTATTCTAATTTGCGCACGTGTATATAAACATGCTCCGCATATGCGACTCGTCAGTTGAAGCGATTTTAACGGCATACTTTTCTTTGCCCTTCAATAAAAATGCCATCGGGCCGGCGGTATTAAAACATCAACATCCGACTTCAGCAAACACTGGCAGCAGTGAGAGCAGCGAGAGAGAGCCGAATTTAATAATATTGGCACGATGAGATATTCCAGATAATTTATTCATTCAAATTACCCATCGGATTGATTAATGACGAGACACGTTTTTGCCGGTGTGTACACGCACGCACGCCGGCCGAATGTCTGAAACATTCTGTAACGCCTGCCGGTCGAACTGCGAAAAAATATTGGGCGCGATATATTTCTTGTTTCGTCGAGTGTGTAATTAAAAAAAGCAAATGGTGAAACGTCAGCTGACTCGTTTGTCTCTCTTTGATACTCGAATAAATTGACACTAAAATGTGATAAAATATAAATTACCGGCTGCGGTCCTAAACGCGATTTGCTGCCGCTGATGATGTCGCGCGCTTTGGCATGCTCTCAAAGTAGCCGGTTTTATGGGAGGAAAGGATTTATTTCGCCTCGACAGCCTCGTGTGTGTAGTGCGGAGAGATGCACGCAAAAAGTTCACAAAGAGGCTCGACGATTTTCTTTTACTGCTTCGCCATGTGGGCCAGCAGCCTCATCAAAAAGACGAAGCACCAAATGTTTACAAGTATAAAAATAAAACACACACAGACAGAGCGGCGGACACATCAAATTCGGCGTTGCTCGCACATATGCATAATAAAAAATCCCGCACAAGGTACAGAGATGAGATTTTTACGAGTCGCCTCTTAAATTATTCACCACAGGTATTTTCGGCACGCAGATTTCATCTGTCGCCGACGTGCAGCGATTTGGGGGGAAAACGAGACAAAATCGACACCAGATGCACGCGAATCCGAGCGGGGAGCGAAACCGCAGCAACGAGATTTGTTCGAGACGCTCGGCGACATCGAGACCTTGGAATGAAGTCAGTCAGTCAGTGAATCCTGACGTGGACCGAATTGAAAAACGCGTTTCGATGTGAAACACGGAGAGCCGCTTGTGAGAAAATCTGTTTTCTTAGCCACCGAGCAAAAAATGGCAAGTCTGCAAAGTGTAAAGGCCGCAGCTTGAGATTGCATGCAGCATTGCGTGCTAACACTAAACACACACACTCGCTCACGCTGCTGAAGTTTGATTTTCCTCCATATAGCGATAGTGCACAAAAAGCGGCGATTTTTATCACAGTCCATCATCAGAATTAATCGCTTTTGCTCTCCGTCCAACTTTTTTTTATGACCCAAACGCTTTTTGCGCTCTAATGTGTTAATTTATAGCTTCTCTCGCGGAGTGAAAGGTTGAAATCGTATAGTATGTTGAAATTTCTCGTTCCTTTTTGGAACGAAACTGATACGAGCGGAAAAATTGGGATTTTAAAATATCGCTAAGAACTGAAGAAATTTGAATCTGTTTTACAGCCACATAAGAGATAGGTAGCGTGATGATGAAATTGATATCAAATCATTTTCGGCACACAATTTCTCCCTATTCAGCTCAGATTACTGTGGTTTAAGCACAAAAGGCCTTTAACCGTGTGACTCATAAAATCGGCTTGCAAAGGACAAGGAAAACTAAGTAGGTCTTCACAATTAGCTCAGAGGCAAGTCTAATAATTGGTCTATTCAAATGCAAATATAATTAGACGAGTGCCTATTATATGCAGCTTTCGAGTTGCAGATATCAATCTAATAATTTCACATGAAAGGGAGAAAATTGTTCGCGTAATTTCAATAACACGATTACATCGGTGCACCGCCTGGCTGTCGTGTTCGGCGAGACAGCCGCGCAGTGTTCCTCCGCGTGTATACTGTTAATAAATTTCCTTCGATGCAAATGCAAAGACGCTTCGCAGCCGCATATCGCGACGAACAATAACTCAGGAGAGCAGTGTGCTGTGTGTGCGTAGGCATTTTAGCGTCTGCCGTGCGCGCTTGATTTTGAAAGGGCACCCAGGCGCAAATGTGCTAAGAAGCTAAATTGCTTTGTAATTTGTACCTGTTGGAAGTTGTGTCGTTTTGTTCGTGCTCGCGCACACATTTAGCCATGAGTTTAATGCGACAAAGGGCAAGATGTCTGCCGAGTCATTTAACACCTCCGCACATTAAATAAATATACAAACGCGAAATAGTGTGCGCGTCTTTATCCGAACATGCATTTGGCGCTGACAATGGGGAGGCTGGAGTGCTGCCTTGGCGAGCGTATCCGTCATTTTTTGCTGCTCGGCGTAAGAAGCCGTGCAAGTTGCTTTGTGCTTGGCGCGCAGCCTCTTTTATTCCCCGTAGCAGCAGTGCAAATAATGAGCTCAGCGGAATTCGGTGCTTAAGAGGGCAGAGCATGAGATGGGATAAACGCGTGTTAACTAACAGGGAGAAACGCACACGTCGTCCTCCAACATTGTAAACACAAGAAAGAGGCCCGAGTGAATAAAAAATGAAGTTCAGTGCAAATAATAAATTATGGTTATTCACACAAGGCAGAAGTAAGTTCCTTGTGCATAAAACAGATAAAAGGGGATTCTAAGAAAGAGTAAAATTCTATGAAATCATATTTTTCCGATTTTTCCTGCTAAATCCGAACATTCAGTTTTCCCGCAGACTTTGCTTCACCCCTTTCCCATTTTATTCGACAACTTTAACTCTTTACAAGCCCATTTTCTAGATTCCCCTTATCCAGTGCACGAGTTTGTTTAAGCCACTATATGTGAGCTTAAATTGCAAAAAACCACACACAAAGAATTGGTCTAATTTCTGTTTAAAAATATCGAATTAGGAAATAAACCGTTCATTGTTGTTGTCAATTATAATATAGAAACAAGCTAGAAATCAACAAATGCAGATCACCAATACATTTTTCTAAAATATAAATATGTCAATTTGATATAAATTTTTGGAACAGGTTACTAGGAAAAATATTTGATAAACATTTGCAAAAATCAATATTTTTTATCATTCATAAAAATCGAAAAAAGATGTGAAAAGAAAGCTTCAGAATTTCGAATCAACTCATGTTAATGGAATCCAAAAATCCCGATATAGAATTCCATGCTTATTGGCAATGGGATTTTCTCAAGTGATTGGATTTCGAATGAATCTCCAATTCCAGGAAATGATTCATACTTCACACTCCATTTGCGCCGACAATGAGGAGGAAAAGTCATCAAATTTTTACTCCCGCCCTTCATCGTCGCTTTTTTTAAATCGCCCAGCAGTCTTTTCGCGAAACTTTTTGAAGCATTTAATCCTCTCTGCCCTTTCGCCGGCTTTCATCGCAAAGTTGGCCGCACCAATAATTAAAACGAGCTTACACCGACTGGTGCGGTAAATGGCGGGTGAAAAGTTCATTTATGTCAGACTTGGAGCAGAGCGCTCGGCACCATAATGGTGGCGAAGAATGATGGAAATGCATATAGCAATATTAAAATTACTGCCGGCATGCGCTCGGGCGGCAATAACGAACCAAAAAACTCATCTGCAGTGCCACGATAACGCCAGGCACCATCGGAATGAAGCCGCCGCCCTTTTACACGCAACTTTGCCACTTTTCAATAAAAATAAATTACACTTCATCAGTCGGTGTGTGTGTTTGAACCTTTGCTTCTTGCCAGTCGACGCGGGTAATTTTTCCAGCAAACTTTCGGCATAAAGGGAGCGAGCGCGCGGAGAAAGTTTTCTCCTGCTGCGCTGCAGGTCGAGAACAGGGGCTGCTTTCTGGTTTTATAAGCTGGGGCAATATTACCATACCATTTTTACGAGGCCGGGAATATTGGGGCAGGAAGAGCGAGAACACCGTCGGCACCGAGCATTATTAAGCCTTGCACTGAATAAAATAGCAGAGGCGAGCGAAGGAGCGCCGGCGCATCACTATTTCACATATCCCATTTTCTTTCCTCAGCTGTCGCTCGCCCCTTTATTGCCTTTCGCCATGCCACCACGTTTTCGGCGCCAAGGTGCATAAATTTCGGACGGCATTGCACGTGCTAAGATTTGCCCGCTTAATTTCCTCCTCTCGCACCCTTGCCTGCCGACTAATTCTTCACGCAGCTGAAATGAAATGAAATGTCAAAGAGATACGACCCGCGCGCGGGTTATTAATGCAATTAAGAGCGTAGCCAGTTTTTAATCCTCTTTATCTGGATCGCGGGGCGGCTTTATTAATTAGCCCCCGCGTCGCGACAAATATCATAGGCTCATTATCAAATAAATTTAATCAGCTGCCGACGATCTTTCCGTGCTCGGCGTAAATTATTATTTGCTCGGCGATCGAGACGTGTGTGTATGTGCTTTCCTCGGCGCACATTCAGGAGGCGTGAATATTTTAAACTGGTTTTCCATCGGCATCCCAACCGGCAGCTATTTAATTTTTTACACTCCAACAACCACCACACGACAACTTCGCCTCTTTATTAAAATTAAAAATTGAATGTCCTCACGCTGTGCGACGCTCTAATTTCGGCGCAGCAGCAGCAACAACTTCTGATATCAGCAGAATTACCGTCGTTTTTGCACTTTACGGCTAATTGAATTATATGAAGCGGGTAATTAATTGCCGAGTAATTAATGGAGTGTGTGCGCGCGCGTGTAATTTGATCCCTGCTACTGATTGATGCCCGGCGTAATTATCTGCGCGCCTCATTGTGCGCCGGGTCGGGCGGCTTCTTACCTAAATTGGAATTAAGAGCCGCCGAGCGATGAACCGCCTGACGTTTCTTACAAATTTGACTCCCAAAACGCGGCAGCAATTACATTAATTCAGAGCTCAGCCTGTCGCTCCGGCCGAAAAATTAATATGAGGCCAACTTGTTGACGCTGTTCTCCGCTTAAATGGCTTCCCAATCTACAGGTTTGCCCTGCGTTTTGGCACCAATTCACCGGTTCAATTCAATCTGTGCTGGTGCTCCGGGTGAGCCGGCGCAAAAAAATCGTATTAAGCACTTCAAAGCGCTCTCTTTCTGCCCACTGTGCGCATTTGGCTCGCAAATCGCTTTCCAATTCGTTGTGCTTTTAATTATCCGCCAGCTTAATTGATTATTCATATCGAACGATGAAGAAATTTCTGCCTCAATTAAATTTCGCCCGATGATGGATGCCGCAATTACGCATTCAATTAAATACTCGATTTTCGCGTCAGAAGACAGCTGTTGTGCGAAAAGGCTGGCTCTCCGAGGGGCGACTAAGTGCTGAAACTCGAGTCGTTGGCGGCAGGCAGGAAGAAGTGCGCGCGCGAGAGAGTGAGTGCTTCCAAATATAATCGCTCATTTGGATAATAGCCTCGCTCCATTAATGTGTTCTTGGTCGGTGCCCAAAATTTTCACCTGACGTGACGTGTTTACCATCCCATATATTTCGAGTCGCCGAGGAGGCTGTCACCAGAATCCCCCCACAGACCGCGCGCGCCGTCGGAGCTGCACAACGGAGAGGGTTGTGCGCGTTTTATTAGGCGGCCGCGAGAGCAGATCGTCGTTATTTCCGGAAAGTAAAAGGCGCCGGCCGAACGAGAAGAAGAAGTTGGTTATTCATTTACTGATGGTTTTGTGTTTGGTATCCGCGCGGCGCGCACTCGCTTGCCAAGATTCTGGTCCCGGTTCACGCAGGCTCGCGGCTGCCGCAGACAGAGATCCTCTTGTTGTTCACCTCACTAATGCATTTTTTCGGTGACATTCTCGGAACCCTCCAACAATCAGGCGCGCGCAGTTTCGCTGCTTAAATTAGACCCGACGTGAAGGCGTCACTTTTTACTCTGGCTGCCTCTCATCTTCTGCACCGTCGGCAAACAGGAAAAGTCAAAAGTGAGCGTATATACGCACATATACATATGGGAATGAATGAATGATTGCACAGCTGTCTGGCTCGTTATGTATGCGCCGAGGACCGATGCCAGAAGCGGCTGTGAGCGGACGCCGCCGAGTCTAATTATCAAATCCCGGTTAATCTAACCAGACTGAATAATTACGAGTGTCCCTTCGGTTTATAAATGTGATTCGCTCTACCGGGCGTCCGCAGCTGACAGAGGGAAACCTTGCACCGGACAGCAAGCAGACATGTGACTCGAATTTGAATAAATAATAAGTATTATCACCGAATTCTGACAAGAGCCGACTCATTATCCTTCAAATTTAGAGCCAATTAAGATGTCCATCCAAAAGAGTTCCGCATCCTCAAAACTACAAATTGGAGCACGTCTTTTTCAAACACAACACACTACCTTTTCAAGCTTTGTCCTTTGCTTCCATCTGCGAGTGCACCGACAAAGGGTGAAAGGAGCACTTAAGTGAGCATTAAATTTTAAAGTCGACTTTCGTCGGTTCCCCCTCGGCAGTGGCAGCCAACCCGGTCCGGCATCCTGCGCGAACGGTTTGCCAGCAGCAGCAACAAATATTTCAAAACGCTAAACGCAGAGCGCGCTCTCCGTCATCTGATATGCAAACAAGTCGAGGCACATTTTTCTCTCCGACTGCCTGCGCCAGCTCCTTTGAGACGCTCTCCGAGAAAGTAAATTAAATTTTCGGCTGGTTTGTTTGTGTGTTCGTCTTTCTATCAATACACCCGCCCCTGTGTGGTTTCGCTTTGATGTGCGACTAATAAAATTCTCTTTCCTCTCCTCGCAACGAGACGCACACGTCGTACATACTCTCGACGTATAAATAATATATATTTCAGCCATTAATGAGAGAGTTTTCTCTCTTTGCAGAATGCTGCAACGCTCGCTCCTTTTGCTGAAAAGTGTGCGTTGAGCTTAATTAAATATTTGCTTCCGACGCGGACCTTTCTCGGAACGCGCGGTCTCGAAATATTCAGCGTCGATTTTTTGCTCTGCTAATCTGTTCGCCGGGTGGGCGTTTTTCCTTTCAGGCCCCGGCACTCTGCTAATTGCCCTTTAAGCTGCAAATTACGTCTGGGACTGCGAGTTGGCACTTCAAAAGAAGCGACGCCCGCGCGCGCGTCCAAAAACTCGCCCGACAAATCCACGCGCTCGCATAATTGATTGGTCGGTTCGACAACCCCCGCTATATGCGTTGCACAACTGTGTCGCGGGCTGCTTCAATCCGAACCCTCGTTTCGCGGCGGCAAATGGAAAAATTACGGGGCCAATTTATGAGCGGAGGAAAGGGTGGCAGCGGAAATGGGAGTAGAGAGTCATTAAGCAAGTTTGGTTCTCATTTGGCTGCTAATAGCCGCGCACGGCCTGTGCTCCACGCTAAAGCGACGATATTATTTGTGATGACAGACATCGGCGGCTCAGGTGGGTGGTCCCGCAGCCGTTTGATTGCTCTTTCCCTCCCCGCTGAAGGCTGTCAGAAATCGCACATTTCTTGACACCAACTGCGCCCCGAGAAACTTCATGCCGGCAACCGGATCCGCATGAATTATTCCCGTCTTCCTGAACGAAGGGTGGAAATGAGAAGGAGAGAAAAAAGTTGGAGGTGCCCGACCGAGAAAAAGAGAGAGAATAAAATTCCGGCTGTCGGAGAGGTGTCCCGAGGTATTTATCATCGGTGCGATTGGAGATATGCGCGCTTTATTATTCAGTGGAGTCATGACAGCTCCAATAACGCTTCAACGTCGCAATGATTAATTACTTATTGAACTTTTAATTAGATTACAGAGCATGAAATTCCACTCTCGGCGTGCGTTTTATATCAATCGTGGGCGGACGAAAGTGAAAATTGCTGCCTTGATTGCCGATGCAGCAGGCGCCGCTTTATTATATTTGTGACCATCTCGCGGAGAAAAATTAAGGCGACCACTCCCAGGTCGAGTGTAATTTGTCTGGGATGCATTTTGTATCTGCTTGGATATACCTTCTCTCTCGTCTCGCTGTCCCATTCCCGAAGCGGGTAATTTATTATTTTACTATCGCTGCCTAACAAGACTTGTACATTAAAAGTCGTTTCCACGACGGCCGCGCTCAAAAGACGGTGGAAATGGATAAAATTTTACAGCCGAAATAATAAAATGAATTTTAATTAATTGCCGCTGCCCGTTACGTGTTCATTTCGACTTTACGACTCGGCATTTTTAGCCGATGCTCTCAACGCTGGATAATTTCAAAAAGAATACAGCGCCGCGCTTCATCATGCACTGCAGAAGTGTCAGCTCGTAAAATAAAAGGGGATGAGAACAATTAACAGGTTTTGTTAGCCCCGCATCAGGCAGGACGTAAAATAGCTTTTTGCCCGCCGTGTTAATTAGGAAAGGCAGCAAATAATTTCCACGTAAATGGACAACAAAAGTCACACGGCGAAAAACCAGCCGTTTAGCTTTCTGATGACTGGTTCGGTCGGATCGGTGCTCAAAGGGACATGCTTCATTACGGCCATTGTTGGAGGTGATTATTTATAAAAGAGCAAAGGCAATTACTCGTGGAGAGAGAGAGAGCGCTCGCTGCATGCGACCATCACACACACATCAGAGGCATAAATTAGGCGCGCGAGAGAGGATGGCTTTGCTTGTTTCGAGTAAATGAAACGGCTCGCTGGGCAGCATGCATCAGCAGCCAGTTGAGCATGTAGATCGCCCTTATCAGCAATTACACGCCAAATAAATATTTGAGCTAAACGACAAGCAAGCGTGCGCACACGCTGGTTATTAGCCACCCACTCGCGCGCGCCGCCTCGGGCCGAATTAACTGGATTTCCAGCGCGAAAGGACACACCGGTGCTAAATTGCACGTGAGCGAGGAGGATACCCGCTGCCGCCGCCGCTGCCACAGCCACCCCGGCTTTTGTTAATTACGCAGTTCGCGCAGAGATAAATTTTGTCCCTCTTTCTCGCTGCTCTCTGCTCGGGCAAAAGCAGTCGTCCGTTTTTGTATGAGTGTGGGTGTGTGCAGGGTGGAGGCTTAATGACTTTCTTGGGGGTTGTTTATGCGCGGGGTTTTTGCGAAAATATTTGCTCACACCTAATGTAAATTTACTCACGCTGAACAGTTTGTTATGCGGAGGCTCTTTTTGGGGACGATGAAATATTAAACAACATATGGGCTCTGAATTTATGGTAACAGGTCTTAACTAAGTAATTGGCTCTTTTGCAGAATAGCTGTTAAAAATGAACCAGTTAATAAGCGAGCTATGTTCATTTTCACACTGTTTTGTGTCTTTTGGAATGGAAAATATAAATATTAAAACTATTCTAGGACGTATGAATCTAATTCACTGGCCACGTTACATACATAATTATAAAATATATAAAAATAGAATAAAACACGCAAATCCTTAATTGGCTTTCCTTGTTGAGCTCAACTGGAAAAGCAATTATTGGAAATTCAAGCGGAAAAGTTAGTACGCCATAAATATTTGCCGACCAAAGAGGCGTTTTGCATTAAGCGGATAATGCGCGATTTCTCACGAGATCCAATCTTGCACCGGGATTCCATTTACTGGCGCACACAAGAGATTAAATTTTTTGCTTTTTACCCATCGCGAAGAATTCCATTACACAAATCGAGTTATCCATCAACTCGCGCCCTATTATACATGTGTACCATTGTGCTCCATCTCTGGATGAAAAAAAATAAGTGAATCCTGACGACTACTTTGTGAATATGTACACAGTATGCAGAGCGACAGAGGCAAAAAACACACACAAACATATCGATCGCGTTTGGCAGTCGAATAATAATGTTCTTTCCAAAGCCTTACATGCAGAGTGTTGAGCCACACACCCGTTTCAAAAGGAAAATACGTACAGCACTCTGCACCGTCGCCAGCGCAGGAAGTTGTTTTGTGTCAATCAAATAATGCCGCCGTGTTGGTGGTACATGCACGCGGGAGCAGTGCACAGACATGTGATATAAAAAGATTTTATTTCCAGAGTAAAGATGGATTGGGGTGGCAGCTGCTCAGCCTTGTGCTGGATCCGTCGCCGGTTCGTGAACTGCTTTGAAGTGCAGCCTAGCGCCGTACACACTGCTGTATCAGTCGCTTGCAAAGTGAGAAGTGGGAGTATTATGTGTCTCACATTGTTGAGACCAGCTCGCGGCTCACGCCAAGCAGGGGATGTGGACTTTTTTTAATCTTTCGAGCGAGGGGTGTAAAAAGCTGCAAGTTCATTAATGACGTCTCGCGGTGATTCGATTATTCGTCTGAGGAACTCTTTGAAGCCGTAAGTCTGTGTGAGGGAGTCTGTTAGGAGTTGAGCTCGAACACAAATCCACACCCTCGGCTTGCCTCATTCGGACGCCTCTAGGGACGAAAATCTCGAGTTTGGTCCGATGACAAAGACAGAGAGACAACAGCCGCCCACTGTGTACACTTTTTATATTAAAAGAGCGCCTCGTGCATCTTTGTCGCGGTTGCTTCTCAGGCTGGTAAAAAAACGTCATTTGGGACCGAGTGGGAACGAGAAAAGGAAAGATGAATGGAGGAAAAATGATTTCTCTCGCGGTGGTGCACAGCAGCGTGTGTTTACACACAGGGAGACACGTAGTTGCTTTGTAGTTAAAGACAAATTATCTATAGCGGGGATTACACGTTCGGCATTAGAGGCTAAGCTTCTGCTGACAGTTGGACCGAAAGAAAGACTCAACCAGTAGATTAATCATGTCTCGAAAAAACGGCTCGCTATCGTGACGAGGAAAAACGGCATTTTCCGACATTTGTTGCGCTTGGCCTACCATTTTTCTTTTCCGGCGAAGCGGAGAAACGGAAAAGTAGCTGCCACTGATGAGAGCTTTTTTGCTCTTGAGAGGATAGGCTGAAATTCGCGGAAAAGCTGCCACTTTGAAAATAGGTTAATTGATGTTGAGCACGTCAAAAGCAGAGTGTTTATTTTTTTGCTCTGAGTGAAGTTTCCATAATCTTCTTATTGAACATTTAAAATGGTAAAGATGATAAAAAAGTTACATACTTATCCACATGAGCACACTAAACACATAAATGACTCTTGTCTGAGATTTGCTTTGATCAAAATACAAAAAATGTTCTATATTCATTGCTATGCCAAAACTACATAATATAACAAATATTTTCAGCAGGCATAATAGGGAGGTGGAATGTTTAGTATAAGGGTGGGGCACTAGCTATTTTATAAATATTTCGGCTCTCACGTCGGCTAATGTTTATTTAACGATTTTAAGATCTGAATAAAAAATGTATGGTTTGTTAAATTTTCCTTTTTATCTGTTTCAGGTCAATTGCGCCAGCCGCGCATCACAGAGCACCCTTCGGACATCACGGTGGCCAAGACCGAGCCGGTCACCCTGAACTGCAAGGCTGACGGCAGGCCCGAACCAACGATCCAGTGGTTTCGCGGCGACAAGGGCGAGTTGGTGCGCACCACCCTGATAGACCCTCGGTCGCACCGCGTGCAGCTGCCCACCGGCTCTCTCTTCTTCCTCAAGGTGGTGCAGAACAAACGGGAGCAGGACGGCGGCGTCTACTGGTGCGTGGCCAGCAACGAGGTCGGCACTGTCCGCTCGAGGAACGCCACGTTGGAGATTGCCTGTGAGTACAACCCAGCGATTCACTTTCGCGCGAGCTTTAATTCGCTTCCCGTTAGACCGTTTAAGATGCAAATTTTTCGCAATCAATTTCTTCCATCCGCAGACGCTAACGACTTCTGTGTAGCCTCTTCAGACAGCAAACGAATTGTTAAGGCTGCTGATTCTTAAACCTTCCCTGCTGCCGGCAATTATAGCCGCTATCCGCGAGTACACGCACACAGCACTCGAGGGCAGTGTGATGTATTTTGTTTTTGCTGCTAATTAATTTTACGCCTTTTAAACCTTGACTTAGTGCCATTGCTTCTGGCTAATCCCCGCCCAAGACTGGAACGAGAGCGCGCTTTCTTCATTTGAAATTAGCACAAACCTGGAGATTAGCGTAATTAAGACACAGAACTTCAATTAGAGGCTAAGTTTTAATGAAATCCTGACTCAATTTTGTGTTGGGTCTAATTGTTCTCCCTCGAGCACTGCCCCTGAAATTACAAGTTAGGAACGCACATTTTCTAGGGGAGCGCTCCGGCTGGCAGTCTGTAATGTAATGCGTGCGCGAGCAGAAAATAATAAATCTCCATTCCAGCACGCTGAGTGGTTGGTTTAACTCGACGCGTTTTAAATATACCGGCTCCAAATATTTTTCATCGCCCCTCATACTTTTTATAGCGACGATGCACTTCATTTCTTAATTTATGTGGGAATAATTACGCCCGGCTCCAAATGCAGCAATTTAAATAATTTCCCTCTCCTAGGCTGCCAGTTTGAACGATAAAATGCTCCCGAAATAATTTGTTTGCCTAATATTTATGTAAAAATTCAGTGAGTGCTCGTAAATTTCTCACTACCGTGCAGCTTAATGAGGCTCGGATTTGTCAGAGTTGAGATTGGGAGTGTGAGAAAAGAAGCCGTCGAAGTCTGGGCTCGTTGAATTGAAATCCTCATTAAATCGGAACAAGAGAAAGACATTTTCATCCCGTGGATTTTCCTTTTCCGGTGCTGGCCCGGTGAAATCCAAAACTCTCCAAACAACAAATTCGCTGTGGCAGCGACCAATCCCAGTATCTTTTCGGATTGTAGCAAAATTTGCGTGTTGCAAAAATCGCTCAACAATGTGTGCAAAAATCGAAAATCAACTCTTTTGTTTGGGATACTGGGAAAAGGCGCTGCCACAGCGATAATAATAATGGTCGGCCGCGGTGCTCCCTCGAAATTTGATAAAAGCCTTCGTTCGCTTTGAAAGGAGCTCTCTTCGCAAATAGCCCCCACTTAGTCGAGCCAGCAGACCGTCGGCGTGCAGAAGCCATATTGGAGAGGCTCGGCGAGCGGGCGAGAGAGACACACGGTGGCTGAATGAAAGGGTCAATTAACTGGCTATTTCGCAGAATAATTGCTTGCCGCTCGTAAGTAGATTTCCACTCATTATCCGCATGAAATTTCCAATTTTGCGCCGCTTTTAGGGCGAAAACGATCTGGCAGCACGGAAGCCCCTGCGCGAACCCTTCTTCACCGTCGACGGCGCGGCTTTTTTCACCCACCGTGGCTCAGCGTACACACACACCAGTTGATGGAATATTGGAAAGTCAATTTGCTAGGCGGCGTCGCTGCTGCTTCTGCTTGCATGTGTACTCGAAATAAATTGAATCGTATATAGTACAATAATGAGGCAGATGGAGAGGAGGCTTCCTCCCTACTCGACCGGCCGACGATCCCAAAACACAGCAACCTCTTTTATTCTGCACCATTGCAAGGCCATTAGCTGCGGACATCGATCCGCTAAGGGCCGCACTCGACTATGATGACCGGGCTAGCAAAATAGTCTGCCAATCTCAGCCGAGGCTTTTGCGCGCGCCTCGATATAAATATGCACATATATGTAAAAATCGTGGATCGATTTTTGATGCCGAAAATACGGCCCGCGGCTTCCGACGAGAGTTGCGTTTGCCATTGAATGGGGACCATTGAAATCACGTCCAATTATATTACGCGGTGGTTGTGAACAACAAGAGCATGTGTAGCACAAAAAAAATCGCAAATGCGATCGTAATAATTGGAAGTGAATAAGTGAAGCTAAAATCCGTCATATTATATAAATTTTTTCCCATATTCACCATTAATGGTTAACCAAGAGATCAATCAGAATAATGTTTTATCTTTCTTATCTGGATGCTTCCTTGACAGTTTGATTTAACGGATTTTACACATACATCGCAGCATCATTTTGATTTTTTGGTAGAGAGTGGTATAGAAATTTCTTTAGAAATTTCAAAGTTTGAGATAAAAATTTGCATGAGCCCTCCGGAGTAAATTAGCTTTCAGTGACGTATATGTAATTTTTCCCAAAATCCACAAATCTAAATTGCCAAAATTGAAATTTGCCCAAACAACTCTTCAACGATATGCAGACCTTAAAAATCGAACAATTAAAGTGCCCAAGAGGCGTTTACAGAAAGGTCATATTTCTAAACTGACTTTTAAAAGCCTCCAAGGGTTAACTCTTTATGAAAGGTGTTTAACCAATTTTCATTTTTTCGAGAAAAAAATTAACCGAAAAGAATAATATCATTGTGGCTCTTGAGATAAAGTGACAGCCAGCATAAGATGAAAAGCTCACACGCGCGCACGTTTGTGGTAATAAATAGACGTTTTTGGACTTCATATGGGCTGATAGGCCATAAATTTCCGGCCTTCCAATCCCAGGACGTGTTATTAATAGCCTCACCTCTCCTGCGAATAAACAACCCATGTTTACCCTCGCACCAACAGACAGATGCGTGCAAAGGCATTTGTTAGCCGCGCGCTGACCACTATTTCCCTATCCGCGCTACAGTGACAGTCGTGGTGCCAATTTTATTTATCGATCTCCGCCTCCTCGGTAATCACGTCTTTAGCGGTGCCCCTAAAAAAGCGGGCGCGCGCCGCACCAGGAAAAATCCGAGATAGATATCTGCGTGGCGCCCTCGTTCCTCCGACCGATTATTTATCTCACGCCCTCCCCCTGACCTGCGTGACCTCAGATGCGAGCTCACTTGGCGCCTTCCCTGCTCCGAGCTTCGCCGACGGAGGCTGACGTGACGCGCACTTTGCCGAAGCACCCTCGTGCAGCCTGATGCGTGTTTCAATTATCCAAGTGACAAAGTTTGTGCTCGCGCTGCTTCGCCGCCGGCACGTGACTTGAGCACCACCCGAGATTTGCCCTCTCCATCTTGTTGCTGCTGCCGGCGGAATTCATCGAAACAAAGTTTTTAATCCCTGCTGAGCGTATGAAGCACAACAAACACCTCGTTCTCAAGCGAGCGCCGATACTGCTCCATTCGCTCGGTTATTTGGCATCGCAGATTATTTGGTAAAGCGTGTGCGCTCCTAAGACTTTTAAAGTGGCTTCTCGTCCTCCTCGAGCGAAAGTTGTTGTGGAAAAGCTCTAAAGTCTCGTGCATTTCCCCTGGCACAAATTTAATTCAAAAGCAGTTTCTATAATATAGTGCAAAAATAGAGCTTTATGCTCGATTACTTAATTTTTTTAGCCGTTTTCGAGTGGCTAATTCTTGAGAAAAATCGATTTTTTTTAAATCTCTGAAAATAGAATGTGCAAAAAATTCCAATAGCTTTGTTTCTGGAAAAAATATACAGAAAATAACGAAATAAAAAAACTAAAATACTGAGCGCTGAATTATTTCAAAGTTGGGTGAATTAGAGTGAATTCTTTAACTGGGTGCTATCTTTTCAAACCCCTATAAATCAGGCCAAATATATGAGAATGAAAATCACAATAGGTCTGTCGAAACAAATTCAACTAAAGCAAAGTCACGTAAAATAATCAAATATGATTTTGTTGATTCAAAAATTGCTCTCAAACAACTTTTTATCACTTGTGAAAACCCCTTTTCAAGAATAGTCTCCAAAAAAGGTATCACGTATGCCTGCGCATTCAGCTAATGTGTTGATGCGTGCTCAGTTCCGTGTGCGAATTGAGGGAGTCGTGGACTAACTCGCCCGGAGCAAACATTAATTTTCGCGATACAAGAGAAGCGCGCAAAATAAATATATCAACCCTGTGCGTGCTCCGCCTGCTCGATTTCCGCACGGCTTCTTCGTTCGGGGTTCTAATCCTTGCTCAGCCGCGTGGCCGCAGATTCCAAACAAGAAATCCAATTAATCCCGTGTTTGTTTCGCGTCTTTCAAAGCCCGCTCTGCATACACGCGAAGAAAAAGCCGCCACCGCGGCGTGTATAAACACACACACACACACGACCGACAAGCAAGGCAACCAAGAAGAGATATTCGCATCATATGTGATGCATTCGCTATCTCGAATGTTTACCCTTTCAGATCGCGGTGCGATAAAAAAAGAATGTATCAGCAACATACGCGCAGGGCAAAAAAGGGTTAAAAGCTGCTGCGGCAAAGAGCGCGAAGCGGAAGGATAATATTTGCACGGTGGCACGGCTGTTTGGTTTTTGGAGAGGCTTCTTTTTGTGCGCCACTCGCGTCGAGCTGCAGTGCCATTCTGCTAAATTATAACTCAGCCGCTGACACTTTTTTGCGCCAGCACGCACGGCGCCGCGCGCTTTCTTGCCGCACGGCGTTGAAAGCAAGTCTCGCCTGCCTGCGTTATTATACACCTGTACCCCCAAGCATAATCTGAAACAACAACAGCCAGTCATCATAAATCACTGGGGATGCTGTGTAGTTGGTTGCATACTAACAAGGGGGAAGCGCAGGCATAATGCCCGAGTGCCGCCGCTGCGGCACGTTTAGCCCATGCCCGAAAATATGACGAGGGATATAGAATTATCTGCGGCGCAAAGTGCCGCAGCGATATTGTTTTCCGTTTCGCCTCTGCAAATTGGTGCGAAATTGTTTTACACGCGCACAGGTTTGATCAGTAATTAGGCGCTCTGTATACGAAGCTTGCTTTGTGACGTTGAATAATTGAGCATCGCCGGCGAGCGAGCGGCCCTCGCACATGGCGCGGTGAGGGTGTCGTGCGTGCGTGCCGCCGGGGGAAATTGCGAAATGCTCTCTCGCGTATCGATTTTTTCTCTCCACCGTGCTGCTCGCTCATCACGCCAAGGTGCAACAAAACGTTTCGGCCCGCGGGCTTGCATTCTCCCCCTTTGTCGCAATGTCGAGTGTAAAATAACTCGAACATGACGGGCCTGATGAGTTTGCACCCCCTGTGCCAGCAGCGTCAAAATTTCTAAATCAAATTCGCCGAAAACTATACAATACGGTTGCGGCTGCGATGAAACTCAATGTAGAAGGGAATGAAGGATTAGAATAACTTCTGCTCACTGGTTTCAACTATGCTACGTATAGTTCTTGACAAAGCTCGGATTTCCCTGCCTCTTCCTTGTAAATTGGAACAATGGTGGAATTGTTCATTTTTAATATTTATTTTTGTGAAACAATTAATAAATTTTGAAGTAAGTTTCCTTATAATTGGAAAATAAAAAAACAATTACGCTCTGAGGTTAGCAGATGTGAGTCTAAAAATTAAAAATGCATTTCTTATTGGAGCGCACATACGACCTTCTACTGCCTTCCTATTCATTCTCCATACTTCTCTTTCACAAAATCCAATTATTAATTCCAAGTGCAGAGCAGGAGGTTTTTGAATTGCCTCGGTGTTCGTCGCAGAGGAATTTTCCGCGGGAGAAAGCAAAGCGCAGGAGACATTTTTTCCATATTACTATCTCGAGCGTCAGGTGCTCCTGGGCATTGCAGCATTTTTATCGGAAATATTTCGCCGCCACCGATAACAAAATGCGAAACACGCGCAGCCGAAAATCCGCTATTAAAATTCCCGATACACCTAAAAATTACCCTTGCGTTCAGCGCACACGCAAGAAATTCACTGCCGCCGGCGTTCCCTTTGTTATTTCCTCTCTTGCTGCCAGATAAGAATTTTTAATATTAAATTCACAAATTACATTAAATTGCTGCAAAAATGTTTTAATCTGCGTCTTTCGCATTCCCCGTCAACAATAAGGGCGATGTCTTTTTTGTTACAAAATTATCTCTCGCCATCTACAGTATGTTCACGAGACTTAATGAAGACGCCAGCTACATAGACGTCTGCTCTAATTGGGAATTTATTCTAATTAAGTTCTCTTCCTGCAATCGGCCGATTTGCATTTTAATCTTTTGAATGGGGCCAGATCGGCGATCGTCCGAGCCGATATAATTAAAAGCGGACCGAGGTCTTCATAATTCTCATCTCGTTTGGTGGTTTTGTTTTGCGAGTATCGTGTCATCTGACCATGTAAAAGGCAGCCAAGTGTGACCAGAGCAGCACAAGGTGTCGACCGAACTTTGCTCCGCAATGTGATTAGGCGGACCGATAGCCGGTCGGAACCCGTTCCAACATCGTGTGGCTGCGTGTTGCGTCTCCTACGCATTCAGTTTAATTAAAATTTCGGCATAATCCGCGCCGTGTTCGGTCTAGATAAACCACAGCCTAGTCAAATTAAAAAAAAAAAACGAAAAGCAGCCACACCTATCACTAAATTATTGATGGGCTCATTGTTTCATCGTGATAAATCCGAAGCCGTTCTCGAAGATGAAGATGTTGAAGCGAATCCTGTTTGTTTCTAGCTGAATTATAAAGCGCACCGATTCGCGTCTGAAAAGGAGATTTATGTTCTCCGGATTGATTCAAATGACTAGACGTAATTTATTTCAATCCCGCAGCGCACTTTTTCCTGGGCGAATGTGGCCCAAAGTCGCTGCTATTCTCCCTAATAATGCATGTATGTCGGAAAAAAAGAATGGAGCGTTTTTTATCTAGGCACGGCAGCAGTTATTCCGCCGTCCATCCCACAAAAGAGAGAGAACGAGAGTGATATATGGCGCTTCACTAGAGGATAGTCGCTCGGCGTGATAAGTTGGAAAAACTTGCTGGAACGGATCTCAGCTGTGGCACCTCCGAGAGTCGAAAGCAGTTTTTCGGCAGGCCAGCTGAGTCGGTGGAAATCTTGTCGGACGCGAATACACAAAAAGCGGACAGCTTGGGAATTCGATGCGAAGTGTCAGCGTTTTACTCAATAGACCTCGTGCACTGGCAGCTTTTATCAGTCGGGAAAATAAGATGGAGCCGACTTTTACAATATCAGAGAGTTGCAAACTTTTTATTCCGAATCCTTGTACCGGCAGTGGGAGATAAAACTTTTCCCTCGTATATAGGCAGAAAGTTTTTTTGTCGCGCATAAAAGCTGCCTGCGAGGCAAACAGATTACACGGCAGTTTACTTTGAACTCTGGTGCTCCCGTCACCTCTTGTTTACATGGGCACGCGGAGTGCTTGGCTGCGTGTATTTAGAATGAAACAACGAGTTCACTTCTCCGCACAGGCAGAAAATCGTTGCGTTTCGGCAAATTAATTTCCCGGGAAGAATAGACTATGCGCCGTGAAATTAGCCGCCCGCGTGTCCGTTTATTCGAGGGTGCCAATGATATGTACATACACGAATAAAGGGGTCAGTCACCAAAACAATACATCACTGTTTAACCCCTTCTCATAGCCGACACGCAACATTATGACGTGATATTACCGACCCTCCAGTCGTGTTTATGTGCCGCGCGTTTCTGCTGATATATCGAATTTTACCCTGATGTATGACGAGGCAAAACGAGAACTTATTTTTAACTCGAACAGGGCTCAAAATAATTTAGATTACGGTCTGGATTTTAGCAAGCAGCCTGACGGCCTCTAATCAATCTTGCAGCGCAAAGTGAAATTCTGACGTAGTCCTGGTTAATTACACGAATATCGCGACTCGCGAGGGCGAGACAATCACGGAGCGAATTAGCGTCTGCTGCCACCCTTTTTTGAAAATAATGAAAAGTCACTCCGCCCCAGAAGCAAATCGAATCTGGCTCATAATTCGTGGCGTGCACGGCGCGAAATGAACCGAACCCATTGTATGCGTTTGGCATTAGCATTTTAAATTCTTCGGCAGCATTATCATAACAAACGGTGGCACAAGTTGTGTGTACAGCGCGCGGAGGAAATGGGTGCACGCCAGTTTTGTCTCTCTCTTTCTCTTTGTGCTAACGCGCGGTGGCAGATGTTTCTATCAAAAAGCACCGTGACCGCTAGCGTACAATGGCATGAGCGCCCGCCGGTGTCGGTCGTTCTCTCTGGGACGAGATCGAGCGTGGTCGGCGCGTCGGCTTTAATTAAAATGCGAGGGCCAACCCGCACGTCAATTAATTATAGATTAAAACTCGCGCAGGAAGGTGGCACGTGAGGGTCGGTGCCTCTCGTTCGCGCAGAAATAATATTTTGGAAAGGGAGAATGTATAATCCGGAAGGAGAGAGAGAGAGCAGCTCGTACCGTCCGTCGGAATCAGCGCGCCGCCGCTCGGGTTCATTATATGAAAAAGTCATAACCCTCGGCGCGCGCGTGCACGCCGCTATGTCTGCGCTGGTGTGTGTATGTGTGCTGGTGCTTTTGTCGAGTGCTTTTATCAAACTAATGAGAAAGAGGGAGATGATGATGATGATGCTACATGCATTAGCCACCAACCAACTCGCGCTTTGCCAGCTCGTCCGACGGCGGCTGTGTATATGCTGAGCCTGTATGAAACGTACGCGCGCGGGTGTGTATTATCTCTCTCGTGTGTTCGATATTTCTGCAGCGGCAGCAGCAGAAGCCAGAACAAAAAATTATTCATGTGCTAGCTGGCTGGATGGCGCCGCTGTGGAATAATACGGTTCCTCTCCATTCATTAAGTAATGAAAATGGAAAAATTATTCCGTGTGCTTTCATGTGTGTGTATACTTTTTAATTAAGCCGTGCGCTGAATGGGCCTGCATTGTGCTCGGCGCCTGTGCGCTCGGAATTGGGAAAAACGGCGAACCCGCTGTTGGCGGCGCAGGAAATCAATTGTTTGAAAAGCAAAAGGCGCGCGGAGACAAATATTTGCGAGTGCTTTCACAATATTGACGTTTCAAGTCACCTTTCAGGAAGAGGAAACCCAATACGCCGGCCCGCATTCGAAAAGCGCTCCTCCTATTTAGTCTACCGGCTCGTCGCCTGCATTATCGGAAAACGCCTTTGGTAATTAAATGATGGTTTCTTTACCTGGCGACGATGGCGATGGCGGGCTGAGCAAACATCTGTAGAGTTAAATAAAAGCAGAATTTTCAGTTCTCCTGCAGGTCCATTAAGATGTAGTTAACTTTCCAATCAAATTTCACTAAAAGCCCTCACTCGAAAACTACTCAACAAAGCCAGCAGGTGCTCTGGCATGGCGATAAATAAACCGCCCGGCAGTAAATTGAGAAATTAATTTCTTTCCCGGTATGCAAATGAGACCATCAAAACGAGCATTAAGAGATAAATATATTAGTCCGATACGAAAGCCCTTTTCCTTCGGCTCCGACTGATAAATTGAATCCGTGATTTATCTATTTAAGTAGAAGTGTATACAAAGGGCGTGGACCGTATATTTTCGTACCTTCGCGCCTCGACTCGAATATAAAATTTGGTATACATACAATGAATGCCCTGTAAAAAGCAACGTGGGAATACACCACACCTCCGCAACGGCCAGAAAGAACAATGTTTTTCAGGCCGAGGAAGTCGCGATAATTGACTCATTCATAGAAAGGATGCATAAATTAATCGATTTTGGCAGCGGTGCAGGTGCATCCAGCTGCGGGGGAGCAGCTATATTATATTGCCCTGGCGTGGGTGAGTGGGAGGGACAGAAATGAGTGCGTGCGCCGGAAAATGATTATAATGATAATAATAATAATAATAATGCGAGCAAAAAGCGAGGCACCACTCTTCTCTTCTTCTCTTTGCGGCACTATGGGTGCATTTTCCGCGCCGTCAGAATCACCTCCGCCGAAGCCGGGCTGATTACCATCGGCAGGCTAAATGCATCATCGGCGTGTTGCCGAGGCCATTTTAATAATTCAATATTCAGCCATTAATTATGCAGAGGATTAACAGTTTTAGCCATCGGAGCGTGCATTCGAAATTCCCTCGCGCACCAGAACGCCGACGACGCTGATGCGACGGGGCAAACGCGCCGCCCCGTGCGCCCTAATCAGCTCTCCGGTGGAGGCAAAATGTCTGCAACACATCCTATTAACACCGAAAGCCGGTCTCTGAGGAAATGCCCGAGCAGAAATGTGCGCGCAAGTGAAAAAACGAAATGGAATTAGCTGCCCAGGGAGAGGAAATATAGAGATGTTAACGGCTCGCGAAATTGCGAAAGTTGAGCCGCAGCGGAGGATTGCGCAGATGGAGTGCTTAGGGCAAATAGAGAAAAAATGGATAAATGCTCACTATGAAATGTTCATCCTTGAAGTACCTAATTGAGGCAAAATTTGAAGCTACCAACTGGTTTTGTTGGTTAAGTTTCCGACTAATGCGTAGTTATGCAAATTTCCAGCGTAATTCGATGTGGAAGGCAAATTCGTGGAGAATAGGATTTAACAAAAAGCCTAATTTACATCAAGATTTGTTTTTAGGCCTTCCAGGAAATTTTCATACATGAAAAAAACATTCAATTTCCACGCCACTCGTTTTTTGGCAGCGTTCCCATTGTCTCACTGCCCTATTTATGACACCGCAAAATAAATCGACTTTTCGCAGCGATCGTTGCAAACTTGCGTTGAATTACCAGCTCCATCCATGTATTGTCGGCGTGCTTAATGGCACAGAAATGCTGTGTGTAGATTTTTTGCCGAGAGCTGCCAATACGGCGCTTGGATTGTAATGGCACGGCACTTTTGGATTCAGCAAGGTCCAACAAGTTGCCCGTTGAGCGGTGCGAGATTTAGCCCGGCGTAGCTTTTTATCCGCTCGCCGCCCAACGCACCGACTGTTGCGACCGTAAAATTATACTATAGGACTGCACTGCAAATGAATTTGATATGAGCGGAGCCAGAGCAGAAGCCCGCACGCCGCGTGTTGTGCGTTCAAATGTGTTTGTGGTGCGCGCATTATAATTTCATAATCCTCGGTGTTAGGCGGCTTGTAAGCTGCAACCGTCATCATCGCGACGCCCAGCTTGCTTCGGAGAACAACGCACCGCAACAAATCTGCTCGAATCACAACGTCGGTTGAGTTTAATGTCCGTCGGAAGCCGGAATTCAGGAGCTTTGAATGCAATAGGAGAAAGCTTTTGTCGGGGAAAAGTGAAAATTAAATTATGCACTACTTCTGTCTTCCGCGCCAAACTGGTTGCATATCTGCGCATCATGTGAAACGGCGCGAGTTGTGCGGAAAGCGGGCGCGGGTTATTGATTCACTTCACAGGCACTTTGGCCCGCATTATATTTGCACGGTTAAGTTTCTCCGTCTGTGTTGTTGTATGCAAAGTATATGGGCGCACGAACAACCAACCGAGAGTTAGCGAGCAATCACAAACACAAACATCCAGCACGAAGCGCTGAATAATTTCTGCCGATGAAATATGCAGCCAAACAAAACTCGCCGCCGCGCGTTATGAGTATGCAGACAGAAAGGCAAAAGAAGGGTTTCTTTGTTGAGATTCGCGAGGCGAGTGGAAATAGTGCACGCGCTCGTACTTGTACAAAATAAATCGTGTTAATTATGTACTTCGATCCGAGGGTACAGTGCCAGTAGCATTTTGAAAGTTATTTATGAAGTGCTTACTCATCATGTGCGGCCGAGAGAGAATCCTCGGCTCATTCACGACGCGTCCAAATGGGATCCAGCAGCACCAGCTCGCGCGTATTATAAATAATGCCTTAGCCAAAACTAATTTCGCTATATGGCCCGAGATTAGATCTGCTGCCGTGGCTTGGCCGCCGCACCGACTTACATACTTTTCAATAGGCCGTTTGGATCTGATAAAGATTATTTGCCGAGGGAGAGAGAGAGACTTCGCCGGTGCCGCCGTGTTGCTGCTTTTTGCAATTAATGCCGGCACTGCTGTAAAGTTTTATGAATGAGTCGGAATTTCGCTGATTGACCTTCGAGCGGTGATGAATGGGACGCCTGTGTTTCGCATGAAAAGGAACGATTCATATCTCGGAAAGTGGAATTTTCACCGAATCGCTTCATTTCACAAAAGATATGTCACGAAAATTTATAGTTTTCATCTTTTACGATGGTGCGGCCCACTTAATGAAATTTAATATGTTTTTCGCTGTTTGTTTTTCCTTTTCTGAGCATTCCGAACCGAATTCCCATTTTAACAATTCAGCGAGATCTGCGATCGGCTCGTTCGGCCGGTAAAAAATGCGCTCCCCAAGACCCTTCATAAAGTATTAACCAACTGGTATAGCCTACTTCTGTTTTTTTTTCCGAAATCCATTTGGGAAAACAAAAGTGCGGGGCACGTTTCGGCAAGATGGCCGGCGAATTTTCCCTGCAGCGAGAGGACTCAGCTGCGTCCAACATTAAAAATGCATGAAACAATGAGAGTTTGTTTCAAGATCTCTTGATTTCCCTAGCTCTCGCACGCCCTCGGCAACTCGCACCCTTTGAGCCCTGGCAGAACTCGAGACTTGCGGAGAGAGTTTGAGTGATGATTCGTTGAGAACTCTCGAAACGCACAAGCCGCATTACTCGAGACGGATGATGATTATTCGGCGGCGAGCGGAGAAGCGGGAGGTGAAATATGCACGTTGATGTGTGTCACGTCTTAAAATTAATGATCACATCCAGAGCGAGCGAACAGCCAGCGGGGGTTTGAAGACGTCATTCGTCCCGCGGCCAGGGTGACTGCTTCCTTAATTGAATGGCGTTTACATGAAAGGAAAGAAACGTACGCGCGCGCGTGCATAAAACACGTAGGCCTACACGATATGTGCTGCCGCCGCCACTGCTGCTGATGTATAAAATAATAAAACGGGTTTGTATTGTCGGCCGTTCGTTCGTTCTGTCGGTCGCGGGGGTTAAGAGATCACGTACGATGCTATCTGAACCTCCGAGAGCGCCGAGCAGCACTTCAGGCTTGATTGAAAAGTCAATTTGCTCGGTTTTTATGCCTGTTGGAGCGGCTGTTGAGCCAAAATGTCGGTGAAAAGAGGAGAAGCACATTCGCTCACGAGAGAGCGAGCCGGGGCCAGAGGTCAAGGGGTTTGGGAAGGCACTCATTAAAGTAAATTAATAAAAACTCCTCTTTGTACCAGCATCACATGCTCAATGGCATCACGAGAGAGAGGAAGAGAGAGAGAGAGAGAGAGAGAGAGAGAGAGAGAGAGAGAGAGAGAGAGAGAGAGAGAGAAACAAATGATTTGCGGTTTCGAAACCACGCACGGAGACGCAGTCGGCTTGATAATATTTTTTAGGGTGATTCAGTAACTCGTGCAATTAAGCCTGTCTTAAGTTCCAAGGCAACTCTTTTTATTATGATCGTGTAAATTTATTTACAACGCCATAAATTTGACTTGTGCAGAAATTTGCTGGAGTATTAGGTTTAAAAGGCGTCATTTCACTTGTTCCATTAGCGCCCATGCACCCCGCTGTTGAGGATATAATTTACTGAGTACTTTACGCCGCCCGGCTAATCCTCGTCATTCTTGCTTCTGATCAATTCAGAGCAAGCGTCCGTTAAGTGTAAATTTGTCACATATTTCAGCAGCGAAATTGGCTCCTCGTTGATGCAGTTCGTTTGAAATCGGTCCAAAATTTTGCAAATCTTGTTTGGCCGTAAATAATTTAACAAGCAGCTGGATATCTATTTTATAGCGAAAGGAGCTGCCAAAACAAATTTCGTCTCTTGGCAATTTTGTTTTGAAGCTAAGATCGTGAGCAGAAAGTGAGAAGTTATAAAAATCGTAAAGACGCGAGAAATATTATTATTTGTACTCGCGCGCCATAAACACCAGCTAGCCGGCGAGAGTTATTCGCCACCTCTTTTTTGATGTTGCAAAATAAATAACGAGTTTATTATTTCCATAAAGTGTGATGCCGTCGTGTCAGGATTAAATTGCCTGCCGCTGCAGCGTCTCCGCACTAAACTTTATAATATAATAATCGTGCTGGCTGCGCGTTCGTTCGCACGCCAGCTTTCGGTGTCGTTATTTTTCGCGGCCGCTTTCTGGCTTCTGTCACGGTCAGCCCCCGATATAATAATATCGTGGAGCAAATTTTTTATTGTGCCTTTTATGCTTATTACAGCCTATAAATTTATTTTCATCCTGGCGTTTGTATTTTGTCCTCGTAAAAAGAGACGCACACACACACCTATTCTGCGCGCTACCACCGTCGTTTCCTAGCGCGGAGGTTGAACAGAGACACCTTTATGATCTCCCATTTACAGAATTAACAAGACGATAAAAACGCGTGACACGTGGAAAGTAAACGAAACTACTTATTGTCCTGCGGGCGAGAGTAATTATCACCACGAGCCCATCTCTCTTGACGCGAGAGAGGAAAAGTTTCGGTTCCTTCTCCATCATCGTGGCTTCTTTTTCCTTTTGTTTGTTTCTCGACCATTGTGTTCGAGTTATTTATTTTCCGCGCGCTGCTTGCATATACCCTAATCAGATGAGCGCATGCAAAGCGAGAGAAGTCTGCCGCTGATAACGTTCCGTGCGCACACACATTCACTCTTTTGAATGCTTATTCCGACGAAGCCACCCAAACCGACGAGCGAGTCTATTCAAAAGGCAGGCGCGAGAGATGCAGCAGCTTTTGGCCTCTTTTATCTCATCCATATTATATCCAAAGGAGCCGGGAGATTTGATCTCGGCATTCGAAAAAGCTGTGCTGCTTGGAAGGATGGATGTGTATCAAAAAGGAGAAGCACAAGAAAGAACCTGCAGCAGCAGCAGCAGAGTCATCCTCGGTCCAGAAGGCTTTGCATATCGGCTTATGTACTCGAGCGGAGAGATTACATGGACGAAATGGATCTTGATATCGCAATGTAAAAGCTGCCAATATCTGTAATGATGTGTCTCGAAGGAGAGCGTTATTAGTAAGAGCTGCCGTTGAATGGTCCTGTTTCTCCTTGTGTAATGGATTATTCAAAGAGAGTGTATCTCACCGAAAGCATCTCGTCGTTTCTTTTTAGGTGTTGCCCGTGCGCTCGCGTTCACTATGAACCGCCTCATTTTTCAGACCTATCTGCGGGATACATTCAATTTGTCTTCTTTGAAGGCAATCAAAGTGTAGGCATTCGTCTCCGCGGTGAGCGTCGGATTTTTAACGAGATTCACGTGCATTGCTATTACACACACTTATTGGACTCGTACACCGAGTGGGCCGGCCGGGTGTTGTGATTTGGATACGAACCTGTTCCAAAGTGTTTTACAAATGATGGAATTTAGGGGCATTCCACACGTGTAAAACGCTCCAGACAACAGCAACTCGTCCTGAATTTTAATCTCGAAAATAATTACAGAGTGCACCAAATTGCTTTTTTCCTTCGCGTGAAAAAAGTACGCTCGTCCTAATAGCTCAATTTGTATACAAACGCCTCTTATCGTCCGGCTCCCCCCGCGAACCTTATCTGAGGTGAGGATATTAATTTTTTTAGTTCTATAGTTTCCACTTTTTTGCCGCACTTCAGTTGAGCGTAAAATTACTCGTGCATGTGTGTTTTAATCAGCGCGGCCCGCTGCGGCGGAGTAATAACAATTTTGCGAGTGCCAAGGCAGGGAGCACCACCGCAGCGGGGGTCGATCGGGGCCAGAACACTCAAATTCTGATATGGTCGCAGCCACTGGTCACCCAGACCACTTATTACGCTCCGGGAGTCCGTTTCCCTCCCACATTTTTCTTCTTCCTAACAATTTCATTTATTCAGCGAGGTTATTTATGGCCGAGGGATAGATTCGCAGCAGGTGATACAAAACAAGTAAAAGTCCGCTGCTTTCAGGGGCACGTTGATTGAGCTGGGCGCGTTTTATTTTCCTTTGGCTAGCTGCTGGCCAAACACAAAACCTCGGCCGCGCCCACACGCCGAAAATTTAATCCGATCGCCCGGCCGAGTACTTGTTTTGAGAATATTCATAAGGGCAGTAAATTACCGTAAGTGACGTTGAGTGAAAATAATAATAAAGCAAATAATTTTACGACGAGTGCAAAAAGCGTGTACGTCAATTTAGTGCTTCCAATAAATTACGTCGTGACTCTCTCGACGCCAATGGATTATCTCTCGCAATAGACACGAATCGAAGCGTACTAATCGCGGCTGGCTCTCCGCCGCGCGATGCTGACTCGGCGGATGCAGTTATTGACCCGGCGCACACATCATGCAATTCAGCTGCACCGATCCATAATTCAGCAGCAGCGCTTATGACTGACGTGCATCACTCGCCCTCTTCCTTACAATATGTGTGCTTTTGCATACGAATAATGGATTGGACGTCGCTTTTGCATGCTTTTTGCCGGAGCCGCGTGCAACAGCTTGCCTTCATTTATGCAAATTCACGTGCCGTGAGCCTCGCCTGGGAGCACTGAAAAGTGCTTTTTGCCCTGTATATCCGCCCAAAAAGGCTCACAATGCAGCATATTAGATGCTGCATGGAAAAATGGATCGTTGCCAGAAGGCGTCCGGTAATATGGCGAATTCCGCGCGCTGAATTGTTTCTGCTTTTTTTACCGTTAATAAGTGTCGCTCTCGAGTTATTTCGAAATTTTTTTCCGAATCGCGTGAAATTTGAACAGAAAGGGGCACGAAAATGACCGCTTGCGGTGCTTTTTCTTGTTCCTTTCATGCACATTGATATCTGTTTTAATTTACAAAACCTACACCATAAAAGCGGCCATTAAAAAGGCAACGAAATAGCGAGATGAATAATGAATATATTATTTGACCTAGAACTAGGGAACCGCAGATATATATGTACAAGTGTTGGCGAACGAATCAACACGCGGTGGCGAACACGAGATTAATTTGTCGGCTTTAAGTGTGTATGTGTTCGAGACTAGCCTGCAGTGAAACTCATTAATATGATCGTCATATTGCATGTCACACCGACCAAGTCGAAGTAATGCACACCAGAAGCAGTCCGTTAATGGAACACGATTCCCCCAGGTGGAGTGAGTCACTCTCTCGCTCTCCTTGGAGCGGGCGGAGCGAAAATCATCGCTTGGGTGGATTGTGAAAAGACAATTCCGCCGTTGTCGGGCTGATAAGTGAAAAACCACAAGATATCCTCATTAGGCTGAAAGCAGAATGAAAATCGCGGCGCAATTTTCTCTTTCAAAAGTGCCGCCGCGCCTGACTTTCCTCCGACAGAAACACACGACGGCATATACATGCATGCACGCGGGGAAGCAGCAGCTTCTTGATGGACGGATCGTATTCCTGCCGAAGAAAGCCAATCATATGTAATGACTATGCATTATACCTGCTTTGGCAATGCACCATGCCGCGCGATCAATACTTCTTACTCGCGCGCGCTCACACACACACACACACACACTCGGCGTGTATTAGCCTAAAACGCATGCACATGTATACACAACGAGACGACTGTCCATGCCAGATTTTTTTTACTTTATTATTTTAGCCAGTGATATTGTTCAAAAGTAGCACGTGCTTTTTACTGCCGAATGAAAGGAGAAACTAAATTAGTGGCCAATGAAAATGGCAAGTCATTGCCTTCAAATGTGCCCAACGAGTGGTGGATTTTAATCAAGAAAGTTGGTTTATTTAATTAGAGAAAAAATAAGCGCGGCCTGTATTTGAGAAAAGAATAGTTGGCGCGTTATTAATAATCGCTGCCGCCGATTCATCAGTCACTTTTATAGCTTGCTGTTTTTCTAGTAATCATGAGTAATGGCGTGGGATAACCTGCAAAAAGACTGTCATTAGGCTTCTTGTTTGTTTGCTGAAACAATTGAGTCTTTCACTACGCTCGGGGCAAAAATTGGCTCCAAAATTGACTTTTCACATGCTCATGGTTTAAAATAAGCAATCCTGAAAAATGTAGTAATACAATAATGAGACGCTCTATCAGCCTAATCACGATTCAAACAATTTGCTGGCACGTCTCGTTCATTCCGAACACAATTGTGTTGGCAAATTTAAAAAGGGAAATTACGAAACTAAATTAATTACGGTCCTTCTCTTTGTTCTGCCGCGTGTATTTGTGCGCTGGCCTGTGCAACACATATGCACGAACTACATTTGCCAAATAGAATCCCTCTGTCGCAGCGTGTTGACAGATGCTGTCGCCATGTCCTCCGCACACATTCGCCAAAATTTGATTGGCAATTGATCTGACTGAACGAATTTCGGGCCTGCCGCCATTTTGCCGAGAGTTAATTGGCTCTTAATATTTAATTATCACACATCAAAGCGTTTGCTCGATGATTCACTTGCGTGAATTTGCTGTGTGTTTGCCGTGTGCTCATCCTGCATTAAAAATGTATGCAGCATGTGCTAAAATAAGCCAGTCGGCCATGGAAATTTGGCGTTCTGGTCACGTTGGGAGCACTTTAATTTATTCACCAGCACCGGACATGAATTTTAATTAACATTATTAGCAGCACCCATGTTGTTTTGGCCGCACACAGGAATTGATAGAATTATAAAATCGTCGGACGCAAAACGAACATTATTACACACCGCAAAAACGTACAGCGCTGCGGCGAAGACGGATGGTTTATAGTATACGTGTCAAATTTTGAATGATAACTCACTCCACGCTCTTGTTAACACTTGCACGGACAAAACTAGTAATGATTTAATATTACTTTTTCAGCTTCATGAGCTAAAGCAACAAGATGCTCTCATTTGAATATAAGATTTAATTCTGTACAGGAATGAGAAAAAACTTGTTTCTCTGTGAAAGGAACCGAATTAATTTCATTCACATGGATTGAATTTAAATTTCTTTACGATTCATCATTTGGCCTTAATGTCGTCTTTTGAAATGCAAAATAATTTCCAACCCGTTCCTAGAATATTCAACTGAAATTTCCCTCAGCAAATAGTCGTAAATTTAGTGTGAAGAAAATGCGTCTAGACTTTTTATTTCCCCGCCGTCGGCACACCGCACAAACAGAGCCTGATTACCAGCTAAATTGCTTCTCACGCGAACCTTGAGTCGCTACAATGCGCAAAGTTTGCTTTTCCGTTTTTTCTTTTTCTCTCTCTCTCACTCTCTTTCTCTCCACGCTGCTGTCCTCGTCAGGCATTGTCATTAATACACACACAGCATCACGTGTGAATGAATAGTCGCGTCGGTCCCCCTGCGAAAAATTATTTATTGCCAATGTAACAAGGACGCTATTATTCCATGCAAAGATACACACACGGCTCCTCCTATTACATCGGCGCTATTTTTTATGCCCGTGCCGAGCATTAATAATTTTTTACTCGGCCGGCAGCGCGTATAAGTAATAACAACGCGCTGCTCGCTTTTTGTTAAATAAATAGGAGGCTGCAACATTGTGTAAATCATTTATTACACGTACAAAGCAAGCGCGTGAAGAAAAGATTGGCTTTTGGCGTGCAGTATAATAAATTGGGAAAGGGACAGCCGGGATAATGCGCCGAGGTGTGTGTTCGCTCAGATCGGGGGACAAAGCACAAGTCACCGCGTGTCGTTTTGTACTATTGTGTCTGCGAGCGAAACCTATCCCTTGTCCGCGGACGTAAAAATACCTTATGGGTGCTCAACCTCGTGTACAATAATTGCACTTTTCCCTGCTTTCCGAGAAGAATTTCTTCTTCTTCTTCTCAAGATTCCCTCCTGCCCTTTTTTATCGGCCATAATTTTGGCCTGGCGTGCGCGCGCGCGCCTTTTCCCCCTTGCGGCGAGACGTCTTTTACGGGGGCACACAAAATTTTCTTCCCCGGAAATATTTCCGCGTGCGTACTGTATGTGTCGTTCCGTGTTGCTCTTTCTCGCAACGCCGCATGCAGCAGGGCAGCAGCCCTCATCCTATTAAGCAATGAAGAAAGGCGTTTTCTCGAGATGCGTCTTCGAGACTGAGGGGGAACTGCTGCCCTAAAATACGTCACGCATCCCTTGTGAGCCATTGCAAGCGCATGCAGCTCGATGCAAGCAGGTCGGGTCATCTTGAATTTCTCAAGCAATTTGTTCTGTACAGCATGCTGTCCTTTTACTCAAATGAGATGTTTCTTGGTATCATTCATTCGGCTTTGCGGTGGCTGTTTTTAAGGGCGGCTGAAAAATGGCTGTTGATTTACATATTCACGTCGTAAGCCTCCATGCCGTGGAATTTACAGCGCCTCTAAACACTTCAAGATTTGCCCTCGCAGCCAAAATTTGTACAGTAAACACTCCCTGCACCCCCGCACGGATCGATGCGCCCCGTTGTTTTGTCTTGAATCCAAAAATCTCGGGGCTGGGGCAGATAAACTCGCTATCTCTGTTCTCCGTGGACGGTCCAAGGAAGTGACTGAGAAGAGCCACCTCATTCAAAATGAGCGAGCCTACGTGTGTATTATATATATAGCCGCTTCCTTTCATTCGTTCATTCATGCGACAAACAGCGCGCGTCCCTTTCAATGGGATTTGCGCAAAAAGCACTCTGCGAGATTATTATAATGAGCTCTTCTGTTCGCTTCGGTCGCGCGATGCATAACTTATTCTGTTTGTGCGGTGCCCGGCGCTAAAAAAGCGGACATCTTCCTTTCGGCACCGAGTGCCAGTGAGAGTTCTCTTGGCCGGCCGTCGACGGGTAAATATTGATAAAGAAAACACCATGCATATTAAAGTATTGAGGGGATTTGTTCACCTCAAGGGCCTTTTGCGGATCAAACTCGCTCTCTTTTCATATATGCACAACACAGGCGCAATCTGACTGACTCACGCTCTTGCAGATGTTTGCCTAACTTGCGGCCGTATCGCCACTCGCTCCGCTGGGAACTGATTTTCCGATGCGGATAGTTTTTTCCTCTCCTTTTACAGCTTTCTAGGGTAGGCGGGCGTCACTTCGTTCGTCAATTCTTAATTGAATCTCTGCGCTGGCTTCTTCTTGGAAGCAGCTGCAGCATTGTACATCAGAGAAAAGTGATGCAGTGCTGTCAGGCTGTGATATAGGGAAAAGTTTTCTCACTCCGTCGGACCGACACGACGAATGTACGAAAAGGAAAGAGCCAGCTAGCAGAGAGAAAGGGAAAATCCAGCCGCTTTTTAAGTGGTCGCAAAATTTTCCGCGTCACTAAACGCGCCCCATTTGTTCTAATGTTCCAGCCGTTTCCTGCTCGGGCACTTTATCTGGGCTCAGTATTTCCCGAAATTCAACTTTTTCCATTAGTTTTTATTAAATTCGGATTGTGACATCCAGCCGAGTGCGCGCGCGAATCGGAAAATAATTCCCCGCCTGGAGCACACACGCCGAGAGTAACGAGAATGAATTTGTTCGGCACAAAATTCCCACACCAAGGCGGGCGCAGACCTCACGCTGACAATTGAAATTGAGATTCTGCCGCCGACGCTGGAGCGTCTTCTCTCGCTCTTCCTTTCCTGGCCTCGTCTCTCCTTTAAATCGAGTCAAAATTAGATCTCTCGTGTGGTTTTTTGTCTGCAATTTCACGCTTGCCTTATACGTCCGAAGCAGCTCAACTCTTTCTTTCTTCCTCGCAGCCGGCAGCGGCTTTTGTTGAGCAAAAATTGCTTATTAAGCGCGCTGCTCCCGAATTGCCCCTTCTGCATATATACGTACGTACAGCTAGCTAGTTTCCATCTCTAAATAGCAGCGGAGTCAGCAGCAGCGCAGGTGTACATGTTTGTTGTCGGCAGGGGTAATTTCACGTAGCAACCTCAATTGATGTCCGACAACCACACGCTTTTTTGCGCTGCACACTGACATTGTTGGCGTATTACGCTGAGCAATTTTGGGCACAATGTACCACCACTGACGCTAATTTATTGATGATGTGTTCAATTAGGGCTGTGGAAATTAAACGGCTGATTCGCGGTCTCCGCTGCTCGCCGTGGCAAATCTAATCTAAATTTCAAAAGTGCTGGACCGTTGTCAAAACTAATTGATGCAATTAAAGCAACATAATATGTATATTTCCATGCATAGATTGGTTCTGTTCTTCAGTGAATCGATTTCAAGTTTCGTAAAAATGTTGCCAGAGCCTGCTGCATTCCCTGATATTCCCCTTCAGCTTTATGCAATTAGGGCGTGTAAATCGCACTCGCAAAAAATTTGCAAAACGCAAACCCGTCCCGGCGCTTAGTTGGTGCGCTGGCGGAAGATATTAAATTGCGGCGCAGCGCGGCGGTTGAAATTCATTTCCATAAACGCAACTTTCGCCCGGCGTCGACTAAGTGACAAGTTGAGCGACACATGAATGACACCCCCGTGGTTTTATGCGTAACTCGGGCGGGTAGGCCGCGTTCGAATTCCTCGCTACACTTTTGCGCGTCGGCCTGCTGAGCCTTGCTGGCTGGCTTTTACAATTTTGAAGTGTCCCACGAGATAAACAATGGCGGACTCGGCATCGACCGCACACGCATTAGCAGGGAATAATAGAAGAGGGTAAGGGAAGGTATGCAACCCTCGCACCATTGCAGCGTATTGCCCGCACACATACCGTTCGGGGGCAATTTAACGCTAGCTACCTCTCGGCAGAATGAAAGCTCGTTACGTCACGCCAACCACCTTCTCTCGGCCGCCTGTTTTATTGCCCCTCGTTTTCGTCGTGCGTTGGAAAATTCGCCTTGTTTGCCTCCGATTGAGATTTAAAGGGACAGACCGAGGTGCCCCTTTGACTGTCGAGCCGCACCCGATCGATTTCAGGATGAAACCAAAATGAGGAAAGCATTCAAGTTTGCAAAGAGATTTCTTTCCTTCTCCGGGAATATTAATTTTTTACAACTTGATGCAAATATAAATTTTACGCCGCGCATTTATGCATCCCGCAACACACGTCTCCAGCACGATTGGTTTTATGACGTCATAAAAGCGTTTAATTCGCTTTTATGGAGCGCCATTAACTTTTCGGCGCATTAAAGTGCGCAATGATATTTTTATTAAGACGACGCTGGCCCTACAGAACATCTCCTTTTATTTTGACCAAAGGAAATTCCGATCGGACTTTCGTCGAATAAATGAGGGCTATTCATTTTGCACTGCCCAGATGGGCAAAATCTCGTTAGTTGCTCTCGGCTCAATCAGGAATAACCTGATCGCGCATAGAGATAAAATCTGATTAAGCCATTCATTAAGCGGTTGCGCTGGAGAAAGGTTTTCCGAAGACAGCTAGAATATTTACGACGCACAATAAAAATTATTTTATTGTTTTAGATAGCTCAATTATCCGGGTGAGGTGAGTCCATATACGAAATGAAATATTAAAAGCCATACTTTTATGACTGGCAGGTCAATATAGCGTGCATTGTGGCAGCAGCAGGCGCCGTGGCCGCTCCCAGATAAGCTGCGTCTGCTAAAGGCACGGCGGCCGCCGCCGCACGCATAGCCGGCGGTTTCAATTAACCACGCGGACCTGCAAGATAATGCCGCCCAGTTGAATGCGAGGCAGGATTTGCTGTTTTTGATAAACTACATTTGTCAACTGGCACAGATTAAACTTTGTGACAGCCCCTCAACCGCTGGCCAGTGGCGCGGAAAAATGCTGTGCAAGCCAACTTATTTAATAACGCCGCGCACTCACAGCGAAAATTGCCTCTATTTCAGCGCTGGGGTGCCAAAATATGCGCCAGAAGTGGGGGAGTCATTAAAGTTTCTCCGAGTAAAATTGTTATGTAGACGTCGAAAAAGGGCAAAATTGCCCTCTTTGTTGATCTCGGAGCTGCAAATGATTAGAGCACTCGATCAAAATTTATATCGGATTTCGGGCTGAAAATTTAATTAAATCCGGCTGATCCGGAGCTGTCGGAATTTTAATGCAAGATGAGTCATAAATGCCGTCGGAAAATTTTAATTTCCACATCAATCATGTATCGAGTGCATTCAATTATTTCCAGCAGCGGCAACAATGGTTTAGTCCGCGCGCATGTTGTTCAATTTTTCCCCGACACGCAATCAAAATTGCTGGCTCGCTTTTCTCCTCTCGATCCATCTCATCATGCCGCTGCCATTATTCCCGTATTCTTTTGTGGTTTGCCATTGATGCCAATTTACCATATATGGCGCGCGCTACCTGAAAAGGTATAAAGGTGCCTTGAACCCGCGTGCTGGCCGAAAGTGATTTCCATCCTAGCCGCGGGCCGAAACTGCACGCGCGCCAATTTGCTGCTGCGTGGCGTCGAGTTGCGTCGATCTTCCGCGGAGCAAACGAAACGTGCCTTATAAAAAATCGCGTAACTCTTTTTTCCAGCACGTGACTTATCAATCGGCTGAAAAAGGGGGCCGGGCGCGCATTCTGACTCGTCGCTTTTTTACTCTCTCGCGGCGCGCGAGTCAGTTTTATTTCCTTTTATCCACTCAAGAGGCTTTTAATTACGCGGCCATTTCTCGCCGCGGTTTGTAATTTATAGTTTGCCGCCGCCGCAGCAGCTCCGACGCTGCCGGCCGCGACCATCACCTTTTCTTCTGCGATCCATGCATAATACACACCTTTGGGCCTCTTAACCCTTTCGCTCTCTCTCGTACACGGTAAACAGACGTGAGCGTGTGATGAGAACTGAGAGTTAACAGATTAGCGGGGGCTGGAGGATTTTAAACTTGGTGTGAACCCATGTCCGCTTGAGAAACTAAGTCATGGTTGTAAAGATTTTCTTTAATATTCAAATAACACTTGTTGACACACAATTTATACGAATTATTTTATCATTTAGTATATGAATCATTCAACTAAATGCCTCCTGATTTATTCTCCCTAAAACCTTTTTCGTGTTACTTGATAATGAACTGTTGATTCCTGCTTATCGTATAATCAGACGCACCATTTTGAATGTTTGAATAAATTCCCTCACCCTGGAAGAGGATGAGCATTAAAATAAAGCTTAGACTCGCTTTTATGGAGGCGCGAAGGAGCATTTAACTGTTCAAGTGGCCGCGGCTGATAATAGTAAAATTTTTATTCCTTCCTCAAAACAAACAAGCGAGCTTATCGCGTGAGAATCGTTGGCGGCTGCCGTCGACGTCAAATGGCACGTTATTCAAACAAAAAGGTCCCTTTTCCATTTCCTCTCTGTCATCCAGAGCGAGCTATACGGCACAGGGCCTAATTAAGTTGTCTGCTGATTAACTAACACACAGCAAGGTCCGCTCGCTGGAAAAAAGCTCCTTTGAACTCGAGCCAGCCAGGGCGCTTAGCTTAGCTCTTGCTAACTGCTGGCTCGGCTGGCGCTGCCGCGCAAAATGTAATTTGCCTGATGTAAGACTCAGAAATTTGATGTCACAAAGTTAAACTTTGCAGCCCTGTTGAATGCTGCATATCTGCGCGCTCATTCCTTTGAGAGCGCCATTAATATAATTGAATATTGCGCTGGTGCGTGTGCAGCATTCAACGGCAGACGGTGTGCACACACAATGTACACAAGCCCGCCTGAACTGGCGCATTTCGGCCAGCTTTAGTAATTTGCCTTGCTACACAGCTGCACTTGCGTCGAAATTCGCCGGGCGCAGGCGGAATTTCGCTCGCAGCACTCTCGATGATAAAGTGAAACAAGAAACAGCAGAGTTCTGCTCGGCCGGCCGGCCGATGAAAAGTCCAGATAGCGGGTCCATGTATGTATTTTCGAGCGTTGGGCGCCTTAGCTGTGGGCCACTCATAAATTGCCGGCAAAAAATGAGCGCAATTTGCTGCAAAAGAGAAGCAGCGCTTTCTAAATAAGGGAGCCTTGCTGACGTTCTCCGCCTGAAAATACACACATTTCACGCTGTGGAGGCCGGCGAATCTATTTTTCAATCGGGTTCTTTCGCACAAGCCTTGGAAATTGTATTCATATACTACTTGTTTATTGCACCTTGGCGAGCTGGGCGTTTAATTTCAGTCCATTTGTCTGTCTGAGTTGTTACAATCAAATTATATAGTGGAATAATAGCATCGTTTAATTTTTCTTCCACTTATGCAGTGAAACAAGTTGATGGTTTGAAACGTTTTAAAATTTGGGGAAACAATCTTTTTGCCGATAAATTTGCTCCAAAGTTTATATGCTACTGTTAGAGACCTAGCACTGACATGCGAAGTATTTTTTTAAAAATATTTTCGATATTTACAATTTTATTCAACCACTAGATATAAAATCAACAATGTAAAATGTTTATTGTCATCCTATACATGTAACAACCCTCTTTAACTCCCCTATGAGCAACGATCAAAAGTATTAAATTGAAAATATAAAAAAGTGGTTAGAACCCAATCCTTAAGTTAATGCAACGGCAAAAACGTTTTTTTAATGTATCCTCTTTAAAGCTATTAAAAGCCATTCCAATTAAACAAATCGTTTTTTATTGTGCAGCTATTAAAAGTTAACCGTAGCCGCTTCTAGCTTCTATAGCAGTTGCGAACTTTCGACAAATGCAGTCGATTTAAATGCAAATTGGCTTTGCAAACAAAAAGAAGCGAACATGGAGCAAAAGCCATGTGTTGTCGCAATAAATAATCCGGCGTGCAGGCAGAAAGGTGGAACGCTGGCGAATATAAATTTTGTCGCAGTCATTTTTCTTATTCAGCCCCAACCTGAGTCGACAGAGCGGCTGCCACCACGCGCGGGTCGGCAGTTTTCAAAATCTGGCGTGCAAAACGGAGAGACAAACGTGCCGCTAATATTTCTAATCCACTGCTGCGCGTTGCTCGAGCCGGTGACTAATCGCTCATAATTTTTCCCTAAAATGCTTTTTGCCGAGCGCACACCCCACTTTCCACCCTCGAGCGCGCGCGTTTCAATATCGCGCGCCCAGCTGTGATTTATTCCCCTGCGCACTCTAGCCGCTCTCACTTCTGAGCCGCGTGACACACAACAAGAATTTAAAGCAAATCCCACATTCATGCGTCGCTGAGATAAAAATATTACGCGTCCGGGCTCGATAGCACCAGCGAACGCAATTTGTGTCTCTATTACATTTCCATTACTTGATAACGGGGCTGCCTGCCACCCCCGGGCGGGGGTGGATGCTGCGGGGAGGGTGCACGGCGCGGGGCGTGATATGCAGCCGAAGAAGAGAGAGGTCACCGAGTAAATAGTTCACTCACTCGGTGACGAGCGCCGAGGGAGCCAAAAAATAATGCATTAATGCAGCCTTTCAGGGGGTGGCTGGCATGCTTTCTATTCCTGCGGTTTATCACTCATTTCGGGACCCAAGAGATCGGTCTTAAAAGGCCACCCCCGCCCGCCGCTTATGCAAGCTCACTCTCAGTCAGCTGGTATTTATCTTAAATACATTTTGTCGTGTCCCCCGGGGTGGGAAATTAATTGGCGGCACACCACCGACGCTGGCGATGCCTCGAGCACAGAGAAGAATTTGTGTGACCGCAGTCGGAGTTATATCGGCGCGAGCGCGGTTATCTGGAAGAACACGGTCCGCATTTGCATATCAAATTGTTGGCAGGAAGTATGCACGGTCGGTACGGAGTGGAGTGGGATTGCAGGGCGACGGCTAATATACACAGGCAAATCAAGCACAGCAATTTGCATGAGAATGCGACTTTTGACGAAAACCAAATGCGGGTTTGGCGACGGGATAAATTTATTATTTTTTAATTAACCTGCAAACCAATTGAGTTTGAGAAAGCAATTCGACGTAATTAAATGACAATTTACAAGGCCCGCCTCTGCTGCGGAACGAACCGTCGTTGTCGGTGGCGAGGAGGACAAAAAGCGACAGAGACCGAGAGAAGTCGGTCCGCCCTGCCGGGCCTGTTTATTCAGGGCGACAAGATTCAAATTGCCGAACGCCCACTCGCATTATTCAATATCGAGCTCATTAAAATTAGTCTGTCCTAATGGACGCGAGACATCACTTGTTAAGAGAGACAAGCACATAAATTAGCTTTGACTGTAAATGACTACCGAAAGAAGAGTGCGGAGGTAGAGGGGAAAGTTTGTTCTCCCGCAGGGAAATTACAGACCAAAATGCACTTTAAGGCGGTTTCATCGGTTTCATTCAATTAATCCGAATCGTCTTAATTGTTTCAAGTCCACAGGCGATCTTTGTTCTAAATTTTGAATGAAATTTCAAAACAACGGACAATGCACATTAAAATAATGGCACCATCAATTTTTACGACTCATTTTCCAAGTGAGCGAACGCGTGCGTGATGGCGACCGCACTCTAGCCGAGCGTGAATTTCAATGCAACATTTATTTCTTCTTCTTCTCTCTTTGATGGTAATTAAACGCGCCATTTCAGATTTCTAACCGCTCGGATTTCTCGCACTGCGTTGCGTTTTCTCATCCCGAAGGAGAGTAAAAAACGTGTCGCTCGGAGCGGCGAGACAAGGCAGGCTGTTCATCAAGTCGATTAACAGAAATTAATAATGCATTAGGTCGCGGCATTCTTGTTATCTTTCATAAGAAATTAGTTCCTGCTCCGCGCGCCGGCCGGCCGGCTAGAAAGAGCGCGGAGCAGTTTCTCATACAACTTTTTGTCGCTCTTTTCATCGCAGCTTCCTCTTCTTCTTCTTCTCTCACGTCTCCGAATGCGGATCATTAATTATTTCACGGCGCTGCCTGAAAATAATGATAATATTCGTAGTGAAATAGGCTTGTGTATGCGCGCGCTCGTCGCACACAGCTGAGATTAATTAAATTCCCAGACAATTAATTAACGTCGGGCCGCCTCCTAATTCGCACAGTCTCAGGTCGCTCTTTGATGTTTGTCCAACCTCGCCCTTTGCCGCCGCAAAAGGCCAGACATATTTATTGCTACTTGATTGCTACTAAATCACTAGACCAGCCGCTCTCGCGCACAAAAGGCAGAAGAGGCGCGCGCCTTCGCGCAGAAAAATTATCATAATTGCGAGTAAATTGTGTGGATGGATGTGTCAGGTAATTTTTACACCTTTGAGGTTTTATGAATTTTTACTAGCTCAGCGTCGGCGTGAGAATCGTGCACCTTTTGGCATTCGCGCCATATGTGCTAATTACAGGTTTTGTTCATCCAGATGCGAATCTCATAAATTTTCAGACTTAAAATATCCGGCATACGTCTCCAAATTACTTTTTTAAGCCTAATGAGATAATTATTCCTATTCAAATACTGTTTGAAGAGAGTCTAAAATGGCGAAGAATTAAAAAAATTAAATGAGCAACAAAATATTTGCTATTACATTTTTATTCCAGATTTAAATGCAGCCAAAAATATATCAACCACATGTATCCAATGCGTTACCAACAGAGAATTCCGTGAATTTTGTATATCTTTTGAACTATAAAACAGGAAGTGGAAAGCACTAAATCTTTCAATATACATTTTTGCCTGCGTTGGCGGAGCGGAGACGGCGTTGGCCCTCTTGCTAATTTCTCTTGCAATCAATCTACACCGAAATGAGACGCTTTCAAAGCTGGCAAAAATCGTCTAATTGAGCAGCAATTCGCCATCCATCAAACGCAGGAAAAAAGGTACACTCTGGCTCCTCCCAGCCCCATCTTGGCTGTGACAGCCATCCAGCGCGGCGGCGGTTATGAATAAATGCGAGCTGATTATTATCATCGGGCCAGACGGAATAATCGTAGCTGACATAAATTACGGAAAGCGGGCCATTAATATGAAACAGAGCCGCGCACAATTATTGTGTGTTACGTCGGCCGGTGCAGAGCGTGTGGGCGCATTATGCCGTCGAATCCGCGCGCGCGGTGATAAAAAGCGGCTCGCACGATGATGACTTATTAATTTTATGCCAACAGCACGTAGGTGTTTAATTGCCGCGGGTGCAGTTGAAATCCTACTGGAAAAAAACAACTATGTTGCCTCGCCGGAATCGGGCCGAATTTCGCGATCGTAATCTTTGTGTGCTCGCTCGGCTGGCGCAATAAAATTTGATAGTAATAGTCCTGCTCGCCTGTCAGTAGCACATTTTTCATTTTCCGCGAGGAGGCGAGTGAACGACACACTGCTCGAATATTTTCGCAATGTTATTACTCGGCGCACAATTTGCAAGATAAAATTTGTGCCACTTTGCTTCCAGTGCCCACATTTGCTTTTTATTGTTGAGCCTATCATTTTGAATGTGCGATTGTGCTCTCGAAAATGAGATTGGCCAATGTGATACTGTGCACCGTGTTTTCGTTGCTAAATTTATGTCTTTGCGGGAAAATTACGCTGCGAGGAATGCTCTTTTTGCAACCCGCCGGCTTTCTCAATCCTCTCAATGACTCACATGCAAATGTTTCTAATAACTCTCAGGGCAGCAGTTGTTGTTCACGTTTCTTAATGTGAAAGGGCGGATTTGTAAAATAGACTCCCGTTTAATTAGCCCATTTTCACCCTTTCTGCCATAAATCTTCGGACCAGATGGACGAGGAGTGAAAGGGTTGGCAACGCAAACAGCCACCCCCCGACAGCTAGGAATAATTAAAAGGGTATCGAGCAAAGTGCTAATCTGCAAACGATACGAGTACACGACGCGTGTAATTCAGCGGCGGTTTGCTACAAGAGCGTTTTGCGCCGCGCGCGTCACATAAATTTCCTTTCTAATTAGCGAATTTGCAACGCTGTTCGCGCGAGCGCCACCCAGCGTTGTTCCAAATCGTGTTTTTAATTATTTTCCCATGTCAGCCACACGAATTGTGACCAGTCGCGTATGTACGTTTCGAAAAAGTGTGCTCGCAGCATTATTTATTAGGCAGGCGGGCATATGGGCGAATCAGAACACGGCCAGAGGATGGCGGCGGCTGTTTTTTGTCCGGGATGGTTATGACAGCTCGTGGGGTTGCATGCAGCACCAGATGGCAAATAATCATCCCCCGTTGCATATACGCACACTACTCCAGTTAATGACGTCACGAAATATAAAAACCTCCCCCTGCCTGTGCGTTCTCATCATCGCAGCAGGGGACGTCGGCCGCTTTCCTAATGAATAGGCTCGCTGGCGCAGTCTAGGCCGTGTAGTGCTTTGTGTACACTTGTCTCAAGTAATCCACCCTGCCTCGGGAAATTGATAAAGTCCATGAGTTTTTTATTAAATAATGCCGAAGAAGGGGATTTGCTGCAACAGAACTAAATTTGCTTCGCGAGAGGGTAGTGTGCAATTGGTGCAGCGGGTGGATTACGCTCGCACAGCTGAGTGCCGACTCGGAAGGGAACATCTGTGGCATGATTTTGATTTGCATCGGAATAGGTTCAAATCAAAATGCGATATATTACAATTTTGCTACATACATACAATGCAGTGCAGAAAAATGACAGCAATTCTCATGACATTTATTTTAGGTGGTTTTTAGAATCGTGGATTGATTTGCATTAGAGATAACAAAATAGCAATTTTCAATAATGAGAAAACTGCTTCAACAAGGAGATTTAAGCAAAAACAGTCACTTCCTTATGCCTGTCAAATTTAGTAATTTTAACACTGATTTACAACGACAAGCAACCCGATCATTTTAAATGTTAAATTAAATAATAATAATATTTTAGATGATCATCAATTCACCATCAATAATGGTTTGTGTTGCTAATTCAAATTTATTTTTCATTAAAAATGGCAAGAAAGTGATAATTTCCTACATTTATTAATGCGGAAATTTCAATTGATATTCAAGTGCATATGTTTCAATATAATTTTTGTTCCCCTCCAATAAAGTAAAAGTGACGAGGATATTATTAGATGAAAAATATTTATTTTCAATTTCTCAATTAAAGAGTATTTTTTTTACTTTTATGTGATCATTTTACAGTTTTTACCGTAAAATAAAATGGAAGAAAATCAGCGCCGATGATAGCGCAGCAGAAATTTAAGAGATCCATCATCTGCAAGTCGAGTGTCGGAAGTGCATTACTTGGCGTATCTGTCACTGCCCCAGAGGAGCACTCTGCGCGTTCATTTATCTGCAATTGCGAGTCGCTCTATGTACCGCCAGCCAGCTTTTCATTTTAAATATCCCGAGGGGATAATTACCGCCGCAGCAATCAGTTCGCCGAGACTAATTCTCCTCATGCGCGCTTTGTAATAAATTGTGCACTGCTCAAATATGCACGCATGGGCGGGCATGCTGGCGGGCTGTTTTTATACATATTTCAAAGACGAAAAGAATTAGAAAGGGCCACGAAACGACGGCTAAATCATCTCGGTGGCGGCTCGCTTTCGTGTTGTCGCGCGCGCGCCCGAGATCCTTTTCACTCATGTCCGATTTATTACGGCGCGTTTGAAGCGGCGAGTGTTGTCAACTTTAAAACACTCCTAATTGAGACTGCGTGGTGATTCATGTCCTTAGCGGCGAGGGACACTTAAAGTGACATTTGCTGACCTTCTGCGTCGGTCGGATGGTCGGATGGATATAGATGGTTGTGGGATACCCTCATCTAACTCCACACTTTTTAACACCGAACGATCTGCTGAACTGATGGATGGAATATCCCTTCTCTCTCTCGCGCGCGGAGACGCCCACGTTCGCCTCGCTCGCGCACTAATGCCCCTTTCTCGAGGCTGTCCGCCAAACGGGATATTAAAATGTGACTGAAATGCTATTTCACGCTTTTCAATTCCGAAATCGGCCCGGCCCGGTTGTGGCCTAATGAGGACAAGCCTTTTTAACGACTCTTGCTGCGAATTTCCCAGTCGCCGCATGTTGAAGACGTACCTGCTGCCGCCGCTGCTTCGCCGGACCTTTAGTCCTCTTGATTTGAATATTCTGGTGATAAAATCTGCCTCAGCAGGCGCCCGCAAGCTTTTAGGAGAGCGTGAAAATCCGCGATAGCAACAGTGTTAAATAAGTGCGGACTAATTGTGCAGAATCAAATTTCGTGCTGAGTAATGAGCCAATTTGCAAGTGTGTCAATCGAACGATCTGCCCACTTTTGCATTATCAACGCCGAGCCAGGCGTGCCAAAGAAGCGAAAAGTTACGATAATGGCGATTTAAGATACATGTCTGGCAGCGGATAATTAAACGGCGCCGTGGTTGAAATGCAAATTGCTTCTCTCCAAATTCGAATTTCACGCGATCGTGGGCGTTTTATTCCGTAGACGCCGTCCAGACTTTTATCTGATCCAACCCTTGAACCGAAACGTGTCATCGCAACACAGTGATCAATCAAACTGACGCGTTATCGGCTAATGCCGAGCACAAGAGGTCCAGATTCGAGGCTCATCTAAAAATTTGCATACGAAATCCCAGGGTTGCGTAATCTGGGGTCAGTAAGCCGAAAATGCAAATGGCGCGCGCGAGAGAGACAAAAGTGTCCGGTCCGGCTGCCGGCGTCCTCCCCCGCCCACTAAAAGCTTTACGAGCTGGCTGATGTTCGCATTATCAAATTTCATTTAACGGGCTCTAAATTTGAGTTGAGATAGCAACCCTTGGACCCTTGCGCGCGGGACGAACCCTTGCTCCAATTGGGCGAGCGCGTCGCGATAACGCCGCGTTTCAAAAGTTGAGAAGCTGTCGCCAGCCAAGCTAAGCTCGCTCGTCAATAAACACGCGGGGCACAGGATGCATCAGCCGCCGCCGTTTTATAAATGGAGCTGGCTGCTCTTAATTCTCGGTATTCTTTGAATGATCTCAGTCGGCCAGCTCCCCTGCTCGGCTGCTTCTGGCTGGCTGGCTAGCTGGCTGCTGCATGGATGGCACTTTTGTTTATCTTCCACGCACTCTGTGTTTAGAGAAAATTGGGGAGACGAAACGAAACGAGAGGGAGCGAGATATCGACTCACTGTCGCCGCGTCGCCGCCGCCACCACGGCCGAATGATAATTTTTACTATCTCGTTGCAATTAGCGCGTTGTATTGTGAGCTAGCTGGCTAGGGGAGGCAGCCCCGAGATAATGGCGCGTCGGCTATTAGATTATTCATGGCGCTTAATTGTGCGCTCAGTGAAGACGTCAGCGGAAAAAAATAATCAATCATTGTGAAAGCCGACGTGAATGTGCAATTGTTTGGTCACTCTCGAGCAGGAGAATGCAAATGGAGTGCGTCGAGCGATAAAATAAAATTAGCTCAAGTTGAAAAATGTGTTTGCATTGATTGATGGCTGCTTTCCTTGCGTCTGTGTAATTAGTGCGCACTTAAAAGTTTCCAGCCCATTGCCGTGCAAGTGGAGCCCACGACTTTGTGTGAAAACTCGTTAAATCTTAATTTTTAAATTATTACCCACTTTGTAAGCTAATGAAAGTGGAGTGCTTGTTCTCAGGTTCGTCATTTAGTAGACCGAATCTAAGAGAAGCAACAACGCAGACGAAAATCACACGATACATAGATATAGACCAACTTCGAATTAGTTAAAGAATAAAAAAAATATGAGGGAATTATTTAAACCACCCTAATTATCGCTGGAGTTATTGTGGTAATTTTAAAGTAATCCGGCTGGTTCAAATAACAAGATAATTTGCCTCGACAGTATACGGATTCGGCAAATGAATAGACCACTCAACGAAAGCGCTTCTGACGTGCTGGATATCATCTTTCACAATTCTGATGAAACAGACTCACAAAGCCTTTTCCATTTGGATAATGAAGTAAAAAGACCGCATCAGATTCCCTCAAACGCGCCTCTTTTACCCTTTTCGGCATCCCTTTCGAAATCACGAGCAGCGAAGCCACCGTGCTGAAACGCCTGCACAGAAAATGCGGACAAAAAGCTGGAGCACGCACGGTCGGTGGGTAAATTTGGTCGGCATGCGCGAAATTTGATTAACCTGCCCTCGGCCGGCTCAATCAGCAGCTGCGGGGCGGTTTTCGGGGCTGCTGCTGAGCAATCAGGCCGGCCCGGTGTTTGCCATTCCTGCAGGCTGTTTGATTTCACAATGAATCATCCCCCGCGCGCGTACGCAGCACATTACGCGTTTCCTTTTTATTTATTTGCCCGGCCTCTTGCACTGACGTTGACGATTTCGACCGGCGCGAACCCTCTGCGTCAGCATGTCTGCAGTCGCAGGTGGATTCTGCCGTACGTACTATTGATTCTCTATTTGTATTATCATTGTGGATCCGGCGGCAAACAGCAACTAATGAGGCTAAGGGGGCCAGAAACCCGCCGTCTGATGCCGAGTACGTTTTATTTGCGAGGGAGGCACGTTGCCGGGGGTGACTTTGCCCGCGCACACTTCCCCTGGCGTTGCCTATTCACAAGGAGCAGCCGAGAGAGAGATGCTGTGTGCATGCGGTTTCAGATAAAAACGCGCGCGGCTGGCTGCTCCGAATGGCGAGATAATTGAATGACTCCCCACACTTGCTTCCTGGCCTGGACCTAATGGGATCCGAATAATGCGATAGGCTGAATCGGAAATATTCACACGCAGGCATAGCTGATTGCACCTAAATGGAGACGAGATGCTGTTTTGTTGCGGCTGCGGGTACCCACGGAGGCTGGCTGCCCCGAAACGCAGTTAAAAGATAAATTACGTCCGCTGCCTGTGAGAGAAAATCGGATATGTTGGGTAATTTGTAGGGAAACAGTACAAACCACCGCATCGTTTTCCTTTTACGGGAAAACGCAATAATCTTCAGGCTAAATGCGGGGAAACAAATTTGAATTTTGTATATGCATCGAAATAAATAGGGAATAGGTTAATCAGAAAACGGTTCGAGGCGAAACAACAAATCACACCGAGGATTATCTGTTGGGCGTAATGAAGTCAATTAATTTGACAAACAGGCGTGAAAGCCGACGGCCGAGCCCAATTCCGTGTTTGCATTTCCCACGTGTACACAGCATTCGCTTTGTATACAACGCTTTTATTACGCACTTCTAAAAATCGGCACAGCCTCAGGTTTATTCTTTCCTCTCTCTCTCTCTTGCACTACTCGTTTCATCCAAAGAATATTAAACAAGTCGTTTATTCTCAGAGGGATTTTCCGCCACTCTTTCTAGCGCTGAGCACAATGTGCCTTAGTAATAATAATAATTTGGCTCAAAGACGAAGGGCGAAAATGAAAAATGTGCTCTCTCGCGCATTTATTATTAACGAAAACGCGAGCGTCACCATGGGCGTTGAGCTCTTTCGAGAAAACCATTGTTTCCCACGTGATCCCATTACTTGATGCGCGTTTGTCGCGGCTATTCCTTCTTTCCTATGCGTACATCCAAACACAAGTAAAACCAACGTAAATAAATACATCGGCTGGAAACACGTGCTGAGCAACAGCGAAAGGAAACCGCCGGCGCGCCTATTAAATTCAGATTAAAGCAACTCGAGCGAGTGTGTGATGCGTAATTGAAAACAACACACGCGCGCTCTCGCAAAGCGAAGAAGCACGCCTTGGAAAATTTCGCTTTCATCCGGTGATTTTAAATGCATAAAGGCAGATTTTCGCTACACACAAAAGCAAAGTTGAGAGCAGTAAGAAGCGAAAATAAAAGCGTTCAGCCAAGTTTTGGAAAGCTATTTTAATTCAAAAGTTTGCGCAGGCGAGAGAAGCGGGCCTTACGTCCTATTGTGTCTGTCGGGAATATTAAGCAGTTGGCTCCTCGAGCGCAATAAGGCGGAAGGCCCGTTTGCAGTAGTTTTAAATGGCATGTTTTATTCCCCTTGCTGGCTTTACAGGCGGTGTGTGCGCCGAGTGCTAATGAAACCGAGGAAGCCAGCCTTTTCCACGTTTTGTTAAAAATACTCCTCAAACGCGCCGAGCCATCCATCTCTCTTTCGGGATGACACGCGCCAAGATTTCGCTGCAACCGGAACTCGCAGTCGTCGTGACTCATTTTAAGAAGTCGCATTTCGGAATAAAAAATTGATTTATGCGTCTGGCCAGGCACTAAACCTGCGCTTCTGCTCGAAAATCGCCTCTTGAATAAACAGCAGAAAGCACTTTACGAATATTTTCTCTCCCTGACTTCCACTTTACACATATTTCGTTCTGACAGATTCGCGCACTATATCATTTCTTCTAACGAGCCGCCCGTCTGCTTTTGATTTCAGTGTTGCGCGACGAGTTCAGAGTGGAACCGAAAGGCACCAGCGTGGCCCAGGGCGAACCGGCCCTGCTCGAGTGCGGTGGCCCCAAAGGTCACCCGGAGCCCACCATCAGTTGGCTGAAAGACAACCGCCCCATCGACACCGAAAATACTAGAAGGTAAGTTCAATTTCAATCAATGTGCAACGTTAAAATTAAAACATCATGATTATTATCAGACAATTTTTTATTAAAGTAGATTGGACAGTGGCACAGTTGCCCGACAGCCTACATAGTCGTTTAAAATAAAAATAAAATCAAAAACTGAAAAATACAATAAAAAGTGAACATTATTTAGTGGTGTGTATTTGAAATATTCTCAGATATTTTTTAATTTTCCTAGAACAACTTGTAATTATCTTTTCATCGCCCGTGGTTTAAGTCGAGTAAATGTTAAAATACTGTCGAGCTATGACTATTTTAAATACTGTGATACCGGCATTTTACTTTTGGTATCTAACAGAAAAATTACACAAAAACCACTATCAATGATGCAGAAAATATTATTAATCAGATAGAACTCTTCTCGGTTTACTTTCAAAGACCTCCAGCTGGAGTAGACAGATAAAAAACATGTTAACATACTTCCATACTTTTCTGCCTTTCGCTTTCCACGCTCACATTTTTCCATATTCTGCAGAATTCGCATTGTGGATGGAGGAAATTTGCTGATAAACGATGCGCGACAAAGTGACGAGGGTAGCTACCAGTGCGTGGCCACAAATGTCGTCGGGCACCGCAGCTCTAAGGCCGCCGTTCTCTCAGTTCACGGTGAGTTGAAATTCCGCTCATCCACTTTGAATTTTCTCCTCGGTTTCAGGCGTCTCTAAATTTCTACTCGTTTCTCGTTTTTTCAGTCAAACCTTACATCATAAAGGCACCAAAAGATGTGACTGAACTGCAGGGATTGAGCGCCGAGTTCAGCTGCCGGGTTGACGGTGACCCGGTGCCCAAAATCCTGTGGAGCAGGGCAGACGGGAAAATGCCGCACGGCAGAGCGCATATTTTAGAAGATAAGTCACTACGCATTGAAGACCTGCAACCCGGAGACGACGGACTGTACATTTGCAATGCAGAAAATGTTGTTGGATCGATTACAGCTCAGGCCCATCTCACCGTGCACTGTGAGTTGCTTTTATAAAGCGAGTAGATTTACATCTACAAAACAAGAAGTGTACTCTGATTATTAAAAAAAAACGCATTTTTATTACTCTCTAAAAAGTGGTTTCAAGTTAGTGGTGTCTATGCCTTGAACCGTAAGTAATGCGAAACGTTGACTTTGTTGTAGCGCCGCCTGATTTCATTGTCAGGCCTGATGACCGCAAAGTAGCTGTCAATGGTGTGACAACATTCACTTGCTCAGCTCACGGACAGCCACCGCCTTCGGTTTTCTGGAGCAAGGAGGGCAATAGTCAGGTAATGTATGACCGCTTGAAAACTCGCTTTACCCGAACCTCGATTTCATTTGCTTGACACTGGCACGTTTAGCCTGACAGGGATTTCGATTAATTAATGTTGACGGTTTTCCCCCGATTGACTCACGGAAAGCCGTCATGAAGTTTGCCACTGGGTGTCAGAGAGATTAAAGGCACTTATGCTGACTGTTTACTTTGCGTGTTTAGGTGCTGATGTTCCCCGGGCACGACTACGGGCGTCTGCACGTCAGCTCGGCGGGCGAACTTGTGGTCAGGGGGGCTCGACGGGGCGATTCCGGCTACTACATTTGCTCGGCTTTGAGCGTCGCTGGCTCCAAAATCGCTAAAGCCCTTCTGGAGGTGACCTCTGTGGACGACAACCCCCCGCCTTTGATCCAAATCGGACCATCAAACCAAACGCTCCCTGTTAATACAAAAGCCGTGCTTCCGTGCTCAGTGTCTGGAGATTCGGAGCCAAAGGTCAGATGGAGCAAAGACGGGGTCAACCTGAATTTGGATAAGACTGGAAGGGTGTCTGTCAGTGATAAAGGCACTCTTATTATTGATGGTAAGTGATATAAAAAAACTGGCCGTGTTATCATAGTAGATGATAAACTAAGAAACATAAATAAATTATTCGTCCTGGTTGTGTTGAAATTGCGCGCATCTCGACAACAAAACTCAATTTTTCTTGTTGCGAGAAAAGATGCAAGAATCAATTTGACGGTGCTTGTTGAGCGATGCGCAATTTCACAGCCACTGGGACGTTATGCAGATTGTTACTTCGCACTGGAGTTAGTTATGCAACCAGCGCAAGCCAGCTGTGATGAAATTGCATAACTATTTCCAGTTTACGTCAAGTATTACTTTTTTATGATTTTAACAAATTTCCCATTCTACAGAACTGCAGATGAGCGACACGGGACTGTTCACCTGCACCGCTTACTCTGAGAGTGGCGAGTCAACGTGGGCAGCTTCCCTGATCGTGGTGCCTCAGGATCACAAGCACATCCATCGCATGCCAGATCCAGACGCCTTTCCCGGAGCGCCAAGCAAGCCTTTCGTGTCTAACGTAACAGACACGTCCGTGCTGCTTTCCTGGAGGGCAAGCTCACCTGGCGCTTCGCAACTCGTTGGCTTCACCGTGGAGGTTTTCAGCAGTGAGCTGCAAAGTGGATGGAGCGTTGCTGCTCACCGCGTCACTGGCAGCAGTATTAAGATCACGCAGCTCAAGCCCAACACCAGCTACATTTTCATAGTGAGGGCTGAGAACTCGCACGGGCTGTCACCACCCAGCACATTGTCGGAGAAAATTATTACCTTAGCGAGGAGAGGGAACAACGGCGTGGAATTTGATTTGCAAGACGTGAGGCAGAGGCTCAGCTCAAAAATTGTCGAGCTGAAGGATGCTCAGCCTGCGAGTTCCACGTCGGTTAGACTGGTTTGGGAGGTAAGGTAGACGGAAAAGAAAAAACTTTTTATGCTAAACATAAGTTTATTTTTACAGATACTCTCAGAAGAGCAGTATGTAGAGGGTTTTTACGTCCGCTTCAGGGACGTCTCGAGTGGTTCTCAAAATTACGCCATGGCCACAGTTCTTAATTCAGGAGCTGTGAGCTATGTGGTGCGTCAGCTGAAAGAATTCACAACATATGAGTTCTTCCTAGTGCCCTTCTACAAGACTGTTGAGGGCCAACCCTCCAATTCGCGTACCGTCCAGACAACCGAGGATTGTGAGTGCTTTCTTATTCTTTGTTTGCGCAATGCAAATGCCTTGTTTTATCCACAGTGCCATCGGCGGCGCCTGAAAATGTGCTTGTGGGAATGATAAATAATACATCAGCTTTCGTCAAGTGGAGTCCGCCACCACCACAGCATCACAAAGGTATCCTACAAGGCTACAAGGTACGATTAATTTCATAAAATATAAAAATATATTTGGGTTTCTCGAAAAAATCAGTTGGTTAATTTTTTCCTTTCTTTATAGATTCAAGTTAAAAGCGCGAACAGCAGCAGGGTTCTTGCCCAGATGACCCTGAACGCGACCACCCTGACCGTGCGCCTGAACAATTTGACGACAGGCGTTTCCTATGCTGTGCGAGTGGTTGCATACAACAGAGCAGGAATGGGCCCCTACTCACCCCCAATCCTCCTCACCATGGACCCAGCCTCTCTGCACCTGAGCGACTCGAACCTTCAGAATGCAGGAGAGTCGGGAAATCCACTTCTGCATCACAATTGGCATGTGCTCTTTGCTGCCCTGGTTTCTCTTGTTCTGCTCGTGATGGGTGCCGTGCTTTACTACGTCCGAAAACATCACTCCAGCAAAAAGCAGCTCGGCCATCAAAGTGGTTAGTCCAAAAGTTTAATTTCTTCTTATGTCAGCATCTCATTCATGTTTGATTTCGTCCTTGTTTTTGTTTTTAAAATAACTATGATGGATTCTAACCTTCAATTCCCAGCAGTTCCTGTGGTCAAAGCGATGGAATTGACTTCCCTAGACATGGGAAACACAAAACAAGCTCCTTTGTGGATTGATCGCGGTTGGGGCGCCCAGGACAGGAACACTCCCGGCACACAAAATCTCCTCTCTGGCTCCAACGCTGGTTCTGATTATGCGGAAGTTGATCCTAGGGGGCTTTCTACCTTTGGAAGGAGGGAGCCACCCCAATTGCCTGGACCATATGCAACCACAACCCTCATTGGTTCAGCACGCAGAGACACTTCAATGGTAAGCAAAAGAAATTTATTTATAATTTTGAAAAGTATTTTGAAACACAAAATTTTAGGACGAACAAATGTTTTGCGGTGTGCCAAGCTCTTCTGCCAGTGATCCAAAAACTTCCAGCTCAAATGACTCATGTCCTCGACAGGACAACTGCAGCATGGGTTCACATGAGCATCAGTCCAATCTTTATATTGGTTAGCACAAGACGGCGATATTTTAAGTTTTTATATTTAATTAATGTTCAATCTATAGAGGACGGTGGTTTGCTGCAGCGTCACAAAAAGCCACCAAGTATACGAAACAAGATGTCAATTCTAAACAACGGCCCAATGGGTCCAAGCTGGTCGGATTTCATTCCTCCTCCCCCTCAGGAAGAACCGCCCCCACTGGGAATGAATGACCGACCAGAAACCCCCGCAAGTGCCAGACTCCTCCAGGTGAATATTTAGCTAGAAATTTTTATTTTTATAAAAATTATTTTCTTTATATATTTAACCATGTATTTCCATTATTAATAAATGATGTTTTTTTCTAAGTGGTATTTTGAAGCGTTATAAAGATCAATATTGCTCGAAGTTTGCCACTAATTCCTGTGATTTTATAGTCGTTGCAGGCGTTGAAAAAAGGCACAAGTCCACTTCCAAACCGGAGGCTCCACATGAACTGGAATAGCATGTCCAGCGAGTCCCGATTCCCGGCACCCACCCAGCCACCACCTGGAGTTCCTTATGATGAGCTTGGCTTGACTGACCGGGGAATCCAGTCTTCGCTTCCCAGTTTGACCGGAGAGTCAGCTCGTCTGCTCGGAAGCAACAGGCGCAACATTGTGCCTGAAATTGGTATGCATCAATGCCACTGAAATTCAACATTTTTTGTTTTTGTTTTGTTTGCGTCTTTAAGCTGATATTGCTGCACGAATTTTTTAAAATAGTGTGATATGATTCTAGCTGACTACAGTGAGGCAGAGTACAGTGTTGCGGGAGAACCAGGACAGGGATACAGCAGCGCTCAGACCAGTGAAGAGGATGACCACGTAAACGGTAACTGCTGCTCATGCAGCGATGCTGACGGCGCCTATGAAGAACAAGCAATGACAAAGGTGAGCTGGAAAATATGATTGTGCGAACAATTGTACTCAATTGATTCGATTTTAGATCTGTCAGCATGCTGGGCGCCAGCAGCAAAGGAGGTTCGAGCGTCCGCACAAAAGGCCGACCTCGCCATATAGTTCGGATTCGAACTACAGCAGTGGCCGACAAAGGCGTGACAGAGCTCCCAGGAGAAAACAGCCAAATATTTCTAATTCGCTAGATAGACCGGGTAAGATTAATTGTGCGTTATATGAATCAATGGCAAAGTGCAATTAAAAAATATCAATAATGTTTTGACAACTGAAGTGTCTAGAAATTCAATTGAGACGTGAAGGAACGAAATTTTTGATAAGATAAAAATTTTACTGCGATGGAGATAAATGAAAAATTAATTAATTTGCAGAAGGTCACCCTTACTGGTCAAACACGTCACCGCTAACAAGTCCCCACAGTCCTAATTCGGCGCACAAGCCACCTCTGCCTCCAACTCTCGCTCATCAGCAATAGAGAGCCGCTGTCTCTCAAGATGCTCAAATCGATTTCTCCTCATTTCTTTTCTTGCTGTAGAATGTGTTTTACATACATGTACTCTATCTCTATCTCTCTTGTTACGCTGTGATTTGGCAATAATTGCCACACATCATTTATCGGTGTGCAAAATGTAATATGCAGCAAATGTAGGGGGATAAACATGAACAGGCAATGTCGCCATTGTTAATTTGTAATTTATTAAGGCTGTGTATAGTCCTAGATCAATGTGGATGAGACGTAACACGCGCGAATAATCCCTCTCTTGAAACTAACCCAAACACTCATTCTTGGTAATAAAAACTAGACGCAAGGCGGGCTCTTTGGTTTTTTGGTTCTTTCGGATTTGCAACTTCCTATTTCCATTTTGAATCGATGTTAAAATTTGCCAACACCAAAAAGAAAAAAATGCAACTTCTCCTTGGCCATCAATTATAATTGACAGGAACCTTGATAGGAGAACTTTGCAGAACGTAATGAAATATTGCAGATGATAACAGTGTAAATCTAATCATTGCTCTATAGAAACTGTCAAAAGTTATCAGCTTAGGAACGTGTCAAAATGACCATTTTTGTATACTTGTTATGGGACATAGCAAAAAAAAATAACGAAAAGCAATGCAACCTTAGGAGCCACAGATCCACGCCGTAAAATAGCTAATATTGCTGTACAAGTTTGCATCCACTACTTTGAATAACATGTCAGTAATACCATAGGATTAAGGCCAACTATGATGTTCTAGTGCAGGAAATGAAATGTTGCTGGAATGTAAAAATCAAATGAATGTATAGGTTTGATGTCAAACCTTTTGGAAAAAATGAACGTGTTTCTGATCTGACTAGTTAAAACGCAAATGTGTATTGATATGGCAAACAGTAAAAAACTGCTTTCGGTTTTCTTTTTAATTTTGAAAACACTGCCATTCTGACTGACAAAACTAATATAATAAGTAATAATGGGCTAAATTGAAAGACACGACCATCCATGTCTAAGAATATTTCATGTAGGAAATTCAAAATGATTAAATATTAATAAAAAATAATCTGCTGATTTTTATTTGAATCTTTACTCACTTTCAATAATCTCTCTTAACATACATTGAAAATAACAGCACAAAACGTAATTATTATATATGCCGTTATAATCTAGACGGTATTTAATAAAGGCGTCGAGCGCAAATGTCGTAAAATTCGCACATGTACGGGTAGACAAGTTCGCAAGGAGCGTCGTTCATGGCCAGAATGCCAGTTTTGTTCCAAATGTGTACACAATCCTCTTTGATACCGTTGGTAGGGTTGTTTCCTGAAGGTTCACCCGCGTGCCACGAAGAGATTTCAAATGGAGCACCCGAGGAGATCCAATAGAAATTCAACTCGTTTCCGAGATCAGTGCCTCCGATCCAAATTCTGTTCGTGATGTCCGGCCCTGATAAAGATTCATTGAGCAAGATCAAATCAAAATTTAGGGTCAAATTTTTTTTACCAAAGTAGTCGAGAATATCGGTCCATTCTTGCTCAGTTTCAATCGTCAGCAATTCAAACCCTTGACTTTTACAATCCTTGACTGCGTCATACCAAGATGCTGGCTGAAATATTGATTTGTTTTAAGAAACCTGATAATGAGTCTGGAAACTTACCCCAACGATGTTTCTTGACACTACTTTGCCGCTCTTTAAAGTCACTAACCCATCTACGGGGAAATTTGAACATTATAATTCTATCAATTTTTTGTTTTGTGAAGCGCTTAAAGGGTGTGGTTTTTGTACCTTTATTTACAGGATTCGCCAGCGAGACAGCAAGAGAAGAGCAAAGAAGAATATGAAGAATCGTCCGGAGCTGCTTCATTCTTGACTCTGAATGACTAGACTATGGTCTTATTTGGAAGCTATATAATCTTTTTATCTATTCAGAAATGACAGCTAAATCAATCCATAAGATTTGTGCGTCAAACGAAAAATATTGAATAGATCTTTTCTTGATTAATGATTAGATAGCTGAGGAATGACGTAGAAATTGCAATAAAACAAATTTTCTCTTTTTTCAAGATTCATTATTTTTATTTCCACGCGAACAATAATAAAATCAAATTGCATCCCTATTATCCCGAAAGTTTTATTTCAAATAAAATTACGCGTGCGTAGAAGTGCGTTCAAAAACAAATACGTTAATGAAAAGAATACGATCGCAAGTGAATGTGCCAGCGTCCCACAATGGTCAAATTTTATTGCTCCTGAAAATTAGTAAATCAATTTAAATCGTTTGCCGCAGATTTCAATTCTTACTTCACATATGTATCTGTAACCAGTGCTGCATGTTGAGGAATGAAGGACGTTTTGTGAATATCCAGAAATGGTGGAAAACACAATAGTCACGCAATTTTCTGTGAAAACATTATCGGGCTGCCCTGATCCCCAGAAAAGTCCAGCGTCAACAAATGTTCCCGAGGGGCACCAACCATAAGTATATGTACGTCCAATTCCGTCATTGACTGCCGACGTCCAGAATGAAATAGAAGAATATTTCATATCCGCTGGTCGTGAAAATACACTGTTAAGTCAGGAGCGCGAAAGTACGTATGTTGCAAAAACCATTATTGAGGTCCACGAGGCAGTTCTGTTCTGCTACAGTCTCTATGCTCAACAACCGCATGCCGTATTTGCAACACTCGGTCAAAGCTAGGTCATTTGAAAGCTGCGTCAAGAACAATTAATGGAATTTCCAAATTTAGATTCAGCAAAATGTTTTTACAGTGTTCTTGCTAAAGAAATATTTCCTTCCACAAGCTGTCTTAAATACGCCTGCTGTGGCTGTAATATCAATAATTGAATTAGCACGAAACATTATTGCTCGCGTTTGAACTATATGCTGCTTACAGCTCATGCTTTGATATTCTGATACTTGCGCGGCCTGAAAAATATATTTCTCAGATAAAATAATCTCTATGTGAAAATTTTGTATTTACTTGAGTTGCGCATGGATATTCGGCACACACAACTCCTGTTGGTACTGGCAAAGCAGGCATCTACGCCAAAACAATAATAAAATAATGTGACGTGTTACCAATATTGTTATTATACCTCGCAAACATATCTGTAGTTTGAGCTACAATCCCAGTCGTTCAAAGACTTCGTGCTGAAAGTCACAGTAGGAGACAAACTCATCACAACACATGCTTGGATTCCAGCCGCGTTATTTGGTTGATTTAATAGCCTGCATTGCAAAATCACGAAATTGATATTTATTGGATAAAATTTGATGTCTTTTGACTGGTTCAGCACCATCTTGAGTCATTCCTGTACAGTACTTCTCCAGTGTCGCACCATTTGAACCGGTATAAGCAGTCTCTGTCATTTGCTCCTGTCCAAAAATCAGCTGCATACATCAAGTAACCTGTTTCTTTGTTAGTCACCGTTTTTAAAATTCTGAATTTGTTTTTAATACTGTTATTTTTGTTAAGTTCGTAAAAGCAATTGAATTCTTCAACAGTTTCCAATTTTAGGAGAGTCATTCCAATTTTACAGCAAATATCGTAAGCTTGGTCCCAGCTCTAATTGCAATTTTTAATTAAGGGGAAATGCAAGAAATAATCATTTGGGTATTGCCTTTGAGTCAGGTGAAAATAAATATGTCCTGCCTCCACATCCAGTGACCCAACGCCCATACGAGTTTGTGTCTAAAAAAATAAAATCATTAACAAATGCTCAACATTGCAAAAGTTATTTTATCTCACCAACAAGCTCATTTTTAGAATTAAAAAGGGCTTGCTAAAATGATAATGATTTTATGATCTAAACAATAAGCGACGGACTCACGTTGAGTTTACTGGCGCAGTTTCCTGGGCACGTCGCTTCGCAGGGTGGAACGTCTCCCTTTATAATTATAAAAGTGAGGTTTTGGGAATTTATTTTCAGCGAAAAGCGAGACCTCGCAGATGAAATTATATTGTGCGCTGCAGGACACGTCGTGTATGCCATAGCCTGATAGTAGCGCCGTGTTGCTAAGTTGGAAGGCAATACACCTTTCCGTGCTAGGGTTGTCAGGCTGCCCTGTGTAAAACGCACTGGTGTTGTACAAAAACTTCTGGGTTGTGCACCAGCCAGGAGTGCTTATTGTCAGAGGTCCCAGGGTAGAGCCTGATGTCCAATACTGCCCACTAGCCTTGGCCTCAGCTAATAATTTTTTGAATTTATATATTGCAACTTAAATTACTTAGTCCACTCAATGTTTTGATTTGCGCCTCCATGCAGTTTCTGCTTATATTTTTTTTGCCATTGTTCATGTTACTTATCAGTGATACTTTTTCTTTTCGACAAATAAATCATGAGAGCAATAAATTTAAATATATAGCATGCAAATTTATCAAATTTATTCTACAGGTGTACGAGTTTGTTAAAGGCATGACATTTGTAAGAGCAGCCTAGGGATTGCTTTTTGGGTTTATATTTAAACTCATGTATAAATATGTATAGTAACGTAATATGATTGATAAACACAAAAACTAACCTGCATTAAAGTCAGCTATGCAAGCGATTTCTTCGTCTGATTCAATGCTCAGCAGTTTCAGACCGTATTTGCAGCACTCGGCCATCGCAGCATCTCGAGTTTTCTGACAATGAGATCACAATGGTGGTTAACCAGATTATATTACCAAATTTTATCCTTACAGAAGATTTGCTGACAAAATACTGTTTGCCACACCCGTTGTAAAAGTCACCATCCGATGTTGCTAATTTTAAAAGTTTGAACATAAAAAAAATCACTATTTTTGCCGATTTTTACATTTCCAATACACTGACGCGTTCACTTTTGGAGGCTATCACAACTTACATTTAAGATGGAAAATTTTATTAATTAACGCATGTTTACTTCCTGCTGACAAGTAATGCTTGGACACTCAGGAAATGGAATTGTGGCCAATGCTGTCTATTTTATTAAATTAGATAAAACTGTTAAGATCAAATTTACAAATATATACCTCGCAAATGAATCTTTTGCTGCCGGCACAATTTTCATCATTGAAGACCATATTTGTTGGTGGCAATCCTCCATCATTCATGTAATGCATGCAGTTTTCATTGTTTCCAAAATTGTCTGGTTGATTGAATCTCCACCTCAAAATATTTGAAAACGTGACGTTCTCCTCAGTATTGTCGGCGTAACACCATGTGAAAATTCCTTCATGGAATAAGTCAGTTCCTGCAACCCACGCATTGAGCCCAGCAAATGGTCTTCCGTAAATACCTTTTTCAGTAGAAAAATTTGAAAATATGTTTTAATGTAAATTAATATAAGTAACTGCTAAAATATTTTGTTATGCAAGCTTGTTCTGCGTCAGTTTCGATAGCAGCAAACGTCATTTTCCTCTTGCAGCATTCCACGCCACTATTGGACCAATTTTGCTTCAAAACAAATTCAAATCACCTTTAAATATATATGAATGAAAAAATCGTTAGTGTTACCCCGGCTTGCCCTATAAAATAAATCCTCCCACAGATTGCCAAGAAATCTCCACCAGGATTAGCTGCAGTAACTTTAATGTTTGGAATTTAATTAAACCCTAGATATATGGAATCCGAAATCAACCATGATTTACCATTTACTTCCCCATCGCTGCCTATGTACCTTGGCTAAATACGTATAGTTTTAATGATGTTAAAAAAACATACATATATCTCACATCGGTTTCGCAGGGGTAAGCTAAGCAGGAACTAGTTTTCGGTACGATTGGCAGCTATTGCCACGAGAATATCAGATTAAACTTGGTGAAATTATTTTGTGAAGAAAATATAAACCTCGCAAATATATTTCATGGGTGTCGTGCATGACCTGTCCCCAATAGTTGCGTTTTGGCTAGCTGTCACGGTCACAGTAACACAATTTTCACTTCCTGTTTTATCGCTTGGTTCACTAGCGCCCCATGATGGAGACGTGACAGCCGTGTTGTTGGATGAGCACCACACAAATGAGTTTTCCACTTTATTATCACTCCCGGATGTGAAATATTCTCCAACTAGCTCCGTGCTAACTGCGTGGGTGGGACGAAAATTTAGTTACGATTAAAACAAGAAGGAGTTCTTTTTTTACACTTCACAATTTTAGAAATTTGAATATATTCTTCCGTTGTTTCTAAGCTCAGTAGCATCATTCCAAGTGAGCAACACGCGCTGCCGGCGTCGGTCCACGATTTCTGTGAGAAATCATTGACACCAACGGATAAGTAGGAGTAATGTAATTAACAATGCTCCATATTAAATACTTGACTTGTGCTGAACATATACTGTCGGTTACCAGATTCTTTGAGAATACCATCCAAAACTGACGAGGCTATTTTAACGCGTTAAAATTTTATGAACAACATTTAATTAGTTCTATCGAAATATGTAACCTTTCACTCTTCCATCGGTTCCCAGGCTAAAATTCTGTTGCTCCAATGAGATTTTTTGTTTTGACATTTATTTTCAATACTAACGGAGGTGCAAGTGTAAGGTAGGCATAGAGGAGCTGGAGTTGTGGTTGTTGTAACTGTTGTGGTTGTTGTAGCTGCTGTGGTTGTCGTAACTGTTGTGGTTGTTGTAGCTGCTGTGGTTGTCGTAACTGTTGTGGTTGTTGTAGCTGCTGTGGTCATAACGGTAGTAGCAGCTAGTGTGGTTGTTGTGGCAGCTAAACTAATTGTTGCAGCAGGTGTAATTGTTGATGTTCCAGAAACTGTTGTAGATTCCTGAGAACTTGTAGATGCAGACGCAGATGCACTTGCAAATAGTTCAGTTGAAGTAGCAGTGGTTGAAAACGTGATTTCGCCTGTTGTCGTGTCCGTTGATAAAATGGCTGTTGAGCCTGTTAGAGACAATGTCTCTGATTTGATTGACGGCTGTGTTTCAACAGAGGTATCTTCCTGTAATGGCGGCTGAGCACTATCAGGTGAACTTCCATGGGCGCTAACTGTAGTTGTGGCAAGGTTTTTGGTCGTCACTGGAGTCTATAATAATCATAAAATAATTATATAGCGTGTAAACCCACACAATATTTGGGTTTGATATAACTTACTTGCAGTCTAGAAGTAGACCCCACCAAAACGGTTGTTCCGCCTTTGCACTTTTTAATTCCACAACATTTTTTTATGTGAATTCTTGTCGCATTTCTCTCTGTTCAATATTGAAATAATCTGTTGAAGTCAGTATATCACAAATTAGATACTTTTTGCAGTGACGATTCCTATTTTATATATTCTATTCGGTTGCAGAAATCCATTATGTAATTTGATCACATTTGAGGCGTCTGCATCGATGGTTCCCTAAATTATTCACAAATAAGCATAAGGTTTTATGCAAACGAAACTTAACTTAAATTACAAGAGCAAGAGTGATCGCAACGAAGCGCAGCACCTCCATTCCAATGAGCAACTAACAACGAGTCGTTATAGGAGTGGAAATGGGATTTTCCATGCAAAAATCAAAGCACAGAACGAATGACGGTTCGTTTCTGCGTCAATTGACTGCCTGCGTTTCCTTTTCCCTTGGTGAAATTAATTGGTTGGAAATTTTGAACTGTTTTCGTCGGAAGGGAGCGATTTTTAACGGGAAAGTTGCCTTTGATTAAGACGATTTTTAGCAAATTTTTCCTTCACGAAATAGGGTTTCGGTGTAACGGTGTTGTTATAATGGTACTTTTAATTGCAAATTTAAGTCTCCGAGAAATTAATTAGCGAATACTAGTAAGGTGCTACCTAGCAAGGAGCGAGTCGGAAAGCTTTTACAATCCTCCCAAATTCGAATGGCTGAGAGGCAATCATAGGTGTGAAGTGCCGACGACCAGGCGTTCTTTGATCTTTGAATTCGTCCTGTTAGCTCCATTTCTTTAAAAATCATCGACGTGGCTCTCAGCTTGTCTGGCGCACCCAATTGAGGGCGCAGTGGGCGGTGGGCGCACCCACAGGTGTATAATATCAGCCCGCACTCGACCCCAAATATCGCTCAGATTCTCACATAGCAAGTGCACTCGAAGCAAGCACTCAACAATCAACAATGTGAGCCAACGGCTTGATTGTTTGGCACAAAAATTTATTTAAAAGAGGATTTGTTTAACTAGATATCTTTAATACAGATTCCAAAACATGGCCAATTTTTTGTTTTTCAGAAAACCCTAAAATCTGATAGAGCATTCAAAATTTTTGACTCGATGATTTACTGAAATATCCTTTGGGACGGTGATATTTCGGAAAAAAGATATATGCCACTTAGTTTAAAATATTGCTGATAACGCGTCCATAGATACTATACGTTAGCCAAGAAATTCATATGATCGGATAAAAATTGTAATAAATACGCAAGTAAGAAAATTTTTGGAACGAGAGAAAATAAATAAATCTCCACTCATCGCGGATTTGAAACTAACCTGGTGCATCTGGTTACTTTTCAAATTAAAATTGAATTTGAAATAATTGTATTCAGTGATTTGTTGAAAAGGGTTAAGATGTTGACGACTCACACGAGAGTTTAATTGTGCTCAAATAATTTATTTATTTGATCCTTATATCATCATGCTTCCTGATCAATGTAATGTAACATTATTTGTGATAAGTGTTTTATTAATTAGGCAGCTTCACAAATGTATCGGTATGCTAATTTGCAATTAGTGGATGCGATTTTAGACAAACTGTAATCACCAATTGCAGTTGATAACGCAAGACAGTTTTCCGTGTAAATATTATTCGGCTCTCCTGTTTTCCAAGAAAATCCGCTTTCAAGCAATTTTCCCGAAGGGCACCAACCCCATGAGTTTTCCATGCCTATGCCATCGTTAGTCCCTGACGTCCAAAATGTTGCAGCGTACTTCATGTTTGCTAAAAATACGTCAGGATACATTAATTATTGAGGCTCATACACGAAAATAATCACCGTTATTCAAATCCAAAACGCACTGGAATTCGGCCAAAGTTTCAAAACTGACCAGCCGCAAACCGTATTTGCAGCATTCAGTAATAGCCGCGTCATAGGTTAGCTGTTGTTGATGTTTCATTATCATTAAACGCAACTTAAATTGTTTCAAATTACAGTGTTTGTGCTAAAGAAATATGTCCTGCTGCAAGCCTCAAAAAACTTTCCGGTCTTGGCTGTAAATTCATATATTAAAAGTCTAAAAAGTTGCAAGTTGAAAAATTACATGTCATTGTTTGGAGCTGCTGTGCATAAGTTGCCTGTTAGGAATTTATCATGTTAATTACTTTGCTACAAGAGATTCGTTCATATGCTGTTACGTCAGTCGAGCATGGTAAAACATCATTGCAAGTGACCGTGGTTGGGTTTGTTATTGCTGGCATCTAAAAATGTTAAAACATGCAGGCGCAATTTTTCAATTTAAATTATATGCGAACCTCGCAAATGAAATCATACAGAGCCGCACAATCCCAATCATTTAAATATCCATCTGTTGGAAGTACTCCGGGCTGGAAGTGCAAAAAAGTGCAAGCTTGAGCTCCCCCTAAATTATTAGGTTGGCCGCCGGCTCCAGGCCACCTTTAATTATTCTTTTAGCGTTTAGAGTTCAATTTAATTTGGACCGAACAAACCATCTAGTGTCGTTTCTGTAAAGTCGAACTCCACTGTCACACCATTCAAATTTATACGCGCAATCAAGTTGGCTTGCAGATGTCCAAAAATCCCCATTAAATTTTAATGAAACTTTTAAATTCAATTTCAACACACTTCAAAAGGCACATATGTGAAAGCATTACCTTCGTTTTTATTAAGGTCAAAGAGGCATTTAAATTCTTCATGGGTTTCAAACTTTACCATGCTCATTCCCATACTGCAGCAGAAGTCATATGAGCCAGTCCAACCAAACTGATTTCAATTAAAAGCACTATCTTGTAAATCAATTAAAAGCTTTACCTTCCTAGTGTTAGAAAATAAATAAGTACTGCCACAACCCGTGATCCATCTGCCGTAAGAATTGGAATCTATTGGAATTTTTTGTTGTAGTCGGGTATTAAACATGAGTAACACTTTTTGTACAAGATAATATGCGTTACGGGGGGCAAATTTTTGGTATATATTTAATTTTGACCTGAAATTAATGACCTTAACCTTTGATCTAAAATAATATTTCTCGAGCAAGTTGTTATGCGTAAAAAGTTACACATGCTTTCGAAAATTTCATTTCTATTTCTCAACTATAGACAGAGTATTATCCTGCATTTTGAGTTTTTAAAAATCCAGAAATACCTGAAAAATACTCATTTTTTATTAAATCTTTTGGATTTAAACATAACGGTAACTTTTCCTCAATTTATTTAATTATTCCTCAACGCTCTCTTATTTTATTTGCTTTTTATTTTGTTATTGCTATCAAGTTAAATTAAGAGAAAGATTTGAATAGGCTCACCCATTAGCTGATTTTTTGAATTGAAAAGTTTCTTCTGTAAAAATTAATGTTGGTGAAGTCTTCAATTTATTTGTCTTTCTACATATGATAAAACATACGTCTAATTTAGATGGACAGTTTCTTGGGCACGTCACGTTGCATACTGAGACATCTCCCTTCATAGAGTTTTAAATATTAAAATTTTTAAATGAAAGGGAAAAATTAAAAAGAACCTCGCAAATAAATCGATATAGGTTGGTGCATGTATTATCGTGACAACCATAATCTGTTCCAACTGCAGTGTTGGACATTTGAAAGGAAATGCATCTCTCCGTGCTGGGGTTATTAGGCTGGCCCTTGAACCACACACTGGTGCTGGGCAAGAATGTTTTTGTTGTGCACCAACCAGGTGTATTTTGGGTCAAATCACCAAGATTGGATCCCGATGTCCAGAATTGTCCAGATTCCTTGGCCTCAGCTGGTAACATTTAATTCAAAATTAATAAAAATATTTACAAAATATCGTTGGTGTATGCCAACAACGGCAGATGCACCGCTCGAGACCGTCAAAATTTTCAGTAATATTCAGTTGAAATTAGGAGTAGTTTCCTTGGTGAGTAAGCTGTTTTTACCGCCGTTTTATTTTTCTCTATATAATTCAAGAGAAACGCCCTGCTTAACTATTTTCGGGAAACAACTCGCTACACACCAAGGATGCTGCTTCTAAATTCAACTGAAAACTATACACACTATAAATTTCCAAACAAATAATCGTTTACTTTATATTTGTAATTATATTGACGAAATAATTTTATTAAAACTATCGAAAATTCGTCATGGATTCGGCCTACCTGAGTTGAAGTCGATTATGCAAGCGATTTCATCAAATGAGTCGATGCTCAGCAGTTGCAGACCGTATTTACAGCACTCAATCATCGCATCGTCTCGTTTTTTCTGAATTTAAATTATTTTTAACGCATATTCCAATTTTCAAGACTTGAAATTTCCCTACTGCAGCCTTGCTGATAAAATATTGTTTGCTACATCCACTGTAGAAATCTCCATTTGTAGATGCTAGTTTAAATATTTTATTTCAAATTTTTAGCTTCTTAGTTGATTGATTACGTTTCCAGAGCTGTGATTCGCTTACTTTCGCCGGCTGCAGATGTTTTAGAAAAATAAACATTACATCAACTATAATTATACCACAAAAATGACGTTACCTCTTGTTGACACGCAACAGCTGGACAGTCGGGGAATGGGACTGCTTCTAATAATTTAAGGAATGGGGTCTTTGAAACATAGAGAGGTTTAATAAATCAATACTTGTTGTTTGAGTACTAGCAGTGGTGGTGGCGGCGGCAGTTGAAGATGCGCCCTTTTAATTTGTCGTTGTTAATTATTAATGATATTTTGTTGAACATTATTACTGCAGTAGCAACAGCAGCGGTAGTTGAAGGACCCTTCGTGGTCGACAGCACATTTTGCGTTTGAGAATTAGTTGTAGTAGCGACACCAGAAGACGTTGATACACTTTTTGCATTTGTCGTAGTTGACAACTGACTAGAAGCAGCAGTTGTTGCTGCGCCTTTAATGCTTGTAGTGGTTAATGCTATGCTCTGTGTTGGGGAAAACGCAGTGTTTGTTGTTAAGATATTTGATCTTGCAGTTGTTCCTGAGATAATTTGCGATGGAGTAGGAGTAGAAGTGTGTTGAGCTGTGTTGCTGATCGTTACAGTAGTGGGTTGATTTCCAGCAATACTAGCAATGGGGCCCGCCAAAGTTGCATCAGAGCTTGCGGCAGGTGATTCTGGATTTAATGTATTTGACGTAGGGGACTGAATGGGCACGGAATTTTGCGTTGATGGTTCAACTGGAGCGTTTTGAGACGTTGATCCGACTATTTCAACGTTACTTGCCGATGATTTTTCCGAAGTTATATCATTTGGTAATTGATCTAGTGATGACAAGGAGTCTGGTAAGTCAGATATTGTATTTGGCTGATCTTGGATGACTGTTTGTGAGGGCTCGTCCACTGTAGACTTCTGATTTGTGCCTGGTTTAATTTTGGCAGTGTTAATTGCGGCATCAGTGGGACCATTATTTAAATTCGACGACTGAAAATTAAGAGATTAAAAATATATGAGCCAAGAGATTTTTGATGGTAAAATAGTTACGTAAATTTTCGTAGTGGCATCCGTTAGTAGATCAGATGTGCTAATGCCACACTTAGAATATCCACAGCATTTTTTTATGCGAATTCTTGTTGTGTTTCTTCCTACATAAATATTAATTAATTAATATTATCTTAAACCAGATTGATCAGACACGTTTGGCTTTGATGACTAGAATTTTTCCAATGTTCATATTGATTTGTTTCCCATTCCTTATTTTGATTGTTTTAGAGACGGCTTCATTGGTGTTTGTCTGAAACAGAATTTAAATTTGAGTTCTTTAAAAAATAGATTAAAATGACATGGCTACTAAAATTTTAATCACAATGGCGAGAGTAACTAGAGAAGAGCAGCGTAGCAATTTCATTGCAACAACTGTGTCACAATCATGGCCAATGGACAGCAGAATGCGTCTCTATCAACGTCAGTTGGTTTCACAATTCCAGTAAAAATCGTTTCCTCTCTAGCTAGAACTCATGCGCATTGTCCTTTCGTAGAAATTTATAAACTGAAAAACTGAATGCTCACTTTCACAATTAGTTTTTAATTTATCAACGTGAAACGCGAGAAAAAGGCACACATATCTGATAAGCTACTTGACCGAGACCTTTCCCAAAAGGCCAAGCCCTGATTCAATGGTAAATTTCAATTTTTGGCAATTATAAACTGAATATAATTTAATGTAGAAAATGTTAACGATATAATAAATCATAACCATCACCATCGTTTCACAGGAAACTGAATTTCCCTTGCTGTATGAGGTACTGAAATTGTGCGTCGTTCTCTGCAATTTTCACTATTCGTATGGCACATCCAAAGTATAATATTTTAAGTTTCAAAGTTTAAGTAGCAAATGTTGGAAAGCAGAACATCAGCATTAAAATTTTAAACCCTGTTAGTTATATTTCAGGCGTAGTCATAAAATATATCATTATTGTAAATTTTAAACAACATTTAATCCAGTGCGTGCTTAAAATGATGCCAAATCGTGGTCAGGACTTTGCTGATGAAATGATATTTAAATACAGTTGTATTCAAACCTCTAGAACAGTTATACAATGTTTTTTCAGCATGATCGCTAATTTTTTATGCGCGAAATATCATTATTTTATATTTTGCAGGGAGATATTAGCAGGAATCTATAGATAGGCAACCTGCGAATTTATTCAGCATTGCAGGTTGCATAGCCTAGTGTCTAATTAAATTCATATTTTACGGCAAGGAACTCGATTAATTTTCGAATAATAAAACACTATGATCTAATAAATAAATAAGTGCGTTTCATAACATAAAGGACACTTCTAAAAAATGAATGACCCATGAAAATGCAGAAAATATTAGCCCCAACCACTTTGTATATTGGTATGGACATTTTACTGGAACAAAACGCTTGGATTTTTTTTTACTGAGGTGCACTTTTGATTTATTCAACAAATTTTCAACTGGTCCAGGCCACAAACCGCGTTCTTCCACCACAGATCAGACGGATGAGAGCAATAATATAATTTTTTTAAATAAAATTTAATATTTAATTATGATTTGAATCAACATTTTATATTTTTGGTAAAGGGTAAAATCATGTAGCTCGCTATAGTCAATACTCTAATTTTATGAAAATAGGAATCGAGTCGGCACTTTAACCGACTCATTGTCAGTAACAACACTCACCTTCTCGCTATTAAGAGGGGTGCTGTTTGAAATGAGTAAATTACTTAAGTGGCTTCTATGGTTTTTCACAAATGTATCTCAAGCTGATTGAACAATCTACGTCATTTAGGACCAAATTTGTCGGGGGAGAGCCGCCTTTCTCCATGTATTGAATGCAGTCCTCTTTGCCGAAAAAGTTGTCTGGTTGACGTGCGTCCCACCGCAGCTCGTTTGAAGCAACGACTGGCACCAGACTGGTGTCAGGATAGAACCAATTGAAGACTCCCTCCTGTATTTGGTCGGTTCCTGCATTCCACAACAAGATTCCCGAGTACAGCTGTTTACCTGTTCCGCCTATCAAATAATTATTAAGGATTTAAAATGACAGCCGCACTTGTAAATTATAGTACTGAAGAAGGTAGTTATGCATTTTTGTTCTGCGTCTGTCTCTATGGCAGCAAGTATCATCTTCCTCTTGCAGCATTCAGTGCCACTGTTAGCCCAACTTTTCTAGAATGATATTCGTAATTGCCGTTATCTTATTTTTAAAATTTATTCCCTTAATTACCGCTGTTTTTCCAATAAAATACAGCTTGTTGCATATTGTATGGAAGCTCCCGTCAGGATTTGGTGCAGCCACTAGGAATATTGTTATGTTTTATAAGTTAATACTTAAAGTAATACGTTCATAGCCAAATGTATTACCATTAACTTGACCGTCAGCGCCTAAAAACTTGGCCTAAGAACACAATATGAAAGTTTAATAAGCTATTAGGGTATATGTTAAAATGGGTGCCATCAAAGTGTTCTACAGAAAGTGCCCTACGATGGTCTACGAGGCTTCAGAAAGTGTCCTGTTCTCTATATCTATGGGCGCACACAGCGCACAGATAGATAATTTCCTTTACCGAGTGTCCAACTCCGTTTGCAATGTCTTGGGAGGTTGTGCTTAAAACTCATAAAAAATATGTATATTCTACAAAATAGAAATCTAGCTTCAAATAATTTAACTTTTATTACTTTAATTTTTGCCAATTTGTTATATAATTAATTTTCTAAAACATGCAGTCAAACTTCTGGCTACCCTGGCTACGGCCGTTACTCACAGAAGAGCCAAAACACACGCATTTATTTGCAACTTTGAAAATGAGAAAAGTCACCATTTTTTCTACGTTAAATGACGCGAATTATGGTGTACTTAAAGTTCAACAAATTTTTTATCAATCGATATACGGTGAGATTTTTCAACTTTCCAGCACAGTTTTGTGACCTTGACATTTGACCTACAACGCCATAAACGTGTGCAATGTGTTCAGCATGTCTTGAACTTAATTTTAGTCTACAATTTTTTAATTTATCTCAACTAGAATGAGAGTTACAAACGCCTGATTGTGTCGACTTTTGTAAAAATCGTAAAAATTTGAGCCCTTGAAAAATAGTCAATTTTGAACATTTCGACTTTTAATATTAATTCAGGGTGCGTCATAGGTCCACTAGGGCAACACCTCCACCAATTTTCGTCAAAATTGGAAGAAAAATGCCAAGAGGTGGGGCTCGTCCTTATTTGGATCCTTTACAGTAGGACAATTTATGGCACCCCTGATAAAATATAATTCATCTCACGTCAGCTAGGCAAGAATAGAGGGCAGCTTTCGGCGTGATCGGAAACTTTTGATAATTGGTTAATATAATTAAACATTCCGTCAAAGATAATACGGTATAAAACCTCGCAAATATATTTCATCGGTGTCGTGCATGATCTGTCACCAATTGTTGCGTTAGTCGCAGAAACTGTCAGGGTAACACAATTTTCTGTTCCCGTTGAGTCGTTCGGCTCTCCAGCACCCCAAAGTGGAGTTGTGATTGAAACATTATTCAATGAGCACCATACAAACGAGCCTTCAACTTTATGGTCGCTTCCAGATGTGAAATATTCTCCGATTAATGCATTGTTAACTGGTTGTAACAAACACAAGTTGCTCGCATTATTATATTTCGTATATCTTAAAACATTTTCCCATACAGTCTGCAATCTTTGAAATAGCTGCATATTCATCCTTTGTTTCTAAACTCAGCAATTTCATTCCCAGAGAACAACAAGCACTGGCAGCATCCGTCCAAGTTTTCTGGATAAAGACAATTTTCAAAGCATAATAAATTAAAATCATGCAACCTGTATATACTTCCATTGAGCTGAACATGTACTGTCGATCTCCAGATATTTTAAGTGTTCCATTAATAACTGATGAGTCTATTTTTGGGGAAAGTTAAAGTTTATTAATATATTTGTTCTTTGACGATGCCATGCAACCTTTCACTCTGCCATCCGCTCCAAGGCTAGAGCCCTATTTAATAAATTGCACGCTAATTTCATTCTGAAGACATTTTAATTTGCTCACAGCAGAAGAACAATTGTAAGGGGGGCAAAGAGGTTTATTTGCGGCTGTGGTTGTTAATATCGCTGTTGTCGTGGCCGCATTAGCGGTGGTGGTGGCCGCGCCGGCAGCAGTCGTTGCACCTCCCGCGGCGCTCGTGGCCGCACCAGCGGTGGTGGTGGCCGCGCCGTCAGCGGTCGTTGCACCTCCCGCGGCGCTCGTGGCCGCACCAGCGGTGGTGGTGGCCGCTCCGGTAGTTGTTGTAGCCCCTGCGACTGTTTTCGTGGGCGCTCCTACTGCTGCAGAGGTGGTTGGACCTGCGGTGGTTGCAGCTGCTGTGGTGGTTGCGGCTGCTGTGGTGGTCGTACCAGCAGCGGCCGTGGCTCCTTTGGTGGCGATTGTGGTTGCTGCGGGGTTGGTCGGTGCCGCTGCGATTGTAGACGAACCCATGGTTAGACCATTGGTGGACAATGCTGTTGTTATTAACGGTGCACTTGACGTCGCAGCATCTGATGCAATTTTCCCAATATCTGTTGGTGTTTTGGTCACCGATGGAACATCTACAGTTGCTGCTCCTGGGTTTGTCGGATCCAACAGAGGACTCTTGTTAGATGTAAATTCTGATATGGTAGCTTTGGGCGTTGTAACTGTTCTTTCAAACACTGAGGATGATGCCGTCGGGATTAGGTCATTTGAAAACGAATCTGATGTTGTTAAAGGATCAGGAGTTTCGGACATTGTGTTTGTCTGCTCTGTTTGTGGATTTGATATTGACGGCTGATTTTCGACAATATTTTCTGCTGTAGTTATTTTAGTTAATATCGGTGCTATCTGCGTTTCTGATGGCTAAAAAGGTAGATAATGTGTAAAACAATTACTAAATCTCAAAATGTACTATACATGTACTTTTAGAGGGGAATCTGTGAGTAGTGCGGTCGTGCTATCGCTACACTTGGAGTGTCCACAGCATTTTTTGATCCGGATTCTAGTTGAGTTCCTTTCTATAAAAATTTAATGATTTCCAAATTAACGAAAGAATTGAATTATAAATACGCTTAATTCTCATGATCACGATCTTCTGAACCTTAAAATTAGGTAATTTTCCGAGCCCATTTTTTACTTTGATTGTTTTGGGGGAAGCATCACTGTAAACCTGCAATTTCAGCTATAATTAGTATTCAATTGAGACCAATTTCTAGAAATTGTAACCAAAATTGTAACCAAGAAAATGACAGAAAAAAATGTGTTATTGCGCTGCAATTTCATGATACGTGGCGCAATCTATAATATATATTATTTTCTGCTTATAGTTAAGAGAATTTAAAAGCCAGTGGAGCGTGTCCTCTCTTCCTGGAGCGTGCGCACGCCAAATGTAATTAACGTGAATCTGCCTCAAAAACGAGAAATTTTACCCTCCCACATCAATATTATATGTAATTTTATTTTATGTGACCATAATTTTACAGGAAGTAGAATTTCCCCCACCAAAATTCTGCAATGTGAAAGACCATTATACAGTGTGCTGAATATTGTGCCTGTTGGGCTGCGATGAAAAGATAAAATCATTGGTTTAAATAATATTAACTAAATAACTTCATTATTGTGGCAGAGAAATAAGACATTTTTTAAATTTTATCTTGCCCCGGACTTTTCCTATTAAAGCAATATGTAATGCAGCGAGTCTCAGAATTCAAATTTCATTACAATACTAATTTTTGAATTGTGAATGCTTACTAAAGTTATTTGCACCGTACAAATGTTAAACCGTTTTATTATTGTTAAATATTTAGGAATGTAATTTTTTTATTTGACTCATCCGACTCGTCTCATCTCTTTTTATGAAAATTTGACCTAAATTGCAAAAAAGGTAAAAGATTATAATAAATATGTAATTGCAGTATAATTTTTCTTCAAAATTCCTCTTTCTTTAATAATATATTATTTATATGTAGTAAAAGAGGCACTATGTATCTGCGTTAACTCTTGAGACCTTTTTTACAACATTTATGTAATTGATATATAAAAATTTATTTCGATAGGAAATCAGTCAGGTTGTTTTAAGTGTTTTGCTAAGTGTATAATTTGACTAATGACCAAATAAGAGCAGAACATTTAATTTTTTGTATTTTTTCGTGTCATATATGAATTCGACCCGGGCCGCATCGTTTTGCCCTCTAGCGGCTCTTTAACGAATGTACAATTTGCTCTGGCCGGCACTGGCACTGCTATAGCTCTGACAGCAAAAATACCTTAAAGAAAACACGGTTCCGGTTTGTTTACCAGTATTTTGAAGTTTGACTTGTTTGTCTAGCTGAAATTTCAAAGGCTGTAGGTTAGACTTTTTAATAATTTAGACCTTGCATTTTATTCTTTATCATTTTTAATTCTTAAATAGCGATGGGTCGAGAGAGTCCAGCTAGCAAGAAGCGTCGACGCAGTTGGAGTTCATCTTCTACAAGCTCATCCTTGTCTAGCAGCTCGTCTTCAAGCTCTGATGCTGGTAGGAAAAGGTCTGACAGGTCGTCGGCCAAGAACAGACAGAGGCCACTTAACAGTCGGCGTGAGACGCGCCGACGTTCGCCAGGCGGCCGCAGGGATCGGAGTTTTTCAGAGGATCGCAATGGTCGCGCTCTATCCACTGCTTCTTTCGACTCTATGGACTTGGAGAAAATGTCTAAAAAGAAAGACGCCATAACCAAATTGAGGGAGAAATTAGGCAGCACCAGCGACGAACCCCAGCCAAGAGAAGGGCAACATCCAAAAGTTTCTACAGACAAGAAAAGACCATCGCCCTCGAGGAAACGCGAGTCTCCCTCAAGACTGAGAAGGTCACGTTCTCCAAGACGGCGAGATACCAGGTCGCCGAAGCAAAGTGAAAAGAGTCACATTAGGAGGTCAAGGTCTCCAGCTGGACACAGGAGTAACAGGCACGCCGACGAAAGGCAGCGCAGGGAAAGTTATGCCCCTGGGAAAGTAGACAACAGCAGACACAAATCCCCGGACAACAAAAGAAGGAGATCAGAATCTCCGAGACAAAAGTTTGGAGACAGGAGACCTCCTCGAAGGAGTTCTCCTGGCAAATCAACAAAAAGGAATTCTCCAGGCAAGAGCTTGGACAGACCTGAGCGTACAGAGAGGAAGAGGTCCAGGAGTTTTGAACGCCCTAACTACAGTAAAGGATCAATCAATGACAAAAGGTGGAAACATGATGGGTATGTGAATTTGGTCAAATCTTGTTTCTAGCCATTTTTTATTATTTTGAATTTTAGCAGAAGTATTTTCATTGGGTAAATTAATTAATTATTTATTTTGTAATATGATATTTTAACATAATTATGCAAACTAGACATTTAATTCCGATTTCAGATACTTGGAACTTCAAAATGAATCCATGAATCCTCCACAATCCACTGGCTTTGACAAAGGCTTCAATAAGAGAAGGCACCAAAATGGAGGGGATGATCCTTACATGGATGCAAGAAGGGCTCAAAGAGTAGAAATCTGTGAGAAAGGAGTAGCTAGCCTCTGGGCAAACTCTCCAAGGCCACTTTCTGATAGGTATGTAACGTTCCTTTGGAATTTCGACTGTTAAAAACTTGGCCTATTTGTTTAAAAAACTAACAAAATTAGATTTTAAATTTGCTTTTAAAAGAGGCCTTCTCTTTTTAAAGCTCTGATGAAGAGAAAAAGAAGAAAGAAGCAGCAGACGGTGATGACAAGAAAAAGAAAAAGAAGAAACTACTCAAGAAACTAGAAAGAAAAATTAAGAAAGAAATCATCGCGGAAATGTTGAAAAAGGTAAGCTGATTGGAAATACTGAGTTAACAAGTCCGTTGGTTGATGATGCTTGAAATGTTGAAATTTCATCGGTTTCTGTTTTTATAGGAGAAAAAGAAGAAGAAGAAAAAGAACAAAAAGAAGAAAGACTCTAGCTCCGAGAGTGATGGCAGTGAGAGTGATAGTGGTGATGAGTGGGTTGAGAAGCCAAGTAATACAGGAATCATGTATTAAAATGGTGTATTTCTGATAAAAAATATTTCACAGCAAAATCAAGCAAGTCCAGCAAAAAGGAGAAGTTGTCAAAGACGAGTGACGACGAAGGGGGCATCGTTGGTCCAAACATACAGAAAATTGCCCTGACACACAAGGAAATGGGCAAAGCTCTATTGCCTGGTGAAGGCGCAGCTATGGCTGCCTATGTGGCCGAGGGAAAAAGAATCCCGAGGAGAGGAGAAATTGGCCTCACCTCTGACGAAATCGCTTCTTTTGAGTCTGTTGGTTACGTCATGAGTGGTTCAAGGTATGTGTTTATGCGTTTTGTTGAGGTGAAGTGATGTTAATCACATGAATTGGTTTACCCTAGGCACCGTCGCATGGAGGCTGTCCGTATTCGAAAGGAAAACCAGATTTACTCTGCAGATGAGAAACGTGCTTTGGCCATGTTTAGCAAGGATGAGAGGCAGAAGCGAGAACACAAGATTCTTGGTCAATTCAAGGAAATGGTTTCATCTAAAGTGCAGAAGAGAATTTAGAATCCTTCTTTGTTTCAAAAATTGTAATAATAAAGGAACTTTTACTGTAATCTTTATATGTGTCTATTTTAAAAGATCAGTAACTACCCTCTTTCATGAAAAAGGTTCAATAAATTCTGTTTTAGCAATTTTACAAGTTTTTTAGCACAGCATTGGGTCAGTTTCGAAGTGTATGATGGGTTTACCTTTAAAATCTAGGAAAAGTTTCTCGTTTTCCAAATTTTGCTCATCATTACCATAAAACATAATAGCTCTTTATTTATTTTCTGTTGGAACCTATCAGATGCATTGATTGTCCTAGCAGTGACTTGAGTGGCAGAGCTGATATTTTATATGCAAATTGTGCTTCACGGAATTTATCTCTTGGCTAGATAATATCAAGCTTTTGAGTCAATAATCCCCAGCAAATAGATAGTTACCAACGGGTTTCCTGGTTTTCTCTGTTTAATTAAATTTTGTTCACTCTGCTTTCATTAGAATTTTGTGTGATGCTAATCACTGATATAGTTAATTTTTGCCAAAGAAAATTAAGTCTGTCTAAAGTGACATAAAGGGATGTTAGCAATTTTGTATTACTCAAGCAATGGAAAAGTATTGTAATAATAAATATCAAGAAAATGCGGACAGAACTAGCAGGACCTAAACGGACTTACATATGCTTATAAAATTGATTCTTTATGGTCTACAAGTAGTCTCCACAAAAATGAATTATTTCTTTGAGTCATACACAACATAATATGCAATATCTAATTCTACGACGCTTTTTAAAATTTATGCAAGATGTAAGTTCCAATTAAAAAAAAACGTTTAAATAAATACGTACTATGATATATTTTTAAATTTTCAATGCACAAAAATCCAATCCAGTATTTTCTTGTGAGATAGAACATAGCCTCAATTCACAGGTGGGACAAAAGCGTAAATTGACGGGCCTTTGCCAATATTACGGCTTTCAAGGCCAAGCGCGCGCGATGCCGCTGCTACACTCTTTGGCAGTGAAACGAAAATTGCGCTATTCGACTTTCATCTCTGCTGACCCAAATTCTCTCGACAGTTATCTCCAAGCAAGTCTTGATTATAAAGCGGGCTTAAAAACTGGTAGAATTTGAATTTAGTGCAGTTTTGTCACTATCAAAAATTTAGGAGCATATGCACCGAATTTTTTTCGATAATTGTGCATTTGATAAGAATTTAAGCACCAAATTATGGTTATTTAAAATCGAAGTTTTCAATCTCATTTGAACGCATGTTTTCGTTAACTACTAGTTATTTAAGAAAAAATATTTTATTGTATTTAAAAATCAAAATGAAAATATGGAAAATATTCACCTAATATTGTATTAAATTTTTAAGCAAATGTTCATGGTTGCATTCATTTATCAAGAGAAGTTCTAAGTTCTTATCGAAAGTTTTCATGCCCACGGTTGCTTTTGAGTTGATAATGCATTGCAAAATAAAAACGTTGCTAAGAAGTTAAAAAAAATATTGACAGCGAGTTCAAGGTTTCAATATAACATAATTCCTAAAATTCTCAGCATAAATGAACACAAAAAAAGCTTTTAAAACTGCAACAAAAGTTTCGAAAGTTTCTTCACGGCGGGGATTGCAACCTGCGATTCCTTCATAACGTTCATAACAAAGAAAACGGCCAACTGATAAAGGGATAGTAGAATTCGTCCTGCTAAAATTGCGCAACGTTCAACAAACACCCACATTTTCATTGTCTAGTTGATTGTTGACTTTTTCTTGCAACAAGGTAATTCGCGTTTGGTTGTTGAAAGTTGCGCAATTTTACCGGGACCAGGACGAATTCTATTGCCCAACAACCACCACTTCATTGAAAATATAAAGTACGAGTTTATTCGTCTCTATTTTCCCTTTATAACAAAAAGAAACACTACATACACCTGAAAAACGATTTTGTAATGTACTTTGAAAAAATAGAAGGACACGCAATGCTGGGATTTTTATGAAAACATTCAATAAGATATTTTGTAAAATAGGTTCTGGGGAGTGTGCGGAATCAACAATTTTCACCGATCGTCAGTTTATTTATTATAGTTAATGTCACGTAGGATAGAGCTATTTTGCCTATTTCGTAATTTATTAGTTCCCACTAAACCTTGAGTAACAATTCTTCAAAACAGAAAAATAAAGAACTACATAAACACGCAGAGGTTGTTTTTAATTTAACTTTAACGAATGGCTCTATACTCTGCGCGGAAATTATAATTTTCACTATTCTAACCGTTCTGAATAAATTTCCGAGTGGCGAAGACTTTGAATTATAATTTTTTTAAATATATAAACAAATAAATAAATTTCTCACTTTTAATTTTATATGATAATCATCGTAGAGCTTTTATCTAAATATAATTTTTATCTGTACAAAACATGTAAAATTCGTCAATATGTATTAAAATTGATTTTTATGTGAGTATTAAATTAAATTTTTGCTTTTGCTACATTATAGGTAATAGGTTATTAATAACTTTGAAGGAATCTAAACCTGATCGATTTTTGTGGTTAATAATAAACTGCTGGTTTAATTGTTTCCATTCCGACGAGTACATAAGCGATTCAATTAAAATTCCCACACATGCGCGCCCAAGATCAACAAACCCCCGCCGCCTGCTGTCCTTTTAACTCTTGCCTGCCAGTTGCTGCGGCTGCATGTGTGTGCCTCCCGAAATTTTTCCCCGTCCACCCGCGCCCGCTATCCGCCCAGCGCCTCCCTCGGCGAGAGCAGTGGGAAGAGACGGCTCGGTGGATCGGAGAACACGCATCTACCAGCACCCGCGTAGCACGCTGCCGTCAACAAGGTACGATCAGATGGCGTTGGCGCCGGTGCTGACGATTCGCGCACGATGGCCGCAGCGCTCGCCGCCAGCAGCCCACTTCCCCCACCTTCGTCCAGTTGGAGTGAAACCGTAGAAGCCGCAGTACGTCTCTCTCGGTTCCGTGCGAAAATGACGTGCAAAGTGCAGTAATTAATTGACTCCGGGCATCGAATCGCAGTGCACCTGATCGGCCGAATCGAGCCGCATCCGACTGGCCGAATTTGCGTCAAATTTGGCCGCTCGGCGACGCAGTGCGAGCTGTTTCGTGTGACGGGTCGGCGGGCAAGCTGCTCCGTTGTGCAATACTCTGGACAGTTTCCGCCGCTTCCTGCCGCCGCGCGTGCAAATCTTGAGCCTGCCGGGCCCGCCATTCGGCCTTCGGCAAGACTTTGGGTTCCGAGTGCGTCGATTTTTGGCGAATCGGACCCACACAGCGTGAGCAAGACGTACTTAGCTGCGTGTAATGGCGCCTCCTGACCTACTCTCCCTGACTGCTGCCTAGACAAGTGCATCCGAGATTCACTAAAACGGTGAGTGTCTAGCCTAATTGCCCACAATTAATCCCAATCCGCCGAAACGGAGCTCCGCAGCTCTCCACTGAAACGTGTGTTAGGTTCAATCGTATCATGCTCGTACCATCCGATAATATAATATTATAACAACCAAGTCAATTGCGTCGACGATCTCGAGGTTTTTTCACTTTGCAGATGTTCAGTTTTCCCTGAAATTAGCTAATAAACATGGATAAAGTTTTATATTCTGTGATTCCTTTAAAACACCGACGACTAATCGTCACTTTCCAAAGGTAAAAAGACGGCTTTCGCGAGATTGATGGCGTCGGTCGAACAGAATGTTGCGTTATTTCTCCCCAAAGAGTGCCTTACAGTCGAATCGTTTTATTTACCTTTCCGTCTTACCAAAGAATTATTTTAAAAATTTCATACACTTACTAAGGGTTAGTAATCTCAAAATCATTAGAAATGATAATAAAGTTATAAGTTTCGTGACGAAGATAAGAATGACTCAATTTCTGATTACATACATGCTTAAAAAATTGTTACGATGTTGTTAGCTGAAAATTTATTACTAAAGAAACTTTGTTCCTCATTGTCCCCATTGAAATCTATCATTTTTTAGCTTGTTACTTAATTTTGAGACAATTTTTCCGCATTATTTGTTGAACTGTGCGATTTTAGGCTGTGTTACGTGAGTACGGCTGGTTACGCTTTATTTGCATAAAGACGACGTCAATTATTGCAACGGTGCAAGTGGATGGACGCGAAGCGAGTGGCAGAGGCGGGGAATAATTTATTGTGAACGTGCCGAGCGAAACGGCGACTGCACTTTTAATCGATTAGCGGAACTCGCCTCTTCAAATATGGTGCTCGGAATTGGTATTCAGCGGCTGTTTGATCTCCAGCTTATCCGATATAACTTTATTTTGAGCAAGCTTCGTGATTGAATATTACATACTCACTCGAATTCGTTTCGGAAGAAGCATTTCCCTTGTTGAGGCACGTGCACTAGTCGAAGGAAGCAAAGCATTATTTTGTTTGTCGCGCTGAACGGCAAAATTTCGCAACGACCAGCCTCACACTCCGCGCACTTGGCTGGCGGACTAATTTATTAAAGCGGTTGTTTACAACTCCCATTAAAAAACGATTCTGCGAGAAAGAGCGAAGATTTTGGTCGGCTGATGAGCGAAAGCTCATTTTGCTTTTCAAACAAACTCTTTGCAATAATTTTCGTTTGTACACTGCACGCTATTAAAAGATGAATCAATTTGGAAATTTGGCTTGCAATTTCTGAAAATTATTAACCGATTAAAAACATGGGCTCATTATTAAATATTCGAGCATGTTTTCAAATTTAAAAAAAACACGTGTTACGTGTTAGAAGCTTTTTTGTCTTTTCCTGTGAAGACCATTGGCCTTAGAAATGGAAGCGCATAAAATAGTTTTTATGGTTTCTCTCCCCAATTCTCCACGCTACAAAAGATTTCTAAAGGTTAAGGGGAAATACTTTCAGGCGCACAGTGCTCAAAATGCGCACCCCATGATGCCAGAAAGATTTCTGCCCCCTGCTTTGCTTTGTCTATTTTGAGGAGGAAAGGTCGCCTTTATTATCAGGTCATTCATTTACGATCCTGGCCATGGTGCAAAATAACGTATAAAGGAGCTGACAGATACAATTGATGGTTACAAATTGCCTTTTCTTTAACGCTTCTTTTCTTTGCTCAAATTTAGCTCACGGTTATGGTTGTTCAAGTGTTAGGGATTTCATTGGATTTTAATTTTATTATAATCAATTTGATAAACACGATAAAATTTATGAAATCGCACTGCTCAACCCCATTAAGAGTTATTGACTGCAATTAAATTAGTATAATTAATCCTGACCCAGACTGTTCCAACATTGAAATCGTTCTTGATTTGAAAATTCATGAGGCAAGCCTTTGGTGTGGTTTGGTGCAGCCTGAGTTAACATTTTTGTCTAATTCAAGCAAAACAATTGATCGTTCCTTCCGCAAAAGCTCATTATTGCGGCCTTGTTTTTCGTCTGATTGGGCGAAACTGGCAAGTGAGCGTTGTTGTGTGTTTGTCGCGTCTTGTTGCTCGAATTAAATTATCATCATCTCGCCTGCCTCGAATTCCGTGAGCGGCGCCGCTCAAGCGAGTGAGCCGACAGCAAAAGCGAGCGGCTCACTCGCACACACAGATTATCAATCTCTCTCGTGAGCGGAGAGCAGGAGAGCACCAAGCTTTGCTCTCGCTCAATTGCAGCGCGCGCGGCGCCAGAGGTTTTGAGCAAATACGCGAGGATTTGTCTCCCTTTTGAAGTGGCCTAATCAAGACATCAAACGGACCAAGGCCTGCGCTGGCAAATTGGATTTAAATGAAAAGAGTTGGCCCAGCGAAACATTTAGATGAGTCGACCCTTTTAAAATTTTAGTCTGGCTCTATCGCGAGATGAGCAGTGGAATTGTTTCGCTTTTTGCTTGTTTGGAAGAAATGAAACGGAAAATGTTGTGATAACGAAAGTCAAAGAAAGCTTAGTTTCATGATTACTACGCTTATTCAAGTGAAGATTAAAATGAAATAATAATCCCGCAACAATGAAGTTAGAACGATGTCAAAAATTTTGTATTTCCTTTACCAGAATTGTTGATCTTTCCCTTTTCATGTTAAACTAGGCTTGCTCAAACGAATGAAGTAACATTTAGTGAGAGCGAAAAACGTTTTCCTTCCTTTCGTCGAAATCTTTTCCGTCTTTTAGTTTCCAGCGTGTGCGCGAAATGTTCTCCCGCGGAGATCTCAGTGGCACGCTTGTTTTCTTTACCTTTTACATTTTTCGCAACTTGGTGCGCACGGCTATTTTGACCGTCTCATTTCACACATTCACTAGGCGCACTCATCTCGTTTGCCGCGCGCTGCGTTCGCGTGAATCATCCGAGTGGGGGTGAATCATATTTAGACCTGGCACCATTCAAACGCGGAGGTCGTCGTAGCCACTGCCGCCGCCGCGCTGATGCCCGCGGCTAACAGGCTGTTTAGTCCGTCGGGTTTTCTTGCCAGCCGCGTTTGTTGACACCGAAGCTGTTTTAACGCATGCGGCCATTCTTCTTCATCCATATTGCATGGACACGTGATGTTTTATTGACCGGATAACCCTGGGGATAATCGCGATTTATTTTGGCGCCTGACGCGTGCTTGCCCTGACTTATTGATCCTTATCGGGCCGCGCCGCGCGCGCTATTTGTGCGCTCGGGCTGCCTGCATGTGGCGAAAAATAGGAAAAACGCGCGCCGCGCTGCCAACCAGCCCCCGCGCGATTGCATCTGACTGACTGACTGAGTGAGGAGCAATTGTGTCAGCGGGCCGGGAGAAAAAGAGTAGAAAATTAATGCTGCTGATGCAGATTTAACCGCCGTCGCTGGGCGTCTTCCGAGAGTGCATGTATGCTAAAAGTGCTTCGTTTCACCAGCGCTCCCGCTTAAAGCGTATGGGGTTGAGAAAGAGGGTTGCAAAGGGCGCGCGCTCGCTGTTTGTGCAGCCAACATGCTAATTGCGATCAATGCTCGAGAAGCTTTTCGCAATTCCTTTCCTTTCTAGAGCAAATTCGCCTTATTTGCGTTGCTGGGCTTGCGCTAATTGTTTGCTTCTCTATAATTGCTAATTCAGTCCTGTAATAACGACATAAGTGGTGCAACCCCAACGAGCATTAGAAAAAAGTACAATTAATGAAGAAACCCAATGTCAGTCCATGTCGTTCTTGTCATGCTTATCCTGTTTATCATTTATTTTAAATCAGTATATCATAATTTTTTATCTTAAGCTGCTCTTTTTTACTATCAAAAATAGAAAGCAATTTTGATCGTAAATGTTAATTTTTCGGAGAGTTTTGTTAATAGTACCATAATATTGTAATGTGTATGGCATGTGAAATATGACTCCCTAGATATTAACAGTGAAACCGTGCTAAAATTGATCTGTGATAATTGTCGTTCGCCTATTGCGCTGCGCTTTTTAATTTTTTATTTCTTATGGAATCAACATAATCTGACTTGTGTTACGTAAACAGAGCATAAGTGCTTAAGTGCAAGGAATATTGAAAATTTGGTCACCACCACAATTGTTAACGCGTGTCGAGGATCTCGAATACTGTCTCTTTCCAATCAATAACACGAGATTAATTTTTTTATTTTGGTGTAGCAATCCCCCATAATTAAAATGTACCTCGGCATTAAATGTAATTAGTTACCATAGCTTCTTGACTATCTTTGTGGAAAATATAGCTGTCCGCTGAAGACGTGCACAATATACGCCAGCCGCAACCTTGTCATCCAGCCGAAACCAAGACCAAGACACGATTTAACGTCTAGTAGTGAGCCACAGGCTGCAGGCAGAACTCATAATAACGTTAATATCACTCAAGCGCATGAGGCTGTTCGTTCAACCAGCCGTCTTGGAAGTTAACGCCTGTAAAATTTACTTCGACTAAAGATTGATGTGCAAAACTTAAACGGAGCGATCTAAACACGTAGGAGCGCAAAAGTTTGTGCGAAAACAGAGCGCACGGCACGTAGTACATCTGCCATAGAGAAAAGCGAAATCGCTGCACATATGGTGGCGCTTTGTTCTGCACTTTGTTTTGATCTGGCGTCGTCGGCTTCATTACTACTATTATATTATTGCTCGTTGCTCGCCTCTCGGACGACCTTGGCACTAACAATGATAAATGCGGTAAAATGCTAGCGAGTACGTAAATACTATTCTCGCTCTTTACTCGCGCACATGTTTTAAAATAATAGCCGTAGAGTATGCGCCTGATTTTTGTGAGCGCGTGTGGCCAGATTGAGTTGACAAACTTGTTTTAAATGTATTTGATCCCATAAGGCATCAGGATTATTGCCGCTGATTTTTGGTATTATTCAGTGAAATAAAAAAACTGCGCCTTTGTTATTGAACCGCGTGCCGCGCCGCAGCACGAGCACACACACGCTCGTTCCAGCGCAAGATAAATCGTTGTTATGGCGAGCCTATAAATCAGATGGAAGCGCCTTTACGTAATTGAAAACGACTTTGCCACTGATTGACATCGCACGAGGGAACTCGTTCGCTCGTCACTCTGTGATTTTTGCGCGCCGTGTGCTTGTATAATCACTCATTACTGGCGCTAATGAGAACAAGGTTTGATTCGTTGGAGCTTGTCTTCTGGTCAAGGGGAGTAAAAGTGAGAAAATTGTCGCCCGTTTTCAGTTTCAGAAATGTATGCATAAATTGTCCTTCATTATTCATTGTAAGCTTATTAGCATGTAGCCAGCCTTCTAGGCGCGAGGGAGTGAATGCCATGAAGGATTTGACGTGAGAAGTACCAATCGAAGCAACAATAATTAATACTGTTAGAAATATAAACAATACTAAGAATAGATTTTTATTTGGCTGACACATTAACCCAAAACTTTCATAAAAAATCACGGAAAATCTATTCCACTTGATGTATCCGCTTGATAAAACCGAATCAAAGCCTGGGTCAATTTATGCGCAGCGCATGCAAATCAGGGATCACTTTCCACAATGCGCGGAGGCGGCGTGAAATCGGCTGAAAAGTCGAGCGTGCGCGTATCGATGTCACCGTCTTTCCCAGCCAGCCGGTGAAACAAACAAACAAACAAACGAAAGCAAAGACAATAGTTGCGTCGGATTAAATCAGCTTTATGAGTGAGCGCATTAAAAGTTCATTCATTCAGCCCACTTCCGGCTGGCTGTTGCACCTGCCGGTCTGCTATTTTCACGCGCGCAGCAGCTATTTCTGAGCGGCCGGCGCGTACAGGCATATATAATGCGATATACGTACATATATTTTGGTTTGCCGCACGCTCTAGCGAGAGGGCTACGTCGCCGCTTTGCCTGCTCCACGCACTTCACAAACAATTCCATTTTGCTGTTCAGCTGTGCTGGCGACGCCGGCCGATCCCAACGAGAAGTCGCAGTGGCGCGAGAACGAGAAGAGCGATCGCTGAGCGGCGACCTTGTTCGTGCGAGCTCATTATCTGGGTCAGTCTCTCTTTCTCGCCCGCGTACGAATCGGCGAAGGTTTCGCTGCCGCTGGCGCTGGAGGCCCTCTCTTTTTTTCGGCCCGCTCGTCCGCCCAACCGCCAGACAAATTGTTCAATTCAGTATAATAAGTTTGATTATTCGCGAGCTACACCCCTCGCAAGAGTGCCCGCGCCACTGGCAACTCTGATTGCACGTTGCACGAGCTGCGTGATGCACCAGTATGTCTGCTTGGCGAGGTTGAAGATAAATTGCAGAGCCCGCTATTCGCGCGGATGAAATTTATTTTCTGTGGCAAAAACTGTTTTTATCATTATTTTTTTCTGTTAATTTTTTTTTTTGATTTCATTTAATATGGGCATTTACTTATAAAGATTTGTCACACAAATTTGTGACAAGGAGGGATTAAAATGTTTAATTAATAATGTTATTGTGCTCTTGGAGACGTTCTCAAGATGCTATTCCCGCATTGCTGGGAAAGTTTCCAGCTCTCGCTCTTATCCGACATATTTGTCAGACCTTGTTCCACATCAATCCCTTCAAATTTTTGCCTTTTCTTCACACTTGCTGGGTGGATATTATCTGCAAGCTCCCTACCACACACGTTGTCAGAAAAATAATAAAAAATCTTTTCACCGACGCGAGAATAAATGAACGCCCCGTCAACCGTCAAAAGACTCGCTTGCGACCGACTCATTTTGCTATGATGTAGTTTGGCGGCGATAAGGAAGTCCACGCTGCCGCCAACACGCGGATTGACCGCCCCGCGTCAAATGACACAGAAAAGTAATTAATTCCTGAAATTAACGGCTATTGCCTCTTAAATTGATCGTGCGCGCGAATTCCTCTGACAGCGGCTCATGCAATTTTCATGAAAATGTTGTTGACCTCATCACATGTTATACGTACTCTTTTGCGTGATGGTCGATAAAATCTGTCCTGCTTTGTATGTCATGTGCACGCTGTCGGCTAGCCAGCAGCAAGCGAGCGAGCGAGAACTAATGCCCAGCGTGTTTTATACCTCAAACCCGTTCAGCACACATCTGCTCGCTCGCGGAAAGTGTAGTAAAAATCGATGAGCGCTTATTTTCCCATAAATTGAAAATATCTTGCTTCCGACAAGTTCTGCGAAAGAGCTAATTTGATTCCGCCGTCGCGATCGATCGGTTTTAACGTCGGTGTGCGGTCCTTGCGGCAAAAAACGCAGGTTTGGCCTGCCCAACCGAGAGACGGACACGGACGAAAAGGATAAAAGTGCGTAGGCACTGGGTCATCTGCCCTCGTCGGCGGTCGCTCAACAACACGCGGAGCGAGCGACCCTTGAAAAACGAGTTCTCTCGCATTCCAAGACAAAGCAAGGGTTTTTATAAGCAGCGGACATATGAGCAGAAAAATAATTTAACCTCCTCCAGCTCGAAGCAGCGACCGCGTGTGTCTTTTTCCTTCAGCAACCCATTCACGGAGCCGAGGTCGATCCTTTTAAATGACACACGCGCACCGCGATAGTTTCAAACCTGTTTATTCAATCGGCCCGCCGTCACAGCGTCGCAGCCCAATTAACAAATTTATTCGAATTCGCGCTCAAATTGTTTACGTGCACTAAAGAGAGTGAAACAATTGAGCCTCCAGTCAATTGCCTCAAAGTTGTTAAAAGTGTTCATTTGAACTATTTGTAGATGGACGGCTAGCCGTTTCAATATCAACGGCCCTTTTAATGAACAGCAAACCGCAAGCTGTGATTTCTATAGACCGATGTACCTCTTTCGAGATCGAGATGGGCGGCGGCGACCCCCTGATAGCGAACAACTCGCGGAAAATTCGTGTCCACATAACGTATCGCGAACGAATAAAATGGGCGCACTGGCCTCAATTAAGAAAGCCCAATCCAGAAAAGGACCAGCTATGTTGATTCCCCGCACCGGGGTCTTTTATTGAAACGCTAGACAGTCGTCCCATTAAATTGATCCAAGCATGCTGGAAAGGTGCAAACCAGCAAGTAGCGAGCCGTTGGTTAAATTTGCATCTTGGATAAACTAGATAAAAAAGACGCGAAAATTTCCCGCGATGAACAACTTTTCACGATATTGGACCTGATAAATAGTTATCTTGTGTAAAGAAACCATAGACATTCCTTGCATTTAGCCTCCTTTTGATCTGCCTTGCATTGGCGGTCGCGGCCGTTCCAACTTCCTTTTTGAAAAGTTTATCTGGCCCAGCCGCCAACGGGGCGGATATCCTGACGTTTGGGTGCGAAATATCTTGAGGTCTACGCTTTCATTTTCTTGCCCAGTTATTACAATTTTCCTCCGCGCTGCTCATGGTAAATAAATAAATATGATGAATTTCCGCAGCCGCGCTCATTAATCTATTTTCGCATAAACAACGTGGCCTTGGTTAGCGCCTGGCTGGCCGGTCGGCTCTCCCCTTTTTGCCGCCGCTGAGCGTATTTTATGTATGTATACGTACATGTGTAGAGCTTCGGCGGGCGGCACCAAACGGCCGCCCGCCGCTCGCTCACTCGCGCATGGACGGTCGCTAAACTCTTTGTGTGTAATTTTATTCCGTGCATGCGGCACATACAAACTACAGCGTGCAACTTGCGCAATGCACACCACTTTTTGCATGCACAAAGGAAAGGATCGCAATTTCTCTCACTCCGCCGGTGGCCGACCTTCTCGCTCCGTGAGGATTTCGCGGCGGATTTCGAGGCAAATCACGGCGCGCAGCTGGTTTAAATGCGTCGATTCTGCTGATGTTCGCGGTTGAACGTTGCAACGCTGACTCTAACGAAACGGTTCAACGAGCAAATTTTAATGAACAGCGGTTTACTTTAAATTTACGAACTGAGTCGTGCTGCTGCCTACTTTCCGGCGGAAAATTTATTGCCGATTCTGATATCTACCGTGTGTCTCGTGCGGACTTTTTGCTGGCACGATTCCCCGCAGAAATAAGCGTTGTTCGGTTCCAAAATAACACCACTTACGGCGTTTACTAAGTCTCAAAGAGAAGGGCGCGCACTTTATTTTTCAATTTGCGCCGCCACATACGCGCGCCTATATTGCATGGGCGGCTGCCAATTTTCGCCTCCACGCCACTTGCCGTATCACAGTTGGCGCTGGAACAATCGTTTTTATTGTGCACTTTCGCAGCGCATATAAAAGTCGTTATCGATAAATTGAGGGCTGCTATGGATTTGAGGCAGGTGAGCGCAGCCAATCTAATTTCAATAACACGATAAAAACGGAGAGTCCATCCGTCAACGTGGTGGGACGCGAGCGCGCGTGAAGGGCAGATAATCGCGGCGGCGGAGTTGTTTGTTTAATTACTGTTCTGTGCCGACTAGCAAACAAACACACAAAACGGCCGCCCCTCTCGGCGCGCACCGCACACTGAAATATTTAATCGAAATGCACGTAATTGGCGAGCCAAGTGTCTAGTTAAAGGTCGGCCATTTTGTCCCAATTTGCGCGCGCGATCGGCGGTGTGAAATTGCAAAATATTTACCCTCTTTGTCAAGAAGCGAATCACGTGGCCGCGTTGGGCATCCTTCGCGTCATCGCCAGCTATTATTAGTGCGGCGGCGGGTGGGAGAGCCCAGCGAGCGAGCACAACTCGGCGGCAACGCCGACACCACCACCAGAAGATACAGAAAAGAATGGAAATGGCTCGCTGGGGATGCTGGCCGAAATTCTTTAGTTTCCCCCTCAGAATTCATTGAGACGCGTTTGACGGAAATTTATTGGTCCAGCTGGTCTGAATCTAGTATCCCTATCGAAACTCGCCGAAAAAATATGGGTATACCTTCATTTTTAATCTCATATCTCATATATTAATTTTTGAGAGCGAATGAGACAGCCAATATATTTAGCTTTCCGCCTTATCTTTATGCAATCAAATAGATGGCTCTAGGTGTTTTCAAAATTGGCAAAAACTAAATGTAGGGTTTAAGTTAAAAAACACTCAGTTTATAGATGCCATCACGGTGACTCTATTTTAAACACCGACAAAGTCTTTACTAAAATCACCGAAATATTATTGATAGTAAATTTGTTTGCAGTGGCATTCAATGATTCCAATTAATTATCACAGATATTAAATCATTTCCCCGCTGTCTCAAACTGTTTACCAGCCAGCCATTTTCCTTGCGTTCGCCGAATATTCGAACAATTCCTGTTACATCAAAGCATTTTACGACTCTTTGCGGGAAACAGCACTAATACGTATGTAACAAATACAGAATCTATTCTTCCCCGAGTGCTGAGTGGCCTACGCCACGCACCAGGAAAATGTATTCTCGGCCGGTGTGTTTGCCTCACTATTTCTCTACCTGCACGCCTAGCTGGTGTAATAAAACACTCGAAAAACGACCTCAGGCGCGGAAGGGTTTGATAGAGCACAAAAAAGTGAACGCAGGCCGCAGCCTGGGAGAAAATTCGTCGTTTGGGACGCGTTGGGCGCAATCAAGTAAGTTGTTATTATTCGGCGGCGGTAATCTTTGCACAATAATACGCGCGCCAGCGGTGGCGAGAGAAAGAGCTCTCTCTCTCTCGCCGCCCGCCCGCTCCGCTCGCTCGCTCACTCTGCGTTTAGGTTTGGTCGATCGATCGGGGGCCCAAAGTACATAGAGGCAGCGTGACTACGACGATACAGGCAGGGATCACACAGCGGCAGGGGTGAGGGATGCATGGGGTGGTCGGCCGGCCGTTTGGTCGGCCCCGCCGCCGCATCCCGTGCACTCGCGCGCCCGCTTCCATAATTGATACATTCCGATATTAATCGCAACGTCCAGGCACGGAATCTGCAAACTGTCGTCACGCCGCATTCTCGGAATATTCGCTCTACAGGCGGCTTCCGGCTCGCATTTTTCAAGACGGTCCTCTTGGGAATTCAGTAATATAGCTGGGGACAACCGATAAAAATTTCAATCAAAAGTTCCTTTTCAAATTGTATAAAGCTATATCTTTACCTCAAAAAAAGTTCGATAGTTTTATTTTTAAATTATTGTGTTTTGACCAAACAGTAAAAACTTAAAAACTCTTTTTCTATTAAATTCTTCTTTTAGTTTATTAGATATATAGTTTCATTTGTTACGATATTCCAAATTGGACATTACTATTAGAAAGCGGCATTTGAAACAAACTGCGAGTGAATGAACCCGCAAGTAATTAAGATAACAAGAGCAACGACGATATGCACAGCTCCTTTCCTGCACGCTGTTTTCGCCGTTGTGCTCTGTAATGCTTAAGCAAACACAACGCAATTTAAACTTTTTTCTCTCTGCTCGTTGGTTTAATAATCTCCTTCTCGCGCTCGCAAGTTTCCCAAGACCTCGAGAATTTCTCTCTCACTCGGCGGCGTTGAGAACACAAACTTCAGTGTGCCGACGACAACGAGAAATACACATAAGGTGAAACGAAAACTTTTCGACGTCCATGCGAAAAGTGGCCTCATCGCTGGCAAACTACACGAAAATCGTGAAAAATGCATGAGAGCAACTCGAGCCAAGCCTAGAATTCACCCGGCTCGGATTTAAATAATAAATTATAAAGCGGACGACGTTCGGCCATTAAAAAAGGAAAATCTGTAAGGGGAGCTTAAGTTTTATCACTGCTTGTCAGTGGAATATATCGAGTGATAAGTTTGGATCGCGCAATTAGTGTTCGTTTTGCTCGACCTTTGATCTGCTCAAAATAAGCAGCGGAAAAAAGCTGTGGTAGACGAATTAAATTTAAATGCAGCCTTTTGGATCCTTGACTTTATGTTCGTCAAACATTTAATCTAAATGCTTAGTCTCTATATACATTAAATCAAATCTATTTTAAAATAATTAGCATTTCCACCGATGCTGCGGCTGTTTGGGAATATTTCCTGTTTAACTTTTTCTCTTACTAGTAATCAAGTTTAATCGTGGTGCGTGGAAATTTAGAGCCGCCTTCATTGCGGCGCGGCTGTTTCAGGGCTCAACTTGGGACGAACAAGCAGAGCAGAGCAGCCAGCCGGCGAGCCTGGAAAATTTGAGCTATCAGCAGCCTCTCTCTCGCTCTCGCGGCGGGACTCCCCCATGCTACATCGCTCTCTCGTTCGCCCGCTCGCGCTGCTCTCTCTCAATTTACTCATACATATACATTATGTATAAAACTCACGCACCCGTTTCAATAGTTCTGTCTGCGAGGCACTTTTTGACCGCGGGATTTTCACTGGAAAAACGCTCTGCCGGCAGATTAATTGGACGTTTCTTTTCGATGATACCCATCTGGCGCAGCGATCGGAATTTCGTGCCTTTTTTCATGTGTGAGTTCTTCGCGGAAACGAATTGTTTTTTGCCGAGTTCGAGCTCTTGAATTCAGTGGCGCAATTATAATTGGCTCGCGCCGGCGGAATTAAGGGAACTCCCAAAAGTGCCGTCTCCGCGCGCGCACGCTAATGTAGTATAATATGCTGCCGGTCGGTTTTTGCTCTATCCGCCGGGTGGCGAAACGCTGCAGAGGAAAATGGAAAACGAAGTGATTTAATTATGCTCGGGTAAACGGAAGAACAAAGTTTTCCCCCAAAGTGTGCACCACGCGTGGGCTGAGAATGGATTTCCGCTCGCATAAAGGTTCCACCTCTCCAGCTGTAAATTGGATGGATAGCCTTGGAAATCGACGGCTTTTCAATTAAATGCCTTCGGCTTGATGACTTGATGCACTCCAACTGTCGCTTCTGGCCGACTGCTTTGTTTCAAGAGGACCAATTTATACTTAAACGAAAATGGGTCTGAAATTACTGACTATTAATCGGTGTTTAAAGCTAAAGTCAGTATAATTTGCTCAGCCTTGCATTGAGTTCGCAAAATTTTTATTTCTCGAGACTCATATTACTTATTATATGACGAAGAGTAAATGTCAGAAGCGAGTAAAAGGCAGAGCCGTAGCTATCTTTGATTGCTGTTATTTTCGTTTCGCCGCGAAAATGACCAGCGCACGAGTGCCGAGATACCTTGACTGTGAGACGGGTCGGTGTGTCGCAAGCTGCTTTTCTGCACTCATCAGCAATTAGCGAAGCATTTCAAAATCCTTTCATCATAATTGGCTCGCGGGTTCTAAACACAAGACTGCACAATTGCACATTTTGAGCGCTGAAACCAATCGGCGCAAAACCGGAGATGTCGCGCTTTACGTCAGTCGAAAGGGAAACAAATATTTTTTGTTAGCGCGCAAGCACACTAACTTTGCGTCTGACAAACGCCGCGTTTAATTAGTCTAACGAGGCCATCAATTAATCTGCATTCCAAACTTATCTCGCGAGCGAGCGCAAGACAAAATCTCGCCTCTTCGCGGGGGTGTGAATGCAGGGGAAATTTATCTTGCCGCACGCCAAGGGGGACGAATAATATGCACGTAAGCAGCTATGGCAACAGAGCCGCTTTTGGAGCCACTCGTCCGTCAGCCAGCCGCGCTTCCCTCTTTCTTTCTTTCGTTCCTTCTCGCTGCCGTCGTTCGTTCTTGGGCTGCTCGAAGCCAGCCAGCGGCGTGTTTCCCGTTAGCAGCGACAATGACCTAGCTTTTTTGAATTCAGGAAATAATACGTTATCGCGCTGTTTCAAATTCACACACGCACGCCGGCCGACCTTTACTGCAAGTCTAATTTTCGACGCCTTTTTACTTGCACAAAGCGTTGCCCCGTGGGCGTACTCTAGCCGACGACGAGAATTTCCTTAAAAAACACCACACGCGACCTTATCGCTAATTGATAAGCAAAGTATTAGGGCTGGCTTGTCTGGCCTAATCTTATTTATCAATGAGCTAGTGCCTCACGTGTACCGCATCGATGGAATCGTAGCAGAAGCGTTCACTGTTGACGGAATGTGCGTTTGAATTTGGATTGTCCCCGGAAGGCGGTGACGCGTATCGAGAATTATTGCGCTTTGACCTAGAGGCACTCGCACGAATGTACGCTTTTAGCATTGTTTCATTATTTGGGGCAGTTGTCATCGCCGTGAAACGGGCCAGAATAGTGCCATGTGATAGTATTATCTGCGTCAGCGTGCGAAACCCTTTAATTATAGATTTTATCATGTAAGGTTCAGAGATAACGGAAGTGGCTTCAGAATCATTAACTTCTGCTGATTTTTTTTTAATGCATCCAGGTTGTTTTTAAAAGCTATCGAAAGGCACTTGTAGTGCACCTATGCTATTTTAGCAAGACAAGTATAAAATGAAATAAATAATATTTCAGCGTGCAAATAAATTAGTAATTTTTATTCGTGTTTCACCCCAATTGAGTTCAGGAAAGAATTGTAATAACACTAAATCATGTTGTTTTGTTTTTTGTATTGCATCTCTTCAACCTGCGATGTTTATAGTCGAAACTGAAGAATTGAGAATTTCAATCAACGTCCTAAATGTGAAGGGTGGTCTGACATACGCATGTATTCTCTCGCGTTAGTTAGAGAATAATTTATTATATTATCATCATCATCATCACCAACATAGCACCCTTAAATTTCCGCGCAGCAGCAAATTGTATATTAAGGGATGGCCTTTCATCTCAGTTTAATGGATGGATTAAGATTGAAAATTTTGTTATTTAATTTTTCCCCTCGGACTTTTCACAAATAGCTGACAATCCTGATTTAATTTGCCACGCAGAGTAGAGCCACTAAGTTCATTTAATTTACCGATTAACCTGCGTGTGTATTTCTTCCTTTTTCATAAAATAAAATCTCAAATGTGCCGATTTTCATGCAAAATTCAACGTCAAACTTAAGAAAACGAGCCAAGGTCGGATGGAACTGGCGTTTGATAACATTCACATGGCGCTAAAATCTGGCTCCTAAGCCAATCCTATCGTCGTTTACAATCAAATCACTATTGGGAGCTAAAATAAATAGAAGCTGCGAGGACAAAGTCTAATTTTGCAATAGAATAGTGCAGTTTTACGAGGCCATTTTAGTCGATGTAGTTTCCCCGAGAGGCTGGAACGCAATTTAGATGAAAGCTGCAGCCAATGCTCTCACAGCGGCGAGTGCAAGTGAACCGCTGCCGCCGTCATCAGAATGAAGGAAGAAAGCCTTGGGAAAGCGAAGCATGCATGCACTCCCGGCCCGGGTGGTTTGAGTGCATGCGTTCTCGCCTCTCGCTTGTCGTGATTTTAATGAGCTTCCGTCGGCGCGTTCGCTCACCCGCGCCAGCCTAGCCGAATATATTAAAATTTGGCTTGCGATGAGTGTCTATTGAGCGCTTAATATTCCAATACGTGTAAGATATTGGTCCTCTTGCATCAAACGCGGCCGCTTCGCGCGTGTTGCAACCGCTCAAATAGCGGCGATGATGTCATTATTTTTAGTAGCAGCTCGACTTTGAACTTAGTTAGCGGCGGTGGCTATAATTGTGTGCCGCTTGCAATATGTGTGTGAGCGCGCCCGCTCTCTGGGCCTGCTGATCGCTCTTCTAGTGCCTGCCTGCCTGTTTGTATAATGAATTGAGCTTGGTTTTGCCTCCTGCTTGCCGCCGCCGGCTCGCCGACGTCGAAAGCGACACTCGCATAGCAAAACCCTCGCCCAGCTGGTCCGCTGCGCGCATCGATTTTTCACCTCATTGCTTTGACAAATTTATCGAGAATTCCATCGCCACTTCCTTGTTTCATTCAGATTTTTTTAAGCACGCAACAATGTAAACAAATAATTTTGTATTCTTAATAACAACGTTTTTGGGCTCCTGCCCAGCTATAACACAATCTTGAAGTGTTTTTTTTACTTTCAAATAATATGGTCTTGGGAAATTACCCAAAAATGGTGTATTCACTTGAATTTTCCTCCCCTACTTTTTTCTTGACCGCTGAGCATTTACGGCTCCGCAGGTGTGGCATCTTCCCCCATTTAACCTTTTTAAGAAAGTTCTTGTTGTGAAATGAATTGTACATATAATTTAATAGGTTTAAAAATGTTACAAAAATCCACGTGTTAAAATTTACTGGCAATGTAAAAAAGATGATGATTGCATTCACTTTTCTTGAGAATTTAGCATTTTTGCTCGCAAACCGCTGCGAATATTTGACCAATGATAGTGAGAGTTAATTTCGCGATAACTGTGCCGAGGAACTAACAATAAGTATAAATATTCCAGATCAAACATTATAAATCCACCTCGACGGCTGACTAAACCTGCTCAGCCACAAGCATGTCTTCTAGTTTAACAAGGCGGGTTATGAATTGTATTTCGTCCGTGACGTCTGTTTTTTTCTGGATGAGTCGGCTGTCTGCAATAGGCGTTATAATGTGATTAGCAGAAACGGCCGAAAATCGAAATTAACTAGCCACCCACTTTGCGGCGATTGATCACAGGATTAAATTTTTCTGGTCATCGAAGGCTGCCACGTAGGCTCATATTTATCATTTTTGTAGCATCATTTTATGACAGTTTGAACTCAATAATAAATTCCAAAACAGGCATTTGAAAACATTTTTGTTTTCAGAGTTGCTGTAGGAACTCCATAGTATTGAAAGTTAATTAGCTCTGCTGCGCTCAATGTTGTCACACGTTAAAACCTACTTTCGTTGGAATAATACTCGCAGCGGCAGCGCTGGCAGCGTGTTCCAGAATTAATTAGAATAATTTGTTACCGAGGCAATTTTCTTTAGCGTCAAGAAAGGAAGCCTCTTTGCTCTCGCACTCTTTTGTTTGTTCCTTGTTATAAGAGAACGGTGCGTAATAGACGTAAAAAAGTGGGTCAAAAAAAGTTATTGCGCCGCTTGCCGAGTGCGCGAGACGTCCTGCTGCTTCTCCCTTTTCATAATTCACAAGCACGAGCATCACATTCGCACAGAGGGACATGCTCATTATCCGCGTGCACCATAGTGACAAGTATTCAGAATATATAGCGGTGGAATATTTTGAATGCGATCATAATAAACACTGGGTAATAGGTGGGCAAATAAACAAACAATTCGAGGAATGGAAAAAGCTTGTGTGCGCTTATCAATTACAATTGATTGCGGAATGGGAGGCATGCTTCGTAATGATTCATGGTATATAGTCGATATCCCGACGAAGCGTGAAGGAAAAGCGCATCGCTAACTATAAAAGCTGCTCTTCAATTACAGAATACAGTTATGGCTCTTATAAAACTAACTCGAACAATGCGAATAATCCATAAATGACCTGGAAAATTCACAATACGCAAAAATTTTTCATTTTAAGCTCGCAGTAATTTTTTGATAAGCGGCTCAGTGTCACCCCATTTAAATGTAGGGTGGTGCGATATAACTTAAGCTGTGAGTCAAGATCATTTTTCCGCAGACTTTTGGCACAGTCGTTGGTTTCAAGCGACTTTGGGCCTAATTGAAGCCAATTTGTTGTCGCGTGAAATTAAAAAGTGGCCGGGTTGGAAGCGCCGCACGCGCGTCTACAACGCGAGTCACAAAGAACGAGCGAGGGATCTGTTTTCAGTTTTCAACCCCTCGCCCGCCGTCCGCCCTCGCAGCCGCTCGCCCACCCACCCACCCCCCTCGTGTGTAAAAAATACCCCCAGACTGATCCCAGGCGGTCGCTAGGGGCAACCATCAAAAGCAACACGGTGCACCTTCTCTCGTCTACAAAACAGCAGTTAGCGCACCGAGTTTCTTATTTTTCACGCCGAGAAGACAGACGACTCACGTTGGTCTGGACGGAATCGCTTTCGGGAAGAGCGCGATTCGGCTGAAAAGAAGAGGTGGGCGCCTTCTGAGAAGCGTTTCGGGCTTGGGGCCGGTTAATTTCCTGCTGCAGCCCACGGTGCCGCCGACTCAGTTTCCCGGCCCGTTCGGCCGGAAAGAGAATTTAAATCTGATTCGGAGGAGACGACACTGCAGTTGTTGTGAACTGCGTGTCGTATGCAGCCGCATCGTCGTTATTTCTGCCGAGTCGACTTTCACCTCCTTTTCAGCGTTCGCGAGCCAGCCAGCCAACCAGGCCGGCAGGCAGGAAAGCAGGCAGCGTAACGAGCGCGCGCACTTTTCATTGCCAGCAGATACTTTATTTTTATCGCACCATCAGCGCATTATCGTCTGCTGTATGGGACTAAATAATGAATTTCGCCGCGGCATGCCTTGAAAAAATTTGCCGCGGAATTTTCATCGTTGCTCAACAAAGAGTGATTTAGCGGTAGCTTTGTGGCGGTAATCATCACTTGTTAATTGAATTATTGCACGTATTTAAGCTGAAATTGCCCTTGGAAAATATTTCCCACGAGAAATTGGGCTGCGTAGGGTCAAAACTTGTCATTCTTAACTAAAAGAGACTACACGTGTTGTTTAATAAATGAATTTGTTGGCCTTGGGCCAATTATAAATATAACGACTTGCTTTTAAGCAATAAAAACTTGATTGATTTTTCAGAATGGCTATACTTTCTTACTATGCTGCATTTCAATTCCAACTCGCTATAGTGTTGATGATTTTCAACTTTGGAGGTTTTTCCCTAGATGGAGCTTCATATTTAAATCACACGCATATTTAAAATAAATATTAACTCAGCCTGCTTCACTGCTTTATGAAGTAGCTTTCAGTAAAAAATGCACAGCTTACTTTCGAAATAGATGCGTATTGTATTGAAATTTTGACGCATTGCACAGTGTTTCATCATCCCTGCAAAGCGTCGTCGGTCAGATGTGAGCACCGTTAGTTTTCTTTTTGTGAGCGAGCCATGCCGGCAAACAATTAAAGGGATCATTAGCGTAGAGAACCGAAACGGTGCAAGCGTAGCGTTTCAAAGCGCCACGCTGAAATAGAGCAGAATTGAACCAGCCACAAGATTTTTTTTGTTGACGTGTTCAAACGCTAAAAATGATCTCGAAACAACATTCAAAACGAGCAGTCGCAGCAGCGTGATTAACGTTTCGTGCTCAGGCCTATATACACTATTTTCCCAGCTTTTATCCGAAACAAATCTCTGTCACGTGGGATTTTCGTTTGGCGGCACAGAGCCGTGCGACGGCCAGGCTCTTTGACAAAGCTTTTTACATGGCGGCCTTGGGTTCTCGGTGTCATGTGGCAAGCAAAGGTTAAAACAAATATACAAATAAAAGGTAGAATGGAGGTCAACAATGCTCGCGCGCGTTTCAATGTATTGTATACATATATGCAGACTAAACGCACCTGAATAATTTATCTCTTGGCACACGTTCGCCGCCTCGCCAATTTTTCTAATGTGCGAATTGAGTTGTCAACGCAGTGCTTTACTAATGACCAAGCACAAATAATCTCGAGCGTCACTCGTGCCCTGTGGCCGTTCTCGCGCATTTATCATTTCTTAACGGCAAGAACGTGCACTAATGTGCAACGAACTGCTGACCTTGAGTCGCCGCGCGAAAAGCAAGAGTCGCCCTTGCAATTAAATTTTATCGCCGCGTAACAGGTTTTCTTTCTGCGCTCAAGCTGCGCGGAAAATGATGCTGGTCGGTGCATATCGCAGTTAGGATTTATTTGATTTTAATTGGCTTCAGGTTTACGGCTGCACCGCCCGCTTATAAACAGCGCCAAACTGCAGTAAATTAGTTCAATCTACCATGCTTCATAAAATTGATTTATTAAGTCAATCGTAAGCATGCAGTATACAAATTTTAAATGGAAGTTTCCTAAATCTTCTAAACCAATCAAAACGCGATTTACAGGTTGACAAGTTGAGAGAAGCGTAAGTAATTGACTTGAGTGTCATTCAAGCTTTCAATCAATGTAAACTTGGAAAGAGAGTGGAATCTCTCTCTACAAAACAATGTAAGGGTAGTGTATTTTTGAGGTTCAAATTACAACTAGATTAGCCTAAAACGTCCGATACATTTACAAAAATATTTTTTAAGTGCTAATCTTGTTCATATCGGCTAATTTTTGCTTGTCTTTTGTTTCAGTCAGCATGAACTACTCAAACATCCTGGAAGGCACACGGCAATACTTCCAGGGGCTGCCGTCGGCGCAGCAGGGTGATCCCGGGGGCGGCCCGGGTCCGCAGGCGCCTGCGGCGCCGCCGGTCGCAACCTCGCAATCGGCGCCACCACCGCAGCACCAGGTCTTCATTCCTCCGCAAGCCAAGACTGAGTATAGATGGGCGCCGCCGGGCTCTGCGGCCACTTTCCCGTCGTCCACCGGCGCCAAACTAGGTTCTTACCCTCCGGTGTCGAGTCGGACCCCGCCGTACACGCCGCCGAGCGCCGGAAAGGCGTCGCCGTACGCGGCGCCGCCACAGCAGAGCAAGTCACCGGCTGTGCCTGCCTCCTTCTACCACCAGCAGCAGCCGCCGGCCAAGGGGCTGACGTCGCTGCCGCCGTCTTCGTCACCCTCGCCAGCCTACTACAAGCCCAACCAGCAGACGTACCCCCAATTCAATTCAAGGGGGCTTCCGCAGGTGTTCGAAACGTCCAAGGTGCAGCCGGTGGCCATAGCCAAGACTGCTAACAGTGCTTCCTCAACGGCAAAGCTGTCGTCGTCCGCCCCGGCGGCCTCCATGACTAACCACAACATGTCTAGGTAAATTTAATTTGCCTGCCTTTTGTCTGGAGCCTGGAGTTGGCACGGTCGATCTTACGCTCAGTGCGGCCTAATTGTGATTTAAATGATTCAAACAAGTCTCTATTACTTTGTTGTGGGAACGCAATATCGCTCACATTAACAAGAAGCAGCTAATTCTCTTACTCAATTTAACGATATTTGCCTTAAAATTCAAATCAGCAGCAAATATGTTTTTGCTCACAGTCACCAAATTATCCATTCATATTTTAAGGAGTTCTTTTATACTTATCTTCGTTTCATAAATAATGTAGAAGTTCGTAATAATTAACCAATGTTTACAGTAATGATTACGAAATTATCAGAGATGTTGAAATAGCTGAAATCGATTTTTCGTAAAATTTGTTTTGTGGTGGCATACAGACCTAATATAATAATATTAGGCTCAGCTGGAAGCAAGCTCCATTGACTTGGCTAGGTATCTCATTTACCTCTCGAACTAGCCGATTGTGAGATCGATTTCCGAGTAAGGATTCCCCGAATTCCTACCAGCCATAGCGTTGTATGCCGAGAGCTTGCTCGCTTTTAAATTCCGATCCCCTGATCACACTGACCGCTGTAGCAAAAAGAGCTGCAAAGAATGGAAAGCTGTAGCAAAAAAATCTGGAGGCGCACTAACTAAAGAGCAAACAATCTGTCCAGCAGGTACCCCCAGATCAGCCCCCTGGATAGAAACTCGTTCGCCCAGCAATACCAAGGCTACCCCACGAGCAAGCTTTACTACTCCTCCTATCCCTCCACCTCTGCGACGGCAGCATCCCATGTTGTCGCGAGCGCCACAGCCACCACCCCCAATTACCCGACCATGCACACCCCAACCTCGTGGATGAGCTCTTTCAGTCAGCAGCAGCAGCAGCAGCAGCGACAGTTGTCGCAGCAGCAGCAGGCCGCCAGGCCTAGCGTAGTCAACCACGTATCAGAGCAGAAAAACCATAGTCAACCTCCACAACAACGACAGCAACAATCCCTCCAGGTAACAATTAAACGAAATTTCGCAGCTATATTGTGTTAACGTTAATGCAGCATTTTCGCAACTCGTTTGTGACCTTTTTACACATTTTTGCTACATTTTTGGCGACAAGTTTCTTTAATTAGGGCTGCCAACTAACAAGCTAATCTTTATCATACATAAGTTAAATGTAAATTAACATAATGTCTATCCTCATCATTTATTTTTAAATCCGGTGGACAAAATTTTCCTTATTTGTTTATATTTAATGGAACTAATACTCAGCAATTCATCATTGATGATGGTTTCTATTTGACATAGATGGTAATATTTCTTTAATCTCTTTTCAATTTTTTCCCCCGCTATCTTATTATGTACGTGAGTCACCATTTTAGCCATCCAAGTCATAACTGCAATACAGACAAATAATGTTTCCAGCATATTAGCTCACTTAGTGATGAATGTTTCAGCCACCTAAATTCGCACCACCACCGGCGCAAAAGCAGCGCTTAGGACCAAAAAGAGACTCGCCTCTCGACCTATCAGTGAGGACGATCCGCCGTAGTGCGGATTCGACCCACGATGACGAGGCAGCGGTCAGACTGCTCGGGGGCTCTGCTGCCCCGGAAATGGTCAGAGCCGACACCACTCAGCCTCCCCGACTGGTGCAGCCTCCCCCACCCAGTGAACAGGCCAGGGTGGACCTGAGTCTACCCACGCTGCTGCGGTCTCAAGAAATCATGCCCAATTATCACCGGCCTTCATTTCGAATTCCTAAGTAATTTAAGATTGATTTGTGATGTCATTCTCTTCAATTATAAATCTTCTAGCAATTCAAACGAATCTGAAAAGGCCAGAGAGGCGATGGCTGTGTCTTCCTTGCTCAGCTTAGAGCACAAATTTGGTCCTCAGCCGGCCAAGCAAGCAGTGCCTCATTCACCCTCACCACACCATACTAATCACTCTCCTGCGACACTAAGCAACCATCGGCAACCGTCGCCTTCCCAGCAGAACCACACGCCCCATTACCAGTACCAGCATCAACCCTCTCAGGCACAACAGCACCCCCAGCAACAGAGTTTGCCCACCTTCCACCACTTTTTGCCATCCAAAATGGTACGTCTGCTGCCCCAGTTAAAATATTCAAATTCATCGTTGATTCAAAATTGTAGGAGAATGTGGCCCAGTACAACCACCACCCTCCCACCAGCAACAATCAGCAGATGATGTACCAGCAAATGAACTACCAGTATTACCAGAAGGTCAATCAGTCCCCTCAACTTCCCATTCCCATGCCGAAGCACAACAACCTGGCTGCTGACAAACGGGTACTCAGCATTTTGCGAAATAGTCTTGAAACTAAGAATGCCAACCAACAGAGATTGCTTGCTGTAAGTCCACAGCAAAATGCAAAACTCTTCATTTCGAATAATTAATAGCATGCCATTTTTATTTGGTCCACCTGGCTGACAGTTAAAATTATTTTTCCATTTCAGGAGGCTGCTGCGAATCAACAGCAGCAGCAGCAACAGCAGCAAGGAATTCGAATGCAAGTGCCGACCGCTCCTCATCCTCCCCAGCAACCAGCCAAGTTGACTGCGCCGAAGCAACATAGTGAGATTCCCTGCCCCAGCCAAGTTTCGTACCCGCTCACTCCTCAGCAGCTAACTCCTGACCTGGACGGGCTGGCTGATCTCGCGGCCTCCAGAATCAGGACAAAGGCAGAACTGAAACAGGTCCGTCAAGTCGCACAATTATTTCTCTCTATTTCTCTTTCTCTCGCTCTTTAACGGCGTCCCCTTAGTTCTTTAAACTGAGTTATCCGTTTTATCGAAACGATGGTAGAAGTGTGTGGTTTCATTTACCGTAGTTGAATGCTATTTTGGTTTTGTTTTCTTTGCACCTGCAGCTCGGTGGCGACTTCCAGCAGACCCAATTGCTGAGTCCCACGGCTTCCTATTGTGGCCGATGTTCTCACCAAGGCTGTATTTGCCAGAAGTGTCGCAACTGCCCCGAAGGAGCGCCCTGCATGTGCAGGAAGGACAAGATTGCTGCACCGGTGTCGTCGAGGAAGGTTTCAGACACCAGAAGCTCCACTGAAACTTCTGTGTTTGACTTCCCTGACAGTGATCCAGAGACCAGTGGTCCAACGTCGGTCAGCGACCTTAGAAAGAACAGAAAAGCTCCTAATGCAGACACACCAGTGAGTCATTTTGATCAAGTAATAGTTGTCAATGAAACCACGCAGTGAGTTAGGGAAAAACAGATCCACGCCCATTTTAGGTTTACTAAGGAAATATTTGTTTAGGTTGCGACATCAATCAATAATATTTACAACAATCAGACACATATTGAGTAGTTGTTATTATTTTTTTAATCTTGTTGATCAACTAGCAAAGAATGCATAAGCTGGAAGTGTGAGCATCATTTTCATTTAATGAAAGATGCCCATTTCTTCAAGATCTACCAAAAGCGCATCTCTGCAAACAGGAAAGCGCATAATTTTTATTTTTCTATTGTGCACAAACAGCGCGTGCGTTATGGGAATCAGTCAGCAATAACGCATGTGCAATGTTTAATTTTTTAAAATTTATATTTTATTAAATAAGACAAGTGCCAATGTGTGTGAAAACAGTGATTCTAAACGATCCACAACAAAAGTCAAACAGATACGAAAAAAATATTTTTTGAAAGTAAACAGAAACATATTTTCATCTAGACCTGCCCAATCTTAGTTCCAAGCTGTTGAATTCTGGATGTCTTGTTTTGACTCATACACTTGCTAGGAAATTCAACTATTATTTGTCGATCTTAATTTACAAAACATATTGTAATCCAAGGAACAAGGTACACCACTCACAACGACGTGTTAGACGTTAGAGACGTAGTTTGTAAGAATTTTTGTATTTGGGTTAATGAAAAATATCAAACATGGAAATATTCGCAATCAATAATATCTCTTTTGTTTTTATAATTTTAAATTTTGTCTGCGCCGAAACTAGGTGATTAATTTTAAGAATAATTGATTTCGTCTCACGTGGCTAATATTGTTTATTTGTCGCTGTCATGCCGCAATTATTTTTATCAGTTTCATGCCCGCGTAAACTTGATAAAAGCTCTGAAAAATACGTTTATTAACTTTTTATTATATTGCACTAATATGTTTGCGTTCCCATTGTCCCAAAGTGTAAAAATTTGTTGTTATAAATTCTTCTTAATTTTAACTACAAATAGTGTAAAGACAGTGTCTGAAAACTAGATTATAATTTGATTTTTAAATTTGTTTTCAGCCATTCTCAGAAGCACCCGCATTGCCACTCGTCGAGCAGCCTGAGCCAGATCCTGAATGGGACAGTGTGTGCAGCAACTTAGTCACCAGCCTAGAAACCAAAGTCAGCAAGTGCATTAGGACTGCACAACACAGTTTCCAAGCTGCCAGAAAGCGCAAACAGGTGCAGGAAGACAAGATGAAAGCCAAAATCATCAAGCTTGAAGCCCAAATGAAGGAGGAGAATGAACTTATCGAATCAGTTATCAAAACCACGAGTGAAAGTGATTTGCTCCTTGGACTGACAGACAAGAAAATTAAATTGGAGCCTGTGCTAAAACCTTCAGTGCTTCTCGATAAACTGCAGGAGGATGAAGAAAAGAGTGTTCTGTCTGACTCTAGCGCTGATGCAGTACCTGCAAGACTGAAGAAAAAACTTCCAGCCCCCAGTTCTTCAGAGTCAGACTACGAAGAAGAGCTAACCCTTGCTGAGAGACAAGTCCATAGAGGATTGTTGCAGTCCTCAAGTTCTGAGTCGTCTGAGGAAAGTTCTTCTTCAGAAGAATCAGACTGGTCTGATGACGTGGGAAAATCGGTCGCAGGTAGACTGAGGAACCCCAGAAACAAAGGAAGGACATACAACACTAGGAGAAACAAGGGTGGCAAAAAAGCAAAGGTTGGAAGGAAAAGAAAGTTAGGGATTATCAGCAGTGACGACGAGGATGAAGTAGACGAGAATATTGATGATGATGATGATGATGATGATGATGAGTCGGATTCCTCTTCAGACAGCTCTCAGCCAAAGAGACGAACCAGAAGAAGCGGGAAGAGATCAAAAACAGTTTCTAGAAGTCCGTCGCCAGTAGCTAGGAAAACAAGAAATTCGAAAGGAAAAAGTGTTGCAAATAAAAAAGACTCTAACTTAGACCAGAAACTTAAAATCAAGCGTGCCAAAGAGAAACCAGTGAAAGAAAAGAATAAGCCTAACAAGAAATCCACAAAACTAGCAGCTGAGAAGCCTGACAAGAGCATTAGTGAAAATTCTATGGACAATGGTTTTTACCCTGGTTGGGAAAATGAACTGGTCAGGTTTAAAGAGTCGCTTCGCATGCCCAAAACGCTAATTAGAGTTCATTCGGGACCAAACTCTGATCCGCCAACACCAACCAAAAAGCGCCGAGGAGTGACCGACTCTCCTTGTAGTGATTCCAGTTTAAAGACCAAAAAAGTTGAAGAATTATTAGTGAAAAAGGCCATCCGTGATGTTGAGCTCTCGGACAGCTCCTCCTCCATGCCTGGAAGACCGAGAAAGAAGAATGAAAAGGTCAGCCAGGAGGTGTTGAAAAAGCTGGCGAACAAACTGAAAAACAAGGCCGCTGAAACCACCGCCCCAGAAAAAAGAACAACCAAGTCAGTGCCAGATCAGACTGAGGGAGAACCGAAGAAAATCTGTTCACCCCTGAGAAAGGGACTGAGACAAAGAAGACGCAGTTCTCGACTCAGCGGAAACATGGACAGGAGACACTTACGCAGTGCAGCTCAACACCGGAGCAACAGGATCCTGCTCAACTCTAAGAAACATCTGCGAAGGAGGGATATCATGGACAAGGAGAAATCTGGAGATAGTCCGCAGAAAGTCAAGAAATCGCCAATTAAGACAAGAAGAAAGCTCAGGTCGTCAGGGTTTGACTATTTGCGGAAAAAGAAGAAAAAGAAGGAAGGTAGCGAAACCAGCAGCACAACTACCACAAAAAAGGTGAGCTTTTTGCTCAGGGTAGATTATGAGCAGTGCATTATATTTTCATATTTTTCTCTTGAGCAAGGATGCTTAAAAATCTATTGAGTTTTCTAATGAATATATTTTGTTATCAGAGATCGTCTTCCAACAAGCAAAAGTCGTTAGAGGAAATTGCTAACGAGGTGCGAAGTTGGGTGGTAAACAAAGGACTTGGAGAGACTGTTCTACACCGCGCAGCTAGAACCTGCAGAAATGTAAGTTTTTCGTCTATATTAAATCTCTTTTGTTTTTAAATGAGCCTGTTATCTAAACATTCATTTCCTCAATTTAACAAAGAGCGTAATATGATTAGCTTGAACGGCTTTAATCAATTTGAAATTAATATTTGCTTCATCTGGTTCTCTGATCGTCAAAATCAATTTATTCAGTTGACTTCTATCCAAATTTATGTGTTGGAAAATTTAAAATGGAATTGAAATTTCTTTTGAATTAAATGAATATAGGGTACAAATAAAACGCGCTTGTTTTTTCTTTTAATGTACTTCAACCAAATTAAATTTCATTTTAATTGAATTTCTTTTCAGGATGTGGCTGCTTACTGCCTTGAGTCATTGGGCATGGACCCGTCCTCAAAAGACAACGCCGGCTACACGCCTCTTCACGTTGCGTGCGCTCGAGGGCACTTGAGTATGGCGCGGCTGCTGCTCATGTATGGAGCTCTGGTCGACAGCAGCGCTCAGGGAGGGATAAGGTAGGCTAGCCACAGATATTGCAGTGCACCAAACTCTAACTCACGCCCCAAAATTATCTGCAGACCGTTGCACGAGGCTTCAGAGTGTGGCCACATTGAACTGATGCGCCTGCTGCTCAGCTATGGCGCAGACCCTCTGCTCTTCAACTACTCCAACCAAACGTCCATGGACCTTGGCACTCCAGATGCGCAGATTTTGCTGAGTGAGCACCTCAACGATGTCCAAGGCAAACCTTCAACCGCTTGGGATTTTAAATTTTATGTTAACTTAGGTAATTGTTTCCTATGGCATCTTTGAGAATTTGTTATTTACATTCTGATGAAACAGAGCCTGAAGATAATGGATTTGATGTGTTTGATGACGCTCCCATCTCTGAGTGTGCATCACTCAAGGAAGAGGAGCCAGAGTTTGAAGATCTGACCCCTTTGATGGTAAAACTCTCGCTTTGCGGGAAAAATAGTTTTTTTTTACATTCTTGTGTACTTTTAGGGTCCTGGAAACTGTTCCCCCTTCTCACAACCTGCCACATTTTGGGTGCGCGGCGAATCAGACAATTACATGATCTTGAGCGAAGTATGCTCTCACCTTGGACATTCGCAAGACTGGCTGAAGAAGTCCCTGAAAAGTGAGGTTGCCACCAAGGAGATGAGCAAAGCCGAGTTTTTTGAGAACGCTCGTTGCTCACACATTCTAGGCGCCAACTGGAATCCGGATCCGAATAAATTGAAAAGTAGCATTGTTCTGATCAAAGTTGATAAGGAGTTGACAAAACTCCTCGCATCTGCAGGGCAGAAACAGAAAAGATGACGCATCGAGAAACATTAACGAAATACTTTTATACTTTAAACCTACGCTAGAGTGTTTTTATTAAGTATATTATCGAAAGTGGCTTTTCCGATGGACATTTATGTTTGAAATTGTGTTAACATATCAGTGTGCAGTAAACTAGTCTTCTGTTGACTGGTGTAAATAGACTTTTTGTGATATGGGATATGTGCAAACTTCAAATAAATACCAAGTAAGCAGAGATGTATAATCCGCACCACTTCTCCAGTGTAGATTCCTTTGTTCAAGTTATGAAATAAATTCTGTTAACGCATTATCAATGAAAGATTCCTATGTTGTATTGATTTGGAAACTTACATTTTGGATCAAGAGAAAATAAAAAGTCTGCTAATTGAAAGTAGAATTTTTTCTAAAATTCAATACCATCTCACACTTAAAATAATCTTTTAAATTTTAATTCAATCGCTGCCTCAACCTTTCTAGATCTTGCTTAACAAATTCTATTTATGAAACATAATTTTATTATAGTTTGCAAAAGTACGCCGTGCTACCTCAATAATATATTAAATCCTGGACTTTCAATATAATAAAATACCTATCTTAAAATATTTTTTGCGGGCTGCATAACTTTCTTGATAAGACTGTATCAACTTTTCAGCCGGCTTTTCCTGGAAATTGGGCAGAGGAAAATTTTATCGTGTATGCAAAACATTCCGCATTTTATCGATCAGTTTTCCGAATTTGAAACAATTTTTGATTTAGCACTGATAGTTGCGGAAAATAAAACCAACCCTTTGTAACCCTAAGTAATTCGTCAAAATGTTTTCGATTTAAAAAAATTATTCTATTTATAAAATATTTGACAATCTTATAGTTTAAAAAAGTTTAAAGATTTTTAACTTAAAAAGTGTTAAAGCTGTGGAAAGTTTTCAAAATTTGAGATTTGAGCGTTCATAAACTATAAAACGTCAAGTTTACGCGGCACATTTTATCTTGTTCTAAACTCTTTTTAAAACAGAAATAACAAATAAAAAAAATCATTTTTTCAGGATCTTTCTACTCCTTGTTCTGTTATTGGCACTCATTTTCAAGCAAGTTTGCCTTTTTCCTTGTTCAAACCTTCGCGCTTAAAGCTTCACTGCTCTCCCAGCCTATTATAGCCAATCACGGCATCAGATGGTGATGAGTGGTGGGGAACACTAACAAAACAAAAACAGCCGGTGTTCCAAACGCACAACGCACTGAACGCACGTGTAATTGCGTCTGCAACTTGCAATTTGATTATTTTGCCTTTCGTTAGAGTCCTTGATTTCCCATTAGTGGAGTTGACTGCTCCCCTTGCCATTTTACTCGAAGCCTAGATAAACTCGGTGATAAAAAATGGCAGAGTTTATTCAGCTCCGCATGGAAGAAATGCGGCCCGAACTGGAGCAGTATGCCAAGTTCGAACTCTTTGGATTAGATGAGATCAGGTAAATTTCAAAATTAATTTAAAACTATTTTTATCAACCATTCCATTTTAGAGATATCACAATCAAAAGAAAAGACCTGGAATACAAGCTGCACAAGAGGGTAAAAGGGAAAGAGGATTACCTGCAATACATTCAGTACGAGGTAGATTTACTCAGGCTGCTGCGTCTGAAACTGAAGGTATGCCAATAAAGTTTTGCTGTTCTAAAGAAGCGACTGAATTCGAATCTCTACAGAATTTCAAGACATCTGGCAAAACTACAAAGATTAAGAAGGAGCTGTGCCGCTTCATTGTGAACAGAATCACTAAGTTGCTTGATTTCGCCGTCAACAAATTCCCACAAGACGCCAGAATGTGGTTCACCTACGTCAAGTTTTGCAAAGCTGAAGTAAGCTCGTTTTATGATTTAAAGTCCAAATTACTAAAGGTTAACTACAGGCCAGATACTCTGAGGTCAGTCGGAATCTGGAGAGAATGCTAAAGTTTCACGGTAGCAAGGAAGAAATGTGGCAGCTTGCAGCCCACTGGGAATACCTTGAGTGCAACAACATCAAAGGAGCTCGAGCTTTCCTTCTCTCAGGAATGCGCCACCATCCAAAATCAGAGTTAATTTACTTGGAAGTAATGCAAGTCAACTGTACAAAATCATCATTTTAAATTATTTTCTTATTGCAGGCCCTGTGGCTTGAGTTGAAGGGCGCAAGTGACCTGCGGCTTGAGGAGATTAGACGAGCAACTCTAAATAAAACAGCACCGAACCTAGATGGTATGCAATATTGGAGGAGACAAAATATTAAATTCAATTCTTAATTCGCCTTTTCTCTAGGTGACGAGATCATGAAAGGCGAGTTAGGGTTTGTCATGTACCAGTGTGCTATTGAGAAGCTGGACTCTTGCAAATACCTTTGTGCTGCGCTGAAAATCGCCCTTGATTTTGAATTCGCCACTGAACTCCAAAAAATCATCAAAAGGTAGCTACTTCGGAAAATTTCGTTTGTGCCGTGTGAAAAAGTTCAAGATTGGACTTTTTCCGCGGCACGAACGATTTGCTTGTTTGGTAAAAAAAATAAGAAATATACTTTTGCAGACAGTTGATGAAACAATTTTCCGACGATTTCCTGACGTGGAAAACCTTGGCGCAATTGGAGTTGGAAAGTTACACTCTAGAGGGTAGATTCAATATCAGGCTGTACTACACAAGACAAAAGAATCCTGAGCTGCAGCCTTCAAAACGCCAGATCAAGTGAGATTTTAACCATATTGCTCTGAGTGCTTGTCTAATACTTAATTGCAGATACGCGTTCGAAATTTTGGAAACTGCCGCTCACAATATCAATGATGAGGACAGTTGGAGTCAGTTTATCAACATGTGGTTGGATTTGATTGAAAAGTCGGAAGAGAACGGTGTTGGGAAGAGGTACCCGAACCTACTGAACAGGCAGCTGAAAGAAGCCCTTGAGAGCGCTCACATTCAGGCCAAGCTGCCGGCTGAATTCTACAAACACTACGTAAATGTTCAATGAGTATCACACTTTCGCAGTAGTTTTAAAGTAATTTTCAGGTTGATATGCTGGATGATGACGAAGCAAAAATTGACGAAGTGCTGTCGATGGCAACTGACAGAAACCCAAAGTGTGCTGAACTGTGGATGGCTCGATTGAAATTGAGCTTCATTAAAGACGATAAGGCTAAGGTATTTACAGCTTTCTTTTAAATCTATCATGCTAAGAGTAGTAAATTTAAAACGTTTCGTGCTCATTTCATGATCCTGCAACAATTGGAAGCTCAGTAAAAAGTCAATCGTCTAAGTGTCAAAGCCTTCCTCATTTTTCTTAAATATCAATAAAATTATTTTTCAGAGCAAGAAGATTTTTGAGGAAGGCATAAAAAATCTGAAGGAGTCTGAACATGAACTGGACCTGTGGATTCTGATGAAAGAGCAGTTTGCCAACGAAAAAGATTTCTTGGACAAACTGTTCAGAAAAGCGTCAGCCACTAATTCAACATCAGCTGAGAAAATCAAAATCATGCACTTGAATTTTGTCGCTGCACACCAAGGTGAATAATTTCCCTGTTCATCTCTACATGGTAATCAACTAATTTCTCCTCAGGTCTCCTAACATGCCGTTCACTTTACGCTAAACTGAGCGTAAGTCCACCGTTCAGTCTAGAACTGCACAGAAAAATGATCGAGCTTGAAACGGGACAGCCTAAGGTTGACGTAAGGAGTACGAGAAGGTGCTTTGAAATCGCCTGCAATCAGTTTGGAACTAAAAATGCTGGTAAAAAATCACGCCGATAGATAGATTGTATTTTTGATGGTTTTCGTGTTTTTCAGACCATTGGATGGAGTACATTGATTTCGAGATGAAACATGGCAGCAAACACCTGATTACGCAGCTGTACACACGAGCTTCGAAAGAATTGGAACCTGCTGAAAGTGAAAAATTTGCTGTTAAATATCAAACTCTGCAGCTTAGTATGTAACTCATTGTATGTATTTTTAAAGCATAATTATTATGTTGACTTAATACAAATAATAACTTCAGATTTTTAATAGCTTGTCTGGGAAATTTATTTACATCATGATTATACACACACCACAAATCATAATAATTTATAGGCATAATATTAATCCTGTGTTATAATGAATTAATTTTCATAAGTTTTTACAGCCTTGAAACAATTCTGTGTTAATACTCCATAATGAGGACAGCAAACATCGTTTTCAAACGTAACCCTCATTGTCTCTAACTCTTGCTAAAATCATCTCTTTATTCAATAGGACGTAACAGCAGGTAGCAATTAATCCTTACCATTACATTAACATTCATTATATTCGCTATTATTTTTTGTATTTTGAACGTTAACAATATAGTATCTTTTTGTAAGAGGGCAGGCTATGTTGGGAGATTCAAAATAAGTGGCGGAGATAGTGTAGAGTAGATAGAATTTACGAAACAACGCAGTCTCTCCGGAAAATGTGTGTGTAACAATGTCGAGTTTGAATAAAAGAGCTGGCAACGTTTCGCAACGCCCATTGTCCTAAATACATAGTTACGCGCGCGCAGGATGAATTAAACGTACAAGAAGTAGTTAGGCAAGAAGAGAGAGATTCTAAGGAAGGTTAAGCGGTTAGTTACAATCATGTCCAAAATTTCATACATGTCTCTTTTGATTCTCAGGCAGCTAACGATAATTTGAGCTTAAATATCCTCAAGAAATGCACCGAATCGGTTTAAGTGAGTCGATTTTCATATTCCGACAGATTTGAAGGCAATATTTTCTCGTTACTCTAATTGTTTTTTGGTTCAAAGTCGACCAACTTGATCCTCTCGTCAAAACAAAACTTTGCGTATGTGTGCAAAGATGCGCAAGAATGTCCTGGTGGTTAAGAAGTACATGTAAAACAAAGGAGTACCATACATTCCTCTAATCCTTCCGACACGCAATTACGTGTTATAAGTATCAACAACATGGAAATACAGTTAAAAATAAACAGTTAAAAAATATAGCAAGACAGACTTACTGCTTTTTACACAAAAACACATGAGGGAGGGGGGAGGCGTTTGATTACTCGATCATAACAAATATATAAACCGGGCATCTTCGTGGAAGGACTCGATACAACGGGTGATGTATGTCTATCGTGAGGGCATGACCCAGTGGTCGGCGGAGGGGTTGCGGCTAGGCGCCGACTCCCCGTGTCACAGAGGCTGGTCCCTGCATGGCACCCAAATGCTTGGCCCTGACTGGCTGTTTATCACCTCCTTAACGCGGCCGTAGATTTCCTCAGGGGTGTCTCCCGAAACCACAGCTACAAACATACAAAGATTAGCTTTCAAACAAAAATAGTAGGATTAGGATGAAAACTTTCAGACATGAATAAATAGATAAGATGTCATCGAATACTTTAAAAATGGTGTTAAAAATTTATCTCCCACTGTGACCATTTGTTTTGCTTCAAATATAGAAGAGGAATTATATCAGTTAACATATTTTTATCACTCTCCCTCCCCCCTTAAACTTCTTATTTTTGGCTTGAGAAAATTTTTGACTCTCTCTAAGACCTCTAAAGCTAAACAACTTATATAGGACAGGCTGACTGAGTTAAATTATTAAGCCTGATACGTCAAAATTAATAAAAAATGATGTCAAAATAAAAAAGTCTATTCTTGTGAGAAACTATAAATAGTAAAATTTAGATTTTAAATTAATTATTATTCAAAACTGAATAGCAGTCGCAATGCAATAGATTGCGGCTAGCTAGTTGAAAGAAAAGTTTGTGCGCATAATTTACCTGTGAAATACTCTCCAAACTCCTGCTCCATTTTCAAAGCCCTTTCATACGTCTTCTTGGCCTGCTCCTCTGTTGTTCTTTTGTTCATCTCCCTGCAAATCGGCTCTCATTATAATCCGCTCCCCTGATCGCGACTTTGCAAAACTCACATAATGGACTCAACCGACTTTGGCCTGATGAAGATCGCAATGGGATAAAGTTGAGCTACTTGCAGTCTCTTGATGGCGTTTCCGCTCACATCCAATATGCAGTGCTTTAGCTTTTCGGCCACTTGGCGCACCGACGCCACCGACGTTCCATACAGGTTCTCGTTATACTGACCAGCCTCGATAAACATGTGATTTTGGATATCCTTCTCCATCTGCTCCCGCGAGCTGACAAAGTGGTAGTCCCGTCCGTCCACCTCGTACTCCCGCCGCTGCCGCGTCGTGTCTGCGCAATTCAACACGTGAAACTCTCTGCGGAATCTTTCTTAAGTGCTTGATTCTTACGTGGGACGCATGATCCGAATTTGTCTGGGAACTCGGAGATCAAGTCGTCGTTGATTCTGTCTTTCAAAGGCCCCAAAATAATGACCGGCCTGGCGTATTGGATCGTGACTTGTCTGACTGTTTCATACGACAGCACGTTGCCGCCGACCTCATCTTCCATACCTGGGCGGGAAAGAGTGGAAATTAGGAATATGCGCTTTGAGCGGCCGAAAAGCAATTGAATGTTGTTAGTGAGGGGTTAGTAATCTCACCTTCGTGTTGAGCCTCATCTTGAGTGTAACAAAGCATGAAGGCTGTAACATAGGAGCACAAAGCTTAGCTATTTCTTCTCCAATGGTGCTTGGCTTTGCACTACCCGCGTGTGAAAGGCTTTTTTGAAAGGAAGTCGCAAAACTCTATTTTGGTCCCCTAAGTGATCCCAGTTGAATGATTTCTATTCCAAGCACCGTTCAGCATTTTTTTCGGCGACGCAAAAGCGAAAACTTATGGAACAAATTTTACTAAATGAACCAAACCCAATAAACCACTAAATGATCCGCCAGTGTTATTATGATTTTGATATTTGCAATGAGTAAATTAATTCATATTAAAATGGACTTCATCCTCGTTGCTTTAAGAATTTCCTAATTTTACTCCTAATTTAATTTCGATGAGTTTTCGGCTTCACAGGAGATCCCTATTTTATGGATTCAACAATACTTCAGAATTAATACCAATTTATAGCACTGAAATACTAATTCTCGCAACGTTATTAACACTAAAATCATACAAATATTCACTTAACATATTTCATGGAAAGATGCAAGATTTTGTATTTAATTAATATAATATTATTATATTGGTTTTAATTATATTTATTTAATTAACTATTGGTTTGTTTTATCCACAAAAATGCTAAAATTTGAAGCCCTAACTTGTCGGAATGAAACTATAGGAGGAAGTTTTCAAAGCAACTGTTTCAATTAAAATTACGTCGTGGTAGCGAGCGCGGAATGACTGCCTGGTAATCATAATACCTTGGCATTTATTACCTTTAATTACACAGAAATATTTGATTTTACAGGAGCAACAAAAAAAGGTTTATTAATATCCTGTTACAGATTAAATAAAATATATTTAATATTATGAATCTTAATAATCGCATACGGTTATGTTCATATAATATATTATGCTTTACCGATTATCAATCACTTGATGAGCGGAAGCAAGATTTTGATGCTATGTAGCGTAAATTTTGCAACTTCAGCACATATTGTATGTACTACAGTGCAGTCAAAGACAATCAAAAACGAGTCACGACCAATCAATTACTTCGCCCAAAAAGGCGCTACTTCATCAGCATTCATTACTTTTGTTTAGAAGAAAAATCATCGATTTCTTTCCCGCCGTTAATGCACACGCGGTGCTGATTGTGAGCTGACAATGAGTGAGCTGCAGCTGCACAATATAATTATTAATTAATTGTCGACGCAGTGTGATATATCCCAATTTATATCATGGATTATCCCATCTCATGTAAATTAAAATACCAGTCTTATTATTTCGTGTGGAATAAATTGAGATTAATCACTTGTACAAATCATATGATTACAAATTTCTGCTCTTTTGACTTCATCTAAATTATTTGGATGAAAAATTTGGAATAATTTGAAAGAATTGAAAATAATTTAAACAATTAAAGGAATATTATACTTTCTAGAGCATAATTTGACATTATTTCATTTGTCAGCAATGCTTATCATATTTTAAATAAATTTTTGTATGAATCTAGTTTTAAAATGAAAATCTATGCTGCAACATTAATAAAGAGATTTTGTATAGATGTATACTTTTGTTATAATTGAAAAAGTAAAAAAAATCAACTTTTATCTAACTGTAACAGGATATTAATAAACTGGTTTTTTGCTGCGCCTGTAAAATCTAATTCTGTGTAATTAAATGTAATAAATGCCAAGGTATTATGATTACCAGTCATTCCGCGCTTGCTACCAAGCGTAATTCTAGTCCATAGTCGCTACCACAACGATATGGAAGAACCAAACTCAAGTGACGACATTTCAACTAAGATGAATAAATTAATATTCGAGTCATGATTGTGGTGGAATGGGTGCAGTGAAGTGTGAATGGCGAGTTGGCTAATGTTTGTTAGAATATTAGTAGGTGGGCAGAGAAAGCGGTAGAAGACCATGCAGGTTTGGTTTTCAGACTGATCGGTTTCGGTCAGTAGGATACTCACGCATGTTCTGTCCGTCAGCATCGCCGGGCGACATTGTTGGACTCACTGTAAGCACACACAAGAGATAGAAAGAGGGACAGAAAAGGAGAGGCGGTTCAACAGGGGACCATGCCAAATTCAATGAGTAATAGTACGGTGTGAATGTCAATTAAGAAGAGGGCCGTGCTAAAATTTGGCAACAGTTTGCACTCACGTTCTTGGTCCGATCCGTCCTCAGACCGTTCGTCCTTGCTCTTCATGAATGGGAATCTTCTGCTGAACGAGAAATTCTTCTTTTTGCGCTCCAAAGTGGATTGCTGCAAAAATAATACAAAAATGGTTGAAACTTTCTCTGCAGACACGTATCGAGTAGGGCACTGACCTTGTCGTTTGAAGTGGCGATGTGACCTTGGAACTTGACCGACCTATCCCTGGCCTTCTGTTTGCGGTCCCACCTCCTTTTCGATGGCACTATTCCTAATGGACCCGGAGGCTCGTTTGAGTCCCCGTTGGAGGGCAGCCGCCTGGCCTGCCACCACTCGTCGTCGCTGGCGTTCACCACGTGGAGAATGTCTCCATGCTTGAAAGGAAGCCCCCTTGATGGAAGTCCATCGTCTTTGCTGGGATCGTATTCAAACAAAGCCCTGAAATCTCAACCAATGAGCACTTTGAAAGTTTTAACTCTGCAAGTGCACTAACCTGACGTAAAGGGATCTTTTTTGCGATGTCCTCAAAAGAGTCGCGGTGCCTGGTGCATTCACTGCTGCGTTCAAATTTTGGTTGCTGCTGGCCAGAAGTATCTGCTGATTCATTTGCTGCTTCAGCTCTTGTATTTTAGCCTCAAACCTGTTGTACTCTTCAGGTTTGTACTGCGCCACAATGTGAACTGTTTGTCCGGCACCCTGATTGCAAAAAAATCATCAGATATCTTTTCAACAGACGATGAAATATAAGATTGGAAGTCGATTGATTGATGGTTACTAACAACAAGTCTGTACAAATTAAAATTTCCAATTACTATCCTAAAAGTTGTTTCCTTAAAGTAAAAAAGCATTTTTGGACGAAACTGGCGTAATCAATTATTTATTCCTAAAATACCGACTTAATCATCAAATTGTAGAAAAAAAATTATAAGGTACAAATTATTAATTTTTCCCCTTTCCTTAAGTTGTCATAATTTTTTCTGGCTCTCATTGCATGTTTTCCCCTCAGAGTGGTTAAAAAGTGCTTGGTCAAAATGTTAGCCCAATTGCGATTCAAAATAACATATAATTTCCTTGCATTAATGGCCTTAACTTTTTATTCTTTAAAAAGGATTTTTGGCCGAAAAATGACCTGAACAACGAAATCTGTATATATTATCAGATTTTGTATTGGAAATTTCTTACCTTCAGGGCCTGAGCTGCCTCCTCGTGCGTAGCATTGGTCAAGTCCTGACCATTCACACTCAGAATTTGGTCTCCCCGCTTCAGGTCACCGCCCAGGTCTGCAGGGCCGCCGTTTAGAATGAACGAGACGAAAATTCCCTCTCCCTCTTCCCCGCCGACTATGTTAAAGCCCAATCCACCACCAGAGCTGCCGGGCGCTCCAGCCGACGACTTCTGCAAGGCAATGTTCCTCGCCTCCCTGGTGATGTCCTCCTCACTGACAGCCCTGGCTGGAGGCAGCGGCTGCATGCCCAGCGGCGTCAGGCTCTCTGAGTACCTCATCGGGGGCAGTTCTTCCCTCACCGGTGCCGGCTTGGGTGACTCCTGCCGGAACGTTTGAGGGGGCGAAGGCGATGGTGGCGGCCTGGGGGCGTCCGTCACCGTCAGCGAGGGCTGCGTTGGCTTGCACGCCAGCAGGATCACGCGGTCCTGGGTGGCTTTCAGCACCGCAACTGCTTCCTCGTGAGTCACGTTCTCAAGGCTGCACTCTCCGTTCTGCGAAAAAATGAGTCGTCGCTAAAATATTTGCCGAGGAAATGATATCAATATTAGAATCAGCAGAAAATATTGCGGAAGTTAGATTTCACCATTTTTAATATTCTTTTAACGATCGAAAAATATTACTCACCGGAGTGTTTCTGACAGCGACGAGTTTGTCCCCGACGTTGAGACGTCCGTCAGCCTGGGCGGCCCCGCCGTCCATGATTTTTGTGACGTAAATGCCATTGTCGCCGGGAATGTGCTGGTTGCCGATGCCGCCAGCAATACTGAAGCCCAGGCCCTTGGTGCCCTTGATGAGCTCGATCTCGATGACGCCAGAGTTGCGGGACGGCACACGCCTCCTTACCCACTGCAAATGCGACCGTATTGCATTACTTCCGCGCAGAGAAGCCCGACAGGTGCGTTTCGAAGTTATTAGATACGCATGCAAATTGGATTGTGCGGCAATAAGCAACAAGAACTAGAAGTTGCCGAGAGCAACGTCGCAGAAATTTGTATTCATGTATGGTGGCAAGGAATGAGCAAAGAGAGCAGTAGTTACTTATTTCTCTCCCCCGAGAGGACGCCGCCCTCGTCTAAAATTAGCCAGGCGCCGCGATTCAAAGACCATACTCACCAGCCGGACGGTATTGCCAGCCTGCTTGAGGGCTTCGACGGCGACTGCGTGCGGCACACATTCCACCACGGTATCGTTCACCTGCAAATTGACGAAAATTGCATCACAACCGCGCCGTGCGACCAACAAACAAACAAAATCAGGTTGCCGTGCATGCTAATGCCTTGGCAAACACTTTCGGCTGATAACCAGTTCTAGAATTATCAGCACTTTGCTAAAACAAATTTCAAAACAGCTGCTCGCGAAGTTGGCCCGTAAGAGGCTTTCAAAATTTATTTTTCCACCCTGGAGGTCTCACCTTGAGAATGGCGTCGTTAGCCCTGAGCCGGTCGTCGGCCCACGCGGCGCCGCCAGGGATGAGCTTTGTCACGTAAATGGCTGAGTCACCGCCAGCCTGGTGAGGGTTGTCGGTGCCGCCGGCGATGCTGAAGCCGAGCCCGGCGCCGCCGCGCTCTAGCACAATTTCCTCGGTGACATACTCAGGTTCCGCCTGCTGCGGTTGCGGCGAAGACGGTGCCATGTTCAGCGACCCTGCAGAGCCCAAGTGACCTCCGGCTCCACTACCGCCGTTCACCTGAGGGCAAAAAACCGGAAAAAATTTAAAAATGGGTTTCCGTGAAAGTTAGTCAACCTGGGGAATTTCGCTGCACCTTGCGTGTGAATTTTAATATCAGCCTAACTCGGTATCAAGTCCTACTTTTGCAAATATGGACGTATTGCACAACAGATTAATTATTGCTCCGCTCGAGCCTGCGAATTTTAAATCGAAAGCGGACGGCTGGGTTCGCTGCCAGAACCACTGGCTCGAATCAAAATCGCACCAAAAGGGGCACCGACGAAAAGTGCATGACCAAATACGCGCTCTATAAAATTCCGTCACGCACCAGAAATTTCAAAACAACGCATTTGCGTAACAATAACAACGGTCAGAACTTGAACAAATTACTGCAATTCAGGAAATTTATCATCGAGCTCCAGGAATAAAATGAAAAATTATTAAAAACGACCTGGGGCGAAAATTCCTGTTATCCGTCGGCGCCTGCTGCAAGACTGCGCACCTCTGGAGAGCCACGCCCCTGTCCAGTAGCGAATCGGGCCAAAGCGCCTATTTTTTCGGCCCGAATCCTGGAACGGATCCGAAGTCTCGCCAGTCGCCACCCGCGAGTTCCGCCCCCCGGAAGCGACAGGTGCCCCCGATAGGCGCCGAAAATACAAGCGGACGCCCTAACGGTGCGTTGCGAGGCGCCGGGGGCGGTCGGCGGCGCCGCAAACGACTGTACGGCGGCGCCGGTCACCCGGAAAGTAGGCGACGGTTAGGGTCGCGCCACCCTCGCACCCACCCCCTAGATATGAACGGTAGAAAAAAACGGTCGCTGGCGTATTTTTACCAAATCTCCGCTGCCGAAAATCGAGGAGACCTTTTTGAACAAACTCGGCTGGCCGTCCTTCTTTTTCTTCTTTCCAGTCATCACTTGGGGGTGCTATTTTTAAACCATGGTCGGCACAGCACACCGCTTGTGTCGGCCGCTGCTGCTGGTGCTAGGCCTACTAGACTGGCGTACGCATTAGCTGCTGCTGCTGCTGCGAGCCCCGAGTAGTTGTGGTGGCTTGGATGCTGACGTTGTGGAAACGGTGACGTCACGACCGTACACACACTCTTAATTGAACCCGCCCAAGCACGTTTCGAAAAACACGCCAGCGAGCGGAGCGGAGACGACGCCAAGCAAGCAGTAGTTTTCTTTTTCGCTGCGGACGTCGCGCACACAGGTGGAATTCTTTATCCTAGATGTCACCTGCACAGGAAACAGACGACGCGCGCATCGATTCACTCACTATTCTTATTGCTTTCACCGTGACGACGGCCGAAAGGGTTGTTAATAAATAAACGCGGGAAGCGCGCGCCGCGGCGCCACGCCGTTGCCTACCGACAACAAGGCGCTGACTTTTTCATTCAATCGTTCGATTTCCGCGGGCGTTGTTTTGCTCTAGAAATAAATTAATTTTATTTATTTACAACTGATAGCTGCAGTGTTTGAACCGTGTTATGGTATGCTCTAGAACTTTCCAGCAATGGGATGTCGTAAAATCAACATATTATTTAATAAGCCGATAGTATTTATAATTACGATGATGACAAAATAATGAGACGTAATTGCTGTTACAATAAAAACTCCATTTACACAGATAGATATAATAAATATGATAGGCTATTAGAAAAAGAAATTTAAACAACTCTGGTGATAAGCATTTTTACGGTACCTGCAATGGAAATCCTAGAAATTCACCACTGAGGAGGAACTAAGTGTACAGGTGTTTATTCTCTGGGTCTCCAACAAAATTAATAGTGCTTTGTCAAATTAAATCGATTAAATAATATAGCCAGCATTTAATTTATTAGTTAAAATACTCTAAGAGCTATCATTCTTTAAAAAACAGCTATTATAAATTTGGTTCAGATAACATTGAGGACAAATTGTTATCACGTTTAAAAACAGGCAAGTTCGTATTAATTGGATAGTTAATTAATCAATAATTATTAATCCAAGAATAAATTATTGACACGCTTCTGCTCTATTTTTAACTCATCTCACTGAATGGATTTTTCTTACCAGAAGACTCAGAACCAACAAGGCTTTAAAACCATATAGAATGAAACGAATAAAAAATTAAATTTCCCTCGTGTTTTTGTTAAAATGTGTGCTATTTTCGCTATCTTTAGTACTAACTCTCACAGTGGTCAAAATAGATTCATGCTATCAAAACTTTACTAATTAAAAATTTCGGAACAATTTTCCAAAGTATTCATTGACTTTTTAAGCGATTTTTATAACAACGTACTGATTAAGAAGTGTAAGTAAACATACCAAAACATTTTTTGCACCTTCGAATTGCGATATGAAAGATAGACTAGTAGAGAATTGGAAAAATAAAGGGAAAACTAGCTTCGTTCATTGATGTTTATTTATATTCGCTGATAAAAAGATAACTGATAGCGTTGCAAGCAGTTTGAAAGATAATCTCTGACTTGCATTGGCCAATGCTGAACAATTCAAGTCGCGGAGGAAAAAACAGGTGGGACTGATGGGAGACGAACGCGTGCTTTACTGCCGCTCGGCGGCAGTTCACCCCTTGGCAAGGGCGAAACTGCTTCGCACGAGGGTGCGCCTGGTGTGCACCGGTGGCCTTTTTGTGCAAGCCGCGGACATTGATCATTATAATGGGCGGTGTGGGGTGACTGCTGCGAGAACGGAGCAAGAGGATAATGACGCGCTTTGTGCATTCAAAGCAGAGAAAGAGCGAGAGCAAAGGGGAAGGGCGAGATGTTGAACTTGACACCGATGTGTTTCAAACTAAATTAGCCTGAATTATGGCAGCTTGAATTATGAAATTGGTCACGGTCAATTTAGCGTTGTCATCGGGCCAATGAAGATGGCTCGGCGCTCTAACCTGACTGACATCCATTTGTTTCTGTCGGAAGAGTGCGACTTGTTGATGAATGTCGAAACAAAATGACGTTTTAATATGATATTTGAAAAAACCTTGATGGATCCGATTAAAAGTTGATTAATCAATTGTTAAATGAACAAAATATTTGGCTTGATTTGTTGAAGTAGAATAACATTCAATTGATTTTCCTGCGTTTGTGTTTTGAGTGCTTTCAAAATTGACTTTTCGAATGGTTTAATATTTCAATAGGACATACAAATTCAAAACAATCCTCTATTATACAGTAGAACAGCTGTATAGAAGCCTTAATTCAAACGCACGGAAAATGCCTTTTGAAATTTTCGTGATATTTAAGAAGCATAATTATGTTTTCACTCCTTGATAAAGATTTAAGTCAAGGATTGATTTATAGTCTGAAGAATTTTTAATAGGCTGTTTCGTCTCAGAAACTATTAATGCAGTTGATCCTTTTAACTAACAGTGATTCATAATCATCTGCAACAAATTAGGTGGAAAAGATTTTGTTTTGCAGGTTTAATATTGTTGATGATGTACACGAGAACAAGTGAGATAATGTTTTATCTTCAATTGTTCACTTTTTAAGCCACCGCCCATTTTGATTATGAATCAAATCATACAGAGCAGACCAATATTAGTAATTTTTGTGTGTTAATATTTTAACGACTTTGGTTCTAGCTATACCAGATTTAAAAATTCTTAGAAGTTTTAACTACATTTAAAAGTAAATAAAGTGTTCCATCATCTCCAGGTACACCACATTAAAACAAAGTAGTTTGCTCTACACCCCCATTGCACAAGGCGACCGACATGCGGGATTAACTGGCTGCTCACCACCCAGCAAGCATTAATCCCATCCGGGCGCATGAGTTGTGCCAGTCCAATTGTTCCCAAGATAGTCGAGTGAAACAACAAAGTGAGAGAATCCATGTCCCAATAAATCGCAAGTAAATTGTCCTGGCCGGTAGTTTGTAGTTGAAGCTGGCAAATTGAGAACCAGCACCAACAGCAGTGACAGCAGAAGGTTGAACGACCGTCCTTTGTGCTTGCTAATCCCTCTTTGTGAGGTAGCCGCGCAAAAAATAATATTCCATCTAGACGGCGGCGGCAACAACAAATGCTTAAAAGTTTTAATGCCGAGGAGCCGATGCAGAGATTAAGCGCACAATGAAAACGTCAGACACACTCGCTCGCTCAAAGTGAAATTTAAACACGCCCGTATTTATCATCTTTGCCATCAAATTATGCAAAGGAACGTGGTTGGCTCTTGCATGGAAGCTCTATACTTACATTTTCGCTCTCCGACCAGCCATCATTGCTCTGGAACACAAAAATAAAAGATGCAATAAACATCGGGTCTAGTTTAAAATGTCGTGCGAGTTATAAATAATAAGGGCAGTCGGAAGTAGCAGTGCCCGGGATTATGTATGTGTTTTATGTGCATGCCTTTGCAGAGGAGCTTGCTCCCGGAACGTAGGCTGCCTGTGCAGCAGAGGAGCACCAAAAGCTGCTGACCGACGAGCCCACGTTATGCGCGCAGGTCAGCCGCTTTTTCGTGCCTCGCTCCCTCATGACTTATGAACTAAGGATTGCCCGGCCCAATATTTAAAGTTCGTGCCACTTTTTGTGTTTCGCTTTTTCCTTTGTTTGCTCTAATTTATATGAACTTCTTCAGAGCATAACATATTTCGTGGATAAAAGTACAACTGTAAAAGAATATGAAAGAATGGAAATGCGAAATACCCATTGAGAATTGACTTAGCCATAATCCGAATCAGAAAAATCAACAATAATGAAATACATTTCCAGGATCGAAAATCATTAAAGTTATAATTTCGGCAAAGTAATGTTTTATATTTTTTTTCATAGTAATAGGTTGGAATCCGTAATCACAAAAAATGGTTAAAGGTCAATCAATTTGAGCTTGCGGGAAAGTTTTGTCAGGAAATACAAACGCAGCAAAACAGCCGCTGTGTGATGTTTGCCTTTAAAAACTACGCTTCAAACTGCCTAAAATCTAAATACGCCCTGGGAAGCACATTCAAAACCTAATAGCTTAATGCAATCATTGCGATTATTCCCATTCAATGAATTTGGCTTTGTTGGAATATAAAGCCAAAATAATTCTTCATTTCACTGTTTCTGAAATGTAGTTGTTGCGGGGTGGCCGCAGGGTAGGAAAGGAAATGAGCTTCTCTGTTTGACTGCTAGAGACTGACTTAATTTATTTTTTTTTTCACAGTCCGAACTCTCTGCGTGCACACATCCATGAAATACCTGGGAAATAACAGTTTCAAGTAAACCAGTGGGTGTATTTTTTTGTAAAGAGACAGTATTTATTTGTCCCCTTTTAACATCCTCGCTTTCCTAACACCCGACGTTTCCACCTGAAAAGCTCTCTCTCTGTTAGAGGGTGGAGGTTAATTTTTTCGCAACCTTTTGCTGTTCACGAGGGGTTCACTCACGACTGGTGGGCAATCCTAATTTCCACCATATCACTTAGGCATCCAGGCCGCTGTGGGACAATTTGCAAAAACGCTCTCACACAGAAATGGCGTCGCAGTCCTTTCTGCCCACTCGCTTTCGCTCCACGTCCACATAATGCTGCAGAGCTCTTTCTGCCGCTGCAGCACGAAGAACGGGGAACTCGCGCGATATTTACTCCATCCACTCGGAGCCACACACAGACAGAGAGCAGAGCAGCCACATGGGCATGTACTCATATATGGAGCAATTTTTTGCACTCCTCAAGGCGCACACAGGTATATATATAAACCGTGTTATCAAACATGCCTTGGTTTGTTTGCCCGTCGGAAAATCTCCACTTGCGGATCGGAGCTGCCTTTTCACATTATGCGCTCCGCCAGAGCCAGCAGCAAGTAGTGCAGCAAGCAAGCGCCCGGCAAAAATAAATTTCCGCTACATGCACGACACCGCATGCAATTGCCCTGTCACGTGCTTCCGAGTAATGCCGGTGAACGGCAAAATTGATTTTGCGAGAGCATTATTGCTTTTCTATCCTGATTAGTCTTACATGACTTGTTTCACAGCAGCAGAGTGCAATTTCCTTTTCCACGAATACAGCAGTGTGTTATATTCTGCCGACTCCCCTTTGCTCAAGCTGAATCACCGCCGCTAAATTAAATTCTATATTTACCACCGGCACTGCCGAGAGAAGTTTGTACACTCTGCTTGCTACGGTTTTTCTATAATGAATGTAAAAATTCCAACAGGAAGGTGCAGCAGGAATAACAGTCCTTGGGAAAGAAAATATGAACACGGCAAATATAAGAAATCTCAATTTGACATAAATATGGAACATCTATGTCAAATTGATAAATTTAACTATTGAAAAATTCAAAATAATTAAGTTTATTTCTAGGTTAGTTAGTGTCTGAAGTGATAAATGATTAATTGCTATTAATTAGAATTTCATCTGGAATCCGCTAACTTGATTACTGTAATTTTAATAGGATGCGGGGACAGTAACACGAGCTGGTCCTTTTCTGTACTGAGCTTCCTCCAATGAGGCCCGTCCGCCCAGGGTTTGCAAAAACCCGCATCTTTCCAGAGAAACTCACTGCATTACAAAAAAATTATATTTTTGCGGGTTTTTCTGCAATTTTGTGCAATTTCCCGAAAAACATGAATTTTTATTGAAAATAAAAAAATTCTCATGATGGATGACCAAAAATAGGGAATTTAACAAATCAGTAAAAATGCCTCTGATTTCAACAGAAGACCAAAAATTCTAATACTAACCAAAATTTCTGACTATAGAGGCGCGAAATGTGACTTTATGGGGGTTAAATTCGGAAAAATGCGAAAAAAACCCAAAACTGGTGGGTTTTCCAGCTGGTATTTTGCGCTCAAAATCAGTGGTGCATTTTTGCGCATTGCAAAATAGGCAAACCCAGCTTGCGCTCATGTTATTTGTTTACGATGTTATTGGGGCGCGGAGTTGTCGCGAGTGGTTCGTTATTATGGGGTCACCCATCTCGAAAGAGATGAACCGATAAAAAATTATAATTAATAAACATAACATCAATCGACAGAGTAACTATCGATAGAGGGTTCTGTGCCTCTCAGCTTTCCAGGTCAAAAGCACCCTTGTGCGGCCACGGCAACACACATGCAGTTGTTGTTTGGGCACAGAACGAGCGCGGTGTTTGTGGAGAGCCACACCGCATCGAGCGGGCGCGCGTGTGTGCGCCGGGTGTAATATGGATTTATTGATTGCGTGCTCCTGCAACGTTATCAGCAGCTGATGGAATAATCATAATTCAATAATCATGCCACGCGCGCTGCCTGACACTCAAGCGGCGTTTCTAGTTTCGTTATTACGTGCTGCGTCGTTTATGCGCGCACCAACGTCTCAATAAATTTCTGCCACGCGCTGTCGAAGAATGCAATATGCTCCTCCGCCGACTTTAATTTATACGCACGCGGCGGCGGTGAAGTGGTGGCGCGCCGTAAATAAAAAAGAGACGCAAATTTAGTGCACTTGCACGATGGAAAGAACTCGGGGCTTGTGCTTTTCTAACCAGGAATAACATTATCTTTGCATGTCTTCGAGACTTGAAATGAGCACCGCTATATTTTTCATGTTGGAAATCGATATAAAGCGTATAATACGCGCGTTTCGTTATATTGGATATTCATTTTCATGGCGCGTAAAATAAACGAAGGCCGGTGGTAAACTTTATAACGTCATCTCTCTGTCTCCCCATCATCATCATCTTTCTCTTTAGTATTATGTTTCAGAATAAAAAAGGATTACAAAAATCGGAATGAAATGTTGATGACACAAAGAGGAAAAAACGAGGACTGAAAAATGAGAGGGCCTAAAAATTGTAAATTATTTTCAAAATGTTTGAAGAAATTCAAATCCGTCAGGCAGTTATCATCATTGTTTTTTGTGGTTTCATTGCCATGCGTGTTCTCGCAAATTTGTTGTTAACCACAATCCTTCTGAGACATTTTTTAACTTTCTGATCATTATTACAAAAAATTTCTAAACTTACTAATCGAATTGCAAAAGTAAAAGAATGAGGATTTTTTTTGTGTATAAAAATTGTTGCAAATAAGGAAAAGTCTGCGTTCGTGGAAAAAGCGTTGTTAGAGAGGGTATAATTCGATCTTATTATACATTTTATTTTCCGTTAACGATATTATTTATTCTGGTTCTTTTCTTGACGGCATTCCTTTGTGACAGAATTGCGTGTCTGATAGGAGAAATCAATAATTTGATTTTGATTTAGAACCCTGTTCACATTGTCTCGAGGATTGTGAAAAGAAAGCGACTGCGGGTGACGTCATTACTTATCTGAGGCATCACAAAGGCCTTTCTTGAGTAATTAAGTGCAGAAGTGAATCGATCCGTGCTCTTGAAACGCAGTGCTTAAAATAATATTCCGTCGTTGAATCAAAACCAACAGCCGAGAGACATTTTGTTTAATCGAATTTGATGGCAATTTATGCCGCCTGAACAGATGCCGGTTTGTCTGACGAAAACAAGTGTCGAGAGGCAAGAGTCACTCGCGTGTTTGTATGATAAAGGGAGGAAAAGTCAGTTTAATTGAAATGGACTCGAATGAGAGAGTCAAGAGGGACAAAAAAGCCGATTGTTTTCCTGACGGCCTTTTCACTCGCGCTCATTGGATCGAGCTCACGTGTCGGTGCCAATTTTCAGATAAATTCGTGCCACAATTTCCAGTTGGCCCTATATGGCTCGTGTGGTGATTTCGGATCAAAGCCCGGAAGAGGGAGTTTGCTTGTTGGTACTTTTTATTGAAGCTTGTTGCCACGCGCAAACAAGTGTTGACCATCACAATATTTTTAACTGGAGTATTTTTGAAATGTTAAACCTGCAAAACAAGCAGTTAAGTCGGAATAGCTGCACTAAATTTCGTTTTAAAATACAATATGTAAGAATTAAAAATATAATTTAAATAATGATGTCAGTCTAGTTCATTTAACATGCATTATATTTTCATCTCCACGTTTAAAATTAAAAAAATTGAACCGTTGATTTTTGTAGGACCCGTTTAAAGGGCTTATTTTGTGAAAATGAGAACATATGGCCAATATGAAGCCAAAAATGAGCTTTTCATTTCCATTGATAAATACATTTTGCACACACTCGATTTTTATCCAACCACCGTGTTGTATAAAAACGCAGCTTGTCAACTTGTTCAGTCGAATATATTAAAATTAGCACGCACGATATGGCGAGCATTCAACATGTTGGTGCCGTTTGTCAGGCGCACAGAATGTTGAATTACTGGCTAACAGACAGAAGTCAAATCAGTTGACATTAGCCTGCTGTAAAAGCGAGCCGGGCTCACGCGAATAATTAAATTCCGAAAATCCGCTCCGTGTTAAAGGACAGCCAGTCAGTCACAAGTCACGCCGCAACCCAAATGAAAAGCTTCCCTCGAGAATCTAGTCGTGACGACGCGATAGTCGAGAGAGCGAGAGCATAAAATTTAAAACGCCGTTTCCGGGCCGAAATGTGATTTCTGGTAAATAAATTTATGAGAGCGTCTCGGAGGGTTAAAAGCAGATGCAGATCTAAGGAACGGCAAAAAAAGAGAGAGCGGCTAACTGGGCTTTTGCGAAATTGGCGGCACTCTGCTAGCGGTGCCAGAGGGAAGCAGTGTAATCTAATTTGCAGAAGGCTGGCCCGCAGCATCAGCAGCAAACTCACCCTGCCAGCAGCTGAAGTGGTCGCCGCCGAGTTGACCTCAGAGAGCGAGTAGGTGTCGACGATCGAGTCAAAACGGACCAACTTTTTTAGCTTCTTCTTGGGGCACAGGAGGGAACACATGGTCCAGCGGCCATTCCGACCCTGGTCACCAGCATTGCTCCCTTACTGAGCCACCCTTCTGAATGAAGTTTTTAATTAAATAGATGAGCTTTTGTTTCACGCAGGGGGGCCGCAGACATCCAGTGCTCCGTAAAATTTGGTAAATAAAAATGGCCGAATTGAAGAATCAACTTTCGTTTGAAACTTTGTCAATATGTAGCGATGAATTCGAGCATGTTAGAGTCAGTTGAAATTTTTTCTCACACCGAGGAAAGACACTTTTTCTGTTGAAACTGCACAGCTGGGATATCGACGACCAAGCAGTAAAATAAAACATTTGGTGCCTGCTTACAGTGAATCATGAAAGTGTTTTTAAATCGACCAATATTATCCGTGGTGCACAGTATAATACAGCAATTTTCATCGACTCCTCGAGGATAAATGCACATTCGTTAGCAGCACGAGCTGCCGTGCGATTAATAGCGTGATTTATGAAGCTTTCCGTACTTCTTGTGTGGTACCCGGGTTTGGACCGGAAAAGGGACGGGCCAACACGAAAAGTGGTCGGCTATTCTCGCCCGCGGTGGTAGTGCCCGTTTCCAATATTTCCTCGATTGCTCCGGCCGGGGCGACAATTTCTGCTGCGTTTTCTTGGCATGCGAGCCGCCGGGCGAAAGGGCTGAGAGGGTGGTTTTTCATCCCCCGCGGGACTCCTTATCACATTTGCCAAAAGAGCAACTCAAGGATAATCTACGCCTCGCGTGTGTTACTGCAAGCCGCAGACCGCAGAACACACACACAACTCGTCCATTGAATCGCATAATTGCTCGCGAATTAATAACGCGGCGGTGATTTTTCAATCGGCCGCTCTTGCGGAACGAAACAAACACAAAGGCTTCGAGCACCTGGCGATTCACCGCACGAATGCGCTGATTGAACTGGAAATGCTTTTTTTCCGACGAGAAAGCTTGTATGATATAAAAATTTTACCAGGAGTACTCTGTTAAGGGACTTCAAACAGATCCCATGAGTGCAGAATGGAAATTTTCAATAATGAGTGTTTTCCATTAGACGTAGCAAGTAAAATTGATAAAAAAAAACACCGTCAACATTTATGTTTGTTTCAGAGAGTCTGAACCAAGAAGGGATACTAATAATTAAATCAAATTATTCGTCTACGTTAAAGTTAATTAAAGGATATTTTGAGACTGATGATTCACTCATATTGATATAAATTTGAAAACTAAGGGAAAACAAGGCTGTTGTTTTCATTGATTTAATCTTTTTTGTTTAAACGAAACGTCCAATTTTTCACGTCATCCATATCTCGGATTTAGACAGATTTGGGAGGATTTTGTAGACAAAACAAAAATAAATGTATACTGAAATACAAAGAGCTGTTGTAAGCCCCTTCTTAAAAATTCGTCACGCAGGAAAATCATTTTACAAAAATACAAACGCGTCCTCAGCACAGCACTGCCGTCTGAATGTTTCTCGCTGTCGCGTTTTAGGCGAACGTGTCGCAAAAAGGGAATGATAATTATACGAAAAGCGAGTGTCTCGGCTCGTTCTGGTCTTGTTTTGCGAGCGAGTCGATTTTTCGCCACATTTGCTCTTTCGGCTGACGCCGCTTTTTTGACAGCAGCGCCGTTAATTAAAAACCTGCCCCCAGGGCCGCGAAAAAAGAAGGCTTTGCTGGATTTTCGGGGCGCCGGCGCCATGTAATAAAGAGAGCCGGCGGAAAAGCAAGTTTAGTGAAGCAGAAGGAGTCGATTAAATTTAGCCGCCGAGCCTCTCTCCCACTCCCGTTCTGGTTGCGGTGTTTTATTATTAAATTTGTATGGGTGCGAGTGAGAGTGGCTCACAATGTAGACAAACAAAGGCGAAATATTGAACTAGAGGTCCGCGCGGCTGAGTGAGCTAGCCTTTGTTGGAAATAAATAAATTCAGCGGTACACAGACACACAAAACACGTACCATATTAGTCGTATAAGGGTGGCATGATATGCATTATCTGTGCGCGCGTTTTGCGTTGAAAAACTTTTTCCACCGTCGCGTGATAAACAAGCGCGGCGCACAAATTCATATCGCCGAGCGCTGGAAAAGCACTTTGCCGCCCCGTACATCTGGAAAACGCTACAAAACGAGGCTCCCGACTTTTGATGTTCATATCACGGGCGTCCCTCACGTGAAATTAACTCGCAACTACTATTCTTTGTGCCTCATCATGTTTTCATCGCCGGCAGACTCTCGTGCGAGAACGTTTCCCAATAAGGCTGGATTAAACGGGTTGAAATGAAAATTGATATCTGTGCGCGCTGGAGATGACGGCGATAGCAATATCTGGGGGTGGAAATAAAAGAATCAGAGATCGCTGCCGGCGCGAAAAACTGGTTTCAGCTGATCGATACCAAATCGGTCGGTTGTTTTTTACGCGTTTAATTGAGCGTGCGGTTATTTATGCACGACGCTAAAATTAATCGTGGCCGGCGAACAAGGCCCGAAAGACTGCAGTGCTATATAATCAGATTTTGCGGCAAATGTTTAATCGAGAGAACGGCAGACCAGTTTTAATTATTAAAACGGGCGTAACTTTGATGATGAAGAGGAAGCAGAGATTCCCGCCGCGATACGCTGCTTTTCAGCTGCAAATTCGCAACAATAATGAAGAGCTTCATTTGGGACGGTGTGAATACAGTCATGTAATTTAGCAGCCGCATAAATGAAACAAAGGCGTCTTTTCAACTGCAACTGCTGCAGCCGTATATGAAATCGAGTAATTGGGGCAAGAAATTGCGGTGAGAAAGCTGCACTAACGAAGCTCGTGTGAACCCGCTCGGGCAACTTTCAATCGGCTTGCTGATTAATTGAGTTGCTCACTCGATTGTCAGAGGCGATTGATTAGCAAAAAGCAAGCGTTCAATCAGTGACAGCAGCGCAGGCTGGATTTGGTTTGTTGCCGGTGTTCACTTTTGGCCACAGTTAGCGTTTGTCAGCGCTTCACCGAGAGCAGCTAATTAAAACACGTGCGTCTGCCGTGAATTTGAGAGCGAAAAGAGGCTATACATAGAACCTTAAGCGCCGGGCACTGTCGTTTTCGGTGTACGACTACGCCAACGGTGGGTAAGCAGCTTTCGTAAAGTCTCACCAGGATTCAATTACAATACGGCAAAGTAGCTGGAGTTAAATATCATTTATTTACACCTTGAATGTTTTGTCCAACTCAATAGCGTCTTGAGCTCTCTTACCAAAAACTCAACTACTTAGGAAAAAATTTATTTATTTTTATTAAAAATTCAGTTAATTGGTAAGTTTTGATTGCTACAATTTTATGAACCATAGTCTAGCAAAATGAAGTTAAACAGCCAAGCATAAAAATAGAATTTTTGAGAGGTAATAGTTCATCATAAATTAGACATCAAGCCGGTTGAGTCGCAAGTTTTGTGGCAAATTTGAAAGAAATTCGTTCTTTTTGTTTGCGAGAGCTGGCAACGAAGGATTCGATCGAACAAAAGGACAATCATGCTAAAAGCAATAGTCCGGAATCGTGAAGCATTTCAGCAGAGAAAGTACGTTTTTTTGACTGAGAAAGAGGGCGAAAGTATGTATTTCGCTCCGCTCAGCGCGGTGGCAGCGGCGGCACAATGCTATCGTGCGACAGCCGCTCGCCGACTCGCTCTTGTTTTCATGAATAACAAAAACAAAGACGCGCAAAAATAAGAAGACAACAACAATACCGACCGCCGCTGAACATGGTCCAGCACTAAAACCCTCCATAAAAGACGAACGAAAAGCTAGGCAGACGCGTTTCATTCCAGCCACTTTTTTCACGGATTTCATTAAACGGTCCATTAGCTTGGTTCGCAAATAATAAACCTGGCAAGATACGAACGTTAAACGCGGCCGACAGCCCTAACCTCAAAGGAAAAAAACTCACGAAATGTGCAGAAATCGGAACTGACATTCGGTGAATTCGGCAAGAGGCGGTGGAAAGACTCGAATAGGGAAGAGAAAAAAGGGCAGGGGACCGTAATTTTGGCGGAACACTGGACGTCAAGCGGCGAAAAGGGGCTTACGGAAGAGCGGTGGCTCAGTCGCTGCACCATGCACCACGTGAAGTCGCACACTCGAGTGCTGCTGGCTGCCTGAATAAGTAGCAGCCACCCCTACGGGCACTGGTGCCAACTGGACGTGACTATCAGTGCCGAACGCGCCAGGCGAGGCGTGTTGTGACGCAGAAATCACGTTCCTGCGCGGCGAAAGAACTCGATCGAGCCGATCATCGCTGTCATCAGCAGCGGGTGTGCCTACCTTGACGCCGGCCGACACATTAAAAATTCACGCCCCGGCCGCCGCACTGACTTTGGCGCAGAATTTTAATCGGGCTAAAACACTCTGCAGCCGCCGCCGCACGTCTTCATTCGATTTGCCTTTTTGTGATGCCGGCAAACCGGTTTTGTTCGCGTCGGATGCGCGTCAGTTGCACAGCCGCAGATTTGAATTTCTCTGGAGCTAGTCGTGCTTCGGAAAAGTTGGCCAACTCTGCTCCACTCCATCGACCCCTTTTTCTAGACTACACGCTACGCAACCCTCAATTATTGCATGTCGTGGCGGAGCCGCACACGCGCGTGCCGCCGAAAACACACACACACGCGCGCGTCGGCGGGTGATACGACGGCGAAAATCGGCCCGCGCCAAATCACCCTTGCCTCATTTGGGCTGGCAACTAAAAACCAAACGACCTGGCTTTCATCGTCGGGCCGTGCCGGGAGGGGTGCTTCTTCTCACCACCGACATAAAATCCATCAGCGCAACTCATCAGTCGTTCGAGCCTAATTGTATCGATGTTGCGATCTGGGTCAACACCCGGCGACGATGGGCGAATTTAAGGATTCGGCCTGCTATCGAGCGGCCGCGCGCAGTGATTAATGGACGCCGGTCGGCTGATGCGAATCAAATTCGGGAAAGTGGCTTTCGCGTGCCGCTGGCCGCGACGTTAAATAAATTTAAGATGATGGCGAGCAAAACACGGGCCGAGCTGTGTGTTTTACTGACGTCAACCGCAATCACGGAACTTTTTACGCCTTGTTCCCTTCTCGGGCCACGTTTTAATTCTCCTTAATTGCCACTTACATTCCGCGCTGATGGAAACACTATTTTACGGAGATTGCCGCCGCTCTCTGACGTTTTCGGGCCACGACCTTTCTTTGTTTCCTATGTACACATGCCAGGGGACCTTAAAAGAAATGTCATCGATTCGGAAATTACTTGTGGTAGGTATCGATCGGTGTTGCATCCAATTACCGCTTAAGGAGACCGCAACACGGGGTGGGTAGGCAACCTGCCGGGCGCACGTGTGTGCGCGTTGCATAGCCACCAAGCGTTTTTGCCAACTATGCTCATTAAAAAGAGCAGCAGCCGCGCCCTTCTGGCGCAGGGCGAGAATGTGAATTTTCGGAAAGAGGGGATTCGTATTCCGCGCTGGAGGGTCGACAGGCCAATAAACAAGCTGCTGAATATTTGATCGGCGTCGAGACAGTTTGTTCATTTTCTGTGTGCCACAGAGTTTGCTGACAATGAGTGACTGGGCGAGGATTAGCGGAAGGGTCGCCGAACTGCATCGATATTTGACGTGCCCCTCGCACATAGGACACACAAAAGAACTCTCTGGCTGTGTTTGTGTTTATTTTGGTATTCATCGGCCGCTTTCGCGTCGCATATTGATTGGCCGAATATTTTATTATCGGGCTTCGCGCGTTCTCCGCACGCTGGGTGTTCAAATCCTTTCTATACGCTCTCCGATCACAATGGAAAAAAGGCTATTCGCGTTTTATGCGCACGCGTATGTATTATGCCTTATTTTATTTGATACATACATTCCAAGACAATGCTCACAAAAGGCGCCGGCAGGCTGTTTCTCGTCGAATATTCGCCATGGATACTAGGCAATTCTCGCCGAGAAAGAGCTTTTGAAAAGGATAAAAATATGCCATACGCGTGGCATCAGCAAGGATTTGAAATTCTCATATTAAAAAATTTCCTTTGCGACTGTTGAATTTTTTATTAGCTTTATGTACGTTTAGAGGGGTAAAAACTTTCCGAAATCCCATGCGGATGTTTATAAATAATGAGGACGAGTTGCATGTTAATTTTTAATCAGTTCCTCTTATGTTACATGTATCACTGTACAACTTTTTTCCTCTTACTATATTGGAGAGTATCCCTAGAGATAAACTGTTACGTTTATTGAATAAATAAGCAACTCGAACTTCTACTTGCATATTGTACAGGGAAGTTGTTTTTCCCACATTGAACGAGCCTTTGTGATAGTCCCTTTCTTCAAATCGACTTCATTTACTATAAAAAGGAAAGCAATTTCGAGTGAACTCTCCTTTGCTGCACCAACCATGCTAATCTAACTAGCTGTAAATAGCATGGTGTAATCTCATTACGCAGGTAAACCGGATGTTGCCGGGCAGGACGGCAAACTCGATTTCGTGCGTTGAATTCAAAGGAAGCAATCGTCTCCGTGCGACAGCTGAGGCAAGTAATGTCATTTTCCACCAGCCGATCAAATAATACTCGTGCCTTCCTTTCCTATAATAGCTGAACGAGCTGGTGCCGATTTTTCCGCGATTCTCTCGGCTTCAGATGCTTCGGCGGAATAAAAACCAGCCGGCTGGGGCCTCGCGGAGCCGCAGACTTTGGAATTAAAAAAGGGCTGCTGGATTAAATGACCCGTGGAGGAACAAAGCACAGACGAGATCACTCACTCACTCACTCACTCAGCACCGGAGCAAAAAATTGACCGGCGCTCGGTGCGACCCAGATCTTCTTCCTGAACACCCATCTCGGTCGGCTAATTAGTTCCTGACTTGAAATGCCCGCTAATCTCCAAGCAGATTTGTCTTCCTTTGCGAGCACCACCCGACAAAGATTATTCATGCAATTTATGTAGCACTTGGAAATTGGCCAATGCTGCGTGTACACACTTTCACTGCTTTTATTGTTTGGGGCAAGATAGATGGATGGAAGCAAGGAAAGAATGCGTCTATTTTTACAGACGCTGGCGAGCTTTCGCACTGTAATTGTGTTCGCAAAGAACAGCACACTCGTCAAGAGGCGTCTGCGGCTCGGTTGATTAAAATTAAGCGCAGACTCCTGCGCACCATCGGCATTAAACTTGGACAAAGTAAAACTGCAATTACTTCCAACTGCCTCCAAAGGCCAAGTACGCATTAATTGCTGAAAATGAAAATTCCAACAAAATCCATAAACACCGTTTCTTCGCGCCACTTGCCACTCAATGGAACGAAGGATGAATTTTTAAATGGATTACAGAAGTCGCAACCATGCACACTAATTAAAGCACAAAGCAATACTGTGCAATAACACATTATGCAACCTGCACGTCACAGCTGCTTGGAAATTGTATACTCAACCTAATGCTTTCGAAACAAACAGTATTATTCTCTCCATGTGGGATAAATAATTACGGTGTCTCACGCAGACGAGTGGTTACCATAGCGCGACAATATCGTTGGATTTTGATGCTTTATTCCATTCCACCCTTTTGAATGGTGTTTCCAGCATGATGCGCATTGATCTGCCTAGCAAAGGACTCACCGAGAGATGAATGCTTAGTCTTGAGTAATTATATATAGAATAAGTAAAATAATTCACGTGATGTAATTAATAGAATGATGTAACAAGTTCTGATATCTAGATTGATTTGAAAAGCGGACCCTAATTTGATTTTAAATTTTAACTATAACTATTTTTAATCTTAAAACTCGCAATTTTACGGAGTCATGGAAGTTAGTTATAGTAAAAAATACTGCAAAAATTGTAATTTTGCGATCGCAAGCTGAATTTTTGTTACTTGGAATATAAAAAATCGGAAGAAAATCAATACAATTTGCATTTTTCGCATTTTGTATCTCTATGAAATTGACTCTTGCAGCCGAAAAAATAAATTATAATGAAATCTGGTTCAAAGCATCTAAAAGTCGATTTTAGTCGAGAAAACGACTAAAAATCCCAAGCCTAAGATGCCTCTGGTTAAGTCTGCCTAAAAACTAGAGTGAAAATTTGCCGATTCCTATAATTGATGATCGTTACCCTAAACGAATTATAAATATGAACGATAAAGTCATCACAGGCGCTTGTTTTTTCATTAATTCCATAAACATTTTAATCCCTCTCCACGAAAGGTGGTTTTAGAGTTGACGTGCTGGTCGTTTCGACTTAACGCCTACCATAAATGGCACAATTGAAGAGTTTTGGCGAGTGTGTTGGATTTTGATTGATAAGGCACGGGCTGACGCCAGGCAGAAAAAGTTGGCCGACTGATGACATTTGTTGCTAACAAAAAAGGCGTGCGCGCGCGGGCATGGAATGGAGCGTCGCCGGCGGGCGTGTTTTATTATATTGGCGCGGCTCCAACTGAATTTGCAAGATATGGATGGCAACCGCCATTAAGCTCGCCCTTAAATACCTTTTATCATGGAATAAATTTGCGCGCGCGACGCCATCCGACGACACGGCCAATATTTGAATTTGCATGCAGACGCCATTCACGGCTATCAATTAGCCGGATGTGCATTTGCAGCCATTTGGCGCGATCGTTTCAACGAGCGGCGTTTTTGGCTTGATCTCGCCAGGCAGATCAAAGAGTCTGGCCTTGCGACTTCGAATGCAAATGCACGGATAAAATATTCAAATGGGGTGACTGGGCAACTTTTGATGCTGCAATTATTTCACCGCATCGCAGCTGTCCGAGACCACCCCGTAATTCTGCTGCCGACTTAAAGCTCTACTTCTTTGTGAAAGTTAGACTTCATTCCGGTGAACGACTGCTGTTTGTTCGCTAACTAAGTTTTGCGCGCTGTAATGAGGACTTCAGTGAGAAGCAATTTGCATGAATTTGAATAAGCTCACAATAGGCTTATAGACGCAATGGAGTTAACTTTTTGCTCAAAGCCGAACAGGTTGCATGATAGCACGAAACGGACTTGCCAGATAACGGAACAAATTAGTCCTTGTTTCCAGGCCAATTTTTTCGCTCTAAAAATAGAGTCCTAATTTTAGAACTTAATCAGCGGGCAGATCAAGCAGATTCGTTTCATTTCCCACGCCCTAAAACTTGTTCCAATTATTCGGACATTTCGACCCACTGCACTACTGATCCACGTAATAAATTTTAAGTCCTCTGGGGCACGAAAAGGAGGGGAAAGATAATTGCAACTTTATCTCGATCAAATCTCCTCCTTTTACGATCGGCAGTAATAAAAGCAAAGCGGTGTCCCTAAAATTAGAGCAATCGCTAATCGCGAATAACGCCCCATTGCAGAGGAATAAAAATCTTATCGCTTTTTAGGTGGTAACAAGAACGAATTACAAGCTTCTTCCATCTAGGAAAGCACGACACCAAACTTCTAGCCTGGTACAAAACTTGTTCCTCTTTCCGCACCGAGGGAAAACTTTGACATTTCCGCGCCCCGCGAGAATCCGCATTTATATTAAGCGTCGTCCGCGCGTGGAAGCAGCCGCCTTGCTTGCTGCTCTGCGTGCAATAATAACAATAAAGCGCGGAGGCCACGCCGGGCAGCGGCAAATCCGAGATCGGGCCCGCATAATTTGCCGCACACACACTTCTCTCTCACACACATAATATCTGCAGTGATACAGGGTTGGATTTGCCCCGGCTAGGTGTAGGGAAGGGAGCAGTTCCGCAGTGGAGAGTGCAGCTTCGCAGCTGGAATATATTGTACCGGCGAGGGCGAGGGATGTGAAAAAAGGTCGTTAGCCATGGACGAAAATGTCTGCTCGCGTCCTTCTCTGAATTCCTTACATTTGCGGTTTACGAGAGCTAGCAACCAAATACTTGAAGAATAGCTGGCGCGAGCTCCACGAAAAGATAAAATGAACGATCAGACCGCAAAGCAGTTCTGCCATGTGATGGACCACTTTTCTTCCTACAATCTGCACAGGGAACATCGATTGAAAAGCTAGACAATCGCTCTGAGGAATCACATCTCGGGCCGCCGATATTTTTACTTGACACAAATCTTTTCCAAGAGAGCTCAAGTCCTTGCATCCTGGACATCACAATTTCTACATGTCGCGAAAAAAACCTAGGGTTTTTGCGTAGACGGAAAAGAAGATTTATAAAAATTGATTTGTAATTTCAAAACTCTTTTACAGCGTGACCTCTAATTGTAAGGATGTGTTGGGTTTAAATATTTGATTGCTATTTCATATGAATTTGACATAAGCATTAATTTTTGATCAGTTCCACCACGATCAATAATGCATCCCCGTAAAAGGATATCGTTTATTTATCATAATTTTGCTAAATATTGCCTACGTTTCACGCCCCTAGCTAAGTACAGGCGAGCCCAACGCGCACTCTAATCCCTGGCGGGGCCAAATTAAATATTAAAACAACGAGCGCGGTGTGTACGCAGTAGCATACGCGCGTGGATTTGTTTCACCTACCTGAGCGTAATTATCACTTCGCAGGATGACGTGGCCCTGCTCGTGTTGAGGGGAATGTGAGGTCAATAAATCGTCGTCCGGCGCATACCTCGGCTTCTGTGGACATAGGAGCTTCATTAGCATTTTGATTGGATTCAACTCGGCGTGCCGATCGTTTCGAACGACACGACAAGCCTGTCGCTCGTTCAGAGGCTGTGAAATTTACTTGGGAGAAACGTTCGATGGATTTTAAATTGGCTTTTACAAGCTTAAACTCATTCGTTCGTGGCATCAGAGCAATTGCGTCAGGGTAAATTTATGGAATAATAGGGGAGCGTCTTTCGTTTAAGAATGAGCTAGAATACGCGAAAATCGTTGGCTTGACGGGAGATTACCGCGTCACAAAGCTGTCTGTTTCGCTGACAAGATTTCCCTAATGTATATTTAATTTCATTTTTTTCTTGACGTGAAATAATGCGATATTGATCTGACATCGGCTTCGGAAGTTTTTACAAGATTGAAAACTCACGCTATTTAATTGATTTAAGTAAAAAAAAGAATGCTTACAACTCTGGTATTTGAAGTGTTTAGTAGGTTTGGCTGCGAGCCAAAGTGTTTTTGCTGGTAAAGGGAAACATACTCTCTTCGAACGCAACAGAATAAGTTAGTATATTTTACTTCCTAGAGTTTTATTTGTAAGACTCTATCGATTCCAATCAGGCAAATTTGAAACAGCAACACATTTTCAACACGCTTTATGACTCTTCTACGGCCGTAAAGTCTCCACCTAATACACATGTGTCAAGTGTCAGACGCTAGAGTGCGCTACATAAATATCTCCGAGGTGAAAATAGGGCGTGGAAATTAACTTCCTTCTTCAAAAATAAACACATTATTCGAGAGGCAGTCGTGGAAATGTGGAGCGAGCGTTTTAAAAGCATTGCGCGCGGCCATCGGCGAGCAGCACGACTTCTTGCCGCGCCGCTGTCTATTTCGAAATCTATTTGGCATGTGATAAACACGAGAGCACGGCACGACACGCCTCGCTCACTCACTCAGCCCGAGAGAAACAAAAGCGTGTGCTCCAGACTGACTGTTTTGTTGCATTCGGCCAGCGTGTCGGTCTAATTTTTAAGCTTCACTCGCCAGCCTCAAAAGATAAATTAATACATGCATTTGGCTTCTTCCACTCTGTTTGTGCTGGCTGCCACGCTGCTTTTTCTCCCTCATTCTCTCACTCTCGCAGCGCCGGCCAGCGAGCCCAGTCTTTCTTTGTATTCGCTAATGAAATGTAAATTTGTGCGCCGCTTGCAACACGTGCCGTAAAGATGTTTGCAAAAACAACTGACGGACAGACGAACTGTTCTTACACCAGCAACATACATCTGACTGTCAGGAAACTCATTAAGGGCGCATGGAATAAAATTTCTCTGTCTGAAATGAGGCTAAAGAATGATTAATGCTCCGATTTTTGCCATAAATCGTCTACATGCTTGCTATAAATGCAATGTAAAATTTCAAAAAATAGCAAAATTAGTTAAAGCGGTATTGCATGAACCAAATCGCAATCGTGAAATATTGAGGAAGAGTGACAGCCGCCAGAGTGAAGAGTGATTTGTTTTGGAAATACTGTCATGCATGGATGGCATGTCACCGCGTATCGTGAGTTGCCTTCAGATCAAGATGCTCTTATTTTTGTGCCTATGGGACTGGAGAATACGGCTTTTCAAAATAAAGTTGACAAGGCTATGGGACTCATACCAATAGAATACAAAGCTAGCATCACAATGAGACGAACCCTACCAAATATAGAAGAATATTCTTTTCGTCAAATCCGAAGCTTAAAAGCAACCGAAGAAACAAATTAGCTGTTAAGTTACATTTTAGCAAAAGCAAACAAAATTTCAGTTGGTATTGCAAATTTCATACTTGATTGCAGTTTAAAATAATTAAAAGAAGAGATTGGAGTGTTAAATCCGGTTCTATCAATATTTTTGTTTATCTCTTTAAACATTTTTTTTCAGGCAGAGCAAATGGAAAATTTCCGATTTTCAGCTGGAATTTCCTTATCCTACGCCTTAAAAATTAAAAAGTTAGTCAGAAACTCATTCCTCTAATAACTTATGGGTAAAAGTGAAATTCTAGCTTTTTAAATATGTATAAGAAATTATAATATTTGCAATTGTTAATGTGTGCATTTTTCTATTTTCATTGCTATACAAAATGGACACTGGCATGCAGCAGTTGTGCAAACATTATTGTTAAGATTTGCTTGGTTACTAGTATTTGTTGTGCTGCATGTTGCAGCTTTGAAGCCCTTGAGTTGGTTGGAATGTTGTTGCTCACGCAGATGAGTTACCACTTTCCTCAAAAGTTCTACGAATCCACAGGGCAACAGTTACGGAAGGTTTACAATATTTAGGCCCATTAATGCCTTTATTGTTTTTTCCGTGAGTTGTTATTTACCAAAAAATGGAGTCCTTACTCACTGTGTCCACTCTTTTCGACGATGTCAGCATGAACTACGTTTTTCATTAAGTGGGCATAAACATGAATGTAGGTCAAAAGAAATTATTTTCAAATTTGCACGATCTGAGGCTCTAACCAAAGTTTACGACCGGAGCACAACGTTGCAAAATATTGTTTATATTATTGAGTAACTTATGGCTATGCAAGCACATCCGCAGACTTCAAGACTTGTGCGATGTGTCACATTCAAGGATAAGTATCAAGAGTGCAAGTGGGCAGCGATGCAAATTGACTGCCTCTGGCAACTTCCAGACCTAAGTGCGTTTCTATTTTCAGCCCCTCAAAGCACCCGGTGACGGATTTAACAAAGTAAAACCCCCCAAGGGTGAAATCCAGAGCGGATGTTATAAAATTTAATCGGGTCGATGTCTAATTTTAATAGAGTAACAAGCGCATGTAAAGAGCCAACCTGGGAATTACAAGTTGAAACTCTCTCCGCCATCGATGCACGCTCGAGTTGCGTGGAACAGGTGCAAATCTGGGCGCATGCCATCCCAACGAGGCGGCAAGAGCGTGCTGTGTGATTGTAAACACGAGCGCTATCCAGCCTCTTTTCGTCCGTGCACACACATGTGAGAGCCGCTGAATTAATTAAACCTCAGAATGCAAATGAGGACCGGTGCGACCCGGCCCCACTCAATCGCTGCTCTTGGCTCCCAACTACTCGATTTTTTGCCGATGACCCGCGATAATTGATTTTAAATCGAGCGTGAGGCTTTTGACGTCCGATAGCCAGATAAATTATGCACATTTCCCACCCATTTTTTTGTCAAGGTGCTAAGCGAATTTTTGATCTTGTCCTTAATTATTATCAACGATCTGAACGGCAATGTTGTTTCTTCTTAAATTGTTTTTGATATAATTTTGATAATTTTGTGTACTGCGCATGAATTATGCTGTTGTAGGCGTCAAGCCCCTAATACTCGTGATTGTATTTATTTATAACACACATTATGTTCCTGTATGAAAAGCACTTCTCCTTTACCCTGTATAATGCTCCTTACTGACCGCTCACCCTCGCTCGTAACCGGTCATGTCGCTCTCACGCTCCTTGACCAGGAGCCGCGCAAGCGAGCAGAAAATACTGATATAATTATTAGACCCGAAGACTTTACCGGGGTAAGACCATTACATTTACTGTGATAATTATTGCTATATTATTGAAACGCACTATTTGCGTAATGTACATAATTGTTGTAAAACTTATTTCAGCCTAAATTATGGATTTAAATAAATCGCAACTACATACCAAAAGGAATTCCGCTGGACGATAACTAATAATGAGATTTGAAGGAAGTCCATTGTGTTTGTCGAATTTTTTAATACCTGTATTTATTGGCTACAATCAAATCAGGAAAAAACATTTTAATTAGATTTTTCTTTTCAATTTCTAAATAAAAATTAATTAGATACAGCGTTGGCAATACACAAGCACGTCGGTTATTTGTCCAATTGTTGCATTTATATGAAGTGAAAAGACTATGAAATTCTGGGCTAAATTTGGAATAAAATTATCGCTCCAAAAATTTTGCACTTGTGTATATCTAGATAAAAATCAAAATTAATACTATTTTTATTATGAAATTTAAAAAATTTTAATCAGGTTCAATTTACTATGTTCAAAGAAAACAATGAACGCAAAACGTTTCAGAAATTTAATGATGAAGCGGGAATTTTTCTAAGCAGTGTTGCTATGCATTATTATAATAATAAGAGGGTGATATTGCACGATTCCATCGTAAAAGTTGTTTAAAACTCAAAGCTAAGCAGTTTTGAGTATGCATTGATCGCTTCGAGGCAACTTGAGCCGACGCGAGAGCGTTTGGCGCTTGCAGAACAATAGCAGCGAATGCAAGTCTTGCGATTCGCGCGGCGGCGGCACCACCAGCTAGGTATTTCCGAACAAAAGGGCGAGAAATTTGGCTCGCAGAGACCATTATGCGCGCATTCACCCCCGCCCGCCGCGCTAATCACGGCGCCATTGTGTGGGCGAACGGTGGAATAAAGCGAGGAAGCAAAGCTTACGCTGCAGCAGCCGGACGCACTGGCACACGTGTAGCCCTCGGGGGTGGTGACCACCTCCGGGGGCGGCTGCTCGGTCGGCACCATCTTGGCCTGGCGGCGGCGCACCTTGTTGGGCACCGCGTACATGTAGTTGGAGAAGCGTCGGCGCGAGTGCCGCACGATGGACACCCAGTCGATCATGGCTGCAACCTTTGCACCTGTCTTGGGGCGAACTGAAGCACACGCACGCACGCACGCAGCCACCAACTGCCCCCGGGGGCGGCACTCGAGCTGCGAGTCGACGCGCTACCAGGGCATTCCTGCTGCACCACCTCTCGGGTGACGCGCCGTATGTGTCGTTCGCTCTCGGCTGACGAGGCGACTGTAAGCAGATTTCGCCGCTGAAAAGATGAGGCGGAGGGATGGACTCACCGCCGCCGCCTCTGCCGCCGCCGCGCTCTCGTAGGCAGTGAAAATAGAGGGAGGAGGCACGCAGCAGCCAGATTTGCTTACACCACGCGAGAGTCTATCAATAAAAGTAGCGCGCCAGCAGAAGCGCCGACGGCGGAGACAATGATGCTGAATCACTGCGCCGTCCGCGGCCGGGTCACAGCAAGGGCTGCCTGCCATCGCGAATCAGCCGCTGGACGGACACCTCGCCGTTCGAGAGCCACTCCAACATTTGCATGGCGAATATAATGACGACCCGGCCTCGATCCACTGTTTCATTTTATCGGCTCTTTTAGAGGGTGGGTGGGTGAGTGGGTTGGTGGGCGGCGGAGGCAAAGACGCCGACAATGAGCCGACCTTCTTCAAAGAGACAGCTAATAAGAGAGGAACGCCGCAAGGCCTGCGCAAATTGCTCTTGCCAATATTCGCTGGTGATCTGGAGAAATCTCGGCGAGCTCTGTTTAATTCATTGGCTGACAATCGATTTGAGGGCAAATATGCGCGAATTTTATTCCCAAATCAATACACTATAGAGCGTTAATCTTATTTTGTTAATGACGCGATTCTGAATCTGAAATTGTCTCCAATGGTATTTGAAAAAAATGCCTCTAATCCATTTGACTTTTTACCGGAAAGGGTCGCTAAGTTAATATTTTAAAACAAGAAAAACGTGTTAGTATTCTTTTAATTGTCTTTAAAATTTAAGATTTTCTGTTTAAGAGCGACGTGGTTTAGAGTAATTTTAGTTTCAAACACAAAATCAAGATATCACCATTCAGTGCCACTCAGAGGGCATTTATTCGCCATCAGCAAATTCGTTTTTAAAATGTCTTTACCTCTCAACCGTAAATAAGACGTGCGTCATTTCCATATAACTTTATTCTCAGCAGCTCCTTTCGTCTTCTCGCTTGACAAAAATGTCACGAGCGCGCAGAAGTAGTTTCTGCGCGAGGATGCTTTTTTATGTAAAAAGCTAAATGAGATACATGCGACTAGAGTGAAAGCCTTAAATCAAGCGGATTGCCGCGGGCCACGCGAGACAAAAAATGGAACAGTCTGGTGCCATACAGGAATTTTTCAGCTTGGCGCCCATTCAACTGAACTCCCGATTTTTGCCCTGCACTCATTTCAATCTGTTGGATTTGAATCGGCTCTAATTTGGAAGCAAGCATCGCACATCGCAGTCAATCAGCGCCGAGCGGCTCCAATTAATAATTTGGCACGCGGGAGAGCCGACAAGATTTTGACAAATGTGGGCGTTGTCAGCCGGCGTTCGCGACAACGTTTTGACGGGCGTTGGGAAAATAATAATCGATCGCCGTTCATTTGCGAGCGGATTGATTGATGGGCTCGTTTGCACGAGACGCGTGGGCGGGCTGGCGCGACAGGAAGTGCACTCGGCGGTGGAAATGGGCACGGCTAGCCAGCTAATCTCACTACAAATGCGGAGGATTCAATTAGACTGACTCGGCAAGGAGTCGTGCGGCGAAGTCTGAGTACAAGGGGCAGGCAGCCAGTGGCGCCTGTTGAATATGCTGTGCCGCTTCGCAGCCCTTAATGACGCCGTACGGCGCGGAGGAAGGAAACCCACTAACTGCTCTCGTCGATATCCGCAGAATGCCCCTCGCACTGAGCGCAATTATTTCGCGTAGCGCCGATTGAAATTCTGGGCGGGCTCGTCGAAAGCATCACTCGGCACACAAGCGAATTGATTATATTGGGGAAGTTAGAATCTTGATCGATTTTCCTCCAGGTTGCTATCGACGTTGGAAGGTTTCTGCCTTGTTAATACAAAACGTCAATAAAACTATAGTGCTGACAAGCTTAAAGCCGTAAAAACAGCAGCTAGTGCACTTTGCTTATGGCGTAAACTGCAGCTGTCAGACACGGTAAAACCATAAAATGATTACAAAATTAACTTCATATAATCGTTTGATACTTTTTTTGCTCTTTTTATCCCTGTCCGAGGACCGGGAAGGGCGCGCACTGCACTAGCACGAATGCTGACACCCGGGTGCCAATAACACCGCGAACGGATAACACAGATAGCACAGGGACCCAGCCCACTGAAGGGCCACTTGCCTCCGCACCGAGGACTGCATTGAAACGCTAGACATTCGTCCTATAATCACGCATGCTGCAAAGGTGCAAACCAGCAAGTAGCGAGTCAGCCTAGAGTTATGAAGCCGGCATGCAGACGGTCACCCATTCACCTACTGACTGCACTCAATGTTGCTTAACTTCGGTGATCTAACGAGAACCGGTGTGTCCAACATGATACACTCTAGACAAAGACTTCAGTCAACAATCAGTGAATTTTGAGAAATGCGTAAAAAGCGTTTGGCTGTACTCAATGAGCAAAGCCGAATCGCTGATCCAGATTTCTCTGCAGCTAATACTGCGGTTATGAATTTTGTTTTGGAGGTATTGGAGGTATAGTGCTGCTGAAGAGGCCTGCGGGGCCGACACAGCTACTGTACAGTACGGGAACGTGTTATTAAATTTTCCCCATAGAATGTTCACAATATTTGCTAACTGTCCAGAGTGAATGTTCCACAGAGAGCAAAGCCATTCCAGTTTTTCTTAAATTAAAAGGATAAAGTTGTGTACTTTCTTTTTTTCCTTAAAAGTATTTTTACACTAGATTAATTTACAGCTGCTACTTGGAAATATCAGCTTTGTGTTGTTGTGAATGGTGAATGCCACACATGGAAGTGGAAAATGAAGCGCTGGAATTTCAAGTTGTAACTTTACTCTGCAAGTAAGTTATTTTGCAACGCCCTTAAAAGTTGGCATAACGGCCAACAAAGTCGGTAAAAGTCTCGCAGGCGTGTTCATAAACAAAGTTGCAGGAGCGATAATTAAGCTGCTTTTCGTGTAATGCGGGCGATAAATTACCGCGCCGGGGAGTGGTGCGCAAAAACGAGATTTGCATCCCTAACAGCAAAAATGGAGCACTTTGCATCCAAATGCGAGAGCTCGCGAAGGGCGGCGCGGTAGCAATTGCGTCCTGCCTGCGCGAGTCGGAGACGCGCACGCAACCCAGAGACAAGGGAGCGGCAATTACACGAGAGACTTTGCACAGCAGATGATCAAAGAGATTTCGTGAGCACGAGATGGAGCAGAGCAAGAGGCACGCGTGAGAGAGGAATGTTCGCACCTCGATGCCAAACGAGCCGTCGAGCGAACAGCAGGATCAGCGCTTTTTGACGCGGATCGGATGACACTTGTCTTTCCACCTCGGACGCAGAAAGATGAGGGTGTCGATTTAAACCTTGCTCGCATTCTTTGTACTTTTCTACACAGCCTGCTTTGTTTTCGTGTCGTTGGCGGTTTCGCGCAGCACTGGCGATGCACACTTCCAGCGGCAAATTGGAGTGTGGCGGGTTTTATCACGGACTCGTAAAAGCAGAGAGAGAGAGAGAGAGAGAGAGAGAGAGAGAGAGAGAGAGAGAGAGAGAGAGAGAGAGAGAGAGAGAGAGAGAGAGAGAGAGAGAGGCGGAGTAGTTTTTGCACAAAATTTAGTGGCTGTGGCACGTAGCTCGTACTTGACTGCGAGTGAGTCAGTTCTGGGGGGAAGAACACGAGCTTACGAGAATCCATTGCTCGCTTCTTGCGTGCAGCCCCAACGCTTTGTAATGCGGCAACGAGCATTTTTTTCCACCAACATATAGCCGTGGCTTTGAATTGATAATGTTAATTGTCCTACAGAGAAAGGATACGAGAGTTGTCACTCGTGTTAGTCACACAGAAAATAAATTCTGATTGTTAAAGATGAACATATTTTACAACGAATATTAGCAGTGGTCCTGAGATTCTTACGCTTTCCCAAACATTTCAATTGCAAACTCATGGAATCTCAGAAACTAACGTAAGCGAGTAAATAGTTTCTATCGAATTAGTTTCAAATTCTTTAATTAAGGGTAGCAAAATGCTTTAAGTTTTTCCATCTTGGAGCACTTGATGTATTTTCCCTATTCAGCTTTTTCCACTGGGTTCACCAATCCTATATTAAATAGAACATGGAATAAAGCTGTTGGTTAATATTTAGTTTCTTAACTAAAGAAGTTCATGAACCAATTTAAAGCACAAATATTCCGAACATTTTGAATAGGTTCAAAGATACATTTCATGAGGGTTCTTGCTGAATATTGGGCAAATAATTTTGGATCCTTTCAAAGCTTGTTATATAAACTTTAAAGGGGCGAAGGTAAAGCTCCTTTGAGAGCAAACTGTTTCTTTGCTCATATATTTGTTAAAACATATTTCAATCGTCAAATGGCTTCTCTTCCCAGAAACACTACTTAGACGGAAGTGCCACTCAGTTAGAAGCATATACTTTGCAACGCACGAGCAGAGCAAGTAAGTTTTGGATGGTCCTCTGCACTCCATCATGCGCAGGGATCAAAAGCACCATTCTTCTGTTGCTGGTCTGAATCAAAGAGTCTCTCGACCAAGAATAGCAGCATCCAATCGTCAGGATGCGCGACCTTGGCCACTTTTAGCGCTCGACTTAAGTCCAGGAAAACCCATGCGACGAAACAAAGACGCTTTTATTTGACGCTCGCGAAATCCGCTCGCACGCCGTTTTTTGTTTTGGTCCGCGCGGTGCCACCCTCTCTCCGCGGCTGCGGAGCGGCGGCCCCTCGCTAAAAATAGGCCGCTTCACACCGAGTCACCTAATTGCGAAATAGACTGGGCTGCCCGCGCGGTGTCGCTGCTCGCTAACCGATTTGTGGCTCCGCACGCACACTTTTCGCATGCACAAACCGCCTCATTTCACTCTTCTTGTCACGCCGTCCTTCGCGTTTGATAAAAACACCATAGCCCGCGCCTGCAGCTATATTAACCCCGGCGAAAAAGGCTCCGGGCCCGTTTTTTGCTACCGCATTTTCAATTGGGTTGACGCTCAGCGCGAACTAAACCATCCTTGTGGCGTCGCGAGTAAATTGAACGCAAAAATACGCTGATAAAAACTGCCAAGAGGAGTGAGTAGACATTTCCGAAATTTCATGTTGTTGGGACTAAAAAGATTCACCTATAACCCGGAAAGTATGGAAAAGAGGAAAAAAGAAAGTTCACAACGCTATTAATTGTATGAAAAGTATCTAATTTTATGTAGTTGATACAGCGATAGTTTAATATTTGTAACGGATCAAAGTTTACCCCACATTTTAATGTGTACATCAAAGAGTTGTTTATATTTAACAATTTCCAAGATTTGCTATTATTCTCTTTTGGGTATCTAAATTTTGGCTTATTCCAGGTCTCATCAGCCAAGCGAGGGGCACAGATTTTTTTCTTAAAAAATGATTAATCTTCTTTTCGAAATAAATGTACTTGACTGTCATAAGTCACAACGAAATAAAATGGCATTTATTTCCATCGAATTTGTCACTCGTTGGAAAATGAAAATAGTTTTTAATTCAATGTAACTTGAATAAGTAAAATTTTTTCGGCATGGCATCTCTCAGGAATTTGATTCCAAAGCAATTAAAACATGATTTTATTTATTGTTATTAATTAAATGTGAAAAATACGTCAAAACAAAATATTTGTATGTATCATATAATGAATTCGGCTATACAGGAAACGAATTATGAGCAATTTGTCAGGGTAGGCCTTTCCCGCGGTGCCGCCGCTTTCCCCTGACACACAATTCAATAAAAGCTTTCAAATTACAACAAATAATATTAAAATACAATTACATTCAGGGATATTGAATAATTGTTTTTACTCCGCGCGTGTACCTTTCCCTTTGTCGCCGATATCAATGAAAGCAGAGCAATGTGTGGTGGTAAAATAGTGAATGCCATCGGGCACAGTTCATTATTATTTCCAGCGCGTTGCGAGAGTACACAGCACTTAATCACGCCGAGCCCCTCTTGTTTGGAGAGCTCCATTTGGGGCGGCGGAAAAGTTTTGGCCAGCAAATATTTTCATTATTTGCTTTATTCACTGTGTATAGTTCGTGATAAATGGGGGCTGAAACTAGCGGCAATGGAGGTGGCTGTTCCATAAATCTCAATTTTCGCGGTGAATTTTTGCAAAGGTGGGCGACGACGGTCGCACGAGAGAGATAACGCGTTCATAGCTCATTGAGCGGCTGCACAGGCAATTAAGCGTCAACGAAAAGGGGCTGCAGGCAGACACGGCTCCAAACCCGGGGGCCGTGCACGGACGTACGCAGCACGCGCGGCCATGAAATGAAATACAAGTCACCAGAGGCACGCGGCGGTGGCGGCGTCGCGCGTCACGTGTGAGATGCAAATTGTGTTCGGGCCTGGATTGATGGTGGCAATTCATCACGCGCCAAAAGGGGCAAACTGTGCGATGCAAACGCTCCGGTCGAGGTTCATTGCATTTCAAAAAGCCATTCCCGCGCGCCGCTGTGTGCCGCGAGCAACGACCCGCAAAATGTATGTGCGTATGAAAAATGGAATGCTCTCGGCCAAAAATGCCACAACGATTTTCCCGGCTCTCTTCTATCCTTTCAAATTCGTGTAATAAATTACGGAAATATGCCTGCGGTATGAAAAGCGCACACATAATATGTACAATGACAACATTTTGAATTTTTTGTACGCGTCCCTTGCGGAATAAAATCGGGTGAAGTTTATTAAAAACGACAAAACGAGATAAAACGAATGGCTCTGAAGTGCTTTGCAGGTTATTTTGAATCTGAACTAGAGGCGAGAAAAGTTTTAAAATTATGCAACCTGCGCGACCTATGTGTCGAGACGTTGCATAAACGGAGAAAACATTATTTATATTTATTCATTATTTTTTCATTTGATGGCCTATAGTTAACCAGAACGGACACGACATAACTAGATTGGAAATAATGACCCGATTGATCAAAAGAATTTGGACGACTGACAATGAGGAGGAGAAATTTTCTCTTCCTTTGAAATTTACGATTTAATTCGGGAAAATTCCGGTGGTTTTCACCCTGGTAAATATTTGGGCCAATTTTATTCTTCCAGGAATAGATTGTTACGAATTAATTACAGACACAATTTCAAAGAACAATTACACATCCATAAAACAGCAATACGAGTGTCTAAGTAATTGAAGAAGTTGTTGGAATCACCTCTATTGTCTTTGAACTCGGAAATTAATAAATTACAGCGTACGCCACTAGAGGTTCCGTTTCTGCGCGCAAATTACGGCAATTATAATATTGCGAGCTCTGTGATCTTCCGAATTAGAGTGGTGTTTGGCGTATTTACCCAACAATATCAACGCTAGGTCTCTGGTAGAGACATTAATTAAAGGGCTGCGTTATGTACTCACCGGTGGCGGGTAAGTGAGGGCGACTTCGTCGGAGCTGATGGCTCTGTGTTCCAGGTCGTAGAGGGCCCGGCTGAGGGGCAACAAGCCTATGCCCTGCAACAAGCAAAAGTCAAACAAATTTGCAAGGTGAACGAGCTGGAAACTTTTGCGACGTGGTGGGACATAATAAGGCGGAAAGAAAGTAGGCAGTGAGGTAACTTGATTCGCAGCGAGTTTGCCTGACGAAAGCAGAGTTCGTCCCAATGGAGCCGGAGTCACTTCCTAAGAACAATTGGGCCAAGTTTAACGCTTTTGTTCTAAGGCCGCAGGCTCCGTCCTCAAGTGAAAACATGTGTGAAAGTAGCTCCCTTGTTTGATTGTTATTTGCAGCCCACAGGCGATGTTCTGCGCTAGTTTTCTGGGAGAAACTTTCACCTATAACTTCTGCTAAACTATACAATTTTTCTTGCAATATCTCCGGAAGGGTATGAAAATTGGAAAAATGTTGATTCAATCAACTTCCTGATGTCTAGACAATTACTCATAATTTTAGAATCGATGAAAACGCACTGATTGGAATAATATAATTTGATTTTAATTTTTGTAGCTATGATTTCTTGTTGATTTTTTTAAAATCATATTTATTTGTCACATTTCTAAAGTTTTGTCAGAAATGAGGGCATCTCTCTTCAATTTTCTTAGCTATTGCACATTTATAGTAGATTCTAGATAGATTTCGCCGTCAATTACATTGACGACTCGGTTCATATTACTATTTCATCAAGTAAAACGTCGCAGGGAAAATTAATCCATTGTTATATGCAAGATGCGGTGAGATGAAGATTTCAAAATTGTCATTTACTCGTCCATTTCAAGGCAATTAATTATAATTTACTGTTCCGTGGGATAATAAATTCAAGCACAACAGCAGCTCGTGTCTTATTTCCTCTTCACAAAGAACGGCATAAAGTACCGAGTTGCTTCCAGCTCGGAAATGATTAATTGAACTCGAGCTCGAGTGGCGCGGAACTAACATGAATGAAAAAGGAAGAGAGACAAGTGAATAATTACCACACCTCAGGTAACTAGAGCATGGTAAATGCAAATGAATGGCCAATGGCACTTTCGTCTGACAACGACGTGTGCATGTTGCAGCTAATTGAGTGGCGAAAGTTGGAGAACGAGTTGCATCGCAAATTGAAACTGAAACTCATTCCACGCTGTGCAGGAAAAAATGGACACAAAAGGTTTTATCAGGCGTGAGGAAACGACCCGTTGGAATGATAAAAAGACGATTCTTTATGTCCGATAATCGATTGGGGCCGGCCGGCACACATTATGCAAGACGCGGGGTTTAGGCCACGGAAAGGGTTGGAGACGGAGCAGCTGGCGCCATCCGGCGCCGCGGCGTTCCACTACGTTCGCAAAGAACCCATTGCGCGATTCCGTTTATATGCCTGACGCCCGCCTACCCTTCATCAGCCAGGCGAAAATTAAATATGTGCGAAATCGGGCATCGGGCTGCATAACTCATCGATCGCTCGCACTGACAGCAAACGCATGAGAAATGTTGTGTGCGTGAAGGACGAAAAGAAGTTCACTAACATCTGTTCTCCCGGCAGCGCGCTTTTATTATTATTTTTTTCATTTTACAGCCCGCAGTATTCATTTTACGCCCGCTTTTTATTTCCGTGTGATTATTCTGAGCAGCGATATTGTCTTTTCCGCCGCGCTTCATTTCAATACTCTAGGCCTCTGGATGGATATAGGCGGGGGAAACAGGCAGAGAGGGTCAAATGGCCTAGTGGTGACACTTGCAATTTGTAAAAGGCTTGCCAACCAGATTTGTTCAAGTAATTTTCATTTGAACCCCTAAGGAAAAACTATTGACTTTTTTCATTGTTATTATACCGGTTACAAACGAATCCATTAAAGCCTCAATTTTACCAACGTTCAGATTCAGACAAGGCCAATATGATTCCGTTATATTTCATGGTGTCAATGAAATAAATTTAAAATACATTTTTGAGAGGCAAACTAAAAGACTTTGAACGTGTTTTGCTTCAATTTTCTAGTCATCTCACGCGTAAAAATTCATTTTTTTTACATTTTACTCGTGGTTAGCACAGAATGTATGGGCTTTAGAAATTTTCCACAAAGCATAGCTTTGACCATCCCTTGAATGCACCATATATGCGCAGCTTCGAGGTTGAAATATAAGGTTTCTTGATTGTCACGGCACCAAAGGCTCTTTTCTCTTCCTCGTTCTAGCTACGCCCCTGGAATAGCCTTTTCAAAACGGGTCAGAGCAGACCTCAACGCTTTTGTCCCGGAGATTTCCCATTCGACGCACCCACTTGTGCCAGCGGAGTAAATTAAAGCAGCATTTTGTTTACCTTGCGTCGAGTGGACCGAAAAAACCGTGGTCCGCCCGTTCACTCTCCTCACTTTCGCCCTCCATATACTTTGGTGAAATAGACCGGTGTCGGCGAGATCAAAAGAAAGGGAATTTACTTAATTACAGAACACGTACGGGGCGTGTGTGACAAAAATCAAGAGCCTTTCATCGCGAGCACATGTCTCGTTGGCTTGGAAAATCAGCGCCGAGGATCACGTCAGCTGAAAAAAAATGCTCGCATGTCAAAGGGGGCTGAGAGACTTAGCAAATGTTGGAGAGTCTAATCAATAAATATGAACCTTGCCTGCAAAAACATATATCTTTGTTACTGCCGCCACGGATCGGATTTCATTTATAACGCTGTATGGGCAGTCATTACCGAGGCATTGAGAACCATTACGCTGAGTAAAGGCTCCATTGAGAAAAGTTTGTGCAACTGTGCGGTCGGCGAGCTCTGCGGCATGTTATTAAAAATTGGCTGCACGGTAATAAATCGAGCTTATCCACGTCGCCATGCAACATATCTCTCCCGCGTGACATCCACAAACACAACCAACTTTATGGATGGAAAGTGCCGCACGGGGACAAGAAAAGCAATTTAGATTGACGATGCGATGCGCGTGATGGATTATTATATGCAGCGTCGGCGATGATCTGCGGTCGCCAACAAATCAATCTCTTCGACTGCACATTCGTTAACTTCGACCTCAATTAAAACTTCACAATGCCTCCTTCCATGCGTTTATTCACATTTGCGTCAAGTTTCCATTTGGATTTAACGCGAGCTCCGTGCGTTCGATTTGAAAGCTTTTGATCGTTGCAGTCGTCGAATGAGAGAAGCACGGCAAATGCAATTACTGCGTTGACGTCTGCAGTGTAATTTGCACCCGAGCAAAGGGTTGATTCGTTGAGTCTAATCCCTGCTACAAGAATTGATCACACAGTTTTGCATAATGAGATGCATCCGAGCGCTTCATAAGCACATTTTCCAGCTCTTCTCGTCTGGAAGACAGCGCGCGCAGTAATTAAACCCACATCAAGTTTTAACGAACGGGACGGGACGCGCAGCATTGCCGGAGCAAAAGGGCGGGTGGGTGGGTCAAGGGAGGCCAGTCGGGGTGAAATGACAGCGACAGAAATCAACAAGTCGGCTCCGGCCACATAAACGAGATTAATTTGTTGCCAACTTGACGACACATACAACACCAGCACGTCCCCGGCTTATGGCTGCACTTCGCCCCGTGTCACCGCTTCTCGGATGACTTTTCAGACGGATGAATTACATTGCAGTCGCCTGGCCTGTGATAGCTGATGGGGAGCTAAAATGCTGCTAATGACCGAGGAAGATGTCTGATCAAAAGGCAGCTTGCGAGGAAATCAGCGGGCAAGATTTGTTTTTCCACAGGAGAGGGAAGAAAAGCTTCATAAATCCTCGAGCGCGTACAATCAACAATTAGTGGATCGTTGGAGGACGTGAAAGGAGCGGATTCGATTAGGCGCCGGAGCAGCCCAAAGGTGATTTGCCGGCAATAAAGCCAAAGATCGCTTTATTGACTCGCTAGGGGAAAACAACTGCGTTTGCAGAGGCCGGCCGGGGCTGGAGAACAAACTGCAACGTCAAAAGTGGATCAGGGCGAGCAGTGCGAGCGGAGACTGAGTGATTTTTAATCCAGGGTCTTTTATCTGGCGTCGACGGTGCCGAGAATCGCCTTTTAATCCCTTGGTGCGCGAGAAATCTTGCGTTAATTAGTGCGGGGGCATGATAAATACTTGAAGAGCGGTGAGCGAGTGTTTGCACACACGGTGGTGTCTGCGAGTCGCGTGTTATTCTTCTCATTTGCATACAGCTTGTCGTTATTTACTTTCGTCAGCAGCAAAAGGACCTCGGCTCACTGAGCAGTGTGGCGCCGCCGCCACGCATCTCTTTATTATTTTAGGCTCCTGGGGAAATAATGTGTGCGCGCGCGTGCGGGGCTTAATTTATATGTTTGTGTGTATATATACCAAGAAGCCGGGCAAATACACAAAAAGGCAGTAGCGCACTCTGCATCCAAGAGCGGGGTTTGCACGAGCGCAGTGGCATTGTTTTTCGAAATACCACTGCGCTGATTACTCTGCCTCGTTCCATTAAGGCACACTTCACCACATCTCAAATGACTGGTTTCCTGGTTCAGTAAATGTGCTTTTAAAGAATTCCGAGATTCACTGAGTGCGTTATTTAAAACCATTTCTACCTCTTAAAAGACACTGAAATATCTGAACAGCTATTTTACTTCATAAATTCAACCATACTTTTAAAGCTCAAGCAAACTTAGCGTTAACAATAGTAAATATAGACAAAAGTCGTAAACCAAATATGTTTCTTTCTGAATAAAACTATCAAACGACTTTTAAATACAACTTGGAATAATTCTTTGTGATTATTATACGAAGAACAAATAAATATTTAGGCTATAAGATATTGACACATTTTAATATGTCGCTCCTGTAAATAACATTAATTGGTATTTATTATGGTTCAACAGCGCAATTTTGCCCCATACATTGCCATATCCAGATAAATAAATCATATAGCAACAATATTATTTATTACAGCCTAATAAATAAAAATTCGCACATGAACTTAACTAAACTAACGCAGGTTTTTTTTAATATCCATTGACAGTTTTCACACACGGAACTTGGAACCGACTCACGCCGACCGCTAGCAACTTGCCAAATCTCTCCAGCCTTTTTTATACACCCTCTTATCACCTCATTCCGAGCAACTCATGGTGGTCGAATTTCCCTGGAAAGTCCCAACCAAGTCGTCACGAAGTGTGCGAGACTTTTTGCTACGTCGGTTCGATTCCGCGCGAATGGGTGGTAAAAATGAGCACAAGCGTTTTTCGCTAGTAGGCTGTGAGATCATGTGACTTTGGCGCAAGTTCCGCCGCCGGCGTTCGACGTTAGCTCTTTTTTCACGAGTTTTGTTCCAGATCAGCGCCGCACTGACCGCGCGACTGCAGCGATGCGGCGACCAAAGGGGACTTGTGAGGGTTGCCTAAATAATTAGGCGCTCGCAGCAAACAAACCGTCTGACAAATGCCTTGCTTCCGTGCGGTTTTGCGTCTGGCTCGAAATATCGCGCCAAACGCAGCGGCTCGGAATAAAAAAGCAATTACTCGGGCACTTTTACTGCCTTGAAGGCTTTTTATCAAATTGCTGGAATTTTATATTTTCCACTGTGAACCGAATAATATAGCCGCTTAATGCTTTCGGAGGACTCCAATGACGCAGCCAAAGAGAATGTCATAATTGCCGGGCGGAAAGAACGCCGACGAGGGAAAATTTTCCCTTCTTCTTCCACGTGGCTGATGCTGCTGCTGCTGGGGATCGAGAAGAAATTTGGTTAAGACGTGGAGATAAATTGCCGTGGATGATGATGATACTTTTTGTTCTGCCGACGAAAACTGCAGCCAAACGATCATCTGTTTTCTTTTTTGCTGGGTCGTTTTCGCCAAAAACTTGGTTGATTAGTTTCTTGCGGGGAAAATGATAACAGCGCGCTTGCCACCGCAGTCTATAACGTTAATTAATGCAAGTTGGCGAACAAACTTTGGGCCGGGTCAACCACGGCGATTTCCGATATTTCTGCCAATAAAAGGACGACGGCGGCACCATCACTCTAATAAGGTTAGCAGCCGCTATGAGAGCAAAACTTATGCGTCCTTAATCAAGTGTCATTTCGGCGATCAAAAGTTTTTGCCTGGCCGACTCGTCGACAAGTTTTATACAGCTCACGCACGAGAAAAGGGCGGCTGTAAATAATGTTTACCTTTTCGAGAGCGCTTCATTCCACTCACCTTCTCTACGACGTCCGCTTTCCAATTAAGGAGCAATCAAACTTTTCCAACTGATTGCAGCGTCCGCTCGGCCGATCGTCGGCGTATTCTTTTCGCCGACTGCCCCTCATTTACCATAGGACTGATTCCGATCAGATTGAAGCAAATTGCAGAGTCGTGCCCACAAGGTGGGCTGACGAGAAAAAGGATCACAATTACCGCGACACAACTCGCCGACGGACGGGCAGTGATGCGCGCCCTCTGCAAATCCAATTACACCGAAAGGAAGGAAAACATCAAGCGAGCAGCCCGCACCAAAACTTTCTTTCGGCCTACCTGCGAAGTGGATGCACCTGCTCGGAAGGGAACGGATCCGTGCTGGGAAATAAATAAAAACGTCTCAGGCCAGCCGGGCTGTATAAAATAACCGAACATACAGCAGCAAAATTCGTTGTTTGTCTTTACTGAAAGCCAGCTCATTAAACAAATATTGGTCTGCTTTGTTTGAATACGCAATTATGGAAATCAAAATTGCTTTGGCAGGTTCTGTTCAGGGAGAATTTGAAAAACTGGAAATTCAATACAAATATTTATCTTGATCGTAATAGAATCAACAAACCGTCATTGTGTGAATTTCAGGTTGGAGAGAAAAATGACTGAAATAAAGGCTTCCAGGCAATATTGGTGAAAGCCAAAAATGATAAAAGAGTGGAGCTGTTGTTTAAGTCATTCCTTGCATTTTCTAAGCTCCGCAGCTTAATTTTCTGCAAGGCGGTTGGCTCAAATGTTTCCGACTAGCAAGCTGCTAATCATTAGCAAATGAAACACACGGCTCTTCAAACCACATGTTTCAAGAACCTTGTTTTTAAAGCTCCGCACTTGAGCAAAATACTCTTCTCTGCTTAGCATAGGACGAGGTGAAACCACGAGTTGAAACCTCGTTTAAAGTCTTTCCACACCCAATAGCCCTCAGATTTTCAGCAGCCTCGTTTTCAAAAATTCAAATTTCGGTGGAGCTCAAATAAATTGAATTTCAACGAAACCCGCAAAGTTTGAGCTTGCTCAGGGAAAATTCCACCCCTCCCCCCGCGATTGTTACATCGAGTCTGCTTGCGTGTGTATAGGATACTAAAATATAATTTTTCGCGACAGCAGCTGGCACGTCGGCGTTTTTGCCCTTTTATGAGAAGGGCACGCACCTTGGAAGAGGCTGCACAGGTGCCGAGCAGCCAATTTCGGCCCTGTTCCAGCCGGCGCGGGAGCAAAGTTTCGGCTTTTATTAAAAAGACGAGACAAACAGAGTGACACCCACTTTGTGCGGAGCTCTTGCAAATTCACGCCAGTCTTGATACACAAATACGCCGGGGAGTCGGAAACAAAGACAGCCCGACGTAAAAGCAGCGAGGAGCAGAAGAAGAAGTTCGTCGAATTACACACGATGTGTTCCGCGAGGAAAAGCTCAACGATGTGACGGTTGTTGCAAGCGCGCGTTTATTTTATGATGGAGGCAGGAATGAGATGTTGCAGCGAGCTAAATCACATTCGCTCAGCACTTTCGGCGCAAAAGCAGGCTCTCTCTCTCTCTCTCTCTATCTCGCGCCGAAATTTATTAAAAATATAAAAAATGGAAGCCGTCCAACTGCGGCAGTAAAATGGAAATACGAGCAAAAAATAGCAGCCGCGTACAACGAGATAATGTGTACGTACCTGCTCGACTGTTACTTCACTACTTTTGGCGCGCGTGTTTGCGTTTTTGCGGTTACTCTCCGTACAATGACAAAGAGCGTCAGCAGCCGGCCGTTCGGTCCTCTCAGGTGGAAGGCGAAGGAAAATGGAGCGGAACGGGATTTTTCTTTCTCGTATTAAAGAGCGTGACAAGCATATATTTTCCTTGGCAACGGAATGCAGGGTCGAGACGGGGCAAATTTTAGCACCATTGTTTCCTAGAAATTCGATAGGGTTCACCGCACGATCTGCCATTCTTCTTGGCACAGGCGCTCCAGCCGGCCAAATTCACTCGAATAAACGAAATATGGACGGAAGAATCTCTTCTAAACATCTTCCAAGTAAAAGGGGGAAACGGCCAGCGTTTGATTGTGCGCTAAAAGCTTGAAAGCTTTGCTGCTACCCAAACACATTGGCTATTTGAAAGCCGTCCGGTGAATAAGAGAGGCAGTAGAACGCACTATTTCTATTTAATCATCAACCGACAATGTAAACAAGCCCATATAGTCCATTAAGGCACGGTCCGAATCAATTAAAGTGCTCGGGATTTTTGCGAAAAACGCACTCGTAAAGTTGTCTTTGATAGCAATCAAGTTAATGCGCTTCGATAACGGCAGCTCGCCAAGCAAACGAGTCGCTTTTCAACGTGACACATAAATTCGGGCTGTCCTTCGCGGCCATTTTAGCCGGCGAGCATGGTACGCGGCATTTGTTACGCATCTGGATCCATAATTTGCCTATAAAAGGCATTAAAGGCTTTGCGAACGCCACAAAATATTCTGCGGATGACCGCCGGCAGGGACGTTTATTGATAGTTTACATCCACGTCGAGAGCAAACAGACCGGAGGGGCTGGAGCCGCTTTTCGCAGCAGTTTGCTCTTCTCTCCCGTTGGATGGAACGGCGCGTCGCTAATGAAATGATATGTAAGCTGTAACGAGTTTAATTTCGCGCACGCACAGCTCCTCTGGCAGAAAGATCGCGTTTCTCGCTGGCAATTACTGTAACTTTCAGACACGCTCTCGCAAATATTTGCTCCTCCCGCTTACAGAATGGCTCTGGCAGAATAATTCATATTTAATAATTGTTTGTTTGTGAGTTGCGTAATGATTTGAAACGACCTGTGTTTCACGGGGTGTCTGTTAGCCCGTCTGCTGTTTGAGCTTAATCGCGCAAACGCCCAGCCCATGCTACCAAAAATCAATTAATAAATAAATAAATTGGGGAAGAGCTAATCGTGTGCGTAATTTAAACATTCAAACGCTCTTGGCTAGTAATTGAATTAAAATGTCCACCATCAAAGAGGTGCATGCGGCGGAAGGTAATAATTGCGTCTGTTTCACAAATTTACCGAGGACAAATTTCACTGCGAAAACTCCTGGTAGAGCTCCACCGGCGGCTAGTCGTCATTAAGAGCCGCAAATGCACCTGTTAGTTAGTACGTACACAACGCAGTATAATAAAGAGAGCAATCCCGCCGCACCATTAAGGGCGATGATAATATTTCTGGCCTAATCCGAGGTTGTGATTCCACGCGAGAGGCTGGATTTACCTATCTGTTTGGACTATTAGAAAAAATCAGCAAATTTTATATTCGGCGCGATTTGGAATGCTCTTTAACGGCTTCGTAAAATGCGAGTCAGATGGTTTAAAAAGGTTGAAGATTAGTAAATTCTGGCAAAAATTTCAGAAATTCCGTTGCGAGGTTTTTAGACGCGGAAAGAGGTCACAAAAGATCTGTAAAGTTGGAGTTTTATTCAATTTGCAAGTCACTGCTATACTTTAAAAGCCCGAACTTGGAACAGAGAGAAGTTTCCATTGAACAAATATAGTAAAAAAAGGCAGCAGCGAACGTAAAAAGTTTTGCTGGCAAGCCTACGCACACAGAGTTTCATATTCCCCTGGGGGCTACTGATAAACAATTTTCGCGTGCTCCAGCGTTGGAGCTGTTTTTGAGCAAGTTTATCAGAGACAAATTCGCAGCCTCCCTCAGGGTTGATCTTTGTTGTCACATCCCCGCAGCTGGGGTTCGGTTAACAATAAGCCAGACGTTGCGTGGGCATGGGCAGCCGCAGAAACGAGCAAAAAATTAGCACCTAGCCGCTATCTTATAGAGAAATGAAAAGGTCAGAAGGACGGTCGTTGGGATTCATATCTGTGCCAGCCGCGGGGTAAATCTGTCTCAATGGAAACGAACCGAGTGAGACAAATTCTACTGCGTATCGCCTCTTTTTACGGCGTAATATTCGTAATTTTATGTGACTTTTAAAGTTGCAATTTATATTAGCGACGCGCCCGTCTCTCTGCGTGATCGATACGCAGAAGCCCAAGTTGTCAAAGTGCTGGTGTGAGTGTGTTTTATCAGAGGGCACGGTGCGAGTGCTTTATCTCGCATTCATACCTGACAAAGTTTTGATTAAAAATTTCCAGACCAATTTTCGCGGGTAATCATCCGTCAGGCGATAAAGCAGCGAGCACGAGAGAGAAAGGCGGAGATGTGCAAATTGATTCGCGCCCGTCTCGCGCAACGAGCTCGACGCGATGGATGAGAATGAGGGGCCTCTTCACGGGGGTCATTGGAGAGGCCATTACGCGAACCGGAAAAGTGTGCTCGTTTCATGAGTGGATTCATTAGTTAATGAGGCTGGATTCCGCCTATCTCTATCTCTACCGCGCCTTTAATTAGCCCAGCAAGATGATTATGCAGAGAGTCAGTTTTTCGCTCTTTGCCACTCTATTATACTTTCAGGTGCTGAATCATCACTCTAAATGAGGAAATTAATTCCAGAGGCACAACACGTCCCAGTTTCTCGCTAGTAACGAGTTGAGGTCAACTGTTTTAATTTTCTGGATGTAGACGTAAAACACGGTTGCACGTTTAAACACCATCGTAAAATATTTACGGTAACTGCTGCTTAGTCGTTTCCCGTTTTTCAATAACGAGCTAAACGCAAGCTCTTTGCTCTCGTGGTACATTTCAACACGCATTTCCCACTGCAATTTGATCGTAAAAACGGGAAACGAGCTGTTTTTTTTATTTTCTACCGATGTTCCGGCGGGAAGAAGTTGTTGCTCGACGTTTTCAAAGCCGTTAAAAACTTTTTGCTCTGAATAAGTTTCCCCTCTGGCTCCACCGGCGAGTGCAGTGCAAAAAAGCAAATGGAATTTGCGGGTATGCAACCGTCGCAGCCGGCGCGAAAAGCAGGTTGTCTAACTTGTCAATCCGTTTGAAGTGGGAATTAAAACACGGTGCCGGTCGAAATCGTTACGAGTCGCCTATTTAGGGCAGCTATTTAAGGAAGATTCTCGGTGGAAATCGAAATATCTGCAACAATGGCCGAGCTTCTCTGGCCTTGTCAGATGACATTTATTTCCAATTGAAATAAGCACAAAGTCGCTCCGCTTGACGAGAGAGACAAAAAGAGGGTGAGTTTCGTTCGCAACAAGGCCTAATTTATTCATCGCATTAAAAAGCCGTCGACATTCGAGGCAAGGAGCAGTTTTGCAACTTTATTTATATGCCGCCCGCACCACCAAATCTTCAGGGCCGCACGCATTTCGCCTAATGATATTCGCGCCCAGCATAAATATTTAAATGACTAACTGTGTGTGCTACATTATAACACCCTGGGGCCATTAATAATGCATTTCCTGGGCCAGCACAAGCCGATTATCAAGTGAAAAGTTTCACGACAGAGAAATAATAGCGAAAACAGCGCAGATTCGACTTTGCTTGGCGCCTCGCTCGGCGGAAAGGCATTTTTAATTGCCGTCGGCTTGGGCGCCGTTCGACATTTATTTTGAAGCATGAAAATTCATCTCAGCGCTGCACCGATAAATTTGAGCCTCTAATTTAATTAGTCCGAAATTGTTAAGTCAGGGCTCAAAGAGGAAGTCTTATTATGCGAAGGCGGAGGCAATGTATCCGCTTTTAATTAAAAAGGTTTTATTATCAGGAAAGTGCGACAGAAAGCTTTTGACTTAACGTCACTGTGCCGGGTGGGCTTGTCTTTATTATTTGCCCATTTGGTCTGCTCTCGGGATAAAAACAAACAAAACTTGTTGTTGGCAGTGGAAGCGTCAACGGCCAGCAAAATCATATTAAAAAAGTTTTGCAAAACAGACGGAGAAGCAGGAAATGTAGTTGCATTCGCACGCGGGCAAAAAGTTAGGGGGAGAAAATCATAAGGCTATTTGCCTCCTCTCCACTGGCGAACTTATTTCGCAAGAAGCAACAACCTGCTCGGTTTGGCCAATTACATTTCGCTTAAAAGCTTTTCCTTGACGTTGATGCCGCCAACTTCGCGCCACTTACGAAACTTGGATAAAAGTCTCAAAATTGGCGCGAGAACGCGGCGGAACGGGATCTCGGAACACGAAAAATAAATCCCGCTCTCGATGCCAGAAGCTTAGGATTCCAACCTTGAGCCAAATCCGAAGGGGGTTAATGCGATCCGCATGCAAATGAGATAGGGGATGCGGCACTACTCACCTCGTAAGGGGGCTGTCCGAGCCCGTCCGTCGCCTCCCATTTGTTGGCGATGCGAATGGTTTCTGCAGTCTTCTGTTGAATGGATTTGGTGTCGTCGAGCAGCGTAAGCTCGTAAAACTCTTGTATGTCTGCAACATAAGAAAGCAAATGTGATGAATTTCCATTTTCTAGAGCAAATGTCAGCGGCTGAAAAATGAAAACGGGATTGCATCCGAAGTGGTGAAATTCCGCGCGCAGCATTTTTATTTCTGAAACAAGACGCGCGCGCTCAAAAAGAAAAAAATACTAACCCTTCTCATTCGGGTCCCAGGGGAAAATCGCGGCTGAGAAATGCGCTACGCTGCTCGCTTTTCCAGCCTTTTCTACGCCCAGAGACATTTAATATGCACAACCTGAACGAAGGGCAAGGGATAATTTTATTTATTTGCGGATTCGTTCCGTGATGCCACCATTTTTTCGCTGCTTTACATTTTTCATTTCGTGAAATTTTGATGGCATGAAAGTTGCAAGAAGTTCTTGCATAAATTTCCAGCAGTGGTGAAATTACAATTAGCTGTATACTACTCACAGAAAAATCACGACTCTCTTTTTAATAAAGTAAAAACTTTATCATAAGTCCAGTTCTTTTCAAAAGATACAAACTATCTGATGTAAGGAGCATACGCGTTTAAATATGTTACGTCCCAAACGCGGAAACGCGCAATACCAGAAATTTTCATAGTCCATCCTCCCTTCGCGTAAGGGATGCCCACATCGTGTATTACGTGGACAAATGTACAATACCCGTTGTGCTTCCAACCTTTGAAAGTTGGAGCTAGGTTGTTATATTCAATTTAAAAAGGGAATTGGTTTTTAATGCAATTCTCTTTTTGATACTTAAGAGTCCCGCAAAAGAAGTACTTAATTTTTTTCAAATGATTTATTTTAATTTTATATAGAGTCCTGAGATTAAACATCAGTTCATACTAATTTTGCAAGAACAGAATTATTTTTTTACAGTTGGCAGCACATCGGGTATTGCACGTTTTTCCTCGTAATACGCATTGTAGACGTTCTGTACACGACGGAAGGATAGACATAGCAAAAAATAATACATTGTAAAATATGTATATATGCACGGCTTCATATAGTCAATATAAATTGTAATGACAGCCTGCGATTCGCATTTTTAATCCAACAACGATGATAATACAAGAAAATGTGTGATCTTAGTTTTCTTTTGTTAATGCCCCGCAACGTCTACAAAAACATTAAATTTTATATAAGTAGTTAGTTACTACCAGGCACGTATCTCAATGTGAATCTAGCGCTTAGTATTTTTTACACTAGACTCGCATATGAATTAAAATTGATTTGACTGAGTAACGGCTTTCCCAGATGAAAAAAAAAATGTATTAGAAATCTGATCTTGCAAGTAAATCCGGCGTCTTTCATTGTGTCAAAATTGAATCGGGCCGCAACAATGAGCTCCGTAAATTAGACTGGCATGGCGGTTCATGAGCCCGGTTCAAACGACCGTCTAGAAAATCCTCTGCCGTAAGGAAGAAGAAGAAAAAGCGGATAATCTGGCAGAAGCTTAAAATTCGTCGGGCAGAAGAATAAGGAGGAAACTCAGCTAGTGGAAAGGAAAGACGCACTGCAGCAGCGGGACTGTTCGCGAAAATTATCATGCACGGAAAAGTCAGAGGGAGAGAAAAATTATTATATTTTACGGCATTTCCCGGGTGGATTTACGATCTGACGAATTGCTACTTTACTGTTTCATTTTCGCTGGCTCCAAATCGCACTTTTTGTTTATTTATTGCGAGTTGACTCGCGGTGAAATACTAAACCGGAGCTGCACGGACAAGCTGATATCGCGTTTGTGGAGCGATTCGCTCGTTTTGTGCGGGTTGCTCGGCGAAACAAAGGGTTCAAAAGGGAGCAAAGGCAGAAACGAGCCAGCCGGTGCAGTGCGAGCCAGAAATATTTATGTATGCGCTGCGAAATAATTGAACCAGCCGCAGAACGAGTGCTGGCGAATAATAATCAAGGCCTTTTGCACGCGTACAACATGTACACGCACAATTATTAATTTCAAATTTCGACCTGATGCATGCTCGCAGTGAGGATATTTCATTTTTGCAAAAATATGATAAGTGGCACTGCGCAAACATTACTTTTCCGTTCGTGGAATGGGCTCACGAAATTATTTTGTATTTTGTCCCCGCGTTATCCCAAATTCGGAACAATTCTACTGCGAAAAGGTTAACTTTAAATTGAACTGACTGGAAAGCGTGAAACCGTGTTTAATTAATTTGATTTTGTTGGGTGTTGCAAAATATTCGTCGTGTTTCCCAACTTGTGTACTGAAGCTAACATTTTAATCAACGAGGAAAAAGGTTTGCTTGGGTAACAAACAGATACTCTCCGCTCATATTAAAAATGAAGGAAATCCAATAAAAATTCCATAAAAACTAATTAAAGCGGATTGGACGGCGAGGATGGTGAAAAGCCTTTTAGCGCCCAGCGTGTAGCTGATCAAAGCGTAAATTGCCTTTTACCAGCTCTCTCTCTCTCCCTCTCACTGTGCTATGCGAGTTCTTTTTCCACGCCACATCAGAGGGAAAGACACGAGGGAGCTGAAAACCAAAAACAGCGGTAATAATGCACTATGCCGTTCCATCAATGTCCGATTCCAGCAGCGGTCACTTTGCTCGGAGCGCGTACAGCTCTAATTAAAGTTTAAATCCTCTCTGTGGTGTCCGAGTAAATAATGCCTGCGCCGTAGCTCGCGGCGGGCACTGAACCGAGGACTGGCTGCCCGGATCAAAGCGAGAATCGGATTATGGTGGCCGGCGCAATATGATTGCCTTTGTTCACTCGATCCGGCCGCAAATGGCCTAAATAAATTAGAGCACGCGACGTGACTCGGCCGCACAATCCGGCTCTTCTTCAAATTACCGGTCTCCTCCGCGAGAGCGGCACACGCGGGGGAGGAGGTAGGTGCTTCATCAACCCGAGTCGAATTAACGAGTGTGTGCTCGCTCTCGACAGTTTACACATCCGTGGATTCGGTTTCAGACGCGCGCGCTCGTGTGTTTGACATGCACGCCGTCGCGCCCGCCGTCTCTAGCGCAAAATGAAGCCCCTGAGCAGCCACTTTCGCACAAGTTCGCAGCTCCTCGAAGAATTTCCCGCAGGATATTGAGCTCGTTTAGCAACAGGGGTGACAACACGGAAAATATGCTCGTCGCTGACCGTAAAGAGGGTGCTTCGAGCACCGCAAACTTTTCCTTCGCCGCCGGCACGGTTTTGAACGTGCTAGTACGCTGGAGGAGAGAATAATAACGCTCGAAAGTTCATATATTAGAACAAATATGAGCTAGTTTCAACCGCGTGCTTACTCTAAGAGCCGGTTGCAATTTCCCATCCAACCCTTTGTTGTAATTCTGAAAGCATTCCAAGTCTGACCGCGGCTATAGTCCTTCAGATAACGACCACAACTACTGCGCTGATGCCTGTTTAGAAGCTTAAAGCTTGCAATTCAATTTTACCTCAAACATTTAGTCCTGATAATGCAATATCAGCCTTAGGTTAGGCTGAAAACGTTGCTCTTTAGCCTAACGATAGTATAAAGTACTAAAGGAAACCCATGTCTAAGGTACAGATTTATCAAACAATCGACAATTTTTCTTAGCTTCTTTTATATACAAAAAGGCTTGCAAATTTATTGAGCAAAACTGATTTTCATTTTTAACCGTCTATCTAGACCCTAATACCATCTAAAACTACATTATGAAAAAAGCAAAAATCCCTTGTGAATACTACAAAATGTTTTAGAGAGTACAAATTGGTATGAATTTTAATTATTACTAATTCATCTATTCAAATACAGGACCAAAACATCTAGCGACAATTTAGAAATACGATTACATACAACTCTTATTGTTACAATGTTACAAGAATTAAAAAAAAATAAATAGACATGGTCAAATTTTAAATTTTAAATTAAAAATTAAATTGCAAAATACATATATTATTTATTCGTTTCTGCTGTCGTCTAACGCACTTTGATTGTTTTTAAAATCATCTGAATTTAGTTAAATTTGTGTGCAAACCATACTTGATTATTTTTTATTAAATTGGTTCCGTTCAGTTTGATTTAAAATTTGAAGTTAATGTTAGTTGCACATGAGATTCATTTTGTGGGCAGAGTTTTATTATATCTGTAAGTCAGCTGAGAATGCTTAAGAAAAAATTGATGAATCAATCTAATTCAATCAGAATTAAAAAAAACATCTAAATATCTATGAAAGACCCGTCAAATAATTGCAAGCTTTCTGACATTGTGTTATTATTGGTAAAAAAACCAATAAAAAATATGGAAATTGTCCTAGACTGTCGAAATTGTGTAAGAACCGTGATGACATTGCCCAAAACCATCTCAAAATATACATATTATGCCTTTCGCAAAACTTTTTAAAATTCTGAACCCTACCCACAAAATATCTTTAGAATCCAAGCACGAAATCGACTGATTTGAAGTCTGATCAACAGAATAAACTTATTGACACAACTGGTGACTCGTGCCTAATTTAGCTAATTTATGGATGGAGCAACGGCTGGAGAATGATTGTTAGTGCTCTCGTTTAAGATTTACGGCGGGTGATGAGCTCTCTGCTATATCAAATGAAATGAAGCTCAACAAATTTACAAGCATTTGCATTGAATTGGAATTTCAAATGAGCTTTTTACCGTGGAAAAAAGATTGCCTCGTTTTTGCTTACGCTGCTCTCAATTGGATCGCAAATTTGCACAGTCTCATTCGCTTTTTGTCAGTGAGCGCTGCCATTAAGGTGAGACCGGCTAAGCCAACCGACTGTGACTGTTGCCGACTCTAAGTTGATTTAGGCAACCGGCACAGCGTTCAAGCTAAGACGGTTGCTGCACGCGCCCAGCCCACTTTCCGGAGAGCAAACATGCAGAGGAAGGGAGAGGTAGAGCAGCGCTTTACTTTGTTAGTTAAATACAACAGCAAGGTCGGCGCCAAAACGAAACTTACTTAACATCGTCGCAGCTGGCTACTGCGTTGGAAAATCCATTCTTTACGAGTGGAAATTTATAAGCCGGGCGAAAGTAATTAGCCGCTTAAACAAGCCGAGAGTTTTCGCTTTTCCCTCGGTCAATATTGGGCCTGCCTTTCTTTTGAAATTGGCTTGCAAACTTTTGGCCTGCTCATAATGAACCTCGGGGAGTTATCAATTAGTTTCTTGTGTTTTTCTACACTCGGCAGCAGCGGTGCATAATTGAATTTGACAGCTAAAATGCTCAAATGGCAAGAGTCGGGTGGGCACGTCGCGGAGAAAATCAGCGGGCACGCATTAAATGGGAAATTCGCGCGCGAAATGCGAAGCAGCAGGCGTGGCTTCCTCTTTTTCCCACTCATCGTGCCAGGGGTATGGCCCTGAATTTTGATTAGTGCAGAACGGGAAATTCAATTGATTCGGCAGATAAACCGACCACAAAGGAGACGCCGCCAAATCGAATTTTTCCCCTCCGTTCCAGCCCCCGGGGCATGGCAAGAGCAATTTGGAAAAGCCTTTCGATCAGCACCGAGTTTGCCGGGCCAATCACATGCAAACATATTTTCTAATGAATGGCAAACAAGGGTTGATACTGCTGAAATCCAGGCACGGCTTCGCTCGGCGCTCATTACAATTCTGATTGAGGCGGAGATGGAGAGGGTGTGCCAGGACTAATTTGCAAAGTTAAGTAATTGCACCGCCACTTCGGATTCATTTCCTGTTGCGCGCACCACCATTGATCTGGGCCCGCAGAGACTTATCAAACTTGCAAATTGACGCTAATGTCGGCAAACTGGGAGCGGACACAAAGGTAATTATTTACGAATGTGCTCGCTCTGGCCGAGCAGTGTGTTCGCCCCCCGGGCAGAATGGGTGGTTTTTAGGGCGACGCGAATGGCAGCTTTCCAATCTTCTGGGCAGCCGTAAAACTCTGCTCGATCAAACAGGCCAAACGAGCTGCGGCGCTTGATATGCACGAAAAAACTCAATCTCGTCCGATCTGTACCGGGGCAATAAAATGCAATAGTTTTTGATGTTGCTGGTCTCGGCCTAAACAACAGCCGGGGGCGGAAGGTTTTTTGTGCTTCGGATCAAAGGACCACAGGGGAATTTGCTGTCTTTATTTCTTGGGTTAGATCGTTCAGGCAAAATTATTAAGGAGGGCGAGGTAATGCAAAATATGGTGGAGGCAGGTGCCAAATTGAGGGCGAAAGCAGCACACAAAGGGAATGAGAAAATGCGCGGTGTAATATTTGGTTATGCTGGAATTTCTTCATTTCGTCCAATTTGCATCACGGCTTGCGGCTCTCAGAGAGAAGCTCAACAGGGAGGAAATTTATTTTGAAGGTGGAAAACTCTTAGCAGACATCCCACGCATTTCGGCTAAATTGAAAGTCAGTTCTCTTTTCCAGCGTAAAATAACTTTTAAAAGGTATTTTTAATGGATACCAGTGAGCAAACTTTACATATTCATCTGTTATGGAGTATGTAGCAGTAAAGCGATCGACCTTTTTGCTCTTTCGGCTTGGGCAAGGCAATTCTATTCCATTCCATTGCCCCGCAGATGTATTCTCGAGGGAACTTTCTCAATCTCCTGATGCCCCCAGCAAAACGTACGCCGAAATTCACGCCAGGCGACACGAGACGAGCAAGGAGATTATCGGCGCCCGCGCGCACCTCGAAAAAGAAAATGCTAATCCCGAGGAGCATTTTCATATCTGCGGAAACCTGCGAGCCAAATTACCTCGAGACCGTGCGACATCCAATTTCCTTGATGGCGTCTCCGGTTTTAGACTTTGCCGACACAAAGCACTCGGTTTAAATTATGGCGAGCGGTGACTGGCTAGGGTTACCTCCACCTCCATCCGACGTCTCGGCTGTGCATCGGCTGTTCATTTAGACACAGCGGCAGGAAGTGCGGTGCCGGGCTGGGTGGAAACTCGGCGGCTAAAACGCTGCCAAATAATATGCAGATGTCTGTCCGTTATATACGCACTTCATAATAGGCAGCAGAGGCGAAAAGTTTTGCAAGCCACTTCAGCGAAAGAGTGAGTGGCACCCGACCGCCACTGGTGGGTGGTGGAAATTATAAATTTCGGCCGACTGCTCCATTAGAGATGCACCGCACTCGAGTTTTAGCAGCTGCTTTATCACGCCAGCCTGACACATGCACTACCTGCACCATGATTTATGGAAAGCACTGCAAAATTAAAGTGTACGCTCGCTTGCTTTCAGTTTTTCACCGGGTCGCCCAGTTACGCGGATGCAGGTGCAAATACATATTTTACGCTTGACCACTTTGTATCCCGACGCGTGCACGCAGCTTTCCTTCACTTATTCAGGGAAGCTGTTTCCTCGTGTTTCAGCATATGCAGTATTTTGGTAGCTGCCAGACGGTGAAGACTCTTAAATATGACGTAAATTCGTAATACGAGGACACCATGCGAAAGGCAGGTACATACTGCCTTGTTTGCTACCTAGCCCGGTTGGTGGTTTACAGACACTCTTGATTTCGCAAGCTAGATGTTTACGAATGTGGCTGCGTGCATTGTCACCGACTGTGAGCTTTTGTGACAGTCGTCGAGAGGAGACGATATGACTTTTCGAAACTTGGAAAGGCGTAAAACTAAGTTTATGTTGCGCTTTCAATGAAAGCACGAGAGTCTGTTGAAAACAACTTTGGAAGTTCCCGACCGCTCATAAACAGGTGTGAGCGTTTTTGAAGGCAAAGCACGTTACAGAAATAAACCTTGAACTTTTAATCTGCCTAACACATCGGCAAAAGGAGCACACCTCTCAATTTACAAATGAAATAATTATAGATATTAAATCTTGCAGGATTCGTCTGCAGCTCCTGAAACAATCACAATTCATCTTCTTGTGTCATCAATGTGTAATATTTTGCAGATGAGTACATCTACTTATACTTCCTTGTAAAAGAGTGAGATGTGAAAGCTGATTTTCGATTTATGTGAGAACAAGCTCGATATCTTGATACTACGAATTCTCGATCAGTTTCGCTGTTCAGCATGACAAATCAAAGGAATTTCTGGGTGCACACTCAAGTCAGCTTATGTGATATACAACTAAGCAAAGAGAAAATCGTCAGTATTTGATATATCTGTTTATCGTCTGTTTCAGGTAGTTCTTATTTGAAGATTTAAATCCTCAAGTTGAGCAAATATAACTAATGATTCGCTCAACTACGACGACAATCAAGTGTTTTTAGATAAATAGCTTCTTGCATACTTTGGCAAACGTTTACAGCCTTTTAAAGTAAATATTTTCATGAAAATTTAACTAACAAGCCAGCAGCCATAATAATCCCCAGTGATTAAAACCGGAATAATTTTCTGCCTGCTGGAATGAAACTGGTCTTATGGGAGGAGCGCGCTTTCCGGCTTGCTGAAATTTAACACCCGGCTTACAGTCGAGCGAAAATATCCCACTATGGGAATTGAAAACACTGAAATGGATGCGCAAAATAGAGGGAAAAATCTGTTGCCAAACTGGCAAGCACTTTTATGTTTATATAACTCGCATTACGCACCGATCCTTTTTTTAACGCGAGCAGATTAAAGAGATAGCAGGTTTAGTATTTTTAGTAACAAGTTTAGCGGCAAAGTTTGAAGAAACGAGATTAAACTTCATAAATTTATTTAACAAGTTCTTTTTCCTGAGAGTTTCAGAGCTAAGCATAGAGTTTTTGCTGAAACAAACTATCGAAACTGATTTATCAGTGCCTCATTCCTAGCAGAAAGAAAAGAAAAATCAATTCCACTGGAGGATTTAAGAACAAAATAATGAAATTCGTAAGGTTCGAAACCGCTTATTAACATAATAAATAAATTCCTCTGAAAAAGGAAAACAAGCAGAATTGTCTCAATAGTCTGGCAAAGTTTCTTAATCCTCAGGGTATAGAAAGGACGCAGTAGTCACTCACTGAAGTGCAGTGCAATTAAAAAGTTAATTATCACCGCCAACAGCAAACTAATTAACTATCAAAAACACAGCGCTGCAATCCACAGAGAGGCATACATGCACAGTTAGCTGAATGGCAAACGCCGGTGCGCACAAAGGCTCAAAGAAAATCAAGCAAGAAAAGACTAGAGAGTGTGCGCCGCGCGCAGTGCAAATTTAATTTGGCAGACGCGAATTAATTACATTTGCATGAGCGTGTTGTCCTTAGTGCCTGAGCGAGCGAGCGGGCGGCGAATGCAGAGCAGTGACAGGCAAACAAAGCTGGCTGGGTGTTTGCCATCGGTTATTGTGGTCGGCCCAAGAACCGCAAGGAGTAGCACACGCAATATAAAAGCGGCTGGTTGGCCGACCAGCTTCCACCGAGCAAATACAAAAGTGCTCACTCGAAACTCCGACGAAAAATGAGCAGGCAAAACTGTTGCTGCTCAACACACAAAAAGTGTACAAACGCGAAAAAATGAAGCCTAGATCTGCTGTGGTTAACATGGCTTTACTCGAGCATTCCAAAGTGCTTGTCAAGAGTGAGACTAGACAAGGGAGATTTTCTCTGGGATTGTAAATGCAGGCCTTAACACAGGATTTAATCAGTTCTACAACACAAGCAAAGAATACCAGAAAATTCATTTAAATTTATACACGCAGGAAAGCTTTACTCTGCGCGGATTGGCTAAAGATGAGCGGATAACCGTAACAGTTATATTTTTCAAGTGAAAAATTGTATCACGCGTTCTCGTACTTGACAGCCACTGTTTTGGCCGCTCAGACCTCATCAGCAGTATTCTACCTGTGTTACCACAGTATTATCTGCATAAAATGTTGAATCGTTGGTCGTTGAACACAATTAACTGCTTTCTTTGCTAGGCATGATCTCCCTGCGACAAAGCCCTTTCTTAGAAAAAATTACGATCCCAGCAATAAGTGAAATTCTTTTACTTTTATTTATTCTGAGCCTCAATGAAACATGCTCCTGCAGCTCAATCGAGATGAGAATTATATGGCAAAGTGCCGTACAATATTTAACCATTGGAGAATTGAGTTTTGAAATTATTACATCAAAAGGCATTTTTTGTAAGACTGCACTTTGGGAAACTGACTGACAATTTGTTTTCATAGGCGACTGATAAATGGTATCCGAACATATTACAGCTTTCGCAGTATTCAAGACTCACGGCTTGCCACCTAAGTTACGGCTTCATATATTTTTACGGTTGGCGTGACTGCCAGGAAAAATTTGACCAGATGACCGATCTGAGTTGCAATGAAAGCCTTGCAGATTAACCTCTTAAGCGTACCTGTGAACGCCGTTTTAATTTTTACACTTTCCTAATGCAATTAGACGGCGCTCAACAATTTCAACACTGACCTTCCGTGGAGATCGCAGCAGTAAAACGCTCGTGAAAGCCGCAGGGTATGGGTTCATAAAGTGTGAGCGGGAAAACGGTCTTGTCGTAAAAATACATGTTAATGCCTATCTCGGCAGATACGTCCGTGTTTGCGCGAGCGATCGAGAGGTAAACTTTTCATTCGTCATCGTCATGCCGTTCGAGCTTGAAAACTGCGCACGACCAAATCCCAGGGTGATTGAAATTCGGAGCAAACACGGTGAAATCCTCGGGTCCGTGCGCCAACAAGCTGCAAAGGAGATATTACTCGAGCCGACCGATAAAAATCGGCTCTTAGGATTTGCTCGCCGAGTGAGAGGCTGGAGTGCTTGCAGCTTAATAATTCACGCCGCTGTCAAAGCGATGGCTTTGGTTATGCAATAAATTATTTTTCCTCGCCATATCTAGCGGGCATTATATAAATATGATGTATATATCCGAAGGGGTAATAGATTCTGCATGCGCAGCGGGGCAAAAAGCATCTCCGCCACTTCATCTCGCCTTACACTTTTTCCTCGTGCGCCCCGGCAGCGCCATAACTCGACATTGGCTTGATTTAAGGGGCTGCTGCCGCTTTCTGCGCGCCAGTTGCTCAATGTCAGCCAAATGATCTCTCTCGCCGGTGCTGCAGTATCAAAGGCGAAATCGCTGCTTCAAAGGAAAAATTGCGTCGAGCGGAGCTAATCTAATTAGCGATCCGTGTGTCTGCCTGCTTTCTGCGCGCCGAGCACCAACTTTCCACGTCCAACTTTATTTTATGCACAAACACGTTCTTTCTCCGGCACGCGCCGAATAAATTTAAAGATATACACACGTAAATGCGTTTTGGTGCGCAGACTTGCTTGGCTGCAGCCTTTTTGCCATTCCGCTTATTCAAAGCCGCCAAATTTAATTAGAAAGTGGATAAATTTGCGGTCGTGTGTAAATATTGCGGTGACAGGTGTTGAATAAAATTAACGCCCAGCTGCTTGCCGCCCAACTTTTTCACGCGCCTGCTTCCGCGGGATTATAAAAGTTTGCAGAACAATTCACGTCTGCGTTTTCTCCACTTGGTTCCGATGAATAAATTATCCCCACGCAATACGATGGTCGATGGAGTTATGAACTTGGAACGTAGAAAATTAAATTTCTCCAATCAACGATTTCTCAGAAAAAAAAACAGCGCTCTCGAAGGAAGAAATCCAACAAGCGGAACACCATGCGAGATGGAAAAAAACGAAATTCACGCCCGACACCAACGGTTCTCTTCCTTGAACGAGCAAGGGAATGCCTGAAAAAGTAGAACTCGATTTCCCCGCAAATATACTCAGCATTTTAAGAATTCTGTCGGTTTCCTCTTCGCACCCAATCGATTTCGAAGCAGCGCTCCACCAAGCTGCCGTTAATTTTAGTTATCGCCCCTTTTATTTACCCTGCCGGCAGGTGTTTCACTCGTGCATCCAAAAGAAAACGTTCGCTCTTGGAAAAAAGCTTAAGGCGCCAACCTTCCCGCAGGGCTTTCTGCATACCAGGGAGATTTAATTCGAGTTCAAATTAAATTAAAAAACGCGAACGATATTATCTTCGATTTTTCGGCTCGGTCGAATCGCAATTTCCTGCTCATGTTACCTCTCGATTTGCCTACCAAATACGAACGAACGCTCTTGATTAAATTGCTCGGCATTTATGAGATTTATCCCAGTGCCCAGGCATGAAATTGCAGACTCGCTTTGCCACCCATCAGAGACGTGTGTTGTGCTTGCTTTCTGGAAATTTACAAGACCCTTCGCTCCCAATTCTGGCCACATTAACGCCGCCGGCGCTTCCTGGTATCTGCATCACAGGCTGGTCGCCGAGGTAACCGATTTCGCCATTAAATTCTGCGACACTGCGCGCTCTCTCTCTCTCTCTCTCTTCTCTCTCGCCGTCTCGCAACGATACTCACTTCTGATATATAGTTTGCCGTCTGGCTCTGAATTATTGTGTGACCTCTTGCTAATCTCGCCAGGCTGTTCATCATACTCGTGGGTCGCTGGAAACAGCTAAATTTGCTTTTTTTCTATCCTTATATGCCTTACAATTTACAAAACCCACAAGACAATTATGTTAAACAGCAGCAGAAAGTGACAAAGGAGGAACAATCAAACGTGGATGAAAGAACCCGCCTTGAGAAAAGAAACAGATGGCTTCGTCGAAGAAGGAAATTATTTTTCCTGCATGATTCTACCCAGCAAATGTAGAGAAACTTGACAGGCCCAAAAGAGAGTTAGAGCTTCAACTCTTCCTTTTACGTTCACGTCTGTCCTTAAGCAATATTGAGCTATTTTTCAATCCAAAAGGGATTTGGCGAAAAAAACATATGAGCATTGCAATTGCAAAGTTTTTTGAGCGCGCGCGAACAAACAATTTGAGCTGAACAACAGCATAAATAACCATTCCGAGATCACGTCTTTACTGAAAGGGTCTGGAGTGAAGTTCTAGAAATGATTCGTGAGCACTCGCCTTCTCACTCACGTTGGACCGCAATTGGAGAAAAAAGGGCTGAAGCGTTTTGGGGGCAAAAAATGAGCAATCTAGCGCAGATCGGATACCGCTGCCAGAGGGCCACGGGAGCAAATCACCAGAGACCAGCCCTTGTGATCACACGTCGATAAATTGCAGTGGCCCAGTTGACCCTTTTCTGGAATGCTTTAAAGCCGCAAACGGCTCTTTTACACACAGCACTAACGCTGCGCTGCAATTAATAAATCACAACAGCGCGAGCAGCGACACTCTTTTATGATGACATCAAATAAAATACACCGACCGTTGCGAATGAAACGGGCTGGAAGCGGTGACCCGGAAAGTTCAGAGCACCAAAGTGGCGTCGTTAATTCGGAGACCTGATTGCGGCGCCAATTGAGGTGCAACACTGCCACCCACGCTCGACGCTGGGTGTACCAAAGCGAAAATAAAGCCCCCATTGCGGCTTGCATTTTTTTTCTCGCCCGCCAACATAATGCTCGCGCCGTGTCAATCATATCTGGCGGAGCATTAAGCATGTGAACGTGAAAAAACGACACGTTTACGGCTGTTTACTGCAAAAAGACGACATTCGGTGCGTGAGCGATGAGTTTTATCTGCGCCGGAGGCAAAAAGTGCCGCAAATGGCCCTAATGGGAGACAGGCGGAGCCACGAGCAGGGCCAACGCGCCGGCAACAAACCTCGGTGGTAAACAGCGCGAAACAATTTCGTAAATTAATTAATGGGATTCGGCCGGCCGTTTGATGCATGCAAAATGGAGGCGAGTGTCTGATTTGCATGAGCAGTTGCAGTGACGAGAGAGACTAATTCGCCCGACCGTACACATTCGGTGGACCAACTGACGAGCGCGGCTCTGTAATTATTGCCGCCTGCTTGTTTGTCGGTAATGGGAATTTATGGCCGCGAATCAGCGGCCACCCCCATTTTTTGCATACGAATGAGGCTGTCGGCCATGCAAATAGCAGAAGCTTGCCTGTGTAAATTACAGGATTGGGTTATGTCGACTCAACCGGATGAAATAATCAAATTAATGAGAGGACCTCTGCCGAGCTTTAACAAGCACGCTTTTAATTTATTTTGCCCTGTGTGCTATATTCACTTCTGTTCATATTAAAAATTTGAAATGGTGGCAATTCAAAAAGTTCGGAACATGCAAACAGTAGCATTCTGAAATAAAATTAAATTCCTCGTGCGGATGTGACCGTTTTCTGATTGGTGCGTGGGATGATACTTCACGCGCGGCTGAAAAGAGAGCAAGCTGTAAACAGGGAAGCACGAAAGTAAACACGGAAGCTTTGAAAGGATCGGTTTTCTGTTTGCTTCTAGTTCGTCCAGTCCAGGACCTATGATAAAAATTAATTAGGAATGAGGATTCGAACTGCTAAATTAGTTTTTTAGCGCAAGAGTACAAAATCTTCAGTTTGAATTTGGTATAGAACGTAAGATTGGAGATTTTGTGCAATTGAAATAAAAAATGATAACATGGAAATTCGATTGATTAATGTTTATTAATTAAAGACTAAGAAGGATTATATTCTTTGGCTCTTGAATATTCAATCCAGAGCGCATCGGATGGGATTCCTGGCGCCGTTTGTTATAAGTGTCTCAGTGCCCGAGCAGTGCTTCCATGTCTATTGCTATCAGTTGTGGAACAATCTGTCGCCAAATATTATGTATGAATGAGAACTCAAGTGCGTTTAAACGTACAATCGAAGATATGATATGTTTTCCCACTGCTGTACAAACCTCTCTTTTATAATGTTTTTTTTTTTAAATTTGTTGTATTTTAGTTTTGGATGTGGGCAAGTATGGTTCAAAGTCACCCTGCTGGCTCATAACAATAAACAAGTTGAACCTATTCACAAGATTTTTCAATTGAATGTATAATGCATCCCGTGCATACTTGATCTACTCAAAGTGTGCCGCAGCGCCTGTGCTCTCTATTCCCTCGATATGTAGCTTCCTCGCAATTGGAATAAATACAGCAATAAAGCCATTTTGGTTTAAACTTTAATGCAGCGGTTCTTCAAATTACATGAATTATTCAGCGCCAAGTTTCAAAGCTGAGCGTGGCTACAGTCTCCGGGGACAAATTTGCAGCAAGTTGTGTGAATGAATAAAAGCAGCATAACACACTAGAAGCTGCCAACGAGAAACAGCAATTTGCGCAGATTTGCAAAATCTACTTTTGCGCGGTCGATTTGCAGCCCTGTTCCAGGGAACGGAGAGAAAAATGTGTCAAGCATTACTTCCAGAGCCGATAGCTAGCGCATCTTAAGTCTTCACTGTGAGCCGAGCTTCTAGGGCATCGGTAAATATTTTCCAGCAAATCGCCCGAATTGACAAGCGACGCGAGTAAACAAATGCAGACTGTGGTCCGCGAGGAGCTAGTAGCCTTCCATTGCTGCTCGGCGCTCTTCCGCCCCGAATGACTAAATTGCTTCAACAAAACCGTAGAACAAACGGCGTGAAAACACAATTAATTTTCCAGTTCAAGCATCAGTAGGTACAATTAATCAGATAATATCGCGATTACTCGGCTGCGAACAACAAATCCAGGGGTGCGATGGCAGCAAAATGTTACGAGTGCTGCGATGAACAACGAGGCCATAAATTCACTTCCTCTTCAATTTTTCGTTCCATGGCACCTAATCATACAGAGAAATTTCAAACTAATTGAATCAGCAGCCGCAGCATCTGGCGCACGGAATGAGATTTTCCCCAGCTGCCCAGAACAGGTGCTGTCTGAATTTTTTATACCTCGTGAAAATACAAGTGTTAATTGACGAGGACGTTAACTGAATTACTTTTTCAATGTTTCGTCGTTGGAGCCTGTTGAAGTGAACGAAAAATACGAAATGGTAGTGTGAAAGCGAATAAAGCTTGAATTCTGGGGAATTCCGGTCACACTCGTAAAACGCCGACGTCGCTTCGCTTTTATTATTTACTTTATCCTCTCGGAGTAAAATTTCTGCTTTGAGGCGCCGTAAAAAAAATCGTTTAGACAAATTGCGAACTAAAAGGGCAGGTTTACTAGCGCGAGAATTTTTATTTATATTCAACCCACGCACGTTTGTTCAGCTCGTGTGCGTGCAAACACCATTATCAGGGCGAAAGTAAAAAAGCAGGGCACTCACGTTTGCCGACGAAATAGCAGTTTAAGTTTTGATTTTAATTTCCTCCACGCAGCCGACGGAAATCAAATATTCCAGCCCTTTCGCCTCTCGCACGTCAGAGGGCGGATGCCAGCGATTGCCTCAGTTAATTTTTGCATTTGGTGAGGAGAGAGGAAATTGATGTTCCAACAGGCTGACCTGCTGATGGTCGTGGCCTTTTAAGGCGAGGAAAGCACTGCCAACCTTTGACAGGGGGAAACCAGACAGGAGCAAAGTTGTGTTCTTCAAGTAGCTTGTTCTGTTTGACTTCACGCTGATATTTACTCAGTAAAATATTGGTGAGGATGCCGAAAAACTTGTGGATGCCCAAAACTTCTGCTATAATATTGGCTATTTAATCAGAAATATACTTATTAAAAAAAGCTAAAGAGGGAAAAACTTAATGCACTTTCGTAGTTATCGATTTTTCGTGCATCTAAAAGCCAAGTAAGCGAAAGGGGTAAGGGATAGCTCAGCTACATAACATAATTAATTAAGCTGATTTTGTAGCTATTTGAATAAAAGGATGTGCTGAAGTTGGGAAGGAGAATATTTGTACTTACCGACCAACCTCTGGTCCTTCCCCCGTCGAGTTAGTTCGCAAAGCAAGTGGCAGGCACGCTGGCTTTCACGACTAATTGGATTTGGAGCCAGCGTAAATGCACGGCGTCCAGTGACCATTTGTCACTTCATAATTGCCAGCATCCCTTATGAATATTTCATTCAATTTTATCGCCACGACCGGGGCCGTCAATGGCACGGGCACATAATGCATTGGGCCCCTGTAAATGGACGATCGGAAGGAGAGAAGCTTCTGAAAGAGCACCGCTGGCCAAATAGAGAAATTCGGTCGGCCGCTTTTGTATGTGCGTGAGTGTAATGTGTATTGACACACTCGTCGTCATTCTGACGGTGATGGAGTCCCTTTTGTGCCAACGGCAAAAATATAAAAAGCATCTATAGATAGCGGAATCCCGGGCACACGACCAAATTTTTGTTTACTCGAGGGAATTTCTGAATTTTGAGAGACCCTTCCTCCAAAGGCAGCATTAAAAGCACACACATATACACAGACATTCTCTATAAACACGCTTTTTGCTTTCCACGAGCCACAGGGAAATATTTATATCGGTTTTAGAAAGAATTTAAAAAAAACGCATCGCTTACCCTGCCATACAGCTAAAAAGCAGACCCGAAATCCCCTGCTCGCGATAATATTTCAGGCGGGAGCGAGTGAAATATATTTTACGTCTGTGTGGAGCTCCGTTTATCAGCAGCCGCAAAAGTCCTCAGAAGCAATATCTTTTTTCAAGGCTGAACGCGCATTATTTTACAATATTTCGCAGAAACAGAAACAAGCACGATCCCCCCGAAAAAAATGCACAAGCTGCCTCCACCACTGTCTCAGTTTTCATCCCCAGGAAACAAAACAGCCAGCATTATTTGCAACAGAAACAAATAAAAACTCAGCCCACTGCGTGTGCTGCTCGGTCGGGCATCACACAGTTACGAGAAGATGAGAAATACGCGGGCAAAAGTTGCCGCCGCCCCTGCTCGACGGCATTTCAAGTGCGTGGCAAAAGTTTGAATATTTGTCAAGAGACTATTAACCTTCTCGATGGGCTCGTTTGAATAAATCAAACAAGGTAGGCAACCGGCGCAACGTAGGTGCACGGCAAAAAGGCTACTCTGTTTATAATCGAAGCGTGCCCATCAAACGCGCGCCAGCTAATTATCACAGCCAAGGTGCGGATTTATGGGCTGTGACTCCGGCCAAGAAAAATAGCAGCCACCAGCGCAGCCTTTAGAATAATAATTTGGACCGGGTGCGCCTTTATCGAGCGGGTAATGAGAAGGATTAGCGAAACGTGCCAGCATCAGGTGTTATCAACTCATTTTCTCGCCGCCGCCGCTTAGAAAGTCTTCATTAGGAAGCAGCTCGCAGGGTTAATGTGACACCGGAAATTGAACACGCAGTTCCGTCAGCGTCAAAGAAGCAATTCCGCCGTGCTCGTTGTGAAATGAACGTTTCTCAGTTCATCAACAAAGATGTCAAAACTCCGACGGATATTGTACCTTTAAATAACAATGGAAAGGAGTCTTGCAGAACCAACTTCCTCTGAGACTCCATTCTTCTAAAAAAGTAATTCAAAAACTTCGTCGGCACCGTTTTAGAGCCTTCATTTAAATTATGGAACTATTGATTAAGCAGGAAAAGCTGTTCCCCAGGTCATTATGTAAGGGCGATACAAAACGCGTAGAGTACCGTACTGCCTTCGGCGAGCGGGAATATTGCGAGACCTTTTGCTCCTGCCTTCAAACGGCACGTCACCGTAATGCAAAAGGATGAATTCGTAGCTCCAAGCCATTTTAATATAATCCGGCTTTTCCTTACACGCGCCCAGTATCAAAGCACACACACGGAGAAATTATTTCAAACGTGTTAGAGACAGACGTTTTTCCGTTAAAGCATGAGAGCGAGAAAGCAATTGGAACCCAATTTACGGTGCGAAAATAAACAGTTTGCGGGTACGAGTAAATATTTGATAGCAGGAAAACGGCAATTTATGCGGCGAGCAGTCAAGGAGCAACGTTCGAACACAAAACCGCAAATTTCGCGATTTCACCAGCACGCAAATTGAATTGTGACTGGTGGTTGTGATGTTTATGGGGCGTCCGATTCCCATTAAAGCGCAATTCAAATTTTAGCTGCGCTCTGTTTAGTCGATGTCGATAGACCGTTTTGCCAGACGCAGATGATAATAAAATACGGTCGGCCCAAACCAAAGCGGAAACAATGGGTGCCTCTCGCACTGGTCGGGCCCCTGAATCCAGAATCAATAAAGGGCCGTCATCATTAAACGATGGAGTCAAGCAAACGGACTTCTCGGCGCGACATTAAAAGTGACTTTCCGCCAGCGCATTATCCACATTAGTCCCCAGCCGCGTTGGCCATTAGTCACCCTGCGTTTAATTCGACGGAATAAGTGCATATACAGGCCTGTGACGAGTGCTTTATATTCCTCGAGGGCTCGTTGCACCGCCGGCGGTAATAACGGTAATGGTGGTGTCGGACAATGTACTTTACTACTCTCCACGCGGGCGTTCATTTGGCACGCGGTGAATTTTTCATGGCCTGCCCGAGCAAAAGGAGACAAAATGGCCTGCCTTTTTGATAAGGGCTGCTGCTACCTAGCGAATGAAAAATAATCTCGTCGCCTTTGTTTTTGTTTCTCATTAAACTCGCGGCGGCACGCTCGTTTGCTGACAAAAAGCGGCGGTTTGCAGGTAAGAGGATTTTTAATTGGATGCAAAATGGCGACAATCCGACGCGAAAAAGGGAAAAAACTCACGTGTGATCTTTTCAGCTCTAGGTTTTTAATTTTTGTCCTCACGCGCCATATTTAAATAAAAGTGAATTTGCACCTCATGGGACAAGGGTAGTAAGCATTTTCTCACTGCTTGCGCATGTTGAGGCCATTTTAATTGTTCTTCGAAGCTGGCTTAAAATTTGCCTGTGCACGCAGCGGCCTCAGCTGACCGCGGAATGTAGTGGACGCAATTTATTACAAAAAGGTCTTGAGAATTTTGCGCATTTGCGCCAGCTCGCCCCCACTGTGCCTCGCAAGCTAACTTTATTGCGGAAAAGTTTCATTTTAAATCATGTGCACATGTGGCGCTACATTAAGCCTCTGTAAATTTTGTTCAAGATAAATCATAGACTACATTATGGTTTCATGGACGTCCCTACAAAAGTTCGTCGTGAACGTTAATTTTTTTATGTTATATCGTATACTTGAAATTTATTTCTCTTTTAAAGAAGATAGGCGTGATGAAAGATTGAAATATAATGTACAGACCTCGTAAGCAATAGTATAATCAACACGGCTTCACGTTACACAGCCACTGTAAACTAAGGTTCAAGCTGCGGATTCAGCACTTCGCCCCCACTTAATCTTGGCCCAGCTTGCCTTGCAGATTTAGTATGGGAACCGCAAACTTTGGACAGCCTGTCTAAATCAGTCTAGCACATCTGAACTTCTTGAGATTGCAACAGTTAAATTTGTAAAAGGCCACGCAGGATGAATAATAGAGGCTTGAACAAGAAGGTCATGCGCTATTTTAGGAGGTCTTACTGGTACTGATGCTTCTCTCTTCTGCTCCCAACAAAACACCAAATTGTACGGCCATTGGATGAAGTGTGTGTTCCCAAAACTCCAAAAATAGTCAGATTAATGTGGTGAGGATATATACATCAAGGTTTTTAAAATTAAGAAGTCTAATTGATGTTAATATTCCAATTTTTTCCGTTCTCGCTGTCTGGACTGATTCTATTAGAGAAAATTGAGAAAAATTCCTTAGTTGGAGGTGGAAATTTTCCTCCTTTTTTATATCTTAAAAAATTAAAGTGAGAATCCCCCTGACCCTGCCCAAACTTACCAGGCGTAGTGTATCCGTGGACCTCGCAGAAGGGCGAGGAGGACTTGCTCCGGCAGCGGATAGGCCGCGGGGGCGGCTCGGCGTCGTCAGGGTGGGCTCGGGGCGGTCGGCCCTGGCCGCACTTTGTGCACTGCTGCATGCTGGCGCGCACCCGCATCAGCCACACCATGCCGAACAGGGCCATCGGCACGCGACTCTCGAGCAGCTCGTCCCGGCCAGCACCCATTCATCAACCAGTCTTCCTATTGTCTGTCAGACTGAGGTCTGCCCCCCGTTCAACCGCGCGCCACTCAGCCTCGATATGATGAATTCATCCCTTTCTCTCTCTCGCCAAAACCGCTGCCTGTGATTGAAGGGTGGAAATTAAGCAGCTACGCCAGCGGAAAACACGCGGCTGTACCTGTGGAGCCGCAAATGAGTTTCTGCCTCGTTTTTCCAGCTCGCTTGATTAAAATATTGTACCGATGCCGCGCGTATGATAAGCTAATTGCATCGCTCTACCGTGAAATTACTTTGAAACGAGGAAATTTCATCTCCTTTCGCCAAGCGCGAATCGATCCTTTGCAGGCCACGGGTCACCGCCGAATAAGTTTGAAACATTTACCAATTACTTTGTTTGTATCGCGGAATAATTTCGTGCTAATTACATCTGTCGAGTAGAGCGATACACGTGCATCCAGAGGTGGACGTCCCACGCAATTCCAGAAGCCCTCGCACGTGCCGCAGTAATAAGTCGAAATTGATACCGCTGCGACGCTAACCAGACCGAAAATTCCGGGATGGCAAACAAGCACGTCGCCATTAATTCAGCAATTAATCTAGCCGATCAACACACACGCCGAGCTTATTACAGGCTCAAAATCCAGAGATTAATTGGCAAAAGTTTGTACGTCAACCGTTGTATAAACTTGACAAGAGAGCGCAACAAACAAAATCGTAAACTTGTTACGAAGCCACGTGTTCACGTGTTTTTATTTTAGCTCTCGAAATAACTCGCAAATTGAATTAAGATCTCATAGGAGGATGATGCGGAAGAAACAACTTTGTAAATTTTATAGGAAATCTCTAGAGCTTGTGTTTGCACAAGGAAATCAAAATAAAAGAAATGATGAAGAGCGCTTGAAGGAAAAATAGAGGTTTGCTCGGTTTGTATCCATTGTAGTAAGGACTAGCAATTAGCAGTATATGATTCCTGCCTCGTTACGATTGCAGTTGTGCAAAGTGCCTAGCATGTACGCGGCGTGCAGTAGCACTCATGCAATCAGATACGATCTCGCGGCAAACTTGTGAGCGTAGGGTGGAGTTCGCAAAACAAACGTGCTCTGTTATTAACTGCTGTTCTCTGCGCACTTTCAGCCCAGCTTACTCCGGTCCAGATCTGGATTACAAAAACCGCTCGTTACAATTTGCAGCAGAATGGGCCGTTCGCAAAAAATTGCATCATTCTTTTCCCCAATAAATTCGAGGCACAGCGACAGAACTTTCAAAGCCTATTGCAAATAACAAGCGAACGTCCTCGTTCTTTGTGCAACTTTGCCGATAAAAACTCGGCAACAAAGGCAGACGCAAAGTTAAAAAACAAATAAACTAGCGAGCTGCCGAGTGTATTATTTGTGCTGCCTGAAACTCATTTGCATGCCATTGGTAGCGCGCTTTTTGGACCGAACGGGTGCTGCTCAGCCAGGAGAAGGGGGGAGGAGGCGAGAGACAAACCCTGTGTGTTCACGCTTGGACGAGCAGCTGAAGTGCGAGTGCGGGGGTGCAAGGCGCGAAAGTCCCGGATCCGCGCGTCCTTCTTCGGTCCTCGTCTACCGGGCACACGGGCAACACTAGTGGCGCGCTCGCTGGATCGCTGCCTGGCTGGCTGGCTGTGCGGCCGGCAGAGACCATGTTGGAGTGTGCGCGCGCGTTCTCGCCAGGGCCAATTGTTCGCGAGCGTGCCAATAGAAGGGCCAGCCATAACAATGAATGGACCTGCTGCTGCTTTTAGCAGTCCAATATCCAACGACAAAGGCGATAAGGAGCACTCAAGGCCACGGATCCCACGCCTCGCGAAAAGTAATATATGAATATTTGACTTTGCGCCCTGGCTTCTCTCTGTGCGCTCGCCCGACGTGCAGATCACTCGCCGCCAGCCCAAAGCTGAATTTGGTTTTCTTGTAAAAGGATCAACCTTTTGACTATTATCGTCGGATTCGAGTGACGAGGCATCAAAGCGGACGGCTAAGCCTCTCTTCTCCACGAGTATGTGAGTGGAAAAAATCGGAGGAGCCGGTAACGTCCAATTTGTCTTTCACACATCATGGAAGATGTTCCGCCATATTTATCTGAATCATTTTTCTACAATCAAAATACGCAAAACACATTGGAGTCCATATTGACGTTCTGTGTTGCAAAAATTAAAGAAAATTTTTACTCTCACACTGCAGCGTGACATTTGGTTTGGCACATGTCTGAGGGGCCAAAACTGTACGAGAATGAGCGAGATATTTTTCTCTTCATAACCACCTATTTCTATAGTCGATTCGCGCAGAGTAGAGCCATTTGAAAATTTTTGTTAAAAAAAAATATTGAAGCTTAAATAAAATTAACAGTTTTGAGGTTTAAGTGAGTACATTGACTTAAGTAAGTCTTCATTACAAAAGCATATTCAAACCATCTCTTAATTACTTGAAAACGCCTTTCATGTAAGAAAGGAACGCGCGGGTACAACAATGGGAGCAGTGAGTGTCTAAGCCTCCTTCAAACGTGCCGCGACAGCAATTACAAAAGTTTTAATTACAAATTGGTTGAAAAAGTGCGCAGAGCGCTCGACGCATTCAAATGCTCGCTCAGTCACTGACGCGAAGTTTTGAAAAGCGGCAAAGCGCTGGGAGCGAACAAGTTTCGCTTCATGACTACGTACGGCGCATCGAACATTCGCTTCCGAATAAAAAATTCGCAAGTTCATAATCAACCCCCGGCATCTGCACTTCCATGCCAGGCGATAGCTAACATTTTTTAATTGGCCACGGTTCCGCTGGGTGCGTAGGAGCGAGAGGATCGATCCAACGTATATTCTGATCGATTTCTCTATAAAAAAAACTATTGCGAGAGTGGTAACGTGTGCAATAAATATAAAGGCAGTTGGCAGAGCAGGAGAGAAAAGTTGGAAATGAACCTGTGTAAGTACAGCTCCTTTACAACTCGACGACGAAACTTTGCCAAACTAATGACACAGCCGACCATGTTTGCTGCCTCAGTCAGTCAAAACTCTCCGTGTGAAAATTCGGTCAATCTGACGGAGGTATCAATAATTCAGCAGCGACTGTACACATCATCTCATGAATCCCGAAAAGAAAGAGCCGGTCGGTAGAAATCGGGGCTGACCCTCAGGGGACGATTGGCTGCAGATAATACGAGGGCACACGGGGCCCAAGGGCGTCGACAGGACCATTACTCTCAGCCAGCCGATACGTATGCGCATTTATCATCATCGCAGCTTCTTTCTTCAAGCAAAAGTCTGACACTCAAAAGTAATGACTGCCTGTTTTTCTTTTTCCTCTGCTTGCCCTCTCCCTTTTTACTGTTATTTGCGGCAATAAGACGGCCGGATAAATGTATCGCCGAGGACAGGCAGCCATTTGAATACAGATTTGCTCATCCGGCTCGACGGGGGCTCCAGAGCTGTCGATGCATGGAGATGGGAAATGTGGTTTTGCCGCTCAAAAGGAACGAGGCGATTTCAATTGGATTTCGAACTCAATGCCTCCATTTTCAAAGTCCCACTCTTTCAACAGCATTTGATACTCTCGACAGCACTGTAGAGCATACCGCAGGCCGGGTGGGGTTTTCTCTAGTGGAAAATATGGCCGAGCACTAGCTATTTTGCGTTTCACTCTCTTGTTGGCTGCTCCGCGAGATTTTAGCCTATTTATTTTTATTGAATAGAAACGCTGCAAGTGTTTCACATTCAACTGATACTGAATAGATGTGCAGCAGTATGAAAAGCTCTTTTCAAAAGCATTTGCATACGCAGGGAGCTCTTAAATGGCGCGGAAAGGGCTAAACATTATTTATAATTTACTTCTATGCGAGCAACTTCATCTACTTGCAAAAGGGTTCGTTTTAATTGGATCAATGGGAACATTATAAAGACGCTTGAGGTTGGTTCAGACCATTCAGAACACACTCTTGGGACAGGCAAGTGTTTGCTTTTCTAAAAAAGCTTGACTGGACAATTTAAAGCCACCAAAACTTTCGTAAATGAAGTTAAACAAAGCTAGTTAACAACTTAATCTGTAATAGCGCGACGCGCTGCAAAACTTTTCATGAAGCAAAAACAGGACGCTAAAAAAAGATTCGAGAAAACACAACACGAACAATTGAAGCTACCAAAGCGTTTTATGAATGACCCCAATAATGTTGAATTAGAACATAAGCTTTATTTTTTAGATTTGAGATGTTACACGAGAGTTATAAAGTTTTTTGTCTAGTTTTCAATGGCACAAAAAGTGTTTGGTTTTTATATCTAGGATGTTTAGAAAGAGTGGAAAGATATGCAACCTGCACTAAAAAATGACGGTGCAATTACTTTCTCTCTGCAAGGATCATGTGATGGCAAGCGTTATTTTTACGATGTCTTAATATTAATTGTGCTTGTCTGGGTTCACTCCGGCTTTTTCCTCCTAGAGCTTGTTTGCCTGAATAGTGTCACCCTTTATCAAATTCATTTGACTTGTGATGCATTTTTATATTTCAGACTAACTGTGAGAATTATCATTTATCATCCATTTGGTTCTATAATGCAAAAGTCACTTTTTAATCTATTTTACATTTTAGGCTCAACCACAAAAACTAAACGCCATTGAAATCTATGCTATCTCATTTTTGTTTTCACGCAACAATTGCATAAACAAACAAGAAAGTTACCTGATAATTAGTTTCCTATAAAATTGGCATAATATGAATAGGATGTGAGTGAAGACTTCCTGAATTGCATATAGCTCTAACCATTTATCAGCATGATTCTTTGAGTAAACGACTTTTAGTATAGTGCTATTTAAACGTAGTTTTCACGTGATTCTCGCATAGATCAAAAGGAGAATGGTTTGTTTGTACCCTAAACCCAAATAATGGCCCAAAGTGAAAAAGCCAATTGCATCCGCGCGATCCATTTCATCCAATTTGCATCTTGACAAGTTGGGTTTCACGTTTGGCATCCATATCCTGCTCAATTTAAACTCCAGCGTCGTCAGCAGGGAAAAAAGTTAAAATGTTCGCGAATAGATTAAAGGCGCGGCGGTGTCTGCAGCTGATGGGGCGCGCTAAAAGCATGCCAGCCGAGTAGAAAGAAATGAAGAGGGAAACAAGGGCCGAGAGCAAGGATGCGGTATTCACCAGTGGGAAAGTTAGCTGGTGCTTGTCGTCCAAATGGAACCATCATGAAGTTGCGCTGGCACTTGCATAATAGATTGACAATTCTGAGCGCACCAGCCAACCAACCAGCCCAGCCGGTGATTGCATTACGGAGTGCGCACCGAGTTTGCAATTCAATTGGATGCAACACGGCACTCGACACTTTTTCTTCGTCAACTGCGCCGCCAGCTTTGACACACAATGCACCGCGTTAGTTGTCTTTTTGCCGTAGCCAGCCAGCTAACTCAGTCACCCAGAAGACACGTAAAAAAAGACATCAAAGCCGCGCCCCCGGCCGCTGATCGATAAGTAAAATCGAGGTCTGACTGACTGCGAGAACAATACGATTCGGAGGCTGGAAATTTTTAATGAAGCCACCACCCGCGTCGCAGCCTTTTAATGCGATCAGAATGAACGGTGGCGGAAGGTTCAATTAAAACCCGGAATGACAGGAGCAGGACAGCAGTTTATTGAGAACTGCAACTGCCGTTTTGTGCTGACTCGTCGCTTTCAGCTTGGCTGCCTTTTTATTAACCCGTCTCCCTTTTGTGAATCGGTTATGGTGGCTGCTGGTATAGTGGCTGGTAATTCTGCTTGCCCAGTCAAAGAAGTTTGCCAAAAAATAAAGTGCGAGCGAGCGAGGGATGGAGAGGCTGCTGCTGCTGCCTGTGAATATGTTTGCTCGAGGGATAAATTCTTAAGGGCGGCATTCAAGTGAGAAAATTTCAGTGCGGTTTCGCCTCGCCGGCTCTTCACTTTCACCCTCGGCTTTGCGGAGCCGGCGGATTATTATATAATTATTGGGCCTCATTGTAGAGTATGATCCCTCTGCGCAAGATCATGAATAATTTTATGGATTCCCCAATAATCATATCTGTGCGCCAACTTTTATGGCCCAATTTCTGCCAAACCGGCTTCAATGGTGCGCAAATCAAAGGAATGTAGCATGGGTAATTTTACGAGATTAAGGCGACGAAAATCCTGAAAGCTTGTGTCAATTATTCTTTGGCGGCTTCAGTCTTAAACAAAAGAAAACTAGCAAGTGCGAAGAGTTAGTTTTTCCTCTGCACTGTTTTACAACATTCACGGACCGAGATTTATCATTGTGACGGCGGGTTTTGACAAAAAAAAATGCCATAATCTGCGCAACCCTAGTACATCATGTATCTCCTTTATTTTATGCCGCCTTTTTTGTTCCTAAGGAAACCATAAAGGGAGTGAAATAAAAAATATTGAAATTCCTCTGCATTCATTACGCCAAAGTTAGTCTGCAAGCACCGTTCCACATGTTGGCCCAAAAGTACAGAGATTAGACTACAACAGCGCCAAGCTTTATGCAAAGTGCAGCGCGGTTCTCTGATTATCACGCAAAGCGGCGAGCCAAGAAGCAAATTCCTCCTCTCAACTGCGGTTCCTTCTCTAATCCCGAGGACAACCCTTCCTTCTCAGTGTTGCAGGGCGGGCACAAGCCGTAACACACGGCCGGAAAAATTCCTTCAAAACGTCGGCTGGCGCGCTTCCGACAAACAATAGACTCGCGAGATTAAACCAGGGATTTGTCGGCTGCGTCAACTCATTTGTGTATACACTTGAGTCAATACTAAATAATTTTTCACCGCCGTTGTGATTTCCCGCGGGACGACAAATGGCATTTTTCTGCACGGCGGAGCGCACCGCACAGGCCATTTGCTGCAGGCACGCATTCCAACCGTAAAAAATGGCTCGCGCTGATTTAATTAGCGCGATGGATCAGCGAGAGGCTTGTTTCCGGTTCAACAGGGAGTGCTTGGTGCGTGAATTTTCATTAAATAATCAAGATGCAGCCAAATGGCGTACGTTCCAGACAAATTCTAAGTTTGGCCAAAGCTGGAGAATGAAGGATGAAATTTCGGAAAATATTTTTTTAAATGTATAAAATCTTTTGAAGTAATACCCCATTGCGAGAGTTAACCCCTAAGGCTTATAACTCCAACTTTCCATCCATCGTCAAAGCAGGAAAAAAATGAAAAATATCGCTTCGTTGAAGTAACAACTAAACCAGAAAAAAACAAAGATTCGATGGTTTTTATCATTACTGGATCTGTTCACCAACAACACTTCTTTTCCCGTGCAATTTTTAATTTATTAACAGTACTCATTGGCCCAAAAATATTATTATGAAATTAATTATAAATTACCTGGAGGATATTCCATTTTAATCCTAGAGAGATTGTATAATATTTAATTTATTGAAAATAGAAAACGCGTTTTCCTGAACTTTCATATTTTTGGCACTTGACGGATAGGTATCCTGATTTTGAGCATATTTATTTCCTGCCTAAAATGCTTCCGATATCACCTCCCGTTCGGCATCGCGGTGGAGACGCTTGGCTGATGAAATTATTATTCGCATGTCAGATAGTGTCTCCTTTGAGGCATGCAACCCACAGGCGAATCCCTTCAAGAGCAGGTGAGCGGGCACACAGAGTGTGCAGAGCATATCCACGCAATACTACGGGATAAAATTGTGCTGAGGTGGGGCTTCGGAAAATTGACATGAGAGAGAGACGGTAGCGGCGGCAACGTCGTTGCAGAGGAAACGGAGCAGGAAGCATTGTGCTGATAATTATCGGCTCGATTATTCGAAACCGCCGCCTTCTCTGTGAGTCGGCCGAATCGCACACAATAGATATCGATCGAGATAGTTGCAGGCTGGGGCCAAAGATTGCAGCACGAAGTGCGCGGACCCGGCGCGCCACCAGCTTTGCCGGATTTGTGCCAGATGGCCTATTTTCCCTTTTTCCGCATTTCCACACTGCAAAACCTGTCGCAGCCGGTCCGAGTCTCCACGCCTGTGGAGACAATTGCGGCGTGAAATTCGCGGACGGCTGCTTTTTCACATCCGGGAGCAGCCACTCGAATAAAGCAATTTTCATTCCCGCGGCGCGCTGCCACTTCAATATTAATTACTCGGTTGGCTCGTTGCTCTCTCTTCAATTGCTGGATTTGTGTTAATAGTTGATGGACAACGCGTTTGAATTGCGATAGTTTAATTTCACTCGCCACCGAATTGGGCAAGCGTTGGTGTTTGTTTCAAGCTTGCGTGCCACTGATGCTCGTTCGGCGCAAAACAAGGCGCGTAATGACGTTATTTGCAGATGCGATCAAATTGCCATAAATTGCTTCGTTTGATTGGCATTGACTGACACGCGCAACACACTGGCGACTGTTTCGCATTCATCTAATGAGCGCCGCCGGTTCCTATTCAAGCGCAAATGTACGGCCTATAGAGCTAATTAACCCTTAAAGTGAAAGGATGCTGTTTTTTCTTCAGTGGTAGCACCCTGTTAAAATGCACAGAGGGAGTAGCATTTTTACGTTTGAGTTTTATTCATTCATTCATTCACCGAGCAATAAAGGAAAATTGAAAATGTTAATTACATCATCAAATCATTTCATAAACACATGTCACATTCAAACATCAACAAGATCTGAAATTGATCTCTTTGAGAGAATTATGAAGATTAATTTTGAATATATGTGGGTTTCATTTAGTGCTTCCCGGGAGAAGCAATCAAGCGATGTGGAATAATTCACTGCGGACTGCTAAAAGGGCAAAGGCAATAGTGCCTGCTCAGAACGTTTTTAAATATTGACAATGGATATTTTTTAAATATGCAATCGAAGATTTCGTTCAAGAATTAAAAAAACAGGTATTTCTGGATAGAAGACGTCCTTGTTGTTCTTGTAAATAAATACGGCTTTAGCTCAATTGTAAAAAACGTGTCATCTCGCTCTCTCAAGCTGCCTCGTAAAAAAGTTACAATAATAGTGTAACATTTAATAACCTACTTTTCTTGCAATTGTGTCAATATAAGTAAGCCTTTGGTGTTCAATCAATTATCTGTAGTATCAAGAATAAAATCGGCTCCTATAGCATGAAATGCCTTTATTTAAATTTCTTCCATTAATCAGATAGTTTTAATTGAATGGCATGCACACATTTCAGAAAACAACTAACCCAATTTACAATGCAATTAAATATTTTTTCGATTTTTACTAAAATATTTTCATATAATTTGTTGTAAATTTCAGTTAATCGTCCAATTTATTATATATTTATTAGATTGTTGCGATTATCGTCTCCTTTTAAGGTCAGGGGGTGTTAATAATTTAAAGTTAATCATTTTTTAGAGGTTGTTGAAAAAATTAGATCTAATGTAGGATCAATTATGTTGTTATTCGTTCTCGTTTCCAATTGTTTTTTAATCATTTTTCAATATCCTTCCTAATCTTGGAAAAATTTCTCACTCCATCTTGAGATTTAATTTTTCACACAACCTTACAATTGTATTCCCGGCCAAGGCTATATTCTAAAATTCCCTTGCAGAAAAATTGGAGTTTTAAAATAAACTTAACGTTCTTAATATTAATTATCTGTAAATATTATTTTAATGCTTTCGGCCGCTTCAAAGTTTGAAGTTAGAAGATTACAGGAGTCATAGTAATATTCCGGCTACGTGCAAAATAAAATTTGATATGAGTTTATATTACACCGTTGGAGATCTGAATCAAAGTAATTCAATAAAATTGAGTGGACCAACTAACTTGATGCTTTACAAAGTTCTCTATTTAATGATTTTCAAAAAAAGCAGAAATTAATTTTGCAGATGCGGAGTCACCCATCAATTATTATTACAAATATCACAAATCAAATAAGGTCACTGGCAGTGCCGAATGGAGCGACGTGAAACGCGATAGCTTGGCAGACATCTGCATTTTCTGCTTTCAACGCTGTCGATGGGCGAACAAACAGCGCATCTGTCTGGTAATTCAATCGAAGAGGTACTCACCGAGCAGCGCCTGGAAGAGTCTGGACTTGAAGATGCGGATGACCCTCTCGATGGCCAGTCGGAGCTGTTTGTCTTGTGGCCGGGTCAGTTTGGAATGGTAATCCTCAAGTAACTCTAGGGCCCGGTGGGCCTCTGTCAACACAACAAACAACGCCGTCCAAATCACTTTGCTGCCCCATTCATCATCTGCGCTTTTACTGTTTGTTTTAGCTTCCACCGACCACAATTACAACAAGGGAGAGAAAAAGAGAGAGTACATAGTGTCTAGTCGAAGAATATAGTGGTAAAAACGACTGCTCTTGCTCAGACAAAAGACAGAGAAGCAAAATCAAAAGATTTCAAAATACAAAGAAGTGCTCATATATGTGGATGTCTACGAAAAAATATAGCTAAAAATAACTGACGGAAGGGTTGAGATGCGGCATAAATAATAAGAGAGATTTCCAAGGCAAGTGCTGTTTATTGAGCTAATAATTGATGATAAAGATTTACAATTACAGCGACAAACAACATGCAAAGTACATGATTACATTACAAAAGTAGCAGACGTGTTTTGTGTGTGTAATAAAATCTGGAAAACAAAATTTATGGCAATCGTGCAGTATCCTTTCGAGTGCTGACAATCTAAGAGAATTCTTGAATTTGCTTTCCTGCCTGAACAATATTATATTATAATATTATTTGATCAAAAAATTAGTTGATTAGTCACTAGTCAGTTAAGTGATTAATTTTGAAACCACGCAGACAAAAGGTTAATTATTGTGTTGGTCACTCGATTAGATAGGATAACAGTCATTAATCATCGTGAATTTGGCCACAGTTACTACTATACAGACACATTCCGTGACTGGGTGCGACAAAACAGGCCGCTCGACTATATACTAGGGCAATTTTCTCATATTAACAGGCAATACATGCGACTTCCAGGGAAAAACGAAACTCGGTTTCCGAGCAAGCCAAGCAGCGGGAGAGTATCGACTTTCGTCGGCTTATAATTTATAAAATAATATTGGTGACACATCGTAAATATTTGAGGCGGAATCAAAAAGGCGGTGGTGCGTCTGCTCAAAACAAAGGCCATGCAAATAATCGGTCCGCAAACAAGAACTTCGCCATTTCAGCATGACAGGAGTCCTGGCCGACTTAACTCTATCTAAGACATGGTCTTACCACCTTGTTTACGAACGGGCATCGGGGCTGCTCCTTTTCGTACCGCAGCCTCCCTGACACTTCTGTCTTATCGTGCTCACACGGCAGCCGCGGTTGTCTGCTGAAGGAAACGCCGCCTGAAAGCGAGACGAGTGTTAAAACACGTCCGAAGGGCCCCGTCGTCCGCCTCCACTGTCGTCCCGCGCATTCAACCCGTCGACCCAAATTCTCACCTGAATTCGCCACCAAAATAACCCTTTGATAACCGTCACGGATCGAAGATGGCTTCCAAAATTTTGCACCCTGCCTCCCCTAATGACGTCAGTTTATGGCGGCTGCGCGCACTGCTGGAAAGGGGGGCGTGCCTGCCTAACATGTGTTTTGCACAACAAAAAATAGATACACAAGAAAAATTGTTATTCGCTGGTGCGAGTGAGATTTCTCTTTGTATCTTTTAGGAATTGAAATTGACTGAACAAGTTTCATTATGATACGATCTTCTTTAAGACTTTATCATGTAAGTTTCACATTGTATGATAGTATGTATTTACATAAATTATTATGTAATCAATATTCAGACATCTCGGCTGTTGAGACCTGTGATCAACAGAAATAATCCTGCTTTGGGGGCAGGTTTAATCAGAACAGAGAGCTTGCCAACTCGATTTAAATCTACCATACCTGTGGCTTCCGAGAAACCTGAGCAAGTGCAAGAAAATCCCGGTTTCTTGAAGAGAGCAGCGCAGAAGCTATTTGACACCTCCAGAGGAGTAGGGCTAAAAATTGAAAAATTCGCTTTCTTACATTGACCTCACCGATTTGTATTTGAATTTTCAGAAATATATTGCGTTGGGAGTCCTTCTCTATGAGAAATGTGCTAATGAGCCAAACTTTATAGAATTTATTAAAGGTATGAACGGTTTTTTAATTCAGTTATGTATTTCTGTTAATACAGAGATGAATTTCCAGTTTTAGAGTTGCCTGATACTTTCAACTCATGGTTTCTGATGACAGAATTGCACATTTGGATGGTCATGACTAAGTGCACAGGTCTAGATAACAATGGGCGACACATGAGGAACACAATGGTGAAAACATTGTGGGATGACTGCTCAGATAGAATGAAGAGGCTTCAGGTTTGAAACTAAAAAAGGCCTCGCTTTTACTCAAACTTTCTGAAAACAGGTACCAAGAAGAGGAGCCGTTTTGCAGACTCTAGATCATCAACTTCGTGCAGCTATTTTTGCGTACGATGAAGGAATCATGACATCTGACGTTGTCCTTGCGAGTGCTCTGTGGAGGCGATTTTATAGCGATGACAGCGCTGATATTAAATCTAAACAACTGGAAATTTTGGTTTCTTACGTCAGAAGACAGGTTTGTTTCTGAATCACAGAGCTTTGTTCTTACTAAAATGCTTAAATTCCAGATTGAAGAGCTGCACAAAATAAGTGATGAGAAGTTCTACAAAAAGCCTTCATTCAAATGGGTTTCATTAAAGGAGTAACTTAAACAGTCACTTTAAATAAAATTGTATCCATTCTATAATTACGAAGGTTCATTGGAAAATTTATTAGTAAGATAACACAGATTTATGACTACACGTTAGTTTAAAATATCGTGATAAGTGCAAAGACTCCATAAAGTAACGCACATGGATATGCAACCAACAGCAATTGGTGTTCCATATTAAGCATTGCCACAAACAACTTTGAAGCTGACAGTGAACACCATCCAATCGTCAGTCCTGCAAGCACAGTGCCCACAAATCCTAGAAACAAAATTGCGTTTAATTGGAGCCACAATTATATTTACTATAATTTATTTCAATTTCAGATTGCAAATATTGGCAAGTTAGAAAATCAATAAAAACATTGCGTTGTTTTTGATCAATTTAAATAAAAGGAATAAATGTTGCCATCAATTTATCTAATACCTGGGTGTAAGCCAGAGATGCGAGGCAATTAAACAGGAAATATTTATTTAATTAAAAGAGGGCAGTTTCTTATAGCTATTGGATAATAAATTGATAAATAAAGTTGAAAGTCGGCAAAATTACCATTTAATTAAATTTGCAACCCTAGAAAGCGATACAAAATCAAATTAATTTACCTTGCAATGACATGAGTACGTTGATCCCCGCAAGTCCAACCATCGGCAGGAGACAATATCCAAGAACAGACACAACTGCTCCAGGAGTTGTGCCATCTACAGTCATCAGGGTGAGGAGGACGTACATGGCTGAGCATCCTAGGATTCCAATCCCATAAATGTATCCAAAGTGGGCTTTTCCAATAAGGAGCAGGAGGCTTCCCAATGCAAGACAGAAGACCAGAGGACCAGCCATGTCTGTGTCCTGCAAGACCGAAGCCTCGGTGGCTCGGAAAGGGTTTAATACACTCAGGGTTTTCTGTATAATGTGGTCAGGGTTGATGCCAAGCTCCTCAAGCAAGGGAGGTTCGTCTTCAAAGTCTGTCGAGCCACCCTGTAATAAGGAATAAATCAAAATAAATATTGAAGCAAAGAGCCAAAAGGAAGAATAATTTTGTTTAGACCTTGAAAAACAGAGTGCGCCAAATTCTCTGCAAAATGTTAAAATATCTTATTTTGCCTGGCAAAATGAGGGCAATATTATTGGGAAAATTATTCTGTCCCACAAAATATAACTGGTTCAACCCTGAGCAACAAAAACACAGTCTTTGACTTCCAAAGAAGGGCGTGTTTGTACCTGCGGCCCAGCTGGAATTGATGGGGTGAAAATCTCGCCGGTGTAGGGTGCGGCTGCTGCTGTAGGGTCCAGGTAGGGGTTGGACGCATACTGTGGAGGTTGCTGCGCCTGTTGATAGTTTTGCTGCTGCTGAGTGTGGTCGAACGACTGGAAAGACAGCTCCTGCGGGTTGGTGCCGAAGTCGGCGCCTGACAAATCGAAGCTGTAGGCATTTTGCTGGGGTTGCTGCGGGTCACCCCAATCATTGGTGTACGACGTGTAACCGGACATGTCTGCAAACACCACCTGCGAGGCGAGAAATTATTATGTACTCGACTTTTATAATGACATTAGCCAGATGACCCGTCACAACAAAACATCGGCCAAGTGGTCTCGTTTGGTTTCAACAAGCAACGTGAGATGGAGCGGACGGCACCGCTGGCAGCTTTACAATTTTTGTTGGCTGCCGCTGCACAGTCATGCACAGCGGATTGCCTAACTCAAACCGGAAAGGATCGCAAGACTGAATAAGTGAAAACAAATGAGAAAAACAGATAGCCCATATAGAAAATTTTCTTAAGGAACTAGGATAACACTAAACTAAAACTAACTTTCAATTTTTTGGCTGAGGTTCGGTTGCGGTGACCATTCATGGAAAACGGATTTGACATATTGACGTCGAAACTTACAGAGGACACACTAACGATACTTAAATCATACTATTACATAATTGTTAATATTTTTTACTTTTTGTCAACGTTTCCAAAGAAAAATATTTTGTCACGTTTGGATGTTTGCCTTTTAACTTAAACACTATATAAAATGGATATAATTTTTTAATTATTTAAAGTGAGAATCAATGGTACACAGCAGCCAGTAAAATTTCAAACACCAAAATATTTTATCGTTCTATCAAAAACTGGCTAAATAAATTTTATAAATGCCAAATTTATTACTTCAGAAAATAATTCCAAAGAGCAACTGGATTCCGCGAAAGTTATCTTCACAAATGACTATTTTCAATGCAAAAGGATTAGTCAGCACATTAAATTTATCAAGTGTTGCTAAAACACAAACACAGATTCCTAATCTCCATCGTCCCGCCCATCTAAGTTTTTTGGCAGAGTAATTTTGAAATAAATGCCATTCCATTCTTCGCAAACGCTTCACCAAAAGGAGCTGCTGTATTGAGTGGTATTTAATGTTTAAATAATGACAGAAGCGATTTGGTTGTGTCTTTATTTCAAATTAAATGGACACTTTAGTGCAATTAGCTCGCTTCTCTGCGCTTCAATACAACCGCTACTAGGTTTTCGTGGCACGAGAGAGATTGTCGATTTGCAGCCACCCATTAAAATCCTCCCTTTCATCTCGTAGCATGCTGCAGCACTTTTTGCCGCGCTGACACAAAAAGCTCAATGCCGCTGTTACTTTTTAATCTAAATTTAATTTCAGTCTTCTGCTAAATGTCGTCTGCCTATTATCACCAGCAGCATGCGATAGACTAATAATAATTCTCTGCGCAGAAGCTATGTATTCGCTTATTACAGCGGCAATTTTTGCTTCTTTTGTCAAATAAAAAATATATCCCCTTTCTTCAAGTGTCATTTATCATTTCAAAAGACTCTATTTTAAGGGTTTTGGGCAAAGGGTAAACAACCGTGAACCGACGCGAAACTATCCAAAAATAACAATGCGCGTGTGTATGAAGAGGAGAAATAGCAGGACACAGCGCGGCACATTTTCTGTGTGACTCATGCCTCCGCGTCGGCCAAACTTTCCCACTGATCCTTCGCACAAAGCAAAATCCGATTTCCTGGTTCAGCGAAACGACAATTATGTTGTAGAAACTATTAAAAATCTCTAACCCTCTTTCTGGTGTTTATTTTGACAAATACATCTATTTGTCTGGATATGGCAATGAATGGGGCAGAATCACCCTGCTGTTTAGTTTGAAACTTAAATTAGTCGGTCAGTCGCTTTCTCCTTTTTATGATTGTCAAAGACGTTTCTGTGCGAAGAATAACATATAAAAAATAAGTCACATGATTTGTTTTACTAAGTATTTGTAAGTATTTGAAAAAACAAGACTAACAATCAAAATATTTTAGAGAGTCACAAACTAACGTAACTATAATTCTTTTTCACTTCTCTTCATTCGTTTCATTGACAATCTTTCTTCAAGAATTCAAGTGCGTTTAAGGAGAAAATCGAAGAAGCAATTATCTCAAGCTACCATTGAACATTACTTCCTTCCAATTGTTGTTTCTTTCATAATTGTCTCATTATTTTATGGATATATGTGCTGATTTGGGGCAGAGTTGCCCTGTCAGCCCTTAATAAACTTAATTTTGAAACTAAATCTTATATTATTAGTGTTTTCAACAGAACTGTTCCGTGCGACTCATGTTTCCCCTTTTGCAAAAATATTTGTATATTCTGTTTAAATATAATGAGTACGAAAAGACATTTCTCTAAATAGTAGAACTTTATTGGATCGGTAAAAAATTACCACCAGCATTATATAATTTCATATATATGCATGAATATTACTAAAAAAGACTATCAAGTCAAGTTTAATTGAACTGGTAGTAATAGGAACTTTCTGATTTAATTGTTTCAGAAAGTTCAAGATAATTTAAGAGGGTGCACACCCCGCGTCAAGATCGAGGGTGACGTACTTGACGCTTGTTAGACCGGTCATGGCATACGGCCTCCCAGCCTGGCACCCGACAACCCAAGACAACATCAACAGGCTGGAGAGAGTGCAAAAAAGGCCAGTGCACTTGATCTACGGCCGAAACCCGCCGCCGATCCGCGAGCAAAATATCATGCCTTTCCTAATGCTGCTAAAATACAACGACCTGAACTTTTTTAAAAAGTGTGAGTGTGGTGAAACAGACTTCAATGCGCGCGCGAGAATCATTCAGGGTCGCGTTCTCAGAGGCTTTGCACCCGCGCTTACAGCCACCCCCGACCCGCAGTGTTTTCGGCCAACGTGCATTTTCTTTCAGGGTCGTAAAACCTTGGAACGACTTGCCACCTGTGCTCAAAGACAGCACCGCCGCACAATTCCCCGCTCTTCTGAAGCAGCAATTGTGGAGTGATTTTTAAAGTGTTTTGTGATCGTCCAAAATAGTGCTAAGTTAAAATTCGAACGGGCGCATCGCGACGACTACGGTCTGTTTTTATCGATTTTTCGCTAGCTTTGTAGCCCTTTTTCATCTGCATATAACCTGAAATTGCATTTTATATGTATATTGACTTAGATGAAAATAAACAAATATAAACATATAAACCAACACAAGCAAGATATCTGAATGACGCAAGCTTTACGTTCACTTCAATCATTTTAAGCGCTTATACAAAAGTATGTACTGAAAAATGTCAGTACCAACAAAAATTAAAAAATATCAAAACTAATTTTTAGATGAACTTGACTGACGATAAAATTTGAAACATGTTGTTATTTCATAAATAACTACTTCAAAAAAATATGAAACAACAACATTAATAGTTATTTCTTAATTATGGATCTTTTTTTTTTGCTCTTTTTATCTCTGTCCGAGGACCGGGAAGGGCGCGCACTGCACTAGCACGAATGCTGAAACCCGGGTCCCAATAACACCGCGAACGGATAACATGGGCGCACCAGGCCGCACAGGGACCCAGCCCACTCAAGGGCCACTTGCCTCCGCACCGAGGACTTTTTTTAAACGCTAGACATTCGTCCCGTGAAGCCAAATCACGCATGCTGGAAAGGTGCAAACCAGCAAGTAGCGAGTCGGCGCCGGTGCGCCTCCCAGCCCGTTGAGCAATTTGAGCATTTCGAGTCACTAAACTAACCATTTTTTGCCATCTCTGACATTAGGTAGCAGTATTAGATCTCCGAATTGCTCAAATACCTCTCATTGCTTTGACACTCCTGAGAGTGCCTTAACAATGCAAGCCAACGATCTCTTTGCAATTTTGTGATTTATTAAAATATTTATGATTTTGTACCAAAAATCTTGACCTCGTAAATGCATGCCATTTATTATAAAATCTGGAGCTAACATAGTAAAATCAAAATCGAGTAAAACTATTTAATAATAAAGTTGAAAGCTGCTTGTGAAAAAGGAAGAAATTTTCAAGCGATTTTTATATTCATCGTGAATTCGCTTAACTGGGAATATTTAGATGCAACCAGAAATTCTGAGAAAGCTATAAAATAAATTACAAAATGGTTAATAGTGGTTGTTTCGAAAAACTGATAATTTGAAAAGCCCACAGGGAGAAAAAATGCCAAAAGTCGCTTCAAATTGTTAAATTACTAATTATACGTGCCTGCAGTTTTACACTTTGGCACCGATTCTGTAATTTCTAAAACGCGCGGCTGATTATATACGGCAGTCGTCCTAATGCAATAATGAGCCGCGGCCACAAACGCGAAATCCAAACAATTTTCCGCGCAGAGACCCGGTCGGCCGGCGAAATGATTATATATTTTATCCACGGCCGGGCACACACCACAAAATAATGCAACTGATGCCCCTTCAAAGCACGTTGTTTGAGAGATGACCGGGCGCGAGAGATGATGATGATAATAATTTATCATAAATGATGAATTCCCAGCTCGCAGGCACAAACACAAGAAGTCTTCGTGGGAACCAATGCCTTCCTTGTTTTCTGTATCACACGCTGCAAACATACTAGCATGCGGAGTGGAAAATCTGGCTTTTCTTTCGCGTTAAGTGTGTTCCACAAATTATTTTCATGCGGATGGTTATTTTGAGCGGGTAAAGCGAGCATTATTTACACGACAGAGAATAAGGGGAAACTTCTCGTTTCCATCTATTTGTCAAAATGTTTGAGGTTTTAAAATTGATCAGACACGCTGGTAGCATCGCCGCTGCTTTTGTTTACACCTCAAAAAGAACCCCCATGGAAACCATTCTGTTTTTCACCCTTCTGTCAAAGAAACGATCAACTAAACGCAGGGAGCCGCTATAGGGCTTTGACTCCTAGTCTTGTTGAATTGGTGTCCTTGCAATATAGAATAGAGCTCTCTGTGTGAAGGCAGACAAGGACATTTTTACTCTAGTAGGTGGCCGGCTGGTTAGACAATAAAACAAACTTTTATGTTACCTTGGACATTGTCGTTAAAAGTAAAAGTAACGTACTGTTTTAGATAGCTTGAAACATCTTTTAAGAAATTGGGAAAATTTAATTTAAAGGAACCTGTTGCCAGGTTTACATATACTTTTTCCTTCATTTTTAACTACATTTAAATTAATCAAGAAGTCTATCAATCAAGACCTGCAAAATTCATCAGGCTCTCGATTGTTAATTTAACCTCAGATTTTTCCCGTCCATGAGATTACAATTATTGGGACACAGGAAATACAACAAATAGGCATTTGGAGTCGGCTGTTGCGATCCGTCCACAGGGAAACCCGTTGCGTAGCATATAATATGCTCTTTTGAAAAAGCACCATACTTGGTCGTGAAAACATAAACCACAAGAAGCCAGCAGCTATAGCGATTTAAGCGTTCACTGTGGTCACTACTGTATTTTTATTATACTCCCTAAGTCGGTTGTTTGGTCGCTGCCTTTATTTCCTTTAGTGCACGCTCCGAGCAGCAGCGAAATCCTATGTTTGAGTTCGGGCGTGTGACTAATTTTCTTTTAGAGCTACTCAAATCAAATTTATGACGTGCCTTAAAAAAGGATTTGAAAAAAGCCCTCGACACACATGCTCGGCACGCTCGTAAGGCAGTGCAGTAGAAAGTTCAGCTCACAAATACGACCTGCAGGATTATGCGTCTTGGGAGCAGCATGTGCGGAGACGGTCACAATAAAATAGTAGTTAAACGCTGTGAAAGCAGTTCGAGGCCAATTTTTGTGTTGTTAGAGAAATAGCTTGTCGAAAGACGAATTTAATTGTTCCAAATTTCCAGACATCAGAAACCGCGCATTAAATCGGAACAAATGTAAATCGACGGGTCATTCCATCACGCAGACAAACAAGTGATTAAATGAAACCTTCAATTGCAAAGTAGGCCCGAAAATCGACGGTCCTCCCAGACTAAACGCCGGCAATGAGCCGCAGAAAGAGGAAATAATAATGCGTGCCTGGCGCGGCAGTTAGTATCATTTTTGTAATACCTATCATTACGCCATACAGAGGATGCACCCACAGAAAAGGAAAGATTCTCACGAGTGTCTGTGTTTATCAGCAGCAAAAGCGCAAAACGAGCCTCGCCGAAATTAAAGTTACGCAGAAAACGGCGAGATAAATTAAAAGCAGCGCCTTCCTCGTATCCAATGTATATATCTTTTTTAACAAAACTCGGCTTTTAATTAAGGGAGCAGGTAGAAAGGAGCGTGCGTAATATTGGGTGTTATTAGCTGAAGGCGCCGCCGAGGGCGGGACCACGGGGCGCCCCGGCGAACCCTTGTGCTCCATCAGCAGGCGCCGATCCAAATATTTAGGCCACCCGCCAGACATTAGTAGCTGTGTGTGTAATCGGTCTCGCTAGCTCGTGCGGTTATTAAGTGGCAAATTTATACTCGGCCCGCGTTATGCTGCCTTTTATCATCATTTTTCACGACGGCCCATCACGAGAAATGGCTGATGGTTTTTCGTTCGCAAAGCAAATTCATCAACGTCTCCTGCTGAACATATTAGCTGAGTCTCTTTCGCCCAAGCAATTTTACTTGATCAGAGAGTTTGACGCCAACAACTTCCCCGATTTCCTGATTGTAAGGAAAGTAGCATTCTTTATTTTTTTCTATATAGGCAGATAGTTGGCTATCCTTTTGGAAAAACATTTTAACGAGATGAGATACATTGTTATATTAGCTGGTCATTTTCTTGGGTCAGAAATGGGTGGTTTGCCCGTGCAATCAAATAATTAGAAGTTATTTCTTAATAATAATAATAATTTGGAGTCCGATTGTTGCCGACAACAAGAACGGACGCACTTCAAATTCGCTCCTCAGAATTTTCCCCTTTTGGCCCCGACGTTGAACTTTGACTGGAAGAAACTGGCATCTCCTTGCTCAGCTTTTCACGCCGCATCGATCGACGTCAAAATTTCTTCTGGGGAACAAAATTTCGGCCCAAAATTCTGGTTTAGAAGTTCTGACCGGCGAGTGAGTACGATTCCACCAAAGCAACAATGGCAAAGACCAACAAGCGCCGAGTAGCTCGCCAACGGCACCCTGCGAATTTTCGCTCGCGACATCGCAGAATCGCGCCGAGGGGCTCTGCCTTGGCGGAGAGGAGTCCTCTTTAGCCGGAGGATGCGGCTCTCCGTCCAAGAAACCGGCCACCGCAACGACCATCGAGGGATCTCAGCTTGGGACGACCCAGAGTCGACCCCGCCGTGCCCTCAACCTTGCCATCAAACGAGCGACAGCCGGCACTCCTGAAGAAAGAAATTCATTTTCGGACGAGGGGTGGCTCTTAAGTCTGCGAAGAAGACCGGCCGGGAGAGTGAAATCGAGTTCCAGCGCCAAATCTCCCTGACGAGTTGCTGGGGGCCAGCGTGGAAGAGCGTCAAGCCTTGGCTAACGCCCGGCTGCTCACCATGCTTCTAACTCAGCCAAGTCAACTTTGAGAAAACCAGCCCACGCTGACATCGAAGTTCCTGGCCATCATTCTGATCAGTCGAACAGGCCTCGCGGCTCCTGGTGGATGGTGGCTACGTGGGACCAAGATTGCAGTGAGGACCAGCGCCCTGAACCCGCCTTTGGAGACGACCCCGGCTATTCTGATTTGTCTAGGCGCCATTTCCCGACTTGGCCTCTTTTGTAGGCCCGTCGGGTCTTGTGTATTACTGTGAACCCAGAATAAATACAGAAAAATAATTTATTTGTCTTTTGGCATGTACATAATTTAACACAGTAATGCAATAAACCACATACATCCAATTGCAAATCAAACATTCAGTTACATTCACTCAAAAAGAAAAGAAAAATTGAAGTTGCTACAACTTCTGTACACAATCAAAATACTCTTCAGCACTATAAAACTGTTTTTGATGTACAAATTCACGCAGCATAGCAACAAACTCTTTATAACGCGGCTCAAGACGAAGAAGCATTGGCAGCGCATTATACAAAGTAGCTGCACAAGTTAGTGGGTTTTGTTTAGAGATTTGAGTCGTTTGCGCTGGAACATATACAGAAAAATGTTTCAATTAAGCTCTCAAAAGGTCAATTTGCAAGAGATATACTAGCATTTAACAATATAATTTAGAACTATTAATTTCCAATGATTAAAAGCAGTAAACATAATTAATTATTAAAAAATTACCTAAATCGTTTAAAAAATGCAATCATTTCTTAGATTTCGACATTTAGACCTTTATTATCTTTAGTATGTTTCATGATGTTGATGTGTTAATTAAATATTGATATCTTAATTCTACCTTAATTTCAGCTTATAGTTTATATTATTTATTTTCTTTCTTCGTGTATAGCTTTTTTAATCAAGATGAAGGGAGATTTGAGTTACCATGCCAATCTATACGATCTTTACTAAAATCGATTTTAAAACTAAATAAAACTAAAAATGCTATGAATGCGGTGAGCAGTTCTTTATTTTAAACATTATTTGGCATTACTACTAGCAACATTTTATGTTTACTTTTCCCTTTAATATAGACTTTTCTGTCAACAATTTAATCATTCAGTATTCTAATTTTTTCTTAAAAATATAAAAGTGCTTACTTTTGATAGAAATGCTTCGGTATTGGGATATAATTGGCTACAAAATCGCAGGATTTAAATTAAATCATGCCATCAAAATTTCAGAGAGCTCGTTGTGAGGTTGCTGCTCGAAATAAGCGACCGATGGCAGATTTATGGCACCGGTTTGCTCCTGTGACGGCTGCCGATTGCTGATGCGAACAGCAATTATAGCCCGTTTTCCACTTCATTGATGTTGCAAATGCAATTAGCCTATGGCTCGCACGAGAGAGAGAGGCAAGCAACCCCTACAGCAGGAGATGCGATAATATCGGTGAGCGCGTACACAAATCGTTTGCAGCATCATTTTAAAGTGATACAAACACACACAGAGGACCGTGCGCGCTTTGAATGTGTTCGTAATGTTGTTTCAGCGCCAACCAACCCGTCAGCAGCATCATCAAGCGGACTGTCATATTACGGTGGAAAATTCAGATTGCCTCTGAGAGAGACAAAGGGCACGAGAGAGAGAGAGAGAGAGAGAGAGAGAGAGAGAGAGAGAGAGAGATTGGCAATTCCATCTGCATGAAAGGTAAAGTTGATTACCGGGCGCCCTTTGAAGTGAAAATACCCGCGGCTCTGTAATCTCGGCGCACTGTAGTTTGACTTGGTAACTGAATTTAAAATATTATTGACATCCTGCTCATTTGAATACAGAGAAGCGCGCGCTGCTCTGCCGCTCTCTCATCACACGATGCATGCTGGCTGCTGACGCAAAAGTGCCCCGCTTTTCCAGAATGTGCCTCTTTGTGTCGCGCCGCTCGTTTGTACACACTCGCGCACAATTGCGCCGACTATTTGCATAAATTTGAGATTATTCAGCCATTTTCCTGGCGTGGGTGCCTCTCTCTGCATGCGTTAGTTGTGGCCCTTTCAAGTTTCCCGGCTGCTGCAACTTTTCGCCAGAATTCGCTTTGCTAACCGGCGCAGCAGCCAACGCCCTTCTTCCAAGAAGATAACACTTTTCGCAGCGCACCGCCAATGAGGATGTGCGCACCCTTTGTTGCTCCTTGTAATTGAGACGGCCAAGTGTGCTGGCTGGCTGGCACTGACGTCTGTTCGCCGGCAGAGGGACACAATTATGGCTCTCTTTTTGTTATCATTTATTACCACTTAACGATTGTTTGAGTTATCTGCGGTTTCAGTCGTTTAATTCTCTTCTGCTGCTATATGTTCGCATATTGTAATGGCAGCTTAGGTAGTAGATCAAAAGTTCAATTAATGAGTGTTCAGTCGAAACGTTTTTCATTTTGTGTATAAACAGAGTTCATTGATCACCATCCTGTTATCTATGTGGAACTGCTAATTTCGAAAGTAAAGTCGGAAATTTTCCTTCATTGAATCGTTTCTAATTCTTTGTCAAGGATCAATTTACAACAGATTTCAAAAAAATTAAATGAATATTATTTCTCAATTTTATCAGCAGATAGCATAAATTCACATCCTCCACATCTACACAAAAAATTAACATTGTGGGGATTTATTTGCTATGAATTATAAATCTAACAACCTATAGGACTGTGATTGCGGGGGCGATATTTCGATCGCCGCGTCCAATCAAGCTGGTGGAAAAAGCGCAAATATAAAAGGCAAACGGCAGACATAAAATGGTAAAGTACGAAAGCGGCGTCCTCGCAGAGGGGTAATTGCAGTGAGAATGGATTCATTACACGCCAATGTGCTAAGCAAACACAGGCGTGCTGCTCAGTCAGTGTTGTTAATTAAGAGTCCTCTCGCTAATAAATCCAACTTTACAACCAACTAGTCTGCTTAACAACTTGGTTGTAGGGCTGTCATTTCACTTCAGCACATGTCATCCATCATCGACTTTATATATCAGATTCTAAAAATAAAGTGAACGCTGCAGAATCAATTTTTGCGTAGAGAAGGAGATGTAATGAAATCAATTTTTAACAAAGTTTCTTCTTCAACGAATATTTGAACTTGTTTACAAAAGGGAGCAACATGTACAACGCCTTTTCTCTCGATTTCTAAACCATTTTTCAACAAATGGGTTAGATTTATGAGGGCTCGCTGTTAAAGGTGACTCTTTGCAGCTTTCTGTAAGTGATAAATAGTTTCTCTGCGCTTTCGAGTTTAGTGTTTAGTGGACGCGCGGCTGGTGGCTGTGGAGGCGGCGGCGGACGGAGAGATGAGCGGCTGAATTTAATCAAGAGCGGATCGGGCGCTGGCTGCGGCGAGAGCAAACACCATAAAATGTGATGATGCATGATCCACCCTGCGCATGCAATAAAAGCGAGGGTGGCGGTAGCCGGTCTCTCGACGCGGCGACACACAGCCGTATGCAGCCAGCGTTGGAGGCAGCCGCTCCAGTTAGCCGTCTCTGCTTGCTTTAAATTGAGCTCAACGCTGTTTGCCAAACATTATTAATGAAACAGACCATCTCGATCGCCGGCCTCGATAAATTGCTAGCGCGTGAGCTGGATCATTCAATTACGCCACGAGATAACATAACGCAGCTTTCTGCGGGTGGCGGCCATTTATTGTGAAACGCTCGTTCAAGGACCCCATCAAAACAGTGCAACAAACTTGCAACACGTCTTTCTTTCAAGACAAATTTACTCCATGTTCATGTTGAAATTTATAATTTCAAGAAAAACAGTATTGAAATTTAATAAAATTAAAATGGTTTCATTCCGCAGAGTTCCCCCCCCCCCCAACCCAGCTTACGTGACACATATCAATATTTAAACTACTTTTTAACAATTTCAAAATAGATCTTGAATGTGTAAACCGTCCATAAAATAGTTATATGTTTAATTAAAACTACAGTAGTTTTTTTCTCATGATTAGGGCAGCAAATTTCAAAACTTGGTTGAACGAATAAAATCCCTCACTTTTACTTCTAACGATGACAAGCTAGTTTTAGGTTTTCTTCAAAATCCGTTTTTATGTAGAGATTACAATTTTTATCGATAACTTTTGAAAATGTATAATTTTTTATTTTAGCAATGAGACCTGTTAAAATACACCTTTAACAAGATTTAAAATACACGAATGGCAAATTTATATAAGATTTATAGGGTGGATTTCGATCAACGCATCTAATCAAGCCGATGGAAAACACACAAATATAAAGCAAAACGGTAGTCCTTTGGGGAATTCACTAATCAGCTCTATAATTATCAGCAATTTGTATCTAAACAATATCAATCAGCAAATTATAAGAGTGTAGAAATACACAAGCAGGAAATTTTACAAAATTGAAGAAGTATGTAATTATATAGCTCTCCTCTCTGTGTCATGGATTTTAAAACCAGAACGGACGGTTTTTTATTTAATTACTCTTATAATTTATCTATAGTTATTTTATCCCTGTAAAATCTTTTTAAGGTGTTTGCTTTACAATGTTGAGTAAATCTTTTTTGGAACCTCTGCTCAGCACTTCCCGTGTGGGCCATGATTTCACCAGCTGACCCGATAAAAAAATAATGCTGTTTTATTACGTAATTAGAAGTGTAAGACACTTCTTGAAATCAGAATCGATCATTTGACTTTTTAAGATATATATAGTAGTCGTGCAAAGAGTCAAGATGTAAATGGTTGAGTATGACCAAAGTTTTCAATTCATGAGTACTTAATTTTTACTTGTTAATATCGTTAATATTAAATCTTGACGACCTTCTTTATTTTATTATGAATATGCGGTCTCACTAGCAGCAGATTTTTCCGCTCGCAGTATATAAAAACTAACAATTTACAAAGCAATTTTATTTATTTTTATTTTTTCCAACCGTTTCTAACCAAAGTTAACAGCATATATTAGAAACGCTGTAAAGAGGTCGTCAGAAACAAGATCTGCGATTTCAACAGATTCCCATGACAATTTTATTACTGCTGCGTATTCTAAGCGCAATTAACGCATATTGTTATTGCCACCAAAAAAACGCGATGGCTAATTTTATACCCTGTGACGACAACGTTTGGAACCCAAATTTGTTCCCAACCCGTCGTGCCCGTGTTATAAGTGTTAGTCATGCGTCATGCATGATTTTTCAGATAGAGCACTGCGATAGGAGAAAGCATGAGAAGCGCCCAACGCTCTCAGAGGGTGAGAAAACGCCGGGAGGAACATTTTAGCCATGATACACACGTGCTGTACGTATCCAATTTTCATACACAGAAAGTCTTGTCTAGATTTCCGAGAGAATCTGGCCAAATATACAGTTCGCAGTTATCGCGCACCCCTTTCGCGGCCTTTGTATACAATACGTGAATTCTTCTTTATCTGCCGCGCGGCGGTAGTGCAATTCAGTATTTTATCACTTTATTTGACCTTTTTGAGGTGCCGCCGCCTCTTTTTTACTGCCGTAACTGCACACCGTGTGTTTGTTTCCCTTCTTGCTCTGATATTGCTGCAAAATTCACGCAGCAAATAGAAAGAGAGCCGCCCGCGCGCTGCAGAGAGCGGCGCAAACATTAAATAATAAAACTGCCTCGTCTGCGCACCGCACGGATGGATGGAAGCAGGTAAAATTTATTATCCACTACTTTGCTGGGTCGCCGTCGCCGCTGAGCGTCACTTTTCCGTCAGCAGTGCGTGCTTCTGATGACATATTGGGCCTTATCTAAATATATACCAATAAATACATTTCCTGCCGCAGCGCGTGATATTTGCTCTCGCGGTCATTGTTTAATCCTGTGTTTGAACTGTGCTATGCTGTATATTGCTCTGAAAATGAGCTGAAAGGGGGAGGAGAAAGAGAGAAGATATATAACGATTGAGCACATTTTTTTGTTATATAAGACGAGATTATGAAAAATGAACTGAAACGTCAACACCAATTATTTTCTGAGATAATACTAGGCACAAAAATTTGTTGAATTTGATAAAACTGGTGACGAATGTATTTTTGAAAATCTAAGAGTGAATTTTCAATATTTCCAAATGTGATTTTTCTGAAAAAAAATCTTCCCAATACGTTTACTCAAATTTAATTTCCTTTCCCTTTTCCATCCTTTTATAAGATATTGAATTCGTTATCTTGGATTATTTTTCAAATCTGTCTTTTAATATTCCTGTTTGATGCAACATTTAAAAATGTATTTGCCATCCTGATGAATTCAAGAAGGGTATATTAAAATAATCGATATTAATTCATATATACCATATATATTTTGTCCTCCTTAAGGCAAGCAGTAGGAAATTATAGAACTTGAATGAAAATTGGTTTTTCAGTTCCCACTAAAAAATAAAAAATATCAAAAGCAGCCGACAATCGTCAGTCAATTAAAACCATTAGAGGCACTTGTGCAAAATTTGACAAGATCACTCGTCCATTCATGCTTTTCCGTAACATATTGAGATCGAAAGTGCTGCTCTTTGCCTCTTCACGGGTGAGTTTTTATATTAAGTGTATCACCACACAACTCACTAAAGTAGTTGTCGTGTCTGTCGGCGCCTTTTGATCTCTGCCGTCTCTTTGACAAACCACACAAAGCCGCGCTCACACATTGGCAGCGTATTGGAGATTCTTATATATATACAAACCGCTGGGATCATATTTACGAAAAGGTGGTCTGCTGATGGGAAAGACCCTGTGATACATGAGAAAATTTGAGAAATAATTGGATATCGATTTATTTGAAGTTTAATATTTTTTAAGTTTTTCACTGTAACCAATTCATATGGCAAAGGCATTATTGGCCGGCACTTACAATGTAAGATGGTTACATTTACAGGATAATAAAAAAACATGCAATATTTATGGAATGGTGGAAAATAGGTCAGAATCATTGGCTACAACAGTAATTAAATTTTATACAGCGGCTAATTTGTGTGAGAGAAGAAGTGGGGACTCTCCCATGCAACAGATAACATATTAGGTGTTTTAGATAATTTGAAATAAATGCTAATTTGTTGTTTTCCGTCTTTTTTCTTTAGACAGTATGAAATGCAAAATTCATTTCTAAAAATTGGTTCCAAATCATCAAAATTATCCATGATAGGAAATTCGAAAATAATTTAATCCACAATTTCAAGTGCTTTCTAAAACGGGTTTTAAAGTAAATTCTGTTGTGTCAGTCTTGAACGGAGTGGTTATATGAACCTCATCATGTGATATTTATAGTGTATATATTGTGTCATAGGCTGTATATAGTGTGTTATTAAAAAAATTAAGCATCCAACGGGTGTGAGTTGGGTGCTGGCAGCAGCTTTCGCGAGATCAGCGAGCACAATAGGGTTTAATCCAAGGTGGTGCATGCAGCGTGTGTTGTTATTATTTTGGGTGGAGTCATTTGTATACGCAGATATCGCCCGGGACGCCGCGACACGGGCTCTCTGAAGCGCGCGGGCGGCCACATCAAAGGCGGCCGCCTTCGAATCTATCGTCGTAAAGTGAATTTATAACTCGCAGTGCTGTGCGACGATTACGCAGAGATAAAGAGAGTAATTCTCCGCCGCTGCTGCAGCGATGTTGATGAGCGCGAACCGCATATCGGCGGCAGTCGCGCGCACGCTTCTTTTCGCAGGCCGCCGCGTGTGCAACTCAGCAGTGGTGATTGTTACACAGGGGCGACACTCCGCACCTGCATAGTGTGTGTGACTCACGATATCACAATCGCGATGACATCTCTGAAATGATTCCGAATTGCTTCTGTATCTGTGCCGGAAAGTTGGTGTTTCAGTGAAAAAGGCTATCTTGAAAGGAAGCTCTTTAGCAAAGCCGCTGAGAGTTAACGCTTCGAAGCAAAGATACTGCAACGGTTTTTATATAAAGTAAGTTTGTTAATTATTTAGTGAAATTAAATATCGACATTGTCTTTCCTTGTTGTCAAGAGCGTCAATATATTACCCTATACTATATAGTTTTGGCTTCAGTTTGTATCATCAAATCATTGGAAAATAAGGATGGTTTTAGAACTTCTTGCATGACCCTTTCAAACCTTTAACCACTTAACAAGATGAGAGGGACTATTAAAAATGCTTGAAAGCTGAATTTTAATTAAAAATGGAAATCTTTTATTGTTCCAACGGCAACGAGCTCACCTTTAAGTTTGCAATGATCGGTCAATTAATTAGTAGAATTATTTTTGCGGCTCATCTACCTATTCTGACTTGTCTTATTTATGTATTTGTATATTTGTATTTAAGTGAGAATAAACATCTATAACATAAACATTACGGTGGAGTTTTAGGTTGCTTTTGGTAGTTGAAGGTTACTGTTAAGCTTTATAATTTTGTTGGCCGCTTCTTCTTCATGATTTGTTTTTTTACTGCTTGATTTTTAGCAAGAACAAAGAGGCAAGAAAAGTGGTTTATCCCATATCGCGATCTGGAAACGATTCATGCACAAAGAGGGACGCTTTTCGCAAATAAAATAAATAGCAAGAAAATATTACTATGCTAAAAAATTTGAAACTAAAAATACCAAGAATGCTGATCTAAATAAACGGATTGAGAAACTCTTTCCTACACTTCGCGCAAAATAGTTTTCCACAGCTTCTGCAATAAAAATTGTTAACCTCAAACTCATATAAGCTAGAAATGTTGCTTTAAGGCCAGAAGCTTCAAAGCCCATTTCAAGCAAAACGAGTCTCCCTGAAACTTTATTTCGATAATTGAGGCTCAATTTGAATTTATTTACATGTTTCAAGGGCTATTTTCTAGCTTATGAATCTTACGCTATATACACACTCAATGTTAATTTTGATAAGTACACCAGACGTATTTTGGCCGTTCTAGAGCTTCGCCAGTGAGGCATTGTTTTAGTTTCGCTAGTTTGTAAACGGTCGGTCAATACCATTCCCTGTTATCCTTTCTGGCCGTGTGCGATCTGTGATGCGGTAATCTTGTGAGAACAAAGGCAGAAAATCTGCTTGCGGACATATTTGGCAAGGGCCTAGGAGCGCGGCGCGAGGAGAAGGACGGGCGCGATTTGCATGGATCGGACGCGGCGGAAGGGATTGGCACTCGGCGCTGGGAAACTCTTGCGCAATCCAGTAGCGAGTGATATTGGACTCATTAATAAATAGGTAGGCGGTGCTGATAGAGAAAGAGGCCGCCGCGACCAATGATGCGGGCTGGCTCGGAGCCGCGGTGGAAACGCATGCGCGTCTCGCCGGGCATCCTCGGGATTTTGTGTTAAAAAAAGTTTCCTTCTTTTTTATTGTATATGTATCAGGTAGCTGCTGCAACTGCTGGAAAGGAAGCACGCACCCACCGAACGAACAGCGAGCGCGTTTTATAGAGGCAAGCAGCAGCCGCGGCAGTCGCAAGCATCTCCGCCAGTAGCTCGTCTGATTGACACCGACAGAGATGGATGCAGCGCAAGGTAAGCCGAATTCGCTGCTTTTTTTCCGCCGCAGCAGCGGCCGCTCCGCTCGCTGATCTTATTTTTACGCTTTCGGCCAAGTTGACACTGCACTTGACTGGAATTTTCAAATTTCCACTTGTATATTTGGAGTTGGAATTATATTATCTGCCCTGATTAGATCTTTGCCATCTTTGGGTGTTACACCTCAGTTGCTGGTTTTGATAATTTCTGAGGCTAAGAACTAGTTCAAGAGTTTCATTTTTACATTTAGCTCTAAATTAGGCAGGAATGGTTTTTCTGCATGACGAGTAGAACCCGAAGTTAAGTCTCCAGAAAATCACACTACTTTGATTAGAGCTTAAGAGTGCCAGCAAAAATACCTTATTTGTTCAAACTTAAAATATAATTTAGCTTTTAGATTGTTTTTTTAATTTAGCTGCCTTTAGTATTTCATTAATCCTTTTTAAAAATAAAAATATTTTATTTGAAACAATAGAGCGTCCCAATTATAGTAACATAAATTAAAGGATTTTTCAAATCAATTTAATTTGGTTTTAAAACTTTATTGCTTAACATACAATATATAAATATAATTATAGCAATACGAGACTAACAACTAGGAACTGCGAGAATAAATTTTGCTTTGTATTTAATACAGTTTTCAAAATTACGTAAATCTTAGATTGTTTTGAAATTTATGTTGTCAGAAAACGAAGTGTCCCCCACTTCGGCCCTGACGCCCCCGAGCACGCCCCCGGCCGCCCCCTGTAAAGCCCTGGCGCCGTCCGGCAGCAAATTCACCTTCGACTCGGAGCGGTCGGCTTTCCAGCCGGCTCTCCAGCGGCCGTCGGCCGCCGTTGACCACAAGCAGCTGATTATCAACAACCACCTGCACCAAACCTTCTACCTGCAGCAGCATCCTGAGGCGAGCAGCCTCCTGCAGTACCAGCCACAGGACCTGCGGCTGCACTACAACATGCTGGTGAGCCAGTGGCTGCGCTACTACCGCGGCCAAACGGCCAGTCCAGCGGTGGCTGCGGCCCCCGTGCCCTTGACCACCGGAGTTGGCCGCGGCAGGGGTGGCAGAGGCGCGTCCAACAGACCAAAGAAGCAGTTCATCTGCAAGTACTGCAACCGGCAGTTCACCAAAAGCTACAACCTGCTCATCCACGAGCGTACGCACACCGACGAGCGGCCCTACAACTGCGACATCTGCGGAAAGGCCTTCCGCAGGCAGGACCATCTCAGGGACCACAGGTAGGGAGCGATCAGCATTAAAATTTCCTGAGATATTGTAAAGCAATAATAATATATTTAAATCATAATTAAATTTTTGATACTTAACAATCAAGAATTTGAAAGCGCACCTAAATTAGGTGCGAATGTAGGGCCTGTAGAGGATTCTCTTCACCCTATTCGTACCAAATTTGCATGCGAATAGTTATATATCCTTAGCTTTTATGAATTGGCTCTACTCTGCGCGGAATTGATTTAGGATGGGCGGTTGTGAGTTTAGTGATTCTCTGCAGCTAATGGCTATAGCATGAATTTTGTTTCGACGCTAAAGTTCTGCTGATGAAGCCTGCGGGGTAGAAACGGACGCTGTACGTGGGATTTAACTTTTCTGAGAGCCACCCATCTTTAGTTAAGTCTGCGCAGATTAAAGCCATTTTGTAAATTTTTCGATTTCGTTCAATATCATTTGTTGTGTATTTCCTTCAATTTCATATACAAATATTTGGACCAAAAATATAATTTGTTAAATTCTATTGAATTGGGATGAACTCTGTAATTAAAATTTATTACAATTCAGTGTAAATCTAACGTCCACATTCTCTATTTTTCCAGATATATCCACTCAAAAGAAAAGCCGTTCAGGTGCTCGCAGTGCGGCAAAGGCTTCTGCCAGGCTCGCACCCTGGCCGTGCACCGCATTCTGCACCAGGAGAGCGCGCCGCACCGGTGCCCAGTTTGCGCCCGCGCCTTCAACCAGCGCTCCAACCTGAAAACCCACCTGCTCACCCACACCGACCACAAGCCGTACGAGTGCCACTCGTGCCGAAAGGTGTTCCGGCGAAACTGCGACTTGCGCAGGCACGCCCTGACGCACGTGGAGGGCGCCCTGTTCCCCGCGGGGCTGCTGGCCGAGGCTTCGGAGCCCACCCTGGACCTCTCAGTCAAACCCAGCCAGCCGTCAGTTCCTAACAAGCCCTTTAGCTTTAGCATCGACGACATCATGCGCAGATAAAAAGCAGCCCGTCGCACGCTCGCTCTCGCGCTTTGAAGCCAAATATTCGCACTCAGGACTGGCCATGCACCGGCGCGCAGTCATTTTGACAAACTGATGAGTTCTTTTGATCCACCAACCCGTTGATTAAGTGTTTAATTATAATGCCTGTTACATGCGAGCATAATTCTATTATTATTGTGAAATATATAATTACTATTGGAAAGTATAAATTATTGTAATGTGTACGCGCTTGTAAATAACATTACTGGCTATGATTAATGTGTAAATTATATATATGTTTATGATGTGCATTTCGCTTGGAAAGAGATTTGTCAGCAGAATTTATTGTGCTGCATTTGACGAGAATAAATTTCAACTGTGAAAATCATCCTTTGTGTTTTCATTTTCACTTCCAAACTCATCACGCTCCGAACAAAAGAGCCAGACAACAAAGAGGCAAATTAATACCTTACTAGCAATCTTGACTATATATATGACTAGGTTTAACAAAATATGTACATTTGAGATAGTTGCAAGGGGAGATATTCTAGAGCAACCCAAACCATTATTAGAAATTAAATAATCTGGGATAGCCATAAATTCGTTCCTGCGATTGCTAGATTTATCCTAAAAGTTTTGGTTAATAACATAGGTTTTTAATTTCTCGATTTTCTCATATTCGTCTGTGCTGCTTGAGAATTACACAGATAAAAATGACAGGAAAGAGATCATATTCTTAATTATCTAATGGATAGTTCTTTCGTTATTTACTTATAATATTTTCATACATATTTAAATTTAATTTCAATCCGGGTCTACTCATGAGGGAATATATATGAGTATTTGGAATAATATATACCGTTTGAAATGCGACTGATGAATACAGAGCGAGATTTCCATCCCACGTTTTATCCTTGAATAGATTATGCTATGTAAATTTATCATTAAATAGCAAATGCAATGCAGATCTCTCAATCTGAGCATAGCCTAATAGCAAACAAGGTCCCGGGGTTTGCTGCACTTTGACGGCTCTCGCCAGAAGTGCAGTTTACGAGAGGCGTGCGCTGTCAACCGTCTCGACTCCCATGTTACGCCAGTTGCAGATATCGCACTGCGCAAGGCGTTCACTCCTCCACATCTCCGCCTTCGTCCCTGCACCGCCGAGCGGTCGTGCCATTCGCTTCAAGTTCCACACGCGATAAAATCTGATAGCTGCATGCAGATTCAAATTATTCTCGAAACAAAAGTGCACCTTTCGAACGCGAGTGGCGAAAAAGGTCAAGCAGATAAAGGCGCGCGCGCCGCTGCGCACTGAGAATCGATCTGTAAAACTCGGTCGAAGTAATTTATAATTTCCCTATGCGCGCAAGACAAATTTGTGATGCTCACGACGCGTGCGATAGGCCAATGCATTCGTGCATGCGATGATGGATTTATGTTTGTCCGTTTGCTTTGCTCGGCGCTCTTCCCGGGGGCGGCCAACTGCTTTTTCGACGCGAGATGTGCACAGCCAGGCCGATAACAACGCCATTTATTTATTCCCGGCTCGTCTCACGACTTGTGTTTTTAGCGCGCGTGGATCGTCGTGATCTATCCGCCGGCTGCGGCGACTAATAGTGTCGTGAGTCCCGGATGCTTTTATTATGACGTCATAAAGACCAGCGATCATTAAAGCAGCGCAGCCACAGTTTTACTACTGACGCAATTTTGTTGTCAAAAGACGGCAATAAAAGTCGCTGCCCCCCTAAAACCCGATGCCTGCTTTATTTTTTTGTTACACATCCATCATTAAGTGCAACCTTTCAGAAAATAACACGGCTCGCGCGCCGTTTATTCCTTTCTGTGTGTAATATACCGGCCGGCCTGCCGGTCGGGGCGAGACACAAAAAATTGGCGCCCTTGATTGCGGGCTTAATTACATAAACAGCGCGCTTAACTACTGCCGTGAACAAAAACGACCAGTTTACCGTCCGCCGCGGCACGAACGAATCGTCCGTCTTATTGTCCGTCGCCAGCAGCGGAATTATAGTCGAATATCGCGGCGCCCGCCGCCGCGGAAAGTTAATTAAGAAACGACGATTGCCTCCGCGCGCAGCGAACCGAACGATTCGTGCGGCGCGGCAGAGAGGCGCGAATCACATCCATTTGATTGTGTTTTCTTTCTTAAAAGGTGTTTCGTCCGGAAACAATGGATATGGGGAAACAAAGAAACAGTGTTATTAAGTAGTCAAAGGTCTAAAGGTGAGAATTTCCGTGTCCGCATAGTGTCCAACTTTGAAGATTGCCGGCGGCACGAAATTCTGTTTCCTCCCAATTCGAAAGCAACTCGAGTGGCGAGTATGTGTGTTTTGTGTTTTGCAAGGGGAAAATGTGTCGAGTCAATTATTTTGATTATTCGAGTGCTACGTGATGGAGAGAGAGGAGAACAATGCTTTCGAGGCTGTTGGCCAGTGCAGCCAGCAAGCCAGCGAGCAAGCGAGCGAGAGAAGATCTCTTACATAATTAATGGCCTGCGCGATGGGAATTGTTTTTTCTTTTTGTTGTTGTTGCTGACTAAAGGGGTCCATTCTCACGGTAATTTGATCATCTCAGGCGGCATATGATTAAGGGGGGCATACCTCGCATACCTGGCGCTAAATCACGCTGGGCTGGCCCATTAGCGCACAGCCGCACAACTAGATCAAATCAATTTCCCACTCGGCAAATGACTCAACGCGGAACGAGGCAACAAGGATCGGCCAGGCCTGGGAAAATTGCGCTAATTTGCAAAAATGAGCTGCACTTTGCGTTTCGAGAGGTTGATTCGATTTATCAAACATGTAATGATCAGTTTTCAAATCTCGTCTTCGGAAAAATCTGCTGAGATCGGAAATCCCCACGCACATGCAATAAAGTTTAAAATGTTTCCTCGTGTGTCATGCGAAATTATCCTTGCAGTTGCAGAAGAGTTACATCACGATGGAATTGTCCGAGCATTATTTTTAAACTCATTTTATTCGCTCGGGCTGAGTACACTGGAAAAGCATTAGCCTGTACTAATCAAGATTACAATTATATTACCGTGGTCATGTTTGCGTTGTTTTTCAGTATTTTCGGACTAGTTTATGATGTACAATGCTCGGCCGTGTGGGAGTGTTGGTTGCATATATTATTATTACGGATTATGGCTTTTTAGTAGGCGGCAGGTGGGGAAAAAGAAGTTTATGGGCGAGCGAGCCGAGATTCTCATTCCTCCGCTCTTCCCATCGCGTACATCCAAAGGAACGAAGGGGTCACGACCCGGGCACACGCCTAGAGGCATGGCGCGAGCTATCTCTCTCAGAGATGCTTCACAACAACTGTGATCATCCCTCCGAGACAAAACCGGTCCAGCCATCCGCCAAAACTCGCTGCCTTCCCACTCGTGCCGCGGCGGCGCTCTTTCGCACGCAGCTCCAGCAAAATTACATTACGTGCATGATCAAAAAAATGATCACTGATCACCCTTGAAATCTATTGTAGATCTTAATTTTTGAATAAATAAATGTCATCAAATTTAGCTATTGGTTTATTGGTAAATTGAAATGAAAAAAGCTTAAAATTTTGTGAAAAATTATTAATCGGAATTTAATAAAATTTTATCTAAGAAAAATTTGTATGTTTTAATTGTTAGTTTTCAAACAGTACATGCATATCGTGCAAGTTCATCTCGTGTCACTTCCCAAAGTGGCAATAATTGGGCGGACTCATCCTTCCTTTCACAATGCAGCACGGTGGGAAAATTCCGAAATAACGGGGCGTGAAATGATACAGAAATAAGTGATTATCATTTGGAAACATTTATCATTATCCAAATCGTGTGTGTGGATGTATGGCGGAGAAACAAAGGGAAACGACGCGTTTGTGGTGATCTCGCTAATGCGCGCGAGATTTTGAGGCACGACCGCGCATTGTGATCGATGCGCCGCGCTCCATAGTGGGTGTATCTCTAGCTTTTCCCACGCTTTCCAATGCACAAACACAGACACACACACTCAACGCGAGCTTCTTTTTCTGCCCGAGGTATGTATTTCCAAGACGCACACATATAATAAGTGTGCGCTTGTCAGGCGGATAATTGCGTTTAAGAGAATGAGTGCACTCGCTGGGAATGAACGCCGAGCGAAGGTTACACCGCGTGCTGCTGAAAATGAGTCAACCCGCTCTCTCAACGGCACTCATGCAAATTTTAATTTTTCTGCTGCACTGCCCGCGAGCCGGAATACACTCCGCTTTAATGATCTTGTTAATGTGAAAATTAATTTATGAAATATCGTATTTCATTCAGCCGATTTTATCGCCGGCCGCGCACCGACCGGGAAAATATACGACGACGCGATTTTTTGCAGACGCTCAAGATGTTTCACGCGAAGGACACTTGCTGAATTAATTTCTTCACGGCTATCGTCCCCCGAGAGGAGAAAAATCCGCTCCAGCCGAGAGGGTAATACTCATATATTCAGGTTTTCGCTCTGGTTGGAATATTCATTTTTTGGGGTCAGTGCAAATCCCGCGGCGCGGCGAGATGTTTCCATGAAAAATAACGAAGTATACAGCACAATTCTTTTGTTTCGTTTCCTCGGCATTTTGTCACGGCCAACCTTAAACAACACGCATCCTGTAAAGCAGTTGAGCACTCCAATTTCTCTCTAACGCAGCGTGTGATCTGAAAAGAACAAGTCTGGACATTTGAATGGCCATTAATTTTAGCTCAATCACACTCGGAGCCTGGAATTTCAACCTTCTTGGGCCACTGCACCAGCTTGTTTACATTCATGGGAAAGTGCTGGAAAGGATTTTTAAATTAATTCAGAAGCCTTCAAAGGCTGCTCGATTAATCAAACCGAACCATTGAGAGGCATGGGAAGAATCAAAACTGAATTACAACTCCAATCATTTAGAATACCCTATACCAAATGACCTTCATTATTTCCGCAACAATATTAAATTATAGTTTAAAAAATCTCCTTATAAGCTGTATATTAATTAGAGGAGCATTTTTCTCCACAAATAAAAAAATATTTTAATGTGGTCGAAACATACGGACACAAATAAATAAATGAAAGTTCCAAAACAGTCTAGAAGTTATCTAAATTGATTCCATAACCATCTCAAAACTGTTTTCCAACAGGAAAAGAAGTTTGATTTTCATCCAAATCTTCTTATAGAAAAGTTAAATATTGGATATCAAATTAGGTGCGATTATTAAATGAATGATTTTTTAATATTGAACTTACATTTAAATCTCATTTAATAGCCAAAAATAATTTTTCCTTCCAATGATAAAGCACCTTTGGTTAAGTATTATTTAATGCTTGGCCCGTTGCAGCGAGGGAAATTTATTCTCCAGCTAAGCCATCCTTTTTGTAACTTTTCTATGCTACTTCCAAGTAATAGCACTTGAAAAACAAGTGTTTAAAATGTTTAGCTCGTGCAGGTTTTTCAGTAAAATCCTACGTTTAACCCCTGCTACTGGAGAAATTAAATTTTGGCATTAATTTAAAACTTTGATACATTCCAACTAGACCAGAGAGAACAAATAACTTACCTGAAAATTTGCAAACAAACATGTCCTTTGACAAATTTCCCAGATAATTTTTGATGGAATATTTCACAAGAGATCCTATCAAATACTAAGGAGCTTGCAAATGTAAAAGAGGATGGTGACTTTGGCTCCTCTTATTTCAAAGTCTTCAATCAGATAAGAAGACCTCCACCAGCACAACTGAATTACGGAGGGTCTCGAGCCAACGACGGCCAAATTTGTCGCAATGCTTGCGGTGTAAAGGCGTGAAATATTAGAGGAATCCATGTCAAAACAGCAGACTGAAAAGGAGCTTTCCGTCCACTTTACGAGAGAATTAAAAATCGTGGCCACCCGTATTTTGTGTTGATAAGAAATTCGGGGGACTTGTACCTCCTCGAAATTCGCCTTTTAGCCATAAAAAAGGTGAATAATTCATGTTCATTCACACTTCTCGCGGCGCGGTGCGGTCGGTCGGCTGGCCGGCTGGAAGAAATAAAAAGCTTGGTGCCGTGTTCGCTGTGACGAGCTCCATCTCGGCTCGCTGGAAATGGAGAGGTTAAAGTGGAGAAGTTGGAGATAGGATCACGAAAGTGAATGTCTCCGGTGTCATATCGTGATGGCGCGCGCAATATATGCATGTTCTCGACCTCCCAGCGCGTTTCATTTCAACAAGAAAGAAAACGACACCGCCCAATAAAGTGAGCACCTAACAAATCACACTCTGCTTAAGGTCCCTTTTTATGTGCGCCGTACGAATGGTCATCAAGCACTTTATTGATAAATAAAGAAAGAAATAACAAAATTACCACACACGTGGCCGTGTTGGCTCGCTCGTCCGCGCGCACTGCGCCTCTCACTCTCCTTTAACTCTGTTTCTTCTTCCAGTCAACAGCACACAAACGCTGATTATGCTAATGGGCCGCGATGGGCACGCATCGGAATTTTATTGCCAGCGCTCTGTTTGCTTTTACACCCGACCCGCGCGAGGGTGGAGTGCACGCGCGCGTGTAAATTATTAAATTGAACACTGTTCGGCAATTAGCCTGAAGAGCACTTTTTACGGCTCTGCATTTGTTTCGCTCTTTTGCAGAGCAGAAATTCCTGCCTCATCATTTCTTTTATTTATATCAAAATGGACGGTTGAAATTTCTGAGGAAAGTTAAAAAATCCATGCGCAGGGACTCAAAAATTTATAATTCAACATCAAGAAATTACAATTATATTCTACCTAAGTAGCCTTTATTTGCATGGAGTGTGGTTATTTAAATTTATGTTATGAAACACGCAGAAATAAAGTAACAAATATTGTGACTGATGGCAAAATATTTGTGATTTTACTTAAAATTTAAAACCTATTAAGAAAAAGCTGAAGGAAATAACAAACTTTAAACCTCTCCCTTTTTTTACTGCAGAAAACATTATTTTTCTGTACAACACTTCAGCTTTCAATCCACGCTCTTATTCAAACCCATTTTCAGATTCAAAGCTTTCAGCTCATAAATGCTTTCGGACACGGCGCTGAATAATTTATGCTTGCTGAAATCCAACACTGATTGCTGCCCAAATTTGGTTTAATCTGTGCTAGCACTCTGCTCTGCAGCCATGAATTTTTATTTCGAGGCGCAGGTTTTATAACTCGGCTGACCCATGACCTGAACCACTTGGTTAATAAATTAAATTTGTCACTGCTATTTTCTCGCGGCGCGCTCGAAAAACGGCTGCGCTTATATTTTCAGCCGGCGCACCCAGAATTTTATGCTAAAAACGAGTTGGCTGCTGCGCGAGAACTGTACAAAACAAGCACGCAGCGCACAACACTTGAAAATCGACAGATCTTATCGGAAGTTAATTATTATATTTTCTGCAAACCTTGAACCTTTCACGGCTTTGTTTGTGTTGTCCATAAAAATCAACTGCGGGTGTAGAGAGAGTTGCTTTTCCTGTTTTTCAATGGAACTATAAATTTGTGAAACTTTTATCGCGGGAGGATGGCCCGCTTCACGTGCAATATGTTTTTTTTCCAAGTGAACATTTTGGACTAGCATCACCACTAGGCGCTGTGCAAGATTTTTAATTTTACTGTTTTGAGCCAAGGCTTCTTCTAGTTTTAAGAAATCGTTCCATTTTTTACAAGATCAAAGAGTTACCAACCCTTTAATTACGGAAACCATATACGCCTCTCTAACTGAATTACAGTTTTAAGAAAGCGATTAACAATTTTGATCCCGAGTATGAGAGCGAAAGCAAAAAAAGCACGAGCCGCTGCTATATTTTATTCTGTCTGTGTTTTGGTATTAATTAGAGGTTAGAAGGAAAACGGTTTCGCGATTAAGGGCTGCTGCGTGAGAATAGAGCGCACGGAGCCTTCCAGGTACGCAGGGAGGTGAGATACCGGCGGGCGCCGCCTCAGGTGCCATCCCTCAGGTATCGAGCGCGAGCAGCACCGGCGGCGGCGTGCGTGTAATCGTCGGGAACAAAACCTTTTGGGCTTTTGCTGTCGGCGAAATTGCCAAAGGTCAAGGGTCCGTCTGGCTGGAGGCGCCGCCAGCCGTGTATATACGTGTATTTTTATAGTACGCGTCTCACACGTGATCTATCCTTTCCTGCCGCCGCCGCCTGCACACAGCACTCCTCCAAGGGTTGCCAATTAAAAATGTAGAAACCTCGTATTACTGATTTTTATTTACGTTTAAATGTGTGCGGCCGAGTTTTGACGGCTAGTTGTTAAATGACGGAGCAGGAGAAGGAACGTGTATGTTATTTTTAGTGTTTTATGCGTGCGATTAATTGGGTATATCTGAGTGAGGGTTGCTCGAGTTATTGACGATCCATCAGTCAGCGTCTGATCTGTATTTTTGTAATTATCCTCAATTTTCTTTCAGCCTGCTGAGGAGGACCATAAATTTCTACTTCTAACACAATAATATGGAGCTTTTTAAGAGACTGACTGGAGAATTATTGACGCCTGCTCCATTAGTTCGACTGATAACACTTTTCAGAAGCAATGGCGCCGAGTTTTTAGTCTAAAAACCGAAGAATTTTCCGTTAGGAGAGCGTCGGTTGCGCAGGAGCCGACAGTGGGTAGCAGTCAGGAGATTTTATATTAATGTCATTTTTATTTCCAGCACATCAACACTTTCTCATTAAGCAGTCCCGCGAAGAGGATAATTTTTTAAAGTATAAAAAATGAGGAGCCATCAAGTGGTTCTTCCTACTGAATCTCTTTTTCAAGCAAACGGAGCGAGCGGTATATTTTTCCGAATAGCAGGGGTCCTACTGCAGCTCTGCCATAACTCACTCGGCGACTCTGTCCTTTTTTCGACCCAACTCACAGGGTGGTAAAGGGACTTTTAATAAAAATAAATTACCAAACAATGATGCCACCTAATGTAATCAAATTCCGCGAAGCACGTTTAGCGCGACCTTCTACTGCTCAACTCGTTAGGCCCGGAATTTATTCACGGCAACTTCTGGAAGGTCCCATTCGGTTAGCATAAATTTACAATTAAATGGAATTACCAGATTAATGAATTCGAAACGAAGTCAGAAATCAAATTATTGTATGCTAATTGTTATCATTCACGGCGAATCCGATTTTCAAACTCATTTCACTCCAGCAGCGTTTGCGCGCAGGGTGATTATTTGAAGCAGCCGTAACTCTTTTCAAGAATAGTTGAAACGATCATGAAAAAAAAATTAATTAGCCTGTCCGAAGGAGAACAATCAAGCGCGGAGGAAAGTGGTCATGAATCGCCGGTTTGAGCCCATAAAGTCTGGCCGGTGTGCTGGGTGTGGGTTTGAATCTCACGAGCGGTGATTTATCCAAGCAAGAGCTGAAATTTATCTTGCGCGCTGGAAATTTATTTTTCCTCAGAAAACGGACCTTCCGCCGTCGCCGTTGCCAGCCGCATGAATGAGAGAGAGAAAACGGCATCATTCATTAGCATGAACGCTCTCATCAATTACGCCGTCCTGCCACACGTGCTAATGGAACGCGATTTGGAAAATTCACGCGCGCCAGCGATTTTTGCTAATGACTCGCCATTTGTTGACAGTGAAATAGCGCAATTTAATAGCCGCACGTCGTGCCAGAGTTTGTTGCTTGGGAGTGGACGCACTTTATTCCGGCCAAGTGTAGTGAAAAATGACCGCCCTGTGTTCACATTGTGTTCACTAGATTGTAAAAAATTACTTCTCTACCCACTACAATTACCTCAACTTATATTTTGGTAATACCTTCTTTTAAAAAAATTAAACGTTGCTAAATTCATTTATTTTCATTTGAAAACTCGGAAACTGCAGAAAATTACTAATATAGTTTTGATTTTTTGGTTATAATTACATGAATATCAATTCATGCCTATTTTGCCCGACTTTTTCGGTGAAATTGAAATCTTGTATTGATTGGAATTAAGACATATTAATATCAAATGACTATAAACGAACACTGAACATGCTTCCCTTCGTTTATGATTTTATTCTAAAAAAGCTATCTCATTATTTTGGTTTTTCTACACGTGTGCCTATATTCAAGATGAAATAAATCAAGTAATGCCTCTTTGTCTAACAAAACAAATAAAGTAATTTAATGAAATGAAATTGGAGGTCGTCACGAACTTTCACTCGTAGAAAATAAACAGCAATTCACACAGTAATTTATTTAACGTTATTCCAATTACAAGAATCATTACGTCTGGAAATTACACACCACGGTGGTCTAACGTTGGAGAATTTATGACATAGGCTGTGCTTTGTCCGGCGTGTATCACATTATGTCAATAGAATATACACACATAAACACACAACGTGCTCAGCGCAGAGACGCGAGGTGTTCTTAGTTGGCCTGCCAATTGTGCATGATTCCATGTAAAATGAAGCGTGACATTTGTCGAGAGATAAGGGAACAGGTGTTCGAATGCATTCGCAGCGTGCTGCTCTGGAAACTGCTGGAGCGAATATCTCCGTTGTTCCAGCCATCAGCGTGTAAAGCTGAAATTCACGACAGCAGCTTTTTGTGCAACTTGCAGCTCCAGCGAGCGGCGCGTGTTGCATAACTCGGACTCGGCACCCCCTGAGATTTATTGCTCGACGCGAACGCGGCGACGGAGAATAAACACCGCCGTTTAATCCACTCTTTTTGGCACATTAGACTGGAGACAATGGGAGAATAAAGATATCCATCGGCGCAAAGCAATTCCAGCAAGCAGGCCTTTCTCTCTATTCGCCAGTATGGGAGACACGTGCGAGAGTGTGTGTGTGTGTGTGAAGCAGTAAATAAATAATGGACCGACGAGCCGACTTTATCCGCAAATAAACGGCAAGAATGCTGTTGAGGCGAGAGTGGCGCGCTCGACCCTTATCAATTTGTCTTGGAATAAAGACGAGCCATCCAGAGACAGACATTCCGACAAGCTATTGTAATGCGTGTCGAGATTTTATCGGGGCGCGACCTGACTGATGTTTTCATTAAAATTTTCACCACCACACGCAACAAAGAGCGAAATGGGTTTTGCCGCAATTGCCATTAATTTATCGCGTTTCAATAGCTCCAGCAAAATAACTGATTTAAATTAATGGAGAGGTTATTTGGATATTCACCACAGAAATTGAGTATTTTAGGGGCTTTGTTGATAATTGCACTCAATAATTATGGTTAATTGCTCACTTTGTAAACCAAAATGATTCTACCATTATTTGGTCCTAAAAATGGGTGATATGAATGGTTGATCGAGTAGTTATCTAAAAATTCTATTGAAAAAATATTTTCTACCTTCCACTATAATTTAGTATTTTAAATAACATGTACACGCAGAGGAAATTTAATACCAATATGCTTTTAAAATGTTCATTCACCCCCACTTAAGATGCTGCTGGAAACCTCCAGATGTTTCCCCCATAACATTTTTAATTTTTCACCCCTTCTCTCAAAAACCAAAGAGCCTTTGCAAATTTTCGAATTTATTTCTCTACATACCTAGCTTGATTTAACGCATATAATTATGCATATAATGAGAAAAATAAAATAGGTTTTTCTTTGAGTAATCAAATTATAAGTGTTTAACTCAATTTCAGAAATTAAGTTAAATTTGCACAGTTTTATAGGACTGCAACTACATTACTTTAGAAAAATTGAAAAATACAATTCAGTTTTGATAATGTACTGTACACGCGTGAGGGAGGGAATTTAGCTACGGTGCAGTCCTGGAGCTGAATTTCCCTCCCTCTGCAAAAAGCACTTGTGTCAAGTTTTCAGTGATTGTGATTAGTGATAGTATTTATAATGTTATTTGCGGCTCAGTGCTCAGTGCGGCGTGATGTTACTTTGTGATGGATCGTTTTGGAATTTTTTTCGCTAGTACTGTTCGCCCATTCTTACTTTCAAATTTTCATATTTATTGTATTTTACCCAATCAAGATTAAATAAATGGCTTTTAGAAAATCAACCGAGTTAAAAATTTGGCTACTTATATATAACAAATGATTGAAATTTCCAAGGCTATAACGTTCGTTAATTTCTAATGTTTTATCAATTCAATAGAAAAACCACCTGATCGGTCAGAGTGAAGGACGAATGCTGCTTGCTGACTGAGAATGGAGAATTTTCTCACCGTTTCATTGACGCCAACCCTTTACTCATGCATGAAAGAATGGAAAGCGATTAGAGATCTCTTATCAGGCATATAAAATCCAAAACCTGAGCCTGATGTTTTCATCAAATATTTTGACCGGCTCGTTTAGTTTTGGGACGAGGAAAAATGCTCTCGTCACACACTCACACAAGGGAATAATAATCCGCGCGCTAGAAAACAAAACCCGAAGAGACGGTCGAGATGAAAAAGGCTTGATTTCAGGTTGATGGCGTGAGAGTCACTCACCGCTTTTGACAACAATGCGGGAGGGATAAAAGGAGCGGCGCCGCGCGCGCTATGAAAATATTCGCGGCCAACAATGGTGTCATTGGCGCTCATCACATTGTTGTGCTAAACAGACGCGCGCGTGATAAATTGTTATTTTTGAATATTTTTATTATGTCACGGCGTGCATTGATATCGAGCGGCGCAGGCACATTTTAATGATTAACAGTCTCGTGTTCGCGCGATGCCTTGCTTTACGATTCCCTTTAATCTTGTCCGCGATTGTTTGTTGCTACAGCACACACAGACACTCTTTCTTTCTATCTTTCTTCTTCGTACTTGTATGTATGTATTCGTACGTTTACGTCGCAGTACACAGGTAACAGCCACGTCTGCCGTGCGTGTATATGTATGCTCCGCGCGCCGTCCGGCCGGCCGGCACAAGACACAAGAAAAATACCTTTGTCTTGTATTGCTGCGTCGAACACGGCCATTATTCATTATTCTGCCAGCCACAATACACAACCTGCAATAATCGAGAAAATATAATGTACATATATCCGCCACTTGTCTCAAAATTTCTGCTAATAACCGCGCGTGCGGCGAGCTCTCGTCTAATGAGAGTTTTTTTCGGGTTCCGCGCCGACTCGGTGCTTCGTCATGCTCCTCGCTAAAACAAAAAGAATATTTCAAGCTTCGCATATGTATTAAATATATACTTTTGAAAATAACTATCGCTTAACGCATAACTCACATATTCCATTTGAATTATTTTAATTGCTTGGGAAGTTATAGGGAGCGACAAGAATATAGGAATGTGCTTGTGAAGCAGATGCTTTCGAAGACGGAATCAATAGTTATTCAATTTTATTGTTTTTGCCGCTCAGTTTACAGCAAAAGTAGAATTTTTGTGTTTACTCATGTTTGCAATTTTTTTTACCTTATTCCTTTTTAGCATTTATTTTTATAATCCCTAGACAAAAATAGATTTTTCCAATTTCCTAAGCTGTTGATAGAAATAACGTTGTATTTTCTTTAAGTGCTGAGAGTAAATAAACTATAATATTAGATAGAATTATAGACTAAAATCTTCATCTATTCAGCTTTAAAAAAATTGACTTCCTTATATTTCTTTACAGTCTTGCTAAATTGTGTCTAATTTTTATTTTGGTCGTCTTTTTTACTGGTGCTCAAGGAAAGAGTGCAACGGCCAGTAATATCACACTCTTCTGCTGTTAATTCTTTGGTTCGGATGTTGTCTGAAAAACGTATGCTGCTGATGAGGCCTGAGGGGCCGAATCAGCTGTTGTGTGGTACAAAAACGTGTGATGTAATTTTCCTTCGATTTTTTCTTCCTGACACATATAGTGGACATTTTGATAATTTGTTTTTAAATTTTTCATTGTTGATCAAACCCAAAAATTATAAATTAAAAATCCACATATATTATAACATTGTGTGAAACCTTATTAACTACACAAGCTGTAGCTATTTCTTACTTATATTACTTACTATTTCTTACTTATATAGCATGTAATGTTGTTGATGATAATGAATTAGTTTCCCAAAACAGTGATTAACACAACCACAATAAATTTTGCGAAAATCTTTTATGAAACAATACAATGGCCTGCACCAAAACAGTAATTTTCGCTTTCTTTCCTACAACGGGTCGCGCTCTGCATTTTGATTCAACGAAGTTTCTTTTTTTCTCCGCTCTGTTTTGCTGCACAAAAAGCAGCTAATTGTGCATTGTTTCATTGTTCTTAGGTGGCGAGCGGTTCAGGGTCAGGTCAGAGGTGAGTCGTAAATGACAGTGACACTGGAGATGTCGCGCAGACAGAGAAAGACAGACACATCTCCTCGGAGGACCACCCTGCTGTTTATGCGCGAGCAAGCAAGCTGAGCCCACGGCCGCGCCCGCTTTTTAGCATTACATATATCTGCGTGAGTACATTAAAGCTTTACAAGAAAACGCTTCGCAACTCAACAACTTTTTCAACTGCATAGTGGATTTGTCTCTGTTTAGTGAATAACCGTTGAGTTAGCGTTCATTTAACTAAGGTGATCAACAAATTATCGTGAAAATCATTTCTCATAAACTCTCTGATTTTTGCTATAGTATACCAGGGAGTTCAGCTTGAACTCCCTGGGTTAAAAACAAGATGGAAATTCCTTTGCAATATAGAGGAGCAAAAAAGCGATAAAGTGTTATATATCTGTTCGACCTTTTCTTTTAATGATTTTTATATTCTTTTAGTTACATGGAATAATTATTATTATGACTTGCTTGGTTAAATAAAAGGAATTGATTATATTTGAATAATACTTTGCATGAAAAAATTTACAATAAGGACAATTAATGGCGATTACATTGTATGATTCATTAAAATTGGTTTTTTATTGAATCCCAAAATCTAAGTGGAAGTACCGAAAAACCAGCATTGCGAAAAACTTCTTTAAAAATTTCGAGCTATAGAAAATGCCTTTATTAATGTGCCGTTTTGCTCAGGATTGGTGCCTGAAAGTAAACTATTGAAGAAACAAAAAATAATTTCATTCGTTCTGTACATAAGATTCGCCTCAGGACCAGTGCAAATCACCTCCACTCAACAACAAAAACAACAACTAATAAACTTTAAAACGATTGAATGCACGCATTGCTGAACTCGTTAAAAAGAGATTGGGCAATGAAATCTTTGTACTCGTCCTCTTCCCTCCAAAATATTTAACCGCTCTTCCTGAAACTACAATTTACGGTGTGACGATTTATTTGCAAAAAATTACAATTCTTTTTTCCGTTTTTCATAACAAAAATTATTGGTTCAGATTTTAAAGTACTGAAATAATCTTATGTTAAAGTAATTTTATGGAAGCTTGGTTATTCCAGCGAGTCGAGTAATCTGTTGATCCAATGAGCACAAGCAGAAGCGCCTCTCGTCCCCTCAGGTGAGTTTTTCAATATTTATGAAAAGGACCCTAATATGTTCCAGCTACCTGAACCTGCAATTATTCTCGAATCGTTGCCACTTGTCGGCTGGCGTCCTTTTCTCACAACTCTCCGGCGCGCCGACCGTCCGTTTTTATTTCTGAGGACCCAACATATTTCTTGCTACCGGTGGCAAACTTAATTGATAATAAATTAAAAGCAGCAAGGAATATTTTCGGTCACCAGGCGCAGTAAAACGCCGGATTTATTTGGGTGAAAGACAGCAGGGGCAAGTATAATAATATTTTCATTGCCCATAACACAGAAGTCTCATTATCTACTGGTATTTAGGCTCGCATTCACGGGAAATATTTGGCCCCACTGCAGCAGGTGCTTGTGCGGCGACGATTAATCATTTTCGTTTGTATGCTATGAGGATAATATCAAATGTGTGTGTATTCCTAGCTTCTGAAAAGAAGAAGTCCCCGCCGTTTTTACGCCGCGCAGCATTTAAGTGCGCACCTCCCGTAGTTTTGGGTTCAATGCAGAGGTAACCGCATCGAAACTGTAGGGAGCCCTCCAGCTCGATATATATGGGAAAATTACGTGTTTTCTTTTTGTGCGGCGGGTGATTCGTTATAAATGGCCCTGCCTGCCTGTGCAACTCTCGGCCGAATGACAGGTCCTTTTATCCGCCACAAAAGCTGCTGCTGTCTTGTATTTATGCACACCTTTCGCTTCTTGGAACCATCACCTTGGAAAGTGAACGCATTTGCGTGTGTATGAGATGCGATTAGCTTCAAACGCGTTAAGAACGCGAGCGCGATAAAATTGGACGGTTTTAAAGTGCTCGATTTACGAGCCATTCGTCTCCTCGACGTTTTAATTTCTCCCCAGTAAGTGAGTATATGCAGAACCAATTTTTCCTCACATCGCAAAAATTCTCTGAACGTTCAATTACTTGTGACATGAAACTTTGTTCGAAAAGAATTTTTTTTGAAACGGCGGATACGGTAATTGTCCGAAATTTGAACTTGCCCACAAGAGATATTCCAGAATATTATCAAGCTGTCGTTGAGTTTTCGAGGGAAAAGAAAGGCCTAAGATGAACACATTAAATTATGATGAAAATCTTTGGCCCATCAAAACATACTGTGGTGCAATATCTTCAATTGCGCAATTATGTATTTACAAGTTTCAGAAAACTCAAAAATACTCGATAACATCATATCATTCCAAAAATTAATTTCAGTGCTGCTTTTTATTATTCTCAAGTGGGTGGAGAGAATTGTATGTGAGTTGAAAACTTTTGTTCTTAACTTAAAGAGTGAGGTTGAAACAAATTGTCTGTCAAAGTTGCCTTTGGTGATGAAATGTACTGTCATTCGTTTTAAAGTAAAAATAAAAACGAGGAAAATAGAGACAAAAACCATTCTTCACAGGTTAGTGAAATTTTTCCAAAAACCTTTCTTGAAATATACAAACTACCGCACAGTCTGTATTTTTTATAATCCTCTTCTGCCTTTTGACACAATGAGATGAAATAAAAGGGTACAATATGTGCGTGTAGCCCTCATCTTGGATGAAGAGCAGCGACAGATAAATTGGAGTCAATAAATTTTCCAGACAATTGAAATGGGAATAAAGGAAAAGGCTAAGTGCATTATTCAATATTATAGTTGGCTGACAAGCACCTCACTCGTCGCCGTCATGGTGCACTTGTTGGCGGCATCCCCTGTCGCGTGTCAGTGAGGAACAATTATTGCCGCGAAAGGGTTCCATTCTCCAGTGATAAGCCGCCATTTGTCACAATTAGCTGCACGAAAATTATCCTTCAAGGGTTGGCGGCGCGAAGGAAAAGCGCCCACGCTCGCGCACCGACGGGAAGAAGAAAAGGGAAAAAAGTCGGCGCGTCTGCGTGCGCGATGACAAATTTGGTCTGTGGCTCGGCGGCACAGGAATTTCCCACAGGTGAGAGAGTGAGAGTCCCCGCGGGATTATAAATGAGTGCGCCGATGACGAGTGACATGCTGATTTTGGGAATGACTCTGCCGAACTGTCTATCGCCGCCGAGCCCTGAGATAGGTCACTGCGTGCCCGTGACCCCCGCAATCCAGACTTGTGTCGAGCTCGCGGGGGGCGCACTCGGCTGAATTTACTCTCCATTAACGACCGATGTTTGTTTCGATTGTTGCAGCAACGCATCGGAGCGTATTTATACCTGAAAACACCCACCATTCACAGACGAAGTCTTGGTGTGGAAATTTATGTTAACCTGCTATTGCCACTTTAAATTCTATCCATCGAGTGTTTGTTTGAATTGGAACACAGCAAGCCACTGATGGAAGTGACGGTTGCTGAAAGACTATTTTAATAAAATCTAAGAAACGAAATAAACGAAAAACATTTTACTTCTGACTGACTGTGGCCTTTTATAGGACGAGCAAAACCTACCCTCAAATCCATTTTCTTAATTTTCCTAAAAAAATGATTCTTCTACAGAAACAGTGCACCAGCAATGTTATTTTTTTATTTCATATCTTAGAAAATTTTGCGATTAGTATCAGAATAAAAATTTGTTTTTTCTTGCGAATAATTTTTTAGTTGTGGTAACAGTTTGTACATTTTTTTTTCACTTCGGCACTTTGATCGTGTAAGTGCAGTATTCTGCGAATAAAATTTTATGAAGAACTCCTTTGATTTACACCTGGGGCCATCTTTTGACTAATGACGGCGACAAGATGAGGAAGAATAGGCCACTCATAACACAATAATGGCACAAAATGTACTCCTGACAAATGGTCCTTTTCAGTCGTGACGGAATTCTTCTGCATGACAATACTCGGGCACAACACGCCGCGCGCCTTCAACCTGCCCGCCGATAATTTATTATTTATGGGGGTTGAAGTATAATTTATTTTAATATACAAACGATTGAAACCGAGAAAAGAGACAGCCGCATTTTTCGTCTGGCTCCAGACTTTTTTATTGAGCACAGCACTGCTGTATAAGAATCAATTTGTGACGTGTACTTACATCTGCCTTTAAAATTCAAAGATTTGCATTTATCTCGGAGATATTCACTTTTTACCCTCTCACTTTTATACGTAACGTTCGAATTTTAAAACAAGCCAAATAACAACGTAATAAAATGAAAATGTCAAAATAAAATTTCGTATAATTTAAAACGGAATTTATTCGCACTAAATGTTGACACAGGAACAGGAATTTTAGCAACGTTGTAATTTGCAGCTTTTGTAATCAGGAAAGTGAAATTTTGTGACAGTAATTAAATTTCAATCTAATTCAAATTAATTTGCACTCATTCCATTAAAAACATCTAAACCTGATAAAGTAATATGTATCATCATATTATTAATCCCTTTCAAATTTATAGATCGAATATAAAATATAGTAATAACTTTCGCTCGCATAGTGCTGAGCATCTCGTATTATGTATTTCAATGTCCGTAAGCGTGTGCTCATATTTATCTGCGCTTGTATCTGGTCGTGTTGATATCAGACCTGTCGCCGAGATAATACCCCCTGATGTTCGCCTGCTTGATATTTGTCATCCTACCAAAGGACAAGACACGCGGCAGTCTCACGCCCACGTTTAACATGAAAGGATGACATTCATATTATATATTTATCCTGTCGGGACCGCGCGACACCCAAAATATTATTGTAACTTTGTCTCCAACGTTTTTTCCTTAGTGAGCATTGCCACCAACTATTTTTTTAGAGAGCTTAACAGTCTAAACGTCAACATTTTCAATATTTTACTTTGGATTTGGAAGTTCATCAAAATAATGGAATCCGCTTTTTGCATTTTTAATTGATGAATTTAACTCTTTCATACACATGCTCCTTTTTCTGATGTGTGTTTGTCATGTACGAATAGAATATTTAGTTCTTGACAAGCTTGTGCTTGTAGATACACTCAATTATAAATAATTCACGAATTCCAGACAGGACGAGCTTTAAGTTTTACAATCCTGCTCGTGTGAGAAATGCCCCTTCGGTGTTTTATGCATGTGGGAAAACCACGCGGCAGCAGCATCTGAAAATGAGAAATGCCAAAGTTGAAATGTCGACGAGGAAACTTAATTGAGCCCCCAGGACATAATTCCCGAAAACTCAAAGGATAAACCATCAGTCGCTGCTGCCTTTCCTCATTGGAATGATAAGGATTGGAGGCGAGTTAAACTGTAATGTGCAGTCAGGGCCGTGCTAAATGATATTTTTATTTATATTTCTTGATTTTCTGTTGGTGCCTTTTTCAATTTGATTGTTTAAAGTCATGTGCTGAAATCATTTTTTAAATTGTTATATAAGAAAAAATCTCAAGGTGGAATGAGATATTGTCCAAGATATCATGTTCAAATTATAACAAATAAAATATACTAAAAATGCCTACAAAACTATTCTATCAAATGAAGGAGTCTTAAATTAAAGACCCATGTGTTAATTAATTTCTAATTCATGACTTTCCTCTCCTTGAAATCTTTAGGCCTACAAATATATTCCAAACCCCTCAAATTGAACTGAAAAATTTATAGTTTTAATAACATCGCAATTTTAATTGGAAATATGATTTGTTTGTTTTGTTCATCTTGGTAAAGTTCCTTATGCATCATGCTATAAAAACTAATGAGGAATTTTAAAAAGTAGCATAATAATTTAATGCGGATATTTTATCACACTCTTTAGACGTAAGGCGCGTAAGGCTATGAAAAAAACAGGCAATGTCTAAATAAAAATAATCAGAAATTTCTCACTGCCCCAATAGCGATATTTGGGCGAGTGCGCGAGATGAGAGAAGAAAAAACACCGTCTCAGCAGGTGTCAAATTAGAAAACGAAGCGTTGCTAACTAGTGCTCGCGTTGGTAATGTGCGAGCGTTCTTTTTGGTTCGTTCAGCTGGCCGGCCGTGCGAGATGCGATCGGTCGTCGTCGTTCCCGGCCCGTCAGAAGCTGGGCGGCTTCATTAGTTGAAATTTTCAATGCAGGCACAAATCACGCACGCGAGCCAGGTGCGTACAATATTAATGATTGGCGCCGCGTGCTCGCTCTCGCGATAAAGAGAACAATGAGACGCGAGAATTAATTCAATTTACCTAGCCAGTCAGCGCATTGGAATGCCATGAATTTTTATTGTTCGCGCTCGTGGCGATGCCTTTTTGGCCGCAAAGGGTTGAACTCTAGCCGGCACAGCTTGACCATAAAACTGTTCTCAATTAACGTGAGAATGCAAGGAATTTTGATTGTAACTTTTGTTCGCGTGCGAGCTGCTTGCATATATTGCTTGATTGATTTTCTGACCTCGTCTCAGCGCTCGCGAATCATTCAATTACATACTAACACCACTTTGCAATATTCTAAAAAGAGCACTTATAACTGTAATTCTCATCAACCCCCTGTTGTTTGCACTCATAATCAATCCCATACAAAATAACGTTTTTTTTTCTTGCTGGATCCTCTTTGTATAAAATAATGCAAAACGTTTTTGCTTGTAATAGTTAATAATACGATTTTCTAATATCATCAAACACCCTGTGTGGCATTAAGTAAGCCAGTCTAACCCGTCCACTGCCTCACAGATCTTATAGTTCAATCCGTTAAAGAGTTTAATGTTATTGTACGAAAATTAAACGTAAGTTCTCTTAAACCTAAAACTCTTCTGGCAAAAGTTAAATAAACAAAACTCATGATTTATAATTTTAACCGAACCCCAAAATTAGTGAACATTTTTATTGCGTAATTTAAATAGACCTTTTTAGATTAGGATGAAATGAAACTACGTGTTGAACTATTTATAACTTATTTAATTATCATAATAGAAAAATTTGGAAATTCCTTGTTGCAAAAAAGTCATCGTTTTACTTATGCCAATTAGCTTCGGCTGTCAACTGCAGCCCTACTTTATGGAACAAACTCGCTTAGCTGGTGGGTAAAGGCTTTGCTCCTTTGCTTTTCCATTAGCCATTGCGCCATTGCCATTACCCACCAGAAAGGGCTACAGTTGATAATAGCTGCAACAAGTTATTATAGCTGTTTATTCTCACAATTTGTCAGTACATTCATGTTATCACAGGTCAGTTGGCATAAATAAAACCACAACCTTTTTGCAACGAGGATTGTCCGAATTTTTCTTCTATGAAAGGATCCTCTAGAGCGACCTTCATTTATATATTTTCATTCCAAGCTTTACTCTAATTGTGATGAGTTTTTTACAAATATTTATTTATGTTTGGCATCATGAATAAATCAGTCAGGAATTCATTCCCATTATTTTCCTGGGTAAATTAGAATAATCCTGGGCATTAGATTTTTTCATTTCATATAATTTAGACAGCCTTCGTTTACTTGTTGGAGGATGCCAATTAAGGCAGATGCACTCGAGGAGGTTATAATTTTTCAATTTCTGCATCGTTGTATATGCACATAGCGATCTATATCACTATACTGTAATTTCCTGCGCAACTGTAATGGTGAAGCAGAAAATTAAAAAGCCCACTTATGCACAAAGATATAGCTGCATTTAACTTTAATAGAAAAAAATAATCCTTCAAAAATTCTTTGAAATTGTATTTATTTAGACCTCAAATCTCAATTGATTACATTTATTCCGTCTGTTCGCGCGTTTTTATTGAGATTTGGTTATCAATCAACATTTCTATAGTGTGTATGATGCTGACTCAATTTTAAAATGTTCCAGCGGAGCGAAAATCATCAACCAGCTAATGAATATAAAAAAATAAAACTCAGGACAGGATAGCCGGGGAGAACCCTGACCCGTGATAACTTTGGGTCCGAGAAGCAAGCACGCGCGAAATGCGCGAAGAAAAGCATTCAGGACGTAAAAGTAAACGAAACATATCCCGCGGCTGCCCCTCGGCTTTCTCACGACGCGCGGGTTTGCTCGGTTTTGGTGCTCACGCGATCCGCCCCCGCCCATGGAACCCCAGCCTGCCTCGTGTATTAGCCCGGGGCGCAGTTCTCGTCGAAAGGATTGCGCTCTATCTCGGCGGCCAGATCCTTATGGGAAAGCGTGAGAACGCGCCGCGCGGTCTCAACGTTAACTCTTTGCGGCCGCGCGAACGAACGTGTCAATCAAGCCGCGAATGAACCAATCATTAAATGCAGTTTATTTATCCGCGCGCGCATAATGTGCGGTTATCCCTTGCAGGGGTTTTCATTCCTCCGCATGCACTTTTTTATACACGTTCGCGCGCGACCGCAGCCCATTTTGTGGTTTCCCTCTCCTCGCCCGATGTGCACTATAATATTAAGTGCAGTATTGTTTTTGTTTTCCCAGCAATACGCAGGCACGGACTGGGTCAAGAGCACGCTTTTTTTGTCAACATTTTTGTGGTGTTGCTCCTGTTTGGTATGCGCAAGAGTGAATGTGACAAGCAGAAATTCTTGTCGGTGATCCTGTTTGGAAATTCAAATAATTATAAATGCTTTTAAGCTAAAATAATAAAAACCTAAGGGTATCGAACAGTATGAAAAAAGTTGATTTATTAGTAATCCAAGAGTTTTTTCATTTCGCTCGGCAGGATGTGGCAGCAACAAAGTTTGTTCTGGAATGTTTTAACCCCTTGTAAATTCACGGCACAGGGGGTTATCCAAACCATTATCCCGCTCTTAGCTTTGATCCTTTTCAAGCAGTAAACAGAGGCGGATGGTGGACTATTTTAAGATAGACATTATAGAAATACTTGATGAATTTTAATTTAAATAATCGAAAAAATGGCTGTGTTGATTTCGAACGCAGTCAAAAAAGGTTAACAATGAACAACAAATAATGGTTGCACTATAATCTCATTACTAACAAGTTCAGTGTATAGATTAAATAATACTGTTTGAGTTGGTTTCTTTTATTTTTCAAATGATAAATTATCAATCAAGTGTTGCACGCAATGTGTCAATACAATGCAAATGTATTTTTTTCTCAATATTCTATTAGGACATTTCGAAAAAAAAATCAAATAGTATTTTAATATGTATTAGCGATAAAAATATGCCATTCAGTCCGTACCTATAGTGAGCCAAATTTTGAATCCAATTCATAGTTTCCCGAGATGCCGCGATACTGTTACCTTTTCCTTGTGAATGACCGACGATGTTGGTAGACTTTTCGATGGCTAAGTAAGGGTTACGCGTTAATCAAAGTGAGGCGGCAAAACACGTGATTAATGAGAAGCCATCGGAGAAATTAGAGCGCCGGTTGAGGAGCAGGAAAGGAAGCAGGAAGACGAGGATGAAGTGTATAATTTAATATCACAGCCGCCAGTGAATTAATCGCTGCTTGGAAAACACGCATGATGCCGCGCGCGCACTTTTTGTACGTAACCTCTAAGTCTGTGCGGCTATGATTAAGCAAAAAACGATTCCACCTATATAGCGAGAGAGATGCAGGAAACACGATTGGAACAAGGTGGAGAGATAATTGTCGGCTTCATTCATTCCGAGCAGCGCAGAGCGAGAGTTGATATGAAACCATAAATTTTGTGTTCATGCGCGGGCCGCATGCGTATTCTTTTTTTCCCAAGTTTCAATTCCAGGAGAACGTCGACAGTTTAGAAAGGCATCACAATCTAACTCTTTCACGAAACGAAAATGAAAAAAATCCCCGCGCTCATAATTCATGCAGAGGAATATTAATTTTTATTTATTCGCCACGCAGTGACAGCAGCAATCATCGCTCCTCCTGGAAGGGAAAATGTGTTGACTTTGAGTGAATAAAACGGCTTATAAAAAATTCATTTTCTCAGATTGTGAAATATCCCAGCGCGTATGCGTTTTTTCCATTAACAAAACTGTCGTGTTTGGGTGGATGGGACGTCAGGCGCGGAATCGCCGACGTTTGACGAGCGCGCGATTATGAGACGCACACTATATTATAGGGTTCCGGATTTTAGTCACTTTCTTAATTACAAACCAAACCGCGCATAGAATTGTATTTCTAAGCGATATTTATCCGCAAAGAGCAGTGAATTTTAGATGGTGTTAGTTAATTAACTGATTCGGATAAAAGTCTATGCTCGCGCAGTGAAAAATAAGTTAAATGAACACAATTTCAACAACATGAGTGAGCAACTGTGTGCAAGAAACTTTGAAAACGTATATGAAATTTTTTGTATTATGTCTTGTGGCTTTTCGAAATTTCATGTTTAGAAATATTCCAAAATCGGACCTGTGATTTTTCGGATTAATGGAATAAATAATATGTTTGAATTGAATTTGATCAATCCGGAAATCATTTTAACTCTAAACAAAAAATCACATCCACCAAAATGATTTGACGAATATTTTACCCGCGGTTATTTGGTATATAACTATGAAAAAAGAGGGCATCAAACATTAATTTCACACACTACTATCATCATTATAATAGCATTTATGCGGTGTTTTGTGACCTCGTTGCAGGGTCAACCTATACGGAAGAGTAGTATACACCTACATCGCGCCTAACGATTATTTAATAAAATGTACCTCTATGATTGTGCCTGTGAGAAGCTACGCATACAGCGAATTAATGGGTCAAACTTGATTTTAATTTTACGTAAAAAATAACACTCTGAAGGAGCTGAAAAGTTTAAGATTCGCCTAAAATTAGCGTCCCTAAGTACGCACACATATCACATGCAGAAGAGAGTCGCCGCGTGCAATCATTATAAATTTTCCGTGTGTTGAAAACGAACGGCGGCTGCGGCAGCGAAATGAATTTATATTTTCATTAAAGGCCGCACTCTCGCTTGCACGCGCTTATTTTTGTAATATTTATGAGCTGGAGGAGTCTGATAAAAAAGCGCAGGCATTTTGCCCCATGCTGCTCGTCGGATGCTCGTCTTAATGACCCGCTCTGGTCGCTTGAATAGTGCGCCATTATCGCCGTAATTACTTTAATAGATGCGCTTTATTTGGCCTGCTCGCTGCTGAAAAGACTAAAAAAACGGGTTTGCCGAAATGTGCAGCTTTTTGTGTGCTGTGTGCGCGTCGCCAGGCCGGCCTGCCATTCGTTTTGCGTGTCGCAACAGCCTCCATTCATAAATCTAACATCAGGCCGCGCGCGCGTGATATACCTTTACGACTAGCGCGCCCGATAGGGGGTAAAACAACAGAAGAATTAAACTGGCAGCAGTGAAATTCATTCCAGAAAATATCGCTTTCGCCGGCGGCGGCCGCGTTACGAGAAATATCACATCCTCTGCGCCTACGATACTTTGGTTGTGCAAAGGCGAGCGTGCATTCGCTGAGTGTGAAATCAATCACTGCGCGCACGACGCCGCGGCTGCAGATCTAGGGGCTGTGTGCGCAAACTGATCCGCTCGAGATAATAACAAAAGCGGCAGAAAAGATATTTTCGAGATGGATGCGATAAAAAGAATCAGCTCTATTTGTTCTCCGCTAATAGGGCCTCTTTCTCTTATTATGCCGACCTAAGCTAATATTTTAATAAGCATGAAAGGAAGTCGCTCTCTGTCCGTCCGATCTGTGCGCCCGTCGGAGCAGTCGTGTGCCTGTGCTAATATTTATATAGTCGAAGAAAGAGATCACCATCAGATCATCGTCTTTCCGACAAATAGTGCCAGCTTTTGTGAGTTTTCAACAAAGAGCTGTGATACACATTGAGGTTTTCCTATGGAGCTGGACATTAGAAAATCGAATTATTTTGCAGACAAATTTTCACCCTTAACGCAATAACAAAAAGATAAAATAGTAGAAGATCAATCATTTTCTCCTGATTCGTGGTCAATTCCGCAGTTCGATTGGAAATTTTGCAATCGACGATGGTTTAGATGAGAAAGAGGTGATGTGACTGCTTAATTTATGTAAAGTCATTTATGTTCACTTAGCAACAAATTGTTTGGATTTATGGAGGAATAAATTAATATGCAGAATGTAAGCGAGCGTAACAGAAAAATATTTTGCCACGACATCAGCATGATGTGTTGTAATGCTCTCTCATTACCAATATCATTATACTGCTCATTGAAAACGCTTCATGCTTTAAATTTCAGTCGGCGGCGCGCGCAAAACATAATACACATAATTTTTCACCGCGGCGGCCGAGCAAAGCGCGCGTTCTTAATGTGCATCTCCTGCCTCGCTCCTCTGCTCTGCACGCAGGCTCTTTTGATAAACGCAAATTAACAATTTTGCATGGCAATACTTGCCGATTTAAACGCGAAACACAAGGGCTCGTTAAAAAAAATCATTTTCTCACCTACTCTTAAATCTGTCTTGTAATTTTATATTCTTTTGTGCAACCTCGCGATTCCATTGCGCAGATAATAATTGCCGAAAGAGCGCGGCGCAGGCCGGCTCCGGCGTGCGGCTCCAACCAACAGATTTCATATATAAATGTACGTGTGTGTATGTTACGTCATATTTTTATGAAGATGATTAAAGGTGCGGTGTGCACAGCACGGCAAAAGCAAAGCACGGCACAGGCTGGACATCGAGCCGAGGCAGCTTTTCAGCATTTTATTTTCCCCTCCTTGGAGCACTCGTACCTGGCCGTGGCTGATGATGATGATGGCACAACCTGCGCCCCTCTTTCTCTCTCTCTCTTTTCATACCCACCGGCCGGGGACCTGAACGCACGGCCGCGATCAGCTCGCGCTTATTCTCTCGCCCAAATGCCATTGTTCTGCTGTGTGTACTTTCAGCGAGGCTCATTTCAATAATTTGATTGCGCTCGACTGGTGACAAAATTATGATTGATGACGAGCAACACGTGTTTTGTGTGTTTTTGTGACATGTCCCACGCGCCCGCTGAAGACTGAACAAATAGCGGATTTATAATCTCGTCAGGGTGATCACTCCGCCGCCGCAAAAGCAGAAAGGTAAGACCGAATCTCTCAAATTTGCCTGATTTCGGGAAACGCTCAGTTTCGGAATTAAGTGATTGAACGAGCGCCTGCCTCTGCTTGCTCTTTCCACAGAATGCTCGAGGAGGAAAAAAAGAGCGGGGAAATGCCGGAGCCGGTGCTGCCGGCCGCGTCGTCATCGCTGACTGACGAGACGGTCGAGCAGTCGCTCGGGCTGATGGAGCCGGCCTCGCAGAAGGAGATGGCCGCCGCGGCCGCCAGCGACAGCCTGCAGGCGTCTCAGTTCAACGCGGCGGCCGCCGTCATCGCCCTGCAGAACGTGCTCAATTTGCAGACGGCGGCGGCGGCGATGATGCAGCAGCACCAGCGCAACGGCTCCTTCCAGCAGACGCTCGAGTCCTTCCTGGCGCTGCAGCGGCTGCAGCAGGCCATGTCGGCGGCGCCGGAGGCGGCCACCGACCCGGCCGCCGACCTCACCGAGCCCGATGACCTCATCCTGAACAACAACAACCTGCCCCTGTACCCGCTGCTGATGAACGTGCTGCTGCAGCAGCAGCAGAACCTGCTGGCCTCGGCCGGCGGCGTCGAGCCCGCGGGGGCGCCACCCTCACTCGACGCCACCCCCGCCCTGCTGGAGAAGGAGCCCACCAAGCCCGCCCGGCCCAAGAAGCAGTTCATCTGCAAGTTCTGCAACCGGCAATTCACCAAGAGCTACAACCTGCTCATCCACGAGCGCACGCACACCGACGAGCGGCCCTATTCCTGCGACATCTGCGGAAAGGCCTTCCGCAGGCAGGACCACCTCAGGGACCACAGGTTAGTCCGTTTTTTTCTGCACACCTGCCGAGGACACGCTTCGTTTTCCTTGTTGTGTTTTTTTTCACTCCAACCCCGTGGCATGCCCTCGATAATTATTGTTCGCGCTGAGCACGCCCTTCAGCTAGTTCTCTTGAGCAGGCACGCGCGCGCCGGCCGAATATCAAGCACACTGTGCATACATATTTAGAACAGGATATGTGTACCGTGATAACACTGGCGCGCGGGTGTAATTACATGTTGCTGCGTGAATTTATGCCCCGACACGGCCGGCTATTTGCATAACGCGGGGCAGCAGGTGCACCGTTCACTTTTGGCCACCATTTTGCGGTTGAAAATTAATTGCAACACCTGAACGTCGCCGACGGCGAACTTGTTTAGCTAATTTAACTCTTGTTTTGTTCTTTTATTTATTTAAAAAGTTTTGCTCGTAAATGAGTCATTTTTGCAGTAAAACCAACAATTTTTCCGTAAATTATTATATAATATGACAAAAAATAATTATAATTGTAGAACTTAATCAATAATAAAATGAATAATCATAATTTAATTGAATTTTTGGTTTTTAAAACTTAGTTTTACTGAATAAGCAAAATATTTAAATTATTTTTCATAGTTTGTTGCTTTAATTTAAATGATTCTATTTATAAGCATATGGTGAAGCAATGCACAGACAATATATGTAACAAAATTGTAGAAATATAAGTGAAATCAAGTCTTGGGTCTGATATTATTTCACATACTTAAATTAAATGAAAAGGATTAGGAAGACATATGTATATACGCACAAAATACTAACTAAGAAAAATATCTACGAAATAGCTCAGTAGCTCTGCACGGATTTACTTGTCTGGATGGACAGCTGTGCCATTTCATAAATTTATATTATTAAAATAATAAGTTCAAAATAGACAGGTACAACAGCACAAACTCGCTGATTAAATACCAAGAATTCTCTACCTAACGATCATATCTCTTAATCAATCTTGAATCGTTTGAAACTACAGCATAATTACAAAAATTTGAAGAAACATTATATTTCACTCTTTTCACTATATTGAGTTGTTTCTTTGTTTCAGGTACATTCACTCGAAAGAAAAGCCGTTCAGGTGTTCGCAATGCGGCAAAGGCTTCTGCCAGGCGCGCACCCTGGCCGTGCACCGCATCCTGCACCAGGAGAGCGCACCGCACCGGTGCCCCGTGTGCGCCCGCGCCTTCAACCAGCGCTCCAACCTGAAAACCCACCTGCTCACCCACACGGACATCAAACCCTACAGCTGCAACCACTGTGGAAAAGTGTTCCGCCGAAACTGCGATTTGCGGAGACACAGTCTGACGCACAACTTGTCCGGTCAGCAGATCGGATTCGTTGGTTCACCGCCGAAGTCTTCGGACGGACCTTCGTCAGGTCCTGCCTTCAGCATAGAGGCCATCATGAAGCAGGCGGCTGCCAAATGACTTGTTTCAGCTCGCAGAGTGCTCCGGTTTCATGATGCATCGCAAATGCTGCCTGCTGCCGGCTGACGCGCGAGTGTGATTTGTTTGTTTTGCGGTTCAATGTGGAGCATTTGACTCAATCCGCGTATGTGCTGAGAGTGTAAATATATGTCGAGTTGGAATCTCACTTTTGTACGACGAGTGAATGACGAAGCGATAATGAGGTCAGAATTTGTTATGAAAAATGTGTTTGAGAGGGGCGCGGTGCGGTGTTTTCCAAAGGTTAAAGATCAATGAATGAGAAGCCCAACCCAATTTACACGTAAAATTCGGTGTTTTATGGCCGAAGGATGATAAATGTAAATGAGTATTGGAAATAAAAATTTTAAATATGAGAGAGTCCTACGCAAATACGGACGCAACACGGAAAACTGGTCGTCGCTGCCGCTGAACAGCTCATTTAAATCATATATACTTGCATGTGTGATCAAATTACAATGGAGATTAAAAGCTCGCCTAGTGTTCGTGAGGAAGACAACGTGAAGAATTGTAAATCGGTTGTCTACTAATTTATTAGAACCCATATTTGGCTTGTGTACTTTTATTTTAAAGCTGGGGACGCAAATTTTCGCTTTGTGTTTTTCTCCAGCGCCGTTTACTTGTGTAACTTTGTACAAAGAGTCCTATTGTGAAATTCGAGCGGTTTGGTATTTTGTGTGAGGTGAACTGTCAGCCAGCCGCGCGGCGTGCAATGTGTGCGCGCTCTTTTCACGCCTCACTCGACAAACCGCGCCGCTTTATAATGTGCGAGATGTTAAAAGGTGTGAATGTTTATTATTGCGAAATAATAAATACACGCTCCGACAATCATTTTGTATTGATCTCAATTTATTGCACCTTTCGAGCTGCGCGCGTAGAGTGCTCAGTCGCGCGCGGCGCTTTTCTCGGCGGATGAGTGTGCGAGCTGGGTGGCCCGTTGGCCGCCGCAGAAAAGGTGACAAAATCTACACTTTGCCGTTGGGATAAGAACAGGATCATCTCTGGCCATAATTTATTTCGGTGATGCGTGTGTCTCGTCGCGCTTAGCGAGCCCACTAGTGGGAGGTCGATGGAATGCCTTTTTTGTCAAATTGCTTTTTTATTGTCGCGCGCACACCTTTATGCAACTATAAAGTTCGCCTCGGTGAGTAAATCACCGACTAAACGCCTGACGTAAAAGCTGCAGTACCCGCGTCGCAATTCACGCAGAAAGAACGCGAAACACATACATACACACGATTTAACGTTTTAATTACGCAACGAGTTAACGCGGAGAGCGCAATTAAGAAGAAAAAAAGCAATTTGTCTGCGCAGCTGAGCTGTGTGGTCCGCGATAAGAGATCGCAGCCGCCGCGTCGGGATGATTCTCCAGGACGACACCTGATACTTTGCGTCTCTCGCAGTCCCTCCCCATGTTACCCTGACGTTTTTCGTAATTTACACACGCCGCAGTCTTATCTTGGCAACCGGCACCCTGAGACTCTATCGCTCGCTTTCAGTCGCGGTGACACGACGCGCACTCTATTTCTTTATTATTTACAAGAACCACATCTTTATTCGAGCAAAATATATCGCTCTTAGCCAGCCGTTCCTCGGTTAAAACTACACTGAGCATTGGCGCAATATGTAAAAGTTAGTTTGAATTCCCTGCGTTTTTCTGTTCTCAAATGGGGAAAGTATTTAAATCGTTTTGCCTCAAAATTCTTAGTGATACATCTGTCAAGTTTCAGTTTTCAATCAAGTTACAAGGATTTTTTTGTTTTAAAGAAACATGTTTATTTTGAAAAAACCATGCAAACTTATAGCCAATTCTGATGACTTGTCGGCTGGTGCTCCTTGGCTGCACAGGGCAGCTTTCAGAAATAAAATTTAATGCATTTACAAAGAACAGAAATTAGATTGAGTTTTTTTGGATGAAAATCAGTGTGTATAATAGAAGCCACTTTTTGTAATTTTTTGTATTACGAATTTTCTTTAGCTTAAGAATATTCACAGTTTCACAAAATATACATAAGATGTTCTGTTGAAATATTTTTTTTCTACTAGCAGCAGTGGTTCAGCAACTGACAGTCAAAGCAACAATCTATAGTTCATGCTCATCACCTTCAAAATATTTCTAATAATTTCACTTGTAGTGAAATGGCTTTAAATAAAAGAATATATTTTTGGCTGGCGTATTTTTGTATTTAGGGAATATTTGTCGCAAGGTGGTTTAACACGATTTCATCACTCTTTTTTCTTTGGCTTATGGAGATGAGTCAGTCAATCATATTCAACAGCTGATTAAGAATCCTCTGTAGTTAGCTCTTTGAAGTTTGGATTTTGCTTGGCAGGTAAAAAGTACTACTGATGAGGCCTGAAGAGGCCAAAGCAGCTGCTTTCAAGTGCATGATTCAATTCAATTCAAAATAATTCTTATTCCATTAATCCGAAAGGTGCGATTTTGGAATAAGTCGAAACATCAATTTAAAACAGCCAAATTAAAAGTTTTTGAAACGCTTTTCCCATTTTAGCCACCTGGCCTCAGTAAAATGCATGTAGAAGTCAGCTTAATAAAATAATCGAGGCATTTTACAATTTATTGAGCACGCACGCTCTCGATTAACTGTGGGTGGGTTTCGATCGGTTTCCTTACTTTAAGAAAATCTTGCAATATACGAATTAATGAATAAATCTTTAATCCAACATTTCGTTTCGACGTTTCATCTGTGATTTTATAGCTGCATAAATCATAAACGAGGGGGAGAAGTAATCAAAACAAAAAAGCAAATTTATTGTCGCAATAAATATCGAGTCTCCTCCTTATTCCCACCCAATTATTTCACAATATTGCGCCGTCTTTGAACCAGTTGTTTCAGGTTTCGTTTGCAGTTTTATAATATAAACAAAGATTATAAATTTGTCTCTCTACTGGAAGATCGTGAAAAAGCAAGTCGTTTGTTTATTTGAGTGCATATAAACTCGCTCTGATAATTTTTTGTGTCACTGCTATATGTACTCTTTATCCTATATTATCTTTTTTGTTACAATTTCATGCTCTTTTCCCAATGTTTTCCTTCGTGCTAATAGAAATATAAATCTTTGCAGTATAAATTAAACGTCTCAATTTGCCCATTCCTCTCGCCACGTTAATTAAACTGTCACACCTGGCAGGAATTTTAGAAAAATCCGAGCGGCCCAAGGCGTTTGAAGAATGCGGTCGAGCTGGAGGTCCGAAAGGTAATAACACAGATATGGGATGAGGTGCTAACAAAAGTGCGAAGGGCTCTCATCTCGGGCCGCGTGGTGCTGTAGGATAATTTAAATATTTGAATAAGACACGCCGGCCGAGCGGCTGGCCGCGTGTACGACCGAGCGCGCCTATGCCTATAATCACGGCAGAGGTGCAGAATTTTAATGTAGCATAACACACTGCGCACGGAGTAGGGAATTAAAGAGTGCTTTGTGTGTGCATGATGGCCTCTATTTTTATAGGCGGCGATACTCTCTAGCCTGCGTGGTGGGCCATATAAATGTAACAGAATATACATCATTAAAAAGTGCTACAAATAATAAAAAGCAAGAGGCAAGGAACTCACTCGCGCCGGCCGCTGCTTAATAAAATATAAACGCCGTGCGAGTGTGTGTGTTCTTATGATATTTACCTCAACAAGCTCTCTTTATGTGTTTGCTGAGGTGTGGTGCAACAAAATCCCTGTGTGCTCTCCACACTAGACAGCTGGTAAAAAGTGGAAAAGTAAAAAAATAAAAAAGTGCGCGACAAGGCGCGAGGCTTTGTACTTTGCCGGCTAATCCCCCTTGCCTCGCCGCCAACAGATGCCGACTCGCATCCCCACTTCGCTCGCGCCTTCTCTGTTTGATATTCTGATGCAGTTGAACGCCAAAGTACCAAAAGATTATCTCTATGTGTGTCGCTGTCGCCCTCTAATGGGTGTCATTCTCGCGAGCAAAAGAGCAGCTAGCTGCTGCCAATAACCAACCGACTGCCCGCCTTTGTCCGCGCCGTGGCCCGCGTCGGCCCGCGTCGAGGGTTGCATAAGTCGTTGCTGCCGGTTGCGGATAAAGGAAAGCTCCAATTTGCGCTGCGGGCGGTCCGTTTTTCCAACAGAAGCTTGTTAGCATTCAAAAGCAGATCGATTTAATGATACCAGACAATTACGACAGACTCGTTTAGATTTCAGATGCATTAGCGGCGCACAGCGCGCTTGACATCCAGACCATGTGCTCTTTCGACAACAATGCAACTGTTGTTTGTGCAACACAAAAAGGCTTGCATGTGACGTATTTAGACAGAAAGTAATTTCAGCAATCACTTTGCTTGTTAACTTTGGGATTATTTGCAATTTAGAATTCAACTTTTCATTTTAATTAAAAAAACAAATTTCTGAAACAGAGAGCCAAATCTTGCGCACAAGCACTTTTTACCAAACATTCAGTCAGTCATATAAAAAAGAAAGACACAGCAGAAGCAATCATAATTTACACGCATTCACAAAAATTAACAAAAAATTCATTTACAAGGATGGAGAATGCTATTATTAGTCCTGAGTGGGGTGTGGAAAAACCTTTTACAGGCTGAAAATGAAAAATTGGAACAAAGCAGTCCCATGCATGCATACACTATTTGAGAGTAACGAAGCATATTTTTTCTGTTTCTTTAGTCTTGAGGAGCTGACTTTGGTATACTGAATAAATAGGTGCATTGTAATATTTATTTTGTATATTTTGTTTTTGTTATATTTTGTTGTTTGTATAAAATATTGATTAGTATATTTTTATCATGAAATAGAGTGAACTGCATTCGTTCAAACGGACTTAATTCAATTTAATAACTCTGAAATCAACGAGGATGAAGTCTTGTTAACATTAATCTCTCAAGAATGCAACCAACCTCCAGGGAAAATTTTTCTCAAGAAGGTATGAGACATTCGTATGGCATGTTCATAACTCGATGAACCTCGTAATGTCGCAATAGAAGCAAAAATTTTCATTAAAGGTTGAACTTGCTTTTATAATGTGCAAAAGCTTAAGGCCATTCCAAGTTTCAATATTATTAAAAATTATTATCCCCTTTAACGAATGATATGTTTTGACATTAAAAAAGTTTCATTTGTCGAACGTCTTCTGCATATAAAGGAAATCTACACGCAATAGCAAAATGTAGCCATTTTTCTAATACAAAGCGCTAACAATTTATCTGTAAAAAAGTGTTTTTGGTGGCTGATTCCAGATTTGCCCTCGTCAAGATTTATTCAACAGTGTATGTTTTATGACAGAAAATATGCTCGCAACGAAATAAAATTCACAAGTAATCGCCAAACGAAAAGGTAATTTGGCTCTACCTTCACCCTCAAAAATCTAATTTTAGTAATGGCATAAAAGTAATGGTATTATTTCATTTGGTAATCATCATTCCTCTCTGATATTAGGTTCCTGTGCTGATGATATTTAATCAAAAAGGAGACAATCATTAAATGTACAAGGATTTTATTTGATTACATCAATCATTCGCGCCGTGTGTCGGCAGCAAGTAGCAAGGCAATCGTCGTTTTTACATAATCTTTCGTATAGCATCGATCACACTCGAGAACACATCTGGAACAAGAAATTCCACTCCTTGCGAAGAATGCGCCAAAATGCACTCCACCCAGCAGTGAAATCGACCCGAAAATTCCGCCCCGTCACGATCGAGAGTTGGAAGACGGATCGCGCCCAGGATCGGCGATGGAGAATATTTTACCGAAGACGACGGAAAGGCAGATAACGAGCGAAAATGCTACAACAGCACGGTGGTGTTGGCGGCAGCAGCAGTCACAACAATTAGATGGAAAAATCGACAAAGAACAGCTCGGCCCTGCAGGTGAAAATGAAAAATAATCGACGCCCAGGAATGTCTGTGGGTTATCGCAATCGCCACCCCCGGTGCACATGAATAATAATGAGAGGCAGCCGCCCCTCGCGGAAAAAAGAAGTCGTCGTGGCCGCGAGCTGCTTTTTCTCTCTATCTCTTTCGAGTGTGTAGGTACCAGTGGGAGGCTGCGGGAATCAATTTGCTCCTCGCGAAGGGGGGCATAATCGATGATTGATTGTTGGCCTGCACTCTTTCCATCCATCGATAATCTGCAGCAGCGCCCAAGTGTGCGCCGCGCGCGAGAATTAAAAAATCGGCGACGTTTATATATAGATGTAAAAATGAATGATGAGGCGGCCGGGCGAGAATTATTTATTAATTAAAAAATTGGACGTGCGCGTATATACATGAAACAAAAATCGAGCGAGCGATCGAGCCGAGCGCGAGGGTGACTGCTGGCTGGATCGATGTCATGTCGGCCGAGTCACGAGAGCGCGAGTGATCAAATCCGGCCTGACGTTCAGCCTGGTGGGAACTGCCACGCCGATATCGGCTGCCTAATCTACGCCAAAACGATATTTTTACCTGCTCATGATGTATGGGCTGAGTGAACGTTGTCGACACGGTAGCTCAAACAGTTCCTACTTAACCGTAAGGGTTTTTTTGTATTTAGGTCTTGTGGACTGGAAGCCACTCATTGGTTTCTTATTTATATTTTCTGAATGTTAATTTTAAATTGTAAAAGCAATCATCGCAATACCGGATTTTATTTGTACTGATTAAATTGGGTGACTATGGCTAAGTAATTTGAAAAATTCTTTAGGCACTTAACATCAGCTATTCAAATTCAAATGTTTATATTTTAAATTTATGATTAGAGTCTAGCAAAAAAAGCTGATCGGGCTAACAATTGAATATTTACAATACGAAGTTTTATTCATTCCAGCCTTCTTCCATTGATGTTTCATTACTCTTGAAACAATTCATTTTAAAAATTTCTTATTGTTTTTACTATGGCTATTTCCTCGGGCAAATTATATCATAGTCAAAACTTAATAGTTTCTGTACTAATTGGGTGGTTCAAGAAATGTAAAATATAGGTCGATACAGTACTTATTACACGCCTGTTGTGTACAACGTACACCAACAGGAAATTTATCATAATATTACAAAGTATGTTAATGTCGCTGAGACCAATTTCTAATTATAAATATATATCAGCACAGATTAATTAATTTGCCTGTAGATTTAATTTATTAAAATTTCTAAATTAATTCAAATAAAAATTTATAAAATTATACAACTTTATAAGTTTAGAACATAAAAACTTAATAACTTTTAACAAATAATTTAAGCACGTAAATTTATTTAAAATTTTAAAATATTTACTTTTTTTTAAAAAAAGAAATTTTAAAATACTTTTTATGCTTAAAACTAAATTTGTAGTTTTTAATTTTTCAAATACGTGACCACTTGAGATAGTGTTAATTTTGGAAATAAATTAAACCAGGGTTCGTGCTCGTTGAAAAATTGTAGTTTTAATTTTTGACTATAGTTTCAACGTCATCCAGTACGTCCTAATCATAAGTAAATAAATAAAAATCAATACAATATAATGTCACAAAAATCACAAAAAATTCCGACATAAAAAGTCCAAACACTTCTTATACAACGACAATTTTGCAACAAGGATGAAGCCTGGTTTAATATATTTCCAATATAAATTATGTAGTTATTGTTTTAATTTTGTATTAATAGATGGCATACCGTAAAACGTGACAAAGAACTAATAAGCTATCCTCGTTCACCCTTAATTGGTTTTTAATTCGGATCCCATGCTCGCGCCTTTCTCACGGCCCCTTGAGAATTTTGTTTTATATAATATTTCATTAGAGAGCGACTAGGTTGATACTTATCGATCGTGTCCTAGATTATCCCATGTCAATATTTATTATTTCACCTGTAATCGTGCGTTTAAGTCGCCGTTATCTGATCGGACGACTCCGCTGTTCTCTGCACAGTGTGTGCTGTGCTGTGCGTGCTCGGAAATTTCTCGTTCGCCGCTTGATGGGAGGGATGTGATTTTACATCAGACTGACGGCCAGATGGGGACCTCCACCTTGTTGCAAATTGGAATGGAAAATGTTATTTAATATACAGTTTATCAATGACAGGTCCTTTCATGGTCCTCGACACGTAAAGGTTAAAATAAAATGTGAAATAAATTGAGTCGGCACAGCACCTTATCTCATTAAACGTGACATTGTAGCGCAAAAACCTTTTAGTCGCTGATTCGAATTGGTATTTCACAGCAAAATAATAATCATGCTGAATTTTGAAGAGCGGAATTAAATTGATATCACGAGTGTGACGTTTTGCTGGACTGCGTCGAAGTGTGAGCTCCTAGAATTGCGTGGTGTCGCGCTGTTGTTCTTACCATTTATCCTGAATAATGTGTTTAGCACTCGCGGTCACACGGCAAACACAAGCGGGCGAAAATTTAAGTCAGCAGCGCAGAAATGAATCGTCGGCGTGAATCAGAGACAAACAGCTCTTCTGCGATGTGCGGAGTTGTGTGTGTTTGCATCTCATTGTCGGCCCCTTTCAGGCTGCTCGCGCGCAAGAGAGAAAAGACCACACAATCAGTTTGTGTGTTCAATAATACTTGGAGAGCAGAGCAAGAGCGGCCTCGCCTCTTCCTTTCTCGAGAAACGCGTGTTTGTCACCGCGCGGCAAAACCTGCCGCTGCATAAAAATTTGCGGTCTCGTGCATTCCACTGAATAAGCGCCCTCCTTTTGCGTCAGATAATATCTTTAGCTTGTGACACGGAAAAATTAGTGAGGAACACACTGTTCCATTTTACAACCAAAAGAGTAACTGATATATTAGATATTAGACAGTATTTTCGTAATAAATTCAATGAGTTCGTGCGAAATCATGTTGAAATTAATTTAATGGAGATGATATTGATTTGTTTATCTCCAATTCAAAAAAATAATGCTAATTATGTCAAGTCTATTTTCTAATAAATTAGTGTTCTCCAAAATGCAAAAACTGTTAATTTTTATGTTCATATAATCCTTGCTTTCGAAATTAAACAGCTACTTTTCCATTTCGTTCTTTGTGGTGGTGGTCCAATATCATTTTAAGCTCTATTTGAATGCCCTTATATATTACCTGAATTTTAAAAAGGCAAAATTTTACGGAGTTCCTGAAAGAAGAGTTTGAAAACTAGATCATTTAGTTGTATATTCACTCAAAGTGATAGCTCCATGTCTACCGACGATCTTGATTCAAATTTTAGAGTTATACGTTGCAAGATAGTTTTTTTCTAATTTTTAATACGTTTCAGTGAATATGAAAGACGAGTTTTAATTCAACTCAAATTTAAACAAATAAACAAACTTGAACCTTAAGTTCCGAAACAGAAAAAAATAAAGAAATTCACACACATGATGGCCCAACCTTTGTTAATTCCTTTTGTAATTATTCTCAGTTTTCATTCAATTACGAATTTTGTTTATTTTTCCTTCAGTATATTTGGAGCTTGTACACACATTGTTCATAAAAAAATTTCGAGCTATTTTACACTTAAAAACACAATATTTCGATAGATTTATAACGCAACATTTTAATACAAATATGCTCAGTAAAAACTAAAAAACTTCTCTTTCCTGACTGCGTTAGTTAGCCACGTGAACTGCGTGAGTGCGCAAAATAGTAAGCTTTGAAAGTAATACTTTATTCTAATTATTTAAAAGAGTGGCTGCGTGCTTGTTGGTGGGTGTGTGGCGTGTGTAAATGAATAAAACGCCGTAAAAGGACCCACGACCAGCTCTTATTTATTGTTTTCGGGGGCGCACGCTAACACAACCTGAGCCTTTTCGTGAAAATTTACATTAAGGAGCATTATCCAGTGATCGGCCGTTTTTATGAATGGCCCATAAAAGGCGTCGTTTTATTCCCTCTTCAGGCGCACGTGTCCAGCATCCGCTGGAGCAGCACTTACCATCGCAGGCGCACCTGGCAGGGCGAAAATTGGCAGAGTTTCTCTCTCTCTCTCTCTCTCTCTCTCTCGTCGCGTTGCTGGTGGATGAGTCCGCGTCAGGATAGTGGAAAAGAGAGGGCCCGCCGACATCAAAAGTCGCTTGTTTTTTCGCGGAGCAGATCTCTGCCTGCCGTGTAAGTATTGGCCCAGTGTGGTCGTATATCACGTAAAAACTCGTTGTAAAAACTTGGCCGCGCACTCACAATATAATAATTTTCTGCCTTGTGTCTTTACTCGCGCGCAGTCTTTCCTGGCGAGCCACAAAAGGGCGTTGTCTAACATAACCCGGGTGACCCTTGTAAGAGTCTCTCTCTCTCTCTCGCTCTCTCGCCTTTGACACTTGTATCTCTCCACAAATTAAATGGTCCCCCTCGCACCATTCAATCGCAGCCGATAGTAGTAATAATAATATTTCTAGGCGAGAGAAAAAAGAGAGGAATGCCTCTGCCCAGAGTGAGAGAGAGAGATTGATAAATCATCCGGGCAGACTGAGAAAAAATATAAATTCCAATATCAGTGACGTCAGGAGAGGAATGAAAGGTGACTTGCCTCTTTTTTCCAATAAGGATCCACTCAATCAAGCGGCCAGGGGTTAAATATTCCTTTGGTGGTAGGTCATGGCATGTGTCTTTCATACCGCGCCAAATTGGCTGCGATCTGAGGGGGTTCTCGGAGAAATAAAACGCGCCGAGAAGCAGCTTCTCTCCATTTTTAGGTTGGTGAATACATATAAAGCTTTTTATTTATCTTTCATGTATAAGTTACACAAAGTGGAAAATCATCGCGTGCCTTTTGAAGCGGATTGAAGCAGACGTTTAATTTTATTAATCACTGACTATCAGCTAAAATCTCTACACATTAACAGGAATTAAATAATCTATAGTGTCGACAGGTAGCGGGGTTAATAAACTCTGGCAGAGGAAAAGCAAATAACAATTTTCGTCATCTCCGCGGACGTGCGTTTTAGGGAGATGTCACATTTAAATTAAGTGAGAAGACTGGATATTTACAGTGTGCAATGCATTTCAATTAAAAACATATAGCAAATAGACTAAGAGGGGTGTTAAACACTATAAAATTGGGCGGAAAAGACATTGAGAAGGGTACATCTTCAATCAATATTACATATCGTATTTATTTATTTATTTATAAAAAACAAAAGTCTAAAACGCGCCGATCGCTCACGATGTAGTTCAAAAATCTCCAACACTGACCTCAAGGAACAAACTTTTTCGTCACATTCTTCAGCAGCAAAGAAGAATCGCAAAAAATTCCTCTTCTTTTCGAAGACATAAAAATCTCATTTTTGCGATTACAGGGTAATTAAAGCGAGAGGGATGACTAATCAGCTATAAATATATATTTAAAATATTACTTGTATATAATGTGTATGGAAGTAAATACGGTTATACGGGGTGTTTATTGCATCTTGAGAAGCAGCTTATTCTGTGCGATGCGCGTTGATGGTTGAAAAGGTGGTCTCGCTCGCCGGACACGAAAATGAAAGAGAGCTAGCGGCCGTATTTTCAGGGCAGCCAGCGAGGCGGCACCTAATTAATAATGCAGCATACATATTTCATGAGAGCGCAGTGTGCGTGGGGTACAGAGAGTGATTGGCTCTGGATCAGTATACGTAGCGGTCGTATCCGTTGTAGCAGGGGTTGTTGGGGTAATGGCCAGACCTGCGAGCAGAAACAGTCACATCAGATCAGCTCTCGATGGCCGCGCGCCGGGCACCAGGATTGCGAGTGTGCTTATTAAGTATGCATGCGTCAGTTCAGATGGGTTATCCTCGGTAGGAAATTTTTGCAATCGGCAGCAGCAGCAGCAGCTGCAGCAGCTCTGATTTCAATCAGTGCGCGCCGAAGATTCCAGCTCTGCTTCTGCGCTACTGCTGCCGATGTGTAATTTCGAAATCATGCACAAATCCGAAAAGAGAGGAAAATCTGCCTCAAGTCCACCATGGAAGAATGACAACATAACTTTGGAAATTTCGATCAGGGTCCGAAAGCTGAGCCAATTGTGCGCAGATCATTTTTCCATTATCAGCTTGGCTGCAGTTGTTTGGTCGGCCAAATTGGCGCCTTGGACTCGTCACAAGAGGAACAAATAGATATAGAGAAACCGCGACCTTACGTGTTAGTGAGTGTTGGGAGCTATGCTACGAGCTTATAGCCGGCGCTTGCCCTGCAGCTCACCGCATCATCCCACATCTAAAACACACGATCACACGCCGCGACACTGTTAGTCATACTGTGATCGGAGCAAATTAATTTTTGTCTGTCTTTCAGTTCTCGTAAAAGAACGTTTGCTTTTCTCTTCTTCAGTTCTGAGGTCTCCACACTCTGTGTTGCAAATTCAACAGGGTGCATGCGGTACACTTTGGAATAAATTTGTTCGCTGCAGGTGTCCGAATGAGTTGGAATAATCATTAGAGGTTGAGAAACTGCGGGTCCTCAATTGGAATGAAAGAGAAAAAAAATACAACGAAAATTCGTCGGCCTGATTGGTGAGAAAAATTAAGAGGAAAAATAATTTTCATGCGTTCCTCAACCCTAATGAGAGAATAAATTTTGGTTAAAAGGATTAAACAAGAAAAGTTTTAGAAACAACAGGAGAACGATCAATATATTTACAGAAAATTGAAACCAAAGTCATCCAATTCGCAATCAAACGGAAAAAACGAGAAAAAAAATAAACGAAACAAACAACGCACGAGTCTGCAAAAACTTACCTGTGTTGCTTAAGGTAATCCTGCCTCTTGAAGGACTTTCCGCAGGTCTCGCAGGTGAACGTGACGTCATCCTTGTGACTCCGCTCGTGGATCATCAGGTTGTAGGGTTTGGTGAAGCGACGCTGGCAGTACTTGCAGACGAACTCGCACTTGGCCCTCATCTTGCGTCGAAATTCGGATCGGTTTGAGTTCCGATCCTCAGCCTCTATTGGCATAATCGCAAACATCGGGACGATTGGGGTTGCTCTTGGGCGCCAGGAAGGAAACGAATGGGATCAGATCGACGAGACGACCGGACGTGTGCAATTTTGAATTTGGCAGTAGGCGAGCACTGGTGCTTTTTAGGGCCGCCACGAGGACTGCTGGATCTGGAACTCGCGAGTCGAAAGAACCCAGTCAACTCTCTTGCCGCGCGCGCTCTTCGTGTCACTGTAATGTTCTCTCGCTACAGGAGTTCATTGTACCACGGCACACGCAAATTGCACAACCTGAAACAGACAATTCGCACGTTAGTTATTATGTTTGTTGTCACACGGCGTCGTATATATTCAAGATCACAAGTTTGGAATTAAAAATCGCTCAAATTTTTTTTTCTTGCCTGTTACAAGAGCGGATCATCAGTGATTTTGCAACCTTTAATTGTACCTATCTCATCTATCCCATTCTTCCGAAATTGTAATTTCTATGGGGCTTTTGTAGGGAATTTTGAGTTGGGTGGCACTATTCGCTCCTAAATTAGTTGCATAATTATAGGGGCTGGAGGTCAGGGCAAAAACGCCTAATTTTGACATATTCATTTAAATTCAGAAAAATGTGCAGAATTTAATCTTTATACCATTTTCAAATTAGATGTGAATTTAGGTTTATTTTCATGCTTTTTATCCCATTCGTACCAAAATTTGATACTAAATAGAATAAAATTCTTTTGATTTAAAATTTCTAAAAAGCTGAAGTAACTGTCAGAATGAAAATAATATAATGGCTCGTATCAACCACAGACTATTCCATAATAGATGTAGAGAATTTAAAAAATCTTCAATGGAAAATATAATTTTGCTTGAGTAATTTATAATCAAGCTTGTTAGACCAACAATTTAAAAAATAATGGATATTATTTCTCATCTTGGTACAAAATAATTTGCAATGTATTGTTCATCGGCGGTGAACAATGAGGATGTGGGTGACGTCAGTGTGCAATCTTGCGAGTAATTTGCTACTTGAGAATTAATTGCAGGAGCGCAAGAAGCGCGCTACTCCTCAACCTTGGTATTTTCGCCAAGGATTTTATAGAGTGTGGTGCAACACGACTCTCATATATTCCAGCGTGTGTTTGATCGGTTCTGAAAGTCTGTCTGACAGGAAGAGCTAGCCGTGTTTTCACGACTTTGGTAGACAGGGATTTCGGCGTGTTAGCAAAAGAGAACACGGCAGTCTGGCAAAAGTCCACGTCACGCGCCGATTGGGCGGCACTGTAGGCAGGATCGCAGTTGGAAAGGAAACCGACGTAAGAAGAAAGAGAAGCTTCGCGCGAGCACCCACTGCGTTGTTTCGTCCTTTCGCGAATCGCGAGAATGATAATAAAAGCGAACAGTGAATCATAAATAGTGTCATCGCGGCCTACTCTCTCGGCGCTGCGCGCGAGATCGACCGGTTGTTATTGTGCTAAATTATTTCCTCTCTGCTGAGCACACTCAATGGCCTCTCATTATTGCCGAGATGCATTGATTTCGCACGGCGTCACCGGCCTTTTATAGCCGAGCCACCATAATTCAGCCGGCAATGACCCGCGCGCCGCCGCTGTATGCAAATGAAATCGGCCACCAGAGAAAGAGGAGAATAAAAAGTGACACTCGTCGAGGATGAAAAGGCACGACTGCCGCGCGCACTGCAAATCGCTTGACAAGTGATGGCTCATTTGCATTGCACGCGCCTTCCGGGAACTTCTGCAGAGCGAAATTCGAGAGAAAGAAATAAAAAAATGACACTACTCCGACAAAACAGGGTGTCAAATTCGATTGATGACGAGCATAAAAATTATTTACAAGCGCCTTTTGTTGTAATAAGCGGCGGAGAACATGCAACGTGGGCGATCAATTTGAAAAACGTCGGCTTTAATGACCTCCCCCGCGAGAGTAAATTGCAATTTGCCGCAAATCGATTTGCGACCCACACACAAACATTATAGTACAAGCAAATGAATATTCAATTACCAGCGTATTAACCGAGCCGGGGTTACTTCACACCATTCATAATTTATGTTCTGAATTGCTATTTGCATTGCATCGTGTTTTATTGATTATAATTTACCTCAATGAAATCGAATACCGCTCGCGAGATCGATATAATTTGCGGTCGCAATCAAGCAACTCTCTTCATAATAATCGGCCTAACTAACAACAATGCAATGCAGTACACGGACAAACGATTGTGCATAATATGTCTACATACATGTATATCCCACACCGCGCGGAGAGTGTTTAAGGGAGAAAGAAAGAGGCCGTGTGTTGCTAAATGGTGATGAGGTGTTTGAATTACGAGGAGGCTTCGTGCATGCATGGCGCACAAGAATGTCGACTTTCAAGGTTTCAAATGTGCCATCGAGCGGCGGCGGCGGCTTATTATCCGCGCATAAATACGTATGCTGCGTGCATCTCTCGCCAGATTTATTAACGTACTGCGCGCGGTGAACTATTTTCACAGCAGATTAACTCTTTACCTTGTAATGCAAACGAATTCATTAGCTGTGATCCTATGCAGCCAGTCGTGAGAAGATGCGTCGAGTGGAATCGAGTGACAGCTCGGCAGGCGCGAGAAAAGTTGCATTTTCACGGAAAAATCTCCTTTCATCGCATCGACAACCGTTTTTCTCGTTTATTGTACAGTTACGAGAGCGTCGTTGCGCTCCATATGTATGCTAATTTGCTGTCAATTGCCGTTTGTGTTAAAGAAGAAAAGGTGTACCCTTTTGAAGTTTATGAATTGGAAATAGTACATACTTGGGAATATCATAATGCAATATTTTTAGATTTTTTATATAATAAAAGTAAGTTGTGACTCATCTTTAATGTTATTATGCTCAGGTAACTGCATATCAATTCTCTTTCAATGATACTTCTCTTGTAAGAATAAAATTGTTTGGTAAATTTCAGGTTCAAATGAAAAATCAATTTTTATTAATATTTTCTAAACCGTTAGAAAATATACAATAATACCTGACGCTGGGAGATTTCGTAAGTATGCTGCAGCTTAAAAAATTACTTAAAAAACTAAAGAACATTGTTGATTAATTACATTACAGAAATTGGTTGTTTTTTTAAATGTTTGTTTTTAATATTTTGTTTTAAAAATCTGGCCATGAATATTTGTATTTTTCTTCAATCTGCTCCTAGCCATTTCAATTAAATGCGTACTGGACTAATTTTAATTCAAAGTGCATCTATGTATATTCAAACACCGGAGAAGAAAAATTAAAATAATCAAAGTGAGCCAACCAATATTTGAGATTTTGGTTTGGAATTAGAATTGAATAAGAAATATTGTTCGGGCGGATCGTTTAATTCCGTGTCCAAAAGTGGCCTTGAGATATCTCTCAAATGTTTGCCTTTCTGATGGATTTCCGGTTTGACCGACGCCTCCATCAATCATCTCGTTTGTTTTCAAACAACCAGGAGCATATGCACCCAAAAGGAAATCTAAAATCAAAGAATAGCCCGGCGAAAAACAAATCGACAAGGTACCGGAGTTGCTGCTGCATTTTCGCAATTATTATTAATAGTCGTGGACGGGAGTGAAAAAAATTGGCCCGTCAACGTTAATGATAGTTTTCGGATCGCTCTCGAGATGAGAAGGAGGATCTCGTCTCTCTTCAAACAGCGCACCCCCGGCCTGGGAAAAAGATCAGTAGTGTTCACAGGTGGGGAAATATTTTCGCGAGATGACATGTTCAAGTTAAATAGCGGTTGATGAGGGTTCCAGGCGTAATCATAGGATACACACTCTCACAGGTAGAGAAACGGCTTCTATGAAGTAGCCACCCCAGCCGGGAAGAAATATGTGAAATGTATCTTGCCTCTCGAGAGCAACCAACTACTGGTATAAAGCGCGGCGCGTCAATTAACTCGGCATATACCTGGCCCTACGCGTATAGCCCCCGCGTCATTTTTTCTGCGTTTAACGTGATATATTTGATTTCAGCGCGGCAGTGGCTCTGCAAGTTTGTTACGCGTTCGGAGAAACTCTTTTTTTCGGTGCGAGTCGGGCTGTAAAATTTGATGAGGCGCCTGCTTGCTTGGACCCTCGTGAAATCCGTTTTTAATTAATGAAAATCGAGTCAAACGAAAGCCGAGCCGCGTTTTTGTTCTGTATCGCCGACAAGGGATCGGAATTTTTTTAACAAATTGCGGCAAACACGAGTGAGGAAAACTCAGATAAAACGAACACGTTCCTTGGCAATTAAAGCGCAGCCGCCAGAGCAATAAATTTGAAGGGTCGTCGCTTTAAGATAGTGGTTAATCAGTGAGATGTTTATTACCGAATATTTTGCTTTGCCAAAAATTATGTTGATGAGTCAAAATAAATTTAATCCACAGGTACTGAGCAAAAAATCTTAAATATTCTTTGAAAGTTGGTTTGTTTGCTATTTTATTTAAAATCTTATAGCAAAAGCAATATGGAAGATTAGTTTTTCTGAGTTTCGAACCATCACGGAAATGTCAAATGAGTATCAATCAAACCAAGTATTTCTTAGAAAAGAAAGTGAAAAAATTTGTCAGTTGCAAAATTTTTAGTTCAGTGTATCACCTGTTGCGATATTATTAAACAATCCAAAGTCTCTTTATTTTGAATAAAAGCACAGAATGGAAAGTTATATAAGATAACAAATAAATTTAAAGCAATTCATTCTTCCTGAGAGCGATGGAATAATATATGAAAAGCCATCTAAATAGTCTTAAACCAACTCATTCCATTTTTTAACCGGCTTAGTTTCGCAATCCTACTTATCAGTCAATCCATCTTTAGACCGTGCGCAGAATATCATTCCTTCGAGAAATCTCGCCTATTCCAAAAACAACTTCTGTATCCGTATTCATTCTCTCTGGTCTTGACTGGAAATTTCAACAGCGGCAGCTAAAATGTTCGCAGCGGCGGTCGTTTATTTCAATTTAAAATACAACCTGGCAACAAGTGTAGTATAAATAATAATAAAATTCCATTCTGTTGATAATAAAGAATATTTAATTAAAGGAGAAGAGGTAGCCAGACGCAGTGAGGGGTCGCTTGGAAGGAATAGTCACCAAGCGCTACTTCAGCGAATATATTTTATCCTAATGTATTCAGCCGCTGCCGCGCGCATCTCGTCGTCACAATATAATATTTTAGGTCATCAAAAATGAGCCGGCACTCACTGATGAGGCAAAGACCTGCTGCTGAAGAAGTCAAACATAAAACTACTTTTTATTCCCAGGCAGCGGCAGTAAAATTCCGAAAGTGACCGCAAGCGCCGCCGCTGCCGCTGGATAATCATATTTTTCTGGTGCTCGGCGATTTCTTCCAAATGCGCTTTACGGCTTTTTGATGGTGGCCAATCTCGGGAATTAATAAAATGCGTGAGTGTGTGTGTTTGTGTGCGCGCGCGAGAAGAGAACGAGTGAGCAGACACTGGTCTCCGCGTATAAAATAATAAGATAATATACGGCCCGGGTCCAATCGTGGGATGAATCATTATTGCATCAGGTTTCAAGACGCACAACACCGGTGCTGAGCAACTCGAAAATATGGCCATTTGTATAAACGGTCGCCAGCATATTCAAATTCCACTAGCAGCCGCACGTAATCGTTTTGTGAGGAACTTTCGTGTCGGGAAATTTGATCCTCCATATATCCTGCGTTATGAGACCGCGTGTTTTGCCATCAGCAAGCAACTGAATAAACTTCGAGAATTATGATCGGGATCAAGTTCAATTCGCGTCTCTGCGGCTGCAACAGACATCTGCTTTGTGTCCACGTGCACACTTTTGCAAAAGGTCGAGAAATCGCAATAAATCGGCACGATGAATGAAATTCGTCAGCTGCGTGAATCATCTCGCAAAACGCGGCTGTTTCCGTGTGTGCGAGCCAAATTATCGGCCGGGCCGCGTTCGTTGCCGTGAGTTATGGTCGTCGCGGGCCACTCGCGGGCAGTTTTATTGCATTTCCATTTGGCGACTCACAGCAGGAAGCGAGCAAGCCTGGAAGGCGCCGCGCGCAAATAATGAGCGCGGAAAATTCGGCGATCACAAACAAAAAGATCTTCAGTCGTAAAAAATGGGACTGCCGTGGAAATAAAGCAGTTAAGTTGAAATTCGGCCGGAGGGCTGACACGGGCATAAAAGAGGACGTTGTTTTATTGCGGGCCGTGTTGTAGGCGGCAACGGGGCCTTGGGCGATCGGCATGCTTCCTATACGGTAAGGCACCTAACTACCACCTACCTGCCTTCGTTCCCAGCGTACACCAACAGTTTATTGAAATAATAGCTACGGGATAACAAAATAGGCAACAAATCTCGTAATGATCCACACCCACGTGTGTTCACGGCCGCAGCTCTCACGGGAAAACGAGGTTAACTTTCGGCTCTCTCGTGCACTATGCCCTCTCGCGCTCCATTTTAATTGATACGTGCGCGCACTCAAACAAAGGGATACGGACCTCCAGCAAGGGTTACTTTTTTCACATATCGAGACAGCCCACGAGAAATGCGGCATCCAAAGATTTTCTGAGTGATACCAATTATTATCAATGCGGCTCTTTCACACCGTCTTGTAAATTGGCTGACCTTGAGCACATCAATAAATTGCTTCGGTCAAGTTAAATTTAAACCACTTATTAATTTGATCCACAAAACAGTACAAAAGTCCTCATATGGAGCCAAAATTGAGATAAAAATTGAATTTCATATTAATAAAAAAACGGAATTCTCATTGCAATTAAAAATTTCAACTCTTTTATTGGTGACGGAATCTAGAACTTGTATCATGAGAAATAAATTTAGAATTTGTGTTAAATTCAACACAGCTGCCAGCAACTTGATACTATAGTTAAACAAGTTTTACTTTCCACCGTGCAACTAATCCCATGTATGTGCTAGTTAGAGAAGTAGAGTAATAATTTAATTTCTATATTTTTATTTATTTATATTTACTGTAGGACTATTCATTTCCCCAATTGTCCCGGTTTTACTTTAAATTGTCTTTCCTTTTGAAAAAATGTCAAATTTAATTATTTCCAAACTTAAAAATCTCAATTTGATACAGAAGAAATTGCTACCTCATAGTTAATTTTAGTCCTGTCATAGAAAGACCCTATTTTTATAAATTACGTCATAGTTTCAGCTCAAATAATTGTTATTAATAAGACTTAGCTTGCAAGCTTCAATAATTTTGGAAAGTTCGATCAGAATTTTTAAAATTTAATTAATTGCATGAGGTAACTACTGTCCTCGCGCCAGAGTGATCTGGTCAATCAGATGAAAAGCAGAACCGGGCGCTAATAGCTTTGCGTGCAAGGGCCACAAGTCAAGTATCAATTTACGGCAGCCGCATTATGAACACATCAAGATATTTACCATAAGAGGATTACATGTGTCACAGCATTCTGCCGTTCGTCCAGTGGTCTGTCGCGCCGTCGCGCGTAAATAAAAAAGAACACAAACGACTCGCACTGCATGCTACCTCGGCACGCAGCGGCGCAACGTGCGTGCTGCGGCTGCTCACGTATTTCGCGCACGGAATAATCTCGAGTCATAATCTGGCGTATCTCCTAAATGACAAATTGTGAGAAATGCGCGATAATCTGTGTTGAGTGAGTGAGGGCTGCCGCTTTATAGTTTCGTCGGAGGCTACTGCGTTCGCGTCCTTGGCATTCTTCGTCGGGAATAATTTCGGGTCGCGCGGATTAGTTATGGCCAGGCGAAAATATTTCTCGTCCGCGAGGTTTTTCATTTCCCCGGCGGCGGCGAGATGTGAGAATAAAGGAGCGTTACGCTAGCTCGGCGTCTAGCCAGCGGATTGAGATGCATATTTCTGTCCAGATAAATCTCGCCGCGCGTCACATTACTCACCGAGTGCACGCAATTAATATTGCGCGCAGACAAAACAATTTGTCCGCCGCGGCAGCTGATATAAATGCATTTATTTTAAAAGCGGCGATAAAGTTTAAAATAACGTGAATTCCAAGCAACTCTCGACGCGTATTAATTTCAAAAGCTGGCATTTTAATTGCTGTTTTAAATTCGAAAAAGTGAGCGTGATAAGCAAAAAGATTTATATCGGTGTGCGAAATGAGATTATGAAACAGCGTCAGGGGAAAGGTGCACTTTACGATAAAAAATGAGACTTGAAATTCATAAAAATTAAAATGAAAGTTCGTTGAATCCATGAATATTTTTACAGCTTTGCAGAAGTTTTGAAATAAAATTTTTTCCAGTGAAAAGTCGTGACCCGTGTGATGCGAGTTGCATAACGCGAATACCCAGTGAGATAAATAGGAGAAACTCGGCGAGCGTACTGCTCTCTGTAATTATTTTCACGGGCCACTGGCCGTTATTAATCCCGTCCGCGGCGAGGTATATTAAATCCGAAATGAGTTTCTCCATGTAGAAAACGCTGCTGGGCAAACGGCTCCTGATCCAAATAAAAACGGGAGCAAGAAGGCAGTCCGCCGCCTTCGGAGAAGGATAAATAAATCGAGATAAGTCGATGAAATGAAGTTAATTGGACCGAAAAAGGCGCTGGCTCGCCTCTACGCCTACTAGATGAGCGATACGCACACATGGCTTGCACGAGCGGAGGATTAGGAAAAAAACGGTGCTACCTGTGTTGAGCGTGATTGGTACAAAAGAGATGATTGCGTGACGAGCGCGTTATTACTATTACTGCGGTTGGGAGGAAAGGATTGGCTGGCGCGGAGAACCAGTAGCCTTTTTGATATCAAAGCAACAAGTAGCGGCCGCGATTCCCCCAGGTGTAGTTCGGTAGTCCCTTCCACTGCTTTTTAACCGGTAGCGCCGTCCTTCCTAATGGAGGAGAAAAATATTGCCGCCGCCGCAGCCGCGTGCTGAGCCGTTTTCGCGCTCGGAATAAATTGTTGCGAAACGGCCGCCGGCCTAATCTGAGCCTTTTAATCTTTTATTGCGCGCTTTTCTTATCTTTTTTCTCCTGCGCTCGACGGTTTGTGTGTGTGTGCTACATTTTTGGTATTTAGAAAGGACCACCCATTCGTCGACGACGAGTTTTACAAGTTTCCTGATATGACGAGAAGAAGTGATGCTTTTATTTTCGGGTTTTACGACGAGCGGCTCTTTTCTCCCGTAATCACATCGCTCTCACAGTTTGAGTGACGCCCACGCCAAATGAGGAAACGCTCGCTTTGTTGTGTTTGATTATTCACCTCTCTCCAAGCGCCGCGTCCCGTGATATCATGCACGCGCGTGATTAATCCGGGATGCTGCGCCGGTTCAGATTTCGATCGATACGTCTGCGGTTTTGTTAGTCACTGCAGGAAACAATTCTCGCCATTCTTGCTGCCGTGGGAAAGCATTTCAGTCTTTGGTGCATTTCACAATATATCAAAGGATATGTGGTTTACAGATTTAACAAGCAACTTTGTAAATTTATCGCCCCATTGCATTTCGTGTTTGAGATTTTAAGAAGCCATAGCTTATGAATGTTTTTAGCTCTTCATTATTTCCTCTTGGAGCATTGAAAGTGCACTTGATTATATAATCGATTTAATTTTTTACAGGTACGTACAGGAGTACGGTCCGACCAGTTAAAGAATCAATGATTTTTCTCTTTCGATGCAAATGGGGAGCTCAATTTTTTAAATATTAATTTACACCCTTTTTCGTCAAAGATTTAAAGATATGCAGTAATTGAAAGCAATTAACAAAGACGGCATCTTCCAATGAAGAATATATCCATTTTTTTCTAGCAACATTGAAAAACTATTTTTACTTTATTTATAAAACAGTCATTGATAAAAGCACTAAAAATATTGCAATGGTAAGAAAATACAGTATAATTTGCTTTCTAGCTGTCAGCATTTTAAAATTTAAATTAGGACAAAATTTATAGACTACAAAGAAAACTCACAACTCGCTATTCAATTATTTTCCAAAGCAACATTGCAAATGAAAGACAAATGCCTCGCAGACGCTCTGATTAGGGACTAATTGTTCGAGATTTCACGGTTGTTACCGCGCGGCGAGTAATAACTTGCGGCTCAGCCCAGCGCGTGTTTAAACATCCATTAATATGACATGGTTTTTAATTAAGTCCGAGAGAGTTAATGAAGAGAGGGCCCCCTGCGCATCGGCGGCTGAATTTCGTTTGATTTTCTTAAACACCTCATCATCGTGGTGCTGCTCTCTTTTTTTACAAACCCGCCGCGTTCTCTAATAACTAAAACGCGAGCAGCAGCAGCAGCGCTTATAACTCTCGCGCAACCTATACCTACCGCGTTAAAATATTAATGTTTCTGCCACACCTTGCAGCTCGTCAAGTAAAACGATCCACAGTAGTGGCCGAGCGGCGGCTCTCCATTGTAATACTTTTCGATTACGTGTATGTACTTTTGACTGATGGATCATCAATGAAAACGGATTGGGTTACAAGCGCGCGGTTCGGCTCGAGCGAAATAGCCTTTGAGAGCCGATATTATACAGAAGCAAACAAGTTCATTAATTTTGTCTGGAAACAGAAACTCATCGTCGAGGGAAAAGGGCGAGCGAGCGAGGCTCTTTAAAGTGCGGAAACGGCCGTTTCGAATCGGACTGTTGGTTCAGGAAAACGGCCGGGTAAACACCGAGAAAAAGGGGCCGCCGATTAATTAAAAAAGGCCGGGCAAAGTTTCCGACAGAAACGGCCGAGGACTGTTCTGGAAAGACCGGCCCGCGAACGAGAAAAAGAGACTCACCTGCGTCCTGGTCAGCCAGCTGAAGAAACACAAATGCCGGGAAAAGGCTCAAAAACTGCGGGGCGAGAAAGCGAAAATGCTGGGCCGCGACTCGGCCGAAAAGCAATAAAGCAGTGTGAAATATTACCTTAGCGGTTGGTGGTGTTGGCGCAGAGTTGCAGGAGGACTAAAAAAGCAGCAGGTCTGCAGTCACGGTAGCCAGAGGTGCTTCTGAGGGTAGTAGCCGAAGATGATGATGCGGTGGAGGACAGACAAGGACCATGAATAACACCAGGAGGCCCCAGCGCTCTCCTACCTACCGTCAGGAAGCCACAGCCCCCCTCTCGCATTCTGGTAAGGTTCTCGCGGTAGCACTCTCCGTCCCACCTACGATTCTTTGGCTCCACCTCCGTCAGGGCTCCCGCATTTTCCATTTTTGTACTTTCCACCAGGCGTATCGCTCGTCAGGCAAGCATAATTATATATGCATACACACGGCGCATGTATATAGGCCTATAATGCTGATTTCGCCTACTTTTCTATTGCCGCGGATTTTCAGCCGCAGCAGAGTGCAATTCCACACTGGCTGACCTTTGACCCGCCGGTGGTAGCACCGCTATAATACTACACACAACATCATATGCTTGATGATGATGAATAATTTAATTTTTCTCTAGTCGTGACTGACGGTCGTTATGATGAAGCACCAAATGAGCACCGTTTTTGCGTTTCCGACGCACAGGCTGCAATTTTTCTATTGCCGTTAGTCTGTCTTTGGTGGGCGAGGACGTATCAATTGCGATGGTCCTCATCAGACCCACACAAGGCTTACGATAGGCAGAAACTTGTTGACTGAATCTGAAAACGAAGACCTCATTTCTGTGAAAAGACTTGCTTGTGAAAAGTTTGCAACCGCGATGTACAGATGGAAGAAAATGGTTGCATACCTTTAAATTTAAGATAAACAAACTAGAAAAATTCTCATTATTCAAGGCTGTAGTCATGTTTTGTTGCCAATTTATCCTTATTTAATTCGAAATTATTACATTATAATGCTAACTAATTGTAAGTACGCAGAAGTATCGAATACCAACGTGTACCCTGACATCGTCAAAAATTTATCATTCAGAAGTTTGCTCAAAAGAAAGGTAACACAGCGTAGCAAACATTCAAAAAGGATCAAACTGAAAACATGTTAACTTTGGAAATGAGGTAGTTTCACTTTGCTAAATTTAAGAATTTCCCTGCCATTTATCCTTGTCACAAAAAGGGACAAATCCTTGTCCCTTTTTGCCTTTCTTTCCGGATGTTTTTTTTACCTGTATTGAACACACAAAAAAGAGTTGATAATATTATTTCATGAAGATCTTCCTTTTATTTGAAATGTGAGTAAACCTTATAACTATGAAATTTTACAAAACACCGAAGAATTATATTAGTTGGAAAATAAAATGCTTCTCTTTGTAATGGACAGCACAGCTGTTCCGGCCAATTTAATTCTCATCAACAGTACAACATCAAGCAACACCAAAATCACGACCGCAGAAACACTTATTCGTCAACTGCAGAAAAGGCTTGACAATATACCGAATGCAAATATCGAGATGGACAAAAGTGAAGGGTTTAAAGACCTTGTTACTCAACTCACCCTTCCTACGAGAAAAACCTCCTTGAACAAGTTAATCAGCAACAAATTCTGTCGCTTTCAATGCATTGTGAGTGAAAATATTTCTAAAAATCTCGATTGGTATTGCCATCATGTTTTTTCTGTTGTTGATAGCTACCAATGAAGGGTATATAAGTACACAAGATTCCCTTGATTTTTCATTTAGATTTAAATGCAGCTTCCTCGTTGTACCGCGAGCTGTATTTTTCCCTATTTATACACAAATTCCCGCTCATTCCTGTACACCAAGGAAGCATACTTTGATTACAATTTTTAAAAAAAATTCTTTTTTTCTCAACCACGTGCTATTTGTTTGATTCCAGTGCGGAGAATGCATGAATAATCATTTTCCAGCATGAAATGCTGCTTTAAAAAGTTAAAATAGCCCACCTTTTAAAAATACCTCTAAACCATCATTTGTGAATTATCTCCACGTAATCCATCATCACCTGTTACTCTTCTCATATATAAGATCGGGAAAAAATTGGAAATTGTCAGAACAAGTAGATGAAACAGCACAATTAGAATTAATGAAAGAATTTCATTTAGAGATTTCAAAATTGATTCAATGGAGTACTACTTGGTTTCTCATTTGTTCCTTCAGTCTTCTTACAATTAGGAGATTTTGTCCTCGCACTCTCCGTTTTACGACCCTACGCGCTTCATAACAGAGGCATAAAAATATATGAGCTGTTGCTGGCAAAAGGCAGCATTTAAATAATTCTCATCTCGCGTGTGCATGCTCCTTTGGAAGCAGTCTGCATTCAGGCGAACGACCTGAGCCCCGAGAGTAAACCTACAGCCCCGTTAATTATATGACTCGCTTTTAATGGCTTTCGCACTGCTGCCTCGCTTACGCACCCAATGATTCAATTAGCTACGCATCACCTTTTGTGTAAACCTTTTTACTGCGTTCTACTTTCACGGTAATTGGAGGCATGCAAGGAAATAAGCGGAAAATAAAATTGGAGAGTGGCATGTGATCTCGCTTGTCGCCATCCAATGACGTATTTTTTGCGTTAGCGAAGCCCAAAGCCTGCGCGCTGTTAGATACAAGATAACAGTGGCCGGGCCGGCTTAATGTCAAAACACTCGATCCATCATCAAATTATAATTTTGAATAAACAATCTAATAATAATCAGGCTGGCTGCTCGCGATAACAACTGGAGCATTAATGGTTGCCGAGCCGTTTAAGGTCACGAGAGCCGACGGGCGACGACGACGGAGAATAACTTTCTCATAGATCTCCTGGCCGATGCGAGCGAGGCTGGCTGGCTGCTCGCTGTTGGTGGGCAGTCCTGAAAAATATTTCTTAACAGTTGCGTCTACCGAACAATATTCTTTTGGGAGCGGTGAGTGAGTCGAGAAATTTTTCTCCGTCGTGGGAACTGCACAGTAGCGTGGCCTGAGTCCCCTCTCCGCCGCTGTGCTATACTCGGAGGTAGGCGTTGATTCAGCCCGATATAAAAAAGATTCCAGCCAAAGGGTTACCTCCTTCCGAGCGGCCGATTGGCCGAACCAAGTCACACCCTTTGCATCGATAAAAACCTTCTCGATTGTTACGTCCTCTCCGGCACATTAAATTAATGCACTCGCTCTGCCTCTTTTTATTTCTCTGAGCTGCATTATATGTACGCGAGTGTGTGTGTCTGCCTGCCGTCTGGAATGCCGCGTTTGATTCCGCCGCAGATTAATTGCCCCTCGTAAAAATTAAAAAGTAGTTAGGGTCGCCCCGCTTCAACCCTTTTACATGATAATTAGCTCAGAGCGGTGGATGATTCATGGCTCTCTCACTGGTTTTACGATTTTATGACACACACTTAACTATGTGTTGATTCAAGAGGGATGCTGAAATTTTTCCTTCAAATGAATTCTAAGAATTTACTGCTAATTATAGGCACACAAAGGGATCATTTGGATTCAAAGCTTAAAATGTCTCAGGTTTTCGCATATTTTCTTTTTTAACACAACAAGTACACGGCAACCAAATTGTATAGAAAAGAATAATCAATTTTATAGCTTCCTAGCAATAATTCGGTGAATTTGCGTGCCTCAATTTCTATTCAATCTCATTTTATGTTCCTTTTGCATCCTGTTCAATCCTTTAATTTCCTGAATATCATGTTTGCAAACTAAGAAGAGAATTTGCATAAGCCCCATTTGAGGGCCGATATTTCTAAATTTTTGATTAAGTGTATATTGATCAATCTGTCAGCCAATCCGTGTATTAATGAGTACTCACAAACAAAAAGTCAGCCAAATATTTTTCTCAGAAAACTGAACCAACAGACTCTGATTTGAACTATTTCCAATCGATATTCTTTGTTACTTCTTTTGATGGATGTGGGGATGCATTGGGTAAAATTTCCCTGCTAATCAGCAATTAAATAAATTTTTAATCTTAAGCACAATAAAATTAACTTAATACGATGTTGGTGTGTGTGTATATAAAGGAAATAGGCTAAATATATGTTTTGCCATGCAGATTTTGAAAATGAGAACTTTGACTTGACGTGAAAAATATTACATATTTTATTATTGCTACAAGTTTTGACTTCTGCCTAAAGTCACATTTCACGAACAAAAAAATCAAGAATTTTTTACAACGACTTCTTCTATTGATCGGACAGCAATTTATAAGTTTTAATTGTAAGTAAAACTGTGCAGAAAAAATATACAATTCTTTTTACTTTTTACTTAAAATATTATCTAATAATTGGGAAAGAGATTAAATTTGCCCTGGTTGCCGTTTAAATTTACGAGAAAATTATCTCAAAAGTTTGCATGATAATAATAATAATCCGATTGTTGCCGACAACAAGAACGGACGCACTTCAAATTCACTCCTCAGAATTTTCCCCTTTTGGCCCCGACGTTGAACTTTGACTGGAAGAAACTGGCATCTCCTTGCTCAGTTTTTCACGCCGCATCGATCGACGTCAAAAATTTCTTCCGGGGAACAAGATTTCGGCCCAAAATTCTGGTTTTGAAGTTCTGACCGGCGAGTGAGTACGATTCCATCCAAGCAACAATGGCAAAGACCAACAAGCGCCGAGTAGCTCGCCAACGGCACCCTGCGAATTTTCGCTCGCGACATCGCAGAATCGCGCCGAGGGGCTCTGCCTTGGCGGAGAGGAGTCCTCTTTAGCCGGAGGATGCGGCTCTCCGTCCAAGAAACCGGCCACCGCAACGACCATCGAGGGATCTCGGCTTGGGACGACCCAGAGTCGACCCCGCCGTGCCCTCAACCTTGCCATCAAACGAGCGACAGCCGGCACTCCTGAAGAAAGAAATTCATTTTCGGACGAGGGGTGGCTCTTAAGTCTGCGAAGAAGTCCGGCCGGGGGAGTGAAATCGAGTTCCAGCGCCAAATCTCCCTGACGAGTTGCTGGGGGCCAGCGTGGAAGAGCGTCAAGCCTTGGCTAACGCCCGGCTGCTCACCATGCTTCTAACTCAGCCAAGTCAACTTTGAGAAAACCAGCCCAAGCTGACATCGAAGTTCCTGGCTATCATTCTGATCAGTCGAACAGGCCTCGCGGCTCCTGGTGGATGGTGGCTACGTGGGACCAAGATTGCAGTGAGGACCGGCGCCCTGAACCCGCCTTCGGAGACGACCCCGGCTATTCTAATTTGTCCAGGCGCCAATTCCCGACTTGGCCTCTTTTGTAGGCCCGTCGGGTCTTGTGTATTATTGTTAACCCAGAATAAATACAGAATAATAATAAGAGTCCGATTGTTGCCGACAACAAGAACGGACGCACTTCAAATTCGCTCCTCAGAATTTTCCCCTTTTGGCCCCGACGTTGAACTTTGACTGGAAGAAACTGGCATCTCCTTGCTCAGCTTTTCACGCCGCATCGATCGACGTCAAAAATTTCTTCCGGGGAATAAGATTTCGGCCCAAAATTCTGGTTTTGAAGTTCTGACCGGCGAGTGAGTACGATTCCATCCAAGCAACAATGGCAAAGACCAACAAGCGCCGAGTAGCTCGCCAACGGCACCCTGCGAATTTTCGCTCGCGACATCGCAGAATCGCGCCGAGGGGCTCTGCCTTGGCGGAGAGGAGTCCTCTTTAGCCGGAGGATGCGGCTCTCCGTCCAAGAAACCGGCCACCGCAACGACCATCGAGGGATCTCGGCTTGGGACGACCCAGAGTCGACCCCGCCGTGCCCTCAACCTTGCCATCAAACGAGCGACAGCCGGCACTCCTGAAGAAAGAAATTCATTTTCGGACGAGGGGTGGCTCTTAAGTCTGCGAAGAAGTCCGGCCGGGGGAGTGAAATCGAGTTCCAGCGCCAAATCTCCCTGACGAGTTGCTGGGGGCCAGCGTGGAAGAGCGTCAAGCCTTGGCTAACGCCCGGCTGCTCACCATGCTTCTAACTCAGCCAAGTCAACTTTGAGAAAACCAGCCCAAGCTGACATCGAAGTTCCTGGCTATCATTCTGATCAGTCGAACAGGCCTCGCGGCTCCTGGTGGATGGTGGCTACGTGGGACCAAGATTGCAGTGAGGACCGGCGCCCTGAACCCGCCTTCGGAGACGACCCCGGCTATTCTAATTTGTCCAGGCGCCAATTCCCGACTTGGCCTCTTTTGTAGGCCCGTCGGGTCTTGTGTATTATTGTTAACCCAGAATAAATACAGAATAATAATAATCAATTTGTTGAGCACTGTCTCCCTATTGAAAACCAGTTTATACATTTCGCCAGATGGAAAATTTTACTCATAAATTCGTACACTGTTGGATAGATATCAAAGTAAGGATTCGAAATCGAGCGAAAATATCATCGACAATTCATTAATTTCAAGAGAAATTTGGCGAAAAGGAAATTTAACTAATTACTCAGTCAGTCCTGATTTGATTATTCCACTTTGTATAGATAAACTTTTGCTTAACTCCACAAACAATAGACTCGATGAACCACTTGTTATAGCCACTAACATTAAATGTTCTAATGTATATATAAATTAGTGGTTTATTGATTTCATTGTTTATATACAATTTTACATAACTTATAAAAATGTCTTTGATCCACTCTAGATGGGAGAGAAAAGTGAAAAAAATGAAGACGAAAAGAAATTATCTTCCATCTTCCTATAGGTTTGCAATACTTTACCTGGAGAAGATTTTGCTTCACTGGCAGTGGAAATCGATTGAACTCAATTAAATATAGAAAACCTGCGACTAATCCTGTCAAATTGACACAATAAGCCATCCTTACTGCTCTTTTGCCAAATTTACTATACTAAAATAATGCCCAATTAAGAGTTGCGATTTCGATAGCAGAAAAATTCTGCTTTCTTACAACACGAAATTATTATTAAAGGAGTAACAATTATTTGCCACCTATCCTGTTTTAAAAACATGAGCTATAATAATATAACACAAAAACGATTAATAAACTCAATAACGAGGTTTAATACACATCACATTATTCATCAACTTTGTTTCTATTTTCTGCCTATAATATAACTCACAGAGAAAATGATATAATGTCCAAGTGGCCATGGAGGCAAAGTGTGAGAACTGTGATTCCACGCAGTTACGTCTTGTCAGGCGCATCGTCTCTGTTTGAAGAGGAAACAGTAAATTACGTTTTGACAAAATATGTGATTGCCGATGGTAAATCAGTGAGGGCGGGCGAAGGCAAGATTGTGTGTGTAGCACAGCTAGCGACTGCGTGCAGATAATTACACGCTGGAAGTATCAATCATTGGTGCGATTTGCATAGGAGACGCATTAACGCGCTGCGAAGCCGAGTGCTCAATTATCGTGACACAGAGCAGTGAATTATTGAAGAGAGCTGCTGCCGCCGCCGCCTGAGAAAAAGCGAAGCGTACTGAAAAGTTTTACACTTATACTTCTCCTCGCCGGCGCAGGCAGACACGAGAGAGTAATTCTCTTTTTGTAATACGTGCAATGATGCGTGCGTGTACAGGTAAATAAATAGACTGGCTTTCGCACACCCTCGTCTGTCCGATGACTAACTCGGCCGCAGCCAAATTAGGATCAAAGTTCATGACGCGATAAAAAACAAGAAAAGGCAATTTCCACGTGGGAATTATCTCTCCTCCTCGAGGATAAGGTACTGTGCGGCGCAAATAATGCTCATTATTTGCATATTGGCTGAACCTGCCACCTACTCACTTTTGGCCAGATAAGAAAAATGGGCTCTCAGACACTGAAACAAGCTTTTTCGGCTCACTTGGACGTGAGATATTAAACTTTTAATCCTCACTTTGTACCTCTCTGTACACGTGCAGTGTGGGAAATCTTTTATAAAGCGAAAAAGGTCTCTGTAAGGTGTGTGTATCAAAATGATTTTATTCTAAAGACAAATATGGCTAAACAACTATTGTTTCTCAATTTTGGAAAGTGACATTTATCTTAATTTAAATGTGTGACTTTTTAATTGTTCTATTAATGTACTTATGACTTGGATGAGAATAAACAACAATAAGGTAAAATAGATATAGGTTTAATTAATAAAAGACACCTAACAGCGTACAAAAACTTTGAAAGCAATTAATAACAATCCACACAGGTGGTAGCTTGTTACAGTGACACTTTCTCATACTCAAGAAAACTTAACAAGACGATTTAACTATACTACATACACATTTGCATTTATCAAAGACAAATGAAAGCATATAAGGAAGTGGTGATTTTGAGCTATCATTGCATGTATGTCTGACCACAGGGGACCCACGTCAGTGATGAAGACAAACTGTCTCCTATTTTAGCACCAAAAACATTAAACAAGTTTCTAGCTCATTTTTTACTATAGAATGATAAAAACAGGTACTTGTTTGAGATAAGCTAGACCTTGATTCCTGAGACCTCTAACATATTTTTATTAGGTAATTTGGAATTATTGGTTTCGATCTAGCTGGCTTGAGAAAGGTCAATTTTGTTGGTTTTACAGCTCGGACTGTTAAGCTTTATCAAACTTCACGTTTAAAATATTGTCAGCCGCGCCAGCCGCCGATGAAAATGGCCTGCCGCCGCCACCGGGGAAAAACAATTCGGCTAAGCTGGTCCCGCCAGCCGCCACCTTTAATCTCTGAGCGAGACCTCTATTTTATGCTACTATAGATTATTTGTTGCTTTACAGTGAGTGATAAAATAATTTTTACACAAAATAATGGAAGCCGTGACAACGCATATCTCGTAAAAATGTGTCTTACAGAGACTTTTATCAATTATTATACTTGTTTATTTTCATCTAAGTCAAAAATACATAAAAATTATGTTTGATCATCGCGGGTTGGCTATTTTTTCTTTAACCAGTCATTATAAATTTTCAGAAATAAAAAGGAAAACCGAATTTGCAATGCCAAAAACATTGAAAAGCACCCATCAATTCAGCACTGTTGAAAATGTCTCATTTTTCTATTCCATTGACTCTCGACCGTAGGGGCATGAATATGCTCCTAAAAAAATTCCTGTCCCGCAGGCATTATGTAAATTCTTCAAATTCGGTGTTGCGTTCGCATTGTAATTATGGTGATCATGCGCTGCTTATTGCGTTTCACGCACACATTAATAATCGCTCGGCGGCTGCGGGTATTGTTTCCGAGCTGGGTGCGCCCGCTATTGTTCCACCGCCACCTTATGATAATTCGAGTGCACTGTGCAGACAGGTGACACCCTACATACACAAATCTCTCTGCAATCGATCCCCTTAATGCGAGTGCGGCGGCCAAAAGCGCGTATCTCTGTGATAAGATAAATAAAAACCGGCAGAAATCGCTGTTGACATCGAAATGGATTTTCTAATTGTAAAAGGGCTGACGATTCCCCCTGCTCAGAAAGGAAGTGTTTTCTCGAGAGGAAGTGAAAAGCAAATTGCTTAAGGCTGCCGCATTGTTTGAAAGGGCTGAATCAACAGAGTCCAGGAGGACGGAAGTGCATTTCGAGAGTGTGCCATGTAGCGCAGCACAACTAGGATATTTTATCCACACACACACACACACACACACACACACACACACACAAACACACACCACACGCACTCTCGAATATCCTATTTCAAATAAAGAGTTGAGAACGTGTTGTTTGCTTTTTATCTTTGCCGCGAGTCGCGCTCAGTGTGTTGTCTCCTCTCTTTCCAAACACGCGCGCAAGATTATGTGAAAAACCACGCATAAATCTAAGGGCCCGCTGGAAAAAGTACACGAATGAATAAATAACCCTTGCTGGCAGTGAGTGAGTAGGCAATTCCGCTAAAAAGCATCACGCCCGCGCACCTAGGGGCTGAAAATCTCACGTCAGCCGCATTTATCTCTCTCCAGGTGTGGGGCCGGCATGTTTTATCGAGAGTAACTTTATACCTTTCATTTGGAGCCTCCAACGACTACCTCAACGGCAGGAAATGATTTTGTAACTCTTTCAACATTTCAAAGGGAAATTAATTAATGTACACTCCTTGTTCTTGAAGATTGAAAGTTGAACGAGAAGAAAAATCTTTCGGTAAAAAAATTAAATGAAAATCTCACTCATTTGGAAGTAAATTCCGAAAGTTTCAAAATCACATCTTTAAAAAAACGTTCGATTTTTTCCGACATTCAATCAGAGGGAAAAAATCAAAGATTTCCCCCGGATTGGAATAATTATATCGAATTTGTAATTTCCAAATTTATTTAAGGTTGCCAATTACAAATAAACGTTGTTTTAGCTGTAAAACAGTTGGTAAAAAGCTAAAACAAAATTCAGTTGCTGAGCAGTAGCCATTTTATTTCGAGTCGGCAGCAGGCACAGTCTGAAGCGGTGGCATCGAAGGTCAGAGCCGGCTGGGTGGACGCGGCGGCAGCCATGTTGGTGCTCACTCCTGAGCATTGTTGGGTGATTAAACAAAGAGGATCAGCACACACGGCGATGGCATCGAAATCACGATGGGTGGGAGCTGCTTTTTATTGGCCAATAAGCTCGGCCCGAGCTGCACGAACATGACCTCTGACCTGAGACTCCAACGTGCAGCCATCAACTTGGCAGCCCTTTTACGTACACGAGAGCGAGCATTTTTATCTTAGCCCACGCCCGTCCGTCCTTTGCATCATTTCTGCTCAATTATACGCGTCGTAAAACGCCATGCGAGACGCTCGCTTGTCAATCACCAGCGCGTTTCAATTTTGAAAAGCAAAGCAAAGTTCTATTCGTGGCGAAGGCGCAGCACGCAAACTCTTCACTGAATTGTTTATTCAGCCCGTTTTAATATCTGATTGAAAGTTATCTTTTGAAATCTGGAAGGGAAACTAGAAAATTTATGTGACGTAGCGCGCTTTCTGATATAATCCAGTTGTGCCTCAAGCGCACTTTGTATCGTGCCGTTACACAGAATATTTATCGGTCATTTTCTTTATCAATCTTCTGTTTATTACTTATTATATTGCAAAATGTAATCTAACGTCAAACGCACGTGCGAGAAGAAAGCTTTTCTCGCTGCACTCGGAGGACGAGTTTGCTGCATGCAACAAAACGTCCCGTGCTCGAGAATGAGAAAGGCTAATGAAAATGAAGAAAACGTAATGTGACTCAGGTGGTCTTTGAGAACATGTGATTGAACAAAAGAGCAATAACACAATGGAGTCGACGGCAATATTAAGAACACAATGCCTCTATTATGCGCGGAGGAGAAAGATGCTCTCCACGGAGATCGCGCAGCATTCATGCATTCGTAATGCTCTTTAAATCTGATGGCATGCAATATGGAAAATGATTTTTAATAATACAAAAGCGTTTTTCAGTCCACCGCCTCTGACACCGCTCTCGCCTGCTGCTTTTTCAGCAATTTGGCCATGGTATGCATCTCCAGGAGACGTCTCAACTCAGTGTTTTGTTTCTTGATTCGCCCAACCTGCGTGTTGATTTCGCGCCGATCTGTCACAGTTGATTACGTTTAGCTCCGATTTAAATTGTTCACCAACTGATTTGCATTTGTTTATATTGAACTCAAGCATGAAAAATTTGGGAAAATTAATAAAAAATGGATTTTATCTATTTTCTGCTGAAGAATTTTGTGGCAAATCCTCTACCATTTGACGTCATTTCATATCTTACCGCTCAAAACCGCTAAATACTGATTGAGACCGTTACTGAGGCGATCCCACTTGTCCTCCAAATCGTCGGGCAGAAGCAGCAAAAATCCGCTCCATCCTTGGACTTCATCCGACTTGGATCTTGTTCTTTGGAGCACTGAAAAATACATAGATGTTGAGCTTATGCAACCAGCACGTCTCACTTCTACGGCGGGTTGCCTAATACCGTCAGAGGCAGGCGTTCCGCTTACCAGTAGACTGCACGTTGCTCGCCTCGTCCACATCCGCGTCCTCAGAATCGGTTGAATTCGCCAGGAAGTGCCTTTTTAAGCCGATCAAAATACTCTTGCCCTCGAGGTAGGGTTTGTGGTTTTTACACAACGCGTTCAAATCGAACGGCTTTTGCTTGCATGACTCGCAGTACGTGTATTGGATTAAAGTGTTGAATAGTTGGTCCAGCTCGTCATCGGTCTCGATTCCGAGGGCCTAAAATGTTAAATAGTTTCCAACCTGACTGCACTATAATATTCGCAATGTTTTACCGAAAGGCAGGCTGACAAGTCAAGCAGCTGCTTTTCCTCATGCGTGTCAGTTTGCAAATCCTTGTTTTCAGGAGCCAGAAATTCAATAGTGCTGTCCATGAACTTCATTAGAATGTATCTTTTCACTCTTTCGGTGTCGCTCACGTCCTGCGCGGATAATTAATGGAAGTGCGGCTGCCCACGCATAATTGATAGTTTGAAAACAATTACTTTGCGGCGCAGCAAAGATGAGGCCTCCTGCAGTGCTTCTGAGGACGAGGATTTCGTTGAAGCGAGGGACCTCCGACCGTCGCAAAGGTCGTGAACTAGCGAAGCGAGCCTGCTGTCAAAGTTCTCCGGCGGACCCCACGGTATGCAAAGCTGCTCTCGGTGGATTGTCTCATCCACAGCCATGATCTGTTTGCAATTTATTATTTTTTTAGTCGTTCTACACTCGTCAACGCTAAGGCTAAGAATATTTTGTCAGAACAGCAAATGATAAAAAAGCTATGTGACTGTCACAAATTTTGATGTAAAATATTTGGGGAAATGTTATCAATGTCGCAGCAAAATTAAAAACAAACTTCACCTTTTTTAAAAGAGTAGTGATCTCTTTAGCGTAATGATTCGTCAGTAATTTTAGCTGTGTTTTTGACACGGCTTTAAACACCTCGCCTGAGTTGGAAGTTAGATTTTCTGCCTTCAGTTTGCTCACTCGGCTGCTTAAATTTTTCCTCCGATAATTCCTTTGCTGCTGCTCTTTTCTTACATCCTGTTGCAATGCTCGAAATTTATCCTGAAGTCTATTGACAAATAATGTCTTTGTTTAATTTATGCTGTTAAAAGCATCAGATTTAAATTTAAACTATACTTGCTGATCTTTTTCTTCTGATTCGCGCGCAATACTTTCGCTTCTTGGTCCCTCTCTTTTAGGATTTCAATATTAAGCTTGATTTTTTCAGCGTTCAGAATGCACGAAGCTTTGAGCTCTTGCAGTTGGAGTCCCAAGTCCTATTTTAGTGAATTTTAGTAACGCTTACACATAAATCAATATTATTCATTTGATACATGGAAATAATTTTTAAAATTAGAACTGATTAACAAACGCCTAAGTACAGTTTACAAAAATCATAAATCTAGCGTTGCCACTTTATATTAGATAGATCATTGCTTTACAAAATTTGCATACACAACTTGGAAGTAATTTGAGATTTGAGATGGAAAAAGTTTAAACAAAGCAAAAAATTATAACCATACACGTTTAATTTTAATCTTGAAATAAAATAGATGGGTGTAATAATTAAAGTAAAATATGAGTGTAGTTTGGCCGTAAAAGCGTAACAAATTAAAAAGAGCAAATAAGTATACTATGCTTAGAATGAGTGCGATGGATGATGCTATATCAAAAACCTGGACATTTTTCCAAAAAAAAAAAAAACTTTTAACCCAAAGTAAAGCAAAACAAATTTTCGTTTTTTTTAATTTTATCTTTTGTTCCAGCATGCATAGCGTTCCTTGCTGACTATGCTTATAGCTTATATGTTCTTATTACGTTTGTTTGCAACTACAGAAAACACGCTTTATTTTTTTATAGGAAACTTTTGGTTCAAGAGTGCTAAAAGAAAATGCTATTAGCGCTAAAAAATAGTTCAAAACAATCCAAGAACATCATCAATTTATAATACCAAATAAGTACAGAGCAGTGCGACATAAAAATATTCTTCAAGTTTAATTACATACAAAATAAATTAACTTTATAGGTATTATCATATTCAAAATTACATGTTTTAATAATTGTAAGCTGGGAAAAACTTGTTAAGCCTTGGAAGTTAATAAAATACATAATGGACTCAATGAAATGAAAAGTAATAAAATTAAATTTTTATTCGCACCAAAAGAAGCAATTAAAAGCTTCCAATACAAATAAGTCTCCTTTACTGTAGTTTCTTTTGACATTGCAATATTAATTTTTTGTTATCCTGCTCGATCCGGTTTTCTGCTTTTCAATTAATGTTCATCAAAATTTCGATAGGAATTTTTAAATTGAATTTACGGAGCAGCAAAATTTGAAAATAAATTTTAATAGTTTGCTTTGTTTAATTTTTTCGCAAAACAAGCTTTATAAACGCTGATAGTAAAATTTATTAAATGAGATGGTTGGTGCTCTAAAAAATTAAAGCGTTAACAGCGAATTACCCGGAACTGGGATCAAGCGGGTAAATTCTTGTTTTGATTTAAGTTGTTCATAATTCAATTCAGAATTCAGAAATGATTTTTCAAATACGATTCTCTGATAACAACTTAAATTAGAACAAGAATTTACCAGCTTGATCTGGGTCCTTCGCTGTTAATCGCTTGGCACTTTAAGAAATGCGACCAAACTGGTTGAAAGTCCGGCGAAATCTGATTGATATCTCTCTGTTTCTAATTTCTAACAAGCACAGTGCCTGATATAACAATAATTTATCAATACACCCTGAACCAAAAATAAAAAAAGGAGCAGGAGCTCGGCTACACATCCGCTACAATTAGCTATATAAGTAAAGAAAAATCAAGTATCCGAATACAATTTCATCCTCTTCCCTTAAAATTGTTTATGTTGAAAAGGCTTTTTTTTCTTTTGTGTCAAAAAATTCAGTTTAAATCCTGTTTTCTTTTTGTTTTACTATATATGTTAGAATAAGGTATCACGTGAAATTTAATTCTTTTTAATTTTTAACTCTATCTCGCACAAGAAAGTAGTTCTGAAATATCATGAGGAAAATTCAACAGTAAGTTTGTTACCTGCGATTGCTTTTGAAGTTTAAGTCGTACTTCATGCAAACATTGCGCGAGTCTGTCGTGCAAAAGATCCTCATCCAACGCCAGATCTTCGCGCAACTGTTCCCTTTCACTCGCCGTGAAACTAAGCATTCGCCGTAGATTTTCCCACAAATCTTCCCATCGACTGCAGCCTAGATCAATTTGGTCTGCTCTACATTTTGAGGTTACTGCCTGTTCAAATTGAAAAATGTGATTAGAAAAATTGAAATCAAACTGATTTATTTGTAAGTTTTTGTACCTCAAGCAGAGATAGCTCATCCCTGTGCGTTTGCTGCAATTCCTCTACTTGCTGGTCCACTCTTTGTGCCGCAACCTTTAATTCCTCCCATTGCTCATCAAGGGTTTGTTGGTACCAGCAATCCCTCTCCAAAATTTCACTTTTTAGTCGAGATATTATCATGTCCTTCTTCTCCAGCACTTCTTCGCAGCTCTCTTTATCCCAAAAATATATTGGCATATTATATTTTAAATTTAATTTTAGTTCTAAGAAAAAATACTTTTTTGTGCTTCAAGGAGCGCGTTTAATTCTAGAGCATCATTGTTGTGATCAGCAAGCTTCCATTGCGCCGTAATAGCCTCGATTCTCTGCCATGAAGCGCGCGCCTCAGCCGCTAAATCCTCTTGTCTGCCGTGGCGCCTCTCCGAATCGCTCGAGATTTGCAACTTTTTGCGAGTCTCGCCAGCATCTCTGACATTTTGCACCTGAATTTTCTCTAATAAATATGCCTCGTTCGAAATTATTGAATTGTCGTACCAAGAGGTTACTTTCCAAATGTAACGTTGATAAAACCGTTGATGATTCAAGAAGCTGAAGTTCAATTGCATCTTGATTAAATTCAACAAGCGGAGGGTTTATGTCTTCACTATAGGAACAAAGTTGCCAAAATTTTCAATTGGTAATTCGAATTAAAATCAATTGTATAAATCGAGTTAGTATTTTGATATTTTTAAGGGGGCGTAGAGTTGATCAGAATCGATAAACTTTGAATTTTGTTCAATAACTCGTAAAAAGTTAACAGAACTCAGAAAATCTCGAAAAAAAAAGGAAATTTGCAAAAGTTAGTTATTAAAAAGGCCTTAATTCTCCCAAATGTGATAAACATATGTTATTTGTTTGGAGAAATAAAAATAGAATGAAAAATGATAATTGCAGATTTGCACAGAGTTCAGAAGGCGCCTTTTTTATTTTATTTTTCTTCAGCAGCTAGTACAATTATTGCAACTTACTTCACTTGTTCTTGGTTAATCTGGATTATAAAAATATTTGAGGATACCTTTTAACACCCTCCAATGTTGCTTTTAAAATGCGCTGACAAGTAAAAATTCATTTTTTTCCAAAATAATTTTAGAAAACCAAAAGGTGTCTCTATTTCAATTGTTTAGCTCATGTGACTAATCAATTTCACTAAAAAATTTGCTGATCTGAATCGGAAAAAGGCCTTCTAACACTATATCAAATTCGGGCGTGCATTAATTTGTTCTACACTTGCTGTTGCAGTTAAGAAATCAGTGGTTTTCTCACCCTCGCTGCGCCTTCAGCCTGTTCTTTATTCTTTCTTTTCTTGCGTGAATCCTTTCATTTTCCTCCTCCATAGCCACTGAATCACCAAATACCATCAACTGGCGTCAACGTACCTCAAATTACTACCATGGAAACCTAAATTTGTTGACTAATTTTAACTTAGTAGTGAATGGTCCTCCCCCACAATCGTTTCCACCAGATGGATGATTACAAATAAAACACAAGCGTTTATTTCATTGCCGTTTCAGATGTTATATATTTGAAGCTTAACAAAAATACAATTACATATTTATAAAAAAAAATTCAACCAAACTTGAAACGTTCCAAGAGTTTTTTTTATCCAATACTAAGAATGAAGGTGGATAATATCTATAATCACATTCATTTTGCTCTATATATGTTACTCTCCAAGAGCTGCTTATGCATTAAAAAATTGTGCTACAGGAACAAATCAAAATTTAATTTTGGTTGATCTATTTCCAACCTATATTATACATTTAACATAAAATGCTCGAGTTGCATTTTCGCATCTTAGTAATAATTTTTAAGCTCTTTGCTTATTTACAAAAATCCTGATTGAATAATTAATTAGTTATTGAAGCCACGGAAGCGAAAACAGAGCAAGAAGACCATTGAACCCTGAACCGAGTTGTGAATCTAGCTTGCTGTATTTTTAAAAGAGTTCATGGACTAGGCATTAAACTTTTGATCTTGTATGAGCGATAATTATCACTTGGAGTGTTCAATCGACACTATGAGAATCAGATTTTCAACATCTAAAATAAACATGATATCCTTTTTGAATTTTAACATTAGTGTAACAGACATTGCCATCTTTGTTGCTCCTCATTGTAAACCAGCACTAATTATAATTTGAGATATTGAGCTTATCACTTTGAACATTACATAAATGACATGGATATTGTGTTGATTTGAAATTCATATTCGTCAAATTTTGCCTTTCAGTTGATGTTACTTCAAGAGGACAAGGGTTTCAAGTCTTGACAATATCACCTCGTTTGGCATCTTAATAACATCTACGCAAGTTGTTCAGGATCAACCTTTTCCTTCCTCGAGCTCATCAGCAGATGTCTGATGGCTCTACCAACAGAAGTTGAACTCCTCTGGCTGCCCGAAGGAGACTTCTTGCCATCCTTCATTGATGGAGAGCGTGACACAGACACCACCTTCTCGCTGCTTATCTCATTGTAAACGCTAACGTTATCATCAAACCTCACGTGTTCAAGGCTAATATCAGACTCCTGAAGTGCAAAACGTGATATTAGAGTGGAATCTTTACAAACAAACTCTGCATACCTCTTGAGACTTTCTTGACCTAGCCTCATCAAGCAACACCTTCTTCTCTCTGTGCTGCGGGGTACTACTTCTACTGCTGCTTGGTTGGTTTAGGTGCACTTCGACGCTCGCGTCAGTGACAGGGGCCGATTTGCTGCCAGTTTCAGAGTAAACCTGCCAAGCAAATTGCGTCAATCTCTTATTAATTCCACTGCAGCATGTGATTTCACCTTGTAGCTCAAAACTGAGCCCGCGAGTGCCCTTGTAGACGCAGCGCCGTCGTCCAGAGTGTTGCCAGACTTTTCTGAATCAACGGTGTCCTCGCTGCACAGACTATGTCTGTGAGCTTGAACGTCAGCTTGGATCTCTATGCTGCGACCCTTCTTGTTCCCTGCAAAACAATTATAAACGTTGAGAAAATGGTGTTGGTGATAGTGAGAATGTGTGTGTACTTGTTTCTAATTTGTTAGTTGCTTTCTCTACATCATCATCATCGTCATGCTCAACAACATGGCTTCCAGAGTCCATGGATAGAGATGCCTCCCCAATAGATGGGTTTGTTCCTTTATGACTTGAAGCATCCATTGGAACTGCATCTAAAATCAGAGATGACAGTTGTTCAAATTCTCTGTTTCAAGGGTTTCAAGACAAAAATGCACGAGTTGGGAATAAATATACTCTATTGCATTCAAACAAAAAGTGAGGCAAATTTTTCTTGCCAAATACTGAACTTACTGACTGATTTTCTTTATTTCCCTCTGTTATAAAAAAAATGTATTTTTATCTGTTGTGTTCTAAATGTGGGGAGGTGTGGAGCATAGTTGCTCTGCTGATCCGCAATAAAATCACTTTGAATCTAAATATATCCCTAAAATAAGAATTATCGACTTTTCAGTGCGATGGGACTGGGAATACAGAAATCAATTGTCCTATTTTTTAGTCATTATTTGGTGTTCAAATTTATTTGAATGAGATCATTTTCAAATTTTATTTTTAACAATGGTTTTAAACTGCTTTATCCCATTGGTGATTAAAATGGATTTTTTGTAGTACCCGAAAATGGAATGCTAAAGAAATTAGGTATTATTATTCTAACTGTATTAAAAGCAAAGTTATAGCGCATAATATATCTTCAATTGCATGGAGAGTGAATAATCAAAATAAGTTATACCATTTTCTGCAAATTTTGTTCTAATTTAGAAAAAAACCCTATTTTCTTAATATTTATCAAATGAATTTTGCACAAATCACAATGGGCCTTCAAAAGAGGGCTAGTAAAGCTTTATGGCGCGTGGAAGAACAAGAAAAATCGTGATAACATAAGAGAAAATACATGACTGCTGACGTGCTGACCCAAAGTTCTTCGCAATATTTAGTAACTACTTCCAAAGTTCTTCGCAATATTTAGTAACTACTTATTTAACTCCTTTTAGTTTTATGTAAGGTACTATAATTTACTTTGAATTTACAAGATATATTAATATTTTTCCATGTTAAAATAATGCATAAACTGCACTTAATTCTAGAAAAGACTGCCAAAATCATTAAATAAAGTCAAATTTACATTACTACAATTCCACATACCACTTGATTCCAAGAAGAGTGGTTAAGTTTGAGTTGTAAATTGTACTACTTTAACTATGTTTTACAATTTGGTAAAACCATTATTTACTGTATATCCTGCTTAATCCAAACATTTACAAATGAGTTTGAAATTTGTCAAGGATTCAATGTAATTTTAGGTATTGTTCAATTTGTTTTGTGTATCCACATTGTGTAAATGATAAACCAATAAATTGGCTTCATATGCACGAAGTGAGATGACAATAGAATTCCACAGAACGCGCCGAGTCCAAGTATATATTTGAACACAAGACATTCTTCGGTAACATATTATTGTTTATTCCTCTGCAGTGAATCTTTGTGATTAAACAATTTCCCTAACCAATAATCAAGCGGTTTGAATACTTAGAATCGGTCATAATCATAAATAATAACTCACCTGCAATATTTCCTCCTCTGTAGCCAAGCCTGGCACCAAGCTCCGTGGTGACCATGTGGTGTCTGCGCTTTCCCTCTGATCCACTTCCCTTTCTTTCACTTCCGTCTTCTCCATCTTCATCCTCATCAGCGTCACTGTAGTCATCAAAGTCAAAGTGAAATCCAGATCCACTTGTTGACACATCACAGCCTCCAGAACGGCACAGGGACACAGGCACCACGCCGTAAATATAGAAAAGGAGGATAGGCACTCCAATACTAACTACTGTGAGAGCGACAAAGGGAGACACTAAAATCTGTAAGCAAGTGACCAGAAAAACAGTAAATAAAAGAGGCGCCTCAAGAGAGTCAGACACATACTGAGGAAATGACGCCACTGGTGATTAGCAAATTGCGCTTGTGCTTGCTCATGTATCTGTATCTGCCATAGAGCTTTCGACCGACCCACACAGGAATCCCTAAGGAAGTTGCATAACAGATGAATAACAAATGAGGCGCATTGACGTCATTACCAATGGTCATTGCGGGTAAGGCAATCCCAGCTACCAGGCCAATTCCAACCGGCGCTCCAACTAACATTCCCAGTTGCCATAGGATCTTCTTCTTCCGTGACCATGGTTTCTTTCCCCAAAATGTGCATCCAGATGGACTAAAATTGGACACAATAATAAATATTGGTCAAAAAATTTAATTTCATTTAATATTGACAACAATAAGGAAGGTAAACACCATCCTTAAGACAAAATAAGTTTACTCGTACTTAGAAATTATTAATATTCAAACTAGCAATGCAAGTTGAACAACTAATCAGTGCCTGCAACATAATCTACTTTTTGAAATATAGGAAGGATTTAGAACCAGGCAGTTTACAATTATGTCACAGCTTGATTCCACTCAAGAGAAACCAGATCCTCATCAATTAAAAATCACCTCAAGTAATGGAGATCGCTGATCTCCTTCATGCAGAGCCAGCAGAACTCAGCTCCACACACAGCGCAAGTCATGTGATTGCAAGAGCCATCATCCATTTTGACGATCAGCACAGAGCATCTTGGGCATGGTTTTATATCAGAATCTCCTGCAACATGATGGTGTAAAAATGGAAAAATAATTGTATTTAATTTTATCGCACTTGAGGTTGAAAGTCCAAAGATTGAAGGCGACGATGATGGCTGAAATGACGAAGAAATGCCTCCTGAGGTGGTTGGATCTGCGCCAACGACTGTTGGTTTCCTTTGGGTCCTGGCGGCGTCGCAAGTCTGATTTGGGTGCCAGTCTGCCTTGCAGTGGTAACAAAACACGCCAGGGCAGCCAGGTCGTTGGCATTTTATTTTAGGACAGCTGGCACATCCACTGGCGATGACAGCAAAACTGCAGTCAGGTTGTGGACACCATCGAGTGTCAGGATCGGTCGCCAGCACGCGGCGCACCATGAAGTCCTCGTACTTGGTGTAGATGTTTGAGTCATTCAGAATCATCCTCACATCTGGAGGATTGAGGAGGGAGCATTGATATTTTGCATACAAAAAGGCTTATAGCGTGATTTTCAATGGTTTTAAATTGTGAAGGTGATAAGTGACCATACTTGAAAGAAACCAAAAATTTTACAGCTTAGAAACAAGAGATAATATTTTTGTATTTAACTATCAACATTTTGTTCAAACTTTAAATAATATTTCAGGCAGCTAAAAATAAAGGTGAAGTGCAAGGAAAAAAATCTGCTATCTGAAAATTAATTACCATTCGGGTGTAGACGCTCAGAGCATTCTGGACAGGCTATAGATGTGCGAGACTCAGATATCTCCACTTTCAAGTACTGCTGTAAGCAGTCGTAGCACGACCTATGCTCGCAAGTTGAAAGTGATGGAAAACATGGCTCGGGTAGTTCGGACAGACACAGTGGACATTCCAGGTTCTGGATTATATTCAATCTAGTTCTAAGTCAGATGGTTTACTGTATTTTTCATACCTGTTTACTCTTCACCAATTTCTCCTGGGGTAGCGGGTGGAGTTCTGACGAAGATGAAGGCGTTGAAGCAGGCGAAGGCAAGGGTGACATTGGCAACTGCTTGTGCTGAGACAATGGTGAGCTGGATTGGGATTGGGCATCTACTTCAACACTCTGCACTTCGGTTGTGGATGTGGATTTGGTCGCAGTCTCTTTAGCTGAGGAGTGAACATAACATATTGAGGCGGGATGGATGAATTTTTCAGCATTACGCACCTTGGCTTTTTCGAGGAGCCGATCTGTGATTGTTGCTACGCGTTCTACCAGGAAGGGATCGGTATAGTAGCCTCTGGAGGGTGTGTCTGGACAGGAAGCGAGGCTGATTCCTGCTATTCGTGGTTCCAGTAGTCGAGGAACATGTTGGCTGCTCCTCATTGCTTGGAGTTTGCTTCTTGCTCAACTTCTTACTCATGATTGCACACTAAACCATGGAACATACAACCAGCAGTGAGTAAGAGTGAAACAAGCAAACAGTCATAAATCGAAACAAAAGTATGCATTATGATGTTTGAGTAGGAAGTACGCATAATGTTACTAACAATAATGAAATGACAATACTGACAATGAAAAACAAACACGCGCGACCTTTGAGCGCGTTGGTATTGCGCAGGAAAATTTGATTCTGATTGCCCGTTAAAAAAGAAAGGGCAAAAATCGGCGAGAAATCAACCACAGAACCATTCATTTGTTACGTGACAGATGGGAAAGCTGCCGCTGATCAACTATAACTGATGACCTCATTGCAAATTATGTAGGTTAATAAGACTCGCGACTTGCGGACACACGAAACTCCAGGGTCTCGATCGTTAATCAAATCATGTCAGAGCAGATGGGATCATGGGTGCATTATATCTCGAGTGCGTCATTAATGTCGGGAGACACGGCTTGCAAGGAAAATGGAATCACCATTACATACATACATATAAACAAAGCCAAACCCCGTGCGGAAAGTGATCGTTTTACCTGCACTTTCACAATCTGCGCGGCGATTAATCACCTCATTTCCAGGATCAGGCCGATTTCACAGTGTGACTGATGGAAAGACCAACCCTTAGTCTAGGTCAGAGGGATAAAAATGAACAAGGCTTGTATTTTTAGGTGTGAACACAGCGGATACCATCTGATTTTACTGTCTTGTGTCTTTCTCGCTAACGGTGGGTGGGGACAGGAAGAGTGGAACGACCTGGCTGCCAACTTAACCAACCAACTAAAATACGAAATAGAAATAATAATAAATACAAAAAGAAAGAGGAATGAATAGAAAACTCCACAATAAAACTCACTCTCTGTCTATGACGTTCTTACTTGCATATTTCAACTAGATTATTGCAGGAACACCTTTTAGTTTCCCGTTTTGTGACAGATTCTGTTTTTTTGCTCTTGCATTACTTTATGTTAGCTTGCCAACCTAACGGAGCTAGAGGGGGAATCTTTTGGTCCTGCAGCGCTCAATGAAAAGAATTTCTAAATTTTTACTGTGGTCTATATTCATCAAATTAGACGAAAGGAAAATAAAGCAATAAAAATAGTTGGACTTTATAAATATGATAAAATTATGATTTTGTTCACAAAAAGGCTATGTTTTCCTCTTTCTGTCCAAATTTTCCATGTGTGATCTTCAGGAGTAAGAATTCAACGTTTTTGGCATTATTTTAGTATAGTGGAAGAAATAGAAAGGCCTTTAACATGCGATTGAAATTGTATTTAATTTAATGTAAGGAATTATTATTGAAAAATTGACAGTTGATTTGTGGCAGCCCTTCGTTGTGGATCCTACGAAAGAACTAAATTCTCTAATATTATACATGAAATAAATATATACTTAGTTTAATGCACTTATTTAGGTCAATTTATTCACCTCAATTCCATTGCTACCACCAAAAATACTAATTTACAATAAAGGGTTCATTAAATTAAATCTTTGTGCAACAGCATAAAATGGACGGATTTGTGTAGTGTTATTTTAAAAGATTAGCGCGTAGAGATACAAATCTAGAATCGCAACGTGCAGATTTAGAATCCTATTCACAAGGACTCTTCATGTTTTCGCTTGAGACCTGGGACGCAACTTCAGTAAACAAACTCTCCCAAGTCCAAGGTAAATCAGACTGAAAATAATGAAATGTTAAATAATTTAAGAGAATTTTCTCCACATGATCACTGATTACCTCTTTGAGATCAGATTCAGGAGAGAGCACTGTGGTTAAGAGTCGCAGGCTGATATCTTCAATTTTCGCAAACGCAGTATGCTGGAATAGATCGCTGTCAAGCTCCTTGTACGCAGCCACACGGTTTACTGCAACCCTGAAACAATAAGAGAATGATAAAATGGCCAATATTTCATAGAAGAAGAAAATTAAAGACAGACGAATTATTTCAGTCTTGATGAGACGACCAAAACTAAAAATTTCAGATGTTCTATAAAATGAATCTAAAAATGTGCTTACGAAGGAGCCTTTGCTATCTGGGAAGCAAACTCTTCTTCTTGCAAATCATCTAGATCTGGAATTACTGGAATATCTGTAAAGTTCGCATAAATGAATAAACAATCTACAAATCAATTTTATGTTGCTTAACATATTATGTATTTTTAATTTGTTTCATCGCTGCTGTAAAATCTCACCTTTATCAGCATCAGGGGAGAGCTTTGCTGGAGCTGCTATGGTAGTCTCTCTAACAAAAAAAATCAATAAAATAAAATAGTGAGAATAAGAGAAAAATTACTTGTTGCTTTGGAAAATAGTGTCTCCCCAAACTCCAGTTCGCTTAGACTTTGGTGGTTGCGGCGCCGGGCCCTGAAATACAAAACATAAGTAGTGTAGGGCGTTGGTCTCTATCAGTGCCATCAAAGTGTCCTACGATATGCTCTATGTGGTTCCTAAGAACAAGACGATGGCTGGTAGCGCCACTTTAATTAGTCATTATTTTTCACTCTTTAATTTGTTTTAATCAATGAAGCTAAACTGAGGGAAATAAAAGGGAGAGACGCTTGAAACAGGCTTTGGCAGGACAAGAAAATTCAGAGGGCTACTAAGACAATGGATGCAAGAGAGATTAACATACATATATATACTATACGGGCCAACCCACTGCTTACAACCCCGTGCATTTTAAGACTAAAAATGATTAAATGGGTCAAAGAGCGAAGAAGAGACCTATTATGATTCCGACTCATGCTAACTGGAAAATAGCTCAACAGCTTTGTTTAAAGTTCCAACTGCAATACTATCCAACTTGAAATTTTAAAAGTAAAAAATATAATGTTTTCATGAGTATCGCGAAAATATACATGTATCTTTTCTTTATAGGACACTTTCTGATAACTTGGAGGGCGGATTGTCTTTAGAACACAATATTCTAGATTACATTCTTGTTTATTCTTGCTTGGGTCAAATACATTGAAAAACATTACATGTGAAGGAAAGACACTTTCAGAGTACCCCCTTTTAGAACACTTTTCTATAGTAGGACACTTAACGGCACCCCACATAAATAACATATTTAAAAAAGATTTGAGTCGTCCGTCGCGCTGCGTGTAGCGCAGAAACGCGAACGTGCCAAAGCGGGTTTGAATTTTTGTGAAAAGCAACACTTTGAGAGGCGAGCTGGCTGCGTTGCCGCGCTGTGAGACGCACAACAGCAAACTAGTGCTTTGCGCGGGTCGCGGGTTTGAGGGTTGAACCCGCAAAACCCGCACCAAACCCGCGCGTGCGGGTCCAGATTTTGCAAATCAAAATCGGATTGCGGGTGCGGGTTGGCGTAGTGTGGTTTGGTTCGTGTGCGGGTTGACTCGGCAAACCCGCAACTTTTATGTAATTCTAATAGCACCAAATACAGACCCTCCTGCTAGCACCAAAAACAGAAAAACGGCCCCTCGCACAAAAAACGGACCTTCCTGCTTGCAGCAAAAAATGACCCCCCTGCTTGCACCAAAAAGTGACCCCTCTGCTTGCACCAAAAAGTGACCTCTCTGCTTGCCCTCAAGCCGTTTAATTTTACGAAAAATTAGGCAAAATCTGAAATTTAATTGTTCCGTGGTCTTGATTTCATTACTGCACATTTTAAACATAAACTGACCCGCAAAACCCGCACCAAACCCGCGGGTGCTGGCCCAGATTTTGCAAATTCAATATGGCGGATTGCGGGTGCGGGTTGGCGCTAGCTTGGCGTAGTGCGGTTTGGTGCGGTTTGGGTGCGTTACGAAATAAGCGGGTTCGGGGAGGGGTTTGGGTTGAAAATTCGTACCCGCACAAAGCACTACAGCAAACGCGCGCCGCTACCAGCCGGCCATTCAGAGAGGTGCTCTCCTGCGTTTTCGCTGTGCAAGGGTGGGGCAAGCGTTAATGCATTTCCCCCACCCCGCTACTTGACCTCCTCACGCAGGAGAAAAGACTGCCGCTTGCCCGTCCCTTGCACAGCGAAACGCAGCAGAGCGTGCCTACCAAGCGCTTCTTTGAACGGCCCGTCGGGGCGGCGCGCGTGCGGTGTGCGTCACAGCGCTGCAACGCAGCCAGCTCGCCTCTTTTCACAAAATTCAAACCAGCTTTGGCGCTATCGCGCTAAATTGCGTTTCCGCGGTACACGCAACCCGACCGATGAATCCCTTCAAATTTGTAAAATTAATAGTGCGTTAAGTGTCATTGACTAGAAATCTTTCTTGCAGGCCAAATCATAAGCGAAGAAGACTTTAATGTTTGTAAATGTTATAAAAACACTGAACCGAATTTTTAAGAGTTAGAGGAAAACTTAGATATCAATATGGAGATCTCCCAAGGAAAAGTTATTTTTCCGGTCAATGCTTATAATTATTCCGAAATTCACTTGCGGAAGAATTTGAATTTTAACATCAATTCAGCAATAACTCATTTTGCATTTATATTTAAGTCACGGCAAAATTACTACCTTTTTGTTGGATTCAGGTTTGTGATTTGGACTGCTATTTGAATTATTCGACAAGAGCAACGTGGAAGTGTCCGATCTGCTCTTTCTTGGGGGCGGTCGCACAGACTGTGAAAACTCTTGCTCCGCCATTCTGAAAATTAAATATTACATAGATTAAAGGGTAAAGCCATTTAAACTAAGGTGGGGTGCCATACGTATAGTCCTTAAAATAATGTCCTTAATCAAAAATCCCAAAAATCATACAATGTTCTAAATTTAGTCTATTCGACAATCTCCTAAATATTATCTAAGAAAGACTCAGCTTATTTTAAGAAAATGTTTTAATCTTAAATCTCATTGTAAGAAAATTTTTAAATCTTAAATGTTTATAAAACAGGACTGGGCATGGGATTAATTTGGTTTGTTTCTTTAGATGATTTTAAAATTTACGAAAAAATCTTTATAAATACCATAAATACTAATCGTTGTGTACATGTGAACCCCAGATTTTCAGATAACGTTTAACATATATATGTTTTAACGGCAAAACTGGTCAATTTTGAGTTTATATATTTTAGTGCAATAATCCACACGAAACTGGTAAAATCCACTGCAAGTTTAGGGAACTCTCCGGGACCGGGAGATTCCTAGCCCTGGTTTTTGATCTCATGAAACAACATGTCTGTTGAGCTAAGGCTTAGAAAAAATTGCGTCTCAATGCAAAAAAAGGTAATGTAAGTGAAGATATTCAACGACAGATTTAATCACTAAAAACGGCAAAATGTGGCGATCACTGCCACAGCCGCCACCGCCGGGAGCCGCTGGAGACTTTATATGTAAATGACTATTAAGTTAATTAATTGTCAAATTTAGCGGATTGGCCTAAATTTATACTGCACACTCCCCCCACTATCCGTATCAAGTTTCAGGGAACCGCAGACCCTATTCCTGGTCAATCAAATAGAAGCTCAGACACAAAGTTCGGACTCGCATCAGACGAATCTTCTGCGGAATCAAACATAACTAGGTGTCATCGCACATGCCTCCATTTTATATGCATTGTCATTGAGGAGGTTACCCTCCTCTAACGTACTAAGCCGTAGCTAACCTGTCGCTACGCTTGCCCTTATCGACGTTGTATAAATCAGCATTCGAATTATTTTTGAAAGCTTTATAATTAAAAAATATTAAATATTTTATTTAACAGTATAAAACGCTATTCAAAAGCCATTGCTGAAAAACCAGTTAAAGATTCCATAAACTAAAATCTCTACTAAAATGAATGAAAACTTAGTCCTCGACGGGCCCGCAAGATAGCTCCATAGGAGCCGTTTTGCCGCGTTATCGAGCAGCAAGCTACTGCGTAAAGCCCTTATGTACTGCAGCGCCAACGCGTCACACTGCGTTTGGTTGTAACGATATGATCGATACTAGCGAGGAAAGGAACAACTAGGGTTGTAAATTAGTGCAAAAAATCACATCAAAAATCGATATTTGATATGATATTTGTGATATCAAAATATTGATATATCACAGGAGAAATATCAAATTTTGATATATCAATGTTGATATTGCCAGATAATCAAAAAATGGCTGCCGGAGGAACTGAAACCGGTTATGGATATTTTTAAGGCCTAAAAATCGATTTTTTTGCATTAATAACCGATTTTTTGGTTAAATAATCTGTTTAATGAGACAAATTTTGAAAATAGAGGTTTTCTGCAGTCTTGAAACGAGTATTTCAATAATTTAAATTTCACGCGCCTCTTAAACTTAAATTGATAAGGGGTGTGGCGGCTCCAACCGTTATTTAAAATATAACAATTTAATCGTGCCATCATACAGTCAATAGTCAATTAAACTGTCCTGTGTAACTTCAGGACTTCAATAATTATAGTTTTCAAAAAGTGTAGCGTTACAGTAAATTATTACATAACTTTTTTAAGCTTAACTTAAAGTATCTTGTTTAATTAGTATAGAAATTATATTGATTTTGATAGTAATTAATTGCCAACCATAATATCTGACGTCGTTGCAAGTTGGCAGCACTGCGACCATCACTAACAATAAGACCAATGCAGAATGCACCATAAGATTAAGACAATTAATTATTAAATAAAAAAAAACGCTGGAAAGGGCCCTTGCCCTGATGGAAATCTGTGCACCTTGCACTCCTGAATTGGTGCAATTTATGTAAGGCTTCCCTGGTGGACCAAATAACTACAACAGTTAGTTCCATTATTATAATTTAGGTATGTGTGCAGTGTTTATCATGTTGAAGCTGTCATTTCATATGAAAATCTTTCAAGTTGTGAGAGGGCAGACTGCCGGCCGGACTGCATTTTTACGAGGAGATAGAGCATGGATGATGAGCATGACCATACTATTATGGCAGACAACGAAATTTATTCGTTTGAGGAAGATGTTGATGATCCGCTCCTAGAGTTAGAGGTGAAAAATAACTATAACTAATTTATGTATTAGATACATTTGAAATTAATTTAACTATGCTAATATACTGTTTTTATGGTGCTGATGCAGTAAGCGTCCACGAACTTTTTGAGATTAAAAAATAACAAAAGTTGTTCGTCTGGGCATGAACAACAAAAGATTTTGGAACAGTGTTGGCCGCTTACTGAATCAGGCCGCTCGTAAAAAATTTTAAATTATGGTGAATTGATTGCTAAAAATACTCTTGCATCACTGTAAAAGTTGAACTATTGTAAGTTAAATGCATAATAACCATTACGCTGAAATATTTGATTTTATTCTCTTTAAAACAGGTGCCAGTAGTTAACCTTGTGTCTTCACTGCCTGCTGCTGGACCCAGCAATCGTAATTTATTTTTGAAATCAACCTGTGCATCTAGTACTTCATCGGGCTCTGCGGTTAAGAAGTATTTCTCAAAAAACACCAATCAGGATGGAAAAAAATGCCAATTCGTTTGTCTTGTTTGCAATGTTGTTGTGTTGGGTGAAAACACATCTAACTTGTGGTCACACCTAAAGAACAAGCACTTCAATTATTACCTCATATGCTGGAAAGAGAAAGAGGCAAAGAAAAAGAAGCAACAGGTACAAACAGAAAGAATCAGTTTTGATATTAATAGTAAATTCATAATTCATTTTTCACTTCTAGATGCTGACAGCTGGCAAGGTGACTTCATCGACAGAGTCAACAGCTAAAGATAAAAAAGACAGTGATGATGAGCTGATTGGTTGTAGTGAGGGTGGCCAGTCTTCTGCATTATCTAGAAAGAGGCCTGCCGCTGGTGAAAATCGCCAAGAACTTAAAAGCAAAACCAAGCAACTGTCAATCTTGGAGAGTTTTGGTATGTTTTGTGAAAATTTATATAAATAAAATAAAACAATAAATTTAAATCTCACTCAAGGCACACGAAGGCTTAACGCAAGTACAATGTTGGGATATATCAAAGACTTATTTTTGACTTGCCAATCTGCCAGTTTAAAAATTCTTGATGCTCCCTCCTTCCAACAAATTGTTGTTAGTGCGTGCCCAAATAACAACCTTTTCACTTCACAGGAGGTAAACTTAAAAATTTACTGAATACAACTGTTCTTAAAATTCCCTCCCATTTGCAGCTCATTGAGAATTTTCGTGCAGAGTATCACCTGAAATATGATAGATTTGTGTCTGCCCTATCCATCAACAACGATGCAGTTCTGACCCTTGGAGTGGAGACACACATTCATGATCTAAAAAAATTCCTATTAGGAAGTATTTACTTTTGTTGTACGTAAATTGTAACATCATCACAATTAATTCTACAAGCCAATTTTTTTAGACGAAGAGAAGCCAATTCAAAAGGTCGTGGTATCCACGAAAGAATTGAGAGATGAAGTGGGCGTGGATATGATGAGCACCATCTCAGACTGGATGAGTTACATAATTGACGCTGAAATCTTCCGTGGGAGAATTGCTCTTATCCTGGTTGATAACACTGAGCCAGGATTGCAAGAAGCCGCTCTGATTGCAGGAAGCGAGGCAGTGCCTTTGATCCCAATTGTCGTGTGTCTGAGCTCAGCGCTTCAAAGAGCGTGGAAAACTGTCCTGCAACACACCAACGACTTGGAATTCTTCAAGCAATGCATTGCTCCTCTCCTCAAGCTCACAAAATGGTAAATTAAATTGCATTCAGCTTTAATATGACCATCTAAACATTTCCAAAACTTTCAGTGAGCAGTTTTTGCTAACACTCACTGAAGACGAGAAAGTGAAAGTACGTGGTTTTGACACAGATGAGTTGTTTGAACTTGTCATCGACCACCACACTGAACTCGCATCCCATGATACAACAGAGAGGGCTGAAGCGTTGAGTAGGAGTGAGCTGAAGACGGCCAGAGAATTAGTCGAATGTCTCAAGAAGCTAAAAAAGGTCCTTGCTTCATCGATTATTCAGCCCAACCAGGTCCATTTATCGATGTGGATGACATTGAAAAATCTCTTTGCTGGTAAAGTATCAGATGGTTAAAACTTTTTTAAAGTTAAAAATTGAAAGAAATTTAATATTTTTAATTAAATTCTTTTCAAATGTATGTGCTATTAATATCTGTCATCATGTTTAAGCATTCCTGACGGACATAAAGACCAAATCACTTTCTCGGGAGGCCAAAGAGCTCAGCGAATTCGTGGGACAAGAGATTGAATCTTGCTTTTTCACGTCTGACGTTGAATTCAGCGCATTCGTCAGTTTGCTTGACTATCGCGTTAAGAATGATCAAACCATGCCATCACAAATACGAGCTGAAGCAATTCGTAGACTTGAACGGGAGTTGAGTCAATCAACGTCGAGAAACGCCTCAAATACTTTGGCGGAGAAACAAACTAAAGAGGACAAAGGAGATGGTATTTGTCTTTATATAATTTGCTAGTGTTGTTCTTACGTTATTATTTGATTTATTTCGCATAAAACCTTGTTTCAGGCTTTTTAGAATCTTTTTGGACTCAGTTAGTTGCTGAAAGAGCCATCACAAACACAAACGTAAGCCGAGCACATTTTGGGATGTCTCATACCCTAAAAAGCTATATGGAGGAGTCCATGGTACCATTAAATATGGTGGATATGCACAGTGCTTGGTTTGCCAAAAGAGGTCACCCACTTTTCAAAATTGCACAAAAATACTTCTCAGTGATTTGCCAGAACTCGATGAAGGTTGTTGTTCCCCACAGGGATATTTGCAGTGACGACATTCAAATGATGACTTTCCTTGCCAATTATCCTGCCAACTTGTGATGTTAATCGTTACAAAATGAAGTCAAAGTAGAAATAAATTGTAAAAACCAAAATGAAACTAAATATTTTACAATTTTATTTCTTTCACCCTTTATAATTGACTGATATAGAAATTTCTACGCATTTAAACAAACTTTAAAAATTAGTTTAGTAATATTGTTTGAGTTTGTCTAAAGAAATTAAGCAGGAACGAATAAAAGTAAAGTTAAGTAAACTTTCTTTTTTTTTTATTAAAAATTCACCAAATAAAGTGACAGAGTAAAATAAATATACTATCCTGGACATGCCCTCCTGCTCGATGATCAGTTTATCAACCGCATGAAAAACTGCCCCACTGACATCTCCCAGCAGAGAATGTAAGCCCCAAGAACAAGAAGGATGCTTAAAGAAGCAACATTTATATTCATTAGTGAGGTGACTAAACAATTTCTGGTCTTTAATGAATTGTTATAAATATTTTAATTTTTAGTAATCGTTGGTCGACTGCTGTTTGGGAGATGTCAGCAGAGATGCTCTAATCTCTTCCATGTAAGCCCCAAGAACAAGAAGGATGCTTAAAGAAGCAACATTTATATTCATTAGTGAGGTGAGCTAAACAATTTCTGGTCTTTAATGAATTATTATGAATATTTTAATTTTTAGTAATCGTTGGTCGACTGCTGTTTGGGAGATGTCAGCAGAGATGCTCTAATCTCTTCCATGTAAGCCCCAAGAACAAGAAGGATGCTTAAAGAAGCAACATTTATATTCATTAGTGAGGTGACTAAACAATTTCTGGTCTTTAATAAATTATTATAAATATTTTAATTTTTAGTAATCGTTGGTCTTGTTGTTGGGGCTTACAGGGAAGAGATTAGAGCATCTCTGCTGACATCTCCCAAACAGCAGTCGACCAACGATTACTAAAAATTAAAATATTTTTAATAATTCATTAAAGACCAGAAATTGTTTAGTCACCTCACTAATGAATATAAATGTTGCTTCTTTAAGCATCCTTCTTGTTGTTGGGGCTTACAGGGAAGAGATTAGAGCATCTCTGCTGACATCTCCCAAACAGCAGTCGACCAACGATTACTAAAAATTAAAATATTTTTAATAATTCATTAAAGACCAGAAATTGTTTAGTCACCTCACTAATGAATATAAATGTTGCTTCTTTAAGCATCCTTCTTGTTGTTGGGGCTTACAGGGAAGAGATTAGAGCATCTCTGCTGACATCTCCCAAACAGCAGTCGACCAACGATTACTAAAAATTAAAATATTTTTAATAATTCATTAAAGACCAGAAATTGTTTAGCTCACCTCACTAATGAATATAAATGTTGCTTCTTTAAGCATCCTTCTTGTTCTTGGGGCTTACAGGGAAGAGATTAGAGCATCTCTGCTGACATCTCCCAAACAGCAGTCGACCAACGATTACTAAAAATTAAAATATTTTTAATAATTCATTAAAGACCAGAAATTGTTTAGCTCACCTCACTAATGAATATAAATGTTGCTTCTTTAAGCATCCTTCTTGTTGTTGGGGCTTACAGGGAAGAGATTAGAGCATCTCTGCTGACATCTCCCAAACAGCAGTCGACCAACGATTACTAAAAATTAAAATATTTTTAATAATTCATTAAAGACCAGAAATTGTTTAGTCACCTCACTAATGAATATAAATGTTGCTTCTTTAAGCATCCTTCTTGTTGTTGGGGCTTACAGGGAAGAGATTAGAGCATCTCTGCTGACATCTCCCAAACAGCAGTCGACCAACGATTACTAAAAATTAAAATATTTTTAATAATTCATTAAAGACCAGAAATTGTTTAGCTCACCTCACTAATGAATATAAATGTTGCTTCTTTAAGCATCCTTCTTGTTGTTGGGGCTTACAGGGAAGAGATTAGAGCATCTCTGCTGACATCTCCCAAACAGCAGTCGACCAACGATTACTAAAAATTAAAATATTTTTAATAATTCATTAAAGACCAGAAATTGTTTAGTCACCTCACTAATGAATATAAATGTTGCTTCTTTAAGCATCCTTCTTGTTGTTGGGGCTTACAGGGAAGAGATTAGAGCATCTCTGCTGACATCTCCCAAACAGCAGTCGACCAACGATTACTAAAAATTAAAATATTTTTAATAATTCATTAAAGACCAGAAATTGTTTAGCTCACCTCACTAATGAATATAAATGTTGCTTCTTTAAGCATCCTTCTTGTTGTTGGGGCTTACAGGGAAGAGATTAGAGCATCTCTGCTGACATCTCCCAAACAGCAGTCGACCAACGATTACTAAAAATTAAAATATTTTTAATAATTCATTAAAGACCAGAAATTGTTTAGCTCACCTCACTAATGAATATAAATGTTGCTTCTTTAAGCATCCTTCTTGTTGTTGGGGCTTACAGGGAAGAGATTAGAGCATCTCTGCTGACATCTCCCAAACAGCAGTCGACCAACGATTACTAAAAATTAAAATATTTTTAATAATTCATTAAAGACCAGAATTTGTTTAGCTCACCTCATTAATGAATATAAATGTTGCTCCTTTCCTTAAATTTTTTTTGAAGGTGATAATCCCACGAAATAATACAATCCCAAAAAATATGTATTTTTGATTAAGTTGTATTTAATAATCATAGGTTAAGCATGGAATGGAAGTATTACGCAATTCATGAAATAAGGCCTTGCCAAAATGTTTCAGGCAAGTTTCTCAAAAAGATAAGTCTGGCCAAACGTTGAGAGAGCATCCTACTTTTTTCAGCTTTTAATACCAAGTTAATGCTAGATACAACCCTTTCAGAGGCTACTGATGAAGGTGGGATCTTAAGAAAACTCTTGGAGATGACCGAAAGCCTGGGGAAATCAGATTCATGAAGATCCCACCACTCGTTTGGTGAACATTGATACGGTTCGAGGGGGCTATTTAGGTACTCATTGATTTCATCTTGAGTTCTTGCTCTTTTTGGCAGAGGGGACTTTGCTTGAAAATAGCTCATCAAAATATCCTCGCAGCTGTTCAGAAAAATATATAGTGCATGAAATAAAAGAGAAACATATTATATGCTTACCTGTCATCCAGGAATGGTAAATTTTCTGAATCAGCACCATTATTTCCTCTTTCCTTAGCCTGCTCCACGTCCACTTTGATCAAGCCAATTGCTTTCGCGTATTGTTCTTTTGTCAAAGATGCACCCTTGAATCTGAATTAATTATCATTTAATTAAATATTTATAATAAAAATTATTTAAAAGAATTTGCAACTGTAAGTAGTAATGCATTTAATTATTGAATTTTTGATAAAAATAGAACAATTTAACCACATTTGAAGTGTGAAGGTAAATTCAATCTTTATGATAGTTAGATCCATATTATTTTGCCTTTCAATTAACTTAAATTTGTTTAAGATGATAAACTTAAAAAAATTCTATACATAATGAAATAACACACGATGTTAGCCCATTATTTTAAAGGACATTTTTTATCAGAATTTACCACATTAAAATGAAAGTTCAAGCAAAGAAAGTCAATGAAGCGCAGACTAATATATAATGACAACAAATTTCATAAAAATTGTGCTAAAAAATTACCTTGGATCAAGCACGTTTGCTGCACCTAACAAGATGTTGTCCTCCACGTGCGCATTTAGGTTGCCCAAATTCTTGAGCAGTGCATCTTTGAATTTTTTGGCAACAGGCTCAGTCACATTAGTATTCTTAATCGTGTGCGCCAAGCTCTTGAAAGCGATGACAGCTAAACTTCCAGTCCAGTTTTTGCTTGAGGAAAATGTAAGAGTACAGTTTTCAACTGGCTCCAGAACTTTGATTATTTCATCCAAAGTTTTGATACACTCTTGAAGAATAACTGGCGGTGGATTAGAAGACGACAGTGAAGAGTCCTGCAGCACTTTATTTATGTAAGGATGGAGCAAAATATATCTTTTAGTGCAATGCAGAACACTGTTCCACCTCGTAGCCACAGACTGGATGGGCATTAAGCACATTGAGTACATCCGTCCGTCAGCTAATTGATACTTCCGCAGCAGATTTGCTGCAGTAGTGCTCCTTTTGATGAACGCGACAACCTATATCATGATTAATTTAATTTATTGAGGCAAAATAATATTATGTGGTACGCACCGATTTCACATCGTTCAAGAAAGACATCAATGGCCTGACTTCCGAGAGACTGGTTTGTACAGCATTGTCTAATAGATGGCATATACAGAAGACAGTTTTGTTTGCACCAAACAAATCTGTACATGCTTTTTTGATATTGGCCCCACGGTCTGAGCAAGTACTTTTTATCTGATTCTTCTTTAATCCGAACTCGCGAAGGATCAGTCGAATTATGTTAATTAGTTCAGGGGCCGTGCTCCGCGCCATCAATTGTTTCACAGCGAGTGACACAGACATTAAGTTGTTTGACGAATCTAAGTAAAAATTAAGGAAGTTGAGAGTTCAGATTCAAAATTAAATAAATCTTTACCGTCAATAAAGTGCAAAGTAACCACTAGGAAGTGTCGAGTTGAGTGCAGCACCGTTGCAAGATCCATCGTAAGGCATACACTCTGATCTTTTATTTTATCTGCGAGTAAAGTCACGCCTTTGCTGTACAACTTGTCAATCACTTTTCCAATCTATAGTCAAAAACAACATTAATTTGCAAAAAAAATTGTGTTATATGAAGCTCACCGTTGCTCTGCAAGGCACCCGATACCAGGGTGCTAAAAATTTCAAGAGAGTTTTGAATTGTCGGCTTTCAACAATCCGTATCGGTAGATTCGCCATCACGATTAGCGAAACGAGTAATTTGTGTGCTCTCTCAGTAGCAATCCTCAAAGGTGGATTTTGTGAGGGCCGACCCGCTCTTGAGCGTCTGTTTAGAGAAGACCGACAAATTTGGCACCGGCGCAATGCTATGCCTGGCATGGTGTCCTGTCAACTGTCTGTCCGTGAGAGGAAAAATTGGTTTATGTTTAGGACCAAGCAAAAACATAAAGAAAAACTTTAAACTTAAGTCAATATCAACATATATCAACAACAAGGACAAGCAACAAGTAGGAGGGTCGAGTGGGTGTGCCGGGTATGGAAGCAGTGTGGAAGTGGAGTGGGAGTGGTAACAGTTCTTAGTAGTAATTGAGTGCTACCAACAAAACAGTATTCCATTATTTGATTGGTTATTAAACACGTACAATGCCATTAACCCAGCCAGTAGCCATAGCCAGTACCAGTACCTAAACCTGAATTTGAGCTCCGAGCTCGAAAATTGGTTCCTGAGCAGATATCAGGACGTTGATATCAGAAATTGATATCAATATCCCCCTGATATGATATATTAGATATCAGGGCTGATAACTGATATGATATTTGATATATCAATTTTTTTTGATATATCGATATTGATATTGCCAACCCTAGGAACAACTAAACCAGCCGCCTGCCCCCAGTGTGGCAGTCATGGCGGTGTGGTACCGGGCCGGCTTCTATCGGCTCAAGGCTCACAATGAAACACAAATTGTTACAAAAATCGCTGAACAATTATTATTAAAATTCGACCCTTTGTCGGAAGTTACTGGTAATCACCACTACCACATCGTCCTGGTCCCGGTAAAATTTCGCAACGTTCAACGAACACCCAAATTTTCTTTGTCGAATTGATTGTTGACCTTTTCTAGCAACAAGGAAATTCACGTTTGGTTGTTGAAAGTTGCGCAATTTTACCGAGACCCGGACGACATATTACATATGGGGGGCTCACACTTTCCGCTCACTCACACTTCTCGCTCTGATGGGAAGATTCAATGTTAATCCCTATCCTAGCGAGAAGTGTGAGTTGGGCGAAAATGGTGAGTCTGCCATACTATGTATTATGCGTATTATGTGTTCTGGTGCGCTTCTCTTCGTAAGCATGGGCATAGGTGTTGTGCACCAACGCTATAGCTTTCTTTTTGCTCTAGCTTTTAGTAAAAGCAATTCAGATGCTCAATTATTATTAATGATCATTTCCAATGTCCTACAAATTTTAATGTGATTGTGAACGAAGTAATGGTTATGGATCTGGTAGCTTCAATAAGTTTGCTCATTTGCTCAGTGATACTTGGTTGCTAAATCTTAAGTAGTGCATTTGAAGAACTCTTAAAAGAACAGTTTTTCAAGAAGTATTGAACTAAAGTCTCACTTCACTTTAATAATTATATTCCTATGTTAAATTTATTTGTCTGGATATGGCATTTGTATGGGGAAAAATAGCCCTGCAGAACCGTAACTCAATCCACGCAAAACACAGGTGCTGGGTGCTGTTAGTATAATATTGAAGTGCCGAAAACTGTTTTCAACTTTCCAAGTTCAAAGCTATAGCCTGTAGAACAACCTCCTACTGAATTTGTGTCTCAACGGAAACTTAAGTGCTTTCAAGGAATTTTTAAAAGAGCAGTATTTCAGGAAATATTGAACCACCTCTCAATTTAACAATTATGTACAAACTGATATTATTTTGTCTGGATAATGGCAATGTATGGAGCAAAATAGCCCTGCAGAACCATAATAAAGATTACTTTGAAACTAATGAAGAACATTATTTGAAACTAAATCCGCTATCATAGCCGTAGACTAAAGATGTGAGCTATTAAGACTTCCCCGATTTTTCTATAGAGAGCTTCTTTTAGCACCTAAAACAACGATAGAGGTCATGTAAATAACGTAAATAATATTTATACTGTTAACCTGCCGTAGACGCAAATTGCAGTGTAGTAGGAAAGTTTGGATTCTATCCTTTTCTCTATTATCACTCATTACATTACCCTGGACGAATGATTTATTTATTACCTTGTCAAGAAAATTAGAACTAAACAGATAAAATAAAGTATGGGGATCAGTTTATGTACCTATGAAACACACTCATTTTCTTGAAACTTGAATCAAATCCTGCGAGATCAATTAATCTTATGTATCATACACTAAAAAGATTTTAATATCACGCTTCACGCTTGAGTTTATTCGCAGTCAATTTGATTTTTCAGTTTAGTAACGGGCATCCTCAATTTTCGGATATGTATGCCTGATTCAATATTATTTATTCACCAATATTTTCACTACAGAAGCAACTACACAACTTTTCATATTATAAGACGCAATGTTTCCTAAACCAATTTTCGGCTAGATGCATGGATTATGATGCATTATGTTCCAAAATATGTAGAGTGGAGAACAAAGATGCTCTTTTCATTTAAATCATTCAATGTGCGGTGAAAATAATTAATGTCCAACATCACTACTTCCAACAGTAGAAGGTTATACATAGAAGCAGTAAAGTTGTGTTAACTAACTACTGTTTTGAGGAAATGAGAGCTGAGAGCACAATAGAAATTGAGTTGATCATGCAAAGAGTATCGTGCATAATATTAAATATATTTCTCCCTGCACCTGTGTGGGTGAAGCCGAAGCCCTGACTCCAGTCTTGCCTGTTCTCACCTTTTTTAAAATTTGTTTATGAATGATAAACAAATCACAACACCAACGGTGCAACCTGGATGCAACTCGTGTCGTGAGGAAAGAGGAAAGCATGGAACATGTGTGCCTGTGGAATGTGGAGATTTCTTTCCCACGACGACCACGCCCACATTAGAGTGTAAGAAAAGGAGAGTAGATACTAGCAGGCGACAAAGGCATCAGAGCTGATTCTCTACTACTCCTTAACTTACGCTGTAGTGCTAGAGTAGTCGTCTCGGGCAAAGAAATCCTCTCTCTAGAGTGTTGCTCGCTAGGGGGCCTGGAGAGCTGGCGAATCTGATTGGTCGTCGCGCTGCTTTGCTACAAAACACGGCTTGACGCATGCGTGGTTTGTCACGTCAGCTCAAAAATTCATTTTCGCGAAGGGTTCCTTGGGGTCCCAAAGGCCGAGTGGCACGGGGGTTAATTAAGCCTCAATTATCCGTAACTTTTGCATGGTATCATAAAAATAGGGGCTTTTTACGAACGCAACGGGTCTATAAAGTGAACTTTACTCTCCTTACGCCCACTCTGGCTACTTCATTCCTCTTTACGTTCGTGTTATCACCGCTGCTGCCTGCTAGCATAGTGGCGTCTCGGCGCATCCACCGCATTAGTTAAAGAAAAACCCAACCCACCCGGTACTCCCCCCTCCCAAGTTGTCATGCCAGATGCCAGATGATCTGAAAACTTGAGCTCATGTTGTTGTTTCGCGTTCCGTAGTCGCATGTTTTGATTATCAATTATCAATTATTCCCCCTGCGCCTGCGATTGAAACCCCGATATTTTCAGAGGCTCTGATAAAACTAGTTATAGCTTTTTTCCCGTCATGCGGCTAAATTTGGTCCTTGAGAGTTTTAAAAGAATGCCGCGTGGGCATATCTGGAGAGGGTTAGTATGATGCATCATAACACACTCGAGAAATGAATTGTTTAGAGTAGAGGTTTCGGCTAGTCTCAGCCAGCCGTGCTACGCAAATTTTGGGTCACTAGGGCAGCCGCCGTGAATTTGGCTATTGTAAGCTGCGCCAGCCGCCGGTGGAAAAGGGTCAAAAATTAAAATTGCAGGAGAAAAAATGTCTTCCGGCCCTCTGGGCCGTTAATCACTATCAAACTTCGCGTTTAAAATATTGTCTGCCGCGCCAGCCACCGGTGAAAATTGACTGCCGCCGGGCAAAAAATTCGGCTGAGCCGGTCCCGCCGGCCGCCGCCTTAAAACTCGCGGCTGAGATCTCTAGAATGGTTTGCTCGTTTTTCCACAAGAATATCTTTAACTCTTAATAATATAACGGACAAAACGTCCGCTACAAATAAATTTTCTCTTTCATTTCAGAAAGCAAAGATTCATCAGGGAAGTCACTCCACTAGAGAAAGAAAATATGCGTCAAAAACTGAGAGTTGAAGAGGAAAACTTGTTTTACCTCAGGCACCCATACTTGACATTTGTAAGCACACACTACTTAGGTTATCTACAATATTTTGCAATCTTTTGGCAACTAAATAAGTGTTTTAATCGTAGGCTTTAGGACACAGCCACGTCGGGTGTAGATAGGGGCTGGGTCCTATTTCCTATTCGCACCAAATTTAGTTGCCAACAGTTTTTCTCATGTAAGTTGACCAAGTGGCTAGGTTTCAAAATTTGACAGTTAGATCGTTAAAATAATTTTTGCAATGGAAATCCGATGTAAAAATCACAACTCTCGATAACACTCCCACTTCCCAACTGAGCAGAGCGCTCCATGTTATTTTAGAGGAAACAAGAAGTGTGAGTGAACGATTTTTGTGATTTTAGCATTATACAAAGGACTCACACTTTTCAAACAACTCACACTTCTCGGTAGGATAGCCAGGATAGTGCATTAACATTGATTCTTCCCATCAAACTGAGAAGTGTAGATTAAGCGGAAAGCGTGAGTCCACCATAGATCCATGGGATAAATTTGATGTAACAGGCATGTTGAGCACATGCAGTTAGCGTCAGCTTAATTCGCATCTTTTCATCTCACATACAGGCACAAGAAGAATTGTATCAAAAAGCGCATCCACCAAAGGACCCTGAACGGGTTAAATTTGAGATCCGGAGAGGCAAATCCCAGCCCAACGTCACTATAGAAGAGAGACTGGATTTCTTGCGTTGCAGAGAAAGCTGGGACTGATTGTGAGTGACTGTTCAAGTGTTCGGGAAAATTAGTGATAGTTAATAAATAAATGCTGGTGTTGCATCAAACAGATATTTTATTTCCTAAACTGTAACATTTTTACAACAAACTAAGTAGTGCCTTGACTACTTAGTGATGACTCCCATCCTTGAAGAAGCGTAGCCCACAGTACCCACAGGAGTGGTTCCCAGGTTTATCCTAAAACAAATCATTTATATTATGCCGCGTTAAATATTTACTCTTGGGACACGTTCACAATAGCCATTATCCTGAATCAGGTGTAAATAAAGGCCTGTACATAATAGTTCATTGTTTAATAATATTATATGTGTGTAAATAAGAACAATTGAGTTTTTTAAACTGCACATACCAAATTGATGTAGACTTTAGGATGTCCAGTGGGTCCACCACCTCCATCACAGGAAACAATCCTCTTTTTCTGGGAAATTGGTGTTGCTTTGTTGATCAAATCAACAGCAAACTTTGTGTTGACTTGTTTTGGGGTTTCAATAAATCTGGCCAACCTGTAGTCATCGCTGTCCCATTGCTTAAAGTAAAAGAAATTTAATTAACAAGAGCAAGAGAGTTGTGCATTGATACATAAATAGGTATATTGCATTATGGATTTGATTTGGAAGGCAAAACGACACATTCCAAATTTCGAATTGGGCATCATACATACACATAAGTTATTGATAATCGCATCCCAAAATACATATTATATACGTTAATTTAATCAACAATATTTTATGTATATTACTCAATTTCAAAGTTCCATAATAATATAAGCAATGAAAATTTGTTGCGCTCATTTGAACAAACTGGTGTGCAATTTACTTGAATTTTTCATTTTGTCTCATACGTCACACGTTTTAAAATTATTTTAAGCATACCTGTCCAGTGTGAGTAGCAGTGTCACTTGAGTTTGAGGACGCATTTCTCACGCACAGAGATGGAATAATCCTAATTAATTTCAGGGAGTTCGGAAGGAGCCTGATATTCTTTACGGCGGCCATGATTGTTATTGAATCGAACCTCAATTAATTCTACTTAAGCCCTTGTGGTGTCGCTCTACAGCAATTCTGCAGCGGGAAAACTCCAAATTTCGTTTGATTCTAAAAGAGATTTTTACATTGCGAGAAAATTATATTATTCGTATTAACCCAATGAAACATTTTTACGTTTCTAGAACGCATGGTTTTCAATTTTGTTATTTAGAATTCAACTTTAATGTATTTTCAACTCTCTTCACCCGCTGAATCAATAGGAAGTATCTCACAATCTGTTAAGTAGTTAGAACATTTTGTTGTTCATCTGTCACTTACTATATAAGGAAGAGTGAAAAAAACACCACTTTTACTTCAGATACATGGAGATTTTAAAATTATCTTATTTTAAGCAAGTAGTAGATTTTATACAAAACAGTTTTCTTCAATGATATTCCAAACTGTGCAAAATGCATAGTATTTCCCTAACCATTCTGATGCGGTTGAGCATTCTGCTGACCGCTTCCTTGGGCATGGACATTGTCGAGTACCAGACAGGACTATCAGGTACACAAGATCTCTCTGGCAGCAGGTAAAACACATCATTTCTTCCTCTCACACTCTCAGGGCTTAAGAAGCTTCAGGTTAATAACAAATACATAGTTATTGTAATGGTTGAGTGCTTACCATTTGGAAACATAAAACTCATAGAGCTTCACAGGGCACCTCAAAGGATTGATTTCATTTTCTTGTTGCTCATAAACCTTCTTTTTTCGCTCATCAGCATCTGCAGACATACAAATTTTACTTCAAGTGCATAAGTTTTAGAATTAATTAGTTACCCAACACAGATTGAGGTGGATAATATCGTAGCAACACGTTTCTACTCGGTCCGGATTTCCCCGGCTGAGTATTGTTCCTCTTCCAGTGCTTCATAACATGAGTAAATGAAAGCCTCATGTGGTCCTCAACTTCAGTCAAGTAGAAGTACTTAGTGTTGAAATACATCAATGTAAACAGCAACACATGAGGAGAGTGAGCCCCAAGTTGCTGACTCTCCCAAAGATGCTCCTCCTCAACTCGAGTAAGCAAGTCTAAAAAAGGGAGTTAAAAAGTCAGCCAAATCATAACAAAATACAATATGATGAGCATTTTCTCTCAATTGCACTACTGATACCATGTGGTAGTTTTGAAAACGTACTTCTATCATTCAGGCGGGTCACAAACTTAGAGCTAACTTGGTTAAGGCAGTCAGTAAATTTCTCGTAAAATGCATCAGTGAAAATGTTGTCTACACGTCCATTGCGGTAGAGGTAAAGTTGAATGCCTGTGAAAAATAGCGTTGATCACACATTCGTTAAAAGTTCTACCAAACCATACCAAGGCAAAGATAGAAAATGATATCAGGGGCATATTCATCTCTGTCAGGCTTGCGCACTTCCTTCACAAACATGCACAAGGTGAAATTTAACTCCTCTGTGGACAGCTGCAAAATGTCAGTTTTGAAGAGCTTAGCAGCTTTCCCAGACAACGACAATTCAGAATTCTTCTCCTTTATCCATTTCCGGAAAGCCAACACACCGTAAGAGAACTGCAAATCCAACAACAATACTGGTTAATATAAGAGATGCAACAATAAAAACACATTGTCAATACGAGAAGAAACTGATTTATGTTAACCTTGAGTTGCAAATCAGGGTCTGGTTCTATGGTAGGTTCATTATCACTGTCCACCAGAGAACGATCATGGTGCGTTGTATCATGAGGAATAATTTCTTGGTGGTGAGACAGTTCTCTGGAGGATGCGCGGGTCCGTTTGGCAGACGTCCAGTTGTTGTTTGAGGAACCACGGCCCCTTCCTCTCTTCCTGCCTCTTTGAACTGGCTCATTTCTTTCTTCACTCAAAGCTGAAGTTTAAATACTTACAATAATCTTTCAAAAATCAAATGATTCACAAACATACTTGACAGAGGTGGCGGTTGGATAGGGACAACAGGTTGTGGTGTTAGAACAGTCTCCAAGTCAAGAGATGGAGGCTGTGGGGGAGCCGGTTCAGTCATTTCCATGGCCATGTTGACAGCCATCTGCAAAATGTCTTCGCCCCCAAAGCTCGGCGTCACAGGTGGTTCGTCTGAGGAAGGCAATTAAAAAAGATTATGAGGAGCACCAATTTGCGTAGCCAGCACACTTCCCTAATCACTTACAGTTATCGTTATTCTATGATCAGAATAACATTGTACCAAGATTTGTTAAGAGTGAAATCAAGTATAAATTATTTGTAGTTCCTACACTTACTTGTGGGAGCTGGGGTGGGTGGTTCTACTGCATCATCGCTGTCGTTCATGGGCGACGGGGCTCCAATGTCAGCATTTCCTCTGTCATCATCATCACTGTCACTGGTAACATTGCCCTTCTTATCATCAGCCACCATTTCTGCCATCATCAGAAGCTCAGCTTCAAATGGATCTCGAGGGACTTGATCCGCAATCCTCTGCAATAATATAATTCCAAAGATTGAATTAGTAGGGAACATAGAAAGGTATAAAGGATATTTATTATCCAATATACATGAAAATTAAAAAGGTCTCATTATTTTGATTGAACAGACAAAATCCGGTGAAATAAAAGTCAGAAGTGGACAGGCCACCAAAATGAGGGTCAATACAAATAGTTGATTTGAGTTGATTGATATAAATGTCCCGATATTTCCGACGCTGACAACAGTAATTTTTAAACACTGATAGCTTACTTTAATTGCTTGCAATTTTCTTACATGCTTTTCTCGTCTTGCACTAGCTAGAGCAATCGCACAAGGGATTAATTTTGGGCATTTTAAGCATGACATCAAGAGATTAAATAATATACAATTTCCGAAAATTAGGACAATGTTGCACCCTAGTTTTGCTATTTCAAATTAGATCTTATAAATTGACTTTGATCATTTTTTTTCAAGTGAGGCAAGAAACAAAAATGGACAGGCATAGAAAGTAAAATTATTGGTATCATACCTTGATTTCCTTGAAAATTCCCTTAGCTGAATTTCTGGTAGTGGGAATAAACATGGGCACTGGGATTGGTAGTGGGAATGGCACTGGTATTGGAGTAGGAAAACTATACATTGCCAAAGGAACGGGTACATATATTGGCACAGGAACAGGAATCAGGGCCGGAGTTTTGTTCTCTTCAAAGTCTGAAATATGAAGTATTTCATTTATAACACATATTTGCATGTATGCACAATGTCTAGAGCTTTATGCTTGAGTTGTCACTAATTGCATGCATTCATTTATATTTTAAAATAATTCAATGAACAAGTTCAGGAACCAATGCACCAACCTGTCTGACATGCTTTTGCTGCCATCACAGGTTTGTTCATAACTCCCTTGGACAAGGTGGCAGGTTTGCAAAAAGTGCTTTTGTTTGACACAGATTTACAAGGAGGAGGTCGGACAAATGTCTGCTGGACAATCTTGATGTGTTGAGGTGGAGTTGAGGACACAGTACTCAAACCAGTACTCATACCAGTACTTGTAGTGCTGATTGCTGGAGCAGTTACCTCCTGCGTGACATAAATCTAGTGCTCAAGTAGATTAAAATTTGCTGATCCTTACCACAGGCGATGCTCTTGAAGTTGGAACTGCTAGAGAGGTGACATTGCTTATGATCGGCATCGTCGGTTCAGATTCGTTCATTGTGCTAGCTGCTCTTGGGTCCATAATGGGTGTCATATTACTCATTTTTTGGTAGTCCATGCAGCAGACAAAGCAACAAAAGTTTCTAACTGTTGAATCAGACATGGTCAAGTGACAAGAGCCCTGACTCTGTTTCTTGCACATATCGCACTTGATTCTGGAAGGAAACTTCGACATTAGCCACAAGAAAATATTTAATTCTGAAAATCAAGACTTACACTTGTGAATTTGAAGCAGTCTGTGACACTTTGAACAACTGCAGACACTTCAAAGAGCACAGAGGGGCTGGGCATGGAAACTTCATTTCAATCATATCAAAGTTGTACTTTTTAACCTGAAATTAATCACATGCACATTGTCAACTATTTTGTGTGTCAAAAAAACAAGCCTACCTTGCACCAACCGCAGGAAATTATCCTTCGGGATGACAAAGTGTGCACATTGTGGCACTTTCTCGAGCAGAAATTGTGCATGACATCATTGTAGTAAACTCTTTGCCGGCCTGGCATGTATGCGTCAAAGTGTCTTTTACACAGCTCGCATTCATCTGCGATTTTCCAAGTTAATCCTTGCAAATAATATTTTATCGTTATCTTACCGGTCTTTAAATTGTTGGCGAATTTGAACGCAGCAAAGCAGGGGTCAGAGCAAAGCCTTTGAACTCCGCCACTTTGAATCACTTCAATTGTGATCTCCTTCATGTCACTACAAACGGCGCAGCTATCAGTGATGACTGGCTTCGGTCTATTGCAGAGTATTACATGATAGTCATCCATACAGTTCTTGCTGCAGAAGTCCTATTGAATCAAATTAATTTTGAACAGAAAAATAAGATAATAGAGTATATACCTTGAACTGCCCTTTATCGCCAATAGGTGCCAGGAAGCCTTCATTCTCACCCGAAATATCCCTCTGACAATAACTGCAGACCTTAAGTCCTTTTTTAAACTCTTCCAAACACTTGCTTGAGCAGAACTGTCTGGCGTTGTATCCAAAGCGAACACAGTACTTGCCCATGCTAGCTTGAGGAACATCACCTTTGCAGTTAGCACAACAAGCACCCAGTTCATTTTGGTAGGATTCTAATGCGAATCAAAACAAGTAGCTGTCAGTAATGAAATCAATAACTGTGGAATTGAAACTAACCTATGCATTCCTCACTGCAGTACTCCATTGACTGCCAAGACAATTTTTCAGAGCTTGTCGGGTCAATTTCCTTTCGGCAACTGAAGCAGCGTCTTGTCAAATCTGGCGCTTTCTCTGGTTCTTCAGTGTTGATTGTTTGCAATTTATTTGATGCTGAATACAAAAATGTAAAATCATTCAAGTTTCAGAACATGACATTTGTCTTACCTATTGCTTTTATTTTAGGCCGATTTTTGTACTCATTGCAGCACTCCTTGGTGCACAGATAAAATTTCTTGCTGCACTCTGTTGAGGTTTTTAATATGAAGAGACATTCTTTTTCCTAAAACAAAGCGAATAGTTGCATGATGCTGAGCAATAAATACTATGTGCTAATTAGAGATCTAATAACTAATATTATACACCTCCATGTCAATTCTCATTTCACATAGAATTAAAGGAGTTGGTAAAAATAAGATGGTGCTCAGTGCGCGCCCTTCCCAGTCCTCGGACAGGGATAAAAATGAGAAATAAAGTTTCAACTTTACATTAATTTTATATGGAATCATTATATAATCAAACAACTGCAAAAGCTTTGAGGCTAAAGAGGCCAACTGTTTACTTTAGTAGCGGCATTTACGATAGTGTTTCTTAAATTTTCCAAGAATGTATTGTTTAGTGGGAATTCAAAGAATTAATTTTATCTGATCTAACATGAAAAATAAACAAATGTTCCATGGAAAGCTGAGCAAATATGCCATAATATTAAACTTAATTTGCCAGCTAACCAAGTCCATAACTTGTGGCTCCTTTAAAGTGTCAAAGATCAGCTGTGAAATTTCTGATTAGCATGAAACTGACATTTTTTAAGGTTAAACCACAACCTTAAATTCCTTTAAAACCTGTAGATGTCACACAACATTGCAAAAGTGGCCAAATAATGCTAATATTAGCAGTTAAAATGCTTACAGTATTGCACTGATGACAATGTCTGGTTTCAGGTTCTGCAAGTTCCTCATGTTCCAATTCCTCAGGTTCCTTTGGTTCATCATTTTTCTTCTCAACAATACTAACATCTTCTTCCATTTTCTCAACCTCTGAATTTTGCAGGTCTGTGTTGTTTTCTTCAAGCGACTTGTTTGCTCTCTCTATTGATTCGCCTGAAACTGGAATGTGCCCTAATATCTCTTCCTCCACATCATCATTCTTGGAATCGTCAACTACTCCACCAGCTTCCAAAGGATCTTCCCCTTCTTGTTCATTAGCTGCTTCCTCCCCCTCCACCTCAACATCAGTGCTTTCATTTATATTTACATCTTCAACATTGTCAACACTGATTTTGTCATTAGACAGTCGAGATTCATCGTCAAAGGTTGCAAAGCATGTAGCACTTGCTCGGCCTGTACTCTCAGTCTCCTCTTTTTCATCCACGCACTGGACATCATCCGATACACCCATTTGGTTAGACTCTTCATTTGGATTTGCAACAGACTCATCTTCACTTTTGTGTGCTGCAGACTCAATCTCGCAATCATTGGTTGTAGACTCATCCTCATTACTTTTTACAGCAGATTCAATCTCATTTTGATTGACCAATTCTTCATCTTGTTTTATAGGAAGTTCAGCCTCACTCTGGTTCAAGACCAGCTCCTTGACATAGTCTTTCATTAAAATTTCAGGTGCAGCTTTTTCATCATCTGCTGGTTGCTTGTCTGTGTCCATGGAATTGTCTCCCGCTTCCAATGCCGGTACAATGCTTTCACTTTCTCCGATTGAGGGTCCATTCGTGATGACGACAGGTTCATCAATGGGTGTGGAAGAATCCGCAATCAGCTCATCAAAGTTAGCTTCTTTCTGTTCTGTGATGACGACAGGTTCATTGGTGGGCGTAGAAGATTCCGCTATCAGCTCATCAAAGTTAGCTTCTTTCTGTTCTGACTCCTCTTCTTTTTCTTGAGGACAGACTTCCATTTCATTTGAAGTCTCCATTTCTGTATCGTTGGGTTCATCTTGAGCCTCAACCATTTTTTCTAAAGGGAAGAAAAACATACAATTTTTCATGTTTTCTTTTTAGTAGACATTATAATATGAATTGATACCTGTTGGACTGTTTCTATCCATCTCAATTGGCGAACCTGCGCCATCTAAAGGGTGTCCCCCTTCATTGGGAACTCCGCTTCCTGGGGGGATCTCACCCTCTGTGGATGTGCTTCCTACTACCTGGTCAGAGCAAGGTGCAGTCTCCATTTCAGTAGCTGAAATATCCTCCATCTCCACGCTTTTGACAGGTTCATCATTGCTCAAGATATCGTCGTCGGCGTTGAAGACGCTCATCGTTTGAAATCTAAAAAATCAATATTAGCTCGTCGCATTGTGTTGTGTTGGTTGTTGCCGGCACACACGCGCTTCCTTTAATAATTTTGTTTAAATTAAATGCGTAAAAATGTAGTTTACGATTCCAACAGGCTCCCGTCCAGATTCGATTGAAAGGGTTTTGAAATAAATACATATATATGCGCATAAACGGCTGGGATGCTTTGGAAGATAACAATTCGCATACCGCATCCAATGGAACCCCTGAGATGCGTGCAAAAGCCGCGAAATATTTTACTTTGCATTTTTTCTTTGTAAATAATCTTTATAGTGTTCATACTATATCATCTCATACAAGGTTTAGTTCTGAACATGCATTAACTGTCAAATCGACAAATTGACCCACCTTAACTGTTAAAACAGCAAATTTGAGTTTGCAAAGCAGCTATACACCCGCTAACACTGTTTAGCCGCCATGTTTATACGCAAATTCAAGACGCAGTTGCCAACATAACAGGCCGATACATAAATATAAAATTCTTGCTATTCGTACTTGAAATTTTCAGTTAAATGCAATTACTTTAAAATTTATTTTTATAAAATTATTATAAGCATGGCGTTTTGAACGTTTCAATTAGTAATAACTATTCAATACTTGTAATTTAAGCATAATAATATTTACGTTTGGAATAATTTTGGATAGAATCAAGTTGCTTTCTGTGTATTTGAATAAAAACGCGCGATTGGAAGAGCATAGAAAATTTGCTTCGGTCTGCCAACTCCCTTTCTCCTTCTTAACATAACACAATAGTAAATTTAAAAACTGATTTAAACTTTTTAAAACTCTACTGAAATATATTTGAAAATTTTTTAAAAGATCATCGGTTAAATCTTTACCTACAATGCTATTATTGAAACACAATTGTCATATTATACACGTGCGTGGGTCGAGTAGAATAGCTCGCGTGTGTTCCGTGTATGAACTATGAGCCTATGTTTGTCGCGGCGCTCGTATTATCGTATGTTACAATAGGATTTAGAATTCCTTGCCACTGTCATTAAGGGAAATCAAATTAAATAACACATAATATAATGAGTTAAATAAAAAAATGGTTATCCTTTTTTGTAATCTGTTCTGATCATATACACGGTCTTAATGAGAAAACATATATATTCATTTGATGCTGTAATTTATTAAAGGTTGAAACGCTACCATCAATTTAATCATTTTTTTAATGTTGTGTATTCACATTTGCTGTGTTCATTATCAAATCTATATTTTTTGAAATCTAAAACTATGCACTATAATATTATATAATAACATGCTCTCTCTGGAGCTTTTGAACACACAAATAAAATAAATAAATGCCATTTAAAACTGGGAATCAATGTTAAAATATCAAACAGCTTCATGGTACGAAGAGACATTTTGATTGATTTTATTAATCTATATTTTACTGTCATGTTCTTTTATTACACATAATTTTAAATTCATTTTTTAATATCTCGTCACTGGTTATGGCACTCTGGTCCTTGCATGCACGTATAGTAAAAGTTTTCATCCAACGTTTTAAATTTAATTACTTATTTTGTCAAAATTACAAATACATTATTCAACAATTACAATTTATATATAATTATGCTTCCATCATAGTACAAAATTCAGGACCTGCTTTCATAGCTTTTGGACTAGCAAATTTATTAATTTAATTCCACCCACCCCGTCACTCTGTTGTAGCTAAAGAGTTCTTGGCAGTGAAATGTGAATTATTTAAGTTTGCGTCATTGCCTATTTACGGTCCTTTGGAGTTGCTGTCTTGTCTTGAGGCTTGGATGCTGTTGGCATAGTTGCAGTATTCACAAAATCCAGGTGGGCCCTGAGGACCTGGCGGACCCCTTACTCCAGGTAAGCCTGAAACATATACGATATTTCCTCCAGTGGAAAATAGATTTTGTAAAGCCTTACCTTGTCTGCCTTGTTCACCTCTGTCGCCTGCCCTGCCAGGCAAGCCAACGCCCGTCGGTCCGGTTTCTCCAGGGTGCCCTCTAGGACCTGGAGGGCCTTCTATTCCGACTCCTTCAGGACCCCTCTCACCTTTCTCACCCTTTTCACCTGTTCATGTGGATAAAACATTATTTGTGGAGTAGGATTTTTGTGCTTAAGAATTACCCTGAGGCCCGAACGGGCCAACTGGCCCTTGCGCTCCAGGAAGGCCTGTGAACCCTCTTTCACCAGGCAAGCCAGCTGGGCCTGGATCACCTAAATGATAAGAGATTTTAAAAATGGTCCACTAAACCTTGATTAATGGAATCAAAAAGTCATGCGATTAAAATTAGAATAGTTGGTGAAGAACAAAATTTTCATAAAATGCTTTAAAGGCATGCATGCACAAGCAAAATAATAAAAATTAATTACAAAAGCAGAATGTGTGGACGAATTGTATGATAGGTACAGGAGAGAGCCAAAATCTTGCGTTCCAATCTACATTTTTGAGAAGGCTGGACACAGAATTTATTGATTCCATTAACCCTCTGATCCGTGCTGCTCAAAATGGTAGCTACCTGGAATCCCTTTGACCCCCACTCTGCCAGGTCTTCCAATCCTACCGATACCAGGTGGACCAGGGGGTCCTCGAATATCCTCAGTAAACTCCGCCAGCCTCTCTGTGCGACACGCATAAGTTTGGTGCTATGTTAATCATGTGAATTAACCCTTCTCCAATTTAAATCATGTACACAAGAACAATTTTTTATTATGTGACTGTTCGTGACCGGGAAATTGCAGTGTACAAGCGGAAAGTTTCGCTGTGACAAAGCTCCAAGCTCTGCATGCCTTTCGAGGACAGAGAAATTCAAACCTGGAGACCCTTGAAGACCTGGTGGACCGATCCGCCCAGGTCGTCCTCGACCTGGTGGACCAGGCGGGCCTGTTAGCGTCTCTGCATACTCCCTTATGTAATCTGAAAGATTTGATTAGGAACTTGGCATATAATATGCCATTAAAGACGTCTGCTCTTCCTTAAACGTTTTGCAGCGTTTTTTTCAGTCCTTTTTTCGATTAGGTTACAAATTTCCGAAAATTAATGCGCAGTAACAATTATGATTTCTCACCTCTTATCACATTGATGCACAATTCCCTGACTTCTGCTTCAGTAAAACTTCTTCCAGGTGGTCCCACAGCTCCATGCAAACCAGGTTGACCTCTTTGTCCAGGCGGTCCCGGTAAACCTGGAGGGCCGTCTTTCCCTGGGAGTCCTAAATAAAAATAAATAGAAACAATTATTTGTCCTCGATTTATCCCTTTTATTTACCTGGCATTCCTGGCTGTCCTTCTGGGCCCCTTTCCCCATTTGCTCCACGTTCACCAGGCTGCAAGGATTGAGTAATTATTTCATTTAATAAAAAATAATAATAATCGAACTTATTTACCGATCCTGGAGCTCCAGGAGGTCCTCTTGGACCTATCATTGATTGCAGGCTATTGCTTTCTGCCACAATGCTGTTAGACACGGTAACCACCTCGCCAGGAGGTCCTGCTGGTCCTACAGAACCTGGGATTCCAGGATTTCCGGGTGGGCCTGGCAAACCCATTTGACCAACAGCTCCTGAGGCTCCCTTGAAAATGAGTTTTTTTTTTTAATTTATTAAAATGTTCTTCTACAATTTTTTACTGTAATTTTTCTAAAGTTCAAACAATCGAAGAACTCTCTACTTGAATGTTATACTACACGCTTTGAACTGTTGTACGGCGGCACAGTTTCACGCTCTTTGCAAGGCGATTCAGTGATCACGTAAAGCTGGCTGGCAACAAGGCCGATTATAATTATATTTATTTGAGCCCTTGATTTCTAAGCATTAATCTAATGGCTTTATTTAGCGTTATGTGTGCATAGTACTTACTGGTAAACCAGGCAAGCCTCTCTGTCCTGGAGGACCTGGCTCTCCACGGTCACCTAAAATACTTAAATTTGAATACAGTGACATTAATTAATTTAGTAATATTTCACCTTCTTCCCCCTTTGAACCTGGCTTTCCTGAAGTGCCTGGAGTTCCCGGCTTGCCAGGTGGTCCCTATTTGTAATCAATATTTTTTTATCTTGCGATGAACCTTAAAACAAATGTTACCTGAATTCCTTGTGAACCTTTTTGTCCATGATCACCTTTTTCCCCATGCTCGCCTCTTTTGCCTTCATCGCCCTGCGGTCCTTCCCGACCTGGCATACCTACGAGTCCTGGAGGTCCTGCCAACCCTGAGTCACCCTTCTCGCCCTTGTCGGCCTTCTCTCCTCTTTCACCCTTGTCACCTTTATCACCAGGTTTTCCTGGATCCCCTTTAAAGAAAAGATCAAAATTCACAATCATTTTTGAGTTAAAAAATATACCTTCAGCTGCAGCAGCTCCCGGCACACCTGGATTCCCATCCAGTCCAGGTTCACCCTTTCTGCCTAATAACCACAAGGGAATTGATTTAGTTTTTTTCCTATAATTTTGGATACGGAATCAAAATACCTTCATCACCCTTTGGTCCAATAGGTCCAGCCACTCCCTGTGGAAAACAGTATTAAGTCGCTTTCATTGCATTAGGTATTCTTGTTTACTCTCACATTTGTCACATTACAAAAATTTTATTGCCAAATTATCAAAAAAATTATAACGATATCAAAAATTCTTATTTAAATAAAAAAGAAAAATCATTACTTCGCTCCAATCAAGGCATTCATAACCATTTATACAGTCCCTCAGTAAATGATGTGAATTTAAACCATTTTAAAGACATCAACTGTGACATTTTAATTTATTGTGTTTGTATAGTACCACACAATCACATTATTCTGGCATAAAAAGTATAAGCAGGCATGAAACCTTACCGGTGGGCCACCTGGGCCGAATGGGCCTTGCGGGCCTATAAGTCCCCGATCTCCTCTGTCCCCTTTTTCTCCTGGAAATCCGGGCGTCCCATCCTTTCCTGGCAGCCCTCGTAATCCATCTTTGCCATCTATTCCTGCGTCACCTATCTCTCCTAAAAATACATTTTTTTAGTCACGCGCCGTATCTGAAATATGCACATCCAAATGCATAAGATGCAGCTGCACTTTGAATGTTTTTGTTGCTTGTCAACAGGAGGTCATGTGTTTTTTATCTACCAGAAATAGGCCAGTTTACTGCTAGCTACACAAAAACAGATTTTTCGTTTCAGACATTAAAACACCTATATTCTTTGAGCTCAAAATCGCTGACGTGACTGTGATTATTTATTACGATTGCTAGTTTGATTTTTCATCCGAGTGCACTTAAATCAAGATTATAAAACAATAAAATGTATTTTATTGAATTGCGTAGGCCGGTGTGCTGCTGATAGGAAGTAAAAGGGTGATCACGGTCCACCATAATAGCTGCAAAAGGAGTGGTTCGACCATACAGTACAATTCATTGATATTCATGACCAAATATTTCGCATAGGCGTGCCTGATATTTTGCGAATTTTGCATACGCAGCAAACACACACTCGCATCGGCGTGCCATATATATGGAGCGATAGTTGCGATTTATTAAGAGCAACTTTTCAATGGAAGGAGAGCTTACCTTTATCTCCTTTACTCCCTCTTTCGCCTCGCTCTCCGCGTTCTCCCTGAGAGCCTTTTTCGCCTGGCACAGCGTCAACATTGTTGCTGATAAAGCTCGGCGTGCCCGGTGGACCTGCAGGCCCCGTCAGACCCTAAAAATTACGATCGACATCGTGAAACATTGAACTGAAATCATAATTATTGCTTGTGCGCATACAAAATAAATTTTAACACAGCTGACGTTTTCGCCTTCAATATTTAATTAAATCAACCAAAAGATCGTACTCACCTGAGGGCCCTGATCACCTTGGTCTCCCTTTTCACCTTTCGTGCCAGCCCTGCCTCGAAAGCCTGTTTCACCTTTATCGCCTTTCTCTCCATTAAATCCAGGCAGTCCCTAAAATTTATAATTTTTTAAGAGCAAAAGCATATTAGTGAACCTCTTGTACCTGAGGTCCAGGGGGGCCTTCTACAGGTTCGCCCTCTATTGCAACTGCATCTCTGCCAGGCAAGCCATCTGTTCCTCTTTCGCCTTTTTCACCAAAGTCACCTTTTAAACCCGTGTCGCCCTAAAATACTTTTTTTAGGAAAATTTCGTTTCAAATGCCCGTGGCGATTTTTTTTGCGAGACGTAGAGTTGGCCTATAGCAAACGTTACGCATATTAAAAGTTCTAATTACCCTTTCTCCTTTCTGACCCGCTCTTCCTTCCAAGCCCTGGGGCCCAATGGAGCCTGCAATAAATTGAAAGTTAATTTATTGCGTGCGCCCAGCCTTTGTTGACTCTGTAACAAACCTGGGATCCCTCGTGGTCCTTGAGCACCAGGCTCGCCAGCTACGCCCCAAAAAGTGATGGAACATACAGAAAGTGAACTTGAAAGGCAAAGGTTTTCAGCGTTGTTTAGATATCGCGCATGCAATGAGTATTAGTAAAATTATCGGAAAAAATCAACAAATTCAACTAGAACTACCATAATACTAGAAAGATATAAATTTTGTCTGCTACCAATAATTTATCAACTTAGCTAAACCAAAAATATAATTTTCTCACTTTTAATTTCTTTGCTTTTCTTAATGTCACGCAATCCAGAATTTCCACATGAAAGTAGTTTGATTTTAAATTTTAAAACGATAAATATTAATCGTTTAGAAAGGGGTACTGGGTGATTCAATTAAGAATTGGTTTGGCAAGTTTAAATATGTAGGATAAGGTTAACAAGCAGCCACAAAGAGTGTTAATCACGCATGCAAAAATGCTTACTGGCACTCCAGCTTCTCCCTTTTCTCCTTTGTCCCCTGGGAAACCCGGAACCCCAATTGGTCCTCGTAGGCCAGGTGAACCAGGTCGCCCATCTTTGCCCTAGATAGCAAATTAACGGGTTAAGAATTCTATAAGGAAATACAGTGTGCGTCACTAATTAGCGGACATTCTCATAGACAGTTTGCACCAAGAATGAAAGTGTCTCTAATAAATTAAGTGCAAGAGTTGGGAAATGGAGATACAAATCTAAGAGAGTCACAAGCGGAGTGAAAGAAACTTGATCTAAACTAAAATTTTGAAAACCTACTGGATCTCCAAAATCACCAGATATGCCTTTGGTGCCCTAAAATTTGTCAGCTGCATATTAGACGTGTAAATATTTGTAAAAACGTGTGCTACCGCATACGGAGGAAACAACATAAAAAATGAGGCTTTACTCGCGAGGCTCCACCTGCTTATGCTTAGTGTGTGTGGTCCAGTCTCGCTTAGCCACTTGAAAATCAATTAATTAATTCAGCGACCGGTGCAAAAAAAGAGACAGCACGCGGTGGCGGCCGGCGAACGCGCAATTTATGCACTGATAACAACAACATATCTCATTGGTTTGCCGCTGACAGAAAAGCAGAAACAAACCGACTGCTGCTTCCAGCTCATTTATTTATTTGTTTGTATCGCGCTGCGTGGATCGAGCCAGATAAAATCAGTGTATAGCTCTACTTACGTTGGTGCCGTTTAGTCCAGGTGGTCCTTGAGGACACACGGTCTGCTCGCAGGATCCCGTGGCAGCTTTAGGTGCATTCTGCAAGCACATTAATCTTATACTGCGCTCGGCCGAGCAAGCCATTTATTTCTGCACGATGAGTTGCGCCTTTTGCACGCGAGGGTCAAGAGCTGTTGACTCGCGTAAAAGTGCAACTCGGCTTGCGCTAACGAGCAAGGAATGGTCATTTCATCCCAGAATTCTTAGCTTGTTTGAATAAATCGCCAAATATCGTGCCACAACCCGTTACCGGCAATTCAAAAAATCAAGCGTACCCGACGTAATTTAAAACAAAACTCGTTTGCAATTACAGCAAAATGACTGGCTTCGCGCTGGGCGAAGCGAATGAAAAGCCACTGACCAAAAATAACAGCAGACCATAAAAATCCTTGGCTATTTTTACGAGTGCCAACTTTTCATCTTCTGCATCGTGTAAAAGAGAAGTGGCCGCGTGCGATAAAAGACGATAAAATTTTAAGTAGCAATCGCTGAGTAACGACGAGAGAAAAGATATTCGCGTCTGTTTTCCTGCTCAAGCGCGTGGGTGGCAAAAAGATTAAATCATTTTTTCTTTTTATTTCGCGAACGCGAGAATGCATGGCACACACGCTCACAGGAATTTCGCCGCACGTCTCTCGCTGTGGTCTCTCCGGGTCGCAACTTAACACCATCCACTGCAAATCAATCTGCAAACAAATATTTCAGCTTTCAGTTAGTGCGTGTTTACTTTGTGACTTTGTTAAAGTAAAAAGCTGCGTGTCGCCGCTCTCAAGATGAATAAGCGAATTATATCTCGCGGGCGATATCTCTTCCTCCTCCCTTGGAAAGCGCACACACATATGCTTCGGTTCTCAGAACGTGTACGCTTCCACTTTACACAAACACCGTCTGCGATATTTATTGCAATTTCTAGACGCGACGAGCACAACACAGTCTGCTCATTCATGATTTATGTGCAAAAAATCGGTGCATTTTACTTTAATGCATTGTTTATTTACAAGCGCAGACCTGGCCTTGGAGGGCAGTGATCGAGTGCAAATCGCCTGGCAGGCAGAAAACGCGAGGCCCGTAATGATTCAAAAGACTGGTGCGATACAAAACCGGCTAGACGTTTGCAAAAAAATAAATATCAAGGCACAGTGAAGCGGAAAGTCTTGACAAAGTTTTATTGTCAAGTATTTCACTCAGCTCGATATTTCACTGCCCTGCTGAGACACACATTCTGCCTCGCACTCGTAAATAATGGTCCATTTGAGAGAGCGACTGACTGGAACATAAATACACATTTATGATGAATGAGTCGCTTTTCTTACCGGAACAGTGCGTCGGCCGTTGGCCATCTTGGAGATTTCGATTTTGCCATTGGCGTCGATGGGTCCTCTCGGCTGCAGGCTGTGCTCCTGCGTCCGCTGGCAGTCGACGTACAGCTCGACCCTGTCCCTGAACACACCGAAGTGGATCTTGTGCCACTCCTTGTCAAATATCTGCAAAATCAGAAGAGCAAATTTTTCAGCCTGCATGTTCACTCCCACTGGCCCTTCTCGGATTATTTTTTATTGTGTGTAATGTCGTTGGTTACAATTGACACGCAGATGAAGATTTAAAAAGGGCTGTCCCCGCTGTAAAAGAGCGAGATAATCTTACCAGAGTACGTACAAACAACCTCGCAACCAATAAAATAAATTTGAGGGTTATATTGCACGAACTCATGAGTATGTATGTGGTGCAATGAAAAGAATAACAAGCAAAGCTGATGGGCTTTATCTTACGGGAGGATCTTTAAAGTATAATGTCTGCAACCGGCCCTCGTAGTTGACGATAGAAAACTCTAACGTCTTGTTTCGGCCGTGCACGGTAATGAGGAACTGGGGCCTGTCTTGCAGGTCGGTCATCCGCAGGATGTGCCACCTATCGCCAGGAAGTCTGCGTGCTCTGTACGTTGAAATAAAACTGAATTCTTCGGGCAAGCCCAGAGGGAACACACTCCTGAAACACACGGTTGAAGCATGATTCTCGAGCGAACACAACAGAGGTGGTTTAAATTTTATGAATGAAAAAGAAGTAGTTTCAAGTGGGATGCATTTCAAGCTGACCTGGTGGGTAGTTGGAGGTCAGCGTTGGTATTGAGTCTGTAGGCAGTCTGCATCCTGTTGGAGCCCCTGACGCGAGTCACGCCAGGGTACTGGGTCTCCGGCAGATCCAGAGCAAAGTTGCGAATGAAATCGAAGGCCTGCAGGTCGTCCTCTCCAGGCTTGTAGCCGGCGCAGGGTCCATTCAGCTCCACGTAATTGTTCTCACTCTCTGTGTGCAAATAAAAATCATATTTATCCCGGTAACTTTTTAATGTGGTTAAAAAAAGATGAAACGATTGAAATTTTGTGAAACTAATGTGTAAATAGCTCCATAAAACGAGGAGCGTAAAAACGTTGAAACTGCATTCCAATAAAAGAGAACGTGCGAGATAACCATTCCTCATTCCCCTCATTTTCATCCTGATTTAAAATATTTCAATCATTTGAAGTAAAACCAATTGCAATTTAGTTTATTAAAATCAACTTAATTTTTCTCTTTTTTTAAAACTTAATCCTCAATCATCAATCATACAAACTAAACTGGCTGTTTTTGCGGAATCAAATGAATTCACGATAGCGAATCGCGGCTCATTTGCAAATCGGAAACAAAGCCTCATCAAAGTCTTATAGCGCTTGTATGCAAACAAACAGAACAAGAATCGGCAAACGGCCAAATCCAATTTACTGATAGTGATCTTAAGTGCGGAAAACAACGTCATTGAGAGACGCTCGTTCCAATAAGGGCCGAGCGGACCACCACTGCGCTACTAGCCTAAACTAAGTGTGTGGGACGACGAGAATTTCAAATTCAAATAAGCTGCTCGTGCGTGCGGTAATCAGTGTGTAAACATCCAGGGCGTGTGTTTCGTTTTGCCGGACGACGGTCTGCATTTTCAGCTCGATGGCCACGTAATTATCGCGTGCCGTGACAACGCACTACCCCGGCCGCGCTCAACATCTGCTAAATCAACGTATGTAACAAGAAGTGTGGCTTGTGAATGAATGAGGCATCGTTGACCCAGCCTGACCTGACCCAACTCATTCAGCCGGCCTGTTTTTTGCTGACAATGCCGGACGACGAAATTTTATTAATGGCTTCATTTGCTTGCAAATGAGTCGGTCTTTAGCGAAAATGGGCTGGCCGATTTGAATTATGCTAATCCTGCCCTGTAGTCGCGCCGTCCCACTTGTCTTGAGCACAATTTTCCGCGTAATTTGCATCGTGTCTAGCCATCGAATCCATTTCTTACTTCTTCTTAAGTCGTTAATACATTCGGGGGAGAGGAGATTGCGTGCGCGATCAGTTCATTAAGCGCGGAACGAGCCAGTATTTTTAGCTTATGAAGTCATCGGTGGCGAGAAAATGAAATTAATTCATCACTCACGACGACTGCGGGATTACAATGTAGTATTACTCTTCATTGGCCGCTAATAAATCAGCGCGGTGTTTAGATAAAAGTCACGCGCGCGCTGTGGTGCACTCTTGCTTTTTCAAGAGATGCTGTACCACCGACGATGCACACATTTATTAAGTGAGCACCACGTGTTGAAAACTCATCAAATTTCAACAACTTACGCGCCACGACCACTGAAGGGGATGTCAGTGCCGCCGCCAAGAGGAAGACCACACCAGGGTTCATCACCCTTCCGAGCCTGGAAAAAATAAATCACTAATTAATAACTCTGCTGTGTTAAAAAATGTGTTCATTTATTTAATAATTATTATCCAAACTGTTTTTAAGAAATCAACAAGGGGAATAATTCACGCTTCGTTTGACCCAAGAAATTTCAAAAGAGTTACAAACCAGATTTTCTTGAAACAGTTTTCAATCTCCTCTACTATCTCTGTCACTTGCAGTACATTCCTTAACGCCGTTCATAACCATATTTCCAATCATGTTGATCATTTGAGTTATAAATATCGCTTTATTGGAGATACCTATCACGGCTTCTCATCGCCGCCTACTGGCAGGTGAAAATAGCTACAGGGAAAGACACAGCATATTATAATGCAAAAGTGACACACGTCACATCATGCCGCGAGCCTTTGTGTTTGGCAATCTCGGCCTCTTTTCACGGTCCATTGATCAAATTGAAAATAATTCTTGCGTTGGAGCTTGCTGAATAAATAATTTCTGTGTGAGTGGAGTCAAAAATATATTTTGTTAATGCCAGCCGGGCCGCTTGGCGAAAGAAAAGCTGATGTCATCTCCGTCTCATAATTCAAGGGGCAACTCTCATCACTTGCACGCGCGACTAATAGCGCCGCTTTTACGACTCATAAACTCACTTTTTATTAGGAAAAAACACCGCGAAGCGCAAGTAACGCATTATTTATAATTGGCGGGGTGGTAATTAAAAATAAACATGTTGCACTACTTGAGTGTTAACAAGTGACAGACAAAGCCGCACTCGCCGTAAAAGCTTTTTTGCGAGCAAAAATTGATTTTTTGCCAATAAAAGAGCGAACATCATAGTGGATACGAAAACTGGTCCAGTCAAAATTACAATGTTGGCGTTGAGAAATTGCGGTTTGCGAACTGTTAAATGAAATAAATTGTATACTCAAGTCTCGACCGGCAGTTCCTGGAGTTGTACCACTATTAATCTTCCAGACGAGATTGAGTCGATAAATTATCTAATTCGTGAGCCTCAAATTGAATTGGTTCACGTACTTTTAAGTGAGATGGGCGGGTAATCTGGTGCTATTATTAAAAAGGTCGTGACCCCATGCTCCCTTATATGCGAAATCACCAGCTGCGGGGCAGTCGTGAAATGAATGGAGCTGAACTTTTAAAAGACTTGCATTGATTACATCCGAATGTTAAAAGTGTCTTATAGTGTTTAACAAATTAAAATTTCTATAGACCTGTACTTTTTGTTTGTTGTTTTAATTTTAGTATCTGAAATAAAGTTCGTAATCTGAGTAAGAGCAAAGTTTCTGGTAATATTCATCAGCCTTCCTTGGGACGATGTAGTCACGCACGTCGTCCAGCAAATCGAAAATCCACCATTTCTTGACGCGTCCCAGAACGAAGACGCTAAAAAGTCTGAGAGCCGTGAAGGTCAGCATACTTTGTCCAAAGATGTCAATCAGATAACTGCAGTTGCATTTCAAAGCCTCTCTCGGGGTTTCTGCCCTGTAGATGTTGCTGACGATTTTGCAGGGTGTGCAAACTATGAGCTGCCATTCAGTGACAAAGTTGATGAAGTAGAAATTCAGCGTCAGCAGCGCGAAAAAAGCAATTGCTAGACCTGCACTGCTCTGCTGCAACGAACCGGGCTCCGTGTCGTCTTCGTAGTCTGAGCCTGTGTCGATTTCGGGGAACGTTGCAAAAACAGCAAATCCATCTGCGTTAAAGGTAGGGAAAACATCCCTGGCACCAGGGTGACAAGCGTTAGTTCGGTTGGTCCGCTTGGAGGCTCGCCTCGTGAGGCGTCTGAAGAAGAAGGCCACGATTTTCCCAAAAATTAATTTTGTCAGCAGAAATCGCATCAAGCTAATCATTTTTAGTGGGTCAAAAGAGGAATTTAGAAGTTATAGAGTATTGGACAGATGATGTTGCTTTAAATTTTGCCAAAAATAGCACAGTTGCAATTGTTGAAATACATATTATTTTTGTCGTTAATTCCAACAATATACTTTCTGACATAGTTTCTGCACAAGACTTGGAAATAAACAAAAAGGTTTAATTCAACTGTGTCACTGACTTAATCTTTAATTTGCAAAAAACACCAACTAAACAATAAATAAACGATTTGCAAGGATTAATAATCCATCTACATCCGCGAGCTGAGGCATCACACGTAAATACAGTAATAAAAGCATCAACTGAAATTACTACCTTCAGAATGAAAACAAATAAGCCTGAAAGCTCCGCTTGTGATTATCATTACGATCTGACTGCCAAAGGCAGCCGTCTTTAGACCTGTCATTATCATAATAACAATGTGTTGCTAACACTCTTGACCTGACTTAATTAATTTGTTGAAGTCTGAATATATGAAAAGAGTTAACTTTGTAAACCAATTCCTGGTCAGAACAGCTCAGATTAAAACTGCTTTAATAGTAATAAAAATTTTTAGACAAAAATTAACTCAAATAAAAATAAATTACATATTTCCCATTGTTCTTAACTGAAAGATTTTTCCTGAGAACAAAATAAACTCATTACATATTTATTTTTGGTTAATATCTAACTTTACTTAATTCAAGAAAGTATAACAGCACAGAAATTACAAGAAAAAGTTGTTCAAATGAAAACATCTAAAGGCATTTCCTTGATCTGTCAGCTTCGTTTTCAAACATCAAAGACACGCGCGAAACTGCGTGAAGAAGAGCAAGGATGATAAAACTAGAGGACAAAAAATGGCTAGATGAGCGGGCGATAAAAGCGAGCTCTTGGCTTTGCGACTGCTTTTTGAAAGAAACAATTTGTCAGGAGCAACATCCATGGCTGCATGAAAACACTCTGGTTGAAAATAAAGGGCAGAGATCGAAAATAATCATCAGCAGCATGAGAGCGAATAAATCAGGGCGAACAATGGACGCGATTGATAGCATCGCTGCTCTTCCGTAAAAGGCAACTACGAGCCCCATGACTGTATAGAAATATTTTAATTTGCGTGTGTTATTATTGTGTGCTGAGACACAAAGCACGTCATTTAGCACCCGACAGCATTTTGTGCGACGCGCGAGCTTTTAGCTGTCGGCCGCGCGAGAGCCGCAGATTTATTGAGCCTGAAATATTCTGCTGTGCTTCGAAATTATCCCATAATGCAGAATTATCACCGTGCCAAATTCGTGATTTCAGTGCCGAGGTGAGGGCTTTATGCGCCTAAACTGGAGGTATTATCTACTGAAAAGCTTATTGTAAATACGGAGAAAGACAAATTTAAATTTTAGCCAACTTGTCCGGCAGCTTTATGTGTGTTATTGATGGTGCTGTAATTCCACCAAAGCAGATCAAACGCCCAGAATTTATTCTAAGTAGTTTTCTCGTTGAACACGGAAGTATACCTGGTGCCACTTTGTGTGAAAAATTCCCCGCAGTGTATGATGGCTCGTTTTGTTGGGAATGAAAGCTAGTGATCAAACTAATACCTGTGATTTTCCGCTTGAGATCTAACAGTCAATAAGTAAAACTCTAACTAGGCAATTCCCGCGAGGGTGACGTTGAACATGCGCGAAGGAATGCCAAAAATCTTGCTAGTGTGTGTTGTGTTTTTAATTCGCCAATAAATATGTTCGTGTCCGCAGGCAGGGTCTCGACTTATTCTCGTGGGGGCGCCAGTCCACCTACCTCATTCAAGAGGACAAAAGCTAACGCGCGCGGCAGCAACAATTAAGATAAATGTGCATGAGCCACTCCAGCTGTACGCTGACACTGTTGTGTGTACCTCACATTGCACTTAATGCCAGCCAGACGTTTCAAATAAAGAACGGGCAGACATAATTTTATCTGGTACATCGCATTTACCCATGCGAAACCCGCGTGTTTTTGTGTGTGCGCGCGGCTGGCTGGTATTTTTATAGTTGTAATCAATCTTTGTTCAGTGGGTGGAGCATTGTAATTGGATTACCATTCTTCATGCTATCAAGATGATGATGGAGAACGCAGAGACAGTGCTGCTGCCGCTGCCGCTGGGAAGAAGAGAAATTTGCATACGAAGATCGCGCTTAATTAATTCAATCGAGAGAGACACACAGCAATGAGGCAAAGGTCGGTGCCAAGCGTTATTGCTGCAAAAAGTAGCGAGATACGTCTCGCGCGCGCGATTCATCATCAGACCTGAGCAGACGTGTGATGTCATTTCACGCAGCATTTCTTATGTCATGCAGGAAGTCGCGTCGAATTTATTCGCCAGCAAATTTTTATGGCCTGGCGCGCAACAAAGCTTGATTTTTTTATTCTTTTTCGGCTGGCATCGGACAATATGTAGTATAACGCGCCGGTGGAAAGAAATTTGAGATTTTATTGACCCCTGCGTCACCTCTTTGGCGTCGTTTCTATAAACACAAACTTTTGGAGCGCCGAACGGCTCAACAATGCTTTGAGGAGGTGAAAACACGAGCTCCGAAAATTCAGTTGCTTGTTTCTCGCGGCTAAGATTGTGCTGCTCGTCGGGCGCTGGATCTGCCCTTTACCTCGTATGCGTTTTTCCTCCTTTAACGAACGGTTAAGACTAATTTACACGACCCTTTTGACACATTGAGCCACTCCTTGTATGTCTGGCCCTCGCATGTTTGTTTGGAAGTTAATGAATGTGATTTTCAAAACAATTCATTAGCGTAGCGATCTGCGGGTAGTAGCGCAAATCGCGTCCGCCGCGCTTTCGGTTTTTTGTCTCATTTTGGAACGGGTTTAAAACCTGTATTTATATTCGTGTCCACCTGACGTGAGAAATGGATATATATACGTATACGCGAAAATTGCCGAAAAATTCTCGATAATTACACGAGCTTCCTTGTCTTCTCCCTCTTTTATTTGCAGACACTGCAGCAGATTAGGTTACCGCGCGCCGCTTCAATCGAGGGCGCATACAAGACACTGTTTCGGCTAAATTTGACTGTGATTTTCGGCCTCAACTGACTGCACGAGAGTCGAGCAGGAAGATTTTTAATTCCTTTAAGGATGGACACGAGGAATTCTCGCAGCCGGAGATTCGGTCAGCCGATACGTTAACAAATTATGTCAAACTTGTTCTTCTCCAATTTCACTAATTTCCCGCGCCCATTAGATATTCGTGAATGATAAGGAAATGCCTCTTGAAGGGCTATTCTTTTCGCGCGGCTCCCAACTACGGGCATAAATTAATTATTCGCTTGAACGGTACTGTACACGGGCTTGTTGAAAATGTACAATCATTGCGGCGCTTGTAAAACAGCATTTTATATGTGCGCCTCTACGAAAGGCTCAAACATCTAGTCTGGAGCAGCATTAAAATTTATCTGCCAAATATCTAAACAGACAGCGGGGTCCGATGGCTTGCGCGAGAAGCGAAATTAGTCGGAATAAATTTAACGCTCTGCTATTAATTAACGAGGAGGCATGTCGGAACAGCTCCTTCAGTCGAATATATTAGCAGAGCACGAAGAAATCGGCTCGATGGGGAAGAGACGTTTGTGTCGTGCAATTAGCTAATTAATTAAAATGCAACAGGCGTGAAGTGCGTGGGCATGGGGAGTAGCGCACAGATCTCATTAAAAAGATGAAACGGGCCACTCACGATTCAAACTGGGATCACGACCTTTTCAAATGGCACCAACCTGTTTCCCTCACGCCTCGAGCTTTGACTGATTTCTGTTACCTAATTCAGGATTAGACTGTGTAATTCCTAAGACTTGTGGACAGATTTTGTGGAAATTCCTGATGTGAAGTGATGCTTTTTTAATTTGAAATCTTCGTTATGCATCTCAATCGAGGTATGTGGTCCACCCAACCAGCCGAGATGTGGAGGATGCGTCCTGGGATATTACTAGGCGATATGTGTGTTGTGTATGCAGCCACACGCGTCATTCGATAGCATTTTTCAAGTAATACGGGATAAGATATTGGATTTACGCGCTGGAATGATTCTTTTGACACACGAAGGGCGAAGAAGACTCGACGCATGGCAGTTTTTGTGCGTGTTTGATTTTATTTTGTGGTTATTGAGCTCGCGTGTGTATTTTATTTCAAACGAGATTGGCCATTGACTTTGAGCTCGATAATAATTTTACAACTCTGCTGGTGTGGATTTGATTGCCGAAGCCCTTGAATGCTTTAGTTAATGTACAAAGTCGATGGTATCAGCAAAAGAATGATGCGCCGTGAAAGCAATTTGCAAGTTGGGCATAATTGACACCGCGTGCACGAAAGCGGAGTATTTAAAAGAGGCGAATAAATCACTTCACCTGCAAATGACGCACTTTTAACAAATTACCTTAACTTTTGGCATAATAAATTAGAGAGAAACGCAAAATAATTCACACAAACACACGCCGCGCTATACGTGCTTTTCCACGCGCAACTATTGATTAATTAACTCTTTCTAAATTTTTAATCAGTGAGGATTTTAACGCTTCTCGGCAGGGTACCGCCTGAGAAAATAACACGCGCGGCGCGTTTTGGCGCCCGAGACATGATAGCTGACCGTAGAGAGGCGCACACAGTGTGATTTGCCAAAAAAGGATAAAAGATTATTTAACTTCCAGTTTCAGAACTGGAGAGAGAGAGAGAGAGAGAGAGAGAGAGAGAGAGAGAGAGAGAGAGAGAGAGAGAGAGAGAGAGAGAGTTTGGCGCCAAGAAAATCACATTACATGGGCGCCGTCATTTAAATTGTCATTTCGCACTTTGTTGCTGCAATGACTCATTTCGCTCCTCGGCATATTAGGTCATGTCAAATTTCGTCAGCGCCGAAACTGTTTTTTAAGTTAATTGAGCGGAAAAGTGATCACGAGTAATGAGAGAAGTTACGGACAGCTGACATGATTTTGCATCTGGTTATTCGAAGCGAAAACAGCCAGTTTTTCAATCAGCGCTGTTACTGTGCGTACGCTTCTCTCCTCCGTCTCACATGTACGCTCGTTTGGCACCAAGAGTAGAAAAAGTACCTAGAGAGAGATAAAAATGCCATCAAGTTTGCCTCTGCCTATTATATTATTTGCAACAAGAAGAGACATGGAGTGGTTTGCATGGGGGCTGGCCCTGCTTTTATGTTGGTAATCTTTATCTCGCACTGGGGGGCCTCACTCATTTTATATATATTTGATAGGAAAACTGAAAATTCCAGCCTGAGAGCCACTGAATACCTCGTGCATGCGGTCGGTCAGCCGCTTTTTTACACGTCTGCTCAGACACCGTATGGGAGTTCTCAGAGGTCTTCGCACGCCGTTTGTCTGCTTTGGCTCCGGCGTTTGCTTCACTGCCACTTAATCACTAATAATGGCGTCGTTTATGCTACACACACAGTCAATATCGGCTTGACCTCACGCGCAAGCTGCTCGTTGATATTGATTGTAATGTCCTCGCGAATTGCAAATAAAACATAAATTACGCATCAATGTTGATACGTTTGACTCCATTCAATATAATTCAGATCATGGAGTAGGAGGAGATGATCAAAAGTATTAATTACTGCACACAATGTTTTAAAAGTTTTAAGGTTTATTCATTTTTCAGCAATTTTCATAAGGAGTTTTTGTCAAATATTTGAAAAAATAGTTTTCTCTTTTTAAAGACATTCGACAGCTTTTAATCAAATAACCTGAAGTATATAGGCCTGCAATTAAAAATAAAAAATTGTATGCAAAGAGCTCTCATCAGTTTTGTCTAAATTGTTTTCTTAGGAAACAAGATGAGCTGACGTGAAAAGCGAAAAGCCTCTCAAATTGTGAACGATCATCCTGAAATATTAGCTCGAGAGGCAACAAAGTCACGCGCAGGAAGGGTCACGGACGTGTCTGGTAACTAAGAGCAATGTTCATTCAATTGATATTAATGCGAGCTTTGTGGTCGGAATAAAAGATGTCAAATCAGAAATTCGCTGTGACAACTGCCAGCCGTGATATATGAAGCAGCAAAGAATCCCACACCACTTAGAATACATATATTGTCTTCCTCAAAGATTGTAACAGTCTCCCGAGAGCGCATTTACAAGTTTCCCAATATGGACACAGGATTTGATAAATAAAACGTTTACTATTACTAATGTATTCACAGCCCTACTTGTTATTAATCAAAACATAATTTAACGCTGTGTGCCAGATACGACGCGATAAATTCCTCAACATTGTTTGCTTCTTTTGCTCTCTTCGGAGGAAGAGTTGGAGCAAAAATAATCGCCGTGAGCGGAGGGGAATTAATAGCGACTCATTGAGCTAAAGACTTCTTGTGTATTAGGTGACTGACTTGGAAGATTGAGTTCACATTTCATCAAAAGAAACTCCCGCTGTGCCGCCGCTCTCTGATGATGAGAGAGCGTGCCATTCCAAAAATCGGCTGCGGGGAGATCAACCAGTCAAGTCAGCCAGTCAGTCAGTCGGCGGGCGAGACGTGCAATTTCGCACAGATCTGGATTGACGGTAATGAGTGCTGCAGGATGCTGAGGCGATCAAAAATGCAAATAGCCACTCGTGATCGGCACTCTTCACTTTCGTTCGCTCTAACAAGCCAAAATAGCATACTGAGGGGGTGGCGGAAATTAGTTGGCAGGTGAAAGAAGCTCAAATTGAGAGAGGCAAAAAACATGTTTATCCTCTTCCTTTCTATTACGTCAATTAGCAATCTTAAACGGATTTTAAAGCTCAACTTTTAGCTCAGCTTTTAGATGAGCGTGATTGTGACTCGCATGCAGCAAGTAACAAGGTTATCGTTTGATAGTTCTTTTCCGCTTTATTACTTCTTTTCCTTTAATGTATACATACATAAAATAAAACAAGAGCTGAGGCTTGTGGTTTTATTTTCAATAAATTTTGTTCTATAAAAATGCAATTACATTATATGTTTAACGTTCATAATTTAATGTTAAAAGGATGTGCAGATCAAATTAACAAAAAATAAAAAGCAATTATTATTGATCAGGAATAATTGAACGATTACCTTCAGCACATTTTATTTTTGTTTTTGTAAATATCCGCCAGAGAAATCATTTAAATTTTAAGTCAAGGTCTCTGAGAGTGCCTTTGGACATTTAGTCCCTGCTGAAAAGAAAACACGACACATCCGCATTCCGAACCAACGATTCTGGAAACGACCAATTGAAAAAACAGAGCTGCTCTTTTTAAATGCAGTTTAAATTCCTCCACCCTCACGGAATGCACTACTGTTAGAAGTTCTTTCTTATACTAGTTAGATGACTCAGCTCAAGTTTATAAATCTGACACATTGAAATAAAAGAGGTGATTAGAGGAAAAGTATTGTCAAACAATCAAAAACACCGAGCCGAGCTTTAAAAGCCCTTCGAGATTGCTAATTGACATAATAGAAAGGACGAAGATAATGAGACTTGGTTGGTGAAGAAGAAAATCCGGCGAGAGGCACATGACGGCGCGATTACCGTAAGAAAAAACGAAACGCACGTCTCAAGCACAAACATTTTCAGAAGATACTTACTACTCGGTGGCCGCTCGTCTAAATTGAATAATAATATTTAGTTTCACTCTATATTTACCTATTTTATTATCGCGCCCATCTATTAAGCGGCGGCGGGCAAAAAGTTGTCTGGCCCGCGAGTGTGTGTGTGTGTGTGTGTGTGTGTGTGTGTGTGTGTTTAATTTGATCCATTTACACTAACCGGCTGAAAGCATTTTTCTCCGCGCATAAATAATTCGCAGCCGGCCAAGAAATTATACATAAATTTCTTTCACTCTTCCAAAAAGGGCGGTATCAAGTTTTTCTGGATTTTTTTTTTTTAATTGATTTATCCCCTGATTTTGAGTGCAGATAATTGTTGTTTCTCATGCCAGCACAGTTTCTACGCAATAAATTAGCCAGATTTATTCAATAAAAATGGAAATGAATACGTTAGCCTGGACGAAATTATTTCCTAGCAGTTTAATCAGTGCTTTTTACTCGCACGGCCGGCGCACGCGGTCGGACGGGAAAAGGTCGCAGATTTTGTTTCACGGGTCAGTGGAGACGGAAAATTTATTGAGACCTGACAAGCAGGATGAAATCATATTACTGCTCCGCGCTTTTCGCGTGGCCGTTAAAATTTGCACGACTGCGAATTTCCAAAGTCTGCGTCTGCGTGCCGAGAAATTTCAACTTGCGCCTAAAAATCTGTCAACTTGGTGAATAATCGCAGCGAATAATGAGGCGGCGCGCAGCAAAAGCCCTTTTTCACCCGTCAAATCTGATTACTATACGAGGAAAAAATTTGAACGAGCAGCGCTTCTTTGGGCAGAAGCTAAAAATCTGCTTCACTCTCGTCAGGCTGCCGCGCGGCTGCGAACCGGCGTACAGGCAGGCGTGCTTTCCGATGGCGCTGAAATAACAATTCGCTTCTATCTCGAGGCAGGAACCAGCAAAATATACAATAATTGCGTCACTGTTGATACAAAGCATGTGTTCGCCGCGTAACAAAAATAAAATTGGGCATCACCGGCCGAGGGTGTGTAACGCCGAGTGTTTACTGATCGCATTTTTGCACATTCCACTTCCATTGTGCGCTGTTCCAATTTTATGTCTGCGCAAATGAATCAGCCGAGATGAGATACCAACTCACATGAGCGTTTCATTTATATAACATATACTTTACATGCAAAAAACAGATTATTTTCAAATAAAATTCTTATTCAACATTAAATTGTGTGTTTTAAATTCTTGAAATTGAATCTGGAATGCTGACTATTGAGAACCGAGTTAAAAGAATAAAAGAAATTCCTGAGGTTTTCAGTAAAACTATTGACTTTGAATCAAGAGTGCCAAGCACGAATGTATTTAAATTGCAAAATTATGCGTTTTCTTGCAGGCCTGGAAACGTCTGAACTCCATAAATTTAGTTACAATGGCGTGTGCGTTTGTTTTTAGTTTTTTTTATTATTTTACAACGTGGATTACCGTTAAAAAGAAGACTTTTCGCGTATCACCACGCGCATGTATAATTATGCGCTGTAAAACGGCGGCCTTGCTCTCCCCTGGCGATCAAAGAGCGCAAAATGTGATTTTAATAAAATGTCTCGTGAGACGAGTGCGTGCGACGGGCGCGGATTACGTTTTTGCTCGAGTCAACGGACGGTCTTTTCCTCGGTTTTGGTTTTGGTAGGCGGACGGGTTACTTAACGAGAAGGAAGAGTCGCTTCTGATGCGCACTTTGCAAACGGGAGCCGAGTATGTGAACGTTTTTGAGCAAAAGCTGCACACACAAAGTAGCTGTCGTTTTAAACTCCTCTGCAAAGCGCGTCCGGCCGTTCTCGGAAAAGGCGTCGAATGGCAACCACTTAATTCGCACGTGCAATTATCATAACTACTTGCCGCCTATATGGTCAGATTCGCAGACCGATTGGCAGCGTTTGCTTTAATTGATGGCCCCACTTGAATTTAAATCGCGACTCTCTTATTTGCATTGGTGGCGGCACTAAATTCGGCACTTTATTCGCAACCTCGAAAGGCGGAAAATCTGTCTGTCGCCGCTCGTCTGTGACTAATTCGAGATGCATAATAGCCGTCTGCAAAAATGGAGTACACGTTTGAAGAGCAACAGTAAGTGATCTGACCGCAGTCGATCGACCATAGGCGTTGGAAAAGCGTTTGTTGTGGTCGTGAGCATCGGCTTACTGTCACCCCGATCGGGACGAAGCGTGAAAAATTCGGTTCTTTTCCGCGCCGTGTGTCTGCCTACCTTCTCGAAGGGGTCATCGTGGGGCTTCAGTGCGGCCCTGCGGGGTCAGCCACCATCCAGCTCCTGGCGAGAGACGCGATCCAGCGCAGGGATGCTGCAGTGGACGAGGACCAGCGATCGACTTGTGTGAATCCTGCTGCTCTCTGCTGTCTTGAGCAGCGCCGCGTCACGAGCTGGCGAACCTCTCAAACGGAGCGCGTCCCACCACCGCCGCCGCCGCCGCCGCCGCCGCCTCACCAGTTGGCCGACGGCTCGGCGCACCACCTTCCGAGGACCCGACCTTTGCTTTGCTCACTGCCAAACTTTTTTCGCCCAACACGATCTTCCATTGTTGCTTTTCAGCTGCATGCACGACGCAGTGCTGAAAAATAAAAGAAAACTCACTCCAGGCTGCTGTCCGCTGCGCGACTTTTCCTGCCGTTTGTCGCTCTTGACCATTTTTTTTCGCAGAGAGCACATCTTCAACGCTGCTATAAAACTGCAATAAAATTATAATGATCCCGCAGGAGGGCCTTTATCTTGATTAGCTGTTTATCGTCGAGTTGTCGGTCATTTGCACCTACATTAATAACCGAAACTGCCCTCTGCCTGCCCTGACGTCCGAGGGCCTCAATCGAATTCATAACTCGTGGTTTTATTACGGCTCCGCGCCAGCTAATTAGAACACATATGCCTGCAAAATTTTTAATCTTCGCCGCGATCGACTCGCACAACGGTTGTAGAACCATGCTGGCGAAGTGACTGGAGCTCACTCAGATAAATTTTGGTCAGTTTGCTATGTACGCGGTGTGCACCGTGGCGGAATTTCAAGATCAGACAACTTTTCGCCGACGAACGATCAGCAACCTTTCCCACGTTTCATTCAGAAAAAAATCACGGGTATTCCATTGATAGCCAGTTTGCCGTAATTAAGGCAAAAAATTTGCTATTGCAACTTGTATTTATTTAAATTTAAGATTGCACTCTGAAAAAGAACTCTTAGAATACTACGCTTTAGTTTGAGGCGAATTTATTGAATCAAATCAATTCCGATCGATCCACTCGTAAATTATGTAATTTAGACCTCTACAATGGGATTCTTTAAATTTGCCAGTTTTTGCGAGCTCTGAAGAAGTAAAATCTTTGTAGTATATTTAACATCGAAATCACCGTAAACTCAAATTTTTTAAACTTTCTCCTTCCAAGCCTTTAGAATATGAAAAGTTTGTAGCTCCTCAATTCAGGGTTATAACTAGTACATATCCCAAATCACACCCTCTATAGGAAAAACTTAATTGAGCTATAAGACAATAAAAATAACCCATCAATCGATTCGTTACTTTAAAAACTGGCTACGAACCAAAATTCACATGCATTGTAAAATGTGTTATTTTTATAAACTTAGACGTAGCATCGATCCTAAGAGTTTCCTTGTGAAACAAATTAAGTGTTTTAAATTATTCTTTTATTTTTGTCACATCTTCAGTTCCTAAGACACAAACAAAGCAGGCTATTTAATTTATTTATTTATTTGTCGAAACAGTATGTTTACTAAGAGATTGATTTGCTCAAGTTTTATGGCATCCAAAACTTGCAAGCCCAATTTATTCTTCTTAATTATGAAAAATATAAGAGTCATTTATTTCCCTATTACTCACATTTAGCCTTTCCATTCGCTTTGCCGAGTGATTTGCCGTTAAGACGTGGCGTGCGAAATTAAGACTGAACTAATCGCTGTAAAATGCAGAACCACCTGGGCGAGAGGAGCAGACTTGTGCGTTGGCAAGACAAATAAATGCGCGTCGGAGAGTGACGTGCAAGGCAGAGAGATTCATTCATCCCACGGAAGAATCGAAAATGCTTTTCAGTGAAAATCGGTTCGCGCGTGTTTGATATAAAAAAAACAGCTGCGAACGTGTGTGAGTGTGTATGTTTTATTTATTTTCGGCGGCTGGATTCCGCGCGTTTTCGTTTATTGTTGTTCGCAGGCGTTTTACTATTACTGCGTCGACCTCTCGCACGCATCAACGTCAGTCTTGACGACCCAAAATATTTTGCGAAACCTTCATTACCGCCGATTGTAAAAATTTTTACGACACGCGCAGTTCATGATTGCGATGGAAAACAAGCGGCGGCCGAGGATAATTTCCTGCTGCTCGCACCCGGCCGCGAATTAATGGAGATGTATTAACTCGGTCGGACACGTACGTTATAAGCAGCTGAAAGTATAAAAGTGAGAGAGATCGCAGATTAGGCCCTGAAGTGCAAAAGTAAGGAGATTGAAAGATAAATGTGCAAAGCGCGTAGGCGGGCGGACCGCAGCGTATGCCTTTGCTCGTTTTTTTATCTCTAACCCACCTGAGATTTATTTTCTCACATTTTTCAAGCGCACTCCGGCCCTGTGGCTCCATTGTGAAAAGCGATTTAATTAACAATACGCGCGGCGCACAGGCGAGGCTGCTTTTTGCGCTGATTATTTCGCCGCTGATCTCATTTGCCTGCCTGGCTGAATTTGCGAATGTCAATCTGCTTCGAGTGACATCGAAGGCGAGGGCTGCGAATTCGAGATTTTAATTGGAACTTCAAGACCCGTTCGGTACACACACTCACTCGGGCCAAGGGGGATTATTTCTTTCTCTCTCACAAAGCAGACGCGGGATTTTAAAACTGCTTTTGAAGAAGTGATCTTCCATGTGCACTGACACCGACTTTGAGATATTGTGTATGTGCGATTTAAATTTATGAGAACGCTCTGACAATGAACCTTTCAATGCTTTCAAAGTTAAAAGGTGCCTGCAGATTTCAAACTGAAAAATGGGCGAGTGTCTCACATTGTCAGCCTTGAAGACTCCATACCGAATAAATTGCCTGCTTAAAACTCTTTTTGTAATTTTTACCCCATGGAAGATACAAATTAAGGACTAAATACACACATATCATTTAAATCAATCTGGCTGTTTGGCAGGGCAGCTTAAATCCGCCCTTTATTCTCGTTCATAAGTTGCTTGTCGTTTATTTCTCAGAAATGGTTTGATAAGCAAACAAGTCGCGTCTCTCACCATCAAATCGGCAACTTAATAGCGCAATTAGGCTGCTCGTGTAAGCAATCGCGGGCGATTTACATGCTGCTGATAAAAGCATGAATGAACACGTGCGTCATTGCACAAACAGGGGCACGTGTGTCCACGTGTTCCTCATCTCTCGTCGCGCGAATACGCGCATTCCACTTTTTGCAGCGCGTACAACACACACGTCTCGCACAGCCCGTGGTGCCGATTTCCTTTCTCTCGTGTTTAATTCCCACCGACTGACTGTGCGCTAAAAGCCCCGGCGCTGAAAGAGCGGCGGCGATAATATGATTCTTGGCACCGGTAGCAATAACATTAATAAAGATCGAGAGAGCAGCGCGTGCATTCTTTCCTCTCCGCCAGCGCATCACATCGGATACATCCTTTTCCTTCTGCCTGCTTTTGGTCACCGAATTTGAGATCGCTTGGTGCCGGAAGGTGAAGTTTAAATGTTTATCGCCTCTCTCGAAATAGCCACTTCCACACCGCGAGATGCACTTCTTTTTGACCAAAATTATCGCGAGACTGGCTGCTGCAAGACTGTCACGTCACTCGCGTCCAGCACGCGAGGTGTGGTCGACGTCGACTCGAAATCGCAGCGAATGAGGCTCTTGGCCAATTTCGTCCGTTTACATTCAAAACACCCCGCATTCCTTCTCCACATTATACGTTCAAAAATGACTCGCAGAGATTTGTATTGTATTTTAGAAACGATCCATTTATTAGTGGTGTGAAATTTTCTAATCCATTAGATATGAATGTAGCCCATTTAGGTTCACCAGTGGTTAGTGAGAAGTTTCACACAGCAATGCTAATTTTCCTGTCATCCAAAATGTTAATGTAAATCAGTTTCTTTCTTAAATCTTAAAGGATATAGACGGCGAAAAAATATGATGGGTTCTGCTTAAAACCTGAAAATCAGAGTGCACTTGCGGAATTGACCGCAGCGTCATCGAACAAGCGAGCGGCCAGTGCATATCTTGATACCACTTACAAGACTTCAGTTGTTAGCCAGATAGAGAGTTTCTTGCTGATTGGTTGGATACAAAATGAAAATCTAACAATCAAACAATAATCACGGTACATAGATCTTTGCTACCCTGAGCGGCTGCTCCCTTTGTCCAGCGCTTGTCTGATAATTCCAAAAAGTCCAACGGGTGCACTGGTTTTCAGATTTGTCCACACATAATATAAGAAATTTTAAATGCCCTCATATTTTTTGTTATTTTGTAATAACAAAATTTTACTATTGAGTAAAAATTGCTTATTGGCGATTACCGAAAATAGATGGCCAACAAAATCGTTTTCAAGTTGAAGATGCTTTGAAAAATTTCCCATTTCGTGTAATTTTCTATTTCATTAAATACCAGAATTAAACAAATTGGTGACGTCTTTTAAGTTTCCTCCAGAACAATCAAGGCAAATATTTTTCATTAATTTAATAGCGATGTTTTAATTAAACAAATTGGTTGTACTTTTCGGAGTAATAGAAAAAAATGCCAGTAGCATTTCAAGCTAATCGATGAGGCGGAGCTGAGAATGATGATGAATGATAAAGTGGACAGCCGCTTTGAAAACACCCTGTTCCGACTGGCCGCTTGCACTTTTCTGTCTATAATCAGGCGTTTGGTCGATCGAGAGGCCGATAGGATGAATTCCTCTAATGACACACTCGTATAGAGCGGAGTCATGCACATGCTTGATGCTTAAGCCAACGCTCAGTAATTCAATTAGCGCACCGGCGGAGCGGATTTTTCACCTGACAAAATCTCCCTCATTGACAGCACGAAAATTTTACCACGTGTCCACATCTGGAAATATTTATGCACCGGTTTTGTGATGCAGTAACTGGTTTGGTGCGCCCGCTCCTCTTATTCTATACTCTCTTTTATCGCAGCCGAGAGATCTTCGGCCGGAATATTTTCCCTGACTCAAATTCTTGATACGGCCGGCGCGGCGTTATTTTTTACTCTTCCGCGAGACAAGTTTGTCGTGCAGTGCGAAATATTTTCAAACGTGTGTTTGGTGGCACATTCATTATTCTTTTGTGCTGGATATTTCACGCCAGGTTGACACAGAGGCGTGAAAACTGGCTTACGAATTTATTTACGCGCCGCAGGTGTTGCTTTCCGAGTGCGCTTAATTATGGTAGGTTATCCAGATTGGCGCGCTTGTTTGACAAGCTTGTTAATTAGAACGGTTTTACACGACTTTTAACCGAATCGTCATAAACTGTTTCACTCTCTGTCAGGATTGACTCAGCATTAATTCAGAGCTGTACGACGAACGCAATCCCAAAACTGTTCTTTCCCCGGCGTCTCTCGCTGCTCCGAAAAAGTTTCAGTTTGTGCATTGCACAACTAAAAGCGGAACGGTGCGGGGAAATTTACATAAACAATAACAGCAAAGGGGCGTTTCGAAAACGAGACGAGGAGATTAATTCCGCCGACGAGCACACGGCAGCGCAGGCTCATTTGTAAAAACCGGGCAAACGTCTAATAAGGTTTGGCCGCCACGGCAATAGCTGCTCAGCTGCTGTTCAATCAAACTCCGCCGAGCGTAAAGAGAGAAACAACAAGATAAATGTCACGGCGACAGATCTCCATTAGAAATTTATGACACGCTCATTTCAATAAATTTAAATCTGCGCTTCGGACGAAAATATTTATACAAAATCATTAAGCCACCGCGGTCTCGGCCTCACATCAAGGCTTTCCGCACACGCTGCGCCATTGAATTTCACTTTTATTGCGAGAAGATGATTGCCGGTTTCAAGTAACTTGTTATTTGAATAATAAAGAGGCAGCAGCTTGATTTACTCTTTTTAATTAAAACCTCAAAGAGCAGGCGGGGGCTCATTTTCATAAATTAATATTTAATGGGTCGAGCCGCAAAGCCGATCCGATTATTTTTGTCAAGCTTTGTTCCTGCTGGGCCCATTTTTCTTTTCTTCGCCAAACTAGACGCTAGGTATGCTTTTAATCAAAGCGCAAAGTCGTGCTGCGCGAGTGTTTTAATTATCGAGGCGCGCACACCTCCTGGCAGTGCAACTTTAATGATTCTAATTACTAAGCACGCCGCGGATTATCGGCTATTAACAGGACTCTTGTTCTGCGAGTACTCCTTAAAATGCCCACATTATTATTCCGCCGCCGTTCGTCGGCGCTGAGATTTAATTTCGCGAGCCAAGCATCGTATGCCATTTCACTATTAGGGTTTTACTCAAACTGCTAGTTAATTGGCGTGTCGCACACCAGCGTGCTGGAATTTATGGGATAGGCCCTCATTATGATAAGAGCTGCAAAGAGGTGTCCATTCAAATTCCTTCATTTTTTGCTCAAAGTGTAAACGCAACACCGTTGAATACCCAATCCCCTCAAATGGTCCAAGTAAAGAGGCAATGTAAATCCTGGTCACGGAGGACGAGGCTCACCACAGGTGTTTTAAAGCAGGTTATGAATTTGCAGACGCGAGAACAAAAATGGTCATTCGGTTAGAACCTGTCATTGTGAGTTATATAATTAATAATGAGATTGATGCTACTATTTTGGATCGCATTACCTGACTTTATAAGGAATTAGCTGTCTGTACAACTCAGGATTTCGATGGGATCCTCAGGATTGTTAGGAGTAAAAACAAAATTTCTAGGTGGTTTAAATCAAACGTTAAAAATATTTATAAGGCTAATAAAATTTCATTTATCCCTGTAGCTTACTCCAAGCACCAAATCTAACGGCTTTTATTTTAGAGTTTACGCTCTAAATAACTATAACTCTCAGAGTTTAAAGTAAAGTCTATATACCATAGAGAAATTCATCACGTATTGAAAAAACACGAATATTTTTACTGCAGAAAAAGAAATAAGTGAACTTGTCTATAATTGATCTTAGTTAGACGCGTTTCAGTGCGATGTGGGCAACAAAAGCACAAACAGGTTTCCTTTCAATTCGCTGCCCACGACTCTATCAGCAGATCATTGAAAAATCTCATTACTTAGCTAAAATATTGGATGGCGGGCGGCGTTTTTTCAATACACCTTTGTCCGTTTCTCTCACCTGCAATTTGTTTCCACTCTCGCCTGGCAGTGGCAGTCCCCTGCATTGTATTTCCTCTTTGTGTGTTGTGTGAATCGCGTCGAGATTTATATGCCATTAACAAATTTATTTAAGAACAAGATGAATAGAGTGACTCATTTAGATTGTTATTTAAAAGAGAGGCCATGGCTACTCTTTGAGGCAATAAATTTTTATCTCTACAGCAGCCAAACTTTTTTTAAAACCGACTTCTTTTTCCACCGCGCCGCCTCCTCGTCATCAATATGTGGGTGTTTTGTCGCCTTTCATTCTGGTTACGTTCGCGTCCATTGTGCTGCCTGGGAAAATTTATGCCCAATCTGCTGCGCGGTAACCGAATATTCTGGACCCAGCATTTACATGCAAATTCCAACGCCGGATCTAATTAAAGCCAAATTTATTTTCTCCAGCCTCTTGAGACCAGCAGGAGCATAAAACCGCAAAGAATTTATAGACTATTCAGACGAATTATTGACCTTCTCTTTCGAACGTTTTCTGCGTGAAAACTTACTCGTCGGCACACACGACGCTCGCACGTAAAATTGATTTTCGCAACCACGACATATAGAATTTTAATGCGTGCAATTAATCATGCAAATTGCAGTGGCATGAGCAGCGAGTGAGTTAATAAATCTGACTTTTTGCCTTGCCGCCGCACACACACACACGAGAGCGATGGCATCACATCAAATGATGGTGAAGTCACTCGACATGCAAAAATCATAAAACCGGTTGTTGCAATTGCACTGCCGCAGTAATTACACATGGCTGTACTACAAAATGCGCACATCGTATTTATTACGTGAACAAATCGAGCGAACGCAAGAGAAGACCAACCACGACCCGTCCAACACTATTATTTATTAATTATATTGCAGCTCTTTTTATTTTTCCCTCAAATTCGGTTGCTTTTGCGTGTCGGACTCTCCACTCGATTAATTAATAGCGCCTCTCTGCGTGCAATTTTGGTTATTAAGTGAACCGGAATCTTGTCTTATTAATAGACGGCAGCCATTATTAGCTCTCTGGAAACTGACGGTCTGTTTGTTCGGAGATATAATTTAGCAGAGTGGCAATTAGATACACACACGGGCGGCCAGGAAAGCGTCTCAGGCAACAGCTGATCCAGGAAAGTGAGGTTTATGAATTAAGTGCCCCTTTTTTCACAAAAATATGCTAATTGCTTTATTGCCGGACGTGTGTGGAAACCGATTGGTTTTTCGCTCTTTTGTCTTTGCCGATACACCAAATTGGCTTAAAATGGAAATGCCATCATCAACGACCTCCAAGAGGATGTCGTGATCGGCCGGGTGTTGTTTCTCATTTGCAAATTAAATAACAAATTCTTCCTACCAATCAGTTCAGATTTTTTACAATAAGTCATCATGAGCATGGAAAAAATTGGGAGTTAAAAATTTAAATGGGAAGCTATTTTTTCTAGTTCCATAAATTTTTTAACAATTGGAATAACCTGTTGTCCTATAATGTGAATACAAATAAAAAATTGTGGTGTGATGAATGCGGATTTTTTTTCCATTGTTGGGCTGCACTCAACAAAATACATATTCAAATCGGAGCAAGTTGTCGTGTTGGAATTTTAGTACGCCTGGTGTTTTTCATCCGAATGTCAAGCGTCTGCTGAATGATAACGGGCCGGCCATAAATAGTAGATAGGCAGCTAAGAGTGCTAATGTCACCACGGAGATTTGATCAGCGATCACCTCTCTTCCATTGTCACTGTCCACCACATTATTTTCCATTCGACGGCTGGGCATCCCATCCATATACACTTCTGACCATTCACGAATGGACACTGGCGACTAACCACAAGTTTAGAAGAATTAAACTGCTCGCTTTTGACAGTGAATTATTAAGCGCTATTTAATATTCAACATGTCAAGAGACGTTAGGGCTCAGAGAGGAAAAATTGAATCGACGGACATTTCTTTACGTCAGGTGGAAGCTAACATGCAAATAAAATATCTAAGTTTTATTGCTGAGTACGAACATGAGGCCGAGATAAATTCATTCAGCTCCATTTCGCTGAAATTCAAGGTAATGAAATGGGTCTTACGTTCCATGATACAAATCAAACAAAGTCAAATTACTGTGTAATATTGTGGATTGCGCGGAGATGCTATCAGCCTTCCAGCACTGTTGAGTATAGCGTTTTGCAGACCGTTCATAAAAGAAGTAACGCCTTTCAGACAATTGCGGGTAGTCCTCAGCTGAAAATGACAGCTAACTCATGTGAGACGTCGGGGCTCGTGAGTCATATTTTCATTTAAAAAGAAAATTGAACGCATTAACGTATTTTACTGATTGTAATTACTTAATTGCGCTAAATACCAGGCTTGAAATTAAATGGTTGTGTGTATTTTTCTGGTAGCAATCTAGCAGGTGCAAAAATTCAGTGAGAAAATAAATCGGACCTTGGTTGGGTAAAGGTGGGTTTGCAGATACATACACAATGCACAGGTGGCTGAAACACTGCGGTCCTATAAATAATAAAAAAGCGAGTCAGATTTGCTGTTTTTCGCTTAATGTTTCAGATAACATCTGCAACCCTCCACTACTGGTAACTCTCAAGGAAGAAAAATAAATTTTGCGCAAAATAGGGACTTTTCAATTTGTAGCAATCCTTGCGTAGCTTTGAACGCAGGAATGGGGATAGTCTCTCCTACAAGGATGAAACAATTGAGCAAACCGACGAATGCATATTCTACGCCGTTTGGGAGCGACATCCAGCTGCCCACAGCAAGGTGTCATAAAAACGAATTCTAATTTAAAATCAATAAAGTAGACAAATTTATAGCCACAATTTATAAATAACAACAAAGAGGTGCGGTTGTTGGTGTTATATGAGATCTGTGAGGAGCGAGCGAGTGGGAACAGCAGCAATTGAGCACGCCACTCTGATTTAGGAGGACTATTGCAACGCTTCCCATTCTCTGGTTCTCGTCTTGGGCTGTTGTTCTCCGTCCACCGACATATCACGTGTTATGAGTGATTTTGCACAATCAAAACGATCCGGCGTGAAATTGGATGAGAGATAGCGGACGCGCGTCACGGTCGCGAGGGGGTGGACAAAAACTGATTTGAGCCAGACATCGCCTTTTTCGTGCGCGTTGTGTTTTATGCAAATCACTTATTCACTTACACGCTCCGTCCATTTTCTGTACTCGGGCTGCAGGGAAAGAAAGGTGTTTACTTATGCTTTTATTGTTCTAGTTTCAGATATGACTCGCTCGATAATTGAACTGGAACAGGTACGAATACGCCGGCCTAACGGGGCGGTCGGCGTTTATTAAAAGTGGAAAAATTGAAAGGCACGTTGACCCGAGATCGCAAACCAGATTTTCACTCGAAAGCTGCGGTATTGTACGTCTCGCTGAAAAATGATTCGGGAGAAACGCAAAGCCCAAGTCATTCCATTAGCAACCGATATTCCGGGAACAAAACGTTTAATTTTTTCGTCTCGCGCTGTGATTATAAGATTACGCTATCGGAGCGGAGTGTGTAAGCCGAGTTCAAAGCGTCCGATCGAGGAAATTCGACCATGTGTGGCGATGGCGATGCTGCGCGGCGCGCAGACAAACGCGCTGAATCAGCCTCGATATTTTAAAGCGCGCCGCACATCGTGAACAATGGTAGCCGACATGCGAAAAGGCGCGCCTTCCCGACACGAAAAAACTTCTTCACTTACATTTCGCATAGTAATGAGCAAATCGTGTTGCGTATGGGCGTAAAAGTGGCTCCGAGAGACACCCTTCGCTCGCGATGACACATCTCCTCACTTCGCGTATTCCTAATTAAAATAAAGATTTTCTGACACCTCAGCCGAGCGACGCCGGAATCGTAATTTCTCGCTTTCCTGTCCTTAAATTGCCGTCGTGTAGAGAACACGTCGCGCGATTGGAATCTTGCGCCACAGCTTTTTACGGTCTGGACCTTTCTGACGTGCAAAAAGAGAGATGCTTTTTCTTCGAATCAGATGCATCTTCATTGCAAAACGCAGTGAGTGCGTAATAAATCAATTACTGTCAAGGGACAAAACAAATATCCATGTATCTTTTCGTGAAGTGCCATAAAAGGATGCACTTAGAGCGAGTAATGCACTTTTAATGTAAAAGCTTGCACTTGTCAAAGAGCAATTAGATCAACTAATGGAGATAATTTGAAAGGCAAGCTTTTATACGAACCGGTAAATTTAAACGAAATTTGTTTGACTTTGATGTTAGTAGTGTTAGTTGTATCATGTTTTTGATGATTTTAAATATTTCTCTGAATTTCTTACTATCCTTTTTCATATTTTATGGTTAATGCGGGGCTGTTCATTTAAAAGACAAACTAACTTTTTAACCCAGCTTGAAATTAACATGAAAACATTTAACAAGCTCAAATCCTCTCATTTAGGCCACTTTGACCACATACTTAAAGGCGTCTTAAATCATTTCAACCAGCGACTATTTAACTGTAAAAAATCTAAAACCTTTTAAATCATTAAAAATCCAAAGAGAAGTTCCAACATGATTTTGGTTGACAAAAGTAAAAATAAGGATTTCATTTAACTAAAATGATAAACTATACTACTTCATTGCGATAAAAGTCAAAACATTTGTTTCAGACATAATTTAAAATTAATTCAATTAATGTTGTTGCAATGCTTACTAGATTGAAAAAAATGTTTTGGGTTCAAATTTATCATGCTGTCAACTAAAATAATAGACAATTCTTTAAAACATCGATAAAGAATAAATAAAGAGAGGAGGCTATCTCCAAATTTATGACCGAAAGATTAAATCTTTCATGAGCAAATTCGTAGATATTTGTCACCGCAAAGAAATAATCAATTGCGCGCAGTGGATCGTGTTATTCCACGGCGGCGCTTTTCATCGGGCCGTTTGTATCAGCGAGTGATTGAAAAACAGCTCTGCGTTCGGCACCCAACTATCCGCAAGCCGAAATTTATTTACTTTTTACACAGCGAGTTTTCAGTCGGCAATCTTTCGAAAAATCATCAGGCCCGAGAAAGAAAAACACGGCGCTAAGCAAACAATGTGAAAGGCCGCGAGGCTCGTTTGTCAGTCAGCGAGCGCGGCGCCAAAAGCACGTCTCGAGCGCGCTAAGCTGCTTTCGCGACGGAGAACGGGAGGCGCCGCTCATCTTCCGCCGTCCAGCCAGTCCCAATGGTCCTCGCGTGCTTAAGTGTAATGCGCGCATAAAAAATGCGATAAAATCTGGCAAAATTAATGGTTGTCGCTCAGCAGCGCAACTCGATCCTCGCCGATGAATCACCTTCCCCGCCGCCCGGCGTACATACATTTTCTCGCGCATGCAAATCAGCCCAAATTGAATTAATTTTGGCAATCAGAGATGACCTCCTGCTGCGTGCTCGCCCGACGACAGCCGCGCTGAGTGATTCACTTAAATTATATATGTTGGATTGTACAGGAACTCGTCTGAAAGTAATTCATTTCGATCGCGGTCAATTTGCATTTTATCGATCGCCCGCTGTCACACGCCGATGCGATATTAATGCGTGCGCGGATGCTCGACCCGAAATGAGCCAGTGCGGCCACCGATAAAATACAATGTCGCACCCTGACAATTATTTATGCCACATTTCATCAATGCCTGTCGCCGAGTGGTTCTCGCTCCACTACTCTTTGATACGAGACTTTCGACGACAAACAAGACTCGGAAAAAAATATGTGCGTGTCAGAGGAAAATGTTGCCACTGCATGAGGGACTGAGGAGATCGCCACTAAATGAATCACGACAGCAACAAGGGTTTACTACTTTTTTGGGATTTTTATCTTTTCTCTTAAGTGCAAACACAAAAATAATCAAAATATGCGTCTTGCTATGCCGCATTTCAAAACCATTTCCTCTGGTAAAAACACATTTATTTTGTACAACCTACACAATCATTTTTCCTACAAAACAAATTAGAGGAAATTAGACAGAAAAGGAAATATCTAATTTGTTTTTGTGAAGTATAATACACGTTTCAATGTGTGGATGAGTTTAATAGTGAGAGAAAGTGGCAGAGGAATCTCTGCGCATTTTTAAGCAAACAATTTCAACAGGAAATTACCCATCACACTAGAGTATATCAAAGGAGCGCTAGTTTCGAAGCATGCAAATCGAATTTTGGTCAACCGGCCCGCAGAGGTATGCCTGAGAGCAAATAAAACAAATAGAGTCGTGACCACTCGTTGATAATTAACGATCGCGGCACCGAGACGAGCAGAACAAAGGGACGTGCGTGAATATACATTTATTGGCGAAAATATTCGATGGAGGGAGGGAGGGAAGGGTTATCGCGCGTACAAATTGATTTCGAGTGTGTTTGCTTTCTTAATGCACTCTTTGTTCTTTTGAAGGAATAAAACTTTGCGGCCAGGATTCCCCGTGGCAATTGTTTGTTGGCAGCCCCGCTCGTGAATTGGTGAGATGATTCGCGAATATAGTTGCTTCAGATATTGATCTGAGATACTCTCATTCTTTTATTACAAATTTAAATCACGATTTTACAGATAGAATATTCTATTCGTGTTTTTACTACCAATGTGTCAGGAAAATACAGTTCGGTTATTTGCTTTCACACGTGCAATTAACTGACAAGGATCTGGGCAATATTTTAATTTTTTTAATTTTAATATTTTTTTAGCTTGAAGCACATTTTTATGAAGAAAGACCTGCCAAAGCTTTTCAAAAACTGCGGCGCAAAGAAAAATTCCCAACCTTTGCCAATCCAAACTTTTTTAATTAGACTTGACTGAAATTCAATTTAAAGATCTGCAGAGAATACTGAGTCAGTGGTCGTCGAAAACGTCCAGCTTTACCCATTTCTAAGTAAAAATCAAAAAGAGGATCCAAGTGACGAATTCTTGCCAACCTCGCCATTCGCCCTTCCTGTGATTGAACCTTCCCCCGAAAAATTTCACCGGCTCAAAAACACCTTCCATTGTAATGAAAAGCTAATTTCAAAGATAGATAAATTCTTCTTTTTCTAATATAAGAATTTATGAGGTAAAATTTCCCCTGTACCTTTCTGACGGTTGCGAACTGCTTGCGCCCTATTTGAAAAGGATTTTAGGCAAAGTACTTGAGACGTCTTCCCATCCGGGAAATATTTCGAGACAAAGAATGAAAAAGGGGTATGAATTTTTTAGGTAAATCACTGCTGATGAGGTCTACGGGGCTGAATCAATTCACGAGAACGAGTTACAGAATTTTCACCATTAGCTAACCACGAAGAATTACACAGAGCAAACTTCTTAAATTTGAAGATTAAACCTAGCTATGTGTTTCATTGTTTGTCTTAAAATATTTCGATTTTGAAATAATTAATTTAGACGAGACCCACAAAATTTTTGCCACTATTATTTTAACAGGTTAAATTCTCAGACATAACTTTTCACCTTGAACTTGGTTCAATTGTTTCACATTTGGTCACCAGTCAGCGGGGTCAGACTGGTTCACGCGCTGCAGCTCCGGGCACGAAACGAATCGACTTGTGATCGTGACAAGTGCGGAGCCCTGTGATATTATTTATTGGAGCAACATTTTGCATTCAATGCGAAGACCGCAAAACCCCAGCCAGCTACCAATTGATTGAAAAATGCAAACCGCACCACGCACACACACGCGCTTCACTTCTGACACAAACGCGGGCGGGTCGGCGGCTGCTGCTGCAAAGGTGAAAAAGACAGATTCGACCACAAAGCCGCCGCGGCCGCTTTCGCCGAGCTGCTACACATTTAGACGATATTTGTACACATTCTTTTATTCAGCCTCCCTCACGCGGCAGTAAATTGCTGCCCACGCGCCTTGTTTCGGGTCCCACGTGCAATCAGTGTGGTCCCTCGCCCGACCATAAAGCGTCTCGCAATGGAATCTCCTTTGTTTAGGGTGTTTCGACTGCCTTTTACAAACAAGATGAGTACCACGCGGTTGACACTCTAGGCGAGACATTTGACTACCGATCCGTCACGAAATACGCTTTCTCCCAAGGTAAACGATTCAATGAGCTTCCTCTCTCTCTCCCCCCGGCCGCCGCGGTCCACTTTTGGACTCACTAAATTTACATAAGTGATTTAAATCTAAACAACTTCCTTGTCGAGCGCCGCTGAACAGGGGAAACACACACACGGGTAAAAATTCTTGTAATATACTCTGCTTGGTGCAGGGCAATTAATTAAAACATCATTGTCAGGATTTTAGTGCCCATAAAGCCGTTTTATGGCGATTCAATTTGAGGACGGCGTGTCGGAGGGCCTGCGGGCCACCAATCCAAACGCGATCGGACCGATTTGGAGAAAATCGGGGATCAGCGCTGACTGCACTCTGGCTCTTGCCACGCTTGGCTCACCATTCAAGTCCACTTTGTGTTCTTAAAAGCTCGCTGCTTTTGATTGATTCCAACTAGGCAACCAACCTGGCTTTCCTCAAGCACAAATCTGCTCTTTTGACGCGCATGCATGCTTGTGGATTTCACAATTCACAAAGCGGGAGTCTTGATTTGGAGATGGCATAAAGTGCATTTGTGAAGTTGCACAGCTTTCAAAACAAACCATGGCCTATTTAAATTGAATTCAGGCTTGCTCAACGCTTAAGCCATTTATATTCAACCTACAATTAAAATCGAAGAACCAGCTGAAGTTGAGCATGCATTTTGTAGAATCATTCTTTTTAAGCACTTACGATGGTTTCAAGAATAAAATTTTTCTGATGTATGATGTATTAGAAGTAAACAAAGAGGATGAATTTAATCAAGTTTGCTGCAATCATTTTTTTTTATTTCATGTATGTGAGGTTGTGTACATGAACAGAACTCTAGAAAATTAAAATTGCTTATTCACTAATTAGAACCCACGTGACAAATGCTAGGGCAACAATTATTAAAAGAAAAGCGGATCAAGCACTTGCAATTAGTTGCTACTCTCAGACCCAGAGCGTCTTCTCTTCTTGCCATTCCTGTCCGACTCAGAACTTGATCCCTTCTCTGATTCTGAGTCACTGGGTGGTGGAGGAGGGGTTGGAGGCTTCGGGGGTGTGGGTGGCTGGGGCGGCGGAGGAGCAGCATCAAAACCAGCTTCCTCCTCGTCGTAGTTGCGCTGCACCTTGGCCGCGTCTTTTTTTTCAGCGTCTCTCCTTCTGCAAAGTCTTCAAGTGAGATTTGTCTGAAAATAGACTCAAGTACCTCGACTGCGAAGGGCTGCGTGAATCAGTTTTCGGTTTCTTGTGCCTGGAAGAGCTGGATTTTGGGCTCCGCTTTGGAGATCGAGACTTGTGGCGAGAAGCTTTGTGGCGTAAGCTCCTCGAGGTCGAACGCCTGGAGCGAGATCTGAAATAGTGGTGTAACTGTTAAGGAGGATACATTGAGGAAATTTTGACTAACTAACCGGCTCCTGCGCCTGGACTTTGACCGAGAGCGACGTCGAGAGGTAGATCGAGACTTCCGCCTTTTCTTAGGTGATCTTGATCTGGATCTTTTCCTCTTTGACTTGCTTTCTTTGTCATTAGAGCGCTCTTTCACCTCAACCTCTTCTTCTTTCGTTTCTTTCTTCACTACCTCCTCTTGCTTTTGAACCTCACTTGCTTCTGAGTCAGATTTAACTTCCTCTTTGATCTGAAAAGTAAAAATTATGTCATTCTGATCAATAATCACATAATTATTTACTGTTCATAAATTAATCAACATTGAAGAAAAAACAGGGCCCTAAAATCATAGAAAGTATACCCACGATAATTATGCCATCAGAAACAGAGGTAATACATATCATTCTACAAGGGAAATAATTTAAGAGGAAGATCTGAAAGAAATCATCCAACATAATAACAGTCTTTATTTCTTGAGACGAAAATTAGGAAAGGAGGGAAAGCGATGGACATAATTTTTATAAAGGTGGAAATAATGGAGGAGGTAAATAAAATTAACCAAATTTAGTAATGTAGTTGAGTCTACAAATATTGGACAAAAATCCTACATTTTCAAATGCACAGCAGAGCTGACAAAATGTGACTTACAGGTTTCTTTTCTGGTTCCTCTTTAATCTCAGGTTCATCCTTCTTGCTTTTGCTCTTGTGAGAACTCTTGCTTTTGCTGCTCTTGCTATCGCGAGTCCTTGAACAAAGTCAGTAAGATAATGCTGAATACAAAATACCTGAAGCACCCCTTACTTTGATCTGGACCTTGAACGCTTCCTAGTTTTGGATTTGGATCGTTTCCTGGCCTTAGGTGACTTGGACCGCTTGCGCGAGTGAGACCTGCGGCGAGATCTGGAGCGCTTGCGGGAGCGAGAGCGGCGCCTAGATCTGGACCTGCGGCGAGACCTGGAGCGCCTTCTTGACCTGCGGCTCCTGGATCTGGAACGTGACCGCGACCGGCTGTGCCTGCTGCGGCTCTTGCCAAGCATTCCAAATACTGCAATAAAATTGAAAACAAGTTAACCTACACCACTTCCAAAAACTTCCTGGAAATTTATTTTAGCATGTAGTTTTTTCCGTTTAGTTGAATTTTTCATTTTTAAAAATTTCAAGAATATTGTACGGTAATATTTCAATTTAGCATTATTTCAACACAATGATATTAGAAGGAAAAAATTACTGAAATAGAATAAACTATAATAAACTTAATAATAAACTTAATATATATGTGCCCACACTATCAAAGATTTTAAATTCAAAGAAAAATTCCAATAAGTTACCATTTGGTACTAAAGTTCACATGGTAACCAATTTATCAAAACAAAACTAGCAAGAAAAGATTTTAACATAGTATTATATAAATTGAGAAGAATTTTACCTGGATCTATGGCTGCTGATATGAGGGTCTGAGCTTCTTTAACTCGACTCATTGCTTCCTCAATCTCTTTCTGAGCTGCCTCGTTAGTCTTGGCCTGCGGTTTGACAATCGATTGGGTTGAATGGTACACCCTGCAGCGAGAAATGCATTACAAAACCATAATAAAAGTTTTTGGCTAATAATCAACAATAAAATCGATAATATCTCACAATAATTTTCACTCCCTTGTCAGTTTATCTCAATTAAAAGATACTCGCACTATACTAAGGGATGCTACTCAATGCAACGCAGACCACTTGAGAAATCATCAAAAACAAATGTCAAGCAAATCTTCAAAATCCTTTTAAGCGAATGCCGAAATCTTTCAGGATAAACACAGAACATTCATTGTCGCCAAACACCCATGACTAGGACAGCCGTTTTGGGTATTAAACCCTCGTCCGTTTGTTTTTTATGATTTCTCAAGTGGTCTGCGTTGCAATGAGTAGCATCCCTTAGTATAATGCGAGTATCTTTTAATTGAGACATAATAAATGTGATAAGAAACCTACTTGATTGGGGTTCCGTTAAGTTCTGACCCATTTAATTTAAGGGCGTTGATGATAGTTGGTTGTTCTGAGAACTCCACCAGGCAGTACTTGGTCGTTTCAGAGGGTCTCTTGCAGAACCTCACGTATTTTACTTCACCCGCTTTGGAGAAGAATTCAATCACCTGTTCCTCAGTCGTCTGTAATTGGCTCAATGACAATACAATTTGTAACAAGAAGCCACTCAACTTACGTTTGCATTTAAACTCATGGCTACCAGTGTTCTCCTGATCTCTGCAATTTTGCCTGAGTCCAGTGTTGCTGGCAAATGTGGATATTTTGGTAGTCCATTTGCCACCAAGTTTGGGTCGTGCGTGGCAATGACCTGGTTGGGGTGCGCACCCTCTAACTGTATTTAATTTGCGTATGATATGACACGCACGTTTAATAATTGCAAAAAATTACCTGGCTAACAACATGAGATGGCAGAGAAGGTTGGGAGATCCCAAAAGTCCCGGTGTTGCAAATTTGCAAAGCTTGAAGTTCATCAGGAATTTCATCTGGAGGTTGAAATTGGTCAGTTAAATGAGGGATACGAAATAGAAAGGAAATGATTACTGCTCTCAAACGGAGTCACTACTAGTGCCCTATCGATAAACACAGTGTTTGTTAGGTGTTGCGCGACAGGCACCCAATCAGCATCATGGAATTTGACATAGCAAATTCGAGATTGGACAGGAACTGCTACATCACGCCTGTAAAATCAGTTAATGAAAGGAAATAATTCAATTTTATTATAATCATCTAAAACTTACACTGTTGGATAGAGACGAATATCATCGATTTTCCCCAAAAAGTTAAAAAGCGAGTGCATTTGATCCTTCGTCGCCTGCGGAGCGATGTTGGTTATCTGTACCACCTTAGTGGTGCCCATTTTGGGCTGACTCTAGTTCAGAAAAGTTACAGAAAGAAGATTAATTTAAACTTTAAGTAATGTATACAGACGCCGGGTACAATGGCGACTTATGTTGCTGTGTTTTCAAAGTTTTGCCAGTGTAGCCAACCCAACCTGTGACATCTGTATTCTTCACGATCATGATTTCATCAGGAACTTTATTTGTTAGGTTGGTATGTTCGTTAATAATACCAAAACTCGCCATTCGTTTCTCTCGTGACTAGAGCCGAGGACAGAATTTTGACAGAAAATGGTAAGTTATCCATTAAAATCTACGTAATCCTTTATGGAAACCTATTTAAAAATGTCTGAAACATTGTTTTAAAATAATTATGACCATTTCTCAGTCATAATATGGTGTTAAACATTCATTTTCCTTTCCTGTCAAAGTCTTCTCTGCTTCCTTAAGACTACCGGCTCACACCTGATTTTGTTTTTTATGGTTTTGCTTGCTTCCTCTTTAATTTGTTCTAGATTTTGAGAGAAACTGGTGTTAAATTGAAGTAATTTTTATCGTTTTCTATATTTCTAACATTTGAACCAAAGTCTTCAGTAGAAATTATAAATTATTGATGACACACCCACACATTAGCTTGAGAATCTTCGAGATTGTTATGTTGTTTACAAGCAACCATTTAAGGCAATGCGATGAACTCATCAGGTTAACAAGCGCCACAATTTTGATTTCAGCAACCTCAAATTATTTTATTAAAAGAAGGCACTGAGGATGCCCAAGGAAAGCAGCAAATCATCTCCAACATCAATGCCTGTCAAGTGGTGGTCGAGGCAGTGCGCACCACCCTTGGCCCCAGGGGCATGGACAAGCTGATTGTCACCCAGAACGGCAAAGCTACCATCTCCAATGATGGTGCCACGATCATGAAACTGCTCGACATTGTCCACCCTGCAGCCAAAACATTGGTTGACATTGCGAAGTCACAAGATGCTGAGGTTATTGATTCATTGAAGCGTAAAATACGATTACTGAGTATCGGTTTATTTTCACGCAGGTTGGAGACGGAACTACCAGTGTTGTGCTGATTGCTGGAGAAATCTTGAAGCAGCTGAAGCCATTTGTTGAAGAAGGTGTGCACTCACGAGTAATCATCAAAGCCCTGAGGAGAGCCACACAAGTTTCAGTTGATGAAATAAAAAAATTAGCTGTCAAAGTAAGGATTTAGTCCGTGGCTTGCGGCATCGTTGTGATTATGGGATTGTTCAGATCGAAAAGAGCAGCCCAGAGAGCACCAGGGAGCTGTTGATCAAGTGTGCTGCCACAGCCTTGAGTTCAAAACTCGTCAGCCAGCAGAAGGGCTTCTTCAGCCAGATGGTTGTTGATGCAGTTATGTCGCTTGATGATCTTCTGCCTCTAGATATGATTGGCATCAAGCAGGTCCAGGGGGGCGCTTTGGAGGTCAGTATTATTTTATAATAGACAATGTGTTACGTTTTACTAATCAATTATTTCCCCCCAGGAATCGTTACTGGTCAAGGGAGTGGCTTTCAAGAAAACTTTTTCATATGCTGGATTTGAAATGCAGCCTAAGACTTACAAAAACCCCAAAATCGCTTTGCTTAATATTGAACTGGAACTGAAGGCTGAGCGAGACAATGCTGAGATCCGGCTGGAGAGTGTTGAGGTGCGCTCCATAATTTAACGCTTGAAATACCGCTCAAATGTGAATTGTTCTTTAGGAGTACCAAAAGGTTGTTGATGCTGAATGGAGCATTCTTTACGAGAAGCTAGACAAAATCCATAAGAGCGGAGCGCAAGTAGTTTTGTCCAAACTGCCCATCGGAGATGTGGCTACGCAGTATTTCGCCGATCGAGATATGTTCTGCGCCGGTAGGGTGCCTGACGAGGACTTGAAGAGGACCATGAAGGCTTGTGGTGGTGCTGTAATGTCCACAGCCCACGATCTCAATGATTCTGCTCTTGGCGTATGCGAGACCTTTGTTGAGACGCAGATTGGAGGCGAAAGGTCAGTTATATATTGTTTCTAACTTGGGTAAATGCTTAAAACTAGAATTTAATGCTTTTTTCAGATTTAACCTTTTAGAAGGCTGCTCTAATGCGAGAACCTGCACTCTCATTCTCCGCGGTGGTGCTGAACAGTTCCTTGAGGAGACAGAAAGGTCTCTCCATGACGCAATTATGATTGTGAGGAGAACTCTGAAGAATGACGCTGTTGTCGCTGGTGAGTTAAATATAAATGAATTAATAATAATATTAGGCCCTAGCTTAAAAATTGGAATAGTGTCTTATGTATGAAATCTTACAGGTGGTGGAGCCATTGAAATGGAACTCAGCAAGAAGCTGCGCGATGAATCGAGGATGATCGCTGGCAAGGAGCAGCTGCTGATTGGCGCCGTCGCCAAAGCTCTGGAAATCATTCCACGTCAGCTCGCAGATAATGCTGGCTTTGATGCGACCAACATTTTGAACAAGCTTAGGCAAAAGCACTCAATGGGTATGCAGCTTTCATATTGAACGCAAACTAATCTTTTTATTGATTGAAATCAACCAGTTTCTTTGTCTAGAAGTATTGTTTTGGTTGATTAGAGTTGAACGTATTTTGTTGCTGCACTGGCTTAATAAATGAGATTTTAAAAATATTTGAATTAAATTCGCAAGGCTTACTGACAGTCTTTTTGCATTCCATTAGAGCATGGTTTTTCCTCTCTTTGGAACAATAATTTGACCTCAAGAAAGATTTTCACTAATAATAACACTTTCTTCAGGCAAGACTTGGTATGGCGTTGATATCACCAAGGAAGACATTTCTGACAACTTCGAAGCTTGCGTTTGGGAGCCAGCGGTCATGAAAATCAACGCTCTCACTGCTGCATGTGAAGCCGCCTGCCTTATCATCTCGGTCGACCAAACGATCAAGAACCCAAAGGCCGGTGACGGCGGACCACCAGGAGGCATGGGCAGGGGGCGTGGAAGGCCCATGTAAGGAGGCGAGTCTATCTCAATGATCTTTTTACGCTATTTTCAAATTGTTGCACTAAACAGCTTAACTAAAACAGTGATCGAATGTCACACCACCAATTCTTTATTTTACCACAGTTATGATAATAATTTATTAACGAGCCAATTGCAACTGAAATCAACACAATGTTTTGTAACAATTTCTGTTCCAAGGATGCATAAATTGTGATGCGCAAATTTAAGAGGAATAAATTGTCAAAAGTAACTCATCAATTGGAATGTAATTTATTACATCTGCACCCATATTCCCAATCCATTCCAATCTGCTGTCTTCCTTGTAAATTGGTAAGATCCATGACCACCACTGAAATATTTAAATTTTTTTCTTACCACTGCTATTTGATGGCAAACAATTACCGCAGTCAGGGCTATGCCAGCCTAAACAGGCATATATCATGTTTTTTTTGCATAAATTAGAATATTAAGTATTTTCTCAATTCATCTTGCATTTGACTTCAATTTTTGGAATGTTTTTCTTAAAGGCAGGATTTGCATAGTCTCGCCACAATACAATGCTTAAACCCTTTGGCGGGGAGATCCACTAAATCGCGCATATTAATGAGATGCGTACACATGCAATTTTTCGGTGCACAATTCATAAGTATTTAGTTTGAAGATCTGATATCGGAATTCTGGGAATTTCCAATAAAACTTTTGTTTCCACATATTTAATTGATTTAATTCAACACCGGTTTTGTTTCAAAGTGGAACAAAGTTTTCATGCCTCATTTAGCGCAAAATTTATTATCAGTCAATTAATGAATAATGCGGGAAACCCCTCAAACAGGTAATTTGTTTAACAGCTGAAGTCAGATGCATTTTTGCCTTGTTAAATTGTAAACCCTGCGTAAAAACATTAAATTAAGAGTTAGATGAATGTTTGAAATTAAAGTAGGGTGGCATGCTACTGCATTTCAAGTTACGACAACAACCTTCTCGTCAATTGATAATGATCAATACCAATACTGCTCATTTTAAAGTCAGTTGGAATAGTTAGAGCTGAGATAGTCAGCAACACACACTTTGAGGTTCCTCTCGATGCTTCTGGTCTCAACTTCCTTCTCAGCATTCGCACTCTCCCCGATCAACATTGGAGGACTAGTCTTGCAGCAAATTCTAGCCCGCCTCTTGAAGTCCTGCCTCGATTCCTCGTAACTCGATGGCGCCAAGTCGTAGTAGGACAGTTTCTGGCCGGCCGTCTGCTGCAAGCTGTGGTAAGTGTCCAGACTCTGGAATGCCAGGTTGTTGCCGCACACCTGGTTGAAAATCTCGTACTGCTCGTTGCACGAGATAGCTTGGCCTGCGGTCAGATCGCCAGGGTAGTTCTCGAGGCTGGTGTAGCGCGGGACCTGACGCTGCTGGCCATACAGGCCGCCGGACGTCTGCTGCCCGATCGAGGCGTGGCTGTTCTTCTTCCCTTCGCTCGAGTAGGCCATCGTGAACAGGGCGTCCGGACTGCAGACGAACTTGTAAACGTAGCGCTCGCCGGCCACCTTCTGCATTATACCCTTTTCGTAGTAGTACCGCAGCGAACGGCTCAGCTTGTCGTAATTCATGGCAGGCCGGTTCTTCTGCACTCCCCAGCGTCGGGCAACCTGAAAGTTGTTTTTTACACATTTAAAAAAGAGGATCGGGGATGAATTGCGTTAGGGGAGAAGCCGCGCTGGGTGAGTCGCGTGGCATTGGCAAACTGCTGGGGGTGATGATTAGATTTCATACCTCTTCTGGCTCTATCAGCTTGAATTCGAGCCCCCTGCCTGTCCACGCGATGCAACTCCTGTTGCCGGGATCGTCTAGCAGAGTAACTAAGAACTGCCACAGTTGCAGGGATCCTTTTCTCGGCTGCACAGCCTGAGGAATGCTCGTTGATATCCGCGGCACGTCCCAGTTCTGCTGCACTTCCAAATCTGCAAATATAGTAACACGAAACAAATTTATTTATTTATTTCACTTAGTCCACTTCCAATGTTTCCAAAAAAAAACTTCACAAAAGAAAATCAACCCTCTGAGAAATTTAGACTTTAAACAAATTTTAAAAATTAATATATCGTTTGCAGAGATACAAGTTTTAAGAAGTAGAGTCGTTTATACCATGATTAAATAATTTTTTCTTCAATTTAACAAAATAGGGAATTTCGCAACCTAAAACGTATTGTGTCAATCCGCAATGGGGCAAATCGTGTAAACTGATTGATTGCACTGAGCGTTCATGCTAATGAGGCACGCAATCTATTTGCGTAAAATTTAATCTGATGCTCCTCTGGAAAGTAAATTTGTGTACAATGCGTGTGTATACATCTGAACTGAACAGTGTGTACGTAGATATAACGTTTAATGAAATTTGACACTGAATCGGTTCGTAAATGCTCCACAGCTATTTGAACATGTTAAATATTTACAATTCATAAACTCCTCTCTTGCATCAGGGAATACCAAGGGGGATGCTTTCGCCCTCTCACTCCCCGTTTGTTCCCTGCTGTTTGTTGTGTACACGGGCGCTGCGAACCAACAGGCAGGCAGGCACACGCGAATACGGCGGCAGCGAGGCAGCGATGGAGCATCTCTGCGCTCCCGCTATGCTCTGGCCCAGCTAATCCACGCGTAATCCAAATTGACAGCAGTAAGAGGGCCAATCTAATATTTATGTCCAAAGCTTTTAACATTGTTTTGCTGTCTAGAACAATGCCGTGCCTACAAAAGCATGTTACGTTTGCGATCAACTTTTCGTTGGATTTTATCTGCCTAACATTGATTTAGATTTTTTTCATCAACATTTGTTACAAAATTGGACTTTTCACAATTTTACCTGAATATCGATTTTTCTTAGTACGAAAAAATATAGTTATTAGAACTGGACCATTTTTCCAGAAGAAAATGTTGTGGAGTATTCAAAAAGACAAAACTGCAAGAAGTAAGATTTATAAAATGAATTTTGTACACTCTGACTGTCTGGCACAGTAAATTCCTGCTTAAATATCCTGGCATATTCGTCGACGTGCGAGTCAACTTGGTTGCCTCCCTATTAAAGGAATCTTAAACTAACACAGACGTGAACGAGGTTAAATCTTTTGCCTTTACGACATGACACCACCTCGTACAAACTGAGTGAGTGCAAAAAAGGCAGGATAAATTGAGTTCAATTGGATCCCGGTCTCAAATCGAAATTATGTTGCATATGGTTCGACAAAGGGATCATTTGCGAGCATTCAAATTCACGGAGTCGCTGCTTGCACTCGGTATAAAATTCAACAGAGAATGATAATTTGAAGAAGATGTGAATGAAGTTTTCAACCAACGCCAGGAAGCGTGCGATATGGCAGAGAATATAAGCGGGGCGGCGTGTTTTTTCCAATTTACCCTTCAACAACATAGACAGCGCTTTGGCATCAATATGCCAATCAGCAGCCGCAAGCGTGACTCTCTGCTCTTCTCTTAATTTCGCCGCGGCGCGCACACAAGAAAGGAGCGCTGATGATAGAAAAATTGTCGCCGCGCGCGATCACTTTTCGCCGGAGGTGTACGTGTTTTATTTGCATGAAATAACAATATTATTGCGCAGCTTGCAGTGCCGGGGTGAGCAGGCTGATCGGTATTCCGGCCGAGCGCACGCAAAAAGTAAACTCGACGCGCGCGCGTCGCGGCGAAAAATAATCTCGGGCGTATATAAAAAGGGATGTGCATCTTCTGCGGCGAGATTGCGTGTCCTTCATCTCGAGACGGAGGCAAAGGGAAAGAAAATGTTGCAAATCAGCATGCGGTCGGTCGGGATTATTTATTATTATATTGCTCCTGTCGCGCGCGATGGAAAATTCAAACGTCACTTGCACAATTTTTGCTGCTCTTATATTTAAAGCTGGCTGTCGCTCTACGCGAGCTCTCGCCTTGTTGTGAGTGAGGGTGGAACGAGTTAAAAGAGACGGAGAGCTGGGATGACTGACTGTTGCGGCGTCCCACCGCGTGCAGCTTCTTACATTATAGACTCCCCTGTTGCGATTGATGTGTCATTCATTTATTGCCCCCGCACTCGCAAAACGTGCCCACACGCCCAGCTGAGAGTGGAGCGCATGGTCCAAATTGTAAATTGATTTCCCTTTTCAGAGGAACACTTTTTTTACTCGCAACCTCGAGTTTATTTACATTGCACGGTTTTTTTTTAATATCGAGTAAAACAATATTCAGCATGAATAACATGAAAAAGAATAATTCAAAAAGTACCCAGCAAAGAGGCAAATCAATATTACAAAATTATTTGTGACTTTTATTAAATAAATTATTAAATTTCTCCGAACTATTCAATGTTTGTTCAATTTGTGCAGGGTGATTCTAAATATTTATAATAAATTGCTCTTAAAAAAATGCTATTTTCAAAACGCTACATAAAAGAGTTTGCGAACCCCCAAAATTTTCATTGTAAACGAGGAGAAAAATCTCAGAAAACAGAGATGGTTTGCCTGTGTAGTACAAAGGTTAATAATTTATTAAGCTACGCACGGCGGGAAACTACTGGAAGAGTGGGCGAGTGCGAGAAAGGCATGGGATGAGGCTTAAAATATTCAGATCGCATCATTATCTGGCGAAAACGGAAAATAAAACGGTTGAAAAGGTCAACGGGTGCGCTCCAGCCAGCTAGCGAGCAGGCGAAGAGGGATGAAGGTCCATCCACCCAGCATCCATCTACTCATCCATGTTCTCTCTCTCTCTCTCTCTCTCTCTCTCTCTCTCTCTCTCTCTCTCTCTCTCTCTCTCTCTCTCTCTCTCTCTCTCTCTCTCTTTTGTTTGTCCGGAAGTAAGAAAACATACAGTAGTATTAAATTATCAAGCGCAAAGTGCTGCAGGGATTTTTCCAGGGAGATTTCAACAACGAAAGCCGCCGCCACGAGCTCCCAGAGGAGGGTATCAACAAATAGCTGCTGCTAAAATGTTTTCGCCGGTGCATTTCGCTCTTGTTCTCTCTCTCTCTCTCTCTCTCTCTCTCTCTCTCTCTCTCTCTCTCTCTCTGCTCTCTCGCCGCTCTACATTTGCCTCATGCAATATGAAAATGACTTTCCACTTAAGTAAGCTTTTATCCTTTTTGCGTTAATGTTTTATTTCACTTAATAGGTAATTAACAGGCGCAGAGGCCAACTCGGCTGCTGTTGAATTATCTACGGCGCGGCTTGCGCGCTTTCAGGCGGGGCGATGAGAGAGTATTAATGGAACTGGGAAAACGCGCGCCTGATGCAGCCCGCTCTCTTCTACTTTGTCTCAAATTAACAGAGCCGCAACACGCTCATTAAACTCATCTCTGCTGCTTGAGTGAATCAATCGTGGTTCACGCGCGCCACGCAAATTATTCTGCGCGCAGTCGAAAGCTGCTGATCGAAAGGCAATAAAAACAATCCATCATTTTGCGATATAGCATTTAAGTACCTGCTGATACGTTGCCGATTCCCGGCGGACCTCGAGAATATGATCCGCATTAATGCCAGCAGCAGCAGCAGCAGCATCAGGTTAATCTTGTGAAGCGGCCGTTCTGCTTGAGGGGGAGCAATTTTGATTTTTCAAAGGGGCGTGATTGGAGTGCATGCATAAATAATTAACTCGGCCGTCACATAACTCTGAGTGGGTATAGTAGTTTGTGTGGAATGCGAAACAAGCGGTAGGAGCCTCCGATTCAAAAATATGTTCGGAAAATTGTGTTCCAGCTCCCTCACAATATCAACTTCTAATTTTGATCGCTTATTCAGCTGAATATGTACATTCATCGTGATTTTAGAAGCGAATACCACGGGGGCGAAAGAACAAACACAAAGTGAAACTCGCATCCAAGGGTTTGTGATCCCTGGCATAATAACTGGCGGCGTTTAATCGAATATCAGCTTTTCTGGTGTTCAGTTTGGATACAATTCAGAGAGAGAAAGGAAAATTAATATTTTTTTTAGAAAGAAATTTCGCATTTACAAGAGCATTAGAGAAAAAGCTTTATTAGAATATATATGTATTTAAATTGTTTTTGAAAGCTCGCGCATGAAGTTATTTTTCAACAATTGTCAAAATGACTAGTGACCGCGCAAGTTGGCCTAGGATTTTACAGTAAAAAATACCATTTTAAAGCATTTAGACCTATGTCCTTTTGAATATAATATTTTTTATTTGTACGAGCGTAAATTTATCTGTTGGCCATTCTAAAGCATTTAATGTGTTCTTGGCAACACCTTTAGAATGTGGAAAACGGATTAATATATTTAATATGGATTCTTGCATTAAATAATCTACATTCACGAGAAAATAATAATTTAAAGTAGAGGAGAAAAATGGTGATGATTGTAGAGTATCATTTTGTGTCATATTTAAAAAATTCGACTGTTTATGGTATACAGATTGATTAAAAAATAAAAATAAAATAAAACTCACCAGTTGTAAAAGATGCGACTCTATTGCGACCGGAACTTGATCTGTGATTGTGTTGCGCTGTGTTGTCCAAGCAGTTATTTTGCAAAAGCGTTGCTGGGTTGACGATACGTTGCTCATCTTGCCAATGTGAATTCTGCAAATTACAAACAAAGTGTAAAAATTAAAACTGTTTCGACAGGTCATAAAATTTTGGAAATTGTTATTCCTAAGTATTTCATTAAGTAAGATCAAATTCTGATTTTAAAAAGACAAAGTAATTTTCAAAAGCAAATATAAAAAATGAAATTTAAGGAATCTAGCGTCCCCTCCAATTTAAACAGTACAAAAACGGATTTAGTCTAATTGAATATTGGGTTTTAATCATCTCTATCCTGAATTTGCTTTATTTATATCGCTTTGAGATAGGCTCTTTTTATGGGGTTAGTATTTTTTCGACAAATAATTTTAACTTATAAAATAACTTGTCAAAGAAATGTGGATTTAGAGGGCAACGCTGCTGCCACCTCGCAAAGTAAGTGTTCAACAAGTATTTAAGATGAAAATTTGCATTTTGTGACGTGGAGTGCTATATTTCGTGTCAAAAATACAAGGAATTAAGTTATATAGGTATTTAAATATTATGTAATGTTCAAAGTTCTCTTGAAAGATTAAAATTTCCATTTGGTCGTAATGTTGATTCCGGTTGTTTATTCTCACTTATAGTCAATGAGTAATGTTAAATATTTTTATATTCTATATAATTGTGATGCTCATATTGGAAACATATGACTGCAAATTAATGGTACATACGCCCATGCTAAAAATTAGCTGCACCAGAGATTCATGGAAATAAAAGTATCACTATTATAGTATTGAAATTTAGAATAACAAGCGTGTACTAGCTGTTTTAGCGTGTTTTAGAGTAGGAAAGATGACAAACAATGTAATTTTAGAAATGTCTCGATAAATATGTGCAGTGTAAAAATTCTGTATTTTCCGTCTGCAGATACACTTTTGTATAGCTAATTAAATGTGTCAAGTTATGAAGGTATTACCCCCACAGTGGCATTGAACTCACGTAGCGCAAAATACACCGCAGATAATGATAGTTCAAAAATAAAAATGTAACACTCGTCGCATTTATTGTCAATGCACTGCATAAGGGCTACGTACCAAGTGTTTATGAAATTGTCACGAATGGCCGGTTGACACAATCAATAGTAAAATTTATGGGCTGATATGGATGGTAAAATTAATAGATTAAATACAGCTAACAGAAAATTTATGAGGTCACTTCTGGTGTTGTATTTAGTGGTTTTAATGTGTTTCTTTATTTGATGTACCAAGTTTTTTTCTGCCTGATATATTTCTGCCTGATATATTTCTATCTGACAAAATATTTCCTGAATTAGTTAAGCTCAGTGGTTTGTTTTACAAATTTAAAACAAGCCACAGTTGTTAATTTTATTTAAACACGCAACAAACTAAACTAGTTTTTAGTTTAAGCATACAAAATTAAACTAACATCACATTTGAAATCTGTATTTGTGGATATTAAACGCAAAGTTCTGTTTTTACGCAAACTAAACATTCAGGATCTACTCTGCTTGACTGAGAGTTTGACGCCGCGCAGTGACAAATTCTCGTTTCTGATCTTGGAGTATTCTGCTCAGCATGCTCCTGCAGCTTGGGAGAAGGGAAAGTGTATTCTAGTCCGGAAATAAATCACTTTTGCGCCGGAACTTGCGGTTCCCCTTACGGTTCGAGATTTTACGCGTGATGATTGTCGGCACACAATCTTAATAGGTTTTCCTCACGTTCAGAGGGGATGATTTTCGGTTCCAATGAAATGTTGGTGTTTTACTCTCATTTACCAAATAATTAAATTTCACGTAAGGCGAACAAATGAGATTTCACAGCTTCCTCTCTTCGCAGCCACAATCAGAGTAAAGAACAAGTATTAATCATTAAGAGAGAATCTTAAGTCAAAGATTAAACCCAGTTTAAAAAAGTATAAATACATAATTTTCTTGCGGCGCTTTCACAATCTCGAGACCTCTAAGGAATTATTGCGTGGAGTTCGTTGAATTTGCAGCGGAGGAAAGTTATATTTTTTTAGCACTGATGAACTAAACGAATGCTTCTTTCTTACTTCATAAAGACAACATCTTCGTTTAGAAGTTGTTTCGCCGATATGAAATTGAATGCAATAAAATTTGAACATCTTAAAAATGAAAACTAATTGTATATGATCAGAAAAAACTGACGTTGAGAATGAAAAAAATATATTGGGTTCAATAAACACAGGAAATCCTCTTCTCAGATAATAATCTATACAACGTAAAAAATACGTAGCTAGTTTATTGACGATTTTTCTAAAAATTTCTCACAACGAAAACAAATTTTGAGATTAGTGCGCGTTTACGAACGTTAGAAAGTTACACTTTTGCTATAACCACAGATAGGTTAATACCCCTTTTTTTATTCTTATAAATTCACCCGTTAACTAAATACTACAGCAGTCGACATCCGCAAAATTCAAAAACCAAAAAGGGCGAGACTCAAATTTTTGAAGTAAAATTATGAAGGATGAAAACTCACCATATTTCCGACGGGTGCAAAAATGTTTACCGAACTCCTACTTCAGGCAAATGGACACAGACCACGGATGCATGGACCAAAATAAAAACAAAGTGTTGGCGAAAAGGCAAATCTGAAGAGCACTGCATGCACTTGTTGGCACAGTAGCAATATTTAACGGCAAGGAGTCACCCCGGGTGCATGATGATGGTCTTTTGACGAGATGTACAAAGGCGGGGTTAAGGGTGGCTCTCGACTGTCAATCAAAAATCGCTCGCTCCGCGTACTTGCGTGCTCGCCAGATTGCCAGTTTGCTAGAGAGTTACAAACATCTAGATTTTGCATGCAAATCAAGCTATTTTTTTCACAGGCTTGCAATTATAGAGGTTCGCATTTCTTCTTACATTAAATACAAAAAAAGAATTAAACAATTTAACAGAATACCCTTTTCCACTTAAATTAGTATTGTTTCGAGTAAATTTAGTTTTCCTATTTTTAAATCATCTTTCTGCTGTTAAAAAATAATGCAAAGGCTCTAGAAATGTGCCCACAAGATTTCCCATCTCCGTTTCCAGTGACCTGTTCTAGCGTACGGATGATTTGCCGATGTTGAAATATTACATTGGTACACTGAAGTAGAAATATATTCATTTCTTTCCTTTTTAACTGAAGGTATAGTTTGGTTAACAATTTGTATATTTTATAAAATAAATATGACGGTAAAATCACATTGTAGTAAATATTTCAATGTTCGTGGAAACGGTGGAAACAAACATCTATATAATTTTTGTGGTTTTGAAATAAAATAAAAAGTTTGTAATTCAAAATGATCCCTTGTGTCATTTCGCCCAATTTTGAGCGTGCAGCAGGCATGCTGTTAGATTTTTATTTTTGGGGATATAAATTCTTATGAAAATAGTTTTTATAACCATCATCAGCCGTTAATTTTCTGAACCTTGACATTAGATATCTATGGGGAATAAGTTAAATTGGAATTTAAACTGCCGCGCGTCCTTAGTTTTTGGGAAAGGAGGCGGCGTCGTTGAGTTGGCGAAGGGCGTTTCTACAGCATTTTGATGGGCGTGTTTAGGGTAAGAATCGACTGAAAATTTCTGTTTTCCCAGGCAGGGAAATACAGAAACCATGCGCGAGGAAAAGAGCCTTCCCTCTTATGACGAATTCATCGGCGTTGCGACCATGCAGGGTGAGCGCGCGCACCGCTTCTCTGCCGCTCGTAGTGCAGCTTGGCAAACCTCGCCGCCTCGCAGACTTAATTTAACTCTTCTGCGGTAATTACCATAAAAACTCGTTAACCTGCTGGTACAACATTCCGGCAGTAAAATTACCACCTAATCCTTTTATAATTAAATGCCTGCAACCAAAGACGACTCGACTGCTATGAATGCTACACTTTATCGCAATTCTTAGGAGAGAGATTTAATAATAATAATAATGAAAAGCAAGCCGAGGTACTCATTCTATAGCAACAGGCTCAATTTTAATGGACACTGGCACGGAGCGACGCGATTATTTTGAGTTTATTGCTCCTTTGAAAGGGAATCTGCGGCCAGTGTCGTGAAGACTTGTTTCATAGGTGTTTGGATTGCCCACCTGTGAGAGCTCGAGTTCATTTTTTACGCTTCCCCACCAGAAGAGGAGGCTAGTCGACTGGATAATATCGAAGCCGCAGATCGCCTGGAGGCCAACATCTTCCACACAATAGCAGAGGGGCGCTTCTCTCATCTGTTGTGCGAGTTGCTGCAGCAGCCGCAGTTAGTTGAGAAGCACTTCTCGCAGCAGCAGCAGCGAAATATTTTCGAGCGCCGATTATTCACCTGTTGTGTTTACAAACAAAAACACGGCAAGCAAAACTCCGCGCCGAAAGTTCTGTTTCCCGCAACATGGTGAGGCACTCCATTCATCCTGAGGCCCTTTAAATTTAAAAGGATTTAAATAGCCGCAAAGATGGTTGAGAATAGGGAGAGGGTGTATATAGATGTGAATATTTCATTAATTTGAATAGTGAACTTTTAGGGTAGATGTTTCATTTAAAAACGCGAAGAAATTATATTTTTTGTTTCAGTGCATGGCTCAATAAGTTATCAATTGACTCCCCTTCTTTCCATCATGCTAATCCAGCTTATCCTGCTCGTCCCCACCTTATTCGTGCCAACCCCAGTATCGTGCGACACCCCTCAGACAACTATCGGCCCCGTGATTCGCGACACGTGCCACAACAGTTCATACTACTACCGGCATGAGTGCATCTGCTTCTCCGACTCGCAAATCCACTGTCCTGGAGAGTTCACCGCCTTCCTCACGGTGGACGCCGCGCAGACTGTGCCGTCGCACATGCTGATTCAGTGCGAGTCGACGTCGCCCCTTCCCGAGGCCCTGGTGCCCTCGTCGTCCACTAAGACGGTAGTCCTCACGGACTGCACCTTCGGAGAACACCCCTTGCTCAGCAAGCCGGCACTGCACGTCACTGACTTTTCCATCTACTGCCGGCCTGGCTTCGAGTATAGACTCTACTCAAGCAACTTTGAAAATCTGAAGAACCTCAAGTTCCTGCACATTTGGTGTCCCAGTTTGGTGTCTGTCAGCGGCAATGCGTTTAAACACGTTTCCAACGCCCTCACGCAGCTGACCATTCGCGGCTCACAGCACTTGCAAACTCTGGAGGCCAAGTCTTTTGAAAACCTCAAACACCTGTCCACCTTGAAAATTAAAGACAACCAGAACCTGAGCAAGCTCCCGGACAGTGTTTTTGCGGGGTTGAAGGAACTCAAAACCTTATCTCTCGACCGCAACGCGCTCAGCAAACTGCCTTTGAATATTTTTGACGGGCTGGAAAAGCTGACCGACTTGTCGATCGTAGGAAACAGTTTGCTAGTGTTGGAGCCAGCCGTTCAACCTGGGTCTATCCCCGTGCCAATTTATTCTGAAAGTGGGCAGCAGGTTACCGACTACCAGGTCGACAAAGACTCAATTTTAAAGCCTTTGGTGTCCCTAAAGGAATTGAATCTAGATTCGAATGTGTTGCCACGTTTGGATGTACTCAACCAGCTGAGAAACTTAACTCGATTGTCGTGCCAAAACTGTTCCCTGAACGCTGCAGGTCACAATGCAATTGCAAATCTGAGTCACATTGAATACCTTGATTTGTCCAACAACTCGATTACAAATTTGCCTGGCGGTTTTCTTAGGGCTTCCAGCTCTCGACTTTTGTCACTAACATTAACTAACAATGATGTTCCTCGTCTAATTGTGTCAGAACAAACTTTTGAGGGGCTGATGGTTTTGCGACATCTGAACCTTAGCGCTGCCTCCTTACACAATATTCCACTGAAGTCTTTTAAAGATTTAAAGAAGCTGAAGGTCGTGGACTTGTCGCGAAACAAAATCCAAGACTTACCAGGGGATCTTTTTGAAGAAAACGAAAACTTGGAGAAAGTTAGTTTTGCGAGTAATTCCATCTCAGTCTTGCCGAATGATCTGTTCGCAAATTTGACTCAAATGAGAGAGCTGGACCTTTCCGACAACCTGCTATCCCGCATCCCCTCTTTCCTTTTTGAGGATTCCCTCAGCATCACAAAACTGTCCTTCAGCGGGAACAACATTCGGTCTCTTGGAACGTACGACCTACTCGGCCTCTACAGCATCGAGCACCTAGATATTTCCAATAATTTTGTGTCCACCGTCGATCCCGACACCATGTTCAACATTGCATCGAGCAAGAGAAATTACATGGAGTCTAGTATCAAAGCGAAATCACGCAAACAGACCACACTGAGGCACCTGTCGATGGCCAAGAACAAGCTGAAACACCTGAACCATAATATATTCTCCACACTAAATAAACTGGAGATATTGGATCTGAGTGAAAATTTCCTAACGTCGGTGCCAAATTTACATCGTAAGTGAATCAAAAAGTTGCTGATATCGCAATAAATGTGATTGGACTTTCTTTTCTGTTTACAGATTTAATGAATTTGCGCGTGTTATCCTTGGCTGGCAATCAGATTTTGGAGCTACAGAGCCCACTTTTTTCGGACGGCTCAAATTTAAGATCGGTTTCTTTTAGTAACAATAAGATTCACCAATTTTCTCCATCCCTTTTCACGGTATTCTCTTAAAATTTGTGTTGCCTAAGTAATATAAAATAAAATTATGATCCACAGGGGCTCGACTCGTCTCTTTTACACGTAGATTTTTCACACAACGCCCTGGCGGAATTTAACACTCCGGCGCTGGCTGGCTTGAAATCTATCACGCACTTGGACTTGTCATACAATCAGTTGACGAGCGTCGATTTTTCTGCGATTCCGACCATTAATTGGATCGATTTGTCCAACAATAATTTGACTTTCAAGGTAAGAAATATACGGTGTTTCGCTTTTTTTTATTTTAAGATGTGTTATACTCACAGGAGTCAGGATGGGTGTTTTATCGGCCCTTTGGCTCAACGCAGAGACTATCAAAGCACAGTGGTCAGTGGGGTCGAATGGCGACTTTCTCTAACTGCACCGAGCTCCAGTATTTGGCTTTGTCAAATAATATGCTGTCACAAATTCTACTTGATATTCGAAGATTAGAAAACCTTCGACATTTGGATTTGACTCACAACAAGTAAGACACTATTTCATTGTTCCATTTTTCAGTTAACTAAAAATATTTTATTTTAACTGCTGGTTCAAACTAGTTTCCAATTAACCAGGTAAATTTGTAAGAGCTTCATTTTTCGATTTTGTATGCAAATGTAAATCATCGCTAATATAAGGTGAAATTTTTTACATCTTTAAAATTTTCAATTTTTCCAAAATTTCCCTTGAATCAAAGTTTGCTAAAAAATAAAATGTTTAAGTTTTCAGCAATAAAAAATGAATAATGCGCACATGCGCAGTTAAAAAAACATGGGATTTAGCAGTCTTGATTGATTGAAATTTTAACAAATTAAGTCTATAGAGAGAAAAAACTAATAATCTGAATTCTCATGATTTCCACACTTGATCAGCAGTTTAATATCAATTTTTTTCTATCTCCTTTCACTTTCATGATGTTACAGGAGCCCTATAGTTTTTTCTTTTTAATTAATTGCACGGAGCGTAAATAATTTTTGTTTGCAACTAAAGGTAATTTATTTCAACAGCATAACACAAATCGAATCGCAAGATTTGCAATATATGTCAAACAACATCACGGTTGATCTGCGATACAACAAAATTTCTTCACTGCAGCTGCGGCAAGAGGATTTTGAATCGGACGGCAAGACATACGCAGACTTAAAAAGTAACGTGCGAATTTTGCTGGACCACAACCCTGTGTCCTGCGATTGCAATCTGCCCAATTTTTTGCGCTACCTACACGGTGACGCAAGGTTAGTTTCACATGACAAAATGCAAACGGCGCAGCTTGTCGGCGAAAACCTGGCCTGCTACTTGCCGGTTTCAATGCGCGGAAAAAAGTTGTCAGAAATTGAAACTTGGAGCCATTACTTGCTGCCTATTTTAGGACTGTGCAGTACATTTCAGTGATCATGTAATATATATTTGAAACATTGTGGGAGCGAAGCAAGTAACAAAATTGAATCGACCGGGTCTTGCATTTATTTCTATGAGAAATATGATTGTACAATTAACTTTGTGTATTTATGTCATTAAGATTTGATGTGATGGTCTTCCTTTCTGTTAGAGCATTAATATTCACATTAATCATACTCGTCCAGTAACGTTTGGTATCTTTGCCTAATATCAAAATTATGAATATTCAATTTGATTCAATGCACGCTCTTCTTAAATGTGTTGAAGTAATGAAATTGTATAACGGCACTATGTGTTAAGAAAATTTATTTGTCGTACGTATTTGTTTCTCATAATTTTTAAACTGTGTTTTTTTGTCCGTTTTGTCACTCAAAAATTACATTATGAAATAACAAAATTGCTACTTAAATTTAATTTTTTTCTGTGCATTGCATGATTTTGGTTGAGGGGTGTCATTCAAAACACGATAGTAATTATTCTATTTTTTTAAATTTTTCTAACAAAATTACCCACACAAGATTTAACAAAAATAGAAGCACAAGCCACCATTTATTTTATCTGTTTATTGTGGAGGAAATATTATATATTTAGTTAAGTACACTACTGTGTTGCTTAAATAAATTAAACAATGATTATTTTCGCTTTTTTACCTTTTTTTTTAAACCGCGCGCGCAGGATAAATAAATTATGGTATTATTTATATTTTGTATGTATGATATTTAACAATTCCCGTATGTATTCCTTAGCGCTTTCCCTATATGATAAGAATAAAGACGGCCTCGGACCTTGTGTTTCTGGATTGTAGATCACCTTTAACCATGCTACAACCACCTCCTAAATGAAAACAATAAAAATACTTTAGAACACTTCCGCAGGCAGCCTCTGGATCTGTACGTTGTGTGGTTGTGCTCATTGTTAGGTTGTGCTCCACTGTTCACTGTTGGCAACACTGTAGTTTGTTTTGATTTGATCGATTGGTCAGGGTACGGGTAAATTTTCAGCGTTTTGCTGTGAGCGCTAAGTACATATTAAAGTCGTGGTTTCTAAGATTGCTCGAGTAGTTTGAGGAGGCGCCTCTTTTTATGAATAGTAAGATATTTAAATCTTTGAAACTATTTTCATGCAAAGTTGACTATTTAAATTTACAACAATTATTATATGGTCATAAAAGGTGTTTCATTTCGCTGTGTGTAACATTGTAGATTACAATGCCACTATTCACCTGAAACACTGCAATAAAAAATCCATCATCATTTATTCTCGTCAATTTATTTTCAGGAAGCTAAAATGGCTCTAGGGAAATGGGAAAAGCATCATCAAGAAATTCTAATAGAAAAGGTGCGAGTGAGAAAATGTCTTTGGGACATTCGTCATCCCGATTACCGCAACGTCAATAAAAAACAGGTTTTTCAAAGTTAAATTAAGTAATGTCGTGTTTTTACTGTTTTATGAATTTCATTTTTAGACGCTTTTCGAGGAGGTGGCGGATGAGATGGAACTAATTAGGCCTGGAACTTCTGTCGATGATGTAAAAAAGCGCTGGGGGAATCTCCGTTGTCAATTTTCTGAGAACATCAGGGCTTCCAAAGGCAAGGATGGAGGTCCTGATAAACCAAGGAAATTATGGTGCAAATCGTTACTCACCTTTTTGAGCGATGTCACAATTCCCAGGGCGCAAAAACAGCGAAAAGGATTAGAGGTATGAAACCAATCCCTGCAAGTTGGCGCGCTTAATATTTTGTTTATTTTTATAATGCTTTACCATGACACATTGAAATAAAACATATTTCACTCTAAATGCTGAGTAAGCCCTCAATCTTGTCTTTACCTAAAAAGCATAAAGGAAAAACACTTCAGATGTTAAATTCAATAGGCTTTACAGTCCATGATAATTTCAAGTATGTTATGAAATTTAAAGGCGTTAAATATTTGGAAAGATAAAATGCTTACTTATTCTATGTATACATTATTATGTATTCTTTTACATAGACTAATTTGTATTTTCCCTTCCAGGTACCTAAGAGCGACATGGTCTCCGGCACAGAGAGTTTGACTGCAGAGATGGAGGCGCCAAGCCTGCACGACGAGGTAAGCACCCGCACCTCTTCCAACTTCCAACAGTGCGAAGTGAACTCGGCAGAAAACTGTTGCTTTTCGCCCATCCGCCTCAGTCTCGAGCTGGACAAGCATCGAAAACTCACCGACTGCGGGCTCGATTCACTTGCCGCCTCCGGAGGCGGGCTCGTGCTCACCTCACCGTCGTTAGCCTCCGCGTCTGGAACATCCGCGCTTCCCTCCCTCCGCAACATGGATCCAATCGACAAATACGCGCACTGCGTCGCGTCCGAGCTGCGCTTGATCAGACAACAGCAGCAACTCACGCTGGCCAAGTGGCACATCCAGAACATCCTGTTCCAAGCGCAGTTTGGCATGCTTGCCGGCCCCCCGGCAAACCTGGCATTCAGCAGCCCGCCCTACCCCCAGGACACTATTGTCAACTGGCAGCAATCTACCCCAATTCAGGTTATCGCCACGGACGGCGAAACTTCCAAAGAGACAAGCTCTTAATTTAATTTTGTTTTGTTTGACTGAGCTTATGGGATGGACCGTGCACGCCTCCCCTGTTTTGTGATAATCTCATTTTATTTTGGTGCATCAGTACAAATAATACTCTTCCTTCCTTCAGCCATAAACTGTCACTAACGGTTTTTAGTTCAAGATTTGCCGTTTGTGGTGTGTCAGTCTGAGAAAACCAAGTTTTCCAAGGATTATCAAACTGTACGCTCACAATTGCACCAAAATTGTTTCTAGAATCAACCAAAATATTGCAATTATTACGATTATCAAGCTAGTACCTTTATATAAAACACAAAATGATCTCCTGTAACAAAACCTATTAAATAATAATTAAGACCTGAATTACAAGTAAATAAAACATGGTAGTTTAGTTTTTTAAACGTCTTTAAAATCTAATTGCAAAACTGAGGTGGTGTCCGATTAAGCCAAACATTTAGACCATATCATTGCTAATGATAATGTATTTTAAATTCAAATGATATGAAAATTGGTTTATCCTAAGCGAGGTACTAAACAGCAATGTGATGCTTTTACGTGCCAGGAAAATTATTTAATTTTGTTCAGATTGCCATGTTGCATGATATGGCCTAATTGAACAGGATCCAGAAGGTTAGATTGTTTAAGTGTTGAAACCTACCGATGAAAAATAAATAGAAAAACTTCATTCAGTTGAAGGTTTTTGCAATAATTTGTTATTTATTATACATATACTTGTTTATTCTTGCAAAGTTGGTACATAAAAATGCGAAAAATACAAAGGAAAGCAAAAGTCCAGCACGGAGGCGGCCTTCGCGCGTACGTCCCAGCTCAGGTCCCTGTTGATTTGCACGCCTGGTAAACGCTGCCTGTCGACATACTCTTGTGGGACTCCGTTGACGGCGTATACAAAATAATAAAGCGGCGCCCGCGTAATGTCCATTGCGTAGCTCTTCTTCTGGTTTAGCTGCATGCCATTGTTCTCACCACAGATGAAAATTCATTAGAGGCATGGGTATAACTAACCAATTATGACATAAAAATATGGATTAAAAACCTGCACAACGTTGCGGCTGCACGCCTCTATTTGCATTAGTTATAGTCGAGTGACACAGAAAGGTCTCGCGAGCATATTAATTAGAAAAATTCACTTGCTATTCAGCTTCAGCCAAGTACAAAAAAATAATGAGAGAAGCGACTAATTAGAGGAACTGTCAAATGAAAAACTGGTGATAATTATTATAATCCAAGATGTGTCTCACTTTATTATCATCATCGTCATTATTATTAATCTCATCGATCAAGTCATAAGTCTGAGAATAAATATGGGAATGAGAAAATAACACACCAACAAGGGAGTGAACGGGGGCGAGTGTTGCTTAATGGCCCATTTCTTTACGTTTACAGCAGTTGCGTGTTCACGAATTTATTATTTCACTTATTTGCCTCTCTAGAAGTGGCAACCTTTGCTCTGCTTTTCACGAGGTAAAAGCGCGTGAGTATACATTCGGCTCGGCGACGGGCATTCTTTTATTGTGGCACAAAAAGCTCAAGTCCGTGCATAGAGAGCGGCAGGAATAAACAATTGATTTTCTCGTCTCTTTGTATTTAAGCAGATGCGTGAGAAGAGTTGGAAGAAAGAATGCAACACCAAAAATAGAGGGATGCTTTCCGTGCAAACGCGCGCGTTACGTGTCCCTGTGTGTGTTTATAAGCATTAATTCGTAACAACATCAATGCCTGAGTAAGTGTATATATATAAGGAATATATTATGCACTGACATCAAAACTTTTGAACTCGTTGCGAGGCTCAGAGCCTGCAATTAAAACGATGGACAGGATTCCGCAAAATGAAAATTGTTCCCCTTGGAATAATAGGTGTATAATTGCAACATGGATGCGCAGTCGTGAAAGTCGGATTTGTAGGAGGGTACTTCATTAAGGCGTAAAGCAATTTGGACTAGTCGATAGCTATGATACATTTTATACACGATATCATTTTTAGTAGATTGGAAAATGACGTCAAAATTGATCACTTTAGGCCTATGCGTTCACTTACCTAAAAACTTTTAACTTCTTAAATTTAAACTTATCATCTGGAAAGTCTCAAATCATCAGCAGCCACGGAACAATAATATCGGGAAATAATTTCAGTTTTGGTTGGAAGATACAAACAAGTTACCTGCCGGCATAGACAGGCAAACGCAATCATCCTACAGTCAATTATTATTTAAGTTCAAACTTCATGCACATATCTTTCAACTTCTCAGCAGGAAAATAGAGACTTTCAACGTGACCCCTCAAGTCTATTTATAACTTTACAACAATTTTTATGTGTTTTACTGTATAATCAGATATATACAATAATATAATTATCATAATTGTATGCAGAGGCAAAAGGGTGTGTATATAGGTATGAGTAGAGAAACATTTCCACGCTATGTACGCTCAACATTCAAATATATTCAATAAATAAAACTGGAATACAGTAGTGACTACATATTCGTGCTGAGATTTCATTAAAACCAAAAAATTCTAAGAGTCGTTTCCTAACTCAACACCGAGTATCAACAAATACACACCAAATTGGAGCTCATTTTGCAAAGTTAGTTGCGCGCAGTATAAAAATAGGAATGCAGTGAATTTAATGCAAATATATTGTGCCCATATGTTACACACATTTTCTTCCAACGCGATTACAAAAGACATCGAGTTTTACTTGAAATTTCGGCTTTTAAAGTTTTAATTCACACTCAGTGATATGAAATATTTTCCGGAAGTGATGCAAATTTTGGGTTTTCAAACGATGCGTTGCTTACAAGACGGTGTCGAGCATCTCAAGTGACTGTACGATTTTCTCGTCTTGCAAACACCAATCCACAAGCTCCTCGATGGTCACCACTCCATCTTTGTTGGTGTCAATTTGCTGCAAACAGATCACATTACGTCCATTAAAACCCTTTATTTGCCGGCTCGAGGGTTCAGCTTCCGAGATTCCACCGTAATACTGCGCGCCACTCAAAGTAATCGAGCCGCGAGGGAGAAAATGGCAAAGTGCTTTTTGCACGTAAGCGTCGGAATCTATTAGCGTTTGTCAGCGGTAATCCATATCGGCAAATCCTACGGGAATATTTCCAACGGCGGCCGCTCGGTTTTTTGCTGTCAACGCTGTGTTACTGAACTGTGACTTTTAAGCCGTAAAATTGACAGCCAGGCTATTATCACCGCGAATATAAAACTCGGTATAATATGAAAGTTCTGCACGAGTCACCCTGGAAACATAAATCTCCGCTGATCTGGCATCAGTATCGAATAACAAGGATACGCGAAATTATCCCAAAACAATACTTTGACTGAACAATTTTTCCCCTTTTAATAAAAAATATATCTATCTAGTTTTATAAGTGAACTATATTTTGTTATAAAAAAATAATCAAATATAAAACCAATTCTTTCGCAAAATTAGACAAATGTTAGATAGTTAACGAGATAATAAGTACATATTTTAAATAATCCTCCACTATGTTTCAAAATATCGTTGGGTTAAATTTTTGCTAACGTACTTTTTTTAAATTCAAGAGAATTAAAGGGGATAACTAATTAAAATTTTAAAACGCACATAACTATAAAATTATAAATTCTATTCCGCTCACTTGACTTGCCCAATTTCCATTGGCTTCTACGAATTCCAACCCCAGGAAGCATTGAGACGTAAATTTACCACGAAAATAGAATACGAAAATCGATACGCGTCACATCAGTCCTGACGGAATTACCAGCATCAGAGAGAAAAGCGAGCTCAAAGTGTGATTTCTCGAGGGGGATCGTTTTACTCACATGGAAGATTTTCTCAACGTGCTCTTTCGCCGAAGTCGTCTCAACTTGGGGCTCCGTGTTCCTGCCGAGCATGTCGTATATGGAGTTGACGACGTCCAGCATTTCAGCCTGGGTGATCAGTCCGTCCCCGTTCAGGTCGTACAGTCCGAATATCCACTGCAGCTTCTCTTGCACGGTGCCCCGCGAGACTCTAGATAAAATATTTAGGAAGTCCTGGGAAGGAAGGAATTCATGACACTTATTAAGCAAGGCCGCTATTTTATTGCTATTTACTTCGAATCCAATTTTGCCGTTGTTCTGGCCCTGTTTTATCGTGTTGAAAACGTAGTGTGCATACTGCGAGGCGTCTGTAAACATGAATCGCACAACTGGTTTAGTTTTCCTCAGTGAAAACTTTATTGTCAGCTGTAAATCGGACAGGGATATTGGAAAAATGAGCGTAAAGCAAAATTACGGCGGATATTTTAGTAAAATTAAATTCTGACAAATAATAAAAATAATGTAACCTTTTCCGTCATGAATTAAATTAAAAATAAAATTAGTTTCTGAGCTAAAAACTGATATTTCACAATCGAAATACTATATAGTTTTAAAATCCGCCTCTATCAAACCGAAAATTCACCATTGAAACCCAAGCAAAACTTCCCATCCATGAAATAAAATGATTGACCCAAATTATTAAGTTTCTTAACGAATGTTATTTATTGGTTATTCCGCAGCTGTGCGCGCCACTAAAATGTCTAATTGCGTGATTGATTAAATTGAATATATAATTATATATATACGGTATACGAATCCGTGAATTGCAATGAATTTGATCTTCTTCCATTTACTGCACGTCAAAATATAATTGAATCAATCACGCAATTAGACATTTTAGTGGCGCGCACAGCCATAGAATAACCAATAAATAACTCGTGGGTCCATTCAGCCGCTAATAATAGCAGTATTGTTCTATTCCATCTGGCAAAATCAATATACACCATTGCCAATTGTGCAACAGCCGGCGATAGAGAAAGAGAGCGGATATAAAACGGAAACAATCACCGTACTAGGCAAGTCGCTATACTTTTGTGAATTAATCATGCTCTTTGTCCTACCTCCTTGCGGGAAGAATTGCGAAAAAATTGCTTTGAAGTTGTCCTCATCGACGAGACCCGTGGGGCATTCCTGTTGGAATTAATACCGTCAGCACATACGAGAGCGAGGGCATAAAAGCAGCGAACACGCGCGCTGGTCTTGCCTGCTAGGGCGCAAAACAGTGCAGCGCGGACAAACCTGTTTGAATCCCCTATAGATGAGTTGGATTTCCTTGCGGGTGAACTTTGTCGAGTTCGCCAATTTTGCCAGCTCCTCGGTGCGGTGCCGCCGCGGCAGCTGGTAGTTCAGATCCTCCAGGTCCAGATCTGCCGAGTATCGCGTGTGGGTGGTTGATAAAAAATTGAGCCGGAAAGCGAGAGAAAGCAGAAGTGTCAGCCGAAAAGAGTGATATAGGTGCAGCACCACCATTGATTTTATCCATATTTTAGCGGGCTCTTCTTTCCCTCGCTTCCGACTCGCGTGTCAGATTCGTCACTCCAGCACGCACGCACGCACGCTGGCTGGCTGGCACGCCGAGCTGAGCGAGTAAGTAAATAATACGAGACACACTCACCCTTCTTCACTTTCTTGGCCATCGGCGGTGCAGTGTGCGATTCTCGCGCTACGCTCCTAATCGGTGCACCGAGAGCACGCTCTAATGTGCGGGTATTACTAGACGCTCATTAAAAACTAACTGTTGCATGCATAAATAAGCTACACACGGCACAGGCATTCAGTCAATACTGCGCTGGTGATCCCGGGTAAAGTGTTTTGAGTGCCGACCGAGCGAGTACGAGCTGTGCGCCGCGCTCGCTCGCTGGCTGCTCCAGCTCCTTGCAAATGTAAGCCACTCCTGCGCAGTGCTCTGTCATTACACACGATTCGCCTGCCTGCCCGCCCGCCTGCCAGCCTCCCTCGCGCGCGCCTCTGCTCCTCTAAACGACGATTATTGCGCCTCTGATATCCCTTAATTAGCTGGCGGCCGCATTCGCACTGAATTTTTTGCCCCCGCGTCCGTGGCAAAAAGCGAGAAATGCGCCGGCAGGAAATTTCGCCCCGAGTTTGTCGGCTTTTCGACACTTTCACACAGTTGGGGAAAACATCTTCGTTACCAGCTCGATCGCGTGTTCACGAGACTAGTAATCAAAAGCTTGTTTCTTCTACGCTTTATGGAGTTGTAAAATTTTGTTTTATTAGCCCTCTAAAGGCAGACTTCGTCAGCGTAAAACAGGATGAGCTTTTACCTTGTTAGCGTAAACCACATTTCATAAAAGGAGAAAATAAGTAATTCCGACTTTCATCAGCACAGTACTGGCTATTTTGAGATCTAATGGACACTCCGAGGCGGAATCAAAATGTTAGAACGGTGCTTTATTTTCATTTAACTTAATTTACTCTGGCAGCAACCGGAATGGAAACCAAGTCGTTTATTACAAACCGCTGTTAATTGAAAAAAGAAGTAAACCCCATGGGCTCGTTGTAAATAAAACTGTCCTTTGGGGTACGGACGATGAAATAAAGGAGTCGATATGCGACCTTAAATGGAGGCAACCTGCTGAGCAGCTCTGCAAGAGCGTTGCCTACTTACAGGCGACTTTCCATATACAAAGGCACAGCCAAGACTCGTTGCATGCTGCATATGGTCTCGTTTTAAACGCTTGAGCGAACGGGGACTTTTTCTCTTGGCTGCCAGTCATTCTGTTTGTGCAAACAATCGTATAAGTTTACTTGTATGCGCTTAATTGAGCTGAACGGGTGAAGACAAATGGTACTTGTTCCAGCCAGATGATCAGAAGAATTTAATTTTTGTTTGCGAGACGCATAATTTTCCAAGTGACTCACTTATGCCAATCGCAATTGCTTCAAGAGTGGATTTGTTTGATGTTTGCGAGTATAAGAGAGATGGATTGTAGAAAATCTTGTTATGGTGATGTATTTGAGGAAGTGAGTATTTGCACTCAATGTTTCAATGCGGACGGAAACTTGGCAGGAGAAAAAATCACTGACCAGATCATTGGTTTAGACCCAAAGGGACCATATTTCATCCGCGTTAAGCCCAGATTCCAGGCCTGGATCGATGCGTTCCATGTGGGCGAGAGAGAGGTAAGAGCATAGAGCCACGGGTCAAAGCAAAACTTGCCAAATGTGCTAAACGTAGAAATTTATTCAAAAATTTACATCATGACGTACGTCCGTGCAGCGTAACTGCATGCCTGAAAAAGGATCTTTTGTTGAACAAACGAGCTAGTGTTTCTACATCGTCTCGTTTTGTATTCCCTTTTACATATGCATAGCAAAAATAAACACGGCCGCTGAATAATTTACAGAGAGCACCGCTATTTACTCGCCAATTCGAGTCGCAAATGAAAACGGCTATGCACGTGGTTTTTGTGCGGGCCTAATTTTTACCGCTCGAAAAGCCGAGCAGCTCGTTTGTGTTCAGGGTGACTTTAGGTAGTGCCCTGAAGATGAAAGCGCACTGAACCTTGCACACGTTGTCCTCGAGGACGGCTTCTGGTTTGAACGTGCTAGCCAGTTGGAAGCAATTTCCGATCTTGAGCGATTGGCACAGCGGCTGAAAGTAGAATCAATGAGGTGGGTATTCATTGTTTTCGTGCCAAATGCCAGCGTAAAGTGATTAGCATCGACTTGGCTGGAAGCCACTCACCCCTTCCGAAGTGCAGGTGCACATGACACAGGGTGATATTTTCTTGGTGGCGCCCAATTCGATTTCCTGTCCTTCCTTTGTGCACGACTTTTGCTCCTTCCACAGACTCAGGTCAATCGACGGAAGAGATTTGCATTTCACTCGTGGGTTCCTGCGGAATGAATTTTGTTAAAACTGTGAAAATCCCAAGAGAATGTATGATAATCATTTGATTGACTTTTAATTTCAATGCTCAAATCAAAACTATTAAAACAGAGTTATATTTGAGTTTGATCGACAATTCAAGACTGTTCGATTAGTTTTTTCATAGTATTTAAATTCTTGTCCCTCTGTTAAAAATTTTAATTCCTCATTCTTCGCTCCGAAAATGAGGTTGCAGTTGTGTTGCTGATCCATAAAATATAAACACAAATTTTAAACTTAAAAGCTTTCCAGAATGGAAATTTGTTTTTTCAGCAGTGCGAGGGGCGAAATTTTACGGCATTTCTTAACTCATGCAATATTTACTCGCTTCGCTCGTTTCCATTTTTAGACATGGCGCATTCCGAATTCGAAATCCATGAATGCGTAACGCTCACTCTCGACAAGCTTATAAAATATGCATGAAACGAGCTGCGATGAATGCAGCCGCCGAGCCTGCCACTCGCAAGAACGGCAGAATTGTCCAGCGTTTTGCGAAATCATCGACGCGGAAAGCATGCATGATTTTTGTGCACCCGCTCGATAAATTAACGACTCTATTTTCCTGGCAGAGTTTGCGCGCAAATTGATTTCGCCACCGCTATGCCGCTCGCTCTGATCCGCGCCTGTCTCGCGAAAGCCAATCAAGCGTGCAGAAAGATAAAATTCAAAACGGCCCGTGTGGCAATAAACTTTTAATGGACGTTTTATCCATGTATGTTATATCGTCCGCACGAACAGTGCTTATCTCGATAATTCGAAATTCGATGCCGTAAAAATTACACGTGTAGCAAGTGAAGCTGAAAGCATACAGGGAATGAAACTCACATGAATGGGTGCACCAGGTCCATGAGCGATTTTTGGATGGACGTCACGCCGTCGCAGTTGTCGCACACGATTTTCGAGAGGGTCGCCCGTCGGATCTCCTCCAGCTGTGGTTCCGTGAATCGTACCAACGGGTCTGAGTTCTCGTACCAAAACCGATCGCACTTTTTTAGCACGTGGAACTGCCTGCCGATGATACAAGCAAAGGTGGGTCCGACCAAACCTCCCAAAATGGCCCTCTCGGCCAAACCACCGGGGAAAAGATCGATGTCGTCCACGTGTTTGTAAATTCTTTTGAAGGATCTAATCAGGTTGTCGGGAATTTCTCCTCGAAGGTCGTCAAAAGAGCTCACGCGGGTCAGATTGCAATGCTCTCTGTAGTTGTTGTATCCGGTTATACCATGCTCACGAGCTGTTTAACACTTTTTAGTTTCTGCTTTGGTAAATTTAAAAAATATCAAACCTCTCTGAATGTTGATAGCAGCCAGATCCATTCCCGAGAAAGGGATTCGTTTGTCTTCGAAGAGGTGGTTAGTCACTTCCTCGGTAATGTGATTGTCCAAGTTCTCCATGGGGGTGGTGGCTAGGCCTCTGAGCAGTTCGTCGACCATTCCTGGCTCGTACAAAAGGTCCGGGTTGAAGAAAGTGTCACGCAGCCGCACGCTTGGACCCGAGTGCCCGAACAAGTGATCCATTCTGCCCAAATTTGGCTTCAGGAGGCTGTGGCCGAACCGGAAAGCGGCTGCTGCGAACTCGTTGACTATTGTTGCGTCGCATGTGGGGTCGTAACCTATGACGGCGAGTAAAAAATCGAACTGAATGAAAATTTATGAGTATGATATTTTTAGGATACCTTCGTAATATCCACTGCCTTGCAACGCCAAGTCAAACTTTTGGATGCCTTCCATGCCGAGCAGTCGTGGCAAAAATTCGCTGTAAACCATGTGCTGCGTGACCGCGGACAAAATTCGCCTCGCGTGTAAATAAAGCGTATCAGCGTTCCAGTGCCTGTTTAGCTTAGACAATTCGGCAACAATTCTGTTGTGCTCTCGCATGAAAACCGTATGAATCGCAGCGAGACCTGGCTGTTCGGACGAACGCGCATCACCTGAGAAAAAAGAGCTGTCTCACCGCGTACGTTTTTTGTATCCAACTCTCAAATACCGGCATTGAAACATTTTCCAGACTGCGATCTGCACTCGGGATGCGTCGTAATTTGGGGCATCAAGCTTTTGCCTCTGTTGGGGTGTCTGGTGACATTTAGGAAGCCACCGTTCGATCTGAGTAATTCCATTTTGCACGAGTCCGACCCGTAAATGAAAGAGGCATCGATGAAGGCGGTGACCTGGTTCAACTGCTCCCTCGGGCCAAGGGTGAGTTGGCCGGGCAGGGAGCGGGTGACCTGGATGCATACTGGCTTCCCGGTCGTGCTGTTAATGTTGGGGTAGTAAGGATCGTTTGCGGGCACCGGAATTGGATAGCATTCGGGGTGGAGGGTCACCTGAGAGTCGCACTCTTTGCACTCGAGAATGGAGTTTTGGAAACCTAAATTATAAGACGCGCTCACCAAGGATGTTTACTCAACTAATTCCACTCACCTGTGTGAACTGGGGTGTGCGTAAGATCGTGGTCGAGCAGCTGGGCGAACTGCATAAACATGAGTGTGTATCTAGTGTGAGGGAAGCTGATGTCGTCGTGGATGCTGGTCGAAACAAGTCGAGCGCTCGGAAGTGGCCCTCCAATAAGAGACGTTGCTCGGGGGATGCTCAGCCCTTGAAGCAGAAATTCGGTCACATTTGCTTTAGCAAAGTCTCGATTAAACTTTACCATCATCGTACGAGGAGGGCAGCAGGCGCGTGAATGCCCTAAGTGATTTTCCGAGCTCAGGTCTTTTCAGGTTGTTGCACCAGCCCGTCGCCGTTCTGAACTTGCTTGTATGGTCGCAAGGCAAGGTCTGCTCGTCGCACTTAAACACCCTAGGAATAACTATTTCTTCTGAAATATCGACGGTCGGCAGCAGACTGAGCAGCTCCTTCAGGTCGCGTGGAGCTGGTCCGCTGTGGCCGATTTCTGGGTCGGCGAGTTGTCTGAAAAGTGAGTGGGCTAGAAACCGATTCCCGCGGGGCAGCTTGCGCGAATATATCGCATTTTAAAATGTATATATACCCCTGAAGGAAGCTGCTGACGAAACTGGCAGAGGCGAATTGCAACAGAAGCGACGTGTTGGCAATTTCAGTCGCCTGGATGGTGGGCCGATTGAATCCAAACGCCGTGCCGGTGGGCGAGTGCGGGTGTGCGGTTTTTTCTGCACGAAAGGGAACTTTTGTCAGCATCCGCAATTCGAGCTTTAAATTATTATTTACTGTTTTGGAAGAGCGACAGCTCCTGAGCCAAAACTTTGCTCGCGTCCTCTTTGGCTACGGAAAAGGCCTCGCTCAGCAAAGTTGGTGGCAGTATAAATTTAGGCGACGAGACGTGCCACGGCTTTAGAGTCATTCTGTCCAACGCGTTGCCCCTGCAATTTATTTTGTGGTTCCTGCAACGCGCGCGCTATATTAATCGACCGTGGAGGTCGTCAAAATACAATTAATTACAAGTACGCGTCGTCTTCAAGGAAGACCTGCGGCTGGATGGCGTGAATTTCTGCGTTATCGCAGAGAATGCGCGCCAGACTCGTCCTTCTGATATCGGTGAGCTGATCTAAATTGAAAAAAGAAAATGAGGAGAACGCCGAATTTGCGAAAACACAAGAGAGATCGCGCGCAAAGAGCGAGTGCTCACCGAGCGTAAAAGCCGAGGGGGGCAGGTCGTTCTCAAACCAATATCTGTCACCGTGCTTCAAGTAGTGGAACTGCAGGCCGAGCAGGCAGGCAAATGTTGGTCCAACAAGAGCTCCTTCGAGTGGGTTTTCCGAGAGCCCTCCGGCAAACAAATCGATATCGTCGACGTCACTGAAATTTTTCACGCAAATTAAATTTGCTCCGCATTACGCCCGCCACGCGTAAAATATGTACTTGTAGATTTTGTTGAGCGCCGACATCGACTTGATCGACATCACTTCCGCCAAGTCGAGGAAATTATCCACTTTTGTTAGGTTGCAAAACTGCCTCCACTTGGTGTAGCTTGGGATGCCATGGTCCCTGCCTTGTTGAATTATTTGCGCTGCGGTGTCTGAAGCGCAAGAAGAATGAGCCTCATTTTCAAAAATTCATATTTTACTACCTTTTTTAGGCTCGTCAGCGGTGTTCCGTTCCTCGCTGAGATGTTGCAGGAGACCGTTCAGCACGTGGTTAATGCCATCAGACATTTGGACTTTTGATTTTTTCTGTGCAACAATAGTATTCAGATTAGAGATCGGAAGGCGGTGCGATTGGTAGCACTAAACTTGCCTCGTTGTAAAAGTTAAAAGCATTTGGCAGAGAGGAGGCAATAAATTGGAGCGCGGTAATTGCCACGCCGTTACTAATGGCAGCGTTGAAATCCAGATCGTACCCCGAGCTGTAGCCGGCGCTTTGCGGCTTCATTTTGTAAAAATCCATCAAGTTCTGCGGGACAAAAGTTTTACAATGTGCTATAAATGACCGAGTGAGTTGCAAGTTTAGCTCACTTGGCCGAGCAGCACGGGCAAAAACTCGTTGTAGGTGATGTATTGAATCTGGGCGGCCACAATACGCCGCGCCTCTTGGTAGATGGTCTCGTCGCCCCAGTGCGGATTCAAATTAGCCAGCTCGCTTGCCAATCTGTTGTGCTCCAGCAAAAACAAAGTGTGCAGCGCGGTGAGCTCGCCATAGTCGTTAACCCGGGGGTCGCCGGCCAAAAAGCACCTTTTTTGCACACAACAAGCACGCGTTAATCAATAAATCTGGATTGCACTAGTGCATGGCCTGTATTTCCCCATCGTGTTAACCGAGATTACTTCAAAAAAGCTTGGCATTATTTGCTCTCTCAAACCCCAGTGTAGTCATGTTGAACAAACTTTATATTAAAAACTTTGTGACGTCACTCGTTGCATCAAGAATTCTTATAGCATACCCCTCAACAACAGGGAGATGAGGGAAATGAAAATTAATCTTTTAAACATTAATTCGGGCTCTGCCAGCGACTACTGACATGTCTTTTTAAGATCAACAAAAAGTCTACGTGCTTGGCAGCGGGTTTTCGCTCCGAGAGATAAAATATACTTTTTGTTGAGCATGTGAGGCATGCCAGTTGCATAACACGAGCCCGGCAGGGGTTGCACAAGATGAAACTTTAACAAGAAGTCCTTTTCCTCCCTGCGCGCACGTGTGTGTATGCACTGGCGTTTAAGAAGGTGAGCGCCGCAAATGCCAGCCTGCTTTATATTTATTTGATGACCGTCAAAAATTGTTTACTGGGAATTTTGGCAGTCTCTGGTCTCATCTGCGAGCGGCAGCAGGTGCTTGCCACTGTTGGTGACGAAACTGCGAAGCTGACCCTTCGAGCCGGTCCGCAAGAATTTGGCCTCCTCGTAAGAATTTCCATAAACAACCGAGCCGTCAAGGTAGGACGTCGCTTTGTTCAGCTGCTCCCTTGGGCCTGCGAAATTGCGAATTTTGCAGAGTGAGCGGCGCCAAGTTGCGACTCGCCTTCACGTTGCTTCAGAATTTAACAAACGAGAATTAGTTTACCCACCCAAAGTGCAGCCGATGCGCGGTGCTGTGGCCGATCTCACGTACTCTTGACATTTCTTCTCGTGCTTGAAATTGTTGTCAGTCACGCCAATGGGGAAGCACTCCTCGTGGAACTCATTAAAACTGATGGAACAGCATTTCAGGCGCTCGCCTTTTGAACCTGCGGGGACGATACGATTCAAGACAAAGGCTCGAGTGAGAGAGGGTCGTGGATAGATATGCATGCCTTAATTGACTGCCTGAAATAGAACATCTCGTGACGGCTGCCGCGAAAATGGCGATGAAAGGAAATTGCTCAGCTTACATGAAAATTGTAGCCGCCAGCGAGCGTGCATTTGGCTACAAAGCGCAGAGCGGAGAAAAATGAATTTCGCTCTCTTTTGAAAAGCGCACGGATTCTTTTGAAAATATACTCATCGCGGGCGGATCCAATTAAAATGAAAAGAGCACCTGCTGAGTGTTTCCTAGCGAGCAAGCGAACTTTTCCTCCTCATAATTACACCAACTGACAGCAGCAACGTCAGCGTTTTTTTTTCAAACAGTGTGTATTTATACGATTTCTTTCACCCGCTAATCAAAAGGAACACAATAACTTCCGCTGCCGCGTACATTATTCCGCTCGTTAGCGGCGGACAATGCTGACGCTGTACCGCGCGGCGACCGTGTCGTGCCAGTTGCATATCCCCGGATAGAGAAACTCATTCACTCACCTGACATTCGCGGTGCGTGAAAAATATCGTTGGCCACGAATTCTCCCCACACGGCCACGATGGGCATCAGGTGCGAGTGGTTGGACACTTGGTGCTGCGACTCTCTGATCCCTTCGGACACGGTGCTTGCACTCGGAAGGCCCTCTCCGCTCACACTGTGTCGAGGGATACTCACACCTACATTTAAAAGCCACACCAGTTTTAAATATTTTAATTATTTTATAAACAGGTGTCTACAAATAATGAGGTTAAAAGAGAGAAATAATTTTTGTGGGATTTTTAAAGATAAAATGTATACAAAATGTCAAAAAATTTTAATTGTAAGTAGAAATTAAAAGCATCTATCTTCGAGTATTGTGAGCTGTTTATTATTGTTTAACAGTACAGAAATTTCCTGCTCTTCATTGCTACATAAAAACAGCTCGCTATATATCGACGTAATTGCATTTAATTTCAAATGAAACATTATGACCTCGAGTACATCTACCAACAATTTTGTAATGTAATATTAAGTTGAAGCTATAAGAGGGAGTGAAAAAATTAAATTATTTAAGTAATTAAAAACTATTATTTGCTTCTTCCCAAATATGAAATTAAAAATATTTTTTACCTTCTCCATAGTCAGGTGGGAGAAACCTGAGCAGCCGAGTATTCGCTGTGCCCCAGTGTGGATTTTGCACGTTGTTGCAAAACCCTGAATGTGCCCTGTACCTTCGAGGTTGGCACGGGAGCTCGACGGTGATAGGACAATTTTTGCCCAGAGGCGTATTTCTGATGTCCACCAGTGGCAGACCGTGGATCACTTGATCTCGGTTAAGGTTAAATCTAAAAATGGACGCAGATGAAACGATTAAGCATTGCATAGTTTGAAATACTCACGAGTGTACAATGTATTTGGATGCCTCCTCGGCTATGAGCGCCATTTCAGTCAAATTTTGGCTTTTGTCCTTTTTACTACTCTCTGAAAATGACGGATAGCTCTTAAACACCAGATTTGTTGTTGTTGTTTTTGTCTACCTATGCCTCCTTGTTTCTGGAACTTTTGCTCCATGGCCTGGAAAGCCCTGCTGATAAAAGCGTCCGCCTCGATATTGGATATCGTTGGCATATTGACTTTGCTAGCGGCAACGTTATTGCCAATTCTGAACTGCTGCCCCATCGCTAATTGAGCCAGCAGCAGGATTTGCAGGCTGCAGAATCGCAGCGATTTCGATTTGGAGGCCATCGCTGCAATCCGAATTTGAGTGCGTGAGATTATAATTAGTCCGTAAACATCGGCTGCCGCGTGTGCCGCGACCATAGGTCAAATGTCACACGCAGAAATGAGCGTCGAGGATAGAGATCTTGCTTCACTCTCACGCGGTGGATGCCTGAACCGAACAGCCTTCACACTTTTCCTCGATCTCTCCTTTTCGGTTGTTGCAAAGACGAAAAGCGAAATTTGCAACTTGTACAGTCATCCCGCTATTGAGATGAGCCATAGCGCGCTTTTTACAAATAAGCTTTTCTTTAGGTATAATGAATCTTAACTTTTGGAATTTTTATATAAAAATAAAACTTTCCTCTTGTGAAAGTATATTATAGCGGAGGATATTTTCTAAAGAAAATTCTTGAAAGCAAATAAAAGCGAATTTTATGGAAATAAAATAAAAAGCCTGTCACCATGTGCCGGGAAATAACAAATAAAAACATAGGCGACAGAAAAATAAATTTGAAATTCAAAGCAAACCTGTTAAAATAACAAAATCCCGACGTCTGGAGTAGATGCGAAAATGCTGAAGCTATTCCCACGGCGAGATCGAATTCTGCACTCGCTTTCCTGGCGAAGCAACGTCGGCGACGACAGAGAGAAAGGTCGTCCAGCCTCAGCTGGCTACAATGGCAGCGAGATTTGCTCAAATGTCTGATTGCCCATAGAGCGAAAAAGCGAATGTGCGCATCTCTGAGGTAACCTCGATCGCCGTGGAGATGCTCCTTCTTCTCTCTCGCTACAGGCGAACCCGTCACCTGCGAAGGTTAAAGTGCTCGAAAAAGAAACTCCTTCCTTATCTCGGCAGCTCCATTCACGGGCTGAACTTGAATTGGCCCCATTCCCATAATGCCGAGGAAACAAAACAGCAATTTGCAAATGAGAGAGAAAGAGAGAGAGAATTTCCCTGCCACAGCATTGTCAGATGAGATGACATGAGGCGCATATTATTACGTAGCGTGATTATCGCCGCGCGCGGCTGAGAAAGTTTCGGCTTTCGTGCGTGTGTCGTGAAGATTGGGTGCTGTGCTGCGAGGCGGCGATTACGAAATCGCTGAAAATAATTAAGCAGTCGCGGCTGCTTCGCGTTATTCTCTGCTCCCTTCTGCACACTATATTAGCCGCTTATTATTTTATACGCTTCAAGTGCAATCGTGTTTGTTTAGAGGCCGGTCTATCTAATTATTTGTACGCGACGCGAACACACCCCCGAGTGCTGAGTGAGCAATTTAGTGATGATAGGACGCAAACACTGCCGTACGCGTCGTCAAGAGGAAGTGTTCAAATTTTCATCAAAATGGCAAGGCCGCGCAAAGTCCGCCACTGATATATGAGCAGACTCGCGAATGCCGAAAAGTGCTGGGAGTGCTCCTACTCCACCAGAGGAATGCTAATTATTTCATTAGCCTATAATTATTTGTGAGTCAATTTGATTGCGGCAAAACCGCAAATTCCGCTTACATGATTTACAAATTACCGCGGTTTTCTCGAAGAACGTGATTTCCAAAAACCAGTAATAGTCCATTGCAAAATTTAGGATTGGCCATTTTCCGGAGCTAAAAGCGGTCGTGATTTTTCGAACCAAAGGAATTTAATGCAATTTAGAGGGAAAATGAATTTAAACGAAATTATTTATTGTTGTTTACAAGTACATTATTTGTTGACTTCAATAAAACTGCAAACACTTCATTTATAAGGCAGTAGAAGATCCATATAATAGTTTGGCAAAATGACGCCACAGATAAAGCTGACCAGAATTTGTTTACAATTAAATGTTCAAGTTGAATGATAAATTATCAGGCGCCACAATCAATATCTTTGGCATGTAGTTGGTGCTCCGCTGAACGATTTCACTTGTCGCACTGCGCCCTGGCCATCATGGCCACCTTCTGCGCTCGCTGGATCACGTCAGGGCAGATCTTCTTCCTGACAAATCGGCAATCCTGGAAGTAACCCTCGTTACGTGGGAAACCATGAGTGTCGTCGCTAAAGGTGATCAATCCTAGGGCAATGATATTTAATTACATCAGTTTAAGATTGGTAATTTTTTTACGCTTCGGTTAGAATTACATAATCAACTGAATAAATATATAAAGGTGGGCTGCAATTAGATTAAGAAATGAGTCTTAAGGGGCAGCTTCGCGTAATGGCTTGCCACACGTCCAAATACAAAAAAAATCTGTAAATCAGTCCAGTATCTAAAGATATTTTGTTTGTAAAAAATGGATATAATTAAATGGTCAATTTGCAAAATAAATACTACAATTTTTACCTTAGAAATCTTTTCTAAAAATGAAATTTCAAACATGCCATGTGAATCTTTGAATCTTTTATTAATACCTGTTGTAATATTAAAACTTTTCCTTTTAAAACCCCTGTCAGATTTTTTCGTGCAGACAGTAATGTGGGATTTCCTATCAAATTTCTTGTGTTTAAAAATTCTGGCACAGAATATAAATCTGACTGTTGTGATGTTAGCACATCATGGGTTGTCTATGCAAGAGGTCAATAGCAAGTGGTGTTACCTAGTCCCCAAATTCGTCCTCCACGGAATTCTCCCTCAAACTTCATGCCGTCCGATCTCCAGAAGACGCCGTGGCCGTGGAACCAGCCCTGCATGAACTCGCCCTCGTACCTAAGGCATTTATTTGCATAATCATAATTAATGGGACGCTGATATGCCGGCGGTCGGTAAATCATTTAATTATGCTATGTGCTCAGACCTGGCGCCGTCGGGGAAGCTCATGACGCCGAGTCCGCCGCAGAGGCCGTTGTTGAAAGCACCGTCATAGCGGGTGCCGTCGGGCAGCACGAGGTGGCCCATGCCATGCTTTTGGCCCTTTGCATTCCAGTCGCCGACATAGCGGGTGCCGTCGTCGTAGTCGAAGGCGCCGCATTTGACCACTCCTGGCAGCACTGCAACACGCCGTGCAAATCAATCAAATATTCACCACACTACACAAGCAAGCTGATGCCTATCAACAACCGACACGGCTCTCAGTCTCTGCAAACAACGTGATGGTCTTGTTAATTAAATTGATGCTGCGTGTGTTGCCTCACCTCAATTACTTACTTGATTGAATTGGCATTGCAGCATCTCTTTTTCATGCGAGTGTATTAGTAACATAATATCGATTTCCGAGCCGCATCAAATTTTATGCTAATAGAATATAAAATGGTTTTTGCGGTCACGCAAAACATTCCGCTTTTATGCAATGAAGAAAATATCTGCGTGATGCTGGAATGAAGTCGTTTTAACGCGTGGATTTCCACTATGCTTTCGCAGGGCACTTAGAGGCTTGAGTTTCGTGCTCATTATGCAAATGAAAAGGTACGCCGCTCGTGGTTTTAAATGTGCTGAAAAATTCCCGGAGAAAATTGAGTTTAAGCATGAGCGGCGCGGCGTGCGCGGAGCCGGAGTAATATATAGTGGAAAATAATTCAGCTGCTCCTGCGAGTCGAGATGGGTCGGTCGAGAGCGCTAAAGTCAGCCTCAAAATGTAGGTTATGCACTTTATGTCATGCACTCGCGGCAAAGTACGTCCTCGGCGCACTCGCGTTCTCTCCGGAGCGGTCGGTAAAGTACTAAACTGGTTTTGCTCGTTGCTCCGCTCATAAGTATATCACTCGAAACAAAAATATTGAGAAAAAACGACTTTCTAGAATGTAAAAACACTGTAAGCGCGACCGGCTTTCAATCCGCACCGAAATTTCCCTCAAGGCACCGATTTTCACCAGGATTAAAAGTCATCGCGTCATTTTGCGCGACATTAATAAGTAAGAAAGACATAAAAAGGGACGTCCTTGGCTCTATTCCTTACACTCGAGCGAAATAATGCTGCTTTTATGGAGTGGGCCCGAGCTTGAATATTTCACGCGAGGAGCAGAATGGGCATTTCACACAGGTGGATTTTTTGTTTTATACTCGCCGGCCTCTTTCTTGCGATGAAATATTCAAAGCCCTTTATTGTGAGACAGGCGGTTGGCGTGACTTGACGGCGAAGAGAGGGGCCAATATTTGTCTAGTACTCCTCGACATCTCATTTCGGATCTATCTTCCAGTGTAGCTTTGTGAAAGCAGTCGTTTAATGAATCCCGTCCGGAGATAAAGGCATCATGAATAATAACAGCTGCTTTAAATTTTTTATTTTAGTATCTTCAAGAACGCTTGATGATTATTCGTAAACATGCAACGCGAGTGAAGATATAGGTGCAATATTCATTCTTGAAATAGATTGGATATCTGATCGAGAATCCCCAAATGTTGTGTGTGATTGTGAGATAAATCGTGTTGAGTGAGTGTTGAGTGGCAGAACTGCGTGTCGCTAAAACTCTATTAGAAGCTTTCGATTGTATGTATCGTGAGAATTATGATCGAATTGTCGACAGGCATAGCATATCATGCTTTTTTGTTTTCTGTTCTTCTCTAGATTCTATGACTGGACGATATTTATGTATGGAAATATTTTCAATTTGCACTGAAGTTGCACTCGTTACATCTACTGATCGGAAATGTAAAATAATGCTGAAAGAGAATCAACGTAATTAAAGCTGTTAACTTATAACTCATATAAAAGCCAATACTTTATTCGATTCAAAATTTACTTCTCCCAATAAAATAGTAGAACTACAAATTTATTGCGTATAAGGTAAACAAAATGTTAGTAAGTTTTAACAACCAGAAATACAAATTTAAAGACAAAAACAAAATTAATGTTAAAGTTTTTTTAAGAAAAATGAAAGTGTATATCTATTATGATTCTTCGCTTACTATCATTTACTCGACTGTCTCAAAAACCTTAAACATTATCCCAAGCTGCAAGAATAAAAAATTGTAATTTAAAGTCGTACGCCGATGGTGTCCAATAAATAAATCACAATAATGTTAATGCGTTGACTCATGTTAAATAAATAACAGACAGGTTTTTTAAAGATTTTTGCCCTTGACTTGATTGTATGTATAGTATCAACTGAAATGTTTATATTGAGCCGACCGGATAACTTAATGTCATACCTGTCCTATAACTAAATTTTATACTTTGAAGGGTAATTTAAAATCAATATTTTTGGGCTTTCAAAAATGTAACAAAATGAAAAATATTCAAATTAAGTATATAAACAAAACAGAATCAAATCGCTATATAAATGGATCGTTAGAAAAAGAACCGGCTTGTTTGAAATTCTGAATTAGCGTCTTTTTCTCTAGATTATTAACCCCGCCGAAAGGGCTGTTAATGAAAAATAAATCAGAAACTGCAGTTCTCAGCTGGGGATAAATAAACTCCTTATATAGGGGAACTTAATTTGTGTGTCAGACTCCCATGCCGAATTCGCTGGCTCGGCGGGCGTGTGGTGTGAAAGGGTGAGACGTGAGAGCGAGAAAAAGGGGCTCTCGGCACGAGCCATTATTTCGAGACTGCATAATTCAAAGAAAACAATTCGAGTCGGGATGTAAGGGAGAAACGTGCCTGCCTACCTTCAGCCATGGCAACCTGTATTCCGTCGTGTGCTGTCCAGCCTGAATTGAGCCGCGGGGCCGGCGTATGCAGTCAATAATTTTGAAGCCCTGCTGCTACGGCTTCTTGTTAAGCGAGTTATGTGGCCAATACCGACCTACTCCTTCCGATTAATAAACGTGCGAGTTCTATTGCATCGCAACTGGCCCTCGCCACCGCACTCACGTGTGCAGAGAAACTATGGGAAGAGGGAGATATACTTATTTGCAGTGAGTAATCACTCGCCAGCGATGCCCACTCGCAGGGCAGTGAGAAATCCTTACTAGCTATGGGACGCGTTAATGAAAATGAAACATTGATATCTGAAAGTTGTTTTTAACTTTTTCTTTCAAATGTGAAAGTTTATTAATTTGTAAGTAGAATCATAAATTTCTTTCAGCATAGTGTCAAGAAAATCTAAAAAAAAAACACATAGAAACGGTTTTCACAATTTCTAAAAGACAAATGGGCGAGTGGTTTAAAATATTACCAGAGATTAATACGCCCCAAAGAAAAGAATAATTAAAAAAATAAAAATACGCATTTTAGGGAAAATCATTTCCAAATATTTTATTAAACAATGATATATAACTTCCATAATAACTTTAAAATAGTTAGTTTTTTGGTCAAGAAGAAATATCCAATTTTAAAGCAATGCGTAAAATAGAAAAATGTCATCCCATTAATGCACTGTCCCTTCCACCACTTCTTACAATTCAGACTTAGTATAGTATATGGCTGCATTTGGAAAGTTTTGATGCACTTGGCTCGTTCAGACGTAATCTCCTAATTAACACTGCCCACCAAGCGCCGCAGTTGGTTGATAACGCGTAATTAACGGCCAGGTATGTGTATCTCCCATCGCTGAGAATGAAAGTGGTTGGCTAATATAAGTTCCTCGAGAAGGAACGAAGGCGAAAAGTGCTCGTAAATTTCTAGTACCGCCGATCATTGTGTTTCGCTCACCGCAAAGTGCGCGCAGTGGCGGCGATGTAACTCTCTTTTTAATTAATTGACGAGAGCAAAGCGAAAAGTGTGATTTTGCCCGTTGTTTTATTGACAGCCGCCGATGTGGATCGAGGCAGAGCTACTCGCCGCTGAATTCTAGAGAAACCCTACGCAAATTTTGGCCGCGCACGGCACTTTTGAGTTTTTCACAGGTTGGTTTGCTTTTATTTGAAACCGAACAAGTGCGTTGTGCTGGAGATATTTAAGCCGCCACCGCTCGTGTTCTGAACTTCAACCGCAAATATTACTTTCCCATTATACAAGCTATTTTAAGATTCTATACCAACACACAGAAAATTAATTCTACTGCTGGATATATTGACTTAACTTTCCTGCCGTGTGATATTTTATAATGCTCCTTTCTTGATTGCAATCTACACAGCCATAATGAGATTTGTGAACAAGAGTGATTGCGATTAATTCCTTGCCTTTGTTATAGTCTTTTGATGTTGATTCATAAAGGTATAATGAATTACAACTAATGCACAAGGCTTAAATATGATTGATAGACTTTATTTGCACGCAATACTGTATCCATCGAGCCTCCTGAACATTCATTAAAAGCAATATATTATGCACTTTGCCATACAAATATAGATGCGGCAAAACGATATGATCCTACATTAAGGGTGCAATTAATAATTGATTGTCCGACAGTGATATTTAAAAATGATTTAACTCGGATAAATGCCTATCTTCGGAAGATGAAGCAGTCTTCTGCCAGATCACTGTTATACTTTTATTAAAATTGTCTCTGCTGAAATTTTAGTCATGGACAAAAGAGAATTGAATTAGAATGTCTACGCCAAGTAAGTTTCTTTTTCAATTGGAAATTCTAGAGAGCACATAGCTCAAACATATTTGGACATGTTTTTAAACTAAAATTGTCAAAGAACAATAATTATCAAAAATAAATACAGGATTTTTAATCTGAATCGTAAGTTTATCTTGCGCCCCAGACGATCCTCTCGATCCACGGAAGGAAGGAGGCAACTCTCGTGTAAATGCCTGGGGAATTCCTGAAGCCGCAGTACCGGCCGAACGAGGTGATCCCGACGACATAGCTGATACACGTGTTGTTAACGCTTCGCACCGTCAGCGGTCCTCCTGAGTCGCCCTGCATTAATTGAGCTTATTAGACCCGCGCATTATTAGTCTCAAGGAGGTGACTCGTTACCAGACACGTGTCTTTCTCGCCGTCAAGCTGCCCAGCGCATATCATGATCTCGTGGTCTATGCCGCGCGGGAGGGTCGCGGGGGAAACCTTGATGGTGTTGGCCCACAGGTCGGTGCACACTTGCTCACGCACAATTGGGAATGCCACTTTCAGTAGCTTTGGGCTCTGCGACTCGGCTGGAATAGAACATTTTTCTTCATTTGCTGCTCTCGAGGACGGAGGAGTACTTTATATTTTTTGCTGAGCTGTCACTGCCTTTTCCTTGGAGGTTTTTTTAAATTAAACTCGTAAACAGCCTTTTTATTTTTTGTGGGTTGAAATTTTTTCTAACCTCGCAACGTTTTTAAAGAGTGGAATTATTACATCCTTGAAAAGAGATTTAAAAGTAAATTATTTAAGACTTCAAAAATTACATGTCAAAACATGGTAAAAATTTGAATAAAAAAATTGTGCACAGAATTGTATTTTGTTGCAATTCCGGCCAATCCCAGGCTACTTCAGCAATCCTTACTTACATCAGGATGACTTGATACTTATTTCCATGGGGTTTGGTTACAATACAAATCAATTATGTTATTAATCTCTTGGCACAATTTTTGGGTGCTATCTTTATTCAATCAAATGAAAAAATATGATTGATTCGGTTTGAATTTTCTTTTCCTGTGATTTTTAGGCCTAAATTACTCATTTTCTTTATCCTGGGATTTGCATTCTTATTGCGTAAAATAAAAATCAAGCTTCAATTTTGACATAATAAAGAGATTTGATTTAAATAAAAGACATAAATCTACTTAATTTGTTTAGTTGAATTCGATTATTATGAAAAATGGCATTGGAAATCTTAAAGCAATATATTTCTTCTAGGTCCTCCACTTGTACTTGACCTTTTAAATTTGGGTTATGTATTATATAAAATTTTATAATTCAAATGCTTTTTTGCTGTCCCACTTGCGATTAAAAAATAAACTTGTTTGCCCTTCCTTTTTAATAAAACTGGTTACCTTCTAAGAAGAGTTTTCTTACTAAGTGACGTTAAAAATAGTTTCACAACTTACTGAATCCAACTTTGCCCCAGCCAGAGGCTATGACCATGCTGCCTCCGTAGGGCGACTCCGTGTTCAAGCAGGCCGGTCTGATCTTTTGAGTGAATCTGACGTCGTTTGCCAGCCTGATCAGGGCAAGGTCGTTGTACTTGGACGGCGGGGAGTAATCAGGGTGCACGATCACCGATTGCACTCTGTAGTCGACGGGCGAGGCGCCGTCATCGCTGGTCGAGAGGTCGTGCTCGCCGAGTCGCACCACTCGCGGCCTGCGGAACGAAGACGTTGATAGATTATCAATTGGCCCTTTATGAAAATCGCGAGTTTCACGAATGGAGCAGGATGAGCAGCACCCTTGCTGACGCAGATCAATCAGAGAAAAATGAACTGAGCACTCTTTTATTTTTGCGACTAGTCAGTCAGCGGCAACAAAGCTGAGATTAATGATGCGATTTATTAATGGTGCCCCAAACCAAAGCACGCGTGAATTTTTTTTCCATCTATGCGAGTTCCGTCCGCGGACTGTAACCACTGTTTTTGACGCACGCTGCGGCCGGTTTTCGGATGAAATAAACAAGACGAAGGCGTGCGCGTGATTTATTGCGAACGCTGCTTTTCTTCCATTCGGCCGCTTTTCCCGAGAGAGAAAGAGAGCACACAAAACCCGCCGCGGTTCTGTTATCCGTTCGCCCATCTGAATTGCAAAGCGGTGGTTGGCGAGACGCCGACCGGGTCGTGCCCTTTTGAGTTTTATTCGCGGCAGCCTAAGACCGATATTGTAATTTGCGCGTTGAACCGCGGCGCATCAATAAACGCCGCAGCCGCGCGTTGTTGTTTGCAAAAATGTACCGCACGTTGTGCGCGTCGGACCATGCGAAAACGGAGGAGCTGGCGTGGAAAATGCTCTCCAACTGCTCGTCGCCGAGCATGCGGAAAATCTGCCAAATTCTGCTGCCAAACGACTGTCGAGAAAAATATTAAATTAATATTTAGTATCATTTGTTTGAGTAAAAATGTTCATAATTTACCAGTCATGGAATATTTCACGGAATGACCACAATAAAAAACAAATACACTACTTTTTTATTCCCAAAACCGCCAATTAAAATCGCCGCTGTTACCTTTACACATAATTATCGTCATTGATTTGATTGAACATTTTTCGTTAATCTTTTGAATATCCATTGTAATGTTGGCAAAAAATACCGCTGAAATGCCGCTTTGTGAGGCTTAAAATATCGAGCTTATAGTGAACAGTTTTTCGACGAGCCTGTTAATTATTCCGTGCGGCCTGTGTTGTGTACTGTATCAAAAAGTCAATATTTGATTTATTCATAATGAGGACGAAAATAAACAAAAACGTGCCTGAATTATTACGATCAAAAGAGCACAGCTGCGCGTAAAACAGAGAGAGTGGCAGACCAAATTAACGACAGAGAGTAATCACAGGACGGCAACCCTCTCATGCGGGGAGTTATTGCAAAGGGCAAAGGATCCTAATCAATTTCACGCTCACACATGCATTAGTCTCCGTAATGCTGATTTCAAAACATGAAGCGATTCCACCCTGAAAGCGGCCTTTGAAATAAAGGTGAAAATTGAATGGTGCTAGTTTTGTTACAGTTAAATTCAATAGTTTTATACATTGATTTGATTAGTTCACCTTCATTTTTTTTGTTTCGTGTCTTGAAGTTGGATATTTCAACAAAATTATATTTTAATAAATTTGATTTCGTTCATAAAAGAGATAATTATTATTGTCCAACATGGTCTATTTCTTTAAAAATGAAAGGATTTTTTAAGAAAGGGTAGAAGGGAAAGAATTAGAGATCGGTCACAATAATAGTATCAGTGAAGACGACATACGCAAATTGGAGAGGTGTTGTCGAGCTGGCTAAGCTGTGCAATTTTAAATAACGGTATATCAGTCTAAAATATTCAAATTTACAGCATTTTGCCGGTTAACTAGTGCACCGGCTAATTCAGGGAACTCGTGACAATCTGAAACCGTTCAAATTTGGCTAAACTCCTGAGAAAGGCGTTTCACTCGAGGTTGGTGGCATTCTTGGTAGGAAACTGAGTACCAACAGTTTCGTTAGTTAAAAAAGTGATTTAACATAACATTCCACTATTTTCTGCGTTTTTGGCTAAATTATTTGGGACGGATTTGCAGAAAATTCGGAATTTATACTCTGTTAATATCCAATTGTGCATTACGGCCAACTCTTCAGCTAATGCCCTCATTTTTTATATTCCCATTTGCCCACTTTATCCTTATATGACAACAAATGTGCAATATTCACAATTCTAAAATTTATTTGATTCCTTGAAGAATTCCTAGAAAGCGTTCCCTGCAACGGTTATGCCTCTCTCAAAATTAATCCTGATTCCAATAACATTTGGTGCAAGCCTAACTATATATTTGCGTGGTCAGTAAAATTATTACTGATTTTGCAATATCCATAAGCTCGATAGAACGGTTGTGGTGAAAGAAAATACACATAAAATTAAGAGTGTGACTGCAAAATTATCCAAAACAATTATTGCGAAATTTAAGGCAAATAATTCCATTATCACGGCTGTTGCTGTGCACTGCACACTGAACCATAATCAATCACCCAAAGCAAGCACACGAGTTTGAATCAACAAAGTGAACAGTGCAGCGCAGGCACATTATATGCAGTTGCACCACACCAGGGCACAGCACAGGCCGCATTCGCCGCAACCAGCCAGGCACATGCACACTTTCCTTTGATTGTAGGCAGTTGTTGGCGTGTGCAAATGCAAATGTGTCCGCCTACGTTTCGTGCATGCAGCGTGTGAGTACATACATATTATTTATTTACCCCGTGTCGGCGCGAGAGTTCATGCATATCTACATACCTGTCCTGGCCGATGCAGTGCGCCGCAGTGAGTACATAGCGCTCGCTAATGAGGCTGCCTCCGCATTTCCACTCCGGCTCGCCCTCCCCGTAGCCCAGGGCCGCCTAATTAAACGCCAAAATTAGTCTGCCTCGGCTGCAATTATTAATACACCTGGACGGGCTAATTGCTCTACAACGTGCCCACTTCATCCCAAATCTAGGCACGACACAACGTCGGTGGATTAAATTGGGCCATGTCTCACCGTATAGTGCTACTGGCAGATAAATCGGCACGGGGTGTCGTACAAGCGCACCCCAATTTAGCGAAAATTTATTATTTTATCTTTTTTTTTGAGAGATGCTGAGGAGCTTAAATATTGTTTGTTTTAAGAATCTCGATTGCAAAGAGATCTTGATATTTTTCATTTGTTGCATCTCTGCAATGATTTGCTGTCGTTTTCATTTAAAACGGGAAGAATTACTTTTTCTGTTCCGTGACCATTGCAACATATTTCGAGATTTTAAATTAAAAAAGTGTGACAATCTCATTCTGTAATTAAAATAGAAAACAATATCCACTTATCCTGAGATCTGTATTTGAAATTATAGAATTTACTTCACAGCTATTCCAAAACTTTACTTCTCACAGTAGAGTGCTGCTAATATTCATGAATTGTTGGTTAATTATTAATGCAGCCCATACTGCATGCCAATTTATATAAATTTAAACATTTTTTGCAACCATATATTATGCTTTCACTTTGTGGTTTGCAAATACGTTCATGTAATTTTACAAGTCTTATTTTTACACAAAAATTCCTGTCAAAAATTATTTTAATAAATCCCATGGAAGGTTGTTATCATTTAATGCTGATTCACAAATTTTAAAAGAAAAGATGCAACACAGCGAAAAAGAAATGACAAAATATATTAAACAGAGATGAGGGTACGCTTACCTAATGTAAACAAAAAACACGTATCAAGTGCTAAACCCCTAAAAATTCAACATGGGCAAGGTTTTTTTAGTGCCCGGTTGTTCTGCTAATGCATGCACGAAGGTAATAAATGAGCAGTCGCATCCTCTCGCTAATAACCGGACCGAAAATTCGCACACATTGGTTGCCAACGAGAGCTGTTAAAACAGCTGAGCAACAGGCTGTGAATATTTAGTGCGTGCGCGGTGAATGTGGCTAAAGCGCGGTTAACATCCACTCAATACTAAATTGTTTTATCGCTTTCCACTCCATTAACTGCCAAATATCGGCGAATGCCAATCGCCGTCGTTAACTACATTAATGAACTGCAATTATCAATGCCATTTTTTCTCTCCCAGATCGCCTCAATGAACGTGAGAGCGTGGATAATTTCAAGTTAGCTTTTAGCCGTCCAGGGCAAGCAAATATACTCGGAGAGTTTTACCATGTACGGAAATTCGCCGAGCTTGGCTTCTTCGCCGCCGACAATGAGCTGCACATTGTTGACCTCACAGTCTGACACCTTTACAACTACTGGGGTGCCTTCAGCAGTGAGCGGCAGAAATGTGAGCGGACGAGAAACACGCTCTAAAAACTCTTGGCACTCTGTAATTATTACACTAGAATAAAATTAGGGGGAAAGATTATTTGCATGGAAACGGCATGCAATAAAATTTCATTTCAGAAATTCTTATGTGTAACCAATTATTTTAGTATTATTACAAAATTATAAGAAAATATTTGGGCATGTGTTAGAAAAGGGCATAAGACCGACAAGACTCTTGGTCTTTGACTGACCAAAAGAAAAACTTAAATGAGCCCACGAAACGCACGCTTCAAACGCGTTAAAAATCTGATGAGAGATCAACTTACTCTGCTCGCTGATCCTCTGCGTCGTGCCTTCCGCCACACCTGCGAACACGGCGATTGGAACGCAATTAAAAGAGTGAAGCAGGCTCGCTCCTCTGAATAACAACAACTGCGAGAGGCGCCAAACAGGAAAACGACGTGCAGCCCGGTCGTATCATCGAGTATTGTCTTATGCAATCCGTTCAGTGCGAATCCAAGTTAAAACTCGCCTCGAGAAAATAAACGCAATCAGACCGGAATCAAATGGGAAATTTAACACTCTCGCTATTCTCGTGATTCAACGTTACTCAATAAATAATTATGCTCAACCGGCCATAAAATGAAAACTTATTTTTTTTAAATTCACTGAAAAATCTAATGAAACTATTCTAGTGATTTGTTTTGGGCTGTGCGGTGATAAAAATTAAATTCCAAAGTGACAAGACGAGTTTAACAATTTTTCAGACGAGCGCGTTGGAACCCTAAGCCCTTCTGGGCACATTCTCACCTGACAGGGCGCAAAGAGCAGCCGAGAGGAGCAGTAAGGTGCAGGCGAACAGCTTCATTTGGCTCAGCGGACAGCAAGCCGTCTCTTCAGGCAAAAGGCACCGCCTAGCCGCGAGCCTCTCCTACCTCCCTTGAAGGTCCAAATTCCCCTCCGTGGACGCGACTGTTCTCGCACAGGGCCTCTTAGCCGTTGATTCTGAACTGAAGAGAGGTTGCCAAAAGGAGGTTGGTCCGCGCGTCGTGCACTCTCCGAACGAGCAGATCTTGTTTTACTCGCTTTTGGGGTTTTCCAGCCGCCGTGCGAATCAACTTGTTTCGAATACAGAGAGAAGATTGTCAGATATGCGTAAATTAACATAATGTGTGCTAAACACCCGATGAGATATGACTCATGCATCGCACAAGTGTTCAAGCTGACAGGATGCGAATATTTAAATGTTTTTATGCCTTGTTTATATCTCCTCTTCTCTGTTATTTCGATCTAATTCTGTCCATGGAGCGTCAGATGGCTATTAGTAAGTACCCTTGAAAGAAAACCAGATAAAGAAATGAAAATGTGTTTAAAAGTAGGTCAAATGAGCTTTTTTAATTATATTATATTATGACACTTTTTAATTATAATTGACTATACAATTTTGTATTAACTTTTGTTTATTCCTGCCGTCCAAGTACAAAATACAATTAATATTATAAGAAATGGCAACAGAGCAAGCAAAATATTTTAAAATTATTAAATAATCTCTCGCCGTACTGAATCAGAATTCAAAACTTAGAATATAAACGATCTTTTTATTTCAAAAGAATTTTACGATTGAGTTTTTGTGGCATTAGCCTTTTCGTAATTTAGGGGATGATAAGGTGTTATCTTTTGAAAACAGAAATAACTTTGTTAAAAAGATATCTCCTGCAGACTTGCGAGAAAAGATAATCAAATTACGGTAATTACACTTGCTTTCCTTGGCAACAATCGATACAACTGCGAAAGCCACTAGCTATCGTGTCAATATAGACCCCATTCTGGCTGTAATCACCTCGTGCGTAAACAGGCCCGAAAGGGCTTGCCTAATTTTGGTTAAGCTATATTTGATTCAAAGCTACGTGACTGAACGCACACGGAAAAAAGCACGTGTTTCCCAGTGGTGAGGATAAATAACAAAGCTCCAGCTCTAAACAAACTTATTTTTATTCCAGTAGTAAACCATATCATATATTCAGTGCAAATTGAAGAGTAGAAAACCAAGTGACTATATCGCCAGGAAAAAAATATAAAACAGAACAACAAAAGCTCGGCAATGGCACGTGAAAGAGGCAATATAGTATGGTGGAAAATTGCGAAATGATGCATGTCCCAACGCGAGTGTGTAACTACAGTTGTTGGTGTTTTGTACGCCACACTAGAGCCATATAATACTAAATATTGCAGTCGTGTGCTCAGTTTGTATGCATTAAACGTAAAGTGTGGAGAGTGAGGCATGGAACATATTATTATTATTATCATTACAAAATAGCGCGTGTGCTGTGCACCGGCTGGATGCTGTCGCGGCGCGTCGTTCAACTCAACGCAGCGCACGCACCAGTCTGGTGACCAAATGCAGTTTTCCTGCAGACTTGCCCGAGTTCACGTCCGAGTGGTGGCTCTTGCGCTTTGCCGCGTCTCTTCTGTTGAAAAATAGAAACATTTTATCCGTCGGAAAAGCCAAGCCGAGAGTGAAACAACAAATTGACCTCCAATTCACCTTACAAGTTCAATGCATTCAAGCAAATTGCGCAAAAGAGGAGGATTTCCAAGCAGTTTGTGGCATTTTTTTTCGTTTTATATATACCTGAGGGAGTTTTCTCTATCTTTATTCTCGTCATTGTTTGCATCAGCCTTGTGATTGATTCCGTCGCCATCTGTACGCATCACAGCCACCATTTTTTCAGCCAAGAGGCACCTTGCCCCAGGGAGGGCTAACCTGTTGTTCGCTGGTCGGCCTAGAAACACCCTGCACATCGGGCAACAACCTTTCGGCGACCTGCAATTCGATATTCCATTCAATGTTCTGTTCATGAGCACCAAAACATTAATTATTATTTAAATCGTGTGGAAGTTTTCTTTATTGTTCATTTTTTTGCGGTTAGATAAAAAGAAGCCGTGAACTAGAATACGTTTGTTTACTTCAAAAAATAATCCAGTTAGCTGATATGCTTTACTGTGGTAAATATTTTTGCAAAGATAAAACGTGTGGTTGCAATTTTCCTGTGTGAAAAGAAATTTTAAACGCAAGAGCAATAAACTGTACAACTAATGTTGTTAATAAATGTTTTATTTGTCAAAATGCACGCCAATTCAATAATCAAAAGAAAGCAGCTGTTTTCCTCACAGACATTTTTGCAATTCACCTATTTAAATTCAAAATTTGGTTTATTACGGATCAGCAGGGCAACTGTGCCCCATACATCCACATCCAGAACACAACAAAAATATAACAAAGTTTTTTTTGTTTTATTTATTCTATTTATAAATTGACCTACGTTAGTTTAAGCAACTCTTTTCTGCTCGTGATTTTAATTGGAAATTAAATAGCAGTTTTTGTAATATTTTAAGACTTCTTATGTTTTTATTCATAAAATATGTAAATGTATGCGTTCTCATGAAAGAGTGCCATGAAAGATTGCCAATTGGAGCCGGAACATGACGAGTAAAATAAAACCTAAACTGTCAGTCAACGAGGAGTCCGATTATTTCATCATCAGAAATATCTTCCTTGAGTGAAAACTTCAAGTCATGATTATAATTGTTTGAATTTTTTTTCATTTTTCCAAGGTACTTCAACAGGAGGAACCAAGTATTTTTTAGGCAAAGTTCCTCAACACAAAATGCTCGGGCAAATTTATAAATAAAAACATGTAAATACGGCTATAACTTTTCAGAGCAACCTTCTAATGAATAGCTTATTTTATTTTTCAGTTGAAAAGGGTTCAAAATAGATATTTGTGAATTGTTGTGTTAACAATAGCTAATCCCCAGTGCTTTATACTCTCTTTGCCTTAGAGTTAGTTAAATAATTAAAAAAAATTGCCTATTTTTAAAATGATACCAGAGTGAGTAACTGAAAATTTCGCGGTAAAAATTTTACTTCCCCCTGGCATTCCCGTGCAATTTTCATATCTCAGTTTTGAATAAAGTTAGGTGCATATATATTTCCTTGTATTATCTTTCCTTTTTAATTTTTGATGTTCCTTGAACATAAAAGTCCAAGTTTCACAGTTTTTTGTGGGCTTTAGTAATTTTAACAACTATGAAAAAGTAATAGTACAAATAATGATTGGCTTACCTCACTGCACATCTTGAGCACATAACGTGTCCATTTCTGCACTGGCGCGGCTGCAGAGCCACCTCTCGTAAGCAGATGGGACAGGACAGCAATTGCGCAACCTTGAGCAACGTCTTTGCCAGGTCGAGGTCAGGGTGGTACTCCTTGGGGCGCCAAAGGGTCAGCTGCAGTCGGTGCGTGGAAGTGGCAATGATCCTCAACACGCAGTCCAGGGAGCATCCCAAGAGTCTGCAGCCGTTTATTTCAAACACGACGTCACCCTGGTGAAGACCGCCTTCGTCGGCGGCACTTCCTGATTCAACAACATCAACCTGAAAATTACAAAATAAAATTTGTTTGATACAAAATGTTTGTTTGTTGTCTCTGCTTTATTTGAATGCACACAAATTGTGTGTAACTAGGACGTTTCAACACATTTCGTAAGGACACGATCTTTGAGAAATTTAAAACATGCTAAATTTATATGGGTACAAAGTCACAATGAAGCCTAGAATTGGTCAAAATCGCAATTAAATCCATTGCTGGATCAATTTGGTTAGTTAAACCCTTGCACTTTTTTTTACAATTTTCAATATTTTAATGCATACCTAAATTGAAGGAAATTATTTTGTTGTATCGAAATAGATATATTTCCTGTAATGAAAAATCAAATCGCAACAAATAACAATAAAAAAGGAAATTACAAAAACCGAAAAATCAACCCCTTCCTTATAATTTCAATATGACTACTAAGAAGGTAAATTTTAATAAGTAAGAGGAAACCAGCAATAATTTTTCATGCGAGAGTAAGGCCATTCTTGAAAAGTCACTTCCTGCTTCCTACCTTTGGATACGGCTCGACCTTGGACCTACTCAGGGTGAATCCGAACGAGGGGTTGCCTGCGTTAGTCAGGGTGAGTTCGAGGGTTTTGCCACACGCCTCGTCTGCCATCGCCGGCGCCGCAGACCATCAGCCGCGCGCAATAAAACAATGCAGAATGTGCACGAGGCGCGCTTCAGGGCCGAGAGGCTTGGACTAAGTGGAAATGCTTCCTGCGACCAAGTATAGCAAGCGCGAGTCTACGAGTCGCCGCCAAGTTATCTAAGCGGCGAGGAACCACGCGCAGAAAAAAACACTTTCCCTCTCATTGCTCGCAGCTTTCTCCGAGAGCAGTGCTTTCACCGAGCGCCTTATGCCAGCCCGTGTGAGGCTGTGTGTGTGCTTTACTCACACTTATTTGTCATTCAAATGAGCTAGGGAACGGGTCTCAATCATCGAGAGCCGCCGCAGCGTTCTCCTAACACACTTCCGACGATTTACGAGCGCTGCTGATTGCCGAAAAGTAATTGATACCTGTCCCAAATTCGTAACACTAATTGTAGCTGCTGGCTTTGTTCGACGATCACTCCCGCGAGATCTTCATCGCTTTATTGCATTATTCATGCCCAATTTTCGGATGCGCCAGATTGCATCTAGGGAGGAATGCGTAATTTGAAAAGTAAAAGTAATTTAGGAAGAGAAATTATTATCTCCGCAGATCAAGCTTATTTAAACAATTTATGGTTTGCTTTCAAATTTTCAAAGCTGTCTTTCACACTTTCAAGAGTGCATGCTAATTAATGATGCTTATCATTTTTTTCTAATTATTGCCTGGTTTGAAAAAATAAGGAAAATAAATGCAGAATACCATCTTAGAGTATTTTAAGGGAATTAAAAAAACTTTGAAAATTAAAATATGCCAAGTTGCAATTAGCAAAAAGTACCCCTGGCGGGACTCGAACCCGCAATCCCCGGTTTAGGAGACCGATGCCTTATCCATTAGGCCACAGGGGCTTACGGCATGACCCGTATCCATCAGTTTACTTGTAGTGGTATAACTCGCTACGTGAAGTAGCGACATCGCGCGGCGGCGCTAGTCAACAAGCGACAACAGGAAACAACTCGCAGAGAGATGCAGCGCCTCGCGCGGTCCAATGTCCGATTTATTCATGAGATTGTTTGTTATGTGGAGGTGGTCTAGGCGTGGTGCAGATTTTGGACCCAAAAGCTCGCATATTTTCTGACCGGGTCAAAATTAAAATTTGAATAAAAAATTTCTGTTCAAATTATGAAAATATTTGAAAAATGTATTTAATAATCTCTCCCAATTGATGTTTTTTTCTTATAAATTTAAATTAGTATTATAATCGTGCTGGGTGCTATGAAGATTATAAAAATGAGAATATTCCAAAAGTTTTTAAAGATACTAAAAAATGTTCTTATATTGCAACAACATCTCTAGAATATTCCAAAATACTTGATGAGCGTTGCACCCGCTAACGCTAAGAGAATATTTACGAATTTTTGTGTTACTTTCTCGCGGGAATTAATAATTACCCCCCCCCCCCGCCCCCATAAAATAAACTAAATGAGCTAGCCAAACAAGTAGTAGAGAAATTAAAATCCAGCCATGTAGCCTTTAAAAGTCATGAGTGAAGAAATTTTTTGTTAAAATGACTTTTCGTCTATAACGGGCTATATATAAGGAGAAGATATTTATGAAAATATGACATTTTCTAATAATTTACAGCTGTAATGCTTAATCTAAAAATTAAAGCACTCACCTTTTCGGGGGGCATTGGCATCTCTCTTGAGCGACAAAGCAAATCTTCAGCATTAAAATGATTGGGTGTTTTAGATACGCGCGGCTTCAAGGATTACCACGCTTACTGGAATACGAGCACGAGTCTAGCCCATTATCTGGTGGCAGGTTCCGTTGCCAGATTTCAGAAAAAAAGAACACTTAATAACACTTAATAACACATAATAACTTACTTATTTCAAAAACTCAAACAAACTCTCCAAATATCTCTAAAATTTCTAGCCGAAGAAAACATTAAAATTGTTATTTTAAGAAATGAGCATGCGAGACTAATTTTAAGAAATATTTTCGAGCACATTTTATCTAGAAATTCTGTTGATTTAATGTGGTTCAACGCATATTGAACTCGAAATAAATTTTGCTCTGACTTTTTTATGGAATAATATCATCGGCGCCGCACGCACCAGCTCCAAAGAATTCCAACTCAAATATTCCATTGTCACTTATCCATTAATATCATTAATATAAGAAATTTTGAGGAGCAATATTTCGTATCATCAGCTGAGTTTTTTGAGCCAATGTATTTTATATTAAAGATCACATTATTCAATTAAATCATCAGGAAATATTTTATTTTTGGTTGCACTTCTTGCAATTATATATAGCAACTTGTTGTTCAGTTTTTCTTTTTTAAACTAGACTAGGAATAACCTGCAAAGACCTCATTGTTGATTAGACAAGATTATCAAATAGAAATCACAAGTGGCACAATGTGTCACCAAAACCAGGTGGTATATTATGTCTTCAAAGATAAGCAGCTCTCAAAGACATATCGAAATTTAAGTTTGAAGACTTACGCGCTGCTGCAGATGTGCAGAGGGTTTCTGTGTATTAGTAATCACAGACGTGAGTGCCAAATTGATAAGCAGTAAAAAGAATGGCATTCTAATCTCTGCTGCGCGCCGATAAGAACGATGGTCACTCACACCTGGCGCAAAATTCACAGAGCTGAGGATTATTCATAACTCAGCTGCCACCATGGAGTCATCACTCTTGCATGTTTTCCTGCAAATTTTCCTCTTCACCCTAGCTACCTCTTCAGATCTCTCAGGGCGTATGTGCAATTGGCAAGATTCAAACGAAATTTTTCTCTAAAAAGGATGCTTCTAGTTATCTGCGAGGGAAATGCCGACTGCGCGGATATTGCTGGATCCACTTGCAACACCAACTTGAAATTATGCGAATGTTCTGGAAATCAGATTTTAAGCTCAACCATGCAGAAATGTTTGGCAGGTAATAAATTAAATTTTAATGCCGGGAAGGGTGGTAAAAAATTTAAAACTTCTAAGTGGTGCACGGAGCTGGTGACGCGTGCGAAGAAGACGTTCAGTGTTCTGCTGCTTTATTAAACGGTGGAACGTGCCAAAACGGAAAATGTGGTTGCACTGACGGCATGCACTACCTCCGAGGAAGGTGCTGGACCTCAAAGGGTGACTAAGATCATTACATAACGCTTTTTTTAAATAGATTCGATTCTTCTGAGATTACATCATAGCAAGAAAAAATTAACAATTTTCTATTTCCTCCATATTTGTATTGAAAAATGTTAAATTTAAATAAAGCTCTCACATTAAAAACAAGTTAAACTGTCATGCCAGCGCTTGGAGCAGATTGCAACTCGGACGATGAATGCGCTTCTCTGGTGGAGGCGAATTCTGTGCAGTGCTTGGACAACAAATGCCAGTGCGCCGAAGGATTTTACCAGAGAGAATATTCAGACTGCAGAAAGAGGGTGGAAAGTCGGTTTCAGTCAAACTCCGATGTGCAGCAAAATAAAAAAGTATATCTATTTTCAGATATTGGTGAGCCGTGCGCTTTGAACTCAGATTGCACTTACGACGGAGGCTTCTGCAACACATCTAAATTATGTGATATTATAGCTGTTAGAGGAAAGCTCAAGGTTAACCACAAAGGTGAGAAGCTCAAGTCGTGTGCCTTGAATTTTTCTAAACAAGTTGCAACCTTTACAGTGACTAAAAGTAACAATACATTTATGCACGCTGCCACAAAAAGAGGGAACAAAGGTAAATTTAAAACTGAAGGTAACACAAAGGTCTTTAAAAAATATTTTAAGAGTTGGGAGCGGCTTGCAGCTCTGACCCAGAATGCAGTACACTGAATTCCGAGTGTCCTCCGTCTGGATACTGCAAATGTAAAACAGGTTTCTTCAAATCTCCCACTGAAGACAAGTGTATTCCTGGTATTTAAATACAGTGATTTATTTGTAAAGAAAAAGCTAATCGGTTATCAATGAGCGCAGAAATCGGGGGCCCGTGCACTCAGAACGAAGATTGCGTTATTAAGGGATCAAGCTGTGACGGCTCTGTGTGCGTTTGCGGAATGGGAACTGCGGCGTCGGCAACTAAGCAGGAGTGCTTGAACCGTAAGAATGAAATTGAATTTCCGTTTCATTTTTTTAGAAACCTTTGGGAAAATTTTGCGCATGTAAAATTATTTTTTTATGAGTCGTTTGCTAACTTATTTCAGAAACTATTGCCTACAACAGACGCTGCTCTGAAATTTCTCAGTGCACGCTCTTTGGCACGAGAGTTGAGTGCAAATCAAACGGAGGAAGTTCAAATTGCGTCTGCGGCGCCTCTTCACGCCACATCGTAGAAGATAACATTTGCTGGATTGTAAAAGGTACTGGCGGGCGTTTCTTTATGCAGAAAAATTTCTTTCGAGATGTGGCTAAATTTAAAAAAATCAAATATCATAAAAGTGTACAACTTTTATCTATTTGCTTTGCAACTTAAATAAATTTATCTCAGGTCCTGGTCAGGAATGCTCTGACGAGAGGGACTGCAGTGTCCCTTACAAAACCAACGAGTTCTCTGACATGTACATCGATTGCGTTGGCAACAAATGCACGTGCAATGAAGGCTATCACCCAAGTAGCGACGGCAGCAATTGCAACTTGGATGCACCAGGTTTGGCTTGGGTTATATTTCGATTTGCAGCAAATATAAAATGAACGAAAACCCAGATCTAGGAGACACGTGCACAGAAAACAGCGACTGCCAAGTGGGCAACTCGATTTGTGACACGAAAACAAAAATGTGCGTGTGCAAAACAGGATACTACGCGGATAGCGAAGGCGCCTGTGCTGTCGGTAAGGAACATAAATAAAGAGGTGCACCCTCGCTTCACTCACCCTCTTGCGTTCACGTCGAGACAGACGCACTTTTTCATTGGCTTTTATGACGGGTGGTGCAGCAGCCAAGATTTAGATAACAGCCCCGACATAAGCCATAAAACGCACGCCGCTTGTGCTAACACCATTTTTGATGCATTATTTAGGCGTTGGCGGATCGTGCTCCGTGTCAGAAGACTGCGCCTCTGTGGCTAATTCAGAGTGCACGGCAAACAAGTGCCAGTGCCCGGCCGGCTGGACGTCCAATTTAGCCATTTCGGAATGTTTGCCAAGTGAGTAAACGAGGGCGTAACAATGAGAGGCAGACAAAGCTTCCAGCCATCATGTAAATGAGAGGCAATGAGAAAGGGTCGTTTCATTAGGCACCTCCTTTTGTTTGTAATGAAAATGGGACCTTCAAATTAAATATATAGCATAGCCTGAAAATAACGATGGTAGAAAAAATATGCCGATTAGGAGCTGGGGTAGAAAAATGTGTTGAATTTTTTTGTAACCAAAGATTTAATCACTCTTGAACTAAACTTAAAGCTGTCTGAATCTCTGCTCCAAAAAAGTACATGCAATCCCGCTTATTTTGCTTTGTTATTGACAGTAAAGTCTCATTTTCTCAAAGATAATTTCTAATTGGTATAGATTTAGCTATGAAAAATGCATTTTAGTCGATTATTAAGATATTTTAATGTTTCGTTTAATTTAAAGATCTAGTTGATAGTTTTTTCCTTAAATAAAAATCCAGTAAATATTTTTTTAAGACTATAATTTCAATTTTTTATTTGCTCATTAGCTATTTAAAATTAAAAAAAAATTACTTAACATCATGTGCAACATCCAATTTAAATATGGAATAAAAACAGCTTGGGAAAAAGTTTTTTAGTTGAAAGCTATTTTTAAGATCTATTCTCAAACTAAATTTAAAGTGTATAGATGAAAAACACAAATTTAAAAAGAATATTAAATCGGAATGAATTCAAAATAATGTGATAATTCTCATTTTAACTCAATCTTTAATTTTTAATGTGATTTCCAACTCTTGCAGTCACTAACGGCTTGAACGAGGAGTGCGCCGAAAGTCAGCAGTGCACGCCTTCGCTTGGCGAATTCGGCGAGTGTCGTGACGAGCTGTGTCAGTGCCAAAAGAAACACCACTTGGTGCTGGGCACATGCACCCCTTCGAAGGGTGGGTCGATCGCTATTAATAATTAACGACGCGTGGCGTGATGCGTGAATGTTGATCTAAGCAGGTCTGGGCGACGACTGCAGCAAGGGCTACGAGTGTTTCCTCCCCGTCAGCACCGAGGGGCTAGTGTGCCGCAATAACAAGTGCTCCTGCGATTACGGTCTCGTGCCTGCGGAAAACAATGCCTACTGCACCGGTGAGTTACCCCGTGACCTTAAAAAATCGCGGCTCGAGTGTCGTCCTCGGCTGGGGTCTTGCTTTTCGCCTCGCACTTTTGTGTTTCCTCACTCATCCCTCTTTGTCTCCCACAACAGGTTCAGCGGCGCGCGCCACCGTGGGATTCTTCACCCTCACCGTCGCGTTTCTCCTCGTCTCGCTCAAATGAAAAATTGGTCATTAGGCAACATACCTCTCTCTCTAAGTCTATCACATTATATGTAAATAAATATTTTTTATTTATTTTTACAATTGTGTTTTCATTCCGAACTCAATGTTCTTTACAGCATGAAAATATTTTAAATGCTATAAAAAGGTATAATAACAAGACGCGTGCCTTTTGGCCAAGTATTTGAAATAAATTAGATGCAATTATTTTTGTGTCTTTAGTAATTAGTAGAGATTAAATTTGTCATGCAAGATTGTAGCAGTTCATGCCTGCAATAAATACGTTATCTTATTCCACGGTCTGTCGTTAAATTATGAAAACTTCTAAGTAAATCGTTATTAATTACGTATAACATGTAGCATGCGACGACTCGTCATTTATACGGCAGGCTCTCGAGCCAAGTGCAAGGGTTCAACTGCTTAAATCCATCCTTTCATTATGCCCTCTACGGAATACGATGAAATCGTGACTTAAGCAGCACGTGCTAAACTGGAGATTAGCATTTTCCCGTCGCCGCGGTGAGGGAACCTGATGATTTGAACCCCTGCGTGCATGCAACCCTCGCGCTGATGAGAAATAAGCCCAGTCTAAATTACGTACGTGCACTCCCCTTCACCCAAACAGTAAATAAGCACACTTCACTTCTTGAGCATTATAACTCTCCTGCTGTGCGATGGAGCACTTTTTGTGTGTGCAACATATTTTTCATGCAAAAAACGCGCAAGGTCACGCAAGAGGGTCAAATCCCCGCGGTGTTGGAAGAAAAGATTTTGCAATTGCGAAGCCCGCCGCGGTAGGGATGGCTCAATTGTGAGAAATTTTTTGTGTGCTCTTAATAACGAAGCTCCCTATTCATTTTGCGATTTTGCTTCTCTCGACCGAGTGAGGAGAGTGAATACCACCAGTCGGGCACTCTCGTCGCGCCGGTTGCATACCATTCCAAGACAAAGGCGCAAAGCCGCGACACTAGAGAGTGCTGCATCTGCAGATTCTCTCCGACCAGCCCCCCTCGCTTTCGCCGAGCACTCTTCCGTGTTTATTAGAATAATAAGACCACGCCTTGTTAAATTCATTAGTGAAATGCAGGTGAAAAACCCCACGAGTCATGCTCGGCGGGGTTCCGGCCCTAAAGTGTGTATAGAGTGCTTTTGAAGCTAAACGCGTTTTAACCAGAAATGGCCGTATTTGGAGCTGTTTAGAGAGCGAAAGTGAACTCGCTCACCCAGAGAGAAAAAAAGAGGAAGACGGCTGCGAATAAAATCGAGTCGTGTTCCCATATTTGCCACAAACTGAGCAAACACTCTCGAGGTTGATTGGACAAGCCGATAATTACAAAGTCGGCTCGACAACCGTCAGAAAATAGAGCTGGGGGAGAATAAAATCGCAATTTGGCGCGCACCCTGCCAGCAGCCACGGCCGTCGGTCCACGCTCGCACAGTAGCAGTCCTAGGCAGCAGCAGAGAGAGGAGTGGGTATTGATTTTTCCCCGCGTTTCGCTCGGTGCCGTTTTCTCCCCTTCGCCAAAATATTGATTTCTTGCGGTGGCGATGCCGAGTGCACCCTCACTCGCCCCTCGTGCTCGCACCAAGTGAGACTGCCGTTTTTTCGGTGCGTTCACGGCCGAAATCGCGAGTCGGCGGCCACTGATTATGTGAGAATTCTTAGCGCGGCCTAACCGTGGCTAGAGACTCTTTTGTCAAATTAGCCTACGTCAGCTCAGTCCGAAATGTGCAAAGTGTAGTTTGGAAGCGAACTGCCGCCATGAGTGATCAAGATAATGTCGCGTTTCTGACAGGTAATTAGTGCCAGCTCAATTTTTCAGTTACACTAGTTGACCGAATTCAGATGCTCGTGTTTTGAATTCTTTTTTCAAGTGTGCCCCTGGTCGTTGCTCCACACGGTGGGCGCGCGATTTCGCGCATATCATTAAGCCGCGCATTATTCACACACATGAACTCTTAAACATTCGTGCCCGTCAAGTGTCCTTTACAACACGAAAGATAAAGCCGATTAAATTAACATGAATTACAATTAGCCCACGTATTTCGTGTTTGCACTTAAAAATTTGTCGTGCACTTTTACTAAACCTGCGAGAGAATGTGATCATGAAATAATAAAAACAGCTGCTTGCTCACGCTGTAGATTATTGTTGTAATAATAAGAAAACTTATTATATTGATATATTATATGTATCATCATGTTTTTTTACGGATCGTCAAACAGAAAGTTGTTGTGATTGTAGGAGGCGACAGCCAGAGCAGCAATAAAAGGAGCTTATACGAAAGGAATGGGGTGGCGGTGTGCTCTCAGAAAAAAGCTTTGATAATAGCAACTTCAGTTTTCGCTTGCTTGTTCGCCTTTTCCATTTTGATCGCTTTCATCAGTCAAACAGGTAAAAATCGCTTGATGCATTATTTTCCCGGGATATTGATTGGTGCGCTTCCAGATTGCCCTTGTCTGGGACAGGGAGACGACGAGGATGACTTTGATGAATTTGAAAACGCCATGCCGCGGCAGCCGAAGGCCTCAAACGGGGAACCGTATCCGTGGAACAGTCTCCGGCTACCGGACTTTGTGCGACCCTTACGCTATAATCTCACCATTCATCCAAATCTCACCACTTACTACGTGAAAGGTAACCCTCTTTTATAATGCCGTAGCTGGGGCTGAAAGTGCGTCGCACGCATTGCAGGTCAAGTGAGCATTGAATTCACCGTCGACAAGGAGACCGAGTTTTTGGTGCTGCACAGCAAAAACATCAGCATCACGGACAAAGTAAAAGACCCGATGGGGGGATATCTTTGAATTTAAATTGGTGTGGTTGTAAATTTCAGACTCTGGAAGAGAGTAACGGCCAAATAATGAACATCACGGAGATATTAGAATTTATTCCTGGGCAGCAAATCTATATCGAGTCGCTGCAGCCGTTCATGAAGAACCACAATTACACTTTGAAGCTGCGTTTTACATACCGGCTGAGTACCGAGCTGGAGGGATTCTACGTCAGCACTTACACCACTCCTGAAGGGGATAAGAGGTGCGCGCTTGCGATTTTTTTACAGGCAACCGTCGCCGACGAATCTCTTTTTGCTGAATCGTCGCGATAGACATGCTTTTTAATAAAATCGCCGGACGATTTCAGGGTGCTCGCGACAACGCACTTCGAAGCGACTCACGCGCGGGCAGCGTTCCCATGCTTCGACGAACCGCACTTCAAGGCGCGCTTCAAAATTTCCATATTCCGAGACCGCTTTCACATCTCCCTCACCAACATGCCCGTGGCGAACACCGAGGACGCAGGCTTCTACATGGGAACTGGGCTGGTAACCGACTTAAAAATCGATTTCTTGAGCGTGTCAAGAGCAATGCTCCTTTTTGCAGCTGCGAGACGACTTTGAGGAGTCTGTGCCGATGAGCACGTATCTCGTTGCTTTTGTCGTGTGTGACTACCACAAGAAGAGCATGGTCACACAAAACCAGATTTCCGTCTCCGTTTACGCGCCGCAACATCAGCTGAATAGAGCCGAATTCGCCTTGGAAACTGCAACGACCCTGATGGATTTTTTTGAAAACTTCTTTAACGTTTCGTACTCCCTTCCAAAACAAGGTTCGTCAATTTATGCCAAACGATTAATTATTTATAAAGGCTTATATTTATATTCAAGCCAACTAACTTGAAAAATGGATTTCATCACCCTCGTTTTAATTTATTCCTCAACTTTTGTTGCCCTCTTTTTGGGAACCAAACTGCTTCTCATAAAACAGGGTGCCAATTTAAACGCCAAAACAAAAAATTGAGACTAATAAATTGCCTTTGCGTGACAAGGATGGTGCAGTCCATATTTTTGAAATTCCCTAAAAATATTTTATCCAAATATTTGACCAATTTTTTAGATCTGATTGCCATCCCGGACTTCGCCGCTGGTGCAATGGAAAATTGGGGGCTAATCACTTACCGCGAGTCATCAATACTCTACGACCCGCTTGAAACATCTTCTGCGGCGCACCAATGGGTGGCGATCGTGATTGCCCATGAGCTTGCTCATCAGGTAAAGAATAACACAAAATAAAATACAACCTAATTAAATGCTTGCTTCGCAGTGGTTCGGAAATCTTGTCACGATGAGGTGGTGGTCCGACTTGTGGCTCAACGAGGGCTTTGCCAGCTTCCTCGAGTACGTGGGGGTGGCGTACGTGCGGCCGGACTGGGCGATGCTCGAGCAATTCGTGGTAGATAAAACGCAACCAGCTTTGGCACTCGACGCCCTGGCATCAAGCCATCCAATCTCCGTGGAAGTGCGAGACCCGTCAGAGATAGAAGCCATTTTCGACGCAATCAGCTACTCGAAGGTAATAAAAGCAGCATAACGTGTTAATGTGTGTTAACTGTATAAAATAACGATTCATTGTCACTTTTTATCTGAAGGGCGCCGCGATCATCGCCATGCTTGAGGGGTTTTTGGGAAGAGACACGTTGAGGAGCGGACTCCAGCTTTATTTGCTGACGCATGAGTATCAAAATGCAGACACCACTGACCTTTGGAAAGCATTGAGTGATACCTCGCCGGCAGCTTTACACGTGAAGGTGAATGTCAGCGTGGCATTTCAAATATATGAAAATTAAATTCACTCTTTGAAACAACAAAGAGCATCATGGACACTTGGACTTTGCAAATGGGATTTCCACTGGTGACGATAGAACGAAACGGAACGGACATCTACGCCCGGCAAGATAGGTTCCTGATGTCATCTTCAAACGACACTTCCAACCTTCCCACTTCTAAGTTCAACTACAAGTGGTACATTCCATTGAGCTACAGAACCAATAGGCCCGAAGATGGCGTTAAACAAGTCTGGATGAACATGACCGATGGTAACTGAATAAAAATTAAATCCTATAAACACCGATATTTATAGAAAAATGTGCTTGCAGTCGCATTTACTCTGCCTGAAGACGCTATTTGGTTCAAAGCCAACGTCAACCAGTCTGGGTTTTACCGAGTCAACTATGACAAGGACACGTGGAATGCACTTGTCGCCGCACTAATAAACAACACTCACGTCTTCAGTCCCGCTGATCGAGCTAGCTTGATAGACGATGCCTTTACCTTGTGCAGGTATGGTGAAAGGACGGAATTAAATTGTGGTCTGCAGAGGGGAAAATTTCAGATCTGGCGTTCTTGGTCCTGAGCTTCCCCTTGAACTGTCTCTGTACCTCAAGAACGAACAGCACTACGCACCATGGGTGACTGCACTCGAAAGCATGCAGAACTGGGCTCGACGACTGCAAGAGTCTGCCGCTTACAAACTGTTCCTGCAGCACATGCAAGGAATCCTGAATCCTGCCGCCACCCGCATTGGGTGGAACGAAACTGGGACCCACCTTCAAAAGTATAGAACACGCAATAATAGAGAAAATCTATTTAAATAAAACTACTTTGCTGCAGACTTTTGAGGAGTGAAATCCTCTCTGCCGCAGTCATGTTTGGCGAATCCACCACTGTCAGGCAAGCGAGAAGAATCTTCTCCGACTGGATGAACAACAACAAAACGGTGTCCCCGAATTTGCGAGAAGTTGTGTACACCGCTGGTAAAAAATCCACTCTTGTCATCGCAAAAAATATTTTAAAAGTCCAATCCCGCCAGGAATTAAATACGGAGGCGAACAAGAATGGGAGTTCTGTTGGTCGCGCTACAACTTGACGGCCGTGCCAAGCGAGCGCCGCCTCCTGCTCAAAGCTCTTGGCCTTGCCTCCGATCCCTGGCTGCTGCAAAGGTTCCTGCAAGCCTCCCTCGACCGCAACATGGTCAAACCGCAAGACCTGAAGTTGGTATTCACAGTGGTGGCGTCCAACCCCGAAGGTCGCCTCCTGGCCTGGCGCCACGTGCGTGCTAACTGGAGGCGCCTGCAGAATGCACTCGGCAACAGCACCGCCGCCCTCGGAGGCCTCGTAGGAACGGTCACGTCACACTTTTCATCTCCATACGACGTGGAAGAGGTGAGCAGGGTGTTTTTAATTTGATTCTTTCAGCCTGACCGAATGATTTGCAGGTCTCCCAGTTCCTAAAGGCCCTTCCCAGGCGATGGGGGCAACACCGGATCATGCGGCAGAGCTTGGAGAATATCCAGCTGAACGCGAAATGGGTCCGCTCCAATGAGCGCATGATTGCCACCTGGCTGAAGGAACATCCCATATAACTAACGTCGGTGCTCAGGCAGATCCGGCCTGGGTACGGATAGATTCCCCAATTACTAGGTGTAGCTCTCCCGAGTGGCAGTACGTTCTAATTGTTTCTCATCTCGAGTTGAGTTCACTGTTTGGTCGGTTGCTCGTTTCCTGTTCGGCCGGTCGCCACCAAGCGAGGCCACAGGTTGTCTGTTTGTTGATGTTGTACGGTGGAATTTGAAGGTGAAGACCAAAGGCAAAATCTAACGTCCAAAGTTTGGCAAAACGCGATTCTCTCACTCACAAAAAGACCTTTCCAGACATTTTCATTGCATTCACATTCATTATACTCCATGATAGCATTCTCCAGATGCCAATAGCAAAGTTCGTTCAGACGCGACGGGTTAGAGACAAATATTTTCCACCACCCGCTCGCGATCCAAGTCATTGTGTCAACGCAGCCGTAGCCAAAAAGACAAAATGCATAATTATGATATTTACAGAAGAAATATTAGCAAAAAAAAAACTATACGCATATTATATTAAAAAAGGAAAGTATAATCTCTTCTTTGTCACTTGATTCCTCTTGCAATGTTAAATTTGTGATTTTATCTGTAATGGTACTGAGCTGAAAATATTTTATCGTCTTTGCCTTCTCACATGAGAATTAAAATTTAATATAAGGAAACGCGTGCTGAATTGCGCCTTATTTAGAAGGCCCTTGAGATATTAAAGGATCAACACTCAATCATTTGAAATAGAGCATTATCAATTGGATTGCAGTTCATTCCGTGTCGTATTGTACTTTTTGAGACTGATGTCTTCTTCATAAACGCAACACCGTGAGAATAAATTTGTGAAAACAAATTACCTAGCATTAATGTATCCATGTCTTATGAAGCAGTTGCATAATATTTTTAAAAATACAAAATCTCTTTAGCTGCCAAAAATCAGATTTGTTTTATTTGAACCTCAGAATTCTTATAAGTAGAAGTTCTTGGCTGCTCTTGTAAATTAACTCAAGTAAGTCATCAAGTTAAGGTGAAGTACAATATTTTTATAACAATTGTCGATTGATTGGTTGATTAAGATAAATATAAGAAAAATCTGTTCTTGACACATTTATCAGATTTGGAAAAATAATCACTCAATTGGAAGAAACGTGACCACAACAACTAAACTTAAACTAAAAATAATTCACATTACGATACAGAAGCAAAGTCTTGGAAAACTTTCTGCACGCTCTCTTCTGGAGTGAAATCAATGTTCTGATTGATGTCACTGATTACAGTTTGGACCTGGAAATTTTTACGACTTAGATTGCAGGTCTTGTGAAACAACTCCAAATAAATATGTTCACGATAAAGATAAACCAAACCAAAAAGAAAGAAAAATAGTACTCACCATTGTATAGAAAAAGCTCTCATGATGAGGTGACTCAGAGTATCTCTCGTAGTGGTCCAAGTTATCTTGAAGCTTCAGCATCAGACTATCATAGTTGCATCTCACAACTTCTAAAATCTAAAATCAACAGCTACATTTTAGTTACATGATTTTTAGCAAGTTGATTTATCTACCTGGTCCTCGGAAGGCGTTGACAGTCCTTGATCAGTCAGCCACGTGTTTATTTTTGGTACAAAATGGCTTGTGATTGCCCTAAATGATTGGAAATAGTAAGTGAGACACATTTCCATGCTAAGAGAAGGTTCATTACCTGACATTAACCAGGCTGTTCGCTAATTTCTGAGCCCATTCTTTGAACTCTCCTTCAATTGAAGAGTAGCGAAGAGCTAGAAAAGATGAATTTTAAAAGATTAATACTAGTTTGATGATTGCCGGCTTACCCATAGCGTGCAAGTTGTTGAAAACTTGGTGCATTCTGATCATTTCATAATACAGTTCATCATAGCTTGTTGGAGAGGGAAGGAATGTGTCGCCATACGTAATGAACAGATTGAAAATGTTGACCACCTGATGATTTTAAACGTGATGTTAGTCAACGCTAGTGAGGCACATAATTGTTAACTTGAACCTGCAAAGCTAACTGGAAGATATTCATCTTCTTGGCCAGGGTCCCTTCGTGAGACAAGAGAAACCTCAGTAAGGCAATAAGTGACTTCCACAACTCAGGCCACTGGTACGAAAGTCGTACTCTGCACCTCTTTTGATAGCACACTAGTCTTTGGGCGATTCCAATACTTAGAAGATACAGTTCCATGGGGAAGCGCTTCATTTTGTGACTTGTGATGAACTCTACGACAAAATCTGCAGCAAAACATGATTGTGAATGAACAAAGTCACGACTTTCTGCTAATTGCTTACCTAGCATAGCACATGCCAAAGGTTGAGCAGGAAGTGACGGATCTGAAGGGATTTTCCTGTGACGCATCGGAGATCGGTGCAGCTGAACTTTGTAGACCAGGTTGGGATCGTGCATCAGTGAGTTTGCGTATTGGTCCTCAGAAATACAGGTTAGAATGAGGAGACAAAGCTTGCCGTTGTTGAAAAGGGTGTCTGGTTTTGTGTCCTGGGTCACGATTGAACTGGATTTGAGCTTAACATTAGCAAAGCGGACAGTGGAAAATGCTAGCAATCCTTACCAATACTCTATGAACGTGGCCAAGAGACTTGTGGGCTGAGAAGCAGGATTTGCCATGAGGTGAATCTGAGATGGGGCCTGGTTACTCTCTGCGGAGGCTCTGATGTTGTCCAGAGTGGCTGTTGGAGAGGGAGGGCTGCTCGTGTCAGCTTGCGTTTGAACTAAGTTTGTAATGAAGTTTCGGTTGAGGTGCACAGCTTCGTACAGAGCCAAAAGGATGGCGTTGTGATTCCTAGATGAATTATAAATATACAGCAAACTGAAATATTTCACTTGAGGGAATATTACTTCAACTGTTGATTTCTGCATGATCCTTCATCAGACACAAACATAGATCCAACCATGTTGGTAAGAGAGGAAAACCATCCTCCAGCGTGGGTGTCTGCATTCTGTGTGGTATATTGCCAGCAGAAGTCTGCTAAATGGTTGGTGATCACCTTCATAATTTTAAATTTTTTTTACTAAAGCTATGAAAAGGGAAAATATTTATTACCTGGCTGTATCCTATTAAGGCCAATTCAATGTCCAAAATCGAAAGTTGGACAACAAATGGATTTGTTCCCTCATATTTGCTAAAGTTCACGAATAAGGTCAGAAGTTGAATCACAAACTGGCCAAGAGCAAGGCGTGTGTCTGGATCTTGAAGAATGTAGACCAGAGCTTCAAAGAGGACCTGACTCGTGTAGTTCATAGAATACTCCAGAATGGTGTTTTGACTCAGGTTTTCAGATCCTGTGGCCAGAGCGAGAATCAAGCGCAACGCAAGGTTCTTGATTTCGCTGTTTGGATTACCTGCAGAATTAAGATTAGTTTCCTGATTTGTGAGCTTCATTTTTACTCAGACTTGATAGGATTGAGCTACAGCGTTCGAAAAGTAGAGGAATGTATTTTTTACTAGAGTCGTGTCCAACCAAAATGTTGACTATGTCCAGGTTGCTTTCAGAAGCCGCTTTTCTGGTGATGGCCTTCAGAATTGTGCATAGCGTCTGGATATACAAAAATTGTTGCATTTCAAGAAATTTATAACAATTTTGTCAAAATACCTGCAGAGCAACTGCTATTCTAATTTGGGATGAATCCTCCAAAATGTCAATGCACTGAACACAAATGAGATTTAAATTGTCTTTGAGCTGAGTCAGCTGCTCGCCATTCAGTTTTGCAAGCTCAGACTCCAGCTTAGACACACTTGGCTTCAAGAGGAAAAATTCGTGCCAGAAATGCTCATTTCCAACGGAAGGATCTTCTCCCTAAAAATCGAAATAAGCAATAATTACCAATAGAAGTTTTTAAATCAAGAGGCAAGAAACTGACCTTAAAAAAGGATTCATAAATTTGAACGACCTTTCCTTTGCTAGGTTTTTTGGAGCTGACGTTGCCCCATTTTCGGGAATTTGACATCCTGTGAACAAAAAATACAATTTTTGCTTATGAAACAAGTTCAAAAATGATTTGAAAGTAGAAAGTTAAATGATTTTTTTCAAGAAAGTAAATGTTAAGGTATTACTAGCAGATATTGTCCAATAGATACGTTCTACACAAAAACAAAACTATGGAATCTGGACTACATATATGTACTTTGGCTAAAGCATCAGACATAATAATTATGATCTAACAGCTAACCAAAGTCAGTCTGGTATTAGATAGTAATTTCTTGAACAGTTCCAGACAGTGATGTTCATGTAATTCGATTTTAAGTGACAAGTAAACACAAATACATCAGTTTGATTACGGTAAAAATTTTCTTACCCGACCACGTATGTATGATAGAATACAGGTGGCCTTAATATGGATCTGATTTTAATTCTGTTTTGTATTATGCTCTGCAGCTGTTGTTGAGTTGTGAAGAGAGCCGCGACCAGGCCAAGACGGATCCTCCCCTCTGCTTTGTTTTGGTTGTATTATTTTAAAAGTCACACGATGCACCACAGATTGGGTTGGGCGAGGACAGTTTAAGCAGAGCGACAGCTGCAAAAATGAAATTTGTTTGAAGAAAACATCTCGATATTGAGCCAAATTAGAGCTGATTTTTACTTGGTAATGCCTGACTGGAAAACGGGTGACTGAAGTGGTATCACCTTGAACAAATCAAAATTTTCCATTGACGTCTTGTTAGCACCGGTGAACATAAAAATTAGAAGTGCGACAAAACACGGACTATCTCAAGGAGCTTTAACGTCACTGTCACTGCGTTTGCTTTAGTGCGTTGTGCCAAGCAGCTCGACTCCGCCCCCTTCTAGATCGCCTGATCCACAGCTGCGCGGCCACAACTTCGAAATTGGACGAAATTTGCAAGCAAGAGAGGAAAGATAAATGTCACTCTTTTGGCTAAATTACGCTTTTTCGCTAACCTTTGAGAACATCTGTGACATTCCAATCAACCGAAGCAAACTTAGGAGAAGAAGTAATTGATCCACATCAGTTCTGAGAACCGTAAACGTTTCCATCATTTTCATGAGCACAAGAACCGCAATTTCAATCCGGCGGTGACGGAAAGTGACTAAAAATAATTTCCACACCTAATACACAGCTGAAGACATTATTTGCTTCTTATTACCATCAGACTAAGCGTAGTAAATTTAGGTGAATATCATTCGCTGACCTTCTCTCCTATTTAATTGGTCTATGTTGACCTAGTTTTTAATCATAACTATGAGCTGACTACTAATGAATTTTAAAATGATCATTGTTTACTTCCAGGTATATTGCTGTGATAAATAAGTTGTAAGAAATAGTGAATAGAAGAGACCATTGAAGGAACTGAAGCAAAAATGCTGTTGGCACTTGCAACTCAGAAGAACCTTATTACCAAGACAAGCTTTGCTGTACAAAGTAAGTGAAATTTACTTAAATCGAAAAAACTTATCAGGAGGTCAGTCATTAAAAAAATCTTCTTTAAGGTAACATTCCTGATATTTTTTTAACTTCACTACTACGTTTTCTTTCTAGGGCAAGTGTCGTTGAGGAGATGGAGGCCAACCTCATATTATTCCCAATGGCTGTCTCATCCTCAAACTTCAGTGTTACTGCATAGCGAAGAATTGAGGTGTTCCTGCAATAGAGCATTTTCACCAAGTTATATTGGTGTACCAGTATACAGCTATGGAGGTAATTTATATAATTATTATTATTACATGACCTGCAAAGTTATCAAATTCCTCTTTGCAGATCCTTTTATGAAGCGGGCGATTCATACTAGTAGTATTTTATGGGAGAAAGAGCCGCTGAAGCCTTCATCAAAAGTGGAGGCTTCAGTGCAGACCTTGAAAAAGGCACTGAATGAAGAAAAAAATGTTCCCTCAGTCTCTCAGAGTTTATCGCCAGCAGTGCCAAAGAAGTCAATGTGGCAGAAAGTAAAGGATGAACTGATTCATTACTACCACGGGTTTAGGTTACTCTTTATTGACATTAATGTGTCAAGAAAACTAGTGATGCGAGTCCTGAATGGAAAATCACTTACTAGAAGAGAGCACAGACAAGTAAATATTAATAATTGCGTTAAATTTTGCTGAAGCTAATAAAATTGATCTCCAGTTGGTGCGTACTGTATCTGACTTGTTCCGCTTGGTGCCATTCTCTGTGTTCATCATTGTCCCTTTCATGGAGTTGCTCTTGCCACTGGCCATCAAACTTTTCCCTGGAATGCTGCCATCCACATTCCAGACGGCAACTGACAAGGTTTGATCGCTTTCTTGCTTTCCATTATTGGTGGTTTTATGGGTTCACGCGCAGGAGGACAAGATGAAACAAGCTCTGAAAGTGAAATTGGAAATGGCAAAGTTCCTGCAGCAAACCCTTGACAACATGTCGCTCAAGGCAAAAGGTCACCACTCAGATGCAGCAAAAGAATTGGTGGAATTTTTCAACAAGGTTAGTACGAATTGTCTTTGGATGGAATGCTCACTTACCAATAAATCTCAAAGGTGAGATCTACTGGGGAGACCGCTAACACAGAGGAAATTCTGCGATTCTCAAAGTTGTTTGAGGATGAAATCACGTTAGATTCACTGTCTCGCGCTCAGCTGGCAGCCCTGTGTAGGGTACTGGAAATAAATCCTCTTGGCACAAACAATTTTCTGAGGTTCCAGTTGAGGATGAAGCTTAGGAGTCTTGCTGCAGATGACAAGGTAGGGAAAGCTTATTCATTTTGCTTCTTTCCCAAGTTTGTATAACACCATTTCTGTCCTGAAACAATATTTTTTGTGCGTCTTGAAAAGGCAAAACTGCAATTTTTAGCACTGCATTGAATATCAATCTAAAGTAAAATTTTGAGCTCTCTGCAACCAACTCTTTTTTTAAACAAACGTATTGCAGTATTTAATTTTAATTGCCTTATTTTCTATTGAACATTTTTTTTTGCTGGAGTTTTCCTCTGAATTATATTGTTAAAATTTTAGTCTGACCTTTTTTTATTTGGATAGCAAAGTATTGACTAATATTAGTTGCCTGTTCTGACTATTCTCCATGACATTTATTCCAGGTCATCATGCGGGAGGGCGTTGAAACCCTTACTGTACCTGAACTCCAACAAGCCTGCCGAGTGAGAGGAATGCGCGCCTATGGCATGGCAGAGTCTCGGCTGCGGGCACAGCTGAACCAGTGGCTGGACCTCAGTCTCAACGAAAAAGTTCCCCCTTCCCTCTTGCTGCTCTCAAGGGCGCTCCTCTTGCCGGAGACGGTCACCACGTCAGAACAAATCAAGGCATCCATTTCGGTGCTGGCCGAGTCTGCTGTGACTCAGGCGAAGGCTGCAATCGGCGAGCGCGAGGGCAAGGTGGACAACAAGACCAAAATTGAGCTCATCAAGGAAGAGGAGAGGAAGATCCAGGAGGAGAGGATCGAAAGGAGGCAGGAGGAGAAGGCTGAGAAGGAGGCCAAGTTGGACGCAGCAGTACCAGCCGCTCAAGAAACAGTCTTGGAGGTTGCTCAATTCAAGACTACAGAACCACTTGTAACTGAGAAGCAAAAGGTGCGAAAATTGTACAGCTTCATGAGCATCACTGATGAAATGTTTTCAGGAGCTGTCATCGAAAGACTTTGAATTCATCGAAGACGCTCTTGACACTCTTGGCAAAGGCAAGAAGAAGCTTCTTGTTGAGAAGGAGGAACTGCAGGATTTGAAGGAGGAGATGGAAGATTACAAAGAGGCAAGTTTAATGAGTAAAATAGTGAAGTGCATTGTTCAATTTGATTTTACTATCAGGATTTGCAAGACCTGCACGAAGTCATTAGCACAGTAGATAAGAAAAAGGTCACTGTGAAGGAGTCCAAGGGAGCTCAAGCTTTGTACAAGAGGGTCAACCGTATGATCAACAAAGTAGATGGATTGCTCTCTGAACTGGAAAAGACCAAAAAGAGGGACATTGAAGAGACTCTGTCCGACACCACCGATCAGAAGTAATTATTATTTCCCTTGTTAGGTACATGCATTAATAGCTAAATTTGATTTTTTTAGGGAAGCAATGGTCACTATTTCTGAACTCATGTCTGCTATCCACCAAATACAAAAAGTCCCAGACGCACAAAAAATGGAGAGCATTTCTCAAGTCCTGAGCAAAATCGATGATGACAGAGACGGAACTGTTAGAGTTGATGACGTGATGAAGGTATCAGCACATTTTTTCTCATATTCAAGATTCTTATGGTCTATATCAGGTTATCGAGCTGATTGGAAAAGAGAATGTCAAGCTCTCTGCAAAGCAGGTTGACGAAATCATCGACTTGCTAGACAAGGAGGAGGTCATTGAGATCGAGCACCAGATCGATATGAAACTGGAACACAAAGTTGACACTGACAAAGAGACTGCTGTTGAGTCGTTGCCCAAGGAAGGACAACAAGTTCCCATTATTCCAAAGCCAGCGCCAGACAGCAGGCCGAAAGTTTAAGCTTGATTATTTGGTTGTTATATTTTCTGTTCAACTAAATACTACTTCTTGCTTCTAGACTTCCTGTGTAATTGCTTCTGTACAATTTTTGACCAGCTTGCTGGGAATAATTTATTTTCATAGACAGCAAGGAATTTTTTATTTATCTCAATCAAAAGGGAAATCTATTAAGGAATGAAAAAGAGTGCTGTTTTAAAAGTTGTAATTTCATAAGAAATTGGGGTAATGATTATAGGACGTTGTGCTGATACAAAAGTGAGCTAAAATCAGGTAAATATACAGTCAGTGGAAATGACTAAAGTCAGAGATGGTTTGAGAAGATAACAAAATTTAAATATTGCTTCAAGCAATATCTGTACAGTTTTGGAAATTTTGTTCTTTTAACAAAGGATAGTTTTATGAAAATTTAATTTACTCGTAAAGATTTAGCACCAATAATTTCCAAATAATCTAGATTTGAAAATTGCCGTTCCAACAGTCTTTGGATTTCAATTTTTGATAGGTGACTGAGGAACTTGGCTCATACCTGACCAATCAATATCGTCAAAGTCAATCACAATTTTCTTTTCTCTAGGAGTATGACGCCGGTACTTAATTCCGGCAGCATCAAGCATTCGCTTTGAGGCAATCGTTTCATTTTTTGAAGCGTGTTTGTCTGACATGTACACGACAGTTGAGATTCTGGATTGAATTATTATTTTGGCGCACTCAGCGCACGGGAAAAGAGCTACAAACATAGTGCATCCAGTGACGTCCGCGGTGATCTTGTTCAGTATTGCGTTCATCTCTGCGTGGCACACGTACATGTACTTGCTGTCCAGGTCTGTCTTCCCACCCTTGCGCCATGGGAACTCTTCGTCACTGCACCCAATGGGGAAGCCATTGTAACCGAGTCCAACAACTTTATTGTACTTGTCAACAATGCAGGCGCCGACCTGGGTGCAGGGGTCTTTGCTCCTCTTGGCAGCGAGGAAGGCAAGAGCCATGAAATAGTCTTCCCAATGCAAGTAATCCGTCCGAGCTGAATTCAGATCTCGAGGCTCTTGCGAACTAATTTGGCAACTCTTGCTTGTCACCTCCTGCTGTTCATTGGTTATTTCGCTATGGGTTCTTGACCCGTTGCATGATTTTGTTCCATCCATGCTGACAATCTGAAAATCGAGCAAAATGAAAAATAAGCACTAAAGACATCGTATTCACCAAGACAATCGTGCAATAAAGAAAGAATAAAAAAATGAATCAAAATTTATACTAGTGTCGGTGGCAAATCATAATACCAAAGAATACATATTTATGTAAATCTGAATTATTGTGTGTCACAAAAATTGATAAAATTACATTATGCTTATATTCATTAAAATGGGGATACTATTTAAATTTGCTGACGAGTAAACAAGTGCTGCAAATTATAGTCCCATTTAATCCATGAAAGATATTTTTTCAAGAATCACTTACCGAACTTGATTACTACGTTCCCTTAAATCTTTAATTTGAAATTCAAGAGTTTGAAGACTTTTCCTTTTAGTTTTCTCACTTTTAATTTACGCTCCTCCAAGTTAGAGTCCGCTGAGCTGACGCAGTGTGTGCATGTCAAAATCACAAAGGCATGCTGCATTGGCTTGTTCTTGTTAGTTACTTTGCGGGTGGCGGGCGAAACGAATTTCAGAAAAATGCATTGCCAACCTAGGTTGTAATATTATTGCATTTTTTATATTTTACTATAAAATATTTTGAATATATTTAAGTTTGAACCCTCAGTAAAGTACAGTTTTTAAAAGCTGACTTGAAAATGATAATCTTAAAGCAACGTATTATTTAAAAATTCTCTCAAGATTGCCGATTGCTCTTGCGGGTTGTTCTTGAGGAAATTCTGAGGTTGGCAGCAATGGAGATTGTTTTCATCGAACAGATGATCGCGATCATTTGAAAAGGATTTTTTCGAGAAAGTATTAGTTGAATAACACACAACACTGCTGGCCTTTACTTGCGCGTAATGCCAAATTTTATTGTTTTTAGCTGCTATTAGCATTGCACTAGAAATTTTTCAACCACACCATGCAGGAACCACCAGTTTTACCTCCAGCAATAAGGTATACAAATCGGAAGAGAGCACAGGACGGTACTACAATACACAGTGAAAATCAAACATCGGCAATTTAGATAATTTAAAAATAATAGCATTTTGTGACTTCTATACTAAATATTTTTAACTATTAAATCAATCCTGCGTACTGTTAAACATTTTTAATTTCAAACTGCATAGATCGCTTGTAAAGCTGTATTATATCATCCAGTTTCCCCACTAAACATCACAAAATAAATCTTGAACGTACTTTCACCCATATAAAACGATGGATTGCATTGTGTTTTATAACAGTATTATTAGATTAACATGTTCCAGTTAGGTACGTAATACATTATAGTACAATGTAAAATTTGCTTTTGTAAATTGCATTAGGTATGTATATGTATGATACTTGTAAAAACAAGTAAACAAAACTATTAAACAATCGCATATTTCCTATTCTCAATTTCGTCCTGCAAAAAAATATCATTTTCAAATTACATGATCTGTGATATGGAAAAATCACAGTGTCCGCCGGTTAACACCTCTCACCAGTTCTTATGAGAATCTCATACTTAAAAGTATGCTGTGGCGAAAAGTGTAATTTTTCCATACTCTATTGCATTATTTGCACACAAGCTGACACTTGGCTTACTTTTCATTTTGTATTATTACAGAACAAAGCTGCACAGTTTGTTTAGTGAAATTGAAAAAGAATTTGAACTTCTCTATTTAGAAAATTTACAATGTGAGTATTCTGGGTCGTTTCTGCGCCAAATAGTGCTAATTCTATTTATTCCCAGTGCAAGGCAGGGCCTCAGGGTCGTGGGACGCTGGCTCTATTCAGGTGAGCGAGAAAGCCTCTGCAGTAGGCGATGCAACAGAGCTGGATGGTCTCAGGCAGAAAAAGCAAAAAGGTTTTCAAGTAATAAGCTAAAATATAATTTTTGTTAACCAGAAATAATATTTCAGTGAGCCAACAAAGCTCTTTGCAGCGAGTAAAAGCAGCCACAAAGTTGAAAGCACAAACTAGCAAAATAGTATCTAGCTTCAAAGGTGCCCTTATCACTACTTCTTTCGTGAAGGAATTTCCTGGTCACCGCGATGGTGTCTGGGACGTCTCATGCCCTCGATCCGGCCAGCCATTTATTGGTAAATAATATTTTGCAGCTTAAATCTACTAGCCTTGTAAATTTACCAGTACTTGCCAGTAATTTACCAATACTATTTGTTTGGCTGGTGTTAAAAATATTGCAGGCTATTATATTTCAGATTTGAATTTAATTATGCTCATCATGTTTATGAAATGACCACATTTTAAATGAATTTTCAATTCATACCAATTCACGTGTTTGTTAAATATTTTTTATTTGAAACAGGCACAGCTTCAGCGGACCACACAGCTAGCATTTGGAGCACAGCAAGTGGCGCTTGCATTCTCAAGTACACGGGTCACTCTGGGTCGGTCAACTCGATTCGATTCCATCCTTCGAGGGATTTGGTTCTCACTGCCAGTGGCGACACAACAGCACACATTTGGCAGGCAGACATGGTAGGCATTGTCTCGTTCCGCAGCACTGTTTTCTCATCAGCTCTTTGTCGGCAGGGAATAAAACCACTAGTCGAGCCTGATCCAGACGACCAAGAATGTGTCGACGACAAGACTGAAAGTCCAGCTCTGAGGACTCCTCGATTCGAGCTCAAAGGCCACACTAACGCGGTCATTGCTGCTGACTGGTTGTCTGCGGGCGATCAAGTCATCACTGGTAGCTGGGACAGAACTGCCAATCTTTACGATGCCAACACTGGAGATTGCCTCCAGTCATTTACAGGTGATTAGAATTTCATTTAGAGTTTTATAAGAAATCGATCAATTTGTTTGCAGGTCACGACCAGGAATTGACTCATATACACACTCATCCTTCTCAGCCATTGGTGGTGACTTCATCCAAGGACTGCACGTTCCGTTTGTGGGACTTTCGAGAGACTATTCACTCGGTTTCTGTATTCCAGGGACACACAGAGTAAGCTTCATTTTATTTGTTTCTTACTAGTGGTGACACTTAATTTGACAAATGGCTCTTTACCGATCAGGACCTTAGTGAAAATTTTAGGAGAAAAGAGGCAGACAGTGCTATAATTATTTTCTCTTTCAATTTTTACTAACCCACCCTGTTAATGATCCACTTGGAGAATCAATTTTGGCAAACTTTATTTAATTAATAAAATAAATATTAAAAACATTTTTCACCTTCCTCGTGCTAAAAGAATGAGACCTGTCATTTTTTTTCTGCTGATTATCAATTATGGCAACTACTGCATAAATGCCAAATATTTCAGAGAGAAATAATCGTTGTTTTCGGTGTGAAAACTTGATCATTCATGTTGGTAAAATTTGCTTCTGTCTTGTTGTGCAGGTCTGTGTCTTGTGCCGTCTTCACAAACGAAGACAAGGTTGTGTCTGGAAGTGATGACCGGACAGCCAGGATTTGGGACTTGCGCAACATGCGTTCGCCTCTGATGACCATCCGCAATGACTCGTCAGTGAACCGAGTGGCCATCTCTTCAAGCGGCACCATCGCCATTCCCAGTGACAACCGTCAGGTGCGCTTCTTCGATCTCGAGGGCCAGCGTCTTGGACGACTGTCCAGGTCAGGTAGGCAGGGACATCGGCGCATGGTTTGCTCAGTCGCTTGGGCCGAGGAGCCGCAGCAAATAAATTTCTACACTGCCGGCTTCGATCGTTTGGTCTTGGGCTGGTCTGTCCAGCCGTGCAAGGATCTAGTTTCTCGTTGAGTTTAAATTTTCTACCCTGGATATGTTTTTAGACGTGTTGGAAAAAGGCGTTGGCTCTTTTCTCAGTCAGTTACCTTGTCACTGGTGAATGCATGGGTGAATAAATTGGCAAGGCCAAATGCTTGAAAACAAAAAAGTTGTCAGTGAAATTGAATTTGAACCTTTCACTCTGCAATTAACTAAATTAATTAGTCTCGGATTATAGGCGCCGTAATATTTTAAAATTGCTACTAAAAATGCCATAAAATGCAAGATGTTATTTAATCTATTTATATTCTTGTGTTTAAACCTGTCCATGCTTTATTCAGTTTGTACCTCAAAAGGTCAACAGGATTATTAAATTTTTGATAAATTAACAAATCTTGCCTAAACATATTCAGAATCCAATTTCACTCGCAGCAACCTCAAATAGCAATGAGTGGAATGTACCAGTTGATACAATTTGGTGTTTGGTTTGAAATTAAAGTTGAAGTCCAAGCAAAATGTACTTAAATGTTTGCTTGTCAGCACTATTTAATTATTTTATGGTTATTCTTGTTTGAGAAGCAGACAAATAAATCTTTCAGGGAGCACGTGAAGCTGCGACTTTTCACGCAGATTCAAAGCAATATATAACAAATTCTCTTCTGGGGAAATTTCTGCTCTCGAAATGAGCAACTTGCTTATTTCATCCGACAGATTTATTCTGGGCTGAAAATTAATCACCAGCTCGCTAAAGGGCTGTTACAATCATTCCATCGATCACTTGTAGTAAAAATTGTTGCTCTTGTGAGAAAGCAGTCAGACAAGCTATAAATTATTGCTGAGCGTGTACTCTCATGCAAGGCGTTGTATGAGAGAGCCCAAAGAAACAGGCTTATCACTGCATTCTTTACAATCATTCAGAAGTAATCTGCCCTCAAGTGACTGCTTTCTTCACCCTTGATAAATTTAAATTATTTCGTTTTCATTCAATTAATTTTTTGCCTTCGCCAGCCACACGTCTTTAAACTTACACTACTTATTGTTACTTTGTTCCTATGATCGAAAAAAATGTATTCCTGTTGCAAGGCTATATTATAATTTTCAGTTGACTATGATCTTAATAACTCAATGAAGACGCATTACAGTATGAACATCTCAATGGTGCAAATGCATTTTAAATTGTGCTAAAACGTGCCAAATCTTAAAAGTTTCACACTTGAGCAGTAATTTTCGTGCACGGTAAAATATTTGCAATAAAATCCACTTTTATTTGTTAAAACATGTATAATTGTTACTTATTTATCGTATACAGTATAATATATTATTATGCACTTTGGTGTTCAGGTACATGATGAATGTCAAGAATTATTCAGGTTGATCTAGAGCTAAAATCGAGATAACTCGCCACTCAAAGCCTTGTCTTTTAAAACTCACCGTTCAAACCAATTCTAGTTAACCTCCCGCACATTTTAGCCGTACGCTATGAAATAATATATTTATCATATTTATCAAGAGTCTGCACTAATCCCGTTTGTGGTCGTTACCCACATCGACATTTTCGACTGATGTTATGATCGTTGAAACTCTTCTATGTTCTACTTGTTAATGTTTGTAATGCACCGTGTTAATAGTCACGGGAAGTAATTTAGCTCAGTTCAAAACAGTTCGCGATGTTGCAGTTGTATTTATTTCATTAAAAAATGTTGCAGGAAAATTAAATATGTGGAGAGAGAATTGGTTAAAAATATTTCAGGTGTTTTTAAAAAAAATATCTATTATCGACGGCTGTGTCATAATTGGATTATAAGATAAATTTATACTATAGCGAGCGTGGTGCAACTCATGGAATTGTGTCATTCAAATTCTTTCTGGAAGCCGAGCGATGCAGCATCGTTGCCGTTAGAAATTTTTACTTTCAAAGTGGTGCCGGAAAAATTTTTAGCACTGAAAATAGTTAACCATTTCATTATCTTACACACAGCCGGTGATAATGGATTCAGCAATGCCTTTGTCAAAATAAAAATTCACGTGGTTTCCATCCTTTGATTGTTTAGCTAAAATAGTTGCAAGAAATCCTCCAATATTAACACAAAAATGTATTCACTCTCTCAAATGGAATGTAACCCGATGAAATTATGGAATTATACAACATATTTATTCTCGTCAATAAAAATTAGAGCACCTTCCTGAAATCGATCGCGTCACCTTTTATTTCGCAAGAGGAAACCTTCCTGGGAAAAAGAGAACCTTGGGCGATCCCTTCTCGGTGTGGTAGGCTCGAAAAAATGTCGCTCGAACTAGAAGTGCCTGCCGTGGGTCGGATGCTGCTCGAGATTCTGCAGGCTGCGCGCACTCATTGTATGCGCGCGGCAGACCCGAGGGCTAGGTGAAAGTGATTCGATGTCAAGTCCATTGCTAGGGGCGAAACGCGGTGTGATCTAACCGCAGCTCCGCCCAATATAATTGGGTCAAGCGCTATTGCACCCTAGCCTGTGTGTTAATGGTCGCCTGCCGCTAGTTAGGTAACATCAGTTCGACGCACGCGAAGCTGATGACAAAGTTCAATATCCTTTTCGCACCTGAATAGCTACCGCGTGCGTGGGACGACGCTAATTCGCCCAGATTAAGAGCGAACGCCCTCATGGCTTTTGTCTCGGAATGAGCGTTTTCAACTCGTATGGTTATGGTGTGCAAGCAAATAATTTTAATTGCGGGAAAGATAAAATCGAGTGATTTTTTTATTGGAAAATAAAGTGATTTTTCAGGCAAATTGGGTCAGGGTTCGATTAAAACGCTCTGCCTGCACATCTGACGCCTCATCAAACGCACATGGGCGTTGTCTTTGGTCATGACCATAATCAAGCTCATTTTTTTTGGTAATTTGCTAGAGTATTCGCTCTGCCTTTCCCCAAAGAAAGATTTGGTGCCCGCCTGCCTCTTTTGCATAATCGACATGCAACCTTCAAAACTTGACAGAATGTTCCCTTTTCCTCTCTAAGTAATGAAATTAGAAAACGTAACTTTTGCTTTCTATTAAAAAATTTTGACCTGCAATCAATCAAAATCTGCCCGCGCATGTTATTTTTCACAGGCTTGGGCAATGCAACAACTTAAATTTTCTTTGTCATGTTTTGCGTGTAGAATAAAAAAGTGGGTGCCTGGAAAACAAAGCAGCTCAAGGAGGAGTTTTCAATTTATAACTTGTGTCATAACAACAGTGTTGATTACTCTCTCTGTCAAAGATAGAGTTACACAAGAAACATATATAAGCTGCTTGAAAAAGATCGAAACTGAGTGACAAGGTTGCAATCTCGATATAATGCTCCCTTTTATCCAGCATTACCGCGAGAATCAATCAAATCACCGTTCGTCATTCTATCAATTTTCAAATTAGCAACTCTAAACTTTGGCTTTTGATCTCCAAGGATGACGTTTCAGAAAAAGGCAGTCATGTTTCTATTATTGTCTAAAGCGGCATTCTTTGCTCGATGGACCTTGAGGAGGATAATGATTGAGTGATCAAGAGGGAGAACAATCGCAATTTTCTAATAAAGACTTTTCGTGGCAAAAATGAAGCAATTTTCCAATCATAACGGCGACGTGACGACGTCGTTTTCAATGGGCCTTACCGTATGATACAAAAATGCGATAGGTAATGATTTTGAACTTAAAAACTATCCAATTTTTTATGGTTGTGATATTATTTCAAGTTTACGCAACACAAAGAGAGCCGATGACTTTTATAATTAAAAATTGATTCAATAAGAAGTAGTCCATTAACAGTCTGATACTTTTAGAAGACATGAGAGACGCCTTTGATTGAAGCAAATAAGCGCAACTCATCAATTACTCCGTGTAACTCGTTGCAAAATAAATCTTGAAATAAAATTGATTCTCTTTATTGTGTCACGATTTTAGTAATTTTTTTAAAGCAGCAGGTTCAAAATCAACCTTTCAACAATGCGGGAAGACCAAGTTATTTTGCAACAAATACATAGTGTGTCCATAAATATTTGCGCGAAGACTGTGGTTTGCTATTCTGGAAATTTACGTGTGTGTCTGTCTCTCTAGCCAATTATTATTACCGCATCGATACGTCAAGAGCCAAATTGCCGCCGCGCGATAATTACAGACTCGCTTGTCTGTTACAGTGCAAACTAGGGTCTGAATGTTCTGAGCTGCCCACTCAGCTTTCTATTTTTCAATCACCCTCGCATGCATAAAATGAAAATGACCAGTTGTGCTGTCAGTCATTCATTCGCTTCCTCGATCGGCCAGCCAGCCAGCCCGGCTTTTGCGAAATGACGACCGCGAATACTCCGCGCGCAAAGCAAAGCACACACGCACACAAATACCTAGGCCTTTTTGATTTGGTCCAGCTGCCGACAATTGGAGCGATCTCTCCCGGCTAACGATGTGAAATCTTTTTATGATCATTGCAATTCATTCCACTGCGATTGAAAGGTCGCTGTTTTATTTTTTATTACTTCTATTTATTAACTAGTTTATTGTAATTTGATGAACGCCGCCCGCGTCTTGCACATACGCTGCTGTGCTGGCTTATTTAATTATTTGTATTGGCTGGCCTAAATTCTCGATTATGCGAGGCAAACGAAAAATAATAATCGAAAATATACGAGTTCCTTACAATAGTTTATGCCGGTCTGGGCCGCAATAAAATCCAAGAGTATTATCCAACAGCGGTAAAGTTCACATTTTATTACAAATTGAGTGTTGCATATACGCCGCAGAAAATATATCATGCAAAGGTCAGTCCGGAGGTTAAATTGAAAGTAAAGCTGCAGATAAAATCGTGAGAAGTTCGACGCTCGACACTCAAACAAATCAAGCCATTCGGGAAGGGGTAGCTGACTATGCTCTCCGTCCGTCAGTGGTGCTTTGGGGGTGGCATACTCGCTTGAAGGGGCTACATAATTTTGGAACTTAAATTTTTATCTTTTACCGGAATATTTGATTTTAGCATTTATGTGATTTTCAAAACAAGCTGTATATTTTGCCATCGCTTATCTTATTAAAGATGATAATAAAAAATAATATTGCTCTGAATTGGGATTTTATGGTTTTTTAAATGGATTTTTTAAGCAAATCAGTTGAATTTTTTCTCTTTCTGGCTGGACTGAGTTTTGATCTGAGTCGCTATTTATACAAATCAGAGTTTCATAATTCGTTTAGATCTGTTGACAGTTCCCACATTCGAATCTTTAAAAAAAAAATCGATCAACTTCAATTCCTAAAACCTCAATAATTGCAACCATTGATTTATTTAAATCCTTAGCCCAATTGTAAACTATTTTATTTCTTAAACTTTTTAGCTCTGAATAATTGATGCAGCCGATTTATTTTCCTGGTATTAAAAATTTCAGATAAAAATTTCCTCAAGTCCCAACAACTTCCTTAAGTAGCAGAATTTTTTAAATTTCGCGCAATAAAAAGAGCTTAAAAAAGCAGCTGCCAAGAAGAATCTGTAAAGATCAGTTTTAAAATGCCATAAAATTTCCACAGGCGTGATCAAACATCCAATCACGTGTTCCTAATCAATATAATATTATGCCCGCAGAGGAGCTTGGGCATAATTGAAAGAAAGCAACCTGTTCGCGAAGCTAATAGAACAGCGATCATTCATCTTAAGAGCACAGCATTATGAAAATCACGCTGACGCGCGATCGTAAATACTGAAATAATTGCATAACACCTCCGACTGCACAATCGACCGGCATCCAAATTCGCAACTTTACATTCGTTGCCATAGCTCTTTCCAGATCAGCACATAATTAGCTGCATTATTAAATCAAATGACCCGCGCCTTTTCCGCGACGTGCAACGAGAGCGTTTCTTTCGCACACCAGACAGCCGACATGCTCCACTCTGCGCGCCTGCAAGCAATTAAAAACGGCGCAGCGTCACCAACGCGCGCCGTTCACGGCCGCCAGTAAAATGCACGGTTCGACAAAAGGCAATTATCTGAGACTATTTAAGAGAAATCCTGCGCTTGACGAGCCACAGCAACGCCGGCGAACTGATGCAAAAAACTGTCTAGACCAAATCATCTCATACTATCGACATCAACAACCTCAACAGGAATTACACTGGCCAAAAATCCATTAACGGAGAGCCATTTTTGGAGTTTGGACGTTGCCTTTAGCCTCGGAAACAGTATCATACATGGCATAAATGTAACACCTATAAAATTAAATTAATTCAAGGATGCTTTTAATTAAACTGAAAATGTAATTCATAAATCAATCGAGAAACTACACACAATCGTCAATGAAAGTATTTAAGACGTTTAAACAAAATTTATAACACATTTTGGATATATGTATATACCATATTTAATGAATCTTTAGAAGCTTGTGTACTTCAAATCAACAATCATTGCCACGATTAAACGCTGATAGCAAAATTATAATTAAACATGCAATGAATGGGCAGGTGCCAAATTAACTAATTTAAATCCCAAAAAAGACGGTTGCTTTATGTTTGCAGCATCTGATTTTTATGAAACAATGATGAAACTGAATTTCTTGCACGATCAAAGTAAAGTGTCGTTTATTGTTAGAACGAGTGGTCTTTCCGGTCAGCGACGCCTTGTCAGACACAACGCAAACACGGTCAATCGTTTGCTGCAGTCAGCCTGCTTTGCGGTTTCGCAGATGATTGCTTCCTTTATGATATTGATTGTAAAAAATTGAATAATTTTTAACTGTTGGAGTTATTTCTATTCCTGTCTAAAAATGTATTGTTTGTACATATATAGCTTTGTGCGAGTTACAATTATTAATAAACTGAACGTTCTCATGTCACGATGCACTATAGATTTTTTTGTATTAAAACTTCATAGATGGCACGTTTTTTTATCTTTTTTCCTCCTCTTGATTAGTTTGGTCAACAGCAGGCAATGGTCCCCAAATTCGATTTACAGGTTCAAATATAAATTCCATGTTCTTTTTAAAATTATTTTCTAGTATTGGAATCTTATTTCTAATTTTTCCTCAGTTTTTGTGCAATAAGTTTGTTTTCAAATAACTAAAAAATCTCTACATTGATCGGAAAATTGCAATGAAAGTACCAAGTCAAAATTTTGTTTAGGCTCTGTAGAAGTTTTTTTTAAGTTGGAAGCAAAGCAACTAGTTACGTTTTGGAGTTTGCTAGTTTAGATGGTTTTTGATGATACAAGCGTATGAATAACATTAGGTTTTTGCATGATTCGTGCTCGTTGATACTTCCATAGCGATTGGAAGCTCATGATTGGCTATTGATTGGCCAAATTTTGAAGTACTGTGTTATCCCTTACATTTGCATTATTAATTTAATGTTGCACTTTTAGTTTTCCTCAATATAACACTACAAAATAATTTGAAACTTGATTGAATATAGCATCAGCATGTTACGTTTGAGTGTGATTTGTAACTTTAAACCAGGAAGTTTTATTTTTAACTTGTTTGCGGTTAAAACCAGAACTTATTATAGTTTGGGTGAAATGTAAAATTTATTCTTGGTTCAGCGGGCGGCTTCTAATTTTAGTAATAATAAGCAATGACGCAATTCACAATTTGATTGGATCACGATCGTCAGTGCGGGCAGAAATTCGACGGCCATCTCGTAACAAACTTTTATTTTCACAAATGTAATGTTATTATTACATGTATGTGTGAGCTTTTGCGATCAAGCTGTGCGATAAGCGTAGCGAGTGTGGATCATGTATCATTACCAGTACCCGCCGTGCGCTCTCACACATTTCTCGATCTCTCACAGGAGCACGTGTGAGCTGGCCGAATTTTCACTCCAATAAAAAATGATGAAATTTTCAAGCGTGTTTGTGGGAAAAAATGAGCTGTCAGGTGTGATATTAATTTACACTTGTTACTTTTGCACACGTGAGGAGTTTTTTTGCAGCCTTTGCGATCAGGGCCAATTGATAATCCAAGCCAGGCTCGATCATTATTATTTCCAATTATTTCGTGTTCGCTTGTACGTGATGTGTTAATTGCCACCTTAAACAATGATGGGTTTTAGGTAAACAAACTGCGCGTAATTGTTGAATGTCGGCAATTAAACGTAATTGGTTGACTGACATAGAGATATATTATGGCGCCCATTAATGCAAATTGCTGCTTTTTTATTGCATCCCGTTATACAAATATCATTTTGAAACTTTCCGTGCCCTTTTGCTTAAAATTTATCACAGGATCTCGCTAGCAATTTTCCTGTCAAACAGCGGTCGCATTTCTTCATGTTTCAAATTACTTCACTTTTGGTCTCAGGCTATTTAAGGGTCAATGTTGCCGAACGGCTGCAAATAGATCAATTTCAATGTGTCAATATTGTGACAAAATAATTTACGTTAAATATTTACAAGAATTTTGTTTCGTTTCATGACCGTTGTTGATTTTTCCAACGAATCAATTTTCGAAACTTAGCAAATCTGCGCCATTTAGGATTGCATTCCTGTGTCACGACATCAGTAAATTTTTAAATTCAAACTCAAAATTCTATATTCCTATCCACGAAATGATATCAAATGCAAACAAATAAAAATGAATAATAAAACAAGCAATTTGAAACTAGTACTTCTTACTTATTGTCAAACCAGAATGCAGTCTTCACTGTTGAGTCACATGTTCACGAGAAACGCTTGCCACAGTTATCATTAATTTTATTTGAAATAGAATTCGCTGAAAATTGTCTAAAATAATTTTCATGTTAAAACACTATATATAACAAAGAATTAGCTTCTGCCATTTCCTCGACTGAGAATAGAAATATCAAACTTTGTAACTAACTGCAAAAATGCAAAGTGATGAAACTAATGTTGGTCCCTATGTTTTATCTTTGGGTTCAGTGAAGTATTCATCAAAGCTTAAAGTTATTCACAATAGCATTCCAAGCAACGCAAATCATTTAGTTTTTTTGCAAAATATTTATATATTTTAATTGTAGTGCGGGTATAAACTGACAATTTTGTAAATTATCATTTCATATGAATTTCCAAGCCAAATAGAAAATTTTAATAATATGAAGCAATTTATCATCGATTTGCATATAATTGACATGGGAATACTCGCTCGTTTCCTAATGACTTGACCTGATATTAAGCTTTATAAGTGTACAAAGAGGTGTGTCGCAATCGGCGGCGGTCAACTTTAAGCTTAACCCCAAATGACTCGCAGCATTTTAGTAACTCGATTTTCATCTACACATTAGGCAACTCATGATTCTGCCAGATCGGGAGAGAGAGACAAAAATATTTAGATTGATGTGATACGCCGCATTAACAATTACTCGCGGTCTGCAACACAATGGACGCTGAGATAAAGATACACAGCGCGCTCTTGATACTCGCAAAAGGGCATTCCAATTTTGCACATGCACGCTCGCTTTTTGCCGCGCTCGAGATTTGCATGTTGCTTTTGTTTAGTGATTGACATCTCGCAACAAACGCAGCGGCTACTTGCATTTGCTAAATGTAAAACATGGTTTTGTTTGGTCTGCCGACGCAATTACAGCATTCGCCCAGCCGCCAATCACGCTGAAATGATAGATTACCGCTGCCGAGGAAATCGGACGACGGGATTTTATTTACCAACTTTCAAGGTTATCAGGTGGCAAGAAGTTCGTTACGCTTCTTTTAAAAGAACGATCTAGAAATGAATGTTCATTTTAATGCATGCTCGAGGTCTTTCAATTCACCTTAAAATAAATAAGCGAATCACAAAAACATGTTTACGATCCGCACGTGAGAGTAAAAAACACTATATCGAATTAAAAAAATAAAAATAAAAAAATCATTCACTGGATCATAAACAAAAATAGGAACACGCCCATTGAGTGATATTTCCAGAAGTGTGATTGACACATATATTGTTTCTGTTATTTCTGTTAAAAATGTAATCCAAGACCTTGAAAATGCTGTTTCTTCATCACAGAAATTTTAATACGACTTTTTGTGAAAAAATTAAGACTTGGTTTAATGTATTTGTCTTTCGAAACAATATGATTTGACATATTCCATAATCACCTTTGTAATTCTTTTATGACCAATGTGGATAACTTCAAAGAGTTATTCTTGTAAATTTCCAGCATGAAATGCAACGTATTTCAGTTTCAAACGAAAATGTTTCTAAAAATGTCACATTTTTAACCCTGTTTCTAAAAATGTCACATTTTTAACCCTGTTTCTAACTCTCGTGATTTGTTTAGCTGAAAGCTTTTTTTAAAATATCTGGAAAAATAGCTGAAAAATGTTCTCAAATGATAATTGTAATAAATGAGCTTTTAAATCAAATCGTGGTTTTATTTTGCAAGTTTTTACCATCTGTGCACTTTTATTTGAGTTTTTACTTTTAGCTCACATATAACATATAAAGAGCCAAATTTCAAGGCTGTTGTGTGCTTTGGAATTTGTTTTCTATTGTTTTTCCTGTGGGTTAGGGCAACAATTTATAATTTTTTGGCCAGTTACTGTTTGCCTTTTCTGATACTTTACATAAATATTTTATCTAATAAATTGTATCTTGTGATTTACATTAACGAGAATAAACATGAGTAATTATCTAATCTAGCACAATTGAAATTCAAGCTGAAACGTGTATCATGTGTCGGCGGTAAAAAAAAGCGGCTTTCAGAAATAGAGACATCAACGATCGGTGCAGGCTTAATTAATGGCCTTTTGCTTTCATGTGCTTCGATAAGGAGGCGACGACACGCTTAGCCGCACAGGCCTATAATTTATGCAAATAAAGTCCGGCGTGAGACGACGGCAGCTGCCCTCTTGTCTAGGATGACCACCAGTTAGCAAGCCGTGTTTTATGAATGAGCGAGCCGGCGTGAATGAGTACCAGCGCGCTGCGTTTTTTACGCTTCACAAAGGTGCAACCTATAATTTTGCCTCGTGGCCGCGCACACACCGTCAGTTATCGCACAATTCTCATCTTAATTACGAATGGGCCCGGCCAGCAGCTGTGTGTAAATCAAGTGTCGTGCCGAGAGAATTTTCGGATGCAAATAACGGGTCCACCCATCTGCACGTCGTAAATCGCAGTGATTACGTACGTGTGGCATTATTCAACCTGGTGTATGGCGGTTGAATGGGCGCATTAGGATTGAAGGATGCTGGCGTAAACAGGAGATGACTTTTAAGACTGTTATTACCGCCTTTTTCAACGCGAATCTAGATCAAGGGAGGCTGCCTGCGTGAAAAACAATGCATCTGAAAAATTCAAATTCAATTACACGCCGACGGAACTCAATTGGCACGCGCGGGCAGATCAGAGCCCGCGCACGCAATTAAGCAGAGAGCAGAGATAATGAGAAATCGAGCGAGTGATGCAAGCATATGGCATTATGCGCGTTGATTGATCTTTCCTCTGAGGGCCGGCGGCGAAATTTATCCGCGGCATGATCGCAATTTGTGCGCGGAGAGTGCAGCAGCGGCGCTGATTCATTAACAGTTACAAAACACGCATCTGGATCTTGAGAGAGCTGCGCCCGGGACCAAAGGTTGCGCTCGCGTGGAAACAATTAAAATTACGCAAAGTCGTCCGATCGTCCGGCTGCTCTGGTTGACACGTCCATAAAGATCCGACTTGACCGCGAGGAAACCACCGATCGCGGTGAGGTAACCCGCGTGGCTGTCAGCACGCGAACAGCGGCGGAGGACAGGCGCGTTTCATCACGCGCGGCGAGAAGCAGAAACAGAAAACCACCTCTTCTGCATGCTTCTTCCCTTCTTTCCGCGTCCCCGCGCGCTGCGACCCCACCCTTTGTTGATTCAGAAGGGACCCACGGTTAGATGGATAGATCGCCTTTAGGCCAGGGCAGAGTGCGCGCCATAGCTTGGAGAAAGTATTTCCCTGTGAGTGTCCAACTATATAAAGGAACCGCACCGCTGGCATCACTATCATTTCTCAGCTTGCAATCCACAGCAGCTCAGCAAACTCACTCAATCACAATGGCCTTTAAGGTGCGTCCTCCACACCTTCAGTGCTTTTTCATTTGGGCTTCGGGTGCAAATCGAAATTTGGATTACGTTCGCTGCCGCATTTCGATTTGACCCTGCTCCTCTGATTTTCGAATTTTTCAAAAAAATATTTTTCTGCCCGCAGTTTGTCGTGTTCGCCGCCTGCCTGGCCGCCGCCAACGCCGGAGTTGTCGCTCCCCTGTCCTATGGCGCCCCCGCTGCCTATGCTGCGCCCGCCTATGCCAGCTACGCCGCCCCCGCCGTCTCGGCCGTCTCCTCCAACACCCTCCGCAGCTTCGGCAATGTCGGCCAGGTCAGCACCTACAGCAAGGCCCTCGACACTCCCTTCTCCAGCGTGCGCAAGTCTGACATCCGTGTGACCAACGACGCCCCCGCCTACGCTACCTACGCCGCCCCCGCTTACACCAGCTACGCCGCTCCCGCCTACGCTAAGGTCGCCGCCCCCGTGTCCTACGCCGCCCCCGCCCTGGCTCACACCGCCTACGCCGCTCCCGCCTACGCCAGCTATGCTGCCCCCGCCATCACTAAGGTCGCCACCCCCGTTTCCTACGCCGCCCCTGCCCTGGCTCACACCGCCTACGCCGCCCCCGCCTACGCTAGCTATGCTGCTCCCGCCATCGCTAAGGTCGCCACCCCCGTGTCCTACGCCGCCCCCGCCCTGACCCACACCGCCTATGCCGCTCCCGCTGCCTACGCCGCCCCCGTCGCCAAGGTGGCTTCCCCCGCCCTGCTCGGAGTTGCCTACTCCGCCGCCCCTGCCGTCGCCCACATGACCTTCCAGGGTTACGGAATCAACTATGCCTACTAAGTAGTTGTTACCCGTTTTGACCCGACGATTGTGCAGAGCCTAAAGACTTTTGTACATAGCCTACTGTGATTGCACTATTACTTTTGTGTTTTTGACTTCCTTCCTCATCATTACATGTTTTCCTCACACAGAGCATTTTGTTATTATTGAGAGGATCATTGTATCGCCGAACTCTCATCCATGAGGCGCATCGCACATCTCGCCAATCTATTTCTTATTGTTTCAATTGCACAATAAAAAATCGCCTGAAATATTAATAATATCCATTCAAGTTTTACTTTTATCGCTGGAAACCCATCTTATTGCCTAAACCGTTTTTCGAGATTGCACAATGAGCGATTTGGTTCAGAGAAATCTGCATGATCGGTTCGAGAGCAAACGCTCCCGACTGTTTGAGTGGCCCAATTCGTCCGCTCACCTCTTCGAGTGATCTCTTACACGCTCGCTCGGCGCTCAACAAATAAAACTTGTTTTTTCACACGTCAACTCTTCCAAACCGATTACTCAACGCTGAATGAGATAATAATCGCGAGCAGCTAAATTGTGAAAACCACAAAAGCTATATGTTTCTTCTTGGGTTATAACTCTCGAGTAAAAACAAGGAAACCTTTATCCTGATCTGAATAGCATCTTGTGACGCTTCAAATGTAGCTATGCAACTAGATCAAGGCAAACTCTAAGTATCCAATGAAAGGGAGATTTGGTTTGCGTTTACCCAACAAGGTTTTTTAGATGGCAAATGTCATTTATTGTGTTTTCTTTTGATGATCAAGTAGGAATGAGAAGATAATTCTTACTACAAAAATAGAGTAAGATGAACAGCTAACAGATTTTTGTTAGAGGAATATAAATCGAACAATTCTTGTTGAAAAGATTTTTCCTCGCACCAAAAAATAGCCTGGTTATTTAAAGCGTTGGAACAAAAGACGCACATCTCCAATGCTCCAATTTGTGAAATCGTCCTTTCATTGGCCCATAGTATGAAACTTCAATAATATTATAAGTGAAATTACATAGTATATATGGTGGTATAAAAATGCATATTTGTCGTGGATAACGATGGTATTGAGTTAGCCAGCTAATCCTTAATTAAATTAAAATGAATCTAAAAAAACGAATTAAGCTATTTTGATTTTTGACAATAAAGGAATGGAATTATTTTTTTTAATAATGTTTTTTGTACAAAAAATCCCTGCAAACTAAAATCAAAGTGATCTTTTAAAATATCCACAGTACGTAAAGCGCTATTCTATGAGTGCGATATAATATTTGTTGAGGCTATAAAATAGATTCCTTTCAAAGTGTAAAAATAGGGAAACTCCTAGCATAATCGTTTCAATAACCTCCACTGTCACATAATAACGGCCTATAAGTGACTAATTAGCGTGCTGCAATCTTCACGACAGCACGGTGACTTTCGCAAAAAGATTCTAAAAGAAATTGCGACCCGAGGTGATCTAGCCACTGTGACGCTTGACTCATAAAATAAACTAGATATCATTTAAACAATTGCATTTGAGTGAAACCGCGCACATTTAAGTCCTTTCCTCGCCTCCTCATGAATGCAATTATAAGTCCGCTGGATGCACGCACGTGTTGCCACTTTCTTATTTATTTCCCTTTTTCCTCGCCAAGACACGTGCGAAATCTTCCGCTCCAAGTGGAAGCTTTTGGCATTAATTATTTTGCAAGTTGGCAAGGCACCGCTGCTGTGCGCCAGAACTAATAAAACTAAGTCTAAATGACTCCGGAAATTTTTTAGAGACTAATGAACTGCATAATTATTATTGTTTCAATTCCATAAAGACTTTGCAACTGATACACCAGTATAGCGTGGTCAACAACCAGAGAAACAAATATCGGCACCGTCAGTTCCATTTCTTTGAAGGGAGCTCCATCTGTCCAGTGGCTGCACACATACGCTTAAGAAAGGTGTCGGTTATGCCAATCACATATCAGAAATTAGCAAACGACCTTGCAAATTAGTTTCAAAAAGTCGAGTGGTCCAACCGCGAGATGGCGGCTCCAAGTCTGCACAGCTTCGAGTGATTAAAAAAATTGCAATATATTTAAGCCCGAAACAGGTCATGTGCTTCCCCAATCACTTTGATTTTTAAATTTAAAGATCATGTTGCACAAAAGCAATGATTTTGAAGCAGTGGGAATTGAGACTAAGCAGTATACAAAAATAAAAAAAACATTTGTTGATTCACCTCATATTTAAATATCGATCCAAAACTTACAGTAATGTGGCGCAATTTTGGATGCTGAACCAGACCTGTAGTCTGTAGTGTGGCGAGTGATTTAGAGTAGTGGTAAATTTTGTTTCTATTTTATTCACGAGTTTCAGCAGGTTGTTCGCTAACTCTATCAATGCCTAACTTCTCGATAGTTAAATTTTATATATTTATAAATGCATGATATGAAAACCTAATTTGGAGAAATAAACCGAGATGAATTGAATTGATCTATCTAATAACCATGATTAAAAACCGAATGAACGAAAAATTAATTTATAGGCTATCATTTTCATCTGTGCATACAGATTCTCTTAAAAGTGATTAAAAGGTTTTAATAACCAGATTACCATTCGTGCAAATGTTCTCGCAAATTCAGCTCTGAAGTTTTGATCTCCAACCTTAATTGAAAATGTTATTTTCTCGCTTACAAGTAACAAGCAGAACTTAGATCAGAAGCAAAAAAAGTCCGCTCGCTCGCGTGGCTGGCTTAAGTTAGCCAAATTCACGGCTGACGGCTGCCCTAGTGGCCCAAAATTAGCCGGCTGGTGCGGCGCGGCTGGCTGAGGCCTCTATACTGCACGAGTTAAATAAAATAATAATAAAAAATAAATAAATGAAAAGTATAAGATAAAAGTTGAGAGTATCCGCAAAAGAAGGACAGTAAAAAATTATCCCTTGCCACACTGCACAACAAAATGGAAAAAAAACATTTCAATTTACGTGTTCACAAAACTTGTAGCTATATATTTTGGATATAATGAAAAAGTAAAGAATAATTAGTTAATAAATGCTTGTAAACATGAGTACAGAAATAATCGAAGATTAGAGTCGATGCCAAATGAAATACTGATTGAATTTAAACTTAAAAATATTTATATATGTATATCGAGCTAATTATGCAGAGGGAAAAAATGCAAAAAAAGAAGCAAATGGAAAATTGCTTGCGTGACTCAAGTTATGAATGGAAAGTTGGCATAAGGAAGCTTTTGGCGAATCAATCGTTCTATAGCAATGATCTGATCCTGGCAACGCCTATTATAACCTGCAGCACTTAAATTTAACAAGGAGTGACTGCGCAAGTTTGATCAGCATTCTAAACATTCGTACAGGGTCAATTACCACCGAAAGATATTATTGCAAAAAAAGTAATGTGGATATTGAATCAGACAATCGGATTTCAGAGGTGTTCAGAAATAATTTATTACATTTTTACAAGATGACATTTGGTAAATAAATAAGAATCAGGCTTATTTAGTAGGCATAGTGAGCGCCAAGTCCGTCGAAGCTGTAGTGAGCGACGGCGGGGGCAGCGGAGTAGGCAACGCCGAGGGCGGCGGGGTGAGCGGAGATGGCGGGGGCGGCGTAGGTGGCGTGAGCGACAGCGGGGGCGGCATAGGTGGCGTGAGCGACGGCGGGGGCGGCGTAGCTGGTGTAGGCGGGGGCAGCATAGCTGGTGTAAGCGGGGGCGGCATAGGTGGCGTAGGTGCGGGCATCGTTGGTCACACGGATGTCAGACTTGCGCACGCTGGAGTAGGGGGTGTCCAGGGACTTGCTGTAGGTGCTGACCTGGCCGACATTGCCGAAGCTGCGGAGGGTGTTCTGGGACACCGACGAGATGGCGGGGGCGCCAACGGCCAGGGGGGAGGCGTACGCCGAGGCGGTGTAGGCGGGGGCGGCATAGGACAGAGGAGCCAGTCCAGCGTTGGCGGCGGCCACGCAGGCGGCGAAGACGACAAACTGCGCACAGATAAGCTCCGGTTAAAATTTGGCAAAGTGGTGAAAATTTAAAAATTAAAAAAAGTCTGGTTGTTGGTTGAAAAACTTGTTGCTGCCGAAAGGGCGTTGGTCTGTTTTGCAAGCGAGGTGCTGCGCCCGCAAAAAGCGGGCCGGGCGACCGGGTGAAAAGTGAAAAGTGGGCTGTTTCCCAAACCAGTAAATCCAGTGGAGCGACTTACCTTGAAGGCCATTGTGTGTTGTTTGAGATTCAGTGGAGAGACAACTGATATCAGCTTGGACCGACCATTGGACTTTTATATGAAACACCTCGGTCGCTCCACCCGCGGTGGGGAAGGGTGAGAAAGCAAGGCAAGGCCTATCACCGCCTGCGAAAAAATAATGCAAACACACACTAACACGCCTTGTTCTGCTTCCACCACTTTTTTGTCTAATGCACCTCAAGCGGCCAACAGGCTGTCGAGATCGCCGGCCGCAGACAACAATTATTACTCCCAACACGGCGGCAATACGTGTGCATGCGTGTGTAAGGCTATTTTCGTATTCCATTTTTGCGTCCGCGGAGATTTTATTAGCCGCCTTAATAGTATTACTGCTCTCGGGAACACCTTGAACATGATATAATAACGCACGATTTTTTAATTTATTGTCACGCACATGCCTGCACTCAATCTCGACCCTAATCGAGTGTCTTTTGTCTGCAAAAAAAAATGCCGATCGAGGACGATTACTTCGAACGCGCCAGCATCCGAGTGTAATAAAATGATTGACTCACGTCATCTAGATCAGGTTTCACTAATGAGCATCCACTTATAACAGCTCGTCTTACATGCAAAAAAGCCAGCAGACCACTTGTGGGATTTCCTTTTCTTACTTTTAAATCTTGTCCTCAATCCGTGCTAATGTTTTTGACGCATTTGGAAATTTATTGCTCTTGATTGAGGTATTATATAACATCGTGCTCGCCTTTTGCGACGCCAATCTAGATATTGTCGTGCGCCACTTCGTTTTCAATTTGGTAATGCGTTTATTTCAATAGAGCGTTTCGCTCGAGGCGTTGCGAGTCCAAGACTCTCATCGCGATCTAGCGACTCATCCGACGGCCAAGCACGATTTCTCCGAGGGATGAGTCCAAGATTACACAGTGTTGTCGTTTCGTAATGTTATATCTCCAGAGTTGTTGTTCTTCTCTTCTCACGCTGTTGTGTTCGAGACCGCAAAGATCGCCACACACGCCACTGCTGATAATTGCTCTGTTTTTGATCCTTGGGACTGATCGATTGTGTTAAGACACAAAATCGTCCATAATAAGGTCAACTTTACTAGATTGAAGGACTTTCCCGCTGCATTTCAGTGTAGCGGAATAAACACGATATATTTTATAATATTTATAATCATTTGTATCAACAAAAATGGTTGAAATAACATTTTAATTATTTAAAAAAGATGACCATGATCGCTTGGGAATTAATTTTTCTACCAAAGCAGTCGGTTTTTATGGCAAAAATGGTCGTTATCGGAGAGAAAAGACTGTAATATTAACATATAGGAGAATAACAAATTATTTGAGCATGTGTGGTTTTTCTCAAAGAAAAAAAAGAATCTCTTTAGCCATCTTTGACAGATTTATAATTAGAAACCAGAATATATAATTTGAATTTAGTTTTGGCTCGATCAAAAATATTGACAGCGTCAGAGAAATTTTTTAGTAATTTAGTCGGTTTTATGGTCCAAAACATTCGATTTAGTTGTCATAAAGATCATCTAATTTTAGCTGGTATTTAGCACATTACTGGAAGAGGTGTACTAAACACACAACCATTAAATCGCATCAATAATTATCTCAAATGTACCTACGTGAGATAAAGTTTATATTTAATAGTCTAGAATAGGCAAACTAAATAGCAAGAACAATTTTTTATTTACCTTATAAAAAGAATCATAATTATTTGTGTCCTCGTTAAGATTTATGTTGTCGTTTGCGTTCTACAGAATTTAATCAAACTTTCTTTGTCTAATGATTTCTTTGGGAAAATCATAAAAAACTGTCTGAAATCGATAGCCATGCAACAAAATATGTATCTGGCCACAGGGGAACCTAATAACTTAATAACTATCGAAAGTTAAGTCAAACCTTTCCTGCTCAGTCCAAAGTCATGCAAGAGACACGTGTAAAGCTGCATAAGCGATTAATATTAATTTAAAACATCCGCGTGCAAGTTCAGCAGCCGCCGAAACCCGTCAATCGGCTGGTTAATCAAAATAAGCAACAGACCCACGAGACGTTTGTTGCCTCACTCTCTCGGTGAGAGCAGCCGAGAGAAAGAGAGACACAAAACCATCGGCTGCATTCGGCATCCCAACCGGACAAGTTGTTAATGAAATACTCGGCGGAGGCGGTCGAGAGAGCAGTACACATGCGAGTGCTGTGTAATTATTAAAAGCGACCCAGCCCTGGTGCCGCTCGAATATTGTTATCCGTAAATGCCGACGAGGTGTGTTATGTGATCTCGATCCCATTTTAAAAAGTGAAAGTGGCCGCGAGCTCGGGCAACGCAAAAATTATATTGGCGAGCCCTCCTCAATTTGTAGCTAATGAGCGAGCGAGTTTTCTGGAGCTGCAGCAGCCGCGGGTCGGCGCGGCACACGCGGTTGACAATAAATCTGGCGATCCCACGCAAAACGCACCGCAAAAAAAACATTTCTTGCCCCATCGCGTTGCGTAATATCTTCTAAAACGCTGCCAGCTGCTCGCTTTTTTCCACATGTGAAGAACGGTCGCGAAATTTTGCGCATAATCGCATGCAAATTGCTGTTCGGTGGTGTAATGACCTGTTTCGGCGGCGGGCGGCATTTTTTCCTCTTGGGCCGCTCATTCATTAAGTGCCGCTCGAAAAATCGGATTTTTGTTTGCTAAGCTACATTTTTACCGGCATGTTTGTGGAAATATCGCCTTTCAAACGCCTTTTACTTAATTACTTGCACCGTTGCGTAATCCGCGAGCCTCTTCTCAAAGGTCTCACATTCGTTCAAATACATAATATTACTGAACTAAAACGAAAGCGAGGTGTTCGAAGCGTGTGAGAGGTTGGGCCATGGAAAACAGGCGAAACGAGTCGCAACTAATTGCAAAAACTTAATCTCCGATAACGCGGTGGTCGCAATTCGTAAATTTTGACGCCGCTTTGGAATTGCCTTGCTTGTGGCCTTGACGCGAGGGCAATCTTTATGACTTATCACCGAGCGCCAGATTTAAACTGAAAAAACGCTGCACTCTCCACGCTACGCAGACAAAAAGTGCCCGGCTAATTTATTGTGATTGCGTAACAATTACATGTGGCGCGACCTTTCTTTCTTTACTCGGCCGAAAACCGGATTAGGCCTCGCACCTGATCATTTGAGCTCACACATCCTCTTTGCGAAACAGGCACGCATTTTGCAGCAGTTTCTGCGCAGCTGTGTCCGCACGGTGTCCGCTGCCAAGAGTCATTCCATCCGGTCGCGAGCCCGAAACGAAAACAACACGATAATTGCAGTCTTTGAGCAAACTGCTCCGAGAGCCATGATTAACCGCGGCCTTTTGTTCTTTCTCGAATGGGCCACCGGGTCGAAATCTAGTTTTTCATTCTTATCACGCGTTTGGCAATGAAAAGGTCGCGGCCCCGACGCCTGCGATTTTCTCTCAGGGCAAGCACGCAAAGTGAGTTATGCAGCCGGCTCGACCCGGGGGAAGCGCAGGTTGCAACCCCTGCACCCGGCGAAGTGTGGAATTTTGTTAAGCTTTGAATTTTGTTCTCCAGGACTCTACAGCCCCACGTATTTCACGTCTAAAGATAAAATAATAAATCAACTAAAAGAGGAAAATATTTTATAAAACTTCCTTCCCGCCATAAGAAGCACTGGTGAAATTGATTTTATTGTCTCTGGTTTAATGGTGATTTATTCCAGAAACTTCTACGTGTTAATTTAAGTGTGGCTCTTTCCTTGATTGATGTAGGCATAAACTTTTAAAAAATGGCCACGGAATTTTTTTATTCGTATTTTATATTATTGCCGGATTCAATTCCTCCACATTTATGTTAATTGGCTCTTGAAAATACGAATATCGTGAGCAGTTGTGTAACAAACTCGATTCACTTTTACATATGTACAGCTTTTAACAGGCCACAATATAGACAATGATTTATGATTCAATTGTTAGGTTAAAATTTTCATCTCAGAGCACAGAGTAGCCGATTGGTTTAAATTCATAATTGTGAGAGTGATTGTATAATTATTTAATTCCAAAGATCAAGAAAAAGGCAATTTATATGAGTTTTGAAAGCAATGAAAAGGCAATGATTATTATGTTGAAGAAAATTACAAACACGGTCGCCGCAATTTATCAAATATTCTGTACCATATGATTTCCCTAATTTCCTCTTGCATAATCGGTCATCAATAACGATGCATTAGCGCCACGAATTTCGGCTGCGGTTTAAGGTGTGTAGTAAACTGGTTAGAACTATTAGCCAGAGGCAATTTTCGAACACGATTACAATTAGTTACTTCAGTTTCCATGTATCATATTTTAATTGTTTTTTCCCCATCAAAACGCCGACCTCAAATTTCTCCGCTTGCATATAATAATATTCCAGCAAATTGAAATCCGCTCACGTCACGGCCGTTACATTTCGGCAAGAACATTTGATTGAGACACTCTCGGCATAATCTGTTCGCCGTGTTCGCATTCGCAGGGCAGCGATGGCTGATAAATCACTTTATGCGGGACAAGTACGATGCCGGCCGCGTTTATCGCCGGCCGTTACTATCATGGCTGAAATAAAAAGAGTTAAGTGGAGACACCTTTGCAGTGTGAACTTTGGCATCTCTGCTGGTGCGTGTGAAGACAAAGGCGGGCACGCACAAGCAGCGGATAATTGATCGCGTGTAATTTTGTAACGCGAAACAGACAAAGCGCCGCCAAAAGTGAGAGGCATCCCCGACAAATCTGCGTGTGTGGCGCGCGGAATTTTATATATGCATTGTTGCGAAAGAAAGGCCGTTGTTGGTTTGGGAGCAAAGTGCAATGCCCACACGCTGAATTAACATCTCTATCAGAGCACCTGAGCGCAAGCGAGAATTGTCGGCGCATGCATGGGGCGTGACTCGCCGCCGCGCTCCGCCGAATTCAACTATGAGACTGCACAATGCTCGTGTCGGATAATTAATTACGGGATGAAAGATCAATAAAATTATTATTGTTGCCAGTTCTTGACACAATTATTTACTCTCGTTGCTGAAATAATTGGTTTTGTTGTCGATTCGGCACTTGGGCGAGGAGAGGCTCGACGCTTGATGATCGTTAGGCGGCAACTGTAACTGTAATATCACGAACATTTGGTTTCGACACCTGAATAGCCTTAGGAAAGTGCAAAAATGCTCCTCACTTATGACGATAACGTTCAAATGTTAATGGGAACATCAATCTAGTGTTTCATACTTAGTGAGTTTTATTCGAGACAAAAGTTTGAATTTAATTTAAATTTAATGAATGTCATCAAGGTCAAGGCGATTTCAAAATTTTCACATTCGTGATTTTTAACCTTAGAATGTTTCCCAATAACTCTATTAACTTTGTAATATGGTAAGTTTCATGTTGTTGTACACCGTAGTTGCTTAATAAAAAATATTCTAATCTAATCTAAAACTTCCTTATGCAGTTTTTATTTTATTTTCACGTGTTTATAAATTATTTTTGCTTGTCATATCCATATTATGAGCAATTTCCAACAATTTTGACCGATCAATTTTTTGCCTGAATTATTTAAACAAAGGTAAATAAATTTGAGACAAAATTTAAAATTTTTCTTCAATCGCTAGAAGTAAAAAATATTTCTTGCTTACATGATCCACAATAACATGCCTTTTTCGAGTGTTGAATTGAAATTACTATTTTCCTACAAGGAAATAATACCAAATGCTGTTGAGAAATATTGTTAAAATTATCCTAAACTCGTTTGCATTTTTGTATTCAGCTTTAATTATCGGTTACTAGGAAATACACGAAATATCCCGAATGAACATAGTTAGTCTGTCGTGTTCAACATCTTACAATCAAATGAAAGGGAGCGGTTACTAGAATTCCCAGAAGCAGTTTACGTAACATTTTTGCAAACATGCTTTCCGGTAAATTAACTCTACACATTTAATAACCAAATAGTCTCCCGTTACCAAAGTTTGATATTTATTATTAAAAGTGATAGTCCTGTTATCGATTCAAAGAATTTTGTTGGATGCTTATTTGTCCAGCCGAAGCAATGCACCTTATTTTCCAGCAAAATTGATTTTTTTTTATTGGGGCAGAACAAGAATGAGTCTTGTCGGTCTGCACAGAAGACAATGTCAACAATTCTTTTTATGGAAATTCAACAATCTTTTCAATCGTCAGGGCATCATATACACTATAGCTAAAGAAATTAAAAAAATGCAATTAATATTGGATAAAGAGGGAAAACTTATGAAATTACTCTCAACCCATTTTATATTTTATCACATCAAAGGTTACCCTCATACATGGACCAGGCGGCGGCGGACACACTCAACCAAAATGTGGTCGATTATATCTGTGGGAAACAAAATATACACGAAACTGCAATAGGGCCACAAATTTTACGACTTTCCCAATAAATAAAAGGCGAGTCACGGCGTGGCCTGCCCGGGACGGTCCAAGGCGAAGCGAATCTTTCGTATTTAGTGTGATCGGTGATCGACCTCTGGCCGCGATCATGCACTCTCTCGCGTCTTCCACGGTGTGAGAAGAAAGAAAGCTTTGGCGGCAGCATTATGCAACCCGACCAAAACAAATCCTATTAGCTGCTGTTTATCGCACCTGCCAGGTCGAAATTCAAGGTCGGGTCCAACCTTTGACGGGTGAGGGCTCCTTCAGCAAATTTTGCCCGTGTCCGACGCGAATTCGGGTCCCGCATTCGAAATGGATGTATGCAACCTCGACAGGAAAATTATTTAAATAAAGGTTAGGCTCGCCTCTGAAAAACAAATTTGTTCTTTTAAAATAAAAGGTGACGGGCCCTTTAAAATTAACATGAAAATTGGGCAGAATATCCATACTTTTGAACTATGCTGATGCTGGGCTTGGAACCAATTTTAATTTACAAATTTAAAGTTCGGCAGAGAAAAAACCATGTTGTTGACTATTAACTCTGTTTAAACCTTCTGACAGGTTGCTGCAAAAATATGGAGTGAATTAATTTTCTTGTCGCATTAATATTAAATGTATCAGCTTGATATCGGTGGGTTTAAGAATAATTTTTTATGAAGTGCACGCAGGAACACGTGTTTTATTGCTCTATGTACGAGGCATTCCAGCTTCATTGCAAGGCAGCGAGATTTCGGCGTGTAGGACTTTTGACGGGCTGATAATTGCGCTGGGTGAGTCTTTATTTCGCGCCGCGCGGCCCTTCGTATAGAGTCCAAGGCTTTTTCCATTACGTTATTCAACTCAACGTGGCGTGATATAATAACTTGCCGCCTTCGAGATGGAAAGAATTAGATAATTAAATAGCAAATTGAATTTTTCAAACAATAAGTCACGCACTAGTTTGTGAAATTGCTATAAGCATTCATTGTGCGTGGATAAATTCGTGACCTCTGATCTTAAGCTTATAAACTACAGGCCAATTAGTATTTTGTGTACCATCTCGAAAGTACTAGAAAAAGTTGCTTACGATCAAATTATTCAGTACCTACAGGCGCACGAGGTTATAGACACTTTTCAATCAGGATTCCGCAGGCTGCATAGCACGACCACGGCGCTCCTCAAAATAACCGAGGATTTACGCCTAGCCATTTTCCGCAACGAAATCTCTCTGATGGTTTTCCTAGATTATTCAAAGGCATTTGACCTTGTTGATCATGCCTTACTCCTCAGCAAAATGCGCCAGCTCAATTTCTCTGAATCAGTGATAAAGTTTTTTAAGAGTTACTTGTCCGGCCGACTGCATGCAATTCGCGGTTCAGATGGCAAAATGTCTCAGTGGGTCAGTATTGAGGCTGGCGTTCCTCAGGGAGCTGTTTTAGGCCCACTTCTTTTTTCAATATTCACGCACGATGTGGTCAGCTTATTTAAAGGTCGGTGCAGCTACCATTTGTACGCTGATGACATTCAATTATACATTAGTTGCAAGCCGGATGAAATCGAAAGTGGCATTCTCAAAATGAACACAATATTAAGCGACGTCGTCAACTGGTCTGAAATGCACGGCCTAAAACTCAATCCACGCAAAACACAGGTGCTGTTAGTGGGCTCTGAGCGGCAACACTCCCGCGTACAGCTCGACTCAATCGGTAAAGTTAAAATTAAAGACAATGAAATTCAATTTAGCGATGAGATTGAGTTGCGAGAGGTTGAATTCGAGTTCAGCGAAAATGTGAAAAACCTAGGCATCGTTTTTGATAAAACCCTCTCCTGGCATGGCCAAGTTTCGCGAATTTTTCAAAGAGTTTACGGCACCTTAAAAAACTTACAAAAATTTAGAAGCGTAACCCCAGAGAAAATAAGAGTGCAACTTGTTAAGAGTTTAATCCTGCCTCATTTTGACTATGGCGACATTGTGTGTTGTAATCTCAGTACCTGTCAATTAAATAAGCTACAAATACTGCAGAATAATGTAATTCGTTATATTTATAATGTTAAACGTGGCCAAAAACTGTCTGATCTCTATAAAAAATGTCAAATATTAAATGTAGTCGATAGGAGAAATCTGCACGTGTTAGTGCAGACACACAAAATTCTGTACAAAAATTGTCCGCCTTATCTGTGCCATTTAGCAACCAAAATGTACGATGTAAATCTTTTTGGCAGGACAAGAGCGCATCAAATGAAACTACTGGCCCCATTTGTAAGTGTTGAAGTGCCCGAAAACTGTTTTCAAGTGCAGAGCTACCGTCTCTGGAACAATCTTCCGCCGAATTTGTGTCTCAACGGAAACCAAAGTGCATTCAAGGAATTTTTAAAAGAACAGTACCTCAAGAAATATTGAATCACCTCTCTTTTATACAATTATGTTCAAACTGATATTATTTTGTCTGGATATGGCAATGTATGGGGCAAAATAGCCCTGCAGAACCATAATAAAGATTACTTTGAAACTAAAATAAATCAAACGCGCAGCATCATAATTAAGCAAATAATCGTGCCAATCATAAAAACACTTTGTTTTGTTGTGCGGTATCGTTTATTTGTTTAGCCTTAACTTTTGAAAAAGAAGGTACATACTGATCGTTGAAACGTTGAATTGCTTTCAGCTTCAAAACAGAACACTGCGAAACCATAATGAATTTTGACTGTTGATTAAATATTTCAGTTTGAATATATGTGGCTGATATTTTGCGGGCGATTTTGGTGTTCAAAAGAATTTATTTATGAATTTTCTGAGGCTTTTCTGCCAAAAGAAATAAAACACCTTATTGTCAGTGATAAAAATGTATAATATGTAGAGAGTCTGATTTTCTTCCCACACACTATGAATGAGCTTTCGCAATTTTATTTGAAAATTTCAATATTGTCCTGAGTAGCCGATAATTTTTCATGATTGTTTAGAATCGAAGTATAGCAAACAACCGAAATGATAAATAAAAATTATAACGGTCGCAGTTTCAGCAAGAATTGATATTAAGACACACATTCGAAAGCCGGGCGGCCTTATGGAGTCTGCGGCGGTGACCTATACGCATTTGAATAGTCAATAAACCGCTCTAAATATCAGCTGGCAATTACCTGTGTTTCACTCAGCCTAGTGTTATTTGCCCGAGACATAATAATAATACTGCCTCGATCGAACAGAAATCAAGTGCATCTCTATTGTCCATGCTCTTTAACAAAGGACAAGGTTCCTGCGTCGGCGGCTATTCAAGGGAAACAGCCGGCGTTCTGAGCTGATTTCGTTCGGTCTTTGTGCAATCCCGACACCTGACTCCCCGGTTTGACGACGAATTTTTTTTGCACGAGAACGGAGCCACGAGGCACCGATAGGCGGGGCAATTATCTCGCGGCGCTTTGCCCCAGACCTTCATCAAATCGCCGTAGAAAAAGCGAAAGTTGTATAACTCGCCGGCTGAATTTGTCTCCGGCGCTTGGTAAGCCACCTATGTGATACGACCCATTTTTCTTCGGCCCTTCCCCACCCCGCGAGAGCAGGGTCCTCTCGTATAAAAGCACCTGATGCTGTCTCAGACCCTCATTGAATACCAACAATCCTCAACACACACCAATCATGGCCTTCAAGGTAATTCAGCAATCGATTCGCCAACGTTCGCACAAACCAAAAATCACTTTCAATTTCAGTTTGTGGTTCTCGCCGCCTGCCTGGCTGTCGCTAACGCTGGACTCGCCGCCGTCGGCGCCAGCCAGCAGTCCACTGTCCGCTCCCTGGACGGCAACTCCGTGGTGCGTTTCCATCTGATCTGATCCAATTTCGGATTGTGAGGCAACGGCGGCCGCTCCTAGAAACAGCCGCTGGCGCCGATTTTTGCGCCGCCTCAATGTCGCGATCATATCGCTAATACAGACTTTTCTAAAATAGCCCCTTGGGGTAATTTGCCGTCTCATTGCAAAATTTTAGTGCACTCTCTCTGATTAGAGTTTAAATCCTTTGCAAAATGCTTTTGGCATTACAAATTTGGAAACTGACGGTAAATATTTTGGTATTTTTAGTGCTGACGGTTTCCCATGCCCACTGGTACAAAATATGTTTTCAAATTAAAGGCTTTTTAAAATTATTGCCGAAAATTATTGCTAAAAAGGCCAGGGGTTAAGAAATCGCGTCTTCAGATATCATTTTTCGCACGCAATTAATCTGGTATATACTAACCGAGTTTTACCCTTACCAGGTGAGCACCTACTCCAAGCAGGTGGACACCCCCTACTCTAGCGTGCGCAAGTACGACACCCGCGTGTCCAACGATGCCGTTGCCTACGCCGCCGCCCCCGTCGCCTACAACACCTATGCCGCCCCCGCTGTCGCCCACGCCACCTATGCCGCCCCCGCCTTCACCAGCTACGCCGCCCCCGCCGTCGCTCACGCCACCTACGCCGCCCCCGCCATCGCTCGCGCCACCTATGCCGCCCCCGCTGTCGCCGCTCACCCCGCCGCCCTCGGAGTTGCCTACTCCGCTGCCCCCGCTGTTGCCCACATCTCCTACACCGGTGCCTACGCCACCTATGCTTACTAAGCTCTGTTAATTTATTTGTAAATTATGTGTGATTAAATTAAGCAAAAGTAAAAAACTATATAATTTATTTTTTATTTACAACTATATTCTTGACCTCCTCTTGCTTACTTAAGTATCTCAATTGAACGTATTACTCATATTATCTTTGCGAACAGGAAAAATCACAGAAAGAATTTGAATCGTGTGGTTTTTATTGCAAACATACACTTCAACATTTATTATAGATTAGACGAATAAAAATTGATTTTAATTAATATTTTCAAGGATATAAAGTTCCAAAACGTTTAATTTAAGCGGCATGTTTTCAATAAAAAAAGTCATTACGAATTGATTAAGACTATTCTACGATTAAAATGTGTTTTTCTTTTCTAGGTTCAATCAATTTCTAAATTTAATTTAAATGATTAAAAATACAGTTCGAAGCGCACTTGTAATCTATTAATTAAGAATTTACCTGAAAACTACCTTAAAAGCTGATTTTTTTATTCATTATGTCATTTATTTATTTATTGGATGTGTATTCTCACACTTGTCATAAATACATTAATGTTATCACGAGTCAAATACAAATGAAAATCACGTGAGAAAGGGCTACACTTCAAGAACACAAAAGTGACTAAGACCCTGCCCTGGAGGACAAAGCCGAAGTAAGCCCAGGCTCACTTGATTGAGAACGAGTGATTGTAATGCCCATATCATGTCTACAAGTTGGTAGGGTTATAAGCAGGTTTTATCTCTCCCAAATCAGTCTAAAAATCCAATAAGAATGTAGGAGGAAAAATAAGAAAGGGAGTGGAAAATGAATTTTCTTTATGAAAATTGCTTGATTTTATCTCCATGGAAACAAGGCTATTTTCATTAATGCGCGCAAGAAAATAACGACCAATATTAAAACCCATGGTTACATCTACTTGTCTTATTTATGAATAGTTCATTTTCTAAGGGAAAATGTGTTATAGGTTCAAGTGTGAAATTGAATTATCAGTTTTACAGAGCAACTTTCGTTTAATGCTTCCAATCTCCATCTTGGTCTATGGATCCGTCAGTTGGTTTTAGCTGTGCTCAGTCTGAGGCAACGTCGACCGCTCCCTATGGCCAGCGGCGCTGTTTATGCCAAGTTGCGTTGCTAATGCAAATTGACAAAGAGCTCAATCACATCGCAATGGATTTCTAGACTAGCCCTTTGGCAAATACTGGCGTAAGCTGAAGCGAAGTGAAATGTCCAATAATTTATTTCTGTTCTCGTTGTCAGAAAAAATTATGTTGATAATTTTCCGTTTATACCAAAATGTCTCGGCCAGCCGCCAGTCAGAAAATAGAAAAACCATTATGTACCAGAGAAAAAATTAGCCTTTGGCCCTTTAGGCAATATATAACTTCCATTTTAAAAATTTTCAGCAGCCACCATCAGCCGCCGCTTAAAATTACGCAGCTGAGACCTTTACTAACAGGTGAATTAGAAAATGAAAATCCCTTGTTTGATAAACTATTTAATGCTGATTATAAGCTATTGCAAGTTCTCTTTTTACAAATTTTAACAATGATAATCGTTGTGATCAAATAATAAATTATAATCGGCTCTGATCGTACTGACCTGAGAACGTATAATGTCAGGCACCATAATTATCCTTTTAAAATACAATACAAATAACAACAACATGGGAATTTCACAACAGTCCCGATAAAAAAGAATTTCCAATCCGAAAACTAAATAAATCTTTTGGCGACCCATATCATCATTTTATTTGCAGTTTGTTTCTCGCAATAAAAAATATTACAATGTATAATGCGTGACCGACATCTCCTTTTCAGCTTGATTATTGTTAAAGGAAATGTATAAAAATAACATGTTGGTACTTCACCCTCAGGGAGCTCAACTGTCGGTGAACGTTGACGAAATGCTGCTCCGAACTGAATTCTTGGAGAAGCTTTCTGCCCGAGGAATGTTATCAATGTCATCGTTGATCATGTGGCCAAATTGCCGCTCCTGCTCGTCGATTTCCTTACAAAATTGCTCTTCGAGTTTCTGCAAATGCGAGTTATTTTAGTGAACCTGTGACGCACTCCAGTGTTGCAAAAACAATCCAAGCAACTTACAATTCAAAGGACATTTCCAGTCAAAAATAATGCACGCTTTAAAAAGGAACCAAAACCTCTCAATTTGATTTCAAAAGTAAGAAAAAATCATGATTTTATGAAAACCAAACTCTGAGACGCGGTGGAACAAATAATATGTGCAGTTCAAATTACCTGTTTTCTGGGCTTCAATTGCGACTTCCACTCCCTGAGCTCTCTGTTATAGCACTCTTCTTGTTCCTTGAGCTTGACGGTCTCATGCTCCATAAGCATTTTTCCTACACAGTCAAAACATCAGTATTTTTGAGCATGAAATTTAAATAAGGTCTCACTTTTCTCATTTTGCAAACCCTCCAGCTCCTTGATGGTTGCCTCACATGACGCTTTCAACTCTTCCACCATCCTCTGGTGTTTCAACTCAAACCTCTGCTGCTCAGCTCTGTATCGTTTCTTTTCATTTTCTTGGAACTGTAATCAGGAAAAGATTTGGGCATTGTAAGACTTCGTCCACTCTCATGTCATACCTTTTTCAGCTGATCTCTCTCTTGGTCAGGATCGATCGAGTGTGTACTGATGCTGATGCGAATGGACTCCCTGAACATCATTTCACGGGCCTTCATTTCGGCCCTGATGCGTTTTAACAATGCTCTTTTTTCCATGGTCGGCCTCTTAGCCAACTCTTCTTCCTTGCGTTGGTTCATTCTCTTTACTTGCTCCAACTCTTTCTCGTGCCGGTTCAACATCTGGAAATCGCATTTGAGTCACGGTCTCATTTGTTGAGATAGTATTTTAAACTCACTTGGTGTCTCTGAAGGAAGAAAATATCTTTCAATTGCCTTTTAGCGAGTTGCTGCTTTTCATGTATGTGTCTTTCTTCCAGCTCCCACAGCGCAGACTCCCTGGACCGCAGGAGCTGTTGTTTCTGCTGCAGGTATTGCCTTTCCATGAGTGCTATTTTCTCTCTGTGAGAATCACTCAATCTTCTCAAGGATGTATCATGATTTTCGTTCAATCTTTCAAGGAATTGCTTTTCCTGAAATTTTGAGAGTGAGAGTAAATGAAGAGAACCAAACGTTGATTGCCAAAATTTCCCAAAACTTTTGTTAATGCTGACAGGGCAACTTAATGAATAATAAATTATACTCGTTTAAAATCTACCATAATATTATTCTAACATAAAGAGTGAGAATTCCTTACCCTTTCAGCTTGCTCAGTTTCAAGCCTGTCTTTTCTGACTCGGAATGCTTGCTTTCTTGACTCTTTCGGCATGAGGTCCACTTCTTGCTTGAGCAGTCTCATCTCGGTCTTCAGGCCCTCCCTGAACTGCTTTAAATCGCGCTCCTGGTCAGCCCGTATCCTCTTCGACTGGAGCCGTAAATCGGCTTCCTGCTGCTGCTCAGTGCGCTCGATTGACTGTCGCTGACCTCTGCTCAATGCATCAAGGTCTGTATCATAGGTCCTCAGCAGGGTCGCCTTCTCCTGCTCAAAGTGCTTCTCCTGCTGCTCCCGCGACAGCTGGGCCTTGAATGTGAGATCCTGGAATTGCTTCTGCTCGTACTTTTGTAGCATCTTGAGTTCCCTGAGCTCTTGCTTCCTGAAAACGTGGTCGTCGTAGACCAGGCCATTTTCGTCATCACCGTAAATGACTTTGCTTGTGGTTGTTGTGACCACGGTTCCGTCAATTTCGAATCTTCGAGTTCGCTTCCTGGTCTTTTTCTTCAGGTTAAGCAGTTGTATGTCTTCTTTCGTTCGTCGGTCTCGTTCCTGAGGAAAAAATTAGAAAACTTCACTTCTTTTTCATTTTGATCCAATATTAACCATTTGCATCCAGCAAACATGTTTAAACAGTTAAATAATTGCTAGCACTGGGCTGGAAGGTCTTTAAAACAAAAAATTAGACAAAATTAAGGATGTTGATAGTATTTTTGAGATTGATACAAATAATACAAATTTAAGTTTTCCATTTTGCGTTATAAATTGACAAAAGTTAACTAACAAAGAACTGTACACCGCACAACAATGTGTTAAGAAAATCCTAATTATGTTAAACAAACATTTGTCTGTGCTAAATAAAAATTGCTATCACAAATTCTTTAAAAAGTGAATATCGATATCATAGAAGAAAAAATGAATTGACCAAAATCGTTTAAACTCACTTTAGGATAGTCAGTCTTTTTGGGACGCAAGACTACATCTTCACTATCAGCATTATCGACTGCATCTCCTCCTTCGTATTTTGAAGGCTGGGGGCTCGACACTTTGATTGATGGCACAGGAAGTGTAGAGTCCTTCCCACTGTCGACACTCTCGGTAGTAGCAATACTTTCCTCATCAGACCTGCAGTGAAAAATGTGTTCGTCACTGACTGCCACCATGATTCGCCCTCTGTGAATTGCGGTGTGATTGCAATTGGGGCGTAATAGAAACCTGTCAAAGTTCTGGGGCGTGGAAAGTGGCGTGCTATCCAGGCCATTCGGCTCCCTCTGCCTTGATTTGACTGACTCTTTGGCTTCGCTTTGATTATCCTTCACAACCACCACATTATCAACGTCCGTGCTCTCCTGAGTAGTTCCTTCCACTACCACGGATGTTGGTCTTACGGCGTGATGATCATCGTCTGTACCTGGCCATAATAATTTATTTTAGAAAAGTATTTTATTTCAAAGTAGGCAACTTACCAGCTTCACTTTTACCACTGCTGCTCTGTGCCACTGAAGAGATATCAGAGGCAGCGTCACCATGATGGGTGAGGGAAGAGGAGCACGAGCTTGAGTCTTTGACAAACTCGTCACCCCCCTCGCCCACGGTCACAACAGAAACGTGACTTGTGTCCAAATAATCATGTCTTGAATATAATGTTAAGATTAAAATTGGAAACATCCAACTAACATCTTCCATTACCCTGTCTTTTGGAGCGCGCTGAAGTCACTTGACTCTTCTGGTTCGCCGGCCAGACTCGGATTGATTATTAGCACCTCGCTTTCGTCCAGTTTCAACCCATGACCATTTGACTGGACAAAACTGATGGACGTGTCTGGATTCTCCATCGATGGCAAAATGGACAATTCCTCGTCAGTTGACGATTCGTTCAGAAGAGTCTTATTGTTTTCATTTGCAACTATCACAACCTCTTCGGTTCCAACTGGAATTGAAAAAAAATCCATTCTAAATCTATCTGCAATGAAAATAAAGCAACCCAAGAAACCTTGAGGCAAAGCTGATGGCACAGGAGTTGCAGGCGTGGACACGACTACGGTCAACGGCTCATCCACAGAATTCGTCATGACTGTCACAGTGGATGTACTTTCGTTCAGCACCAAAGGAGGCTCGACGACAACAGGAGCGGAGATAATCACAACTTCACTTGTTGAATTGTTTGCCAACGATCGCGCTGGCACAATATCCGGGGAATTCTCCTCTCTGACTGACTCGGCAGCTGGACTCTCGACGACTTCTTCTTGAGGCTCGTTTGGTTCGGCTTCATCGACAGTTGGCTCCTTAAGTTCTATGAATTCAGCGTCCACATCTGAGGGGTGGATTGGAGGCGTAACTACGACTGGCGGGGGAGGGGCTCGGCCTTTGTCGCGCGATAACTTCCGCGAGTCTTTGGCTGGCTCTGACTGGGCAGGCATTGGTGGAGGCACTGGTGGCTCGGGGATAGCCTGTAATCATAGATATATTTATAAATAAACGATTGATTAAAAGATGTTTTAAGGAGCAATTTTTAGTCATATCCTTTTGCTAATCAAAGCAAGGTAAAAAGGTCTTTAAACTGCACGGAATCCATACGGATGTTCCCTACTTCAAAGTTTGTAGCACAATTTCAGGGGCATTATGAGGTGTTTGATGGTCCATCCCGTCAAAAATTGAAAATCTCAGGCAACATAAAACTGCTTTTAATTTTTATCTTATAGTTAATAAAACTCATTCATTTGAGCCAAAACAGGCTTGTTTTTAAGTCCAATATTAAGGAAAATTTCTAAAAATAGAATTGTAATGATCATCTACTGATTTGAACCCCACATGAGCTTAAAGTAATAACAACCACAATTAGCAACAAATCAATGAATGAAATATTTTGATAATTTTCGGTAAGAAAATTAACCTACTTCTTTTTCGGGTGGTGATGGTGGAGGAGTTAATGAATTTGGGAGAATGTTTTCTTCCTGAGAAGCAGTGGGGGAAGAGCTAATCTTAGGTTTCTTTGACTGAATCTGCTCTTCGTCCATTGATTCTCTCTTGGGTGCCTCTTCCCTCTCCTTAGCTGGCCCTGCAATTAATAAGCAATAAAACAATTAAGAGATGCTTGAGCACATTTATCAGTTGGGAGCTTACGCTTCTTCTCTGCCTCCCTCTTTGCCGCAGAAGAGTCATCTTCGCCAGCCTCCAGCTCCAGAGGGAGATTGGGCCTGCGCGGCTCCTGTTACATCCATTCAGCATGAGAAATTGAAAAATATTTTCCAAAAAAGAAATTTAAATGCTAGGCTGACTGCAGAGGTTTCAGCTGCGGTTTGTTTAAATTTTATTTTCGCACGCGTCTGAGACCTCAAGTCTGATTATGGTTGGGCTATTTGCTAGATGGTCAAACAAAATTTATATCGCGTTTTTGTTTTAACGCGACTTGATACTTTGTTGGTAAAAATGCTACTTAAAAACAAAAGGAACATGCGTTTGGCTAAGAATGAATTTCGAAATATGGCATGCATCATGAAACGACGACAAACTGACCATCAATACTGCCACTTACCAATTCTTTGATAATGTTTCTTTTGTTTTTTCTGTTTTCTACCTCTCTATTATTGTAAGCATGAAAAATAGTGTAAAGATATACAAGTTGTTAGGAATTTGGATTAGAAAGCTAGCAATCAAGTGGCGCTGCGATAAATTCATAAAACTGACCTCTTCGTCGTCTTCCAACTCCTCTTCAACTACCTCAGCCTTATACTCGAGCAATAAATCACGAATGGGCTTAGAGTCCAATTTGCAGTCTATGAACGGAAGCTAGATGCCACAGATAAGGATTAGACTGACTGTTATCAAACAGCTACGAGGAAATAAATACCTTGAGCAAAGTTTCTGCAAGAGGCCGTTGGACCGGGTCTTTGATAAGACACGCAGCAATAAAATCATTAAAGTCTTTTGACCACTTGGACGGCTGATCCAGTTTTGGGGGCTCCGACTTCTGGATTTTCAGCAAGACTCGCATGGGAGACATTTCGTGATTTGGCGGTTCCATCTGAGCAAACTCTATCAAGGTGATGCCTAGTGACCAAATGTCGACCTGCAAACAATCACATTTTTTTTAAAGAAATATATTTATTTTGAAAGCTACAAAAGTCCAGCCAATTCCGGAGAATTAACGGCTGGTGCTTATTCTGCTACACAAGGCAGCATACTTTTAGTACATTAATGTGCAAATTACATCAATCAAATATTTTTAATGCAGTGTCGTCATTGAGAGTCCATTCGATTTTTAATAAGCTACTTGTTGATGTTTCGCTTCACAACACATTTGTCAGTTAAAATTTTAAGTTCACTTGGTAACATGTTTCCTAGAAATTAAAGATACCTCACAAACATACCTTAAAGTCATAAGGATTATCCCTAAACGTTTCACAGAGAACGACTTCAGGCGCCATCCAGTAAGGAGTTCCAATGAAAGTGTCGTGCTTCTGCAGGGTAAACTTGTTTTTGGCAGACACCCCGAAGTCGGCTGCACGCATGAAAGTGTTAGCATAATTCGCAGAGCCAAACAGTCGTCCGTTTTATATATACCTAATTTGACGCCGCCAGCCATGGTCAACAAAACGTTTCCAGCCTTCAGGTCACGGTGAATTACTTTGGCTTTGTGAAGAAAGTCCAGTCCCCTGACCATCATTTGACACACGTACGCAATCTGCTGTTCAGTCAGAGGCTTTTCCAATTCTATCATAATTGAGTCCAAAGCACCACCATCACAGTATTCGATCAACATCTGCAAGCATTGAAACTCCCTTGAGTTCGTGAAAAAAGGCACTTTTGAACAGCACTACCCAGAGTTTGCCATCAAAGAAGTACGATTCATGGAGGTCCACCACATTTTGATGCTTGCAATCAGAGAGGATGTCAATCTCAATCATAAAGTCAGACAGTTCATCCTCGCCCTCAAGGGCGCACCGTTTCGCTGCTGCGTAAATGTCTGTGCCTCTTCTTCGAGCCTGAGGACAAATACCAATGGTTACGCGTCGTGGACGAAACTTCTAGCAGCAAACCACAACTCACCTTGTAAACTTTGCCAAAGGCTCCGTCTCCGAGTTCACCGACCATTTCCCATGTCTCCTCTGGGTCGATGTCCATTTTAATATTGTTGAAGACCTTTTTCTTCTTCGCGTCGCCCCCACCACCGAGGTGGAGCACCTTCTTAAGGTTGTTGAAGAAAGACATTTTTAGAGGACCCCCAAACGCCGTTTAAAATTCACAGAGAGGAAAAAACTGGGCTTCAAAATTGAGGGCCTCTCGGCAAACGCATGGTGAGCAATTAACGGTACACCTGCGAACAACAAAAACAAACAAAATTATGTAGATATGACGCATTAATGCGGACAGCGACGAGTGACCTTGACACCGAGGGTGAGCCAAGAGTGCGGCACCCGCCGAGACGGCACGCGGCTGGAATGTGCGAGGCGACCGCAAAACAGTCGTCGCTCGCCAAAATGGGCACTGGCATGGGTGAAGGGCGAGTAATCGAGTGGAAAACAAATTGAATTAACCACCTCCCTCCCATCGAATTGGGTTTTGCGGCGAAAGTGGTGGAAATTGGGCCGCTTTCGCAGCCAGAACAGCCGTGTGCAGTCGAATTATGCGGTTAGGGGCGAAGTAAAATTAATGGCATAAGAAGTCATTTGTCAGTATATCCGTGTTAGGCAGAGGAAATGACACGAGAAGTGAAGGAAAGGGGCGTTCTGCCACCGAGCGTCAAAGGAAAACACACAAGACGCCGTCACGCACCAAAATAGGCTCGTGTTTTTTGCAATATCCGTGCGATTCGTGAATACGTCAGCCGAGCGATCGGCATTTCGCGGACACGAGCGGTGCGATCACCGGTGGTTGCGGGGGTGCAAAAGTTTTGCGCACACGCCAGCAAAGAAGAACGCAAGCAATTCGTAGTCCGCCTGTTCTCTCTTGGCGCAGTGCAGGCCAATGCACCAAAATCGGCGCCCTTATGCACATCTACTCACGTGTAATCGCTGCTGCGGTGTTGTCTCAGGCGACACTGATGTGTTGCGGCGTTATCAGTCGGCCCTCATCGCTTTAATCCTGTGCCTGACTGCGAAATAGTTCCACTTTCCGATATCATTCATTTAGGGTGTAGCCATTGAACAAAGAGGTCTGAGGTCTGACGTCTGACGGGCAGAACGCATGCGCTCTGGCTCCTACTTCGATCGGCACGCGCGGCGGCAAATTGTTAAATCACTCACAGCTCACAGGAAGAAAAATTGTTGTTTCTTATTAAGTGCCGGTGCCGGATAAATTAGAGGCGGTGGCATCAATTAATGACAGTTTTACTTAAGGCCGGGATGGGTAGATTAGCTGCTAACGCTTTTTCTCATTAGTCGCTGCGGCGCAATTATTCAATTATTATAATAAAATTATTACTTAAGACATGGGAAAATTAGTACAACTTTGTTGTTAATTTAATGTTTTGTATTTTTACAGAAACGCTCGCTTCTTATAGAAAATGCAGCGGTTAATTAATAAATATTTTGACTTACTATTATTTTTCTTACAAGCGACGAAGCAACCAATGCTGCTTCACTTTAATAAAATCCGAATATTTGGCAGGGCTCTACTAATTGTAAGCTCTTTTACTTATGTATATTGTTAGATTGGTAGAGAATTATACCGCACGAAATTTCATTGAAGTTAAAATTTTGGATTTAAGGTTAATAACCCATTTTATGAAATGGAGGAAATGCCTTTGTTCAGCTAGTTATAATATAATTATGTAATAACTGTTAACTCTTATTATTCTTAAGTCCCTACTAAAAATATTTTTCGTCCATACACATGCGTTTGGTTTTTTTATCTAGCAATAAGTACATGAAAAACCAATTTAAACTTCGTTAAGAAAAACAAAAAAAAACAAGTAGATAGACATAGATCGACCTCATTAGTTGTAATAATTATAAAATATTATTTTACACGATTAACATTTTGTTGACGTTTGAAAGAAGGCTCGTGTAAGCACGCGAGGTATCAACAGGGTTGCAAGAAATGAAAATTGAGCGATATCATTATTCTTTGGTACTTTACTGTGCCAATAATTTGTGCCAACAATGACAAGTACACAAGTCAAACTTTTTAGAGTAATAAAGATGGAGCCGTTTTCTTGATCAGTTTCTCACAGACGCAAACGCACCAAAGGGCTCTCGACGGACTGTGAGGCGCCTTTCGCGCGGTCTCTTCTGTTGTTTCAAGTGAGGAGTGTTCGTTTAGATAATTCCATCTTCACTTTCTGTAATATAGTCACAACAGGGTTTACCTGCCTGCCATCTCTCGCGCAAACGATATCAAAATAACTACGCTCGGACTGTCCGGCACACTACCGTCCAGCCGGACTGTGCTGACAAGAGGTAATCTTCTCAATATAATTGTAATTTATATTTTACGAGACCTAAAAACTGTTAGTGGCGAGCAGACGCACTGATCTCTATTTTTGTCTGAAGGAATTTTTAGAGTTTTCTTTTCATCTCTTTTTGTATTTTTTCAATATAATTTAACGTTTCGTGAGCAAAGTACTGAGAGTAGTGACGAGTCGTCTTATTTTTGTAATTACCCTCTTGCATACAGCAGTGGAATGTACAAGAATAAAGATGAATAGAGAGTGTTTGGTTGCATTCTTTCTTTCTTTCTCTTGGTAATTCTCAATCTTTTATGTCAACTAGATAATTAACCATCCCTGCACGTTATCAATGTAATAATAATTGAATTAAAGACAGAGAATATTGCATCAGGCATACATTCGTCTTTTGTGTCCATAATTTATACATAACGTGAGGTGTTCCTCACCTAATTGTACTCTAAAAAAGAGTGGGCACAACCAACTAAAAGGAGGCTAGAGATTGCAATTGATACGTACGGGGAATGAAATCAAAGAACACAATAAATGGCGGTGGGGACGGGTGCTAACGAGACACATCATTTCATCGAGACAATAAATATAGCTTCATTTTAAAAAACAAAATCATCACTTAATGTAAGTATATTACATTTTTCAAATGCCAATAAATATATTTATTTCCTTTTAGTCATTTCCAAAATGAAAAAATAAATAATGTCAATAAATATAATAAATGCAAGTAGATAATAAAATTAAGTATCTTTTGTGTGTTTGTGAGTCGCTACATTTCCGAGACAAGTTAACCAATCATGGCTATTCCGCTGCGTGTTGCAACAACATGAACATATTGTGTGTTTTTTTTACATTTTCGTGGCCTCATTCGCTTAGTCGAAACAAAATTGATATTCTCGAGGCTGCGAATTTGGGAAAAAGTTCTCTTACACTACCTCCCGTTACTATTTTTGTAGAATTTCTTCTGCGTCATATAGTTTTAAAATTTTTGATCTTCGTCCATTAATTAACTGCTTAATTAGAATCATATATTGTTCTTTGCTAAACACTTTTGTTTTCCATACATTAAATCACCTGCCACAGACTGCTAGAGGTACTTACAGACTCTTCTTTTTTATCAAATTTATACATGTACAAGGCGCAATACCATATTAACTATAAAATACTGCGTGTTTTAGAAGTTCTTCTTGTAATTGGAGTGACTTACATGCTTACTTATTGATATAACTACACGTCAGTTCCATCACCCAATCAACAAACAACCGATCAACCAACAAACTTCGTCGCTAAACCTGCTGCACAATTATTTTAGAATTTATTTGCTTTGGGTCGTGGAGCGTGGGTGGCGAGTCTAATCTGAGTCCATATCTTGTGGCGTGTGTCAGCAGGCACTCTCCAGCTGCTGCTGTTGCTGGCTCTTGTTGCGGCGGCGCGCCTGCCGTTCGCGGTACTCTTGGAACTCCTGCTTCATGGCCTGCACGCGCGCCTCGATGTCCTGGTGCTTGGCCGCCGACGACGACCCGGTCAGGCTGAGCGAGGTGGTGCTCAGAAAGGTGTTGTACGCGTCCGACGGCCCGCCCGGCGACGGCGTCGGCACCGGTGTGTTTAGGTCAGCATCAAACTCATAGTGGTCGTCGACGCTGGCGTCACGGCCGGCAGCCGACGTAGGCGACTCATAGGGCGGTGGTGGCCACGCTGACATCACATACAAGGGCAGCGGCTTGCGCAGCCACGAGGCAAGGGGTGGCGGGGGCGGTGGACGGTAGGGGGGACCCGGCAGTGGCGGTGAGCGCGACGAGCTGCCCGTCTGCTGAGAGTTGTTCTTGCTGCCGAAGCCGCTGCTGCTCGAGCGGCTCTCGGGCGAAAGCTCGTGCGGTGACGGTCGCGACGGACTGCCACCACGTAGCTCTGGAGCGGAGCGAGCGTGTCGCAACGCGGCGCGCCGGCCGCCGCTGCCGGGTGATGGCCGCGCCCGCACCGACCGCGGCAGCAGCGCCCACTGGCCGCCGGGTTCCGGACTGCTAGGCTGCAGCGGCCGGAACAGCGGCGTCGTGTGCACGTGGCGGCCCGAGAGGCGGTGCTGTGCTGGCTGGTGAACGTCGACGCGTACGTGCTGCCACCGCGGCGACACCTCGGCGTGGATGGCCTGCAGCGAGGGCAGCTCCTGTCGGTAACGCTCATGCGTCGAGCGCAGCGAACTGGCCACCTGGCTCGGCGTTGGCAGTGAAACGTCTGGCATGAACATGGAGCTTGGCTGACGCACCGAGCTGAGGTCGCTGAAGTTATGCAGGGGCCAGGTGCCGGTACTGAGCGGACCAGGTGACGAGGCGCGCATGATGGCGTGTCGCAGTGGCTGCCGCGGCAGCGTGTGGCTCTCGCCTGACGCCTCCGATCGCATGCTCGGCGTCGCTAGGATGGGCCGCCGCCAGCCGGCAGGCTGCCCTAGCATCTCGCGGTGCGCGGCTGCAAAGCCGCCCTCGTCGCTGCTGCTGCTGCTGGCCGAGTCGAGCACGAATCGGCCGTCGGCAGCGCGCGCGATGCTTGACAGCGGGTAGACCATCTCGCGACGCACGTAATACGCCCGTAGCTCCACTTCTGAGTCGGTCGAGCGGGCGCCAAACGGGGATGGGGAGGGGGATGGGTTCTCAGGAGGGCGGCGGAGGCCGGAGAGGAAGAAGGCTCCAAGGCGTTTTACGGCCCCGACGGTCACAGCTGGTATTCGGCGCGAGCTAGATCTGCGAACGATGGTTACAATTAGCAAAAAAATTCAATTTTCTATTCAACCATTCACAGGACAGTGAAGCTTAGACGGTTTGTATTTTTTCTATACCGAATAAGGTGATTTAGATTATCGCTTGTGGCCCAATTATTATGTAGCTTATGCTTAAAATGTAATTTTCATTATCCTGTATTTTTTCATTTTTTTATTTTACAGTACAGTAGATAGAATGAAACCCTTAAAGGCATACCATTCCTTGGATATTGTAACGCACGAAACAAGTTTCTTTATAACTTAAGAAAAATAACCTACTTTCAGCTGAATAAAAAATAAATATAGTTCAAGCTTCTATTTTTTTTTAGCGTACAAAATATAGTTTTGTTTTCCTTCCCAATTTAATATAACTTCAATACTAGTTAAGACAAAATGATACAATAATAATTATGTTCTGAACATTAATTGATGTTTGTAAAAACTGCAAACTGAAATGATGCAGCTAATTAAATTTTTTTTGGGTTATATTTTGAATGAGGATTTGTATCTTCTTTCCGAGTTGTCCTTGGTGGTCCAGCCCCCCGTTCGAACTTTTAACACTGTCCCAAAAGTCAAAATCACCATTATTTACATGCAGGATTTCTTAAAAAAATTTTGAATAAGCCTTAAAATGCAAATTAAAAGCAAAAAATTTGGCCACTTGTTTAAAATGTAAAAAGAAGCAAAAGGTGTTGTTTTACACAGATTTCAGCCAAATTTGGCAGATTTATATATTTTTTAACATATATGATTTAATAAGCTAAAAAGTAAGATTCATACTTATTCAAATGGTCTCGTGACGATTGGAAACCAGGCAAAAGTCAACCATCTAAATTTCAAAGCCCATATGTCATTCACAAAGTTACAAACAAAAATAGGAGTCGGGGGAAGGGGCAAGTAATGAGGTCAAAATGAGGCGGTGTTGAACTCTCAATGACGGAAAACTGGAACTATACAACTGATGCTTGACTCTCGTGTATGAATTAAGCAAAGTTTATTCCACATGACATACAAGTTGAACTCTGGTGGGAGGGTACAAACACTCAAAGACTTGCTGGCGAGCTCGCCTTGCGCAAGAGGAGAACGTTACGGCAATTTTTCAACCAAATTAGAACATAAATAACAGAAAGTTGTGACAAGAACACTTAAGCTGCATGCAAATTCACAGTTAGAGAGAATGAAAGAGGTGTACCAAGCGCAGAGTGGAGACACGGCGTGTCGCGCAAAGAGCCCACCTCAGCAGTTACCCCCGAACTCTTCACCTTTTTTCCTCCTTGCAGCAGAGAGAAAGAAATGCATACATAATAGATGGTTGCAAATGGTAGTGTGTGTGAAAAAGATAGAGATAGAGAGAATATTACGAGAGTTAGCCAAGAAAGCTGTATGATCACAATTGTGTATGTGTTTTAAACTGTGTTCTCGTGTGTAGGTGGGTGATTAAGCACGATGAGTTTCGAGCGATGGTCTTTTTAGCTGCCAGTGCTGAACGCTAAACCACGTAGTACGTGTTTCTCTAAACACGGTGTGACCCATCTAGAGATTGTTTCGACAATTTGCGGTTAAGAATACACAAAAACGATTTAAAAGCAGATAGTAGGATGTAGTTGTTAAGGTAGCCAGGGTGCACTATTGAAATGGCGTTCAACTGAGAAATCATAATTATTGCGCTCGGCCCATCTGTCTCCTGCGGTAGCCAGGGAGATGAAAGAGGTGCCGGTTTGTGATAGTGCAGCACTGCATTTTCTGAGCTATTTTACCCGCTGTGGCTGACGGTCCGAGCAGGCTCTGCGAGGACACAAGGAGCGAACTGCGGCTGTGCGCTCGCCCCACCCTGGGACTGGTTGAGCAGGTGGAGGACCATCGGCTCAGCTCACCCACCGGCGGCAGGTCTCGGTATGTCAATGAATCTACCCTGACAACCCCGCTCATCGCGCCGCAAGCGCTTGATCAGTTTCAGTGTAACATGTTGAGATCAAACAAGCCACAGAGTGTGTAAAGCACATCCGGTTGGTTTGAATTTCAATTCTGTTGGCTTGCTTTGTGTCGCTTGATAGTTATGTAAATTATGTATAATGGGTTATTAACAGGTTATCTGAGGAAGTGATATGTTAATCAACCTTCACCATTGGCTAACGCAGGCCCAGCAAAATTAGCAACTTACTTTTTTAAAGGCACTTGGCCAGCTGCTTGACCTCCATTCATTTGGTCTGTGGTTCTGCACGCCACCATGTTGTATGCAGCAGAAAGGGCTGTGGAATGGTAAAACGATTTTAATGTAAGCCACTAACGCTGGTAACGTCACGCTCGTACCTTTCTCTTGTTTCCTGCGTTTGCGTTTATTGCAGATTTTGACGGCGCAGACCGACAGAATGATGGCCACAATGAAGAATAGAATTCCACCCACTACGCCTGCAGTAATGGCCTTATGCTTGACTCGTGCAGGGACAGGGAATTTGACTTCATCACTACTTTCATAGTTTTTGAGCGAGTGTGCATAAACACGTATGTAGTAGGTACGGCCTCCCACCAAGTTTTTTACTGCAAATGCAGAGACTCGAATTAGTGAACATAACTCTGTGATTTTGACACTGCAACCTACCTAAGTATGATGTTTCTTCAGCTCTTATCTGCCCTTTGTTCAAGATCTTCCACTGAGCATCCGTTTTATACCTAATTGTATAATACTGGACCAAGTGTGAGCGCTCAGCTGGTGCTTGCCAGTTGATTAAAAATCCATTGCTAATCTCGTTGACAGTCACGTTCCTCGGTGGTCCTGGCTTTGGACCTAAAGGCGAAGCAATTAATTTAAAAACTAACGAAATTGCATACTGAAAAGGGTTGAAGAACGTGGCCGACATTTTAATTATAGTAAAAAAGTCTTACCACGTCGTTCCTCTAAAGTATGCGTTTTTAAACATGAGAATGATCATTGTGTCACATGGGCAGCAATCCGCTCGGCAAATAATGGAAATGATATATAACACAAACTACTGATACGATACTACTAAAATGACTGCGTACCTTTCGGTCTCATCACAGGAGGTATCAAAATTCCTCCATCAGAATCAGTCGGAAAAACAATATTACTATAGTCATAAATGTCTGCAAAAACAGAAAATATAAAAAAGGTTTAAATTATAAGCCATAAAACGATAAAATGAGAAGTTAAAATAATGATAGAGGTGCAGAACAGTAAAATGAAGAAAAAGTGAGGATCGCGTGCCCATGTGCACCCGTACGGGTCCACTGTTGGGCTTACCCTCGTCAGGAGATGGAGTTTTTGGTTCAGGAGCTTGAGGGTTAACTTTACCAGTTCCGATCTTCACACCTGAGAAGTGCGCGAAATGTTATTTATGTGCTAAAAGAGTGTTCAAGTGGGTTATTTCCTCAGCACAATTTTGAGAAGTTAATTGCTAATTAATGAGCATGTGTGTGTGTGTAATTTATCAATAATATATATTTATGCGCGGACAACTCACCTTTGGTCTGTACAGCAATAATTTGGCTAAACATGCCGTCACCAAGCGAGTTTTTACCAACCACCTGGAACTGGTAGTCTGTGGATGGTGTCAGGCGTTGGATTGTGATTTCAGTGCTCCCTGGCGGTGTGACAGGGATGGTCGACCAGTCGCTTGCCCCGGTCTCCCGGTACCTGAAGCGCAGAACAAGTAACGTTATGAAATTAGAAGCGAGCGCAAAAAATGAGGGAAAAATTCGGTTGGCGGCACGAACAGCGTTTTGTTTGCTGTAGGCTGGGTGCGGGGGAGGCAGTGTACAATTACCAGATTGTGTAGTCTTGTTTGAAATCTGGTCCGCCACTGTAGCCGGGCAGCCAAGTGAGATGGACCGAGAATTCGCTGGCGTTGGCCGTCAAGTTGTATGGCGCGTGGGGTTGGGTTCCCTCGACCACAAGCTGCGTCGTCGAAACAATGGTAGCCACCTCATTACTCGCGACACACTGGTAGAAGCCGAAGTCGGTGCGTCTCAAATTCTCGATTGTAAGGTTTCCGCCGTTCATTTTGATTCTATTGCGCTGCAAGTTCTGGCCGTCGCGCTGCAAAACAACGGTCGCCTTTCAGTCGGCCGTCCCGACGAGCAGAAGAGTAGACTGACTCACCCTAGACCACTGGATCACCGGCTTTTGAGTACCCTCGGCTTCTTGCGCCTCGCACACCATCTCGACGCTCTCACCCAATTTGCGTTGGTAGAGCGATTCTGGCTCCAGAGTAAACACGGGCGGCTTTCGCACAAGCACTTCCATGGGTCCCGACGAGCCTTGAGTGCCTTGAGCATTGTAGGGGGTGCAAGTGTATCTCCCTTGGTGGTTCTCATTCACCTAAGACAGCGAGAGCGAGCGCGTCGCATTAGCGCGTTTTGTAATTATTTCTGCGCGTGAGGGATGGCCGCCTTATTAAACGCGCGGGCCCGGAAATTTGGGGAGCGAGAGCAAGCAAGCGCTTTCAGCGACATGCAAAGTAAGCAAGCAAGATGAACTGGCGAATATGTATTTCATATCGTATTAACAAAGTGTGTTTTCCGACATCAAAAGGGTCGTCCGTTTTGGGACATGCTGAAAAATTATAATGTCGTAAGATGGAGATGAATGCGTCTTAACGACTGCTTATGGCCATTCTTGAATGGCAGCTTAACACGATTAAATAACCAAGAATCCCTTTAAAAGGGAGAGCGCGCGGTACCGCGTTCCCCCTGGTAAAAAGAAGGCGTTGTAAAGCGCCGGAGTTATTCGAAAATTATGCTACAAGCCCTGGCCGACTCACAACACAAAGAGCACTAAATAAGCCACGAAATTGTTTAATTATAAAATGGAAATCAGCTCAATGCGAAGATGCTACTACGTTTCCGTCGGCGGCTCATTTGAAATTCAAATATTTAAGTGGACGCCGCCGTTTGAAAAATGACCCGAGCGAAATGCGAAATTACACAAATAAAAAGTTGATACAAAACTCACCCTCGTGAAGAGAAGCGAACCATTATTCATGATGACAATGTCCTTGGTTTGATATGGCTCCAGAAGTCGTTTGTCTTTGGTCCACGTGACGTACTGCAAGGGCGGATTCGCCTTGATGTAGCAGTGCACCACCCCCGCTAGCCGGAACGGCAAGTATTGAATGATGGGCGTGAACGTGACTTTCGCAGGGTCTGCAAAAATTCAATTGACCACTTTCAGCCGGCCCGCCTCACGCACACAAAAGCGGCCGAGAGCAAAAAGCCGACAAACCGAGCTACCAGAGTAGCGGAAAGAGCAAACTTACACTCGACGTTGAGGTGCGCCGAGGCGGCCTGCGGTTCACCGATGCCGTTGGTGACTTCGCAGGTGTACTGGCCGGAGTCGTCAGCGCTGACCGGGTTGACGATGAGCGAGCCATCCCTGCGGACGGTGACCCTGGTTTCTAGGGAACTCACCTCCTTGACAGGGGTGCCCTCGCGGTACCACTTCACGGTGACATTGCCGGGCAGGGCTTTGGCCTCGCACGAGAACTGGGCCTTCTCGCCCTCGAGTTTGGTCTGGTTGGTGGGTGGAACCATGATGATGGCGCCCCCTGCAGTCAAACAGCCACATTGAGTACCGAGATTGAGGCAGGAGCAGTTAGGGGATGCAAAATTAAATACCAGACAGACTCCACCTTTCAACTCATAAAACTAAAACGTGGCATGCGAGAGTTGAGGTACTAACAAGAGCGCAGAGATAAGTTGAAAGGGTAGCAAAAAGCGGCTGCTTTGCTTGAAGAAGGGGGTGTGAAAGAGAGTTCGGAACTTCGGAGATTGGGATCGAGTGTTTTGTCATCAGCAACACTGTCAAGTACGTGGTAAGTAATTTACACAGTGAACTGGCTTTTTAGTCTTTGGTTTAAAAGCCTCTCCTGGATATCGGTACGAAAGTAAGCAGCGATTTGTTTACAAACAAAATCGAGTACGTAAGAGGGTTTAGAGAGTTGATGTATGTATATAATATATCAAAAGTACACAAGCTCAAATGATAAAGGAAAAAATAGGAGTATAGCAGAGAAGCCAAATAAAACTGAGAAAACCAAGGTGAAAAATGTGCAAATTCAAACAGTAGTATAAATAGTTTGTTGTTCCATGTAGGACGGTTCCAAAATAAAGGCAATTTTGGAACTCCCATGCCCTCAATGGGAGCGCAGTCGAGGGGTTTCTCAAGATAGAAAACCTCTCACACAGCAACTACTGAGAATCAATTAGTTGTAACATGCCAGTCACCAGGAGGAGTATTTGTTTTTAGTCAATTGCTTTTTAGTCACTCGGGATTGGAGCAGTTTATGATGAGTATGGTTAGAGTGGGCAAGGCAGTTGTGCGCCAGTCGCCAATTTTGGGCATTGGCTGCTCTGAAGCGTTTTAATAAGATATAGTATGTATTTCGAGTCAGGTCACCCAAATGATGATAATAATAATTAATAATGTAATAAGAAAACATGTCGCAGAAATTAGTCGTGTCAATGTAATATAGGGTACTAACAATACAATATAATAATAATATATGTAGTAGAGATGTTCGTAATATTAATGATAGAAACATATCATAGACAGAGAGATAGATAGATAGAGATAGGAAAAAGTAAATGAAAATGAAAACCAACAAACAGCAAACAAACAATAGACCCACCGGCAATGATCACTCGGGCAGTATGGCTAATCTGACCCTCGCCATTCCGAGCTATACAAGTGTAGTCTCCAATATCCTCGTGTCTGATATTGGAGATACGCAGTTCAGTTCCATCATTAAAGATGCCAGTGGTGGCCGAGGGCTCCACCGGATTCTGATCTTTGTACCACAGAATTTCAGGCGTCGGGGTACCCTCAGCCTGGCAGTTTAGAATTATCGAATCCCCCAGGTTAACATAAATTATATCCTCTGGGGTAATACCAAAACGTGGGGGCGCTGAAACAGGCAGAGAGTAAAAGAGGTCAGCTCAGCGCGCACTATTGGCTTCGACGGTGATGTAATCCGGCAGGTCAAAAAACAATATGGACTCTAGGGGGTAATCAATTTTCCATGCAAATTCGACTTGTTCGGAGGGAAAGTTTGACAATAATTAGTTCCTCCTGCTCCCCGCGCGAGTTCAAAACTTTGCACGATGCACGATATCACCTGAATTCAATCACACTATAAAAACGTCGAGCACGCATAGCTGTCATCGGTTTTTATTTTATTAAAGTAGCCAAATTTGCAGTTTTTTTTAACTGCATAACTTTTGGAACTTTTAATTAACTCGAGCTATTGCAATGTGACTGATTTCAGTAATGATTCGTAATACATGTGATTTTCAGGTACAGTATTTCCCAAAGCGCACAGTGTCTCGTCACAAAACGGTATTCGCAACCTTTCCCGAGACAACATACATGATAGATGTTGAATTAAATCTGGCTGACACAATATGACGCATTTCAGCTGCTAGCGAAAATCCACTACCTTGCGAGTCCATATCACCCTTCGGCCTGCCGTCGCTTTTCCGATCAAATTACCATGGACATCCAGGTGAAACCACGTGCCGTTCTTGTGCGAGTTAGGCGAACGGTTAAGGAACACGACTTTGCACTCATACCAACCCTGGTCCGACTCGCGGATGTTAGTGAGATTGAGCGAGGCGAGCCCATATGGAGAATCCGAGGCCACTCTACTCACGCGGCCCTCGTAGCCCTCACCGCTGTGTGTCGGGTAGCTGTCGTACCATATGTAGATGGGTATCTCCAGTCCCTGAAGCAGATTCAACCAAAGGACAACGTAATAAGCAGCTCTCGAGCTCCGAGCAGGGCGCCACACCACGCGGTGAATTGCCCTCTTGAAAGCCATTCAGGTCTCATTCGCACACCGTCAGCCATCCACCCACACTTTCATCATAACTTTCGCACTTGAATTTTGTGTTCAGGATGGGTAAGATCAGGAGAACGCCTCGTTTTCATCGCAATTTCAAGAACAAAAGTGTACGAAAAGACATTATCGAGTTGATTTAAAAAATTTGCGGGACTTATTGAATTTTGCTTTTAATTCAGAAATGTTGCATCTTGTGTTCCATGTTCATGTGATAATTTGTGTTTTAGCCATGTGTAAATATTTCAAACACACTGAGATAATATAGTAGCAGAGATTGCCGTTGGAAATTCGACAAACACGGTGTGTGACAAATCACATTGTGAAATGAGACATCACGAACGTCAACATTGACATCTATGTACAGAAGTTTCGCTCAGATCACGAGTTATTTTAGTCAAAAATTTGGATGGTGTGTAGTAAAATGTATTTTTAGTTATGCTGAAAATCAGAACGATTATGAGGGACAAAAGAGCGTTCATAAAATTACTCGGACACCTGCGCTCCGTTCAATTCAAAACCATTTTGTCCCTTTATAATGACACTGATCATGCAGAACTGGTCCACTCTTCTATGAAAAAGCGAACGTTTCGCGTGATTTCTACACACACAAAAAGAAGATTTATCTCGGGATCGAAATTTTCTGTTATCAAAGGCCAGGAAGTAAAATAAATCAGCATATATGTATAAGCACACACCCAAAGTTGAACCAACAAAAGATTGATCTATTTCTTTCTTTCTTTTTTTGCTGTTAGCGAGATGAAATGTTCCATAAAGTTGGACACACTCGTCAAACACACTCACACACAGCTCTGCTTCTGAAAGAAAGCACGTCTGCTGTGGACACAAACTAGTGCCAACTAAATATCAACATGCGGATCAATACCAACTCTATTTGCACGGAGGTTCAGCTCGCTAAGCACCACACATAGGTGCACCACAATCAACAATAAACAGTGAGTGTGAACTAAACAGACGTGGTGTATAGTTGAAACAAAAATCTAATAGAAAAGTTGGCCGGCCGAACTGTGGCGCGGGCGAACATAGAGTGCATTCATAACAGGCAACATCCAACACTAAAGGGCATGCGTAATAATATTTGTCAGTGATATAATGAGTTTGCGATTGTAAACCTCTTTCAGCCACAGAGAGAGAGTAATATTTACAGAGAACTCATTTTGATGTTTGCACTATGAAAATTAGCACTCAGTTGCTGTAGTTTTATTAGCTAGTATATTTTGAGAGTGATAATAACGTTAAATCGTTAATTACCTCGAGTTCTGCATATTAAATTATTGTATCCATATAAATGATGCTGATTGGCAGTGCTTACAATGAAATAATGAATGAAGCGCCGTCGTTGTTGTATAATTAGTATATTAGTAATCTAATTCCGCTTTAATTAATTAATTAATTCGCACTAATTGAAACAGACAGTGAGGAGAGGCGAACTCGCCGGTCTTGTCGCAAAACTGGATATTTACAAAATCACAAAAGCGATAGGTGCTGTCAAAACTAATTAATCGGACTGCGGAGAACACACAAAAAATCAGTGTCAGTTGAAACTCTAAATAGAAATGGCTGCGTGCCTCGCAGCTTATATCAGATTAATTAAAAAGTAGTGAGTAAAAATACACAAGTGCAAGATGCTTCGTAAGTATATAATATTGAATGTATATAGATAAAAGCGGCAATGACAAGACGAACAATTGCAGATGCAGCTGAAGTATAATTATGTATATATAAAATTGAACTATCTTGTATGTATATGGCAGAGAGTGGCGGTATTTATGCGTATTAACCTCTGTGTCGGTGTATGGTAGTGGAGGTGGTGGTGTCTGTGTGAGTGTGTGTGTGTGTGTGTACGTATCGCAGAGAGTGGCGTGTGAAATGAGGTGCGTTTGATGGTGTCGTGTCTGATGGAGGGCGGGGGCTCTGTTTGCAATTTCTCTCTCTAAGGACTCGTCCCGCTGGTCTGTAACTGTGGCTGTACGAGGCGGGGGCAAGTCAAGGATTGCTGCCGCCCCCACGGAGACCGAGCCCCCGTCCGCGAACGGGGGCGCGGGCGCCCTGGGGGCTCCTGGCATTATTATCTTTGCACACCAGACAGAAAACGGATGAATGGCTGCCGTCGCGACTGCTGCTGCTGCTTTTTATTTATTTTCACCAGCGCGTATAGAAATACAATGTGTACAAGCCGTAGTTTATCGCGAGAGCGTGACCGTGTATGGAATGTATGCGAGAGCTCCAATTCTACTGTACTGACTGCACCATGCCGGCGGCACTGATACTGCTTCGCGATGAGCATCGCCGTGCAAGCAGAAGCATTACCAGTGCCAGTGAGTCTCCAAAATGCGGTTTGTTGCAATCAAATTCGACTCGATCAAATAATCAGCTTATACTTACTTACAATTAGGTATTCAAACTGAAATTTACACTACGGCCCTGTTGCTGTTTCGCTAGGGTGCCAAACAGGAACGGGCGCGTGCAATAATCCAGATCAATGTATTCAGTGGCGTAGCTTTCGTGGGCAGAGGTGGGTCTTTTTGTTGCAAAATAAAGCAGCAAAACGAAAAGAATTTTTGAACCCTTTAGAATCCCATTGAGGCAATTGAATCTCAAGAAAAGTAAATTCACAGAAAGTTTATAGATTCTAACTGTATAAAAAGGCTTGAAATAAAATTTAAATTTAGGAAGATTCAAAAGTGTCTAGGCATATTAAATATAAAATGTTTAAAGCAAACCCCGATACCACAAAGTGTTAGGTTAGGGGTCACCAAATCGAAAGTTACGCCACTGATGTCAATGTTTACTAGTTCGTAATGCAGCCTGTCGTATGTTGGTGCTGATCAAAGGTATATATTTGCAGCGTGCAGTTCACAACCATATATTATGTAAAGAGTATATACGTTACCAGAGGCAATGACATTTTCAAGTCGAGGGAAAGTAACGAGAGTTCAAAAGCACCTGAGAGAGGAAACGTTCTCCAGTTGGTTCCAACAATTTTGATAGGAGACTCTCTGCGGGCACTTTTGAAACTCTGGGGGATAAGTTAATCATCACGGGCCGGGAATTTCATTCAAAGTTGTGCTACTTCTGCCAACACCGAGGAGATGGTGCAATGAAATTCACTCGGCCGTTGCAAACTTTTTCTATATATGAAAAGCCATAAAAAACTTTTGTGTTTGCTGCTTGTTTGCCCGGCTGCCGCTGCCGGGGGACGGGGGTGAAATTTAAGAGGAGATGTCATTGGCTAATGGTAAGCGTCATTAGTGCAGCGCATTGTCCCTTTCTGTCCCAGTTACAAAAGTAATAGCCACTCAAGACTGATAATAGCTACGGCGCCCGGTCCCACGTATGTACTGAGACCGCTGCGCCCCTCTACTATCGTTTAATATATATAATCAGGGGGGTTGAGATTGGATAAAAGAGTTTGGTGTCCTACCGTGTCGCCTACCTTCTTCTCCCATTGTAACACATACGGGACCGGGTGGTCACCTGGGAATTCGACGTGGCAGTTGAACACCACCGACTCTCCAAGGATTGCAGTGATGTGTACTGCATCTTGGAAACATTTGACGCCTGAAAACAGATTTCAGCTTTGTTTGCATGCCAAGAGAGCAGAGTGGAACACAAAATAGAGAAGCACACGTTCGTCTGATATGCTTTTTCCGTTCTATCTTTTCCCGAACTGGAGGGCGGGCGCAACCGCCGCGACACAGCCAGTTTTTTTCTCTCGCTATACTCGTGTGTGTATGTGTATATATGCACACGTGGTTTACATGTTTGTGTGCATCAATCCCCGAGCCGGGAATGTATACTTGGGCGTCAAATTCGGTTGGCACTTTTGGGAAATTAGCCAATAGCTGCGGTGTGCTCACTTTCCGTCGACGGAGTGTATGTATATATCAATGGTATTTAGTACTATCATAGTATACATTTTCTCGTATCTGAATGAGGGCATGGAAGTCAATAGAAATAAAATTTCCTGATCGATACGCCGCCGACACCGCGGGGCCGTATTCCTTGACACGAGAAGCTCGTTTTTCCATTACAACAATAACGATTATAAAGTAGCCTAATAACCAAATAAAAATACAATAGATGGAGTGCTACATTAGCTGCTACATGCTTGGTAGTAAAAAACGTGAGAATGTAATGTATGTCGCAATAATAATAATAAGCAGACTGTAATAATATAAAACGTTTTTCAAAAACAATACACACATAAGAGAACGGAAAAGTAACGATAAGTAGCGAAATGTTGGTTCATAATATGTATAAGTATAATAAAAAGTATTGATAACGTATGCTTTGAGTAAAAATTGTCGTGTACTTTACCTGGGGTTGCGAAGAATAACAACAAGAATACATTGCAAACTGAGGTGAGCGCAAGTAAGCAGGTCACAGCCTCGCGGATATAGCCGACTAATGGACCCACGCACATGCCCATACCGGGACCACTGTGTCCATAATAGATGCTAGTGCAATGGTGTTGCCATCACCTGGAACAAAGATCGAAGCGGTGAGTCAAAAAAAGAGACGGCTGATCAGGGGTGTCCGGAGGCAGGCGAGGCGCAGGAGCAGCCTGGCGCCGCCGAGAAAGGCCGACTCGCTTGATTTATCGCGTAGGCGCGAGGGCAATTGTTGCGTTTGCCGACGCACACCCTGAATCGAAATTAGGCAAGCTGCGAGTGCGAGGCGCGCAACTAGTTCGGCATTTTACTGCTGCGGCTGATGCTGTTCGCACGCACATCCCGTCGCGCGAAAGTCGTTAAACAAACAGTGTTGTAAAGAAACTGTCTGGCCGGGGCTTTGACAGCAGCGCTAATTTCAATTGCTTCCTGCTGTTGCTGCTGGAGACGAGCAATCGAAATGAATCTCAGGCCTGGTGGCGGGCGAGAGCGGACGGGTGGGTGGGCCACGCAAATTGCACGTAGGCGGCGGTGTAAAAGGCGCCAGCATTTTGCGCTAATTACCCCCTGCGAACGGCACCTTTTTATTCCGCAGCCCCGACTCGCAGCCGGATGACGAGAGCGGGCGATATTTACAGTTCTGATTAAGACTTCCGCGGTCGTTATTGCAGCAGCAGTGGTAGCAGCCACCGCCGCCACCACCACTACCACCGCTTTTCCACCAGGGTGGCTGGTGTTAAAATAGAAAGTCATTAAGGCACGCCGAGTGGCTGCTGCCGTGCAGCACACAGCTAATTGTCATTTGCCGCGCGGGTTTACGACAGCGTTGACGCACTCACCCGACCGACTCCAGCAGCATTACTGCGGCGGTGGAAATCTAAAAATATGCAATGTTTCGGGGGCGGCGGACTGACCCAAATCCGCTTATGCACCAGCAAGCCAGCCAGCTAGCGAGCGGCGGCCGCGAGTGTGAGTGGGTGAGAGAGAGAGAGAGAGAGAGAGAGAGAGAGAGAGAGAGAGAGAGAGAGAGAGAGAGAAACGACAAACCTGGCAAGCATCGTCTCGAGGCGGAGAAAAATTTAGGCTAGCAAATCACTGGCCGATTGTCTTTCGGAAAAAAGGCCCACATTCGTCCGTGTTGGGCGCACACACGACTATGCAAATGCGTTGGGCGCGAGGGTGTGGTTCTTGGGCGTTGCGTGTGCCAAAGTCCTCCAGTCGGTCGGCGGGGACGGCGAACGAACGGGGCTGCGAGACCCCCGGCCGGGGGCGGGCGCGGTCGGGGACGGTGCGGGGGCCGCTGCGGGCTGGCCGACGGTGGAGCGAGCGGGCAAGCGAGCGAGCGGGTGGCCCCGAGCAGCACAGCAACGCAACACAGACACACTCACACAGAGCCGAGGGAGAGAATGGCAAAGCTGCCTGCCAGGGTGAGCTCCGCGAGTATTGATCCGCCGCCAACCAACGCAAGCTCTACTACTAGCGCCCTGTCTGCCCTCAGATGCTATAGCTGCGGTTACTGGGGTGGGGCACCGGCGCTCGTTCTGAACGCCGTCGTCGTCGTCGTCAGTGTGCGTGTGCACCCTGCTCTCACCCACTCTGGGCCGAACTGCCCCCGCAACTCGAGTTTTGATTTGGATCGGACGGTTTTGGCGCGTGCCGCGGCTGCAATGGATATGACCGAGTAATGAGGGCGGTTCTCGGGATTGGGGTGATGCTAGGGCGCGGCGGCGGCGGTGCTCACTGAGCCAACCAAGCGAGCGAGCTGCCTGCTTTTTTCACCACTGTTGACATATAAGATGACACGACTCAGTACAATAGGTCAATTTTTCATAGCGGAGGGCAAAAAGCTGCATGCACCGCGCCGACAATGGGGGTTGGAGCAGCCGGCAGAAAGTCATTTGCCTTAATAAAAATCGTGCGACACGCGTGCAACCTTTTCACCTGCGACTTCCCCATTTTTTTAATTTAATACAATATGCAACAAAGTGACGCGTCTGCGGGCCAACGGAAGGCGAAACCGTCAAGTTTCTCCGGACTGCAATCTGACGTTTACGTAAGCAGCTCAGCAAACCAAAAAAAACAACAAAAAAAAAAAAAAGAAAAAGAAGCCCGTGCGCGCGTGTGTGTGCTCCTGCAGCAACATACAGAAAATTATTATTTCGCTTCAATCAATGATGCCCGCGCGCGCCGAGCGGCACGCAAAAAGCGAATTCCGATAGAGCAGCCGTTTTATTAAAACTGTTTGCCGGCATGAAACAAACGCGGTGGCAGCAGGCACAATGCGAACCGTCCGTCCGACTTGGCTCGGTGGCGCGTGAACCAAGCGACGCGAGCATGCCTGCCGCCACCGCTCGCGCTGCTGCTGGGTGTTTAATGATTTTTAGCGTGTATGAATATTTAAACGCCGCTCATGAATATATGTACGTGGCGCTGAAAACGCGAACCGGCCTATTATTGATGCGCCCGTCGGAGGTGCGTGGACATAATTGGCACATTCGCTGCTACTCGCAGTAATTGCACGCGGGGAGCGTCCGCGCGCGCGACACTCTCGACCCGAGTGCTCGATTCGGGTGATTTATGCTGGCTCTTCATTACAAACGCGCGTTGACGTATTGCGAGCCTTGCGCTGCTTCGAACCCCGTCGAATCCCCTCGGTGGACGACTGGGCCGACTGGGCGCAACGCTCATTTTCACGTGTGCCAGATGAATTCATCACATCTCGACTCGAACCACCTGTATTGCGGTCCTTTAACCGCGTCACTAGTAATTACCCGAGTCTGAATTGTAGAGGAGAGCCCAGCAATAAGCAGTTCACCTTTTTCTAAATTGATGGTATAGAAAGTCACCAAGGACCAAATTAAAATCTGACTCACTTCCACAGATTAAAAACGACCTCAAACCAAAAATTGGTTTCAAAGGATTCCACCCCTGTTCCACTCTGACCCTGCTGCATTGTGTCAGTGAAAATATTTCCTCCTGCGTAAAATGGAACTCTGTCTGATCTAAATTCCACTAGCGTCGGCTCGAGACACTGCTACTGAATTACACAACGCTCAGATCGATCTCAGCCAGCCGTAAAATGGACAGCTAGCCGTTAGCCGTCACGGATAAAAAAATAGCGTGTTCTGTGTGGTAAAGCAATTTCTGAGAAATCCGCACGTCAGGCAAACAAGTCCGATGTCCATTTGGCCCTGTCAGCACGTGGCCCCTATCTTAGAGGGCCTCGGCCGCACGTCTGTGTGTATGTATGTATTCGCTGCGCAGGCGAGTGTAATGTAACATGACGTCGCACATATCACAACTATATCATCGCCATTTGATACGCTGTCGGCTGCAAATAGCGAGCCAGAATGGAATTCATTTACCACCGGCTCACATCCAGCGGGCATTCAAAATTTATTGCCACAGTCGCAACGACAAAGAGATGCAATCAATCGCGCGCCCACTTGTGCTCGCTGCGACGCTGATTTCGCAAACAAGCCGGTGCTCGAGAGTCGGACGGATGAAGGGATGGATGCGAATGATTCGTGAGGCAGGCACTCATTTGCTACTCGCGATATCTTCATGCTCGAAAATCAATGGCGGCCATTTCCTCGCACCAAATCCAATTATTGTTCCGTGAATATGCTGCGTTATGCAAGTTCTACAAAAGGCACGATTTTCCCACTCGATAAAACTCTCGGCGCAGCAGTTTGTTTTGCTAGCGAAATTAGAATTTCCCGCCGAGCTTTCTTTTCATTTCGCACGCTATAAATAAATTGTTTTCAGCGCACAAACGACGACGTTCGCTTATTTCGTTCTGTCTGTCGAAAGGAGCAGGAATTCTAATTTCGTTTCGCACTTTTAAAAAGAAGAGAATACGCCTCCCTCGGCTCGACGCTTCTCTTTTTAATATCAAAATACTCGACGGGAAAAGCTAAAGGAGGGAAAAGACGAAATGACGCGCGAAAAGAGAGCGTTCTCTGTTTTCGTCGAAAAATCTCGACTCGGTGTCATTAAAGCAAACAGGCCGATATATATATATATAGAGAGGCTGCAGACGAGGGGGAGCGAGCGATCATCGAGCGGATCCGTCAAGCGCGCCAGCTATTTGCACAATACTTACCAGATTTAATCCATCAAGATGTAGGGAAAGCGGCTTGACGCAGGAAAATCAACTCCATTTTCGAAACACTCTGTTTTCCCACTCGGATCCGGCAGCATGCTTTTTGCTGCACAAATAGTGTCTCCGGGGCTGTCGAAATTAAGGCAATTTCCGAGCGCAAATATGGCGAATCGCACTGATTCTACAGGCGGCACCCACCCTGACGTAATCCGCGTTGATGAGTATGCTCGGATTATTATTCAGGCCGAGGGAGGCCGGCATATAAATGCCTTTTTTCTCATCCAACAACATCATTTACATTCGGAGATAACCTGCTCGAGTCCGCCGCTCTCGTCATGTAATATAACCGCGTGCACCTGCTTCTTCCCGCCCTGAGAAATTCGCGCTGCCAGCAAGTGTGCATGCTCTGTACGAAGTGCTGTTGTAAATTATTCATCCCGATTTACTTGCTCGGGTGTGGAGCCACCGCCGCCGACACCGTGACGCTGATATAATAAGCGCTCGCTCGCAGCTCACGGGACTAAATTAAAAGACATCAATATCGCGTAAGAGAACACGCATAATGCCGTAATGTATTGCTCTTATGTAAGCCAAACAAACTAACTGCGGGCGAAAATTCTCTCGCTCTCTCTCTCCGTCTTGCGGGCGGGCTGGCGGGTGCGCGTTAATCCCGGCTGCGAGGGTAGGAAATTAGACGCCGAAACGTTAAGTAATTGAAATTCAAAAGTAGGCACCTCGGAATCTTGGCAATTAATCACTCGACGGCAGCGGAGGCGCTAGTCGCGGCACGGAAGCTCTTAAGTTTCTTAGGCATGCAATTTTTACGAGATAATAAAAATGCAATTAAAAATTAGTGTTTTATTAGCGCATGCGGTCGGTCGTAAAAGAGAAAAACTCAAAAGGGCAGTAAAAATGTTCAGGTTATTTTGCTTCCTGCCGAGTGGCATGTCATTTGTGCCGTTTTCTCGGTCCGATGATGAACGGAAATCGATTTTATTAATTTTGGCGAAGCGAGGTATGCAACGCGCCGGGTACACGTGTTTGGCGGATAGTCTAGATCGGCCGTAAAGTAGAAAAGTGCCGTTTGGCTGGCTACCACCTAGTCATAAAAGATGCAATTTCTCAATTGAAAAGACGTAAAAAATGTCCAGCAATAAAAGGGAGGGGCGCGAAACAAATCAATTGACACCTAAGGGGATTTGCCGTCGGAGCGTCGAAAGAGTTATTGAGGCAAACGACACAATAAATTATCAGCCGAGTGCCCGTTTGCTGCAGCATTTCGCGCGCGCGTCCGACCACCACCCCGGCAGCAAACAGCTTATTAAGCGCCTTTAGAGTGGATGAAAAAACACACAGTCGGGCGGTCGCTCCTCTTTGATAACAATAAAGTAGTTGGGCGAAAAATGTGGCAGTGCAAAATTTACGATCTTCACAGGACGATTTCTGCTTGTTGTTTTTGGCGGTGCAGGCGTTTCGATTTGCTAGGTTGTTGACGAGTTGCGAGAGAGCTGAGTGCCGAATGCAAGCTGCCGCCAAGTGCGCTCCTTTCTCACACTTACCATTGCTAAAGTGTGCCTCTCGCGCAGGAAGATCTGCAGGTGGTGCGTTTCAGCTGCGAACACACGGAAAAATATTATTACACTCTGGCTCCGACAGCGAACACATCCATCGTCGTTTGCAGAACAATTTCAGTATGGATCGAAGTCAAAGACCCACTTTGAAGCTTAGGTTCAAAGTGCTGGGTTTTGGACAGGAAACGTGGTAGAAAAAAAACTATAGGTACCAAGGGGGTAACGTTACCCGTGTTCGTGATTTACTACCATTTCAGTTCAATCACAACAGTAAAAATAATGCTGCTTCATTTGCCACACTTCAACCTCAATAGAATGATGAAATCAAAACAGAATCGATGAGCTTCTTGACCCCCACAACCGAAATGAGGGAACGTCTCATAGGTAATGACCTAAATAAAAGCGCTACTCAATGCAGAACTAAAAATAAAATATACCCAGTATAAATTTAACTAGATAGGATTAATACGTATATTTCACGTTTGTTAGAACGCGAATTGAGTTTGCCCCATTAAATTGAATAGGTGGACAACTAAAATTCAAAAGAGTTATCCCAAGCGATAGAATAGCGACATGTTGAGAGTAGGCTGCAGTGGTGAGAATAAGAATTTTAAGTTTAAATTATGAATACCATTCAAGGACAAACGGTGAATTTGTAGTTTTTTCCTAGCCCTAACTTAGCCATTTCAGTCTACACCATTCTTTGCACTCATCAACCTATATTTCATTTTTAAAAGATAGAGTTCCATTTTATTGGTCCGTATTTTATGTGGCAGCCTGCAAAGTTTGATAGCATAAAATATTATTATAAAAAAATAACTCCTCCTCGCCAGCAGTTCAATACAGTTGCGCTACAAACACATTTCGGGCATTTTGGCCTTTTAAGCAAATGGACCATGCGGTGAAGTAAAAAGGAGGGCTATATTCAAATTTATGGATCCAATCTACCCACTCTCCTGAAAAATGTACTAAAGACGCGCGGTTTCCAGGGAATATTTTTATGTAGGTCATAACTCTGCAAATATATGGTTTACGCTAGACTCGGTGTTTTTGCGACCCTAAGAACAACTATAATATTTGCGGTTTCCCAAAGCAAACAGCAAACTTTTTGAAAAGTTAAGCCACAAAAAGCTAATTTTTTCCTCCCTCCAATCGACACGAGTAAGGGCGCTGATCGCTTTCGATGATGCTACTATAAATAACGAATTTACCCCCCAATAAATCACTCTGTGGAAATTTGACAGCTCTAGCATAATTTTAATTTGGACGACAGCGCGTCTGACACTTTGATAATGGTAGTCGGCAACAAAAGAAATTGCACAGCGGCGCACGATTAATGGCTTTTAGCATCTATTTATTGCTATACAACAACAGAGAAACAACGGATTAGATTGTAACGAACAAACATTCCGCAACTCATTAAAATTCATTATACTGAAAGTCAAATGGAGATTTAGAGAAGGAATGAAGTGCGGAGAGCAAACAATGCTGACCTATCTTGGAAGACATCGTTTATCACCCCTGGAGTCCCGAGCAGAAAGGGAAAATAAGAAGGGTCGCTGCGTTCAACTGCAGTGAGCGTGTGTGAGTTTGCCGCCTCTTGAGTTATGAGCTCAAAAATTACCATGCACAGGGGGAAATCATTACTTTTTATAACTTGGTTATAATATTGGCAGCTCGCATCACACACACAAGCAATGGTGTGCCAGCCAGAAGGCACTCACTGCTGCTTTTGGCTCGCTTCCCGCGCGACTCGTGTGTTTCTTCCCTTATGTTATCGATCTCATTGCAGCTTGGGTCACTGTTATACTAACACACACGCACTCACAATTTCAATGGCTCCCGCAGTAGCCCAAATGTGAGGCTCCGCCCGCCTCATTTTCATTCATTTCTGCTTGGGTGAAACTCGGTCCGATTGCTAATGATTCATTGAGCACGCCGCAGACCGGCATGATGCAGTTATACGTTGTGTGTGTGTGTGTGTGTGTGTGTGTGTGTGTGTGTGTGTGTGTGTGTGTGTGTGTGTGTGTGTGGGAATTTTCCTTCTGCGCTCGTCTGCAGAGTGAGTGTTCATCACCGCAGCCAGACATCGATGCCGATGATTCTTCCGCGTGATAAAACTTGCCGAGCAGCCGTTTGTTTTCATTCATTGCTTATATTTGCCGGCGAGGAATGTGGCCGTTAACCCCTTTCTCTGGCATTATATTCCGCTTTAATAAGATTCGCGCGCACAACCTCGGTCTCAGAAGCAGGCCGTTTTACGTTTTCTGCACATTTCTCGAGAGGGCAAATGCACAAGGCTTATCATGGCAATTCCGCTCTCCTCTAAGTGCACGAAATATTTTCTCGGGTGCTGTCAACACCGCTTGCCAGCAGCTAATGATTCCAGCCGTACTTGATAGTTCTAGTTCCCGAGAGGAAATTTCTGCTGGCAACTTTTCTTGAAATCTGATCAAGCGACAGTTCTGAATGCACGACGTGCATTCAAGCGATCAACTTCTAGTTGCCGGTTCGAAGAATGATTACGCTAGCTGTTGATGGAGCCCAGACAAGAAACCCGAGTTCTTGGCGTCTCGTTGCGCTCGTGAATGATAATTTAAGGTCGGCACGGGTTTCATCAAGATTAAAGGCGTTGCTGCGAAATCGACGGCTAGCAGTTCAAGTGATAGAGTTGTTTTAAAAAAGTCACTTAATCTTTCTGCAGCGTATTGCAGACCACCTAAGCCGCAAATTTACCCCAAGCAGCAGCTGGGTGTTATACGAAATTGGCGGCTAGCGGCTGCAGGCGAAAAGCAAAGAAAAATGGATTGGCTTTTTACCCTTTTTACTGTCAGGGTTTACACCATCAATCAAACGCAATCTTGTCTTTTGCAGCAGAAAATAAACACCAAATTTAAGCATTTTCTTTAAACGCTAGATTTAAAGAATTCCAGTTTCACTTACTCAGAAGTAGAAATTTCCATTAATAGAGTCTAACCGAGCAATTCATTCACGCTTTTAAGCGTTTTGCCTTAATTCCTAATTGTAAGCTTTTAAAATTACAGCAAATGGTTTCCCATTATTAGTAGCTTTGCGCAAACGTTTTTGCTTTAGTTGACAAACCCTGATAGTGATGCTCTACTCTGGCTACACTGAGTTAAGAATCAAGCCAAACATTTCAATTTAAGGAACAGAATTCCAATGTCTATAGTTTTTGAAGCCCACCAGCCAGCTGCAAAAAGGAAATCTCATTGTAAGGGTTTATAATTTTGACTGCTGAATGGCTCTTTTGGTCACAGTTATTATGTAACTTGAAACTTGAAAAGTGTGATTAAAGGTACAACTAAAATTAAAATTTGATCATTTATTTTGATTTTGCAAAATTTAATTAATTAATATGTATAGAAAACCACCGGTACAAACTGCTAAAATAAAAAAAGTGCAACCCAGAGGTCATTTAAAAAATGTAAGTTTTTACAAACTCTGTTTCCAGCAGCTATTTTACGAATTAAATCAAAATTGAAGCTATGAAATTTCCGCTGGCACCATTGTCCGATCCAACATTCGATGTGCCTCTTCCAAATTTATGGCTAGATCTTCGTCAAGCTGAAATGGAAATCACTGTCATTAGCCGTAAAGCTGGTGGAAACTGCGCTCAAATACTGCTTATCAGCAAAATTGGGCAAGTAAGAAAACGAAATTAGAGGGCCATTGTGTTTTAATAACAGCATTTTTCCAATGGTAACTTTCCACGCGCAGCTAAAAAGTTGACTCTCTCATGCGGCAAAAGCGAAATTTTCCACGGAACAAAAAACGCAGACTTATTTCAGGTCACGCTTTCTGCGAATGCTTCTAATTTAGCCCTCGATTCAAGTCCCCGAGGGGCGAGTAAAAAACGCGGGCGAATTTCCCAGGCGAAAGAGTGAGTAGGTGCTCGTTTGATAAATGGCTCATTTCTTTGAGCCGACTGAGTGCGTTTTCCAGCAGACGTTCCGTGCATATAATTTCCAATTCATCGCCCACTCACTCACTCAGCGTATAATTCTTTCCTATTCATTTCGCACGCTCCTCGAAACTCTCGCGGAGTGAAATTAATAGATTATCCAGCAGCAGAGAGGGTGAGGGGCTAATTGCGCCAGCCGAAAGTTGAATTTGGATGAAGCAGCTGGATAAGAATTAAGATTCGCTGGAAAAGGAGATAAGTACCGCCTTCATTAGCACACGGGCGTCGAAGCTAAATTAATTCGCGCGAATGGGGCCCGCTTAATTTAACATGATCGCGCCGCAAATTTGATTTATAGTTTCATTACGGCGCGCCGATAGTAATTTAACCTTTGATACACGCGCGCGCGGGTGGAACAACTAGTGGCGGGCTGCATTTCATCAACGGCTAACCTTTCCTCTTCCGGCGGGCTCCGTCCCTCGAGGCTCGCAACCCTTTGCTAGCTCTACCGCAGAAAGCATGCCACCAGCTATCGCCATTGCCAATTGAATAAAATATCGTGAGAAACAACAAGTGAGTGTCAAAAGGGTGAAAGAAATGGGCAGCAATATAGTTGGCCTGCAGGTGTTGGTAATATCTCAAGGGCTAAAAAGGCAATATTAATATTATTCTGCATTAATTATGCATACATATTTTCATCAATCAAACAGAAGTTTGAGAAAATAAGCCTAAATATTATTTAAAAATAATACCACTCACTTTCGTTCATCCATTTAATTTGCTACCTGAAGAAAACTAGTTGAAAAGAGAACTATTAACATCGATAAAAAATATCCCTGTCACCTGATATTAAGTTTATTGGAAAGTTGAAAATACATACTGTGTAAATTTCAAAACGATTTAAACAACATCGAAACTGTACAGATGTATACGAAAATATCACTTTTCAAAACGGGATGGCATGACCAAGTTTTTTTCGTTATTAAAGGGGTAAGCGTCAAAGCGGTTGCTTGACTTGCATTTTTCGCATGCCGAGTGTGCGTCTGACTTGATTTGATCGTCGAATTGCATTTTTATTATTTGCACTGTCGCTGTCGGCGGCGGCAGGCATCCAGTCTGGCTGGTTCGTTCGTTCGTTAGACCAGAAATTCTCCTTTTTACGTGTGTATGCACAAGTATTACGTGCGAGCGGCGACCACTTTCGTTTTTTACCCGCTCCGCCCATCTAGCGAGCGACTCGGCGAAACAAAGAGAATTTGATGCTAAGCGGATTAGAATTTGTGTAATTACGTGCCAGTGTATGTGTGTGTCGTCGCCGTCGTCGCCAGCGTCATAATTATCAGGGGAGAAAAAATTCTGGTGCCACGGAAAAAAATATATTCCATCAAATATCTTATAAAATAAATACCTCAAAGGAGGATCCCCGAATTTGGCGTTATTTATTTACCATGCCGTTGTTTTTCTGGAGGAAAACCTGCGTGGAGAGAGAAAAAGAGAGATGCAGCGGAGGCTGTCAAGATAAAATGCATTACGCGTGCACTATGAGATAATAATGTCCGGGCCCAGCGCGGGCTATTTATGGTAAACACCACTTTGGAACCTCCTCGGAGAACGCACATTAAAAAAGGCGCCCGCACGGGACCCTAGAGGAAAAAGGCAGGCTGCATATTCAGATGTCAGAATTTATGATTTTATAACTGGGGAGCTCCAAATGCATGTTTAAACGCTCGCCAGATGAATGTCCTCTATTTTTAGCGGCTTCCCTCTCATTTTGGAAAGGCGGACAAATTTCGTTCCCACTGCATGGAAACGTTGCCGCACGAGATAATTTTTTATCTGCTCTGTTGTGGGAAGAAAAACTTTTGAGGGATACCAGAGCATAGCATTACGTGGCCATTATATAGCACGATAATATTAATTACACATGCGCCACGCGCCTGAGTTGAAAAATCGGCTTGTTGGCAAGTTTGACTCGTTTTAAAACATCTTATCAAAGAAAAAAAATTTACCAACCCCCTCTTTCTGTTTTTCCCACAAGAGGATTTTAACGTTTTAAGCGGTCAATAGCGCAATTAAACACTTGCATTCAAATTGGAACTGATGCTCCTCTACATACAGCTGAGATAGTACATATTATATTCTACTTTCCGCAAATAATCTAGTTTAAATAACGCTTTCGCGCACCTCGCGGAAAATATGAGTTTCGAGCTAGTTGGTTGCTTTTTGTTGCGATAAGAATTGGCAAGAGGTGGAAAGCACCTGCCAGCAGAAGCAATGTCCGCAATGGAAATTCAATAAGCTGCACTCGCTCTGGCGGAGGCAACAAAGGAAGCTAAATCGAGTAGAAAGCTCAAGATCATGGACCAATATATCACCAATTAGAAAATAAATCAACGCTCTCAGGCCGTGAATGCATCTGCTGTTTTGATGGGAGCAAAGCACCGCCGAAGATGAATCAGCGATTTAGCCGCAATGCCGCCGCCGTTGGGAAATAATGAAATAACAGCACGGAACGAACACACAAGTTTGGTTTGACTCCAAAACTCTGCGGTGGAAAATAACAGATTTTAATGCTGGCTTATCGAGAGTGAGCTATCAAAAAGTTTAATTTCCTGTTAAAAAGTTTGCTCATTACTCCTCGGCAGCTAGAATAATGGCTTTTTTATTTTAGCAACGACTAACTCTGCTATTTATGCAGAAAAATTGGTGCAGAGACGGAGAAATAAGCCGCGTCCGGTGCGAGCGTGCTGGAAAAATTCAAGATAATTGTGTGAGAAGAGATTTCAGGAGAAATTCCTGCGAAGGCTGTTGGGCCGTTGAGAGAGAGAGACTCGTCCGATCGAATTGGTCACGATTTAAATTTTGATATGCTACAACGGCTGGCTGGCTCAACGATCGCCGGTAACGACGCTCTCGAGATGCTGTCCCCCACCTTTTCTTCTCTCACTCTTTCCTCTCGCAGCAAACGAACTCTGCGAGGCGGACGGACGCCAAGCGAGAGGAAGAAAACGCCAAGAGTGCGTGTAATCAACTCGGGATGTATACATACATACATATATAGCGTACATTTAAATGAGGCCCGGCGATAAATAACAATCGGCGCGTCGTCGGCTCGTTGGGCGACGCTGCCGGAAAGTAGTGCGAAATATTGATTTTACGCTCAAACGAGAGGCCACCGTGCAAATTTGCCGCAGGGCAAAGTGCGATTTCAGCAGAGTGTTTTCACTTAAATTCGAGATCTGCCGCTGCGGTAGATGATCTTGAAGTAATCAGAGCTGCAAAGAGAGGCATTAAATCGCTGCCTTTGAACAACCATAATGGTGCATTTGTTAAATTCGTTCTATTTAAATCCGACAATTGGAGATTGTTGTTCCATTGAAGCATTTTTACGGCTCTCGGCAGCAAAAGACCCTTTCAAAGTGCTCTTTCTCTGCACCGTAGCATGACGTTTTATTGATTTATCCCAAATAATTTATTCAAGCGCAGTTTGGTTTTTTGTAATGCCATCCGTCTTTAAGAAAATTATACTATCCATCTGCTCGCGCCGCTTGCATTTTCACTTCTCACTGAGGTCTTTTTGAAATGTCATGCCACTAAAGCATTTGTTCCTTTCTGTCTGAAGGAACGAAGGCGCGTTTCGTATGAATGAATCTAATATCTCAGTCGCATTCTCTTAAGTCCACAGCGTGAAATGAGAAAAAAAACTTTCCGCCGCATCCTTTCACTCTCTTATTTATTTTTCGCTGTTTCTTCTAACGAAACGCTTTTAAAACATCAATTCGGATTGCGGTAAAGAGACCACCTCTGCCGGCGAAATCGATTTAGATTTTTCCGTGCGATGAGCATCTGCAATGGTCTGCGATTTTCGCACAGTTAATGAGCTGTAGCGGCGTCGTCGTCAAGAGTTGATACTGCGTGTATGTTTTAAATTGTTGACCTCTAAACTAACAAAAAACGAAAATGCAAACCAAAATTCAGCACTCAGCTTATTTGAAGCGATGCGGCTTGGTATCTCAATTGAGTCTCAGAAGTTTTTGGTACGTCCGTTTATAAATATTTGAGTACCTAATTTTTGCTCGCGGATGTTGACATTATCAGGTTATTACGTGTAAATCATAAGTTTTCAAATTGTATTTTATTACAATCGATAATGCGTAAAACACAAATCGTACCTACTGCAATGCAAAAAGGACAGATCAACAATATCTCACTTAAAAATTCTAAACAAGTGATGATGTTCTTTGACTATAGTTTGTTTTTAATATTTTTAATATACCAGGGATTAGTTGTCGGAATTGTTAATATTGTTAATTTTAAACGTGCAAGGAACGAGATATTATTAGCAACACAAATTTGCTGGAGTCGAATCGGCCAAAATCCCTGGTGTGCAAGCAAAATCGTCAAATTCGTGGTCTCATTTGTGTATGAATGCACAATTAGAGAGGAACAATTCAGTTCTAAATTTGGTCCGCAACAAAATGCCGTATAAGCATGCGGCAAATTGATGGGAAGAAGGGTGTCATCGTGTCCAAAAAGCGTAATTGCAGCGCGCACTCGCACTCGGCGCCCTTTATTGTGCACACGAGGCCTGCGAACGCGCGCCACCATGCAAAAGTTGTCAGGACATATTATCAATTTTTTACGAGTTTGCAACGAGTTGCGAGTTGCGGGCCCGTGCATTGCCAGAGTGTATGTGAAAATTTCATGTGTCGTTTTCACATGGCGAACGGCAGAGAGGGCTAAACAATGCCGGCGGTGTGCGGCGTTCATTATGCAAATTAGGGTCGGCTGCCTTCAATTCATCTGCGGGAGAGCAAAACAAAACTCGGCTCTTTGTTTCAGAGAACCTCTTGATATTTCTGCTGCCGCCGTTACGTTTCCTCATCGTGAAATAACCGCGCGCCATTAATCCAGCCGCTGCCACTGCGCCGACGATTCGGTTGACGGCCAAAGGTGCATTTTGGGTGTTTTGCGGGTCAATAATCTCACCGGCGCGGGACTAAGTGCGCTGCTTTGCTCCAGAAAAAAGCTATTGGTATCGGTTCACCGCACGATTCCTCGTATTAACGGCCTGATCTGATTGGAAAATTCACTGGAAAAGATAAATAAACACGATAAGTAGTGCATATAAATACTCAAATAGGTTATTTCTCATATTTTTTTCTGTTGCGTGTCGAGTTGTTTTGAGGGAGCTGCATAGTCTCTGATTTGCTTTCAATTTCATCTCTAAAAATAAATATTTTCAACCAACATAATTGATTACCTTATAAATGAAAAGAAAATCACAATGAAAACTTTCAAGGTTTAATAGGATGTCACGGTATTGCTCCAACTCCAACATTAGCAACAAAATGTTATGAAAATGGATACAAATATTTTGATTTGTTTACAATGTGCAGTTCATTTGCAGAAGATATGGTCGCTTAATTGTAAAGGAAGCATCGCTATTTTCTCACATTCAGTTCATCAACGTCAATTATCTTTCCTCTGAGCAATCTGGAAGGTATTGTTGCTGGTCATTAATCCAAACGCAACCACAATCAAGTTTACAGTTCGGTTTCCATCATTTCAAATAAATATTTTTTGACTAGTACAAAATCAAAAGAGGAAATCGTAGAAATTATTTTTTCACAAAAGAAAAGAGGTCATTTTAGTATTGTACAGTGGCTTCGATTTATTGAAGCAAATTACACTCATCAGGTGCAAATTTAACGAGTAGCTTCAATTGATCGCGTCCGCCGGCCAGCTTCCTTGAATGCATTAAATTTATTGATTTGTGCTCTACTTGCTATTCAGTTGTCATCGCCCCTTGTCAACCAGTTTATTTCTCTTGTCTCGAAAGATTAATCTTCATCGAATCTGACATCTTCCCACACGGGAAAACTGTGTTCAAATTCATACACAGCTAGTACAGAGGCTATTTTGCGAATTCGGTTTCCACCTGTCAGGCCGTGTTTTAAAAACCTCCACCAACCCATATCCATTCATTTCCCAACGGTATCGATGTACGTATTTCCCGAGCAGCGACGAGTAATACAACAAATATTTACCTGAGCAAACACATGTTAAAAATATGCAAGAGCTGCACTTTGAATGCGACAAAATCGGATGGGGGTTTCGATTTGAGCCGCAATCAGCATCACAATAAACTTCCCTCTTGAGAGGTTTGACTACAATTCTGGTGCAAACCGATGAATATTCAGCAGAACGACGCTTTGAAATTACACCGAGATTATAATGCTGGACTTTATGCATTTGAAATGGCTCCAATTCTTTGCGCAGCGAAATTCCTCCCGCTTTCGATCGCGTCACATGTATTATAATGAATGTTTAACAACGTTGTTCATCTTGGCTCGAGAGATAGCGAACGAGCTCATCTGCCGCGCGACCAGAATCGGATTTGCACTTTATGCATAATGCATTGAGCGTGAGAGTGGCAGGCTTGACATTTGCGAGCGACTTGATTAATTAAGCAGGTTGCTAATTAATTGGAGATTATTTTTCACGAGGGGGCAGCATGTGTTTCGAATTACTAGGTCAATTAGAGGTGCACAAACAACGAGAGCTGCTGCTGCATTGCGGTTGCATGCAACCGGAGGCCGTCCGGCCATATTCACAACTGTATTCTGCCGCTCGCAAGTCGATCATTTTATTGTTATTGCGACATTCCATCCGTCCGCCTATCCGTCTCTGCTGAAGCCGATTCATCGTATCAATACGCGACCATGCAAATAACTCGCGCTCTGATGCGGCCAATATTTTTATCGCGCTCGACTTTTGACGACCGCATTCTCCCTACAGTAATGATCCGGGATGTGCTTTATAACAAGGGCGGAAGGGCTGCCTCCATTTTATGGTTAAGGATCAAATTCAGCTCCGGTTATTTGATGCTTTGCTTTGGCATTTAGCGCCTCTTGACCGAATGAACGAGACTATTTTCTGCGTTCATTTCACCCACTTTATGTAGCACAGTAACAATTTCATTGGACCATAATTTGACAGCAAGAATTAGGACATGATTTCTAGCTATTTGTTTCCTTTCACTGGCAGTTTAACTTTATTGAGCTCTGAAAATTACGATAAAGTTTGAAGATTAAAATTGATAATTCGTGGCGCGTCTTTTACTTATAATAATTAGTCCTATATAACTCCAAACACAAGGTTGAACCCCGTTTCTATTTTCGTGAAAAATGCACAACATCGAGTTGGCTGGAATTATGCATTTTTCAAAGTTCAATTAATGTAACTGAAACGAGGGATCGCAGCTGACTTATATATTTGAAATACTGCTTTTATTAGGAACACAAGAGTGTGAAATTGATTTCGATCGCTACGGCCTACACCTGGAAAAAATCAGTGTGGACTCAAAGGGCAACGGTCTCGCTCCAAAAGATTTGTGCTCAACAACAGCTGGCTTGTAATGGACAAACTTTCGTCATTTCGCGAAAAGTCCAGTAGATTATTGGATAATCTGTTGCAGAGGATGAGTAACTACTTTGGAAAACTGTTTTCAAATAAATAATGGCCACGGCAACAAGCAGCCGAGCGCACTAAAGTCGCTGAAATTCTCGCCCTGCGGGCCGGAGAGCAACGGAGATGGCAGGGAAAGAATATATTTTCTAAATGTACGCGTGCGTAATTAAATCAAACAGCCTCGAAAAGAGCTGCGGGCGCAGTAATAGACAATTGCGGGGTTCAAAAACCGGTCGCACTTCGACGGAGCCAGCAATACAAAAAGTAAATTTTTGCACAGAAAAAATTTGCATGTAAACCCCAGCTATTTTAAGTCAATTTTTTCTTCCGTAATCAGACAGCTTTAACGGCTGCGGACAATCAATAAGTGATCATAATACGTCCAAATAATAGAAACCAGCTGCTCAGATCCCTTCCCTCCGCCCACAGGAGGAAGTAAAGAAATCCACACCGCTTTGATCGAGACCTCAATTTCCGCCCGTGTCATCACTTTTTACGTCCAATTTACAAATTCTAAAACATAAACGTCCGAGTCGGCGTAATGAGTTGGCTCTGTTGGCGTGGGAACAGAAACACGATAAATCGATTTCTCAGCAGAGCGACCGTGCTTGGGCAAAGAATTTCGCAGCGAAATTCAATCTGCGTCTAATGTATCACGGAAGCGGGCAGGCGGCAAGGCAGACAGGGTGTGCGTGTGCCAGATATTGCCGAATTCGGCCCATTGAGCGCAGCATTCGAGCTAGGTGGGTCCTGTTGAATTTTGAACGCTTCTTGCTTGTGCACATCTCGCCGGAATAACAAGCAGAGCGGTCTGTTGTTGGCACTTTTTCAATAAAGCGGCCTCAATGGCCATTCGGAGCCCGCGCCGTGCGGTTTTCCGAGCTGAATTAAAATTTATGCAAATTCGCACTGGTGCCGTATTGAAATTCAATTAGGCCGTTGTTGTTGTTGCTGTCGACGCAGATCGAGGAGGTTTGCCGAGCTTGTAATGACACGCGACAAATACAAAAAGCCTTTCAATGCCGATTCCTATGCAAAATTGTATCTTTGTCGATGTGCGCGCCTCCAATCTACTGAATTTATTCCGTTAGCACCGAGTAGGTTGCCTTCGCACGCTCCTCTATTAATGCATATTCAGCGTGATTTTCTTGCCATCTATTTAGGGCACATAAACACTTTCATGTGCGAAATTTAAAAAACCTAACGCCATAAAATATTTCTCACATTCAAGCATTCTTCTCAAGACTATGAGATAATTTTCCGTTAACCAGCGATGATTCACAAGAAAGCTAACAATAAGTAATAATTTAGCAGCCGCAGGTTTATCATATTTTAAAAGCACTATAAATGATAAATAAAAAACTGATTCGTGTTGAGTACAAAACAAATTCTTTATTCAACTTCAAATATAATAATTATTTTGCATGAAAATATTCATTTTGTTTCTTATTGGGAAATATCGCATTCAAATTTATTTCATTTGTGTGTGTTTATGTATTGACTTTAGCCAGAATTAACAAGTAGTAGTATAGTAAAATAAGTATGAGTGGCACAAAAAGCTGGAAAAGCGTTAAGCATTGGATTTGTTTACCACAAATACTCACATTTAAAAAGTCAGCTCATGAGGGTTCAATACCCAAAATAAACTTTGTCAGTCAGGGTACTTCCCGAAAATAAGTGATGTGGTGCGAAAATTAAAATTTATTGTGATAATTTTTTGATAGAGTTTATTATGCTGGTGAACTATTTACAAATTTCGATAAAAGTTAATAAAACCAAAAGTCAATTAGACTACATATTCAAAAGCATTTCAATCCCTAGCCTTTGTGCAGAAAATTGGAGCACTCTAATTACACTAATTTCAATCTAATTGCATTAGCCGTTTCTACTATGCAAAAGCTTAAAAAATCATCATTCGCTGAGAACGGTGTTTGTGTGTGAATAATGTGAATTATAAATAATTTGTAATTAACGTTCTTTGGCCAAGTGGATTTGCGCTGCAGCACTAACAATAAAAGCTGCTTGACGTGTATTTATTTATCGTTTTGTTTATACATCCGACAAGTAGTCTGCTCTTTCGAATGGCATGGCACCCAACTAGGGAAACGGCGTGTATGAATTATTAACGGCTGTTGCCTCGAAGTGAAAGAATGGGTCGGAAATAAATTTTGATGCTTCTTCCCATGACGTTTCGCTTCATTCCGCCAGAAAAATGAACATTATAATTCGCTCTCGGAGCTCATGTCACTCAACAGCAGGGAATAATATAACAGGCGCATCCGGGCCTCTTTTTGATGGTTTCCGATGCGAATGACGCGGATTTAATTAAACACAAAAAAGAATATTACATACATAAGTGGGCGTAAAAATAAATCAAACTTTGAACAAAGCTCGCTGGCAATAAAAAGCAATCACGATAAGGGGCTGCATGAGGGAGTGAATGAAAATTGGGCGCCTCTGCATTTCAATTCACTAAAAAACGATCAATACTCGCTTCAACAATGGGGCGCTATCCAAGAGGCAGACACGGCTCAAAATCCTTTATTCGCAAGAACAAGAGGCGTGCAAATATTTACAAATGGATCACGAACGCACGCACCCAGCAGACGAAAATAGGAGACAACACACACCCCCCGCGAGTGGGAGAAATCCATAAAAAGTGGTCTTCGGCGTTTCGGAGGGGTGTCAATAGCACCAAACGCCAAGGTGCCGTTCGCTCGCTACAATGAAAAAAAAATAATGTTGACCTCTATAATACAGCATTGAATGGGGGGGTGCATTAAAATCGAAAGAAAAATTCCACAGGCACACAAAAGAAGTCTCAAAGTAATGAACGGGACACACACCTGCCTGCTTGATTCCCACAGGAAGGCCAAGAGCGCGTAGTCGTCTAGCAGGCTCCACCTCCTCCTCCCGCGCTGGAATTTCTCGCTTTTCCCACGATTGATGAAATAAAGGCCGCGCACAATTTCACCCTGTACAAGTCCAGTCGATTCAGTCGCACGCACTCGTACTGCACGGGCCCGCAATCAAGAGATCGCCCCTGTTTCTTGACGCAAAATTAATGTATGTGAGTTTCGTTTCAAGCGAGCCGAGCACTCGCAACGCCCGTGCTGTGTTTATAGCTGGGCGTTCAGTGCTCAGCTTCAGCCAACGAGTTCTCAGACCCTGCGCGTTTGTCGTGACGCAGGGTGGGGACTACGCTCAGCCATTAGCAGCGTGTGGCGCGCTGCGCAACTTTCAAACCGGCCAATCGATACGCAAGCAGGTTGTTCGTCCACCTCGTCGCTATGATGCTGAACCGAAGGCTCACTGACAGCGTTGCCGTCCTATCTGGTCAAACAAGTTTTACTTTTATTTAATTTTTTTCAACAATAACTAAGATATTTCCACATGCATTGGAGTATTTACGTGCAAACGTGCGGCTCCTTGCTCTGCGCGCTCAGGTTAACCGATATTGAATAAAAGGCGCATTGGTCTTTGGTCTGGCATCCAGCCGCGGACTGACTCACTAACTACTGTACGAGTTAAAGCGCGTCTAGAGTGGACCCCTGATACGCGCAACCAGCTATTTTTATATCTTTTTTGTAATAAATTACAAATTATTGCAAATTATATTATTTTTAATAATTTCATTAAAATATTTTAATGGGGTCAACTTTCATCTATTTTTTATATTCGATCTTTATTCTCTTATTAATTTATTTTGTAGATAATAATTACTAATTAAGTTACTTTTTTAATTTAGACCCAAATTTTGTTGAAACTTTTAACGATTTATAAAGTTATTCCATTCCATCATTGTCCGGGGAGAGAGTTGTTTCAAATTAACAGAAAATCTACGTTAAAATTATTGAAAATACCAAAGTGATACAGACAGAAAATATAATATTACTTTCTTAAACATTTAAAAGTTAATTTTTTTCTCTAGATTTAAATCCAAGTAAAAATATTGAGTACCCTCTATACTTAAAAGGGCTTTGTTGTCAAAGATAGCTCACTGTAAGTAAGTTTAGTCAGCGTCAGCGCAGCTAACACCCGCCGTCACCCTAAACACAGGAAATGCAGCGCGCGGCATTCAATCTTTTAGTAGTACAGTTTAGTACAGCCACAGCCGCAGCATTGAGTTACCTCATTAAAGCAGCAAGATGCAATACAAATATAATTTATCATATTATGCCCTGATTTAAGCCAGCCGTTCGTTCCCTGTGTTTATACAATAAATAAAATTTAAAGTTTCTCCTCCGCAACACCACCAGGTGGCTGTGTGTGAAAGGAATCTCCTCATTTCATCTTCTGACGACCGGAACAATCAAGGACGTGGCGGTACAAAGGGGGGGTCAACGCTCGATTCGACCAATTTCTTTTCGGCCTGCTCTTTGGACTCGACCGCTGTGTGCTCTATGACCGCACAAACTGTCAGCAGCAAGCTGCAGCAATTTTTTATACGGGAAAAAGCACTCGCGCTTTTATGCCAAATTGGGGGCATGTCAATAATTTTGGCTGCGAAAACCCACGAGCGGAAAATTTTTTATCCCGCTTCCACGCTGTTCGCATTATCTCTTTGTAAATTTATCAAACGCTCACGAACGACACGCACTTTGTATCCTCGATAATTGCACAAGGGGTGAACGCGATATAAAAAGCGATGCTGCTGCTGCTGCCACTGTTAACAACAGTGGGCTCCAGGCACCATAAACGCTGTATCGACCCCGCAACTCTCCAAGTTTTCATGTTCAAATCATTGTGTAGCGCCACTTGCTGGACCAGAAGATATGAAAGGAGCCTGATAATGTTTCAATTTAAAACCCCTCGCCAGAACTTAACACCTGGCTGACCCATGTGCATTAATTACCAGGCATGGAAACAAAAAAGTAATATACTTAAGATGCAAAATTTTCTTACAATTCCGAATAATACTTTGTTTCACTTGCCCAGTATACCCATTTCCTTAAGATTTATTACTGATTGAAGACAAGAACATTACTGCCCTGGTTGCGCGGAAATTGTGCATTGCTCAACACCCAAATTTTCATTGTCAAATTGTTTGTTGCCCTTTTCTTGCAACGAAGGAAACTCGCGTTAGGTTATTGAGCTATGCGCAATTTCAATGCTACCAAGACGAATCAATTTTTAATTAATTAACTGTGATGAGGATAGCAACACTTTATTGGCTTTTGTAACGTTCGGCAACAATGACAAGAGAAAGAATATCGACTAACTTACAAGTCTCATTATTTTAAATATTGTTCAAGCACTTTTGGGTTGTATTTTCTTATGTTTTATCTAACAACAGGTACTTCAGGTAGAATTGTCTCTTATTTCTTGAAGTTTTTTTTGCTTGGGTACCAAGTTTCATCATCTTCAGATTTTTCAGTCAATGGCGACTCAGAGTAGCTGACGCTTTCGTTGTGATGTCGCAGTGACCTCTTCTTTTCCATGTTGGGCAGTTGAGTCATTTTGTAGACATGCTGCCGACTAGTGCCTTCAAGGGGATCTTCGAGGGATAAACGCTGGTAGAATTTCTTCATGTAATCATTTTGGTCGCCAGTACTGCTGGTGTTGGGCTCTTGTTTTATATTGTTTACTGAGTGCACCATTTCAGAATCAATGATAAGATCGTCACTCACAACTATACCAAGCTGTATTTTTTTAGACAGTGGCATAGGCTTGCAGGTTTTTGGCTTAGCGGTGACCATGGGTGCATGAGGCTCGCTAATTGGGGCCTCCTTCAATGCGACAGGCGCTATGGCTGTCTTCGCCTCTAAATTGATAGTCTTCTTGATCTTAAGGTTTCGCACGTTCGGTTTATTCATCAGCTGCTCTTCAGAACTTTTAAGGGTTATAATTTTGTCAGAAGAACTACCTTTATTGGTAGTGTCATCAGTCTCCTTTTCGTCCTGAACCTTCTTGCTTTTAGGACAAGCTACGTTTGATTTTGGCTTGGAATGGTCAGTCATACTTCGCGGAACTTTATCCTTGGATCCACCTTCACATCTTGCTTCATCAACTTGTTTGTCTTCCATTTCTGCCACAGGTATCCTGGCCGACATCTTCTTGTAGTCAGAATTGCTTGGTTTCTTGCTTTTGGGACAAGGTTTACGAGGTCGAGGTTTTTGCATGGGAGCAGACTGCTTTTCTATAGTTGCAAAAGCTTTGCTGGCTTGTTGAGTACGCTCTATCTGCTTATCTTCCCTCTCAAAAGCAGCGCTATCCTCTGGTTGCTGTGGCTCAAATGTTTTCTTCGAAATTTGGTCCTGTTTAGTAGCTTCTTCGTCCGCATGCAGATGATCTTCTCTGTCAATCTCCTTGGAATTTCCATTGTTCTGACTACTGTTGTTTAATGCAAGTTCCGCATTTCTTTTTCCTCGCCTTTTGGTGATGTTTCGCGAGGTTACAGGCAGCTCCAACTCTTCCTGCTCAATGCTGCACTTTTTCTTGTCGAATGGTTTGTTGGCCCTTATTTTAACTGTCAGATGATTTGAACCATTTTTGGCCCTTTTCACAGCCTTCTTTTTCAAATGTAGCTTCTCTGAATCCTCATCAGTTGTCAGTGATCCATTGGTTCTTGCAGCTTTCATGGTCTCCGCACCACTGCTGCTGTCAAAATTTTTAGACACACAAGGAGTAAGCTTCCTTTGCCGTTTCCTCTGTATTGTTGCATGTGTGCCTAATGATGAATCTAAATTTAGTGGCTCTAGGTTGATTTTCACCTGCATAGGAGTGAAAGCTCGGATCAGTTCTTCATCAGTGACCTTTCTCTCGGTTCTTCTCTCATCAACACTATGGTTAGCGCGACGTTTGTGTGTGGCATTAGAGGGAGTTGATTGTAACATTGGAAGACCTATATGTTGAGAACAGAGCAAAGGAGATCCATTCAATCTGAAGTGATCTTCACTGAGATGTTCAACCATTACACGACATGGTGTTGTCAGTTGCGTAGAATTGTTCCCAACACCTCCTCCAAATGTTGAATTTGGTCCTACATACAAAATAGAAAAAATAAATTGACCTTAATTAAATTTCCCTAAATACTGTACTTGTCTGCTCCAGTCTTATTCTCTTGGATGAAGTAGCGCTAGTTGAGTCCATTGGCTGAAAAGATAAAACATTGATACTTAGAGCCAGTTTAACTAGAACAAAAGGACTAATCACTCAATATTTTGTTACATAGAAGAACAGAATGATATCCCAACCTAATAATCACATTATCCTGAAATTTAGTCTTGACACACTTCTCTTGTGATCGCAAACACAGTTTAACTTTTTCAACGCTTCAACGAGACAAAGATTATTATTGTATTCTTAGTTCGAAATAATATCCACAGAATAAATTTAAGTTTATCGTTTGATAAATCATGATTTTACTCCATAGTTACGAAAAAATATAAGAAATGAAGCATCTTAGAGTAAGAGAAAAACGACAGATTTAGTACAGCTAAATTACAGTTGAGCACACATTAAATTCTAATACAATCAGGCTAAACACGATCATACAAGACAAAAAGGCATAAGTCTGTCTGAATCGATTATGAAAATGCTAAGTTGATCAGAACATCTTAGCCTGAAATATTTCTTCATAAATAGATATTATATATTTTACATCACTACACTGGTGATAGTATTAGCAACAACAATTTCCAGCTGGCCGTTACAGAACCTTAAATTTTTTTAGAGAAAAATCAAAATACCCAAAATTTATTCAAGAATCATCTCAGAAAAATATCTTTTTCATTTTAATAATTCATATATGATTTTAAGAGGCAAACTCTTATGGCTATCAGATACTGTGTATAATATGAAGAAATTTTTTATTTCAATAAAAATCAAGATTTTTAAGGACAGATTCATTGTTTACCATGTGCGAAAATTTCAAATTTTTCTGACAGTGGAAACATAATTATAATGATAATTGAGTGAAGTTAAGTTGCGCGCCGGCCGCCTTTAGTAATACTACAACAAGAAGCGACAGCGTGAAACGACCCCCCTTTGTTGGCCAGGAGCGCTGACTAATCAGATTTTTTGCTAATCTTCTACGAAATTTACAGTGATAGACTATGTTTTCTCACATGATTTGGAATCCTCTCATTGAGATCTATCTGACAGCCAGAGTCTTTTTTGGAGAAATGCAGAATTTCAGTGAAAATCGCGATTGCACAAACTCTGCATTAAAAACAATGCTAACTTTGAGGCCAATTTTCTCAAAAATGTACAGTGCTGCCTATGTATTTTTTTAACTGTAAATTAACCATAGGACCTAATCTGTAAGTGTGTTAAAGGATTTTGCGGGGAAATTCACTATCATTCCTCTTTAAGTTAAATTACTATTCACCTGCAAGACAGGGACAGACAAAGTCAGTTCAGCGATCTTCTTGCTAGGTGAGATCCTGGCAGTTGTCATAGAAGAGCGACGATTTGGACCAGGCCGGGCACATCTTGCAGTAGGATCTGGTTCCACTGCCGCTGTCTCATCTTGAATGTCATTTTCAGATTCCGAAGAGTACTCTTCTATATCCCCCAACGAATCTGAAGGTGCCTGTAGACGATGCAACGACACAACTGGATTACCAAGAACAAGTCCAAATTTCATTGGCCGAACCCTGTGCACTGTAAAGGGGATTAGTATTTCAACTCGGTGGATAAAATCGGATTAAATTACCTGCAGCCCGCTTGTGACAAAAAGGCCTCAATTTTGGTTTGTGGGTGATATCATCAGTGAGATCCAAGTTGTCAAGAAAACTAAAGTTCTCCAAGTTTTCAAGGTCAAATTCCTCGACCGGAGAGAACACTTTCTCGTATTTGCTCATAGCTTTACAAATATCTTGTTGCACTTTAGGAGCCATTTGCTGCACTTTTCTCAGCAGTTTCACGGAATTGTTGTATTTCTCAGCAAGATTTCGGAAGGCACGTTTGGACGCCTCAAATGATCTTGACAGCTTTTGATTAGCTTCTCTCAAACGATGCACTTCAACTCTCTTTTTATTTAGCTGAAGTGCTAAATGCCTGTTGTTAGTTAACAGTCTTGTCTTGCTGTATGTAACTGAAAATATTAACAATCATTAACAACAGAGCAGCTAAAATTAAATATCATATCATATACATATGAATTGAAAACAAGACCACTTAAAAATAAAGTTTTTTATAGGAATGGATGGCTCAAGTGTACACATATATATTCACAAGACAATTTTGCATTACTCTTAAATTGTTACAAATTCACTAATAATTAAACTGACAAAAAACGCTTCAATAATTTTTACTTACTGGAGCCAACTGAGCCTTTCCTTTGCAATTCACTTGAAGGTGGAGTTAAAAGTTTTTTGGATTTTGTATTACGCTTAGCATGCGTTCTTTGACCTGGTATCACCATGTTTTGAGCTTTCTGCAACAAAGAGCAAAAATCAAAAGATATAATTTATGTAATTTACTACCCAAAATAATGAATTTTTTTTAAACCACTGGCAAAAGTAAGTCTGTTAGTTCGCAGTTTCTCAAGTGGGTGAACGTATGCAATTAGGGGGTAAAAATGGAGTGAGTCGACATTGAGAGAGATGTTTTCTAACAACAATGCATGATGTCGATTTGTTGAACAGGTCACGGCCGAAAAGATTGCGACTCCTTGACCCATTTTGTCAGTGTAACAGTGCCCGAACAGAGCTTTCAAGTCATAATACTTGTTACAATCACCTGGGGATTGTTAATGTGTTTAGGGGGATTGATGTCAAACAATTTTCGTTCTATAAAATAAAGGAATTTTTTTAAAAACTGCATCGAAACAAATTAAATTAATTCTGAAGCTTAAAACTCTTTGATTGTGAGGGTCCTGGGTTCTTAATTTCCTTGTACCAGCTTCACACACGAATATGTACCAAAAAATGATGACGTGAAAATAATAAAAAAAGTAAAGAAAACAGAGTTTACAAAAATTAAAATAACTTAAGTATTTTACACGTGCTTTACCAATTTGCCATTGGGTAGCTAAAAATAATTCATAGTTACATGCTATCGTTTGTGGAACAATTTTTCACAGAATCTTTGTAAGGACTAGAGCTCGAATGTATTCAACGTTAATGTTTTTATCAGAATCCTGAACTGACAGACTGATTTTTCTCTCTGTTTCAAAATGATATTTTTTGTTCTTCGTTGTTTTTTTAGGATGTATGGGGTCAAGTCACCCTGCTGATCCTCAGTAAAATCATATTTTGAATCTAATTTAGGTCATAGGAAATATAATAAACAGTCATCTTCGTAATCAGTATAATATATATGTATATATATAATGTACTACATACGACCAAGATTGGAAAAATACAATGGTGTGTGTAAACATCATAGAAAAATATTATGTAATATGACTCTCACTTTTCAACCAACTCAAACATCTCGGTAGGATAGGGAAATTCTTCCAACCAAGGGATGAATAATTATATAAGTTGTTTTGATTATAGAGAGAATTTTGTAACACTCGAATTTGTGATTCACTGTGAGCAATTATTTCTGGCAATCGCCGCTTCCACAGATTACATTATAGAATAGTAAAAATTAGGATCCGACAATCCTGTTATATGTATTACATACATATGTACACCCAATGTAATTCTTATGGAGCAGGATATGACAGAATTTCTGGTGGCCCATTTTGTCGGATCTAAATCTCTCTACATTATATGTACTTACTCCTTTTGGGCAATCAATAACATCAATAATTATTTCCATCAGACCGAGAACTGTAAAGGGAGCAGACAACGGTAAGTCCACTATGTAAACTTCTTCATAAAGAAAAATCTTAATAATATGATACATAATTATGTATGTACACATTACACCTACGTGTTTGTTTGATGCTTTACAAATATGTATGTATACATAAACGCTTGAAGAATTTTAAATTTTAACGCCAATCCTGCGTGTCTATGAGTGTATGTATGTACATACATTATCTGTTACAAATTATTGTCAATACATACATACATACACATTGCCTAATTATGTACCTGCAATGGCTTCATGATGATTTCAGAACTGATTCTGTAAAGTTCGCTGGTTGTTATTCATTGCTTAACATTCTGCCACAATCATGGAATCATTCGATGAATGCGAAATTGCGAATGCGAAGCAAGCAGTCATGAACGGACACTAACCTATTTTAAAAGGATGCGTCACAAAAGGGGGCGTCACATACCTACGAATTCCCTTCAAATAATTTTTACGGGTTTTACTGAGAAAGATTTCCCTCCACACGGACAACCATATCTTCTATGGGAACGATTCGCATCTCCTTTTTTATTTTGGCTATAGGTTATGATTGAGAACAAGGAACAAACATGACAATGTAGAAAAACAGTGTTGATAGTGGCAGTGCCAGGCAGGGAGGCAGTAGCATGGCAGTAGGTAGTGCTAGGCGTGTAACAAGAAAAGTTGGCAACAGTGCCTCTCAGAGTCCCACTCAAATAATCCAAAATGTTTTTGCTCACAGCTCATGAAAATCGCCAATCAGCATTCGTCACCAGTTCCTTACCCTTAAGATGAAAATATTTTGAGTTGCTAACTCTCAATCTCTAATTCATTTAATCGAAAATTAAAACGAAGTAAGTTTCTCTCTCTAAATTTTGCGTGTTGCTCGAAAAGATCTAGCTGTAGAAACATATTAAGTTGTAGAAAATCATAATCAATTCGCAAAAGTGCAACCCTTTTTCCAATATTGAAAAATTTAAGTTTCCTCCGGGTTACACTTCTCGCCAGTTCTTATGAGATGAATCATATAATAAATTATAAAAATATGGGCGGCGAAACCTGTATGTATGAGTCGCTGCGAAAAGAGTCATTTTTCCATACTCTTATTGTTATGTATGCATCTACATATCATGCAAATCCTTTAACATATAAATATTATAATATTATTATAATTATTAATTTATATTGTTAAATAATTGTTATAATTCCCAAAATTTTTCTCTTAATTTTAGAATGACTTTTTACTAATCTTTTTCAAATTTTCTTAGAAATGAAATTCCAAATCTCATATACGAATCTCCTGCTGTGCTGGGGTCTGATCTGGGCGCCCATAACTTTTGGCAGTGAAGACTATTACGAACTTCTGGGAGTCAACAAGGACGCGAACAACAGGGACATCAGAAAAGCGTTCAAAAAGCTTGCTGTCAGCATGCATCCTGACAAGAATAAGGTGTTCATTTGTACAATGTAGTGTTTCATAGAAACGGTTCTGTTATAACCTGGCGTTAAATATTTTCAGGATGATAAGGATGCCCACGACAAGTTTGTGAAAATTGCTAGGGCTTACGAGACCTTGAAAGACCCAGATCTGAGAAAACACTACGATCTTTATGGAGAGGACAACCAGAACAAACGCCAACAAAGCTATCAATCGTGGAGCTATTACAGAGACAATTTTGGCATTTATGACGATGATCCTGAAATTGTGACGCTCAATAGAGCAGAATTTGGTAATTTCCAGAGCTCCTTCAATATTATCAAATTATGAGCATACAAATAAGCTTAAAAACTAGGACGGAAACATGGAGATAATTCGTTTCAATAGAATGAAATGGTCCACTTTGTATCCGATTTTCTATTTATTTTGTAAACTCATGGTCATGATTCTGTAAGCGTCCACATATTTTTAGTGACTTAATTGATTGGTGGACACTTCGAAAGAGTTGTTTGTCTTGGCATGAACGTAATTTTGGATTAAACCTGGATGCTTACTGAGTCACAATCATAGTTAATAACTTACTCACTTGATTATAAGCAGGTGATGCGGAATGTATATATTAATAATATAATTAATTTTTACCCTCCCCCTCAGAGCAAACTGTGGAAACCGGCGGTGATGTGTGGTTCATCAATTTCTACTCTGCAATGTGCAGCCATTGCCATCAGCTGGCTCCCACTTGGAGAAAATTTGCCCAACGAATGCAGGGTGTGATCAGAGTTGGAGCGGTTAACTGTGAAGACGACTGGGTGCTGTGTAGAAACGAGAATATCGGATCATATCCTAGCCTTCTTTATTATCCTGATGTAGGAAAAAAATCTTCTCTTGATTTTGAGTTTTCAGATCCCTTTCAATATTATTGCAGAAAGAGAAATTCCGCGGTGACAGGTCAGAAGACGACCTGGTGAAATACATTTTGAATAAGTTGGACATAGATATTAGACAAGTGACACCAAGCTCCTGGCCTACCTATGAAAACATTCCGCGGCTGCTCTTTTTCAGCGATTTTTCGGGAGATGGACCCAGCGATGAAACCCGCTCCAAGGTTTCCATTATGCTGGTATGTTGTCCAAGCTTACTCCCAAATTACAAACATGTTTATTACCCTACAACATCCAGGCTGAGAAAATTATTACAGATGAATTAATTTTGGTTCCAAGAAATTTTCATTTTTAAACTGGTTACTGCTCTTTCCAGCACTTTTCAGCTGCTTAAAACTTATATCAATATACATTTTCAGGAAGGATTGATGACAGTAGCTCATGTGGAATGCGAGAAATACGAGAGTTTTTGTGAGGTAATGGGTGCCTCGTCAGGAACTGCGGTTTGGCCAACTAAACAGGATAGTCACCCTGTCTTCTTAGGAGGCTTGGAAGCACAGGAAATAGTCAACCAGGTGCTATACCACCTTCCAGAGCCCCCCATTATCACTCTCAAGGATTTTGAAGACCTGCATGAGAAACTGCAAGATGGTGCTTCTGAGCCTTGGCTGCTCTACTTTCACATGGGTGAACCTGAGTCTGCCAGGTTGGACTTGAGAAAGCTACCCGCCAAACTGCCTGGAATACGCATTGGAAGGGTCAATTGTGGGCAAAGTCATCAGTTGTGTTCAAATTTGCACATTCATAGGTAAGAATTTCTACCATTATTTCATATGAGTTTATTTTTATTTATATTTAAATGGCATAAATGTTGAATAGATGAAATAATATTGTGACAGTAAAATTTTAAAGTGGATATTTTGGAAGGTAGAAGGTTGAAACATAAAAATAATCATGCAAATAGCAGAAATAACTAATATGATTTGCAGCCTCCAAAAAGGTTTGAAAAATGCGTCATAAAATCATGAGTGTATTAGTCATATTTATTTTTGAATTATTTATTTTCTTTTTGCTAAGCTGCAAAAAACTTTCACTTTGTCAATGCCCACTTCTCAAACAAATCAATAATCAATAAATAATTTTTACTATTGATAATTTTTCCATGCTGAAAATTTAACTGATGATACTAGTATCTAGTTGTTATAATCACAATTTTACAATCACGCTAAAGTAAAAATTATACATTTTTACCATTTGGTTTCAATTCTAGATATCCTGTATATGGAGTTTTCAAGCTTGGCGGCACATATGAACTCTACCACGGCCGGTCCTTGGCCTCTGACGTGGCTCATTTTGCCAGGCAAAGCTCCAGAGCACAGCATGTGACCACCCTGACCCCTGATGAGTTTCCTTTGTCCTCTTCACCAATGCTCGTCGACTTTTTCGCGCCCTGGTGCCCACCGTGTATGCGGCTGCTCCCAGAGCTGCGCTTGGCTAGCCAGACCCTGGGATCGTCTGTGCCTGTCGGAACAGTCGACTGCACTGTTCACGCGGGCCTCTGCAGACAAATGGGCGTCAACTCGTACCCGACCACCCGCCTGTACAATGGCTCCAATGTCAACCTCTTCACTGGCGAGCACAGGGCAAGCAGCATTGTTGAGTTCTTGGAGGACCTCATGTCTCCTGTTGGTAGGTTTTCAAAAAAATGTAATATTCTTGATTTTAACCATGGCTGGTTGTCGGAGTTGTCACTTCTAGTTTTTTTATCAAATCAACTGGGAACATGGCTACTTTCCTTGAGTAAATAAATATGGACGCACAAGATCTCCAAAAATTTGATTTAATTCTGAAGCACCTTAATGTGTTTAAATGTTACTCCATAACTTTCTTTAGCATATTTTAACACATTATGGAAGGGCATTTAAAATCTAACCACTCTTAGCCACAGCTAATCCAGCCTGGTTCCATTTTCCAATTCTTCATTATTTCAGTTCAGGAACTGGACCCAGATAGCTTTTACGAAATTGTGGGGAGGAAAAAAGAGGAAGAAATGATGCTTGTGGACTATTTTGCTCCTTGGTGTGGACCTTGCCAACAACTTGCACCGCAATGGAGAAAATTAGCTAAGGTAAAAATACAATGCTTACCAATAAGTAATTAAACTTAATCGTTATCTGAAAGTTGAGGACTTTTCCTCTCTATGTTTTGGCTCCAACTGGCACCCTATTCTTTCATTATTTCAATATTAAAATATTTACATATTATTATGCTCTAAAAATTATTGCTCTACTTTCAAACGATAACAAGGCCGATTATCTAATCAAGAGAAATTTCTTACTCAAGTAGTAACTTTCGCCCTCGAGGATTTCTGCTTCATGTGTATCACTATCAGAATCCTTTCTTAAAATGGAAAACCTAATAATTCGTAAAAATACACTTGAAAAATAGTTTAAAGCCCTTAATCCCTTAAAGGCTCTCACGTTCTGGATGTGTCACACATTATTATTTAAGATTTGTTTTAAGTGGTTTTAAGCACTTGAAGACAGCCTCGAGTGGTCACCTATTCCCAAAATTTAAAAAATATTTTATTGTTTAGAATACCTCTTGAACACAACAAGTTTTTAACTGTTCAATGATCAACATTACGTTTGGGAGTAGTGATAAAATGACTCCAAAGTAAAAAAATCAATTGCCTTTTTATTTTAAAGATGCTGTCTGACTTGAGTATGGTCAAACTTGCGTCGGTGAACTGTGAGAAATACTCTGATCTCTGCTTGCAACAAGGAGTTCGCTCATATCCTTCAATCAGGGTCTACCCGTTGGGTTCTAAAGGCCTTTCGCAAGTGGCGTAAGTAGTTCTGTATATGATCATTTTTCCATCAAACATAATGTTATCACTTTTTTTGTCCATCAGCTTGTACAGTGGATACCACAGAGACGCAAATACTCTGCGCCAGTGGGTGATGAATTTCATTCCTAGCCTGGTGGAGAACTTAAATGAGGACACATTCAACAGAATAGTACGTGGCAGCTCCAAGCCCTGGCTGGTGGACTTTTACGCTCCATGGTGCGGACACTGCACTGTATTTGCTCCTGAATTCGACTTGGCCTCTAGGGTAACAAACACATTTTTAAATTTACTCGTCTTATATATTATATTGCATGATTTAACTCTTAAGTTATGTTTTGATGTTTAAATGATTAATATTTAAAAAATTTGCGCAGAAACTGGAAAAACTGGGCGTGAATAGTGGAAAGATTGACTGCCAGGAGCACCGTTCCTTTTGTCAGCTACTAGGGGTCAATGCTTATCCTACAGTGCGACTCTTTTTACCTAATGAAAGAGGGAGAGGAATCGACATTTCCAACAGATCTGCTGATGACTTAGTTCAAGTCGTTGCTTCCTTGTGGACAACTGAAGCACCTGAACATGATGAGCTGTGATTCAAGTCATTTTCTGCGTTCGACTTAGCACAATTTTTACCCCGTAATTGCCCCTAATATTATCCCTTCAGTATTTTTGTGCCACTTGAACTTAATTCATTTTATCATTTAAATTATTTACAATCTCAATTTCAAGTCCTTGCCAAAAACTAATTTTAACTTGTGTTCCTAAACTGTAAGAAAAAGCTGATATGTTGATCATTAAAACAGGATGTCCTTTTTCTACATTTTCAACTGATTATCTAATGATAATGAAAGAAACAATAATTTCCGTAACAAGCTAGTGTTTTATTCACTGGTATTATCCAACTACTCCTTATCACTTTTTCCACTAGATTCATTTTTGCTACCTTGGAATCTCTTTCCAAAGAATCCCTCATTCACTTTGTCCAGCATTTTTTGTGTCCGAGGATCTCTATCGCCAATGGAGTCTGCATCACGGGTTCCATTGTCGATAGCTTCCCATGTGAGCTTGTCTAACTTGCCAGAGGTTTCGAAGAGGTCCTCGTATGACGTGCGGACATTCTCAGGAGGAATTAGCGCCGCAGCTACATACCTGTACTCAGAATTGAGAAAATTGAAAGTGGTGCATGCACGGTCTGTTGGCAGCGCCTCCACGTTGAGACCAAGCCTTTTGATTTCCTTCATTAGTCTCACGTCAAGAACAGACTCGTTACCCATACCCAGGACCAGAATATCTATAGAAAAATTAAAAATTATGCTCATGAGTAGTGAAACTCGCGATTGAAAAAGCTAACTTACCTATTTTTGGGTCGAGCGTGAAGAAAAGCTGCAAAGACTTAGGAGAAACGTCTTTGATGTTTTCCACATTCCACGACAGGACCGATTTCGGGAAAAGCGCAACGGGTCCAACTACGAAGACTCCATTACTTAAGCGGAATCCCAGCTGCAATTATTTTCATTTGATAAATCTTGCCTCATGACGTTTAAAATTTACAATATCATACTTGACTGTAAGAATCTACAAGCAGTCCATTGTCAGCGTCTTCATTTAAAAAAGAAACAGTCGTTTTCCCTGGGCCTTCGTAGTTTGATCTTTTTTGAGCATCTGCTTGCGTCAGCTGCATTCTTTTGTGCATTCTGTGAAGCATGGAGATTTTAAAAAATGAATGATTATATAATTTGAGGTTCACTTAACTACTGTGTTAATACTTGTGTAGCATAAAAATGATCAGAATATTTACCTGGTGCATTTGCTTAAGCTGTGAAAAAGCCTCTTCGCTAAAACGTTCATGGCGAGGTTCAAAACGTTAAAAATGCCCAATGCGAAGAATTAAATTGAATTAACTCTCAAATGGTCCAGATATTAGATAGTGCCGTGCAGATGAGGTATTATAATGGGGTTTCCACCTTCACGCAGCTCACAAACGCAAACGCTTGTTTCAGTCAGCCTGCCCAGCCTGGTCACACAGCTGGTCCAAAGAAGGGGCGTGACACTCTTTGGGAATAGGAAGCAACGCGCGAAAGTTTACAACAGTATGAAGTACATAATACAGTCACGCAATTTAACTTACAATTAGGCGTGACTAGGGCGATATTTTTTCTGCGCGCTAAAATAATTTCAAGTTTTTAAAATTTGTTTATTTAAATTTTATAGCGGATGATTTCAGTTTGTAATAAGAAACTATATCAATTTTTTTAATTCAATTACCATCATTCCACGTGATATTCTATTCCCAGCGGATTATGCTCAGAAAATCATTAAACTATTTATTTTTTAAGATACATTACAACAAGAAAACTTAAGGGTTTCCTAACAGCTTGAATTTGTAAAATCGACAAAAAATACCAATACAGCAATGATTCCAACTGTAAAATTTGAATCAATTGTACATACATATGTACGCGTTTATTGAGAATTATCACACATATGTGGAATAAATAAAAGCAGTGGCTTTTGTGCATAAATACTACATGGCCAGATCAATGCATAAGAAATTAACATGTCCTAGATTCCAAGTGAGTAATGACTGAAAAATTAAAAAACTTTGGAAAACTCCAATTTACTTTTGATAAATAATTTTACCTTTTGTGGTGACTATCACGCAACCACTGTCGAAGTGGGGCAGCCACAATAGAGCCAAGTAAAATTTGAGTTGGATGATACACCAGGAGAGGCAGAGAGATTTGAGATAGATGAGCATACCCTCCAAATAAAATGCGCAACATTGGAATGCCTGGAATCGGGAATGACGTATTTAATATGCGTTTGATATTACATTTATCATCCCTTTTACCTAAAGTTAGAGATTTGTGCGTGGAGCAAAACAAAATTGCAACAACATCTGCCGGGGCAAACCAGCGGTGCAATTTGCTTGTGACAGAGAACACCAGGCTCATCAGCCCTACTTGCAAGATGACAACTAAAATCAATTAAATAAATTTTATTATTAATGAAACAAACAGAACATAAAATTCCTCACCAAATAAAACAGCGAACAGGATGTCGCTGGCGTCCATGTGACCAGCGTCATTCACAAAAGTGTCACAGAAAGTTGCGTAGATTACAAGTAGCAAGGCAAACTGACTAAGAAAGCTAAGGAATGACGCATTCCTCTGTGCCCAGTTTCCACCCACTCGGCGAGCGACTTGGCCCAGCAGCAACGGAACCAAAACGGTTGATCCAAGTTGAATGACAGTGGATAGCAGGGGTACTAAGGTTGACACTCCAAGCTGCGCCAAAACACATTTTAAAACTTTAAATTTTCGAATTAAAATTAAAATATTAAGTTGTTAATTTTGGCCATGAGCATATAATCAAAATGATACACTGCGTACTTGCTCCTTTCTCTGCTTCAAATTAACCAGAGACTTGACACAAATTTAAAATATTGTTCGAGTATTCCTTTTTAAGCACATTTTGGGAGTGAATAGGTGGCAGTTATTAATTATAATTATTAACTCATCTAATCAGATGCCAAATGTTAAAAAATAGTTCAAGTTAAACGCCCTTTTAGACCTTATGTGTGTAGCTTACAAAGTATAACAGGGTGATAGGTGTGACGATTATTCCAAGGAAGCTTCCAAAAGCCGAGTTAAAAATTGCAGCAGCTTCGTTGCCTCCCACCGCTCTGGTCAAAATCACAGCTGAGGACACTGGTGGCGGCATGCAGCTCACAGTGATGAGCCTAAAATTTCGAACAAATCAAATTAGCAAATCAAGCATCAAACAAGGTATAATGCATGCATGTACCCTTTGATAATCCACTCATTTAGCCCAAGTGGTTTCAAAAAGAAAACAAAGAGTTGCACAAGTAGAGGGAAGAGAAACAAGGTGAAGCCCTGGATAAAACTGTGCAGCCTCACTTGGCGAACTGCAGCGTAGAGTTGCTCACTTTTAAGCGAAAGACCACTAATGAAAAAAATTCCAGCAACGCAGAAATACTTCACGGTTATCTCTGGTCGGAGGAGACCTGAAAAATAGTTGTTGTTTGACACATCTTACTCATTAGGTAATTACAACTAAAAATGTAATTACCTCCTCTTGCACCAATTGAAGGTTGAATTTGAGCCAAAATCACGGCAATGAGGATTCCTACTAGCAGCCAATTTTCTTTAAGTTTTTCCTTGAGATCAATCCTCTTGGGCCGGATTTTAATTTTGACACCCATTTTATTTGCAGGAAGTATTCGAATTTCAAATGAAAATAATATTATGCGCCAGTCTCAAAATTCATTTTCGTCAATGATCGATGGGGAAGGCACACACTCACAATAGCTTTCAAGAAAGTGCGGAATACATAATTATTGAACAAATAATATTACTATGGAATTTGCAATTTTTAAGACCTTGGTCAGTCTGTGTCCGAATTTCTGAAGTTAAAAAGCACCATCAACCTGCTCAAAGAAAGGACGGGAGGAGCATAGTCACAGCTGGTCACAGGTGACAACATGAGCTAGCTATGGGGGTGGTAAAAAAATGAATGAGATGGGCGTAACCACTAACTCGGCCTTTTTGTGTTTATTTACATCAGCATCAGCATTCGGATCTCCGATCGTTCAGGTCAGTTTGGGCCAGGTTCGGGCCCATTCATACTTGTAAGCTCTCTAATTTATACCAGTTCAAGATCAAGTTGATTGGTTTTTGCACTTCTCTTGTCTCGGTGCTGCGTAGCGCAGATCAAACCAATATAATATCCATAATATCACTATGTATGTATGTAGCTTTCATAAAGGATAAAATAAAAAAAAAATACCAGAACGACCAGAACAAAGAGAAGAATTGAAATGGCGGTAAGAGTGAATGCCAAGCTGCTGTTTCTGTCGTACTATGTTCTATGTTTATAAATTGGATTACAAAATAATATGTGCCCATTTAAATCTAATACAAGAAAGTTATTTTTTGCGGTGCGTTGCATTACAATTTTATTCACAAACTGAATACGTTCCAGATGGCTCAGCAGACAGTGAATACAGCTATCGACAGCCTCTCTGCTGCCTTGAAGAGCAACATCATCCCGAATCAAGAGTATTTTCTTCAGGGAAGCATTTTAGACTCTTCGGTCGAGGTGCTCTTGCACAGGCTGCGGGGACTGTGTGACAACGTCGACACTACTTTGGAAACTTTCCACGATCATGAAATGTGCTTCAGCATTCGTAATATATATGCCTATAGATAAAAGTATGAGAGTTGCTGATTAAGTTTAAATTTTTTCAGGTGGTCCAAATAATGCTCAACCAGCCTTGCAGTTGAGAGTGAGGAGGTCGTTGGACCATAATGGTATGCCCATGCAGTTGCGCTACATAGGCCAACCTGAGATAGGTATATATAAAATTTCTTTGCATTTGGGAACAAGTGCTCAAATTTTGTATTTAAGGTGACAAATCTCGGCCAACCGTTTTAAGGAACAGCATTGATATTGGTACCTCAAACACCGTGGTTGAGTTCCTGACAGAGCTAGGGTGCCGTAAAGACTTTGAGTACTTAGCCAAAGGTTACATGTTCAGGAAGGGTAGAATGAAAATCACAGTCTTTAAGGTTTGTCTCCTCGCCATTTTTTGTAACCATTCACGACTGATCGCTGGATTTAATAGGTGTTTAAAATTGATGAAACGCGGAAAATGAGTGGTGGGGCATTCGAATCTCTGACCGCTTTGACACACTCTTACCTGGTAGAACTCAGTGTTCTGGCGCCAAGTGGACAAGATGCGATTGCTGATGACATGCGTTGTTTTGCTGAACAACTGCGTCCGCTTGTGCAACTAGAGAAAATCGACTACAAAAGACTGGTTCATGGCCCGTAAATTACAAACTCCATACGCTCCAGTAAGAAATTATTGTGTGTTTGATGGTATTATAATTTAAAATGTCAAAATTACTTCAAACCTCTGATGTATTCAATAATCTCTCAGTTCGTAAATTCTTCAAGTAAATTCCATGATCAATATATTGATATTGGTTTGCATATTTTTGCGCGGGTTATCCTTAAATTTCAGAAATTTTTGTTTTAACTTTCACTTTCTATACATTTAATGAAAAGTAGCACTACACTATTCGATTAATATGAAATTACCAAAAGAAATAATGATTTAATGAATGCAGATTTTATTTTTCACATATTTCTTTCAACAGCCTTTGAATCCAATTCAAATTTTTAGAACAAAACATTTTGATAAAACTTGGTCCAAATTACAAACTGTTTTACTTAAATTTGATATTGAACGCTTAGTTTGAACATGTGTGAGATAATTGTCTGCACTTATTGAACTATTAAGGCCTTGACTACAGCACGAAATGGTCCATGTCAATACATGAGACTAACCAGGATATGAAACCACATATTTAGGCGTACACAGTATTGCAGAACGTTAAAAATTACACTTTTCAAGGGGGAAGTCTATCGTAGGCACGGGGGATAATATGACTTTGTGTGAATTACTTAGTTTAGCCAACAGAATCCGCCTTTTGGAATGAGAACGAAAAACGCAACAAAATATCAAACACTGATATGATGACGTCAAATACATTATTTTTCCATACACAGCAGGAATCACTGGTTCCGAATCTTTGCACAAATATGGATAATAGGATCACATAGAGAGCAGCCAACAAAAGTGTGTACGAACAGTAATCAAAATATCAACCACATACACACATTTACGTATTAAACATATGTAGCATATTTTTCAACGCAGCTCGTGTCCAAGCACTGCATTAAGGTCCAGAAACCATTAAGTTTTTAGTCGTAGCGAGTGGCCAGTTCTTCTGCCCGGAAAACTTTGTTTGACGTAAACATGCGAGGACTGCCGTGGTTGCCCTTCAGCGGGCTGGACAGCGCCAGGCCGAGGATGTGGGTCGGACTTGAGCGCCTGCTGCCGGGCTCCTTGGGCGGCGGCGATGCCTGCAAGGGTGGCAGCCGGTGCTTCGGGGAAATGGTGGCGGGCTGCGGAGTACGCGCCCTCGTTGGGGAAGAGGTCAGGAAGCCTTGGCTGTGGAATTTAATCGAGCTAACTGAAGACTTGTGGCCGTTGCTCATCAGCGACAGTCTGCGCAGCTTGTTCAGATCCAGTGATGGACTCGCCGTCCTGGTGTTCTCGCCTGACTCGCTGTAGTCAGGACCCTGTGGAATGTTTTTTGTATCATTTTATACTGATTATGCTGCTTATTCTTTCGTAGTATATTAAGGTTATTTGTATAACTGGTCAACGTAAGATAAGCGTGTAATAAAAAGTGAATCAATTTACTGTTCAATTTCGGGTAAACCACGGGACTCCATTTGGGCATATTTAAATTTTAAAATTCATTAATTTGGCTTTTCACCAGTTGCTACAGAAGTAAATTGTAATAAACTTGGAGCATTATTCAAAAGTTTATGAGTTTGCCGCACTTTAAGAAATATCCTTCAAAGGTTAAATAAAAAAAATTGCTGCATCAAAAAACACTCAAACCCCTGACCAAAAAATATAAATCTGTGAGTATTTTAATCCAATGGAACTTCCACTTTACTTGAAAATGATGCCTAAATAAAGGGTTGAAAATCAAAATATTTAGATGTGAAAAGTTGGATTTTATTTAAGATCTTGAAGGAAAAAAGCAAAAACAATGATTGTTTTTATTGCAAATAAAACGCCAAAACTCTAAGATTAATTGACCTGCCTTAAGGACTTCCCTCATCTTTTTTAGCTGCAGTTTATAGCTGATTAATTATAATTCAATCGAAAATCGGCCGGTGAAAAATACAGCAGGCGTATATATGCGTAGCTTGAGTGTCCATCCATAATTATGTTTTGTCATTATTTTCTTTGCAAATTTTGATTGTTACAACGTTCAATTAGTAACTTGAAATGATAGGAGATGTATGGGATTAATTTAATTAATTGATCTAAACGATTTGGGCTTTCTGCTAAAACTGATAATATTTTCTGGACCTCAGGACTTTCATAAGAAACCATCGGGATACTCGGTGCCCAAAGTAAGTGTGCTTGATTGTCTGTGTGTATCATGGTTATGTGTTTTGTTACTGGAAACTTCAACCGTATCTCTTGATTAGCCTCAAGGGGTGGCTTACAAACATATGAAGTGTAACTTTGCAACTCTCCCTCTCCTCACTGAAGCAATAATATAGTCTTTTGTGCAAGAGCTACTCAAACAGGCGTTTGAAAAGCTATTTTGCTGCATATCTCTCACACATTGCACTTGCTCGGAATCGCTTTAAGGCTTCGCAGCATATCCAGTGCCGCGCCCGTGAATATACACACACGTCTTTCTAAGGCGATGAATAGCATATTTAAAGCAAGCCGTAAACAAAAATAACTCCCTCAAGTGTTTCACATATTGCGTAAAGCACCCCTTGGGTGTATGAATAACAAGCACATTTAAAACATTGAACACTCTGTGATACACACCATATAAATACTAAAAATCTTTTCATCTTAGACGCTGATTTAGTAATTTTTTCTATGGGGAAAAATTCTCTTCTCATCCCTACTTAAAATAAGTTTCAATGATCCTTACGTTTTCAATTTTTTCATCTAGCATCTTGAAGAAATCGGTCTGGCTTTTGGAGACTTCCCTGCAACAGTAGAAAGGAATCGATTATTTATCCATTACATGCGTCACCCAAAGTATAGGGAGTTATACTTTCAATATACTGCGTGCTGAGCTTGTTAGGCGAAAATTTAAAAAGTGGTTATAAATAATGCAGTAAACAAAATGAACGGAGAGCTTGAAAATTTGTTTGCGTTGTAGAGACGATCAGAGCCCAGCAAAAATTGAGAATTCAGCTTTTCCCAGGCAGATACGAGTGAAATATATATAAAGTGGGAAACAAATAGCGGCTCGTTAATGTTTGCCTCAGAGGTCGAACCATGGCCCCCGCTAAGCAAATTGCCAAAATTTGTCAAACTCTGCTGCCCTTTCCCGTTGGCTGCATCTTCAGCCAGTAGTTGGGTTAGGCAATCCAATCGTGCACGAGTGACGCGCGGGTTGCCTACACACTTGACGCACACAGGGATCGTGGGAATTTATCTGCACCCCACAAGGGTTAATTGCCTCTAGGGGCCGTGGAAGAATATATCTTACGCCATAGCCAAGAGTGGTCCCTGCGAAATCTGGCGGAAACGAGCGACGGCCGCCGCTCTTCTCGCATTCACCGCTTCCGGGCAGTCCGAGTTGAGGTCAAAGGAAGATTCTTCGATGGACACATTGTCCGCACTCTCTGCTACCATTTCCCGTTCTTTCTCTGCAATCACAGTGAAGCGGCACTCATTAGATTCGAGCGGAGGAAATTACTTTGCTGATGAATATTCAAATCGTGTGCTCGCAGAGGACATGCGTGGATTACAGAATTGTTCTAGATAGAAAGGCTGTGAACTCTGCTTTCTTCGATTTCTGAACAGATTTTAAGAAAAGAGATCTTAACTTCCGGAAATAAATGAAAACAGGTTGTGCAAATTGTATCCGACACGTCAAAATTGGTAGTTTACTATTATTGACGCTTTGAATTGAAAAAAAACAGGACCGCGTGAATATGTTTTATTTGGGAATTCCGGACGTTACAAGTTAAGATAAGGTTAAAAATTGACTGATTTTTAGTTTTTGGAATACAATATAGTTACAATTTTATGCAAAAAAATCACTATGCGGCAAACATTTTTTTTAACTGCGCGGTGTATAAGCTTTTTTGGCTAAAAATGGCGACTGGCGAGACATTATATTTATTAAATAATTTTTCTATATCGTAGTTTTTTAGCCTTCAAATAAATAACTGAATGTTGCTTAGTTTCGTAAAAGTTTCGCAATCGCAAAGGCCGATACACACCACCATGGGGATATTCGATTTTTTAGAGAGATTCCGCGGGGCACAATAACCATAAAGGATTTCCATTCGCGTTTTAATATCCTGCCAAGCTCTTGTGCGTTTGGACCGGATTTTGCGTGCACCCTTGCTGTTTTCACCCCTTCCCTGCCTGCATTTCACAGCAGCTAATAAATTGCAAAATGAAAAGTACTCCCTCTGTTTCGTTATTATTTCTTCGAGACAAATTTTATACAAGTATTATCAGCACAGCAATACTCATGCATTAAAAGTTTTCACCGTTAACACATTTATTCGGTCAGTTACGCGTTATTTCAATAATATTTATTTTAATTTTTTGATGAAATGTACACATGAAGCTAATGCGTGTAGGTGGAAAAGGTGCGAGTTCCGTGCCCAATCCCTCATCTCCAATAGCAATCGGGAAAATCCACGGGTGCATCGCGTTTAATGAGAAGTCTCTCTACCAGTTGGCTGCTGGTGCGAGTGAATGGGATGAAAGTTGAAAAAGGTCGAGTCTGATATTAGGGGCTGCTCTCTGCGCGGCTGGTTGGGCTGATATAGTTATGGTCGGGATCGATATGAGAAGGCAACGAGAAAGACACACTCTCGCTCACTGCCAGAGAGGGTTGAGCGCGTAAAATAATGACAGCGAACAATGGTCGCCAGAATTACAGGCTCGCGTAGATGACTTCTGATACCGTACGCGCACTTTATAAGCTTGGCCATATAAATTTATCACAAACATCGAAATCAGTTTAAACCAAATTTAAGGATGGAAGAAAAGGAAGAAAAATTCATGACTTAAACGTAGAACGTCCAATTGGGAAAGTTGCAAATCTTAAGCAATATTCGCTTGGTTGGAGTTCAGTTAGCCAAACGAATCAATGCCGAGAAAGATGGCTATATTTTTTATCGGAGTTGCGTGCCTCGTTTTCAGAATACAAATGAGTGTGCCCCATTTTTAATGACATTCGTTCGTAACACCATTTACGCTGCACGTTTTCTGCTCCCTCTTTCTTGTAAGAGCGATGTGAAAGGCTCCTGTATATTTTGGCTGTTGATCTCGGATGTTTAAGTTTTCCCAACAAGGAGGTTCTAAAATTTGCATTCCTCTCTTATACATCTGAAAGCCATTTGCATAATTTAATCGCGATTAAGGCGATAAAAATTGCGTGACTTAACTCACTGTTGGATATCTCTCTTTGTAAGTGAATTTCTTGAAAATCGTACACTTATGATATTGGCGTGGTGTTAATCATATTTAAAAAAAGCTTGCTTTTAAAATTTCAAACTTAAACAATCCTTGAAGGTTTTTTTATTCTTTCTACGCATTTTAATGGTGAAAATTTTTTTCAAAAAAAAACATTTATAGCATTGAAAGTTTGTCACTAATATATTTTTCAGCTTTGATAAAATGGTGTCAAGTCAATAATCTATAAAATCAAGGATTTAGCTCCATTTAATTAACATTGTTTTTCCAATGGTGAAGTCTTTTGTCTTCCACCTGTAATAACTTAAGATTTTTTTAAATATTTGAATGATATAGAAAAGAAACTTCCTATTCTTTTCTCTACATATCTCAATCAAGCAAGTTAATTCAATCAGCACAGTATTTATTTTATTTGAATTGACGTTAGGAAAGTTTATCTGAATAATCAGAATTGTTGTTCGCCTTCATTCAAATAAGCAGCAGACGGTAAATCATCTCTCTCAGTCTGTCGCGGCTGAAGAGCAATTAGAGAAACTCGCCAGACTGATCCGGGCTGCACTTTGATTGTGCTCTGCGAACACAGACGCGGAACGTGCCCGAGCGTCAAAGAGGCAATTTGGCCGCTGAGGCAAACGACGGAGTCAAAAGCAGCCGGGATGAGATATATAAAAGCGCAGCTCGCGTGATGAAGTGTGCCAGAAGTTTTCCCCTTCAAACAATATGTGTATTCAAAAGCTCGTCAAACAATTTTTCCAAAACTGAAAGCGTGTGTTGCTGGAGCGCGGCCAGACATAAATCAAATTTTAGAACATCCGTGCTCCCAGCTGGCTCTGGCTAGACACGATTTTTTTGCTGGTGGACGGCCCTGCTGAGCCAATAATATACATAAAAAGTTGATCATGCAGATCATAACATTGTTTGCAGAACGGCGCTGCATCCTCTCTCATTCTACTCCACTGGAATTAGCAAAGGGTGGGCGGATTTTCATGACATTAACATCATATATATTTGATTTTATGTGTTTCATAAACCAGCTAAAGGATACAGTCCTTAATTTTGAAGGCTAAAAAATAGCAGAGGTTGCTTCGGTAGGAACTAACTTTAAATAAGTATATATTCATAGTTATACCAAAGCAACGTCAGCTATTATTTTTAGTCTTTATATAATTAGTTAGTAATTAGCGTAATTAGTTTTATGTGGGCGTTGCGTAATTGAGTCTAAAAAAAACTGCTATTTCATTTTCCACATCACATCTGAAAAGCTCATCAGCTGCTGAAAGTTCTCTTCTGAACCCTTTTTGAAGCCGTGATTTCTTCTCTGTCCATGGGTCGACTGGAACCCCCAATTCTCTCCCAAAATTCCGCTTGTTGATTAGCTTCTTTTGGTTTGCGGGGCAAATCTTGATCCTATTAAGTGTTCGGTAACTAAAGAAATGCCAACCCTTTCGATTGATCCCATTCGCCCTTGTCTCATTCGATAGACTTTGGATGAGAAGTCGTCATGTATCCTCAGCGGGAAGGGATTTGTCCAGCGAGTGCGCTATAGTTAGTTGGAAGTGAAATAACAGATTCGCAATTAAAGCGGCAGCAAAATCTATATATATGTTTGCAGCCTTTGTTCTAATTGCCTCCATACCACGCAGCTGCTCTAATTCCGTGGATAGCATCACGTCACTCAAGCGGCGATGAAGCTGAGAAGCAAAAAATCAAGCTTCCATTTCTCGAGAGCTGTCAGCAGCCGTAAACGAGTGGAAAATAAATAGGTGTTGAGCCTTTAATCAACTCCATCTTCAGCGGAGCAGGATATGGAATGGTTTAATCTGGCGAGAGGAAACGGGGGAGAAAAAATAGGATGGCTGGGAGTTTAAGATTTTCCAGGGATGAAGAGTACAAATTGATTCTTAATTGCAATGACGCCATGCTTATTTTTAATTTAGGTTAGCATTCAGTCCATGACAATTTAAAATAAAAATCGTTTAACAATATTTATGGTGTATTATGCATTCTAGAAAAAGCTCTCAAGATAAATAGTTATCATAGTAAAACAAACAATTTTAGACCAAACAGAATTCACTTTACTATGCCTGTTCCTCGCACAGAGATTGTTTTGCAGAGAAAGAGGCAATCCGCGGGCGTGACTGGGCGCATATAGGGTATCTAAATTTACTTCGCTGCGGAGTTGAGTTTTGGCGCAAAATTCCACGGCGTGTTGGAAAACATAGAGAAAAGGGTGCGCCGGAGGGCTGCAGGAAGGCTGCAAAATGCTCCACGTCACACAATCCATGCTAGAAAGAAGCAAGCAGGCTTCTTAAAAGTTTTCTGCTGTCTCTGGAGAGATAGTGTGACGATAGCATCACGCGACGTGCTGGCTGGAAGTAGCCGAGTCGTGTTCTGTCACCTAACCACTGACAGCAAGCAGAGGCAATGCGTGAATGCAAAGAGAACAAAAATCTCCACATTCGGGAGCAGAAATTTCGGATTCTCCTTTCGTATGCAAAAGTTTTCTTTTCTCTACATGACTTGAAACATTTGAAATTCATATATAGCCATGGTAAAACAGTAAAGTTATTTGCGCTAACGTGTTAACAGCAGGTGATTCAGATCAAAGTCCTCTGTAGTTAATTAACTCTTCAAATGTTCACTTCCAGAAAACCCATGATGCAAATGCATTTGTAAAATTTAGTTTATTGGTATCTTTTATGGAATTGCAAGATTAATACGTGAGAAGCACTGTATCCGGAAAAATGTACTCGTGCAGCCAGCTTTTGCACAATCAATGGCCAGGTTAATAGCGGCCACAGCAGGCGCAGGACGCGGTTAGAGAAAGTGCGTAACTGGCTAACAGCCGCTCTCGGAAATGCATCGTGCGAGGCGGCCAGCTATCGACCCGGTTGAAATCTGATGACGCCCGGCTCCAAGTCGTACTAAACTTGGCGGCTTTAGCGGCAAGCTCCTGGAAAATCCCAACCCTTTCCTGGTGCCACGCTGCTTTACAGACGTGCGGAAATCACACTCCTATGAAATTCCCTTAAACTTGGATTTTAGCAGATTTTAAATTCCGACAGACTGATAAAAGGCTCATGATAAATTGAGTGATTCCATCCACTGTAATGCTGCATTTAATTTTCTGTCTCGTTTGATTTGCACATGAATGTATTAATAGGATTAATAGCTTTCCTGTGTAACCAAACAAGCACCAGCCGAAAATTCTCTGGAATCGGATAGACTTAAGTTCACAATAAATCTTCCTTTGTAAAAAAATTAAAAAAGCAAAAATTCAACCCACATGGTTTTTGTTGGAAAATATTTAGAAATAATTATAGCCGGACGGGATTTGTTTTTGAAATATTAATTTCATGCTCCTGGAACCCAGCTGGGACCAAAAATTACTCCTGAATTTATCATCTTTCTAAAGGGCTGCCGCAAAATTTGACAACTGACACGTTTCGTTGCTCCGTTTGATTAGCCTGAAAGCGAAACCGGCCAAATCAAAAGTCTAGGCTCAACGGCAAAACGGTTGACAGAATCGTCACGACGCGCTCCACTCTCTGGAGCACTCTCTTTGAGTGCGTCGAAGGGGTTCTTGCTGTTTCGGGCCGTGCGAACGGTCGCCAGGAATACAAACGTGGATGGCTCTATGCTCATAAGAGACGCCATTTTCTATTTGAACTAGAATATTCAGCGTTATGGGAAAATTTACTTTCTTTAACTTCTTTAAGCGTGGACCACTGAGGTGACATCAATTTGTCTTTTGCATTCATACAACCAATTTGAGTGAGTTGGTGTATACTGATACTTTGTAAAATTTTATCTCAAAGCCTGATTAAAAAAGTCATCTGAAAAATCTTTGCATGAAATGTTTTCAAAAAAATTTTAATCAATTAATTAATGTTATTCGTGTCGGGAAATGTTGTCAAATTGATTTTTTTTATCTAAGAGTCCGATTTCACACTTCCCCAGACGCTGTAATGTGGACCTGAAAGCAAAATTTGCTCTTTCATAATTTATTCAGAGCGTTTCGGCTGGGCGTTGGCGCGTATTTTTGCAAAGCAACAAGCTTTCGCTCTAGCGAACGAGTCTGCATGTTCGCAATTATCTGCGCAATTTGCCACTTTCATCGCGTCCGCTGACTGCCCGGCCCTCTTGTTTGGCAGATGTTGTTGCCTTCGTTGTGTTCCCGCCGCTGATCGATATTAGCTCGCGAAACCGCATCCAACCCGAATTCGCGTCCGTGTCGTTTTCCCTTGTTCGCCACCAACTATAGACGAATAGAGCCTGTTGACTGCGGTCCGCGCCCATCCGCGATCAACAACTGTGAATAGCATGGTAGTTCATCACCACATTTTGCTCTATCGTTCATGTAATGCTGATGTTCCATGGTAAATTAAATAGTTGCAAATATCTCTTACACTCGATGTATTATGTGCTGACTATTATCGTAAAATTTTCGGACCGCTGACTCAAATTTTTCCACTATTAGAGTTGAGTTTTCCAAGCGTTTTGGTTCCCCATAGTTTATGAAAAGGTCTGGCTTACCTGATTGTGAGTAGTATATAAAAGCTTTGAGCTTGAAATTTGCTAACATATGTACAACCAGCAAAGAATAAAGAACAGTTTCCCATTTCCAAAGGCAAAACGATATCCTTTTTGTTACCAGCCAATTTTCTGCGTCACCGCTGCTGTTTGTTCGCTTGCTCTGTGCAGCTCGCGTAAATAATAATTGAATCCTGTGTGAGTGTGTTCTTCTCGTTTTCAAAAGACAAAGCGAGCTTATAGAGCTTTATCCAATTTGTCCCATTCACTGTGCTACGCCAAGAAAACAATACGGACTCTCTCTTTGACTTATAAAAGCATAGTCCGCAACGTCACAACGCCTGACTGCTCCGAATTAAAATGAAAAGATAGAAAACATTTGGATTCCGTACAATTTTTTACCCTCCTACTGCGAGCAAAATCTCTAACTTTCTGTACGAAATTACTTTTCACGTGTTTAGCAAAGCGCAAAGGTCTGATCAAATAAAATATTTATTTAATAAATGAAACTTGGCCTTTCATTTCTTGTGTAAAACTTTTTGAAAGTTAATCATCCCTTATTTCATGCCTTTTCAAATAATTTGAACACCGTTTCTTCTGATCTCTTTGAGGTTCACGACCAACGCAGCATGAAATTAGAGTTTTGTCAAAATTTTCGAATGTTTACCAACAACACTAATATTAACTTCCTTCATTTGTCTTAATGAAAATACCACAGCGTTTCAATAATTTTATAAGATTTTCCTTGTTCAAGAGAAATATGTTCGGTTTACGTTTCAATTTTTCGATTAAAATAACGACGGTTAAAATTTTCCTCTCGTCATTTAATGTCGTTCCGTAGAGTGTTATTTCTTATGGCATATCAATTATCATTCGATTTGTCGATATTGTCTCGTTGGGTCTGTGGCCGAAAAGTGGACGTGACTTTGGCATTGAGGAAAAGTGCTCTGGTGCTTAGTCAAAATGTATACGCGTACGCGTGACTGCCTCGCATGACCCTCCTGCTTATTATGATGATTAATCCCTTTGACCTCTCTCGGACACGTAAAGCCAGCTGAGCGCTAATTCCGCCAGACAACCTTGCTCAACACGTACGTTTGTACGAGCGTCTATTTAGCGCCACAACGTCATATCCCACAGAAACCGCAAGCAAAACGTTGGGCGTTTTGTGCAGCTACGCGTGCTATGAGTCTCGTAGAATGAGTTAGCAGATACATTTGCATTGCAAGTCAGTGTTAGCAGTCTCGTTTGTAATTGCGCCCGTATATATTTTTAGAGCTTCGAAATATTCGCGTGTAAGAAGCCTTTCATATCGTGCCACTCGGCTCTACGAAATTCTTGCCATGGCCTTGCGTGGATCTGAAGAAGAAAACGTGCATGTTGTGCGCATTGATATAAAAAGTGATGAGTCTTCAGTCTTCCTGTCAGTGGATATTTTTACAAGAAAATAGCAAAGGAAACAAAATTTATGGAAAATATTTTGCAAAAATATTGATTTTCTCTTTCAGTTTTGTTAACTTAACATTTTCGTTGATCAAAATAAATCCTTCGGTCAAAATTAATAGTATTTTAACTGTGCTCCTTTCAACCCGCAATCTTGCAATCAATATTACAGTTTTTGTAAATATTCTCAAGGCTCTGAAACCCGTGTTGCTCCATTTATTTTATTTATTACTGCACGAGGGAATATTCTCGCTAATATAGTGCTACGTCCGAAAATAAATCAAATCAGAGGCGGATTCAATTCCAGCTGCTCATCCATCGCGTTCATTTTTCGCTTCAGTCACTGCTGATTAATTTGTTGCGCTGGCAGCACCCTCGGATGACAAAATCTCGTCGTAAGTGCGACGCGAAAAAAACTGTAGCACGAATAACACGAGACGTAGGTGTAAAGTCATTGTCAATTTTATCCTATTAGTGAGCGATTGCGACTCAGTGCGCATTGACGCGACGCTGTGGTCATGCGTGTGACGCTCACAATCGACCTCTCCGCTAAACTTGCCACCGCAGCGCTGAAAATACCGAAAATACACTGTCCACTCGGCCGGTGACACTCTCACGATCGAATTTCAAGTCGAAAACGCATAAAGGAAAACATGCTTAGTATGTAAACACTCCGCGGAACACAAACAATCACCATGTGTGACGAATGTGTCGCGTGTTGCTTTAATGCTCATTCTTAACTTGATTGGCGTGTATAATCTAATATTTATCATAATTGTACATTCAGTATTGTATTAAACACGTATTAATTGATCAAATCCCCATGCATACCAACATCCGCAGAACCATTTTTAAATTCAAAGTGATTTTATAGCGGATCAGCAGAACAACTATGCTCCATTTTTACTCTATATTTACAAAATTTGGTGGCTCTTAATTTAATTATATGTAGATAGGGATTTAAAACATTTTTCCTATTATTTTTAGCCACTCGAAAGTTTTTGAGCCAATGGAAATTAGAATACTAACAGAGAGAAAGTTATATTGAATATTCATTTTAAAATATGGAAATTCCTTTAGTTATACTAAACTTGATTTTTATGATTTTTCAAACTTGATTCACGTGCAAAATTATTTTTTAGTTGATTGCTGATTCAGTTAATACTGTAAATCGAGCATTACGCAAAACAATTATTAGTCTCATTTTTGTAAATATTGAGGTTTATCATATCCGTGATGAGGGAATAAGTGACGTTCTCTGTTATATAAAGTAATTTGATGCTTGCCTATTTTGTTTTTGGATTGAGACTTACATCTTGTTTGGATTAAATATTTACATGATGATTCTCTTAAAAATTACTTACAAAATGCAGTATGGCTTCCAGCATTCAGCTCATTGTTGGCTGAATCACTTTCTTTCGTTTACTTTTCAAGCAGCAAAACTTGATGAGACTGGAAAGCAAGCGTTATGTGATTCCAACGAGCTGCGCCTTAATTGCGAATACGTTTTCGAAGTGCCGTCGTGTTTTTAACGAGATGAGAAGCTATCGCACATTTTCCTGCATACGGTTAAGAAAGTCATTTGGATCTTAAGCCTGCATATTATTTAGAAATGATGTTTCTTCCAGATCATTGTGCAGATGGAAATCGATTCGCTGTCTTATCAACATTATAATGTATCTCTCTTGTTCGCCCCGCAACTGGGCCCTAATCACGAAAAGCCGAACGACCACCCCAGCTATATTCTAGTCCGCGGAACGTCGCACTGCAGCCTTCGTGCACACTATTAATTTCTTGATCGGAGAAATCCATATATTATTATTCATTGAATTTCAAATCAGCTGCCTATCGACCATATCCCAGCGCGCACCATAAAGAAGTCCTCTTTGCACTTGATAGGTGCAATTAATTCAGTCCGGCACAAACATACATACGAAAATTTGCATGCACATTGTATAACTTTGTTCCATCAGCTCGTGAAAAAGGTCGACTAATTTTCCAAGTCTGCTTGGGTGTGAATGCAAATCGCATCGCCTGTTGGAATCAATTCAGCGCGAACATATAAAATAAATATAGGCTTCACTGCCTCGCCGCGGCTTATTTGACTTTCTAATCGCAATTGTTTCAGGACAAAGGAAAGGAACTTTATATAGAGTCCCGCAAAAATTGATTGCACTCTACTCTAAAAACTTTGCCTTCCGCAACGTGGCTTTTGCACATAAAACTTATTTGTGGGTTTGGAATAGATAAAGCAACGGGACGCAAACCTTTTCAACATCCATTAATGGAGAGCTGTGCAAACAGGCAAGATTTTTATCAAACACGATTATATGTACATTTTGTTTGCGCATCAATCGAGCTATTTCCGACAGTTTTGCGATTTACTGCGCTTTTTCTAGAGCACAAAGCGTAAAAATAATGAAGCCTGCCAAGTGGCGAATTTAGCTGTTTTTCATCCCATGTGCCAGACTCAATAAAATATAGCTCAAACAAACAGTTAATCTGTTGCATATAACAAACTAAAATCCTTTTTTCATCAAATAGATTTGCTACTTAAAACTGATTAACTGCTAAGTAACATTTGGAGCAATGTAATTTTTAATAAGTGATACATTTATTATTTGGATCCAAATTTGCATTTAATAGCTTACAATTAGATATGTTTTCCCTACTAAAGACCCACATTATAACACATGCATGAGGTAAACTGCTACAATTTAAAGTAGCGTGCAGAAACTAAACTGTATTTCAGGTATACCGACCGCTTGTTGCGCTTTCTGAGAAACCAATAATTTATTTAATGTTAGCTCTCAATTAAATTAAAATATTTTCTGTGCAACACAAACCGAGGCGATCTGTACGAAGACTGAGGAAATGAAAAACCAAATTAAATGAATGCATTTATACATACCGTATATGTTAATAAAACTGACTATTTGTTCAGCCGCTCTTTTAAAATAATTCAGTAAAATATTGTTTGCTTATACCCGGGCGATGCTACGGCGGAAGAATCATTTCTCGCACACATCTGTCTGAACGGAAAAGATAACGATTCCGTTGCTCTGGCTGACCAATAATCGATATCGGAAGGCACAGAAAAAAATTAAATTGCGCCGATAAACATCCCCGTTTGTCGCGTTTGTTTGCCAATAACACGCACGTTCGTACTATTCTACGTCCTATGACGCGATCGATATTATGTCGTCAATGATTCCAAAACTCCACTTCGTCCGAGAAATTACGAGTCTCTCATGTTTACTCGTCACCCCCTGTAACAGGTGTGCTGGGGCATTTATTGTGGAATTATGGCCGACACACGTTGTTTACGCCTAGATCGATGGTGTGTGCAAAATCACGTTGACACTATACGTTTCGCCCAAAGACCTCAATTCAGCTCATCATGTGAACCTAGCTATCAAGTCGAAATAGATGTTTTTTACAATCGGTAGTAAATTTAATATTTACTATTCAAGATTCACTTTCTGCAGCAAGTAGTGGGGCTTTCGGTATTTTTTCTGATGGAGAGTAAACAATTTTTTTGTGCTGCAAGCAACGTGTTTTACACACTAATGAAAATCACGCGAAGAAGTGTTTTTTTACCTCCTATTAATTAATTACGTTACACTCAATCAGTTTAGATTATCATTTAGATACTTTGTGGGTCAGCAGGGTAACTGTACCCCATACACTCCTACATCCAGACAGAAACAACAAAATAACAAAAATATCATTTGGAAACACAGGTGTATATGTCAGTTCAGTATTCTGAGAAAAACACGTGACTAACTTTTTGTTTGAATGCACTAGAGTTCTCGTTCATACACAGATTGTTCCATAGATGATATCGCATGACTTGGAAGCACTGCACAGGATCTGTTACGCTGGAAAAAGGGACCAGAAGTCGCATTCAGTGTGCCCGCGACTTGCCCACCAAATCGACTTCTAGCATTGTGGCTGTAGCAAAACATCTCAAATAATTAGGGAAAAAATGAGATCATCAATTCTAACCACCTCCAAATTGAGCTATCTCCCAGATCATCCGTCAGCACTGCTTTTAAACTTTTTAATCTAGCAATAGCTCCAATCGCGAGCTATGGAATAGGGGCAATTTGGCCATTTTTAAATCTCAGTGACTTAAATAAATTAGAACCCTCCAAATAAAATTCCTAAGACAAGCTCTTTCCGTATCTAAATTAATGAAATATGCAGGCTGAATTACAAATTATCAGACACTGAATTTTTTCATATAAGAGAATTTCTAACAATATTTTTACTGCCGGAGATTGATTCATTTAAAAAAATTCATGACTATTAACCAGGATTTTAAGGCCTCTGAGCGAACCAAAATTGGAAGGGAAACTTTTTTGTAGACAGACGCTTGTTCACAAGACACCCTTGTCACGGGTTTCACTATTTGATTTGTAAAAAAATGACTTATCACTCCTGTGCGAGTGAGGACATCGAGTACAACTTCTGTGATAAATAAATCAAACTTCTACTATTTCCTTGAACACTTTGACACTGTGTCAAGCCGTCAAAGCAAAAACGTGCAGTGAACTGTGATTTCCTTGTATTGTCTTTTTCTGTTGTACACCTTTGGTATTTAATAAAAATTTCATGGTCATCAATAATCAGGACAATTTTACACAAAATTTTACGATTTTGGATTAAAACATGCATGCATTTTTTGCTTATTAGTCTCATTCAAAATTTGACGCTTTAGAAATAGGGGTGACAATCTCTTTCCGCGTTTCCCATCAGACCCTTAAGAGGATATTTTGTAAAACTTGTAGCCTATTTATTGGCACCGCGCTCAAATTACAAAACACGATATCGCACTAAAGTCAAAATCAACGCTTTAACTAATTTTATTATTTTTTTCTGGGGACTTGCTCCTGAATATATCTATATATATTATTTGCATAACAGTATGTTTCACATTTGGAACATCTCAGCTCAAAGAGGTTTTTTTACGAAAGTAACCTCTCAAGAGCATCTAAGTGCTTCGCAGACATGCTGTTGGCTCGCGGGAAACCAATCCTCCCGCTAAGTACAAAGTCATGCCAATATGTAAAAATGTCGACGAAATTGCCAAAACTGACAAGCAGACAGCCATTATTGCGGCACGCCACACAAGGGTGTTTGCATATTCAGCGTGGACACACAATGCACATGTAGGGCCAGAAGTAATTTAATTAATTTGCATTCATCCGGTGGGACACGGCGAATGCAACAACCTCTTCACTAGCCAGCATTAAATTGCAATGATGGGAGCGCGTTAGACCGGGAATAGCGTGCTAAAAGAGCTGCCGACGCTTCGTCGATTTTGCGTCACCGACGCGCGCCTTGGCCGCCTCGCTTGTTCAAATCATCTTACTTTGTATCTGTGCTGGTATGTATTAAATTCAGTCCACTACTGTCTTCTCAAATATGAGTAAACGGTAATTAAGTGTACCAAATTCCAATGAGAAATTTTACAAGCATCTTGAACGAAAATTAACGCTTTCATAAATATTCCAACTCGGAATTATTTTAATTTTTTTAATTAAATGCGCTGCCTGCTCTTAGATAGAGAACGTGAAGTAAAAAGGAATTTAAAATCATGTCCAGGAACTGATTATGCTCAGTTCTGCCCCTTCATAATTGCGTCAGTAAATAAAGCAAATGACGCTCTCTTAAAAAAACTGAATATTCAGAACTTGATATAGTTGCATTTTAACATGGATAAAAGACAAATTGGTTTTAAAACCTGTAAATATTTCCCCAAATACAACCTTTCAAGGTTCTCGAAGCTTATAGAAAGTAGAATATTATGCTAGAGGTTTAGTGTAGCGCAGACATACAAAAAAATGGGAAATATATGTCAATCTATAAATAGAAAATGCGATTTTACACTAGAATTAGAAGCCAAATATCGCTCTTTCTATCCAGACAGGCTGTATAACGCATAGATTTTTCATTTTTGCCAGCGCTATGCACACACGCAGTTGAAACGGAAATCATAAAATAAAGGGCGTCTATATGGCTCTGCGGTCTCAAGAAGCCACCCAAGTGTCGTTCGCGAGGTGGCACTAGGAAATAATAAAATATTATTGCCTTTAGCCGTGACCTGCTTACCGCCCGCGAACACACAACGCGACGCTTTGTTTCAATGCGAAAATTCAGCGAAAATTTTTATTTTTCTCTACAAGCGCATTTTTTAATCACCGCGAGCGTTTTGACGCCGGCGGCGTTCTCCATCCGCAGCCTTATTCAAAAGATGCTCTCCTGAACTTGGGCAATATAGTTGGTGTAGTTGTTGGATCAACTTGGCGTTGGATTCAACTTGTAAGCAGACATGAATCCTTTGCCGCTGGCATCCTAGATCCTCCGTATTTCAGAGCCGTATAAAGCCGATCAAAAGTTGGAGTTTTAAACCGACACCTGCTCCTACACCCTCTTTTTAATAAATTATTTAGCGATCTCGAATTTTTTAATTTTTCAAGTGAAAACCGAGTTTCCTTTGATGATATAAATATTCATGTTCCAAGAAGATGATGTTATATACACAATTTGCGAGATGTGACGTCACGAGCCACATTAGTAGGCCGCACGTGCTCGGTGCGACGCGTGATTCCGGAATAATGTGTGGTCTTTCGGCCTAAATTGCTAGCGCAATGTGTTCTCAGAATGAAGCTCCAGTCGCTAGTCGTCGCATAAGACGTTCAACCGCGAATTCAGCACGTGCCTCGAGCGTGTCGGCTTAAAACGGAACGCCGGAGATCCAATTCTGACCGCAACGACCCCCGAAACTTCGCAGCCAATTTATGAGAAATTTCTAGCACTAGCAAGAAACGAGATTCGAGCCGGCAGACTCACTCTTTTTCCTCTTCTTGGAAGAACTGGCAGACTGGAAAATCTGCAGTCTGCTCCTACCACAACCCATGTCTTCGGCCGGCGCGCGGGAGCAACAGGAACATGCCGCAACGGATCAACACGCACACGCAGGCGGCACGTCGGTCAGGCTGTCAGGTGTGTTGGCCGTCGGCCGGCCTCCCGGGCCGAACGCCATTCCAGGGTCTCGGCAGGTGGCCAGGGTGCACGCTTGCGAGTGAGCCGACAGCCGCTTCTTGAGTGCCGCCAGCCTTTTCTCGCTGCGTCCGCAGAGGGAGGGTTATTCCTAATCGCTGTGCGCACGCCCCGCACCCGCAACCGTGTTCCCTCTCACTCTCGCAAAATTTCCGCACAACCCCCAGCTCGACTGACGTTTGCCGACCTGAATTAAAAGCCATTTGCCATACACCTCCAGCCGCAAACAGTGCACCTGCTTCCCCTCTAACTCATTCGCATTATCAGACGTTTTTTGTACTAATTCTCTAAGACAGAAAACACATGCAAATGAGTCAATAAAAAAAATTAGCACCAGTGCTCTAATCATTATATTTGACCTGAACTGTCACAATTTTCTTCCTATTTTTATGTGGGGAAATTTTTCTCCTCCATTTAGTTTTATAAATATGAGCCAACATTTTGTAAGTCGAGAAGAAAACAGGAATTTTGCAAGCGGGTTTAACCCTCCTAAACGCTTGGCTAAAAGTGCGACAGTCGCTGCCGCCCCTGCTATATACCCTCACCTAATTGCCAGCAACTAATTTTTATTACTCAGAGCGTTGGAGGAGCTCTTCTTCTTATCCGATTGAGCCTCTCTCTGTATAACTCCTCGTTTCTCTCTCTCTCTCTCTCTCTCTCTCTCTCTCTCTCTCTCTCTCTCTCTCTCTCTCTCTCTCTCTCTCTCTCTCTCTCTCTCTCTCTCTCTCTCTCTCTCTCTCTCTCTCTCTCTCTCTCTCTCTCTCTCTCTCTCTCTCTCTCTCTCTCTCTATCTCTCTCTCTCTCTGCTCGTCGTCTGAGACCGTAAATCTTTTTCTGCAATTAAATTCTTCTTTGAGCTTGCGTCTATTTCTCCTTGCGCTTGCTAATTGATTTATCTTGGATTGCAATTTCCTTTTTTTTTATATCTTTCACGCGAACTCCTAACAGCAGCTAAAATCACGAGTTTTGCTTTGCCTCAAATTGATTGCAGTAGTACATTTTTCTATACGCAATGGAAAAAGGAATTTAAAGCATATTTTGAAAATTTTGCTGCTGGGAATTTTTTTAGACTCAGCACGAATTTAATCTCCCTCTGTGGCCGCGAGCCAAATCGACTGGAACGAAATCCGTGCCACCATTGGCAGTCTGCGTGGGGCCAACTTGCGTGTTCTATTTTCATTTCCTCCTCACATGATTGCACCCCAAATATTTTTTCTCTTGCTTATTTAAAAATAATTTTTATGTTCTTTTAGAATCCTAGCACTGGTGAAAACTTAAATTTTTATTATCTTCTCTGGAAGTCGTATAGTTCATAATAAAAAGAGCAACAAGATGATATTTTTATATCCATATCAGTGATGTTATGTGAAAATAAAACACATTATTGCCATTACGGAACAAAATAGTTTTTATTAAAGTCAAGATCAAAATTTGGGAAGACGCCCCATTTTGTTAATCAATATATTGAAGTCCTAAAGTTTAAAAATAATAATTACAATAAAACGTAAGCCTTTTTTAAATATTAAATAAAACTTCTCTATTAATACCGTATTCTACTCATGGCCGAATTCGTTAAACGCGTTTGATTTGCAATTGAAAATATACTTTGAAGCACGTGTTTGAACAAGTAACTCATATAATATCTTTCGTAAGTATGCACTTATCTCATTTTCCTTAATTAGCACAGCTCTCTATAGACAGCGAGTCGCAAGATCTAAACACTTAGTGTGTGTGTCATACATAATCGTAATTTACAATTATTTGAGTTTAAAATTGCTAAAAATTATCCACTGGAATCAGGTTTTGATTTCTCGAGGTACTTTGGATCAGGCAAGTGGCAATTTTCGTTTGGTTCACTTTGAGCGCTAAATTTGCAAAAAAAAGTTCACACAAGGAAAGATAGAAAGTTAATAAAAAGAGACTTTCAAAACTCACACAGATCAGCGAGTGAGGAAATCAGTCTAAAACGCTCGGGAATTGGAAATGCTGAAGTGCACCTTTTTACCATAAATAAATTTTCGTATTAGGCCCTTCGTAAAAGAACATTCATAAGGATATTTGTAAATCTAATAAAATCACGACGAGTAGTGTGAAAGAGAGGGTGAATTTGATTTTAGTTCAGAAAAGCCACATGCCGGAACTCTGCATCCGGAGAAAATTTCAGAAATCATTTCATGGGTAAACAGAATAAGAAGAGCGGTGACAGGGTAGGGAAGGGAGCGATTCCAATCCAGAAGATAATTGACAACTCCTTTGGAATTTATTGCATGGTGATGAAAATGGCAAATTCACGAGAAATCAAATCGTAAATACGTTGCCCTTGATATAAACTACTTCTTTTAATGTTAAATTAAACCTAACAGTGATTTGCCTACAAGGGATGAGAATTTAGAGGCGCTTGCGTTTTGGGTAACAGGAATTCAATTGCAAATCCAATAGTCCATTTTGAAAGATCACATCAACCGACATAAAACAAGAAAATTTGTTCGCTATCTCTCTCTCGCTTGAGTACAAAATTGAAACCAAATGCAAAATTAAAAATTCATTCTTGTACACAATTGATGAGGAAAGTGGTGCGCGGGCGAACTTACAAAAATAGTGCAGATTTGTGCCAAACTTTTTGATGTCATCGTTGTACTCTCTTCTCGAGAAGAAATATTCCTCTGCGTTCGCGATGAGTGTATGTAATGTCCGCAACAAGAACGGGCTGTCCAATTACGTTCTGGGTGACATGATCGTGGAGAATGGGAAGGTTTCCTCTAACACAAATATACATTTATCTTCGTACTTTGCAACAGTGAAATGCAGTGCGTGCGATGGATCTGACACGCGTTTGGCTAACTTGTTTCAAGTATCTATTGTTCGTCTTTTCTCAGTTTTCCTTGGCAGGAAAAACGGACTGCGTAGGAGCCACTTCCATCAGAAGCTGCAGGAAAACTGTCACGCGCTCTGAAAATTAAAAAGAGTAAATTAAGTAAAAAGCTGAATCTATTTCATCAATGAAACCACAATTTGGCACACTCAAAATCTACCAAACCTGGTCCTCTTCTAGTCAAGATTATTTTTTTTCCAGCAAAACCTTCAAAAACCTTTTCATGAAGTTTCATTCATTTATTACACAGTATTTGCTTAAAAATGAGTTAATTGCATTCAATAATATATAGTGAGCATTTAGCCAAGATGGAAATATATTAGGAGATAAATTTTCAAAGAGGATATGCAACGTGCTCCACACTTCAGTTGAGCAATTTGCCTATTGTGCATTGACCCCGATGACCAATTTTTGACAAAGCGACTGGACTTAAATAATTGTCATGTTGTGTAGAAGCGAACAAAACAAAAGTATGAAATTAAATTGGCTCTACTCTACTGTTTTCTTTTTTATTAAGGGTGGCAACCTTAAGTGAAATATTGAAGATAAACATTATCTCGCTGCACATTCTCAAAATGAGCAGCAACTGTATCAGCTCTCGGCTCCTCAGATCTCATTTGCAGTGCTTAACACGTGAAACAAAATTCACGCAACACAGTATTAGCTACATGCTTATCTTCAAAATTCCATCCTCGATTGCCCATCCTTGCAGCAAATATACGCAGATTAGAATAATTTGTGATTTCTTTTCCTCCATTAAATTTCTTGTTAGTTTTATTTCCAAAAGTTGGATGATTAACAAGAAATATTAAAAATTGGAGATCGGGTATCTTGAATTTTGTTTCTTCCTCATCGGGGCTCATTTAATTCAAAAGGGGAAATATGTATTTACGGTTTATATTGCCACTCAAACGCGTAACAATTACCCATTATCTTGGAGGAGTAGCCTAGGTGGACGAACGGCAGGTAGAAGAGCAATCCGCTGATGATAAAGAGCAGAGCGTAGAGGTACTCGAGCTTAGGTTGATCGATCATCGGAGCAATCACCAAGTAGATCGAGACGAACATCACCAGGAACGGTACAAAGATCGGCACCTACAAAATAGCCCTCTCTGTGAGTTTGTCCTTCCAAAGAGTGCCTGCACTTTAAGTTTACTGATGACAATGCCACTTTCAAACACAAAACTTTAAACTATGCACAGCAACGTTTTAATATCTACTCTCCCCAGGGGCCCGGCTGAAACTCCAGCAACGAGAAATTGGGAGCGTTATCTTGCCTTCCAACTTCTCCCTTCGAATTTCAGTCACACCCCAGGGCATCTAGATTGAAAGCTTTACAGTTTCTTTTATTATTGAATAGTTATTTTGCTTAGATTGGAATTGTATCTCTAACTAAATCGCTAAGAGTGTGTATATTGTTCGGCTAAAAATGCGAGTCGCGCTGGTTGGTGACCGCGAGGACCACGCTAATTACTTTTCAAGCCACACCGGCTGGCCTGCTCTCACCCCGAAGGCAACTAGAAAACACAACAGCACATCATTACAAGGCCCCCCACCCCGCAGCTGCCGCAGCTACACATTTGTGGTGCTCAGTTTGTACTTCTTCAATGGACCATCAAAGAGAGAAACAACATTCATTTTTTTCTTTTTTTAAGCAAGAAAAGCAAAAACCGGTGACAATTAGTTTGGGACGCGTGTCCATGATAATTGCCAGCGAGTTTTGCACACTCATTGACTGCTCTTTTGCATGGAAGTTACTTTTGAAATACTTAGACCTCTGTCATGATGGAGTGCTCGAAATGGACTCTTTGAGAAAGCTTTCGCTCACCTTGTACGGTCTGGGGGCGTCCCGCCTCGTCTTCCGCATTACGATCAGTGCGAGCATAGCGCCGCCGTAGAAGATCCACGCCGTGAACGAGAAGAAATCGATCAGCGAGTCGATTGAGCCGGAGACGACCATTATGATCGCGATCAGAGACTGAAATTAAAAGTTTGACTTACAATGGGATTGTGCGAGATGAGGCTGTCATCATCTAATCCTTTTTACTTGAGATATCCATTAAGGCGCACCGGATTTCATTTAGGATTATATTGAATATATCATCAAGAGGAAAACGTTCCTTCTTGATTTTGAAATCCCTTTTATTGCGTGGGAAATTTGATTTTGCTCTGCCTACTTTTTACTGCTAATTAAAGCTATTAAAAGCTGGTTGAACTCTCATAATTGTTTTTAGTGTAGGGATACTGTAGCGTATAGATGCGAAAATAAAAATTCATTTGACAAAAGTTATTGAAATATAATTACTGCAGTTTTCTAAAGAGCATGAAATTATTTTGATTTTTGCAATTTTCATCCCGGCCAAAGAAATCCCAATTTTTATTTTCAATCAATCTTATACTTTCTCTCATCATAAAATAGTTATCTGTAAGTGCACTCACGTGAAAAATGAGTCCAGGTGCTGGAGTGAGTCGTCTGATGTGCACGTAGGAAAGGATGTTCATGAGATGTCCTTCACGGCTAGCAGCAAAACACAGCCTGTATGCCAAAATATGTATGTCATATAAGGCTGCGAAAGGAAATGTGAAACGTACCGTCCAGCAGCAAAAAGTGTTCCATTCGCAGAGCCAAAAGTGGAAATAGCCACGGAGAGTGGGATCAGCCAAGCCATCACACCCAATGTTAAATTACCAAAAGTCTGAAAATGAATTGGATTTGTGTCAAGCCAGGGTTTGGCAAAACATGCTCTGCGCGAGTAGCAACAAAGGAGAATCAATAGTTACCACAGCAACAGCTTCTGACTCCAGAAGTGCATCTGGTGACATCACAGTCAAGTAGGATACGTTGATCAGCACATAGCAAATCGTTACCATTGGAATTGCGATAATAATAGACAAGGGCAGATTCCTAGCAAGCAGAAAGAATCCAATTACTCTCTGTTTTGAGGAACACGTGTTCATCGATTACCTTGATGGGTTTTTGATCTCCTCGGTGACATAGTTGAGGTTGTTCCAGCCATCATAGGCCCAGAGTCCAGTGTAAAATGCAGTCGCTATGTCTGCCAGTGAAGCGCTAGCCCTCTCTTGGGATATTGGCTCGAATGGACTCTGTAGGTGGTGAGTATTTCCTGTAAATGAAATGGAACGCTTTTCAATTAAGAGAAATGGGATCGTTAGCTCTGAAACGGAAAAGTTGATAAAACGGTCTGCTTGTTATTCAGGGTTCGGAAATCTTATCACGTCAAGAAAGACTCTTGTTTTGAAAGAGTAATAACAATTATTTCTTATGTTCAGATTAGATAGATGACTTGTGTTTATGCATCTGTAAGGTTCAAATTAATTAATTTCCTCTATTTACTCTAATGGTTTTATAGCGTAACTTAGTCTCAAAGGTATAAAAAATATTTACCTCACTGGGATTTCTGCGAATAGATTATTTTTTAATAACTCTCCTTAACAAAGAGAATCTCACGCTATCATTGAAACTTAAGCGTTGGGAAATGAAGTAGGTAATGTAGCTTCTTTTCTATATTTGACTGATTTTTATTTGGAAATATCCACAGTGAGCTAAAGTAAATTTGATTTGAATCGAATGATTGAGGACAAAATATCAAGTGATACACATTGATCAGACCTATTATTTAAAAAAATATATTTTGATGTTGTATATTTATAAATATGAGTAAGAGTTAAGTTCATTTGTGGAAAAATCTTTCATGTGATAAATGATATAAAAGCCTAGAAAAATAGTCAGTCATCTACAATTCCTGTCCGAATCCATTAGTTTATTGTTAATGCGGTTTATTTTATCGAGGGACACCCCTAGCCACTCCTCTTGTCAAAACAAGAGGCACTCTTTCGCACTGCTTATCGATTTTGGGGGCGGTGGTGCCGCCAGATGGATTTTTGTAGCAGGCGAGGCACGTTTCTAAAATTAGATTTTCCTGCCGTGCCATCTGCATGAATAAATTGGTCCAAAACTTGGCGAGTCGCGTTTCAAGGCCTGCTTTTTGATATTGCGTTGCGGTTTTCAGCTTTTCGACGCTTGCCAAGCGTGATCACCGTGTCTGCGTTGATTTTGCCGCCCGATGCCCAATTGAGAAGGGGATCAATTTATTGCCTCTGCGGATTTGGCACTCGCTCAAAAATTGACCATTCGTGCTGGAGCTGCGAAACTGCGGAACAGTGACAAACGAGCGGATTAAACGTCCAATGAAGCTAATGGCGGCGTATAACACTCACTCAGATTTGTCGTTTCATTATCGCAATTTACAATCAGTCATGATTGGTTGCTGAACTTTATGTTCCATCTTCAAAGGGAAAGATAGTTTATTTAATTATTTAAGATAATCATGAGGATCAGCGCAAACAATTGTAATTTTGTGCTTTATTTTTCTCAAGAGAAAGAAATTTGCCGCTTGACAACGTGCGGGAAGAGCTGAGCACAACGGTCGTCATCACATTTGATAGCCATCTGCGCCTGACCCGCAGCAGAAAAGGCGATAGACAAATCACAAACTGCGTGCTTTCCTTCATAAACAAGTCTGCGGGTGCACAGGGTGAAAAGACCGACGACAAGCAATTAAAAGGCAGCAGCAGCGGTGCGAAACGAAAATGTGGGTCTTTGTGTCAGCAGACGCAGCAGCGGGCAACGCAAGCCGCAGTGCACCCCCGGTCGGTGCACCCCTCAAAATATCGATTCGCGCGGGGGCGGTTCGCCGCGTGACGTCACCCTTGGCTGATGCAATTCGCTGCTCATTCACTTGCGCTCCAGCCGACCGCGTATTTTTATATTACACGCCGCCGTCGCCCACGTGATGCTCATGGGCTCGTCGTGAGAGGGTTATTTTCAGATGGACGCGTGTGCGTGTAGTGCGTGTGTTACGGAGAAGGGTGGGAGGTGCTGAGTTCATCTCTACTCGCCCTCAATGGTCTACTTCTTGTTTATGGAAGACGTTTACTTAAAATTAAGACACTCTGAGGTGCAGGGACTTTGAAAAACCATTAAATAAATTTATTGAAGCGGACTAAATTTATATTATAATAGATACGCTTTACTGACAATTTTGATCCAGTAATTTATTTATTTCATTCGATTGATCTTTTTTTAAACATTTATATTTTAAATTAAGGTTATAGTTCAATTAAATACAGTTTTAAAATTAGAGTCTTTTGTTCAAATTCAAATATACGCAGACTTAGAATGAAGTAGAATCGGAATTAATTATTTATACGCATTTTATATGAATCATGCGTAGATTTGATATGCGAGCTCGAGCCTCGCGCGACACTTCTGCTTAGTCATCAAGCATTTTATTATTTTAAATTAAAATATCTGAACAAATAAAATGAATATTAAGAAATATATGTGCGTTCCATCTCTAAAGCAAAGTAAGGGGCTTGTTGCGTTCTCGTTAATTATTTCAGTGAATATAGCGCGTGTTTAGAAGTTAGTACTTTTTTATTGCAGCAAAAATGTGCTTGCAGCATATTTCTTTACTTTTATTACGATCACATGTTGTTTTCTCGGCTCGTACTTTGGCGAGCAAAGCACATACTCTTTGTATTCATTACAGAGCTGAACCAAGAAACAAATTTATTATTGCAAATGAGGTTGTCCTTTTTTGTCCGTTGTTGTTTTAATCGCGTTTAATTTATCCTTTGGATGGCAGAAGAGAGTTTGCTTTTTCGTGGCTGTGGTCCACTCACCTTTCTGCAGTTGATACATGCCACCGCAAATGACGATCATAATGGCGACCATTTTCGCCGCAGTAAACACGTTCTGCACGCCTGTCGCCAGATTCACGCTGTAGCAATTAATCACCAGAATCACCACTGCAACAAAAACGAAACAAATGAAATACATGTCACATCATTATATCATTTCGTGCCGAAAGTCAGACTAGTTAGCAAATTAGAATATTCACATTTTCATTTCATCAAATGAACGCAAGGCGCGTAATACAAGCACCCTTGAGATACGCTTCCTTTCTTGTGCGCAATAATAAATTTTCCAAGAGGCGAAAACCCTGGCGCACTCAAGTATTCTGTCTACAGCAGCGAATAAGGCGTGCTGAAAATAGAACTCGATCGCAATTCTCGTCATCTAGCTGGTATTGATGTGAGAAGTGGCTTGGGTATCGGCCCGCCTGTCTTTCTGTTTCCACCCACCCCGTATCTCAAACGCGTTGCGAAAACACAATTTCGCGTATCATTGCATATAAATCGTGACGGGATGCGATGAATATTCAATTACAAAGGCCTCGCGCACGCCATCATGCTTTATAGGGAGTGCATGCTCTAATAAATTTTGTTTACTACAGCGGTAGTATTGTTATTAAAAGCATCAAGTATTATATTTTAAAGAATACACTAAATTTTGTTCCAATTAAATTCTTCCGCTTCATTGACACCTTAAAAACTTGGTTGATGTCTGAGCTTTAATCTGATAAAAAATATTATAAGACTTCAGGAATTTTTATTACAATTAAACCATATATATTAAAAACGTATCAACTGTAGTTTATTTCCACTTTAATTTTGTGGTTTAGATGTTTGTCAAGGCAACAGAAATTTTAAATTATCTCTAAATATATCTTAAAATATTTAAATATAAAAAATAATGGTTGGAATAAAAACTCACAGATAATGAGCACTGCCACAAGCTTCATGGCCACTCCAGAGGGTTCGCAGTCGCCGACGAAGGGCTCGACCACGTAACGTCCAAAACTGAGGCTGATGATGGCCATCTGCGAGGGCTTCAGCACCAGGGTGGACACCCAGGAGAAGAGGAAGGCCGGCAGTGGGCCGAATGCGTCCATGAAGTAGGCGTACTCGGCGCCGGAACTCGTGTTCATCGTGCCCAACTCAGCATAAGCCAGAGCGCCTAAACAAATTAAGATGAAAATATTTGGAGGCATCACTTCGTAAAACACCGTGTTGCATTAGAACTGTCACAATATCTTTATTTCTCACACAACAAATTATTACAGGTCGACATTTGTATTCGATTCGAATTTTGTTGACTTCTGTTCAATTTGTTCTCATAAAATTTAATCGTGACAAATCGGTGTTTTGTTAAATCGGGTCTTACATAAAAGATATTCCCAGCCCCATGGAAGAGCTGTCCCTGCCGTAAAAAATCGTTATTATATGCTAAAACCTTAAAAAGGTTATGTTTTGATTCACCAGAGCTTAGAGTCGAGTCAAATTCATTTAGAGACACAATAAAATAATGTCATTGACCGGCTATGCATGTTCAGGTTACAGGATACTGTAGCGCAGACGCGGAGAACTGGATTAATGGTAAATAATAGTGTTTTTAATATTAACCGTTTGAAAAATATCGGTGAGGTTGCAGATAAGGACATGAATTAGTTTAAATTAATCAGGCTGTCATTATCTCGGCTAGCCATTTTGTCTCGTCCATAATATTTTGAAACGCTATGGAGGAGGTAAAAAACATTAAATTGTAGTTTTTAATTTGCTTTTCATGGTCATTTACTTTAAGTGCACTCCTATTATCGGGTATGAGTTGGATCCATTAAAATTGGCTTTGAAGCATTGGGTGTTTTCATAATCGACAGAAATATGTTAGGTATGTCTTCGTATCAGCCAGCCAATGAGACCTGGAGGTCGCTGGCATGTACATTTAAAGCTTTCGTTTGTTGACAATTATTCAGTTCAATTTTGGAAGACAGTGAGAGCACAATACTCAATGTGGCGCAGGAAGTTCCTCCTTTCAAGACACAGGCGTTCCGCTTTGGTATGCAATTTTCGTTCTGATATTGAATATCTTCTTGAGCTAAGAGCATGATCTATGAACTTGAATATCTTAAGCGAAAAAGTTCGCATTTTGATGACAAAAAATTACCCTTAAAGCTTCACAGTTGAGCTTCTTTCTTTTTCTCAACCTCTCCAGAGAATATTCATTTGAAAAATTAAAATTGCTAACGTTTTTAATATGCGTATGGTGAGATTGACATGGATGTACATATGAACAGTAATTAATTACATTATTATCAAGTCAAAGTTGACCATTTCTTTTGTAACTTATAAGATCAGTCAAAATTAAGACAATGATAATTCGCTTATTCGAGTCACATTTTGTAATTCTTAGATTAGATTTTAGACACCTATAGTATACGTACAGCAATTTAGAATTTTTTAACTGGAATATACAACAATTATTATTACTAACTGATTTTTCTTTGGCCCATTAATTACCTTACGAAAATTATGTATTTACTTTCATGTTATTTAGGAAAAAAAAACATTAACATTTTCTTTGAGTTTTGATGCTCTTTGTTGAATAGTAAGTTATCCGATAAGAGCTTTTTCTTTTAAATTAAAACTTGTCTGTTGTCAAAATAAGTCAACCGACGAATCAATTTCCGTTAGTAAATTTGCAACTGACATTTTCAACCATCGCGACAAGACAGCGTGTTCTCATTAATTTGAGCGGAGCGCGTGCTACAAAGACTGCGCCATTTGCGTCACTGTGGGCAAATTTTCCCCCTTGGCGCCGGAGCAGCAGCTTCTTCGGAATGACAAACTGCCGAAGATGTACTCCCACTCGACTCAAACCCATAAACTTTCATTAACTCGGCCTTTTCTCTCGCAGAGAGTGGGGAAAAGCGATTCTCTTGCTAAATTCAGCGGAAACCTAAGGCGCCGACGGAGCAATCGTTAAAAAGCACCGGGGGCATTACCGGACAGGGTTATTGTTTTTTAAGACTTGGCATCTTGTGCAAAACACAGGGGTAAATTTAATTTCGCTGCCGGGTAGCAGAAGAGAAACGACTGTTTTCAGCATCATATGACGGGGAATTACATTTGTATGGAAATATCCAAGTGAAAGGGAAACGGCGAAAATTATCATAAAATGGATGAAATGTTCTGCTGTGATGTCTTATTCTTCCATTTGAAGTAAAAGATAATTTACCTCCAGCACTAAAAATACTAAGAAATTTGGTGTTATAAAAATCTAGTCGTTTTAATAGGGAAAAATCTCTGGCACCTTAATTCACTAATTGCTCGATCTCTTCACAAGATCGTAGACAACTAGATTGAGCGACAGACTCGGCAATGAAACACAAGCATTCTAGTGAAATGAGTGAGATGATTCTATTTTGGTTGAAAGAGGATTACCGACGCTCTTTCTCTCTTTCTCTGTCACACACGCACGCATAGTTGAAGGTTCATGAACCCGCGAGACCGAAAGACAAAAGCAATCATTGGTCCGGCGCCTCGCGCGTCTTGTCAAGCTCGTGTTGGCTCCCGCGAGACTCTAAATAAGCCGGAAAGTGGCGGCAATTTATTTTTGCGCAAAAACTTTTCTGCGTGCGCTTCATTCTCGCCACTGCTGCCGCCGGGCAGGCAATAAATTTTTGTCTGCGTGGCACTGTGTGCACGAGTGCGTGGTGTTGGGCGGGTCTCGCAAGGCCGCTAGGCTGACCGTAAAATTATTTATTGGCAACGAATATGTGTGTGCCTCTCTGGGCTGGTACGGTTATTACTCTACTGACTTTGTTTACCTTATACTCCTCTCGAAACGAGCCCTCTAAATCGCAAAGTGTGCGTCGAGACATTCATATATATGTATTAATTCCTCCAATTGAGACTCATAGATGGAAGAAGTTTGAAAGACGAGGTAATTAAAAAGTACAAAAAGATTAAGAAACGATAGACTGTTTTGACTTAAAGGACCGATCTGAAATTTTTGATAATTTATTTTATTGAGGATTTTCTTCAGTAAATAGCTCAATGAGGATTTTTCTCTTTTCAAGTTCAAGTCAAGGAATTGGCTAGGGGACCGACGCTTTTTGGCACTTGCGGAGATTGTGATTAAAGCAGCGTTTTATTGTGTCACAATCAGCCACGTGATAATGTCCCCTTAAAATGATCTTGTTGAACCTCACGGTCAGATCAAAATCGTGAATTTAGCCAACTGTACAACAATTTAGAAATAATGACAAACCTAGAATTTTCTTAACTCGAATTCCACTAAGAGCTGGGTACGTTATAAGAGTTGCTTCAAACCCGAAATTACCGGTCACATAACAACTTTTACTATTCTCATAATTAAAAAAATACTCGGCTTTTGGAATGCATCTTAATGAACGAGCTAGTTTGTTTTGATAAATGAGTTAAACACATTAAATTTAATCTTTAAAGATCAAAATTCCCGGTCCTCGGACAGGGATGAAAGAAAAAAATAATAAGAAAGAAAATTTATTTCCGAAGGCTAAATTCAGAATTCTTTCATTCTATTGTTTTCTTTAACAAATCAGCGAGAACAACAATCAACAGCAGCTTCGGTTTCTCGTGCAAAACAAAACAGCTGCATTTTGTTTGTTTAGCGTCCCTATAGAGCGCCGGCGATTCATTCTAATGTGGGTCACAGCCACGCCGCAGACGACGATTTTTGCTTGCATATCCTATGATGCAAGCACCAGTAAGATGAAGCACGTGGGTGCTATAATTAAATTAAAGGTGCAGCGAAAAGTTCTCTGCTGCCAGGCGCCGATCTGGGCGCGTTTTTACGACTGTACGTTGCGGCCAACGAAAGTGTGATAAAATTAATCGTTTGAAACAGTAATGAAACACTCTCGGAGAGAGCAAAAGTGTTAACAAACAACAGCTTTGCGTGGCTCAACGACGATGAGGAAACTTACCAAGCAACGAGAGAACGCCGCACGAAATCCAGATAGCGAAACTAACGCCGACAGAGCCAGTTCGTTCCAACACGCCTGTCGGCGACACGAATATTCCGGAACCTAAAATCGAAAAACAAAGCATTTTTAAAACTAGTTGATGAACTCTGCTGCATATTGTCGCGCACGCAGTCATACAAATCATTTAGCCGGCCTGAAACTGCCAGCTCGAAAGCGTGAAATAATCCGAAGTAGTTGGCCAATCATTTTATTTCTCGAGCAAAAGGCTTTTGGCTCACTGGCACGGCCATTTTTCTCAGCAAAGCCGTTGGGAAATTTTTAAGTGCTTACCTATCATCGTTCCGACAATTAAAGCCACCCCACTGAAGAGTCCCAGCCGTCTCTTGAGGTGAAGAGCGTCATCCTTAGCTGCCCCCTGCCCCTCCAGCATGTGTTCCTGCCCCTCGCCCTCCGTCCCCTGCGGGTAGGTCGATCCGTTCCCATTCCATTGAATTGTTCCTGTTGCGTTCCCTGCTGCGGCATCTGCAACACGAATATGATAAAGAGGTAAGTCAAACTCGTGGTTTCCGTGCAAGTTGGAAGGTATGCAAACTGCTGGACAGACTAGCACCGCAGGTTGCATACCCGCGAAACTCCAGGCGCTGTTCAAATTTTTATTATTTTTATGATATTGCTGGAAGCAGTGCTGTATTAAACAAAAGTAAATTGAATTTTTATCTTTTTTCCATGTTCCAAGGAGAATGTGAGGTAATTCTTAATTTTTGGCGGGAGTACCAACTGGGATTTAGGTTAACGCAAGGAGATGAGGGGCTTTTTTAAGCGGTACGTTGGCTGATTGTTGCAAGGTGAAACGCGCTTAAAATAATACTTGTTTGCCTTCAGTGTGCTCAGTCAGAATGATCAAATTCTTTTTGTTCTGTCTTATTCGAAAATATATTATAAAATGTGGAAAGCAAAAAGCAGCATAGAAAACCACCAGTAGGGTAAATGAAAGTGTAATTTTCCATCGAACAACAAAATCCTGTTGCTTTTTAAAACGTGAGAAAACTAGATACAAAAATAAAAAACTTTCGAATCTATTGCTAAAAAAACTGTCGCTCACGTCATTACCAAGGTGACCTATGACATTAACGTGAAAGCGCGCTGAATCAATGTTATGACACTTGTAACGCGCTCAAAATGACAGCCCAAAATTAAGAAAAAGAGCGGGAGCTTTGCTCCAGCTGATTTTCCAGACAAAGCAATTATTATGCAGCTTGCTTGTTCACCTTTGGCTTGGAAGAAGGCGAGCGAGACGACTGTGTCTAAGCCGTTGGACTTGTCAAAGGGGGCCGAGTCGCTGGACAACTGGATCGAGTGTTGCGAGCCACAACAATGCAAAATGGACTTGGAGAGCGTGTCTTTCATTCTCTGCCCTTGGGCTTGCAAGGGCTCCGACAACGCTCACGGACCGACTGACGGACCAAGCTTGTCTTGTGACTCGGCGCACTTGCAAGCGTATTAATAGCCGCGTTGCTAATTCCGGCAGACCGAACCAAACCTCCCCGCTCGCGCACACCGCCCGTCTGCCGGCATCTTCACGTGTTCTGGACGAAACGCGTGCGTGCCTCTCACTCCTTTCTCTCCACCAACGCATCCGTAATTGTAATTAAAGTCAAGTTTCAAAAAATTATTTTCTCAGCTTAAATTGCTGATTTTGCTTTATATACTTTTCTTTAAAAAAAGCTTTTTGTCTTATTTGGATAGACCGGATAGACAAGTTGATGAAATTAACACTAAAAAATTAAACTTTAAAAAATTGACACAACACGGCACTGCTCTGTGTGGATTTGTAACCAGGATGAATGGCTCTTCATTGCGAATCCACACATAGTAAAATGACTGTATTAATTTTTTAGTATTTTAATTCGTTCTCGGTACTGAAGATATTTTTCCATCTTATTATGTTGAACCTTTAAAATTTGATACGGTTGTAAAAAGAAATCTGAACTTTTCATAACAGAAAATCTAATAGTGGCTTTCTTGCACACGCGAACTGTGGATCTGATTTTCGACTTCATGGCTTCAATCAGTGTTTGTTAGGAATAAATATGAGCATTAATTAAATCTATGAAGCCAAATGAAAACCATTACTGTTGTTGCGTAATTATGTTATTATATCAACTAAAAAGAAAACTATTATACCGCATAAAATTTCTTTAAAGCCTTTAAAGCAACATATGCATATAATTTTTTTCGATATAAAATTGAAATTGATCGGAATATTGTTTCTAACGCCATATTAGATTAAACAGATTAAATTTAGATTACTTTTTTCACTGTACCCAGCCTCTAGTTTTTGTTACCCAAAATCCTCATGGTTACAAATTTGCGGTAGCTTCGAAAAATTTAATATTTTTAAATCAGGCCAAAGTGTCATTCACACGGAGCAACACGTAAAAATAGCCTACGTTTGGAAGCACGTAAATGTGTTCGACAGTGGTTTTTCCTCGCAAGCGTTGACAAAACTCGATTTGTAGAACAGAAATCGTCATTTAGGTTTAGTATCAAGCAGGGACACAACACAGTTGACGCACATTAAACTCGAACGCGCGCGGAGATAAGTAAATAAATATGCGACCAGCGGTAATGGATCCTTTGGCAGCAGAACAAGTGGCGTCCCACAGCGAGCGCACAATAATGTTCACCCAGTTGTTTGCACACAAACACAAAATGTACTCACCGACAACAACTAACCAAGCGCACATACACACGTACACAGCATTTGTTAATACGATCGACGCGGTCAAGTCGTCTGTAAATTTGCCTATGTGCTCGAAATATGTTTTACGATCGCATTGCGATTAACCCCGCGCGTGCCTCTGCATGACCAAGTGACAATCCCGAGGGGAGAAAAATAATTCGCGCAGTAGGTTGCGTTTTCAGAACGCTGTTCATGCGCAAACAAGGTCGAGGGGGCGTTACTATCCAAATGGGTTAATTACCTTGACAGATTATCGCGAGTAGCACGTGTTTGCAGATAAAAACTGTTAGTGCTAGCATTCCCTACTTGCATTATACTTTGCAAAATGTTTGCGAAACTGTATATGTTTTGCTTGTGACTTGAGCCGTGGTTCTTTCCTGATAACACCTTTGGATAAATTAATAGAATGCTTTTAAAGACTCATTTAAAAGTTAAAAGGAAACTCTTTTCACAATTGATTAAAAATTTTAAATTTTCATGGGAAAATTTATTGAATAGACAAATATAATTGAAACTAGATCGCCAAGATGTGGAAAAATCAAATATAATAATGAGTTTCTCTTTTTTCAAATATTTCGACAGAGTTAGTGCTTATTTTAATATTTGAACATCAAATTTACTTGAAAAACTTTGAACATTTCCCTGGACATTTTTATTCAGAGCCATTTCTCAATACTAAATAGGGATTTATAAAGTCACAACATATAAATTAAATTTAAAAAAATCATGCTCCAATTTTTGAGCATACAATAAGAAAATATGAGACTGTATCATTTTAAATTAAAAAGGATTAAAACGAACCGCTTTAATTACATTTTTTTTTCATATGTGGCTGCCTGATACCCAATGGCCATCATTCAAGTGCAAAAAAAACTTTTCAATCACTCAACAGTCGTTAAAAATGGGTGCAGTGGGGGCTAGATAAATCACTGTAGGTTCCAATGCGTCTCACTTTAAAATATTGCTTCCTCACTTATTTTGGGGCACATTGAATGTGGATGACTTGAGGTAATTTAAGACCTCTGGCTGTAAGTTGTTGAAGCGACGAGTACCAGAATCGATTCGTGGCCATGCTTCTCTAAAACGTTTGCTGAGCTAGCAGCCTGGAATTTTAGCTCTCGGATTTCCTCGCCGACGGCTCTTTTAATTGCGCGCGCATTTTGTAGGACAAAGCGTCTCATTTATTTGCGAACACGCGTGAAAGAAAGCACCACGCTTCATGCAGTCGGCGCAGGAAAGAGAATAAGAAAATCAGAGACGTCGTGGTCGTCACGTAGTCCTCCCCGTTCACTTTTTGTTTGCGTCGCTGATACATAGCAGGTCAAAATGGTGCTCCGTCGGTACGGTGCTAATTTGAAATGAGCAGCGCTAAACCTTTGTTTCGCATAAATCATCTATCTGTCGACGCAGACAAAATACGACACTCCGAGGAGGATAGCATTAGAGCTGGATCACGTGAATGAACTTGATCTAATTCTGACGCACATGAAACTCAGAGATCATCGTTCAAACTTTAATTATTATTTCCTTTTGAAAATTTATTATGTCTACAAAACAGTGCAAAACATTAATTTGTTGCGTACAAAATTGTTGAAACATTTTATGATTTAAACGCAACTGTGGAAGATAAACTTATTATTCCACAAATTTAATTTGAAAATGTTTAGGAAGTTCATAATCTATTACAGTTTGATTCTTTTTAGCAAATTCCCAAAATATAGCTATATATTTCTCTTAATGAAATTCAACCGCAATAGGGAAGGTCCAAAGGGATGTTGACATTCCAATGTTTTTAGTAAAGTAAAATTACAAATTCTTGTATCTATTTTTGTTATTTGCGTTTTTGCAAATATTCTAGCACGTCATTCAGCGATTTTTTATTGTTTGCAATCCAACGAATTTCCCCTGCGTTCTGACGTCATCGTGTCTGTTTCGGAAAAAATCTTTCCAGAGTTTTCGCCTTTGACGTGTAGAAGGCACCCGAATTTTTCGCGATGTCAAACCCGAGATGGGTCGACAGGCGTGCTTGTTGTCACGAGATTGGCACGGGTCATGAAAAGCAATGGACAGAAAGCGTGAAAAGTTCTGCCAGAGTAGCAATATTTTCCTCTTGACTGTTGTTAACTCCTTTGCGGGCTTGGTATAATAAAAAAACTCCATCGCTCTCGCACAATGTGCGCAATAAGCAATGATATTTTGCAACTTTTACGTGAAATTTTTATTTTTTTTTGCAAAGAGCGAGCCGCTTTTGCGCAGCAGAATTTGTAAATGAAGTAGCATCAAGTTAATAAATTACTACAAAGCAGCAGAATTTATTCACTTGGAGAGTTTAAATAAAGTAAAATTCCAGGATATTGAAATACAGTTTAGTGAGGAAGTTTTAATTGAAGTTTGAATTTAATTACAGCGATAAAGAAAAGAAACTGGGGATTTTTATGGGGTTTATTTTGCAGTGGGATGGCCAAATTTAAAAATCTTTTAAAAGGTTTTTGGAACGCTTAAAAATTAGAAGTGTCACTCGTCAATCCCAAAAAAAATCAAAAAATTTAATCAAGACTTTAATTTTCCCTCACTTTGATTATGCTGATATTGTATATTGCAATTTAAGCGCGGCACAGCTGAATAAGCTGGAAGATTAATTAAATAACCTCATGAGTTACGAGATGTATATTCGACGTAAAACACGGCCAAAAACTGTAATTGCTCTGCTGGCCGATAATTTGGGGCCAAGCCTCTAGGAGTCGAAAATGAAACCACTTACTTCATTGGTATGTGCACATATTGAATTGTAAATATTTCTCAAAATTAGCAAGCTGTGGCATCAAAATGTATTACATCATGTTATGAATTATAATGACGGTCACTTTTAACATTTGCATTGTTCCTTAAAAGACATTTTAAAGATTTATAATCAATCCATGAAATTTAAAATTGAATAAAGACGTTTGCTCTGTATAGAGCAAATTATTTAAATTAAATTCAGTCCTATCTGCAGCCAAATCACTCGTCTGTCACATTGAAACGGTTGTAATTTATGACAAAGACCTTAATTGCGTGAATTACAACGCAATTTCGTTTCAAGCATCGTATCCATGAGAGCTGGCTAATTACCAAAATGCGGTATTAAATTGCCAAAATTGAATTCACCTTGCCAAGACGCTGAATGGCCTTTGTCTGTGTCAAAGTGTTCTACTCCATAATTGAAGACAAAGCCTGTTCCCCAAGGGAGTCGTCTGTTGCTTATAATATAATGTCACACTCCTCCCTCGTCTCTAAATTGGCAAATGAGATAGGATAAAGGATAGACGCGCCTCCAAAATTTAAATCGGTTGTCTCTGATCACGCCATTAGCAATTAGCATAATTGATGCTCGCACGTGACTCAGCGAGAGATTGCGCGTGACGTCACTACAAGGAAACCTCTCCTTGCGGTCGTGGGTCCCTGAAATTAGTTTAACAGCAAATAGGGTTTTTTTGTTGAACGCACCCAAATGCTTGACTGTATAAGGAAAACTATAAAAATAATGTTATAAGGAAAGAGTTGTAAAAGTCTTACTGCTCTGATGTAATTATTTTAATTTAATTTATTCTGACGCGTGCGAGAAACAAAATGAACATTGCGTGTGAAGTCGCAAGTTTTTAAAAGGGAATATAAGAGTTTAGATGCGGCTTATTTTCTTCCAGTACATTCGATCAATTTACTAAGTAAGATAATATTTGTTATTAAGATAATTAGAATTTCACTTAAAAATAGCTTTGAATATATAAAGATATGATTTTTATTGTGCTCAGCAATGAGTGCATTCGATCATATTCATTGATGATTCAGAATTCTCTACAGTAATCTCTGTGTGGTTATGCATTTTGTTTGCATGCAGCTTGAAGGGCTGAAACAGTACCTGCATTCCAGAACGAGAACGTGCAAGACAAATTTTTTCTTTTCAAAATTCAACTTTTAGCCTTACACCCTTAGAATCCCAAAGGAAGAAGCATTTTTTAAACCCTTTAAATTTGAAATAAAAATTTAAATTGAAAGTGCGAGCATTTTGAAAGCCTGCTGGAATGTGAAACAGCCAGCGACATGACATGATATTGAGTGGGTGTTTATTTACATCGGAAATTAATTGTTCCGGTGTAACAGACGGACCCAAAGGACATATCGGTTTTGTGTATTGGCGCAACGCGCAGGAATATAATTGGTGCAAATCAATATACCCAGCGGACAAAATGCACGCCAAATAACGGATGCGTGTGCTGGACCTCGCGCCTAAGGGGACACATACCTATAAAAAGTCGTATTCAAATTTCTGGCCTAAGGCGTTGGTCATTTTACTCCCTTGAATTACGAGACGAACTCATTCAAAAGTTGCAAATTGTTTCGAAATGCGGATGAGCATAGTTTGTCATCATTTTTACCATGCGTCTGATGTGCACCGGACGTGTTGAATAAGCGCAGCCTTCGCAGCTGATTTGCCGCCGATCATGCACTAACGATCTCGTTCCTTTCTTTTTATTTAAGAGTGACCCTCAGCGTCGGTTAACCTTTGGTGCAAAACAGACGCGCATACTCACTCGCAAGTCGCCATAATTTTGCAATCAGGCAAAGTGGCTTCGCATTTAACCCTTGCACACCAGAGAGCGGCCACTTGCACCTTCCCATTGGCCGCGTTTATTCGCCCTAATTGGAGTTATTGCTCGCGAGCGCAATAACTTCTTGTCTAGCATGACAGCAGCTGTGCCTGAAAGCAAACACATGCAGCCGTCCATCCATGCCAAATATATGTTGCTTTCCGAACGAATTCGCGCAAATAAGACGTGAATCCCTCTCAATGCCATTTAGCAAAAAAAAAATCGTCTCCAAAAGTATCAGGTTGGAGGGTGGTGACTGGTCATTTAGTAGAGACAAAGTATTTTTAAATATTCATTATTTAGAGACAATAAAGGCCTTGCTATGATGTAATCATCATGTGCTCACAATCAGTAACTTCAATAATTTAACAACAATAATTATTTCCGAGAGTCAATTTAAGATCTGCTGTTTTCGAAATACTGACCATGGGTCTCTCTTAATAAGCTTAGATTGGTATTTTTTTTATTATTATTTGGGTGTGGGAGGTTTGGGGCTAAATTGCTCTGTTGACCTTCAAATGAAATCATTTGTATTTTAAAGACGTATAATATTTAATCAAATTATAAAATTTTACAGAAACATTTTAGCTAGAAATGTCTTCAATCTCATACATATAGAACGCAAAATTTTTTATTGCTCTTTTAACGATTTACAAAAAATGGCAAAATTTCTCTTCTGACTAGACAGTCTAGCCTAACGAAATATCATGCACTTCATAGTTTGGAGTCTCACGCAAAGGTCAATATTAGCTGAAGATAATTGCTGGGCTCCCTAATGAAATGATAAGTGTCGTGTCGGTGAAACGCAAGTAGTAGTTTTTCTTGTTAGGCACACACACTTCATTAGTCAGCTTAATTCTACTTTACGATTTGTTTACACAAGCGCGTGCAAACCGTGCACATTCTCTGGTGCTTAAATGCACAATTGTATGTGTATGGCTTCGTCCCACGTGTGCAAAGAAACTATCGTAACGGAGTTACGGTTTTCTCCTCATTTTTGGCTCAGTATTTACGAATTCGTTGTTATTTGCACAAATATTTTGTCAATCTGGAAAAAAACGACTAAGAAAATCTGCCAGCCGAGTAAATGTCCATCTCAAATAAAAGATGTTAGTCGATGCTCATCCATGCAGGATATTCGTGAAAGCACTCTGTTCTGTCGCCGCCGCCGCATAAATTTGACTGAACGCAAAAAGCTTTCAAAAGCGGAATTGCGCAGTTTGGTCACGATCGGCGCGAAGAGGAAAAAGCTCGCAGCGCGCGGTGGTCCATTCCATTGTCTTGAACTGGATCTGGCGCCGAGAGACAGATTACCGGTGTCCACTTCTTGCCGCCATCGCACCGCGTCTGCAACTCTCATTGCGCGTGTGTTAGACGTAGGTTAGTTACAAAACAATTTATCTCGCAGCACTCGTCTCTCGACATTTGGCTCGCAGGCCACGCACCAGCTGGACGACCATCGACATTTCTGCTTGCCGAGATTAAGTCTACTGCCAAAATCGCGTTTTTTAAAGTTTAATTAAAGGCATGGAATGGGATTAAACTCACTCTAAAGTAGAGCTAGTGAGGCAATGATTTGAAAAATCCGTTCATTGCAGACTCATTTTTGACGTTTTGGCAGATTGCCTAGGAAAGAATAGTTCATTGTGGTGGAATATTTCAAGTTAATTTAAACTTGCAAAACAACGGCTAGAAACCTGCTAAAATGTAAAAGAAAAATCGGCAGTTATATTATTATTAACTTTTATCTGAAAAATGTTGTTGTGCGTACCATTCGTGACTTAAGAAATTGCAATATGTAGTGTCAAAGCTCGCTCGACTTGAAATTTAATATTCTACTTTACTTTCCGCATTTCTTGATATAAAGAGCTTGCCGCTCGCATACGCGTGGAGGGGTAAAGCAGGAAAATCTTCTCGTCTTGTTCGCACCGGGGACACTCCAAGCGCACCTTTTGCAATTTTTGGATGGACATACGATGTTTGGTTTAACAATTCCAAACAAGGCGTCGAGACTCTCGTTATTGACTTGACATTCTGACGCAAAAAGCAAATTTGTTTTTTAATTATCAGCAGGAGTGTGTACGTCCGTGCTAATTAAACTCGCAGGAGTGAATGGGATGGGGAGAGGAGCAGAAGCTTGGAATGACGCACTTTGGCGTTGACACAGCTTGTTAAAATAAATAAGAAGTTTAGAGATCAAGACCATAATGCAAGCCTTCAGCATAAATGGGACAAATGGCCGATGGGTCCTCAGATCTCGACATAATTAACACCGCGTGTTTGTTCTACTAAAGAGTATGATGAACAGACTCTTGTTTTTTTCATTTCCTTAATTATTGATTAATGGAGTTGGCTGGTCTAAATGGATTAACCTCATTTCATTAGCAAGAATTAATTTAAAAAAAATCACCTTTCAATGCCGTCAATTTGGCGAATGTTCACAAGGTGATGCACTAAAACAAACCAAATTTCGAGTCACATTATCCTTCAGAAAGAAATGATTTTCTCACATTCACTCCAGCCCTATTATAAATTAAATGGTGTGATGCCAACTCCTTTTTTTGCTCTCCATTAATTGCAATGAATTTTTATTCTGATACCAATTTTACGAACTTGTTTAGGTCCATAAGTATGAATGCTTAAAAATGTAGGTTATCGAATGACCCATAAACTATTTCCAGGGTTCAAGGTTGGTGCATTCTGTTCATGTGGATGATGTGTCTTGATAGGATTCCGGCTAAGCCACGCGCAAGCACGCACACCCGCTCAACGAGGGCTGAATAAGAGGATCGTGCTCCTTTAGTAATATTGTCATCGGCTCTTCGACGGCGACCCACGCTAAGGTAACTGGCGTCGGCTATTTTTGAGCTGCCCGCGCGCGATCACAAGCTGAATTTTTGGTTTGCTGTGCTCGCTCCACTGCCGCTGCCGCGACCGAGCACACACTGGCCCGAAAACGATCGATCCGTGATTTGCCGCGCCGCATGCGAAAGCAGGTGAAAAAACAATGCCAATGAGTGCAGAGAAAAACTCATCATGCCTTTTTGCTTTGTTTCCTGGATGGTATTCTGCATGATACGACCGTACACCGTACAGCTCTATTGATGAATTTTGATGACACTTTTACTCAATTATTGAGCATGAAGCGCGTTTTGAATATTTCACGCGGTGCGGTAGTGCCAACGCCAACACGCGCGACTTTCTATTTTTGTGAAATGGAGCGGAACTGCGCGTATTGAAATTTTAAAAATTCCAACTCTCGGCTGAAGTAACTTTAAAAACATCCGTCTCATCAAGGTGGATCTTAAAAATTGAATGAGCCACAATATATCAGAGAGCAACATTTTGTGTACTTAATCCGGATTCAGAACAGTTAGAAACACACATAGGGTATGGAAATTGCTTTCTTGAATGTTTAAAAAACGTTTTTTCAGTTGAAATTAAGCGCAGCTTCCTCAGTGTGTAAGCACGCTCTTTAGTTCTTAATGATATTTCCTGCTTAACTAGTTTCGGCTGCTGGTTGCAGACCTATAGTTCATGAGCTTTGATCCTGTCATATCTGATGTTAACTTTTAACTGCCTTCATTGGAGTCTACTGGAATTTCAACAACATAATTTATGAAAAATTTTATATTTTCCAAACAAAAAGTCCAATGCTTAAAAAACCTTCATAAAAGCATACTACAAAACAAAATTCATCATCGCTATCAATTCTTTGTCAACGCAAATGGAGACGCGTGCACTTAGTTTGAGCATTGGTACAAATCGGAAAACGTTTACGGTTTCAGTGATTATCGTTGTCACAAAGTGTCGAAAGAGCGGCGATTTTTGGCAATTGAAGCCTCATTAGAAAGGTGCCAAGGTGTCAAAGTCGATATGCACGTTTGAGCTGAATGCCGAATGCAAATTGTTGAACGTGCGTCGTGAGGAAGCCGTTCGAATGAAGACAAACCCCATTAGCGGGGGTTGGGGATGCGCGATCGGCGCGCGTTCCACGCCTGGGTGGCGGCGGCGGCGGCAGTGGCGGTTTCATTCCGAACTGTTTGTTCGGCGGGGTCTGGCAGCCCTCGCGCGAACACGGCGCAGTGAGGGGCGATGTCGAGCACCGCACGTAGGCACACGCCCGCCCCGTTTGGCGCTCGTGTTGGGTTGGCGCTCTCTCTTTGCGGAAAAGCCGCTTTTCCACTACCAGCAGCAGTGCCCTCGAGAGCAAGTAGTGCTCCTCGTGGTGCTGGTGTGCCGCCGCTTGATGCGAGTGGCAAGACTGCACGACTAGACACGCGTGTGACTCTAGCGGCGTTTTGTCTTTGATCACGAGCTGTTCTGAAGAGGTTGAACACCACTGATTGTTTCCGGTTGAAAATTCATTTGCGAGACTCCTGATGTAGCATTAATATTAATAAAAAATTCTTGTTGTACCTGAAAATCCCTCGCTCACCAATATCGAGAGAAAAACTTATAAATCACTATTTTTTTTAATGAAAATTTTATCTGCAAAATTCAAATTTTTCATCGAAGTTGCGTTTTTTTATTTTTCTAGTAAAATATTCAATCAAACTTTCATTAAATGAAAAATTATCTTAAAAGTACTGAATTCTAAAACTCTGATTAAATTAAATTTTAACCAACAAGTACAAGTTGAACAAAAGATAAGATTTTGGCTTTGTCCATTGAAGGGAAGGCAAACAACGAGCTAATTCCCGAATGTTCTTTTTTTTGTCTTGCCTCCACTTTTTGCTTACTCAACATTGGCTTTGCAGCCCCCATTTTTTATCCTCGCGCCATTCAACCCCCGCGTAATAAGCCCGTGCGACGGTAGACTGCCGGCAGCTCATTTTCACCGGTAGCAAGGGTAAAAATGAGGCTTTAGTTGACGTTGGTCTTCACCTTGATTGAGTCTCACTCGCGTGGCGGAGGGAGTATTGATCCCGCGGTGCGCTCAGCCTCTATTGGACCAGCAGCACCAGTCGTTCAATGTCTCTTTCTCCGGCAAGCCGAGACTCGCTGGAAACCAGCTTCGCTCCCTCAAAACGCGGACATAATATTCTTCACGGAATACCAAAACTAAAATAAAATTAAGAATTTCCGCCGTCTGTTTGGGTTCACACAAAAGCGAAGGGTGCCTACGGCAACATGCTTGCCACGCGCTAGGAAACCAAACCTCAATCGCGTGGAAACCAGTGCGTAATGAGGGGAATAACATGTCGGTGGTGATTAAACAAGGAAAACAACAGTTCATTCATTGAAAAGTTGAATTCATACATATTCGTTAATTCATGGCTGCGAGAAACTTCCAGTAATTTCAATCGTCAAATGAAATAAAAATTAAGCCCTTTTGCTTCAATCAAATCAGAAAAAACAGGACAAAATTGATTTTAAGTGTTAGTCAATTTTGCTGGAGGGTTTTCCTTTCTGGGAATTTTTTTTTTCGTTAAATTTTGAATTAAAAAGAGCACTTAATTTTAAAAAATTGAGTTTTATAATGTGAAAGTTTCCTACCTTGGTGAACATGTCGAGGCATGTCTCGCTAGTTTCAAAATTTTGAGTGTGCAGCAGGCTCAAGAAATTGCTGTAGTCGTGCTGGTTGTGAGTAGCGCCGATCATGACACTAGAAAAGCGCTGTGAAACAAAGTCTTAGAGGGACCTCGCCGGTTGAAGACCCCTCAAACGCCAGAGTGGCTTCTTGATGCTCGAACTCAACTGCAAGAACCGACCTGGACCTGAGTCGAAGGTGAGACACGTTGGAGGTGCTACAGCGCGGAGCACACTACCCTGCCGGCGAGACTCGGTGAGACGACAGGCCGGGCGGGACATGCGCGGGCCAGCCAGCTCCCGACCCCTGATTTAGTCCCCCATGCTAGCCGACTCCCACCCGAGCGAGCGACCCGACTGCCGCTGCGGCCGCGCCAACATCCCAATGACGTCGCTCTCGTGCTCAATGGGTTGCGCAGCGTTGGGCACAGGTGCACGTGTGCCGCACGCCAACCCACCGAAAAACACAGCTCATGATATGCTTTTTGCCATTAAAACACATCTGCTTGCTTGCTGCACACTCAAGTCACCTCGCCGCCTGCACGCTTGTTGACTTTTATCAATGAAAAAGTAATAATTACGCTTTGCTGGATTGACAGTAATTGCATGGAACAGTGCTCTCTCATTGCTGAACAAAGCCGAAACAGGAGATTAATTGGTTTAGTGATTTATTATTAATATTTAAACAAAATGATCTCTTCCAATACGTGCTGTAAATTGGCAGATCTAAATCCCATTTTAGTTAGTTAATGAACGGATGACATTATAAATATTATTATAAATATGCTAGCTATTATAACAATCCCCACAATAGATGCAACTGACTTAAGTTTAATTTCATGAATTTCTATCTTTTAACAGCCATGCATTTTAAGGCGGGGAAAGCATGAATTTATTAGTAACTGAGGAATAAATAACTAAACTATAAATTTAGAACTGATAAATTACCTTTGGTATTTGGGAATCTAATTCGATCAAGGTTCGCAAAAACCCTCATTTTCCCAGAAAACCCCATTGCATTGGAAAAAACTTTTTTCACGGGTTTTTGCGCATTTTTTCGAAACGCATGCATTCTTATGGAAAGTAAAAAACTCTCATGATAGATGACCAAAAATAGGGATTTTTCAAAATTACCAAAATCAGCAAAATCAGTATTAAAGCCACTGGTTCCACCAAGAGACTGAAAATTTTTACTCTCAACGCAATTTTCTGAAATTTCAGACTCTCTTGAAGCGAAATAAATTGACTATTTTCGGGTTAAATTCGGAAAAATGCGGAAAAAGCCAAAACTGGTGGGTTTTCCAGGCGGTTTTTACGCAAAAAACCACTGGTGCATTTTTGCGAATTACAAAATTGGCGAACCCTGAATTCAGTCCCAATAGGTCGTATTAAAAATTAGCAAATTCCTTCCAAAAAAGTGATGATCAATCAGCATATTAAAGCAATTTTTGAATTTATGATATAAAATTAAAATTAATTTAAATTGGAAATTCTGATGTATTCATTTATGTGTAATTGCTTCAATTTGTGTGTGACGTGAATATAAAGTAACTTCCGAGAGATATATAAAATATTTGAAAATGCGTCTCATTTCTCGTTGGTTTAAGATATGCTGGTCTTAAGCAAATATAATTATTTCAAGCTGCGTGTGCGTGATATGCAAAACAAGACGATTTAGCAGTATTTGGTAAACGCGACATTTACAATGAGGGATCAACTTTCCGCAACTCTTATAAATACAGGTAGCACAGAAGCGAGAAAGCACTGTTCTGTCTAACTGCTGCCCCTCGCTGGATCATGGTGAGTCGAAATTTTGTTTTTGCGTTTAGAACGCTTGGCCGCTTCCCGAGATTAAAGTCTTTCATCTGCTGCCTTGAGGAAACTAATTAGACACCAACGAGAAATTCGCAGCTAATGAGATTATATTCTGCGTTTCCTGTCCCAAATTCATTCGTATACTCAGATTAAGATGCTGAGCTATTTTCGGAAAAATATGAAAATGAAAAATATCTTAACAGCCACCTTGAGACAATTTTCCAACAGGATTAAAAGAAATCGTCTTAAACAGTATTATATATACATTTGAAATTGTAAAGTCGCAGCCACCCCAGTAAGTCGTAATTTATGATTCTAACTTCCTTCCCCTGTATCCTCATGACAAAGTTTTCTTTTGATGCTCAAATATTTATTATAGCTGTCCCACGTGTAATATTTGATTCGCCCCTTGTTCAGATGTCACGCTTATGCAGCTGCAGCTAGAGAGTGTTCGAGAAGTTAATCGAGTTCCCATTTGATCCCAAAGATAAAAATGAGGCACCACTGGAATGCGTCCCTTCCTCCCCTTTGTTGCACCGGGCTCTATAAATAAGCTCCACCTGAGGAATCGAATTGCAGTCTGTCGTGCTCCCTCATTAAAAAAGTGTGTTCCCGACGACAGGATCGACCAATTCTAAACGCAAACGATTGCTTTTCTTTCCCGTCTGCACAAAATGTACTCTGTAAGTCTAAAAACACCCCTTCCTTGCAACCTTTTATTGAAATGAAATTCGTGGTAGCTGTAGTGGTGATTTATAATATAAATTAGTTAGTAAACTAATGGAGATATTGCTTTTATTAGATATATGCAGCTCTTTTTTAAGCCAAAATTCCTTCACTTTTTAGTCCTTCCAACATTAATTTGTAGTGGAATTACAAATTCCATTTTATAAGAATACTGTTTCAATTATTTACAGTATTCGTGCCGCTTATTCTCAATTATGATTGCATCTTCATATTTAATAAAAATATTCCTATGCATGTTTCAAAGTAAATACATGGGCTGGGTTTATAACGGCAGCAGGCGAGTGGGGGTAAAACGCAGTGAGCATGATCTTATCTCACTCTGTCAGATTCATTTCCCTCTCAATCTATTCTGGTTATTTGGTGGAGGCTCGACAATGCCTCGCTACTCGCGATCTTTAAAAAAAAACTGGAATTAAATTTCCACTCAGCTGACAGGTGAAGCGCTACCTGCCAAACCAATCTCGGTAATCGCACCTGCCCCTTGCGTTTTTCTCTCTCCTTTCTCCCTCACTAAAAAATGAGCTGCGGTGGCAAGCAATAATCGTTTTATATATTGATTCTGTTAAAGGGCTACCAACCTTTCATGCTTTTCAGTGCATAGCGATAAATATTGACCCTTTTCCTCGCATATTAATTTCCCTCGTTAGAAAACAGTCTTGAATTATGATTTTTAAACAACTTTTGTGTATTAAAGATATTAAGAAACATCAAAATTTCTGTCTTAAGCGAAATTCGTAAGGGGTCTAAATGTAAAGTGAAACCTGACGACTCACAGAAAAATCCACCGAATTCACTCTCCGTCGCAGACTTTATTGCAGAAGCGGCCAAGACGTATTTGTTGTGTGGCTGCTTGTCTTGAAAAAGCAATTGTGCGAAGATTGCTTGGATTCGGTCCAATATCTGCTGCTCGACCGAGGCAAATACACCTTCTCGCAGCTCTGTTTGATTCCCATTATCAAGTGGAATTTTTTCAGCATTTATTCGAATCGCGTCGCAATTTCTCTCTCTATCTCCCAAAGTCTTGAGATGTCATCCGAATATAATCTCGTGGCCACAGTCAAAGCTGTTGTTTTCGCCTTTCATTAATAGTAGAGCTCTTGGCGAATCACGCGCGTGGATGCCGCCCAGCAGAGTTCGACACCCTCTCTTGCAACTTAATTAACGACCAACCGCCGGGGTTTTATTTGTGGCGAGAAAGGTTTTAATCAAAGTTTGTGTGTCTAGACGTACTTCCACGCAAGACTTAATTAAATACTCACTTGATTCGTTTTCGTTACTGCAAGTTGAAGCAACACCGATATCTGGGGGTTTAACCGAATTCACCTGCTTTTAAGCCAGATAAATTGCAAAGTTTATCGGACTTCTTTTTTTTCTTTTAAAGTGCGTTTAATTTCACGATGAAGAGGCTAACAACGTAGAAAAGTACTTCGTACAGTAGAAATTTTATTTGTACATTCCTCTCCGATAATTTTTTTATTTAAGTCTTGGCTTATTTTGAAAAACAAAAAGGGTATTAAGAACCACTCTTAAAGCACTATAGTGAATTCATTTTTACTTGATTTTTCTCATTCCAACTTTGTCTTCCTAGCCAGGGTCTAATTTTTGTTAGTCAAGTTATCTGCTATTATGTCTTTGTTTATTCTCATTGCTATGTACTAGAAAATCCGTACTTTTTACAAATACATACTTTGGTACTTCAAAAATTTAGATTAAATTAATGCATTGGTTATAATGGTTGAGAAGTAGTGAAAGTAACTGTTATATACGGTTATATAGTATTATGTATGATTTTACAACAAATTATTAAGTGATAAGATCGATTTCTAATCTATATGAACAATATTGATTAAACGTCGCACTCGTAATTCATAAAACCAGGAATACTGAATTTTATAAATTAAAATGAATGCGAGATGAATTAAAATATTCAAAATAGTACACCTTAAAAACATACTAGCATTTGCCTAAAATTTCCATCAAATATACCACACGAATTGCGTCATGGCTTTTATGTTGCGTGAGCTATAATCGAGGAAATCAAAAATATAATTTGAGCAGAACCGATTTAACGGCAGCTCCGGGAAGCAGGCGTGACTCACTGACTTGATTGCAGGCTATGCAACGTGGCGTGCGCGCCCGCCGAGCAGGTTGCCTACGTAGTCGGGTTGTTTCGACGGTCGCAGTTGCTCTCGGACAGATTCATTGATCGGCGGTGCGCAAACCCCGCCCGCCTTTCCCAACCCTTGTTGCGTGGCATGGCCGCCGCCGGTCTGCGACCCTGCACCCCCCACGTGACCCGCGGCTACCCATTTCGTTGGCCCGCCGGCTCACGTGACTATGCAAAACTTGCGTGTGACCTTTTAACCTTGGACCACAGCGCGCGCAACAAACTTTTGCCAAAACTGACGCCCCCGCCCGCCCGCACTGCCCCCTTTGTTCTTGCCGTTTTTGCCGCCCTCCCAGCTCTCACGTCATTACTTCTTTCAATTGCCCCTGGCTGACTCTCTGCAACTTTCTTTGTCCGTCTTTGACACCTCTCACAAGCTTTTCCCGCCAAAAGAGGTGACAAGCAAACAAGCCACGACACAGGCAAACATGAAAAAGAAACAAATAAAAAATGAAGAAAATAACTTTTAAGTAAAGCGCAGTGTGGCCACAGAGTAGATTTTTTAATGTGGCGATAGTTTTAAGCAATCTAGAACCATTATAATTGGGTTGTTTTAAATGTTTTAATGCATGGATCATCAAATAATTTTTGTTTTGATCAATATATTATCCTACTCTCTCTGCACTGTAAACTTGAGTTCATGAATTCAATGTAAGACTTAAAAAGTTTTAATTAGTTTATGAGAAACGTAAGAGCATTGTTGGTCCAGCATATACGGTATTTTTAATTAAAATTAGGTTTAAACCTGAAGTTTAGGCATTTTATAAAAAAAAATACTGTTGAAGATCAACGGTTATCACTGTATAGACTTAAAAAAATGAAAATTTACGTTGTCATTTATTGACCAAGCCGTTGGCCCGCATTGTTGAGCGCATGCTTTGCGTGCACAAAAACAATGTGAGAATCCAAACGTCGTTTTGGGGTCGAGTGCGGGCTGATTTGCGCCAACATTTGACTCTCTTGCATTGCCATGACGAGTCCGTTCAGATTTGGAGGATTGCGAAAGCTTTTCGACTCGCTACTTACTGGTTTGCACTTTCCAACATGCTTTGACTCATTTTAATGGACGAAAGAATAGCGTTATATATATTAATAAAAAGATCTCTGTGTGGGGGCAGGAACACAAGCTGGTCCTTTTCTGGACTGGGCTTTAACTCCAATGAGTCCCATATGTTATTCGTTCGCGATGTTTTTGGGACACGGAGTTTTCCAGTTGTTCGTTATCAGGGAGTCGCCCCCTCTCACAAAGAGGTGAACCGGCAAACAATTTAATTTTATTGAAAAATAAATTAAATGAAAAATGGCGTAGTCTTCGATGGGCCTGTCGGAAAATTTTAATATCGACCACTTAAGGCCATGGTTCTAAAAATGTTCCAGAAAAGGCTTAAAATAAAAGGCTTTTCCCAGCTACGGAAAAAATTGGTGATTTGAAATCATTAAAACAGCTTTACGCTATGAAAATAAAATATAGATTGAGGTTCGAACCGCCTTTACTTTTCACCTAGAGTAATTTCATCTAATTTTATAGAGTTAAAAAACATTTTTGAATTAAGGACTTCATTTTTGACTTTAGGAGAGTCGTCACACAGAAGAGAGAGAAGCTCACAAACTTGTTTCACTTAGGCGAGTGGCACCAACCAGGTATAAAATCAACACCAAATATGATGCATTGGAGTAATTTTAATGTAAGCTGCAGATACGTGAATAGCGAGTTGAGCCAGATTTTCCTGCGCTGCGGGCAGAACGAGGACGGAGCCCTGAACGAGTCGATTCCGCAGCTGGCGAAGCAGGACCCGGATCTGTGGGCAGCGTCCGTGATTTTCATCGCTTCAAACCACAAGGGGAACTTCGGACCTGTCACCGACACGCGGTTCACCATTCAGTCAATTGTGTGAGCATCCCAAATAAATTTACCACCTTTTGTTCCCACTGAGAAACCAATTCAACTTTGTCTATCTCACGAAAATTTATAGCAAAATTTTGATCTACGCATACGCTGCCAGTCACCTCGGAGTTGCCCAAGTTTCTGATCGTGTCAAATGCCGCGGCTTTGCAGTTCCCTACAATTCGGACAAAACCACAGAGGGTAACTTTCTTAGTCATCCAAAGATCATTGAAACTGCTCTACGTTAAACTATATGTGTATTTATCTCCATTAGCTTGCAAAGGGTATATAGTAGTTATAAATTTTTTACTTTCTATTTTTATATTTAGTTTGTTTAAATAATCTACAGACTGCAAATTTCAATTACGTTAATATTTGATAAATCATTTTGTTAACAATCCACCTTTAGCTGTTTTAAAAATAATCAATCTCAAGAAAAAAAAATTTATATAGGAAATTTATTTTTAACTTCAAAAAATTATTGTTTGTTCCATTTTGAAGGATGTGCGCCGAATGTTTGTTTGAACAGCGGAGCCCTGACTGCTTGTGCGATGATATTGAAATTGGTCCACCCTAAGGCGAAGCAATGGTTGCATGTTTTCTACACATTCCGGTCGTTTGTGCAGGTACTAGGAGTTTTGCCTTTGGTAGTTCTGTCGGGAGACTGATATCCGGTGTGTATATTACAGAAAATATGTGGTGGTGATATTATTGAATGCGATTATGATACTTACCATTCTGAAATTTCAACTGCTGCTAGTAATAGGGCAATCCTGGCCAAGCTTTCTAAATGTGGGACATTGCCTGCTGACGTCAACACCGAGGACGTGCTGTGTTTTTACACAAGTGTAAGAAGAATTTTCATTTAAAAATATTTCCCTTTTTTGAAAAACATGCTTAAACCATCATCCAACTATACTTAAAATGCAAAATAACCATATTCATAGACTGACCCACGTTAATGGAAGCCTAACCTTTACTTTCAGTGCTGTTCGTTGCTTGTGAACACGCAGCATTTGGCAAACATGGGTTTGGTTTTGGCCAAAACGGGCAAGAACGAGTCAGGCAAGCAGGTTTTGGAGCCACGAGTGGCGCAGTCATGTCTCGCGCAAATGATGCAGGCCGGCCTTTACGAGCAGTCGGGTGATTTTTTCGCCATCACGGGGCTCTTGGCGAAGAGTGGCGTGTCCGGAGGCGTCGTCGCCGTGGCCCACAAGAAGATTGCCATCGGTCTCTTCTCGCCGCGACTCAACGCCTACGGAAACTCGGCCCGCGCCGTCCAGTTCATTAGAGTGAGTCTTCCTCGATTTTCTTAATTTTACTTTCATTAAGTGTCATTTTGCATGCCATTTGCGCAGTCTGCGGGCCTAAATTGATACTTGCGTTTCGTGACGTTCTTGAGAAGCAGCCGCGGCTGAATTAATTGAAATTTTCATTGGCAGGCTGGAGGGTGTGTTTCGCAGGAGTTTCTTTCATTGGCTATGCATATATTATCCTTGGTTCAACATATTAAACTGTGCGGCAGTTCATCGTGCATATTTTGTGAATTAGTTAATTTCATTTGCAGTTTGATGCGCATGTTCTTTTTGGCGTACATCAATTAAATCGACATCTCCATTCCAGTTTCCACGGTGGCATATGCGATTCGTCTTCTCATTCTCATCTTCATTTATCATCTTTACATGTTAGCAACGCATATATTCAAACGTAATTATTATGTCTTAAGGCAACTAGAATTAAAAAATGCATCATCTTTAAATTCGCAACCAAACCAAAAATGGATTTTTTTCTATAAACGCATTAAGCTAATTTTCAACGCCTGAGGAGAATTGTTTCAACTTTAAAATTTTTGAATCCCTCTTCATCTATTTAAGCTAACTGTTCATTTGAAAGAAGACAAAACGTTACTCTTATTGATAGGTGTGGCCGAAAAAAATAGATAAATACATCTTAACGGGTCTTGCCTTTTGCCTCTGATATGGAATTAATCATAGCAATATAGTGATTGGTACATTAAAAACCTATATAGTGTGAAATTTATTAACCTTAGAGGAAATTACTTTTTTAAAGCCCGATTCTCAGTTGGCACAAAATTCCAATATAAACTGAACTAACAATCATTTTTTGGCTCTCTCTTTGCAGGAGCTATCAGTGACAATTCCTGGCATCCATCAGCTTGCAGAGGATGAATTGGAAATTTAGGAAGCTGCTGAAAGCCGTAAAATAAGATTAACTGTGCATCTGTGTGCGGTGCAAGTGTTCGGGGACGCCAAATAATTATTTTTAAATAATCTCTATGCATCACGTTATATGCAGATATAAACTAACATTTTATAATGTTAAGATACCTAATGGAAAATGCCAAATGGGTTTGACACTAACCTCTGTGTTCCAGCAGGGTTATTTTAATAAAAAAGTAATTGATCGTCAATTCTATCTCTTGCAAAATAGGTTTTTCTTTTACAAATTAATCCTATAGAAACATTTTTGGCGGTCGGTGCTGACGTGAATGAGCGTAGTTCGAGCTGCTGGGCTTAGAGGGCAAGAAAGTGAGCACAGTTTCGGGGCCGAGCGCTAGTTCGTCGGTGGTCTACCAGATGTCCAGCCCCCCCTCTTCCGACGCCGGTACTCTTTCGAGCGCACTGCTCAGACAAAAACATCATTATTTTTCGTCCTTTCCCGTTTATCAGACAAAGTCAGCTGACGAATTTGAAGGCGAGAATGGTGTGCACACGGGCGTAAAAAAGCGACTGGGCCGCGATGCAGAGCACCTTTTGGGCCGGCTATCAGCTGGGGGTCTTCCTCTTTCCAGGCTTCAGGGTGACCAGCCTCACCGGTGAGCTGCCATGCCCCGCCACTTAAGACTGACCTCAATTAAAAATATGCCTATGCCCCAACAAAGGGTTTGTTTTCACATGCGTCGCAGTGGGGTCGGTGGCCTTTCTCACGGAGGCGGTCAAATTGTTCCTGCTGACCAGGATGCGCAGAAAGGAACATCGTGTGATGCCGCAACGGGACATTGAGCAGACACCGCTCGTCAGAATCAGGAATCGAAGGTGATTTTAGCGTTTAATTTTTTCAGAAGTCCAAAAATAATTTATTTTTGTAAGTTTTTCAAATACCAAAAACACAAACTTTTTATATTCCATAAAAAAGAATTTAAATGTATTTTGAATATAAACAATATAAAAAACAATCTTTTATCATTGTAACATCCATAATATTTTTGTATAAATGGTATTTATTTTTTAAGTGTTTATTTTCTATAGCAATTCTATATAGCATTTCTTAACAATGCGAGCCCATTGGCTCGCATTGTTAAGGCATTCTCAGGAGTGTCAAAGCAATGAGAGGTATTTGAGCAGTTCGGAGATCTAATACTGGCCATACTGGCTACCCAATGTCAGAGATGGCAAAAAGTGGTTAGCTTAGTGACTCGAATTGCTCAAATTGCTCAACGGGCTGGGAGGCGCACCGGCGCCGACTCGCGGACTCGCTACTTGCTGATATGCACCTTTCCAGCATGCGTGATTTTGACTTCACGGGACGAATGTCTAGCTTGTCAATGCAGTCTTCGGTGCGGAGGCAAGTGGCCCTTGAGTGGGCTGGGTCCCTGTGCGGCCTGGTGCGCCCATTCAATCCGTTCGCGGTGTTATTGGGACCCGGGTTTCAGCATTCGTGCCAGTGCAGTGTGCGCCCTTCCCGGTCCTCCGGTCCTCGGACAGGGATAAAAAGAGCAAAAAAGACTATAATACAAACAAATATCATGGGATGACAAGTCCCAAAGGGAGACCTAATTAAAAATTAAATTAATCGAATTTAATACAATTTTTTCTGTTCCATATGTTTAGGTTAACAGGTGCACAACAATCCCTTCTGAGACATTCGTCTGACTCGGCTGTTTACCTAACGTACACGGTTTCGGCCTACCTGCAGATGTTGGCCGTCATGTCCTTCAACGTGTGGATTTTCCTCTCTGTAGTTCTCGGCACCTCTGCTGGCTACGCCGTTTTCTCCAACACCTCAGCAGCCCAGCAGCAAAAGCTCATTTCCCCCGCTGTGGGTTCAGTGGACGCGTCCGTTGTGCACAGCCCAGTTGACTCGATCGACCCTGAAGTGACCTTCAGCGAGGCCTCCGTGTCTGGCGCCGACACCCTGGACACCACCGCCATTGTCCATAGGACTGAAGACCTAGCTTGACGAGCGGAACTATGCATTCCGGACGAATTTCGCCAATTTGAGACCACTTGCCAATTTTAAGCTGCTGCACAGAGTTTAATATAAATTTTATTCTTCGATTATGTTCTAGCGATTTTAAAGAGTTTAAACTACCAGCGCACAAAAGCTGAAATTAATTTATTTATTTATTGATCCATCATCCTGCCGAATTGCGAACAAACGAATTTGGGAGTGTGGTCTTCGCAATTTTTAAATTTTACCCAATCGAAGATAAATACGTGAGCAAGCCAAAGAGGTTTTAACCTGTTGATTAAAAGAGAAGACTGCCTTTGTAAACATTGATAAGGGAAAGATAATTATATATAGCGCTTAGATTTTGTAAAGATGTGTACACAATTAGCTTGTACGAATGTAAATTGCAAGCTCCAATTTCAGATTATATGTACATATGTGCCTAGAGCCCAATTAAAGTTGATTCCATTTGACAACAAAAACGTTTTCCTTTCACAATCATCAAATTCTATTTTTCAGAACTCACAACTGTCAATAATAAACGCTTAAGGCCAGGCTCTATCTAATAAAAGAAACACACAAATATGAGATATTGGTTAAGTATGATAATATTATCTCATTTCAATCACTGCACAAACATCCACTCAGCTCAAATATGAAATGGTTTTGATAATGAATTTTTGGTAAGCAGCAACGATATTTCTTTAAAAGGAATGCATCCTCAAAATTCTTGCTTGAGGAACACCCCCGTTGTAAAATCTGGAGGCAGACATTTCTTGTGCGAATGCACGTGGCATAATTCAGCTCTCATTCCTTTCTCGCTCGAGATCATAAATGCTAATGACACACTCGACAGTTGATGCAGAGAGGCGCGACACGCAAGTGAAAAGGATTTACTAGCAGTCGACAAATTACTCATCCGCGGCGAGGGCTGCGACGGGAGCCAAGGGATGCATCACGTATTGGGGATCAACTCACCAAAATGAGATTAACTCGCATTATGCAGCAGTAAATCAGAATTAGGAAAAACTGTAAACACGCTCAGACAAGCTAAAAACGGAACGTCTCGAAAGCTGTCCTCTTCTCTTATGCGATCCCCTGCGCACCAGGAATAATCAGCAAAGTCTCTAGAAACACAATGAAGCGATTAATTTTGGAATAAAGTTTGGAGCAATCGCTCTGTTCATAGTCTGTCCAATGGCACCTTTTCGTGTGTCTCTAAAAATAAAATGAATTACTCAGAGTCATAGAGATTTTGTAATTTAGTGTTTCCGGTGCCGCTGGACACGTTGGAGCGAGGGAAGCGCGCATCCCCGGCTGAAACGCAATGTGGCACACGCTCCCTGAGGGGCTCACCCCCGAGTGAGAGCCTATAAACACACCACTTAACCCCCAAGAGTTGTGACACTTTTGGATTGTCACTTTGGAAATGTTTCGCTCCTCGCGTGTGTGGGAAACTTTAATTTGTGCATCAACGAGAGCTTCCAAATTTCTGAGATAATTTTTTTACTGATTGTATTTTTGGCACAAGTCATTAAGGTCTCCAATAAGAGTTTTAAATTTTGTTTAAAATAATAAATTAACGCCCTTTTAATTAAAATATAATTAAAGCCTTCTGCGCTGCCATTAAGGGCATACAGACCAACAATAAGACTTAAAATTGGTTTGACCCACCCGTGCCTCCCATCCAAAAAAAACAGTTTATGCTACACTTAACCTGCCAAATTTCAAGTAAATTTACCAAGCATGCAATGTGGATTGCTGAATGCCTGTTAAAAGTTGATAATCAACCTAATGAACGAATAAGTATAATTGCCTGAAATTAAAAAGATAAATTTCGTGCAGGCAGATGTTGGAGAACGACGTAAGGCGTGTTGAATTTTGTTAAACTAGAAAATATCACAACAATACGAAAGTCTCAAGTCTCGGATTCCTGCGCGTCCCGCTCTGCTGCGTTCTCATGGGTCTTTGGGGGATTTGCGTCTGTGTTTGTGAGGCGAGATGGAGAAATATTGCCACTCGGCGCTGTCGCATCTTCACAGAGAGCAGCGGAACTCTTTTATTGTCGCGCATCTGGAAACCATACAAGCGAGAATTTGAGACAAATATGCCAAGAACAAATAATCCCGACACTTCTTGATTTCCTCCCTCTCTTATGCGCTTTCCTTTTTCTGCCATTCAATTTACGATCAGCTCGCGTTTTGATTAGGAAAACAGACGCGTCGGAAGACGGCCTCGTTAAAGAGAATATTTTTCTGACGTCCGGGACAGCTTATTTTGTTTCATTTTCAAAGTGATTGCACACAGTTTGGTTGAAAATAGTAGATTTATTTCAGTGACTTGTGTTTCAGAATGAGCAATGAATACATGCAAAAACTTACAGGCACTTTTTGTTCTTTAGAGCTTTTAAAATGCTCCCATACTGTCAGCTTCATTTGGCACTATTAAATACATTTCGCATCAAACGCAGATCTATGATCTTTTCTTTCTCTAATCTAAAAACTTATGCAACTAGAACTTTTGATTTTTGTTACAATTTCTTTACATATACAGTCGTCAGACTCGCGTGTGTGTAAAATGCACACATTATTTTGGTTTTGTTCTTTGGCAAATTTCGCGTCGCCCAAGAGGCACACTATGAATGTCAATGCTGCATCAGATAGTCCGCCTGATGCTCAGGCACCTCCGTCGTTCTCAGGGTCGCTTCAGACGAGGGTCTAGGACTGATCCGCTCGACGATGAGACTCAAACAGTCGAGACTCGAAGTGCCACTGCTCTCACTGCCCGAGGACATATCGTTCGGTCCTGAAACATTTCATAAAAAATCTCATTAAAAAAATTTGACTTATCCAAGTTCATAAAATAACTGTTCTATCGTGATAGCAAAATTAAAATGCATTGAAGCTCAATTAAGAGCAATTATTCCCATTGCTTTAGAAATTTGCAAGGATATCTATCATTAAACCAAAAAAAGACTTTATATATAATTCGGTAAACCGAGTGTTCTATTTTTTCTTTTCTCTTCCTTTCTTTATTTTGACCTGTTTATGTAGTTCAAACAGAAATTAAAACCTGTACGCAATTTTTGCATGCATGAGCATTTGTATGGATAATATTTTGTATTCATTCGTCAAAATACCAAAAGCAGTCAATCAATTTTGTGATTTTTACGGTTTCAATGCAGTGAAAGATTTTCTTAAAGATTCCTAATTAGGTCCTTTTTGCACGATGCAATGAAATAACGGAAACAAACGTCATCTCTATCTCTAGAGCAATAAAAAAACGTTTGTTCTCTTTTCTTTGCACTCATTGTCAGAAATGAATGCAGGCGTACGTGTTCAACGATCGCTTTATGATTCAAAATTCTTTCCAACTAATGCTGTAGAACAATTTTTTAGGGGTTGGATTTTTATATATTGTGTATCGTTTCTTATCTTCCAAATTCTTTAATCAAAATCAATTCAAACACAGAGGAAACAAAAATCTCGCCTTTGCTATAAATTTCATACGAGTGGTGCTAATACTAAAAGTAGTTCGATAGCTAAACGAGCAGAAAATGGGAAACTACGGAAATAAGTACAAACAAAATAATCCCATTTCACTATATTTAAAAAATGTCCGTTTGTCGTTAATCAACATAAGAAAAGCTGTCCTAATCGAGCTGAGAGGACGAGGCATCTCACTCAGCAAGCCACCCACAGCGATGCATCTTATCTAATTCAGCTGCTAATTAACATGTATATGAACAATATCCAAGAGCCTCAAGCGTATATGTCATCAAGGCTGAATTTAAGTGAGCGGGTCCGAAAAACACCGCACGTAATTCAAAACAGAGCTGGGTTGCTGCTTCCAAGCCGCAACTCATTACGCACACCTAAGTTGCTGTTTCAACTGAAGGTGGCATTCTTAAAACACACACGCATAACATTCGAAAGCGGTCTGGATGGAAAAAGCCGACGGCACGAATGTATAATTTGGAGTGACTCTAAATTTACCCTGCTGGGTGGCTGAGTGACGCGCCACTTAATCCATGTCCCTTATATTAAGCGCCCACACACCAAGAGGCATTTTCAAAAGCGGCCTGTACAAAGAGACACACGGAAAATAGACCTTTCGCAGTTGACACTGGCTTTAATAGCAATTCATTTTCAAAATGCAGACGTTTTTTGCGAGTCTGCAACGAAATGCCTCCCTGGCTCCTGTGGCCACTGGTGCAGTTTCTATTTTAGATTGTTAGTATTTCTCAGTTTTACGCATATCAAAAGCACGTGCGATGTAAAAATCCTGTTTCTCAATTTATAAATAGTGATGTCTGTATAATGAGAGTAGTTTTGAGCTCCTGGACGAAAATGCTTATCTAAAAATTGCTTTTAGTTTTTTCACAATAGTCGGATAATTTTAAACGCCCAGAATAATGCATCCGGCGAGCGATGTCCGCGATTTGACAGCCCATATTAACCAGCATATTAGCGCGGCAATTTTTCACCTTCCACTCAGCGCGGGCCGCTTTTTTCAACAGCCGAAACTTCTCACCAACATTATTTCCTGTCAAAGCTGTTACACGAGCCATTTAAATTTCTGTTTCAAAACACTCTTAGATATTAATGTTTTTGCTGAAATTGTTTGAGAAGAATGTAAAAAGATGAGGGTACGAAAATAGCTCAAAACCTTTCGCGGAGTTCGAAGCATGTTGACGCTTCTGGATTTTCTTTAGATTTAATATTATTGGTCTTCATCTCTTGATGAAAAAAAAAATTCTGTAAACAATTTTTAATTTGAATATGTTTTAGAATATGTATATGAACGATTAACATTGTACAATTTACAATAGAAAAAAATCTAGCGTTGCTCCGTATATGTTACTGCTCTCTTGAGAGCATAGTTAATTTGCTTTGCATTCGAAAAAAAATGATAAGTACTTGTACATGGCTCTTTTACTAAATTTTCAATCACACGTTGGGAAACAAACGTTTGAACAAACCCAATGATGGTATCCGTGAAAAGCGTGTCGAGTTAACATATTTGTTTTTTAAATTTGCTTGTTTCCAAAATCCATCAGACTTTGCTGTTATATTGAAAAAATTGCAATCGATTGAATCTGCTTCAAAGCTTATATATTAGTAACAAATCTGCTGTAAGCACCTGCGATGGGAAGTGAAATTTTATTTTTTAGATCGTCGACAAAATAATCAGTTGGAACTAGTTTGTATACAAAGCGAGATTTCATTCTTTTATCGAAAGCTCTTTGAAAACTCTATAAGAACGAAGTCTTAATTAGACTTAAACTATATCTTGCTACGGCCTTCGAAGCCGTATGAAGCAATTAGTTAGATAGCTAAATTTAATAATTTATTAGCTGCAATGATGCAAGAATATGACAAATATTTTAGTTTAACAGTAACATGAATCGATTCCCTAACTTGAATCACGCTGTTTGTAAATAGTCGTTCCTTGGAAAGTCACGCATAAATGGTGTCCAGAAGAGCACAGTTTAAATTTATTTGCAATTTCCATTTTTTTTATTTTGATGTTTGGGATTTTTTAAATACGTCACATTATTTGTTGACTGCAAATCAATTTTAGAACATCCTCAACCTACACTTTAGAATTTTGGTACTCATCACAGCTATTTTGAATGTGCCACTTTGATTCAAGCGATGAATCAACGAGCATTTTCAGAGGCGTGAAAGATGCATTGCTACGGGCAGAAGACAAATGATTTTAAATATTCGGTTTGGAATTTTCATGTGACAAAAACAAATGAAGGCGATAAAACTATTAGAAGCGAACGGAGCAGGACGGGAAATAAAAAAGTCTAGCGCGTCCTCAGGCGCCTCTTCTGTTTTATCGCCGCTGCTCGGTGTGTATTCCTCTCGCACCCCTATTTTTGTTTGCTAGAAATAAAGCTTTTGTTTCTCAAATAGTGACAATGAGCAAGACAATGAGACACTCTGCTCGTTATTTTTTCAGCTTATTCTATCCGTCTCTCTCCTGGGAATGAATCAGTTTACGCTGTGGAAATTATATTATCTTCGAGTGAAGAAGCAGCCACTTCAATAAATTAGCAAGCCACCAACACCAAATAATAAAGTCACTTTTTAATGGCTCGTCCAACACAATGCGGCTGAAGAATTTTAATTGCGCCGTTTACTAATCGCACTGGGACAAAAAGCATTTATGGCCTAATCGTTATTGATGCGCCAGCCTCTTCGAAATAGACCGACATAGTCAACGCAAAACCAGCTGCTCGAGTTCTACTGAGATTAGATTCGCAGCCGAATTTTAACAGTATGTACGAAAATTTAAATGAAGCTGTTCTCTACCTCGGTAAACATTTTGTTAAAGGACCATTTTAATTGTTCCTGGCTGAAAATTCATAGGACCTTGTCTTAAACTTGACATATCTGCTGCAGCGGCCGCCCATAAAGAGATAGAGAAAGTACTGTGATTAAGCTGTCAAATAATCGACAAACAAATCAACATTTTTCACACTCAGCAGAAAAAATACCAATGGTTTCATGAAATTTAAGTTTTAACTTTGCGGAAATAAACTAATAAACTTCGGGGTAGATAATGCTTTAGAAATTTAGCTTGTGATTTTCGTACTGATTTGTAGAAAAAGGGAAGAGCCGAATTCGAAAATAACCCGTCTTGAGTAAAGAGCTTATCGTTTGATCAAGGCATCGCGGTATTTTTAAGCATTTCAGTATGGGCCATTTTTTTAAAAGTGTGTATCTGATGGATGCGGCGGGACTTTTTGCCCTTCCTGCGAGCGTGGTGGCTGTTTTCCAAATGCCGCGCAGGGCTGCTAGAGGCGTGTGCGTAAAATAAAAGCTGGCTTGTAAGCCCCCCGCGAGTTATTTGAAGCTAGGCCTAATCTCGTGTCCTTTTGATCGTAGACGACTTTATTCGCCGCTTAATTCTCCCGCCGCTAATTAAGACGCGCGCTTATTTCATTCCTGCGCCGTTACTTAAACACGCATACCTCGGCCTGGTGGTGGCTGCGGCTGCAATTATTTTGTTATTGCAATTTCGCTTGCAGCTCGCATTCGTAAGTTAATTGGACGGTGGGCAGAAGATGGAGATCTCGGTGTGTTTGTGTTTCGGATATTTATGTGACTTCTACAACTGTAAATATATACCTATTTTGAAATGTTTAATTAACGTTTCTCAGCTGAAATGCTTGTGAAAAAATCAAACAGTGATCTACGATACATTGTTGAGTAAAAGTTAGTGAAATTGGAAATAAAATCAAATATTATATTTTCTTATTACAGTTTGTATTGGTTGTCTACCAGAAAAAGTAAACTTCCAAGGTTTCAAAAATTTTGTGTGCAAAGTGTATTATTTAGATATTTTTTAAATTGGTCGTAAAAACTGACGAAAACAAGTCGAACGATTTGTTTGAAGATATGCTTCTCGTGAGTCGCAGAACACGCGGCTGACGTCTTTGGAATAAGTCCATTTGACCACGGACGAAATATTTCAGTTTTTCGTGCCATGAATCCGTCACTTTTTATGTTTTAATTCCCTCAGCTCTCGCGGGGGTCTTTTTAGTAAATGGTGCAGAGGAGGAAGCCGCGAAAGAACGAGCTTGGAGAGCGCGCGATGTTTACAAATCGCTGTTATTTTTTCTCTGCGGCCATACATCTCCTGCCCTTAATGATATTATGTAATCCCACCTAGTTATTTTGTTGATATAATTACTACGGCCCAAAAATAGACACTTTTACATATGTAAGGCTATTAATTCAAGAGTGAAAACTTTGTATTTTGTTCCTGCCCCTTGAGCGTTGAAATTTCTGATCTGTATTTTCTATTTACTTACAATCAACGCACTTAACAGGGGGAAGTCCTCAAGTTTTGAGTAATCTGAAAGAGCAAATCAAAACATACAAGCTTACGGGAAGTTGGGCAATAAAAGAAACACGTAAATTTCCTCGAGAGTCGGATCGGGAGACCTAATAGAACTAAAATTACACTATTGCTTGTTGTTGAGGAGAGCGAGGCGTCGAAGAGAGCGGAGAAAATTAAGGCACACTCATGAAACTGCGACACTTTAAAACATCACGTTAGAATACAGAAAAACACACTCAAAGTTTTAGACAAAATAATGCCTCGCGCGCTCTCGGTGATGAAACGAAGAAGAGCTCTTTGAAGACGGATCCTATTTACAAAATAATCAGCCCTCAGAAGTCGCAATTCAAACGACGGAGGCTTCGGCTTTGATTTTCGCGCGGATTGCTGTCAAAATTAAATCACGGCTGGGGGATGCGAGGGGATAAATCTGCGCATAAAGTGAACGCGTGGACCAGCCGAAGAAAATTCGCCGGCCAGTTGATTGGCGGTACACTTCGCCAAGAGATATTTTAATTTGCGGCCATCGAGTGTTGGGCCGAGAGGGGCGACATCAAATTTTATTCGCCCCGCCCGACGCTAAATTGGACAAAAATAGAAACAGAGACTCATTCATTCCTGATTTTGTTTGCTAGCGCGCGTATTATTATAATTGTAGGGGCACCGCGTGTTTTCAGTCCCGGCCTCTCCTCGCGCGCACGGCTATTCGCAATGCCAATTTTTAATGGGGCCTGCTGCGTAATTGCGCAAATTCACGCGTCGTTTAGCCTGCCGGCTAAAAAGTAACACACTCATTTACACTTGCACGAATTAGACGCAACCCTGCGACTTCGCTGCCAAACGCTGCGTTTCACAAGTTTAAATTAACAAATTGCAAGCTTTTAATTTCTTAGAAAATATACAATGAATATAAAAATATTCATTTTTAACTGAAAGAAAATGTTTGTTTAGAGCAGATCAATCGAAAACTTATTATATATATACGTGTAGAGTATTTTATTTGTCAACGAAATTCAAGTTGACATTTTGCTCCAACAGAGAAAACTTTTCCTATTTATTTTTAGGCTCACTTTACTTTAAAGCCTGTCAGTTTATGGGTGAGTTAAATGTCTGCTATACCTCCACCACTCCCTTGATGCCTAAAACTGTTGTCGTGTATTACCAAGCTGCACGATTTATACTCTTTTAATTTCCGAGGCATTTACTTCTAAGTGTCGTCTGTTATTTTACACTCATTCTAGACTGCAAAGAGGGTTGGAGCCAGGATGTTCCTCGATTTGCCGGGAACTGCACTGCCTGATAAGAGCGCATGTGACAGAATAACGGCAGCTGCGAGCGCATTTTGGACACAATTTTTGTGCTCAAGTATTTTGACATATGTCATGTAACATGGGGATTTCATTAATTTATTCCTATAACTAGATTGATTAAACTGCTTGAACATTTATATCTCAATCAATTTCCCTCTAATGAGACCATTAATTTGTTTTAAAATCCAAAGAGGAAAAGTTTGCTAAGTAAATTAGCACTGTACGGTTTACCAAAATGCGAGAATGGTCTGAGATTTTTATTCATAAATCAAGTTCATAATCCCAAGAAGGCGAGGAAAAATTTGCAGGCTGAAAATACAACTTGGCGCAAAGCAATCAAAACGTGTAAATGTGGTGTAAAAGACACAAAAAAACTGTTCTCTTTTTGTTGAAGTGAGATGTCAACACGCACTACTTATTTTTATGTGGTATAAAACAGAATTACACACTTAAAGGGCCGGAAGCCTCTCAAGCTTCTCGCGTTCGCCTTGCCTTGCCAACATCAAAAGCGGCGACTCTAAAATTTGACGACGCGTACGTATTCCTCCTCTGTCGCGTCCTCCGCTCCGAATTATGCGACCATTACATTTTTCCGACCCGATTTTATTGAGCTGCAGCTCGAAAATGTCAGTTATTTATGTCAACTTTTGGCCTGCGTGACCGAGCACGCGCTCAATAAAATCGGGAAGAAATATGAGCGGCTCTCAATTTGAACAACTTCATCAGGTGAAACAAACATCGTTTTCATGCCAAAGTTATGTGTTCCAGACATCAGCCTCTTTCGCAACACGAATTTAACCGTGGAAACGATTCTTGAATAAATTCTTGCTCAATCTGACGCGTGACCATTTTGTATTCATTTCGTGAATGTGATGATAGTTAGAACAAGAACCAAAATTTGTATAAGAGAAAAGGATCTCTAAATATTTTAACTCCATACTTTCTCACTTTGAGTATGAACGTGTGTTGAGCTGTTTTTTTTCACAGAACGGCTCATGACGGAGTGCAAATCAATTTTTTGCTGCTCTATAGCTTGTCAAAAACCATTTGTGTAGTTTTCCAACCTATTCAAAAATTGAAGGAGAACTCAAATCGAAAGTACACATTCTTATTTTTTATTGTTTGACTTGATAATAATTTTACAAAAATATATTATAGTCCCAACAAACAGTGAGTTGTAATTTAATGCACCTTTGGTCATGCAAAAAGAGTATGTCATGATAATTAATATTTTTTATAGTTATCAGTTCAAATATAATAAATATATATATTTAAAATTCGGATGATATTTTCTCTTTATAAATCCGGCATAAAAATGTCGGTTTAATTGATTGATGTGATTTAATAGGTCTTTAACCATTGAGAAATTTGTATAACTAAAAATAAAAAACCGTGTTGAATTGATGTTAAAACTTAATTTTTTCCGCAAGGGAATTTTGGTTTATAAGCCTTAGCCGGGGAGTATAATTGTGGAAGAGTTGTAGGGAAAAAAGAAATAAAACATTTTTACCTTTCCCTCATTGAGAGCATTAATACGTTTCTTGATTAAAACAGAACCGCGTCCAAAATAGACTGCGCAACTTAGTTAATTGAACGTGTTCCGCTCTTTACGGCACACATTTGAATAAAAGACGACACTTTCTCTGAGTACCAAACACTCCCTACAAAATGAATTAATTAACCTTTCACTTCTCTAGGAGGCGACGTCCGTTAATTAAAATGGAAAGAATCCGGCGCGATTACATATTTAGCACGAGAGTAGTGCTCGCGCACCCATTTTGAAATGAAAAGCGAGTCGCCCATAGCTCGGGATTAATTAATGGTGACTCGTGCATAATGGCGTGACTAATTAGCCGGCCGCGCAGTTTGACACACACACACCACGCGGTGGAGTCTAGAGAGCGGAGGGTAAATGGTACACATCTCCCTCTCCGGGCAGCCGGCCAGATATTTAAATTGAACCGTGTTTTATGACCCTGATAGGTTTAAATCAAAAACTTTTCAGGAGATTGACGCAAACGAGAGCGGCGGGTGCTACACAGAGGAGTGAAGAGGCTTTTATAGACTCGTGTCTCTAGAGTTATTGAGCATCTATATAGTATTCCACAAATAGACTAGTCACACTCATTTCTGTTATATTGATATCTCGAGAAAATATTTTGTTAAATAGTTGATTAGTGGCAAAGGCTAGAACTTTCCGCTGAAAGATTTGTGAGGCGATAGAGTAAATCGTAATTAAAAATTTCGAAAGTTAGGATTTTTTCAGAGAGCATGTAATAAAACACAGCATAAAATATTCAACCCCTGCGATAGTTGAAGACGGTAGAGCTGCATTATTGAGTTCGTTTTTAATTTAATATTTTAAATCACCCAACGCAGCATTGATTCATATACCTTCTTATCAAGTTCTACTAACGCTATTTTAGATTGCAATTCGATTTATTTTCTGTAAAACATAGTGCGAGATTTATGCAACTTTGTATATCATTCACTCACCAATCTGGAGCTAAATAAAATCACCAGAATCAAAGGTAATCTATACCCAAATGTCGTATTAAGATGCCAGTATAAAGTATAAACGTTATAAAACTTATGTTCGTATACCAGGATATTTTAACGTTTTTCAATGGAAATGCCAAGAACGTAAAGCCCTTCCGGCGGCAGTAAAAAGCGTCCAATGAATCAGCTTGCGCGAATTTCTGCCTCTTTTTGAATCACCCGAAATCAAATGCACGTGTATGCATGCTGAGCGCGCGAGATTTGACTATTTTTAGCGAGAAGAGTGTGTTGGAGAAAAATGGTCGGTCGGCACAGTGAGATGTCGGCGGATGACAGAAGAGTGACGTCGAGGAAACCCTAGAAGCAAATTAACCGCTTGGGTTGCGACCAGTCCCTCTCGGCATAAGTGCTCCCGAATGTGTTGCTCTTTCGGCCGAACCTGCCTTTTAGCGGGCCAATCTGTTTTCGTGCTGACAACAAACGCGCGCACTCGTAAAAGTGTATAAAATGCGATGTGTGATGGAAATTAATACCCCGCGAGAAAGCGAGCCGTCGGATATTATTTTTAGCGTCACTTCTAGAGAGGCATCGAAAAACACATCCTAACAATTATTTCCCATTAGCTTTGATGCTGTAAATAGCTTGGCGGCAATCAGCGCCGATTCGTTTTAATAATAATCTAGAGATAATTGTCTAAACTAAACAAAATCAGATCCAAAGATACAGTTTTATGAGACATTATAATATTATGTCAGAAGAAATTAAAGCATCTTCCTCGGCGTGCGGTGAGCTGTTTATTTTTCCATATTTTCTACAGAAAGGTCCTGCTCTACTAGTTTCGGCTTCTGGTTGCAGCCCTAATTCATAAGCTTCCAGCTCTTTCTGGAGACACATACTATCAAACTAATATATTGAAAGAAAAATAACTTCATTTAGAGACTTTTTTTGGTGGATACTAATTTAAACAAAATTGATAAAATAATTTAATACTCTTCTCGTCACTATTTTCCCATTTAACGGGATTTTTTATGTTTCGTCTCAAACATCGCAAATTTGGGATTATACTGTTTAGCTTTCTTAACAAAATTTGTAGCTCTAGATGTGTTCTGGGCGGCTTAATATTACTAAAGTCTCTAGAACCGCAACAATATTTTTATAATGTCTACCCAACAGAAGCACAGCATGACGACGCTCCTATAATCTGAAAGTCAACTCTGTCCCTATGGAAACACAAAAAGTAAAAGTGATTTTTCATGTCCGAAATTTCGTGTTACTGGTCGGCGTACTGATTTACCACCGCGGACATAAATCAGCGTGCGCGCGGGCGTTATTACAATGTCGGATGGTGTCGCCGGTCCAATAACAACACCGTGTAACACACCATTCACGCCAAGGCCGGGCTGCAAAAAGCGCTAAATCTTCGCACGCACCGTGAATTTGATTTGTATAATGAAGACGCCTGAGAGCATCATAAGGGTACACACACACACACGCGGCGGGATCGCAGCCAATGGCGAGTTAAACCGACCGAGCATTTATCTGAAAATAGCGGCCGTGTGACATATAAAATATTTCAAAACGACATCTTAGCGCGGACGAGTCGCTAAATATTTTTAAAAATAGCCGCGTGGCCGAACTGCAGCAGTCGCGCGAGAGGCGTTGAATCGAATTGAGAGGCTATTATTTTTTAATTTATTCGTCGTCAATTTTGGCACGGCCAGCTACGCCGAATCCGAACGTGTTAAAGGATTTCGCGCAGTTTCTCGCGCCTATTTATTTCTTTCATTGATGTTGCTCGCGCAAGGATATAAATTAATGCCATTAATTTTTGAGGCCCCATCAGAAATAGTTGTGTTTGTTTTAAAAGCACAATTTAAATAGAAACCTGGCTCGAGACCGCACACCACGCTTTTAATCAATGCTGCGGAAAAATTAGAGGTACTTCAGCACAAAGGAAATGTAACTGAAATAACGTATTTCATGAAAAAACCTATAATATGAAAATAATGTTTTCCCTTTTGGCGGTAAAATTGAGTTGTTCCATCAACATGCTCATTCCTGCAGGATAGCAATCTAAACACGTAAAAATTTTATACAATACCACAGATGATTCCTCTGAACTGAACTCGGTTAAAAGATCGAAAGTAATTAATTCCCATTATTTCTGTAATTGAAGCACAGCTGTCTCATTAACAAATCTAAAAATTCCAAACTCCATCGTTTCCTAATGAAAACTATTTCAAAGAGTGGAATTCTGCTCCTGAAGCTCAAAAGGGAAATAGAATAGGAACAACTTGTGAACATTTAGGAAAAACCTAAAATGTAATAGAGCAATTGGTTAGAGCGTGACGGGACTGGAATTATGCAGAATTATTCAATTCAATTCTATAAAAATCATAAAAAATATTTACGAAATTAGCTAGAAAGGCATACTAAACAACACAAACCTTTTGCAGAAATTTCTGAAAACCATTTCAAGCAAGCGTAAATTAATATGGTTTAAGAAAAACTATGAACACAAATAGCCACTTCTTGATTCTACAAAACAAGAATATCCAAATAAACCATCCCGAGTATCCCAAAAAAATTAACAAAAAATCATATCAAAACTCAACTTAAGTTAGTCAGCAGTTTTGCAATAAATGTATGTCTGAGATAGTTTTTAAAGCCTGAGAGCAGCCCTTGGAATGGGATAATGCTCCCAGGCGCGCCTGCACCGAAAACAACAAAAATACAGAGAGCATGCAGCATATTTAATTAGAGTGCGAGTTGCTGTGTGAAAAATCCGTCTTTTTCACACTCGGTCGCGCGGCGACAAGGAGGAATTGTCATCGGCGGCTAGTGCTCCTCGGGCGATAAGTCAGGCAGGGAAGATGAAAGGGCAAGAGTAATGAGAGGGCGTAGGTGGGTCGATTAAGCGCGAACCGCCGTTTCGTTTCGCCTGCTCTGCGCGCGATGCTGAATGCAACATGTGTCTCGCATCTTCTCGCACCGCCGAAACCAAAATAAAAAGCAGCAAGCAGCAGTCTCGCGGCGTGTACGTTTTAATGAAACGCCGTTTGTTTTTTGCCCTCAGTGCGCGCGGGCACATTTTAAGAGAAGAGCCCTTTCTCATCATTCTGACACCAAGTAATTAGATCGGGCACTCTAGCCGCCTCAAATTATTTTAAAGCATGTGCACTTTGGGGCGATGCGCAGAAAAAAGCCAATTTCGGATCAGATTTACTCGAGGGAGTCATGGGAAAGGACTAACTCCCTCTTCTCTGCTGCGAGCCAATTCTAAAACAATTTGTTCTTTCCTTCCCATTAATTTTGTTGCACCATCAAAATAAAACTCCAAGAAATGTCTTGCATAAAATTTTTAGATTAGGTTTTGGGATTACATATGTGTTGCCTATAGTATCTCTCTTCAACTAGACAGATTGGGCAGCAAAAATTATTGTTTTGCTCCATTTTTTTGCACTTGTCAACAAAGGAAAAATCAGATTTAAAATCAAATCCTGAATTAGAATATTTGGCTTTTGAAACAATTGAAAGGAAATCAAAGTAGATCAGAAATTTGTGTCTTCGTCCCTTACCTTTTATTGGAGGGTATCTGTGACTCAGGTTGGTGTGGAAGTTTTGGAGCCTCTCGGAGACGTAGCTCTGGTTACTGTTTCCATTGCTCTGTAAAACAACAAAAATGAACATTTACTCTCCATGTCATGGAAATTGAATACAAACAAGATAGTCTCTTCATGCGGTGTAAAAAACGGATGTTATGTACGGGCCTGTTGACTGCACTTTTAACACATTTTTAAGACGCTTATTTTCAAGTGCCATCTTCCTTTTCTTAAGTAAATTTTAGTGCGTGGAAAAAAATCAGAACCACGACACACGCTGTCCGATTTGGAAGGAAACATTAATAAAAATTAACTCGCAGGCCAAATAAATGTGTCAAATGTGGCGTGAGGGTGCAAGAAAAGAAAGTGCCGACGAAGAAGATGAGAGGTATTTTGACAGAGTGCAACACAGACCGCGTGCGTCGTGGGCTGTTTCGGGAGATATCATAAGTGCTGGCGGCACATGAGTTCATTCATGAAAATGTGGGACTGTGCGTTTTGTGCTTTTGATTTATGACGTTCCCATCGTCATTCAGACATGAATGGATGAGGGCACTATGAGACATATGTGCAGGATGCAGTCAAAACGCAAATAAAATTATCCCCAAGTAAACAAAAATCGGGTGAAACTGTGTCAGTTTAAAATAAAATGAAAAAATCAAAATAATTCGGACAAATCATTTTCAATTTTTACCTGGACCGAAATATTGGTACAAAATATAAATAGAACTCCGTTGAGACTAAAGATAATTTTTATAACTCAAAATATATAACCTTGTCTGCTGCTGAAAAATCTTCCCGTTATATTATATATGTTTTCTAACTCTCTTAATTTCAATTTCTAAAATTTGGCAAAAATGCGATGAAGTTTCAACACTCTTCTTATTGAAATATTAACAAAAACTCCTACAGTAAAATTTAGTAAATTTTATTCTTAACGGTTCCCCAATAAGCATCAATCTAACGTTCACCCAATAATTCATTTAACTTGAAAAAGAAAAGCAAGTCGACAATATTCAGATGCGGCACACATGGCCGTGAAATTTATAGCCCCCTCTATAGCAACGTGTTAGCTTGGATCCGATTACAATAAGAAACTCAGGGCTAATGAGTCACATTTCATTAGCCCGCGCCTAGAAATTTTGTCACGGTGCTGCTACATTATTGGCTTGCTAATTGCCGAGTAAACCCTTGCTGGTGCAGGCAGCCGTGAAAAATAATCTTTGCACACCATAGAGAAAAAAGTTGCGAGCGTTGATGTCCTCTAAACATCGGAGATAATATTTGGATCGTTATGAGCTCCTGATGGTCCCACACATGGTGACAGACGTGCGTAAACATGGTTATGTTCCCCTTCCACGACCACCATACACGAAAAAGTGAAAGACAAAATTCAATACTGAAGGGATCACAATGTTTAGAATCAAACTTAACAAATGTAGGCCTGTTTTTGTTTGGTTTGATTGATCACGCAGCGAAATTCTTCACAAAGCCGACAGCCAGCCTTTTCGAAATTTGATTGGGGTGCGGGCCGCTGTGGAGGAATCTCAGCGCTAATTGGAGCGGGGCCAATTTTTTCATTACCGCGCAAATAAAGAACCTGTAGAATGCCGGCTAACAACATTTTTCGATCGGTTTCACGTCCGGCAAAACTTTTAGCCTAATTACTTGTCGCTCAAGAAATCGAGAGTGATTCTTTGGAATAAAAGAAAATTTGTACTCACATGAAGGTAGTCCCTGGCGCAGGACTGGCCATTGCTCATCTGTAGGTTAGTCGCCGGTTCTTCATCTCTGCCTGAGAGCACCTCCTCCAGCGACTCGATGTAGTCGATTGCGTTGCGCAGAATTTCCACCTTTGGCAGCCGTTGGTTTGGGTTGCTAGACGTTCGCCTTTTCAACGTTTCAAATGCTTCATTCACCTGAATCAAATATAAAAAGAGATTGAAATTTCAAAAAAAAAATAATAGAAGTGGGAATCATCGAAAGAGAGCATTAGCGAGGAGACGCGAAAAATCTACATTAACGCATCAAAAACAAACTCTTCAAGGTGGTAAAACTGTGGAACGACCTCTACCTGCCAAGTTCAAGGACTGAATCCCCCTGTGCTAAAAGTACGTGAGAATCGTGTAAAATAATCAAGTAATACTTTTTTATTTGTGCCTTAAGCCAGTACAAATGGCGAGAGATTACTCTTGTATACAAATGGTTCTTCATTGGGTCTTGTGTCATGTTTGGAAATCTATTTTCTTTAAACTTTCCGATTGCATTATCTTAGACCAAATATTTAAATTTTTGCACAAAGATTCATCAATATAATTAAAGTTTAAAAAATATTTAAGTTATGCTTGCTATCATAATTTTCAATAGACATCACAAAAATTGCTAGCAATTTCGATATATTTTTAATCTCTCTATACGCGTGGGTTAAAATTTTGCTCGCAAATTATTTTCTGTATTCCATAAATTAATTGAAAATTCTATTCCATCTATTGTGAGTTCTATTTCAGTGTGACGGACCAACCCTTTAAATTAACAATTCATCATGCAAATTAATGGGAAAAAAGCGACCTGATCGAGCGAGGAGATTGTGAGTGCAATTATTGTGATAAATCAATTAACTTCTACCATTTCCTCGACCGAATAAAGATACCTAACTTTTTATCAACCTGACAAAGCAAAAACGAGCAATGAATATTTAGATCCTTATATATTTTCTTGTCTGTTGCACACCTTTCTTTAGTGTTCAATTAAATTTTCATCTATAATATATAAATTTCACGAGACTTGAAAATTTCTTTTTCTTTCGAACTTCACCCTCAGCCACAACCAAGATCCATTTAAAGAATGTTATATTTAATAAACTTGAAAGTTTTATTTTCAATATATTCACCGTTGAATTTTTGCTCTTTTATTGAATCGCAGAGTTAGAGATTTTTCATTTCTCTCTTAAAATACCTTTCTGAGTCGTCGGCGTTCCCTGAGGGTGGCTGCCCTGCGTCTGTCCTTGGCGATGGTCTTCTTCTTGCAGGCCTTGCACGCCCAGGTGAGGCACCGAGGTGAGTCGTCGTGCGTGTGCATGCTGTCGGGGGCGAGGACGTGGTCCGCCTCGCTCTCGTAGTCTAGGTCATCCTGCAGTTCGCTCAGGCTGGAGCTCGAGTCACACGACGGCTCCTGATGCAGCGCCGCGCCAGGGTAGGCACCAGAGTAGCCAGCCATCACGGGGTGCTCGTACCTGCAGCTCGCGTTCTCCAGCACCATCATCTCGGCTGAGCGAATGGGAGCTGCTCTCGGCTTGAGCAAGTGACAACAACTGAAACAAACCCCTCGAGCCGCGCGCGCTTTCAGAACTCACGAGAGTGTGTGTGCCTCAAGCAAGCCAGCATCCCACCCCTGCTGACGCGACGACACGGCCGCCCGCCGCCGCCGTCGTCATTCTTCTGCTGACGAAAAAACGTCTGATCCAATCAATTCTACGCGAAATTGATTCAATCAATTTTTCCAACACTCACTGGCGATTTGTCGATTTTTATCAATTTTGCAAATAAAGCTATGAATTTTAAATTGATTAAAGTTTGTCACGATAAACAGCATTATGTACCAATAGTACTCTATAGAATAATCGGGCAAGCTAAACTGGGGCAAAATAACATTAACGTATTTATATCCGCAAAAATATATCTGTAGCTCTAAATTTACTGTGATTTTTAGACCCTTTGCTATTTTTTAGCCATTTTTTTCATTCTTCCTTGAATCTTGAATCCTTTAAGAAAAAAGAGCCTATTTCTTTTGCCTGACATGAAAAAAGTGAAAAAAAGATTTCATATTAAACTAAATGCACAAGAAATGAGATCCAAGAAAGAGCTGCACAAAAGTTAATAAAAAACTTAAAATAATAAAACCTTGTAATTTCAAAAGATATTTGAAAAACATTCTTTAATTTGTCGAATTTCAAATGGAAGGCTATTCGTAGTGCAGAAGATAACTGTGTAAATGAAAAATTGAAATTGTATTAATTTGCACAGAAATAAACTCATTGCAAGGATAGGTGACTTTGAGAAAAATATATATTTAATAATATAATATTTAATAAAGAATTCAGTTTTTTGGTTTAGTAAATTTTTACAAGGGGAGCTATGTTGCAATGAGGGTGGGTGGTGTGGTGTTCACAGGTTTTAGAAGCTTTATTTTCGTTTTTTAATTGTTGACAGCAATGGTGGTGCAGTTAAACGTTTTGCTTGACCGTTGATTCAGAATTTATATGCGTCTAACACACTGCGGCATGAATTTGGTTTTGAAAGCATAGCTGCATATTTCCAAAAAAGACGTGCGTGGGCTGTGGGCAATTCTTAACAGTCGATCTATACATACATAGAAATTGGGTAAAATTGGGAATGGAGGTTTTTTGTCTATAGCGCAAGAATATGATTATTGGCCATCGCCCCTTCATATTCAAGCCACAAAGAAACAGACATGAGTTTTATTTTAAGCGTAAAATCTATACAAAGAATATATAATTTTGCGTACACGCATATTTGATTGCGATTACTAGCTCATTGGGAACATAATAATATTACAAATAATGAAAGAGAGCTGTGGTATTTTAATGCTAAGTATTTTTTCCTGCTATATACTGCGGAGAATAATATTCTAAACCTTTTGAGATGACTTGATGAAAGATAATGATATTTCGAATCACGGGAATAAGTTAAAAAAATCTTTGCTTAAAGATTTTAATAATCATTCATATTAATAGTAACAAAATTTGTCCTTGTCCAGGCTCAACACCTAAAGATTAAGATAGTGTAAAAGGGTATGTTATATTATGCACCTATCATTCACATGACACCGGTTTAAAGTAAAAATTTTTGGCGCACGTGCGCGTTCACCAGAGGTATCGCATTATAGCGGTTTTCACGTATGAGATTACGCAAGATTTCAGCTGGGAAACCTGTTTCTTCGCCAATGCTAGGAATCCGTGTTGTTAATTATTTAAATAAACTCCTTAAAGAGCCGAATAACAGGATCCACCAGTTCATTTTTGAGTCTGGTTCCACCCGGAGAGGACCGCTCTGCGCACAGCATAATTCAGTCGCAATGTGGTCCGTCTCACTGACTTGCTTGCTGCTGATCATATTAGCCTCAAATGCAGCGGAAATCAGCGACGAATTCTCAACAGAGGAACCGAGCACTACTCCAGAAACTGAAGCTTACGAAGAGACCACTGAAAATGTTCTCAGCGGGGTTGCAGACAACTCAACCGAGGACTTTTCGGGCGCGCAATTATACAGCGTCAAGCTGAAAACGACAGCTCATCAACACGTTTTCCAGCAGTTGCAGGAACAATCACGTGAGTTCAATATTTAATATTTTTTATTTCAAGAAACTAAATTTTGTATTTAGTTGTAGACGTCTGGCTGCATGTAAAGAGTAAAAAGAGTAGCCGCGCGGAGTTCATGGTTATGCCGAATTACATTCCAAAAGTGTTAACAATGTTGTATGATGCTGGAATTCAGCCGAAAATTGTGGTCCCTAATATGCAACGACTGATTGAAAAGGAAAAAACTGAAGTCGTTACAAAAACGAATTCAGCGCGTGCAGGTAACACATTTTAAAAATAAGTTCCAAACTTATCTAATTAAAAAAACAGCCTACAAAATGAACTGGGATGAGTACCATCGATACGACACAATCCATGCTCTTCTCCTTTACTACGCGAATGAGTATCCTGACACTTGCACCCTCCACACAATTGGGAAAACCGTTGAAGACCGAGATATTCAGCTCCTCAAAATATCATCTGGAGGCGAAGAAAATAAACCCGCTGTGTTTATAGACGGAGGTAAAGCGCAAAAATATTTGATTCTTGAGTGGTAAATGAATAACAATACTTCATCCTCGTTGATTCAGATTCAGAGTTAATAAGGCGGAATAGTTACGCCAAAATTGGTCACGTTTAATTAAACAACTCTGAGATCAACGAATATTTAAATTGATCTGCAAACTTTATCACTCGAATTTTCTTAACAAACATCAATGTCTACAGGAATGCATGCAAGAGAATGGATCTCGCCAGCCGTCGTGACTTATATAATTAAAGAGCTGGTGGAAAGAAGGGGTAAATATCGCTCGTTCATTAACGACGTTGATTTCCACATCGTGCCGATTGTAAACGTGGACGGCTACGAGTATTCGCACGCGAGGAACCGACTGTGGCGCAAAAATAGAGCTTCGATTTGGGGACTTTGCAGCGGGGTCGACCTGAACCGAAATTTTGGCTACAAATGGGCAGCCTATTTTGGCACTCACAACTTTGGATGCTCTGAAGACTACCGTGGAGCAACGAGCTTTTCAGAGCCCGAGACAAAGGCTATCAGAGAATACATCATGTTCCAATCAAAAGCTAACTACAAGGTGAGGCTAATGGCGATGTTAACAGCATCATTTTCTAAAGCACAGCACGTTTCATAAAATAATAAAATTGAGTTATGATTTTTAGTGTGATTTTTCTGTGCACTTTTAATTATTTTGGAAATTTAAAAATCGTGAGAATAGTGCCTTGTGAAAAATTTTGCCCGCAATTTATGGAAACTATTTATAAAACTAAACACTATAGCTTAGTGAATAATCTGAATATTATAACTGGAAATTCGCTCCAGGCGTACCTATCATTCCACAGTTATGGCCAAATGATCCTTTATCCCTACGGATATGCGAGCGGTGAGCTGCCTCCTGATGTCGATGACTTGGAGCGAGTGGGAAAAGCTGCCGCGAACGCAGTACAAGAGCTCAGTGGAACAATATACAAGGCTGGAAACTCAGCGAAATTGATGTATAGAACTGCAGGTAGGAGGCTGGATGTCAAACAAATTGCAAATATTTATTTACGGGAAATTTGTTTCCAGGTGCATCTGACGATTGGGCAAAGGGAGAAGCTGGAATCAAATACTCCTACATCATTGAGTTGTCAGACAAAGGCCGATATGGATTCACGCTGCCGGCGAAATTTATCAAGCCGACAGGAGCAGATGCAATGGAAATCGTAAAGGTCGTGGCAAACGAAATTAAGCAAGTTTGAAAACTTGACTTTTTAATTCTATATAAGTTATTTATTCAATAAAAAAAATTTATTGTTTTTAACTCTTTTATTTATCTTCTTACTATGCTATAGGAAAATTTTACTCATTTTAGTCATAAAACAAATCATTCACCAAGTCAAGGATTTGTAATTGAGCGGAGAGCATGATTTTTGCCGAAGAACCTGTTTTCATTTCGATTCCGTATTCTTAATCCTTGTCATTACCTCCTACTCTTTCATATGAGTTGTAATAAAGCATTGTATATAAGGTATATTAAGAGCAGCGAACAACAGTTACTGCAGGTTCATTCCATCGTGTGAAGCCCAAGGAGAAGGTCGTGTGATGCGTTTCGAACCATCGGCTTGCGCGTTGCTTCTATTACTGACGATTGTTAATGCGGTAAGAAATGAAGATTTCAGGACTGATGAACCCGCAAACACCACTCCAGTAACAGAAGATAATGAAAGTTTTACTGAAAATTTTCCGACTGATGGAGAAAACAAGAATGTCGAAGAGCAGTACGCGGATTATACAGGAGCGCAGGTTTTCAGTGTCAAACTTAGATCTTCAGAGCACAAAAGGATGTTCCAGCAGTTAGAAGATCGAGAATGTAAGTAAAATTTTAAAATATTTCATGAATATACTTTTCTTTTCAAGATTGTATTTAAATCACAGTGTTCATACGTTCATAGGCGTAGCTTGAAATCATGAAAAATTAAATAACTAAATATATATCGTTATTTATTTAGTTTTTAATTTAAAGATTACGTGATTTTTATTTACTTAACAATTAATGACACAAAAAAGAGTAGATTGAAAAAGGGTGTATATTACATTTTTAAATATGGAGTGGTTTTAGATTAAGTGTGACTCCTAAAATGATAATGAGACAAAAAGAAAAAATGTAGCCTCAAATTATTATAAAATTGAATCTTCAAAGATAGCTCAAGCTGAATGCAGGAAAGTTGTTCGAATCAAGTTAAGTGGCTCATCTTAATAAAGAACTTATGTTTTGAAAGTACAATTTTGCAACGATGAACATGGTTTAAAATTTCCTCAGTTATAATAAAATTTCCATTAAACTGTTTACGCACTATTATAATGATATTCTTGTTGATGAGTTTTATATTGTAAATCAATAAACTCAGGTGATTGAACTATTTTGATTATCTTAACTGCTAGGAAGCTGAGGAAGCAAAACCGCATTTGAATTCGTCATTGAAATAATACCATTTTTGTTCTTGACTAGTAATCGACGTGTGGCTGCACAAAAGAAGCAAAAAACGCAGTCGTGCCGAATTCATGGTGCTTCGTGAAAACATGCAGGAAGTGCTGTCCCTTTTTTATGAAGCCGACATCCAGCCAAAAATTGTAATTCCGAATATGCAACGACTAATAGAGAAAGAGAAGAAAGCGGAAACGCTCACTAACAGCACTTTGCGTTCAGGTAAAACCTTTCGCTGCGGGCGATCGACCGGCATATTATATATTATGTGTATTTAACTGCATTTTGCAGGCCACGGCATGAACTGGAATGAGTATCACAGGTACAGCACGATCCACTCCTTTCTGCTCCACTATGCAAACGCGTATCCCGACATTTGCACGCTCAAAACCATCGGGAAAACCGTGGAAAACAGAGATATTCAAATGCTGAAAATATCATCTGGTGGCAACGAAAATAAGACTGCCATTTTTATTGACGGAGGTAATTTTTAAATTTTAAATTGTTTTAATAATAAATAAATCATGAACAATAATTATTATTAGAAAAATGAGAGTAACTTAAATTCAAGGCAGTTGCAATATATTATTTAAAATAAAACTTGGAATTGATTGATTAGTTGGGATATAGCGGCTTCCAGATTTTAAATTGTTTTCACTCATTTGAATAGGAATGCACGCCCGGGAATGGATCACACCAGCCGCTGTGACTTACATTATCAAAGAATTAGTGGATAACAGGGCCAAGTACCGTTCCTTCGTCGACGACGTTGACTTCCACATTGTACCACTGGTCAACGTGGACGGCTACGAGTACTCGCACACGAGAGACCGTCTGTGGCGCAAAAATAGGGCCGACCTGTGGGGACCGTGCAATGGAGTCGACCTCAACAGGAATTTTGGTTACAAGTGGGGCACTTCGGGCTCAAGCTTCATCGGCTGCTCGCAGATCTACCGCGGATCAGCAGGATTTTCAGAGCCAGAATCTAAAGCGATAAGAGATTACATAATGGAATCGGCTGCTAATTTCCAGGTAAAAGTCGTTTTATTTCACAGATATATGAAAGGAAATTAAATATTTAGCGTTTTTGCATAGATAAAAGTATCGAATAAAAATTAAAAAAAAAACAGAGTGGACCATTTTGAAAAATTCGACTTGCCTTTAGATTTAGAGCCCGCAGTGACTGATATGATACTTTTTATTGCAGGCGTACCTGTCCTTCCACAGCTACGGCCAACTGATCTTATACCCATACGGCTATGCAAATAACGAGTTGCCTTCTGACGCTAATGATTTAAAAAGATTGGGTAACGCTGCAGCGTCTGCTGTGCGAAAACTCAGTAAGACGAGATACACCGTCGGAAACTCAGCCGAGGTCTTGTACAGATCATCAGGTGAGATCATTTAGCTAAAAACGGTGAGCAATTTTACTAATGATAGATATTTAAAATAAAAAGGCGCGTCTGATGATTGGGCAAAAGGTGAAGCTGGGATCAAGTATTCTTACGTAGTTGAACTGTCGGACACGGGAAAATATGGATTTATGCTTCCGGAACGACTCATCAAGCCCACCGCCGCTGATGCGCTTGAAATCGTCAAAGTTGTAGCAGATGAAGTTATGGGACTGTAATTTTGAGAGTATTTATATTGTTTCTATTAATTTATTTATTGATGATGATCGTGTTTTTAGGAAATAAAGTTTTAACTTAAATACATACACAAAGAAGTATTTCATAAGTTATTTAATATAAAAAAACTCAAAATTTACTGGGTTTATAAATGTATAATGTGCTGAGAACATTTTTAATTTAAAATATGTATAACTTATAGTATAATATAACACAACTCACCAATTTAAATTTTATTTATACAAAAACGCATATAGGAAATTCAACTATAGCAATTTTTCAGCGAAAATTATTTATTTTCCCGATTGTGAAAACAGGTAATAAATAGAGGGACTGACGATGAAGTTGGTGGTGAATCGGAGTGAATTCACTATCAAAGAGTTATAGCGATAGCGATTTGACTAACAATAAGCGCTTCCTAGCATCTGACCATGCGTCACATCCACGCCATCCGCATCCACGGTATCCACACCTGTCAGCTATGCAACCTGTGCGGCATAACACAGTGCAATTTGCAGGCCCTCTTTGGAGCCACGGCCAGCAGATGGCTCTGATGATCACGGCATTCAGACGCAAGTAGTGAGTATCGATTCGGAATGTGGGTCACGACATCCCTCTAGTGGGCGCTTGGCGCACTGCTTGCAGAAATCTTGGAAGACGACTTCCGGTTGGTTGAGAGAAGGTCAGATGGATCGGTAGTCAAGCAAGATGACGGCAATATTTGTGTTCTTTGTAGGCCACGGAGCGAAAGCCGCGGTGTCGCGTCCCACTGGCGCCCGCCGCCTCTGAGCTCTGGCCGCTCGCACCCACTCGTTTGGCCGCCTGGTAAGCCACTCAGCCGCCCGTTCGGCCGCCTCTGTTCACTGCGCGCTCCAAACACGATAAATCACTGCGACAGCCGCCTCAATTTCTGCCAATTTTGCCCACTTAACGGGCGTCGTGTCGGCCTGCCGCTTCCTCTTTGGCGCCCCGGGCCTCCCTTCCGCCGCCCCCGAGCCCCCGCTGACGCTCCCGGGCTCGCGCGGGCCGCAGGGGAGGCCCCTGAGGGTCGCAATCCACACCTGTCAAACCCCCCTAACATAAACAATCACACTGAGAGGTAAAAGGGGGCGTTCCTTGACTGTCTCGCTCGCTTTTCGTCTTGGCTGGGACCTAATTGGGTCACCCGTGGCCCGAACTGCCTCCCGGGCCCCTCGGGGACCGCGAACCCCGCGCTCCCTTCACACCTCCGATCGATTTTCTAGACGCAGCCTTCGTTAGGTTGCACACAGGTGCCCTGCCCACCCGCTTTGCCAAGACCCCGCCGCCGCGGCAGACCCCATTCCAGGGCACCGAGGCCAAATCAAAGTTCATTCAATTTCATTGTACAAGATCCCGTGAACGACATAATTGGCTTCTAATCTCAAATCAAAGCAATATTGCCTGTCATGAAGACATGGGAATTGTGCACATTTCAATAAGGTGTTGTTTTTTTCTTACTTAGGATTTGAATAGTCTGTAGGTTTGGTGGTCGGTCTCCGAAACCATTTTAATTGGAAACACATTATTTCATTTTGCGCTACCCATTGAAAAACTAAAAAGAATCAGATCAATTTCATGCATTAAATTTAATTTTATAGAAACACTAGTAACCACTGTCTCACATTTAATGGAAATAAACCTCATTATGTTTCCCTAAATGAGGGTGGACAGAAAAAATGGCAGAGGAAAATCTGAATCAAAGAATTTTTTACTGGACTGATTAGCAGCTGTATATCGGCACTTAAAACCAACTAAAGAAAAAACAACGCTGCATCAACTCGCAGTGGACTTATTTAATTTAAAAACTTCGTGATATTTGCCTACGCCAATAAATGCACTCAGATTAAGTTAAAGGCTAGCAAAATCTCCCTTATTCATATTTTTGGTCATTACTCTTCAGGTTAGAGTTTTAATTATTTGTTTCAAGGTTAGTTTTTAATCATAATTTGATTTTTTTGTTGCAGGCAGCTGTGTTGTAATGCGATTGGCATAACCGCCCGTGTGCGTGTAGCTTTCAACGTGAGTGTACCTGAGCGTGCCCCGAATGGGCTGAGCCGCAAAATGACCCTTGACGTGCAGTGAGTTGTGCCGAGAAGTGTGACTCCACGATGGACCCACCGATGAACTCGTGTTTTAACATGGGCGGCCCGCCCAACATGGACATGTTCAATCCTGCGTCGTGCAGCCTGTCCGACCCTGCTGAGTCGGCCCTGCGCGAGTTTCTACTCAACGACACCAATATCAACAACGCACTCTCTGTGCAGAACAACGGTGTCTCGGATATCAACGAAATCGCCGACGAGTTCAAAGGAATGCTGGAAGAGCCACTCTCCCGGGACTGGGTAAATAGCTACTCTCCATACAATTTATCTTGCCAACTGCAAAAAAATAATCAAAATTTAAATCTCCCAATAAATGGTTAGCAAAATAATCTTCATAATATGGTGCACTGTAAAAATCACATTTTGTAAATTTTCAACAATTTTCTGGAGCGAATTTCATTTAACTTTAAATTAATAAAGTTCTTTTATTAAAAGAAACTCTAGTTTGATATAATTGGACGGTAAAACTATAAATCTATCCGTCAAAATTTGTCCATTTATTGTTGGACCAAAATGCACAAATAAATAATGTTTTTAGCTATGAAAATTTAGCCTATCTCTTTGCTGTCCGCATTTATGAACGGTTGTGAATGATCTTATATTAAAGGTGAGTCCTGGGAAACCTGAGGATCAAGCGTTGCCCACCACTAGTCCATTAATACCACCAAACGCCAGTCCTGCCGTCGCTCCCAACACTCCAAACGCTCCCTCCGCCGAAGATGCAGCTTCTAATTACACACATGTCAATGTAAGAGATATTCAACCACTGTGCTGTCGTAAATTTTGTGACAAAAGCCTTAATTTTGAAACCTGTAGAACATTTCTGTGATTTAACCTCATCAAAAATCTCAAAATACCGCAAACCTCAATTAACTGTTGTCAACAAATTATGTCCTCTCTAGCAGGTGATGCCTCCGCAGCAAATGCTTACCACTGAGATTGAAGCGCCGCGAGGACGCGGCAGAGGAAGAAAGCGGACCAGGGAACCTGGTGCTGAATCAGTCAGCCGAGGGCCGCCTAAGAAGCGTGGGCCTAAGCCTGGCATGAAAGCGGCCCGAATGGTTGGAGTGCAGTACTGCAGCCAGATTGCGCCTGATGCCAATGGCATCAAGCTTAAAATCAAGAAATTCAATTCTGTGCCTCAGCCTGCAAAAATATCAAAAGAGCTAACAAAACGGAAAAAGAAAAAATACAAGACAAGTGAGTGTTAAAAACATTTTTTCCATGTAATGAGAATTACAACAATTGTTGAAATTTTATACTATTTGATAATATGAATAAAGTAACAAATTGAACAAAAATCGGACATTTTCAGGCTCAAAAAGTAAAAAAAAAATATAATTGGAAATTGCTTGTTCTAAGTTTACTTTATTAAATAACAGTAGTGATGAATTGTCATCAAAAATTACGTTTAAATGCAAAATCAGTACACGTTTTTATAAATATTCACGGAGCACACTCTGTTGATATTAAAATTGCTAATATGCAAAACAGCAAAATTGACTGATACAATCTTATCTTGATTACGTAGAGCGCAAAAACTCGGACAGTGACGACGAGTCAATTTCTGAAATGATTGATGCGGAAGAAGACAGATCGCAAGCTTGGGGCCGGCGAGAGGGACCGAAGCCAAGCCAGAGTTTCAATGTGGACGGCCGGACGGAGCAGGGCGAGGCGCAGTCTGACTGGGGCTGCAAACTGCCAGAACAAGTGCTGCTCAGAATATTTGAGATGGTGACCCAGGAGGAGGGCACATTGCCATTCCTAGTGAGGTGCGTTATCGACACAGCTTGGACTGTTCATTCGCTAATCCTCTTGATTTCCATTATAGGGCGGCGCAAGTGTGCAGGCTGTGGCGCAACGTGGCCATCGCACCGTCACTGTGGAACGTGGTCGACCTCAGCATCCCTCGCATCAAAGCCGTGCATAAGAACGACCATGTGCTTCGGTGGCTCTGCGAAAATAGACTCTCAGGCGCTACCGATTTGAATATCAGCGGGTGCGTGTTTCTAAGCTTAAACATTGACTTATTCCATTTTTCCCTGCGGCCGTGCATATTGAACGTTTAAGCTATCAGCCAAAGGCTTTCAAAGCATAGTGCAATGAAAAGCTATTTTGATAGTTTTTTTTTTAAGTTTATATATCTGGTGTTATCTGAAGCGCATTTTCACTAAATTTAATCATGTAGCTCCGTTTCTGCTATTAATGATGAAATAATATTTTGAAAGCTTCTCAGTGTACTTTAAAAAAATCTAATGACCGCTTATGACCAAAAAAGTGGCAAAAGGTCAAGGCAAAATATGTTCCATAATCTCCCTGGCAAACTAGTAAAGTTTGAATATTTACAAGAATTCAACATAAACAGAGAAATTAAATCGCTCTAACTTTGGATATTCTGTTTAATTAGGTGGAAAGTGTCAAACATGACAATGTCTCTGCACCTGGTGGTTGGCTGCTGCGGTGATAAATTAGATGGACTTAGTTTGGCAGGATGGGGCGGCCTCAAGTCGGACCATTTGGAACTGCTAGCGCACAGGTGCCCCAAATTATCGAGAATAGACTTGACTAGCATAAACGTAAGTAACCTGATTATTTTTAATTTGTATCTATGGAAGTGATCAATTGATTTTGCTTTGCAGATGGAAGTAAATCCAAACTCAAAGGCAGCTGTGTCACCTGCAGCGCTCTGCTCATTTACCCATCAAATGGGTGCTCGCCTCACGCAACTCTCACTAGCCAACAACACTATGGCAGGACTTACTCAGATTCTCCACTCTGTTGCTGAAAACTGTCCAGAACTACAGGTAACGCTGCCTTCAACTTGCATTTTGCTTCTGCTTCTGACGCAATCCCATTGGAAACAGGTTTTAGACTTGTCTAATCTGAGAACTGCTGCCATCACTTCGGCGCAAATTCCTTTGGAGTTTCTTCAAGAAGGTTGCTCCAAGCTCCGCGTCTTTAGGATCGCAAATAGCAACGTTTCTTTAGCCCCTACGTCACTACAAGAGCAAGTAAGTCTATTATCCTCAATTTTATGATTTCTTATATCAAAACATGAACACAAATACCATATCTTCAGAATATCTAATCTTAATTAAGATGATTAATTGTTCAAGTCAATTTGATTGATCACTTCATTAAAAAACGCGCCTTCAAATTTGCTTAAATCCAAATGATTTGCTACAAAAATTGTTTTTATGAAGGGGATAGTGAGATGCAAGAAGAAAAAGTATTGCCTGCCTCAACATTTAGAAAATACCTTGCATTTTAAATCATTTTATTGAGTGTCCAATTTTCTAATGCCAGTTAACTTTTTGCTAGGCTCGTTCTCCTGGATTCCCTGCCTTAGAGGAGCTGAGTCTGGCCGTGGACAAGAGGGGAGGAAGTCCACAGGTCAGTGACAACTCGATCGAGAGAATCCTCAAAACCTCTCAGCACCTGAAACTGCTCGATGTCAGAGGATGCACTCGCATCTCTGACTCGAGTCTAGTTCGCGTCCCTGCATGGGATTTGGAGCACCTTTACCTCTCTGGTGAGTCTAATGACATGGCTGGTTGGCTCTTAACTGTTTGCTCTTGACAGGCTGTGAAGTGACCCGTCCACCTGGCAGTGGACTGGAGCTGCTAGCGAGAAAGTGGAGTCATAGTTTAATAGTATTGGACCTTGCCTGGAGTACAGCCACTGAAGCAGTGGACCAGGCAGTGTACGCCCTGGCTGAGAAAGGAGAAGAGTCGCCTCTTAGGTATTGATAATTTTAAAAACTTTAATTAGTGATAAGTGTATTTTTTTAAATAATGCTTAGCCTTAAAAGTCCTCAAGCATGCATGGTGGTTCTTCTCTGCCCTAGAGCCTGTGTTATTCATGTGCGACATTATTGAGATGCGAATATTCGCTATCAGAAATCAGGGGGGTCGTCCCTTCTTGTGAGACATAAACGATATACCAACTGAGAGAAATTGTTAAGTTAACTTGCTTCTAATAGCTTTAATATTTTGAAAGTTATTTTCAAGTCCATATTACCAATAGAGAAGCAAGTTTTATCCACAAAATTTTCATGATTCAGGAAATGCTTGAATATTTATTATATCAAAAGTAAAAATTGACTTTTAAAAAGTCTTCCTTAAACACTCAATTTTCAAGATAGGTTTTGGGTCTATTCCTGGTTACTTCCTTAATTTTAAGATCTAAGATGATAAATACATGTAATGTCATCAGGTGAATCATATATATTTCTCTGTTTACAGGAGTCTAAATCTGCTTGGTTCTTCAATAAGCTTTGGCCCTGTGAAAGACGTTCTTCTGCGGTGTCCACAGCTGTCCTCACTAAACCTTTCCTCGTGCAGAGGTCTGCCGCGTGGTATCAAGCGTAACTACGAGGGCAAAGATTTGGACTTGCTGCGACAGAGTGTTTCCGCCGGCAAGTTTGATGAGATGACAGGGGATGACTCCCCTAACCAGTCTGCTAGTTCGCCGCATGATGAAGCTCGATAGTGAATCGACCTGAAAAGCTAACAGCGCTATGTTATATGAAGCAATAACACTCGCGTCTCACCTTTTATCCTTCTGTAGTTAATGTGATTGGAGGAAAAGTGGTTAAATGAATCAAAATTCTAATTCTTCTTCGACCTCCAGCAGTTCCTAGATTCAAATGTGCTCTTTGCTGACTTGACTTATCGCGTTGCTTGATGGACAAACTCTTGGCCGAGTGATCCGTGAATTTTGTTGCCTATTTTCTACTGCGTTTCGCAATTTGATGAGCGTCTGTGTTTGGACACGTCGCAGTGCAGCCCCCAGTGTTGAGAGATTGAGATTTAGAGCAAATGTTTTTAAAAGTCAATCATCTGCGTGCGTGTCATTTGTACAAAATGCCATATAGATATGCTTGTAGGAAGCAAGTTATGTGTAATACTCTAAGCGGTTCGGAAGAATTTTAACACGGAAATGCATTTTTGTTGATAATTTTTATAAGCTCAAAGAAGTATTAAGTGTAAAATGTCCAGGGAATGATCTGGGACATTTACAGAGCATTGACGGGATTAAACTATGGAAACTTTCCGCTGACGGATCCAGGCGGGGTGGACAGTCTTGGAATGTGGAAGCTCCTCCTGGCCGACTCTCCCGGACCTACGTTGTGTTGTGTGCTAGGCGTAACACTAAACTTTAAACAATAAATATTTAAAGTAATGGAGATAATACTATTTAAATGAAGAACTTGTTGATGTTGTTATGTGAGGGTGATCATTACAATGCTATTATGATTATTTGTTTTCTATGCTGTTACGAAAAATATGATTACGCATTGACCAAGTAACCAAGGGTTTGCTGCTGTTACTCAATATCGAGTGTTGTTTTAGTTTTATATTATGATTTTTATTTTTTCCAGTAGGAAGTAAGTCTTTTCTAACAAATGGCCAACGGTCAGGTTATCACACCTTTTTGTTGAACGAATTTTCATCTGGTCTTTTTTTAGTTTTTTTGTGTCTTTGTCCGCTGCCTCTCAACTGAAATTTAGAAATTTCTGAAGCAGAATCGTTATCTGTTACATTGGCTTTAATCCTTTGGATTTGGTCTTATTGTCAGATGTTAGTCTGAGATTGATTGGCTTTAATTACTGTTACTTTTTACCTAGCTGGATTCCGAAACACCTAGTTCCCCTGTTTTGCCACTCAAAGTAGCACACGCACTGAGAAATCTTAGCCAGCCCCAGAAAACGCGACTGATTTTTACTGTATTTTAGTTTTTGGCTGCAAATATGCACAAACGATGGTTTTCGTCTAAATTTTTGAATGGGACACAGTACAAGTTACTTGGTAGCTCGAATCGTTTATCAACTAAGGTTTCTCATAGGCCTAAAGCAGTTAGGTAGTTGTCTATTTATTTTTATTTTGTGCTTGGTTACTTGGGGGTTTTGAATAGTTCTCGTGTAAATACAGACAAGGCGTCGCGCCGACGATTTGTGTGCGCTCTAATTAAGGAAGGCCTTGGACATGGACAATGTTGCGACAGCCCGATGCATTATTGGTGTCTCGGGATTTTCTGTTGAACCGCGCAAACTGCAATCTTGTTAACCCTACCGATGTTTGTTCTGCTGGATAACAAAACAATGTGAATGTTTTCTGTGCTTTAGCAACCACCCCCGTAATCTTTTATGTCTCCCAGAATCAATACTTGGCCTTTTACTTAGACTGATCTATCAAATAGGTCTTTGTTTTTCTCTTAGACGAAAAAATATATATTGAACCGCATGCAGAACTGCTGCGTTTTGCACACACCCTACTTGACAAACCTGCAACCACCGAGGCATTCACAAAAACAAGGAGAACTGTTGTATTATTTATCGGCCTTCCTTATATGATTCAAATTTTAGCCGAAATTGGAGCAACCTCTGCCTGCTTTTAAGTTCTTTAAACAGTGAAACTAACACTTGAATCAGATGGGAAAATGATTGAAAAGCAAAATTTGTATTTTATCAAGATAGATAATAAAGATCTTATTAATATATTGAAAATATAAAGCTATATATCACAAAATGCGTTGTTTCTGTTAATGTGTAACATGTTTCCTCTGCATAAAGCTAGGTTGAAAAATACTGCTATATTTAGCGATTTGATCCAATCGTTGCAAAGATTGGCTCCTTTGCATAAAATGCTACGAAGCCAAATTAATTATTCAATCAATCGGGTCTTCTTCAGAGCAGCGAGAGCTCCCTGCAAGTCCAGCGCACTTGAATGGTGCATCATCTCCAGTGACCTAATTCCTCGCGGGGGAGTATAGAAAACTTATCATCAATCGTGCGCGCTCAGTGTGTGTATTGATCCGGCCAAAACTCCCAAGTCCGTGGGCTATTCTCTGCTTCTCTCGTCCTCGCGCATTCTACACGTTTAAACTCCATAGTATAATAACAAATTATATTGACCTTATAAGGATAGAGCTATATATTTGATTTAATGTGATCAGCACCATAGAAGCACAATTCAAATAATCCAAATAATTACGAACAAAAGGCATAATTATGCTCTATTTTCGAACCCTGCTGGTTTGCAAAAAATTGGGGCAACCAAGAAATCTGTGTTCGATCCGTGTTTATTTCCGCGGCACTTGCGCACTCCTGACTTTTCCAGATAAACCTTTGGCCTTTGCAGATTTGCAAACTTTGTTTATTCATAAAACGAGCGGGATTTCTCGCAGTTAATTTTTTTATTTAAATTATCTGAACTGAAACGAAAATTTAAGTGCAGATTTTATTCAAGTTTTCAAAGCTAATTCTGCGAATCAGCGTGGGCAGGAGTACGGTCGCAAAATCGATAGCAGCAGCAAAATGCATTGAAGATTTCGCGCCCCTTGCACTGCCCAAAACTTCATTCAGAATCATCTCTGTGGCTGCGCAGAACACGAATCGAGCGAGCAGCGCGTGCGCGTCGTCGACTACGCATATCGACTCGACTCCCGGCAGCACCGAAGACTTTGCGAGTGCGGTCGACCGAACTATTGATAGGGCAAGTCAAGAAGGCGGAGTTGTAGGAGTTGTCGAGCTGAAAAAGAGTTTCGGGACAGCAAATTCGGCCAAAATGTCGGGAAACATGGGGATGGAACAGCTCATCCCCATCGTCAACAAGCTGCAAGATGCCTTCACACAGCTGGGCGTCCACATGCAGCTGGACTTGCCCCAAATCGCTGTCGTCGGAGGGCAAAGTGCTGGCAAGAGTTCGGTTCTGGAAAATTTCGTCGGCAGGTTTGTAATACTCGTATTACTCGTAATCCGATGCCTTCCTCCCTCTCGTGACATCTGGCAAGCGTTATTACCCTTTGCGTCAGGGTTTTGCCCACCGGGATATCTGCCCCATGCAACTCAGCGTTGCCCACCACTCAATGGTCATTTGCACACCTAATTATGGCGGAGCCTTTGACTCTTGTCAAAATCGGCTTTGAACGCCTGTGCGAAGTCTTCGAGCCCAGCTGTGCTTTCCCCGACGCGCTTGTTTATTATCTCCTGATGACTGTGGTGTTAGTATCCTCCAGGAGATAACGAAACGCATTCGACTTCCTTTTAAAACACTCCCTTGACTCACAGAGCATAACAACTCTATATTGTACTAAACGTTTGGTTTTGAAACATCCTGAGATTTAAATATGACTCCCCATGTTCGGTCAAAAATTAAATAATATTGGATAAAATTTTTAAAAATAAAATAAATATGTTTATGAAATTTGGAAGACTTTTTCGATCTCTCCAAGTGACGGCTGACTCACACGATTGTTAATTTTGCGACAGCGCGTATGAGTCATGACAATAAAAGTCCTCGAATCGAAACTTGATAAATAAGATGGTATTAGTGGTATTAGCAAAGTGGAAAAACACAAGGCTGAATTCAATTTTTATACTGTCGGCCTCTTTGTGTTTTTTACTGCGACCATGACCATGCTCACAACATGTTTTAATTTTTTATTTCGCATTCAAAATACTTCCTTTTATATTCCAGGGACTTCCTGCCGCGAGGTTCTGGAATAGTAACAAGACGTCCGTTAATTTTACAATTAATTACCTCTGCCTTGGGTAAATCACTAATAAATTTAAACAATGCTCCGTCAGATACTGAAGTTCCTCTATTTATGTTCTTAAGAATATGGTGAATTTCTGCATCAAAAAGGCCAAAAATATTCCAACTTCGATGATATCCGTAAGGAAATAGAGGCTGAAACGGACCGTGCAACTGGTTCCAACAAAGGCATATCCAACGTGCCTATCAATTTGCGCGTCTACTCTCCCAACGGTAATGTTTCTCAGTTGCCAGCATCGATGATTCCAATTGATTATTTTGCTTCTGTTCGGCAGTCTTAAACCTCACACTTATTGATTTGCCTGGTCTTACCAAAGTGCCAATCGGCGACCAGCCTGCAGACATCGAGGCCCAGATCAAGGCCATGATTTTCACCTTCATCAGAAAGGACAACTGCCTCATCTTGGCTGTAACACCTGCCAATACAGATTTGGCAAACAGCGATGCCTTAAAATTAGCTAAAGAGGTAAAGTGCTAAGATATGAATCAAAGAGTTCAAAATAGTTCAAAAATGGTTGTTAAGTTTCTACCAGACTCGTCATTAATTTATATTCAGTTTTTATTTTGCCTATTTACAACACATAAATAGAGTCCCATTCAGAAGTTAAGTATACAAATTTTCAAGAGTTAGACTTTGTCGCCTTAATGGGGTCATCAATCTACAAACCTAGAACAACCTTATTTGTTGTCAAAAATTTAATATGTCCTGTTTCCCTTAATCTTAGAATAAATTGAACGTGACCCTAAAAATGATCAAAATTCTTGACTTTAAATTGTTATGATTTATGATATTCCCTAATCTTATTTACTCAGAAATTTGACAATTTTTTCTCTTACACTACCTAATATCTGCTATGAAGATGCTAGTCATTAATGAATGTGTGCTGTGTACTGTGACAGTGAGACAGGTTGTTTGTACAAAAAAGTAGAAGTCGTCACTTAATTATCATGGGAATTTTTCTTAGCATGATTGCTAATTCACTCATGAGCGTCTTCCTGCCCACAATTCTCTAATAAAATATTTAATCAATTAAATTAGTTCTCTCTTAAGAAAATGTTTTTTCCTTTGAGATTTTCGCATGATTCCTGTCGAGGAGTAAATACGTAATCTTAATGACTAAAATTTTTAATGGTTTGTACAGTGATATTTGTTTTTAAAAAAATTGTTGGTGAATGCTGCAATCTGCTTTATTCTGTTTCATTTTGCGAATCGTTCAATAGCTAATTATTGATATTTTAGGTTGACCCTGGCGGCTTGAGAACAATTGGTGTCATAACCAAATTGGATCTTATGGACGAAGGCACAGATGCCAGGGATATTTTGGAGAACAAACTTTTGCCTCTGAGACGAGGCTACATTGGAGTCATCAATCGATCTCAGAAAGATATAGATGGAAAGAAGGACATCCGCGCAGCTTTAGATGCTGAGCGAAAATTCTTCCTTAGGTACTATTTTAACTGGAAAATGAAATTCCCTCACAAATATTCAATCTAATAACAGTCTGTTATACTTACTTTCTCAATTACTAATGATTTTCAGCTATCTCATCATTATTGTTATCTATCAAAGCATGCTTTTAACCATTCCATATAATATTTAAATTTTTTAAAGAGTTCTAGCATTATACAGTATTTTCTCTAAAAAAAAATGAGTTTCAATTGTTTACCAATGTCATATAAATTACTTCTCACTTTTGAAATGGTACACAGCTAATTCAAATAAATATATTTTCACGTGGACCGCAGTCACCCATCATACCGGCACATGGGTGATAGAATGGGCACTCCGTACCTGCAGCGAGTGTTGAACCAGCAGCTAACCAACCACATTAGAGATACACTGCCTGGCTTAAGGGACAAGCTGCAGAAGCAGTTGCTTGCGTTGGAGAAGGATGTGGACCAATACAAGCACTTCAGACCTGACGACCCCTCCATAAAGACCAAAGCCATGCTCCAGTAAGCCTTTGCCACGTTAGCTGCTTCAAGTGAAAACTAAATTACTGGTGTCGTCTTCAGGATGATTCAACAGCTACAGTCTGATTTTGAGCGAACCATTGAAGGCTCAGGCTCCGCCCTAGTTAACACGATGGAGTTGAGTGGAGGTGCCAAAATCAACCGCCTTTTCCACGAAAGGTTTCCCTTCGAGATTGTCAAAATGGAAATCGACGAGAAAGAGTTGCGGCGTGAGATCGCGTTTGCTATCAGAAATATTCACGGTAACTTGGAAATTAGATTGCTCTTTTGAAGGTGCTAACGATCTGCTCAGGTATCAGAGTCGGTCTTTTCACACCTGACATGGCCTTCGAGGCCATTGTCAAAAAGCAGATCGCGCGGCTGAAGGAGCCTTGCCTCAAGTGCGTTGATCTGGTCGTCACGGAATTGTGTAATGTCGTCCGCATGTGCGCTGAAAAGGTATTTTTTGCTAACAACATACTCGCATTGCTTATTTTATAAAATCAGATAATACTGACGCTGGCAGAACGCAACTTTTAAAACATTTAATTTTAATTTAATAATTGAAGTTTATCTTAGTACTTAATGATATCATTATGTGGCATAGATCATCACAAGAAGTTATATTTCATTGAATGGTGGACTAGAAGAAGCGTAATTATGGAGCCATTATTACATTTTTAGCATATTTGAAAGCAATATAATCATGAATTTTGATAGTCAAGGCAGACTTGAGAGAATATTACAGCTAATCAGAGTTAATCAAAGCCCCTTTTGGCTATCGCATAAACCTAGCCGCTGCCTCTCGCTCAGAAGCGCATTCATGAGCTTTTCACTTGCTCCGACACAAAAAATACTCAATAATGTAGTGTGTTGGGGTTGGTTGAGCGCAGGCTATATTATTGTTCTTCTCGCTCACTTAGTTTACCCACGCATAAGTACAAACTATGACCCTCTACTTGTTGGTTTGCACCTTTCCAGCACGTGTTAAAGACTTAAATGGACAATTTTTAACATTTTAAGATGAGTCCTGGTCGCTTAGGGAAGGGCAGTCTTTCACAGAAATGAAGCCACACTATTCTATTATATTATGTCTTTTGCTGACTGTTGGCTTAACCGCCTCTTCCAAGGAGAAAAGTTTGACCTAATAGTGATAAATCTAGTCCCAACTACATCACAAACAAAATAACTGTTTTTAGGTCAAACCAAGACAAAGTCTTGTTGTCCTATTCGTTTTATACAGTGCAGAATGCACGGCCCAATATCCACTATTATGTATATTTGTTTCCTTACACAGGCCCTTGATTGAAACGCTAGACATCTAGTTCTAGTCACTCATGATGAAAAGTGCAAATCAGCATGTAACTAGTCAGAGTGCCAAATGTGCAATGACTACGCTTTTCAACGCGTTCCATCGGCCTGGTGTATAATAATTCAAAATATTTCAAAGATAAAAATCAGTGAACATGCTATGTTAAGTGCGAGTATTCTAACACCCTTTGTCAATATTCCCAAGTAAAAATGTAATTGGCTCTGTGAAAAACGCTAAATTCCGTTATCCATGATGCAGATGAACCGATATCCTCGGCTGAGAGAAGAGACAGAACGCATCATCGCCACTCACATCAGACAACGCGAGCAGCTTTGCAAGGAGCAAATAATCATGTTGGTCGAGAGCGAGCTAGCCTACATGAACACAAATCATGAAGATTTCATAGGTTTCGCTAAGTAAGTGTCTGTTCTGCACATTTATGGAGCTTTGGGTTCTTGTTCCCATTGGCAGCTAATCTTAAAATTGATATCATCTCTGCACCATCTGCAATCACCTGTTCATCTTTCACGTGCTAAGGGAGTCTTGCTAATTCTGTTCTCTTTTCTCTCCAGGTGCCTTGAGACATTTGAAATGTTTGAACCAAAGTAATGTCACAATATCTGCCTAGAATTTCACTGGGTGCTGTATTCTGTTTTCTTGTGTGTTGTGTTTGACTCCCGCAACATGTCTTGACTAACTCTCTCGCTCATAAGGTGCCCAGCTAATTTTGCAGTGTGTGAACCCTTGAGTGGCTTTTAAAGACGCTTTCGGCTTGTTCCATCCTCTTTAGTAATAATCTCCACCAGCTTGTGTCAGGGGAAAGAAGGGGAGGGAGGCAACTTGTTTGCTGACCATTGTAATTACAAAATCAATTTCCTCCAGTTTATCGTCTTCTGCAAAAACTGCTATCGCTTCATCTATCATATGTATATTTTGCCAGCATCATTCTCAAGTCCCGCGCTTGAACCAGGGTTTGCCAAAAAAGCGGGCAGCTGGCACAAGGTCTGTCTAGTGGTTTCAAAAATTTTCTCTATTTGGATATCATTTTGCCACCATACAAGAAAGTTCTTGAAAGTATTACTGATTATTTCCTTTCGAAATAAGGCTGTCACAATTAATTACTCGGTATCTTAATAAGAATGAAAATTTAGTAATTGTTTAATATAAACTGGTTTTGATGGTTGAGTAACTGAACTTAGCATTTATCTGAAATTTTTGTTATCCAACAAAATTAAATCCTATTGATAATCAATCAAATAGCTAGAAAGCTGAATTTTAGAAATGGCTCAAATGAAACACGACAGTGAATTGTGCAAATCCTGGTTTAAACGACATTTATTTGATATCATAATGTTTTGATTTACTGGCAGCTAGTTTTTTGTTGTTAATTTTCAAACTTATTCGCCCTTGGTTAAGCTCCCAGTATTTATTTTGGTTCGGCGGCCAGTTTTTACACTGCAGATTTTGCTTCAAATCACTGGCCTTGGCCACGCGCAGATGGGCTTCAAAGCTCCAAAATACTGGGGGGTGACAAGGGTTGGACGTAATTTCACTGCCGCTCTAGTCTGGTCTCTGCTCCTCCTAGCGCCCAGCAGAACACCGAAAGCAAGGTGACCACAGGCCGCAAGGTGGTGAACCAGGGCATCCGAAAAGGCTGGATGAGCATCCACAACTTGGGCATCATGCGTGGTGGTTCCCGTGACTACTGGTTTGTGCTCACCTCAGAGAGCCTTAGCTGGTACAAGGACGAGGAAGAGCGTGACAAGAAGTACATGCTGCCACTTGATGGGCTCAAACTCAGGGACATAGAGCAGGGCTTCATGTCCAAGCGACACACCTTTGCTTTGTTCAACCCTGATGGACGCAACGTTTACAAGGTAAAAAAACCTGTTCTTCTGTTGATGTTAGTGAAGTGTTAATATATATTATATATAAACTCGGAGGCGCGTTACATTTCTCCAAAAAAATGATTTCAATCGGTTTTGTGTGTAGGATAACAAAACTCTGGAGCTGAGCTGCGAAACGTCAGACGATGTTGATTCCTGGAAAGCTTCATTTTTGCGCGCCGGCGTTTACCCGGAGAAAGCGATGGAGCAGTCAAACGGCGAGGAGGTAAGAGCTTAAAATCAAAGAACTGGCATGCAGGGGGCAATTAATAATGCCAAAATCATTTATTCACATATTCGGAATCAAGACAAAAAAAATTATACTCATCCCAAAGGTGGTGGATCATTAGAATGGAATTGTTAATTTTGGACAAATGTCTTTGTCCTGTGTTGTAGGCAAGGGTAAGCGGACTCGAATGTGTTCTCCATCTACAAGTATACCGGTGCTACCTTTTTCATTCTTTTCTTCATCCCTTTATACGACTTCTCGACAATCATTTTTTGTTTTTCTTTGGACTGAATCGCTCGGCAAAACTGCAAGGAGTCATTGTTAGAAGCTTGCTAGTCGAGAAACGATATGATAGAGCTATTATCAAATCTAACGTAGTTAGCACTTGCTGTTTAGCATTCATATGAATATTTTTAGTTGGGCCAGTCTTACGACTTCTTCTGATCAAAGCAGCTTTTGAACCTTTTTGACTTAATTTCTCTTTCTGCTTGTTTCCTCCCAGTTCTTCTGTATACATATTATCTTTATTTAGTTTGACAACAGTTTTGCCGAGATTGCTTCCATCTTGCTCCAACTTTTTTGCTATACGCTGCAGTTCTCATTCATTTCTCTTCCACTCGTTTTTCATTCTTACTTCTACTAATTCTTACATGAATTTCGGTTCGTCCTTTTGACACGCTGGTTGAAGAACCCTTAAGTGGCTTTATAAGTAGCCACCATTCAAAGCCCTCCACGATGTTTTGAATGTTAATGATCATGGTTACTTTGTTTCTTGTTCAAAAGCAAGGCATTTCCTCTTCCCTTTACAACCTCTTTAACTTTTGTTGAATTATATTGTTCAATTATTTGAACAGTGGCACTGGTTGATTATTTGGGTTTGATATTGTTTTGCCAGAGAAGACGATAAATCTTTCTACCAAAAGAATGATTGCTTCGTCCTCTGCGAAATGTTTGAGCAAGTTTTACGCTTACGCCTGACGCGTGGTGTAAATTATGACTTGAGCGTTTCCTCATGTCTTTCAAATAGTATACACACACGGAATTAGAAACACACACGCACACTGGTTCTTTTTTGGAATTCGTGACATTTTATTTTATTTCTTCCTCAATGTTTTAATTTTCACTGCATTGATCGAAGATCGCCAAGGTAACTATCAAGTTATTAAGTGCGTATTTTTGTCCAAGTAATTGCAGCTAACTTGTTGCGCATTTTTGTCTTCTTCGTTATTTTAATGTAGACATCTCTGTTGAAGCAGCGCGCAGAGTGTATACTATTTGACCAATGTTTTTCTCAAATTGACATTGAAATGAGCAGTTTGATTGATACATTGTTTTTTCTCTCTCTCTTATTTGCCTACTACTCGATCCTGCCACCTCCTTTCTGTACCAAATGCTCCCGAATGGAACTCAGGGTTCAGAGGTTGGTTTTTAAGCCACCCATTCGACACGATCGTCAGAGCCCGGCCCGAAAGACAGTGGTAGTGTGCGAGAGAGTCGGATAGGCCCACGGGGCGGCAAGCAGCACTGTTTCTCTTCGGCCGGCTCTGACTAGCCCTGTAGACCGCATGGTTCAGTTCTCGTTTTTAGTCAAACAACGCTGTGCATGATATCACCAGATAGTATGCTCGAATTTTTCGCCTCGGTTGCTTGATTGCAAATCTGGATGCTCGCTTGCCACTGCTTTCGTTTTATTTCTTTTTTGTTTGACTTCTTAGCCATTTTGATTGGATAGAACGACCAAGGGGCCGGTGTGGGGTGAACACTCTTGGAAGCGGAGCCACCCCTGGCGCCGCCTCTTGGTCTTAGGAAGTGTACACACGACCAATCCAAACAGCACTTGTTGCGTGTCGCTGATTTTTGCGAACAGTACAAGGATTCCAATGAAAAAAATAATAGTCTTTTGAGCGGAAAGAAGCGAATTCCAAAATACACCAAGTTCCCAGCTCAATTTTGTTAGTGATAGCAGCCTAATTGTTTCTCTTAGCTGTGAAGCTAGAATTTTCAAATCGTTCAGTTGGATTGTTTTCAAATTCTTAATGTCTTCGAGTGATGTGCACTGCACCCTAGTCAATCTTTGGCTAGAGTAGGGTGCATTGTAGATCACGTCAAGTCCTCTATAGTTGGCAGGGTACACACACCGCTCCTCCGTTTCTGGCTAATTGGCTTTAAAGCAGTCCCGTTTAGTGTACCTTGCAAAACTGCCTTCTTAAACCGAACACGTGTGGCTCACATGCCTTCTCCTACTCCCGCAGGGCACCCAGGAGACTCAGGCCTCGATGGATCCGCAGCTCGAGCGTCAAGTCGAGACTATTCGCAATCTGGTCGAATCCTACATGGGAATCGTTAATAAGACTTGCAGAGATCTCGTACCTAAGACTATAATGCTGCTGATCATCAACAACTGCAAGGAATTTATTAACGGCGAGCTCTTGGCCCACCTCTACGCTTCTGGCGATCAGGTGAGTCAGGCAATGCTACATATCCATTGTATACAATTATGAAGCTTACAAGAATTATTACTTTGCTGCTTCAATTGGGATTAATAATTAAAAAAGTAAAATATTTTTATAAAAGTAACCTAAATCGGCTAAAAATTATGCCCTCACAATTTAATTGCATTCAATCTTAGTTTGAGGTTCCTTACGCCAAAAGAAATTAGAGTTAAATGCTTGTCTTATCTTTTAAAACACAGGCCTCAATGATGGAGGAGAGTCCCGAAGAGGCGCAAAAGCGCGAGGAGATGCTTCGCATGTACCACGCGTGCAAGGAGAGCCTTAACATCATTGGTGACGTGTCGATGGCGACCGTGTCGACCCCGGTGCCACCACCGGTCAAGAACGATTGGCGCAGCGGCGGTGGTAGCGGCGGTAGTATGGGCAGTATGGGTGGCAGCCTCGGCGGTGTCGGCAGCAGCGGAGGATTCGATTCATCTAGGTCTGTTTGCAATGGGAACCTGGCTCATCTTTGCCAAAGCTTCCACCATTATATCTTTTTGCGTCACGTGAAGACAGACGTGGGTCAATTAATAATCAAGGGATGTCATTTTTGGGTTAAATTTATTCAAATTGTAACTTAACCATATCTCAAACATTTTGGGTTTGCAGCAGACAATGCGATTTGTCGCTATCAAAATAGGCTTCCTAAATACTCCCGCTGAATGTTTGCCTTTGCCACTCAATCATTATATTTTATTTTTTCCAAATTAGGTCATATTTTTTAATTTATAAACTACTGTACTTTTAGTATCATGGTACTAAACCCACAACAGCAACTTATAATACAAATTTAAAAAATTAAATCCTATATTGACGTAATGAGGCTATCACCAAAGCTAAATTAAATTAGAACAGTTAGCAACTTAATATAATATCATAACTTTGAATTTGAGTCTGGCGAATCTATCCAAACGTTGGCATGTTCAGAATTCAGGGATTGCAGAATTAGCTGCTATCGATATTATGTCTTATGTAGAAAGAGATTAGGCGTTCACAATGCATGCTTATTCACCAATCTGATGTGGTCTTGCCGTTGCAAAGTGGTCTTAAGGCACTGAAAGGTTTTCACCTTGCAGGTTCTCGCCTCCGTCTCCCGCGATGAACAGGTCGCAGCCACCAGCGCCAGCCGTCGCTGCGGGCCGGGCGCCCCCGATCATTCCTCCATCGGGTGCCAGGCCTGCGCCTGCCATTCCTAATCGTCCCGGTGGCGGCATGCCACCCGCACCGCCTGCTGGAAGACCAGGTGGCGGTCTGCCACCCCCACTCATCCCATCGTGAGTACATGTTGTCTTTTTCCCTCTTGTCATTTGGTGATGGGCAGGCATGCGTTTTCCGCGAGTGTGACTAACCACAATATCGCTTTTCACTGCTTTGTGCTAAGTTGATGGAACTGAACATCTTCTAAATTGGGTGTTGCTTCCACGACAAAGGGAATGCTCGCTCTGCTCAAAGCCATTAATTAAGTTACGCGACCTTGGAGGGCTCACGTTTGTCTGAAAAATGTTGTGTCCAAAGATGGTTAAGTAACATTCAAATATATTTCTCTTGTATGAAAGGCTACTTTTTTGATCAAAATTTAAAATCTGTTATTTATATTTTTATCCAAAAATTTTTAACTGCTCAATCTTTGCTTGAAACCTCACCTTGTTAGTTACAATGCCGGTCAATTATTCTTGGACACGCATTTTTTCGATCTAATGTGGAGGAGACCTAACTTTTGAACCCACGATTTGTTTCTATTGTTGCAGTCGACGCAACTAAGCAAGTCATCCCCACCACCTTAAAAACTTTGAAGCTAACCACTTCTACTCTCCTGCTACAGCTATGTTTCGTTTATCAAATCCTGCAAAAGTGTTGCCTCTTGCGTTAGCTCTTGTTCCACTGATCGCTGAGGCCAAAAGCGCCTACGAACCGAGCATTTTGCGATTTGTTTCCTTTCTAAGGTTCACTTTCCCAGCATCCGGTTCCGCGTTCTGTTGAAATCCGCTTGCCCTGTTGCGCCAATTGCCACGGAGGCTCAACTTTGACCTTAAGCAAGCAAGCATGCAGCATAGCATAGCTGCATAGACACCTTGACAGAATATTATAAATATTGGGAGCAAACACAATCAAAAGAATTAAAATCATAAAAATGTCATAAAATGCTAAAAACCGTCAATGATTTACCTGCAAATATCGAGTTTGGTTCCAAACCTTCATCTGATTGTCAGTCACTATGTCTTGTTTGAGGTCAAAGGTGGATTTCTGATTTCTCCTCCAGTCTTGTGGACTTGACCTGTGAGCTGGATGGTCACTAAAACAATGCTTGGTTCGTAGGCGCGGACAACAACAGTCGAGCGGCGGCGCTTTCGGAGGTCTGAGCCAATCGATTCAGGCCGCGGGACAGAGGGCCCAGCAGGCGGCCACGCAGGCCGCCGCACAGGCCGCTACGCAAGCCGCCATGAATGAACTCAAAGGGGCCTTCTTTGGGCGCAAATAAGCACTTATCTTCCATAATCACGACTAAGAAGGAGAGAAACGAATGAACACTCAGTCTTGTTTTCTGGACACGAGCAATATTTTGAATTTGAAAAGAACATTCATTGTTGATTAATGAATTCCAACATTCCACGCCCTCAGTTCTTGGACGGCGATACTGGATCTGAGGAGAAATATTTTTGTTTGAGCAAGGCTATTTTTCACCCTACTCGGCAAAGCTTTTCCTCTATATAAATGTTGTTGATCAAATGATATTGTTATTGATGATAAATGTAAAAAAAACAGCAAAAAAATATGTTACGGATAAAAGACCAAACTTAAGAATGAATACTAAACGAACAACAGAGATAAAATAAATGTAGTGCTCAAAATTGTAGTCACTAGTGCGAATTCGACAGATTTGGACGTTGCTGTTATGCAAAGGAAAACTAAAAAAGTAATAACCGGAATAAGAAATTTGTATTTTTAAGACGACACTTCATGCAGAGCAGTCCAAACGAGTTAGCGGAAGATAAAAAAAAGATATCGCGTCAGTCATAGCATCCAATACTGTGTTACACGCCTAAATGTGTCGTTTTAACACTCTCTTTTGGTGTTGCACACTGGAAACAATACTACTCGAGAATCTGAACAAATCCCCCGGATAATGTGGCAATATCAATATCAGTCAACGTATGAATGTGCGAGATTTCATCCAGGAGATAAGTAGCCAAACCATCCCCAGCGTTGAGCAAAAGGAAAAGGCACTCACACACAACTACTAATACAGGCCTAGTACCGTAGATATTAATCAAAGACGACACAGAAAACACGCAAATAGTGAGATAATTCATTATAACCGACGTAGCGTTCTGTGTTTTGCCTTATATTGAATTATTTCAGCTGATTTGCCGCAGACGTTCGCGTTGCTTTGCTAAAAAAGGGGGATATGCACCAAAATATGTAAAGTAACATGTAAAAGCAAGTCAATTATTTCTGGTACATGATGTGTAGTTTCTGAATCTCCCGTGTCGATCTGTTGTTCCGAGCACTTGGTGAAAAGAGTGCCGATTAACACAACCACCGCATATCTGTGCGTTAAAATTTGAATCTTGTTGAATTTGCTCGTTTCCGGGTCCCTGGTACAATGTTTGCAAAGCGCAGTTTGGATTATAGCGTTTTTTAGTCTGAGTCTGTGAACCGAATACAAAGAAAACGAATAACATTCCTTGCATTCCAAAGTTGAAAAAAGAGTTTGTTGAGTATTTGCGTAGCGAGAGAAGCATTACATTAGAGCACTGAATTTAAACACTCGAATTAATGTGCATAAGTGTGTATAAATACTGTAATATAGCAAACAGATCTAACATAAATATATATATATTTAGCCAGACAAAGCAAGTATGTATTTCAAGAAACGATACTTAAGTATGATGTAACCACACAGAGGAGAAATTAGCGACGGATATACAGTGATTTTGATTATAAAATAATATTTCTAATATCATGTAATATTGGAGACGCGTTCGGGTTCTCAAAACACACGTTTACATTATATTACCAAGCGTTTATTTGCAATTTTTATATTATTATTTGTGCTCAAATATGTGTTCGTGAATTTGGTTGAGCAGTTTTACGTGACTTATTGTCTGTGAAATTATAAATTGAAATTATTGTAGACGTGCAGAAAATTCAAAAAGTGCTTGCTTGTTGGGCTCCTCTTCGTGTTGAATGTCACACCACGAGACTTTTGGAATTTTCATTGCAACACACTATTCATAATGTACAGTAAAAATCATATAAAACTAATAATGAGAAATGTATCATTGCAGTTGTTAACATAAAATTGTCTGACTAGACGCAAGCACCGTGTTTGATTCCGACTTCTAATAACCACCTATTTGTCGCTACATTCATTTTTTGCCTTCTTCGCCCACCCCGTTTGCTTTTTGCCTTTTTCTATCTAACTTGCATGCTTGGAGAAGGCGGGACATGGTGAAGGTGAGTAGCTGGTCCTCATTATTTTTGTGGACGAGAAATTTGATTTTCTCGTAAATTCCTCACGAACGAAAGCCAGGAGTTTAATGTCCAGCTTATATGAAAAAATGAACCTAAGAAAGCTTAACAATACTGTGAAAAATAAATCCTAAAACGTGCCAAATTGGTTAAAAATTATTTTTGTATTCTTAATTCTTATTAGTACTAGATTAATTGCCTTGTCATGCATGATATAATTATGAAAACTTACTTTCTGGGTCTCACGTAGATACATTTGTTGTACTCCAAGATCATGCACTCACAATCAGTTTGTATTTTTCTAAATTTCTGTCCATTTTCAGGCGACCAGTACCCCACATTCCACCCAGGCCACGGCCGTAAATTTGCCGTAGAAGTCAGCCCTGTATCAGCCGCCTCAGGGACCTCAAGAAGTAACTTATGTGCAAATAAGGATGTGAGTAATAAAAACTCAAAACGTCTTGGCGTAAAATTTGTGATTCCGGGAAAAAGAGCAATACGTGCAGAACACCACCTACCAGTCTCTCTTAGACCGTTGCGTTCAGAGGATTCTTCTTCGCCCTAGCTTTTACACGCCAGAGCTTGTGAATTTGTGATCCTATTAGTTTCTTCTTGAGTACGCTAGTCGTACTTAAAAACATTAATTTCAGAATGACGTTGTAAATAAGTGTAAAGTGACTTCCATCTGATTTTCATGTATGATTAATCTGGCACTCTCGCCTTTCCATGTACCACAAAGAAAACGCTGTACATATTTTTTCTCAAGAGTTTTTATCCAGGTGCTAAAATAGTTATTTACAAAAGGCGGGCAAATTCTTGTTAAGATACATTTACCAAAGAAAGAGGATGTCCCTGCTGAGATGTGAATGTAAACTGCATTTATTTATGAGCCCAGTTTATTATGCAACTGTTTTCCAGTTATTATTATATTTGATTTTAACAAGACCCGAAATTATCATTGTTACGTGTACATATTCATTTGCCTAAATGTAAACAAGTCTTGGAATAAATATGTACATTTTCATCAAAAATTTAGTCTGATTGCCTTCCGTCCATCATCATCCTCATAGCTTCACGAACGCTGGCCATTCTGCTTTTCACTCTCAAATAGGCAGCTATAACTTGGTCCACGGACGAAACCAACTGGTCACTCCTCCCACTTTGCATCTTTCTCCCAAGCAAAGTTGATTTGGCCAATATCTTTCCATCTTTTGGCCCCTGAAGCCCAACTTCCAATGTCACGTTCACTTGTCCTGAGCTGATGGTGCAGAGTCCAAAGCGACTCAAAACGTCTTTACCCTAAAATAAATGTTAATTTTAAAATCTCTCTAAACGCACTAGCCAAATAGCATCTGTAGAACGGAAATATGATTTTAATTTGATCACTATTGAGTATTGTCTGATCCAAAAATTTTGGTCCAAAATTTCAGGTGTTTCAATCACATATCATTTAACACTGAACGACCACAGAAGACGTGTGATTCATTTTTCTACAGTAGCAACAATGAATGGAAAAATAGCAAATTTTCGTCATTATCATTCACGTAGCATTTTCTCGTTTGGATCGGGCACCTGTGTGTCAGCCAATGAGCAGCCCAAATCCTTGAGCTGTGGAGTGCCCCCGATAAAAAACCGCCGCATTTGTGCAACACGCGCCGCGTGGCTGTGCATTGAGGAGGGCACAGGGCGCCAGGTGGCGATGGTCAGACTATGATGCCCAGGGCTGGTCGAAATCGCTGTGAACCCATAGCCCTCGGTGCAGAAGCGTTGCCACCAGTCGAGCGACGATACTTCCACCACAAGTTTTGGCACTTCAAAAACTGAAACAGTGCAAATTTTGTTCATTTATTCGCACCATTAGTTGTTCGTTTGGAGAAAAATTTCTTGTGAACAATGTGGCATTGTGATGCGAATATTTTATTGCCCATAGTTAATTTCAAACATATCGCCGTTTAACACAACATTTAAAAAAATATTTGACTGAAACACACAGAAAGATACAGCATTGCAGGTTTTTATTAAACATCTCTAGCTTAAATCAAAATCTTTATAAAAATACCAGTATCCACGGGAGCAATAAGTTTTGCCTCGAAATATTGGTTAAAATGTGCTGTTGAGATGGATTTTCCCTCATCTCCAAATGGCTTTCTCGTTTGCTGGGCGAAGTGCGTGGTGCCACACAATTTGCTTTCCTCTTGACAGGTCCAACCTAAGGGAAAATTTCAAAGTCTATCGCTCTGACAAATTTGTAAGAACTCGAACCGTTAGGGACTAATATGCAGTAACTGAGGAATAATGATTCCGCGTCAAAATGTTGAGCACTTGAGATTTCGCCCCGCAAATAAAACACCACCGTTGCACTCATGGCGCAGCACAACACAGCTAATAGTTTTGGAATGTGCACTCTTGTTTAGCTCGCTGCCGCCACTCAAGCGACCAATGAATGTCTCGCTTGTTCGCGCACCCTCTTCCACCCCTACAATATCATTAGCGCGCGGAACAGTTTGGCACCAGGTGCGCATAAGGTTGTATGGATTGATAATGTCAGTCACGCCTGCTAGATTTGAAATCGTCGTTAATTGTATATGTTTATTAATTACTTGTTCATTAAAACTTGTATACAATACAATATGGTCAGAATAAAAATATATTTTAAGAAAGTTGGCATAGCAATTTTCTGGAAGGCTAATTACTTATTTTTAATGCGGAATATTGGATATTTTGGTTCTTTTCAACTTTTCCAAACATTGATCGCTAATCAGTTGAAAATCTGATCAATCGGAAAGCGGTAGAATCAAGAATCTTTTCCTCCTGTGGATTCAGGAGCTGCTTAATCATTATTCCAACAGCTGGCGCCTTTTTGAACCCGATCCCTGAAACAAACAATGAAAAGATCATTTCACATCACCTTAATAACACGCGGTTTTTTTTAAAACCTGAGAATCCACAGCCAAAGGCGATGTTGCTGTGCCCAGGCACGGTGTCCAAAATGCAGGTCAAGTCAGGCGTCACCTGATTTTATGTATTTCAATAAATTTGGCAATTGTTGCAATGAATCATCCTACGGTATACATGCAAGTTTCCACTATAGATGGCTTGCTTTCTAGTCCAGGAAAATATTTTTCAATGTAATCGGCCATGGAAGAGTAGTCGGGAGCGCCGACGTTTTTATCTCGGTCGTCAGGCTCGACTTTGTCCGTGTAAGACGGGTTGCAGAGCTGTGTTTTAAAACCCATATTATTGTTAATTAAATAATTTTCCATGTGTGATTCTTCTCCCACACACCTTATACATGTGCGGGTATTCGAGTTCAGGAATGCCCCAGAAATCGCCCTCACCGCAGTCGATGAAGGTGGATGGAATAGCACCAGGACCATTTTCCTTTATTTTCCAATAAAAAACCAATATCCGCAGCGCCTCCAAGGGTAACTCTGAAAGGCGAAATGAATACTTATGCCGCTCGTGCGTATTATGCGTTTGTTTTACTTGTTGGTAGCAAAGGGTCGATTAATTTGGAGGCCCACGGCCCAGCGCAAATGGCCAACTTGGAAGCAGTCACACTGGCTGCCTGATTATTGAATCGACCTCTGACGGTGACCCTCTCGCCGGGCACCACTGACGTCACCTCGAAACCGTCCCGAATTACGCCTCCCCGCTTTTTGAACTCGCTCTAGCGCAGATGTGATTATTAACATGACTCTAGATTTTATTTTTTGTTTGTGTAATTCAAACCTGCACCGTGGCTACGCATTTGTCAGCGCGCAAAATTCCGGCGGTGTGCTCGACACAGGCGCGGTGTTGGCTGCTGAACTTGGCCTGCGGAAACTGAGTTTCCAGCTCCTCTCTAGACAGCTCCTTCAATTGAATGTCAGCATCTGGCTGCTTGGCTTTTTCTTCATTCACACAGGCGATAATTTTGTCCATCTTTTTATACCCCTTGCCATCAGCAATCAGTAGCAGTGGTTTTGGTCTGCAAAAGCAAACTTAAATTAAATTCCACAAAATGCATAAGAGATTTCACAATAAATATAATTATTTGAGGACAATTTATTTAAATATTTCATTAGGAAAAATCTAAGGGCGCTGCAATTGTGTGAACTGAAATTATCCTAATTTGTTTTGAACATAATTAAAAATTACGCAGCAGATTTTGCGTCAATTTAGATTTAAATTCGTATCGCCAGTTACTAATTTGATCTAGTTAGTGATATTTAGACTTATGAAAGTCATTTTTTAAAAAATATTGTCATACATCCACAGATTTTACAATGACCACTCCCACAAGCGAACAAATGGAAAAATCAGTAGTAGAATTAAATTCACCCCACATGGTTTTTCCGGTTTCTTTATAGTCTATATACTACTTGTTTAATAAAAAAATAACCAAATGTCGTTTATCTAAGAAAAACATTACACCAAAATATCAACTCCTGACTCCGCCTGAAGTTTCTGCCACTCCCTGAAGGCTGTCGGCATTATCGCCGTGTGGAAAGCGTCTGGATAGGCATTTCTTATGATTCTAGTTTGGCCGTGGGAACTGCCGCGGCTGTGGGGCAGAGGGAATCGTTCTAGCAACAGAACTGATGGTTTCTTATCAGCCCCTTTCACCAATTGGTACGCTGTCCACGACCCTTCGATTCCTATGCCGATAAAAATTTCACTTTGGATGGCCTAAATAATAATAATAACGTCCTACCTGCCCCCACGACAATATAATCATAGTGCTCCATATTTATGCTTCTCGTCTCAACGGCGGGAGTTGAAATATATATACTGAGAAGGCATTCGCTGAACACACTTGCAGCATCTGGTGGACCGAATCGATTTTTTGCATTTTATCTTTCGGGGTGGGGGGGGGGAGGGGGAGAGCCAGTATACTCAAGTCGTTGACAAAATCTTGCTTATCACGTCTCGTGTAAATAAAAGCTTAATTTAACATTGCGTGACTTTATTTTTTTAGGTATAATTAAATTAATATAGCCTACGCTAATATGCCTAACTAATATGCCTATACGCATGATAATTGTGACAAGTGTAGCCCATAGAATATTTTGAGGCGAGAAGAGGAACGTTATTATGAATTTGTTTTTTAGGGATGATTTTAGTTACTCCTACAATATTGAGAAATATATTAAAATTGTGTCAGGTATGTTTTTAAACAACCTTTGGTCTTTGTCCCGAGTGAGGTAGAATAATTATTTTATAATTTTTACGCCACTCAAAGATTTCGAAAAAGGCAGCTTATATGCGAGTAAATCTGACATAAAATTATTTGGATTTTAAATATGTGAATTCAATGTCTTAATCTCATTTGATAAAACAATTATACATATTTTAAGCTTTATTATACAGTAATGCTTGGGTTCCTTTCGTTCTCTTGACTTTCAATCCTTGCATACTATCTTTCCGATCTTTCCCTTTTATCTGAGAGCAATATTATCACAAGTGGTATCATGCCATATGGGATTTGATCAATTAAATACACTTGATCTTTGTAATCCTCCTTTAATCAATTATGGTCGTAGAGCTAAAAATATAGCTCCATTCCAGACAAATAAGAAATCATGTGCCGCGATACCATTGAAGTCTTTAAAGTTGGCTTTTCATGAATCGCGACACAGAAAATGGTGTCTCATCAAAGCTCATCTTTGTTTGGGGTTTTAATATTTCCTTCAACATTAATCCAACGCTCGGGGCTTTTTTAAATCCACTCCCTGTGAAACCACACACATATTTCAGAAGAGATATTTTTTACATTAAATAAAGCTGTACCAGAGAATCCACACGCGTAAGCGATGTTTGCACTGTCAGGAATGATATCAAGGATGAACACCTCATCAGGGGTTGACTGTAATAAATAATAATGGAAACAATAAAAATTCGCGTAATACTTTCTAAAAAGCTCACGGTATATATGCACGTTTCTAAAATGGAAGGCGTTTCTTCCATTCCTGGAAAGTGGTCTCTTAGGTGCCGAGCCAACTGAGGCGGCTGGGTCTGCTCAGCGTTTAAATCCCTTTTGTCTGGGTCGATTTCATAGAGAATCAAGTTGCTGCTATACTGTTTTACTTATTAATAAATACATTAAATTTTCTCGTTCAGAAGAAGGGAGTATACCTTGACCAAATCTTTGTACTCGATTTCTGGTATACTCCAAAAGTCTCCAGCGCCAAGATCTTTGTAAATCGCCGTGATGACGCCTGGGCCGTTCTTTTTCACTTTCCAATAATATACAGGGACCCTGTAAACCTTCAGTGGCAAACCTAAAGATGGAATAAATTTAATCGAAAGGAGATATAAAATACACTCTACTCACGAATGCCCTTCAAAAGTGGCTCGACCATCTTTTTAGCCCAGGGTCCTGGACAAAGGGCCACCTTGTCTGCCGTCAATTTGACAGTTCTGCCCTTGCACACACCCTCGATCACGACGATTTTCCCAGGAATAATTCTAGTAACTTCAAATCCATCTCTGATGACGCCGCCGTGCTTCCGAAATTGGTTTTGAACCGCCATGAGACACTTGTCGGCGTACAAAATTCCAGCACTGTATTCAACAAATGCTCTTCGGTTGTTGGGAAACTTTGCTTGCGGAAAATTTGCAGCCAACTCTGCCGGGCTGAGCTCTTTAAAGGCAACATCATATCCCGGCTTTTCCTTTAGTTCCTTCAGGCAAGCGAGCGTCCTGTCCATTCTTTCATAACCAGTCTCGTCAGATACGCAAAGTAGTGGTTTTGTCCTAAAAGTGGCGCATTGATTCAGATAAAATCGGTTAAAATATGCTTCTATTTTATGAAAGCTGTCTCATTACAATTCATCTTTTAATACAAATGTTAAAAAATTAAGCATATGAATTTATTTTTTTTTAAACTCGATTTTAATGCCTTTAATACAAAAAACGAAAACTAAGAGTGCTTAATTTATATAACTTTCGAGCAGGCACTGCTCCTGAATCAGCTTGCCTTGTGATAAATGTTCACCCAAATAAAATTAAATAACTCTACTTACACCAAGAGATCTACCCCAGCGTCCTTCTCGAGCTTCCTCCATTCTTTGTAGGAATACGGCATCAGAGCGGCCTGGAAGCTCTCGGCGTAAGCGTGTCTTATAATTCTGCTTTGTCCGTGCGAGCTTCCACGGTTGTGTGGCAAATGGTATTGCTCCAGCAATAAAACGGACGGCTTTTCTTCGTCCCTTACTATTTGGTATGCTGCCCATGATCCCTCGATTCCTATTTTGATAACAAAATTGTAGGGCCAATTTGAAATTGCATGCAGACAGAACAGTATTCATAAGAGAAGCTAAATACAAAATTAAGTTCAATAAAAGCCTTATGAAAAATTTATTTCTCTCGTAAATTGAGGAAATATCCAGCAATAATATACCTGCACCAACGACTATGTACTGAAAATGCTCCATTCTCTCCACAATCTGGCTGCACATAAGAATTACCATATCAACCCTCCTTATATTTGAGGACGATAATTTTATCTTTCAAGATATACTCACTTATCACAGCACACGCTTCACACAAAAATATCATTTATGAGAACCACATATAGATATCGATCAATTGAAGGTGAATGTTAAAAATTTATTTTTGTATGCAGTGACAACAAATAGTTAGAATCTCTTCAGCGAAAAAGGCTTCATGTCAAAGTCTTGTTTATCCTCAGGGTTCAACAACTGTTTCAGCATGAGTCCTACACAAGGTCCTTTTTTGAATCCGGTACCTGAGAGAAGTAAAATTTAATTTGTAGAACAATTAATCTGTGAAACTGTCGAGCGCATACCAGAAAATCCACAAGCAAATGCGATTCTTGGGTCCCCAGGAATATTGTCAATTATGCTCACGTTGTCAGGAGAAACCTGCAAATTATATTATAAAATTAATTAAACAGTGTAATTTTATTAAATATCGTTTGATACCGTGTACATGCAGGTTTCAATAATTGAAGGAGTATCCTCCAGCCCAGGAAAGTGTTTTTTGACGTAATTTGTCAGCTCTTGGTGGTTTGGGTGCTCAAAGGCTTTGTCGCGGTCGTCGGGATCAGCCTCGTCCGCAGTACTGTGGCTGCAGAGCTTCAATTGTCGAGTTAACTTAAAACTGAGCATTATTTTCCATTAAAAACACAGTCAACCTTTATTAAGCCCTTGTATTCCAGCTCGGGAATTCCCCAGAACTCTCCCGCTCCGTGATCAATGTACGAAGCAGGAATCATCCCTGGGCCATTTTCCTTTATCTTCCAGTAGAAAACAGGCACTCTCAGTGTTTTCAAGGGAATTTCTGTTGGTCAGATTATTTTACCGCAATTCTCACGATAGAAATTCAATTTTACTCCTGTCCAAAAGTGGCTCTAGCAATTTTTTGGCCCACGGCCCACTGCAAATGGCAAGCTTTCCTGTCACCACTGTGCTATCCTTGCCCTCGTGCTGGCCTTTGACCTGTACTCGCTCCCCGGGCACGATTGAGGTTACAACAAATCCGTCTTTTATCGTACCGCCGAGCCTTTTGAATTGCGCCTATATTTACCAAAAAATATTCTCGAGATTAATACGATCAAGAATTTGTTACAATTACAGACCTGAACTGTGGCCAAGCATTTGTCTGCGAGAAGAATTCCAGCGCTGTACTCAACGCAGCCGCGGTGGTTTGGTGAAAATGAAGCTTGAGGGAATTCACGAGCCAAATCCTGGAACGACAGCTCTTTGAACGAAATTTCATTTCCTCCTTTCGCCTGCTCTTCTCGCAATCGTGAGATCGTGTTGTCCAGGCCTCCATACCCGGTTTCATCGGCTACGCACAGCAGAGACTTCGGTCTGCGGTTTAAAACAGCAGTTTTGTTTAAAGAATGGTTAAATTTAAAATTAGAAATTAACATGTTCGGCATTTGATATTTTTCCCATACTTAAAAATACTCCATCGTGGTTAGTCTAGCCAAATGCGTGTAACTCATCTTCTATTTAATTTAAATATTAAATAAATTTGAGTACCACATTGCTTAGAGATTCAAAAGTTTTTAAATTTTACATGAGCAATCGTTCTCCTGAGTCCTTTTCCAGTTGTTTCCACTCTGAAAAAGCCTGTGGCATCAACGCAGTGTGGAAGTCCTCGGGGTAAGCGTGCCTGATTATTCTCGTTTGCCCGTGGGAACTGCCGCGGCTGTGTGGCAGTGGAAAGCGCTCCAAGAGCAAAACCGACGCTTTTCTTTTGGCATCTCGAATGAGCTGATATGCGGTCCACGAACCCTCGATGCCTGTAAAAATTGATCTGTTTGGTCAAACGTGTGCCTGTTTTTTAATGAAAACGTCATTGTCATTACCAGATCCAATCACCACGTAGTCAAAATTCTCCATTCCGAATTGAGATTTCGATTTGGGTGTGCATTTGGTGGCGCCTGGCAACACTCACGTAGAGGACTGCGCTCTGGCTGCCGCTCAAAACATCAAGCGAAACCAATGAAACCGGCCGGTCATGTGACGTACGCTCAATATCTAGACCCACGTGATTATTAAATGCCAAGGACATGAGACAACATACGAGATCAAAAATTTTAAATATGCTTTTAAGAATTTCTGACGGTCAAATTTTAATATTTCTCTGAATTTTTTCTAGCCGGTGTCAATTGCAACTTAGCCGGTAGCTATAATAACTCTCTGAATCACAAAAATTACGATTCAGTAATTCATTCACAAATTTCTCTCGTCATGATCACCAAAGCAAAAGGCCTCTGACATTCTCGGCAAAATTGATAATAATTTATGAAATTCGCAAATTTTAATTTGCCCTAAAAATCATAAAAATTTTAGCCAAGCACCATGTTTTGAGTAATTCAGCCCTCTTTAGCTGAACCTAGCGCAAATTTAATCCACCACATGAGAACATGCAACTCTATGTGGAGCGTGATTATTTGAAAACTGATTCATTCGAGTTTTGGATATGGGCTGTTTGCTCTAGAAAAAAGTTAATGGCACGCGACATCAAAGTTTCCTTGAGTAGAAATTACGGTGCAAATATTCCAGAAATATTTATCAAAGCGCAGAATGTGATCAGATATTTAAAAGATTTTCAAGATTTTTTAAACTCAATTAAGCAAAAAAGGTCTCTTCTCCGAAGTAATATTTGGGTAAATGGCGCGATTTGTATGGCATAGTGAATTAATTGTAAAATATTTAACAAACTTTTTTAGTTCATTTTACTTTATATTGTCCTGACAATGGCTAACAGAGTTTCGTGAGTTATGCATACCGCGTGACATTCCTAGAGTGCACGTTGCCTATCTCAAAGCCTCTTTTTAACTCTATAATCAGCATCCTTTGATATCGTTGTAAAGTTGATTCTGTTGGTATAGCTTAACAAAACTTACCTCCGAATTCAGACTTATCTGTTTCAAATGAACTTTCTTGAAAGCAACTCTCACACACTTAATCGCACAAATAAAAGGGGTTTGAAATCGCACTTTGATATTTGCGTTTGAATCAAAACTCTTGCAAGTTTCTCCTATACCAATAATTAAATTTGATATCTATTTCAAATTTTATTTATTACATTTACTTAAACGTGTAGGCTAGTCAAGTGTCTCACCTTTCACACCACTAGATGCAAAAATGTCAATACGATTAGACGTGATTGCTATCACATGTTTCTTGCACACAATGACAAAGCTAGCAGTCAGACATGTCAATGAAACTTTAGTAGCTCGAACTTTACTTGAGACGGTCTGAAGAAAGCGAGATTGTGATCACATTCTCACTACTTTGTGACATTAGAATATGCATACAATTAAATATGAAATGATTCATTTCACCTAACAAGACGTACTTGATATGCAGCAGAAAGAATGTCACACTGAATCGTAATTTAACAAAATCTGTGTTATAAAAACTGATTATGAGAAGGAAGGTGAAATTTATTATTGATTTGTGATGACAGGAATTGGAATAATTAAAAAATAAATAAATATCAACGAATTTCACGGTATGATTTCGTTACTTTTTAAATCACCCAGGTAAAATTTTGTCTTTAAAGTAATTGATATTGATTCATTTTATAGAAAAGATAATTATACCTTTTTTGTTAAAAAAGATCGCGCATCATTAAAACTGTAATTGATTCCTCATTTTAAAAAGGTAAGTATTTCTCAGTTAAGCACAGGTATGAGAATTAACGGTATTCAACTAACTCTCAGATATATGGTTTTTGGCAATTTGGCGAACAGACAAGAATCCTGTCAGTCTCAATACATCAAAATTGAAATGGTGCGACTTTCAGTGAGCCTGGTAGTAGACACGGAATCCATACGAGAACCTGCACAGCACCATCACCGAGTTTTCATAATACATTAATCAATCTCTCATCCAATCAGGGATGTAACGAATGTGGAGAACACGCGTAACCACAAAATACTTCAGCCGCAGAGATGGGAGATAGAGTTAAACTCAGTGGAAATTTCATTCAATTGCCGCCTGTGAGAGTTTTTTGTACGCACAATCGCTCAACGACTAACAAAGGCAAATAATGTCGCAAATAACGCTTCGCAAACTTGGAAACGTTAATGGTTTCAACCAATAGCTGCTATACCAATCCAAAAGTCGGTACTGGTTGGGTATATAGAAAGTATTTCGGAAAAATGGGATAATTATTTTAGAATTGAATTGATTTGTATACCGACCAAATTATTTCTGGAAGAGAAATTTCGGCTGTGGAAGTTCGAACTTTGTATTTGTTAGGGAGATATTGTGATACGTGTGTTCATTAGCTTTTAGTCTACTGTTCATATTTTAACGGAATAGAAACAACAAATATTGAGCATTTAGGACCAATTTATGCAACTAGATTTGGGAGTCGGCCATATATTTAATATTTAAATTTGATTTCTCCAGTATGAAACTCATAGATTAAGTTCACACGCCAGTTGTTAGTCTTGTTTCCACTGTCAGATTAATTTTGACGCATAATGATAGCGTTCTTTCTGCGATAAAACCGATCGAGATATTTTGGGAGAAATCGAACTGCACCCAGTATTTCTCATTATGCTAATTCCACAAGTATATTTGCTCTTCCCAGCCGCAAGATCTTGCACAACGCACGTTGTTTGATTCGAAGAGACAAGCGGCGAGAAACGGAACAGCGTGCGGCCAAACTAGTAGACACAAAAAGCGATTGTCTTTCACTTTTTCTCAACAAGTGCTCAAAATAGAAACATTATTTTGATGGCAGGTGCCAACGACGCAGCAGATCGGAGAGTGGCCGCCCGAGTGAGGGAGATCGGCAGATTAAACATGAACAATTTATTATTTCGCTCGGCACGACAGTCAAGCTCGCAGATTGGGTTTCTAGCCACGATTATGTGTACTATCACACTATCACAAACAGTGTATTATAAGAGCGTGCGACTTCTCACTGTAGCAGAGTAAATATTGCATCAAAAGTTATGGTACTACCTGCCAGCGTTTGTATTTCCCTGCTTATGATTCTACAGCTAAGGATAATCAATTAAGGGCATAGCAGCTTGGCCGAACGCACGAGAGTGCTTTTCCCATTGAATTTCGTTTCATAATTTTATGATAACCGTGCATTTTTACATTAATCAGTGGCAGGTGACACAAGCCGTGCAAACGAGGAAAGCGTAATTTGATGTGCTCCAGTTTCATACAGATAAATCCGCATCAGCTGCATGGTCCTCTCTCTGCCACTTGTTTGCCATGTCTGCTGAGGCGAAAGTAGATAGAGCTGCAAACCAAATTTATTCAAATGCAATGTCCAAGCAAGCAATCTGTTCAGAGCAAAAAATCTTCTGATGTTCATTCCTTCAAAATCGATCTCTTCTAATTCATACCAATATATTGAATTGAACTTTCTTTTTAATAGCTCTTGCCTCTTACGGAATTCATATTTATGGCAATTTTGTTTGCGTTTTGCAATTTTGCTTAAATTTTATTCAAAGGTGATATTTTTATTCAAGTAGTAAATCACATAAAAGGTGTTATGCTTATTTGTGATGATAAATTAAATGAAAGCGTTGATCATGATTTATCCCATTTATTGTTTATTAAAAAGTTGTTGAAGTAATAAATTGGAAACCAATGATGAAATAAGGAAATCCAGCTTTTGCTTTTAATTTAAAATTGTAGCATAAATAATTAAAAATATCCGACAACTGCCATAAAGTATGAGTCGGCATACGGCGCCTTTAGGCGTGGGAACAATGTTTTCATTGCGTGTCAGCCAGCTGTTTTGTTTAAAGAATGCATACATTGCACACTTAAGTTTTATCGATCAACGACGGAGAGGTCACATTTATGGCTTGACACCTCTCCAACCCTCTGCCATAAACTCAAACCTAAACAAGCGAGAATAAAAGTAGATTTCCCTTTAGAGGCTGATCTAATCAGACACATTGCACATTGTCATATTACTTTTGTAAGATAGCACGATTTTGATATTTAAAGTTACTCGATCTCAGCATGTTTTGTCTTTCATTTAAAACAAGTAATGGGACCAGACTATAGCAACAGCACAAACCCATTCAGCAACTCCTGGGTGCGCTAACTTGATTTATGCGTGAGTGTAATTCAGCATTTATATTACGCGATTAAGACAGCTCGAACTAATTTTAGAAGCTTTTGGGTGGATATAATTAATTGTTTTGGTGCTGGTTTCACACCTTCCATAGATCAAACGTGAGTCCACTTCTCTTAATTAATTTAAAACCTCTGATCTGTCTCTCCATCTTACAAATTAATAGAAATTAGTCCATGCATATTTGCACAAGTAGACTGGGGTTTGCCAATTTGATTACATGTGGCCTCGCCGCCTTGAATAAATAATCAACTCGTCCTGCTACATGATGTAAACTTTTGAAAGAAAAAGCCCAGCATCATCTCATCATCATCAGCCATCAGTATGCATATCTCTGCACGCCATTGTGCAACAAGCCAGGCGGAGGGAGTGGGCATTCAAATTCATACCTTAGTTTGATTCACATATTTTAATAAGCCAAGGGCGAGCATGCGATGGGCTAGAGTGCATTGACGAGAGGTGATGATTCGCGAAACGAAAGTGCTCTTTGTGCCGGCGTTAATTTGCCTCCAATAAATTCAGCGCGTATAATTAGGGACAGCCTAAGTTACGGCCAATGCCGTTTAGCCCAGGCGCGATTTTGAATGGCGTAAATGAAAGATAAGATTTTAGCTTTTAAGATGATTTATTACCGCACATATTCACTTAATTTACAATAAAAATCCACTTTTTAGCATAGATATTTGTCGAAAACGTGGTCTGAACAGAAGGGAACGACCGCACAGTCGTGAATCACAATATCCTTTTCACAATAAAAAGTAGAGCTTCAATAGGCATTTCTAACAAATACATATCCGCTACTATTGATAATCAGATGAGTGTACTATTTGGTGTTTGCAGCGATGAATAATATTCCAAATTATCAGAAATGTACTTTGAGTGATTTGGGACGTTCCGCATTATATAACAATATCACACATCCAAGCTTGAAACACGCTTTTCTTCTGCACCGCTATTTACATTAAACCATTCACTCTATCCAGAACGTTTCAGATCGATCAAAAGTCAAATCATACGTGTTTCAAAATTCTCTTGCGTGTCAATCAAGAAGAAAATTGACCGTGTTACAGTATTAAAGTGTGACGCAGTCATTGACTTTTGAGCGCGCCAGCCGCGAGCCGCGCTGATACATGAGCGAGTCACAAGAAAACGAGTTTAATGAGACCTGATTTGTCACAAACTTTCTGCGGTCACGAAAATTTCGCTTGCGTCACGAGAAGTTAATGAAGTGCGTGTGTGGAATTGATCGAAACGCAATCAGCTATAGCGCATCTCACTTTTCGTCGGGAATATCGCGTTGCGAACTGATCGTCTTGCGCGCTGAAAAATGTCTCTTACTTTTACTGACTGGGAGGTTACTAAAATGCCCCCGGGGTGGCGATGCAAAAGGGGGTCAAGTGACGTAATAATGACCGACCATATTATGTACTCCAGATCAGCACGAGAGTGGCTTGGGAATTATCTCCTCAGGTACAAACCACCAAGGTCAGGCTCTTTTTCTCTCCGAAACGACGCGCGCGGTGCCACTTTTGATACGATTCTCGATTCCTTCCACATTGATTCGCTCTCACAGGTTCAAAGACACGCACACAAATTTCGAATTTCATATTTACACAGTGTGGCGTGATAATGTCTTTCACTCTTCTCACTTTCCCTTACAACTAGACGGAAGTGTCACAAATCACACAAGTTTTTAAAATTTCGGCCTGCACTGAGAGTGTGTGTTGATCTAATTCATTTTGCAGCTTTGGCAGGTTTTCTTTCTCATATAGCGGCGCTGAACTACAATTTACTACACGTTGCAGCCTCACTTTGCACATTTTAAGAACATAATTTCAAATCTGCGTAGATCTACATAAACAAATTATATGATAATAATCATATGCGACTGCGTGCACGAGCATCAATACGCCAAGAATATGCAAGTGCAGACACACGGAAAAAGTGCATTGCTGGTGCGCGAGACCAGACGTTAGGTGTGAACTGTTAAAACATGTACAATAAATTAAAAATGCACTGGGTGGGGAACGGCAGCAAAAAATAGTATAAAAGCAATTGTAGCCGATCGACCAGTGCACGCAGCCGCAATTAAAATTACGAAGATCTATCCCTGCGAGCTTGTATTCACTCTTTTATTATGCGTAAAGCTGGAAAGTCTAAAAGTCGTAAGAGTTGGCCTCTCCGTCGCCCTTTCGCACCTTGAACAGCAGCTTGTACATAATGCCGGCGACGACGCCGCCGGTGATGGGGCCAGCCCAGTAAATCTGCAACACGCAGGCAAACATTCATAATTTATATTTCTTTCCTTGAACAAAACAAGCCAAAAATGTTGTTCTCTAAACAAAGTGGTGCTGCACAGGAAATGTTAACCACTCTTTTATTAGAAAAAAATTTTAAATTGGGTTAAGAAGACAAACAGTTCTGCTTGAAATTACAAATTGTTTTTGTCTACGAGAATGTTCATTGAATTTATGTTAAAAAGTTAAGAAATCTTAGTTAAGTTGACTGTATATATCAATATTTTGCTAGCTATTATTACATTCAAGCCAAATTTTAAAACTTTTCGTGTTTTCGATTTTCAAATTGGACACGTACAAAATGTTAAAATTTTTAATGAGCAATTTATTGATTCTAATTTATTCATTTCACCGGTCAACAAATAAAATAAAAAAGGTACTACAAAGCGAACAAGTCGCTGAAACGTCGACAAATCAAAAGATATTCAAGTCGGACGAGGATTGTTAATTTCGTCATGATAATTCTTTTGATCAATTCTAACTCACCCAGTGGTTGTCCCAGAAGCCGGTAACGACAGCGGGTCCAAAGGTTCTGGCGGGGTTCATGCTAGAGCCGGTGTAGTTGATCTGCGAAAAGTAATAATTACCGTGTGCGTGAATGAACATGTTTCCTTTAAAATTGACATGATAACTAACACCTGGCAGTTGTGCACTTTTCAATCGGAAAATATTACTTGCACGCGAAATAAATTGAGCCGTCTATCCATTGCCATTTGCGTCAGTTCTGACGGTGATAATGATTTAACCCATTTTGACCGTCTCAAAACTAATGCGCGTTCCACTTAAGCAGAGATAATTGCACGTGCGCATCTCACCTCGTGCATTTAGGCTAAAATAATGTGGCAGAGGAGCGAGCTGATTTTTCTCTCGGCGAGCTGGACCTTGACTCTCTTTATTTTTGGTTATATTCATTCATAAAAGCAGCGCCGCGCACGCCGGAATGAATCCAAGCACTTTCACGATGAAATATTCTCCTCTACAACACATAATTATTCCGCTCGCCGCGCGAGTAAATAAATCAGCCGCGCTCTTTTGGAGTTTGGAGGTGCATATATGCAATATTTACGCAGATAGCCCCAAATTCTGCGTCTGTTTGCTCTTTTACACAACGTGCTCTGTTTGCCGCGCGACGAAGGTGACGCATCTGCCTAGCACATTACTTATAAATTCGAATCACGTCGCCTGTGTAATCAAGATAGGCTCTCTTTAATGCGGTGTCGTGATTTGGATGCAATAAGCTGTGTTTGCCTTTGATCGGATAGGTTGCCGAATGCTAGGAAAAGCGATTGCCCCAAATCCGACCATTGAAATGATTGCAGAGTAATATTTTAGAAGGAATGTTATTTACAATGTTGATTAGATAAATATTTACGATGACGAATGACTCAAATATTTTAAGTTTTCCGTGTGAAATCATTTTATAATAATCATTCTAACGGATTCGTGTAAGGTTTAAAATATTTTAATGCATTCTTGTTTTTTGTTCTTTTGACAGACGGTAAAAACCAACTCAGTCGGATTAAAAGGTATGATTAAAGCAGTGCACTGACTGCAATAAAGCTTACAACTAAGCTAGGATTGATCTGATTTCTGAGTTGACGCGCATTTATTTCCTTTTGGAGACTTACGAATGGCAAGTGGCACAGGGTGACGGTGAGACCGACGGCCAGGGGAATGGATCCCTTGACGTCTCCGCGACGCTGGTCGCAAACGCTGTGCACAACCAGAACGAGGACGAAGGTGATCAGGGCCTCGGCCAGGTATCCTTGCAGGGGGGTGATCAGTGGCGAGATGTTGTTGATTCCGAGTCCGTTCTGAGTAGCTTCAGGAGTGATAACCTGTAATCATGTCAAAGAATAAATTAATTCGACGTGGGAGCCAAAGTCGAGGAAGTGCGAACGTAATTGTTTTTCAAGCAAAACTTTAGAAATTCCTGCGGCGGCGAACTAAAACTCTAGGCCGTCCCAAACGTTATTGTCTGGGAAATAAACAACAACAACAATCTCTATTTGATGCGCATAATAAAGCGACGTTTCCTACTCTAGAGCCGACATTGGCCTCGCAACACATGCACACGAGTTCAAGATGATCTTGTGTCGTGTTTGCAAAGCTTTTGTTCGACACCTGTGTGAACTGCCAGAGAAAGTGAACAAAATCACACTGCGCGAAGTAAAACAATTATCGCGAGCACTTAATTTATATGGTGTGTGTTCAATTAGCACGGCGCTATTTGCTGATTGTGAGTCCAATTAAACTGCTGACATATGGGTGGTTCGCGTGAGAAATCAGAATGAATTTCGCGCGTGCGGAAAGAAAGGCTCACCTTGAGGACAGCCGAGCCGGCTACGGCACCAATGCACTGCACCACGATGTAGAAGGCTGCTTTGAGAAGGCTGATGTCGCCGGTGACCAGCATGCCACAGGTCACGGCAGGGTTGATGTGACCTCCGCTCACGTGCCCGATCGCCTGAAACAAGAAAGCAGTCGCTGTGTCAGTCGATTTTCGGCTGTAAAAATTCCAAGGGCGCGCTCGGCGAAATATATGTATAATGGACAGAAAGCTAGGCTTCCACGAATGGAAATGAATAAATCTTGGTCGAAATTAGCACACAATAAAAGTTTATCATAGCGGGTTAATTGCTCCTCGCAGCACCGACCGCGTAAATTTCGGCGCTTACGTTTGTCAAACAAACAAATCATTGTGGCTTGTTTTCCCCGCCGCCCGCCGCCCGGCAGTCGGCCTAGCGAAATAAATGTCCCACGCAACCGCGCCAAGATAGAATATTTATTACCGAGCAAGATCATGTGCGCGCGGCCGGGTTTTCTCGAATTCTGGACGTAAATTTCGCTCAGGTGGCAATAAATTGGGACCGTTTCGACATTAAAAGATGCAAATTGTAACAGATCACTTTCTGACACGCCGAAGTGAAAGGATTGCAATTCTGCCCGCATTCTCATAGGTATTAAAATGACACAGGCATTTCGCGCACGTTCAATACGGCACTCTGCAGATGAATGATAATCCCTTTCCGTTTGTATTTTCGATACAATTTCTTCTTTGTTCGCTGAATTGCATTTTTAAGCGAATAAAATAGAACTCGTGTTGTGCAATAGCACTGGACTCGCACTGGCGCAATCCAATTAAGGAAAAAGGAAACCAAGAGTCAGCGTAAGTTCATTAAAAAAGGGACACTGCAGAATTATTGTGCGAATATACATATTAATCTGGAGAACGTGCGCGCAGCAGAACAAACAAACGAGATGAAGGAATATTCCGCTTGCCGCAGAGAAAGTGTTTCTTTTGAACGCCACGAAATAATATGCTCAATCCGATTCCTAACTTGAGTGTTCATTGTTACACATTCATTTCTTTTGAAAGCCTCGAATTTGCTCGCACTTTTCCTTCGGGGCTGCAACAATTTGTATGATGAATCACTTACTGAGCAATTTATTTTTAAATTTAGTTATTTCACTTATCTATTTGATTCACTTTATTTAAACTCATAAAATTTTGCGGCTCGGTGTTGCATGAAGTAGTTGGGCTGCAGTATGGCAAGAGGCAAAGTTAAATGGTAAATTTTTATATTATTTTGACCATGAGTTTCAGCTGGTTGTTGGCAAACGCTTATTCAAATTTATGTAATTTTTTATTATTCGGCGACTTATTTTGGAGAAACGCGCTAAATTGAATTAAAAAACTGTCTTGCAGAGAGGTCAAAATAAATTCGATTAATATTATTTAATGAGTCATGTTTTTGCAAATTGCCAAGTGCACAGTAGCGCGTGGAGGAGCTTCAGTGACGTTATATTTAACTATAACGTCGCTCCCGACGAGTGGTTAAACAAACTGATAGCGAGCGATAGATAGAGTCTTAAAATGCATACACAAACGGTGGTGTACGCATTCGCTTAGACACACACATACAAAATATTTAAGCACCAACGACTCCCACGTAAACTGTCGCATAATATCCCGCGAGCGGCACAAACACGCGGCGGATCGCGATAACAGGGAATCATAACTCAATGATAAACATTTTTATAATTTTGACCTACATAGAAGGAGGTCCGATTTGGTGTTCGAACGGCTGAGAGCGTGCGTTATATATTTATTACTATTATTAGTAGCTGCCTCCAATGATGTGATAATTAATAAAAAGGCAGCAGCGATTGGCTCTCCACCTGCTGAATTAGTATTAATTGCAGTCGGCTGGTCAAGGCGAGCGCAATTATCGAAGAGCACGAGGCATCCACGTTTTCTTTCCATGATTAGGAGAATCGACGAGTCCAAATTTGGGCAAAGCCAGTTGAGTAAATTGAAAATTTATCAGGGATAACAAGACATGATTTTTGTTGCAAAAATTCAAGTGTTAATATGCATTCATGAAAAGAAACCATTTTTATTCCAATTAATAGTTAATAGGAAAAAATTTAATATTTTTATTAAGGAAAATAATTTAATCTGTAAAGATATCGCGAGTTTGGTTTAGCTGGATCCAATTTGAATTACGGACCAGCTTTAATGAGCTTAAATGAAGAACCGGATTCTTGATTTTGATTGAATTCCAATGCACAGGTCAAGTAAAAAGCAAGCCCGCAATTTCTGGTTTGCAGACGGCAAATTGCTCCGTACAACTTGGGTCGCGGAAAGGTCAGATGCGGATCAATCCGGCAGTGCCATAAAAGGACCTCGGGCAATTAATTTTGGCATAGAAAGTGCAAAGTAGCCATTTCTCATGAATCGCTCCAGCTCACTGCCATGGTAGTTGTTGCAAAATGGTCCTGAGTGCGTGCGAATCGGCAATAAGAGCGAAGCAACGCGAGCGAGCCGCGCACCGGCCGGCCGGCGGCTTTGATTCAGTCTATGAAGAGCGCATTTCACGGTAGCTTAGGCATTCGCGCACTCGAGCGTGTCGACTACTTCTTCGGGAAAATAAACACCTCATAATTCAAGCTGCTAATATCCAGCCTTCACATCCTATTAATTAAGATAGGCCACGCACTTTTGGTCTTCCATTGCGAAAGTTGGTGAATGTTGAAAATTTTTTCTCCGCATGATTAGCACTAAACACGACCATATTTTTGTATCGCATTTGATGTGCGGGTTTCTACATACTTTTGCTGTAACCTTGCGGAGATCTATCAATATTAGACCCTTTAAATAAATATTGGTTCTCTCGAAACTTCTAAATAGGCGGAACAGGGACTTTCTATTACGGTGAAAAAAATTGTAGCTAACTCAAAATTTCAATTTTTGAATATACGGTGTGATAATATATGTATTCAAATGAATAGCTATTAAAATTTAAACCCCAAATATTTTATGCAGAATGATTGTATTATTATTATGTAATAATAATTGATTTGTACTAAAAGTAAAAAAGGATTTCACTCTTTTTATATAATTTTAAATTCAGACAGTGAAGATTTATTTATTTTTCTTTGAAAACATCTGTTGCAAGATTAATTTTTCAAAAATCCGGCTTCCAAGGCTATATAAAGAATGGATAAAGATTCGAAACCGCAGAATCAATAACGAGCCCTTAGCAGCGTTCCATTTTAGTCCACAAATTGTGCAAATAGCAGTTTTGCAAATGCTATTACACGGCAAATTGGCTGAAAAGGCAGCAATCAAAGAGAGCGACCAATCGGCCGGTTCAAAATTAATGCGGCAGACACCTGAACGCGATTGATTTAATTAAGCGAATGATTTATGCCGCCGAGCCGCGGCCGCAGAGCAGGATTCAGGTGTAATTTTCTCACGGTGCGTGGCATTGGTTTCGCGATCGATAAATGAAAATTAATGACAACGATTGGGTTACAAGTATGACCCAACAGAGCTCGGAGAGGATTAAAAAAATGGAAAGGAAAGGTCGACGAATGAATGGGGAGACGGGCCAGACGAAAACGGCGCACTCATCAGCATATTTCCCATAACGAGGCAAAAGTTGCCGGGGGCGGAATTATTGTTATTACACGGCGCGTTGTGTGGGTTGGTCAGAGATGTCCTAATTCAGCCGTGACGTCACACTTTTATATAACACCGGGCCGAAGGAGCGGGAACCCAACCTTTTCAACCTGGGCGAACAATCCCAAAACCCGCGATTGTGTTCCCCGCGGTCGCAGCAGCGGCAGCAGACGACGCCGTTCGTACTGCGCACAGTGAAAGTGAGCGAACCGTTCATTCCGACGGGCAGACATTCTCAGTGCAGCTGGAGCAACAAAAGACACGTCGCGTCACAATATAAAAAAAACATAATCTGCATCCAAATGGTGCTGCTGCTGCACCCATGCGATCGTATTGTTTGCCGATTCAAAGAACTCGACCGCCAGACAGATGTATCCTGCGAGAGTTCTTTCAATCGAGTATTGTTAGATGCGAGCAATTGTTTGTTTTTGTTTCGTTCAAGAGGACGGCAAGATTGGCGTGCAACCCGCATTGCGAAAATATTAATTAAGTTAAGAAAGGATCATTAATGGGAATTAATACTCTATTTCACATCACCGAATGATGCTGTCAAAACCGACTGCAGTAGTTAAATTTTATATGACAATCATCGCACAAATATTTTCAAAGGTGCCTAATATTTCATGTCGGCAAGCAGTCACCTTAATACAAACGATAGTAATAATGAAGTTCAACAGGATACCATAATAATTACTGTCCTGCTATCAAACTTGCAACCTTATCACCCCCTTCGCCAGACACATAATTACTGCTGGCGGAGAAGGAATTAATTTCGCAGAACAAAAAAGCTTTTAACACTCGAACGCCAGCGTGTTGCAGTGCTAGATAAAAAAAGAGAAAGAAATTGCGTACATAAATTATGGCCGGCGCATTTGTATCAGGTTATGAGCTATAGCAAGATCATTCTCAGAATTTCTCAATATTCAACGCAAGCAGCAGGTACAAGCATGATTTCTCATTAAAAGCAGACAATCGATAAAGATCGCCGAGTGAGTCAGCCGCGCGGCAGGTCGGGTCAATGAATTCATTGACTGACTGCGCTCCACGTGTGTGTTCCGTCGTATAATATGCGTGTGTGCGATTCGCGGATGCTGGGAGCAGCTTGGGGGGCGGTGCAACTGTGGCCCCCGAGCCCGCCCAAGGCCCCACGAGAGTTCTCGAACACGTGTGCCCCAATATTATACCTTTTCCGATCCTCTATTTATTTCCAAAGCCCGCCCTCTCTTGTTTTGTAACCGTGAGCTGGCTGGCTGGCTGCCTTTCTTAACCATTCACACGGACCGAAAGGGCCCCGCGGCTCCTTTGAATAGCGAAATCGACACTGCACGCAAATTCAGCCCCGAGTCGTCAGCGCGCCGATGACGATCAACAAACACTTGTTTGTGTATCATCGCGCAGCATTCATTAAAGAGGCTAGATGCTTGGTCATTAAGAAGCTTCTAGCAGAGTCAGTCTGTTTTAGTTACACTTTTTCAGGGTCGCGTGTCCCATTCAGAGGATCGTAGTTTTTCTCAGCTGTGTCGCAATAGCTGTCGACCATAAACAACTGATAACTACGCCCTCCTACGTGGTTTAAATGAAAAGCCGATTTAATCGCATCTCTCTTTGGACTGCATGAAATTTACTTTGCATTTTTACGCAACAATATTGCAAAGACAAATAATTATTGTAAAATCGCTTGTAGCTCTCATTTTTATTAATAAAGCCAGAATTGCACTTCTATATGTATGTAAAATTAAAATAATATTTGAAAAAATAGGAATTACTCAAAAATTAAAGAAATATCCTTCTGCCCGATGCATTTACTAACCGTTAAAATTTCAACTGAAAAATGGCCAAAGACACTCTAAATGGTGGGAACATTTTAATTATTACTCTTGTAGCTTTGTCTTGTTTTAACTATTGCATTTTGCAGGGTCTTATTGTTACTAAAATCAACCCTCGCATCAATCGTAACTTGAGCCAATAATGAAAATAATTCGTTGCCCTGCATCAATATCCTTTAAAAAGTTTTTTTCTAAAAAGTTTGTGCAGTGAGCAATGATGAACTCCCTGTGTCCATTATTTGCGGAGACTTGCATGAGTGGATAGAGTAATTTTTAAACCAAAGCAGCTCGTTTATATTTTCAATAATTTTCATTTAATAATATTTGCTTCATGCGTAGCTGCGAAATGCGCAGAGTGCAATTAGCTAAGCAAAATAGGATCTCGGTGTGTGACGCAAATAGGCGGTTCACGTTGGTTATTTACACGTTATTTGAGCGGGAAAACGCGTCTTATTCCCATTTACGACTGACACACACTCGTGAGTTGCGAAGTTCGAGCCGCCCATGCAATCGCATTAGCGTCTCATTTAAAGAGGCCCGACCCACGGATTGTTACACTTTGAGTGTGATTTTCTGCTCAAATAAATAGCCACTTAGAGAGCGACTCGAGAGTCGCAATTAAGAGCGTGAGTGCGCGCAAACAAAAAATTCAAACAGCTGCCTCATGATGGGAGCAATTTTCATTGATAATAACCGCGAGCTCTCTGCTCTCTCGCGGCCAGCTCGCTCGGCCAGCGCGCAGATAGCCATTAAAATGTTCTCGTTTTCAAGTAGCTCGCCGGTTTGTTGGTTAATATATTCTCTCATGGCTTCCGCTCCAAATTGAAAAAGCAGAATTTCTGCTTCAATTACGGGCGCTCGTATTTGGAAAGAGAACGAGGTTGCCGTTTTCCAAAGTGGAGCGCCAGAAACTTGGCCGCCGGAATCCTGACGCTCAAACCAGACCAGAAGATCATCGATTCATGTGTGCCGATTTTTCTATTCTGCAGTCACGCGAATGTGGCAATCAGACGGGCTTCCATTCGCCTCTCTTCGATAATAAACATAAATTCATTTTAACTAACTAAGCGAACGGTCTACTCATTTAACCAGCCAAATAACTTCACAAAACGCAGAGTTAATTTTTCAAATTCATTTTGTTTGTTCTGTATGTGAAGTTGAACGAGCAGTCGTTCTTGAGGCGTGCTTCGTCTCTCGGCCGAAAATCGCGTTCACTTTCAATCTGGTTTTCTGCGAAAAGCGTCTCGCTCGCGACAGCCACCCGTATGTCGCGGCGGGCGCATGAGAAACCGATAAAACACCGTGAACCAGACCGAGAATCACATCTCGCGAGCGCGCGCCGACCTTAGCGGAGAAAGCACGCAAATTAAAATGCGGTTGTGTAACACTAAATTATTGCAGAACGCGCCTCCAAGTCTCTCGCTCGCTCGCTCTCTGCAAAAACCCGTCTTGGCGGCTTTTGAATGGGATGTATGACCCATGCCAACGGCTGAATCATAATGATCCAGCCAGCCAGCCAACAGTCGGCCAAAATAAATTCGGAGCTCTCGATCAGCCTCGCATGACCCATTATACCCACATTCAACAAAGCGGTCACCTCAACTTAATTATTGCTGACTGACTGCAGACGCTTAATATTCCGATCGATTTCTTTTCTAATTTTGTAATAGGCAACGAGAATGAAGCCTGGCTTCATTGATTTCTTTTCTGTCTGCTTAAGTAAAAATATTTAGATCAATTGCAAATTAATACTTTGAGATTTGCGTGAATGGTGATAAAATAAACTCAATATCTGCAACCAAGCGTTAGAAAACTTAAGAGGGATATTCATTTAACGTAAACCTGCTTGAAAACCGTTAAAATTGTAATAATGGTTGAAATCAATAGATTTTTTAATTTATTTGGTTATGAATTGCGAAATAGCTTTAATTTTTTATCAGCTCAGATGTGCTGAGCAGATAGGCTTTAAAAAGTGATATTTTTATGCACAATTTTCCAAAGTTTTCTCATAAATTAAATTTAGTTCACACATCTGTCATATAATGGTTTTAAATAAGCACTGATAACGCTTGATAGAATCCACTTTTAATCAAGCTCTCCATGCTCTGAACTTCAATTCTTTCTAGAGCTGTGTAGAATGCCTTTTTTGGCTTGTTGTAAAGGTTAGTTTACAACACAACACAACTCACATAAATCGTTAATAATATCTCAATGTAAGGCTTGCGCCTAGAGCAAAGGCGCGATACGGGCAATGGATTCTTTCCCTTTTCTTATGGGAGCCGCGCCGCACGGCAGTCAGCGAACCACGCCTCTTTATCTGCGGTTGGTTCAACGAACCGACCGGCTGTCGGAGTTTATGATATTATTATTGATAATTGCATTCTTCACCAGAATGTAGGTGACTGGAGCACGTGAATAATTTACCAGGACAATAATTTGGCATCCGTTAATTACACGACTGTATCCTTTTTACGCTAAACGGCCAATTTAAAATCTGGGCTAATTATTTGACATTTGAGCGCGGATCGGATTCAATTTGGCGATGGGCGGAATTGAATTATCCGGGCCGAAGTGCCGACAGCCGCACGGGGCGATCGTGATGAATTCTCCAACTTCTGGCCGACCCTTTAATTAAAATAATACACAAAACTGACACTCCGAAAATGAAAGCTCTTGCTTTGAGGTGCGCCACAACTCGCACTCACGCGCGTGAGCAAATATTTTCCAATTAAGATCGCAGTCGTGTTAACGCGTGATTATTAATTCAGCGCGGGAATAATGAGGTTGGCCAATCATTCCGCGTTTTTCTAGCTTTGCGCGACTTTTAATTTAATTAAATCGGAATGGAGCGGCCACTTTTCTCGTTTCTTTACCCCACGGCGGTGCAAGACCTTGTCAGAAATATCTACCCGGCACGCAGCTAATTACTCGCGATGAGTAACCACCAGCACCGCCGACAAGAATTAGTGTCATTGATGTACACGAGAAATGGATTGTCTACTTTTGCTTTCCATTCGCACTTGACCTCTGGCCTCGTCAAAATTTATTCCATGTCATTTTGGTTCGGCACGACGAAACCTTTGAAATGGGGCAGAGTAGGCAGCCGGAGGGGCGGTAATGAGACGCGGGCTGCATAGCCCACGAAATCTGGTGTTGAAAGAAGGATTGAATTATTTGTATTTGTTCTCCACAGCTCGTTGCAGATGATTGAAACAGTATCTAACATAAATCAAATGTTAAAGTACACTTGAAACAAAAAGGGCAACTGCAAGAAGTGTGCCGTTTGATCGGAATCTGGCAGAATGTCGTAATTCCTCATGGAATCCAATTCGATTTCAAGGCCCTCTGCGGATGAAAATCTCAAACGCGGGGATGTGATTATCAATCGCCAATTACTACTGCGCCGGCACGAATAGAAGCAGCAGGTGTTGCCGCTGCACTGTGAGCCCGTCAATGGCGTGGAAAATGCAAATTTCATGATTCATCCCATCGCGATAGCCGGCGATGATCACGACTTTCGTGTGTGTGAGCCAGTGAAAGAGGGAGCTACGGAATCCAGCAATGCTTTTGGACAGTGAACGGGGTATAAACATGAGATAAAATACTTACAAAGCTCTACACGCGGCCTTTTCAATTATAAGGCTTATCGCATGATAGCCTAATGGCTTTTTGATTGCAAATCGATTGATGTGTAATAGAGTGATTATTCGATTCGTCTCAATTCAGATGTATACATATATATTAAAGCGTAATCAAACCACTGAATTATTTTTCCTGATTGTCAGAGTGTTGGTTTCTAATATTGTACCTGAACAGATCCCGATGTGGTCTTGGAGCGATTTTTAAGAATATCACTGAAGATGTTTCTATGGTGATATTGATATTTGTCATTAAAATGAGATTAGACACAGCTGATCACAATTTGATTCTTTCATTTATTGAAATAAATTGACAAAATTAAATTTCGACAACTGTTTCGGATTAAATGACTGTTTAAAAATTCATCAAATGCTTGCTCATCGTAAAAAATGCTCTTGGGAAGCATTGTAAAGTGCTTTCAACTCAGAGTCGTTGTAAAAATTAACCTTCGCATGCAAAGCATTCCAAATATTGAAGATTTGTCATGGCTAAACATATATCCAGCTGTTCATTTTATCCACCGTAAGTTGCACCGGACCTTTTCACGGACACGCGAAATTAGCAAATGTCTGGCTCGGTTTCACTTTCATTTCACCTTATGCCGCCTTTAAATTAGATTGAAACGATGCAGCCTGATCATAGTCATCTGATCGCATAATCTCTTCCCAGCCGGATTCATTTAACGGCGTTAATAAAAGTGCACACGCTTATGGCGCGACCGGGTTATCACGCAACGTTTGCGCGATAAAGACTGATTTTCCCCTGATTAATTGGTGCCATAGTAAAGCACCGCGGTGTTTGTCCGCTCGTCAACAAAGTGAGCACATTGAATAAATACAAATTGTATGTGTGAGATTTGCGTCCCGAAGCAAAGACTCGCTGGCGAGAAAGAGTGAGGTCAGCCAACGGGATTGGAATTAATTTCATATGTCTTGGGAGATGCGCTCGTTTGATAGGTTGCGCAACCTCCTAAAGACATCTAATTATGTCCCCAAATGCGGTCGGTGCTGCGGTTAATGGCGAATTATGCGATAGTTGCGTGAGAAAATATTTTACGGACTATTAAACAATAAAAATTTAAAAGTTTAAAGACAAATAATTCTGAGAACGATCCAGGAAAACTCTTCGTTCAATTGAATGCAAATATACGGTTAATTCCCATTGCTCTTTCTCTTATTTTTAAATGACACGGAAAACGTAATGTAGCGCTCAATAAATAACATAATTAAATTCTTAGCACGCAAACTCTTGACACGATTTCTTTCTTGTCCACGTCTTCTCCGCTAACGTGGAAATCAGTAAAAAGACCGACACATTAAGAAGTGTGTTAAATGTATTTGTGTACGGGAGATGTGAGCGTATGTTTTCGCGAAAAGCGATAATTCAGCTTTGTCGTGACTTGGCGGCGCTAACACACCGCACATTTGTAAACACTGGAGCAAATAACTGTTCCCGTCTCGACTAGCGTTTGTTTATCCATTAACTATTCGCGCATAATACTGTGAGCTGATCTTGTTTTGTCGCTTTATAATAATAATAATAGCATAAACATTGCAAAACTTAAGTTTGCACGCCGCCGAGAAAAACAATCGAGAATGACTTCACTGCCAGTACCCACGACTAATAATTGAAAAATCTTGTTCGACTGCGAGCTAATATGTAGATTATCTGTTTTAAACTAGTAGCTGGAATATTAACCTCAATTTTCCCTGACAATACTTTCTATAATCACAAATGGAATTAATTGCAATTTACGGTGGCTAATGGAAGGTGAAAATAATTTACTAGATTAAAAATAATTTTCGTGCGCAACGGGGATTTGTGGGTAGCGGTGCATTAATTGACGCCTGTATAATTAGCCGTTATGCTGGAGACCTTAATAATTAGCACACATTTTCAAATTCTGCGTATCCGTAGAGGCCCTTTCGGAATGCGAAAAATAGAGGTAGATTTCGGGTAAAAATTGAAAGTCACGCCTACCTGGACCATGGTGGCGACGGCGAGGCCAAAGGTGAGGGCGATCTGCGACATGGACGGGGCATAGCCTTCGCTCCAGGACGCACTGACACTGGCACAGCCCACAAGCACCAGGAAAAAGGTGCCAACGAATTCGGCGGCCAGTGCCCTCCAAATAGTCGAGTCGTCCGTGATGTCCGAGTAGCCGATGATGGCCTTAGCCTTGTTGTCACTCGTCGTCTTCGACATTTTTCCTTCTTTCGGCTCGGCAGCGTTTGCTTGGAGAATTTGCGAGGTGAGTGTGCGTTTCGTGTGATCGGTGTTCGCCAAAGCCAGTTGCTTTTATAGAGTTTGCGGCCCCCTCTCCTGGCAGACCATATGTAAATGCAAAGGCTCAGGTGCGTGTCGCTGCAGCCCCACTCTCGCCTTCTTTCCTTTTCTCTCTTTCGCCTCAATTTCATTTTGCTTCGCCAGGGATTCCCGTGACCTGGGGGGTCGAATTAGCAATTGCTTACTGGATTTTTCCAGCCAGGCTTGGTTCACTAAAAAATTTTAAATTACCCTCTGATGGTCGGCTTGACCTTGGAAATTCCAAAGATTTTGTTTTGATCCGTCTTTATAGCGAGAAAAGCCAGAACTTGCAAATAAAATTATCGCTCTTACGTAATCATTTTATGAAAATAAATTTTATATTTAACATGAAAAATTCAAAACTTTCCATTGGTTTTTATTGTAATATCACTTTATTATTTTTCATATCATTGTCTATTTTTCTTCATTTCAGTTCGGAAAAATATTATAACTGTAAAAAACACCAGCATGACAAAAAAATGACAAGCAGTATAACTGCATGGACTCGCAAAACAAAAAATTGAGCTCACGTTGCCATGCCACAGTACTTTTGCTAATATGTGCTTTCTCTTGTCAAAGAAACTCTTTTATGAAGATTTGCATCCAAGCCTACAATAACCTATCTAAAAAAATATTCTCGGCTGTTCTATCAATAATCGATAAAATAAATTTACTAATTAAATTTTTGGTCGCCTACATTAATACCTAGATAATAATTATTACTAACAGCCCAGACTTAATTTCCAGCTTCAAAAACAGTCAACGCTAATTTTTTTAAATACTGTGAAAATGAGAATATCGTCGTTCAAAAATATATTTAAAAAATGAAATAAAGTAATTTTTGACCGAAAAAAATTGTTTGCTCACAACAACAACGCTGGGACATTTTTTGGGAGAGTATCAAACTTGTTGATAATTAAAACGATTTCTAAATTATCAATTTAATTTCAAAATAACTGTTCATTGTAATGAACAAACAATACTGTAGCCTAGATATTGGTCAAGGTTTTATTATGAAAATATTGGAAACAAATGACTCACATTCGATTCTAAGAGGACAGAGTTACCCCTGCAATTGAGATTCACATACCTTAAAAATATAATTGGAAATCTTTGCTGCATGGAATTAATGGTGAAATATTTGAAAAATTGACGAATCGTCTGCCTTTTCCTTGATGCTCTTCTTCGAAAATTGAAAAATGAAATAAAAGCAATAAATATGTATTTGATTTAAAATTATCAATCTTTTGAATCCATTGAAAAATTTGAACAAAGTGCAACATCACATATCGCAGCACTAATTTAGCAGCAAAGATACTTTTTACTTACTAAATCAGGCAGTGACGCCAACGTTTTGCAAGTTTATTTATGCACACGCACCCTGAAGCAATTCTCACAGAGCGTGTAATTAAATTTCACGGGAAACAAGTCCGGATTTTTCTGAGACAATCCGCCGAGCAACACACGAACAGCAATATAAACCATAAAGTGTCATTTACCCGAAAAGGGAAAGTGGCACTTATTGTATCGCGAGAGAGTATGCTCAAGAAGCGCACCGAGAGTTAAAAATCTAAAGCCGCACACAATCGAGGAAAGCAGTAAAATTATATCGCACTCGATCATCCAGTTTCTTCCCCTGAAGAGTCCACGTCTCCACGACTCGAAACTAAAGATAAAGCTGAACACGTACGTTCCAGCTGCGCTCGCGCGTTCATGAAGAGTGCAAAGACTCACCGCGGTTTCACGCGATGACCGCGAGTTGTAGAGATTATTAATCTGTCAGTGCTCAAAGTGAATTCACAATTCGCGGCGATAAATGTGTCACAAATCAAGCACCTGCTGCTGCGCGCATTCAAATTACCACGCGTTATCTGCAGTTAAGTGCGATTCTCATTACCAGCAATGCCGCGCGCTGATGAATCTGCACAATAGAAACATGCACTCGCAGGGCTGCTGGCACACTCTCGCGGGAAATCGTCATTATTGCCTTTTCTCCGTCCGCTGCCAATCCGCACGGAATGAAGCGTCAATTGGCAGGTTTAAGGCCGCGCGATTATTTATTGCTGCTTATTTCATTCTCCAAATTGCAGAACAAATAATAGTCACAAATATATTTCTTGCTTTTCAGCGTGATACGTAAACTGCGTGTCGTGAGCTTCGTCTTTAACAACATTTTTTTACCCTCAAACTATTCAAGTCATTATATAATATTGTAAAATGAGTTTTAAAAATAGAGTTTTCGTATGCCATTATTTTTTACTCCCTCTGTACGTCATTACACGAGTCAAGTAATCGAGACGAAAAGCAATCTTTGCCCTCTAACACCGCACCTTTTCGTTGATAATTAATGGTTAATGCGCGTCTAAACATATTTTTAAGCCATTCCCGTTCTGCGTCATAATTACAATTGCCACAGAAGTTCATTACTGGAAGAAGAAAAGAGCGGAGTACTTCTTCTTCCATTATGTGCTAATTCGCGCGGCGGCAGCGTCAGGCAGGCGGGCAGGTGCGTGGAAATCTGAGGTTAGTGTGCTTGGACGCACCCCTCGGCAATGGAAAGCAATTGAGTAAGATGGTCGTGATTACATCGGCAAATTGTTCCCAAGCCGAAAAAGGCGAACACGTGGGGATTCAAACAAATTGTCCTTGACATTGGCAGCTAAAAATATAATTAATAATACGAGCTGTTCTACTAAGTTACTTGTTGTTAGGAAGGAACCAGTTTTGGTCTGTCGCACATTTTTTTAAGGTGCAGCCTGCTCTAAGATGGAATTTTCTCCTATCTTTGTTGCTAAGCTAAAGCAGAGGGCAGAAATTTTTTTGTTTCAGGTTAAGTTTCAAATTTTATTAATTCTTTTGAAGAACTCATGACCTTCTGGGATTAAATTTCCCCGATGCCAGTTATCTGCCATAATTTTACTTGGTTTCAGCGCGTATATTGCCTGCCTCTTTCGATGCTAACTTTTAACTGCGCGTTTATATATAGCAGCATCAGAGGTTATTTCAAAGTCGATCTCCACCTTTCCAGGAGGAGAGCATCACCCGGCGCACAGGTTCACTAATATATTTATTCTCTAAATTCTTTTGACCACTAAAAAATCTCATAGGCGGGCCTTTCAAGACAAAGATTTCGTATTTGCATACTTACAAGCCGCGGCAAAAGCCCTCTAAGCAAAAAATAAACCTGGTTTTTTTCTATAAATCAGCACTTCCTTTGAATAGGATATTTCCGCAAGACATTTGTTGTTAGAGCCAGATAAAAACTAAAAAGAAACGCGTTGTCGAGTGGATCACCTGCTGGGACGACTGCCTACTCTCGCATAAATTTTGCCTTACAGCAGCCTACCATATCTGCAGGAGACAGTTTGTGGCAATAAAAAGTCCACCATGAAAAAACACGTTTTCGGAATCAACAAAATTAAAATGAATAAGCCCAACTGATATAGTCAGATATTTCAGTAATCTAAATGAAGCTTCGAGAGCCACATATTCAGCTTAAAAACTTAACAGTTAATTGAGTTAAAATTTGTCTGTGTGCTGTTAATTTGGACCCGTTTTCCCTTTGAAAGTGGATTTTGGTTCCCACCAGTTCACACTAAAATCCATTCATTGATACACAAAGAATACTGCAGTTGTATTTCATGCGCGAGAGAAGCAAAATAAACAATCCACGTTGTTTGTGAACACTTACCAATAATGACGCGGAAACCGACATTGGGGACACTCCCTAATTAAATCCTCGTTTCCTTTTTGACAATGCGCTCTTCCGAATTAATTTTGTCCACTACTTAATGCGGCTAATGCATAATTTTCAAATTCAAGGACGCTTTGAAAAAATGCGAATCGACGCGTGATTACCTGCGCACTTCTAACACGAGCGTCGGCGGTGAATTCTCGTTTGTATTTTATGCGAGATGAGCGCAAAACGTCGTTGATTTCTGAGAAAAGCCCTAAGGAAGAGCATTATGCAGCTTTATTACGGCACCAACAGCAGCACGATAATAATGCGAACCGACAAGAGAGACAAGCCACAAACGCACGTTTGCTTTTAACTAGTGCTCTAATGCCATAAATGCGCTGCAAATTGCCCCATTGTGAGAGAGAAGCTAAGCAGCCTGCATTCCCTGACGTTGATATGCCAGGAGGAAGAGTTTCGACCAGCTTTCAAGTGTTGTTTGTTTCCTCCTGGTCAGTATGATTCATGCTGCACGCATATTCGTTGTAATTTTAATATACATCTCGTTCATTCACTTAATTCATTTCCGTCAACAACAGTTGTGATTTCCTTCATCTTATTTTAATTTGCAGGGGAATTTCAGTTACTCAATTTTAATTATAATTGATGCTTCCTTTTTTAAACAACTTTTGTGAAATGAAAATTTTATAGAAGGCATCTCAATCATCAATTGATTGTGATGAAATTTAGTTAAAGGCATATACATAAAATAATCAATGAGGATAAACTTTTATTAAACAGTGATCCCCATTTATTGTCGCTAAGACGATTGTAAATGTGGCTCTAAATATTATAAAATGTGACTTTGCATTATTTGTATCTGTTCATGATTTGGTTATTATATTCTTTGTGTGTATAAATTAATTTGTTTCTTCAACAGATAGTAAGATAAAAATTTAAGCGGTTTTTCAGGTCATTTCGTTTTGAAAGCTGTATTCTGCTCATCCGACATGAAAGTGGCCATTTATTAGCAAGGTGTGGTTAAAAATCATGAAAATTGGAAGAGAGGAAAAGCTAGACAAGTCGGTATTTTAAAATCATAATTATTGACAATTGTGATAATGAGAATAAACAACAATTATATTATTATGCCTCAATATAGTTGTTTACTTTTCGAAAGAAAAAAGTTTCCGATGTTTTGTGGCTAATATTCCTTTTCTCGTTTTAATGAGAACTACTTAAGCGCAATTATAAGAAAAACAAGCAGCTGAGGATAATTTATTGTATGTTTCCAAACTGTTACCTAATAAATGCTCGAGCAGTGAAGACTGCATTTTACAGCATCGCAAAGATAAGGCAAAATAAAAAAATTTCCTTGTTCCTTAGTTCCTTTCCAAAAAGACAAAAATGGAAAAGAGCAACTCGGAAGCAGCCATTATTTTTGCACACGCGCGCACTCGGTTTATGGTTTTCCTAAGAGCGGCGATAATGTATTCATCGGCGTGTTTCATGAAAGGTCACGGCGTTGCGTGCTCGGCGCCAGGTCGCATTGCTCGAGTCGGATGAGAGCGATTCGCACTGCAGGAGAATGCAAATGCACAGTTCATATTGTTCTTCTACCTTCCTTCCGCGCGCCAATAAAAGTGACAATAAATAATATGAGAAACAGAATGTTGTTTATATGTACTTCCAAGTCTCCTTGCATTATCCTGCGTGTGCATTCGCGCTCTTTGTTTTATTGCACACGTGTGTCCCGCATAATAAATCAAAAGCCTCATCAACTGGCATGACAAATTAATCGTCCACTGCAGTAAAATTCTTACCTAAAGACTGTTTGATTAATTAATCCCACCAGTCAGAAAGCGTTGCGACACATTTTGGCCGAAATCCGGCGTCTGGATCAATTAGGTCAACCAGAGGGGATAATTAAGACGTTAATTAACAAACGAGGCATACTTAGAGAGTAAATTAACGGTGCAAAAACGATCTGCACACAACCGTTCAAACATAGCAGAAAAAGTCGGACATTTCATCAATAACTCTCGGCAGGAAGCGAGACAGGCGCGGTGTAAAAAGTGCGCCTTGAAACCAGAGACCCGTGTTTGCTAATGTCAATGACAAAACAATGGAACAGAGGTTATGAGCATAAACAAAATCAGGCTGGGACCTTTCCATATTGCGCTCGCTTTATTTGAGGTGATCCTGTGAACCCTGCAGTAAGGTGACCCCCTCTGCGGCCGTGACGTTTTACTTTTCACGAAAAATGAGCCACCGCCGCCAATGTTACCTCCATAAATCCGGTGAATTTTGACTTGGAATTGATAATAATAAAATTTGTGGCCGGTCCTGTATGCAAATAAGTGCAGATACCCTGAACTATAAAAAAATCTACCGGGACCGCGTTTCTCCATAATAGAGATGATAATAAAAAAACGTATAACAAATCTTAATTGAGCCACGCTAAATTTTCTTTTGTGAACAAAAAGCCAATTTGAATTTTACGCCGAGTCACAGTCCAGTTACGCAACCGGACAACCTCCAAACTTAATTTCATTATGTGCGGCATGGGATTGTTTTGCTGAGCGTTCGCTCGAATCTGCTGAAGAGGAATCAGACAATTAATCAAGCCACTGCGCCGGGGCCATAAATTAAAATCACGAAACAAAGCGCTGTTGGATGGAGTGTGCACCAAATGAATTTGAATGGCTCCATTGCTCTCTAGCGATCATTAATAATATTATTATTGAGTGCCATGTCAATGCTCTATAGCCACGACACGCTATTCACCATTTCATCAGCACATTGAAATCACATATCATAGTGCTAATATTCTGAGGTGGCCGCTCCGGGAGTATGAAAATATCCCAATTGTTTCAGTTCTATAAATCTTTGAAGGAGTAATTAACCAATAACTTTTGGAGTAAATTGGTTCACTTGGAAAATTTTGAAAGTGTTTTTCTCGATATTTTAATTTGACATACGAAATACATAAATGGTCATGAAACATCCTAAACAACAAATAAATTTTGAACGCTAATATACCAACACTGAAATATTGAGCTGAAGATGAATTTGAAATGTGTAAATGAATGTTTAAAATAGTTAACTGAAAATAATTATTTTAATTATTTAAATGACGGCTCTCTAATCAAGTTCTTGAAATCGGTTTCATATACTTTTATTTAACCATATAAACTATAGCAATTAATACTTTTAATTTGATATTAATTACAGGGCAAAGCCAAATAGGTGCAATAAATGCGGGAGGAATTTTATCAGCCTGTTTGACTGGGATGCAGCAGAATACGTGCGTATTCACCTTGTGATAAGCAAATTCGGTCTGGTCGTAAATTAGCATCAGGGGCCCCAAAGTTGATAAGACTCGCGAGACATGTGATAAAGAAACAATTAAAGAGAGAAGCAGGCGGCACGCTAAAGGACTATCGACAGCGCCTGTGCATGCGAATATTAACTCTGATGATGGTGTGCGAATCAAGTGGTGTTTCGAGTTTTGTCGAAAAGCCGACCAAGAGACTGCGCAAACAAAGTGGGAGTTTGTTTGCATCAGCAACTGTAGCCAAGTCGTCCAATAATAACGAGCAGGAAAATAACCATTGGAGCTCACACAATTGAAAGAGCAAACTAATGATGAATTTCTGCTTAACCTCCTAAAGGAAAGAGTGATAGATTTCAAGCACAATAGCGTTGCCGACTGAACGTCGTAAAATCCGTAAAATCATAACGCAATTCAACCCTCAGCGTAATTCATCAACAAAAAAGTCTTGTTGCTTCCCTTTTTCTTTATAAAATTGTATATATTTATGGCACATGTAGACCACATGTGTGTGTAAATCAGACCGATATATCTTTTGGTCGACAGTTCATTTAAATTATTTCTGAACGCCCTCTAAACATATTTTTTATTGCTCTCTTGATTCCTCGCGACGCCTGCTCTTGTTCGTTTTAATTGATTGGCTTTGCGCGATATCTAGAAATGGCTGCGCAACAAGGTGGAACACGCGTGCGTTTTATTTTCAGAATCCTAGATCTCGGCCTGGTCCAGCGTGATTGATTAGTGAGCCGTGCCTTTGGGTCTAATCGGTTCAGGTGTCCGGTTACCCAAACTTTCCTGCGCTTTATTATCGGCCGCGGGCTCATTCAGTCACAGTTTTCGTGTGCATGATTGTGGCTCTCGCTCTCTGCCAATTTCGAGAACTCGCGCACGGGGAAACCTTCGGCTCTTTATAGAAACAACTCTGCTCTGATAACAAGTCGGGGAGAAACGAAAGGAGTCGAAATTGCTCGTCAGGAGAAAGAAAATTGTGCGGATTTTCGCGGAATCCAAATGTGAAGGCTCCTTCTCCCTCTCGCCGCCGGCGAACAGACACATCTTTTTATCAGTTGTGAAATATAATTATTTATTAGCCTAAAGGCGAATGATCTTTTTTACTTCAGTGACCTCTTTGAGCTGTAAATACGCTGCTGCTGGTTGCTGCAGCAATGAATTACTTAGCGGATGCATTAAGTAGCAGTGTCAGCTGTTCTTTAATAACTCTTTTCTTGAAATATCTCTTTTAACATTTTTTCCTCAAACGCTCACTTCCTTAACGGTATGGTGAGCACTGCATACTTAAATTAATCAACCTCAGCGTGTGAAGATGATAGCATAGTGATTATTCCTGTCCACACTTTGCTGATACCCTTCACAAAGCGTGAAACCCAAGAAGGAAAAGGAAAAAAAATTGCGCGCATTTCCTTGAAAATACGATGCAGACTTTTAGTTTCATTTTTGATTGGCTTTGTTACCATCTTGCTCGCTTTTCCTGACTCTTTGCCAGCACGCCGCGAACGTAAAGCGCAACCTTGAGAAACTGTTATCGCTAAAGTGATGGCATGAGTGAATCTTGCTTCCATAATTGCGCTGTATCTTTAAAACCTGGTATAACCGTCAAAATATTAATGCCCTGACAGGGTAGTTCATTTTTTCCACGCTTACGAAGCAAATAAATTTAGAGCTAAATTAAAATCAAGACACGATCAGGACTGTGGCGTGGATGTGCACAAATAAATTTTGAACCGTCTTGACAAGTCGAAATTTGATCTTTTATAAGGACATATATGTTTTAAATAATGAACAAGCGAATATATTTAATTACTGCCTTTTCCCTAAAATTCAAGAAATTCATTCCACAGCTCGAGGTCAAACTTGTAGCGATTAATTTACACCTTAGTTTCTCTCGTGTTGCAATTTAGCCGACTATTGTATTCTAATTTGTCCAAACCAGGCTTGTTTGCGATCGTGGAAACTAAATTTTGCCACAGCACATCGCAGCAGTTTGTTGCCTTACCATGAAACTCCGCAGTTAGTCGCAAATTAAAGTGTATGTGGTAGCTGTGACAGAGATTAGCAGTTGTCGACTTTTCTCTACGGCGTATGAGTAATGGGTGGTCAGTTCAGCATGGCTAGTTGCCAAGACACTTGCTTAGAGGTGAATGTCACGGCCGCGCAGGTTTGCGTCTATCGTCTTCTTGCAAAAATTATTTACTGCCATGATCATTCTATTTCCGTTTCTTCTTCAGCATTATACGGAATTCAATGGAATTTTTATGCGCTGCGTACCGTACTCTGATGTTAGAATAATTGCAGTAAAATTTTATTTATATAAACGTGTAAACTTATTACTTTTGTGCGATGATGTTGCATATGATTTAATACATTTTTCCCTCGACATTTCTATTAAAATAAAAATTTCAAGAACAGGAGAAGGTTTTATTATTTAATGCGAGCATTGTTGTTTTAATCTATATCGGCATAAAAAAGCCATTGCGTTTGCGGGAAAACGAACATAAATGCTAAACAGCGTAATAGTAAAGGTTTGGCAAGCCGGAAAGAAAACGGTTTGAGTAGTTTGATGTATAAAAAAACCATTATTGTGCTTAACTCACTTTGCTGTTGTTGCAAAACTGAAAATACAACATCTCATTTCATTCGTTTATTTTGATTAAAAAAGGGTTCTAGTTTCCTGTAGCTTGACGGTTTGGGTTATTATAAATATATCCAGCCAATGCATCAGATTTGTAAACAATTTTGTCACCCATGAAAAATGTTTTGGCATTCACTAAAGTTGAGGCGAATCTTCGATTAGCCGATGATATGCACATTGGTGAGCACGTCAAATACTCAAAAGGCGGCCCTGACCTGAGTGCACGTGGGCGGTAATAACAGTAATTCTTGTTTCTCGATGAATGCAAACTCCGTGCCGACGCATTCATTTTCGCGCTTCAATGTGAATGATGGCGATATGGTGCTGAATTTTTCACCACCACACCTATCTAAATTCGCGGCATTCTTAACTATTTTTTATTCAGCCAGGTGTGTGCAACACGCGCACATTGAAGAAAAGTCACATTGCTGCAAATGATAGTAATTCTCGCAGGGTTTTCCTCGCACCTTTGTAAGCCCATGAAAAGTTAAGTTTTGCAAGTTCACCGACCTGGAAAAAAATGTCTGCCAACCATAAGCCGAAAGTGCTTATTTAAGACTTTAATGAGCACAGGTTCAGGTTGAATTTAAATGGAATTAAACGACGACACAAACATGGCAGTCGGTACGTGCAAATGTTCTCGTCCTGGCGGTGACCTCTAAAATTTTCGACACGCCGAGAGAGTGACATAAAAAGTTTACTTTATATAGAAAATGAATTCCGCGTAAACGGCGGTTGGCGCCTCACCTGACCTGTTGTTAGCAAAGGTTGGTGGCCCAGGGCAAAACCAGTGAGAGTGAAATAATTTTGGAACACAAGACACTTGCTCCAAGCCCGAAACGCTGGGCGAGGATTGAGAAGAACATATTTGTCTTCTTCAACGAGTAACATTTTCCTAAAAATTTAAAACTATTTTAAAAATTTTAATCTAGATAATAGCATTTGAGGTCAAGATGATTTTACAAACTGGATGCCCTGCATGCCCTGGAATAATAAATTATTCATAGGCAAAATGCTGATTTAAATGTGTTAGTAAATTTCAAAAGTGATTTAACTGTAGATATTAAATAGCCTTGGGAATCAATAAAAAAATCGACCAAACACAAATTTCCTCGCCTTTCGTTGTGCTAAATATAACGACTGACTTAACATGTATTTGAATCGCAAACAGAATTGTATCAAATTGTTAAAAACAACTTGCTAGCTACGAGTTCAAAAGGTCTTACATTGTTAGCCTCGACAATCAAACGCTCATAACATGCATTAAACACACAGGCCGTGAATAAAAAGCGAACGTGCTTGGCAATCAATTTCATTTAGCGCCCTGCGAGGCGTGCGAAAACGTTCACACTGCATTGATTCTGTTTCGCTCGAATACCACTCCGAAAATAATAAAAAGCTCTTGCAATGACGTTAGAACATTTGTGGCCCAACGAGCAAAAATTCACATGTCCTTGAATTTTAAGGCGTGTCGGTCAATTTCGGACCATAATAGAAAAATTGTGAAGAGGAATTTTCAGAAACATGTGACTGTGTGGTATTTTATGTGCAGAATAGTGGACACGCACGTAGCATAGAAGAGTGAATATATTATCTTTCCTATCTTTCAAATTAGCCTCCTAAGGCTCTGCGGATGGCAATCAGTGCGGCTGCGAAGAACTCGTTTCTTAGATGGTGGCGGGTTCTCCAAAGATTATACTTGATGTTTGTGTTTTGGAAATGTTAATAAACTGCCACTGGAGACGCCTAACTTGGTTTTACGAAACAACCACTTTTAAATGCGTATATACATACATTAATGAAATTAATGCTGCCAAGTTCGTCCCGGGAAATCCCAAGAGTGGCTTCTTTTTTAAAAAATATACCACACCTTGATTTCTCAAGTTAAAAATTCAATTATATCTTTTATCTATGTAATATTAGTTCAAAGTTTGATTCTACTGACTTGTTAGTAAGTTTGCTATTAAATTACAAATATCACTAGTTTGTTGTTCGATACTGGTTGACGAGGGTGGGGAAGTCATTGAAATCAATTTTTCACCTTGATCGAGCAGAATTCAATGGAATTATGTGATATACTCGATATACTTTGACTGAAAAATCTAAAGGCAAGGTACAATTAGCAATATTAACAATTTTATCTTGAATGTTTTACGCAATGAGTTAGAAAATAATGGCAGCAAAGGACGCATGCATGCAGTGAAAAGTGAAGACTTTGGAAGAGATTGGAACTATTCCTCAAGTGCTGTTCGATCCACACCAGACCATATATATACTTGGCAGATGAGCATGATTAAGAGAATTGCAAAATTTACCTCAATAATTGAAGAACTGTTTAGAGTTGAGATTTTAAGATGGTCGACTATTTTTCTGTACATTCTTTTTACATTTTGAAATTTGAATTTTTTTAGCCATACTTAGAACCATCTAAAACCTGTCTTTTTAGACCATAACCGCCTTAAGTCATTCAAAAGAGTATAAAAAACGCCTAAAATGGTATTGTGATCATTATTTAATGTCTTAAAATTTTGTTAAATCCGGCTGCCAGTAAAATATTTCTTTAAAAACCGTTTAAATTGACATTAAAACCGTCTTAACCGTGTCAAATAAATCCCATCCCTATTAATATTACAAGCTGGACTCAGATACCAAGATTAATCGTGAGTTTGGACGTTCTGTGCTCATCATGGAGAGCGAGAGGAGACGCCAACGCTACCGCCTGTTTTTCATGATCGAAATTTGAAAAAAATCAAATTTACATCGTCTTCTTTCTCGCTGGGTCATCTTATCCTCTTGTCCGGTGAATTCTGATTTAATGAAATGAAGTTTACTCAGTTGGGCACGTTGCCTCTCTAAACATACGGACTGATATTTGTGTAATAATTATTTCACATTAATAAAAGGATAGAATGGGGTGTTACTTAATTTAAAAGAGTTGTTTAAGCTTGGTATTCTTACTTTCCCAGACTCTGTTTTTAACAACAAAACTCTTATGTGTTCTGCAGAAATGAGAATAAGACTAGCTGGCGGTCAATTGAAATTTGAAATGCCCAGTGCTTGGTCTGTTGAATCCAATGCACAGGTCAGCATCTCCTACGCGGCATATAGCTAGTGGCCGTGGGAACCTTTTTCTCGCACCTCTGCTGATAAGAGTGAGTCATAAAGAACGAGCGAAGTTAATAGGCGCGTTGTGTTGGTGAGGCCGTAACCGCTGCAACCGCCGCGCACTTTCGCCCAATACAATAACAATACAATGCAGAGGCTGTGCTGCTGTGTTTTGTTCGGCGTGTCGCTCACGGGCAAATTTCGGTCGATCTGACAGACGATCAACCCTTTTATTACACCCACCACGTTACGCCGTGTGTGTAGCGATCATTATCGCGGCGCCTTACATGCAAACATTTGCGGTGACTGCGTAACTAGAGTCTCATTATTCATACCCGCGCGCGTAGACCCACTTTATGCACACATATCCACGGACACTCACAAACACGCATGCATATTTTTACGAGTGTTCCACGCCGCACACAGCAGGCATATGTATATTTAATTCTTTCTCGAGAGAGTGAGGAGCATGTTTTCCTGTGAGCCGCCGAACAGCGTGTGGGCGTTCGCCATTTGTTATTATGTAAGGAGCCTTTTGATGCTGGCCGCGCTAATTTAATGCTGCATTAAATAGCAATGCTATTTTTTACTCCTCATTAGCATGCTTGTTGGGCGACTGACGTGTGTTGATATTCATAAGCAGAAAGATAGTTTCTTGTATCCCAGCTATGCTAGTTTTGTCACAATTTTTCTCCCATCATGCACTTATTTGGTTAAACTCTTTTGAATACTTGAATGGACAGCAAATAGTGATAGTTTTGAAGTGAAAGGAAATTATTCTACAGGCTCCTCCGAATGGAGAACTTTACTGTTGTTTCGCCTCTAAAGCAGTTCTAAACCTGCATATCAAAATCAGCTTGTAGTAAAATATTTTCCATGGCCAGCTTACAGAAAATTTGTTGACAAAGTCCCCTTTAATGTATGTCCCACTCACCCTTTTCTGCAACACAGCCCCTTTTATGAAACATACAAGCCTAAAATTCCTTCTGAGCATAACAACAGAAGAATTACGATTGGGAGGATTTCACTCGAAAAAAGCGCAATGAATATATTACTCTATTAATTTGCTTTTGTTATTTAGATATTCTGGGTAATTTGAATTGAATTTTAAAATCGAAAGTTTATTCTTTTATGAATTAAGTTGGATAAAAACTAAATGAAACCTGCCGTGTATAATTTAAATTTCCATCTTGCTGTGAATTCTACAAGAAAAACTGTAATTGTTGTAGATCTTATTCTTTATTTTGCGTTACAAAAATTTCATCGTGAGCTTGTTTCTGGCTGTCGTTTTCGCAATCCAATCGAGTAAATTCACGCACTTTAGAAAAGAAAAGGAGTCCGATTTCGGGTGTGCATCGTTGAAAGCTGTAATCATAGTCAATAAATAATGCCTAAAAGTAACTACTAATGCCAAACCTCAGTATTCACGAACTCCATTAAAATCAGGGAATAGCAATTTGCATACAGAATTTTCATCTACTTAATCCGCAAGCCCTAGTCCGTAAAAGGAGCGCTGAATAGTAAAAATATCAAGCTGGTTTCCACAAACAAACCTGAAATGATCGTACGGCGCGCGTACAGAGAGTGCGTTGAAGGCGCGCGCACCTGAAATGCCGAACAATAAACATTTACTCGCCTGAAAATTGCGTATTACACACAATCAGCGCCGATTTATGTGAGCCGAGCGGCTTTAATGTGGAAACAAGCGGCTCGTATTAGGTTAAATGGGAGCCGCGCGGGCAAATTTAATGCGGAGCGGCACCTTGAGAGCTGCTGTTTGCACACCAATTGAGGCAAATCCCTCGAACTCTGACCCCGAGTGAGGCCAAAAGTGAGCGAGCGTGCACAATGCATGGCGGCCGTTGCGATTGTCTGCTGAAAATACGCCGAAATGGGCACCCATACCTTTTATATTTATTGCCGCGCGCGCGGTTGTTGCTTTGTAATTTTACTCGCAGTTTATGGCAATAATTACAAGTGCAAGCAGCACAGACCTCTCGCCCTTATAATTTTACTAAATAATTCTACCGCTCTTCATGGCGTCACGTTCACAACGCATTATATCGCGGAATATTAATTAATAGTTTCACCTCTGACATTGAACAAATGTACCCCATCTATCTATGTAATTATATGATATGTCCTCGTCGCATCGCACATGAAATGAATCTGTAGCGTGTGACTTTGGAATATAAAATCGGTGCAATAAGGACTGAACAGTTTTTTCTAACAAATTTATTTTCATATACCAATGCGGATTTTTTCCCCAATAGTTGACCATCCTAATTAATTTTCTGCTAAGATTAGAGCCATTCAGTCTATTTGAATTTAAGGAAAATATGATTGATGGTCGTTTTAATATTTAATTTAATTAGCCAGCCCGTTGGCTCGCATTGTTAAGGCACTCTCAGGAGTGTCAAAGCAATGTGAGGTATTTGAGCACTTCGGAGATCTAATACTGGCTACCCAATGTCAGAGATGGCAAAAAGTGGTTAGTTTAGTGACTCGAAATGCTCAAATTGCTCAACGGGCTGGGAGGCGCACCGGCGCCGACTCGCTACTTGCTGGTTTGCACCTTTCCAGCATGCGTGATTTGGCTTCACGGGACAAATGTCTAGCGTTTCAATGCAGTCCTCGGTGCGGAGGCAAGTGGCCCTTCAGTGGGCTGGGTCCCTGTGCGGCCTGGTGCGCCCATGTTATCCGTTCGCGGTGTTATTGGGACCCAGGTTTCAGCATTCGTGCTAGTGCAGTGCGCGCCCTTCCCGGTCCTCCGGTCCTCGGACAGGGATAAAAAGAGCAAAAAAAAATATAAATTTCCTTTTGGTTTAAGGGGAAGAGTGCTTACTCTTCTCCTTATAGTTTGTTTGACACATTTAACGATGCCAACCCTCGAATCAGACTCAATAATATTTTACGTAATATCAAAGATATTTTTTCGAAACTCGTCACGATACGTTGAATAATGTAGATTTTCGATAAACTCCATTCTTATCATTTTACGTAAGATATACACAACGCTAACATAATTATATCTTGGATGAATTCGCAAAAATCGCGCCTTGTGCAATATATCACAGGAGTGTTTGTGTTATATCATTCATTTGAGTCACAGAGAGCGCGGCATTACAGCGGCTGAGGCGATACACTTATTATTTTCATGCAATCATATCGTTTAATACACATATGCCTGCACGAGAGTGCTGCCGCTACTTATTTTCGCCTGAGGTGTAATTTTTTACAATGCGCTAGAGTGAAATACAAATTTCTCTCCCGCACACACACTCGACAATAAATCACAGCAACTTGCTCTCTCGCGGTGTGAGGTAACAAAAAAGCAGGCCCTTCACTGAACTTTGCCTCCTCAGGGCGTAAACCCCTTTCAGCCACCAAATTAGTGCAAATGCCCGTGCGTTGAAACACTTTTATATTTGATTCACCCATTTTTGTAACAAAAATTGGTAAATAATAGGCGCAAACAACACATTTCAAGGTGAGACAATGTTAGAATGTTGATATATAGTTTAAATTTCAACTCATTTTTTTCTTTGATCAAATAATAAAACAGCAAATGAATAATGGATTTTTGATCGCGATTGAATCACTGTATTTATTGATAAACTAGCTTTTCCAGGTGGATTCAAAATGGAATGTGGCTTTGCATTCCCATTTCACAACTCTAACTTAGCTTGTGACGAGTAATTGATTACTGATTAGCACAAAGAAAATTATTTTCAATGGCATTTGCGCGTTTGATGAGCGCAAGGTCGTGAAAAGCTTTGTAAATGAGAATTGCACCATGTTTCTTTTATCACAAGGTGTAATGTATTTGATTGTTTAATAGTTCAAGTTTGAAAGATTATTTTCTTCTTATAATAATTTAATTAAGTAGCGCAACCACGATCTTAGTAATTCAAATAAAATTGAACACTTTGCAATGCATGCCCATTTTCTTAACTGTTTATTCAAGAGCTTACTCAATAAAAAGAATTAATTTTAAAGGATGTATACTGTCACAAAATTTAATGAAAAACCAAAATAGTAAAAATTCAATTGAAGTGCTTTTATTTTATGGACAAGGTACAAAATGTAAAATTATGACAATAAAATACTATCAATTCATTACAATTTTATTAAGGAAGAATACGACGTTTTAAGAACTTAAGATTATGTCATATTTGGCAGGTGCAAACATTATAAAAAACAATCTTTCAAAATTCCTTCGCATCAATGCACATTCATGCTAGTAAACAACCAGAATAATGGAAAACTTTGTCAGCTTTCCATTGACACACTTACAACTATAATTAATTCCACAATTATCACAGTTAGCACGAACCGTAAAATGTAGCCTGTGACAAGGGTTGAGAAAACGAACGGAATGATAGCTAGCCCTTTGCATTATAGTCCAGCTGACACGGTTTACTTTGCAGAACCAATTTCTTATCAACGTAAGTGCATTTCTCAACCCCACGCAATTGAAAGTAATGATGAGAGATCAATTACACATAAACAATAATTAGCACTGTAAACAATTAAACACTTAAGAGCTGTTAGAGCTTTTCCGAGGTGCAAATCAGAATCATCGAGACACTTGCAGGGCTGACTTTCTATACTGAAGATGGCAGGAACTTGTGGCTTTCTGTGAACTTCTGTGAACACACTTCTCTGCTAGCACTACAAGGCACACTACCAGCCTAGTTTTCACAGGTTGGCAATTTGCTCGCTGCTTGTTCGCAGGTCCCGCATAGATATCTGATTTGCGTCGCTTTCCTAGCATCCTCCATTAGAACTGGAAAGATATATCACGCAAATTAGAAACATATCTCCCCCACCCGCATACAACTATTGTCAAATGCCTGGTGAAGTGTTTCCAAGGGAATTAAAATATATTATTGTCTGAAATGTTTACTCACATGTTGGGCTCGAAGAAAATGTCTGATTGCTTGTAAATGAAGAAAACTACGATAAATGAGAAAACAAGAAAGACGGATCCAAAACTGATGACAAAAGCTTCATGGCCATATGATGGCTTCAGGAAAATGCGGACTTCAAAGCCTTTCCAGACTGACTCAGTCCAAGTGGAGTACTGTCCAGACTTCCAATTATAACCTGCGGTAAGATAAAATTAAACAACAACGATAATCTAAAGGCGAGTGCAAGACCTTCAATGTCAAACGCAGGACTGGAAGCAGTAGAGTAGTTCATGGTTGTTTGCACACAAACTCCGGCTCCCATATTTCCTCTCATCCACAAGTATTGATGTGTCTGAAAAAGCCAGGCCATTCCCAAAAGATCTTAACTCCCATTTATAAGCTACGCACCACGTCACTCTCGTTCAACTTGCACTCCTCCTTGGAAAAGTTTGTTTCTGCACCTGTAAGCAGGGCGATGAGTCGACCTGACAGTCCAGTGACTGCGTTCAGACTGTTGCTCACCCCCACGTAAAGGGGTGGTGGATACTCGGGCAGGGTGAAGTCGTCATTGGTTGCACTGTGGAACAAGCTGCAGTTCAGCGAGTTCAGGTAACAATGAAGCAACTCGTCCATCTGAGAATAAAATAAATGAGACGTTTCAAATTATTTCTGACCAACATTGTATTCATTTTTTATTTGTATTTAGGAATAATTAATTTGAATAAGTTCTAACAAAAAGAGACAAGAGTGTGTTTTTTCATGTCTGTAAACTAATACGATTTTGCTATTAAAGATTTACACGAAAATATTCTTCATATTATGCAATGCAGATATTTAAAAAAGAAACAAAGTATACATGTCTATACATTTTCTTAAAGAAGGAATCCATAAAGTACAAGTTAAGATAAATACTTTCATAACTTTGAACAGGTTATTGAGTGATGGTTTGAAATTTATTTCTAAATGCGATAAAATATTTTTGGTGTAGCTTTAAATGATTTTTTTTGTGAAAAGCTTATAGAATTGGCTTGAGGTACTAAACAAAAAACTTGAAATTAAGAGTAAACTCACCTGTGTTGGTTCCACTTTTGTTGTTCCAGTATATGGCTTCTGAGCAATCATCTCATAAATAGACCTTCCAAGCGCCGTGCTCAGATTAGCCAGATATGCCTGAATGGAATCTGACGGAGGTGCCGTTCCATTTGAGTATTTGAACTTAAGTAGCTTCACATCATCCAAAACACTATGATAGAACCTGGAAAATAGGATATAAAAAAATTGAATATTATTTTCAGTAAATTTACTGTAACAATTATTGCCATTAGAATTTTTGTTTTGATTAATTTTTATTAACATAACAGATGTCAAATGTTTTTTAGACTCACTTGTTTGTAAAACTCTGGTCATAATCTGTGATGACAACACCAGGGAAGTTTGCATCTGCCTTAACAAAGGACTGCAGACTCACAGGAGGAATCGATGTAGCGGTGCTGTCCAAAAGGTTGAGGTTTAGAGCAGCTTGTTGACTCTTCATGGATTGTATGAAATTGGCGATCTAATTTAAAAATGAGGCAATCAGTGCAAGGGGTTTGAAAAAGAAACTTTTTGGTGACTTACATCTGGGCTGTCCAGGGTTTTGTGCAAGTACATAGGAGCAACTGCACCTGTAGATTGGTTGATTTGGGAGAGCTGGTTGAGTTCAATCATCATTCTGATTTTGGATATGTTCAGTGCTGGAACATTTGACCACTTTGGAGGGAACCTAGCGAAAAAAGGGTATCCATTAGAGGAAGCTGTTATTAATCTCAAAATACAATCTAGTCTGAAAATCTCCAAGCGAGATAAATGCTCTTTTGCAATGCAAGAAAAAAATTTACCACTTCATCAAGTTCACAGGAAATTGATAATTAATTCAGAATCTTAAAGGATCTAGTAACAGCTAAAATATATTTGAGTAAATTATTTACATTCCGTTGCTCATGTCGTAAACAAGCCTGCTAGAGCCGATGTAGTCATAGGCCTCGCCATTGAAGAGCATGAGCATTACATTGCCACCACTCCTGTCCGGACCGAGCTCTGTCTTCATATCAGACAGTAAACCATAGGTGGCAAGCGCGGTTACCAGTCCAGTGACTGTGCTGACCGCGCCAGGTGCCTCTCCGTCAAACATGGATGTCGTGTCTAACCTGGCAGCCAACACAATCACACTTTTCTCCTGTTCACTCGCGTCTCTAGCAAAGAGAGTGGCCCATACGTTTCGATCACCCATGGGATCACAATAACGCACTGAAATAAGATGAAAACAAATTCAAAATTATCATAAAAAACAATTATTGAAATCTAAAGCTTTAAATGCGAATTATAAATTAATTAAACAAAAAGGGTTTACAGGTACTTAATTTCATAGTAAGTTAAAAAATTGATGCATCTCAACAAGAGATCAATATAAGCAATCCAGTGCACATTTTTAGAAAGCAAACTGAATATGAATGAAAAATTACTACTACATAAACCTAAAGAAAAAACCTGTGAGGTTAAATTTAAATTCAACCCACAGATTTTTGGGCGGCGGTTAGCAGCCTTTAAGTAGGTATACAAAATTTATTTTCTTCCTTTCTATAATTACTTCCGTGATGTTAGGAGCAGTTTTTCACTTTAAAAAATACCTCACTTAAGACAGGAAATATTTTGGCTTATTGTTAGTTAATTTTTGTAAAAGGAATTTCTATTAGAGGGAGGTGATTTTCAATTATGTTGCTCGTTTCTCTTTACGTTTACACTCACAATCAGAGTGCAGATGAACATTTTTTCAACTATCACTGACTCAAAATTTTCTGCAGCTAATATTGTGGCTGTGATTTTTTTTAGTCTAAGTACTGCTGAGGAGGCCTTTGGTGCCAAAACAGCTGCTGTACAGTACAAGAGCGTGTGATATAGATTTTTCTTTTTCAAAATTTTCAGTTTTATAGCCTTCCATGCCTATTGGTTTGCTTGTAGGAGAAGCCTGTGTGAACTCAGTAGAATTACTACTGTACTCTAAACAATTCTTCAAAATTATCTCTAATACTTGCACTGGGAAACGGGATGTAAATTTTTTTAAGAAAGGCGTTTAGTGTGCAGAGGAAAACACCAATCTGTTTAGCAGATGTGTATAACACTTAAACTAAACTCACTTGGATTTAAGTTGTTGATCATATTGCTTCTGCGAATACAAGTTTCCGAATCTTTTGCAGCAATCATGAAGGCCTGCATCTCCATGGCACAAAGGGAGCGCGTTGTCATACCTTCTCTCTCAGAGTTGTGCTTCACGTAACACTGTCATATCATTAAGCTAATTAGATTGGTTCTATTGCAATTCATTTGACCTACGTCCGTGATGTTCTTAATACTAGTGTCGTTATGAACGTAGAAAATTGGAAATCCCCAATCAACCTGCAGCAGAGAGCTTCCCTTCGGATTCCAAGGCTTGCTGTCTGAACAGAGCTGTTTTTCAAAGCTGGAAAGGCCAGAGTACCGATTTGGACACGAGTCTTCAGGAGAGTATGAGGCCAGGTTGTTTTCCTCTGTATCTGAACGCAGCAAAACTACTCCGCCTACTTTTGGCGAATCTTTCAGTGCACGCAGAGTTTGCCTGAAATTACAAAGCGTTGAGTACATACTTATTTGAAATTAACAAACATCTTAATATGATCCCAAGTTAATAACCACACGAGAGTTAAAATAAAATATAAAAACGTTCTGGTAGCGGCAAAATTGCGCAACTTTCAACAACCAAACAACCAAATTTTCTTTGTTGCAAGAAAAGGGCAACAATCCATTCGACAATGAAAATTTGGGTATTTGTTGAATGATGCGCAAATTTACCGCGACCAGGACGAAAAGCTGTTTGGATCGCGGTCCTTCTCTTTTGTTTAGAGCCAACGCCAATAACTTTTGGCGGTTCCAATTATTGAAATTTCGCATCGGATTTAAACTGTAAACCACTGCATCAACAAAATTCTTTACAGAATTTATCAGTCTTCATTATTTTACCACTCATCCGAGCTAAATTCCAACCCTAATCCTTAAACATCCTTCAGACTAAAAGATCATCCTGAGATAAAATACAGTAATCATATTCATACTCAGTGAACATGTTCGAGTGAACAATGGCCATGTATGTGTCATCAGGCGCCTCTTTTGTTAACCAGGTGACGTCGGCTGGTTCCTTGAGAAGCTGCAAAACACCAACATTGCCTGTCCTTCGAGCTGCCAGGCACAAATCAACCGTTAATCAATAAAATATACATGATTGAGTGGGAAACCTACAGGCGCAGCCGAACTGGTGCGTTCCATTGAGACGTCTGAAACAGGCCGCAGTGCCTTCAATATGGGCGTAAATTTTGTCCTTAGTCCGCGTTGCCTCAGCACCTGAGGATTTTTTTTAAATTGGGATTGGCCGGTTTGTACGTAAAAGGAATAACAAGATAAGCTCGGAGAAAACGAGTGGGTAGGGCGCTGCAGTGAGTAATGCAGTTGAGTTTGCATGCAAATCTTGCTGTTTAGCTACATAAACGATTTTCTACCAGACATAATTTAGAGGAGGGTCTAATTGTACTCACCTCCAAACGAAAAAAGGACGAAAGCCAAGAAATAGAGGAGAGAATTGAGCCGCTGCATTTCGGCAGACTTTGTGTTGTCTTCCAGTCAGGTGGTCGGCTGTCGGCCTCTATCAAAGTTGGAGCAGGCGCACTTCTTCCCACTTTCGAGACTTCCAGTAGAGCCAACCATCAACAACAGATGGTGTTGTGGTCAGCTCCTGCTGGATATGCAATGTGCCACGCACCCGTGCGCTCCGATCTGCCAACTTGCATAACACGCACATCCCTTGCCAGCTTTTCAGAGAACACGGTCTGCTTCTCGCGAAGAATGGAAGGATTAGACGAGACGTGAAGTTGCGAGTTAGCCGAGTTATGGACTTGGCGAATAAATCCCCTGGCGACGAAGACGCGTAATAAGAATTTTATCGCGTTGTTTTTGCCGTCCTAAGCTGCTATATTAAAGTGTTCATCTTTTGCGCCTTTCCAGTCGTAAAAAAACGCTGAGGGAAATTAAAATTCTCTTTTGAAGGGAATTATGGTGCGTACGCGGAAGCTGTTGGTGGCATACTTTGGCGAAAATTATTTTCAAGACTCCCTCAACAGCCTCTATGCAAAGAAAAAAGTTTCCAATAGAAATATGAAGTAAAAATAGAATGAAAATCGTTCCACGAACGTTCAAAATCAACGAAAGAGACAAAATTGAGTTTATAGCAAGACCCTCCCTTCCATTTTCATACTTCTGATATTTTTGTTGTGAACACCTTGCATGAAATGAGATAAAGCTGTGAAATGCCTTTGTTAGCGATTTATAGAGAGTAAAAAAATGTAAATTTACAATCAGAAAGCGTCGCCGATCGAGCTGTTCAATTCAGTTTGCATTATAGCATGGATTTCGGACTCTATATTATTATTTGACTCGTTGTGGGAGCGCGGAAGAACGGACGCGCATCTTACAATAACTTATTAATGAAGTTAACCGTTGGCAAAGTTTTCGAGAAAATCCACTCGATAATAATTATCAGTGCGGCTGCTGCTGAGCCGTAATCGGAGCAGGAAGGTAAAAGAGCCGAGAGAGTGCAGACAGAGAAGCGGCTGAACTTGCGGCTTTATTATCGTGCCGCCGCGCTGATAAAGCAAGCGAAGGGGTTGCTCGTACATGCGGCAGGGGAACAAGCATGGAGACAAGTGGTCTGAAACTTTTCATTTGCTGCCGTTTTCGCCCCCGATCAGATAATGAGATGTGTTTATCAAACAAGCCGAGAGCGCGGGATTTGATTCCCTCTTTTGCCGTGTGTGTGTGATATCGACGCCGGCGGCTGAAGAATCTTCACGTAGGCAGCCAGCCAGTCCGCCGAATATATTTTGTGTTTGTATAGGCGGCGCGGCAGGAAAAAACAGTATTCAAATTTGGTTGCCGCTCGTTCGTCTCTATCGCTATAAATTGCGCGCTACGTGGGTGGAAAACATTTCAATACACACAGCCATAAAAATTACTTATACATCGGCTGCTACTTCTTCTGACGGGAGAGCGGACAAAAAGTTGTTCCCTCTCTCAGTGAGTTTCTTCCCTCTCATTTTTTGTCATTGATCTGCTCGTAGACAAAGTTTTTAGTGAGCCAATAATAGTGGCAGTGTCATGAATAATGTATGTCCGCCAGCATATTGGTTCAAGAGGTGCGCTACACGATCGCCGCCGCCTTTTTCCGCGTTCACTCTCTCACGGTTCCCTTTGCGCTGAAGAATTCGCCAAGGGGTTGCTCGCTGAATGGCTATAAATAATGAGCGCCGGATTACCCTCTCGTAAAGGAATGTTTATTTGGCAAAAAGTTGCTACCGGCACAGATACGCGAAACTTTTCGACCGTACACAATGGATGGACAATATTCAATTTTTAAAAAAAAGACGACGGCAAAAGTCAGAAGAAGTCAGCTGGTAGTACCTATTTGCTTTCAACTTGATTTACTTGCGCGTGAGATGGAATATCTTAAATCGAATTTTGCCGTTTCGATTTGAATGTACACACTACAAAATTATGGAAAATCTCTCAAAATGTTATGTAAAATTGCGAAAAAGTTCAAATATGCTCAGGTTGCTGATAACGAAAACATTTTGCTCGCTTTTCAATTGGCAAGGCACTAAAAATCGTTGTTAATTTCGTCATGAAGCCACTTCAAATGCAAATATAAGAATTTTGTTGAACATTAAAATCACATGATCCAACCTGGGAAATGTTGGTAGCTATTTTTTAAGTTGAAACTTTATTTTTCTTTGCATGTTTCGGCTCCAACTGGCGTACTATTCTTGAGTGGTTCCTTTCACATAGGCTCTCAGGAACAAATTACTCCAGAGAAATGCCCCTCGCAAGTTAAAACATTTAATATAAGTTTTTAGTAGTCTTCTATTGTTACTAGGTCCAGTTTTATCATTAAGAACACTTTGAGAAGATACGTTTTTGGATCCCATTGAAAACGTATTCAAGCAATTTTTGGTGTAGCTAAACAATTCAAAATTTCGTTAGAATAAAACCAACTGGTTTTAGTTAACATTAAGTTATGCATGGTTGATTTAACTTGTATTTTATTAGTTTTTAGAGATTATTTCAATAAATAGAGTTATACATCAAATCAAACTACACAGTAAATGGTCCGAATTCACAATCAATGTGCTCAGCACTGTACGTTGTTTTCACATAATATTTTTACATTTAGTTTGAATCTCTTTGAAGATCCAGATCTTATTCTGTTCTTCTGGAAAGGAGTTGAATATATTTAATCCAGCACTAAAAGAGATTTCTCTCCAAATATACTCTTTTTCTGTTTTTTCAGTTTTCTTCTGTTTAACTAATAACACTTTTGGTTACTCACAAGCTGCGTTTCCTCAGAAAGATGGAACTTCACCGTTATATATTTTTTTAATGAAAAGATTCTTTAATTCAGAAGAACGTGGTCAATATTATGATGTACAAAAAGTAGCATATATGGGAATGACAGAAAAACAGGCGTTGTTTATTTTTATCACATAGTGTCCCAGAAATAAATTGAATTGCAAAAACAGCGATTTGTAGAAGCAGCGCGGAGCCTGCTTCTTTGCTAGAATTCGACGGTTTGTGCGAAACCGGGAGTTTGACTGGATTCGCAAGAGCTGCCTCACGCTCATCGCAACTAGAATCGCCACCAAACACACGCCCTAGAGATAAAACGACGGGCGTTTCTGTTATCTCCAGGCCAAACAAAAGTTGTTGATATTCCCAACGCATGGAGCAGTGCGGAGGCGGAAGGGAAAAGAAAGATGTGCTCGAGTTTATTCTTGGCAAATTGATCCTAAAGCATAAGGGAAAGGTAATTTAGGTTTTGATGTGCGGCATTGTGTGATGGCGAATGATTTATGAGAAAAAAGTCGCAATAAATTTCATCAAAACGATGAGTTATAAATTGAACTCTACATTCACGTGCAGATATTTCATATCGCGTCATTTCCCAAGTAGGCTTTCCACTCCCGCCAGCAGGAAGATGGAATTCTATGCTCGGCCGGGATAATAAATTACTGCATGTGCGCGAGTGCGAGATGGAAGAGAGGCTTTGGATAAACAAGGTAAAACTGCAGATAAAAGATTCGCTTCCACTGCATTATTATTATTTCTCTTTCTGCCCGATGGAATCGTCAGTGCCTCGGGTCCATTTATAAAAGCGCCCTCTCTCGAAAAATTGTGGCACAAAACGAAAAATAATGGACGTCGACGACGAGTCGGCGCAAAAATAACAAAAGTCTGGTGGCACACAGGCTGAAAAATGATTTGATTAATTCAGTTCATTTCCTCTGTGCAACATCATCCACTCTGATAGGCAAAAAATTGCCGGCGCGCTCCAGCGGTCATGATTAAGTGTCTCATTTGTAAGGCAGCCGATTCCTCCACGAACGGCCCCAGAAAATTGGCAAAAAGTTGACACGCACCGCCGCGCGCCCCAGCATTTATTGAATCAGCCCGACCCAAATTAGACTTGCCGCCGGCTCTAATTTGTTTAACTCGCCGCCTGCTCAATGTTATTACTCAAAAGTCTGCGTTCTCTGCGCTCATAAAGTAGCCAGAAATGAATCACAAATTCTACCCACACATAAAAAGCATTTTAATACATCTCATATAGAGGTAAAAGACTTAAACAAGCACCTCTGCTGTTTTTAGAGAAAATTTAGAGAAAACAAGTTACTCCTCGAAATCAGTCAAACTCAAAAGCACGTGAGAACATCGACACTTCTATGGTAGGCAATAAGTTGACTATATAAGGACTCTTCTCTAGTGGACAAAGCCAAAGTGAGGCTCAACTAGTACAAAACAAAAGATGTAACAAATCACACTTATTTACTCAAAATGATTAAAAGCACAATATATTTTAAGCACAAAATATGAACAACAGGCAAGATTTAAAAATTAATGAAAGGCGATATTGATTTGTTTGGATTTGAGTTTTGAGGCTATATTTTTCCACCAGATTCAGAATTTTTGTCCGGACATTTGAAAGTACCAGAAAATTTCCACGAAAAAATTATTACAAAACCATTTTTTTATCACAGCACGAGAGAAGGGGAAACAATCTTGTCAGTCACAAATGTTATTTTGATATAAATCAATTTATGATTGAAATGACTTGTTTGGAGAGATAAAACTGTATTGAATTGAGGATAATCTGCCACTTTCAAAGAAAAAGGGAGATTTTCTTGCTAAGTTTCCAAGCTCTTTTGCCCCCACCCTATGCGTTTACAATGTTTCCCCATTCGTCACGGATTGCGTTTTTACAAAAACCACACAAAGAGGCTTGCTTATGAATGACTGCATTTTTTAATATTTCCACTAACATTGCCTCATAACTACCGTACTAGCAAAATGTAGATATTCACATTATCCAGTCGAATTATAAAAGAGTTTATGCAATTAATCCACCGCAGTATTACCGCAAACACTCTTGCAATTGGCATTTTTAAGATCAGGGGTTTTGATTTTTCTTTTACTTTGAAAAAATAGTGTCAAACGCTTTAATGCATTGTCAGCAAATCGAGACGATCTATAGTTTGCAGAGATTGCGTGGAAAGCGGTGGCATAATGAAGTTAAAAAACAGTTCGTGCAGAACTATTGCGATCGTTCAGGGAAAGTTTGCACGCCGATTCTGAGCGGACCGCACCCTTTCGGGCATGCACTTTGCCGCCACTAATTACGGTGGGCACGGCACTGTGCGTCGCCAGTGGTCACCTCGGCCGCACACTCGCACTCACGCCAGCAGCTGCGACATAACGTGTGTAATTATTCGCACTGCAAACTGCCTGGCAGCACACAATAGTCCATAAATGTGATGAGTTGGACGGTTTCGGGGGTCTGCCCCTCCTGCATGCGTCCTTGCACTTTCTATCTCTCTCTATCCACGCAAACATCGACTCAAATCGGATTAGCCCATTGTCTGCATGCGTCCGTGCATTTCCGGCGCTCGGCAGACAGCTAATTTCGCGCGCTGGAGGTGTGCGAATTTAATTTCTGCAACTGTTAATTGCGGAAAGTAAGCAGGTAGTGTTGCTTTTACTGCTGTCCAGCACACCCATTGTCTACATTATAATTCGCAGCCCCCGCTTTAATATTCGTGCCCCGCCCAGCGCTGGGTATGCGTGTAAACCGTGTGTGTTTTACTACGTGGGAGTTTTGAGGATTTGGGCGAGATGCGTATTGTTAATTATGCAAAATATCAAGCCTTGCAATGAGCTTTACACCTCCATCAAGGTGAAATTACTTTGTTCAGTACACCTATAACATTTTTGTTTACGTCACATCACTATACAGAGGGTTGTTGTTCACTGACAATGAGAGGAATATTGTTTCTAGCAGAGTACGAGATATATGCAGAGTTTTTGATGCCATAAGCATAGCAATTGAAAGTTTATTATTGTTAATCAAGACGGTCAAATTGATAATAAAATGCCATAAATGGAGATTTTAACTGGTTTGAAGTATCGCATTTAATATTATAATTTTAGGGTGCTTTTATGCTTAAGGCCTGCGAGAAATCATGCTACCAAATTTATCTCTCATTAAATCTAACAAAAACAATCCCATATTTATTCAATGATAATTTTGCAATTAAAAAGCAATTCTTGCAATTTAATGAAACAATAACGCTCGATGATTGCCAAGCAAAATTAATATGAGTGAGTACACCTTTTGGCACAAAATGAAAATTACACTGAAAAAAGCATGAACAATTATTAGCGGCCTGGTCATTTGTTTCAATGAGAAATTCGTGTCCACCTGGCAAGCACACAGAAATTCCATGTATATTAATGAAACGGTCACAGCACATCTGCCAGACACTCAGCAGTACAGCGCGTATATATTGCAGGAAAAATCAGTGGCACTCATTCCAGAGTGTAGCAGTCCTGTCGCAATATCCCGCCGCTCTCGAAATTATCACTGGTCACTCACGAATTTGATACAAAATGTTTGCAATTAATTTAGCTGTGCGTGGCATATTTCAAATACAAATAGACGTGGCTCTAGTTTAGGGTGCTAATTTATAATTATAATTCAGCTTGAAGCGCTTCTGTTGGATATATGCAAGTGAAGCCTTTGAAATAAATGCGAGAGCGTGATTATTTGAAACTTAAAGTTGTATTTACGTGCGTGCATCCTTCGAGAAAAGACTATTTTCCAAGCGAAAGCGGTTGGTTGAGGTCCAAATTGGAGATCTGTGACGTGTCTAGTGGGCAAAAAATGGCAGGAAAAGGCTGGAGTGGACGTTAAGCGTAAGAGTTCGACGGAAGGAGCGCCTCTTTTATGTGCTCTCCTGTGCGGCTGCTTTTGGCTGCGAATTTATTGCAAAGGTCCACTCAAGAGTGCTGCCGGTCACGCCTTCCACTGACTAAGGCCCACAAATTTATGTAACGCACACAAGAAACGCATAATCGATCTTGTAACGTCCACTTTTTTGGCGTGCACCGCACAAGGTTACCCCTGTTAAATTATTCAGTGACGCGTCCGGATTAGTTTTTTTCTTTCTTGAAGCTCTACCATGAATCTGGATTCCTTTTTCGCAGGATCAAAGAAGTGAAAGATTATAATTAATAATATTCCATAAACAGATAAAATATAGGTAAGGCATGCAAAGACAACTTGTGTGAGTTTGAAATATTTTGAAGCTTAATTCTCGTAATAATTAAATTGCAGTTGAATAGTTACTATTTTGAAGTAATCGAAGTGATAAGAGAATGTATAATATTTTTTCTGATCTTCTATAACGTTTCACAGGAAAGCAATGAGAGTAATGCACTCTTTGTGTCAGGAAAGTATTAAACTGCATACATTGAATTCAAACAATGCGCGTTGACACACTTTTTGCCTGCAATTTTCATTTTATTGAATTGTGCAAGTAATTCAATTTCATGTGGCTTAACTGGTAATAAATATCACAGAAACGCCGCCAGCAATGTTCTGTGTTGATGAATGAGCAATGTCGGCTGTTCTTTTTGTCAACGCGCTAGAATAAATCGTGCAACAGCATACACAGGCTTTTTCTCCGTTGATTTTTTGAACTGAACCAGGCATACGTGCATAATTCTCTTTGTCCTGCAATGGAATGAGCGAAGCATTTTTACGATCGATCCATGGCGCACCAAATCAATTTGACGTATTTGATTAATTTCATTTCTATTGAGTGAAACAGAAGGTATATAAAACTGTTCTTTAATTACTTCGATAGCAGAGTGCACGTAAACTTACCATGCTGACATGAAGCTAAAATATTACAAAACAAGTGAAATGTGCTATTTTATTGTTAATGCACTGTCTGGGATAACTTCAGCTCTATACTCCCGGATATAGTTGTCGATCAAATTATTTATACTTAAATTGTGAGAGTATAAAGGTGGATAAGCTGTTTATTAATAGACTCAAAAGTTATTTGATTACGAAAAAGGGAACATGGTTCTGCTAAATCATCGGGAAATTAAAGGTTAACCCTCTCTAATAGAATTGAAATAAGGATAAAATAAATTTAGACTATAAAGGCACAAAATTTAAATACAGCCGCCAGGCAATATTTTTTGGTCTCTACATTTGAATGCAACATATTGATCTTCCTTATCATTTCTAAGGTCCTCACTTCGCAGAATTTAAAATTTCAATTTCAATTCTGTTTATTTCTCCATAACAAGTCAAACATTTAAAACATGATATCACAAAAATCACATTATGGGAGAAATTTAGGCATTTAAAAGTTAACAAGACAAAATCCGCGCGTGTTATGCCCCAGGCGAGAAAATGCGGTCGCCGAAAATTGATCAGACGAATGCAATCTCGCGGCTGTTGCACCCTCAAGAGAGTGTACCGCGTGGTTTGTCTCTGCCTCCCCCTGGCTCTTGCTTTTCAACCCTCAGTCAGTCAAGTGTGCCGTACGGCTTAGGGTGCAAAGAAAATAGCCTGCAGCAGCCACCACATTACACGGATGCAACTCGCTGCGGTTGTTTTCGCATGGCTAAGTGCACTTTCATAACAGCAGGACGAGTAAATGGCCTAGTTGCATGCACAGTTCAGCGCTAATATTGCCGGCAGTTCATCCGTGAATGCTCGAATTTTGCAAATTGTTCCTATGACTCACTTTGACTAACGTGTTTGTGTTGGCGTTGTAGCAGCGTTTTAAAGACGATTAAATCCTGGTTATAAAGGCAGGAATGTTTTAAGATTTTGGGTCTAGCATTTTATTAATTCAATTTCTTAAACCAATATGTGAAATAAAATATTTGATAAATATACATAAATATACAAAATATACATTGAATATGTCAGAAATATGTGTGATCCATCTTTTAACAATAAAACATGAAGCCAGCTCACTGAATATATTCTAAAAATAAATATATAGAATCCAAATTTCAGGCATGAATTTAATTTAAATCATGTGTATCAGAATGTTATGGATTCGAGATTAAAATGTTATTTTCAATGATGACAAGGGAAATGGTGATTTACTTCGTTTTTTATTTCTAAATTATCAGTAAAACAGATACAATATGGAGTATCTTATCTTTTCTTCATATTATGTATCATAATGATGAAACTCATTAAGAAATCCATCCTTGATATCTATGCAATAAGGAAGTAGTGAAGTTTGATAGATTTATAATTTACAATAAATATACCTAATACAGTGAGTATTCAGTCAATGCAGCTAATATAGCTGTACTAAATAAAAACGATAAATTACAGAAGAAGGGCAGGTAAACGTTTTCCAAGTGCCTGTTGTAAAATTTTTCATTGTTTTGAATTGGTTTATTAGAGGTCATAATGTTGCGCTTTTAATTTTCGATACTTTTTTAAACACAAAGAAGTTTGTTTATCAGAACATCTGCAATGACAGGAAAATAAAATAAACGATAAAACCACAAACTCGTTGAAATCAATGATTAATTAATTTTGCTTGTAGTACAATTGAACTACTTGTTAAGATCCACATTGTCTTGAGGCTGTTACTGTGAGAAGACACTTAGAGTCAGAGAGTGACTGTTTTTGCGTTGTTGCATAAACATTGTGATCGCATAATAGTTGAAACAGGAGCGCTTCAACGGTAGAGATTGCTTACGCACACTTCTCCAGAATAGCAATACCGAATTTCAATCGGAAAATTCTGCGCGCGGGTGTGAATCCGGTGCTCTCGTGTGGGTCGAGCCGTGCCTCTATACCATTACCATTCGACGCCAAGCTTCAGAGACCGGAGAAAGCTGTCGGCGTTTCACTATGCTTTGTGTCTTGAGTACGCATATGCCTTGCTGACTGAAGTGATTATTTCGACTTGTGTCAGCACTAATTTATTCCTCTCTGTTGATGCATTATTTGAGTCGCTGAGCAAGCCAGCAGTTAGAAATTCGAATTAATTACCCGCGAAGCGCCTCAGCGTCTCTTAGTCGGGTGAATTTGACACTTTGATATATTCGCCCGAGCGAGAGCGAGCAAGCGAAGACGGCGCAAAAGACAGAAGTGTCGCCTACGCCTTCCCGCCGCGAGTTGGAATCGGCAAATAAGAAGGAACAAACGTTTTCCTGGAATATGCGTTCTCGTGTTTAAAGATCGATTTTGTGTTTTAGATACGGCGACCTTATCTGCGTATAACGAGCATTATTCGAATTTTTCAAATTTATCTGGTCTTAATGGAAGTTTTTGATATTTCCCTAGTGATATTTAATTATTTTTCTCCAAAACGTCAGGTAGATATTACAAGGATTATATATTTTACACAGGCTCGAAACATTTAGTTACTTTGAAATAAAATCTAAAATTATTTTACTCTTAGCTGTATTTCTTGCACCTATTGATCGTAAGTTTTTTCTTTCGTTTCCATTAATTTGGCAGCCTTTAATGAAATGTGGGATACAAACTGTAGCGGTTCCCGTACACACTGGCGTTCACTAACAATAAGTTTGTATCAATCTCAACCTATAGATGTCGATATCAAACCATAAGTGAAGTGTCTTTTATGATATTGTAATATATGCCATTCTTAAGTTAGTCCATCAAATAATATATATGTATATAATGTGAAACAGTAAAATCAATAAGATAATAAGAGTTTATGAATCAATCATAAAAAAATACCGGAGAGAACATTTTTCCGTGGATTTTGTGTCCCCTGTTTGTATTTTACTTTAAAGAATAGTTGCCGGAAGCGTACACCAACCACGTCGTTGGCGTTTCCGTGTTTCTCGTTCAGTAAAGGGACGCTTACCCCAAGGGCTTGAAAAGTGACTTAAAATAGAAGAAAAACGAGTCGGTAGCAGCGCGCTGTTGGTATTTATGTTGAATAATGCATTATTTGCGAGGGAGCACTTTTTCCGAGTCAAAGCAAGATTGACAGGCGGTGGATTTCGGCGCGGTGGGGTCGTGATTGGAGTTGGAAAAGAGCCGCAGGACTGCGCTGAAACAACAAGAGCGCGGAGGGCTCACTATCAACAAAGCAAACACGAGCGCGGATATGGGGAGAGAAAGAGCTGCTTGCAGTGGAAAAAAGTAGAAAATAATTAAACCAGTGTAGCGTAATGCAGCGCAGATGTTGTTTGGCCAACTTTGATGCAATTTCAACGCTGGCTAGGCACTGGTGCACTGCAGCAGCGGCAAGAGAGCAGCGCGGCTAAACCACTCTCTATTGCAGGCTTAATCAACCATTTTTACTATCAGCCCTCGCAGACAAACGCCCGAGCCGCCAGCACCACCGCCACTGACCTCGCAACTGAGAAATAATCTGAAATAGATAGCGGAATTAAAAGGGTTCACTAGCTCTTTTCAACTCACTCAGTGGCTGGAAATTGCACGAACAGCATGTGAGATATGCCAGTTTTTATTGTGCGCTCTAAATAAATTTGTTTGAGCCCCTCATTCCAATCATCCACGCCGATAAGGCCATTTTAATTATACACAATAATTCAGAGTTTCAATCAGTAAATTTTCTTTGCAACTATTGGGATTTTTGACAGTCAGTCGTGTTTTACTTGCCTTCGAAGACGACATCATTACCAGAAAATTAATTCCTTTTTTGATAGGCTGTCTGTGAAATCTGTTTTAATCATTCCTCCTCACCCTCTAATTTTTTAACAGTAATAAACCCATTGGTCTCATGATTACATATTGTAACCAATCTTGAAAATTATATCCTACACACATTCACATGAATTTTTCACTGAACCTAAATTACACTATTGTATTGATTGTAAACTGTCCGCAGATCTGTGGGGTTGAATTATTTTGAACCGATTAATTCCTTGTAGTATTTGTAACCAGTTGAAGTTGAAACTCTCAAATGGGAAATGCGCGAGTTACAATAGAAGTAGCATGACGCAATTAATCCGGATAAAGCCGTAAAAGTGCCGCGCGCTTCATTGAATGGAGACGGCGTCGGGTGATTTGCCCAGCGAGTCTTGATGAATTATTTTATTGCCTCTCAAGGAGCCACTCAAGTGGTCGAATTGACCTCGTTCAAAGGCAACACACTGTGTAGGATAAGCCCCTCGAGAGTTGGATTGTTTTGCTTTGTTTGCATGCTAAATCACTTCATCTGCACACTCTCGCAACTCCAAGGCAAATAAGTTAATAATTACCACATCTCCCTCCAAGCCCAATGCTCTTTTGGAACGGCGCGCGCTTAGACCCACAGCAGTTCCACACGCAAGTGTTCGCTTTCTCGATAAACACCAGAGAGGGCAAATCCGTAATTGGGTCTCGGAATATCATCTTTGCAGCCTGGGGACTCGCTTTGCTTAAACAAGCCTAGAGCGAGAGCCATTTTTCTCGTCATGTAACTACGGAATTTATTTCCTTTTCTTTTTTCAGATGGTCTTTGGATCGTAAAAACATTTTCTGAGGTAGCGATCGGGTGGCAAAAAACTCAGGGCTGGGTATCTCCCGTGGAGTTTCCTCAACTTGCAGTGCAGTGTTTTTTTTTTGCGGTATTTAACAGTTTTGTGCGGTTTTTTGCACCTCATGGTTATATTATTGAATGAATGCCCTATATGGAGAGGGAATGGGTTTTTATCGACTCATGGACTTTTTAAACATTTTAAATGTAATTTCCATGAGCACCAAAACTGCGGGAGAAACTTAGCTGCAAAAGAACGCAATAAACCGGATCCGCAAAAAACCGCTTAATACCCATGCCCAGCCCTGCAAAAAACGCACAGCTGGGCTTTTCTGCCGCATTGATGGTAATTCAAAAGACAATTATGGTCAATACTGTGGCGTTCGCCTTTTGAAAGAAACAAGCGAGCGTAATGAGAGCCTTGGGGATGCGTGAGCCAGATACGACGAGTCTACCTTCAGGGACCCAGAGGCTGCTTTTGTCTTTTGGCCTTGCTCTGTCTGTGTCCCTTTTAAAGCTGGCACGCGCGGATTACATTCAATTGCAAGCCGCCCGCCACTGAGGTAAACGCAGGTAAAAACATTCCACTCCGCCTATTTCTGCATGTCAGGCAGCTCCCTTTTCGGAGCTCACTTCAGACTCTCAAAAGATTGTGTGGACTTACGAAGGAAAAATGGAACTAACTAAGTAAGAGCATGATCAAATTTTAATAAATAACTAAATATTTGCAAAAAATATAATATTAACAACGTTTTCCTTTAAAAAAAAGATTAACCAACAAATTTAATATAATTGCTCGGATAAATAACGAGAATTGGGCGTAAAATTTAAATATCTAAGGGGATAAAATCTCACTCATTCTCAGACTAGACAATAACTGTTTTGACCCCTGATGCCTCATTAGTTGTGCTTTACCCACAAAACAAAAGACATGTCTCAGAGAATTTAACTGAAAAGTATTGACTGCTCTCATTGCATAAGAAGAAAGCAAGTAACAAATTCTTATGAAACCCCGCCCATCAACGTCCCTACGATAAAACTCCCCTTTTTAAAAATTCAGAAGCCATTTACGAAATCATGCCTCTCCTGTCTCGAAAATTCTAGACGGAAATAATATCCATTTACCTTCAAAGAGGCTGTCCCCGCTGCCTTAAAAAGGATTTTGCCTTGGAATATTTTCCCAGATATATATACTTTTTATGCTGGCAAAGTCAAAGTCATACATGTAGTAAGTAAAACTAAAATAAATAATGCAACAAATGGCAAAAAGAGCTAGTTAAATAATCCCAAAACGATAAATTACATTTTAAATAATTTATCGCTGCACTGAGCCGGAAGATAGGATTTAAGTATTGTAATTTTGTCCAATTTGTTTCTTGGTCAGAAAATTCTTTTTGTTAATTGCATACTCTTAGGTCTAGACTGCTAAAAAAGAGATGATGTGATTTTTATCCCTCCTAAGGCTGATGGAATTATATTTTGAGTGAACGCTTCCAGTCCCATATCTGCTCGGCCAAATGCGTGTTCTTCAATTCCCTTTATCCGCTTTCCACAGCTTAATTCGGAGATAATTCGTAACTCGCCTTGGAGGCAGTGAGCCACAATAATTATCGCGGCATTAAATCTGCTGCTTTCGCCCAGCGGCTCTCAGCACGCCGCTTTTTATTATAAATGTAATACAAAAGCGCTGGGGCGGTTTCGCAGCCGTGGAGAGGGAAAAACAGCAAACTGCGCTGTTGGCGCTTTTCGCGTGCGTGGCTTTTGCATGCATACACAATTAGCAAATGCCGGTGACGCGCGCGGCAATAAAAATATCGCGCTCAGAAAAAGTTGGAATGCCTCGTGCGCTGCGCAAATAATACATAAAAGGCGGTCGGTGGTTCGCCCGCAGAGGATCAGCAGCAGCAGGGAGCAGAGCGAGCGAATCGGTCTGGGACCGCAACTGCCCCATTTCCGTTCGTCCTTGCAACTTTCGCTAGCTCGGCTGCAATGAATCATGAAATTGAGGCGCACCGCCGCAAATGGCCGCTTTTATTTAATTTCGTGACGAGAGCAGCTATGAAACGACATCCGTCCGCCGGCAGAACACACGGAGCAATAAATTACTCAATGTCTTTGATTTTTCTTTCTCCGTTCCTCTCCGCTGCTTTTGCCAGATTGATTGATTGATTGATTGATATCGGGCATCTCCGTTTTCTGTTTATGATGCGAGAGCGATGTGTATGTGCTGCATCATCGGCAGGCGCTCTCGCCATGAATGAGGAAAGTTAATATATCTACTTTTCATAGCCGCGATTTCCACTCGGCGATCATTCCTCGTTCACTGTATATTTTTTCTGAGGATTGAAGAATTGAGGCTCGTATTTATGACAATATTGGGGGATGTTTCGGACTCTAACAGCTAGCGTATATTAGAATTTCCTGTCGAGAACGTGATAGGAATAAGAATTAAGAGCGAAACATGCCAAAGCCAGTCCTTATCCATACCAAACCAACATTAAATATGCCAAAACCTATGCATATTCGTGTGAAATATTTTTTATGCATAATTTGCACAAAAGTCAGGCATGTAATGTGAAACTATCCTCTGGATTGTGCAAAATTGTGCCATCTGGTGTGATGTATATTTGATTGTTTAGCAGATTTTGCCATCAAGTGTAAAGTTGGAGCATTGCTTAAAGTTTTTGATTCTGTGGATAACGTTTTCAACAGTTTTAAGCTTTTAATATAATCTGGAGCATTAATTGGTCCTGGGTTTGTATGAAAATTTTAATTTTTTTTTAAATAGAGTGCAATATTTTTAAATTCTCGAGAAGAAATTTTTACTTGTGGTTGGAGAGGAAACTGAATAACAAAACACTCTATCCTATTAGATGTCAGAGTTTCTTTAAATTTAACATTCAACCAGTTTCGACGAATCCATGAACTGTAGTCCTACTACTTCATGAGAAAAGAAAAACACATCAAAATTTGATTTTAACTGTTGAAAGTTTTTTTATTTTGGTCATTTTGACTAATGCAATAATAAGAAATTTATAATAAATTACAAAGTGGATCGAGCTATTATTTAAAAATTTAAAAAAATATGCGAAATATCACTCTATTTCCGAATACACTGAGTTCATGGAAATCTTCAAGAGAGGATTAATTTAATGACATCATCATCGCGTTCGTCATCGCGTTAGTGCTGCTGGATTTGACCTCAATATTAAGTTCAGCTGAGGAACCTTTTTAATTATTCCTTCATCAAGTGTCTGCAGACGACACCTCGTATTAGTAATTAGTGCACGGAGAGCCGGTTCAAAGTGATAATGCAGGCGACTAGCAAATGGGCAGCCAAGTTTTTGAACGTGACTTTCACACACTCCAGCATCAAGCTGCTGAAGCGAGCTAATTGCAGACGATGCACTCGCTTTGTCTTTGCTGTGCGGCCCTTGATCAAACAAACTAAGAAGCAGAAGGTCCTCTCCTCAGAGTGCGGTCGGTTGCATAAGTAAACGGCATCGGGCGGGAGGCCGGACGCGGCTTGAAATTTTCATTAGCCGGTCATTGTGTGTCCGGTCGGAGACGGGTCGGGCGGCACGCAAGAGGCTTGCCCTCGCGTATTTATGACGCTTTGAATTGCCTCACGGGTGACCACACCCTTTGAATGTATGCAAAACAAAACACGTTATATGTATTACACGCTGGTCGCTCGCACACTGCGCCGGAACTTAATAATGAAATACATTTTACCGAGAGGCGCGCACTAAAATGGGGATGACTTTCGCTCGCTTTCCGTGCTACTGGGCAACCCGAGCTGCTGCGGCTGGAAACCACAAAAAGGCCGCGGAAAAAGGCAGGGAGGATTTTTTAAGGCCGACTTGGCGTTTCGAGCTAATTATTTGAAACGGACATAATTAGCGCGATTAAAGGGGAAGGTGCGCCACTAGCTTTAACGAATTTTAGCCTTAACACGAACACTGGCACGAGATAAAATAAGGCATCTGACGGAGAGTTGTGCTGGTATTAAAATCGAAATAAAGGAGCACTGGTAGAGATTCGTACTTTTGTATATTCAGCTTGTGAACTCATTCCGTGAGATCGAGTCAAACCCGACGAACTGAAAGATTAGCGATCAATCCGCTTTTTGAATGGAAGTGGGGCTTACAAAATATGCAAAATATTAAATATATTTAATTGCGTACGATTTCAGCTAATTCCGATGAACTGAACAGTGCATATCAGTTCACTTGAAACAAACATTTTTCGCGTGAAACAAAAACGGCAGGCGAAAATTAATTTTATGACATAAACACACCCATAGAGCCGCTGTAAAACCGGAAAAATTGAAGCTCTGTGAAATATTTGAGTTTGCATCGGCTGTCAGAAGGGGTTCTGCGCATAATACAAAGGGCAAACACGACGCGACTGGCGGGTGGGCGCGGGCGGCCGACACGAATTCTGACACGCCACTGAGTGAGTGTTTCGCGGATTAAAAGGGGTCGGAAGCAGGGTGGCGTGGGTGAACACAGCAGACACCGCCCACGTTCATGTGTGTGTTTTTCCACCCTGTTGCTTGCTGCACGTCGAGTTCGTACATTATACATACACAAATACATAGGATAATTCACGCGATTCTGCCGACTGTTGCATTTGCTCGAGTGTCGGTTTGGGCCGCGGATGCTAATTCGCGCGCGCAGCCGATAAGGCGAGCTGCCTGCCGCAGCGGCCGCGCCTCGCATAAATCAGCCCTCGAGTGCATGCCCGCACCGAGTAATCGAGTCGCAGCCGCAGACTGCCTGCTACATATTGTGATGCCTCGAGAGACTTAATCGCATAAATTTGCGAGCGGCCCTCATGAATTAATGCTGCGGCCATCATGTTTGCAGGCGAAATTGGCTAACTGCAACAACCAAACAATGCGCATGGTTCTTGCATGCCGAGGAGACATATTTCACAATCATGTATGTCCAAAAGAGTCGCAAATTTCAAGCGTTTCATAATTGTTGGGAACAAATAATCGAAGTGGGGAGGTCCTTTGATCGCCGTGAACCAACTCATATGTTCGTGTTTCATTGTTCAATACGAATGAGAAGCAAGAGAAAAATTTGAAACAATTTTCTGAAATATTTTTCCATTGAGACGAAAATATATTTTTGCTTAGTATTTTAGGTTCAAATTGATTTTATTGCGAATCAGCAGAGCAACAATGCCCCATGCATCCCAACATCCAGAACACAACAAAAACATAACAAAACATTTTTTTTATAACAAAGGGAAAAATAAAATCAATCAATCAGTTCAGTATTCAGCAAAAAATATTTGGCTAACTCTTTGTTTGAATGCACTTGAGTTCTCGTTCATACACAGATTCGGCGACAAATTGTTCCACATGACTTGGAAGCACTGCTCAGGCACTGTTACACTTACAAAGGGGACCAGAAGTCGCATTTGATGCGCCCGCGACCTGCCCAACAAATCGAAATCATGCATTCTTGTTACAAAACCCCGCAAATATTCAGGACTGTAATTTTATTATATTTTAATATGAATTGAAATAAACTGAATGGATCTTCTCTGCGTGGGAAAATGAGTAGTAAACTTTCCACGCAGGGAGGAACCACGTATAATTTATTTGAATTTAAAGATTAACCTATGTGTGTATGTATTTCTTTCTTTTTTATTGCAATATTTATTTATTTTTAGTGTCACAAATTGACTCTAGTAACAAAATTTTTTCCAGTAATCGCGCGAAATAACGCATAAAGAGTGGAGCGCAATCTGTTTTGCACAAGTTTTTTATGTTCAATAAGAACACAAAATTCAATAATCTTTTTCTCGCTGAAATGCTGCTTTTAATATTTTATTCCAGACCTTCCTTCACTAGAATTTCAAAAATATTTTCGCAATTATTATAGATGTGCGAAGTTATAAAAGATTCAAACATCCTATTTTGTGGACCAGTCAATGGGAATTTTAAAAATTCAGCTTTCCCATAGCGCTCTGTATTATTTGTGCCGGCCTAGCCAAAACCATAGTTTCGTACATACTTCAGCATCAATCGTAATTTCATTTCTGTTCCAAAATCAGGTGGCTTTAATAAGATTTAATGTTAGCCGCAAACATTTTGTGTAAATTTCCCGCAGTTTAGATGAAAAATTCGACTTTTAAACATTTATTCCTATTTCCAACGTAAATTTACGCCTCGTGAGTTTAGCGCATTCTGTAGGAAAAAGCTGCACACCATTTTAAATGATCAAGAAGGGGTAAGCGAAAAAAAATGAGCAGCGCCATTAATTGCTTCGCATTCCATTGCTGTTCCGAAAACAAAACGAGCTCATTACGCAGCTGTAATTGGAGAGCGCGGGCGACTCTTAAGCAGCTCTGCTAGTGCAAACGGTGCGCACGGCGGTTGAGCAATTCGCGCGCGTTGTTTATGCGCTCTGCTCTGGCAGGCCGCTCTGCAGAGAACTCTCAAGTGGGTAGCAGGCCGAGCACTCATGCAGTTAGTGTGAGTGTGTGGGTATGCGTGTGGAGGAGGTGTCACTCATCCCTTTCACTCGCAGACAGAAGCAACAATCCTAACTACTTGAGCCTCCCGATTATGCCATTCAGTAAGTTGCGCGTACAGTAAATTTCACTTTCATGTGAATATTACACATGCCTTGCTGGCAGAGAGTGAGCAGCCACTTTGTCTTAATGAGTGGAAGATTCCAAAGTCCCGCGTGAAAAATTGAACAGCCCATTCGGAGGACCCTAATTAAAATGAAAGCGTTGACCTTTATTAGCTGTTTCCGCCTTTTTTATGGGCTTACTGCTGGCTGAGCTTGGTCTAGCTTTCAGCAGCACCGACGAACGCCATGCAAAATTCACAGCCAGCAAACTCGTAGTCTCGAGTTGCAGGCTGCAAAGTGTTTAGAGTGCAGGCTACTTTGATGGCCGGTCGTCTAATCCCTTTCTCTGGGGCCGGGACACGAGCGTGATGAGCAAACTACGGCACTGGACTGAGAGAAGAGAAAGCAAGTCGTGTGGAGGACGCCGCCAAACGGCAGGGCCCAAATTTGCTTGGCAAAAACAACCCCAACGTTGTTATTCTACACCTGCGTTATATAGCTGGCAGCGCAGAAATTTAGTCAGCTGCTACCATTGAATTTATACTAGAATTTAGACGTTCTCTTTGGTTGGTCATGCATGTCTGACAGGGCTTAATTAGTTCTTGGGGATAAGGGTTTTAGTTTAAAAATACTCCCGCTCTAATCGTGCTGAACATAAAATAACTAAAAGTAATTTTATCTTGAAATCTTGTAATTAAAGAACACGTACGTAGAAAATATTTTTTGTTGAAAAAAAATCTAGAAATCAGAACACCGTTGTAATTTTTAGAATAAAACAACGTGTAAAGAGAATATGAATATTTTATTGTTATTTATTCTCCATTAAGGAACACAATAACATATCACGCAGTATTATCTGCAAAAATATCCTCTTGACGACATTTACAATACCCATAAAAAACAAAAATTAAATACAAAACAGAGTTTCAAAAACTTAACAGCAATTTTATAAGTGTTGGAGCCAGTATTAATGAGGATGCGTCAACTTTCAAAGCTATTCTTAATTAAAAAACAGTTATCCTTGAGGTTTGTTTCATTCTATTGAGGAAAATAAATGATAAAACTTCATCTTCATTGATTTACAGCTTTACCTTGATGTTCATTCAATTTATACCATACAAAAAATAGTCAGGGTGACAGGAGTGGCGTGTTCTTATCTTCATCAGCTTGAAACGTAGATGACGTCACGGTCTACTGGCCGCCAGCTCTAATTTCCAGACTTTCCGACGAACAAATAAATATCATGTTATTGCCACAGCAAAAAGGTTATGGGCGGAAAATGGACGGAAATGGATCTCATGGCAAACTCCCACTCATGTTGTGCATTATTGATGTTTCAGTCTGCTCAAATTCTAAATATTTCTTATCACAGTTTGCCAATACCATCGAAAAACACTCTGTTGCTAGGTTTAAATTACAATATATAATTAATTAGAGTTTTTGTGTTCAAAGAAAACACGACCGCGCGCACTTCTCTTCCGAGCGCCTGAATTTTCGAATGCTACGCAACCTGTTATACCATGGCGTCGAGCAAAAAGCCTACACAGCCCCTGCTGGCTCTCAATGCGAACTGGCTGTGTCGCGCGGTGAAATATTTCATCAGCGTGGCAATCACGCACAGGCTGTAGAGGCGAATTCAAGCTAATTTTGTCGGCCGGTTGTCGGTGTGAGCGGCAAACTCGGCCCAGATTGTGGCTCCTGCCTGCTCTGGATTTTTCCGTGTGTACACGGATGCGTAACTTGGTTAAAGTTTGTCGGTTTGGAAACACACGCGGCTGGCTTTTGGTGTTATGACTCCGGTTTTGCGCTCTCTCTCTCACTGTGTCGCTCAAATGTACACACGCACGCATGGCTAAAGCTAGCTCATTATTGTTATTTTTATCGTTGCGTCGTAAAATATTTTCTGCTCAGAAATGGTCGGCCGCACAGCGTTTTCCGCGCTCGCTCTTATGATTTCATTTTCACTTGAGAACTTGCACGCACATTCAAGCTCTTTTCGCCTTGCTATACCAATGGACTCTGTTATGTGAATTTCATTTGAAAGTACATATCATACACAGCTCTGTTTTTATTATTGCCTCTTATTTTGGCCATTTTATCAGCGTATAAGCCACTTTTTGATATTCACATCAGCCCGCTGGTGAGCGCAAATAATAAACATCTGATCCGGCAATCCTGTTTGCCAGCTTGCCCACAGACCACGACTCTAGCCAAAAGCAATTTGAGCTTGATGACGGCTGTGAAGATTGCAAGCGAAGAAATTTCAACAAAAATATATTCCTCGCGCTATTTGATTACAAAGATTAACTTTGTTTTACAGATTACTTTTTTTAACAATCTTTTCAAGGTCGATGGAAGCAATTGGAAATTAGGATGATTACGTGACGTTTAGAAGCGGAAAGGCAGAAATACATTACCTTTTGAGGTTTCAAGTCTTTGCTAATTTTATCTCGGGTTTCATTCAGCTACTATGGCTTTGAAAAACCTGATTAACATTTCCTTTATGTTTTCATATTCAAAGAAGTTAAAGAGAGTTAAAAATAAAAAGCATTTAGGTTTAGCACAAATAAATAGCGTTATAATCAAATCTCAGCAACTGTGTTGATTGGATTAATCGAAACCTGCTGATCAAAGTGGGCAACGAAGCAAAAATTATTTTGTAAATAATAATCAATACTTTTTTATAATGGTAGATTTAAGAGATGAGGATTAAGAGAGCAAATTTTGCGGTAAGTGGTTTCCATCACCCCTGGGGTGCCCAAATCGCAGCTTCCGTTTAATAACATTCGCTTCCTGCAGCTATTTACGCAGCTCTCAGGCCCGGGAGTGAAAACTGACATTTGCGCACGAACGGCAGCATCTCGGCAAAAATAGCTGCGCGCGGATAGAGAGGAAGCTATCTCTGGTCTTGTCTGCTTGTATGCACAGCATGCATTCTGCCCCGGCACTCGACGCGCGAGAGATGTTTGGTGCGTGCCTCCTTAGCATTTTAAATTGACTTCTTTATTTGAATTTCAAATGCAAATACGCACGCGCACACACTTATCCGCGTATTACTCTGCGCGGAATTGAAACCCATTCGCGGAAAAGGTCTCTCTCGCGCCTTGCCGACTCCACTTTTGCTTCCCACTCACTTGCTATTCCGTTTCAGAGTTTATCGAGAGCTTCCTATCAACCAACAGCTTATAGACGGAAAGAAATGTTGACGATGCTTGAATTTCAGAGAGTCGTTCCATCACATTTTAAGTGTGTGTAAATTCAAAAAAATGTTTTTTTCGCTCCAATCCAGGCTGTTTAGCATTTTTAACAGTCAATAAATTTATTTATTCACACGATTATTCCTATGTATTCGAAGCTATTGCTTTTAAGGTGTTTCTTGCGCCGCAGAGAAGGGATTAATAGGCTCACCAACAAACTTTCTCTGCTGCTGCTGCTATCGCACACTGTCGTGTCGATAAAAGGGACAGATAGAGGCACCACATTCACAACTTTAATATTTTAGAAGCAAATGGGGGTTTCATGCTTTTGAGAGCTCATGATTTTTTCATCAGTTCTAGCTATCTTTATCAAATGTTTGCAACACCCTGACATGAGATTCTATGAGATATGAAACTGGGTTAAATTTAATTTGCATTATTAGTCCAGATTTTCATTATAGCAAAAATTGTTCTAGTGGTCTCAGCCTTATAGGTGGCTAGCAGGACCTGCTTAGCCGAATTTTTTGCCCGTCGGCGACGGCAGGCCATTTTCACCGGCGGCTGATAGCTGGCGCGGCTGACAATATTTTAAGCGTGAAGTTTGATAATGCTTAACAGCCTGCACTTTTTAATCTTTGACTCTTTTCACCAGCGTGGCTGGTGCGGCTGGCATCGCTGGCGCAGCTTAGCCAGATTCACGGTGGCTGGCGGCTGCCCACGCTACCCAAAATTTGCCACCTGGCTCGACGCAACACGGCTGGCTGAGATATCTAAAATGATCCCTCTTTTCACTACCATCCATAACGTTTTCACTGATGTATATGCTTTCAACAGTAGAGATTGTGGGATCAATACTCAACATTGAATCTAACGAGCAGTTTTAAATTCAGTTTGATGGGCCTGCAGCCCCACAGCTGTGGCATTGGCACATATTCACATTTTCGCCTTACCTTTAGAGTTGCCAACAATCTCGGGCAAGAAGAGCAAAGATTCATTTGGGGCTCGTGTCTAGGCTGCTTGTGTGTTTTCACGTCTGCTCCACCACGTGTAATCCTGAGAGTGTACATGCAGATTTTCGTAATTACTGTAATATGTTCAACAGCGGCGCCAGCCCTCCCGCGTGGCGTGCTGTATGGTGTGTGTGCGCTCCGTAGCTCTAGCAGATAAATAAACGGCTTTTGTGTGCCGTTTTTGCCTGCCGCTCGCGCATTGTTATCGTGTGCAGCTGTTGGCATTTGCTTTCTCTGTCGATTCTGTTACAAATGCTGCTCGCTCGACGTGTTGTTCTTCAAAGGCGTTCAGACACCAACGGTGCTGTGAAACACGTAATTTGCATCCCCAGGACAAGTGGAGCAAATTGCTGAGCGTTTCTCGTTTTCCGATGGTAAAAGAGGAACAACTCAGACCAAATTCATTTAAATACACCGCGATACGGTTAGTTGTTCTTGGAAGGAATTATGTTCCGTTTCTTACTATAAATAGTAATTTAATTCAACCTGAGGTTACTAATTAGAACTAATAGTCTGGCAATTTAAATTTTCACTTCCTTGTCACTTCATCGAAATAATCTACTGGCTCTTGCTAGAGGGAAGGAGTTCTGAGCAACACAACATATGTTGGGAAAGTATGAACTAATATCACATATAAATAGTTGCCAGAAGAAATTAAATTCAACTTCCTCGGTGTTTAGCAAGCGGTTTAATCTTCCGAATTTCACGTATGTTTTACAGTAAACATAAGGTTGAAAGTAATCAGCAGAGCAACTATGCCCCATATATCTCCACATCCAAAACTACAACAAAATAACAAAGTAACAAGTTTATTATTATAATTACATAACTATAAAGTTGCAGAGAGTTGTCCGCTACAAACTACCATTAAGTTAATGAGGAATTATCAATTAACTATCAACTTCACTTCAACAAATTCTTTAAAATCATAATAAAATCACTCAACATAGCAAAATGTTTCAAACTCTCAAAGGAAAAGGAAATTCTAGAAATTGAAATTATTTGTACACGGTGAAATGCTTTTGCCTATTACTCTCTAGAGAATACCTGTTTATATAAATATTCCCTGAAATCCGCTAATAAAATTAGTATTAATACGAGGCTATAGGAATGAATTGATGTTTATATCAATCAAGCTTGAATAATATAGCAATGTATGCGTTTCTTAACTTGTTGAAATTAAATTAACAATTGACTGAAGCTGTTTCCAATCGAGTAATTTCACATAGGTTGAAGTTCAAATTCGCCAGATCAAGAGGCACCAAAGAATCACATCGACTGAAGCCCGGCAGGAATTAATCAAGCAGGCCAGCCTAATTGAATCAGTCAAACTGAAAAGCAACGGAACCTCTCCGGGGAGAACAACAAACATAGAAACCATTGGCCCAAATAGAATTTGCAACTTGTTAACGGCTGCCTCAGCAAGTTGTTTTCAATGCAAACTGCTTGCTAACTGACGCCAACTTTCGCGTGCTAGCAGACTGATGGAGAAAATTGGCGTGTCGTATACGCATAAGTATGAAATCGAAGCCACGTCCGCCCTTACTCAGACGGCGTCATGCACACAATAAGCATCTCGTGCGCATGTATTAGTTTTTGATTTGCCACCAACCCGCGAGTAATTCGCAATCACCTAGCTATTTCCGCGCTCCCGCCCGTATTAAACTTGTGCAGCGCGAAACCCGCCTGTTTATTGGATGAGCGAGACACGCGCGTGGGGTGCCAAAGTAACCATTAGTTTTGCGTCTGCAAATTGCCACCCCCACGAGAAAATTAAATTTTTGAGGTCGTCGACTGAGGATTGAGTTAGCGGCAGCGTCAATTCGAGTGGCGCTCCAGGCCACGCACAGACTTGGCTACTTTTTAGCTGCATGTTCTGGCTCCACCTGGAACCTTTGCAACATTCATTTATTCAACAGTATTATCATTGTGAACGATTTTTAGCTTGAAGAGCTTCGTACTTCATTCCTTGACCAAAAAATAAAACATTGATTTTTCCTCCTGTTCCAATATCAATTAAAATATTTGCATGGGAAATTTTAAAACGCTAATTTTTCAGTTTTCTGATGAAAAACTCAGTTTAATCTTTAAGTTTAATAATATTCATGATACATATTAAATTTTAAATAATTATATGTCCCCTATTTTCAAGCCAAACCTATAAAATACGTTAAAATTGAAAAATGTCCTAAGCATGTAGTGGAAATTTTCCATTTGCATGTACGGTCTTGTTCTTGTCCTTCGATGGAGTTCAAATTATTGATTACATTGCATTAGAGGAAATGTTTGGGAAATCTCATCCATTTGAAAATTAAATTAAAAGCCCTCTACTTGAATCAATCACGGACGCCGGAAACAAGAGCTGAAGAGTTTATTTCTGAAGGGTGCGGAGCCATAGGGGGTGGATAAAAGCTTCTCCCTACTTCACCCACCCACGCTTTGGAAATTTCAGTATAAACTGCGCTATCGAATTTACTTTTGATGACTTAAATTTACAAGCGCGACACGTCAGCACCATGTATGCGGTCGCGCTGAATTTTCCCACTGCTCGCTATGTGGAGAGTGCCTTTGCGAAAGTGATATTTTTCAAAAGTCAGAATGAGCGATCAGTTAGTAGCGGGTCTGGCTTTTGTGAAACGAGATCTTTGTGTGGCGGCGCGAATGCTGCCTTCAAAAGCCGCTTTTTGTCGCTATGCAGCTTTTGTTCTTGTTGCTGCGGTTTTTCTCGTCTCTCACTCTAATGCGGTTCTTTTATGCACGGTGACATGCATTTCCCTTCCCGCTCTAAAAAAGAATTCCTGCAAAAGTATCTTTGAAAAATAATGCGAAGCTTCACATTTTGAAGGCACATAATTTTATGGTCAAAACTAATATGAGCCTTTCCGCAATTTTTCATTTATTATGTATATAAGTGATAATAAACATCTATTTCTAGTATTCACCATTAAACTGCAGCACCTCTTTCAACTCTCTGCTCAATTTTGTAGTCAAAGCGATTCGTTATAAGGAAGTCAAGAGGTTTGCCAGCTTTTCTTTTTCTATAAAAAAGGCATAATTAAATAAAAGTTTGTCCACGGCAGCTGATTCCGTAGAAACAATTTTCCCTCTTAGAACACTAACAGTTGAGAGCTTGAGAGTTTCACGTAATTAGCTTTGGCAAATCCGATGAAAAGTGCTTTATTTAACATTTTTATGTGTATAATCTCAAAACATCGTAATAATCACTGTCTACAAAAAAGCATAACCTCGCTTTAAAATCAGATCAGCCTTAATAATGCTCTCATTCAAAACTGAGAGTTTCCTGATTCGTTCATATGAAATAAAAAAATATGTTTTGCTCATACGGAACGAATGAGGTTGGAATAAATCAGCACTTGAAGAATGGGCTGTTCTTTCCACTAAAACGCACATCCCGATATTTTAAAGTTTAATGCCGTCGGCGGGCATAATTTAGAGCTTTCGTTGGCGCTTAAGGCCTTTTCGGCGTAGCATCAGCGGCTCTTTTGAATGTATTTTGCGTAAATCACCGCACTTTGCGAGCACGCAGCGCCGGCAGCAGGAAAAGTCTGCGCGAGCGAGATAATATACGATTATTCCTCTGTTTAGTCCTCGCGCAAAGTGATAATAACCAACGAATGAACGAAGCGGCAACAGAAAACACCGCGCTAAAGGAGACTTTCCTCTTTCTGCAAAAATAAAGGACGCACAGGTTGTTCTTTTTTACTATCATCTCGGGGAATAAAACACGCTGAAGCTGCTATCTCTCTGTGCATCGTCTTATGTCTCTCTGGTGCGCGGAAGAAAGCGCAGGGCTGAATTAATTAAGACGAGTGACTTAATGAAAGGCTCCAGTGCTGGCTTGATGCTGCTTCAGATTACTTTTATTTGCAGGCGCAGAATACACCGGAAAATTCATATATACAAAGTGAAGTGAGTGTGCACGGCTCTCTCTCTCTCTCTCTCTCTCTCTCTCTCTCTCGTGTACAGCAGTAGAGCACCGTTTATTATTAAAGACACCGCGCGCCTTTGCATAAGCCTATTAATCATGCGACGCGAACACAAAATTCATTCCCGAGAGCATCCCCAGCTTTATTCCCATGTGAAATTAAACAAATGTTGAATAAGTCACATCCGCTGTATTGTGAACTGTATCGCACGTGCAGGCGAAACAATTTTTCAATTTAATTCGTCGTCTGACGGAAAACAAGAACAGAAATAACTACAGAGTTCATCTTTACCACTTTCTCCTTTTAGTAAAATAAATGATGCTACTTCTCTGTAAAGCATTTTAAATTATGGTTTATTTTTACTTTTTATGCAAGTAATAAAAGCTGACAAAAATCTTAAAATCATATCCAAAATATTACATAAGCAATGAAATTATTATTTTAATTCTAGCATTTTTTGTAGTTTCCAGCAATTGCTGATGAAATAACCATTGATTCAAAAAGAAAGCCGCACATTTTTACCACTGCAGGAGATTGATTCCGCTCCGTAATAATAATAAGCACATCTGCTGTTTTCCCGCAGGGAAGCTAATAAAAAACACCAGTGCTATACTTGAGGTTGAACAATGTCATCTCGTATAATAAGTAGATGAGTAAACAAGGTCCAGTTCCATTATTTGTCAAAATTGGTCACAATTCTTATTTAAGAACCTCTGTGTTAGCTCATCTTTTAAGTGAAACCTTAATCAATATAATTAATACAACAAATTTGATGTCCCAATTAAAATATAAAATTAAAATGTCTAGTTCTAATTAGCATCGATTTTGATAAGCAAAAAATTACATAAAAATTAACATCTCCTTGCAGATCTTACATGAGCCATAGAAAGTCTGTAAACGCGAAAAAATTCTCCATTCCACTCATGGAAAGTAATTTTATGTACATTACAAATATACTGCTCTGCTGCATTTCCATCCCATTTGTCCAGGCGCGTATGTGCAATAAGCGTAATGGTCTTTTTGCCTAATGGAGGTGGTTTCTGCGCCTCGTGCTTTCCGTTGGAGGCTGGACAAAAAGGGTGGAAGCTGCGCACACTTAATATATCGTGAAAATTAATCCATTAGAGTAGAATATTTCGGTAGCATTGCAAAATGAGCTGAGAGCAGAGAATATTCATTGTCCAGAGGAAACAAACAACACAGCCTGCTTTAATGCACTCTCTCCTCCCAAGGCTCTAATCCTATAGGCCGCCTGATTTAAGCCGATTTCAAAATAACGCATTGATTTTCGGCTAGCGCCTGTTTTCTGCGAAGAAACGAAAAAACAGCAAATAATGCGTTAGAGGGGGTGGTCGGTGCTAATTTGGATGCGCGCGTGTGTGTGAGAGACGGCATTGGAGGGAGAATCGCAGGCAAATCCAGCTCTAATCTGGTGCAAAGTGTGCGGGGCACGCGCGGCGCGTTGCCTGATGAGAAAAAGGTGCTCCGCCGTTCGCAGCACAGCCTGTATGAATCAACACATTACTTATTTACACAAATACTCCGTGCGGGGGCCGGATAATCATTATAAATTTCTAGAGAGCGGCCAATTAAAAGGCGAAACGGACAGCGGCGATAACGCAAACATAAGCTCGCCTGTATGTATGCACGACAATGTGCTACCGGGCCAAAATTAAATTACAAAGCCGCTCTTGAAAGCTCCCCGGGGATTAGTTGTGCCTTTTGCTAGTGCTCGCAGCTGCTCGGATGACTGATATTGGCGGAGCGGTTCTCCTCGACCCATCATCGGCTGGTTTGTTTTTAATTATCAAGAGCCCCGTTTGGCTTTGTGTCGAGCGTGTGTGATTTTTGGACGGCCAGGGGCAGCTGGAGAAGGGGATGATAAATGCAATGCGCTCTTCTCGCAGCCTCCTCGCAGAAGCTGGATTTCGCCGTCGAGTTTTAGGGTCAGCCGGCTAACGAGAGACAACCTGCTTTTTATTATGGGAAAAGCCTCTTTAGCGTTGTTCTGCACCGAGTGCTCTCACGGGGAAAATGCAATTTTTATGCAAAATTGCTTCTAATCTCCTAAGAGGCTTTAAATCAGCAGACATTTTGTTATTCGATCGTAGGGGATGCGCAAAAGACGAGCACTACTTGCAGGGTAAGTCGGTGCACTTACTCTCTGATAATAAGCTTCTTGCTCATGTGCAATTCCCAGGCACAGTATAATAATGCTTATTTTCTCCTATAAATACGATATCAGGTGTGGAGAGCGTTCCGAAGAATAAATTGGCTCGCAGAAAATCCACTCTGAAGATGGCACAAAATTCGATCGAACACGGTATTTTGTTGCTAGGTCGTTCACAGCTCTATTGAGTAAACGTTCGTTGCCCTTAGTATAAGTTGAACTCTATAAAACGTTACTGGCAGCTGAAAAAAATACATTACTTAAATTTCTGACTGTCGGAGGATTAATAAATTAAAAGAGTCTTGTCTATCAATAAAATAATACAGTTAAGATTTTAAACCTGATTTCTAATTTGGTTTTAAATCATTTATTTTCTTTTTGGATACGCATTATTTCCATTTTACCTGAACACATACTAGATAGATTTTGTTTAACAACAATCAACGTTTACGCTCAGATAAAATATAGCTACAAAGCGCAAGTATGCTGCATTCCCATCAACAATTTACGTGGCATCTCATAACTGCTCATTATCATCACAATTAAAATTTTATTTAAGTGGTATATTTTCCTTGAACCTCTGCTCAGCATTTCCCATGGGCTATGAGCTCACCAGGTCCCAAAATTAACAGACGAGAAAGAGCAGTAATAAGGTTTACCGATAAATCAGACTGAAGTCATCGAAATACGCCCAAAATGCCTACTTGAAAAATAACTTTATATCTATCTTAAAATGATAATATTGCTATTAATTCTCATAAAAAGTCGCAATTTAAGAATAGTGGTACATTTTCAAATATAAAATAACAGATGGTAAAGAGCAGCAAGGCTAGTGGAAGACTGATCAAGCAAATCGAAGTCATCCGCGACGCGCCCGTTGTCCAAAAATTTGTAAATTCCACTTTATCTTCGTTTAGTCTCATTCCTCTAATTTTTAAAAGTGAGAATAATTAACGATATAAACACAGAACACAGCTATTAAACATGTAATCGGTATAAGGGAGCGTAAACAATCGTTCAAATTTGATTATTAACCAACTTGAGCGCTATATTTGCGATTGGCTATTTCTTTGCTTTCAACGTTCTTGATTAAAGTTGACATGAATGCGGCACCAACAATCCGCTCGTGACGGACATTGAATCCCTTTCATCCACCCCTTTCATCCATTTTGTCTCTCTTCTTTTTCCTGGAAAAATCCTGCTTCCGCATCTCGCTGGTCTCGGGGGACCAGTTGGCTCTCTCGCACTTTTTGTCGGCCTTCAACTCGCTCTCTCTCAACGGCCCCTCGTTGCAGCGGACGAAAACTCACGCGCCGCATGCCCGAACATTAAATATCGCTCAAATTATTTGCTGGTCCGCGTGCGCATGATGAAGGACGTGTTTTAAGATTAGATTTCGACCAGCACACAGCTGCCAGACAAAGGTGAAATGCAATATGGAGTGTCCGAGGGGACTTCCGCGCGCTACGTGACTCACAATAGGAATCGCCACACTGCACCAGACTTATTTCTCAGTTGTGTCGTTCCAGCAGCAGCCTCAGATATATCATATGCTCTCTCCCTCTCTCTCCGCGCGAGAGCGAGAGAAAGAGCGGAGGAAAAAGAGGAACTTCGCAAAGGGGAAAGGGTTAATTAAGAGATTGGCTCTTATTCCTTTCAGGGCAAATGTCCCATTTAATTTTTTGACATTGTTCTCTCTTTATTTTTTGTTAGGGGGTAAATTAGCCGAATGCAAAACTTGGTGAATATTTCGTTTCCACTAATTAAGCTCTGGCTTTTGCAAGTGGTTTCAAAGTTTTTAAGGACTAACCTTTTTATTCAACAGAAATTTTCACTCTGTTTATGTAAGCTCTGAAAAAAAACGCAGATTAAAAAAAACATAATTAAGCCCGATTTAATATCACGTTTAAACTTAACAAATCCTTCAATCTGACATTTGCACTTTGACTTGGATGAGAATTAATGACAATTAATTGGAAGAATTGAAATGCAGTGTAAGCTTTTTGATTAAAACATTTGTGTACGTACAAACATAAAACATTAAGACAATATAATATATGTTTTTCTGCTCTACTCACCCATTTTCACTAAACTATGCAAAAGAAAATTTTCCAATTTTGTTTAAAAGACAAAGTATGCTAGGGGCAAAAAGGAAAAAATAATGTGTGCACTCCGCGCTCTGACAAACAAAAGGAGCTGTCTGCGGAATTTTATCGCTGGCGAGTGTGTTGTTGCTATTCTAACACACAGCGAGAGCAATAACAAAAGAGATAAAATTGCAGCTATTTGTCTTTGACACGATAATTTGTGGCCATTTTGCCGCCCCGTGGATTTACGGGCCGTTATGATGTGGCGCATATAAAAAGAGCTCCCTCACAAGTCGTAAATATCTAAAAATCGGTGGGTGGAAAAGCGACGGCGCGCGCGTGTGAAAATCTTGCCTCGTGATTTGTGTTTTATTAAAAAGCCGCTGCTTCCGCACGCGCGTGCACGCGTTTTCTATTTTATTTATTGGCCTCAGCGGATATTTTAATTAAACCTGCCATATGATTAATCTGCCCGACGATTTTTATAGCTCGTCGCGAGTGCTTTTCGCACTTTCCCTCTCCAGCGTGTGTGTGAGTCGCGCACCATCCAGGAAATTTATTATTGAATTTTTTTAATGCATGCACACAAAATAATGGTCTACGTGACTGCTTTTTTGATCCAAGATTTTTTGCCGGCGCCCATTACCCGGCCCTTTGTGAGCTCGCGGCCTTTTCCCGCTCTCTCGATCTATCTTTTGTACATGAGCAGCAGGCAGATTTCGCTGCTCCCCTCACCATTACTCGTGCTCTGCCCTTGCTCCCTCACGGGACCGAGTTTAGAACAATTATGGGACTAAAGTGGATTTGATTGCTGACGAATATCTCGTTGAATTTAAACTGCTTTACGACTACCTGACGAGATTTTAGATTAAAAAAAATGTTAGATATTTTGTGTACTTAATTTTTTTGCACTTTATGAGAATGGCATCCTACAATTACGCCTTACTTTGTCACTAAACGTTATAGACAGGAATATATATATTACCTTATATGTCACGTGAAAATTTTGAATTTAAGAATGGGGAAGTGATTCTCTTTTGTCGTGATCAATATTGTCGCAGAGGGAATGTTGGCCACACAAATGTTTAGGAACAACCTATTGCAAAGGTATAGCAAAACAAAAACATTGGGTGCTCTGCTTTTTTTCCCTGTTTGTGTTTCTCTAATAAAAGCAAAACTCGACAAGAGCGAGCTTATCCAATGTTGAATGTTGAACCGAAAAAGTGCCGATAGCGATTGCTAGAAAAGGAATTATGAGACGAATGTGTTGTTATTGGAGCAGAACCGCCACGCAGTCGATCTTGTCTCGTCTCCACTGTTTGTGGTTGGTGTGTTTTATGAAGCAACACGCATGAAGTGCATATAATCAAAACTTTCGTCCCACTCTTGATTTGATGCAAAGTTTCTTTATTTCTTTTTTCGTGCTCAGCTGGCCTTCAGTTTCATTCTCCCTTGCGGAATTTGAGTTTTTGTTCGGCGTGCAGAGAACGGCGCGGCAAAATCGCGAAATTTCTTCGCCGACGACGGCATGACATTATTGAAAAAGTTTCTTTATTAAATTCTGTACAGAACACGCTCGATTCAATACCAGATTGACGAAGTGAATATGCAGATTAGATTTGGTGCAAAGTATGTGAGAAATTTTCTTTTTCGCCTCTGCAGCGGCAACGTTGGCAGCTTGCGAATTATTCAAATTTTGCCTCTCCCTTTTGCACGTAGCATTTTCTTGAATATAAATGACAGCCAGGTAAAAGAGTTATTGACTCGTGGAGTATAAGCAATGATTCGAATCTTAACGAAAGAGAATTTGCCTCAAAAGAAAGTTTCTATCTTCATTTTGACAGGTACGTCTTTTTAATGATCAAAAAATATTTCTTTTCTGTATTAATCTTTAAATGTTTTTATGAACCGCTTCTCAGCACATCCCGTAGGCTATGAGCTCACTGGGTCCCAATAACATTTCGCTGAGCGGATAACATGGGGCCCGAGTGGCCGCTGATGAGCTTGGGCAGAATATGACCATCTTTTCGCCACCCCGCACCGAGGACTTTTAATGAAACGCCAGACATTTTTCCGCAAAGCCGGTGGAAAGGTGCGAAAACCAGCAAGTAGCGAGTCGGCGCCAGTGCGCCTTCCAGCCCTTTGAGCTATTTGAGCATTTCGAGTCACTTAACCAACCATCTTTTGCCATCTCTGACATTGGGCTGCCAGTATTAGATCCCCGAGATACTCGATTATCTCCCATTGCTTTGACATTCCTGAGCATGCCTTAACAAAGTGAGCCAACGGGCTGGTTTAAGTGAACAGTGTGTTTCATAAGATTTTTTGTTCTACAAACTCCATTTTGATTTTTTTCTAAGTCTGTAGTATTGAGTGTAAAACGAATATAAATACTAATAAAAAGATGCTCAAATTTAAATGTTAACTATTTTTTTAAAAGACTATAAAGGTCAAGTGCTTCTTCCCTGTTAATATTTTTTCGTGAACATTACTTCTGGCAGAGCATATATGGCTATAAATTTATTGTCATCTTTCCACAAATAAAATTCTGATTTTTATGATTGAAGCTCTAATTGCAAGAAGATATAATATCAAAAACCTCACTTCGCTGTCTCGGTGGTGCGTATTATCTCAAGACGTAAGTAAGCCCATTATTCCATTTGGACATTGCAATTCCCAACACTGGAGCCAGGCGGATATTGTACAGCTCAATGCAGAAATGTCTATTATCTCGGTGTCTTCCCGGGAGTCTTGCGGGAGAGTGATATTTTGATAGCGCCAATGTTTAGATGGATCACAAGAAACGAGCAAGTGCTTTTGTGTTGTTTCTACGGTGGCTGGGGAGAAGATCTTGTCGCCAAGATGGAAGAGCTGCCGCGCGTTGTCATTTGATGGCGAAATGATGGTCGTGTTGTTCTAATGCTTCATTCGTGTCGAGACGCCTAACGCGACTGGCGAGGAATAAATAGACGCGCGCGCTCACCCCGGCTCGTTCGCACGTCATTTGAGGCCATAGACGCATATCAGCGCGCCGATGGATTTATCACTTCTCGTGTCGTTCTGCGTGCAAAACAATTTACACTTTCAGCCGGGGTCGTTTGGCTTTCCCGGCTAATGGAAAAGGATTGACACGAAAAAGCGTCGGCAGACTGCCCCAGGGACGGACTGGACCGGAATTTTTATTCGCTCAAGCTGATATTTCTCATGGGATTTTTGCGCAATTCGAGCAGACGACCGAGGGATTCTCACTGAAAAAACCGCTCAAACAATTTCCGTTTCCAATTTAGCCTTTGTCTCATTTTTGCTCAAGTTTGAAATATGCTCTGCGAGCTTTTTCTTATACCCGCAAAGAGCTTTAGACGGATCCGCGTCAATGCACTCTCCGGCACACAGGCCGTCCCTGAAGAGTATGATAAATTATCGCGTCGCTTTTTACAGTGTCACAGATTGACAAGGCGGCGGCACTCGGCTCGATTTCCCTTTATTTTTGCGCCCGCCAGCGCCTTATTGAATCTCGCTACATTTGAGGCTGATGGAGGGAAACTCTCTTGATGGAAAGGAAAAGATTTCCAGCGCTGCAGGAACAGAGAATGACACTCTATTGTTCAGCGGCGACAGCATTATTCGCCAGCAGCACCGCGCCAACCGTCCATTAATTAGCTCTCGCGCGTTCTCTATTCTCGCACGCCCACCCCTTCTGCTGTGTTCGAACAGACACTAATTTGCATTCAGACATCTCTATCAGAACCATTTTTGCTGAAATGCTCGTCAATAATTCATTACGGCGATGTTTTTTGCATCAATTTTCTTCCTACTTCGCTCGATTCGTTTCGGTTCTTCTCAAAGGAAAATCGTCTTTCACCTTTTGTTATATTAAAAGCAGAAATACAGTCAGAAGTAGGCGGTTGATATTTATAAATATTGCAGATTCTCCAAAGAAACTCTCGCTGCTTTATTTTTGGTTACGTATGTATGCCGCGAAAAAAAATCAATTTATATAACTTATCCATATACAGCAATAATATTTTACAAAAGATTGATTTGATTGATGCTCATATGTTTCTTCTGAATTTCCGCTTAATCTGATAAGACCTAGTTAACAGGCTCGAACACTAAAAAAAAAAAAAATTCCATGTCAACGACATTCTTCTATACATAGATAAATTATTATTTTAAAATTCAGCGGAACACAAAATTAGGTTTCTATAACTATTTGCTGGAAAGCTTGTTTCAAAGCACAGAAACTTGCTAAAAAGTTAATCCCTAAAGGTTATCCATCCTCTGCTGAGGATCAAACATAAATTGCTTTGCCTGTGTGCGCGAAATAAAGTATAAAAGTGGAAGGCCAGTTCCATCAGGTCTCATTTTGCTTGATCGGTTGAATATCGCAGTGCATCCATAAAAATTTGTGCTAGGCGTGCTGCTTTTGATTCATCAAATGACGGACGCTGGGCGACAAAAATGTGAGATTGGTTGTAAAGCGGGGCTCTGGGGCATAAAATAAGTGTAAATATGTCGGCAATAAAAAGTCAGCAGAACTTTTGGGCCGAAACTGAGATCGGCCGCGCTGCTTCCCTGCGACCAACATAAACACGTACCACTTTAACGGATAATATTACTGCACGCCCATAATATAATTTTTGATGGGTCTCTGTGGGTGATGCGAGCCGACTGAGAACTCCTCTCTAACACGAAGAAGGCGACGAATGACCATCCGCGACAGAACAAAAAATCCATTGCGTCTTACACTTCTCATTGTCAGTCTCACAAATACGCAAAATACTTTTTGAAGGAGAAGGTATAAAAACGCTCTTGGCAATAATTCCCAAATAATTCAACTGCTGCGTATCGCTCCCTGACAGAAAGCGAAATAACAAACTTGGCTTTTTGTATTAAATTTCAGTTTTGGACTCTTCTCCCCCTCGTCTTTACAAAGACTGAATTTTTATTGCTGCTCAATATGTTGCAAATACGCAGACTGCGCTAGTACAATTTAGCGAAACTGCGCATAAATCACAGAAAAGAACTCATTTCGCACTTCGGCCGGGAGCTGCGACTTCCCTTATCGGCGCCGGCAGCATTTATGATCCAAAACGACGGCACCCCCGAAAATCGGCATAATGCGCTCTCTCGATAAACGACCACTTTTTGTACAGGCCGGCGCGTCTTGACGGCTGCTGAGCAGCGGTTGGTCTCTGCCCATCGGACAGACGGAGACGAGAAATAAAAGCGGGGGAGCAAACGTCACTGGACAAGAACTTAACTTAGATCCAATGAAGATGAATGCGACGTCGCGCGGCGGTAACAGCTGTGTAGGCATCGGCCCTGAGCTCGGTCTCACGATTTGAGCCAATATTTTGCAGCTCAAGTAGTGCGAGAGAGAGAGAGAGAGAGAGAGAGAGAGAGAGAGAGAGCGTGCGGAGGCGGTGGAGGTGTGCGACGTGACCTGAACGACGACAAGCGCCATCGAGTAACGTGTGTATTGGATGCCGTCGTTAGGCAGCGCGCTTGACAACCGCCAAAGCCGCCCGCCAGCCAAGCAGCCGCTCTCTGTGTACATAATAAAGAAACGGTCTTTACACATCCGGTGCATAACAACACGCAGCCAATTCGTACACCAACCCTTTTCTCTGCCCAGCCACGCAAATATTTGAGCTCGGCAAATTTCAATTTGGCCAGAGAAGGTCTAAAGATATGCTCGCTTCTTTTGAGCGTATTATAATCCGTTCTGACAAGTGATATGCACATGATTGAATATTTAGACAGTTTGTCGAGCCGGAAACATTCGTGAAGAAAAGAAAATGTGGATTTAAGATTACAAAATCGATCTACTAATATTTTTCTTCTGAAAATAAAATGAGAATTTCGTATATTTGGTTAATTGCGCATTACAATAATAATTAAGGAAAGCTTCTAAGGTCGGTTCAACTTAATTTTAGTTTAAAAGCCTATTTCATAATGGAAGAAAAACAATTTCCCAGCACTTTTTACCATTAAAATCCTCTTGATTGAGCAACAAAAAAAATCTATTTTTATCTCTGGAATTTTTCATGATGTTAGGAGGAGTTTTTCAATCTTACAAAATAGGTTAATTAAGAAAGTTTGGAATTTTTTGGCTTATGTTTCGTTAGTCGTTTCTCTTTTCGTTTGCAATCAGACGTGTGCAAGCGGTCGTTTTCAACGATCACTGATTCGGGGTATTAATTTTTGTTTTATGGAAAAAATCAATTATCAATTCTGTACAATCGAATTTCTCGCTAATATTGACGGATAAATGACGTCAAGTATTTAAGGTCAAAAATAGCTGTAACTTCGTAGATTTTCTATATTTAGATATCATTAATTATAATGGCAATAAATTAAACCAGGCTTCATCCTCGTTGCAAAAATTGTCGTTTTTAATCTCGACTATAGTTTCGACGTCATCCAGTACGTCATAATTATGAGTAAAAACAATCAAAATCAATACAATATCTAATGTCACATCTTAAAAAGTACAAAAAGTCGAAACTATAGTCGAGATTAAAAACGACAATTTTTGCAACGAGGATGAAGCCTGGTTTAATTTATTGCCATTATGAAAACAACCTCGAGTGGTCGCCTATTTAAAAAATCATTAATTATCTTCAAACGGTCCATTTGGGTTCGAGTGTTGATGATGTGTGTGACCAATTTTACATCCCAGTTGGCTCTCATTGAATTTAAATTTGCATTTTTTAAACTTACGTGTTAAAAGACAGGTTAGGAACTCATATTAGTGCGCAGTTATGAGTTAATATATATGTTTTCGTCGAATTTCACGCATCATCCATATTTAGTCCAACAAGCATTTTGCTATAGATGATGCTCAAATTTGCATTTTGCAAGCAAATCATGCTTGGCACAATCAAAACATGCGGATGCGAAACGAGGCAGAAGCGAACGCCAAGATGGTCAGATGCGATAAAAAGCGGGCATCTCCATTCCAAGAACGCATAGGAAATCGTCCCCGATGTAAATAAGTGGAGCCCACACAATATGCTCACTTAATCTAATTTTTTTGCGAGAGAGCGAGCCGCACCAAAGCTATCTGTGTGTGTCATGTCTTGCACAATATTTATAATAGGCCATATATTTGATCTGCTTTTGATACGCCTGTGAGCATTCTTTTCAAGGCGCATTTATACGTGCGGCGGGCCGAGGCTGCAAAAAGGACATGACATAGCCGGGAAACGGGTAACTACAAAGAAAGCTGCTTTCCAATCGATATTATGAAGCGCGCACCGCGTGTATATACTGCGAATAAAAAAGCCTGTCGCTTTTTCTTCTCGGGCCTATACTCCTTCTATGCCCATGCTGCCGCCGGGAGCCTCTTATTTATTTCGCTCACTATGTGTGTGTGTGTGTGTGTGTGCACGCAATATTTCAAATGCCCCCTGAACAAATAGCACTTGAGGTAGCCTTTATTAAGTCGCCGTCGATATACGTGGACGGGTGTATAAAGCCACTTTTTGATGCTGCTACTTCCCACGAATCTTCTCTTGCTTCACCGCTGCTTTTCCTCTGCTGTTTACGAAATGACAAAAGCTTTTTTAGGAAATTGGAAATGGTGACTTTTCCTTCTTTGTGCACTCACGTTCAGCGTGTGTGGGCAGACTGCCTGCCTGGGCAAAGGACTGCGCTGGTGATTAAAGCGAGCAAAGACGACTGACTACAAAGAATTTTCAGCTCTATTGGCTGCATTGCAAATGCAGTAGAAACAATTTATTCCCTTCAGATAGACGAGCAACGAGCGAACTGTTGGAAACCGCATCTTGCACTAGAACGTTGTGAGCAGGTTTACAAGCAGAATTCTTATTACAAATCTATTTCCTCCGACGTGAATCTAGGTCGTTCAAAAACATTGATATCATCAAGGCAGCCTCTCAAGTTTACTATTTTTCAATAATCAAAACTGTATGTCTCTGTAGGTTTTTCCGATTGCAATACTTACGCATGACAAGTCCACGCATTTGTTTGTAGAAGGAGGAGATGTTCTCATCAATATCTCCCTTTTAAAGGAAACGATGATTTCCGATTAAAATTTTCTTAGTGCATTATTTTCTCCTACTTTTAACAATTACAATGGGACTATTAAAATTCATTAATTAAATGAGGAAACTTCATTTAGAAAGTTAAATGTTTATGATCTCAGGAACCAAATTTCCTATAGTTTCCAGATTTTCTATTTGTCAAAATTAATTTATCCCCAATATCTACTTTTTAACTCAGAGGATGTTTTAAATTACATATTAATCACGTATTCCTTACCTTTCCTCTTACTTGTGTCATCTTTATTCATTTGCGTTCTTAATCAAGCAAGATTTATTGTGATCTAGGGCAGCGAATGAATGCACTATGAGAGAACCATTCGAGAAGAGCGAAGGCGATTTTGCGGTGCTAAATCATGCGAATAACTTCTTCTCCTCATGATAACAGGAAACTTTTCCAAAAGCGAAAAATGAACAGCGAGATTTATGGAACATGGGAGCGGGCGTGAAATTCGCCGAATTTTCCTGCAGCGGGATCGGAAAAGTCAAACGAAGTAAGTTTTAACCTTCTCTGCTCGGTCTCAAGAGCTGAAAGTGCTCTTTATTTTACAACGGTGCTTTTGAAATGCAAAGCGTGCCCTCTTAATAAAGCCATTAGCGCGATTTCAATCCCCAATATCACACTCTACTAAGCAGAATCTCGATTTATCAGCTACGGCCTTGTTTTATTTTCTGCGTCTATATTGGGCAGTGCTAAATTCAGGTGGAAAATGCCAAATCATTTATTTTTGCTAAAAATAATATAAAATTGTTTGTGGCATAGTGATGTATAATTTTATACAAGGAAATCCTTTTAAATAGCAACGCGCACTCAATTACTGGCTGCCCAATGTTCAAGATGGCGAAAGATGGTTAATTTAGTGGCTGATAATGCTCAATGGACTGGGATGCGCACCGGCGCCAACTCGCCACTAGCTGGTCTCTCCACCTTTCCGGTGGGTTTAGGGATAAATGTATGGAGTTTCAATCAAAGAGCTCGGGAGGCGAAAAGATGGCCACATTGGGCCCAAACTCTTCTGCGGCCACTCAGGTCCCATGTTATCTACTCAACTGTGGGCTCATAGATCACGGGAAGTGCTGAGTAGATTCTAGAAAAAAATTACTGGAAACAAAATTGTTTAGAAGCAAAGAAGCATAAGTGATATAAAAATTTGGTGCTCTTTCAGATGCTTCTCTGACTTGATAATGCCATAAATTATTTGCAGTTGTTTTGAATATTTGTATCTGAAATTAAAAAAAAAATAATGCTCAGCCCTAGGTTTGAGCCACAATTATTCTCACAATAATCGGTCAATATTACAATTGAATCCAACAACAGTGTAATAAATAATAGCCGAATTAGAACAAATAATTTCGATACGTTTTCATAAATTAAACATTTTGTGCAATTCAAATTTAACACGTCCCTGAAAAACGCCGTTTTTATATGCATGCACCTTGGTGATCGCTATTTACTCAAGCAGGAGTGTATTTGTTCTCTTGTGTTCGACATCGATTATCGAGAAATTCCGCAGATAAACAAACTTTCGCTCGCTCTCGCATGCATAGCAGTGGAAGAAAATCATTATTCTCTGGTACAACTCTGGCTGCTTAGTTATCATTTCAAAGCAGCAGCAGTAGCACACTGAGAGCGTGCAGCATCTTTTATTGTCGGCCAGCTCTGTGGTGGAGATGCAGACCATTAACCGGGGGCATAAAACATGTTGACAACCGGAGGTACGGTCAGAAAAGTTATATATTTGCATAAAGAGCGCGCCAGAGCCACTTTCCGCCGCCAGAAAGGAAGAGCGGAAAAGTGCTGTGCGCTTCGATTTATTGGCCAAGCGGACAACGCTCGGGCAGAACAAGAGTGTAAAATATTCACGCACTAAAGGACTGTGGCCAAAAAGGAGAGTACGCGCTGTTGCAGATTCGCGGACTGAGTTTGCATGGCCTCATAACTGCCCGTCACTTTTATGGCTATCGCTGCATGAATGAACTAGAGAGCATTTTACATACTTTTCAACCCTGCAGGTAATATATCGACCATCATATAGACCATATATACGAGTGTCATTAGTCCTCCAATGATATGTGATATTAATTCAGGTAATTAATTTACAATAGTTTTTACGATCAAATTTCTTATTGATTTAAATTAGTTAAACATGTAAATTTTAATTAATATATATAATTCATTAAACGGCAAACATATATAACTAAATTTGAATGATTTCTATGCTCAAATGCTTCCAGTATTAAGTAGTGCAGAAAAAATTAAGTTCTCAGTTCGGCAGTATATAAAGTTATGGATGATCGTTCCAGATCCAGATCACTTTTCTCATTTATGCCAATGGTATACATCGGCACCGGGAATATCTCTGAAATCTTAACTTATCTTGTTTGAAAAGATATATGAACCATACAACTCGGAAAGAAAAACGATAATTCACGATTCGCATCAAGAGAAGCAGATTTTTTCCGCGCACACAAATAAAAACACTCACCTAACTGGAAATGGCGGCGGAAATACGGAGTCAATAATTTGGAACGTTGGGCCAAAACTTTTTGTATCACAACAACGTAATAAATAAAGAGAGTCCAATATTCGAACCGTGCGTTTTAAGCTAATCGATAATTTCGTTGGAATATTCAACAGCCTATGCTTCGCTGCACGTACAGAATTATTTACAAAAATAATCATTCGCCAAAATTTATTTGATTCGAAACGGGCCAGTATTGAAAACATAAATAAAAACACCGATAAAAGTAATCGGAGATTTGAATCCAAAATCGTATTCTAATGGTTGTTTTGCAAGGCTGATATGATGCTTGTTTGGATAATTTTTTCTCCTGACCACGACAGGCGTGTCTATTCTAAAAAATATTTTAATTAAGATTACAAACTCAAGTTTACTTTTTAATCTTTTTAATCAGTTAATAAAGTCAGGGTTTCGTGAGCATTAAATTTAGAAATCCCTTGATCTAATTTTTGCCGCCGCTGGTATTTAAGTAGCATTACATTACATTTAATCTAGTTGACGTCATCTGCTCATCTCCCTCTCTCATAACATTAATATGATTATACTCACAGGAACTTGACGATAATTAATAATGTTCCTAATCGGAAGAGCTTACGTTTTCTTCACGCTCAATGGCTTCATCCCTTGCTTAAGTAATATACATACTTGATAAATGTAAATTTGTTTAATTTTCATCAATATTCTGAGCACTGTAATTCAATTTGTTAGTTCAGTATCCATTTAAAATAACTTTTTGCATTTATTTTTATGGATATGGCGATGTATAGGCAAAATAGCCCTACAGAAACATTAATAAAGGTAAATTTGAAACTAAATTTTGTTAAAATTTTGTTTGATAAAATCAATAACTCAGCACAACCTCTTATCTGAGCACTTTAACTATTTCATAAAATCAACCTGAGGAGAACAATTCCATTCTGAACATTCTGAATATCTTAAAATTTAAGCAATTTTCCTTGTCTGACTTAATACGCATTTACCGCAGGACATTTAGGTTTGAAATTATTTGCACTGTTCTGAATATATGGTTCGATAACTCAATAACAGTGGGGCAAATAAACCAACTACGACGTGCGCATCCATTAAAGCAGTTCCATCAGAATTAATTATCGAGTTGCACTCTGCTCTATTTCAAGTAATTATTCGTGCAAACAATCAGCGCAGTTCTGCCAGCGGTGCAATATTACTTAATTTCTCAGGCTGGATAATGCACGGCAATCATTCATGAAAGCGGATGTGGCGTGCGAAGCACGGAGGCGGAAATTGCGAGTGATTTGCGCAGAAAACGCTTAAAATTCAAAGCTGCAATTTGGCAAATGACGGGCACGCTTTTGCAAATGGTCTCTAGAGGTGGAAGCGAAAAAGGCAGTGTTGCTGGAGCAGGAAACGAGGGCAAAAAATGTAAAACGAATCTGCGGCGCGCGCAACAACCCTTGATTACAGCATTCCAGAGCCTTCAGACCGGCCAACGTAGATAAATTGGATAAATAAAAGAGAGAGAGAGAGAGAGAGAGAGAGAGAGAGAGAGAGAGAGATCCGGCCAGCGAGAGAAATTGTTTTCATCCAGACGAATTTTTTACCGCGCAGCGAGCAGCACGGCGCACGGGCAGTCGCCTCTGCGCTTTTATTGTCCTTTATTGATCTGATACACAATTGACCTTTTATCTTCAGTTATAATTCAGAGGCTGATCAAAAATGAAGTCGGGTGCTCATAAAAGTAGGCCCAAGCGGCACCTCATTCTTTTGGCCCAGCTCCGTCCTGCGGCCGCCAGCTCGAATCTGCAAACATTATGCCACAATTACCCAGTCCCTTTGTGCTCTTTTCATCTGCGCTCGCGGCGCCTTTTTCATTTCAAAAATGAATGTAAGACGCGAGCGTGCCGAAAAGTGGGATTCGCCTCTGCCCCTTTATTACTCCACTTTGTTAGCCGTGGTTAATTATTCACGAACCAGAAGCTCGCCAAGCTAATAACGCAACTTCATTTCAAACTTTCGATGCGGAATCGAGTGCGGCGCTAAATTTGTTAGAATCACGCTCTGTATAATGCACTCAAAACGCAGCCTGAGATGTAATTACGTTAAATTTCGAGACGAAGAACCTCTCCTCCTCGCTGCAGCTGGATACTTACAAAATTATGCAACGACGCGCCTTTCTGCCGCTTCGACGAGCCGTTTGATGACTCCGTCTGATGTGCCAGAGAGTGTTGGTTAATAACAAACTTTGTGTTACAATAGCCGTCTTTGTTCTCAGTGTGCAATTATTTTCAAGTGTGCGCGCTGTGCGGCGCGGCTAATTCCCTCATTTTCGCGGCAGGGTATTAAGTTGTCAAGCCCGATTTCAAATTCTATTTTTAGCAGAGTGTGCCAAGCACACTTGATGCTTTGGATAATTGAGAGAGTAGGCTGACTGATTGCCTCTTCAGCGAGCAAGAGATTACTAATCTAGATATTCGATATTTCGCAGACGCCCTCGCACAATAGGAGCTAGTGTGTAAACTCTCAGTTCTAATTGTAAGTACATATAAATATATATTTTGGCTTATCTCCTGAACGAGCTAATAGAGATTCTGTTTCTTGATTATGAGTTTTCTCAGAACTCATATATTTCTATGAATATGAAATCTGCAATAAATGCATGTGTGCATATAAAACTGACTTTATGTCTGGTGTACACCATTGGTGTTTCTTTAAATAAATATATATATAATATATGCACTTAAAAATAAATGTGCATAGCATAGAATATGGAAAATCAAAACGTTGAAATAAAAAAATCTGGGCAGGGTAGTAAAATGAAACTAAAAATTGATTGAAAATGAGATTTCGAAATTTTTGGAATATCCAGTGGAAAGTTAGTTTATTGAATTGAATTAGTTATTTTGAATTCATTAAACAACTAAAGAATAACAAAACACACACACACACACACACATATATATCCTAAAATTCTATATTGTTTCCAACGTTTAGCTGCGATGTTTTTAATTTATAAAAACATTAAATATCTATCATAGTATAAACTTAATAAGGTGATATTTTATTCGCCACCTGGGATACCATTATTCTTCAAAAGACTAAATTTTAACTGCGCGTATGTATATGTATAAAAATACGGGTCCATTTTCATGATGTTCAAAGTTTAAGTACCGTTGTGTGGTGGAACACACAAAGATCCAGACATTTTCAAGTTGGCAAACGAGTCTCTTGTTTTGCTAATATGCGTGTATGATGTGTGTAAGTGAGAGAACACACAGCCGAGAAACTGCCTCCTGATAGCACGCGGCGAAAAGATGAAAAGCAAAAAATCCTGCAGGCAAAAAGTTACCGCTGCCTTGGTGACAAAACAAACGGCACTGGAGACAGACTGCTGACAACATGGTATCCCTCGACTGACAGATTCAAAGCTCAGCCTTTTGATCTCAACCCGTCTGCTGTTCGCAATGTGGTGTCTTAAAAGCGCCAGAGTTCTCAAATTCAAAACAAATGATCCGTCAATATGATATGTTTTGCATTATTGTATGAACAATATTATGAGGCCTTTCTTGAATCTACAAAGAAATCCATAGAATAGCTTCTAGGTTAAAAAGTGTTGAATTTTTCTTTACAAAATGTTTAATTGATATGAAAGTGCAAGCAGTAAAAATATAACTTATAAATAGTGAAAGGAGACAAAAAGTGAAAAAGAGGTGTAAACGGCTCATCTTTTAATTTTCAATTTTGCTAATATGAAATAATTTTTTAGATTTAGCTGAACTTTTCTCTGCATAGACATCTGATTATTTGTAAAGCGTCACTCTAAAAAATATCATTGCCTCTTTTGGAGTTAAAAAGTACATTTTACAATACTAAAAAATAAATTATATTCACAACAACAGGGTCCATTTGTTTGAATGACTGCAGGAATGCAAATGAAATCCTGTAAAAATAATTGTGGGTCGTAGCATTAAAGAAAACCAAGATTGGGTCAAAAGTTAACGAGAGCATCCGCCCCGTCAGTCAGTGGGGGCGACTAACCAAGGGGGTCTATGCGGTGGCTGCTTGCCCACCCTTTATCTCATTTTGTTCTCGGCACGCCGCGCCGCGCGTGTCCCTATCTTGGCAAATTATTCAGGACGAGTGAGGGAGCACACGCCCACTACACATCGGCCAAAGGACCGTCCACGGCAGCGGCAACGCAAGAAACCAGATTTTCCGCACATGTAGATAAGATCCGCCTAATTTACAAAAATTGCTTCCATCTGCACTCTTTGTCCCAAGGGAGGTCTAACTTTACGCTGTGCCTCGGATTAAAACGTTAACTTGCAAATATTAAATCCGTCCTCCATCCCCTCCTATTTTCATTAAGACTAGTCTCGTAAGTGACTAAATTGATGTCTAAAATGAATATGAAAATCTTCCCTTTCATTATATTTTTATCTACCTTATGTATTCTTTTTCTTAATATATTTAAAGACAACTGAGCAATTCAACTCATTTTCTAACCAGAAAGATTAAAATAATTATTTCCCCAAAACAGCTTTTGTTACGCACGTTAAAAATAATCCCACAATTCAAACAATTACAAGTTAAAATACAAGGAAAGAGAGGATGAAATAGAGAGCTATAAAAACAGCTGAACGCAGATATTTTTTATAAATGAATTTGTTAATTAATGGTCCATTTCACTTCAATATTTAACTGTGCTGTCATTAACCTCAAGTTAAATTCCTTCTGCTTAGCTTCTCATAGCACTCTGCTAATTTCTTATAATGATCTATTTGAAATATTTAGCATCTGACCGTAGCTTATGTTTTTTCCCGATCAGCTTTTAAAGAGTTGGATCCATAAGTGTAGTTCTGAGTTACGGTATTATCCACTTTGTAATGCAAGAGACTTGAAGATAGCATCGCGTCTCATAGAATCCAACTTGGAAAGCTATCAAAGTGCTAGAAACTGATCCCATAAAAGCGCCAGTCTGTCGGCGCCGAAACAAGATTTCTTTCCTTCCCAACTGATGGATTTTGATTTCTCTCTCGGGACGCAGCGGCCGCGAGACACGAACGTTTATTCAACCGTCTCCACGCTCCTCTATGGCGAGGTGTTTTAAAATTTTACATCAGATAGAACTTGGATCAATATTGAACAATGCACGGTCCGACGTTTTTTAAGATTTCTTATTTCCTGTTTATTAGATCGAGTTTTAATGTTGGAGAATATTTGTGAATTTTGTCTGTTGCTCAGTCGTGATTCTAGTGTTTCAGATTGTTGGGAAGAAATAGATCGCAGAGAAAATTTTTTACAAAGAACAAAAGTATATTGATCTAATATATTTTGTCCTTCTGATGTGTTTAAAAAAATTAATTGCTTCTTCGTTTTTGCGTTCTTAAAGAATATAAATATTTGTTCATTACTTCATTATTTGCTTTTTTTATGATAATTATATTTAAGAATAGTGTAAATTAAGTAAAAGCTTTGCCACTTTCACTAATGTTTTAACTGATTTGTGCCTCTTTGTTTGCGTTGTCAGCCGCAGAATAACAAGGAGTCTCTGTCGGCAAGGTCGCTTTTTATGGCACATTTCTGCCGCTGTCCTGCGGCATGTCAAAGTCCCAATAGAAAAGTTATTTGGAATGTATGTTTTTCCCATTCAGCAACATCGGCACCCAGTGAGGCGGAGGCTCCACAAGTTTGCCAGTCAACAACTATCGATAAAAGCAGAGCTCCGCAAACGGGGGAGCAGTCGCGAGATATTAAAAAAGACAAGCAACGAGCGCAGAGAGCATAGACAGAGGCTATATAAACTTTTCTTTTTACCTTCTGCTGTGTGTAACTATAATCTCATCTATCCTATTCCGCAGCAACTTTTTGCTCTTGTGGAAAGAGAGCTGGCGGAATATTTTTATCGGGACGAGTCGAGGAAAAGCAAGAATAAAAGAAGCCGCAAATAAGAATGAAGTATCTAATTGGCGTTTTTCTTTATCACGCGACCCTTTGCACGGGCTTCCTGATCAAATCCTTGAGCGAAAAGTTCCTTTGTATCTCGCCCTCGAGAAGTGGATTTTTCATCTCTGCACACAAGACGGAATGGGAAATGAAAAGGGTCAGAAAGAATTTTATCTCGCGCGCGCGCGTATTCCCCAAAGTGGCGCGCTCACTGGCTGCAATATGCTGCATATCCTCTAGCGCGAGCATGAAAATTTGCAAATTCCCAGTTCGGCCAACTTTGTAATAACAAAAGCAGGGCAGCAGGGAAACGGAGACGACTGCTCCCTTCTTCTTCGAAAGAAAACAAATGAGCGCTTGTCTTTTCCGGCCCGTGGAAATTTGCTTTTGGCTGACGCAATTTCGGCCTCCCCAAGCAAATGCACGATATTTTAGTGAAACCTGCGGCTACCATAGCAGGCGCACGGCACACACATTAAATCTTAATGCGCTGAATAATGAATATTTGCTTATAGTAGCTCTTCAGTTTCATTAACTCACTCATATTGTTTATATATTCATTAAAAATTTATAGTTTTTCTTGGTAAGATGCACACACACCAAGGCCTATATAGTGGTGTTTCCCAAGTAGGCGCGAAACATCGAGGTTTCCCATTATAGAGGGGGTTGAAAAATTGTAGAGGTGCAAACATACACTCATACATATCCCCTGAAAATTTCATAACAATATAAAAACTGCAATGCAAAATCAAGCATATAATGCCTAATATGCGTTTACTGCTGTCCAAATTTAGCAACCAATTTTCTCGAAAAACGGTGCAATAAACCATTCCAATTCCATCCTAATATCTAACTACCGACCGAAATATCCTGCTTATATTGAGTTTTTTAAAATCCCCAAAACTCCTGAACATTCTTAAATTTTTTGTCCAAATCCTTTTGGGTTTAAACCAATGAGTTTCTATCAACAACATATACTATGTCAAAATCATAATTGCAACTTTTCATCTAATTTTTTTACATAGTTCCTGAACACTATAAGGATATAATTTTTTATCAAAATAATCTCAACTTACCATAACTCTTGTTTATTTGCAACCATAAATCATTCATCATAGTTTTATCTCTAATATCTCTAGGAAATATTAAAAGGATCTTTGTTCAAACTCTAACTCTAATTTGCATTTTACTTTCATATACTTGATCATAATGACGAGGGAAATGCAAGTATATATACCCTTATATTGAAATCTGGTGCGAATCTTTGCGGTGCAATTAAGTGAGAGTCGTTTAATAACTCGCACAGCGGTACGTGTGCCGTTAGAGGAGCGACTGAAAGGAAAGCCATAGAGATTTCACGCGCGAAGACCGCGCTCTTTGCCACTAATGACGGGCCATCAATGCATGCGCCATTCGCGCCGAATGAGAAAAATCCTTGGCAGGCGGCACAAATCTTGTCATTAATTCCTCTTGCACGCACAGTGCCGTGAGTTAAAAGAAGAGCGTGTCGTACACATCTCATTAAAAAGTGGCGCTCGGCTTTTGGTCTGCGCCGACCCAGATTCTTCTCACTACCGTTTGCCGGCGCGAATTCCAGCCCCTTGATGGTCATTAAACCGCAAACGCTGGCAAAGGGGCGTAAATAAGTCAACTTCAAAGTTGCATCCGTTTAATTGTCACAATTAAAACGCAAATCTGAGGCATAAATTACACTTTTGTAAATTGCTGGAGCGCAATTTTGGCGGCCGGCTGCTCGTTGTCTCTTCTTGCCTCGCAGCTCGGCGCGTAGATGCTTTAATTTCCTGTGCGAACGGCTCGCTTGCTCTCTGTTTTTCTCCGCTGTCATATTTCACCACGACGTCGGTCTAGGGTCGGGCGTCTGCCAAAATTTTCTTACCAAGCAATGACAGTAAAGAGGGTGAGAGAGACAAAGACTTTAAAGCGGTGCTCTATTGTGTGTTTACGCAGCCACCGAAGGGTGTTCTTTTTCATTATTATTTTCCAGATTTAATATTTCTGGGTATTTTGTGCACACTGCTTGGATGCTGCGTGGGTTTCAACTTAGTATTGCTGATAAGTTACAATTGAAGAGAAAGCAATTGCATATTAATTTCATTCGATGAATTTATCATGCATACAGCTCTTGAAAAATTCCTTTATATTAGCATATTTAGAAAACAAAAGAAAATCTTGTAACTTTGTACTTAGGGTTCTTACCCAAGGTTCGTTTCCACTCAAGTTTTAACTATTCAAGAACTGCTACATATTCCTTTTTGAATTGAATGAGCAGCAGTGGCAGATCATCCAATGTCCTGCTTTCGCGCGGTGTGAAAAAAAGCTGAAAAATTTCCCCACAAATGGCGCGCAATTCTGCCTGTATAAAACGACGTAATTAATTTTAATCATTTCTACACAAGCAGCTTAAGCGGCGTGCTTTTGCTTAACTACAGACTCGACGTTCCTGAAATATTACGTTAAAAATCCGCGCCGCTCTTTGGTCTCGCACGCACATAACGCTCCCGCAGAGCGAGAGACCGAGTGCGGAGTGCCGAGCGACGCTAATGAGAGTTTTTCAAGTTGGGGAAACTTTTTTATGCATAACTTAGGCAGGCCCCGGCTTCTTTTAAGTGACTGCGTATAATGGAGAAATTTCTCGGGGATGTACGGCTTTTCAAGAGCACCGATAAAAGGCTTGGAATTATCGTGGAATAAATTGATATTTTTGGATTAACGAAGAGTGATTGAAAATTAGCGATTAAAATCATGTAACGGGGGAATTGTTAATTTGGAGAGTGAATATTGGTATACAAATCAGTTAGCCAAATTTTTGCTTGTTTTGCCTTAGAAAAGAATGTTTTTGGCTCAATCGGCAAAAAGCATTGTAGCGTTTCCAGCCTACTTTTATTTCCCGTTCGTAATTTCCGCTTAGTAGCTATGACGCCCGCCATTCTGCCTCATTTTTCCGACCGAAACTAGCATTAGGACACGCAAAGCGAAGGCCATGCAGTAACTATGCCAAGCGTTACCTTATGAAAGCCCGTACCTGCCAAATTTTGCAGCTGTTGATGGTTGAACTAATAATTTTAAAGGTAATTTTTTAACAAACTACAGGTGCAATTCAATTAAGCTTTTTCGTTTGTAGCTTGGATCATGTGTACCAACCGAGATTTTAGATGAGAAAACAAGTACAATTATTAAATTTGATGTATTGTTCCGTGATTTTTACCTTTTTAATATTAACAGCTCAGAATGATAATATTCCCATCAGTGACGAGCAATTCGTAACAGTTGCACAGCCGACTGAAAATAGTGATGTCACAACCATCGTGAAATCTGAAAACCAAGTGGCGGTTCCCCGTCAAAAAGTGATGTTGAAAATTCCCCAAATGGTGCGATTCGACCCAAGAAGGCCGTTGATGATCTACTTTGTTAAGCAACTGACTACAAGACACACAGTTGCAAGCACAGTAAGAGCTGTAACAAAAGCAGGCGTTGTAAAGCGCAAAACGGTTAAAAATGGAAATTCAATCAGCAAAACCACGGTGTCAAGAAAGATTGTAAAAGCTGGAAAGGCTGGTACGAAGAAAAAGCCTCAAGTGACAACCAAACGCATAGTTCGTACGACCACAAAAAGTAGAAAAGCAACAAAATCAAAGCAAAGTCAAAAGAATCCAAAAATTAAAAAAGTCACTGCAAGAGTGGTGCCTGGGAAGAAGCAACCAGCAACTAAGAAAATAATTCCAATTACCGTGAAATCGACAATTAGGACTTCGCGACAGACTACTTCTTCAACTATACTGTCAACCACAGAAGAAGCCCTAGTTGAAGAAAACGATTCCCAAGATGGTGGAAACACCGAAAATACTCGAACAACTGTAGAAATAGATTTGACCCCAAGTGGAGCTGAAATTGAGGGTGATAATAATATCGATTATATTGTATATTTTAACCTGTAACTTTTAATAAAATGTAGATGAAGATAGCAGCCTTGACGAAAACACCAATAGCACTTCAACAACTGATGGTGAAATCGAGGAGAGCACTGATGAGACCGCAATTGAGGGTGAGTTAAAATTTACAAAACAACCCCTTTCATTTTAATGTGATAAAAGATATAGACGAGATTTATTCTACCACTACTGAAATATTCAATGATGGGGTCAAAAATGAAAACTCGTCTACTCCAGCCCCTGAAAATAAAACCTCTGAGGAAACAGATGCTGAATCAGAAACAAGTAACATATAGATATTTTATCGTAACATATTATCCTATGTAGCAAATATAACTAGGTGACAGTGAAATTGAACTTGAAGATGGATCATCCACTTTAATGGCAACTTCCACTGATTTGGTTGCAAACATAACTGGAGCGATTTCAACAAATTCAACTTCAACGTTAACTACAAGAATTCAATCAGCAGCATACACTTCTTCTTCAACAACAAAAACCACACTAACTAGTCGGACTACTAGCTCAACAACCACTACTACTACTACTACTACGACGACGACGACGACAACTACAACTACAGCCGCACCAAGCACTACGACCACGGTCGCAACCACTGCCTTCCGATTCCAACCTCCAACCTTTGCGATTCCCCCTCCTCAAATATTCACACCTCCTACAATCAATACCCCCGCACCTTGGAAACCACCCATCATTCCGATTATCCCTGCTAGGACTGCGCCACCACCAGTTTTCATCCCACCTACGCAGCCGGTTTTCGTTCCACCTTTCCGTCCACCTAACCCTGGACCTCCTCCACCACCTGTCCCACCTCCTCCTCGGTTCCCTGCTTTCCCATTTGGACCAGCTATCACAACGCGGTTAACCACCACAGTGGCTACCACGACATTTGATTATGTAGACATAGACAGTTTGATAAGCGAAGCAAATTATGCAACCACCCTAGAACCGTCTGAAGATGCAAAGAACTTTGGTGGAATCGACATTGGCAATATTGTCGGAGGATTCCTTGGAGGGTGGGCAGCTGCTTCCACCGAAGACCCTGAAAATAATCTTGGCGTTGATTTTCAATGACAAAAATTGTGCTGAAAATAAAAAATAAAATATAAAAATAATAGAGAAAATTTTGTAAATTAAAAAAAAACCTTTTCAACGAAAAGTTTGATGACAAAAAGATCGTTGCTGAAACAGATTAACTACTGTATAAATTATTAATAAAATGTACTCTTCAAATATAAACAATGCTCCAATGAGAGAGTGGGAGTTTCACTAATATTTTTAATACTTTTCAATCAATTAGCAATGATTCATTAAATTAAACAAAAACTGGCTGAATAATTATCCTAAATCTGCGGAAATATCAAATTCTTCTAAAAGAATAAGTTAACTTTGCGATTAATGAATAATCCAGCGATTAAAAAATTTGTCCAAGTCCTCCGTTAATAGTACCGCACTCAAATTATTTAATTTATCAATTTTGCCCAATTTCTTTGTTTGGCGGTAAGGCTATTTTGGCCTCATTTATCTTTGAACGGTTAAAATAATTTAGAAACTGCCAAGTCCCGCTTCCTGAAAAAAGCTTTATGTGTGGATAAAAGAATGAAATCAAGGCTGCAGTCTATGAACGTTATTTATTACTTCATAGTTAGTACGCCGTTGGTGTTAACTAAATGATCTGTATAAAATATTAAATCATTATAAAAAATTATTTCAAAATGAAAGAGGGAAACCTTAATGTAAGCTAATTCATTCATTTATTTATTTTTATTTATTTTGCTTTTTTTAGAGATGAGTGGTCGGTGTAGCGAAAGAGCATGAGAGGCCACACGCTTTTGTTCAATATCGATTAAACTTGGGCATGCAGTTTGGACCGCACGAGGAATTAGCAACAAAGCGTGGTCGTGACAGCAGGCTCATTGTCTGGGGTGGCCGGCGACGAGTCTTAAGTGTGTCTTATTTACACGGCGCAGTGGCTCTAACGATAATTGATATTGCGAGCTTAGCCGGGTACAACGGTCCCACATTGGCCCTGGCAGCAGCTGCGAAAGCCAATCTGCCCGTCGGCACAGAGCAAATATGGAATCATCACACGGTGCGGTGCGCGCCGTGGCCAATTCTTAATTTGATTCCACCCTCCCTCTCCCCCAAAAGCCCGCAGCAGCAAAGGGAATTTGCATAAAGGAGTGAGCAAATTTCCTCTAATTTCCATTTAACGATGGGGGCTGATTTGTCGAGGTTTGTTTTGCGGTTGCAATTATAATGGGATTTGATGATTGGTGCTGTCGGCTGAATTTGAAACAGATAAGAATTTTGCGTTAGACACATTTTTAGTGTTTAGGCGAGATCAAGCAGGGGATTATTAATTGTCTAGGGGGAGCGTTTGCGGAAGCGAAGCACAAGGAAAGCAATTAATACACTTGGAAGGTAATAAATCTGCACGGCAAGCAGTGGAATAATATTCGCGATAGTTGTGTTCATCTTGGAGGAGTGCTTTATAATGTTTCATTGTATTTTAATATCTCTCTTTGGCTGCTTTCCAACAGACAACGGTTTCAGATGTCACGACAGAGAGGGCAAAAACTAAAGCCTCGTAAATCTTCGCGTTTCCACCTTGCAGGAGAAGAAAACGGTGGTGGAATTCTTTGATGATGCTCCACAAAGCAGCTTTGAAAAAGAAATTGCCTTCCTCCTCCGTGAATATTCCAAGCGGCAAACAAAAGAAGCCACATTTTTTCATCTTCTAAATGTTCTATTTCCTCTCTCACGCGTCGAAATAAAACCCTCTCACTATAATAATAAGTGAACCTAGTTTGCAACGTGCGCACTAAAGTGGAGCTATCGCAAACTTTTAGGCCGATCGGATAGATGGTGAGTGCATCAATTATCAATCAGCGACGTCAGCGACCATCATTCCATTAATGTGTGCGCCACTCTGGAGGATAAACTCAAAGAAAGGGTGCGCCGAATGATGAGTATGCCGGGGCAGGGCAGGTTGGAGCGGTGCACTAATGCAAAGTAATCCGAGCGTCGTTCACTTCACCCATTCGTGTCACGTGCAGACCGTATTTTGATTGCATCAGTATCTAACTACTCGGCGCGCAAGTAGACTGCTGCCGGATGAGTGCAGCATCTTGATGCAAATCAAACAAAACAAATGTGCACCTGCAAAAAGCGGCTTGTGGCTAAGTGAATATATATAGTGAACACTGCTATAAATATCAAATCAAAGCAGTGGCACGTTTGCATGGAAATGCCCATTATTTACAATCATTCGCATGTGCGGAGCAACCTTTGCAACTTTCAACGGAATCAAAATAGCCTCAGTGGTTGCAACTTTTAATGTAAGAATCAGCATAAAATTAAAATGAGATCAGAAAAATTACAAAAATGAACAACTAAACTAAATCCAACTTAAGACAAAACGATTTACAATGCTTCTTCTCGCAGCACGGATGTATGGCAGTAAATGTACGTGAATATCAGATTTTTTCTTCAATAATTCCCTTTTAGCCCTCCCACAAAGAAGAGCATTATTTGTAAAATCCATTTAACTTTAAAAATGTTAATGTTTAAACTTGTGTGAGGTAAATATAGCGTAAATTATTTGGTTTAACTCTTGCAGCCATGTGAATGGGGAAATGGATTAACTGTTGACAGAAATTAAAAATATTTCTAAAACGTCCTGCGTCATGTTATCAGGGGCCGGATAAAATAATGGCTAGCTAGATATTAGATGATGTGGGAGTATAATACTACAAGAAATAAAGAATTCCAGAAACATGATGCAATAAAATTATTTAAAAAACATGTTTTTTATTTTTTGTTTTAACTCAAACAGACATTTTCAACACTCAATGAAGTTAAAATATGATTAATTGTTTTATTTTCTTTATTCAACCTCTGCTCAGCACTTCCCGTGGACTAAACTATGAGCTCACCGAGTTTCAATTACACCGTCGAGCGGTGGAGCCTGAGTAGCCGCAGAGGAGCTTGGGCCGAATAAAGTAGCCATCTTTTCTACTCCCCGCACCGAGGTCTTTAATTGAAACGCCATACATGTCCCAAAAGCAGCTGGAAAGGTGCGAATACCAGCCACCTTTGTGAGCAGATGCCAAACAACGCAAAACAGAGACATTAAAAGTAATCAGTCAAGCAGAAGTGATTTCGTTCTGGCACACAGTCCTGCTCTGTGTCACTTATGGCCGTCATGATGCACGTTTTCCGAAGCCGCTGGCGCCCTTACTTGATGGCGTGTGCGGCGGCCGGCTTGCGGAAAATTCGCTGCAAATGCTTTCCAGTTGCGCGAGCAATTATTGCAGCTCGGTGCAGCGGAGCGCGATGGCTGCTAATCTGTACAACAGCGAGTGCACCAACAAATGTAGAGTCGTGAACAAAACAGCAAAAGGTCGTTCCAACTTATTATTACTCTCGGCAACTATAGTGCATCTCCCAAAGCAAACTGCGCGAGTCTTCTCGTTTCGTTGACTTGCATCCAAAAGTTTGTATTCATGTCGATATATTTTCCGCGAATGGGCGCACTATTTCCTTCTAATTCATGACTTTTAATGTTGTTGCTCTCCGAACTTTGGCTTAGCTGCTGATGTATTATTTAATAAAACACGATACTCTTGTTGAAATCTGACTTTTTCAGAGTCGAAGTTCTGCCTTATTTTAACGCAAGTAGTGGAATGTCATTATGGAAAATATGTCAAACTAGGACAAACTTAGAATCCAATCAAAATGCTGAGTCGTAATTTCTTGAACCTCCCAGAAATGCATCAAAGGGGAAAAAAGAGTATTAATAAGCCCTCTCTGACTTTGTTTACGAGTGCACTAAAAAAGTAGAGCACTGGCGGTGCTGCGTTTTGCGCGACGCTGCCTTTTGTCAACAATTTAATTCTCTTTTGCTGTATTATGAAATGACATGCATGTGCGAGTAGAGAAGCTAGAGTTGACAACAGAGAGAGAGAGAGAGAGAGAGAGAGAGAGAGAGAGAGAGAGAGAGAGAGAGAGAGAGAGAGAGAGAGAGAGAGAGAGAGAGAGAGAGAGAGAGAGAGAGGAGAGAGAGAGAGAGAGAGAGAGAGAGAGAGAGAGAGAGAGAGAGAGAGAGAGAGAGAGAGAGAG